>NC_080196.1:95918083-105918083 GCF_030028045.1 Hippopotamus amphibius kiboko
TGGGGAAAAAATTCTTACCAGTAAAATTATCGTTTAGAATACCGACCACCTAAAATACAACCATATTATTCTTAACTACTTCTCTAAAGTTTACAATTCTTTTGTGATTTTCCAAAAAGTCCTTCACAGATATATTTGGGGTGAAGGGGAACTGGGGACACACAGCTGAGTCATCACAAAAAGTTGGGGGGTATTTGACCAGAACTCCGAAACGCGTGTACAGTATCACCTACAACGTAGACTTTCAGTAAAAACTTGCAGAATGAATGAATGACCAAATCACAGAACGAGTAAATATTCTTGTTTGAATGAATCCTGAAATCCAAGACTTTTCTCTATACCACTTGAAAGAAAAGTCTTGGATTTCAGGATTCACTCAATCATTTCACAAACAATTATTTACCGTTTCCCAACTTTGGGATAAGCCCCATCGTGGGACATGCACAGGATTCAGAAGTACAACAGTCTTCCTGCCCTCAGAGATCTGCCACATGGCCACATGCCACATGGCCGAGGTCATGTGCTCAAGGCCATGTGACCAGTGCTCTCAATAAAATGGAGAAATACGACTAAAGACTAATGCTTTAATTGTGAAGTAGGGACAGTCATACATGTATTAAACAATCAGACAACAAACTATTACGGGTAAGGAACTATTCACTCCCAATCACAGGGCTCATTAAAGTAAATTCTGCCTTTTGTCTGAATAATGACTGCGACATTACATAGTTACTTCCAAGTCCAAACAAACCTAATAAACACACACATAGAGGTACCCTGATGACTGCCCAGAATAAGGCAGGTGCTTAACTAATGACTTGAATGCATGAATGAATGATGGCCGTTTGAAGGGAATGTCATTTCCCCCCCAAAATATAACTTGGTAGAAATTGTACAACTCCATGTTTCTGTTTAAGTCACTCAACACCCAATTTTTTTTCATATGATACTTACTTCTACAATGTTGTTCTTTTTTTCGTAGCATAGCTGAATTAGCTAAACATCATACTCCAAGGAAAACAGTGATATTCATCAACATACAGTGATTACATAACATAATGTGAACAAGCAAACCTATAAAGGAAATGACCACCTTAGGTAAATATCTACCCCATTCAAAAAATTTGATAATAAGACAGTTAACTAATACATGTATAGTGATATACAAGTTAAAGGGCATAAAATCGCCTACACTAGTTTGATCTTTGTAACTAGTACTCCATGACACGTATTATCATTCCTATTTTAAAGACAGAGAATTAAGGCACAAAGAGTCCTGGATGACATTTCATAGATCACAAAGCTATGAAATCCCCAGGGCTTACACTTGAGGGTCAGACATTTCTGGAAGAGAATCACCACCCTGCTCCTGTGCAACAGTGTGATAGGGGCCAAGTCATATCACAGGTTTGAGTTTTAGTTTCCTCCTCTTAACACAAGTGCTTCTTTTGAGGCATAAGTGAGAGAACACCTCATTTACATGTTACAGATGCGAGTGCATTTCCTTGTCCCTCCTCTGCTCTTTTCTCTGTGCAAGAGTGCCTTAAAGAACAGTGGGAAAACAATCTCCACCCAAAATAGGCGATAACATAAGTTTACTAAAACGGACAAAAATTATAAAAAAAAAAAATAGGACCATGCTAAACTCTTCACTACTAGAATCAAATCATACTACTGGCATGAGAAGCATGTATGTACAGTTAGATACTTAAAATACATATTTTCTGTTGATGTGTCAGTATCAGAATATATGTTCTCATATTTAAACATAGATGAATGACAAATTTTGCCAAGTCTGAGAAAGGAGCTTATCTGGGCTACCCTTATTCATTGAAAACAGGAGGTATTACTAAGTTTAAGTTATTCAGAAGCTAAACAATTGGATTTTTTTGGCTCTCCAGCAGGAGTCACTATAAACAAGACATTCAATTCATAAGTTAAACTAGCATTGGTGTTGAGTTAGTAAATGGATATATAAGGAATATATCCTTATGCATATCCTTATATATCCATATATATAAGGATATATGTTATATTATTAAAATTTTAATAAATGGTGATAGCTTATAATACCTAGGAGTTGGTGTTTAAAAATCAACTTAAACCGCAATGACAAAACTCCACTCCGTAAAAGATTTAATTGTCCAAAGGAGGATGCAGACACACACATACACACGCACACAGAATAAAAATAATTTTTTCTGATGATCGTAACTTGAGACAGCCTTGCAATCTCGGAGTGAACACCAACAAACTTCCTGTATGGACATTTCTATATTTCTTTGTATTGAGATCTTTAGAATGTAAAAATAATGAGGTTCTCTAATGAGTGAGAACCTTTATTACTTTAAAACAACGATTTTCCACACTTGGAATCCCAATTATCTCAAACTTTTTTGCCAAATACACATTTATCTGGAGAAAATACTTATCTCGGATACATATACTTATCACATAATTATAAAAATCTCTCTCTGAAGTAAGTCCGTATTACTTCAGAAGGACTGAGATAAACCACAAATCATCTTAATCTTCTCCAGCGCATAAACTTATTCTCTTAGCACCATTTAGATTATTACAGGTACAATAGTTTTAAGAATTTGTATAGTTCAAATGTGGACAAGTTTAGTTTAGAGGATGCTTCTGTCACATAGGAGTATCAAAATATCAGCATAGACTGTGAAATCTAAATTCTATTTGTGGCCTAATCAGAGGCTTCCTATCATTATCTTGAATTGGCTACTTTTATATGGCTTGAGTTCATATGCAAACATCTACACAATTTATCATATGATCAATATTTATTCTCTTCCTGGCTGGTCAGATAGCTTGCAGTCATATTGCTTACTAAGGGTAAGCAATGTGGACTAATTTTTTTTGACCAGACTTTCGTCCCATAAATATTCACCTTCTACCTTGCTGTGGCAGTATTTCTCTTCAGAAGAAGGAGGAGGTTTCTCATTTTGCTTTATATGGCATTATAAAAGCTCACAGACAAATACTGTTTTGGTGACATACATGCAAAATAAACGCAAAAAACTGGTTCCAAAAGTCTTGCATGCAGTTAGATCTGGTTAGAGTCACTTCCCCACTTTTTCATGTTTTCTCATTTCTATGGTAAAGAATACAATGAGGATGTCATTACCCATATGAACATAACATCTTCGAAGAAACTCAACAAGCCAGAGATATAAAATGGCACTACCCTGCAGACTGAGGAACATGTATCTAAGGGCATATATGATATGGTAAACAGAAATACACTCAGTTACAAGACCAGAATATATAGATTTTCATGTTTAATTGCAATGCAAACTGTATGCTCGACTCAAACTGAAGTTCACTTCTTCCTTCCTCAGTTTCATGCAAAGACCTGTAATTGCAAAAGTCATACATTTATTCTACTACCAAAATCTTTCAAAGATTAAATGAAATTAGAAAATGATAGTGCAAGTGACACTTCTGACCACTAAAGGAGATATTTTAGTTAAGGAGAAAAGACTTCATTGTGCTTCTTATTTTTTCCCCAGGACATCAATCTCTTTCCCCTGGGATAGGTGGAATGTTCTTTGGGGGGGTAAAAATTCCTTTATCCTAACCCAGGATAATCCATAGCCAGTCTCCAAGTTTGATACAAAAACAAACCATTTCTATTTTGGTACAATGAGGAAGCATCACTCTGGACAATATAAAAACAGAGATGGAGGAAGTTGACTCAGATTGCCGCACTTCCTAGATGAAGAAAGCTAGCAGGCTTACCACAATCACCTGTATCAAGTGAAATAAGACGACCACTGTTTTTTCCGTCAAATTGATGCACGTGTAAAAATGAATTCCCGAAAAGTTACAGGGGAAATCCTGGGTATGTTTGTTTGCCTGGATGAAGGATTCCATTTGAGAAACTTTTGACAAAATGGATTGATGAAGCAGATTGGAATCTGGGCACAGGATGTACACAATCTTTTAAACATCGTGAATAAATACTGGGCTTCCCAACGCATTGCTCAGTGATCAGAGGAAAATGTGATATCACAATGAAAATCATTTTCATTCTAAATAGAATAATTGTCTAGGGCTTGTTAAGCCCCTTTGGGGGTGGAAATTCTAACAACTTTCTGAGGTTTCTAACTGTTGATTACCTTTGTTTGACATCTTTGAGTAAGTAGAACAACGAATTGCTGGGCAGAGAACAAACAATTTTCAAATACTTTAATGGCTATCTCTGATAAACACTCAGAATTAAAAGAGTAGGTAAAAATAATGAAACAAAATGTTTTAAAATGGAAGTGAATGCCCATACAAGATTAGCATCCAATGCACACCCGTCATTGAAATGTCTACATCAAATTCCTCTTTTATAAAGTTTCTGCCTAAAATATACTTTTTTGTAACTGAGAACCAGCCCCTTGGAGCAAGAATTAATGGTATTTCAAGGAGACAGGAGTAGCAGATTTAAGTCCCCTCAAGGTCAATCCTTTAGCCTAAAGCTTAGGCTGGTCATTGGTCCATTCCTGACCTAAATGTTGCATTCTTTAACTCAAAATGACCTTAAATTTTAACTACTCAGTTCCAAAAACAAATGATCTCTTCATCTGCTAATCGTAAGCACTTAAACGTCCACCCCACACAGAAACACAGAGATGAGCGTGAGGAGTCACCTGAGGTGTTTTGCATCACCAACCACTGAGACCAGCACTAACAGCAAATTCCATGAGTAACCCCCAAAGAAACTGTTTTAAAGGGATACGGCGCAATTAAGGAAACTTTTGAGCTTCTACTAAATAAAGCAGAAATAAATTCATAAGCTTTCCCTGAACACAAACAGCATTAAAATTAGAACTGTTTGGCAAACATTTGACACCGATACATTATAGTTTCTAACACTAGGCCAAACGAATCAGGTACAGGTGAGGACTGCCCAAACGTCATTCGGCAGTAAGGATCTTACTTCCATTCATTTATGGTTGGGCAAAAACTGGTCTAAAAGGACGTCTTCCTAGTCATAGCCGGCATTAGTAGCTAATAGTGCCAAATTGCCAAATTATGGTGCTTACAAGCCAGAGGCATGAAAGCTGCCTCTATTTGTTTGACAGGGGTGTTTCCCAAAATGTCAGACAGCTTTCTGCCTTCTTTGAATGTGATTATCAAAGGCATTCTGAAAGTAGAACAACTTAAAATTTGCTTAATATGAGTCAAAATCTTAAACAGGTCAACTTTCCCATGCTTACCCCCAGCTGGAGATTTCCTTTTCCGCAGCACGTGACATGTTCTCTAATATCTGTTCAGAGCCTGCAAGTCATGTTCTAAGCACCTACCTACTCAGTGCTACCATATAAGTATGTGTGCATATATGTTGTGTGCAAGGAAAGGGCACAGAAACACAATAAACTTAAGAGTTCCTCAAGCCTTACCCATTTTGTATATGGCTTGTGCGCTTCTAACTTGCTAGCAATGTTGATCTATAATTGATCGACATTTTTTTCAATAAAGATAAGTACGAGTACACTTAAAAAAATAAAATAAAAATTTTGGGTCCATAAGGCTTTCTCAGAGTTAAGTATTTCTGTATTGAGTCATTCTTAGTACCACTACTAAATAAATGACTATATTTTATGATAAATAATTTTTAAACATAAAAAAGTTTGAATTTTTGTCTTTTTGTTTTTTTAAATGACTTCCAAAAGAGCTAAAATTTCTGATTCTCCAAGTATGTGGGGATGAGACCTCCATCCCCATCACCCGCTCTCCTGTCCTTATTAAGATAATGTGGATGGGCTTCCTAGGTGGTACAGTGGTTAAGAATCCGCCTGCCAATGCAGACGTCACGGGTTCGATCCCAGCTCCAGGAAGATCCCACATGCCGCGGAGCAACTAAGCCCGTGCGCCAAAAAAAAATAAAAAATAAAATAAAATAATGTGGAAGCTGGAAACCAAGGTGTTGCTTCAAGTTCTGGCTTTATCTAAACCTCAGTTTCTTTATGAATAAATATGTTTTGAATAAATAAGTGTTAAATTGTGATCATGACAGTTTTTTTCCCAACTTAAAAACTCTGTGGTTTCTGTTTTTATTATAATAAGGTATGTCTGGACAACCAATCTATGAAAATATAAAGCCAATCAAAAGTTGCTTCTGCAGCTAAACAAGCAAAAGCTCAATAACAGGGAAGAGATACAGAGAAGCTGCTAGAAGCTCCATCACTATCTGTGGCCTCTTTCTTCACCTGCCAGATCTCTACCTCAGCCATCCAGAATCAAGTTCTCTAGTCAGCTCCAGGTAAGGGCCATTCTAGAATATATGGCTCTCCAACAAAGTTTAATGCCATGAATTGCAGCTAAATAAATCGTGCACCTACTTTATTGCCCCCAAATACAAATTTGTAAAGAGTAGAGACTATGATTTAAATTTCCTTGCCCCGCCTTGTAACAATGTTATATGCACATAATAGGAGCTCAGTTACACTTCTCCTCTTTGAGTGAATGAAGAACAAAAAGAGATTTATTTCCTTCCTTTCCACGATGACAGAAATGATCAAGTCCAGAGTTGTCAGAAAAACACATTACAGCCAGCTATAACTTCAATTTGAGTAAAAGTCAAGTCCTCATGAAATGGAAAAATGAGTATTATTAGAGAAAAATTCTCGAATAGAGCTATACCTACATTATACTGATAAAACACATACACACACGTGACTGTGATGAATTGTTTCCCCAGTTTTCAAACGTTTCAGTGATTATTTCTTATTTCATGAGCCTGGCCTTTCCCTCACCTGGATTATAAACTGCTGAAGATTAGGGATGGACCAAATTTTATTTGCTGGGCTGGCAGAGAGCATACTCATTTACACATACACTTCACAGAAGGGGGTTTGGAGGATCTAATTTACCTTCCTTTCTCTTGTATGGTGTGGCTATTTTCTCAATGGAATAATTAATCGTGCCAACAATATGCCAAAGATACAAAAATGCATACATGCACTGTCACTTTTGAGAGGTGATACTGTTATGCCACTTAATGTGTGCGATGCAGACTCCTGTTTGTTTCATGTATTCTTTAGTTTTTCTTGGCAGGTCCCCCCTACTTATTTAATCTATATTCTACTTTTAAAATTCTTTTTATAAACAGTTTCTTAGAGGAACAGCACATCCTCCTATGGCTAGACAGTATTTCCTAATGACGTGAAGGAAAACAAAACAAAGAAGCAGGTGCTTTCCATGTCATTTCCACATATTTAACCTTTTTTGTTGTCCCATCCAACACATTCCATTTAACCAGATTTTAGGCACGACAGAAAAAAAAACTTTGAAAGATGTTATTTTGTTATACTGTTAAAAAATGCTGATAACAAAGAAACTCGCCAACAATTACAGTAAATCTCGTAGTTGATTTCATCTTTATACTATGTATTACATTGCTACCAGGGACTGTGCCATTACATCAATTGTTGGATTTTTAAGAGCCACAGTCTCTGCACTTATTAGTCCACAAGGTGGACTGGTGGTTCTGGGCCCCTGTGAAGCATTATGAAATGAACTTTTGCTTGGAAAACTACTTGTGGCCACTTGTATCTTTGAATAAAACTTCACAACAGCAGGAACTCTGTTCCATGGCTGCGCACTCTCCAGGAAGCCTGGCACTTAGTAGGTGTACAATACATATTTGCTGAATTTAAAATTTAATACTTGAGCCTTAAGCAGATTCAAAGCTAAGCAGGTACATGATGATACAGTATCATCAACCACTCCCCATACTTTCTGGCTGATGTCAGATGGGGAGCTATAGACCCCTCTTGACAATATGATAGAAATTATACTCTCTGTCTCCAGTTACCTCTTTGAAGACTGGAATTCTGTTGATTAGAATCCTAAGAGAAAGGCATTAACATTTTGTAAAGACTGGTTTGAAATACACTTGAGATCTGGATACACATAAGTCATATCTTTTATGAAACAAGCTTAATGCATCTGGTCTACCTAAAATTTAGTAAGTATATACAAACAGTTAATACACTGTCAATATCCTGAACTAAGAAGAAATGTTGTCTGAAAGCATCTACGAAAATAAGTTACCGTTTTAGTTGTTTATACGTTTTTAAAAAAGTTTCCTAACTTACTGATTATCATCATAGAGACACCTGGTAGCAATGCAATAGTTAAGGATCTGTCCGGGTCTCCTTTTTAAATTCCCAATTTGTTTGGAAGGAAAATGCTAGAATCTTAAATTGGCTATGCAGAGTTGTCTGTAGAGATGCAAATTTCTTTTATCTCCCTCTTTATATACTTTTCTTTCTGAAAATTTTTAAAAAGGCTAAGTCATTTTGAACCACATAGTGCATGGAAATAGACTGCTTTAATACTCAACATGTTTTATTTTTATTATTTATGGCTCTTGCCGGAAAAAAAACACACACACAAAAACACCTTGACTCACCTCCGCATATCCTAATATACCTAAATTTCTTTGAATAAAATGCAGGTGCTTCGTTTTAAATGTGGTCCAATGACTGACATTTCAAACCAGAAATCTTAGTAAGTGGCTACAGTGCTCAACGTTGTTGGCACTCACGGCGCTTGAGCCATGGAAGGAAACTGGGGCCATGCCACCCTACTGTGCAATACATTTAATCTGAACTCCGTCGTCTCAACTGCAATTATCCATTTTGTTGTCCTGATGGCTGCAAGTTCCCAGTAAAGTTGGAAGACCAACTGAGCTTTATTTTCCAGCGAAGATTGTTTCCGTTCTCTGTTGTGGAGTTGGGAGCACAGCTGTGCAAAGGAGTTTCAGTGAACCAAGGGATGGTCAGAGAATAATCACCTCAAACCTTCACGTGAGTGCACAAACTACAGACTACACAAAACGTATGTGAACTCCAGAACCACAACCATTTACATGACTTTAAAACTGGATCTGGGTCAAGCAGATGTTGACCTCAAGGATATTTTTTCCCCTGATTTTACCCAACATACACAGCCATGGACAAGGACTGAACCTAATTTCATTTTCCATACAGTAACTAGCACGTTATTTGTGTTTCACAAATGAAATGGTAATTGTAGGGCCAGAGCCTCACCTGCTCATTCAAATCAAACCATAATATTAAGAGCATTATCTTCAAAAAATAACAGTTTGATTTAGTAAAAACATTCTTAATAATAAAAACAATAAAACATCCTAAATCATACTCCACATACTTTAATAGCCTGAAATAACTTTTACTAATAGTGTTTAAGTCCTATATTATTGTTTTATTAATAGCATGTAAGTCATAATTGTGTCTTCGTGGTAAATGCACTATTTAGGTATATTCTGATGAATGATCATAGGAGAAAAGGATCTGCCATCATTTCTAATCAAAATCTCCAATTACACACTTCCAAGATAAATGAAAAAAACTATGGGCTAAGACACTCAGCCTAGAAAAAAATTTCCTTGAAGAAAAAAGGAAACAGTATAAAAACTCTTGGCTACTTAAAACAAGTTTTAAATGAATGAGGGATAATGCCTGCATCTTTCTAGACGTGAGAACATATATTACAAAATAATAATTCAAAATTAAGTAACTGATATTAGTCATCTGAGTTATCAAGTTGAATTCATAAATTATGACCTGCGTAACATGGAATTAAAATTACTAATTGTTCAAAATAAATCACTGCCTGTTTTAGAAAACATCTCAATCCTAACCTAGAGAAAAGTTACTATTTAGTAACACCTTTCTTCAGGGGCTAGGAGCACTCAATTTCCATTGTCAAAAATATCCATTTAAATGGGTAATAGCCAAATATATACCGATGAATTATTCAGATCTTCTCACATGTCGGGGCAAAAAGAAGGTTTGGCACATTGGTACTATGTTTTCAGTTTAATTATAAAATCAATTCTTAGGAATTAAAAATAATGTCTTAGAAGCCGACTGAGGACCAGATTTGGCCACTGAAGGCTGTGTGACACGCTTGCTGAAAGACAAGAACAGAATAAACACATCCGAGCAGAGTGTGCCGGCCACAATCATGGGACTTAAACCCAGGGAAACCTGTCCTTAATTTATCCCGTCGTGTGTAGATTTGGCAAGAATCTCCAAACATCATTTACATACCATATGCCCTGAATTACCTAGGCACAATGGCTGTGGATAAATATGATGTTTCAGGTCTGACTGTTTGCTTCCTTTTGTAAGTTTTGCAGCTTTCATTTCATTTTTCTCTTTGCTAAACAATTGAACACAGTACTGTGTGCTGCACTAGAATGTTTTGCTAAATCAATAAATAGTTCATTGTGTCTTGTGATTAGAAAAAAATGATCCTGAGGTAGGCGACCAGGAGGTATTATTTCTCCTAAACAAGAATCAAATAAAGGAAATTAGCTCTTTATGCTTTGGACTCGTTTTAACCCTCGTCTCTTTACTGGGCATATAAATGCGAGGCATTCAACAATTAAATAGACAGAAATCAAATATTATGACTTCTGTGGAACATATAAAATTGGTCAGCAAGTTTTCATGTTTAAAAGGGGTCCTTGAAAATAGATTCTTGGTAATTCCTGTATTTGTTCCTCTTACAATTAAAAGGCATTATTATTGTCTTATGCCTTAGTTTCCCTCTTTCCCCAACAATGGTATGAACACAAACTTAGTAATAATTGTCCAGATTCTCACACTAAATTTAAAGTCAGATTGATAAAAATGTGTACTTAAACCAAAAAGATCAATAGCCTAAAAAAGGCTTGGAGCAGAACTACATACATATTTTTTGTTGTGTACTATAAATTTGACTGTATAAACTTCCAATTAAAAATGACATTCACACCATCATTTTTGATAGAATTTTGCACAGTAGGAATACTCATTAATGCAGGGTAATACAGTGTGATAAGCAGCTTAGACATCAAAATAGCAAAAAAAAAAAATGCCAGTTGGTCTACTCTTTACATGAGTAAAATGAAACAAAAAAATTAAATACCTGATGAATTAATTAAAAAGAACACTTATTGGCATACGTATTTTTTTAACTATGTCAAATCAAGAGCATCCATTCTTTAGTCAGTTTCTACTGCAGAGATCTCAGTCCTAGAACAAAAACAAAAACATACCCCTCCTATATTTGATGATAATACAGTAAATGCATTACCATATTCAAAACAGAATAAAATATAATTTAAATAATTTTACTTATACTACAAGTACCCTCCTAAATAGAGTGTGTATATCTATATACAATTATATTTTTTTAAATCATTTAATTGAAGATATCTAATTGAAATATCTGAATTCTTTTCAGCATTGATAAAAGAGAGGCAGAACTCTATCAGCCACAAAGTTGTGGGCACATGGGTCATTTCTTGATCTTAAACTGGAAAATACAAAGTGATTATAGCATTCTCAGGAAATGGCAAAGGAGGTGTGTCCATATACTAGAAGAGAAATAGATAAAAGGCAATGTGGTTATTTCAGAATCCTATGAAATAATTTGCTTTCTTTAGGGGGCAAGGAAAGAAAAGAAGCTACCCCCGAAAACCGGCAATGAAAGGGTTAACAGACATATGCTGTATAATTAGGAGATGCATTAATGATTATGAATAGTAAATGATTTGGTGCAAAGAAAAAAATTTTAGTCAAAGGGACATGTACCTATCTTCCATGTTTATTAGTAACTGTATATAACTAGAGAATTCTGCTATTAAGAATCTCGCATTATTGGTGTAAATACTTCCAAGGGTACATCAAATTGTAATCTTTCATACGACATCCATCAAACCAGGCTGGAGATTTTGACAAACATTAAACACAGTAAGGAGGCAATTATGTATGCATGATTTAATCTGCAACTAATTAATATGCAAATTTATTCATATGTTAGTTACTAAATTAAAAATGCAAAGAAGCCCTTATGGTGATTCTCGAAATTTTGCACAAACAGAACATTTAAAATGTAAGAAAAATGAAGTTTTTTAGAAACCTATAACACACTTTTAGTGTCTCCAGAACCTGTTGCATTAAGAAGACTCAAAAAAATGTATGTTTAAATACTAGATAATAATTTAAAAGGTGTGCTAATTTTATGTGAGAATGTGGGAACAGAAAGGTTAATCAGAATTCTCTTGAACTCTTAAGAGATACACTCTAATTACCAGACAAATGGTATTCTATTTCTAAGCTTCCTTCCCTGTTTTTAGGGTTGTCAAAAGTTGGTCATCTTACTGATATCTTGTACAAATGGTTAGGGGAATAAATAGTATGTGAAAGCAACTAGGTCTATTGAAAATTCCAGGGTAACTCTGAGACCATTTGGTGCTCACTAAACACACAATTCACTCCTCAAGATGGCAACTCGCTCTCTTCGCCTTTGGGGAACAGCTCTTTGCAAACAGAGAAATGGGAGGGAAATCTTGAGGGAGGCTAGAAATTCTCCCCAGCTCTCTTCCGAATGAATCCTTCAAAGAAAATAACGCCACTAACCCAAGAGCCACAACCTCCCCAAAAAAGCAGCAGGTAATTTCATCTGAATCCCATCTGGCTATTTTTGCCCTGCGTTTTCCAGACAGTCCAAAAACGATTTGACTCTGTGATGGCAGATGAGGGATGTGGAGTCAGTGTCATTTAAAACGATCTCTGGATGTCTGCATGCCAGGGAATATCCATTCAAGTGCATATCTTATCCTCTGGCACCATTGCCTTCTGCAAGAATCTGATTTCCCGGTGATTTCCTAGTGATCCGCAGTGAGATTTTGTGTGGATCACCTCTGATCTGATTACCTTTCTCATCCGAAGTCCGACGGGCCATGTATGCAGCTCCTGGAGCTGGCACTGGGAACAGCTGTAGTGGCCTCAAGAAATCAACGCAAGTCAACTGTATGAGGAAGCACAATAGCAGCGTCTACGGCTCTTCCTAGGGCACTGAACTCTCACCCACGTTAGGAAAAAAAAAATCGCCTTCAGTCGCATCGCTGCCAAGTGACACACAAAAAGGAAGTTAACCATTGGCTGTTACTTTTATTCACAGTCTGACTCTGATCTCCCAGCTTCCCTTCGCCCCTTCTGATGCCAAGTGGGCTACAGCTTGCCCATTTCACTTCGACCACGGCAGCCAAAAAAAGCACTGCCCCACCGTGCAGCGACAAGCAGTCTGTTTTGATATTAGTACCTCAGTATGCGCGAGGAGAGAGTCAGATGTCCCCAAAGTATGTGCCCTCCCCGGAGGGACTCGGTCCCGGCCTTCCTTGGCCAGAGAGATGGTGAGCCTGTCACAAATCCTCAGCTTTGAAAGCATCGGGGAAGGAAATGCACTATCCACGGGGCTCAGACAGAAATGGCGAGGAGAGCGTCTTCTGGGGAGAGGATTCCTGCCCTCCAATTCAACACGAGTCTAACTGGAAATATTAACTCAGATTCTCTTCCCTCCCTGCCAGCCAGCATCTAGGAGCGCAAACTGAATTACATAAGGAAAGAAGTCCTTTTCTTATGCAATTAAATCTTAGTAGGGGCTAGTAAGTGAACATCAGATTTTTTTTTTTTTTTTCGTAAAAGAAAGAGGTCGATGTGGGATTCAGAAGAATAGGTTTTTCTTCCACACTAGTTCTCAGAGAGGGAGGAAGATGCTAATAAAATCCTCCCCTTCTGTCCCCCAAACACTCTGTTCTCTTTGCTAAATACACAGAATCTGACTCTAACCTGGTTTAACCCCTGAATGTGCCTGGAATGTTCTCACTCTCTCCAGCCTTAACATATCATGCTTTTTAGGATTCCAAAGAGGCAGCCTCAGGTGAAGAGCTCGATTCCCAGGCATTTCAGGAATCTGAGATGAACCGAGGCATCTTTTCTTTTTACAGGTGACTCAATTTTGGTTGTGACCAGAACTGAACATAAAGCTTTTAAAAGCTTCAATGTACACATTTATGCATTCATGACACAGTGTTAAGTCTAATTTGTTCTTTTTACTGTCACAGGAAGCACATGTTTAAAGCAATCTGTTTCCTCATGTGAATGCTTTCCTGTCTGTTTAAAAAAAATTGCGACACACTTTACCCTGAGTAACCAAGAGGTGATCATAAATATCCCTAAATAGCATTAAACAGATATGAAAGACATTAACACTTTCAGAATGCCAGAGTAGTATTAAAAAAAAAATTCTAACAGATGCTCCTAGGTCAAAAAGTGAAATGTGTGTTTCCTGAAAAAACACTCTCATCAGAATCATAAATGAACTGTGAGGAGAGAAGTGAGGTGTTGCTGAGCAAACCAGGATCCTTTTGGTGAGGAACTCAGCCACCCATTGCCAAAGTGCACTTGCCACAAAAAGCCAAATGGAAATGGAAGTCTGATGGAAACCAATATCCTTTGTAATCCACCAGGTGGCAATGACTACAAACGAGGGGCGTCTCGGTGGGGTCTCTCCCACTTTCCAGAGAAAGGTTCTGTCCCTGTGAACCAAAGCCTCAGCCTCTGCTTGGGGACATGAGGAAGAGGTCCAGCCAGAAGGGACCTTTCCAGAGGCATCTAACGTGGGGCCTGGTTTTTCTGTACACTGAAATTGGCTGGGAAGAGATATTTGTTGTGAAATGTATCGGTCATGCTCTCTCTCCTCCATCCCCTTGGGCAGATGTTTTTTTTTTTTTTCCTTTAAATGCAAGAACTCACGAATCAACCTTTATAAAAAAAATTGTTTTAGGTTTCCCATAGCTGATAAGCAAAAATACTTTCTTTCCCCTAATGAATTCAGCAATGGCACTGAGAGAAAACACATAACTAGGCGGTAAAGGTCGGAATCCCCCAATTCTTTGACTTTTCCTGAAAACGTCTGTATAAATAATCCTGTTTAACGTTAGAAATTGACCTAAACAGTCCTAAACAAATCGAACTCTGTTTTACTTTAGAAGAGAAACAAACTGCCACACACACCCACCTAGTCAAGGCATCTTCGTCTTGTCAGATGATGTCAAAACCCCAGGCCTAACAGTCTCTTTTTATGGGTACCAGAAACAGCCCTACAAAGGTAGACTCGGGCATCACTCAGGAGCCCCGCTTCTGGCCGCTTACAGGATGATGCTGATAGAATACGAAATAAGAAGCATGTATCTCCTTATCACTTAGAGGCAGGGCTGATTTAGGCATAAACAAATTACTGGCAGAGAGAATCGTATTATGAGGACTCCGTTGTCTTGGCCTGATGTCCTCTTTCAAAAGAAAAAAGATGGAGTACACACTTCCAACACAAACTTTGCAGAGTGATTAAGTCAGATGATTGAAAAGGCTGACTAAGCGTCTTAGAGGGATGGAGGTACTATTGTAAGGACAAAGAGATACAGCAAGTGCTCGCAATATTTCCTAAGTTCAGAAAAAGCAAGTGGCCTCCATTAGGTAGAATTTTTCTGAATGCACTTGCGACCCTGGTCTTAGTGTCTGCTCTGTTGCTAACTACTCCGGTAAGTTGCCTGTTCTTCTCTAGCGGTTACTCCGTGTTACAAGATAAGCCAGTGCTTATCGTGATTCTCATCAGCTGTTATAATTTCTAGATACCTATGATGCCTCAAGGCTATGTTAAGCACATTATATATTTTTTGTAATCCATTTATCACAATATCCTTAGGAGGTATGTATATTTTCCCCATTTTTCAGGGAAGTAGTCAAGGATTTTCCATCATGTGCCCAAAGCTACATAGCTAGTAAGTGGCAAAGCCAACTAAAAACCCAGGTGATCAGAGTCCATGCTCTTAACCACTAGATGATTCTGTCTCTATTACAGAAATGCTACCCTGGAATGTCTGGATTTTCTAACGGATCTGCCTGGGCCGAAGTTGTGCATCATCACCAGTGACTTTGAGGCACTGAGGGTCATTCTACAGTGAGATGAAACTTCTGAATATTTAATTTACTCCAGATCGTCGAATACTTGCCCAATGAGCATCAGCCAGTTTGCAGACAGCTTCTGGTCTACAAAGTGTTCCAAATAGCTACAGCCTCATGGTTAAGGACACAAATAGAAAACCTTGAAGGCAGACTGCCAAGGTCACTCTGCCAGCTCTGCAACTTACTAGCTGTGTGACCTTGGGCGTGTTTCTTCACCTCTCTGTGCCTCCATTCTTTTATCTGTGAATAAGCAGGAGTACCCATCTCACTGGATTTGTGTAGGAATAAATGACTGAACAGGTGCAAAGTGCTCAGTGTCTGGTGCAGAACAAGCCCCATGTTGAGGGTTTGTTACTAGTACACCAACATCAGTTCATCAGCAGGCACTATTTCTATCTATTTTATAGACCACCAAATAGGTCTGTGACCTAACCAAGGCCACTGAGTGAGTAAGTAGAGGACATCAGACAGCAAATTAGGAAGATCTCTTTATTTCTAGTGGTGTTACCTATACCCTACTCTACCACTTTTATTACTACTTTCACTGATTGGAAATATGTTTCGAAGTAATATGCAGAAGGCAATAAGTGTAGCTTCTACGGGACAAAAAGATGGATGTAAAGCAAGAAAGGTGTATGTAAAATAACCACCCTCTTCAAGGCGGTTACAAGTGAGGAAGGGGATTCAGCATCTCCATCAAAAACCTAAAGGCCCAAACACCCCTGTGTTACACTGTATGTGATTTTATTTTTTGAACGCACAACTTCCCCGAAAAGCCAGACTCTCTGCTCTTTAAAATGCTAAGGCCATGCCCCAAATTGGGATGTGAGCGACACCACAGTGAGAATTACTCTAAACGCGAAGGACCTTAGTTGTGAAGCTTCAAAATTTAGATAAAGGATAGACTGAAAAGAAAGAATTGTTCAATGATACATGACATGTCTGGCTTTTAGTTTACTTGAACAATATGCTTTGAATTAAGTATAAATGAAGAAAGAAGTGAATGAATGAATGAAAACATCTAAAAACGCTTTTTCCCCCTCCCACCTGGATGCTCCCAGTTTATCACAGGATTCCACTTCACAGCTAGATTGTTGATGTAATTTATTAAAGGGAGAACAAAATAGCATTGCTTGTAAAGTAATTACTTATTGGGGTTTGAATTTTGTAATTCCAACTATCTCTGCCCATAATAAATATGCTTAATTCTGTTTTCTTTTGCCCAGCACTATCGACTAAGCTACAGATATGTGGCAACATCTTATTTACATTTAAAAATAAATGTTCCACTCTGAGGAACCCATAGGTTTTGATACTGAAATTTCACTCACAAAGCATATGCTTTACTATTAAGCATAATGTAAATGGCAGAATCTGTACCTTTATATTACATGACAATACTCTCAAATAGTACAACAGTTACAGAAATAGGTTTATTTCCTATTTAGCTTCATGATTGAAAACATTCAAACTGATTCAACAAGTCTTCATCACCAGGCCATGAATATCCTTTTAAAATTTCGGCTTCAGGAGAAATGAGACATGAGTTAAGTACTGCTGCATCCTTAGACAAATTTTATTTTTATCTCCTCTGCTAACATCTCAAGCTATTAGACTTTCTTACCATAAAGCCTCAATTCTTATACTCCACTTATTATTGCATTATTTTGTACTTCAAGTTTGTTTCATAATAAGCAAGCCAGAAAATATTATTGTACCCTGGGCTTATACACCTGAGCACCTGTGAAACAGC
This sequence comes from Hippopotamus amphibius kiboko, assembly GCF_030028045.1. Taxonomy (NCBI): domain Eukaryota; kingdom Metazoa; phylum Chordata; class Mammalia; order Artiodactyla; family Hippopotamidae; genus Hippopotamus; species Hippopotamus amphibius. The sequence continues at coordinate 95,935,676 of NC_080196.1, forward strand.
CGAATTCCCCAAACAGGGTTACTCGAAACCATTACCGCTAAGAATCAGCCACCTACTTGAAACTGCCTTCTCGTAGCAGCTAATGATATAATGATATACTGTGCCAATCGGTAGAATGAAAGCCATTACAATATTATTATAAGTATAATCCAGGAGGCATATTTAGAATGATATGGGCTGGGAGGGAGGAGGCTGCAGGAGACAGTTAGGAACTCTTATCTCTGATGATATCAAAATAATTGTTCCAAAACAGCATTTTTTCTAAAATCCCTAGATGGGAAGAGCAAGTGGTGACAGTGACAGGTTTTGTACGTGCATGTAAGGCATGTACCACAAGGGTAATTTTTCTGAGAAAACATAAGTCTTTCTAATATGAGTCCATGTTTCACAAAGGAAATGCTTTTTCATCACCATAGCTGAAAACGACTGGCAGAGGGCAACACACCGAAAACCTGTCTTTATACTTGGCTATGAAGGGGGCTGCACAAAGAAATGTCCCTATGCTTCTGCTGCACTGAACACTCAAAATAAATTTAGTGAAATTTCATCCACACACAGAGCCTCCTCTGATTACTCTAGAAGTAAACCTTACGGATCAAGTTTCAAGCCTAGCAGGATATTTATGATGAATTCCTCAGATGACAAAATTAGACTAGAAAGACAATAGCGGGTGTCTCTAAAGCATGGAAATGGAATTCTTAAAAGGTTCTTTTCAAAATCGAATCTGCACACTCTCTCGGAATTCAAACAGATACTCCTCCCTGAAACTTAAATCATCTTTATTTCCAACCTAGAAATTTTTCAACATGCAGAATCATCTGCACTACCTTCATGTCTCTGAAGAGGGAGTATGAGCTCTAGCAAAGCAGAAAACTCCTCAAATAGCTCTGCACCTATGCAACAGCTGCAACCAAATAAAATAAAATAAAATAAAATAAACAGGCGGAATCATTCACATGCTGCTATTCTGAGATAAAATAATGGAGTATTTCAAATTACAAACGTTGCACCAAATTTGAGAAACGCTGTCTTTCCTTTTAAAATGAGCCTGTCCATGTATACACACACATCCTGAGACAGTTTGAGATTAAGGCTGAGAATCTCATGCCACTTCTTTGAAATGCAACTTTATGTTCAGTGTAAGAATTCAGTTTAAAAATTCAATAAACAAAAACAGATGATTGAACCTGGTGTACCCCCCAAAAAAATAAAAAAAATTAAAAAAAAATTCAATAAACAATTTATTAAAATAAAACAACACAGCAAGTGTCTCTTAACAGCTTGACGGAATCTGCCTTAAGAAAATAAAACTGCTATTTTTTTTTTAACTTGAACTTTTGTTGCTCAAATAACTCTTTTTTTTTTTTTTTAATTTTTTTGGGGGTACACCAAGTTCAATCATCTGTTTTTATACACATATCCCCAAACTTTGCTATTTTTGAAGAGGCTCTCCATGCCTTTTAGGATTATTGCTACGTGTTCATTCTGAAAGCATCTTATTTAAAGTCCTCCAAGCTCTATCTGACTTTGATTCATGACTTTCAAACAAAAAATTTAGAATTGCTTAAAAGCAGGAAAGCGCACTTTGAAAAAGCAGAGTTGTCAGTAATCGGGGGGAAATGAGAAAATTCCACGTTAGAAAATAAAACAAACGTTTCAATCGATGAAATACTAAAAGTTGAAGATGATATTCAACCAAATATTAAGCCAAGCATCTCTATCATTCCACAAACATAAAATAAATGCACAGTTGAGCCAGATGCAGTGGATCAAGTTTTTATAATTTCAAAACACACACAAGCCTGTCATAATTTTCTCTCTAGGTAAAGCAGCCTTAGAGAAGCTTCTTAATAATTAAACCACTCAGATGGAGCCCAAGACTTCACACCAAAATATACTCTTCAGTAAAAGTGATAAAATAAGGTTTAAAATAACAGTTCCCTGAAATGTATTTCTCCTTTCTCAACAAATGAGTCCAGTTTTACACTACATGCTATTGTTCCAGTTGTTGAAATTTCAACAGAAATCTTAGCGGGTGAAATATGGAAAACTTGGTTAAAAATAAAAAAACACATGCAGGTGGGAGGGGAGACATATTATGCGTACCACCTTAGAAGAGCTTGCTTAGTAGATTAATCAGACAAGCTGGCTGAGAAGGCCTCTCCATTGTGGAGAGAGCTAGGTGGTTGTGTCTTGTTTGAGTGTTTCAGGCACACATCCTTTTCATTTGTAAAGATAATCCCAGCGGAGTTTAGAAATACACAAACCTTTCACCCACAGTTAACTGAAGTGTTTTTCTTCTCCCTTATGCTTCTTCTCACTTTATATTTAAAATATACACATACCAGAAGACACCTTTTTAAGGGGAACAGAACTGAATTTCCAAACAGGCAGGAGAGTGGAAGAGAACCCTTATTATTCCAAAATTTGGAACAAAAATATAGAATCTTTTAGCAAACTCCTGAGAGACTGGAGTGCCTAATGGGATAGGTGTGGTATATTTGTATAAATTTGATATGCTCTTTGAAATATTTTTAATGGAATAAGAACCCCCCAATGAAAACTTAAATATAGAGATTCTCCTATAACCAGCAATTCAAACAAAAAGCATAACTTCTATAACCTATAATAGCACTGAAGGAGATAAGATAGGTTTTCAAAGAAACAATGTACATGCTAAATTTTTGAAGCCTTTGGTTTAGTGACTTCAGTATTAACTGAACAAAAAAATAAATACTTTCTTTGTGATGAATGTTTTCTCAGCTTTCAAAGTGTTCCCCAATATCATGTTACATATTCTGTGTGAATTCTGTGAATAATACTTTTGCCCTATTTAGGATGATTTAACTGCATTATCCTTCACCTGCCTATATATATTTCACGACAAATAAGCATAGTTTTAATATCCACACTTCATATTTCAATATCATTAATTGGAAAATGGGCACACTAAGTTTAACGTTAACTAGTGTGAACTATCCTAATATTGTAATGTAAACACCTACAGTTAAACTTTTTCACAAAGTATCTACTTCTCTAGGAATGAACTTCCAAGAGGCCCCTCCTTTTATATCTTATCACACAATTGGCTTCTTCTAGACTTTTCTACACAGGATGAATCCCAGGTGGCTGACACAGTTCATTTTAGAATCAACATAAATTTTATTTTAGCAAAAGTTATATTATCACTCAAGTTAAGATTGTGTTCTCATGAAAAAGCATAATTATGATTTCCCTAAGATCAATTTCAAAAGTGACAGGGGAAGTTAGATATTTTAAGTACTGAGTTTTTCAATCATATATAATTTCTGGGCTTCTAATTAAAAAAAAAACAATTACCAACTTCTCTTTTAAATTGTGATTTCCTCAAGCATTTGAGAAACAAACGTTTTTTCTAAAAATAGCTTAGGGTATAAACTCAACACCATGTTTGCAACCTTCAAATATGAAAGTTTTATATAATGGAAAATACAGAGAACAGTTAATTCTGTCAGCATCATCCAACTTTTTTCTGATATTCCTAAAAATGTCTTCTGTAAAATAAAGTCTCCTCCAGAATTTAAGATTTTATTTTAAGAATTCTTTCCCTAAAAAAAATCGGTAAACCTGGTATCTCATACACACTGAGTCTTCATTTTTCAAGTCTACCTAGTGATCAACTCATATCTCAACTTTTCTTGGAGGGTCCAGCCTTATTTTAGACTCTTTATGACCATTGAGATTGTTGTCCTTAAAATTCATGTGTTCAGAATTCTCTCTGACCACTTAATGCAAAGCTTGTTAGAGTCTCCTGAATTTAAAAGCAAAAACCAAACCAAAAAACCTGTGGTTTAACATAGAAAACAGACTTTCTTGAAAAGTGCGCTTTGAAAACAAGATAACCTGTAATAAGAGAAGTCGTAGACTATTTCTAAGGATAAAACGTCATATTTTCCAGAGAATTCTGAAGTTCCAGGGATTCCAACCGGGGATGTTTGTGAGACTGTCACGAGGTTTCGAAACTGGATTAGAAGAGGAGACAAATTCCACCAATGTTTGACGCAGAATGGCTGTAGCTGTTAATAGTTTCTGGTTAAATGTATAATATCATTTTGAAACATTCCAAATTATAAGAAAATGAAGGTTTTATGTGTTTACATATTGGTGGGCACAGCAAAGTTTCTGAAAAGCAATGTTTTTTTGTGTCTGTGTTTTTTCTGTGTTTGGAAAAAATATTTTAAAACGGCACCACATAAAAATGTTTTTGTTTTTTTTTTTTTTTGCTTTCTAGATTTTAATGCTTCCGTGTTAATTTCTAAGACTCATGGACCATTCTGCCGAGAAGAAAATGTGACTTAATGTGGTATATTTTTCTCTGCATGAATTCATGATTCAATACGTGTGATGATTAGGCTATAAACAAAGATAGGAAATTTGCTGGACAGAGCAGTAAAGTTGAAAAATATTAAGCTGAAATGATGTATGGTTTCAAAAAGAAAAACCAAGATGTAGAACTCAAACAAGAAGTTTGCATACAGATACAAGACATTAGAGAGGCAAGAAAAATTGTTGCATCCACAAGAAGACAAAGCTGTTTTGTTAAAGTCCTATCAAAAGATGAGGACTATAAGAAACTGAGATGTGGCTGAAAAGAGCAACATACTAAAATGGAAAGAGAGAACACAAAAATGTTCCGCAGTACTAAGCAGGGCTCTTGTGGGCAATTAGATAGTTGTCAATTTCACACAGTCTCTCCTTTAAAAAAACATCAGCCCAGCCCTAACTACAGGCCTCTGTTCTCCAAGGGGACAGACTCCCTTCCCTCCACTGCGCCTGTGCATTGCAACCCTGCAGGCTGGTTCTTCCACCACCCTATCACGGTCAGGCTTCCACAGTGAGTCGAGGTCTCTAGATGCAGTGCACAGTATAAACACAGTCAAGCATCCTGCCAGGACCATAGCACGATACTGGGCCAGGCTTATGTTTTCTCTCTCCCACAGATGCTGCAGTTATTTTCGAAAACAGGGCCAGGCCAGCCCCTCACTCTCTGATTTCCTGTGAAGATCCAGTCTCATGGCAGCAAGAGACATCCAGCCTCTGTCCCCTTGTCATGCCATAAATAATATCTGATTACAGACATTACTGTTTAAATTTTCCTCCTTTATGCTAAGGAAGAGACAGGGCCCATTTCGAGAAGAAAGGGGAAAAAAAAGTGAGTTGACAGAACAGATTGTGACAGATTTATTACTATTTATCATGGTAAATATGTACTGAAGAAAACATATAAATGTCTTTATCTAGTCATGATCACACCAAAAGAAACCTTTCATTATCCCCAATTTTTTATGTCATAAAAATATTCATACACATGGGATAAAAATTCACAATTTTATTTGAGCTTAAAAAAAGATTAAACATGGCAGAGGTCTAAAAATATAAAAATACAGATCTACTGGGGCAAAAGTGTAACTATCTAACGCAGATCGTCTCTTCAGAGCAAATATATATTTTGTGTGGTGATAAGGCGTGTGGATTTTGTTATCAGTAATAAGCAATTCAATTCATACAACAAAGCTCACATAAACTAAGTCAAACGCAATTAAAAGAGAGCTGAGATTTAAGTAATGATAATAAATAGATGACTGGATTCTAAAATCAACCAAACTAACCTCTTCTTGCTTAAATCAAACAAACAAAAACAAAACAGACCAAAGCAATGACAAGGATAAAATTTCCATTTCAATTGAGTTTTCCTCATCTATCAAAAAAAGAGTTCCTCATGGACCAAAATACCAAAATGTTCCTTAAGGATCATGAAAACATTTAGCCAACATAAATTCGCTAAGAACAGGAAATCCTCAATTGACCATCAAAAGTCAAAAAGTAAATAATACAAACCAAATTTCCAATTCCAGGTTTATGGGTAAGAAAGGAAATGCACTTTTATACTTTTGAACATATGACAACACATCAGCAATACAGAATTATCTTAACAGCAAAGGAAAAAACTATGCCAGCGAAATTCTCTGTAGTGGCCAGTCAGCTCTACAAAAATACTTAAAAATTTACAGCGAATTATGAGAAATTGTTGACAATGATTAAGTGGATAGATAATGTCTATTGCCACACCAAAGCACTCCTTAAAAACTGCAAATTTCTGCATAATTTTAGCACTGAAAAAAATAACCTAAATTTATTTGAATGTGAGACATAAACAGTGTGCTATAGCTTTAAGTTTTCCATGGCTTTTATGGCAAAGAGCTCTTCTATCATTTTAGAACATTCAAAGGTCCACTTATTGTATTTAATACTGTCCGTATTAGGTTCAGGCACGTTTAAAATGTAAACAGCTGTGAGGACTATATCATTTGAAGTTGTCATAAAAGCTATTAAAAGCTAAAGTTTCATCTACATTAAATCCACCACAAATTTCAAGCTTAAAATATGCTTATAAAAACCTGAGGGGATATTAGTCAATTGCAAGACAATATAGAAATTCAAAGAATGAACTGCTGAGTGTGTTTTTAAATGACTTACTGGTAGTCTAAGGCGACTATTTTATACACCACTGGCAGTTTTATTTACACAATATTTTTCTATATTTATGGATAATTTTGTGATGCTTCTTCAACATTACCAAGTCTAAGATAATCAGCATACAAAATTTGTTTTTTTTTCCCCCGATTAAGACTTATTCTGATATGTTCGCTTAATAATTTTTTGGATGTGCTGAACTGAAATCAAGTCAAATACACAGGTGTTTGGGTTAATCTAATCTTAGCACATTTGCAAAACCTATTATTCTTCTAATTTATTAAAAATGAAATAAAACTAATATGCGAGCACTGATTGGTAATATTATTTTCAGAAATCTAAATATAATTTTATTTTAGAGTAAAATAACTTAAGATAAGGCTCATTAGCATTCTTTTCAATGAATACTGGTGCCCTACAGAACACAGAAGTAAATTAAAACTATATATATAAATATATCATAGAAAGGAAGGAAGAACAAATAAAGGAGAAAGTTAAGGAGGAGGCAAGGAAAGAAAAGAGAAACATTTTTTTTCTACATAAGGGGGAAACTTCTAGAAACAGATCCGTTCTAAACAAAATGAAATTACCTGGGAACTCAAATTTGAAAATATACATATATATAAGGATTGAAAATAAGGTATCATGTATTTAACTATAATCACAACCGACTTCTGCGATGTTGGCAGCTGGAGAGACCGCAGCAACCTCTGCTTACAGCTCCAGGTATTAAAAAGACCCAGAATGCTTTTGGTTCCAGCTGGATTCTTCTAGTCGCCACCTGGTATTCCAGACACAAATGGCTACTGATGCAGCTACCTTTGCAGCCTTTATTCAGTCCCCTCTCCAGAAAATAGAGACATTCTCCCTGCACTCTAGGCTGAAACCCATGTAAATTTTCCCTAAATCCTCTCCACAAATCTCCTTTCGCATGCAAATCCATAAATCATCATAATACCGACAAAGAATTTAACCAACACATGAAACTAATACTCATTCTCCTGAAAGCTCTGTGCAGGTAAAACTCCTCGAACTTCAGGCACCTTTTCAAGGCTCCCTTCAGAGCTTAACCAGCTGAATATCAACACACCCGCCCCGTCTTCCAGGATGCGCAATTAATCACTCCAACGTGGGTCAGGTGGCTGGAGGTGCAGGTCACTCCTACCTCATCCACATTCTAGATAAACACACCGCTCTGGCGGATGGAACCTCATTTACTCCTATCTCCTTGGCATCAATACAAAGCGGAACAAAATAAACAATATACAAAGCAGAAACAAGCAGTACTTACTGAAGATGGCAAACCTGGAGGAACTTTTCGAACTTTCTTTGTCTGAACCTCTGAAAGAAAACGAGGAGGCTGTGAGGTCCCCTGTATGCCCATTCTCCTAACTCAAACAGATGACACCACGATGCCATTTACATGCGACCAGATTTTCTTAAATTGTTACTTTAGCAAAATGTCGGTCCTGCTATCATCGTTTCTTCTGGCAGAAAGCAAATCCTGCCCCTTTCATAAAAATGAAGAGATTTAACTTTTTAACGCTCTGGTTTTTAAAAGAGGTTCCTTAGATGGGCGGCCGAGAGAAAACAGGGAATAAGCATATACCAAAATAGTTCTCCTGCTACTGGAAGTTATTAACATACCCACCCAATGTAGTCCTGGGGGGGGGGGGGGTAGTTATGAGCCCGATAACTGAGTACAATTTTATGGTTTTTTTTAGGGGGTGGGGTGAGGATCGTTTGAGAGGATGGTGTTAAGAAAGAAAGTTAAAAGGAAAAAGACTACTAATAATCACTCAGGCATTCAAACAGAGGAATACCTTACCCAGGGCACTACTGTGAAGAGGCCTCCTTCGGGGGTTATTGCTAGAATACTGATAATACTGGGAACCAGGTTTGGTGGGCGAAAGGGTTCCTGGGTTGCCCATATCCATGTCACCTCCAAGGAGACTCTGCTAAAAGGTTAAAAAGGAAAAACAAACATATAAGGTTAAGTTTTTACATTCGCCAGCCCCCACCCCCTCCCCCGACTGATTGTTAGCACTTAAACCAATGCAATAAAGGAAACAGCCTCTGCTAAGCTGAAACAATGAAAACCCAACACAGAAAGAGAAAGAAGAGCCGTCTACGAAACTATCCCAAAGTTTGTGAATTTTCAGTTCTTCGCTTTGGAGAGGAGGGTAGACAGTGATGCTCGTTAAACAAGATTTTCATCTTTTAAGAAGACTAACATTTTCATCTTATAAGTAAAGGGCACTTCTGTAAGGCTAATATTTTCTTTATCTAGAGTTAGGCTCATATCTGGGAACTACTTATGCTCTTCCCTTAACAAGAACCAGGGAGAATCTGATTTTTCGAACGCACACAACATCCCCCGGCTGCTCACATTGGGGGAGAGTGTAGATGCTCATTTCCACTGGGAACTCTGCCTCTCTGCACGACCCTCCACGAATTCACACAGCACCCCCAGAAGAGAAAATGCCAACTCAACCAGGAGGAAATACAAATCCTCACACTGACTTCCAAAATTATAGAAATTGGAGGCATTCTAAGCTAACAGGAACACATTAAAGGACTTCAGAATGCCCTCTTGAGGACTATCAGAAACTAAAACACATCCCCACAGATTAAACATTTACCTGAACACTAGAAAACTTTCCCAAATATCGTTAACTTTTCATGGAGTGACAAATCACTAAACTTTCGAAAATGATGACATACGAAAAATTATATAATAATATCACAGTCTAAAAACTACATAGAAACTTACCCATAATATATAAATCGCCTGATTATACTCTGCATTGAACACATTGTTCTTTTAATTATTCTGATATGCAAGAAAACCAGTGTAGATACTACCATTTATATTAAGAACAAATTTACTATTTAATGAAGAAATTTTAAAATTAAGTACTAAAAATCTAACTTTATCGTTACTTGTAATCAACTTTTACTGACTGAACTAATTACTGTCCTTGATAAAGTACAGAATGTGTTTTCCCTAATCTAAATTCTAATCACCATGTCACTCACAACAGACTTAGGGATGCTTCACTAACACACTATTCACATGCAAAATACTCTAAATAGGCCAATTATGACTCTGCCCCTGTTCCCTGGTTAACCCGCTGAGAACTGAAAAATTTCACAAGGCAGTCACCAACTAAAACAAAGGGTCCTTGTTTTAAATTAAGACAGTCTTTTTGATTCCTAAATAGCTCAACAAAGTGGCATGTCTTCTAGTGAAAGCAGTTGGTCAAATATGACCCATAAGCTGGAAAATCAAAAATTCAAACCTCCCCTTTCCACTGCCATATAGCTTAAATATCATAAAGAGAACCTCTCTATTCCGAGGGCTTTTTGTGAGTGCTGGATGAGTAATATATAAAGGGCTAATCAGCTACTGACAAGCTTGCCTCCACTGCTTCCAGTTTAAGACTTTTCCAAGGGACGTATAATAAACATTACTTTAAAATAAAACCTCGAGGATGAGGTTTTAGGACAGAAGGACATTTTGAGTATCAACGCATTTCAAATGTCTTAATATTTACCAAATACCTGATACAACCGGATCATTCACCAGACAAAAATCTGACATCCGAATATTCAGAAAGATAACAAGATGCAAGGCAATGACAAACTAAAACAGAGAGCTCTTTATAATAGTTTTCTATATATCAGGAATCCAACAGTATAACATCAAATGATTTCTGTATCACTTTAGGAGTGGCATTTAAAAATTTTAGACTCGCAACCTGGAATTTTACTCTTGGTAGATCTTGCTAAATAACAAAGTCTGTATTTACTGAAGTCCAAGTTTTCTTTGCAATTTCCATCAATAAAGCTGTGAATGACTTAAATCAAAACCTCTTTATAGTTTGGGAAATCTACAAATAAGCCTTCATTTCATGGGAAAGAGGAGTTTGAAAATGATATTACTGAAAACTTCGTATTTTAGATATTACCCCTATTTCAGTGTTTTTCTTTTTCTAAATTTATACACAATATTCCAAAATGGGCTGAGCAGATAGGCTGAAATGCTGGCTTGTCTTTTTAATGAGCTTAACCATTGCTTAATTCTTGTTGGTGCTGGTGGCAAAGGTTTTCCCTCCCAGGAAAGTAGATGCATTCAATAGGTCAACATAAAAAACAAACAGGCTTGCTGTACTGTACTGGAGCCGCGTTCACAACAGAGGTGTGAAAAATATAAAATGATAACCAGATAGCTAACTGGCTGTGGCTGACCTTACTGTTTTTAAAGAAAGTCATTTCATGGGCCAGTTGTAAATAAATCACCCATCCAACTCTTACACATGACATGAACTATGTATGGTGACATAGGACTGAGAGAAGATAGCACTTACCAACATTGAGTGGCTCATGCTAACCTTTTTTTTTTTTTTTTTGACAAAGCACATTCCTGTTTCTTTCTTTTTAGATGTTTGTTCCTTTTTCTTTTTCACTCGAACAATAGAATCATTCTCCTAAGGCATACAAAAATAAGCATTTCCTTACACTTAAGGGGGGCCCTAATCACCCCCCTAGGGAACATTAAGATAAAAATATATGTGTTCTTATTGTAGAGTACATTTGTAAAATGAACAATGTCCATTTACTATTGTCTGGCCTTTACGTCATGCACTTAACTCTCTAGCTATGAGAAAGATAAAAAAAAAAAAAAAAATTTCCACTGGCTGCAAACCTGAGTTTATTACTTTTTTAAAAAACTTTTTATTTTATATTGGAGTAGAGTTGATTAAGCATGTTGTGTTTGTTTCAGGTGTACAACAAAATGATTCAGTTATACATATACATGTATCTGTTTTTCAAATTCTTTTCCCAATTAGGTTCTTACAGAATATTCAGCAGAGTTCCCTGTGCTATACACTAGGTCCCTGTTGGTTATCCATTTTAAACATAGCAGCGTGTACAAGTCAACCCCAAACTCCCTAATTATCCCTTCCCCCCAGTAACCATAAGTTCTTAATTTTAAAAAGTTAATGCCATTCGATTTAATAAGGTAAATTAAATATTGCACAAAATGGATAAGGCATTCATTTATATATGAATTTACCTACATGTATATATACATATTTATATGTGCATGTATCTAAGTATATAGGTATATATACATATCTGAAGACAAATTTATACTTAATAAAAGTTAAGTGTGAAAGCTAAAATCTACTTTCAAAATGGGCAAATTCAACTTTGCCTTAAATAGGATGATAAAGGCTTTAGGGTTTTCACATTGTGCAAGCTCATGCTCTGCGGTTATGCTGGGTCCCAGTAGAGAGCTGCCCTTGTCTGCCAGGAAACACTGGAAGCAAGATGTGGCATCTCGCAGAGCTAACCTGTAAATCTTAAAGCCAGAGTTTAGCATTTTGTTTAACTGCCTGCAACGTGATGCGCCGATCTCTTCCCCTTATTCACTCCTTATTTTCTTCCAAAGACCAACCATTTTAAGACTTAAAATACCCTAACCAAAGAATAAAATATACTGACTTTGTCAACACGATTTAAACATTTGGGGGCCCACCCTTTACAGCAAAGACCCAGTCCCAACATAGCCACTCAAATGCCAAATACAGCTATTCTGCAAAGGGCCCTTTCAATGAAACTTTTTGTTTCAAATCAGATCTGGGTCTCAGACTATCTTTCTAACACATTCTCAACCCTGCTCCCCACTGCTTTTGTGGGGAGCTTTTTTAACATCCCTGATCAACCACCGAACTTTGCTTATGCAACCAAGAATGCAAACCATGAATTAAACTTGACTAACAGAAAAGCAGCATATATCTCAAATTAGATTTATAACTGAATGGTAATCAAAAATAGAACTAACTGCCTTGAGCTTAAATTATCAACTTTTTTCTTGTTAAACTAAAATCATCTTGCGCTGAACTATTATTTCATTTCAGTCAGCACTTTAAATGTAATGGGTGGGTGGTACATTTCTAAAAAGGAAGATTATATTTACCCTTAATTATAGATATGAGTGAGATCAGAGTACGATGAATGCTGCTTTTTGGCTTGTAATTAATTCATCTAATAGGTGAATGACCTTGAATTTCAGAGTTGGAATCTGGGAGAGGAAAAAAAAAAAGAAGTAGGAGGGGGGAAAAAATCTCTGGGGAAAACCAACGTGCCCCTGGTTTCTTAAGGCTTTCTCTGATTTTGCGTCACTCCCATTACGTTGTGATCCGATATCAGACACAACATCTTGGGGGGATGTTCGAGAACAGAGAAAAGCAGTCTCAGATGAAACCAGATTAAGCTCCTTTTCTGAACTATTGCCAAATGCTTGTGAGTCTAATTCATGTTTGGGTATTCTAGTACTCACACAGCTGCAATTGCATTCTTTCATCACAAACCTAAGTGATGTATAGTGGCTTTGTATGGCGAACTGACTCTTTATAGCCAGGAATTTTAGAAGGCTTTACGTTAATACAGAAATAAAATTCGGAATCACTCTAAAAATTACAAATGCGAGATATATGTAGAGGGATCTAATAGACTGCAGTGCCAAATGCAAAATATACATCGAGAAAAATTATAAATGAGATTTGTTTAAAAAAAAAAACGTAAAAAAAATCACAACTGAGGTCGTTTCTACATAGTTAACTCTGCACAGAATCGGGTTTTCAAAGACACTGCTGAATAAGGTTCTTAACAGCCATGGGGAAGTTTCTGCAAATCCCTGTTGAATAGCTGCTGCTGAATTTGCCATTTTGACCACAGAAGGGCCATTGCTGACTTACTGTAGTAGCAGGAGGCGGGTGATAATTTTGCTGCTGCTGGCACTTACTCCGCAACCCAGAATATATCTCGCACCAAAGGGCAATGAAGAACACAGCATTTCCACCTGTCCACTTTTGAACTTCAAAGCTCAAAACTGAAGGTCAGTCTCTGGACAGTCTTTATTCTTGATACCTGAAGGTCCAGGAATGCACCTTTATAGTTTATTTTAATTTTGGTCCTACGTTTGGTTTCAACAAAAGAGGACTCGGGAAACTCAGAAAGATATGATGGCAAGGATAACTTTCACAATCAGGGACTTAACAGATTGCTATTGTGCTGGAGAAAAATGCAAATTATTGAAATTATCCTTTAGCAAAGATTTTCTTTTAAGGACTTTGGTCAATGTTTGTCATTTCTACTTTAAAAGTATAATGTGCATTGTAACAAGTCAGGAGTCCAAATCTTTTAAGGAAAGGTCTTTGAGGTCGGACAGAGAGGTCGAACTCTAGCTTAGATGCGTATAAGCAATGTGACTGGCATTTGGTTATGCAACTGCTCTAAACCATGTTTTCCTCCTCTGTAAGAAGGGAATAATAAAAGCTCTATCACAGAGTCATCAGAAGCAGATGAAACAACATATGTACAACGTCCAGCAGAGCTGGGGTCCAGCACATAGTTACTCTCCTTCCTCCAATTCATGGCCCCATATTACGATCTGCTGATTATTACTTAAAACGTTCCTCAAAAGATGTAAATGTCAGTTAGACCCCCTACACCACTTTCAGATGAAAAGCATATACTGAGGTAATAGTTTTGAAAAGCCACTAGCAAAAAACAGAAAAAGAGTTAAATATGGCAGTCTATATAAACAATGATGGTAGCCTCATGGCCTAGAGCTACTCTGGCAACAAGAAATGGCTAGTTTTCTTCCATACTTAGTAAAAAACTGGCCAACAATCAATCTCGATAATTTCAGCTTAAGTGGCCATTTTCCTGGAGCTGCCACAAGGATTACGTCAACGGATCATTTCATTTTGCTCTTTTGCAAGCATGAACAAACTGCTATGGTTAATTCAACTATACATGAGATCAAAACTATTCAGTCAACCACCTGGGTATGCAAAAATAAGAAATGTATTATATTTGATAGAATTTGATCAATCATGATGTTAAATTCAAATTCTTACTACTGCATGAACCACTGAAAAATGATATCAAATATGGTTCAATTTTGTTTTTCCCTTTGCAAGGCCAATTACAGGCACTGAATGGACATTATATGGTATTTTTCAAGTACATTTTTTTTTTTAAAACTTTGCTTTCCCCATGATATCACAAAAAATAAATGAATGTACTTCGCAGTTTTGGTTGGAAATTTGCGTAACTCCCACAGGATTCAACGGACCTTGAATAAAATTATTTGTTTTAGTAGTGATATTTCACCAAACATTCAAAAATTCAAATATATTGTCTTTTCCTATAAGGACACTCAGCACCTTATATTTAAATGTTATAATGTGATGCAGACGTTGCCATGGTAACTATTACTTAATGTATAACAGAGTAATAGGTTAAAAACTCATGCATTTTGGTATGGAAATTACAACTGCCCAAGGGTTGACAAGATTTATGCATTCACCTGTTTGACTACCTCTGAAATTAAAAAAAAAAAAAACATTATTTATTGTATACAATAAAGTGAGGAGGTCTTTCCTTTGTTCCTGAAAATCCATTCTGGAATCCCAGGTCATCTATTACATATTAAAAAGAGGATTGCATTTGTTAGTGAGAAGGTAGAAATTTAGCAAAAATAAAATTGGAAAGCAAAGAGTAACCTACAGTATAAGTGGATTTGAAGAAATCTTACATAAACAATGTGGAATTTAAGATAACTACCTGCTTTTCAGTTTATACACCTTCTCAGTTCAGGAAGTTTATTTAATATATAATCTGATAAGTATGCTGTAATCACTACTTGCCTTAAAATGTTTCTCTTCAGCAATTTTGTTCCAAAGTAAAAATAGAACAAATTTGAATAAGACCTGTTAACATACTAGGGAATTAGCACCACCTCTCCTATAAATATAAACATGTGGCTATAATAAATGTGCTGAAAAGTATATTTGGCTAGGTTGCTATTTTAGTAAAATAAAGGAAGAGTAAACTGTCACATGTCATTCTTCTTCATATTGGGTGGGAGAGGTTCCATTTCAAGGTTGTTATAAATACCTTTTCTCCCAAGCAAGAATCTATAAAACCTGTTTTCGTGTAGAGCCTGTGTTTCCAAAAGACAGGGGCCAGAATTTCATTTATCCTGCTTACTGACCAGCAACTCATATAGGTGCTTGTAAAAGTCGAAATGCCAAGGTATGAGATTTACTAAAATAAAGCATCCTGATAACTATCTAAACTTGTACATAAGATGACAGCCTACTGCACAACATGGGGAAAAGGAGGTTATCTGGAGAAGCAGCAAATACATAATGAAATCTTTGAATCATCGTGAAATTGTCTGGACTATCCTTCCAGAGCGACGCATGGCCTCCTGCTTCAAGAGGGTCTGCGTTCAATGAGCAGTAACAGTTTTGCCCCTAAAGTTCTCTTTCAGGGATATGTGGCATGAAGGCCAAATTAGTTTATATGCTAGTTAAAGGAGGTAATGGCTTATCCATGTTTTAACTCCCCATCGCGCCTCTCACACTGAGACCTGCCATGGCAACAGCTCACTAAATATTGAAATGAACACAGAAGAACTGTTGCTATTGATCAAATTGAGGACTTGAATAACTATTTTAGGTTTTGCTGTTTTAGGATAAATCTATTCCTTTAGTCATTCCTACCACTGTTGCTGCTAATAATAATAACAGTAGTAGTGGCAGGAGGAGGACAAATGAGGAGTTTGGGATTAGTAGATACACACTACTATACATAAAACACATAAACAACAAGGACCTGCTATACAGCACAGGGAACTATATCCAATACCCTGTAGTAACCTATAATGGAAAGGAATCTGAAAAAGAATATATATATGTATATATAACTGAATCACTTTGCTGTGTACCTGAAACTAATAAAACATTGTCAATCAACTATACTTCAATAAAAAATTGTTTTGAAAAAAAAGGAAAAAATAATAATAGTAATAGAAACAGTGGTAGTAACAGCAGTAAGAGGAGAAGGAGGAGGAGGAGGAATGTGGATTAAAAGGGGTGTGGAGGGTAACAAGGACACTAGAAGCAGGAGCTACTGTAACGGAGTGTCTTCCATGAGTCACGCACAGCTGCAGTTGCTTTACATACGTACTAACAAGGCAGGAGACAGGACCACCCCAATGGGCACACGGGGACATTCAGGCTGGAAGCTGGCCTGATCAGTGCCACGTGGCTGGCAAGTGGCAGAGCCAGGATGGGAACCCAGTGAGGCTTGACCTCAAAGCCTGTGCTTGGCCTCTACCCCACACACTGCCTCCCTCTGTGCTGTGCACTCGGGTTTTCCCAGCCTCACTCCCACCATTAAAAGGAGTCAATCTGTTTCTCTTCAGTTCATCTTAACAACAAATCTGATCCCTTAAACTTAGTACAAAGGCGCCTCTAAACTCAGTCATGTAGGGCAGGCCTGGATGTGAGTGCCACTCACCACCCCCATGTAACCTTGGACAGTGTGTCTAACCTTGGCAGGCTTCAGTTTCCCTGTCTGGGAAATGCTGGTGTTATAATAATACTACCTGTTGTAAGAATTCACTCAGATAATACTTAGTAAATTCCTAACACTTTCCGAGCCTTAATTAATTGCATGTATACAATTATATACTACGTGTAAAATACATAAAATATGTATTACATATATAAAATATTTTACTACATATGAATCCCATATATATCACATAATTATGTTAAGTTAAAATGTGATATGATAGGGACTTCCCTGGTGATCCAGTGGTTAAGAATCCACCTTCCAATGCAGGGGATGGGGGTTCGATCCCTGGTCGGGGAACTAAGATCCCACATGCCATGGGGCAACTAAGCCTGAGTGCCACAACTACTGAGCACACAGGCCACACTACAGAGCCCATGCACCACAACTACAGAGCCCATGTGCCACAACTACAGAGCCTACACGCTCTGGAGCCTGTGCACCACAACTAGAGAGCCCGTGCACTGCAACAAGGAGCCCACACACCACAGCAGAGGATCCCACGTGCTGAAACTAAGACCCAACGCAGCCAAAAAAAAATTTTTTTAAATGTGATATATTATTATAGACAAGCAATACACACATATCACACATATTTGTATGAGGAGGGTGAGGGAGCTCACGGGGGCCCTCCTGAACAACTGAAATCTCAGTTCTGAGATTGCGCACTGCCGTCGCTTCTCTACAGCCTCTTTTCTTTAACCTTAATGTTAACCTCTTGTCTCTAACCTTGATTTCCATAGTGTGGTCAAATGATCTTCTCTAATGAGGCTCAAATGCTTTTTCTTTCTTTTTGTTATTTCTTTCCCCCCAGTCTTCCCTCATTTTGGTCCTCTCGAATTTCAGTCCTCCTCCTTTGAGACTTTTCCTTGCACTTCCTCTGAAAAAGCTCACCTGCTATAACATTACCACACTGAATGGCAAGGAAGTGGTTATGCATCTGATTTTTCCCTTTTAGTCTGGGGGCTCCTCAAGGGCAGAAAATGAGCCTCGGGACTTCCTAGGCGGCGCAGTGCTTAAGAATCCGCCTGCCAGTGCAGGGGACGTGGGTTTGATCCTGCTCCAGGAAGATCCCACATGCCTCGGGAGCAACTGAGCCCGTGCACCACAACTATTGAGCCTGTGCTCTAGAGCCTGTGAGCTACAACTATTGAGCCTGTGTGCCGCAACTACTGAAGTCCACGCACCTAGAGCCCATGCTCTGCAACAAGAGAAACCACCCCAATGAGGAGCCCATGCACCACAATGAAGAAAAGCCCCTGCTCGCTGCAACTGCAGAAAGCCCGTGTGCAGCAAAGAAGACCCAAAGCAGCCATTAAATAAATATAAACAAAAAATAAATTTATTTTTAAAAAAAAGAAAAGAAAATGAGCCCCAATCATCCTTGTATTTCTGGCATCTAGTACAATGGGTCCTGGTACATAGTACGTCCTCAATAAATGCCAACTGGATTAAATGATTGAGTAGTCAATTAATTAACTATTGAATATGCATATGCTTACATGGCTTCAACGGTTCCCATCATGAAGATAACTTCTCCATCTCTATCCTAGTAAACATATAACTCTTACACCTGCATATTCAGTGTTGTCCTCAGCTTTTCTCCCGTGCCTCTGGAATGCTCTTTAAGAGAACCACCGACCTTGCGAACGCTTCACAAGGAACCTAAAATTTGACCTTTACTACACAAAGGGCTCAACACATCTTTTCCACAAAACTTCTGCTGCTTCCTAATTATTCTCTCAGTCTTCCAAAATATATTTGAAGAGTCAGAATTTGAAAAGTCTGTGAAGAAATTAGTTGTATGTTTGTCTAAACACACGCATGAGGGTTTACATTTGTTTTATCTGTGATTGGTTTGGTTGAAAAATGGCTGGACTTCCCTAAACATGATGAGTAGTCAAAGGATTGATTCCTAAGAGGCCAGGTTCCAGAGAGAACCTGGAACAGCTGGGATAATGCAGGCTACCCAGGAGTTACAGATTCCATGATGCTGCATGCCTCCAGCAGAAAAGACACTGCAGGAGAGAGGAACAAAGACACAGCGAGAAAAAGAGGGATGGACTGTGGAGAGTTTTGAAGAGAACGGTTACTCTGGGGAACAAAGATGGCAAACAGGCTGGGAGAACTTAAAATGGCTGAGAAATTATTCTTCCTGAGTACATAGCAAGGAAGTCTAAACATGATATTTAGCACTGGGATTCCAATTTCTTGACTACAGATAGTAGGATGGGTCAGACATGATCAGAAGATAGTAGGTACTCAATGCAGCTGGTGGAAATGGAAATGGCTACAGAAATGGAGACAGAACTAGAGACAGAAATAACCTAATCAAGCCAATGACTTAAGACCTGGGCTTCAGTACAATACAAACTTTTGGTATATTTCTCCATAGGAAGCAATATGGCCCAATCTTTCTTAGACTATCCATGCACAATTTGTCT
This sequence comes from Hippopotamus amphibius kiboko, assembly GCF_030028045.1. Lineage (NCBI taxonomy): Eukaryota > Metazoa > Chordata > Mammalia > Artiodactyla > Hippopotamidae > Hippopotamus > Hippopotamus amphibius. The sequence goes on from NC_080196.1 coordinate 95,955,076, forward strand.
GAACTCTTCTGATTATGTTAACTTTTCCAGAAGAGCACCACTAACTACTAAGAACAATGTTCTAAGACAGAGGTCAGCAAATATATTCTTAAGGGGCCTAACAGTAAATACGTTAGTCTTTGCCAGCCACGTGGTCTCTGTCGCAACTACTCATTCCTGCTGTTGTGGCACCAAATTGGCCACCCATCATATGTAAATGAATAGGTGAGGCTGTGTTCCAATAAAACTTTATTTGTAAGAATGGGCTGCCGGCCAGACTGGCTCCAGATCAGAGTTTGCTGATTCCTTTTCTAAGACACAGGTACAGAGCTTTAATAGGACGTATCCTCAAAGTGCAGTTACTTTGCCATGATAAAAATGTCATGAAGTTGTATGGATGCCTGCCTTCTACCTAACTCTCCTCTTCATCCCAGAATGCTCAGATACTACTGTCAGAATTTCGCTTCCTGAAAAGCCCAGAGCGCTCCTGTGTTTTCAGCAGAAAATCCTTCAGAGCTTGCAAATACTCACCTCCCGACCTCCACCCCGTATCTAACGGACCCCAATCTACCTTTCAGGCCTCTCTTTCCTCTTCCACACACTGTGAGCTGCCACTCTTCTCATCCGTACACTCCCCTCAACTCAGCCTACATACAGCGAGAGTCCCACGGACCCTGGGCCTTTCCGCACTGCCCTCTCCTCTCTCCTCATCTCTGGCCACTGCCAGCTCCAGAGCTTCAGGTCTTCCTGGCCCGGATCTCTGAGCCACACTGCTGCTTCCCCACTTAAACAGCAGCCTGTCTCTCTTTCAAAACTCCATTCGAATCTCACTTGTGCCACAAATCTTTCTGAGGTAAACTACCCAGTCTCCACTCTCTCAGTTTACTCAACATTTACACACACCACTTTAAAAACAGCCTGAAATCGTCAAGAGAAAAATGATATTTTAACACCAAGCAACCAACTTCACAGAATTAGAACAGGGTTGCAATCTGTAAGCTTCCTGATAGTAATTATAGAGCATTTGTATCCAGCTATATTCCATTTTCTCTCCAAGGATATAGAACTGGTGTATATTTTATTATATTTTCTCATAATTCCTCATTATAAATATACTTAGCTATTCAGCACATGACACCACCTGAACTAGTTCACAAGCCGGTTTAACAAAAATCATGAAAGGATTCAGCAGCACAAACACGTCTAAAAGACGAAAATAATCTCATATAACATTTTTTCAAGGAACCAAATATCTTAATCTTTTCACACAAATATTTCACAGAGAAGTGCAGGCATCAAAGTCAAAATTAAACTGGACTTTAATGCAAATTCAAAAAAAAAAAATGCCCCAAAGAGAAAACTGGATGGGGAGAAGGAGGACACAGGATTCTAAAATGATTCTAAATTTTACCTGGAAAACGAAATGCATAATTATTATAACTAAGAAAACCTTCACAAAGAAGTAAGTTGGGAAAAGCTGCTACATATATATACCATTTGGTACTGCTACAAGAGGGACAGACACAGCAATGGGGCATAACGTATAGAGAGATTTATGATAAATGTGTCATTTAAAAATCAACAAGGAAGCAAGTAATTACTCAATACATGGTACCAAAAATTTGTCCAGCATTTGACAAAAAAATGTAGGTAGGTCTCTGCTTCTTACTTTACGTGTATTTAAATGCAAAGGATAAAATGTAAAAGCAACAGAATAAAATATAAACTTTAAAAAAAATTTTAAATAGAGAAGACCTTTGCTAGCTATGACATTAGATATAGAAAAACTAGATGTAAAAAAAGTTTGGAATAATCTTTGCAACAAATAGCTCAAAGGAGAAATAAATACCCTTAGCAAATAAAAAGCTCTTAGATTGTATTAAGAAAAAACTAAATTGGTTGGCAAAGAATATGAACCATTCCTTTATAGAAAGACTAAATTTGAAATTTGGCAATAAATATGAAAAGATATTTGGCAAATTACAATAAGACAAATTTTCAGCTACCAGTGAGGAAGTTCACTTTCATATATAGTTAATGAGAATGTAAATTGGTAGAAACTCTCTGGAAGGCAATTTAAAATGTACAGCAAAATTTTAAAAGCACATGACTTTGAATTTTCAATTTTAGAATTTTACCCTAAGGATATAATTGGACAAGTGTACAAAAATATGCAGACATAGTCGTCCATGACAACTTTGTGTTTACGAACATTCAGAAAACCCTAGCAGAAGTTTTGTTAAATAAATGAATAAGTATGAAATTATGTGGTAAATTTACATTTGAAGAAAACGCACGTTTTTAAAAAGTAGCACCCATCATGTATGATCAATTATTCTAAAAAGCATCTGCAGGTTTAACCATTCTCAATAATTCCTCCACAATTCTTTAGTCAAATCATGATGTTTATTAGAATATTTCTTATTTTGGTAAATTCCTGTGCTTACAATTGTTATAACATACTTGAGTAACTTCACAGGGCTCTGCAAAAATAATGCTAGATAGTAGGAAAAGGCAGGATGACGTTTATCTTCATTTCAAAAATCTTTCTTGAACTTTGTTTACAGCAAGATAAAGAATAATCTGATTATTTTTGTGCATGCGTAGCTCAGGTGAAAGCTGCCACAGAGGTTTATCAGATAGATATTTAGAGAGCTTTCTACAGAATATACTGAAAACAAACCTTTCACTGTCACTATAAAAGACACAAGATCATGTGATCGATTTTTAAAAGTATGAAAGCTAAATCGTTTCATTTTCCCTATGTTGGTTATGACATTTTTATAAATTACTAACGCTCACGGAAATCTAGAGAAGAGTCTGCGATTAGCAAATAGGTAGAATCCCCCACTTTCCTACTGTAGCTTCCTCATTTTGTTTACCTACTCAGAGAGGTGCTCAAAAGTGCCTGCTTTGCAGCAGAGTAAGAACAACCTCAGAGCACAGCAGCAAAATGCACTGATAAACACTGCTTTTCTCACACACGTCAGCTCTCTAAACCTTCCCCAGCAACAGCAGGCCTTTCAACTAAGCAGGTGTTGAGAGACAAACAGGTTGAAGGTCTAAGCTTTTTTAGATGGGAGGTGTTACATCTAAAATTGTTTAAGTTGATTTTTTTTTTAGCCACATAGATAGGCCTTCCTTTTTTTAAACTTCTATGTCTTATGTGAACTGAAAGAAGCAAGTCCTTTATATGATGGGCTTAAAATCCTTCAACAAAGATATGTGCTTGCTTTGTTACTTGGCTTTTTCGCCCTGCAGAAAAGGCAGATATTGATTTATTTATTTATTTATTTATTATTCATTTACAGGTCTACAATCTCTTGTCTTCAATTCTGATATTTCAAAAGCTCTGAAAACATTTTGTCATTTTGTGACCCACCTGGCCTGAACTGATGTGAGGATATTCTATAATCTTATTTTTTTTTTAATCCTACTCCCTGTGACCACTCATGTTTGCTATAGAAATAGTCATCTATTTCATTACTGGATGCTGCACCAGACTCCATGACAGGTTATACAGTACATGTTCTATGCGCCATATTAGGTTTCTAAAATGCAAAGAATTCCTGAACTCTAAGACATCTATGGCTCCAAGGGTTCTGATTAAGGAACTGTGGCCAACAAAAGTTCTTTTCCAGTGCTGAAGGCATGGTTCGGAAAAAAAATTACTACAGCAATTATCTTTTAATTACTGTGGGGGAACCCTGTCAACAACTAAACCTATTTAAACTAAAAGTGGCTTTCAATTCCCTTAGAATATTCACAGCTAGCCTGCTCAAGTTAAGCGTGAGTATTCAAACATATCCTGTTTGTCCAAACCTAGTAGATCTCCTACATGGGCACAGTGTAGACATTTACTCATTGTTAGCTATATGGTAACTTTATTTCTCCTGGAGAGCATTTTCACATTCAGAACTACTAATCATATCTAGTAACAGTTGTGGTTGTTTTGATCTGTCAACTACTTAACTGGACATTTAATTTTTACAGCTATCTGATGCAAATTATATGCACGCCAAATAAAAAACTGTTTTCCCATCCAGGTTTCACTCATGTCACAGAAACAAAGATCCATTTCCCTCAGGACCTGACACACGTGTTTCACATTCAAAGCCAAGGTTCTCTAAAGTTTTTTAGCATACAGCTCTAAAACTGTCAGGGCAACATGGGATATACCAGCTGTGAGCTGTGTGTGCTTGTGCGTGTGTGTGCGCGCGCATGTTTGTGTGATTATGCATATTTACGTGCATACATATTTTTATAAATTTACATTTATCTGTTTATTTGTAGACTGTCCCCATTCCAACACCCACAAGCCTATCTGCCATCCCCCTCCTTTTACTAACAGAAACAACAGCTCCTGCAACTTCTATTCCTTTGCCTAAAATGCTAATCATGGCTAAAGGACTTGGGGAAATTACGACATATGAAGAACTTTTCACAGTTGAAGTTTCAGGCTCCTATTGTTTTGTGTTTCACCAACACATCTAGGAGTGCAAAGAACATCTTTAGAAGACGTGGACAACTCAGGAAAGTGATTCCTTCAATAAATATCTTTATCATGTTCCAGAACTGTTTAAGCACTGGAGATAAATCACAATGCAACCTAAGATTCATTTATGAAAGTGCAAGCAAACATGAACTAATAAACAAGTTAGTAGAGTAGAAACACTAAACTCATCTAGTGAAATGAGTTAGGTTTGCAAGGCATCCTACACATTCAGACAGAAGGAGGAATGCAAAATAGAAGAAAAAGCTGAAAAACATGCAAAAGGAATGAATTATAGATGATCACTCCAGATAAGGTTTAATAAAGGGAAGAAACTTCATTCACTTGATTTGTCTTTAGTATTTTGTAACCTCCAATGAAATATTCATCAATAGATCCTAAAACCAATACATAACAGATGATGGGAAACTTGAGGATGGGTGGAACAGGCTGACAGCACATGAATTCACTGATCAATCTAAGTATTATGAAAAGAGAATGTCCAGATATTATCTATATCTTAATGTGAAGCAAAACGATGTATACAAGACAATCCATGAAAAAAAAGGACTCTAGATCCACCGAAAACTTTAGATCCAACTATCAGTTTACAGGAAATGTGGAGAATAGAATAACACGATAAATGACACCACAAGAAAGCAATCAGCCAAATCCAGACTGGGAACATTACACAGGAAAAATGACCCAGTAATAATATTAAAAGCGGGAGGGATGGAGAAAGTTAAAGATTTTAAAAAGACTTAAGAGACATGACAATCACATGCAACGTGTGGACCTTGTCTAGATTCCGATTCAAACCCACCAACTGTAAAATGACATTTGCAAGACATCTGGGGAAAATCTTGGTGTGCTATTAAAGTATTACTGATAGTTTTGCTAGCTGTAATACTAGCATGTGCCTATGAAAAGCAAAAGAGGGGGCTTCTTTGTTAGCGATGCTCCTGAACTATTTATAGGTGAAATAATATGCTATCTGGGATTTGCTTTGAAATACTTTAGAAGCATAAAGTGGAAAGGATGCAATATAAAAAGACTGGGAAATGATGATATCTGTTGAAATTCAGTGACGGTAGGGCATTCTGCAATTTTCACTATTTATTGTGTATTTGAAAATTTCCTTAATAAAAGAGTTTCAGAAGTTTAACATATTAATAAAACAAATTTTACATGTTTTTAAACATAACAAAGGATACTGAGACTCAGCGTGCCTTCTGAACACCAGCAGTGGGGTTAAAATCTGCAGATTCCTTTAAGATTTAGACTTAGTTCCTTTCTTAGAGTCACAGAATTGTTACATCTGACATGGAGACAAAGTCCTGGGAGACACTAGACTAAAGGTCAAGCAGTTGGTCAGAGAAAGAAGCAGAAGTCCCACCTGATCTGAGGACCAGTTCACAACTTTGTCCCTCTGTCCCTGTGCCACGATGCTCCGTTCCTTTGCAGGGAGGAGGTGGAAGTGACTGAGGTCCGAGAACAGGCAGGCAGCAGGCACAGCTCTCTCGAGGAAACATACATCCCCAGCAAGCACACAAGACAACCCGCCTCACACACTCTCCCTGTGCATCCGTATTGCCCTCACACCTGCACAGGTGCTCACCACGAAATTCTAAATATTTAAATACTCTAATTTTGGCATTAAGGTAAAAAAAGGTATGGGGGAGCAAATGCCAGCAGCTGGATTTTTTAAAGCTGACATAAATAAAAATGTATTCATTAAATGTTTATAAAAGTCAAAATTCAGCCGTTTGCTAAACTGGGTGATTTGGCTACTGCTCAAACATCAACCTGTCAATCTGCGGAGAAAAAAGCTGCACATTTTCAGCTTTCAGAACATCAAAGTTTTTTAGGTGTCCTGCAGTGGATCACAGGGAGGATCTTACTTCTCACCCAGAGCTCGTGTCCCGACATGGTCATCCTGTGTCCCTGAGAACAGGGCTTCCAGATGGGGTGCTCTGTTACTCAAGGACAAGAATAAGCATGTTCTGACCCCGATCCCAACTTTAGGTTCTCAGAGAGGAACATTCAGTCAACAGGGCAAAACTGCAAAGAGCTTCAGTGGGTACTTTAGGAAGTCCTTCTAATTCAGAGTGGACCTCTCACCATGTCCATCCTTTTCCCAAACAAGGATTTTAGGGCACTCTGAATATGTGCGTAGTGCAAATGAGAACTGTCCGGCAAACTTCAGAGCTCAGAGATCTCATTAGGCCTCCCCGAATGTGAAGAAAGGGATGAAAGAGTCTCGAGAGATAGGAATAAACTGTACCAATTTGTAGGAAAAGATCAGCTAAAAAGTTGTGGATCAAGCAAAGAGAATATTAACTCAGGGCCAGTTACTAGGTAGGGAAATAATGAACACAGAACAGAAGAGAAGAAATGTTAACTATGTAAGGGCTAAACTGCGAAATGTGTTTTCTTGTATGAATAATTTGACCATGTTTTGTAGTACGCTATGTACGTGTGTGGGGGGAGATGGTTCCTTTTTTCTTATAATCTTTGCATTGAACTGAAACATTTTCAGTGACATTACCCGTCCTGATTCAAACCTGAACGACTGATGTGATTTCAAGTGAATAAGCTGCATAGAAGGGCAGTGTCAATTCTTCTACATATAAGTCTGACCAGCTATTTTGGTATCACTACAGTCCTCTGAGGTTTGGTCTTTACCTCCACATTGGCTACTCTGTGCTTTCTAATACCTCCTCCAAGAGGCAGGAAGTTATACTTCCTTCATGAGTTTTGGATACCTAGTCTCCATAGGAATAGGAGGTTCAGAAGGTAGGAGACAATTTGAAAACAGAGGCGAAAATCATCTGGATGAAGCAGCCCAAGAGCCATGAAGGGTACTGCCTAGAGCCCAGGGTCCAAGTCTGCTTAGACAAGTTATTTAACTTCCCATCACTCCAGTCTCTGCATATAAGGAATAGAGATGATAACTGTGCATGTTCATGAGGTGGCCTGGAGGAGAGAGGAAAAGATACCCATGGACCACGTGTCACATGTAGCCCCTGAGACCGTACATCAGAGGAAAGGGAGTGCCAGTGAGAGTCAGGAAAACTTACTTTAAAAAAAAAATTTTTTTTTAATGTTTATGTATGTATGTATTTTGGCTGCACCGGGTCTTAGTTGCAGCATGCAGGATCTTTTCAGTTGCATTATGCAGGCTTCTTAGTTGCAGCATGCAGGCTTCCTGGTTGTGACACGTATGTGGGATCTCGTTCCCCGACCAGGGATCAAACCCCGGCCCCCTGCATTGGGAGCGTGGAGTCTTACCCACTGGATCACCAAAGAAGTCCCAGGAAAACTTCCTTTGTTCACTCATTCTTGGTTCATTTTTTATGAAGTGCCAGGCACTGTACTAGATGGCGGGAACAGAGCAGGTAACCTGCACCGACATGTATAGCACGAATAAATGACACCACTTCAGCTGGGAAGCTTCTCCTCAATCATCAGTCTGATACAGGGATGCCTCTCGCCCCACCTTGCCCTGCACCTAGCCCAGGTCTCAAGCACGCATGGTGCGGAAAAATCACCCAGTGCTGAAATTAAGATTCCAAGTTGATGTCGTTACCCTTTTGCCTCCACCCTCTACTGGAAGGTCCTTGAAGTTGAGGTCTTTGTGTTCTTACACCTACTACTCCTTACACATAGCAGAGAGACAGTACAAATTTAACAATCAGATTAATGGGTAAATCAATGAAAGAATAAATGATAACGTCTCAGTTTTCTAACCTATAAAATGAGGATAATATCAGTGTCCCCATCTTTACTGTATTTAAAAGCATTTAGAATGTATACACTTCTAGGCAGGCCTATCTTTTTCATAACACAATAGCCAAAAAGTAAAAGCAACCCAAGTGTTCATCAAAGGATGAATAATTAAACAAATGTGGTATCTACATACAGTGGAATATTAGCCTTCCAAAGGAAAGAAATTCTGACACGTGCTACAACATGGATGAGCCTTGAGGACATTATGCTAAGAGAAATAAGATAAATATGGTATGAGTCGACTTATAAGAGGTACCTACAGTAGTCAAATTCATACAGACAGAAAGTAGAATGGTGGCTGCCAGGGGCTGGAGAGGAGGGGAGAATGGGGAGTTGCTGTTTAATGGGTATAGAGGTTCAGTTTTGCAAGATGAAAAAGTTCTGGAGATTGGTTGCCCAACAATGTAAAACATCCTTACCACTACTGAACTATACAATTAGAAATGGTTAAGATGGTAAAATGTTATGTTATGTGTTTTATAGCATAATAAAAAATTTTTTTTTAAGTTCTATGTAGGGAGGCTGGATTGGGATGATGTGTTGAACATATGCTTCTTCTACTCTCCCTCCAATTCCACTCCTCCTAAATGCGTGTGTGCGTGTGTGTCTGTGTCTGTGTCTGTGTGTGTGTGTGTGTCTGTTAAGTATGTATAGATTTAGAGAAGACATACATACCAGTAAGTAAGTAAGTTTGGAAAAATTAAAAAGAGCACCTTCAATGGACTAGAAATTTTAAAATTGTTCTTGAAAGACAAAAGCAGATGGACTGGCTCTATAATGGGAAAACAAAATTCTTAAACCAAGCCAGAAGAAGACAATAGGAAAAAGAGCTAAGTCCGGGTGCTTGAATTCCAGGGTCAACACATAAATGGAGCTGGAGGGGAGTTTGATGCAATAATCAGTGATTAACTGAGGTGCTGAACTGAGAGCTGCTAGGCAAACCAGGGTAAAAATGGATTGGAAAAGGGGGCACATGACTTTAGAACCTGAATTTCATTCCAAACTACATTCCGAATGTTGATCAAAATAAAGACAACAGAGAAAATGCAAGAATTCATACTCCCACACTTCTGAAAGAATTACAGAAGGATGTATAACCACAAAGACAAAAATGAACAAAAAAGAAATGGCACAGTCCACAAGAAATAGTAAGATGTGGAAAGTAAACCCAAGAGTAGAGTCCATGTAATTGTTGATGCAATAAACATAGAAAAATCTAGAAGGAAGTTAATTGATTTCAACTTGGAAGGTACAGGAAATGGGCAGAAGTAGAAAGCGAGGAATTTAAAATGGTCTAAGATTCATTCTTATCTTGTTCAGGGAATATATAGATAGTAACCAACTCTAGACTTTAATAGAAAATATAATTTTAAATCTATGAGTTGAGAATGCAAGAGTAATTTTTACAAGGAAAAAACTAAGATGTGTCATTCTCCTATTAATGGGGCAGGTGGGGTGGGGAGCAGCAAAGAATAAAGCAAAGGTTATGTAATCAAGCCAAGAAAAGGATGCGAGTTACACAGGAAAACTTGGGAAATATAAAAATTAACACGGCAAGAATAAGATCAAGGTATTTTAATAACTATAAATGTAACCTCATTTTGTTGTGCTTATTTTGAGATTACATTCCTCAATTAAGATACAGTGGCTGTCACATTAGGCTAGAAAAATGGAAAGCTAAACACTTTACAACAGCCCACCAAGAATAAAACAGAAAGAGAATATGAAAAATAAAAAGATAGAGAATATATGTAAGATAAAATCTACAAGAAGAAAGCACAGATAGCAACATGACTATCAGTTGAAAGCCAATCCAAGGCAAAATTAATAAAAAGAAAAAAAGAAGGATATTTCAAATTGATGAAACTCCAGGCCACCAAAAATATTAAATATTCATGAACCTCTAATGTCTATTTATGACATAGCTTTGAGGTATATTTTTAAAGTATGGATACATGAGAAATTGACAAATCCATCATCAAAGTGGCAGACTAGCACAAATCTCTCTCAGAAATTTAAGCAAGTAGACTGAAAATAAGTAAGACGCTGTTTACTATATGAAAATACAGGAAACTTAGAATATTCATTATCTTCAAATGCATATGGAATATTTAAAAACTGACAGCAGATGAAGCCACAAAGAAAATCTCACTGAATCACCCCAAAGTAGGGAATATCCACATCATTTCCCCACTCAAAATGCAATAAATTAAGAATGGTACAAGAGTGTAAAGCAATTATATTCCCATATAGAGCTTAAAAAAAAATAAAGAAATTAAAAAAACAAAACCACAGTCACATGACCAGCATGAAAAACACTATACTAAAGTGGAAGTTTTTAAAATTTTTAAATAACCATTGGGCTGGACTTCCCTGGTGGCTCAGTGGTTAAGAATCAGCCTGCCAATGCAGGGGACAAGGGTTTGATCTCTGATCTGGGAAGATCCCACATGCTGCAGAGCAACCAAGCCCAAATGCCACATCTACTGAGCCTGCGCTCTAGAGGCCAGGAGCCACAACTACTGAGCCTGAGTACCACAACTATTGAAGCTCACACGCACCTAGAGCCCGTGCTCCGCAACAAGAGACGCCACTGCAATGAGAAGCCCTTGCACCACAATGAAGAATAGTCCCTGCTCTCCGCAACTAGAGAAAGCCCACACACAGCAACAAAGACCCAATACAGCCAATAAAAATAAATAAATTTATAATAAGTAAGTAAATAAATAAATAAGTAGCTATTGGGCTAAACAGCCATTTTAAAATGACATTTAAAACAACAGAGGGACTTCTCTGGTGGTCCAGTGGTTAAGAATCCGCCTTCCAATGCAGGGGACATGGGTTCAATCCCTGGTTGGGGAACTAGATCCCACATGTTGTGGAGCAACTGAGCCCTAGCACTGCAACTACTGAGCATGCAGGTCACAATTAAAGAGACGCCACCTGCCACAACAAGGAGTCCAGACGCCCCAGCGGAGGATCCCGCATGCCGAAATGAAGATCCCCTGTGCCACTACTAAGACCCAACACAGCCAAAGTAAATAAATAAATAAATATTTAAAAATAAATAAACAAATAAAATAAAGCAGTATGGAAATCAATGAGGTAGTAGTATATTAAATAGTCTATGGGATGCAGCCCAAGCAATAGTCAAATGAAAAATTATGGCCTAAAATTGCATACTAGAATATGTAAAAATAAAAATTAAGTGAACTAGGCATACAATATAAAAAACTAGAAAAAGTGCTAAATACTTAAAAAATGAGATCTTAAAATATATATGAAATAAAAATAAAACAAAATGCAGATTATCAATAAAACCAAAAGAAAGTTCTTCAAAAAGACCAAAGAAAAGACAAACCTCTTGCAAGTCTGAGAGAAGGAAAAACAGAGAAAAAGAAAAAGAGAAAACGCAAATCAACATGATTACAAACTATATCTATACACAAATATTAGATATGGATAAGGAACTTTTCAATGTAAAAATAAGTCTGTATAATTTTATGCAATAAATTATGAAGTCTGGAAAGTGGATTTTCCTAGGATAATAAAAACTAACCCAACTGACATACAGAGAGTTAGAAATTGAAAAGTTAGTCAAAAACTCACTTCCAAAGAACCAGCTCCAGGCAGTTTCTCCCAAACATCAAAAAGTTCTGCCTTATATAAGCTATGTTAAGGTACAGAAAGAAGTAGGAAAATTTCCCGATGCCCTCTACATGAGCATCATAAAGGTGAGATGTCAACTAGATTAAGTAACACACACACACACAAAAATGACAGGCTACCGTCCAGGCAGAACAGGAAACAAACGAAATCCCTGGATAACAAGGGGCCTATTAAATTTAGTCACAAAATTTCTGGGACAAACCATGTTTTCCATTTTATATTAAATGCTGCTTTGCCAGTTTATATAAAATCTTTAATAAAATATAAATGTATATAATATAAAGATATATAAAATATAAATTTTTTTATAAACTGGCAAAGCAGGGCTTATCTCAGGAATTCTTTTAGTATGACAAAGTTTTAAATTCTATCATACACATATGGCTTTAGTTCAAACACAAGTATATTCATCTTAAGAAGTCATGGATTAAAAGACAGTTTTCTTAATCTATTAGAAGGCTATTTAATAATGACGCACTAGAAGTTTCTCTGCTCAAGTCAGAAAAGGCAAGGCTGACCTGTATCCTCACTATACTTTTAATAATTTACTGGAAGTCTTTGCCAGTATACTAGCACAAGGGAGATAAAACTGTCTAAGAAACAATACTGTCAGTATTTGCCAATGATTTTCTTCCTAGGAAATCTTAATCAACTAAAAACAAAACAAACAAACAAAAAAACAATCAGAGGCTGATAAAAAGTTCTGTAACATTTGTAAGATCAACATACACAAAGACAATTTTCCTATACATCAGCTAACCAACAAAAAACTGTAATGAAAAAAAAAATCCTGCTTAAAAAAATACCTAAAAATAAAATTACCGAGAACATTTTTAAAAAGTATTAAACTCTATTGAAGCCAAACAAGTAAATTTTTATCATTGGAATGGGGGTGGGGGTGGGAGGGAGTGCAGTTTTCTAAAAAGTGAGTCTCTATATTACAACTAAGTTAATTCTCTCCAAACTAATCTATAAATGCAATGCAGTTAACCCTTTTATATTTTACTCAATATGCTCATATCTGAGTTTTTAAGAATGCACTCATGTGTTACTTTTATAATTTTTAAATATACAAAAGTAAGGGAAAGAAAATGCCAAGCAGTTTTATCACAGTACATTTTGCAAGAAGGTGTGGCTGTTGGGATGCTGCAATCAGCCTAAAATGTGAGTTACAGCAGAAGCAGGCCTAGAATCCAGAGTCTAACGTCTTTTCCCAAAACAGGAAGTCAGTCACTTGTTTCCTGCTCACACCTAGGTCTCCAAAGAAGAGGCGCCATTTCTCAGCCACTCAGCTTTGGAGCCTTTTCAAATGGCAAGATCTTCAGGTTGAAGTGCTTTCTTTTCCACTTGCCCATATTACATCCCACCCTTCTTTCCCACACTTCACTTGGCATGCTGTGTCACCCATTCTCATCTCACAGCTAGTCCAGTCAACCTGTGTGGACACAGCTTCCATGCCTGTGGGGAAACTACTCCAGGACACCTCAATATACCCCTGACATCTAACTTGAAATGTGGCGTGGAGATTTCACACAAAAATAGTCAATCACTCTTTCTTTTTAAATAGATGCTAGGGAAACCATTGTTTTTAAGAGCTTAGCTTTCCTGTGAGAATTTTAGCAAGAACTCACTACCTCTCCCCTTTCTTGAATGTGGCTCAGTAAGGAAGGCATGGCAGACTCTGGGTGTCAGCAAACTGGAAAGCAGAGAGCTGCTCACCTGCTGAGTAATGCCTACCCACCAGCCCTCAGATCGTATCTTACCACCCATACTTTTCAATTAAGTGATTCTCCACCAAGAGGTTATGACTGATCCCCAGCCTGGGATCAATTTGATGAGCTTGATATTATAAAAATGTAGAAAGAGGTGCCCAATGGGAGGTAAAAAGATTAAGCACCTTCTCTGAGGACAGGTGGCCAAAAACTGGTGAGATGGCCCCTCCTGTTTCGATTTAAGAACACATTACTATCTCACCTCTTCTCCCCAGGTCTCCCTTTACCTTATGATAGGATTACTATAAAACAAACCACTCTAGGGGTTAATCCCTAAAGCCTCCCTCTACCTAATGGGCATATTTTTCTTGGAATAGGGAATAAAATGCATCACTTAATCCTACCATTATCAAGAAAAATATGAATCAGAGTCAAGCACAAGCAGGAACAAACGATACTTTAAATAGTCATGCTTACATTTAACTGATATGGACAGTCACTGGGGTATGTCCCATAAAATTGTCAAAGAGGCTGCTCAAGTCCTGTAGCCTTCGATCAGGCTTTAAACCCCATGATGTCACCACTGTCCAATGAGTTGGGCTCAACAATGTGTCCTCCACATCGTTCATCCTTTCCAGAGGAAAGCTGTGTGTTACTTGGGGCACTGAACATTGACAAAAATGATTCAATAAATGCTGCCAACATTTGTAATCAAGGGAAATTTCATACTGTGTTGAACTTGGTATTATTCTGTGGAATAAGATACATCACGACCAGAAGGCAGAGAGCCAAATCCTGGCCACCATTAGCCCCTTTGTAGCTCTAGAAAGATTCTTTCTTTCTTTTACTTTACAGACTAGAAATAAAACCATCTGAATATTTATTAAATATTTATTTACTGTGTTATTTTCTTTTGGTATGAAACTAGGCTTTGGAATTTAAACAAGAGAGAGAGAGAGAAAAAGAATGCCTACCTTCTCAGCAGGAAATTGCAAAGAGTACTTAATGTTACTGAAGTTATGAGTTAGACCGAAAAAAAACTTCACTAAGAATACTTGACCCGGGACTTCCCTGGTGGTGCAATGGACAGGACTCCACGCTCCCAACGCAGGGGGCCCGGGTTTGATGAGTTCGCATGCCACAACTAAGGGGCCTGCCTGCCACAACTAAGGAGCCCATCTGCTGCAACTAACACCCAGCGCAACCAAGTAAATAAATAAATAAATATCAAAGGGGGGGAAAAAAAGAACCTCGACCCACAGATTTTAGAAACAATGACCTATTCAAAGATACTATTCACTCTTATCTCCCAAAAGTCAAGGATAAGTTATAGCTTAACTAATAACCTTCAGTTTTATAATCATAATAGCCAACATTTATTGAGTGCATTCTATGGACCAGACTCTTTTAAGTGTCTTACATACATTAAATTATTTAATCCTCACCCCAGAAAAGACATTTGGCTAATGGAAGATTGGCTTAAGGGCCACACCCTTATATCCTATCTGTTAAATCCCTCAAGCGTGACATTGATCTCCATGTAACAGAATAGACCAATCAAACTGGAATATCTAATATGCACCTGCCCTTATACATGATATCCAGAAAACTATATTATCCACTCTAGAAAATTCTTTCAGCTGGGAAGAAGGTTTAAAATAAGCCTCAGTATGTATAGTATAACTGATCCACTTGGCTGTAGAGTAGAAAATAATACAACATTGTGAAGCAACTACACTGCAATAAAAATTTATTAAAAATAAAATAAAAAGATAAAATAAATCTTAGTTATCCACACTAGCGTACATAAGAAAAGAACAGGTTAACACAAAGAAGGAATATTTCAGAGACATGACACAGGAAATTGGAATTCTGAATACAGGAGTGTTTGAGAACCACAGAAGTTCCTTTGAATGAAAACTTAAAATAAGATGCTCTTACAAAACTAGCCCAGAACTAAAATTATCTCAACATTCTATTCACAAAAGATGTCAAGTTCTCAGTTGTGTAACACCAATTCCTGGTCTACTTCATTTCTATTCACTGGATGATCCTCCCTCTTTCAAATAACATATTTAGTCTAATTTGGACTAAATTTACCACTAATGGTTATTTATATCAAAACCTGAGTATAGAAAAGTGTGAGGCATTGTTTTCTCTTTTTCTTAAGAGGTAGCATCTTGGGACAGTGGGTAGGTGCTGGTAGGGGAAGGTAAGTGAGAAGCGAAAAGCAGGAAAGGAGCAAAACATCCAAATCCACATGGTGTAGAGCAGAGAAGGCTTGATTAATTCAATGAGTTTGTCAACCAGGTGGTACATTACACCGTTTATCTGCACAAAGATATATGAAACTGGGGTCTCTGCAGTGCGGAGGAAGAGCCCAACGATAATTACACCTCAATGGGGAGCAGAGATGGAGGAGGTGATAAAGCTCCAGAAGCACTGAGGGCGTGTGTCCCTGGGAAGCAGAAGACATGTCAGAAAGCCTGCTTGAGAATAGGCAGGGAATTGACCAGGACAAGGAGGGAAGGAACGGAACGAGACCTCAAGAGCAGAGTCATTCCCCAAGAGCCAAGACCCGTTTAGATTTCTTTGCGGAATACTTAACTTACTCAGCTTTAAGGGCAATTTCACCACTCTCATTACTCCAGAAAGCTAAAATTTAACATTTAAGACAGAATTAATAATAACAACATAATAGAATCAGGTCAGGTATATCATAGGTATCATAGGTTCCAGTTCTATATTCTTGCAGTGGTGTGCTGATATACCCCCCTAGGTGGGAGGTGCATTTCCATAGTGCAAATACCCCTCTGTGTTAATTTCAAGCTCTCAGTGGTTTAATAGCTAGCCTACAAAGTTCCTGCATACTTAACTATTAGCTCTCCTTCTTCACATGATGCTTGTAAGTCAGTTTTAGCTCTTGAAGACAGACAAAAATAGTTACTTAACAAACTATGTGGGAAAGTTAAAATGATGCAGCTACTCATTAATCCTGGTTTTCTGTGTGATCTCCAGGATGATTTTAAACCATCGTACCTCATTTATCAACACTAAAATTAGATTAGCATTAATCCTAAAATTTTTATGGTACCATAAAAAATTCAGAATAGCCAAAGCAATCATGAAAAAGAAGAACAAAGCTGGAGGCATCACATTTCCTCACTTCAAAATACATTACAAAAGTTATAGTAATCAAAACAGTATGGTGTTAACATTAAAACAGACACACAGAGCAATGGAATAGAATCAAGAGCCCAGAAATAAACCCACACATATACAGTCAACTAACCTTTGACAAGGGCACCAAGAACACATAATGGGGAATGGGTTGTCTCTTTAATAAATGGTGCTGGAGAAACTAGACACCCACATGCAAAAGAGTAAAACTGGACCCCACCCTACAGCACTCAGAAAAGTTAACTTAAACATAAGACCTGAAACCATAAAACTCCTAGAAACACAGGAGGAAGGCTCCTTGACATTTTTCTTAGTAATGATTTTTTTGGATATGACATCAAAAACACAGGCAGAAGCTAAAATAAACAAGTGGGACAACATCAAACTAAAAAAAGTCAGCACAGCAAAGGAAAACATCAACAAAATGAAAAGTCAACCATGAACTGGGAGAAAATATTTGCAAACCATGTATTTGATAAGGAGTTAGTATCCAAAATATATAAAGAACTCATACAAGTCAATAGCAAAAAAACCAAACAATCTGATTAAAAAATGGGCAGAGTGCCTGAATAGCCTTTTTTCCAAAGATACACAAATGGTCAACAGGTACATGAAAAGGTGCTCAGCATCAGTAATCACCAGAGAAATGCAAATCAAAATCACAATGAGTCATCACCTCCTACCTACTAGGATGGCTATTATCAAGAAGACGGCAAATAACAAATGTTAAAAAAGATATGGAAAACAGGGAACCCTCATGCACTATTGGTGGGAATACAAATTGGTGCAGCCACTGTGGAAAGCCACTGTGAAGGTTCCTCAACAAATTAAAAATAGAATTGACATATGGTCCAGCAATGCCACTTCTGGGTAGAGATCCAAAGGAAATAAAATTAGTACCTCACAGAAATAACTGTACTTCCATGTGCATAGCTGCATTGTTTATAAAAGCCAAGACAACCTAAATGTCCATTACAGATGAATGGAGAAAATGTGGCAAATATCTACAATGGAATATTATTCAGCCATAAAGAAGGAGGAAATCCGGCCATTGGTGACAACATGGATGAATATGGAAGCCATTGTGCTAAGTGAAACAAGCCAGACAAAGAAAGACAAACAGTGTATGGTATCCCTCATATACAAACTCAAATAACAGAAGCTGAACTCATAGAAACAAAGAATAGAAGAGTGGTTGTTAACGGGCTGAGGGCACAGGTGAAATTGGGAGATGTTGGTCAAAGGGTACACACTTTCCGTTATAAGATGGATAAGTTCTGAGAATCTAATGTACAGCACGGTGACTATAGTTAACAACACTGTATTGTATACTTGAAATTTGTTATAACCTATATGGGAAAAGAATCTAAAAAGAATAGATATATGTATATGTATAACTGAATCACCCTGCCATACACCTGAAACTAACACAGCATTGTAAATTTATACTCCAATATAAAATAAAATTTTTTTTAAAAAATTGCTAAGAATAGATCTTAAGCATTCTCACCACAAAAAAGTAACTGTGAGATGATGGCTGTGTTAATTAACTTGGTTGTGGTAAATATTTCACAATGTATATGTTTATCAAATTATCATGCTGTGCACTTTAAATACATACAATTTTATTTGGCAACTATACATCAATAAAGCTGGAAAAAATAAAAAATGTGGAAGAATTTTAAAAACTAATATTGTTAGCATTACATTACTTTTGACATCTCTTTCGATGAGGGATTTGAAACAAAATACATCTCTATTTATAAAATAATCACCCATTAATTGATGAAAAATAAATCATTAAGATTCAACTCTCATCTCATCAGTTTCGGAGCAAATAGGGTGAAGTGTCTTGGGAAATCACTATTAAGTTTAAAAATACCATTTACATCAATATTTTATACATGAATATGTACAATATTAACATGATATGTATTCCAATTGGGTTCACATTTAAAGACCTTAAAGATCTTCGGTTTTGTTTTTAAGAAAAAACTAAATCCAGAATCTTATTTCAAAGGTGAAAACACACAGGTTTGGAGAAATAACAAAACCAGGCCAAGGCCTCTGTAAGTCACTGTAACATCAGCCGCACCTGACAATTTTTATGCTAAACTTGCAGCCTCCGAGCCTACTGCTTTGGCTTTCTCAACCATCACAGGGCTCACTAGGAAATGGTCAACTTATGTCACTATAACATAAAGGGTGGTACCTATTCAGTCGTATATGACAAGTTTGGCTTCTGTCCCTTGTGAAATGACCAATGAATTTAAATGTGTAGCAGGCAGAAAAAACAAGTGTAGCGTTCAGAGACACAAACCAAAGGAACCCAAGTATGTTCACCCAGATAAATACAAGCGCAACACTCAAAAAACACAAACAAAAGATAGAATACATTCTGTAGCAGATCCCATTTTCCTTACACTGCAGGGATCTTAGCAGCAAGAATGCCAAAAATGAGCATCAGGCTAGCCAGGTTCTATTTCACGAAACCGTAGACAAAATGATTTACCTTCATTTACTTATTAGTGAAATGATGAGCTGGATTAGATGATCTCTAGAGCATCAACAAACTATAAAAATATGTGGATAAAAAATAAAGTCTAAGCGATTACTTACAACTTTGACTCATAGCTTCAGCTTGGAAACTGACAAAGACCCTTAACCTTCCTTTGAAGAAGATATCTGGTATCTCTGACTCAATATAACTGGGAATAATTCTAGAAAGAAAGAAAATTCTAAAAATTTCTGGAAGAAATGTGATAAAAGCCAAGGAGTGGAAGTTGCTAAATTAGTTTCAGAATATTCCCTCTGCACGAGGACTACTAGCATGTATTTCCTCCTTCTTCAAATGTGCATTAAGTGCAGACTTCTGGGAGGGTAAACTCTGCCCATGAATTGCCTTCCTAAGGCAATCTGGATTCTTCAAAGTGACTGAAAAGGACATTTACAGCATTAGTCAGCAATGAAGTAAAGAAGTCACTCAGCCTTTTTCAGCTTGAAAAAAAAAAGTCTGTTTCTCTTAGAATTGTATTTCATCAAGCATGTCATTAAATGTAAGACACATCATGATCTATTTACTACGAAGACAGAAAAAAAAGTTGCCAATTAAATTGGCATGCCATAAATTTCTGAGATGTTAAAATGTGAAAAAAGTGTCTTAGAATCAATTGACTGTCGCGGCATAAGGCTTTGACCCAGCTCTCCGAGCATCTCAGACAAAACCATCTTCCAAGAGGAATCGTAATGCTGCAGAGGAGTACTGAGTCCCAACTGATGCAACCCTCCCTCTCCACCTGCATCATGTTCATTAACCTTTGTTTAAGGAAAATCATTTATCATTTATACTAAACAGAAATTAGGACAAAAAGAGTTAATGGAGGCTAAATATATCTCTCTTGAATACTTCCTGTATTTCTTATTCTTTTTAAGGGCAAAGAGTTGCTGCCTTATACGTGCTGTTTGTATGTCAAACATTTCTGAAATATCTAAAGGCTACCAGTGTGTACTCTCCTTCCTCATTCTCTATCCCGACAGTCACAGACACGGGGAGCTAGAAGGGGTCTCATACATATCTAGGCCAAGCCTTCATTTTCAAGAGGTAGTAACTGAGCCTTAAAAAATGTTGGAGGCAGGAGAAGAATTCAGTTATCTGAGCTCCAGTCTGTGAGCTGCTAGATTCTAAACATCCTGCTCAATTATTCCTACCTTCCTCTACAAAAGACAACTTAGAAGAGGAGACTTTTTTGTCTGCTTGTCTGAATTTTCCTCCAACTAATTTAATGAGACTACCTTTCTCTACTACTCTCCTTCAAATGGGACAGAGAGAGTCAAATTCCTCAAGGCTTCTCACATCTTCCTTCTCACTCTGGTTCAGTGACAAAGGTTCATTAAATTACAAACAATGAATGGGGAGAACGTTGTAAAGCAAAGAAAGAGTAAAAGCGAAATATTCAATATTTCCTCACACGGTCCCTTTCTCGATACACTTTTTAAATGAATGCAACGCAGTATTTTCCTCTTGTTAAACTTAAGATACCACTCAATCATTCCCAAATGTAGGAAGCATCCCCTGCGTGACTCAATCCAAACCAAGCCCTGCAGGTAGTCCCAGCCCCAACAGATGCTCCAATAAATAGAGCTTCATGGGAAGACACTATGACGAGGCAAAGAGTTAAATGTTCTAAACTCCTGTGCTGAAATGTGTATAATATTAAATAACTTAAACAATAACTTAAACTCTTTCCCCCATCAAAAAATCCAGCTTGAGATCTGTAAGTTTTATAGGAAATGCCCTAGAGAGGCAATCCATGTGTCTGTAGGGTTAGCTACAGTCCATGAAATAGAGAGGCTATGATCTCAGGGAGATTCTGGAATCTGCCCCAGACAGGGCAGTGTCAGG
The DNA here is from genome assembly GCF_030028045.1 of Hippopotamus amphibius kiboko. Taxonomy (NCBI): domain Eukaryota; kingdom Metazoa; phylum Chordata; class Mammalia; order Artiodactyla; family Hippopotamidae; genus Hippopotamus; species Hippopotamus amphibius. Next base: position 95,976,299 of record NC_080196.1, read on the forward strand.
TTTGACTGGAAAAGAACAAAAGCACCACCTCATCCCAAATAACACATGTCCCTAGCATTCTTATTGCTACACAAGCCAAATGTCCTGTGATGATCTTCAAAGAAGACTCTACTGCTATGATCCTAGGATTAAGACAGATTTCTGCTTCTGTCTAACCCCACCACGAAACACTGGGTTTACCCTGAAAATGAGTTTTTCATCCAGTTTCATAAACTCAAATCAACTGAAATCCCATGGGCCCATCAATTACCAAGACATTTTACACTATACCAGCCCAGTTCATCAAGACACTGGATCTCATGTTTTTCTTAACCTGAGATGGCCAGGGAGCGTCCTCGAAGAGACCTTTTTTTTTTTTTTTTTTGCCAAAACATCCCCAACCAAGATGACCAATGGGTTAATGTTCTTTCTGAGCTCTTCAATTATGCTGCTGCCTGAGTCTGAGGGCTGGCAGGCAGGGCACCCTGTCAAGAGCTGCAGAGAACTCTGCAGATGTCTCTGCTGTGTTCCGTCAAAATGAAAAGGAGACAAGACGGCCCTCTGACAACAGACAGCTGTCAATCAGACAGCACACTCACACTCGGCCGGCCAATAGGCAGAAGTGGAGGTGACAAGCGCTTGGCTAAGTAGCTTGCCTATAAAATCACGGCCCTTACCACCGTTGCTCACATCAGCCCACCAAGTGACAGCATGTACAGTCTTTGACTACCCTGTTCTCAGTCTCTATGTGTGTACGTCTCTCACTCACCCACTCCAAGTGATGAGTACTGTTAGAAAGGCTCTCTGGTCAATACAGTATGTGTAGGAACAGAAATCAGACCAAAGAAAACCAGGAAACAAGAACAGGAAAAGAAATCCCTGCAACAAAATAACCCAAAAGAAAACAGAGTGATAGACTAACCTATTCAGAGTTGGTTCACACTGATACTGGCACAGTGATACCCATTATAGGTAACCAGACAAGAGGCAAAATGATCTGCCCCACCTCTTCCCCATTCTCCATCTTGTCTTTTGCCCCTCTTGCCACCAGGGGGCAATTTGGGGCTAGATCCTGGTAGAGGAGGCTAAAATTCTGAGCTTTAACAGATAATTAAGTATTAAGAGTGGGGGTAGGTGTGGAGTGAATCAGGAAGTAGAGCGTAGAGCTAAAGGGAGAAACTCAGGGGACCTGGAGAACAGAAAAGTGAGTTCCCTAAATCGCCCACTGATTTTCTTAAAATTAACTCTTAAGCTCAAAAATATCCCCTCTTAACTAATAAATAAATGCTAAATTCATAAGGAGCTACCTTATGAGCCTGACAGATATTTTTACCCATTGATAGTAAAAATACCAATCTCCCTCCCTCCCCCCCACCTCTCTCTCTCTCTCCCACTCCCATCCCCCCCCCACCCCCCAACCTCCGCTCTTTTACTTCTCTTTGGTTTCTAAAAGAGCAGCTGGTTGGAAGCAGCGAATCAGGAAGAAAAACAAGGGGAGACAACCAAAGTGGATACAGAGTCAAATTTGTGGCCGTCCACCTGCAGTACAGAAGCCAAAACAGCAGAAGTCTGTTTTAGAGAAAGATGAACTTCACAAAATACAACCTCACTGAAGTGGACCCCCTGGCAGCAGCGACCCTCCATCACCACCCTGTGCCCTAACCACTTTCACTCGACTCTTCTTCCTTAGCTTCCCCAACCAGGCGTCCAATCCACCTGCCGTGCCGAAAATAAAACCCCCAAAGGTTTTTATAAAATTGTTCTTAAAAGATTATGGAAGAGTGAAAAGGAGAAGTGGGAAGAGTAGACACTGGGGATGAGTATCCTTCATCTTCTGAGAGTCAGAGAAAAAGTCCCAATTCAGGGCTTTTCCAGCTCTGTTCCAGCTCTGAAAGTCTTGGAGGTACCTACAGCTGTCAAAGCCCAGACAGAAAAGGCGATAAGACCGTCACCACAGGGTGGCCCCGTTGCAGAATGTCCACAGGGCCACTGCCTTTAGCTCAGCCCTGAAAGACAAAGCTGTCTTTCTTTGAGAGAAATGTGAGAGCTATTCAACCTCCATCCGCAATCATGACCAACCAGCAGGAACAGTGCCAGGACAGAACCTGAGACTGGCCGCCGTCTCTCCAACACCGATATCTACAGCTTATCAATCAAACCAGGACAGCAGGCCCCTCCTCCTGCCAGCTGCCTGGTAGCTCAAGAAGCACACTGGGTCCCCACCCAGCGAATCCCCATGGCAGGGTTCAATGACCATGTCACCAGGGTGCCAGCCAATCACTGAGTTTCTAAGGGCTTGGGACACTCCTGCTTCCTCCTCTGCCCATGCTTTTTGAAAGCCATATTACCATCCACACAGAGCCTACTCATGGACACCAAAACGCACCAACATCACACAGCCTTGGACACTCAGATCACTACAAATTCTTCACCACTGTTCCAGCTAATACCAAAATGGGCACCTTCTGATAGAAACCTTTTTCCCTCTTATGAAATCTTTCCTAAGCATAAAAATTCATGAAGCAGAACCACTATAATTTCTGGGTCAAATGTCAATTTGTGATATATAATATTGTAATTTTCCCCCAAATTTCTTCCGCACTGAGTATTTCTAATATTGAATGCGGCCTTTTATTTTTAGTTAAGAAAGCGATGCTTACTATGAAAAAAGAATCAAACAATATGGGGTATATCAAGGAAAAAGAAAGAGTATTTTGCACACATACGAAAACCAAGGAGGTCATTCGAGGCAAACCCAGTTCTTCCTTGTGCACCACTCAGAGCAGTGATGGGAGCAGTCGGTGGGACCTTGTCACTCCCCTCTCTCTTTCACCTGCTGGAGCTCTCTTTTGCCAGCTGAAATACTGGGAGGGTCCAGCCCTCTGTCATGCACTCTCCACTGTCCCTTGGGGAGACGGGGACCAAAGGGGTGCTTGGAATAGCAAGAGTAGCCACATCACAGTGGCTAAGGGAACACTGGCTTCTCACCTTAGACATCTCTTCTTGGAGCCTCTGATACGCAGGCACCATTTTAATGTTGGAACAGAAGGGGAAGAAAGCAGTCATTTCCACAAAGGAGGGATTTATTATTAAGAAAAAGCCTGGGGGACTTCCCTGGTGGTCCAGTGGCTAAGACTCCACATTTCTCATGAAGGAGGCCCGGGTTCAATCTCTGGTCAGGGAACTAGATCCCACATGCCACAACTAAACATCCCGCATGCGGCAAAGAAGATCCCACATGCCGCAACTAAGAACCTGCACAGCCAAATAAATAAATAAATAAGTAAATATTTTTAAAAAGAAAAAGCCCAGGCTCTAGAGGAATTAGGACTGAAGGGAGATTGGACCACCTAACTGTCCTGCTCAAGTGCAAGTCTTGTTCAGACTTTCATGGAATCCTGCCTCTGCTGCTCTGAGGCTTTTAATCTCTAAATTCATTCCACATCTTCTCTCTCTCAAGAACACGGCATGTGCGTAAGCTCTTGCTTGTGCAAACGGACCTTCCAGGAGTCACATCTATTGAAAATAAGAGTATTGACCGTCCCACTCGGCCGGGCTCACAGTTTGGTTCTGACCAGAACAAGGGCCGCCTTATCAGCCCTCTGAGATGCTGCAGATAGGCAAGGCTCTCTCCAGTTCCATTAGGGCTGCCTGGCACCCTATCTTGCACACTTGCTTCTTAGTTATTGCAAAGCTTTTACATATTTAGGGAGTTTTCCATCAAAATATTCTGGAATGGCTAGAGGCTCAGACACATGAATGATATCTGCCCACATGTGCTTTTCATCCAAGTTCACAGCACTTGGTCACTGAGGGTAAACAGTGTTATCAGTGATTATTATGGATTCAGTCAAGTATATTTCATTCCTGTCATTTATAAGCACTTGTGTTGGCTGGTATTTACAATGTCAGGATTCTGTCACTTTGGCAACCTTCTGAGACAACATTTTTCCAGTGTTACAGCGACATTTCAAAAACTCAGTATTTACAAGCAAACGACACCCTCTGGCTCCGTGACGGTGAGATTCAGTGGTAGCGGAACAAAGGGATACTCATCTAGAAATTTCTTCAGGATGTATTTCCAGCTACTACTGCCTATTACCTCATAGTCAAGGGCGGCCCTGTGGCCTTTGGGAGAAAGAGGCTATAAAGACATCAAGTAAAATGTCAGTGTTACACGAGACTGGAATTTTAACTGCTTTGTGTGGGTCCATACGAATGAGGTGTGCTGTGTGATGCTGACAAGTCCCTTAACATCTCTGAGCCTTAGTTTCCCATTTGCTACTAAGCAGCATTGGGCACCAGGTGACATCCTTTCTCACTCTAACGTTCCATCCTTAAGAATTTCAAAAGTATATGCAGAGATAGAACTCATTATCACCTTTTTTTTTTTTCATGTCCTAGGTTATGAGGAAAAGAATCCCGTGCAGGAAACCGGGAGAAGCAAATCATGATCTACTCAACTCATCTACTTCTTCCCTGTTCCCACCCACCCTCTGCCAAGCAAGATGGGCCAGGGAGAGTGAAGGAGGATGAAACTTGAGTGACAAAAACACAGTTGGTATTACATTCACCCCTGAGCTTCAAGGCCTTTCCATTCTCAAATGGACCACGGTCCCTTCAGCACGACCACAGCCCTTTCAGCAGTGGAGCAGACAGTACTAGCACTGACAGGTCACAGACCATGCAGGAAATACGCACCACATTGTACGCAATTTGTAGTTCCTTATGGGAAACATTCAAAATATTCTTTCTTGGCCCTCTAAAGACAATGCTCTTGATATACAGATTGCGGGGGTCATCATACCCTCTTTAGAAATTCAGTCTGTCCTACTGACAGGGAGAGGTCCCAGTGCAGAAAGCTGGATGATAGCTAAGTTCACAGTGAGAAGACAGCTAGAACCATCTATGAGAAGACCCTGTGGGCTACTGGCTGTCACAGAAAGCTTCAGCTTTATCCAGGGATAAAGCAGCAACAGAGAAAACGATGAATCTCGGTCCCCTAGTCCCATCTGTACCACTTACTATCAGCTGTGACAAAACTGCTCTGAGTCTCTGTTTCGTTATCAATAAAATGGAGATTTAAAATAGTTCCTACCTCACTGGGATCAGAAGTTACGTAACCCGTTATTGTTGTTTCATTTATTCATCCACTGACGCACGTGCAGACACTCCGAGTGTCCCCTCTGAGACGCTGGGGGGAGATGACAGGCCTAGTCTTTGGCCATCTCTGACTGTTGACAGTGTGACAACTGGTGGGAGAGTAGAGTGCATCAGAGGCTACCCGAGCACAGAAGAGGGCCACCTCGTCCTGGCCTGGATATAACTCAGGTCTTGGACAGAGAGTGTGAGTTATCCAGTAAAGGAATATAAGAAGAAAGGAAAGGGAGGCAGGATGAAGATATTCCAGGCCAATGGAAGGGTCTTTGTAAAGACAGAACCGTGAAAGAGCCCTCGAGGGAAACACATGCAGCTCAGTGTGGCTGGAACATGAGATGTCAGTGGTGAGTGTGAAGGACAAGGTTGAAGGCCAAGGCAGGGGTCAGGCTTTCTAGATGCTCATCACACTAAGGCTGGGTCCCCAAAGCCATGGAGGGATGCTAAGCAATGGCATAATAGCATTGGGGATTTCTGGAGACAATCACTCCAGCAGCCTTGAGAAAGTGAGACGGTGGGGATGGGGGGAAGTGGAGGGGTGGAGATAGCAACAGTGGTGATGGGGATGCAGGGGACAGAGTAGATGTATTGCTATAGGAAGCAGAATTGACCAGATCTGAAAACTGAGGGCTCATGGGGCTAGGGGACACAGGACAGTCTAGGATAGTGGTTGGGGGAGCCACCAAGCCAACTGACATGGATGGAAAGACTAATTCAGAGAGGAAGTTCAATCAATAAAATTCAAGGTCAAAAAGCACAATGAGGTTATCTCATTAGTAATTGCCCAATTTTACTCTAGCCCCTTGAAAAATCTATCTGAATAGATGTGAGGATATAAATGTGAAAAGTTATGTGTTAGAGCCTCAAATTAGGTGACTATACTATTATATAAGCCCTCTACCAAGACAGGGATATCATGATCTTGGGGAGTGGAGGAGGGGTGCTATTTCATAATAAATATTTATTAAACACCCAACTGAAGGCGTGGTGGAATATACTATTGTTGAATGTTCTGGTATGTTCTGCTTGCTCACGGAGTTTCTACAGAGCTGACCTAAGATGTCTGCATTCTCTTTCTAGAACAATACGTGTAAGTATCTAGAGCACTGATAAAATTATATGCACCAGGTAACTAAGGGAGACACAGTGGATGGAACTCCACAGGAGTCTCCAATCTTGGCTCTGTGAATAGTTCTGAAGGCACACTATGAAATTTGAGGGGGTAGTAGTTACCTAGGATATAATGAAATGAAAATCTGCTCTGTAATGAAGTATGAAATGAAGACAGTCTGGAGTCCAAGAATGATAGGGTGGATGTGTTTTCTACCATAGGGAATAGAGAGGAAGTTCTCCTAGAAATAAATCAAAGGATAATCTCTTCCCCGACATACAAAACACCAAACTTAAATATTCTTCCCATTGACAAAATGGTACCCAGGATTTGCACTCTGAAAACACATCCAAGCAAATCTTACTTGGTAGCTAAATGGGAGTAGGATGGAGAGAAATTGGTCCATATTAGTGACTCCTCCTTGGCTGAGACAGTTAAATGGCAGATATGCAGAAAGACTCCTTGAGGGACGATGTCAGTAGTAGCAGCTGTTGACATTCTTCTTTGCCACATGTCACTGTCCATAGCAAATCTTTTACCACCGCTGATGTTGTGTCGTACCAGTCACACTCTACACATGACAGTTCTGAATTGCAGAGCTCACAGTGACAAACAGACTTCACAGTTCAAAAGTACTGGTAATAGATCCTTCCACAAGAGGGAATCACATACAAGGAAAAAAATTCAACAGCTGGGGACTTCAGAGGAGTGGTATAGCCTGAGTTAAGTTGTATTCCCCAACTTGTGCATGAGTTGTGTGCGAAAAGTTTGTATAGAATTTATAATGCATTTTTCTACTAAAAAAAACTTATAAAGTTGAAATACTTCTAAGATTTTGAATTCCAGTTCTCTTGGGGTTTCAGGTCTTAACTGGAGGCAATGACCCTAAGACTCTAGGACTCAGGCTTGTACCCACACTAGGTTTTAAATCTTGTGAAGCATAGGAGGGGCAGAAAATATCCTAGTTTGATCACAGACTGAGCAAAATCTCATAGCTCCAGGCATCCCCCCAGTGGAACCAAATGGCCACTGGTTTTAACCAATATTCTTAACAAAAAAAGAAAATTCCTCATTGAAACACGCAACTATTTTTAAGCCAGACTGGTGATCAATAATGCTACCTGATTTTCTGTCTTCTCTACAGCAACTATCACTGAGACTTATCTGTGACTTCGTCCTGTGAAACCATCTACCTTTCAACTGTCATGAGAGGATATTTTCTGAGTCTATACTCACTGTGGGTCAGGGACCCAGCTCTCATTCCCTCTGTCCCTTTCACATACCGTCCTTTTGAAGAGCACAAAATATTCTGTCTATGACACTATGTAATGAGTAACCTTCATATTCTCCCAAAAGGGTATATCGTTTTCTTCCTATTCATGTAGTTGGCATGTTGTTTTTAGATTTTTCCATGATTCTATGAAGCAAATTTATAAACATTTCTTCTTAGATAATCACTGTAAGAGTGACATGATTAACTCATGATGAATAACTATTCTTACTCACTATTATATGACCATGTAATATATATTGACACCCTCCGTTCTCTTAAGTGAGAATAAGGTTATGCTTAGTTTATTTCAGTGAATATTTTAATCTTATTTCTGTTTGGATAAAAATTATTTTACAGGCATTATTACTGACCCAATCTTCAACAAAATATACATGTTAAGGTAAGGGATTTAATCCAAAAGGAATCCACCTACATAAGCCTGTATGACCTACTAACTCATTCCCTCTTCGTATTATTTCCTATTCTGCTATTAGGATGATCAAATGGATCTCAGAGGCTTGTAAAAATCTCTATTAAAGCACAAAATGAGTTAAGATTTTGATCCCGATTGTGTAACCTTTATTTCTATGTAACAATCACTTCAGAATTAGAGGTACATTTTAGGGTCCTTCCCCTTTGACTTTATTTATCCTGTGTTGATGGTAGCCAGACTTAAATGTTTCTTTCCTGTAGCTTGTGTGGTAATTTTTTTTTAATATGTAAAGATGAAGGGAGAGGAAAAACAAAAGTAAGAAAAAAATGAAAGTAACATCATCAGAAGACGCATATCAGAAGAAGAGCTAGCTACTCAGCTAAATAAAAATAACATCTTTAGTGATCTGTAATGTAAGGATAAAATGAACTCCCTGGGTCTCAGGAGGTCGGCAATACGATCTTTGCAAAAGGTATCCTGCCAATTTAATTGAGGTAGGAGTTACTTAATTTTTTTACAGGTATAATTTTCAATAAAACTACATATGCCTATAATACTGCAGTGGCAGATGTGTCTCGATTATTAGAGGTGGGCTCAAGGGAATATATACAATGGATCTTGAAATCTGTAAGCAGCTGTTTGGGGGGGGCGATGAAATGATGGGGGAGGGCATTGTACCACACACATGTTCCTTAAGTGCAGCAATGTTTTGTTATTTTACTGCAGGTGTATTACAGAGATGAAATTTAATAACTTATTGTATACAATACCAATAAAACTGAAAAGATTCAGTGCCCTGCTGTTCGTTATAGCAGCACAAATGAGCTCGGGTTATTCTGTGTACGTGCACGGGCAAACCCCAACACAGAGACCCCCCACATCTAGACCTCGGGAAGATGGTCACTGCTTGAAAAACCTCAGTGATGTTCTTCCCTAATTGCTTTCTTATCACTGACTTGTCGTCCCAAATTCACGTAAACGTGACTTTGAAGTGGGTTAAAAATAAGATACATTTGGTGTTTCTAAAAACGTCATAGAAAGCCTTCACCAGAAGAGGTCTTTCGAAAGAAGAGGTTAATGGAATCAAGGGATATAAAGATTTCCTTAAGTACTATAAGAATATAAGAGTTTCAACAAAATCTAGGGAAGTGCCTGTCTGAAGATCTATCCCACCAAAATCTGACTTCTCCCTTTATTAAGTACAAGAAATGTCTGATAAAAATAAGCGCCCTACTGTGAAAAAAAAATCTGTGTATTAGAAATGCTGAAGTAAACGCAACTATGTATTCATGCCAGTTTTCCTCTCCCAAGAAACTACTTCTGTTAGTTAATAAATAACACAACGAACATAAAAGGTACTTGCTTTAGGAAGCTGAGTTTAGTTTATCTTGGAGTGAAAGCATCTGTAAAGAAATCCACATAAACATCAAGAACACACACCCAGTCTTCCAAAGGATGGGGTTCTTCAATTCTAAGCAGGTTAGCACCATCGGGCACTGCAGCAGACTCAACATCTGTTCCTTTCTTAAATATTTACTTCTAAAAAGATTATGGGGTTTTGCTGGTAACTTGCAGTGTTCCTACTATTTTAACTTGGGGTTTCAGTTTTAAGAGTTTCCGGAGAGATTTCCTAATGATGGAGCCATTTCAAGCATGATCACACACAAAGGGATAAATGTTTCTGCCATTTCATGTTAAAAAGTTCTTCTGATGCTGAATTGTGAGTCTACTGTCTTTTTTATGGAAAGAAGCTATTTGGCTATAGTGATTTCTACAGGATGGGTAGGTATATTTCAACATTAAATTTTACCAAGTACGCCTCAATTACTCAAAAACAATTACATCAATTGTTTGTTTAGTCATTAACTGATTTTCCCCTTTTGCTTTATATATCAAAAGTAAAAAGATGAATTGTAGTCCTAATTGCTAGTGGTTATTAAAAACCCCTGAGTACTTTTCATAAGAAAAGAGAAGTTAATCCCAATATTCTGGTGAAATTTCATTTAGGATATGAGGACTCCACGTTTTTGGTGCCTCATAAATCATCTCAAAGCAATTTCAATGGTTTTTTATGCACAAGCTGTCCTGAACTGTTTATAAAACTTGCCTATGCTTATCTGTCATTTTATATATTTCACAAGTGAGTTAAATGCCACAACTGAAAAAATTACTGGGTCACATTTAAAATTCTGCTCAAGCTATTGTTTCGAACTTTCTGTGTAGTTCCTGTGTTGGGGGAACAACAATTTGATCTATGAGGAATCCAAATTTGTGTAACAGCAAACCATGCTCTGTCTGCATTGCACAAAAAGGAAGCCCCAAATATACTCCATACATTTTTAAGAAAGTGCTCATGCTGTTGCTAAAATGTGAATTGGCATATTCTACCCCAGCCTTGTCACAGGAAATCTTCATTGGTTTTAATGAAATTGCACATGCTAATTTTGAAGATGTTACAGAGTAGATTATTCATATAGGCACATGTGGCGTATTTAAAAAAGAAAAAAAAAAAAAAAAAAAAAAAGGCTGGGCTGTAAGGAGCTGTGCGACCTGCCCTCCTCTCTGTCTTCCCCACCAACTGTGTTCACAGTTCCAGTTCACTCTGAGAAGCTACTCCGTTCCAGGCACTGTGTTAGACCCAGATTCTCCAGTGGGCCTGGAATCTACCTAAAGTGGTTGTTCAGATATGCTCTCATGCAGACACGCTTTTGAATTTAGAAACCTCACCATGAACTCGGGCAGCAGGGAACCCAAGTTGGAAAAGCAATGGGTTTAAAATCAGGCATTTAGAGTCCAAAGCCTGGCTCTGAAACTTAGTTGGGGTGGGATCTTGGGTCTGCTTGCTTTACCTCTCTGAGCATCACTTCCTTAATCATTAAATGAAGATAATAAAAATCACCCCAGGGGTTCTACTGGCAGCTAACATGAGCCCCCCCGGCCTCCTCTAGATTGAGCCTGGACTCGGACTAACGTTTAGAAACTCACTCATCAGCCACATCTGGGTTGTGAATGGATGTTTGGATCCACTACCTCAGTGGTCTGTGATACAGCAACATTATCGGGTATCACAGCAACTCACCTGACTCAGTCGGTCAGCCACTGATGGTCAACCTTGTGAGATCTTTAAGAACAATTACCAGAATACAGAGGAGCAATCTGAGAATTTCAGAGAAACTTTGGTGCTTATAGAAAGATTAATCTAATAGCTGGGGGTACAGAGATTGTCACAAGGTTCCAAATTTCAGCAAAAGAATACTAGAGTTTATGTACAAGGAAACGTAGCCTATAATCACCTTTTTCCTCCTTCAATGAAAGCATTTATGACCAATTAGCCTCAGCCATAAGCTATTTTTCTTATCAATATACCTTAAGAAATTTAAAGGATGCTTTAATACTTCCAGTCTCCTCCAGGTAAGGAAACACTTTTAATAAAAGGATTATTAACATTACACTTGTATGTGTATGAACCCTGAAATGGACAGCACTAAAATGAACAATGAAATTTCCTTAAAGAAGAATGTCAGCTATAATTGTAGAAAGAATGATGGAGTTTTTTTAAAAAAATCACTAGTTCAAAACCCTCTGATTCAGGCAAATACCATCAATGCATGTTAAAACCACCAGGTTGAAAATTGTTGGGGAACAGGGATCTACGCCCAGCGCTAAAGTATCAACACAAAGAGTGTTTGCTGATTATAGAGGGGAAAAGGTTTCTTTACAATGGACAGATCTGGGGGTCTCCAATTCTACCAAGCAGTTAAAGTTAGTGTCACCAACAACAACATATCTTGGACATTATACGCCTCTGGGTGAAATGCAGTATGAAGCACGCAGCACCATCTCTGAGATACTCAGGCCAAAATGTTTAACTTCCATCTGAATCAGCCTTTCGGCCTAATTTTCAATGTGTAGGCAAGACAAGTGACAGAGTAACAAATGAAACAGCAGCACAAACAAATAATGCAACAGTGCGAGAAGGGGACATATTTTTCGAGACAACTGGCCTGCTCTCTTTAAGGTAAACATCAGTTTTTAAAAAATTACAGGAACTGCTGTAGTTTAAAAGAAATTCTAAAGAGACACAGAAGCAAAAGGCCTGGGGGTGGGGGGAGCGATGAAACACATCTTCACAGGGACAGTCAGAGAAATTCGAATCTGGTTTGGGTATCAGATTAGGAAACTATTACTAATTTCTTTAGAGATGATAACAGTCTTTTAGTTAAATACGTGAGTGTTCTTAATTTCCAGAGACACATGATGAAAATCCAGGGGCGAAATCTTATTCGATCTGCCACTTAAAAAAGGTGCACTGAAAAATATATAGACTTACACATTTACACACACAAAGTATATATAACAAATACTAGCAACTGTTTAAGTGGCACTTCATTGTATTATTTTTTCAACTCTTCTGAGTATTTGAAATTTTATACTATAGAAGATTAAAGAGAATTTTGTGAATTAAATGAATGAAGCTTGATTCTCCCCCTTAATATCCAGAAAGCTGCTGATGGGGATTGAAGGGAGGGTATATAAGACCTTCCCTTTGTTTTTCTCCCTTGTACCTAACACTTCACTTGAGGGCCAATTAATATTTATTAATCAACACAATGAAAAAATGGCTCCATTCTCCCCTTTGGTGTATGTTGGATGGCTGTCGGGAGAGGGGTACACCCACAGCAATGCCCTCAAAACAAAGGAGCTGCTGCCCGAAAAACAGTGCTCAGGGCACAGTCCCGATGGCATCACCCTGCAGACTTGGTCCCTGTGATGTCTGACACCATCGTGATTTTAAATATTCTGTCCCACCGTCCACACCAGCACATTCAAAAAGGACAAGTCTGGAGTCTGACCTTTGATTCCGATAACATGTCCACGGGAAGGAAACCCAGAACATCTCCAATTCCCTCCTTTTGGAACCTTCAGACCTAGAACAGTGAGGCCATCAGGCTAGTACTCAGCCCCAAGAAAGTGAGTGATGAGTGACTCTCCAGGATCTGACCTCTATGTCACTCCAGGGTCTACACTGCACGTTCAAAGGAAGGGTTTCCAAAGGACTTTCTTTAAGAGGGTATGAATTTCTGGTTTTCAGAGGCAGGAAAACGCTGCTCACTGTAACGGTTCTCACACAGTGCTATTGAGACTTTACTTTCTCAAAATGATCCCTGAAAGTGATGCTGGCGAAATAAGCCTCAGGTCATCACAATCCTCCCCCTGCCAGGTACAGAGTTCACAAGGGCAAGACAGAGCTGATCTGGCTCCTGCCCTCTAGGAGTTTACAGAATCTGGGTGGAAAAGAGCATTCAACAAACACCAATAAGGGCATGTTCAAAAAAGCACCATGAAGGCAAAGCCGAGCATTAAGGCAGTACATGGATGGAAGAGGTTCTGAGGTACATAGGACCAGGTATGAATGACAGCACACTATAAACAAACATTTAACCTGAACGCCAAGTTAAAAATCAAGATATATTTCTGCTTCCACAAGACCTAAAGAGCCATTTCATAAGAAGAGACAAAGGATATCATGCCTTTTTTGTATGTATCCTTCTTATTTTGACTTCAGGTATGAAATACTGGAAGGGTCCAAAAGTTTTAGAATTAAGGAATTTGCACTTCTTTTTGTATCAAAAATAAAAAGAATTAAAAGAATTAAAAGAAAAAAATCCATCCTTAAATGTGTCATTTATTTCAGAACCAACTATATACGTTTAATTTCAATGAATCCAAAATGACTCGGTTTGTGAGCAGACTAAATCACATACAGAGAAGACCCATGCCCTCTCTAGCTGCAAAGTTTCTGGAATTTAACAAAGGTATCTGAGATTAGGCCTAATTCTTAAATCCCGTCGGTTTTAAGATCTAAACATCAAGAAACTTTATCAGCATAGTCCTATTTGGTTACTTGCTAAGAAAGAAAAAGAATGTGGATAAGGTTAGAGCCTTGGACTTCACTAGAGAAAACAAGATATGGGCTGGGATATTCAGCTGTGGGATTTTGTGTAAAGATTTCAAGGCATCTTACTGATTTTCAGAGTATCCCTAATTTTCACTGCCTTTTAAATGGGGTACATATGCAATATATTCCCATGTCTTGAATAATTAAATTAAGGCAATAATTTAAAAGCTTTTCAAGGTCAGTGGCAACACTAGACTTTGAACACAAGTCTTTTAAATAGAATAGACTCCTATAGAACATTCTAGGAAATCGTCAAACCAAGCTGCACAGTAGAATCACCTGGGGAGTTGTCAGAAATGCAAAGGCCCAACTCATAAGATGCGAATTTAACTGGTCTCAGATAGGGCCCAGCCTTCCACATATCACACACACACACACACACACACACACACACACACACACACACCCTTGCCCAGGAGATACTAATAATGAAACCACTGCTTTAGATCCGGCCTAGCTCCCAGAAAGAAAAGACAAACACTTCCTGATAATCAATGCTCAACTTCCATTTAAGGGGAAAACTTCTGCCTTAATGACAGGCATTTGTGTTGACATCACCACCTTATTCAAAAACAGAAGATCTCGGGAAAATTAAAAAAAAAAAAAAAAAAAAGTTTGCAATCACCAAACATCCTACTCAAAGCAGCAAAAGAGGCCAAAAGCAAATGACATTTTTTTCCTTTGTCATGCACAGTGATGCCCCCCCGTTAGGTACTAGCTATTGGTTATCGTATTGAGATTGGACTATCCCGCGAAAAACTTTATTTCCGCTCATTTTCATTTCTGTCAGATTTTCCATTATAAATTTTATTTTCTCTGCCAGTAAAAAAAAAAAGTAGTATGAGGTTGCAATTTGGCAAGAACATTTTAAGTCTGGGTGTGATTTCCGTACCCCAATTTGATTTAAATTAGTTTTGCCATATTTAGTGAGAACTAAAAAAAGTTTCGTTTGGCCGCTTTGGTTTCTACGGGTTTCGTTTCTATACAATTTCAAAAGGCTGAAAAAGTCACTGTGTTCATTTCTGAGAATTTTATGTGGAAATGCATTAATGAATTCATATCATCTCATTACTATTTTTAATGAAAACAATTTAATCGCTAATAAAGAACCTGCCGGCTTTTGTTTCTCGGCTAAAACACACTTCTTTTAAAAGTCCCATGTCTATCACTATTCGTGGCACATCCTCAAGAGACACATATGGATATATATATTTTTTAACCTGATACATTCTGAAACAACAACCATTTCAAAATAATAATTTCTTTTTCCAGGACGGCATTTGGCTACCTGTTGCTTACCACCTCTATTTCTCTGCACCAAACAAAAGGCTACTGGAACTGGAAGAAGCATGTTCATATGTAACAGTGCTCATCCCTGGAAGTCCACAGGTTGCACTGTTAAAATAGGATAAAGCAGTTTGGGGGGCTCCTCAGGGCATATCACCTAAAGGATTTCCACCCAGAATCTCTACAAGGCAGTAAACATGAGAAAACAGAGAGCTCCGTCTCCATGAGTCACTCACCTTGCACTCAGTGGGGAATCGTTTCAGCTGTGATCTGCTATTTAGACTTGAAGCCCAAGATACCGAGACTCTGCCTTTCTTTGGGGTTTGCATAGCTGGTGTTGGAGACACGGATTCAGAAAACAATTCGGCACAAGAGAAACTCATTCACTGGAAGACACACTAGGGTCTGTGCTATCCTCAAATTTCACCGAAAGCAGAAATTCAGTAATATGCACCCTTTTCCTCTCCAGCCCCGATTTCCTCAATCGGGGAATTTCCAAAATTGTGCTCTTTGCTTTCTCCTTAAGTGACCACACCGTTTACGGACACTGCTGAGCCCAGGCTAAGCAAAGAGAGAGAGTAGTTGGTCTTTGCAAGACTCCCAACCATGAAGCAGAAATAAGAATGAAAGAATCTCCACACGCCACAGTTCTACTATGAAGACTTTTTAAGAAAAGCGGATGCAGCCGCACTCCTATATACAACAGAATTTTCCTGGACACGAATGTCGCAAAAGGAGACATTCCCCAGGCCCAGACATTCAGCCATCACACGCCAGTCCGTCCACCTCTAGTTCACCCTCTGCCCCTTTCCACTTCTCACCTTGTGTTTGCCAAAAAAATTAACTTCAGTCTCACCCGAGGGAAGTATTGCCCACAAACCGAGGGAGGGTCTGTGTCCCGGCACTTACACTGACAGACTCACGCGGTCTAGATGATGCTTTCACAAGTTAAGGGGCCTCACGCTTACTCAGCAGAGGAAATCTTTGTGTCTGGGAGGAATCACGCCAATTCCTATTAGGAAGAAAGGATACAGGGGCGAGGAAGCCTATTCTCTCATTGACCAGAAAAAGAGGCCCGGCGAAAACAGAGACCTCTGCCATGACCATCTGCGAAAAGGAAGGATGTTGTCAACTTTCTTCTCCCCCAAAACTCAAACGACCTCTGCCTTGACCCTCAGAAACCAGATACACAGGAACAAGCTCTTCTGTAGGAATTGAGAGCTTTACACCAGAGACTCAGCGCTAAGAGGCTCGTTGCCGAGCTATCTACCCCGCACATTTGCACTCACATTCCAAAGATGTTTCCGTTGCGCTGGAATGGCTGTAAATTTCTTTCCTGCGGAATTCTTTCCAAACAAACTGCCATAAACTGTACTCTGCAGCTTGTGCAGCAGGAGCTCTTAACCCAGCACCGTTCACCTCATCACAACAAATCTTTCAGATGCCGAATATGACTGAATGGGTGGCTGGGCCAAAGAAGCAAACTTTAAAAATGCAAATCTATCCAGAGACAAAACAAAACACCACTCCACCAGAATTCCACCTTTCATGATCTATGACCAATACCTAAAGGAAACCTCCTCAAGCAGGCTCTATTTAATGATTAAAACTGTTTGCTTACATTTTCTAGGATTCACGAAACAGGTTGTTTAAAAAAATCAAAATGGATTTTTTTTTCCACATCATTAAAGAAAACGGAAGGGTGAGAAGGTTCAGGACAGCAAGCATTCCCTTCTCAGCACAAAAAGAACATACATTTCTGTTTGGGTGAATAATGAAACACTAGAAAGCTTTGAATCTAAAAGAGGATGATTAAATTCTATCAAGAGTTTTCCAAAGTAAGAAACCAATACCCTTAGAAAAAGAAAGTCTAAATCTTAAAAAAAAAAGAAAAGAAAAAGAGATTTGAAACGTGATTAGTACCGATAATGAAATTAAAAAGAAAGCGCCTATAAAAACTCAATTGTCTTAAAACAAAGCTTACACTTTTGGCTATGGATAGTATTTTTAGAACTGGGCTTTCTCTGGAGCGTTGAAAGTATGCAAATGCAGAGTGCCCAGAGACACACACACACACATGCTATACCTTTGTATGACACTGGCATTTTATTATTTAATTAAAGTACTCTTATTTTTCTAGCTCACGCATGCTTCCCTTGAGACGGCTTTGCTGTTAGCCTGCTGGCCTTGACTTCCAGCCAAAAACAATTCAGAAACAAAAAGGGACAACAAATCATATTTTCACAGACATTTTTATCCCTCAATACAACCCTGTTTTCACAAAACATCCTACAGCCCCTATGAAAACTATAATTTAGGGCAGTAGCCACCAGAACCCAGGATCTGACACGAGGCTGCACGATGCATTTCCAGTGTAAGAAATTCTTAAGTTCTTAATTGCAAATAAACTCTTTTGATAGAACCACTTTACCCGACATCGCTGGTTTGCAAACAGTGCCACTGGTACCGGCTGATGGATTAAAAAAATAACAACAAGCCAGTGAACACAGTTCTGACACGATGAGGTGTTTATGACTTCCACGTTCTGTGTTATTTCATTAACTTTTTAAAAAGAGAAAACAAGCATCGGCAGATTTCTGGTGCATTAGTTCCACAGCCTAAAATACATCGTCTAATGTACAAAACAAACTGATTGACCAGGTTCAGTTTCTCAACCCTTCCCCACAAGCGAGAGTCTCACTTACCTGGTGGCAACCCTGTAAATTTGATTCTCTCCCATAAGATGAGTAGGAGCCCCTTTCTGTTTTACCTGCCAAGAGAAACAACAGAAAAAGTGTAAATTGTGTTCTTCCTTCTTAAAAAAAAAAAAAAAAAGCTCCTCCAGGTAACAGACATCCACTTCTCTTTTCCGATGTTTACATACGTAAAGTAGGCACTGCCGGCAATGTATGCAAGCAAGACAGGGAATAACACTTCCTCACTCTGGCTCTGATAAACTGGAAGAAAATATCCTTCGTTCCTATTCTTAGCCAAACGGCTCCACACTTCCAAAAACTGTCATTCCAATGGCCTCCACTTTCTCTAACAAACAAATTGTCATTCCTTATTTTCACTTTCTCTCTCTCTCACAAAATTTAAACAATTTCATTTTTATTTACACAGCAGGCAAATGATCTATGTAATGACCCTAGCCTAGTCATTCCCATTGATTACATTGACACTTAATGGTGAGGCCAGAGCTAATCAATCAGAACTCTCCAGATGGTGAATAAAGCAAAGAAACTATTCAAAATTCTGGGACTCTCTCTCTCTCTCTTTTATTTAAACTCCCTTTCCCAGGAGTAAAGCCCATCATGATCAAGATGATCATGGAATTTACATGTGGGCTTTTGAAAAATTGCCCACTCTGAGCCCAACTTCAGATTCTACCAGTGGAACAAGGGATAATGGAATATCAGCGCCTTGTCCCAATTCTGACAACCCAATTTTTTTCTGTAGACTGCTCTACAGAGATGGATTGAGGCTCAGATGCGATCTGGCCATATCTAAGGGTAAAAATCAAGGCTGCTCATTTGTTTCTTTTTAAAGTATGCTGAACCTTAATAATCAGCAAGGAAGACAATGAAACCACATTACGAGAGATCTAAGCACGAGAAAATACCTAGGGAGACACAGAGTCGTTACAGAAAACACTCCTCACTAGGACATTAGAATGGGCTAGTACTGCCCACGAGCCCAGAACACAAACTCCCACCCCACCCAAGATTGAAGGATACTGTTTTTCTTCGAGACTAGAGCTTAAGGTACACTAAAGCTCTATACCTTATACCCAGGACTATACTATTCTTTTTTCCTCTATACCCAGGACTATACTATTCTTTTTTTCCAATGGGAAAATTCAAAACTAGTATTTTGAGGGGCTGAATGGATTCCTCAAAGTTTACAGTGCCCAAGCTTTCCCCCTTGACTCAAGTTAACATAAGTGTTAGAAGTAACAGTGTTCATTGTAAGCCTCTAGTTCAGCGACAAGGCTGTAAGAGTATTCCTTCTTGACACCACACAAAGAATGTGTCTTTGATAAATCTTACATCTGGTCAAAGGTGTACTTTGTATGTAAGTCACTATATACATAAAATGGAAGGTGATTTTTAAAGAAAGCCAAACCTGAGTCTTAACATTAACCCTCTCCCCCAGTATTAACTCTTCCACTGACTTCAATGAATCTCAAACTTGAGAAAACACTCCCCTCACCCAACCTCTGGAATGGTGTTCAGTGCAAAGTAGAAAATCAATGCCCATATCAGTATCAATTCCAATGAAACAGGACACCATCTCACAGACTGTCAGTCCTGGGAGGTCTAAGCGAATAACTTTCCTTATATAAGGATTTTGCATTAAAGAAAAGATGCATTTGCCTGCTTCAGAAGTACACATGGTCATAAAGACATATTTACGCTCTCTGTAAATCAGATATAAGCTACTTATAGCCTTTACCTTCTCTCTGTAAATATTACTAACAGAAAAAAAACTCAACTTTTATGAGCTATCAAATGATGCATATGTATATCCTTACTTAAACTCTCTCGTCTACAAAGCTTCAATACAACCACAGCATGATTCACTGTGACATAATAGTCACTTGTTTAGCAACTAGAAAGGCAGGGTAGAGAGGTAGGTAGAAAGGTAGACAGACAGACAGAAAGATAGATAAGGTAGAATTTACTCTGACTTCCTAGGAAATTGAACATCTAGTGTCCTGTTTTGATAATCTCCAAAAATTGGAAGGAAGAAAGGCTATCTATTTCTTTCTCTAGAAGGAATTACTGAACCTATCCCCTATAGAATTTCACCACCTGGCATTATTTCCCAAGTCGACTCCAGCACATAGACCTGGAGAGATGAATTTTCCTACCAGGATTTGTCTTAATTCATACACATATACAAGTTAGGTCTATTCCTTTCATTCTTTTAAAGGTAGAAGGGGGTCCATGCAAACAGTAAGGATATGAGAGAGAGAATTTGAATAAGTGGGAGAGAGAAGAGAAAGGAAAGGAGAAAAATAAAGAGAGGGAGAGTGGACTGGAAAGAACAGGGGGTAGGAAGGGAGAGGAGGGGAGGGAGGGATGAACAGAGTATGGATTCATGCTGCACAGAGTCCCCAAAGTACTCTTGGTTACACGGACCCAGCATACTTTACTATCATATCAGATACAGACTGCTTAATCTTAATTTTGCTTGTTAAAAAATATTTATCCAGATACAAAAATAAACCCACTGCAAATTACAAGTTGTCAGGGTTAAAAATTTACTCCTGTTTGTGTGGGGGAGGATAAGAGACCAGCATAGACATGAATCATTCTCAGTAATTTGAGTGTTTCCATGACATCAATGGGCACCCGTCCAGGACTCTGTCGAAGTCTGTGAGGTACCAAAGAGGCAGCGCAGCCAGCAGGAGGCTGGGAGGTGCACTTCCCCCCCCCCCTTTTTTTTTAAGGATTACGCTCCTTGCAAAGATTTCATCTGTAGCATCCACTTTTACCATCAAATAGATCGCTCCAGAGATCCTGAGCAAGTGCATTTCATTCTGATAGTGTAAGCCTTTAACTTTATTACATCTTTTTGTTCCCAAATTCAACTATAAATCTGTCCTCAGAGCCCAAACCCCTCTTTGGGAGCAAAATAATCAAGGGCTGTGGATAAACCCAAGCACCTTCTCAAACCTATCAGAGATCTACTCCTCTAATTTCCTAATGACAAAAAAGCGGCCATTTTACAATGATACCTCATTTCCAGGGGGAGAAATAAACATCTTTTGTGTAAATTGTCCATTAAAAATTAGCTATGGTCTTGATGTCCGTCTTCTGCTTAAAATGCCCTGAAACATTTGTTTCAGATAATAAAATTCTCAAGAGCGCTGATAACGTTTGAGTAGGATTCTTAAGTAACTATCTGTGCTCGCGAACACAAAAGCTCCTAAATGTGTTTACTCTATGTCAGGCATGGATTTTTATCACTTATACCCACTGGCTGGAGCGGACAGCTTCGCGCCTCCCTTCTTCGCCACCGACCTCCCCCCGTCCCCACGATCACAACGGAGCTTTGAAAGAGCTCAAGATTCTGTTTTCCCAATATTTAAAAGAGATAGCAGTGATGAACAAACCCGGCGCATTCACTGCGGAATTTTCGAGACAACCCTCCAGTACTAGAATGCGACAGCCGCTGCGGATATTTTTTGGCACCAAGACAATGGTGGCCGTGCCAAGCCCCATGGCTAAAACTACTCAAAAGAGGCATAAGGGTAGCATTAATCGCTCAAGTCTTTTACTGCATGGAGTACTGCTGTCCATATTTTAAAAACTAAAAGTACCCGTTAGTAACATTTGTCGTATGCCCACCAAGGAGGGGGGTGATTCTGAAATATACATCAGAAACAAATCTTGTCAAGCATTTGATTCATTTTTATACCTAAAAGGACCAAATGTTAAATTTTGCTGCTGGTGACAACGTGCCGTGCATGAAACGAATAATCTGACCTAATGGGGTACACTGAAGGCTGAATGAAAGCTACAAGGGAGGATTTCATAAACGAAGTCGACATATTGGCTAAACAACTTTCTTCTGCAAAAATGATGTATACAAGGAACGTGTAATACTATGTCACAATTTTTTAAATTAAGCAAGAAAAACGCTGTAAATGAGCAGACACAACATCCGTCAATCAATCCTTCTAGAGACAAAGAAGCTCAACGCGCAGCCCCTTCTCTAGAACAAGTCGGCATCTACAGTGAGCAAACAATCCGTTAAGTCAACACGTGTTTGGTCCAAATTGAACCCATCAGCTGTTAAAAACCTATATTTAAATCCGATTATTAAAAATGGCTTCAATGGGCAATCAATAAAGGAGTCACTTGCTTCTGTTGCCCTTGAAAAACTCAAGCTAGGCAGAAAATATAAGCTGCTTCCAATTATTTTTAAAGACCAATCCTTGTGCTGATTTATTCAACTGTTCTTTATCTTGCTGCCCCACGAAGGAAAAGGAAAAATATTTTTTTCAATTTGGGGTGGGGAGGGAATATGATTAACAAACATCTTTATAATTCTAAATTTAATACTTTTATTTTCTTACACAGTTTTCCATTTGACTTCTACTTTTTCTTCCATTATATCCATGGTATCCTATTGTAAGGGAGTGCCATGGGAATTGCATAAGAATGAAAATATTACGTGAAGGAAAAAAACTGGTCTCATAAGTTCATTAATTCACAGGGATACATCTAAGAGTATCACCTTCAGTCGATTACTACACCTGGACAGTTCTAATCCATTTGTAAGGAGTGAGAGACAGGCAAGAACAACTTATCCATAATATGATTTCTGGAGATATGCTGTGACATAGATGATCCCACGGGTGGTTGACCAATAGAATAACAACAAGGTCATGTCTGGGTTTCCAGCCTTGTATTCTTAAAAGGCCACTTTTTGTATTCCATATAAATGGTAGGTATCTCACCCACTGCTGAAAAGGATGCACCTACACAGTGGAACATATGAAAAGCCGTGGTAAAAAATTATCTGATGCTGCAGGGACAATACCCAACAAGGCTGTTTCATTGCTAATCCCCATTCTGGGAACTGAAGAACCAGCCTTTTGTTGCCTGCCATCAGACTAAGGAACTCATCACAACAGTGTTTTAGTCAAAGTAAATCTCTGTCCCTGTCCCCAACCCCAAGCCATCCTTGGTTACCCTATTAATTTTGTGGGGCATATTGAAGAGTATTTCATTAAACAATAACCGGAAGAGCGGTTCTAAAAATATACATGAAGTTATAATTTACAGTTCTTTGATCTTTCCCAAGCCTGCCTTTTCCTCTCTTACCCACATAAGAATATCTGAGTCCTTGTCATGTACTCCCCACTACACAAAGGGGTTACGGAGATTAATTTATTCAATCTACACAACAACCTTGTGAGGCACGTAATATAAACAGCATTTTACAGATGAGAAAACTGAGATACAGAAAACTTCCCAAGGTCACAAAGGCAGTAAGTGTTAGAGCCACGATTCAAACCCTGGCGGTTTGATTCCCAAGGCTGGGCTCTTAGCACTATTCTGTGCTGCTGGAATTTCAACTCTGAAAAAAAAATCTACAAATAAGCGAGAAGCCCAATACTGAAGACTCAAATCCCAGAGCGCAAAACACTCATGAATTTGATATGAAATTAATGAAAGTGTCTTAGAGGTGGTGACAATTTACATTTACATGGTGTTTTATTCCTAAAAGGTCTCTAGGTACTTTATAGCTGTGCAGATGATGTACACCAGAACCTGTGACGTCACGCAATAAATTGCAACCATCTCCCACATTAACTGGAAGCAACGAATCGACAAAAACATGGCAGCAAATTGCATCTCTACTCACCCCACATATGAAGAACATGACTTCATACCCATGCACAGGGAAGAGTGAAAGTAAAAATACAGTTATAATACAGGACAAGACAACATCACTCACGAGTGCCTTCTGTGGAACAGCAGCCCCACAACAGGCTCCAAAACACAAAAGAGAGGCAAATTTAAAAGGTTCAGGAAATATTACGAGCCATCTATATCCTTCCCTGGTAGCCAGAAATTTACACTGTATCTTCGCATGTTAAAGCCTCTGAAAAGTCCTGCAGTGAAGATATTTAATTTCATTTAATACAATCTTTCCTAAATTTATTTGACTACACATACCTGCCCCCCATCTTTTTGCTTATTAACACAAGTCCTGAGGAATTTGAGAAACTACTGTTTTTAAAAACTTAACATTTAAAAGAACGCACTGGGTTAATATATGTTGGTAATTTTCTATCAAGTAAATTTATTTAACATTTGAATTTTATTTTAATTGACCTAAGAACATGTTTGTCTCGTTGTGATGTTTCCATGAAGGTACACCTCTGTGGTTCTGACTAGCTCGTCAACTTTAATTGTCCCTGATCCTAGCTTGGAGGTGAGAGTCTGGGTTTACAAGAAATCAGAAACTGATGTTATTCTCCTGATTTCTAAAATTCAGAGAAGACCACTGGTTCTCTCCTGCAGAATCTTACTATACCAGGAGGCATTAAAAAAATTCCAAGTTTAATAAATTTCATACTAAAAGGGCTACAATTCAATTCCAGCAGATAAAACAGTCATTCCATGGCCTAAAAAATTCTCTTCCTCCTCTCTTCCTGAATTTCGAACAGTGAGAAAGTTCGGGGGGAGAGCGATTAGGCACATAGCCTGCAGCAAAGGAGGATGGGAAGTAGATGCCGAGCCCATCTTCCCAGAAAAGACTAGCATCAGCCCTCACTTTCACTGATGTTCTCAAATCATCAAACTAGAACACTCAGTAATGATCTGGCGCTCTGACTTCAGAAAATTATGAGTTTTGGCTTCATTTTGTTATTGATTCACCTCATCTCCTCCAGACACTGCCTTCAAAACAGTGGGTGTACCAAAATTCCAGATAATACTTAAGAGTATCTCGAGGCATCACCAAAACTCTTCATTTGAGGGGATTCTGAACATGGTTGAGAATCTATATTCAATTCCCCTTGGAGCCTGCACATTTGTAAAGCACTGTATATTATGCAAAGTAATTCAACTTAGATTATTTAAGACAACAACACCCTAAGAATTCCTTAGATGGGCATTTTAACCCCTGTTTTTACACAGGAGGTCACTAAAATTAAGAAAGGGTAACTTGCTTATAACAAATAAAAGAGGTTATACAGATATCAAGAAATGCAGCTAGAACGTAAATTACCAATTCCCATACCAAAGCCTGTGTTTACAATATGCTGCCTCTCCTTGGAGTGTTCCAGATGTATATCAGTATCTACTGTGGTAACAAAGATGATTTCACCTGTCTTTTTCTCACTATGTAGCCTAACCCTCTCCTCAACTGACAGTAAGTCAAAGAGGCAGTCTCCAGTCCTCTGATGGATGAAAATGTTAGAACTGGTAAACATTCTGAGTGACCATCCTCTGGGACACCAAAAATCACCTTCTCGATGCAAAGTGCAAGTACTGCCTTATAGATTATTTCGCCTACCCTAGACCAACGACAGCCAGAATCATCCATCCCCTCCCTTGGTGTCACGCTTAGGAGAAGAGCACACATTATCAAATGAAAGCACGTGAGTTTTATGCTTTCTTTTCCCAGTGCAGGAAAATCTTTCATTGAAAATAACACTAATTCCACAGAGTGTGCAATTAATCAACATAATCATGGGGGTAACTTAGCTGTTTGGGGAGGTGTGTCAAATAACTCTTTAAGGCCACTAAAGTGCCACTTGAGCCACCAGAGTAATGATTTTCTGAATCAGCAATTTGTACAAGGGTGCCCTAGGGGCCTGAAGGACTAAGGCTAACCCCGAAATCACTCAACTTACTTCTAATGAGTAACTTACCACTGGCTTTATGTGAATAAGATCTTAATGGTTCTGCCCGCCCTATTTTATACTTTTATTGCAGTTTGTATCTAGGGTGACTGGGTCTAGCCAAGACAATGAAGGACTTTGTGGGGCCACCGAAGAAACAACATATGTATTTGAAATCTTATTTTTTATTTGAAATAATGTGATAGTTTTTTCTTGCAATACACACTAAAGGCATCAAAAGCAAACAGAAATAAAATATTAGACACAGGATGGGTGTAGAGAAAAGCAATCTCCCCAAATTCAATTCTATGGCTCAGAAATCCTGCCGATGGTGAGATTCACCAGTAAGACTTTCCTCAAAACAGATTCCTGGGGTCTCTACCCCAGGGGACTTGCATTCAGTGGGATGGGGTCCAGAATCTCTATTTTTTAAATAGACTAACACTGGTTAGTCTAACAAGCCACAGATAAGAATAACCAATTGAAGTGAACAGGTTCAGCCTTTAAGGTTACACTGGATGAAACTCCAATAAACCTGGTAACCTGGTAGGTAACCGCCCCCCCCCCCCCCCAAAATCAATGACTATCTAATCCAACCTATTTATTTGGGTTTTTAAAAAGTAAACAAGTGTAGATCTCCAAGACCCCTTCAGATAGTTACATTTTGTGGGTTAGAGAAACCTTTCCCTGACAGTGTAGTAGGCCTTGACATTGGTTCATCTCAGCAAAGATTGGTTGTGCTAAAGAAATTCACCTCACATCAACAAGAAGGTGGCCTTAATAAACAACAGAATTCTAAGACATAACTGTCCTGGAGGTGAAAGGACATTCTTCTTCTATCAGCTCTACTGGCCACTGCTCTGAAAGTATCTCTTCCCCCTTCCTACCCTAAGACAGAGGTCACCTTTAGACTCCAAGGATCAACTCTAGTGAACCCGACTTGGTTAGTTAACCTAAAAGGGCCCATCGACGCATGTCTTCCCCACATCCCTGCTCTACTGAAAGCATCACAAGTCCATGCTGGGGGAGAAAATTTTGATTCCTCTGGGGGAGACTGAGACATTTCTGGCCAGAATGCAGCAGAGACAATATCATATGACTAAGACTTTGTTGCCTGGCTCAATGATTTGGAATTTATCAGCAAATTTTAAGAAAATCAGCAGCTACGTTTCACCATGCAAATTGCTTTTAGCAATAAATGCTGTGCTGCCCATTCAACTGCTGTTTTAACGGAGTCTTACTCATATGAAATGTAAAAAATAATAATGACCAAACTCCGAATTAGGCACATCGGAACAGAAAACAGAGGAAAAGGCTTAGCATTATGTTTGTTATAAAGTGTCTATGTAGGAAAATTACATATTTTAACCCATGGCATGTAGGGGATGGCCTCGGTTTTCAAGCTGAGCTCACAACTAACATTTAGAATACAACCACTATCATCTCTTAAAGAAACTACATGCATTTGATACGCTACTCAAGAATGCACAAAAATAAAGGAGGTGGGGGTTTCAGGAAAATTTTAAATACAGCTGACACATACATATAATACAATAAGTATTATACTTACATATATACACATAAGTATATAAGTAACATTTCTAAGCCCAGACAGAAGATAATTCAAATGTCATTTACAGATATATCTGCAATATATTAGATAACCATTTCTCTAGTCCTAGACTATACAGGTTTTTATATTCCCTAAATACACACTACTGAGAAGTTGGGGGTGAAATAGCCCATAATTCAAAATACAATTCAGGACATTCACAGGACAGGCAAAGAGAAAGAAGCCTGCTAACCACTGAGGCTGCCCTTCAAGATGAACTTTAAAAGAATGGCCCCATGACAAACAAGCTGGGGAGGAAACAGGACCAAACTACTCAGGGTCCAACTCCCCTGTTAAAGGAAGGTGATGGTTTACAGACAAAATTACACAAACCACTGAGTCCCACACTGTGATGTTGAAGAAAAACCTCCCAATTACTGAATACATGAGCATGACTAAATCAAGAGAGGAAGGCGGGGGCCACAGGAAGGAAGGGGAGAGGCAGAGGAAAGGATGATGAGGGAGAAGGAGGAACGGAGGAAGGAGAGAGAAGGGGAGTAGTCACAACACTGACCACATCCTATCAAAAATGTGCAGGAAAATAAAATCTATCACGTGGAATAGATGTTTACAGACAGCAATTTTCAGTTCTGAAGCTTGCAAAACTGATCCTCTGAACAGCTTTGAAAGAGGCCCAAAAATCATAAGCTACAGAAATAAATATTTGTAGGGTGGCTCTGCGTACGTACCACGTGTTGGCTGATGTTACGTCAACGACGGACATTACTCTCAAGAGTTAGAAGTTTAGATGGATGAAATGCTAGGGAGTAAACCCAATAATGTACACAGTCTGGGGTTTAACGGCAATAATGAGACGCACAGAGAGCACCTAACACACCCTCAGCGTGGTAACTGGACACAACAGGAAAAGTGTATTTGAGATTCTACGCCAGATGCCAATAGAACGGATTTAGTGGAAAATGGATATTTGCTAGAATGCAGTTCGCAGTTATTTGACAATGTTAAATAAATCAAAGTAAGTAAAAGCTCATATGATTTATCCAAAACAAATTTTAAGGTAACTGGTACCTAAAATTGGAAAGACGCAATACTGGAAAAAACTTAGATGACATTTCCCCGCTTCTCTAGCTCTAAGTTCTTTGATCATCCCATACGTTGGGGAGATGATTTGGTTGTTTTCATGGAATCTGTTTACAAATAAGAGAAATTTGGAAAGACAAAAGAACTGTAAAGATCCAAACAGTCCTCTCCACAGAGTAACCACTGAATGGACTGGATCAAGTCCTTTCAGAGACATGTAGAAATCACTTATACATAATTAATTTTTACAAAGAATTTGAGGGAAACTTGTCAACAAAAACTGTTGCTATTTTAAAGACATATTCATTATACAGAGCCCTGGTCTTCACTACCAGGACCCAAGGATACTCGCCACCCATGCAATGGGGTGGAGGCAAGATGTTTCCTCTGTAATTGCCCTTGTATAACTTAGTCCTGCGACCTGAGACCATCAGTGATTTGTCCCCTTTACCATCTTATACTCTATACCACCAAAAGCAGCCAAACAAAACAAAAAATGTTTCACTCAAACTCTGATTCTCAGTGTCTGCCTGGGAGAAGAGCTTCATTTGGTCTGTAAGGAACCCAAAAATGCCTTTATAAAACATTATGGTATAAATACAGGCTCATTTTCCTTCACAAAGCAAGTGCAAACAGTCAAGCCTATTAAGGGAGCTCTCGACGAGGCATTAGCTACACACAAGGAGTCATGTTTCAAAATTTCAGTGATTTATCCTTTTCAAGTCCATTCCCAACTTAGTAAACAAGAATTCTTCTTGAGTGTCATCAGGCCAGGAGAAACTACGAAAGCAAAAGGAATACAATTAATGGTCATCTGGAAACAACCACTTAATAAATCAAGACTGGCATATACTTTACATGTTATTTGAGCTATCAAGAGTCTATTTAGCAAAAGCAAACTCCCCAAAAAAACCCCAAACAAAAACCCTTAATTTCCTAATAAAAACAAATTACCTTCCATACTCAGTATTAATCTACAACTTTACAATCACTGCAATATCCGATTGTGTAAAAATACCTAAACAAAACAAAACAAAAAACAAAAAAAACCCAACCTTGAAAAGTAAAAGAAATTAAGAACCCCACATACCAGTCTGTTCCAATCTGAGTAGCCAGCAGAGGGCGCACAAGTCCCAACAAGAGCTGGCTCTGGCCAGATACCACCCAAACTCATTTAGGACTAACCCTGACTAAAATTTGAACACAGGCAGGGGGGCAAAATCATCCTATCATTGGCATCAATAAAACAAATGTGCTCGGTTTAGGATTAGTAAGAAATTATACACAACTACACTTTATTATTCAATACTAACAGAAATTTCTTAACTGCTTCATGGAAAGTTGTTCATTAAAAAGAAATAATTCTTTGTATAGCAGTGTGGTTATATTAGTTTTCAAGGCCACATATAGATCTATATGAAGAGTAATCTAGAAAACAGGAATTTGTAGAAGTAAATTAAATATTAAATTTCTAATACACAAACACATGTTTTGGTAACAATATTAAATTACCCTTGGCCAACAGACAGTTTATTTTAGAGTAATTCCATGTATCATATACAAATCTATTAATTTTTGTAACCCTAGAGCAAACAAATATGTACCATTTTATGGTCAAATTGAGATACATACGTTACTTATTTTCCCACTGGTTTATGCTTGATTGATTATTTGTAAGTTGTCTATTCTGGGTCTCTATATTATAATATTAGCTTTGGGGTTACAGTAGATTATACCAGAAGAATACCTCACAGCTATGTATGTACATGTACGTGTAGAAAGGGCACTGCTTATTCTTTTAAAGGAAGTTTTCCTATAGACACAAAAGTCACAAACTCCTCCTAGCCCTTTCTGAGCTTTTGATGTCAGAAACAATATCACAAATTGAAAAGAACATACGAATTACCTTATGAAAGCAACAAATTACAATCAACATCAGATACTGTATTTTTTACATTTACAATAAAAGTTAAATAATCCACAGGATGGCCAATCTCTCATTTCAAGTACATGAGAATAAACAGAAGGTTTCAAGATGGAGAGCTTAGTAGGATAATTAACTGCCTCTTGTCCATCCACCTAAATGATCATTTCAACCTCACCTCACTCACCAAACAAAAACAATGAAGCCTGTAACATCGCCATCAGGTGATTTTTTTTTTTTTTAAGCCTTCTTGGTAGATTTGAGAGTTGAACTTCATTTACAGCATCTACCAACCAGGTGGTTTAGGTTGCGTGTAAGTCATGATAAATAATACTTATCTTTTGGTCAATGTGGCTACACCGTTTTTGCATAAGTTAAAATGATGATGGTTTATTATTCCTAAGCACTCAATTCTGAAATGTTTACACAATCTGTTAAGCCCAGGCAAATTTAAATGATTCTGACATGCAGCCTGCTAAGGCCAGTGACGGGGATAATGCCTCTTTACGTGGGTAAAATTTTGTGGCATATAGGTCACTCTCTTAAGGGGAATCAACTGTGTGTCTCTTCTTTGCGTTTCCACCACAATCCTTCATTCTGCAGCCTGGAGCTGAGAGTGAAATGCAAGAAAGGAGCCGAATGCTCAAAGCAAAAATCTGCTTCCAGGACAATCCATTATATCTGACAAGTTAAATGTTCCATGGTAGGCCATATGGCTTCAGAGCAGGCCCGACGATGGAAGAGGGGAACTCAGCAAATGCATCACAATTAAGGAGTTTGGCTACAGATTTTACTTTGAATTACTTTACTTTTTTAAATAAATTTTAAATGCTGTCCCCCCAATTTGTAGCTGAATCCCTTTTCTGGGATCATTTTTCACAGAGTCCCACGATTTCTTTCTCACCTCCTGACTGTCAACGCTGAACTCTAAAAGGTTAAGGCACACAGGGCCATTTTTATCAAAGGAAGTTTCAAAGAGGAAAACCTGTAGCCTCATTTCAAAAATTTCCAGACAAATAATATGTAGAGCCTCTCTGTTCAGTAGATTGGAACAGATGTCAATGAAACCAGTTGTCAGAATGGGACTTTTACATGAAACTGATAGAACATTAAACGAAACCAGTTTCCATTTTCAAGTCCAAAAAACCTGAAAAGCTATAGCGTCATAACTTGCATGTTTCTGTTTCTTCTGAAGTTTAGGTATATTTACCAGATTAATGAATTAACTGCAGACTGCCTCAGCTGAATTTAGCTCCTCCTAACACCTCACCAAAAACAAAAACAAAAAAACTCTGCCTATTTCTGCTAATACCATGTTCCAGAGACAAGTCTTAGAAGCTCTCTTGAGACACTGATTAAAACCAGGTTGTCTATAAAAATAAATATTTGTTGTTAGAAACAATGTAATGTAAATATAATTCGTATTATAATCAAGGTGTGCATTTATTACATGAAGGGAGAAGATGAAATTAATGAAATGACCAAAATAGCATCATTAGACCACAGTATTCCATTATACCATTCATTTCAGTAAAGAAAACAAATCCTTCCTGAAGAATTCTCAGCAAGAGAGCTGAAGTTGTAATAAAAACAGAAAAAGCTTTCTACAGAAGTGTCCAAACTCATCTGGTCCAGTGTCAAACAGCAATTTTATCAACACCCTCACTTCCTGGGGATAATGCCTTCTTGAGCAAATTTACATATAATGTGATATGTGTGTGTGTGTGTGTGTGTGTGTATGTGTGTGTGTGTATAAACTGTAATGGGTAGGTTTTTCTAAACAATAATGACTATCATTTACGTATTCACACTGGTTTGCAAACATGAAATTCATAATGATTAAGAGAAACATGTACGTATCTTTCCAAACGAGAAGACACTAAGACTCATTTCCCTAAACTATTTTCACTCTCCATTTCTCCAGAGGGTCACTATTTCCCTCAAATGTACCCGCTTCTGCCTTAATTAAGAATAACATTATTTCAAAGAGCATATCCAGATACTTTATAAAAATGGATCACTTTGCTTTATGTTTAAAATTATAAACATTTTCTGGTGGTCCTAAAGTCTCCCTTATTTTTTAATATGAGACAATTTATTGAATTACAAAGATGGTTATGTGGGTTAAGACTGGCCATTTGTATTAAAAATCAATTGTTATAGCTCTTTGTATTTTACCAAGTGCTTTCACATACATGCTCTTATATGTTTCGTCATAATTCTGTTACATAGGTATCATAACTACTATCCTAATACTTTCGTTCTATCTGTAAGAAAAAAGGGAGACTCAGAGAGGCCAATTTATTTGTCTTAGGGCACACAGCAATGAAATGGAGGAACCACATCTTCTGCCCAACCTGCTAATGTCAGCATAGTATTGCCATGCTATACCCTATATTATATGAGGAAGCATGACCATTACAAAGATACAGGCAAGCATTACTTAGGAATGTAAGTACATTTATTACACATTTTTTACTTCTTATTCAAGAAAAGCAGCCAACTTTTTTGGTATTGCAATAGTGCCCCCTTTGAAAAAGGCACCAGAATCCTATGCTTGGGTTTCCTAGGAGGAATGAACACATACTCAACACACAACTACACTTACACATGAGCACACACACAAAATGTAGCCACCCACACCTTTACACCAACAGAGAGCACTGGGCCGTTGTGTACTATAGATCCTATTTCTGTGTATCCAGATCCACGTTTTTATTACTAATTAAAATGTCCAGATGGTAAAATAACACCTGATCCGAGGGGCTTTTAAGTACAGTAATTGTCAATGCTCAACTCCTACACTGTTAACAAATGGGGAAAATTGGCCTGCACTGACTTTTATATGTGCTGCTTCCAACCTATCAGTGTAATGCAGTTAAAACCTTAATAATCTGAACACCAAGGTGTCCACGTGAAACTCTTTACCAAGAAAAAAGAGAAAGATCTAATATTCAAATCATCACCATTAAGAGAAAGCTTATGGACTCCAGCAGAAATGAATGTCACCACAGCAATACAGTTGTGTTATAGGGGAAAATACATAAAGGAGGAGAAGAATTAAGCCCTTTTTCCCTACATCTGTTTTATAGGTTCACAAAATCATAAACAATTTTTGGATATATGTGTGTCCTCTAATTTGGGGGGAATTTTTGGTACCACACGTAGGTAGGTACAGATCTTACTCCTAAAGCACAATGTTCATTATCTTATAAGCTTTTTAAAAACATGGATTCGGGCATGACCCCTGAAAGTCAGGTTAGGCCTTGGCTGGTGAGTAATAGACTCTGGGAAATCACAAACGCTTTTAAAATGGTTAAAGCAGTAACTTCCTAATCCTAAGTGGACTCTTTTTCTCTCTCTCTCTCTCTCTCTCTCTTTTTTTTTTCTCAAATATCTAGGCTGCTTTGATACGCAAATGTACTCCCAAACATTTCCACCAGCCAGCCACTGAGATCTCTCCACAGACCCCAACCAATGGGAAAGTTTGCAAGGGAAATACCAGGAGTAACTGGCTCAGAATCCTGCCAGGAGTCCTGGCTTCACTGGCCACAAACAAATGTGGATTTGGTTGCAATACCTGAAAGGAAACCTGTGGATGTTTTAGTGACACGACTCCTTTAAAATTCTCAGTCATGGGGCAGTAATTCTTCTTGATTGAAGCAATAGCTTCTGGGGAGGGTACAACTGATCACCCACAGGTTTCCTATTTCAGAGTTCAATAACTCCAGGAAATGTGGCTTGCTGCTGGACAGTGAAAAATCTCATCACTTAAAAAAAAATACCCAAAGGAATTAACATCTGCAAGACAGGAAACAGAAAAAACAACCAATAGTGCCACGACTAGTGCCACGGCTCTGAACAGGTATAATCTTAGTGGAGCACTTTCAAAAAAATGTTCTCCCAAGGGAATGAGCCTGGGAAGAAGATGCCCCTAGAGCCGTCCTTATTATGTAAACAACTCAGGAAATAATGTATGCAAACGAAGGATTTTTCTAGAAATAAAAACAAGAGGATAGCATTCAAAAGTAACTTGTAAATACAGTACGATTACGATTACTATGAGTGAAAACAACCTCCAATACTCCTTTTCCCTTTCATGCTCTACTGCGTAAACACCCCCAAAACCTGCTTTGAGAAATAATGGGATTTCCTTGATAACAGGTCAACAAATCATTTCCAAGCATCTCCAGTTTGCTCAGGCACAGAAGCCACTAGAGGCTAGCCACACTGAAAACAAAACCAAATTTCACGATTCCGGTTGCTAACACCAGGCTGGGCATTAGTGAGGAAGGTAGGAGTTGTAAATTTGGTGGGAGGAGAAACTCACAGTGAACGTATCTTCTACCATTACAATGATCTGCTTCGCCACCACTAACCTGCTGATCCACACTTGTTCCTTCACGTCTCCCATCACTTCCTCATTTACACGTATTAGAAGTGGTCCAAGATTTCACCAGATGTGGTTTTGACAATAGCAATAAAGTGCCTAAAGCCACAGATTTTAATTGAGCCCGAAATACAGATATGGGGGGGGGGGGTAGAACCAATCACAGCAGGAAGCACTTTGAAAGAAAAAGGGGGCAGAAAAGGAAACATCATCTTGAGTGGTTACTCTGCACTCAGTTGTACCCTATGAAAAGAAAATAAAAAAGCTCTATAAAATGTCAGAATTAACCTATCGTTTCAGATTGCTTACAGGTGAAATTCTACCATCTGGATGGGCAGTTTGCCCGCATAAAAAAGAAGTAAACTAAAAGAAAAAACAAACCTTCTTCTGCCTGCTATTTTAACACAATAGATTTTAAAGGAAAGGGGACAGAGCCACTCACCGCAGTCTCCAGATAGTGACACACACATTTACACAACACATGTGTACACACACACACATTCATGCACAAACTGTGACAAGACAAAAGCTGGAAAAAGCAAGAGACTGAAACAAAATTCTGTTTCTTGGATCTCTGAAAGATTAATAAGGAATAAAAATCTAGTCATTCTTAATTGGGTAATAGGAAAAAAGGCTTTACTTTAAAATTCTCATTAAATAACCATGATACTTTCTATCTCACTGAGATACTCTAAACAATAAAACCTAGCCTATCAAAGTTTCTGTCTTCCCCTAACAAGGCATATTTATATTCTTTCTTTATGCTGGGCTAGCAACTTGGGGAATTACAACTTAACTTTAAATAAATAAACAGGAAACTGCATCTTAGGAACTGCCTGAAGTTGTTTTATATCATTTGAGAGTGAAAATGGTTATAAATTTGACAATTTTTAAAGAAATATGCTTTCATTCTCCCTACACAAACCTTTTCTTTTTAAATCCTTATACAGACCTTTTTTTTTTTTTTTAAATACACGCCTCAGCAAAAAAATGTGACTCAGTAATAACCATTTTTTAACCTGAAGAAAAAATCTCACATCGAGTCAAAACTCTGTTTAGGCTTCTTCTTCCTAATGTTAAGAGTGAGATAGAACTTTCGGCTTAACTTTAGGCTAGTCTGACAAGTCTTGGTACCAGGCTGGCACAAAATGGTTATTTCCCCATCTCCAGTCACACATTTTGAAAGTAACACACAGAGGGTTTATAAATTAATAGTTTTCTGTACTGAATGCTTGTTGATATCTCTGTTCTGGGGTTCCTGGGTATCCATTTGGATTGTACAGTGTCTCTTAAAATTACGTTTGAAGCCCAACACTAAACCAGAAGTGTTGAGTGAGAGAATTATGGGCACATTCCCAAACTCTTACATTAAACCACAAAAGGAACAGATTAAGAAGAAAAAGCACAGAAAAAAAAATCATCCAAAAAAGAAAAAAAAAAAAAAAAAAACTCACCCTGAATAGAGAAACAGATTACTTGCTTTTCTTTCGATCTTTTGGGTAGTAGCACACAGAGGGAGGCACCAGAAGATCGCAGCACAAATATGTGATGAGGTGTCTCCAAAAAGCAGGAGGATGAATTAACTGTCGTGGCGTAAATCTGCCAGCTAGAGGACAGAGCACAACATGCTGGGGCTTGGCTGTCCTGACATGCTTTACTATGTAAATTTAAATAGTCTCGAAAGGGAAAAGAAAAGAGGGGGAAAGGTAGAGGGTTTTTCTCTTAATATTAAAAAAAAGTTTGCCAGAAAGTCTCATACTTGGGTCAGAAATAAAAGTACTTTCATGGCTGTTATTTAAAAAAAAATCTAGTTCTTAGACTAAAACTCATCACATGTTCCCTATGATGGAAATTTAGGGGGGTGGTTTAAAGAGTTAAAGACTCCCTACCATTAATTTGCATCTGGTGCTTTTAGTGTGTGTGTGTGTTTTTTTCTTCCCTGAAAAGTTGGCAGAGCTGCCGATTTTCCATAATGCAAGCATTTGGGAATTGTGAGCGGAATGAAACCGATCCAATCTCCTGACTGCGACATGAATTTTCATTAATTACAACCTTGTCAGCAAAAGCATTATCAAAGCTGAATATGAAAATGCTAATGAGTCCTCATTTGCATATTTTTCTTTGTTGGAATGTCATTAATTATTACATTTTATGATGATAAATGCAGCTGTCGAAGCTCTCCGATGCATAATTAGCCATCAGAATGCCAGCAGCCGATCAGCATTTTTGGGTGAAAAAAAACAAATTTCACTTCCACTCTCCCCCCATCCCAACACCACCCCACACACAGATCCACACTGACACACACACACACACACACACACACACACACACACACACAGCCCTGATGACGACAGTCCTGGGGCTGGACTTTGGGGAAGTTGAAAAGGGCTCGTTTAGAGAGAATTCATTTTTGCTTTAAAATTATTTTGGTTTTAGCCGATAACGGTCTTATACAACAGAAGCAGCTCTTAATAAAAAAAAAAAATCGTTATTCCAGCTTAATTAATGCCACGCTTAATTATAACACCATGATGTCAGCGGTTTTAATTAAGTATTGGCTCCGTTACAAAAAAAAAAGAAAAAGAGAAAGAAAAAACCTCCTCGCTGCAGTAAGAGCCACAGATTTGCGCAAATCATTTCTGCGATTTTTTGGTCTTCCGTGGTTCATGAACTCTTCAGATATTAACAGGCAGCATGAAAACTCCAGGCACACACGCGTGCGCAGGAGGGCACACGCGCGCGCGCGCACGCTCACACCACACACACACACACACACACACACACACACACACACACACACACACACACACCCCAAGCGGAGGGGGAAACCCGGACTTTGCTGCTACGTTACTTGGATAGACTTTAGAGCTTACCTCCTTGACCACTTTTTTGAGCTAAAGTGTAAGTGAAGATGACAAAACATAGCTCATCCTCTCTCAGCCGCTGGGAACGGTGTTTATAAGTAAAAAAAGAAAAACAACACAGAGCAGATGGGACCATTACACATGACCAAACCAATCAATCACAGATGAAGGGCCCAGGTGCAGCGCAGCCGTGCAACAACGCACCATTTCACAGTCTGTCAGACACACACACACGGTCGTCCATGAGTGACCCTCCTCGGCTCCCCCCGGACCTCATCTGGAGCGCTGCGCCCCTCTCGCCTGCCTACGCTCCAACTGACGTCTTCATAATCGCCCTGTCTTTCTATCTGCTGTGGCTCCCGTGAAGAGAGGAGGATGGAAGCGCTGGCGACTGGGGGGGGGGGGGGGGAATGGGGAGGGGAGATAAGGACAGGAGCTCCCATCATTGTCACTTACGAGAATCCAGCCTTCTTCCTTCTGCCATCCCCACGGCCCCTCCCTCCCCGACCACCATCACCATCGCTTCTCCCAACCATCATTAAGCTCATTAATTTTTAAGGGTGACTGCTTGGTTGCAGCACCCCAACCGTCTGCCATTAGACACAGAAATTCTGTTTGGGAGTTTCTTGCCTCTGAGGAAGGGAGATGTGGGGAGCTGGACAAAGTCACAATGTGATGGAAATGTTAGAAATTAATTCACTGGAAGTGGTGCCCAGTACGTTCTGCGGTACCCACCCCCCAAAATGGGTTCAGATGAAATCCTTGTTACTCAAAAGGCTCTGGGGAGCCAACTCTGTCCTAATTTTGTGTCTGAAATAATTTCCCGTGGCCTTTGGCATCCTATGTCACAGACTCATCGAGGAATCACTGAACCTAAATGAAACTGTACATTTGCAAGGGTCACGGGCTACCCTGGCAACACAACTGAAAATCCAACTCAGACACAACAAGTTAAGGATAGTCTCCCCGTTTTAAACTGAGAATTCCTAATTCCCAGACTAACTTTATGTGGCTTTTCAGCTCTCCGTTCCTTAAAACACACACACACACACACACACACACACTCAGTGGGGAAGAAAGTAACAAGTAGCCAACAGAATGCACTGAAGCCCACCTACCTACCACCTTTGAAAAAAAAAATTCCTTTACATCACACCAGAGAAAGAAAGACTGGTTTTATTAATTCAATATAGTCTTTAATCATGAACTCCTTCTTAAGCCTAGGTAATTCATAACCAAGTTTTTGAGAGCTGTTGATAGAGCACAAATATTACAAAAGAATCAGCTCCATTTACTCAAAGAATTGAAAAAAGATACTTTCCCCCACTTTAGGAGACGACTGCTCGTCCAGTGAGTGAATGCTCTCAACAATTTATAATTTATTTTGCCCATTTGCAGATGAGAAGGAGTTTACGAAAGCACTCAAACCCTACAATGGACAACTATATGACTGCAAAATAGCTTAAGGGATTTAGGTCCCCAAATGCTCATGACATTTTAGGCTTTACTGGAAAAATTTACACTGAGAACAAGAAAAAGTTAATCAAAATAGACCATGCAATTCAGCCACTCTTAGGATTAAGTCAAGTGTCATTTATGTGCAGTTTCATGTAATGGTACAAAAATAAAGAGGACAGGCTAAGTTGGGTGAGAAAGTGTCCTACCTAAAATCTGCATGCCATTCTGTTTACAGGCAAAGGCAATTTTCCAGAACACTAGGCAGATTGGATTCGTTGAAATGAAAGTTTTCTCTCTTAGATGGGTCCTCCCATCAATTCAAACGTTCTCAAAATGGTTTGATGACGCACTGGTTCTTGGATTATTTTTTTTTTCTTTTGAGGATTCAGTCTGCTCCTCATTTCTTAACCATCTAATTTGTCCTTCGGAAACTTTTAAATATTGAAGTAATCATGAATCTTTCTGTTCCCCAATGCGTCCTGTAATTTCAATGCTTAGCTTAGTCCTTGTTAACAAGGAATCTCATCCCTGAACTCTGGAAGGAACACAGAGAACATATTTATTAAAATCTTCCATAGCTATGTAAAAAGGATCACCTTGTGTTTTGAATGTGTATTTTTTCTTCTCAAGGAACAGACTCTACACATTTGCATTAATAAATTTCTATTTTCAAGCTCAATAGAAATTGCAGTACAAAAAGCAGATGTGTACATTGGATTCTTTCAAATTAAATTTCCAAAAGCAGAGCCTATTCTAGCTCAAGATCAAAGGAACTAAAACATGATCTCCTCCCCCTTCCAATATAATTACAGAGATTTCATTTCTTTTGTTACAATGAGCACAACAGGTAAATCTCAAACCTGAAGGATAATGATCAGGTGCTACAGCTCAGCTTTGCTGGGTTGCTGCATCGCTCTGCTCCGTGCCCCTGCTGCTTAAACTACCACTCTACAG
Source organism: Hippopotamus amphibius kiboko (assembly GCF_030028045.1). Taxonomy (NCBI): domain Eukaryota; kingdom Metazoa; phylum Chordata; class Mammalia; order Artiodactyla; family Hippopotamidae; genus Hippopotamus; species Hippopotamus amphibius. The sequence goes on from NC_080196.1 coordinate 96,016,113, forward strand.
GAAGATGGTAAATGCCTCATGCTCTTCTCTACTTTATTCTTGGAGATCTGTTTCCTTTTCAACCTCAAGACTATGCAGAAGAATTCTCAGATGGACACAACCCACTGGACAGCCAGGTTGTTCCAAAGGAGGGCATGTCCGTCCTAAAAGGCACATCAAGGGGAAAATAATCACATTCGTAGGCGTCTTTTTTTGGCAGGCTAGCTAAAAACCCTTTTGGAAGTAGATGGGGTATAAATAATAAATAATGAGGAGTGACACTGTGAGAAATGTCATATCCTGGCAGTCCTGTGAAAGGACACGGCCCTGGGGAGAGAGAAGAAAGAGATGCAACCCGCAAAGTCATCCAAAACTGAGGTTCGAAAGAAAATCTGTTCCACTTTGGAATGATTAGCATGATCTATTTCTTTGGGGAATACAGGTAAAGAGAGAACAAAATTTAATGTCAAAACCCACAAAAATAGAGAACTTTGGGAAAGAACAGCCTCTAGGCTTAAACATCCTCGAGAGCAACTGCATTCTACATATGTATTGCCAACTCCCTTCTAAAATTCCTGGTACCTCATTTCATCCTTTGCTGCCCATAGGCATCTGTTCCCCTCTAATTATTTGCCATTTAGAAAAACTCTGCTTAAATTCCTTGTGCATCTGTCCCTTGCTTAGTGTATATTTGTGATGCTTAAATATGGCGCTTGATATCAGAGCAGCCTTGCATATAAGTACAGAAACTTTCCCATCCCAGAAAAATGTTTCCATATCCTCTGCCCCAAAATATATACACAAAAGAAATGCAACATTACCAGGATTTTATAAAATATGTACTCATATACATCGTGTGCATATGTAAGTGCACACACGCTCACACACATGCACACGCCCACGTATACACTCCTCAAAGACTAGGCTGTTGGTATACAAAGCTTCTGGTGCATCTTCCAACCAATGCCTTCACAATGCAAATGCTAGTAATAATTTCCCTTCCAAAATATAGTCTTTTACTTTTAAGTAGCTAGGGTCTCCTAGCTCCTGAAATGTTTCTGCTAGTCTATGAAATGGAATATAATTATTTTGCATGGAAATCTTCTTATTTTAAGGATAGCCCCTCTTGTGAACATAGGGGAACAAACTTCAAAAATCAGACATAGTTTGTTAGCATCAAAAATTCCAAATCAAACAGGTTTAATTCCTTCCTTCCACACATCCTTCTTTCTCTTTGCCCCTTCCTTCATCCTTCCATCCTGCTTCTATCTCTTCACCCCTCCAGACTCCCTCCCTTAAAGAAGAGGTACTGTAGGAGGGGGAGACATTGGATTGGGAGCATGAAACATGGCTTCTGAATTTAGTTTTGGCAATAATTAGGTGGGATCTGTTTCCTTCTCTGAACAGGGATTAAAAACTAGGCTGAGGAATAATCACTATCAATCACATTAGTATTAATAACCATAACAGTTTACACTGGGCCAAACGTTTTGCAGTGCAGTGAGGTGATCAGCAGCGTGGATTTGGGAGTCAAAATGCCTGCGTGTGACTCCCAGATCCACCTCTAATAAACTCATGGCCCTGGCAAGGTACTGGATACCTGGGTGCCTCCATCTCCTCATCAAAAATAAAAAAAAACAGGACGCGTATAATATCTATGTTACGCGGTTGTTGTGAGAAACAAATAAGACATTAAAGGCACTCAGAATATGTATTTATTCATTCTTCATCATGTCTCCACCACCATGCAGGTTTCATGCATAAAGGGAATGTCTTTTGTTCACCACTATATCCACATAGCTTAAAATAGTGCCTGGCGTGTGGTACGGTGTTGGTAAATAAAGCACTCTTCAGTGAATGAATGGATGGATGCATGAACAGACAAAGAAGCAGGCCTTGCTCTGGTAGAACCCACGATTCTGAGACTGAACTATTAAATACTTACTAGGTGTAATTTATATGATACTTTGCATGACCTCTGCTTTCAGGAAACTGATAATTCATTATGGGAATGAGGCTAAGTACAAACAACTATCATTATAAACCATAAAGAAAAAAATCACATTAGACGTATAAAAGATGAATACTTGGCCAGGTCAGAGCAAAGATAACTCAGTTCTGTGGCAATAGGGAGTGAAGTCTTCCAACCCCATGATTCCTCCAAGAAAACTCTTGGGAACTGTCAACCATGACCACGAAGAAGTTAAAGCCAATAGACAGTGTTCAGTTCTCATCTTCCTCCATGGTCAGAAAGACACTTTTATCCCCTCCTTAAAAACATATGTGACACGGCTTCCACAACAACATGTTTCCTTTTTCTCTTACTGCTGGGGCTTCTATTTTTTTCTCACCCAAAAGATTTTAAATATTGACAATCCTTCAACTGTGAGGCCCTAGGTTTCCTCATCACTTGAGACTCCATACACAACCTTCCGTCTTCAGCTTGCATCTGTATGTCGAAGACCCCTTCAGTTGAAGACCTTTTTGTTTTGTTTTGTTTTGCTCAGACGTTTCTGAGCTTTACACCCATAACTCCAACTGCCCACTTGATATCTTCACCTGAATGGCTTAAAAGTACCTCAAACTTAACACCAAACTCACGATCTTCTTTTTTTTTTACACCTAGACATGTACTAATGTTCCCTGGAGTTTTACAGAAATTGAAAAAGAAATGAAATTACATTTATTAAGCATCTCCTAATTCTGGCTTCTGTGCTGGATGCATATATCTCATTTAATCTTCATTACAAGGCTCTGCGGTAGATCTCATCATCTTCATTTTTAAGATGAGAGTAGTAAGGCTCGGAGAAATTGCTTCCATTTCATCACAGACCATGGATTTCAAGCTACAAGGCTCAAAATTAAGAGGATGAATAATGTTTGGTGTCAAGAAACAATCTTGTTCTCTTAGTTTGAGCCTTATAACCTAGAAGATTATACCCCGTGAGCCTTGTGATTCATACAAGAGAGCTATTTTGGTAAATCAATGAGAGGTCTACCCAGAGGAAGAAGGGAAAGTAGAGAGCAACCACCTTAATCAGATAAAAACAGACAACAAAAAAGCAGAAACATATAGAAAAGAAATATTCATGGAAAAAAGTTAAAAGCTAATTTTAAAAGAAAACTAAAAAATAAGGATATTAAACATTTTATCAATGAAAAGCTACAAAGGCAGAGATTTTAAAAATCAGTAAATATATTCATAGTCAAAATAAGAAAACAAGAACCACAAAAGGCCCACAGAAAGCATATAATGAAATGAATCCTTGGCAGGGTTGTCCCAAATGAAACAACCTCGCATGGGGGCTGAAGCTCTCTGACCCAAGCCCTGGACCACACAGTACACCAGCACCACACATCTCATGGAGTCTTCTCCATCTCTTCCTTGGAAGTCCTGAAGCTGCAAGTCCTGGTCCTGTGACATTTCTGCACAACAGGAATGACTATACTTCATACCCTGGCTTAGGACAAAACATGGACCCTTTCTTGGTAACAGGTGACATACTAGACCCTCATATTGCTCTCACTCAAGAAGAGACGTCTATCTTTTCCAGGATGATTCTTGAAAAACCTATTTTGATTGGTTCATCAGTTAAGTCTTCCTCAATCCAGATGATTTAGCCTCCCACTCCCCAAGCCTGTAGATTCCCCTGTTTCTTGACATGATCTATCACAGACTATTAAAGCTTGGATGGCTCAGCTGTTCACAGGCAGGTAATGGCTACCTGTCTGCTTGGAGTTGAAGACTCCTGTGACTAGAATTCCTCCCTACGCATGACTGGCTGGGGGTTCCCTGACAGAGGAAATTAGACATGCTGACCATAAATGTTATAAGCTATATAATTCAAATAATATTAACATGACACCATTCATTTCCCCGTAGCCGTGGTTTTAGACCTTTGATCTCTCCAGCTGTCAAGGAAAAAGTCTTTTTCTGGCAGAGGGTAAAGTGGATCACACACCTATCTCTAGCAATCTCAGACAGATCCTGTTGCATTTTCCGGCTCACTAGAGGGGGTTTCTCTCTTCCAGGACTTGCCATGCCAAACTGCCCATGATCTGTTGCAGGAACAAACCTCAAGTGAGGGGGGGAGGCAGTTCATCTTGTGGCAAAGGGTGTAATTCCCCAATTCTCCACCAGGGCCCTGGCAGAGGAGGACTCAGAGCAAAAACAACTGCTTGGGCTTCCAAATCAAAAATGCCACTTGCTAGCCACGCCAACCCCCAAGACAGACGTCCTACCAGAGAGAAATGAGTGGTCCAATATCACACAGCCACTAAGCCATGAAGCTGGGAACCAAACCCCACTCTAGCCCCAAATTCCAAGCTCTTCCCATGCCTACAGGTATAAAGATAAAAGAGGAAAACAGCTCTTAAAGGAAAAGAATAGTGAGAAAAACAGAGACAGAGGAGAAAGAGTTCATGGATTTTGACACTGTGGATGTTGAGGGAGGAGGGTTTCAGAAGGCAAAAAGAATAGGCTAGAAACAAGGGATTTGAAACTGTGCTACCTCAGATGTCAAACTACCTTCGAGACCAGGTAGTTTCAGCAAAGCTCTTCAACTATGCCTGACTGAAGTGCTGATTTGTTAGACCTGAAGTGTGTCCCAATCGGAACTTGACCCCAAGAGACTTGGCATATGTGGTCTATGAACCACACTCTGACAACTGCTTCCAGAGAATGGAAGATCCATTTGCTCTTTTATACACTGAAGGAAAAGGAGTCAGGAAGGAAAGAGAAGATGAAAGAAGATAGAACGGGAAAGATTTCTGGAAAGAGATTCCAGGACAAGCAAGTTAAAATAAGCTGAAAGGTACAAATGCTGAGGGTTATCAAGAGAATGAAGAAGGACCAAGTTTTCTCCTGAGACATGAGGAGAAGAAGCAACCAGTTAAAGCTGAGTCGCAAGTATTTTAAGATCAACGACCTCAAATCAAGCAACTCAACTCATTCCTAACTGTGATATCTCTCTGAAAATTCTAGGACTCTACCATTATTTCCCTCATGCCTCCCCACTGAGAGCATTCGTTGCTCTGATTCTGCTTGGATTCTGGTTCTCTAAATTGTTCCTAAGTGCTTTCATACCATTTTGCTTAAATTTGTCAAAGATCATAAACTACTTGGGTGTAAATGCTGACCTGAATTCCCCAGGGGAGTCTAATTCCAGGCCAGCCATGCAGCTGGCAAATCCAGGTCCTTACCAGATGCAGGCGTTCCTATTCATAAAGCAACAGGTCCTGTGCTAATCAGCCTCACTCATCCCTTTTTAAAAAATAATGATGATGATATTTTCCCTTGACTTTTGCAACGTGGAATCATTCTTCTTGTAAGGTTCTTTTCTTAACTGTGCTGAAATGTTTAAAGAAGTGTTAAAAAAAAAAAAAAAAAAAGGGACAGCAGTCATTAGTGTGGTCCTTTAACCCTGGCTTTTTGTATCCTACATTTACATGGAATACTTTTGACCTGTCACATCTACTGCACTGTCCAGGGAAAACAGTTGGGTCTACGGGTTAGAATAAGGGCTTCAGAGCCTGGCAGGACTATGTGCACATCACAGTCCTATCACTAACCAACTAGGAGTGTGGCCCCCGTCTGGGTGATTTTAACCTTGCTGCCCTTCACCGTCCTCATTCGTAAAATGAGGACAATAAATACTTTTCACAAAGGGACACTGTAAGATAAAATCTGCAAACAACAGCACAGTGTTTGACACAGAGTAAGAGCAAAATAACGAGTGGCTATCGTTACCAATTAGGTACCAATTGATGAGCGTTTATGGACATTAGCAAATAAGCATTATAGACGTCATTGGACAAAGGTCAACATCATTATTTAGAATTTAGTGCTGATGAAGCATGGATTTAATTTGCTCTTACATGTCAAGGAAGCTGTATAGTTGTATCACGGGTACAAAGACTGGACCTGAATCGGACTGTTGTGAAAATGCATGCCTTTGGTGGCACGGGCAAAGAACGGAGAACCACGAGATTAAATGTTTCTCCAAACACATCCAACTGTGTGTGTGGATGATGACAGCAACATGTATGCAAGAAGTACCCCACATTTTCAACTGCACATATTTGTGTCATACTAAGAGGAAAATATATCACCTTGGTGGTTCCCGAGGCTTTTTTGCTTCTGCTATTATATTTTAGTTCCAAACAAGCCTCCTCGTTTTATGATTTCTTCCCTCTGCACCTTTCACTCTGCCTGTGCCCCTTATGTGCCCAATCACCCATGCGCACGATGCTGACAGAGCCATTTCCTCTTCAGCTGTTACCCTTGAGTAGTTTTCCAGCCCTTTATAGGCTAACATTTAAACGCATAATTCCTACCCACTTACAACTTTTATTCTAAAGGAAATAAAACAAATCAGGCTCAGATTGCCAGACAACACTAATTTTTTTCAAATACCTCTCATGCACTGAATAGTTTCAGTCAATGTGCTTGCAACTGTACAGCAAATTCAAACAAATCTTTCTTCATTCACTCTGCTTAACTCTAGTTCTCCTTCTACACGCTGACTTCTGGTATCCTCTCAGCTCTGTTAATTTCACCAAAATAGTGTTCAGTGTAATAAAACTTACGTATTTTCAATAGTTAATTTTGAGTGATTAGCAATCGCTATGTAGAGTTTTTTTTCCTTTGGTTTTCATAGTAAAAAAAAAAAAATCAAGCAATTTTTCTATGTAGTGATATTGTCAATGCTCAAAGGAAGAATTCTGGTTCTGGTAATGCGTTCTGATCTCCCGTCAAATATCCTCATCTAACATTACGGAGAAGCCCTGTACTCTTCAAATATCTATCTGATGAACTAGAAATACCAATCACAATGAACTTCAGAACTTGCTCTTAAGCGTGGGATGATCTTTGCTTAGCCCATTACCTGGCAAGGGGTGAGTGATCACAAGTAAAATTTATAGATAACTTCCAACTTTCCCTGTAAAGATACTGAGTTAACAATACTTGCACCATTTCTATCTGCAGTCATCAGACCAGACCTGGAAATGACTGCAAAGTTATTTTTATCAAATAGCCTTTGATTTGGCTCAGTGACACTGGCAAACGCTGAGACTGTGACCACTTGGGCCACACATGCTTCTGGCCCATTTTCAAAACCACTAGCTACTCGTCTAGGCTTTGTCTCTCTCCACTTGAATAAAACCTCCACGAGGGCAGGGGGTAGTTTCTGCTTTGTTTCCAGATGTATTGCAAGTGCCTGGCACATATTTGCTGAATGAATGACACATCTTGAGCATGGCTTGTAAGGTCTTTCAGAAGCTGGACACGGAGAACCTTTTCCTCACACCTTCCCTCTTCAGTGCTCGGAAAAGAGATGCCCAACCCTCTCCCTTCTAACCTTCTGCAGGTGTCACATTAATTCCTGTGATGAATGAGTTAATGAATGACTTAAAGACCAAACACTAATACATGAACCATAAGACTCACATCTGTATCCAAAGCAACTGATACGTACAAATCAGTACATATGATACAAGTCAAATAAACTTACAAACAATGTAATTTAAAATCTAATCAATCAATACATTTGTTGACTCTTTCCATAGGTTATAGGTATTTTGGGCCTGTTAACAGTGGGATATGCCTCCAAATAAAACTTCACCAATCAAGATTCTGTGATTAGAAAAGAAGTTCATGGGTAAAGCGATGATTATTAATATCCTGAGAAATAATTTCACATGATTAATGACTTAACTACTTTATTCGTTCAAATATAAGAACTTTAATTCTCTCTAAAGGTTATACTTTCAACTTGCTAAAAATTCTAAATAAAAGTAGATGTTAATCATTTTGATTATAAAAGGGAATATATAATACGATATGTACAGAAACAAATACCAAAATTCCATACATTTCTCCTTACCTTTAAGCTACATATTACAAAACGTACAAGTCTTTAACTGGCTTTCTCTCGTTTATTTTAATTTAATTAAATGAAATACACAGAATTCAACAGAAGCACAAAAGCCTATCTACAACAGTGGCCAACATGTTAGCTGGGAGCCTCATGGGACAGACTGAGTCTATGGCCCTGAGTGGTCGGGGTCAGGTCTCCATCCATAAAATGATCAAAGCATTACATGTGCACAGAAAACCCAAATCAGACAAAAACAGCTCTATCCTTCCAAAAGTGATAGAACAGGACTTCCCTGGTATCTCAGTGGTTAAGAATCTGCCTGCCTGTAGAGAACAAACAAATAGACACCAAGTGGGGAAAGTGGGGTGGGGGGGATTGGGGAGAAGGAATTGGGAGATTGGGATTGCCATATATACATTACTAATAAGAAAAAAAATACCGAATTGTACAGTTTAAATATATGCAGTTTATTGTATATCAATTGTATCTCAATTAAAGTTCTTAAAGAAAAAAAAAAAAAGAATCTGCCTGCCAATGCAGGGGACACGAGTTCGATCCCTGGGCGGGGAAAATCCCACATGCCACAGAACAACTAAGCTCGTGCACCAAAACTACTGAGCCTGTGCTCTAGAGCCGTAAGCCACAACTATTGAGTCCACGTGCTACAACTACTGAAGCCCACACACCTAGAGCCCGTGCTCTGCAAGAAGAGAAGCCACCGCAATGAGAAGCCTGAGCACCACAACGAAGAGTAGCCCCCGCTCACCACAACTACAGAATGCCCACGCAACAACAAAGATGCAACACAGTAAATAAATAAATAAATAAATAAATAAATAAATAAAATTTTTTTTTTAAAGCGATAGAACAGATAACAATACCCTTGTTATCCACCACACCATTTCAGAGATTCTGGAAAACAATAAAAAACAAAAAAAACCAACAACAATAAGTCATAAAATTAAACTACAGCAACTTGGCCTTGTGTTTTTCATTGAACAGGTAGCCTTAAAAAATATTGCGTGTGGTAAGTCTTACAAGATGGCAGAGATAATATTACAAAGTATAACAAAATCACCCAAGTACTTGAGAGGATCATACTTCAACCAATTTCGAGGCTAATTTCATCACATTCTTAGCTATTTCCCTAATTGTTCTGCATAAGGCAAAGCTTCCTTCTTCAGCGTCACTTAGTCTTAGCTGTATATTATAGAATATAAGAAATGGGTGTTCTTTTTGAAATATTTATAGTGCCGACTTTCTTCTAATTTGGCTTGTCTTTCCTCTAAATTAGTAAAAAACCGTTAACATTTTTCCTGCAAGGAAAATCATTGCCACTGCATAGACATAAAGTTTAATTGTGAATCTACAAAATGAATGCCTGCATTTACACCATTATTACTGAGGCAAATCTTTAGGGCCCTCAGAGTAAGCCTATCGATTTGAAGGACAAATAACACAAAATAATAGAGATCACTTCAGCCCTTTCAGGAATTATGCACAATTTTAACACAACAAAAAGTATCCATCTTCTTTGACCTAAAAACGTTATTAATTTAGGGCATAAAAATATCTTGATGGTAAATATTAGGTGCTAAGTAGGTGATGACTCACTTTTACTGCATGAAAAAGGAATAGAAGGATTTAAAAATAAGTACTCTGTTCAAGGAAAATGAACAGTTTTGAAAAAAATGACAGTTCTTTGAAGCAATGTGTAGGTCAGAGATTCCTCAACCTGGCAGGACATCAGAGTCACCAAATGCGCGTTTAAATTAGATGCTTGGATCCTAGCCCAGACCTCCAACTACAGGACGTCTGCAGATGCAGCCCAGGCATCTGTACTATGTGACTGGCCCAGAGGTAGCTCAGATGTACGGCAAGGGTGGAGATCTACAAGAAGTGGTCCTATTTCCTCATGGAGTTCAGGGGCCATGGGAGTCAGCCACTCATCAGATATACTTTCGTATCAGATATAAAAGGACATTAAGAAATAGTGGAATTGGAACTTCCTAGGTGGCGCAGTGCCTGCCAATGCAGGGGACATGGTTTCGAGCCCTGCTCCAGAAAGATCCCACATGCGGTGGAGCAACTACGCCTGTGCGCCACAACTACTGAGCCTGTACTCTAGAGCCCGTGAGGCACAACTATGGAGCATATGTGCCGCAACTACTGAAGCCCACACACTCTTGTGCTCTGCAACAAGAGAAGCCACGGCAATGAGGAGCCCTTGCATCACAATGAAGAGTAGCCCCCACTCTCCACAACTAGAGAAAGCCCGCGTGCAGCAATGAAGACTCAACACAGCCAATAAATTAATTAATTAATTAAAAAAAGAAAGAAATAGTGGGATAAAATAATATTCAAAGTAAATATAGACCAAGAGGTACCAAAGCTTCTTTCTGGCATTCTCTGCCCAGCTCTTGCTTCTACTCTCTCATTAGTAATATAGTACTTGCAGCAGGGGGTGGCATTGCTGTGAATACAGTTGTCTCGTGCATGTCGGTCTCCCCCTCGGTAAGACGGCAGATTCACCCAATGCTAACATTCCCAAGGAATGAGCTATTCCCAGAGAAATAACCAATTAAATAGAACTGGCTCTACATAAAAGATGAAAATACAACAAAAGAAATAGTGATGTCACTGAGTGGATCCGCCTAGGGATGAACTCAAGTCTACCAGCTCTTAGAAGCTCTTAAATTACATATGAGAATGGAGAGCTCACAGAGGAGCTGTTCCAACCAATGACCACCACCTCCAGTCCTGATCGGAAAGGTGGCACTGGAGATTACTTTTACTCAGAAGATGCCTGGCCACGGGAACAAGGTCCTGTAGGACAGAACTGTGCAGTAGATGAAAGTGTCTTTGTCCTTCTCCCACATGCTCAGAAATAATGTCCCTGAAACATTTCTCCTATTCCATTCTTAGGTAGCCACTAAAGCAATATCAAAAGATGACCACAGTGAAGCCCTCCTTACAGTATTGGCATTAGTGAGTGTCTGAAAGTAATCTGAACACAAAGCAAAGACAGATGAATTCTGGGAAGGAAAATGGGAAGGTCTTAGCATATGGAGGCAAAGAGCAGGGAAAGAGGTAGCCCAGGGGGAAGACTGTCAGCCTGGGATGGGAGGGGTGTACACAACAGGGTCGAAATGCAGGAGGAGGGGAAAAAAATGGAGAAAGGAAAAAGGTACATTTTAAAGTACAGCCTCTCACCTGCCCAAGGTGAATCCTCAAATGGCAGAGGAGGTCAAGGATTCCTAATTCACGCATGGGTAGCTGGTAGGGAGCAAAAACAAGGAGTCTGGTCTGGAGCACTGGGGAGATGAGTGAGCTTGGGGAAAGATCCACATATGAGAGCTAGTAAAGGAAGCAGGTGCCCACACTGGGGACAGCCCAGCACAGCAGACATCAGCAAAAGTAGAGGTTACTCTTCTCCAGACATTCTCCATCAAGAAGCCAGTCAAAAGGAAGACCAGGGATGATAGCAAAGTGAAACCAGTGGCCTTTCTTTACCTGGTATGAGGTAGGCTGGCTTACAGAGGTGAGGATGTAGTAACTTCAAAGACCCTAAGAGTATGTCTGTCTTTTTGGGTGCCGTGTTCCAGGATCTAGCACACTGCCTGGCCCTAAGGAGTATCCAGTAAACACTGGCCCAATCAACCGCTCAGTCAATACCCCGGAAACAACAAGATTCAGTAAACGAACACTTAAACATTAAACACTGGGCACAGCAGAATAAATCTAAAAAAACTGAGGACTTAAGGGACAAAAACAATGTCTTAGTTATTCAAAAACTACTTAAGATAAATTTTTTAAAGACAACTAGCTTATTTCCTTGAAGATTAAATTTCAGAAGGACCAGTCTAGTGGATTAATTAGATAAAACTAATCCACGAAATTATCTCCAGCCATTCTAAGAAACACAGTTAATTGTCTTTTCTCTCCTTCCTCGTTCTTCTCCATTCATTTAAATTTTCTAGATTTTCAGGTGACTACTGCGAAGCTTTCAGGGTTTTATTAGTTTTTCTTCTCACCCCTTGATCACCTGTTCCGGCATGATCCCGCTTTTCTTTTGTATTTCTCCATTCTCCCCTGGGAAATTTATGTCTGTTTCTGGCATCTGTCCCCCATCCTCCTTTGTGAACACTGAGGTGAAAAATTCATTTATTTTTCAGCAGTGTCTCCACTGCCTGTCAATAAATTACCCTTTCTATTTCTTCGAGGCTTGACAAACCACTTTTCAGACCTCCTGTTCTGTAGGTGCTCTCAGAAATAACTCATTACTATTTATCTTCATCTCATAGGTAATCTCTCTTCCTTTTTTTCACTCTTAATTTGGGGATTTTTTTTAATATTCCTAACATCTTCCTGCAATCATGCCAGTCTCCTCCTCTATAACACTCGATGTCAACTGTGCCTCTTTCTTAGTAAATAATTGCTTTGTGTGCTTTAGTTTATAATCCTGTTAGCCTGATAGTTGGAATATTCTTATAGTGTGTTTATCCTCACACAGCATTAACTTTGGGGCATCTACTCACTGAATTCTATCTTTGAATATGCACGCCTCTTCCCACTCTGGGTGTTTTTTTTCTTTCACTACTTATCCCTTCTCTCATTCTGCTTTACAGCGTCTAAAGTTCAAGGCTGACTGTTAAATTTTGTTTCAAGGGACAGAAAGGCTGCAGTTCTGCCTACATATCTCCTGCATTTTTCAGTGTTTAAATCAATGGCTCAGACAGTATTTGCTATGGAAAGCACCATTTGATGACCAAATCTAGTGCAACAATCCATTAGGTCCAAACTCCTACAATGTGTCACAAATTTGCATAACACCAAATCAAGCTTTCCTGCTTTTTCTTTCCTTTGTCTAGTTTGACCACAGACTTCCTGAAGCCTCTAGCTGGATTATCATCATGCTCTGAAAATACTCTTCCAATTCTACACTTCCAATCACACCCTTTGTTTTACATAAAACTTAATCAAGAGGAGTTTCATGTAAGTTTCCACTTGTACATAATGATAAATAGCTTAAGCTACATTCAGTACATTTCCCATCATAATTTTTCTTTCTATACCATACACAGATAAACCACATTTTATCTACCTCGTTACTTTCCATCATGTCCATATTCCAGTGGTCCTTACCACCTGATAGACACAATGTAACTCCTTTTCCATTGCCATTTTTGTAACCTTTAAGTATCAGCCAGTATTAGCTTGTACCTATAATTTCAAGAGATGCCCATTCTTCTAAACTAAAAAATGAAAGAATGAGTACCAGGAAGTCCCTTGATTTGCTTAGCATACTCATCTAAATGGAATAAACTGCATGTGATATGTGTATTAAAAATCATTTCTCAAATACAAACTGTACAAAATAAAACAGCCTGAGCTACATGGTAGATACTAGCTGATAAAAATAATAAAACTGCAAAAAGGATGTTGACTGCCCAACATGGAACAGATTAAGGGAGCCAATAACAATACTGAGTAACGTACCCACCGATCCGCAGAAACTCTTCAGCAGGCCATGACATTGTTTGAACTTATGTGTTGCCCTTTAATTTAAAAATACATATATATAGTCACACCCATTTTAAACAAGTAGAAATTTGCACAAATAGAAAGTGACTTTCCTAGGATCACTAAGAAATCATGCCCATCCAGTCTAATTGGTAATGCTTTTAAGCACCACATTTAACCGGATTTTCTTATAGCACTAATGTTCCTCCACTGACACAACTTAGCAGGCAATGTATTTACAAAACTATAATAGCCTGAAAAGAATTAACAATGAACAATGCGCAAAATAGTCAATTACAGGCTTAAACTTTAAACAAGCACTTACAATGAAAATTAAAAAAAAAAAAAAAAAAAAAACCACCTATCTTGGCTATTGGGTCATTTTCCAGGCTACTAACTGCTAAACCATGTGCAGAATGTGCTTCCAATTTAACCATCCAGATTTTCTAAAAAGGCAGATAGCTTTGCTCTGCAGACAGAATCAAGTTGGTCTTCAATTTGATTTTGAAAACAAGGCAGTTGTACAGAAAACCAATAAGCTTTTTGCTGCGGATTATCTGAAGAAGAAAGGAAAGGGGAAGTAGGGTTTTATTTTAAAGACCTTAATTTGTCTGTCTATGAAAGCGAAAAATATAACCTTACTTTGGTTTAGAAAAGGGCAGTAGTTCAATAAATTCTACAGCCCCATCAGCTTCTGAGAATCAATAGCCCCCAAGTCTCACCTCTTTTGAGACACAGCACTGGCAATGACTGCCAAAGCAAAAACATCATGTAGGAGGTCATGATGGCTTTTAAAACTACAAAGATGGGGATATGTGTATAAAAACAGATGATTGAACTTGGTGTACCCCCCCCCCCAAAAAAAAAAAAAAAACTACAAAGAAAATCTGAATGTTTCCCAGTTAATAAAAGAACCTCTCAGGTCTTACAAGTAATCAGACACAATGAAATCTCAAAGTTTCACTCTCAAAATGGTGGGCTTCCAATGGCACCAGACCAAAATCCACACATAAGGAAGTGACCAGAACAGAAGCCAGATACGTGGAAGGACTTTGGAGGCTTGAAGCTACAGAAATCCTACACACTGGTGTGATGAACCAAGACAGGCTGGCTTTTGTTCCTGAAGCATTGGTACTTCTCATGGACATGATAGGAGGAAGTCAAAGAATGGTTTGTCCACAAAAAAGTCCACAACTGCAAACAATGTCCCTGAAGACTTGTCACCATTATGACATCCACTGTAAAAGCAAGTCAGGTTGACCCAACTTTGGTTCGGGTCAACTAGACCTTGTATGAGGTCCCACTGCTCTTTTATAAAACAAGTGTCTGGGACTTCCCTGGTGACGCAGTGGTTAAGAATCTACCTGCCAATGCAGGGGACACGGGTTCAATTCCTCAGCCGGGAAGACCCCACATGCCGTGGAGCAACTAAGCCTGTGTGCCACAACTACTGAGCCCGTGCTCTAGAGCCTGCAAGCCACAACTACTGAACCCATGTGCTACAACTACTGAAGCGCACGTACCTAGAGCCTGTGCTCCACCACAAAAGAAGCCACATACTGAGAAACCCTCGTACCACAACAAAGGGTAGCCCCTGCTTGCCACAAGTACAGAAAGCCTGTGCACAGCAACAAAGACCCAGTGCAGCCAATAAATAAATGAAACAAATAAAGAAATAAAATTTTAAATAAATAAATAAAACAAACAAGTTGCTGGATGCTAATCTGTTTGCTCTCTCTGAATGTGCCAAGCTATCTGGTTATTGCCCTGCAGTTAGAACTCTGTTCTTAAACTCCCTGGTAGCTTACACATGGCTCTCCAGGGATCTTGTTTGTCACAAGAACTGTGTTCCTAAAAAGCTGTCCTGAGTCTAATTTGCATAGTCTTAATTTAAAGGCATCCTCTGGAAAAATCCCTATGAAGGAAATGATTACCTCTCAATTTATCTTCAGTGTTAACCCAAATATTCATGTAACCTTCAGCGCCTATAATCAACATCTAGCTCATCTAGTAATTTTCTGTCTTAATACTAGATGTAGGTGAAGGGACACCTAGGACTTTTCTTAAGATTTTTGTTGTTTGTTTCAGTTCTTTTCTCATAACACCCAACAAACTAGCCAGTTAATAATTATCAGTCAACTGCAACTTTATATTCTACTTATCACCTGGTAAATTTGGTTGGTCACACAACTGAAGAACGACATTTGCTTCTTTCATTGCTCACAGAAGAACTGTTTGTCTTAAGCTTTCTCTCCAGAGGACAGAATATTGACAGTAAAGACAAGGATCTACAATTACAGAAATGGCTCCCATTAATTATCCTCCACGTAGAAGTGAGGAAACTTCGTGGAAAGGGTAGAGTGAGGATTAAGCACAAGAGTGCACGCTGCTTAAGTACCAGACAGTACAGCCTCTTGGATCGACAGAGTAAAAGGATGAATGGAGGGCACCTTTGCAGACCAAAACCAACAAGAAGAAATCTAATAAGTGAGGATTAATACAAAGTCCCATTCTACACAAGGAAGTGGAAGACCTGATTATAAAGCTACTGATATTAAAGACACAATAATTTTAGTGGACTGGGAGCTCAATTTTCCATCAATACCAAAACATGGGTGTGTAAGTGAAACCTTAGACTGCATTAGTACTAAAAGTGAAATCAGACCCACTACTGATTAACCTAGACCAGGAATACTGAGATAAGTCCTAGATTCACCACTTGGAGAGGGAAAGGGACCAACTAGAACATACCCACAGGACAGTGATCAGGAATACAAGGTATGATTAAACCATGCTCTGTGATATGTTACATGTTTTCCAACAACGCTTTGGAAGGAAACAAGAATTATCATCCTGAGAAACATGTGCAGAGAGAAAAGACACAATCCCAGGTAGCTTCGGAGGAGAAAACCACCATCCTGAGCTGATAACTACAGATTTGAGAACATTCTGAAAGTCAAAGCTGTCACAATGCAATGGACTGCCTTGTCAGGAGTGGCTTCCCCAATGCTGTGAGTGCCCAGGCAGAGGAAGGAGTGCCTGCTGGGGTCCATTCATTTATACATTAGTCAGAGTGTCATGTGTGCCAACAACTTGGCAAGGCTTTCATCTAGAAGGACTCATATTGGGAGAGAAGCTGATGTAAATCAGAAAGAACACAAGAAGAGCTCTAAGTTCTATTCCACTTTTAGGAATCTATGACGTCTTCCCAAATGGTGGATAAATTAATGTTCTTAGTTTCATTCCAACCTATCTTAGTGGAAGAACGGAAGGGGAAAAGGAGGGAAAAAGGGAGGGAGGGAGAGAAGGAAGGAGGGAGGGAAGAAGGAAAGGAGGGAGGGAGGAAGGAAGAGGGAGGGAGGGAGGGAGGGAGAAAGGAAGGGAGGAAGGGAGGGAGGAAGGAAGAATGTATAAACAATGTGTTAGAGATGAGTGATTAAATATAACACTGCAATGATTATGTGATGAAATCAAGAATTATTCAGTTTTCTTAAAGACACTAAGTTTTTAGGGGAGAAAAAGATGAGATGGAGGCTTTTACCCCCTTCAATTCAAGATCTTTAGAAAGCAAAATGATTAATGAGAAAATAGGTTCCCTTCTCTCTCTCTCTCTGGTAACTTATCCATTCCCAGGACTTCAACTACCAAATATGAAATACTGCAAGCCAAATCTGCAATCCCCACCCAGAACCACAAATCAATCCACTCACAGACATCTCAAAAATTCATTATGTCGCAAACTGAACTTACCGTCTTAATCCCCCATAACCTGCTTCTCTTGCATAATCCACATCTCAGTGAATGGCACCATCATCCACCAGCTGGCCCAAGCCAGACATCAAGCCAATGATTCCTTCCTTATCCATCAGTTACTGAGTCCAACCACTTCCTTCCATTTAATATCGCTCAAATTCATATCCTCCTCTTTATCCCCATTGTTCCTGATTCAGTACAATCTCTCATCATTTCCTCTAGGAATTGCTTTAATCACCTCCTGAGTAATCTCCCTGCCTGTCGTGTTGCCTCCTATTCACACTGTTGCTAGTGATTATCCGAAACCATAAATCAATCAGGTTATTCCATTATTTAAAATCAACCCTTGAGTAGTTCACTATAGGCTTCAATGATAATCCAGCTTCCTCCCTCTACTATTCAAGAAAGACCTTTCGTTTTTTTCAAGGTGAGGATTCTAACCCAGCTTCCCTGTCATCCCTTCCTCTGTGGACCTCAGGGAATGATGTCTCAGTCTTACAGGACCTCTTCAGTTCCAGGCTTCCTGGGACATCCTCCAGCTCCTATACCTCTGCCCTTCTCTCAACTGACACTTTTCTTTTTACCTGGATAGTTCCAACTCATTCATCAAGGTGGCACTACCAACTCAAGGCATTATCATTTCTAACATAACAAAACATATTGATTCATCCAATGACCATTCCCAATGCCCTTCTCTCTTGCCTGCCTCTTAAGTCCCAGTGCCAATTAACACTGTAAAAGTTCACTTTCCCAGCTTCCCTTGCAGCTATGAATAAATATCTATCAGAGATTTGACCAATAAGTTGTTAGCAAAATCCTCCTCAAGACCACCAGTTTCTGGGAATGCTCTTTTCCCCGCTGAGGGAATGAGACACAAGTAGGAATGGATGCTACTCTAACCTCTGCCTCTCCAATTTCCTATCATGAACTCTGACATGGCATCTGGGGCTCAGCAGCTGTCCTGCAAGAAACGCAAGATGAGAGAAAAAGATGAAGGATTAAAATCAGCATGCTGAGGAGGGCAGAAAGCAAAGATGGCAACACTAACTTGCTGAATCCACACAGGCAACTCCCACCTCCAGACATCCCCTTAAGTGATGGAAAAAGCCATCTTTGTTTGACTAACCTACTATTATCAGGTATTCCATTAGTTGCAGCTGAACACACACTTAACTGCTATTGCACCTTAGGGAATTCTTGCTATGTTCTCTACAAGTGAGGCAGTGCAAGGTGGTTAAGAACAAAGGCTTTGGAGTTCAGCAAACAGAGCTTTGAGTCTGGGCTCTGCCACTTACTCACTGCACAACACCAGGCAGGCAACCTAAGCTCTCTGATCCTCAACTGCACCCGCCCCTGTAAAATGGCAATGACAATGCCTAAGAAAGAAGCAAGACTATAAGTGTAAAGTATCAGTGGATGCCCAGTATACCATGAGCACCAAAATATCTCAGCCATTATTACCAGGAAGCTGATGGTTGGTATCCTTGATATATAATCCAACAGCACCCTGTGTACACACAGATTAGTTCCCTAACGCCCTGACTTACAATTATCTGTTACCCATCCGATTCCTTCCTTAGACGCCTGACCACGCTGAAAGCAAGAAAAGTGGCATGTCACTTGCTGGTACCTAAGAGGGGCCTACATGGCAGAGACTTTCCACCAGTACTTTTTGGATGGATGAACGAATGAATGAATGAATCAAAGACTAATTTGAGTGATGAAGTTTGGCTGGCTTCTAGGATAAATAAAATGTATGTGGACAGTTAAAAAAATACATATACCAAAGGACCATATGATTGCAAACATGCTGGTAACATTAATTTTATTTATCAATAAGCCAATCAAACTTTGAAAGCAGTAAGATATTCTGTTTTGCTTTCACAAATCTGTGATTGGCCTTTCCCCTCCCTGCCGTAAAGAAGAACTTCCTCTCCATCTGAAAATCAAGAGAGCTAGGATATGAGGTGTCAAAACCACTCGAGATACAACCAAGCCAAAAACAGAACATGGGATCTACATTTTATCTTCTCTACTCCGTCCAACCTAGCCTCTAGAAAAGGCTCACCCTTTGAACAGTTTACTTGTTAATGAAATTATAAAATGAACAACCCTCACTGTTTTGAAGAGGGATGATGTAGGGGTGGAAGGGGATAGCTTCTTGGGCTCTCCAAATATTAGAATGTGCCCAAACATTTCTTCTGAGCCATGTTTTGTCATCTGCAGTCAAACACACACAAAACAGTATTGTATAGGAACCTATTTAAACGTGACTGCTAAAATATGTTGCCTAATCACAATGACCTTGAAAAATCGCCCTTGATATAAAAACCAGCCCTCCCCTTGGTCATTAAGATTTTTGCCTGCACTGGGAGCACTTTCTTTTTCTCTAGGGAGGAATACTCCCTCACAGTCAGGAAAGGTGATCTGCTCTGATAAAACTTTAACAGGTGCTGAAATTTATATATTATATTACAGCCTTACAAGCCTACACTAATTATTAATTATCCACCTAAGTGTACACTGCTTTACACATCCTGCCCCTTAACTAGAGCACTCAGAGAAGCCATTGTACTTTGCCTGACTAACGGACCATGTCTTGAACAGCTAAATGGCCTAGCAAATGCAAAGATTTTCCCATATGTACACTTTACAGTGTTAATGCAGATCTACTGCCTATGCAAACCAACTGCGTTTCCACAACCACATCCCACCTTGAGGAACGTGGGTAACTGAAGGAGGGCTAGAAATGGACCATCTTAGCAAATTAGAGCCAATTTACAGAGCAGCTTCCTTAGTGTTTGCAGACAGCATCACTCTGCGGTTAGAATTGTAGGGACAGTGAGTTCTCTCATTCTGCTCTGAGAACGTTTTCCAGAAGTCACATAGAGGCTTCTTTTTATGCTAGAGCAGGTGTGAACTCAATTCTACTCTTAAACTAGTATCAGCTCAGCTGAGAGAACAGCCATAAATTTTTATTTCAGAACTAAATGAAACTCATGAGGGTATGGGGCAAAATCTCATTAACTATTAAAATGCCTTTAAAAGACTCTGAGCAAGGCTGCTTTCTATTGTTTTATTTTCAATTCGGTGTTCAAGCTATATGCAGGACTTTGCACTGAACGGAAAATGCAATCACAAAAGTATATTTCAAACCGTTTTATCTTTGAGGTAACAAAAAATTTCAGAGAGTTCTTCCCCCCAGACCACCTCTCCATGAGTTAGGTCAGTAATAGAAATAAGAAAACCAAAGTTAAAGGAAAAGTGGGAGATCACCAAAGATTACCCAGCAAACTACTGTTTCATAGGTCAGTTTTTCCCCTAACTAGTTACTAGGATGCCTAACAGAGGTTGCCCACAGCTACTTAAGCAGCCTGCCAAGATGTTGAAAATATTTATGTTCACTGCATCTCAATTTCCAAATAACATCTTCAAGACCATCAATAAATAAGGAAAAGGGAAACTATGCAATAAAACACACACACACACACAATATATATATATAACGCATGAATTTAATCCAATCCAAGGTTTAAGGATTCCCAAAATTTGAATATTAGGCTCACTTCTGAATACTCTGAAAGTTCTGAAGGAGACAAGGTCACCAATAAATTTTTCGCCAATAAATTTCTCCACGATTGGGCATCGCCCAGTTAAGTACCATCAGTGACACATAGTTTATGCTCGCAGGTCCCAAGCATTCAGATTTGGCTACTGAACTGTTAAGAGTACGGCTTGGTCTGAATAGCCAAGGTGAGGAAAAGGCAGGAGCAATTAGTAACCTAGGAATTTGAGAGACTCAGGCAGCCACGCCAGTGCTGATAATACAAGGCTAGAAAATCGTACTTCACGATCGGAACGCTCTAAGATTAGCTTTTTGTGTGTCTCTTTCTCTCTCATCCTTCTCTCCTTTTGTCTCCCCCTTCTCCACCAAATGTTATCAGATATTACACACTTTCTATTTTCATTCAGCTTTTAATATGGCCCGCGAGGGGGTGGCATTTAATTAATCACGTCCACATTCTGCCAAAACTCACTACATGAGTCTCAAGTCTGCATATTACTTTTGCCAAGCTGGTCAGACCCAATGAACAGAAAAAGAGCCTAGAGAAGATAAAAGGAGGTGTAATGAGCATTCACAGCCACTGCATTTAAGGGCCAGGTATTGATATTTTTCCACTTCTTCATTTAAACTCAGAGCAGCTACTCAGATGAGAAATTCCATCAGAGCACTAAAGCTTGCCCAAGATCACGCAATAGCAGCGTGGCGAGCTGGGAGTCAAATCAGTGCCCAGCTAAACACGAGCCTTGCTCTGCCCACATCCTTCACTGCCCTCATATTAGGGTTTCAGCAGGATTTTCAACCTGTAGGAAAGCTTGCTATGCTTAATTTTAAACATCAACTATGTAAGCAGCTATATTTTACACCAGTTTAAAGCAAAACTCCCCAGGACTTTCCTGGTGGCGCAGTGATTAAGAATCCGCCTGCCAATCCAGGGGACACGGGTTTGATCCCTGGTCCGGAAAGATCCCACATGCTGTGGAGCAACTAAGCCCATGAGACACAACCACTGAGCCTGTGCTCTACAGCCCTCGAGCCACAACTACTGAGACCATGCACCACAACTACTGAAGCCCACACACCTAGAGCCCATGCTCCACGACAAGAGAAGCCACCGCAAAGAGAAGCCCGCGCACCACGATGTAGAGTAGCCCCCACGTGCCACAACTAGAGAAAGCCCGCACACAGCAACTAAGATCCAACACAGCCAAAAATAAATAAATAAATAAATAAAATTTTTAAAAGGACTTGTGAAACCAAATATTGTAAAAAAAATAATAATAAAAATTTTAAAAATAGAGCAAAACTCTTACAGTTTTTTCTATTAATAAGCGTGTCAAGGAACTGAGGAGTGATTAATAAACAATCATCAAGGAGATAAGAAATCTTTGGGATGTATCTATTAATTGCTTGGGAATAAAATTAATTCTGTCCCAATCTATGCTTCACAGAGTTTGCCACTGTTGGTCCCTGAGCCTGATATTCTGCAAAAGGAAATAAAATGACATACACTGATTACCTCTTTCTACTCTAAAACCATACGGTTCCTTAGGGAAGACTCGGAACCCCTCGGGAGAGAAGGGAATGAGAGAATAATGTCATACACAGGACATACACATACGCCAAGCTTCTCTGGAGAGGAATGAACAGAACTGGAAGACTATCTCCAACACATTCTCCAGGACCTAGAAAGTACGTGTAATAGGATCTCCTTGATGAAAAGCATTCCACTCAGTGGTTACTCCATGTGCAGATGAGCTACAACGCAGGTGAAGAAACTGCAACTAGTCAGCAGGTCTCCCAGCTCCACCACTCAAAATCCACACCAAGGCACTTTGCACCATGTGTAACAATGAAACTTGAGAACATTTAAGTTGGAGAGAAAAATGGCTGGAGGCAAATATTTCATCAAGCGACACATCTGAATTCAAAGAAGCTGTCCCTAAAGACATACTTATTTTACAGGATTACTGTGTGTGTGTGTGTGTGTGTGTGTGTGTGTGTGTGTGTGTGTGTAAGTAATGGCTAAAAAGGAAACGTTTTTATTTTGGTCTTTCTTGCTGTTTTCAGAACTGAACAGTCTATAATATTTCCACCTGTTGTCGCCTTCTGTTCCAACCTCACTAGAAGGTAAGGGGGTTTTCAAACTGCCATCACCGAAGACCCAAAGTCTATAGAAGTTTCAGTGAAACACAGACAGAAGTGACAGAGTACCAATGTGCAGCTGTGCAATGGCCTCAGGTAATAGAGGGCAGAGCAGTTGTTACAAAGCGTACCACATCACTGCATGGCTCAACAGTGATGCTGGCGTAAGTGTGACAGATACCACTATCCTTGCCTTAGAAATGCGAAAGTTGGGGCTCATTAAGAAATTTAGCCAAAGTCCCATCACCATGAAGTGGAATAGCCAAGATTAAGACTGCAGTGACCCCGAGCCTGGTCCACTCTTCCACGAGGCCTTTCAAGACCTGAAGTCAAACTGAGCTCCTCTGTTGCTTTGGTCCTAATGAAGGTTATCATGTGAACAAAAAAAAATAGGCTTACAGTATTTTTTTTTAATGAAGGTCAATATCACACTTAAGGTAGGCACATGCCTTTCACGGACATGAGGTTCACAGACTCTGAAAACTACTGCTGTTTCTCCTGGAACTAAGGGGCAATGAGAGGTCTCCCAAGTGTTCTGGATCCTCCACCCAAGGATACAGTCAAGAAGGCCGTTACTGGTGAGTGCTACCCCAGGCGTATGTGAAGCGGCAAGCTTAGGCAAAATTCAAGGTAATGCCTTTCCAGTGAAAAACTTAAGAGGAAACGTCTGTAGGAAAGGAAAACGGCACTGTTTCTGCCACAACCTGCTCTCCTTTAACAACTGACAGTCCCTCCCCTGCCCATGTTCTCATCGGCCTGATTCACGCCATGACGGTGATCAGCAGAGGTGAGAAACTTCTGGGCAAAAGTTGGATCCAGCTCTCACCACAATTTCAGGTAGTCCTGGCACGTTGACCAAGATTAAACGTCTTTTGGCTGCACCTAATCCTCCACGCTAAAGATCAACAAATACGACTGTGTACATATTAAAATAAGATAGAGGGTTCTTTTGCCCCCGGCAGCGGGCATCCACGTGTGAGAGCTTCACGGCAACATGGCAGGTGGTTGGAGGGAAGTTCCCGGGAGCCTTGTTGGCAGTGGTCCAAGGGAACCGTCTCTGTCTGTCCCTTACAGTGACATGTCCCGGGACCAGGATGCCAGGCCTGCTCTGAGCCACTGCCGCAGGGGACTGTGGGAGTGGGCCCTGGCCTCAGGCTCTGCCGGAGACCACCGAAGGGACTGGAGAAAAGATTGGAGGCTGGAGCCATGGGCGGCTGCGTGACCAGGCAGCTCTGGACAGCCTGGCAGGAATTCAAACCTGAGACCTAAAAGAGAAGGTTCTGGATGATGAGGACGTGAAGCCCTAGACTCTGGCTGGTTGTTGCCTTGATCATGGGATAAGGACAAGGGAAAACACAAGCCTTGGTGATGAAATGAGAACAGCCTGCCTCCGACGCCTCCTTCCTATGTGCGACTCCCGAGGTCCCCTCTCCACCATCTTCCTTTCAATACCCTTTTTCTGTTCTCTTTGTCTTTCTCTCGGATCTGCTGACCAGAATTCAGAGTCGACTTTTATATTTTGCTTCTCCTGTGAAAGCTGGAGCTTTGTTCTTTATTTTCAAAGCTGCGAGGTTGAAAATGACATATTCCTCTCTTGAACTAAATAAACGCTGTAAATTGGCTAAGCCCGACATACATTCTCAACTCCCTTCTCTCTCCTCTCTTTCCATTGCGCAGGCTGGAGAAGCGATTGTGTACATTCCCACCAGCTGGAGAGACGGCCAAGGATGTTTGGGGGGTCAGGGATCACACGGCCAGGCTCACCTTTCCCTGCTTCTTGCTGCATCAAACCCAGACTTGACTCCTGAAGCTGACTGTCATCTTGAGACAATGAGGGAAGGCACAAAGGAATCAAGGAGATACAAGCCTGAATGTCAATGAACTGCAAACCAAATCTAGCCAAGGCCTACCACAAGACTTCTAATATGAGAAAAATTATTCGTAAGCCACTATTAGTCACATTTACCATTCCTTCCAAGAAAAATCATGGCTACCTGATACAAACTGCGTTTTCCTTTGACTTGATTCTAAAACAATTTATTTTCTCTTAGGGTCAATAACTTTCTATGCGAGAAATCTTCCTCTGGTATGTAGAAGACCTATACTTTTCTGCTAGCTATAGTTTTCAAGTAACGTTTTTCTGGTATCAGTTCTTCTAAATTTTAAAAAAGCCTAGTTTAGTCCACCTAGTTTGACTATAAAAGTGTTTGATGATCACAGCATTACTATGGTATACCATAGAGCAGGAGGCCTAATGGAAAGAAAACAAGACTAATGAAAGAGGAACAGAAATGCTTATTGACTGGACAAGAGGAAACAAGTTATCTTATCTGAATGCTGGAAACAGAAAACTTTTTTTCAGTGGCCTTTCAAAAAATATTGATTTTACTTATTTCCTTTCAGAAATAAAATCACCTTTGGTGTGTTTATTGAAAACTGAAATCTACCACACTATAATATGGTCTGTTTCCTGACATTCTGTACAGTCAAGGATACAGAGGTATAGAATAAATTTCTAGATGACTGCCCACGGTTTAGGGTTTTCTTCCTGACACAATATAAAATGCAGGCCTGACTTTAATTTATGGGCTTTTCATTAAGGGATTAGACCCAAATATCTGATTTCCCCAATTTATTCATGAATGAAACCATTCAATAGCCATTTATTGAGGTCCTGCAACTCTATGCCAAGCATTGGCCCGTGCATAACACTTTTCTCCTGGTGATATATAATAAACTTAATGAGTTATTATTTTATCCTCGATCAATCCAACCCCTTACCTAGAGTTTGGAATGAGTTGAGGTAGAAAAGAAACATCCATTTGAATCATGCTTTAAAGAATCACATTTGGAAAACACATCACTAGCAAAGTTATGTGAAGGTATCACACAAAATAGAGATGAATGGATTACAAAGAATGATAAAACACCTCTAAAGACAAAATATAGTATAAGCAGAAAATGGCATACCTAAAAGATCAATGGACCATTAGATGAGAAAATTACCTCAGAGATATCCAAAGGCTTGTTCCCCTCTCAATTTAAAGATATAAAAAAGATCTGACCTAAAGACCCACAGACATTTGCACCAAGAGAGAGCAGGAAAGTCAGTTCTCTGGCTCCCAGCCTTCACTCAAAATCAGGATTAATTATATCACTGGGGATGACACTTGAAAGTCTCATTTGTTAATACTTCAGGAAGACATTTTAAGTTAAACTTAAAATAACAAAACTCCCAAACAAAGCTAACATGAAATAGGACCACTATTAAACATTTCTTCCCTCAGAAGTTGCTTGTTATCACATTATCAGTCCAACAGCTAACAGATGATATCAAGATAACCTCAAGCTAAAAAGCGTCATAAAAAAAGACGACATTGAAAATGCACAGACATCCCTAGCTAGTGAACTTGTAAGCAGCCTGCTATCACTATCGAACTTCAGAACAATTTAAAAGTGAACTAAAATTTCTAGAGCTGACATCCACATTCACAATTCCATTTTCATGAAATTACTAAAATATTATTTGACCTCTGGCACTTCAAATGTCAAATAATAGCCTTTTCTGTCCAGGTTTTGTTATTTGCAAATATTTACATTCCAGCATGGAAAAAAAAAAAAAAAGACATTGAACCAAGAGGTCAAGTTAAATCTTACCCATGCTTTGAAAAAACATGCTTTCTTTGCGGTCATTCTTTTCCTTTGTACGTTAAGGTTTTCAAAACCGTTTTCCTAGTAAGAGCCTCTTCATTGGGTATTTCCAGTTTTACAATGAAAAGAAAAACTCCCTGTATTAACATCTACTCACATTCGCCGTTTTACAAGAAGACTGTGCCACTGGCCTCTGCCACTGGGATTTGAAAGCGCTCACAGCACTTCACCTTTACGCTGGGCTAAACTCAGGGTAGCCATAAACACTTTGAAGTAATACAAACCTAAATATTCCTGCTCGGCAAAGGGAGCAGTGGAAGCGAATTATAATGAGCTAGCAGCTGTCACAATATGACCACAGTAACCAAATCAAAATATCAACTGCTAACCCAGATGAGATTCAAAGGTCATCCTATAAGCCAGAAGCTTTCTGCAGTTCTGCCTGAACCACGATCTAATCCTGCAGTAAAATGTTCCACTGAGCTAGTTTAGAAATCAGTTATTCTATGGTGGGAAATTCTTTAGTGCGCTGCTGGAGTACCACAAGTGGCACAAGAAGCAAATACCACAATAAGGAAATCGAATCATTCACAAGGGGACATGTAAAAACACAGCCGCTCATGTTGAACTCAGCTGCACCCAACCGTACCAAAGTATCACTTTTCACATCCTTCAGTTACCAGTGCATGTCTATAATCTTACTGGCATCTTGCTCACTCCAACAATCTGGTTTTCAATTAAGGCTCTGGAACAACAGAGAGAATACACATGCTCAGATCCTTCCTTGGATCGAGAAGTTGTAGCTAGAAAACATATTGTCTCCCGTGGTGAAAAATATTTGGACAATTTACCTACAAAAGTTTAATGCTTGGCCAGCAAAACAAACATACAGGAATGTTTTTAAAAAATCCATACACTTGGCATGTAGTTCTTGCTAGGATTTTCAAACTATTCCATAGCATATAATCCTCTTAAAAAACACAAGTCTCCGACCCACAGCCCCCCGTCCTATCAGCATATTCTGAAAGTACCCACGGACCACCTGTAAAGGTTTAATCAAACTGTTTAATAACTGCAGTGAACAAGTTTCCAACAGATCAAGTGCACATTATTATCATTAATAATCATACGTAGTCACAAGGAAGAAGTGATCGGTTCTCTCCAGGTACAAAACAGAGCAGGGAATTTCAAAGAAGTAAAAATGCAAACTGGCTTGCTTGTCTCTAGCCAAGGAAAACAATGAGTGAGGACTCAGGAAGTGTCAAATAAAAGAGTCTACTATACAAATATTGAATCATGATGTTATACACCTAAAACTAATATCATGTTACATGTCGATTAGACCTCAATAAAATTGTTTTTAATTTAAAAAGAGAACTACGTGAATTGGTCAAGGCAGGCAGTCAGCTAGATGACTCAGTGCTGAAATCTAAACTCCTCCAGACTCCCCCACACTAAAAGAAAAACAAGAGGCCATGCACACTTATTTTTTAAAACAACAAATTTCCCGGCTTGCTTTTTTTGTTTATTTTAGTTATGTTTTTCTTTAAAGGATTTACACAATATCAGCTTCCAAAACTCTGTATGGCAACTGTAACTACAGACAGCGATGGAAGGAGCAGTGCGCCCTTATAAACCTAGTGTCATTAATTTTTCTAGCACAACAGGCATGCATGCGTGTGCGTGGGTGTGCACACGTGTGCATGCATGCAAGGGCACTCATGTTCCTTTGTTTTTAGTTTAGGGATTCAAATGATCAAATAAGGTTATTATATTCAGATATGCAAGCTTATTTCTAAGGAAATAAATTCATGGAGACACACTATTACTCTTATAAATTATATACCATTTTGCATAAATTTGAGATACACAAATAAATTAAGCTTTTGTATTTTGGTGCCAGAGGTAAGTATTAGCTTACAAAAACTGTAACATCTATGCAAAACCATTCATGCGAAGTCAGAGTTCAGACTTGTAATAAAGGGTTTTGTTACCATAAAAGAGTTTACAAGCAAATGTTAGCAATGCCTGCATCATTTCTCCAAAATAGTGTACTGCCATAAAGAACAAAATATATAATAATAATTCACTCCTAAAAAAAGAGAGTGGTTCATTACTTCTTTCCTTGCAATAAAATAAAACCTCACTAAGTGAACAGTTTACCAAAAAAATAGGTCATCTGCAGTTAATAACTCTTTCCCGTAAAATTAGTGTCACTTATTTCTGCAGCAGACGCCTAATTCAGTCACAGACTTGATTGATTTGACAATAGAGAATCTGGTCCAATAAAGTGGCTGATTTATTTCTGATGCTATAGCTTTTATCCTAATGTGACATCACAGCAGAATGAAATCTCTCACATGTAAAGAAATCCTTTGCAGTTTTCATGAAAAGTAAAGATTCTGAAAGTGGGTATTGGGTTGTTGTCAAAAACTTACAGTAGAGACTAATATCTTCTTTGGGTAGAACGAAAAGTTCCAAAAAGACCCTAACACAGAATATGGATTTGGACACAAAGAGCAGTTTAGAATATACCATATATTGGGTGAGTTCAAATTGCTGGCTATACTAACAGGCCTTATTTTATCTTTGTCTTCATTTGTAAATTAGTTGTCTTTAATATCTTGAAAATGAGCTCTCTTCTCTTTGTAAAGGTACAGCATAGCACCAAGCATGGCTCATTTCAAAAGTGGTTTCATTTTAAATCAACAGCAGCTTGGGCAAAATCAATGAGCATCTTTGTTCCCTGAATCTAGCCCTGAGATACTCAAGCCAATCAAGAAGGCGTTTGGGATGTGAGAAATTATAAGGGAGAGGGGGAAGGATTTGTAATGCAGCATCCCAGTTAGTTCTCTAAAAATATTTTTTAAAAATCCTTTCCAAAGTAAAAATGCAAGGTATTTCACAGTGGTTTAAATGTCTTTTTCTCCCTTTTTTTTTTTTTGCACACTGCGCCATGCCCTCTCGCTCTGAGGGTGACTTCCCTGACCCCAGTCTGACACTGCACCGTTAATGTCAGATAAGCCATTTGGCCCAAGCACAATTCTTTTCTGTGCAAAAATCTGCTTGAGGTGGAAAATGTAGCAGTTTGTAAACAATAAAGAGCCATGTTTCAGACCAGACAGCTTATCTAACAGAGAAGTCCTTTCATGGGGAACAGTGGGTGGGAGCCTCCCGGACATAGTAGCATTTCCTACCACAATGCAGGAGACTGTCTTGGCCTCCATGTTTAAGGGTTTAATGGGAAGGAGGGCAGACGGGATAAAAGAACACAGCTGACATGGACTTTCAGCTTAAACAACAACTAAGTGAAAAGAGTCAGCTCTCTCCGTTCCAGCTCTAGACTCTCAGCCCACTTATATTTTAATACTATTTGGATTGAGAAACGAATTTGGTTTGTAAAACAGTTACCCAGGAGGATACGTGAACAAGAACAATTATCTGAGATCTTTGTATTGCTTGGAGTCCTCTGTAATATTAGTTTACCATTTCTTTACGAAAGCTTTTTTTCATGGACATAACATAAACTTCTCAATATGAGTCGTAATTTATTTGTCCTATTTTACTTTAGCTCATGGGAGGAGAGTTTTAGAACCTTCTAAGGAAATTCTTTAATATACTCTTTATGTGCTACTTCTCAAGATGATTATTTTATCAAGTTAATCTTTGATTCTATGAAGTTGGATAAGGATAAGTAGAGAAGGGATGGTATGAGGATCTAAACATTACTATTGTCATTGAAAAATCTAAAGTTGTTCTTTACAATCTAAGTTGACAAATATATCTAGTCATCTGCATCAGTCTGTCCTGGAAACAGGAAATACTGCATCTCTTATCGACAACTGAGAACACTCTACACCTTAAATAATAAGCATAGTGTCCAAGGCTTAAAAATCAGGACATTTCTCAGAAGCATCTGCAATTATGGTTTCAGAATGACATACGTATGGCTGTGTGTTTTCCTTGGACTATAGTCCAACAGCTTGTGCCAAGAAATGTAACCTCATTTACTGATGGATTCGCAACAGGATTTGGCCATGTTGAGAGATTTACTAACATTGTTAAAATTCACATTTATTAGAACAAAGGTCTTTTTTTTCCAATCAAAACTAAAGTAACCAGCTATTGGGACCTTTTAAGCCATTATAAATTATCTTTTCATTGCTCAGGTTACTGCTGTTAAAAAAACATCCCTACAGGGTAGTCAAAGCAGAAAAATATGCTAAGGATGGCAGGAGGAAAGGCATGCTGGAAACTCAGACTGTCTCAAACTACACGTAGCTCACTTCATGAAGTAGGATGGGGACCTCATAGACCATTAGCAGTAAAGTTCATGCCTTGATAAATACACAACCAGATTTTATAATTCAACTTGAACATGCTACTTTGATTTAAACACACTAAACCTATTATTAAAGGGATTTCCATGACCCCTCTAATAAAAATTCAAGCTAACACTGACTATATCTCATTGCCAACTGATAGGCCCAATGATGTTTTAAATATTCACCGTTTCCACTTCATCAACCTTAAGCTTAGAAAACTACTGCTGCAACACTGAAATTGGGAGAAGTGCTTTATGTCTAAGGAACACAAATTTTCCGTGTGGATTCAGTATCACTGAAATTAGGTAATTCCACATGGTTGTAAAATTAATCCTATATGTGCGATTACCAAGCAGAGACTATCAATATTTTTCTGCAATTTAAAATTACTATAGCAAACTGGCTAAAACTCCAAGTTCCTAAAAACAGAATCTCTGTCTGGGCTTGTATTCTTCCTTCCATGGTAAAGCATAAGCATTCAAAAAATTCATGTTAATTTAAAATTAGTCTTACTTTGTATTCTGGAATTGACAAAAGGTGGAGAGAGATTGTCATGTGACCCAAGGTCCCTGCTGGTCATGTGGTCATAGGGAGTCCCATCTCCATAGTTCTGTAAATAAAGCAACAGCATCAGTTTCAATCTGCCATGAATAGATCAGCACATAAGTATGCCTGACTACTGACACCTCTCTGACCCAAAGAAATTGGAGTCCACCATTCCCACCCTGGCTTCATTACAAGGAAGCTGTACCTTCACAGGTACAGTGGGTAAGAGAGGATTCTAAAGTCAGCAGAGTTCACATTTTCTTCATAATAGCTGTGAAATTGGAGGAATAATAATAATGGAACCAACTACATGAAGTTATTGACATGATCAAATGAAATAATACATGTAAAACACCTGACATAAAATATATTGTAAATATTAAGTTATTATTTTGATAAGCCCACGTTATTTTTTTTTTTAAAGCAAAATGTGCTATGGGAAAGTTACCCATAGACTGTAATAAACTGCCTTTGGGAGGAGAAGGTAGAACCTCTTAAATAGCAGCATTTGGTTTTACGATATTGAAATTTCAGTGTTTTGTTGTAGCTGTTATTGTGGTTGTAAGAGAACTGAATCTTGGCATAAGTAATCAACACATAAGAATGTTAAAATTATTCCAACAGGACTATACATGAACATCAGAACTTAAGCATAAATTCTGAATTTGAACAAAGTATGCCACAAAAAATACTTTTAAAGCAGACATTAATCTTTGGAAATTTGTAATTATTAAGACCATTTCATGGTTTTAAGGAGAATTTTAAATTAACATAATGTTTTTAAACTGCCCAGCCACTTGTTTTTAATGCAGGAATTGGATAACATACAGGAAAGAGTTAAAATCATCTATATTATATGGTTCAAATTTCAGTCCACTAAGATACCTAAAGTGACCAGAAAGGAAAAAACGTCATACTGCTCAGCTGGCTGCACTGCCCATAAAGACTAAGTCAAATTTACTCAGAGGTATCAGTTGGCATGTTAGCCAAAGGGCAGGATCTGCCCACACAAAAGGATGGATGCTGCATGAAGAATGAAAATGCACATTACCTCGCTAGAGAATCAATGGAAACCTTAAGGTTCCAAAATACCCCGTTTTCAATCATCTTCCCTCATTTATAAAAATTACCTTGAATGAGACTGTAATGTGATGCTACCAGTCAGTATATAAAAAGATGTCATGATTTTTTAATACTTAGCATGGGTCTTACACGCACTCACTCGTTCTATGCCAGACATTGCATAATACCAATTATTATTTATTAAGTGGCCTCACCCTACAGAGTTGCTAAATGCTTACTATACATTATCTAATTTAAACTGCAGCACAGTGACTTTTCAAGGTGACGGAAAATATCACCACTTGAAGATGAAAAGAGAGACTTGGCATGTATGTGCAATACAAGTCAGCCACAATAACCTGTCTCTTGCCAACTCCCTGCATTTAGAAAATATACATTACAAAATACTGATTCAAAATTATTCACCAACGTATTCCCTGAAAAAAAAAAAAAAATGGCCAGACAGTTCATGAAAGCCAAATAAAAGTCAGGACAATCCTAAACGGACCTTGTTCTCAGAAGAATGATTAAAAGTACTTTGTGTATTAAACTGGAAAAACAGAAGAAGTTAAGCATATCTGAATGAACTAAACAACAGAGGGACATTCTGTCATCTCCTACACTTGCTGTCAAAGGGAATGGATTTATTTCTGCAAGTGCAGACTGTAATGTGAGGAGGAAGGAAGATTTCCTCAACCCATCCATACAATGCATGAGAAGGTCAGCTGGTGCAAGGGCTCAGGAAAGTTACTGGTAAGCTTGGAGCTGCTGCTGTACGCTGAAGACTAGAGTACGAACCCCAAGGCCAAAGAACAGGTGGAAGTGGCGAACTATGGCTTGCTGAGATGGCCTTCTTTTGACAGCTTGATTACCTTCCTCACCTCTTATGCCAAAATAGAGGCCTCCCCCCCACCTCAAATTTATGTGAACACTTGCAATAAAATGTTGCACACACACATACACACGCCCCCCACAGAATGCTTCGTCTATACAGCTGGTTGGGGGAGAGGCAGGTGTTTTACTACGTGCTCTGAGTCTATTTTTAATTTGAGGTATTAGATGTATATGATAAAAACTGATATGGATTTCAGAAGGCCTAGAAATGACTCCGTTAAAGACAGATATATACAAAATCACGTACATTTAAGTCAGAAGGAACATGAAAGATCCTCTGGTTCTACTTCTTCATTTTACAAAATAGGAAAATGAGGCCCAAGGAAGTGAAATCACACACCCAAGGTCATATACATGCAAAAACACGCATGGCATAACCACCCCACTCACACCCCATGCCATGCTCTTCCCATGACACCCAACCTAACCACCAAAAACCATGGAAAGGAGAAGCAAAAATTTGAGACCAAATAAATGAATGAACCCACTGGTGACCAAAGGCACTACTGGTGGGATAATCACATTTCACAAAGCGAAATCAACTCAGATTTATTATGTAGGTCAGCGGCCCCCAACTTTTTTGGCACCAGGGACCGTTTCCATGGAAGACAGTATTTCCAAAGACTGGCAGGGGGAGAGGGGGTTTCAGGATGATTCAAGCACATTACATTTATTGTGCACTTATTTCTATTATTATTACATCAGCTCCACCTCAGATCATCAGGCATTAGATCCCAGGGGTTGGGGACCCCTGATGTAGATTGGTAGGCTAGAACTTCATACTATGTCTTCAGAATTATTCAGTGGTTTATTTACACCAATACGTTACCGGGATACTTCGCATTTTTTTCAAAGTTGCGCCATCTACAACAAATAACTTTCTGTAACACTGGATCAATAACTGGCAAAGTAAGGCCAAATATTTAATGAAGGATTTTTCTTCTGGTTAGCCAAAGTGGAAGAGGTGTCAAAATCAATAACAACATCCAATAAGAGAGTGAAAAAAAAGGCCGAACAGAATCTGAACCTCATTAAACTCAGTACGCATATATATCTGCGCATATGTGAGGGGGGGAGAGAAACTCACCTTCAGTTTGTCAATTTACATATGTGGATGTCTGGTTTTGGGAAAAAGATTAGATATACTTACCCTGGACGGGCTTGGATGTCCTCCGCTCCCCCAGGACCCTGAGCTACTTCTGTCTTCTACATCTAGGGACAAGAAGAAAATTCTTTAGGCTTTCTTGCAATAATTCTTTCTTTTTGTATATGCACTTTTAAATTAATGTTTCAAATTAATCTCCTGTTGCCTTTAATTAAGAATCAGGCACGCAGCTACCACGATGATAGTGGCTTCTGACCCATCTACTTAAATTAACTCATTTAAATTCACAGCAGAAATGAACTGGACCCTCAGGAACCAGAGGTATGAACATAAAAATTACTTCCATCCTTCACAAGGTTTCATAGCTTCAACTTTTACAGACCTGAAACTGCACTTAAAGTTTTATGAAAATCTTTTGGACAAGGTAAGTTAAAAACACACTACCATGACCTTACAACACACACACATACACACATTAAATCAGGTAAATATCCACACTAATATTAGCAGCACGCATGCCACAGTGCTCCTAGATACTTTCTGTCCTCTTACCAAGGCTTATCCCACCAAACAACAGACATGCAACAAAACAAGCAAGACAAAACAGGATTTGGTAGTCTATTTCCACCAGGACATTACAAGGATATTAGGAGATTTTTTCAAAAGTTTTTTAAGTTAAGACAATACCATTTCAGTCCTTTAATTTTTTTTTTAATGGGCACACCATTTGGCCTACAATCTTTAATCTGGGCATTGAGATATGGGCATGAAAGTTGTTAAAGCAATGTTTTATTTTGATAAATGATGGCAAAGAGACCAATTTGAACCCCCAGCAGGCTGGAATTCTCTAAACCCTGTACCAGTGAAGTCCTAATGCTGACCAATTACTAAATGTTTCATCAGTGCTTCAATTGGCAAATACTCAGGATGGAGAGTCCAACAGCTAAGTTACTACATTCATTGCTCAAAACATAAAAGTGTTGGGAAGATCAGTCACTCTATATTTAGAAATGGCTTTGAGATTTTTGATGAAAGGCCCTTTATGAGTAGGAAAAGTTTCACTGCTCTATTATCTTGATCACCGTGGGTAACAGACGGCCATCACAAGCTTCCTCTGACAGAACTGGAGGAGGAGGTGTGAAACTTCAGTTCAGGAGACGTACTCCCATTAAGTGTGCTTTCTAACATTTCAGTGATACTGTTTCTTCCCTTAACGTACCACTGTCCTTCCTTTTATCACTCCTATTTTATTATCAGCAGAAGTAATCATAGTATAATTAACTGACTTGGGGGGGCACAGTGGAGTACATGGTGTTTCAGAATATATTAAGAGATGGAATCGAAACAAAAACCAACAACTATTACCACTAAACCTAAAATCTTTCTCTTTTTTTCAAACAATTATTATTTCAGTTCCTTTTGTTAGTACCCCAGAAGATAATGCAAATGCAAACAGCTATCCACCATGGACAGCTAAAATCAGTGACCGCGAGCTTTAAGAGATGTCACGGAAGCTCTGAGGAGTAAGTCTGGAGAAAAAGCACAATACTTTCACAAAATCTGCTGTTTAACAACCCAACCTCCCGGCCCATCTCATGTAGGCTGAACTGAGGGAAGTACACGAGGAAGTGACTTAGAATCCTTGGCACTACTGCACAAATATGTTTTGTAGCCTGTGTGGTTCTCTTCATCCTTAATCCCAAATCAAATATTTTCAGAAAAAAGAAAAAGACGTATAAATGACAAAAAAATACCAAAAATCTCTCAACCAATCTGCACATCTTGACTTCCTTTTGGCCCGAAACAGCCAGCTTGGATTAATTTGAGAGATTTCTCCTCTTAAATTTGGCCCAAAAAGGAATGGAAGGAACAGAGTTGGATCCCTGTATCTACCACAAAAGTTCGCATTGTTTGGACCCAATTTATCTTTTCAATTTACAAAGAGGATTTTAAACATGAAAAGAAGGCAGAGACAAGGAGGAAAGGGGACCAGAGTAATTCCAGGTCAGTAGTTTTGTACGGGGGGATGATTTTGGTCCCCTGAGGACATTTGGCAGCCTGGAGACATTTTTGGTTGTCGCAACTTGGCAGGGCGTGGAGGCAGGGTAGAGCTAGTGTCATCTAGTGGATAGAGGCCAGGGACACTACTAAACATCCTACAAATGTCAGAACACCCCCACAATAAAAAATATTCTGGTCCCAAATGTCAATTGTGCCAAGATTGAGAAGCCCTGCACTAAAGGACAAACTCTATTAAAGAGCAAAAAGGAAGAATCGAGTTGGATAAAAAGACGTACTAGAATTTGATTTATAATGAATACGACCTCTTACTAAAAAAAAGGTGACATGCATTTGAACCCAGACTTAAGCTGGAGTGTTTCAACAGACCTTCCTATACATCTTCCGTCCAAAGAATAAAGGAAAAATGATGGTCAACCAAGCAGACTGCTAATTAGCAGGCAAATAAAACACATCAAAACTTGAGTATTCCCAACTGGGCAATTTCAAAAGCGAGCAATCCACTAATTAAAAATGCTGGAAGTCTAGCTTTTTCAAAACAGGTTAAATACTGGCTGGGTTCCTTCACAAATAGACTCCCAACCAATCAAAACTGACTGCTCTTTTCCCACCTTTTCCCATTTCCATCTTTCTTATTTCCTGACCTCATGCTGCTGCACCTTCCTTTCTCTTTCTTCCCTTTTACTGCTCTCTTTTTAACAGGCTTTTCTTTCCCTTGGCCTCCTGCTAGATGGAGAAGAAAAGGACACCTCTCTTGCCCTCCCAAACCTAATAGAACAATTATATGACTTCTGATGATATTTTATACTTGAAAGAATATCTGTGCAACTGGTGGTTTATCCAGAGCAAGACTCAAAGCTATAGCATGTAACGAATGTAAACATGCTATTTTTAAGACATTTGTTTCCATATTCTCTCGCACTGAGCTTCATCAGAGCTGCTAGTTAGTTAGCAAGCATTTCCTCAACAACGATCTCAGCGCCATCTCAAAGTGCATCTGAGGACCATCTACATCTGAGTCACCTGGTACGCTCATTTCAAAATCAGCATCTTAGGGTCCACTGCAGACCTACTGATCCTGGACCTCTAAAGGTGGGGCCAAGAAAACTGCTTTTTTTAAACAAGGTCCTCAGGTAATTGTTATGTACACAGGAATTTGAGAACCACCAGCCTCCTTCACTGGGAACACAAGATAGCCACCCACTGCCTGTCTCATTTCCTGTCTTAAAATCCCTGCCCAGGTAGCTGGTTTCAGCAACATTCAGTCCACATTCCCATCACATCTGCACCCCAGGAGTTCCTGCCCAGAATCACTTTTTTATGTAAACCAGGCACGTGGCCTGCACTTGGCCATTCCCTACTCCCAGCTGGTATAGCTGGACACTGCACACACTTGCTACCTCCATGTCTTTGTACCTGCTATTCCCTCCACCTGAACTGTTCCTTATGTCTCAAAAACTAATAGCAGGTAACATTTCGTGAACTTAAATATGTCAAACACTGTGCCAAGCACTTCAATACGCTAACAGTATCGCCATGTTATATATGAGGAAACTGAGGCTTAGTTGGGACCGAAAACCCTCCCAAGGTGACAGGAAATGGCAAAGACACAGGTGCTGTCAATGTTAAAGACAGGAAGTGCTCTTCTCCATCACAGTAAATGCCTCCCTGTTAAGAAGCTAAGA
This sequence comes from Hippopotamus amphibius kiboko, assembly GCF_030028045.1. Classification (NCBI taxonomy): domain Eukaryota; kingdom Metazoa; phylum Chordata; class Mammalia; order Artiodactyla; family Hippopotamidae; genus Hippopotamus; species Hippopotamus amphibius. Next base: position 96,054,242 of record NC_080196.1, read on the forward strand.
CCTCTCCACGACCAGCTCGAATGTTACCGCCAGTCACTTCCTCCCAAGCAGAGTGGATGTATTTATTTGGGGTTTAGGCCCAGCTTTGCGTCTACAAAAGATTACAGAATTTTTCCAACACTAATAAATAAAATAAAATATTTGAAGAAATCAAGGGACTGAAAAATAAAAGCCGGAGAACAATCAGGCCAGAGGCATGAAGAGCTTAGCAAAAATGTACACTGTGATGCACGGGATACCTGCGAGAGAGGGGTCAAAAGTCTAGAAGCTCCTGAGTGGGCAAAGCAGAGTGAAACAACGGGACAAAAATACCCACATTGTTCAGGGAAGTCATTAAGGCAACTGAGTTACAAATGAAAAACTGCCCGAGACAGAACCTGTCTGAATGTTGAGTCTCCCTTGTTCTGCTGTCACCCTCTATCCAAGATGGGAACACGTAACAGAAAGACAGCAATCTGGACAGGAGGAGAGAAAGGAAAAACCAAGTGGATGATAGAAATTATTCTTCCAGGGACTTCCCAGGTGGTGCAGTGGTTAAGAATCCGCCTGCCAATGCAGGTGACATGGGTACTATCCCTGCTTCAGGAAGATCCCACATGCCTCGGAGCAACAAAGCCTGTGTGCCACGACTATTAAGGCCGTGTGCCACAACTACTGAAACCCATGTGCCTAGAGCCTGAGCTCCGCAACAAGAGAAGGCACTGCAATGAGGAGCCTGCACACCACAATGAACAGTAGCTCCCGCTCACCACAACTAGACAAAGCCCATGTGCAGCAACGAAGACCCAATGCAGCAAATTAATTAATTAATTAAAAAAAAAAAAAGAAATTATTCTTCCAAAAGACTGAAGTGGGCTCAATTGTTCAAAATTTTTCTAATTTATCTTACCCTAGACAAGAACATACTTAGTAACTTCCACGGGTGGGACAGCTGCTTTAGGAGGCAACCTGACCATCCACAAATTTTCATTTTATTTGAGTAGTTCTGCATAAACTCCCTCTAAAAGGTCTGACATTTCCGCATAAAAACATGAAAGCGAAGTTTGGGCAGAACTAGGACCAAACACTCCATTTAGAGAAAAGATATACAGAGATGAATTTCAATTTCTATGATTTACCATCCAGACTCATAAACTTATGATATGATTACTAAAAATCTCCACTTTGTTTATGGAGACAGAGAGATCAAAGCTATCAGATAGACTGGACAAATGGCAGAAAGCACAGCACAAAGAGTTGGGATAAAGACCTAGATTTCAGCTGTGACTCTGCATTAACCAGCTCTATGGTCTGAGTCACTGGACTCTCTGATCTCATTTTTGTCAACTATAAAATAAATGGGTTTGATTTCCAGTTTTGGAAATAGAGCAGGTTATTAGCATATTGGGACAACTCTGCCACAAAACATTAAGTGAACTAAGTCAGACAGAGAAAGACAAATATCATATGATATCACTCATATGTGGAATCTAAAAAATTTATACAAATGAACTTATTTACAAAACAGAAATAGACTCACAGACATAGAATATAAACTTGTGGTTACCAAAGGGGAAAAGGGGGAGGTATAAATTAGGAGTCTGGGATTAAAATATACACACTACTATATATAAAAGAGATAACCAACAAGGACCTACTATATAGCACAGGGAACTATACGCAATATCTTGTAATAACCTATAATGGAAAAGAATCTAAAAAGAATTCACACACACACATATATATGCATGTGTGTGTGTATATATATATATATATATATATATATATATAACTATCACTTTGTTGTACCCTGAAGCTAACACAACATTATAAATCAATTATCATTCAATAAAAATTATATATATAAATAAATAAAGTAAAAAAAGAATTCATGGCTTTTTAAAAAAACACTAAAAATGATGGATTAAAAAATTTTAATCATCTTCTAAATCCTAATGAACTGACAAGATAGTAAGAAAATATCCAGCGAAAATCAAAGTGAAAGCTGGAACCCACGGAGGAAGAAAAGACATCTTTTGCCCTCAGGACATCTGCCAACCTAGAAGATGTAATGGCCTCTTGGGTCAAGGAGAACTGAAGTGAAAACTCAGGATGCACCCAAAGTAGGTATCTAACAGGAGATAAAGGGATAATAAAGTTTCCAACCTTAAGGAGTTATTGTTAAAGTAAGCGACTTAATTGACACTTTTTAAACACTTAGCAGAGTACCAGTAACCAATATCTACCACAAGTACCAAATTTGCCAATACCTTCCAAAATCTAAGATAATCAAACCACATAAATATGTAAAATTGTGATTCATTCAAGGCAATTTGAGTCTCACATTTTTATGACTCTTTGTTCTGTTAAATGGGTCAGAGACTTGCAAATATTATGGATTTTAGAAACTGCCAATATGTTTAAAGTAATCAAGTCCCAACTTCCCCCGAACCCCCCATAACACAATCACCGTGAGAATTCAGTGAGATTAGAGTGCTGAATGACTTAATTTACCTTTCAAATACCCTCTTGGCATCTCACCATTTCAACATGTTTCTGTATATTGTATAAATGATATCCTGCCAAAATTATGTATGCTGATCAAAGGCCCAAGCTAAGAACACAGACTAAATATTATGTAAGTTTAACCTTGATTTGAAATAAACAAGCGTGAGAGTTACCTAACCCTGTTGATTTGGGGTAGTGTGGTGTATCCATCCTTTCCTTACTTAGAGCCCAGATCATGCCAAACAACCAGGGCCCTAGGGTTTCATGAAACCAGAACAACCAAAGTGGTATTCTGCTTTGCTCTAAGGCTCTACAAATTCCCACTCTTGTAGGAATATATTGATTTTCTGATGAAAGCTTCTACACACTCAGAATGCATCAGGCGGTTGGGATTGAGTTCTTCCTGGAAAGATAATCATTCTGAGGCATGTGGATGTCTACACAGTCTCAAACCCTTCTCTCTGCAATAACAGACACTGTTAAATCTCCTCCACGCCATCATGGAGACTCACAGACTGCGTACATCTGCGGCTCCTACTAATTTCCTAGTCCAGGAAGAACCCTTGGCTGAGCCCTCCACACAAACTGAGGTGGCATATGCTCTCCGTCAGTGCCAGATGAATTTAGAGTTCAAAATATTTCATCAGCAAAGAGCGTGTTAGGATGTGCACATTTTCATTAGCACCCAGTATAAGAAGAACTCTACGCAGAGTGATCTGAAGTCAAATTTGAGTCCTAGGACAGAGGTAGGAAGAGTTGAGGAGCTTCAGATACTGACAAGGGCCACACAACCATGACTACTTCTTTCTGCTTCTATAAGAAACAAGACACGCTTCATAAGGAGCAATCTGAGCAGTGGCAAGAAATTTCCAGCACTTTCCCAAACCTGACTAAGCAAAAGATCATGGTTGTGGCGATGCGTCCCACACAAATTCTAAAACATTTCAAATATAAACAACAGGGACCTGGGCATTCCATTTTCAGAGCAATGCTGTCCATGTTGGCTTCTCAGTGCTCATGGATTTCCTTATCAAATAAATCTAAAAACTCTAAGGTCAAGTATAAGATGATCTTATAGGTCATATTCATAAATATACAAATTATATAAGGAAAGGTAAAATATGGATACACTGGGGGGAAACACATAGTAGGAAAATTTGTTTAGAAGGGAATTATTGAAAATGTTAGCTTCTACTAACCACCAACTTAAAATTCCATCAATATGCCTTTTTAAACAATGAAAGAATGTTATTATCCTTAAATTCAAAATAAACTGTTTTTCAAAAATGAACACTAAATAATCTCAGATATTTAAAATATGGAGTTAACTGCATTTTACATGCTATAAAACAGGAAGAGCATTTTAATATAGCATGATATTCAGATAATGTGGAAGTAACAAAATAAAACACAACAATTATGTTATAAATATGCCAGTGGTGTTTCCTATTCTGAAACCCACAAATCTGGAAAACTCATAGTGAGTAGACAGTTACATTATAAAACTGAGACAAAAATAACCTTGAATTCTTTATATCAACCCATATAATTCAGAAGTTTCATGATAATCTAACTTGAATAATATTCTAACTTGAAAACCTAACATGAAATGCAGAGAAATGGGTGTCATTTAGCAAACGTCCATTTCAAATGGAAACTGACCAGTCAGGGTCTTCCTCTTAAAGAGAAGCCCATCCTTTCAAGAGCTCCTCTCTCCAAGTAAGGGCCCCAAAAGAAGAGGAGCCACGAATAACTGAGGCAAGAGTATAATAATGGGAACTGTATATGCCTCCTTCGACTTTGTGAAGTGTAACCGGTCTAGAAGCACTTAATAAAAATCAGTCTTACTAAGATAATATTCTTGGAGGCTAGACATATTTCAAATCAGGTAAGAATACAATTGGAAGTAAGATGCCATATCTGAAGACTTTGAAAATAAAACCAATATACCATTTAACTCCAATATTAAATAGTTAAGCTTCAAAGTGAATATAACTTGGGGAAGTTTTGAAACTAGGTGCTTAATATCTTTCAAAGATGTATTTATAGATAAACATCACAAAGCGTGAGAAATAAAAGGTAAATGCTTCAGAAAATAAACTTTAACAAAGAAATAAATTTTAAAATGTGCTTCATTTTTTAAAATAAAATACACTATATAACTCTGACAACAAGTACATGTCATTATACAGGAGTTTTCCAAATTAGACATGTAATATTTATGTTGCAAAATCCATAATACTGTAATGACTTAAGATGTACAAATTGATATTTAAAATGCCTATTTGATCAATAATTTATTAAATTTATTCCAATAGAGGGGAAAAAAGAGCCAAGATGAAACATGTAACAGTTTTCTCTCTTCTTCTTTTCCCCCCTCTACCTCTTTTCTCCCTGGGGTGCCATTTGTGAGGCTCTGGGAAAGGGCTGTTGGCTTAATTGAAATATTTGTAGGCTGTAATTGCTCTGCAAAACCACAATGGTCCACTTCTCCCAAATGGCATCCGTTCCTCTCCGTTTTTTCTTGTTTCCTTTTATACTTTAACAAAATCTGCCCCTCCTGTTTCTTCTAGTCTTATCTCATCTTGCCCTTTATTCTGAATGCATGACTAATACTGGGGAAGCCAAACAGCTTTAAATATTCAAAACTATTCCCTAAAATCCAGTTTTCTAGCCCAGTCCCTTTTGCTTACAATAATTACTCCCATAAACTGACTCTCAGTTTATCTTTTCAACATCCCAATCTTCCACCTGTGTTTAACACGGCAGCCTCTGACCTGGCCATGACAAGCAATCAATCTTACATGTTATCTTCAGGGGTCATGTCTCAGTTTTAGGCCAATTTTCTTTGTATTTAGGCTCAAATGTGCAAACCACACTATATTACTCTGCAAAACATCAATGAGAAGGCTTAATTAAGTAACACTGACAGATAAATCCATTTCTTTCGCAGTAATCAAATCAAAGCAGGTTGACATAACACAGGAACTTAATACAGTTATTCCCTTGTAATTGGAAAAAGGCCCTTTACTTCTCATTAAAGCAATCTTCTGGGTATTGGCATAATAAGAAGGCTCAGAGCTTTAATACTGCCCTATAAAAGTCTCAAGATACAGACCCCTTAAGCAAACAAGCCAGATTATCTAATTCCTTGATCACAGCAGAACATGTAGTTCCTACTGTTTTAAACTACTAATTCTTTATCTCTGTTGCAATTAAAAAGAGGTAAATCAGTATCAAACACATACAATGGAAATCTGCAAAACTGCATAAACTGTTTACAGTTTTATAAATCTAGCTCCACGTGTACTTGAAGGGAAGCAGTCCATTAAAAATGAATTTGAAATACTTCACAAATGTGCAGTTGTAATAGCTTGGATGGGGGAAAATCTTTTTATTTTACTTAATGCGCTCAACAGGATACATTTTGCCTAAATTTACAGTCTGATACTCCACTCCGCAGTACAGCTTTGGTAAGCGGAACTGTAAGAGTATGGCACCTGAAGAAGAGTATTTAATTTTTATGGTTTTTAAAAAACAGTAAGTCATCTGGTCAACCAGAGGCTTCTCAGACCAGGCTAAAACCCAGAAAGAATGCAACAATATTACACCACGTTCACCTCCCCAAACTAAACAAAATCAGTTTTCACCCTTTCACTCCAATTTTTGAGGGAGTTTCTGTTACTTATCCCTTGGCGCCTGATCAATCTCGAAATGATTCTAGCAACTCTTTCCGAGAAAGGATAACATATAATCTCGCATTGTGATTCCCAAATGTGGCTGACCATTGAAATCCCCCGGGGAACCTTAAAATAAAAAAACCCCACAGATATCCTGGCCCCACTGGAAACTAATCAAGAAAAGATCATAGGTTGAAATCGAGGAAAATAAATATTTTCAAACTTTCCTGTTTTTCTACTACTTTATTTTTAAAAGTTTTTCATTACAATGCAGTTAAAAACTATGTAATTTGTTGTTTCTGAACCAGCTGCAAGTAGGCTGCATCAATCACATCCCTTTATCCCTTAGTACTTCTGGGTGTATTTCCTAAGAACAAAAATAGTATAGTTATCAAAATGAGAAAATCTACCATTGACAGACTACTTTCATCTAGTCCATAGTCCATATTCCAATTTGGCACTTTTTCCACCTTTTGTAGAGGACTCAGTCCAGGATCATACCATGCATTTAATAGGTTTCTTTCATCTATTTTAATTGGAAACAGTTCCTCAGTCCTTTCTTTTTGTGATATTAGTGTTTTTGAAGAATACAAACCAGTTATTTTATAGAATGCTTCTCAACTGGGGTTTATCTGATGCTTCCTCATGAGTGTATTCAGGTGGCTATCATACTACAAAAGTGGTCTTGTGTCTCTCCCAGGATTTCACATACAGAGCCTCATGATGGCCTGGTGGCCTGGCCCTCATTTGCTATGCTATTTCAATCACCTGCTCAAGGTATTGTGGGAATTCTCCACTGTATAATTACAACTTTTCCCCGTGCAGCTAATCAGCCATCTATGGAGAGATTCTTTAAGGGCATTAAAACTAATTTTTAATCATGTGTTTATTGAAAAAAATTAAAATCTAAAAATGTATAAAGTAAAAAGGGAAAATCCCCTCAATACGTACTCCCCCCACTCTGATATGAGGCATAACCCCTAATGGTTTCCTAGGCAGCCTTACAGATCCTCTGGTCTGTGATCAGCTGGTTTTTAAAACCACAGAAATGTAAGAAAATAAATGCAAAACTTGACTGAAATTTCTCTGCTATTCGAATGGCTAAGAAATAGTCCTCAACTGTTTATGTATACCCTAGTGACATTTTACGGGATACAATTATTTGCCGTAGCTTTGTGACCTAGGTGGGGGTAGGGCAGGCAGGAACTAGAATAAATGAAGACATATTATACTATTAGCTTTGAAGGAATTCAGCCAAGATGAAGACAAGATTGAGCAACCCAGTTGTGAATCAACGCAATGCAGAAAGCCAAGGTAAATAATCCATCCTGAAGTCCATGCTGTTCCTTGCCTCTTTCCACCACATTCTGTAAACCACGGTGTAAAAAGGAGACCCACCACGGCAGCAGCCCTTCCCAATTAAAATCAAATGGATAGACAAGCACTTACAACAGAGAAAAAAAAATCTACTGAGGTTTTCCTAGGCCGGCGGGAAAAAAAGGGGGAAATATCTAAAATTTTTTAAAAGTGGGAAGGAAACTGACACTAAAGAATATATTCCCATATTTCGAGATTATGTGCACAAATGAACTAGGCACAGTCACAAAGTGAGGAGTAAAGCTTAAACACAGAAAAGACTGGGAACGGAACTTAGCCATTTGATAGGACATAAATAAGCACATTACACAACACTGAGTGAGTTAAATGATGGTGATCAACATAAGGTCTGGCAGACATTGGAAGAGGTCTTTCTTAGTTGGGCTTGTGTGTGTGTGTAAAATCACAATACACACACAAATACAATATGCACGCTTGAATTGACTAATAGTTTCTCGATATTAATGACAAAGTTTAAAACGGTTCCCAGATGTTGCAACTTGTTCCACTGACATTCTCTTGGTTTTGATCAGTGACTTCTTTTTGATCAGACTTGAGTCCAGCCACTTAAGGGTTTTACATTTTCTCTCACCATAACGTAACTACATTTTTGTATTCTGCTTTCTGCTTTTCAAAATGGTTTCTATGTTCATCTCACTTAAAATGATTTATCCAGAATCACTGCAAGTATGAAGTTGGGATCAAAAGAAGTTGCCTACTTAAGTCTGAGCAGACTAACATCATTTTTCAAAAGCATGAAAACAAAAATCAAAAGAAATAGGCAGTTATCCTGGATAAAAGAGGCCATTCCCCATAAGACTTATTTTTATCCTTTCAGGCTATTACTGTTACCTCTTTAATTTTAACAGGTAACCGAATACTTGCTAACGTTCATTAAAACACTCGCTAAAATAGGAAACTTAAACAGTATTATAATGACTGAGCTTTTGTATCCAGTAACATACATTTTTAAGTCATGTCAGCAATGACAACTAAATTCCATTTCCTCTCTGAGCAGCCCTGAAACCCACAGGACACCATTTCACAAGCAAGACACAACTTTTGACACTGGCTTGAGAAAGGCCCCCTCCTGAGAGGGTAGGTCAGGTCTATAATGACAAAACTGACCATAGCTTTCCCCAAACCATGTTGCTCCTCTTACTTTCACTTTCAAGGGTTTTAAAACACTCTCAGAACTGAAAGAGTCAAAATACATCTGCGTTAATTTCCTAGTCCAGCTTTGCACGGTAAAAATTGAAATGCATTAGAAAGCAACAATTGGTATTTTCTTAAGCTTAATCACGTCAAATTTATGGGAAGAGCATTTTCTTTCCCCTTAGTGGGTCTCAACATGGACACAGCCTGCCTTTTGCCTATCTGATAACCAATGGAGTACTGGTAGGAAAAAGATGAGCTGGAATGATGTACTGGTCTTAAAAATTCACTAAGTGGGATGGTAAAAAGCTGTAACTCTTCCTCAGGAATGGAAGAAACACCTTTAGTTTGAAAGGAGATAGAAGCAAAGACCTGAAGAATGACAATAACCAGACATCTTGAGGGAAAACAAGAAGCAAGGAAGGGGTCCAGGGGAAGCCAGAGCTGTCAGTAGAGAATAATGATTTATCTGATGAGATTAGCAGAAAGTTTGATTAGAAAAGATGCCTTCTGAACATCGCAAAGACTGCAATGTTACTTTAAGATTTCGTTGTAAGAAAAAATCGTGCCTGCCAAATGCGGTCTGTAACAGCGCCGGCTAGCCATGAGTGATACAGTGGGAAAATAGCCACTAAGCCAGATTTTATTTGATTTGTACTGATGATTTTTATTAGAATACATGGATCATTGCTTCAACCTTTCCATGTAAAACCAAATCAAATTCAAAAACTCACACATCAGTCACCTAACCTTATGTCACTCCTTCTGCTTTACTAAAGTTGAGCCACATTTCAGCTGATCTGTCCTCGATAAATCGTTCAGCTACTCCAAATTGTTGGGCCAAATTCTGGGAGGCAAGTGGTACACAAAAGAAACCGCTAAATCTGCAGTTAAAAGCAAAAGAAGAGAAATACTGCAAGCCTCCGAAATACAGAATGAAATCAAAGAAGTATATAGCCCATGCAAAACAGGACCAAATGAATTTCTCTTTATTGTATCAGATGTATTGTAATTTATCTCTAAAAGGCCCACCCAACTCCTCAGCTCTTTCTCCCTCTTTAATTTAAGGTCCTGCGCAGGACTCTGCAAAGCAAATGCTCCGAAACCAGAGGTAAGTCTACAATTAATGTGGCACAAGGAGATCTGGTCCCTTTTACTCATCAAACATAATAACCAGTTCTACATAATAAAAACATTATAACCTTTAAGGCAAACATTAAAAATGTTAAAATCTTACATTTGTGGAAAGCTTCTAGGATATTTATAAAAGTACCTTCATTAAAAAAAACACAATTTCATTACAAAAAGCATGCCCATGGGTGTCCAAAGAACAAGTGCCTATAGGCTACTTTCTCCTAATTCTTTTCCCTTTTGCTTTTTGCATTAGCTTTTTTCCTTTCACCCTCAGCAACACTGCCAATTTCTGTTTAAACCTGTGAGTGATAGTTATTGTCTGGATATCATTGCTAGTTCACAAATCCAGTCCCATCTTCAGGATTTCCTTGAGTGTTCCAAACAACTCCTGAGACAGGCGTTCTCTCCTCTGCAGAGAAGGTGAACAACTTTCCTGGTCAAATGCCATCAACAGGCCTCAAAGGAATGTCTTCTAGAGGCCGAGGGTGCGCCGTGATGATGTCTCGGAACACCAGCGGTCACCAAACTTCCAGGTCTCTGGTGAAACCCTCTGGGGCTGGGGCTGGGCTCATGGGCCAGCCCCCATTCCTCTCTCCCCCTGACCACACAGGAGGTCTGTATCTCCCATCCTCCTCTGCAGTTGTGTGTCCTCATGTGACTAAGATTTCGCCAACAGAAGGTGACTCCAAGCAACACCTGCCTTTCCCAGGCCTGGTCCCTACCACCTTCCATGCAATTCTTCACGCACGTTTTCTTTCCTCTTTGTTCGGCCCTATACGAAGAATCTAGGGTATCCCTCTGAGGCCCTAGGTGATGGCAGAGCTAAGGCCTCAAAGAACCCAGATCTGAAGGACTGCAGGGAACAGAACCCACACCCGGTGCTCTGTGACACCAGAAGGATATAACCCCTCCTGGCGTTAAGCTACTGAAGTTTGGGGGTTGTTTGTTCCAGCAATTAGCATCCCCTGACTAATGCATCCTCCCAGACAGACTTCCATGAATTCTGGTGCCGTGATTCTCTCTTCCAAGCACAGCAAATATACGCCGTTTGAGCTGGCAGTAGACAGAATTGAGAAGCAGTGGAAACTGGTCTTTGAACTCTCCTTCTCTCCCTTTCAGACTTGTTTTCCCCTCTTAGCATTTCCTCCCTCTGAGCACCAAATGTTCCCCGGCTGCTCAGTCTTGTCTGTCTCAAGAAAATAAGCCCAACATGTTCAGTAGCTATTCTTCCTTTCAACCATCATCTCGTGACCATGAGTGGTGAGCCGCTTGCCACCTGGGTAATTTTGGAGAAATTCCTTAAACATCGCAGATTCTGTGTATCCTCATCTGTAAAATGGGAATGACTGTATCCACCCTCCAGTACTGCTGTGATGATCAGAGGTAATTTAGGGAAAATGTCACCTTGGAACCTGGAACATAGTGGAACCCCCCCAAAAAATCCAGTAACTCCTATTTTTAGTATGATTATGATTATCATAGCATGATATCTGACAGCAAAAGGGATACAAAATATAAAATGGGGCTCTTTCTCTCTGAAACATACAATCAAGATTGAGAGAAAAATCATACATAAATAAAGGCAGCATGTGATTATTAAAGAAGAATAAAGATGGAATATTAGAAAAAAGGAGAGTTATAGGAGCTAAAATCATCACTTATGAGATACTGGCAATTTAGGGTGCAGAAAGAGAAAGCACTGGTGAGCTGGTACCCATACTACATTTGTGGGTAACTTCCCAGCTCCATCTTCAATGCCGTCATACTGGAAACTCAAAAGAGGCACTGGTGAGGGCACTTACACCACGGCAATTGGCAAGTGTTACAAACCTGGGCTCTTTTTTTCTTTGAAGAGCAGATTATGAAACACCATCCCATCAATGAAAATAATCATTCATTGTGAGGTATCTTTACTCAAACTGCCTCCTTTAATTCTCACAATCACTACTGAGGCAGGCTCATTTTCCAGATGAAAAATCAGGCTTCACCATGTTAAGCGATTGGCAAAGAATCCTGTTGCCCGAGATCCCTTCATTAACGACCAGGCTGCTTCTAAAAGTGAAGGGCACCTGCGTGTCTTTTTCTCAGCATATCAGATGCTTATTCCCCTGAACACAGAAAGCTCTTCCTTAAAAACATCTAAATTCAGGTGGTCCTCCTCCCACCATTCTCATTTTTTTTTCACCACCCTTCATTTTGCTCCTCCACTCACCTGACATTCCTTCAAAAACATACTCCACATTTCTTACCACTCTTCCCTCTACACAGCCGATGCAACATTTGGTACAGATGTCCTTTCAAGGATTACCCGTCACACACTCTCAAGAAATCTACTTGTGCCTAAGGGTTGGGATAAGTTATGAATGCTCTTTAAATCAATGGTTTCTCATACACCTGTCCCGACCAAGGTAATCTATTCTATCTTGGGCCAAGCTGGGGACTGTCCAGTAAGTCTGGATCTAGAAAGAGCTGGGATACCTCTTGGATTCAGATAAGGTCTCTGATAACAGCTTCAATAACAACAGCCATCAACAGCTGGTGTCAGGTTGAACGTGTGCCTGAGGGGTGAGAAAAGCCAGGGAACATCCCTAGGTTTCAGATGTAGCCAGGGGTCTCAGGAGACATCTGTACCCAGCGTGACTTTAAATGTCAATGGGTGCTTGCCATCTTGGTAATATATCATCACTTATTTTCTGTCTGACTGAAGCCTGGCCATCTTACAAAACCCAGAGCCTTCCAAGGACAGAAGAACAAATGGGTGAAGGCATGGAAGCACAATAGCCCATCCCCCATGCAGAAAATGGCAAAGGCACCCAAGGAGCCTGGAGAATACAGGTATTAAAGTTGCAGTGGTCGCCAATGAAGAAATGGTGACTTTGGGTGGGGCCAGAGGAAGACACAGCTGTGAACAAAGCAATAGAAGTTTACTGTTTGTTTCAAAGGCTTCGGGCAGGCACCAGAGTATAAAAGCAACAGGTTCCGTATTTGCATTTTGGAAATGGTAGCAGCAGGGATGGTAGGTTATTAAGGTGAGAATTTGGAGATAAAGAGACTAATTAGAAGGCAGGAAACTACTGTTATAATAAAGGTAACAGGTAATGCAAGATTATACTGGAGAAGGAGAATAGACAGGAATTAATGACTAAGCCGGGAAAGTAAGGCAATAGAGTAGTCAGGGATTATTCCCAGGTTTTTGTCTTATGGATACTGGTGCAGGTTGGGGGCAGCAGGCTAAAAAAAGAATATACTTCAGACATTTTGTGTTCCAAGTGTCCACTGGTCACCCAAGTATAAAATTCAGTAAATGACTACATAAGTCTGGAGTTCAGAACAGAGACACGTTGATTAAAGTGATTTTAGGTGCAATCTTTTAATTGCAAGTCCCCTAATACTGAGAATTTACCAGCCCAGATAAGTGGAAAGTCTGGAGACAAGGCAGGTTTTAGGTTTCACACATCCAGTGGATCCACCATATTAACAAGAATAAAGGTTCCTTTCATCCCTCCACTCTGCCATCTCCATATCACCTCCGTCTTAATGCTGGAATCCATCACGATCCTTGAATTTCTGGATTTACTTGCTTCCTTATCTTCTACTTACTTGCAGAGAATTCAGTTTATAAAAGAGCAAAATTCCTCCTGAATTTTACCTTGATTGGAACCATCAACGAACCAATCCCTAAAGCCGGGGAATAGCATGCATGGATTTGAGTGGTAGACCTCACTGACCCAAATTAAAAACCATGGTGAAGGGTATAGGATTACCCTGATTGGTTTAGTCTAATCACAGCGGCTGCCTGGAAATGTGGTAATCCCACACAGACTACAAGGATCCCACACACTCAAAAAGCAGTGAAGTACATGTCAGTGAGACAAGCCCAACTGAACTGGACCTCGAGTACCACGAGTACATTAGTATATAGTATATATAGCATGTAGTGTATAGGCAAATCCATCATGCCACTCCTTCCTTTAAATACCTCACAGTCTTCCTACTAGTGTCAGAATAAGAGCAACGTTCTTAACCATGGACATGATGGCCATCTTGGTAATAATGCACCCATATACCATCCTTTTCTTTCCTCTAGTTCCCTTGATCCCTGTCCATGCTCAAGCACACCACTGGCCCTCCTGCTGCAGAATTTGAACATGGGTTTCCTCTAAAAGAACATTCCCCACCCACTCCCACCACTCCACTTCCTTACTTGGCCTGTTCTAATCCTATATCAACTCTCAGTGAATCAGCACTTCCTTGGGGCAATCGTCCTGTCCTCCTAAACCAGGTGTCTCGTCTTTCTCTTTCACTGGACTTGTCACAGAAGGAATTTTACATTTTTCTGATTCTCAAGTGATTCCTTTCTTCCCCAATAAAGAGTAAGCTCCACAAAGACAAGGCCTGGGTCTTGTTTGCTTTCCATCCTATCACCCAGTATCCAGCAAAGTCTGGGACAGGGAGGACACATTCAACATAATCACAGTCAGTGGGACGGCTGGTCCATCAGCCCCTCGAAATAGGCTGTGCATACAGGAAAATATCAAAACTGCTAAGAGAATTCCCAAAGTTGCAAATCTTTCTGCAGAGCTAAGGATAACCTAAAATGATGAAAATCCATGTTTCACCATACCTATTATTAACTAAAGAAATTAAACCACAGGCACACAATAAAGATTAGATTAAGGAGTTATATACAACACATCTTTCTCCATAATTTAAAGAATAGTTTCTTTCACAAATATGCAAGTATGAATTCAGATTCAGCAAGAAACATACAGATCTCTTAACAACACTGAAACCCTTGCCAGTCACAGTACCAGATAGGAGTTGATCTACAAACCTCAAGCTCAGTGATTTCTATGGTAAAAATGCAGTGAAACAGTCAGACTTCACGTATGTTTTCTCCCTCGACAGAAATAATCTCTTATATGGTCATTGTAAAGGGAAATATTTGCCTCTTTACACTCTCTTTGATATGCACCCTAGTGATTTGGTACATATTATACAATCACTGGCCTCAGGACAGAGGAGAAAACAACTGTTACCTCTACAGTAAAACAGCTTTCTGTGATCTGGTGATAGCAAGACACAAAGTGGGTTAGGAGTTCTGTGTCAGTTACTTAGACAGCAGTTACAACTCAATATTTTCTGAAAACCTTTCCACTGAAACTTCCCAATTGATTAACAAGGGTATCATTAATATTTAAAGTTCTGCTTCAAGTATAATAATCAGAACGCCACGGCCACAACAATAAATACCCTACAGCAGTTTACTGCTTTCAAATTTTCAAAGCACTTGCACACACAATATTTCATCTTCCCTTACACAATTATATACACCAGAAAAAAGCAGGGATTGGTTCAAATTTTCCAGGCAAGGCATTGAAAGAGCTGGGAAGAGAACCCATAAGGTCTTCTTTTAACCTCCCTGCAAACTGACTCTCACCCCTTTTCTTATGCCATGAAAGAGAATTGACATCTTCAGAAGTTGGAACCCAAATGTGGATAAAGAATAGTAATATTCTCGTAGAACAAGTTATCTTTCATCTCACAAATCCATCATTCAGAATCCCAACTTCCTAATCATCAGGACTTTTCCTTTGGGTTCAATATGCCCCACTGGAAAAGTCTATTATTTAAATTAATCCTGACTCAGAAGCATTTTTAACTCATTTGCATTTACTTTTTTTCTCCTTTAGCTGCACAGAAACAGAGAGGATATTTTTTAGATTGAAGGTACACATGAAGAAATGAAGATATTACTTTGTAAGCTACACTGGAAAATTCTCAAAGGTAAGAATATAATGTATAACCCATCCAATAACAACCCACCAATGAAGAAAAGCACTGTTGCAAACGATGGACGGTTAAGGCAAACTCTACGCATCAGTGCAAGCTGCTAATGGTTCACCTTTCTCTGAATTGTGCAAGAGAGTAGGGTCCAGAAGTAAACTGAGTGGGAGCAGTGGAAACCAATCTCCACGTGGACAGAAAATCTCCCATGTGTCTCCCATGAGTGCCTCCACATGGAGTGGTGGAAAAAATAACATATATTTACCTGGATTGTAAAAATTCAAACATCACTTTTTGTACCTAATTCAAAACATGAGTTAATGGAAAGATGTTAACAGTTAAAAAAAAAAAAAAGGAATCCTTTTCGAGCTCTAAAACAATGAAATTTTCTTATACTGTTGTCTATTACAAAAGCTTTATAGTTTTGACTTTCTAGTTTGTCTTATACTGTGGAATACATTTTTTGTATATTTTATGAGTCTTATTTCAGTTTTTTATCATCAACATTCAGCTGCCTTAGCATCATTTACTGAAGTGTCTGTGTATCAAACAATGTTACTATGCTATCCAGATCACTTTGTATTGATTACAAATTTTTTCTGAATAGGAAAAAAAAACAGATGCAGTGACTCTTAATTTTGTCTACCCAACATCCATTCCGCTCTTCTTCCTTCATAACAGCCCTAAGGGAGTTTGGTTGCTGTTGCTGTTCCTTTGTTTGTTTTCACGTAGCCACCCCTCCTCCAAGTGGATCAGGAGGCGGTGACCTCATCTCTAGTTCAGACACAGATCCTGAGTACTGTTGGGAATCACAGCTCTTCCCTTCCCCTGGCCAGAGACTGGTTTAAAAACAGACACTGAGACACAGAGTTCCGTCTGCCACGGGGTTCCTGGGAAAGGTCTCCCTGCTCCAAGGAAAGAAACACAGTAGGAGATGATTTTTTAATCTTCTCTGGCCATTTTCCTGTTTGGGCATCATGCGTAGAATGGCAGCAGGAATCTCCTTATCATTCCTTGGATGAAGCCGGCACACAGAGGAGGGAAAATATCAGAGATTTCAGAATAGGTTGCATTTATATATTACTTTAGTCATACATTTCCTTATGTTTAACCCAATTTGGGTCAGAATTTTCTTTTGTTGCAGCTGCAAGAAAACAGTAGGTCCTCCCTCCAACCCCTGCCACCCTGGAAGTAGGGTTATTAATCTAATGCTCACTGAGGTTCTTTAAAAATACATACCAACTCTGGATAAACCCAGACTTTACATACCGAAAGGCCATCATCTCCTGGCCGATCACAACAGTCCAAGCCGCACAGAGGCATCATTTTCAGGAATTATACCAGGTACAGGCCCTGTAATTCCCCTTTTAATTCTTTCCTGATATGCACAGGTATCTCCTCTCTCACCTCTCCTGTCCCCTGTGGCCTCCTCACAAAAAGCGGCCGGCCAGCAAATACTCAGTGTGCACTCAGTACAGGTAAAGCTAACGGCAGCAAAAGATACCAAAACAGTACTTTCTTCTTGATTCACCAATATCAGTCCTACACACATGCTACACACATGGCCTAAGCACTGCCAAGATGAGGGTGAGGGGTGGGGGAAGGATTGGTTCTCCAGACCCCAGACCCATGGGTGGGCCTTAGGGAGGTCCAGAAATGCCTGAAATTGTTGCAAAATTTTACTCGTGTATTTGTCCACAGGCATTTTTCTGGGAAGAAAGTCTGTAGTGTGTGTTGTATTTTCAAAGCAGTCTCTGACCCTAAGAATGTTAAGAACCTCTGCTCTGGATCAACTAATGTCAAGCAAACCACACTGTCTGGAGGTGTGACACACTCTTGTCACTCCTGTAACAGAGGTGAGGGCAGAGGACACGTTCCCCAGATCTCCTCCTTTCTTGTTCTAGGAAAACTCTCTCAAGTACTAATAATACTGAAGTTTTGCAGTATTTCAGGCTACCTAACATTTTGTAGACTCTCCTGGAGCCTCAAGGGCAGTTCATACCCCACGTCAATAGAAGGGAAAATAAGTCCCATTACTTAAAAACACAGAACACAACCTATTCTCTCTCTCTCTTTTTTTTTTTTACAACCTATTCTTAAGTTTGGGCCCCTCTAAATGAATTCTGAATCCTGAGTTCAAATGGAGTTGAGGAGACAAAATAGGCACTTGACAAAATAACTAATATTAGCAAAAATGTTTTAAGTTTAAGCTACATACGGGAGATAAACATCAAGGATTGCTTTTTGAAATATTTTTGAAAAGAAGGCAGAACTTTCCAGAAAAAGTTTGATCTCAGGCATCAGAGGGCACAAAGAAGGGCATCACAAGGTGTGGTGAGAGAACAGGTGAGGGAGGGCCCAGCTGGAAAAGGGCAAGGCCTTATAACCCAAGATAAGCAGAGGAATCAAGACTAGTTTTATTTTCCCTCAAGAGGAAGTCTCATAAAGTAGTGAGAGACAAGAAGAAATCTGGGTCTTTTCTATCAGCCACACTTCCACACACTTCACTCAACCTTATTCAATTTTACTAACGCAGCCTTTACCCACTTCTCCTCCTTCTCTCTCCTGCTGCCATCTTGCAAAACGAGGTCCTATAAACCAGCTTCCTAGACTTCAGATTTGCACCACTGCAACCTATCATGAGCCGTTGACAGCTGTCACTTCTCCATACAATAAACCTCAGTGGCTCCCTGCTGCTTTGGGGATAAAGTCAAAATTCTTTCGCCCAGCATTTAAGATGCTTGGTGATCTGTGTTTACCTTCTTTTCTTGTGTAACCCTGAGCAGCACTACTGTTCCCTTTGTCCTCCAATCACATGAGACTCTTCACTGTTACCCAATACATCTCCAGTTATCTGGTCTCCAAGTCTTCCCTCCACATCAGAAACATTCCTTCCCTCTCAGTAAATGCATGCAGAATAAATAAATGAGTAAATGAGTCCACTGAGGGACGGACACACACACACACACACACACACACACACATATCAATCAATCAATTACATATATCTGTATGGTATATATCTGTACAGATCAAGCTAAGGGATGAAATACAAATTCTTCACAAATCTTAAATGTAAGGTCCCCACAAAAGTCTTTACACAGAATTTAATCTTCTAATAGTTCAACTTTAAGGCTTTAATTATATAGCAGTACATATGATAATCTGTATACTACTTAACATTAAGTGATGAATTGTCTTCTCACAGCAAATATGAACTTTCATTTGGCCCTTGATGGGACATGGTTTATCTTTTTATACAATCACGTTTCATTACCAGAGGATGAGAAATTAGAATACATGTGTATAATATAGTATGTTCTAGACATCTTCAACTTTCATAGGCATCTAGGTAAGTGCATTTGCAAGTTGTTTTTCCTATAACCTAAGTCGATAAAGTTCAATGGTATTTATCCACAAGGATTTTAAGACCCTGTACTCTGTCCTCAAAAATCTCTGCAAACGTAATATAAATCATCCCCAAGATTCAAACCTTTACATTCATTCAGGGTCTCCACTTATCATCACTTCTTTGGAAAGGCTCTGTCTGGCTACCCTACTCATACCCAGTTCCCACACAACCCCAAAATTATGCTTCATTTTTTTCACAATATTTAGTATTATATCTATTTATATATGCATAAATATAGGTTTATTTGGTGGTTGATATCTTTGTCTACTGATCCCGCTGTGGGATGCAAACTTCAGGTCAGGGTATTGACTGAGCACCAGTGCCCCAGACCCCAGACCAGTGCTTCACTAAGAGTTCAATGAATACTTGTTGAGTGGATAAGTAGATTCATTAAACATTAAAACTCAGAATCTTACACACAGAAAAAAAATCATAAAACAAAATTCACAGTACCTGACAAAATAATTATCAACAACTAAAACAAACTTTTTTGATGTCAGTGTAAATACATTGTTGCAAGGTAAAATATAATAAAAGAAGAAAGCTTTTGTTTCCTGGAAACGGCTTTAGACATTTTTAATTATGTCTTTACATGTTTTATTTTTCTAATACATTGAATGGCGGAAATCTATAAAGAAATAGACATGGATGGGATAACACCTTAATTCGAAAAAATCCATGAGATCAAATTCACAAATTATTATCCCTTTAAAATAAAAAACAGATTCAAAATAGCAAAACTTGACTCCATGATATACAGTTTACTAATGGTTTACTCAAGGGATTGTGTACAAAGCTCTCCATTTTCTTGAGAAAAACAGCAGAACCAGCTGGTAGATATATACAGTGCCCCTCAAAAGCCCCTGTTAAAGCCACAAATAATTGCAAAACCTGTTCAAATCAAATGGATAGTTTATTTTATGTATGACTTTGCAAAGTCTTTACAAATATCCATGGATGGCTTTGCACCCCATTTGAAAGGATTTACCATAAAACTGCACCAGCATAAACAAACAAAAGTATTCTTAGTATTTATAGTCATAACAACAGACTATGAAGTTCTGTCTTCAGCTGTGGTTGTGAAAAACCTTAGTTCCTGGATTTCCATTGGCTATAGTCTAATATACAAAAGAAACAGGGTTTTTTATTTAAAGGTAATGCACACAGATTCTCTCTTTGGGTGTCCATACTCCAACCATTTTTCAAAAACTCAGTTACAAGGGAGAAAAGCATAGAAATAAGGGTATAAATTTCAAAACATACCATGGCTCTCTGTTAGACATAGGAGTATTTAGACCAACAGGAGTGAAACTGGTTTTGAAAAGTCTTTCTTACAAGATTTTGGCCTCAAAAGAGGCTGGGAATTAGGGGATGGAGGAAAAAGAGAGGAGTGGTGGCCAGAAAAATGTACAACAGGGCGACAGGGCTAGGCCAGGAATTGAAAGGTGCGTGCTAAGATAAAAGCACACTCTCACCCAACTCAGGGTGTAGCTCTGACTTCAGAGAGACTTCTTGGGCTGGGAGGGAGATCCCACTGATCTAGAGTCTCTAATACTTACAATCCTGCATCCTCACGGCCCAGGACTGAATGGACAAAGGCAAAAGGCTGGAAAAACAGTTGTCACAAAGTAGAACAAAGGGAAACCACCCTTGGCTCCTCACAGCTTTGGTATGCCTCCAGAATCTTTTGTTGTTGCTGCTCTTTTTTTCCCCCTCTTTTCTTTTTAATTCAGAAACGGTAGCTTCAGTGTAAATAAGAGAAGTCAAAGGGAAAAAAGACTCTCTTTACAAAACAAGCTTTCCAAACACACCTGTCCCCTATTTTGAGGATTCTGTGTATCTGTACAGATATTAGAGGCTGATTTCTAATCCTCCAATTTCCTCCACGAGTTTCTGTAACTTAGAACTCTGGAGCTGCAGTTCTTAAAAATTAGTATGAATGTGCATCCCAAAGGCGGCACGTGAAAGATGCTGGTCCCAGGGCACCAGACCCAGTGGACGCCAGGAATCTGCAAGTTACAACGAAGGCCCAGCACCTCAGAAGGCAGGGGTACCCACTTCGAGCAATGCTGGGGTGTCAATGACCAGTTTTCATTTTTGTTTTTTTGGCCGCACCGCACAGCGTGTGTAACTTTCCTGACCAGGGACTGAACCCACGCCCCACGCAGTGGCAGCGCGGAGTCTTAACCACTGGGCCACCAGGGAAGTCCTTGAGGTGTAGATTAGAGCCAGAGTTTCCCTAATTCCAACTGACCCTTTGAACTAACTCTATCACTCATCTAGAACACTGTTTACAAATACATACACCCAGGTACCACCCAGAGGTACTAAATCTGACTCTTCCAGATGGAGCCAAAGAGTCTGAACTTTCACCAAGCCTCTACCCCAAGCCCAACCTCCAACCTGTCCCCAACACGTTCTGATAGCAGCCAGTGAATGGCAACCTCTCCTCAGGTTCTCTGCAAGTCACCTTGCCTATAAGTGCCCACGTGTTGCAATCCAAGAGGAGATTAATCATATTCAGAATCTCAAGTACCAGGTGAATCTCAGGATGGGTGTTAGCCATCACCGCCCGGGAACAAAGGTGAACCCACAGAGGCCCAAGGATTCCAGAGAACCTACTGCCTCTAATGACTGATGTACTGATGTCAAAGCTCATGAGGACTGACCATAAAAAACAGGTGAAATACAAAAAAAAAATCAACAAACCACCCAACCAAACACAAAAGAAACTTTTGTGAGGGAAAATGGGTTACCATTTTCCACAAGGCAATCTGCATCCTGAACACAAATAAACCCACCGCACAAGAAGACATCATTTTTAAACAGACCTAGAAATACTCAAGATTTCTTTCAAACCTCCACCCCACCCCACTCCCCGCCAGGATTCAACAACACTCCATGATGAGAGCCTGTTCTTAAACAATCTGAAACCACTAACACCTAAGCACACGTGAGATGTCAAAACAAAACACTTCTCCACATCCCAATCCTGACGCAGTGAGGAAAGGCGGCCGGCATCTGATTCAATCAGACCACATTCAAAGCAGGTGGTTCTAAACGTTATTCGAGCAAAGTGTGTCAGCTCCTTCCCCACACGCAGCAGCAACACCCTCAGTCACGCGTGTACTTTTTCATGTAACATGAAGAACCAGAAAGAACGGTTTTGAACCTTTGTATGCGGGTGAAATCTAATCCCTACACTTTTGTTCACAGAGCATCAAGGGCATCTTACTAAGAACATGTGCCTTAGAAGAGCAGCAACTATAAGGAAATATCTAGAAATTAAAATACTGCTATGCAGAAGACCTGTGACGTCTTCACATCAAAGGCAGTCAAATTGGGATGTGTGATTACTTTGCCTCTCTTTGGGCAAATATGAATTTAGTTCCTTTAGGGCAGGCTCAAGATTATTGTATTTATATAATATATACACATATACTGCCTATCTTTCAACAAATTTGACTTCAGCAAAAAAAAAAATAAACTGGGACTCCAGAGGCACATATTTCTGAACACTATTCTCTTTCTGTTGAACTGTGGCAGGGGTAACACACTCAATCCCGTTATATCTCAGCCTCCTCATCTGTGAAATGGGAATAACAGTATACAGTGTTTGACAGCTTAAATGAGATGATTCAATGCACTACACTTAGCAGAATATCAGGCACACAGAAGTGCACAGCCCATGCAAGTTTTTCTAAGTATTATTATTAATATTAAGAACTGTTAACCCTTCTCTCCCCCAGGTAGTTTAGGGACAATCTGATTAACAAGGAGTGAAAAAGAAACTGAATAATTGTATAAAATATGACAATAATTAGCATGTCGTTCTGCCACATGAATCACCTCATCAGAGCGGATGGCAAGCCTGCCCTCCGTTTTCTCCGTACGGCCAGAGAACGCAACACAGAAACGATCTCGCCCTCCACGTGAGTAGGTACTTCACAAATTCTTCAATTAAAAAAAAATATATCTCATTTGGACCGCACCAGTATTTTGATGAACATCCCCAGTACGACAGAGAAATGTTGACATAGGGTATAACTGAGAATGCTATTTAGTTGAGAGAGATTAGAAAAATGTCTCAAAAGTATTAATGGAAAGGTTAAGAAAAAGCAGGGAGGGGGAAAAAAGGAAATCTTTCAAAAGATGATTTTCCATTAAACTTCACTTGATTATGGAGGGAAAAAAAATCCAGGCTATTAGTCTGCTGTGTTGGTTAATAGTTTTCCTTATTTTGAGAAAACAATGAAAACTAATGAGTTACATCCAGCAGCTTTAAAAAATGAATTACTGTGCATAATTCGGAAGCCCTTACACCACATGCCTGTATGCAGTCCTTCTTTTAGTCAAGGTTCCAAATTAAGGTTATTATTTAGGAGAAAAAGTTGGAGAGACATGAAGAGCTGTATAACAATTCCCCGAGACCATCAGTGGGGGAGAGCAGTTACGTTCAGAATGAATTGGAAGAGAGACTCCAGGCCAAATATTTAAACAGGGGTGCAAAGGATACACACACAGCAATCTGCACGCACCTGTCACTGCAAAATTCAACACTCTCACAATCGAAAGGGCATTTGTGTTCACAAATCAAGTAATTATATCCCTAACTATCCATCTGCATATGCAATTACCCAGTCTGCTGCACAGAAAAGCAGATTTTTGCAGGTGTTTCTTTACCATCTTTCCTTCAAAATCCAGTTGCCCTTTATGTCCCCAAATCTGGGCACATACCAGTCCTCTAATTGAATCTTCGCGGCACTGTGATGAAGATCAAGTGTTATGTTTTCACATTCCGCGTTCACATACAGAAGATTCTGTAATCTAATCAGGCTCTTGCTCCCTATTACCACTTGACTAATGGTTTAATGGGCTCCGTTTACACCTTAGTGTTAAAGGACAAGCAATGTGCTTCCTAACTTCTTCGATGAATCTGGCCCTGGGTTTCTCTGACACGTTCTAGTTTTGCATATGGACTTGAAAATCTCAGAGTTAAAATTCTCAGATGCCAAGTAAAGTTAAATGAACAGCATGTCAAAGTAGACGACAGAGAAAATGAGCATGTGTGTTTGAGGGCAGTGTCTTTAATCAAAACGGAAGCTTCGCTGAATTTTGGAATCATTGAAATTCACATTGCAAAGCACTTTTCTATACTCAGAACTTGTTAAACATTTGTTCCAACTGATGCAAATTGTACTTCTGTGCAGTTGTATTACCCAGGAGAAATCAATAACCTCTCCGTGCATGGTGCATCTAGGAACCAGTTCTCCTTCACATCAGTCTCAGACCTAAGTTAATCTCAGACCCAGCTTCATAGAACCTGAGAGCCAAACAGGACAACAGGTAGCATCAAGTCCAATGTTGATCACAGAAATAGGAACCAAGGTCCAAATAAGTGCAGAGGGATCCAATGTCTCAGGAGGTGTTTAAAGAACTGTCTCTGGAAGCTTCATATGTATGACAGTATTTCTAACTTTCACTTCTTCACTGTTTGAAGTTAAT
Organism: Hippopotamus amphibius kiboko; assembly: GCF_030028045.1. Taxonomy (NCBI): domain Eukaryota; kingdom Metazoa; phylum Chordata; class Mammalia; order Artiodactyla; family Hippopotamidae; genus Hippopotamus; species Hippopotamus amphibius. The sequence goes on from NC_080196.1 coordinate 96,078,779, forward strand.
GTTCAGGTTCTGCTACACACTTTTGCAAATTTCTTAGATTTTCCTGGGTGTATAGTTTGAACAACAAGAAGTCTGTTTACAACAGCAGCGGTCATTTGCTGTTCCAGGAAAGTGGAATGTTGTGGGGTTAAACTTCATGCTTGCTTTCTTACAGAAGCTTCTAAAATATTTTTCTATGTACTTTTTGACGAATGTGACATACAACCTTTAAAACATCATTTTATAAGACCCAGATTACTTTCTGCTTGCTCTAAATTAAGGAAACATCCTCAAGTAAAAACCAAATCAAAGCGGGCAGGGGCAACCAGGCCTAGTGCTCGACTTCTGACCTCCTGTCTTCATACCAAGGATGAGACACTACTGGCTCTGAATATATTTATTGTGTTTGCCCTGCAGAGAATTCTTGGAGATGCTGGAATGTCAGGTGAGGCACGCCTGTCCCAATTGCTAATACCCACCTCTTTCTACTCTCTGCTTCACTCGTTGACATTACCTGCTTAGAGTCCAAAGTCAAGTGCATTTTCAAGGCTCTGCTCCAGACCAAGTAGTTACCACTGTGACCAAACTCTTAAGAGGGTAAGAGAAGGAGACACACACACACACACACACACACACACACACTCTCTCTCTCTCTCTCTCTCTCTCTCTCTCTCTCTCTCTTTCTCTCTCCTAGGGAATGGACAAAAGCCATGATATGAAGCTAGAACATCTCTGGTGACAGAGCTACCAATCTGTGAAAGATACAGCTATCTAATGCTGTTAAAGTATTTGAGTCATTCACGTGTTACAAGCAGTATTTCAAAAGAAGAACACTGTTAGTATGAATAGCACAGCTATCCTAAGAAACTGTCCTAAACAAAGTGAAAGGATTTAGTGACCAGTATTTAAAAAACAAGAAAGTAGACACCACCACCAACTTGTAAGTGCTGGGGGAAAAAAACACTCTGGGGCTAAGTGAGCATTTCCTAAAGTTGTTTTCTGCAGAATGTTCCACATGGGAGGTATCCCATGAAAAAGGAGTTCTCTGGTCAAAGTAGCTATGTCACCCTCTTAGGTGGTTTACAAAGTGTAATGCAAAATGCGCTTAAAATAAAATTTCTATTAGCATGTCTTGAAACAAGATTTTAAAAAATGCTGGTCTAAATTATTCTTTCAAAATGTTCAACAGGAAAAGGGGAATAACTGACATTTTAAATTACTGTTTTGTAAATTACACAAAGTATATGAAAAGCAAATCAATGGAATATAGATTGTATATTTAAGCATCTCCTCCTTAATAATTCTTGAACACAGGAAAATGTGGGGACCTTAACCTATAAATGATTTAATGTGTACTATAATTATACTATTTAATTAAATTATTATAAGTTAGTGTCCATATCCAAAGGTAAATATCCAAAGACCAAAACTCCTCTGCTTCTCAACAAAGAATGTGAGAATAACCCATACGACCCTGCTTCAGTTTCTGTGATCTTTTGTTAAACTGCTCCCTGATCCAATCATACTTCCCTCAGTCCATGGTCCAGTTGCACCTTCCCATCAGGCCAAAAATCAACAGCAAAATACGTTTCCTATATATATGTAAAGAGTGTAAGATGGTGAAACCAAGAAACTTAGACTATTGCCATATACTGAACTTTGGATCAGACTTCATTTTGTAAATGTTTTCCTCATTTTTATGACTCTGCATTCACTCCCCTATATTTAAATATTAAATTACATCCTTGACTTTTCTCGTTAGAATCGACAGCCGGCTGTTTACTTCTTTGGCCAGAACACAGCAATTGATTTGAGATATTTATTTATTATTTATTTTGTAAACAAGAAAAGAGTGGTCAGGAATGTACGACCAGGCAGAAACAGAAGTAAAACAGTTTTTGCTAACACAGGCTCATCTCCGATGAATAAAGTAGCCACAAACTGTACATATATTCCATTTGGTGGGGGGAAGACACCCTGAACGAAAACTGTGGAATCAGATGAAAGGTGGTTTGGGTGCATGTAGAGGAAGAATGGCCAGTGAGAATAAAGGGCCTTCTCAGCTAAAGAGAGTCTTTTGAGATTAGCATTATGATTTAAGTCTACTTCAAAATGGTTTCAGCCTTATTAAAATTACATTAAAACTAGCCCTGATGCATTTGCATTTAAAGGGTTGCCTTACACTACTTAGCCAGCACTGAATTCAGTCCCCATTGATTTTACAGTATTAGGGCACCACCATCAGAGACGTTTTTCAGGGTAAACGACAATAACACTCTAACAAAAGGGTTTAAGGATACAAGTCATTGGAAATGTGAAAAGGAGGACGATATGTATTCGCAGAGAAGTCACCTGCAACATTACAACGACCAAGAGTAGGCTAGACAAGGGAATGATTACTCATGTGATCCTTTACCAATAGGACCGCATTCAATCAGGAACATTGCACTTTTGTCAGAACGTAAACATTGAAAGGAACACAGAGATAATAAACTATTTTTTTGAATTTTAAACTGCCTCAAAGTTATTAACTTTGATCTTTTCAATCCTATATTAAGAGAAAAGAGTATATTATTGCAACATCTATAAAGATCTGAAACAGATAATGAAGGCTTCCTTTAAAAAAAAGTCTACAGAAAGCAACACAGCTTAAAGAAGTGAGTCTTGGCTTTCTTTCTAAAAGAAAATCAATGCATTCTTCGGCCTGGTTCTTTCATCATCAAGAGCTCAACCACAGGGCTACTGGTTTTATTATTTTAACCAATTCAAAACTTGTTTGATTCAGACCATTAATTCATTGAAGCCAAGAGATGAGTTGCTTCAGTGCCTCTGCTCCACGTGACTTATCAAAAGCCTACACTAACACAAGAGAATCTAAAACCTGAACCAAAGTCCCCACAGGCTTCCACTCCAAAGAAGGTGGAAAATACAAGAAAGTATTTGAGGTACAAAAGTCTGTAAGTTGGTTCATCACTTATGTCTACTTTGAAATGTAGAATTAAATTAAATTTTTAACCCTGTCCTAAGCATACAATAAATAGGAAAGCACTTTTGTAAGTTCAAAGTACTACACAAAACTGTTAGGATCATTTAATTATGAGAGACGTTAAGCAAGATTTTATGGGAGCTAATTCCGCTCTACCATATAGTTATTAAAAGGAAAAAGTGAAGGTAAAAACTCCCAGGCCACAAACAAAGATATTTTGTATGAAAAATATCTTCGGCAACAATCAAAATCAGCTGCTAAGATCGCATGCTTTTCATTATTTTCAATCTCAGCATGATAAATAAGGCAAATACACACTGAAAGCCCTGACAAAAACGGACAATAAATCAGATTAATTCTGTAGAAAATAGCCATGTCAAAAAAAAACTGTATTCTAAGTAGCAATTTCTGTAACCACAACATAATCCAGACCTAAGAGGAGTAGTTGTTTTACACTACTCCTTTTGTAATTATGAAAATAAATGTATATTCGTTAAAAATATACACTGTTGGATTTCTGAAGGATCTGCCTTATTCAGGATCTTTACAAGGACATGGGCGGTGAGATCTATTTCTTTTTATTTCAGGCTGGAATCATCTGAGTTTTCCCCTGAGTTTTTCCTTCCCTGGCTTTGGCCATTGATAGGTATCTTCATGTCCTTTCTTCCCTGGCTCTCCTTCTAGGTTTACAACCACAAGCCTACTATATTGTAATACATGTTTTTCGGAGAAATAAAACCCAGATTCGGTCGATGGAAAGGGGAGCAACAAAACTACCACAGCCGAAGTCTTCAGTGCAAGTCTACCACAAAAAGTAAACGCTCAGAGTTTTCCTACAGCTAACTCTGTACATGGCTGCCAAGGAAAGAACCTAAATTCAAGTGCTTTATAATTGACACAAATTGCGCCAAAGTACAGTGTGTTACAATAAATTATGAAGCTTATCTAAATTATAAAAGTAATTAAACTTTCCTCAGATACTCATGATTCTGCCCTCCATAAATTTTCTCTTCATTGCATATTCAATAGCTATGTGTTCCAGTTCAACAAAAAACAACAACAACAAAAAATTTAAAAAAAGAAAGAAAGGGAAAGAAAAAAAAAAGATCTCCTTGCAGGAACAACCATGAACATATAGGCATACAACATATCTAAATTCCAGAAATGCATAAACAATTACTTCCAAGATCTTCAAACCATAGCAAATGTTAATAAAAATACTGATACTGAAACAATTCTCTTAGAGCTTTTTTTTAGTTTTGTTTTCCTCGTATTATTATAGATGTTTGTTTAAACATGAGTTTTCTCCTCTATCCCAAGATTTCCTTCTACTGCATGAAGCCATAAATCTTTGTTAGCATATTACTGTACAATCTGTTACAATAATAACAAAAATAATGAAAGCAACAGCAACCCAGTTATATGGTCCTTGCCATTTGCAACTAAGTCCCAACCTTTTTATGTACTCTCAGTGTGTAAAATATGTACAGAACTCATCAAGTGCTGAAACACAGCCTTCTAGAAGGGAATACAGCTGCTGCTCAGAATCGAACTGCACAAGAGCTGTAAAATTATTTTTTTACATAAATATGTTTAAAGCCAACAAGGGAGAGTGTGTATGTGTTGCGGGGCTGGGGGGGGGGGGTAGTGATAACATTTTCAGGTTTAAATTTAAAGAAACACCCAAATGGCATCTTGATGCTCATAAGGACAAAAATCTCTTCTCAAAAGGTTCCACCACATTCCCAGGGGGAGCAAATCAGCCGAGCAGGTGGGTAAGTGATGAAGGAAACCCTTGTTCTATTATAAATATCTTCAATAATTAGCCAACGTGATGAACAAATTAAGAAGCAGCACATAGGATGAAGCCCAAATTGGTAAAAAGTTTCCCAGGATTTAGTTTGATTTTTGTTTGGGTACCTGGTTTCTCAGTCCTAAATCAGGCACTTCTATTTCAGTATATATTCCCATTTCACGAAAACATTTTATCAACAGAAAAGGAAATGAGTTTGAATAAGATCTATTTATGCAATTACCATATCTAATAGCCAATTACGTGTCCTTACATGAACAGATAAATAATATATGCACATACATTTATCAATCTTGTCTGAGAGGAAAAGAAGAGAGAAGAAATTAAAAGAAGAGTAAACTGTTATATACAGCATGCAGTGTTCATTTCTCCATATTTGCATAAGCGAATGCAATATTTGTCTTCAATAAAGCTACAAATTACAAACATTTGCTTTAGACTTTTTTTGAAACAAAACTAAAATATACAAGATATTAACTATATCATACAACCTGGCGGTTATATCCGTCAAAACTATTTACCTTATTTCTCTTATTTTGTAAAATAAAGGGAGGGGAAATGTTAAATATAATGTTATTAAAACATCAATTATTTAAACATGAAATTAAATTGTTTTAAAAAAGAATACCACACAATGGGGGGGGGGGGGGATGAATCCTGAGATGTCAATGTGAGAATGGGATCAAGACGTGTCACACTTCTCAAGTATCCATAACTAAAGCTATAGGAAACTGGAAGAGGAAAAAGAAAAAAAAAAAAACCTCTGACATCCACATGAATACCAAACTCATTCATTATGTTCAGTGCTACTACAATGAACACGAAATTAATTCATCACAGCGGAGTACACAAAGCACTACCCACTTGTTATACCTACTGACAGAAAATAATAGGACGATTATCCTCCACCAGGGTGACACACGTGGCCATAGGCACTGCCAGCACGTCAGTCACACACAAGTGTTGCCTTCCCTGGGAGTCTACCAAGGTCTTTTTGCAAGGAGGCTCTTTATCAATCACAGTAAATAAAGCAAAAGATGGAAAATTCAAAGTTACTAACGGTTCTCTTGACCTCAGTGGCTCCTGACCAGGGCTGAGACTGGGGTAAGGCAAGTGAAGCACCTCACAGCATTATTTAAGGAGACACTCATGTTCAGGTACCTGCAAGTACTGACCTTCCCCTTGCATGACCTTGATAATGAGCCTTCCACACCTACATGGGCTGCAAGCCTAGACGCTAAAGCATGACCATCTCCCATAACCAGGAGTCCAGGGCTCTTCTAACCAATGTAGACCAGAGTCCTAACTCCTGCTAGTATGCGGCCAAAGTCTATAAGGAAACTTCTCTGGACCTCAGTGTCATCAGAAATCCTTCTATATACTTCTAAGCACTAGAGCAGGAGCCTTGGATCTACCACAGGACATGGCCATATGATATGTAAAAATCAGGAAGACTCAGTGAATATCCCTCTCACGCCCACCCTGCGGTGAAGGGGAGAGGATGCTTGCTTTTCTTCTCCCACACGGTCAGAGATGTCCTGGTACCCAAGACCTCCGGGGCTCAGTCTATTTTCACTTCTGCCACCAACTTAGGACCTGACTAGTGTTTAAAGGGCATCTTTCCTCAGTAACTTCAAGGGGATTTAGCACGTGAAAGGTTCCATGTAAGATGGGGGAGAACATCTTCCTACAGATGATGAGTTTCTCCTCATCAATAAACAATGTGAAGCAATGAAACTTTTCCCTTCCATTTGTATTGTCCCCTTCGAAAGTCAGGGAAGACTTAAATACCTTTGGGCAGCTGGGAAGTACTGGTCTCATGTACCAGGTTGCAAGATTATTCTCCCTCCTTACCTTGAAATGAGGAAAGCATTTTTCTTCACCTTCAACTATGGGCTGATCTCAGACCTTTCACAGAACAGGTCCGAGACGTACTCGTATTAATCAATGTAACGAGAGGCTCCAACTTAATGTCACAACCTGCTAAAGAAGAAATCTGTTTATTCAGAATTTTTCTTGGCACATACGGAGACTCACTAGAACGGAGACTCTTTCCTTTGCTAAACTGCTATCCTGCTCTCCTTCCTTCTTCCTTGGCCTTTGTGGGGTGCTAATATTATACCAACATATCTGCACATCACAGATGTGGTACCCACGGAGGAAGAAACAGGAATCTGACACAACGTGAGAGCAGGATGTTCTATGCCCACCTGAGAACAGGGTACCAATAAACGATGAAAGCCTTAGTAGAGACAAAAGGTTTAAGTTGTGTGCATGTGGTTGGGGCAGGGGGTACAGAGAGAGCAGTTTTAGCACAGGGTAAAAGCACCTTGTAAAAGAAAACTAGGAAAGTCTCTTTCAGCTATCCCTAGCTCTGTCTGTTTATATAGGACAGAACTTCTTAAACTTGACTCTACGTAAGAATCACTGGGGAGGTTTTAAAACTCTCCAATTTAACGGGGGGGGGGGGGGGACGGGGGGGAGGGGGTAGAGTCAAGCATCAGCATTTTCCCAGGTCCCCAGGTAATTATAACGTACAGCCAGGACTACAAACCACTGATAGGGAGGCCAGATGGCCACAGATCAGGTAAGCGGGGAAACGGAGTTTTATTCTGAAGGGACACAAATCAATGAGGGATTCTCAAGCTTGTCCAGCTGCCAGAAACCCATGGGGACCTTTTGTGAAAACACAGACTACCAGGCCCTATCCCAAAGCTACTGCATCAGTATCCCAAGAAATGGTTTCAGAATGTTCTGTGCATCAAAGAAAAAAAAAAATCCGCAAGTACATTTTGACTGTCAACAGGAGCTGAGAGCCACTGGCCGGGACAAACCTCCGAAGTTCTAAACCCGGACTGGGTTGGTTTCCAACGTAACGCTCCATGTTTAAACGGGTAACATCAGCCTGCCAGGGAAGTAGGAATGGGGTGGAGGAGAGGGAGCGGTATTTAAGAAAAAAATAGAAGAAATTTAAGTGTCCTCCAAGCACCCACAAGTCTGCATCTTAAAGTGCTGATAATGAGCAAAAGACCAATGAAACTAAATTTTGCACCAGTTCATTTCAGCGCATCCTGTTTATACGGCTATTTAATGAGTCATTCAGCCAGGATGATTTTCTGTCTGAAGATGTTCGTCGCCATTTTTTCATAGCTCTCTATGAAACAGTACAGATAAAATGGGCATGCTCATGATCTGAAGCCCTATCAGCCACTTACCCTCAAAGGAGCGGGCAACAGGAGTAAATGGGGGGGGGCTTTTTTTTTTTCGTGTTTAATTCTTTTAACGTATATTGGCATTTGGGACCCCACTTCAATTCAGAAGCATATGTCAGAGTTAGCATTAAAGTGAAAATGAAATGAGGTGGTTATCTCCCATATGCCACTGGCTTCTTTATATCACAAACAACTCATTCAAATAACAGGACAGCAATGTGAAGCCTCTTACTGGTAACTTCCCTGCCTTTTAGGAGGTAAGGATAAATATTTGGGAAAAGGCAAGAGATAGAGAAATGGGGAACTTCTGACTCACGGTGGTATTCATTTAGTGGCAGCTCACAGACAAGTTAAGGACAAGTCAAGGTATAATGATTATGATCGTTAAGCAAGAAGCCTGGACAATCCAGGCAATGGGTAGAAGGTCTAATTAATATGTTTTGGATTATGTTTAATGAGTGATTAAGAGAATTCATTTTTATATTTCATCGATCCCGAAAGGAAGCAGAATTTACAAATGCAAATTTAGAAACAACGTCAATGCTGGAAGTGAAGTAAAAACCATCAGTAAAAAAAAAAAAAAAGTCATATTTTTATTTCCATCATTACTTAATGAATCAAACCACTCTTAATATTTATTTAGCATCTATGCAGTTTCCAGTGCCTTAATTTTAATTTTAAGCATTTACATTAAACAAATCACATATCATTATACTGCATTTGGAATAAAGAAAAAAAACCCACACAATAAACCTTCAGGCTACGACAACATATTTTACCCTGAACTGCTTTGTTTACAAATATTAAATGGTCAAATTAATAGCGTTCTCCATGGCTTTTTGGCATCTCAAATTTTTCATAAATGAAAATAAAGCAACCAAAAAGATGAAACTCCAGTGGCAAAGGTTTATTGGTCTTTGTACCTCATTAAAGGGACTTTATAAATCACGTTTGTTCTTTTGAGTAGCAACTAACACTGCTGAAAAGGACAGGCTGGGTTTTAAAAGAGACAGATATGACCTAAAGGGAACACATTTTACTGTAGTGAAATAAACTGAGGAAACAGTTTGCAGATTAAAAACCCCTTGAAAGGAAGCATCATCTTTGGGAGAGAAAAAAAATCTTTGCTGAGGAAAACAGCTGGAAACAGGAAGCTTTGGGGCTTTCATCCTGCCGGTTTTGATTCCCCTGCATCCCCATATCATGAAAAAGCAAAGAGACTGACTTCAGCTGTGCCTCCTTTCAACAGAAGGAGGAAAAAGGCTTTGTGGATTGTGAGCAATCCCATCCATAAGATGCCCTCTCTGATCATACAAAACACTAACAACGAAGTGGAAAAGAGAACCGGCCATAGATAAGTAGCAACTCGAAAACACTGTTTTATAGGTTTTACACTGAAAGGAGAATATTCCTTATAACTTAATTGTTTCTCTCAGCAAATTTCATATGAATTTGAAACCCCCATGTGAAAAAAACTAACCAAAATAGATATACTAATGATGTTTTCTTTCTCTATACTTTTTTTTCTAATTTTTTTCTCATTATGGAGAAAAGGAGCTAGATGTTATATCTTTCACCAGCAACCTCCTACAACATCTTATGTCAAATTTAAAGTCAATGAATTCTAGTTTGCACTATTTTTAGATATCTAAAGTCCTCAGGCTTATCTATTGGGCATCTTATATATAGCTTTTTCCCCCACTGGTACCTTGAAATATTTTTATTAAGTTTATCATGACATTTAAAGGACAACGTAGCACAGTAAAGGAAGCTCGGATTAGAAGTTTAGATCATCCTTGGTAGCCAGAAAAAGCAGCAGCTCAATGAACAGACCATACAAATCTAATACACCCAACTCACAATTCACTCTTTTGTTGCTATTTTTGAGATGCTTTTTAAAGCTGGGATCACAAAGCCAGACAATACAGGGAAATGTAAACATAAATTCTGACTTCGAAAACTGCAACCAATGGCAGTGTAACAGTATATATAAGACATACATTTTTCACAAAGATAACATGATTCGCATACAATTTAAAGAAAGGAACTTACATGCAACTTACACGCAAGTTAAGGAATTAACTGATTCTCTTTTCTAAAGCTATTTTCTTAATTGACAGGAAAATGTCATAGCATAAGAGGTTTCATGTAGGACATACAAAATGAATATTAACTTCCTCTTAACAGACAGCTTCAAAGAAGGTATCTTCAGATATTCAGCCTTAAAGTGGAATGCTCTGATTCCATGGCAACATTCCAACTTCTAAAAAATGTCTACTGTGGACACTTGGTATGTGCCACCTTCTTACCAACAGATATTAATTACCTTTGATTTATCCTGATTCATTCTGAATGTCTCTTATTTGAACTACTACTTTAGTGACTAGCGAAGCACGGTATAACTTGGAGAATCCTCATGTCAGGTGATCCTAACCGGCTATGCCTCTCAAATTAGAGTGATCCTCACAGACAGAAGACAATAAGTTATTTGTGTCCAATTTTGAAGGTCCATTTCCTAGTCAGACAAAATACCATGGATGTCAGGAACAGAAAATTTCTACTATCATGCATTTCCAGAAATTCCAAGTTAGAAAGGCATGAACTGTCGGCAGTTTCGGTATTTTTGGCATCATCAACTTCATTATCTTCTTCACCACCACCAACCCTCTTCTTACTTGTCAACAGAATTTTCACATATTATTTCATTCATTTTCAAAAGAAGTCTAAGAGGAAGGCAAAGCAGGCATTCTCCTCCTTCTAGAATAGGTGAGTAAATGGAGCCCAAAGAGGGTAATTGTCCCAAGGTCGCAGAGATATTAGCAATAGTGTCCAGATCTCTGGCAGAAAGCCTGTGGGTCTCCACAAACAAGAATCTAACCTCGATTCATAACCTCCACCAATACCTAGAACACAACCAGCGCAAGTAGCACCACTGTCACATCAAATTGCACAACTGTAATTATATTCTAGCACATTCCTGGGAAACTGAATTGGGCAATAACAGTGGTAAGGCCCTGCAGACTTACAACATACAGCAGGGAGCAGAGAATGACAGAGGCAACCTGTCTTTGAAATCTTCCCTAATTCTCCTAATGTAGCTTCCTCCTCTGCTCTTCTGAATATGTGTTCATTCCATATTGCTGACTGGGAGGTATGAGCAACTATGAGGTAGCAAGGCCACTGTCAAGAATACAAGTTTGAATCCACAAGTGCTACTCCCATAAAGTCTGTTAAAAAGGTAAGAAATGCAGGCATGGGAGAAAAGGCATCTCACATCTGTTGAGCATATATGGGGGACAAAACCATTTCCAAGCTTATCTCTTTGAATCCTTACAACAATTATGTGAAGGTGGAAACTGAGCCTCAGGAAGAAATTCTGAGTTTTGCCCAAGCTTCCACAAACGAGTGATCATAACAGCTGAAATTGGTGGCCAGGCAAAATACAGAGTACATGCATTTTTACCACTTCATGTTGACCCCCTTAAAGAACAGTAATATAAACTAGGAATTTTTTTTAATTCCATAAGAGAAATTCAGAAAAAGCGTTAATGCATTCAGAAGGATTCCTCTACACAAAGAGTGGCAGTTACTAATAACGTGTACAGCACCAGGCTCTCTTAGGAAAAGAAATGCTACCAATATTCGAGTAAAAATGACAAAATATTTTAATCTCCAGTTATGATATGCTGATAAGCATAAACACTACGTTTCTTGACTGCTTTAGAGAAAATGACTATATCATAAACAATTTAATCTTCTTATGATTTTAAGCCACCTAGGCTTAGATTTAGAAACACATTAGATGAGGCAAATCACTCTACCCCTCAAAACAGGTATACAAAAAATGAACGGTCAAAAGAGACCAACTTCTAGTTATAACATAAATACTGGGAATGCAATGTACAGCACGGTAACTATAGTTCACAATACTGTGATGTATGTTTAAACACTGCAAGGACAGTGGATCTTAAAAGTTCTCAACACTCAAAAAACGTCTGTCATGATGTGAAGTGATGGATGTTAAATCTACTGTGGTGGTCATTTCACAAAATACAAACATCACATCATTCTGTTGTACACCTAAAATGAACAAAATGTTATATGTCGATTATATCTGAATAAAAATATAATGACATAATATGCACTAATTTATAGAGATTTAATGCCATTCAATTTGCAGACCCATTTCTTGAGGCAACGAAAGCCATGGCTGTTATTTAATTTGGATATATTTCTTATTTCATGACTAAAACATATAAGGACATTAAAGAAAATGTATAAAATAAAAATTTTTTTAAAAAGAAACACAATAGATGAGGCAGATCACTGTATGCCAAACACTGCTATCAATACCAAAAATAAACGAAAGCAACACAAAATAAACTGACAAAGCAGTTCTATTCCCACCCATGTGTCCTCACTGCCTCAGTCTGCATCTACCCTACATACTATGGACCCTATACACGTGCGGCATGCCCTCTTAGCCTCTGATTTGTTCTACTGGCAAAATGAATTGGAATTTTAAAAACCAAGCAAAGTATTAAAACAAAATAGACACCCTCTGGCATATCTGGCAGGAAACTCAATTCAAATCTCCCAAGCCTTCCCCAAGAACAAGCAATTATAAGGTGCAGAAAGGCAATGGCTTTAAAACAACATGCTAATCCTAATATTAGTACCTTGAAAAAGGAAACTGCCAAGATGTTGGAATAATGCCCAGTTATCCATCTTACCTACAGCAATAAAACTGTCCTATAAATGTGAACAAGACAGTTAGGATACATTCTGGAGTTCAGTTACTGGCATTTTTTCCCACCTCCCTGTTCCCTAGGAGGACAAGCCTGACCTATGGAGGCAAAACACAGCAGATGGTCACCCAGCCCGGTAACAAGAGCACTTAGTCAATCCAAATAATTCACACAAAAATGGAGCAAGATGTTCAATGATGTATGTCCCCAATTTCACTAGATAATTATGGAATCCTACTCTCCTACGAAGCCACCTTTTTACTGTAATATGCTGGATAGCTAGAGTGTCTAAAAACAATATATTATTGACAATAAAATAATAATTACTATATAATCATTAATAATATAATTATCATTATAATGATATAACATTTGTGCCACTCTTTTTTTAATTGAAGTACAGTTGATTTACAAGGTTGTATTCATTTCTGATGTACAACAAAGTGATTCAGTTAATATATATATATTTCTTTTTCAGATTCTTTTCCATTATAGGGTATTACAAGATACTGAACACAGTTCCCTGTGCTATACAGTAGGTCCTTGTTGTTTATCTATTTTATATGTAGTACTGTGTATCTGTTAATCCCAAACTCCTATTTTATCCCTCCCCCCTTTTTCCCCTTTGGTAACCATAAGTTTGTTTTCTATGTCTGGTCTATTTCTGTTTTGAAATTAGTTCATTTGTATCATTTTTTTAGATTACACATAGAATTCATGTCTTACATTTGTCTTTGTCTGACTTCACTTAGTATGATAATCACTAGGTCCATCCATGTTGCTGCAAATGGCATTATTTCATTCTTTTTTATGGCTGAGTAATATTCCATTGTGTATATATACCACATCTTCTCTATCCATTCATCTGTCAATGGACATGTAGGTTGCTTCCATGTCTTGTGCCAGGCACACTTGTAAGTAATTTACAAGAAATAACTTCTTTGATCCTCACAACAATACCATAAAATTATTACCCCCATTGTATAGATAAAGGAAACTGAGAAATGGCAACTAGAACAAGGAACCATGACGTAGAGAACCAAGTTTCAAATCCAGGATATAGAGATCTGGTCCATGTGCTGAGTTACAATAGTGGTATGAGAGCAGGTTTAGTCTAAAGGTTATTGCAAAAATAAATATAAAATGCCTTTACACTGAAAGATGATTAGGTATGGATTCAGCTGCCCTGAGTTCTAGACCTGGCTGTTCAATACACAAGCTCCAAAGAGACAATTCTTTGAGCAACAGGGCTTTTCGTCTATGAAATGAAGGAGTCACGAGAAGCTGGAGAGCTTGTTCTTCCAGTTTTAAAGATTTCAGATTCTGAAGAGAAATCCTTAAACCTCAGTTATACTTAAAGACCAGATCATTTTTTATCACTGTTCCAGATCTAGAAATACTGATCACTGACAGTGGAAATCAAACAGTAGCAGTTTTCTCTCTGGTTCAATGATCCTCAACCCATGTGACTCTGTTATAAAACAGCACTTCCTCTCTCTGCTGAGAGGGTTAGGCTACTTTCTAACAAGCATAACTTCAACAAACCCAGGATGCAATTTCCCATTTCCAGGTAAAATCAGACATTTGGGATAAAAAAAGAATATTCAGGAATCCTCTGATCAGCTTTCTGATTCTAAAACCACCTTTTCTTTCTATAAGATAAAGCCAAGTGGGGACTTCCCTGGTGGTCCAGTGGTTAAGACTTCACCTTCCAAGGCAGGGGGTGTGGGTTCGATTCCTGATCAGGGAGCTAGGATCCCACACGTTTCGTGACCAAAAAACCAAAACATAAAACAGTAGCAATACTACAGCAAATTCAATAAAGACTGTAAAAATGGTCCACATCAAAAAAAAATTTTTTTTTAAAAGGTAAAGTCAAGTGTCCAACGGAAAAACATCAGCTACACTTATGCACATGTTAAAATGCCCCCCACCACACACACACACAAAGATATTTCCAGAGGCATGCATGAACTCATTCACTTCAACACAATTATTCTACATAATTATCTTTTCTTTTTTCCTTACCAAAGAGTTAGGCACTTTTTCTATGCAGTGTAGTTGCAAGTTAATAGGCAACTGCACATGCGGAAGCAAAGAAGGGAACATCTTTACACCTGCCAGGCAACAGCAATGGTGGCAACCACAAAGGTAACCACTGAATTCTAGCCTAGGCAGAAATATTGGTAGATGGGGGTGGGGGATGGGAGATATGGGGTGTACTGTCTGTGCTGAGGGTAATCTATCCAGTAACTGGGCTCAAGGGTTAGTGTTGATGAGCCTCTCCATCCACTAAAAATTATGTAGGCTGAGCTCGCCCGACTGATGGAGGAACTGACCCACATGACTCAAAAATGACTAAAACCGAGAAAAAACACTGATGCAAACTTGTGGCCTATGAAGTTCCATTCTCAAGCTGACGCTCACCTGGAGCAAAAGACCCATGGAGGTCAGAGGGGTCTCCTGACCAGAGGAGCAGTGGCAGCAGGCGAGGTAGGTGGGGGACTTTACCCCCAACACACATGATACACCGATACACCCCCAAACCTTTTGCCATCCCCCCCAGCAAAATGCCTCTCAACCCCCTTATTACTTGACATGTGCAACTGCAAACTCATTTAAAGTGAAACTAAAAGCATCTGTAGAAAAATGTGCGCCCTCAAACTGATCTGTAATACAGTCAAGGTCAAGTCAGCAGGCTTACTAAGCAGATTGTATCCCTGAGCCATCCCCCGACTATTGCAATGAGACTGCCATTCCTAAACCTTCCTAGTTAGAGCAATTCCACCACCACCACTTCTGAAAATGATTTCTGAAAGTCAATATTTTGCTGGATTTTCAAATGTAATTATTATTTCCAATGAGAACTGAGAAACTGCCCCATTATATCTTTCCTCAGTAAAACTGATCGTGCTAAGAGCTTGACAATACTTGTTAAGCAGTTACTATGAGCTCATAAACTGTTCTAAGTGCTTCAGATGTGTGAACTCATCTCATTCTCATAACCTGATGAAGTAGGTACTTGTATTATCCTCATTTTACAGAGAAATTATGAAACTGTGTTTTTCCAAGTTCCAGGAAGCAAGTAAAAGAGCTGAGATTTAAAGCCAGAGTCCATGCTGGAAAGCCCACCCTTCCCAGCTTACACTTACTTGCTCTTTCATTTTAAAATACCAGAAATCTGTTCAGTAAACACTGCTGCTGTGCATACCCTTTTATTCCTGGGAACACTTAATAACAAATGGCTAATGCATGCTAGGTGCAACAAAAATCTTCATTTCGTAATCCCTGTAAGAGATTTGCTTACTTTTAAAAAATGATGTGCTGACTTTAAAAAAATCCAAACAAAGTTTAAATTGCATTTTGATTAACTGTTAAAACAGACGATCTGAAATAAAAGTTAGAGTAAATATTCTCTCAAAAATTGCAGGAAGACTCTGTATGTTATTAGATCTTAATATATTTTAAACGGGAAGACTACTCTGTTTCTGAGTTTGATAAATTGCTGACCTTGAATATTTCACACCAAAAATTAGATTAATTGAAGTTAAAATATACATCTATATGTGTCTTATTTCTATATGTACTCAAATAACACTAAGAATTGTCTGTCAACTTACTATCCGCATGGATTATGGATTTCCTAAAACAACATTACACATAGGGCAGGTTTCCAAATCATATTACAGCAGGACTAAGACGTCCAAAGCCTTGATATTATCTAAATTATTCTCTGCTAAAACTATAGTTATCTAAAAGCAAGCAAGTGCAACAACAAAAAACATGCAAGTGTCACAGACACATGCGTACGTGTGTACACACACGTGCCCCACGACCACCACTGCCACCACACACACCCAGTCCAAATGTTGTTCCTGCTACTTATTTTTTTCAGCCTTAATCGACTGTGTAGAAAACTACTCAGAAAATATTTGATATCCCCTGCCAGTACAGTGTGTGAAAGAAGCCCTCAGAATTATAAACCAAACTGAGGTTCTTCCAGAAAACTGGAGAGCTGAGGGAATGACCACCTCTTACAAATAGTTTAAAGGCAACTCAGGTCATGGGGCAAAATCTCTTAATGGCTTAATGTGACGTCCAAAATGACTGCCCCCCAAATCCTCAGCCCCTCTGCACTAGAACAGTAAAGGGTTATCTCTAAGTTAACATCATTCCTCAAAATCCTGGCTCAGAAGCACCTCTAGACCCTTAAATATCATGCAAAGCTGTCTCCCACAGGAATTCCTTTGAACCAGACGCTCCTGGGGGTCTGAGCCAAAAATAAATGGAAAAGGGGGTAACAAAATCACGGGAAGTTAAAACGTTAGGACTCTTGCCAGGGAAATTCCTTTGGTGATCAGTTCCTATCTTTACCCTGAAACATAACTTTGAAGGGTATGAAATAATACCTTTCTTCAGAATTTTGCATACAATAAAATGACTGGGGAAAAAAATTATCTAAAGCAATCATCCTAAGGAATAACTAAGAGAAATGAAAGCAAAACCAGACTTTAACCAATGTTAGCCTTCCACTTTCTCACACTGTTTTTCCCTTTCATGTTTGTCTTCTTTAAATTTCTACTAAACAAAAGTCTCCTCTCGATGCAGTATCACTCAGTGAATAAGACTGACAGTAACCACATCTTCTGACTCAGAGTTAAGAGTACAAATTCATAACCTAAAGCTCCAGATATAGCCCTAGCTTGCCCCTCAGACTGAGTCACAGCAGACAACCAAAGAAGATTTCCATTCCGGTTATTTCTCTGTCTAGAGAGTTATGACACTCTTAGGCATTTTGATAGATACAACACAACAACAGAAAAAAGTTGGAGCTTTAAAGCAGAAATGTTTATAATATTTCCCATTACTTTCTCATATATAGGTGTACAACGACAGAAATTTTTTAAACATTTCAAAGCATTATATGAATTCATTATTCTCAACAAGGCATTTCATACTGGAAGTCTTTCTAACTGGCCTCAGACATAAATGTGCACTGATTCAACTTCTAAGAGGATTCAGAAGTCAACAGATCAAACTTCTTAATTCGAAACTAGGCTTCCGACATGCAAGTTACGTAAATAGTTACCTCCCTTTTCCTCTACCATAGGAATAACAAGTAATAAATTCCCCCAACATATCTGGTGATTAAAACTCTAAAATACAACTTTGAAAATTCCTGAACTGAGATATCCATGTAAAGGGCCAGTCTTTAAGGAGACTTCTCTGTTACTTTTCTCTGCTTCATGGAAACAGAGCATGAGTTAATGATGACGGCAGATTTTCATTTATTTGTATATATCAGTCAACAGAAGGGGAAATGATATTGGCTGTGTGTTTATAAGCTACATTAGAAATCTGAACAATAGCAGACCTTTACTGAAACAAAAATAAAATATGAGTCAACAAGATCCTTGCCAAACAGAGGTCTCAGGACAGCCTTGTTCAGTCTTCTGGGAATCCCACTCCAATAAGCACAATAAAAGCAGGACGTGCCTCATTTCCTTCAACCGCTCAACATGCCTCTCTTGGAGATGTTTGTAAATTTCCTTCCTCTACGCATCAAGCTGGCAAACTGTCGTCATTTCTTTGGGGTAATAATATCCTGTTGATGTCTGGGTAGATCTGTTTTTGAGTGTTTCCTCCACACAACACATATACTTCGAATATTATTTTTCAACACAAAGCAGTAAATTGTTTTTCAACATATTTGAACATAGTTCAGGCAAGGTATGATTTGATTAGAAGTAACGACGGGCAGGGGATTTTAATAAAATGCTAGTTTTACTTTTGGACTTACAACCTAGATTTAGGTAATAAAGTAACTCCAACAGTAAAAAGCGTTCTCTGCTTTTTTTCTGAAACTGAAAATATTTACCTACGCTAACTTATTAATGTAAATGTTTTCATTCAATGCCTTTGCTGGAGTTTGGAAATTTCACACAGCAAAAGAGCAGCCTTACCACTAAAAAACTCACTTATGAAAATGGCAACTTTTATTTTATTGCATATACAAATTGCACTAAGCACTTTAAAAAGAGAGTTCTAAACTCATTCCAGAAGAAGGTTAAATACACCATAAATTCAGTCAAATACAATGAGCGCTTTAAAACTTTTACCTAAATAATTTTTTTCAAAACTTAAAAATGTATTTAGACCTGAGTATATTTCTCAGACAAAGAATTTTTACCTAAACTAAATAATTTCAGACAGAATTATACTTCCCTATAAAGTTATATAATGTAAAGAGATAAAATTATACAAAGAGGTGACTTTGAAGAATAATACTCAAAAAATAAAACAAGACTAACTCTCAACTAACATAATTTGCACTGAGGCAGGCATTCTGGTTCCAAAGACAGCAAAAGCTGATTTGTGAAATACTAAAAATAATTGATCATCGCTGCAAAGCATTAGATTCAGAGCTAAATTAAATGGCATGTACCATTCACTGCAATTCCAGATAACACCTTATTTAGCACATGAAATAAGAATCATGAACATGAAAAATGTCCAATGTCATTAATAATCCAGAAAATACCAATTTTAAAAAGAACACAATCAGATATCATTTTTCCACTACCAAGTTAATAAGATAAAAATAATGCAAATTGCCACAGCCTTCCTGGACAGCAATTTGGCAAGATACATAAAGAGCCTTTCACCTAATAATTCCCTAGGAAACTACCCTAATAATATCTTTGCAAATGAGGACAAAGTATTTATGTTCAAGGATGTTCAAGACAGTGATCAACAAACAGGAAACTGTTTAAATAAATAATGGAAGACTCACATGATGGAATATTATGCTGCCTCTAAAAGATCATGCTTTCAAAAATGTTCAAGGACATTGGAAAATGCTCATGGTAATACGGGAAAAGAATCTAAAAAACAGTGGATATATGTATTTGTATAACAGATTCACTTTCCTGTACACCTAAAACTAGCACAATATTGTAAATCAATTATACCCCAATAAAAATTTTTTTAAAAAGAAAATGCTCATGATAGAATGTTGTTAAAAAGCAATACACAAATTTCATATTAAGTTTTTAAAAACAAAGAAACTAGGATCTTCAAAATATTAACATCGGATATCTATCTCCACAATGAGGATATATTATATTTTTAATCTGAAGAAATTAAAGTTAATATAAAGTTTATATAAAGCTTATATATGCACATGTATGTGTACATATATATATGTATATATACAGTCCCTAACTTCAAGTTTCTCATAATCTGTTATTCAAAATTAATTCAAGTCGGGGTGGGGAGTGTGATGTATATAGGTGGTTCAGAAATGGCAGAAAGTTGTACAATGGGTACATGACAGTTTATTCTACTACTCTGTTTACTTTATACACGTTTGAAACTTTTCCAAATGATAATTTTAGCAATAATTAAAAGGCATGGGAAAAAGTAATGGGCCTTGAGAGTTAGACTAATAAAGAATATAAAAGTTCAGAGAAGAGAAAAATCATATTGGGAAGAGGTACTGGCAAATCTTTGAAAAGCTAATAAGATGCCAACAGGCAAATGAGGTGCTTGAGGGCAGGAGTGAGTGTAAGGAGCAAAGTTAGAGTGGAGAAAGGCAACTGGCCTGGAGCATCAGACCAGTAAGTAACAAGCAACAAACCCATGGAATGTAACTGCTGCTTTCGTGTTAGATAAAATCCCCTAATAGAGGATAAAGAGGCATCCCCTTTTGAATTTCAACTAGACTGTGATTCCCCCAGTGAGTCAGTATTCTGCATATACAAATGTTCACCTGGAATGAAGAGGATAAGAAAGCATCATTGACTATTTCGGACTTCTGGTCCCATCCTTGCTCACTGAAGTAAAACTATCCCTTTTACTGGTGGGTGACTCCTGGGTAATTCCCATGGGTTCTTTATTCTCACTGGACAAAACCTCTCTGAGATCCAGGCGTGATGAAGGATGGAAGACAAAGAGCCCATTTTTTAAATACTGTACTCATTCCTTACCCTTCCCAGCCCTCAGCCTTTGGGGCTTTTTTTTTTTTACCTCAATAGCCCATCTCCATATAAATGTCCGATTTTGCAACACTTTAGGTACCACCATGTCTGTGTGAATGAGTCAGAATATGCATTACCAAATAGTGAGTCTAGTTTCCTAACCAACTATTATTTTTGAAAAAAAAAAATTTTTAATGCAGACTGCTTCTTAAAATTTTTTCCAAAAATATCTATCTCAATGCCGCCATTTAGACTACAAATGCATCCTTCAGTTTGTTAAAGAAAATCTGCATGACTTTCAATGATAAATTTGGAAAATGCAATAAGTTTTAATGGCTATAAGATATGATTCTGCTTTCTCCTGTTTTTAAAAGTGGCTACTTATTCCTGAAGTAATATTTAAAACACAAATATTTTTTTAAATTCAAAAACAGATAGATCCACACATTTGGTAATTCTCTCTCTTCTTTATTTACCATTCTTGAAAATCGTTTTGTTGTCTTTGAAAATATATGTGTGTGAAAGTTTGAGGCCAGGCAGCTAGCATTACTGGTAGCCCCTGTTAATGCTAATTGAGTTAGCATAAACATGTAAATCCCCTTTTATAGATGCCTGGCTTTTCCTTTATCCAAGACCAAACTCTAATCTACAAAGATAAGTAAGATTTATGTTCTTGATTTGCTTTGCATGTAAATTCTTTTGAATAGATAAGCTCTTGATATGTATTCCTCCTCCGAAAGATCAAAGATCATTCTTCAAACACCAGGTTTCTCTCCTATCTTCCATCCCTCCTCAGATTTCTACTGTATCTTTTCCCCTTTGCTAATGTTCCCTGAATGGTACCAAATTAGTGAATACAGACATTCTTCATAACTATTCTGATGACCTCCTGTAGTGACAGCGCAACCACAGGGGTATCATGGCACCCAGCAGCATGCTCCCCATGCTTACTTCCTGATTACTGGGCACGCGTCTGGAAAAAAACACATGCATGCACGCCCAGAACAATCGCACACACCACCCACCGTGCTGTTCCGGATTCACCGCCGCCAATGAGGAGACCTGAAGATTCATCTAGTGAAGATGAGACAATGACGACACTTAAAGAGATCACTAAATAGAAAACTTTTAAAGGGATCTATAGTTGCTAATATCTCACCCTAAAATTAGTTCTTAAAAGGTCCATGACAACGAAAGCCTCTTCCAGGGTGAATTTTGCACCAGGCAGCCTTCAGACTGAATTTTTAACAAATAGCTTTTGGTAAGTAAAAATCAGCAAATGAACAAAAGGGAAAAAAAAAAAAACTTGATTTTGTAAAAGGGATAAATGTAAAACTATACTGATGCACAAAAGCAATTGATGGGTATTATTTACTTTTTATTGACAGAATTTGCAGAAAAGCACAATTTGTATGTATTATTACAATTCACATATATTGCTACATGCATGGTGCATATGTAATGTAAAGTTTATTACTATTAATATAATTAACCTATAGCAGTAAATGAACACTAATTAGGTGCCAGGCACAATGTGAATCAATTAATAAATATGCTCATTTGATCCTTTCCTCCCTACATATTACCATAAATATCATGTTTTTAAGGATGAGAACACTCCCAAGAAGATTAAAAAATCTGCTTACATTTAGAGGCAGACTTGAAGCCCCATAGAGCCAGTTATCTCATCTGACCCTGTATCACCAATGCTTAATGTAAAAGAACGGCAAGTAATAGGAGCTGAACAAGCACAAGTTAACACGACCTACAAGCAAGGAGATGGGAGGGGAGAAATGAGGTAGTCCCAGGTAGGAAGACAACACTGAGTATACAACTCATGGAAAGACGATCCAGACCCTCAAATGAACTACAGTTCAACAAGCAAGACGAAGCCCCTCAGCAGTGTAATAACTATTGTAACACACGCCCCGGAGGACAAGAGGGTACATCACAGAGGCGGCCAAATTCATCTTGAGCTGTAAGAAAAGCTCCCCCAAAAGAGGTGGACCTTGGGTGAGTGGTGAGCTCTGAAAGGCAGCAGCAGTTAGAGAAGAACGATGGGATCCAGAGTCCAAGGCTCTGCAGAGGTCAAGTGGTCAAAAGGCTAACGGATGTCAACTTGACCTGGCCCTGCAGCTTTAGTGTAGAGTTTGGGGACACCGTTGTGGAAAAAAGCCACATCATAAAGCATTATATAGAGAACGTGACTTGAGGAAATTTGGTTGTATGAAGCAAAGGACAAAAATAATGATGGAGGTTAGTCTCAAAATTTGGTGTGTGTTTAGTCTGAAGACAGGAAAGACTTGAGCAAATTTAAATTCTGAAGAGCCAGGAGAGACCAGAAGTTTGGTGATTCAGACTACTACATATAAAATAGATAACCAAGAAGGACCTACTAGGAACTACACTCAGGGAGCTATACTCAATATTCTATAATAACCAATAAGGGGAAAGAATCTAATATATATACAACATGTGTGTATGTGTGTATATATATATGAATGAATCACTGTGCTACACACCTAAAACTAACAGAATACTGTAAATCAACTATACTTAAATTTTAAAAATAATTTTTAAAATACTTTATTGCTAAAAAAAAAAAAAACAGAAGTTTGGTGATTCAGGAGAAAAGGGAGAAAGATTCATAGGGAACATACCCTCCTCCCAGGAAGTAGGAGGATGAAGTTAATAGAGACAAAACCAGCAACTTAGGCTTGATGATGAAAGAGTCATGTGGCTTTAAGAGAAATTTCCATACAGTAGTGGGGTGTGTGTGTGTGTGTGTGTGTGTGTACAAAGACAAATTTCACAAGGGCGTGTAACAGCTGAAATGCAGTGATGGATTATGGAGGTAGGGTTTTCGATGGAAAGGTTGCTGACCCTGAGGCTGGCTGAGTCCGGTTCCTCTGTTTTCTAGTTCTGTTACCTTAAGCAATCACTTGATTTCAGCCTCCGTATTCCTGGCTTTCTTTTTTTTTAAGCTCTTTATTGGAATATAATTGCTTTCCACTGTTGTGCCAGTTTCTGCTGTACAACGAAGTGAATCAGCTGTATTTAAACATATATCCCCATATCCACTCCTTCCCAAGACTCCCTCCCACCCTCCCTATCCCGCCCCTCTAAGTCATCACCAATCATCGAGTTGATCTCCCTGCGTTATGCAGCACCTATCTGTTTTATATTTGGTAGTGCATATATGTCAGTGCTACTCTCTCACTTCGTCCCAGCTTCCCCTTTGCGCCCCCCACCCCCAGCCCACATACACACACACCTTCCTAGCTTTTAAATGGGGCTGACAAAGTCTGCTTGAAGTTTTTTTGCTTAATAACATGTCCCAAAGTACAGAAACTGATTCACATAAAATAGTCACTAAATGTTAGTTTAATCTTATCTAAATCTAAAAAAATACACAGTCATTTTTTTTTTTAAAAGGTTTATACTCAAAGTGAAGAGAAAGACAAAGTTTCAGATTGGCTGAACCCAAACAGAAGACAGAGAAAGAGTCAGATTAGGCAACTGCTGGAGGTTAGCCTCTTGGAGCAGAGAGCAAGGATGGAGAGCGAAGTAGAGAAGCAGATGGAGAAAAACAAAGCAGGGAACAGTGATGTCGGGCATTAGAAGAGGAAACTGAATATATACGTAGGTACATTGACAAAAGCCAAAATTTCATTTGGTAATGTAAAAAGTGTTTAATAGTCCTTGAAGGACTTTTTGCTGTAAATCTAAGTGCATAAAATTTCAGAGAATAAAGAAATGTGTCAGGGTCCCCAACTTACATGTTTATTTTGTGTCATCTCAAAATTATTCATTTTAATAAATAGAAATGTCACCATAATTTCTTGAAAATGAACATTTGATTTCCTGTATTACTACATATTTACATACCCAACATACCCACACAAGGAAAACAGAGATTCCACCTAAACTCACAGTACAAGTCAGAGCTCTAACAATATTCAGCACATGTGGTGGGCGGCGGGAGTGCTAGGGACAAAACAAGAGATTATGAGAGTGAATTACATTAGCAATATTAACAACCACCTCAGATTCCCAGCAAGATCTTCAATCTTGAAAAAGTAAGATGTGTTCTAATGCTGAGAAACCTCTACTCCAACTGTCTCAATTACCTTAGCTTTATATTTCAAATCAGGGAACTTGATATCATCTCTGAGGTATTTTCACAAATTTGAGAAATGTAAAAACAATTATTATGTCAGAGCCTTAAAAAAAAACCCAACTTTATAAATTCATATTATGCAGCACTGACTAGCCCTAAGCCTTAATACAGTGCCACTGTATACAGTTTCCATTTATCTGCTGAATTGAGACACGCTAGGGCTTTCGCATTCTTCTTGGACTTTTCTGGCTCAGTACACATGCATCCTTCCATCCTCACTGTCTCCTCTACAGTTAACTAGCAGCAGTCTCCCCGATGCCATAAATAAAGAACCCGAGAAGATCCAGGTAGGTGTCATTTCCTGACTGCAAAAGCAAGCTGTTTAAAATATGCTACAGAAAATAAGGTATGAACAGTGGTGACTAAATAATTCTGAAAAGACAGACATTAACAGCTTCATTTTCTCCTTCTCCACTTCATCAGGGGATTGAACATTCCCTTTAGTGGTCAGAGGAATCTTCTAATCTCTCCATCTCCTCATCCCCCAAAGAGCCTCCTAACACACACATACACACACACACACACACACACACACACACACCCCAACTGAAACCAATGTCATAAACGAGTAACTCAAATCTATCAAGTTACCCAAAGTAAAATTTTATTCCCATCAAAGAATAAAAATTTTCCTAGAGATTCTCTAGCCAATGTAAGTAAGGGCACTGATATCATAGGAATGTCTCTAGGGTTCACCACACCCTGTCAAACTCTGACCTTCAAAACACCAAATCATTAGTACTATCTAATCAGCCCAGCATTGATAAAGTGCTGTAAAATGAAGCTTGTCTATACACGCACTGAGTCACTTAAATAAAAAGCAATATGTTTCACTTCTACAGCTATACAAATATAGACTTGTATATATAAAAACAAGCATCATCCCACATCCACATATATACGCACGGGCATATGAGGAGGATCGATGATGTTTATAGATGTCTATATGTATTTATATACAGATATACATAGGCTCCCAGGCAAAATGTTCCCTGTTTTTAAATCTCTGATTTTTGTTGGTAACAGTTATTTCTTGTTAACCACATAGTAAATATGAGACTATCACATGTAAACCATGTAAAAGCTGATTGAGTTACATTTTTTTCCCCTGAAAATCATATTCTATGAATTTATAAATGAAGACACAAGTTTTGAACAGGAACCCACATCTTTAGTCACAAGCAAAGAATTGGTTAAAGAAAATCTGATCACACAGTAAAAGCAATAGGTAAGTTAAGGACAGTAACAGAGGCAAGCCTGCTATTTATAATTAAATTAAAAACATAATTTTCAGAGATTGCTCCAAGTTTTATTCCTGTTACTAGTTAACCATAAGATTCATGTATAAAGACTTCACTCTGAAATCACTGCACTCCTTGAGCCACTAAAGATTTGTGACATTTCTTCATTCAGTCTATTCTTCATAATTCAGAGTCTAATTATCCAGTTTGTGAAATATCTAGGCCTTGGAATCCTTTCCTTTGCTGAGATTTCACATTTGGCTTCTGCACTATGTCACAGCGACAAGGCAGAGAGGGTCAGAAAAATGGTGACATTTCTATCAATCAGCCTTGCTACTTACTAGGAATTCTCAGAGCGAGTTTCTTTGGAGAGATTGAAACAGCTGGTTAACAATTTTCCCCATGAAACAAAAATAAATGGAATTATCATTTCCTAACAATAGATTATAACGTCATGCAAAAATTATGACAAATCAGCTTCCAGCAGGAGAGGAGTATTTTTAGTATGGAAATAACTTTCTTGAAACAGTTACAGTAATAAAGAAATAATGAACTTAACTCATTACCTTAAAAGCATGTTATGTAAATGTTATCTCCCAGCTTCTAGTAAAGAATAACACTTTTACATTTTGTGCACTGCAATGACCTTAAACATAGCCGCCAAGAAGCCTCTTTACTGCTTTGCGACACCAAGAGCAAACGGCACATGTTAAGTCAAATTTTGTAACTGAGTACACCCTTTCTCCCTCACTGTCTCCTTCCTACCCTTCCCTCCAAGAAAACCACACCAGAACTGTAGGTTTACTCCCATCTCCAGTTCATTTGTCCAGCTTCCCCACTGAGAGTTCACTGATGAAGGCCATGTGCCTTTTGCTAAGCCACCTACCACCACCCCAAAAGATACAGGTTATTTGAATAACTCTCTTACCCTTGATAAAGTGTGACATTCCCAGCACTTATGAGACGCAATTAGGTTTATGACAATAAACATGGAGATAGAAAACTTTTTTAAAGATAAGAGGCATGCGGATATTATCATCTTCCAAAGTCTTTTTTTAAAGGAAATTTCTAGAAGGCTAACTAGTTGATGATTGCTGTCCTCCTGAACCAGCACAGCTAAACAACTTAACTAACACTCATCTACAGTTCTCTGGTGTAGATTTAAGAGGCATCAGAGAACAGGCAAGTGGACACTGCCACCATCCCCAGAGCTGTAGAAACAAAGGGAAGACGTTGGGTTTTTAGAGCCTAGAAGCTCAGAGGGGAGGTGAAGAGGAGAGAGTATCAGTAGTTTGATTTTAGGAATGTAGGAGAAAACCGAAACCTGGCAACAACTAAGGCCATCAAGAACAGGAAGGGCTGCATCCCTTCTTGCTCTACCACCTTTCCCGTCTTCCTCTAGCGCCTCCTGTTGGCAGAAGCTAACGTGAAACGATAGCTGGAAAAGAATCGATGTAGTTTGCCCCAGCATCACAAAAAATTATAGAAGGGTAGGTAGGTTTGGAGTTTGCTAAAGTCCAATTTATTAAAAAAAAAAAAAGTGTCACGAGGAGGGAAAAAATCTACAGATTAAAATATAAGTAGAGAGGCTCTCATGATTCACAGGGAAATCAGACTTTAAAAATCATTTTACCCTACAAAAACTATAAGTAGATTTTAGAAAACATTACCTTTGATGGTTATATAAAGTAGAGTATATCTATAAAATAGATGCCAAGACAAAGGATTCAGGAAGAGATGTAAAAGTACATCGCTGTAATAAGAAACACCATAAGAAAAGGAAAAACGTGCTGACAAAATTAATGTCTGCATAAAATTGTAGAAAATATGTCAGTATATAGATGACAAACTTGAAAAGTTCTCTTAGAACAGAAAGAAAAAGAACTAAGTGATATTATATAATATTGAAAGAGGGAGTAATGAAGATCAAAGATGGACATATAATTTGCCACAAATATACAGCCATCATGAATCATTAGGTATGAAAAATTACAAAGATCATTTTGGTGGAAGAATTTAATGCATCTTCCTAGGGCCACAAGGGACCCAGTTAAGTAAAAAAATTTTAAATTAAAACATACTATAGGACTTCCTAGGTGGCACAGTGGTTAAGAATCCGCCTGCCAATGTTGTTAAGCCTGCACTCAAATTCAATCCCTGCCTCCAGGAAGATCCCACACGCTGAGAAGCAACGAAGCCCGTGTGCCACAACTATTCAGCCTGTGTTCTAGAGCCCATGAGCCACAACTATTGAGCTCATGTGCCACATCTACTGAAGCCCATGCACCTAGAGCCCGTGCTCTGCAACGAGAGAAACCATGGCAATGAGGAGCCCGAGAATCACAATAAAGAGTAGCCCCAGCTCACCGCAACTAGAGAAAGCCCGTGCACAGCAACGAAGACCCAACACAGCCAATAAATAAATAAATTAATTAATTAAAAAAAAAACCCACAGTATGGAGAATAACCCTCATTTTCAAATATTCATTGAAAAATTCCCAGAATCATCTTTTTTTTTTTTTTTTTGGGGGGGGTACACCAGGTTCAATCATCTGTTTTTATACACATATCCCCGTATTCCCTCCCTTCCTTGACTCATCATTTATTAAGACACAAAAAGAGTGTAGTAAATTTGAAGAAGCAGAGATTATACTATTTCTTTTCTGACCACACTGAAATGAACCTAGAAATCAGTCATGAGCATTTTAAAGAGGAAAGATGATAATCTCTTGGGAAGGTAAATGGCATTCCAAAGTAGGTCTTGTATTAAAAAGGAAACAAAACTACTAGTAAGAACTATTCAGAAACTATTAACAAGAATATTACATATCAACAAAACATATGGGATGCAGCCAAATTTATAGTCTGACACAAATTCACAATCAGGGAAACAAAAAGAATAATGACTTCTGCAAAGGAGGCCCAAGAAAACTGAAAGAATAATAATGTTTTAAAATATATTAATAAACTAGAAAACAGAAAAACTAAAATAGTTAAATAAATCCAAGAAACAATAAAATACACATATTCTGACAGAAATCAATTAAAAAACCACAAATATAAAAATATGAAAATAAGACTATGTAACCATAAACCAAAGTTTATTTAAAGAATCTAAAATTGTACACACATTTAAAATTGTGTGTGTGTGTACACAAAGATTACCAGGCAAAGGACATGGAAGCAACCTAAATGCCCATCAACAGAGGAATGGATAAAGAAGACATGGCACATACATACAATGGACTATTACTCAGCCATAAAAAAAAATGAAATTGAATTATTTGTAGTGAGGCAGATAGACCTAGAGTCTGTCATACAGAGCGAAGTAAGCCAGAAAGAGAAAAACAAATACCGTATGCTAACTCATATATATGGAATCTAAAAAAATGGTACTGATGAACCCAGTGACAAGGCAAGAATAAAGATGAAGATGTAGAGAACGGACTTGAGGACACAGAGTGGGGGGTGGGGGAAAAGGGGAAGCTGGGACGAAGTGAGAGTAGCATTGACATATATACATTACCAAATGTAAAACAGATAGCTAGTGGGAAGTTGCTGTATAACATAGTGAGATAAACTCGATGATGGATGATGACTTAGAGGGCCAGGATAGGGTGGGTTGGAGGGAGTCGAGGGAGGATATGGGGATATATGTATAAATACAGCCAATTCACTTTGGTGTACCTCAAAAACTGGCACAACAGTGTAAAGCAATTATATTCCAATAAAAAACTTTAAAAAAAAAAAGGATTACCAGGCAATACAATCCACTATTATAATGGTTAACTATTAAAAGAAAATTTTTATAGTCACCTTTTTATTTTTCAGTATTTATAAACTGTTCCACAATATATGTGTATCTCCTTTCAAGAACATGTTTTTATTTTTGAAAAATGGCCTCAGGGTAAAGAGTTTTTCTGGCCAGACAATCTGGCCAGACAAAGAAAATTTTAGTTCACTTAAATTTAAAATAACAAATACCATCAATATTCCAACTTTTGCAGGACCATAACTAAGATAAATTATTTGCACGAAGCTTCTGAAAATTTACACTTAAAATATTCCATTGAAAATTGAAAATACATCTTTGAAATCAATCTTTATAATATCCAGTTTAATAATTTTTGATGATTACATAGAAAAGATGAGGTGTGTTATTTTGCTACCTCTACAGAGCAACAAGACATAACAGAGATCCCAGGATATCATATTGAGTGTATTTTTCAAAAACTGGCTAATCTATTTGGTAAAGCATGGAGAACTGGCCACTTTTCTACTGAATCATATCCTGTTGGTCAAAAGTGTTTTTCTGCAAGATTCACAGATATATTACTACTACTTAGTATTTATCGATAACTACCTGGAATAATAATAAAATCACATCTTATATGTGTGCTGTGTAATATTCTTCACGATGCTTTCCTGTACATGATCTATTTCAGTTTTTGTGAAACAAAAACAACTATACGTTAAGTCAGGCTGAAGGAGAAGAATAACATTTTCTTCCACCATTATGCTTGTAATTGTTTTGCGTGTGAATAAAAGATGTCCCGCTAATTATTTGTATATTTTCCTCAAATGAGCTTTCTGTGGTCAAGAAGGCATATTATTGATTAGGGGAAATCTGATCAATCCGTATAAAATGAAAAGGCAGCCCCCTTTACCACTATGAAATAAAAACGTACTGATGAAGGACCATCAGAGACAGTGTGCTAACCACCCCTGAGGCTAGATCTGGCTCTCAGCGGGATTTCATATACCCCAAGCACTACCGTGCTGGTCATTTGGCAACTATTAGGCCAGAGAATAATTTCCCATCTGGTGTGCTGCTCTCAGTACCCCATTCAAGGACTGGGCTCTAAAAGTTTAAGAATAAAAAGTAACCAAAGAACTGTGAACAATGGTCAATTATCTAATTAACATTTCAAAAGACAGTGGTAAAAAAGAATAATTCTCTGAGGCCCACAACTCAAATGAACAGCTGTGTGTGACAAGATCAGTTAATTAAGGCTTCAGAACTTTCCACCCCATCTCCTTTCACCTTTTTCTGTCCCTTCTTTCTCTTCCTTTTTCTAGGTCTCCTTTCTCCTCTCCTTCCTACTTTTAAGTATGTGTTTGTCTTTACCTTTCTTGTAAGACATCTAGCCATCTTTCTTTGCCCCCTTGCTCTTCTTTCTCTCTCTCCTTACTCTGCTATAAAAAGCCAGCTTTCAAAACAATTCTGTCAGATTTAGGTATAGTTTTCAATATCTCTTGTGTTTTCTAGATAAAGCTTTACATGTTCTTATCAATCCCAAATCAAGTGAGTTTACATTTCAATCTCTGCTTTAAAAAAACAAAACCACTTCATTAAAAGACACTGCTGTTTACTTCCATGTAACCTTTGATTGATTGATTTTTTCTGAGGGTCAATGACCCTCTATAAAGAAAAATATCCCTCTACCCATACTGGAGAAATAACCACATTCTAAATTAAAGACCAAGTAGGTGAAACTCCTATTTCTTCAATTTTACTTTGCTTTTTAATAATAGGGAAAAGTGAATTTGAGGGCCTTATTTATGGTAGAAATCTGAAATGCATTAACTCAATCTCCAATACAACCCTGCAAAATACATATAATTAACCCCATTTTATAGATTAGAAAATTAGGCCTGGTGAAGTTAAATAACTTCATTAAGTCACGAAGAATTGAGTTTCAAACCAGCTGTCTTCGGCACCAGAGGCCAACGAGGCCCCAACCCTCTGCTACCTCCCTATTAAAAATAAGTGATCAAAAAGCCCAGACCACTGGCCCAAAGCTTGTACATGCAGTAAACAATCGTCATTTATACAGAGATGGAATAACTCAGTGCATTCCTGCTTCACCCCCAGTGTGGAACCAGCAGTCTGTGTGAGCTTCTCTCTACAACGAGGCTTACCCTGGTTTCACGGAGGAAGAATGAGAAAGGAGAAGATGAGCTAATGGGCATTACTACTGATACGTTTGCAAACTCACTTCCTTGGAGGTACAATAAAGCCATTATCAAGACTCTTGACCCAAAGGTCTCTGTTCCAGGATTTTTGCTCTTTGTAGATCTCAGCATGAGCATCAAGTAGTCTTCCTAACATCATGACAGACATCTTTGTCAACCAGTTATAACATACTTTTGTGTGTCCTCAGTAGCCCTGTCATATCTTCCTATCTTTTGAGTTCCAGTGGACTCAACAATACATATACAGGGGATTCCCTGGCAGTGCAGTGGTTAAGAATCCGCCTGCCAATGCAGGGGACACAGGTTCGATCCCCGGTCCAGGAAGGTCCCACATGCCGCAGAGCAACTAAGCCCGAGCTGCAACTACTGAGCCCACATGCCACAACTACCAAAGCCTGTGAGCCTAGAGCCCGTGCTCCGCAACTAGAGAAGCCAGTGCACTGAGAAGACCCCGCACTGCAATGAAGAGTAGCCCCTGCTCACTGCAACTAGAGAGTGCCCACACGCAGCAATGAAGACCCAACGCAGCCAAAAATAAAATAAATAAATAAATAAACCATTAAAAAATGCATATACAGAACTGCAAAGAGGAAAGAAACGCCTCACTTCAGGAAATACAAACAAAAAATTCACTTTCTTGCACACATCACAACTGTCTATCTAACAAGGGATCTGGCTAGTCATAAAGGTTGCTTTGCCTTCTCTTGCTTGGAGCTAATTTCACCTCCAACACAGTGTAGGGCAAGATCAGTCTTGGATAATTCTTTGTCTATGGAAGACCCAAGGGAATGTTCTATTCTACAGAGGGCCTAGGGGACTTTCGATCAGGGAGTTTGGGCCTGACATGTACACACTGCTCTGTTTAAAACAGATAACCAACCAGGACCCACTGTACAGCACAGGGAATGCTGCTCACTATTCTATAATAACCTAAATGGGAAAAGAATTTGAAAAAGAATAGATACATGTATATGTATAACTGAATCACTTTGTTGTACACCTGAAACTAACAGCACTGTTAATCAACTGTGCTCCAATATAAAATAAAAAAATTTTAAATTAAAAATAAAATCTCTGAAGCAAGCCTGGGAAAAGCCCTTGTGAATCTTTGTGCCTTTTTCACTGCTCTGAGTTGCTTTGAGGCTTTCAGAATATTTATGAACAAAGGCCAAGTTTGGGGCCAAATCTAACCCTAAACTGGATCCTGACAATTCTTCCCTGCACGTGACAACATTAGTTAGGTCCCTGAATCTCCTTGAGAACCTGAGGAACTCCACAGACTCTCTCCCCCAAATATAAAGATGGACATCTGCATATAGAGACCCCTCCCTCCATGCACTCCAAGTCTAGAGCCCTGGCTCCAGGCTCAATCCACCAACATGCTACAACCAAACTCTCAGAGTCTCAACAAATCTGTTTCACTCTAGAGGCCTAGGCAACCTAAAATTGCACACTCTTCAGACAAGTTTTCCTATAAACAACAACTCCCCCTTGGCCATCACGGCTACAAAGTTGCAGCCCAAGGAGGCCATGGAGGACCCCTCACTCTTATCTTGAACTCTTAAAATGGTGTTGACCCCATAACCAACAGTCCCTTCAGGTACACGTCTATAAAACTGCAAGGGCAGATCTACCACCACCCTGGTGGGTCAAACAGGGGTTCACCTAAATCAGATGAACAGAGATAAGAGGACCTCCAGCAGCAAGAGACTCTGTAAGTACCTCTGTCCCATGATAAAGTGAAAACATGACTGTTTTCTCTCCTGAAAGAAGATCAGTATTGTTCATAGGAATATAAAATGCATTCCTTCAGAGACTGGGAAATACTGAGACAGCAGATATCAGATTCACATTTCTGGTTCTTCAGAGACCTATAAATACCATCAATGGTTGGAATTCATCATCTTAGAGATGGGAGCAAATTCAACCAGATGATATTCCAAACACACAGTGAATATACAAGGGAGGTTTTTTCTCTAAATATTCTGGATACCAGCAATTAAAAAGCACAATGCCACGCATATCATAAGCACTCAATAAATACAGGATAAGGGGATGAAATATAGACGTTATTGCACAAGATGACTTTTGGGGCAGTAGAGGTAAATCCAACCTGAAAATCCTCAAAATTTTTACAGTAGCCTCTCTCAAGATTTCCCATTGCCAAGATAAAATTAAAACTGGCAAACAAACAAATCACCAGAAATGAGGGCAAAAATGTATTTTTTATTATAAAAATGTTACGTGTAGACACACCCTCAGTGTAAATCAACAGCCCTGAGCCTGAACTAATTAAGCTCCCGCAGACAAGAGCCAATTTAGAAGAAAACATCAAAAAGTAGGAGCTAAGATATTTGTACCTGCTTGAAGGTAACCCTGAAATTATTTTGCTGGATCTTTAGAAATCTGTTTCAAAAAAGCCCAAAAGTGGGTTCCATAAGATTACAATTAGCAGAGTAAGAGGGCTGAAGGTGGAAAATCTATCACCCAAGACTGCTAAATCTCTGACCACCGCAACTCCAAGAGCAAAGAAATATTTTCTCTGTGATTTGTGAGATGTGTGACAGTCTGTGCACACTTACAGAATAAATGCTTTGGAAGACGGTTATTAATAAGATTTTAGATATGTGATGTTTGGCAAGTAATTTGGTATGCGTAAGAAAAACATCATTAAAAAAAAAAGTTTAGAACTTTATTCTCATGTTACTTGCACAAATTTAGAACCACCACCATAATCCAATCCATTCAGATCTCTTTCACAGCTTAGAAGCATCTATAATACACTGTACACAGTCAATAAATCTGGAATAAGCTGCAATTAGAACTTTGTTCATAACCAACAACTGCTCTTAAATGACTGGTGATTTTTAATCTGAGTCAGATGTACAGGAAGACATTTTTTTTTAAATTGGAATATAACTGTCTTACAACATTATATTAGTTTCAGGTGTGCAACATAGTGATTCAATATGTATATATATTGCAAAATGATCACCACAATAAGTCTAGTCAACATTCACACAGCTACAGATTTTTTCTTGTGATGAGAATTTTTAAGATTTACTCTCTTAGCAACTTTCAAATATACAATACAGTATTATTAACTACAGTTGCCACGCTGTACGTTACATCCCCAAGACTTACATAAAACTGGAAGTTTGTACCTTTGAACCACCTTCACCTTCACACTGGACAAAATATAAAAGCAAGACTATACATAAGCCTCAAATTTGGATCCGTGCACATCTGACGATTAGAATCCACAGAAATTCCACAACGGCTGAACACTTAGAACTGGCTGAAGCATTAGTGCCATTAAAGGAATACTGACCCTGAGCGAAATTTCTCCAAGACATTCACATTTCCTCACTATTGACTAACTTTAAATTCCCAAAAGAATCTGAATCAGCAATACGTGCTTTTGTTGTGGTTTTCAGTGTCTTTCCACTTTTTACACTTTTTTTTTTTACTTCTGATGTTCTTGTTGCAGTTAAAACCTCTTCCTTGAATATAAAAAAAGAGAACGCTTTGGAAAGTAAGAGGCATTTGAAAGGAAATGCCTAATTCTTTAGAGACTTTTGATTTTTTTACTGGTAAAATATTTAGCTCCCCAAGGACTCTAGGAGAGCTACAGAGTTTTGATTTTCTCAACATCTCAGGAGTAAACAGTTACATCTTTCATTTTTTACCATGACATTTCACCCTTCCTGAAATATAGTGTGAATCACTTTAATCCCTGGCTTATTTTAGACAGAGAGAGGGAAGGGAGGGAGGGAGAAGAGAGAATAAATGAGGTCCTAGCCATGGCATAACTTATGATTAGTCCTCACTAGTTATACCACATAATCAAGTTAGTTATACCTCAGATTTCTTCTTTAAATAAAGGGAATAATATAGTTAGCCTTTACTGTTTTTCTAGATCAATTTTCAAGGCAATCTTACCTAGATTTACTTCCTGCTGAGCTAAATGTCTGCGGGGACTCTGTGAGTAAAATTATCACTGACACCAGGAATGAAAAACACTAACAATTTTGCAATGGTTACAGTAACACATTTCTAAAGGCAAGCAAATTGCCAATGTTTACTCTTGAATGGAGAAAAGGAAGACTGTCACTAGCATAGGATGTTATGAAGAGGACGTGGGACATTTTAAACATCTAGAGCACCGGAGAGCCCTCAAATTCGCCACTTCTACAGGTTATTCTGTGGCCCTCCTTTTGGGGCACATGTTCTAGAACTCAGGCTTGCAAAAGAACATACCTAGAGTTTCAGGTTGCCAAGCACCGGGGAAGGGAGACTGCTGTTTTTGACACATTACATTAACTTCGGAAGAACAAAAGGTTCAAACGTGACTAACTCCAAGAATAGCAACCCCTAGGCAGCATAGAAAGCTTGAGTAACTGGTTAGGGCAAAATGATACTACAAAGAAGGGGGCAAAATGATACTACAAAGAAGGGGCCAAAACTTTCTCCTGGAGATATTATATAACTTTGCCTGTGTGCTCCCCCAAAATTGAGCGGAAATTGTGACGAAATGTACAAAGAAGACAAGCCACAAAGAATGGGGAATGAAACAGGTGATGGGAAGGAGGCAGTCTATTCTGAATCACAACTATGCTGTACATCTTGGCTCGGAGCACTTCAGGTTTCTTTGCACACTCTTTTTAGAAAGAGTGGGGGTTGGGGATCCAAAGCGGATGGATGAAAGAGTTATTTATGAACAGACGGGACACCAGGATGGGGTGGTAAGAAAGCTATGGAGGAGTGTCTGGACTTGTGGATAAAGGAAGAAGCAGACATATGGGGAAATCTATATAGAAGAAACAGAGAGAGTGAGGAAGAGGCTAAAACAGGCAGATGGCTGGACTGTAAAGGCATAGCATTATGCGGGGGCTCTAAAGAAAGGGAGGTGTCCCTGGGAGGGGGAGTAGCTAAGGGGAAAAGAGGGTCAGGAGGTGACTGCTTGGGAAAGTTTTTTAAAAGTTGCAGAAATTAGATATGGATAAAAATATTTTTTAATATATTTAAAAGCCAAGAGGGAACGAACATGAAATGAAAAACATACCAACTTAAAAAAAATACTCCCATGAAAATCAGTGTTCAGAATTAACAACAAACATGTTTGGACAGAAGGCTGAAGAAATTATAACTAATAAAAACTAAAAATGTAGGGAAGGGACCTCTTGAAACAGACATTCTACGGAATTACCACTAGAAAGAGGCTCTCGGGTAAACCCTTTTGACTGTGTTTCACGGGCAAAGTAGGTATTTTCCGGGCGGGCTACCAGAGCATCTTCTATATAAGTCTCTTGTAACGCTCATCAAGCTGGATAATAAGTATTTGCTTCCAACCCTGAGGGCAGGGACTGTGTCTTATTGATCTTTTCATTCCCAGTACTTAGCACTATGGTTGGCATGGAAAATGGATTCAATAAATAGACAATGGAGGGAGAAGAACAATTCAAAGTTACTTTATGAGTCCCCCAAAGGTAGCAAACAGAATTAAGCTTTCCACGTCATGGTTTTGACATATACAGTGAGAATACAAACATACATACATACAACTATATATATGTATATATGTGTATATATGTATATATTACGCATGAACATATTAGATAATTTTTCTACTAACATGGCCACCACTATTTTGTGAGTAGTAACACAGAACTAATAGTCATCAATTCTCTGTAACTAATAATCAACAAATTAATAAACAGTGTCTGTGCTCTTCTGCCTATAATGTGAATGACTCCAGTCCTCACTGGATGGCTAAGAACATCAATAAAGCCTAGAAAAATTATAAATTGTTCCTGGGTGTGTTCCATTTCCCACCATTTATTATAGCATTCACTAGTGTTTAAGAATAAAAAATACTCTTCAAACAACTAACACAAACACACTTTGCACAGTTGGTTAAACATCAGGCATCACCAATCAATACTATATTCAAACACAGAGAAATTTTTTTCTACTCCTTGATTAAAGAGAAAATCAGCCATCAATAAGATAAAACTTGCTGAGGATAAAAATGCACCAAATTTTTATTTCAGGAAATAGTCTGCCCCCAGTATATGTCTTCAAAGCTGGATCTACTCCATTAATAAATTCAAACAAATAAGTATAATTAAGAATACACATAGGGAAGCAGGTCATTTTTAGCCGCGTAAGGTCTACACACTTTAGGCCCCCAGTATTATTTTCCAAAAGGAATCACCTAGCACCTACCAATACTTTAGGGAGTGAGTCTTCAATAAACAACTGTCAATTCTAATGATGTGGTTAAAGGTGGATTAAGGAGTTAATACTCATCACCATCACATCCTCATCATCAACATGCCATGGCTAGACTTCAGCTCCTAAACCCCGGGTGCTGTCTGCTAAGCACGCCACCTTCTAAGGGGCTGTTTAGGGGGCCCTGAGCTGCTCTTCCGAATCAATCTCTTCCAAATTAAAGGGAAGACACAAGGGAGCTGATTTCTTTTGGAGGCTGGTGGCCAAGGAAGGCTGAAGGCAAACAAAGATAGAAACCATCATGGGACCACCTCTGATAAGTACTGCTGGACGTAATCACAGGAAGACTTGTCCAATTCTCACTGCAGGGGGCCCGGGTTTGGTCCCTGGTCAGGGAACTAAGATCCCGCAAGCCACATGGTGCGACCAAGTAAATAATAACAATAATAAAAGATATCCAAGCCCAGCTTGGTCACCCACACAGCAAGCTTGCAGAAGAGGCGATGCCAGCTTGGAGAGGATGGGTGGTCCCATCAAAGGCCCTTCTAATCTTAAGATCCTATGATTCCATTTATATACTCAGTTCCACTCAGAAAAGGCAACCAGTCAGCTTACCCCTTCAAAGAGTCCGTAGAAATGCCAGGATCATCCTGTATTTTGTCACACATCTAGCAGTAAGAGCCCTGAATTCCAATTTAGGTTCCATCCACAACAACCACTAGTAGGCATGTCTCTAAAATTCATGGCACTTAAATTTCCCACCTGAAAAATGGAGATACGATAGCTGCCTTCTAACTGGGATGCAGACAAAGATAAACCATGGGGAAAACATAGGAAATCACAAACACCACTTCGTTATATACGTATTGCCATTTCTGTCCCCTGTGCATTGCTTCCTATCCTACCCTCTTTTCTATCAAGTGGCACCAATGAACAAGATGTGATGAAAAAACAAAACACCAGCAGGATGTCTACCTTTAATATACTTCATTTTCAAAAATAAAACAAGAAACACCCTTGATTAGAGTCTGCCCATCAACAACCTCAAAAAACAAAAAAAATGCTGCACACAACACCAGCCTCCCCAGGAAGTGTTCTGCTGTAGGGCATGCGACAACCCCCCCCCCCATCATTATTAAACACAGGCACAGGTAAAGCACTCTGGCTTGTATCAAAGTGAACATCAAAGAGCAAATACATACCCTCACATGTTTAGAATTGCTATAAAACCTGAAAATGCAAGATCAATGCAACAGACCACGGAGACCTATAAAGCCCAGAGGAAACCAGGGAGGGCAGGGGTCTACCCGGTTAATGTTATCCTGAGAAGGTGTGTTCTCTGGGTACACAGCTGGACCCCATTAGAGCCCTTCCATCTGCTCTCAAGATCACCTAATAGCCCTGGCCCCTGAAAGCTATAAGTCTGAGCTGGAAATTCATGAGAAAGTATCTTCAAATATAAGTTGCCTTAGACCTTCTCCAACCCTGATGGACTTTCTCACAAGGAAATCTGGGTGAATTTCCATGTAATGATGACAGGGCACCCTCCAACACACAAGAATGGTGCAAGCATAATTTCTTCAGTGATGGCCACTAACAAAGTCCCTTCAGTGCCAATAATTTTCTGATAGCCCAAAGAAGGTCTAAGTCTACACTCTCCACCACCCTATTTCTGTCTTCCTCAACGTTCCTCCACTTTTCAATGTCTCATCTTTCCTTCTTTTTTCCTTTGTTCTTTCTTTTAACAAAATGTATGCTGTGCCAGGCAGGGAGGATGCAGTCAGGGAACTCACACGGAGGCGTGGAAGGGTGAGGACAGAGACACATGAGAAACAGGTCAGGTAGGTAAGTGCCAGGAAGAGTTAGGGCACTGTGGATGCTTTACTGAGGAGCGGACACATCACTGCGGAACCGGCAGTATATCTACAGAAGGGATGGAAGAACTGGCGGGACACTCTAAGACTCCCCACTTCCTGGTCGGTTGCTCCCCACTCTCCTCCTTCCTCCTGGAAAGAGAAGGCTTCGGTTTCTGACCACCAGACTGTCCACCCGCACTCTCTCACTGTCTGACATGGCAGAGCAGGAACTGGGACTTAAAAGTTAAGAGCTGCCTTATTTCCTTCCCACAACTCTGGGGCTCTTTGTGCAAGCCAATCAGGACTCTTCTCAAAGGAAATGCAGATTTCAGTCTAAAAAGCCCTTCTGCAAGACTGTAAAATCTATCACATCTCTAACTTTAAGAACATCATGTTATGAACCGTAAATGCACATGACTGAGTGAAAGAAGGCAATATGAAAAGGCTACACACTGTATGCTTCCAACTATATGACCTCCTGGGAGAAACGAAACGATGGAGACAATAAAAAGATCAGTGGTTGCTGGCAGGGAAGGTGGCAGGGAGGGTGTGCAGAGCAGAGGATTTTTAGGACAGTGAAAATACTCCAAATGATATTGTAATGATGAATACATGTCATCATACATTTGTCCAAACCCACAGAAAACACAACCCCAAGAGTAAATCCTAACGTAAACTGGGGACTTTGGGTGATTGTGGTGTGTCAGTGTAGGTTCATCCTTGGTGACAAATGCACCACTCTGCCAAGTGATGCTGACAGCCGGGGAGGCTATGCATGTGTGGGTTCGGGGGATATATGGGAAATTTCTGTGCCTTCCTCTCAACTTTACTGTGAACCTAAAACTGCATCCAAAATAAATAAATATTAAGTCTGAAAAAAGAAAAAAAAGTGATGTTATTTTATATTTCACTACATTCCTGTGAGTATGTGAACACAGTAACACAAGGGTGAATGAATGGGGAAAAAAAAAATAAAACTAAGCGAGCAGCTACCCTGTACCAATCTAGTATATCTCATCCATTCTCACAACACATGTGCATAAGGAATTCTTATCATAACCTACAGATGGGGAAACAGAGATTCTGCTTCCTTCCCCAAAGCACAAGTCTCCACAAAGGGACTTCACCATAACCAATACATGCTGGCTGAGAAACGGGGCTATAACCTGCATTAAGACTACCAATGAGGGACTTCCTAAGTGGTGCAGTGGTTAAGAATCTGCCTGCCAATGCAGGGGACACGGGTTTGGGCCCTGCCCCAGGAAGATACCACATGCCACGGAGCAACTAAACCCATGCGCCACAACTACTGAAGCCCAGGTGCCTAGAGCCCGTGCTCCACAACAAAAGAAGCCACCACACTGAGGAGCCTGTGCACCACAATGAAGAGTAGCCCCTGCTTGCCA
Source organism: Hippopotamus amphibius kiboko (assembly GCF_030028045.1). Lineage (NCBI taxonomy): Eukaryota > Metazoa > Chordata > Mammalia > Artiodactyla > Hippopotamidae > Hippopotamus > Hippopotamus amphibius. The sequence goes on from NC_080196.1 coordinate 96,120,389, forward strand.
CAAATAGAGAAAGCCTGTGTGCAGCAACAAAGGCCCAATGCAGCCAATAAATTAATTAATTAATTAACTAATTAAAAAAAAAAAAGAAGAAGAAGACAACTATCGATGAGGACTTCCCTGGTGGTGCAGTAGTTAAGAATTCGCCTGTCAATGCAGGGGACACGGGTTTGAACCCTGTCTGGGAAGATTCCACATGCCGAGGATCAACTAAGCCCATGCACACTCTAGAGCCCATGAGCCACAACTACTGAAGCCTAGGCACCTAGAGCCCGTGCTCTACAAGAGAAGCCACCGCAAACAGAAGCCCACGCACCACAAGGAAGAGTAGTCCCCACTCGCCATAACTAGAGAAAGCGCATGTGCAGCAACAAATTCCCAACACAGCCATAAATAAATAAATAAATAAACAAATAAATAAATTTATTTATTTAAAAAAAAAAAGGACTACCAATGACACCACTACCAATGACAATTCCTGAGACACTGTTCCCAGAAATCCACTAGAAAGAGTCTCAATATATGACATTTCAGGGCTGGAACTCCCTGTTTTTCAACTTCAACGTGATCTCTATTGGAGTATTTAAGTCATGAGTTAGCAAACTCTTACAGGGGCCTCAGCACATGAAGAGATGAGGTCCTGCCCCAAATTTTCAAGGTGAGAAAACCTCAGCAGTCTACGATGAATCCAAATTCTACACTAAAATGGGAAAAGTGTAGAGGCCATTCTTCTGTTAAAGATACAAGCAACAGAAAATTTGTAAGCAGACATTTTTAAGACTGTCGTATTAGAAACAAAAGTAGTACTCATTCTTTTTTCTCATTATGGTAAGGAAGAAACGTATAATACTATCAAGCCCTCAAAATGAGTTTTCTTATTCTTGTCATCATTTGTGAACCCTACTAGATCAATTAAGAAAAGTGCCAATAAGATATATTTTTCTCAAAGCCAAATTCTAAAGCAGAGAACAAAATCACTTCATTTTTGCTCAAGGCACACACTAATTGAAGCAGAAATAAGATGTGGAACAGAAAAGAGAAAAAAAATACTGTATACAAAGTTAGGCTTTTGTCCAATAAATACATAGAGAGTTAAAACAAATTATCAGTTAAAGGCAATGTAGGAGTTTCAGTATTAAAAATCAAAAGGAAAATGGCTACTAAAATAAACATGCACTTGATAATAAATCTATAGTAATTTCAAGAAAGTAATATTTGACATCTGGATGATCAATGAGAACAAACAAGTAAATCCATAAAAGGATCTCAGTGAAGCATTCTGTTTTGTTTTGTTTTTTAATGTTTCCACCTTCTCTAAGACATTGTACATAAAATTGTACTTCATACTCTTTAGCAGACTAATCTGGCCCCAATGTAAAATGCTAAAGTCACACTATTTTTCATTATTCATGTTTCAAGTAGTCCCTAGAACCTCAAAATTAGAAAGCCTTCAACAGCAAATACATAGAAGGAATATCAATAGTAACATTTTGTTTCTCCTATCGTGATCTTCAAGGGTCTTACAGAACATTTAAATGATTAACAAGTCCATTTTTTTCCTACTGTGAAGTACAGGAAAAAATACTACTCTTGAAAGTTCTAGAAATTCAACTCTTCCAATATTCACAAATGTGTTTGTATATAATAACAGTAAGAATGTGGGAGGCAAGGGAGGGGAGGAACAGTAAGTTCTTAAAACCTCTTTTCAGCTTCAGGCCATAAAATCATAGCTCTATAGGAACACGGCTACAAAAGAACAAAATTAGAGTGAATATAATTACAATAACCTAGTGCACCCCAAACATATAAAGACTTTCAAAAACTAGTGGCTTTTCAAAAGCTTAACTGCAGTCAACACGAAGAATTATTCACACATAAGTATCAGAAAATATAACATTTATAGTTATTGGAATGCTGCCCCACCATATAAGACCTATGGCAGAATGCTGTATTTGACTCATATTATTGGAATTACCACAAGACAGATTTCCAAAGACTGAGGATATAAGTAATAAATCAATATTTTAAAATTTCTGGGAAGTCTACATTTTGAGTTTTACTGCTGGTACAACTCAATAAATTTGGACCAGGAGCACTCTTTCTTTGTGTCTTCCATCCTGCTTTTGAAAGTACTTCCAGTTTCTGACTTGAAAACCTTTAAGAAAAAAAGCACAGTATTATGGTATCAGTTTTTGCAAAAACTGAAAACAAGCTTTCTAGCATTCTGGCCACTACCTTCCTTTCTCAACTGTTTCCTTCCTCTTTTGCCTAGCTTTTTTAATTATGCACTGTTAAGAATAGGAGATTCTCATGCCTATGAAGCAGTAAAAAAAGGGCGTGTGTGCATGTGTGTTGAAGGGTGGGTCTTTATGTCAGCAGTAGTGGCCGAAGATCTTAAAATTTTTTTTAAGTTTTCATAATTTAGAAGCTGTGTTTGGAGCAGCTGGTGGGCATTTTGTCACCTGCAGCACAGGTTTTTGGACATCCCTCTTTACCAGAGCCCCAACTTCATCTCCTAGGCTGCTATGAGACTTAGCCAAGAGCACAAAAATTTTAATTCCAGAGAATCCACTGCTCCTATAAGCACATGGTAAGTCACGCAGGTGAGATGGTTATCGTGATGGTGGACCCTCATTTACTAGTCTGGATTTCGAGTGCATACATATGTCTTTAGTTCAAATCAAGAGAAAAAAAGGGCAAAGTTGTTAGGAGTGATTTTACTGCCACTCGCTCATTTGATTTGCATTGCTCATAAATGCATACGCTATCATTTGCCTCTGCTTTGCCTCACAGATGTCTACAACAAAATCAATGCGAAGTGTATTCTTGAGGGTTTTCTAGCCCAGCCACAATAATGCTGAATGTAGTTCTAGAAGTATAATCTACTAGTCCCCCCAAATAAGTCTTGATGATACTTCTAGACTTTCTCACTGGTTGGGGATATTTTCCCTATCCAATAGGACTAGGATCCTTTCAAGTCCCTCTTTTTAAATGGATGGAGATTTATCTTTTCTGTTTGAATATATGAAAACATGTCCTAACAAAGAAGTCTCAATATAACAACATAGATGGTGCCTGAGACAGGAGGCTATACAGTAGGAAAGTTTTAAAGAAGTTCTTTGATCGCTGGAAGGGATCCCAGATTAGGGTTTACATCTTGTTCTAAGAAGATAATAGGGGGCTTCCCTGGAGGCAGAGTGGTTAAGACTTGGCCTGCAAATGCAGGGGACAAAGGTTTAAGCCCTGGTCCAGGAAGATCCCACATGGCGTGGAGCAACTAAGCCCGCGCGCCATAACCACTGAGCCTGCGGCTCCAGAGCCCGAGAAACACAACTACTGAGCCCGTATGCTGCAACTACTGAAGCCCACACGTGTAGAGCCCATGCTCCGCAACAAGAGAAGCCACCACAATGAGAAGCCGGCGCAATGCAATGAAGACTAGCCCCCAGTCTATGCAGCTAAAGAAAGCCTGTGCGCAGCAACGAAGACGCAACGCAGCCAAAAAATAAAATAAAATAATAATTTTTAAAAAAAAGAAAGTAATAGGAAGATCTCATAGATTAAAATGAAAGAAAGAAGGCTCAGTTTTTCTGACACAAACTCTTTAAGTTCAGGAGCCCATTTCACACTATATTCAGACAAACAAAGCAAATATTGACATAATAACTGAGCTTAGAAATGAGAGAGGAATTCTAGTTTCAGCAATATAATAGTCTGAGGTAAGGCACTCCTCCAAAAAAAAAAAAAAGACACAAAAATTCTGGATAAAATACGAGGGTGAGTCAAAAATTATCCACATTCTAATTATAGTAAAATTTCTATAAACTCTACAGCCAGAGTGCTGATAATTTTTGACTCACCCTTGTACAATACTGAAGAAAAAAGAAAGTTAACTACATACTCAAACTCAAAGAAACGAAATTCCCAGAAGAAATCCATAGCCAGTTATGGAAAACACATAATTTGAAACATTAGCAGACCTATGGGTCCTAAGGGATAAGGGCTGGAGTTTTAATGCTCACAGAAGGACAGATCCCAGGACTCCTGCATGAAGCCAGGGATTTGGAAAGACAACTGCCTTCAAGTCACTGACTCAATGAAGTGGCAAGGAAATATGATTCTGCCAAGGGCTCTGGTAGGCAAAGAAAGAGTGGCCTATGAATAACCAAACCTCTAAATATTTCCCATATGTATTGACAGAATCTAAATGTACATTATTTGCATAGCTTGGGAACCCCCAAGCCATAAAATTAATGTTAAAACTGATCCCAGACCAATGAAACTCCTGGGAAACTGGCAGAAGCTAACATAAAACCACTTTGTAAGAACTCTCTCATAACCCAGAGCACATGAGACTTCCACAGAAAACAAACACCCCACATGAAGATGAGCTCACAATCAAAAATTAGAAACATACACAGAGTAAATTTCTGCAGAAGAGTCAGCAGAAACACAAAGGAAGATTAGCACCCCAAGATCTTGACAAAAAGAATAACCTGAAAGAGACTAAAATGCTAATAGAGACATAAAAGGAGGAAAAGAAATCACAGTGAAAGGACAAGTTTGAAATGAAATCAAATAGAACAACATATTAAAAATATAGCCACTGAAATTAGGAACATAGGACTTGGGTTAAACAGCAGATTAGATGCAATGAAAGCTAATTCAACTGAAAAATAGAAGGAATTATGCAGAAACTATTCACTCATTCAACAAATACTTCTATTGTGCATTGTGCATCCATTCTGAGTCACTCTTGTCAACAACTGGTATATGCTGTTAAACAAAACAAAGACTTTGATCCTAATAGAGCTTACATTCTAGTGGATGAAACAGAAAAGTGAAAAAGGGAGAAAATATAAAATAGATAAGAAGGGAAATAGTATAGAATGAAAAGTTCCAAAATCCCTCCAAGAGGAGTTCCATAAAAGAAACAGAGAGAATGAGGAAGAGGCAACATACATCAGTTGAGAAGTTTCCAGAACTTTTGAAAGATACAGAATCAGCACACTTGAAGAAGCAAAATAAACAAATTTAAAAATAGATATAGATATATTACAAGAAATCTATAGAACCCACAAACAGAACATCTTAAAAACAAACAAAAGAAATTTTCTTCACTAAATAATGACGCTATTTTGTCTAATATAAGAGTATATGGGGCTTCCCAGGTGGCGCAGTGGTTAAGAATCACCTGTCAATGCAGGGGACACGGGTTCCTGGAAGATCACACATGCTGCGGAGCAACCAAGCCCATGAGCCACAACTATTGGGCCCACAGGTCACAACTACTGAAGCCTGCGTGCCTAGAGCCTGTGCTCCGCAAGAAGAGAAGCCACTGCAATGAGAAGCCCGCTCACTGTAACAGAGTGGCCCCCGCTTGCTGCAACTAGAGAAAGTCCACACGCAGCAACGAAGACTCAACACAGCAAATTAATTAATTAATTAGTTAATTAATTTAAAAGAGTATGTGGATGTTTAATGTCTGCCCAATACAATTTAACTCACGAACTTGATGACATCTATTGTATTTTAACTGGTAACAAACATCTTTACTTATTTAATAAGTAAATGTGCTGAGAAATGTTAACTGATTGGGGGGATATTTTATATGATACCATTCCCCCAGTTTGCCTAGTCAAGAGTCTAACCATGTTTTCTGAGAAATTATGAAACTCATTTTTGCAACAAGTTAGAGAAAATCTTTGCATATGAATTTACCATTCTTCATATGGGCAGGTAGCTACATAAATAAGCCAACAAATACGGCCCTGTTCCACAAGCATTAAGACTGAGACATACAAAAATCTCACAATGGAGAAAGCAAAGGGTACAACTTCTCTCTCACAAACATCTATTTTATCAATAAACCAGTACATTTGGTCTTTCAAGATTTCTTCTATGTACACAGGACTTCGTTCATCCTTTCCACTTCAAAAATTCAGTCACTGACTATTCCTTTTAAAGACATGTTCCAAATTCATTTTGTTCAGATTATTTTATTTAACAGAAAAATATAATACAGCAAAACAAAGAAAATACTTTAAGAGTAAGACCCTCACCATTGCTGAGGCCACTGGGTGTGTGCACATATGTGCGTGTGTGTGTGTGTGTGTGTGTGTGTGTGTAAGAAATGTATCTCTTTCACATAGTGAATGCCATGATATGCTATTTAAGACCACTGAATTCAAAAATGATACCATGTGAGTAATAATAGCAAGACAAAGATCCCTTATTGCCTTCCACAACCATAAAGAAAGAGATAAATTCCTATTAAATGCTCTTTTCTTGATTTCATTATACACTATTATCTTTAATATTGTTTAACCTTTAAATGGTATTGCAAACTGCATTTTTAAAGTAGTATTCACAATTTTAGAAGAATTCCTTTTTTATGCTATTTGTATGCTATCCTAGGTTCAGCTAATTTGATCAAAATACTATAAATTATGAAAGCATAATCATTTTGATGTGGTAGCCACAAAATATTTAAAACAAGCATATATTGTAGGATTAGAATGTCTTACTCTGTATCTGAACTGAATAGTTCCAACAACATTAAATTCTCTTTTCTTAATAAAAATAATTTTAATGCTACCATATTAGATTTTGGCCCATTATTAAATCTGTCCTTTAAATACTTCTACACACATATTCTAAGCATATTTCTCAGAAACAAATCAGCTATAAAAGTACATTTTTCAGATTAATTGGTTATATAACTTACAATAAAAATTTAGTTATAAAAGATCAAGATAGATAAGCTTACCTACCAGCACCTCTGCTGAAAGTCTAACAGGTTCTCTTACTAAATAATGCAATTGTGGAATAATTCATCTGCTTATTGGATCAAGATGGATCATAACACATTCATCCCTGATTATGGAGCCACACTCATCCCTTCTGTACTTATATATCTCCTCAACTGGTTCAACATATCAAAAAAAAGAGAGAATATGACACTATTTAATATCATTAGAAAAACCATTAGATAATAACACTCATACACTTTGCCACCTATGCTTGACTAAGAAACACCGAGACCACCATATCCTAGATTTATATTTACTCCCACAGCACCAACAAAGTCAATATCACTGAATGGATGTGTTGACAGTGTAAGATTCTGTAAGATTTTATATTTGAACATGAGGGGAAAGTTAAGTCCAGTACTGCTGCATCCCTATAAATGTGAATGTATGAAAATTAGGGTTAGAAATATGAATATAGGAAGAGAGGGTTTTACATTATTCTTTAATATCAAAAGATATTTAAGGGGAAATAGTAAACATTTGTGAAAATGGTAGCAAAGAAGAGTCTGTGTCTGTGAGTTTCATAAATATAGTTTCCATAAATGCCATCAATGGAATGCTATGAGTAGAGTCAAGTATCCACATGGAATCTTAGAAGTTAATTTGCTTGACTGTTATTTAAAACACGTATAATTTTCATAACGGTAGGCAGTCGCTCTAATAGATTCTCTATATTTTATGTATTTGGAATTCCTTCTACTTCACTTGCAGATTTAAGGAAAAAAATCTGCAAACTAGCATCCAAAATGTACTGTAAAAGAGATACAAATAAGTATGGTAACCACCAAAGATGTTTCATATTTATTTCATGGATAAAAATGTTTGCAAAACACTTTACCAGCAAAAACACTCTTTAAAGGGAAAATATAATGCAAAAATAAAAGAATATTTGCTTCTGATTTAATTTTCCACTGACATTTTTACCCTCCTGCAGACAGAGCAATGACCAGCACACACAAACACATACACGTAAACACATGCACATGCAATTTACCACAATAGCATTGCCACTGAATCCACATTAATTAAGTAAATTTTTATGCATTTACGAGGGCAAATCCAATGGAGAATACATAATACTTTTTATCAACTCTATCACCATTTTAACCTGTAAAAGCCATTTTTGAGAGACTCAATAAACATATTTTTGAATTTACAGACACAATTGAAGATTTAATTAATTAAACAAAACCAAAAACTCTTAACTCTAGGAACACATCATTTGTCAGTTAGTGATAGTTAAAAATAAAATCTCCTAGGCACTCTCCATTTGCTGTGTGCTAAGCAGGTTTACACATATCTTTTTCCTTTAATGTTCACAATCACCTGATTGGTCCCATTTTACAGAGATTTTGGACATACCCGTTCTATATGAAAGGGGAGGATACTGGCATCTCTGTGACAATGGAGATAATGCAATAAAGGGAAGGGGCACGGGCTCTGATGCCAGATCCAACGGGTTAGCACAAGCAGATCCCACTTAGTAGCTGTGTACCTTGAGGTAAGTTAGGTAGTCTCTGAGGCTCATATTTCTGAGATGTAAGATGGGCATAATGTTACCTACAAAGTTGGGGAGGATTAAATAAGATTAAATGAGATAATGGACTGCATTGGCTAATGCCTAGTACATAAGTGCTCAAAAAGATAAGGTTTCCCCTGATCTTCTCCAACAAAAATTACCTCTGACAAAATACCATGAAAGTAAAACGTTCTCCTTTTCCATTAGAAAGCAGCAGAAATCAGCCACAGTCTGAATTCATCAAACTTGTCAAGCTGTTCAACGTCCATTATTCTTTTTTATTATATTTAAGGCACTTAAAATAATCTCCCAGTGATTTATTCTCCTTTTAACTAGATGCAGTAATTAGAATATCTTTTATGATACGGCAGAGTTTTCATTTCAGTCAAGGTGTTACTGTTTTAGAAAGCCACCATTCACTAAGAATATTACAACCCAGAAACTAACTGCTTTTATTCTCATGTTGAATAGAAGCACAAACACAAAATGAAGAGGACACATAGTGGATTTCTATAGCTGAAAGACGAAAACGCTCAAGCATGCAGGAGCCAATAATTCCCAAAATACCTTTCATGAACTGAAAAACAGATATGTATGTTGCCATGGTATTTGGCAAAATTAATACATTTGAAATTTGGATTATGTATGAAAAAAAGTACGGTAAGTTTTTTTTTCCTTCCCATAATGCTAGCATATAATCCTTTTTTTAAAAACCAGCTTAATATATGTTTCCCAGAAGAAAAAATGAAGGACAGTAAAAAGTTCAGCATGTATTCAGGATCCAGCGTGAATGCAGAAATTCTGTATTATTACTTGTCAAGTGGAGGTTTGCTTCCCAACAATTCTGCTGAATATACTAAGAACACTGAGTACACGTGTGTCAAGATTCCAGCCCAGGCTCTGTTATTAGCTAGCTGGGTTAACCTTGAATAAGTAATTTAATTTCTCTGGGATTCAATTTCCTCAATTGTAAAATGATAACTTCAATGATAATATTTATTAAGCACTTCCTGTGTGCGAGAACCGTTTGAAGTACTCCATGTATGTTTATTCCATCGTTTAATCCTTACAACATAACTAAGGACCAGAGCAGTATTAGTATCACCCCATTTTCGAGGAAATGAAACTGAGTCACAGAAGGAAATAACTCATCCTACAAGCGGACTCCCCAGATCTGAAGGATTTTGCCTAACTGTCTTGCCAGGGTGAGGCTTAGATGATATAATTTCCACATCCTTTACAAGAGTAAAATTCCAAGATTCCACATTTTCTCTTCTGAAAACTTTTTTCCATTCTTACTTCTATAAACTATCTGTTTATCTCCCAGACCTTGCTTCAAGTTTGGTTGGGTCAAATCCTAATTATACATTTTTATGCATACTTACCACAAACGAGGACCAAATGCTATGAGTATGTTATAAACATACTCAATGCTTTGTAAGTAAATTCCTAAAGGCAGTAGCTGAATCTTTATGAGGCAGAAATTAATCACCTGTTGCCCTGGGGTCCTAACCTAACACTTTAGAGAAACCAACATACACACTTATTAGTCAACTCAAAAGACTGAACTTTTTAAGTAAATAAAAAATGATGGGATCAGCACTCAGCTGACAGAAGAGTCTGGGGATATTTAAACTTAAGCGTATTTCCAGAGAACTCCCACAGCAGTTCAGATAAATCGTGCACAGCCCTGTGCTATATAGAAGTCTGCATGTGATACGTTGTAAGAGCTCAGAGGGGGTCATGATTTTGAGGGGGAACTCTAGAACCAAACTGTTCACCTTCAATTCTGGGCTCAGCCAGTGAAAAGCCCAAGACCCTGGAAAAGTGACTTACCCTACGTGTGCCTCGGTTTCCTCATCTGCAACACAGGGATAAGAATATCTGTTATCTCGCAAAATGGTTGTGAAGATTACAAGAATGTGCTTGGAACTGTGCTTGATGCCACCTAAGAACAATTATTAATATTGTGTGTGTAGCCACACAATTCTCTTCCACACTGGATTGTGTGTGTGTGTGTGTGTGTTTTAATCATTCATGACTGAACAGTTTTGTCTTCCAATCAAGCAACAGGTGCCAAGGAAAATGAACCTTTGCTGTTAAATTCAGTATTGGATTGTCCCATTCACTTTTCCATTCACCCACTGAATGAATAATAATTACATAACCTCTCTAGGCCAGCCAGACAATCTACCAGGAACAAGGGATACAGTACAATTATGGGAGACAGGTGCCCTGCCTCCAAGGGACCAATGCTATAGCAAGACAGACTTTAAAAATAATCTCACCCACAGGTTAATTTTTTCATAACTTAGGAGTTCATTCAGGAGGACACAGGGCTGACTACCAATTTCTGTTGGCTTCTGAAATTCCAACATGACCTCCTAGACGAAAAGACATTTAACATTTTGAAATACAGATGTCAAAACAAGAGTAACTGAATTGAATGTTTAAAAGTAAAAAAGAGTCACAAGGAGCAGCTCTAACAGACAACACTATTTTCACTAATAGACAACACTATTTTCACTAATAGACAACACTATTTTCACTGTACTTGCAAAATCAATGATAAATCAACAAATATATCTTTGCTGTAAGCATTAATAATAATGAGAGTGACTAGGACACAAGGAGTGGCCAAATGAGTCTATGGTGGATTCTATTTCTATTTCTTTTTTAAATAATAGGAGGGGTCCTGGACAAGGTATAAAAAAGAATCAAAGTCTGACTTCTGAGATTCCACAAATAAGTCCCCCTAAATTAACCAGATGTACAGCATGTTCCTGTGATCAAGTATCGGCAACCAAAAGTAGGTGAGAAAAATAATAAATGTTCAGCTTTGAAGGCTGTAATATCACCATTATAATTCATCCCAATATATCAACACAGGCTTTACATTAACAGCCTTACTTTCAAAAATAGACATAGCACCACCATAACGTTTCATACTTGCAGGGTTTGGAAAGAATGTCAGGGAAAGCTCCCAGCACGTGTTTCCATCAATCAGAGTAAGTGAAGAGGGGGAAACAGAGAAAAAGAAAGAATCCGTGAAAGAAAAGCACAGATCCCACACTGTGGGCTGTGGGAGGATCGTGTTCCAGCACCCGAGCAGAAACATTCTCCAAAGTTCCATGCCCACTCCAGACGGACTCCCAACAGCTGGGGAGTCACCAGTACTTTGCAACAGACAGAGCTTTACTACAAATCCACTTTTACAGTTTTGAAACTTCAAACACCTTCCCTGCTGAAGCAAGGCAGGCTGTACTGCCGTCTAAAAATGCACTTCAATGTAATTGCACTTTTCCTATTCAATGCTATCGGTGTTGTCTTTTTTAAAATATGAAGGTATAAAATAATATTCTATAAAAGGCTATGGCTGGATGCATTTCGAAATCATATTATAAATTATTCTGTGCAAACAATTTCTGTCAAACTGACATCCATGCTTATATTTACAATAAAACATTCTGATAGGTTAGACAGAACTGGCCAGTTGTTTGACAACATTTATTAAAATTTCTAGTTGTTCTGACATCCTGTAGATCTAGTAGATATACAGCTATATAGCTAGCCATCTACAGCCACCACTGTTGTCTATTTATACCCACTGAGTGAAGAATTTAAGGATTAGAATTGCTCCTAAGAAAGGAATTAAAAAAAAAAAAAAAAAACAGGTGCAAACTTCCCTAACAAAGCCCTGTCTCCATCTAAATTTTCTAAGACATTTAACGTTTCCTAGGCCATCTTTGTAATGCACTCTTTGAAAGAGTTGGGAGAAAACTTCGCCCAGGGAAATTCAACTCAGCCAAAAGAGGCTGAAAAACAATGCTATAAAATCCTTGCTTTTGTGACCTGCTGCTCTAGCCCCAGACCTCTCTGGAAAACAAACTGCCACTTGTGCAGTGATTTGGTGATGTAGAAAAACAAGGATGAGGACATAAAATAACAACTCTGTTTTATCAATTTAGACCAGAATTTAAATTCCCATTGAATGATGTAGTGCTCATCTTCTCTGCCATGCAACTGGGGCGTGAGTGAGGGGGTGTGACCTCACCAACCCTCAACACCACCCCACTGCAAGGACCTAGCGCTCTGCTGTGTATTTAGATGAACCTCTGACTCTGCTCAGTAACTGGAACGAGCCTAAGTGATGCTTAAAAACGTGAACGTGTAAAATTTAGGATAAGATTTGAATCCCAACTTCTTGAAAGACCAAATGTGTGAACCAATTTGCTGGGCATATTGTACTTAGTTTATTTGAATGATTAGCATGTGGACTTACTGCTTTGTTTTCTGACAATTCTGAAAGGGAATTCTGGGATGGGGGAGAGACTCCCTCTAGGTGGGAACCTTCGTTTAGGTAGTCATCTCCGAGCGTGGTCGGCAACTTAAATGATTTGTAAAATAATTAGATTCTGTAGCTGCACAGAGATCTTGCCCAGGAACGGAGTCAGAATAACTTATTCTTTCTGGTTCCCGGTGGCATGCTAGCAAATGCTGAATACATTTTGACTCTCAGTATTTACAAAGTCCTGGGTTCTGATTCCTCTTGCTAATCTCAGGAATATCTTTCTTATTCAAACTAAAACTACTGAACTGACTGTGCCTTCTGCTGGCAGACTAGTTTACTCCTGGGAATGGATGACTCTTTCAAAAACTAAGAACTATAATCAGAGAATAATCAAGTCCAATAAGTCGTGCTTTTTGAACCCAGCCAGTACAATCACTGTGGCAACAACTCTTGATTTCCAGAAATTCATACTATTCATTGAGGGGCCACTGATATTGGAATTTTAACTTGAACTACTTGCTGGGATCCACAGATTCTCCAAGTTCGATGTCTAGAATAAACTAGAAATCCTACTCTAGCTTCTCTTAGACACACGTCAAGACAATCACTCTTTCCTAAGTTATGTTTCTTAAAGTGTATAAAACAAAATAAGCTGAATGCTACATTAGGAAAACTATTTTAATATTTTAATTGTTTCCTCTTACTTGGTAGCACCCAAATTGGTTGCTATTTTCTCTAACTTCAATACCCAGAAACTTGTTTTTCTGGATTCCTCAAAGTCCCTGATTTTACATGAAGTAAAGCATGGGCCCCTTTGTCATCCTAGAACTATTTATCCCAGTTTCTGACCCCTTATGTTACCTCCAACACTATGTTACCCCCCTGCTGCTTAGGACCATGTCACTCAGTGGTGGTGGGTTACTAAGCTGCAGTTAATATAGCAGACACAAATATTTCCATTACAGCATCTTCTTTGGTGGAATTACACAGGCCAGAAATGTGGTCCTGTGTGTGTGCAGTAAAGTGCCACGTATACTGACTGTGTTATATAAATAATGAAAATTAAATTATAGGATTTTAGGAACACATTCCAAACAGTCCATTTTACTGCCAACTACACTGGGCTCATGACCAGCCGTGGAGAAAAGACTGTCCCCCTCCTCTTAAATCTTTATGTATCCATTTCCATTGATTCCAATAAAAAACGGATTGAACTGGGTATCCATTATGCCCAACTTTCTAAAATATCTGAACCAGAATCATTTTGGGCATCCCAAAAAACCCCTCTGTTTAATGTTTAGTGCTGCATGGTTTTGAATGAAATGTCCATTTTTTCCTCACTTCCATGTGACTAAAATGCCAATGCTCAAAACACCTTCTTTCTATATGTTACTCTTTCAAACACCTTAATAAAAGCATTCTTCCCCTGCATGATAGGGCACATATAATCAACCGTAGCTACTATTGTGCTGTTTTTTTAAAAACACGTAGCACTGCAGACAGTGCTCTACATGGATTAGCTTAGTTGGTTGCCATTTTACAGAGCAAACTGAGACTCAAGAGAGGTAGATTAACTTTTCCAAGGTCACACAGTTGGCGAATGAGAGAGCCAGGATTCAGACTTTACAGTCTAACTCTGGAACATAGCCTCCTAACCTCTATTATGTCTCCTCTAACCTGTGTCAAGCGTGGTCACAGTTCTCATGTGTCCCATCTCCACCAGAAACTTCCAACGGTCCTCTTGGCTCTTTACGGTTCTTTACCTCTGAGGTGTCTTTCACTGTCTCCCCTGCACCCAGATTAACCTTGCACTTCACACTTGCCAAGTCACTTTCCTCAACTTATTTAAAATATAAGAATATATCATCCTCCTCAAAAGCCTAGGGAAAAATAAGATGAGGGAAATCAGATTCAAAAGAAAAAGCACAAAGGGAGTAAAAAAAAAAAACCACACAACTTCTGGCTTCTATTTTTTCTGGTAAGACAGGAAAAACTGTATATTTTCTATGCTAAATTAGTCCTAGAGCGTTAGACTAAACAACATCAAATGGCAATCGCCATGTTCCGTCGGCTCTCAGGAAGTTCATGGTGACACAGAAAAATCTGAAATTCAAAGGTAATTCTTTAACACACTTGACTTCAACAATCATTTGCTGACGGCTTTCTATGTGCAAAGCCTCCTCTGCTTAGCCCTTTCAAATTTCCTACTTCCATTTGATCTAGCGTCCCTATGTGTTTGTACCTATGTCTCCAACCGTGCTCATAAAGCTTTGTGAGGTCAGGAACTATTTTGTGTCCATCTTTTGATTCCTTTCAGAAACTAGCAGAGTGCCTTACCCCAGCTTGCACAGGAATGATGGTTAAAATTCAACGAAACTGGATTTCTATTACACTGAACATAGCTTATCAATACAATTAAGGTCACTAATATCTTATAAATAATTTAGGATGAATCCTGACACTTATGACATGGAAAGGACTTTACATCTAGCATAGAAAAGGAGCCACTATACTTCTTTGTCAGGCCCAAGATGAATTTACTTTAAAATAGACAAATTACTGGCTCATGGCCAACGTTTCAAATGCCAAAGAGGCATTTCTTGAGGAATTTCATTCATCTTGCTAACACCACCTTAAAGCAGTCAGTTTGTTTGTTTGTTTTTCTTTTTTTAAATCACCAAGAAGAGAAAAGTGCAGGTCGCAGAACATGCCAGGGCTGAACCTAAAAATGACGCAGAAATGAAACATACTGGACCAGTAACACTGTTTTTATACATCGCTTAATGGGCAAAATGCCACTAACTGGGTGGCTGGTGTTCAACTGTCGGGCGCTCCTGCCATCACCAGCAGCTGCAGAAGCCCCCGTCTGAACCGCAGCCTCTCCACTGAAGCTCATTTCAGCCATTGTTACTCATAATATGATCTAAAGGAACACTTACAGGATCTCATAGAAAGTTTAAATGTTGTTTGATGAGAGTCATTAGATATTTAAATCAGAAATGAATGGCACAGCAAGAGAAGCAATCACAGTACGGTAAAGTAGAGCACAAAACTTCCAGGGTGCTCTCTCCACGTATTTGTACTGATGCATGTCATATGAAGAACACAAACCACAGAGGGAGAAAAAAACCAGAGGTGTCAAATCCTGTTTCAGGTGTAGATATACATGGGTGTGTGTGTGTGGTGGTGGTGGAGGGTGTGTGTGTGTTTATACACAAATATATATTACCCCTCCCCCCAAAGAATTTCCACTATTTAGTAACTCAATAAAAGCATTTCACATGAAAAGGTGTGGATCATTTTTACAAGAGGAACTCAGACACATCAGCAAAATTTCACAGGTGCCATCGACCAAAGTATCTGAATAATTCGGAAGAAAATAACGTTGCACGTGACAATCACTTAATGTCCTCTTTTGGTGGTTTTGTTGTCTGGACTTCATTTGGGCAACAATGTATGCTTCTATAAACCCTTAAGATCAAGACTCTCACGGTATTTAATAGGAGAGAAGGCAGAATGGCATGGAATGAATGACGACGGCAACTTCTGTAAAAAACCCTTCAATACCCAAGAGCACTGCTTTAAAACTGTGCTTTTTCCATCCGGGTAAACAGAAAGGTGCCCGGAATACACAATAAAACGGGATGAACATCAAACATCAGACGTCTTCCTGAGCTTCAACTTCATGGCTATTTTCTGTACCAGCATGCAAATAAATCTCAAGCTTTGGGTGGCAACGTTCAGCTAAGTCCCCAAGCTCCTTGTGTTTATGTATTTACTCTCTGTCTTTAGTTCGGGTGGAAAAGTTTACGAAGCTCTCTAGGCTATTGTGTACATAGTGGATCAGTAAATATCAAGAATGAGTATATGGTATATCAGTGAATTCAAGGCTTTCAAGGTGGTGAAGCAAGTGGCTGCTCTCTGCATATGCAGATGATATAAAAGACTTAAAAGCTGTATTAAATATGGTAGAATCAGCCTCACAGAGCCCTAGGATGTTTTAACATCAGACAACATCAAGCCCAACCAATGGAATCCACTTTTTCCACTTAACTTTATTTTAAGAGAAATACAGACAAAAGAGAGAGATGATATTCTGAGGAGAAAGGAGGAAGGCTGGAAGGCAGGAAGGAAGAAAGGGAGAGAGGGAAGAGAGAGGAAGGGAGGAGGGAGGAGAGAGGAAAAGAAGGAAGAAGGAAAGAGGGAAGAAAGAGTGGAAAGTCATACCAAAGTATATTAAAGTTGTATTATTAAAGAAATTTTTGGAAATCCACATTTAATGGAAAATTATGATTAGCTGGTAAATAGTTCTAAACTTATCTAAATACAAAAGAAAAATATAAAGTGGCTCCTAAATTTTTTAAAAGATTTGTAGAAAAGCTTTAACAAGTGAAAGCTAAAGTCAGCACAGAATACTAAAAAGACAGAGTCCTAATTCCACTTTAAAGGATTACAAATGTTACACATTAGATTCTTGTGGGGACTGCAATTACCTTCTTTAGTTAACTATATCAGTAAAACTTAGAAATGTGATTTCCTATTCTTCTAATGTTAATGTGGAATAAGGTTGAGAGGAGAAAGCAGAACATCTATTTGAGTAAGCAGGAAAACTGTTATTGGGTATATTGCTGGTTTTATTAGAAAGAGCACACACTGAATTCAACTTTCCTACAAATTCTACCCTGGCCATAGTCAATGAAAGCAGGAGTGTCTCCCCGTGGGATCCTATGGCATCTGAAATTCTTATCATATTTTTTTCATATGCTGCCTGATATTATATTCATGTGTTCTCCACTTTAAATTAGGCAAGTCACTTATAAGATCACTGAGAACATGATTTCTTGTCTGTAAAACTGAAATAAGCTACTTTAGAGGATCCAAAAGGATTAAAAATATATTTGTGAAAGTACCCTGGAAGTTCAATGAAAAACAGTTATCATCACATTCTGCTTTGAAGGCACTAAGCAGGGCAGCCATGTGCAGTGCTACATGCACACCTCCAGGGGGCGCCATGCAGTGGCCCTGGCACCACCTAGAAGCTAAACATCTCTCCCAGGCCCCAGAATAGCCCTTCACACACATTTCCTCCTCTACAATGGTTTGTAAAACCAAAGTGAATTCTAAAAAAAAAAAGAAACTAAACCAAAACGTTAATACAAAACGGCTGAGATTAGCCAACAACTAACAGAGGCTGCCTATTAGGACAAAAATCTGATGAGCGACAGGGATCAACAGCAGGGTGTTGTGTTTCTTTCCCTTTGTTTGTTCAGTTCAAAAATACTTTGGCTTGATATCCTAACTGTAGGTAATTTTTTCCCGACGCATACTCATACTTCGATTATGTTCAAATCATTCTCAAGGAAAAAGATGTGTTGAAGCGCTAGCTCTCCTTTACATTGCTTTTCCAAACAATACCTTGTCCTTTCGCTGAACTTTAGAGGCAAGTGACCGACTAAATCAATCGGCCTGTGTTCCTGGGTTAACCATATTTGTTAAACCTGGGAACTCAACTCACAAAACACAACCTGTAAAATCGTGAAAACATCATCCCATAAATCAAACAATGTGAACACCAAAAAGAAAGCTGCCTATCCAGCCAGCGAAAGCCATCAGTTTGACTACCTGAGCGAGATGGAACTCTCCAGCAGACTGAGAAATTTTCAAATTAATTTGGTCACTAGTGTATCCATATACCCAGGGCACAAAGTACAGTAATTCAACTTAGATGGGTAGAAATCATACAATGGCAGCATTTTCAGAAATTCGACTTTTATCTAATAGCAAAATATGGGCGGTGGAGAGCTGATTTGACAGTATTGATGCTGCAGATTTGCAAAAAGGATGAAGTACACTGAACAAAATGCAGCTCCTCTACAACCTGCCCACTGAATATTTTATGTATATTGTATGCGTTCCCATAAAAAAAAAATTGTTGTTATCCAATTCCTACAACTGCCAGAATGAGAGCTATAAAACTCTCAGTTAAAACTGAGGTAGAGAGAAGTCCCTAATTCTTCCTTCTCAATACGTTATATCAAATGTCTTTTAGTAACTACATTAGAAGGCAATTACAGCTTAATAGCTGTCTAAATCCATTATCAGTGTACATTTAACCTTTCAATATTTAAAGATAATATTTAATTTGAGCAAATTAATGGACTGCCTGTGAGACCAAATACATCTATTTAGTCTTTCTGGTTCTCCATCAACGATATTTCTCTTTAGAGACCGGGTCTTGTGACAAGAAGTCTGGTAAAAATGGAGTTCTTTCCATTTGTAGTTTAAACAGATATTAATAAATGAGGCCAACCTAACCCCAAATGAGAAGTAATGTCCTTATTAACTGCATGTGTCTTCTACCATTAACAAAGCTGCTTTTAATTCTCTGCAGATTAATTTGTATCATTAATAGTTAAGTGAGCTTATATACCTTTATCTTTCAATGTGATTTTTTTCTGCCAATTCCAAATTGTTTAATCTCTTTGACTTTAAAAGGACTGAGTGGTTTTCCAGAACAGCATTTTTTCCCCCACAATTTGCCCTGTATTTCACATCCCAGTTCAAGAATATAATGTTTAAGAACTATAATAATGGCTTAAGTGTCTTGTATTTTGAGACAAGATCAATCAGCAAAATCACCACTGTAAAAAGAATGCAGCATAATTTCCCAACATTATACTAATAACCGCAAATAAATAAGATATTAACAACAGCAGGTCTTCAGCTATCAATAAACAAATGCAAATTCTCCAACCAAAGTTTGATGTTTTAAGGCCTATTGTATTAAGAATTTCAAGGTGAACTCTTTTCTTCCCATAGTAAAATAAATACACATGTCCATATTACCTTTCTTTTCTTAAATAAAGGTTAAAATTAATCACATTTCTCATTAAAATAAAATTACTAAATCATCACATTTCATTACTGTTAATTCAAGTACATTAGCACCTACAAATCTGGAAATCTTAAGAGAATTTTGTTGACATCTTAGTCACATTTTGACAGGTTAAAATAATTCTAGTGTGAGTAAAGTACTTTAAAAATAACTTAAAATGTAGCTCGTCTTGGCACTTACTGCTCCCATTCCCAGCTTTATGGAAGTTCCCATGGTCCCTGAGTCCAGGAACAAGTTCATCACCAGGCAAGAGTACGTGTCTCTGTCACATCCAACTCCTAATAATGCATCTTTCCATCTCCTAAGACCACTGGATCAACCAAACCATATGTCATGTAAATGTACAATTCTGCTGGCAGAGGTCATGGAGAGGATGTGACCACCGGTTGACCCGTGAGCTGGACCCCAGATACTGGGCAATTGGAGGCTCTTCGCCCCCTTCCTGTCCTTGGAATGGACGATCTGCACATTATTCCCATAGCCAGAGCTGTTTCAAGGACGTAGCCTTGAGAGAGTGAGGTGATGTTTGCACTGAACCCCATTAAGGGCTCTCTACAAACTTCCAAGATACTGGCGGAAGAGTGCAGACATCTACTCGTCTTGCACCAGCTCCAGACAAGCCTCGTGTGAGTTCCCTTGCTTATTATACATGCCACCTACCAATCTGGAGTGACCCGTCTCTTTGCACTCCGTGTGCAGGGGCCAGTTTGCAAACAAACAGATCCCTGTTTAAGTCCAACAGTTTTCCTTCGTAAAGTCTGTCTTGAGTCTGCTTTTTAATACTGCCACGGTATTTTTAAAAACTTATGCTTCAGAGTAAACGTAAATCTAAGTTTTAGAATATCCAATAGGTTTAAGTCACCCCAAAACTAACGTGAGAAAATGACCAAACTAATAGGCGTATATAATGATGGCTGCGCCCTTAATCACATTTATTTATTTCTTATATTTTATGATTAGAATTCTGGACAAAACAATCTTTAAATTGCTTGTAACTGTCACCAGATGGTCTCATCCCCATCATACTCCCTCTTCAACCGTCCTCAGGTAACCACTTTGTTTCTTGTGCTTTTTTTTTTATAATGCAGGTACAGTGAAATATAAATGTCTATTCCTATCTTCACCTGTTTTACATGGAAGATAAATTGCCAATTTCTACACTGACATGTCCAGACTGAACTATCACTTTAAATGGGACTATTTTAAAAAGTATATAAGCTGGCAGAAACTTAATTTTCTAACAAAAATGTAGAGGTTCCATACCAATTACAGTCATGTTTGTGTAACTGCCCAATAACTTTCAAATCTGAATACGTAGGAAAATTTTCATTAATCCAGCAAAAAGCCGACTTGCTACTGAAGTCTAAATTGGAATACTTTGAGTGTAGTTTTCCCATGTAAAACCTTACTAATTTCAATCACAGATTATAAAACTGGAAGGTAATCAACTAAAGATAATTTAAAATAAACCTCGACAGTTATAAGTCTATATCAACAAAACAATCCAGAATTATTTATTCCCATACTAAACCTAAATATTTCTCAAAGAGAAAATTAACAACATTAGAGTCACCGTTCTTAGGTTACAAAATGTGTATGGGTAAGCCTGAAAGCGAAGGATGTCCTTTTTTCTTAATAATTGATTTTAGGGCCAACCAAAATGAGAATATTCATGCATTAAAAACCAGATTGTTATTGTTGTTACTGTTTTTAAGCAAAGTTTCCATCAAAAGCAATAAAGCCAAGGGATTTCTCTTTGGAAGCTCATGATCAGGTTTTATTCTCATTACTCATTAAAGTAACATAAACGAATTCTAGTCTATTCCTATTCCCAGACTATGAGAATCGGTTGGCCACCTGACTCTTAATGGTAGGTAGGAACGGAGAAGGCTAAAGAAGAAGCATAATGTTTTGAGAAAGACGGCAGCGAATTCATTGCCTAGAGATTTCTGGATAAATAAAAAGTATGTGTCATACATATTTCCCCCTTAAAAAAATCAGAATCATCAAAGCAACTACCAACACATGCCAAACACCAGGCATTCAATGATGAGCCCAGCAACATCAAAGCCAAATAGAATGAGTTCCCCAAAGCAAAAGAAAAAAGTAATTGTTAGTTAGACTTCCACTTGTGGCCATCAGAAATGTTACCTTAATTTGGCCTTAATGACCTATAATCACTTTTAGCATATGGATTTCAAGACTGCTATTATTCAGCTTGATCTACGGATATAATGGAGCAGAACACAACTGTGGGTGTAATTAAAATAAGTTCCTGTAAAAGTGGAATATGTAGCACATTGCTAATGTGTAAATGACTAAATAACTTAATTAGGTGAAATGAAGTGCACTTATAACCACAGATATTTAAACCGAATCCTGATAATGTTGTGTATATGAATATATATTTTTTTTAATGTTTATTAACCAAACAGTAGGACAAAGAAATACAGAGGGACTGGGACCTATAAAATTAACAGTGCTTAACATTGGCTCCTAAACGTAAACTAAGACAAAACCAAAATTATTTCTAGATGTCAGAAATCTCAAAAATAATCACGCAATTTGTTTTCTCTAAAAAAAAGAGCTGATTTGGTGGGCAATTAAATATACAAATGACCGTGATTTTGACTCCAAAGTTTTATTTTGGATACACATTTTCTTTTATATTGATAACTGACGGATCTAGGGGTCCAGAGAGGCATGAAGGCTAAAATCTCCACACATAGTCTGAGTTAAAGTTAAGCTAGAGGGTGGTTTGGTAAAAAAATTAAAAAAAAGATAAATAAGTAAATAAACTTATTGTTGTTCTGGGTTTTGCCATTGCGTAAGTGTAAATAAACACAACACGTGATTATGTGGAAGCACCTTTCTGGTTATACCAGAAAAAAACATGGATGTTAAAATTCACCCAAAAAGGCTGCTCCCTGAAGCAAGATAAAGCAGCAGACAAGCACAGCGGGAAAAGAGTGTGAAGTGCACATGTGGGGCCTTGATTCAAAACACAGCTGCTGGGTCTAATTTTAGGCCAACTGGCCTTGTCAGTGTCTTTTAACAAGGAAAATTTCCCCACTGAATATTAGAAGCTGTAAAAAGGAAAAAAAAAAAGCACATAATAATATTCATTAGTTAACTTATCTCCAACATTGCTGCTGTTTTATACAGAAAATATGTAGCGCGGCCTATCACTGAGAGAAGCGGAGCCAGGGCTGTGAAGGGTATTTCAGTTAAGGAGGTTTTATTCCAAAGAAACAACTCATGAAGATCCAGAAATACATGGGACCACATAGATGTTGATAACAGCCGATAACGCAAAACTATTCGTACGTTCATTAAAAGAATTCAAGTACCTGCGAGTGCTCCATGTCTGAACGTCCATAAATGACATTACGGATGTTTCACAATTGCTAACATTTACTGAGCTCTTATGGTGTGTAAGCCCAGGGCTCAGGGCTGTACCTGGACGGGTTCATCCAACCCTCACAACTCTATGAGGTGGGTTCTATGAGCAGTACCATCTTACAGATGAGGGAATTCTATGGAAATGTGATATAATCTCTTCAGCACTTAGGTGACTGAGGTGTGTGGATATTTACCAACAAGAAGTCTTGTCTGATTTCGTTTATCCATCTCTTCAAGGGAATTATAAATATAAAAGTTTCAGCACAATCTCATATACTCCCAGGAAATGAAGTAAAAAACTTTAAGCTTATCGACAGCACTTGCTGCCACCATCAAGCAGGACAACGAAGCATTTGTCTAGTAATGTATCTGCTACCTCTCTTTATTTTTCCAGAAGGGAAGCAGGTAGAAATGTTCCTAATGTTCATAATGTGATCTCTACACCCTTATTCCCAAAATTGTATGCAAAATATTGAATCTTCACGCTACATGATTTTCCTACAGAAAAGCATCCTATCTTTTATCAGATTCACAAAGCATTCTGAGGCTTCCAAAGATGGATTCCCTCACCTTCACTCCCTGGTCCAGGCCAGACTTTGAGCATCACATGCCCCACGTGCTCTTGTTACTCCATTTCTAGTTTCAGAGAACTACTGCAAAGTTTACAAATGCACAGACCTTCTGTCCAGACATTCCCTGCTCATCCTTCAAGACCCAACAGACATGGCAGTCTTGATGACATTCCTTTGGTGTTTACTTCTACTCGAATGATTCTGATTTCTTAATGGTCCCTATACATACACACTTCTAAAGGAGAATTTATCATGGAGTAGGATAATATTTAGTGTAGATGCTCATCTCTCCCATCGTGAGCTCCTTGAGATCAAGTACTATGTTATTTATCATGATTTTTACCATCTCAAGCATTTAACACAGTCCTTCACATATAGTGATGGGTCAATACATTTGCTAAATGAATCGGTAAATATATAAACAAAATACTATTAAAATTATCAGTTAATGACTCTCTATCTAAGAAAGTACTGTATGACACAAAATTCACAAGGAACAAGCTTTGCCCACAATGATTTTCAACCCTAATACTTATTTATTGATTGATATACATCCATTCTACTTCCATAAAGAACCTGATCTCCTCCTTACAAAATTCTTTCAAATGATGATGTTTGGACAACTTTCTTCTTTTAGCTTGTGCTTTAATTTTTTATAGAAACTATGTAACGCTTTTAATTTTTTTTAATTGTTTTTAATTTTTTATCTTTTTGGCCATGCCACGCAGCGTGTGGGATCTTAGTTCCCCGACCAGGGATGGAACCCGTGCCCACAGCATTAGAAGTGCGGAGTCTTAACCACTGGACCACCAGGGAAGTCCCGTGCTTTAATTTTTAAATAGTTCGTTCTGTTTATGAAAGTAATACATGCTCATTATTATATTATTATATATACATAAAAATAGAAAGAAAACATACATCACTCATACAAGATAATATGTGACTGTCCCACTTTTCAAATGGACAAATTCACTCTTTGAGACTTAAAGTGAGTTGTCCAAGATCACAGAGCTATTAATGGAGAAGGCTGGGAGTAGAAGCCTATCCCTTCTTACACGTAGGTCTAAAATACATCTCTCTAGACAGAGTCTGCAAACCATGTCCTCCCCGACTCTGCCAATATCCATTTGCTGCCTGTTTTTTATAAATAAAGTTTTATTAGAATGCAGCCTTGTTCTTTGGTTTACTTGTTACCTCCAGTTCCTTTCATGCTTACAACAGCAGAAGTTAGCACTTGCAACAGAGAGTATATGGCGCACAAAGCTGATATTTATTAGCTGGTCCCTTACAAAAAACATTTGTAACCCCTGCTCCAGTCTATGCCATTCTAGTTCAGAAACATGTGTTCATTCTCTAAGTCTAAAGAATGACTGTTTTCTTTTAAGGGAAATTGCTTTTTTAGATGCCACACATGTAAGAGGTGAAATGGTAAAATTCATAACATAAGGGACTGAATACTAGTATAAGCTTTTTTAAATTTTAGCTTTAAAAAAATCAAAACATCAAAATGTACATTTGAACCAAAATGCCCTGCCAAAACCCCAAATATTGATTAAAGGAGGAACAAGCCATAGATGGCAATGAGGAAGCTCTGGACAGAGAAAGCAGCTCACTGGCACTTGTACAGCCTTCCTCCCATGTCCCCTCTTTGGTCTGGCCAAGGACACCCTACTTGGTCCAAAGAATCCAACTCACCCAATGATGCTTCTGAAATTTCAATTCCACCTTCTTGGTCTTTGCCTTAACTCAGTACTAACTGAACATTTATCTAGCTAATACTTTTATCTATAAAGAATTAACTTTAAAAAAAGACGTAGCCTTCTCCTACAAATAATGTCTATAAAATCCAGTCCTAGTTGTGCTAGTTACTTTTTTTTCTGAAACATATTCAATCATAGATACATATCAATAAATAGGCAGCCAACCAGACAGAAGACAGGCAGACACAACTACTAAAATTAAAAGTTTCTATGTTTTGTGCTTATCCAGCTAATAAAAAAATACTCATTGGCAATTCAATATTTCACTATGTCACTTCTCAAAGAACTCACTTCATTGCTCTTTATTTAACTTTTATCATGTGTGCACTCAAAGATCTCAGAGGGATACTCTGGGGAATGAAAGAGTTAATGAATAAAAAGCTTGATCCATAATGAAATGTCAGAAATGTCATGCCCCCTCCAGAACCTGATGTACATATTATATGCGGTGATATATGTGTAAGAACTTTGTGACCTCTATTTACTACAGCAATGTGTGAGAAGTTTGCCAGGGGAAGAAATAACGCAGAAGATACAGAATGAGTTCTCCTCTTATAGTTCCAACGCCTACACAAACCAAGGCTTCCCCTCTCACTACCTGTAAGGCCTTGGACAACACTCAGGGGCTTCTCTGAGACAGTTTCTTCTTTAGTGATTTGGTTTCAGAGCTTTACATAAAGAGTGACATAAGAGTGCCTGACATATGGTACTCAGTGAGTGTGAATTCGCCCATCCCTAATCTGGGCTGATATTTTATCTACATGTAAAATATATGTGAAAACACACAAAAAAATATTATGGCCATCAGGAATTTCTGTGACTTTGAAAATCTGATAAATGCACACAAAAGGAAGGTTTAGTGGTTTCCAATAACACTATGACTAAACTTAAAAAGAGCTTGATCTCATAGAACTGTCATTCCTCTTAGTCAGCAGATTCAAATTTTAAAATGTATATATGATTACTGAATCATTTATTAATCAAATCTAGTATTTACTGAATCAAAAGAAGTTTTAACTTAGATTAGCAGATCAAAGAAAGCCTCTCTGAGAAAATCGCATTTCAGATGAAGTCTGAATAGAGTCAACCAGGCAAAGAATGAGGAGTGAGGTGCTCCAGAGCATGTGCAAAGGCCCTGAATCAAGGGAAAGCTTATCAAACTCCAACACCTAAAAGAAGACCAATGTAGCTTAAATACTGTGAGCAACAGGAGACAGGATCCAATTGAGGTTGGAGAGATACCTCTAGGATATGTTAAAGAGTATAGAAGTTATTGTGTAACACAGGAAGTGTTTATAACAGTGTAAAATACTGAAGATGGGAGATGAAATCTGCTTATATGACATTTCCTAAAAACTCACCCTGCCTGCTTTGAATATGGATTCAATAAGGAAGAAGTAGAAACGTAGTTAGGAGGCTCCTAGAACACACCAGACAAGAAATGATGGTCCTTCATTTCAACTGGTAAAAGTGGAGGTAGAAAGCAGAACTCCATGATGAGGAGAAAGTAAGAGAAAGAAAGGGGCCAAGGTGTCCAGATCTCAGTTAATCAATGAGGTGCATGGTAGTGCCATTCCTAAGATGCAGAGGTAGGACAGGCATATATTAAGGGAGAGGAGGAAATGAAAATAGACAGCAGACTCTACAAACTGACACTGAAAAACAAATGATACTGCAGCAATATACAGGAGAGCTGATATCTTAGAAACAAAAATGACTTAGGAAGAAAATATACATGAGAATAAAAGTAAACATACACTGCCTACTATATGTTGGACATGGGTCAAGTGCATGGCAAGTATTATCTTATTGAATGTTCCCAACAACCCTGTTTCTACCCACTCTACAATACGGCAACAAGGTCACACTGCTAATAACTAGATAATAACCAACCCAATCTGATTCCAGACTGAGGCACTGTGCCACACCATCTCTCAGCAGAAAAGGAAAAGACACAGCTAAGATCCTCGAGGGACTCAATTTATAGTTCAGTCAGAAGAAGAGCAGGCAGCAGAAGAGTGGCAGAAAATAAAAAAAAACAAACGTGGTATAGAGAAGCCAGATACACTGAATTTCCAACAAAAATAAATGAATATTTTCTCAAAAGTTGCTGGGAGGTTTAATGAAATAATTTCGCTAAATACCAAGATGAGAAAGGAAAGCCATGGGAAAAGACTAGAAAGGAATGGCAGTTGGATGGACAGCAGACTTCTCATGAGCCACAACGGAATTCAGAAGACAGCAGAATAAAATCATCAGAGGAATGAGAAAAAAATCAATGTCAACCTGAAATTTTGCAACCTGAAAAAGTTCTTTCCAGAACAAGAATGAAGACATTTTGGATAAACAAAAACACAAGAGTTGAGCTCTAACATTCCTATATCAAAAAACTTCTAAAGGATATACTTCACCAAATATGAAAATGATCCATAAAGGTCAAAGAAGCCAGAAAGTATTAAGAAAAAATATAGCAAACTAATAAATCTAAACATTGTCTATAATGTTTAGGTAATAATAATAGCTAACTTGCAGGAAATATTTTAAAGCTCCAAACAAAAATACTCTTAAGTAGGCAGGAGAGTGATGTAAGGAACAAGATTCTACCTTGTTAAAATTGCTTCAAAGCAGAGTTAAGACCACAGACAAACTTTAGACTTTGTCAGATAACTATGCATAGTGAAATTTAAAGGTAATCACTAAAATAACAGAAATAAATTCCAAACAATGGGAGGGTAAAATGAAGTAAAAAACAAACAAAACCTTAACTAATTACTTTAAAAGGAGTAAGAGAAAAAAAAAGTGTATGAGAAGCAATACAAACGGAAATTTTAAATTCAGATGATATTAATCACAGAGCTACTATGTCGCACAATTCCAAGAGGCACATTCAGTGTAGTCTACGTAAGCGGCCTACACCAAAGTACAAAAAAATGTAAATGAACTTAAATAATTTGATATCTGATTGGATTAAAATTAAAATCCGGCTGTAGCTGGCATACTTAAAACATAACAACTTGGAAGAGTTGAAAATAAAAGGTTAAAAAATAGACTAGACAAATATTAGCCAAAAAAGAAAGTGAGATAACTATTCTAACAACAGACCAAATAGACTTTAAGACAAACTAGTAGAAAGAAGATGACCACATATAAAGTAGATAAAGCATTTAATCAGCTGTGAAGATCTAGTCATTCTAAACTTGAATGCATACAATTTCAATATGTATAAAGCCAAAACAGAAACACAGGGAGAAATCTGCAAAGTCACCATGATAGAAGATTATTTCAATCCAGTTCTCTCAATGACAAAATGTCACGCAGACAAACAAACAAACAAACAAAACAACTCTGGTAAAGGTATAGATCATTTTAAGGCACAATTAACAAGCTTAAATTCCTGGACACATAAATCCTTTAACTCAATAATAAAAGAATACACAATCTTCCCAAGCACACAATGCAACATTTATGAAAACTGATTAATTAAAACTGACAATAAAGCAAGTCTCACAAGAACCAAAGAACTGTTGTCACATAGAACAGTTCTCTGAAAACAATTAAGTTACATTCAAAGTCAATAATAAAAAGATAAATAACACAGTCCTTTGTAAAATTTTCAAGGCATAATAAATATTGCAAGAGTCAAAGGAGAAAATCCAATTGGAAAATTTTAAATATTTACAAATAAATTACAATGAACAAGTTACATATTAAAAGCTATGAATACAGTGACTAAAGGGCATTTTGTAGCCTTAAGTTCTTACATTAAAAAAATAAATAACTTAATGAGCTAAGTGGTCAACTTAAGAAGTTAGGAAAAAATCAGAATAAACACCAAATAAATAGAAAGCTGGCAACAATAAAGATTAAAAATTAATGAAGTAGGAAAATACATACACACACAAAAATAATCCACAAAGCCAAAAGTTGATTCTTTTTGTAAAGACTAATGCATGAGGAAAATGTCTAGTGATCTTGATCAAGGAAAACAAATATAAAACCAGGAATGAAAAATGAAACAATCATAGAATCAACAGAGATTAGAAATCTGTAAGAGAATACCATGAACAACTTTATGGTAATCAGTTTAAAATTTTATATGAAATGTGAAATATTATATCCATCATATATGTAATCTTGTTCATATATGTAATTTTTGAATATCTGAAAAAGAAAGTAAAATTCTCATTCTCAATATTTTAATATTTAAAAATTGTATCAGTGCTTTAAAATCATTTCACATCAGGCACAGATTGTTACACAGACAAGCTTCACCTAATTTCAAGTAACAGATTATTTGAGACTTACTCTTCCAGAGATGATAGAGTGGAAATACTCTTCTATTCATTTTACAGGTCAGTATAACCTTGGAGCCCAAACCAGATAAGGACAGTAAGAGAAGAAATATTATATATCAATCTTAATTATGAACATAGATGAAAGACACTAAAGGAAATATTAGAAAACTGTGTCCAGGATATTATAATATTTTTAAAAGAGTAATAAAAACACATCAATCACATTAATCAATCCCAAAAATCCAAAGGGAGTTTACCATAGGGAAAAATACAAATGTCACACACAACATTAACAGATTAAAGGAGATTTTTTAAATCATAATTTAAATATATGTAGAAAAAAATGATAAAACTCAATACCACTCACAATAAAACTCTTAGAAAGATACGTATAGAAGGAAACTTCCTTAATGAGATTATCTACCACCATCAATGTCAGCAATGAAAATCAGGGAAAAAACAAGGATACCCTGTATTGTTGTTTCTATTTAAGAATGTACTTGAGGTACTAGGTATCACAGTAAATTAAGAGCAGAAAAAGAAACAAAAAATAGAGATGTACCTGTTTGAAAGGGGTTTGAAAGGAAAAACAACAGAACTGTCATTCTTCACACACAATCTGACTACCTATAAGAAAAACTCTCATGAAAGCATAAAGACAATTTTAGAATTAATAAGAGAATTTAGCAACATGGCTGAATATGAAATCAATATACAAAAATCAATTACATTTATATATATCAGGAACAAACAATTTGACTATTTAAAAGAAAATACCATTATCAATAGTAACAAAATTAAGGTACCTAGGAATAAATCATCAAAAGATACACACAACCTCATGAAAAAAATTATACGCCTTTGAGATATCAAAGAAGACCTAAAGAATTGGAGAGATACATGAGTGGAGATAATCATTACTAACAATATATTAATTTTTCCCAAATTGATCATTAGGTCCCATGCAACTTTAATAAAATCCCTAAAAGGTTTATGAAAGACCTTGGCAAACATTTTAAAATGTCTGTGGAAGAACATAGGCTCCCAAATAGCTAAAAGTAAAATGTACATATGGCAAGAGAAGAAGAGGAAGGACTTTACCTACCATATACCAAAATGTGGTATGAAACTTACTACAATATGGCACAGAAGCATGGACAGACAAACTGACCAGCAGGTCTGAAAAAAAGGACTCAGAATAAAAGACCCTTTCAAACACAGAAACTTACAGTACTGTAGAAATAGCACTGTGGATGCCTATGAAAAGAATAAACTTTGCAATAAATGATTCTAGAACAAATACATATCAAGATATTTAAGAAAAAGTGGAATTGAACCCCTACTTCCCATTCTACAAAATCAACCCCAATTGTATTAAAAACTTAAATATGGATGTGAAAACTATGAAATCCTTCCCAGAAGACACATACAAGAGAATATCTTTATGATCCTGAGGTAGAGATGGATTTTCCAACCATGACACAAAACATGAAAAGGTAAAGGAAAAAAAAAAGACTACATTAAATTCAAGGTCCTGTGTTCATCAAAAGATACCATAGGAAGGGTAAAACAATAGCTCACAAAACAAGGGAAAGTATTTGCAGCAGGCATGACTGAGAAAGAATTATTATCCACATATATGCCAAGAACACCCACGAATCAATAAGAAAATAAAACAGACTCAATAGAAAACCGAGGAGGGGAGATTCCACAGAAGAAACATGAATGATAAATACATATAAAGATGTTTAACCTCATTAATTATCAGGCAAACCAGCAAGTTAAGACCACAGTGAGACACATTTATCTTTTACACCCACAGACGGATACATTTTAAGAAATCTGAGAACACCCAAGGTGGACAACAATATACACCCATAGCAATCTCCTATGCTGTGGATGGGAGTGAACATTGGTAACAACTTTGGAAAATAATTTCCCACTCTTTTCATTTTGAACATTTCCGCTAATCCATAACCCAGCAATTTTACTCACAGATACCTACAGGTAGCAAAAAAGATGATCAAGAGTGCATTAAGAGGTTTTTCAGAAAGTGTGTCATCTCGAAAAAAAGGAGAATCAACCTAAAAGTTCATTAACTAGAAAATACATAAATAAATTCAGGCATATTCACCAGCAGTGAAAATGAACTAAGGCCACACATAATCTGAAACACATAACACCAAGTGAAAAAAAAATCCTCCATTCATTAAGGCCAAACAACAGATTGTTTATGGATACACAGACATGCCATAAAACTACTTTAAAAAAAGGGAGAATATTTACCTCTGGCAAGAAGGATGGGGGGATGTGGATAAGGAGGAAACCCACTAGGTTCTGATGATGCTCTAGTTCTGACCCGGCATGGTGGGTTCCTGGGTCTTCACTCCATCATTTAGCTTCATAATTCACATGTGCTACGTGTATTATTTTGTAGGTGTCAAACATCACAAGATAAAATATGTTTTGGAATATTTGGTTGGGATGAGACAGAGAGTATACGGAAGGGAGGCATACAGGAGCCGCCAGTGTAGCCAACAGTCAACAAAATTCTCGCTATGAAGGAGCGCAGGAAAGAGGACCAGTAAGCAGGGAGCGTGAATGAGAGGGAGAGTATGTTTTGGTTTGTTACGCTTTTGTTTAGTTTCTAATTATGAAATATTTCGAGCACAGACGGTGTCAACTGTAACAGTCTACCATTTTTTTCTTTCCAAAAAAACAAAACGCAGCAGATAACTGTGGAAGCACCCTGCGTGCCCTCCCCACCCCACCCCTCCCACCCCAAAGAAGGTAATTGTGTTTTGCTTGATTTTTTTTAACTTAGTTACCAGTGCATGCCTGGATGCGGAAGGAGTTCTCCAGGAGGCAGGAACAACACGTGAATGCTGTCCATTTGCATCAGCATCACCCACTAACTCACCAGCACAAGGCACCTGTGTTAAGGGGTTTTCCATTCAGCACAGACGGTTCTGGACCTCGCTCCTTTCCGCACCCTTCTGATGAAGCACATGCAGAGCTCTTGGGTCACAGGGCCAAGCATCACTAACTGGCATGGCTATCAGCATCCAGCCCATACCCACGGCATTTCCCGCAACGCTCTACCTACCTGGCCGAAGCAAAGATGGCAAGCAAGAGAGAAGGAGGGGAAAAACCTCTTTTTCTCTTCAACTTGAACAGTAAGTATACCGCAAGAATGGTGACAGTTTTCCCAACTTAAATGGACTAACAAACATAGTGGGTTGAGAGGGGACTCCCAAGAGTAAACCGTAAGATTCGTGAGAAAATGGAGGGAGGCGGGCAGAGAAGGAGTGAGACGGTCAGAGTGAAAGGAGAAGCAGGGCTATTCACCGGGAGGTGTCAAAGCGGAAGGCTTCATTTTGTGGCGAATCAAAAGTTACCAGATAACGTCCCCGCCCTGGCCACCACAGACAAAACACAATCAGGTAAACAGTATCTCCATCTCAGACGGAATATCGTACAAATCCTGCCACCTTCCTAAAGTTCACCAAACGAAGATGCTCAGCAACATCGTGGGGATATGCTGACACCTGACGCCAGGTGTGCGATGGATTCAATTCCACAGGTTGAAATGAACTATCAGAATGTTTACTGGTAATTAGAACATAAGCGAACGGAAGCCTAACTACTGCATAATTACTGAAGACCATTAAATAAGAAAGAAGAGTCCCTTTTGCCTCTTTCTCCCACTCCCACCTCTGCACTCTCTCACAAAAGAATTGCAGAATCAATCTTCCACTTTTCTCAGAAAATAAAAAGCACTTCTGTGGTCTGTTGCAAAAAAAGGCAGTCGATAGCACATGATAGCAAAACAAGGTTTCACAGTTACTGTAAAAAGATATATAGTCGATTTTCAAGTATTCAAGTTATAGAAAGTTTCGCTCCCTCCCTCTCTCTCTCCGCCCCCCCCCCCCACATGCAACTGCCACTGTGAATGCTGCCTCAGCAACCCCATCTCTCAGCTGGGTTTTTGCGAAAGTCTCACCGCTGATTCGGGCCACCCACTCTGACTACCCTTGAGGTGAGGTTCCCAGGCTGCAGCCACAGGGTCGCAGGCACAATTCTGATGGGAGGAACCTGCAAAGTCTCCCTATCTCACAGCCTGGCATGATCTGGCCCCTACCTGCCCCCACCCCAGTCTCAGCTCCAGCCGAGCTCTAGCCCCTCCCCAAACACCACGCCCTGCTGGCTCCCAGCCCACTTCCCCCATTTACCTCCCCCCCAGACCTCAGTCCAGATGGGTCAGCTTCAGGGAAGCTCCTCCTGACCCCCTGGTCAGACACCCTATTGCGAACTCATCTGATGCCTCACACCTCTCAAAGGCAGAGGCTGACATTTCTTTGGTTGGTTATTCAGTGAATGTCTGTCTCCTACATTTAGCCAATGCAGCACCGTTATCTATTTTGTTCACCATTTTACTGCTAGCACCAGCATACTACCTGACAAATGGTGGATGCTCAATAAGTAATTATGTAGTTTTAAAAGTAAATGAATAACTTCCTATATAAATTTTAACACAAATATTAAAATATAAATTTAAAAACAAATATTAAATTTTAAAACAAATACTAAAAATATTCAAGTGTAGGAACAAAAAAAATACCTAGTGCCCTTGAAGAAAATGGGCACTAAATACAAATCTGATATTTTAACTTCTGATCAAAAAAAAAAAAAAAAACACACACAACAAAAATGTATGGAGCAGGGACTTCCCTGGTGGCTCAGTGGTTAAGAATTGCCTACCAATGCAGGGGACAGGGGTTCAATCCCTGGTCCAGGAAAATCCCACATGCCTCAGAGCAGCTAAACCCGTGTGCCACAACTACTGAGCCTGTGCTCTGGAGCCCACTAGCCACAACTATTGAGCCCATGTGCCACAACTACTGAAGCCCACGTGCCTAGAGCCCGTGCTCCACAACAAGAGAAGCCACAGAGATGAGAAGCCCATGCATCGCAACAAAAAGTAGCCCCTGCTCACCACAACTAGAGAAAGCCCATGTGTAGCAATGAAGACCCAATGCAGCCAATAAATAAATAAATAAATATTTAAAAAAACATATGGGACGTGATTGTCATTGCCTCCTCAAAAGCCTTTGGTACCAAATTTGAGAGTACATTCATAACAATACCCTTCAAGTCCATTCTCCCTCCTTTACATTCATGTAGAAGTACACACGTACACAGGATTTCAATGTTTCAGCTAAAAATGTCT
Organism: Hippopotamus amphibius kiboko; assembly: GCF_030028045.1. Lineage (NCBI taxonomy): Eukaryota > Metazoa > Chordata > Mammalia > Artiodactyla > Hippopotamidae > Hippopotamus > Hippopotamus amphibius. Next base: position 96,155,162 of record NC_080196.1, read on the forward strand.
ATACTTAGTCTATACTTAGATATATTTGAAAAGTATCTTGGGGAGAAGTCTACTTCTACACCTTGACATCACTTATTTGAAAAGCACTTTCTTACTGAATCGATGTAGAACCTGTACCCAACGACAGCAGTATCCTGCTCCAACTGCAATGCTGGCCTTGAAATCTTTTCTTCTTTATATCACCATAGTACCTAGCACTGTAATTTGAACCTTGGCTCTCAAAAAAACATTTACTAAGTGAATGAATGAATTAATGAATGAACAAGTGAGTACATGAAAGTTAATAATTCTTAATAATTCCCTTATTATTCCAGTGAAACATATTCACAATGAAAAAAAACCAAATAAAAACCACTACGTACATTCATCCCTCTCACTTTTCTGAAGCTTTCAACATTCTTAAAACAATCAAGGCTTCATCAACAATAATGGATTTTTTTAAGTAAAATTAATTACTTAAAGTAATTACGGAATATTTCTCACCTTATCCAATTCTACCGAAATTACCAGGGATTAAAGTAGGACACTGCAAAAATGTACACTAATGTAAAAAAAGAAATCATTCCACATGGGCTGAAAAGCTAAATTGAATAAGAGGTTAACAAAATCAGGAGGAAATTAGATGTCAAAAGAAAATTAACCTTGTGGCTAAAAGAAGCTAAATGAAGAATCACAGTGCCCAAAAAAGAACAGAAAAGCATCCCATGGTTTGGGATACCAGTTAGTAAACAATGAAGTTCTAGAAGGCACACAACAAAGAATGATTATTTGAACAAGGACTGAAATTGACACTGTTTGGTCTTCCTTTTCAAAATTGCAAAACTGGGTTATGTATGAAATTGTAGATTCAATCTTGAAATATGATTACCACTTGATGACCAAAATGTTTTCTCTCTGAGTTTTAATGTGTAGGGTTGCAAAATATTCCCAGTATGAATCCCTTATGTTCAAAAGTGAAGAAAAAGTTTGAGGAAGACGTAGGTTCTCAACTGACATTTTTTTAAGAATGGGTAAATGGGTCTAGAATATTCTCTTTGTCATAAAAATATTGTTTACATTCTGTAGCAAACACAGTCATTCATTACTAAATTCTTCCCATGCCAATTTCAACTAGAGCTTGAATTGCTGGCTTCAAGTGGAAACTGGAATCATGTGCTACACTGAAATACTCGGAGGTCACAGAGAGAAAGACAGTTTAATATGAATTAACCAATACTCAAGGAGAGGGTGCTATATTTACGTATTTTTCCTATGTGTGATGTAATTATGACACATTTTATTCAGAGGTATATCTGGCCACCCCAAAATGTTTTTACAAACATTATATAGGTTTTGGCTATGATCACAGTATCTTTGAGAACCTTTTTTTAAATGCATTTCCCAATGTATTCTATGGGAATAATAACTATCACATTTCCCTGCTAGCTTTTGAACCAAGGGATGGGGCACCGGTAATGACCAGTGATAATAATAAAATTATAATGATGATGTTTTTGCAATTGGAAAATATTTTTAACTGTAGTATAAAACCCCTCTTGAAGTGTACTGGTGAGTTTCAAATTATTTTTTCAGTTTTAAGATGCAGGCTTTGAGGGTCTATCACTTTGCCAATATGAAACAGCTATTTAACCGAAAATATGGCAAAAGAATCTAGACTGCCAGAATTCAGTTAAATAAATCATTTTCTCCAAATCAGCTTAAAATTTCCACTGCTGAATGATACAAGAGGAAGAGTTTGGAACTGAGAAAATCAAAATCAAAACCCTGCCAGTACCATTAAAAACATGTATTTGGGGAAGTAACTGGATTATCTCAAAAGGAAATCCCAAAATCAGAAAAGGGGAAAAAAAGCATCCAAGACAGGAACATCTGCCTGGAGGTGACTGAGGTGCCTAGACAATAAGTGAGTCCACTGCCGAGCTGAGGAACCTGCTATTTCATCCACCCGTTGCAATGGCCTTCCTCTGTGCCTGGTTCATAGTGATTTTGATAGAAAATGCTCTGGCCCAATGCCCCCATGTCCTCCTCCTCTTTCAAAAATCAGAGTCGATTTGTCCATGAAACCTTCATTATTAATTTCCCCCGGCAAGAAATAAGTTTTTCTTTATCTAAACTCCCACAATGTTAAAGACACAATGTCCAGGCACTGAGTATTAATTAAACATGTCCTTTTTATTCTTTCCTGTCGAAATATCAATATATGCCCTCTCAGGGTAGGACCTTGCTCCCATAAAGCCCTCTGGGTCCTATAACTGCTAACACAGGGGATGTGTGCATAGCATGTACTAAAAATATATATATTAGATGAACCATCAATAAGAATTATGATAGGTAGATTAAAAAATAACTAGCTAGATGGACACAACCAATATCCCATTTCCACTGGCTACATATTAAAACCCAAAGTGCTAAACTGAAGCTATGCTAGTCTCCGGATAATGATATAAATAAACAGACCTTTCTAAACCATTCATTATCAATTTTTACTCATCTTAAGTGGATATAAAAGTAATTACTGGCAAGACATGCAAATGTACATGTTTTTCACATCTTGCCCTTCAGCATTTTACACAAGATGGAAACTGGAGTGTCCAGAGCTATCATTTCAATATCTTCCTTCATAGAAGCTAGGTCTTTCCCTAGTTTAACAGTCCTCGAAATGCCCTGTAGTTAAGTCTTGGCTTGGGAGATCTGAGATTCAAAGCCTTCCATTTGGATGCCTTGCAATTCAGTTAAGTACCCCAAAAAGGAATGTTTAAATTAACAGAAGATTAAAGCAAGGAAGAGCATTCTAAAAGGTATTCTGTAATGGGGCTTTGTCACCACCTTCTCTGTTTTATTGGGAAAACAGTCTTTTCCCAGGGGGCTGAAAGTTTATATGCCAGCCATCAGTCTCGTTTAACTATTCAAACTTAAAAATGTCAGAGGAAAAAAAAAAAGTTAGTAATGGAAATGCTGACATGCTATGAAGTCAAGAGGCACAAGCAGGTGCTCCTGTAACCCAGGGTCATAATTCAATCAAGCTGTATTTTGACGTCATCTGTTACAGAAAAAAGCCAAATGGTTTATGAACAGCACCAGAACCCCCAAGATTCAATTACAGCCCTGATATTTAATCAGGGGTCTTACTTTGTTATTTTTAATAACACAATACATTTTAACAGTTATTCGTCAACTGCCTTAGCCAAATTAGAGCACGTGATGACAAGTGAGCTGGATTACGATGTCCATCTCTCATGATCTGAACTTTTATTATTTTTCAGAAATGGAAGATTATACAAGTTTTCCTCCTCTTAAGAAACATACAGTTGGTACCAACGGATTGAGTCCAAACCTTAATTAAAAGCAGCATGGGGTCCCTGACCAGCGGGTCAGGACATCTGTATTTGTGTTCTATTATAGCCCATAACCAAGTGTATGATTTGGGCAAAAGACATTTAACCCTCCTAAACCTTGGCTTTTTATCCGAAAAATCATCGAACATCTCTAAAGACTTCTTCTGGCAAGTCTAAATTTCTATAAATCCTTTACTTGAAAGACAATATTGTGTAGTTTCTTTGGGATTCCCTGAGGATCAAAAGGCGAAATTTTTATAGCTGAAAAGAATTTTTAATTTAATTTTTTAAAAAAGAAATTTTAATTTAATTAAAAACGACTCTGATTGAAGAGGTATTTGTCAGCTAAAAATTTTAGGGGCAATATCAGTGTCAGCAAACGAAACAGGTCTTTTAAAAAGTAATGTACAAATACTGCTGAACATGTGAAGGGTTGTTTGCAAAACAAATCAATACAGGCACATCCAACAATGGATTGCAGTTAATAAACCACATATAGTAATTACCACCAATGGCAGTTTAGAAAGTCATTCATTAAATGTTAATTGTCACACAAAAGTACAAAAGCAGCCATTTGAACAATCGAGTGGCTGCACCTTGAAATAAAATACTTTCTTACAGCCCTGAAATTCATCCATATAAACTGATTCTAAACACACCTGGGTATTTGATATGCTGATTAACTGGGCCTTTATTTATTGCTGAAATGAAAGTAAATATGACAACCTTTTTCAACACTTTTGCTATTTCTTTGAGCCTGATATATAAAATATATATACATATACATAAATAACTTATAAAAAGTGTTAACCAATCTTCTCTGAAGATTAAATTGCTATTTCTCTTAAATCTCTCATAAGCATTAAGAGACATATGGTTCAAAAGTACCCACCTAAAACTCATGTGCCTACCTTATTGCTGAGTCTAAGTGGGCTCACAGATTTAGAAAATGGATAACCCACATGTAAGCTTATAAACCTGGTGGTCAATTTTGAAAACTGTACTCAGAGTAATAAGAAACCAGTAACAACAACAAAAAAAAACCTTTAAAAAAAAAAAAACCTATGATGTGCTTTACTTTACTTTCTTTAATACTCAGCACCATCCAATTAACTTGGAAGAACACCTGGTCATAAAAAACAGCTCATAAAAGACAAAAAAATAAGTAAGGAGGGGATTTTTTTTTTTCTGTTCCTACCTAGCTTCATCTGGACGCTCTGTCTGTGCAAAATCTGACTCACCCAACACATAGATATAAGTTCTAAAGGTTTGGCCAAGAACATTTTGGTTCAAGACTTGTAAACTGAAGAACGTTTCAAAACACCCCATGCTCCTTATTAGACAACTTCAGATCTGTTATCTTGGCTTATGGGAACAGATCTAAATAGCATCATAATACTAAACGTTGAAAATCACAGGCCTGGGGCCACCAGGACTCGACTCTCTGCCTTGGACAAGGCTGCAAACTTCCAATATAAAATGTAGCTTACCATTAGGAGTAAATGTTTGATGTGTAAAGCTTCCCAAATTACTTTGTTTATCATAGCAGATGAAAGCAAAAAGGAATAATTTTAAGCTCAAAACAAAACTGTTTATATGACAGTCTTTACTGCTCCATGATTCTAAGCATTTAAGACAGATTCGAGCAATTAACAGCATAAACTTTCATTACAAAGTTCTATTATATATGTTTATGTGACTTAGCTGCTCATCTGTTATTTAAGTGATTTCCTCATTACAATAGTAGGGTAAAGATAATTTGCTGATGCTGTCAAAAATGTTAAGCATTTCAGGCTCAACAGATCTTGGATCCCTATGCTTGTTTAATGCATTTTATTTACTTAAGTCAGTGTCAAATAGAGTACTGCTTCCTCCTTCTGAATTTAGAAAACGTAACATTTTAAGCACATGTCTGGTAATAGACATATCAAAACTGCTTATTTTAGTGTTGCAGATAGAACTCAGGATTTTTGTTCCTGAAAATTAAGTTGCAAAGATCTAACAAGGAATTGCAAAACTTTTTTTTACAGTTAAAGATAGGAAGCCTTCATTTTTTTAGATATTCACAGAGCAAGCTTGGTTACCTCAAATTTTGGTTTGACTAGGTACGTTAAAATAATTGAAAACAAAATATTTTCATTGGTACCCAAGCAGACTTGTCAAATTACAACTGAATCAAAACACGACTTTAAAATACCTACTATATTTCCTTGTTAAAAATAATAATAACAATATGAGAGAGATACTAAGTCACATTGAAACTCAACATAAACTAGAAGGCTAGTTTGTTTGGATAATAAAGCAGGACAAGTAATGGACATGGTTTATATCATTATCTTAAATACTCTAAAGATCGGGGATAGTACTGCACACCAAGCCTCAATAATATATTCTTATGCCTATAAGATGTTGAAAAAATAAGCTATCTCTGACTCTGTTGGGGGGGGCGGGGGGGGAGGGAGAGAGAAAAGACACTGAGCTGCGCGGACCTGGGTTTAGAACCTAATTCATTCCTAGCTGCCTTGAGAACAAGTAGTTTAGCATCTCTGAATCTCAGTTTCCTCATTTATGAATTAAGCACAGCATCTCATTGGGTTCTCGTGAGGATTAAAAAAAAATACAAGCATATAAAGTGCACAGCACACCACTTGGCATAGTAAGAAGCACTTTAATTCTGTCAGTGTCATGCCCATCCACACCCTATTATTCAATCTAACATCTTGCAAATAGTCACAGGCCAGATCAGGCAACAGAGAATGATCGACAATCCAAAAGTCAGCTCCCAACGTTAAAAACCATTCAAAGGGCACATGCACATCTAGAAGCATTTGTAGGCACAAAGATCAGCACACAAATCCTTATACCCTATTATGCAGCACAAATTACAGGAAAACATAGTAGTGAAACCAATGTTACTCCAATAAAAGGATTTGCAGGGCCATAGAGAATTAGCAAATCAAAACTTGTTTTTTTGAACAGCAAATAAAGGCACAGTTTAGAACTTCTTAACTTGGGCCTCAGTATTCTCTGGCTGCACAATGAAGGTACTGAACCCATATTTCTAACGGGTTCCTATCCCCCAAAATTCTATGATGCTAACACAATGGGTTTAATGCCACTTTTCTTATTTTGTAACCTGTTAAATTATTCTGCGTTTTACAAAAGCCCCACAACCATTATAAACTGCACTATAATAGTAAGGCTGTTTAAACACACACACACACACACACAATTAAACAACTCTACTCCACAAAGCTTTAAGGGAGACCAATTTTTTTTTCACGCCATAAACAAGAATTCAAACTGTACAGATGGAAAATAATTCAGGATACTGACCACTTGAATTGTCTCTATGATACAAAGCTACCCATTAGATCAATTTTTTTTTCATACTGAATTTACTAAACTGATGTGTCATTTGGGTGTCACGTGGATATCAGCGAACTAACTCGTGTGAACGTCAAGAAATGTTTTTTCTCTTCCAAAAACGACCATGACAGGGATGTGGTGTGTTTTGCTGCTGCTCTTAATTGTTAAAACACCCATTCATTTGGCACCTTTAACAAATGCTGAACACCTAAGTAAAACTAAACAGTTACATGGGGAAAAGGCTCAACTTTTAAACTAAGGGAGGAAGATGCAGGATCCGTCACAGACTAACTGTAAATACATGTAATAGATGTGACCAGGGCTGTTGTTGAGTGTAGATAATTTTAAGAGCCCCAACTTTAAAACTACTTTTTAAAAGATGCCAAACCTAGTATGTTTATCTTTTGCTCATAAAAGACTCAAAGGTAACCAAAGAAACTGTATTTTTGTTATATTAGAAAATTAAACCCTTGTTCATCAATAAATTATAGACTCAAGGTGCATTTTTTTTTCTTTTGGTAACTCTGCCATCCTACTTTTTAATGAGAATAATTTTCCAATCACCCAGGCATGTGGATGCTTTTAGCCTGTTTTGAGATCAATGATATAATGGATCTGAAATCCCTTTATATAAGTCACCATATAGGTTTCAACTATTTCTTAAAAATAATTCCAGAGCCCACCAATTCTCCCCGTTAAGGTCATCCAAGCTCTGAACTATCATGGCTGAATTGTTTTAGTGCTCTCTGCTGAACACCTGCAAACATCAAACAAAAACTGCTGGTCCTTTCCTGGGTTGACAAAAGCCTTTCATGTGAAAAATGCTCCCTGGGAATGTCAGGCTGTAGCTCAGGTTACATTCCATTCTCCCTAGCAGCCTCACCATTTCTTAAGGTGGTAGGAAAAACCATGTTTGTGAAATGAAAGATTAAAGGCAATATGGCCACACTTTATTTTCATTCTCACATTGCAAATCACGATGGAGCATCCTATATGAATGGAATCCACAGCTACCAAGAACTTTAAGCATGAAACATTACCGTGCCTTAATCTGAAAAAAACAGCTGGTTTTTCCAATATGAACAGTTCACTTATACTTTGGATCTTTTTTCTCTGGACCCAAGTTTCAGAGCTACCCATGAAAGTGACATCTGAGCACTCTCGGGACAATGGATATTAACCTGATGTACATTTAGAAAATTATCTCTTGGTCCAAAGTTTCCTAGTTCATCCTTTCAGGGGCAAAATGCAGTTTTCCTCATTTTTTTTATTCGTTATGCTTTAAAAGGGACTTATCTTTGTTACTGAGTAGAAACAAAGCCACTTACTAGATCTTGGACAGATGAGAAAAATCAACACTCCAATCTGTACCATGTATATTACAGTCCCCATCATACTGCACTGGATGAATACCCTGCATTTTCAATCCAACAACCAGAACAAAATAGCCACTACTCTTTTTACCTTTATAACTAAACGTTTGGGCCTGAAAACTACTCCTCTGGTACAATGTCACTTAAAGTTCAACACCTTAAAAATAATCAGAGCATATTCATTGGAAATATCACAACACATCTCACTAAGGATGAAGTCTCTGTCTAGGTTTATGTATATAGATATATCGTCTTAAGAACTGTGCAGTTTCAGTATATTATCACTCACCAAAATGCATTAACACATATTCATACTTAACCAGCCCATACTCTGTAAACACTTAAGCATCATAGCGAGGACTCCATCTAGATGTGAACATAGAAAAGGGACCAGATGCACAGTTGTCTTTTTAAATGTTACACAATTTCATGCTTCTAAATCACTTTACTTTATTAAACCATATCTAAACTGATATACTTAATTATTCCAAATGTGTCAATTTTTACAAAGTACAAAAGAATATACTGCACTGACTCTGAAAGCAGTCTATCTCTGAGCCTTTCTGACATAATCTACTTTCAGATTTCAACTAAATACACATTTTCTTAAGGAAAATTATGAAGAAAATTACTGTCAGAGATAAGGTTAGTAACTGTTTTGATACTGTCTAACATGAAAAATTACTTTGCCTACGAGAGACACTTGTACTTATCTTTCCTTCAAAGTTCTAGAGAGAACACAATACAGAAGTTTGGAAGATACAATATGAATACAACAAAAAAGATTTTAAGTCCCAAATGAAAAATATAACAGGGTCCAGGACAATAAAACACAAACATATGGTCAATAGCCCTTTTAAACAAAGTGGACCCCCAAAAATAGAAGATAAAAGATAACTATAGGAGGCATCACGTATTTCATAAATCAAGTTATAGAGATAAAAAAATCCCTTAGACTTATGGGGGCCAGCAAAAGGAGAAGTAACTTATTTGGAAATGAGCAACTTTTAAAAGCCATTCATTGTATTTTAAAAAAAACCATACCAATTATACAAATCACAAAGATGAACAGATTTCTTTCATTACTACAGCACCAAATGAATATTAAGAGATGTGAAATTATCTTCAATAGCTAACAGACAATTCCAGTGGTATCTCACAGCTAAATGATGTCAACATTTACCAGCCTGACTTAAGAACAGGACTCTGTCTAATGTCCTGTTATGTACCACTGCCAGAACTCCTAAAATACTACAGCTGTTTAACAAGCATAAATGGATTTAAGCCTTGAACCTAAAGGACAGCAGGCAACAATGTATGCCTCCTCCTGAGATGAAATTCACTGGACAAAAAAAAGGACATTTTAAATGAACAGCATATTTTCAGTGTTCACTTTTAATAGGAGACCTTCAGAGAGTCCCCTATTAAAACTCCTCCTTAGATACCAGATAATCATTGTACACACAGACTCCTTTGTGAATAGCGCTAACGTCTTTTTAAAGCATCAGCCAAAGACCTTTCATTTATAAAATGTAAAAGTCCTTCCAAATTTGCAACTTTAAATACAGCAAAAATTCATTGCACAAGTAAATTCTTTAAAAAAAAAAAACAGCTAAAGCACCAAAAAGGATGTTTTAAATATAAATGAATTCATATTTAGCTCTCAGATTAGCAAGAGTTTCTCTATTTACAGCTATGGTTTACTACGCAGCATTCATCTGCAAAATTAAGTGCTCATTTCTTTAAAAGGGTTAATTATACGTGGTACCCAATAAAGCTGATATTATTTACAAGGGATTTGCCCTTTTCATGAAAGTTAGATTTTCTTCCCTCTATTTTCAAATAAGGAAACATTAATTTATTCCCCCATGTTAACACTGCCTTATCTTCACATGTTTGATTACAACTGTATTAGAAAATTGCTTTTAAATTAAGTGATGGAATTCTGAGACAGTTTCTTTGATTTAAAAAAAAAAAAAACCCTACTATTAATTTTGCAAAAGATAGCATTTTTGCCTAAGTTATACCACTAATGGATAATGAAATAACCATATCATTACAGGCTAAAATTTCAATGACTTTTTCAGAACACTTCAACAGAGCCAAAAATATACCATGAGCGAATAAACAGCTAAGAACATTTAACTACACACTAAGAAAAGAATTTACATACTTGAGCCAGTAAAATGTCCACTCGCCAAAGAAGTTGGTCCATTTTTCCCACTGCTCACAGGAGGTGAAAACATCTAAAAGAAACAAAGAAATATTATTGTTGAAAAGAAGACATTTGTCCCTTCAGAGTTCATTAAAGATCTTTCATACTCTCACTATACAATATACAGTTTATGCTAAAGGTTCATTTTATTAAAATACATCACCAGCCAACTTAAAACTAAAACAGGCACAACATTACGAATCACTCTCCCCCACCCCCCCAACCTTTACCACGCTGTTCTTTCTTATTCCTCAGGTTCATTAGATCGCCAGAACTAGGCAGTACTACACTTTAAACCAACACAGTCCCAATAATGTTAACAAGATTCAGTTTGGAGGGCAGCAAGCTCTCTAGAAAACACTAGTTTTACAAAGGAGAAGAAAAAAAGTTGTTTGTTTCGTATTGAAAACCTTGGCCATAAACGTGGCAATGTCCATTTCCATCCCGTATAGGATTTGCCTGTCATATGTGAACCCAAATAAAAATAAAAGTGCCACCTGCACTAAATTCTCATTTCGTCTCTAACAGGAGAGCAATTTGAAGCAAGACTCTCTCTCTCTCCCTCTCTCTCTCTGTCTCTCGCTCTCTCTCTCTCACTCGCACTCTCTCTCTTTCACTCCCTCTCTCTCCAGCATTTATTTCGACCCTAATTGGTTTCCCTCTTCTTCGACGTATCTAGTGGATAATGCGCACCTTCCCTGAGTCAGAGCCTGCAAAAAGCAAAGGAACGAATGGAGAAAGTGCAGCAAGCAGAAAGGGGGCCACAAAGCTGCCTAGGGCTACGTTTCCTGGCAAAACTTCCGAAAGCCATTTCTCCAGAAGGTCTAGAAGAGCAGCAGCAGCAGCAGCGGTGGAGGCAGCGGCAGCAGCAGCATGAAAGAGCCTCACTTAGAAGGCGGTTGGGATTTTATGTGTGTGTGTTGTGGATTCTTTTCGTTTTGCTTTGTAAATGCATCTTACACCAAACTCATCTGGCATTAAAAAATGAATTAATTCCCCTGACACGTCTGGGACTTGGTGTGGGGAAGGGAAGCAAAGGGATGGAGAAGGACCGAGTTTAGTGGTAAAACTCCGCGAGTGTGTAAGTTCTGCGGTGTGCTGATCCCAAGACTGAAATTTACAAAGACAGCCTCAAGGGTTCTAAAGAATGTATGCTCAGCATATACACACGCGTTTTCAGAATCCAGGAAAAGATGTAAGTAGGAGGACTACAGGTCCTACTAGTCTGAAGCATCATCAGTTCAAAACTTTGAGACAACTGAGGTCTCCTATATTCTCTTTTCCATTTTCTGAAACAATAAATAAAATGAGTAGTGCACAAAGTATCGGTACTCTCGGTGTTCAGATAAGGCCAAGTTTAGGGGTGGTTTACAGTATTAGGGCTGTTTTTCCCTTCCATTGGGATGAGACTCCATTATTTGGGGGGTTCGGTGGGTAGGGAATTCAAAGCAAGTAATTAGACTCTGAAAAAAAAACTGAATCGTCCATCACACCCAAAAATTGTAGTTAAAAACTTATCAAAAAGACCTTCATGTCTACCAAGGATTCAGCCAATTAAAAATTATTCCTGTTCTTTAGATTACTATTGGTTTCTAGCTCAAAGTGTTTGGGTTTTTTGGTTTGGTTTTGTTTTGTTTTACAGCTGTTGTTAGTTTCCACCGTTCTTTCTTACCGCACTGAAATCCAGTAAATCACTCAGCTCTTTGTCCGTCCCTAAGGCAGCCATTCGCTGTTGGTGATGCATTTTAGCAAAATCACACAAACCTAGAAACATGGAAATAACCGCAATCAGAAAATCCAGTCCCAATCCTTGGAGAAAACACAATCGGATTTTTGGAGACTGGGGGGGTTGGGGGGGGATGTGGGGGCGGGTGGGATTAAGGTGGAAAGGAGGGAGGGATAGGAGAGTTGTGGGGTTTTTTGTTTTGGTTTTTTTTTTTTTTAAGATGGAATAGGCAGCAATAGCAAAAAAAAAAAAAGCGATATTGATATTGTATTTCCAAAGAGACGATCAAAACTGGTAATATCCACTGTAAAACCAAATCCGAGAAGGAAAAAAAAAAAAGCCGCTCTTCAGCGCATCATTTTATGCAACAGGAGGTAGAGCGAGAAACGAATGGATCACAGAGAAAAGAGAAACTACTCAGAACGATCCGGTCTCAACTTTCCCCCCACCCTCCACCCCACCCCCCTCACACACACACGCACACACGCGCACATACACACTTACACACACACCGCTCCCCTCTGCGTTTCAAAGTAGCTATAAAGAAATTAAAGATGAGCGTCTCTGGAGTGAAAACACGTCCAAAGGGGGAGGGGTGACAGGGTCGGCGAAAGTGGGGGGGGGTGGGTAGCGGAGTGGAGGGTCGGGTCCTGTAAGGTCCAGCACCCTAATCTGTGAAAGAAAGGGTTGTAAAAATTAAAGTCAGGCCCTTGGCAAAGTCACCGGTCCCTCCAAGTGCCACCGCCGGGGAGGGGGGGCCGAGGGGGGGCAGGGATGAGGGGGAGGGAAGAGGCGCGGGAGGGGAAGGGGTGTCTCCAGCGGGAGCGCCGGGAGCCGGGAGCCCGCGGCGCGGGAGGCGCGGAGCCGCGTGCGGGGCCACCGAGCCCGAGCCTCGCGCCGCCCGGCGCGCCGGCCCCGCCGGCGCCGGTACCTACCGCCCGCGCGCGAGAAGGGGCTCTCCGTGCACCGCCGGCGCCGAGGCGGCGTTCATGTCTAACCGCCGCCTCCACCGCCACCACCTCCTCCGCCTGCGCCCGCGCCCGCTCCTGCTCCTTCCCCGCCGCCGCCGCCGCCGCCGCCGCCGCCACTACAGATCCGCAGACACACAGCCAAGATCCCTGACTCTTAACACCAACTCTCTTCTCCGGGGAGGGGAGGGGACGAGAGAAGGGGGGAGGGGGAAACACGCCGAGGCGCACGGAATTGCAAGTTCAGCAAAGAAATGGGTGGGGGGGCTCCGGCGGGGAGACGCGGCTCGCTGGGGTCGGGCTGGCTGGGATGCACCCCCACCCCCCCCCGAGAAAAAAAATCTCAACACCTCCCCCGCCTCGCAAAAAAGAAAAAAATACAAACGAAATTTCATCGAGCACCTCATTTTCCCTCAGATCGTCAGTTACAATCTGAAGCCTGAACAGTTCAGTTTTTGCCCGTTTCATCCATCCGAGGCACTTTGAAATTTATTCGAGTTTACATCCCCTCACTTCTTTCTTTCTCTGACTCTCGTTCCCTCTCACTCACACATCCACACACGGCAAAGCAAGTTTATACTAGGCTGCAAATACACGTGATGCAAAAAGACTTTGCCAAGAGGAACAATATTTTTCTTTTCCAGATATACACCAAGCCACATTTTGCTGGGGAGATTTTTCATGTCGGTAGTTCTGCGTTGGGGGCGAAACCTAAATTACATATTTCTCCCCCCCCCCCTTAAGTCACAGAATAGGATAGCTGCAAACTTCGCCAGAAAAAAAAAAGGCAATTTTGAGGGTGGATGTTGTTTTGTTTTTACACTTGAGTTCCTAGGCACGCTAAGTCCCCGTTCGCCAACACTTCAAGTTTTTAATTCAACATTTACCATTACAGGCCCTGCATGCTTTTAAAACATACTTTTTCACATCACTTTTTAGGATAAAAATTAAGCTGCATAATTCTATCGTTTCGTAATAACAAGCGTGCTTTATCCAGTATATGCAACATACGCTATTTTAATGTGTGTTAAAATACACAGTCTATAAACCCTGTTATTACTAGATGTGAGAGTACATACACAAAATGCATGCACACACTTTTTCCCATTGGCAATTATTTAATAGGTTGTTCCTTTTGTTTTAATAAAACACTGGGATCGACATTTAAAATATTAAATTAAATTACAAACAGTTTACTCTGACAGCAAATTGTAACGTTACCTTAAATGGCCACAAATATGCTCACAATATTCCAAGGAAAGTGACTTTAAAAAGAGAGACAAAAATCTTCTGCAAGTACTTAGTATCTCACATGTGTATCCCCCAAAAAAGTATTTTAACTGGTACTCAGTTCTGCTCCAGGGATATCCACAGAATACAAGATTATGCACCTGGCTCTGGTTTTTGCATTTTCCACCATAAAACTGCAACAAAATTCCCTCCCCCAAAAAAGAAATCATTAAAAAAAAAAATCCAACAACTTTTTCTTATTGTTTATAAAAAAACATCAACACAGGATAGTTATAATTTTTCCTCAAACAAATCTTGTTGGTGGGTTTTTTTCTTCTCCTCTTATAAAGTCTTAAACTTGTTCCAAGTTTAGAGGTGTCTCATCATCATCCTCCTCCTCCTCCTGATCATAACCATTGACTCCCCCGTGGAGTCACATTGATAATAATAGGTTTCCCTGAAAGATACATTGTAATCCATTCACATCCGGGCACTGCGGGCTTATAAAGAGAAGGCGCTGCGGCCGCGGCTGCTGCTCCAGACAATGACTGGGGAGGGGCGGGGCGGGAGCGGGGCGACCATAGAGTAGTAAACACAGCGCCTAGAGAGGCGACCAAGATGGCGGCGCGTGCGGGCCACGCCTCCTCCGGGGGAAGGGAGGCGGGTGGCCGGGTTCGGGCAGGCGTCGCGTGTGGGGCCGAACTGTAAGGACTCCCGAAGCTGAGGCCGTTCGCGGGCCCGGTGTTCCTGCGCGTTGCTTCCTGTTCGCGGTCCTTGCCTTTCTCTGTTCTTTGACTCAAAAGTGTAGTGTCTAAAGAAATTAAAGAATTAAACTCCATAGACTTGCGCAGAGGAGTCGGATCCCCTGAGGGAGGCTCTGGAGAGGGAGGCCGGGAGAGGCCCCAGGCGGCCTCCCCGACGGAAAGCCGGAGCCTGATTCGCCCGCAGTGTGGAGCCGGTCCTCTTAGCGAGGTTTGGGCGGCGTGGAAAGAGGCCGCTGAGCCAACGTGAAGCTCCTGCGCTTGCAGAGGGATGTGGGTCCTCTCCTGCACCACCCCCAGCCCATCTTTTTCTAGGCCCCTGGAAAAGTGAGAACTTTCTAAGTCCGGGAAGTCTACACTTGGAGAAGACGTTCGTTTATTCTTTTGTAGATTTACGTCGATTTTGTACTGTGACCCACTACTGATTCAACGCCTAGTTCTGACCGGGAAAGTTGTACCCTCTCTAGCCAGTTTTCTGGTCTGTGAAATGCAAATAGCATATGTCCGCTTTATGAATTTCATAAGAATTAAAAGGGATAAAGATAAAGACGGAGCTACCCCGAAAGAAATCTTCCCTTTCCATCTCTAATTCCTCGCTAAACCAACTGATATCTCTAATCTAACCCAAGGGATTTTAAATGCAGGTTTCTCTACTCCAAAAGAATAGCTTTTAGCCCTCCCACCGGAGAAAAGCAAGTAATAATAATGATACGTTAACACTTATATAGTGGGTCTACTATGTGCCAAACACTGTTCTAAGAGTTTCTCAAGTATTGGCTGTTTTAATCTTGAGAGGGACTCTATGGAGTTTGTGTTACTATTTGACCCAGAGCCCCTTAGTAAGTGGTAGAAAGTTGCCTCAATTACACAACTTTATTGATAGGGCCCACCTAGGAAGGCAGGCAGTCTGCAATCAGAGGCCACATCCAACCGCATTGCTATACCATCTGGCAGTGGGAATGTCCTAATCTCCATTTTCTGATGCAATTTTGTGGCAGTGACAGTTCAGATCAATTTTCATAATCTTTTGTTTATACGTAAGTTTTTAGAGAACAAGAATTAAGGCATTTACAGGTTGTTTCCTGACTGTTCACACACCGTGCTGATTCCTGTCTTCTATACCCATTCCATGTCGTCATCTTAAAATAAAATTTTACATTTAGACACTACTTTATGCTGCATTGTCACAAGCATTATCTCTGATTCTCAGAAAAAGCCTCTGCCCTTTCAACTGAGATGATGTAATAAAAAGATTACAAACGTTTGTTTAGGAGAAATATTCTACTGCCTCTACCCCTAATCAGCCTTAAGTCTTGATGTCTGTGTCTTCTACTGTAAAAAGTAGAGACCAGATTAGACAGTCCCACAAGATTCCTCCTAGTTTCCAGATTTTAAGACTCCTCCTTCCCCTGAACGTCAAGGGAAATAAATGACCTGTCCAGAAATCAATGAAAGGATCAGATCTAGAACCTAAATGCGCCTAGTTGCTGGCTAGTGCTTTTCTTTTCTTTTCTTTTCTTTTCTTTTCTTTTTTTAACTGCACCCTACTGAAACCATGCAACTGCCCTTCCAATTTTAACTAAGGGAAAAATTTGAATTGTTTTTGGTTTTTTTCCTGACCTAGCTCTCTTCTACTCCTGGCTTCTAGATGTCTTTGAATATGTCATATTCACATTATCTCTAGGAAATATGTAACTCACCTACTGGGGTATTGAGAGAATTTAATTGAAAGTGTGCATGAATGCAAAAAAAAGAAAAAAGTAATCATGTAAAAAAATATGACCTCTAAGCCAGAACCACGAAAAAAAAATATGTATACTTATGAAGACTGGCGACACCTTAGAAAAGAAGACTCAATAGAATCCCATGAAATGTAGACAAAGAGGGAAATGGAGCAGATATGTTTTAGGGTGCCTGCTGTATCATCTGTAGAATTCTTTCCCTAGGAACCTGTTCATAAATCCTGATAAAGAGGTAGAACTTGTTGTGGGTGCCACATGACTCCTTCCTGACCCAGCCCCACAAGCCCCAGCTGATTGGACCACAGGAACTAAAAGAGGAAGAGATTGACAGTGGTCTATAATGAATGATGGATCTGGCATGTTGGAGTCAGCTGGCCAGAGCTGGTGTCAGGAAGCCAAGCCATGTGAGAGCCATGGTTATGGGGAAACAAGAACCATGAGTAAGCAGAGGAAACTGCTCTTCAAATAAGAAAGAAAAGTCTTGGAAGTTTGGAGAAAAACAGACAATTTAGTCCTAGGAAGAAATGTCTAGAGATACTTTTCCAATTATTTGAGGACTGCCTTGCCTCCTGCCCATAAGAAAGCTGATTCCTGCAGTGCTCCCCTTCCCTAAGTGAGCTAACTCAAATACTTTTCTGATCCTTAAAACTAAAGAGTTTAACTAGAAAATGAAACAAAAAAGCTTTGGATTTCAGCATTTCAAAACAATCCTTAACATGAAAAGCAAAAAAAAGTAGTGACTACTATTCAAGGCGTAAACAATTTGTTCCATTTGCACATGGTAGAGATGCTATCCTATTTATTGTACCACACATAGGACAGTATATACAACTGTCATTCCCTTTTCTAGCATGTTATAACCTTGGGCAAGTTTCACACCCCGTCAGACATAAAAACATTAACTTGTCCTCAATACATTATATGACTGGTTAAAATCAAATGCAGAGACTTCCATGGTGGTCCAGTGGTAAAGAATCAGCCTTCCAATGCAGGGGACGCAGGTTCGATCCCTGGTCGGGCAACTACTAGCTCACGCGCCTCAATAAAAGAGCCAGCACACCACAACTACAGACGACATGTGTCCTGAGCCTGCGTGCCACAACTAGAGAAGAGAAAACCTGCAGGCCACGACTAGGGAGAAGCTGGAGCACCGCAACGAAAGATCCCACATGCCTCAACAAAGATCCCTCGAGCCGCAACTGAGACCTGACACAACCAAAAAAATAAAGAAAAATAAGTAAATAAAAATTTTTTAAAAATTAAATGCAAGAGTGGAGATGAAGTGCTCTGCAAATGACAAATTCCAATCAAATGTAAGGCATCATTACTGCACAAACTGAGTTGATGCCTAAAGATAACATTTCTTTCGTAGGAGTGTGGAAGATGTGGCAAATATTGAAACCCAGTGAGTCATAGGAAAGAACAGACATTGAAGGGTGCTTGGACCCAACCCTTCATTCTAGTGGAAGATGTCAAGGCTCAAGTGGGATGGCTTGTCCAAGGTCACATTGCTGATGAGTTACAAAGCCGGAAGTAGCCCTCTACAGTTCAGAATGCCATGTCGTTCTCCGTCAGTCATCCACTTTGCTCCTCCCCAGCCTTACCCTTGTTAAAATAAATAAGCAGACAAAACCACAAACAAATAAAAAAAATCAGATCTTTGATGATCTAATGAAATTCATCTCAAAATTCAGCAAATAATTTTTGAGTGTCTTCCTTATGTCAGCAGCTACTCTTTCAGGACTTGAGGCAAAAACAGAGGCAAAGAAATCAGAATGTTATAAATGTCAAGGGCAGTCTTGATTGAACGGCGAAGTCGCGGTGAGCAAGATACAGCCTGTGGCAGACGTGTGGAAAGGGGAGGGCTATCCCAGCATATTTTTAGGTTGATGTATCAAAAGGGCACAACCATCCAGGACCCCAAACAGAGCCCCAAACATACTGCGAGGCTGAGTCAGAAAAGCAGCTGTCAGGGCAGAAAGGGAGGGAGCCAGTCAGTGTGTGTAAAAGACATCCAGAGCTCCATGATACACAAACAGCCCCACCTACCCCAGGGCCTTTGCCTTTGCTGGTCCCATGATCCTTTCCCTTGCCTGTTCACACACTGGCTCCTAGTCATCCTTCTCGTCTCAGTTTAAACATTACCTCCTCCTGGAGACATTCCTAACCATTCCATCTAAAGTAAGTACCCCATCTTCTTATTCTCTGACACCCAATAAGTTTTACGTCCTTAGCCAATTGGGATCCTTTTGTTCGTATATTTACTTCCGTATTGCCTGTCTCTCGCATCAGACGCTGTATGCAGGAACTACGTGAATCTTGTTCCCCCTATGGACCCACACCTAATCCAGTGCCTGCCATATAGTAAGTGTTGAATTGCTATTTGTTAAATAAGTAAATGAAGCACCAGTCTTTATTCTCAAGAAGCACATTACACTGAAGAGTTTCAAATCGGTTTCTCTTAAAGTTTCATTTTTAGCTTGATTTCATCGTTGGTAAACATTTCTGGTAAATATTCAGTTTGATTTGCAGCAGACCATTTGCCCCTTGTCATCTGAATCTTAGATCCTAAAGATAGCAAGCATAATTGCCTTAATATGCCAAAGCATGGGGACTGCCTCTTCATTATTACAAATACAATAAAAGGTGCCGTCATCGTAGTCATTGTATTGCTTCACTATTATAACATTGTAGGGATGAGGAAATTGAGACTTGAGGGCACAACAAATTTCCTGAGGTCACACAGCTAACATATGGCAGAGTTGAGACTTAAACACAGGTAGACCAGGCTTCTGCTTACAGCTCAGTGACCCATGCCATGGCTGTAGGTCTCAGCCAACTGCGTGCGGACAAGATCTGTGTATGTTGAACTTTTAAACTTGCAGTGCACACAGGGGAGAGGATGAGGCCTCCAGGGTACAGACAAAATGCATTCTAGACATCTTCATTTCTTCTCTGGAACTCTATTCCTGCCCTATTCTCCCAACTTGCAAGTTCCTCCATGACAAACCCCTTAAAATAGAACACTCAAACTGTAACAGAGAAAACAGTTTTATGATTAGGAGGAAACCTTCTAGAAGGCTGGCACTAAATCTTTAGAGTCTTCTTTAAATTACCAAAACTTTATGGACACTAAAATCAAAAGAGTGTCAGGTTCATTTTTTTCCCTTTTTTTTCCCCCAAACTCCCAAAACATCTAAAAGTAGGTAAAATCAAAATGTTTCTTGCCTAGAATTATGACTTAATCCGTTGTCTTTCCACAGCACCTTGTACAACTATTTCTGCGTGGATCCCACTGTTGTGAAGGTTTTGGTTTATTATGTTCTCTGTTTTAGTATATGTTTCCTTTATAAAGTTAAAGGGCAGCTCTTTGTATCTTAGTGACCGAGCATACTGCTTGGCACAGGAGTGATTATTTATGGAACTGAATTATTCCTCCAAAAAGGTCCCAGAAAATCAAGCAACTTTGGAAATAAAGTCATATGACAACAGATGAATGTTTAAAATAATAAACTTTCCTTATTGTAGCTGGGCACATAACAGAGCAGACTTTGTATTTTACCTGTTTTAGATGTTTGGGGGGTTTTGGACAAGGAAAGGTAAAAAAAAAAATAAAATAAAACTTTAATTCTAGTGTTCATGGAGTCTTGTTAAAGACCTTCTGGAAGGTCTCTATCATCATAAAACTGTTTTCTTTGTCATAGTTTGAGTGTTCTATTTTAAGAGTTTTGTCATTTTTTAAGAGACTTAATAGATTGGGATAATAGGGCAGGAATAGAGTTCCAGAGAAGAAATGAAATTATTGTGTAGAGAGTATTTTGTCTCTACTCTGGTGGTCTTGTCCTCTACGTGTACTGCAAGATTAAAAATCCAATATGTGCAAATTTTCTCTGCCATTGGCTGTGACCTAAAGCCGTGGCCCATGTCACTGAGCTGTAAGCAGAAGCATGGCCGACCTGTGTTTAAGCCTCAGCTCTGCCATATAGTAGCTGTGGGACCCCCAGGAAATTTGTTTTGCCTCAAGCTTCAGATTTTTCATCCACAAAATGGGTATAACAATCTGTTATAAAATTATCATAACAGATTAAATATAATATCATTAGCGAAAACACTTAGCACAGTGCTCATCCAATGATTGTAACCTAGAGATTAGAACATATAGTATACCTTAGTGTCACATTTTTCAAACTGCAGGTCTCAACTCCTTATTGGCATGAAATTGGTTTAGTGGTTTGTGATCAACTTTTTGTTTGCTTGAAGTGAAATCGAATATCGATATGTGTTGTATGAATTGAGTGTTGTTTTACAAGAGTCTGTTTTAGATGTATATACAAAGTATAGTGTATATGTGTGTGTGTGTGTGTGTACAGGGTTACCATCAAAAATGGTTAAAATCACTGCTTGCATAGATGGGCTTCATTTGCTCGCAAGCATATTCGTGAAGCGTATTTTGGGATTATAATGGAGAACAGACAAGAAAGCTAATCACCTTTTCATTCTACTTCTTCTCATAGCAAACTGCATACTATTTCAAAAACCAACAGCCACCCCCCACCAAAGAAAAGGAAGTAGATAAAAAGATAAAAGGTTTAAAAAAAAATAATGTAGGAAGAATAGAAGGAATTTTGGAAAACAGCAGGAGAAACTTTCACCTATTCAATAGTGCAATAAAACTTATTGAGCTTGATATACCTACCCTCCACTTACCTCTCCAAGCTCAAAGTCCGTCTCCTTCCCTGAAGGAGGTTTGGTCTTTAGTCAACCTTTATTGAGCAGTGTGTCTATGAAAAACATTTTGCAAGGTGCAGCGAGGAATTCAAGATGGAAAACCAGGCCTCTGACCTCCTAGCATTCATACCCTAGTTGGTAAGCCAGACACACATAAAACACCCCGACTCCTGACAGACTGAGCTGACAGCTATCAAGAGGGGAAATCATGCCAGGAGACTATAACACATGAGTAATTAGAAGCTGAAGAAATCTAAGAAGGCTTCTTAGAAGAGATGCATTTAAACTGGATCTGGAAAGAGAAGTGGTATTCCCATCAGGCGGGTAGAGAGAGAAGGCCATTCCGGGCTGAATTACTAACTCTGGCAGAGGCTGGAAGGCTGGAGAGTGAGGATCTGGTTAGGGTTTGTGAGTGGAACTGAAGGACTAAAGTGTTAAAACTCAGTTGGCAAATTCGGACCCATTGGCCTTTATTCCTGAACCATGAAACTATCAGGGTCATGCACGTGGCAGCAGGGATCAAATATGACTGAGAAGATCATCCAGAAAACAATACAGCGGATCATGAAGGTGAGAAGAAACGGAAAGCAGAGACTGGTTAGAAAGCTATTGTGGTTCTCTCAACCAGCGATTATGAGAGTCTAAAGAGGGACAGTGGCTCTGGCCATGGAAACTAGGAGAATCATCTAAGAGATGCTATGTATAGGTTACTAGAAATGCTATATGGTTACAAAGCAACAGAAAAATTCATTCAAACTGGTGTAAACAATAACAGGCTTGCAAATCTAAAAAGGCTAGAGCCATCGATTAGAACTCCAGCTTCATTTCTCCACGTTTCTCTCAGCTCAGCCCAACTTTATATGTCAGGTTCACTCCCTCACGTTCCCAAATATGGCTCCCACCCAAAACGGAAGCTATAAGCTTTTTTTGTTTGCCTCCAGGAAGAGATCCTTGCTGTTTCTCTCTGAGCCTTGACACTAAAGTCTCAGCTGAACTCTAACTGTACCGTCTTAGGAAGACACCCACTTTCGACCCAAACCGTGTCATGACTGGTTTATGTTCATCCCTGAATAATTATGTCGATAAGCCTCAAACCAGTTAAAGCCCACTCCTGGAGCTGAGGTGAAGCCAATCCTACCCAACTCCCAAGTCTTATTATATACTGGGGGGAAGGGAAGATGGGTGTTAGAGAGGCAAGCATAGGATTTGCCAAGCTTTCTGGACATCTGTGCCACTATGCATTTGTTTGTTCTCTTCTCTTCTCTGACCTCCCTCACGCAGTTCAGTTCTTACCAGCTCAATTCTCATCCCCCCTTTGAAGTTTGCTCTGACTTTTTGATCTTCCTCCATCACCTCTTGCTCTGAACTAATTCATTTACTTAAAAACTACAAAAAAGATATTGGCCTTGTTCTCCGCCTTTCTGTTTTTCTTTTTGCAGACGCCGCCCGGCTCTCCTCAGCCTCCGGCCTGCCATCTCCTTGAGACCTAACACCATGCCTTCAGTTAAGTTGCAGAGTTCTGATGGAGAGATATTCGAAGTTGATGTTGAAATTGCAAAACAATCTGTGACTGTCAAGACCATGTTGGAAGATTGGGAATGGATGATGAAGGAGAGGATGATCCAGTCCCCTTGCCAAGTGTTAATGCAGCAATATTAAAAAAGGTCACTCAGTGGTGCACCCACCACAAGGATGATCCTCCTCCTCCTGAGGATGATGAGGACCAAGAAGAGCGAACAGATGATATCCCTGTTTGGGATCAAGAATTCCTGAAAGTTGACCAAGGAACACTTTTCAAGCTTATATTGGCTGCAAACTACTTAGACATCAAAGGTTTGCTTGATGTTACCTGCAAGACTGTTGCCAATATGATCAAGGGGAAAACTCCTGAGGAGATTCGAAAGACATTCAATATCAAAAATGATTTTACTGAAGAAGAGGAAGCCCAGGTAGGCAAAGAGAACCAGTGGTGTGAGGAGAAGTGAAATTTTGTGTCTGACACTGTAACACTGTAAGGATTGTTCCAAATACTAGTTGCACTGCTTTGTTTACAATTGTTAATATTAGGAAAACAGTCAACAAATGCAGCAGCAAATCAGTTGTATTAGCAGAATGTTGTCCTCACTGCAGGTGTACTTTCAGTACAGATTCCAAACTTAAGTCTCCATTTCTTCTAGTATGATCAAAAGTTCTTTTTTCTTTGCTCTGAATAAAATTGAACTGTGGGTTCTCTATAGAAAGTGGCATTTTCGATTTTCCCTCTTTTTGTAAAGCAATTTCTGCCTAGTTTGCAGTCCAGTTAACTTTAGTGACTTTTAAGAGTTGGCACTGTAAATAAAGCAACTTGGAAAAAATTTTCTGAAAAAAAAAAACTACAAAAAAATTCAGTATTACATACATACAGAAAAATTAAAAATCTACACCTTGATAAATTGTTGCATAGAGATATACCTGTGTAATCACCCCCCAAACCAAGATATAGAACATTTCCAATCCTGAAGGCTACCTCCTTCTCCTTCAAAGTCGTACCCACACTCTTTGACTTCTATCACCAGAGATTAGTTTTGCCTGTTTTTGAACTTGGAATCATCCAATAGATATTCATGTGTATCTGGCTTCTTTCACTTACCATTACATCTATAAGATTCATCCACGTGGTTTCATTTAGGAGCAGACCATTCTTTTTATTGCTGTATAGTATTCCATTGTAAGAATATACAACGATTTATCCATTCAATCCCCCATTCTCTCCCCCCCATTTCAGTTTTCAAAATTTTGCCTGCTGTGAACAAAGCTGCTTTAAAAAGTCTATCCATGTCTTGTACATACATGGAGGTTATATGCACTTATTTCTCTTGCATCTGTACCTGAGATTATCTATTATATGCCTAGAGTATCTAAAATTGCTGAGTCACAGGTAGGCACATTTTAGTTTTGGTAGATGCTGCCAGATAGTTTTCCAAAGAGGTTTGACCAATATGTTCTTTCACCAGCAATGTATGAGATGAGTTCATTTATTTTTAGAAATTATTGTAATTTTATGTTTATATAGTCTTCCCCCACCAAGTAGACTCTAAATCTCTAGAGGGCAGAGACTGTCTTAGAGTTCTTTGTTGTTCCAGTGTTTCACATTGTGCTCTGCACAGGCATAAAGATTTTGTCAATTTTCAACAAATGTCTAGCTATGACTTTTAAAATTTTGTATTTATTATGTTATTCACGAATAATCAATAACTTAATAATGTGTTTTCCAATCCCGCTTTTGGGTATATAGCCAAAAGAATCGATAACGGATTCTCAAAGAGATATTTGCACACCTGTGTTCATTGCAGCATAAGTCATAGGAGCCAAGAGGTGGAGGCAACCTAAAGGATGAAAGAGTAAAGAAAATGTGATCTAGGCACTTCCCTGGTTGCTCCGTGGCTGGGACTCCGCGCTTCCCAATGCAGGGGGTTTGGGTTCGAGCCCCGATCGGGGAACTGGACCCCACATGCATGCTGCAGCTGGGAGTTTGCATGTCACAACCGTGGAGCCCATGTGCCACAGCTAAGGAGCCCACCTACCGAAACTGAAAGAGCCCATGTGCTGCAACTAAGACCCGGTGCAACCAATTAAATAAATAAATAAAATTTTTTTTTAAAGAAAATGTGGTCTATACATACCATGGAATGTGATTCAGTCCTAAAGAAGAAGGAAATCCTATCGTACATGACAACATGGATGAACCTTGAGGACATTATGCTAAGTGAAATAAGCCAGTCACAACAAGACAAATACTGCAGGGTTCCACTTATATGAGGCGCCCAAAGTAGTCAAATTCATAAAAACAGAAAGTAAATGGTGATTGTCATGGGCTGGGGGGAGGGGAAAAGGGGAATCATTGGTCAATGGGTAAAGAATTTCAGTTTTGCAAGATGACAAATTCTAAGGTCTGTTGCATAACAATGTGCATATAGTGAACGCTAACGTACACTTAAAAATGGCAAAGATGGCAAATTTTGTTAAGTGTTTCTTTAACCACAATAAAAAATGTGTTTTCTTTGTAATTTCAGAAATTTAAAAGTTAAAAATGTATACACTATAACATATATGTATATTCACAATAAGTCAAATGATATTGCCTGATATTGCCCTTATTTCTCTCAAGCTCAGTTGTGGAGACCTAAATTTACTGATTTGATGCTTCAATCTACGAGGGTGAGTCAAAAATTACCTGCACTATGGCTATAGAATTTATAGAAGTTTTAAAATATCCAGAGTGCGGATAATTTTTGACTCACCCTCGTATTTTTAGTCAGTGACAAATGTTATCACATGCTGTTTAAGCCATTTACAGGTTGCATTTAGGTTATATATAGCTTGACTGATAGAATTTGATAAAGATTAATTTTTGTATTTATTTCTTAGCTAACTCACAAGAAACTTCTGAGCAGTTCTCCTTGGGTATTCTAGGATTGACTGCTGGCAAATCCCATTCTCATTCTTCCATGTTTTAGTTGTTCCTGTGGCTGCTCTCTCTTCAAATGTATTGTTTGGGCTCTTCCTCTTTCTGCCTTGACACCTGTTGATTCTACTAATGAGTTTCTAGGTGGAAGTACACAACCTCTTACTCCCTTTATGGGAGAATCTGTGGCTTCTACAAAGTTGCTCACTTGGGTGTCCTCATCCCCTGAACTTTCGCCTCTGCAGGAAACCTAGGAGCCTGCTAACGTCCATGATGATTTTGCAAACAACACACATGCAGAGCTTTGCAAACTTTTGTGAGCATCACAATAATCTGGAGGACTTGTTAAAACTCAGACCCCTGGGCCCCAACCCCTGAGGTTCTGATTCAGTGAATCTGGGACAGGGACCCATGCAGTGGTGTGTGTGCTGGAGCCAGCGTGCTCTAGCTCAGGAATGGCACTTGTGTACGTTTTTTCCAACTCTACATTCAGTGATGTCACGAAGATAGCTGAAATTGGCCAGGTGGGAGCATTTTATACCACTGAAATCAGCAAATGCTAAAAATTAGGACTCTCTCTCCACTTCACACCCCCCACCCCCAGAAAGCCAGATTTTAAACATTTACCAGTGTATCACTGGACCCATGACTTTGCAAGCAGCCAGATGATGCCAATTTTGTTAGTCCTGAGACCTTTGCATTGCGTGTGCTCGGGCACACACAAACAACATACACACACGCAAAGACAGGTCCAGAGTTTTGAACTGATATGAAATAGTTGCATCTATTCTGCAACTGCTAGAGTTCCAAATACATTGTAAGGTCAAACCATTTCTCAGGGTCAAAATCCTCCCATTGATCTATTTATTCATCTATCTTTGATTAATATATTTACACCTAACCTAAACTCACATCTACATCTATTTTAATAAATCCTGTATGAACCACTTCCCTAGCTGTCTTAATACTCTAGTACTTACTCAGTCCAAGGGATCCAATTTGCTTCCCAAATCCAGGAGGAGAGAGAACTGGCAAGCCTTATCCATTCCTGCTGGGATTTCCATGACTGCCCCAGCCAGTATCAATAGCTGGTCCTGTGCAGTCTGATGGTGTCATCCATAGCTACAGTGATGCTCTCCTTTCTAGGATCCCTGCAGGAACCACAGTCCTGCCCTACACATGGGCTTCAATATTTTCCACTTCTGACTCACTATGTGTGACTTCTGGCCCAAAGATGCTGGCCCAAATGGACTTCTGACCTCAGCAACACCTGGACTGTAAATGAGCATCCCCATCACCTCTAGGCCACGATGCTTAGGCTTGGCCACCCAGCCAGTCTCCTTTTCCCTCAGGACCACTGGAGTATATTCCTGCCAATAGACCTCTGACATGATCATGCTATCACAGCAGACAGAGATGTTCTAACCATGTTACTCTGAGAAAGGAAGAAGTCAGTCCTTCCAGGCAGCTCACTGAACCCCATTCAATTTGCCCACCTCTTCCCAAGGGACCAGCTATGTTTACCAAGGGGTCTTGGGAGAGTAAACCTCAATGGAATTTAAAAGATCTTTCTACACCCTTCCTCTGGGGCCAACCAGGTCTCCTGGTCTTACATTCCATTACTGAGAAAAGTAGAAGAAAATCTGCTTCAAAGTGGCCTCTGTGTCCACCTACTCTTGAACCAAGAAGTGATTATAAACTTAATTATCTCTAATTAAAAAAAAAGTTTTTCTTCCTCACTATGCAACCTATAATTCACATATCTAGTCATCAGGGTTTTAAAAACATAAATGGAACAGTGCTATAATTATTGCTCTGCAAATTTCTTTTCTTTTTTCACTGAACAGTATTTCATGCCATGTTTTCACATCACTATGCATAGGTTTGCTTGATTTGCACTAACGCCTTCATAATATAAACAACATATAGCACTCTTACACTTATGTGCCAGGCACATTTTAAAATATATTTAGTTCTTGGAACCACCCTATGAGGTAGGTAGTAAGTACACACCCATTTTATAGTCGAGTAAACTGAGGTACAGAGAAATTATGTAACTTGCTCACGGTCATTAAGTCTGTGGGTATGCAGAGCTGGGTTAAAACCCAAGCTGCCTGGCTCTCAAGCTGTCTGTCTCTGGGATTCATGACTTAACTCCACTGTTCCTGGCTATGCTCTGCCTGTATATAGCTTTTTTAGCTATTCCTTTACTAATTCTGTTCCAGTTTTTAATCTTTGTTGGCATCCTCTGTTGACTAGCATGTTCTTGGATGTCTCTCCTGCCTCATAGTGATGTGTATTTAGGGAATTAAAAATAACTGCTGTAGTAGCTTACCTCAAAATTAAAGTAATTATTAGATAGATGACTCTCCTTTTAAAAAGTGTTTCATATTCCAAATTTCAATAAAAATGACTTTTGGGTTATCAGCAGCTTTGGCGAATTCACATTACATCCACGGGCCATTAGCATCGATAATTGGGAACTCACACACGTGTTCATCAATCATTTATTCCTGCCTCCCATCTCTTTTACATGGTTCTAGATGTGGTCTATCTCAGTGTTAGAAATGGGAAAACACAGCGAAATTTTATCACCTTTTGTTGTCCCCAAAATTGTCATTACTGATACAATAAGTTGGATAAAGGCAGACAAGTGTGGGAGAGGGGAGTTGGGTGGTAGTTATGCCCAAAGCTCTTTCATTGTTACTGGCAACAATTTTATACTATTTAGCAACATTTCCTTGTCTACTAAAGGTATACTTTCCACCCTTTCCCAGGAGCTCAGAAATAAGAGAAGCAAAAATGAGCATAACATAAAATGTAATAGGTTATGCTTCCCCATTCAATTCAAGATGAAAACATTCCACTTTGAGGATAATAGAAAAAAAGACTAGGTTAAGAATTATAAACTATGTGATTTTATAGATCTTATCAACTATGTGATTCTAGGCCAGGTTTTCTCAGCCTTGGAACTCCTGACATTTCGGACTGGATAATTCTTCGATGTGAAAGTCTGTCCTGTGCACTGTACAGGATGTTTAGCAGCATCCCTGGCCTCTACCCATCAAATGCCTGTAGCATCCTCACCTGCCAGTTGTGACAACCAAAAATGTCTCTGGATGGGGAGCAAAGTTACCCCGATTGAGAACAACTGCTTTAAATAAACCTCTGCATTTCTTGGAACCACAGTTTCTTCATGTATAAAAACGAGGACCATTTTATTTGCTTTATAAAGTTGTTGTAAAGAGTTAATGCATTCACGCAAAACTTTGCGTGAATTGTGAATTGTTATTTAAACATTAAGTTCGGTATTACTGTTGTTATTATTTTGCTCATGCTGGTTTTGAGAGTGCTATATGTGATCTGAAATATATTATTAATATATCATGGATCCCAGAATATAATTCTATGCATATTTCTAAAAGGGACTATTAAAATAGTTATAACAGATGGAACAGGAAGGCACTAATTATTCGCTATTGTCAATAAACTACTAGCTAAGATTATTCCATTTCATAACCACAGGTTGCACCCCTACTGCTGGTTAACTAATTTTTTTAAAAGGCCTGCTGTCAGTTTTAAAGAAAAACAGGTACACAGAGTGTAGGGCAGATACTCACCATCCCTACAACCTGAAAAAAAATCGCAAAGAGTATAACTTATTGTCAGAAGGGCAGGAGTTCGTCACCGCTTACAAAGCACAGCATAGGAAATAATTCCTCCCAAGGAGAGTGCACTTTCTCTGACTCCTAGGTGGTACAGCAATGTGGTCTTCTAACTGTGCGCATCATTCAGAAGCTTGAATTGTTGCGACTGGTGTTCATATCATCAATATCATGTCATTGGAGCTCGCTAGTATGTGATGTTATGCCATTTGGAACCCAAATCTTCCAAAGGGTAGATAGACTCTTTGTGGGATTCTTCCTGTGTCCATCCATAGTGCATACATGGTGCAGGTCCTTGTACAGGACAGGCACTTGACACACTTTTATCCAGTCACTGGAGAATTATTATTTTGTTATATTTTAGCAATAATTTTCTAAAAAGCACTAGGTATGAAAATTCTGCACATAAATACTGAGGGAAGGTTTTAATCTGCCACCTCATCAATTTATTTTGAGCAGATCCTTCCCTTTTTCTGCTGTGCTCCTAACTCCACCCCAGAATTCTTGGAGAAATAAACTCTGATATGTGTCAAGGTCACACACTGGGGAGCCTTCAGCGGGAGCGGGGGCGGGGGCAAGTTTCCTTCCTTTCCTCGTCTTCCTCTTTTTTCTTCCTGTGGCGTGGGTAAGATGGACCTTGCTGGGCTTCCTGCTGGGAGGTTAACGAAGGGTTAAGAAAGGAGTGCTGAAGCCCTGCATGGTACTGGCTCTAGTGCAGGCTGTAAGAGCAGGACAAAGAGGGTCTTTGCTTTCTGAGCATCGCCCACCCAGTCTCAGCTGGGTAAAAGAATACAGGGATTTGGGAAGGGGCGCAGAATGGCAGGGAATGTGCAGGACAGGATCTCACTGGGCAAGAGGAGAAGGAAACCCCAGCATCTCCAGTAGCAGCTGATAGATGGAAAATCAACTCCTACAAAGGACCAGTGGTGACGTCAGTCGTAGGGAGCCCACTTTAGCGTCTTAGAAAGTAGAGTGGGATTAGAAGAGGGTTCCTGATCATTATCATGGCTACATTCTGGCACAGCCTTCTGTGGGCTGGGACTCTAACAGGAGCCAGAGGGATGGGGAAAAGTAGAAATGGTGATGGCTGGAAAAATTACAAAAAGCAGGTCATTGAGGTAGGGACATTGGCACCGGTTTGAGGATCCATTTTGGAAAAAACTGCGATTGCAGCCCTTCTCCCTTTTCAGTTATTAGAAACTTGCAGCTATGCAAGTCTGAGATGTCTTTGTAAAGTCTTCACTCCAAGTAACAGGTAATATCTATAACTTAAGCAAGGTAAATATTTTCTAAACAAACAGACAAACAAACAAACAAATCTGGGTGAGATATAAACCAATAATTCAGACTTGATCCTGATTAAAATCATACTTGTTCAGTGACGCTGGTTCTTCTGGTAGAGGGATGACAGTCGAAATATGAGAGAATATCTACTGTAACAATTATGTTAAATTAATTTATAATGTTCACTCAATAACATTGTTTGCATATACTCCTATTGCTAGGAAAGTACTACCTAATTCATTTTTCACACATCAAAATCCAGTAAATTGATATAATTATATTATCCTCCCCAGAAATGCTGATAAGGTCTGGTCTGCATATCTCAGAGGGAAAGGGAATGGAACAGTGGGTGACCTCAGGTACCAGATGTTCAGCGATGTCTGTAGCACTGTAGGTACAATGAGCAGAGGTGAGAGTATCTAGGCCAAATCTCCTTATTGTTGGGGAATGCGATGAATTTGAAGTTCATATTTTATTCATTTTCCAAGTATTGTGTTTTCTCGTATGTGCTTCTTAAAAAAATTCATAGGCAAGCCAGAATTTATTCCCACCTTCCAAGGACACCTGTAAACCAATGGCAATAGTTTTGACTATCTGACAGTGTCTGACAGAAGTGATAAAAATATGCTGTTCTTGAAGGTCATTGGGTCAAAATATGGATTGAATCTAATGCACAGTTTTACAATAAAAATTGCCATAAATTATGAGGAAAATGGTGTATGTAAGGTTTAGTGGGGATTTTCCCATGTTGCAAGGCCAGGGGATTCAAAAAGTGACTATTTCTATTGTGACCCATGCCTCAGGCTGCCTTTCTTCAGCAAATTTAATCCCCCAAGTAATCAATAGGACCAACCTAGGAGATATTATTTCTCCAGAGACGAAACAAAGATTTTGGAGTTAGATACTTTGAGTCCCAATCACAGGTCTGTCAAAGAATTTTATATGCCACTGTTCACAAGTCCCATTTTCTAGTTTTAAAAAATTGAGATAGATCATCTGACCATCTCAGCATCAAATTGCTAATGAAGAGGTTGTCGCTGATACAAAATGCCACTGTCCTATCAATAAGTTTATCCTAAGGATTTAATATGTGCTAATTCAATTTAAGGCACAAACTCAAGGAGAGAACAGGCCAAGATTTTTTCGACGTGCGTTAACATCAGCACAGAAAGTGGAATGCCATATTCTAGGGTGCGCACTGTGTATATACTCATGTTTTCACTAGACAAATACTATTTCCCTGCCCAGCTTTTCATTCAAGCGGTGACTCCTAACACCTGTGAACAAATGTGCTTAGCCCCGCTAATGCTGATAAAAACGACAAATCTGTCTCCTTCACTGTTGATCTATGAATGAATGCAACCTGCTGTACACTCCATCACACTGTACCCTTGATGGAAAATCAGCAGGGCTGTTAGCAAAATTTCCTGGACCACAAAAAGATAATATTAATTCAAGCCCTTTAGGAAAATTCCCCAAATCTATCTTCCTCTCCTTGATAACATGATAGAAGTTTTTTGATATACGGATATTTTGAGGGGTTTCAGTCCATGGCTTACTAGCAATGCATGTCACGTTAAATCGTTTTCCAAATAAGCCTAAAACTCGTCACCCATCTTAAGTTCCCACTCTCAAAGCTTTCAAGATTTACAATACAGGGAGAAATCTAGACCCACCCAGCATCATGCCACCATGTTTTCACAACATGGGCTTTAGTTATCACAGGTGGAAGGGCCACCTTGGAACGAAATGGACCTTGAGTATATTTTAGAGGAAGGTGTTGAGTTAAATACTCTCTCCACTCTGATTAGTCTGTTTGAACCATTTAAAGAGTAAAACAGATGAGGACCTTTATTTTGGGTTCCACAAAATTCTTTGTGACCTGTCTCCAGATTTGCATACTCTTATAGAGCATCTTAGGCAAAGAAAGCCCTGTGCTATGGGCTGTGGGAATACATTTATTTTTTCTGTCTTCCCTACTAAAATATAAGTTCCGTGAAGGCAGGATTTTCATCTGTTTCTTCACCTAGTAGCACCTAGAACAGTGACTCGCCTGTAACAGGCACCAAGCAAATATATTTGGGATAAGTGAATGGAACTTCTATCAAGGCAAATATATTCTACAGTTTTATATGCCAAGTACTGACAAATATGGTTATAAAATGCTGTCACATCTTTGACAATATGCAGATAAACACACACATGTAGAGGCAGGGGTGTGTGTGTGTTGGGGGGGGGTGGATATCCACTTTCCTGGCCTACTGCTTCTATGCAGAGGGACTTCTGCCGGAGTAACTTGCCTTTCTCCCCACACCTCACTCCTCCAGGCTTATTTGGTTGACATTACTGAGCATGCTCAGCTGAGTGCCTTATTGGATGCTCTTTCTTTGGGGGATGCTGCAGGATGTTTGCACTCTGGTCTGCTCATTCATGCAGTAAACTTGAGGTAGGTCTTCTCTGCCCAGCTCCTTTGGTGACTGTGTGGGTGTCTCATTCAGAGGTGAAGTATTAGGGAGATTTCTGGGCCTTTCATCTAAAACCACATTGTCTCACCATCTGTCTGACTCCTGGGTCTGTTTTTCCATTGATTCCAAATTCAGAAGGTGATAAAAAGGATGCTATATACTGACTCTCTAACAGCTACAACAGGAAGATAACCACCAAGATGGAAAGATCTCACTTAGGGAGGGGGTTCACATGGCAGCACGAGGCATTCCAGAGGAAAGAATCTGGAAGAACACAATTTTACTGCAAGACTTGGCTCTGCTGTGGCAACATTTGTCATGCTTTGCAATTTCTACAGTAGTTTTACTTGAGCTGGATTTCATATAAATAATGAGAACTAAATACTACCTACCAAGACCTGGAATGCAGCAAGTCTGCCAGGACAAAGGGACTCAAGCACCTACCTGACTTAGGAAGACTGAGTGCGGCAGGCCCAAGAAGGGCTTCCAGGACTCACTGGCACTCACATGAATCCCTACGAGGTGACAGAGCTCTAGCTGACTGAGAAACAGCAGTAGAGAGAGCAATATGGTGCACAAGAGTCTGGCATGAAGCGAAGTCTATGGGGAGAACAAGAATTTAATCCACAGTCAAAAACTTCATCTGCTGCCCCAGATCTTGCCTTAGTCATAGATACACATAAGTCCTCAGTTGGACCCAGACAGCTCTGGGGTGGCTCAACTTCCACGACTGCTACAAACATCCACTGGGGCTCGAGGCATCAAAATGCTAGCGCTGCACCCCAAAGCATTCCACAACTGGAACTAACATAAAATTGATCCTAGAGTTTGGACTGAATATTTTCCATCACTTACTATAAGTTCACAATCAGCTGTACCCCTTTTGCTTTCCAATTATCATTTCCTACTCTGCTTAGGTCTGTTTTCTTTAAGTAGAATTTTGATTGAATATTTTCCACCACTTACTATGAGTTCATGATCAGCTGTACTCCCTCTTCCTTCCAATCATCATCTTCTATCCTATCTAGGCCCATTTTTCTCCAAGTATCCCCACAGATTCTCCCAGTGCCATCCTACCTAGAGCCTTCCACCCTTTATAAATCAGAAGCTGGATCACTCCAGGATCAAAATACAAGTTCATTATTTTCTAAATTGTCATACCAAAAGGTGAAACATTGCTTTTCTGAGTAGGATTTAGATCAGTGCTGTACAGTAGAAATATAATGCAAAGACAGATGTGTAATTTAAAATTTTCTAGGGACCACATTTAAAAAGTAAAAAGAAACAGGTGAAATTAATGGATAATATATTTTATGTAACCCAATATACCCAAAATATTATAATTTCAACATGTCATAAATATAAAAAATATTAATGAGATATTTACATCTTCAAAATCTGGGCTATATGTTACACCACATCTTAATTTGGATGTTACATTTTCTTTAGCAGAAATGATGTGTTAGCTACTGCATTGGACAGTGCAGATTGAGCTGTTGTTACCTCACACTTCTGGGGAGATTGGGAATTGACAGTGGTGTGGACTCTTGAATTTAGTGAGAATCTTAGTGTCGTGGGAGGGGATCGTAAGGAGGCAGGGATGGCGATGTGTGAGCACCGCCGAAATAAAGTCAGTTTTACCCTTTATTTCATTTGCTTCTAAAGAGTTTCACATGATGTTTGCTGACGAAGGTTTTCTGACATTGGACAAGGTAATACCTTTGAGCCTCTGATTTCATCGTATGTTGTATGGGTACAATCATAAAATAATAATATATAACAATAACAGAGTAAAAATAACCAGAATATCCAGCTCACTGGGTTGTTGTCACTGAAAAAATGAGAACACACTAAGAAAAATAGTACACAGTAGTATTTATTTGGTGAAAAATCTGCCTTTTCACGTTCAAAAAAAATAGCTCTGTTGAGGGATAGTCAACATTCAATAAACTGCACACATTTAAGGTGTACAATTTGATACATCTGATATATCCAAATTGTACACTTCACACATACCCATGAAATGAATCCAGAAATGCCCATACCTAGCACCTCCCCAAAGTTTCTTTATGCGGCTTTGTTTTCCTTCTTCCCACTCCTCTCTACTTGTTCATCTGGCTTCTTGAACTCAGCCCAACTACCTTACGGTTCATCCTTGCTGTTTCATGTGTCAATCGTTGCTGGAGGACGTGAGTCACGCAGAGGACGTGACTGCTGGTTGGTCCGTGAGCTTGACCCGCGCGTGCGTAATCTGATGTTGAGACCGCCTGGACCGGGTAGTGCCTGAACCCGGTGAAGGGCGCTCTCTAAACGTCAAGATTCTGGCAGGCAGGGGCGGAGATTTCGTCTTGTGGCCACTGAAGACAAGTCTTCTAGGGTGAGTTCCCTTGCTTTTCAAAGCTGCCACCTACGGGAAATCCTGAGCTGGCCGTGGACCTCTATGTGGGGAGGGGTGGCCTGTGTTTTGGATGCTTGTGGAGCGTCCTGTGAGTACGGGACTCCCCGAAGGCCCGCTGGTCTGCTGGGCTTGTTGCGGGAGCTGCACGTGGCGCGCTGCGGCAGAGAAGGGACGCGAGGCTGCACAGTGGGCTGGCCTCGCTGTGGGCAGGTCGCTGGCCACCGATGCCAGGCTAGAGGCAGACGCTCAAGTTAAAAAGTCGGAAGAAGAGCTGAGGTGAGAGGTGAGAAGGACGTGAGAGGGTCCACTGTGTTGCTAGCTTCGGCGCGGGAGGCTTAAGGTGACAGAGCAGGATGTAAGCTGGAGAAGTAGAGTGCAGTTTTGAAAAACTAGGCGGGCATCTCCCAAGCAGGACTGCTATT
Source organism: Hippopotamus amphibius kiboko (assembly GCF_030028045.1). Lineage (NCBI taxonomy): Eukaryota > Metazoa > Chordata > Mammalia > Artiodactyla > Hippopotamidae > Hippopotamus > Hippopotamus amphibius. Next base: position 96,191,287 of record NC_080196.1, read on the forward strand.
CAAGTTAGGTGTGTCTGTGATTCCAGACGCTGCGGCTGGGGCACTGTGACAGAGACAACAGAAGTAGAGAGGACCGCTAGAATGTTGGTCCCAGCTCTGGAAGGAGGCCGAAACCTGATCCACCCGCCCCCAGAGCAACAGCTCCGGGCAGCGTACACAGCGCTCCTCCCGATAGAGATGCTCATGAAGGAACAAGTTTATTGGGATCAGAATTTCCCTTCCTATCAAGGGGTGGGTGGGGAGTATGTCCCATCGAGCCACCTCTGCCATGGCTTAGACTCCCGCGTTGACTCGGTGGCGTGCCTATTTGCAGTAGAGAAGCACCCTGTCCACTAGCTCACTGATGTTAGACATGTGGGTGCTACTAGGTCCTGTAGAGTTTGTGGACCCTCCAAATCCCCCCAACCCTGTTCCTATGGCAGTCCCTGTGGCCAGTAGAGAGAGAGAGTGGAAGAAATGCCTGCTGGTGCCTGGTATACAGATGCCTGGAAACGGGAGGAACCACAGCAGGCAGTGGGAATGCACTCAGAAGGGTTTCACTGGGGATCACTGCTGAGCCCTGGTAGATTCCATCACATGTGCTACATCGGTGATCATAGGACAGTTTTACTTCATTTTCAATCTTGTTGCCTTTTATTTCCTTTCTCACCTTAGGGCCCTGACTATAACCTTAAATACAGTATTGAACAGAAATCGTGAAACCAGACGTTTTTACTGTTCCTGGTTTTAGAGGGAAACTATTCAGTCTTTTACCGTTTAAGTATGATGTTAGCTGTAGACTTAAAAAGCAGATACCATTTATGAGATTGTGAAGGTTCCCTTTTATTCCTAGTTTGCTGAGAGTTTAAATTGAGAATGAATGTTGGAACTTGACAACTGTTGATGATGGAACTGGTCAACATAAAATGGGTTTTAAACAAATTTTTGTTTTAATATGGTGACTTCTACTGATTGATTTTCAAATGTTATACCAGCCTGAACTCCTGGGATACACCCCACTCTCTCATGATATATTTTGATATATATTTCATTTTATATATTGTTGGACTTAATATGCTAAAATTTAGTTTGGAATTTTAGAATCTGTGTTCCTGAGAAATATAGGTCTTTGGTATGAATACTTAACATGAGATCCTCTTAATAGATTTTTAAGTATGCAATTCAGTATGTTAACTATATATTGGCATTGCCATATATACATTACTAAGAAGAAAAATATATCAAATTGTACACTTTAAATATATGCAGTTTATTGTATGTCAATTATATCTCAATAAAAGTTCTTAAAAAATATAGTCACAATATTGTACAGTATGTCTCTAGAATTTATTCATCTTGTATAACTGACATTTTATACCCATTGAAGAGCAACTCCCCATTTCCGCTTCCCTCTTGCCCCTGGCAACCACCATTCTACTCTCTGTTTCTATGAGTTTTATTTTTCCTCATGCAATATTTGTCCTTCTGGAACTGGTTTACTTCACTTAGCGTAATGTCCTATAGGTTCATCCATGTTGTCCCACATGACATATTTTTCTTTTTTAAGGCTGAATAACATTCTATTGTATATATATACCATGTTTTCTTGATCCATTCATCTGTTCATGTTTGTTTCCATGTCTTGGCTATTGTGAATAATGCTACAGTGAACATAGGGATGCAGTTATCACTTCGAGATCCTGATTTTAATTATTTTGGATGTATACCCAGAGGTGGGCTTGCTGGATCATATGGTAGTCCTATTTTTAATTTTTTTGAGGACCACCACATTGTTTTCTATCATGGCTGCACTATTTTACATTCCCACCAACAGTATACAAGTGTTCTGATTTTTACATATTCTTGACAAAAGTTATCTTTTCTGTTTTTTGGTAATAGCAGTCCTAACATGTTTGAGGTGTTACCTCATTGTAATTTTGATTTTTGTTTCCCTGATGATTAATGATATTGAACATCTTTTCATATACCTGTTGCATGTTTGTAGATCTTCAGAAAAATGTCTAATCAAGTCCTCCATCCATTTCAAAATCAGGTTATTGCTTTTTTGCTACTGAGTTGCAGGAGTTCTTTATATATTATAAATAGTAGCTCCTTAACTTATTTATTTACTTATTTATTGGCTGTGTTGGGTCTTTGTTGCTGTGCGCGGGCTTTCTCTGGTGGTGGTGAGCAGGGACTGCTCTTCATTGTGGTGAGCGGTCTTCTCATTGCAGTGGCTTCTCTTATTGTGGAGCATGGGATCTAGGTTCATGGGCTTCAGTAGTTGCAGCACGCGGGCTCAGTAGTTGTGGCTTGGGGGCTCTAGAGCATAGGCTCAGTAGTTGAGGCACACGGGCTTAGTTGCTGCATGGCGTGTGGGATCTTCCTACATCAGGGACCCAACCCATGTCCCCTGCAATGGCAGGTGGATTTTTAACCACTGCACCACCAGGGAAATCCCAATATTAACTCCTTTTCAGATACATGGTTCAAAAATATTTTCCCTCATTCCATAGGTTGCCCTTTTACTCTGTTATTTCCTTTGCTGTGCAGAAGTTTTATATTTATATATATTAGTCCCACTTGTCTATTTTTGGGGTTTTTTTTTTTTTGGTTGTGCTTTTGTATATCCAAGAAATCATTGCCAAGACCTATGTCAAGAAGCTTTTCTTCTATGTTTACTTCTAGGATTTTTACAGTTTCAGGTCTTATGTTTAAATCTTTGATCCATTTTGAGTTGATTTTTGTATATGGTATAAGAATAGGGTCCAATTTCATTCTTTTGTATGTGGATGTTTAGATTTCTCAACACCATTTGTTGAAGAGACTATCCTTTTTCTCCTGTGTACTCTTGGCATCCTTGTTGAAGAGCAGTCGACTATATATGTGTGGGTTTATTTCTGGGCTCCTTATTCTGTGGCATTGGTCTATATGTCTGTTTTTATGCCACTATCATACTGTTGTAATTACTGTAGCTTTGAAATATATTTTAAAATCAGGCAGTGTGATGCCTCCAGCTTTGTTTTTCTTTCTCAAGAGTGATTTGGTTATTCTGGGCCTTTTGTGGTTCCATATGAGCATTAACATGGGGCGTCTTTCCATGTATTCATGTCTTTTAAGATTTCTTTCGTCAGTGTTTTGTAGTTTTCAGTGTATAAGTCTTTCACCTCCTTGCTTAAGTGTATTCTTAAGTATTTTATTCTTTTTGGTGCTATTGTAAGTAGAATGGTTTTCTCAGCTTCTCTTTCAGATAGTTCATTGTTAGCGTGTAGAAACACAACTGATTTTTGCATGTCAATTATGTATCCTGCAATGTCACTGAATTCATTTATTCGTTTTCATAGGTCTTTGTGTGTGTGTGTGTGTGTATGGAATCTTTAGGGCTATCTAAATAAATAGTAATAAAATCATGTCATCTGCACACAGGGATAATTTTACTTCTTCCTTTCTGTTTTGAATGCCTTTTATTTCTTTTTCTTGCTCAATTGCTCTGGCTAGGACTTCCAGTCCTATGTTGAATAAGTGGCAAGAGTGGGCACTGTTTTCTTATTCTTGATCTTAGAGGAAAAGCTTTAAGTTTTTCATCATTGAGTTTAAGTTTAGCCATGGATTTTGTTTTTGTTTTTGTTCTTGTTTTTGTTTTTAGCTGTGGGATTTTAATATATAGTCTTTATTATGTAGAAGTAAATTCCTTCTATACCTAGTTTGTTGAGAGTTTTTATCATGAAAAGCAGTAAACTGCAATTTGGAGATGTGAAGTGGTCTGTCCAAAGTCATAGATTTTGTTAGTGGTAGAATTGGGCCTCCAGATTTTCCATCTAGGTGCTTTTCCCATGAAACAGTGCTACCCTTCTTTCTCATTCTCTAGGCTTCTTCCAATTCTGGTAAACACTTTGACATTCACAAATAGGAATTTCACAGAATATGATAAATGTACTTGTACCACAGTTCTACATAAGATTTAGAAATTTTTTCTCCGTTTATGTGTGTGTGTGTGTGTGCACGCATTGGGATGACAGGGTGGGGGGAAGTTGGAAAATATAACCAGACTCAGTATAAACCAAATTAGCTGTCATGAAAGAAAATCACGAACTGGCAGACATAGACATCCCCAAGTCCATCTTAATTTTATAGCTGATAAAGTTGTGACTTTTGAGAATTTAAGTGATTTGTCTTAGTTTGACATTTGGGAAAGCTAAATTTGGAGTAAACTAAAATTTAGTCTAGAGTGCATTCCATTAAGCATATTGTTTTTTTCATAGTTTATAACTGCTTCCAAGATAGTTAACATGGATGGTTATTATAAGTTGTGGTACAACTACATCAAAATTCCTGTAATTTCTTAAATATTTTCGGAGAAGTGAAGAGCTCCATAAAACTTTAAATATTAACAGTATTAGTTACTTACACTATCCTTTTTTCCTTTTACATTAACCATATATCAATAACAACAAAAAACAATCCTTAAGCTTAAGCGTTATGGTGATAGTGTCTACAGAAATAGTGCACATAAAAAATATTTAGAATTAGATTTTGGCTTTAGGCGATTTTTGTAAATGAGACACTTTTTTTTATAACTTTATAAATGTCTTTACAACATCCAAATTATCTTGTAATAGAAGTATGAATTTTATTACATCACAAATGTATATTATATGAATGCAAAATTGGATGCTGTTGAATCTTAGACAGTCTGACTTTTAGAATGATTATGTGATTGAAATTCCGTGAATAATAATAATTTGTTTGGTAGTGGATCGATTATTTTTTTGAAAGTGAATTCATCATTTTCTTGACTGTGTCTGATCCTTGGATCCTTGGGGGTAAATTTTCTGTACAGCCCATGGAGATTTAGCTATGTGAGTCCCATTAGTGTGAAAAGGAGTTTTGCAGCTAAATCCATGAGCTGAGCAGTTGCTCTTTAATGTTATTTTAATATTTAATGGTTATTGCAGGGCTGTCAAGCTGGGACTATTTCAATGAGAGAGATTTCCAGAACTTATGAGAGAGATTTTAAACATCTATTCAGAGCATATTGCAATATCCTTCTTTATAAGAGGAAGGTTCTTTAGGGAGAAACAGTCCAATTCAAAAGAGAGTTTTCCTTTAATTGTGGCAAATTTGAGACTGAGATAATCGATTTCTTATTTTTATTAGAATTATCCAAAGGATCCATTAAATTGCTTTCATGGGGTAACAGATATTAATTTGGTGCATTTTTAATAGAGTATCAGACAGAGCCAGGAATAAAGGGTTTTTGGTTTTGTTTTCTGTTTATGAATACTCATTATTTGTGTCATTAGTTTTATGATTTTTTTGAGTTAATTGGCACTGTCGGTTTTCCTCAAAATTCTGTAGGCAAAATTTACAGAGGTTATTGTATGTGAAGAATCAATGATCTTTGCTACAAGTTAGATTATTTTGTCATCTCAGGGATGAATCTCATGCATGGCTGCATTCTTCCCACCGGCCATCTCCCTAAATGCCTGGTGGCCCCCCAAGAAATCAGCACATGCCTACGTATTATTGAAGAACGAGAACATCTGGCCTTCAGTCCTTAAAATATGCCCCATGTTATTTTGATCAATCCTAAGGAATATAAAACCTGTATCTCAGGTAGCTTGAGAAGTCACTCAAGGTCACCAGGTTCCATGGGAAGACTCAAATGAAAAATGAAAGAACAGCTGTGTTTATCCATCACTTACCCCTCCTTTGTCCTGAAAGTTCAAGCTTTCCTTCTCTTCTTTCATTGAACTTATAAACCTGTGCAAGTTTGCACATTATGAAAACAAGCCAGCACACTAGCTTGTTCGCCATGCATCGCTCCCCTCCCGCTGTGTTCTCACGTGGCCCCTCCCACTTACCACCCAGCTCCTTAGAGAGCCATCCACCTCCTCAGTCCCCTCTTCTACTTCATTGCTGCTCAGTGCTGTTCCCATCTCATCTGCTGACCTCTCTCTCCTCGGTATCTACCTGTCTTGTCCACTCTGCTTCTTCACACCCTTTATCACCTTTTTTCACTTCTTCTCTCCCTTTCTCCTTTCTCCTTAGTTCAAACTCTTACTAAATACTTATGGGTTTTTTTTTTTTTCAGATACGCTCTGAATGTCTCACAAAGATCAATAAGTCCTAGTCACAGTCCTGAAGGGGCTTAGGTTCTGATGGGAGAGTAACAGAAAAGCATCCTTCCTTTTTCTGCTCTGTGATACTAGAGCTTGGTTTCTGGAAACCACATTTCTCGCTTGCTGACCAATGCCCTTTTAGGTTCTGTCCATAAGGGGCATGCAAGAGAACCAGGAAGGCTGGAGTTAGGTAGAGGCACTACCTCTTTGCCCTTTGCTTATTGTTCTTGTCAGTGCTCCTTGGCTGCAGCCCCTCAACCAGGCAGTGATGGTCGGTTCCAGTCTCCAGCTCCTTGTTGGCATCCTTAGAACCATCTTCATGGGCTCCTTCAGTGGCACCAGCACCAGCTGAGCAGTGCTCTGCCTCAGGGGTCTGGGTCCCAGCTCTATGGAGCACATCCTCTGAACTCCTGGGACAGGAACATCTCCAGGCAGCATCTCTCCTCAGGGGTGGGGGTCCCAGCTCTGTGGGGCTGAGTCTTGCAGAAGGTCCAGGCTGCACAGCCAAGTACTCTGCTACTTGGTTCCTTCTAACCCGGGAGTTCCAGGAGCCTCAGTGATCTACACTGAGCAGGGACCCAGAAGGAAGCCTCATTCAAATCTCAGTAGGAGAATTACAGTGTAGAGTCACCTAAGCCTTAGTCTTTTTTGGGAGGGTGTCGATGGCTTATGGTTCTTCATTTCTGAATACCTTTATTGAAAAATAATTTATATACCACACAATTCACACATTTAAAGTGTTCAACTTTTTTTAGTATACTCACAGAATTGTGCAGCCATCACCACAGTCTAATTTTACAATCTTAACTGTTATTCTGCACATAAATATCCCTTTTGAAAAACAGCTGTTGGCTTGTTACTGGGCCCTGGTAGAGTGAATTTGTGACCGCAAGTCATTGAGATGACTCTGCAGTAGGACCTGGCCAGCAGGCACTGGGTGGTGTCTGACCCATCCGGGCAGGACACTGGGTGTGCGCCACAGTGGTCCAGCATCAGCGGAGAGGCTGCAGAGGAGATCGGCCTTGAGAGGGCCCTGAAGACTCCAGTGCCTTGAAGGAGCAGCTGGCACAGGCTTCTTCAACTCCCTCTTACGCTGCACTGCCTCCCTCCCTCACCCCACACCTGTGGCCTCATGATGGGTTTCTTAGGGCAAGTCGACTTAGGAGTGAAAACTTCGGTCTGATTTATACATGTGTATTAGTCAGCTCAGGCTGCCCTAACAGAATCTCACAGATTGAAAAGCTTAAACAACAGAAATTTATTTCCTCGCAATTCTGGAGCCTGGAAGTCCAAAATCAAGGCACCATCGGGGTTGGTGTCTGGTGAGACCTCTCTTCCTGGCTTGCAGGCAGTTGCCTTCTCACTGTATCCTCACATGGCCTTTCTTCTGTGCATGTGCTGTGGGAGGAGTGGGGGCGACAGGAGAGAGAGAGAGAAAGGCAGTGGTTTGGTGTCTGTTGTCTCTTCCTCTTTGTGACAGTTAACTTTTTACATGTCAGTCCACTTGGCTGGGCCATGTGGTATCTGGATACCTGGTCAAACATTATTCTGGGTGTTTCGGTGAGGATGCTCTGGGTTGAGATGAACATTTGAACCTGTAGACTGAGTAAAGCAGATTGCCCTTCACCTGGGTGATCCTCATTCAATCAGCTGAAGGCTTACAGAGAAAAATAGGGCTCACCCTCCCTTGAGTAAGAGGAAACTCTTTCTGCCTGACTGCCTTGAACTGGGATATTGATCTTTCTCTTGATTTTTGACTCAAACTGAAACATCAGCTCTTCTTGGGTCTCAGGCCTGCTTGCTGGCCCTTAGACTGGAACTACCCCTCAGCTCTCCTAGGTTGTCAGTCTCCAGCTTGCTGACTGCAGATCTTGGGACTTCTCAGCCTCCATAATCATGTGAGAAGATGCCGTATGATAATCTCTTGATACTGATTCTGTTTCTCCGGAGAGGCTTGATTAATGCACTTTTCTTATGACACCCGTCCTATTGGATTAAGGCCCCGTCCAAGTGACCTCATTTAGCCTTTTTACCTTCTTATATGCCTGTCTCCAAATACAGTCACATTGGAGCTTAGGGCCTTAACATGTGAATTTTGAGGTGACACAGTTCGGTTCATAACAAACTGGTTCTATGTGATATGTTGGCATCAGCCAGAAGTGAACTGCTGCAGTATTACAGTATAATCTGGAGTGTCTTTGAAAGCTATGCAAGAGAAATTCTTCAGGTAGGCAGAACTTCAAGCAGTCTATTTGGTTTGAACTAAGAATTGTCCAGAAGGATGGCTATACAGTAATTCATGGTGAGTAGGTAACAGTTTGGCTGCATGGGTCAAGAACTCAGAAGGAACAGGACTGTAAGATTGGTGAAAAGTAGGTGTGGAAAAAAAGGCACATGGTTGGGTTTTTGGAATTAGCACAGAATGTGAAGATATTTGTGTCCCACGTAAGAGCTCACCAAAGGCATCCACTCTAGAGGACTCTCTCAGTTATCAGAAGGACAGGATGACCCGTTCCATGGATGTCAATCAGCCTCTGTCCTGTCCCTGTCATTTCAGTGCTTGCTAAATGGGCCCATGCATAATGAAGCTGGGGTGGCACTAATGAAGTTTATGCCTGGGTCCATCTTCTCCTGGACAAGGATGACCTGGCTTCTCCCACTGCCGAGTGCCTCATCTGCTAATAAAAGAGACCAATATTGAGCTCCTGGGATGGCACCGTTACTCTGGAGCACCAGCACACTACCTAGAGGCAGGTTGATAACACTGAATTCCTTCCATCATGGAGAGAGCAACAGTTTGACCTCACTGGACACTGATATGCCTTTCCTGTCTATAATGCTTTCAGCAGCACAGTCATCTGAAAATATAATGTCTTATTCACCATGATGGTATTCCACATAACATTGCTTCTCTTGAAGGAACTTATTTTATAACAAAGGAAATATGGCAATGAACCCAAGTGCATTGGATTTGCTGGACTTGGAATCACCCCATCACCCTTTCTCCTCTCTCCCTCTCTTCATCTCTCTCTCTCTCTCTCTGGAATAACTTGCTCTGGGGGAAGCAAGCTGCCAGGTTGATCAGCCCTACATAGAGTTCATGGGACAAATGTCTCCACCAACAACCACTGGGGACCTGGGGCCTGACAACAGCCATATTCATGAACTTAGAAGTGACTTGCCCCTAGTTGATCCTTGAGATGATTGTGGTCCATGCCAACACCTTGTTTGTAGTCTTGTGAGAGTCTCTGAAGCTGAGGAACTCAGCAAAGCCCTGGTCCATTTCCTAACCCACAAAAACTCACATACGTATTTGTTGTTTTAAGCGTCTGAGTTTTAGGTTCATTTGTTATGCAGCAATAGCTGAATTAGACATCTAATAAATAAGTAAGTCTGATGGTGGTTAAATATGTGTTTTAGAAAGATCACTGGCATCAGTTTTTTTTCTTTTTTAATATTTATTTTTGCTTTGTCTGATTCTCCTTGTGCAGAATGCTGTTTTTTAAATTTATTTTTAATTTTAAAAATTATTATTGGGGTATAGTTGACTTACAATGTTGTATTGGTTTCAGGTGTGCAGCAAAGTGTATCAGTTATACATATACATGTATCCACTCTTTCTTAGATTCTTTTCCTATATAGGCCATTATAGAGTATTGAGTAGAGTTCCCAGTGCTATACAGTAGGTCCTTATTAGTTATCTATTTTATATATAGTGACATCAGTTTTTTAAAAAAATCTCTTTGGCGTCAATATGGAGAGTTAGGATGGGTGAGACTATGGGCTGGCTAACGTGATGGTCATGTGACAGTAATCTTGGTGTGAAGTGAGGATATTGACAGTGAGAATGGAGAGAGGTTGCGCTCAGAGAGGTACTCAGGAGGTGCACCTGTCTGACTTGGGCAGCCAACAAGATGTGAAACACTTACTTTGTGTATAAACATTGGACATCACTCCCATTGTATTCTTCCTCTCTTATCTGGTTGGTCTTTTTCATTCTCTTCCCCAGAGCTTCTTCTGTCTTTCCCGAAGCAGTCAGAATTCCTCGGGGTTTCAAACTAGGCAGTCTTCTCTGGTCCCATGGCTTCTGCTGTCATCTCTGTGCTGGGGATGCCCACATCGCTTCCCTCAACACACCTCTCTTGGGAGCGCAAGTGTCTTGTTTTTAACTCCAGGCAAAGCCCCATGTCGTCTAGTTCAGAGCTTAGCAGACTTTTTTCTGGGCTTTGCAAGCCATACAGTCTCTGTTGCAGCCACTCAACTCTGGGGTTTAGTGTGATAGCAGCCAGAGACAAGATGTAAATGAATGAGTGGACCTGTATTCCAATGAAATGTTATTTGTGGACAGTGAAATTGAAATTTCATGTAATGTTCACACATCGTGAAGTGTTATTTTCCTTTTGATATTTTTTTATCATTGAAAAATAGAAAAACTATTCTTAGCTCTTGGGCCTTTGGGGACTATAATTTGCAGACGCCCTAATCTAGTCCCTATTTTCTGGTATTCCTTGCACTCAAGATATGGTAAGTCTAAGGCCCCCTTTTAGGTCCTCAGTGACTGCCTGTGGAGTTCCCACTGGCTTGGATACCCCCTTGTCTCTCTCTTCACCCTGTGAATTCCTTATGGGTGTTAATTGCTAGCTCAGTTGTACCCTGCTCAATGCAGCCCCAGGCAGAATTATTTCCTCCCTCCTCTTGCTCTCCAGGTATTTTGTTCCTATCTCCAATATAGCAGGTACCATATCCTAGTGTCATTTATCTTTCTAATAAGTACCTATCTGTGACATTGGCCCATGAGCTCCCTGGTGTTAGACATCCCACCAGATTCATCCCGAGTACCAGTCCTCACTCAATGATGTCTTGAAATGACTCATATAGGAAAGCCAACATTTTGTACAAACTACTACAGATTATTTCTAGAAATTCTGACCGTAAAGATAAGTGTTTTCATTAAAATTATGGCTTTTTATAGTTGAAGTCTGCTTTTTTGGAGGGTAAAATACTGTCTTCTGAAAGCTGGCTTTCATAATATTGTTTGGGGGATTGAATAGTAAAATTCTTATAAAATATTTTATAATCCATATACAGATATACAGATGTTAATCTCCATTAGTGTTTTTGCCTCTACTTAAACTACAGCTCCTACAGTTACTACTACTACAGGTATTTCAATAAACCTGTTTCTAAAATACATCTCCCTCACTATTGGGAGGATTTTAGTCCCAGTAATGTAAGTTTATCTTCCCTCCCAAAGCATGTCTTTTCTGATTTATTTTTGTAGATATTTTTGTTGATGATATGAGCTCTTTTGCTTTCGTTATCATTTGTTTTTGTGGTGAAATTAAACAGTTTTCCCTTGAACTCTATATCCATACTTTTTTTTAGAAAAAGAAGCAAAGAAGTGTTTTTTCCTTTTTTTCTTCAATGTGTCCATCCAAATGTGATTTCTCATTCCACCTTCATAAGATCTGTTCTTTTCACCAAAAATAATCCTGGAGATAATCTCAGATTCAGGCAAGAGGACTGGCAGCTTTCAACAAGGACTCTGTTATGATGGAGAAGAGTATTTCAGTCTCTCCCCTATTAATGTCTTTTTGTTTTTAAAGGCTTGACTCCACATCCCCAAGAGGTCTGAGGGAGGAAGTCCCTTTTAAAATTAAATTAAATTTATTTGGTTGCACCGGGTCTTAGTGGCGGCTCACTGGCTCCTTTAGTTGTGGCTTGCCGGCTCCTTAGTTGTGGCATGCACACTCTTGGTTGCAGCATGCATGTGGGATCTAGTTCCCTAACCAGGTATTGAACTTGGGCCCTCTGCATTGCGAGCATGGAGTCTTAATCACTGCACCACCAGGGAAGTTCCTCTCCCCTATTAATTTCTCTGCAAATCCCACTTTATGCTCTTATTCCCCAGTGGATGTATTTCTGTTCCATTTCAATTAAAAATGAAATGTCAGCATTTTGGGATGCATTGGGCTGCTTTACTGTGCACACAATTCCAACTCATTAGGGAGAAGGCGGCGTGTTTGGAGAAACCCAGTTGGGATGGAAAAGTAGATTTCTGTTTCACGCTTCTGTTGGAACATGAACTAGTATGTATTCTCCAAGGCCGGTATTTAAAGGAAGGCTCAATGGCTATAGGTTTCCCAATTCCCATATCATTCTCTATCTTCAGTTTAGCCAAAAGTTTCTTCTATGAGATCCTATTTTCCTTATTCCTAAGCTAAATTTATCTAGAAGCAATCTCACCTTCATTTCTGATCTGTAACTACTACGTGTAGTGTTGAAAAAAAAGTGCTTAGAGGTTGGTGAAGTATTTATGGTTCTGAAAAAAAAGTTGATTACATTAAAGATAGTATTTTATGTAGGTTTGGTGTTCCAGAATTTCCATGCTTCCATTTTTGATGATCTGAGACTTGGCCTATAAAAATTCCAACGTATGTGAAACACTGGGAGAGTAAGTACCATTCTGCTTCTTCTCTCTCAAGGAAATGGGCATATGTCGGTAGGTACGGAAATGCACTGGTAGTGATGACAGCTTGACCAGGAGTGTAAAATGTATGATAACGTGATCCCTTCTAAAAATTTCAACAAGAGAGCTGTAATATTTCCTGAAGTGCCAGCATCTGGAAAATGGAATGTTTTTCCACTTGAAAGCAAATAATATATTTTTCCAATTTTCTTTTTGTAAGAGGAAAATGAAGGAATGTGCTTTTTGACTGTCACATCTGGCAATACAGAGAACATAGACTGGGAGAAGCACAGGTTGTATAGCCAAATTTCACATGGAATTACAATCTCTAAACACTTAAATAGCCTAGCAACAGTTTCTGAATATGACAAAATGTTGAACAACAGCAACAAAAAGGACCCTTTCTTTGGTGCCAAAGATTAGCTAATCAATGTGACTACAATGTGAAGGCTCAGAAGGGAGTGATCTTCCAAGGTCACTCTTGTTATTAAAAAAATCTGTTTTACAGCCCTGCCTCCTATGGGGTTATAGACTTTTGCTCAAAATGAATCACTCTAGCTTGTTACATTCTGTGGCTTCTGTTTCCCAGTTATTTGCAGCGTGTGTCCATTTCTTTCTATGACCATGTCCAGAAGAATTTAGTCAACAAACATACTAGGCCTTGACTCTGTGTAGATACTGCGTGACGTGCTAGAGAGAGATGCCATAGTGTTGCTGGGGTCACGGGCGTTATGGTCCAGTAGAGGAAACAGACAGGTATACAGATACACGGAGGAAGGTGACATAAATGTCCCAACAATAGTTTATATGGGATACAATGGTGACATAAGAGGGGAGTGGTCACATTTATCTAGGAGAGTCAGGAAAGGCTTCATAGAGGACATTGAAGCCAATGGTTTTTCATGAGAATCACTTCTAAGGCAGATAACTGCCTGGTTTCAGGACCTGATGGTGATAAGCGACCTTGACTTTTCTTTCTTTTAAAAAGCGAGATATAATTGACATATAAAGTTGTGTAAGTTTGAGGTATAAATGTGTCAATTGACTCCATTTATATATTGCAATATGATTATTAGTATAGCATTAGTTAACACCTCTATCATGTCATATCATTATCATGTCATTTCTTTTTTGTGATGAGGACACTTAAGATCGAGACTTAGCAAATGTGACGTATGTAATGCAGTATCATTGACTATGATCGCTGTGCTGTGCATTAGACCCCCAGGACTCATTCATCTTCTAGCTGCATATTTGTGCCCTTTAGCAACACCTCCCCAGTTCCACTCCCCTGCCGCACGACTGGTAACCACCACTCTACTCTGTTTCTATGTGTTTGGCCTTTGTAGATTCCACATATAAGTGATATCATACAGTAGTTGTCTTTCTCTGTCTAACTTATTTCACTTAACATAATGTTCTCGAGGTCCATCATGTTATGGCAAATGGCAGGATTTTCTTCTTTCCCATGGCTGAATAATATCCCACACACAGTATACACAATGTACACACACACACACACGCACACACACGCGCACACACGCACACACACGCGCACACACGCACACACACACACAGGATGTAGTGCGTATGTATATTGTATATAATATATATTATGTATCATATATTATATATTATGTATTGTATATTTTAAATACAATATATATAATATATATACTGTATCTTTATCCACTTATCCATTGATGGATACAGTACTTAGGTTGATCCTGTATCTTTCCTACTGTGAATAATACTGCTATGAATATGGGAGTGCAAGTATCTTTTTGATATCCTGTTTCCATTTCTGGATCTATACCTGGAAGTGAGATTCCTGGATATATACCCAAAAGTGGGTTCGGAGAGAGCACTGGTGAAACTTCTCTAGGAGCTGGATGGCATAAGAAGGGAGAGGCGCCACTTTCCTGGCACCTGATTTGGCCACTAATATCACAACAATGAACCTTCCAATTAAACCCCCGCTTTTCTTATTTTAGCTTTCTCATTTGGGGCTGAATTTGAAAGACTCCATTTTTAAAAACGTGAAGTTGTTTTTTATTGAAATAGTACCTATTGTTTTAATAACCCTTTTTTCACTAATATAGAGTTAACTTCTAAATGTGGCATGTACTGGGACTCTCCTCTTTCATTATTCACTGAAAAGTCTTAGAAAAATTAAAATATTAGATATGCCTACTAGCTACATTTAAAGTATTGATGGTCATTGAAAAACATGTTTTTGTGGCTTGGTTTTATGAGGTAGGTATGGTGATGCCCTAGGTTGATGTGGAAAATACTTTTCTGGACCAGAATTAACCACAATTTCACATCCTTGAAACAAGCTATAAAATTTTAAAATCAAGAGATATCAAGAAACTTTTTTTGTGTGTCTGCAAAATATCTGGTCTGTGACAACAATAAGTATGTGTGTAAGGCTGACAAGTGTACAGTATCATCTAGTTCTATGAAGAAATAGTGCATATGTTCTAAAATACCGGGTCGGAAGATAGCACAAGATAATCCTTTAGAAAAATAGATACAACCCAACAGATTTAAAAAAAAAACGAGGACAGAATAGTATGCTAAATCTTTCTTCATAAATGTATAATTTGTATTAAAAAAGTTTATAAATGTGTAAAGTTCCAATGTAAAGTTGTATATAGCATAAAATTTGAGACTGTATTATATTTTACCTAATGATCTTACAGAAAAAGAATATTTTTTTCCATGAGATAGTTGTTCATCTCGATTTGAAAACACTTTCATGATTTTACAAATACCTGGAAAATGCATGACAATACCTGTTGATGTATTTGGTATATTGACAAGAGGGCCTGTGACCACTATCAGTGGAGCCACTGTGGATGTCAAGTGGAAACCAAAAATTCATGACAGTACTTATAGCTCTCTGGCAAAGCATTAGCTAGCATCCTCCTAGATATTCCAGATTAGAATAACTGGATGGTCTTGATGGAAGAAAGTTAAGCTAAATTTAGGGAGGTCTGCAAGGTAAGTCATGCTATAATAAGCCTGATGGCTTAGTGGCAAAAAATTACAAATATAATACTAGAAAATATTTGAACTCTTCTTTCTTTCTTTTCTTTTTTTATAAATTTATTTATTTATTTACTTATTATTTATTTTATTTATTGGCTGTGTTGGGTCTTTGTTGCTGCACACGGGCCTTCTTTAGTTGCTGCAAGCAGGGACTACTCTTCATTGTGGTGTGCAGGCTCCTCGTTGTAGTGGCTTCTCTTGTTGCGGAGCACAGGCTCTAGGTGCATGGGCTTTAATAGTTGCAGCACATGGGCTCAATAGTTGTGGCACATGGGCTTAGTTGCTCCGTGGCATGTGGCATCTTCCCAGAGCAGGGCTTGAACCCGTGTCCCCTGCATTGGCAGGCGGATTCTTAACCACTGCGCCACCTAGGAAGTCCCATGAGCTCTTCTTTCTTAAAGTAAGATGTACGATACTACTGCGCTTGGGCACTAAAATAAAATCAATGCAATTCATAAAAATGGCAAAGATAAAGAGTTTGCTGAAGCATGAAACCTGGATAAGTATGCATATGTGTGCAGCTGCTGTAAAACTGGGTTCCTGTAACAATTAGATGAGGCCGTGGAGGTATAGGACTGTGCTTGACGTCAACTTTGAAAGCACAAAGCCGTTCTTCATGGAAGTACGGAGGAGGCCAACAGAGGCATGGGAGTGAAATCAATCTAAAAACTTTTATGTAAAAGCAGTCCCTTAAACCAAAGTCATAAACCATGCACAATAGAAATATGAGACAGAAGTCACTATTCTGCTTGCCATCATCTTGGACCACAGGGCTTTTGTAAAACAAATGATTTCTAAGTGCTTAAGGTCAAAGTGGAAGAAAAGGCATTTTATCAAACTTGTTCAGGGGGAGAAAGAACCTCCAAGATGAATGTCACGTCCTTGGCTCATGTATCATTCTTAGGGGATTCTTTGGGGCCTTTCTAAGATTTCACTGCATGTTCACCACATCTGGGTAATTTAAACCATTTGAAACCCTCTGAAGATATTTGTATTTTCAGCCAAAGTAAAGCATTTTAAAAGTTTTTTCTTTAAATTACTATAATATGTCATTAATTTAAAATATAAAGAACTGGAAATAATGGAATAACAGCCATGAAACTTTGCATTGTCTAATAGTGTGTTAGATAATTATAATATTTAATTACTTGAGAAGAGCAGCTTTAAAAGTTGTATACTGCTTAGGGGAATAATTGAATTAGCAAAATTTTATTGTATTAACTAATAATGACACTAAGTTCTTATCATTATCATGAATAAGAATTTGTCAGTTGTATACCATCACAGCGGCACTGTGCTAGACACTGGGAATTCAAAAATATTATAGGGTCCCCTGACCTTAATTAATAATATGCTGAGAATACCAGGCCCATGGCAGAAAAGAAAAGAAAAATGTCAGGTGAAATATATGAATGTGTCAGAAGTTCAGAGGAAGGGGTGAGTGTTATAGGTTGATTTGTGCAAAGCATGGTGAAGTTCAACCAGCATTCAGTTTGGTTCATTTATTCATTCTGTAAATAGCTATTACATGCCTACTATGTGCAGAAGTTCTTGCCAGGGGCTTAGGATGCTTACATGTCTTCTCTTTTGGAGTTTATAGCCTAGCAGGAAATGTTATCAAATGATTTGTAATAGACTATGTAAAGGAAAGATGCCCAAGGCTGTGAGACCATGTAAATAAAGAGCTGAACTAGTCTGAGGGAGCAGGAAGGCTTCCTGGAGGGAATGACATTGGATTTATTTTTATTTTTTTAAATAAATAAATTTATTTGTTTGTTTGTTTGTTTGTTTATTTATTTAAGCTGTATTGGGTCTTCTTTGCTGTGCACAGACTTTCTCTGGTTGTGGAGAGCCGGGGCTACTCTTTGTTGTGGTGTGCAGGCTTCTCATTGCAGTGGCTTCTCTTGTGGTGGAGCATGGGTTCTGGGCACACAGGCTTTAGTAGTTGCACCACATGGGCTCAGTAGTTGTGGCTTGCAGGCTCTAGAGCTCAGGCTCAGTAGTTGTGGCCCACGGGCTTAGTTGCTCCGTGGCATGTGGGATCCTCCGGGACCAGGGCTTGAACACGAGTCCCTTGCATTGGCAGGCGATTCTTAACCACTGCGCCACCTGGGAAGCCCAACATTGGATTTATGATCTGCAGAATGAGTGATGATTAACCAGGCAAAGAGTTGGGGAGAGGAGTGACCCAGGCAGGGCCATCAGCACATGCAAAGACTTTGTCCTATTTGAGAAAAGAAGGTTGGAGTAGACAGAGAACACAGAAAAAAGGGAGCATGATGAAGGTGGTACCAGAGCAGGGAACAGGGTAAGGATGTACCAGGAAAGATGTCTGTCTTTATTTTAAGAGCAATGGGAAGAGACTTACGTAAGACAGTGGTCTTCTTAGATTGGCGTTAAGAAAACATTAGCCTTAGGGTTGAAGGAAAGATGGTAGACATGCTAGAATGAATGGATGTAGACAAGTTAGAAGACAGTACTAATAGTCCTGGGAAGAGATGACAACCCTGGATTAGGGTGAGGACAGTGGGGACGAAGAGATGTGGGCAGGGACTTTTGACAAATGACAAAGCAGGTGAGGGAATCACTCCTATCTGCTCCAAACACACAGCCATGCTTATAATATACAGTTGAGCATGAAAGCAAGGGGGAAATTGACCTATGCCAGAAACTTGGCCTGTTAGATGCATGGGTTAGGGAACAAGGTTTAATGCCTGTCCTGGTAGTAGCAGTTCATTCCAGGAGCAGCAGTAATTCCAATTACAGTTTTCCCAAAGCTTGTATGACCAGCCTCATTGCCTCCTTTCAGAAACCAAGTACCAGCTGGCCAGCACACCTTCCTCAAAGGTACTAGTTTTAGTTCTGCAGACTCCCTTCTCCAGGCTTCTAAATTTTAATAACCCCATTCTCATCCTTTTATTCCTCTAACCCAACTAGGGACAACGGCTTACTGCAGTTACTGCCTCCATACCCTGGTGCCTCCTTTTTACCTCTTGCCTGATTAACAATTCTTTAGATTCACTTCTGCCTGTTAAAATGACTGGTGTGGGTTCTGTCTCCTGAATGGACTCTGACTACAAGAGAGGGAATAGAGAGGGTAGTTAAAAGGTGACAGCCAAGGAGGCAATAGTTACGAGCTTCTGAGAATTGAAGAGCTGTTTAAGACTTCCGACAGAAATCACACTACGTCTTAGGGAGGATAAATAAAAACAAATCCACTTCTGGGCTCAAGGATGCAGAGGAAATCTCAAAAGCTGTCAGAGGGAAAGACAGCTTAGTTCCAGAGGATGTTGCTCTAATAGGAGACTTCTCATAAGTGACAGTTGCTAGAGACAAAGAAAGAGTATCTTCAGAGTCCTGCTGGAGAGCAGTGCTCTGATTTGAGAGCTATATAGCAGGTAGTTTGGCTGGACTTGGCAATAGATTGGATGTGGGGTATGAAGAAGAAAGAAAGATCACAGATGTCCACATTTGTAGCTTATGGGTTCAACTCATACCATTTCCTGAGATGGGGAATATTGGAGAAAGATCATATCTGAATGGGAAGAGACCATACATTTGCATATGTTAGATTTTAGATACCTTTGAGATATCTAAGAAATGTGAAAGAGGAAGTTACATACAAAAGGTCCAGGCTGTGGCTGTACATTTGAAAATCTTTGTCCTGTGGATGGGAACCAAATGTTGGCCGGTGTATTAGTTCTCTATTGCTGCATAAAAAATTAATCCAAAACTTAGTGGCTTGAAACAACACCAATCATTTATTATCCTCACAGTTTCTATGGATCAGAGTAAATTAGCAGGTGGTTGCACTGGGGGTCTCTCACTGGGGTTTGCAGCCAAGACATTGACCATGGCTGTGGTTAGCAAGTTCATCTGAAGGTCCGACTGCATCTGAAAGTGATTTACACAGGGTGGTGGCTGTTGGCAGGAGGCCTCAGTGCTTCTCCATCTGGGACTCCCCTCAGGCTGCTTGGGCATCTTCATGACCTGGTGGCTGGCTTCTTGATCCAAAAGAGCAAGGTGGAAGCCACAAGGCCTTTTACAACCTAATCTAAGAAGTCACTCACTATCATTTCTGCCACATCTTCTTTGTTATAAGCAAGTCACTAAATCCAGTCCATATTCAAGGGAATAGAGGAAGTCTCCACCTTTTGAACTGAGTTTTGTTAAAGAGTTTGTGGACATATTTAAAAACCACCACACCTGGGGAGAGAATATGGAGTGAGGAAAGGAAGAGAGCCCAGAAAGGGTCTCACTTTTTCTGTACAGAGAAAGGTAGCAAATATCTAAGGCTTTGCAGGCCATCTCGTGTCTGTCACAGCTACTCAGCTCTGCTGTCGTAGTGTGAAAGCAGCCGTAGACAACACTGAAGTGACTGGGTGAGTCTGGGTTAAGCCTATGGGCAATAGTCTGTCAGCCCTTGGTCTAGAACATAGCGAGGGGAAACAACTATGTGTAATGACTAAATTAAACAAAAGACAAAAACCAAAAAAATCTTTCCTATCTCCTAACTCATAAAAGGGTTAAGCCAGGTGTGGTCGGGGATTGAGGAGCGAACAAAAATATCATAATACTGTAATTTATATGTAATTGCATTTAATATCCTTAATGGTCCTATTTGTTATTATCGCTGTTTTTTGTTTTTGCTTGTTTGTGTGTTGTTTTAGTTGTGGAAACTGAGACTCATGTTGGTTTAGGAACTTATCCAAGCTACTAATAGCAGATTGGAATTTGAAACCAAATATTATTAAAGTTTATGTTCTTTCCATTTAAAAAAGAATCTAAGGTGAAGAAATACTAGCAAACATGGTCAGAAAGATAGCTGGGGCCTTACTTAAGGGAACTGGATGCCAAGAGGTTGGTACTTTGAATGTGAGTGGGTGATGAGTTATTAATAGGTTTGAGCAATGGGTTGTAAGTGTCATGATTGGAACTGTATCCTATATTCAGTACTCTTACTGAGGGGTATTGATTACTTTGTGGTAGAGAGTATCAAAAGAAGGGAGGTTAAACAAAAGGCTGAGTCAATAGTCTAGACAGGAAATTCTTAGGATGTGAACTTGAAAGATGGAAATAAGAATGTGAAAATGATATTGCACAAAAATGTCCAACTGCACTTTGGAAATAGACTGTAGAAGGAAGAACTAAAGATGACCCTGAAAATGGTGACTGAATTGATGGAAGGAAGTCATAAGGGGGAGCTGTTTTATTCAGGAATTATGTGTTCTGTTTTACACGTTCATGTGGAATTTGAGATGCCAACAAGACATCCACATAGAGGTGTATAAGAGAAAGAACTTGTGAGAGGGACTAGGGCTGGAGATGTAGTTTTACAAATGCACTTGCTGGCAAAGCTCTTGGAGAGAAAGAACCACAGGCTATGAATATTGAAAAGCAACAACTTTAGGGTTTTGGTGGGGAGCGGGGAGAAAGAGGAGCAGTGCAGAAACTTCAGCAAGAGCCAAGGTAGTGTACACTCTCAGCAACCAGAGGAAAGAATTTTAGGAGGGCAGGCCAGTTGCTATGGAGGTAGGTACTGGTGAGATTGAAGAGCTGGAAAAGACTTCTGTTTGGCTATGAAGAGGTCAGTTATGATTTCAGTTTTTACCAAGATACTAAACTAGCCCAACTGCTAGTTTCAGGAGCTAGAGTGGTAGTTCTCAACTTTGGCTGCGTGTTTTTGAAAATGATGCCTTTCTCCCATCCCACGAGCTTCTAAATTAATTGATCTGGGGTGTGGCTTAAGCATTATGGTTTTAAAAAATCTCCCCAGGTGATTCTAACACACAGCCAAGATTGAGAATCATTGCATCTGGAGAGAAAAATACCAAGCTGTGGAGAAAACTGTGAGAAATTCCTGGAGTGACACTAGCTGATGGGAAATGGTGTGTTTGTGTTTGGGGAGAGGTGAGACTTTGATCTGGGACAGGAGGCAACTCAGCACGTCTGTGGGAGGATACGATAGGAATGGAGCTTAGGAATTTGGAGTTTTATTCTTACTTCTCCCAACATTGCCTTGGGACCAAAAAGTCCCCACCTTTTGCCTGCAGTGACTCTGATCGCTAATCCAAATGTCCTCAAAAATAAAACCAGAGCAGCACGAAGTCTTGAGCTTGTGAGGTGCTGAAAAAAACATCTAGGGACTCACTAACCTCTGATTACTTCTCCACCTCTTTTTTCTCCTCCAAATCCCCCAAACTGAGGGTTTATAAACTATGGAGTGTCCTTTAATGTAGCTTCTCCCAGGAAGGGCAAACAGCCAAGCCCTGACCTGAGCTGTTTTGTTGGGAGAGGAATGATTAGGTGTGGTTTTCTGGTGCCTCAACCCTATGTCCTGTTCACACTCCCCCCACCCCACTCCTGCACTAATTATGCTGACAAGGGCTGAAGTCTGGCCTGATAAAATAACTGATGCCATTAGAGGAGAATGAGCTCTCAGCCTGAAATAAAAGATGGTAGGAGTAGCACAACTATTTCAAAAGTAAAACAATCACTAGACTACCTATTCCACCAAAAGCAGAACTATTAGAGAGACATACATAATTTAAAGGTAGCCTAATAAAAATTAAAAATAAAATAAAATAAAATAAAAAATAAGAAAAGGAAAATACTAACAATATGAAATACTAGCAAACCATAATTATCAAGCAGAAATATTAAGTAAAAAAATATGATAGTTGAAATATAGAACTCTAATGGGATAAATGGCAGAATAAATACAGCTGAGAAATGAATTTGTAAATTGGAAGATAAACTTGAGGAAATTCCCAGAAGGAAGAAAGGTCAAGAAATTACAAGTGCAAAAGAAAGGCTATGGAAGAAAGAAGTAATAGTGATAAGATCTGAACAATAGGCATCCCATAAAAGAACTAATAATGGAAAGTATTTGAAGAAATACATTTCCCATAATTTAAAATAAGAGATGAAAGAACTCATGTTAAAAGAGATCTTAGAGTGATAAATAAAACCTACACTTAAACATATTACAGAAAAATAGTATCAAAGAAACAAGAGAAAGTTCTAAAAGAGCAGATCACATTCACAGAAACAAGATTAGATTGACATCACACTAAAAAAATAACAATGGAGGAGATAGGATTAAGATGGCAGAGTAGGGGGACGTGCACTCACTCCCTCTTGCAAGAGCACTGGAATTACAACTAACTTCTGAACAATCATCGACAGAAAGACACTGGAACTCACCAAAAAAGACACCCCACATCCAGAGACAAAGGAGAAGCTGCAATGAGATAGTAGGAGGGGCGCAATCACGTTAAAATCAAATCCCATAAATGCTGGGTGGGTGACTCACAAACTGGAGAACAGTTATACTGCAGAAGTCCACCCACTAACGTGAGGGTTCTGAGCCCCACGTCAGGCTTCTCAACCTGGGAGTCCAGCAACGGGAGGAGAAATTCCCAGAGACTCAGACTCTGAAAGCCAGCGGGATTTGATTGCAGGACCTCCACAGGACTGGGGGAAACAGAGACTCCACTCTTGGAAGGCACACACAAAAAAGTGCTCACCAGGACCCAGGGGGAAGGAGCAGTGACCCCATAGGAGACAGAACCAGACCTACCTGCTGGTGTTGGGGGGTTGCCTGTGGAGGTGGGGGGCGGCTGTGGCTCACTGAGGAGAGGGGGCACTGGCAGCAGGGGTTCTGGGAAGTGCTCATTGGCGTGAGCCCTCCCAGAGTCTACTATTAACCCCATCAAAGAGCCTGTAAGCTCCAGTGCTAGGTAGCCTCAGGCCAAACAACCAACAAGGTGTGAACACAGCCCCACCCATTAGCAGACAAGCAGATTAAAGTTTTACTGAGCTCTGCCCACCAAATTGGGGTAAAGCTTTACTGAGCTCCACCCACCCAGCCCTACCCACCATCAGTCCCTTCCATCAGGAAGCACACAGGAGGCTCCTAGATAGCTTCCTCCACAAGAGGGCAGACAGCAGTATCAAGCAGTATCAGCAGTATTTCGTCTTGTGGAACTGAAAACCACAGCCACAGAAAGATAGAGAAAATGACAAAGCAGAGGACTTTGTAGCAGATGAAGGGACAGGATAAAACCCCAGAAAAACAACTAAATGAAGAATAGGCACCCTTCCAGAAAAAGAATTCAGAATAATGATGGTGAAGATGATTCAGGACTTTGAAAAAAGACTGGATGCAAAGATTGAAAAGTTTACCAAAGACCTAGAAGAATTAAAAAGCAAACAAACAGAGATATGGAACACAATAACTGAAATGAAAAATACACTACAAGGAACCAATAGCAGATTAACTGAGGCAGAAGGGCAAATAAGTGAGCTGGAAAACAGAATGGTGATAATCACTGATGCGGAAAAGAATAAGGAAAAAAGAATGAAATGAACTGAAGACAGCCTAAGATACCTCTGGGACAATGTGAAACGCACCAACATTCGCATTATAGGGGTCCCAGAAGGAGACAAGAGACAGAAAGGACCTGAGAAAATATGGGAAGAGATTATAGTCGAAAACTTCCCTAACATGGGAAAGGAAATAGCTACCCAAGTCCAGGAAGCACAGAGGGTCCCAGGCAGGATAAACCCAAGGAGAAACACGCCAAGACACATAGTAGTCAAACTGACAAACATGAAAGACAGAGAAATGTTATTAAAAGCAACAAGGGAAAAACGACAAATAACATACAAGGGAACTCCCATGAGGGTAACAGCTGATTTCTCAGCAGAAACTCTGCAAGCCAGAAGGGAGTGGCGTGATATATTTAAAGTGGTGAAAGGGAAGAACCTACAACCAAGAACACTCTACCCAGCAAGGATCTCATTCAGATTCGAGGGAGAAATCTAAAGCTTTACAGACAAGCAACAGCTAAGACAATTCAGCACCATCAAACCAGCCCTACAACAAATGCTAAAGGAACTTCTCTAAGCGGGAAACATAAGAGAAGAAAAGGACCTACAGAAACAACAACAAAACAATTAAGAAAATGGCAATAGGAACATACATATCGATAATTACCTTGAATGTAAATGGACTAAATGCACCAACCAAAAGACACAGACTGGTGGAATGGATACAAAAACAAGACCCATATATATGCTGTCTACAAGAGACCCACTTCAGACCTAGGGACACATGCAGACTGAAAGTGAGGGGATGGAAAAAGATATTCCATACAAATGGAAGTCAAAAGAAAGCTGGAGTAGCAATACTCATATCAGATAAAATAGACTTTAAAATAAAAAATGTTACAAGAGACAAGAAAGGACACTACATAAAGATCAAGGGATCCATCCAAGAAGAGGAGATAACAATTATAAATATATATGCACCCAATATAGGAGCACCTCAATACATAAGGCAAATGCTAACAACTATGAAAGAGGAAATGCAAGGCAGAAATAGAGACACAGGGGTAGAGAACAAACACATGGACACCAAGTGGGGAAAGCGGGGAGGGTTGGGGGGGAATGAACTGGGAGATTAGGATACCAAATTGTACACTCTAAATATATGCTGTTTATTGTCTGTTAACTGTATCTCAATAAAAGTTCTTAAAAAAAAACAAAAAAAAACAATGTGGGACTTCCATGGTGGTCCAGTGGTAAAGAATCCGCCTTCCAATGCAGGGGCCGAGGGTTTGATCCCTGGTCAGGGAACTAAGATTGCACATGATGCGGGGCAACTAAGCCCACACGGCACAGCTACTGAGTTTGCATGCCTCAACTACAGAGTCCATGTGCTCTGGAGCCCGCATGTTGCTGCTAGAGAGAAGCCCATGTGCCTCAACAAAGAGCCAGCATGCCACAACTAAGACCCGACACAGCCCAAAAAAAAAAAAAAAAGAAAAGAAAAGTAAGAAATAGTGGTATTTTAAAAATATTTAAGAAAAATAATTTAGAATCTAGGATTTTGTCGGTTAAATGTGAGGGCTGGATAAAAATATTCTCTCATGCACAAGACCTCAGAAGTTTTCCCACTCAAAGATTCTCATTGAAAAGAGTTTTAGATAACATACTTAAAGAAATGAATAGACAAATTCAGGAGAAGCTGCAATAAATATATGAAGTAAAGATGATTTAATACCTTGGTAGCCTTTTTGTTATTATCTTTAAAAAGTTGCTAACATGAAAGAAAAGAAAATAGTATATGCATAATAATCTGAAGAGTACAGAAGTCTAAATAATATCAACATAATGAGGGTTGAAGTGACACTGAGGGTATTCAAGATGTTTTATTTGGAAGCAAATATAGGTACCCAGTTAAAAAACAAATCATAGAATGAATTTTTTAAAAGACAGAAAAATTAGGTAGGTAAAAATGTTCAAAAATCTATAATTATAGTGTAAAAGGATAAAAAGACAAATATTGACAGATTAAAAAGCAACAGAATTATGCTGTTTCTAATAGACAAACATCAGCATCATGATATAAGAAGATTGAAGGTAAAAAATAAAAAGAAAATAAAGCAGGGGAATACTAATTTAAAAAAATTATATCTAATTAAATAGACTTTAAGACTCCTCCTTCTAAAGAAGAGAATCATTAGGGATGAAAATAATGATAAATGATGAGATGACTTCAAAATATATAAAACAAAATTGAAAGAGGCACCGCAATCCTGGTTCTGGGATGATGTCAGAGGCAAGTTGAGTAAGGAGCCTAGGTTTCTATTTCTGTTGGGCAGTAACTAGACCTCCTTCCTTCATGCCAATGAAGACGATGTAGGGAACCCGGACTTCTGCCTCCACCTGGCAGTAACAAGGTGCCCTCCTTTTCCTCACTAGGATGGTATTAGGGAAGGCCTCGTAGAGAGGTAGGACTTTTGCCACCACAGATTGGTAATGAGGCCATCCCCCCATCGTGGTATAGTGGAGGTAACCAGAGAGGTGGTAATGAGGCACCCCTCCCCCTCCCTCCCGTGGCGTTATCAGTGGCGGTCTGCTGGGGAGCTAGACTGCCCTCCTTTGCCAGGTGATAATGAAGAGCCCCACCCCTTAGGTGTCAACAGATGCTTAAGAAAAACCTAGACTTCTACCCCCACCTGGTGCTAACAAGGCATCCCTCTCCTTTCTCTGTTGGAGTGATGCTAGTAGGTGCCAGATAAAACAGAAGTTTAAGTAAGATCAAGAGTCCCATAACGTAATACCCAAAATGAATTGGAAAATCACTCATTATATCAGGAATCAGGAAGATATCACACTGAATTTAAAAAGGCAATCAACTGATGCCAACACTGAGATGACAGAGATGTTAGAATTATCCAACAGAAATTATAAAAATGCTTCAATGGGCAATTTTGAACTAATTTGAAACTGAGAAAATATAAAGTCTCAATAAAGAAATAGAAGATACAAAGAAGAACCAAATGAAAATGCTAGAACTGCAAAATACAATAACCAAAATGAAAACTCAGTGGATGGATAAATGGATTAGAATGAAGGGACAGAGGAAGGCATCAGTGAATTGGAAGATAGAGCAACAGGAGTTACCCAATCTGAGCAGCACAGAGAAGGCAGCCTGAGAGAGAGAGAGACAGAGAGAGAGAGAGAAAAGAAAACAGAGCCTCAGGGAGTTATGTGGTAATAACAAAAGATCTAGCATTCCTGTCATCAGAGTCCTGGAAAAAGAAGAGAAAGAGGGTGGGGCTGAAAAGAAAGAAAGAATGGCTGACAACTCCAAGTTTGCATCAAACATAAACCTACAGATTTAATAAGTTGAGCAAAATCTACAGAAGATAAACCCAAAGAAGTCTACACAGAGATGCATCATAGCCAAACTTCTGAAAACTAAAGATAAAGGAAAAACCTTGAAAGCAACGAGAGAAATGACAACTTAACTATAGGTGAAAACAATTGTAATGACAGTGGATACATTAGGGAAAAAAATCTAGTATTGATGAGCTGAGCTCCCACTGCCATGGCCTAGAGAAAGAAGCGTGAAGTAAACCAACAAAGAAGGAAGGAAATAAAAAGAACAGACGTCAATGAAACTGAAAACAAAAAACAATAGAGAAAATCAGTGAAATAAAGAGCCATTTTTTTTTTAAAAGAACAATAAAATTGACAAAACTCTAGCAAGATAACAAAGAAAAAAGAGAGGATTACTAGTATCAGGAATAAAACAGGGAATGTTACTATAGGCCCTACTAATACCAAAAGGGTATTAAGGGAGTACTACAAAGGATTCTGCAGGCATACTTCTAACAACTTAGATGAAATGGACAAATTTTTCAAAACACACAAGCTACTATAACTTACCCAATAAGAGAGAGAGAATTTGAATAGCCCTATAAATATTAAGCAAATTGTATTTGCAATTAAAAGACTCCCTCAAAAGAAATCTCCAGAGCCAGTTGGTTTTACAGAATTCTACCAAACATTAAAGGAAGAAGTAACTCAAAATTTATACAACCTCTTCCAAAAAATAAAAGAGAAGGGGACACTTTCCAGCTTATTTTAAGATGCTAGTATTACTCTGATATCAAAACCAGAAAAGAAGAACCAGTTCAAAGAAAATTACAGGCCAATATCTCTCGTGAATGTAGATACAGAAATCCTTAACAAGATATTAGCAAATAGAATTCAGCAAGAAATAAAATAAACACCATGATCAAGTGTTTACTCCAAGGATGTAAGGCAGGTTCAATATTTGAAATGAGACAAAGATGCCCACTATCACTGTGTCTATTCAACATTTTACTGGAGGTCCTAGCCAGTGAAATAAAACAACAAAAAAATGAGATGCTTAAGAATTGTAAAAAGAGGAAGTAAAATTTTATTATTTGCAGCAATGTGATTACTAATAGAAAACACAAAACAATTTATAAATTATTAGAAATAATTGGAGAGTTTAGCGAGATAAACATATAAAGTCAGTTGCATTTCTGTAAATACACAGGAAACAACTGGAAAGGTTATAAAAGACAAGATGACACTTGTAATATGGTCAGAGAATATCATGTATCTAGAAATGAATCTAACAAAACATGAGCAAGACTTCTACAGGAAATTTATAAATCCTCATTAAGAGATATTAAAGCAAACAAACATAAATGAGGAGATATATCATGTTTATCAGTAGGAAGAGCTATTATTGTAAAGGTGATTTGTTCTCCACATTGATCCTATAAACTCAGTGCAAGTTCAATAAACTCCTAAAATGGATTTTCATGGAAATTAATAAAATCTTCCTAAAATTTTTATGAAAGAATAAAAAGTCAAAAGTAGCCATGCAACTCCTGCAGAAGAGAGGAGAGGGGATATGTCCTATCAGATATCAGGACTTATTATAAAGTTATAGTAAGTAAGACATGGAGATAGCAATGGTGTACCCAAGTCAACCAATAGGATAGAATAGATGCACAGATACACCTGAGAAGGTATACAACTTTGGAATTTGATAGACGCAGCAAGTGAGATAAGTGGAGAAAGACAGGGCCATCCAATAAATGGAACTGAAAAAATAATTACTTGTTTGCCAAAAAGATACCTAATACAAGAATGGTTCCAAATGAATTAAGAACTTAAATTTAAACATTTGAAGCCTTAGAAGAAAAAGAATAATTGAATATCTTTTAGACCTTAAGCTAAGACAAGATTTCTTCAACAGTACAGAAAACTTGACTATAAATTTGCACACATTAGAGTTAAAAACTTTGGCTCATTAAATAAATCTTAGAGATAATGGGCAGTAAGCAGTTACAGACTGGGTGAAGATATTTGCAATACACACAACAAATAATGATTTAATATCAAGAATATGTAATTAAGCCTAAAATCAATAACAAACCGCAAGCAATTGATAGTAAAGTGGGCAAAAGACAGGAGCAGTTGTTTTTATGGATAAAAAGAAACACTTCTGTCCATTAAAAATATGAAGAGATGTTTGATATCATTCATCATCAGGGAAATGAAAATATCTAGATCTTTATTAGATAACTCTTTATATAACTTTTATTAGCACAATAGAAAAACCTGACAATACTAAATGTTGGAGAGGGTATAAATCCATGGGGTCTATTATTTTTCACTGGTGGAAATGTGAATTGATTCCACTACTTTAGAAAACAGGTTGGTATTTTTTCTTAAAGTTTAATATTTGCATTCCTTAGGATGCAACAATTCCTCTCCTAGGTGTTTATCCAAGAACAACTTTAGCACATGTACAGACAAAGACACACAGTGTATTCTCTAAAGAGCAAAAATCTGAAAATAACCCAAATGTCCATTAACAAGAGAATAGGTAATATACTGTTATATTTACAGAATGGAATGTTTTGGTCAATATGAATAAACTGTACTGACATGCAGCAATATGGATGAATGTTAGCAATACATTAAATGAAAAACTCAGTTTCAAAATATTTATAAAGTAGTTATAAAGTAAAAACAATGAAAGTAAAAGTATGCCTTAAGGAATGCATATTGTTTTGAATTTTGTATCACGTGCATGTAACATCTATTCAAAAAAATCAAAAGTGAGCTGATCGATATTGCTCTTTCCGATAGATAATTGGATAGTACTGGAAAGCATTTTGTAAGAGCAGCATTTTGTTCCTTGCGTCTTGGATACTGATATAGTAGAGCATGTTAGTAGATAAAGGTAAGGGAGCCGGCAAAGAAGAAAGGATTAAATACACACACACACACACACACACACACACACACACACACACAGAGTAACTGATGATAGGGCAAGTTCAAGGATGTGAAAGGAAGAGACACAATCAAGACCCAAGAGGCAGAAGAGGTGATCAGATACAGAAATTGCAAGAGAGGTTCTGCAAAGTCTCTAGGAAATCTGTAAGCTCAAGTCTAAGAGTTTCTGGTTCTATGATTGATTGATTGATTTTCTTGGGTCTTCGGGGAATTATTAGAATGATTATTTTACTGTAATACTTTGAAATACTTATCAGTTGGTTATGTTGGTATTAATTTTGTGTGTAGGTGTGCTTTGAAGCATTTCAGAACTGAGATGAAATGATTTTAATATTGTTTAATGTTTTCAGTAGATTGAAAAATAATTAAATTTAAAAAGGTTTTTCTGGGTTTGTTGTAGTTTTCTCAAATAAACTACCCTAAGAAAATGAGTTTAATTGTTTTGATTTTTGGCTGTCATTTCTTGCTTCGTTTTGTTTTGATAGATTCTGTAACTCAGCCTCTACCAAAAAGCATTCAAAGTGTGATCTCACTTTTGGTAAGAAGTTATTATTGTGCTTGTAAGCACATATAGGTAGAATAAGTCAACTGCACACTCAAAATAATGTCAACGGTTGTTCACGGGCTGTTCACTTAGAGCAAAAACTATGGTCACAGTAGAAGTAGAAAAGAATCTACTTTATTCAGTGTTGCTCCAAACAGAGTATGGAGTTCAGTTGAGTTCAAGTTGCCTTCCAGAGGAGACGAAGTAAAATGGGAGGAGCAAGGGGGCTCTGTATTGACTTTGCTCCCCTCAAGTACATTCCAAAGCAATCTGCGTCCCCTTCCGTGGCCATTCATTCTCACGTGAGCCAGATCCCTGGAGGAGCCTGAATCTTGCTCCCTTGGTAGGCCTGGACGACATGTGAAGTAGAACAATTTCCTCATCTTAACTTTCTGGCACCTAGGATCTGTCTCCTAGTGAAACTTGCTCTCAAGAAAGAAAGAAAAATTGTCTCAAGTCTAGGAAATTTAAATTGAAGTAAGTTTAAATCATTTTTTCCTCCTCCACATGTCTGCGCATTCCACCTGTAATTGTGGAATGCAAAGCTTACCTCCCAGATAAAGATATGCCAAGCAGCAGACAGCAGGCAGGAGGTGGGGGAAATTTGGCAGGAAGATGGGTTGGGGCATAGGAACTTGTATTGTGTCTCATAAGATGCTACCATGTGTGTGATGCCATGGATGTCTGGACCTGCACTTATTTGGGCTCCAGACGCCTACGTCTGAGACAGAACTTTTTTGGGGGGATGGAAGAGCAGAAAGTGATCCATGCAGTACTTTCTCAGCTTTCAGAATTAAATCTAATTAGCCAAAATAAGAATTCTGTAAGCAGCTTAAAGCCAAATGGGAAATCCACGCACAGTGGAAAGCTAGATCAGATGAATACGAAAGATTAAAGAGAAATAGTGATGTCCGGTGGGATAAAAATGGCAAAACCAGAAGATTTTACACTTAAGCTGAAAGATGCAATAAGAATAAGAAAAGGATAAAGGCAGATATCCTTTAAGCAGATTCAAGTCAAGCAAAACACTCAACCAGAAGACTGGCAAGGGAAGATGCAAAGAGCGGTAGTAGAATGTTTTCATACATTAGATGCATATGAATATACAAACCCTGATCATTTCAGGGTAGAAAAGAATTGACCAAAGAAATCTCAGCATCACTATCTTTTTGAGCATTTGTTGCTTATAGAGAATGTTTTAAATTCTACTTTTAAAATTTTATTGAAGTATAGTATAGAGAATTTTTCTCATGAAAACTAGTGAAAGACCAACATAATAGTTACATTTTAAATGTTATTGTTATGTAAATAGCAATTTACATAAAAGTAAAACATTTGATTTAAACTGATACATGTAGTTCACATTTCCCCTACAGGCCTTCTGTGGTTGAAGGCAAACAAATATAATGCAGTAATGTACCAGTGTAGGACAATGGGTAGCATCATGTTTAATATCATGTTTATAATCACCTCTCTTCTCTCTTTCTCTGTGTATATGTGTGAGTGTGTGCAAATACATTTTTTACACCTCCACTATTTCATATATTACACACACACACACAAACACACACACACAGGAGGGAAAGAAGATAGTAGGGCAAGTCATTAGTAATAAAAAACAGTTGGCAAGGGACTTCCTTGGTGGTGCTTTGATAAAGAATCTGCCTTGCAGTGCAGAAGACGCGGGTTTGATCCCTGGTCGGGAGACTAAGATCTCATATGCCGCGGGGCAACTAAGCCTGCATGCCACATCTACTGAACCCACGCACCTCACCTAGAGAGCCTGCATGCCACAAACTACAGAGCCCACACGCCCTGGAGCCTGCACACCATAACTAGAGAAGAGAAAACCCACACGCCACAAGTTTGGAGGCACAGGCTGCAGCCTGCATAGATGAGAGAACACAAAAGATATCTCCCTCATTCCAAAGCACTCTCTCCATCATATTGAAATTGTTAAGGAAGCTTGGAAGTGGGCTGCCTTTCATTAGGCAGGTGGGGATACTGAGTTGTCAAAATGCTGACGTACAAGTATTTTGGCTAAGTTATGTCATCTGTACCTACAAGTGGATGAAGTTTGAGGACATGATAGATTGAATTATTGGTCCCAATACTTCACCCCTCCCTTCACACTGTCATGTAAACAGAGTAGTCCTTCCCACAAGAGAGGTAGTGTATTTCCATGCTATTTGAATGTAGGCTTCATCCTGTGACTTGCATTGGTCAACAAGATGTTAGCACGTGTGATATGGCAGGGACTTGATGTGCGCTTGGGGATGGCCTTGTCATTTTGCATTTCTGTCATCCTCCAAAGAAGGACATGCCCTGGCTGGCCTATTGGTCTAAAGGGGAGAATGAGAGATGCTTGGAGCAGACCCACCCCAGCTCACCGACTGAACAGGAAGTAAATGCTCTTGTGTCTGCCACTGAAAATTCGAGGTTGTTATGTGCAATAGTTGCCTCATACTGGAGGTTACTTGTGTTATGACACCAGTGCTCAGTGGATGCTTTAGGAAAAGGAGGACGGACATAGTGAGAGGAAACTTCTTTTTCTCAGTGGACTGAAAGGAAGACATCCTTGTGGGGAGTAACAGGTGGTCAGAGTGGAGAGAGAAGAAGGCGGGCCATCGCTGTGGTTCCCTGAGGGAGAGGCAGCTTGAAGTTCCCCAAGTGTTATACCCCTTGGGGTCTAGAGCTTTCATGGGTGATGTTTCTTCACTATAATTTTGAGTGGTTGAACTCAAGTAAAATTGAACAAAAATACAGACTTGAAGAAAAAAAGAAGTCCTCTCTTATCTTCTGTGATGGCCCACACTCTGCCTGTGGAGTGTTTCTCTCTAAATAAATCCACTTACCTGTCACTTTGTCTCTCACTGAATTCTTTCTGTGATGAAACATTAAGAATCTGAGCTTCGTTAATTCTTAAGACCAAGTGTGATCTCAGTTAAAAGACTGTGGGTTCGGACTTCCCTGATGGCACAGTGGTTAAGAATCCACCTGTCAGTGCAAGGGACATAAGTTCAATCTCTGGTCCGGGAAGATCCCACATGGCTCAGAGTAACTAAGCCCGTGTGCCACAACTACTGAGCCTGTGCTCTAGAGCCTGCGAGCCACAGCTACTGAAGCCCACGCACTTAGAGCCTGTGCTCTGCAACAAGAGAAACCACCGAGATGAGAAGCCCACGCATCGCAACAAAAAGTAGCCCCTGCTCACCACAACTAGAGAAAGCCCGTGAGCAGCAACAAAGACCCAATGCAGCCAATAAATAAATAAATAAATAAATAAAAATTTTTAAAAAAGAAAGAAAAAAAGAAAAAAGAATGACAAAAAGTGGACAACAGTTTTAACTGCTTTACTATTATAGCTTTAGACGGGAGAACAAAAGTTTGTAGGCAGATTGCAAGCTGGGAGAGGTACCTCAAATCCCCCCAACCCCTAAGTCTTCGCATTTCCAAGTATCCGATAACTCATCCAGTAACAGTTGCTTTTCAACTGTTCTCTTTCAGGCAAACTGCGCGATCATACTAACCATGCTGGGAGTAGTTAGAATATATCAGGATATATGTATTAGGAGTAGTGCGGGGAATTCCCTGGCAGTGCAGTGGTTAGGACTCCGTGCTTCCACTGCTAGGGGCACAGGTTTGATCCCTGGTCAGTGAACTAAGATCCCGCAAGACAAAAAAAAAAGTAGTGAGACTAGGGGAGAAGAAAACCCTTTTCTCTCTATGGTGTGGCCCTCTTTGATTTTCTTGTTAGAGAGAAAAGTCCCCATTAGGCCCAGAAAACTGATGGACTTTGGTTAATGTGAAGATTACAACAGGTGGACGGTACAGGGAGACCTCTCTTCTGCTCCCTGACTTAAGCTAAAGCAGGTGAAAGCAAACAAAAGGAGAGATGTAAAGAAAGTGACACTTCAGTGGGAGATCCAGGAAGCAAAAATAATTTGGAGAATTTGTCAGTGTTTTGAAAGCTGCTGCCATTGTTTGAAAAAAGAAGTGAGTTTATCTCTCCAAGTGAGTTAGTTGCAGTTAATATTGCATGTAAAGATACTGCATGGCCATATTAGACAATGGACATTTTACATTTGAAAAGCATTTTGTTTAAAAGTTTTCGGATATATTTTTTTCAAAGTATGATCCTTCAATAAAATAAATTATGTGGTTGATATTCCAAATTGCTTGAGCAAGAAAAGGAAATAGAAGTCTTAGATAGTGAGATTTTTTTGAAGGCAGATACAACAGAATTTGTACATTTAAATGTACAAGTTCATAGCTTTGCTCAAAATATTAATTACATTTCTCTTTTAGAAATGCTTTCAGAGCGTGCAGCTCACTAATGCGAATATCCTCAGTTATGCTCCATGTTTATTTTATTCTATTTTTTATGTTTATTTTTAAGGGTGACTTTTATTTCTGAAAACAACTGTAAGTTATTTTGAGTCAAACTTTTGGGTAACCCAAACTAAAAGGTTTTAGGCTGAATTTCCTCATATGTTTAACATGTTGGCTCAGATGCATCAGTGACTACTACTCTTAGGGAGATAAAACTTCATATCATGACATATTTGATAGAATGAAATTAGTCTCACTTTGTAATTAGACCTTGTACCTGAATCAGAGGAGGTCAGTGACCACTCATGCATCTTTTCACTTTTTTGCTTTGCTTTTCCTTCTGTGAGTTAAATTAAATACATTGTTACTCGCATTATGTCTGCAAAGGAAGCTAGCGGTTATAACAGAAGGTGGAAGGAGAGTAAGTTGATCACATCTAGGCTGGGAGATAAAAGGAAGAAGCTGGCACTATGTGGGCTGAGAGACTTAAAAAGTGAACCTTGCAGTAGGCTTGCCTCTAAATGTTCAGTAGAAGGCTTATTGTCCAAGGGAATAGTAAATAAATGCTTGCCTTGAGCAAGAATTGGTGTCGAGGAGAGAATGTTAATATGATGGGTGGGGTCAGGCAGGAGGAAACAGGCCAGAGCAGACAAGCCACATAGGAATGGGGAGGAGTATGAGGATTCTTTGCACCATCAATAGGCTGACCTCTAGCCTGGGGTTCAGAACAGGGCTCAGACCTAGAGGAGAGCTGGCCTCTGATTGGGGAAACCAGAATGGAAGCGACGTGTAGATTGGGACAACAAGGCCAGGGAGGAGGAAGGTTTGCCTCAAGGCCCAGGGCTCAGTCAGGTTCCTTGGATCCTGGGTCTTTGGCAGTTGAAGTACTTTCAGATTCATCCATCACACACTTTGGTTTTTGAGCTCAACATTGTGTTAATTACTGGGGTTACAAAAATTAGTAAGACCCAGCCTCAAAGGAGACAGTTGAGTTAACTACTAACTAGACAATTGCAATTCAGTGTTTTATTAGAGAGAAGAGCAGAGTAGGGACATCTGACTCAGGCTGGGCATGGCCAGTGAGGGTGAGGAAAGAACTTCCCGAAGTGATGGCAGCCAGCCTGAGTCCTAAAATGCTGAATAGGTGTCATCCAGGAAAAGAAGTTGGGGAGAGGCATTCTAGATGGAGGAGGTACCCTGTGCCAAGAAAGGAAGGTGTGAGAATATGGTGTACTCTGGGAATTAAATGCAAATAGTTGAGTATGGCTAGAGAGTGCAGTGGTGTGGAGAGTACCATCCCTATCAGGAATGGATGCTACTCTAAGGGGTTTGGAATTATTCTGCAGTCCCAGTGGCCATGTCTCAGGCTCTCAGTATACTTCTGTGGTGGTTAACTTTGTGTGTTAACTTGACTCGGCCAAGAGGTGACCAGACGTTTGGTCAAACATTATTCTGGGTGTGCCTGTGAGCGTGTTCCTGGATGAGCTTCACATTTGAATTAGTAAACTGAGTATAGCAGATTGCCCTCCCTGAAGGAGGTGGGCCTCATCCAATTGAAAACTCAAAGAGAACAAAAAAAGACTAAGTAGAGGAAACTCCTTCTCCCCTACTGCCTTGAGCTGGACATCAATCTTTTCCTGTCTTTGGGCTGGAACTGGAAAACGGACTCTTCCTAGGTCTTGACCCTCCCTGCTGGCTTTTGGGTTGGAACTCACATCATGGGCTCTCCTGGGTCCCCAGCTTGCCAACCAACCACAGATTTTGGAATTTCTCAGACTCCACAATCACGTGAGCCAATTCCTTATAAAGAGCTTCCTTCCTTCCTCCTTACCTCCTTCTCTTTCTCCCTCCCCCCCCCCTTCCCCCCTTTTTTTCCTTTCCTGTTGGTTCTGTTTCTCTGGAGAACTCTAGTATGACCTCTTTGGCTACAATTGGCCCAGCATGATGAAACTGAACTTTCAGACATAGGACATAAATGATTTCAGTTGATAGAGGGTAGGTAAGTCTGAGAATGGCATTTGGGTTTTTGTCTTAGTAACTACTCTATTAAGAATAATATAATCCTAAGCTTTGTCCCTGAATATTTCCCTTTAAGCTAAAGAAGTGAGTTGTGTTGATTCAGAGTTTGGGTTATCTACTATATCAACACATTAACTTTAACTGAATGTCTGCCAAGTTTATGTGCAATGGCTTCATTTACTCGTTGAGAGATTTACAGAAATTAAGAATATATCCAAAACGTAGATGCTATTTAATGAAATATCAAAATTTCTATAATGGTTTTGTACTGGTTCCATTGTGTTGCAACATTAGGTTTATTAAATAAACTTTAAGGTTAAAATTTTGCCATATGGAAAGAGTTTATTTCAGCTTTTTTATGTTGAGACAATTGGACTAGTGTTAATAAAATATTCCAAGTGCATTTTGTAATTGGTTTCTCTTTTACAGATTTTTTAGCAATACAATCAGGAGAAGCCAGTTAAGTTTGAAGGAGACTTGCCAAGGTCATTTCCAAGTTTATGTGCTCCTGGGTTGGGAATTGAGACTGGATGTTTTATTGAGGAAATGCTTTGTCTCTATGACAGCATGGCTATTGTTCTGTATATTAAGAAGGCTTATGTACACTGATAACATTTTAATAACAAACCATTCTGAATATTTCTAGAAGGTTATTTTTGGAAAGAAATTTCCAAATTATGTACTAACTTGTTACTTTGCCAGCTTTTCAATGCTATGTCATTAAAGAAATAAATGCAGACAACAGTAGCAAATTACAGCAGCATAAAACCCCTTTGTAACACCATATTCTACAAAGCTGAATGGAGAATAAAATAGAATGAGGTATACTAGATAAGGCACAGTAAATAGTGAGTATATAGAGTATGTTGAAACTTGCTTGGAAAATTAGAGTGATTCCCAAATAGAAGCATTTTAATGTGCAAATTTTCCAAATAGTAAAAAAACAAACAAACAAAAAACCAACCACAACAACAACACTAAAACTGTTCACAGCTAAAGTATTACCTAGAAACAGTTTAACAGATTTTTAAATAAGCTTTCCTGGTGATGCTTTGCTCAAAGAATGGGGTCTCTCTTCCTCCTGTTGTAGAATTTTTTCTAAGTAGAGTGGCAGATCTGTTTGTTTCTTGCTGACCTCCCGTGGCCTCCTAATCACTAATGTCAGCAGGAGGTAGGATTCTAGAGGACTCCCTCTGGACAAGCTGGTGTAACGAGAGAAGTTTAAGTTATAATCAGGGTAATTGCTTGAAAATGTAAATGACATACAGAAGGCTCACTACATCATTTCATATGTTTAATATGAATGTTTCCTTTAATTTTGTGGAAGGCAGTGCTGGCTCTAACAATTCCTCATCAGTAATTTTTATTTGGGCTGGTAAAATGATATTGTTCTGGTCAGCAGAAGAAGGCAAGGATGGGTTGGAGGGGGATCCATTTTCAGTAGGTAGCCTTTCATCTGACCCCCCTATTTTCATCAGAATTCTTTAGCCATGCACTTGGGCCCGCCAGATGTTCCTAAGTCTAGGAACTTTTGGTTGTAGTGAAGACTGGGGGCTATGGCAGAGGAGCAGTTTTCCACACCATGGTGGTTGTGGTGGAAAAGGATGGAAAAGGTCTAGGATTGAAACCGTTCCTTAGAACAACTTAGAACCCATCATGTTCTCAACACTTCCAGCCCTCAGTTTTCCTGGAGTTTTGTGGCACTAATTGGCTTACTTCTTATTGGTTTCCCTTCCAACAGGTACCTAGTTTTTTTTTAACCTTCTCCTCTCTGCTAAGTCAGTTGATACCTCAGTTTTGTTTTCATGCTTCCAACACATTATTGACATCTCTTGGGCTGCTGTCAGAACAGGTTGATGCCTTCATAATTTTTATTTCTTTTTTAAAAAATCGTTTCCTATCATTTTAGTGGAATTTTGGAGTGAGCAGAAAGAAACGTGGATGTTGAATTCCCCATGTTTAGAAATCCCTAAGCATTTTTTTATTTCAAGGCAGTACTGTGATTATTCTCTTCTTCTTTGTATATTGGAATGCCTCCAGGGATCAGGACAGTACTGAAATGTGTTTTTCATTGATGGAGAATGCAATTGCTACCAGTCATTCATGGAAAAACTCTCAGTACACTAGGAATAGAGGGGGACTTTCTCAACTTGATGAAGACTCTGCAAAAACCTATAGCTGACATTGCACTCAATGGTAAGAAACTCAAAGCTTTCACACAAAGATCAGGTACAAGGCAAGGGTGTTCCATCTCACCAGTCTTTTTCAACATTATACTGAAAGTCCTGCTAATGCAATAAAGCAAGAAAAAATAAAAATATACAGATCAGGAAGGAATACATGAAACGGTCTTTGTTCACAGATGACATGATTACCTGTGTAAATCTGAGAGAATCAGCACACACACACACACACACACACACACACACAAAACCTCCTGGAACTAAAAAGTGATTATATCAAGATTGCAGGATACAAAATTAATTAAAAAAATGTCAGTCACTTTCCTATATACCAAAATGAAAAATGGAATTTGAGTTAAAAACACAATACTATTTACATTAGCATCCCCCTAAATGAAATACTTAGGTATAAGTCTAAAAAAATATGTATTAGAGCTATACGAGGAAAACTACAAAACTCTTATGACTGAAATCAGAAAGAACTAAATAAATAGAGAGATAGTCTAGGTTCATGGATAGAAAAACTCAATATTGTCAAGATGTTAGTTCTTTCCAACTTGATATACAGATTCAGTGAAATTTCACTGAGTCCCAGCAAGTTAGTTTGACAAATTGATTCTAAAGTTTATATGGAGAGGCAAAGGACTCAGAGTAGCCAACTCAGTATTGAAG
Organism: Hippopotamus amphibius kiboko; assembly: GCF_030028045.1. Taxonomy (NCBI): domain Eukaryota; kingdom Metazoa; phylum Chordata; class Mammalia; order Artiodactyla; family Hippopotamidae; genus Hippopotamus; species Hippopotamus amphibius. The sequence continues at coordinate 96,231,304 of NC_080196.1, forward strand.
GATAAGAACAAAGTGGGAGGACTGTTGCTTTCTGACTTCAAGAATTATTATAGAGCTACAGTATCAAGACAGTGTAGTACTGAGGAAGAAACAGACAAATAGATCAATGAAACAGAGTAGAGAGCCCAGAAATAGACCCTCATAAACATAGCAAACTGATCTTTGACAGAGGAGCAAAGGCAATATATGGAGTAAAGATAGTCTCTTCAACAAATAGTGCTGGAACAACAGGACATGCACATGCAAAAAAATAAATCTAGACCCAAACCTTACACCCTTCACTGAAGTTAACTCAAAATTGATCATAGACCTAAATGGAAAATGCGAAACTATAAAATTTTTAGAAGATAACATAAGAGAAAACCTACGTAACTTTGGGTATAATGATGCCTTTTTAGGTAAAACAATAAAGACATCATCCATGAAAGAAATAGTTGATAAGCAAGGCTTCATTAAAATTAAAAACTTCTGCTCCATGACTGACACTGTCAAAAGAATGAAAAGGCAAGCCACAGACTGGGAGGAAATATATGCAAAAGTCACATCAGATAAAGGGCTGTTATCCAGAATATACAGAGAACTCTTAAAACTCAACAATAAGAAAACGAACAACCTGACTAAAAAATGGGCCAATGACCTTAACAGATAGCTCACCGAAGAAGATATACACATGGCAAATAAGTAAATGAAAAGATGTTCCACATCATATGTTATCAGAGAAATGCAAATGAAAACAACAAGATACCACTATACACCCATTAATATGGCCAAAATCTGAAATACTGACAACACCAAGTACTGGTGAGAATGTGGAGCCACAGGAACTCTCATATGTTGCTGGCGAGAATGCAAAAGGTACAGCAATGTGAAAGACAGTCTGGTGGTTTTTTTCCGAAGCTAAACATACCCCGTACAATCCAGCAATCTCACTCCTTAGTATTTACCCAAAGGGTGTAGAAAACTTATGTCCACATGAAAGCCTGCACGTGGATGTTTACAGCAGCTCCATTCATAACTGCCAAAACTTAGAAGCAACGAAGATGTCCCTTCATAGGTGAATGGATGTATAAACTGTGATACATCCAGACAGTAGAATATTATTTAGCACTAAAAAGAGATGAGTTATCAAGCCCTGATAAGACATGGAGGGACCTTAAATGCATGAGTACTAAGTGAAAGGAGCCAATGTGAAAAGGCTACTGTACTGTATGATTCCGCCTATATGACATTCTGGAAAAGACAAAAATCTGGAGACAGTAAAAACATCAGTTATTACTAGGAGTGAGGGTGGGAAGAGGGAGGGATGAGTAAGCAGAGCACAGAGAGTTTTTAGGGCAGTAAAAATACGCTGTATGATATATTGATGGGTATATGTCATTATACATTTGTCCAAACCCATAGAGTGCACAACACCAACAGTGAACATTATGGACTTTCAGTAATTATGATGCATCAACGTCGGTTCATCCTTGGGAACAAATGTACCATTCTGGTTCTTGATAATGGGAGAGGCTATGCATGTTTGGAGTAGGGAGTGTGTGGGAAACCTCTGTACCTTCTTCTCAACTTTGTTGTGAACCTAAACTGCTCTAAAAGAATTTTTAAAAAAATGCAATTGCTTGGGCATGATCAGCAGAAAATTGGGATAGGCCCTCAGATGGCTATTTACATGATATTTTGAGGGTCCTAGTGAGAGAGAGGTAATACTTAGGGCAGAATGAGCTCAGGAGACAAAATTGGCCCAGGAACAAGGACTTAGTTGTTGGAGTAGAAAACTTCTGCATAACTAGGAGTCTATATTTTGAATTTGTTTTCCAGCCCAGCCTTCCATGGAATCTTGTGTGATTCTTAGTGGGAAGAGAATAGCTAGAAGCCAAAATTGAAAGAGTTAAACTATGCGAGATATTAGGATATCAGAAGTACTCCTTTGGGACTACCACCAGCCTGGTTCAGTAAGGAACCCAACATGTACTCTGAACGTTGCCATTGGACTAGTAATGCAAGTCTAATGGTCTAGAATTCTAGACTCTAAACTTTGAGAACACAGACTGTGTATCCTTTGTTTTCTGCTGTGCCCCCAGAATCTAGCACAGTACTGGAGACTCAGTAAATACTGGTAGAATGATGGCCCGGTTGCTGGAACTTTTAGCCTAAAGGTTTTTGCATTCACTCAATGCAAGTTACCCTGAGAAGTACCAAGAGGGATGACAGAAGCACAAGATTAAGATTCCCATCTTCAAGAAGGAAAGTCCTGCAGGGAGGCAAGATGTGTATATTAATTATGCATTAAAGCTGGGTGTGATAAAGGTTATAGGGTGGTCCTGGTAATATGGTGAAGGAAGATTTATGCATTTCTAGATTTTATTGTGAAAATGACGTGAGCATTGTGGAGGCTGGGGGGCTCAGAAACCTGCAGTGGTACTGAGATGAATGGGAACGGCAAGAGAAGTAGCAAGACCAAGACATGAGCTTGGAAAGGTGGTTGCATGGCCGGGCAAGAACCTCAGGGCCAGACGTGAGTTCAGGGAACACAGAAGGAAGGGCATGGAGTTTAGAATTAAAAGGTAGGTCTGGGTTTAGATTCTGATTCAGCCACTAAATGGCTGTGTGAGCTTCATTTCATCTATGGGTCATTGAGACAAAATGAAAAGTAGGTGTGCAACGTACATGGCACAAAGTAAGTATTCAATAAGTGCCAGTAACATGCAGGAGAAAAGTAGGAAATTGGGTTGGAAAGAATGGCTGAGGGCATGTTCTAGACAGCCTTGCATGTCAGGCCGAGGAATCTTAGACAGTGGGAAACAGTTGATAAGGTGAGAATTGATGAAGATGCCAATGGCGGTGGCATGTACGGTGGTTTGTGGCAGTTGACTTTGGAGGGAAGATGGTTACCTAAGTGATTATAATAAATTACCTGTGAGATCATGGAGACCTGAACTGTTTTGGTGAACCTGAGAATGGAAAGAAGGGACAGTTGCCCAGACACTGTAGCAGGAGTCAGGAAAACTTGGCAGGAGTCAGGACTTTTCCTAGATTTGCTTTTGTGCCGAGGCTGAGGCTGAGAATGAGAACAGGCCAGATGGGATTCTTGGGATCACAGCTGAAACCACAACAAGCATTTCTTGCACAGCTGCCGTGTGCCAGGCACACGCCCAAGCCCCATCTGTGCATGAGTCCATTGAATCCTCACAACAGCCCAAGGAGGTGGGTGCTGGTAGGACTTGCCTTTAGCAGATGAGGACACTGGATCTTACAGAGGCCAAGGATGTTGTCCAAAATCATCCCCTTAGTTAATGTCAGAATCAGGATTTAAATCCAGGCCGGCTTGATTTGAAAATCCATGCTCTTTAACCATGACACTACCTCTAAGTGCAAAATCCAAATAACTACGTTAGTAATTATACTTGTGCTGACTACTGACTGACCATGTGCCATATGCCTTATCGTTTAGAGTCTAGGGTCTACAGGTCACCCTTCCACTATTACCAGCATTTAGGATGATAAAGAATATAGTTAAAACTACTATTAAACAGCAGACAAAAACATTTATGTTTTAATGGGATGCAACTATCATGTAATCCCCACAACATGCCATGACAGGTAAACGGAGGCCTCCTAGCTTTTGTATCAACTCTAAGCTGTAAGACATACGTGGTGGTTTGCCTTCAGAAAGAAATGACTCGGCCAAGCAGACTCAGTATACTTGACTCAGGCCTGCACAGTTTGCCCAGACAGGAGGAACAGGGAGAAGGCCTCTGCTCTCCCAGCACTGGTGAGGTCCCTCTGGAGTGGGTTTAGGGAAGCCTTGCTTTGTGTACAGGCCAGGCAGGGCATAAACAGAGGAGGCAGACCTGTCCTGTTTCGGAAGCACATTTAGGACATCCGTGAATGGGTTTGGCCCCAGGGATTGTTTTAGAGCCCGCCAGCCAGGGCGATGAGCGGGGAACAGATGAAATGTCTTTCTCCAGGATTCGTACTGATACCCAACATCCTGAGGGCCCTACCTCGTTCTAGAACTCAGGACTGGCTTCCTCTGTCAGGATCAGAGAGCTACTCCTTCTCCCTTGGGAAGGATTTATTCCTGAAAACAATTGGAAGAGTTGATTCCTGCACCGCCCCTCACTGCCATGTTGCAAGGACCCTTCCTTCTAGAAAGTTGAGAGAAGGACAAGAATTTCTCTAATTTGTATGTAGTGTCTATTCTTTCAAAAACCCTGCCAGGAAGACGTTTTTATGATTATATCCACTGACTTCAAGAAGACATTGAAGCTCGGAGAATGTACGTGATTTGCCCAAGACACAGAGAAAGCAGTTTTCGGGCTGGAAACCCAGCCTGGGTGTGTATGGTTTACAGGCTCACACTCTCCCCCCCTGCCCCGTTTCCCCTCCAGGAACAGCTGCCATGCGTGGAGCCAGACACTGTGCTGGTTGCTTGGCCTGTCTTAGCTCTAAACTTCACAACCACCCTGGCAAGCACTGTGATTCCCATTTTGCATATGAGGAAACATATTCATTGAATATAACCAACTTACTCAAGAATAGGCCACTCATGAAGGATATGGGAAGAGTTTGAAAGTGAGTCTATAATCCCAGGTCTTTGCATTTTCCACTTGTTAATGTTTTGATTGTCCTTCATTGTCAATGCAATAATGTTTTGGATGTATTTAGAATATGCCTGATAGTACTTAATATGTACATGTGTGCATATTTATTTATATAGTCTACTTTTAAGTTATATTAACTTTTATTATATGATTTTTTTTAGTGGTTATTTGAGCAAAATACTTCTTATTTTGCACAAATGACTTACAAAGGATTATAGCCTTAAAAAAAAAAAAAGGATTATAGCCTTCTACTTTAGTTTTATAAGCTTCATTGCCGTAGAATCATGATATTGGTTGGAGCCTTGGGAATGATACTGGTATGTCCCCTTGACCCTTAGTGGAATGGATTCAAACTAATCCACACAGCTGCCCCTTTCTGGGCAGATACAGGTAAAATTGTGGTACCAAAGAGACATTGTGAATAAATTAAGACCTGTTAGATGAAAACAGGCTACTTTCATTATAAGGCTGGTACTTCCGCAGTGTATCAGCAAGGATAGAGCCAGATTACTAAAATAACCTTCGCAGATAAATGAACCCTTCTGTATACCTGGTACTCAGTTTTAACACCCAGTTCATCTACCGCCCACATGATGAAGCCCCAGTAAATGGGCACATTGAGGCAAGTTCTATCAGAGGCACCTCAGAGTCATTTTCCTTTATGCTTCACGTTTTTATGGATCCAACCTCGTTCTAACCATAACTTTTTGATTCTCAAGACATTTCCTTTGAGCAAGTGGGAATTACCATTTACTGAAGCTTAAGCTGACTGAAAATTAAATTAACTTTATATGAGGTAAAGTAACTTGTGCAAGATAACGTAGAATAAGCATAAGAAATCAAAGGTTTCTTGACATAGAAGGATAAAAATTTCTCCCTGGTGTATTTTATTTTATATGGTATGTATGCTAAAAAGTCTTTATTAATCTCAAGAAAATACATATTACATAAGGTAAAAAATCATCCTTATTAAGTGACACATTCCACAGGGAAAATGCCAGAAAATGTAATTCCTTGCGAGATCCGAAATTTTCTAGAAGACAATTCATTGATTGAAGCTATTGTCTTTGTAAAATCATGATTACAGAGAGGAAAACTTCTTGCCTTCCTTCCAAAGAATTCTTAATAGAAATGAAGACTTTTTCTGTCACTTTCCTATTTACCCGTATTCAGTTTGCTTGTGGCAAAGACCAAGGTGACAGGCAAGGTCAGCGGTGGCCAAGACAAGCTGGAGTTTGTAATGACAGGCGCTCAGGTTCCAAAGGAGGGGCTGGTGGCTCTAGGAGCGTTCATGCGGTGAAGTTTAACAAAGGCTGATGGGACGTGAACACCCACAGTCAGGCCTCTGCTTTCACAGCTTTCCCTTCTAAAGGCAGGACTCCTTTCCTTTCGGCCATGGCTGAGAATCTTTATCTCTTATTAGAACCGAGAATTTGGCACATTTTAAAACTAGACTAAAACCCTCAGGGTAAGGTAGTGACCACATTGTACACTGTAAATCTGCAGCCTTCTGCGGATTAATGGCAGCTTTTCTGACAGAAGAAGAGAGACTTGCAACATTGTACAGGTTTTAGGAGAGGGCAAGGCCAAGTGCTAACTGGCCCAAGGTCTGTTACTGGTGCCACTGCCCTTGAGTGACTGTGTGACCTTGGGGAATTTGCCTGAATTGTCTACTGTTCATTTTTCTCACGGGTGTAAAGGTAAACTTAGACTAACGATTTCTAAGGTCGCTTAATCCCAACACATCTATTATTCTAATTGTAAATCCCTGAGTGGGGGATGATCTAAGTAATTACGGGTAAAGATAACTTTCGTATAAAGTAATACAAAGGCATCCGAATGCACGAGACAGATGGATTGTATTTAGAATAAGAGGAGTTGTGTATTTAGCCAAGATTAAGTTAGTGGGAACTTGACTCACTGTCCTAAATGGCACAACTTAAAAACCAGACAAAATATAAGAAACAGTCATTTTTAAGACATTAGAAATTGGGCAATAAGACATTTTCTAAAAAAGAAAAAAAAAGAAAGAAAAAAAAGAAATCAGGCAAAAGACAGTTCTGAGACAAAGGAGACAAAATATAATTGCCTCTGCGTATTGTTTTGATATGGTCTCCAGGGCACGACGCTGGAAGGGGACCCAGGCAGAGCCTGACTGTCTCCCTGAGTTTTGGTGGATGGAGTTGGGAGTCTGGGGAGGCCAGGGTGGTTGAAGTTCACAGGACTGAATACAGGAGAGGAGAGTGCTGTCGGGGCGGGGGGAGGAAATTCTGGAGAACTGCAGAAGGTCCTTCTTGAGCCTTCCGCTGAGTGCTGGTTAATTCGTGCCTGTGAGGAAACTAGGTGAGGCTGCAGAAAGAACTACTGGGTAAGAATGAAGGGAAGAAGCCCTGAGAGCTCACACAGGGCTTGGGGTAGTTCCTGTTCCCCCAAACCAGAGTGGAAACCCTCATAATGCTTGGGACATTGGGTCAATGGCAGGACAAAACCAGCCTTAGACTAAATCCTGCTCCGACCCCACTTAATAAAGCTTGAAAGCAAGACCCCAAAGCACCAAACTTTTCAGGTAACTTAACTGCATCTGAAAGAGCTCAGGAATTTTTATAGGAATACAGAAAGATCCAGGACAACAAGATACAATTCAGAATAAGCGGCAGCTAATAAACACCACGAGGCACTAAAAGAAGCAAAGAAACCAGAAACCAAAGCCAAAAACCCAGCAACGACCCAAAATGAGGAGGAAAGGCAATCATTTTTCAATCAGAAATGACCCAGGTGATAGAATTAGCAGACAAGAACTTTAGAAACACTTAATATAACTCTGCTCTGTATGTTTAAAAAGCTGTAAGAGATATTGAATTAAATAGAGACGTGGAGGATGTTAAAAGTGTGGGGAGACTTCAAGTGTGTAATTTTATGTTTAATCGTGGAGGGGAGAAGAAGAAAACTTTTTGGAAGAATTAACGGCTGAAAAATTCCTGCGTTTGCTGAAAACTATAAACCATCAGATACAAGAAGCTCAACAAACCCCAAGCCCAAGAAGCACAAAGTACAGCATAATCAAATTGCTTAAAACCAGTGATAACAAGAAAATATCCAAAGCAATCCAATTAAAGACAAGTTATGTAAAGAGAAAGATAGGAACTATAGTAGATTTTTCACCAGAAACAATGCATGGTGATGAAGACAGTGGAATACATCTTTAACGTACCAAAGGAAAAAATTGTCAACCTGGAATTCTGATAATTTGGGCTTTATCAAAATTAAGAACTTCTGCTGTTCAAAAGATACTGTTAGAGAATAAAAAGACAAGCCACAGAATGGGAGAAAATATTTATAAATTTCATGTCTGATAAAGCATTCCTATCCAGAATATATAATGTCAAATGTTATTGGTAATAAATAATTCAATTTAAAAATGGCAAAAGATTTGAAGAGATACTTCATCAAAGAAGATAAAGTTTTATTATGCATGTGAGAAGATACTCAGTCCCATTAGTCATTAGGGAAATGCAAATTAAAACCTCCTGGGATACCACTATACAACTGTAAAAGTGACTAAACCTAAAAAAGTCTGACCAAGCCAAATACTGATGAGGATGTGGAGCAACTGGAATTTTCACACACTGCTGGTGGGACTGTGAAACGGTGCAGCCAGTTTGGAAAACATTTTTGAAGTTTCTTAAAAAGTTAAACACGACTTCCTAGGTGGCGCAGTGGGTAAGAATCAGCCTGCCAATGCAGGGCACATGGGTTCGATCCCTGCCCCAGGAAGATACCACATGCCGCGGAGCAACTAAGCCCATGTGCCACAACTGTTGAGCCCATGTGCCGCAACTACTGAAGCCCATGTGCCTAGAGCCCGTGCTCAGCAACAAGAAAGGCCACCGCAATGAGAAGCCCACACACCACAACAAAGAGTAGCCCCTGCTCGCCACAACTAGAAAAAGCCCGTGTGCAACAACAAAGACCCAACACAGCCAATAAAATAAATAAATAAATAAATTTATTAAAAAAAAAAAAGTTAAACACACATCTCCTGTATGATCCAGGCATTCTACTCCTAGATACTTACCCAAGAGACATGACAAAGTCTTGTAAACAAATGTCTATAGCAGCTTTATTTGTGATAACCGCAAACTGGAAACAACTCACATGGTCATCAATAGATGAACTGTAAACAAATTGTGGTATATACATAGAATAGAAAACTACTTGGCCGTAAAAGTGAATGTGCTATTGATAGATGCTACAATATGGATGAGTCTCAAAATAATGAAAGTGTTATTCTAGTTTATCTCTTTTTGCATCCTACTTTAGTGTCAGGCATAGTGCTGGTAAATTCTAAGATAAATGTGATGTTGGGAATATGGGGAGAATTCTGTTGGGGAGATATTACTTCCTAGCAGGGACTCAGGGGATAAGCGAGGCAACACTCATACAATTTGGATACAAAGAGGAGACTGATTGGCCACAAGGTCAGGGCGAGAATTAGGGGCAAGATGATGGGATCTGCAGCAGCAATGAAGCCTCTGATTGGCTGACCTCAAGGTCCTCTCATCCTCTTACCCATTCAAGGTCCTCTTTACCCACCAGAGGCAACCAAACTGTTTCTGCAGTTTTCAGGTGAAGCTTTTTGGTCCCAGGGCCAGATGTTGGGAGAGAGATTCAGTTACTATATCAATGGATGCTTTTTCAGTTTTAAGAAATCGTAATTTTGAGTTTGCAATGCTTTCTAAACAATTTAAGGTGATACAGAGTGAAGAGTGCTAAGTAGAGTTTTGAAAAGGGTGCTGTGTGGAAATTCCCTGGTGGTCAAGTGATTAGGACTCTGCTCTTCCATTGCAGGGAGTGTGGGTTCGATCCCTGACAGAAGGCAGTATCAGGAATAGCTTCAAGGAGGAGAATTGTTTTTTTAATTCAAAAAAATTTATTGAGGTAGAGTTAATTTACAATGTTGTGTGACTTTCAGGTATACAGCAAAGTGCTTCAGTTAGATAGATAGATAGATAGATAGATAGATAGATAGATAGATAGATAGATAGATAGATATAAATAGATATGTATTCTTTTTCAGATTCTTTTCCATTATAGGTTACTACAAGATATTGAATACAGTTCCCTGTGCTATACAGTAGGTCCTTGTTGATTATCTGTTTTGTATATGGTAGTGTGTCTCTGTTAATCCCAGATTCCTAATTTATTCTTCCTCCCCCCAGAGGAGAAAGTTTTGATTTGCATCTTTTAAAGTAAGTAAAATTCCAACATAAGAAAATGAGTCAGAGGGCATACCATCCTGACAGAAGATCAGCATGGTCAAAGACAAGGAGGTAGGAAGAAATAGGACTTGTTGAAGTAGGATGAAGGCTCTGTGTGGCACAGGAAAGATAGCAAATGCTTTTGCTCTTTTTAGTTAATACAATAGTATTCTGCTTAATGAAGTAGAGGATTGCCATGCCTTTCATTTATAGATTTCAAATTAGGATATAATAAAACACATTTGTATTAGCATTCAGTTGCCCCAAAATGATCCCTTCCATACATCGTAAGCAGAATGGCAATGAGGTGCTTTCCAAACTGTTGGAAGGCTGGACAGGACTCCAGGTTGACTAGTCTTCTACTTTGAGAGGTTAAGTGCATTTACAGTTTATGATGCAAAAGGAACTGTAGAAGCTTTTGATGCCTCAGTTTGCCTAGGGTTACCACATAGTAGGCAACCTGTGAATGCTGAAAAAAATCAGTGAACATATGTGAAGGTCAATATTCCGTAAAAGTACAGATGTGCTCGTTAATAGAAATTTCATTCTTGAGTCTCCCACGGGCCTTGCACGATAACTCACACATTAGAAGGCAACTCATTAATATGTATTGAACGACTTTCATAAGAAAGTAAATAAATCAGATTGTTGTGGTTACAGGGATTTCAAAGAAATTGCATCAACTTTTTTTTACCACTCTTTAAAAAGGATGGTGTATATTCAGCTTTGCAGTTCTGTGAAATGTGACCCATGGTGTGAGTAATAGTACTTCATTGATAAAGGTGGATCTCCTTGTTTTTAAAATTCAAAAGTGAAGTCAAAGAAAAGGAGTTTTAAGTCATGGAAGGTTGATGTCTGCTGGTTTAAGAAATGTGCCTGAACACATTTGATCTTTTTCAGGTTGGGTAGCTGCCTCAACACATAGGCAGAAATGGAGGAAAACACTTGGCTAATAACATCCTAACTCCCCTTAATGTTTTTGTTTACTCCAGCCTTGCGTGACCGGCAGCAGGGTAATTGTGCTAAGTTTGGGTAAAACAGTTCTGCTCACACAGACCCCCGGCAGGGCACAGGAAGTTAGTTTAAATGAAACTGTATCTATTTGGGAATAGAAATACAGGCACTAAAAAAAAAAGGGAGAAAATCTTTTTCCCATTAAGGACATTAAAAAGCCAAGTGGACTTGGCTGATGGAGCAATTAATATAAGGCGGGTGTCACAACTAAAAATTCCTTATTATTTAGGAATTTTGAGAGTCTTCTTCACTGTTAGATGAAGAGTGCTCCTTTAGAAGTAGCTACATCTATTTACTTATATATCTTTGTATCTATGTATCTATGTGCTTTGGAGATATTATTTTGGAGAGAGAGCGGGATATATATAGAAAAAATATATAAATATATAGAGACAGAGACGTAGAGATATATATATAGAGATATCTTTATACATATCTGTGTCTCCAACATATCCAAAAACCAAATATCAGCTTTTAAATAGTTTTGAAGTGATTATTTTGTAGCATCAGGAAACATATTTCAAAGTCCATTTAGAAGAGCATAACCTAGAAGTAACCTAGACTAGTACAGTGTGGTAGCACAGTCATTGAACTAGGAGTCATAGGAAAACTGTATCAGATGAGGTATGCTGTCTTTTTCTCATTTCCTGGAGTGATTTCATCTCCTACTCTAAAAATAGGAGAAAATGGAGATGGCTTCACATTTTTCCACCTCCCACATATGTTCCAATCTTCTCCATCATTGAATTTTAAAAAAAAAATCTACTTGCAAATGAATCATTGATTCTATAAGGAGTTTTCTTCTGTTTTCCTGCACAGGTAACATTTGTTTCCCAAATATCAGAGTCACTCAGTATTTCGGGCTTGGCTTTTCTTATAATAAACCACACTGCTCATAAAGATGAGCAGCGCTTTTGGGTGTTTGTTCCAACGTGTTTTCCTTTTTTGAGTCAACACAATGTCATCTTTGCTTTGGTTTTCCACCTGACAAGCTGGAACAATTATGTATCCCTAAAGGTACAGACTTTGATACCCTGTTCTGATTGTGTGTTTCCGTTTAGCTCCGAAGAAGACTCTGAACATAACTTCTCTATGACTCTTTCAAAGTTCTTTTTTTATACATTGGAATCAGACATCATGTCTGTTGAACTGACTTTCTAATAAAGGAATTTCTAAACACTGCCCCTCCTTTCACTAGAACCAGGAATCCATGAGGGAAATTGACCAGTGTGCCAGCTTTCCCAGGCAACTTTGGGGCTTCCATGTCACTCATATCTTTCATAAAGGAAGGAGGCTATTATCTGCGTGCTATTTTCATTAGGAATACAGTAGGAACATCTTCATTAGAGACGGAGAGTGCGCTTGATGTGCTCTGTTGTGATAATGAGGGGAAGGGTGTGAACGGGAAGATAAGAGGAGCAAGCATTTAACTGGAAGCATTCCACCTGGCTTCTGCTTCATTTTATTTAATTGGATGAGGAACATTTTCTGCCTGTGAAAACAGCCAAATGTCCCAGATTGGGAGTCGAGAAGCCAGGCTTTGAGGACATCGTCAAGAGCGGTGTTTTGTGTCCCTCTTCTTCCTCCCTACGGGTGTCTTGGATTTTTCAACTTTGAAAAGAGCAAATAGATGCTGCATTGGTCATTTAGAAATGCCAGAAAGATGCAGTTTAGAGGGAAAAGCTCATCGTGTACAAAATCATGATAAATTTTACTTTCAAGCCTCTTGAAGTTACATTTCTGTATTTCTCTTCCACTTTTAGCACCCCTAGGCTTTTTGTCTATGTTATTTATACATCTCTCCCCTTTATAAAGACTTGACTCTCCTGTCCCTTCAGACCTGTGCTAAGTAATGTTATGAATTAGCAGGGTTGTCAGACTTAGTGAATAAAAATAATTGAATGCCCAGCTAAGTTTTCGTATCAGGTATATGACAAATAAAAAATTAGTTTATGTCCAGTGCAATATATTTGTTGTATATCCACGATTCAGATTTAACCAAAGGATGTCTGATTTTTATCTGACAATCCTATAAATTAGTGGTTTGCAAACGTATTTTTCAAGCATGCCTAAAGTTCAGCAGAAGTGACTTTGGGGGGTGGGCTGGAGGCTGGGGGTGAGAGGTGCTGCCTCTTTCAGGGTAGGAGGGTGCCGAGACCAGCTCGGCGACTCGAGGTGAGTGACGGGTGCCGCAAGCTTGAAGAAGACACAGACACAGACTGAAGAGAAAAGTGGGACCGGGGGGCTCAAGACCTCTCCGATCAAGAGCCCTGCTGATTCATCCCAGGTTGCTTTTATTGAGTTCGTGGGCTAACATTCTCAGGTTACACTCATAAACAATCAAAGGCCTCACATGACTGGGGCAATGATCCTTGTTTGCCTCCTGGGTCCGAGCTGAGCAGGTGTGGATTTGAGCTGGGGGTGGAGAGCAAAACAGCCCTGGGGGCAGGAGACCTCTCTCAGATATTGGGGGTCTGTGCCCCACCCGTGTTGGCCCCTCTGCGACTGTGCCTGTCTTAGGTTGTTCCTCCCTTGAGGAATCTTACCCGTCTCTGGCTAACCAGTCATCCTCCAGGGCCAAACACGGTGATATAAGGAAGGCTCTATGCACCACCCCTGTTGGCCCCTCTGCGGCTGTGCCTGTCTTAGGTTGTTCCTCCTCTGAGGAATCTTACCCGTCTTTGGCTAACCAGCCATCCCTCAGGACCAAACAGGGTGATATTAGTCTCCACGCCCCGCACCCTCAGCTCCTCCACTGCTCAAGCAGGACATTCTGAATCCCATCGCTCGGCCCACATACTTCAACATTTTCAATGTTTCAAAAAGGTTCCAGAATGTCTTCCCACAGGAGGGAGGTAGAGGGCATGGCATACTGACTCTTCCTCTGCTGAAGAAGCTCTGCTAACATCTGATTTGTGTATTGGCAGTGGGTACTTAATTTGATTTGATGTAAGGGTTCTGTTGGTAAGAAAAGAAGTCTGAAAACTTCTGGTTGTCCGGTCTGTCTTCCATTTGCCTCTCTAGATCTACTTTCTGTCTTTCTCCTTCCTGCTCTGGGTCCCTGGAGACTGATATCCATCCATGGGCTCTCTTGCCGTCTGGCTTCTGGAGGACTGGTAAGAGATTGAGGGCAGGAGAGTGAGGCAGGGTACTTAGTCCCCTGGCTCTTTCCTTGCAAAACAATTCAAGTAATTTAAAATTTTGTGTCAAAAAGAAATTCTCTTAGCTGCTTGTAAAATAAGAACCCAGTTAACTGTGAATTATCCCAACTGTGGCTTATGCAAATAAAAGTTAATTTTCCCTCACATCCTAAGACTCTGAAGGCAGGTAGCTGCTGGTGGTATTTCAGTGGCTTAATGATGTCAAGCTGAAATCTCTGAGCTCTCCTTGATATTTCCCTCATGATTACAAGATGGCTGCCAAAGTTCCAGACATCAAATACGTGTTCAAGACAGAAAGAAGTGAGGAAGGGAAGAAAGCTTCAACGTATGACACTTCGTTAGGAAAGTGAAAAATTTCCTCAGACTCCTCGTAGATTTCACTACGTTTCATTGGATAGCTCTTTGTTATATGATCCCCCTGGTTGCAAGGAATGCTGGGAAGGTAAATATTTAGCTTTTCCAGCCTCTAAAGAGTGCAGGGGAGAATGAAATTGGGAATGGTCTTGGTTCAATCAACTAACAGCATCCAGGGGGAATTTGCTTTTGACCAGAACTTACAGACACTCTAACTAGCTTGTAAAGAAGTATTTAAAGTGAGGGCATTTCATCATCATGGCCCCTAATTTATACTATGTAGGTGATTATGTCTATTCTTTAACTTTGGTCAGAATTTTAAAGGCAGAATAATCTCAGTGGATTAAGGTCCTGTCAAATTGTATTGCAAATCCTTTCATACCCCCTTTACATTTCCATTTTTTCCTCTGTATGTATATATATATATATATATATACAGGCAAAAACACAGAACTGTGGGGAAAAACACAGGTCTGGAAAAGAATTGATTTATCTTGTTCTTTTCCATTTCTTTTTTTACCACTTGATAGCTGTGTGTTGAGATAGTTTCACCTTTCCGAATCTCTTTTCCTTATTGGTAAAAGGAGGGTTATGCTGAACACCTACTATGAAACCTACCCTGTTCCAGGCTCCAGGGATTAATAGGGGGTGTTGATTCAGACAAGGTTCTTGTCCTCATGGAGCTTACATCCTATTCAGCAGAGACCAGCAACAAGAAAATAAAAAATAGATAAAAGATATCAAATCGTCATCAACAAAATAGAGTGATGTGAGAGTGAGTGCATAGATACCTATTTCAGAGAGTGCGGTCCAGAAGTCCTCTCCTAGGCGGCAACGTTTAAACTGAGATTTGAACCTTAAGAAGCCAGTCTCTTAACGGTGGGAAATGATAGCTCCAGAGAGAGAGAGAGAGCTGTATGTGCAAAGGCCCTAAGGGCTATCGAATTTGACATGTTTGAGAACCAAAAAGAAAGCAAGAGAGAATTAATATAACCACCGTTCTGTTTTTCATGGCTATGTTCCCATTTTCTGGAAATGCAAATTCTTACTAATCTTGTTTTAGTGTATATTATCACAACATCAGTAACAAACTGTCCTGGGATATTTGGGGATCTCTTTTCTCTGCCCCAGGCATAACGTGCCTGAGAATAAACTGAGCGTGAAGTTTGAGAATGTTCTCCTGGTTGATCCCTGGTGGCGGGCCTAGCGCCACTGCTGGAGTTAATGGAGAGGCCATGGCTGCTACCCCACTTTCCACACCTACAGGCTCAGTTATTAGATCATCGGTCTCTAATACTCCAGAGAAAATGAATGCCATGCGTTCACTGCCTTTGTACTACCCATGGACCTACCTTGCCTTGTGTCGTGATGCTTCTATTTCCCCTGATCTTAATATCTCATCCTTTTAATACCCTGAGATGTGATAATCTAGAGCATTAATTCCCTGATGCCTGTTTGTAAATTAGCACCCCAGTTGTGGTCAGCAGACTGCTCCCTGACAATGTTTGCACCGGTCTGCAACAAAATAGGAAACTGAGGCCCGTTAAGTGACTTTTGACAAAGCAAAATTTATGCTACTTAAAAAAACTTTTTTCTTCTGAGATCGTGTGCTGCTTAATTTTTTAAATTCATACGAATTTTTACTACAGTGATAAAATAGAATATTGCGGGGGTTGGGGGTGGGTGGGGAGTAAACTATGTGTAACCTTATATCAGAAGCCCATTCTTCCCCCAATGGAATTTTACTGGACCCTGAAATCCAAGGGCCTGGGAGCCACGGCATTGCTCAAAGCCCCTGCATTCATGTTTGTAGAACTTTACACTGGGTCTCCTCTTAGGAACCCTATGACCAGTAGCTTGTTCCCCTATCTTCTGGGTGTTAATGGGATAGAATATATGTGTGCGGAGGGAGAGTTGGTTTAGGTGCTTCACCTCTGCTACCTGTTGGCAGAAAAGGTATCACCATTTTAAACTCCTGCTTGTGTAATTTTCAGGGTTTGATCTCCATGTGTCTGCTTTTGTTATCTGCTCAAAGTATATTTAATACTGAAATAATGTTATAGCAGCAGCCTAGATGTATGCTTTGCTCTACAGAAACCACTTGTAAGACTCTTTCTCCCTGATTTTCTTGGCAGCATTATTTCATCAGATAGTGTCTTGGGTGTTGTCTTACCAATGCTGGTTTGATAAATAAACTAAAAGCCACATTAATTTTTGATTTCACCTCTGCTTTCTTTCTTCTGTCTCCTTATTCATCCATTTTCGGAGCACTACCTGAATGCTAAGTCCTGATGTCGGGGCATGGAAGAGCTTTGTGGGGGATTCACACATGTATATGGTCGAAGGGCAAGGCCTGAGAGGAGAGATACGGACAAGCTGCTGAGAGGAAAGACCTAGGGAAAGTCACAGAGAAGAAGAAACAGGAAATCAAGCACACTCCTGATTCTCTTCGCCCATTATTGGGAAGGAGCTAGAATTATCCCATCACCCAGGTGGTTGGCAGCAGACTTTGGGATTTATATCATGGAACTGCAGGTTAGAGACCTTGCTGTTGCGGCTGGATCTGCTGCTGTACAGCTGTGTGACTACCAATGTCGGGCCAGTTGTTTTCTGTGTTTATTTGTAAACCAGGCATATCATACCTATTGTGGTTCCCTGCCTTTCTTTATTTTGTCCTCTGACGACCCTCAAACAACTTTGCATCACATGTGCTTTTAGACACTGGAGTACAAAGATGAATGAAATCGAGCTCACCATGCAAGTAGGGTGAGACACGTTTAACAATAGATAAAGCACAATGTACCCTCTTGAGTGCCATTGGAGGAAGGTCTGTCTCATGGGGTTCCTGGATGACAGCAAGGACATCCTTCTATGATATTTTTGAAAAGGCACAAAGCCTGGGATGAGGAGGTGGTGGGGATACCAGAGGAACTGGATTCAGGGAGGAGATGGAGGCCTAAAGAGCAGCATGTGACACTCCTGTTCCATGGATGGTGTCCCGGGAAAACTTGGTCACTGGGAAGTCATTTCAATATCCATAGTAGGCTTCTGACATTGTCTCGTTTTGAAGTTAAGTTTAAGTTGGCGTAGAAAAATATTAGCCTTAGAGCTTACGAGGATTTATTTTATTGATTCAAATTGAATCCCAAAAGCAGAATCAGAAGGAACTTCAGCCGTAAAGGTATTTTCACATTGTCCCCAGGAAACTGCTCTTTCTTTCATTTTCCAAGATGTGTGTAACGCAGCCATTACATTCCCTTATGTTCATCTTCTCCGTGTTGACTTTAGTGTGAGCACATATTCAAGCAAATATTGTGGTTGGTGGCATGGAATTCCCTCCAGGAGCTGTTTCCATTCACAGTGAAAGGTAATACGGTCTGCTGGTGGTGGTACAGGCACACCTCAGAGATTTTGCAAGTTCGGTTCCAGACCACCACATTAAAGCAAATATCACAATAAAGTGGGTTTTTTGGCTTCCCAGTGCATATAAAGGTTATGTTTACACTATTCCGTAGTCTACTAAGTGTGCAATAGCATTGTATCTAAAAATCAATATATGTACCTTAATTTAAAAAATACGTTATTGCTAAAAAATGCTGACCATCCTCTGCGCTTTCAAGTGAGTCAATCTTTAAAGTTTCCCGCATCGATTGACAATCCTCTCAACCCTGCTGCTGCTTTATCAACCAAGTGTATATAATATTCTAATTTCTTTGTTGTCTTTTCAACAATCTTCACAGCATCTTCACCTGGAGTAGTTTCCATCTCAAGAAAGCACTTTGTGGGCTTCCTAGGTGGCGCAGTGGTTAAGAATCCTCCTGCTAATGCAGGGGACATGGGTTCGATCCCTGCTCCAGGAAGATCCCACATGCCACGGAGCAACTAAGTCCATGCGCCACAACTACTGAGCCTGTGCTTTAGAGCCCGTGAGCCACAACTGTTGAGCCTGTGTGCTGCAGCTACTGAAGCCCACGTGCCTAGAGCCCGTGTTCCGCAACAAAAGAAGCCACGGCAATGAGGAGCCCATGCACCACAACGAAGAGTAGCCCCCACTCACCGCAACTAAAAGGAAGCCCGCACACAGCAAAAAGACCCAACACAGCCAATAAAATAAATAAATAAATAAATTTATATATATATAAAAAAGCACTTTGCTCATCCATAACAAGCAACTCATCATCCTTTAAAAGTTTTATCGTGAAATAATAGTAATTCAGTCACATCTTCAGGCTCCACTTCTAATTCTAGTTCTGTCGCTATTTCCACCACATCTACAGTTACCTTCTCCACTGAAGTCTTCAACTTCTCAAAGTCATCCATGAGAGTTGGAATCAATTTCTCCCAAACCTCCTGTTAGTGTTGGTACTTCGACCTCTTCCCATGAATCACAGATGTTGTCAATGGTATCTAGAATGGTGAATCCTTTCCAGAAGATTCCCAACTTACTTTGCCCAGGTCCATCAGAGAAATATTATCTATAGCAGCTATAGCCTTACAAAAGGTTTTTTCTTAAGTAATAAAACTTGAAAATTTGAAATTACTCCTTGATCCATAGGCTGCAGAATGGATGTTCTGTGAATCTCATTGTACGTCTCCATCAGAGCTCTTGGGTGACCAGCTGCATTGTCAGGGAGCTGTAATATTTTTTAAAGGAATCTTTTTTTCTGAGCAGCAGGTCTCAACAGTGGGCTTAAAATATTCAGTAAACTGTGTTGTAAACAGACGGACTGTCATCCAGGCTTTGTTGTTCCATCCATAACACACAGGCAGTGTAGATTTAGCATAATTCTTAGGGGTCTTAGGATTTTCAGAATGGTAAATGAGCACTGGCTTTAACTTCAAGTCAGCAGCTGCATTAGCCCCTAATGAAAGAGTCAGTCCATCCTTTGGAGTCAGACACTGACTTCTCTCCAGCTATGAAAGTTCTAAGTGACATTGTCTTCCAATAGAAGGCTGTTTCATCTACACTGAAAATCAGTTGTTTAGTGTAGCCATCTTCTTTAAGTATCTTAGCTAGATCTTCTGGATAACTTGCTGTGACTTCTGCATCAGCACTTCCTGCTTCCCCTTGCTCCATGATGTTATAAAGATGGCTTCCTTCCTTAAACCTCATGAACCAGCATCCGCTAGCTTCAGACTTTCCTTCTGCAGCTTCCTCACCTCTCTCAGGCTTCAGAGAATTAAAGAGAGTTAAGGTCTTGCTCTGGATTAGGCTTCGGCTGCAGGGAATGTTGTGGCTGGTTTGATCTTCTATTCAGACCACTCAAACTTTCTCCGAATCAGCAATAAGGCTGTTTCAGTTTCTTATCATTCACATGTTCACCGGAGTAGCAGTTTAATTTCCTTCAAGAACTTTTCCTTTGCATTCACAACTTGACTCATTGTTTGGTGCAAGAGGCTGAGCTTTCAGCCTGTCTCGGTTTTTGACATGCCTTCCTTACTAAACTCAGTCATTTCTAGCTTTTGGTTTAAAGTGAGGGATGTGTGACTTCTTTTCACCTGAACACTTAGAGGCCAGTGTAGGGTTATTAATTGGCCTAATTTCAATATTGTTGTGTCTCAGGGAGTAGGGAGGCTTAATAAGAGGGAGAGAGATGGGGGAAACAGCTGGATGGTGGAGCAGTCAGAACACACAACATTTATGGATTGAGTTTGCCATCTTATAAGGGTGTGATTCATGCTGCCCCAAAACAATTACAATAATAACATCAAAGATCACTGATCACAGATCACCGTAACAAATATAATAGTCATGAAAGTGTTGGAAATAGAGAATTACCAAAATATGACACAGAGATGCAAAGTGAGCCAATGCTGTTGAAAAAATGGCACTGATAGACTTGCTTGATGCAGGGTTGCCACAAAGCTTTAATTTGTGAAAAACACAATATCTGTGTAGCATAATAAGATGAGATATGCCTGTATTTCTTCCTGGACACACAAATGGGCCTGAATCATAGGCACTAGAAATGCCAGGTTGCAGGTCTTTAGGCAGAGCTGGCTTCCTGTTTTCACCAAGAGGGCGAAGGAGAGTTTGAAAGCAGACAGAGGTGGTTCTGATCCTACCTGTGTGCTCCCTCTGAGGATTTCCTAACTCTCTTCAGTCCTTGACACACCTGAGAACTTGCCGGAACACGTCAGGGACTGAGGGGAACGGATCCTACTCTGCCTTTCTCATAGATCCCACCTGGTTTTGGTCCACCAGTGATCTTATCCATCACCCATCTTTCAGACTTGCTCAACCTCATTATGGGGTCTGAGGAAATGTCTGGACAGGGAAGGAGTCAGGAAGCCTTGCGTGGAGTCTGGCTCTTCATCGCATTTTCTGTTTTAACCCAGGCAGGTCTTTGAACTCTCCGAGCTTCATTTACCCTAGTCATCAGCAGACATAGTATTACATGTCTTGCATACTCCCAGGCATGTTGTAAAGATTGAAATGAGATAATTTGTGGGGCAACATGTTTGCAAAGTATATAAAACATTATACAAACACTCATATGTAAATAGAGTGTTTAGTCATACTAGTTCACGATTACATCCTGTGTTGCAGATGTACATGCAGACACGAAGATGCTCACCATACCCACCCTGCCCTGTCTCGGTACAAAATGCTAACAAGCATGGAGAACGTGTGTGCCAGGGGTGTGCTCAGAATACAACATGTCCTAAAGTCCTGGGCAGGAAACTGAGTTCTTTGAACACCCCATGTCCCCTTCAGGATAAAAAATGGGGAAAATGCTTCGTCTAGTCTTCCATTGTTATCCGAGACGGTTGCTTTGTGTTAAGTCCAGATTTTCTAGTCTGGTCTAGCCAAAGAAGGAGGGAGGTCAGGACAGAGAGTAGAGGAGTTAACCTCTGTCTCCTGAACGTCTGTCCTCTTTCCTGGGGCTTCCATCACCCCCATCCTTGAGGGGACCGGGTAACCATGCTTTGAATACCCAGGCCCCCTTCAGCAAAAGGGATGGCTACTGCGTCCCGTTGTAGCCCATGTGCTAGATAGTACTTCCATCCTTCAAAATGTCCTTGTAATCCTTGTAGGTTCCCAGAGTCTTTGCAGTAAAGTCCAAACTCCTGAACTTGGTGCGTGAAGTTCCTCTTGCTCTGACTTCCCAGTTTTTGTTTTCTCGGGGCCTGGTATCCTTCCACCTGCAACCTAAGCTCAACCAGCAGAGCCGCTTGCTGAAGTCAAAACAAAGAACTTCCAGACAACCCTTTGGGAACTCATTCTTCTACTTGCATACCCCTCCCCTAATGAAACTTCTGTTATCTTGCAGGTCTCAGCATAAGCCACAAGTCCTTTGAGAAGCCTCCCCTGACTCATTTAAGCTGACATCAGTGTTCATCTTTTACACTTCCATAACGATTTGGGCGTAACTTTTATTTAATATGTATGGCTCTGTGCTCCCAATGCTCTGACTGGGCCATGAGACTAATCTTCTTGAATGCAAGGTCTGGCTGGCATTTGTATCTCCCACACCTTGAATGGCACCAAGCCTCATAGATCCCACTATGGGGGAGAGAGCCTTCCATTTCCGTTTCCTGAATGAATGGTGAATGAACGAATGTCCATTTTTTGAGTGGTGTGTTCATATCTGATTTATGGGTCATTCTCCCATGCTTTCCTCATTTTCCTTCCTTGCTTCTTCCAACAGGAAGTGCTTCTAGCATCCCCACAATAAATATTTGTTGTACATAACAAATGAGTTGTGTCTTTGGATGCTTTGGGTAAGAATGAGTAGCGTCTTACTCTTGTCTGCTTCCATATCCGCGAGTGTTGGGAATCAGATCCCTTTCCTCTTGGCCACCCTTGAAGAGCTACACTTTATTCCAGAAGTGGTTGATGGTGCCCTGATCTGAGGTTCGGGGAATGTGGCTCCATTTTGAGCCACAGCACTGAATCACGTACTCGCCTTAAGCAGTTACTACCCCATGCATGAAAGGAGGGTAGAGACCATTCTCTCCTCCTTTCTCGAGGATGTTTTGAAGATTAATGAGGTAATGTCTGCAAAGCTAGCACATGGGCTAGAAGAAAAGTACTATTCTAAATACAGAGTGTTATGGTAACAGGGCTTTCATCTGTGTTACCCATCAGTCTGAGCTCGTCCAGATCAGATGGGCAAGTAGAAGAGCTGCAGGAGTAAGTTGAACTTGGGAGAGGAGTCCAAGGCTGATTGCTGATCCTGTGTGTGGGTGTTTCTTCTGCTTCATCTCCTGCCCACAAAAGGTTGTTACAACTTAGCACTTAACCACGATCCAGAGGGCCTGGGGAAAGTGAATGAATTAGTTTTTGTAAAGTGGATGGGTCTTCGGATAAAAAGCTTTGTAAAACCATGAGATTATTTCAATCCCAGGTTTCTGTTTCTCTTCCTTTCTTTTGAAGGGATATTCACTGAGTTTATCATTTTCTCAGAGATTTTTTTTTTAATTACCCTTAACTCAGTCTTTTATGTACAGCTGTATACTTCTATAGAATTGCTTTGTTTCCCTCCAGAGAGGTTACTGTTTGAAATTTCTCACTGTCATTTTTCTATTTGTTTGCTTATAAACTAATAGTCCAACAAACAGCTTTTGGACAATAGTCTCCATTTTTGTGTGTGTGTGAGGCATTATTTTTATGTCACAGTCCTTTTGAAATGTGTTTGTTTATTAACTTATAAATGGCTCCCTTCACACATTGCACCTGTGTGACTTATATTAATTAGAATAACAATGTGATGAGAAATGAATAGGCTGTTTTGATTTGTGTGCTAATCCAGGTAACCCTAGTATATAGTAGTCAAGAATTGGGCTGTTTCCTGCAACTCAGAAGGGCACACTAGAATAAGAACAGCCTGCATTATCCTATGTCTAGGAAGATTTGAGAATTTTACTGGATAAATGTCATTCAGAGTTTATATTAATAAATTTTGAAGAAATAACTTTAACTCAAAATTACTAGTATATATAAATAGTATATAATTCTTCCTACACAGTTTTTTTCTTATAAGTGAAGCATTCGAAAGGCAAGGTCTGTCTATATGACAACAAATGTACTTAGGAATTCAGAATTTTGAGAATTTTAAGCAATCAGAGATAGTTGAGTGCTTATTTTGTGCCTAGCACTGTGGATTGGCTTACATACTACAAATCCACCAGATAGTTGCTCCATCTAGACTCCAGTGTTTCAATGAAAAGATGAGAACAATAGGACAATGGTTCTGCCTATCAGCTTGTAAGACAAAGAAAGGATTAATTTGTCTGAAATTGACATGCTAAAGGTCTCCCTTGATCAAAGCGAAATTCTTCTTTATTCCTGTAGACACAGACTTGTCTGTACTCACAAGGAAAAGACTGCTATTTTTAAGGATAAAGTTATAGCTCTAACCCTGAAAATGCATCAGTGTGCTGTTAATTATCTGAAGCAAACCTATGATTTTATAGACAGGAAAACTGAAATGCTAAAATATTGTGAGGTTGAGTGCCTAAGGTCACACGACTAGTTAGGAATACAACTAGGAACCAACCATCCTGATTTCTGGTTATTAGTAATAATAATTTCAGGCAGAAATACCTGACCAATAACTCATGCTTGTGAGATGACTGTGTAAGGTAGTAGAGAACAGAGGCCAGGTGCTGGATCAAGAGCGATAACCTGGTTCTGTCATGGAATGTTGGAATAAACATGGACTATGAAACATTGACTGTTACCTACCTCTTTAGTTTTCTCATCTTTCAAATTCAGGAATTTTACCAGTTAATCTCTAACTTGTCTCTTAGCTCTGGGATTCTCTGTTTTTGCTAATGAAATTGAGCTAGCAAATTGACATCACAGGCATGTTTACAAAAGAACTCATCCATCTACTGTCTGCTAATGTGTATTTTAAAAATCAGTAGTTGATTTGGGAAATTGGGATTGACATATATACACTACTATGCATAAAATAGATAACTAATGAGGACCTACTGTATAGCACAGGGAAATCTACTCATTGCTCTGTGGTGACCTAAATGGGAAGGAAATCCAAAAAAGCGGGGATATATGTGTACATATAGCTGATTCACTTTGCTGTAAAGCAGAAACTAACACAATATTGTAAAGCAACTGTACTCCAATAAAAATTAATTTAAAAAATCAGTAGTTGTAAAACCTGATAAAAGTCAAGTATTTCATGTCCCTTGAGCTGAGCTCCTTCCCAGAAGCACATGGAATTTTGTTATGGAATTTCGTTATGAGGTGCGTACCAGAAGACATATTCACCATTTGTAGGAGTTTCCATAAGACTAACCAATACCCAATAACTATTATGTCCAAGATACTTTGCTAGGTGCTGCCTGGGCTCAAAGGTAAAACTAATGAAACTTAGGCAGATGCAATAACATTGACACTATTTTTATGGTCATTCCATGTTGAATGCTGTCACATCATCAAGCCAGAGTATTTTAGAGCAAGAAGGGACTTTTGTGATTTTTCCATTTCATACCATTCATTTTACAGTTGAAGAAACTGAAGTCTCTTATCTGACAACTCAGCTTTACTCCTAGCAGAATATATATTATAGATATGATATATAAAAATATACATTTCACAGTAGCAGTGTTAAAAAGAGAGATCATCTTTTCCCTCCATGGTCCACACAACTGTATTTCATCCTAGATATAAGTCTCTGCGTTTGGTGTCTTCTTTCTGAATGCTTCTTATCTCTTGTAGCTGCCATTTTGATGAATATCATGGCTGATAGAGGAAAATATGTAGAGGTCACTAATCTGTTTTGTTAAAAGAAATAAAAGAAAATTGTTTTCAAGAGGTTTCATCAAATATCTTCCATAAAAGTAATAACATTTTGAAAGGTGGTGATCTAATATGCATTTTGGTTGGAAAGAGTTCCTTGTTTGGAATATTTAACAAGGCATGGATTACTTGGGGTGTTCTTGTCTGGTGTAGTAGAGTCCCCGATGTGCTCATACTGTATTTGTACGTGCAGAGAAAATATAGCTTCTGTATTCTCTAAAAAGTAAGCTGATTTTCCCTTAAGAACCCATACCTCCGTGGGGCCTCAGGAAACTTTGACTTGTCAGTTAAATAGCTCAATGTCTTCTGGTTTTAACAGCTTCCTTTCAGTTCAAAGTTCAATGCCCTTTGTTTAAATATGCTCAGTAGTTGACCTCTCTGGGAAGATGGCCAGACCTTCAGAGATCTGCCCTGTTCACTGTCTTTTCTGCAAGATGGCACCGGTAGGAAAGTGTGGGGATTTCACTATCTGCTTGGACGTAGTGGAGGGGCTGAGCTGTGTATTTCCTTGTGTTGGAGAGGCTGGACTTTGACCACTTGGCGGGTTGCCGGCTCCTTGGGTGTTAGGTGGGACCCTGATGCTGGAGCTAGTGGCTTCCATCATCTGCATCTGGTCTTTGCACACATTGCAGCCTCTGTGCTCTCATTCTAAGCATCAAGACAGGTCCTTGGGCATTTTCTGCACCTTGGTTACCCTTTATGGCAGCATGGGGAATTTCTGTTTTCCATCTGCTCTGTCTCAGGGACATTTATCCATTCCTCTCCCTCCATCGCCACCATGTTGAACAAAGCGTCCAGCCAAAAACATTTCCAGGAGCCCATAGTATCCACCAACCCTGATGTTTTCAGGATTCTTTTTACCCACTTTCGTGTTTCTCTAGCCACATCTGTAGTTCAAGGCTTGGCTTTGAGGGATATGGAATATTTCTTTTACCTCTCCTTCCTGGCTGTTAATTTTTATTTGATTGTCTTTAAGTGATAGCCTTCTGCTTCTGATCTTATTCTCATGGCTCAGTCCTAAAGGCCATATCATACATAGAGAAAGAAATTAGCACCTTTACCAAGTAACACAAATTGCAGGGCATTTCCAAACCAATGTGTCTGCTTCCTACTCTGTTGACTGATAAAGATCCTCTTCCTCTTTCTCCTCCCTGTCCCCTTCCCGTTGCATTTCCCTCTACCTCCCTCCTCTTATCTTCCCCCTCTGATCTCTCACTCTTTCTCCCCTGCCCTGCCTTCCAGGGTCCTTGTGCAAATCAGTTTATAGTCTTTCACCTCAGCTTCTCTATCTTTTCAGTTGCAAAGTAAAAGTTAAATCCAGTTTTTATTTCAATGTAATCATAGAAAAAATAGTTAGCAGTCACTTGAGCAACTTGGATAAAATTAACCACACAAGCATTCTTAATGTTGCTCAGTGTATCAGACTTTGAAGACGTCGTAGGGGCAGCAGATGACCGTATTATAAAGAATGCACCTGAAAAATGGATAAGGCGTCTGCTGACCTGTATTTCTAAGACCAAAGGAGGTGGAAAAGGACTCAGAGAGAACGCAAAATTCTTATTATTTAAGGAATATAAAAAAATAATTTACATTCTTTATCTGAAAATGTAAGTTTACCAGTTTGTGAGATCTCTCAAATATATTTCAAAACTTTAAAAAATCTAAAACATGCATATGGAAATGTATGCAGAGACTGTGTAGCATTGTGGATGATCTCACATTGAACACACCCACGTAACCAGCACTCATATCAAGACATAAAAAGCCACCTTCCTTCTAAGCACGACCAGCCAGGGAAGCAGTACCCAGATTTCTAATACCAGATACTAGTTTTCCCTTTTTAAAAAGCTTGATATGGATAGAAACAGTCAGTGTGTATCAGTACTCTTGTGTCTGTCTTTTTCCACTCAACGTCTCTCTCTGTCATCTACCTATCACCTATTAATTTTGTTTACCAAGGTAATCTATGCTGGTTATAAGAATTCAAACATTACAGAAATATATAATGTAAAAATTGTTTCCATATAATTCCCTTTATACTCTCATAACAACTGATAGACATTATTTCCAAATTGTTTCCTATATGGATTCCAACTTTTTGTTTTTACTGTTTCAACAAAAATGGTTAATCATACTACATAGGTACTATTCTGTATATACTCTACTGTTTCAACTACAGAGGTGCTATTCTATAACTTGTTTTATTCACTTGCGGTACCTGGGGTATCTTGCCTATGTATATCTTGATACATAACAACCTTGCTTTGATACGCTGGTGTTTATCATCTAATCCTAAATGGCGATTCTAATGGTAGAAATTTTGGAATAAGTAGCAAGGAAGGATAACACCATAGTAGCCATGCAATAAAAATTCTGGGGGCTGTAGGGCTATCCATTCTTTTTCCCTGTACTGACTTGTATGTAACAGCTTGACTTTTTTCCTGGAAAACTCCATGTCTTTTTCTTTACTAAGCATTATTTCTTGCACAGCAGATACAGGGACAAATTTTAATCTTCACTAAAAGTGACTGTCTTACATGTTATCATGTCTATTTCGTTTCTTAAATTAATTAATTTGGGGCACTTTCTTTGTTTCACTCTGTAGCCTTCAGAGGTTGTTATTATTTCTACCGGCTGTGGAGTGTTTCTTTGTCTAGTTTGATAGACCTGTTAACAGAACCAAACTAGTGGTGAGTGCTTAGGTCCTGGAGTCAGAAGACCTAAGATTAAATCACAACTCGCACAAATCCTGACTCTGTGACCTAGGGCAAGTGACTTAATGTCTTTGTGCCTCAGTTCCCAGATCTGTAAAATAGGCATAACATACAACAGTATTTACCCTCTAAGATGGTTGTTACGGAGAAGGCTCAAAACAAAGGCTATTATTATAGTTTATTGCTAACTTTCCATGGCTGTCTTTATAATTTTCAAATTCTCTTGCTGGTGAGGAAGAATAGCCTGTTAGCTATACTGAATAGCATGTGATGCAGGATACCACTGTGCTAAATGCAGGCTCTGAAATCAGGTTGCCTAGCTTCTCCCTGAGTCTGCCCCTCTAGCTTACTATTTAGACTCCTGGTGCTTCCTCTTTCTCATCTGTAGAAAAGGATAATAGTAACTACATCAGAAGACTATGGAGAGAATTGAAGACTATAATCTGTATAAAGCATTTAGACCTGTGTCATTCAATACGGAAGTCACTAGCCCCACGCTGCTATCTAGCATGTGAAATGTGACTAGTCCAAACTGTGTAAATTACACACTAGGTTTAGAAGATTAGTAGGAAAACAGTGTGTAACTATCTCATTAATAGTTTTTTATTGAGTCCATGTTGACAAGAGAATATTTTGGGTAGACTGTGTTAAATAAAATATGGTGTTAAAATTAATTTCACTTGTTTCTATGGACTAAACATTTGTATCCCTCCAAATTCATATGCTGAAGCCCTAACTCCAGTGTGATGGTACTTGGAAGTGGGGCCTTTGGGAGGTAATTAGATGAGGTCATGAGGGTGGCGCTCTCCTGATGGGATTAGTGCCCTTTGCAAGAAGAGGAGGAGACCAGAGTCTTCTCTTTCTCCATCATGCAAGGGTGCAGCAAGAACATTGCCATCTGCAAACCAGGAAGAGGGTTCTCAGCAGACACCAAAACTGCCGGCACTATGACCTTGGACTTCCAGACTCCAGAACCGTGAGAGATAAATGTCTGTTATTTAAACCGACCCATCTATGAAATTTTGTTATGGCAGCTTAAGTTAAGATACTGTTTATTTTTTTAAAAAATATGTGTCTGCTAGTAAATTTTACTTTCCTTGTGTGGTTCACATTTATGGCTTGCATTATATTTCTTTTGGACCGTGCCAAGCTAGCACACAGTAAACACTCAAAAATGTTCAACTATTATTCTTAGGCAGTTCTCACTATAAACAAAAAAATACTAGTTTTACATGCCTCTTTATGGGCCAGTTGTCACTTTGACCACATTAAAAAAAATCATCATGTTATCATCAACTATGGGGAAAGTGAGAGTTTTATTTGGTTAGGGGGGAAGAATTGTCCTGACTTTTGCTCAGTGATAGGAATGCTTTTCGTGTGATCAAATCAAGGTTTTTCTCCAACAGTGGACTGAGTAATGATTGCAGACTAATTACAGCATGCATATTGCACTTTGCTTTGCAGTAACAGCTTTCTACCAGCTGTTTCCTTTAGCAGTTGTTCATTTCAAGTAGGTACCAATGTTGCTGGAAGTGTGGGATGCAGAAAGCAATTTCAGTTCTTTGCTTCAGATTGAAATCTGTATATTTTCTTGCATTTTTTTCCCGTAAGGGCCCTTCAAAATCTACATAGCTCTAAGGCTAATTTCTTAGCACCCTTTCTGGTTTCCTTTTTCAGAAAAAAAAATTGTTTGAAGATTATACACAGAATGATACAAAATCTCAAGTTTAATTAAGCTTTAGCAAAAATATCCTTTAACCATTACATTTGTTTCTTGCTTTATTCCCTCATAGCCTGCAACTCTTCTGAAGTACACTTTCAAGTAGAGATTCAATAGAGCCATTTAGAGTCATCATTACTGTGGATTAAATAACTGTTCCCATCTGGCTCGTGAAATATATAATCTGTATTCTTCTCTGGATAATAAATACGGTAACTAACTACTTACCATCCCCTAGATCATCACTTTTCTCTGTCCTGGTGGGTTTTTATCTTTATTTTCTATCAATGAGAACTTTTCATTAACTCTTTCTTTGCATAGAAACACGTCCTTGTGGGCACGTGGGCTTGTTTTTAACAGAGAAAAACATTATCCTGGTTCCTCTGACCCCAGCAGGGCTTTAGATGCGCAATGGTGACGATTAACCATGGCTGGCATTCACTGAGCACCTACTCTGTGGTAGGCACCAAAATCTTAGGGACAATGCTGAATGATTTGTAAATATCATCTTATGCAAACCTTTTCAAAAACCCCTTGAGGGGCATTCCTACCCGCTTCAAGACTAGGAGACAGATTCAGAGACTTACAGCCTGTGATTCTGTGATTCTAATCTGATTTGTTGGACTCCAAGTCCCGTCACCTGCACTTCTAAATCAGGGTCTGTAAAGGGAGGGAGCACCTCAGGGGCTGTTCTGGATGATTCATTGGAGGGTGGGAATGATGTGTTAGGACTTTTCTTTGGATACATGGTGTGTTTTTTGAAGTTTCTGTTTGTCTGTTTTACAGTGTGCAAGACAGGAAAGTACATCAGCACATGCAGAAAACATCTGCAAACTTTTACAGGTGCTGGGAATGCATGCTCAAAATTTTTTTTACCACTGAAAAAAGTCCCAATTTTACCACGTAGTAAAATTAGTTAGGGGAACTAATGCATATCACACCATCCACACAAACATAAGACATGAGATATATGTGACAATACATGCGATCCAACATACACAACTTTTGTAGCCAAGAGAAGAGTCTTTCGGGACTTCCCTGGTGGCGCAGTGATTAAGAATCTGCCTACCAATACAGGGGATGTGGGTTCAATCCCTGGTCTGGGAAGATCCCACGTGCCTCAGAGCAACTAAACCTGGGCATCACAACTACTGAGCCTGCGCTCTAGAGCCTGTGAGCCATAACTATTGAGCCCACGTACCACACCTACTGAAACCTGAGTGCCTAGAGCCCGCGCACGGCAACAAAGAGTAGCCCCCACTCTGTCACCACTAGAGAAAGCGCATGTACAGCAAGGAAGACCCAAGCAGCCAAAAAATAAAAAATAAAAAAAAAAAAAGAAGAGTCTTTCTTTAAAGAAGCATCATTGGCCCTTATCTTTAGTATAACTCAGGCTCCACACTCAGGGGTTACTTTCCCTTAGGGTTAAGGTAATTTTTCTCACTGTCATTCCTAAGTGAATAGATGCCTTAGCCACTTGACCACTGCTGCATGTTCCTACTACCTATTCTCAGCTCACCTTGGGGCTCTGCTTGTTTTACTGCTGTCATCTACTTCTTGGAACTCTGAGGTAAATAATTACCCATGATACAGTGTCACCACAGCCATGAAGATTCCAACTTAGGGCATAGAAGTCTGTGGTGCCTTTTATTGCCTTGGTCTCTAATTACCCCCATGCAGCTAACACAAAGTTGCTTTCTGTATAACAGCCTTTATTATAATATAGGTTGGTGACTGAGAAGAGTAACTAGAGGGAATTGTAATGTAGAAAAAAGTGGATTCTAAATGTGACTATCTCCAGAAACCAAGAGAAAAGGAAAAGCCTTGCCTCCTTGTCTTACAAATTTCACCATTTTCATCCTCCTCCTCATTTTCCCCCTTATCCTCTTCATCCAGAGGGCGGGAAGGAGAGAGCAAGAGAGGTGTCTTTCTTCAATTCTTCACGATGCAACCTTTCATTCCCATTTTGGAAAACCTTATCTTCTACTCAGTGGCATGGTCTCACATCTTCCCACCATCAGAATAACCCATGTATACAATAATTCACAGTAGCGAAAAAGTCCACATACTTGAGTCACTCAGTCTAGAGTAAAGGACTTGAATAGAACAGTTCAAGGTGGGATTTACATTCTAACTGTGATTCTTTAAACATCTTTCCATGAGCAGGAGGCAAAAATCTGGGCCTGCCCTTCTTCCTGTGTCACTTTGGTCTCCTGTAGGGAACTCTTGGATGCAACACACACACACACACACACACATGCGCGCGCACACACACACTCCTTCAAAGGACAAATGATAATTTCCCAAGATGGTAGAACTTAAATCCACAGTAAGGAAGAAAACCTAATCTGAGAGGTTTATTTACAAGCCATACATTCTGCAAAGCGTATCCTTGCCAAAATGTAGTGTTTTGCATTGCTTTGTTTTATTTTGTTTTTTAAGAATTTTTATTGAGATACAGTTAACATACAATAAACTGCATATATTTAGAGTGTACAATTTGGTATCCCAATCTCCCAATTCATTTCCCTCCAACCCTCCCCGCTTTCCCCACTTTTTGCATTACTTTGTAAAGCCACAGCAGTCTCATTTTCTTGTCCTTCAGCTCTGAACCACATACTGTCAATTTCAATTTGATCAAATTCAACAATCACTTTTTAAGAATTTATTATTTTTATTGAAGTATAGTTGATTTACAATGTTGTATTCGTTTCAGGTGTACAGCAAAGTGATTCATATATATATAATATATATTTTAGGTTCTTTTCCTTATAGATCATTACAAAATATTAAGTATAGTTCCCTGTGCTATACAGTGGGTCCTTTTTGGTTACCTATTTTGTATATAGTAGTGTGTATATGTTAATCCCAAACTCCTCATTTATTACCCCCCCCCCTTTCACCTTTGGTAACTATAAGTTCTTTTTCTATGTCTGTGGGTCTATTTATGTTTTGTATATAAGTTCATTTGTATCATTTTTTTTAGATTCTACGTATAAGTGAGATCATATTATATTTGCCTTTCTGTGTCTGATTTACTTCCTTTAGTGTGATAATCTCTAGGTCCATCCATGTTGCTGCAAATAGCATTATTTTTTATGGCTGAGTAATATTCCATTGTGTGTGTGTGTGTGTGTGTGTGTGTACCACATCTTCTTTATCCACTCATCTGTGGATTGACATTTAGGTTGCTTCCATGTCTTGGCTAACAATCACTTTTTTTTGATACCTGATTTGAGTCAGATACTGAGATACTGAGTATATAGGTCAATAAAACAGTGCTTGTCCTCAAGAACCTAATAAACTAGAACAGGGAGATAGACACACATAGTTATTAAAAGAGTGTGTGAAAAGTTGTATACTTATATGCAGAAGGCTTTGAAAATATTGAAAAGGAGCAAAGAATTTTTCTTAGGGGAAGTGGAAACGATTTATGGAGGAGGAGAGAGTAGTGGTGCCAGGCTTTAAAGAGCAGGAAAGATTTCACTAGGCAGGGGAGACAGTGGGGAGAACATGAGTCAAAGGAACCTGTGTTCATTGCTCACATGTCCTGCACTTAAAATATCCCATTTTCTTTACCTTAGGGGGCACAATGACATGATGGTGGAACTGTAATGAATGGTACAAATGCGGGGACAAAATGCATTCTTCCTAATCTCTTCTTCAACATGTTTAACATAGTACAGAAAAGAAATACCCCTAAATTAAAAAAAAAAATCTTATTTTCTATCCACTTGTTCAAAATTGACCCATTTCAAATGTCACTTTCAAATTGGAGCTTCTTTCTTATTACCATACTGTTTGATAACAGTGACTGTTCCATTCATTAGGAAGTTTTCCTATTCTGCCTAGCCTCACAGTTATTTTTTTAGGTATATATCCATTATCGCCACATGAGAGGGGATTATGTATAGATTTACACATTCATATGCATATAGGCAAACAGTTCTCCCTAACCCACAAGGTCTAGCACAGGGATTTGCATATGGTAGATGTTCAGACAGGGTTTGTTGGCTACACTAAATCCCAAGTCCCAGTTTGTACGGAAAGCCACATCCAGTGTTGGAGAACTCTGAGGTTGGTGTTGTATTTAGAAGAAAATATAAAATGTAGAAGAGAGCAGCATAAAACAAATGAAAATATTCCCATTGTGCGCTTATGATAAGCCTTCGTCTCACAGGAATTTTATAGGAATCACTCTCAAGTCTTTCATTCCATGCCAGTAGAGATGGAGGCTGCTGCTTCCTCCTCCCGCCTAAGGAATCTGTCATGGATTTGAAGGGAGTGCTGGGAGCTAGGCCAGGAAACTAGCATTAGGTCCTAATACGTATTAGTTTTCTAAGGCTACCATAACAAAGGACCACAGACGAGGTAGCTGAAACAACAGAAACATTTTCTCATGGTTGTGGAGGCTGAAAGTATGAGGTCAAGATGTAGGCAGGGTTGGTTTCTTCTGAGGCCTCTCTCCTTGGCTTGTAGATGGCTGTCTTTTTTCTATGTCTTCCCATGATCTTCCCTCTGTGTGCACCTGTGTCCTAATCTCTTCTTATAAGGACACTATTCATACTGGATTAGGGCCCATTCTAATGGCCCCATTTAAGTTAATTATCTCTTTAAAGACCCTGTGTCCAAATATAGTCACATTCTGAGGTGCTGGGGGTTAGGACTTCAACATAAGAATTTGTTGGGAGAGAGTGAGGGACACAGCTCAGACTAAGGGCCCAGAGTAGGGCTAAAAGATGAAGGTGGAGCGGTGATTGGACTACATAGTCGATTATTGCTACAGGTTCCCAACCAGAGCTGGAACTGGGAACTCCTGAGATTTACTACAACAACTGGAGACCAGCAAAAGAAGTGTAAGTACAGTTTTAGTGGTCAAACCTAGAAAAAGAAGGTTCCTAAACTCTTTTCAAGATTCTCCTCTGGAATAGGTGCAAGTCAATCAAAATGTTGCCGAAACTCACCTGCTGGGAAAACAGATGCAGGAGTGGGTCCTTCCGACATGGATAATGGCATGGAATAGAGCACAGGGACTGTGGAGACGCACATCAGGAGTCAAAGGCCTGGTGATCTAAGAAAGGGACAAAAGCATCAAGATCACAAGGGCTGAGAGAGAGGCAGTGATATTCATATGAAGATGGAACACCAGGGCGCGTGGGCTGGTCAGGCAGGTGGGAGGCAGAGCCAGTGGAGATTTCCCAGCAGCAACAAGGGAAGGAGACAGCTTTTTACAGGCCACATGTGATTGGTCTTGTGGGTGCCCAGTGAAATATAAAAGATGCCAAGCTCTTTAAGAGAAGGTGGCAGACACTGATACCAAGGAATTCCATGGTCACAGCATTAATGGTTTTCAAGGACTTACCTCTTTTAAGGCTATGAGATCTGCTTAATGAGAAGATATGGAGTCCACTACAGTTTTGAGTTGGTGGAGCTTATCAGGGAGGGTAGAATCAGGATTTTAGAAGTGGAAAGACTACCTGTAGAGCAGTGGTCCTCAAACTTAGGCGTGTATCAGAATCACTTAGATTCTTAGTATCCAGTAAAATAACAGGATACTGAGATCCAACCCCAGAGTCTCTAATTCTGTAGGTCTGGAGCAAAGCCTGAGAATTTTCATTTTTTTTTTAAAATCAGGAGGATCCCTTTTTTTTTTTTTAAATAAATTTATTGATTTATTGGCTGCATTGGGTCTTCGTTGCTGCATGGGCTTTCTCTGGTTGCGGTGAGTGGGGGCTACTCTTCATTGTGGTGCACGGGCTTCTCATTGCAGTGGCTTCTCTTGTTGTGGAGCACGGGCTCTAGGCACGTGGGCTTCAGTAGTTGTGGCATGTGGGCTCAGTAGTTTTGGCTCACGGACTTAGTTGCTCCTCAGCATGTGGGACCTTCCCAGACCAGGGCTGAAACCTTTGTCCCCTGCATTGGCAGACGGATTCTTAACCACTACGCCACCAGGGAAGTCCCGAGAATTTGCATTTCTAACATGTTCCCAGGTAATGCTGGTGCTGCTGGTCTGGGGAACACATTTTGAGAATCACTACTTAGATGAACGGTTTTCAACCCTAGATGCACATTAGAATCACCTGGGAAACTTACAAAACAGCCCCATGCCCAGGCTGCATTCCAGACCCACTAAACCTAAATTACTAAGGCTGGGACCATGGCATCCGAACTCTTTAAAGCTGCCCAGATCATTCCAATACTGCCATGTTTGAGAACAAGTTCTGTGAAAGCTTTCTTATTCCATGTCTTGAGTTAGTGGAAAATGATCACATGCCACTTGTTGCCTTCGCTTAGCTACATTCACATTTTATAGGTGAGGAAACTGATACGATTTTACAGTCGTAATTGCTCAACCACAGGGGATAAGGTTACTTTAATGATCTGAGTAACTGAGCACATTGAAGCTAAGAGTTGTGCTAAGTTTGAGAAGTGTTTAGGCTGGGATATTGATAATAACGGAGTAGGGAAGAATGCTTCTTTCAAGCAGAAAAATGAGATGGAGCAAACTGATAGGCATATTCAAACCGCAGTCTGACACCAATTCATTAATAGCATGTGACACAACTTCATCTGATCGTGGGAATTTTGCAGGTTTTCTTTCTGTGTGTGCAGAAGTGACACCAGGATGGCAGAAGGCATGTTGACTCTTGGAAAAGTAATAAAGTTAAAAGTACAACACAAACATCCTGCTAGACAAAGACTATCTGCACATTGATTAGTAGTGTGTATTATGTAGAGAAAACACCACAGAGTAGTATTTTATGCTACTACCAAAATTGTTGACTGTCTGTGAGATGGAAAGGGCCACCCATCACCCATCCTACACATCGTGGCGATTAGAAGCAGAGGAAAAGCCCACGGCCATTTACCAGCATTGAATGGTCGTGTAACATGCTCCACTGAGAGCAAAATCATGACCAATTTCAGCAACGAGGAAGTTATTTGCTGCCTGGCACTTACTCTACAATCACTGTGCTGCAAACCAAGAAATAAATATGGGTTAGTGATGTAGAGAGCAGTAAATAGCCACATAAGGAGTGAGAATTGCTTTAATTTCCTCTGTGCTAAAAAGTCAGCAAATGTTCTTGAGCCCCTTAAAGGGGGCAAAGGATTTCAGAGACTGGCTTTGGCGGCTGGAGTTTTTCAATTCGATTTTCCTTTACTGGTAGAAAAAGCCCCCACAGAGAAGTATTCATGTGAAGGTAACACAAAAACTTAATAGAACTTAGGAAGAGAATTTCATTTTTTGCCCTGTGTTGCACTTAGTTTTGACTATCTACTGAACTTCCCTTTCCTCCTGGTCCTTCCTCCTTCCCAAGAGAACCAACTGTTTTTCAATTCTCCACTCTCCTCTTGGCCACCTGCTAACAAGAGCTGGTTTAGGTCCACCATGTTGGTCTCATTTCTCTTGCGAATGAATTATATAGGCTTGGGCACATGATGAAATTCTGGCTCGAGAAATG
This sequence comes from Hippopotamus amphibius kiboko, assembly GCF_030028045.1. NCBI lineage: Eukaryota > Metazoa > Chordata > Mammalia > Artiodactyla > Hippopotamidae > Hippopotamus > Hippopotamus amphibius. The sequence goes on from NC_080196.1 coordinate 96,268,360, forward strand.
TGACACGTGTGGTGGGAAAGAATACTTGATATAAAGGAGACAAGTAGAAAGATATGGTATCTTCTTCCCTGGATGTGGTCATAGTTTATAGTCGTGATCTTGGAGCTTTGAGGGGTGCTGCTCTGAGGACAGACACACAATGGAAATAAGATGTTGTTGTGCCAGGGAATTAACTATGCCTGGAGAATTTCTTGTTATATGAGATAATAAATACCTTCTTATTTAAGTCAGTAGAAGCAGGGTTTCCTGTTCCTTGCAGTTGAAGGCACAATTGATACAGTTGGTTCTTTGAGAAATGTTTGTGAGAGTTAACATTTCTCTAACATTTGTCAAGATGGAAAGAGACAGAAAGACCAATGTATTGTATCACCATGCTGCTTTATAATTCCTTATAGAAACTGCTCTTAATTTAAAAATAACTTCTCACATTTTACTTTTATTTTCCTTTCCATTTAGCTTAATCTTAGCAATTATCTTGACAGATTTAAGGTAAAGTACTTCATTCATGTAATAAAAGTTGATTGACAGTTTTAATGTGTGGAAGAGGTTAAGATGTGACTTTAGCATTAATAAGCTTTTAAGCTTTACATAGTACAAACACACATTTAGAAAAATGGATGCAAAACCATTAAATTCTCCTTAAATATTACCAAGAAAAATGGCCTCCCAAATTAGTCTTAGTTGCTGTTAGTATTTATTTTTAAATTTTTCTCATTTACTCATCAGTAAATAATTTTTTTAGTAATAATCGTTTTTTCAACAAAATAATTTTTCAAACCTTTTTTGAGGTGTTATTTATATACAAGATGCATACACTATAAGCACACAGTTCGACGAGTTTTGATGAGTATATATATTTACATAACCACCAACCCAATCAAATCATCCCAGAAAGTTCACTTTGGCTTCTTTAAGGTCAGTCCCTCTGCCCCCAGTATAATCTATCACTATAGATAAATTCGGCGGGTTCTATGACTTTATGTAATCAGAGAGCACTGTTTTATGTCTGTTTTACTTCTCTCAGCATAATGTTACTGAGATTCTCCTATGTTGCTGAGTGTATCATTAAAGTCTTTTAATTGCTGACTAGTATTCTATTGTATGAATGTGCCGGAGTTTATTTATCCATTCACCTCTGAGGGACAACATGGGTTGTTTCTAGTATTTGGTTATTATGGAAAAAGTGCTGTACATTAGTGTAAAAGTTTTTATGGGCATATTTTTTCTGGGTCATATGGTAAAGTCTGTGTCTAACTTTGTAAGAAACTGCCAAACTTTTCCAGAGTGATCCTACCATTTTGTATTCTTGGAGGTGTATGAGAGTTCTGACCGACATCTGGTGTGGTCAGCTTTTTAACTTTTAGCCATTCTAATGAGCGTGATATGATATCTCATTGTGGTTTTAATTTGTATTTCATGGAATGATGCACATCTTTTCATGTTTCTATTGGCCATTCATATATCATTTTTGAGGTCTTTTTTAAAATCTTTTGACTTTTAAAAATTGGATGATTTTCTTCTGATATTGAGTTGAAGCAATGCTATGTGTATATTGGATAGAGGCTGTTTTTCAAATATATGTATTGCAAATATTTTCTCCCAGTATGTGGCTGATTTTTTATCTATTTTCTCACTGATGTCTTTTGAAAATCAGAAGGTCTAAATTTTGGTGAAGTTCAACTTACAAATTTAAAAAATAATAATTGGAGCCTTTTTGTATTCTAAGAACATATGTCTTTGCCAATTTCAGAGTCATGAAGGTTTTTTTCCTAGAAGTTTTCTTTTAGAAGTTCTATAGGTTAGCTTTTATGTTTAAGTCTATTATCCATTTCAAATTAAATTTCATGTATGTGATGATGTAAGGGTTAGCATTTATTTTTTAAAATATGAATATCTAGTTGTTTCATCACCATTTGTTGACAGGGGCATCATTTACCCGTTGAACTGTGTTGGTACCTTTGTCAAAAATCAACTGAATGTATATATGTGGATCTACTTCTGGTCTCTCTATTCTGTTCCATTAATCTACTAGTATATACTTATGCCATTACCACTCTGCCTTGATCAGAATATTTATAATAAATCTTGAAGTCAGGTGATTTGATTCTTCCAATTTTGCTTTGGCTATTTTAGGTTCTGTGCAGTTCCATTTGTCTTAGGATCATCTTGTTAATTAAAAAAAAAATGCCTGCTGGATTTTTGATTGGGAATTCATTGAACCTATAAATCAATATGGGGAGAAGTGATATCTTAACAATATTAAATCTTCTAGTTCATGATTGTGGTATATTTCTGCATTTATTCAAACCTTTCAAAAATTCTCTCATCAATATTTTTCTATTCTGCAGTGTTTAAATTTACATACCTTTCATTAAATTTATTCCTAAGTATTTTATGGATCGTGATGCCATTATAAAAATATTTTCCAATTTTTTTGCTTATATACAGAGATACAGTTGATTTTTATATTAAGCTGGTGTCCTACAACTTTGCTATATTCATATTTTAATGTGAAAAAATTTTTAAATAGGAAAAAATGGAAATAAAACCACATCATTCCCATATAGTTGCCACACAGATACTGTAGTTAACATTTTGCTATATTTCCTTTATCACATTTATGTCCATCTATTCTTCTATTTTATTTATATTATTTTTTTATGTACTTCTAAGTAAGTTGCAGGCATTAATGTACATCACCCTAAACACTTCAGCATGTATATCATTAACTGGAATTCAATTGCTGTTCGTATTTTCTTTAAGTAAAATCTGCTTTCAGTGAAATGTACAAATCTTAAGTGTACTGTTTGATACCTTTTTAAAAAAAAATCTTTATTTATTTGGCTGTACCAGATCTTAGTTGCGACACTCAGGATCTTCATTGCCATGTGCAAGATCTTCCTTGTGGCATGCGGGATCTTTTAGGTGTGCCATGTGGGATCTTTAGTTGTGGCATGCAAACTCTTAGTTGCAGCGTGTGGGATCTAGTTCCCTGACCAGGGATCGAACCTGGGCCCCCTGCATTGGGAGTGAGGAGTCTTAGGCACTGGACCACAGGGGAAGTCCCTGTTTGATAGTTGTTGACAAATGCATAGCAGTTGTGTTGTCTTATGTTCTTTCCAAGTCAATCTCTGCTTCCATAACCCTCAAGGCAACTACTGTTCTGATTTTTTAAGTGATAGATTAGTTTTGCTTATTTTAGAACTTTATACAAGTTCAGCCATGAAGTATGTACTCATTTAGGGGAAAATTTCTTTCAATCAGCATGATATTTTTCAGTTTCATCTATGTTGTTATCAATATTTGATTGACCTATTTATCTATTTTTACTCCTTACTACACTCTTTTGATCACTGTTAATTTATAAGTTGTAAAGTTGAGTAGTATAAGTCCTCTAACTATATTTTAAAGAATGGTTTACGTTTCTGGGCCCTTAGCATTTATGTATGAATTTTAGAATCAGTTTGTCAATCTCTAAAAAAGACTGGTGAGACTATGATTTAGATTGCTTTGACTATTAGATCACTATGAAGAGAATTTGGTATCTAAATATTGAGTCTTCCTATCCATGAATTGAGCATATCTCTTCATTTCTTTAGGTAGCTTTAAATTTATCTCCCTAAGATTTTCTATTTTTCAGTGGAGAAGTCTTATTCATCTTTTGTGGAAACACTTATTTCTAAGTGTTTCATGTTTTTGATACCATTACGTATGGTTTTATATTGATAATTTTGCTTTCAAATTGGTGGTAGTTAGCACATAGAGATATAATTCATTTTTGTACATTGGCCTTGCATTCATTTACTAGTTCTAGTAATTTTTTTTTGTAGATTTGCTATTTTTCCACACAGACATCATGTCATCTGCAAATAAATACAGTTTTGCTTATTGTTTTCCATCCTGTATATCTTTTATTTCTTTCTCATGCTTTATTGCACTGGCTAGGATGTCAGTGAAAAGCTGAACTAAAGTGATGAGTGGGTATTTTTGCCTTTTCTTGATGTTAGCAAGAACTATTCTGTCTGTCGTTAATTATGTTAGCTGTAATGATTTTTGGTTGTTGTTTTCTTTTTGTTTGTTTATTTTTTGGAGAGTTATTTTGTCAGGTTGAAGAAGTTCTCATTTATTCCTAATTTGGTGAATTTTTATCATGAAGAGGTGTTGCATTTTTAAAAATGATTTTTCTGCAAATATTGGGATGATCATAAGATCATATTTCTCTTTACCTGTCTGAATGTATTTTCCTTTAGTTCTTTGATCACATTTATAGTAGCTACTTTAATACATTTATATGCTAAGTCAAACATCTGAGCTATGTTAGGTTTGATTATTGTCGACTGTTTTCTTGACTATGGGTTACATTTTCCTCTGTCTTTACATATCATAGCAGTTTTGATTCCATTCTGGACATTGCACATGGTGCTGGGTTTTGTTGTCTTCCTCTGAAAAGTGATGATCTTTGCTCTAGTAGCAACTTCAATCATTGGCTGATCATCACTGTGTAAGCTTGGTCTTATACTTTGTCAGAGTTGATCTTTGGAAAGCCCAAGATGTTTCCTAAACCTTTCTTAACCGATGGGACTCACTCCTCTGCAATTCCTGCTAGGACTTGGTTTTACCCTGTGGTGGGAAGATGTAAAGTGGCACTTACTCTAGGACATGGTCCTTACTCCTTTGCTGATGTTTCAACTGGTTACCAAAGGATATTACATGATGCAGGAAATTCAACTTCCTCAGCATTACTCAACTTCTAGTGCGTCTGGTTCTCTCTTAGCCCTACAGCAGCTGCTCTCAAGTAGTTTCACCCTGTGCCCTTGGCCAGGGACTTTTAGGGAAACAGACTTCTGGACCTCTCACTGGGCCCATTTATCTCCTGCCTTGCACGTTCTAGTCAATCCAGCTGCTCCAAACTCTGATCTCTGCCTCCTTACTTCAGGGGGATCACCATACTTATTTATATTTGTATCAAATATGTACCACATATTGGAAGTAGAGGGCTCAATTGCTTGTGGAGCTCCAATAGTGACTACTCTGCTCTCAAGGATCATAGTCTTGTTATATGACTGTTTTCCAGCATCTTGAATATCTGTCTAGTTTTGTGGTAGTAGGAGAACTAGTCCGGTACCAGCCACTCAATCATAGCTTGAAGCGAAAACTCTCAAGGGTTCTCATTTTTAACCTTTTCTTTCATATTTTAAGTAGTCTTTTTGATTTTATGAATTCTTATCTATTTTTTATTTTTGGCAGAGTACAAATTGCATGCCAAAAGATAGCCCTTAGCAGGCACCTCTGAGTTATAGACTTTTAGAATTTTAAAGTTAAAAAGGAATCTTAGCAATCATTGATTCTACCTTTCTCCTGTAATGAAGGAAGAAACAGGTCCAGAGAGATTAGGTGATTTACTCAAGGTTGCACAGATTGTTAGTGATTTAAAGCACCTGCTCATGGAGGCAATAAATACCATAAAAACTGTACCATGGTAATGGGTGGAAGCTGCCTTATCTTTGCACTATATATGAAAAATAAAAGGATTCCAACAGTAAGCATTTTCAAAGTATAAAGACTGCAAAAGGAACACTTAGCCTGGCTAAACTGCTTTCAAGATTTTAAAATCCCTTTAGTCACACTCTTTTACATAAAGCATCAAATGTGCTAATTAGAAAAGATTTAGATTTACTAATCAAAAAGTCTCTACTTGGCAAAATTAAAAGTAATAAAGTTCCTCAAAAACTTTTGCTTTTGTTTATCTTCTTCCCCTTAAGAAGGAGTGAATACTGTTTTGACAATTTCTAAATTTGACATAAAAATCTTTATCATTATATGAATTAGTATTTCAGTTTTATCTATCAGTGTTTAAGCATAATGAGGAGGTAATACACAATTCACTTTCTAAACTAGTATAAATGTCTAAAACTCCATTTTCTGATTCCTGTTTTGTTGCTTTTTTGTTAAACTGTGTTGTAGAAGATTTTTTAATGTATCAACATGTCCTATTGTTAAATATGCTTTTATCAGAGTGATATATACTATGTCATATAAGTGCCCTATGCATGATGCACAAAGGAAAGAATATGAATTTGAACAATCTCTTAAAAGGCTACCCACAGACCAACAGCTAATGTAATTTTAAAAGCCTTAAGATACTAAGAACAACTGCAAGTCAGTATCATTTTAAAAATACCCACTGTGTGCAGAGGACTGGATATTCTTATTTAGGTTTAAAGAATCTGATAAAGAAGAGAGAACATAGCAAAAATAACCAGTTACCAAGATCAATGAAAAATAAATTTGATGGTAGTAAAACATTATAAAGCTAGGAATTAGGATATCTGTAGTCCTTTATGAAGAAGACAGCTTTACTGAAGGACATTAAAAAAAAAGGAAAAGAACTAATATTCGTAGATGGGAAAGCATCTATTACACCATTGCCAGTTCCCTCACAATCAGTTTTCAGGTGTAATACAATTCAAAATGGAATTTAAAAAAATGTTATGGCCCGTATTAAAATCAAATGACATTGCCAATAATTAAAAGAAATAAAATTTGAAGAAACAATTATATTATCTTTGATAAACAACTGCAGTTTTTTAATTCTGAAGAGTCTTTGCAAATCTTGAAGGAAAAAGATGAATAATTCAGTAGAAGAAAATGACAAAGAAAATGTACTAGAGGCATTTTACAAAATTACTAAAAAAGGAATTTAAAAAATCGTCTATCTCATAATCCAAAATAGACAAATTAAATAATAACACAATTGAAATTTTCAAATGCTAATGTTGGTAAAAGTGAGAACAAATAACTGAATGTTGGCAGAGGTCTGGGGAAAGGAGTACTTTTATTCTCTCTGTTGGGAGTATAATTTGCTTTGACAGTATGACAATAAACCAGCTATTCCCTTTAACCTGGTGACTCAACTTTGGGGATTTACAGTAAAGAAATAATCAGAGATATCCTTAAAGATTTCAATACAAATGTGTTCATGACAGAATTATTTATAATAATGGAACTTTGAGAATTTTAAAGTAAGATGTGATATATTTATATATGCAATGTATTTATATAATGGAATGGTAGCTAGCCTTTAAAGTTATTTGAAAATATTTAATAAGATTATAAAATGCTACTTATAAAGTTGTTTATTCAGTATTATTAATTTTATTAAAAAATATAAAAACTAATATGCATAAGCTCTAAAGAAATGCACCACGCTGTTAACTGTGGCTGTCTCTAAGGGGGTGTTTATGAATTTCTTTTTCCAAATTTTCTTCAAAGACGTATATTAATTTTGCAATCATTAATTTTTATATGGAAAGGAAAGTGGACTGATAAAAATATGCATCTATAATACAAATAAGGAGACCATAAAAAAAAATACTTGTCTAACTATAACAGTCAAGATATACATTCTTACAGGGATTCAGTGCAGGCAGAATCATTGAGTGTAGTGATTCTCAACTAAGGTGTGATTTTTGTCCTCCAAGGGACATTTGTCAGTGTCTGGAGATATTTGTGGTTGGAGGTAGGGGGTTGCTACTGGCGTTTAGTGGGTAGAAACCAGGGATGCCGCTGAACACCCTGTAATGCCTAGGACAAAGATTCATCCAGCCCAAGATTTCAGCAATGTGGAGATTGAGAAACCCCAGTGGAAAGATCATGAGGTTAGGATTCTGAGATCTGCAGCTCTCTTAAATCCATTGTAGCTTCTTGATCTTTTGAAAATCTTGTGAAATCTTGTGTCTCTGTTTTCTCATCCATAGAATGGCCCTAACAGTATCCTTAAAGGGTAAAATGACTGAAAAGGAGGTTGTGAGACTAAGTGGTGATAACAGATGTGTGGAAGTGTTTTGGTACTAAATTCTATTTGAGAGTAAGGAGCAATCATTAGCATTATTTATTTCTCTTTGCTTTGAAGCAGCCTTATGGCAGTGGGTGGGGGGTGGGGGTGGTCGCCTCAAGTTTAAGTGTCGCATCAAGGTTTTGAGGACTATGCATCTGGCTGATTCAACTGTATCTCCAATTGTATGTACGCATCAAACACATAAAAAGAGAATGTCCAGCAGTCCATTACAATGATCATTAAAAACCTACAAAAAATGTCAAGCGCAAATTGCCCTACTCTTTTCATTGTCAGCTTGGAGTATTTTGAAATTTTAGAAAGAGAATTTCTTTTCCTGCTTGGGTATATGGATCTCAATTTTCTTGTCCTTTTCATTTAAAAAAAATTATAAGCTCTTTTTGAAATGAAAAACATTTATCACATTTTAATGGGAAATTGCTAGAATTTTTTTAGAAAACGATTTTTGTGATTGTTATTTTGCAAATATGGAGCCAGAATTTTAGCTTATGATGCTTTGTGCATTCACTAATTCCACCTAAAAAAACCCCTTAATCTCCATTGAAGAAAATTGTAGTAATCATATTTACTTTGTGGTCATCAGGATTAAGGCTAATAGTACAAACAGAACGTGCAGGACAGTACCTGGCTTAGTTACCTCTCAACTGCTTCCCCTTGCCTTTAGGATCAGACCTTTCTTTAACACAACCCTTAATAGTCTCTTTCACTGTCCTTTGTTTCAGGAGCCATTCTTTCCTTTCTATCAGGCAAATTCTTACTCATTCTTCAGTTACCACCTGGAGATCACTCCTGCAAGGAGATCTTTCCCCATTTTCAAGATTAAGTTAGTCTCCTGCTACAAGTGACCATAGCATCCTATACTTCCCAACACACATTACCTTTATAATTGATTATCTGTTCAATGCTTGCCCTTGCTTCCCGACTGTAAGCTAAGATGGAGAAAAAGGGAGAGTGGAGTCAAGTATAACGTGTGTGTGTGTGTGTGTGTGTGTGTGTGTGTGTATGTGTATAACATATATAAGTTTAAATATAATATAACTTCATTGCTGTTCACTCAGTCTTTTAATCTATGCCTGGTACATAATAGGTGCTTGTAAATATTGAGTTGAATGAAGCAATGAATGAGATGACTATAATCCTAGAAAAGTAATGACTGAAAGCTTGTTTCCTACAACAAACTAAAATATTCATTGGAATGCAGCTTTGTGGCACCTTTAACAATGGTGGCATGTGAATTGATATTGCAGAATATGTTGGAAGTTGCTTAGGCTGCCAGAGCAGGGTCTGTGGAGTCAAAGATGGGTATGGAGGAAGCAGGATAAAGCACATTGGGTCTCTGAAGGTACTCCTCAGGGCTCACACTCCTTAAGGCACTAACTTACCCACAGGGTTCCTGGCCAGCCGAGTTTATGCCCCAGGATAATCTTGGTGCTGAAGCATGTCAAGGGTACTGACATGAACCCATTTTCCATCATTTTGGGAACATTACTACATTTTTGATACCATCAGAAAAATAGATTCTGGAGTTGTATTCATATGGTTTCTTGAAATACAAGTTTGTTGAGGCAAAGTCACCTAAATGATTTTGATTAAGAATTCGTATTGAGTATCTAATCTATCAGAGAAGGTAAAGTATCTTCCTCCTTTTTCTAATATATATTCATATGATTTCACATTCTTAGTGCCAACTATCATCAAAAATAAGAAATGAATCTTACCATTCATGTAGAACTCATCTTGATATTGAACCACATAACACAGAGTCAGAAAAACCCTGTACTACTGACTGATCCTACACCCTTCCAGGTCTTCACATTGAGGAACTTAATTTACAGATGTACACTTTCGAAGTTGACTCCCTTTTCTTTAAACTTTCATTTCATTATTTATTCTTAGTTTTAGTTAAAAAACTTGATGATATTGTTTACTTGAATTGCATTTTTATGTCCAAAAATAAATACAAGTTACACTTCTACTCATAGCATGTAATACTGGTTTTCAACTTACAAAAGTGTTAAATGTTTCATTTTTAAAATAAAGTACTTAAGTAAAACAAGTGAAGAAGAAAAATTCTCAGTGTAGGTGGTAGGCTGATAAAACAAGATTTTGAAGTTTGTAGATAAATGATTAATATTTTAGAAATCTCGAATTACCATAAAGTACTATATAACAGGGTTTAGGAATATAGTATTTTAAATTTCTTAATGAAATTTTTTCTCTTGGCTTGTAAAAAGTGTAGGTGGGCATTTTAAAACTCAAGAGTACCTATGCACCATTCAAGTAATCTGGAAGTCTTCAAAATCTTTTGTTTCAGGTTACATCATAGGCACAAGGGCTGTTCCAACTGTAAGATCTAAAACTCCAGAGCCTGGGGATTAAAGGGTATTGACTCTTCCCCAACAGAGCGGACACTGACATTTAGAAGCCACCCTTCGCCCCCACCTAGTTTATTCTTCTTGTAGTTCAACTTGTTATGTTAACAGTGTTAGAGACCTTTAAGGCTTAATAAAGTACTTAAACCCAGCTGATACTGAAGGGTCTTTGATGGTAAAACCACATCCTTTGAGAAAATGCTACAGTGAAGAGTCAGACTCTAGAATCTTTATTCAGATCTTGACTCCGCCCTTTATCAGCGCTGTAACCTGGGGCAAGGGACTTACCCTCTTATAGTGGAAGATTCTCAGTCTATAAAATGAGGGGGGATAATTGTTATTATTAGATTAAGTGAGAGAGATATGTAGAGCATAAGCAGTCTTGGTTATTAGTATGAGTAATTGTTACAGGTTGAATTGTGTTCCCTCCTTCCCAAAAGATATGTTGAAGTTTTCACTTCCAGAACCTCAGAAGATGACTTATTTGGAAATAGGGTCACTGTAGAGATAATTAAGATGGGGTCATACTAGAGCAGGGTGGGCCCTTACTCTAATATGACTGGTGTCCTTACAAGAAGAAGGAAGAAGACGTGGAGGCAGACACACAGGGACAAGGCCATGTGACAAGAGAGGCAGAGATTGGAGTGGTGGAGCTCAAGCCAAGGGCTGCCAAGATTGCCGGCCACTGCCAGCAGCTGGAAGAGGCAAGGAAAGATTCTACCCTAAGTTTTAGAGGGGGAATGGCCTTACTGACACCCTGGTTTTGGATCTTTAGCCTCCAGAACTATGAGAGAATAAACTCCTGTTATTTTAAGCCACCTGGTTCATAGTTCTTTGTTACAACAGCCCTTTGTTACTAATACAGTAATACAAAAACTATAGATTTTGTAAAACAGAAATTTCACACATAGAGATTCTTCCTTTCTTTTTTTCTGTTGAACCCCAACTTCCCTCAAACTTCCTTGGTTTTCCATGTACCTCTTAGTACTAATTTATTTTTCTCCTGTCCTTCCTTGGTTTATTTTGAAAATAAAACATTGGCTTGGAAATATGGTTAAAAAAAAGCAATCAAATAAACAAACTACAGCAGGACAAAAATGAGAAGTGATTACGTGAGAGGTAACAAGAATGAGTTTGTTAAGCCTGAAGGGATGAGAAAAGTCTAGATGAGTGAGTAACATGAAGATAAATAGAAGTTGGACATGAAAGCCATTATTTACATGAGTACACAAATGAAACCTTCCTTGTCCAATTCCAGCAACCCTATGTTTAGAAAGGGAATTTTTATATCATAATTTCTACATGCTGAGTATAGTATAGAAACTAAATTTCTAATTTGTTTTTCAAGATAAGCTCCTAAATTTTGCTCACTTGTTCACTTTGGAAACAAGTCAGTTTTTGCAGGACAAGTCTTAGCCCTTTCACAAGTGAACACATAAGAATAGAAAGGCATTTTTTTGTCTGTCTCCCCAAAAGTAAATCTGAACAACAAGAGCACAAAGTCTTCTTACAAGGAGAAAAGATGAGTTGAACCCCTCAAGCAAATGCTTCATACTTGCCCCTCACGCTCCCTCCAAGTCCTGAAATATCCCTTATTCTTTCAAATTCCCAGGGTCAGGCTGACAACTGGATTCCCTTGGTGTATCCTTGGACCACTGGAGGATCTTATTTTAAAAATATGAGTTCCAGAGATATGCTGTCTAGATAAACAAAATATATATGTTTACGTTTTATTTTTCTGATCATGTTGATATTTAATCCAATGCTAATACCAATTTATTGAAAATTGTTTGGTTTCCCTCTTTGCTTTGTACTTCTTTTCTTTCTCTGCCCCTCCCTGCCCTCTTTATTTTTCAGGTAAGGGTAGGAAAGGTAGGGGGAGTGGTTGGAGGGCCAAGGAGGCAGGGCTTGCAAACCAAATAAAGGAACCCAGCTCTGTGTTATCATTAAAGCAAGCACCATTGTGCCTGGGGCCGTAGGAAAACATGCTGCAATCCTTAAATAGAAATATTTGTAAGAGCGCTACCTATCATTGCTTACGATTATAGTAAAAATCATCTCAGGCTTCCCTGGTGGCGCAGTGGTTAAGAATCCACCTAGCAACGCAGGGAACATGGGTTTGATCCCTGGGCTGGGAAGATCCCACATGCCATGGAGCAACTGAGCCTGTGCTCTAGAGCCTGTGCTCCACAACAAGAGAAGTCACCGCAATGAGAAGCCCTCGCATCTCAAGGAAGAGTAGCCCCCACTCACCGCCACTAGAGAAAGCCCGCACCCAGCAACGAAGACAAACGCAGCCAATAAATAAATAAATTAATTAATTAATTAAAAAAATCACCTCAGAGGTGCAGTAAGAACATTTGCCCACAGCTTCTTACTGTCCATGAGATCTTTTGAAAAACTCAAATATGGGAGCAGATTTAGGAATTTAAAAAATATAGCATATCCCCATGTTGCCATCTTAACATATGGTCAGATGTAATATACAAGTTTTCTGTAATTTCTGGAATAGATGTGTTATAGAAAACTTTCTTATTTATTTATTTAGCAAACACTTATATGGCACTTCCTATGTATCGGGTATTATTTTAAGGGCTTTACAACTACTTACTTATTTAATCCTTCCAACAGTTCTAAGAGTTAGGCACTGTTACCACTGACTCTATTTTAAGATGAGGAAGTTGAGGAATAGCCAAGGATGGGACCAGAACCCAGGCAGCCAGGCGCCATCATGTATTCTCCACCGCTGTGCTGTACTGTGTTTCACAAATTCCATTTTTGGCCCTCAGACCTTTTATTTGTACTTTTCCAGTAGAAGAAATCCCATGGTAAATTTGAAATACAAAAAATCCATTTTGTTAAGTGAATTTTTTTTTTATAAATTTCTTTATTTATTTTATTGGCTTTGTTGGGTCTTTTTTGCTGTGCACGGGCTTTCTTTAGTTGCAGCGAGTGGGGGCTACTCTTCGTTTTGGTGCGTGGGCTCCTCGTTGCCGTGGCTTCTCTTGTTGCTGAGCATGGGCTCTAGGCGCGTGGGCTTCAGTTGTTGCAGCACATGGGCTCAATAGTTGTGGCTCACAGGCTCTAAAGCACAGGCTCAATTGTTGTGGCGCATGGGCTTAGTTGCTCCACGGCATGTGGGATCTTCCTGGAGCAGGGATCGAACCCGTGTGCCCTGCATTGCTAGGCGGATTCTCAACCACTGCGCCACCTAGGAAGCCCCTGTTAAGTGAATTTTTATCCATCAAATTTATCTTGTACGGAAACTTCTTCTTCATACACTGTTTTCCTTAAAATAAGAGCTACGTATAATATCAAATGCTGTCTTTGTAATAAATATAAAATATAAACATACAGAATTGTTCCCTTTGAGGGAAAAAAGGACTTTGGTAAATGTGCATACCAGACTCCTTTCTATCATAAAAATTCACAGCCTTCTATCTGAAATTTGTGTTATAAAATTCTAAAATTTCTTTTGCATTTCTATGCTTCATTTGAATCAAGCAATGTGTTATAAGAAGTGTTGACTCTTGGTATGGCCTTTCTTTAAGAAAGGCAACCTTAGCCACAGTTTTTTTTTCTCCCTTGCCCCTCCCAGATTATTTTCCAGTGGAGTAAGGGAGTTGTCATGGAAGATTGCCATATGGTAAGAGTGAGTGATGTCAAACACACCCTCCAATGGTAGGCAAGCCACCAATGACTAGGTGAGTTTCCGCTTATGATCTGATCAGGACAAGTACTATCCTTGGTACAGATAGTGTGTGTTGTAACATACAAACTGAGACTTTAGTTTTGAATCCAAGGCACTTTTGATAGGTTTTTAAATATAAAATCTGAATAGGTACACTTGCAGCCAGATGACAGAGGTTATACACATCCAGTCGTATCTGTGTGTGAAAAACCTTGTCTGGGGAATTTTAAGAAATCACCAGAATTTTCCTTACATTTCCAGGTATTTTCTTTTCTGTGGAAAACAAGCAGATGCGTTCTGTTGCTCTTGGACAAAAAAAGTGCATGTAATGAGAATATGTGGGCTCCTTTTGTTTCACTCACATGCTATTGTAATGATTGGAAATTTAGTCAGAATTGCTAAGGATTTGTTTGTTGCTGAAAATCTTCCAGAATAAAAGGAAAAGGTGTTGCACATAGAGCTGTAGAGGTTGGTATTGTACATCCAGCCCCCAATTTTAAAAAGGTGCTATCTGCCTTCTATGTCCTCCTCTCCATCTCAGATAAACAGCAGCCAACAACCACAAACTCTTATCTCCACTCCCCTAGGACTGTGGGGAGTTAGATGACTCAGGTCATCTCAAAGACAACACAACATCTCAGAGAACAAGCTGTTTCTTTTTGTTGGAACAACAAACAGCACAGTTGCAGACAATAATATGTAATAATAGCACAGGTAATGCCATGAGCGCATGACCTCACTCCCATTGTTTGTGATTTTTTCCTTCAGGGCTTTCTGGGAGGGTCCCAAGAGCAGAGTTCCTGAGATGCTGTGCCGTGTTCTCCAGAAAGGCCCATGTCCTTTATCCTCTCCTCTTTTCATGAATGGCCCAATTGGGAGGGAAACAGTGGAGTAAGTGTATCATCTCCAACAATCACAAAGCTTTCACTACAGATTTCAAAGGCATATATTCCAACCACAGTAAGCCCTGAAATGTGAGAAGTAAAGAACTTTCATTGGATTTTTGAAAGGGCAGTTGCAGTTCTATATAAAGCAGTGACTTTATCAGCATATAAAGCAAGCCAGTTCTCCAGGGATTTTAGCCTATGACATGTTACTTCTCCTCACTTCAGCAATTACCTACTAGGAAACTTGTTTCAGAAATAGGTTTGGGTTGAGTGGTTGATTGAATTGGTTGGTTAAGTTGATTAGGGGATGAGAGAGGACAGTTTCAGCTGCTGAAAAGATGCAACCTGTCCAGGAATCAGATAAATTTCTCTCCTTTCCAGTGGAGACTGGTTGTGGAGTCAACTGTGGCTGAGAAGTGGGAGATGATCATTTCTGAGGAGGCCTGGGAACCCCAGTAACATCTGGGCCTCTTGAATAATCTAGGCCTTCCCACTCCAGGGCCTCCAATGTGAGGGACAAGGTGGGAATGTCTACATTCCTGGGGTGGGCCACAGCCAGGGTTTTATAGCTGGTCTCAATCTGCTCAATTAGGGGGTTCCTGTGAATCCTCATCCAGGAAACAGATACAGATATTTTCTAGGTCAAAGATAACCTTTCTCTGGGAAATCAGGCATAGTCATCTTCATTAGCTATGGGGTCCCATTTCACAAAAGATGACTGTGTGAATTGGTCTGGGTGGTGCAGATTGGTTTTGCTCTTCTCTTTCTAGTCTCTTATGGGGGAAGCATAGGTTATTGACTTGAGATCTTTTTTTTTAAAAAAAAACATTCCACATACCAGGAGTGCCGATCTTACTTAAGGTAGGTTACCTTTTTTAAAAATTAATTAATTTATTTTTTATTTACTGGCTGCGTTGGGTCTTTGTTGCTGTGCACAGGTTTTCTGTAGTTGCAGAGAGCGGGGGCTACTCTTCATTGCAGTACATGGGCTTCTTATTGCGGTGGCTTCTCTTGTTGCGGAGCACAGGCTCTAGGTGTGCAGGCTTCAGTAGTTGTGGTGCGTGGACTCAGTAGTTGTGGCTCACGGGCTTAGTTGCTCTGTAGCGTGTAGGATCTTCCCAGATCAGGGATTGAACCCGCGTCCCTGCATTGGCAGGCGGATTCTTAACCACTGCGCCATCAGCGAAGGAGTTGACTTGAGATCTTTATTCTTTTTTGTATAGGCATTTCAGTGATAAATTTATAGTATTTTCTAAGTCTTTTATTTCCTCGATTATCTTCTGTATAGTTTTTCTATATTGTATATTAGAAAATACTATATTTCTAATAAAAACAAGAAATAACTATATTTCTAACATGTATTAGAAATAACTATATTTTCTATATTGTACATAATAAATATAGAATATAGAAATATAGAAAATATATTTTCTATGTTGTATATTAGAAATAACTATATTTCTAATAAAAATAAGAAAACTATATTTCTAATAAAAATAAAAAATAACTATATTTCTACATTATAAATAACTATATTTCTAATAAAATATAGTTATTCTATATTTTAATAATGGGACTTCAGTAGCCCATTATTAAAAGTGGGCTATTGAAGTCCCAAATTATTATTGTTGAATTGTCTGTTTCTTCCTTCAATTATGTCAGTTTTTGCTTCATATAATTTCAATCTATTTGTGTCCTTAAATCTAAATTGTGTCTCTTATAGGTGGCATATAGCTGGATCATTAAAAAAAAAAAATCAATTTTGCCAGTCTCTGCTTTCTGAATGGATGTTTAATCCATTTACTTTTAATGTAATTATTGATAAGGTAGGATTTATATTTACCATTTTGCTATTTTTCTCTATTTATTGTGTATTTTTGTTAATTTATTCCTTTACTACTGGCTTCCTTTATGTTAAATACATATTTTCTAATGTACCATTTTAATTCCTTTGTTTCTTTTATTATAATTAAAGAATTAGTTTTGGTCACTGTGGAGATTAAAATTAACATCTTCTAACAATCTAAGTTGGATTAATAAATTCCTATTTAATTTCAATGGTATACAAAACCTTTGCAGCTATAGAGCCTGTTTCCTCTGCCCTTCTTTGTGCTAATATTGTCATACAAGGGGTGGTTTAGCATGGCACTTAATACTGTCATACAAATTGCATTTTTATAAATTACATACTATCAACATAGATTTATAATTATTGATTTATGCAGTTGTCTTTTAAATCAGATAGGAGAAAAATAGTTACAAGCAAAAAGTATCTCAATACTCTTTTTCATATTTACCTATGTAGTAACCATTACCAGTGCTGTTTATTTTTTCATGTGAATCTAAGTTCCTGTGTATGGGCCATAGTTTCCTGTTTCTTTACATGTCTCATACTATTTTTGTTGAAAATTGGACATTTAAAATAATGTGGCAACTCTGGAAATCATATTTACACCCACTTCAGTGTTTGTTGTTCTTGATGTTTGTTTTTGCTGCCTTTTGTTTTTTCAGTGGGTTTCCTGAATTAATTTTGTAAGTCTGTATTCTTTTTCAGTGTGGCCACTGAAGGTTCTGCTTGATTAGATTAGTGGTCAGCTGATGTTTGTATAGAGATTTCTTAAATGTCTGGAACTAGGAAGTTTTCCAGGCTTTATTGAGAGGCTCCATGCGAGTGTTGGGGCATGCCTTCTAATGTTCAGGCAGGCAGTTTACAACTCTGCCTTAGCCTTTACTTCCTGTTTGCACAGAGCCTCAAGGTTAGCAAGAGGTGAGAGTTTAGGCTTTCTCAAGTCTTTCCTGGGCACTACACAGTCATGGACATGTGCACAGCCTTGGGCATGTAGCCTGTAGATTCTCAAGAATATATTGGAGCTTTGCAAAGCATCCTATGGACATATTATTTTCCAGATCTTCATTAAAAAAATGTTTGGTCAACTTTTTGTTTGCCTCAGTTGTTAATGCTGCCTTGGGCAGGTGTGCTATTAAACAATTGCCACTAATTGGTTTCAGCAAACATCCCTTGTTTCCACTGATCAAGCTGTGCGTCCCTGTGTGTGGAGCTTTTTATAGATGGAGAGACTGAGGCAAGGCTAGTAAATGGTAAAACCAGGATACTCCCTCTGTAAGACTGGGTCCATGGCTTGAGCTCTTGACAAGTGTATTATATTCCCTCTCCTGATGCATCTTGCCCCTGGCTTTCATCCATGCTCCTCAGGGTTACAAGTGAGTGGGCTGGGTCAGGGCTGGAGAGGGCTAGCAACACCTTTGAACAACAATGTACAGAAATAGAACATCTGGAGTGAGATTAGGGCAGGGGGGTGACCCAGCATGGAAAGAAAAAGGATCTCATGGCCCTAGAAAGGATGAGATCCAAGGTACTGTAGCAAGGAGAAGGGATAAGACACTCGTTGAGTGCAAATGAAAATGTGTCTTGTTGTCTGGTAAGGACCCAAGTGATATTTATTTCTTCCACTTATGTACCCATCACTTCCATTCATAAATAGAAGATTATCTGCTGAACAAAAATCTCTTGGATAAATTCCCACATGTGAGATTTCTGTGGGAAATTTTAATATTGATCCATATTGCTAAACAGCCTTTAAGAAAAGTTATTGCTTTTTTGTTTTTCAGTTATACATATACATATATCTTTTCTTTTTCAGATTCTTTAGAAAAGCTATTTTTTATCAGTTTGCAATCTACCCCCAGTTGTGATGGAGACTGCCCTTTCCCCCATTCACACCTTTATCCTCGATACTGAGTATCCTCAGAGTTTATTTGATCTTTACCATTCTCAGAGCTAACAGAAGATTTGTTATTGTTGTGTTTACTGCAAGTTTTTGATTACTATTGAGGTTGAATATCTCACACATACTTTTCAGCCATTGGTATTCCTTCTTTTGTAAATTACTTATGTGTAGACTTTGCCCATTTTTCCTGTTGGAGTGTTTGTCACTTGCTTATATTTTCTGAGTTCTTCTTGTAGAGTAAGGACATTAATCCTTCCTCAGACATACTGAAAATAACTTTTGCCTTCCAAAATGGCTTTAAATTTTAATTCAAAAGATGTTCCTTATTAGCATGGAAGAGTTAGCGTTAGTGCTGTCTTTGACTGTGGACTTTAACAGGATGGGAAGAATGGCATTGGCTACCTTAGGAGCTAGTGAACTTCTTGTCATTGGAAAAATTCAAATATAGGCTATTTTGCTATGTAGCCAGTAGAGGTGAGTCAAACATCAGAACGGTGGTTGGACTAGGTGACTTTTATGATCCCTCCCAACCCCGAGAGTGTAGGAGTTTGTGAGTAAGACAAATATTTAACTTCATGAAAGGCAAGCTACCACGCCAGTGATAAACAAGTGAGGAATTGATTCCTATCAAACACACACACGCACGCACACACACACACACACACACACACACACACCCCCTTGTGGGAGTAGAATTGCCTGAGCTCAGATGCCAACAAAAGGTAAGAGTGTGTGTGTGTACATGTGTGCCTTTATATGTTTTTATACATGTGAATGTGGGGGACAGAGATAAAGGAGAAAAGTACACGAATAAGTAAATAATTACATTTCAGTGTATTGTAACATTTTTTCAATGTAAAGAGCATTCTAGGGTGGAAAGTCAAAAGAAGGACAGACTTCTATTATCAAGGAAAAAGGAAGATAGATACACTTCCAGAAAAAGGAAGAACAGAAGAGAGAACAAAGACAGTGAAATGAGTAAACACTGTTCTCTTGTCTTATATCTTTCTCCTATCTTCCTTATATTTAATTTTTGAATCATTGGAATAATTGTTCAGTTCTCCTTTGCCTAGTTTCAGAGAGGCAGCAGTTATAATGGAAATAGAATTATTAATAGGTATCATTTACAGAATAGAAATTGACCCAAGTGTACACACACACATACATATACACACATAAACATTTCATTTTCCTAAGTCTATGAAATAGAGGCGATGATTAATCCTCTTTTACAGATAAAGAATGAGGCACAGAGAAGTTAAGTAACTTGTCCAAAGTCACACAGCTAGTAAGTAGCAGAGTCAAGAATCAAACTCAGGCAGCCAAGTTCTAGAATCTAGTGTCCAACCACCACGCAGTACTGCCTCTTTGCAAGCACAATATAGAAGGTTGGCTTTGAAGACCCAGCTTCAAATTCGTGCTTCAGCACTTGAAAACTGTGTGATTTTGGAGGAATCATTTCCCTACCCTGAGCCACAGATTCCTCATTTGTAAAACGGCAGTGCTGTCTTTCCCACAGGATAGTTGTGAAGATGAAATGAGATCTCGTTGGAGTCTGAAACATAGGAATCCCTTGCTAAATCACAGCGATTAGTATTAGTATTATATGCTTCAGACATAAACGCCACAGAATTTTGATGCAAGAAGTTTCCTAAAGACAGTTAAACCATGTTATAAAGCCAGGCCTTTTAGAAAAGTTGAGAGCATATCAGGAAAAATACCAGGGTGAGAATGAACTCCCCCCGCCCCCCCAAGCCTTCAAGTGCTATGAGGGTGATAAGACCACTTGCCACCAGAAGGTCCTGTTATCCTCCACGCAGATCCCTAAAGCTCTGGTAGGACTGGGTAATCTTAGGTGATAAGAGAGATGTAAGGAATTACAGCTCCTGATAAGGCACTGTGGTTTTGTTTGCCCTTACTTGGAGGAGATATGGGTGACACAGATAAAGTGTTGGCAAAAGCCCCAGGTGGGTTGAAAATGACTCCTCATGCCTGGGAGGGTTGGCAGGGGGGTGACATCCGGGCTGACCTGCTACTGTATTTGTTCTGCTTATCTCAGAGCTTGGGCAGAGCCATCCAGGGCCAGGTTAGGTGGGTGGTGCTCTAGGAAGAGTGAAATGGGAGCTTGGGGGCTTGTCAGCTAGACTCTCTGCAGGAAGGAAGTGCTCTCTTTGGTCTCGATATGCCAAATCATGTCATCATTTGAAGACATTCATATGTAGAGGAATTACAGATATGACCTTCTTCCAACATACAAGGACCAGATAGTCACGTGGAAGGGTCAGGCATGCCCTCAACTGGCGGGACCTCAACGCAGGCTAAATTAGACCAGATGAGGTGACCAGTGACATGTTGTGGGAATACTGAGAAGGGGTAGTTAATTCTGACTGGGTGAGATGGGTGAAGGGGGATAGAGAAAGTCTTCTTGAGGAAGATGGCCTCTGAGCTGGTCCTTGAGTGAGGGATGCATGGGATGTTGACAGGAGAGGAGGGATAATGAGTTCTCCAGGCTCAAGTGTGGCAGCATTAAATGCCCAGATCTGTTCAGTAATTCCTGGAGAGTTCTATAGCAATGAAGCTTGTAATTTTACCAGATTTTTCTGGTCTCTTTTATCCCCCTCCTTCCAAACTTCATACAACAGAAAAGTAGCCCTGCATATTAATGCATATCATACTTAAAGAAATGCAAATAAAGCAACCTGCTGAAGATTGAAAAGTATTTCTAAAAATGATGCCAGGAAGAGTGAGAAGAAACAGGAATGTTAGCAGGAATATAAATTGGTACAATCTTGGTGAAGCAATTTGCCACTATCTAAAGAAAAATTAATGCATGTAGCCTTTGCCTTTGCATTACCACATTTATAACTCTATCCTACAGAGAAAACATGTATGTGAGGGTTTTACTCATTTATTAAACAAATATTTCCTGAGTCCCCCATATATGGCCAAGTATGGGTGTCACTACTAGGGATACAAAAAAGGCAGACAAAACCTTGCCCTTGTGCAACTTATATGAACAAATAAGGAAATATAATTTCAGATGGCGAGAAGCGCTATGAAATAAATTAAGAAAAAGAATAACAGAGGGAGGTTCACTCTGAGAAGTTGACATTTGAATCCAAATTATGGAAAATAGAACCATGAGAAGATCTAGGGAGATAGCATCTTGGGCAAAGAACATATTTAGTTTAACAGTGAGTATGTGTAACAGCAAAGGAAACCAACAAACAAAAATAATGGAAACAATGGGATGTTCCTCTTTTCAGATTTGGTTAGGAAATGAAATATGGTGCAGTGGTTTAAGAGATTAAGATAATTCTCATGTACTGATAATAGAATGCTCTCCAAGGTACATTAAAAGCTTTTTAAAGTTCGGGTGTTAAATATAGTGGAATCCCACTTATAAATAAATGCATGTAGGAAATTTCTAGAAGGATATGTAAAAACTGGTCTGTAAAATGATCTGTAAGGAGCAACTTGGATTGTGAGTGTGAAGCTCTGAGAGAGAATGAAGGATGATTTTAGGTTTTCATTTTACATGTTGTATACGTCGGAATGTTTCCCATCTTGATGTACTATTTTTAGAATTTTAGAATGTTTATTTTTTTAATAAAATTGATTTTTAAAACTTTCTGCAAACAATGCTTTGAGAATTTACTTGCTTTACAATCTCTTTTGGGCTTTTAGTCCTTTTGGAATTCACTTTCTTTCAGAAATTTTTATCTTTCAGGAAAGCCACTCAACACAGTTCTTGAGTTGTCGGTGAAACCAAAGGTGGCCCTGAGATCCAAAGCTAATCTTTTTTAAAATTTATTTATTTATTTCTGTATTGGCTGTGTTGGGTCTTCATTGCTGCACACCAGCTTTTCTCTAGTTGTGGTGAGAGGGGGCTTCTCTTATTGCCCCACCGGAGCAGGACTGCCCCTCCCCCTGCTGGATAAACGTGCAGTAAAGAGTTGTGGGCTCAAGTATCATATCTTCTTAATTTTTCAAGAAAAGCTGGAAATCTAATTTTTAATGTAGAAGTCCCAGCTTTCAAATGTTGCCAACTAATTTACAAGTAATAGCTAAATAGAATATGTGCACCTACCAAATTTGTTTCCTAAGTTTCTCGATTTCAACCTCTGTTTTCTTTCCTCAAAACACTCATCACTAACAACTGTGAAGAGTGGATCTGTTGTCCAGGCCTTGCATTTTCACGCATAAGCCAGACACAATGTTTGCTCCCCACAAATGGTGTGGGACTAAACTAGCAAAAGCTAGGGCAGTTGCTACAATTCACGTGGGTGCGGTGTCCACTTGTTTTGAAGGACCAAAGTCCAAGTGGGCCTTACAGGAAGTTCAGCATCTTTCACTTACTAATTATGTTATTTGCCTTTGTTTTGTTTCACCACTATCATTGAACCTGGAGAATTTTATAATTGCTTCCTATTTTCAGAATGCATTTCATTCATGATGTGAAAACCAAACAGCCAACCAAAAAAATGCTGGCATTTGTCTGGAAGGTTGTATTTTTGAGCAGTGCCATTAGAGAATTTCACGAAATGAGAACCAGCCCTTGGATATTCTCCCATCACGTCATGTACTTTGCAACACCAAACACTCAAAAAGTCTTTTAGAATCAGAGGATTTGAAAAAGGGATGAAAGTAATGCTAAAACGAAGAACTGCGTAGCACAAATAATTTAATACATTTTCAATTCCTGAGATTTTAAGTGAGCTGCTCTTTAGAATTGTACATTTAGATAGTCTCTGGATAGGGTTCCCTTCCCAAACCCCAGATTTTTCTGTTTCAAAGCAGATCTCTTCTGGATTTGAGATCACTTTGATTTTTTCAGGATTAAAATTAAAAAAAAAAAAAAAGAGCTTTAGTATCTTAAGAATGAAGACAATACTCTAAAGGGCCAGCAAGATGCTCTTGGTCTGTAAACTCCTTACCTCTTAGTGGCAGGTTACATGCATGTACCTTGTACATTTCCCATTTCTCTTTCCAGCGCCAGCATACCCTGACAACCTTTCCAGGGGGCTCGTATAAATGGCCCCAGGACCCAATGATTGGCAATTTTGTTAAGGTGTCCTTAGTCATCACTATCCATTCATTAAGTCCTCAGTGGTCGCTATAAACTTTTAACTCTTTACGACCAGCAGTTCAAGTCAATCAGTTTCCAATGATTACAACAGTACCAGGGATGCTCACTACTGGTGGTGAAAGGATTAAGAAAACCATTTAAGGAAATTAGCTGGAGGATTGTTGAGTTTCCTTTGCATTTAAAGAGGAAACGTTAGAGGTGCAGGCCGTTCTTTTCATCTGCTCCCACATTATTGGCTCATGCTGCCTGTCTCATGGCTGGGAACAAGTTCAGTGGACTGGCTTACTGCTTTTGTGCCAGACACTGAAATTTTCCCAGATGCTTTAAGTATATGAAAGAAGAATCTTGCTTTCCTCCCATTTTCTAGGGTTACATTTTACTGTTTGCAATAAAAGCGAGTGGTTAGCAGATCTATTTCTCTGCCTCCAGATCTGTTGATATCTTTCATTTTACGCAAGCCAGATTGCTTATGAGTTACCATACCTGAAATATTTGCAGTCACCATCAACATAAGACTGAGGTGACTTGATTGCAATAAACAATTTCTTTAGCTTCTTACCAGCATTATATTAAGGCTCGGAGTAGTTAGACAAGAAGGTGTACTTTGATATTTTCCTTCTATGCACATATACACACAAGGAATCATTTTAGAGGCAACACCATTATCTTGATTTCCCAGAACAAAATAGCCTTGCATGCAAAAAGCCAAACAACTGAATATAACGCAAACCTAACTTTCCTGAAGCAATCACGGCTCTTTACACATTTGTTATTCTGTTTGACATACACAATAAATCGTAATAGTTACCAAATTACTGTTCGGTTTCAAATGATGTGCACACATCTATAATCTTAGTTAGCTGCTTGCTGGCCTGCTTCAGGAATGTCATTGCATCCTCCAGCGTAATTCTATATCAATGACTTTTCCAAATAAATCTAGTTGCTGGTTTATATTAATGAACTGTCACAGTTCCTATTGTTTTCCCATGGCCTTGCAGCTGTATTCCTTCACAGGTGCTTGGCAAATTAAAATGATGCTGGTTTGGGGTTTCAGCTTGATACAGAATCACTCCTTCAGCAGATTGTTCGGAAGTTATTCATGCAAGAAACGCATCTTTACTCTAGACACTCAGCTTTTCTGCTTATCCAATACCCATGCTTTTATTGACACTTTGCATTTCAGTTTTCGTTACCGAAGAAGTACAAAGAGATTGTCCTTCTTATTTAAACCTTTCTATTAAAGAATCGCAAGCATTGGAAGCATTTATTTAAGACGTGTTCTTTTCAGTCTATCCTAACACTGTGTTCACAGATCACAAACATCAATTACTGATGTTTGCAGATTATATATCTTTTGGGCTTGTTTTTGCTAACATCCATTACCCAAGGGAATAACGTGCAGGAAGAAAATTATTGCATGCCAACGATCCAAAACCACATTAAATATTCCCTTTTGGAACTATTATAGCCTTTATTTAAAAATACTTTGCTCATGACTAACTCCTACCAGTGCAAATGAGAATGTTTAACATGTAATGTTACTCAATGAAATTACCCAGCCTTCTTTTCTTGATTGTGTTTTCTCCCTGTGATGCACCTCCCTTATTCTCAGTTTTCTTTTATCATCCTGAATTCCCTAATCCCTTTCTTGACCTCTTGGAGGCCGCTACCAGAGCATCTTAGCTCTGAACAATGGGGTGTGCTGACTTCCCCAACCCCGTCCCGCCATGCCCAGGGACCACAACACTGTTAATCTCTCGGGTGTTCCAGCTCTGGATTTCCACACACCCACAGACCTTCCAGGGGGATTCTCTCTATATATTTATTTTTACCTTTTCCTTATCCTTAATATAAAGCGTGCTGTCAAATTGCTGTATAATAAAAATTATCTACACATCTTGATCTATGAACTCTCAGTTTCCATATATGCAATTTATTACGGTCAGGATGCAAATGTTAATATTTTGGGGATAAGGCAAAGACATCTTTCTTTCCAGCCACCCTTGTAAACCAGTGTGGACTGCTGGCTTTGTACCCAATATTCAATATTCATTCTTTCCATCCTCCAGCTTAGAGAGGAAGACAGAGAGAATTACATTTCCCAACCTCCCTTGCAAATGTGGTGGTCAAGGAGTTGTAAATGGAAGTGAGTACCCACAAGGCTGTCCCTAACATTTGGAGGGATGGGCATAAGAATACACACAGAGGTCCACATGCCAGATGTCTAATTTTAAATATTTTAAAATTATAATTCGACTTACTGAACTGTTAAATAAATAGCTTCCATACTACCACCTTGACCAGTGTACCTTCATAACACCTGGAAGGCTTGGAACAGGCTCTCTTTCAAGATCCAAGCCATGGGGAGAGTCAGTCTGCGTGGCCTTTTTTCTTTCTACCCTCAGCTCCAACCCACAGAGAGAGGGAGCCTAAGCACATGCATGTGGGCATTCCAGTCTTCATATCCAAGCTCTGTCCACATCCCTGCCTTCCCACCTCCTCTGTTCAACGTCCCCTTGGCCAACTCTCAGGCCTGTGGGTGTGGACATCAGTTGCATATTCTGCCCACAGGAAGACAAACCCATGGAAGAGGCTAATACAGACCTAGAAGTAGGTTCAGGGCCTTTGAGTTGGAATTCCAGAGCTCTTGGAGCATTGTTTAGGAGTGGGTGGGTTCTTGGTGAGCACTTTCCTTTGGCCTAGTGGATTTAAAAATTCTTGATGCAGAGGACACAGCCAGAGGGGAGTCAGAGCAGGCCCTGTAAAACCTGGGCCTGAGACTAATTCTGGCACTTGGGGCTTCTCAGAAAGTTCTTTAAAGGGGATTGACTTACCTGGTAGGCTCCTTTTGCCCTTTTTCTTTTCTTCCTTCTTTATACATGAAAACTCAGATATGATGGCTGGAGCTATGGCAGCCATTTTCTCAGCATGAAGATAAAGTCTTTCCATTAAGACTACAAAGAATTAGAATGAGGGTTCTGTTGACCATGCCAGCTATTGACTGCCAAGCTTTGGATTTCTTTTTTTAAGAACTTTTATTGAGATACAGTTAACAGATAATAAACAGCATATATTTAGAGTATACAATTTGGTATCCCAATCTCCCAATTCATTCCCCCCCAACCCTCCCCGCTTTCCCCACTTGGTGTCCATGTGTTTGTTCTCTACCCCTGTGTCTCTATTTCTGCCTTGCATTTCCTCTTTCATAGTTGTTAGCATTTGCCTTATGTATTGAGGTGCTCCTATATTGGGTGCATATATATTTATAATTGTTATCTCCTCTTCTTGGATGGATCCCTTGATCTTTATGTAATGTCCTTTCTTGTCTCTTGTAACATTTTTTATTTTAAAGTCTATTTTATCTGATATGAGTATTGCTACTCCAGCTTTCTTTTGATTTCCATTTGCATGGAATATCTTTTTCCATCCCCTCACTTTTAGTCTGTATGTGTTCCTAGGTCTGAAGTGGGTCTCTTGTAGACAGCATATATATGGGTCTTGTTTTTGTATCCATTCCGCCCGTCTGTGTCTTTTGGTTGGTGCATTTAGTCCATTTATATTCAAGGTAATTATTGATATGTATGTTCCTATTGCCATTTTCTTAATTGTTTTGTTGTTGTTTCTGTAGGTCCTTTTCTTCTCTTATGTTTCCCGTTTAGAAAAGTTCCTTTAGCATTTGTTGTAGGGCTGGTTTGATGGTGCTGAATTGTCTTAGCTGTTGCTTGTCTGTAAAGCTTTTGATTTCTCCATCGAATCTGAATGAGATCCTTGCTGGGTAGAGTATTCTTGGTTGTAGGTTCTTCCCTGTCATCACTTGAAATATATCATGCCACTCCCTTCTGGCTTGCAGAGTTTCTGCTGAGAAATCAGCTGTTACCCTTATGGGAGTTCCCTTGTATGTTATTTGTCGTTTTTCCCTTGTTGCTTTTGGTAACATTTCTCTGTCTTTCATGTTTGTCAATTTGACTACTATATGTCTTGGCGTGTTTCTCCTTGGGTTTATCCTGCCTGGGACTCTACGCTTCTTGAACTTGGGTAGCTATTTCCTTTCCCATGTTAGGGAAGTTTTCGACTATAATCTCTTCCCATATTTTCTCGGGTCCTTTCTCTCTCTCATCTCCTTCTGGGACCCCTATAATGCGAATGTTGGTGCGTTTCACATTGTCCCAGAGGTATCTTAGGCTGTCTTCAGTTCTTTTCATTCTTTTTTCCTTATTCTTTTCCGCATCAGTGATTTTCACCATTCTGTCTTCCAGGTCACTTATTCGCCCTTCCGCCTCAGTTAATCTGCTATTGGTTCCTTGTAGTGTATTTTTCATTTCAGTTATTGTGTTGCGTATCTCTGTTTGCTCTTTAATTCTTCTAGGTCTTTGGTAAACTTTTCGATCTTAGCATCCAATCTTTTTTCAAAGTCCTGGGTCATCTTCACTATCATTATTCTGAATTCTTTTTCTGGAAGGGTGCCTATCTCCTCTTCATTGAGTTGTTTTTCTGGGGTTTTATCCTGTCCCTTCATCTGGTACAAAGTCCCCTGCTTTTTCATTTTCTCTGTCTTTCTGTGGCTGTGGTTTTCAGTTCCACAAGATGAAATACTGCTGATACTGCTTGATACTGCTGTCTGCCCTCTTGTGGAGGAAGCTATCTAGGAGACTTGTGTCTGGATTTCTTTTTATGTGAAAGAAAAATACATGTCTTATTTCAGCTCTTACTTTTTAGTCTCTGTTAGTTATAACCAAACACAATGCCTCACTGACATAAATGTGTGCAAGCTTACTGGTAGATAGATATTGACTGCCATCATTATCATTAATCTTGCTTTGAGGAGCACCTCAGTACACAAAATGTTCAGATGCTTGCAGGGGCTTAAGACTTGTGTTTTGAACAAATGAATTGTAAAGATGAAAGTGGAGGAAGGGAGCATTATCAGCAGAGGGAATGGACTGAGCAAAGGTCCAGAGGCTGGCAAGGCATATTTGAAAAATGGGGAGTAAAACAGTTGAATTCATGGTGAGGAAATTACTGAGATCTCATTTAAGTGGGATAGGTTGGGACTCAAATGGAAAGAGAAAACAAGCCCAGGTTAACCTAACACTCCAGTCAGCTGTAATTAAGTCTACTATGTCAGCAGCAATTAAATGATGCCTTTTGGGAGTCTTCCTTCACCAGGGAAAATCAATTATATATATGTATGAACACATACACTCACACACATGCTCTCATCCGTGTTTACAGACATTCTCATATCATGTTGTAAAATGTCAGCATTGCCCATTGTATAGCAATCATTTATTTGTCTGCTTACTTTTCTGTGAAGTCATTGAGGACCTAGTCTTGTCTTACTGTCTTTGTACCTTTGATTCCTAGTATGGAGCTTGGCCTATAGTGGGTACTCAACAAACCTTAGTAATAATTCATTACTAATTATTAGTAATAGTTAACAATTAGTAATAGTTACTAATTATTATTATTTACAGTTAGTAATAATGTAGGGAGACACTGTTACTAATATTGTAATAATTACTTGGGAGAGAATGGAAACTTCTGAAAGGAAACAATAATATCCCCCAATGGATATTTTTATTAATTAATCTGTTACCACTGACTTGGATGTCTTGGAGGAAGGAAAAAAATAAATGAGGCTATAAAATGGTCCAGGTTTAAAGAGACTCCTGATGCTGGGAGAGAACCAGGAATAGAAAGAGAAGGATAGAAACAACGATTATTGTGAACAACAGCAAGAAGGCAGCAATCAGATTAGATTTGAACTGCAAGAACTGAGAAGAATTTACAGATGACATAGAGGTTTTGAGATTGTGATCATAAAAAATCATCATCCTAAAGGAAAAAAAATACTAAAGTCAAGCAAAGATACTTATTTCAATGAGAAACAGTTAAGTACTGGTTTAATCTCATTGAGACTGAGCAGTAAGTGAGACATTAACGTAATAATGTCTAATAGGAGGTTGCAAATGTGATAAAATTTTAGAGCATTTTCCAATTTTTATTATCAGTGAATGTTTATTCAGTGCTCTCACTGTGTATATGCTTTTTAAATGTCATAATCAATACTCAAATGTTAATTTTCCCATTTTACAGATGAGGAAATTAAAGCATGTTGAGATTTAGTCAATTTCTAGGGACACAGAGCTAGTAAGTGCAGAGCCGGGATTCAAACTTTGACAGCCCAGCTAAACCACCATCCATACCAACTTGAAGCTGTAGGCTTCCTTGGTCTGCCCATTCTGGGACCCAGAATCTTGATTGCAGCAGTCAGTGGAGTTCACGTATTCTGTACTTTCATACTTAGAAGTAAATTTCCCGCAAGTGATTTCCAAGAAACACTAGTTCTATGTGATATTTATATATATTGTTCAAAAAAGGGGTAGGGGAGGTTGGGAAGTACTCAATTTGGTAGAATTCTCTATTGCAGGACTTCTCAGAGTCTTTAATACACTAACAAGCATTGTGAATCATCAAGATTAAAGTATAGTATAGAGCCTTCCTGGACTTCTTGACCAAAGAATCCTTTATTTTCTCCAACATCTCAAAGGACTGGTGCTCCATGGGTCCTGCTTTGGAAAGCATTGCTCTACTCACTGCTTTATGAAAGCAATCAAAGTTTTATTGAAGAGGTCTGAACCCACACTGTGGAATAAAATCAAAATACTCTTTTTTCTTGAACGATGGTTCCCAATATTGACTAAATCACCTGAAAACTTTAAAAAAAAATATAGAAAGGCAGGCAACACTCCCAGATATTCTGACTTCACTGTTCTGAAGTAGGGCCTGGAAAGAGCTTCTTGGGTGTTTCTAAAGTATAGCCAAGTTTAAGAAGATCTGCTCTAGAATAATCTTAAGCATATTTGTATACCTAAAACTACAAGTGACCCAGATTGGGGTTCTAATATCAATTTTGAATTTCACGTCATTTAAGGAATCATCAGCAACTACTAGGGAATCATCACTGTTCTGATCAGGGTTTAGATTTCTTTTGCCTAAGGTTCTTCTACGTATTCCACTTTCTCTTTTGTCATGCATTGGTCCATGCTGGGATGCCATTCCCACCTATCCAATTCCTTATTACGTCAGATACTCCATGACCTTGCATTCTCTGCTCATTCAGTTGCCCAATGTTGATATAAGTACAGCTTTTATCAATAGCCTTAAAAGAGTCAGCTTCTTCCAACACCTATTCTGCCAAAAGCTGGACATCAGTCATTTATTCTTCTCCTACTTGCATGGTGCTGCAACTCCATTGCATCGTTCTCTCTCTCTACTTGGGATTCTGTCTTGTTGTCATGGCCAGTTGCCTCTGTGTTCTGCCCTGTGCAATGTGTTCTGTCAGCTACAAAAGAGATAAGATGGGGGTCTGATATTACTTTTATTTTTTGGCAAGGAAAGTGGCTTTCAGACTTAGTTTGAAATGGAAATGGGTTTCTTATTTCAGGAAAGAAAAAAACGTCGACCCTAGGACAGAGCCTGCTTGTGTCTATTAAACATTTTTAATTTTAGCAGCTCAGCAGATCACTCTTTCAATATTTTGCTACCATTTGCATGTGGATGACTCCACAGTCTAGGATGGTTGCTCCCATCCTGCCTCAGCCCATCTCGGATGAGTAGCCCTGCAGAAAGCACATGTTTCTGGTCCCAGAGGCAGGTGAATCTCTGTGCATGAAGAGATTTGGGACCATGAAAAGCTCAGTCATAACGTGAGTTGTCAGTGATACCAGAGACATGAAGTGATGCCCACAGGAGACTGGTAGGTAGTCAGAAGTTAGAGAGGAAAATGGGAAGAGATGAGAAACAGAAGGAAAAGGAGAAAAGGAGGCAAAGAAGAAGAGAGGGAAGGGGAGGGGAGGAGGGTAAAAGAGGAAAGGAGGGAGGAAGGTGGGCAGGGAAGAGGAGAAGGGTGGGGAGAACCAGAACAGAGTTACAAGAAATCATCCCCACGGCCTCAGGTGCCATTTAACTTCATCCTTTGCCTAACCTGTCTCCAGACATCAAACAGGTCATATCAACATAACTAATCCCTGTTCTTTTCTGAAAGATTATGATCAATAACAGCTTTATGAATGGTGGTGATATAAAGTTAAGTGAGAGCAATCAGTGATTGACTAAAATTCGGATAATAGTCACCTGTTCCCCCAATTGTTTGGGAAAAAGCAACGGTCAAATTTTAATTCTAATAATAATACACTATCTCATGGACTTATTAGGAAGACTTTGACGTTGCCAGTACAAATATGGCTGACTTTATTATCAAATGGAAAAATATCTCCCATCTACAATGCCTTTTATGACTTGGATTAAGCCTTTCCCATGGACTTAATTGCTGGGGCTCTTTCATCAAGCTTCTTGTTAATATTCCTGGTAATATTCCCACCTGTTTTGATGTCAGTCTGGCTCATCCATCACCCCTGCAGGGATATTGTTGCAAACAGGGCCTGCATCGTGGCAAACACTCTAACACAATTTGAGATTTATGACCTACCTCTGATTCTATCGTCTCAGGCCAGGCTAGTCCAGGCCTTTGAGTCATCTTGATAGTGTAATTGTGTTTAAAAGTTTTCCTCCATCACTGGCAGAGTCAAATTCCAAACAATGGAGGAGAGAACTGTTTTCCATGAGACCTGGAATGGGCTCATCTACTATGGATTCTCCCGAGCAATTGGAACTCTAAGCAAGCATGGAACAAATTTCAGGCACAGATGGAGTGTGTGTACGCACACACACACTTTCTCTCCCCCTTTCCCTCTCTCTGTCTCTCTGTCTCCGTTTTCTCTTCTCACTTTGCCCAGATTCTGAAATAAATTATATTTTTTTCTTACTTCTCTCTTACAACTTGAATTCTCAGGTGCTATGAACTCATATTTCTCATTATCATTCTATAACCTACCAAGTCACTAATGTCACTAAGAATGTGGGTGTTTCATTTAGGATTAATTCCTTAAAAATATGCCCACGTAATTGATGCAGTCTTCCTGCAAGTTAAGCTTGGCCTCTTCCCCAAACCCTGCATATTCTTATGTTCTCAATGAAAAGAGATAGGCTGATCTTTCAGGAAAGATATGATATGGCTTTCTAGTGGCTTCTACTTGATCTGTGGTTAGAAGGGGACTAAGATTCAATTATACCTTGAAAAAATAGGTACTGACCTCACTTACATTCTTTTTTTAAATTGTAGTCCAGTTGATTTATAATGTTGTATTAGTTTCAATGTACAGCAAAGTGATTCAGATATATATATGTAGTATATATATATATACTCTTTTTCAGATCCTTTTCCATTATAGATTACTACAAGATATTGAATATACTTTCCTGTGCTATACAGTAGGTCCTTGTTGTTTATCTGTTTTATATACAGTAATGTATATCTGTTCATCCCAAACTCCTAATTTATCCCTCTCTTCAACCCTTCCCTTTTGGGTAACCATAAATTTTTCTATGTCTGTGAGTCGCTTACACTCTGAGTGCAAACTCAGTTTAGAAGTCATGTCTTCACCAATGTAGTCACGTAATACTTTACTTGCTTTGTATAGAACCCACATCCTTTGTGTCTGAGCAGGCAAGGCGGAGAATTTCCCATATATGAGGCCCTCCACACGCTTTGTTTTGATGTAGCACCTCAAGGAACGGGTTCCATCAGGGTGGATGTTCTGCTGGTTGTTGATTCGGTCTCAGCTTCCTCCAGTGACAGCCTGTCTCAACACTGTCAATACCTCTTCAGCGTTGACAAAGAGCAGACGTGATGGCAGGCTGTTCTTGTCTGCTCACTTAATGACTTCGCTGATGACATGCAGGTGTGCACTGGTGTTGTACCTAGTCTTGAAGCTTCCGTGTTCTCCTGGGTAGAAGGAGGACTGGCTCCATTAGCTTCTAGCCTTGTGAGAATATATAAAACTATTCTGGGCACTTGCCAGCTCAAGATGAGCAATGTGTGGTCGTAATGAATCCCTGACTCATAATTTTCAAGATAGCATTAAGGAAATGTTAGGTCACTTCATCTAACAGACAGAAATGCATCAAGAATGTGCTTTCGGTTAAAAGCATTTGAGGAAGTTATCCTACACCTGACACATGACAGTTGTAACATTGTTTAGCCTTTAAAAGCAAGGAATCTGAACATGATTACAAACATTCGATAAATTTGCTTTGCTCTTTTTTGAACAGTTTTACTCATCCTTCTAGAGCATGAGAGACAAAAAAAAGCTGAGGGTTTATGGACATGAACTTTGCAAATAAGCTGTCCTGATTTCAAACCTAGCTTTGAGCGAGGTCCTTAACTTCCCTGTGACTCAGTTTCCTCCTATATACCATTGGGACAGTTAATAGTACCTACCTTTTAAGGTTATCATTAAAATCAAACCATGCCTGGCACATAGTAAGTGCTCAGTAATGGTGAGCTGTTATTAATGGGTCTGAAAGCAAAAAGAAGGTGAAATGATTTTTTTTTTAGACTAGAGAAAGGGTCTGAGACAGACCTGGGAATTCAAAGCAGGCTTTGAGATCACCTCTCCACAGCTGCATCCAACAGATAATATCCCCCTGGACAGTGCTGGCTATCAGTGATGATTGAGTGATTGATCCTTTATGTCTGCTTGCTTGTTTACGCTGCTGCTCCCCACTTTTAAGGACACCTTTCCCCTGGAGTTGTTTGTTCTTTTTCCTAATTGTCATCTTGGGTGTCTAGTGCTGACACTGCTGCTCAAGTCTTGCACTTCTTGTGCAAACTGTGCATCTGTCAACACGGAGCTTGACGTTGCCTCTGATGCATCATTTATCAGTTGCTCCAGAATGGAAGGTGAGGAAGGGACACTCGTGAATACATTAATTGCTCAGTTTCCTTAACTGAGCCTACAGGACTATGCACATTTATATATGACTAGACTTAACTTAGCCAATCATCAAATATTTATCATATACCTATTAAATGCAGATCGTAAAGATGAGGAGAGGGCAGAGGGATTACTAAAGAGAGGAAACATATTTTTCTGGGCCTTGAGTGTGCTGGACACAGTGCCTGACACTTCAAATGACTTGTTTTATTCAATTCTCATCCCATTTTACAAATGAAGAAGTGGAATCTCAGAGAGGTTGTGCCAGAAACAGTCAAACCTAGGATGGATAACTACAGACTTGACCAAGAACAACTTTAAGGATGGAAGATTGGTGGCTAATCATCTAGACAGAGAATCAATAAGGAAACATTGACCTTAGTGATGTATTAGACCAGATGGACCAAACAGACAAATATAGAATATTTCCATCCAAAAGCAACAGAATACACATTCTTCTCAAGTACACATGGCACATTTTTCATGAAAAATCATATGTTTGGTGACAAAGCAATTCTTAATACGTTTAAGAGGATTGAAATCATATCAAGCTTCTTTTCTGACCACGATAGTGTGAAACTAGAAGTTAATTACATGAACAAAATTGGAAAAATTCACAAATATGTGGAGACTAAATAACATGCTACTGAATGAGTCAAAGAAGAAATTTAAAAAGAAATAAAAAAATACCTTGAGACAAACAAAAATGGAAATATGGCATACCAAAATTTGTGGGTTGCAACAAAGGCAGTTATAAGAGAGAAGTTCATAGCAATAATGCCTACCTCAAGAAAAAAGAAAAGTCTCAAATAAACAACCTAACTTTATACACCTCAAGAAACTAGACAAAGAAGAACAAACAAAGCCCAAAGTCAGTATAAAAATTAAATAAGAAGGATTAGAGCAAAAATAAATGATATAGAGACTAAAAAACAATAAAGAAAATCAATAAAACTAAAGTATGATTCTGAAAAGGCAAAACAATTGACAAGCTACATTCACACTCTAGCTACATTCACCAAGAAAAAATGAGGACTCAAATAAATAAAATTTAAAATGAAAGAGGAAAAGTTACAACCAACACCACAGAAATACAAATAATCATAAGAGATTACTATGAATAATTATGTGTCAACATAATGGACAACCAACCAAGACTGAATCATGTTGAAATAGAAAATCTGAACAGACTGATTGCTAGCAAGGAGATTGAATGAGCAATGAAAAAAAAAAAAACTTCCCAGCAAACAAAAGTTCAAGACCTGATAGCTTCACTGGTGAATTCTACTAAACACTGAAAGAATTATCAATCCTTCTCAAACTCTTGCAAAAAATAGATGAGAAGGGAGTCCTTCCAGACTCATTTTATGAGGCTGACATTACACGAATACCAAAATCAGACAAGGGTGACACAGGAAAATAAAATTATGGGCCAATGTCTCTGATGAACAAGTATGCAAAAATGCTCAACATTATGTTAAAAGGATCATACACCATGATCAAATGGGACTTATTCCAGGGATGCAGAGATGATTCAACATCCACAAATTAGTCAATGTGATACCCCACATTAATGAAATGGAGGATAAAAA
Source organism: Hippopotamus amphibius kiboko (assembly GCF_030028045.1). Taxonomy (NCBI): domain Eukaryota; kingdom Metazoa; phylum Chordata; class Mammalia; order Artiodactyla; family Hippopotamidae; genus Hippopotamus; species Hippopotamus amphibius. The sequence goes on from NC_080196.1 coordinate 96,304,433, forward strand.
TCATGATTGTCTCAATAGATACAGAAAAAGCTTCGACAAAATTCACTATCCATTTATGATAAAAACTCTCAACAAAGTGAGTATAGAGGAAGTGTACCTCAACATAATAAAATCTGTATATGACAAGTCCACAACTAACATCATACTTAGCAGTGAAAAGCCAAAAGCATTTCCTTTAAGATCAGGAACAAGACAAGAATGCCCACTCTTGCCACTTTTATTCAGCATGGTATTAAAAGTCCTAATCAGAGCACTTAGGCAAGAAAAAGAAATTAAAGGAATCCAAATTGGAAAGGAAGATGTCAAGTTGTCATTATTTGCAGATGACATGATGTTATATATAGAAAGCCCTAAATTCTCCATCAAAAAAACTGTTAGAACTAGTAAACAAATTCAGTAAAGTTGCAGGATACAAAATCAATACACAAAAATCTGTTGCATTTCTATACACTAGTAATGAATGATCAGAAAGAGAAATAAAAAGAAAATAATCACATTTACAACTGCATTAAAGAGAATAAACTACCTAGGTATAAAGTTAACCAAGGAAGTGAAAGACCTGTATATTGAAAACAACAAGACATTAATGAAAGCAATTGAAGAAAAAACAAAGAAATGGAAAGATATTCTGTGCTCATGGTTTGGAAGAATTAATATTGTTAAAATGTCTATTACACCCCAAGCCATCTACAGATTCGATGAAATTCCTTTCAAAATTCCAATTGCATTTTTCAAAAAAATAGAAGAAATAATCATAAAATTTGTCTGGAACCACAAAAAAACCTGAATAGACAAAGCTATCTTGGGAAAGAAAAACAAAGCTGGGGGCATCATGCGCTCTGATTTCAAACCATATTATAAAGCTATAGTAATTAAAACAGTATGGTATTGGCATAAAATCAGACACATAGATTAATGGGATAGAATAGAGATCTCAGAAATAAAACCACACATATATGATCAATTAATTTATAACAAAAGAGTCAAGAATATACAATAAGGGTAAAAATGGTCCTTTCAATAATTAGTGTTGGAAAAACTGGGCAGCCACGTGCAAAAGAATGAAGCTCAACCACTATTTTACACTATACACAAATTGATTAAAGACTTGAATGTAAGACTTGAAACTGTAAAAATCCTAGAAGAAAACATGGGCAGTAAGCTCTTTGACAGAAGTCTTGGTGATAATTTTTTTAAATCTGACAACAAAAGCAAAAGCAACAAAAGTAAAAATCAGTAGATGGGACTACAACAAACTAAAAAGCTTTTGCACAGCAAAGGAAACCATCAACAAAATGAAAAGGCAACCTACTAAATGGGAGAATACATTTTCAAATCATGTATCTGATAAGGGACTAATATCAAAAATTTATGAAGAACTGATACAACTCAATAGCAAAAAAAAATCTGATTTAAAAATGGGCAGAAGATCTGAACAGACATATTTGCAAAGAAGACATACAGATGGCCAAGGCCAACAGACACATGAAAAGATGCTCAACATCGCTAATCATCAGTGAAATGCAAATTAAAACCACAATAAGATATTGCCTTATATCTGTTAGGTGGCTCTTATCAAAAAGACAAGAAATAACAAATGTTGGTGAGGATATGAATAAAAGGAACCCTTGTGTATTGTTGGTGAGACTGTAAATTAGTGCAGCCACTGTGGAGAACAGTATGAAGTTCTTCAAAAAATTAAAAATAGAACTAATATAAGAACTACCCAGCAGTTCCATTGTTTGGTATTTACCCAAAGAAAATGAAAACATCAACTTGAAAAGATATATGCACCCTTATGTTCATTGCAGCGTTATTTACAACAGCCACGATATGGAAGCAAGCTACATGCCCACTGATGGATGAATAGATGAGAAATTGTTGTATGTAAATATATGGGATATTTTTCAGCCATAAAAAGATTGAAATCTTGACATTTACAACAACACGGATGGACCTCAAGGGCACTGTGCTAAGTGAAAGAAGTCAGACAGAGAAGGACAAAAACTATATGATCTCTCTTATATGTGGAATCTAAAAAAGATACAGTGAACAGATTGGTAATTGCCATAGGCAGGGGGTAAGGGGTGGAAGAAATGAGTGAAGGAGGTCAAAAGGTGAAAAGAAAAAATAAACCATCAGATACGGTGTATTACTGAGCAATAACAATAATGACAAATCTCACATGTGGAGATTTATCTGGAGATTTTTTCTTCAGCAGATAATCAAGTGCACAAATATATATGTGGGCATGTGTGTATATATATATTCACATGGATGTGTATCCATTACTGTGTTGTTACAATACTAAAACATTGGGAATGATTTAAATGTGTAAGCAATCATGGTAGAATTACACAATAGTATACTGTAGAGGTATTTAAAATGATATTATATATATATAATATATATATATCATTTTAAATGATAATTTATATATATGGTGTTTTATACATATGTATGATGTTTATATATATGATTTTTTAAATATACACACACACATATATATTTATCAACAGGGAAAAATATCCAAGACATATTTTTGAATGAAATGAAATGCCATGTTAGAAAAAATGGTGAATAGTATAGTCTCATTTCCATCAAATTATATGTATAAATATATCTTAGCTCCTAAACTCAAATATGAAAGAAATAATCATACATATATGTATATGTGTATGTGTATATATATCTCAGAATGATTGAGGTGTAATTCACATATCATAAAATTAATCATTTAAAGTGTCTAATTCAGTGGTTTCTAATATATTCACAGACTTGTGCAACCACCACTGTTTAAGTTTAGAACACTTTCTAAATGACCCCAAAAGAAACCCTGTGCCCATTAACATTTACTCATTCCCCTACCTTCAGTCTCTGGCAACCATTAATCTACTTCCTATCTCTTAGGACTGGCCTATTCTGGACATTCCTCATAAATGGAATCATACAGTGTGACTGACTTCTTTCACTTAGCATAATGTTTTCAAGTTTCCTCCATGTTGTAGCATGGATCAGTTCTTTTTTATGACTGAGTAACATTCCTTTGTATGGATTTACCACATTTTATTTACCCATTCATTAGTTGGACATTTGGGTTGTTTCTACATTAAGGCTATTGTCAATGATGCTCCTCTGAATATTCAGGTACAACCTTTTTGTGTGGACATATGTTTTCAGTTCTCTTGGGTATATACTTAGGAGTGTAGATGTGGAATCTAATGGTAACTCTATGTTTAAGATTTTGAGAAACTTCCAAACTATTTTCCAAAGTGGCTGCACCATTTTACATTCCCCACCAACAACGAATGAGAGTTCCAGTTTCTCCACATCTTCTATACTTGTTATTGTGTGTCTTTTTGATTATGGCCACCTTAGTGAATGTGAAGTGCTTTTATATAAATATTTTTTAATCAACACAAATCTAAGTCCAAGCCTCTGTCCTTCTGTTTTGGGATGAAATTCAAACTCTGTAATTCTTGGGACCACAAAGTTGTGTCAAGAGAGAAAGAATCAGAGAATTTGGCTTAGTGTTGAGATGACCAGGAGACAATGCTGAAGAAATGCTAGAGTGAACTAGACAGGACGGGTCTCTTTTTTGATTCTAGATCAAAATGCCCCAAATCAATTTGCTCAGTGATCAAATTGCTGAACTTAGATATTTAGCCAAAACATTTCTTTTAACTGTTATTTATATTTATATTCTTATTGAATGCGATGGTTTTAACAGATTTTGTTAAGTTTTAGTCAATAGGTTTTCATTCCATCTTCATAGCAGTAGTTCAAGGAATATTCTGTGTGTAGATTGCTAGTAGACGTAGGTTGGTTTAATTTTCTTATGAAATATTTAATATAAACATAAAAATGTTTCAGTTTTAGGACCCAAACTTCTCTATTTCAAATACATATTCATTCAGTTAGTATTGACTCCTTTAGGATCTTTTCAAAATCATTTTTTTACTTTGCTAACTGTTTTGCATTTTTTTAGGTTTCTTTTGCCAACTTTTCAAATAGTGTGCTCCATTGCCTTCTTAGTTTTTTACTTTTTAAAGTTTTTTTCTTTTAGTTTTTTTTTATACATTCTTTAGCACTTTTTGGATTTTAAATCAATTTATTTTTATTCTTTTTTAATAATTCCACAGTTTTGAATGTACATCAAAATTTGAAGTATTAATATATGAATCATTATAGTAATCCAGTCAAGGGGGCTTTACTTCCTTTGACCAGATGTACTCTTGTAAGTCCTATCTTCTTTCACGCTCTTAGTATAAGTCAGTGTATCCCAACTGCTCCTTATTAGAGATTAGTATCTTTTTGCATTTTACAAAATTCAAGAATATGTAAAGTTTATTGCAAATCACAGGATTTGCTGTTTCTTTTTTTTTAAACTTTAGGTTTAATTTGGTTTATTTTGGAATTAGTTTTAAGTTCAGAGCAGTCATTTTACCAAGCAATTTTGCCATAGATTTGTCAGACACTTTAGCTTAATGTCCGGTTCATGTGATGTTCAACTTTCAGACACTGGCCGTTTCTCAAATACTTGAAACGTGTGCAAAATATCCATCATTAAGCACATTTATGTAACTATAAATTTTAAAAGGCACAAAAGGCAATGTGCCATGCATTACTTTGTAAAATAACTTACGTGACTCCTGAATACCTCAAATAGTTAAGAGTTAATGATTTGGTGTCTGTCATATGAATTGCACCCAGTCTATTTTTTAGTAAAAAATTTTTGGAGCAAATTATAACTTGGTGTATGGTACGGTGCAATTCTTTAAATTAGATTTGTCTGAAAATACTTATTTGAGTGTGACCCGTTAGTGCTGCCGTAATTTGAATGAGCAGCATGTTATTCTCAGATAGTGTCCCCTTCAAAAATGTCTCAGTTAGTGTCTAATCCAGGACAATGTAAAAATAAATCAATAAAGAAGTAAAACAAAATGAATTATTTTAATTTCAAATAAAGGAGTTTCTTTTAGAGTTGGCTTCCAACATACGACTTCCTTGTAAAGATAGAATTTAGGATCTGGTTAGAGCTTATATTTAGCATTCAATTGAAAGACTTTAAAATGAGGCTCCTTATACCAGTACATGTTTACCATACAATGACGTAATGGGCATATGATCTACTTTGGGAACTATAGTGGGGTCCTTACCCAACACCAGGCATGAAACAAGGGCAGTGACAGCTGACCAGAGGTAATAAAAATAACAATGGTGTTAGGGGCTCTGATTCTAGCAAATGTTCATAGGTGCAGACACGGCTTCTAAACTCTGATGCAAGGAAGAGAAAATGAATCCATTTATCCCAGAGACCTTTATATGGGTTGAATTTTGCCCCACCCCCACCGGATTCATATGTTGAAGTCCTAACCCCTAGTATCTCTGAATGTGACTGTATTTGGACATTGGATCTCTGAAGGGGTCATTAGGTTAAAGTGAGGTCATTAAGATGGCCCCTAATCCAATACGATGGTGTCCTTATCAGAAGAGGAGATCAGGACACAGACACATACAGAGAGAAGACCCAGTGAAGAGACGGGGAGAAGACAGCCATTGGCAAGCCAAGGAGAGAGGCTTCAGAAGAAACCAACTCCGCCTGACCCTCTGATCTCAGACTTCTAGCCTCCAGAATTGGGAGGAAATAAGTTTCTGTTGTTCAAGCCACCCAATCTTTATTACGGGAGCCCTAGCAAACTCGTACCATCTCAATCTCAAATGCTCAGTTTTATGACAGTGAGTTGATATGGAGTGGATCTTAATCAATAACTAGAATCAGAGATTCCTTCATTTTAAGACACAAAGCAGTGTTGTGGAGATCTTTTCTTGACCAGTAGTTGTCAAAGAGGCAAATTTGTTCTATGTTGTCAAGGTGGAAGTTACTTCCTGTGCATCTGTGCAGGATTCAAAGATAGCATTGCTGTTTCTCCCATGCAGGGTAGCAGTGTGTAAGCAGTGCAGCGCCATGGTTACAAGCACAGCTTCTGGAGTTCAAGAGCACCTAGCTCACAGGTGATTGTGAGGATTGACATCATTAATATGTGTCAAGCAGTGCCTGGCATCCAGTGAATGCTAAGTGGTGATGGTTGTTCTTATTATTATGAGGTCAAAGAAATTGGAGATGAAAGTGATCTCCTACACTATTATTATCATGCGTCATAGTAATAATAAACCAGGTAAGGAACACTGAGTAATCAAGTAAGTTCTAGTGGAGATGCAATAGCAATCACTAGCCTTTGTATGGTACCCACTACCATTTGCTGCAAGCTCCTTTCCTAATTTAGCACATCTTCCTTTGATATCCATTCTCCCCAAATTCTTTTCCTGACTTTTCACCTTTGGTTTTCTTATACATCTTTTTGGCTCTTCCTATGCACTGTTTTCTTTCTTCTGAATCTTGAACTATCTATGTATTTCCAGCTCTGACCTCTAGCACAAGCATCTGACTTGGGGTCTGCAGAATGCCATGTTATTTTGGAGCTTGTTTGAACAAATGAAATCCCCTGTGCTTCTAACTTGAGGAAGATGACACTCATATAAGGAGATGACAGCATTTCACAGGTTATTTCAAAACCTAAAATATAATCAATCTGTAATTTTGAGCTTCAAATTGATGGTGCCTACCTCCAAGGTAGCCGATGTTCTGCTTTAGCTCATGGCAATTCCCAGACTAGACCTTTGATATATAGGTAATTTCTGGTTGACTCAGGAGGTCTTATGTCTTTTCAGAGACTGCAGGGAAGCTTCCAGTCATCCCATAAATTAATTACATTTAAATTCACTTATAAAACAAAACAAGCAAAAAATCACAACACCATTTCATGGCGCTTTTCTTTGAGGAGTGCAAGCAGCAAGGCTTGGGGCAGAAAGGCTGGGAGTGTCAGCTTTCAGCCCTTTTCTTTATGATGAGTATAGGAAATCAACAAACCTCACACCATCACTCCTCCCGCAAACACTCAGCCTGAGTGAGACTGCTGTGGCCACAACTCTGAAGTCCCATTGATACCTCATGGCTCAACCTTAAGGGAAAAGCTAGCAACTGGGAATGTTGGAGGTACCTAAAAATTTGCCTCAGCATCACTACTTTGCATCTTGTCTATGTGGCCACTGTCCTCTGGAATTGTGCAGTGTGCAGCCTACACAACCACACATAGTAGCTCCCTTCTGCCTCCAGCTTTTGAGCCCCAGATGCTCTCTGAACATCTTGCACTGAATACCTCGGCCCTCATCTTGCTTCCTGGTGACCCAGACTCTCTCTTAGGGAACTCCCCATGGGTTCTTAGCCCTCTGGGCTGGGATCTGGAATCAGCATCTTGTATGATCCCCAGCCCTGTCGCTTTTCATTAATCCCTACCTGTCCTTTAGATGTTGGCCTTATATAAGTTTAAACTAACATGAAAAATCAATTCCTAAGAAGTGGGAAATTCCTGCTTCTGATATTTGTATTGTATGTTATTATGTATAACTAATTAATTAATTTATAGAATGTCTCATATTATGTGATTCCTTGCTCTTAAGAATTCAGATGAGTTATTATTTTTATTGATTCTCAAATTATAAATTTTTATTGTTTACTGCCTTACCCATGCCTTTAAACAGAAATTTTTAGAGTAACATATTTTAACTAAAGAAATGGATCTCTAAGAGTAGAAATCCCAGTGTTGAATAAGTTACTTCTACAGGAAATTTTTACATAAGGATGATATTGAAAAAACTGCTTGACCTAAATAACTCACCGCTGTTTGATCAGCTACAGTATCAGGAATTCTGTTATCAGGCAACTGGTTCCTTTAAAGAGTGGGAATCTTGCATAGTGCAGTAATTCTTAAACTTGAGGGAGCATCAGAATGAATCCTGGTCTGCACCCCTGAAGTTTCTGATGAAGGCGATCGGGGATGGGAGAGGAGAATTTGAATTTCCAACAATTTCCCAGGTGATGCTGATGTTCCTGGTCTGGGGACCATTTTGAGGACCACTCATGTAGGGGAAATAATAGTGAGTAAACCAGAGGAGTTACGGTCTCGTTGGTCTTGGTCTCCCAAACATGTGAGATCCTAAGCAAGTTTCTTAAATGTCCTGGCCTGAGTCTTCTCACCTGTAAAACAGGGGGATGACCTGGACAGTCTCCGAGTTTCCTCCGGCTCAAATTCCTTTCAATTCGAATTCCAAGCTGATCATGCCACATGCCTGGTGTCTCTCCGGGAGGGTGTGGGGACCAGCCCTGGCCTCACTGGCGGTCGGGCTGTCCCGCTTTGCAGGGACCCTTGCTTCATCCTCAGGCACAGCTGCTGCCTTTAGGTCCAGAAAAGGCTTTTCTTGAAACCAGTGAGTGCTGGCAGCACAGAGGTGACAACTCAGGGGCACTGGTGGCCTCACCTGCAAGCTTTGCAGCTCGCCTCCTCAGGAGTCCTGTCCTGTCCCTGTTTTAGGGCAGAGGGAGTGGCCACTGAGGCAGAGTGGGAACCTTCCCAGCCAGCGCTCTGCTGAGAGCTGCGAGCTTTGCGCCATGTAGAGCATTGTTTGCAAAATAGAAAATGGGGATAAAGGCTGCAGAGTGATACAGAATACTCCCTCCTGAGGGTGATGTTACTGCTACACTTTGTCCAGCAGATTCAAATGCCGGTGGGGGAAAACACTCCCTTTAGATTGAAGTTGAGAATATTTTACTTTATTGAAGGGACTTTATTCATCCGCCTGGTAGCGGAACCAGGTTTTATAGGACCTGAAACTTACACAAAGTTGGGAGAACCTTCTTTTAGAAAAATAATACAGATTACAAGTGTAATGTGGGTTATAGGACCCTGGAAGGAATTGCTACAAGTAAGAGACCTTGAAGTTTGTTTCAACGGCCTTGCTGTAAATCCACCGCTACTTTCACCCACTCATTCATTTCCTTCATTCCGTCCACAAGCATTTATTGGGCATCTACTAGATGCTGGGCTGCGCTGTTACTGCAGAACCATTGATCCTTCTCACCCATAAGGAATGTGCAAACAAGAAAGAGGGTGCGTTGACGGCGAACTCAGTGGGTAGACTTCAACAAAATTGAGAGATCTTGGATTTAAAAAGGGGAAGAAAAAAGAAAAACAACAACAGTGGCTTAGGTCAGATAAGAATATAGGGTTGAATGATGTTTTCAGAGAGTTTTGCCTGTGATCTCTATTAGGAAATATAGTTCTGCGTAATTAAGGTACAGCCCACATCTTTCACAGAACAGTATTTAACTCTTGTGATGTACTCTGACGCTTTCTTTTTCATTTCTGTTCCTTTATACTGTATTTTTTTTTTCATTAAAGTAATGCTAGTTGTGACAAACTGAATTGATTTTGCCTCCCCATGTGTACCACACACAGGATTAGAGGCTATCTGGGCACAGGTGGGTTGCCTGTCACTGCAGGGTCTAAGAGGAGATGGTGGTAAGAATGACAGCAGGACAGCTCGTCACAGCAGAATGGGAGCTAGAGGGCCAATGGGGAGAAGCCGAGGCACAGGAAAGACAGGGAGAAAAGGCAAATTTGGTGGTGTGAATAGAAAGCATATTGGTATTCTGCCTTTAATGACATGGTTTAGAATTATGAGAAAAAAAGCCAAAATTCAGATCCGAATCAGAAATGTGAGCAAGAGTGAGTGGGAGAAAAGTTAAATGTAAAGAAGTAATATGTGCCAGGAAGTAACATTTTTTAAAGCGCTTTTGCAAAGTCGGGGATAAATGAGGGAAGGGAAAAAATTATTGTTTTTTTTAAAAGAAAACAAACGTAAAAGATGTGACAGAAATCACAGAGGTGGAGAGAGTGTGGAAGAAAAACAACACAAGGCAGAGAGGGTGGATATTGTTGCAGGAAGATGTTGGTTCTCATGCCAAATTTCTGCCAACCATGGAAGGTCGAGGTAAGTAGAACACAGATGAGGAGTCTTGTCTTTTACATAAACACGTGGGTGGGTTTATGTAGTGTAGCTAAGAGAAAAATGCGTGAACCTAGAGTATCACAGCAGCAGGGAGTCAAGTGCGACATGGTAGGTTCTTAGGGTGCATGACGATAAATAAGGAGGGATTGCTTACAGAGGAGAATAGAGAACTAAAATAAAGGCACATGATATGCACACGGCGTAGAAAATGTACAAATTAAAGGTAAACATTAAGCAGAAGAAAACAAAGAAATCAGAGAGCCAAGAAAGGCTAAGGGAAGACTCCCTCTTCTTTCCCTTCTTTCTTTCTCTCTCTTCTTTAACTTTTTTCCTCTCCTCCTTCCCTCTCTCCATTATACCCTCCCTCCTTCTTTCCCTTCCTTTTCTCTTTTAGAGCAGTTCTAGGTTCACAGCAAAATTGAGAGGACGGTATAGAGAGGTATGGGAACTCCGCACCTGCCCCTACACATGCCCAGCCCCGCCCCGTTATCAGCATCCCCCGCTAGAGTGGTACGTTTGTGACAGTCAGTGAACCCACATGATTGCATCATAATCAGTCCAAGTCCATAGTTAGCGTCCGCTCTTGGTGTACATCCTGTGGGTTTGGAAAAATGTATAATGACATGTATCCACCTTTGTCGTATTGTACAGAGTAGTTTTACTGTCCAAAAAAAAAATCTGTGTTTTACTTATTTTTCCCTCTCCCCTTCCCCCATCCCTGGCAACCACTCAGCTTTTTATTGTCTCTGTAGTTTTGCCTTTTCCAGAATATGTCATAGAGTTGGAATCACATACTATGTTGCCTTTTCAGATTGGCTTCTTTCACTTAGTCATATGCACTTAAGGTTCCTCCATGTCTTTCCATGGCTTGATAGCTCATTTCTTTTTAACACTGAATACTATTCCATTGTCTGGATGTACCAGAGATTACTTACCCATTCACCTACTCTGGGACAGCTTGGTTGCATCCCAGCTTTGGCAGTTGTGAATAAAGCAGCTATAAACATCCATGGGCAGGTTTTATGTGGACATAAATTCTCAACTTCTTTGGATAAATAAATACCAAGGAACACAATTACTGGATCATATGGGAAGAGTATGTGTAGTTTTGTAAGAAACTGCCAGTCTGTCTTCCAACTTGGCTGTACCATTTTGCATTCCCACTAGCATTGTGTGAGGGTTCTGGTCAGTGTACACCTTTGCCAGAATTGGCTATTTTTAGTGTTCCATATTTCGGCCATGCTATTAGGTGTGAAGTAGCATCTCATTCTTGGTTTTACTTGTTCTTAGTGAACCTGTCTTAGCCCCCAATGATCAATTCTTCTCTTCAGGATTATTCCTCTCTTCAACTATTATTAATTCATTAGAAAGTATTAATGAAGACAAGCATTAAACTAGCCAGTCTAATAATTCCTGATATTTGCCTTTTTTCTTCTCCCCTCGCCCCTTTTTTTCCTGAAAGACAGGACAGTATTTCCTTGTATTGCTTTGGTATCTCCTCCTCTCCATTATTTTTTTCAAAGTCTTTTGACGTTGACTTTGCAATCACACTTGCAAGTACTTTGGGTACCCAGGATGGAATTCATTTGGGCCTGGAGAGCTGAGTACAGTCAACACGGCTAGATGCAATCATTGGTCCAAGCTTGGGTCCTCTTCTCTCTTAATGAGATTAATTCTGTCTTTTTAATGATGATCGTGGTCCTGTAATGAGCACAGAAGTAATGCAAGAATTAAACAGTGCTGCTTTCATTAAACTCTTTTATCCAGGAGTGCTGCTTAACCTATTCACAACCACGTGGCACAAGAATGAACAATAATCAGAATGGATGCTGGTGATACAAACTCAGGAGGCCTATTTAGGTGCTCCTGGTTGGACAACAGGTTACTTTTATCCCAAAGCATGTCTCAGGGGCCACCGCTCTTTCTAGTTCATCCAACTATGGACATAAGCCTTAGAGTGTTGCCCTGTAATTAGTCCCACAAATCTGATAGGAACCTGTTTGAGCTCTGGCTTGTCTTTTTCTGTATTTGCTTTTGATTCTATAACTACATTGTTAGCTCACTGAAAACGTAGGCTCTTTCTCGTATCACTTTGTGTCATGTGTCATCTTAGTTTGCAGCAACTTGTTTGTTATTGACGATGTACATGCCTGTGACATTTCGATTAGATTACTCTTTAAAGAAAGAAAACTAAGAATTTTTAAACATTGAGCACTAGAGGTTTTGGCTTAAACATCTGTTTATATAGGAGCATGTCTTTAACTATTACCATTTTTCTCCATTTCCCCAACACCAGCCACCCCCCAAACATCTGCAGTTTCTTCCTGGTCAAATAATATTTTGAGTTTAGGTGCAAGCCCAGTATCATATCTGTTACTTCTCTGGAAACTTGTACAAGGGAAAAGTCTGCATTCAGAGGTCACAATTAATCTCTGATGCATACTTAATTCTCAGGAAGATTTACTAAATACTTCAGAAGCAATTATAAAATTGGAGCTCAAAGAAAGATAGGGGATCAGAGAATCAAAGTGGAAAGGGGGAAAAAAAAAACCTTCCAGATGAAAAGCTCAGCCTGGTGTGTCATCACATTTGTCTTGCAGAAATGAACTGTTTAATGGTCCTGCATCTCAGGTCAGCAGGCTTGGCCAGCTGATGGGGCTCTGGCTGTTTTAGGGTGGGCCAGCGTGAGAGCAACCTGCTAGTTTAAGTTTTAAGGGTCTCCCGAGTCATATTCCAAATACATTCCTGGGGAATTTCATTGAGCTGCTTTGAAAGCAGTTTATGTTCACTGCAGTAATGGGTAAACTAGCTATTTTGACACATTGCAAAAGAATGTTTTTGAAAAGAGAAACACTCCTAGTAAAAACAGACAAATGATTGAGGGACATTTCATTGTAGCTGAACTCCGTGTTGATGTAGGTGTTTAAACAGAGAGTTCCCAACTCGCTATTTAAATACCTCTATCCTGAATTAGTTATTCACCAGGGGGAGATGTAGAAGAGAAGCAAAAATGATACAATTAAGTTACAAATATAGGAGATACAGGCCCAAATATCCCAACTGTCCTCTTTTTCTTCTTTAACGAGTGTCATTATATTTTGATGTGTTTAATAATACAGCAGAGGTTAAATGAAACATGAAAAAGGGATGTACATTAAAATTGAGATAACTCTTCCTTCAGTGAAGTGGAACCCAGCAGATGTAGCCGCACACTGTAATTGCTGCCTGTTTCCTGTCAGTCTGATTAAGTTGCATTGTCCCAGCTCCAAGTGTAAGAATCAGTGGCTTCCCATAGGGCACAGCATGGGATGACGGGCTGCGGCAGTGGCATAACTGCACGCCCCTCCTGCTTCTCCCGGTAATAGTGTAGACATACAATATACATTGATGACATATAAAATCAATAGGCTGTGGAGTGTATTAGGAGCACACTGTAATCCATCTTCCCAAAGTTACATCCCAGGAAAGCCAAATAAATAATGACACCCTGAATTCTGAGGCTCGTGGGACTAGTCTCCTAACTCCGGAGCCAAAGACTGGGGTGCTCATTTTTTTTTTTATAAATTTATTTATTTTATTTATTTATTGGCTGTGCTGGGTCTTCGTTGCTGCGCATGGGCTTTCTCTAGTTGCTGAGAGCGGGGGCTACTCTTCATTGTGGTGCGCAGGCTCCTCATTGTAGTGGCTTTTCTTGTTGTGGAGCACAGGCCCTAGGCACATGGGCTTCAGTAGTTGCAGCGCATGGGCTCAGTAGTTGTGGCTCACGGGCTCTAGAGCACAGGCTCAATAGTTGTGGCGCACGGGCTTAGTTGCTCCATGGCATGTGGAATCTTCCCAGGGCAGGGCTCGAACCCGTGTCCCCTGCATTGGCAGGCGGATTCTTTACCACTGCGCCACCTAGGAAGTCCTGGGGTGCTCATTTTTAAAGAAACAAAGAAACATAGAAATTTGACCATCTCTGAGATCTGCCTACTGCTTTTCATTCTGCCCCACCCCAACTGTGTACTGTGACTTCTGAACTAACCAGTCTTTGCACAAATATTTTTGGGGGGCCCAAAAGGAAGTCCAACATTGTGACAGGATGTATAGTGGATAGGTACCAGAAAGTTTATGATCCATTTGGGGAGACAACATCAACATAACATAGAACGATTAGAGAACTATTAGGAGACACACTGTGTGAGTGGGAGTTCAGGGAAGGGGCAGCTTAGTGTAGCCTGGCGTAGTGGGAAAGGGGTTTCCTGCGGGTGGAACTTGAAATAGGCCTTGGGGGATAAGTGGAGTTTATATGGGGGAGGGGAAGAGGGAAGGCATACCAAGATGTGAAATCCTGGTGACCAAAATGTCCAGGTCAAAAGGAGCTTGGGAGACCTTGAACTGCTAAGTCTAACTGGATGGATGATACAGAAATAAAGTTAAATAGAGATTTATTGTGTGAGTATCCCAATAAAGGCACCACCCTGCAGTGATCTTTCACCCGCTATAAAAATAAATATAATAATGATTGCTATCAATGGATGCTCTCAAATTGATTTACCATCACTGAAAAAGTCTCTGATGTGCATTTTTAGTTCAATTTAACAAAAGCCATAGCCACAATAGAAATAGTTGAAAAGTGAAAGGAAGGCCATCATCTGACTTGGATATTTGGTCCATGTAAAGTGATTTGAGTAATTTTTTTTGCTGACTGTGTTGATCTCAGATAAATATAGCCAACACTGATATGTGGCAAGTGAACCGAAATATGCTATAATAGTAATACATGTTGGCTGTAAATAATTTGGACTTCTATACGGACATTCAGTTCTAGAATCTGCCCTCAATATGCTTCCTTAATATAGGGCCTGAGAGAGAAGATGAGAATTTTAAATAATTCTAATACCACCTAGACAGGACTAAGAGGACAGGGTCCAAGGACCTTCTCAGAGGTGAGAGAACTGACCTAAGCTGTCAGCAATCAATGCATACCATTTCTTGTCTGTTGGTTAAACTCCAGTTTGACTTCAAGTTCGTGTCCTTAGGTAATATGTTTCCCTTGGGGGCCCTGTAGTTATTTCCTGGATGTCAGCAGAGCTTTGACTTAATAACTTGCAATCTTATGTGAAAATTTCAGACCTTACAAAAGAAAAAAAAGAGAGAGAGATCTGCCAGTCAATTGATTATTGGTATGTGTGAGTCCTTGAGTTAACTTTGGAATGATCGTGACCCTTCATATGTTCAAAAAAGGGATAATTCCTTGGAGCTGCTGTAGGCACCATTGACTGATTGAGATTATATTAACTGGATTCATTTGTACAGTAGCTCAGATAGTGAGAAGCCAAGATGTTTTAGATACTCTTAATGACTTCAACGTGTTTCCCTGGGTCTCATTGTTTCCCCAGCTCATCCTCCTCCTGTGTGACTGGAGGAATTCCAGGGACTGCTCACAAATTTCAAACTCCCCACTCTCAGGAGAGTTCACTCATGCTTATAAATGCGACACCACCAGCTTCTGTGTAGCACTTGTTTTTTCCTTTCCCGTGGCTCTGGGGGCTGCCCTGTGGTTCTATCTTCAGCATACTGCTCAGAAGTGGACTGATCTATGGTCAGGGGACATGGGTCAGCATCGCCTGCTACCAGGTCTTAACCCCTGGGATGTTCTCTGTTTCTTCTGGTGTCAGTGTCAATGCTTCCATGAGGACCAATACTTACCTCCTCCCCAAATACCAGCTTTCTAGAAAACTAATTTAGATTTTTGGTTACCATCTCTGTTCCTTGGCAGTCTGACAGAAATCCTTGGTGGGAGTGGTGGAACAAAAGGACAGTACCATCAGCTATTTTTGAAATAGCTCTTCACCTCATACAGCCACCATTATCCCTTGGACCAAGACGGTGTGACTCCACCCTTTCTTTTGTAGGCTGTACTTTTCTAAGTGATATCTTGGTCCTTTTTAAAAATAGATGTATGACATAACAACACACTCTGCAGCTCATACCAAATCATACCTACACTTTTTCACATAATGCTATCTTCTTAAATTAAGCAAGGATAATGTGTTAGAAGGGTCTCTCTATTTGGAAAGCAATTTACTTACTAAAGAGGAAAACCCAAAAGCACAAAAAAAGGCCAACCGTGTGGTTAGTCTTTCTGGAGACCAGCCCTCATCCTGAAGCTATCTGGGAGACAGCTGAGTTTACCTCATTAGCATAAGAAGGACACTCCTATCGCTCAGGAAATTCCAAGGGCTTTTGAAGCTTCCTGCCAGGAACCTGGGACAAACACCAGACAAATTCCTTATTATACCACAGGTAGTTGTGGAGAATTTAACAAATCTAAGCTGTTTTTACTTTAGCAAAACAGTTGACAGAGTATCTTTCCATCTTGGTGGAAAATACATTGAAATATTGAGTAGGTAACGATAGAGCCAGTGGAATTCATAGTTAGCTAATTATATCCAAAGGGTTTTATAAAATGGATTAACTTGGAGAAATAAAAATTAAATTGGGCCAAAGAAGACATGCCTATCAAGTTACCAGATGACATAAAACTATGAGAGATAGTTAACGTTTTAGAAAGCCAAACAAAAGTTCAAAAGCATTGCACGCATAAAAGAAGTACAAAGACATGCATTTCCATGGTCATCAAGCACTTGGGCTCCTTCTATTTTTCTGCACCCCCGTTTTGCTTTCCAGTCTCAAGATTACTTTGTGGTCCAAGATGACAGCTGAAGCTTCAACAGTAACATTCATATTCCAGGCAAGAGGAAGAAAGAATAAAGGAAAAATGAGTACACCTCCCAGCTGCTTTAGTTTCCTTTTAAAAGCCTTCCCAGAAGGTCCCATAAACTTTCACTTTTAACTCATGGGCTTAGTCACTCAGCTGAAAGAGTAGCTGGGAAACATGCTTTTGGAGGGGCTAAGAACAGTGGTGTCTTACCTCCAAAACCAACCAACCAGCTAGCCAACCAACCAACCAACCAACCAAACAATAAACTTTGCCATCTTAAAAGGCTGAAATAGGATGAAAACTAAAAGTGATATTACCAAAATGAATATCATCTTGATTTTCTATTAAAAGGAGTTTAAAAATGATAACAAATCTCAGTTTTAAGTATAGGTGAAGAAGTTTACTAAATAAAATACCAGCAAATTTAATCCAGTAATATAGTAAAGAAATAGTATTTATCAGAATAGGGATTACTTCAAAATGCAAAGATGGTTTAATATCACAGTCCGATTTGTCATTCCTCTGCTCAAGTGTCTTCACCTGAACTGGCTTCTCTCTTGACTCAGGTGATTTTTTTTTTTTTTTGGTTCTCATTCTTCAAAATGAAAAGCAATGCTGCAATGAGTATACAGACAGTGCTGTGGTAAACATCTTTGTACATCTTCGGGGACAGTTCCTAGTTATAATTCTTGAAAATGGAATTGGTAGACCAACATGCAGTCACCTATTACATTTTGTTAAATCTGACCATTTGCCCTTCAAGAAGGCAGTGTCAATTCACAATTCCTGGCAGTGCGTGGAAGTGTCTGTTTTTTCATACTCTACCTAACAATGGTTATTATCATGATTTAAAAGAAAAAGAAAACCTTTGAATAATGAGGTAATAGAAAAAAAGTAGTACTTCCTTGCAGTTTTAACAGTATTTTTTAAAAAATATTTATTTATTTATTTATTGGCTGTGTTGGGTCTTTGCTGCTGCATGCAGACTTTTATCTAGCTGTGGCGAGTGGGGGCTACTCTTCATTGCGGTGCACAGGCTTCTCAGTGCAGTGGCTTCTCTTGTTGCGGAGCACAGGCTCTAGGCAGGCAGTAGTTGCAGCCCGTGGGCTCAGTAGTTGTGGTGCATGGGCCCAGTTGCTCCACAGCACGTGGGATCTCCCCAGACTAGGGATCGAACCTGTTTCCCCTGCATTGGCAGGTGGATTCTTAACCACTGCGCCACCAGGGAAGTCCCCAACAGTATTTCTTTATAAGTAAAATCATGATCTTTCAAATGCCTATTGGCTATTTTTTTCCTTTTCCAGTATTGCATTTTCTTGTCCTGTTTTTTCTTTATCTTGATGATTTGGAGAAATAATTTCTACATTAAAGGTAATTGTTCCATTTTGTTATTTATCTATTAATATTGTTTTTAGTATATTTTTCCATAGTTTTATATTTTAAAAACCTTAAAAATTTGTAGTTTTAAATTTTATTCCATTTTTTTCTACTCTGTGGCTTCTAATCTTAGTGTCATGTTATAAAAAGTCTTCCCTACAATCAGATTAGAATACCTCTTCATATATTTTCTCCTAGTATCCTTTCCTTATCCTTTTTGTTTTCATTTAAATGTTTAATACATTTGAGATTTGCCTCTGTGGATGGTATAAGATGGATATGTGTTTTCCCTTACCTCAATGTTTACGTATTTTTCTTTTTTTTTCTGAATCTTTTAAAAAATTTTTATTGGAATATAACTGATTTATAATGTTATGTTACTTTCAGATGTACAGCAAAGTGATTCAGTTATACATATATATAAATATATATATATCCTTTTTTTACATTCTCTTCCATTATAAGTTATTACAAGATATTGAGTATAGTTCCCTGTGCTATATAATAAGACCTTGTTAGTTATCTATTTTATACATAATAGTATGTATATTTGTAGGTGTTTTTCTAATACTTATAGAAATGCCATTTTTATGTTTCATTTTTTCTAGGAATAAATTTTATCATAAACTTAGAGGACATATGTGAAGAAAATGATAAAACTTAACTGAAAGAATAATTTGTGAAACCAGAATAAATGGAGAGTTATATTTCTGAACTGAAAGGATCAATATTATGTAAATTTCCATTATTCCCAAATTCATATATAGATTTAATGTTATGCCAAAGAAAAGCTCAACAATCTATTTTGGAACTTTACAAAATGATTTGAAATTTAATCTGAAAGATTTGGAATCTGAAATTTAACCAAGGAGAACTGGCAAAGGCAGCGTTATGAAGAGAACTTGACCTACAGGATATTGAAATACATTATAAAAGTGGAATAAATAAAATAGCAGGGTGAGCTCTCCAAAAGGAGACAGATAAGTGTACAGAACAAAAAGTCAGGAAGTAGACTCTAGTAGGTAGTCATTGATAAAAGAGTAAGGAAAATGCACATTATTTTTAAAATAGGGGAAGAGGAACTAGAATATTATGATCCAGTTATTTTGCTTAAAACGTAGTTAGAGCTTTACATCATACTCATGGATAGCATAGAGTGAAATGTAAAACATGAAACAACTACAAACTAGAAAAAAATTGTAGATAAGTGTCTATTTGGCTTTATAGAACACACAGCCGTTCTAAACGTTCAGGCAAAGGGAAAAAAATCACAAAAGAAAATTTTATATAATTTACATTATATAAAAAGTAAAACTTCCCAACATCAAAACACCAGAAGCACAAATACAAAGCAGATTACCAGCTGGGGAAAATATCCTTAATATATATAAAGATTAATAATAGTTAGATGCCTAATCAAAAGAAAAATGGGCAAAACAGTACAGGAAAAAGACAAATGACCAATAAAGATGAAAATGTTTTCCTCCCTGCTAATCAAAGGAATTCAAACTAATACAATGGGGAGATGACCTATTTTACCTAATTTTACAAAGATTTAAATAATGCTAATGGCATTGTTGACAAGAGCAAGGTGAAACAAGCACTTGTATGATTCTATTGAGAATATAAATTGTTTCAGGCTTCCTGGAGGACAACATACCAATATGCATCAAAAATTTTAAATATATTTTTCCATTTATACCTAGTAGTTCTATTTTTAGCAAATCATTTCAAAGAAATAATCAAATATATATGTGTGTATATATATGGCTATATGAACTACTTACCGTAGTATTATTTTTATTTTTAAAAATTTTTTAATTTTAATTTTTTTTAAATTTATTTATTTATTTACTTATTTATTTATTTTTGGCTGTGTTGGGTCTTTGTTGCTGTAGGCAGGCTTTCTCTAGTTGCGGTGAATGGGGCTATTCTTCCTTGTGGTGAGCAGGCTTCTCATTGCCCTTGCTTCTCTTGTTGTGGAGCACAGGCTCTACGTGCGTGGGCTTCAATAGTTGTGACACGCAGGCTCAGTAGTTGTAGCTCACAGGCTCTAAAGCACAAGCTCAGTAGTTGTGGCGCACAGGTTTAGTTGCTCCGAGGATTTTGGGATCTTTGTGGAGCAGGGCTGGAACCTGTGTCCCCTGCATTGGCAGGCAGATTCTTAACCACTGAGCCACCTAAGAAGCCCTATTTTCAAAATTTATTATGAGGTATTTAAAAGATACAAAAAGCATAAAGATAAATGCAGTGAACACCGATGCACCAACATCCATTCTTTATCTGCTGATGAAGAAATAAATCATTATCAATAGAGTTGAAACCTTTATGCACCCTTCTCCCCACACCTTCACCCTCCTTTATTTCCAGAGGTGAAGGTGGTGTTTATAATTATGATGTGGCATTATTGTATTACGAACTTCCTATATGGCCAAGCTTGAGGGAATTGATTAAATAAATTATGATATCTTGAGGTGGTGAAATAAATGTATTAAAATAATAAATAAAATTTTATTTTTATTATTATACACAGGATACATACACATCATTGGACATTTAGAAAAATAGTCTCAAAATTAAACAAAACTATAAAATCACTCATAATTCCATCAATCAGATGTAAGCATTATAACTTGTTGTAGTATCTGCTGTGTCATCTAATCTTTTCAAATATAGTTACATATTGTTTAGAAATTAAATCATGCTATACATACCGCCATATAATGTGCTTTTCCTCTTAGAAATCCTCAAGAAAAGTGTTCCATTTTATAGACTATCCTTTAAAAGATAACAGCTGTGTGGTATTTCATTGCATAGATGAATATTTACTCTGTTTTTTCATATTCTTGTATTATTCCAATTTTTCCTTATTATAAATGAAACTGCAGTAAATTTCTTTGTTGCTAACTCTTTGCTATACAGTCGTTATTTATTAGGAAAATTCCTAGAAGTGAAATTTCTTGGTCTAAAATTCTAAACAAATACAGTCATTCTTTAGGAGAGTACTTACTAATATGATATATTGTTAAGTAAAAAAGTAGACTACAAAGTAATATATGCAATATGTTTGCAAATGTTAAAAGATGTATGCAAAGTGAAGATGCTGAAAGGAAATACAGTTTATCAAAATGTTAACAAGGTATCTCTGGGCGGATGGATAATGACTTATTTTTATTTGTCTCATGCTTGTCTGTGTTGTGTAGTTTTTCTAGAGTAAGCATATATAGCCTTATTGATCAGAAACAAAATAATAGTTTTTAAAATAATTGAATAATTATTGAAAAATTACACAAGTACAAGGTCCAGGGACTAAAATTTCACAACTGTCCTTGTGAGAAAGGCCTGGGGTTCGTAGTGAACCACAGGCTCAAAGTCAACAAGATGTTAAAGCTGCTTAAGAATAAAATGCCATATTACATTGTCTGGAACAGAGCAAAATAACAGTCCTTCCACAGTCTAAGTCTGTGGGGCTCAAATGCCACACTGTATACTGTAGAGATGATATGGTGTGTTCACGTAAGTGGCACTAGGTTGTTAAAAGGGGTCGGAAGCTGGTACAAATTACTGGGCCCAGCCATCCAGAAAGGCACCAGGGGCTGATTATATTGTATATCAACACAAATCCACTGTTGCTGGGGATGCCTGAAAACAATTTTTTTTTTCATTAGGGTTCTAACCCTCTTCTTGGCAGCTTTCTCTTTTGAGAGTGGAAGTAACTAGAAGTCTGAACCACGGTGTTGAAGGAAGAATGGTAAACTCGAGTTGAACCAAGGCCAGCATTTAACTCCAAAGGAATCCAGTCTGGAGAGGGGGGCATTGAGACCTTCAGGGGATGATTAGAGAGAGGCAAGTGGCTGCACTGTGATTGGAGCCGACGTGCTATTTTTGCAGTAGGCATTGGGAAAGGGCTCAGTCGCTGGCAAGAGCAGGTTAAGTTTTCAGGGAATGGCAGGAATCCAGTTCTATAGACACAATGGAACACACAGTGAGGTTTACATTCACAAAAATACCCTCGCCCAGGACCCATCCTAATGTCATTGTCACAACTAGGATGGTAAGAAGTGTAAAATGTCTGTCTTTTTCTACTAAACTAAATTTTTATCTTGAATCACCATTCTATCTAGCGGCCGAAAACTTAATCTGGTTAATCTTTGTTTTTTTGATCACTGCAATTTTTTAAACTCATTTTGGGTGTATTCTCAGACACTCTGGGGTCTCTGCTTCTCTCCCATGCCCCATGGTGAGGACTGCCTGATTCTGTCCAGTCCTTCTTTTGGGAGAGTCTTGGTCTGTTAGCAGCCTTGTGGTTGACATTCACTTGCCAAACCCTGTGGTCATAAATGCCCCCTGAATTCCTCACCCCTTGTTCTATCAGGTGATGCTCTGGCTGCAGATCCAAATTTGACCTTTGGCCAAATTAAAGCACCTCATCCTCATCAGGTCCTAGCTGGATCCTGATTCCCCCACCTCCTTGTCTACTCTCGGTGGGCTCTCGTAAATCAACAAGTCTTCCTTTATAGCAGCAATTGTCCTATTGTTGTCTAATCCTTATACCAAAAAACAGTACAGACATTCTGTGGTATGCTGGGCGAAATCACAAATTCTGACTTCCTTCCTTGATTTCAGAAAGTTCAGTAACATGATTGCATAAAGTTTGATGAAATCAAATTTCTTCATCAGTTTCCCTGGAAGTATCTTAAATTATTTTAAAGCAAAAGGAAAGGTAGAATGTAAAATTAGGACATTCTTCTGTCATAGTTATCATGAAAATCCAGAAACGAAAAATGAAGCCACGTCAGAACTGGCAAATACCACATTCTTTAAGGAGCAAATGATGGCAATAGATGGGCAAAGGAGAGACCAAGTTTATCAGCTTTTCAAATGAGCTAACTGAACTACTGGCAGATGTGATTTGTGTCATATTAGAAGAGGGTAAGCAGGCCAGGACCGTATCGCAAAGAACAGTGACAGTTATTTTAATGGAGGGAGAAACATTGGGCATAAAAAAATAGGAAATTGATACGACCACTTATGAATTTCACTGAGTTCAGTGGCATTTGTTGACAATAGAGAGAGAGAGAGAAAGAGAGAGAGAGAGATTCTAAAATAGTGCCTGCCATAGTAGAGGCTTAATTAATATTTGTTGAATGAACACAGTGGAGTGAGTTTAAACTGCAAGAATTCCAAATGAAACTCACCAAAAAGTCTTCTCTTAAACATGTTAAACGTGGGGGCGGGGGTGGAGGGATAGTTAGGGAGTTTGGGATTGACATGTACACACTACTATATTTAAAATAAATAACCAACAAGGACCTACTGTGTATTAAAAAGATGGAGAGGGGACAAGAGAATGATATAGATGAGATGAGACTGGCCATGTGTTGATAATTCTTGAAGTTAATTGGGGATTTATTATACTACTCCTTCCACTTTTGCGTATGTTTGAAATTTTCCATAATAAAAAAGTTAAAAAGAAAACATGTTAAACAAGATCAATTGAACAAGATCTTTCTTTGAAAGGAAACTTTTTGTTGCTGTTCATGTAGGAGTTTCTCAGGTCATATTTGTAGGGCTAGTCCTCAGCTGGGATACCCTCACTGGCCAAACCTGATGCTTATGATAATTGGTGTCTGTTCTGATTGGTTGATGTCCCTGTAGCACTGGCAGTTTACTACTCTATTGTGACTAGCATCTCTGTATCTGTATCCATCAAAAGAGGTCTTTGATGCAGACACACAGTGAATCAATGGGGAAGGGATGGAAGTTGAATTGATGGTACTAGAAAAAATGCCTAACATTTGGGGGAAAACATCATATTCTTACCTCACAGGACAATAAATTACAGAAGCAACAAAGAATTAAATGTTAAAAAAAAAAAAAACCCATTATAAAAACAGAAGTAGAAAAAACAGGTGATGATCTGATTTTCTGTACAACAACAGAAAACAAAGGAACCAATCATCAAGAAATGCTTGATATATTTATCTAAATAAAAATTTAAAATTTTATATATCAAAAATCATGAGCAAAATTAAAAGGCCAAGAGTAAAATGGGGAAGAAACCATTTGCCACAATTACAGAAAAGGACTGATATAAATGGTTTATATAAACAGATTATAAAAGCATTAAGGTCTCAATGGAAAAATGGTCAAAGGACATTAATAGGTAATTCACAAAAGAGGAAATGGCTAAGGAACATCTGAAAAAGATGTTTGATGACAGTAATCCCAAATAAATAAAAGTAAAACAGTAAAATCTTTTTTTTTCCCCAACCTATCAAATTAGAAAAGATGTTTTTGGGCAATGGTATTAGTCATTACTAGGGACATTAGGAGAAAGCAGCATTCCTCAGATATTGCTGCTAAGACTGAAAATTGCTATAATTACTCCTAAAAATCAATTTGATCATATATTTTAAGAGCCTTAAAAAAGGTTTATATATGGATCTAGTAGTTCTAATTTTAAAAGTCTACCCTACAAAATAATCTTCAACTCAAAGATTTATGCACACAGATTTTCATTTTAGCATAATTTACAATAGCAAAACTCAGAATCTACAAACATTCAACAAGAGGAGTATGTTATGATAGTATGATGCAAAATTAGCAGTCATTAAAAATGAAGTAAATTAGGAGTTTGGGATTAACACATACACACTATTATATATAGTGTGTATAACTGACAAGGACCTACTGTATAACACAGGGAACTATACTTAGTATTTTGTAATAACCTATAAGGGAAAAGAATCTGAAAAAGAATATATATATATATTTATCTGAATCAGTTTGCTGTACACCTGAAACTAATACAACATCGTAAATCAACTTCAATAAAATAAAAAAAAAATAAAAACAACTAAAAAATGAAGTAACATGATTTTTAGTGACATAGGGGAAAATAAATAGAAAAAGCAGAATGCAAAATTTTATACACAGTAGTTCAAGCCAGGGTTAAAAAAAAAGAAAAAAGAAAAAGAAAGAAAGGTAAAAAGACTGGAAGGAAAACACCAAAATATTAACTCTTACTGGTGGGAATAAACACTCATTTTCTTCTTTATAGTTTATTCTCTCATTTTATACTTATACTAAGTTGTCTACAATGAGCATGTGTTACTTTTAAAATCAGAAAAGAAATCATTATTTTAAAAGAAAAATCTCTAGAATTAATCTAGATTTTACCTGGCAGAAAATATCAGAGGAAACAATATTGATGAATTATTTTGTAATATTTTTTAAAGCAGTATTTCACAGTTCTATTCAAACACAAGCCCCAAAGTAATAACCTTTTTTTTTTTTCTTTTTCCTTTCCTGCTTTTTTGGCGGAGCAGTGGTAAATAATAACTAGGCAAAAATTGGTATAATTAGGTTTTTTTGGAAATGGTTAAAATATC
Source organism: Hippopotamus amphibius kiboko (assembly GCF_030028045.1). Taxonomy (NCBI): domain Eukaryota; kingdom Metazoa; phylum Chordata; class Mammalia; order Artiodactyla; family Hippopotamidae; genus Hippopotamus; species Hippopotamus amphibius. The sequence continues at coordinate 96,329,819 of NC_080196.1, forward strand.
TCTATTAAAAAAACTGAAGAATAAAATTTCCTTAGCAGCTCACGGTTTAAGTAAGAACACAGACATTTTTGTCTTATGCCATCATTACTAACTAGTTTAAAAATTTCACGGTGGCATTTTGTTTAAGTCTTCATTTCTTGCAGTTTCTGAAAGTATTGTTTGATCTCAAGATCAAGAAGATTTACGATGTGGAGATAACTTGCTCCAAGCTTTCCATAATCATCCTCCTCCTTCTCAGACCTTCCTGTCTTTCTTTTATAGTTATCTGTCCTCTTCCCAGAGTCTCAGTAGATTCACACACTAGTGACAACCCATGTCTTTCCCCCAGAGCCAGCCCCAGGCAAAATTGTCAAAGAGCTGAAGTTAGTGGCACTTCCTTTCTCCAGCCCCACGTCTGCTGCATTCCCACCCTCTCAAAATCTGCTCTCACATGCTTTAATCACACTAAGCTACACTAACACTTTTGAGCATCTACTATACACCAGGCATCCTGTGAAAGGCTTTCACCCGTAATATTTTATTTTGTCCTCACGATAACCTTGCAAAGGTTTATTTGCCTCATTTTAGAGGTGAGGATGCTGAAGCCCAGAGAGGTTAAGAAAGTTGCCTGTGGTCACAGCTAGCACAGGTCAAATTCACAGCCAGAGCTGTCTGATTCAAGAGCCGTGCTTATATTTGCAGTTGGTGTGTCCAGTACCTTGGACTCTTAGGACCCTTTTCCAAGCTTTTGAAAATCCAATCATACAGATAGCTGTCTATTTCTCAACTAAAATTCCAATTGTTCTTAAATTGGGAAGAGTCTAAAGCCTTTCAGTTTTCTTCTCTAATAATAGAAATTTCCTGAAGAATAAGGACATGTGCCTAATTATAGCTCGTAGATCTCTCATTTGAAAAGAACATTACTAAAGGGACTTGGGCACCATTCAGTTGTCACAAATTATCACACCTTTCCTGAAGCCACATAATAGGGAACAAGGAAATTCACGGGCTTGTCTTTCTTAACGTAATTCCCCCGTCCCCCCCACCCTGCTAATCTAAAGATCCTTCCAGAAGGTAATTAATTTTCCACTTTCCCTCTGTAACTAATCAAGATTTAAAAACATTAATTTTCAAGAAATTCTTCTTTGCTCCTTTATCAATTCTAATTCTGCTCCTAACCAGCTTTAGGCCTTCAGGCAATTTACTTTGGGCCTCTGAGCTACAGATTTCTCCTCTGTAAAAGGAGGATTGGATTAAAACTCATACCCTTCTCCTAGAGTTGTGGAAAGAATTAAATGAGATAATGTAAGTAAAGTTTTGGATAGAGGGTGGCTTGGGAAGGTATACTTCCTCATTCCACTCCCTCCTCTCCCTTGTATATTGTTATTTTCTCTATGTAAAAGTCACTGTGTCCTCCTAAAGGTTTTCTTGACCTTTTTTCTCCAGGACACTAAATTCCTATTCCTTAATTCTTTTCCAAGAGACCTTAGTTTCCAATCACGTACTTATTGCAACCTCCCCATTACACATCACGTTAAAAGCAAGACCTAACAGGGTTTGTATAAAGCCCAGAAACAAATCTCTTTTCCATTTCCCTTTCCACTTAGCCCCTCTCCACCCAAAAAACACTCCCCACAAACAACCCAGTTGTTCACACAGAAACAAGGCACTCAGAGTTATCAATTAAATAATCTTCATTCAAAGAATGGATCTTTGTCAAAAGGGTAGCTTTAAAATAAGAAAAAACAAAAAGATGCTTTTCCTAACCAACTTCCTATTCATCATCCATCATAGCAGCAGCTGGAGTCCCTTCTTTGCACCAGGGCAAGGTGCTGTGGGGCCGTTTAACACCTGGCCCCGGCTCTTGTGAAAGCCTGGCCACTATAAAACATCCTGAATCACAGAAATGTTTATGGTGAATATGATACAGTGAGCTGGGGGAAGGAAATATTTCCTACCCAGTAATAGTTAATGGAAATGCTTTTGCTGACTCGATTGTAAGGAATTCTTCTTGGTGGACGAAACCAAGGAATTAGGTCCCTAAAATCTACAGCTGGAAGAGAGTTGAAGCACCCATTTCCCGAGGTTAAGGAATATGAATTCTGTGTTGAGAAAACTTCCCACACTCTGGTTAGCACACCCACGGATTTAGAAAATGCCCTGAAAGTTTCTGATGATAGATAATTTTTTTTCCCCTCCCTTCAGGGCCCCAGACAGTTGGTGCTTAAGTGTCTACAATTTAAAGTTTTACATATTTTCCTTGGGCTGTCATATGTTTACCTATCCCGCCCAAAACATCTCCCTAAATAATCTCTGAGTGGAGAAGAATGATCCTCTCCTAGGAGATTTATCCGAGAAGGAACGTGCGCGGGGCCGTTTAAATTCCGAGGCTCAGATTTCGTTCCGGGCAGGTCAGATGGTGCGGTCTGCGGGCCCGAGGGATACGCACAGCTGTCCCTTCAAGAGGCACGGAGCACAGGTGCTCGGCCTCCCGCCCCCGAAGTCGCAGGGAAACGCTGCTACACTGACATGTGAGTCGCAGGCAGTTAAACCTCGGATGTTCGACCCCTGTGCGGGGGGGAAAAAGTCTGAACTTCGCTCAGGGCGACTGTCCCGATTAAAAGTCCCTGTCCCTCTGCCGCCGGCCTTCCATCCACGCCGACGAAGAGCCTTGGATTTGCACCTCGCGGTCTGAGCCTCCGGAGGCTGCATCTTTACCATCACTCCGAGCGGTCTGGACCGGCTCGGCGGCGGGGGACGGAATCTGTCCCGCGGGCCGCGGGGGTTGGGGGGGGGAGCGTCGATGTCCCCGCCCGGGCGGCGGTGACCGCAGCCCCTCGGCCTAAGGTGGGCGTGCCCCCCCGCCTCCCGGGGCGCCCCGCGCGCTCCTGGGGCGCCGCTGTCTCTGCCGCCGGCCGAGCGCCACGCGATCTTCCTCGCAAGTCGGGCTCGAAGCGCGCTCGTCGCGGTCGCGGTCGCTGCGCTGCCCGGGGCGCCCGGCAGCCCCGCCCGGGTCCGGCCTCGCCACGCGGTGCCTCCGCCTGGACGCCCCGCTGCAGCTGCCTCGCCCGGCCTTGTCGCCGATCGTGTTGCAGCGGGACACGGGGGACCCAGAAGCCGCCGTCTTCTCGGCTGGCCCCGCGGTTTCCCCGCTGTTCAGCCGCCTCCCATTAGGGAGAATTCCACATTTGATGGGATCTTTGATCAATCTCAGCATTTCCCCCAGGTGTTCAGCTACCTCAATTTTTAATTATTCTGTATTCCCTTATGATTCATTCATCTCTTTCCTCTTTAAGGTTGTGGGTCGTTCTAAGTTTAGACCTGGAATATTAAGACAACGTTATTTACAGTTTTATAAGGGGGGCATCTGTGGGGATGGGGAACTGGATGCTGAGTGGGTTTTTAATTTACAGACAAAAATCGTCTCACTGTGTGACCCAGGTTCTTAATTTTCCTCTCTGAACCTGAACTACTTCATCTATAAGGTAAAATTGAAAACAGTAATATCTCACCTGCCTTCAAGCAGAGGATCTTGCAGGGCTAGGATCTCTAATGAAAGCAGTGAGTAAAGAGCATTTTCTGTGCATCACGTATCAGAAGCAGGGGGTCTTTTCTGTCTCCCTCCCCAGTTGGGGCAGGCCAGGGCTCTCCACACTCTGAATGTCAGTGTCACCAACACATAATCGGGGAGTCAGACCTGCAGATTATCTAGTCCTTCAGGAGTCTTTTTGCCATTGATTCTCTCTACTCACACTGAGAGTGTTAACAGTTAATTATGTATTTTGAGTTTCTCCTTCTTGTCTCATGTTTTCACTCCTGGAGAGAGAGAGGGAAAGGGGGAGAGGGAGAGAAGCAGGGAGAGAGAGACGACTAGTTTTCATCTTTAAAATAAAAAAAAAGAAAGATTAAGAAAAAAAAAATCAATCCCATTGATCAGTGTTGAAAACCAAAGACCCAAATCCCTTCCATTACCCTGCACTGTGATTAAAATTGAAGTGTTCCAAAAAATGTCATTTCAAATTGCAAGGAAGCAGAATCTCTCTCCCTTTCTCTCTGCCTCCCCCACCTTCTTTGCCTCTTTCTGTCTGTCTTTCTCTTTTTGTAAGGGAGACATAGGGGCAGTTTAAGGATTATTTTTGATTCAGGAGTTTTTAAGAGGCCACATCTCAAAGCCAGCTGAGTTAACGGAATGCTGACTTTAGGTGTGCGTAGTACGAGGACTATAACGCAGAGCCCTCCAAAAGCATCTAGAATAGTTTTACAGGATAAATTACCTGTGTGTTTCCATTACTGAATTATTTCCTATATGTTGTTTTGACCCACCCTTTCCCTGGGATACAAGAGCCACCTTCCCCGAGAGGAGAGAGAAAGAAGGAAGATGTGTGGGCTCCCCCTGGTGCTCTCCTGTATTCAGGCGGATTGCAAAGAATTGTAAGGAAACCCATATGTCTACACAAGCAGAAGGAAAAGGAAATTATGTGGATTATTTCTTTAAATAAAAGGCCCGCTTCCATGCCCTTGGGCAGAATATTTCAGATCAAGTTCTCCAGGCTTGGATTCTCTTGGATTCTTTATGTCACCTTGTCAGTGTCAACCTGCCTTTATTAGCTAATGTCACTTCTGTCAAGGGCTGGAGGAGGAATCCATGCCTTGTCAGAGAACAAGTTGACAAAACACAGTTTGAAGTGGAGATGTGGCAGCTGCCCTGTGGATGGGATTACTTTTGGAATCAAATTGGATTATTTTTCGTCCAGAATTGTTCTCTTTGTTAGTCTGCGGTTATTCATTTGACCGAATAATTTTCACATACTTCTCTTTGTGCAAGTAGGTATCACAAACATATCATGGGGCTCTGGTACAAGCCACCTTGACCAGTAGGGCCTTTAATTCTAGACTGTATCTCCTCTCCCAATAGTATCCTATACTTTTAATGGCTTTTTAAATATCTGGGGTCAGAGACCTCTGTGGGCTTTGGTCACCAGTAAAGACTGGGGGGGGGGGGGGGAATTCCACGAATCCACTGGATAAATTCATCATAGTGGCCTTCAGCAATTTGTGAACATGTATTTAGTTAGTCCTGCATTTGGTCCACACTATGGGGCGTATAAAAGGTGTAGGAACATAATCCCTGCTGAGACCTGGTCAAATCAGCTAAGGGACAAACTTCAGTGTTCATTATAATAGATGGGTCATCTTATTATGATTCTTTCACCTCATAAGTCAGGGCAGAGTTTGGGTGCATTTGTTTTTCTGTGTGTGATTCTGGCTGAGTGGGGGTCTGGTCAAGCCAAAAAGGGATCTGAAGATCCCAGTTCTTCTGATGGTTCCTGGGATGCTCCTTTACTTGAACTTAATCGCGGAGCACTGAAGCCTACTCAGAAGACCTCGGCAAGTTTTACTTGATCTAGTTCATGACCTCAAATTCATTCCAGTCTCTCATTTTTATTTCTCCCACACACCATGCTCATTCCCCTTTACCTCTTTGCTGGGCCATTCCTCCCGTCTGCATCGCTTTCTTCCCCCACACCACGCCTCCACCCCTGCCATCCAGTGTCTACATTTAATTAGGTCTAGGGCGAGGCTCACCTCTCTCCTGGCAGTTCTCACCTGCACAGATTGCTCCGTCTTCTCACTCCTTCTGCACTTATTGTTTGCACCCCACAATGAGCTCTTCTTTTAGAGAGCGCCATTCTCTGATTTACAAAACTTGCATGTTTATGTTACCTCTGGCACTGAATCAGAAGTTCCTTGGAGAAAGGTAATGGCTTTTGTTTCTTCTGTATCTTCATACTACTGAACGGTGCTGATATCTTTAAGGGGTGCTCTGTTAAATGAGTAAATTGAAATAATAATCCTGAGGGATTTTTTTCACCTCAAAAATTTTTTAAATCCCCTGTCTCTTACATGAAAATTTGTCAAATTAAGGAGCCACTTCCAGGATTTCAATTTATGTATTAGTTGTGCTTTGTCTCCACCCCGAAAGGATTTAAGGTGGGCTTAAAATATTAGGAAAACTAGACAAGGTTATTAATTCTTGTCCCTGCAAGCTCTAAAATTGTATAGTTCTAGATCCCAATTTAAACAATGGAGAGATTTTTTTAAAGGTGAAAGGTGTGCTTTGTGGTCTCTCTCATTCTCATGTTATAAAAAAAAAATCACAGATAAAACATTTCAGAAATATTTTTGCGTCTTCTTTGCATAGCACACACACACACACACACACACACACACACACACACACACACACTCACACTGGAACTGTACTGGCAGTGAACATGGGTTGTTTAAAGTATAGCTATTCAACTGTCATATAAAGTGAAATCTATATTTTCTCTCCCTATATGACTATATATTTAACATCTCTGTGCATATGTGTATGCATACATATGTAATGTTATATACACACACTCCACATTATTATTTCAAGGGGGATTTTGCTCCTTCTGGCTACCAGCAATAACTAGTCAATATTTACACTCTTGAATATCGATGATGTCGTGCATACACGGGAAAGCTGTGGAAAACATCTCCATTTTCAAACAGAGTTTTAATTATTTGTAAAGCCTTCAATTGTTCCCTGTCTAATGTCATGGATTGGTCCTCACCGTGTCAAGTGTGCTGTCCAGAACCCCCACAGTATTATAAATAGGCTTCTAAAGCCGGGTTGATTGATGTTTGGCATAAAACGCTATTCCTCTGAGCACATATATTCCTTCTGTTCACCATTTTCATAGAAAAATACCAGGGCTGATTTTTTATTCAAATCTCCAATTTATGCAGGGTTTAAACTACTAAATACCTAAAGCCTTTTTCAGATCTTTTTTCTCTTTTCTGTTAGGTAGGTAACTAAATCTTTTGCTTCAACACAGATAAGAATTGGAGATTTAGCAGATTCCTGTGGGGGAGAGAAAGAGTTTATTAATTATATTGAGAATCAAATAATATCCTTCTTTGACACTAATGTTCCATCTTTCTCCACCCCAAGTATCCTATGGGACAACTTTAAAGCCTTTATCAGGGTCTAGATTACTGCATTTATGGTTCCTTAGAAGAAAGAATTTAATGAATGGCATTCCGAGTTGAAGAGAGAATTTGAGATGTTTTAAGATTTAAACCGCAACAGTGAAATGATTTTTTTCAAAGTGTGTCCCAGGGATTGTAATATAAAACATCACCAAAAAAAGCACAATAATGTACATTTTCATGAGTTTTAATAAATTGTTAATACTGATGAAATGTAAACTTTTCCTTCACGACCCTTATCTCTGTTTGACAGTCCTACAGAAAACTTTAAGTACCTGTTTAAAGCAATTTACAAGATATTGTAGAGATTCCCAGCAATAAAGAATGATTAGTGATCTTCTTAAACATTTTTATATTGACAATATTAAACCAAGTGCCTTATCTGGATTGAGCTGGTTTGGGCAAGTGTCTGTATTGGTACCTTTATCAAGAATGCCCTTTTACTTTATAGGCTCTATATTAGAAACAAATTTTACTTGAATACAATTCTACTCTTACCCTATGGATAGTATAATATTTACTGAGTGCTTATTAGATAGCAGACACTGCACTAGATACATTCCATGTATTATTACACTGGATTTTTATAGCTACTGTATAAAGGAAGATACATGATTATCACTCTTTTAAAGGATGAGCAAGTTGAGGCATACAGAGTTAAAAGGGATTTCCCCAAAGTTTCCTGCTGTCTTAATCACTCTGGGCTGCTATATCAAAATATCATAGACTGGATGGCCTATGAACAACAGAATTTTATTCCCCACAGTTCTAGAGGCTGGAAAGTCCAAGATCAAGTCACTGGCAGATTCAGTGTCTGGTGAGAGGCCGCATTCTGACTCACAGACAGCACTTGCTAGTTGTAACCTCACATGGTGGAGTGCACAAGGGAGTGGTCTCAGCTGCTTTTATAAGGGCACTAATCCCATTCCTAAGGGCTCCACCCTCATTCCCTAATCACCTTCCAAAGGTCCTTACCTCCTAATACCATTATATTGCAGTTAGGTTTCAACTTATGAATTTTGGGACATTCAGACCATAGCACCTGCCTAGTGAATAGTGAAGGTTGGGACTGAACTGCAGCAGTCCAGCCGTACAATCCACTATCTTTAAAGGGCTAGTTAGTAAATATCTTAGGTTTTGCAGGCCATATAGTCTCTGTCACAACTACTCAACTCTTTTGTAGCACAAAAGCAGTCATAGATAATATGTAAATGAATTGTATGGCTCTGTTCTAATAAAACTTTATTTAATAAAAACAGGTGGTGGGCCAGATTTCTCCTATGGCTATAATTTGCTGACTCCTGCCCTAAGCTATTCTGCCTGCCTCCTCTGTGCAAAGAAAACCCACAGTCAGTTGCAACTGACTTTGGAACAGGCAGGTCTCCGTGCCAGGTGAGTCTTCTGAGAAGGCAAAACCAGTGTGAACTGAGGGTCTTAGAACCTACCTCCAACCTTGGCACTTGACCATAAACATCATTGTTGGAGTCTTTGGAATATAATACATTTGTAGGAGTGGGGTCTTGAATTAACTCAAGAGTCATTATTATTGCACTGAGAATTAGAAATACTTAGAGTGAAGCTGGAGTCCATGCCTTTCTATTGTCCTGAAGGCCCCTTAACCTTACCTACAAGACAACCTTGCTTCATTCTCCAGGGATTATTGGAGCCCCAAATTACTCTTACTATGGACACTGTTTTGTTTAGTTGGACTTTTAACATGTTCCCTTGGGTCAGGCTGGGCTGATCTGGTGGCTGGGTTGGTGACTCAGCTGTTCTTCTAGCCCACTTAGGCCTGAAGATGTGCCTTATACTTCCAAGTCTTTAAACCAAATAGCACAGGGACTAGGTCCTACCCAGCAATTGGCCAGATACCTCTCTGGAATTCTATTTTCGTCTTTTCCTAGTCCCTCCGTTGCTACCGTTCATCCATGACTGTGTGTTAGAAAGTAGACACCATCTTTCCTTGCCAGTGTCCTCCCCATCAGATGCTGATTCTGCAGGACACATTGAGGTATTTGGCCACTGAACTCATCAGTGGCTGCCTCCCTGCCCCAGTGGACAGAAGAAGGTTTAGTCCTGGATCCTTTCAGCTGGCTCTGTTCAGTGGCAAGTTATCAGTTTCCCTGGCCATGAGGCAGGGAAAACTACTCCCCTACTCTACAACTTTGCTTAAAGTGAGACACTTCCTTTCTTTCATACTCAAAAGCTGAGTAATATGACCATAGAGTATAATGATTATAAGAAAGTTACACAAGAATTTGGCCTTACAATTCTCCGAAATAGCAAGATAATGGGAACACAGTCTTGGCCTGATTGGCAAAATGACAGATGCAATTGGGTGAAGGAAAAATCAAAATGATGGTTGATGATTAAGAAGAACTGAGATGAAACTTCAGATGTCGTAGGACTAACGATGTTTTCTCTCCTCTTTCCACTCAAACGTCTTTTTTAAAACTCAATTTTTATCATAAATCTCGGTGATGATTTTTGCATTAAAGAGCTAAGTGGAATTTTTAACTAAGAGGAAAATTCTCTGGTGTTGGATTTAATCCTTGAAATCAATCAACAAGTCATTTAAAGTCCTTTAAATCATCATAAGATGAAAGGCCTCTTTGGATTGAAAGCCAAAGAAATAATCCTTTGTCTTGTGTGTGACCAAAAAGAATGATTGTGAGCAGTGATCCCTGCTCTTAAGTAGATTATAGTGTCATTGCTGAGATAAAATTAAGACATAAGAGACAATTAGAACAACTAAACAGTGTGACACTCTTAGTCTGTAAGTTTAGAGTAGAGAAAGACTATTGAGCACTGGAGTAAGCGCTTTGCAGAGAAGGTTGGGTTTGAGATAGCTGATATCAGGAAGCCACTGATGGTTTTATACAAGGGAACAACTTGAATGTGAGTTCTTTGAAGTTAGAGGTGTCAATCTCTTTGGTAGCTCAAGTGAAGGTCATACATCATGGCACACAGTAGGTGCCTAAGAAAAGTTTATTTAGTGTAAAAATGGAATTTGAGTGGTGCAGACTATGTGTGGAAGAGATTGGAGTCAGGAAAAAGATGACAATCTCTTTAATGACCAGAGGTATGCTAGATTGTTTTTGCCAGCCAGAACCTATAATAGCTATCAGTACTGGGTAAACCCTCAAAACTTTTTCACTAAAGTTAACAAATTAATCTTGGACATTAATCAGCAAGTTTTCAAACCCTTTTAATAATAAAAAAAAATGTGGAATTCAAATTTAGTGCAAAGAAATAGATCCCTTTTCTTGAGTAAAACCAAGAAATGATCTTAAGCTCAACTTTCAAGGGTAGTAGAATGGTGGAAAAAATTATGGGCAAGGGAGTCAGACACATCACAGTGAGTAACTTGGCCACACTAGTTGTTCATACATTATTAGCTGGGGATCTTTGGTAATTTCACTGTTCTGTGCCTCAGTTCTATCAGTTGAAAAATAGGGATGCTGGTGTCTATCCAGGTGGATTGTGGTAAGGATTAGCATTTATAAACATCAGCACAGACTCTGGTCCAGGGTAGACCGTTTACTGATGCTCCTTTCACCTTCCTCTCACCTCCTACAGAATTGAATTAAATGAGAGCCTCGACTCAAGTGAAGTTAGGGGTTCTGAAGGTCCTGGGCTACAAGGACTGGGTTCATTGGATGATAAGGACCAGCACCATGGTTACCACCACTATGCAGGTCAGAGCACTAGTCCTGAGCACGCAGGGGACTGTACTGGTGAACAGTGAGTTAGGGTTGTGGAACATTCATTGTTACAGCTCAAGAGGCAAAAGGAAAAGAGGAGGTAGTCAAGAAAAAATAATCACTGCAATGGAAGGCAAAAGAGATGACTATTGGTCAATAGTAATATCTAAGTGCTTTAGATTTTTGTGAAATTATTTCATCCTATGTTCACTGATGGATTAACAGGGGAAAAAAAAGGGGTCCTAATGAAAGCTTAAAGTGAGCCAGCTGTATTCAGCTCAAAAGAAATTCATTTTCTTCCTGGTGTGAGCAACAGGAGTTGGTCTATTTAATTAAGGAGAAAAGTATTGGGAAAATTGGGACATGCTTTTGTTTCTGCAGTGGTGGAAGCAAATTTACCCAAGAATTGAGAGCTGAAGCCTCTGTCTTGTCAAGGGAGGTTTCTAGAGCCTGGATATTTCCTATCGGAGCTGCCATTCCATGGCTACCAGGCTGCTCTCGTAGGCAACAGTAGATGGAACAATTGACTGAAGTCTAGGCAGAGGCTGCTGCCCTGCTGAGCCTGCCTCTTCATTTCTAGCTTCTCCTTTCATTCTCTTTCCCAGCCTTTCCCTGGGTGCATAGTGGTACTGAGTGAGGTCGTTATAGCAGCTCCTATGGCACTCGGGCATACTACATGTTGGTTCATCCTTGGCTGGTGTGGCCTTATCCTGGAAATGGTTACGTGGGTTCCTCTTAGCCCAGGTGCCCTGTTGCAGTGCTTGCGTGCATCAGCTCTGTTGAGCGCTGCCCACATGGGATCCATCTTTTCATCTCTATGAACATCTCTCTCTTAAAAATGAAGCCACTGAGTGATTTGCCCGGGCTTCATATGGGTGTTCAGGCTCCAGGAATTTTTTCTGTAGACCAGTGAGCATCTGGCAGGGGAAGCAACTTCTCCATCCCTCTTGCCCCCACCAGAATGGCAGAGCATAACCAGGAGAAGAGAGCCTTGAAAAAGCATATTGAAATCATTCTAAGTACCTATTGTTTTCATGACCAAACCACCAAAGGTAAATCCTGTTCAGAATCTTCTTGGTTAGTGAGTAAGCAAATGTGGCAGGTGGTACTAATGCCCATGTGTCGTGGTGGCTAGAGCTCCAGAGACACAAAGGAAAGTGAGGACTGTGAAATGTCCCTTGGATTTGCCAGCTGGAAAGGAATGGTGATCTTCAAGAGCCTAGTTTCAGTTCCGCAGTGAACACGGAAGCTGGGTTGCAGGGATTAAGAAAAGAATGGGTAAGGAGAAAGTGTTGCCAATGCTTGCACCACAGAAGTGAAAGTGTGGAAAGAAATCGAAGTAAAACTTCGGGCAGGATCAAGGCTCTGTCTCCTGGCAGATTGGGTCAAGGTTCCGGCCTCTGTGTCCCCCAGCCCCAGTTCCTCTGTCTCTCTTATGTAATGCAATTTATTACTTAGTAGTTTATGTTAAAAAGGTAGAGGGATTATATTTTAATATATTAATACATTTAACAACTTTAAGATGTTTTTCTGTCCCTGAAGTAAGTGCATTTCTTTGCTTGTATTCGGAGGATAGAACCACCCCACCCTCCACTATCCCTTTCTCCTTGCAACCCTACCTCTCCTCCTCCCCACCCCCACCCTCCCACAGAACTAGACAGCTAGACAGTGAATCACCCAAAACAAAGGCTGAACATATTTGAAAATCCTCCGGTCTTAGTGTAAGTCAGAAAGATTTGGATGCATACTTGTTGAGCAAGTTTTTCTGCCTTCAGAGACTAATCTAGTTCAGAAATTAGATTATAGATTCCCAAGGGCAGGGTAGGGCAGGGGGAGAAGGTACCAGAGAAATGGAGAGTGGGAGATGAAGAAACCACAGGTCTCCAAGGGAAGGTACTCTCTGTTCCCCACTCCAGTGAGGTCATGGAAGTCCACTCAGCTCCCAGTGGTCCTCACTGCCAACTGGTGGAGGGCACCTTTGGGCAGCATTCAATATGTTGCTGCAGAGCTCGGTTTGTGAATTCCCCAAAACCCTTCCCAGGCCTTGTCTAATTGATAATAACCCTAGGTGGTGGGGTCTACAGTGGTGATAAGAAGAAAAGGGACCTCCTCCTCCTCCTTTCCAGGGTGCCATCAGTTGGAATTGGATTGACATCTTCCACAAGGCAAGGAAAGTGTACACTATCCTGCAATGCATGTGTTTATGAGTTTGTCATCTCCACTCTACTGGCATATCCTTGAGGGCAAAGATAACCTCTGCGTACTTGATATCTGGAATAATTTTTGGCACAGAGCTTAATTCATGTTTGTTGAATAAATAAATGAGCAAATGGTTGATTGACAAATAAATAAAAGTAAAAATATTTAGAAATAGAAATCAGAAGAAGCCAAAGAGAGAAACAGAGGAGAGACTAAAGATGCTTGAGGAAAGGATGATTGTTTAAACAGAGCTGAGAGTGACTGGGAGAGGAAAGGTTGTAGGGTAGATCCAAGTTCTTTTGGAGCCTGGTAAAAGGGATGAGATGAGAAATGGTGAGCCTCTGATATGTTGGGATTAAAAAATTTTTTTCCTTAATAGCCATAGTTAACACTAAACTTACTTTCTTCATAGTTCCATTTCTCATCATAATGCATGTCTAGTAGAGATGACAGGTAAGAATCATCAAGGTGGTGTGAGAATCTATAAAAGATAAAGTCATGGAATCATATTTTAAGTCTTTCCGTATTCATATTTAGAAAACCATGTTACTGTCATTCTCAGATTATTCTGTTCATGATCTGAAAACAGGATTCTGCTCTAAGAGCATCGTCCAAGTGCCAGATATAACTGTATGTTCTTCTGCCTTCAAGCAGGTTCACATTTATTCATTCACTAATTTTTCACTCTGGTTCATTTATTCATTCAGAGGCATGAATTAAGCCTGTGTAGAGACGCTGTGTGTTGAATGAATTGGGAGATTGGGATTGCCATATATACATTACTAACAAGAAAAAAAAATCAAATTGTACACTTTAAATATATGCAGTTTATTGTATGTCAATGGTATCTCAATAAAAGTTCTTAAAGAAAACCAAAACCAAAACAAAACAAAACACAAAGAAAAAGGAGTTGGCAGCCTAGCAGGGGAGACAGACACCTAAATGCATATTTAGGAATGAATGTGCTGTGTCATCGCTGAAGCCTGAGGCACAGCATTTCTGACTCCTCCCTACCCTGTCCTGACCCCTCTCAACCCAATCCATTGGACTGACTGCCTCCTTTTTCACCTAGGCTGCTCTCACCTGGACCATTCACTAGAACCCCAAACTCTAGGAAGGAGTGGAGTGCTGAAGCTCTGCTTGTGTGTTTTTCCAGTCTCCCAGGAGCTTCAATCTTGCCTCCTTCCCAGTAGATGTAGCTAGACCCTGTGTTCTCCACTGGCCACCAGCGCAATACCACGTGGTTCCAACTACTGCCCAATCCATGTCTCATCTTGCCAGGGCCTTTGCACTCTGGCTTTGGACCAGCTGACTCCCCTCATTGAGGGCTGCTCTGGGCACTGGGTCAGGTCTTCTCCTCCCTCCTCATGGCAGTTCTCCCCTCCTTCATGCAATGCCTTGTTTTAAGGCCTGCTGGCAAGACTCAGGTAAAAGTCGGGTCAAGACAGCCCCTCCCACCTCGCTCTACCACAGCCCCTGCACTGCCATGATGCTTGTGAATACCACTTTCTGCAGAAAACTTTCCTTTGGATGCCCTTCAGAAGGAAGGAATGAGTTCTTGCTTCTGCTGGGACTGGCCCGGGTCCTGGGCAGTCTGGACCCACTCTCCGGCCATTCGTAGATTTCACCATAAGGACTAGAGGAAGTCCAGTGGAATAAGCTGTGACTTTGACCTGTTCATTTAAGAAGCCAAAAGCTCTGTGCCCACTTCAATGGAAAGTGTAAAACCGTGGATTAAATGACTTGGTAGAATATATGTAATGTTAGTGGAAGAGTTAGAAAGGGAAATCAGTATTTCTCAATCTCTTATTTTAATCCCCAGATCATGTTAATAAATTTTTACACAAGACTTTTTGGTGTGAGAAGATATTTCATTTGAAATATGACAAGGTTTTAAAAATGTTCTTTACATAATATCACCCCTTAATTTAACTAAACTTTTTGGATGACTTTGTTCTTAAACAGATTTGTCAATTTGCCCCAAAAGGTTGTATTTCACGACACAAGAACAACTGTTTAAAATATATAAAGACATCGCAAAAAAGGAAGACAAAAAACCCTTCAAACATATTTTGGAGATAAGTAGGGAGCTTTTTTGAAATCAGAGTGCTGCAATCTTCATTTCCAGTCTTCAACTCTGTTAAAAAACCACGAATATATATATATATATATATATATATATAGTAAAGTAGGCAAAAATAACTTATTTATCGTAAACAGGATCATTGAAAATTCAAATTTTTGAGCTGATGGAAAAAAGAATTGCGACTCATCAGTTTGTCAAACATCAACATTAGCTCAAACAAATCTGGGTTGACTTTTCAATAGGTTTCTGAAAGCTGGAGCAGCGGAAGTCGCTAGATCTGGGGAGTGAAAGGGGAGGAGCCGGCAAAGATACATTACCGGTTCCCCTTAAATGGCGTCTTGCTGCTAAAACAAGCTTCACACGTTAGCCAGCAATCATTAGGTTGGTGACTTTTCTGATACCCAGGAGATGCTTGCACGAGGAATAAATTTCTATGTTGAAGCATTTGACAAGCCTTAGTTCCTGATGTCTCACACTCAAGCCTTACTTTCTAGTCACATCTGTTAGTTTAAAGCATTTTTAGTTTATTGAAGAAGGCTTCACAAAGAAAAAACAGATGATGAAAATCTCATCTGTCAAAACTGTTATTAAAACCAGTAACAGTGTGAAATTTTGTTTAAATTGAAAGCATCATTTATTTTTATCAAACATTTTATAAACAATCACATTTGAGAAAGATTTGGGGGACCCGGAGAGCCCTCAACAAAATGCAGCTCATTATGTCACTTTGTTGCTTGTGTGGCTCAGAGATAGGCTGGGCCTGCTTTCCTTTAACTCTGGGAGAGACCAGAGGGGCAGAGACATTAGCAGGAACAGGGCTTGTCTGCCTTGGGGAGGGAGAGTGAGCAAGAATGAGGATGCCCCAGAATGGAATCTGGAGACCAGTGTTGGGGTGGCAGGCATCAGGCCAGCTTATTTGCCCTTTTCAGATGGATTAATTTGGGGCCTCATGGCCTGTGCCTCAAAGTCCCCAAAGGGCTTAGGACAAAGAAAGGAAAGAAAGAATATTCATGGAAAGAATGAGCAGGGCTTCCTTTCTTTTCTTCCGTGCAGACAGTTGATTTCATGCTCAGATCTGCTACTGATATCAAAGGGTGTTTCACAGCCAGAAGGAGTCAAAGCCAGCCTAAGACAGGGAACAAGACGAACATCAAGTCCATTTAGTTGAATCTTCATTCAATCCAGATGTCTGGCAACGCAGAGACAAAACATCCGACACTTCGCTATTGTGTCGACTCAACCTTAGAATATACAAAAGATCCAGTTTCACGTTCTGAACTGTGTCTCATGCTTCTTTGGCTCTTTGGTATTAGCAGCTTTGACAAAGAAATCATGTCTGAGCAAAGTAGAACCATGTCAGTCTGAATGAGCTGTTCAAGTGGTGACCTTTCTTTCCTTTCTCCAAGAATACTGTACTTGTGTCACACTTAGAGATCTCTTCTTGGGAGCTGGTAAAGGTCTCTCAGGGGGCCTGGGGTGCAGGGATGGGGGCACACAGAGGGGAGGAGGGGCATTTCAGATCATCAGCTTTCTACTCCCACTTTTTCCTAAAGCTGACTGTTCTAAGAATGTGTCTAGTTCTCCTTGGAATCTTCCCTTTCTCAAGCCCTTCTTCTTCCACTTGTAAAAGAAAACCTTACCTCTTACTCATCAGATATTTCACTAGAGAACATAGCTCCAGAGTGTAAAGAATCCCCCCCCCACCCCCCCACACACACTCTCTAAAGAAAGGGGCTGCTGGGATCTTGGAAACCCACTAAAACTAAGACCTCACTCTGTGTCCCAGCTGCCTGTTTTCCACATTTTCAAAGAGAAGGTGAAAATTCCATGTTTACTTCCAAAATAGCAATATTACGGTTTCTGGAAATGGACCTGCTATTAAGTTAGTGTTGTGTTTTAGTAAAGTTAGTGTTTATATTTCTTGACCATTTATTCAGAGTTGCAGGAAAAAAACATTTTCATTAACTTTTGCCAGATGATCGTATATTGTAAACCTCTATTTTATTTTTAACATAAGCACAAAGGTCTTGCTTGCCAGTAACCTCTTTTCTGCTCATTTATTTATTTTTGCTGTGTTCTCATTACAGGAATGGCTTGTAAGTTCCACTCTTAAGAAAATTAACAACAGGAATTAATGCACCTTTTGTAAGCTCTGAACTTCCTGTGGCCCAATCCTTTTTTTTTTTCCTGTTGATTTACTCTGAACCCTATATCATTCTAGCCATAAATTATATTCATCCATGGAAATATAAACTAATTGGGAGAAAAGCCCTATTCTCATTAAAAGATGCATTTCTAATAAGAAATTTACTTGTTACATTCAATAATTTCAAAATCAAAATGTATGAAATATTTGTTATTTGAACAGTTGTGGATTAGTAACTGTAATGATAACACATTCATCCAGAAAAAAATTGGGAATAATTTATCATTTATTTTTATTTCATGAAACAAAAACAATTTAAACTTCTCAATGTATCTACATACTGTTGTTGCAGAGAATTAGGGGTCAGTGATCAGTAAAAGACTTTCAAGCAAAAAATATACTTCATTAAGATAAAATTCTACAAGAAAAATGGAATGGAAATATAAGACAAGGCAAAATGAAATAAACTTTCTGTTAAAGAAGAGTTTGTTCATGTGTTTTTTGTAAATGTGTGGTGGTGAATATCAGACAAGGACGTGTATTATTCTGGGGCCTGATGGGAACTGAATAGTACACTTCAGGCAGGAAAATTGACCTGAGTTTATTGAAACGGTTTACAATATTGTGGGCAGGGTTATGTGAAACCTAACTGGGGGCAAAAGGAGAAGGAGGAGTCAAGTCCTGAGGATGTAAAGTAAGGGAACAGTTACCAGTTGGAGAAAGTGACTTTATCTCAGGAAAGAGCTACCCTGTAGTAACTGTGGTCTTGGGTAGACGATGGAGCAGACCTGTGTTTTAGAAGGAAGGAAATCAGGAGGATAAATGTCCTGACCTTACTCTCTTCTTGTTGTCCAGTCTTCTGCCAGTGCCTCCCATTGGTCAAACTCAACTTGTTAGAGGTGATGACAGGCCTTAATCTTTCACCGTTAATGATATTATGATGTTAGGTGTAGGTTTTTTGTGGATGTCCTTTATCAGATCAAGGAATTTCTTTTCTATTCATAGTTTTTGAGAGCTTTTATCATGAATTTTCTGAAAAACTTAATTGCATCTACTGAGATAATTGTGTTCACTTGTATCCTATTAGTAATAATATTGATTATTAAATGTTGAACTAACCTTGCATTCTTAAGATAAACTACACTTGGTCATGAAGTATTATCCTTTTGATGTAATGCTGATTCTATTTGCTAATATTTTGTTAAGAATGTTTGTCTGTGTTCATGATGGAATTTTTTTTTCCTTTAGTTTTCTTTCTCGTAATTTCTAAATCTTAGTTCATTATCAGAGTGATGCTGGTCTCATAAAATAAGTTTGGAAGTATTTCTTCCTCCTCTGTTTCCTGGAAGAGTTTGTGTGAGATTGGTATTATTTTTTAAATAAATGCTTTAAAGGATTTACCATATACCATCTGGGATTGTGTTTATTGTTTTCTTTGAGGGGGGAGATTTTAAATTATGAATTCGAGTTCTTAGTTGATATAGAAATTTTAAGCTATTTTACTCTTTCTTGAAGGAGCTGTAGTAACTTGTGTCTTTTAAGAATCTGTCTATTTTATCTAGGTTGTCAAATTTATTGGCATAAAGTAGTTAATATATTCCTTTATTATGCTTTTGTTATTCATAATATCTGTAGTAATGCTCTCTTTTTCATTCCTGATATTGGTAATTGTGTCTTTCTTTTTTCCCTGAGAAATCTGATTAGTAATTTATCATTTTCACTTATCTTTTAATATTATAAACTTTGTTTCATCAATTTTTTCTATTATTTATCAATTTTCTATTGTATTGATTTCTACTCTTAGCTTTATTATTTCTACTTACTTTATGTTTAATTTTAGCTTCTTCAGGTGGAAGCTTAGGTCATTGATTTGAGATTTTTATTTTAATATAAGCATTTAAATCAGACTTCCTAGGTGGTACAGTGGTTAAGAATCTGTCTGCCAATGCAGGGTACATGGGTTCAGTCCCTGCCCCAAGAAGATACCACCTGCCTTGGAGCACCTAAGCCTGTGTGCCACAACTATTGAGCCCATGTGCCACAACTACTGAAGCTTGTGTGCCTAGAGCCTGTACTCCACAACAAGAAAAGGCACCACAGTGAGGAGCCCACACACAATGAAGAGTAGTCCCCTGCTCGCTGCAGCTAGAGAAAGCCCACATGCAGCAATGAAGACCCAACGCAGTCAATCAATAAATAAATAAATAAATAAATTTATTAAAAAATATAGGCATTTAAATCTGTAAATTTCCTGCAAGCACTGCTTTAGTTGCCTCCCATAAATCTGGATATGTTGTGTTTTCATTTTCTTCCAGTTAAAAATAATTTTCAAGGTCCTTGTTGAATTTTTTTTTCAACTGTGGGTTATTTAGAAGTATGTTATTTGTCAAATTTTCAAAGATATGTTCAGATATCTTTCTGTTACTGATTTCTAGTTTAATTACATTATGTTAGAGAGCATACTCTGTATGGTTTCAATCCTTTTATTCTATTGAGACTTCTTTGTGGCCTAGAATATGATCTATTTTTGTGACTACTCAATATGCACTTGAAAAGAATGTATGTTCTGCTGCTGTTGGGTGAGTGTTCTATAAATGTCAATTAAATCCCATCAGATGATGGTCTTGCCCAAATCTTCTTATGTCTTTATTGACTTCCTGTGAAGTTGTTCTTTCAGTGACAGAGAGGTGTTGCAGTCTCCTACCATAATTGTAGCTTTATTTCTTATTTCAGCTCTTTCAGTTTTTGGTTCATGTATTTTAAAGTTTTGTAATTAGGAGCTGTATTAGTCAGGATTCTCCAGACAAACAAAACCAAGAGGAGATGCCAATAGGAGATTTATTACAAGAAATTGGCTCATGCAGTTATGGAGGCTGAGAAGTCTCATGATCTGCTGTCTGCAAGCTGAAGATTCTAGAAAGCCAGTGGTATAATTCAGTCCAAGTCCAAAGGCCTGAGAACTGGGGGAGCTTATGGTATCAGTCCCAGGCTGAGAATAGAAGATGAGATGAGATGTCCCAGCTCATCCCAGACGTCCCTGGGGCAGGGACTGAACCTGTGTCCCCTGCATTGGCAGGCAGATTCTTAACCACTGTGCCACCTAGAAAGTCCCCTTATTTTTTTTAATGTTCCATTTTATTTCCACTTCTGGCTTATTAGCTACACTTAATGGTTACTCTCGGGTTTACAGTACACATCTTTTACTTATCACAGTCTACTTCTAAATCATATTATACTGCTTCACATATAATGTAACAGTCTTACAATGGTATATTTCTGTCCCCCACCCCTTATCCTTTGCGCTATTGTTTTTTTTAAATTAACTATTTCTTTATTTCTTTTTGGTTTTTGGCTGCATTGGGTCTTCATTGCTGCACATGGGCTTTCTCTAGTTGTGGCGAGTGGGGGCTTCTTTGCAGTGCACAGGTTTCTTATTGTGGTGGCTTCTCTTGTTGTGGAGCACAGGCTCTAGACACTCAGGCTTCAGTAGTTGTGGTGCTCAGGCTCATTAGTTGTGGCTTGCGGGCTGTAGAGTGCAGGCTCAGTAGTTATGGTGCACGGGCTTAGTTGTTCCATGGCGTATGGGATCTTCCTGGAGCAGCAATTGAACCCATGTCTCCTGCATTGGCAGGTGGATTCTTAACCACTGTGCCACCAGGGAAGGCCCTGTGCTATTGTTGTGATGCTTAATATTTATTCATGTGTTATAAACCCTTTAATGAGTTTTTGTTGTTTCTGTTTTAAACAGTTACCTTTTAAAATAAATTTTTAAAACACAGGAAAAAACAGTTCTTTATATTTCTCACAAATTTATCATTTTCACTGTACTTCGTTCTTTTTAGTAAAGTCAGTTTCCTCCTGGTATGATTTACCTTCTGCCTGAAGAACATCCTTTAATACTTTTGTATTGAAGGTCTGCTTGTAAAATATTCTCTCAGTTGTTGTTTTTCTTAAAGTCTTTATTTTCATGTTATTTCTAAAATATATTTTGATATGTATAACATTCTAAGTTGACAGTTTTTTCTTTAAACTGGTTTCTGATTTACACATTTTCTGATAAGAAATCTGCTAACAGTTTTATCTTTTGTTCCTTTTTTCATGGTGTGAATTTTTTCTGTCCTTGCCTTTAAGATATTTCTTTTTTTGCTGTTCTTCAGTAATTTGACTGTGATCTGTCTTGTACCCCTCTCCCTTCCCTGCCCACCCTACTTGGAATTTTTGAACTTCTTGGAGCTGTGGGTTTATAGTTTTCACCAAATTTTGAAATATTTTTCCTACTTTTTCTTTACATATATATTTTCTGACATCTCATTTTACTTGCCTTTTGGGATTCCAGTTATACTTATGTTAGACAGATTGCTATCTTTTCAGGTAAATATGGTTCTCTTATTTTTTTCTTCCTCTGTACTTCCTGTGGAATAGTTTGTATCATCAAACTCATTGATTTTTTTGTTTTACAGTGTCTACTGTCAATCCTGTTCAGTGATTTTTTTTGTTTGTTTCAGATTTTATACTTTTTATCTCTAAAAGTTGTATTTTTCCTTTTGTATCTTTCTTTTTTTCACTTATTAGGTACCTGTTTTTTCTTTAAATGCTTGAGCATATTATGCATATTTATAATAGCTGCTTTAATGTCCCTTTCAGCGAATTCCATCATCTCTGTCATTTCTGGGTCTATTTCTCTTAGGTAGTTTTTCTTCAAATAAGGGACATATTTTCCTGTTTCTTCACATATAGTAATATTTTATTTGATGAGGGATATTGTGAACAATACTTCTGGGTACTGGATTTTGTTGTATTCCTTTAAAAAAAGTTAGACTTGTTCTGGTGGGTACCTAAGCTTCTTCTTCTTTTTTTTTAAATTATTTATTTACTTATTTATTCATTTATTTTTTGTTGGCTGTGTTGGGTCTTTGTTGCTGCACACGGGCTTTCTCTAGTTGATGTGAGTGTGGGCTACTTTTCATTGTGGTGTGCTGGCTCTTCATTGTAGTGGCCTCTCTTGTTGCAGAGCATGAGCTCTAGGTGTGTAGGCTTCAATAGTTGCAGCACACAGGCTCAATAGTTGTGGCTCATGGGCTCTAGAGCACAGGCTCAATAGTCATGGTGCATGGGCTTTGTTACTCCACAGCATGTGGAATCTTCCCAGAGCAGGGCTCGAACCCGTGTCCCCTGCATTGGCAGGTGAATTCTTCACCACAGTGCCACCTAGGAATTCCTACCTAAGCTTCTTGTAGATCAGTCAAATCATTTCAAGGTTTCAAGATTTTTTACAGCAGGTCCAAATTAGCCTGTACTCTAGGACTAATTTGGGCTCATTTCTAAGGCCTGATCTTTCTAGCATCTCTACTGAAGTATATATTCAATGATGTATTTCCACTTTAGCCAATGGGAAAAAAATTAGTCCTGGCCCTAGGTAAGCTCTGGGGATTTTTTTCTAACCTTACAATTCCCTGGTAATTGTTTATTTCCCCAGAAGTTGTTCTTCCCCAAACTTGTGGAGTTTTATCATATATACATACATAGATTAGTATTTAGTCAAAGATTCAAGAAGACACCTAATCAAGTTTCTGGAGCTCTTTTCCTATGTAGCTTTCTTCTTTCTGATATCCTACCTTCAAAATTTTAGCTAATCTTCAGTTCTGACCTGTAATCTCTATCTCTTCAACTCAGCAATGCTTTGAAGCTCTTCTTAAGTTTTCCCTCACTGGGCTTGAGGTTTGCAGATTACTTCCATACTTCCAGGCAGAATGACAGTACAATTGAAGGACTCACCTTATTTTTCTCTCTCTCTTGTTGTTGTTGTTGTTGTTGTTTTCAGAGATTATAGTCCTGTGCTGCCAATTATCTGATGTCTGAAGACAGTTCTTTCATATTTTGTTCAGTTTTCTGGTTATTTATGGTAGGATGATAAATCTGGATCCTGTTACTTTCTTATGGCTGGAAGTTAAAAGTCCTTGTGTCATCTTTGACTTTTTTCCCTTACTTCCACATCCAGGTTTTTTCTCTTCCCTCCCAAGTCCTATCACTGAAACTCCTCTCACCAGTGACCTCCTTCCCATTGTCATGGCCTTACTTCAGTCCACAGTTAACTGTCTTCTCAATAATCAAAAGTCCTTTATCTAGTCTTCCTACCTCCGGACGCCATCCCCAAATCCAGCCGTCACTCTTTTTTGCCAGAATGTTCTTCTTAAAACTCTTCTAATTGTGGTTTTAAAATCTCTTTAAAATCTTCAGTGGCTTCACTTGGTAGCAGAGTAATTAAACACTTTTTTATGTTAGTATTAAAGTAACTTTATGCTCTTCTCTTTTGCTTTCATCTACCATTACTTCCCTTCATTTTCCTTTTTATGTAACTTTTTCTGTTTTCTCTTCCCTACAGAGTAACATTCTTCCTATTTTTGTAATTAAGACAAAATTGAATGTCTTTTGTGACACCCTTCTGGATCTCATTTTATAAAGCATCCCCATACTTCTCTGAGTTATGAGAGTAATTTGCTCATACTTCTCATGGCATTTTTGACTTTGTCCACCTTTATCATAGTTCTTTATGATCAAGTGCTATGGACATCAAGTATTGTGTACTGTGATTTTTTTCCCCTATTTTGTCTCCTATAACAAATGATGAAAGTGAATTTCCTTGACTTGGTGCCCAATAAAGCGTTGCTGAAGAAATTATTGCCTAGATTAACATCTTGACATTTAAAAGCCTCTTTCCTGCAGAGTGGCTGCCTCAACTCCAGAACAGGAGTCTAATGTTGACCACTCAACTGGGATAAGATTTAAAACAAGCTTCTGTATCATAGTCTCTATCGTCTCATTATTTCCATTTGCTATCACATATCGTGTATCATATCACTAACTTGATATATTAAAGACAAATAATTCTATTTTCAATTCGTAGTTCCTCTCTTTTCCCTGCCTTTATTTATGTCCATGTTTATGTTTTGAGATATGTGTGTTTCTCACTAGATTGTCAGCTCTACACAAATAAGGCTTTTATCAGCCCTTTAGCACAGTGCTTTGTATATACAATTAGAGGTAATATATAACTATTATCTGAGACATATACACTTTCACACTTTGGTTTACTGAATGAGCATGGGTCATCACATATTAACGATGTGATATCTATCTGTCTATGATATCTATCTATCTGTCTGTCTGCCTATCTATCTCTCTATCTATGATTTTAGCTCATGCTCAATATGTATACATTACATACAAAAACTGAATGTGAAAAATGCTGAGATCTTACTATTGCCTGCTTCATGTTAGAAAATAATATCAGAATATTAGTTCTAATATGTACAGTCTACATCTGATAGAGATGCTTTAATTTTTGTGTCTCAAATTATGAGGATTCAATTTTCTCTTGAAAATGCTTGTTTCTCTCAACCTCATTATCAAAACACTTTGTGCGTACTTTGCCTAAAATTACCTTTTCTTCATTTTAATTATACAACTCCAAATCACTTTTCCTCATTAGTATTTGATAATTACAAGCAAAGAAGCAAATATAAGAACAAGAAAGGCATGAGCAATGCAGTCATGCATTTTCCCCTTCTTTCTGTTGATAGCACTGACTTCATTGAGATGAAGTGTATTTAATTTCAATTCGCTGAATGACCACATTCATAATTCGAGTTCATTTCCATTTCAGGATGATTTCTTTCCAATTTGATTCAATGTACATAATTTTTCTTTAAGCATACATGTCTACATTCCTTTAAACTTGTTTTTATCTAGGGAAGGAGGAAGGAAATTAACATTCATTTTGTATCGCCTTTTGACACAGCCTGTTTTTGGCACTTGACATGTATTATCTCATTTGATCCTCTCCACAATCCTGGGAAGCTGAAATTATTATTCTCCTTCTAAAGATGAAAAACTGATGGCTACAAACCAACATGCCCAAGATCGTTTAATTAGGAAATGGCAGAGCCAGAATTCAAATAAAACCATCCTCTTTTTATTAATTTTTTTCATAAATTTATTTATTGATTTATTTATTTTATTGGCTGTGTTGGGTCTTTTTTTTTTTTGCTGTGTGCAAGCTTTCTTTTTAGTTGCGGTGAGTGGGGGCTACTCTTCGTTGTGGTGCGCAGGCTCCTCATTGCTGTGGCTTCTTTTGTTGCGGAGCACAGGCTCTAGGCATGTGGACTTCAGTAGTTGCAGCACATGGGCTCAATAGTTGTGGCTCACAGGCTCTAAAGCGCAGGCTCAATAGTTGTGGCACACGGGCTTAGTCGCTCTGTGGCATGTGGGATCTTCCTGGAGCAGGGATTGAGCCTGTGTCCCCTGCATTGGCAGGCAGATTCTCAACCACTGCGCTACCTAGGAAGCCCCTGTTATTATTTTTTTAATGATGTGACATTATTTATTTTCGAGCAAAGATTTTCCAAGAAACTCTAAGGAATCTAGATAGTTATTAACTTAACAAAAATTGGTTTATCTGTAGTGTGTGTGAAGTCCATGTGTTAAAATGCTTCTCAGAACATGACACTTGAACATGCTCTGTGCTAGAATTTTTTGATGTTTCCAGATTTGCTGACATATAAAGGTAGACTTCAAAGGGAAGCATTCTGAAACCACATTGTGAAATCATTGCTCTCTATGTGGGCTCTCAATTTTTTTTTTTAAAGACAGTGATAAATTCATCTCAAAAGCCTACTGAGATTAAACTAGGTAGAGACCATCTGTGCATTTACCATCACCCAGGAGTGTGTTAGGTTCTGGGTGACAATAGCGGAGACCACGATGACATTCATTTCCACTCCCAGCAATTTAGTTTAATCTAACAAGCCACAGGTTTCCCCGGGAGTTTTGCTTAATTGGGTTGTAAGTTGCCCCTTTTGGAATTATTAAAACTCTAAGCATCCCAATGAGAGGCTGTAAATTGTGTATTATGATGATACTTAGGGTTGCTGTTGTCTTAGTGACAATTACAAGAGTGAGGAACTATATAGGAAGCACTGGAGTCAGCTTCAGAAAATAGAAATTATAATTTCAAATTAGTTATGTGAATTAAGTCAAGTCACTTAACCATTGGTCCCTAATCTTGGCCTTCTTCTCCATAAAATAAAGGGACTGAACAATAAAATCACCAAAAGAAGTTTTCTAAACTATTTTTTCCCCAAGGGAAAAAGTAGTAAATGTATGTAATGAAAAAAATATATAAATAATACAAAAAGAAACACAATAAAAACTAATTCTTCCATTCTGGTCTCCTAATCCCTTCTTTGATGCAACTGCTGTTAACGGATTATGAGCGTGTTGATGCATATTTTCTATTCCTATACAACCAGGTATGTAGGCATATCTGTGTGATATGCAACTTTTTTTTTTCTTTTTAACTCAAATGGGAATATACTGTACTCACTTCTGTATAATAATAATTCACTTCAGTCAAATTTTATAAAATGGCATACATCTTGGTGATTTTTCCATATCACCACATTTAGATCTATCCCATTACTTTTAGTGGTTGTATACTATGCCTTGGTATGGATATGCTATAGTTTATTTAATCAGTTTTCTATTGATGGACATTTAAGTTTGTCACAATGAACATATTTGTGTATATGATATTGCCAGTATATAAAGGCAAAAAGATATGTAGAATGGACTCCTAGAAGTAAAATTATTGGTCCAAATTATTTTTTAAAATAATTTTAAATGCACAACTGATTTTTTAAAACATAACTTCTTTTGAAAAAAATACAAATTTATAAAAATTCAAGCAATAAACAAGAATAAAAATAAGAAAGCAAAAATTATTCTAATTCACAATTTAGAAATTACTATTTTTTAATTAGATGAATAACAGACATTTATTAGTGTTTATGCAGAAGGCTAGATAGATAACATTTCATTAAAAAGGACTGTGATATATATGCTAATTTAAAAAGTGTGTTACCTTTAATTTTTATTTGAGTCTAAGAGAATAAAAATAAACTGAGGTAAAACTGAAGGAATCTCTAAATATTAGGTAACTAAGATATTAGTGTCTAAAAGTTATCCCCAAAATTAAAAAGTAAGAGTCCAGAAATATTGAGGATGGAATCTACTGTTAGCACAGTATTCCACTGTTCCTCCTTAGAGGCACCTACCTCCAGAATTTGTCAATTAAAAAAAACTTAAGATTTGTAAAGTTTACAGTCTAGTCGATAATAATCATTATTTCAGTTTTTGTCATATTTTTATATTTCATGGGTTCAGGGCTCATTATATTTTTAAAAACCATGGCTTTTCAATTTTTGAGTTTTCTATTTTGATTTATTTCCTGATTACCTGCATTTAATTGACATTATTTTGAAAGAGTCAAATTACTATTTTTTCTAAGTATTTGAATGCTTGAAAACATGACTGAGTTGTTTTTATAGACACAGGACAAATTGGCCAAGTATACTATTATTAGGTCTCATTTTCCCTCAGAATTTTCTAGACATTACTACCTTACAGAATAGAGTTTCAGTGGAAATTGTCTGAGTTCCCCTTTACTTTTCACTGTGAAAATGATTTGCTTTTGCTATGTACATGCCTGAAGATATTTTTTTCACACTAAAATTTAAAACTTTAATCGAATATATCTTGATGTAATTGTTCTTCTGTCAGATTTTCTTGGAATATGATATACACTTAAGATCTGCACATTTACGTCTTTTTTCATTACAGGGAAATTTTTCATACGTTGTATTTTACAATACTTTTTCATTTATAAAAATTTTCTAATTTGACGTAATTATTTTATGTTGACTCATTTTTTGGTCCTTCATATCTACTGTCTTCTCACTAATCTCTGTTTCTTGTGCAGTTTGTCCTGCCAGCAATTTGACTTTCAGGCATGTAGATTTTCCTCTTGCCATTTCTAACATTTCTATTAAATCTGTGATGCTGCTTTTTGGTTCTCAATTTATTTCCCCAACTCTGTACACTCCCTTTACTTTTCATTTTCTATGTTTTATTATCTCTTTCCCCCTTGCCCTTATTGAAATTAATTCATTCTGTTATTAGGTTTTATTCTTCCTTTGACTGTTTTTTTTTCCACGTGGAGTTTTAAATGTCTTTTGTTAAATTCAAATGCCTAGTTCACTCTACTTACTAGTGATGGTATCTGTCTTTCCATTACTGAGCCTCTGTTATCATGGGTTTTTGTTCTCACCACTTCCCCAGCCTGCTTACTCACCCTCCTCAATATGCTTCTCTCTAAACCAGCGGTCCCCAACCTTTCTGGCACCAGGGACCAGTTTCGTGGAAGACAGTTTTTCCACGGATGGGGGCTGGGGGGATGGTTCAGGCGGTAATGTGAGTGATGGGGAGTGGCAGGTGAAGCTTCCCTTGCTGGCCCACTGCTCACCTCCTGCTGTGCGGCCAGCTTCCTCCACTGCCCTGAGGGTTGGGGACCCTTGCTCTAAGCTAAACTAGGGAATATTCATGAGTTTTTTTTTTTTTTTTGGACTTTTAAGCTTTTGGTTAGTCTATTGCTTACCCCAACTGTTGTCCACTGTCTTGGGCAGTCATGAATATTGAACAATTGCCTGTAATTGTTTTTGGCAAATGGCTCCCAGGAAAAGGCTTTTTGCACTGGGCGAGTTTTGACTCAGGTAAAATAAAGACAATCTTATGAGTGGGATCTTCCAGGGAACTACCAGACAAGTCAAGTAATGACAGTTTTCTGAAAAGGTGACTTTGAAGATGCTCCAACCTTGTTCTGCCCCCTTCCGTGGTTGCCAGTCTGCTCTTCTCACCATGGTTCTGGGATGTTGGATTTCAAGGTTACTGTGATGCTGGAGAGGGGGGATGGGACGACGGCAACATACAGTGCCAGAAATCTCACTCTTTTTACTGAGATTCAACCTATTTTTTTTGAATAAATGCACCTAGGATTGCTGCAAGCCTGGTTTGGTTAGTTTCCAGAGTTCTGAAAAAGTCAATTCTGAAAATGTTTGCCACTTTATCCATTACTTTATGGAAGGGAGAATTTTCAGTGGTCCTTACTAAAAATTTTTGTGGTCCTTTTTAAAAATTTCATCTTCTGACATTTTCCCCCAGTTTGATTTCTGGACATTAAAAGAATGGTGATGAGTGACAAAGGGCAGTGCAGCATCTTTTATTTGCTTCATTGGCTACAACATTCTGAAGATTATGGTATGGAGTTGTCACTCCTTTTCCTTGGCTCTTAGGTGCTGATACATTTTTTTTTTTTAAACTTAATTTTGAGAGTTCTTAGTGCTCATTTTGTCAGATATGAGTGGCAGATGCTTTACTCTGATAGTGCCTTTTACATAAAAAATACTCTCCATTATAAATGTCGGGAATTATCCTCCCAAGTGGTAGCACCAACATACATTCCACTGAAAGAGACTGTGTAAACGGGAACTACCACACTTCTTAGTCTTTGCTAATTAGATATGTAACAATGTTATTTTATGGTTTCAATGCACAGCTTTTATGAGTAAGTTTGGGCTGAAATTCACTTTCTTATTGATTTGTAAGGGCTCTTTATCTATTATGTGAAATGGTTTTTGCAGGCCTCTTCCCCAGTTTATCATCTTTTTCTTTTGACTTTGATTATGATGTTTTTGTATTAATAGTTAATTTTTATGGAGCCAAATGATATGTTTCTGAGTCTTGTGGCTTGCTCAGAAAGGCATTCCTCAAGACTAGATTTTTAAAAATATTTTCTGGAGCTGAAAAAATAGATTCCTGATTTCCACTCCCCATCCTGCCCCCTCCCATGCACATACATGCTGCTAAGCCGAGTCCATGGGCAACAGACTTAGCACTTGTGTTTTAAAAAGCTTTCCCTGGCTAAGACTCATTGGACCTTGATGGTCTGTAGTGTGCTTTCCAAATATGACATGTTATGACTGTAAGTGATACTCTACAAATAGGAAAGTAACAAACATTTTGTGAGGGCAAAAATGCACTATAGACATTAATTTAAAAAAACTTTATGTTTCCAGCTCAAGACTTCATAACATATAGAGATCTATAAAGTACAATTTATTTCCACCATTGAAAGAAAAATGTTAAAATTTAACGATCTCCCTTGTTGGAGGACTTTGTTGAGATCAGACTATCAAAAAAAGATAGTCACTCTTTTAACCAGAAGAACAAATACTCCTTCAGTATATTAATAAATATTTGGAGAAAAGCATGAAACAGGAATGGGGTATTGCTAGATTGGAAGCCAAGCAGATCAAAGGGACTAGAAAGGGAGGAAGGGGGAAAATGAATATTTACTAGAGCCTCATTGTCACTGTTATCTCAGAAACACATTTTATCAAAGAAAAAAAAGCTTGGTAAAATGATTACAGACATGTGCCACCCCATCTCCTGAAGTGGTTCTTTTAGAATATCCTGTCATTCTCAAGGATGTTTCCTAGACAGGATATCGTTTCTGTTCAAAATGATAAGGTGGAGAACATGTAGCCAAGTGAAATTAGCCAAGTGGCAGAACATTCGCATATAAAATAATTTATAGTTCACCATAAATGTTGTGAAATCTGGGACGTGTACAATGCTGAGTTATGAATTCAGTCCTTGTTAATGTTTCCTTTGCAATATGTGGTGGGAAACAGCTATTAAAAATACTAGCGTCACTATTTATTCAAAGATTCCACATCACCAGAATAAATTGCCTGAGAGGAAACATCTTGTTCATAATGATTTGGAATACAGAGCTTAAAGTTTCATGCACTGAATGTTTAGCTTTATAATAAGGAAGCATTCATAATATATGTGTGATATTTGTTAGCACTGAAGATATAGCTAAATGTTTCATGAAAGAACTAGTGTGCACTTGATTTTACAATAAACAGTTAAAACTCCTGGAGTAGATTTGATGCAAGCGGAATGTTTGCTTAGATTTAGCAAAGAAGAATTCTGTAAATAATTCATGGGGTGTAATTTAACTCTATTTCTCTGGCCTATGAGGTCTGTGGATCTACTTTTGTTTTTTTTCCCCAGGTAACTTTGTTCTCTCCTTCAGGTGGCAGTTCCTTATGGTTTGCAACCCAACTCTGGGGTCAATTGGGAAGTGAATTCAGATCAACTGATGGAAATGTATGTGATAGATCAGAGAGAATCTTGTACCTTTTCCTCTGTATAGTCTCGAAGGCCTTTAGAGTTACCACCTACTACCCCCTTTGAGAAAGGCAGTGAAAAAGAAGAGGTAGGAGGGCTGAATTCAGATGGTACCCACTGGTTCTTCTCTCTCTTTTATTTTGGAACTCATTTTACATCTTTATCTGCTACATTCCTTCCTTCCTTTTTTTTTTTTTTTTTTTGCCATGCGGCATGTGGAATCTTAGTTCCCTGACCAGGGATTGAACCCATATCCCCTGCAGTGGAAGTGCGAAGTCTTAACCACTGAGCCGCCAGGGAAGTTGGTACCTGTTGGTTCTTTTTTTTTCTTTTTAAGCAGTGGTGATTGTTGTTGTTGTTGTTGTTGTTTTTAAATTTATTTATTTAATTTATTTATTTTATTGGCTGTGTTGGGTCTTTTCTTGCTGTGCATGGGCTTTCTTTTAGTTGCGGTGAGTGGGGGCTACTCTTCGTTGTGGTGTGCAGGCTCCTTATTGCCCTGGCTTCTCTTATTGCAGAGCACGAGCTCTAGGCGCATGGGCTTCAGTAGTTGCAGCACGTGGACTCAATAGTTGTGGCTCACAGGCTCTAAAACGCAGGCTCAATAGTTGTGGCGCACAGGTTTAGTTGCTCCACGGCATGTGGGATCTTCCTGGAGCAGGGATGGAACCTGTGTCCCCTGCATTGGCAGGCAGAATCTTAACCACTGTGCCACCTAGGAAGCCCTACCCATTGGTTCTTATTCTTTAGGGGCAAAGGTCTCTGCCTCTGACTTCACCTCTAGCAAACCAGGTATGATCAGGTGAGAAATTTAAGCAAGAACAGAACAAAGTGAAAAATCTGGTGACTTAGGGCCATTATACTAGCTGTACGTTACAAACTTGAACTGTGATGCTCAAGGCCATCCCTAGGGGTTGTGTAGAGCTCTACACTCCTGCCCTCGGCAATTATATTCAGGCAAAATCAGGTTCCAAAGAGTATCAGGGAGAACTTTGAAGGGAAAACGGGGGAAAATGTGAGGGCAAAGTGCAGCCATTTTTCTTAGTGAAATTGAGGGCTTTATAGAGCTTTATAGTTGCCAAGGCCGCCTTCTTCTCACCTACCAGCTTCCTTTCAAAACAATTCTTAGCTAATTTCCTCACTTTCACTTAAGTTATTAGGAATCTAAATATGTCTTTCTATTTTTAGTGATTATCAAACTCTAATGAGGTGCTTGGTTGTTTCCTTTCTGTGATTTGTTATTGATATTTCTTTGGAAGGCAGCAGGGCGAATATTTTAAAATTGGCTAAAGCTAACCCATCCTATGCACAGATGTTTTTTCTTTCCAGTATGAGTTGTGTTGAAGTCGACTTCTGAAAGGGTGATTACCAGGTCCATTCCTCACCCCCCTTCACCCTCTATCACAAACACACAGAAGGAAAAATATTCCCCAAGGCTGCAAGAAGGAAATAGCCTCAACTAAGTGATAAATCAGAGGAAAAACAATTGTTTAGAAAGATGTTTATATCAAGAGCACTAAAACTTTAAAATGAAGAGAATGGTGCATAAACCCTTCCTTACCTGCCTTCACGTGTCTGAGATGGAAAAAGGTGTACTGAAGGGTGTGTTTTCTCAACTGAGCATCCTCCAGAGAGGATGCACTTAGCAACAGCTCTGGGAGCCAGGTGATGGCAATTCTAGCCTTGGCTCCAACACCAATTAGCTTGTGAAGTTGGCCCTTTCCCCTCCAGCTTCCTTAGGCATAAGCTGATGCTAAAATCCTTTCCAGCTTTAATCTCCTCTTGTTCAAGCCGAGTGTTTCCTGAGTTGCAGTCAGACATATCCAAAATGGGCCAGAGTTGAACTACCAGTTTTCAGTGGAAGAAAATTTGCTCCTTATAATGTGAACAAAGGAAATAGTCTCTTTACTTAGATGTGAGCCTGTTGAGAATGAATGCTTCTGAGGAGGGAAGTCTAGCAAGGGGGATTTTGTGTAGGAATAGAGCCTGGAAGAGGTATCGTTCATGAACTGTGAGTCCTCCATCTTCAACTTATATGCCATCTTTGATGCCAACGTGACTCCCTGGTAAGCTGAGGATTTCAAGGAGCATAAAGACTCTTCAGGGTGTTTTGACACACCTTGGAGGGCATGTAACTATTTCAGGTACTACCAAAAACTCTGTAAACCATCAATATAGGCATCATGATATTATTATGGTGATATTATATTGTGTATGTCATAGTATACTGTATCATACCAGAAGGATTTCATAGAATGCAGAATGACCCCTTGGTGCTTTCACCCTGTGAGTTCCATTGCCTGAGAGAAATGGCCTTCAAATGTGCTGACCTGCAGACCACCTCAGCTTGGCCAAGTCACCGAACACAGCCCCCCTACTCATGCAAACCGTAAGTGACAAACCCATAAAATTCCCTCTCCCCAGTCTTGACTCCTAATCACCAGAGCAAAATCAGCTCAACCAACCAATCAGACCAAAACCAAATCCATTTAAGTAAATGAAAATGATGTTTAAGATGAGAGAGCAAAGAAGAATTCAACAGGTAAATCATCATT
This sequence comes from Hippopotamus amphibius kiboko, assembly GCF_030028045.1. Classification (NCBI taxonomy): domain Eukaryota; kingdom Metazoa; phylum Chordata; class Mammalia; order Artiodactyla; family Hippopotamidae; genus Hippopotamus; species Hippopotamus amphibius. Next base: position 96,363,602 of record NC_080196.1, read on the forward strand.
TTATGCCGGGAACCAAAATATAGGCACTGCCATATTATGAACCCCAAGATTTCAAGAATCTACACGTTATCTTAAGGATCTTTAGGAATATACTTTGAAAACTCACCCCTGGAAGCAAGTTATTTGCCTAGACAGGGTCACCTGCATCTCTGCTTTTTAAAATTTTCTTCCAGAAGCCAGAAACTTGGGTTCTGAACCAGTTCAGAGGCTCACACACCTCTTTCTGAGTCACTGCTTTGTAAGACAACACTGTGATTTTCTTTGGAGCGTATCCACTGGGCACTGACCAGGATGGAACCTATTTAGCTCATAAGATCTGACAGTTTCATAGCCACGAGGTGGGTTAAAAGGCAGTTCATCGAAGTTCAAATCATGATAAGAGAGCCAGCAAGAAATGGGAGGCTGGACTTACCATAAAGAAAGGTATTATTTTGGGAAAGGTTGGCATGTTTATGATTCTTGAGGCTATGTGAGCTCAATTTTTCCCCTTAAACATCTGCCACAGGTGCTGGGGAAACACTGCTTGTATTTTTGTATGAACATGGTGTAAATAATGTCCACTTTCAATAAACCTTTAAAACCAAAACAGCTGCCATTTGGGACTTAAAAACAACTTGTGACTTCCCGTAAGTCTGAGCAACCTTATCACCATTCTCCACTGAAAAATGTTACCCCCTCCCCGCACCCCACACACCTTTGGTCTATAGCCCTGTAAACTTCATAGCCCTTGACTGTTTTTCACAAATATGTGGCAATGGCTTTAAGAAATAAATAAACCACTTGTCCTAGCACTTTGGAAGAGGTGCTGAAGCTGGAGTTTGTATGGCTATCTGGTAAAGACATACTCTGCTTTGTGATTTAAAAAAAAATCTTTTTAAAACTCTGGTACGCAGAGGGCCCTTTAAAATCTCTCTCTCTCTCTCTCTTCTTTGTTGTTTGTTATATGTTGTAAGTCACAACAGCTAGGACTTTATCTTCTAAATTCTTCTATGATTCCTGAAGATTTGACCTAGGACAGGAAGCAATCTATAAAGCTGATGCATGTAATAAATATTACCTTTGAGTTTTCAGGCATTTATGTATGTTTTCTGTCTTAGCTACAGAGGATTCTCTTTTTTCAACTCCAATAGATTCAAAGGTTTTCCTTTCGGTAAGCTGTCCTTGTGTCCTGGGAGTGAATTGGTGACATCCAAGAGATGATGGGTTTCTACTCTCACTTTTAACACAAATAATGTGGTTTACCTCTTTTAAGATTTTATTTCTAAAGATAAGATGTAAACCGATGGAACAAAAATAATCCAGAACACTTTTACGCGTTGTGTGATTTTTGTGTGTGTATAGGGACTCTTAATAGCTTAATACTTAACGGATTAGGTAGTTAAACGAAAGCCTGTTAACTAGAATCACTAGTTTACCTGGTCAAGATCGCTGGTCCTGCCGATTGGGCCCAGTGGCTCTCCACTGGGGCAGTTTTGCTCTCCTCTTCCTGGGGAACACTTGGCAATGTGGTTTGGTTGTTATAATTTGGGGAGAGGGTGCTACTGGCCTCTAGTGGGAAGAGGCAAGGGAAGCTGCTAATTATCCTGCAATGCACAGGATAGCCCTCTCAACAAAGAATTCGCTCATTAAAATGTCAGTAGTGCTGAGACTGAGAAATTCTAGGGGAAAAAAGTGACAGCAGAGTAAACACAGGATTAAGGGCCAAGAGTTAAAGAGGGTTGAAGAGATTAATTTGCCAGGTCCTGGCCCATCATCATACAAGAAGGAGAATCCTTCTTCAAGGCACCAGAGTAGCGGCAGGGGGAGACTTGGGGACCCAACCCCAGGGAGTATCCCAGAGCTCCGTGTTGTTTTTCCTGCTCTCCCTGAAATCTCCAAGAGGCAGAACCTGACACCTATGAAGGATATTTGTGTAATTTGCTGGACATTTCTCTTGCCTACTCACTTTTTTTTGTTTCTTGTAAGAATATTTGTTTATTGTAGAAGAAGACACAAGTCAATGGTATCCATTTAAATAATATGGGAGTGTCTACAGTAAAATCATCTTTTTCCTCCACCCTCTTCAATAAAGTCCCCATTTTGCTAATGTAACATCATATCAACTGTAGATTCTGTAGAAACTGTAGATTCATGAGTGGAGTTTTATCTTTCCACTCGCCTACAAATAACACATTACTCTGAACATTTTTTTCATTTAACAAATGTGGTGGATGCTTTTGGAGCTTAACTGGCTTGGATTGACTTTGTAATTTTTAAAGTTGGCCATGTAATATTCTGCAGGATGGATGTACTGTTATTTATTCAACCATTCCTCTCCTCTTTTGATCAACGTCCCTGTTGTCTGTAGCTTTTTGCTGTTGCAAACAGTGCAACAGCGAACGCCTGTGTACATATAGTTTCAAGTACTAGTACACTCACCCCTCGGCATCCACGATCTTCTCAGATACCAATGTCTGTGGATGTTCAAGTCCCTTATATAAAATGGTGCAGAGTATGTGCATATAACCTACTCACATCCTCCTGTGTACTTTAAATAATCTCTAGATTACTTATAATATCTAGTGCAATGTAAATGCTAGGTAAATCGTTGCCACCAACGACAAATTCAAGTTTTGCTTTTTGAAACTTTCTGGAATTTTTTTTTTTAATATTTTCATTCCATGGTTGGTTGCATCCTTGGATGCAGAACCCAAGGATACAGAGGGCAGACTGTACTCTTATTTACTTATTAGAATTCTTACTTCTGCTGGATTTGAAATGGGATGGCTAGGACAGTGGTGATACATTCTTGACTCTAAAAATTATTGCTATATTTCTATAGATGTTGTAATAATATGGTATCAATAGGATATGAGTGCCTATTTTTCCACAATTTTGCTGGTAAAAGTTGTTAGTAATCGTTTTACTTATTTAATAGCGTCTGGTATGCTAACATCACATATACATGTTAATGTATCCTAATATCATAAGATAGTCACTATTGTTTCTTGTGTTATGTGTGCATATATATGTGTGCGTGTGTATGTTACCTATATTCATATATACATATACTGTCTTTAATCTGGACTTTATTTTTATGTTATGATGTGAAATAAAGCCCTAATTTTGTTTTTTTCAAATGGAAAACCAGTTGCCACAAACTGTTGTATAGCCCATACAATGTTTCCATAGGTTGAAATATGATCTCTATCACATACATCATTTCCATAAAAACAGTGTTTGCTGCTGAACATTTAGTTATATTATGTTGATTATTTTCACCTCTGCTAAAACCACACTATTTGACTCTTACAGCTTTATAATAAATTTTGATAGCTAGTAAAACAAGTTGCCCCTTTTTTTCTTTTGCAGTAAAATACACATAATACAGAATTGACCATTTTAACCATTTTTAATTGTAGAGTTCAGTAGCATTAAGACATTCACATTCTTATTCAGCTATCACCACTGTTTATCACCAGAACTTTCTCATCTTCCCCAACTGAAACTCCACACTCCTTAATCACTAACTCCCCATTCCTCCCTCTCCCCAGCCCTTGACAACTACCATTCTGCTTTCTGTCTCTATAATTCCACTACTCTAGGGACCTCATATAAGTGGAATCATACAACGTTTGTCCTTTAGTGACTGGCTTATTTCACTTGGTTTAATGCCCTCAAGGTTCATCCATGTTGTGTCATGTCTCAGACTTTCCTTCTATTTTAAGGCTGAATAATATTTCATCATGTGTATATATCACATTTTGTTTTTCTAGTCATCCACTGATAGACATTTGGGTTGCTTCCACCTTCTGGCTATTGCTAATAACAAACTTATGTGAACATGAGTGTATAAATATCTGTTGGAACCCCTGCTTTAACATTTTTTGAATGTATAGCCAGAATTGAAATTGCTGGATCTTGTAGTAGTTCTATAATGTAAGACAAGGGTTCAATTTCATTTTTTTTTTTTGTATGTGATCTAGTTTTTCCAACACAATTTGTTGAAAAAAACTGTCCCTTCCTCATTGAATGATCTTGGCACCTTTATCTGTGAGTGTTTATTTCTGGACTGTATTCTGTTGCATTGATCTGCATATCTGTCTTTATGCCAGTGCCACTCAGTTTTGATTACCATAGCTTTATAGTAAGTTTTGCTCTTGTTTTTAAAATTTATTTATTTTCCAAAAATGTCATGGCTGTTCTTGCTCATTTTCTCTTCAGATTGAAGTTTAGAATAAATGTCTCAATTGAGATTTTGAGCATTAAACGTGTAGACTAATTTGAGAATTACTCACGGCTTTACCGTATTGGTTCTTACCATCCAAAATTATGGCTAGTCCCTCTTTTTAGTCAGATTTTTTATGGCCCTGAATAAAGTTTTATAATTTTCATCAGTATCTTGCATATTCCTTATAGTTTTATCAGTTCTTATTAGTTTTGTTTTTTATGATTCTGTTGGTCTTTCAGTGGAGGTTTTGTTTCTTTTAACTACATTTTCTTATTGGTTATTGTTGGTGTTGAGAACAGATTATTTTGAATTTGGATGTTTTATCTGGTAATCTAATTGAACTCTCTCTCTTGTATTAATATTATTCCATTACTTCTCTTGGGTTTTTTAGATATTTTAGATAATCATGTCATCCTCACATAATGAAATTTTAACTTTTTAATTCCATTATGTATGTAATGTATTGCTCATATGGTATTGTCTTGCTGGTACCCAGTGCATAGTATTCTGTGACAGTAGTCATGGCAAGCATTTTTGTTTTATTCTGGAATGGCATTGTGTCTGATGTCCACCATCAAGTGTACTGGCTTCTGCTTGATAGTCTTCATCAAGTTAAAGAGGTGTTTTTCTATATTTGGAAAAAAATATTGAACTTTAGTGTATAATTTATTAGCATAGATTGAGATAATCATTATTTATCTTTAATTTATTAAAGTGATAAATCATATTCTTATTTTCTTAATTTTGAATTATCCCCATGGTTCTGGGATAAACCTTCCTTGATACACTTTGTTTTATATTTTAATACCTTACTAGATTCAATTTAACAATATGATTTAGTTTGACAGTGTGCTATTTGGGGCTTTTTGTATGCATATTCATGAGTTAGACTGATAAATAATTTTCTTTCCTAATTGTGATATTGGGGTTTTGCTCACCTTGTGATATGTTTTAATACATGATTTTTTTTTGCTGTGAACTATAGTAAATAATAGGAATTATCTATTTTTTGAAGTATCAACACAAAACTGGAAGGGGATTGATCTTTGACTAAATTTTCAATTTATTTTATGGTTATTGGTTCAGTCAGGGTTTTTTTTTTTTAACCTTTCTTGACTCAAATTTGAGCATTCACATTATCTTAGAAAATTACCCATTTCATATACATTTGCAAGTATATTTGCATAAACCTTGCATAATTTTTTCTTAAGATTTTAAAATTTATTATACCTATAGGTAAGTACCTCTTATTTCTACTGTTATTTGTGTTTTCGTTTTTTCCTGATCATATTTGCCCTACTTACTCTTCAAGAAACAATTCTTTGCTTTTATTGACCAAGTAAACTAATTATTTTCTTTTCTCTTTTATGTCTCTATGTCTATTTACATACCCACATCTGGTTTTTATCCTTTTTTGTGTATGTGGGGAGGCTCATTTGTTCTTTATTTAGCTTTTAGTATGAGTGCTTAGTTCACTTGTTTTCAATCCTTTCTTGCTTTCCACAAGATTCTAAGGGCCCCTAAATATGATATGTGGTGCTCTCAGTATTATTACTTTATAAATAGTCTGTAATATAAATCATGAATTTCTGTTTAATCCAAGGTGAATTAGAAAACATTTTAAAATTTCTAGTGGATAGACTTTAATTTGACCATTTTTGTTTTTAATGTTTAATTTTATTGCATCAGAGCTGTGGAATATGGTTTGCATGATTTCTACTATTAAAACCTCTTCTGAGAATAGTTTTTGTGGTCAAATATATCATCGGTGTTATAAATGTTCCATGGGTATTTGAAAAGGATGTTTATTCTGCTTCCTTTGTTCCAAAGTTTTCCATATACTTACTAAATCAGGCATGTTAATTGTGCTATTCAAATTCTCTTTTTTTTTTGGTGTGTTTTTTTCCTATCAATTTCTGAGACAGAAGTATTATATTTTCCATTATGGTATTAAAATTGGCAATTGCTTTTTGTATTTCTTTTTTTTTAAATTTATTTATTAATTAATTTTTTTGGCTGTGTTGGGTCTCTTTTTTTTGCTGTGCGCAGGATTTCTTTAGTTGCGGTGAGTGGGGACTACTCTTCGTTGTGGTGTGCGGGCTCCTCATTGCCGTGGCTTCTCTTGTTGCGGAGCACAGGCTCTAGGCACGTGGGCTTCAGTAGTTGCAGCACATGGGCTCAATAGTTGTGGCTCACGGGCTTAGTTGCTCCATGGCACGTGGGATCTTCCTGGAGCAGGGATCAAACCCATGTCCCCTGCATTGGCAGGCAGATTCGTAACCACTGCGCCACCTAGGAAGCCTGCTTTTTGTATTTCAAACAGATTTTTTTTTTAAATGTAGTTTGATACTTGACTGTTAGATGTACTGAGTTTATATTTTTCTTGCAGACTGCTTCTTGCCTTTACTAAAATGTTGCTATTCCTGCTTTATAGTATTAGTATTTGCCTACTGTATCTTTGTGTATCCCTTTATATTTGATCTTCTGAATCATTTTGTTCTAGGCTATCTCTTGGAAACAGATATACCTGGAATTTGCTTAAAGAAAAACCTAATCTGAAATTCTCTGTCTTTGAATTGGGAAATTTATCTGTTGCCATTTACCAGGAAAATGGAAACATTTAGTCTCCCTCTGACATCTCTGGTTGGTTTCCTATTTTTATGTAAATTAGCTTTTCCCCTTTTCTGGAGTGATTTAGTTTCCTTTACTGTTATTTTTTTGTTTACTGGTTTGAAAGCTATACATACTACCTCTGTTATCTAGGGCTTATGCTTATTTTTTAATAACATATTTGAACGTGTTCCCTTTGATCAATTTCTAACATTAGTGTCTCTCACTTCCTCCTTAAACAAAACAAGACTGTGAAAGTTGGCCTCTTACCTCTTTTCTACTCTAGTTACTCCTCAGAGTTGATAGAAATATGATTTCAACCTTGTGTTTTGTTTTGTTTTTTAATCTTGCCTTTATTTTATAAGGATTAATTCTTAATAATTGTATTAAGCTTAAAACACCATTATAAAAAATTATTTTGATCTAGTTGAAAGTTTTGTGCTATCCTTAACTTAATCATCGCTTCTTGAATCTCATGTCTTTCTCCCCCTTGGATTTGTTTTTAATTTTTCTGGCACAAACTCTTGAGTAAGTTTTTTAAAAAGCTTTGTGGGTGGTACATTTTCTGAGTCCTGGAATATCTGTTATTGGTTTTATTGAGTTATTGGGCTTAGGAATTGATATCCCCAATTTTTTTCCTTCTAAACTTGGAAGATATTTCTTCAGTATATTTTAGGATTCCAATTTTGATCATTTTTCAAGTGAAAAAATGAAAAGCAGTGCAGTCTATTGTTTAGTTGTCTAGCTACTATATTTTTTAGGCACAATACTAGGCTACAGGAATTTAGAGAAGGTAATACTGATCTATAAATGAATGTCTGTGGGAGGAAGAGGGATCAAGAAACTGAATTTGCTTAAAGTAGTTTCCTTTGCAGAGGAAACATTTAAACTGGATAGTGACACAAAAGCAGACATTTTTTAGAGAATTTATAATCTTATCTAGTCCATGTTCTGGTCCTTATATAAAAATGTTAGATAGAATTTGATTAGATAAATCTGGACTAGATTAGAATGGTATAGAATTAGAAGAAATAAATATATCTTCCCCCAATTACCAATACATTTTATTTTGTTTTAGTATCTAAATAGATACCCTTCCCCTTATCAGATTTCCTAGGACAGTGGTTAGTAAGCTAAGGTTGGCCCCCTGTTTTTGTAAGTAAAGTTTCTTGTGACAGCTATATTCATTGATTTCTGCCTTGTCTACTATGGCTGCTTTCATAATATGGCGGCAGAGTTGAGTATTTGCCACAAAGATTGCATGGCTCCCAAAGTCTAAAATAGTCACTCTCTGGCTCTTTACAGAAAACGTTTGCTGACTGCTCTAGGACGTGCATCCGCATGGATCAAGGCTCCTGTTAGTGCTCCACCAAGACCATCAAGGTAGGTTACAACAGCAAATCTTGACTTCCTTAGGGAGGTCTATGATACTGATAACAGGTTTGGAAACTCAGTTGGCCTGTATTTTATATTGCAGAAATGGAAGCTTGTCTCTCCGTCAGGTACCATTGTTAATAATCACTTGCCCTTTAAATTATTTCCTTTTTACAGTCTTGTTTTTTTCTCATGTTCTGGGAGTTGTGCACTTCAGCACTGCGATTTTCATTTCTTTGACTGCGTGATGTGAGGGAAGCTGGCATATTTGCTCATGTGCTGTTGTGTGGGCTCGGGCTGCTGATTGCTTTTGGCCTAGGTGCTGTGCAGAGCTCCAGGGTTTGGCTTTGTGAACGCTGCCTGGCAAAGCGGAAACATTTTGTGAAATTTCACAAATGTCACACACACCCGCACACACACGCATTTTCAATTGCAAAATTCTCCCCCTTGGCACACAATTTTCCCCAGGTTTTTGTTCTTCATAATAAATCTTTAACCATCTTTCTTCCAACGGGAGCACTTCAGTGGGTAGAGACTTGCTTTCGCTTTGCTGAAACTTGTACGTAAAAGTCCTTGGCTTCCAGGGTGTTCTGATGGTTTTTCCCTTTCTCAAAAATTTAATATGACTTTTTATTCCAAAGAGAAAGCAGCTTTATTTCAAGCCCAACTGTTCCCTCAGACAAAGATTCCCTGATTTAATTTCCAGCGAAAACCATTTTTCAAGATGGAACCCATAGAAACTGATCTCTCAGCTTCACCATCCTGAACTCAGAGTGAGACACAGGGAGTTGAATTCAGAGGAAAAGTGGGCAAATTCCATTCTTTTTGTGCATGAATTAAAGCATCTAAGAAATTATAATGAATGCTTAATTTCAGTAAAAGCACTTCTTGGTATATTATGGTGCTTCCTTCATGGGTAGCTAAGAACACTTTGCAAACAAGTCACTGACTTTAGAATGGGGGGCAGGATTATTGCCACTGGGTCACAGGTGGCATTAAACTACAGAGAGGTAAACTTCTCTTAAAGTCAATCAAGATGTCATTGGGGGCCAAGCAGGCTTTAATTTTGTGGTTTGGTGTATCTGTTCTGAGCATTTTGCCAATTTTAGGATATGCTTCTGATTTAAGAAAATTCTTCCAGTTTGACTCTCCAAATTTGTATCTCTGTCTGGGCTTCAAGCTCTGCTTTAGAGTTTCCTGGCATTCTATTTACTGTTATTACTGACAATGACCCCTCACCCTCATCCCTTCCTCTTGACCCCAGGGCCCTTGCACCTGTGAGCTGCCATCGTGGCAGCCTTGATTAGATGGGCTTGGCTTTGCCCGCACACAAGCCATGCCCTTCTCGGTGTAGACCTTTTGGGGTAACAATAATTGGGCAGCCCTCTGGATCCAGACCTTCAAGTGCAACCAGGCCAAATGGGACAGTCTCAGCCATGCTGTTTGACACACATCATATTTACTGGAGAGCAGACAGTGCAGTTGAGAAACTCTAAAAAGAAAAGTAGTGTTTTTATATTGTCAGTTATAGATCTGGCCCCAACTGTGTAGGGAAGAAAGAAATAAAATGTTCCATCCAGTCATTTAAAATAGTACCTTTAGGTAACGCTCAGTGTTCTAGGATAACTGCTCAGAATTTTTCATGGAAATGTTAGAGGTAAAAGTGTGTGCTCCAGAGTCAGACTATCTGGGTTTCAACAATGATTTTGCCACTGAGTAGCTCTGTGACCTTCGACAAATTGCATAGCTACTCTGCCTCAGTGTCCTCATGTGTAAACTAGAAAAAAATATCTACTTGTGTGCTATCCAATTCAGTAGACAATAGCCACATGTGACTATTTAAATTTAATTAAAATTAAATGAGGGTAACAATTTATTTCTTCAGTTGTGCTAGCCACATTTCAAGGGCTCAATAGACAACATATGGCTGGTGGCTACTGTATTGAAGAAGAGGGAATAGAACATTTCTAGCATAAAGTTCTACTGGACAGCGCTGGTCCATATCAAAGAGTTATAAAGAGGAGTAAATGAGTTAATACATCTAAAGTGCTTAAAACACTGCCTGGCCTGTAAAAATGGTTCAGTATATCTATCATCATCATTATTTCTTTATTTCTTTCCCTTCCCAACTCTTCCTCAAAACGGTATCTGGGTCTCCTGGGGAAGGGTAGGGTTACTCCACTTCCTGGTTAGTAGTTTTTGTACAAAAGCATTATTACCTGTACCAGCTTGTAAGTTTCCATGGGGCAGAGATGTCCTCTTTTTTAAGAGAGACACCATGGTAGAATGGCTATGTGTGAGGGCTGTAGAAGCAAACAGCCTGTTTTTTGCCACTTAGTAACTGTGTGGACCTTAGGCAAATTATTTGCTCTCTCTCTCTCTCAGTTTCTACATATGTGAAATAAGAATAATATATAATATAATAAAATCTCTCAGAGGTTTTTGGAAGAATTAAAGGAATTAATGTTAAGTACTTAGATTGGGAACTGGCATTGTTAAGTTCTCAACAAGTATTACCTCTCATTAATATTATTATTTCTGCTCTATCCTCTGCTCCTCTTCAAAATGACATTGGACCCTTGAGATTATCATGTAAGTGAAGTCAGAAAGAGACAGACAGATATCATATGATGTCACTTTTAGGTGGAGTGGTGCAATAGATACCAATGAACTACTTAAGAAAAGTGAGACAGATACAGAAAATTAGTAAACAAACGTAGTTTCACCAGAGGGGAAAGTGTGTGAAAGGGATATATCTGGAGTTTTGAATAACGTATCCACAGGACTACATAGAAAAGAGAGGATCAACAAGGCTTTGCTCTATAGCAAGGGAGGTGTACCCAACACTCTAGAATAACTTACATGTGAAAAGTCACTGACGTTGAATATATATATGTATAGGTATAACTGAACAAGATTTTGTACACCTAGCAAAGACGACATTGTAAATCAAGTTTATTCCAATAAAAATTAACATTAAATTAAAAAAAAATGGCATTGGTTACTACTGGGGAAGTGTTTGGCTCATTCATCCTACTGGTAGGAAGAGGTGTTGGAGTCTTACAGCTCTTCTGGTCTTTGGGATGTTGTCCCTTTGTCCCTCTGCTGGCTTCTGGGAATGAAATTGGTGGTTGATTTGACCTGTGGTTCAGTGTGTCTCAGCCTAACTAGGGATCTACAACCCTGCCTGGCTGATGTGGTCTCTCCTTGGCTCTCAATGATGCCACAGACCCACTGTGTCTCTGCCATATCTTCTTTTTGGTTTCTGGTTGGTAGTCACTCCCAGCTCCCACTGCAAAGCCTCTCTCCATCTCATCATGGCTGGTCCATTCCATTCTTCTCCACTAAACTTTCAGCTCCTTTTGGGAGAGCTTCAGAAACTTCTGGGCATCATCCATGTTGAAGGTTGATTTCACTGTAGGCAGCTCTGAAACAGGAAGCAGGGCAAAATCTCCTGCCCTTGGTACTCCCTTCAAATTACCTAACATACCAGCCCCTTCCCCCAGTGATTTCAGATGGAAATTATCCCCGTCCTACCCTAGCAATTGGTCTCAGCCCATGGAGATCCTCTTAGAGAATGAGGTCATCCAGGACAGGTCTCAGTGGAAGTTAAATTTCTCATTCAGACATTCCTTAAGACTGACAGCTATTCCAGAGTGCCTTGGGGAGTTTTAGGATCATTATCCCGACTCTAGGTCTGGAGATGCCTTGGTAATGACTCCCCTACCCATCACTTAGTCATGACTTGAGGTTGGAACCTGGCTTGGGCATATATATGTATCCAGACATAGCAAATGACCTTGCGCTCATTGAGTCCACCCTTAACTGGTACCTGGGATTCTGAATTAGTGTGGGGGAAAGTCAGTGATGGAGGGCAAGAGATAAAAGCATCAAATACCGTGAAAATAGAGTCAGTAGTTTTGGCCGCTGTTGGCATTTCTGAGATGACGTATGATATATAACTATAACTGGGTTGAAAAATGTAATGCTCAGGTAATACTTTGGACACCTTATCTATCATATCAATAATTGAGCTTTTCAAATGAAGCCACAAGTGATTGAAGTAAAAAATAAAAAAGTGAGTATTCCTCCTCAGGAATACTCATTTTTCCTTCATGGCTTGATGATCTGAGTAAGATACTGTGTCATCAGTTTAGTGTCCACATACCTCAGAAAGGGGAAGTTGCCTTTCCCTTTCTTAAATGAAAATTTGCATGGTATGTAAGATTTGGGGCACTGCCATGGGAGATTAATATACCCCCAGGTGCACATGAATATTATTTGATGATGAGTACTTGAATGATTTTCAGAGTGTTGTTTATAACTACTCTGGTAATAGCAATTATCAATCCAAAAGCAAAAAAAAAAAAAAAAAAAAGCCTAACTATTAGATTTAAAAATAAGAAGTTAAGCCTCATAGAAAAGTGATCATTTTTAGCGGTTGTGGAGAAAATGTTGAAATGACTAAAAGAACATATGGGGAACTACCAGCAGACCAATTCATGTGTTGCAGCTATTTAACTGAATTACAAATGCAAAATGCATTCTTTTCCCAGTTTCATTCCATTTAAACCCAAATGGCTATGTGAAATGGTGTCATACACCTGGTGAAAAGCTTTGCTTTTTAAAAATCTTATCGCTTCACCAAAGCGCCTGGTGTTGAACCAACAACAACATTCTTTCTGTATTTTTTTGAACGAGTTTAACCATTTTTCAGAATATTCACTTCTCTCTCCGTGAAAAAACTAAGCATGGAAAGAAACAATTTCCCCCTCCTGATTCTTTTGACATCAAGCACCATGCTGGTCATTGTCAGGAAAGGAAATGAAGAGGGATTTTTTTTTTACCTTAAACCCAGGAAAAACAAGAAGTAAAAAAACATTTTTGTTATTGTTGTTAAAAATGGAAGACGATGTTGTAAAACAGTAAAACACGCTCTTCCAAACTGCTAAGAGGATGTAACCAAGAACGGAGGATCAAAGCCCACAAATTAAAAACTTGGAACTAGACTTGGGAGGATAACGTGAAGAAAAACAGAAATAACATTTAGTTGACGCAGAAAAAAATTGAGCTCTCTTGTAAAAACAGATTAAAAATAATATTTGATGTATTGGGGAACATAGGCTATATTTAGTTACAATGAATTATAGAAATTGAACATTGCAAACTGTTGGCCCTTGAGCCGCATCTGGTATCCAGTTGTGTTTGATTTACCCACTATTCCAAAAAATTCCTATTGGCTACCAACATGTAAAAATTGGAGCATTCACATAAAAAGTAAGATGTTTTTTTTAGTTCTTTAGAAGAAGAAGGCTCTGGCAGCATTGGGCCTGAGTTTCTGCAAGGTGTCAGCTGGCAGGAACTGAGACCAACTGCCTCCTTTAAGTGGGGTACGTGTCCTCCCGCCGATCCAGTCCACACCGCCCTCTATTGCCTGCCTTGCAATGGGTCTGTTTCTCTCATTTTTTGTTACCTGGCCAGTCTTGTTGGCCTTCTGAGCTTGCAACTCCACTAGGAGTAATGCATGCCTTCTGCATAATGTGGTTATGCATTCCTGTGACATGTAGGGCCAGGACTGTGAGATTTATACAAGCACTGGGGCTGGCATGCAGCTGGATGCAAGGGAGTTTGGGGTGGTTTGGGTTGTGTTCCTCTCTCCCTGATATGCTTTGCTGCATTTGGTGGCTCTTGTCACCTCTGATTTAAATATCAGTGGGATTGACTTTGGCTTCCTGTGGCCAGTCCATTCAGGACAGAGCCAGTGATTCCAGAAAATGCCCTGGTGTGTTGGTTGGCCTGATTTGTGTCCCTTTGAAAAGGTAAGGACTTTAGCTCCCTCCTTGTTGAAAATGAGGACTCAGTGGAGGATAGAGCCAGTCATCACTGGTCTGTATTCACATTTTCTGTTATAGGCTGCAGTATTACAAGTTTTTAAATATAGAAAGTCACAGTCCATATAAACAATGCTAGAATGGGTTAATAAACTGCCAAACTGCCACATAGGTTATAAGCACCGGTGAAGACATGGTGAGACATAAAAAAGTTAGTTTTCCCATCGGACTTTTAAAGTGTCTTCCAAATAAGAATCTTCCTCATGGTGGTTCTGGCCTTCAGGGTAATTATGATTTAGTTGAGGAGCTGGGACACGTGTGTAAATGAGCAGTAATAATACAGGGCAGCACGTACGTGCCAAACAAATGTTATAGACAGTAGGTGGTCTGGAAGTTCAGAGGAAAGAGTTTGTGCTGCAGGCTACATCACTTGGGGAGAACTTATTGTTTGTTCGTTTGTTTGTTTTTAATTTTTGGCCACACTACACAGCATGTGGGATCTTAGTTCCCTGATCAGGGATGGAACCCACGCCCCCTGCAATGGAAGCACAGAGTCTTAACCACTGGACCGCCAGGGAAGTCCCCGGGGGAGAACTTATTAAAGAACTAGGTGGGTCTTGACATGGATTCAAGAACAATTCTGCTTACAGGTTGTGTCAGAATTATCATCCCACATCATCATTCAAGGGGTTGGTTCTGGAGCAAAAGAGACCCCTCCGAGTGGAGAAACAATGGTGCTTCTTCAGTAAAATTCAGAACTATTTCAACACACATCAATCCAAAACTAATGTTGAAAAAGAAAGAAAAAAGAAGCAAACCAGTCAATCATCAGATAGTCTTTCAATCTAATTCTCTGCTTGGAGAATCAGTGGTTTTCAACTAGAGACTGCAGAGGCTTCAGTCATCTTTCAACAGCCTCCTTTTACAGACGAGGAAACTGGAGTCTCCAGGTGTGTTGCCTGAGGTCCCAGGGCTGGGAAGGAAGCGCACAGGTGGGAGAATTTATCTCCCTGATGGAGATTCTGCCTCCTCCACAGCCTCTGAGCTGCACGTGTGTAGCTTTGGGACTAGGAGGGAGCCGTCCTGATTCTGAGGCTCTCACCTGGGCTCTGTCTCTCCCGGGTGTCTGAGACAGCTCTTAAAGCCAAACTTGAGTGACACAGGCATCAAGATTTATATAGATACAGAGCTGTGCAAACCTATTTTTTTATTTTCTGTAAGTAGATTTTTCACATGGTGAGTTACCTTCAGCAATTCATATTTTAAGTTCTTCCTGATAGAATTAAACAATCCAATAATGTCATTTGATGGCTCTATTCACAATTTACTTCTGGACCCCATGCAGCCCCCGGGTGGCCTTTTAAGCGAAAGCACTTAATTACTTCCTACAACCTAAGGGAATGTGAAATTACAAATCCTGCTAGATTACTAAAGCACGTTTGGTTCATAATTTGTCTCTTCTGCTCATTTCCATCCTGCAGTGGAATAGTTTAGAGGACAGAAGAACAGAAAGCAGGGGGGTGCTTTTACAACATCCCTTGAGTCAACTTTTAAAGAAGATTCATTAATTTATTCTTAACATAGAAAATGGGGAAAATGGGGAAATGCCTTGTGGAGCTCACTTTTATAATGTGGTTCCATCATTTCCTTGAAGAATTATAAATTTCTAGTATGTAAGAAACTCCAATAATAAAGAAACATTGGTCTGGAATTCCCACTCTTTATGCTATCTGCACCCATAGCCAATCATATGAACAACTAAGAGATGGCCAGTTAGTGTTATGAATTCACTGTACATAAGCAGAGAGTTTATTCATGTGCTTTAACATTTTAAATATCACTCTCTCAAGTACAACTTACGACTAGTTTGTTATGAGAATCTGAGGGCATAAAAAGTTCAGGTTTATTTGAAAAAAAAAAAAGATTTTTGAATGGAGGGAATTCCAAAAGCTGAAGAACTTTAAAAAAAAAAAAAAAAAAACAAAGTCAGAATTATTGCATTTTCATGACCTTTTCCTTCGTGAGTAACTCAGAAACTTTGATTCAAACTTTCCAAAATAAATTTTTCTTTGGCTTGAGACTAAAGCATACTAATTTTTGGTTCAAAAGAAGCTGTTGGTGGACATTTTTTTTTTTTGACAATATGAGAAAGGAAAGAAATTAGGGCCCCAAATAGAGTACTAGTTTTTGACTTAATTAGGGAGCAGGGATGGTGGCGCTATAATTACTGGAAATGAGGCGTCCCCATCATCCATGTTATTTTGCTGGTAAATTTTTGACTTTCTCTTCCAAGAAAAATAGCGATGTGTGTTCTGAGCTGAAAAATCCCTTCCAATGTCAGTAAGTCTGCTGTACCTCTAAGATTTGTCTGTGGGGAGGAAAGTGACATAGGTGAGCGAAATAGAATATGTTTTAAATCATGAGATGAGAATCCAGACAGAAAGGTTGGAAGGAAACGGAGGGTCTATGGAAGGTGGGGGGAGGTAGATGAAGAAAGGTGAGAGTTTAGGAGGTGGTGGCCAGTTTGTAAACACCTCCCTACACACTATAATTCCAAAAGCAAGATGGAACTCCTGAGGTTTCATGGATGGATGAGAATGTAGGGAGAAGGCACAAGAGGAAGGAGTTTTCTGGAAGCTCTGTGAAGAAGGGGGAGAAAAAAAAACGATTGGAAAATGTTACCATCATTCTGTTTGTGTTGTGTCAAACAGTCCTGTCTCCCCAGCCCACCAGTCTGGAACAAAAGTCAGCCTCCAGCATTAACAACAGACACTGGCGAGCTCTCCAACAAAAGATCACCTCCCTGAGAACAGCATCACCTCCCTGAGAACAGCATGAACACCAGCCCGAGGAAACAGAAATACTACAGGGGCTGCCAGGGCCCATGGTGGCTCCTCGCTTCCTCTGAATGAACTGCTTAAAGACCAAGAAGTGTGCTAGGAGATGAGAAGACCAGAGAACTGGGCTGCAGGTGGTGTTGGGAAGCCCCAGACACGTCCACGGCCACCTGGGGCTGGTTCCTGGCTGTGGGAAGAGCCCGCTCGTGCTGTAGTCCTGGAGAGAATGGGACTGTGACTCAGGTCCGCAGGCAGATGGCGGCTGGTGGGCCTCTGATTTGCCCCCTGGAGGTGGAGGAAAGCTAAAGCAGTCTGTTAACTCACCAACTTTACACCATTTCCTCAAAACTGCACCCCCACCATGGGCAGCTGGGAAGGTTGTTTGGTCTTCACTAACTACACAGTACGAGTTGTAAAAACTTGGTCACTATCTATGGCATGATTCCCTTACTGCACTTCCATCAATTTACATCAGACTAGTCTGCTGAGTGCCAGCCGTTGCTGGGGACTCTGCCACACATTGAGAGTAAACAGATTACACTGGGTCCTTGACCTTGAGAAGCTCACCACCTAGTTTGGGGAACAAATAATTTTGATATAAAGTATTAACTAGAGGGATAGAGGCTTGCCTGAGAAGCCCTTGACTCAGAGCAGGGGCCCTTAGCTCAGCCCGGCTGGTGGGAAGACAGTGACTCATGAAACTGGCAAGTGGTGAGAAGAGGGTGGTAGGTCTGGGAAAAAAAAAAAAAAAAAAGGTTACTTTTCATTTCACCAACGTTTTAGCCTCCTTCTTCACATGCCCCTGTTTTGACTCAGTCCGAATCTTGCACGTGGCACCAAGAATGTGATTAATCCCTGTCCTAAATTCACTGGGAATGACCCACTCCCATCAGACTACTTATCACCACCCAAGCCAGAAAGCTGTGAAGACTCCTAACCCCTCCTTCTCTCTCACGCCACACCAGCTGGTGAGTCTATTAGTCACCAAGTCATGACTCTGTTTGCAAATTTCCTTGGAATCGGCCCCTCGCTCTGCCCTGTTTCTGTTATCTCCAGTTTTTCCCTAGCTCTCGTCTGCCCTCACTTACAATATCGTACCAGCCTCCTAAGTGCCCGCTTGCCCCACTCTCACTTCTGTTAACCACAGCTGTGAAGATGAACTAGAAAGGAATTTCTAGATCAGAAATCTTAACATGTTACTCCACCACTCAAAAAAAAAAAAAAAGAATAAAATCCCAGCTCTTTAGTGTGATCTAAAAAGTGCCATGTAAAATATTTGAACAGATGCCACCGGAGAAGACATACAGGTAGCAAATAAGCACGTGAGACGGTGCTCAACGCTATTAGTCATTGTGACATGCCAACTAAAACCACGAGATACCACTACACAACTATTAGAATAGCTAAAATTTAAAAAATTCACATCATATCAATGTTGGCAAAGGTGTAGAGGATATGGAGCCTTTAGACGTTGCTGATGGAAGTGTAAGATGGTGCAACTGTTTTGGAAAAGGGTTTGGTAGTTTCTTATGAAGTTGGACACGCATTTACCATATGATCCAGCCATTCTGTTTCTAGGTAGTACCCCAAAGAAAGGAAAGTGTGTGTCCAGAAAAAGACAAATATAAATATTCATAGCAACTGTATACATAATAATCAGACACTGCAAACAATCCAAATGTTCATCAGTAGTTAATGGGTAAATAAATTGTGTATTTATCTGATGGAATACAGCAATACAAAAGAACATGGATACACACAACATTATAGTTATACTGAGTGAAGGAAACCAGACAGAAAAAAAAGAGAGTATATACTGTATGTATTATTTTGCTAGGGTGGATACTACAGGCGGGGTGACTTAAACCATAGAAATTTATTTTCCCACAAATCTGGAGTTTAGAAAGTGGATATCAAGGTGTCGGCAGGGTTGGTTTCCTCTGAGCCTCTCTTCTTGGCTTGCAGATGGCCTTCTTCTCCTTGCTGTGTCCTCCCTCTGCGTGTGTCTGTGTCCAAGTTTCCTCTCCTTAGAAAGACACCAGTCATATAGGATTGGGGGCACATCCTAGTGACCTCATTTTAATTTAATTATCTCTTTAAGGACTTGATCTTCAAATACACTCTCATTCTGAGGTACTAGGGGTTAGAACACTTGGGAAAACAAGATTCATCATAACACTGCATGGACCATGAATCAATTTAGATAAATTTTAGAATACTCAAACCAATCTATAGCAACAGGTGGAGGAATGGACTCTTAGGAGGTACAAAAAAAATTTGGGGGGGTGTGATAGATATTTTCATTATCTGGTTTTGGTGGTGGTTTCATGGGTGTATACTTATGTCAAAACATTGCACACTTTATTTATTTATTAAAAAGTTTTTCCCACCACGTGGCTTGCAGGATCTTAGTTCCCCAACCAGGGATTGAATTCAGGCCCCAGGTCCTAACCACTGGACCGCTGGGGAATTCCTGCACACTTTAAATATGCAGAGTCTACTGTAAGTCTGATACCTCAATAAAGCTGTTCTTTAAAAAATGCTTTTTATGATCTTGTCTTCCCTTTTCTCTCCAGGTCTAGGTTCAGCCATTCTTTTTATAGGCACCCTGCACCCTAGCTACACCAAATTCTCGCAGTTGTTTGAATATTGCAAACTTCTCATTCCACCAAGTCTTTGCAAATACTGTTTGCTGGAATGCCCTTCTTCGTTCTCTGCTTAATGACTTAGCCATGACTTTGCAGATAGCAGTCTGAGCTGCCTGTCCATCCTTCCTGCTTCTATAGCTTTGTTATAGCACATATAATATTGGATTTGGGCTGTTTATTTTTAAAATTTATATCCTATTAGGTTCAGTTTTTTAAGGTTAAGATTTTTGTCTTGATATATGTTTTAAAAAACAAGCATTTCATTTTGAAATAATTTTAGATTTATAGAAAAATTGCAGACATAGTACAAAGAGTCCTCATATACCCTTCAGTCAGTTTCCCTTATTAAGGTTAACATCTTACATTAGTTTGTCAAAATGAAGTAGCCAACATTGGTATATTACTATTAACTAAATACCAGACTTTATTCAGATCTCATTGGTCTTTCCATGCATGTCCTTCTGTTCCAGGATCCAATGCAAGACACCACATTGCATATTGTCATTATGTCTTCTTGGTCTCCTTCTCATTCTCTTCTTAGTTTTTGATATCTTTTTATTCCCTGAGCTTAGTTCCTAAAAATAAAAACAAGAAACAGTAGCCAACATTTACGGTGCCTACTGTGCGCCAGGCATATTGTTAATGTCTTTTTGTGCAACATCTCATTTAACTTTCATGATAATCTACAGGTAGTTGCTACTGTTATGGTTGGTTTAGCAGGTAAAGAAGTTGATGCTTAAACAGCGAATCCCATTAGCTAGCTTGGCTCTTAACGCTATTCTGTAGGCAACTAATAAAGATTTGTTAGTGCATAACTGCCTTTCTCCATTCATTGAATTATTAGGAGGAATGAAACTGCAGAATTTGCACAATTCCAGATCTTTTTAAAATTTTACTTAATTTTTGCTTTTCCTTTCTGGCCACAGTGTGACGCATGTGGGATCTTAGTTCCCTGACCAGGGATTGAACCCACGCCACCTGCAGTGGAAGCTCGGATTCTTAACCACTGGACTGCCAGGGAAGTCCCACCTATCTTAAGTAAATAGGATACATTAAATTATGGGAGGCCATTGTGGGAAAAGGATGAGGCCATGGTCCTGCTTTGGTAGGAACCAACATGTCTCTGCCTGACTCACCCATCCTGTTACACTACAGTGTGGCATTTTCCCCGCCCACCGAGGAGAGACATCTATCAGAAAAGACAATGAGTTTACCAACCATTAATGCAAACTCCAAGACACAGACTTTTTAAAAAATTGTATTGAAATATAATTATTTACAATGTTGTGTTAATTTCTGCTATACAGCAAAGTGATTCAGGTATACATATGTATATACATTCTTTTTCATATTCTTTTCCATTATGGTTTATCACAGAATATTAAATATAGTTCCCTGTGCTCTACAGTAGGACCTTGTTGTTTATCCATCCTACGTATAATAGTTTGCATCTGCTAATCCCATACTCTCAATCCTTCTCTCCTCAACCCCTCTCCCCCTTGGCAACCACAAGTCTGTTCTCTATAGACACTGTTTTGTTTTTTTTTGTAATGAAGTATAGTTGATTTACAACATTGTGTTAGTTTCAGGTGCACAGCATAATGATTCAGTTTTTTTCTGATTATATTCCATTATAGGTTCTTACAAGAGAAGTGAGTATAATTCCCTGTGCTCTACAGTAAATCCTTGTTGCTAATCTATTTTGCGTATAGTCCTTTGTATCTGTTAATCCCGAACTCCTACTTTGTCCCTCCCCTGTCCCTCTCTCCTTTGGCTACCATACATTTGTTTTTTATGTCTGTGATTCTATTTTGTAGAGAGATTCATTTGTATTATTTTTTAGATTCCACATGTAAGTGTTATATAGCATTTGTCTTCCTCTGTCTTACTTCAGTAAGTATAATATTCTCTAGGTCCATCCATGTTGCTGCAACTGGCAATATTTCATTCTTTTTATGACATAGTAATACTCCATTGTCTCTTTATATACCACACCTTCTTAAGCCAATCACAAGACACAGATATTTATAGTAGGAAAATGATTGGCAATGCTGAACTATTTTACATGGATCGTGAAAAACACCTAAGTCTGTAATGACTGGAAATGAGCTGAAATGCTATTGGAAAGCTGAAAGCAAACCCAGCATGTGCCCAGTATTGTTCCATGTGTACTTTAAACAATGAAATAGGCAAGGCAGCCTCACTGATCTCTCTCTGGACCCTGTTGCGGATTCCTTAAAGTAAGATGCACTAATCTTCTTCCCTTCAGGGCACTTCAGTGTGTCCGCAAAGCAGGGAGATCTCTGAGAATATCTCTTCAAAGAGGGCAGATGGTGAATCAAATCAGTTTGCTGTCCACCTTCCAGGGCATGCTAGGGCATCCTTCACCATCATCCTGGCCCTCCTCATGCTGGGACTAGGGGTGAGGTGTGCTAGGAAGTGGATTTTAGAGTTAACCACCTTTGTTTAATAAATGAAGGGTTTTGGGGTGGAAGAAAGACCAAATCGTTCACAAAATGTCATTTTTACTGTTTCCCCAGGAGGGTTCTCATTACCACTAATTACAATTTCACGACAGTAACAATCAAAACCTGTAAAGTATTTCCAAAGCCTGGAACCTAGTTAAACCAGGGCACTTGAGTGGTTATGCTTTTCTTGGCTTCCAAGGCTAAAGCCATGTGGATATAAAATGGGAGTGATGATATAGAACAGGTTTGAGGTTCTCTGCTAAGAGCCCTCTTTTCTTGCCTCCTTCAGTGATGAGGATGCATGTTCCACGTGACGGCTCTGGGTCTCTTAAGACATCCAGTCATCTAAAGCTTCTATTCTTTTCCCATTGCCAATTTCAGTCTCTGGAGGATGTGCAGTTATTACAGCCCCTTCCTGACTATTGCTCAATAGGAGAGCGGCTGCCTGGGGCAATAGGTTAAGGAAGTAGCATATAAAAATCTCCTTTTCCTGTCTTTAGAAGGTCACATAGCAATCTGCCACATGTAAACTAGGACAAGTCCAATTTTCAGTTTTCCCCACTTTGATCTACTCTGCCTAAAGAGTAAAGAGTAAAGATTCATTGCATCCAATGAGCTCTTTATCTTAGATCAGGGGTTGGCAAACTTTTTCTGTAAAGAATCAAAGAGTAAATAGTTTAGGCTTTGCAGGCCAGTTGGTCTCTCTCACAACTACTTATTTCCACTGTTGGGTTTCACTGTAATAACAATAAAAACATGATAACAGCCATAGACAACACATAAATGAATGAGCATGGTTGTTTTCCAATAAAGCTTTATTTACAAAAACAAGTGGTAGCTGGGTTAGACTCATGGCTCATAGTTTGCAGGTACCAGCCTTAGATGATAACAGGAAAGATTCATAACTTACTTCTCTTTGTAGTATCTTCCTTTTCTTTGCCGTGGGTGTTTTTAGAGTTAGTTTTTGATGAAGTGTATTGCAGTACACATCATATTAGTGTAAAGATTAAAACTTGGAAAGGATGCAGCATTTGGACAGGATTTTATTTCTACAAAATAAAACTCAGTCCCATCGGAGCTTAGCCTTATCTATCAGATCTGATGCTTATTTGAAAAAGCCCAGTGAAAGTTAGTGCAAAATTTCATCCTTGGATAATTGTACATGCAATCATTTAGGATTTTTCATGTGTATTATGCTTAACCCTGTCAGTTTTCCCAATGTTCAGCCAACTAGTGATAAGATCCTTTCTTTACACAGATGCTGACAATAATAATATTACCTAACAGTAATATTCTCACTGCCCCATTCCTGGTTATCTCTCTGGAATAATCTTTAAAACCCTTTCTTCTGGATCATCAGGTGTGGCCCAAATCTTTCCTGAAAATTCAAATGAAGTTTTATAAAAGTCTAAATGTCATACTCTATTAGATAATTTAGATTAATGGTAATGAAAAAAAAAAGAAAGAAAAGAAAAGAAATCCTTTGTAAAATACATGTAAGATAGGGTTTTGGTCAAGTCTCCATTTGATTAACTCTGACAATGTTAGGCTCTTGTAGCCCAGGTGTAGACTGCTTCCTGAGCTCATGTACCCGCCTGACAGTGGATGCCAACACTTGGGTGTCTAATAGATATCACCCCAATAGTAATACTAATCCTACCATCTGCAAATCCATCTCCCACCCCAAATTTATTTGAATATATGGAACAACCATCTACTTAGATATTCAGGCTCCAACCCTGGGAATTATCCTTGATTAATCTGTTCTCCTTACTCTTCGCATCAAAATATTCATTAATTCTGTGCTCTGTATAGTCAGAATATACTCCAGACCTGACTCTTCTCTGTCTCTGCAGCCACTTCAATGTCAAAGCCCTGTAGCCTCTGTGTGGATTATTTTACCACCTTCTGTCTCCTTGCTCACCTATAGTTCAACCCCTCAGCGTGGGTTCTAAAGTGTAAATCAGATCATGTCACTCTGCCTACATGAAGCCTTCCAACTTCTGTCCATCAGCAAGTTTTCCTCACTCTCCCTCTGAATCAGAGTGTAAAGCCCATCTACTTCTAATGTTTTATTTATTATTTATTTATTTGTTATTTATTGGCTATGTTGGGTCTTAGTTGTGGCATGTGGGTTTTCTCTTCTCTAGTTGTGGCGTGTGGGTTCCAGAATGCATGGGCTCTGTAGTTTGCAACACACAGGCTCTCTAGTTGAGGTACGCGAGCTCTGTAGTTGTGGTGCATGGACTTAGTTGCCCCGTGACATTGTGGGATCTTAGTTCCCTGACCAGGAATCGAACCTGCATCCCCTGCATTGGAAGGCGGCTTCTTTACCACTGGACCACCAAGGAAGTCCCCAAAGTACAGATGTCAGGGAACACTGGGTAGGTGCTGGCACCCAGATCCTTGGAATGACAAAGCTCAGGTGGTACGTTGTGCCAGATTCCCCACCTTATTTTGCTGTTAATCAGTTTCTGGCATTCTTCCACTACTTTAGCAAATGGGAAATGAATTGGATTCAGAAGCATAAATGACAGCCCAGATTGTCATTGCTTTTCACAGCCCACATAACACTCTACGATTCTATATATTTTGAGTGCAGAGAATTATTATCATAGTTGAGCCCAGTACCCAGTTTAGACATTCAGTTCTTTCACCTCTTTTCCAAAAACCTGAGTTCATATGGATTCATTATTAAAATGTTCATTTGTCTAATTGTGCGCTCACATTCTTCTAAATGCTGCAGTTATAATGATAAAATGAAATAATAGATGTGAAACAAACTCATGCTATCCTTCCTTTATGGTGCCTCCTCTTGCTACCTTGTGGTAGAACATTTGGAAACCCCAAAAAATTATATAGAAGGAAATAAAAATTAGCCACTGTCCCTTTACTTAGCAAAAAGCACTGGTGACATTTTGATGTGTATACAATACAGTTTTGTATCCTTTGGATAGTTTGTAGTTTATCTAGATGATAAATTGGTTTCTGTTGTTCTAAGTTGTGTGTATATCTTATTTCCCCTATTAGAGTGGAGCTCTTTGAAAGAAAGATCAATTTCCTACAACAACTAGCATTGTATTTTAAGTTAATTTACCCAAGTGGTTGAGATTGCTAATTACTACTGAGTATCCATTCTCCCCTTCCTCCTCAGTAAAGAATGCTGTTGGAAAGCAGTGACCCCGGTTAAAAAAAAAAAAGCAAAAAAAATACCATATTTCCCAGACTGCCTTGCAGATGGGGAGGTCATTAAAAAGCAAGTAGAAGTCATTGGGTAGAGCTTCTGGGAAAGTTCCTTAAAAAGGTCTAACTAAGGTGACAGGCATCTATTTTTCATTTACTCTTTTTATCTCATCTTGCCTGAGATTTGAATGTATTAGCTGGAGCTACAGCAGCTATTTTGGGACCATGAGAGAAAGGCCAAGAAAATCAGAGGGCCTTTGACCCTGACATTCTGAACCATTTGCTGAACCAGTGTCAAAATTGTTGACCCAGACTTTTAGTTACATGACAAAAATACACCCTTATGTGTTTAATCCACTGTATTGCAATCTAGCCAGCAGCTGAACTCAATTCCAAACTCACACCATCATACCACTTTATTTCAGAAAAGGATTTGATGACCAGTGCCTCTTTATACATCATTGTGTTTTCAAAAGCAGCAAGGCACTGTGTGTCTTCCCAGCAGTAAGTATTCTATAAATGTGTGTTGAATGAACTCTAAAGAGTTTAAATTCAAACTCGCCAATAGCCTCTTCTTCCTCCAATGCCTTACTTGTACAATTTTCTTGAACACAAGTGGTCACTTTTATTTTTTCAAGCAGAAAAATGTAATGGTTCAAGTCTACAAAAGGCATTCATTCTTGGTAACGTCCAACTAAGTTTTTATTTCTTTCACCATAGCCTTTCTTCTGTAGCTTCTGATGTTTTATTTCTCATAGTTTGATGTTCATTAAGCGCTACACCATAAAACTAATACTTTACAGTTTTCAGTGTGTTTAACTTATCAGGAACTCAGGAGCTCCTTTGTTCTCATTTTACTCACACTCTGGCAAGGGATAAAAATAGTCAACATGACTTAGGTTCTAAAAATAAGATTGAGATGAGAAAGAAATCTCTTGCTTTCCATTGCTAACTAGTCTCTGTTCTCAAGACATATTAAAGGTTTTATTTAGCGTGCCAGCTCTTCTCAGTTGGTAGAGCACAGTTGGCTGTCTGGAGAACTGTGTTAAGTAGGATTCTGCAGCCACGTTAAGGCTCAGCCAGCAAAAGGGCAGTAATTGGATTAGCAATGCCTGTCACAGACACGAGGATAAATAGGGAGTTGTCTGTGGCAACTTGTGTACCTGGTATGTGCCATCCCACATATATACCAAGATAGATTTGCTTATACGTGCGCGCGCGCACACACACACACACACACACACACACACACACACACACATAACTGAAAGGTGTCCCATTCCTTAGGAGGATTTCCTCAATCCCAGTTTTCACTGCCAGTCTTTTTCCACTCATTTAGATTTATTCAGTCTAATTTTTGAATTCATGTAATGTGTATACACATACTGTATATGTGTGTGTGTGTTTATGTGTGTGACACACACGCACACACATATATATATATACACATTTTTTTTTCTGTGTCCTAATTTAGATGAGGTTCCTTAGGGTAAATCATGCATCTATTCTGAGTCTGTCTTTTATAGAATTACTAGAATCATAACATGGACACACTGTATGCTAGGGGTTTGTGATGACAATAGGCTTCTGAATTCTCTGGATAATGAGCAGTGTGATATCATTTATATTTTGTCCTACCTAAGAGGGAGGAGATGGTAGATGGCATCTTAAGGCCCCTTTCAGATATTCAGGTGTACAAAGGCGTAGGCCAGAGGTTGGCAAACTTTTCCTGTAAAGAGCCAGATTGTAAATATTTTAGGCTTAGCAAGCTATATGGTCTGTCACACAACTAGGCAATGGTACAATTGTAGTTTGAAAGCAGCAGTGGAAGCAGGAGACAATAAGTAAATGAATGGGCGTGGCTGTGTTCAATAACAAAGGGGAGGGGTGAGAGCAGATTTGACCCTTACGTCTAGTTTGCTGACCCCTGCAGAGGGAATTTGAAGACTGGGATGGTTGCCTGCAGGAGGCTTGTGTGAACTTCAGTTTCTCTCTGCACATCAGGTAATGATGTGTGGCATGATGGTGATGGTGATGATGATGATGCCTGTCTTCCAGGGAAATTGTGAGGGTTAAATGACCGATAGTGGGTGCATCTTAATGGTACCCTACTTGCTAAGAAATGGACATCTCAGTTGATCATTTGGATGTTTTATCCCCACCAGCGCTCTCACCCCATTCGCCTGCAGGGGCAGGTGAGTGGAACGTGTGAGGCAGTAGACCTCATAGAGACGGGAGAGCAATGTCCCCATTGAGAAGCAAGCTGATGCTTAGCCCCAGGTCACTGTTGTCATGTGAGAGTGGGGGGCTTCTTATTGCCAGATCTTTTAAGTGTTCAGGAGAAGATGGAAATCTACATTTGAAGTAAAACTTTCCACTTTCAAAAATTTTGCAAGCTATTTACAATTTTTAGAAGTGATCAGAGCTTAAAAACGATCCAAGTAGAAGGATTGGGTCAAGAGGTGCCATTGTATGACCTTTGGTGCACTATTTCCAGGGTCCAGATACTAAATAAAGGGTACAGTTCAGGTATGTGGAAACGAGGTAATGTCAATATCCATCCAGGCCTTGCTTATCCCATGCTGAAGTGCTAAGCACTCAATACTTCAATTAACCATTGTAACAACTCGATTCATTTACTCAACAGATGCTAACGACTGTGACCTTGTTACAGAGCATCTAGCAGGAAGCAACACAGGAAAAATTCCCTGCCCTCATGAAGCTTTTATTCCATGAGATTGGTAGGTTCACAAGAATATATGTGGAAGAGATAGTATTGAAGAATGGCATTTGGAGGAAACGATTCTAGGAGAAGAATCATTTCTTCCCAAAGTTGCAAAGGGCAACAGAATTATTGGCAAACATGAAGGGTTATAAACAGGGAAAATTATATAGTAACAACATAGAAAAGTCATGCACTGGCTGTGCTCTGGGTTCCCTGAGCCTAAGTAGGAGGAAACCTGGTACGTTTCCAGGACTGGAGTTTCAGTAGGATACCAAGAAGAACTTCCCAACAACATGCTTGTTAAAGAGAAACAGGTGGCTGAAGTTGATGGAGAACTCTCTTCCCTGGAGAGCTTTAAAAATGGGGTAGTCAACATTCATCCAAACATAGAATCTCTCTTGGAGGCCAGGAATTGGACTGGAGCCAGCGGCCTGAGAACCTCGATGAAAGCTTTTAAATTTCTACAGTTCTTACTTAGGCCGAGAGAGTCATCATGTTTAAAATTAAAAACAGTTTGTGCCTAGAAAGGTCTCTTCTTCCATAGATCAAGCTCCGTGGATGAGCTCATTTAAGGAATGTATTTTTTAATTTTAGCATTCTATAAATGGGTTTTCTAAACCCTAAGCTGAAGTTGTTACCACGACGGGGAACATGGAGATAATTTTTCATTCTTTCATGCTATGCTGAATGTCAGCAGTAGAAGCTCCTAAAAATAATCCTACCTTGTATTTATATAGCACCTTTCCCGGAGGTTCTCAAACTGCTTTGCAGACATCATGTAATTAATCCCTGTAAAGCATCCTGAAGACAGTAGTGTAATATCAAGTTAATATTTGTCTTGTATATAAAGGTGATGCATTTACATTATATATAAATATAATTTACATATTATATTTATATTGTGTTCTGTGAACTCTATATCAGGCATAGAGCTTGCTGCCGAAACCACTTTCTGGTTATTGTGTTGCTTGGGTTGACAAGCGGGAGAGGTGAAGAACGTAGATGCAGCGTTCAGGAAGGTAAAAGCACGTGAGAAAAGGAAAAGTCACACCAGGGCTGCTGGGAGTTGGTGAAAGTGTCACTTATTTCTAGGATTCATGGGAAGCCACCACAGGAATATGAGAAGGGGATGTGGAAAGGGAATTCAAACACCCCAAAAAACACTCTGTATAACTTATTCGAACTAGTAAGTGGGGGAGAGCAGGTCTGGAACACGGTAGGCAATGCTGTTAATTTACTGTTGTTTCTGTGCCACGTCTCCCCTTTTCAGCCCGCTTCTCCACACGGTGGCACACAGCTTCCCCTTGACCCCCTTTTATCTTCATCTTTCTGCACATTCAGAAGAGGTTCTAACAGGAACCCATTTGCCGTCAGCCATAGACACTTTAGTATGAATTTAAGCCAGGACAACCTTGCCAATCATTCTGACCCTTTATACCTCATCTCTAGTTTTGCCATGCAAGGATTAAGTGAGTGAATGTGCGTCCCAGCTCTTAGAATAGCGCCAGGCCCAAGGTAAATGTTGATGCAAGTTGTTGTTAGTAGTATTTGCAAAAACGTCAGGCCTGGCTGAGTGGCAATGACAGTAGACTGGGTTCCTGCAAACATTGGTGCATCCTTTGCATCAGGCTACACGGGTAGCCTTTGTGTCCATCGATGCATAAAACTGGTCCTGGCAGTGAATACAGCAAAGAAACTGTCACTCAGCCCCAGCAGGTGGCTGTAAAATGGACAGAGGAAAGAGGGAGGGAGGTGAAATCTGAGGAGCATCGCTGGGGTGGGGGGAGGGGATGCTGTGAATAATGATAAATTGGACAGAGAGGAAAAAGGGGAGGGGAACTCTGGAGAAGACCCCCGGGTCCCAGCTTGGAGGGGTGGGCAGTCAACTGCCGTGGAGCAGAGCGTGTGGGTTTGGAAAGGGAAACTGTTTACGTAGGCTCCAGCTTGTGGCCTGCCCGGCAGGCTGCCTGCAGGTTTACAGCTGAACATTACCATCATGGCCCTCCCCGCCCTGGAGGAGCCAGCAGGAGGGAACGGCCAGGGGCATTTCCGCCAGCCCAGAGGGTCTGGTGCTACCCTTGAGTGTTTTCGAATTGGCAAGAGTGGTCTGCTGATTTTCCACGGGCCAACTCAATCTTCCATGCTTATGGACCCAAAATTTAGCATCTGTACCGGGTCCAAAATTCCTCTCGTGGGCTCTGATAAGCCCTTTCAAACCTGCGGAAGACTTAGCACCATATCCACTTTCAAGTGTGAACTAGGCCTTGATTCGTCCAGCCCCTAAACCCTGAAGCGTGCTGTCTGTTTTTAGTTGACTCTTCCTCAAGCACCTAACCTAGTCTTGGCTCACCCTGAAAAGAAGATCGTCTCGAGCCAAGGCCCATGGCTGTGGAATTCTGCCCTTGGCACTGAAGCAGAAGCCTTAAACGAGGTCTTCAGAACAACCTTAGCTGTATTAATTCTGCCCACGCTGGAGGCACCTAAGATTCAAGGCCACCCAAGAATACAGTGGGTGAGGTCTTTTCATGAATATTAGCTGCAAGACAAATATTTTCTTTTTAAAAATTTAATCAATTTTCTTAAACAAAAGGAAAGCCACCTTGAACATTTCCTTTAAAAATGGATATTTCAAAGACTTTTTGAAAATATTAAGATTAGCCTATGACGTGGTGGATACTAATATTTGTGTCTGTTATACTCATAATAATGTCTATCCTAAATGCGTGAAGCAAAGTTGAATGTTTAGTTTTCCTAAAATAACAGAATGTCGATCATTTTTCCTGGAAATGTTTATTTTGTAGCTCGGTAATGGAGAAGAGAGGCCTGGCCCTATGTGGAATTGGTTGAAGTTTAATAATTTGGATGTTTTCTGCCACCCTTAGAATGAGAATTTCCTGAAGGCTCTGGGTGCAAGCGACAGAAATATAATGCTAAACCAGTTGAGAAAAAAAGGAAATTTATTGGCTCTACTGGGAAGCTTAAGGACTGCTTATCCCTGAGCTTTTCTGGATTGGAGGGTGCAAACAGAGCTTTCCACGCTCAAGCTTTCTTGCTCCCTCTCTGAAATCTGTTCTCTTGTGTGTTGGATTTTACTTGGGTGGTGTCTCTCCACATTTCTGCAAGGATAGCTTCCAGCTACTGCAGGCCTCCACCATTCTTCATGCTTAGTCAGTGGTTCAGGCTAGTTTAGTAGCTGAGGAAGGGGAGAAGAGATCAGATGGGGATGCAGTTTGGATGTCCAGGGGCAGAGGTGGGGATGGGAGGAGGAGCTCTGACTCAAGAAGGCCCATCTGAGGCCTTTCCAGTGACTGTTACCAAATTTTGATTCCCTGATCCATCACTAAAACCATTCCCTTATCAGAATCCTCCTGTACTGTTGGAGGGAATGTAAATTGGTGCAGCCACTGTGGAAAACAGTATGGATGTTCCTTCAAAAACGAAAAATAGAGTTATCATATGATCCGGCAATCCCACTCCTGGGCATATATCTGGAGAAAACTAATTTGAAAAGATACATGCACCCCAGTGTTCACAGCAGCACTGTTTACGATAATCAGGACATGGAAGCAACATAAATGTCCATCAACAGATGAATGGATAAAGAAGATGTGAGATATATATATATATATATATATATATATATATATATATATATAATGAAATATTAGCCAAAAAAAAGAATTAAACAACATCAATGGCCATGTCATACAGAAAAATACAAGTGAAGTCAGACAGAAAAATACAAATATTATATGATGCCACTTATCTGTAGAATCTGAAAAATAATACTTCATAAAAATGAATCTATATACAAAACAGAAACAGACTCACAGACATAGAAAACAGACGTATGGTTATCAAAGGGGAAAAAGGGGAGGGGAATCAATTAAGAGTATGGGATCAACAGATACACACTACTACATATAAAATAGATAAGTGACAAGGATTTACTGTATAGCACAGGGAACTATATTTAATATCTCATAATAACCTATAATGGAAAATAACCTGAGAAAAATATATAACTGAATCACTTTGCTGTACACCTGAAACAACGCAATATTATAAATGAACTATACTTCAATTAAAAAAAACCCCAAACCATTCCCTTAGCAACACTCTTAACCCCTTTGCCCCTTGCCCTCTCTCTCTTATACACCTTTGAAGCTCAGACACCCCCATATTCGTGGGTCGTGGTCCACACCTGTGTTGTGAGGGGCACAGACTTGTACTTAAGGTGTAAGAAACCACGCAGACCGAGAAAGTGGCAAATCCCAGGAGAAAACAAGGGTTCTGTTTCCATAAGTAGGGGTGGGCTGCTGGGATCCTAAACAAAAGGAGTCCACCGCAAGGGCAGACGCTGACCAGCGCATCAGTATATTCTCACCAGCACCTGCCTCTGTGGGTGGCAGCCTGATCTTTGCACGTTGGATGTGAGTCCTGGATCATCTTTTCTTCTTCAAATGCTTTGATTCTTCAGCAAGCTTAGGTTCAGCCCACGTGAAGTGGAAAAATCAGGTGGCTTCGTCTAGAGTCACCAGCCCAGTACCTTATTCCCATTCCTATATACAATTCCATAGGAACCGGGAACATGACAGCAGGTGGCTATCTTCGAACGTCATCTCCCAATATTTTGACGTTTTAACCTTGGAGATAGTAACAGAAACTACATTCTCTGTTATCTAGTAAGAGTTTGCTTTTGTTTTTGTTTTTGTTTTTTTTGCTGGGTGCATGGACATATAAAATAAAGATTATATTTTCAAGTGGCCTTAACAGTTAGGTGTGACCATGTAGGTTTTGGTCTCTGGGATTTGAACAGAACTGGGGTGGGCACCTTCTGGGTCACACCCTTAGGAAGAGGTGTACTTTTTCTCTCCCCTTCCCCTATTCTGCGGGCTCGAATGGAGACAAAGTGATTCCCCATCTTGAGTGATTCAGATAAGGGCAAATTCTTAATGATGACCAAACAGCAGGAAAGAAGGAACCGGGGGCCCCAACTCCATGAAGCCCCATGGCAGCTGTTGGTCCTGACAGCTTCCCAGAGTAGAACCACCTCTTAACAGGGATAGGAGAGAAAAATAAATGCGAAAGAAAAGTAATCTTTTATCTTGCTCAAGCCACTGTTATTTTGGGTTCCTGTCACATGTGCTAAGCCTGTATCCTAACTAAAACAGTGAACCAAAAGCTTTTATAGGAACATTTGGATCAAGCAGTCCAGAAGCTATAACAGTGAGAATTGGGCTAAAGTCTAAGAGAACTTAGATTATCTTAAATAATTACTGTCTTGACATTCAGGGGAAAAAATAGCTTAAAAAAAAGAAAGTGATAAAAATAATTAATTGAACAGCCTGAGAGCATGGCATTTATGATGCATTATAGAAATCAGAGACTTAGGAAGTTTGTGAGCTGGAAGGACTGGAAAAGTTCACCTGGTCTCATCACCAGGCCCAATCACTTCATTTTAGAGCTGGGTTTCTCAGTCTTGGCACCATATCGATATTTTTGGCTGGATAATTCTTTGTTGTTGGGGGCTGTCCTGTGTGTTATAAGATGATTAGCAGCAACGCTGGCCTCATCCATTGAATACCAGTAGTAAATATTCATCCCCACCCCACCCCTGCAGTCATGACAGTCAAAAGCCAAATGTTCCCTGGCGGGAGGAGGTTGTCAGATTTGCTCCCTATTGAAAGCACTGTTTTAGAGATGGAGAAATTGTGACCCAGCCAGTTAGAGTCAGATTCCTCCTTTATGCTGCCCTAGTGGCAAATTTGAAGCATGCAAGTTATGTATAATAGTGATTTAGACCTTGGGAAATACACTAAAAGAAAAGTACTTTAAATACAAATGAAATGATAGCAAGAACTGATATTTATGAAAGGCAGGCTTCATAGGCATCGTCTTAACCGTCACGAAAATTCTAGATTCCCCCATTTTAAGTTGAGGAAACAACATCACAGAAGCCAAATAAGCTTACACAAAGGGATACATCTAAGAAACAGAGGAACTAGTGTTTGGACCTGGCTTCAACCCCATACTCTTCCTCAGCGCTTTCCTATAAAGGAAATGGTAAGCAAAGCATCTTGTCATTTTGAATCAAGTTATCAAGTCAACAAAAATAAGCATAATATATGTCTGGGTAAATTCACATTTTCCTTAATAAACATATATTTCTTTCATTCGATAAAAATTTATTGAACACTAATTCTATGTATAACATTGAAAGATAAAAAACAAAAAGATAAAAAAAATAGCTTACATTTATTGCCGGACTCCCGTGTAAATTTTAGATGTATTAATCCTTTGAATTAATTCCTTGATTACCTGAAACAATGCTGGGATATTGGTTTTACGATTATGATCATATCATAGATGAGGAAATGGAGGCATCAGTTGTTTAAGTAAATTGCTGAAGGTCACACAAACCAGTAAACAGCTAAACAGAATTTCAAATCCAGGCAGTTTGACTCTAATCGTTTCCAAGGGCTGCCATAACAAAGAACCACAAATAGCGTGGCTTAAAACAAAAAGAAATTGATTGTCTCATTGCTCTGGAGGCCAGAAGTCAGGAATCAAAGTGTCAGCAGAGACGTGTTCCCTCTGAAACCAGGTAGCAGAGTCCCTCCTTACCTCTTTC
Organism: Hippopotamus amphibius kiboko; assembly: GCF_030028045.1. NCBI lineage: Eukaryota > Metazoa > Chordata > Mammalia > Artiodactyla > Hippopotamidae > Hippopotamus > Hippopotamus amphibius. The sequence continues at coordinate 96,398,122 of NC_080196.1, forward strand.
CAGCTCCTGGTAGCTTCCGGCAATGCTTGACTTGTAGCTGCTTTACTCCGATCTCTGCCTTCTTCATCACATAACATGTTCCCTGTGTGTTCCTGTCTTACAAGTCTGTCTTCTTGAAGGAACGCTAGTTATATTGGATTATGGGACCACCCAGTTCCTCATCTTAACTGATTACATCTGTAATGACCCTATTGACAAATAAGGTCATATTGCAAGGTACTGGGCGTTAGGACTTCAAATACATCTCTTTGGAAGACTCAGTTCAACCCATAACAACTCTTAACCACCATGCCATAGTGCTTTCTTATAAAGGAGATGCAGTTCTTGTCACTGGATGCTCACAGGAGCAGAGGTAATAAGGCATTGCACGAGTGAGAGCAACCATACAGACTAGAATTATCTGATCCGTGTCACAAGAGAGGTAAAAAACAGCCATGGAAATTCAGAGAAGGTGAACAGATTTAACCGAGGCTGTAGAAGGGGCGTAATGGGTAGGCCTTCACCAGGAGGGGGTCCTGGAACAGAGAAGGGGAGGGATAAGGACAGAGAGAAGTGCAAAGAAAAAATGCACTCAGCTGGGAAAACTCAGGGCTCGTTCCTAGAATGGGGAGCTATCCAACAACCCATCAAGTCTACAAGCCAAGATAGAGCCGGTCATAAGATCACAACTTTTCAAAATCAGAACTTGATGAGATCAGCTAGACTAGCTTTCTCCTTTAAGAAGGTGACAATATCACACAACGGGGGTGACTGAAGCCAGGAGGGGTTAAGTGGCTTGCCTTTATTAGCATACCTGGCCAGTGATGGAGAGTGGTGAATTGGGACCCAGTTTTTCTATTTTCTTGCAGCTTTCTGTTTTTCTATATTATAACTCTAGACAAATAGATTGGGAGGTATCATGAGCTGTTGAATGCTAGGCTGAGTCACTAAACTGAGTCACAGCGTGACATGGTTTCAGTGTTGTGATGTCATTTCCAGAGGTTTGCAGGTGGACCAGGTGCTGAATGAGGAATGGGACCGATGGGAAGTGGGAGTGGCTCCTGGCGATTCAGGATGGAGATGAAGGAACTGAACTTTTATTGGGCAGTGAAAAGGAGAAGGTAGAGGAAAGAGCATCTTCAGACGTAAAAGACAAAAACTTTTGAGTGTTTGGATGTGGGGCACAGGAGGCCAAGATGACTTTGTGATTTGACTTTGAGATTTGTGCCATTAATGGAAAGGGAAAATTCAAGGGGTGTTATAGGGTGATCAACCATCCTGGTTTGCTTGGGATGGAAGGGTTCCCTGGAAGCCAGGACTTTCATTACTAAAACCAAGAAGTTCCCAGTCAAACGTCCTGGGATGAGTTGGTCACTCTAGAGGAGAAACAGATTTTGCTTTTATTTTACTGTTATGAAAACAAAATAGTTCATATTTTATCTAAATATACTAGTAAATTAATTACTAAATTTAAATGACTACTAAAGCTAGTATGAAGGCTAGTTAACACTAGATTTAGACTTATAAAACCTAAAAGTGGGACAATTAGCTCAACAATGTCTTTCAGCTCTAAGATTCTATGAATCTGTGAATACAGCTGAGATCACCTTAACCAGTCATATTTACCATGTGGAAGAATGGCGAAAGCCTCAAGGAAAGAGTTCGTTTTGGAGACCAGCATATTGGAAGGCTCCTGCTTTGTGTATTCCACAATCAGGAGTTTCTGTAAAACCACAGTGTTCCCTTTGCTTAGGTGTAAAAAAATGCATTTTTTTTTACTTGAAGTGTGGTTGATTTACAATGTTATGTTAGTTTCAGCTGTGAAAAGTGATTCAGAATATATGTGTACATATATCTACATATATGTACATTCTTTTTCAGATTCTTTTCCATTATATGCTCTTCCAAGATATTGAATATAGTTCCTTGTGCTATATTGTAGGTCCTTGTTGTTTATCTATTTTATATGTAATAGTATCTGTTAATCCCAGACTCTTAATTTATCTACCCGCCCCCAACACTGTGTCTGTGAATCTATTTCTGTTTGGTAAATAAGTTCATTTGTATCATTTAAAAAATATATTTATTTATTTATTTTTATTTTTGGCTGCATTGGGGTCTAAGTTGCAGCAAGCGGGATCTTTTTTGGTTGAGGGATTTTTTTGTTGTGGTAGTTGTGGGCTTCTCTCTAATTGTCTTATGTGGGCTCCAAAGCACATGGCCTCTGTAGTTGTGGCACACAGACTTAGTTGCCCCATGGCATATGGGATCTTAGTTCCCTGACCAGAGATCGAACCTGCATCCCCTGCATTAGAAGGCTGATTCTTAACCTCTGGACCACCAGGGGGTCCATCGTTTGTATCACTTTTGAACAACACTTGTCTCCCTTCATTGGGGGAAGGTCCTCAATGTCTGGGCTGTTCTCATGAATTCCACCTTGAGGGTATCACTAAGGATGCTCTCAATACTTGTCTGCTAAATGACTTGAGTCACCAGCTCCCTCTTCACGTAGGGACTGCGAAGGTATATTGGAAGAACTCCTGATTTCCCAGGCTATCCCTGAATCTTATTTTAGATAGTAAGAAGTAATTTTTCAGTGCAGTGCACATGAAATTAAGCATGCAACTGCTGTTATTAATGGGACTTATGCATCTCATTTCTCCCCCTACGCAGTAACATATACACATGTGGGAAGCTGAAGCTGTGCTATAGTTGTTCTATCAGAATTTTATAATCTGTTATCTGTCCCTTGAGATAAATGCACAGTTCAGTTTCTCATGGAAGGAAAACTGAGCCTTGGTCTCTGACATCTCAAAGGGCTTGCTCCAGAGAATCTCTTTCTGGTGGTATTTGAGTAGTATGTTTTATTTTTCTAAATATATCTCCTTCTCATTGGAACATGCTGAAAAATACATACAGCCCTTTCTTTTGTGATGCTGTGAATTCAGTATTGACCAAATTCACATCACCTCAGCATGTGAGGAATAAATATCCTCTGTTTGTTTATAAATTGCCATGTTTTTATGACAAGAAAAGTGTTTCCATGTTGCTTTCGTTAGGTGCCTTAGTAGTGAGGGGAGATACCTGTTCTCCTAGGGGTGTAACAGTTTTGGTCTTTCATGCCTGATTTTGACTAGGAAAAATTTTTTAACTTACAAGAAAAATCATAAACCAGGACTGGAAACCATTAGCGCCCAGTAAATATTTCTGGTGACCTCATCTGTTCTCACCTTATCTTGGTTGGTCTAGTTTGGGGCAGGTTACAATTTTAGTGGAAAATCTGGATGAGTTATAGTGCACAAATGACATGGGATAAAGAAGAGAAGAGTTAGGAGATGGCAGCTCTTAAGAGCAAGAAGCCAGTGAAATTATCTGGCATAAAAGAACATCAATGACCAGGCATGATGGTACCGCCTGTGATTTAGAAAGGAGGCTTACTTCTATCCTGTTGAGCACTTTGTGGGTTTCTCTTGGCAAAATTATTGATTGTGGCTGGAAGCCTACAGGTGAAAGCCATTACTTAAACTATGAACTTCAGTAACTCTTCCAGCTTAATCATCTGGGCAGGCTTAGCTACCAGATCTTTCTGCTGGGAGCAGATCCACCATCCAGAAGGCCAGTGCTGTTATTAATGCTGCTCACAGCAAAGTTCTTTTGTTTTGTCTTCTCCGCGTTCCAGACTGACAAGAAGTATAACTGACATCGGCTTAGGAAATAGAAAAAAGATGTAGAGCCGAAACAGATAATTCTTTCCAACCCAAGTGGGCTCTAAAAACTCTGAAGGTGTTTGGTTGTCACGATTTTTTCCCCAAAAAGGAATTTTTTTCCTATCTTCTAAGTTTCCTTCTTTTGCCCCCCAAGAATTTAAACTTGGAAATACGCTCGACCATGGAGTCAAAGCCACCGAACAAGTCTCTCCAGCTGCTCGGGATGGTTTTGCAGCCGTTCAATTAAGTCTCTTCCAGCCTTGAAAAGCTGCCTAATTTGGGCTTGGGTTTCTGTGCCACCCCATTTTGTATTTTCAGTGTCACTTTTAGCAGACATGAGGATCATGGCATAGAGCTGCACACTGGATGTCCCATATCATGCCGGTACTCTCTGTGTACAAAACCCTTATCTTTCGTGGCATAAACTACATCAGCACCTCTGCCAGAGATGAGCGGGCAAGAGCCAAGGCTAAGAGGAAACAAATCCACCTGTCACACTGCTCCTGCAACTCTTCCAGCATGATGACAACATCACGGTCATTTCGAAAGCCCTTCATACAGAAAGCCATTTGTTTCTTAGAAACGCATATTTGGACATAGGAGAAAGTAACATCTATGTTCAAAAAAAAAAAAATCACAGAGCAGAATATCCTGTGTCGTCCTACCATTCAGGCAACAGCTGCGGGGGGTGGGGGTGGGGTGAATAGAATATTTTAAATGTTAGCAAAACAACAGCTCCCTGGGGACTCTGGCTCCGCCTGAAGTATGTGAAACAAAGCACCTTAAACGGCTTAGTTTTATATACATACACGTTATTTAATTCCCAAGGACACTGCTCCCCACAGTGAGTATGTGTGCAAGTGTGTGTTTCTTTTTCTCGGAGAACTTTATTGAAGGTTTGTGCGAGGCTTCAGCGGAAATTATGTGGCATCTTTCCTCAAACAGAGCTGCATTAATGTGCCAATGCCCTTTATTTAATGCACTTTAAAATTCTGACGCGCCTTTTAAAAAGTATGAGTGGTGTTGGGAAAGTCTAATCACCGTTCTGCATGAACGGAAATGTGCTATTTTTGTAAGGGGAGTGCTGGAGTCGGGTTTTTAGCATAAGGGTGTCTCTGTAGTACAGATGTCCGAAGACATTGGTGCGTTTTGATGCCCAAATCAACCAGCTAGAAATGTTACTTCTGCCAAAATTAGTCAGAGGAACTTCAACTAATCATCATTTAAGCAATTTGGGACTGAAAACTCTAAAGACGGCAGGGAATATTTAGAATTAATTCTGCAGAAACTCAGCTAGGAGGGCAAACTTTCTTTGCCCTCTGGAGTGTGCATTTACCCCGCAAGATTACGCTGTGTGCCTGTAATGACTTCATACAGATTTTTTGGAATTCTCTTGGGATCCTATCGTTTTGGTTTGCTGATCTAATCCATTTCCCTTTCTTCTCTATCACGCCTTCACCGTTCTCTCTCTGGCTGCCTCTCTTTGGATCTTTTCCCATTCCCATCAGCATGTCCTTTTGAGAAATGTTTCCTTAAGGTTGAAGTTCCAAGGACACCCTTTTCCCTCTTTGAATAAAATGTGCCCTCTTGTTTGAATGCAAACTGCCTGTGCCCTGACTGTAACATCAAAACAACGGGGAAATACACCCGGTGCACTCAGGCAAAATTGGTGTGTGAGTCTCTTGGAAATATCTAGTAACAGGTGCAGTCAGATAGGTTGGCAAAGCATTCTGGTTTCATAACAGTTACTAATACGAAAATAAACATTAGGTATGCATTATTTAAAATATTTTTGTGATTTTTTTTCTATAAAGAAAAGAAAAAACCCAAACCTATCCAGTAACCAATTCTATAGCGTTCAAAAGCATAATAATAATAAAAAAATTTGACTCCATCTCTCCCAGTTTAAGCAGTCTTCTTTCTATTTTAGTGAAACTTGCATGTAGATGTTTGTTCCTGTAGGAAGAAAATATATGCAGCTTTTACCCAAATCTTTGAAAATCTGGTTATCCATCAAGTCAGCAGGAGATTCTTCTAACTGTGGCTTTTGACGATTGTACAATCATATTTATTACATGCATCCCATATCCTCAAGGAATGTCAATTGTAATAAACCCATAGGTATGCATACGTATTTCCCTTTTTAGTAAAAGGAAATGTTGGCCAATTATTTGGAGGTTTTTTGGTTTCTATGAATAAGGGTTCTAGACAGTCTTAGGACTGGCTCAAATGCACTTTGGTAAGAAAAGCTGCTTTGCAATTCTTAGAGATTTTGAAAGCATCAGTTAGGAAACTCTGACTTTTAATTTGCCTGCATGCAGTTGGAAACATACCTACATATGTGGAAATTTGATCATTTAACGTTGTTTGCTCTCTTGGTGCTATTTTGTATACAACCTGCAAAGAAAAGGAAATAGTTTCCTTTTATAACCAACGGAAGTGCATACTATATATCAGCATCTAGTAACTTGTTTTTTAGACTTTGGGTTTCTACATAGTAATTTTGTATCCAAGTGTTGTTGCATCCCAAGCCAAAACATTAGGTTTTGTATAAAAGAGGGGATGGCTATATTATAGCGATCTTTTTATAAGTTGACACCAATAGAATTTGGGGGTGTATAAGTATTACTGTATAAGCCTATAAGTATTAATATTTGAAATATAGCAGGAGAGTGGGGAGGGAAGGGGAAAGCACAAAAACATTGGGGGGGGGGAGGAGGAAATCAATACTCTTCAGCAAAAATGTTTAAGAGCCTTAAATTCTAAGGAATGTATTGAATTAACTGCACAGCCATGTGAAGATGTATTTGCGGGAATGGAGTTCTAATTTGTCACACTCTACGGGATTTCTAGGGATTAAGGTGAAGAAAACTTGAAAACAACATGGGTCTAGATATTATCAATGCACTAAAATAAGAAAATGACTACAGGTGAGAGGAAACAATCAATTCTGATCCTACTTTGAGAGAGAGAGAGGAGGAAGACGAAACAATGGCTTCAGTTCTTTCCGATCGTAAAAGCTCTCATCACTCCAAATGTTCACATGCGATTTAGATTCTGAGAAGCTCGGGCTGTAGTGAGCCAGCCACATTGAGCAGGGGACGGGGAACAAGCTCCCTTTAGGCCAGTCACCTGTTAGGTTTAGGATAAAACAGAAGTTGAAAAATTACTTTCCTCTCGAAACATGTTGGTAACATCAAAACATCAAGGACTAAAAATGTTGCAGTCCGTTTGTGTGTGTGTGTGTGTGTGTGTACGTGAGTGTGTGTGTGTGTGTGTGTGTGTGTTAGAGAGAGGGAGATCAATGAAACAGAGGACTGGGGGAGAGAATAGAGAGAAGGAAGTTGTTAACTTGAATGAAATTGAAGAAAGATTTCCCTTAGGAACATCTATATTCACATATTAAAGAACATAAGTGAAACTGTATAAATGGAACGTGTTGCCAGCCATGTAATTAAAAACACGCACATACTGTGTATACATGTGTATGTATGTGTGTGTGTATTTTATTTTTTGTGTTATAGTTTTTTGGAAAGAAAAAGGAACCAAGCGCTGTTTCACCAGTTATATCATCACATGCACAACCACGGGCCCCCAAGTCTCCTGACTCCGCCAATTAGCCTTGTTTAGCTTTTCATTACCCCCATCGCTTGACCTGCTTCTATGCATAATAAGGTTAATTCTAATGAAATGAAGTCTTTCGATTTTATTAATTTCTTGTACAGTGTATCTTCCAGATTTCTCACCCACGCTAGGACATCCGGGAATACTGTGCGTCTGCTACGCTCTGCTCCCCCTGCTGGCGATCGCTGAGGGAACGGTAAGACCACTGGCTCCTGTGTGAACAGGGACTGTTGTTTGGAAACATACACACACACACACACATACACACACACACATACACACACACACACATACACACACACACACACACACACACACTCCCTTAGAGAAGCAGCACCATTGAACTGAGAGTTAGTTCTGTACTTTTCCGGCCTTGACCACAGAAGCACCATCGATACAACATTTTCTACCCAGAGCGCTATGGTCACTGAAGGAAGAAAAGCCCGGGCTGGGGTGGAGGTCTGCAGTAGGAGATGGCAGTTGTGGTAGAGCCAAGGCTTAGATAAGCCTACAGCGCCCACCTCATGGGTTTATGTCAGCTGCTTTGCTTGTTGATATCTGTTAGTTTCTAAAGGGGAGTGGGGAGAGCTTTACCCTGTGAGTGTTCCCCAGCACGAAAGCAATTTGGTACAAATAAATGTGTCACATTTGGTTCCACGTGTGGAACTGGGTGTGAGACAGGGTCATGGAATTAATTAAAAGGCATGTCCCCTTATTAGAATCCCTAGACTCATGGGAATATAAGGGAAAATAGGTAAAGTTAAAATCAGTGAGTGAATTTTTCAAAATGAGTCAGAAAATTTGAAAGAAAATATTTAGGGAGAATTTTAGAAATGTATAATATATAAATTTTTATATAAAAGGCATTCTGTTTAGTACCCAAACTGGTTCAATAGCTACTTAAAGTTGTAAGTATATTTTATCTACAAATCCAGACATTAGGAAAAATCAAACAGCTGTGGAGAGGTTTCAGTAAATGGATACATTAGGTTAACCTAACATAAAATGTGTTTTTTGACTTGAAGTTAGGAAAAACTGCCTTTCTCTTTGAGGTACACAAAATGATTTCTTGCCCTTTGTGAAAAGATTAATGGAGTTAAATCTTAGCTTCAGACTTGGAACCATTAGGAGACTAAAAAAAAAGAAGAAGAAAGGAAGGAAAGAAGAGCATGGAAGAGAAACATACTATCTAATGTATAAATCATTCTAAATCTTTAATGAAGTGTTTTAATGTACTTGATCGTATGACATAAACTTTCACACACACTCCCTTACTCAACAACTTTCTTAGGAAAAAAAAGCCACAACCAAAAAAGATAAAGAGAATAAAAGAAATGAGTCTATAAAAATCTGAATAAATAGAAATTTATACTTTATTTAATGTCAATCTGCTCCAAATTTTATGTTTGTCATGTGTACTTGTGTACATGCCTGGCATCGGCATTTAATGAATTGTTTTGGTATCGAAATATACTCTCTTGCCTTTAAAATTCATGCAGACTCTACTTGTCCTTCAGAAAGGAAAACATCCTGTTTTGGTTAATGGGCTTAAAAACAACAACAACAAAAAGTTAATTGTGATAGCAATTAGGCTTCTCAGTGAGCATGCTCAGTGGGTCTCTCCTGGTTGCTAGGCAACCAGCTGAAGGTGTGTGGCAAGAGAGGGCCCCAAATGTAAAAGCATAAGCACCTTTGGCATAGGTTTCACCTAGTCTAGAAGCCCATGCTCATTTATGTAATTAATGGTGCGATATCCTTGGGTGACTTAGGTGGATTTCATTTTCACATTTTTGGGGAGAGGGTTGGAGGTAAGAAAGGGATACAGAGTGGGGACCCACTCTGAATATTTCCCGAAAAAGCCCTGTGCTTGACTTGGGTTGCAGTTTTGGAGTGTGAGTGTGACAATTTATTTTCCATCGCGGACGTCGTAGTTAGCTCTGAACCACTTGGGCTGCCTGGTACATCCCAGGCACAATTCAGATCCCACCTCGCATCAGCGTAACATCATACATCGGACCTTTAGGTCTTTCAAATAAATCCGTTTTCACATCCTCGAGTCACAGAACAGAAAATTCCCCGTTAAGCCACATTGTTCAATTAAAAGTTGCAGCCTGTATTGAAAAGCCCATTTGCGCACCCCTGGGTCCTGCTGAGGATCACTTACAGTAGTTCAGAGACCTGTGCCGTGATGTAAAAATGAATCAACTTTTAGAAACCACGGAAAATGCTCTGTCTTTGGTGAGTACAGCGCCATCTCCATCAGCACCTCTAAGTAGCAACCCGACCAAACACCTGGTTCGGTCCACAGTGACAGCTCACTGTCTCTCCAGTGGTAACAATTTAGAGGCACGATGCTAAACAAGATATATACATGATGTCAAATATTGGCTGCACACATCTAAGCCAATCACTTCTAAATAAATTAACCATGGCACTGCCTAATACGATCCACCTGCTTTCTTCCCTCCGTTGTTCCAGACCCTACCTGAACCCCCCTTTGATTAAATGTCAAAAGCTTGCCTTGTGCCTACAGATTTCACTGAAGGCGGATAACAGAAAGGTTCCTCCTGTGACTCCATAAAACTGAAATAAATTCCACTGGCATCTTGTAAATTTTTATTTTCTACAATGACTGCAGGCCCCATCTGCGGCCCAGCTGTTATTAGAACGGAAAGCGCTGGCCCTTCTGCATTACAAAACAGCATAGAACAGTAATTGCCAGTGGAAGAGATTAAGTGTAGACACTAAAAATGTTTACTCGCAATGAATATGCATAACGATGGGTAGGAAACAGCACTGGAAGATTAAAAAGAGAGAAGGGTTTGTTTACAAGGCTGGGGAAAAAAAAGAGAGTGGAATGTCATTTGGCCCCGAGCCTGAAATAGGAACGAAAAACCTTTGGGCAAGGCATTAGGGAGAAAAACAGATGGTTTGTGAACCTTTTATTAGATAGAAAAATCATTAATCAAGCCCAGGCTGGAAATGGCAGGGTTTTTGGTAGTTCATATTTTAGTTTATTTTTTCTTAAAGTGACAGTACACTTTTTTTTTTGTCTTTTTGGGACAGTCATCTCCAGATCTTATGTCAATAGGCGCTGCTTTTGTACAACATTCCACATTAAAGCCAGCTTCAAGTTAGGTTAGTGTGAGCCCTGATTTGTTATATGGAGAAAATTCCTCTAAAGGGTTTCACATTTCAGCACCTGTTTTGCCTGTATAGCAATTAAAAAAAATTGCAGCATGGAATATTTTTTTTCATTCATGTTCCATTTCTCTGGTTTTGAAACTTGGGATGAAAATAGAGAAGAGGAAACTTTTGCATGTAAAGCCTTGCTGACTAGGTTGATTTATAGCAGTTTAAGCAAAATACGTAGTAACAATAATTACAAATTGATTCATCTCCTGAGAGGGAATTCACACCATTTCACTGGAAAAAGCCATCAAGAGAGTGGAAGGGTCCCCTTTGAAACTGTACTTGCCATAAAATTAATATGTGCCCTTTGGACTTGAAGAGGTTGCATTTTGCTTTTTTCTTTTTTTTTTTTTTAACAATGGTAGTGAAAATCTCAGGGCAGGACATGTCGTAGAGATTAACAAAATCCTGGAATTAATGGTGTAAAGCCCATTATCTGCTGCTAGTCACTCATCAAACCCTAGGAAGTACCCTCTGCTGAGGCATTATTGTTTAAATGAAATGCATCTAACATTCAGATACCCTCATCAACATACACTGTGTGTGTTCATAAACATATACACGTCTACGCATATATACCTATACACAGAAACACACACAGGGGTGTGTTTGTGTATTCAAGGCTTGAAATATGATTGCTCTGTCACCTTCAGAAGTGGGATGGCAGGGTAGGGCAATATCTGAATAAAGGTGCCTGTAGTCAAACCCAGAATTAATCTTGATATCACAGTCCTGGAGTTTTGCCATGGTCTGCCATGTACTTGGAGTTGGTAACTCATTTCTACTTTGAGAAGCTACTCTTAAGCTTAACTATAAAATGTACCTCTTCCTCTAGTGATACTATGTATACAGTAGATAACTAATGAGAACCTTCTGTGTAGCACAGGAAACTCTACTCACTGCTCTGCGGTGACCTAAATGGGAAGGACATCCAAAAAAGAGGGGATAGATGTATACGTATAGCTGATTCACTTTGCTGTGCAGTAGAAACTGACAACATGTAAAGCAACTGTACTCCAAAAAAAAAAAATTAATTGAAAATGTACCTGTTCCTGCTTGGTGTGGTTCCTGTTGGATGGGGGATTGGCTTCATCTGGGTCGTCACTCTGAGGGCTGAGCATCGTTGATGTAGGATTCCATGAATGTGCAGTGGGGCAATTTCTTTTTAAGGAATTAGAAGGTACTTCAAAAGTAGCTCATTCATGGTTTCACTCTTTTATTGGAAAATATTTCTTCAATAACTTTACTCACTAGTAAGTATCAGCAACTCATAGGGCAAGTCATTCTTTGACAAAAAGTGCTCATAGATAACCCATTGGTTTCCTTTCCTTATTTTTCACGAGAGGAACTGTGGAAGTCAAGGCCAGAACACAGCTGCTACATCATCTAATTGTTCCTCTGATCCTTAGCTGTCCTCCATATTAAGGAAAAGAGACCTGATGAAATGGTCACATGAAAACAAGAAGAAGGAGGAGGAGGTTTCTCGGACTACAGGTCTCTGTTCTGATGTCGTTACTGCCTGCCTCTGGTGATCATTCTCCTGACAATCTGAGCTTCATCTCTTCCCTTTCCTTTCCCTCTAGTTTCCTTCGTGGACCTATTTATCTTCGTGCAGTTTGTTTGGCGTTAATGTCATTGTCGATAAAGAATGCCAATGAGAAGCGAGATCAGCAGTGACCTTCTGCACAGATTCTAAATCATCTCCAGCCTACCTCCGTGTCCTGGGCTGACTTATTACAGAAACAGAAGTTCAAAGACATGGCTGACATCCTCCTTAAAAACACTTTTACAACACAGTCAACGTTTTCTGTTTTCTGACATTCTTTTTCAAAAGAGATGCTTAAAGCAAAAAAGGTTTCCTGCCACGAAAATGACATTAATATTTCGTAAATCAAGAATGAGGATAATGTTTTGGCTGCTGCAGAGACGTTTACCTTATGTCGTTTATCTAAATGCTTTTCGATTCAAACATGACACAATTTTTGGACTGGCTTTAACCGGAAAAAACAATTCCAAGAACTTTCTTATTTCAGAGCCTAAAATTCTTTAGTATATTCCTCACCAGAATTCACTGTGGAGGATACAGCCTTTAAGCTCATTGAAAAAGATTTCCCAAATAATAAATCTTTTCCAACGATCATTTGTATGTACTAAATCAAATAATTTACTGAAGTCAAGACGAGACCTTTGAACGAAAAGCATACAAACATGGTTGTTAACTTTCGAGTTAACTGCAACATTCCCAAAGATAAAGTATTTTCTGTATTGACCTATTAAAGAACTGATCTGTTTAAAGAACAGATATTTTGTATCAAAAAGTGCAAGAGAAAACCTTATAGGTAATAAAGCCTTCTCAAATGAACATCTGCTGGAGAAAGTATTAAAACCATGAATTTCAAAGCTTTTTACCTATTTGAAAAATACAAGGAGGAATGAAGTGTTGGAGGCTGTGCCATAGGATAAAATATGATTTTTGTATATTATACCTAAACGTTGTCGATTTTTTTTCTTACAAAGTTGCTTAAAACAAGCATTCTATCTTGACTCTTTATCATATTTTGTCTATGGTTAATGAATTTTTTTTCATTTTAAAACCTTAAGGGTTTTACCAATTGATTTTGACACATTTAGATTTGGGGAAGGAAAACACAGAGTGGCTATTTCAAAACATCGAGGAGAGTAACAGTTGGAAAAAAAAAAAAAAAAAAAAAAGCATTAAGATTCTGCCATAAACCATTCAACAGCAAAGGAAAGACTACAATTAAGGCCAAGCTGCTTCTCCAGGGAACGTTGAAGAACAATTTCTTTTCCGACTGTGTATACCACAGAAGAACTGCCCACACTGTTCCTAAGTCCTGGACTAATAACTTCCTGCAGGAGATGAGCCCCATCGAAGTTGTCAGGGGCTGAAGCTGGCTGTGGCTGCCAGAATGAGGCAGAGGGGCAGATCTGGGAAAAGAATGCACAATGGCTGTCTAAGGAAGAGTAGCTAGGATCACTAGGCTTGCATATGCTATAGCACATCAGTAATAACAATGATCAAAAGAAAGAGGATATCTTAACAGCTGCATTAAATTATTATGGAAATTGACATTTTAAAATGGATTCAGGGTGAGACAATAACAAAAGAGCAGCTACGTATGGGACAGTCACATTGGAAGGCCGAAGAATAATTCTCAAAGTTAAAGGAGCTGTGATCAAGCAGATTCTTCTTTCTTTTTTCTCCCCCTTACTTGTATAGAATTTACAGAAAGATGGTCTTCCCCACAGCACCTGAATGAAGTAAGCTGCTTTAACAAAACTGTGTTCTCTGGAACGTATAGGAAATATTCAATACTATAAAAATACGTAAATATCCTTATAAGAAGATCTGGGTGAAAGACTGCAGCAGTCTATAACTTCCAATTTAACAATAATTAAATATGATTAAACTCCAGTTTTGAAATTAAAGAATTTTTCATGGGAGCAAAAGATTTCCAGACAATCTGACTTTGATGTAAACGTTTTGTGTTAATAAAGGAGTACACATGAGGAGCTGCTCTGTCCTTTAATGGAAAAAAGGAAAAGATTAAAAAAATAATAATTTGGCGTTGCATAACATTGGAATCTTTGATTTTCAGGGTGTTTTTTCTAAGTCCTGTACTTTTTCTCTCAGTAATTATTAATCCATTAGTCCTTTTTTTGCATGTTTAAAAAAGTCATGATTAAGTGATTTTACTGAAGTTATAAAATTCTCAGAATATCTGACGAAAGGTTAAAAAAAAAAAGTCAGACAATGAGGTGGACGTTTGTTTCTGCAAACCTGATATCCAAAGGCTGGCTGAATGTTTTCCTTGCTGTATGGAAGTTTTGGTCCCTGGTGTAGATCCCTGGATTTCTTTAATTACTACAAAGGAGCTATGAAAGGTCTCTTCTTCAAAAGTTAGAACAAATGCTTCATAATTGGTTACTAGTACCACAAGCAAAACAAGATCCTCCATGAAACACTTGAAACTTATATCTCAAGCAAGAAGAGCACTGTGAAGATAAGTTAAACTTATACTCTTGAAGTCAGTAGGATACTTGGGTTTCTTTTAATCCTTGATACAGACGAACGTCAGTTGACAGATGTAAGGAATATTTTTAATTTGGATGGTTTTGATTTTGTGATTATTTGGGAAGAAGAAGCCTCATCCATTTCTATTCTGGCAATTTACTTGTATCCATTTCAGATGTACCCACGTTCTATGACTGTTGAGTGCAATTTCCCAGTCGTTGCTAGAGGTATTAAACATACACCTTCTGGACTATTCAAGGGAAAATCTTCCTGTGAACATTCTCAAGAACTAGTTACCATCATAGTCTTTGTAACTTCTGACTATCACAATATTATCTGTGAAACAGGAAGAGTGCCACCCTAAATTATCTACTATGGTCTCTGCTCTTGGTTGTTCCCCAATTCCTGCACATTTTAAACCTACAAGCCAGGGACTTCCCTGGTGGTGCAGTGGTTATGAATCTGCCTGCCAATGCAGGGGACACAGATTCGATCCCTGTCCGGGAAGATCCCACATGCCATGGAGCAACTAAGCCTGTGCGCCGCAACTACTGAGCCTGCGCTCTAGAGCCCATGAGCCCACACACCACACGATTGAGCCCACACACCACAACTACTGAAGCCCGTGTGCCTAGAGCCCATGGTCTGCAACAAGAGAAGCCACCGCGGTGAGAAACCCGTGCACTGCAATGAAGAGTAGCCCCCGCTCGCCGCAACTAGAGAAAGCCAGTGCGCAGCAATGAAGATCCAATGCAGCCAATAAAAACAAACAAACAAACAAAACAAACCTACAAGCCAATAAGGACTGACATAGCTGCAATGAGCTCAAGAATCCTGCATTTTCCTGGGTCTGTAAGTTTCACTTTGCAAGTGTGCATGAGCAGAGTTTTGATAAACACTTAGCTCCTCATCAGTGTTTTTTCAGTTCTGGTCACATATTGAAAATTATCTGCAGATTTACATGTTAGAAAATGTATCAGACATTGGGGCCTGCAACCAACTGAATGAAAATCTGGAGTTGAAGCCCATACTTCTGCATTTTAATAAACTTTAATGGTCATTCCAATGCACAGCCAGGTTTAGGAACTACTACCCTATATGGGCTCATGAACCAGAACATATACACAACCTTAAAACATGGGAAGGCTAAATGTTTTTGGTTCTGTCACTCACGAGTTGACTGTGGAACACTCATGCAGTGAATGGTATACCATTAGTCTGAAAGAATTCACACACTTGTAGAAGTGCTCAGTTTATGCTCTGAGAATAATTTAAAGACCCAGTAATTTCAAGCTCCTGGAACAAGGGCATAGTTGTCAGGGTATAGATGAATATTTAACAGATATAATGGGAATATCTAAAATGGCTTTGTAATATCCAAACAGCGTTGCCCTGTTGAATCTGTTTGCTGGTTTTGCCCCACTCTGTAGACTTAGCAGGTGCTTTCTACACCTCAACTTCCTCCTCATCAATGGCGCTTTAGTCTCTGAGGAATGATTTGAGTCCAGAGAACTGCCGGGCTGCAGAATGCACAGCCATATAGCCCTTTAAAAATACTATATGCACCTTCGGGTCCAAATGTCTTTCATTCACATTCTGCAAGAGGCTGCATTTCCACTCCAAGAAAGACTTTTGATTTTTTTAAAAATATGTTTTCAGAGTAGAAAAAATGTGGAAAGATAAGGTCTTCTGGGGGAGTAGATCATCTCTGGGAATGACTTGGAATGAGTTTTCCTGATGAGTTATGGGAGCATGAACACATATCCTGTTTTCCTTCTCAATTCAGAGAGGTTTTCACAGAGATGCCTGTTTGCTCCAGCTCATTCATTCTGTTTGCACTCCTTTTTCGAAGACATCTGAAAGGAAACATTGGCTCAAAGGTTCCATCCCAGGTGTGATGAGGATTTCTGGAAGGACAGCTCTTGTTGAATGTTACTGTTGTCCACATTTCATTTTTCCTTTCTAAGGAATTCCAAAATGAGCGAGCCACTCTCCACATCCCAGATGTTGTTGTAAACCAGAATTTTGGAACATTCGAATGAAAATTCAATCCCCTAAAGTTCAACCGAGTCCCAGCTCTCCAACCAAACACTGACAAAAATGTATTTGTGCAATGGTTCACATGACTTCCTCAGCGCGCTGCATCCCCGGCTGCCTGACTCAGTCCCAGATGAATTGACACTCCGTACTGTAAATTTTATAACCACCAAACTCCACGATGCTAGAATCGAGGCCCTGGTTCGTACTTTTTTGAGAGGCTAAAATTCTGGAAATATCCTTTAATGTTGATTTTTATAAGACCTTTAAGCAATGTTGTTTAAAAAAAAAACACCTCCAAAAAAACCCCCTAAAAAGTTCAAGTTTGTTAAAATGTTTCCTACCTAGCGTTGGCAGTCGTTTCAGTAAGACTAGTGTTTTGAAGAACACGTCTTAGGGGATGAGCATTAGTCATTATTATCTTGTCCAGATTTAAGCAGATCAGTTTGGGAAATGTCAACATCCATGATTTAAAAACAGTCGAGAGACAGGCCAATATATATTTAATAAAAAATGCTTTCGAAGGTTTACATGCCATCTCGAATGTTTGATTTTAACGTGTACAAATCTCAGTTTTCCATTCCTCCTTCTGCCCACCATTCACCTGTGTTTGTCTAATAGAAACCAGTTACTACAGCTCTGGTTACACATCTGTTTCATGCATGTGCGATTACAAGCCGTTTTAGCAACTAGTAAAACTACAGGTGTCTGGGTTTTAATGTAACCATTTAAAAAGAGCAGTT
Source organism: Hippopotamus amphibius kiboko (assembly GCF_030028045.1). Classification (NCBI taxonomy): domain Eukaryota; kingdom Metazoa; phylum Chordata; class Mammalia; order Artiodactyla; family Hippopotamidae; genus Hippopotamus; species Hippopotamus amphibius. The sequence goes on from NC_080196.1 coordinate 96,415,440, forward strand.
ATATGGGCCTCTGATTATTATTTTTTATAGCTGGCAATGTTCCTACCATAGACTGCCAGCTCAAGGGTTAAATGTAACTCTGTTGATTTCTCATTCCGGTAGAATCTCTGAAATCATTCATAAATTAATTTCTTAAACTTGAAATCCATGTTGTCAAATACAGCTATTGTATTCTATACAGGCAGCCTGTACTTCTGTTTCTGTATGTCTCCAGCGACAAATAATTAACTGGATTTTGAATACTGGATGCTAAAGTCATTAAGTGTGTGTATCTCTTTGGCTTGCTTACTTCTATACCATAAAAAAGACCGCAACTACCATCACATCACTTTGAGAAGTAATGTGGACACATGGTTTCGTAACAGCTGTAGAATATCCATCAGTGCCCTTACAATCAGTTCTGTATGAATGCAAAATTTGACTTGGAAATGTCTTCATTTTTACCTCTCGTCATCTGAGTGTAAATGGAAGATATGAGTTCCAAGAACTATTCTAACAACTACTGAGATCCATTATTTCTACCCAAATACTCCAAGAACACATTCATCATCTCTTAGAAAAAAAAGATGGGTGTGGAAAAATTGTAAGTGGAGAAAACTTATTTGCAGATTAATCTAATTAGACTAATTAAGATTTAAAATTTTTAAAAATCCTGTCCAGTGCCACCAAACTCAGCACACGTTGAAGGAGGGACAAGTCAAAATTAATTACAAATATGACTTTGCTGCACAGTAATAGAGACAGGTTGCACTGCTATATTTAAGGCTCTGGTGACATTTCTATTACAAATATAAGCATCATTTTCCAGGGATTTATTGCTCAGCCATAACAATTTTTTAGACAGGATCATTTATGAAAGTCTAGTGCTTGGCTCCCAAACGAGATATTTTTATTTACTTCTTTTAAATTAATAAACAGAGTTTAAAAGTTCTGGATGAATGAAAACAAATTAATAGTTATAATTGTGAAAGTTTCCTTTGTTAAATAAAGTTTGCCCACTTCACAGAAGCATTAGCGACTGTAGCTAATTTCTCGGTCATATATTTTCATTTGGCCTTTAACCATAACAGCATGATGATGTTTCTGTGGCAGAGATAGAACCTACGATTGATGACACCTCAAACATTTTAATCCTCTGTATGCTAATTAGTTACTCAAATGAGAGAGAAAAATTTCCTTCTATTTTATGAAAGCTTTGAAATACAAAATAAATGAGGACAGAGTTTCTTGAATATGTGAGAATTTGACTCCAGCATTAGTTTGAATAATATTTTAAACATGTTAAAATACTTGTTTAAGTATTTAACAAGTTAAAATCCTTGATGAAAGTCCTCAGTAGTGACTGCTGTCTTCTAGAGAAAGTCGTCATGTTTAAGGTGCTCCAAAAAATCTGTTCCCAGCTTACCTTTCCTACCTCAGCTTTCACTGCTTCTGTCTATGGACCCTACTTCTCTGCTAGCCTCCGCTTCCAGCCATTTCCCAGACACATCTGACCGACCTGCACTTTTACCTTTTCTCACAACCCATCTTTCTCCAAATCATTCTTATTCTCCGAGGTCCAGTTCAAATACCACCACCTCCAAAAATGTCATCCTCCATACAGAAGTAATTTCTTCTCCATGAACACTGAAAATATTTGGTTTGTCTGTCAACAAATGAATGGATAAAGAAGATAAAAAAGATCTGATATGTACATACATTCACACAGCCATAAAAAAGAATAAAAATTTTGCCCTTTGCAGCAACGTGGATGGACCTGGAAGGTATTATGCTTACTGAGCTACGTCAGACAGAGAAAGACAAATACTGTGTGTTTGCACTTACATGTGGAATCTAAAAAGTAAAACAAATGAATGAATATAACAAAAAAGAAACAGGCTCATAGACACAGAGATCAAACTAGTGGTTACCAGTGGGGAGAGGGTGAGGGGAGGGCCAAGATAGGGGAAGGCCATTAAGACTAAAAATTAAGACTAAGACTACTTGTTATAAAATAAATAAGATCCAAGGATGTAAAGGATAGCACAGGGAATATAATCAATATTTTATAATAATTTAAAATGGAATGTAAGCTATAAAGATACGGAATCGCTATGTGGTACACCTGAAACTGATATAATATTGTAAATCAACTATACTTCAATTAAAAATACCTGGTTTTTACAATCATTATGTATGTATATATTATTGATGTCTTATGCATTAAAGAGGGGCTCAGTGAAGGTTTGTAGATCACATAAATAGATGAGTGAATAAATATCTACTCTATTAGGGTCAGGCAATAGATAATAGAGTACAACATAGAAATATGTTAATGTAGATACCTAATATATATGTTAACACTATATTTTTAGGAAATCTTAGCCCATCCAAAAGTAAATAACACTGAAAAAACGTAAAATGGAAGCAAATTTGATTTGCTGAGGCCAGACTCTTCTTTTTCATCAAGGCTAAAAATATTAACTTTGCCTGTCCCATTGTGATATATCTGAAATGTCATAGTTACCTGCCCCCTACCCTTCCTGCCCCGTATCAAGCCTGCACCATCTCTTGACAGCAAAACATTTCCTAACAGGTTTCTTTGATTCCAACTTTATCCATCCTTCATGGGCTGTCAGAATGAACTTCCTGATACAAAAACAAGAGGATGTCAATCTCCTGCTTAGAAATCTTTGATGACTCACAAAACAAACTTCTGACAGTCTACACATGAAGTTCAGATCCCTTAAGTGTCATTCAGTGCTCTCAATCATCTGCTCTCAGTATGACTCCCCCGATCCATTTCTTCTCACCTCCCACCTCATCCCCTATGCTCAGTCTCATGATAAACGTCACCTCACCTTGAAAATGCTGTTATACATCCTTCCTATGGACAGGAGCATCCTTCCTCCCATTTTGCCAGTCAAATGCTAGGCTTAGCTCCAGTGTCTGCTAAGCCTTCTCTGATTCTTCCGGTCAGAATGGATTGCTTTTCATTTGTTATTCACCTGTATTTCACTGTGCCTAAACCTACGACGAGCAGCTTGCATTTTCACCCATACCAGATTACACGTATACTTCTTGAAAAAGGAGCCATTGTCACCATCATGTTTGTACCTCTTTTGTCAATAGTGCCTACTCACCTTTGCTTTCACACAGTAGTTGCCTGTCACGCTTTTTAGATGTATAATATACTTTAATGAGAATTGTATTCTTAGGATAAATACATAACTCCAGAAAATTCTGATTAACAGTCGTAAGTTAATAATGGGTTTAAGTGCTGAAGCATTGAATGGTTGGCGGATTTGAATGAATTACCTCTGTGTTAATTATTTTCCTGCATCAAATATATTGATTAATAAGAAAAAAAGTTTGATATTTAACCTTTAAATTCTTTTTTGGAATTTAGGACAGTTAGGAATTGATCTCTGTATGGATAAGTGTAGTAATAATACCTTTAGTGTTGGTACATTTAAGTTTGGAAAGTCAAGTGGAGTATAATAACACACATGGAGTGAGTGATGACCTCATTCTCCATGGCAATAATCTACCTTTCAGAAAAGGTCAAACTCCTTTATTTATTTTTTATTAACCTTTTTATTTTGAAACAAGCTCCTTTTGTAAAGAACAAAAGTAGGCTTGAGTTTAATTTTGCTGGTTGTCTGGACTATAAAAATGCAAGTATAAGCCAAGCCACCAAATGAAAAGAAACAGGGGGTCTCTTTCATTTGGAAAAGAAATTGTAAAATATAGCTCATACCAGGCATTTATTCATTTTTATATTTCTTGTATTTTAAGAGTTGCTATTGCAACTGTATTATTTTAAATACTTAATTTTGGGTGTGTGTGTGTGTGTGTGGGTGTGTGACTAAGTCTAAGATTCTGAATTGTAGGATGGGTGACTCTTTCTCAAGATGCAAGATCCCCAAGCACTTTTACATATAGAATTTTGCTCTATATGTAAATGTTTATAATTCCTTAAGGAGATGTTCTAGCACATGTCTGGTGTCAGATTTCTACAGAGGGCAAGAGAACATTGTCTGTTGGCGGTAGGTGGAACAGAACCCTCTGGTACCTTGGAGGTGGGGGTGAAAGATTATTTTAACCTGATAATCCTGGAAATTCTGCAATATGGCGTTTGGCAGTATGAAACCATGCTCAACTTCCCTTACAGATAAGAATACAAAATCCAGAAAATCAATGAAAATAACTTCTCTAGACAGGGGCCAATCTACTAAGAGTTGTAATTGTCTCAATACCCAGTTTTGATCACCAGCTCATTCTTCTCACCATTATAGATTTGGGGGTTTCCTCCTTGGTAAACATTGTGATCTATCCCTTTAATTTATTTTGTTCCCTTCTGAGCTTGGCAGTAAGTTGGAGGTAAGCACAGCTGCATGACTGCTGAGCATGCTTCCAGATGCTTTCAGATGGAGACAGAAGCTCTTTTATCCTGTAAGCTCCAGCTGAATCAGGAGGCCGGAGGCCAGGACTACCTGTACACATTTTCTTTAACGTCTCCAGCCAGCTTTGCTGACAGAATTGTATGGTTCCACTTGTCTTAATTCAAGAGAGACTTATTTAGCTAGGGATTCCTGATGAAGTGCAGCGTTTTGAAAGTATTCAAAAAGCTCTATAAATGAGTCAACTAGACTTAATTGAAAGGAAGATGTCACTTTGCATATTCCCTATAACAGTGCTGTCCAGTAGAGCTTACTGTAATGATGGAAACATCATATCTTGGGGTTGTTCAGCATGGTAGCCATTAGCAACATGTGGCTACTGAGCACTTGAAATGTAGCTTGTGTGACTGAGGAACTGAATTTTTAAAAATAAATTTATTTATTTATTTATTTATTTATTTATTGGCTGCATTGGGTCTTCGTTGCTGCACACGGGCTTTCTCTAGTTGCAGAGAGCAGGGGGCTACTCATTGCGGTGGCTTCTCTTGTTGCAGAACATGGGCTCTAGGCGTGCGGTCTTTAGTAGTTGCGGCACACAGGCTCATTAGTTTGGCTCATGAGCCCTAGAGAGCAGGGTGAGTAGTTGTGGTGCATGGGCTTAGCTGCTCCTCGGCATGTAGGATCTTCCTGGAGCAGGGATCGAACCTGTGTCCTCTGCATTGGCAGGTGGATTCTTAACCACTGTGTCACCTAGGAAGTCTGAGGAACGGAATTTTAAATTAAATTTAGCTTAATTTAAATATTCACATGATTAGCAGCTGCCATATTGGATGGAGCAGCTCTGTAATAATATGTGGTTGAAATATAGGAAGAAAAGTTTCATAAATGGTTTATAGTTAATTATTGCCCATTTTTTCTTATATTCAATAACTGACATATCTTCTTATTGATAAATCAATGTAATGGGGTGATTAATGATAATATGGCTGAATTACTCATTGAAACTGCAGTGCTACAGTGAAGTAATGAACCTGCTTGCAACATTTCTATTATCATTGAGAGTCAAAGCATGCCTTCAAGGACTAAAGGATCTGGAGGCACAGGACTTATATTTGAATTTGGCTTTACCGGTTTCTGAGTGACCTTGGGCAATTAAAATATTTGTTATTTTAAAAGTTTTTTATTGCCCATTTGCTTCCATTTTTTCTTCCTCTCTGTATCAGTTAGCTCTTACCTCATTAACGCTGCATAAAAAACACCCCAAACTCAGTGGTTTAATATAATAGTTGTTCTTGTCTGTGTACCTGAGTTTAGTACTATAGGTGTTTAGTAGATCTAGGCTAACCTCAGTTGGTGTTGGCACCAAGCTGCAAGTTAGTTCAGGTCTGCTGTATGTCTTTTTCATACTCCTGGTCCCTGTGGACCTGCTTGGGTATGTTGCTTTCATGGTGATGGTAGAAATGCACTTCAAAGCTGTTCATTTCATGTCTGTTAATATCTCATTGGGTAAATCAAGTCACATGACCAAGCCCAGCATCAATGGAGCAGGATATTCTACTCCTCCTAAGGAGGTGCAAGGAGAGAGTAAGTAATTGCTAAATGATCATCTAATTGGTTGACCACACTCTGCTATAATCCTATCTTCCCCAGATAGTGACATTTACTATTTGATAAGCTCAGTGTTCATTTATAAAATGAGAACAGTAGTAAGAATGCCTCAAAGGACTTTTTTTTAAGATTGCTTGAGAACTTAGAAAAGGAGCTGTTAAATGAATAAAATATATCACGTGAATAAAATATACTTTTATTTTAAGGAATATCTCCCCCATTATTGTTACCACTTTATAAACAGAACAAAAATTTAAAAACACATTTCTTTATCCTGCACCAGATAATGAAATTTAACTTAAACGTATAATCTTCTATACTCAGTCAAGTAACTTACCCACTGGCATTAAAGGAGACAAATCAATTACCTGCTAGAGTGGATATTGTTGACTCTTCAGTATCTATTCTATACCTTCTCAGTAAGAGGCAGCAGTATGGTTAGAGGAATTGACTCCTGCTTAAAGGATGGGGCAGGTTGGTATAAGGATAATCCCATTCTTTTTGCTAGTCTTTCATTTGGGAATGTATGTTTAATATGGTTGTATCTAATGAGACCCAGCTAGAGGTTATTAGAGGTTTCTAAGGCTGTTTTTCTACTCTTGAGAGAGTTATGCGAAATCATTCTCTTTCTCTCACTAAATGTGAATAAAGTAGCAAGGTGTCTTAGTTGCTACTAGTAGGTATTCTGCAACTGTGACTCAAAGAAAGGCTGAACTAAAAGAATGACAGAAAGAGAACTGCAGTCCTGATATGGCCTTGCCCCAAACCTACTCTACCTATTAACTTTCAGTTAAGTGATTTATTAGTTGCTCTAATCATTTAAGCCTCTGAGTTAGCTTGTATGTCTTCGTTCTCTTTAAATTATTCATGCTATTAAATTCCCTCCTTTCTTATTCATTTGTTCATTCATTCATTCTTTCACCTAATATGATCATATGAGGGTCAATGAAGTGCATAGTTCTCACTAGGCTTTAGGAAAGATGCAAAATGAATTTAAGAAACAAACTTTCAGCAATTTTGGGTAAAATTGCTAGGTAAAATTATGCTTTAATAAAATCCTCTGTTTCAAACACTTGGCAGATACGGATGGAATTAAAAAACAGATAATCAAAATGACATAGCTAGGTACAAAAATGAGTAAACATATCTGTGGATCACAAATAAAACAGAAACACAAAGTGTGAGCAGGGATGAAAGTGCAGATCTGGCAGATTCCAACTCTGGAAGCAGGCAGTGGCAGCTTGGAGTAGGCTGCACCAAGACAGACAGCAGACCTAGCCAAGTTTACAGCTTGAAGCCAGGAACTGAGGTAGGCCAACCACCTCCTGAAATGAAGTTGAAAAAAGTTATTGCTGACTCACTGCCTGAAGTCGTAGCTTTATAGGACTCAGTGGGCCCAGGCAGACAAGCAGACAAAAACACTGTCTCAAAACAAGAAACTGAGCCAGCCCATCTGATGACTGGATTTGTGATATCTCTCAAATCAAGGTGGAGCAGGAGAAAAATCCACTCTTGTATAATAACCTGGATGTTGACTGGGTGTCAGTCTCAATAATTACAGACTGGAAGGGAGAACCCAGGAGTATAGATAAAAAGAGAAAAGGACATGAAAACAGAGAGAGAATAGAAAAATTCTGCAGAAAAAGATATCCAAAACAAAAGAAGTCTAATGCTAAGCAAAATAACCAATAAAATCAACAAACAGAATAGAAATTATTTGATGATATAATCAGAAAAAGACCACAATGCGAATGTTTAGAATGTTTAAAGGGATAAATAAAAAAATTTTACTCAATTAAAAGAAAAATATTATGAAACAAAGGTAGCCAGAGTTAAAACAGGGACAGAAAAATATGAAAAAAACCTGGGATCATAGAAATAAAAATATAGCTATTGAAATAAAAGTTCAATAAATGTGATAATATCTAGAAATTGACAATCGGTGTCTTAAATGATATTACTAAGTAATAACCCATGTCCCAGCACTGAAGCTTTAAGAGACAAATGCATCATGTCTTTATTTCAGAGCATAGAGAAGGAAAAAAATTACTATAACTTTGGTAAAAACTTTAAAAGGAGAGTAAAGGAAAAAAATATAGATTAATAATACTTACATAGTTGTCTGCATCCTAAATAAAATAACAAGTTATCTCTACTAGTATATTTTAGAAAACGCGAACAAGTAACGTTTAGTTCAAGAATGTAGGAATATTTTAACTCTAGAAAATATGCTAATGTAATTCAAATTAGCTGATGAACAGAGAAAGAATGTGGTTATCCATCCATCTGTCAGTGGACACTTAGGTTGTTTCCATGTTTGGGCTACTGTAAATAATACTGCAGTGAACATGGGGGTGCAGATATCTTTTCAAGCTAGTGATCTTGTTTCCTTTGAATAAATACCCAGAAGTGGAATTGTTGGGTCATATGGTAGTTCTATTTTAAGTTTTTGAGGAACCTCCATGTTATTTTCTGTTGTGGTTTCACCAATTTACATTCCTACCAACAGTATACACAAGTTTACTTTTCTTCATAGCCTTACCAACCTCTATTATTTCTTGACTTTTTGATAATAGCCATTCTAACAGGTGTGAAGTGATATCTCATTGTGGTTTGCTTTGCATTTGCCTGATGATTAGTGATATTGAGCACCTTTTTCATGTATGTGTTATCCATGTGTATGTCTTCTTTGAAGAAATGTCTATGCAAGTCCTCTGCCCAATTTTTTATTGACTTAAATTTTTTTCAACTGAGTTGTGAGTTCTTTACATATTTTTGATATTAAATCCTTTGTTGTAAACCTAACTCTAATTCAATATTTTAGGTCATTATATCTCAATTTAAAAAATGTAGTTATTCAGATAAAATTGGTAAAAATCTGTGTTCACTCATCATTAAAAAACAAGAACAAAATACAAAACTCAGAGCAAATTAGAAATAGAATGGAAATGTTCAAACTGAAAAATGAACTACAAAAAACTTTGAAGAAACATCATGTATCTGTGAACTGTTAATGAGAAGCATTCCATTTTGGTCAGAAAAAGGATAAGAATGGATCCCTAGTATCAGTACTCTTCAGTATTTTACTTGCATCCTTACCAATGCAATAAGACAAGAAAAAATAAATAAATGTACAAACAAGAAAGGAAGAGAGAGACCTGTTTTTATTTTTGGTGATAATGGTTCTAAATAGAAAAATCAAGAACCTCTGTAGACAAATTATTAGAACTAATAGGAGAATTCAGAAAGATTGATGATCCAGAGACATCAATATGCAAAAATTGAATAAAGTTGCTTTTCAATGAAATAACCAATTAAAATATAATTAAAATAAGATGTTTCAAATAGTAAAAAGATAATAGAAGGTACCTAGAAGTTGATTTAACAAAAAATGAGCAAGATTTTTATGGAGTACCTTAAAAACATTATTGAAAGACAAAAAGAATGCCAGAATAAAACACCCAAGATCCTTGGGCTTCCTAGGTGGCACAGTTGTTAAGAATCCACCTGTCAATGCAGGGGACAAGGGTTCAATCCCTGCTCCAGGAAGATCCCACATGTGGAACAACTAAGCCCATGCACCACAACTATTGAGCCCATGTGTTGCAACTACTGAATCCCACGTGCCTAGAGCCTGGGCTCTGCAACAAGAGAAGCTACGCAATGAGGAGTCCATGCACCACAATGAAGAGTAGCCCCCACTTACCGCAACTAAAGAAAGCCCATGCACAGCAAAAAGGACTCAACACAGCCAAATAAATAAATTAATTAATTAAAAAACAAAACAAAACAAAAAACCAAAAAGCCAAGATCCTGGAAGAGAAAATTTTAAATTGTAAAGATATTAATTCCTTTTTCCATGGTTAATCTGTGAATTAATGTTATTTCAATAAAAACAATCATTATGTAACTCTAAAACTATTACTAAAATGCAAAGAACCAAGAAAAATTAGTGCAATTCTGAAGAATAATAAAAGAGCTTATTCCACTATTAGCTCAGCAAATAAGGCTGGAATAATTGGTTTTCTATGAAATTGAATGCCTAATCATACCAATGCTTAAAAACAAATTCCAGGGATATTAAGCATCCAAATATTAAGGAAAATATAATGCTTGCAGAAAAAAATATATGAAAATACTTTTTGTGAGTGAAGATATCTTTCTTAAATAAGATGCAAAATTCTCAATCATAAAGGAAAAGGTTTGTGACTTTGTACTAAAATTTCAAATTATTATAAACAACAACAACAACAACAACAAAAGAAAGTTAAAAACAACAACAAAAAGCAAACAACCAAACACTGAGAGAACTAGCCAGGAAATAAAACAAGGTCTTATAAATCATTAAAAAGCGACAATCTAATATAAAAACAGGCAAAAGATGTGAACAATCAATTCACAGTATAAGTACCCAAATGGCCAATATATACGTGTAAATGTACTAATCACACTAGGAATTATTGATATAAAAACTTAAACCAATTGGATCAGTAGAAAAGATTTTAGCAAGTAAGTGAAGTAACATGAATTTTTAGAATGTGTAAAAACCACTTCTGAGAGAGATTTGTCAATATCTAGTAGAGTTGAAGGGAAGGCCATATCTGACCCACTTCTACATTTGTGTATCACAGAAACTCATACCTGTGCTCAAGGAAACATACAAGAACATTAATGCAACATGTTACAATCTGCCACAGGGAGAATGGGTTTTAAAATTTGGTGTATTTATGCAAAGGAAGGCTTTACAGCTCTTATGATGAATGTACATTCAATAATTAAATTTCAAAAATATTTTAAACAACAAAATAAATAAGTGTAGGATAATATATACCGCATAATACCATTTATATAAAGTTTAACATCATGCAAAAAAAAAGACTATATATAATGAACATCTGGGCATAAAAAAGAAAACACTAGAACTGGGGATATTCAGGTTATCCAGATATTAGTGTTTCCCTCTGGGGAAGGAAATAGGAAAGTGGAATAGAGAAACAGTATCTAGGCAGGCTTCAATATTTTAAAGATTATTTACATTAGCTCTTAAAAAATTAGAAATAAGTGTACAAGAATGTTAAGATTTGACAAAGCTAGTAGAGGGAAGGGATGTAATGGGAGTTCCTTTTTTTAATTTTCTCTATTTTTCTCTCTGATATATTTCATGGAGAAGATGAAGAGAGGATGAGAGTGAGATTTTCAAGATGATGATTATGGATTTATGAATGATGAAGAAAACATTGTAGTTCAAGCACTAGGACAGATAATGAGGCTTCTGACAGAGTTGTTGCTTCCCTTCCTGAGTGAGCTTTTCAATATCCTCTCCTTGTCCATCATCTCCAACCACTTTCAGCTCAATATACACTTCTGGATTCAGACAAGTGGAGAAGGAGAAAACCAGTATTTCCGGCACCCGCTCTTTACAGGGGGAGTGTATGTGACTGGAATTCTCTTGTCAAGATTACAGAAACAAAAGACATTTTCAGCTTTTGTTCAGTTTTGGGGCTTTGGGAGGTCATGGAGATCTGTGGTTCCCAGTTAGTCCAGAGAGGCGGTTAGTAGGAGTGGGCAGTTTTGCCCCCAATATTTCCAATAACTTAACAGAAATTGAACAGTTATCCAAGCTAGGACTACCGAGGCTATTAATGTTTCCCTTTTATTTTTAAACTGTTGCATGAAATATGTCAATGACGTGGTTTTCCTGACTCCCTCTTGCCATTAAGGGGCTCTTGTAGACTCTAATAACATAGGAATGTTTGAGCATCTTAAAAATAATAGAGGAGTCCAGAAGCTTAAGTAGGAAAGATTGGGAAATACAGGTTTGCATCGATGTCTCTGAAAAAAAAAAGAGAGAGAGAGAGATTTCATGATTTATTCAGGCCCATTCAGTCAGACACAGCAGATGCATGGTCAGTTCAAGCATTCTTCCCAGTGATAACAGTCCTTTCTCTAGTACTTCCTGTTAGGTTCAGGCTCTGACTCACTCAAAAGCTGTGAGGCAGGATGAACTAATTCTGGAAGCAGAGTTAACGTGTAGTGGTAGCAGAAACAATGGAGTTAATCATATGTCTATTTTGATTCCTGGAGATTCTACTAACTGGCGTGTGGTGCTGTCTTCCTCTTCTGTAGAGTAGAGTTGCACTAAGAATCATCTTCCCAGGCAGGGATTGTTTCTCCACACCATCCTCTTGTGTCCTAGTGGGGTTTGTGTTACTTGTTCTACTGATAGGATATCAGCAGAAGTTGTGTGTATCACTCCTGAACCAAGGAGCTTACTGCATGAATACTTGTTTCACTTCCTCTTTCCCCATCTGCTTACAGGTTGCAGAAGCTTTGAAGACTAGAGGAAGGTGAAGTCACAGATGCAAGGAGACTGGATCTCTGAATCACCGCATGGATGATGCTCCACCCACAGGGAACACTTTTATGGGGCTGCAAGGTAATAAAAAAGTAAGATTTATTGTATTAGGTTGCTGAAATGTTTTGGTATTTGTTTTGTTACAACTGCTAGCATTCCCCTAACTAGTATACAATTTCTAGGCCTTTTAATGTGTCATTCACTCTTCTGTGCTTCAGTTTCCTTATCTGAAAAGAGGATGCCAGTCTCTAGAGTCATACAGGATTTTGGTAGGGCTTCAATGAGATCTAAGGAGAAAGTGCCAGATAAACTGAAGAAAATTGAGGGTAGCTACTTAGAACTTCACAACTTAAATATCTGCATCGCAATTAAAGGAAGCAAATGGGAATCATTATGCAGCTGCCACCAAAATTGAATCAACTTTAGCGTTTAACCACACCATTCTCCCTCTAATTCCTTCAGCTTTATGCCCACTTCCCACTAGTGACACCTCTTCAGTCAATCAAATAGTCAATCAATCAGTCGAACAAACAAATAATTAATCCAAAGTTATTTGATAACTGCCATGCTCAGGGCATGCAGTTAAGCCATTTGTGAGTTTTATGCATTTAATTCCAATGATTAATATTGACCTTGATGTCTGTTTCCCTGTTTATGGAGAAAAGGAGGAAAGGCATAGAGAAAGTAAAATAAAATTAGCCATGATCCCACTTCAGTGATAATGCAGGTAAACATTTTTCAAGCCTTTTGTTTTCTATACATATGTACATTTTTTAATTAAAAAAATGGGAACCATAGTCTACATGCAGCTTTGTAAGTGTTACTTTTTACTCAAAATTTGGAAAATGTTTTCAAGTCAGTAAATAACTATATAATCATTTTTAGTAGTTATGAGGATTTTGCTGTTTAGATATTTGATTATTTATTCAACCAATTGTGACAAACATTTAGTTCACTTAATATTTTTCAAGATCATAAATAACATTGCAACATTATTTTTTTAAACATATACAGATCCTTGGCATGTTTGTTTATTTTCCTAGGAGAAAAATCATAACATTTGTATTTCTGTATCAAAATATAGGCACCTTTTTAAGGTTTTTCATTCAGAGTGCCCTATTACTTCAGAAACATTTTTATCCTTCTATTTTCCAATAAGGCTAACTATTTACATTTTTACTTTAAAACCTTTGGTATATGAAACAATGAAATGGCGATTAGTACCCTGTGCAGGGTTATCTGTTCTGGCCCTTACATCTTAGAACACATCCCAAGACGGCCTCATTTTCCTGTTATTATTCCTCATTTCCCTCTCAGCGTCTGCTCCTCCTTCAAGAACTGAGCCCTCGTGCTTTCCCTTGTTGCTGATAGGTGTCCACACAGGCCCTACTCCATCCATACTCCATCCAAAATTACTCTTTGGCTCTTTACTTATTTCTCTATATCTTTTTTCTCCATTAAAGCTGTAATGCTTGTGGTGAAGATTTATTTCATCTAACATTTAGAGGGATAGTCTTTCTTTCTTTCTTTTTTTTTTCTGAAGCCCACTTGCCCCTAGAGCCTGTGCTCCGTACAGGGATAGTCTTTAATTTAGGTAATTCACGCAAAATGAATGTCAGATAACTGTCCTCATGGGCTGCCTCTCCCAGAAGTCTACAACCCTGGTAAAGGACCATTTCACAACAGACTCTTTTTGGTGAAAGACTTCTAACTCTTAGTTCTGTATACCAAGTGCTAGCTATACAACAAGGTCTTACTTTTAAGTATTTTGGAACTTATAGCCATGCCATTGATTGTCTTCCAAGCTACAAAAAAAGGAAAAGAAAGGGAAGGAAGGAGGGAGGGAGGGAGGGAAAAAAGGAAGAAAAAAATCCCAGCAGTTTCCTTTCTGTGTGGCTACTTGTTCTGTTTTATAGGTTAGGACAGCCCTAATCAATAAATATTGCATTGATCACTTGAAGCTATTTTTTGTGATGTAAAGGTTATGCTCAAGATGATCATTAATATTGAGCTCCCTTACATACAAGACAGTTACTTCTCCCCCAACAAAACAAAGAGAATACAGTCTAGCACTCATGAATTTTATAATTCAAATGAAACAACACAGATAATAAGTGCAAAAATGATACAGGAAATAGGTTAAATGCATTCAAAACTAACATACATAAAACATCTAGACCGCCATGTTTCACTGACTGAACTGCATATCGACTGTTTCTTGGTGTGAAAATGCACTCTAGTGCAATTTACTGAGTTATATCATGCTTGCTACCTGGAAGGTAAAAATGAATTAAAGATGCCTTAGTATTTATTTTCATCGGTCTCTAGGTAAATATAATTAAATGAGAATATAGGAGGGGACTGTAGTCTTATTTATATTCTGAATATAAATATGGTTTGAAGTAGACACGACTGTGGACATCTGTCAGACAAACTGATGTGACTTAGTAGAAAATTTTAAACAGCTCTGTTCTTTTTATCCCCCCAGCTTTATTAACATATCAATATAATTGATGTATCAATATGATCGACATATAACATTGTGTAGGTTTAAGGTATACAAAATGATGATTTGATACATGTATATGTTGCAAAATGATTACCACAATAAGGTTAGTTAACACATCTATCACCTCACATAATTACCTTTTTTGTGGTGAGAACATTTAAGACTTACTCTCTTAAGCAACTTTCAAGTATGCAATGAAGTATTAACTATAGTAACACTGCTGTACACTGGATCCCCACAACTTATAACTGGGAATTTGTACCATTCTCCCCCATTACTCCCACCCACCAGCCCTTGGCAACGAACAATCTACCCCCTGTTTCTATGAGTTCAGCTTTTTTAGGTTCCACATATAGATGAGATCATACAATATTTGTTTTCCTTTGTCTGACTTAATTGACTTAGCCTAATACCCTCGTTTCATGCATGTTCTTGCAAATGGTAGGATTTGCTTCTTTTTTATGACTGAATAATATTCCATTGTGGGTGTTTATATACATATATGTATGGTATATATATGCATGTACTATGTACATATGTATGTATCTGTCTCATATATCTAGCATTTTCTTTATCCATTCATTTGTCAGTGGACATGTTGTTTCTTTGTGTCTTTGCTGTTTTGAATAATGCTGCAGTGAACATGAGGTGCAGATAGCTCTTTGAGATACTGATTTCACTTCCATCAGATATATACCCAGAAGTGGAATTGCTCAATCATGTGATAGTTCTAGTTTTAATTTTTTTGTAATTAAAAAAAATTTCCATCATGGCGGTACTAAGTTACATTTCTACCAAGAGTGCACAAGGATTCCCTTTTCTCCACAGCCTCACCAACACCTGTTTTCTCTTGTCTTTTTGATAATAGTCATTCTAACAGGTGTGAGGTGCTATCTCATTGTAGTTTTTTATTTGCATTTCCCTGATGATTAGTGGTGTTGAGCACTTTTTTCATGTAACTATTTACTGTGTATCTTCTTTGGAAAAGTGTCTGTTCAGGTCCTTTGCCCATTTTTTGGATTATTTGCTTTTTTGCTGTTGAGTTGTATGTGTTCCTTATATATTTTCAATATTAACACCCTATCAAATGTGTGGTATGCAGATATTTTCTCCCATTCCTTAGGTTGCCTTTTCATTTTGTTGATTGTTTCTTTTGCTGTGCAGAAGCTTTTTAGCTTGATGTAGTCCTACTTGTTGATTTTTTTCTTTTGTTGTTTGTGCTTTTGATACCATTTCCAAAAAATCATTGCCAAGACCCATGTCAAAAAGTTTTTCCCCATGTTTCCTTTTAGGAGTTTTATGGTTTCAGGTCTTAAATTTACATAATTCATTTTGAGTTAATTTTTATGAGTAGTGTAGGACAGGGATCCAATTGCATTCTTTTGCATGTGAATATTCAGTTTTCCTCAAATCACTTATTGAGCAGACTATGCTTTCCCCAGTGAGTGTTCTTGGCTCCCTTGTCAATTATTAGTTGATTGCATATGCATGAGATTATTTCTGGGCTTTTGATAATGTTTCTCTGGTCTATGTGTCTGTTTTTATGCCAGTACTATACCATTTTGATTACTATAGCTTGGTAATTATAGTTTGAAATCAGGAAATGTGATTCTTCCAGTTTTGTTCTTCTTTCTCAAGATTCCTTTGGCTATTCAGGGTCTTTTGTGGTTCCATATGAATTTTGGCATTGTTTTTTATATTTCCAATGCCATTGGCATTTTGACAGGGTTTAAATTAAATCTATACATGGCTTTAAGTAGTATGGACATTTTGACGATCTATAAACACAGGATATCTTTCCATTTATCTGTGTCTTTTTCAATTTCTTTTTAATTGATGTGTTTAACAATCCAGTTCTTAATTGTCGATTAATTTAATTTGACAATATTTGATTTAATTGCAATATTTGTAGATTATTTTACAGGGTATTTATTACTAAAAATTATTAGTAAGAGATCAACCTAATTCATAGCTTTTAGCTTTGTGAGTTCTGCTATGTCTCAGCCTGGGTGAGAGATAATTGGAAATTTGGATATTAAAATATAAAATAATTTTGTTGACATTATAACAAAAGTAATCAGATGGGCACATATAGCTCTCAAACGTATCATAAGAGATTTTATATCATATATGATATTATTACCATTAATACCATTTTTTATTGAAAGTTAGAGATTGTAGTATCAGCCATGTCACTAACACAGATTTTAGCGTCTACCTGAAAGTGGCATGTTGACCAATATCATATACCTAAAAATGTGGAAGTGGCTTTGGAATTGAGCAATGGGTGGAGGCTGGATGAGTTTTGAGAAGCATGATAAAAAAAAGTCTAAATTGCTTTGAACAGACTGTTAGTAGAAATATGGATGTTAATGATGCTGCTACTGAGGGCTCAGAAGAAAGTGAGAAGTATAGTAGAGAAAGCATATATCACCTTAGAGAATATGTAAATTGTCATGAACAGACTGTTGGTAGAATTATGGACATTAAAGGCACTGTTGGTGAGGGCTCTGAATGAAATAAGGAACGTGTAATTGGAAATTGGAGGAATGGACGTTCTCGTTATATAGTGGCAGAAAACTTAGGGAGCATTGTGTCCTGTAGTTATGTAGAAAGCGGAACTTG
Source organism: Hippopotamus amphibius kiboko (assembly GCF_030028045.1). Taxonomy (NCBI): domain Eukaryota; kingdom Metazoa; phylum Chordata; class Mammalia; order Artiodactyla; family Hippopotamidae; genus Hippopotamus; species Hippopotamus amphibius. Next base: position 96,432,919 of record NC_080196.1, read on the forward strand.
TAAATGATTAACCTAGATATTTAGCTGAGATTTCCAAGCAAAGTGTTGAAGGTGCAGTCTGGTTTCTTCTTGCTGCTGATAGTGAAATGTGAGAAGAAAGAGATAAATTGAGGGAAGACTGATAAACAAAAAGCAACCATGACTTGATGACTTGAGAAACATTCAGCCTACCCAGATTGCAAAAAAGTGCTAAAATTAATAGATTCATTGTCAGGAAACTGCACTAGGGAAAAAAAAAACCTGAGGTGTGACTGGAAAACCTTTTGCTAAACTCAGAAAGATCAAAAAGTCAGTGTATTCATTCACACAAAAGGCTCTTTGAAAAAAATTAAATATGTGATTCCTGGATTCCCTCAGTCAGCTCTGCAGAAACCAAAATAGAGATGAGATTATCTAAGCTAGACCTGTGCAAAAGCTTCTTGTCTAATTGAATGATATACACAGGAGACCCACAAAGTTCTTGGTAATTTTATATCAGTAGAAGCAATGTCAGCTTGAACTGAAAGGGACAGATAAAATACAAAATGAAAAAAGGCCACTGAATCCCCAAAATTCTATAGGCAGGAAATGGGTTGATAGAACTACTCAGATACAAACCATGTGCTACTTTTTATGAAAACTCAAGGGTTCTACCTGGTTTTCCTACCTCAGTCAGATTATTTTGATCACTTGGGGTGTGCCACTCCTTAGCTTAAAAATTGGTCACAACTTCCAGACATGTCCTCATGCCATTTCCCACAGTGGAAATAAACTTCCCAATTCTCTCTTTCCTGTTCTCTAAGTCACACTCAATAAATCCTTTCTTGAGATAGTAATAGAGCTCTTTCCAATTTTAACATTCTTGTCACTCTAAGGAAATGTACACCCTGAGGCCAGGAATAATACTTTACTTACCTTTTTAATAATACTTACTTGAGGTATAATTTACATATAATAAAATGTTAAATGCACCTCAGTAATTTTTTTACTTATAACCATCTCCTAGATCAAGATAAAGAAAATCACTGTAAGCTCCAAAGTTTCCTTGTAGACTCATAGGCAACCGTTATTATGACTTCTATCCCATATAATCGATCTGTTCTTAAATTTTATGAAAATGAAATTGAACAATAGGGACTCTTTTGTGTCTGCCTTCTTTTGCTGAATATTAGCCACCGTTGGGCCTCACTCAGCATTGCTCTCTCATCTGACCTCCCATACAGGTACTATTGCTTTCTCATTACTGTTGTGTGTTTTTTTGCCCCTAGTTGTCAATATCCCATTAGATTTTCCAGGATAAAGAAACCTTAAGACAAATCCCTTAGGTTACCTTGGGGTCTGTAAAAAACAAAAAGTTGAAAAAGATGTTTGCATTAATTCTAATTTTTTTCAGTGCCCTAGAGCTGCTTCCTCACTTTATAGTTGAAGAGAAATATAAAGTTACAGAAAGCATAGAAGATGATAATTGACACAGATGATTTATTGTCTTTTTGCCCCTTTAATATTCACTGTATTTTATTTTAAATAGCATGCCACAATTAATTTATTTATATTTTTCTGGTAAGTACTACCAATTTTATTTAAACCCATCAACAGAATTTGTTTCTGAGATGTATCTCTATATCTCCCTCTGTATTTATAGCAAATCCATGCAATGTGCAACAACTGGGTCCCTCAAAGTGCCTGGATAACTGTTTGTTTTTCTGAAATGACAAATGACTGTTACCTCCCAAAGGCCCTTATGCTTTTTTCTCTCTTTTTTTTTAAGTAGCCAACTTAAAACTGGAGAGCCTGTAAGGCTCAGCAGAGTATGAGAAGACTCTGTGAACAAAGAGGGAATAAAGAACAATGTTCAAGTGGTTATTTATCTTTTTAAAAGTAGAATATTCCACAGACTTTAAAAAAAATTTTATGGGAATATTGTTGATTTACATTGTTGTGTTAGTTTCAGGTGTACGGCAAAGTGAATCATTTATACATATACATATATCCATTCTTTTTCAGATTCTTTTCCTGTGTAGATCATTATAGAATATTGAGTAGAGTTCCCTGTGTTATGCAGTAGGTCCTTATTAGTTATCTATTTTATATATAGTAGTGTGTATATATTAATCCCAATCTCCTAATTTATCACTCCCCCCATGTTTCCCCTTTGGTATCCGTAAGTTTGATTTCGAGATCTGTGAGCCTGTTTCTGTTTTGTAAATAAGTATGTTTGTATCATTTTTTATTAGATTCCACATGTAAGTTGTATCATATGATATTTGTCTTTCTCTGACTTCCTTCACTTAGTATGACATCTCTAGGTCCACCCATGTTGTGGCAAATGGCATTATTTCATTCTTTTTTTATGGCTGAGTAATATTCCATTCTATATATGTACCACATCTTCTTTATCCATTTCTCTGTCAGTGGACATTTAGGTTGCTTCCATTTCTTAGCTATTGTAAATAGTGCTGCAATGAACATTGGGGTGCATGTATCTTTTTGAATTATGGTTTTCTCCAAATATATGCCCAGAAGTGGGATTGCTGGATCATATGGTAGTTCTATATTTAGTTTTTTAAGGAAACTCCATACTGTTCTCCACAATGGTTTTACCAGTTTACATTCCACAGACTTTGGATGCTCAAAATGAGTGTCAGTTTTTCCTTCAAACACCTACCAAAGACATGAGACGTTAAAAAGAAGTTAGATATAAGAAGCCAGGGATATATTACTGTGTGTGGACACTGAGAAAACTTAGAATAAAGGAAAGAATAATCGGTCTTACTTTTCTCCTGCAAATTCTGTTATTATGAATTTAGTTACTTCTTGAACATTTATTAGACATTGCCATGTGATAAAAAAAGGTATGCCGAGATTTAGGTCCATTTTTCGTCTCTTTGTAAGAGGAGAACAGAAGTCTTAGAAAGGCCCAAAGTATTAGAATGCAGATTACTTTGTGAATTATCACAGCTAATATAAACTGATTTTTTGATAATTCTTGACCTGAGACAAGCCTTCTCTATTCCAGCTGCTGTGTCATATGGGCAGGTGAGGGTAATGTATTTTTACAACATTAGGTCCTGTAACTACAATTTCTTGATGTTACCTTAATTAAAAAGTATGTATAAGTGAGGAAGGACAGAGAAAAGCAGAGGCCTCTGGAGAAGAGGGGGAAACTGTATGGAGATCATGGAGGAGGTCAAGGAAGGTTCTGTGAGCCTGGAGTGGTGGTCCTCATGGAGGGAGGCATCTCAGGCCAGGAATCGTGAAGACAAACCTGCAGGCGTGATGAGACTGTCTGGAGAAGTGGAAAGGACCGGCTTCTCTGTGATACAGTATGGAAGAGGGCACTTCAGTCAGGCATTGCTGCTGTTGCTCTTAAAATCATTTTTTATTCCGGCTATCAAGATAATACACACTATCACAGAAAACACAGAGAGGTAAATTTGCTAAGACAGATATCAAGTGTTCTCACCACACACACACACACACACACACACACACACACACGCACGCAAATGGTAACTGTGTAAGGTGATGTATATTCATTATTGTGTTAGTCATGTCACAGTGTAATATATATGTGAAAACATCCTCTTGTGCATCTTGCATAATTTTATTTGCCAGTCATTCTCAATAAAACTGGAAAGAAAAGAATATACAATATTTATTTGCCAGTCATTCTCAATAAAACTGGAAAGAAAAGAATATATGGAATAGTATAGACTAAATTAAAAATATTTTCAGGAATATTCAAGAATGTGTAAGAGAAGATCCATTGTTCCAAAGAGATCAGTTATATAATCAGTAGCCCAGCCTGTACCCACTGTTCCTTTCTGCTCTGCCCTTTGGAATGGAGATCAAATAAATGTGCATCATTTTAATATCTTTTTCTCGAATTCTGTCTAATCCCAGTCCCATTGAAAATAAAGAAGCAGCCTTCTACACTCATTACAACAAGTGGCCATTCCAAAGAATAGGACTTACTGAGAAGCTGTAGGATCTCTGATTTTGGGACCAGCCTTTCAAGTCTTTATTCAAGTTGCTTTATTGTAGCCTTGCTTGAGGCATTTGCCAAATGAAAACAAAACAGAACAGAACAGAGCAAACCTAGCTATTCTCTTCCAGAGGAAATCTTCCCACAGATTTTGAATGTGTTCTCTTTCCATCCAAGAGCAAACAAAGAGGGGGTTAAGCAGTCTAAAAGGGCTTATAGAAAACTAGTTTCTCTTTTGAAAAAAATGTTACATATTCCTCTGATAGAGTAGAGCAATTAAGGGTTTGATATTGTCTAGCAGGGCTGAAAGATATAAATCCATTTCACTTTCTAAAATATTTTCTGTGTCCTGAAGTTTTGAGTTTTGAGGAGGACATGGACAATCACAGCCTATTAAAGAATCCCTATCAGAGGATTATTATATATATATATATGATATTATAGATATGAATGAATATATATATATACACATACATACATACATATATACATATATATAACTTGTTATATACATTAATGGAGTAGGGGATATTTTCTTAGAAAATGAAAGTCTTTTTTTTTTTTTTTAAAACTATCTGGCTTGAATCTAAAATTTTAAATAGCTTATGTCTGAACTTCTACTGATAGATTTCATTTCATTGGGACTTTTCAGTAAATACTCATTCTTTGTTTTCTGAGAACTTTTATCACTTGGTATTCCTGTAATTTCTGTAATACTCTGAAATAAGGTTCTGAAGTTTGGGGAGTCAATTGAATGAACAGGCTAAAGCTCTGGTGATATACTCCAGGGAGTACTTTTCTGTAACTGGAAGGCATGAGTTTTCTTTCTTTTCTTTTTTTTTTTCCCCAAGAACTTTTATTGAGATACAACTGACATACAATAAACTGCATATATTTAAAATGTACAATTTGATATTTTTTTCTTATTGGTAATGTATATATGGCAACTCCAATCTCCCAATTCATCCCACCCCAACCGCCCCTTCCCCCCACCTTTCCCCTTTGGTGTCTATATGTTTGTTCTCTACACCTGTGTCTCTATTTCTGTCTTGCAAAGTGGTTGATCTGTACCATTTTTCTACATTCTGCATATATGGGTTACTATACGATATTTGTTTTTCTGACTTACTTCACTCTGTATGACAGTCTTTAGGTCCATCCACATCTCTACAAATGTCCCAATTTCGTTCCTGTCCCAATTTCGTTCCTTTTTATAGCTGAGTAATATTCCCTTGTATATATGTACCACATCTTCTTTATCCATTCATCTGTTGATGGGCATTTAGGTTGCTTCCATGACCTGGCTATTTTAAATAGTGCTGCAATGAACATTAGGGTGCATGTGTCTTTTTGAATTATGCTTTTCTCTGGGTATATGCCCAGTAGTGGGATTGCTAGGTCATATGGTAATTCCATTTTTAGTTTTTTTTTTTTAAATGACAAGGCTCAAGGCCTCACTATTATTTATTTATGTATTTATTTATTTATATTATTTGGGTCTTTGTTGCCGTGCATAGGCTTTCTCCAGTTGTGGCGAGCAGGGGCTACTCTTCGCTGCAGTGCAAGGACTTCTCATTGTGGTGGCTTCTCTTGTTGTGGAGCACAGATTCCAGGTGCTTGGGTTTCAGTAGTTGCAGCACTCGGGCTCAGTAGTTGTGGAACACGGGCTTAGTTGCTCCACATGGCATGTGGGATCTTCCCGAACCAGGGCCTGAACCTGTGTTCGCTGCATTGGCAGGCGGATTCTTAACCACTGCACCACCAGAGAAGTTCCCATTTTCAGTTTTTTAAGGAACATTGATACTGTTCTTCATAGCAGCTGTATAAATTTACATTCCCACCAACAGTGCAAGATGGTTCCCTTTTCTCCACACCCTCTCCAGCATTTATTGTTTGTAGATTTTCTGATGATGCCCATCCTAACTGGTGTGAGGTGATACCGCATTGTAGTTTTGATTTGCATTTCTCTAGTAATTAGTGATGTTGAGCAGCTTTTCATGTGCCTCTGGGCCATCTGTATGTCTTCTTTGAAGAAATGACATTTTAGGTCTTCTGCCCATTTTTCGATTGGGTTGTTTGTTTTTTTGATATTGAGCTGCATGAACTGTTTATATATTTTGGAGATTAATCCTTTGTCTGTTGATTCATTTGCGAATATTTTCTCCCATTCTGAGGGTTGTCTTTTTGTCTTGTTTATAGTTTCCTTTGCTGTGCAGAGGCTTTTAAGTTTCCTTAGGTCCTACCTGTTTATTTTTGTTTTTATTTCCATTGCTCTAGGAGGTGGGTCAAAAAAAATCTTGCTGTGATTTATGTCAGAGAGTGCTCTTCCTATGCTTTCCACTAGGAGTTTTATAGTGTCTGGCCTTACATTTAGGTCTTTAATCCATTTTGAGTTTATTTTTGTGTATGGTGTTAGGGAGTGTTTTGATTTCATTCTTTACATGTAGCTGTCCAGTTTTCCCAGCACCATTTATTGAAAAGGCTGTCTTTTCTCCATTGTATATCCTTGCCTCGTTTGTCATAGATGAGTTGACCATAGTTTACCTCTGGGCTTTCTATCCTGTTCCATTGATCTATATTTTGGAAGGCATAAGTTTTCTAAAAACAACTTCTCTATCAGCTATGTGTCTATACATGTAGCATGTGGCACCTTGAATATGTAGGGTTACTGTATTACCATGGGCTGCCACTGGCAACATTACATTGAGCTGAATCTTTCTTTTTTAATATTCTGTCTGTCAGTCATCCTGGGAGATCACAAGAGAGTAAAAATGGACTAGTCTGGCACAGATTGTATGATGCTTTTAATAGTCATTTTATATGTATATATAATACAACCAGTGGGAAAAATAACAAAAGGTCAAGAAAGCATCATATATCTCAATTGAAAAAAGTAGATTAGTGGGCTCAGCTTCTCCTATGACCTACTTTTCATTGGGCCTGACTTTGGGTTCTCTCAGTGACAATACATTGGACAGGGCTCTTCCAGGATTCTGCAGTTAGGAATATAGCCGATGGTAATTAAAGACTATGGGCGGACAATGGTCTCTCTGCAATAAGAATTTTAACTTAGAAAAAGTATACTATTTAGGTTGATTGTTCCACTTTTTAGAATTTAGCCATTTTTTATTCTCATGAGTGTTTGTATGGAATACACACACCCTCTTGGCCTGGGGAATAGAACCTTTCTGAATAAAGTAGAGAGGACTAAGGACAACATCATAGAAAACCAGAAATTACTTCTTCTGGCAATTTGTATGCACATAGCTCTCCATTATTCATGAGCTGCTTCTTTAGTTTTGAATGATCAGTGTCTTTGCTGTTCTTTCTTCTCCCTTCTGTTTCCACCATGTTGGCATTTCACTGCTCATTAATAATTGTGGGAAGAAAAAAGGGAATACATTAATTGATGACTGCATCAATCAATATGTAACTTTCCACTGGTATAACAGTCCTGGTGGCATTTTAAAAAGGGTAGATACTGATGGCTCAACTACCAGTGGGAGGTGGGGTGGGTTTGTGATTATTGTCCCCCATCAGAAGAGCACGTGACAGTCCTCTGGCTTTCATGAAGCGAAATTAACACCCCAAGTGAATAGGAAATAGATATTATATATCTTTGAAATTTCTGATTTGGAAAGAGACATGAGAAAATTTCAGTAGAGCAAAGACAGATTGGAGAGTTTTTAGTTATGTGTTTTATGCCTAGCTCCAGTATCAGTACTGTGTACACACAGAGGCGGATGATGACTGTGTAATGGCAGAATAGAGTTAGACAAGGACTACCTCACCAACATATTTGTTATGAACCGTTGTGTTCCTTCACAACCCAAGAAGCCTTCTCAGACAACCACAGTGTACGTCTAGCACATGGACTCATAGAACCGTCAATACGCTCAGACTCCCCACCTTGCCTTGTCCGTTTAAATGGATGACTTGGGGTGAACTGGCTAGCCTGATTTAAGAACGTTTCCAGAAATTCTTTGAGCACCGTGTGCTTCTGCCCTTGCATGGGGTCAAGAATCTCTATACATCCTGTTATGTTGTAGGTTACAGTTTGTGCTAGAAACATAAAGATGTATAAAATACCTGGAAGAGCAGATTATCAATTAAAGTAAAAGAAAGCTAAATAACAAATCAAATGCCAAGAGGGTGGCATAGACATCACAGGCTGGCAGAATTTAAAAGGAAGGGAGAAGTCCCTGAGTATTGGAGTGCTCAACAAAGGCCTTGAGAGAAAGAGAGAGAACTGGAGTTAGGCCTGAAAGGAAGACTAATGGGAAAGCGGAGGGAGCATTCCAGGCAAGAATGGCAGGCACAGTAGCCCAGACATGGGAAGGGATATGGCATTTTGGGGAAGGAAAGGGGGCCCCTAGGCTGAGTAGAGAGCTCACAGACATGATAGGTCAAGAGTGGTAAGAGGGCAGAAGGTCTTGACCACTTATGGTGTTTGGCTTTGCTCAATAGGCAGTGAGTATCTTTAAGAGAGTTTACAATTGATTCTAATGTTGGAGTCCTTTTTTCTTTCTTTTTGAAAATCAGCAAAAAAAAAAAATATATATATATATATTTGTCCTATATATATATATCCTTTAGGTCAAAGAACGTGGCAGTGGTTATGAGAAATGAGTCAGTTGACTGGTTATGACTGTTCCCTGTACTAGAAATTAAAACAGATCATCCGGCATCATCTATCAATCCACGAGGCCCTAAAAGATAGAGCCAGGAGTCGCACCTTTGGTCTATTCCTTCCAGAGCTCAAGCTTAACCACTGCCTTGCACCGCAAAGCTATGCCAGCTAGAAAAGTTTGAATGGAAGGAACTATCCAGAGGGGATTAGGTTATGGGACAAATTGCATTTCATCTTCTTCATTATTACTAATAACCATGGTGATTGTCTTGCTACCTTCCTTGTGGGCTTTATAGTCTTCAACACGCTTTCAAGTACGTTATATCTCTTGATCCCTACAACAGCCCTGTTAAGTAGGCAAGAATTTTAAATTATAAAGTTATTTCTGGGCTCCCAATTATCTGTGCAATTAATCCTGGTTGCATATGCAGTACTCTCATTTGTATTGTCATAAAAATTATAATGAACAGTTTGCCCTTCCTTTTTTCCAAAATAGTTTAAAATTCAGGGCAGGTTGTTGAAATTCTCTCCAAAAGAGCGGGCTTATTTTAGCATTGCATTTTTCTCAGATTTAGATCCTTCATTCCGCATCAAAATAAAAGCTTGGATGCCACAAAAAATCATTTAGAACAAGGCACTGTGTCTTTAACACTCCTTAATTACAGCTGGATAAGGTGACGCACTTGGAAATCCTTGGAGAGTAGGCAGGTGATCTGCTACATGTGTTTATTTATCTAAAACAATTTAGCAATTTCCAACCGTATCAACTCTGGTTTGCCTATCGGGGGGCATTTTCCAGAACTCTTTGATTTGGTTCGTCTACATCAGATTTTTCTCTGCACATCAACTTATCCTCCAAGCAGTGTACTTTTGTTTTTCTTGTTACCGAGCCCAAAGTTGCCCATGCCCCTTGAGTAAATTAAAGATAATGCTGTAAAATACACATTTAAAATTTCAGTCTGCTGCAGACTGTCTTCACTGGTATGAAACTTGGACCCCCTCTTATTAAACACTGTTAAATATTCTCTTCATTTTCAAGACAAATATGAACAGAAACACAACCAAACATGTACTGTATTAAAATCATTGATTCACAATATTTAAATTTTCAACTAGCCTCCAATTAGCAGGCTTTCCAATATTTGAACAGAAGACCATTTTAATGTAATTACAAACACATTTTAGGCATCTAAATTTTTTGCATAATTAGTTCCCTATTAAACTATTTATGTAGCCCTTTTTCCATCAGAAACAGAGAAAGCAGAACAATTTTATTCCTTACTGTTACAATAATTAACTATGCAAGTAGAACAGCATATTAATAGAGTATAATTTGTTTACATTTAAAAGAAAATTGTGTTAGATTAGCATAGCAAAAGACTATTTCCATATCCAGGCAGTAATATGCAGGCCTAATAGCAATTTACAGTGTAGTTAAAGAATATTATTAATAAAGTAATACAGTGTAATTCTGTTTGCCCCACCATATTTCACAATGTCCTTAATTACAGCTAATTCCATCAAGACTAATTTGGGGGTTATTAAGCAGTAGACACAGGAATCTTAAATACAACCTTTGCTAATAATGAGTTTAGAAGTTACCATAGAACTTGTTCTTATAAAACATAGGTACAAGACAAGTATTTGTATTTTCTCCCCGGGGTGAAATCTATAAACATACCTATATGTAATTGATATCTAAAAACAAGCTTTTCTGGATCCAGTGTTTTGTTAACTACTCAATGAGAGGTTTATTATAAATAAATATAGTTCAGGTGAGATGGGATGGAGACTGGCAATTTGGTAATAATTTAGATTGGTAATTCTTTTAGGTGAAATTTTTCACTTATTAATGGCTTGATGTTTTTCAACCAAAGCAATGATGGAAGTGACTATGCTGTGTGGTACGTTAGTCTTTTTCTGTTAAGGGAAATGAATAATAATAATACCTCCTGCATTTCACCTGTCACTGTGCTCAGTGCTATATATGTACATAATGCTCAGTCCCCAAGGCAACCCTGTAATGTTGGTCATATTTAACCCATTTTCTAGATGAGAAAACTGAGTCTCAGAGAGTCTAAGGAGTTCACTAGAAGCCACACAATTAGGAAGCAAAGTCTACCCAAAACATAGTAAAGCCTCAAAGCTCACACTTTCCAGATGTCATGCTGTTTCCTTTTTAGGATATACACCTCTGAGCTTTCAAAAGTGGGTTGAAAAAAATTCCCTAAGCTTCATTGCCCTTTTGGTAGCACTTCAATATATGCCCCTAGTTTTGAGCTGGATGTGTATAGATGTCAATGCGGGTAATAAGTTACACAAGTTTAACAACTGTGTAAAATTCAGTGGAGGCAAAAGTATGATAATGTTCAAATTTCCCTTTTACTATATCTATTTCTTGATACTTGTTTCTGTTTTTTAAAGAAACATAGATGATGAATGTGGATTAAAATTGCTCTGACTGTTGATTCCAAGTGGTGGAGTTCCAGTTTTGCTTTTGCCTCTTTTGACAGACTCAAGATTCAGAATTGGTCTTTGAAAAGTAGAGGCCCAACACTGAGAAGAGTTGAAAATCCTTTGGTGTTTAAAAGGCACAGAGCAATACACAGTTAATTTTCAGGTTGCTTGTGGACATGCTTGAGATTCAGCTCTTTACTCAGACTTTGCTTGTCTGATAGTCCAATACATTCTATAAATTAGAATGGTGTTCCCTCACCATGCATCCCTTAAAGTGATATTAAAAGTTGGTTTGCATTTCTTTAGTGGACACAGCTAATGAAAGGGCAAAGGAAGTGTCTGTAGGCTAGGTGGTGAGAAGACGCTTCCCTGGGATGAGGCCACTAGAGCTGAGGTCAGAAGACCAACGCCCTGGCTCTGCCAGTTGCTAGCTAGGTGGAATGGACAAGTCCCAATCTCTTAGGGCTGTGCTGTCCAATAGAACATTCTGCAATGATGGAAATGCTATACATCTGTGCTATCCAATATGGTAGCCGCTACCCGCACATGGCTGCTGAGCACTTGAAATGGGGCTAGAGAGGCCAAGAATTTACATTGTTGTTTTATTTTAACTTGTTTAAATGTAAATAACCACATGTGGCTAAGAGCTACCTTTTTGGAGAGTGCAATCTTAGAGCACCAATCACCATGCTCATAAAATACAGGGAAAAACAACCTCTCTAAATATTTCAGAGTATAGCTGTGGACTTAAATAAGATCATGTAGATAATATGATTTATAAACTCTAAGGCATCCTTCAAATATGTCATTAATAATAACTATAACAACAATAAAAATAATAGTAATACCAATAACGGTCAATGTTTGGACGTAACGCACAAAGTAGAAAATCTAAAGTTACCAAACACGGACTTTATCAGTCTCCTACTTTTCTCTTTCCCGTAGTTGCGTTGATCTGCAATTCCACACTTCCTAGGGGCAGATGGCAGTCATCGCAAGCTTAATTATGTTACTATGGGGGACCAAAGTAGATAAAAAGGCAGGGAGTCCAGAGAATTAGATTCTAATTGTAACGCTGCCATTGACTGACTGCGTAATCCTGGCTTCTGCTAAAACTCTAGGAGCCAATTATCTGTAAGCTTTGACCAAGGAAGTTCTTGTAATAGTTTACAGGCTCATAAAATGTTAGTGAGAAAAGGGACCTCAGAGATCATCTTGACCAGCCCCTTTCTTCTAGGTGAGGACACTGAAGCCTAAGCTGATAAATAACTTGCCCAAGCTCACTCGACTAGTCGGTAGCAGAACCAGGTCTAAGGGACAGGTCTTTGTCCCCTTCCCGCTGGACTCCATGCCACTGTATAACCCAAGGGCAGGGGAGTTAATGCCATTGAAGACAGATAGCAACTTGGTGATCGCGTATCCCCGCAGGACTTCATCACAATTCCATACGAGCTACATAAACCCTACTGTAATTAGCTTAGCCCCATGTGGTAGACTCGTTCCCAGAGAGCACATTCCATTAACTAACGTTGCAACCCAACTTCCACGTTTGTAAAAGAACGGGGTTGGATGAGTGGATCTCTAACGTCCCAGCCTGCTCTCCAAGTCTATAATTCTAAGACTCATGCATTCGTACAACTTCTAAAAATTGTAAATAAATTCCTATTTTATTTACGACAGTAGTTCCTACAAATATTGAAAGTACAGTGATACATAGACTTGTGAGTCCTATTATTCTGTCCACAGATATGATTAGGTGTGTGCACGGGTCTGCAGGAGCCCAGTTGTCACTCCATAGCTCTAGAAGGGCATGAAGTCCTTAGGCTAGTTAGTATTGCTGGCCTAGGGAGGCCTTTTCTCTTGGGACTAAGATGCACTCAGTCAGTGTTTTGTGTTTTGAATGACCTGGTACATTTTTGTCTTTTTTTTTTACCCCCAAGTAGGTTGTTAGGGCTGCCTGCCCTCACTTCATATTTTTAATTAAAATGTTTTGAATAAGCACTACATGTACAATACAATATTCAGAGTTACAAAAGGGTATGCAATGAAGAGCGACTGTCCCTGGGCACTACCGTTGACAATAGGATCACCAACCATCACGTTTGTCCAGGACTGAGGGGTTTTCTGAAGCGTGGGACGTTTGGTGCTAAAACTGGAAAAGTGCCAAGCAAGCCAGAACAAGTTCTTCACCCTTGTAGGTTTCTTGATACCTGGAATTTCTCATGCCCTGGCAGCAACCTTTGTAGTTGCCGCTGATGTGGAATTCCCATGGGCGTGAAGCAACCCATTTTTAACCTTTTTCTCCAGGTGACATCTTGAAGAAAATGAAATTCACTGCTCGAAAGATGAACCTCTGAAGGTCTTTGCCTATTCCTTATTCTGTAAGTTTTAGAGGTAAAAGGATGGGGTGGAACACCAGACCAACTTATTCGAGGGAAACAGAAAAAAAGTGGCAGCCTCCACCATGCAGCCGGTGACCCTTAAAACGCTGGGAAGCTTTGGTTCACAAGCAGAATAAATTATTACCCATTGATGACATGAGCCTTCTAAAGAAAAGTCATTAGATTCACTTTGATATTCATTTGTGAAAAGACTTGCAAATAGACCAAAACTGACCTCTGCTTCCAGTCATGGTGAGGAATGGAATAAAGTCAAGGTCTTGAATTGACAGGGTGAAAACCAAGATGACCTGATAGATCCTTTCCACTTTCCATTTTTATGGTTTTAAGTTTGGGAATAATGGTAATGCTTTCCACTTCTGAAGGGTGAATGATGTACATTCATTAAGATTTTCCCCTAAAATGAGTTTTTCTATCTATTTTTTGAATGAATATTTTATGACTGTCTAAGCTGTTGTGAAACATAATGCCTTTCAAAATCTACCTCTTCTTATTATCGACCCTCCATAAAATTTTATTTTTGCTTCTAATTGAATTTTATATTTCCATCTTGTTCAAATCAGTATACATTTTATAGAGTGGTTATTACATCTAAGGAAATATTCAGAGTATTATAGGGAATACCAAAAATGAAGAAGAGATTCCCTGCCCTCAAGGAATTTAAACTTGGAGCAATGATATAAGTACCCAAGTAGCTATAGGAGTAGGCAACGTAAAATAACTGCCACAAAGAAAACTTAATAGAGAAGGGATATTGCACCTACCTGATGAATAGGAACAATTTCATCGGATGGAAATGATGTGTGAAATGGGTCTTAATAATGAGTAAAATTCAACATTTGTAAGCATTGGAGGGGAGGGATAAACCTGGAGTTTTGGATTAACATATGCACACTACTATATATAAAATATTTAATTTTTTAATTTTTTATTTTTTAACACTTTTTAAATAAATTTATTTATTTATTGGCTGTGTTGGGTCTTCATTTCTGCACATGGGCTTTCTGTAGTTGTGGTGAGCGGGGGCTACTCTTAATTGCAGTGCGCAGGCTTCTCATTGCTGTGGCTTCTCTCTTTGCGGAGCACAGGCTCTAGAAGCTTGGGCTTCAGTAGTTGTGGCAAGTGGGCTCAATAGTTGTGGCACATGGGCTCAGTTGCTGCTTGGCATGTGGGATCTTCCCGGACCAGGGATCAAAACCGTGTCCCCTGCATTGGCAGGTGGATTCTTAACCACTGCATCACCAGGGAAGTCCCAACGCTACTATATATAAGATAGATCACCATCAAGGACCTACTGTATAGCACAAGGTACTGTACTCAGTGTTTCATAATAACCTATGTGGGAAAAGAATCTGAAAAAGAATATGTATTCTTATGTATATATTCTTTCAGATATAGATAACTGAATCACTTTGCTGTATACGTGAAACTAACACAACATTGTAAATCAACTAGACTTCAATAAAATGAAACAACAATAAAACAAAAACCAATTGTAGGCATTAAACTTTAGGTGTAGGGAACTCTAATGAGTAGTGTTGGGCTGGAGTACCTAGTGTACAGGCAGGCTCTGAAATAAGTTGGAGCTGCAGTGTACAGACCCATGAAAGCAGTGATGAAGAGTCAGCAATCCAGTTCCTTAGGCAACGGGGAGTGCCTGCAGACTTCAGAGCGGGGGCATGATACACTCAGATGTGCATTTTGAGAAGGTCACTCTGGCACTAGTTTATGGCATAAATTGAAATGAAAATAGAAGAAAAAAGGGAGACAGGAGACAGGATAACTGACCAGAGCCTCAACATAGGTAATAAGACCAAAAAAGGAGGAAACACAGTTAAGAAGGATCATGGTTAAAAATCTTCGTGACTTGGAGGGGATGAATAGCAAGAAGTCAAAGGTGACTGGGAGGTTGAGCCTTGATAAGGAGGAGTCAGTTTGTGTCAGTTTGCAGAGGTGGGTGGGGAAAAGGGGTGGATCCATTTGAAAATTATTTCCCATTTGTATTGCTTGATGTTGGTACTTTCCATCACAGTTTTTTCTATTTGATGTTATTTTGTCTCTAATATTTTAAAAGAAAACTTTTAAAAAATGTAGGATTTTATTGTGACTCCTTCTCTTAGTTCTTCGCTGTACTGACACCAGGTAATAGAAAGCTAAGCAGAGTCAACATTTGCACTGTACTGGACTTTACTCATTTGTGCGCTTGCACTCATTCAATCATTTTCACTCTATGCAAAATATCAAATAGCCTCTCAGAATGTCCATGGGGGAACCAGGGGAGGGACAGCAGTTACACATTTTAATATTACGAAAGTGTCATTGTACTCCCCGCTTTGTTTCAACAGAAAGAACACTTATCTAATGGTGCTTTGGATTGGGTTGGTGGCAGCCTCACTGGTACTGGGTTATCTATTGAGCTATTGGTGCTGCAGCCCCTACCAAACCAAACCCTCTGGTTCAACTCAGAATGTGGAGGCTTCCCAAGACTCTTGGGAGCACAGATACCTGTGTTTCCCTCCCTCTCATACACTGAGAAAATATTCCATCACTTGGATAGTGAAAGTGTTGTCCCAAGTAAAGGCAGGGGCTTTTCCCTGACTGCAGCTATTAAGCTGGAATCTTATCAGTCACAGCGGTGGCAGGAGACCCACCAGCTCTCATCTTGAGTTAATCAAATTAGAAGGTATTTATCATTCTTTCCCTAGCTAGCAGGAAATTAAGTTTCACTGAAGCATTTGGGTCACACCCTTCATATCTACGAATGATCTCCCTGTGAGATAAACTTACAGTATTCAGCTGCTTTGAGGCATTACCTTTTGATTACTTTTTCCATAGAGCGAACCTGTTTAAGGCAGCTTTAATATTTTGTAAATGGCTGTTCCACTTTCAGAATTAGCATCCATGTGGTCATGTGGTAACCCTGGCAAAGTCGCCCTCATGTCAGAGGGAAAAACTGTATGAATGTTTTCTTAAAAGCAATCAGTTTGATTTTTTTCAAGTGGGTCTTGTTTTCTGACAGGCATTAAGCAGTAGTAGCAGCTTAATCTTGAATGGAAACAAGATTAATCGGCCTCTAAAGTGATTGGTTTCTACAAAGGTGTTTTTCTCATTCACTTTTCCTGTCCTTTCACCAATGACTTCGCAGCTGTTTCTCAGGTCTGGCCAAATTCTTGCCTGTTTTTCTTTTTACACAGTTGAGTATCTGGGACTCACATCTTCCAGTAGCATACTCCTAAAACAAGTTCAGTGCTCTTGGTACGCTCTCTGACATTCAACACATGAAGAAAAGCATCCTACAATTTCCATGTGGTACAGACTTGGAGCGTTTCATTCTCAAGTTCTGCTGTCTCTACTTAGATACAGGATTTTAGAAGGATTTGAGTGGGGGGAAAATTCACAGATCAATTGAAGAATCAGCAAATCATATGACGGGCTCTTTCCAAGTTGATATTCTCCATCTCACACCTAGACTTCACATGGTTTTCATGGCCATGTGATAACATTTGGAAAATTGCTCCCCTCCCCTCCAAACAAACAAACAAGCAAACCAAAAAACCAACAACCTCCCAAAAACAAACAAAAAAAAACCTACCAGAAGAGAAAATCAGTGTCCCTCTGTACCATTCATTGCTTCATTTCTTTTGTTGATTCTATGAGAGAAACTACATGAGTGCTTCATTTTCATTTTAGAATTAAAATTCAGAACATGATGAAATTATCTCTGTGTTATATTAGTGCACATGTCGGAGGCTTTTCAGGTTATGAATGGCCCAAACTTGACAATTCTGATCCATTCTAAAAATATTCATGTTGACCATTTCCCTGTTATTTCCCATATTTCTGACTTCCTGAAAAAGAGGTAATCATTATAATGGAAGCACCAGATGAGCATGAGAAGTTCCTGAGGTTAGGGAACCTACTACCCTGAAAGTTGTTGGGAAGTCTGTATTTTCATTTTTATTTATTTATTTTTTACATTTTTCAGCTCTTTCGTCCAAAGTTGCCTAGTCAAATATAATCTTTGTGCTTACAAATAAATTCAAACAGCTTGCTACTGTTTGTCCCAATTTTCATTTGGGCCCTTCGAATCTTGCTTTCTTTTTGTAAAAGCCACATTTTACATTCATAAACCACTGCATGTTGCTCATTTAACCCTGTTCCCACGCTCCACTCCAAATGCATTACGGACTGACCCCGCATGTCAGCACTATAGCATTGTACAGTAAATAGAGTGTTTTGCTTCATAAATCAAGCATAGAACTTATAGCCAACTTCAGCATAAAAAAAAAGTCTTTGAAATAATATGGCCCAGCTGCTGGAGATAGACATTGTATTCATAAAGCTAGCCTTAAATTACTGACATTGAAATCCAGATTGGACAAAGCTCAGACTATTTTGGAGGATTCTGAGTAATCCTCATGAAATTCCAAATTTCTCTTTTGTTGTTTTGAAGGAGATTCATTTTTAAAAGGAAAGAGGGTTAGATTTTGTTCTCTCTACAGTATCTTTGATAGTATCAGAAAGGTGTACTGAAGTGGCCGGTTCACCTCATCATGGAAGTCACTTTGCAAATCATCTGTTTTTTCTTGGGGAACCTGCTCTCTAGGGCTTAGCACTCTTATTTTTATTGCGTCCATCAGCAGTAAAATGCAAAGGTGATTTGGAAAACTCAGGTTTGGATTTCTCTCCCATCTAAATCACAGACAACACCAGCATCTGATCAAGGGCATCCAAAGATAGAAACTAATTTTATTTCAGGCAGCAATTTATATTTCTCTGTTGGAAAAAAGAAAAGTCTAAAAGCCCCACAATTGGCAGGACTACCTGCTTTCCCTGTTCTCTGTTCATCTCTCTTTATAGGTAACAGCTTTAGCATTCAAAAATTTAAAATATGCCAAAAACCCCCAAAAATGGACATTTACAGTGCTCTCACCAAAAGCATGCTTTGAAAATCACCTGTAAATGGGAACACCTTGTCCATGGTGAATTGTCAACATAGCAGCCAGTTTAGGCCATAATCTCTCTAGCCAACATGAGTTACTGAAATAAATTAAAATCGTTGGATTTTCCCATTGAATTTCACTCTACCCACCTCACCAAAAAAAAAAAAAATCTGTTTTTTTAAAGCACAAAACTAAATGCTTATAACAAATGTAATTACAATAGTATCAGAATTAACGGGAGATGGGAAAAGCTAATGTCTGTTATAGCTTTCATGCAAGTGGATTAAAACCCATTACTGCTTTGTAAAAAGCATTTATCTGCTAACTGTAAAATGAGTTAGACTGCTTTTTTTTTTTTTTTTTTTTTTTTTTTTTAAATTTTAATGTCTTTACTGCAGGTACTTTCTCTGTTCACCCAAGATAGAAAGTCCGACTGAATTGTGTTCTGGCGTAAATTGCCTTCTGGAATTCAACTACTTTTTGGAAAGTAGCGGTATCTTCAAATTAACCTCAGTTAACACGAATGGACTAAAAAAATTGTTCAAAAAATTATGTAGTTCAAAAATTGTCAGATTTGTTGAAATGAATAATGTGTTTGGATTTTTGGAAGACCTTTACAAATTTTGAACCTCCTGCAGTTCCATTTGGTGTAAAGAATTATACTATAAACAAGGGGCTCCATCTGTACTTTTGAAATAACTATTCAGTTTTCCATTTCAGACAAATTGACACGACAAACTGAAAAGCAGAAGTTAGTGTTCAAAGAAGTTCAAGAGCAAACATTTAATCAATTCTTCTGCTCGGACTGAGAGAACCTCAGTGCACAAGGGTCCAGGATTCTGAAGGTAGGTTCTAGGTTGGTGGTGAAGATTCTCTGTATTCTCTTCCCAATTGCCTCAAGTCACATGCAGAATGTGAGTCTACTCATAGGGTCCTCACTGTTTCTGGGTATTGTGTACACATCTTGCTACATTTATGAATGAGGAAAAATTTATATTAAAATTTCATATACTACCTTTAGGTTTTTTTTTTCTGGTCCTTTCCACTGATGATCTAGACTATTTGGCCTCCGTATTTGACAGACGGACTAAGACATTGCATTTCTAGGAAGAGGAATAAGATGAGAATGGCTGTTGGAAACTTCTTTGATAGGGCTCAAGCAAGGCAAGTTCTAGAAGACTGTTTTAGTTGTATTACTTTCCAGTTCAGCTCGACTGGAAGTTACAGATCTCTAATACACAGGTATTGTCATAGGTGCTCTGTGATCTGCTCATAGCAGGAGCTGTCATTTTTAAACCAAAATTTAAGATACATATATAAATGGGGGTATGAGGGGCCGTAAATCCAGCCCCACCCAGAACAACTGGTACATGTCATTCTCTAGATCTCAAATTCATTTTTTCCCAGCACTTTCTCTCTGGGACCTGTTGTTCAAGGATTCGGGGATTCCCAGCCTCGTCCCTGTCTCTCTCACTGTGCCTGAGGGTAGCGCGTGTCCCAGGCAGACGTGCATTCTCACTGTGTCTGCGTGAAATCTTGCACAGCCCCGTGCGAACCCGCTCTCACATGGCTTGCCTTTTCAATAATGCACTTTTCTTCTCCCCTGCTATTCTTTACACACTGTCTCTCATATGTGGCCTCATGTAAACCTCCCATTCTCGATGCACCCTGGGCCTACAGTGCTGCCCAGTGGGCCTGTGCTCTCCTGTGACCTCCCAGAGCACATATGGTCTTTATCATTCATTTGGAACGCATCATGCATGGCCCGGCGTTGTTAGCTATCGTGTAATCTTTATATTTTTCTCTCCGAGATCATGCATTCTCTGAAAAATTATGATGCCTCTTTGTACCCTCTGGCCTTAGTACCTGGTAGGCTTTCAATGACAGCTGGCTGAAATAGTGATGAAGCATTGTATGGAAGTCTGTGCAAGTAGAATGAGCTGACAGTGATGTACTCCCGTGGCAGTTAATCTCTGCAGACTTGTGTTGGATCAAAATTATCAGGCTTAGATAAGACCATTTCAGCTACTGACCGATGCAACATTGCTTTTTCAAATGAAAAGACAACTAAAGTTAAACCTCACTGTAGTGTGGAATGCATAGAAAGCAACTTAAATTCTGATAAAGGTTATTTATTACAGACAGCATTAAATTCCTCAAGGCTTCTTTTTCATGGGGAACATCAGAGCGTGACCACAATATACGCTTTTCAGGTCATCCTTTTAATAATCCCTTTAACAGTTGGATTATCTCCATTCAATATCCTAAAACCCATAACAAGGAAACTCAGGATGAGGTTAAGGGAAGGGAATTATCATGCACTGAATCCATACTTTTTGGCACTTAATTGTCCGTGATAGCCTTACAAGGTGGATGGAATCATCTTCACCGTTTGCACGAGAAACCAGAAATCCAGAGAGGTTAAATTAATTGTCCAAGATCACACAGACAGCTCAAGCCTTTCTGTTTTAGGTCTCTTGCCCTGTTCCATCACCGTTTCACTAAAGAAGCATCAGCTCTTCTGATAACGGGTCAACATCGTGTTAAAACTCCTCACATCATTCCAGTCGGAACATAGCCAGCTCTTGTGTTCATGGGTGCTGCTGTGCCATTGCTACAGCTGTGGGAGGCTGGAGGGATTCTGCTTCCAGCCATTCTTGTTTGATTCATCTAGTAGGATGAACCCTTGAAGCAAGAGCCCTTACTGCCTTCTCCAGTTATGTTTTTCAGTTACGTGGTTGCTTACACTTAAATTAATTACAATTAAATAAAAGTAAAAATGTAGCCTGGTGCTCCTGTTTGAAGAAGCTGAGAGGTTTCCTGATTCTGTTTGAGGGACCCTAAGGTCTTCAGGAGTGGAACATTGAGGCAAGCATCCTGGAGGACCAGGAGGTCAGGCTGATCGCTAATAAAGAGCTCAAGTAAGGAACGTCATCAGGCAGAGCTGGATCAGAGACACAGTTCTGTGGATATTTTGTGTTAGATCTCTCATGGATGTCCATCAGACCTCTTACCCATAGCTATGGACCTTTGGATTGGCTGGTGGTCATCCTCATGGTTTATGCTTCGTTTGATAATGTTTTGATTTCATAGGTCTCCTGATAGTTGGCTTTCTTCTCCACTCCCCTCTCTTTTCTCCTTTTTATGATCCTTACAAAGCCACTTTTGTTGGTGTTCTAAGTTGCTTTTCAGTTTTTTGTCAGCCCTCTTGATGGCCAGTCCACTCTGCTAAACTTGCTGTTGTGGCCTCTGAAGACGGCTGCTGACACCCTCCTCTCCCTATATGCACATGCCACACCCCTCGTTGCCAGCTAAGGTCTAGTTCCCTCCTGAATCTGGGCTGGCCTTGTGGCTTGCTTTGGCTGATAGAATGTGGAAGAAGTGATATCGTGTGAGTTCTAAGCCCAGACTTTAAGTGGTCTAAAAACATCCTGTTTTCTGCTTGAAGGCCAGTCCCATGTAAAAAGTCACACAACCCTGAGACTACTGTGTTGTAAGAAAGCCTGGACTTTGTGGGAAGAGAGGGAGATACTCAGCCAGCCCCTAACTGTTTCAGCCGCCACAGCTGAAGCCTGGGATGGGTGAGTGAAGGAGCCGTCTTTGATCTCCCGGTCCCAGCAAACACCACGTGGAGAACAACCACACAGCTTACCCAACCTAGACTATGAACTTGTGAGAAAAGTTGTTGTAGTTTTAAGCCACTAAGTGTTGGGGTGTTTTGTTAGGCAGAGATAAATAATTAAAACACTTGCTTAACACATGTATCCATAATCCACTGTGATATTCTCGAGCTGTGTGATCCAGTAAGGCATCAGCCAAATATGGTAGTTTAAATTTAAATTAATTAAGATGAAAGAAAGGGAAAACGCAGTGTCTTGGTTTCACTAGCCACGTGTGAGCTCAGTAGCTCATATGTGTCCTTTATCTGTTCATGGCACTGCTGTAGGGCTATGAATGTAAAAGATGACCCAGAAGTATCCTTTCTCAAAGGGTCTTGGCTGAAGAGAGGAGGTGACCTTGCCCTGGAAGGAAAGGGGACCCCGAACAGCCCTTTCAAGGCTGTCTCTCAGCTCCGTGAAGTAATGCCAAGAGGCAGATTAATTCTCTGCTTGACCCGGCTTGACTCATTGTACCTTATCCTTATTTCCATGGACATTAGCATCTTTTTTTTTCTGTTTTTGCCACTTTTCCCTTTATCCTGCCTCATCTGTGGCAATCAGAGAAACAGCCATCCTGCACTGTTCTCAGATGGTGTATGTACAGTGCATGATGTGAGAAATATCTTTGTTGAAAATAGTATGCACATAGACTTACAGAAGTGAGTAAATATGATGTATTAGAATATTTTGCAGTATTTTGTAAATCACAATGATCTCAAATGACTGGTGGAGATATCAATTAATCTGATAGAGCCATCTGAATGTAGGAATCTCTTTTCTAGAAAATCAAATTAAACATTATAATTATTAACAGATAAAATTTACTGAGCACTTACTACATGCCAGCTATTGGGCTAAAAGTCTCATAGGCACTATGTTACTTAATCCTCTCTGGGGGGTAGGGGTCATTATCCTTCACATGGTTCAAATGAGGAAATTGCTACTTAGTAACATACCCAAGTTCATACAGCTAAAAGGAGGCTGAGCCAGGACTCAAATGCAGGCAGTGTGGCCCCAGAATTTCTCTCTTAGCCATCCTGTTTCCTTGGTCTATGATTTCAAACCAAAACCAAAAAAAAAAAAAAAATCTAAAAAGTAAAAAAACTTTTCTGTTTTCTTCTCTCTCCACCCACAAGAGGCAACATTAAGACTCAGGTTCTTCAGTGGATAAGCCCATTAACCACATCTATGACCAAAGGAATGGTCATGCCTGACAGCCCAGGATGCTTTCATTCTGACTAAACACTGATGGGACACGTCTTCCATGGGCAATGAGACCTTGTTTCCAATAAAGGCTCCACCACCTACAAACTTTGTGACTCTGAGCTAGTGGGCCAGAGGCTGCTTTTGTGTCTCCTCTCTCCATCAGTCCACGCGGCTCTTTATTTCTCTTATTTTCACCTCCCTCTTTTAAAAAGTTGTGACTTTATATCTGCAGGCTCTTCATTCCCCCAGACTCTCCCTGTCTACTGTGACCCTTAAGTTCCTTTTGGCAGGAACGACCTCTCGTGAGATCTGCCTCAGCACCTAGTGTTGGATAATTGGATTGAACTAAATTATCTCAAGTTTGCTGTTATCTCTCATTTTATCCCTCAGCAAACTCTCAGAAGCACATCTCCCTCTCAATGAAGAAAGCATTTTGGTGCCAAATGATAATAATTAATAGATCTCCATCGAGAGGTAGAGAGCAAATCCAGAAAGTAAGAGAAAGTAAAAGTGGTCACGAAAATGCCAAAAAGAGAGCCAGGGCCAGGCAACCAGGTAGCCCTTTGAGGCCGGACAGAAGCTGGGGTGGCGTGGGGGGTTGGGGACAAGACACGTGTTACCCTAGAAATGGATACATGGGGACAGATGTTCATGCTTTTATTTAAAAACATTTATTTACCACACTTTGTATGTCAATCACTGAGCTACAGGGATAAACAAGACACAGTCCTCTTTGCCGAGGACTTATATCTGCTAGGGAAGAGGGTGTTCTAACAAACAAGTTCAATAATGCTAAGGAGTGTACAGATTACCCCAAGGACACAAAAGGAGGCATCAGTATGATGGAGTAGGTCAGGAAAGCCTCCAGCCAAGAAGTGTCACCTGGATATGGGGCAGGAGGACATTCCAGATAGAGCATGAAAGCAGGAAGCAGGCGAGGCACAGATACTCCGCAGCTGGGACGGTAGCGTCGGTTTCCGCTGGAGAGCAGGGCGCCGCTGGGGCGTGACTCACAACGACTGAGCTGGAGGGGTTGATGGGCAGAGCTGTTTGTAAAGGGCCTTGTTTAGTTGCAGCCAGAGCCAAGGCAGAGCCCTGGAATTCCACGCGGCAATCCAGAGGCCGGGAAGGGTGGGAAGAAAAGGAGGACGCTGCCCAGACAGCCCAGATGCTCTCTAGTCACGTCAAAGCTTGTCGCTTTTTTTCCCAAATGATTTCAATTTATTTAATTTTTTTAATTTTAATTTAAAAAATTTTTAAGAACTTTTATTGAGATATAATTGACATACAATAAACTGCATATATTTAAAGTGTACAATTTGATATTTTTTCTTATTAGTAATGTATGTATAGTAATCCCAATCTCCCAATGCATCCCACACCAACCACCCCCCAATAATTTCAATTTTTAATTTAACTAGCAACAAACATTTATGGAGTATTTACTGTGTGTCTGACACTGCTTAGCTCTTCATGTGAAGGAATGGTTGTGTTTAAACCAACTGTATGGTTGGAAGCTGAAGAGGATTCAAAGGAGACATTACTTTTTAAACTCAAGGACCTGAAAGTCTATCTGACTTATTTCACTTAGCATAATGCCTTCCAAGGACTTCCCTGGTGACACAGTGGTTAAGAATCTGCCTGCCAATGCAGGGGACATGGGCTCCATTCCTGGTCCGGGAAGATCCCACATGCCACAGAACAACTAAGCCCTTGTGCCACAACTAATAAGTCCACATGTCACAACTACTGAGCCTTCACACTGCAACTGCTGAAGCCCATGCACCTAGAGCTGTGCTCTGCAACAAGAGAAGCCACTGCACTGAGAAGCCTGTGCACCGCAGTGAAGGGTAGCCCCTGTTCGCCATAACTAGAGAGAAAGCCCACACACAGCAACAAAGACCCAACGCAGCCAAAAAAAGAAAAGAGAAAAGAAAAAGAAAAAGAAAATGACTTCCAAGTCCATCCATGTTGCTGCAAATGACAAAATTTCATTCTTTCTCATGGCTGAGTTGTACTCCTGTGTGTGTGTGTGTGTGTGTGTGTGAGACAGACAAAAAAGAAGCAGATTTACAGATATAGAGAAGAAACTAGTGGTTACTAGTGGGGGAGGGCAATGTAGGAATGGGGGAGTGGGAGGTACAAACTATGGGCTGTAACATAGGCTGTAACGGGGAACATAGCCAATATTTTAAAATAACTGTAAGTGGGGCGTAACCTTTAAAAATTGTATAAAAAAGAAAATTTTGAAAAAGAACCTGATAATCTATATGGGAAGATAAGAAAATATAAGAAATAACTACATGAGGATATAAGAAAGTATAGGGTTAATTGTTAGTATATATCCCGAAAGTCACAAGGAGGGTGAGGGTCCTTTCCTCTGTAAGAAGAAGTCTTTGCAACTAAGCATCCTGTAACTCTTTAAAACACCGGGCAGCTAGATGCTCTTGGGGGCCTGAAGCGACATGGAGATTTGCTTAAAGAACACATCGCAGAGACGGGAGCTAAATACTATTTGACTTCACACTATTATGTTTACTCATCTCTCTTCTATGAGCCAGAGGGGTCAAGGATGATTGAAATTAGAAATTGACAGGATGTAAATAGTTAATAGTCAAACCTAGGCCCTGCTCTGAACCTTTCGAGGCGGCCAGTAAATTGAACACAGCAGCAAGAAAACAGCCACTTCTGCTCACCCATGGAAACAGTCAAGCTGCCATAATTTGCACAAGGTGCAAATAACAGATCAGCCTTTCGGAGGACCGCGCACACACTGCACATTGCCGCGGTCTCACCTCGGTCGCAGAGCCTCTGCCTCACAGCTGGGCTGAAGGAATTAGCTTGCACACCAGAATATTAATGTCAGCATCTTTTATCACATGGGCTGGGGATCTGCAACCATTTGAAAAAAACCACCAACTCTGCTCGTGATTATCTGTGATTTAGAGAAAGGAGCAAAGTTATTTAAAAACACACACACACACACAACCGTCTGTCATCTGACGCATGGGTGAGTCTCTGTGTAAGAAAATGTAAGTCGAAATATTTGGGATGCTTTCTTATTTCTAAGCAATTGTGACAACGGAAAAGCAAAACAGAAAAGCAAAAAACTCCAGAAGGTGCTTTAGAAAAAGAATGAAAGGCATGCTTCCCCCACTTCTTCCCATCCCCCCAAACCCACCTTGCTATGAATTGTGTCACCTAGGCAGAGAAATATCATAAAATGCTTTTGGATTGTGTGCTGCTATTCTGTATATCTTGCCCAGCTTGTTCAGACCAGATAATAGTTTACACAGGAAGGTTCAGAGAAAGGTGGGGTACTCGGGGATAGGAATAAACTGGAGATTTTAGAACCCCCTACTTAACCAAGGAGGTGGAGCCATGCCAGTAGCCAGTAAAGGACTCAAGGCAGCAGAAGGCAACAAAATACAACAGGGAGAAGCCGACTTTGGCATTGAGACAAGGCCATCAGGCACAAAACATCTCAGACTTGTAGACTAGCAACCAGCAAGAACCCAGCCTCAGGTCTGGCAGGTTCTTACTTTTTTGTCACCAAATTCCAAAATCAAAGCCATTTCTCCCCAAGCTTGCAGATCTCATCAGGGGCTGCCTCAAAATCAACTAGATTGCTTTACCAACCTATCAATGCTCTATCAAAAACTAATCAAGTGTGCTCTGTGCCCTCCAGCAGTGACCATTCTAAGACAACGGGATGTTCACATCAGACATTAATGGCAGTAATAATCCATCCCAATGAAACCCACTACAACACAACATTTTTAAAATTATATTTTTTAAAAAGGACTTTGAAATGATATTCCAGTACAACTTGTCTCATATGAATAATCTTCTTACCAAGATCTTAATCTAGATAGATCATTTTCTTCAGTGTTTTAAGGATGCAATATTTGGTACTTATCAGATATGTCTTAATTGCATTCTGTTGTAACACCTGCTAATCTAGCCCTTTGACTTTTTAGGATTCTTTGTAGGCTCCCTCCTTATTCATTATCCTTGCTTTTTAATCTCTTGGATACTCCCAGTTTTATGCTCATAGACGCATAATATTTTTTAAAGGAGAGGTGAATTAATGAATACTATAAGCTACCAGAAGTTCCATAGTGGTTATCTAGCAGTGATGTAGTAAATAGTGTAAAATTTGAGGTTCAGTACTGGATTTTCCACTTATCAGCTGAATTACCTCAGGAAGGTTACTTAAATTTTATCAGCCTCGGTTTTCTCATCTGTACAATAAGGGTAATGACAGTTATCTCAAAAGTAGGTCATGAGGATCAATGGAGATAATAGACATAAATGACTTGGTAATATCTCTTTCATAGAGTGAGTTTCCAGTAAATATCAGTTCCTGCCACTTGGATTTCAGGAAATAATGGTTGATACAGATGAAATTAAGGGCCTATTCTGGCCAAAGTTTCATATTTATGATATTTTCTGGATTAAGACAAGATTGGTAGAAAGGTAAGTGTCCAACTCACATGTAGATATATCATTCTATTATATATTTAATCAATGTATTTTTTAGTAATTTTTCTTGTCTGAGGAGGAGTCTTTTATGGAAGAAGGCAGTGTGAATAATTGGAGCATATTATTGTTTGGTTGAAAATGTTACTTTCACCTCACTCAAACCTGCAGGTACAAGCTACGTATAGCATTTTAAATCACTAGCTTTAAACTCCGCAAACTCCAGGCTGGTGGAGTCATTCGGGGACAATAGATGTTCTAAAAGTCTGGATGATGAAGAGATGTCTACTCCTATTTCCAGGGACAATGACCATATTTCTAAGAGACTGCCATGGGCTCTCATTTGCAAAGTCTAATCAGTTTGGGACTTTATCCTTGGCATGAAAGTAGACTTTTGTCCTCTCTACTAACGTACCAAGCAGAGGAACAGCAGGCCCACATGAAGGGTGGCATATTTACCATCGTAACAAAACACAGGATTTTTAAGGAAAGGGAGCTGTGTATATTTTTCATAAAATGACATACTTGCCATGCCAGCACAGGCGGGCATTCTTCAGGCTGAACCTCAATTTCCTTTCACTATTGCCTTAATCCCTTCTGGGCAGTACACGGTTAAGCCCCTTCCAGTTACTGTAGGATTTTGAAATTTAAGAGCAAGAAAGCAAACAAGTAGAAAAGCGTATAAAGAAACAGTCTATAAGTCCATCTTTCTTCTTTTATCTTTATACGGCATCTCTCCCACCCAAGCATCAAAATTATTTGGAATTCAGTCAAGGATGGACAACAAAGTTTAATGAGTCCTCCTGTGAATTTGAGAAGTGCACAGTACTTTACTGTATTGACTCTCAGGGCTTCTGTTATTCCAATTTGGCCCATAGTCAAGCCAAAGAGAAATTATTGACCCTAGCACTGAGGTAGTTCCTGTAAAATACAGCTTCTTAAAAACACATTGAATCTTAACAATATAATTGACAAAACATCGCTAAAGATGTAAAACTAATGAGCCATGATGTTTGTAAGAATGTGCTTTAAAAAGTGAAGCGTGCCTTATCATTTGGTGTATATTTCATGAACAAATGCCTACAACCAGAGAGACAAATGACTTCTCTACTCTCATGTCTTGCTCTTGCTGGTAAAGTTTCTGTGACACTTTCCTTGTGCAAAGATGTTAGACTATACACTTTAGGGGCAAATTTTACATCAACCAAGGGCTTTATTATATTATGTTTCTTGTCTCTTTTGTTCCATTTCATTTTTTTAGTAGAAATTAACCCTGTCTTCCTTTATGCATGTATGCTTATCTTCCCAACTAGATTATTAACTCTTCAGATGACCATAGACAATGTCTAAAGTCTTCTTGACCTTCATCTGTGGCAATGACATACTCTGCAAAAAGCAAGCACTTTATAAAATTGATTCTGTTTCCTCTCTGCTTCACCTGCATAGGAAACACCTATGTTTTCACTCCTCATTTCTGGAGCCAGATGGAATATTGTCTTGATGTGGGTTTCAACAAGAATGGGATGAAGGTATTTCTGAGAATGTTTGAGGAAGCTGTCCTCTCCTATCCCCTCCTGTCCCCACCTGGCCTCCAGTACCACTTACCCAATATGATACAATGTGACATCCAGTACCCTTGAGGAAAAGTCAAAGGATATAAAGGCCAGATACGTGATAGAGCACAAAACATTGTGATACGCAAAAATGAGCTACACAAACTGAAATTTAAATCACAGTCTGTTGTCCCATGAAAGTACAAAAATTGCTAATTCTTCTTCTTCTTCTTCAAAAAAAGGTATTTATACCATTTTGTGGCGAATCTACCACTTCTACATCAGACTGCGTTTCCTGGCCCGCTCCCAGCCATTTTAACCATGCTATGTCTCTATTTGGGTAGATATTATTATAGTTAACAACAAGATTTTTTAAAAAATTTGCTAGTAAAAAGGGCCTCTTCTTTCCATTTCTTGATTGAACAGGCATTGAATAATCTGTGGAAATATTATTTCAGTGAAAGGTGACCATGCTGTAGCAAGAAAAATTTTTTAAATTTTTTCTCTTGGTGAGTGATTGGGTCTCACTGAATTCATCCGCTGGAACCAAGTGTCAGGCTTGCTTGCTCCTTAGTTTATTGTTCATTATTTAATACATTTTATAGAATTATAGAGTCGGAATAGAATTCAAGAAGTCTAGTAGAGCCTTCTGGTCACAGGGAAGACACTCTGAAACAATGTCAAACAGAATTGTTTATTGAGTCCATATGGCCTAAAATGGCAAGGACAGAATACTCTAGCCCAGGGTATATCATAGATATCTGTTTTTCCTTCCCTTATCTATGTATATTTCAACCTGTTTTAGAAGGAAATTCATTTCATTTGGCATGCTTTCCTCTTTGCCAAGCTTTTTTGGATGTTTCAATACATTGTTGTCTTCCAGAGAGAACAGTTTTATCTCTGTATAAACTATAGGACCTATTTAAATGCCTTTCTAATATCTTTCCCTTAAATATAAATGCTATGTATGTCTTGTCAGTTTATAGTTTTGTGGGTTTTTTCCCCTGATCCTTCAGTGAGTTATTTAAAAAGATAATTGATTTTAAAATATTAGCTCTATTCCTTAAAAAAATTGTATTAATTAAAGTGATGCAATCACATTGAGGAAGGCATGGCAAATGAAGAAAAAAAAAAATACAATCAGCAAGTCCCACCATGCTAGTACAATCCCTGCTAATATTTTAGTATATTTCTTTTCAGTCTTTTTTTCCTGATACAGAATTTTTTGTCCATAGTTTTTATCATAGAATTTTTTTTGCTCCTTCTCAGTTAGTGGGATAGCAAAAGCATTTACCAAGTGTCTACTCTTCATAATAATCACTTTTTTTTAAAGAACTTTTATTGAGATACAGTTAACAGACAATAAACTGCATGTATTTAGAGTGTACAATTTGGTATCCCAATCTCCCAATTCATTCCCTGCCAACCCTCCCCGCTTTCCCCACTTGGTGTCCATATATTTGTTCTCTACATCTGTGTCTCTATTTCTGCCTTGCAAACCGGTTGATTTGTACCATTTTTCTATATTCCACATATATGTGTTAATATACGATACTTGTTTTTCTCTTTCTGACTCTTCACTCTGCATGACAGTCTCTAGGTCGATCCATGTCTCTACAAAGGTCCCAGTTTCTTTGCTTTTTACAGATGAGTAATATTCCAGTTAGTGTGACAGCAAAAGCATTTCCCAAGTGTTTAGTCTTCATAATAATCACTTTTGCCATCATTTCATTGACTGGCTCTGCCTTTCTTCCGTTTCAGGACATTTTGGGGATTGTTTCTGTATTTTAATTACACATAATGCTGCAATGAATATCTTTGTATGTGTACTTAAGATTATTTCCTTAGAGTCAATTTCTAAAGAGGCTAAAATCTATAAATATTGAGGATTTTGATATGCATTGCCAAACTTCTTTGTAAAAGATTTACACTAATTCAGAGTACCATCAGCAATGTTTGAAAGTGTTTATTTCCTTTGATCTTCACCTTCAGTGGGACTTATACCCTTTAAAAAATATGAATTTAATAGACCAGAAAAATGCATCATTTAAAAAAATAGATTTATTTCTAGTGAAAAGGGATATTTTTCCTTTATATTTCTTCCCCTTTGTAAATTATTTATTCTCTTTATTTGTCCATTTATCTATTGACTACTCATATTAGGCTTTTGAAAATATTTGCTTCCAATTTTTTAAGCCACCTAAAATGTATGTATTTGGTATTTTATAGCTGAATGTGTCTGCTTTTTCCATCTCTTCTACCATTTCCCCCAATCTTGGTTTTAACGTAATTCAAATTACTCACTCTGATTGTCAAGCCAGCACATTTTTCTCATCTCTTTTTGGAGGAGCTGTACCTCTTTCGTGATTTCACTTTGCTGATTTGTTCTCATGTAGTGATTTTGGGTTTTGGCATCATTCTTCACGATCTTGGCCTGCTGTAGACTCTCTGTGGTTCTCATTCACAGGACAGCACCTGCTCGAGTCTAGGATAGCCTCCTAATTATTTTACCACACACTGCCCATCTCTTGTGACCCATCAGCCTAGTTACTGACCCCAGGCATTAATGGAAAGGCCTCTAAGGCTGTGATGAATAAAAAACTTGTTGTTTAGCAGGTTTTCTCTTCATTCCAGGACACATCACACTGACGGGGGAGACGAGACTGTAATAGGAAGAGCACGATGATGGTGAGTGCGATTTTGTTTTTCTGGCCACAGACTTTTCATTCCCAAGGTAGAGAACACTCATGTCTGTTCACTAAGCTCAGGAAAGAAATAATGAGAAACAGGTGACGGCCTTGAAAGCATCATGGAATCAGTTCCCTGAGCAATTGACTGCTCTCCAAAATGATGCCCTGAGCATGTGCAAAGGAAATTTAAAAAGAGTATAAATGCAGCAAACCGATCCAAATCATGTCTGGAGTGGAAGATGTATCACGTTGGGACACAGAATAGCCATTAGGGTGGGCAACAGAACAGGATCTGTGATTTCAAGAACTACAAACCATATCGATGTGAGAAGCTGTCAACCTCTTAAGACAGGATTATATTACTCTTGTCCCTCTTATGGTCCCTCTCTTCAGTCTCCTAAGACACGGTCACTGTTTTCTTTTATTTGCCTTAAATATGTAAGAGGCAACAGAGTTGAGGAGAGGTTATGGGCTTTGTGACCAAACAGGTCTGTCTACCTATTCATGGGCAAGTGACTTAATCTTTTTGAGAGTTGACATCCTCAAAGGTAAAATGGAAACGATGGAAATCTCCCCGTCCAGGTTGTGAGCTTTAAAGCTAATGCCTTAAAATGTCTGACTCCAATCTTTGCAAATGATGGGCTCCAATAAATGGTATTCTGGTTGCTATTGCTGTTTTTATTAATGTTCAGGGTTAGCTCTTGAGACATGACCTTGCTATGCATGGTAAATTACCATGTGGAGAGCAGAACTTGGATTCAAGTGTGTAGAAACTGTTAATTCACTGTTGCAGTGTTTGAGAGTAGAAAAATATGTACATTGTTCCCATATCAGTGCTGCTTTCACTTGGAAAAAAATACTTTCTGTTTATTTATATTTTCATGGCATTATATTTTTGCAGGATGATTCTGTGTTGTCTATATGGAAAAGGAGAAAGAGGAATTTGCAATATTGCTGATTAGCTGTTGGGGTGGGGGGTGGTCCAGAAAGCACAGCCATGGGTTCATTATCTTTTGTACCCTCTTGGAAACCAGGACAGTGCTCTCAATAATTATTTTTATCACCCAAAACGTAATGTACGGTATTGCTTAGCCAAGGGAAACATCTATTTATTTATATATCTATAAACTAGATCTTCCCCAAAGATGAAAGTCTTATTTATTAAATTAGAATGTAGATTTGGAAAAGTACTTAAATCCATGATCAAATTGCCCTCCCCCCTACTTGGGCTAATTTTTAAAATAAATAGAATGCACTAGGAAAATGATAAGCAAGAAAAGACATGGATGCATTATTTCCGCCCCCATAAAAAGAGAATCTTCAGGAGTCCCTTGCTGTCACCTCTGAAGATGTAAAGCGCTCACAAGAAATTCTAGTCAACAGTGACTGAAAATAGGTTGGCAATCATAAATTAAAATTAAGGAATTTAAATATGATATAAAATCATTTAATCTTGATGATTTATGCTGGTTCTCAGAGGCAATTATTTACTAACGCTTATGTTTATTGCTCTTTTGACTTTTTTAATTACAGTAAACCCCAAATTCAATTATACACTCTAGTATATATTTCAAGCAATAGTATTGTAAATAAAAGGAGAACCAATTAATAATGTGCTTAGTCTAGCAAAGCTAAATCAAAGATAATACAAAACATGGGGCAACTTGATTAAGGTTTGAAAGCTGTGGGAAAGATCCCATCTGGTTAAGTTGGAAAAATCTGAAGGTTGGAAATGATGATTCCTTTTTTCTTTTTTTAAAAAAATAGAAGAGCTCTTTACTAAGTGACTTCTAACCGGTTATGTAAATTGTCATTTTCTAAGTTTAGAGGCAATTAAAAACATATATATTTGAAAGCCACAACTTTCTTATCAGTAATCAGGGATGTGGCTTTTAGGTCCAAACTACAGTTTTGTGGGCTTATCTTCCTTATCATCTCCCACTGGCGTATGCTCTTGGAATGATATAGGCTGATCCAGCTGTGTTTTGTGTTCCTTAAACATCTCACACTATTCCTCAAATGTTTGGGGTTTGACAAAACCCCAAACGCATTTGGCCAAGCACGTTTTCCCTTGATTTTTAAACACATGTGGGTTTTATGGGAAATTTAATCCATGTGTTTTTGATTCCTTTACACTTAACTCATCAAAATGTTGTTGTGTAAGGTCCCTTTGATGTCCAAGAAGCTTTTGGAGCTTTTTTTTTTTTATGGGACACTTTAATCCTTTTTTCTTAGAAACAGGAAGTTACATGATGCCAAGAAAAAATAAAGTCACACACCACGATGATGATATTTGATTGAACATTTTAAAATCCTAGGGTTCAACTTGGTTCAGAATTTGAGTGAAATAATTCTCCTGGTCATTAATTTTTCATTAAATTCGTTGCTTCTTTGTGGTTTCGAAACAATAAAATGTTGTCTTTTTCTTCAGGAGAAAAATACAAAGGTAGCAGAAAATCACACACAGATTTTAAATTGATGGTGATGTTTTATAAACGAGGTTGGCTTTTTAACACATACATATATAGACCAAAGGAAGCTTTGTGAATTGAGGATCAATTCTGTCCTCCATATGCCCCAAAGTAGCCTGGAGAAAGGGTATTTGATGGGAAGTTACAGTGAAAGAGAAAACCTACTCAAAACATCGGGGAAACATGCATTGGTTTTATTAGCATTTTGTGTTTAAATGTGTCACAAAGACGTTAGGAAAATGTCATACATGCACGTATAAATGAGGAGGTTACATGATGAGAAGTGTATCACCAGAATGGATTTTATAGTCTGAGAAGTAAGGATCGTTCTTACCTCCTACAATTGCTGCGAAGTTTAAATCAGTTGATACACAGAGGGCGCTGTACTGCCTTCTTATTTTTTTATTTATTGGCTGCATTGGGTCTTCATTGCTGCATGAGGGCTTCCTCTAGTTGCGGAGAGAGGGGGCTACTCTTCATTGCAGTGAGCAGGCTTCTTGTTGCGGTGGCTTCTCTTGTTGTGGAGCGCAGGCTCTAGGTGTGCAGGCTTCAGTAGTTGCAGCACATGGGCTCAGTAGTTGTGGCGTACGGGCTTAGTTGCTCCATGGCATATGGGCTCTTTCCAGACCAGGTCTCGAACCCGTGTCCCCTGCCTTGGCAAGCGGATTTGTAACCACTGAGACACCAGG
Organism: Hippopotamus amphibius kiboko; assembly: GCF_030028045.1. NCBI lineage: Eukaryota > Metazoa > Chordata > Mammalia > Artiodactyla > Hippopotamidae > Hippopotamus > Hippopotamus amphibius. The sequence goes on from NC_080196.1 coordinate 96,468,062, forward strand.
GAAGCCTTGTACTGCCTTCTTACAGGAGCTCAGCAGGTGTAGCTTATTTTATTGTTTAGGGTCAGACAAGATTTGGGTTTGTCCTCCAGCTCTAGCAATTACTGTGACCTTGAGCAAGGCCCTCTCTCTTCAAGCTCGGTGTCCTCATCTCTCAGGAGTCCTCTGAGAATTGCTAGGAGGATTATGTAAACATCATGTCACATAATCATAGCACCTAGGGGTCTTCTATGCATTAACACTTGAAATGTCAACTGTTTGACAGATGAAATAGTAACTTGGCCAAAGTCACAAAATTATGAGTAATAGACCAAGGATTTGAACTCACTTCCTCTAACTAAATAGTTCATGTTCTCTCTATTGCTTTTTTAAAAAGACAGTTAATGAATGTTAAAAATAAAAACAAAGAAGAAGAAGGAAATGTGGATGATTTTGTCAGGATTGTCAGGGGCCAGTACCTTAATATGAGAACTGATTTTACACTTGATCCTTGAACAATGTGGGGGTTAGGGGCCGACCCTCCTTGCAGTCAAAAATCCAAGTATAACTTATAGTCAGCCCTCTGTGTCCACAGGTCCTGCAAAGCCACATATCCTAGGATTCACCCAACCGAGGAGAGGACCATTCAGCACTGTGGTAGTTACTATTGAAAAAGATCCACGTATGAGTGGACCCATGCAGTTCAAACCTAGATTATTCCAGGGTCTTTACTTCTTTCTTTGAGAATTTTCCTTCTACAACGTGGAAGTCTTTCCATGAAATTAGTCATGTTAAGCAAAGAAAAATGTTGTGTTTACAAAACAATGTTCTTGGGATGTGATCTCTGCTTTCCGAGTTCTGAGGCTAAGCAAAACTGGATAGAAAGCCCATTAAACTTTCCTCTCTGTTCTCGTCCTTTGTTCTCTGCTCAAAGCTCACCTCTGAGGTTAGATGACAGACTGTATGCTGGGACAGACAGACAGACCTTACTACTGAGGAGCTCTCGTTCTCTCTGTGTCTAATAGCACAGTGATTTTGAGGGATTCTGTCTCATATGAAATCATTAGCTCATTCCATTCTGTCATCAATATAATCAGAATTAACCTACCAGTTAAAATGGCAGAAGCTTTATTTTACAATGTCTGAAGATTATTACCAATCATCAGTGCCATTTCATTGATCCAGGAGATTGAAATGGTAGTGGTAGTGGACAAATGCCTTATAAAATTATGTATATCATTAGCGACCTGATAGGAAAACCAGACAAGAAGGAGATACCAAAATTTCACATCTCAAGATGATGGCCAATTTAAGATCAATCAGATATGAAACTAATAATGTAAGTTAATGAGAATTTTTTCTCAAACTACAAAATTATTTTGCACTCTACTTTGAGAAACATCTTTTGGGCAAAGTGAGGGGGCTATATTGTATTCTGTTGGAAAGGAATAGATGTGTATATTACTTTTTTGCTTATAATTTGCACAAATCAGCAAATAAAATGATATTCTTATTTTAATTGTGGGTTCCATGAACTATAACATGGACGAATGACTTACAATAAATTACTGAAGAGCAGTAATAGATGGTAGTTTTTCAACTTAATTCTTACCGTTAGCATTATTTGCTATTTACATATTCATTTAAATAACAATGATAGTAACTAGCATTTTTTTAGGTTCAATATATTTTTAAAAGTTTATTTATTTTTGGCTGTGTTGGGTCTTTGTTGCTGTGCAAGGGCTTTCTCTAGTTGTGGCAAGCAGGGACTACTTTTTGTTGCAGTGCATGGGCTTCTCATTGCAGTGGCTTCTCTTGTTGTGGATCATGGATTCTAGGTGTGCAGGGTTCAGTAGTTGCGGCTCGAGGGCTCCAGAGCGCAGGCTCAGTAGTTGTGGCGCATGGTCTTAGTTGCTCCGCGGCATGTGGGATCTTTCCAAATCAGGGATCGAACCCGTGTCCCCTGCATTGGCAGGCAGATTCTTAACCACTGCGCCCACCACCAGGGAAGTCCCAACTAGCATTTATTGAGTCTTTCCATGTTGCAGGCACTATTCTTGGTAATTTATAGAAATTAACTCATTAAATCCATACATGTAGGTATGCTTATTATTCCCATTTTACAGATGCATAATCTAGAGCACATAGGTTAAGGAACTTGCCAAATGTTATTCAGCTGGTAAGTGGCAGAGTCTGCATTGCAAAGGTTTTGCTTAAAATATAGGTTATCTGAAAGGGCCGCTCATTCTATGATTTTTGTGTCATAAACATAGCTTTTCTATTTCAAAACATATTCTGTCCTCTAACAGATTCTCTGGGGTAGTGTCTGTGTCTTTGTGTCCCCAAAGGGCTAAGTAAACGCTTTGCCCATTGTTGTTACTTGCAGTAACCAAATCTTACTTTCTTTTAATATATCAAATGAAAATGTGTCTCTACATTCAAAACATCTGGCCATGCAGAACGTTTTGTAACTCACCACCAGGAATGTGACACCCACAGTTTTTAATAAATCTCAGAGTGTGTCAAAACACCTGGCTAATATAGGCCATCTGAGGGAGGGAGAGAGGAAATCTTCTGATGTCTGTGCCCAGGGAATTGCGGAGAGCACACCCCGGAAATGAAGGAAGGAACTGAGCCCAGTGCCCGCGATTATGTGAAGCTGTACCTTCTCATTATGCTTCCCAACCATCATACCTCCACCTAAATGAACCAAAGATGCAAGCCCTCTCTCGAAAGTCTTACTGTGGAAAACCAAGCTTTGAACATGCTGAGTGCAAGGAAAGAGAAAGAAAACTAAGGCACTAGGAAGACAAGCTGACTGTCATTCTGCATGACACAGAAAGTTATTAGAACTTATAGACATTATATAGAGGTTAATATTTTCACTATATTTGTTATTTTGGAATAATTTTAGATTGACAGGGAAGTTGCAAAGATAGTATAGAGAGTTCCTATATATTTTCCATCCAGCTTCCCTTAGTGCTAAAATCTTAACATAGCTATGGTACCTTTGTCAAAACTATGATATGAACATTGGTACAATACTGTCAGCTAAACTAGAGACTTTATTTGGATTTCACCAGGCTTTTCATTCATATTCTTTTTGTTTCCCTGGTCTGATATGGGAGACTACACTGCATATAGTCATCTTGTCTTCTAGTCTTCTGTAACCTGTGACAGCTTCTCCATCTTTCCTTGTTTTTCATTAGCGGTTGACTTTTTGAAAAGGAAAGAGAGTATAAAATATCAAACCATTGTGTGTGTGTGTGTGTGTGTGTGTGTGTGTGTGTGCGCACATGAGCTCATGCACAGAAAGGTCAAGGAATTTTCTCTGGAGGTGATGCTTGAATAGAGACCTAAATTTAAAACGTGAGAAATATCGAGGGATGAAAAGAGCTTAGAAAAGAGGGTTCCAGGTAGAGGGAGTAGCACATACAAAGGCCCTGAGGCAGGAAGGCAGGAAGAAGTGTGATGTGTTCAAGGAACAAGGGAAAGCTAGGCTGGTTGGATTGAAGGGCCAGGTCATTAGTGGCTTGGAGGCCATAGTTGTAAATGTGATATCTTTCCTGGAAGATTTCCTTTGTGTCTTTTACAACATAAAACATAATTCTCCAAAAATCAGCTCTAGGTGGAATTAAGCTATGACTACTCATATCCAGACAGCCTTTCTCTGACCGTAAGAACCAACCCAAGCTCATTCTTGAGAGGACAGGCAGATATCTGACTATTATCCGAGACAGTTCAACAATATCTGCTTTTTCATGTGAAGTTCTGGCACAACAAGCTAAAAGGAGCTGCCAATAATTCTAACTACCTAGGTGCTTAATGATCTATTAGTTGTTGGCTCTTTCCTTCCCTCTGGAAACTATTACCCTAGCTTAATCTACCCGCGCCACCCAGGCTCTGCCAATCAAATCTGTGCAAGTTGCCAAATATGACAACATTAAAATGAATGATATAATTATTTTAATGTCTGAAGGAAAGATTGTATCTCTTATGAGAGGATGGCAAAAAAGTATCTATCTCAGACTGTTTATTTTCTCTCCAATTCCCTTCCTTGAAGTGGTTTTTGCAATCTCTTGATTTTCTGCTGTCAAGCTATATAGTTCATGATCTGAACACCTCTCCAATCACTGGACCCTTGCCTTCTAGGTGCTATCCAAGAGAAAAAGGGTGGCTTATAAACCATTCATGTTGCTTCTTCTGCAAAAGCCATCCTAGATATAAAATTGGAGAGTTTTGAAAGCAATAAGTAAAACTTCAGCCATCTCTCTCAATAGAGCTCTTCAAATCTCTGTCATCCACAAAAAATAAAGCGTATAAATTGAAATTGATTTTTATAAAACCTTCATAAAAATAAATCTAAACATTTGGAAACATCTGTTGGATGGCTCAGGAACTTCATTTTTATTATTTCTGAATGAGTCCAGCTTTTGAAGAGCTGGGACCAATGAAATCTTATCACGTACAAAATCAATCAGATGTGTGGATAGTCACAATAAGAAGAGACCGCCATAACCTTGGTTCTCCTTTTGATCATATTTAACCTCAAGCTTCAAAAACATGGAGCATAGTAGGTACAACCACTGGCTTTGGTTACATGTAATGGTGGTTTTAAGTTCTGGGTCTTCCCTTCATTAGCTCTGTGACCTTGGACAAGTTACTGAAACATTTCTAAACTTCAGTTTATAGATTTAAAAAATGGAGATAATAATATTTCTGCTATCTAGGATGATTGTGAAGATTAAATGAGATCCTTTACATTAGGGACTTAACAATGCCGTACTCATTTAAAATGATCAATAAAAGTTAATTCTTAATATAATTATTACTGTTAATAAGATCAAATATTTATTACCCTTCTGATGTGCAATGCAGTATTCCAAGCACTGTAGGGACTCAAAAAATAATTCAGCAGGGTTTCTTTTTGGAGAACTAGGACTTATTCACATGGAAGGTTCACTATCAAATAGAGGATCTAGGAAGAAAAATAAAAAGAATTTAGAAAATATAGTAAATGACTAATTGTCAAAGACCCGCGCAGGCAAAAAGGAAACCTCTGAGAGTGAAGGTGGTTAGGATTCAAAAAGGCTAGGCAGAGTATTCTATTATTGTGTGTAGAGATTATACAGTAGCGAATCATATATCAAAGATTGCATCAGTAGAAAACTTAGTTATTGTGAGATGAATAGTTCTGTAGTTAGTAAAAGTAAGATTCTGATATGAAAATAATATGGTGATGGTTAACAGTAGTTTAATTCGATTAATTCATGTCAATTAAACGTAATGAATTCATTAAAGCCCTTCCATAAATCAGAACTTTTCATTTCACGAGAAATTCTTGTAATGGGTTGGAATGTTTTTGTTCGACTCTGATTCCAGCTTTCACTCAGCAACTCTGATCTTGTTGAGCAGTCGTGATAAGGCCAGCCGCAACTGAAATGAGCACGTATCAGTATTCTAACACCTTTAGGTCTATCACCCCTACAAAACCCTTGTCACTTTAGTTTAATTGCTAATTCCCTGGAGAGCCTCCTCTAATGACCCATTTACATTAAAGCTTTTAAATTAGATTTCAATCTTAATTTCACTTGAAATGTTACCCTGGAGTAATCATTCCATTATAAATCATTTTATTTGATTTTATGGAATTGCTCAATTACAAGAGAAGTATTGAAATAAAGTGCAGCTATACTGAGAAAAGCGGAGAGACAAAAGCAGAGTCTGTTTGACTTTGGGAAAATGTTATCAGTCAGGGCAAAACTTAGTCATTTATGAGCCACACAATGTCTTACAGTACTGAACTGGGGTAATTTTTGAACCAGACGTAATTGGAGTACTGTGACAGTTTGAATGGATATTAAAGGCTTTAAACTTGGGAAGGAAGCAGGGGAGAATGCCAAGACCCTTCCAGATCAAGGTAGGATGCGTCTTTCCCTTCTGGAGAAATTGTGGACCCCAAGAGGCCACCTTTAAGGACTGGGTGGCATTTCAGAAATTACCTTCTTCTTTAAATCTGGATTCCATTTGTACAGGTATGTGCTATCAAGTCTCCCTCAGCTGACAGCTCCTCACCCTGTGGTATGTTTTATTTAGGCTTCACTGTATACCTGGTAATGTTACTGTATGCTCAAGGTGAAAACTTTCTGAGGATGTCTTTTTAGCCTCCTGTAGGGTGGGTCAAAATGATTTTTATTATTAAAAAATAAGCTACATTACACTCTTTGGTTAACAGATTTTGGGAGGAAAAAAAAAGAAAGATGGACAGAACTTTTATACTGGATAAGCAGTAGATAAGTCTTAGAAGGGGCCAAAGACACAAATAATCCCAAGGGAGCACTGAAGCTTCTGTAGAGTTAAGTGACCTGCTTTCTTTGGGCTGAACTAGAAGTTTACTCAGGCAGTGCAGGAACTACTAACAAGAACTTCCACACATTTCCTCTCTGTAATGTCGATATTTTACTCTCTAGAAATACAAACTTCTTTAAAAAATTCAGAAAGGATTGATTTATGTTCTTCTAAAACAATGAGACAATGATTATGAACACCAACTTGTCATAGGGCATGGATTTCGCTATTTGTAATTTTTTTGATTTCCTATGGCCTTGTACCTGATCAATTTTTATACATGTTGCAAGTAGTTAAAAATGTATATTTTCTATTTCTTGAGTGCAGTTTTCTCTATATTCATTCATTCTTTTATTCATTCAGGAAATATTTAGTATCTATAATGGGCCAAGCACTCTTCTAGGCAGTGGGGATGGAGCAGTGAGCAAGTAAATGAAACATCTATGACGTCTACTAGCTTGTTAATGCTTATCAAAATTCCTACAGTCTTACTAATTTTTGGTCTGATTGAGAGCTCAGTTTCTGAGAGACAGGTGTTGAAATATCTACTATAATTATGACTGTATCATGTTCTGCTTAGAAGTCTGTCACTTGTTGCTTTAATTTTTTAGGCTAACATTTTAAGTGAAGACAAACTCGATACAGCTCATCAGTGAACTGTTGCTTTTATTTTTAGCAGTGCCCCTCTCTTGGTGCTTTTTTGCCACGTATATTTTGTCTAATATCCATACTTTTAGAGCAGTTTTCTTTTGACTTTTGTTAAATATTTTGTGTAAAATATCTTTTTTGTGCTATTTTATTGCAAAAATATTTCTTTTAAACAACATACAACTATTGTTTGTTTTTGTGTTTTAATTCAAACTTGTAAACGCAGCAATTCATCAACCTCATTTTTTCCCCTGGCAAATCTCCTGCTTTACACACCCATTTTCCTTCTCTAATCTATGTTTAGTTTTCTTTAGGCCTGGTATACAACTATTGTCTTGAGATTTCCCTTTTCTGCTATTTATTGTTGGATGTCATATTTACTACTTCTAAATTTATTACCTTGTTTTGTGGACCTATATCTTCCAGTAGCTTCTTATAAACAGTCATATAAGGAGTAAGCTATTGGGTACTTTATGTATTTGAAAATATCTTTTTAAAAACTATTTCTAAAAATTATTATTATTATTATTTTTGGCCACACCACACGGCTTGTGGGATCTCAGTTCCCTGAACAGGAATTGAACCTGGTCCACTCCAGTGAAAGTCCGGAATCCTAACCACTAGGTTACCAGGGAACTCCCCAAAATATCTTTATTTTGACTTTAGATTAGATTGATTGGTTGGGTATAGAAATCATATTCCCTTTGAAGTTTGTTTGTTCCATTGTCTTTTAGCTTCCAGTGTTGTTCCTGAAAATCTAATGATTCATTCTGTGTATTCAACTACTTTTTTATCTTTTAAAGAAGATATTAGTGTTGTAAAATGTCTTGGTGCGTGTCATTGTCTTTTTATTCTACCTCTGAGACTTTATATTTTATTCATTTTATTGATAGCTTATGTTTTTATTATCCCATTTTTAATTTTCAAAGCTCTTTCATGCTCTCTGTTCCTTTTTTGAAATGTAGCATCTATTATTGTCTCTTGTATACATTGTCTTCCTTTATCACATCAAATATATTAATGATAGTTTTTGATGTTTTCTTCTGCTCCTTCCATTGCATTTCTCCAAGTTCCTCTTTCCTGTTTGTTTTGGGTTCTATCTCTCACGTTGTAGGTTGTCTTCAAATTTCTTGTGACCTTTGGCTCTCATTTCATATTTAAGTGGTGGGCTTCATTGTAGTGGGTGGTTGGAGAGTAGAAGAGCTTTTTGGTTGGCAGATAACCAAATGGTAGTATATATGTATTTTTTCCCCTCTGAGGCTATTCAGCTTCTCAGAAGAAGAATCCTCCAGCCTCCCGCCTGGTGAGCAATGGTCTGGGAGAATTGTAGGAGATGTGGGGTAGGTGTCTAACCATTCAGTTTAGTCAATGACTCACTCCCCTCTACTGGACCTTGGCTTTCAAGTCTGAAGCCTTCCAATTTAGTTATTTTTTTTTTCATCCCCAGAGAAATGAATACATCCCTAATGTGGCAATGAAGGCATTGTCCATCTGAGGGAGAAGGTTGGGGAGGTTGTTTGATATACAAATTTTTAACCAATCCTCCTATTTTTAGCTCTTTTCTCCTTCCCCTTCTACCATGTTCCATCAAATCACCTGATTCTATTTCTTGACACCGTCTCAGTTTCTACCTGACAAATAAGCTTGCTTTGCATGATATCACACTCCTGCATTTATGTTGGAGTTTTCTCCTCTGTGCTGAGTCAGTTATCGCCACCTTGTCTTCTTCCTAGCTTCCAACATTTGTTGACACATTTTTTTCTCTGTTGAATCGTCTGTTCAACTTATCTTTAAGGATTTATAGCATTTTATTCCTTTATTGTGATGGAATTTGGGGAAAGAATGACACTAAATGCTTGTGTTCACGAGGCTGTGTTTAACCAGAAGTCCCTTGGATGTGTCTTAATTTATTTTTACTGCTGCTAAGGTCTTAGAATTTCTATATTTCTTTTTTTTAAATTAAAGTATAGTTGATTTACAATGTTGTATTAGTTTCAGCTATACAGCATAGTGATTCAATTATGTATATTATATATATGTATATAATATACATACACATGTATATTCTTTTTCAGATTCTTTTCCCTTTATAGGTTATTGTAAAATATTGCGTATAGTTCCCTGTGCTATACAGTAGGTCCTTAGAATTTCTATATTTTTATGAACTGAGGAGGATGGTAAGTGTGTATGTTGGGGCAGGAGGAAGAGGAGGTTAGGGTGTGTTCTTCTACATCAATCCAGTTTGGTATATTTACTCCTTTATTTCTTATTAAACCGATCACAGTAGATATTCTAATCTCTGTTTTACAGATGGGGAAACTGAGACTCAGGGTTAATAAGTCACTAACTCAAGACAACAAAATCATGTTAACTTGCAGAGCAATATCTAACTCCAAAGCAAATGCATAATATAAGCTCTATTTATGGTTAATGATTAATGATTTAAGAAGACAGTGTGTGTGTATTAGTAATAAATCAATTTCACCCACCAATGATCTGATTTGTGAAGTGTCACTGTTTATAGTTTACTTACATTCACCTTTCAACCATTCATTATTTGGATTCCCACCCTGGGTACTAAGATTTTCATAACAATAGATTCTGCCTTTTTGAATATCGACACCACCATACATTCTAGAGAACAATTTTTAATGAGACAGTTAAATATGATCTAATTGGTTTACTGTGTCTGGGTTCCATAATCAATCTACATAATTAACACTTAGATGTAGCTGATGGAGTCATGTGGCGGTTTGATAGAGAAACATGGGTCAAACTAGTTCAGTGAACCCCTTTTAGTGCATCCTTCCTTATGAAGACAGTCAGTAACCTTCAGATACTCACACTTACAGACTTATATACTCTCCATTCCTCTCATCTCACCAGCCCTCCCCTCCTCTCCTCCCTCCTGTCTCCTTCCCTTTTCTTTATCTACCCCTCCCTTTTCTCTTTCTTCTTTCTTTTTTCTTTTCTTTTCTTTTCTATTCTTTCCTTTCCTTTCCTCCTTTCCTTTCCATTTTTTTTTTTTTTGACTATTCCTCAAAAATTGTGGTCAGAGTAGGCAAGTAGAGGCAAATAATTCAGAAAGATTTGGGTCATTATAAGAACTTTGTCAGGATTTCACTGGCCATTCAGTGGTTAAGACTAAGCACTTCCACTGCAGGGGGCAAGAGTTTGATCCCTGGTCGAGGAACAAGTTCCCACATGACACGTGGCACGGCCAAAAAAAAGAAAGAGCTTTACCTTAAGCACTGTGCCTAGATAGCAAATACCTGTTTTCTGAGTGAATGAATCAGTGAATGAGTAATCATTTGTTCATTGGTGGCTTCTACGATACACAAAGGAAGCTCTTTAGCTTATGAACAGCCTGCACAGTGACTTCTTTAGTTTCTACTCTGTCTTTTCTTGATCAAGTCACAGTTCTTAAAGATGATGTATTGATCCAGGCTGTAAATATATACATTAATTTAAAAAATGAATAAAAATACCATATTTTGAACTGGTCAAGGCATCAGATGCTATAAATATGTGTTCTGAGGTGTTATGTCTAGTGAGGATGGTGGGGCCTGTGAGAAACTAACACAGGAATTAAACATTGAAATACTTAGACAGGGTAAATGTATATAAAGTGCACAGCATGTGCCTATAAGGCTTCTGCTCCAAGTTCCAGTGTGTGTGTGTGTGTGTGTGTGTGTGTGTATGGTGGGGGAGAGGGGCGGTTGGGGGGTACTTCACCAAACAATTCTCCAAGGCTAGGTGGGTGTCCTACAATGCAACTCAATTCTGACACTATCTACCCAGAGACAGCATCAGATCTCCCAGGTGAAGGGCGCCGTCCCACGAGACTGCCCTTGACTTCAGATGCCAATTGCAAGTCCAGGTTGTTACCTGTGCTTTTACCAGACTGGCTATACGTCACAGATTCCCATGATCTCCTCCTGTGTTTAATTAATGTGGTAGAGCAGTTTACAGGACTCAGGAAACCAGTTTACTTTCTAGTTTACCAGTTTATTACAGAGGATACTAAAGGATAAGAATCAATAGTTAGATGAAGAGATACACAGGACAAGGTCCTGAACAAAGGAGCCTCTGTCCCTATGGTTTGGCTCCTGGCACTGTGGCACACAGAAGCATTCTAGTTCCCCAGTCTGGGAGCTTTCCAAACCCCCTCCTTTTCCGTTTTTATGGAGGCTTCATTACGTAAATGTGATTGACTAACTCATTGGCTATTGGTGATTGATTCAACCTCCAGCCCCTTTCACCTCCCTGGAAACCAGGGGAAAGAATGAAGGTTTCAACCTTCTATTCACAGCTGGTCCCCCTGGCAACCAGTCCCCATCCTCAAGTGCTTTCTAAAAGTCACCTCATTAACATAAACCCAGTTGTGGAAAGGAATAAAAAGACAGCGTTTCACTTTTATGTCTTTATAGCTTCAGGAACTGAGGACCAAATATTATTACAAAAGATGTTCCCGTTGTCCTTATCTCTCAGGAAATTCCAAGGGTTTTAAAAGCTCTGTGCCAGAAATGGGATGAAGACCAAATATATATTTCTTATTATAAATCATAATATCATAGCCTAGTATGAGCGGTCCTGTTGAATGTTGGCCTATAGGAATATAAGCTTAGGGTTGCCAGCTGTGCTCTTCCAAAATAAACCAGAAACTCAGATTTTTTTGGTGAATGTTCTCAGTTTTTTAAGGTTGGAAAATATATCAGTTGGACTGTTTAGTTGCAAATGACAGACACTCTTCTAGTTAGTTTAAGAAACAAACGAATTTTTAAAATAAAGTACATGCACACAGGCTCCAGGAGATCAGAGATTCATTGCTATGGTGTGAATGTCTGTGTCCCTCCAAAATTTATGTGTTGAAATCTTAGCCCCTAATGTGATGTTATTAGGAGGCGGGGTCTTTGGGAGGTGTTTAGGTCACGAGGGCAGAGTCCTTGTGATGAGAATGCTGCCTTTATAAAAGAGGTCATAGAGCGCTCCCTTGCTCCTTTCACCATGTGAGGGCATAGGGAGAAGTTGGTGGCCTACAGCCCGGAAGAGTATCTTCACCAGAACCTAACCATGCTGGTACCCTGATCTTGAACTTCCAGTCTCCAGAGTTGTGAGAAGTAAATTTCTGTTGCTCATAAGCCACCCAGTCTGTGATATTTTGTTATAGCAGCTAAAACAGACTAAGACAATCAAGTCTTAGAGATTAAGCAGCCAACAGCAGCATCCACAGTATGCTGAAGGACTAGCCTAGTGAAGACTCTACTGCAGCTACCAATAAGCATTGACGCTGAAACTCACACCATTGATCTGTGCAGGAACGTCTGCCACTGCTGCTGTCACCCTCGTCAGACAGCGTTGCTTGCGGTGCTTATTTCTGAAGTGAAGTCTCACTCTAGTGCATCTGGTTGGGAGAACCCAAACTTTTGCTCCAAGGCAGCCTGGGGGAGGGATCATATGTCTTCTATCCTAGAGAAATAAGGACTTATAAGGGAGAAAACAAAGCAAGAGGAGTATTCAAAGGGATGGGTGATCAAGAAGCATGACAAATTTCCACGAAAATAACCATTTCAAATTTAAAAAGATAAACACCGTGCTGGCCATCAAAACATGACCTTGTGAAAATCTGCCTGTCCATCACTAGTTTGTAGTCTCTGGTTTAGAAGGATGTTTCACTCCATATATAAAAACAGAGCAATACTATTAATACATGGAAAAATAATTGAGATAGCCAGCCTGTCCTTCAGAACCATGACAGAAAACAGGATCCCACAGCTCTGTGTTTACTCTGCCAGTAGCTAGAGTCATTTTAATCTACTCAGATCTGCCAGTGGTATCACATACAATGTCATGGCTTGTCACATATCTGTTACATAGTCATGTAACAAAACTGTCCTGGAAGATGAATGAAATAATAAGTTTCTACCTAACTACAGTTTCTGAAAGATGTTGCTTATGTCTTAGAAAAGTTTTATTTGCAGAAAGCAAAGATGGAATTAATAAACTCTGAGAATAGATGCAAAACATCCCTCTTATACTGAATGGCATATCCCGTCCCTTTCTTCCATTTCCCCTACACTCTCAACTTTTGAGTTTTGAGCCATACCCTGGCTCCAAAGGAATGCTGAACGCACTTCTAGAAACCAAGTCCTCTTTAGAGATCCTCTTTTGAAGTTATTGCCCAATACGTATGTCATCTCCATAATGATAACTTCCACACTATAAAATTAGTACCAGGAAATTAGTGTGTGGCCATCTTATCTTTATTTACATTGTATTACTGAAATATCTTTGAGGCTATGATTTAGCTATTTTGGTATGGGAAGTTGGGCCTTCCATATTGTGGTAGAATTAGTCTTATGTCTACCCAGGAGGAAACTTAGCGTTTTCTGTCTTTGAATTGAGGGCTTCCTCTGTGTTTCAGACATTACTCTGATGGTTAGGACGTAAATGGGTTTTGAAAGGAGAGCATCATGTCATCATTAAGGTGAAGTTCCTTGGCCTTAAGACAAGAAAGTTCTTACAACCTCTGAATGACTCTGATCATGGATTGCTCTTGAGGGTAGCTCTGAATGTAATTTTGATTTTTCTCTAGCCTTGGTCTTTTATTCTATCCAAATTTCAAAATTCAAGTGGGGAAAAAGGATAATCAGTAAATAATTTTGAATTATTGTGGCCACAGCAGCTGGGATTAGCTCAGAGAAAGACATTTCTTCAGCTTTCATGGCACACCTCTCCTGGTCTGATTTCTTTTACCCATTAATAAATTATTAGCTAAAAGTTTTGAAGTCTGGGGACTTCCCTGGCAGCATAGTGGTTAAGAATCCTCCTGCCAATGTAGGGGACACGGGTTCAATCCCTGGTCCGGGAAGATCCCACCTGTGACGGAGCAGCTAAGCCCGTGCACCACAACTACTGAACCTGCACTCTAGAGTGCTGGGACCACAACTATTGCGTCCGCACACCACAACTACTGAAGTCTGCACGCCTAGAGCCCGTGCTCTGCAGCAAGAGAAGCCACTGCAGGGAGAAACCTACACACCACATCGAAGAGCAGCCCCCACTTCCGCAATTAGAGAAAGCTCGTGCGCAGCAACGAAGACCCAATGCAGCCAATAAATATAGTGGTTATATTTTATTAAATAAATTAATTTAAAAAAGGTTTTGAAGTCTGACTCTTAATCTGGGTGCCTTCCTCTTGAGGGGAGGCCAAGACCATCCTGTTACCCTTACTCCCTTCCCCAAATTGGATGGCTGGTTATGTACAACACAGGCTGTATACAAATACTTGTAGCTACTACTTGAGAGTTCCAAGCTCACAGTGTCACTATTTTCTAGCTATGGGCTAAGAGAGAAACAAATCACAAGAAATAAGAGTATAGGAGCTATGGAAATACCAGTTAGGTTGCCCAGTGTTCACAAGGTCATTGAGTTGACAGCCACAAATCTCCCAATGGCATGCTGCAGTAGAAGTCATATGTGTTGTGTCAGGAACAAATGGCTAGAGAAAGAACAGTCAGCTGATATTTAATTGCTCCCCAGTATCCACCTTTTCTTCCTTTTAGAAGTAGAATTCTTTAGGTACCTAGCTGGAGAAGACCTGTCTCTGCCTTTTTGCCGCTAGATGCTGCTAAAGATTGAAAACGTTGGATGCGAGTACAAGAGTTGTGCAACTTCTGGGTCAAATTGCTATAAAGAGTCAACTTGTTCTCGCTTTCCTCTTGCTATGAGCAGAAAGGGGTAATAATTACCTAGCTTTACTTACATGGATGGGGAGATTAGTCGAGAGAGTAAAGCAACAGACAGAAGTAGTTCAGGTTCCTGGATGACTTCATGGAGCAGAGCACCGTACTGGTCCTGGACCACCTGTTTCTTTACTGCTCAATGACAGAGAAATGAATGTCTATCTTATTTATACTTTTAAAGTTTTCTATCATGTTTAAATTAGTTATAGGAGCTTAGTCTATAGCCTAATGAATACAATATGAAATTAAAAAAAAAACCTTTGTTTACTTTCCACTATTTTCTTCAATTACTAAAAGATGGAATACTACAGTGGAGGTATTTTGATATTAAAGCTAGACAGATCTGGATTTAATTCAAGTCCTGCAATTTCTTGAGGTGCATGATCTTGAACATGTCATTCAGTGTCTTTAAGCCTCAGTTCCCTTATCTTTGAAGCAGGCATGTTAATATCTATCTTATAGGGCTGCTGTGAGCTCAACAATTTCTTTAAAATTTCTGCCACATAGCAGGTAACTATCATGCTTGGATTGTCAAATGGAATTTCTCCCAAAATGTGAAAATGGTTAAACAGTTATATGTTATTAAAAGAGTTCTTATTAATTTAAGGACATATACTGGAATGTTTACAGATGAAATTTAAAAAACCCCTAAGGATTCATCATAATTGATTTCTTAGCCTCCATTCTATATCTCATCAAGGCTTACCTTCTTCTAGCTTCTAAATTTAGCTTCCTAAAATGTTGGCTTTTAACTTTTTAATTGCTTTGTTTATTTTCTTATTGCTGAACATGAGGGTTCTTTATAGATCCTGGAAAAATGTCTGTTATCAGATATGAGATTTGCAAGTATTTTCTCTTTGTATGGTATGTGGCTTGACTTTTCATTCTCTTAACGGTATCATTCAAAGAGCAGGTGTTCTCAATTTGATGAATTTCAATTTATCATTTTTTGCTTTTTTATATTTTGGGCATGTGTGTCTAAGAAAGTTATACTTAAGTCACAAGGATTTCTCCTATGTTTTCTTCTAGCAGTTTTATATTTTCAAGTTTCATGTTTATTTCTATGATCCATTTTGAGTTCACTTTTATGTGTCACACACATTCATATTCAATTATTACAGCACCTTTTGTTGAAAAACTATTCTTTCTCCGCTGAAATGTCTTTGCTCCTTTGCAAAAATTAATTGACAGCAAATATATGGGTTTATTTCTGGCCTCCATATTCTGTTTTATTGATCTACTTGTGTACAATTATGCCATTTTCACCCTTTCTTGGAAACAGTAGCTTTATAAATAAGCCTTGAGATGAGGTAGTGTTAAGTCCTTCTACTTTGTTCTTTTTTAAAGTTGTTTTGGCTATTCTAGGTCTTTTGCATTACCATTTGGATTATAGAATCAGGTTTTCAATTTCTACAAAAATGCCTGCTGTGAATTTGATTTGGACTGCATTAAACTTATTTATTTATTTATTTTTAT
Organism: Hippopotamus amphibius kiboko; assembly: GCF_030028045.1. NCBI lineage: Eukaryota > Metazoa > Chordata > Mammalia > Artiodactyla > Hippopotamidae > Hippopotamus > Hippopotamus amphibius. Next base: position 96,484,255 of record NC_080196.1, read on the forward strand.
TATTTTATTTATTTATTTGTTTGTTTATTTATTCCTATGGCTGCATTGGGTCTTTGTTGCTGCACGCGGGCTTCCTCTAGTTGTGGCAAGCGGGGGCTACTCTTTATCGTGGTGCATGGGTTTCTCACTGCAGTGGCTTCAGTAGTTGCAGCGCACGGGCTTAATTGTTCCACGGTATGTGGGATCTTCCCTGGCCAGGGATCGAACCCATGTTCCCTGCATTGGCAGGCAGATTCTTAACTACTGCGCCACCAGGGAAGTCCCACATTAAATTTCTATATCAACTTGGGGAGAACTGAAATCATAACAACACTGAGTTTTCAGATTCATAGCAATGGTATCTCTCTCCATTTTTTTGTTTTCTTTTATTTCTCTCAGATTGTTTGGTAGTTTTACCCATTATTCGTCAGATTTACCCCTAAGTATTTCACGTTTTTTGATGCCATTGTAAATGCTATTTTTTAATTTTCAATTTCTGATTTTTCATTGCTTGTATATAGAAACTCGGTTGATTTTGTATATGTATCTTGCAGTCTGTAACCTTGTTAGACTCATGTATTACTTCTAGTAGCTTTGTTATAGATTCCATAGGAATTTCTGCAGGAATGATCACATTGTCTATAAATAGTTTCACTTCTTCCTTTGCGATTTGGCTTCCTCTTATTTCTTTTTCTTATCTCGTTTTGCTGACTAGGCCTCCAGTATAATGTTGAATAGATGTGGTAAGAGAGGACACCTTTGTCATGCTTCTGATCTTTGGGGAAATCATTCAGTTTTTCAACATTAACTGTCTTGTTAGCGATGGCTTTTTTGTAGATACCACTTATTAGGCTGAGAAAGTTCACTACTATTGCTAATTTGCTGAGAGTTTTAATGAGGAATGGCTACTGGATTTTGTTAAATGCTACCAAGAAACATAAAAGAGGAATTGAAAAAAAGAAAGAGCTTTTTTTTTCCCTTGTAGGAAAACTCAATGTAAGAAATATGCTGATTTTCATAAATTCATTTATCCAGCTGAATCTCAATCGTTATGTAAGCAGGGGTTATTTTAGAACAAAATATGATAAACTAAAGTGTATAGGAAGAAATGAATTGACAAGAACAGGTAGGAAAATTTTGAGGAAAAAAAGAGTAATTAAGGAAGGCTAAGTTTACCAGTTATCAATAGCATGATACAGTGATCAAGTACAGTGATTAAAACAGTATGGTACTGGCAGACAAATAAGAGCTAGGCTCCCTTGTGGGGAAAGAAGCATGTAAACTGCTAGTGGGAGCATAAATCCCTACAACTTTCTTGCAGAGCAACATCGATCAAAATTTTAGAAGCATATACCCTGTGATTTAGCAACTCTACTTCTAGATATTTATTCTCCGGACATACCTCCACAGGTATAAAATAATTTATAATCAAGAACATTTGCTATAGTATTTTGTAGTAAGAATTGACTAGAAACCATGTGAATTTCAATGATGGGGGACAAGCGTTAAAAGATAAACTGAGGCTTTTTTTTTTTTGAAGCTCTTTGTTGGAATATAATTGCTTTACACTCTTGTACGAGCTAATGAGGTACACCAAAGTGAATCGGCTGTATTTACACATATATCCCCATATCCCCTCCCTCCCATGACTCCCACCCCACCCTCCCTGTCCTGGCCCTCTAAGGCATCACCCATCATAGAGTTGATCTCCCTTTGTTATACAGCAACTTCCCACTAGCTATCAGTTTTACAGTTGGTAGTGTATACATGTCTGTGCTACTCTCTCACTTCTTCCCTGCTTCCCTTTCGCCCCCCGCCCCCCCAACTCCGTGTCCTCCAGTCCATTCCCTGCATCTGCATCCTTATTCTTGTCCTGTCACTGGGTTCATCAGTACCACATTAAAAATTCTGAATTTATTTGAGCAAAAATCAATTTTCATCAACTTTCAAACTGAAAGTCGTTAGGAGTGGTCTCCCCACAGCAGCTCTGGGAGAGATTTTTAGAGAGAAAAGGGGAAAGGGAAGCAAGGAAGTTACTGATCGGCTATACTTTAAAGCCTAGTTGGCTATTTGGATTGGTCATCCTTAGGTTTCAGTTTCATAACCTTGAGGCATTTACAGGCTTACAGCTTTGTTTGCTTCTGTAGGCCACCACTGGCATTAGAGCCACCTCAGTCTAATGGCCTCCTTGTTTAATATAACACAGATTAAGTACATTTTGGTAAATCCATGCAATGGAATTCTAAGCAGCCCTTAAAAATAGTGAGTTTATTCCATAGTTAATACTATAGCTAAGAAACGTTGTCAAGTGAAAAAAAAAAAAAGACACGAGACACTGTGTATAGTATGCTATCCTTTATAAAAAACAAAAGACTATGCATGCATGTATTATATATGCTGAAGATTATCCCCAGGAGAGTCCAGAAGAAAATAGGAAATAACTGTTAGCTCTGGTGAGGGGATCTGGGTGGCTGATTTCAGCCAGAGATTAATTTATCACATAACATTTGTCTCCGTCTCTTGAATTTTGTGTCACGTGTGTGCATTATCTAAGTTAAAAAAAAGAAAAGAATTTAAATTAACAGGCTAAAGAGTAATGTTCACATTAGGCTAAATTGTATTGCTCCTCCTGTATTGAGTAGTCCAGGGTATCAGAAAATCATATGTATGAACTGCCTTGATATTTTATCAATTTGTTTTTAGTATAAAGGATCATCTTGTGCTCTGTCTGGGACGTGTAATTTTAACCTCCACTCTCCAAAGGGCATTCATTAGCCCCTTATTCCTTCCCAAGTCTCATTCACCTCATCAAAGCTTCTTGGCAGTGGGTCATGGAAACCAGCACTTTGCCTAGTTTTCCTTAGGCCAGACCTCCACGACCTGAATCCTTACGTGTAATTCAACCATAATTCAATGAAAGATTTTTTAAAATATTAAGCATGTATACTGCAATGTAAGGCAAATTAAGATCTCAGAGTATTTCTGTAGTCTTTCAGTTTTCATCCACAGTGCATTCCCGTGGGATACTGTACTGTCCCCACTGAACTTGGGATGAGTGTCCCCCGAGCTGAAACAAAATCAAGTGAAGCCCTGTTCACGAGGGATGTCATGAAGCCGCCTCCCTCAGAAGGAGAGGGAGATTGATTTCCATAGTGGCAAAGTGTAAACAGAATTCTTTGCTCCCCTGAGAGAAGCCCCCAAAAGGAAGTAATTCATGGAAAAGGTAATTACCAATTAAATAGTAAACGTGCTACTTGGCCTGTAAGAAGAATTAAAACATATTTACACTTCAAAAAGAAGCAATTAGTGATAGTTGATTCACTAAGGAAAGTGCCAGACCGGGACAGAGAAAAGTGTGTAAATAGATAAAGACAGAGAGATTTATTATTAAATTAAAGTCCCTTAATTACTGCAAATGTTAAATATGCAGTTTTCTGACATTTAAATGATGCTTTTCACCCAAATGAAAATGAATTGTCCACCTTGGATTCCCACTTCTTAGGCAGGATGTAAATGTCAGTCCTAAATTAAAGTTAACTGGTTTCTGCTATACATTAAAAAAATTTAATTAGAATCAATAAATCATTTTTTAAAAACTTGAAGTCCAAGTGTTTTAGTCCAAACATTCAGCCAGTTCTCTAGAAGGAAGGAAAGAGTCCCTTGGGTTTGGGTATAGGGAGACCTCTGCCTCCAAGGCATTGTCTGTGAACCAAGAGCAGATGGGTTGACAAGTGCCGATTCCCAGGGAAAGCCCTTGCCTTTTTAACCTGCTCCCTCTTCCTTGGCCCTTCAGTGCCCCCAAAGGTTGTGCTCTGAATTAGAAGCACGTTTCTATTTAGAATGTAATATAGCTACATTTATGAATCACCTACTGTGTACCAAGAGCTTCACACATATTTCCTTGTTTCAACTTCATAAGAGCCCTCCAAAGTTTTCTGATCGTTATTTTGTCCAACCCAGATAAGATGGCTGACTTTCCCAAGCCAGGCTTAGAAAGAATTGAGATTCAAGCCCAGGTCTCTCTGCCACAACACCATACTGTCACCATCAAAAACAAAACAAACAAAAAACTAAAAGAGAACAATAACAATAAACAAATTAAAAAAAAATGTTACTCAATCACAGCTTTAAAGTGCATCATTGTTCTTCTAGGGTGTTCCTGGATGTGTCTCTAAACTTGTACCCCAGAATTGCTGGAAGCTAGTCACTGTTCTTAATTTCTTTTCTGCTTAAATTTGAGAAGGTTAGTTTCTATTATTTGCCACTTAGCATCTTGAAAGCATTGTTCAGGTCCTCCACTTCCGGCTTCAATTGTACCACATCATCGCTGAACAGAAATACTTATAATTCCGTATGTGTTTACTGAGTACCAGGCACTGTCCTGTGCATTAGGGCATCATAAGCTTATTAACATGAGTCTTTTCAACCATTCTCCTCAAAGTATACAGGGATCAAATCCTTTGAAAACACTAGACTAATCCTTGTTCACCAGGTTTCTTTTTCTACAGGGCTTCTCAGAGCCTTTATATGCCACTGTGCCCTGGCAATCTTAAAAAAGAAAGAGACAATATATATCACTTTGAAAACGTATATGACGTGGAACCTTTTTTTTTTCTTTCATTGAGAATTCTCTGGTGTGAATAGCTAATTAAACATGGTAGGGAATGCTGGAATAACAATAGAAGCTATGAAGGGAGGAATGATTTGAGAAAGTTTGTGAAAGGCAGGAGAATTTTAAATAGGCATGGGGAAAGGGCAAAAGGCAGAAGGCAGTGGGGAAGGAGCTGGCTTCTGAGAAGGCAGATCAGTAAAATCAAAGTTTTAAAAAAATGTTTGCTTCAAATTACTGTCACATGCAATATGTAGCAAAAATTCCCCAAAAAGAAATGTTACAGAGTATTCTTAAATTAGAGCATATTGGTATCTCAATATGCCTCATTTTTAATACAGTATTTCAATAAAACAGAAGTACGAGGTGACTGTAAATTACAGGCTAGAGTCCAGTGTGGAAATCCTCTTGCCTCCTGAGTTTACACCAAGAAGTCTACAAGGAGCTGGTCATCATCAGAAGCAAAATAGCAAATCTTATCTTATATGTAGTCCATCCACAACTGAAATATTTCAGGAGCTATTCTGATCTGTTTACCTCAAGGAAGAGATAAAAAGACTGAAAAGAAGGAAATTGGAATTGTCAAGTGCACAGAGTACAGAGTAACTTTATATGAGGCATGCATGGAAAAAAAATATTTAAAAGAGAAAATAAGTTAAAAGAAGACCAAAGTTTATGTATCAATATGTATAAGGTACATGTTATATGTAGGCCTTGTGCTAAAATAAAATCTTAAAGATATAGATTGTGGAACATCAGTTTTTGCATTAAATCCTGGAATAGGAAATTTCTCTCTTCGGATCATTTCTTGGAGCTTGAAGAAATTGTTTTAAGGAGAATAAAAAGAAACTCTTGTTTACCAAACCAATCTATATATTAAAGAAAAAAAAAATTTTCCTAAAGGATTTGTCAGAGTGCTTCCATGGTATTAATAGGTCTCAAATTTAGAAAAGATTCCATGATTCACCCATTTGGCATTCATTTTCAGCGACTTTGATACGCTATAGAGCATCCAACTCTACAACAATATATAGTGTTTTGCAAACTTCTCTGATCACACAGTGTTGTTCTGAGGCCATATCATCCTGTATAAATGTTGACACAAGGAATACATTTTGGAAAATGTTCATAGAGATGAAAAGTCCAGAATAGTTCAAAGGGGAATTTAGAGAAGTTTTAACAGATCATTAACCTGTGAGTCTGATACCTAAAGGAAAACTGTCTTTGATTTTCAGTTAGTTTCTAAATATTCCCAATGAATTAGAAATTAGGTAGAGCTTTAGTTCCTTCTATTCATTACTGAAATCTACGGAAAAAAAATACCTTTTAAAAATTGTTAACAGCTCACCTAGTGTCTTTATATACCCTCTATCGTGTAAGCATCTTCACAACAGTCTTTTCAAGTAGATATTATTAAACTATGATTCAGAAGCCAGAACCTAATTCCACGACTTCTGATTGCACATTTTGTTTTCTTTCCATTATAATCATTCTCCATAAGAGTGAAGAAGATAATGTATAACATTTAGGCTAGTTCAGAACTTGTCCTGAAATTGTATTTATTGCAATCTCTTGATAGATATGAGAAACCCAAATCTTCGTGTGGCCAGTTTATTTGAGTCTGGCCTTATACATAATACAGAATTTCATTTTCCTCTCTATCCCAAGGAAAATCATAGTATTTGAACAATAATTGATTATTACTGGGGTGTTTAGTACATTGATATGTTCATGGGAGGAAACAAAGATCGGCCTCCTTTTATTGGGTTTAAAAAGAAACCAAAATGAGTTTCACAAAGCAAATTTTTTCCTTTTAACTTTTAAAAACCCATGTGCCCTTTAAAGGAAATTTAATCCACATGTTTTTAAATCATTTGCACTTCATTCATCAAATGATTGGTAAGAGCTATTTGGTTTCCTAGAAGCTAGGGACGTTCATTTATAGGATTTTAAAGCCCTTCTTTCCTTAAACTAGAAAGTCTCATAAGGTTTTCCACTGAACTAAGCCACAGATGACTTGAACTCAGGATCCCTGATCTTGGGTTTCTAGATAGCATCTCCCAGATGGTCCTTTAAAGGTCAGTCTTGCCTTGGCTTCTGTGCCATTGTGCACTATCACAAAAGTTGAATTCTATCTCTAGTGTTAGACTTGTCTTCTTTGCTGTGGACCCAGACAACCTCTGTTAAAGCTAGGCTTCCTTGCCTTTGTGGAATTAGTCACAAAACATCTTGTCCTTGAAATCCATCCTCCATTTCTTCAACATTCTTTCTAATTTTATTTACAAAGTTTCCTGAAAAAAGTGACCCCTTCCTTGGCCAACGTGATTGGCCCCTGATGCATCAGTTCCTTATAAAACTCTCATTCTTGCTTTTGAGCCCCTAATAAAATAGCATAAAAGGAGGAAAGAAAAAAAAAACCATGAGATTTTGCTGCTTAACAGAAAAATGACAAGTGAATTTCTTTTTAGAGAATTTTAAGTTTGAGTCTTTCATGATACGGATGTTCAGAAGATTTAGGTCAAGATGCCTCAGGATATAGGTGTAGGAGTAATTGTATTAAATGGCTCTGAGTTTAAGTTGGGTTGCTGGCCTAGTATGCTAATGATGAGTACAATTCCTTTCTATACCATTTTTATAAGGCCTTTTGCCAAAATTCTTTAGACAACTCTTCAAAATTACAATAATCATTAGTCAATGTTAGCATTAATTAATATTATTAATAAAAACTAATATTTATTTGCTATAAACCATAGGACCTCATTTTGTCCTCATAGTTACCCTATAATGTAGATGGTATTATCATATCGGTGCATTTACTGTGGCCAGAAATTCCACCAGAATGCCCAGAGTTGGTCTCTTGCATAAAGATATCTTATCATCTTCATTAAGGAACAAAAGACTTTTGGTAAGAGACTGGTCCCCGAGCTTAGAATTGATTTCTCCAAGGCAATAACTTTAAATAACTTTAAAGAAATTATTTCTTTAAAATTGTTAGAGAGGTCCAACTTGAGGTAGTATTGACAAATTTCTCAAGATATTTGCTGAAGATCAAGAAAATTTACAATAAGAGGGCAGAGAACAGGCTGGAATTAGAACTTTTGTTCTAAGAAAAAAATGAGAAGTAGCTTGAATAGATAAACAGTGTGTTCTCCAGTTAGCTTTTGGTATACTATTGTTCATTTATTAATCCACTATTTGTGGTGAATTCAACCCCTCCGATTTCCTCCTCCTTTCCCCCAACACATTCTAGCGTGCTGAGGAAAATGAGATCATCCTGTTAGGCTAATTTGACAACTTGTTTTGAATGGGGTATGCAAGCAGAGGGGAGGAGTTGAATTGCAGGCAGTAGAAGGGGGTCTCTTAGAGGCTGTGGGGAAAGCAAGGTGGTAAGAGATAAAAAATTGGTTTAGAAAACTAAATTTGGTGGGAAAACCAGAGATGTCTAATCAGGAATAAGAATCTGATGTTCAGGTAGTGTTTGGTGTGAATCTTCTTCCCACCTCTACGTGAGATGTTAACTAAAAACTTTCCAATATGTTATGGAATTAGAATTCCAAAGTGCACTTATGAACTGAATTTTGATTCAGGTCAGGTGCAGGGTAAGACAGAGGTTGCTCAGACTGGACCCTACGCACAGGATTTACAAATTTATTCAATGCGTTTATCAAGTGCTTACTCTGTACCATGGTCTAAGCTAGATACTAGGGATATTATGTGAATAATATCAGATATTGTTTCTGTCCCCAAGAAATTTATAGTCATAAATAGACAAATTTAACACAGCATGTGAAGAGTTAAAAAGGAGGTAAATGTGAAGTGCATGGGAATATCAGTGGAGGATGCTGTTCCCACAGTAACAGATGAGGCAGGAAATGTGAACTTTGATGGCAGGGCAGCGAGAGGGACTCTAAATTCCTTTATCAGAAGACTATGAAAACTAAGAGGTTGCTGATGAATTTGGAGGCCTGTAGAAACTGATGCTTTAAAATTTTCATCTTGGAAAACAAGTAGGGCTAAATATGAGAATTGCCATCAGCCCCAAAAGAAAGCCAGCTGAAATGTGGTATAAACCTGCACTCTTTTCTGATGTTTTTATCAGCTGTTAGCAACCACAGAGTAGATTTTTAAAATGTGTCCCTCCTTTTGTTGGTTAAAAAGTGCTTTTAATAGACAGGCATTTTTCATGTGCCAGGAAAGGGTATGGGGATGGATTAGGCCATGGATTTGGGGTAGGAAAAGTTGGTGTATTTTCCTTGTGTTTTCTCTGGGAGGTGACTGCAGGAATATTAGGTTAAGGTTTACTCCGTTAAAGAAGAGTCCTGAAAGCCCACTCATCTCTTCTGTAATCCAACACAATAAAATCACATGATTCGACACTGACCAGAAACAAAATATCTGCTCTTAGGGTCCACAAGGATTGTCACTGCTCCCTGCCTTGGTCAGTTCAGGCTGCCTTAACAGATGACCATAGACCAGGTGGCTTAAACAACAAACACTTATTTCTCACAGTTCTTGGGTCTGAGAAGTACAGATCAGGTGTCTGGTGAGGGCCCACTTCCTGGATTGTAGACGTCTGTCTTATTGAACCCTCACATGGCAGAGAGCAGAGATTAGCAAGCTGTCTTGGAACTCTTATAAGGTCACTAATCCCATCATGGGGGCTCCAGTCTCGTGACCTCATCTACTCCTAATTACCTTCCAGAGGCCCCACCTCCTAATACCATTACATGGGGGCTGGAGTAGGGTGTCAACAGATGAACTTTGGGGGCAACAAACATTCAGTCTATAACACTTACCTGACTCTATATTGGTAATGAATGAGGCCACCACGCAAACCGGATGTGAAGAGCCCAGTAGATCCATACACTTGAACTGGAAACACAATTGCATCATCATTTTTTCTTAACTTAAAAAAAATTGAATTCTCTCTCTTTTTTTTTTTTTTTGTTACATGCAATCTCAGAAGGCCACTAGGCAGTGCAACTCCGTGAAAATGAGTCTTTAAAAGCCATTTAAACTGTGCAGGCACGTGGCTCACCCTGTCATCAACACAACATTGCCCCTGACTCCCCAAGCCTGAAAGAGAGACAAAACATTCTGTAATTGGAGATTGCTTTGAATGAGTTTTAATTTGATTAGTAACATCCCATAAGGCTAACCTACTATATAGAAATTATGGACAATTAAAGCTGTGATCAATTAGGTCTAAACTGTTAGTCCATTCAGAGGCACTAAAAAGAACTCTGATTTTCAAAATCTTTTTCCCTAATCCTTTTGCCCTAGCACTCTTCATGTTGACAGACAAAAGCTCTTCTGTTCCTCCCATATGATGCCACAAATTTAGAGAAATCCATTTGTTTTTATTATTTAGGAGCATGCAACCAGATATCCTAGGTATAAATAATGTGTAAAAAATCTTTGTAAATGCAACACACTTTCTTTTTATCACCATCATAAAACCAATAAAAATAATCATCCGAGTGGCTTTAGCAATCCAGTATATGCAGACCATGTGTGCAGTACAAGGACCTATCATCTCTGGATAAATTAGGTACAAATGTCCTCAGATTAGTTTATAAAAGCTTCAGAGCAGTGTCTTCAAAGGGCACTTGAACTTTAAAGATATGAAGTGAGGAATAGCAATGTAGAAAAATCCTGACTTCAGAACTATACTTTATCCATTTTCTTTTTCTTTTTTTCAGCAATAAACCAAGAAAAAAATATCTGCTAGAGAAATTTTCAGAAACACATTTCAGTGCGCCTCTATTCAGGGCCTTGTAATCTCCATCCAGGCCAAAAAATGTCTCTTTCATATTTCTCGATGAAATCCTTCCCAAGCCTTCAAGGCCCAGGTCATATACCACCTTCTCCAAGAAGCTGTCTTTGTTCCTCCAGAAAATGGACCTCGAAACTCCCATAGGCATTTCTTCACTGGGCCACTTACAGTTATGTTGTGATTTCCTTCTTTGTCTTAGTTGCCCTGCCCTTCACATTGGGTACTGTTTTCTTTATTCTTTAGTATGTGTCATATGATCTTGAACCCAGAAGGCACAAATAAGCTTTTGTGCTGAATTTATCAATGACTTATTAAATTCTTATTACAAATTTACTCCCATGGCCTTGAAGAGATTACATATATTCTCTTTGTTTTTTCCATGACTGAGAAAAGTCTAAATTTGAGTTTCATTGAGATTTAAACTTGTGAACTTCATACATCAGCCAAAAAAGAAAAAAAAAAAAAATCTGGTTCCTACAGGTAAAGAGCCATGTGACAGACTGACAAAGATGCTCTTTAATCTGTGATTAAGAGTAGACGTTTAATGCAGCCTTAGTTGGTGTTGATATTTAGAGGAATTTCCCTACAACATTTTGATAATTTGCAAAATCTTATTTTCAGAAGGCAAAGCCTATAAATGTGAGAATTATATATGTATTTTGTGTGTAAAAGAAAGTAAAAGATTCCGGGCACTAGTTTATATCTGATTACACATGCTACAGGAGAATGCCTATTTTTTTCTCTTAAAGATGACAGGGATTGAAGGTGATGGAAGAGAGGAAGGTTGTCTGGCTGTGGCTGTGATCACAGCCAAAATGACTGCTTTTCCAGGTTCAAGACTCTCTCTCAATTTAATAGTGAATGCTCAATAAGTGTTAAAAGTAAATAATCATTTGAATTGCTGGAAGGGGTTACTGACAAAAGAGATGAGGGTAATAGCTTGAGATGGGATTAGGGTTTTAATTCCACCATCATTCCTTTGACATTTTTGTTTATTACAGCCATACCTTGTTTTATTGTGCTTCATTTTATTGTGCTTTGCAGATTTTGCATCTTTTACAAATTGAAGTTTTGTGGCAACCCTGAATCATGTAAGTCTATCGGTGCCATTTTTCCAATATCAATTGCTCATCACTTCGTGTCTCTATGTCACATTTTGATAATTCTTGCAATATTTCAAAGCTTTTTTATTGTTATTATATTTATTGTGGCAATCGTTGCCCAGTGATCTTTGATGTGCTATTATGACTTGCTGAAGGCTTAGATGATCATTAGCATTTTTAGCAATAAAGTGTTTTTTCATTAAGGTGTGTACATTGTTTTTTCAGACATAATGCTGTTGCACACTTCATAGACTACAGTATCTTTTAAAGGTACTGGGAAACCAAAAGATATGTGTGATCAATTTTATTGCAATATTCACTTTATTGTGGTAGTCTGGAAACGAACCTGCAATCTCTGAGGTGTGCTCATATCTTTGTAAAATAAAGTAGTATTCCCTAGTCTTGTTTGACATGTTTTATAGGAATCTAAGGGTTGACTCTCATTGCAGTACAATAGGGGAAGCAAACAGGAAGTGATCTTGGTGAGCCCAAGCAAGAAAGGTCAAAGGGGAGGAGCAGAGGTTCAGATGGAAAGATGTCCTAGTAGAGATGAGAGCAGAAAGCTGAGGAGGGCACTAAATGAGGTCTGCATGCCAGCCCTGGCTTTGCCATATCACTTCGTTGGTACTTCTTCACTTACTTTAGATTCTGTTTCCATAATTCTTGACATCTAAAGATCAAGGAATGAAAGGGAGTTAAGATAAAGTTAGTGGGAAGAAATTATGAACGATTTGAGTTGGCAAGTGCCTTAGTAATTGTATAGGGGTCAGCAAACTCTTTTTGCAAAGGGACAGATGGTAAATGCTTCTGGCTTTTCAGGCCCTGTGAGGCCCACTATAATTACGCAACTCTGCTTTTTTAGTGCACAAGCAGCCGTAAACAACACAGAAATGAATGGGTGTGGCTGTGTTCCAATGAAACTTTATTTATAGCACAGAATTTTGAATTTCTTATAATATTTGCATGTCACAACATATTCTTCTTTTGATTTTTTTATCAATGACTTAGAAATGAAAAGCCATTAAAAAATTTTTTTTTGTCTGTGTTGGGTCTTCTTTGCTGTGTGCGGGCTTTTCTATAGTTGCAGAGAGCAAAGGCTACTCTCCGTTGCGGTGCGGGCTTCTCATTGTGGTGGCTTCTCTTGTGCAGCATGGGCTCTAGGCACACAGGCTTCAGTAGTTGTGGCATGTGGGCTCAGTAGTTGTGGCACGTAGGCTCTAGGGTTCTCGGGCTTTAGTAGTTGTGGCTCGTGAGCTCTAGAGCACAGGCTCAGTAGCTGTGGTGCACGGCTTAGTTGCTCCGTGGTAGGTGGGATCTTCCCAGACCAGGGATCAAACCCGTGTCCCCTGCATTGGCAGGCGGATTCCTAACCACTGCACCAGGAAAGTCCTGAAAAGCCATTTTTTTAAACTTGTATAGAAGGAAGCAGGAGGCTGGATTTGCCCACAAACTAGTTTGTCAACACCTGGTCTCCTCCAACCTCCTTATTGACGAATACAGAATGGAGATCCAGAGGGGGAGTGATCTGCCTGGGGTCACAGAGCAGGTATCACGGCCCCTTTCTTCTCCTGACCAGACTTGTTCTTTTCATTTTAAGAAAGAACAAAAGAGAAATATGATTCATAGAGGATAACTGTAGACATTGGATTGTTGAAAATATAAAATGTTGGGTTGGAGAACATAATTGTGTATTCTGAGATGTATTTGTGATTGTGGACAATTCGGAGACGAGTTGGGCATTGATCTGATGGGGTATGTATTCAAGTTTGTGAAAATACTATTACCTGCCATTCACTAGAAACCTCACCAAGACACGAGCTTTGAGACCATGCAAATCTTTTAGCAGAAAAAGTTGTTTTTAATGGTGCCAAGAACATGCGAAATGTGATTTTGCCCCTAAGCAAACTCCTAGATTTTTTCCCCTGAAAGTAAGATCTTGTAAATTATCACATGGTTTTATGTAATTTCCTCTAATTTTATGTAAATCCCTTTAAATGTTAAATGTGTAGTGTTAAATATCTTCTCTTGAACATGGCTTTAGAGAGCATTCTTGTCATTCATCGCTTTAAATGGGATATTTCTCTAATTCCTAATCTTTTTAGAGAAATTAGAGGTAAAAGACTGCCCCAAAGTGTGTGGCGAGGTGGACTTTGGCAACTGACATTGGATGAAAGATTCCTTTAAAGATTCCTCCTCTACTCAAATATTTCTGAACAGAAGAGAGGTTGGTCCTCCAAGGCACCCTAAAGTCACACACTTTACATATGGTAGTGTCTTTGAATGCCACCTTCCCGGCCAAGGGCATACAGTGCTGTTACTACCATTCTACAGATGAGGAAATTCAAGAGCAAGCAGGTGAAGTGGACCCATAGCTAATTAGAGCCAGGCTTGGGAAGGCACTCCAGCTAAGAAGACTCTGAACTCCCACACAGGGCACAAGAAGTTAATGTTGTAGCTCCCTGATGGCACCGAATTTCATTAATTTGGTGTTACTATTTCCAGTGTGAAACATTCTAATGAAGTGTTTATTCAATGAGGGGAGGAGGAGGGTGGGGCCTCAGTGTTTCAGCCACAACAAGAAATCAGGATTTTTCTGCTACTTCATGACTTGTGGGGCATCCTGCACTGCTGGGATATACAGATGTCTCTGTGTAAGAGAATCCAATTCAAGGAAATCGAAACGTTTCCTTTTGGAAGTAATTATTTGTACCGCAAAAGGATTCTTGACAAAAGATTTACATTCTGTTTCCTCTAACTCGTGAGGTCCTTAAGTGCATTTATAATATGATTTCATCTATGAAAAACTTTGATTGACACCATTTCCAAATAGATCCGTTCATTGACTGCTATGAGACAAACCACATATTTATATATATTCCAAAGGCTGAATGAAACCAAACTGACAGACCAAAGAGCGATAGGGAAGAAATGAGAGAATTTGAGAATCTTTTGAAGGGAGTATCCCCTTCCTCGCAGGGCAGGGATACACCCTTTATAGCAGATGAAGTACAGAGACCAGCCTTTGCTGGAACAAGCTTTATAATGGGAAAACTGAATCTCTGACCTTTAGAAACATCCATTTCATATTTTGGCAAAATTTGCTCTTCTGATACCTCTGCCTCATTCTTTGTTCTGCTCTAGGAAAACAACCAAAGGCAGTTTGCCCCTCTTTCTCAAATTGTTCGAATAATTCCATGAAGACAACTTAGAGTCTTTAAAAAAAATCATCTACTTCTTTTGTTTCTCATAAAACACACTTTGTAAACTCCCCTCTTTCTTACATTTGTCCTCTTCTGGACAATTCGATTCTGTCACTCTCCCTCTTATATGGAGGGAACCAGCACTGAAAAAGTATATCATAAATGTGTTCCGCAGAGCACAGAGGGTGATATGGCCCTCTACTTGCATTAATGAAACCTAAGGGAAGAGTTTTTGGGTCTGAAACTTCCACTCCTGCAAAGAGGTCGCTGACTTACACTTTTGACAATATTGAACCAATGTTTTAATCCTTCGGTCACATCTGCTAGTACTGTTTCCAATGAGTGACTGTTATGAAACATTTAATTTTAAAGCATTTTCTTTTACATTTGGTATTAATTCAAAAGAAAACAGGGGTCACAATAAATCAACTCCATGAATGTTTACATGTGCATTACAACAGAGCTATTCATGTTTCCCATACATGGACCCTTAACTCATTGAAGGGAACTAGCTTGGGGGCACTTACCCACGGAAAAACCTTGGACTAAAGCAGATACCAGTGGATTGTTTCATTGTTGTTAACTGAAGTGGAAATTCTGGTGACGAGAGACTTCTGTTTACATGAAACGGGTCTGTGCAAAATGTGATTTCAAGATGGCTTTTTGGTGGAAACCTGCTGTTTCCATGCCACTGGCTTATTACTCACATTTAAAAATGTACTTCATGCTAGGCAAGACATCCGTGTGTTCAATCACTTCAAAATGATTATGACTGTGTTTTCATTAAAAATGTTTCAATAACCATGGGAAGCTCATGAAATTCAAAACATGAAAAATGTCTGGGTGATAAACACGTATCCCAAATTCTGATTAAGTAAGGTGACCTGGGCTTCCCTGAAAAATGACTTAAAAGAATCCAAGTTAAATGATTTTTAGTTCAATTCAGTAAAAAGAGGGTGTGTGTTTGCAGGGGGTGAATATGGTGATGGTGTGAATCAGTGGTCAATGCGTGGTGGTTTAAATAGTCCCAGTCTCGTTGTTCAACTGTATCTACCACAGAGAGAAGAAGTGATACCAGCCGATGCCCATGGGTCATCTACAGGCATGAGCTTTCCAGGAAAACTAGGATTCTATGGCCCTACTTTCCTTAGTTCATTTATTACCACTGCCCCTGTGCCCTGACCTGCCTCTGTGATCCAATGTGAGCCCCTAACTTTTAGATCAAGGATGAAATAAACATGTGGCTCTTATACAGGGCCCCTGGCAGGCTTCAGTAATCATACTTGACGGTGCCTGTTCTCATTGAGCCTGGACACAAGGTCACACCCTCAACTTGGGCAGCAGCCAGTATACAGAACTGGTCCAGTTCTCATTCAGTCCCATTCAGGGACCCATCACTCTTCCCGTTTGTTCTCCTTGAGCAGAGATGTCCAAGAAATTTTGATGCTTGCTAAACACATGCATTCCTGTCCATTCCCATCCAAGGGCTGGAAGACTGGATACACCTTAAGTAATAGGTGAAATGTAAAGAAACAGTGGGCAACCCGGGAATGCAAACAACATGAAGGAGTCTTACATAAGTCTCAGTATCCTCCATTGTGTCATTTTATTTTTTCAATAGCTGGGCATTTTATTGGCAGTGAGTTTGCTAAGAAAAGCGAATAGTTGAGCCCTAATCCTATTCAGGAAGTTTTCTCTATGCTTTCATGGAGTAAAAATATTAAGGCATAGCTTATTCTTGCGGAACTGTAGGCCATCAAATGCTAACGTGATGGATGTCTGTGCATCTTATTTAGCAGGAGATGATGCTTAATCTTTTTTTTCCGCAAAGAATTTATCTTTAAAGTTGGTCATCTTTTGCAGTTCTCTCTCTCTCTCTCTTTGTGTGTGTGTGTCTCTCTCTTCCCTCTCTCTCTCCTTCCTTTCTTTCTTTCTTCCTTTTCCTATTTACTTGAGAATTTTCTCCCACTCATGAACATTTGGGAGAAGTTAAGCCAATTCAGGGATGACATTTCATGAAAATTACACCTAGTAAGACAAAACATATTTTGTCCCTCTTTTGGATGCCTGAATTAGAACTAAGCAAATAAACACAGGTGGGAGGTGTCACTCATGCAGCAGAAATAACTGTACTCCGACATCTACCTCAATCCACTGTAGCTATTATTTTCTACATGGGAGAAGGCCATGGTCACTTGTCTTCTTGTTGCGGGCGGCATCGTCATCCTTATAACAATAGCTAACAGGTATCAAGTGCTTACCTTATACTAGGCACATTATACACACACACACACACACACACACGGCACATTCCGTGATTTAATCTACAGCATCCCTATGAGGTAAAAACTTTTCAAATGTCCATTTTAGTGATGGGGAGATTGAGGCTTAGTATGGCTAAAAATCTTGTCCCAGAGTCACAGTTGCTGAGTAGTAAATAAGGATTTTAAACCAGGTCTGATGGCCCCAGATACAGAGTTTGTAATCACAGTGCTTTAGTGCCTCCACCGAAATAGTAGGAAGAAGGATTTCTCTTCCACCTCTGTTATAAATAAGCTTTTGTCTATAAGTTCATTATTGCTGCCTGTAAGAAATGAGATATGTAGTGATGTGAATAAATTAGCTCAAGCACATTTGACTCCAAATTAGAAGGTGCAAAACATTGTTGATAAACCACCAGCTAACCATCCTACCTTCACATTTCCTGAGTAGTTAGAAGGAAGTTACAACCTCTCTTAAATCTCTGGATGTGCAGGATGATAATTTCCCAATAAACCAAATCCTGCTCCTATCGGAAGATTTGAAAATTTCTAACGATTATTACCAGTGTCTCTAAACAACATGGATTGGGGACAGCCAATCAAAAGCTTCGACTGGGGTATGCTTGAGTTTTATTTCCAAAAGGTAACTTAGCAGAAATGGAGTAACTGTTCATTATTTTCTGTCATTTTTATATCATTTTTTGCCATGCATATTGTGCAGTAATTGCAGGAAATTAAATTTGAATCTTGTGACACAAGCATGTTGTGAATATCATAAAAAACACATATGTTCATAAATGGCAAAAAAAAGGAAGAAAAGAACGGTGATAAAAATTACATTTAGAAAACTTTTACAATGTTTCAGAACAATGGGAAAGGGAATGTTTTAGGGTTCTTTGTTCAGGCTGAATTCTAGGTTGAAATGCTTTTAGGAGGCAATGTTTTGTTTGATGTGCATGCTTGTATTTTCGTATTTTTCTCCAGGACTTTTTACATGGTGTCTTATAAGCAGGAGGACATTTGAAATCCTACACAAAGAACTGACTTGAAAAGAATTCTTAGCCAGGTCCAGTAGATACAGAGCCTGCAGAGGAAGCCATTGTTCATTTGCCACATGGAAGTAAGAATAGACAGGAAATCATCATGGCTTTTCCAGCTTCTGCTTTTGTTAGGTCTCCTCTCGTTCGTGGTACCGCTGCTACTTTCCTTGCTGCCTCTTCCTGAATAAGGTTCATTCCTGTCTGATCCTTTTAGTGATACTGTAGAAACGTCCATGACGCTAGAAGCTCACATTCTACTGTCTGTTGTCTAGACTCAACCTCATCAGCTGATGTGATGGAGGAGCCAGTGATTGGCTCCTGCGTGTTGATTTAGCTGCTGTCATCAATACCATCTCACATCCAGCTTTCGTTATTTGATTTCCCTGGTCCACAGGAGGTTCTCTTGGTTCTGGGAGAATCTCTCTGTGCATTTTCCTGTGCTAATGGCAGACAATGAATTTATCCTAACACATTTGCAAAGTTATAAAGCATTACCTTTTGCCAAATTAATGCCAAGCAGAGTTGGCAAGTTATGTGAGTGCCTGACTCTCTACTGACCAAAATCCTCTATCAAGCATCCAAACATAATGTATGGCCTAGCTCAATTCCAAACTTTCCATAAAAAATTCTCTGACTACTTCAGTTTATACTAGTTCCTGTCTTTGAAGTACTTATTGACCGAGTTATTCATTTCAGTGTAACTGTTAAGCATCATTCACTAGGATCTTTTATTAAAATATCAAATCTTTGTGAGTAGAAATTGGTCTTTGTTAGCCTCCAGATCCTGCAGGATGCTTCAATAATATCTTTTTCTTCATTCAAAACCAAACTTATCATAATTGCCTTCCAAGCCAGCCCTCTGCCTTCTTCATTCCTACTGCTCCTGCTACCATTGTTCCTAGTACCTAGTACCCAGGCACAAGTCTTGCAAGGTAAGTCTTTGCTTCCCTCTCTCCATCACACCTGATAGTTAATTGAAAAGTTCTATAGACTGGCAATTTTTAACTTGTCTTTTATTTATTTGTTGGCCTCTAGAACCCCTTTAGCAAAGGAAATCTTATACAAAAGTCCAGTATATAAGAAAAGCAGCTATGGGAGGAAGAGGCTGAACTGCCTCAAGCCTACAGTTGCAACCCTTGAAAGAACGTCCAGAATCTCCGAGGCTGAGCACTATTTAAAGGCCTGCAGTTGCAGAGCTAATCTCCGAATTGTCAAAAAGCAATATGGTACAGTGAAAAACACGTGGCATAAATCAGAGGATCTGAACTGAGCCTTGATTTTCTTTTCTCTGAAATAGGGTGTCTCTCCTACTTACATCGCAGGGTTATTGTAAGGATCAATAAGACTCTGTATGTGAAAGTACATGGTAAACTGTCAAAGACCATGAAGATTTAGGGAAACATCACCTCTTTTCTGATCTTCAGAGCCCCGTTCGCCTTCTAATTCTACCCACCACCTGGTCAACCACTGCTTCCAGATTAATCCTCCTAAATCTCATCCCTTTCATATCATTTCTTTCTTTTTTGTGTGTGTGATTATAGCATTATTCATTATAGTGAAAACATTGAAAGGTTTTGGAGTGGAAACTTTTAACATACACAAAAGTAAACTAGGTAAATGAACCCATGTGCCTGTCATAGAGCTTTGACAATGATCAGTACTTTGCTTGTCTTGTTTTTGTGAAAAATTTTAAACCTGCAAAATGTCTGAAAATAGGAGAAAGGTTGAATAAACTGGGTTACATTGGTTTAGAGTGCTATGAAGCTTTTAAAACAGTACAGAGTTGTATTATAAAATAATTCAGAATATATGGTTTTATCACAGTTATGAACGTTCAAAAATGAATTCCAATCTGTGTAGGAAAAAAAAGACAGGAAGGAAGTACAGTAAACTATGAACTAGTTTCCCTCTGGCATTTCATATCATTTCTTGACTCGGAAATGTCTAACAGTCACCACTGGTGGCTAAATTAAGGTCAAGTGTCTCAGCTTAGTGTTGAAGCCCTTTTACAGTGAAGTCGAACTTCCCTTTCTAGTATAAGTGGCAGTCATTCTTCCACATAAACTTGATGCTTTAGCAAAATCACCCTTGTCTAAATGCATCCTCTTCCTGCTTGTCTCTCAACTCATGTTCTGACTGTCTCCTTTGGCACCACCCTGAAATGTAATCTGTGATTCAAGTCCTGTGTTCAGTACCTCATACCTGTTGAAGCCTTTTCTGATCCCAGTCTCTTCTTCTCCCTCCTCCAGACTCCCAGCAAGAAGCGGGATAAATCCTCATGGATTCCTGAAAGGCAGAGAAATGCAGTGTTTAGATCACTGTAGAGAGGTAATAAGAATTTATGAAATTTCCTCATAAGAGTTTAATAAATTAAAGCAAACTGAAATATGTTTATGAAAGCCATCTCTCTCTCTCTTTTAACTTTTTATTTTATATTGGAGTACAGTAGATTAACAATGTTATGTTAGTTTCAGGTGTACAGCAAAGTGATTCAGTTATACATATACATGTATCTATTTTTTTTTAAATTCTTTTCCCATTTAGGTTGTTACAGAATATTGAGCAGAGTTCCCTGTGCTATACAGTAGGTCCTCGTTGGTTATCCATTTTAAATATAGCTGTAGGTACATGTCAATCCCAAATTCCCTAACTATGCCTAACTCCCACCCTTCGCCCCGTAACCATAAATTTGTTCTCTACGTCTGTGAGTCTGTTTCTATTTTGTAAATAAGTTCATTTGTATCATTCCTTTTTAGATTCTGAATATAAGCAATACCTCTGTCTCTTTTTAAAGACAGGTAAACCTTTATTTGAGGGTCAGTTTTCTCAGTTTATAATCTTCTCCTTCTTGCTGAAAGACTAAAATGCAAGTCAGAGATTGCTGTTTTGGCAAATGGGGACTGCCATGCTGGGCTCAGGGAAGATCTTTTCTGAAAACTTACATTTCCTAAATATGAGTATTGGCATCTTCACACCAAAAGACTTCATTTATTTAAAAACTCTGCTCATTTATCAATACATAATTTAGACTTAGAAAAGCAGGCTGAATTGAAGAATATATTCAACAGAAAAGAAAATTTGTCACTTTAAAGTATAAAAGAGAAAGGGCCATCTGCCATGTAGGGGTTCTTATCAGTGTTTGATGTGGTAACTAAAAGAATTTGTGGAAAACTAGTGATGAGACAGAATAACTCAAGCAGGCTTTAAAAAAATCTCATTCATTTAACTACTTGTTAGAGATCTTAAGTAATTTATTTAAATAGACAATGCTCATTTTAAATGATCAAAGCTTTTTGTTCATAATTATCTGCTGAAGTTAAAAGTAGTTTTCCTTTTAAATACTTTAAATCTTTTCTTGTTGCCATCCTTTACACTGTCTACTTGTCTTTTTTTTTTAATGAAGACAGAATCAAGGGAGTAAAGATAAACTTAGTCTACTATCATTTGCGTGATTTCTCTTATCAGTTAGAGAGTTTTGAATCAATAATGTTTTACTCCAGTACACCTGGAAGCATAATATTCCATGGAAACTCATCTGCGACTTTGTATTTTCCTCTGTCAGACAAAGAAAATGCTCATATGGTTACAGCACTGACATTCACTTGGGTAACCTTGGAGACTCAATGGCAAATTCGAATGTCCAAGCCATTATTTTGGAGATGTGTTAAGGACCAGAACTCTCTGTACCTCACAGGAAATCAGTTATAGGTGCTGCTGGGAGAAGAGGCAAATCGAAAAATAATAAGACTTCTGCTTCTGGCCAAGGTGGAGTAACAGAGACCAGATTTACTTTCCTACCTGAAACAACCCCCCCCCCAAAAAAAACCCACGAAAACCCCCCACAAAAAACTAACAAGGTGTGTGGAACAATGATTTTCAAGACACTGGCCAACAAGCTATTAAAGAAAGTTTAAAACAAATTAATTAAGCCAGCTATACAATTGCCCCAGATTTACCACTTTGAGAGAATTTCTAGGTTGCAAGGGCAGGCAGAGGAACCCAAGCAGAACCTAGCAGAATCCCTGAGTTAAGGAGGCAGAGCTGAGAGACAGACATGATCAGGAGGGCTGGGTTATACAGGGCAGAGCACGGCAGGGTGGAGAGTTGCACAGAAGAGGAATTCTGGGTATTGACCGAGGGGCCTCTCAAACATTTAGCTGCGTGCTCATCAGATATGTATGTGAGGAAACTATTTACGGCCAGGGTAAAACTCACCTGAAATGGTTAGAGATACAAATGCCTCACAGCCACATAGCGTTGAAAATACTGCCTGTTTCCATCAGCCAAACAGAGAATCCCATGATTCACAGGGCGTTAAGGGGAAAGGGATCTTGCCTCACTAGGAAGGAATGAGTACTGCTGTAGACTCGCCTAACAGACCTTAAAAGTAAGACTGGAAAGGTTGAAATTGTTTGCAAGTTACTTAACCATGGTACAGAACAAAACTCAAGAATGTGTAAAGAAATACAAAAATATTCATAACCCCCAAAAGTAAAATTAATCTGACATCCAATCAAAAATTGCTAGGCGTGAAAAAAAGGAGGAAAACATTATCACTGATGAGGAGAAAAGATTATTTTAAAAAGGACATAAGAATTAGATGACAAGGACAGTAAAATAGTTATTACAACTGTACACTGTATGTTTACAAAGTTAAGTGGAAAAAAATTAACTAGTCACATGGTCATTCAGACATACACAATACAATGTCTGAGGTGAAAAACACACAGGAGTAGACACTGCAGAAAAAAAAAATCGTGAATTTGAAGACAGTGCTAGAAATTATTTAAATAAAATACAGAGAGAAAAGAAAATTTTAGAAAATGAACAGAGCATCAGTGAACTGTGAAACAATTTTAAGCGGCCTAATGTATGTATAAATAGAGTCCTCAAAAGGAGAAGGGACAAAAATATTTGAAGAAATAACAGTTGATATTTTTCCAAATTTGATGAAGACTGTAATCTTAAGATCCAAGGGGCTCAATAAACCTCAAGCACAGGAAATATAGAAAAAAACACAAAAAGACTCATCCTAATAAGATTGTTCAAAAACAGTGATAATGAGAAAATCTTAAATGCAGACAGAAGGGGAGAAAAATCATCACATACTTAGGAACAAAGATAAGAAGGATAGTAAATTTCTCATCTAAAACAGTGCAAGTTAAAAGATAATGAAGTGAAAAGTTTAAAGAATGAAAGAAAAAAGTTGTCAACATAGATTTTTATACCCAGTAAGTGTCTTTCAAAACCAAAGGCAAACTAAAGACATTTTAAACATATAAAAGCTGAAAGAATTCTTGCACTAAAAGAAATGTGGAAATCCTCAGACTGAAGGAAAATGATACCAGATGGAAATATGGATTTAAACAAAAGAATGGAGGGGACTGGAAATGGTGTTTATATTGATGAATATATAGCTGTTTTAATTAATATTTAAATTACTTTAAAACATAACTGTTTAAAGAAAAATAATAACTAGTGCGTGCAGTATATATAAAAGTAAAATTGTGACAATAGTGGCACAAAATCTGAGAGGGGAAAAATAGCAGAATACTATTGTAAAGTTCTAGCTCTATATATGAAGCGGTATAATATCATTTGAATACATGAAGTTGTATAACATCACTTGGTAAGTTAAAAATGGATCCTGTAAACCCTAAAGCAACCACTAAAATAACAAAACAAAGAGTTATAGCTAATAAGCCAACAAAGGAGACAACAATGAAATCATAAAAAATTCTGTTAATCTATAATAAGTTAAAAAAAAAAGAGGGAAAGGGGAACAAAAAACAAATGGGATAAATTGAAAATAAATGACAAGGTGAAAGACTTAAATTCAACCATGTAAATAATCCTATGACACTTAAATGGTCAGAATACCTCAGTTAGAATGTAGAGATTGTAAAATTGGATTAAAAAAAATGACCCAAGTATATGCTGCCTAAAAAGGAGGCACTTTAAATGTAAAGACACAAATAAGATAATAGTAAAAGGATGGAAAATGATGTACCATACTAAGACTTACCAAAAGAAATCAACACTTTACCTATGAAAAGATAAAATAGATTTTAGGGAGAAGATTATGACAAGGGGTAGAGATAGGTATTTCATTATAATAAAAGGGCCAATTCCTCAAGAAGACATAACAATGCATTGTCATATATAACAATATTATCTGACAGAATAATCTCTATCAATTTGAGGTTTCCTGCGTCCTCATATTGTATCTAAGTTGTCAGTACTTACTGAGTACGAATGTATATGGGGTCAGGTCATCTAATCTTCAGTAATGCTTATCAATATCGGATCCTATTAGTTTATATGGTCCCCAGTTCTCTGTTCATGTAGGTTGTTTTTATGGGGAGGATCCTTTTTCTTCTTTGCCTGCATCCTTAACAAAGGATTTCTTGGCACTGCTTCTGTGCCATACTCAGAGACTCAGGAATGACACAACTCTGAAGCAAGAAGATGGACAAGGATGGGTTAGTCTATGGCCCTGTGGTCCCACTGGTCAAAACCCATCATGTAACCATTTCCTTCTTATGACTTGCTGCATCTTCGGAAGTGTACTCTGGAAGCAGAGGGCTGGTCCCTGGGCTCTCAGAGATCACGCACCTTGGTCTTCACCTCTGCAGGGTTCTTCATGGGAAGCCATCCAAACAGTGTTCACCCATACTTATACCCTTCTTTCTATTTTCTGGAAAGCTTTTCCTACCTGGGGATTTTTTTTTTCTTTTTGTGGCGGGGTGCGGCGGGGGAGAGAGAGAGAGAAGTATGTGTGTGTGTGTATGTTGTGTGTTGAGAAGTAGTATAGCTGTTCTCCATTGTTTTCTCTACACCTCATCATCCCTCATAGCTTTTGAAACACAAAGCCAGAATGTTTATCCTTTTTTTTTTTGGATTTCTTATCTCTTGCCTTCTACCTTGAGATAAGGAGAACAAAAGGCTTAATTTCTTGAATACAGAGACGATGATGAAGGGAAAACGTGAGACCATGAAAAGAATGACAAAATTATATTAAAAATATGATTCAGGTGAATAGACCTTTCCTATTTCTCTGTTGCCCATCACAAAATTAACATTTTATAATTGTGGTTTCACTAAATAGATATTTAAACAACTAACCATTACAAGCACATATCTTGAGAACAAAAGCATGATTTCATGGAAAATCAGGCCTGTATGGCATCAAAAGGTAACTGGGTATGGAGATGCTGTCTTGGAAACCACCTGGCACCCTGATTAAGTAATTAGCTGCCCCCCTCTTCACCAACGTATTCTGAAAAATACATTCACACAAGACCTTCAAAAGTTGGCATGATTTTAAGCCAAGTTATTCCAAAATAAGTATAGATATATTTTTAAAAGGTTTCCAGTGCCTTCTTGTATTTTTCGAAAGAAGTGTAGATTAGTTCCATGTAAAATAAGAGGTTGAAATATACATAAAAGGTTAAATAACAGCATCAGGCAGAATATGCTAGAATGCCAAGTGAATGGTGTACACTATGTTTCTCAAACTGAAGCCTAAGAAACCTTGCACATCCACAATTTCTTTGAGAAATTTATTTAGTTATTGCAGTATTTAAATTTACATTTATGTTTATGAATGCATTTCTTCTGGGTGAAGGTCAACTGACAGCGCAGCTCACTATACAAATTCGGGTTTCGTAAGAGTCCCAGTGGAGAACACTAATGCAAGAATTGAGTCATGAAATATACCATGATACTATCATGAGAACTCAAAAAGACTGAACAAACCAGAGCAGGAGTTCATCTTCATTGAGGGGGAATTTTTCCATGTCTGACTCCTGTAATCATGGGATTAGGTACCCATTTAATGCAGATTTTCATAACACCATCATCTTAACCTTATTTCCATGTGAACAAGTCAGCTTTACAGAGAGATCAAGGGACACTCCATTAAAGTTGATGTCTGAGGATTGTGCATCATCAGAGTTTTGGTTAAGTATGAGACTCGATTATCCTCAATTATCAAATAAAGCCTTGACGTTACAAATGCCAATTTAGTTGTATGTAAATAGGCATTCTCTGCATTAATATTACTAAAGTTAAAACACAAAAGCCGGTTTAAATTAAAACTAAGGCTTCAATTTTCCCCCATGATTAAACCCCACATCAAAGGTTTAGTTTCAGCAAAACAACATAATCCATCACATTTAAATTCATATTGTCAAACTGAATTTTATTGACTGTGGTTTCGGTGATATAATTTCATTAATGCTAAAAACATGAGGATAAATGTGGTAATGCACATAGCGGGCTTGGTACAGTTGCTGGCACAAGAGCATTCAATAAAGATTATCTATTATTATTTTGTGGAAATTTATAGCAAGTTTTATTTTAGTACATGTTTATGGGACATTATTTTTATGGCTCATTTAGGATAGCACTGAGGTCCACAATTTTTTCTTTAAGGTCTGTAAACAGTACTCGAGTGTAATAAACACTAAGTTGGAAAGTAACTGCCAGAAGTTCATTAGTGACCGGGGGGCCTCCTGGAAGACATCAAAAAGCTGCCTTACTATTATGACAAAAACTTAAAATTGAGGCACAGAAAAATGAAGTGCCTTATTCAAGCGCATTCATCAGGGCAATAGAAGAGCCTCTTATATTTTTAGTTCCCATCTCTAGGACTCTGTGTTCTTTCTTTCTCTCTTGTCACTGAACCCCAGGAATAAACGGTACTTATTCTTTATGTTTAGCAAACAGTACTTCTTACTGTATTTTGATATAATACTTTTTTTCAGTTTGCTTTGGAAATTGACAATTATGATGACATTGAATAGAGGTTAGAGGACACTTGGTTATGGGAGTAACCTACATATTTACACGAATGCCAGTTTTGATGAAGCACCCAAACTCTTACTTGACATATACATGATGTCAATTGTGAACTTGAAGACCACATTTCTGTAGAAATGCTGACAGAATAGCTTGCAGTCAGCTTGTCAAAAAAATTGCGTTTTTAAAAATCAAGAAGTGTATCATACCTGTTTAAGTGCTACATAGACACCACATTTTAAAGGAAATCTGTATATGTGCTTAAAAAGAAATTACACATAAAATAAAAGCTGTGAAGTACAATCATAGTGACTGGAGATTTCCATTTAAAAATCATAACACAGCAAAGACTAGCTATAAAAACTGCGAAGATTTGCCTCCCAGCAACGAAAAATAGGCACAAAAGTAGTGGTTGCTGAATCTTTTTTTTCTGACATATTTAGCAGTCTATCGGAGAGGGCCTTCCATTTACAAGGTGAATTAATTGGGACTGGGACCTTTAAAAGATAGAAATATGAGTGTGTGTGTTTACATACATGTGCATATATGTACATATACACACATTCACAGATATATGTGTGTGTATATAACTAACATGTACACACATATACATATGTGTACATCTTTCTGTGTAGCTAGCTAGCTAGGTATAGATGATAGATTATAGACAGATGATAGATAGATAGATAGATAGATAGATAGATAGATAGATAGATGATAGATAGATGATAGATAGACAGATGATAGATAAATTGGATGGAAATGGCAAATCTGGTCTTCTTTTAGGAGCTAAAAGTCTACTTGGAGAAATGAGATTGATACATGAAGCAAAAGTAAAAAATTAAAAACAAGCTATAACTACAAACTGTAGCTCCATTGCCTCTAAGCCCTCCGGCTTCCGGGTCACACTTCCCTTTCACATCCCAACACCGCTGAGAGTTGTTCAGAGACGTGGAGGGAAAGAAAGTTCTTTCAGGCACTCCACATTCCTGGATTCTTTATCTGTGGTCTTTATCTTCCCTTTGTTTGCTGTTGACTCTGTACCAACCATCACCCAACCCGAACCTCCACCCCATGAGTCATTCCCAGGGTATCAAATGATACCTGTCTTCAGGTCTCTCCTGCTCTCTTACTCTGTCTCTCCCACTCTCCCCCTCTTTGTCTGTGCTCATGTCATTCTCTGCACAGCCTCTCTGCAGGCAGGGAGACCCACATCTACTCCATCAACTAAGCAGGAACTCAATTCCCTGTTATCTGTGTATCCACCCCAGCGGAGGTAGCCATTTGGATCCTGACCTGCAGCCGTGATTTCGTAGAGCATCCTGCCCTCTCACCTCTTCTTTTGAAAGTCTCTCTTTCAGAACTCCCCCAATTTTCATCTCTCAGAACATGACTGCGGAGTAGGGGGAAGCAGAAAAATCCTTATTATTTCATTATACAGAACAATTGTCTGCATAATAAAAGCTGTCTCAACTGCTTTCACTCCAGGTAAAACCCTGTGTCCAAGCTTTGTCTAACAGCTCCTTTAAGTGTTTTCTCAGAGGCACCTATCCTGAAGTGGAATTCTGCTACTCTCCTAAAGCACAGAGATAGCATTTATTTTCTAATAAATGTCAGTATTGTATTTTTCTGATAAAGGTTTGTATTGTAATACACTATAGGAGCAGTACACTATTCCATATATTTTGTTGCTAGTGAATAAAAAAGTCTGAACATAGAGTTAGAGTGAGGTGGGAATAGAATTAGATGAGTGGGGAGGATTCAGATGGTGTGGAGCCTTGAAGGCCAGAAAGAAGGGTTTTGTTTGGGAGTGAATTCTTTGACTCATGGAATATCCATCATGGTATTGATTAATTTCTAAAATTTTGGAAATTTTCTGGTTATCTTTTTATTTTTGATTTCTAGCTTAATGCCACTGTGGTCAGAGAACATACTTTTGTTTGTTGTCAGTATTATAAAATTTGTTGGCACTTGTTTTTATCAACCCAGAATTTGGTAAATTTTAGTGAGTCCTACATGTATATGTGAAAAGAACATATATCTGCAACCATTTGTTTTATTTTCTATATATGCCAAATAGATCGATTAATCTTATGGTTTACATCTTCCATGTACCTACTCATTATCTTGTCTGCTTGTTTCGTGTTACTGAGAAAGATATGCTAAAATCTCTCGATTATTTCTATTTTAAGATTTATTTCTATTTTAAGATTCATTCCAATTGCAAGGATGTGAAAAAGGTGAAAAATATATGGGACTTGGAATCAGTGAAATATGGGAAAATACTACGCATCTGGTCATATGAATAGTGTGTAGATTTATACTCAATAGAATAATAAAAGAATTTGAGTACATTCTGGGCAATGGCCAGAATGGGAAGATGCCAGAATGACTAGGGTGGAGTTTAGGATTTTTGGGGAGAAGGGAGTAGGTAGGGACATCACACAAAGGAACCTCAGGTTTCCTTTAACTATCCTTTGAGCCAAGAGCAAATCCCAATCAGCTCGTTCACCGCTTCCTCCACTAAAGGTCTCACCTTCAACCCCTTTTCTAGGGGAAGGACTCTCAACCCTGGGTTCCATGGACACTGAAATTTATGAGTTTCAGGGGGTCCCCTTCAGTGACCTCAAAAGCACGTACAAAATTGTATACTCATGTGAATGTGGGCATTTCTGTGGGGAGAAGTTCCATCCTCTCACCAGATTATCCGAATTCCTTTGTCACCAAAAAGCAAGCAAGGACCACTGCTCTGCAGCCAATGGAACTTTTCACACAGCACACACTCAACCCAGAGGACAAGGGAGGGCACAGAAAGGCACAAGCCCCAATGGCCAGTCCCTCTTCCCTGAGCCACCCCTCACCAACAGTCAGCCTAACTCTTCTAGATGTCTTTACATAACTGTTTACATAACTGTTGAAAGAATATCAACAACCCCATCTGTCCTACACTGAGGTGTTAACGTCCCACCATTTTTAAAAACGAATATTATGGGTAATACGTCTTTACGTTTTTGTGTCTCATTGGCCGTTTACCAAGTCTGTCTCCCCTGTACTCCCCTGATTCTTTCTTGAGGACGAGGTGACTGAGAGACGATGAAGGAACATAACTCAAAAAAACAAAAGCTTCCCCTCTTTTCAGGGGCTTCTGACTGAGCCTGGTCCCCACATGCTGTGATGTGTGTGTTCCACATACCAGGTGCTCTGCAGCTTCTGGACCATATAAGAGTCCTGTGACTCAAGAGTGTTTTTCAATCCTGGATACATTTCTGCTATGGCAACAGTCCTAAAGACGTGGCTTAAGGTTTATCCTGGGCGGTGACCTCATACTTTTTTTCACGCTGTATTTATAAACATTTCAGGATGACAGTTGACAACAGGGCCGTGCACAGGAGGAAGACCGTTGTGCAAGGAGACCCAGAAATAGGAAAGACTAATTCAAGTTCGGTGGCCTTTCCCAGGTGTACATCTTCTGGACCTCAGGCATGAAAAGCTGGATTAGCTGACTCTTTTCCCCAAAGAAATCGAGGAAAATGAATGTGCTGAAGACATCTACAAGGCCTAACAGAAGACAGGAAAAGAAAAAAAGAAAAAAAAAACACTTTCTTTGGCAGGGTCACATAGAAATCCAATCTAAAATATCCCCAGTATAAGGGTACTTTTTAATCCAACAAATGTGGAAATATTATACAGCTTTTTCAATACAGGTGAGGGGAAGTCTTCAGGGGTAATTTCAGGGAACAATTTCTTAGACTTTAAAAATAGATTCAAGGAAGAGATAGTCTCCCCCACCCTGCCAGCATTTCTAGTTATTGGTAGGTAAGTATGTGATGCATGGAGCTCTGGCAGTCATCATGGGGTGATGAGGAAAACTAACAAACACAGATGGCAGAGCAGAAAAACAGAAAGAACCTCTATCTTTACTACACTTTGAATGACTGAATAAATCAACCCTTAAACTTTTTCCTCCTTCTGCAGTTCTTGTCATGTGAAATTACATGGATTTTTAAAATATGTTTGTTTGGCATACGATCAAATTTACGATTGCTTGAAAAAAGTATTTTCCAACTTTTTTTTATTGAAGTATAGTTGACTTACAATATTATATTAGTTTCAGGTGTACCACATAGTTTATAGATTATACTCCATACAAAGTTATTATAAGATATTGACTGTATTCCCTGTGCTGTATTACATCGTTATAACTTATTTTATATTTAGTAGTTTGTACCTCTTAATCCCCTTCACCTATTTTACCTCTTCCCCCACCACCTCCCCTCAGGTAACCACTAGTTCTCTGTATCTGTGAGTCTGTTTCTGTTTCATCCTATTTGTTCATTTGTTTTTTTACATGTAAGGGAAAGCATACAGTATTTGTCTTTCTCTGTCTGCCTTATTTCACTAAGCATAATACCCTCCAGGTCCATTTGTGTTATCTCAAAGTGCAAAATTTCATTCCTTTTTTTTTTTTTTTTTTAATGGCCAAGTAATACCATATCTTCTTTATCCATTCATCTGTTGATGGACAGTTAGGTTGCTTCCATATCGAGGCTATTGAGAATAATGCAGCTATGAATATTGGGGTGTGTGTATCTTTTCAAATTAGGGGTTTTGTCTTCTTCAGATACACACCCAGGAGAGGTATTGCTGGCTGGTGTGGTAGTTCTGTTTTTAGTTTTTTGAGAAACCTCCATGCTGTTTTCCACAGTGGCTGCACTAATGGATACTCTCACTAACAGTGTACAAGTGTTCTCTTTTCTCCACACCCTTGCCAATATTTGTTATTTCTCATCTTTTTGATGATAGCCATTCTGACAGGTGTTGAGGTGGTATCTCATTATACTTTTCATTTGATAAGGGCATTTCCCTGATGATTAGTGATGTTTAGCATCTTTAGCATCTTAGCATGTACCTGTTGGCCATCAGTATGTGTTCCTTGGAAAATGGTCTATTCAGGTCCTCTGCCCAATTTTTAAAAGGGTTGTTTGATTTTTTTTGATATTGAGTTGTATGAGCTCTTTATATATTTGGGGGGGTATTAAACCTTTATCACACATGTATCACTTGAAAATATCTCCTCCCATTCAGTAGGTTGCCTTTTGGTGGTGTTGATGGTTTCCTTTGATGTGCAAAAAGCTTTTTATGTTTATTTGTTTGTGTTTAAGTCAATTGAGCTGGGCTTTCTACTAAGAGTAACTAAAACCTTCCAAAATGATTCAATCATATGGTGCAATTAATTTCCAAAGGGTTACACCAACTCTTCCCCTGTTGGCAATGTGTTGATATGTGAGTTTCACTGTAATCTTAATTGAGGTTTTGTATAACTTCAGCAGTATCCATATGTATGTGTTTGTGTGTATGTGTGTACACATGCATACTGATGGGGTATATATATTTAACTTTTACTAAATTAAATTGGCTAAATTTAAAATAGCAACTCTTTATTATTTTTCACTGAACTTAAAGTAAATTGTGCTGAAAACAAGACTTCAATTTTGAACATATTCTCTCCCTGTCCCTAACCCCATCTTCTTATCGCATCTCTGTGAATGCACCACTATCCACTTAGGTACCCCAACCTGAAACTCGGGCATCTCCCTAACTACTCCTTCCCCTTTACATGCTCCATTTAATCGGTTTCCAAATCATCACACTTCTATTTCATTTGATATTTTTTTTACTCCATACCTAACATCTCATCTTCTTCACTCATCCTTTCTTCTGAATTCCTAAAATAGTCTCCTAGCAGGTCTCTCCTGCTGGTCATCTCAACCCCTCTCCTAACCCACCTTCTACACTTCTTTCAAGCCATCTTGAATGGATACAGGTCTTATCATGTCACTCCCTTCTTTGAAATCCATAACTGAGCATGTGATCTGGATTCTCATTTGGTATTTATGGCACCATGTACCCACCCCTGCAGTTCATTTCCCTGCTGTTCTGTTCTCCCACCATCTTTAATTACAGACAATTGCTGAAGCACCATGTCATGTCATATCTTCTTCTTTTGAATAGTTTTCTCTTTCTAGAATACCCTCACCTTTACTCCTTTTCCTAGCTGTTTAAAAAGTCAATTTGGGGGCTTCCCTGGTGGCGCAGTGGTTAAGAATCCACCTGCCAATGCAGGGGACATGGGTTCAAGCCCTGGTCGGGAAAGATCCCACATGCCATGGAGCAACTAAGCCCGTGGGCCACAACTACTGAGCCTCCGCTCTAGAGCCCGTGAGCCCACAAGCCACAACTATTGAGCCCATGTGCCACAACTACTGAAGACCACGTGCCTAGAGCCCGTGCTCCGCAACAAGAGAAGCCACCACAATGAGAAGCCTGTGCACCACAACGAAGAGTAACCCCTGATCTCTGCAACTAGAGAAAGCCCATGCGCAGCAATGAAGACCCAATGCAGCCAATAAATAAATAAATTTATTAAAAAAAAAAAGTCAGCTTGGATATTACCTCTTCCAGGATGCATTTCACCCTCCCCTTCATCTCTGCCACCACCGCACTTATCTCCAAACTGTCTTTCGTTTACTAGATTGTGAGCAGGGGTTGTGCTTTATTGCCTAGTACATGCTAATAATAACACATTATAACAATGTCAGCACTTACAACATGAAAGTAATGGCTGCATAGCTGCTTCTTACATATTTAATTTAACTGATTAAGTGATTTGATTTAACTCTCATATCTACCTTATCAGGGAAGCTACTACTATGATTATTATACTCATTTTATATATGGGAAAATGGAGGTACAGAATGATGAAGAAATTTTCCCCATTTGCATAGTCGCTAAGAGACAGAGCAAGGATCTGAATTCAGGCAGTCTGACTCCAGAGACCATGTTGATGGACGAATTCTCTGGTTGCTGGATAAATGTTTGGTTCATGGAAGCTGGGGTGGGATGGGGAGTTTAGGAAGATGCTCCTGACACTTCCAGCCCATGTGCACCTCTTAAAGGAGGCAGGATGGGTAGGCTGGGATAGGGTCTCCTTCCCACTTACAGCTTTCTTCTCATGAACCTTTGATGCCACAGCGTGGTGTGTATCTTCCTGTACTCTCTCATCCTTTGAATGCTCAGTGTTTCCTTTCTCAGGGAATAATCTAATATCTTTAAAAGCATAATAATAATAATGGTGATGATGATGATTCTTAACATTTATTAAATGTTTTTTAAAATTTTACCTTTGGTATTAGAATAAAGACTCCATCCTTTTGTCAAAAAATTTTCAACAAGAAATCTTAGTGCATGTATTCATGCCATACAGGTGGCTACCCCCACCGCTTGCATGCAAGCTGCCCTGTTGAGGATTTTAAGATTTCTCCTGCTATAACCAGGACATACTGGCTGATTTGGTCCTTCTCTGACTAGCCTTAGCCCACTACCCCTGTAAGCTTCTCTCCTTCCCACTACCACCCCATCCCACACCCAGGGAAGCTGTGATGCAATGGAAAGGGAAACAGTCTAGGAGCTGGGAGACCTGGTCATCCTTTAACAGCTATGTTACCTTTGGGAAATCATTTAATCTCTCTGAGCCGTGGGTTCCACATCTTTTAAATGAGAGTGACAATTACTTCTGCCTCACAAGGTCACCTCCTCTGGGGTATCTTCTCTGACCCCATCATTTTGGAAAAAAATTAACCTCCCCTTCATTTTAGTACTTAGCTACCTTGTTCAGACTTCTACACTCCACTGTAATTGTTTGTTAATTTATCTACACTATCTACTGGATTGTTAGTGTCTCAAGAACAGGGACTGGGTCATAGCTGTCTTTGGGTCCCTCATCCCTAGAGCACTTGTTGGACTGAATTTCCACAGCTACCTTGGCCTTTCTCTTGAGTTTCCCATGTGTAGTTTGCTTTCATCCTCAAAGCCATCCATGACATCCATTTGGATCTAAAAATCACTTGAGTAAAACTAATGGGGTAACACACTAGGGACCCCATTGATTTTAGACGGGAGACCAACAAAACATTTCTGGTCATGGCATTCACTCTTTTTATTTTTTTATAAATTTATTTATTTATTTATTTATTTATTTATTTTATTGGCTGTGTTGGGTCTTTTTTTGCTGTGCGCAGGCTTTCTTTAGTTGCGGTGAGTGGGGGCTACTCTTTGTTGTGGTGCGCAGGCTCCTCATTGCCATGGCTTCTCTTGTTGCGGAGCACAGGCTCTAGGTGCATGGGCTTCAGTAGTTGCAGCGCATGGGCTTCAGTAGTTGCAGCACATGGGCTCAATAGTTGTGGCTCACAGGCTCTAAAGCTCAGGCTCAATAGTTGTGGCACATGGGCTTAGTTGCTCTGTGGCATGTGCGATCTTCCTGGAGCAGGGATTGAACCCGGTTCCCCTGCATTGGCAGGCAGATTCTTAACCACTGCGCCACCTGGGAGGCCCGGTATTCAATCTTTTTTCCATCCATTAATGATAAAAAGGCCGTCCTTCATCTAATGCTAATGAATACAGAAGGACTTCTGCTGATGATCTGGCCAAAATTTCTATGACATCAAATACGATGTTTTAATTTCTAAAGCAGAACTTGGACAGGGAGGTGAACTGTGGCTTGATTTTCAGTGGAATGGCTTTGAATGGGGAAATCAGTGGAGACATGTTATTGAGAGATGTCCAAGCTCATAGAATCTGTGGCGACCAGTGATTCCTTGGATATTACTCTTTCCCATCCCCTTCCTCAGCTCATGGTCTATTATGGCTCAGATGTCTAGAGACTAGTTTGGGCTGAATATTGTTTGGAATGTCAAAACAAGGATGCATATTTTAATAATTAAGTTTATCCCTTTCTACGGGGATGCTACTTATCTGGATATTTTCACTTCAGAGTGTGAGGAAACAGAACTTGGAGTGTGTGCACTTCCTATCATCAAAGAAAAGAGGAGAGAGGGAAGATGGTCTAAATGTCAGCAAGAGGAATTACTCCTACAGATGTGCCCTTTGACTCCCATTTCCTTCTCCTGGCCAACCCTTTGGGGATTATGTTCAGGGAGATCTCCCTCTTCCTGTGAGGCCAGAGACTTTTCTAGTTATAAGGCTGTTGTGTGTGACATGTCTAGGCAGGCACGCAGCAAAACCACAGAGAAACAAGGGATGAAAGAAATAAAGCTGGGCAAACTCAAAAACGCCTTCTGCAGGACTTCTCTCAAGCTTGAGGTAAACATCCCCACCTACCTGCCTCCCTGTTCAGTGGCACAGTTTAGTTTCCCATGTTTTCTCCTTGTGGCAGGTCCTTCTATTACAGAGAAGGGGAAGCAAGTAGTCCTATAAGAGTGGCTTCTCCAAGTAGCAAAACTCTTGAGTTCAGGACTGAAGGAGAGAAAGTTCCCCTTCCTGAGGGAGATGATCTCAAAGGCATGAAAGCAATGGGCTCAGTCACTTGGGGGTGCATGTACTTTCTCATTGGGCACGTTCAGAATAACCTTTCTTCAAAGCTGCACCCTGTGATCTTTGGATCTGGGTACCAGCCCAGCCTGAGTCAGAGAGTGGATAGCTCTGTCCCATCAGACTTAAAGGAAGATCTCTCCCGAAGATTACCATCTTCCTCTTACCTATGATGAACCATATCTGAATCAGGCTTCGTCAGCCAAGTTCCATGCACCGTCTTGACAAAGAGGAGGCCCCTAAGTCCTCACAAATGATTCTCAGCCTTGGCATGTGCAGCAGCCTCATTCAGATTCCAGCAAAGAGAAATTGGCAGGGCATGAATAAGGGCAGAAGGTAATTGAGGAGCTGGGGCTGGTTTTAAGGCAGGACAGAGCTGAGCTCCACGAGCTGAGCTGGAAGGAATTTGCTGTCTGCGCCAGATGTCATAAAGAGCTGCTGAGCTGGTCGAGCTCTCTAGCACTCAGGAGCAAATCAATCAGATGAACTGCGACTGCGGCTCTGCTACAGACCATGAGCTAATGCGGGCTCTACCCCAGCAAGCCAGTGCCACGGGCACCGGAGCCGGCAGTGGGAGATGGGGAGAGCCGACACAGCGAACGCCTAGTGCCAGGAGGGAGAGACAAAAGGGGCTCCAGAGTGAATGCAGCCTTCAACAGCTGTGTTTCCATGCTCATCACCGCCGGGCGAGTTGGGGGTGCTAATTGTGGAGCTGGAGAGCTGTTAAAATCAGACCAGATATGTTAAAGGAGAGTCTTGACGATACTTAGACCAGCGTCTGCAGTTGAATAGACACAAACCATTACATCAGGAGAAGAAATAAAAAGAAAGCAAAAAGGGCCATGAGAGAATGAAGGAAGCTGGTTGGTTGATCCCTTCTCTGTTACCTCAGCAACTTGTCCATACTATTGTGATAGCCTTTATCACATGGTGATAACATAATAAAAAAGATTCTTTGTTGTTTATTGAGATGTCACTATGTATAAGCACCGTTATGAGAATTTGATATACTTTATTTCACTTAATCCAAGCTCAGAGAGGTTAAGTGTCTTTCCCAAAGATACATAAGTGTGTGTGTGTGTGTTTGTGTGTGTGTGTGTGTGTGTACATACATATAACTACTGAATTGCAATCAGGTTTCAAATCCCTGACTTCAAAGCCATTATGCCACAAAGTCTCTTTGTTTAAAAGCTGATACTTTACAAGAATTTGTGGATTAATCAACTATGGCACTGATGGTCAAGAAAATGAAAATTAACCAGTCACCCAGTTTGGAAATTCAAAAAAGAAATTTCCTGGGAACCAAAGAAAGGGACATATATTGGCCATATGGTCACAGTATTGAAGATTTCTGTTTTCTCTCCCTATAATAGCCCTGGCAGACAGCTAATGAGAAAAACATATTGCAGAAGGAATCTACTCTTC
This sequence comes from Hippopotamus amphibius kiboko, assembly GCF_030028045.1. NCBI lineage: Eukaryota > Metazoa > Chordata > Mammalia > Artiodactyla > Hippopotamidae > Hippopotamus > Hippopotamus amphibius. The sequence continues at coordinate 96,521,837 of NC_080196.1, forward strand.
TCTCAGATCACATGGTACAGATTTCTGGTAGCAGCAGAGTTTGCTGAAAACAAATAATAATCTGGCAATAGGTAAATTCCGCCCCTCTCATCCTGGGGGGCAAAATACACCAAGGGATTCATGAGTTTATCCTTTAGGGACAGACCTTATTTGGAGGAAAATTGAGGATGGAGGCATGGAGACAGTGATCATCCTCTTAGATGACACGTGAATTCATCAGATGCTGCATCCCTCCATGTCAGACTGTTCACTTGATGAAATCATTGGCGATTGTTCTGGAAAGACAGATGAACAGTCATACCATTATAGAAGAGGAGACAGGCTCCACTACTACCTTTTTTATTATAAAACTTCCAACAAGAAAATATTCAAGCTAGCCCAAGGAAAGGAAATCAACTTTGAACACAAACAATGGGAAGAGTCATTCCCAGCAATAGAAAATCTCCAGGGCCCTGCAGTCCTTTGCCCCTCTGTTTTCTTTCATTCAAAGCCAGGCAAAAAGATGGAAATCATAGCCCCTTAGAGTGGTGTGTAATCCACAGTGCCTTTTAACAGAGCTGCCTAACAAGAAGTCAGTTCAGATATTTCAGCCTCTTTGGTATTCCTCACCAAAGGAAGAGCAGAACAGGCATCTGGGTTTGCTCAGTTCTGTTGGATCTACATGCTAACCCTTCTGCTAAGCAATCAGCAAGCATTATATGAATACCTCTCCTCTACTACTCTGTCTCCCATGGGTCTTTTCGTCTTCGAAACAATGCACTGTAAGTGCTTGTGTAGTGTTTAGCAAGTCATTTAAAAAATAATTCTAAAGTATCAAAAGTTTGTGCATAATTTACTTGCAAAAATTAAATCTGAACATATTGAAAGTTACCTTGAAAATATCACTCTCTCACAAAAAGTTTAACTGAGTTACCACATGACCCAGCAATTCCACTCTGAGGTTCATACCCAAGAGAAGTGGAAACATATGTTCACACAAAAATTTGTCCACGAATAGTCGAGTAGTCATAGCAGCATTATCCACCATAGCCCCAAAGTGGAAACAACCCTGATATCCATAACAGATGAATGGATGAACAAAATAGATGTGTCCACACAATATACTTTTATCGGTAATTAAAAAATTAAAGTACTGACACATACTCCAACATGAATGAATCTTGGAAACATTATGCTAAGTGAAATAAACTGGACACAAAGAGCCATATATTGTATGATTTCATTTATATGAAATATTCAGAATTGGCAAATCTCTGAAGATAGAAAGTAGATTAGTGGTTGCCTAGGGCTGGAGGAGATGGGGAGTGACTGATGACAGGTCCAGGGTTTCTTTTCAGGGAGATAAATATGTTCTAGAATTAGATAGTGGTGTGGTGATGTCTGCACAACTTGTGAATATATTAAAAACCACTGAACTGTGGTTCCGAAGTGTAAATTTTATGGTATGTTAATAATATCTCAAAATATTTTTGGAAAATGAGAAAAAATATCACTCACATCACAGAGATTGGGATATACCTTACAGCCTCTGAGCCACAATGAAGCACAGCCCTTGACTGTGAGATTTGTATCATCCAGTCTTATTGCTCAATGAGACAGCAGAGCACTGAGGTTAAGAACATAATCTCTGAAGCCAGTTCACCTGGTTTTAAGCTCTGGAACTGTCACCTGCTGGTTGTGTGAATAAGTTATTTAACTTCCTTACAGTTCAGCTTCCTTGACTGCAAAATGGAGATTCTAATAGTAGCAGCCTCTTAGAGTTACAACAATTAAGTTAGCTAATATGTGAATGCTAGGGTTTTATCCATCATTATCATCACCACCACCACCATCATCATTCTTATCATCACCATCACCATCATCATCATCACCACCGTCATCATCATCATCATCACCACCACCACCACCATCATCATCATCATCACCACCACCACCACCATCATCATCATCATCACCATCATCACCACAACCATCATCATCACCACCACCATCATCATCATCATCACCACCACCACCACCATCATCATCACCATCATCATCATCTCGAGTGTCACAGTGGAAACAATGTGGTGGGGACCTATTTCCTATACAACTATACAATTAGCATTTATTTCTTAACACACACCACTGGTGATATATACTCAATTTTATTTATGAACCACATAATAAATGAATCAAATAATTAAACAATAATTAAATAAATGATTGATTTAATTTTATTCATAAAGGTGTTTACAGATTATATGAAAGCAAGAGGCTACATCCATACTTCATCCTTTCCACTTGTTCTGTATTCCCCAGTATCCAGCCCAGCACCAGCTCATCCTCAACACCTCATATGCACTGTTTCCCCAGGGTCTGGGTTACTGGTTGGTTTGTCCCAAGGCTACTATTATGGTATGATGTGTACTCCCACCACAGACCGTGGGAAGACTGCCAATCTGACTGTGGAATAAATTACAGGAATTTATACTATCCTTGGAGCTGCATCTTGTGAGTACACTTTAAATTCTGACCTCAGAGCGCTAAAGCTGAAATTTAAATATTGTTCTAAGCACTTGATGGTGCCTAGGACTGTGGTTCATGAAGCTGGCTAGATTAGTAATTATTTGGGGGATTAGGGTCCTTCAGTGTCACCGAGGCCCAGAGCTGGGAACAACCATGTGATCTGGAGAATCACAACCCCTCTATCAGAGAAAAATCTATGAGAAGCTCCCATTGGGAGACTGAGAGACACAAGTGAGCGTGCGTGCACAGAAATGCCTAATGGGTTGTGATCCCAGAGCATAAAGGGCAGAAGAGCTTCCCCTGCTTCATCTCCTGACCAAGATAGGCTTTAAAGCCCAAGATAGGCTTTAAAGCCCAAGATAGGCATTAAAGGAATGGTGAGTGCTCCTCAATGATAAACATGGATTTAAATTGCATTTCAAGAAATTTCAGTGCTGTGCTCAACTCTGTTTTCTTCTTTAGGGTATTGTATTTGTAGATCTTCCTTTCCTTGCACTTTTTATTATTAAAGTTATTTCAGCCATAGTTTCCTGTTTATTGTAATACATGGGGTCTGATGTGCTTGGGAAACACCATGACTGGGTATCTGGTGATAGCTCTTCAACGCCTTGGCGAGTCCTTAAGACTGATTGTTAGTGGGGTCTTCCCCGGACTCCTTTCTATGCCTAAAGTGGCCTGACATTCCCCGAATCCAAGAGCAGAAGGCTGTTGAGAAAGGACTAAAGCCCAAGACCACAGGATGTACTCATTGAGAATTCTTTTCCCCAGATTATTTTGTGATGCCTTGGAGATATTCTTACCTCTGTGTCCAAGACTCTTTGGATTCTCTGCGGGTGCAGGGGGAATGGCTGAGGTTGCATGATTGTGGGGGTGTGGGAAGTACTGAGCCCGAGAAAGCTGTACCAACCAGGAGATAGTCCCCGGATGTGTTCTGTGACCCCTATGGAAAATTCAGTAAGAGATTGTGAATGGATTTCTCTCTCCACTACCGTAGACAACAGTGCTTTTCAGCTTTATGGCCCTAATTAGCAATAACTAACTAGTGCTCAGACACCTTGGAGGGAGAGGAGAGGTTGAGCTAGAGAACAAAGTGGTTGTCTAAAGTCCTTGACCCTGAACAATTGGGATGGGAATACGTCCCATGTTTTTCCCGGCTTCCTTTGCTCCCTGTGAAAGTGTCCCTACTTGCTGTGGGGCGGCTTTGGTATAAGTCCTACTATCTCATTCAAGTCTGTAATAAAGTTCTGGAGGGGAAAAACATGGCCTTTATATTTCTCCCTCTTTGCTCTCAAGTCAAGCCAGGAGCACTGGAGCACCAGTACAGCTCAGGAAAACATCCCTTTGCCAGGTTACTGAGAGCACATTTGGTATGTTAGCCTTCTCCTCCGTGTTTATTTTCAGGGTAGTGATAAAAGCACGGAAAGAAACAGCAGGGAAAATCAGTACATTTTAGTAATATTTCAATACATCTGCACAGGGCAAACAGTTTAGAGTTTCTGCTGCCCCATCTGAAGTTGGAAACTCTCACCACAGCGGGAAGCACAGCTATTTTGACTTGGCAAACCAAACCAAACAGCACGCACCTGCACCGGCACGTCTCTGACGTGAATAGCTGTGGCCAGAGGGTCAGTCTGTTCTCAGTTTTTCATCCAGAAACTACACTCTGCAAATGGAGAGAAAATCACTGTTGGATTAAAGGAAATCCTTGCCACAGAGACTAAGCACACAACTTTAACTCATCATTTTCTGCTTAGCATCCCCAGAGCCCTGCGCCTGGGCAGCTTATGTGGCAGAATGTCCATCAAATTGTTCCAAACAGTTTCTTGAAATAGAGTTTGTTTTTATAAACATTTATTTGAGAAAGTTTGGAAAGTGTAGAAAACATTTTAAAGGGGGTGAATTACCCAAAACTTATCATTCATAGAAAATCACTTAATCTTTGGTGTATTTCTTTTCAGTCTTTATGTTTTAAATTTGCATTTTGTAGAGAGTTGAGACTATTTCATCTGTAGAAGTGTCTTTCTGGCTTTTTTTCGTTTAATATTTTATGTTAGGCATTTTATCATTTTAGTGCAAACTAAAATCACCATTAATATCTGCATATTGCACTGAGTGAGAGGCACTGTAATTTATTTAATTATTATTGTTGAATTATTCCAAATTTTCCAAAATGATCTCAAATTTTTGCTATTATAATAATGCTGCCATGGATTCATTGTGTGTGCAGCTTTGATATGTGGATTAAGAATTATTTCCTTAGGAAAGATTCCCAGAAGTAAACTCCATTGTGGGAACTCATATAGACTTCTGATGCAGAATGCCAGATTGATTTCTAAAATTTTCACTCTGCTATCTGGAATGGCATAGTACTTTAATTAATAAATAACACTGATTTTTATCTAATAAGATAGGCAAAAATAGAATCAAATGTTGATTTACTTTGCATTCTTTTGATTTGTTTTTCTTTTTTTACCTGTTGTAATCCAAATTTGTAAATGATCTCTTTTAGTTCTTTACCTATTTTTATTTGAGGATCTGTTATCAATTTATATGAGCTCTTTTTATTTCTATAAAAGACATCAACCTTTTGCTCAACACCTTTGCTGCAAGTAATTTCTAAACTTTATTGCTTTCTGTCCATTTTCATTGTCTTGAGATATAGAAATATGATTTTTAGCAGTGATATTATTGATCTTTTCATTGGTAATTTTCTCTGCTGATCATTTGCTTAAAAACTTCTTACCCTCTAGAAATTTTTATAAACATTCACCTGTATTTTCTTTTAGATTTCCTATGGTTTGACATTTTTCATATCTCATCTATTTGGCATTTATTTTAATGACTAGTGAGCAATATAAATAAACCAGATTTCACATAACCCACCCTGCAACTATCTAACCAAATCCCACATTACTTGTCAGGTTTATACATCCCTTCTCCACCATTGTCCTTATGACGTTGGTGCTCTGTCAGAGTTTTTTTTATTTACTTTCTACTTTGTTTCATTTGTGTGCTTGTAAATTTTTCTCTTAAATACTATGTACTTTACTTATATTGATATAATTTTATAATATATTTCAGCCTCTAGTGGGATAAGTTCTCATCTTTGTCAAAAATTTCTTGGTTCTACAAAAGAAACTAGCATTCAAACCCTGGCAAGGCGGTTCTTTGGAACAGTAGTCCAGGATCTTCTTGGTGTACTGGCTTTCCACATAAAGTTGCTATTCCTTGCCCCACCTTCTCCAAATTTCTTAACTGCTATTGCTATTTATATTCCAGGTAAACTTTAGAATTTTGTTAAGTTCCAAAAATTCCTAATGTCATTTTAATTCTGACTGCATCCAACTTGAGAATTTCATGGGGACGAATCTCATCATCAAAGAACATGGTGGGTCACAGGCACATATTCGTTCTTTCATTAACACTATCATAACAATATGTATTGCATATTATTATTTTTTTAAACTTTTTTTTATTTTGTATTTTCTTTATTATTTTGTATGATATTACAATATTGTAATCATTTTTTTCTCCATACATTTTATTATTATTTTTTAATTTTATTTATTTATTTATTATTTTTGGGGGGGTACACCAAGTTCAATCATCTGTTTTTATACGCATATCCCCATATTCCCTCCCTCCTTTGACTCCCCCCCCACCCTCCCTCGAGTCCCCCCCACCCTCCCCGTCCCAGTCCTCTAAGGCATCTTCCATCCTCGAGTTGAACTCCCTTTGTTATACAAACGTACAGGTACATGACTATATTCCTTTTTTAAAAAAATGAGATGAACGGGGAAAACTTTTCACGCCAGCAAATTCCTCTCTGGAAGGTTATTTGGGTCAATTTAAAAATTTTACTCTGATTAAAAAGTGATGCAAAAATAAATCTGTGAAGATGTCTTTGTGCTTGTTTGCAAGTATTTCTCTGGGATAAGCTCCTAGAATGTGGGTGAAAGGGTATTCATAATTTTGATAGTTCCTGCCAAATTGTCCTTGAATAAGGCTGCACCAATTTACACTCTTATTAACAGTGAATAAGAAATTCTGTTTTCTCATGCTGGATGTTATGGAAATTTAAAATATTTGCCAATCTGGTGAAAAATACAATCTCAATGTTGTTTTAATTTGTATTTTCCTAATTACTAGTGCAGTGGAACATATTTTCTGATGTATGTGACCATTTGCACTTCTTTTCCTTTGAATTGCCTCTTCAAATTCATTTCTTAATTTTAAGTTAGGCTTATTTATCTCTTTATACATTGCATATATTAAGCCTTCATCTGTTACGTATTTTGCAGTTATTTTCTCTTAATCTGTCCCTTGTCTTTTAATATTGTTTTACCATCTTTCCTTGTAAAGAAGTTATTCATTTTCATGTGGAAAATCTGTCATAATTTTTATTTTTGTCTTCTGATTTTCCTCCATCATTTTATAGATTTAAAATGTTTAAATTTTCAAGCTGTGGAGAATCTGACTTTTATATGTGGTGAGAGAGAAAAATCTAAGTTTGTTTTTTCTTTCTGGGTATCTAGTTGTCCCAGTTCCAATAAATGAATAGTCTGTCTCCTTCAGGAAGTGTCTCCATTACCATATGCTAAAAATTGTAAGTGTGTGTGTGTGTCTCTCTGTGTGTGTATAACACACACATATTCTTGGACTTTATTTTGTCCAGGATCTATTTGTCCATTCCTATGTTAGTATGCCATTGTATTAATTACTGTATTAATAATTAAAATAATTACTTATCTATAATAAAGTAGGGTTTAAGCTGTAAAATAATTTATTAATTACTGTGTATAGTATTTTGATAACTTATAGGAAGTGTCTCTTTTAACTGTTACTTTTTAAAATTTTTGTAGCCAGTCTTTTGTATTTTCTCTCCCAAATCAGATAGTAGAGGTCCTTTAAAGCCATTTTTGGGGAATTTTGATTGGGATTATTTTGTACTTTTATGTTTATTTGGGGAAAATTTGTCTCTTCATAATTTTGTGTCTTCCAGTCAAGTATGTCTGTTCATTTACTCAGGTCATCTTCAAGTTCCCTCAGTAAAGTTTCATATTTATCTTCATTTACCTCTTGCATAATTTTTGTTAGACTCATTTCTAGGTATTTTAAAGTTATATTGTGACAATGACTTCTGTCTTGGTTTCCCACCATGATTTAAAATCGCTTACTGCTCATTTATAGACACTTACAAATGGACCTTTCACTGAATTTGGAGAGGGGTTTTTAATAGTTTTACTGTTGATTCTTTCCAAATTTTTGATAGACCATTGTGTAATGACAGTTTAGTTTCTTTCATTCCATACTCATTCTTTTTGTTCTCTTATTGCATTGGCTAGTTTCCTAGTATCGTGTTAATTTGTAGCAATAATAGCAGGCATCTAGCTTTAATGAGGATGCTTTAATGAGGATGACTGAAAAAACAACGTAATGATGTTTGCTTTAGATTTCTGGTAATTGCCCATGTTATGTAGGGTGTAGGTTTAGCTGCTGTAATAGCAAGAACCAAAGTAATAATGGTTCATATTCAGTCTGTTTGTAAGCAGTACAGAGTTGTATTGTGGCTTACTCTGCCATCATCATAGCTTGTTGCTCTGTCCTATAAAATGCACAGCCAGTGTCTCATGCCCTCACATGGCTATTCCAGCCACCACCATCACGTCTGTCTTCCTGATAGCAGGAAGGGAGAAAAGCAGAAGTAGGGGAGAGCACTGTCCTTTTTGAGGTCACAGGCCAGAAGTGGCACTCATTACTTACACTCACAAATTCTGACTTCCTTGGTAACACCTTTGTGCAAGGCAGGCTAAGAACTGTGGTTTTCTGCTGAACAACAAAGGTGATTTTTACCTCACGCCAGCTAAAAATTCACCCACCATGGGAGAAGGAGATAATAGAGATTGGGGAAATGAACAGCTGTTATCACACTGTATTTATTCATTTTAAGGATGTTTTTTTCTATTCTTAGCTCAGTGAGAGTTATTGCAGGAGAAGAGTGTTTAAAATTTATCAAATATATTTTTTAGCATCTACGGAGATTAACATAACTTGCCTCCTCAAACCCTGTCAATACTGAGGTGTAGGAGGAGAAATCATAATTTGAATATCCTTTGTATTTTTGGATATGACACTTATTGGGAGATTATGTCATATATTCTTGTTTTAAAGACACATTGAATTTGAGGCCTTTTCTTTATTTAGTGTCCTTTTTCTATGCTAGGCATCTATTTAAATAGGAATTATTATCCATTTATTATAAGTTATTTAAAATTAGGTAGAATGAGACCTTAAAACTGCTTATCTTCAAGGAAAGAATATTGTCAAACTTTTCCTTTTTTTCTCCCTCTGTTTAATGAATTATTTAGCATTTCCATATCATTTTAGTTATTTAGATAATTGATATTTTATATTATCATGTAGTTAAATATACTATTTTCCACAATTATTTTATTATCTTATTTTGATAATACCTTGCGCAGATTAAATAGTCACCATACATTGTATGTGTGTTTGAACATATTACATTTAAACTTTTAATCCATCTAGAATCTGTTTTGGTGCATGGGTGACCTGAATTCTAATTTTAACTTTCTTCTAAATTGTTACCTACTGTTCCAATAACATTTATTGATTAATTCATCTGTCTCAGTTAAAATTCCTCTTTTAATTTACACGAATTTCTTGTATCTACTCGTTAGTTTATTTATAGACTATCTAATCTGTTTCATTGATCTATCTATTCTGGAACTAAGGCTATACTATTGAACACTATTAAATTTTATAATTTTATAATTCACTTTATAATCTGACAGGGTAGGTGTTTTATTCTTTTTTTTTTTTCACAATAAAACATTAAGGGTTTATTCCAACTGAACATGGGGAAACTTCTCTAATTTTTTTTTAAAGCTCTTTGTTGGACTATAATTGCTTTACACTCTTGTACCAGTTTTTGAGGTACACCAAAGTGAATCAGCTGTATTTAGACATACATCCCCTTTAAAACTTACTGGTGGATTTCTTGGGTGGTGCAGTGGTTAAGAATCTGCCTGCCAGTGCAGGGGACATGGGTTTGATCCCTGCTCCAGGAAGATTCCACATGCTGCAGAGCAACTAAGCCCGTGCGCCACAACTATTGAGCCTGCGCTATAGAGCCCGTGAGCCACAGCTGTTGAGCCCAAGTGCCACAACTACTGAAGCCCACATGCCTAGAGCCCATGCTCTGCAACAAGAGAAGCCACAGCAACGAGGAGCCTGCGCACCATGACGAAGAGGAGCCCCTGCTCACAGCAACTAGAGAAAGCCTGTGTGCAGCAACGAAGACCCAACACAACCAATAAATAAATAAATTTATATATAAAAAATAACTTACTGGCTATAATAACAGGTTTATGTTCCTAGATGAATTTTAGAATAAGTTGTTCAGTTAAAACATTTCAAGGGTCTTGATTAGAACTGTAAGAAATTAAACATTAATTTGTAGAATAGCTGTATAAATGTTTATAATATTGAATTCTCCAATCCAGGGATAATCTCCCTATTTTGGCCTATGTTATATCCCTTAATAAAGTTTTGTAATTTTCCTTATACAGGACCTGCATATTTTTTATTAATTTAATTTTAGGATATGGAATACTTTTTTATTATGTTTATTCCAGATATTTGGCATCTTTTGTATTAAAATTATTGATTTTTGTATATTTTGTGACCAGCTACCTTACTAAGAGATGTTATTAGTTTTTATAGTTTTCCTCCTGAAATGTCCAGGAATGTGACAGCAATTTTTTTTGACATATCATATTAGTTTTTCATCCTTTTATTTCCTTTGTAAGCCAGAGTTCTTTGGTTTCCAGATTCTGTTATTTTAAACAGAAAAATTTCCTCACAGAATCAAAGAGAAGGCTGGAAATAAGGCCAGGATTAGGATGAGGTGAGTGAGGTAGTTTTCTCAGATGCCAAATTTGTGTCAAAAATCTCAGTAATCATGATAAATAATATTTTAACGCAATTGAAAAATTCTAAATGTGTATGATGAACAAAATACCAAAAGTTTAAATAAAGATAGGCTCAGTATGGAGAACCAGGCTCTGAAAAGGCCAGGAACCAGGCATGTGGAGGCCTCAGTGGCAGCTCCCAATGATGCTTTACAATGGGAGGGGTACGCTTCAAGAAAGAGAATGAGTGTCATCTTTGACTAAGGGGAGGGCAGGGGACTTGTCTTGACAGTCCAGGACTCCACAAGATGGGAGAAAGGTCATTCTCCAAAAAGAAACAGGTTACAATTGCCGAAAACAACAGCTGTCTACCATGTTACAGTCTCAGGATGCCCTCTTCTTTCATTGACGCCTGTCTTCAGCTCAAACTGCAATTCTTCACATGGCAGGGCCAGACCTCCCAAGAGGTCACATGCCAATGTATTAGTCCTTCTTTACTTCCTGCTATACTGTTTACTCAAAGCTGCAACCTTTATGTGGATATAGCACCAAAGATATTGATGAAGAAATTTTGGTGACTTCAAAGAGCAATGTCCATTGAAAAGTGAATGGCAGCCTAGGTTCTGTTTTGAACAAATCTTGGGTGTCTCTGCTTGGGAAGGGACCTCATAAACAGGCCATAATCTCTTCTTTCCTGAATAAGTTTTTCTGATTCAAGAGGAAAATTATGTTTGGCCATCAATTGTCTTTCAGTCCAATTCATTGCCTTATTAGGCTGATCAGAATTCTTTCCAAAAGAATTGACTACTCAACCTTAACTTTTAGTCATGTGATTATCTTTCTATGTATTTTTATGGGACTTTAAATGAATTACATGTAAGAAAATTATTAATCAGGTAGATTTCACATCTACCATTTTTCTATTTGTTTTCTGTGCATTTATATCTTGTTAGTCTGTTGCTTCATTACTGCTTCCTTCTGGGTTAAATAGATATTTTTTAGTGTACCATGTTAATTACCTTTTTGTTTCATTTACTATATTTTTTTTACTTATTTTCTTAGTAGAGATTACAATACATCTTAAAACAATATAATTTGGATTAATATGTTATTTCTATAGTATAGACACCTTTGCTAAGGACCCAAGTGTGAATCCTATTAGGGGTTCCTGGTTTGTGATGATGTGCTTTTCTCTTCCTCCTTTCAAGATATTCTCTGTCTTTGTCTAGATATGAACCTCTTCAGTTATACCCTGCTTTAAGTTTGTTTAGTTTCTTGAATATGTAGATTAATGTGATTCTTCAAACTAGGAATTTTGGGCCATTATTTCTTCAAATATTATTTTTCTCCCATTTTTTTTCTTTTTTGTCCTTCTAGGACTCCCACTATGTGTGTGTTGACTTACCTTTAAGTTTGGTGATTCTTTCTTCTGCCAGCTCAGCTCTGCTGTCAAGCTCATTTAGTGAATGTTTTGCTTCAATTATTGTGCTTTTCAACTCCACAACTTCTATTTGGTTCTTTTTAACAGTTTCTATCTCATTGTTCATATTCTCTGTTTGATGAAGCATCATTCTTATACTTTCCTTCTTTTCTTTAGACATGATTTTGTCTAGTTCTGTGAACATATTTATAATACCTGATTTAAACTCTTTGTCTAATAAGCTCAACATCTGGGCTTCCTTAGGGACAGTTTCTATTAAGTATAATTTTCCCTGAGTAAGGGCCACACTTTCCCATTTCTTTGTGTGTCTTGCAAGTTTTTTGGTTGGAAAATGGATACTTTAAATAACTTAAAGTTGACATTCTGAAAATCACACACACACATACACACACACACTCTTGCTCCACCTCAGGGTCTGTTGTTGTTGCAGCTGCTCTTTGTTTTTCAGTGACTTTCCTGGATTAATTCTATAAAGTCTGTATTCTTTGTTTTGCACAGCCAGTGAATTCTCTGCTTGGATAGTTGAGTGGTCAGCTAATGACTGGACAGAAGCTTTCTTAAGTATCTTCAGCCAAGAACTCTCCCAACCTTATTCTGTGTGTCTGTGTGGGGGCACACTTTCAGGGCTCTGGCAGCTTAGAACTCTGCCTTAGCCTTCACTTCCTGCTTATGCAGAGCCTCAAGGACAGCCCAAAGGGAGAGATTAAAGTCCTCTCAGGTCTTTCTTGGGCATGCACACAGCCCTGCAAATGGATGTGGCTTTCTAGAGTCTCAAGAATTCATTGGAACTTTTCAAAGTCCTGTGAAAACATCTTCTCCACATTTTCCTTTCACATTTTTAGTCAGCCTCTTGTTGTCCCAGCTGTTATGCTGCCTAAGGCAGCAGCTTGTTTTTGACAAATGCTCTGGGGATAGAGTTGTTCTCACTGAGGGAGATTAGAATTAGGTTAAATAAAGACAAGCCCTGAGAATGGAGCTCCAGGGAGCTGTCAGACAGACCAAGCTGGAGAAGACCAATTATCTGGAGAAGAGCTTTGGGGAAGCTCCAAATCTGTTTTGTCCCTCTTCAGTGGCTGTTAAGCTGCTGGCTTCCACAGCTATAGTAGTGTGAGGCTGGCCGTTTTCAAGGCTACCATGGGTCTGGGGAGCTGGGGAGAATATGGGAGTAGGGCAAGTTAAGACATCACAAAATTCAGTTTGTGCTAAGCAGAATGTCTATGCTCTAATCCTTGGATCCTCTGAATATGTTATCTTATGTGGCAAAAGGGACTTTTCAGGTGTCATTAAGATTATGGACCTTGATATGGGGAAATTATCCTAGATTATCTAGCTTGGGCCCAATATAATCAGATGAGTTCTTAAAAGCAGAGAACTTATCTCACCTGTGTCAGAGGGAGATGTGACTATGGAAGAAGGGTGAGAAAGATGCAGTGTGGCTGGGTTTGAAGACAGAAAATGGGCCATGAGCCGAGAAATGTAGACTGGAAAAGGCAAAGAAACAGATTCTCTCCGAGAGCCTCGAGAAAGGAATGCAGCCCCATCGACACCTGGGTTTTAGATCAGGGAGACCTATGTCAGACTTGTAACCTACAAAAATAAAATAGTAAATTTTTGTTGTTTTAAGCCACTGTTTGTGGTAATTTGTTACATCAGTAATGGCAAAACTAATACACTATTATTACTGAGATTCTGTAAAAAAATTAATGCTCTTCAAAGTTGCAAGCATTTAGTTAATAATCAGATTGCTAAAAAAAGTTGATTTAGACCATTTTTTCCCCCACCGTTCTCATTGCATTTATACTGGAGTGGACTTTGAGATGTCCTTACTATGCCATTCTGGAAGAGCTTTCCCCCACTTCCTCTAGGCATCTGGTATTACAAATGAAAATCAGATTTTTGTTGTGCTGTGGATAATCTGTTTTTTCCCCCCTTGGGAAGCTTTTTAGACTTGTTCTTCATTTTTCTGAATTCACCACACTTTGACTAGGTTTGGAAGTTTTCTTTGCTTTTTATTCATTCTCCTAAACATTTGGTAGAGACTTTCAATGTAGGAACTCATGTGTTTCTTAAATTTGGGGAAATTATCTATTTTTATTTGCTTAGTAATATTCCTTTTCATTCTTGCTCTTTATAGATTTATTAGAGAAATTTTAAAATTTCTGGATATATTATGCATTTCTCTTAATTATTCTTTCTCTCCTTTATTTCTCCTTCAGTACTATGTTTAGAGATGCCTTTATTTCAATTTTCTCTTTAATTAATTCTTCAGCAATAACCTTATTTTATTTTGTCCATGGATTGAGTTTAAATTTTAAAAATCAAGTTTTTAATTCCCATGCTATCTAGATGATTTTTCTTATAGATGCAATACTTTTTAATGTCCTTCTGAGGAAAATATATTTATTTATTTATTAAAATCCTGCACCAATTGTTTTATCAACTGTGTTTCCTCCATTGTAAGTTCTTCTGTGTGTTGTGTTTACTGCATCTTTCTATGTGTTACCTTTCTGAAATATTTGGTGATTCTTTTTTTTTAAATTTAATTAATTAATTAATTAATTTATTTTTGGCTGCATAGGGTCTTTGTTGCTGTGTGTGGGCTTTCTCTAGTTGTGGCTAGCAGGGGCTACTCTTCATTGCACTGCACGGGCTTCTCAGTGTGGTGGCATCTTTTGTTGCAGCACGTGAGCTCTAGACATGCAGGCTTCAGTAGTTGCAGCGCATGGGCTCAGTAGTTGTGGCACACAAGCTTAGTTGCTTCGTGGCATGTGGGATCTTCCCAGACCAGGGTTCAAACCTGTGTCCCCTGCATTGGCAGGTGAATTCTTTTTTTTTTTTTTTTCATCTTTATTGGAGTATAATTTCTTTACAGTATTGTGTCAGTTTCTGCTGTACAACAAAATGAAAGAGCCACATGTATACATATATCCCCATATCCCCTCCCTCCTGATCCTCCCTCCCAACCTCCCTATCCCACCCCTTTAGGTCTTCACAAAGCATCAAGGTGGATTCTTAACCACTGCACCACCAGGGAAGTCCCTGTTTGGTGATTCTTAGATGTATGAGACTACATCTCTGTTGTTTGATTTCTTGAAGACTGTTCTTTTATACAGCTTATTTGGGAACAGGCTAGGACTCTTTGTACTACTGACTGTTTAAAGTGAGATCCGGATAGTCGAGAAGCCTGACTTAAGGGAGGATGAATGTTGTGGATCTTCCTGGGTTTTGCCAGTCATGTGGGGCACAGGCCACACTCACTGACCTCACCTCAGGGCAGATTTCCCTCTCACTGTTGTGTCTGAATGGTGCTAAGAGGTAAAGAGGTAGAAGACAGTTTTGTTTCACTCATGTTTCCTGATACAGTGTTATTTGATATATAATGGTTTATAACTCTTATACCTGCTATATAAGTTATAGTAGTCCTCAATATAAAGTTACCCTATTAATCCTATTCAGAGACTTTTCTACTTTTCCTAATATTGCTGTTTCTCCCCACTTCCTTTTTTTTTTGGTTGTAACGGGTCTTAGCTGCAGCACGTGGGATCTTCATTGCGGCATGCAGGCTTCTCTTCAGTTGTGGCATGATGGTTTTCTCTCTCAGGTTGTGGCACGCAGGCCCCAGGGCACATGGCTTTGTAGTTTGTGGCATGCAGGCTCTCTAGTTGAGGCGCATGGGCTCAGTATTTGTGGCGCGAGAGCTTAGTTGCCCCGCAGCATGTGGGATCTTAGTTCCCCGACCAGGGACTGAAGCCGTGTCTCTTGCATTGGAAGGCAGATTCTTTACCACTGGACCACCAGGGATGTCCCATCAACCTTCCTTTAATTCTCAAAGTTTCCAAGGTATTTTCCTTTGTATGTGTCTTTGGCGGAGACAATATTATTGAATTTTATTTTCATTACAATATGAATATTATGTCTTTCATAAGGAAATTGAAACCATTTTCAAGTGTTGACTTGATATTTGCCACTGTAAGAGTGGCTGTCTCATTGGAGACAGTCAACAAATGTGTGTTAAATGGATGAACAATTTCTGATATTTAGGTTTCCCTACTTTCTCTCCTTTCAGTATAAATATTTTAAGATTTGCTGTTCTGTCGACATCTTGTTTATAATTCTACTAGTAGTGAATTGTTGAGTTTTTAGAAGTATTTATTTGTGTGTATATATATATATGCGTGTGTGTGTGTGTGTGTGTGTGTATATATGTATATATGTGTATATATATGTTCCCAAGCTTTATCGGGCATCTACTTATACTGTAATCACAATTCTAAAATGTTTGATTTTCAAGCTTGTAGCAGACCATGAACAATAACTAGCAGTCTGCATATGAGAGGTAGAAAGTAAAGAGAAGAGTATGCTGGATATAGCAGCAAAAAGCCAGGACTAGATATCTTTAAGGGTCTCATGTTTTAACAACAGAACTGACATTTATAAAACTATCTTATACATCAAAACTAATCTATATAGTATGTTAACTATCAAGAAATTATGTATACTTCACAGAAAGATCGCTTCCAAACTAAATTGAATTTCAAATAAATGGTCAAGAAATTAACTGTGTAAGATTCAGTCATCTGAAATATTCAGTATGTGGAAATGCCTCCAGTGTCCTAATTATACTATACAAGCTACCTGTTTATCATTATTACTTCCATGTATACAGAACATTACTTTAAACTGACTTGATTCTGTCTGTTATATATCTCTAAACTCCATCTTTTGCATCTGTAAAAAATGGGAGGATGTCAATACCTAATAGGGTACTAATATGGATATGGTGAAAATTAAATGAAATAATCCATGTAAATAATCCATTTGGCACAGAGTCTGGCATCTATTACCCTTGCCACTTACTAGGTATGTGACCTTGGGTAACCTCTCAGTAACCTCTCAGTTACTCAGACTTATCATCCCTAATATGGAGATTATAATAGTTCTTTCCACATACATTTACTATAAAGAACTTAGTGCAAAGCCTGGTACACTTAAGTTCTCAAAGTGAACCATTATTAGTATTTGAATACAGTAAGGGCTACAACATGCAAACTGGCAGTGCCCATCAGAGAACAATATCCTTTTTGCACACAGATCAAGGAAGTAATAGCTATGATGTGGTCCAAATGTGTAAAAAGGATTTGATATGAGAATTAAAAGAGTTGTGATGTATAAAAACGTTCTATAATGTAATATCCAAAATGTAATGTAGTATCAATTACTATTAATAGTAGTAGTGTCAATACTATATAGTGGGAATTGTTTTCAATCACATTGGCTCCTCCTATTCTATTAACTTACCTAGCCCCATCAACATTCAGAGAACGATATATATCTTGGCCAGCACAATATCCCTCTTCCTTCTCCACTTCTTGGATATATGTGTCATTAGCAAATCTGAGTACAATTACTACCAGGAGTAGAAGTGAGACAATATTTTGTGAATTACAAATTCCTAACTCTCCATTTTGTCAGAACAACTCTAGACCAGCCACTAGAGCTGTCACGGTGATTTATGATGTTCTTCACCAAGCTGACAGCCAGTGGAGAAAAAACTCCATGCAAGAAAAATTTCTTATATTTATTCTACCTAGTTTAATACCTGATGAACCATGTTATAAGAACAGTTCTTAAAATAGCCTTGAGGAGAGCATCTCTACATTTTCCCAACACATACAATCCATCATGGAGAATGTAGGGTAGGTGGTGGTCTTGCTGTGAACTTGACTGGTTTACGAAAGAGACATTCCTTGGATGCCTGGCAATAAAAATAAGAGGCTTTCAACACTAACCGGCACTATGCTATTTGCCTTCAATCATTTCTTCCTTATCGTAAACCTTCATCATAGGTAAATTATTACCACGTAAATATGATTAGAAATAAGAAGGGAAGATCAATCCAAGGAAGATACAGTGTGATTACCTCCAAAGCCACTTAATTTGGAGATAGAAGGGAAGAGAGAACACAGTCCATCCGAAGGAGGGTTGCTTATGCTTCGTGTCTTTCTGAAACCTTGTCTGACCATAGCAGGCCATCCTAGCCTTCTGCTTCATCTATACGATTCATATGATACCCATTATATTGACTTACTTTATATTTTATATTTAAGGCTATGTGATCTGTGTATCTTTTCTTATCAACTACATAGTGTCTGCAACTTTTTCCATTTCCTTTGGCCTTTCCCATGTCTTCAGATAACAAACCAACCAACAACCAAACAAAAGCATTCCCTTACCTTTCCATCTACTTTAATCGCCTCCTTGTCTGGCTGAGTTTCCCACTTCCTACAAGAGTAGTTAACACTCAGTAGCACTGTCTGGCACTCTCTATTCTTTTGGCTTTGAGGGCACCCCTTTCTCTTGCTTCTGTTCAATGCTATCTCCTGCCTGTGTTCAGACTCTCTGACGGTACCTTTTCAGGCTCCTCCACTGGCTCCTCTCTGTCTGTCTTCTCCTTACACGTTGATATTCCCTAGGCTTGTCTATTCTTAACATTCCCTGGACATCTTCATTTATTCCAATGTCTGGAATATGCTAACAGGTCTCAAATGTACATTTCGAATGACACATCTTTCTGAAGTCCAGAATCAAGTTTCTCATTGTTTTTCGAAGCTCTCAAATGCAATATGTCAACAGCAGAATTTATTTTCTCCCCGAAACATTTTCCTTTATTCACCCTCTTCATCAGGTAAACTCTTGGAATTCATCCCTTCCTCTCTCTCCTTCACGTCTATGGCCCGGTTGATTCTACTTCTCTCTCTTGAACATATCCAATTATTTCCATTCCATTTCCTGTGGCCTCATTACTGTTCTCACTACCTTCTCCCTGAATGACCAGAACCCTCTGCTTAATGTCTCTTGACTTCATTTTCACCCACCTCTGATGTAATCTTCACCCAGCCTGCATGTCATCAGCGTAGACTTTAAAAGCAAAGTAACACTAAACTAAAGGGGAAAAATCCCTTAATTATGTCATTCTCCTGTTAAAAACCCTTGAATGGTACCCCATTGATATCAAAGCAAAGTGTCAATTCTTTGGGCAAGGTCAAGGCAGTTTTCAATCTGACCCTCATTTGCATTCCCGATCTCATCTGCCTTATTTTCCCCGCTGCAAACTCTGGTTCCTGTTTGTGCCCTTTCTTGCCTACATGCTTCTGTACATGTACCTGCAGTTTGCTCTTCCTGGGGTGTACTCCGCTTATTGTTCTGCCTGTCAATCTCCAGATCCTCCTTCACAATTGCTTTAGAGCATTATCCTCTAAATTATCTGGGAAGATGTCCCTAACCCACAGCGACATGAGAGACTGTTCTCAAAACCACTTACATCTATCTTTATTAAAGACCTTATGACAATGCACTATAACTAATGATTATTCCCATGTCTGTCTTCCTCGCTCACCTGTGAACCTCCTGAGGCCAGGATCATCTTACTCATCTTTACATCCCACTGCCTAGCAAGGATTCTGGCACACAGAAGGAACTCGATAAATGCTTGTGAAATAAACAAAAGACGAAATAAAATGAAGCCCCTTCCTTTCTGAAAGTATAGTGCAGGAAGTCATCATCTGTTTTTTTGGTATCCATAAAGCACAAGATACTAATAGGTAGACTGGCTGTTTGGTTCGTGTTATTATAATCCCTTTGACATTTCTGCTAGAGAACACTTGCTCCGGGGCAAGTATGAGGGTTCCGTATTTTTAGCTTCTAATGACCTCAGATCTATTCCGTATGCTTCCCAGTTCCAAGTGTGTGTATGTGTTAGCCATGGAGACTGGCCGTGCATACACATTTCAGGGAATTACCTCAGAAGGAAACGTTTGAGCAGCAATCATCAATAGGGAGTGGGAGCATTTAACATGTTGCTATTGGGGAAAATGTAGGGTCCGTCATAATGGCATTCCTCTTTGAACTGTGCTTCCCATTTGGGTGGTGTAGCTGAGCTTAGGAGAATATCTTTGGTTCTTTTGGGACTTGTTCTATAGATTATCATTAGATTAAACAACAGGTTCTTAAGCCAAAAGACAGGTGCATTGTGTTACTAGCCCAACCGATTTTACTGCCCATCTGCGTTCCTGACTCACATGTATGACCTAACAGTGCCTATGGCTTTCTTAAACACTCACATCCCTGCTTTGGTGAGTCAAGACTCACACACACTAACTCCACATTTCGGGGGGGGATTATCCAAAGGATGATGTCTTTCTAGATAATGAAGGACTTGATTTATTCCATTACCTCTTAGTGGCTAACATGGCAAGGAAATTTGGATTTAAGTTGGTCATTTGAGCATCTACAGTATAGTTTCACATGCTGTGGTCTTTGCTTCTGGAACTGTACATTTACTTCCTTGATTAAAGAGGCCACATAGTCAGATACTTCTGTGTATTCCATATGGTCGTGTATATAGCAGCTTCTTGACACTATATATATATAATACAAACATATATATAATTATATATATATAACATTATAAAATCTTAGAATGATGGGGTTGATGAAAACTCAGTTTCTTTGTGTTTCCCTCAAAGTTTTACTTAAGTATTTTACCAAACATCTAAAATAATATCTAAAATAAAATTACCATTTTCATTTAAAAATGATTATAATTACTAAAAGTTTTTCCCCAAATGATTTAAACTATTGTTCTGATTTAATGGACATCTTCCTTTTAAATTGAGTGGTTGCATGTGTAATTCTGCATGGTGAAATGATGCAAAGAAAGCTAAAGCTGAGAGGGGGTGAACTATATCCAGCGTAGTCTAATTGAAGTTGATCTTTATCTGATTTGGCTTCTCTTGGGGCTACTTGGAAATAGCTGTACCAGAGGCATTCACTAGTGTCCCAGCAGATGTTAAGAACAGAGGCTTTCTGTTGACTTTAAAATAAAGATTGTGTCTCTAGAGTGCAATGGCAACCAATTATGAGATGAACATTTGGTCCACGAATTGATGGTATTAATGCCATGTACCATGCTTGACTGATTAAACACTTTCCCTCTGCCCTGAATTAACCAATTTATTGTCCTAAGAGGCAGTGTTGTAAAAACTGCTATCTATATAAACCCATGAACCAACCACCCTCACTGATGCACAATATAGAAAGAACTATTTGTTATGAGGGCCTTTTAAAAAAGATAGCTTATTGAGATGTTCACATACCATAAAATTAACCCTTTTAAAGTATATAACTCAATGGATTTTCGTGTATTTACTCTGTTGTACAGCTATCATCACCATTTAATTTCAAAACATCTTTCAGCACCCCATGCTCACTGGCAGTCACTCTCCATTCTCCCCTAACACCAGTTCCTGGAAATTTATTAATGTACTTTCTATTTCTATGATTTGTCTAGTCTGGGTATTTCACATAAATGGAATTGAATCATTCAATACGTAGCCTTTTGTGATAGGCTTCTTTCACTTAGCATAATGTTTCCAAAGTTCATCCATGTTGTAGCCTGTATTCCCTTTTATTTCTGAATAATATTACATTAGAGGGATGTTCAGTATTTTGTTTACCCACTCATTCATTGATGAACATTGGGATGTTTCCAGTTTGGGGCTATTATCTATAATGCCACTCTGAACATTTATGTACAGGTTTTTGTGTAGACATAGGTTTTCAGTTTTCTTAGGTATATACTTAGGAATGGAATTCCTGGGTCACATGGTAACTCTATGTTTAATGTTTTAAGAAACTGCCAGGTTATTTTCCAAATTAGCCATATCATTTTACATTTCCACCATCAGTGTATGAGGGTCCCCATTTCTTTACATCCTCACCAACACTTATTATCTATCTTTTTAGTTTTAGATATGCTAGTAGGTTTGAAGTGGTATCTCTTGTGGTTTTGATGTACATTCCCCTGGTCACAAGACTGATGATGTTAAGCATCTTTTCTTATCCTTATTGGCCATTCCTGTATCTTCTTTGGAGAAATGTCTTTTCAAATTCTTGGCCCCTTTTTTAAATTAGATTTTCTGTTTATTGTTGAATGGTAAGAGTTCTTTATATATTCTGGACACAAATCCCTTAGAAGTCATATGATCTGCAAATCTGTGGGCTGCCTTTCACTTTCTTGATGGTGTCTTTTGAAGCATAAATTTCTTTAATCTGTTCAATTTACCTGTTTTTTTCTTTTGTTACCTATGCTTTTGGTATCATGTCTAAGAAATCATTACTTAATGTATGGTCAGAAAGGATTGCTTCTATATTCTCTTCTGAGAGTTTTATAGTTTTCACTCTTACATTTATGTAGAAGATTCATTTTTAGTTAATTTTTATACAATATACAGTGTACAGTAGGGTTGAGAGGATCTTGTTAAGCATTCTCCCCTGATGTATATCAGTTTAAAAAGTGAACATGGTAATCTGTAAGTTTCCTGGAAGCCTACATTATAAAAAGCAACTTCTGTGGCTAACTTGATTGATTGATTATTCATTGAGTGGATTTCTGTTCAAGATGATGGAGGGTTAAAAATGTGCTAAAGGAAGCATACAGGACTTTTGGCAAGACTGTGAACCAATTTTAAGAACTTTTATAAAATTTCAAAATTCTCAAAGCTGGATGGAACTTGGGGAAAATTGCCATGGATGTTGTCCCAAACATTTTTAATTTGGTTCAAACCAGTTATTTAACCTTGCGTATATTTTTTGAAAATTTATTCTATATGGGTTTGATTAATTTACATGGAAGTCTTCAAAACTCTATCTAAACCACATTGTGTATCAAAGAAACTCTGTGCATTTCTTCTAAAGCTCTCTTAAAAACACAGAAAAATCAAGTTAGCAACTCAAGGTTCTAAGCTGAAGTCTTCCCACTTCAGTATAAGAGCCATCAGCTTTGAATGTGCTTGGATACAAAAACCTATTTTTCCCACTTTGAGGAGAAAATCCTTTTTCAGAGACTCTTTCTTGAAGGAACATTTGTTATAGCATATTTGGGCTTAGGACAAAAACCTTCAGTTTGTAAGTGGAAGTTTTCCTTTGCGCTTACCATGTAAGTTGAAAAGAATCTCAAATCTAGTTGCTGTCCTGAGATACTGCAAAGGAGAAACCACTGAGAATAAGAGCGTTTAAATTTGCTGTTTGCTGCCATTTTTCTTTCATTCACGGAATTCAAATAATGGAGATAATATTTGTAGATTGCAATGCCTGGTACATCATAGGTCCTCAATAAATGTTGACTCTTCTTTAAACACTTTTAAAGCATGGAAAGAAAGTCTTGAAATGATTTTCATTTGTAATCACTTTGGAAAAGTAGGTAGGGGGAGGAAAACCTGTAAGTGAAGGAAAACTTGGAAATATAATTTCTCTGAGCTTGTTACTTAATGGTTATGTAAGGAGTGAACATTCTCTCAGCATTAATAAGCACGTGTAAACCAATAAGAACACAAGCAAGGACTTTTTTCCTACCCAGAATAGAGGGCTAGGGATTATAGGGCAATAGATTAGACAGTTTGTATCCCAGGCAGTATTGTTGTCACCACCAGCTCTAATGAGCATTTTCTAATTTATGTCTTTAATGTATTTATTACGAGAAAGCTTCTGAATATATTACATAAGTAGTAGTTTGCCCCAGCACTGGAAATTCGGGAGACTTGGTTTTCAGACTTAGCCTGCTCACTAAATATTTGGTTGATTGGTTATTACCTTATTATTTTTAAAGGGTCTGAGAGAGTGGAGTCTTGCTAATAAAATACAGTGCAGTCTCAAAAATTATGCCATGTCTTCTGCCTTAATATCTATGAGAATTTTGAAAATTAGCCCAACAATAAATTATGAGACAGTTATGCAAAAAAGAGCATGATATTTTTACTGTAAATATAGTCTACTTCAGAACCACAGGGACTGCTCATAACCATTGCTGTAGGTAACTAGGCAAAGTAATTTAGCAGCAAATAGATCAGACTCATGAATTCATGACAGATATTTTCTGGGATTGATAAATGGAAGCAAAGAACAAATAGAATGGGATTTAAGTGAGCTGAGAAAGGTTTTTCTAGTTCTTACACTGATTTATCTGGAATATGGAAAGGGACTCAAAACCCTGGCATCTCAGTCTTAAACTGGTGAGACTTCTTCTTTCAACTGCGTGTTCAGAAGGCAGTCACTAACTACTCACTATCTGAGGGACACAAAAGAAAGAGTAGATACAGTCTCTAAGGTGAAGAGACACAATTTTTTGGAGCCAGAAATATACAGGAATAGTTTAGATACAAGTCTCCAAAGAATGCAAACTAATATAATATTTCCTACCATGAAATTGTTGGAAAATAACTGATTGCCAGTATCACTTACCTGCCTCAGATATCTTGTGAGGTCATGCTTCCTTTAATGCCCAAATTATATTAGACTGAACTTCCAGAATACTTGGGTGTCCAGCACCCCTGATCCATGTGTTTCCAAGGATCCCCAAGGAATGCTTTCAACATCCTGGGTTTTTTTGTTTTTTTAATTGAAGTATAGTTGATTTATAGCATTGTATTAGTTTCTGGTATATAGCAAAGTGATTCAGTTATACATATGTGTGTGTGTGTGTGTGTATGTGTGTGTGTGTATAGTCCTTTTCATATTTTCTGCCTTTATGGTTTATTACAGGATATTGAATAGAGTCCCCTGTGCCCAGTGTTCTGTTTATTGCTGTTTTGGGTTTTTAATTAACTAATTAATTAATTTTGGCCTAGTGCATTTCCCTTTAGCACAGCCCATTGGAATGCAATCATATATGCATCAATACATAACCCCAAATCTAGGTTATTCAGGGTTTTGAAACACTGTGTATACAAGGACTTCAGCAATACAGGAAGGCTGGTGTCCAGGCATACTGACATGGACAGTACCTCCATTACAACCCAAGGTGATGAAGATATGCTTCCATGTCCAATCTGGGGCCTTTCTGTACCTATTGGACACTAAATGTTTGGAAAAGAAGAAATACAAGTCTCCCAGGAATAACAATTTTTAAAAAAGAAACTTTTCACGAAGGATTATAATTTATATAGATATAATTCTACCCACAGAACAAATAGACAAACAAAAACAATCTTTTACTGAGAGAATTCAGAGTGACACTCTTTATCCTATGGTGTTCCCCTCTTCCAACCAAGCAGGCAAATTTCAGAACCACAGAAGAAAGATAAAGCCTTTTAAGTTTATACCTGCCTTTCTGGCATCTAGACAGAATCACGTGATGACTTTCACTGCTTTGGACTGCCTTGGACCCCTGCTAGCCAGTGAAAGTGAACTTAGAGGAAGCAGAGGGGAAAAGCTTCTTGTGATATGCAAGAAGCTGCCCCAGAAATATTCTCATGAGGCTTTCTGGGGTCCTGCCTCGCTGCTCCAGTCCATCACCATCACAGTCATCAACATCATCATCTTCTTCATCAGGAGCAACAGCAGCGATGGAATGCCTGCTGTGTGCTGGGCCCCGTGAAAGGCTGTAGAGGCAATGATGAGCGAGGGCTTGCAGATGGGCAGGGAAGAGACTGCTTTCCATCCCTTTATATTTGTCTTTGATGGTTAAGAACTAGGCACATTGTTGCCTGTCCAATTAGAAAAACAAGCACACAATCTACCCTATCAGGCCCCTGAGCTGTTGCAAATCCTACACTGTCAGAATTGGAAAAGACCTTAGAGGTGAGTGGATCCACTTTCCAAACAAAGATGTGAAGGTCCTGAGAAGTCATGGAGATTAGGGACTGGACCTTGGATCTCCTGACTTCAAGTCTGGTAGACTTCCCCGTATACCGCCCTGCCTCTCTTCGTGAATAATTTCCCAGCGTACTAAGAAGCATCATATATACCAGATAGTAAAATAATATTAGTGCTCTTGGTAGAAGTAGTAAATAGAGATTTCTAAAACTTTGATGGTTGATCTAATTTTCTGAGATTCCCATTTGCTTTCATGATTTACATTTTGGAGTCTTAAATTTTATTAGTAAAGTATCGTATACTTAACTATTAAATGGTATCTAGTCTCATGATTGAACACAGTAATGGTGTTAGGTACTAAAAGGGCAGCATGATCCTTCCAATAGCTTCATGGCAGGGCCACTTTGAATGCAGAATCTTCTAATGTAATTCATAATACATTATGGTACTATGTGTACCTTCTTCATAATTTTCTTTTTTTTTAAAGAACTTTTATTGAGATACAATTGACATACAATAAACTGCATATATTTAAAGTGTACAATTGATATTTTTTTTCTTATTTGTAATGTATACATGGGAATCCCAATCTCCCACTTCATCCCACCCCAACCGCCCCCCGCCCCCCACCTTCCCCCTTTGGTGTCCATATGTTTGTTCTCGCCATTTGTGTCTCTGTTTCTGTTTTGCAAACTGGTTGATCTGTACCGTTTTTCTGTATTCCGCATGTATGCGTTATATACGATATTTGTTTTTCTCATCATAGAACATTGGATTTGAACACCTTTTTGCAGGCACTCCCAGTTTTGGTCTGGGTTCATAAGACTTGAACAAACAGGCTAACTGTAAATCTTTATGATCACACATGACCTGTAACCCAGTAGAAAGAGTATAGGTTCTGGAGTCCAAAACTTTGAGCTCATTTCCAAATTTTCAATCTCTTTGAACTGTAGTTTCCCCAACACTATGTGGTGATAATGAAAGTTTCTTTAGATTACATCTGGAATGAGTACATGTAAAGTGCCTGAGATGTATAGCCTCTCACTAAGTGGCAGCTAATTTTAAAGCTACTGAAGGAACACTTTCTACGGACCAAAAGCTCTGATGTATTATTTCACTTAATCCTCATAGTTCCACTGCAGAGAAACTCAGACTGGGAGAATTTGGGACGTTTGCCCAGCACCTCCCATGGGGTAAGGTCATAAAAGAAGTACAACTGAAATATGTTGGCCTGATTCTCAAATCTCAGGTAAATGTACTACTTTAAAACACCCTAATGGCTAAGGGGAGGGGTGGCAATGGAAGATAATGAAAGCCTGTGGACCTTCAACTTTGCAAAGATTCAAAACCCATCCTCTCCTGTTCCTTTGTAATTTTAAGGCAGAATGCTTTGGAAATCTTTGTGTTCATCCAAAGTGCATCGGCTTTTCCATATGACTCCGTATTTCTGAGCAGACTGTAAACGATTCATTCCAAGCTCACTGAGAGGAATTCAATTGATTATTAGGAGACAAGGGTAGTATTCCTGCTAACACCCCCTGTCCTCCACCTCCCTGCCGGCTTGCTGGCTGTCATCATGTTCATCTTTTTGCATAAGGCATCTTAAGAGCTGACAGGTTGGCAAGATAATCAATAGAAAGGAGAGCAGATGATTATCAAGGGCACAGAGGCAAAGGTTATCACTGTGTGTTTTAACTTCTGTTTAAATTTCTTGAGACCTCCATGAGGAATGGTGAGTATGAAATAACTTGCTAGAAAATTCAGAACTAATTAATCTATTACCATATTCCATTAAAATACATTTAAACAAGGCACCTACTCCCTTTTGTAAAAGTCATGCATCCAGTTCTAACAAGCTGTTTCCCCCTTTTGCAATGTGAAAAAAAACCTATTTTCTTCTATGCTGAAAATTAAATTGGCTATGTGTACAAAAAAAAAAAAAAAAAAAAAGACAATAAAGGCCCATGGCACTAAAAACTCATTAAGATTTTTTTTTGGTGGCAGTGCACAAAATGCTATAAAATAATGTGAAATCCAAATATTCTTAAATAATCAAAAGCTAAATGAGATGGGATAAACTCTTTCAGTACCAGGATGATGTTTCTTTCAGAAATCATCTGTAAATGTTATATTTAGAACCAGGTTTGCTGGCATATGTTGATCTAGGATATGTAAGATAATCTGTGGAGTGTTTGGTCATAAGAAATAAAAAGCTATGTTAGCTTTCATGTAATACTTATAATATTCAACATATTGTCTTAGACAGTTAAATATCACTAGAGAGTTTTCAAAAAGACATTTTTTTGTCCTTTGGTGTCTCCAATTCAAATGGGGGGAGCCCTAATGAGCCCCAGCCACAATTATTTGGCTAGATAAGATGTTCAGCTTGGTGAATGATTTGGGAGAGGTAATATGATTAGAAGCCAGAATTTTATTTCCTATTGCCATTCAAAGTGTTGAACTAAGGTCACTGATCAGATTTATTAAATTCCCTCATGGTAAAACCCAAGGCAGTTCCACCTTCCCCTTAGGCTGAGTTAATTTTTGCTACTATGAAATGATTTTTAAGTTAAGATATTCTTCTTGCTGATATAACAAGTGCTCCTCAGGCTGGTGATTTTTTTGAGTGTCTGAGTTTCTATACAACATACCATCTTGCTAAGAATCAGATGATTTGAGGGGGTGTTGGACGTCTAAGTCTGGAATGCAGAGCAGAAAGATCTCTTTGGAGGCATCCATTGCTCTGTTCATGCAGAATTCATCCTGGGCCTTCTGGTCACAGCCTCACCAGCCTCCTTTTTGGGGACCTCCCCTCTCTCATTGCCTACAATCCTGAAGAAACCATCCAATAGGCTGTCCTGCCCTCCCTAGAATAAGGATGGGTGCATGACAGTAGCCAGGATGTTAGGAATTTAAATATGGAGAGCATGACAAGATTAAAAAAAAAAAATGATTGGAGTTGATTCATCCCAATGCTGACATGCTGGAAAGACTGTTACTTACTTCCTGCCACTCAGGTCCTTAGAACAACTCTTATCTTTCAAGGTCTATTTTCTCTAGATAGCTTTTGATTTTTAGGAACTAACTTAAAGGTAGTTATTGGAAGGATACCTTATCCTTTCAATAAATTCCTTTCATTGAAGGTAGTTACAGTTGTTTTTTGCTGCTAGTAAAGCACATGCCACCCCAAAATATGCTGCTTTGGTATACTGATTATTTTGAGCTGTAAGTACTTGAAAAACAGTAAATGCAGGGGAGGCTTTCTCTGAATCCCCTTTATCTTCCTGAAGACAGATCCTCCAGAAGGAACTCTACTGTCATACTCCCCTTCCTGGGAGTTTATTCAGCTAAGGAAGAGGGACTCTTATCTTAGAGAGGAGACAAGAAGTAGACACCACACCCAGACAAACTTTGTCACAAACCATCGCATCTCCCATCTGTTCTTCAGAGAGTCCTTTCATCTTTTCTAAAAATCATTTACTCTCCCTTAAAAGGCCTACATCCTCACTTCCTTTTCCTGATTAAGATGGTATTTAAGTCTGAATTCTAAGCCACCTTTAAACGTTACTCATTTTCCCCTGGTATCTCCCACGTGATGCATGTGTTAATAAAATTTTGTTTATTATTTTCTTTTGTCAATCTGTCTTTGGTCACAGGGGTCTCAGCCAAAAATTCAGAAGGGTAGAGGGAAAATTATGTTTCCTCCTCTACACCAGTGACAAAGAATACTAACCAGCACAGATATTTTTAAGGAGATGTAGACAATGTGAGTCACTGGGAACCTAGGAATAAGCTCTACCCAGAAAAGGGTGTCAATTTAAAAACATGCAACATAAGAGTTATGAGTTTGAATGTTGTTTAGGGTCTTACTGAGGGCTATAGCACAGGAGACAGTTCTGAGGAACTACTCCAAAGAGCAGTATATATATGAATTTTTTGGCTAGGAAATGCATGCAGTCAAGCATACATTTTGAGAAAAGATTACTGCTAATCACAGAACAGTGATTACTACTATCTAAAGGACACATATCTCAAGTTAATGATTTTAGTGATGTTCCATGGATAGGAAAATGGAAGAATCTGGGATCATTGAAATTCTTCCTGAGTCATGCATCTGACTTTCTAGGGACCCATTTATCCAAAGCACACAGTGCCTCATCCTGGTTTTCATCCTGAATTCCCCTCAGAGAGCACTGTTTGTGGGCAACTGCAGTGGGTTGCAACCTAACCCTCATATAACTAGATGATGAGTGATGCTCTTTGTTTTTTGTTGTTGTTGGTCACAAAGCCATGGGGTACATATTGAGGAGCCTGAAGACAGCCAAATACAAGCTTCAACCTTGCACAGACTGGTTGACTTTTGATAAGAGTAAAGTGACCCTGAAGACCTAGACTTCTACTTTTCACAGAATTCAGTGTGCCCTTAAATCTGTCTTCTCACAAGAAAACTATGAGACCATTTGCAAAGTCTCCAGGGAAAATATATGCATATATGCTCTCTCGGAGTCCTTGAAAGCCCCAAATAAAATGAGGTTCTGTCTTTGTTCAGAATCTTCCCAACTGTGGGAGCCTAGAGGCAGGAGAGGAGAACAGAGTTAATCTTCCCCATCTCCCAGGTCCTCCCAATGTCATCAGATTTGTGTCTGCAGTAAATCTCAGAAGCTCTCTTAGCTCTCCTGTGACCAGGGAAATGATCCAGCTAAAACCTTGTGACAGTGTGGATCAGCGATTCCCAGACTTTTGATTTCACTTGCCAGTAATGTTTAAAACAAATCAGACTGACTTGGGGTTGCTACTTCTTTGTTTTACCAAATAAGAATATTAAAGTAGAAAAATGACCAAATATTATCATCAACGTCATGTAAAAGAAAGGTAAATTTAAAGGCCAAAAACCATCAATGCATAAAATTACACGCACAAAATCAATTATGAGGGTTTTTAGGAAAACCCTCATTTAATTGTCCTCATTTTCCTGTTTGTTGTCTGAAAGTCAGGCCCTGGTCCAAGAAATGGTGATGAGTTCCAGGCCTCTGAAGAGCACCCTGGAGGCAGAGGTCAGACACCTCATGGAGAGTCAAGGGTATACACAGGTCTGGGTTACTGCTTTCCAGACTCACCTTTCTGGAGGCTGACTACCACTGTACTCTGTGGTGCAAGGGCTGAGAACAGTTTTGTTCATGTCAACATGTAAACACACTGGGCTGATTAGGGTCATAGCAGGTTTGAGTTCTTAACAGAAACCTTCATCCCCAAGGGCAAACCAAGAGCATGTTACATGATGCCTGCGGCCTAGCTGGAGAATGTTTGGGAACCTCACATGGGGTTCCCTCCCTTTCCCAGCCTCCTTCTGAACCCTGGTCTCCAGTTCCTCCTTTATGCCTGAACTTCACCTCTCTGCTCAGTGTGTTCACTTAGGTGCCAGTTCCTTGGTTCCATCTCCAGAGCCCATGGCCCTATCCATTGTAGACCTCTGGCCAAGTCTGCCCCACCCTTGACCTCAAGCTAAGTTCCAGGAACCTCTTCCCAAGTACAGTATCCCCAGGTGTTCATTTTCCAGGGGGGATTTGGGACAACTAATTCAATCCCTTTTGGGCATGACAGATTGCAAGCTCAATGTGACCACATTATCAACATGTACCAGGCACTGATATACTCTAGTCTAGATCAGCAAATCTTGAAATACTCCATAAGGCCTCTGAATTCTTTCCTTAAGGGGGCCAGGAGGGAGAGAGACTGCTAACCAAGTACTGGAGACATAAATAGGAGATCACACAGGTAGGAGAAAAGGGCACACCAACAGCCTTACATGAAAGAGTAATGGTAGGCACATGCTGGTTGCAGACTACTGTAGGTCAATCCAAAGAATCATGTGTAAATAGAAGAGAAGTGTCAATGGTAGAGGAGACTAGTGTATGTGTGTGTATATATATATATGTCACTGAAAACCAATCCTCTTATCATCATTTGTTCAGGTTCACGGATTGCCAATGTTAAATGTGAATGTTAAAGTAATTAGAATGAAGTGGTCCATATTATCTTGAACACGTGCAGTGATCTGTATCAGCCATCTTAAGGTAAATTATTCTGCAGTCATAAATTATCCCCAAATCTTTGTGGCCGGCAATAGCAGTAGTTTAATTCTGCTCACATTACATGCTTATCATAGGTTGACTGGGGCTCTGCTCCATGTGTCTTCACTCCTCCGAGACCCAGGCTGATGGAGCAGCTCCTCTCTGGGATGTTACTGGCCTCATGGCAGAGTCACCTGATGGCTCTTAAAGCTCATACTGAGGATGGACATGTGACACATTCAGTTGCATTTCACTGGTCAAGTCACGTGGCCAAATTTAATGTCAATGGGGTAGGGAAGTGGAATCCTCCCACAGGGAGGGTATATATATCACAACATACCACATGAATACTCCCTTTTCTCTTTCTCATTGAATATCTCCTAGAAGTACAAGTGCCAACAGTCTTTAAGAAACTTGTTACCCTGGGATTACAAATAGCACATTTTCTAGACCCTAGTCATCACAGCTCCTGAAGCTTCCAGGTCTTTCCCAAGCACAGTGCCAATCTTTCGGGGCCCCTGTGTTCTGCGGGGGAGCCTGCTTACAAAATGGCAGACACGTTCCCATGTCTGTCAGTGTTTAGAGTGGATAATGCAAGCACAGCATTTCACCACACCCCTGGTGGCTGAGCTGCAAAATTATTTATGGCTTTGCCGTTCATGGCATGCTGCTTAGTTTCCCATGAGTTGCTAGGAAAGATTCCTGGTAGCTACTAGGAGCCGTTGAAACCTATGAGACTTCATTTATTATGGCATAATATCCACATTACCTCACTTGTGTTAGACCATATGGAAAGCTCTCTGTTGAATTTGGCTTAGTTACTGGGGTGAAACGGGAATGGATTCTGTTCCTCCTCCTCTTCAATTATGCTGTGTGTTGGATCAGGCAGCCAACTTCAACAGATCATCTGGGCACAGCAATCAGTCCTCAGGACAGCATCACCGCCATCACCTATGCCAGTGAAGAATGATAAACGTGATATCTGAGTGGCAGGAAAGAGCAAAATCTCAAGAGGGGATCAATAGGGCTCCCTGCTGACAAGAAGCTCAGGCTTGGAAGTTGAGGGAGAAGCAGGGCACCCCTTTGTCACTTCTTGTGGGGTGGCATTTGGAAGGAGAGGTAAGAAGCCCAAGAGAATCTGAAAAGCGGAGC
The DNA here is from genome assembly GCF_030028045.1 of Hippopotamus amphibius kiboko. Classification (NCBI taxonomy): domain Eukaryota; kingdom Metazoa; phylum Chordata; class Mammalia; order Artiodactyla; family Hippopotamidae; genus Hippopotamus; species Hippopotamus amphibius. Next base: position 96,554,593 of record NC_080196.1, read on the forward strand.
CAATTCTAAATCCCAGTGAGTGATCAGCAGCAACTCCTTCACTAGAGAAAGGTCTATCCAGGGGGAAAGCCAGAGCCCACGATGTGCCCTGCCATGCCAGTTTGCCCTTTGCTTAAAAAAGGGAACAAGGAACACTTGGATTCTGTGGGCACTGAGAGTGGAATGTTAATCCCCATGATGTAGCTATGGTGGGGGGAGGGGGTGGCGTGGCCGATACACAGACATTCCCATGTACCTTTGGGAGTTCTGGGAGTAGGGACTTGGTGTGTTCTCTTGTACACGTGATTGGAAACCATTTGGGGGAGAGGTTTTTCCTACTAGGTTGGTAGTGGGGAGTGCTAACCCTTTTAGGAATGCTGGGACATTTTACTAGCAAGTACAATGAATTCACCTGAAATAAAAGCAAGAACATTAAAATTAGTCTGAAAATTCACGATAACCTGAGAAAATAATCCTAATAGTTTTCTCTATTTACAATTCTAAGAATTGTTCTATAATTTACCTTTTATGTTGCTATCCCAACTAAGATGTTTGTAAATCTCTGTCTATCTCTGTCTGTCTGTCTCACACACACACACACACACACATACACCTAAAAATCGAAGTAAAACTTAGCAAAGAGTAAGAAGAGTTAGCAAGTGCTTTAAGAGACTTGATGTAGAAGCTCAATCCATGCTCATATTTCTTTTTCCACTTGGCTTCTTCTGTGTTTCTCATCTTTATCAAATTAGAACATTAATAATTGAAGAGTTCCCATTGCAAGATATTATCACTAATAATGAGCTGCGGGTGAAACAGACCCTTCCTTTCCAAAGGACAAGCTCAAACTTTGCTTATCATTAACTATTTAAAATAAAATCAAAAGATTGCCTCCCACCTCCCAACAACTGCCTCCTGCCCCCCCCAAAAAAAGTCTAATTAGTGTTCGTCTATTGGAGAGGAAGCCGAGCACGTTGCTCCGCCACTGCCAAATGAAATTAAGGCCCAATTATTGATAAATGAAGAGTGGTTTGAGCTGGAGCCTGGCCTGGAGTTGCGGAAATACATCTGTCATTTGGCCTGTACAGGAGTCATTCATGTGTGACATAGCATCCTGTGCATTTATCATGCATCTGTAGATTTTTGTTTTAATTCAGTTAGCTGTCTAACTAGATTCGGTGCTAGATGCCCCGAGTGGAGTCAGGATTTGGACTGACAGATGCAATTCTAGTCTGAAATGGTGTGTGACAGGACTAGCTATCCTGCATATTAATTATTATTGAAACCATTATAGGCAGCCCTTTTACACTAATGGTCGATTCCGTTATCTGTTTTGTGGCTTCTATGGTTAACAATAGCCCAGTTGCTCCAGGGCAGGTAGGAGACACGCTGGATCAATGGACCATTGTTGTTAAGTGCACTTACTATTACCATGAAAATTAGAATGGAAGTGCTTGAAAGGCAAGAATGAAAATGCCCCGTCTTACCATTATGCAAATTACATATTCTATAAAGGAGATAAGTGGGGGGAGAAACACTTTTCATAAATCTTAACTAGGTAAAAGAGTTTATTAAATCCATTGTCAAAAACAAATTGAAAACAAACATTTGTTAAGTTGATAAAAAAAGAAAAAAAAAAGAAGGAAAGAAATGTCTGCAGGGCTAGTCCCAGCCTAGCTCTGCACAAAAAGCTTAGTTTGGTAGTATGCAAAGGTTTAATTTAAAGTTCCTGTCGTTTTATCGTTTGGTTGTATAAAATATTGAAAACAACTGTCATCTTCAAAGAGAAGCCAGTAATGCAATTTTTTTGTCCAAATTTCTGAGAAAATATTGTATTAGGAGGACTTTAATGGGACCAAGTCCAAGGACAGCCATCTTGCCTCAACTGCTATGGTTTTCCTTCATTATTTATGTGTTTTATGTGTATCCCGGTCACTTGCCCACACCTTCTGTCCTTCCTTTTTTTTTTTAAGAACTTTTATTGAGATATAATTGACATACAGTAAACTGCATATATTTAAAGTGCACAATATGATGTATTTTTTTCTTATTAGTAATGTATATATGGCAACCCCAATCTCCCAATTCATCCTGATTTAAATCATCTAATAAAATTTGTGAAGCCCTGCAAAACACATTCCAGTCACAGAGGACTGATCAAAGTAAATGTTGCTGAAATGTACAGTTACTTTGTCATTTGCTTATCAACCTCACGTGACAGGGATTGTGTGCTTACAAACTTGGGTGAGTTCTGTTTCAGGCACAGCTTGAATTACACATTTCCATTCCTTAAAGAATTTGTAAAGTTGCTGAGGACTTCGATAAAGCAAAATGTAAAATGGTAATACAATGAAATGTAATATTTTGTATTAAATAGAAAGTTAATGGTAGAGTTAAAGTCATAATGATGAATTTGCATCTTTTCAAAAGATTCATATTTGTTAAAGGACATTTCATATTGGTATTTCAGGTCCAAAGAAGCTTTGACTTTCCTAAACAATTAAAAATTTGCATCTTAGAATAAGTGCTTTTTCATCTCCTGATGTTTGAAAAAGAGGTGCTTTAAAAGAACCTGGCTTCAATTTAAAAGTTCAATAGCTTGATTATGATATTGGGTTACAAGATTTTCCTTGTTAAAGAACGTTTTGAATAAAAGAGCAAATTAGAAAGCAAAGATATATCTTAGTATAAATAGATCTTAAAATATTAACAGTCATAATATTGAGGAAATATAAGTAAACTTTGACTTTACAGTTTGGAAGCTATTATCATATTTGTGTGATTAGCTACTCCAATTTACAATGTTTGCCTCACTGCTTTATTTCTTTCAATAGGTTTTTTTTTTTAATAAGACTCCAAAAACTTAATTATGGCTTATGCAAATATCATTTGAGGGAAAAGAGGGTAATATTAAATCTTTAAAAGCATTGTTAGGTTAAATGCTAGGAAAGTCGTCCTAGGTAATAACTGGCATTCAGAGAAAAAAATGGAATGGAGGTGGGGAGACTGCTTGGAGATGTTCTCATTCCTTTCTTAGAGCCATGTGCAACACTTGGATCAATTTTTCCCAATTTTTATCAAAGGTGAATGAAGGAAAGGAAAAAAACAGAGTTTTTGCTTCTGAGTTAAGTACAAATTGAAAGCCAAACTAAGCCACATGATGCCAAAACTACTAAAGACAAATACGTGAAGCATGGCAGTTGCTTCTTTACAGGCAAGATGCAAAGCTTCTTTTTGTTTCTTTATTGAATCACCTAAATTTTTCCCATATTGACTGGGATCTCCAATAATGTCCAAAACCTACAGAAAAACACACAGGTGAATTGGAGTAACAACCGTGTTTAACTAAGCTGATAAAATACAGATTTTTTACCTAAGAAGACATGAAGTTGGAAATCAGCCACGTGTTATTAAAGCACCCATAGCCTGCTGAGCACTGGGCTGAAAAAGTGAAGAATGCTTAATATCATGAAGCTGCCAAAGGGTGAAAATAATGTTTGGAAAGTATGGGAATGAGATGACAGGAAGGAAAAGAGGACAGTGGTCAGGATGGGGACAGGACAGATTGAGTTACCTGGCTCTAGGCCAGTGTTTCTGCAGCTTTCTGACTCTGGACCGTTATGAGTCTATGAACATTCACAAGGCTGCTGCCTAAAGAGATAAGGAAGTGTCAGGGAGGAAAAACTTTTCCTCTGCCCTCTTAGATTTAGTAAGTGGGGACCTGTGAATTAAACTAACAAAAAGACAGATTAACAGGAGAACAGGCACACAATTTGTATTAATGTTTATGTGCATGAGAGTTCACAGAAAAGAAGAGTTTATATACCTTCTCAACAAAAATTAAGCAAGTTTGGGCTTCTAGGGACAATAAGCTGCAGGGAAGTGGCTAGGAACTCTCCGGGGGAACCTTAATGGAAGATAAAGCCTATTTTAGTAGGTCTGTTTATGCAAGCTCATCTTGTTGTGGACTGCCCATCTTCAATGATGAATCTTTCTTCTCTTCCTGGTTGGGGTGGGGGGGGAACCTTGCTCATAAGGAAATTTATTCCTTCTTTTTAGGCAGATAAGATAAAGGCAAAGAGTTTTTTTTTTTTTTGGATCTGTTGATGCTCACTTGCCTTCAGCTGAAAATAATCCTATGCCCAAGTGGCATATTTTGGGGCAACTTATTCTGATCCCCTTCGAAAGATAATATTGTATTTTTAAAAATAATCACGAGTACCTTAAATTAAATGAACTTTTATTCTAAGGTTTTCTTTCCTCCATTTTCAGCTTTTAAAATGCAAAGATGTGTGTAATTGGTGGCATATATTTTCCTCTTATGTCTTTACTTGATAAGATAAAAACTTGGTGACTCCATGTCATTCCCTCTATTTTTTTTTTATTCTTTTTATTTTTTTTACTTTACTATAGCACTTTCTCCAGAGGAAATAGTAACAATAGCCACCCTTTATTGAATCCCTGCTGTGCTTGGATGACGGTCAGGGAGACGTACATCGATTCTCACTGACACTAACACTCATCCTAGGAGGTAGACGGTACTGTTGTGACAATAGGTGAGGAAAGTGAGGCTGACCAAAGCTAAGCTGCTTCCCTAAAGTGGCATAATCAGAGGGTGACCTTAACATCTATCATTTAAACAGGACACTCTTTTGAGTGAAAAAAGGTACCAGTCACAGTTACACCAGGACATCAAGTGTGAATGGGGACTTTCCAGGACAACCCAGCACATAGTCACCCTTCAGAGCTACTCTGTAGGCCAGGATTTCAATCAAGACCTGGGCGTCTAACGCCCAGGCAGCCCTTATCACTGTGTTAGGCTGCTTCTGACAAAAATAGAGATGTCAGTTTTGGGGCAACTGAATTCACCAAACTGTATGACACCAGGGTAGACACAATAATCATTTATTCAGCACTCTATTAAGGATTATTTGTATCATAGGATATCTATTTACAATGGTGACTTGACAGATAGTTTGAGGATGAGAAGGCAATTCTGTATAGAGGACACCAGGCTGTAAAGAACTATGTTAGTGCCTGATCTTAAGAGAGGAATCAGTTTTCCACATGCAGACGTTAAATTTATGTAGTGGTTTGTGGGACTCTGATTTCATCTAATGGCGCTCGTGGGACGGAGATGGGAATAGATCCCTTGGTTGTCATTTACCGCAGCCCAGCAAGGCAACCTCAGAAGTGGTTCTGGGACTGAATGAGCCTAACCCTGGAAGGGAAATAGAAGTTTGGCAATTATTTATCTTGAAATGAGAGCCTGCTCATATACAGTAGTTAATGCTGTGTGCTTAACGTCCCCTCTCTAATTGGGGAAAATTTACAGGTCTGACTCCTTAGACCTAATCGGGAGAAATGCAGGCGAAAACTGCCCGTCTTGAACAGACCAAGTTGATTGTGGGAAAGCAGCTCAACTATACTAAATCCAAATGAAGCACCATCCCTCTCCTCCCTCTCCCTTGTGTTGTAATGAATGAACGCAGTTCAACTTTGAGGTCGACTCCTGGTGCTCTCACCTGCACTGTGACCTGTAACTTTTTAATTTTTTAGAGAAAGCCTCTCCCCTTGCCAGAAAGGGCTTTCTGTTTGTGAAAGAATATGTAAAATAGCACCAGGTGAAGAGTGACTTTTTCACCCAGTCTTGAAACCATCACAAAGAGACAAATTTTGCTGCTTTTTGCTTCGTGTGTGAATTTTTTTTTCCACACAGCTCTATTCATCGCCTGAAACAATGGGGCCAGTGTTGGCCAGCAAAGAATGGTGCTATTCATGCACCCCCATACCCTGCACAGTGCCTACACTTGTTAGTCTTGGCTGCCCTGCACTGCTGGCTGCTGGCAAGAAAGTCAGTCTATGTTGTTGGATGGAGCAGGGCAGATCAGAGAGCGAACACTGGCAGCCAGATGCCCAGATAACCCCAGCTCCTCTAGAACACTCTTGTTGACATAAGCCTGTGCTTTAAGGGGTGTCTGGAATTCCAAGAACTTGCTCCAGGTGTGTGGGCAGGTGCGTGTGCTCTCAGTGTAGCCATCCGCACGGTCCTCGGACAATCAAATGTGGCTTCTTTAGGGGTTAAATGACCAGGGTAGGAATCAGACACCCGATCTGAATTCTGGCTCCAGAGCTGACTGGTAGTAGGAACTTGGACGAGTCTCAACCTCTCTGAATCTCCATGCCTTCATCTGTAGAAAGGAGTTATCAATGCCACCTACCTCATGGGGTACCGTGAAATTCAGTGATGTAATATCATGCTCTGATTAGCGTGGGATGAATGTTAGCTACTATGATCATTAACCGAAGGCTGACGCAGTGATTATTGTCATGAGTGACAGCCTGGTTTAAGGCAAGCTTTCTCTGGGTGGAAAGTTTGCTGCGAAATGGTGAGAAACATCACTGTAGTGCTGAGTGGATAGAAGGAGGCAGAGAGAAGACAAGCTTCAGAACTCTGTTCACAGTACCGGAGTGGTAGAATGTTTTGCACAGGGAGGAAAATGTGCTCTGGCCGAGGCCACTCCATTTCTCTCAAGGACAGAGCAGAAGACTCGTTTGCTTTCACGGGGTGTGATCCTGGAAGAAGGGGTCTGTTAATATATGCTAGAGATGGTCTCGCCATCCTTGTCCTACCTCTCCAACCCAGAGTGAGTGCAGCACAAAACCTGCACCCTATGCTTAATGTTCTTTTTCTTAAGTGAGACGAAATCTTAGAGGTCTTGTTTGGCTTCAGTGAGGGAGACAACTGCCAGATGCAGGCAACCTGTGGAAAACTTAGAGACCAGTAGACTCTGCTTAACTGTCTGTAGGTTCACCCCAGTGCAGAGCCCTGCAGACTGTTGGAATCAAAATGTGTTATTAAGATTAGTGTAGCAAAGGGACTGCCGTTCCAAATCAAGTAAAGTCTAAGATGGATGTAGGGCTGGAAACAGACAGTCTTTCAAGTTCCTTCCAACCCAAGATGTTGTGATTTTTGAAGTTTTCCTCTGAATAAACATTCTTTAACTACCTTGTGTCCTCTGTGAAGTTGCTACCGTAAAAGCCAGACACGCTTGCCACTGATTTGCTTGGCATGGCTTCTATAGCCGTACACTTGTTATAGTATCAGCACTTGAAATTTTGCTAATGTACTATATGAAGCATAAAGAGTACTAATCACAAGAGCAATTTTCTATGTTATGTACATTATAGAAAAAAGATAATGTATCCTTGGTGATTTTGGACATCTTAACCAATAGATCTGTGAACAGCAGACTTCACTTGGTGTAATCCTGTAATTAGAAGACATTATTGTGGTTCATAAGTGGCATTAATTAAAACTTTAATTAAATTTTCAAAAGATAATTTAATAAAAGTAGGATTGATTAGAAAATTAGCAATGAATTTACAGATTCATTTAAGACATTTATCTCTGTCACTTTTAAATTTCATTGAAATCTGTTAAAAGATATAGTAGGTGTGTCCACAGTAACAGTTAAATAGTCACTGTATTGTTTTGAGAGGCCAGTCATTTGGAAGATGTGTCTTGATGTCTTTTATTGAGCAGTGAACTTTACCAGTCAACCCTGTTGAATATTGTCCTGAAACAAATTGACAATAAAAAGAATACTGTCCAGTGTTCATTCTGAAACCACAATGTTTATTTGCCCAAGTACATTTTTCTTGAAAACACAAATAAGGATTTCAGAATAAATGTAGGACTGAGGCAAATTTACCAACAGCCTATTTGGGTGTCAGTCAGTGAGCTGACATAGAGCAATTCCAAGTTCTAGCAGAAGATGGACAATAGATCTAAAATCTGTAAAAATAATAAATAAATAAACAAAGTAAATAAATAAATAAAAGCTAAAAGCACTGGGCCAGAAAGCAGGTGATCTAGTACTTACAAAGCATGTTTAGCAGTGATTAACTTAGGCCCGCTTTAACTGCAACAGCAAAACATATGATTTCCATTTCAGCAATGTAAATGATGTCAAAGAGGGCCTGGACGCAATGCATTCATTCTTATTCCTTCCTTCCTTCCTTCACTCACTCAACAAATACAAAGCTAGAGTGAGGCAGTCAGCAAATCCACTCAGCTCTGCCCTTAAAGTTAATCCAGAATCCAGTCGCTTCTCATCACTCCTGAAGTCACTGTTCTACTCAAGACACCATCCTTTATTTGCCTGAACAATTGCATCAGCTTCCTCATTGGGTCTCCCCATTTCCACTGCTGTTACTCCTGATTCATCAGTGGTAGTCATCTGCAATATAAGCCAGATCATTCAAAACCTTCCAGGGGCGTTAAACCTCACTCATAACAGAACTCCAAGTCCTTCCTGTGTTGTCCTGCCTGGCTTCTCTTCCCATTGCACGGTGCCTGCATCATGGAAGGGGGCTTCGCTCCACCCTCAGATACCCGCCCTGGTTCTCCCCCTCATCTCGTGCAGGTCTCTGGTCAACTCGCCAGAGCTCATCTCATGCCAGCGATGCTCCAGCGCCTCACCAGGTGTTATATGTCCCCGTAGTGTTTATTATCACTTGTGTTGTGTTATTCACAAAAACATTTTTATGTTTGTTCATATTTGGTCTCCCTTCCTCCCTGGAAAGACAGGAAACAAATGATTCTAGTAAAGCACGGGGAGAGTTATGATACGAGAAGTAGACGGAGTAGTGGAATAGAAACAAGAATTGACTGATTTTCTTACTGTTTAGGTGGAGGCCTGAAGAATGAATATAAGTAAGCCAGACAGAGAGTTCTGGGAAGGGCCAGCAATGTGTGTGTGTTCTGGCTAGTTAGTTAGTTAATTTCATTCCAGATAATTTCTTCTTGTCCTTGTCATTTTAATGTTGGGAATGTGACATCTGCTTCTGGCAACAGTTTGGATTAGATAATCTGGAGAAGTTCTTGCTAAAAAGGTCCACCCAGAAAGGTGGACAAAATATTTGTAAACACGTTTCTAGATACACAGCTGAGTCCTTAAAGAAGTAAAGAGAGTGAGAGAATCTTCAACCTGCACAAGAAGCACGAAGCACCTGCACATGACTTCACTGTTATCCTGGGGTGGGGTGGGTTGCAGGGGAGCCCAAGGTGAGTGCCCAGCCCACAGTTATGAAACACGGGAGTAAATACTCCTCAATGGATGGTAGCACACATGCGAAATAGAAGGATGAGAACCCAAAGAACTTCAAGTGATAGACTGTTAGAGGGCGACTCTGAAATACATTTAAAGTGATTAAGGAAAGACATAAACAAATCAGAATAGCAAAAAACAGTATGAATAAAGAATGGGAAGCTTTGAGAAGAAACTGAACTTCTAAAATTGAAATATATACATAGTGTAGTGAAAAGCACACCAGGCAGTTTAACCAAGGGATCCTAACAGTTCAACAAAGATTTTCCCAAACTGTAGCTCAGAGAGATTAGGACAAGAAAAATAGTTTTAAAAGGCGAGAAAGAGTGCGCTAAGGAGAATGCCAGAAGGAGAGGGTAAAATGGGGCAGAGGGAGCATGTGAGGAGATGAGCCCAGAATCTTCCAGATTTGATGAAAGATATGGAACCTCGAGGAGGCCCAAGTGTGATTAGGCAATACCTGGACACAGCTTCTAAAAATGCCCAAAGACCAGCAGAAAGTCTCAAGAGTACCAAGAGGGAAAAGACAAAGCGCCACTCACAGAACAATCACTCTGACTGTACGCTTCTCGTTAACAACAGGAGAATGAGGAGGACAATAGCTTCAAAGCACCGAGGGGGATCACTGTAAACCTGTCGATTTTGTAGCCAACTACGCTATCGCTGATGCATAAGAGTGAAATAGATGATCCCATTAAAAACCGAGTGCTTGCCACTATCAGATGCGTGCTGGAAGCACAGAATAGGGATGCGGCTCAGGAGAAAGGGATTTAAACGCCAAAGGAAGGAGATGCAAGGTGGTAAGCAAAGAAACTGGCAAATATGTGAGTTTAGATAAGCAACAAATGATTATATAAAACAGCAATGATAATAAAGATGAAAAATTTGGTAGGATGTGAAAATAAGCTCTACTAATATTCAGTAGAGCTAAACATTGGACAGTATTTAGTAGAGCTACATATTGGACAAAATAGCATGTACAGTGGGAAGGGAATGATCAGAGGTAAAGTGTTCTAAGGCTCTTGCCATGTGGGAGCAGAGTAGAAACATCAATTAACTTTAGAACCTATAGATCAAGACTCATGTTAAAAATGTAAGGATAATAACTAAAATAATAGAAACATCTATCTTCCAAACCAGTAGAATAAAGGAAACTCCATTACTCCAAAAGAAGTTCGAAAAGGAGTAAAAAAGAATCCTAGAAAAAGTATGGTAAGAGAGCAAAAAATAAGATGGAAAAAGTTGAAATGCAGGTGCAATTACAGTAAATCTAAACTCACTAAAATAATCCCAGCAGTGGTTGCAAAAATATACTTCACTGGAAATTAGGCGGATGGCTAGATTTGACAGTCATCTAATGTGTAGATTAGAAGGTCCCTGATAGCTCTAACAGCTCTCTCTATATACAATATGCATAGAGATATAGCTATTATATAGATATTATATGTATAGGTATATAGAGTGTATATATTAAATGTATTTCATGAATATACATTATATTTTCATATCCATACCTATATCTACCTGTATCTATCTAATCTATTTCAATTAAGCAAGCACTAGATCCCACCATTTTCCAGTGTGGTAAATCAAGGTGGCCTAAGGCTATATGGGTCTCCAGAAAGGCAATTTAGCCCAGTATTAATCTGATTCAGTAATGGGAAGAGGGTGCTCGGTGCAGAAATCCAGGGTTCGAGGCAATGACCAGAAGCACAGTATTTTAGGGCTGCACATTTCAGGAACTGTAAGGGTAGGGAGATGAGGCAAGATCAAAGCAGTAAAGTGAATGAATAAACAATCAGACAAATAAATACATAAGTGCCTATAGAAGAGGCAGGAGTTTCAACTTCAGAAGAGCCCTGTGAAAGAAAAAGCCTAAATAGTGCCCTGTATCTCTCCAATCTGGAGACGTCTTGGAAATATTTTGAAATCTGTTCTCCCAGGTTTGTTTTTCTCCTCCATCACACCTCACACGGAACACAGAGAGTGATGTCCTGTCACTTTGATGCCTCTCTCTACTCAAATGGCAGAAACCAACCAGGTGAGTTGTCATAACTTAGATGAGGCTGGGATAAAAATATACCTTGGAGAGCTTGCTTCCTGATGACAGACTGAGAGTAGCTCTTTTTGATTTGAGTGATTTGGAGCTTAAATTCAGTGCCAACCCGTATGAGTGTCTCAGGACGCTGGGTTAGGGAAGGGGTTATACTGCGAGTATGAGGTCTTTTGTCTGCCTTCTCTGAGGATTGTCTCTGACTGATGAATGGGTAATCTTGTCCACTATCCTGATTTAAAATTGTAAGTGAAAGCAAATCGTTGGAGTTTTGAATTCAGTATTCATTTCTGGGTTTACCTTTAAAAGCAGCTTGACTGTTGCAGAGTTAAGCATCTTAATTCATTACACCGTCTAAGAATGCAGCTATTCCATGCATTCAATTAAATCATTTAGTTTTTTGAGAAGCAAAAAACCCTTCCTTGCAATTTAACAATTTAAAAATCCTTAATCTTAAACCCCAAATCTTGGTCTTCATTTGGAGTAAATTGTATGGACTAGTTTGTAAGGTGTGTCTCCCAAGTCGCTCAAAGAGGAGTTGCAGCCAGCAATGGAGGCAAGCCATGCACCAACCAACAGAACCTCGAAGCTACCCACCCCGCCCTGGGGCTACAGAGGGAATCAGGCCGAAGTGAGCATCTGCTGGGCTCTGGGTCCCTGTGAATGTTAGCAAAGTAGAGGGATGCCTTTTCTTCACCTTTTGTGGTATCCTTTGGTGGTAATGACCTTGAGCTCCTCACAGGTCACGGCTGTTCACGGCTGGCCACGGCTGGCATCTGTTCTGATTGGGTGATACCCTTGCCTGATTTTATAAGTGTTTTGAAAATCATTCCCCAGTTTTCAGGATATCAATGCAGTATTATTGTTTGCTTGTTTTTGATTTTTAGCAAAGCAGCTATTTCAGTTTTACTTATGGCCTCCCCTCACCCAAGAAGTGAGTCCATGAGATTGATTTTAAAATAGATTTGAGTGACTTAAAATAATTTCTTCCTGCAATATGAAACCTTTTACTTCTTTCTTTTTCTTTTTTTTACTGGAGTCTAATGCATTGTTCTGACCTGATTCTTACCTTAGAATACATGATTTTCCTAGAGATCTCCAGTCTCCCCTGAGGATAATCTTACTCAACATTTCATTATATATGTACAATCTTGTCTGAATCCAAGTTTAGGTTCAAGGGAAGACTTCAAAACACTAATAGAAAATATTTACGTGTGCCCACTGTATTCCAGGCACTTGTCATTTCATGTAATCCTCAGACAACCTATTTTATAGGAGAACATCGCACAACGCTCAGATTCACATTCAAGTCCAAGGGACCCAGAAGCTCTAGCACTGTCTCTCTAATTTGTAGACAGTCTCTCCTTCTTCCTGGATAAGGCTCTCAAAGGATCGGGAAGCAGGGGGATATTAAGACCATATCTTTCATGCTTGCTGAAAATATGCTGTATGTTGGATATTAACACTTCACCTCATGGAATTCTTCCAGAAGCTTGGGAGCCTATGTGATTCTCGGGGCATTGGAACACCAAGAAGGGATGAGATGGAGTTCGAAGTTGAGACAGTAAGGGTGCCTCCTTTGGACTTGCTTCAGATTGTAGGATTTAAGCAAGAGAAGCAGTTGAATCCTTCTCGCCCTCCCTACACTCATGTTTTTCTGTATTCCGTCTGCTCTAATCTTGTTTCTCCTCAGTCTATTCTTACATAGCTCCTAGAGTTACTCTTTTTAAGAACAAACCTAATCATGTTATTTTCCTGCTTAAATTTTTTAAAATAACATTTTATTGGACTAATAAAATAAACCATATCAAAGTGAACAGTTCAGTGACATTCAGCACATTCACACTGTTGTGTGACCGTCACCTCCTTCCAGCTTCAAAACATTTTCATTATCCTAAAAGGAAACCCCATATACATTAACAGTTACTCCACTCAGCCCCTAAAAACCACTAATCTGCTCTCTCTTACCCTAGATTTACCTATTCTGGATATTTTATATAAATGGAATTATGCAATGTGAGACTTTTTGTGTTGGCTTCTTTCACTTAGCATCATGTTTCCAAGGTTTGTCCACATCATAGTATTTATATCAGCACTCCATTCCTTGTAGGACTGAATAGTATTCCATTATATGAATGTATCACATTTTATTTAGCCATTCATCTCCTTTATAATAACTAAACCTCTTTATATTTTCCAAATCTTTCACGTTAACTTTTGTTGTGGTGGTGGTGGTTCATGTTTGTTTTATAGCCATTCATCTCCTGTTGAACATTTGGGTTGCTTCCTCCTTTTGACTGTTATGTGCCTCTGTCTTTACACACTCTACTCTTTCCCATTCTGATTTGGAGTTACTTCAATGACAAAAATCCTGGAGGATTCTGGGAGGTGATGAATGCTGTGAACAGACCTTACTTTCTTACAGAAATTTTAGTGCTTATCGATGAGTTCCCAGGCTGACATCTTTCTCTAAAAGCCAAGCTCAAGACTGAAGGTTCAGGAATGACTTCTGTGTGCCCTTTGTTCTTATCTAATTTTGTGCTACCCCACAACAGTCCTGAGATGTGAAGTGGATGTTACCACTCCATAAATCTTTCCTCCAGGTAGTGAAGCCAGGCATGAGGATGGTCAGTGAAGCCTGGCCTGATTGGGAACATGCTGCACTGTCATACATATACATACATACATGTATACACACACACACACACACACACACATACATATACAGAAACTTTTTAATTCTGGAAATTTTCAAACATACATAAAAATAGAAAGGCTACTTTAATAGACTCCCACACATCCATCACCTAGTTTCAGCAATTAACATCTGCTGTTCTTATTTTACCTATTCCCCTACCATCCTTTTTTAAAACTATTTGTTTTTAATTTGTTTTTATCTATTTATTTGTTGCCACAGTATTTTAAAGCTAATTCTAGACATATCATTTCACTTAGACTTATTTCAGTAGCCATATCTAACTTTTCTTTTTTAGCACAACCACAATATTATTATCAGATCCCCCCCAAAACCCCCACAATTCCTCAGTATATCAGTTTGTGTTCAATTTTTCTTGTCTCAAATATGCCTTTTTTATAGCTGTTTTGTTCAATTCAGAATCAAAACAAGATTCTTTGAAGACTGCATATGGTTAATATGCTCTTATATCTCTTTTGATGTGTACTTATTTTCCTCCTTTGTTTGGTGTGTTTATTATAGAGATTGAGAATTGAGTCTTTTGTCTTGAAGAATTGCTGGATTTGACTGATTATATCTTTTTGGTGTCATTTAATAAGTTCCTCCATCCCCTATAAATCAATAGTTAGAGATAGATTCTTGATTAGATTGAGTCATTTGGAGGTGGGGGAGGAGTAGGTAGGAATAATGTATTTATCCCATTTTGTTTAATATTAAGATTGATTGATGGTTCAGTGTTGTGATAGGCTGAAAAATAGTCCCCTAAAAGATATCTCTGTCTTAATCCCTGGAACCTATGAATGTTATCTTATGTGGCACCAAAAAGGGGGGGGGGCAGTTCTTTGTAGATGTGACTTAGTTAAGCATCTTGAGATAAGGATCCTGGATTTTCTTGCTGAGATACAAATGCAATCACATGTGCCTTTGTAAGAGGGAAGCAAAGGTGAAATTTCATACACAGAAGAGGAGGAGGCATTGTGCCTAAGGGGGCAGATATTAGAGGGATGTGGCCACAAACCAAGGGATACTGGCAACCACCAGAAAACAGAAGAGTCAAGGAACAAATTTTCCCCCTAAATCCTCCAGCGGGAGTGCAGCCCTGCCACAACCTTGATTACCCTCTAATGAAACTGACTTTGGACTTATGGCCTCCATAGCAATGAGAGAATAAGTTCCTGTTGTTTTAAGACACTGTATTTGTGGTAATTTGTTATAGCTGCCACAGGAAACTAATACACATGTAATCTGCATAATCCATCCATTATAAAGCTCCTTCTCAACTTTCCAATAATAATTTTAGCTGCCATTGATTACTGTTGCCTAGATCCATATTTCATTATGGAGTAGAAAATGGTGATTTTCTAATTCTGTCATTTTTTTCTCCATTTAGTACACGTGATTCTTTTATATAAAGAATAACTGCTTTCCTCATCAACTATTTTATTAGCCTGAGTTCAATTTCAAGTAGGGAAAGACAGAAGAGATGCTTGAGATTTTTGCTTCATTTATACATTTTCAGAAAAATGAGTTGGTACCCTACTAACCTCCATGGTCATCAATGATGGGTTTTTTTTTTTGTTTTGTTTATTTTTGAAGTATTATTATAAACTCATGTTTTCATATATCTGATGAGTTTCAACTCATAGCCGTTATGATTCATGATCCTCAAATTGTCCCATCTTTAAGTCCTTGGAACTCCTACAAGCTTGATCTGCTTTTTTAAAGCCAAGTAACCAGCAACTGAGCAAAGATAGGGTACTCTGTTGATGAAACACTGACCTCCATCCTGGTCTCCTCTGTATGAGTCACATAAACACTCAAAAAAATTATTTTCAAAGCACTGGCAAAAATAAAGAACTATGAAGATGCTTAATAAGTCTAACATCTTCCCATTTTTTGACACAGTAACTCTCAACCCTTAATGACAGCAGAGTCACCTAGGCAGCTTTTAAAAAATACTCCTGCCTGGTCTCCATCCCTAGAGGTGAGGCTTCCCTCCGCTGGGGTAGGGCATTGATGGGCCTTAAAAAAAATCCCCAGGTGATTCTAACATATAATCAGGAATGAGAACCACTGTCTAATGGACCCACCAGAGTTCTGAGATGGGGTTTTTAAAAAACAAGCCCTGGTCTTCTGCCTTCTGCAAGCATCTCTGATGATGACCACATGTGGAGCGAGGTTGAAAGGCTGCCCATCAATGCGTTTTCATGCCTCCTAATCCAAGGAAGATTCTGTCACTTACCACATTCCTTGACCTGAATTAAGAAGCAAAATACCATCCTATCCTAACCTTAATGCCTCTGTTTGATATTTTTAAGTCCACATTCAATCTTTCCTTCTTGGGTTCAACTTCCTTCTCCAAGGACTTTACCACCTTATAAGATTTGTGTCCAGTGAAGTATCCTTCAATAAATTGTACTCAGGGGTTGTGTCTTATTCACACATACGGAACAGAGATTTAATCATAATTGACATTTAGTAAAGTTTGATTTGTTACAAGATAATTACCTGGATAATCCTATTTTTTCTTCTACACATCCCTCCACCTCCCTGAAAAGAAAAATCTTGTTGGATTCTATTGGATAAATGAAGAATTCTTGAAATTTCAGTGCTTTTTCTCTACATAAGGTATAGATAATTACTCATTTTGCTTCCGTTTGTGCAGTAAAGGACTCTGGGTAAAAGATTCCAAATTTTACAAAGACACGTGAAATTTAATATGCATCTCAACTTTGAAAAGTTTCTCTTTTTGCATATACCTAGTGATAATAAAGGTAAACAGGTGTTTGAAAACATACTGTCATGAAGTACCAACCTGGCAGAAAACCTGCAGCATGTATAATGAGAACACAAGCCAGTTGAATTTGTAATTAGCGCTTCTGAAATGTGCTTGTTATTATTGTTATTATTAGCCACAAAACTCTGCAGCTTTGGCTCACACCCATTGCAATTGTAGGGTGTGAATCGAGTCCAAAGCAATCAGTATAGAACCCAATAAAAGAAATATGTTGCAGATTTTATGGAAGTAATTTAACATTAAATATCCAAGCAGGAATATCAATTAGGTAGAAATTATTCACTGTCTGTGTCAAAGACAATGCTCACTTTTGAAGATAACAGATTGTTATGCAAAACATCCTAATGATTTGGGGAAAATGAACACACTCATAAAGAAGAAAAAATAAAAATGGATAAATAAGTAAATAAATTAAATAAATAGAAGAGTGAACACACTCACAAGTGGAATGCAATCCTTAAAAAAGGAATTGTCATGGCTGAAGAGACATACCCCATTGGAGCAGAAAGATTTCCAGAATTCAAAGACCTGTCTTCATCGAGCTTGCAGAGAAAGCTACTCCAGACACTTTCCAGAGCATAAAAGGGTTCTCTGACTGACTTATTCCTGATGATTCAAGTGGGAAAAGTGACTGGAGACCCAACCAGCTTGCAGTTCACTCCATTAACAAACATTTATTGAGCAACCACAATATACTGCATTAGGTACTATTGGAGAAATATGGAAGATCTGGTAAGTTAGATACATATAAATAAGAGGGGATGCTGGGGACAGTCATCAATAAGTCAAAGCAATAATCATGGGCCCAATACTGATTACTAAGGGAGATCCCCCGCCCACCCCCCCCAAACAAAAACAATCAGGAAGGGCCAGGCCAATCAGGAAGAAAAGATTTCTGGAGAAGACTCATTTTGATTCAGATTCTAAATGATGCCTTGTCCTGATTGGTGGGAAGGTTAGGGGGTGTCCTTTCAATAAGGGAACTGAGATGAGTTAAGGTGTGGACTTAGTGTCATGTGAGCCTTGTGGCGGGAGGGCCACCATATTGATTTGTAAAGAACAGAAAAACTTAGCCTGGTGCATAGCCTGATGCATGCATGTGTTTATAGATGCTCAATAAGAATAAATATTCAGAGACTTCCATCGTGGTGCGGTGGTTAAAACTCCCTCTGCCAATGCAGGCGACATGGGTTCGATCCCTGGTCTGGGAAGATCCCACATGCAGGGACTCTGACTCCAACTGTAGACAGGACGTGACCATTTGGTTGCAGTCTTCCATGAATCTTGCATCAGTCCAACTCTGCTCATTTGTATGTGTGATCCTGGGTTTGGGAAATACGTACAGAATGTGTTTTTGGTTTACCTGTGTGATCACAATCCTATATGCGGAGACCACAAAGACATTTTCAGAGAAAACAAAATAAGCACCTATGATGTCTGCCTTACCTTTTAGGTAATCTCTTGCCTCAATCTCCGGGAGGGATGGGCCGCTGGTTGCCATATTTCTGCAGAGTTATCCTACCCCTTGCCCCAACCCACACCATCTGTTTTCAATAAAGAGTTATTGAACTCCTATGCCAAATGCATTCCTAGAAAAAGAATAAGACCAGGGATATTGCAAGAATATTAGTTTTGAGAGATGAGTCAGTGGAGCAAAGAGACAGTTTCAGAACAGTGCGATGATTTCTGTGAGTGGCTGGCTAGAGCAGCCTGCTCCCCAGAGATTATGACTTCACGGGTCTGGTGTGGGGAAGCCTGCCGGTGTTTCACCCCCACCCCAGGTAATTCTAATGTGGGTCTGGGTGGAGAACCACTGTGGTTCTCAGGTAGTGGTCTTTGGACCAGCAGCATTAGCATCTCCTGGTAACTTTGAAATGTAAATTCTCAGACCTCCTGAATCAGAAATGCTGGCGGAGCAGGGGACAGGGCAGTGGTATGTTTCCAAAAGGCTTGCAGGTGATTCCAGTGCACACTCAGGTTAAGAACTAGTGAACTAGAGGAATACAGATCGTTTCTGTGTCCAGATATTGGGGAAGTCTCTCAGGCACCCTCTCTAACCCCCTTTCCTCCACCAAACCTCTATCTTGTTCTTTACAACTCCAGTAGTCTCTTCTGAACTTACTGTATTAACCAATTTCTTTTGTTAATTATTATTTTTTCCATACCCTATACGTTCAGGGCCCTGAGGAGGCCAACTTAATTCAATCCCAATTCAACAAGTATTCATGTGTGAACCCAATCTCATGATAAGAATTGTATAGTATTTAAAAAAAATACCTGGAGCCTTTGATGAGTCAGGATTCATAAACCAGAGCATTGTAATAGACAATATGCTACTCCTATAGGCACCGCATGCTTCAGGAGATCAAGGGAGTAATGGGATTTATATGGGAGACACAGGAAGAGCAATCCTGGAAAGCTTCAGGGAGCAAGGCAAACTTGAACTGAGCCTTGACGCATGAAGAGAATTTGGACTATTGGGAGGACAGAGCAGATATTAAGAACAAAGAAGCTCTTATGAGTGCCAGTGAGGACATTAGCCTAACCAGAGAGGCAGAGGCAGAGCTGAGAGATGCATCAGCCTTCTCCATTAAGCATTCCGAAATGTCTGGTATCTCACTGACATCCCAAAATACAAGTCGAAAAGGCAGATTTTCATTTTCCTTATTGCAAATCTGAATTTCAGGCAAATTGGTCCTGGATGATTAGCTGATCTGGCTTCTCTAACTTATAAGAGGCAGCCTGTTACAGCAGAAATAGGAGAGGATGGTAATCAAGCCAAGCTCCTAGATGGGAGACGTACCCTCTCTAAACTTTAGGTTCCTCTTCTATACAGTAGGGATAATGCTTTTTCCCTAGGCTATTTCAAATGTTTACATAAGCTTACAAATGTAAGATAAAAAACACAGCAGTAGGACAGTCCCAGTATGATATGGTCCCTCTTGCCCTCCTTTGACCCACATGGAATCGACCATTGGATCGGATAGGAAGGGAAGCAGTGGAGGTTAAGAGTGAAAGCTGTGAATTGAGAGATCAGATCTGAGCCCTACCACGAAAACGTGGTGTCACCTTGACCACAGAACGTAACTGCACAAAACATCAAGTCCCTCTTTGTCATAACCTGGAATAATGATATTACATTCTTCATGGGATGATTGGGAAGATTTAACAAGTAAAATGGCTAGCACCGTGCCTGGAACATAGGAAACCCTCAATGACAGTTAGCATTTATCAAGGAGGGAAAGGCTATCTGCTCATAAATAGGGCACCAGTGCAGGCTGATGGCCCCCGAGGGGTTGCGTGCCTCTCTAGGAAGAAACGAGGCACATCAGGGAGCAGGTCCCCTTTCTCCCCTCTGCTTTCTTAGCCGATTCCAAGTCCCCCCACCTTCAGACCACTCATTAGTAGCTCTGCAGTCTTTTTTTTTTCGGAAGAGCAGTCAATGATTGAATCAATTTGAGATATGCTGCTTAGGGTACACAATGGCTGCCCTGGGAGTACCTTTTCCAGTAAAATTCATACTTGCAGAGGGTCCAGACCTGCCTCCAATAATACTCAAGTACCTGAAAAATGAGAAGTCAAAAGACAAATGTTCTCATCTGCAGTGTGCTCTCTGTCTCCATCCACACCCAGACCCCTCCTACAGCTCCAGTCCCCGTAACCATCAGATCCAAATGGGAAAAATCCAATCCAGGGTAACATTTTACAGCTGATTTACAAATCCCTTAAAAGTGCCAGATTTAGCCCTGCCATTGTTCCTTGTACACCATAAAAATAAATGCGTTGAGAAGCCTTTGGGGTCCTTGCTCTGTTGAAGCAATTCATTTCCGTTTTTGTTTTTTGTTATTTTTTCTTCTTCTTCTTCTTCTTCTCATTTTACCTCTTATTACTTCATGAAGCTGTTGCTCTGGGGACAACTGCACGCCCGCCCACTGGAAACCCCTGTTATTGATCATGTACTTACATGGTTGGCAGCATTTTATGTAAGAGGAATAAATGATATAGCTGTTTCTATCCATTAAACTATACTGTTATCAAGGGATTGAAAAACTGCCCTGAACATGGCCATTCTTTTCGGAGGCTCTGTAATGTTTAAATATAATTGCCTAGTAATCTTGTATTTACTATGCAGTGGCAAAGTACAACCAGTGTTGTGTTTGCACCTTATAAAATGTAAGGCTATGGAGCAAGTTTAATTCTCTATTGTCTTCCTCCTCCTCCTGGCCTTTCCCTTTTCCCCATGATTCTCCACCCCCAGGCATTTGGATATGTGGCTTCTAGAGACTTCCCAAGTGCTGTCAGGTTTTTTTTTTTTTTTTTTTTTTTTTTGCCATGTGAATGCATCCTTGGAGATCACTCACTTCCTGCTTAGCATGACGTGGGGCTTCGCAGGCTCCGGCCATGTGGGAAGGAGAGCTGGGGTCTCTGGGGCACATGGGACTTTGCATGACTAGTAGAGCTCTGAGAGCTGGGGAGACGTGCCTTGAGCGCGAACAACCCAGCCTGGAGGATGCTTAATTATAGTCAAGGGAGGCTATTCCTTCCTCGGCAGCAGCTGCCACTGCCCACGTGCGTACACACACGTGTACACCCACGTGCACACACGCAGGCACACACACACACACACTGCCTTTATTTGAATTCTTTCTGGAAGTTCATTTGTTCCTCCCAAACCACCCCCTAGAGGACCCCTAACCATGGTAACTGTAAACCCTAGCCTTTCCATCTCCAGCTCCCAAACAAGTCTATTTCAGCCTCGCTTTCACTTTTTAAGTCATTGGTGGAGAAAGCCCTGCAACGTCTAAAGACCAAATATAACCAAATGATCCAAATAAAATAATGGAGAGCTTGCTAAACATGAGGCCAGGAACTGTTTCAATCTTTCACTGAAGTAGAATAGAGGCTGAGCATCTTAAACATTTTTCTGTTGCTCTTTGAAGGTGCCAGGAATTTGCACGTGAGATTTTAAGTGTGCTTCTATTACTGACTCGCAGGAGGAGATTTCTAGACTGTTCCTGCTTGTTCTGATGGTAGCAATTTAAAGTCCAAGTGCTCGATTCTTTCCTTGTATAGAACTTGACTTTTCCAGTCTGTGAAGGAGGAAAGAAAGGGAGTAATGTCTCGTTCTGTTGCTATAAACAAGGTTTATAGGGGGAACCCGGAGGATTTAGTTTGGTGATAGAAGAAAGGAGGTTTAGCCCCCCCCATCGCATTTTAGAGCTTTCCAATAAGGGTGCTGTCTTGTGCCTGCTTTTCCTTATCTGAGGTTCTGGGTGTTCTGCCTGGCTGGCTTTCCATCCCCTGGGAGGCTGTCTGCTCTGCCCGTCCACACAGTCACTCTCCAAGTCTCCATGCTCTCCCTTGCTGCTCTTCCTCCAAGTTACTAGGAAGCAACCTGGGGGTTTCCCTCCTCTGTTTTTCTCAAGCTGGCTTGGAGGAGCAGTCCAGGGTCATGGATCAGAACACAGACCCTGGAATCAGCTGCTTAGGTCTGAAACCTGGTTCTTCTCTTTACCAAGTGTTTCATTGTAGACAAATCACTTAGCTTCTCTGTCTTAGTTTTCCCAGCTGAAAATTGAGGCTGCTGATGAGAACTGCCTCGGTGGGCGGGTGTGTGAATGATCTGAATTAACGTGGGTGAGAGACTCAGGGCAGCACTTGTTCTTACTCTTTCCTAAAATCCTTTTTTTAGACCAACTTGGGCTCCATTTTTCAATATTATGGTGACTGCATCTATTCCCAAGCCTTGACTTCATTTCTCCCAAACAATCAACTGGTTGGTTGAATCATAACGATGACAAGTGTAAAAGCAGTGGACTCTTCCCCTTAGAATGAGGGGACGTGGGGTCAAGCTAAGCAGTTACTTGCGTGAATGTTTTCTCATGATTCATTCTCTCATATGAACGCAGGTGGGCTTTTCCAAGTTGCCTTTCCTCCCGCCTCTGTTTTCATTTTCTCTCCTTTATCCAACCGCACCCCACAAGGAGTCTTTACTGATCTTCCATTGCAGTAGGACAGACCCCAGAACACATGCTTTCTCTCAATCCCTTGTTTTGGCTTTCAAGAGAGTCTGTGCACATTTTCCACAATCCCATCCGGCAGAGATCCCCACGGGACCAAGAAGAAAGGATCTGAGGAGCGGAGAGAGGACAGAAAATTCTACCCCAAGATCACTCCCGAGGGTCCCCGCCCCCCAATTCTAATTGGTTTATTCTTTCCAATGAAGACGGTGGACAGGCTGAGACCCCCGTGGATGGAATGCTGCCTTTAAGACCTTGAAGCCCTTCAAGATGAAGCCTCTTTTTCTGGTCAGCTTCATTTCCTCCATTCTATTTATAGAAAAAAAAAAGCCATTTTCTGACAGAGTGAAAGTAAAAGAGAGTGAGGGTAAGTGTGGGGGCGTGGGGGCAACACCATTGTTGTCTCAGAGGGTTTCGTATCAGGACCAGTAAATTTTCACATTCCACTCTGCGTTATGACCTAGATCAGCTGTTATTTTTCCAGTCTCAGAGGAAACCTGAAGGAATCTCATTCCTTCAATTGTATTGAATTATCTGCTAATATTGTCCTTTCCTTTCATTGAAGCATTTGGCCTGGGCTGTAGGAACAGCGAAAATCTCTTTAAAAGCATTGTTTCTTTGGATGTTTGGTTTACCTTTTGGTTCCACAACAAAATACCTTAATAGATGAAGGGTGAGTAGAATGGTTACTATAGCAATCCCCATAGTAACATCAAGATGCCAGGCACATGCATCCTTCCAGCCCTCTGGAGGCATCCTCCTAGCCCGACCCACGTTTCAGGTACAGCTTCCCAGGCTTCCGCTCTGACTGCTTGAGATTTTAGGATATTACATTAAATCCATTTTATTTCCATCCTAAGGAATGAATAGACTCACGAAATACCAAGCATACTTATCCCCTTATATCCTTTGCAGAGAAGTCAGAAGGGAATTTTCTCTGAGCTTGACAGTATGCAGGAACTGCTTGCGTTTAGGTTGCTTTTCCAATTTTAGGTCTGTCCTTAAAAACAACAACAAGAATCCCAGTCAAGGCATGAATTGTTCTCTGTTGATTTCAATAGTCTTATATAACTTACACGGGGGCAGGACTAGGAGATGAAACATCTTCAGAATGCAGCGTTGTGGGAACACACATGTTTTTAATCTCCTATTTTCCAGAAGATAGCCAGCAGGGATCCCCAAGAGGTCACTTGGAGAAGCCTTTTGCCACCTGGTAGGGTTATAAATTGATTCTCTGATTAAGATTGCTGTTATTAGGTTGAATGAATGACTGAGAGGTTATAGGAAAATTAAATGGGAGGCAAAAGAGGATTTTGAACATCGTGTCATAACTTTATATAATAGGTATTCGTGCATTCATGTAAATATGTATATCACTGTGGGTATTTAGCATAAATTTATAAGCCAGCTGATGAATATCAAGTAGCGGATCTGTGTATCCTGTTTCTTAGCTCATTGTATCTTGAATATTAATAGCGACACCATAAAGGCAGAAACTACAACTGGAGAACAGTTGTGTTAAATTCAGTGGGGCTGTAATGTGATGCAACTTAGAGAACTCAGTTCAGACTACTTCCCAGGAAGAAATCGTCAACAAATAAAAAAAAGAAGCAGGAGAAAAAAAAACAAGCCACAAACAGGCAATTCATAAAGAGAGAAATAAGAGTATTAAGAAACACATGAAAAATGTCCAGTCTCACTGCTAAGCAAAGACGTACAAATAAAAATTAGCATACCCGGGTGTGGAGTGGGGCTTCAACTTTTGCCCTGGGATCAGTGCCAGGCCCCCGGCCAAAAGCAATAGGTGTTAACAAGTGAAAGAGCAATGCGACCCCAGCCCCACATCACCCTTATGTAAGCAGAGGACAGGAAGGGGGCAGGAGGGAACTGGAAGCAAAGTTGGGAGTGGTCAGGCAGAGGGGTAGTGTTACTCATCCCTCTCTCCCTGGGGCAAGGGAAGGGATTGCCCTGTCTCCCACGATTCTACTCAACCTGAGTAGCCAAAGAGCTTCCGAGAGAATCACCCGTTGAGATTGTAGGTGCTAACAGATAGGCAAACTGGGGTTTACTTCCCTGCCTGGAACTCTGCTTCAGGGGCAGACAGGCTTTCTGATCTGTTCCTGTGCCTACCAGACAGTCACAAGATGAGGTGACAGAAGCAGCCTGTACTTCCCCCAACTGGTATCCCCAAGGATGCACAAGGTTCTAGTGGGTGACACAGGCACCAGAGACTGTAGCCAGTAGTTTGCTCAAGAAGCTTGCCTAGCGGGTGAGGCCATCCAGTGGCAGGATCTGAAAAGAGATAGAGATAGATCCAGATCTCCTGTGGAAAGACGTGTGCAGAGGCGACCTTACAAGGCTTTCCAGACAATCTAATAAATTCAAAAAGACTTTGCATCCACCCCTTGGAAGAGCCAGCCACCCCTGAATGCCTTCCATGTAGAGATATCAATGTCTAGTTAGGCTACATCAGAAAAATAGTCATGTACCCAAGGAAGCATATTGCCATTGCATCCATGTAAGTAAGAAGATACTGTCCTTTCCCCTCACACTCCTCTTCTCTAATAAAAGTGTTGCAGAGGTGAACCTATACTGAATTGAGATTGCCCAGCCAACCAGTCACATAACGATGTGATATTGTTTGCCTGGTGAGTTACTGTAACTTTAAATATGTAGGTTATTGAGGGCGCAGTGAAGGAAGACAAACTTGCTGATGTGAGTGTACATTGGTTTATCTTTTCTGAAGGGCATTTTGTCAATTATGCATTTAAAAAGCCTTAAAACTGGGCAGGCTATCTGACCTACAGATTCTACTCCCAGGAATTTACACTAAAGACATAATCAGAAATGTGCACAAATATATACAAACAAAAAATGTTTATTGTGACATTATTTACAAAAATAAAAAGGAGAAAACTTGAATCTCAAGTGGAAAATGGCTAAATGATGGCATATGCATATAATAAAATATATGCAACCATTAAAATTGTGCCTTTAGGACCATTTAATGATACTGCACAGTGCTCATAAGATAATGTTTAGTAGAAAACAAATAGCATAACATCTGCGATTACATAAGATATAGGAGGGAAGAGCAAAAATACCTCTAGTAGCAGAAGACACGCGTGTATAACTGGAAAGTCCAAGAGACTCAACAGAAAAAGCACCACAAGTAATAAGAGAATTCAGTAAAGTAGTAGATAGGGAAAAAATCAGTGTAAACAGCCTTTATATATACAAACTAAAAGTAGTTAGAAGATATATGATCGATATGTTTAAGACAGTAAGAATGATAGATTTAGGTACATTAAAAAACCAAGAATTGTGCAAAAACTGTACAAAGAGAACTAAAAAGACTCCTAAAGGATGCAGAAGGAGATTTGAGGAAATGGAAAGACATATCAGTTTCTTGGGTAGACAGGAGTTGGTTCTCTCTTAGTTAATTTACAAATTTAATTGAAAATTAAACAATTAATATAATTTTAAAAATACCCTTGCAAAAGAAGAGCAATGAGAATAAAGACTGGCTTGACCAGATACTAAAATATATCCTAAAGCCTCCATAATTAAAGAATTGTATAGACACATGAATAGATAGATCGATGACTAGAAAAATCCAGAAATAGACCTAATTGCATATGGAAATTTAATACACAATAAAGATGGCATTTCAAATTGGTGGCAAAAGATGGACTTATAAATAAGTGGTGTTGGGATAAGTGGATAGCCATATGGAAAAAGATAAAATTGGATCCATTTCTCACATTGTACACCAGGATAAATTCCAAAGGCTCAGAGATCTAAATGTGAAATGAATGAAGCTATACATATTCGAAGAGAAGGGTATTTTCCTCCAATAACTAGGATGAAAAAAAGTGTCTCAACTATTTAACCAAGTCCAGAAACATTAAGTAAAAATCTAGCTAAATTTTATGGTATTAAAAAAATACTTTTTCAAGTAAAAAAATACTCTGAGCAATGTAAAAATGACAACAAATGGGAAAAGATTTGCAACTTTTATCCCAAAGGGTTAACATGTCAAATATATAAAGAGCGTCTAAAAATAGAGAAGAAAAAGCCTATAACTTGGTAGATAAATGGACTAGGGAAATGAACAGACTGTTCCCTAAAAAAAGAAAGGCAAATGGCTCTTAACCGTATGAAAATATGTGCAGCCTTGCTCCTAATAAAGAGAAATTAAAATTATAATACCCCGAGATACCATTTCCCACATATCAGGTTGGCAAAAATCCAAAAGTTGCAGACGCTCCTCTAGAAGCGGTCAGGACCAAGACCACTGAGAATGGAGGCCCAGAGGGTGGACACTTGGGGCCCTTCTGTACAGTACTGGGGCTCCTGCTGTGGAGCTTGCTTCTTCTTCTGGTTTCCTCTGGGCTGAAGTCACTGGCTGCTCAAAGAATGGGGTGGTGACTGGGGCAGACTGGGCTGGGGAGTGAAAGAGCACCGGTATAGGAAGCAAGGCTCAGATACAGGATGCCCTGTATTTAGAAATATAAGCACTAGCTGTGCTTATATTAAAATAAATTAAAATAGGCCTAATTCAACAAGTATTTATGGAATGCCTTCCCCGTGCCAAGCGCTGTTCTAGACACCAGGGATTCAAAAACAGCCCAAAATCCTCATCCTTCGGATGCTTACCATCTAGCCTTTTTTACCACCTTTTAGTCATCATTTTGCAACCAAGCCTTGGATACATGCTAGAACTCAACTCTAATCACCCACAGTGCTTACCTGAGAATTACAATCACCTCTTTAACAACATAATTTCATAACTGTGACAAAATACCAACTTTGAGTTAAAATGCTCCAGGACTTAAAGATGGCCAAGTAGCAAATGGCTGGCTTTTTTGGCTCCTCCCTTATAAGTCAATTATCACTAATCATTTGCCACATTCATTTTGTAAACTTGTCAGTTTTCATTCATTTCGTTTCATTTCATTTCAAAAAGCAACATTCTCATAGGCATGGGGTTGTGTGCATTTTTTGTTGTTTGCTTGCTTTTTAAAAAAAATTTTTTTTTAACATTGCCCACATTTGCAAAGGGTCAAGCTGATTACTTTACAACCTGTTTACATGAACTCCCATACTGGGATGCAGCATGCCAAGTCTCACTCAAGTTCAGATGCTCACAAATCCTCCTGGAAACTTAGAGTGGTGTTTATAACAGGAAACAGTGACCCCAAGGTCGTGGAGCCACACTATAAATGTCCTCAGAGCTGTCCTTGGGTCCTTATTAGGGGTCTTTTTGTAAATGAGATTGCCTTATAACTGGTTACTTCCAGAAATAACTCCTTTCTGGATAAGGCTCAAGACATGTCTTGAGTATTGAATTCTGCTCTGCAGCACATGGTGTGGTTGCAGTATATTCGGATCTAGTGGAAATTGCAAACTGTATTGCCTGTTTTTATTTTGATGCTAGTACAATACTTTGCACATAACAAGTTGAGTCGAAGAACATATAAATACAGTCAATTCTCATTGCTCAGGCAGTTATGTTCTATAAAGTCACCATGAACACTGAATTCGTGAATCCTGAACCATTGCTTCTAGAGGAAATACAGATTTAGGTTTCGGTGTGTCTCTGGTCACAACATTTTGGTCAATTGATCAATGTATAGTGGTGTTTTCTGTGTGTTTCTGCTTAAAGACACCTTATTTAATATGTATTGTTAATTCATGACATTGAATTCGTGGCCAATAGCATCATAACTCACACTGAACAAAGCTTATCTAACACGTATATTTTCTTCATAAGGCACATCACAGCCTTCTCGTTCTTAGGAACACTAGATAGCACTTCAGCTCTATGCTTGGGGACCATTTTAAACACCAAAATCATCAACAAAAAGCACAAAAATGAAAAATGTGGCACTAAATAGGTTGTGAGAAGGTCACTCGTTTTACAGTATGAGAACTAAAACAAGAAGGCAGAGGGTCACCTTGTTTGATCTCAGCTACAAAGATACATCTCAGAAGACTTAATTTTTTCACCATTCTGTGTATGTCCATGAGTGACCATGGAAGCACCACTGATTTTGAGGTTAGAAATAAATATTAGCAAGTAGATGAATTTGCAAATACGAAGTCCTTGAATAATGAGGATAGGCTGTATGAAAATGTATGCCACTTTTACCTTCCAGCACTTAAAGGCAAGCAAGGAAGAGCACGTGTAAAGTTTCCAGCCATTATTAAATTAAATCTGCTCGGACCCTCATGTGTCTGACTAGTGGGAAATTCCATTTGCTTAGTAAAAATAAAAGTTGATCTTTGTGTGTGCTATGAGAAAAAAAATCAAGGGAAGTTCCTTTCTTAACATCTGGTGGTCCCCTTATTGCCTTTGTCCTTTAGTCACTTGTCACTTGCGCCAAATGCTGGTATTCTAGCATCAGTCAGGCCTCTACTCCAGGAGGGTGAAGAAGGGGCCTTCTCAACAGTCAACAAAACTGACCATGGTTATACCCATTGGGAGAGTCATTGAGGCCTTCCAGGCTGGCCTGGTACCAGGTGTGCAATCTCTCAGCATCCCACAGTAATTCCTCATTGGGGCATATCCTCCATGGGGCCCAGTGCTGGAAAACCCAGTGCTCCTTGGTCCTTCCATCTCAGCATCCCCTGCATTTCCTATGGACCCAGTTGTTGCTACCTCTTTATCTCAAAATCTTCAAAATTCTGTCTTCCTTTACCCAACTTTATGCCACTCAGAGGCCTCAGGAGGGTGGAATGAGGGGGAGGAGGTGGTGAGTGGGAAGTTTCCACTTTCCCTACAGGAATGGGAGTGAGAACAACTCAGATATTTGGAACTATGACGCTGGCTTCTTCTACTCAAAATGAGAGTAGGGAAAGGAAATGCTTATACTAATTACTTTTTGTTCTTCATAAATCATTGTATTGCAAGTAATGTAATGTTAGGAATGGCTTATTTTAACTTTGTATAATATTTCCATGTTTGAGCTTTTAGATGGAAGCCCAAGTTATAGTTTTTTTTGAACTATGATAGAAAAGGTCTACAGAGCAGATTAGAAGCAGATTAGGGGCAGAGACTATAGTTTGCATTTCTTTGGTGCTATTTATAACATTAGGATAGTAAGAAGCAGAGTTAATATGTGATAGATGCATTTATCAAGGCCCAAATCGTCTATATTGGATTGGGAGGGGTGGGCGGTCGACCAAGCACCTCCCCAGTATAAATTTCTGTGGTGTATTCCAGAAAAGTGACACATTCATGGCATTTTGAAAATCACGTCATATAAAATAGAGAATTGGGTATTTAGATGAGGAATGAATAATTTCATAAGCCATCTTTCCTAATTTATATCTTCTGTGAGTTTAAATTTCATTAGGTATCCTTTTCTTTTAATATGGGATTCATCACAAACTGTTAAAATGATAGGCTATTCAAAGAATGTTTCTGAATATGAGAGGAAATTAATAACAATTACTCTGATTATTGAGTCACCCATATGGTCTAATTTTATGTTTCTAAATATTTCTAAACTATGAGCCCCAGCATCTTCATCTGAGAGATGGGATTAATATCTACTTCACAGAGTGGTTGTGATGATAAATCAGATATTATACATGAAATTGCCTGATGACTTATAAAGTGAGATGTAACTATGAAGAATGACTGTGAATATTATCCTCCCTTTAATTCTTATCCAAATTCAAGTCCCTGACTAAGGCCCATATAAAGTTCAACCTTCTCCTAGAAGCTTTTCACAACACTCCAGCCAACAGCTGTCTCTTTCTCCTCTGCATTCTCGCCATGTGTGTTGCCTACTACCCATTCTAGTTCTCAAATATTTGGTTATTATTTCTTTAATGTGCTCTGTGCATATGTGCATTCTTAAATTAAAATCCGGAAGAAGAACACAGTAGGTCCTAGTTGCTTATTGAATGGATGAATGATGAGAGGGAAGAATAAATATGTCATCCTTGTTCTGTTCAGCCAGGTGATTTAGGACGACTAGAAGCAACCCAGGTATCAGTGCCTGAGAGCTCCCTTTTCTTTACTATCCAAGTCAAATGGCTCAAGCCTCTATCCTATGTCAGTGGAAGTCCTCCACACTCTCCCTGATAACCTCTGAGGATCCCCAAGGAAAGGCTTATGTTGTCCTGGGTCCGTCTCTGTGCAGCCTGCCTCCAAAACTAGCCCTCTCAGCTCGAATGGCCAGCATCTTCGTTCTTCACTGCTTTGGTCCAGGCTGAGCACTGCCCCACTTCTGCCATTCTGTCCCAACGCCCCTACAACATCTCTAGGCAGATCTTTACAGTGACAGATCGTTACCGAAGCTTTCATGGTAGGAAAGGGTGGCATCAGCCCGGAATGGGAAACAATTGACAATGGAATATTAATCACCACTATTCATACAGTCCCTCAGTCATCATTTCATCTTGACTTTCACCTTGGCTGTCTTTTCTTCTCAGGTTCCTCATCAACTGCTTGCCAAGTTGCTCAGTCCTCTCTAACCAACAATGAGGCATCAGTGACCAATTCCCAAATGCCAGTTAATTATTAAGATAGTGCAGTTTAACTCTCTCTCTCTTTTTTTTGCATCCTATCTTTTAAGACAGGGGGAGCATCATTTTTATAAAAAGGGCCCCATTAGGATACCTTCCCCAAACAAAGTGCTATCTCCTCTGAGATGAATAATTCCACTTTTCTGCCAAATAATGGAAAGGCAAAAATAATGGAAAGTCAGTGTTTCATTTTAAATAGTAAATACTTCCTGAATTTGTTTCTTTAAAAGGTCTTTCACTTGAGATTTCCAGAATGGTGCAAGATACACTCGTTCCCTCAGTAGCCTTCTCTCTGGAAATCAGACATCCCGAGGACCATTTCTTCCATCCGTCTCCAGAAACTATCACAAAAAATTAAATTCTCATCTTGTCAGTGTGCTGAGTCTTAATAGACATTAGTAATGTCATGAGGTTTGGTTTTTCTTAAACATATTCAGTAAGTTATTAATGTGTGCCAGACACTTGAGTTCAGATTTTTTTTTTCACATCCTAAACCTTAATTATAAGAGAAGCTTGTCTTATCACCACACTTTGAGCTCACCAGCGAGCCTCCATCTGGTTAAAAAGTTATTTAGCTTTAGGGCTTTAGGACAAGGAGCTCAATAATGTATATGCTGAGACTACCAAATTTTCAATCTTTACGTATTTCTTTCTATTTTCTGCTTTCTTCATGGCCCAGTTCCTGCTTTGTCGTTTGAATAAAGTTTTGTCTTGTAACTAATCTCATGACCCTCTTCCCTAATACTGAATATCCTATCTGCCTGTGTCCAGTTGTCTGTTGGGAGTCGCAGGAGATACACATGCAAGATGAAGTATGGCGTTGCTCTCATGAAA
Source organism: Hippopotamus amphibius kiboko (assembly GCF_030028045.1). Classification (NCBI taxonomy): domain Eukaryota; kingdom Metazoa; phylum Chordata; class Mammalia; order Artiodactyla; family Hippopotamidae; genus Hippopotamus; species Hippopotamus amphibius. The sequence goes on from NC_080196.1 coordinate 96,586,625, forward strand.
GTTGAGATGGCTACTTACCTTTTGCTTCATTGGAAAGGCATCCAGTTTGTTGTACGTTTATAAGATATGGGCCTTGAAACACCTATACATTTAAACTCAGGTAAAATTGCGGTAAACAATGGAGAAAAAAAAGGAAGTGGTATCCATGAAAACATCTAGCAATTACTAATCCTTTCAAGGCTAAAAACAGCTTGTCTTCCCAACATCATTTGAATCAAGTCCAATTGTTAGACAAAAACATTTTATAATGCAGACATTTTGGGGAGACAATTGACCATGCCTTTTAAAAATGTGTACTTTTAAAGCAAAGACAGTCAAGTGTTGAACTTTCTGTGGAGGTCAGCTCTCCAGTAGCACATGTGATGATTTCTTTACTCTCCTGCCACAAATTCTTTTAAGAGATGGAAATGAGAAGTTTTTGGTTTCTTTTCTGAAATTTTCATCACCTCTGTTAGAGACAAAAATATGGTTTCCCCTTACAAATGATTATTTTAAAATGTACAATTCAAGCAGCCATGAGCATTCTAGCAGATTGTCAATACTAATGGTCATGAGAATTGGAGGCAGGATGGTGACCCCAGCACATGCTGTCTTTTTGGAAACATTTGCAAGGGTAGCCTGGAACCTGTGAGGTGAGAGATAATTTAAGAAGTAATCTTACATGGCAAGAAAGCCAGCTTGGAAGCTTCCTAGAAAAATAAGCAAAATCAAAGGCCATTGCTGTAAAGTTTCCAAAGCATTTCACTCAGGCAGAATATTGCAATCCTAAAGAAAATCTCCAATAGAAGGGTAACATGAAACATCAAATCTTGTCCAAATTTTTGACAGTCACAGTTATATTAAGTATTATGGAGGCTATATGCCTTAATTGTGTCATTAATCCTTTGCTCTGTGAAACACTGGCAGATAATTTATGTATTTCATATGTAATGGTGCGAACCATCATATCAGCTTATCCAAGTGTCTTCTCCTGTTGCTTTCCCATCAACTGAGATCTAGATGACGCAGACGTTGCCAAGGCTTTCTGGGCACAGGCAGAAAAAAGTAAACACCTCAGCCTCACTTAGTATTAGCCAGTCAGAGCTGATCCAACTATGCTAAGAAGGGAACAGTAACAAGAGGGTCTTATTTGATAACTTCTGTCCTCATTTGATTTCTTTTGAACACTTTATTAAAAGTAAAATGCTTATCACCTATTCATATATTTTCCATATTCAGAAGGTTGGTCTGAAAGACTGATCTAATTCCTGACACCAAGGGAATATCACCCTGTGGCCAATCCTTAGAGGTTTTCTAGTGCCTTAACCCAGTGGTTTGAAATAGAGATATATTTTCCAATGCAGACTTTCCAAATGCGATTTCCTATCAGTGTGCATGAAGAAACAATGCTGACAACATTTCTACTCATCTTTTAAGTCCCCGAAAGGTGAATGTACAGCATATGGCTGTTGAGTTTAACTGAAGTGGACATGGGGGGTGTGGTTTCGAGTGGGGTAGGAGCCCTGGCCATGAACATTCCGGAAGCTGGAGCAGCGCCACCTGAAGGAGTCAGGAGGCCAATGGCCGGATGTGCACGGATCCCTGGGGTGGAAAAAAAAGAAGCCAAAACAGCTTAAATGGTCAAAGAATCAAATGTAAAGTGAGCTGCAAGGGTCAGATCTGGATTGAAGCCCAAATTTTGAGTCTCCGCATCCGTCCGGGGATAAACTTGGCTCCTAATCAGGGCTGACAATTAGGCCGTACAGTTAATATTTTTACAGCTGTTTTATTAATAACACATACAGTGCATCCAGCCAGGATTTGTTGGAGACACCTCAGGAAAACGAATGATGTAAATAACAGATGGATGTAGAATATTCCTACAAACAGGCATAAAGATATTCCCTTCTTGTTTAAAAAGAATTTAAATAGACAGATTGTAGATAAACAGGCAGACAGAAAGGGGGAGAGAGAGAGGATTTATGATATTTGAGGTAGTGGCTGCATGCATTCACATGGTAGAGAACATGGACATAGACACAGAAGCTTTCTATAGGGGAGGAGAGACTTAAAGCCTTGGCTTCCAGAAAAAATAAATTCCATGGTGCAAGGGGTTGAGTGCAGCAGCATGGGGGCCATTAGAAGCAGGTGCGCTATGTGGTTTCTCTAACACCTCCTCTGATACACGTCCCAGGTTTAGAGACGACTCTTGTCACTTGCACAGCCATCCCTGAGCCCAGCCTTGACGCACAGGGTGGCCTGGGGCCGTCCTTTCCTCTCTCTACATATGTCAATCTCCTATCTGAAGACCCTGTGCACACTTGCCCATTTTGCATCCTAACTGGGAGCCGTGATATTTCAATCTGAAAAGAGAAATAAAAAATTCAGGATCTTCATGTCTTTTGTTTTCACTCCTACTATTTTTTTTTTTGTACTGCTTTTTCATGTGCCTGCTGCACTGTGCTCCTTCCATACTTTGCAACCAGATGGCTCAGGAACGAAGAACAAAGGCCACTAAAAAGTGGGTGGGGAGAGAAGGAGAAAGGAGCCGAGCACTGAAAGTCAAGGCGAAATCAGAGATCGGAGCAAAGCCCTAAAGCTTTAATCACTGATGACTTTTGGTTGAATTGTGAACCTAGCACAGATATTCTTTTTGGTGATACTCTATGTGTGAGGTGTGTGTGTCGTGTGTGTGTGTCTGTGCCACACACAGAAACATCCCTGGTCATTTATGTCACTGATAGGGATCAAAGTCAGAATCCTTTTTCCTTTGATCCATCTCCATGTTTCCTGACACCTATCAAAATGGGTGTGAGGCACCTTTACCCAGAGGGAGATTGCTGAGCACAGATGTGGGCAGGGAGGGTGAACTCCAGCACCCACGGACAGTTGTGGTGAGTTCAGAGGCCTCGGGAGTTGTAAGACCTGCCATTTCATAGCTGGATGACCTTGGGCAAATCACCTCCCTTCTCTCCCTCTTTGTTTCTTCCTCCGAAAATACCTACCTGAGAGGGATGTTGTGAGTGTTAAATGGGCTAACATGGGTGAAACTAGAAAGCACCAGAAGAAAAGATTGTGGTTTTCCTGGAGTATCACAACTTCTCCCAAAACAAAAGGTGGCCTAGAGTTGTCTTCAGTGCTTTTCTATGACCCTCTGTGCTCTTAAGTTTTACACTGCACTTAGATCGCTACCTCAGCCTGCCTTTCCAGATTGTGTCCTATGCTATCAAGCTTTTCCCTGAACCCCAGTTGAACTTACTGTTTGTGTACCATTGAAATTTTGTCAGGTTTTAGAATGACCTAATTGTGACTTAGGCTCTTAATTATTTTGTGTGTGAGCCATAGAAAGATTTCATTTTTAATCAGGAATTTCTGTAGATAACAATGTCTTAAAGCAAAAGGAATGACTATCTAATGGTAAAATTTCATGCAGGTTGAGGGGGCTCAGTAATTTTAGAAGGGAAACATTTGTTATTCTCCTGGTCAGGGCCACACACAAAGGCCTATTCTGCATCCTGGTAAGGCCAGGCCAGCATCCATGCATTTGTGGGAGTATCGACTAGGAAAAAAGGAAGACTTCTTGTGGGATTTATAAGTACTTCTGCTAAAAGTCCCTTTACACCCTTCACATATCCCTTTACACCCTCCAGGTGGGCTAAGGTTTTCTTCTCTCTGCAGTATGTAGGGTCATACTTTTCTTTCTGGACTCAGACAGGGTGAGGACACTTGTGAAAAGGCAAAACTTGATATCTTCACTTCATAAGAAGTCACATCCACAGCTCTTGCCTTCTCTGGTATCATGGGCATCCTGGGAGACAGCGTGGGGACTTCGGGCTACAGAGGAATAAAAAGAAATGCAAAGAGAGTGACTGACTCTCTCGTCCTCCAAGGCCAAGCAGGCATTGGGAGTGGGCATCGCACCTTCCCTAGTCAAAAGGAAAGGGCTTGGTCAGTTTCATCATCTAGACAGAGACCTGCGTCCATCTGTATCATAGGCTGAGCTGCTAACTGATGTTCAGAATCTCACACATTTGGCAGCAAATTGTAGAAAAATTAAGAAGGACTTGCAAGTCAGCCTACAAATTTCAAATCTTGACTCTCTTGCCAACTGTATGTTCTGAACCTCTCCAAGATTGTCTAATTTCCTTAGTCCTTGTAAGACGGCATCATGATTACCTAACGCGTAGGATTGTTGGGAGTGTTCAAGAAAATGGTGCATGGAAAGCAATTAACACAGTGCCTGGAAGCCTAGAAAGTGTTAAAAATGCTACATTTCATCTTCTCATTATGGGCTTACTGAGCGTGCCCCTTTCCATCTTCCAGAATCATAGGACATTAGAGTGGATGAAAACTTAAAGGAGTGGTTTTCAAACCTTTTGACCAAAATCTCTAGGAAGAAGGGCATTTTATTTATCACCCAGGACAAAAAAATAAATATTACTTGCCATGGAATTATTTCAACATTTTTCAGAAATTGCTAAAAACTGGGGTTTGTTTGTGATAGCTTCTGATGCTGTCCTCATTTTAAAAAATTGATAAGCCTATTGTGGAGGAGAAAAACAACTTCAATATGCATACATATTGAAACAGGAATTGCATGAAATGAGGCATACTGTTACTGCCTTGCCATGCACTCTGATATTTTCTTTTTGGTTTGATTCTGGTTTTTTTTTTTCCTTTTTAAATGTTGGTTGTGACCCAAAAAACTGTTTTCAAAACGCGCTAATGAGTCATTACTAATGGTTTGAAAACACTGATATAGACAAAGCACTTCTTTCTGCAGATAATAAAGTAAGGCTTAATGTGGCTTGTTCAGTAGCACTCACACGACAGGGGCAGAACTGAGCCCTGAATCTGGGTCTCTGAGCTCCCAATCCCAAGGGACTTACAGTCACTGAGATGTGCTAAGCTGCAGAGCCCTTGCTGTTTAATGTCTTGAATATCTAGAGCAAGGGTTCTCTGAGATTCATTGCCACTCAAAACAGCCAAACAGACATGTGTGGGTCACTCTGAACATACTTGAAAATTTCCCGAAGAAAGATCTGTTTTCCTCACTGCATTGGCAACACAGTTGGAAAGTTACTTGAATGTTTTTCAAAAATTGTTTATAGATTTGAAAACTGTTTGGGGTTTGCGATTGCTTCTGTTGTTTGCCTCTTTGTATCATCTCGTTTTTCAAAATTTAATAAACACTTTGCAGAGGAGCAAAATAATTGGTCACACACTTGTGGGTTCCCAGATTTGTTTTACATGTGTATGCAACACAGCGTAACTCAAAACATGTTTAAGCCCAGTGCATCAAATCATCTCTGATGCTGTGGTCGAGACCAAAGCAGAACTCGGGGAGCACCCACGGCCCCAGACCACATCACTCACCGGGCCTTTTGACCACAGTGCTTGGGGGGCAACTTCTGGCCCCAGTGACGTCTGTGGTGCCATCACGGCCCACAGCCAGAAGCCGCTGTGACAGGCTCACACAGAGGGCGGAAGCCTCAGTCTGGGTCCATTAGTTTTGGAGGCTTTGCCCAATTTGTGCCCCAGAAGGAAGCAGCACCCCCCCCCCCCCGAAGGATGCCAGTGGTGACAGCGGCATGTCTGCCTGGTTCTTTTCACTTGGCCAAGATCCTGCCCCACAGTGGGCTAGTAAAGCAAGGTTTGTCTTGGGCCCACTTGTAAAACAGGTGAAGGCTATATTATCTCTTTTCTTTCTTTGTCTGTCACCTCCAGGACCTTCTTTTTTTCCTCCTACAAACTATACAAGCCCATTATTCACTGGAAGGGTGCTAAAGGCCTTGTGGGTTTTCTTTTTGTCCCAAATCCTTGGCTGGTCTTTCTCTATAGAGATCATTCATCTCTTTTTACCTTGGATCATTCAGGTCTTGGTTGTTGAAATTCATGAGACAAGTTCAAAACCACCTTCCACTTCCATTCCATCCCACTTCATTGCAACAGTTTGCACCTAATAAGGTCTGGTTAACTTGCAGGTGTTTGCTTTAACTTCCCCATGAAGAAGAAATAGGTTGAGAAGATTTGGTGAAAATGCCAATAGACCTTTAAAATGCAACAATCTGATTCTTCGAGAAGAAAAATAAGCAGTCAACCTATACAATCAATGTCGGCAACTCATCTGAGTCATTCAAGCCCCCAATTTAGACACCTCTGAAATCTGCACCAATCACATATTCGCTCATTAAATCATTCATTTACCTATACATTTATTTACCCAACATTTCATTTAATGATGAAGTTTAGGTCTTCACTACAGTGAAGTAAGCTTCACTATAGATTAAGATCCAGGTTTATACTGATGAAGTGGATTGGAATATGGAAGTTCCAGTCTGCATGGGGACATGTATGTTTTTGCCATAGAATGAAGGTCCGGAAATCCTAGTCCTGTGGCTCACAGTGTCTTATTAGTTATTCATAGTGAATCACAGCAGCAGATATTTTCTCCATCTCATATTATAAAGGAAGGTTTGGTACCAGTAGCTGTAACCCAACGTTACTGTTCCCCTACAACATCTCCAAACAGTTTGAAAATGAAGAAAGCAGTAATTCTTATAACCACAATACCTAGAATGTTTCATTTCAGCCCTGATTAAACATTCAGACCTGAGATTTTCAGCCATGGAAATATAACCCAATTGGCTTAACAGTTTATTTGCTCAAAATTGCTACCTGTTGATTATCTTCACTCATAGCCACGGCTGTGTGAATACAGACACCATGTGAATGGTCTGGCCAACGTATGTCCCTTACTTATGTCTGTAAACTCCTTTCTCACTCCTTACCCACTGTGTGGTGATTAAGTTATAGGCTCTTTCTCCAGACCTAGGCTTCTGTAATCTGTTCTCTGATACTAGGATAACACTCTGCAAAGTACATTTTCCCTTTGTTCCAAGTTAGGTTCAGCCAATAGGAGACAGCAGAGGAAGGAAGCCAGGGGTAGAGGAGAAGGAACTTCTTCTGAATAGATGATGTCTGAACAGAATTATCCCAATAATGGTACCTGACAGTAGCTCCTTTCCGCTTTCTCAGGACCAGATCCATCACCACCCTCCCAAGGAACTGCAGCCTCTAGGTAGTTACCCTTATCTAAAGGTCTGTGCCCTTCTTCCAGATAGTCCTTCCTCTGAACTGCCAGCTCTCTGGCAGTGTTGCCTTTTTGTTCTTTAACCCTCTAGATTCCCTTATTAGATTTCCCAGTCGAAATACTGAATGTAATTTCTGTTTTCCTCATGGACCCTGATTGTACAGTACTTGTACCAGGAGGCCCTCCAGGATGGGGTTATGGGATTGGTCTGGTTCTATGCCTGGGCTTGGATGCAGTGTTGGCACCTGCTAATGGGAATGAAATGTTAGTATTTCATGGCAAGCAGCAGCCTCTCAATTTATCGTGGCTCATTGTGATAAAGTTCCTATTAAGCCAGTGTCTTAGGGGACCAAATGCTTGTTGAACTTGGCCTTCATGGTAGCAAGGTGAAGCATAGTGATGAAACTTGATAATTTCAACAGTGGGGTGATGGAATTGGGGGCTTATAGGAGGGCAATAACAAGTTCAGGGCTTTAAGCTCTCAGCTCAAATTACAGTGAGAAAACTCAAGAACTTTTGCTCTGGTAGCTTCCAGAGATTCTCTTCTTATAACCACAGGGCTGAACTCATTGAAAACCAGACTCAGAATTTAGTTGTGCTGAATGCAAAATTACATAGACTCACCAAACGTCTTATGTGAAAATCAGGGCACTGGGGAAAAGGGACACATTGACACTTGGGAGGTGACCTCTGGGTCAGTTGAGTCAAACCTGAGAATCTTGAAGAACCCCCCAAATCTTAAATCTTGAATCTTCTGAGCCTCCCTTCCCAGTGGAAGCATCTCATTCTCCTGAATTTGAGAAAACCAGCTTTCCTTTGCTCAAAGACCCTGGAATAACCTTGCTTGGGGCAGCTGCCCGGCAAAAGATTATCTATTCTCCTGAAGACTTACCCCAACTACTACTTACTGTCCTCAGACCTATAACTAGATTCATATCTCAGCAAATTCCAGAGGGACAGATGCAAAGTCTGACCTGGGAGGAGATAGCTTCTACTGAAAAAAAAAGAAAAAAAGAAAAAAAAAAAAAGTAAGATGGTATTCGTTTATAATGACAGAAAGCTAGCATAAGTGTGGGAATGATTTCTAAGGGTGTTAGACCAAAGATGACAAATATAACATTGGACTGAGCTGAATTTGTTGATATGAATACACTTAACAGAGACTCTGGATTTGTCATAATTGCCCACTTTCTTCTTACTTCTCTCCCACCCTCAAGCTTCTTCAGCTACCACCTCCGTCCTGTCCTGTTCCTTGACTTAGCGGAGACAATATTCCTCTTGGTCCACCTCCTCCATTTCACCGTTTCTTTTTTATCCATTTGTCTTTCTCCTCCTTCTCCTCCTTCCATTGCCTCTCCTCCTTTTCTCAAGACAGAAAAATGGGAAGAATAGTGCTAGCGATGGGCCTATCTCAAGGGAAAGGAAATTCATACGTTTTGAAGGGAAATTAAACAAAAATAAGAGTCCAGGTGATCTAGTTCCAAGTGTATTCGTGGACCTGAAACACCTCCTTCAGGTGTTCCATTCTAGTTAGGATCTTAGGGATAAGGTCTTTCACAAACAGAGCAACTGAGGCCTAGAAACATTAAATCATCTTCCTGGTGCTATTTCTATTGCCTTCTTTGCTACTTCTCGTCTATTATTTATCATTAAAAATTTTAATATTTTATTTCCATGAAGGATTTCATTTTTATTTACATATTTATTTGCTTTTCTTTAACGTCCTAGAACAGATGCACAATTTTATAGCAGAGTTTTAGGGGGAAATGTATTCAAATTGGAAAATAACCAACTTCAAAGAGAATTTGAAATAGAATCCATTTTTAAGTTGAGCATTGCTTGGATAATCCTTCCAATAACAATTAAGAAAGGGAATCAGTAATTAGATTAAATGGTTAAGATCACAGATTTGGGGGGCAGAATGCCTGAGTTCAGATCTCAGCTCTGCCATTTCCTACCTGTGAAACTTTGGGCAAAATATAAAGACTCTCTCCGAGCCTTGATTTCTTCATTTGTAAAATAATACCTATTACATGCTGGTGTTGTAAGAATTAAGCAAACTAATACATGTTAGGGGTAGGACCGGACTTGGAACATAGTAAGCTGTATATGTGTAAGTTTTATTATTAACAGCATTTGAGGGCATTATTTTTTATCCTGACTTTATAGATAGGAAGCTTAAACTTAGTATCAGCTGACATGCTCCAGCAGCATGGCTGGTAAATGAAAAAGCTGAGATTTGAAACCACGGCCATTCGATTCTGAATTCCATTTCCTGTCTGTGAGGCCTTGTGGCTTTCCTTTTAATAATCAAATGTACAGAAGTAGATGTACCACCTAAGAGAACCCACAGATTAAATAACTTGCAGTGTATGAGAGTTTCATTCACATAAGTGGCATTTTTTTTTAACTTGGAAGGTATTTTTAAATTGCTAAAGAGTATAAATGAGGTTAATCAGTTTGGGACAAAAATAATTGTTTTATTAACGATATGGAGAAGAAAGAAGAGAAAGTGGGAAAAATTGCCTTTTATATTAGGATAATCCTCAAAAATAGGCCACAGAACTTCCTCAAGGAATCACGTGACCTCTAACTTCTAGACTCAGAAAGAGTCTCTTGTTGATGCTCTACTCATTACCACATCTCATGTTTTGGGGAAAGAGAAAAAAAAAAAACCCATCCTTCCTCCTAATTTATAACTTATTATACAAAAAAGAAGCCTTTAAAAGTTATGAATTTTTAATTTTTTTTCATTTAGTTGGTTCTCTTGCTGAGAAAAGTGACTGCCAAAGAACTGTGCCTAGATTGAGCAATAACCATCAACCGTGTCTGCTGCATTAATAATTTAACATAAATAGTCAAACCAAATGATCTGGCAGGTCCCACAGGTGAATCACAGAGTTTTAAAGATGCTGATGTGTTTAAATCAGGCAGCTTTTAAATGAAAATTTTACCCCAAGTGTGGTCAGAAATGTATTAGAGAGCCCATGGAGTCAACATCCATTTCACTACCACACTGATTTTACTGTTTTCACCAGGATGCATCCCTACCCAAGACCTCACTAGGCTATATGTATTATCCATGGGATCAAGGTCAAGGCCCTCTCTAAAGTGCATGTATCTCATTTAGCCTGAACCGGTGTTCAGCATGGAATTCAAATTGGCGGGGCATCCGTTCTGACTGGTCAGTCTCTGTACCTTCTTTTTTTTTTTTAAGTTACTTAAAATATCATTGTCTTTGTAGTATTCTTTTGCTGCAGTAAAAAGTTGTTGCAAGTTTAGTGGTTTGAAACAACACAATTTATGATCTTATGATTCTATAGGATAGAAATCCAACACAGGTCTCCCTGGGCTAAAATCAAGGTTTTGCAGGAGCTGCACCACATTTTAGAGGCTGTAGAGAATGATCCATTTCCTTACCTTTTTCATTTTCTAGAAGTTGCCCACATTCCTTGGCTTGTGACTCCATTCCTTCATCTTCAAAGTCATCAACTGTGGATTGAGTCCTTCTCACGTCATATCACTCCAAACTTCCTCTTTTGCCTCCCTCTTCCACTTACAAGCATCTTTGTGAATACAGTGGTTCCACCCAGATAGTCCAGGAATATGCATTTTAAGGTCAGCTGGTTAGCAAACTTAATTCCATCTGCAATCGTATATCCCAACATTCACAGATTCTGAAGACTGGGACATGGACATCACTGGGGACCACTTTTCTGCCCAGCACAGCTATTCATGCAGTTATCCCTGCATACTCTCTACTGCTCACCCAAACATGCCCTTTGCTGAAATCAAGCTGAGCTCCCCATTGACTCTCAAGGTCAATGCACTTTCCCATCTCTGTGCCTTTCCCTACTTGCTTCTTCCTCTCAGCTAAGCCCTTTCCCTTTCTCTCAGAGTCTGCCTATCCTTCCAGGACAGCTCAAGTTTCACCTCCCACATGGAGATTTTTCTCCATTTCAGAGTACTCATCTTTTATTTGTTTTATCCCCCCTTTTCTGAACTTCCATTAGAATTCTGTTTCATGGACATGTATAAAATTGCCAATAGTTCTCTTACTTACAAAAAGAGAAATTGTTTATAATTTATCCTAACACTTTCTTACCCACAATTTGTCATTTAGTTGTTCCTGAATTATTTTATTTGTATTTTTTTCTCTTCTCATTTGGACTGTAATCTCTTTGAAACCAGAACTATGTCTCATACTTCTTTGGAATCATACCCTTTCAACTCTCACTTACTCAAAAGATAATAGTTAATTTGGTATTGATGTAACTGGACAATGCTGTACCTGTTATGGTTATTTCATTGCAAGCAACAGAACTACAATCTGGCCAATTTAAGGAAAAAAGTATTTATTAGAAGGATAGTGAATTCAAAGAATCACACAATGTAAATAGCAATCAAGCATCAAGAAGCAGAGTGTGAAAATAACTTTAGAAATGTATATAGTATTGGCTATGAGTCAGTGCCCAGAAGTTTGGTTCTGTGACAAAATCCCAGAAGAAAGATTATCCTGGCTTAGGTCATGTCCTTACTTTATGAATAGGGAATGGAGCTAACAAAGACACTTCAACTGACAACTCCTAGGACCACAAAAAATATGGGGAGAGCAGTTTCTCAAAAGATGGGATGCTCATACCAAAGAAAGGACTTAGAGATACTGGGTAGACAAGGTGACCAATGCACATGAAACTTCTATGTTAACTGGCATTGTCAATAAAAAATAAGTAGAGACAGAAAAAAGTATAAAACGAAACACAGGTATGAGGATGACTTTTAAAAGGTTATAGTCTGTATTAAAACTTTTACCTCTCTTCTCTAAGTAAGCAACTACTTACCCTGAATTGTAAAAAAAAAAAAAATCTTCTTTTTATAGAATCAACATCAACAGCTAATATTTATTGAGCCTATATTATAAGCCAGACATTGTGCTAAAATAGTACATGCATTTTCTCGTTGAATCCTATGACAGCTCCCTGAGCTGAGTACAGGTGTTGTTCTCTTTTGATGGTGAAGGAAGTGATGCGCAGAGAAGTTATGCAAGCTGCCCATGCCTTGAATCTGCAAACTTTAAAGGAGAAGCAGTGATGAGGTGAGACAAAAGAGATGCAAGGGGAGAGGCACACCTATGTCATTTGGACATAATGACATTTGAGAAACCCAGAGTTAGGAAGACAGTTTTAAGTTGGTTATTCATTTCACTAGGCACTGTGCTGGAGGCCAGTAAGGAGCAGAGGGAAGAAATCTATTGTCTAGTAGGTATAGACTGACACTGGGGCAAATGACTGCAGTGCAATGTGAGAAGTCCTACACTAGAACTCCCTTATTGAGCAGAAAGAACTCAGAGAGAGTCATGACCCAGGGGATGAGAGGAAAAGGAAGATTGAGGGAGTTTCTCCAGGGGGAGGTAGGTTTTGTAGAAGACACAGAAAATGGCCATGGTCAAGAAGACATCCTAAGAAAATACATCAAGATGAGAAGCAACCCAGTATATTTAGAGAGCTGCAAGCAATGAGGTATGATTGAAGCATATGAGTCATAATGGGAATTTGGGGATGAGAATGACATGAGATTAGACTGAAAACATAGGTCAAAGCCATTTTTTGAAAGGATTTTGAATGCCATACTAAGTCATCTGCTTCTTAAACTACAAGCAGTGGAGAGATTCTGAAGATGTGTTTAAAGCCTGTATATAACCTCCAGCTTTCTGATTTAGGTTGCTGGGCAAATGTGGTACCATTTATTTATCCCAGGACTGGATTCCAGGAGGAAGAATGGGTTTGAAAGGAAATAAAATGTTTGGTATGAGAACCTTGTGGTCAACATCCAACAAAAACTTGAAAAGTTAGGGTAGAGCCCAGGAGGCATCAATACATGCAGAACAAGAATTCACAATGATTGAGAAGGTTAGAGATGGGATAGTGGATGAAATTACCCAAAGAGAACACGCAAAATGAGAAGAGAGATAGGAGCATAGACTCTGGAGGCACCAACATTTAAAGACAGGAAGAGGAAGATAAGCCAGGCAAGAAGGCTCAGAGGGAATTAAAGGGTTAAGAGAAGTGTGAAAAAAACGAACAAAAAATTGTAATAAATCAAGAGAAGAAGTATTAAGAACACAAGTTACTGCATACCCTTCAACTAAGAGGAGAACTCAGTCTTTTCCACGGGATTTGGCTTCTAGGAAGTTACTGGTGATCCTACTGGTTAGTTGGCGTTGCACGGTAGAGCCAAAGCCAGGGAGCTGAATGTAAAGGGCAGTTGAAAGATTAGGGGCCATGAGAGTATTTTATGAGAATGAAGGAAAGAGATAGGTGATGGTGGATTGATGGTAAGGAAGAGTGTTTTTAGAGGCAAAGAAAGAAATGGAGATGAGGGGTTGGAATGAGGATGAAGAGGGGGAATCGGCATCCTGTTAGAAGGGACAGAAAAAGGCCCAGGTAAATTTTTGGTTCAGAAGAGGTGGTGCAGTTCTTTCCCTGAGACAGAGATGCTCTAATTCTCCCAAGGTTCTTTTCCTCCTCTCTTTCCCTTAACTTCTCTGACCTTTTAAAATTCAGTCCTAATATGGGGATCATGACTGAGATCAGGCTTGCAAAGCACCTGGCCTTGTGCTGGTTACATAACAGAAACTTGAATGATGTTCTGTCCCACTCCCCTCTTCCTCTTTGGGCTGAACCACTCTCCACTTCCATTTTCCCTTTGCTTACAAAGGAGATGAAACGCCCCAGGACCAAACTGCCAAGATTGACAGATAAAGTAGCTATGCCACGTTCACTGTGAGAAAGGCTGTAAGAAACAGTTGGCTGTGGCTCCTCAATTCCATCTTATGACAATGAACTTCCTATTGGAAACATCCTCACCATGGGCTTCACACAGTAGGCCTGTGAAGATATTCCCATCCTTTCTTCCACCCTCCTACTGTTTCAGGTCAGAAGTGAACAGAGCGTGGGTGGTGATGTAGCCCTGGCCAGAAAGGGCTAATGTGAGTAGCAGGCCAGCCTCTGATGAAATAAACAAGGAACACAATTCTCATTGTGCCTGTTCTGTTTGCCTTGAATTCCTTAGTCTAATTAAATTTAGGAAACGCTATGTGTAATATAATACTTACAATGCATATTGGCAATAAAGAAAATAATTATTAAAAAATACACATTTTTACAATTTGATCATGGATTCTGTTTTTAAAGCTACATTTTTTTTTTAGCCAGATTTTTAGAGCCACGTTGGATAGAATTAGTATAGAATGGATTTGATCATGTGAATGGTCATCAGTTAAAAAATTCCTTAAAATTAATTTTGGGATCGATTTCCCATCATAATTCAAGTAAATACTGTCTCAAACAATCCAATATCAAGAAAATTTGTAAATGGGCTTGTCTTTGGTGGATTTGAATGAATAAAATTTCTATAGCATTGCAAAGATATATTTTTAAGCCCATTTTTGAAAGATAGTCTTTGTTGGGTATTCCATTGGTTTGGTATCCAGTATTCATAAATCGCCATCTTTTTCTGTTGTACTTTATCCTAAATATATTCCATAGTATGTTTTCATAATTAATATGCAAATAGATGTATAGTTTGTAATTAATTTCAACCGGGCACAGTGAAAAACTTGAAAACCTCAGCGTGGAGGCATCTTTCTTGGTAGAAGTTCAATGAAATCCCCAAATGTCTTTGTTTTTGCAATCCATAATTTGCAGATTATTAATACAATAAATCCTTGTTGTCTGCAAGAGTTGGCATTGTACCCACAAACTCCTGTGCAGAAAGCCCACAAACGAAAAATCCAAATGGAAAGAAAAAACCATGTGGTTTCTGTGTATGCTCATTACCTGCTTCTGAAACCATAATATCTCGGCCTTTTATAGATCTTATAACAGGCTCTGCAGGAAGCAGCTGCAGTCATTAGCCATAGGACAGACTAAACATACAATCTGCGTGGAAGGAGGCCTGGATGCTTTTGGACCCCCAATTTTAGGCACAGGAAAGAGCACCATCAATAGCACGTTTTGTACATGTATTTAAAAATCAAACAGAGTGTAGCATATTTTATAACTTAAAGGGATTTGAGAAATCAAAGAGTCCACCCCCGTGTTCTGCCTTCTTTGGTGCAAGGTTTGGATCCATTAAGGGGCTTGCCCAAGATCCCATGTCTAGTAGGAGACACAGCTAAGATTCAAAACCAGTTCTGGCTTCTGTGTCTATGTTCTTTCTGTTCCCCTCCAGTGGCTCTTTCGGGGACCCTGGGAAAGGGACACAGCAGAATTGGGTAGCATCTACCCACACACTTGAGCTTCTTGAAATCTAGACGTGGAACTATAAGCCCTGTGACTCCCAATCTGGAATTCCTCTCATCGCACCCTTCTAAGGAAAACACTAAAATGAAGACACCCCTTCCCCAATTCCAAATTCAAATTCCACACAGAGGTGTCCTCCTTTTGAAATCACCCAACTTGTCATAAATTCAGCTCGACCAGTTAGGGTTAAAGCACTGACAAAAATGAACACTAGGTGACAGAAGTCATAGTTGCTTCGGGAACCAGGGTTCACCTTTCCGAGAGCTCTTTGGTGCCAACCCAGAACCAATATCCCAGCATCGCTGCAGGGAAGGATGGCGCCCTGCATTTCAGAGAAGATTTAAAACCGCGATCCTAACTGCTCATCATCATTAAAAATCTCCAGGCAGTTTTCATAAGAGCAAGGGGGTGGTTGCCTGAGGTTTTGGCTGACAGTCAACCCAACTAATTACATTCTGTCTACTGTGTCCTCCCGCGGTTTCAATTGGATGTGCTATTTTTTTTAACTTCCTGTCCTAATCTGAATGTACGGTTGCTGTGTGTTCTTAGGCAGATGCTGCTGTTCTTCCTGGTAAGAGAGGCTTTTCAGACTTGTTTGTTTCTTACAGAAAGTTTTAGGGTTTAAATAAAAGATGTCTTCTAAATGATCCTAAGATCCCGATACCAAATAAATTTTCATTGTAATGTCTGCCGGTAATGAGCTATTTTATATTGTTATTTTCTCTCATCAAGCACTGACATGAGCAGACATGCTTAACCCCAAGGTGATAATGTCCTACTTATAGACAGTCAGCATCATGGCAACGCCCTTAGTTTTCCCTTGTCTCCTCTCCTTCCCCATTACAAACTCTTCTGTGGCTCTTCCTACTGGTGAATTTCAGGGACAACTCACACATTTTGTGGCACAGTTGCAATGAGAACACCTTAAGCTAGCTTTATCTACCTGTCTATCTCTCTGCCCCTCTATGTATCTATCTATCCATTTTGCTACAAGTCAAATAAGAAGAAAGAGAAGAAATTATTAAAATCCTGATCTTTCCTGGAAGAACTCTTCTGTGAACTCCAGCAGATACAGCCATCAATGGAATAACAAAGCGTTGTTTGATGAGAGGTCAGAAACCGGGAGACACAAATTTTATTCCTTTTCTCCCACCCACATTGGCTTCCAGCTCCACAACCTTTCATAAAGGCTCTCACCTCTCTGAAGCACATGCTCTCCAGCACTAAAGAGTTGAAGAGGCGTCAATGGTGGGTCTTCAAGGACTCCTAGGATATATCATTTTATATACTTTCCTCCATAGTTGAGGGATAGAAAATATGACTTTGAACATAAAACATTTATAACAAATTTTTATCATTGGTGTTTCTGTGTTGATAAAAAAAAATTACCCCAATGGTACAGATGAACCCAGTGACAGGGCAAGACAGGGCAAAAATAAAGATGCAGATGTAGAGAACGGACTTGAGGACAAGGCACTTGGGGAGGGGGGATATGGGGAGGGTGGTTGAAGGGGAAGGCAGGCGGGATGAAGTAAGCAAGTAGCATTGATATATACGCTACCAAATGTAAAATAGGTATCTAGTGGGAAGCCGCTGCATAACACAGGGAGATCAACTCGATGATGGGTGATGACTTAGAGGGCTGGGATAGGGAAGGTGGGAAGGAGTCTCGGGAGGGAAGGGATGTGGAGATATATGTATAAATACAGCTGATTCACTTTGTTGTATAGAAAAACCTGGTACAACAGTGTAAAGCAATTATGTTCCAAAAAAGAGCTAAAAAAAAATTACCCCAAATTTTCAGATATTTCAGTCAAGCAGATTAAAAAATACTGGCTAACATTTTGAGAGGCTTACTCTATTCCAGCCACAGACCTAGGCCCTTTATCTGTATTAACTCATTTGATCCTAACTTGTTAGTCCCACTTTAGAGATGAAGAAACAGAGACACAAAAGTGTAATTTTCCCAAACTAGGAAGAGAGAGAGGCAGGATTCACAACCAGGCTGTCCAATTTGGAGTTTTTCCCAACTCTGCACTGCTACCTCCCTTGGGAATGGGCACTTTATCAACTTCGATTCACCTCAAACATTTATTAATGTCCATGAGAGTAAAAATTGTGGTCCCTTCTCATCTTCATCCTCAAATAAGGATTTAAAAGAGAGAAAAAATAAGATTATCTTCTTCGATTAAACTATAATCTACATATGAAAAATCAAAGCAAAGATATTCAGAGTCATTTAAAGAAATAGAAGACCTACTAACCTGCTCTCTTTGGCTCTGCATGGATGTGATTTTTAAAAATCGTTTTCCTACTTCTCAGCATGGGTTTGGTGGAGACTTGGGTCTGCCTTGTTTCACGGCTCACTCACATGGTCTCTATTTCCCAGAAGGGAGGCCAGAAGAGAATACACTATATAAAGGATAGCTTATCTTAAAAAAATGGGTCATTTGAAAGGGATTTGGTTGGCCATGAAACACTGAGGGTGTGTGCCTACGGGAGCCCAAGCCAGAAAGGAAGAGCCTTTGGGCAAAGCTCTACTTGATTGCTGTGGTGGCCTGTGTGTCCCTGTGAGGACAATGGATGTCTCAGGTATCTTGAGCAGACTGTTTTTAGACCATAGAGCTGCATCCCTCTGTGCTTACTCCAAGCCCATTAAACTTCCTCCTGTTGACTACCTGGCCTGTCAAAGCAATGCCTACAGGGGGATTAAGATGCAGCCCTGCCAACATGTGTACAACTTACAGCTACACTTCCCACTGCAAACCAGTCATTGGCATTCTGATTAGACAGTCTCAAGAGCTGCACTCATGTGAGTCTGTCCTTGGAACCACCCCCTCATCACTGGGACTGCAAAGCTCTTTTCCTGAGCCTCAAAGCAAAGCACCACCCCCGATCCCGTGGCAAGTCTGTGATGTAATTGCTCCCTCCTGGGACCTCTGAAAAGTACCTCTGATCTCTCCTTAAGACATGCCTCTGTATCTTGGACCGTGCACATATATTCCTTTAACTTTTCCCATCTGTGGTATGAGGTTTTGTATGATCCCAGGAGAAAGTCTCAACAGATGTGTCTCTCAATCCCAGTGTGACACCTTCAATACAATAAGCTGCAGTTTTCAGTAAGGGATGCACATAGCGATACATATTTGTTTCCATGGGTACGTATTGGTGTTTATATTCACGTGTGCTTCCGTTTGCAAGACAAAAAAAGCATAAGATACAAAATAGCAAAACTAGAAGTGTGGAATTTGTATTTATCAGAGTATGATAAAGGTCAGGATAAAAAGCCTCTCAAGGGAACAAAGAGTCTCCTGGAGCATTCCTGGCTGCCAGGCCGTGTGCGAGGCACAGAGCAAAATCCCTCGTGCCTCCTCTCGGGCTGAACACCACTAGTGTTTTAAAATTCAGACGTCGTGACACCAGTGACAAAGGGTTCTTGAGAAAGACGTCCTCAGTGCATCTGAGATATTTCCAGTTCATTGTAGAGAAGGAAATGAATAGACAGCAATTAAAACCAAACTTTATGTATCCCAGCTATTGTGTGAAGTATGTACGGAATTGTGATCCGAGAAAAGACAAAAACCCCAGCTTGAGTCGCGTTACATATTGTATGAGAAGGATGTGTTTTGAAGTAATTGACATTTCAAGAGTTAGCAGAAATAATTAGTCTTGATGTCACCTCTATTTAAGTCAATCTGAGTGCAAATCAGAAATTAAAATGTTAACCAACTAGCTTGATTGCCTGTTTTGAGTTAGGCAGTAAGTATTTAAGTGAAGCCTTTGTATCCAGCACTGCGCTGGTGGGTGGGTGTGATGCAAAGGTGGTCCCTGCCTGCAGACTCTTACAGTCGAGGAAAATAGACTTATAACCAAGCAACAGCTAGGAAATGCAACCTCCATATCCAGTCTAGGTTAATCAGTGATTCTCAGTCAGGGGCAATTTTGCCTCCCAGACATATGGCAATGTCTGGAGACATTTTTTGGTTGTTTCAGCTGAGGGAGATGCTACTGGCATCTAGTGGGTAGAGGCCAGGGATGCTGCTAAACATCCTACAAGGTATGGGACAGGCCCCACAACAGAGAATTATCCCACCCCAAAGGACAGTAGGGTAGAGGCCACATACTCATACTACACACTATTGTAGCATTGTTTTGGACTAGAGAAATTCAGCAGTGTTCCCAGAAAGGGAGACCTGAGATGGTGCTTCAATCCCGGGAGGACTGAAGCTGTCAGAGTACTTGCGTGGGCCAGGAACCCCCCTCTTCTCAGCATTAGGATTCTCACCTCACTGCACTCAGCTGTCAGCTCAACCTCCTCTTCACACTGTGTGGTACCAGCACATGTCAGGGTTTAACTAACATTTAATTAAGCACTTATTATGTGCCAGGACCTTACAAAATTTTTATAGGTTTTAAAGCATTCAGTCTCTGTAATAATCTTGTAAAATAGGTCCTACTGTCACCCCCATTTTAAAGATGAGAAAACTGAGGCACAGGAGGCTGAGTAATTTTTTCCTACGTTACACGGCTGGTAGATGGCATAGTTGGATTTAAACCAGGTAGTTTAATTTTGATCACTATGCAATACTGCCTCGCTGTCGGATGACTTCTATGCAGCAGTAGTGATCAGATTTTCTGCAGGTTTCTTTCACAATAAAGTATGTACTCACAAAAACCACCCATAGAGGTACCCTCATAGGCAGCAAATGCACCTGGGAAATCCCAAGAGCAGACTTATGTCCTTTCCAGGTTATCTTCCCTGTAATTCCAAGGGAAACTGGTGTGTGTGTGTGTGTGTGTGTGTGTGTGTGTGTGTGTGTGTGTGTGTGTGTGTGTGTGGTGGGGTATCAGGGGTGTGGGTTCTTTCCCATTTATTCTTGAGTAAAATCCTTAATAGGAAGAAATGGACTATTAAGTTTAGAATCATAGAGCTTGAAATATAGTTGATAGAATGAATTTCAGATTGTTAAAATAAATTATGTACCACCTTACAGTGGAATTGTATTTAAATAGTTACATTCAGGTATACTGATAAGGAAGGATTTCCATGTTATCTTGTTCATTGAAAGCAAAAATCATTATACAACAGTGCATATAACATAATCCTTTTTTGTTAGAGTGAAATGATGCTATCACATGTGTAGAAATAAGTCCGAAAGAATCCATACCAGTCTGTTACCTGTGATGGTAGAATTTTAATCTTAGGATGTGGAATTAAAAGAAGTTTAAAAAATAAAAAGTAAAAAGTTTCTCTTCCAGATGCCTATGGAAAGTTTACTGAGATGGCATCCTCCAGGGGCAGAGGTCATGTCCTTGGAGATCCCACTCAAGCCCAGTCCATGGCAGAACTGGGGATTCAGAAAAGTGTGTCTCCAGGGAGCTCAGCTTTCTTTTTTTATACCTGCTCTTACTACTGAAAATGCTTCCTCTATTCAACATCAACTCCCTCACATCAGCTTGCATCAAAAAGGAAGAGGGAATACATCAACTCCATCCCCCTTCTGCCTTCTCAAAGGAAAATCACTTTTTTTTTTTTTTTTTTACCTTTTAGTGTATTTAAATTAATAGCTACCCCCCTTCCAGGAATGTTTTCAGGTTTAAACTTTATCTCTCATTGTATTGTAGCATGGGGGAATTTCAAACACAGCTAGCAGATAAAAGAGATACTTCAAAAGAATATCCAGCCTCCTATAAGTAAAATCTTTGCTATATTATCCCTTTTACTTAGATAGATTCAATAAAAAAGAAAACATTTATTTTCTTTGAACACCTAACATCAAACAGTACTCAGGGTACTATAGGGAATGTAGAGGTATAATATTCTAGTTTCAACTGTCAGGCAATTTTAAAAATTAGTTGGAGCACAAAACAAATACATAAATAAGCTACTTTAAGTGCTCCAATAAAGGTGAGGAGTACTAGGAGAGGTGAGAGGAAGGAGAATTTACACCTACTTCATAGAGTCCGTGTTGGCTTCATGAAGAAGGAGAAAGTCGAAAAGGACTTTGAGGGAGGGTATAACTGTAACAGGTGAGGATGAGCAGGTGAGACCAGGTGAACAGGTGGTGCAGCATGAATAGAGCCCCTGAAGCAGAAGAGCATGGGGCATATTCAGGGAAAAATCCAAAGAGCAGGATGGCTGGGGCACAAGGGGTTGTATGAGAGGAGTAGATTA
This sequence comes from Hippopotamus amphibius kiboko, assembly GCF_030028045.1. Lineage (NCBI taxonomy): Eukaryota > Metazoa > Chordata > Mammalia > Artiodactyla > Hippopotamidae > Hippopotamus > Hippopotamus amphibius. The sequence goes on from NC_080196.1 coordinate 96,608,175, forward strand.
GTTGGAGAAGGGCCAGAAGTATGTTTTTTTTAAACCAGGGAGACTAAGAAATACCTACCTAAAAAGTTACTGGGCAAAAAAAGATAAAAAGATAAAATAAACAAATAAAAAAAAAAAGTTACTGGGCATACATGCAAGACTTTTGCTTCAAAAAACAGAGAAAAGTGGATTACCTGAAAAACCTCCCTCTATGAAGGAAGGAAGGAAGGAAGGTAGGTAGGTAGGTAGCTGAAGGGAGGGAGGAAAGAATGGAGATAAGGGGAAGTAAGGGTGAGGGGAATCCCAAGCTGCTGAAATGCAGAGGAAATTGAAAACTAGAGGGTTTGAGGAGAGTGACTGATAGAGGTGTTGAACTTACTAACCTTAAAGTTTTACACAAGCTAAGGAATTAACATAAAATGCTAACACAGACTGATAATACTTCTAGGGTGCAAAGCAGCAGTAAATTCAAAACCTCTCCAGAAAGACATACAGTCTAACTAGGTCATGGATAAATCCCTGTTGAAGAAAAGCTCACAGTGCAAAAGTATAGAATTAAACACTTCTATATGAGGGTAAATCAAAATGCTCAAGAAACAGTGGGACTAGAACCTCAAGAACATCAAGTAACACAAATTTTATAGAGAATATAAAATAAATATGTTTGAATGATTGAAGATTAAAAAAAAAAAAAACCCATACCTGCCCCCTCCCCCCTCCAAACAACAACAAAAGATATGGGGGGAAAAAGGAAGTGTTAATAAAGAACCAAATGGAAGTTCTGGAAATGAAAGTTTTAATCATTGAAATTAAAAACAAAATGAATGAAACAGCAAGTTAGATACTGCTAAAGAGAAAGTTAATGAATTGAAGATAGAGCAGAGACAACTTTCTGGAATATAATAACAGATAAAGATATAATAATATGATATAGAAGTTATAAGACTTGGAGGAAGCATACATCTATGATGAGTTCTAGAAAAAAAGACTAGAGTAATTGGCAGAGTAGCAATATTTGAAGAGAAAAAGGCTGAGAATGCTCTTGTATAAGTGGTAGATACAAATCCTAAGATTCAACATGCACAGAGATCTCATGTCCTAGTTGCCTCTCCTAACTCTGGCATGACCCAGAATGAAGCATGAGAGTGTATTCTGGAAATTTGACCACAGTGTAAGAAAAAGACCCATATAGGAAAGGATGGCTTCTGCAGATGAACTGGTTTCTGCCCTGTAGGATTCCCATTCTGTGAACCAGATCCAGCCCCTTCTCTTCTCCACCCTCCTGCACCTGGACTTTTGTCTGTGTGCTTTGCCACCAGACCTGGCCTTTAGAGATGTGCTAATTCAAGCCCTCTCTGCATTCTGACCAAAGTACCAAACAATCCCAATCTTTAACATCAACTGAGACCACATGAAAGTTTTACAAATGGAAAGAAAAATAAACACACTTATGTTGCTCCCATTTTGCCAAATCACACAATGCAAGAAATTTTTTTTTAGTTCACATTAAGTAAAGGATATCTTCAAATTGGCTTGTCTGGGACAGTTCCTGGGTACCCCCATCCTCAAATTCTCTTATTCTCTTTGCCACTTCCAACATAAGTTCTAAATATCCTTGTATGACAAGTTAGGGAAAGAACCCTGTTTTGAAGGTGAGGAGGCCTGAGTTCAGATTTTATCTCTGTTATTGTCTAGCTGCTTGAGCCTAGGAAATCTTCTGACCTAATAACAACAGAGACCTGTGTTGAATGCTGGCTGTGAACCAGACCCCATGCTGGATGTCTTGCTCACACACTCTCACTTAATCCTTACAGCGTCACTTTTATGGCAATTGTCATTTATGGTTGTTATTGCCTTTTATTGTTGAGGCCATTGAGGTCACCTGCCCACAGTCACATGATTAGAAGGAGGAAGAGGTCCTTGTGACTGCAAAACCCAGAATCTTCACAGCTACAACCTCCAGCCTCACTGGTCTTTTGTTTTCTCCTATCTCAAATGAGGCCTCTTCACTGCTCTAAAATTCTGTAGTTGTGTGCCTCTGTCTGAGTGTGTGTGACACTGAAATTTCACCAAAGACAATATGGAATTTGCATCTATCTAGGGAAAAGAAACCAAAGATATGCCCTATCTTACCTGGAGATAATGTCAGATCACTCAAACGTGGCCTTCAAAATTAAAAAAAAAACAACTTGTATTTTGTAGATTTTATTACCTTATTTTGACAAATGATCAAAATATTGCTATCTATAAGGAAAAGTAAATCAGCTTGGGTAATAACACACATCAATTCAATCAGTTTGAAATCCTGCATTAGGAAATTAAGATTACAGCCCATTAAGAGCTTTCAACTCAGGAATATGGAGCCTTCCTGGCAGAAAAGGACTTGAAAGCAGGTACACAGCAATTTGCAGCATGAATCCTCTACAAAGCAAGGTTGTTTAATCAGCTGCCAACTCCCCAAAAGCACCCTCATTGCCTTCTTCCTCTCTCGTTTTTTCTTACTTCTTTCTCTCTCTTGTCCTTGATACCTGTGTAAATCCTGCCTATTTGACCATTGTGACATGAGGCCCAATTTTTATCCTTTTTCTCATGAGTCCTCTCCTCAAGTGATCAACTCAGTCTCTGCGTAAGTGAACTCCTTCTTCCAAATTCTTTGGAGCCTTTACAGTGGTTTCCTCTCACCAAGCACTTATCTTTCTTTTACTGCCTGTTTTGTTAATTAAGAGTCATATAAAAGTAGGGGCCAAGTCTTAGTCTCTGTCACTCTTTTAAACCTACTCTCTTTGCACATAGCATGTATCAGATATAAATCTAAATGATATCTACATGTGTATTCATGTGATCAATATAGATGATCCACATGGATACATATGCATGATCTTAGTATCTGTTTGGTTGCAAGAAACAGAAATCCACTGCACCTCATTTAAGACCAGCAGGATTTGTTATAACGATACAAGGATATCACATGGACCCCCAGTGGAAGTACAGCCAGTCTTCAGAAGACCGAACTGGGACCTGGAAAGCATCAGGAGCAAAAGCAACTACTTTCTCAGTCTCTTTTTTTCTCTCTGGGGCCACATGATCTACCATCTGCTCTTTTCTCCTGCTTTTCTCAGCAGACGGCCTCTCTCCGCACCAAGTTTTCATGGGCCAGGGAGCACCATGACCTCTAATCCCTTGTCTCTTACTTTAAATTCTTAAAAGAGAGAATCAGAATGGCCCAGGTCATGGGTCAGGTGTCTAGCTCTAGTCCCATCAACTGTGGCCAAAGAGGAGTAAAATCCCATGACAAAACAAGGAGGGGCCCAACCCTTCGGTTGGTGCAGGGAGTCGGCATAGGAGCTGCTCTAATGAAAGGAATTTATATGCACATATTGTTTTCTTTGATTATATACTGAGTGTGTGTGTGTGTGAATGAACAAGTGAGCAAGTGAATATTTTGAAGATTTGCTTATTAATTTCATGCAGAAGAAAAATGAGAAATGAGTTTTTTCCAATGGAAAAAAATAAAAGCAAGGAAAAGTTGTTGGAGGCTTGTAAGGACAGAGAGATGAAAATAGATAGGATATAAAATTCAATAGAAAAGCACTCCTTTTTGAAAATGTTATTTAAGAAAGAATATTCTGACATCTATATGCAGGGTGGGCAGAATTTGGAAACAACAGTGGTTAGGAAGCCCGTTTGGAGTTTGGATTTTATAATCTTCTGTTCGTAATATAGAACCAGACCCCAAAGGTTTAAAGAGTGTGGGCTACGTGTCCCTCGCCCAGCAGACAGCATTTTGTTGAAGATATCTAAAGATTAAAAGCAGAAGCAGTTAGTCTACTGTGTAATATTTACTGATTTGAGCAGCTCTGCTATACAGACATCTTACACATAAATTTAACTATTATTATTGTGTTGCCCTTTTCCAAGAAAGGGTAAAGTAGATTTGTAGGAGCACTTAACACATGTAAATTCCCCACCTCTTTAAACCAAAGCTCATTGTATTAAAGAGCTACATAAATTTTACAAGGATTCTGTCCTTTTGAGATCATAGCACTATTTTTTTTCTTGCAACACAATTAAAGTGATGCCTCTTTGCAAGCCAGTTCTGTGAACTCTGATCGAAGATATCTCACAAACTGCTTTTGCCAAGTGCATAATTGCACTGAGGATGTGGCCATGTGTGGAGGTTCCAGACTTGGGTATTGTAAGAGCTCTATCAGCAAATAGCTGTTTCATTGGCTACCACAACCTTCTTTGAACTTTATTTACTCATTTACTGCGCTTTACCCATGTTTCTTAAGACTGGCTTTAAAAAATGATTTAAAGCATGACTTCCTTCAAATAGCTAATAGTCCATAAAACAGCTTAGTGCTTGCAAAAGAATGTTCAAGTTGATAGTGGTGGAATCTCAAATGCTATATTTTTCCACTGGTAAGGGGCAACCCAGGCAGAGATAGCCTGATTTTTTTGTGTCTTCTGACCAGTATACTTCCCCTAACTCAGCTCTAGAAGAAGCAAAGGTTGTATTTCATTGTGAATGTGGTCCATGCCAAATGAATTTTAAATTTTTGATCAGCTTGAATTATTAAAAATGTAATTTGCCCAAGAGGTTAATGGACTATTATTTTGACCAAATACATATATATATATATATAAATATGAGCAAATGATATCATGTCCCCATAAATTCTACTGGAAAAGGAACAGGTAAGATTTAATAGTCTTATCTCATCAGGTTTATGAAAAAAGTTGGTTTTGGTTTGGCAAAGTCAGGTTTGGAATTCAGCTATTTCTAGACTCAATGATTTCTACAGGTGCTATATCTGTATGTCTCCTAGGAGGCTAGATAATATGAGATCATGAGCTTCGAAATATGCTTCCTAAATAATATTTCATAACAGAATTTTTGTTGAGTGCACAGTATTCCATCATAGACCTCTGCTGTAGTTTATCATTATGATTTATTTAGCTAATCCCTGCTTGTTAGGAAATTTATATTTCTAATCTTTCACCAGTATAAATAATTCTGTAGTGAACATCCTTGTAGATAAGTCATAATCCTTTACATTTGTCTCCCTGGCTCAGGTCTCACTCTGCTTGAATTAATCTAATCTACCCCTGACTTAGGCAGATTATTCTTCTGGAAACAACACTTTGTTAAAAACAGGATAGTCAAGTATTCTGGCTATACTTGGAGCCTCCGCAATCTAGTTTTTATGTTCTTTTTCTTCGTGATCCCCCAGTGATCTGCTTGCTTCTTGAAGTTTGGCCACAACTACCAGGGGACCTTCATGCTAACGTACAAACCATTTCCCCTTAGTGAGAGCAAATTGGGGGAAGAGAGTCCACTAAAGTCCTTCGTGGAGAGTTTTGGAACTAGAACCAAAGAATTGTTCTTTCTCCAGATGACTGAGGTAGTAGTATGTAAACCTTGGAAGCTTATGCTGCCATGTGAACCCTGGAAAAGGAGAAGCTTTGCAGAGGGAGGAGAGTAAACAGAGGTAGATACAGACACAGACAGATAGACTGACAGATATTCTGAGAGGAGAGGAAAGGGAAAGAGGAATCAAAGCATCCTTTCCCTGGAGGAATATTAGCACAGAACAACGGAGGGGAGGTGGGAAAGGGAGATGTAAGCCTTGCAGAGTAATTGAACTGGTTAATTAGTTCTGCTCATCTCACTGCTGCCCAGACACGTCAAGCTCACAGAGTTGGTTTGAGGACCGGACCACGCAAGTAACTATATGGTACACCACTGTATAAATGTATTAAAATATTCTTAGGGATATTTTACCAACACTAGAAAATCCACAGCAGTATTCCAACGACACTATAATTGTAGTGCAATGGAACCATTTGTATTTCTAAAACTCTTCTCAGGGTGCCTCCTACATGTGGAGGGAAGGCATTCTTTGACACGCTTCTTGGAGTTGCAGAAGACACACCCTTCCCCCGTGAGACATGCTTGAGGCTCAACAGATGGTCTTAACCTTGAAACAAGATCATATCATCTTAAAATCAGGGTTCTCATGGTGTTGAGTGAGGTGTATGTATTTGGAGCCAAAGCTGAATTTACTTGAGAATGAAGATCTTTGATGCTACAAATCACTTCCTTATTCTCTGTCCTTCCCTTCATGTAACTTCTTATGTTTTTCCTTTTCTGAATAAACTTAGAGAATAGCAGTTTGAAGGAGTGCCAACTTAAAAGCCTGCCCAGAGGGTCCCTATTCTAGCCTGAAGAAGGCACCCACATATCTGGTCCTGTGTGACTATACCTTCTCCTTACCTTTGCTTAGGCTATTCCTCTCCTTCTCTACATGATGCCTTTTTTCAAAAACTAGCTTAAATTCTATCTAGTTTAGTCAATAATGGTTCCATCTAAGCCACCACCTATGTTGACCTTGAATCCCCTGCAGAAGGGTTAGTGAGAGTTAGAAACTCAACAGATCTGTACCCTAGATGTGTCCCCTGCAAATGCTAGTTGACACAAGGGCATGCATGCTATTAGCTGTCAGCAGAAAGGTCTGTCTCCTATGTAGGGTCACCCAAGAAGCTCTATGCCCAGAGGACACCTCACTTGTACCTGGAAGACCCCGGCCAGAAAGTTTAAACATCATCATAGTTAGGTGCTCCTCTTCTTATTTCAGTCGACTTCTGACTGGCCCTTGAGTTCTGACAAAAATCTGTTCTACATTTTAGCAAATGCAGAGAAGGAAAAAAAAATAGAATCACAAAACCCAGTCTCTAGCAGGCAGCAGGTGGAGGCCAGTTGAATGGCAGGCATCCCTCCTAACTTGAGGCAGTGACAGCCCTGCCAATTCCTCAACATTTTCACGAAGGAAGTGAAAAGAAGAAAATGTATTTGGCAGTTTTAATCAGATAATTACTTTTTTTTTTCTTAAAAAAAAAAAAAGGTATGTTGAATATAATTTCCAGGTTTTTTCCATCTGTTTAAACTTAAGTAGAAGCGCGTCAGTGCTGAACTGACCACGCTACATGATGAATATGCCCTTGAAATGAATGCTTTCAGATGGTTTCTTTTTATGAAACGTGCACAAAGATGTGTACTGTGGTGGTGGAGTGGGCCTTGGAAGACATCTGGCCACAACATGTGCCTCATTAAGTTACACCTGTAAGTGTGGGGTCATTTTTTATACCAGTAATATTAATAATAAAGGGTTCATTGAATAGGATTATTAATGGTGCCAGGTGGAGGATGTGGTATTACTTACAGCCTGGTAGGGGATTGGTTAATGTCTTCTCCCGCCAACGTTTCTGGTTTCATGTTTATAGACAGAATGCTCCAGATGATGGCTGGCAACGTAGCCATTGAGAAAATGAATTCCCCCTCTTTCCCATCAGCAAGAAAATTTACAACAGTTGGTGGAGAATTTGAATGAATCCATTTTCTAATTTTGAACTCATAATCTCACTTAAGAGCAAGTAAGGTATTTACCAATTAATTCAAGAAATTAAAAAGTCAGTCAAAGTTTTACTTTCTCTCACTTGACTCAAATGGAAACTTTTCAGGTCTAGCCATTTCCTATCACTTCTTATTTCAGCAGACGTTCCTCTCTGCATTTTCCCTTTGTGGTCACAAACTGGAAATCGGGGAAAGAAAAAATTCAGAAGCAATCTAAAACCTTTCCTTCCTCCTGCGGAATGTTTGCTTTTGCTGTTTTACAATGCAAGGCTTGTAACAGAAGGAAATAGATGCTTGAGGTAGGGTCCTTTTTAATGTGCAGTGTTACAGGTGTTAGCAGGTCTGGTAAATTCAGGGTATTGTTTGATTTGGCAACCAGATCTCAAGACTCAGAACACCGACCTATGTTTTAGCTTCAGATTACATGCAACTAGAATAAGATTTTCAGTTTAACAAGGCAATTGTTGAATGTTAATCAAATTGCATTTGAGTAATAAAACGCAATTGATTACTAAGAGCCTACTTATAAAAGGCATAATAGAAAACTTGTCTTTTGCATATCTTTAGCCATTCATAAACGCACATATACATCAATTTGTCCACAAACAATAAACAAATAAAAATAGTTTAAAAAATCTATTCATGTCACACTTTCTAATGTAAAAGTGGTTTTTCATGTACGTTATGTTAACAGCTCCATAAACTAAGTGGTGGTTCTTATCTTCATTTTGCAGAGAAGAAAACCGAAGTTCAGAGAATGATATTCTCAAGATACGCAGCTAGCAAGTAGCCTCTTCAAAACCAAAACCCACCCCCACTGAATCGAAACTCTTATGTTTTTTCCACTCCACCATCTGTTTCCCTTTTCTCGGCCAATTAACTCCCCTTAAGAAAAACCTAAAATCCAGGAACGACTTCCACTGCTACATTGTTTTAGTATAAAGATATTTGCATAATCTGGAGGAATCTCATTGAGTCGATGAGTGGAGAAAGACAGACAGAAAGGATATATACTGTGTGATTCCATTTCTGTGAAGTTCAAATTAGTCAAAACTAATCTAAGGTGACAGAGGTCAGAGCTGTGCTTACCTCTTGGGAGAAGGTATTGACTGAGACCATGAGGAAGCTTTCTGGGGTGTGAAAATATTCCATATCTTGATCTGAGCGGTGATGACACGGGAATATGCACATAAAAGTTTAGCTGAACACTTACGATTTGTGAAATTTACTGTAACTACCTCACACCTCAATTAAAAATTAATTTAAAAAAGAGGTTATTCCATTGCCCAGCGAATAATTTACTAAAGGTCCCTGAAATGTCTTCTTATTTTCCCTGTTGGGTAAAAGTCTCATATCGCATTCCAAATCCTCCAGGCTTTGTCACGCCCCTACTATCTATTTAGTGCTCAGCTATTTTCTTCTATCATTTATCACAATATTTTATAATTGTCTAAATCCACGGCTGTCTCTGTCTCAAAGGGCAGAGACCATTTGTTCCCTGCGTGTGCATTGCCAGCATCTAGCATGGTACCTGGCATGAGATACTTATTCAACAATTCTTGTCTAAAGAAAAAACAGTGAATAAATCAATGAATGAGCCAAATGGTTTTTCACTTTCCTGTTTTATAACTTATGCTTAGAATATGGGTTATATTAGGACATCCTGTAAGACCAGGGAACCATTCCCTAGTTGGGACTTCCCAAGAAGTCCTGAATCGCCTCTTCTAAAAAGCTGCTCTAAACCACTATCACCACCAAGAACAACCTGGACACACAACACAAGTGTCAGTGAGTCCTCTCACTTCCACTGTAGGATCTGATCATCTCCTTTCTAAGCTTTGGTGTTGCCATGGCCTGCCTTGCTTATGCCAAAGAGAAGCCCTCAGCTCAAATCCTCTCTCTGCATCCCTGCCTTGGTCCCAGCCCTTTGACCAATTCTCCCCCAAATTCCTTTGGTGTGGAAATTTTACTCACACCCTGTCCAAAATTAAACAAAATCAAAGCCTGGCATCTGTCACCCTAGCTTCATTTTCATCAGTCTCACCTGTCCGCCTTTCTTGTTCATCTAAGTTCCAAGCTTAGGATGAGCACATGTCATCATTTAACCAATTCTGAATAATGGCTTCTCCTTTGGAAGGTTTGCGGTTCCTGTTCTGATTTTTGTGTGTTTTTCAGGTTTGTGGCTCTCCTTATAACCGGATACAGCCTTCTTTCCACTTTCTCCATCTCTCTTCCTCTTCCTCTTCTAGACTGGGTCAAAAGGACTCCCAGTGAGCCTGAGCTGTTCCAGGGGAGTCCTTGGGTGGGTAATGCTCTGATAACAGAACAGTCAGACTATGATTTTTATCCTCTTGGCCTAAGCCTACATCATTGGCTTGTTTACTTGTTGTCATCTCTACAACCTGCTCTCCATTTGGAGTGAAAATTCTCTAGAAGATTATGTTTCTTTTGAGGGTCTGGCATGAAGGCTCTTTTGCTATTTAGGAGCAGCTAAACAACCTTAAACGAGTGCCGGTGTTTATCTGTTTAACAAACGTATAAATCATTAGCCAAGGCCATGTCATCTATGAAAACATGTTTTGGTTTTATTTTAATTCTTCTTTATGAAGTTGCTTGGATTGTATAGATATTCAGCATTTATAGGGGTTTGTGCTCTTCAATTCTTGGAGCAAGAAGGTCAGGCAGTCTGATGCAGGGTACAGGAAAATGCCCTGGAGAGTCGTGGAAGTGATGGGATTTCAGGACGGAGGATCTGCTTTTCTCTTCTTTGTTTTTAACTTAAAAAAAATTAATTACTTAATTTTTTATTTTATTTATTTTTTTACTTTGGGCTGCATTGGGTCTTCATTGCTGCATGGAGACTTTCTCTGGTTGTGGAGAGCAGGGGCTACTCTTTGTTGAGGTACACGGACTTCTCATTATGGTGGCTTCTCTTGTTGCTGAGCATGGGCTCTAGGCATGCTGGCTTTAGTAACTGCAGCATGCAGGCTCAGTAGTTGTGGCTTTCGGGCTCTAAAACACAGGCTCAGTAGCTGTGGTGCACGGGCTTAGTTGCTCCACTGCATGTGGGATCTTCCCGGACCAGGGCTCGAACCCGTGTCCGCTGTGTTGGCAGGCAGACTTCCAACCACTGCAACACCAGGGAAGCCCAGGATCTGCTTTTCTTTCCCCCATTCATGCTCCTTATCTGGGTACCTGCAATGGGGATAAAGAAGTAGAAAAAAAAAGCAAGTAGGACGTGAACTAGTCTCAAAAGAGGAAAATATACTCCAAATGTAAATGTCACAATTTTGTATGGTGCTAGTTCTCTGTTAGACTAGAAAGCATATTGGAGTTGCTTCCTTCTTGCTTTCAGCAAAATCCTCAATATCTGTCCTGTGCACCTGGGTTATGTCATCTTTTAATGACTGAAGGCACATGGTTAATGCCATGGTCAAACGCAGGATTTGGAGTCAAAGGAAACTGCATTCAACTTCTGACAGCTTCCAACTGGGAACACTGGGTCTCCTTTCTAAATCTCAATTTCCTCAGCAGTGAAATTGGGATAGTAATACAGGCTACCACAAACTGCTTTAAATATTAGTTGAGATGTTATATAAGAAAAAAAAATTCCTGTAAATGGAAAAACATTTTGAACACATATGTTCAAATATTTACTGTGATTCTCCTACCTCTCACTGGCTACTTACAGTGCACTGAGAATTTTCCCCTGACTGGTCAGTCCCCCGTGAGAATGATTCCAAACCAGGACGTGACTCTATCTAGCTTATGTGTTTGTTGGTGATGAGGATGTGGGGAATGTAAACAGTGGAATTGGATGGGTTATTCTGCTGTCTGCTCTGCTCTGGGACTGAGCAGTTTTCTTGCCAATCAGGCATAGATTCAGTTTCCAGACATTGAGACAATTGAAACATTTAATCACTCTATGTGATTTTTAAAAAATTAATGGCAAGGAATTCTTAAAATATTACTTTAATGGATAAACAGCCAGCAAATGAGACCTAGTTGATTAAATGTACCATACAATACACTTTTGATGATTATGAGAGCAAGGCACTGGGTACATTGCCTTTAGGGTATTATTAAATCCAAAACGTGTGAAACATTGTTTGAGAGAGGAGCCCAAAGCATCCTTCCTGCTCTGCACTCCGCTATTCCTGGTTTGAAATGAGATGCGGCTGGATCATTAGAGTGCCTGCAAACTGTCTTTCAACACACCTCCTACCCTAAAGATGGCGTCGCAGGAGCCTCCAAAATGTCAAACCAGGAAACTGAATCCAGATAGAAGCTATCCTGTTGTCAAAGTGACATTTCCCTGCTTCACGTGAAAGCTTCCAGGAGTCCTGGAAGACACAGATCTTAAGGAAGGGTACAACCCCACCTACCAATGTCTGCTCCGCCATTCCTTTTGGCTCCATTGAAAGAAGAAAGGTTATTGGACTTGCAGGTAGTTAGTGCACAAGCCAAACAGGTTGAGTATGAGAGGCCAAGATGGTGTGAGGAGAAGAGTAGGGTCCAGCAGACATTTGAGAGTGAGCATTGGTAGGGACTCCACCATCAGAAGGAAACTTTTGGGCTTGAGTTGCTTCTTCCTTTTGGAAAGCACAGAGCAAAGAGGAACCAGGAAGAGAAAGGAAAAAATCAAGTTGTGGTTGGAATAAAAGAACCATTCAAAGATGACTTGTAGGAACCAAGAATACTTCCTTCTTTTTGCTCCGTGTTCTGAAAGTCAGGGGGCGGAAGAAGACGGAAGGAACATTTATCATGTGCCAATTCTGCACCAGACATTCTGCTCACACTTTTAACGTTACCTCGTTTAAACTTGATAGGAAATGCTGTAGTCTTTTTAATCCCCCTCATTCCATGTGAAGAAGCCAAAGTCCGTAGTGATGACATTAGCTGAGGTCACATGTGTGAGGCAGCCAGGTTGGACCAGGTGTGCCTGCCTGCAAAGCACCCTGCCACGTTGCCTCCCAGTGTCTATGACTTTGTGGTGTTTCTACAGGTATAGAAATAGGATTAATGACATATGCTCTGACTTTCTTCTTTAGGATTTTCAGGGACTAAAAAAAGGGCAAACGAAGCATTTATAAATGCAAATTACTTATATCAATAAACCAAATATATTTCTGTGAAAATGAATTACAATTCTAAATGATAATTTTTTTAAACAATGGCTTGAAATTAAAAACTGAGGTTTCAGTTATCTGATACATGGATAATATAAATTAAAGCCCCCAAGGCTGGGTGTCTTCTAACAGCTTTGTGATGGTCCCCAGATTTACAAATCGAGTGACCAGGTTCCAGAGACCTCTTCAGGGTCAAATGAGACATCCCCAGAGCTTAACACATAACACATATCATGAGATAGGATCTGCTTTTGGGTGGGTGCTGTGTACTGTGTGTGTACAGAAATTATAATCGCCCTGGGTTTATCCTGGAAGTGGCTGTTGGGTTAAACTACCTGGACATAGTTGTAAGAAATTCAGCTACCTTCCTTAACAAGTCTCAACTTCACCTAATATCATCTCCAAGTGTAAACTGGGCCTCCCAAGGGGAGCAGATATCCAAATAATGAGAAGATTCAAAGGGTATTTGGGGAAGAGAAGCAGAGAATGGCTGTTGAGTTGACAAAGAGTGAAAATCTTTGAAGGATATTGCACCTCCCTATGGAACAAGGAATTCTGCCCACGAACTCCCCCTAATGGGTGTGCAATGCCTTACAAACCAGGAGCGTGCTATATAAAGGAATCCCATAGGAAGCCATGGAGGGGAGGGGGGGAGAGGGGAGAGAAACCTGCAAACCAGGTGCTGAAATTCTCTTCCCTGAGATTGTTTACCCTTGAGAGATAGGACAGACACCAGCAAAGCTACAGAAAATAGAATCTGCCTTTGCAGAAGTGTGGGGGTGATTAAGTGAGATGCTACAGGTAAAGGTACTTGTCTTTAGCACTCAAAACTTGTTGGCCTTTATAGTGGTGATGGTGATGAAGAGGAGGAGAAGGAAGAGAGGGGGAGTGTACCTTGCAAAGCACTCCCAAGTAGTATGTTGTTTCATTGCATGTGGGTTGCATCCTATGAGGTAGATGGCAGGAGTCCACACCAGAACCCCAGGTCCCCTGACTCCCAGCCATCATTTTTCTACTACTCTCTGCTGCCTTCAGAGGAGCTTTTAGGGAGGTGTGAGAAGGTGGGGGAGTGGGATGAGAAATCAGAGCACAAATGGTGATTCTGCCAAGGATACACTGTGGTTCCATTCACATTTCTCAAATGGGGTGAAAGGGCCTCTTTGTTGGAGAAGACAGGACCCAGAGATTCACCACCTCCCCCCGCCTTCTTCCTCCTACAGGGAAAATGTAGAAGAGTCTCTTGGAGAGTTATGTCTTTCCTAGGTCCTCAAGCCAAAGCTGGTACTCCATCCCCCTACTAATTTGCAGGAGCAAAATAATACCTTTGTCCTTTAAAAAGAGAAATAAACAAACAAACCGAAATTTTAAAAATCCTCAATTTCTGCTTCTAAGTTAGTCCTGAAATGCATTAATCTCTTTCACTTGCTATGGCTCACTTTCATTCTTCCATGTTAATATCTTAGGGGAAAAAAACCCCCCAAATAACCAATAACAGTTTACAGCTTTGACGCAGAGCACTAAAGTTGTTTTTCTATGAATATAGATTATTACATTTTTTTACAAAGCAAGTAAACAGATGCATAAAAATGCATTATTTCAGGAACACAAGAAAACCTGCAATAAGTATAGTGGTTTTAATTTGTTTTTATGATTACTTGTAATTAATTAGCATCAAAAGTAAATTATCAACATCCGAAATTATACCCATCAGATGTGAGCAGGGTTCTCCATGAATGATTGACTGGTTCATCTTTATACCAAGGTAGGAAAAAGAATGATCTTTTATTTTACTTTTTTTTTTTAGCTATGCTTAAAATGAAAGTGCCAAAAGCCAGTAGCAACACAGAGGAAGAAATTTAAAAGCGACTGATAGGAAGGCCCAGTTTGTTGCGTGATAAATGGTGTCAAGGGGTAAAAATGATGTATATGAGCCATCACGTCATTCTATCAAGTTAGACCAAGGATGAAAATTTCCTTTAAAAAATAAAAATGGATCAGCTCTGCTAAATTGGAGAAGGTTCTCATACTTCCTTCAAACCATCACTCTTCGACAGTGGAAAGGGAGACATTTTGACAGGTGTTGGTATTTTTTAAACCAACTCCTGCTCTTTGTCACCATCTTTTTTTTTCTCCCTAAGATTAATGATGGACTTGTTTGCTGTAGCTTTGGTCAATTTAAAACTAACCAATAAGTTCAAGGGACCTATCCCCTTGACCTCTTCCCACTTCCTCTCACATTTACTGCACAGCTCACCCTGCCGTGAAGTGTCCTTTGCTGAGGGGGTACCAACAAGAAAGAAAAATTGAGTATTTAGTAAGCAGACTGGTTTTTATCTGCAAGGAATATGTGCAGGGATTTAGAAGACTCACCCACGTCTATTCTATTAACAAGAACGTACTTGAACTGAGAACTTAATCTCTGTCATACAAATAGAATTCAACAACAGAAGGAAAGGGAGGGGAATAAATAAGATTAAAAACCCACATTCTCCTTTCTTGCTTAGCATCTCGTCTAAGAGTTAGGTGCTCTCACTATGGGATTACGGAGCTTCCAACAAAGCTAAATAAAATAAATAGATTCACTTCTAACGTGTTTCATTCCATAGCAGGCCCTCCAAAGACACACAATTTTTTATCTTTGGTAAGCTCTCTGAAATGAAACTATATATCTGTATGCTTTTAAATAATCCATCGGGAGGAATAGAAAGCGTTAGATGTCAATGGGGAGCTGGGGATAGATTTGCACTTCTGTTTACTTCAATATTGATGAAAGAATATAAGGTAAATTGCCTCCCAATCAAGACAGAGTCAAGAAAGGATTGACCTCAGCCACAGGCATGATTATTCTGTCCTCTTTCTCCAGGGAATCTGCTCCAGGTAACCATCGTGCTACCGGTGAACTTGGCTGGTTACTAGGGAACCGTGTCAGAGTTAACCGTCCCCAAAGAGAAAATGTCAAATCAAACCAAGGGTGTCTGCATTGCAGCTATTGTACTAGAAAAATCTCTACTAAATCACACTAAGGTAATAAACAACGGTCTAAGTTCAGGCTACACCAGCTGCGTTTTTGCTTAAATGTTTAACTTAAGAGTTTGTCACAAGTCTTGAATGGCTGTCATCGCTCCCATCCACCACTGTTGGAAGCAAGAGTCAGGGAGAACTGGGCAACCCACAAAATTCCTAGCCAGAATACTCCCACACTGAGATTTACCAACGATGAACACACGTCCGCAGTCCCCTGGTTTGCTACCTGCCAAATTTGTCTTTGGAAGGTCTCACCACCCTTCCCCAAATGCATGCTCAGCGGCACGTAGGGAGAAGATGTTGTTTTTTTTTTTTTTTTTTCACTGATAAGAAGAAAATGAGAAGACTTTCCAAGGCAGAACCAAGGAGAAAAAGCAGTTCCTTGATTTCTCAAGCAAGTGGACCCGCATACCAGGCAGCCCTCACTGAAATCACCAACATGGGAAAAGTCCATGTTTTGTTTCTTATCATCATTTCTAATTTGGAATTTGGGTTCCTGGTTAAAGCATATGTTGGCATTCCATTATAGAGCTATTCCCCTATAGATCCAACAGGGCCATTGAACTCCTTGGCCACTAGATTACCATCTCTTTTAGTGTTTGGTCTTTTTGTTATTCCTTTTTGTGTGAATATGTGTCTAGGGGAGGGAGGGTGATGGAGGAAGTCAGCCACTCAAGTTTTGACTTCCTAGGTCCACCTGAATATCAGATCCCAAAGATGGGTCAAATTTCCTCGCTACAAGGTGGTGTCTACTAGGTCTACTTCAAGGTCTTTATGATACTTCAGTAGTGATGCTTCAGTATGATACTTGGGTGAGGACTAAGGCAATTTATTTCAGAAGTTGTTTCATAGTGAAGAGTTAGAATAAGTTTCCGAAAGCTTGCAGGGACTGCCCTGGAGAAGATTATTACAAAGAGAAAATTTGTAATTATTACCCACCCTGCTCTCCTAGACTCTTCTCCCAAATGCTCTGTGCCCTAACGAAGCCCCATCTGAGGTACAGATCCAAGCTCTTTCCTCTCTGAGCAGATCCCTTGGGTTTGTGGCTTTTTAAATACCCTTCCTCTGTAAAATGGCTCTGTCCTGGTGCTAGACTCTCTGGATTCTGCACCAAGATTTCCAGGCTACCTAGTGTTTTTATTAGATGAAATTAAGGCAATAATAGGTAATTTTGTATTGTACTTCCCTTCTGGGTAGCAGATGTACATTCTAGTAAGATCTCTCTAAATATATTTTGATTATAAAGAGTGGTCCACAAGGGTTTTGATTCCAGAGTAAGGGAGATATTTGGGGGCAGACAAAGTCTTTTGGTTCCTTCTAAATCACCCTGGGACGAGGCAGTGCCTACATACTCCGAGTCTACAAAGTCTTGCCCTAAAGGTTTATGTTCTATTAATACAAGACGCATGATTTCCCCGATAATTGCTTTTATCTACCACTTGATATTTGCCATAGAGGCACAGTCTCAAGAATTGCCTAGGGCAACTGTCTCGTGTAAAACCAACATTCCTTTAAATCTACACATTTAAAAGCATAAAAGCACACAAGTCATATTTTACCCATTTCTGATTTATGAAGTTCCCTGGGGACACTTTTTACCATAAAGATCTTTGCAAGACAATTATACAAACTTCCTCCTCTTATTTTAGAAAAACGATTGGTACCCAAGACTTTCTTCCAAATTCCTTTTCATCAGCATTTTACAATCCTTTTTAAAAGCTCCCTTTTATGAAACTCCTTTCAAAGTTACACTTTTCCCTCCTAATATTGTGATATAATGAATCTCAAAACGAACATTTGAATACTTTTTTCCCTCTGCTGTTCAAGATTCATGCTTCAGTCAGCAATTTCTTATACCTTTATGCTTTCTCCTCTCTTTACCGTTTCTCTTCCTTTGATAGCTTTTTCTGAAACACACCATTGAAAATCTTGCCTGTTTCTCAAAACAGTGTTCTTTCCTTGATGTAAAGCTGTAGGGACTTCCCCAGTGGTCCAATGCATGGGGTGCAGGTTTGATCCCTGGTCAGGGATATAAGGTTCCACATGCTGCAGTGTGCAGCCAAATATTAAAAAGAAAAAAAAAAACTTAAAAAAAATAATGCTGTCAGGACTTCCCTGGTGGTGCAGTGGTTAAGAGTCTGCCTGCCAGTACGGGGGACATGGATTCGAGCCCTGGTCCGGGAAGATCCCATATACCACGGAGCAACTGAGCCCATGCATCACAACTACTGAGCCTGCGCTCTAGAGCCTGAGAGCCACAACTACTGAGCCCACACACTGCAACTACTGAAGCCCACATGCCTAGATCCTGTGCTCCGCAACAAGAGAAGCCACCACACTGAGAAGCCCATGCACCACAACGAAATAAATAAATAAATAAATAAATACATAAAGCTGTAGATGTTAGGGGTTCCTCAACTTACTTGTCAGTTTCATTCTTTAAGAAATTCTAGAGACAGAGCAGGGATGGTGATGGAGCTTAGTGTTTCATGGGAGAAATCCAACAGAGAACATTTTTTTTTCTTTAAGCTCTTTATTGGAATATAATTGCTTTACACTCTTGTACCAGCTTATGAGGTACACCAAAGTGAATAAGCTGTATTTAGACACATATCCCTATATCCCCTCCCTCCCGCAACTCCCCCCCACCCTTTCCGTCCCGGCCCTCCAAGGCATCACCCGTCATCATCGAGTTGATCTCCCTTTGTTATACAGCAACTTCCCACTAGCTATCTATTTTACAATTGGTAGTATATATATGTCTACGCTACTCTCTCACTTCATCCAAGCTTCCCCTTCGCCCCCTGCGCCCGCAACCCCGTGTCCTCTAGTCCATTGTCTGCATCTGCATCCTTATTCTTGTCCT
This sequence comes from Hippopotamus amphibius kiboko, assembly GCF_030028045.1. NCBI lineage: Eukaryota > Metazoa > Chordata > Mammalia > Artiodactyla > Hippopotamidae > Hippopotamus > Hippopotamus amphibius. The sequence continues at coordinate 96,626,587 of NC_080196.1, forward strand.
GTCACTGGGTTCATCAGTACCATTTTTCTTTTTTTTTTTAGATTCCGTATATATGAGTTAGCATACAATATTTGTTTTTCTCTTCCTGGCTTACTTCACTCTGTATGACAGACTCTAGGTCTATCCACCTCATTACATATAGCTCCATTTCATTCCCTTTTATAGCTGAGTAATATTCCATTGAATATATATGCCACATCTTCTTTATCCATTCATTTGTTGATGGGCATTTAGGTTGCCTCCATGTCCTGGCTATTGTAAATAGTGTTGCAATAAACATTACATCACATGTTTCTTTTTGGATTATGGTTTTATCTGGGTATATGCCCAACAGTGGGATTACTGGATCATATGGTAGTTCTAGTTTTAGTTTTTTAAGGAACCTCGAAACTGTTTTCCATAGTGACTGTATCAACTTACATTCCCACCAACAGTGCAGGAGAGTTCCCTTTTCTCCACACCCTCTCCAACATTTGTTGTTTCTAGATTTTTTGATGATGGCCATTCTGACCAGTGTGAGGTGATACCTCATTGTGGCTTTGACTTACATTTCTCTAATGATTAGTGATGTTGAGCATCTTTTCATGTGTTTGTTGGCCATCTGTATATCTTCTTTGGAGAAATGTCTATTTAGGTCTTCTGCCCATTTGTGGATTGGGTTATTTGCTTTTTTGGTATTAAGCTGCATGAGCTGCTTGTATATTTTGGAGATTAATCCTTTGTCCATTGCTTCGTTGGCAAGTATTTTCTCCCATTCTGAGGGCTGCCTTCTTGTCTTGTTTATGGTTTCTTTCACTATGCAAAAGCTTTTAAGTTTCATGAGGTCCCATTTGTTTATTCTTGATTTTATTTCCATTATTCTAGGAGGTGGGTCAAAAAGGATCTTGCTTTGATGTATGTCATAGAGTGTCCTGCCTATGTTTTCCTCTAGGAGTTTTATAATGTCTGGCCTTACATTTAGGTCTTTAATCCATTTTGAGTTTACTTTTGTGTATGGTGTTAGGAAGTGTTCTAATTTCATTCTTTTACATGTTGCTATTCAATTTTCCCAGCACCACTTATTGAAGAGGCCTTTTTCCCACTGTATACCCTGTCTTTTTTCCATTGTATATTCGTGCCTCCTTTGTCAAAGATAAGATGCCCATATGTGTATGGGTTTACCTCTGAGTTCTCTATTCTGTTCCATTGATCTTCCTTTCTATTTTTGTGCCAGTACCATACTGTCTTGATCAACAGAGAACATTTTTAAAAAAGTAAATGGTCTATATTAAAATATGTGGCACTGAAAATAAATATTTTGAGGCTTAGAAAGATTAATATCCTTCAGGACTAGACACATAGAAGTTCAAAGAACATTTTTGGTTCTTCCAATCCTAATACCTATGGACCTATGGTTTTGATTGATTAAGGTCATAGATACTATCCTTGACAAAAACCTAACATAATATCTATCAAACAGTCTTACAAGATAATGTCAAAGGATATAAATGTATTCCAAAAAAGAAAAAAAAGGTTTTAGCTCCAAATTGCAACCTGAGGTGAAGGTAGGAGAACTAAGAGTTACAAATGCGGTTTCCTGGAAGCAGTATCAGCTAATCACTGGAGGCAAGCTGATTGGTCTGCTTTGCGTGAAAGATCATAAACATTGTACATAGCTCAGCATGGCATCTGCTGAAGAATAAGAACCTTCTTCACATTTGCCTCTAAAGAAATATCTGTGGCATTAAAACAGATTAATCATTTACTCATGGCACAATTATTTTAGTTATTTCTGATTTAGATCAAGACCTTATTGATATATTTCCATGCTTTTACTGCATGTGCCTCATTTTGTTTTCCTTTGTTATACAGAGTAAATTTTTAGTTTATTTTGCTTTATTCATCTCACTATTAATGACTGCTCTATATCATCTAAAATTAATGGTAGTATCCCCCGACTTGTCCAGGGTGGGAAACCTAGACTCATTCGGGCTTAAAGTTAATTTACTGTATCTTATAATGTTTTTCATCAAACTTTCTATTTGCTCTTCATTTAGCAACAATGAATATGAATATCCACTGGGCACTAAGTGCCATCTATAAATTCTGCCAGTTGACACCTTCCTGATTTGATTGTTCTGTCTTCAGAGCCTACAGTGTGATACCATCAGAGTCCCTCTCCTGCTGATCCAGCCACATCACATTCCAAGCTCACCAGTTGCAGAAGCCAATTGGCTTTACAAGTGAGCAGAATCTTTATCAACTCTCACCTTCATGAGGAAATTGATGAGTCATCATTGTCTAGACCTGTCCTACGGGAGTGATGTTGGGTAATTGGCGGCGGTAGAACCATTCAATTTCAAAGATAAAGAATTACATTTGCTTCCATTCTCAGGACTCTCTGGAACATAAGACTCCATGAAAAAGCTTTTCCTTGGATGAGGAGAGATAAAGAACTAAAGGCAAATGTTCTAATTTGGTCATCTTCTTTACGAGCTTTAACACTATTTGTTCATAAGAGATCTGTGTTTGGGGAGACTCATTTCCTCACATTTAGCATTTTAAGGAGTCAGGGTTTTTTTGTTGTGATGGTGGTTGTGTTGTTGTTCACTGACTGGACAATGTAACTTGTAAGTGTGAGCTGGTCACGGTGATTTTAGTTAATATCAGTAGAGCGGTGCCTAAGTCACCTGGATCACAAAGTCTGGGCTTATTGCCCCCAGTCCTGATCTGACTCCTTCAAAGGAGCATTTCCATGGTTGGTGCAAACATAGAGGAAAGAGCACAGGTTTTGTGTTTAAGATATATGTAGATTCAAATTAAGATTCAGCCACAACTCCCTGAATTAGACTCACATCTAAAAGCAGATACTCAAACCCGTATTTCAGGGTTATGCAGGGACAGTTGCATACTTGGAATTCAAGGGTAGTTTTTATTATCACTATTATGATTTCTCCTTCTGTATGATTCCCCCAATAAGAAGCCTGAGAATTCATCAGAAGGCTGATCTGGACTTGGAAGCACTTGAACCCAGGAACCATAAGACTCAGCAATGTCACGGTGATGGAGGGATTTCCTGATGCATATTCATCATCGGACCTAAATGGAGAGTTTAGTTTTCACAGGCTTCTTTTCTAAGGGTAGCCATGGGTTTACAGTACGTGACTATCACGGTTCAATGTTGTTCAGTTGTAGCCCATCAGATTCATTTTTTCACGTGTGTGTCTCCTACTATGCGGCAGACACTGTGTTTTAACCACTGAGAAATGTCTGTGATGCCCTTTACTCTCACTTCAAATGAAAATTTTTCTATAGGTGTTACTGTTTATTCTTATTACTGTCTCTTCTCTATTTACCACTTCCACGGATGAAGATGTGAAGATTACAAATAATAATTTCCCCACTAAATTTGCATTCTTTGGGGGCTGTTTAAACACCTGAGATGGAGAAACTGGTAGGTCAGGAGGATTGAACCAGTGGGAAGAGCTCTCTGGACATGTAATGGCCTTCGCAGTTCAAAACGCTGAAGTCTGGGTACCTTCTGGGAGAAGCCTCTAGAGAGAAAATAGATTGAAATGTTCCCTATCTAGGCAACCTGCGAGACTCACTTTCCCTTTCCCCTCAGTTGGTAAAGCTGAGAAAAGTCATCAAGAGAACTTCCTCTCTGAGTAATGCTTTTAAAGTGATATATCAGTACATTTCACTGAAAGGGTCTGGGCCTAGCTATTGAGTCATCCAATATTTGCTGAGTTGAGCGTCACTCCTGTTCAAACCATGGCCCAGAGGGAGCAACTTTTCTGGACTAACAGCACCACAGTTTTATAAAGCATTGGAGACATAGCATGAGTCACAGAAAGAGGAAGAAACTTTAACCCAGAACTTTAAAAATCCTTCCCTAAGTGGTATACCCCAAACTTACACAATGATTTGTTTCCAATTAACTTTCTAAGAAAGAGACATTCTCTCTCTTTTGGCAAAATTTTGACCCAACCATCAGATGGATATCCTGTCTAGACTTGACTCCAGCTTCTACCCAAAAAGTCTGTCCAGAGCCTCCTGATCTAACCTTTTGCCTGGTGAACAGAAAGACTTTAAACATAACTGCAGTTCTGTTGATTGTTGGTGGTGAAGTGGAATTAATCAAGAAAATGGTGGGAAATCCATTAAAACGTTCTGCTGTATATTCACTTGATTCATTTAAAATACATTTTTGGAGCAGTGATAAGTAAATGAAAGGCACTGGAAATATACAGGTGACCCAGGCCTCATAATCCTGGGAGTCAGACATGCAAACAATGATTCACATTATGAAGTTTTATGCCTTTCAGAATGTTAGCTAAACTCAAAGGAAAGAGATTTCTCCTGGAGGAACTAGTGATGGCTTTGTATGGATCTCTTCCCATTGTGATTCCTGAGGATTTGCCCCAGGAATCTGGAATGTGGGACCTTTACTTAGGGATATGAAGTATGTGCAGTGCACACAGCACTCCTGCCACACTCCGCTCACTTAGCCATGTGCCCTGGCCAGGAGGGCTGCCTGCTTGAAGGAAAGGACATGCAACCATGCAGCCCTAAGGTTTTTACATTGGATCTTCCCCCTGGGCAACTCCCTCTGATGGACACAAAGGTAAGCTGATGTTCTCCTGGAGCTGTATGTGTTACAAAGAAGAGTGATCTGAAAGTCTGCCTTCTCCTTAGTGAAAAGCAAAATCAAAAGCCAGCCAACTGTATGTGAATTTTCCATCTAAAAGTCAGAGGGAAAGAATCCAGGTACCTGAACCTGAAACCAGATAGAGCATAAAGGCTTGAAACTGTGGATAGAAGGCAGAAGGGATAAATTCCCTGAACTGATGGTTGAGCTACAATGGATACAGGTGGCCTAGTGTGTGGGTGGCATGGGATGTGTCACAGAGCCAGCCTGATGGGGACAGGTGTCAAAGAGGGGGTGAATTTGATGAAGGAAGAAGAACAAAGAATTCCAGGCAGAGGGGATACTTCCGCAAAGACTCCAGGGGATGGGAGGCCATGGAGTGATGAGATAAGATGACTTCTGGAGTACCTGGGACATAAAGTATGTAGATGATGAGGGTCAGGAGCTCAGGAGCAAAGATGCAAAGGGAGAGGAAAGCCACCTCTTGAAACAATGCCCATAATGTTGCTCAATATCTCTCTGATAATTACCAGGATAACAGTTTCCTCTTAGATGGATATATTGCTGCACTTATGTGCTTCATTTTCTTAAATAATTGAATCTGTGCAACAAATCAGTTTCTGCTTTTGCTTTGGTTGTCACAAGGCTGCGGGCTCTGTTGTAGACAGACCACACGTGGTTCACTATGTTTTCAGATCTTGTGTTATTGCCCTTGACCAAATGTGATTCCAAAGCATCCATTGTCCTGTGTGTTAAAGCACCATAAATCCCTTTTAAAAAGTAATCAAGATATGAGTAATACATAGAAATAATATATAGGAGAATCTTCTATGTAACAACCAATGGTAAATGTTTCTTGAACACCTCTGAGAGTTGACTTTTTTAATTTGGAGAGTCAAAAGCACAAGATTTACCAACAAGGACCTACTGTATAGCACAGGGAACTGTACTCAATATTATGTAATAACCTATATGGGAAAATAATTTGAAAAAGAATGTACCTATATACAGAACTGAATCACTGTGCTGTACACCTGAAACTTACATGATATTGTAAATCAGCTATACTTCAATTTTAAAAAAAGCACAAGATTTAGTTTCAACATTCAATTGTTAGCTTGTAATATATTTAAGAACATAAGTCATATGCAGGTAACTTGATAAATAATAGTACAAGGCATTCTATGCAGGGTTAATAGTTGATATTTTTCCTACTACAGGGATACGCGCAAATAAAATATTTTAGTACTTCTCTTTTGGGTGGTATATAATCAGTGCTCTCAGCTTCCTGAGTTCTCCACCTGCTACTCAGATCCCTCCAAACCCTCCCTCAGGACACCCACTCCCTTGCCTGACAATCCGGAAGCTGAGTAGTTAACACTGGGCGCAGCCGTGACCTCTGCTCCCTCTGGGATCAGGGCAGCTATTTGCTCTTAAGGGGTGGTGCCCATGCCCTGACTTTTATGAAATATTTTGAAAATCACTCTTGCGTTTGTATTAGGTGCTGAATCACCTGCCTTCACATTAGCATTGCTATAAATAATAATGGCTACTGTTAGTTAATCACTTACTATGTTCCAATTTAACATTTATAATTACCCATTGAGGGAGATGTTATTAGTCCTGTTTTACAAATGAGGCAACAGGCTCAGGGAATAGAAATAACTCAAGCCAGGGAAAGCACCTGGGAAGCAAGGGCGCCAGTTTTCCAACCCAGGTCAGATTCCATGTTTGCAAAAGCTTTGTTGCCTTGTATGGGATGGTCAGAAAAGTAGCCTAGAGGGAGGACGGGGCTTAGAGGGTTTGGCTCAGCAATGTGGTGGTGGTGGTGGTGGTGGGGGGTGCATTCCTGGCAGGGAGGGAAGGGACGTGTTAAGGGGGTGGGTGATCATGTTGTTCCAGATCCTTTCATTTTCAGTCACTCCCTAACCTAATCATAAATAAGAATTCTGGAAGTTGCATCTACTTTTTTTTATTTTTTAGGTCACTAATATACTTCATAGAAGTTCAACTGCCCGATAGTAAATTAGGTCTTCTTGGCCCCACAAGGCACCATCTGGTTTATAAAATAACAGTGTATGCCCTCTGGATTATTTTCCCTTAGGAAATTCCTCCTTATCTGCTGCCTGGCTGCTAACTTAAGGATAATTTTCATACTTTCTATTCTAATCATTTTGTGCTGTGGTTTTTCGGTTTAGTTTAGTTTATGAAGAAAAAAAAAACTTCTTTGAAAATATACACAGGTTTAGTCTAGCAATAAAAATAAAAAACATTCTCAGACTGCAAGGGCAGGAACAAGTCGATACTTCACAGCTCAGGGAAGATGTGAGCCATTCCAAGAACAGTTTAGCGTGGATTAATTGGACACCCATTGTGGAAGGGAAGAGAAGACTTGAAACAGAAGGAAGACTCAAACAGAAAAGAGATGCTCTTTTTGGTGGTTGTTCCCTGTTCTTGTTTTTAATTCTCTGCTCTCCTGAAAGAAGTGGTGAGCATGCGATTTAAGCTTTACGCATACACGTAAGGCTGGGAAAACTCTGAGGATGAGTAGGAGAGGTGGGGTCGTGGATGCTGAGATTTCAAAATAAGAATTCATCAATAGAAAATAACTTTTTAAAAATTAAAAAAAAAAAGAATTCATCCAGTTAAGGGCAGAGATTAAAAAGATCTTCACCAGTGGTACCCAACCCTGGGGTTTCATAAAGGTCTCTGGTGATTTTGAGCAAAATCTCCCACCCCAACCCCCAAGGGTCACCCCAACACCCAGTCAATGGTGAGTCTGATGCCTTATGAAAATGTTATTGTCCTCTATTCACTCACCACTTTTGGTGGCCACAGTTCGTTTTCTTTCTCACTCTGATGTGAAAAATCCCAAAGCTCTCCCATCCTCCGTCTCTCATTGCCACCCACCAGGCCTTATGTCAGTCTAGAGTCCCAAACATCATTAAAGGGGAGAAAAAAATAATCCTGTCCAGATTGGCTGGTTCCCTGGCCTGGGCTGGTTCAGGCAGCTCTTGGCTTAGATACCCTGTCTTCCAAACACAATCTGTTTTTAACATTCCTGGGCAATTTCAGGTCCAAAAAGGGTTTGGTCTTAACTTTATCAAACTTAGTCTCCTCTGTGTTCCACTCCGCTGAGGCCTAGTTAGATCCATTTACCCAGACTCAGTTTTTGACCCATGTGACCTAGCTGAGTTTGTGGCTGCGGAAGAATTTCCTGCCCTTTCCTGGCTTGATGGTGTTTTCTTTCCTCCATAACTTTGCTCTGCCAGTGGATTAAGCATGACTCTTGTTTCTACTCTATTCTAGGAGTTTGGAAATGGAAAAACTGCAGAAGATGCTGATTGGCTACATTTGAAGAAGACAGGGCTTTTAATAGGACAAAGTCAGAAGCTCCAGAATATGGGCCAAAAACTTACCTTTTTAGACCCCACGAGAGCACCACGTTCTCTCTAGTGTGGATCCTGCAACTAGCATAGTGCCAGAAAGTGCTAAGAAAAGAGAAAAAAAAGAAAAAAGAAAAATGGTTTTTGAAGCACTCTGAACATTTTTATCTAAATAAGTATAGTGTCGCCCCATTTTGTGTATGTATGTGTTTTCCTCCTGTGTAAATATACCTGACACCTCACTCTCAGTTCAAAAAATTAATACACAATTCTCTTCTTTCTACAGTGTCTTTGAATACATTTCTAATGTCTCCTTGGATCATCCTAAGAATATCCTTTTCTGGCTCTTCTGCAGCACAAGGATGCCTGCAGAGGATGTTAGAGCCCTATTTGTCCCCCACTCTAAATGGCCCCAGGATGCTGTTCTTTCCTAATACTCTTGTGGCATCTCTCACTAGCAGCTCTGGCAGTTCTTGAGGTAAGGGCAGTTCCATTTTTAACCTCCGAAAACTTGTTTTCCTTATAAGTTCTTTCCTCAGCCCCCAACCCACACCATTTTCAGGATGATGGCTATGTTCAGAAAAACTCAGGTTTTTAGAAATCAGACCTTTAGACAAGCAGGGATTTCTAATATTATCTTTCTGGATTCCAAAAATGATGTTAGAATAATGTTCTAAAGTAATAGACTAAATAAAATAAGTGATGACAATTTGATTCAAACCCAGGTAAGCTGGACCCCAACTTCCCTGGTCTTAACCACTTGCATAGAAGGCTAGATCAAACATATGACTTTTATATTTGAAATCTATTTTAAAAATAAAATACACTTAAAAATTTTAAATATATTTTTTATATTTCTGTTAATTTTTAAAAATTTTTTTGGAAAAATATTAATGATTAATCTCAGGAGAAAGAAACCACTGGCTTTTCATCAGAGTCTCAATAACGACTTAATCAATTGGAAACCACTGATCTAAGTGGACTTATCAGAACTCTAGTCCAGGGAAAGCAAACTGGCTTCAGTTCCCTTACGTGACCAGTTTGTAGAGTGAGAGTGGTTTGGGGTGCCATGTGGATAAAGATTCTGAAGCATTACTGGATTAGCAGAAAAAAAGTATGCAGTAGAAATATCTGCTGTGACCCATTTGGATAATGATTTGACCAGTCTATTTAAAAAAGGCAGGAGACATCAGGGAAATTTGAACACTGAACATTTGATGATATCAAGGAATTATTAATGCTTTAGCTGTGATAATGGTATCCTGATTATGTTTTTGTGATTGTTTCTTTCAGAAATACATTCTAAAATATTTACAGATGAAATCCTGTTATGTCAGTGATTTGTTTCAAAACGAGGGAGGGGGTGGGATATGGTGCTGGAAAAGGAGGTAGCTGGAGGAATAGAGAAAACCAGATTGACCTTGAGTTGATCCTTGCCGAGGAGTCAGTAAAATATTCAATCTTGCATAGATTTTTCCCACAATACAAAATGTACTTTTTAAAAAAGGTAAACCCAAAATGTTTTTAAAGGAAAGGAAAAGAAATACCTGCCGTGGATATGGTGAATGGGGTAGAGTTGGAAGGGTGGTGGAGATGGGGAGGTGATGTCTTATTGCACGCTAAGAGCGAGCTCTGTGCTAATCTCATCATAGTGTTCTATAAATGAGGAAACAGGTTCAAAGAGGAAAGTGACTTGCTCAAAATCACATTGCTAGAGAATAGAAGAATTTAGGTAATGTCAAGGCCCCTAAACCAAACAGCCTCTCCACTGTACCCACCCCACCCCACGGGTGTAATGGCTCAATGTCAGAGCATAAAACATATTAAAACATCTTTCCCAGCCCTCTGGCTCCTAGGTGTCCTGAAGAATTGTGCAAACTATTTAATTTCAACCAATCAGAAAGGGCTTTTTAGAGCTATCTAGTTTAATTGTATTTTAATTGGAATTTTATAAATTGTAGTTTATAACATGACTATAGGTTCACGAGCAGTTATAAGAAACAATACAGAGAGATCCTATGTACTTTTACTCAGTTTCTCTCAGTGGTAACACCTTACAGAAGGAGAGTAGAATGCCACAGCCAGGAAATTACCATTGATACAACCCACCAATCTTATTTGGACTTCCCTAGTTCTATATGCACTAATGTGTGTATGTATTTAGTTCTATCATTTTATTTTATGTGTAGATTCTTGTAGTCCACCTTAGTCAAGATACACAAGAGTTCCATCACCATAACAATCCTTACAAAGGGGTATTTTAATACTGGGTTGGCCAAAAAGTGCCTTCAATTTTTAAGTAAAAATAAAAATCATTTTTCATTTTCACCAAGAACTTGATCGAGCAACATATTCATCGTTTTGTTCCACTACCTTCTGCCATTTTTCAGGCAACTTCATAATTCCATCTTCCCAAATCTTTTTATCTTTTTGAGCAAAGAACTGTTCCAGGTGCTTTTTACAGTCTTCCAGAGAATTGAAATTTTTTCCATTAGGAGTAATTTTGTAAAGACTGAAATAAATGGAAATCTGAAGGTGCAATGTCTGATGAACATGGCGGATGAATCAGAACTTCCCAGCCAAGCTGTAACAGTTTTTTCCTGGTCATCAAAGAAACATGTGGTCTTGTGTTATCCTGTTGGAAGATAATGCATTTTCAGTTGACTAATTCCAGATGCTTTTCATCGAGTGCTGCTTTCAGTTGGTTTAATTGGGAGCGGTACTTGTTGAAATTAATCCTTTCAATTTAGCTCATAATAGACGACTCCTTTCCAATCCCACCATATACACAACATCACCTTCTTTGGATGAAGACCAGCCTTTGGTATGGTTGGTGGTGGTTCATTTCGCTTGCCCCACGATCTCTTCCATTCCACATTATTGTATGGTATCCACTTTTCATCACCTGTCACAATTTGTTTTAAAAACGGAATGTTTTCATTACATTTAAGTAGAGAATTGCATGTGAAAATACGGTCAAGAAGATTTTTTTCTCTTAACTTATGTGGAACCCAAACATCAAAGTGATTAACATAACCAAGCTGGTGCAAATGATTTTCAACATGTTATCTGGCAATTTTGATTATGTCAGCTATCTCCCATGTGGTATAACAATCCATGAGGATTGTTCTCAGTTAATGTCTCTATTTGATCGCTATCAACTTCAACTGGTCTACCTGACTGTGGAGCATCGTCCAGCGAGAAATTTCTGGCACGAAACTTCGCAAACCACTTTGGACACTTACATTCGATCAGACATATCTTCACCATACACTGCAGAAATCTTCTTTGCACTTCAGTTGTGTTTTTATCTTTCTTGAAATAATAAAGCATAATATGCCAAAAATGTTGCTTTTTTTCTTCCATCTTAATATTAAAATGGCTACACAAAAATTCACCAATTTTGATAAGTTTTTTTTTAATGCACGCTGATATAATAGCTGTCACAATACAGTCTAACAAAATTGTGTCAAATGAAGTTAAAGACAACCAAGTGCTATTAGAGCCATCTTATGGGAAAAAAGTGAATGAACCATTTGGCCAACCCAATACATCACTACCACTGAGTGTGAAATTCAAAACCAAAGAAATTATTGCCAACCCATAAATACTTTATTTTCTACTTGAATAGGGACTAGAGTAACCAAGAGAATGAGGCTAACCGCGTGTGGAATATGATTAAAAGAAAATGAAAGAAAATTGATCCAGGTATATAAATGGATCCCTTTTTAAAAAGTCAAGAATATTTTTAAGGGACTATTTTATAAAGCTGTATATAATAATAAACTCTAATTTTCACATATTCAAATAACCAGATTTTTCATTTTTTTCTCCTTTAGCAAATGACTTACCTTCTCTCAGATGGAGTTTTTCATCTGTAAAATGTGGATAATTATACCTACTTATGGGACAACTTGTGATGATGAAATAAAATAATATATAAGAAAACACTTTAAAAATGGTAAAGTACCACTACTATTAAAAGTACTGTGATGATTTTCATGAAGATCAGACAATGATAAATAATTAGGCTGACATCAAAAATTTATTTTTTAAGAGGATCTTTCAGGATATACCATATGGTCAATACTAGTTTATCCAATCTATCAATACCATACATCTTACTCTGTAGGCCTATAAAAAGGTCACTGATACTCTTTATGATAATTCAGGGAAGCTGAAAAATTCTGAAGCACCTGTATCTCATCCAAGGAAGAGCCCACTGAGAGTGTTCAAACTTTCCAAGATGGAAAGGATCTTAATCCAATTGATAAAGGAATATATTGGCACCCAATAACATCAAGGGACTTTTGAATCTGTATTGATATTTTATTCTATTCTAAATCTTTGATATAATCTCTCAGACATAGAGTAATTGTGAGTTTTCACTTTACTATTTGATTAACCGGGATACTGGATTCTTAAGAAATTGGTACCCCAGAGAGGTAGAACATGGCAAAGTGTGGGAGGATTGAGACCATGAACCAAGAGCTATGAACCCAGAACAGGCCCTGCTACTAAAGGTAATACTTCACCTCAAACTAAAGGGGTTAACCTATCAAATGCCTTTGAGGTTTGCATTTCTGTGTTTCCATTAAGTGTTTAAGCTCTTCTCCACTGATATTACCTGTCTTCATCAGCTCTCAGGAAAGTGGAAACACTAAATTAAGCACACTCCTTGTGCATGCAGGTCCACTTTTAAGGCAGTTTATTAGTTATGCAAATTATTTTTATTTCTACCAGGTAATGGAGTTTCAGTTTTTAAAACAACTATTATGGAATCTTCTCTTTTCAAATACTGCCCCTGACCTCCACCACCTCCCCAAAGAAACCACCCTGGAAGGAGCAGATCTTAGTAAAATTTTTAGAAGCTGTGGCCTTGCCTGATATGCTCTATTTAAACACCACTTCTAGAATTAAATGCCAAATCCTCAGTACTATGCACTGCTTCATTAGTTATTAATGAGGCAACATATTTGTTCAAAATTTATGATTGTTGATTTGCTCCCATCACTGTATGAAATATTAACATAGCATTTGTACTTGCAACCATTTGCAGACGTTAGATTGTGTATTTGCATATTCATGAACACTCATAAATGTTTAAGGAGACAGCACAGAAAGCATGGGAGCTGTCAGACAGCCAGTAAAAAGGCATATTTACAGCGTTAATAAGTATTTGAGTTTATAGGCCAAAACGATGAGTAACAAATTAAGTGAATTTCTGGTTTGCCTATTGCAAAGAACTAGGGATTTTGCCATTTTTTAAAGCTTCATAAACTTAAAATTCATTTCATAGATGTGGAATAAATGCTTATTGTTTAGTCACAAAATGTATGGCCTTGCTGCAAAGAAATTCCTAAGAGTGTTAGGCTTTTAGAGATTTCATTTTCACCCTTGCTGATTCATAGTTTCTCTGCCTTGGGCTTCCCTTATATCAAAGTAACGTGGAAAGGCAAATGTGTCATATGCCGAGCCATAATTATTTCCTATTTTAGTTCCATTGAGGAACCTAGACAAATATACGCTCCAGTGTTACAATACTAGCCAATGTACTTGACTTAGTCTATCAACCTATAAAAACTTGGACCTGGAGGTTGAAAGGTGTATGGAGCATTAATGGACAATAAGAGGGAGAGGCATAAAGCATCCAACTGACAGACACCTGACTTACAAATAATCCACATATGCAAATGGTGACTAACATCCCATCAAACCCTCTTTATTACAGGGAACTTCACCCTTTCCTTGTGTGATGAAAAACCTAGGAACTTTTTGAAGCTTTATGGGTCAATAATGGGAAATGTATTAAATTGGATCCCTACCTCACACCATACACAAAAAAATCAATTCCATATATATTAAAATAACTGGACATTAAAGGAATAGCTGTAAAGTTTATATTACATAAAACCAATACAGAAAAATATCTTCATGACCTCAGGGCAGGGAAGAAAGAATCAACCCACCTTATGGACAGTGTCACTGCCTGGGCCAGACCATTGAGAAATGCCTCAAATATTTACCTCTGGGTAAATGGATGGGCAAGGTAGCTCACCATATCCTGTACCAGCAAAAGAAGGGGGTCATGGATTAGCATTTGGGGCATAGCTGGCCTCTGTGTAAAGGCCTAATTGTTCTACTGGTCACTGCTTGCCCTGCATCTGCTGCTGAAATCTGCAACTGGTAGATTTGGGATCTTTTCCTTCTTGGCTCAGCAAGGACTTAATGGCTCACTGAGGTGACCCAGTCCCAGCTCAACTTTTGCTCATACTATTTAACTCTGACATCTGAAACTGATTTTCATTTGCTGTTTAGCCTGGGTAACCTCCTCAGCAGGCCAAGGCAACTGGGCCAGTTTACCATCATTGCAGTGGTTCCCAGTAATCTCACATGCCAAAAGTACCACCACCTTCCTTCTGTGTTTCTCCATAGAGCAAATTGGAACTTCTAGATATTTTGGAAGGCATAGGAAACTTAGTAGTGTAGGAGACCTGTTTCAACTTGTCCCCCTCTTAATCATGCCATAGCAGCAATTTTATTCTGATTCATAGTTTGGTGTAGAGAGGGCAGGGGATTACTGTATGAAATGGTATCTTCTCAAAATATCATATAAGAAACAGGGGGAAACTCCTTGTATTTTTGTGATTTTCACTGAGGAGGGAGGTTAACATAGAAGTTGAGTCTGGCATTTTGTCTCTGATCTCTTCTTTTCATTTCTGTCTACCTTTCCTTTCCCCACAATCATCTTGGACTAACAGAGATAGATTTTTTTTTCCCTCCCTCTTCTGTGCAGCAATAACCTCGCCTACATCATATCATTTCTTTCCAGAAACACATTTACTCTGCTCCTTTGCCTGGGGCCATGATGGCAGAAAGGGTACAGAGAAAAACACATTGACTTTCTGAGAAGGGAATAAAATCTAACCTCCCATGCACACAGCATTTGATGAGTCAGAGACCACACACACACACACACACACACACACACACACACACACACACACCCACCCCATATATACACACATGCACACAAAGTACACTCACAAACACATATTTTAACTTCCACTAATCAGAAGAAATTAATTTATTAATTCAACATATATTTGCTGTGACTCCCATATAGGTATAGTGGTGTAGAAAACAGAGAAAGCTCTTCTTTAAATGAATTATATTTTCTATTTCCAGGAAAGACATAAGTAATAAACAAAGCAAATAAATAATCTATCAGGTTATTATAAAATGCTAAGGGAAAAATAAAACAGGGTAAGAGCAAAAAGATTGATGGATTGATGGAAAGGATGTTTTATTGGATATGATGACTAAGGAAATCCTCTCTTAAAAGATGACTTTCAAGCCAGGACCAGAATAAAGAAAAGGAATAAGCCATGTGGACATCTAGTGAAATATCACTGGAGGCGGAAGAAATAGTGAGTCAAAGGCCCTTAGGCCAGAGCATGCTGAGCACGTTTCAGGATTATTAAGGAGGCCACTGCAGTGAGAGAGGAAGAAGAGAGGCAGATGAGGTCTGGGAGGTGGTGGCAGAAAGAATCATAAGCTTAGACCACAAATTCAGATTTTATTCTGCATGGTTAGAGAAGCTATTGCAGAATTTCTAGCAGAAGAGTAATAAGATCTCATTTAGATTTTCAAAGTATTCCTCTGACTGCTGCGGTGGTAACAGATTCTATAGGGCAAGCGTGAAAGCTGAGAGACCAACCTGTAAAAATCCAGGTGAGACTGGCTCAGACCAAGGAACTGGCTGCAGAGGCAAGGGGAAATTATTGCATTCTGCAGATATTTTGAGATTAAAGCCAGTGGAATTTGGATATTGAGTGTATTTAAAAAACATCAAAATGATTCCAAGATCTGGGACCTGAAGAACTTGAATAATGTTGAGACGAGGGAGACAGTGGGAGGAGCAGTTTGGAGCTGGGGATCAGAGTTCAATTTTGGATACATTTGGGACACGTATCACACCCCAAAAGAGATGTTCAATAGGCGACTGGATATATGAGTCTGGAGTTAATAGAGTAAGTCAAGGATGGAGCTAAAATATGAGAGTCATTGGCATAGAGGTGACTTATGAAGCCAATTTACCAGATGAGATCACCTAGGGTGGAATTTTAGACAGAAGAGAAAATATGGGTGGGCGTTAGTCCATATAGCACTCTAATATTTAAGAGGTCATGGATCTGAGAATAATCAAGAAAAAGGAGACAAAGCAGTCACTGGGGCAAGAGGAAAATGAGGAGAATGTTGAAATGAAAGTGTTTCAAGGAAGAAGGGGTGTGTAGAGGGTAGCTGGTTGGTGGAAGTGGGAGGAGAGAGAATTGGCCATTGGCCTTAGCATGTGGGAGCCATTGGTGTTTGGTGAGGTCAGTGTCTTTGGGGCCTTAGCATGATGGTTCAACAGAGAAAGGAGACAGGGAGAAAGGCTTTGAGAGCAAGTGAATTTTGACATAGTCATCTTTATGCCTTTACCCTATGGCCTAGAAGATTGGTCCCTTCGAAGGGTGGAGTAAAATGGAAAACCACCTTCTCTTTCTCTCTGAAAAGGGCCTGCCCTGAGTCCAGCTCAGGGAATGCAAGTTTCTAAAGCTCCTATAGCAGCAAGAAATGAGTTCTGTGTGCACTGCTGAACCTGAATATGCTTACGGAGCGGAATGCATCTTTAAGTCAATGCCTCCTTTACATCCTGTGCCCAGCTCTGTCCTCCAGCCCCTCCAGCCCCTCCACTGATGCTCCAGAAGCACAGTGCAAGTTGAAATGGGCAGCCTGCCTGTGGGGGAGATGAGCAGGGGAGACTGTAGCCAACTCAGGCAGGTTGGTGGAGAGCGAAGGCTGGGGGGCCTTGTTAAGTGGCATAACTAATAAAGCTTCTGTTTATGTAACCCCACATTCCAAGGAGCTCCATGGACTTTAAAGACATTAGCTCATGGCTTCTCCTCACTATGAGGTAGGGAGTCAGGTTCCTTGGGCTCTGTTCTACGAATGAATAAAATAATGTGAGAAACCGAAGAGTGTGACTATCTCAGAGCCATGGATGACTCAGCATGATTGGAGCACCTTCATGGCTTAGGAGCTCAGCAGGATGAAGGAGCCACATTAGAGGTAATTTGCATGGAGGAGACAGGACAAGAGCAGTTAACCATGCAATCTAAGGATACAGTGTAAATGTGAAACTGACCTGAGCTTTGCATATGGGAGTCAATATTAGGTTGTGTGAGGGCTTAGCCCCTGCCTTTACATTCTGACTCCACCCAGGACACTTGATTTAACTGTAGTAGAACCACCTGAGGAGTCAATGACATAACACATATGAAGGACTTAGAATAGAGCCTAGCCCAAAGTAACCACTCATTAGTGACATTTCAAAAAATAGGTTTATATAATACTACTACTAATAATAATTATTTAAGGGAAAAAAGAATACATGGTACATGCACACATACATATATACATACCTTTTTGGCTCATTCTATTTAGAGAGAGAATAAATAGTCCACCAGCCTTCTTCTACTTGCAGACATGGTTGCTTGAGAAGAGAGGAGCTTTATCGAGGAACTTGGTGCTGCCAAACAGAAAACTGTCATATAAGTCAGAGTAATTCTAGCTACTTTAAAAAGTTAACCCCCAAATTTCAGTGGCTTAACACACTAGAAAATGATTTCTTGATCACATAATAGCACTAGGCAGGTAAACAGGTTGGCAAGCAGCCCTCCTCCACGTGGTTGTTCAAGGACCCAGACTGATGCCAAATGCAGCATGTAGCTTTCAAGGTCACCCTGGAGGTCATATCCATTTCCAGAGAGAGAGAGAAAACATGGAGGCGCATGGAGGGTGTATGAGCTGTGGGGAGAGGGTTAGTATGGACCAAGTCTAAAAACGAAACACAACATTTTCACTTCATTTCATTGGGTAGAACTCAGTTGGAATACATATCTCAACCAAAGGGAGTTGTTAAATAGGCAGTTGGTTATTAGGTGTCTAGAATTCAGAGGACAGGTCCAGGCTAAAGCCGCAAATGTGAGGGTGAAGCCCTGACACTGGGAGATGATCCTGGATAATGCAAACCCCGGAGAGGCGACCATTTCCCAGGGTCAAGACTGTAGCATGGAAGCAAGAGTACAACTGTTCAGTGAGCTTCTGGGTCTCTCCTTCAACTCCACCTCCAAGGCTCGGCTCATTTCTGCATGTACCTGAGTGTGCAGATCAGAGAAAGATGACTTTTCTGATAAGAAAATGCTTGGATGTAAAAGACTGAACCTGATATGAGTTGGGGTTTGTTCAAGGTTAGCTTGCCAAACAAGTAATAGGGAAGCAGCTCCTTCCACTGGGAAGGGCGATGGGTTGCCTTGGAACAGGGAGAAGATGGGGAGAAGGGACAGTAACTCGAGGGCAGGGCAGGTAGAGTGGCCCTTCTGGAAATAATGGCCACTGAGAGCTTTCACGTGAGGAGACAGCCCAGGAATTTTGAGATATTGACTCTCAGTGATTCCCTGCTCTGGCTTGTACAGCAGTCCTTCTCTGTTTTCCCGAGGTAGGGTTTGGCTTTGAGAAAACTTACACTTTTTTCAAATGAGGGAGGCCCTCATTTGAAAAAAAAAAGAACGAAAAATTACAAATACAAAATTTAGTTACAAAGTGAATATTTATCTAGAACAAGAAAAAGGATCACAACAAATTCCACATTGTAAAAGCAACAAATACCACAGACATCATGAAATCCAGACAAATAACACAATATTTTTATTAATTAGTAGCCTGAATCACTTCTATCATTCTTTTTTCCTACATCTTTTGGCTACATCTGCTTTGATTGCCACTTTTTATAACAAGGGCCTTATCATACAATTTTTCATAGAATTAAAAGATAATTCAATCATTCCTCTAAGAGAGTTGATTAAAACACATTTTTATTGATGATAATTTTAAAAGGATTCTTTCAGATTCACAATTTGTTATGGACAATGTCATGTAAACCTGAGGATTTTTGTGAAATTTAGGAAAACTTCTACCAAGCTTGTTATATGAACTATTATAAATATACTTACCCTCTTATAGGACCGCTACACGCTTCTGCTCTACAAACACAAAAATGATTGTCTGTTCTGCACAGTTCCCACCAAGACAGAAAACATTATGGTGCATTTATAATTGTATATGCTGAAAAAATGGAATATAGTCCTGACAGATCACTTATCAGTCTTTAGTGAGAACTGAATCCTCCCCTTCCAATTACAAACATTGATCTTTGGGAGAGTGTACACGGACTAGCTTCTGGCTTCATCCTCTTTGCTGTTTCTCTTTTATCACCCACGTCCTTGCAGTGTCTGGTGCTGTGGGATAAATGCATTTTGCTCTATTACCTCTGACCCCTCCCTTTTCCCCTCAGTAGGCAATAGGATGGCCTTGGGTGCCCGTGCACCACCGGGACCTCCAGCAATCCCTAAACTAAACTCCAAAGTCCCCGTGAACCACAGACTCTAAATTCCTCTAAACACAAACTAAGCTCCCCACCTTAGTTGAATCCAGAAAAGCTCACGGGTCCTTCAGTACCTTCTGATTTGAGGGGAAGTGTACTTAAGGGGAAAGGATTAGCAGTCTTAATCAATTGTTATTAAGATAGCTTGTATTTGAATATATTAAATAATTCAAAATTATTAATTTTATTTAATTAAAAATATGACTATATGAGCACATTGCTTGTGCCTTAAAAGAGACCAGTGTAAGTGAGCATCCCTCTGCTTCCTTAGCTTCATGGTAAATCCCCTCTGGTTCTCTTCACCCCCTCAAGCAAAAGGTCTTCAGCACACAGCTTTATATTAGCACTTCCTTGCTGTGTTCGTTTCCTAGGGCTGCTGTAACAAATTACCCTAAACTGGGTGGCTTGAAATGACAGATGTTTATCGTCTCCTAGTTCTGGAGGCTAGAAAAGTATTTAACCAGTGTGTCAGCAGGGCCACGCCCCCTCTGACTCCCTAGGGGGGAACACTTTCTTGCCTCTTCCAGCTTCTGGCGACTCCCAGTGATCATTGGCCATCCTTGGCTTGTTGGTGCATCACACCAATCTCTCTCTGTCTTCACCTCTCCTTCTTCTCTGTCCTTTTCTGTTTCTTATAAGGCACTCTCATTGGATGTAGGGCCCACACTAAGCCAGGATGATCTTGACTCTTACCCTAATTACATCCGCAAAGACCCATTTCCTGTCAATGCAAATTAGAATATTCATTACATTAATAAACAATGTAAATCAGTGTATTAGCTTATACTGATAAATACATAATATCTATCTTTATATATCTATTGTTATAGATACCTTTGAAGATAAAAAGGAAGGGAGAAGGTTCAATGAAGAAATAATGGCTGATTTAGCTTTTGAGGACTCAATAGTTCCTAATAGTGATTTCATAAAGGTTAATGATAGCAATTTATGAAGAAAGCACTTAGTTGATGCTCTGATCACAAGGGGGTCTTTCCTGGTGGCTGATGGAGACTTTGCAGGTCAGTCCAGCACCAACACCACCCTTCCTTGTAATGAATGGCTACGAGGCTGGATGCTGCAGCTGGGGTGGCTCAGAGTTGTTCTCAGGTCAAAGTTCAGGGCTTCAACGTCTCAAATCCTTCCCTTAGTGTATCAGCAAAATATACCAGTGTTTGAGGATTGTCACTTCCCATGGACTCTTTAGTGTCACATCCCTCTGCCTGGCTGTCACCCCTCAGTAAGGTGCTATCCCCAGTGATCACAGGTTTGCAGGGTGAGCCTGGGCAGAACCATGTGGAAGGCTTGTCATCAATACCTTTGGCCTCTTCACTGTGACCTCATCAGGGTTTTTCTAGAGCCTTCCTTTCTTTCCTTTTTTTCTGAGTTTCTATCTGTTGCTGTGACCTTGAGATTTTCCACTTGGGAGGAAAGATCTCATCAATGCTTTACTGTTCATTTAATTTGATGCCTCCTTTCCTCCCAGGACTATTTACATGTTTTCTATGCTTCCAGGAGGAAAGAATGTAAAAAAAGGAAAGGAAGTCAAAAAGGAAAATTCCAAATGCCTTGGTCCCTGTGTAGGGGAGATATTTTGCAGGAAGGATTTCCCATCATCCTTGGTGTCACCTTTCATAGGAAAATAGCCCAGCCCCTTCCATGAAAGAACCCCTCACTTCCCAACCTGAAATGCTAACAGCATTGGCATTTAGAAGATACCATGTAGTGTAGAAATTCATATCTCAGACCAAGATTTGTCATTCCTGACACCAGATGGTATTCAAGACATAGAATTTCCCCCCTTGCTCCTTTAGTACTATTCCCTCTTGCAAACAAAAGCTTTTTACACAGTGAGTAATTTGTAAAGCATAAATTGGACTCATAAATGGATATTTATTCTTACGTAAATCTTGGCAAACTGAGGCAGCTACTTTACAGAGGTGATTAAAATTTAAAAGGCAGCATTGCGAGTAGAAGATAATAAAAGGTTGTTATTTACAGTGGCCCTATTTATGATAAAATGCTAAATTTATTTTAATAAATAATAATTTTATATTTATGGACAGTCATTTATAGACAAGCAATAAAAACTTCCATTTCTGCTTACTGGATTTTTCAGTACAGCATATAAATCAAATCCTTCACTCAACACTGCATTCATACTTTGAGCTTGCTGTGTTTTATCTGAGTAGTCAAGTCTGTTGTTTCTTAAATCTGTTTTCTTTATAATAAATGACTTTATTGATTTTGTTTGAGCTCAGCTCCAAATATAGCAGAATAATGCTAATGGTCCAAGAAAGAGAGGGAAATGAGAGAGCATTTTATCAGCATGTTTCAGAGTTGCAGGTAAAAACCATGGTGGTTAGCAATTTCTTTGTACAGTAACCACTTACAAAGACTTTAAATAGGAGGCTGTTAATAGCAGAGTCCAAGTCACTGTGTTTTCTTCAGGTTCTGACTTTGGGTGACTTTTTTCTTTTTTGGCAAGTTTTTTTACTTGATTATTTTTAATAACCTTAACTGATGACAAAGGGAAAGTTTTCCTGTGGGGGAAAAATTGTGTGGTTGGAAGTTTTCCAAAGTTCTGCCTTATTCTATCATAGAAAAAGGCCTATCCTAGTTTTAACCCCAAAGACAATATTATTAAAGCAGGTTTGTTTAATGGATTAAACTCACTAAGTTGGAACAGTGAGAAAAGTCAGCCTATACTGAGATATTATGCCTGTCATTTTATTTATTGTCAAAAATTATTCAGCACATACTATGTGCTAGGCTTTGCATTAGGTACTACAGTTAGAGCAAGTTGTCAGGAAGTTGGCCAATCCCAAGGAAAGAGCTGAGGGCAAATGCATGTCCAAAGGCTTCCAATGCAATCATGAATGAATGATGTCCAAGCAGATTTGTGACTGTCAATGTAAAGAATGGGTGGGAAAAGTCAAGACACTAAGAAACAAGTTCTTTCTCATGGGAAGAGGGTAGAAGCAGTGGAACTTTGCTGCACTTGATCAGGACTCTTGTTTTCACAAATTCTCATTATCATCACCCAGTTGGACCTTAAAGGTAACTCTGGCAACTGAGTGAGATATCTTGTGGACACTTAGGGATGAACTTGGGATGCCTGCCTTGTGCTCCCTTCAGCATCAACATGTCATAATCTAGAAAATGTTACAACCAAATATGAAATGTTACAACTAAACAATGAATTCATTAGCTCAATTTATCTGTTCTCATGGCTGAACAATGACTCTAAACTTTAGATCTATTTTTGTATCCAGTACTATAAATTCCAGTACTATAAATACATGCTTGATACGGGGACAAAAACAGGGTTTTCTTCTGATATTGCACCACGAATCCAAAGTGTATTAGACTGTGGCCCCCAATGACTCACATCTCCCAGTATTCATGCCTGTGTGATCCCCTCCCACGTTGACTCCTGGCTTGGCCAACGGGATATTAGCAAACACAATGTCTATAAGAGATGAATATCATACTAAGTGAAGTAAGCCAGACAGAAAAAGACAAATATCATATGATACTGCTTTTACATGGAATCTAAAAGAAAATGATACAAATGAACTTATGTACAAACCAGAAATAGACCCACACACTTAGAAAACAAACTTATGGTTACCAAAGAGGAAAGGCGAGAGGGAGGGATAAATTAGGAATTTGGGATTAACATATACATACTATTATATATAAAATAGATAATCAACAAGGTCCTACTGTATAGCACAGAGAACTATATTCAATATTTTATAATAATCTATAAGGGAAAAGAATCTGAAAAAGAATATATATATGTATGTGTATGCGTATATATCTGAATCACTTTACTGTACGCCTGAAACTAACACAACATTGTAAATCAACTATACTTCAATAAAAAAAAAGTAAAAAATTAAACTTCTATGAAATCCAAAAAGAGAGAGAGAAAGAGATGAATAAATGCTTGCTCATTAGGGCTTGTCCTCTTGGAATGCTCACTGTTGGAATCCAGCTGCCATGTAAAGAAGTCTGAAGTAGTCATGTGGAGAGGAAAAGAGAGAGAGAGAAATTCCAGTCTTCAGGTTGGGACCCTCACCAATGTCCCAGACATGAGTGGGACTATCTGGGTTATCCCAACCCCAGATGCCATTTGACTGTGACCATATGAGAGATCCTGCGTGAGACCAGCAGAAGAACCACCAAGCTGAGCCCCAGCCGTCCACAGAGCTCTAAGGAAGATTGTTATTTTAAGCTACCATGTTTTGGGGTCGTCTGTTACACAATAACAGACACTTGAAACATCAAGGGACTTTGAATAAATGTGTAAAAAAGAAGAAAAAAAGAGAATCAGGAGGAAGAAAAAACAAAACTTACTTCTATACATCTAAAAGTTTACACCGAATAAACAAGTTAACAGGGCTTCCCAGGGGGCGCAGTGGTTAAGAATCCACCTGCCAATGCAGGGGACACGGGTTCGAGCCCTGCTCCAGGAAGATCCCACATGCCTCGGAACAACTAAGCCCGGGTGCCACAACCACAACTATTGAGGCTGTGTGCCACAACTACTGAAGCCTGTGTGCCTAGAGCCCATGCTCCACAACAAGAGAAGCCATTGCAGTGAGAAGCCCGCACACCACAACGAAGAGTAGCCCCCACTCCCCGCAACTAGAGAAAGCCCATGTGCAGTAACAAAGACCCAACACAGCCAATGAATAAATAAATAAGATAAATTTTAAAAAAAGTTGACAACACAGCGAGAGCTTTTCAGATCTTAACCATTTCCTCAGTTTATATATAACTTTTAAATTATACTGTCACTGTCTAGTATATATCTTCACAAGTAGCAAATTCCAAAATCAGCCTCCAAGTGGAAAATACACCCATGCAGATGACCAATTGTGAAAAATCTGTGTGCGACTTTGTGAAAGAGCATCAAATTTAGAACCAACGACAAGGCTTTCGGAAGTAACTCTTCCACCTCAAGGCCCATATTAGCTGAAAATTGCTCTGGTAGAGTTATAGGCTGACATCTGGAAAGAATTTACAGCAACCATTATTATCTAACACCTGTCTCTCCAATCAACAATACTGACCTTTTTGAAGTTTTAAGGAAGGATAATTTTTAAATTTGTTTCTCTTCTGTTATTTTAAAATCAATCTTTATATCGTCCTTGGACATTCAACCCTAAGTCACATAGTACTCTCTCAATTTAATCACACTGAAGTGACTCCGGTAGTCAAGGAAGGGTTATCAGAAACGGCTTACAAAGAAAGGCCTGGGGGTAACGTGATGGAGACAGAAAAAGCACCTATGGAAGAGTTGTGGTCCTCTCTGCTGGCAGTAATTCCTCTACAGTTTTCTCTTCTTAACAGAGAACTGAGAATGCTTCATCCCTCGTATTTCCCAGGAGATTCTGGGAGTTTGAAGAAGCCAAATTTTCCTACCTGCAGCTTGAAGATTAAGGACTTAGCGACTTCTTGAGAGGCTGCTCCTCCTGGGTTACTGATAGACTGAGGACAAGAACTACTGACTGCTCTGAATGGGAAAAAACAAGCCCCGTTTGGGGCATCCTGCTCGTGGACGGCAGCTGCCCACCATGACATGGTGGGATATTAATGGTAAGTAAACCTCTGGTGCTTGGGAAAAATTTGAAAGGAAAGAAGTGAGAATTGTGAATTCTTAGGTCTAGGTGGGGAAAACCATAGTAGGAAAAATACTAATTCATTAGAAGAACTGCTTTCAAATAAAATCTGAGTTAAGCAAGCTCTTCAGGGAATGTCCATTTTGAAAATTTAACTTTCTCATTAACTATTATTTTTATAAGTTGTATTAGTTTCCTATTGCTGCTGTGACAAATTACCACAAATGTAGTGGCTTAATTAAAACAACACAAATTTATTATCTTACAGCCCCAAGATCTGAGTCAGAAATGAGACTTACAAGCTAAAATCAAACAGGCAGGACTGGTTTCTTCTGGAGACTCCAGGAAGGAATCTGTTCTGTGCTTCTTCAAGTTTCCAGAGGCTGTCAGTACTCCTTGGTTTGTGGCCACATCTGTCCACTCTGCCTCTATCATAATATTACTTTGTCACCTGACTCTGGCTCCTCCTGTGTCCCTTTTATAAAAATCCTTGTGATTACATTGGGCCCACCCAAATAATCCAAAAAAAATCTTCACATCTCAAAATCCTTAATCACGTCTGTCCAATCCCTTTGCTACATTAGATAACATCCACAAATTTTGGGGATGAGGATGTGGACATCTTTGGAGGACCATTCTTCAGCCTATAACACAAGTCAACTCTTTCTTTTCAGCTTTTGCTGTTTTTAAATCTTCCTGATGAAATAATTCTACTTTCCTCCTCATAAATTAAGAACTATACTGAAAAACCTGGAATCTCTTTTGCTGTCCCAGTAAGGACCCTGGAATTTTCGGTGTCCTGGGTCATTGCCACGAACAGTGAATTTTCCCTCTGGAGTATTAAAGATGCAGTCAGCGCAAGTCTGTGCCCCACCCAGGATGGAGGAGCCTCTAATATATGGTTCCAATGGCCAGGACTCATATAGAAGAGGGTGGCCTAAGGTGGGTAGCTGCCTAGTGCTATCCTCCAGCAGAAAGGAAGACTCGGGGCAAGAAAGCAGGAGCTGGTTTGCCAGGGAAGGGCACCCTGACATGGAGACGCCCCTCTTACAAGATATCTTCCCAAGTCCTAAGATGGACTGCACCAAGGAGAATCACAGGATGTCAGGCAAGTCTTTAAAACTCATGACCTCTGGTCCCTCTCTCTGCTGAGGAGGAAACCCAGTCCTGGAGAAGTGAGGAGACTTACTCATATGTTCTTAGCAAGACAGGGCAGAGCCAAGATTCGAAGTCGGCTCTCTGCCTTGTAGCATCACGCCTTCTACACTCCGTCATGGTGCCTAATATGTAAAAGATGCCTGTGTCCTTCAGCCCAGACCCACGGACTCAGAGTTCTCATAGTCTGCCATCCGTTAGGAAAGGGAAGCCTTTGAAATTTCCCACCCCATTTCATTGACGTGTAAGCAGCGGCCCACCTAAAAGCCTGCCCTTCTCACAGCATGTGGGCAAGAACCAGGTTTGGCCAGTGTCCCTTGACTTCAGACTTGTGAGAGTGGGCGCCTCCACTGTCCCATGTTTCTTCCCTGTAGCTGCTGCCCCTCAAGGAAATAAGGAAACACTCACCCATGTCATTGAGCATGGGGGATTCAGGAGGCAACCCTGCTTTGGTCAGTTTGATACACTCTTCTCAGACATGAACTTTCCCACAAGAACAATATGAATGGTCAGGGCTCCAGGCTCTTCCTACCAAATCTTCACCAAATTGCAGTGGCTAAAACCCTGCCATGGCCCACATCCAGCTCTCCCACAGTGAGTGACGATGGTCCTGTAGAGGGGGGAGGAGAGATGGGCTTCACATTCAAATTGCCATAGCACTCATTTCCGCTGCCTGGTGCACCTTGACATACTACCTGTATTCAGAAAACTTGTCACTCCTTTATCTAATCCAAATATCGATTTATCGAGCACCTTTTGTACTGCATGCTGTAATCCCAAGAGCTTTTGTGGCTTAAATGCTTTTTAAGGACTCTGTTGAGAAAGGGAGAGGGTTTCAACGCCTCCAAAGAAAGTGGCCCAGGGTTGATAAAGGTTAAAGAATCCTGTCTTACCCATCTGAATTCCATATGGATTCCGAGGGTGGCTTTGTTCAGGCCAGGCTGAGGGCAGTGACACTGGTCTTCCACTGACAGCGACAGTAGAGAGGGACATTCACTTTGAACTTCACCATCCCAGCTTAGAGACGGAGCTGCCCAGAAGGCTATGCTGGAGGGGGCTGGCAAAGCAGCAGGTGTTTAAGGAGGCAAAAGAGGCAAAAGCACGTTGTTAGGAAAAATGGTCCCCGAGCCCTGAATTGGCCTTTTACCACTGTCACTCTGGCTTATAAACCCCTGTAATGCGCGGCTTTCAGGAAGGGGGAGCTAAGGTCAGGGCCCGAAGCCCTGCCAGGAGCTCTATAATGCATAGAATAAAAAAGACAAAATGTTTCTCCAGCCACATGGCTTTCCCTCCCCACCCAACTCCCTTCCCCGGGGGGAGAATCATAAACACAGACAGCAGAATGACGCGCCTTTATTATTTCCCGAGTTCTTTCTCTGCAGATGACCTATAGAAGTGATTTAACATAGATCTGCTGGAGTTCCCGCACTTTCCAGTGGGCTCCTCCGGCTGAAGCTGGTTGATTTCTTTGGGGTGTTATCACTCTGACCTGCTCCATTAAGTAGCAAACAAAGTCCAGCTGGATATATCAAGCTCAGCTGGACTCTGCTTTCACACAACCTGCTTGATTAGGAGAATCGCTGTGCCCTTGTCACAGGGCTCCCGGTGCAGGCTGCAAAGATGTGGCTCTCATTGATTTCTGCATAATACAGATTCACACTGCCTTTCCACAACAGCGTGCCTCTCACACCCAACAATAACCTAGCAAGGATTTTTTACTTTTCTTCTTTCCAGGCTGCTTCTCCTGCTTCAGACTTATGCTGGGGTTGAGTTCTAAAAACGTGTCACTCCTGGAAGTAATGTGTGGCTTATTACCCAGCGCTTTACGGTGCATTAATTGCAGCTTGATTTAGACATTTCCCATTTGGTGACATAGTTGTGATCGTACAAACATGTCATGTTCTAAATCAATAACGTGGGAGCAGAAAGAGAGCCAAACTGTTGTAAGTGCTCCGTTCTTCTCAGGGGAAGGACCAGGGCAGTTGTTACTGGAACACGATGCTATTTGTTTATTGGCCGGTGGTGTTTATCTGGCTCCTTTTCTTAGAGCAGTTATTCGCCCTGGACCTGCCTTCAGGAGCCTCATCCTTCGTGTTTATGCCTCTTTCCCTGTTAAAAAAAAAAACCCACGAAGTTTGAAAGTGAGTGAATAAGGTACAGAGGGTTTATTAAACATCCTAAGACATGCTCCATAATATGCAAATCACAGGGACAAAATGTGGATTCGGTGGCCAAATCTTACTTTATTCAATTACTTATTATTTTAATTTATGGTGACTTTTTAGCAATCATTAAGGAAGAACAATTCAGAGCCATGTCATCGTGTTCATTTCAGCATTATTCACGTAGTGATTATAGTACATATAGTGAAAATTGGAAAATAGCATAAACATCCAATAATGGGGATGTAATAAATAAATTACAGCTCATTCATCCTGTGCAATAATATTCAGCAACTAAATAACACAACATTGTAAATCAACTATACTCCAATAAAAATTAAAAAAAATATTCAGCCACTAAAAATTATGTAGACCTATATTTTATTAGGTGTTTATAATATTCTTTAGTGAAAGTTACACAAGAAATTTAGAATGTGATATATATTTTTTGCTTAAAAAAACACTTTAAATGTGAATATATGTGCATATTTTCTAGGAAGATGTAACTGTATCACAGAAAGCATTTGAAAGATCTATATTCCAATATGTTGTTAGATGTTAACCCTGAGTTAAAACTGAATTTCAGTAAGTTGAACTGTATGAAATTGCTGAGAGCCTACCATTTTGCCCTACAGAACATCATTTTCATATTGTTCATGCTAATTTCTTTCATTGTGGTTTTATGTGTTTTATTTTTTTAAATTTTTTGTCTATGTTGGATCTTTGTTGCTCTGCATAGACTCTCTAGTTGTGGTGATCAGGGGCTACTCTTTATTACCGTGCACAGGCGTCTCATTGCTGTGGCTTCTCTTGTTGCAGAGCACGGGCTCTAGGCATGTGGGCTTCAGTAGTTGCAGCATGCAGGCTCAGTAGTTGTGGCTCGAGGGCTCTGGAGCTCAGGCTCAGTAGTTATGGTGCATGGGATTAGTTGCTCCACGGCATGTGGGATCTTCCCGGACCAGGGATTGAACCCATGTCCCCTGCATTGGCAGGTGGATGCTTAACCACTGTGCAACCAAGGAAGTTCCTGTGTGTTTTCTGATTTGTAAGTATTGATCATTTTTATGCTTATAAGATGGAAAGTTTCACTTGTCTGAAATTATATGATGATGGCACTTATCATCTTGTATTGCAATCATGCATTTGCTTTCTTTCTCTCTCTGCCTACCCCTGCAACTCATCCAACCAACAAACTAAGGAATCTAAGCATCTTTTATTTCTGTATCCTCAATGCTTAGCGCAGTGCCTGACCCTAGTAAGCATCAATGAAAATTTAACGAATGAAAAATGCCTTATGATTGAGAAACGAAGAAGACGTTGCCTTGAATCAATGGGAGAGCGTCAAGGCATATACACCTGTGCACGATGATGACATTGAGCAGAAATTCATTTGGAATTGTTCACCCAAAGTGTGGATAGCATTGTCCTGATGGAGTTGTATTCACTGCCTATCTTCTCTTGATGAAGAGAAGACTAGACATAGAATTTCATTGTTATTAATTTTATTGTGTGGTTTCTGCATTTGAAGATACGGTATAATTAACAGTTTATTAATTATATAACACGATTAAATAACAGTTTTTGTTCTACATGGAGAGGCATTAAAACAGATCACATCCTCAAAGCCTACAATAAATCAGGTATTCTGAATAACAAAGCTCATTTTAGTCATTAAAAAAAAAATCCCCTAACAATGTTTAGGCCATAGTGTTGATAAAAATCATCAAAACAATAGATTGATGAATCTTGCTTCCTCTTCCCTCCCCCCATCCATATTAGGGGCGGGGGGGGTCCTAAGTTAAAGAAAAGTAAGTATCAGAGAGAGAGATAGATCAGCAGAGAGAGAGAGAAAGGGAGGGAGGGAGGGGAGAAAAAAGAAAGGAAGGAAGGATGGGAAGAAAGAAGGTCGGAAGGAGGGAAGAGAGGGAGGGAGGAAGGGAGGGAAGGAAGGAGAGAGGTGGAAGAAAGAAGAAAGGAAGGAGGGAGGAAGGGAATTGAAGCAAAAATACAATGTCAGGTGATTCTATGCAATTCAATAATCAAACCGCACTCTTCAGCATTTCCCTGCACTGATATATTACACATTGTCTACAGAAGACTGTCTAAATATCTACCTACCTCCTAAACGTTTTCTAGGAGAAGCACTTGACATGCTGAATTTAGAAAGCTGAAAGTGATTAACAGATTGGAAATGAATATCATGAATAAGATGGAAATTAGCCAATGGAGAGCAATTCTAGGAAGCAAACTAGGCCAAAAGAGAGTAGTGAGCAGGGACCAGTGGGAAAATGAGGCAAAGTCATGTGGGAGAATAAACAGCTGGCCTTGAAATCCACAGTGAGGATTGTTAGCTTGATGGAGTGTTTTGAGGAATAAAATAATGGCATCCAAAGATTACGTCTTTAGAGGTATTGAGAATTGACTCTATGTTGGGAAATTATCCACAAATTCAGGGGAAAGTTATATATGATGGCTGGATTCCAGCCAGAGTAGTGGGGGCAAGGGGGAAAGGACTAGATTATTTCAAATGGGAAAAAATAGATATTTAACTACTTAAATTGAATCTTAAAGAAAATTTACATTGCAAAGAAATATGGAAACATAACTGAACTGCTTCAAAACCTGAAGCACAAGGAACACATAGTTCAACCAATCTTCTTTTTTAGGTTTTAATTTTGCTTGGTGTTTCACAGGAAGACCCTGGGTAGAGTGATGCCAAGTTTGCATCCTCCTATCACTGGAATCCCCTGAAATGGAGACCTGTCTAAAGATGGAGTAACCGCTGGATGGAATTTCTCTTTGCCGAATGTCAGTTCTCCCTCAGAGCCTCACCTGGGTTCACCAACAAGAGTCATTTGGGTTGTGAGTTCTGTCCTTTCATGTTGGATTCTGAGAGCTGCAGGCTACATGGGGCTTGATATAAACCTTTGTGCCTTCCACATTTTGAGTGAACAAGTTCAAAACTAAATAGGAACAACATAAAAACCTGAGGTGAAAGAATAACTGGGAAATTTAATAAAGAAGAAATGACATGTCCAATTTGAGAATGAAATTGCTTTACCGGAACAAAATTCAATAAGATTTGAAACCCAGCGCCTTCAATGCTATCACGGTACCCAACTTCCTTAGAAATGAAGAAATCTGCCTTCTGTTCCGAGCTGGAGTTTAAAAAGAGTGCTATTCATTAAAAAGCAAAGCAAAGCAAAACAAAACCTGACTGCTTTTTATAAGACTCCAAATTATTTGATATTAAAAAAAAACTTGAAAAGGAGTGTTTCTTCAATATTTGTTTCTATGTTAAACTTTATTAAATTTATTTTTCACATCACATACCCAAATGCTGTTTGTTGAGCAAATATTCCAACCATTCTTTTTAGATTCTCTGGTTTGCAGCTAAATCAATATTTTCTTGAAATGAAAGTATAATTTGAATTCTCCAGAGGTCAAAAGTATTTTGAGGAAAAATACCTGTTGTAATTGCAACCCACGAGTTTGATGCCAAAATCAATGGTAACAACTTTTCACCGGGGATGATTCCATTTAGCATGGAGTTGCCCTCTCTCTTACTTCTTCCCATGAATAGATTAGGCTCATTCAATCCAAGTTCAGGACCAGCTGCTATGCAAGAAGCAATAATACTTTACATTAGGCCTCTGTAGTTTCCCGAACACTTCGTGCCCATGCTCTCATTTATTAATTAAAATAATGCTGTGAGTGCTTTGAAGGTAAGAAACATGCCCCACTCTCTAAAATGTCACCACGGCATAGCATGTAGGAAACATTCAATAAGTATTTGCAGACTCAATGGAATAAATATTACTAGCCTCACTTTATAGGTGAGGATGCTTAGATGTAGAGAAAATAAGGAATGCGTCCAAGAATCATCTAGATCTTTCTGATTCCAAATCTTAGTCTTTTTTTCTAGAACATGTTGCTCCAAGATTTGCCATCCTAACGATTTTGCTGGCTAAGATGAGATGCTAAGATTCACATTCGCTTCTATAGAAATGAGTAATACCGTAAACTCTAAATCGGCTTTTTGAAGGATGTGAGGCAATATTCATGAAAAATGTAAGAATAGGCAATCTCCATAGATTTAGTCTCCACTTGTCCAGCCCATGCACCATTGAATTATGGGTCTGTGTGATTTGAGAGTTCAGTTGAATTGATTAATAAGATGAGATAGTTTCATAGTTTCTGAGAAATACTTTCCTTTAAGAGATTATGACTGTCATAGCATTGCACTCCTGACTCACCTTGAAGCTTGGACCTCTAGAGTACCACTTCCCAGCTTCATTGGAGTAGTAAACCCATATTGTTTGGATTTCATGAAGCTCCAACTCTACTGCTAAATATGTTTCAAAACATTCTGCAATATCTGTAAACACTTCCCAACTTAGTTAACAAAAAGTATTCGACTCTAGGGTAGGGTCTCTTAAAGAGTGGCGCCTGGACCAACATTATTACCTGGGAACTTGTTCAAACACAATTTCAGTGGCCACACCTAGACCTACTGAATCAGAGACTGGAAAGTGGAACTCAGAAATCTGTGTTTTATTTACCAAGCCCTCCGGGTGATACTGATGTCCATTCAAGTTTGAGAACCACTGTTCTGCGGTATAGACTACAACTTTTTTGGATCCTAAGCTAGAAAAAAATTAATGATAAAAAAATTAATTAAATTTATAAAGATCTCCCTTAGTTAAAGAAGACAACCTAAACAGAGAAATAATGAAAGAGTGGGGCAGTTTTGTTCTCAGAGGGAATTACCAAGTGTCCCCAAGAGGCTGAATTCTAGGGCTTACATGTGTAGCTAAATATTCCTTTGGGGTCCTAATAAAATGTCTCCTTAAAGAGTTCCTTTGAGATTCATCATCTTGTTCATAGTACAGTACTGATATTATGTTAAGCAACATATCTGTGTTACTAACGTCAGGTGAATTTTGTTTCACAAAAATTTTCCCTGGGAAAATGTAAAACAACCGTTTTTAAACATCTAGTGCTTGATTTTGAGTCATTTTTTGGCAAAAATGACTCTTTTGAAAATGGCTGTAATTTGATGGAGCTTTTGTTACTGGATTAACTTCTAATGGGCAAATTATAAATGTAAATAAATGAGAACAGACCACTTAACTATTCAGGAGAAATTCCTTACATTCAAACATAACTTTATAATGTCAAAATAACCAGTAGGTATTAATCAGTATCTGGGCTATGTAAATATTTGCTTGTTTCCATAGTGATTGGCAAGCCCAGATACAGAAAAAAAATCCACACATGTTATCACTTCCTAATAATATGATCATAAAAACACGACTCAGACCAGACTGAGAAGAGAATAAACACCATTAATTAAAAGATTTATAAAATAGAGGAGGAGGTGACAAACAGAGTATTGAGTGCAAAAATGCACAAAGGAGGTAAAACATACCTCTTTTTTTATTCCAAAAGAAACTTGAGCAACCCTTAATTATCTTCCAAGATGCTATTTAGAATTTTCCAAAAATAAAACATCTGACAACTGCTCAAAGCACACCGCACCCCCACCCACAAAACATACACTTTTAAAGTGGATATACAGCCATGGCTGTGAAGTGTGTTTGAAAAAAAAGTGAGACTGTTGGCATTTCACTTGAAATCAACTGAGAAGTTCTTTACTAAAGAAGTGAGAAGCTTAAAGCTGTTTTCCCAAGCTTTAGGGGAGTACAGCATATTACGGAGGAGGAGCATTTGGTCAAAGAGTAAATTAGTAGTGTGGTTCACACATTGCATGAGAAATCTACACAGGAACCACAGTTGTCTTAAATAATCAGTCCCGTTAACGGGCCTTTGGTTATGAAATTTCTTCACAAAGCAGTCACCAGCGCAAAGGCTGTTTTTAGAAACACTTTGTTCTTCTGATCTCTGCTAGGATAATGCAGCATCTTTTTTTTCCCCTGAATGATTTCTAAAAATAAAAACAAACACAAAAAGCACAAACACACCCTCAAGTAGCAGGAGAAGAAATGAACATACCACAGAAGGTTATTTCAATAGGTGCTTAGTTAAACACACACTCAAGGGGGAAATGCAGACGTGAGATCCTAAGTGGAGAAAAGTCCAAAAACGAAGACTATTCTGATTGATCCTTTTCTGAGCACACAATGAGACCAAATTTAAAGCATTATGATAAAGACAGAAACTGCAGGAATTACATAATTATTGGATACTATCTCATGCTATATACACACACACACATTCAATTTAATTAAAAATTTAGATATCATTAAAACAAATTATATAAATTAGAAAAGAAAATTTCCACTCTGAGGGGTAGTGAAGAATTCCTACCTGGACCATGGACAGATTTCACTCTCTAAAGCAACATAAATTTCTTAAATTGAAGTATAGCTGATTTACAGTGTTGTGTTCACAATATAAATTTTTGTACAGAAAACTTGATAAGCAAAGTTAAGATAAGCAGCAAGCTGGAAGAAAGCGTATGCAAATACTATTTTAGACAAATGTTTTACATCCTTAACATGTAAGGGATTCCTATAAATCAATAAAGAAAAGGTAAGCAACAGGAGAGGAAACAGACAAAAGAATTACAGGAAGCGATAAAGCCAATACACATGTGAAAATATGATCATTTCACTAGTATTTAGTGACCTTATCATTAGAAGAAGAATACTATTTTCACCCATCAGATTGAAAAACATTTTAAAGATTAAAAATATCCAGTGGTGTCAGATATGGGCTCACTCGTGTATTGTTGATACAAATGGATAGCATTTTTAAGGACGTTTTTATCATCATCTTCCATAGTTTGAAATATCTTTGGCTTTTGATCCATCAATTCAACTTCTGGGAATCTATACTTCAGGAATATGACATACTTGCTCAAAGATTCATGTACAAAGATATACACAGTTGAACTTCATAATGATGGAAAATTAAAAACAATCTAAATGCCCATCAAGAATGGTATAGCTCATACATAGTGAAGTAAGTCAGAAAGAGAAGGACAAATATTGTATGCTAACTCACATATACGGAATCTAAAAATGGTACTGATGAACTCAGTGACAAGAACAAGGATGCAGATACAGAGAATGGACTGGAGAACTCGAGGTATGGGAGGGGGCGGGGGGTGAAGGGGAAACTGAGAAGAAGCGAGAGAGTAGCACAGATATATATATACTACCAACTGTAAAATAGTCAGTGGGAAGTTGTTGTATAACAAAGGGAGTCCAACTCGAGGATGGAAGATGCCTTAGAGGACTGGGGCAGGGAGGGTGGGGGGGACTCGAAGCGGGGGGGAGTCAAGGAAGGGAGGGAATACGGGGATATGTGTATAAAAACAGATGATTGAACCTGGTGTACCCCCCCCCAAAAAAAAAAAAAGGAATGGTATAGCTAAAGGAATGATTGTTTATGTAAAATATAGGCTATACAGAACCATTTTTAACAGCTTCAAGATATATTAACTATGAAGTAAAGCAAACTATTACAGGAATTATTCCTTAAGAGGAGAGTGAGATAAAAGAATGGAGGGAGTAAAGCAGGGGAGAATTTTGATTTTTACTTTGTTTAATTTGCAATCAAGTTTTGAAAGAAATAAACAGTGATAGAATCTACATAGCATAAAATTTCCCATTTTAACCATTTTACGTGTACAGTTGAGTGGCATTAAGTACATTCACATTGTTGTACAACCATCACCACCATCATCTCTGTAACTTTTTTTGATCTTCCCAAGCTGAAACTCTATACCCATTAAACGTTAACTCCCCATTTCCCTCTCCCCTCAGCCCCTGGAAACCACCATTCTACTTTCTTTGTCTATGAATTTGACTGCTTGGTACCCTGACAGAGTTCTGGACGTGCTACTCCAAAATAAGGCACCTTGGCATATTGAGTACAGTATTTCAAGCTGAAGGAATGTGAGTTGCAGAAGGATTTCCTGACTGTCCTCTGAAGTGTGTTATAAGACCCTTACGTGAGAGGTGCCCTCATCATACCCAGAGGAAAGGAACTTCTTTATCCCTGAAGACAGAGAAACACCAAGAGGAATCTGAACAAACAAGACTTGCTGTTTCCCCACTTTACTACACTTAGCTCATACTTACCACAATGTCCTATCACATTTTTCCATGCGTGTCCTCTCTTCATTAAACTTAGCATAAAAACACTCAGGTTTAACCACTTCTTTGGGTCCTCATTTCCTTATGAAGCCTTCTGTGTCACACAAAACTTACAAAAATAAATTTGTGTGCTTTTCTCTTGCCAATCTGTCTTTTGTTATAGGGCTTCTGGCTGAGAACTTCAAAAAATAGAATAGAAAGATCATTTTCCTCTCCTACAACCTCATGTAAGTGGATTTATAAAATATTTGTCCTGTTATAACTGATTTATTTTATTTAGCATAAGATCGCCAAGGTTCATCCATGTTTAGCATGTGTCAAAATTTCCTTTCTTTTTAAGGCTGACTAATATTCCATGGTATGTAGTCTGCCATCATTTTTAACAATAAAAATGAATTGTTTCTATAATATATAACAACCAAAGTACAAATAAAACTTGAAGCTGTGCTTCCAAGGGTACACTTATGCAAACCCTTGTGTCAAAATGGGTTTTGGCAACAGCAATAACACATTTCAAGGAAATTAAATATTGATTGAATACATATTTCTACAGTCTGAAAACATTTACTTTCTTGTTTCCACTTACCTGAGTTTGGTAATAACTGTAGAACCTGGTAGAACTTGAGGATTAAGAAATAAAAGAAAGAAGAGAGAGATTGAGAGAGAGAGAGGTAGGGAAGGAGGGAGGGAGGGAGAGGAAGAGAGAGAGAGAAAGAAAAACAGAAAGAAATACAGAAAGGCAGAAAGAAAGAAGGGGGAGGGAGGAAGGAAGGAAGGAAGGAAGGAAAGAAGGAAGGAAGGAAGGTAGAAAGAAACAAAGGGAGAGAATATCTTTTTATTGAATGTTTAGTATGTGCCAGGCATTGTTCTAAGTATGTTAAAAATGTACCTTGCATTTTTAAACTCATTTAATTCTCCCAAGTAACCCTGTGTGGTAGATCTTATTATTGTCCCCTATTTAGTAAGGTTCTATAACTTTCCCCAGGTGACACAGTTGTAACACTTAAACATCTGCCCTCCACACACTCTTAGTTCTCAACACCCCTGAGTATTCTGTTGAGGAAGATACCACATCTGTTTACCAAGAGGCTTGGGAGGTGGGGTTTCCAGAAGGTTTTTATTAATTTTATGCTTCCTGTCAATTCAATTGCAGATCCTAATCCATGAAATGACCCTCATGGGAGACACCAGGAGAAAGAACCCTGACAAGCCAGCCTGGAGGGAATAACAGTGTAGAAGTGAATGTGCTCAAAGTCAAAACCTTGATGATCGTGAGATGGTGAGATTTGTTCCTTCTCTGCTTTTAAAGTGTTCATGGATTGACAAGTGAAGGGCCATGAAAGTCAAAAACTGCCTTTGCTTCCCAAAGGTACACATTCCAGAAACATCCAGAGAAAGAGATTGAATTAACCAAGTAATTGACTTGCTTGCCTTAAATTAATTTTCATGTCTTGTAATTATAGATGTGGACCCTCTGGCAGGCCCCACATCTAGAGTTTTAATAAATACATTTAACCAAACAATGAGATTGCTCATTGTCTGATCCTTTTCTGCAAAAAGTTAAACACCACAGAATATTTGGCAAACCCTATGGAGAAGGAAAAAAAAAAAAAAAAAAAGCTGGATAAGTGGACTAAGAAATACTGATAAAAGAAGAACTTCCCTTATAACTCGTTCTATGCCATAGATTTCTTTTCTTTCTTTTTCTTTCTTTCTTTCTTTTGTTGTTGTGAAGCTGTAGTTTGTTCATTTTCATTGCTGGATGTTGGGGACGCATAGGGAATGTTCATAAACTTTCTTGTAACTGTATCCTGGTGTCTATAAGTGCGTATTTCTCTTGATTGTCTATACCTACCAGTGTAGTTAGAGGATCACAGTATATGTGTTTTCACTCTTACTTGATAATGTGCATGCTTTCCAAAGAGGTTGTACGAACTTACATTGCTACCAGCCGTATAGCGGTTTCTGTTGCTCCATATCTTTCTTGACACTTGGTGTTGTCGCAAGTTAGAATTTTCCTCATCTGATATAGCCATAGATTTCCCAGGAGCACCCTCACGGGACACCCTCACCTTATTGTCAGGCAGGAAAGATGGCAGACTAATACGAAAATATACACGATCACAAGGTGTGAACAAATATAGGAAAGAAAAATACAGTGTGTGATGAGGGAAAATGAGAGGACTGACTTGATTTAGACTGAAAGTTCCGGGGATGTTCCCTAAAAAAAATGACATTTACTTCTAGACTCAAAGGATAAGTAGACGAATGACAAGTGACATTTACATCCAGACTTGAAGGATAAGTAGGTAAACTGCGTGAAGAGTGGGGAGAAGAAGGGAAGAGCATTTGGGGGAAAGGGGACAGCTTTGGCAAAGGCCCTGAGGTCAGAAAGAGGTTGGAGGCTTAGAGGACTGGGG
The DNA here is from genome assembly GCF_030028045.1 of Hippopotamus amphibius kiboko. Lineage (NCBI taxonomy): Eukaryota > Metazoa > Chordata > Mammalia > Artiodactyla > Hippopotamidae > Hippopotamus > Hippopotamus amphibius. Next base: position 96,665,584 of record NC_080196.1, read on the forward strand.
AAGGGCTTTGCACAGTAGAAAGTGGCCAGGAAAGCAGTGCAGGACAGCCAAAGGTCATAGTTTTCAGGCCATGTGAAGGAATCAAACTGTGTTCTCTCTGCAGTGGGAGGTCAGGGCAGTGATTTGATGAAGCTTGAGATCTAATTTGAAATTTTAAGAGAATCATTGTGGCTGCTGTGAGAGAGACAGTAACTTGGACTAAGGTGCTAGCAGTGAAAGGTGAAGGTCAAGGCAGATCTGAGTGATATTTTTGAGGTGATAAATACTCATGCACTTCCTGTCATGTCTTTATGACAAATCTCGACTTCTTTACGGCATTCTGTTATTTATTACCAAAAGAATCTGGGCTACTTATTTCATGCCTTTTCAGCCACCCACACCTTGAACCGTGCTGCTCCTACCCCTCAAGAGGCCAATACCCTTTTATAGGTGGCAGAAAATTTCTCTATAAGACCCAAGTAACTTATGCAGAATCAGTCACCCCCTCTATTAAATCCCCATTGCACTGTATATGCACCTCTGTTCATTGCATGATATTTTTCAGTCTGTCTACCCAGCCCCTTGCACAATGCCTGGCACATAGCTTTACTCAATAAATGTCTGAACAAAGCAAGGATGCAAGGAGATAGGAAGAGAGGGAAAAGGAAAGAAGTAAGGGAAGAAGGTAGAATAAAACTGGCTTTTCCTGGCCACTCCAGCTTTGGTCAGCACAAAGATGTTAGCAGAAAAAAGTGAGAGGTTCTGTCCTAATCTGGTTGGCTTCATTGGCAGAGACCATGGTTTAACATAAAAAGAGGCAGATCAGGGACTGCCTCCCCTTGGGGCTCCTCTCCCCTGTCGGAAGTCCAGCTGCTTCTCAGATGTGGAAATGGTGGGTACGTGTGTCTTCGCAAGTCAGCAAAGTCCCCCTCACTCCCACTGTACAATGTCACTCCTTCCCTGGTCTGCCGAGAAGTCACTGACTCCAAGTGAAGCAGACCGATCTAGTATCCTTGCTACTTTTCAAGTACGGTCTACCCTCAGCATGAGAGGGCTTAGCAAGGCACACATGTGTCCCCAGGGCCACTCATCAGAGGCACTGGGTGGACGTGTGGTTCTCAATGATGAGTGTCATTTACCAAGCCAGTCCCGCCCTGGGGGAGCCTGGAGCCTCAGCAGCAGGTGGAATGTAGACCCCCCTCCCTCCAGGGACTGCTTCCATGGGTTTAGGAAAAAGATAGGTTGGAATCTGTGTTCTAATTCACTGGGCTGTATCAACATAAAGGGACCCTTCAAATACAACCACAACTAGGCTGAGACATAAACAAGCCGGGCCATTTCCATTATGTTTACACCACAAGCATTCAGGTATTTGACATCATGGACATCAAATATTTGCATCACTAACTGGATTTTTCTCATTTTCAATTGATGTTTTATAGTCAGGGTCATTGGATATTTTCTGTTCTAAAAGTCAGAGGAAAAGAGGGTAGATGGCTTCTCCTGAAAAGATCTGGAGTGAAGGGCCTCTCCATTCCACTTGGTGAAAATTGTCAAACAATATAATACCTTTTATATTGTAAACATATCATATATTTGTGCTTTCAAGGAGCTCCTGAAGGAGTGTATCCCCTCTGCTCTGTCATCCTTCATAATTAAAGGTTATATACATCCAGAGAGCAAAGACCCACACTAAATATATTACAGGAAAGCTCTTGCTTTAAGCCAGTGCTAACTCTTAGGTCCAGCTTTCAAGGTTACGACACTCCATTTCTCCTGATCTGGAGAACAGAACCAAATGTGGTGTGCTACCCTTACCCAAGTCCAGAACCAGAACACAGCTGAGAGTTTTCAAAGAAAAAATTATTTAAACAAATGCATCCTTGACTCAAAGAATTCATTTGTTTTCCTAAAAGAGTTAGAACAAAATTGGGAGAGGGATGGTCAGGAAGAGAATGTAACCATATAGTCTGAGTGCTTTGTGGAAAGCTGGGGGAAAAAAAGCCACTATTCTCTCTCTCTTGAAACTCACCCTCTAAATCAAAAAATATTGATACAGGTTCATGACAAAAAGACACACAGACAACTGCACAAACATTAAAAAAATCTAATTAAACAAGAGAACAAAAATATTGATAGAAATGTTTCCTAGGACCTGTACAATTTGTTCTTGCTGCAAATTTATTTTTCTCACTTTTCTTTTATGTCAGAGGCATGTGACTGAAAAAGTGCAGAGAATGACAGATCAAAGAATGACTGGACAGAGCAGTGGCCCAGACTGGGGAAGGGCCAATGTAGGTCCTTCCTGAAGAGAGGCTCCGGAGTTCACTGTAAAATGGGCTCTGAAGAACTGACTTCTAATCCTAGCTCTCCACTAATTTTCTAAAACTTGGGTTTCAGTGCCTTCAGTCTGAGAAATGGGAGTGATAATCACCCACTCTGGTTATTTCACACAGATGTTTAGAGGATAAAAACAGGCAATAGATGAGAACATACTTTATTTTTTTATTGAAGTACAGTTGATTTACAATGTTGCATTAGTTTCTGGTGTTCAGCAAAGTAATTCAGTTATACATACATCTATTTTTCTTTTTCATATTCTTTTTCATCATGGTTTATTACAGGATATTGAATATAGTTCCCTGTGCTATACAGTAGGACCTTGTTGTTTATCCATTCTATATATAATAGTTTGCATCTGCTAGTCCCAAATCCATCCCTCCCCCACTCCCTTTCCCCCTTGGCAACCACAAGTCTGTTGTCTCTGTCTGTGAGTCTGTTTCAGTTTCGTAGATAAGGAGAACACACTTTAAACAACCATGTAAAGACATCTGTGGGAGATTTACCTTTAGGGCCTGCAAGGCTGGTTCTTTAGACACTAGCTTTTTTATCCAGACAAAATGTTGAGAATCTAGCACTGTTTTATGTTCACAATAAATCTAAACTCATCCGGAAGGGAAAGAATCTAGATGTGTTTTTTTTAAAAAAAAGTATAAAGTGGTAAAAGTTGCTGCAACCTTGCTCAGCAAAGAAGCCATTTATTCAAAGTAAATGACTCACTGAAGAGGAAGGAGGAAAGAGCCTGGAGGAGAGAGAAGATTCGCTGGCTGGCGGTGAATAAACCCTGCAGGGCTCTCTCCCCACCTTTCATCCTAACAGATACTCTAATAGGAAGATGACATCACCAAGAAGAACGTAAATTGGAGGGATGGTCCAGGGACTGCAAGAGCTTGAGAAATCCAAAGGGAGGTATTACCCCAGGGCTCATGAGGGTGGGGGAGGAATCCCTTTTCTTGGTGAAAAAGGAAGCAGAAAGCTGGTTCTCTTGGGGAAAGTTAGACATTAGGGCGAGAGAACACAGTGACAGTAACAGAGTTTTCAAGCCCAGGGACTGCTGTTTACATCTTTCTTCAGCTTCATATTTGCTGTAATTAACTCTAGTTCAACTTCTTGTGTCTCTGAGAATTTTCAGGGTGATAACGTCTTGTCTGTCACAGGGCTGCAGTCAGGGGTACCTGCAAGATCATCTGTAATGTTTCTGGCACTCGAAAAAATTCTGTAAGATAACCGTATAGTTTGGATGTTTTGTGGAAAGCTGGAAAAGAATAGCCACAATTCTCTCTCTCTTCTCCTCCCTCCGTGTCTCTCTCCCTCTCCCTATCTCGCCCTCTCTCTCTCTCTGTCTGTCTCTCTGGGAAGTTTTTTTCAGGAGAGGACTACAGGATCAGAAACTCCTAAACATCCATGAATTTGTCACTGACAACCATTGGTGAAATATAGACTCATTTAAAATGTGCATATTTCAAAAGTCGGTGAATCAATTCTACACACAAGTATAATTATACTTGAAGTATCCTTGTTAGACAAGAGTCAGTGTGGGGAGTAAGTCCATTAAAATAATAGTGTTTGGCAAACAGAATTATTCTCTGTCATCAGAAGTCCTGAGGAAAATAGTTTGGCTTTCCGAGTCATTGAAGTAAACTTTATACCAAAATGCATAGGGCTGCCAGCAAGGCATTCGAAAAGTTTGGACTCGACGTGGGACCGTTGAAATTCATTTGCACAGATGAAGCACCTGTGAAAAAGGTGGGGGGTGGGGGGGAAGATGGGCGTTAGAGGGAATGTTACAACAACTTAATCAAAAGAGAAGGCTTCAGAGGTCCTGCTCCCAACTTATCATCCACTGTGACAGTTTGGGCTTTGATCTTTGAACATCTTGCTTCTGACTCCAGTTTTCAATCTCTGAGGGAAGCACCTGGCTTTGATTTTAGCTGCTTCATTAAAAAAAAACTGTGATCCAAATGTTGGCCTGAGTTTGCCCACAGAGCCAGAAATATCAAGATGGCTCTGGGATCCTTGCAATGTGTCTTTGGTGAGCCTGGATAGACTCAACCGTGCCAATAGGACAGCTTCCTGAAACTTCATTCAACGATATTAGGTGGGCACTTACTATATGCCATCCACCACTCTAAGCCCAGAAGAGGGTTCTCCAAAGGCAGCCGGAAACACAAAACAAGATTCATAGGTATGTCCATTTGTGAATGTCTTTGAAATAAATCTACTTCAAACAGTTACACACACGCGAACACACACTCACACGCAAACATAATTGGTGATTTCATCGATTCTAAGCAAGGTCAGCAATAAGAAATGAATGTGAAGTGTAAAATTGCTGTACCATTCAATCCAAGGGAATTCTGCCACCCTGCATGTTCTTAAATCAGTGAGGTTTGTGTGATTTCCCCTATAATTTCAAGTTCAGTATATTCAGATGTTTCTCCATATCAATGAGAAATTGCACTCAAGCACCACACAAAGTGTGAAAAGTTCCATATTTTAGAGCCCCGATTAACAATATCCTTGATCTAATGAAGCGACACAGTAAATCGCTTCAGAAAGATGCTTGACCAAATTGTCAGGCCACATTTAATTAAAAAACTCATTTTATAAGTCTCTAATCCTTCACAAATAGATTCCAAATACAAATAAGGTAGGTCAAGTCATCCTTTCCAAGGCATCTTTCTACCTGGCCTACCTGGGAGCTCACCACATCCATCAATCAGAGCTGGACCTGTGGGCAACCAACAGTGTTCAGAAGGGCCCCGTGTTTGCGATTTAATACTCTGCAGCTGCTGCCTTGAAATTCTTAATTTTTTCTTTGAATAGGTGTTTTGTAGGTGGAGTTCCAAAGGACGAGAAGGGGGCAGAGAGCAAGTGGAGAAGCAATGCAGTGCCTTGTGCACGCAGTCCCACCTTTTGCAGCCCCTGCATTGGCCCCACCTCCTGGGGTACCCAGCTTCGATTGGCCTTACTGTCGCCATCCCCTGCAAAGTAACACCATTGCTGCCTTCCACCCACTTCTGTACACACCCCCCTCACCCCCCAGGGGGCTTAGGAAGGTCAGGGTTGGGCAAGACAGGATCCTAGCACATTCTATGGGCAAATCAGCAGGGATGCTCATCTCCATCCAGGTGCTTAGTGCTCCCCTGGCTGGTACTTCTTCCCATCCTGGCTGAGGCCCAGTTTATAAATCCAGTCCCTGGCAGGAGTGGGGAACCAGCAGTTGTCAGGCCAGAGTGGACTTAGTTTCCCTGACTTGCAAGGGATCTTCCAGGTGCCTGGAGAGGCCGAGCTCACCGCAAGAGTATCCAGAGGAGGAATGATGAGTTAGAAAATAATTAGTTTAAAACCCTGGCTTCTCAGTTGTTTGCTGAATTTTTGTCAGGACACGGGTCTCTCCCTGATCATCCTTCCATTTCATGCCGTTTCCAGATGATGACCTACATTTTTTTTATAGATCCCAAGGCCAGATCGAGTTTCCTTCTATTTTCCCACCTTTTATAAATTATTTTACCTGTGGAGTTTTCTCTTTCTAGAAGGCCTGTGTGATTGGAACATAACTACTTGTGGAAAATCATGGCGTGGTTTTCCCTCAAAAATATATATACTCCTCAACTCGTTTTTATTTTTTTTTAACTTTTAATAAATAACACTTACAAAGCTATCACCCTAAAAGTCTAATCTAAGATGTTAAGGAAATAGACCCTATGAACAAGAGATAAAGTTCACAGTAATTCAGATTCTTTACTTGTGTCTTTCCTATTCAACGACGATGAGATACCTGTTCATATTCTTGCAATTCCATGCCTTCCTCCCAGCCACTTCCCTCCATCACTGAGTTTACACAAAATAGGAAGGGATAGAGTTGGGATCTGAACCCAAGCAGCTGATTCAAGTCGTGCGCTTTGCCATTACACTTATATCAATGGTTCTTAAATTTTAGGAAGCAGAATCCAGAATCACACGGATGTCATCGAAATGAATTATTGGTCCTGTTCCTGAGTTTCAGATGCATTAGGTCTGAGATTCTGCATTTCTTACAAGTTCCCAGGTGACGGGGATGCTACTGGTCCAGGTCCACACCCTCTGAAAGCCTCTAATTATGTAGTAGTTTGAAGTCTGATGTTAAGTGAATCGCAGAAAGAAACTTCATCTTCCCAATGCTCTTTCTTGCCCAGAGGAAGAATACTTATCCTTGTGATCATCCTCGCATGAAAGAAAGATACCTACAGCAGATAGCTTTCTTTAAATCTCCAAGCATGTGTCAGACCTGTTTTTAAATCTCATCTGAGGCTGCCTTTCACAGGTTATGGGAAGCAAAAGCTTTCCCTTGTCCCATAGGCGGTGACTTTGGGACAATTGCTCCATTCTTGGGCAGCCAGATTTGCTCAGTGCTGCCAAGACTAGGTCCTATAAAGGTCTCGGTTGCCTGTTAAGCTCATGGGCTCTGTGACAAGGTGTAGAAACCAACCTGTGCACTTCTTATCCAACAACTCCAGTGAAAAACATCACCTATTCTCACAAGTAAAGAGGGCAATTCACTTTGAAATTTTTGAGACCATAGACGTTGTTGAACAATATCAGTCAGCTTGGAGGTCCCAGTTACACAGAACAATGACAACTACCAACTGCTCTTCTGAAAGCTTTCTCACTTTTGCTCTGGTTAGTGCAGTAAATTCCCTTTTTTCATGTGTTCATTATACAAATAATTTTTAAAATTTATGCGCAGTTTGGAAAAGAAGGGGTAAGTGACCCATAATCTCAACACACTAACAAAACTGATTCTGGCATTGTGGTTTATTTCCTTCTGGTCTTACTTCTATTCATAGTATTTAACGTGGTCATAATTTGTAATTATGTTGTCATAAATCTCCTGTCACTTAACATTATAAAGTATAATAATCCATGTAATTACTTAGATTTCAAATACAGAAGAGTCTTTAAACATCCCCAGTGTTTCCTCCAGATGCTATTAGGATACAACCAATAGTCATATTTAAGATATACTCAACTTTTCACTTAGATTCCAGGGATTCTTCTGGTTTCATTTTTGCTCTGCAGTATTATTCAGATGGTTCAGTGCTTAACCCAAGAGGAAGGGGTCTTCTCAAGCCCTACTTAGATATCTCCAAGTTCACAATCAAAACTAGAGCCCTGTTCCTTGGTTGGAGGCCAGCTTTCTCCTTGGGTTTCACATTTCACTCCTTCGCTTCTGTTACTGTCTGCATAGACCTGGGCGGCAAAGCAGTTGGCCATTATAATCTTCATTATAAATGCTTCCTTCTTTCATTTGGGGGAAGAAGCACACTTTTCCAACCAGAATTCCATCACATTCCTATCCATCTACCCAAACCCTACCGATCCTACAGGCCACACCTCCCCCCATTCAGACAAGACTGCAACCTCTCATGGGGAGCTAATGTGCCCTGTGCTCCTCCTCATCCTATAGGCTCTATTGTCCCCACAGAGCCTGGGCAACCCCCCGGCTCAGTGCCTTTGTCCTCTAGTCTCTGTGTTGTGCTGCAGAAACTGTGCAGTAAACCCCAAAACCGGGATCAGGACTGAAATGAGACAAGATCAGGGCATGGAGTGTCCTGCAATAACCACTGTTCCATTTTCTGAGGTTTTCTGTTAGAAAATAAATTCATTAGGTTTTAAAAATCAAATATTGAGCAGTAAAGAAATAAATTGTAATGATCAAGATAATCAAGGGTAACTTTAACAAAGAATAATCACAGAGGATAGTGCCTTTAAACCTATTCGTTTAGAAAAAAAGCCTTTGTAAATAAAACTCGGGTACAAACACACATGCGTGCGTGCATATACACCCACACACACACACTCATTTATAAAGTGGTACCATTCCAGGTAATTGTGTAAGAACTAGGGTGAGCAGTAAAGCTTCATGAAGAAACTGAGAAACTCATTAGTAGTCTGGAATGCCTCCCCCCTCTGACTCTCATCCCTCTCTCACTCTGTACACACATCCCCTATACACACACAAACATACACAATCTACACATAAATACAGGTAACACATTCATAAGTTTTTTGGTCTGGCAAAAATTAGAAAGTCTTTAGTACATGTATATCATCATTTCATGGGAAAACATCAAGTTTTCAGCACTTTAAGAATCTGTGGAGAGTAGTTGAGTCAAATGAACTATTTTAAAGGCAGATAATTACATTGTCATCAAACTGAATTTATATCCTGCAGTAGTAAGTTGAGCAATTAAGCAGTTACTCAGTATTTTAACTCATACCAAACTCAGGTTTTCCTTACTGCAGTTTTTAATTGTTTACCTCAGTTACCTCAATACTTGAGTCAATACTACATTTTTGACTATGGAGAGATATCCCGTTAGCTTTGTCTTCTACCATTTTGCTGGGGGGAGGCAAAACAGCCTTATATAAAACAAAGAAAGACAAATTCCTCCTTCAGATATTCACCCATAAGTCCTTCTAATTTCATGTCAACATGCACACATTTTTCTGAGCAAAGAATTTGGCCGAGACCAACCAAATGCTAATTTAACGTTCCTGTCAGATTTAACAAATTATGTGTAACTCGGTGCATATGCTCATCAAGTTTTTAGAGATGAAGAGCATATTTACCCTAGTCAATATTCATTTCTTTGGGAGAAGTTCTTTTTTTCTTTTTTTATGTATTGGTGCTTTGATATAAGCTCAAGAGAATCTGCTTATTTATTCTAAGGGGACCATCTTCATGGGGCCATCGGAAACTAGCAAAAGATTTGCCATCTCCTTGCGATGTTTCCTTAATCATACCTGAACTTAGAGCAGCAACCCTGATTGGTTAGCTCTGCATTATAGTCTATAACACCCAGAAAATACATATGGGTTGCATGAATTTGAAATCTCATCTGACATCTGAGTAATGTTAATCTTGTTTATATGACAGCCTCATTATGGTACATAATTGCTCAGCAATCTCCTAGCAAATACTGGGTTAAAAATGCCTGGAAGATGCTTGTTCTTCTCGTTATTAATTAGCACGTGTCCACTTCGCCAGATCCAGTGCCCAAACTTCATTTGTTATGTTCAGCCAAATGCATGAATAGCTTTGGAGTAATTATTTTCCAACATCATCTAATACCTCTCTGCACATCAATTAAAAATCCTCTTAACAAGGAACTGCATTTTGTTTGAGATCAAATGTCTGGTCCAAAGCTATATCAATCATGTAGAGCTAATTAGTGGCTCTGCTTTATATCATTTGTTTTACTTTATTATTTCATTGTACACTTCCTAATGAAACCAATTGAACAATTTTGAAATCTTTGTTCAATTAATTGAAAGCTTAAAGGCCAACTACCTAGTCAGGCTTTCTTCCCTTTGAAAAGACATACATGCAAGGGTGGGGAGGGGGGACCCCAAGATGTGTTATTATACCTATTTACTTTCTGAAGTGCCCACTCTATAGATATGAGTTTTAAAAGGTTTATCGTGTATTTTGCAAATAACTCATTGCTCGCCATAGCTTTATAGCTTTTCTCTGTATGGTCAGCCATTTCTGAAGGATGAGTTGAAACAATAATAGGAGATGTAGGGCAGTTCATCTTGAAGACTGCGCATAGAGTCTCTCTAAATTACTGTGTATTTTTATCAGCATTTTGTAAACTGGTTGACCAGGTTTCTTCCTTAGTGCAAAAAAAAAAAAAAAAAATTGCTGAGCTGTGAAGACCGTTGAGAAGCAACTCCTTTGGGGTCTGGATAGAGCTGTGGACTCCAATACAAATATGAATGGATTAAATGCATATTAACTACCCAAAGTGGGAAACTATAATGAGAGGAAGGACAAATTCCATCTCTTTAGAATTTCCGCTTGCTCATCAGAATCAGGACTCAGCACTGGCCTGGCAGGACACACGGGGACAGGGGACAGGGCTGCCTCATTTGCCCCATGTGTACAGCATCCCAGACTGTGCCCTCTCTCACACCTACCCTGCCTTTTGGGATTCATTTTGATTTATGAAAACATCCCCAATTCACCAAATTCTTGTGCAAAGTGGTTTCCCCAGTCACAAAACATATCACAATTAATGTAAAATCAGGGGAGTTAATGTTGGTAAAAGTAGAAATAATTTTCTCCAGTGCAAGCTCCTCTACAGGGCCCCTTCCTCACAAACATGAATCCATTTTAACTAAACAAAACTGACAAATCAGCAGATGTCAGGGCCATCAACAAATGGGATGTGGTTCTCTCTTTGGTCTGTGCCAGAAGAGGAAAAATCAAGACCAAATTTTCAGAATAGTTATGCTGGATTAAAAAAATGCTACAGAATTGCGCCAGTCTATAAACTTACAGCATGTATTTACACATTTATTACTTTTAAAATAAACTGATGGCAGGAATTCTATCCCAGGATAAGAAGGATGAGAGTCTTTTTAAAGCTCTTACAAGGTTTGAAAATCCTCTGGAATCACTGGGGGGTGGAGATTAAAAGACCTGGGAATCCCCTAATTTACTTGTTCCTCACCCAGACGTCTGTTCTTTATAATGATTAAGTTACTAACCTTTATTTGTCAGTAATGATTGAATTTTACACCAAAGTGAATTATCGTAACGAATGAACTGCTCGGCCGCAACTTTAAATAGCCTTCTTTGCAAATTATCTTTCATGATTTATATTAATCCTATAGGGAAGGCAGAGAAAAATTGTATGAGGATGGACGATTTGGATTTAATGCGAACGGATAAAAGCATGTGATAGCTTCTCACGGTTCTGCCAATGAATTTAACACGTCCTCCTGTCTCCAATATTCATTTCAAAATCTGGGTAGCAAGTTAGAGAGAAAGAGAGAGAGAGGGAGAGAGGTATTTAAGGTCACATTACTTTCATTACCAAGAAAAAACTGGACTTCAAGGGTTCAGCACATCTATAAAATACCCTTTTGCAACTTACCCAGGGACCCATTTAGTTGTATGTTTCCCTTTCCCTGCTGATATGTCTTTTCCAAGATGCCTTCCCTGAACACTTGTCCTGTGACCCTTCTGTAATTTCTGTCCATCCCTTAACGCATTTTTCTCATGTTCTGGCAACTCCCAATATCTCCCCCGATCATTTTAGCTCAGGGTTTCCCAAACTTCCGTGATAACAGAAATCATCTGGGAAAGAGATTCCCAGGCCTCTTCTGTAGAGATTCTGAATTAATCAGTTTGGAGCAGGGCCCAGGAAGCTGTATGTTTAGCAAGCAACCTAGGCAATTTATAACATCAAGAAAGTTCTCAACACATACTGAGAGAAGGCATGGACCATGTTCTCTGAATGCCTGAGCAATTATAGCATTTACCAAGCATTTCTGTCCACAATTTTTACGTCTGTGTAATATTCTATAATTATCTCATTTATGTCTTCTCTGGGGAGTTATAAACATCTTGAACACAAAGAATACTTTATTTTGAATATTTCTACTCCATCTGATCCTCCTAGAGAGCCAAGAATACCTTGCAGGTTCTTGATAAGAAATAACTGGATATACTGTAATTTAAATGAAAGTGTTGTCAATACTTAGAAATACTACAAGAGGCACAGCAAGGAAGGTGAGTGGCTAGGGAGAGCTAGAGGAAAAGGAAGTGTTTTCTGTGTTCTGAAGGTAAGAAAGTTTGTCATACTGTCCTTAAAAAGACCAGTGACATTCACTCACTTTTTCCAATGAAGTAATATTTGTAGAAATACTAGAAAACATGAAAAACACAAAAATTCTTTTTTTTTTTTAAAAAGGGGGGGGTGGGGGGTGGGAGAAATGGGTGAAGGTGGTCAAAAGGTATAAACTTCCAGCAATAAAATAAATAAGTCCTGGGAGGAAATGTTTTTAAAAAAATTACCATGGCAAGCACCCAGAAATGATTATTGTTAATATTTTGGTATTTATTTCTCTAATTGCAAATTGTCATTTGCTTCATGGGAAAGTCCCACATGGAATTGGTGAATTTGACCTTTGCCCCTGATGGGGACAGTCAGGGAAGCTTATCTCATTTGTGTCTTTGGAACTTATGATGTTGGGTTCCTTAAGCCTGGTACTAAAGACAAGCCCTGGAAAACAAACAAACAAACAAACAAAAAACCCCAGCAAAATAGCTTGTTGCTAAAACCAAAATGAGAGAGAGAATATTCAAATTCAAAACAGAGTCCTGCCACCTGAAAAGACAGCAATGGGCAACCAATAAAATGGTGCGAAAGGCAGAAACATGGGAAACGTATTGTTAACTCATACATTAATTCAAGGATATGGAAGAGGATTTAAAACCTAAAGAGAAAAAATCAGAATGCAAATTTCAAAAGTACCTGAAGTTAGAAGGCTTTGAAAAGTGTCTATACTCATGAGTGTCTTAACATAAACAGATGAAAGTAAAAATTCTAGTCATAGAGATATGGATGATAAATTTAACTTTGGATCATTTATTTAGATGTCTGATGTTGGGTAAATCCAGCCACATATCAAAGTGAGCTCTTATCCTCCGTCCTGCCTTCTTAATATTATAGTTTCACAGATTTTCCAAGAGGAACATTATTTCATCAATATTATGCTCACTTTCTGCACAAAGCTCACAATGTCTTCATGATTAATACATACCCAGGCAATGTGTCTGTGTTTATTTTTAAAATACATTTAGGCCTAGTTCAAATATGAGAAGTCTCTTCAAATTTGATGGTCATGGAAAAAAGCACAGATTCATCTACTTAACAAAGTCTTCCTGAATATTAGAGGATATTTTGAAACCTAATCTGCTTATAAGTAAAATTTCCATCTATAAGAAAATGTTGGAGATAAACAGAAAAAAAAAAGAAAAATGTAGTTAAATATTCTGTTTAGCATTTGCACTGTTGAAAGATAATTGTCTTATTTTCTTCATCCTCCAAAATTCATTGAAAAATTTAAATGTTTAAGGAAGTGTTCCCAGAGTTTTTTCCAGAATTTCAATGGCTATTTTTGCTTCTGCATCTTTCAAATAAATTTTATAACCAAGATGTTTTGCAGAAGGAGAAAAGTATGGTATTTTTACTGATATTAGATTAAATTTATCTTTCACATATTAAATTTTCCTATTCATGAAAAAGGTGCATCTAAAATGAAATCTTCCTTTATATCTTCTTTTGGAGTATTTGTAAAGGCTATTCTTTTAAAGATTTGTTTTATAACATGTTTATAACATTTTTGGAGTTTTCCCATAGACTCTTGTTTTGTCCAGATCATATCATTTGCATAAAGAGATAGTATTTACTTCTTGTACACCAATGCTTTTGCCTTTGGAGTTTTTTTGTATAATTACAGATTGACTAATACCTCTAATATATTATTAGGTAAGAATGATTACAGTGGGCATCCTTTACTCGTTCCAAGATTTAGCAGAAAAGACTTTGGTATTTCTCTAATAGTTAAGAAGCTAGCTTTATCTATCATCTCTCGTTAACCAAGTAGCCACCTATTCTTACGTTATTGAGTATGTTTTATTGTGAATGGGTGTTAAATTTTTCAAATACTTTTCATTTATCTGTGGATAAATGAATTTTCTTTCTAGCACTATAAACATGATGGATTATAATAATCAATTTTTTAAAAATATTGAAACTTTTTGCAAACAATCTCATTTAGTCATGGTATATTATTATTTTAATGTGCTCTGGATTCTGATTAGTAATATTCCATACATGTTTTCCATTGGTACTCATGAAAGAGATTATTGTATAGTTTACATTTTGGGTTGTAATCTTTGTGTGGTCTTGGGTATTCCTCCTTGAATCTCCTAAAGTTTTTGATGTACAAAAACTGTTAATGAGTCATTGGGTACATATTAATGGCTGTTCTATCTTCACTTTAGCTTTTATGTTAAAACTTACTTGTCACTTCTCCTGCGTTTTCATCTGATTTCAACCTTCTCAGGAAATAAGATTGCAATCCCTGCTTCAATACATTTTTGTCTATCTATTTTTTATTTCTAACCTTTCTGAATCTCTTGACTTTAGGTATATTTTTTTGTAGGTAGCATTTGGCTGATTTTGGGGGGGGGTCAATATCTTTCAACTTATTTTATGTAAAGCATGTTTACAAAGAAAGTTGTTAAGAAATGTTCATGGCAGGAATACTCCTTGAATTCTTTATTGCATATTCATAACAGTTTGTCCATAGCCTTTATGTTTGGAGTTGTTTTAGCTGGGTATAAAATTATTGACTCCTTTTTTCCCTTTAGTCTCTAAATGAAAATTGTTACTTTGTTATCATCTACCATAAACGATAACAATCAAAAAGTCTAATGAAAATGTGATTTTTTTCCTTTATAAGTAACTTTTTAATTTATATTTGTTTTGTTCTGGTTGTTGGAATGGTGGTTCCTAGAAGTCCAAATGATTTTTTTTTCTTTTTATTTAATGTCCACTAATTTTACTAGTATACATCTTGGTGTTGGCTATTCTAAGTTGATTTTCTCAGAAATATGTCCTCTGAGGTGCCCCCTTTCAATGTACAGTTTTGAGACTTCTTTCATTTCAGGAATATTTTCTCAAGTTATAGTTTTTAGGATCTCATGTTCCATTGTTTTTTCTGCTATCTTCTGTCTCTTTTTTTAAGTAATAACTTTGTATGAGTATCATGGTGGTATTTAATTTTTAAATAAATGTTAAAACATTGATTTTGAACACAGTGGTGGTGGTGACATGGGGTGAGAGGTTTATGTGGTGAAGGGAGAGGAAGGGAATGTACTACTCATTTTGGTTCAAAGAAAGAACACTACATTCAAAGCTGGCAAAAGAGTTTGAATTCTGCCTTTGCCTTATCTTCTTTGAGCCTTGGTTACCTCATCAGTAAAGTAAAAATATAGTTCTACTTATGGGGTGGTTGTGAGAATCAAAAGATGTATTGAATTTGAAAGATCTTTAAGAGCATTAAAAACTGTAGAGGACCACACAACTCTGAGTACAAATAAGAAAGTGAAAAGCAGCCCCCACCACAGGAGTTGGCCTGAGGAGAAAAGAGTTTCCTGCAGAGGAGCAAGGCAAGCACACACTTTGACTTCTGCTTCTGCTTTTCCTTTCACCCGCTTGAAACCTTACCCTCTGCTTCTCTCACCTCAGAGAGCTCATGCAGAAAACCACAGGCTAGAATCTTTCCTAGCCTCAACAGACTGAGGACATCTGTTCAAAAAGGGTGATTATGAATGCAACCTTTGCATCCAATTTACTTACTAACTCTTTATCTCAGAAATTTAGCACAAGAAGGTGCCCAGGCAAATCATCAAATACCCATCTTTTTTCCTTTGGGCAGAATTACAAAAAGATCTTTCTTCAATGGGTACTGAGCAAAACAAGTAATGAACAAAATATTCTATGATCCCATTTAGGCTTTATACAAATGTATTCATATTGCAAGTACTAAATGAAATGATTTTGAAACACAAGTATTTTGCTCTCAACAAATTGTGGCTATTTATATCATGGTATATGAAGGAGAAACCATTGTATTTTTCTAAAAATCATATGAGAAGGTAACTCCATACCCTTCTTTATGAGTTTTACTTGTTATTTAGCCTTTCATGTTGGAGTGTCCTGATATTCTTCTCTCATTGGAATATTTATATTCAGGGTTACTTCTTGTCAGTTTCCCTTAGAGATATCCTCAGTGAAAAGTGCAGACTAGCTGATGGATGCCATTTTAGCATCTAAGCCCCAAGCATCTGATATCTGGTCCCTGCCAAATGCAACACTGTGAAGTACTTGATGTTTCTATCCTATATGCTACAATATCTCTAATGCAACATGGGGACTGGGTCTCAGTGAAGGCTATAATTTTTATCATTATTAAAAATAATCATTATTAGAAAGAAGGTATTACACAGGGATTAAAAAAAAGGGAAAGAAACCTTTCACTTAGGGCAACTAGAGAGCTTTATAGGAAAGATGATGTCTGAAGGCAGATTTTAAAGCAAGATGATTTAAATGCAAAGTATATGTTGATTGAGAGTATACTATTCACACCAAAGTGAATTTGCAAAACATTTTCAAACTATTAAAAAAATTATCTGTGTATATACTAAGAACCACTGAACTGTACACTTCAAAAGGATGAATTTTGTGGTATTATATTGTGGTTGATTATATTTGATACAGCTGTTGCTTAATCGTAAAAAAATTTAATGCTGTATGAAAATAGGAGAATAATTATTTGCTAAAATTTTGAGTAATGTCAAGAAACTTAGGAATCACCCTGGACAACTATTTTATTTTATTTTATTTTATTTTATTTTATTTTATTTTATTTTACTTTATATATTTTTTTATTTTCAGTTGGGTCTTAGTTTCAGAGGGTTCAGTTCATTCAACTTCTCAGTTCATGGCATACAATCATTGTACAAGGCATCTCTCTTGTTTCATTTATTTATTTACTTCCTTTTATTCCCTTTTTATATTACTATTCTCCAAACTCTTCTTTGATGGTCACCAGATATCCTCCCTGTCTTGGCAAGACAAAGAATATTTCAATGACCATCCTCATACATGGGCCATTATATGAGAATTTCTTTGGGATCAAGAGCCAAGAGTGGAAATGATATCTGTATTTATAATTTGACTAAATACTATCAATTTGCTGTCCAAAATGTTTGAATCAGTTTACATTCCACCAGCACTGCATAAAGCTTCCTGCATCCCACCAACACTTGGCATTATCCATCTCTCTATTTTTTGTCCACTTTGTTTTTGTGTTAGTTGCATTTTCCAGACTACCCATTATTCTGTTTGGGTTCCTGGCTTATTCTTACTGTTTTTCAGCAACTCTCCATATAATCTAAATATTTGTTTCTTGTCTGATTTAGGTATTACAAATATATTCTCCCAACCTATCATCAGTCTGTTAACTTTTCATAGTGTTGAACAGAAATCCTTAATATTGATGTAATCACCTTTATTTGCAGGGGTTTGGGGGGGGGGTTATGTTTTGTTTTAAAAAACCTTTCCTCATTCATCTATTCATTCAACAAATCTTATTGAGTGCTCACTATTCGCCAGGTACTGTTTTAGTAGCTGGCGGTACATCAATGAATAAACAAACAAAAAGCAGTGCCTTTCTGCAACTTACATTCTAACTGAGGAAGACATATCATAATCAATAGATATAATAAATAGGTGAATTACATAATTTGTTAGGAGGCAGTAGACTTAGGGAGAAAAACATAAAGCAGGGTAATGGAGATCAGGACTGTCAGTGTGCAGAACTGAATTTTTAAATGGGATAGTCTGGGCAAGCATTATTGATTTAAATATATAAATTTTCCTCTAAATGTTGTTTTAAACTTAGACTTCCTTACCAGCTGCACTGGTGGGTGAGATTCCTCTTGGGTCCCTTTGAGTAAGGTCCTAAGATCCAAAAGACACACCAAAGCCCTTTTGTTCATGCTTGGATTCTAATTTGTTGACTTAAAAGGGGGATTAAAAAGAGGAACATCTTACACCACCATGTTGCTGACGTCACTGAGGCTAAATTTATACTTCCTGTGAGGCCTAAATCATGGTCTGTTTCTGTAAATGTTCCATACATACTCAGAAAAAAAATGTGTTCTCGCAATTTCTTGAAGATGTATACGTATACATATACACATACATATATGTGTCCCTAGATCCCCACAGGTACCAAAATCCATGGATGCTCAAGTCCTTCCTATAAAATGATGTAGTATTTACCTATAACCTCTGCATATCTTCCCACATACTTTAAATCATCTTTAAATAAATATTGTAAATACAATGTGAATGCTATGGAAATAGTTGCCAGAGTGAGGCAAATTCAGGTTTTACTTTTCGAACTTTCTGGAATTTTTTTCTTCTGAGTATTTTTGATCTGTGGTTGGTTGAATCTGTGGATGTGGCACCTGCAGACATGGAGGGCTGACTTTAGGTCTACATATCTATATCTATATCTGTATCTAATCAAAACTGTATTCATTTCATTGTTTATTTACCTATACCTCTTTTCTCTTCTTGATCTTAGTTTCTGAGAGGCATTTGATAGAGCCTCCGACTACAGTATTTGATTTATTTTCCCTTTCATTTTATCAATTAAAAGCCCAGGTTGGATTCATTGAGCTAAAAATGTTGATTCACTTTCATCTTCAAGCACTAGCTCAGGTTGCAGAAAAACAAATTTGTTACATAAGTTTGTAGAAATGGACTAGCTATTGTGTTATTAAAAGCAAAGTAAGTTTGAAACCTCATTCTAATATTGAATATGTTCTCAATGAATGACATCAGCAGATTTTTGAAACTACAATCATATTTGTAGTCATTGGACAATATGGTCCTAAATTACCTTATACAGATTAAAGTGGAAATGGGATGCAGTACATTTTGTGACATAAATCTATTGTATAAATAGGATGACAAAGAAGAGTCTCAAAATCTGCCACTGTTAATTCAAATTGTAACAGGAAAAATTACTAAAAAAATGATAATGTAGTAAAGGCCTCTGAGTGGGTATATCACTAAAGAATACACTTATTGAAGTTATTATTTCCATGCAATGGGTTTCAAAACTATACCACTTGAGAGGGGTGGGATAGGGAGGAGGGGAGGGAGGCTCAAAAGGGAAGGGATATGGGAATATATGTGTAAATACAGCCCATTCACTTTGTTGTACAGTGGAAACTGCACAACAATGTAAAGCAATTATACTCCAATAAAACAAAACAAAAAATAGTAAACACACACACATACACACACACACACACACACAGGAAACACGGTACCACTTGGGTACCCGATTTTGTCTTCCTCCTTGGGGCCCTTCCTGACTGATCCATCATATCGCTCTTTCCCTTTGCTGAGTTACTGTTGCCGTTACCTAGAATCAACACCACCTAAAATGATGCTTAGCTGTTTCCTCTTTGACTCCATTTAACAGAACTTTTTTAAAGACCAGTAGTGGTCCTTTATTAAAATGAAATATTATATGATGCATAACATAACATGTAATGTGCATGATGGTCCTCAAAACATTTAAATCTTCATCGTCTGTTAGGAAATAGTTTCTTGTTTGTAACCTTGAGGTACCTCGGTCCAACAATGTACCTGAAATTTACAGATGAGAAAAAAAGGAAAGCCATACTCATGGGTTACTTGCAGGTATTTCTCATAGCAATAGCTCTCGTTGCTCTAACAGAATGATTTTGAACTGTCACTCTATGCAGAGCACTAGGCTAGACATTAGTGAGTATGTCGACAGGAGAGAGTCGGGGAGGGCTCGTGCAAAGACAGCTGAGCTCAGAACCTGGTTATGGTGGAGAAAGATATGTCACCCAAATAGTATAGGGTGTAAAGAACGAGGGAGAGGAGGCACCTGGTGCTGAGTGTGACCTGAGACTCAAAGCCGTTACCTAAATGGTAGTGAGTTGAGGGTAGCTTTTCAATCTCATCCCAGCTTCTCAGGCAACACTAGACAGCCCTGCCTGGAGCTGGGCATTCCCAAGTGGCATGAAAAGCAAAGAACGCAAGAACAGGCCAAGTGCATGGTCTTTCTGGAGAGGAGGGAACATGCCTTAGGCTTCCTATACTACCTATGCCAAGTACCCAGTAGACTCAGGGAAACTTGAAAACCGATAAGCTGGTCTGTAAGTTGTGATGAAGCCCAGGCAACTGCTGGTTTAAAAGCTCCCCAGGAAATTTTGATATAACCTGGTTGCAGGTGATGTGTTTCAGAACCAGGAGTGAAGGAGCCTTGGAGTTAGACATGTGTAAGTTGAGTTGGGATCTGCCACTTACTAGTTGTGTGGCCTTTGGAAAGTTGTTTAACTTTTCTAAGCTTCTGTTTTCTCATCTACACAATGGGACTAGTTATACCCACCTCAAACACGTTGTGAGGATTAAGTGAGATATTACATATAAAACACTTAGCAGAGTACTTGGCACATAATAAGAGTACAATAAATAATTGCTATTGACAATATTTCCCATAGGACGGACCTGCGTGATGGCACAGTTATGAAATTGAATGAGAAAAGGTGTCTCCAAAACATCCTTCTCTCTTCTTGTTGCCGTCTGGCAAGGAGCTAGGCCAGCTGCTAAGGATATGGCAAGGAAGGAACCTGACTCGTGGTCTAGCCTGGCTAGCACAGTTAGGTCTGATGGGAAAGAAGATGAGAAGAATCATGGAAGAAGTAGCTTTTAGACCTCAGCAGTCCAGTAGAACTTTCTGCAATGATGGAAGTGGTTTGTAGCCCTGTGTCCACTATGGTAACCACCAGCCACATGTGGCTATTGAACACTTGGCATGCGGCTAGTGCAACCACAGAACTGAATCTTAATAGTGTTTAAGTTTAATTAATTTAGATTCAAAATTAAATAGCCACATGTGTCCACTGGCTACCACATTGGACTCCGTGTTCTAGGAGAAGCTGTGTACATTGATGAGCTCCTCTGAGGGCTCAGCTCTGGAGAAGGTGACTGGATGAAGAGTCAAAACTGGGATGTTTCAATGGTGCCTGCACATCACAAATAAAGGGTGTTGATTACCAAAGGAAATAACCCAGAATACCAAAACTGGTCTGGGCACTTGAACTTGAGGCATAGTTTGTCTACCTGTATGGATCAATGCCCTTAGAAGATGAATTAGACCTAGATCAAAACCATCTTCTCTCTGAAGCCTTAAACAATTCTCCCAAGTAGAGTTGGCTTCTCCCTCATCTGTGTCTCCACCACTACTATTCAGAAATTACAGCTGCCCTATTGCACAGCACCAGAGTAAACGATTTCCTCACCTACCATCATGTGAGCTCCTTGAGGACAGGACCTATGTCCTATTTGTTCTTGTGTCCCCAGAGACACAAATGATATAGATGATTAACCAATGTTTGTAAGAGGAAAAGGAGAATATAAAAGAAAAAAAGGAGTTATTAATGGAAACATGAAGGAAGGAGGAAAGGAAGAAAGGAAGGAGGGAAGGAAGGTGTTCAAAGGGATTAGGTTACTCTGGTATTAAAGACAGAACCTCCAGGTTCCCAGCTGTGTTCGTACCTCTACACCACATTGGAACTTCCTGTTAAAGATTCTAAAATGAAACAGCCTTCAGACATGACCACAGTGTTCCTGTTTCAAGTCATGAAGAACTATTTGACCACAACATTTTCTTTTCCTTCAATAGCTCAGAAATTCATTTCTAAGAGCAGAGGAAACACGTGGTTGGACCATCAGGAAGCTATGTCTTACAGGGTAAATGTACCTAAAGACCAAAGAGATAAGGGGGGTGATCAGCCAGTGAACAATTGCAATAACATACCACTGAGATCAAAGCTAGATACACAAGTGAAAACTAAAGGGTCGAAAGTCTGCAGGATTCCGTGCGGATAATGAACATGTCAAATGGTGGTAAAAGACAGAGTTGGGAGGACAGAGAAATATAATTAGAGGTTCCAGAGGTGGAAACATTCTGAGTGTGGCCAGAATAGTACACTACTGTAACAGAAATGGTGTAAAGGTCTTTGGAGCTGACCATTTCAAGGAGAAAAATGAGGTTATGGGAGGGGTTTAGACAGATTACTTGAACATACATTGAAGATGCTTATTATGATGGACGGCAGAAATTAAAATCACAAGTCAGAGAGCAAAATCATGGTTTGGGGCATAGGGTGGCACAGACTCCACAGATGAGAGACAATAAGCTGTAGAGTAGAGGGTAGTCTGGAGGCATGCTGCCATAAGCATCCAAATAGATGGAGATTTTCTGCAAGGGTAAAAGCACAATGAGGGCAGAGTGGCCACGGGGATCAAGGAGCACGCCGTCATCCTCCCTTCCTCTCTCCTGCCCTGGGTCACCTGGGATGTAGGCAACAAGCTTTGCTCTTTTGAGCCCCAGGAGACTCTGTGGCCCAGAGAAAGTCAAATTCACTTAAGGCAAGAAGTCTAGTGAGGATTTTTGGGAGACATCCATTCAGAGGAGGAAGAAACAGAAGAAAGCCCAAGTCAAGGCTGGAATTACAAATGGGAAAGATAGGTTCAGGGGACTGGGAGCAGAAGGTTTGGCAAAGTGGAGCTCTCAACAGAGAAGGGGAGATGTGTTTGGACTACTGGGTTGGTGATGGTCCCTATGCAGCCTTGAATCTGAGTTGAGTTTGGACTTCCATTGTCAGAAACGGGCTGTCTTCCACTTAGTGGGGGCCTCTGAATGGGTGAATAGCGTGAGAAAAGCTGATGTTTCCTTGAATATAGCCATCTATACATTTTGGAAAATGTTTTAATTCCACCCACATATGGGTTTCTGCATAATCTCTGAAGCCTAGTCCACAGAAGCAAAGCATTATGGCTCCACACTTTTCATAAAATGATTGATCTCTGAATTAAATACCTACAAAATATCTAAATATGTGAACCCAGATAAAAATGAGTGCAGAATTATTGGCAAGGTATTTCTACTTTCATCTGTAAAAGTAACCGTGCTTTGACTACGTGTATTAAAAAGATATTACTAACAATTTACAAAAAAAAAAAAAAAGCTGATGTTTCCAAGAAATCAATTTGGGGTGCTGTTCAAGATGAATGAAATAGAAAAGAAATTGGAACTGTCCCTCCTGGGGGCTGTAGAAACCCCATTAGACCTCACACTCCAGATTTTTAAAATAAGAGCCTATGAAGCTATTACCTACAACATCTTCCATGTTGGTCTTATAAAGATGCCTACATTGTTTTAAACACACTGGGTGTGGCTTTAATGGGCATCAATTCAGCTCTTCTGAGTAGAATCTGTTGTTTTCAGCCATCTGAATGGTTCAGGGCAGAGCAGTGGATCATTCAGTCTCGTGGTTCGTGCAACCCAGAGAGCTCAACATCTAAATTATGACGGATAGCCTGACGGGTCTCCGCAGTCATTGCCCAGAACACAACCTTTCCATGGACAAGTCAATGCACCACATGGCCAAGGCATCTGCCTTAAAAACCTGGAATAGGGTGAGGGAACACTGGCACAGGTCACTGTCGAGGTGAAACCTTTTATCTTCAGCCTGTCACATTATTTGTCATTTCCATATGGGCCACTGACAGCTGTCAGTCAAGCAAGACTTACCCTGCCGCTGGCAAGTCTCAAGGCATACAAAAAAAGAGACTAACGCAAGCCTGTCTTAATTAGGTGATAATTAAACATTCCAGCCAGAAACTTCCAATCAATCTCACAGAACACAACTGTTCAAAATAAGGTTTTGCAGCAATATTCCAACTGACTGATAAGATTTTGCCTGTCTGGAAATTAAAAAAAAAAAAACAAAAAATCTCTCAGGTCCTCATCAAGTCTCTGGCAGATTTGAGATGAGGATGAAGCAGGAAGATACCCAAAGGGAAGCAGAAAACTGGGGCATCCCCAGGGAGTTCTGTTGCTCTTCCCCTGCGAGGGAAATTGGGTTACAATGAGCATTGTGAGTAGACTTAGAGGAGGAAAAGGGAAAGGCTCCTCACAGCAATAGTGGTGAGCACAGCTCAGAGAGAATGAATTATAATAGAACCATTGTTCCCACTTTGCCTCCCCAAAGATGAGGAGAGGTACATAGGCTAATTACTGGTGTACCTGTGAGCCTCATCTCCTTCACAACCACTCGCTGGCAGAGTTACACTCGCATCCCCACAGAGCATCGCCTGTGTCCAGACCCCAGGCAGCTCAGCTCAGCTGCCAAGGAGACTTCTAGAGAGAGCACTTCTGTTTCTTAGAACGCAAATCAATGTATAGGTGGTGCTTCTATTGAGCTTTTGAATATTATTAAACTCAGAATTTCCTATCTAGCACATTCATGGCATTCAGAGTTAAATATGGAAAGAGCATTTAGACAAAACCTGTATTAGATGAATTCCCTGCTAAACTGATATAATTAAATATTGAATTGACCCAGAGTGCTAAATATTACTTCCTGGTGGGACCAGTGCCACCAAATATCTAGAAGTCTTTCATTGTTTCCCTGCTGCAATGGATCAAATTAAACTGAAGTTCCCCAGGCCTCATTTGACCTAAAATTATTCTGAGGCTGAAATGCTTTTCCAGATTATGTGTGATCTAAGACTCAATCAGACGATCAAGCGATGCTTGAAGTTCACAGGGCAGCCTGGATGGGGCTGGATGGTGACCGCGTGACACTTCCAGAAGAAATTCCTAAATTCGATTTCTATTGTGCAGTTATCACTAATCTACACACACACACACGCGCGCACACACACACACACACACACACACAGAGCACAGGGGGCATTACCAGCAGTGTTGGTATTATTCCTTAGAAATCTTACCACATAGGAAACAGACATTTTCTCTTTTCCACTAAACTCTAAACTTAATGAAAGGCAAAATTATAAAGAGGAAAACTAAAGTCTCTGGTGGACTAGGAGTTGAGGACATCCAGAGAGGAGACCCACTGGACTAAAAGCTGCCCACATGATTCAGGTGGGGCAGTTTCTGTAGAAAGATTTATAAAGATTTAACAATTTCCACTAATATTATGAAACATGGCTTAATTCCATGCCTCCCTCTGAATATTCAGTTTTTCACTTTCTTCTCCTTTGTTTCCTCTGAGATAAGAGCCTAATGTTCAATTCTTTCATTTTTTCATTCCCAGACAAAAGCAACCACCACACTTTCGGTCAACTTCAAAAGCGTTTATGTCGCTGTGAAGAGTTGGTGTGTTTTTCTCTGTTCATGTGATTGAAATCATGTTGTGAAAGCTGAGAAAACTTACTCTGAATTTTTTAAGAGGCTCAGCATGTCCCACCAGAAAACTCATTCACGTGGAACAGGAAGATGTGCCTTACAGCTTCTGTCTTCTAAGAAAAGAGTTTATTGCTGGCTGAAGGAAAGGCTCTGATTGCCAGTGTGTTTTCATTCTCCAAGGACACTGAAAGATTTCTACTTCTGAATCTAGAATCTTGTGTACCAAATAAAATATTTCTACCCTGAGGACCATTTCCTTTCGGGGCTGCCCCGCTATCCCCTCCTTCCACCCCAATTAATTTGTGGTTCTGATGTTCTCAGTGTTCCTGCATTTCCAAGACCTCACCAAAGAACTATTAATCTGACTGCCTGAAGAGGTTTGGGAGTCAAAGAGCACACAGCTTAAGTATTTGCCAAAAAGTCTTCCAATGACCTCTACTCCCCATCCCAAATAATTCCTCATCTATAGGGGAAGTGGTGTGCCTCACTGTAACCTTGTTATGTAGATATGTATTTGAACTTTTGTATTTGAACTGGTCATTTGTCTGTGTCTCTCAGGTCCATCATCCACCCTTCCCCTGTTTGGCCCTCTGGAGAGCTGATCTCTGTAAGTGGCATTTCTCAGTCTCCTTTGCTTGTTGACTTCCATTAAGGTGATGTCTACGGCAGCACTGGTGGAAACTGGAGGGTGGGAGGAGGGGAGAAGTCCCTTTCACAACACCTCAGAAAGTCTTCCAGCAGCTCCTCTGTGGTTCCAGCTCCTGGCATGGTCCCAGCTCCCACAAGACATTCTCCATGGTCCCAGCTCCCAGATGCTGGCCATCTGGACCCTCACCTCTTCCCTTTACTCATCACCCAAGAGTAGCAGCAACTCACTATTTTCAGCTTTCCCAACTACTCTATAGTGAATCCCCCTTGTTAAATTCCCTCCATTTCTATACCTGTCTTGGTCTCTCTGGATTCTCAACAGATCCTCACTGATAGAATTTTATTCATTCCAAAATTTAAAAGTGTTTGAATATTGATAATTTAGAAAACAAGTAGTGATGATAATAGAGTAATAGAAGCAATGCCCCACAAACACTTATAGAGAAATATATATCTTTGCGACAGGTATGAGCAAGTTATGCTGTGAAGGAATTTAGCAATGAGAATGAGCTCCCTGCCTTTACTTAGAAGTGAGGAACCTGAGGCGGGAATGGGTAGGCGCATACGGCCTTAGGAGTGGCACCACTGGGAGAACTCAGATCTCTAGTTCTTGTTGATGGGACTTTGTGTATTAAAACCATGGGCACATAGCACAATGGAGAATTCAGATGAGTTTCTTGATAACACAAACCCTAGAGCCTTTGTGGTTGTCATTGTTCCAATAATGACTAAATGTTACTAAAGAACTACAATGTTACAGGCTAGAGTTATCCAAATTCAGCAGTAAAGTGGGACTAGTTTGTAACCAGTGAGGCTCTTTTCCTAGGAATAGAAACATTTCTTTTCCTTTCTGCTAAAATTAATTTCATATCTGAAACAGAGAAAGAAATAAAACACATTGCCTTAATTTGTTTTTTAAGACTTTCTTCAGAGCAGTGTTAAGCTCACAGCAAAATTGAGAGGAAGGTACAGAGAGTTCCCATGCATCTCCTGACCTCCATATACACAGCCTCCCTATTATCAACATCACTCACTAGAGGGTACGTTTGCCACAACTGAGGAAACTATGTTGTCAAATCATAATCACCCAAAGTCCATAGTTTACCTTAGGGTTCACTTTTGGTGTTGTATTTTCTATGCCTTTAGTCAAGTATATAATGACATATAGCCTTCATTACAATATCGTATTTTCACTGCCCTAAAAATCCCCTGCGCTCTGCCTATTCATTTCTCCCCACCCCAACCCGTGACCACCACTGATCATTTTACTGGCTCCACAGTTTTGCCTTTTCTAGCATGTCATGTAGTAGGAATCACACAATATATAGCCTTTTCAGATTGGCTTCTTTCACTTAGTAATATGCATTTAAGTTTCCTCCGTATCTTTTCCTGGCTTGATAGCTCTTTTTTATTTTTTTTTTTAGCACTGAATAATATTCCATTGTCTGAATGTACTACAGTTTATTTATCCACTCACCTACTGAAGTGCAGCTTGGTTGCTTCCAAGTTTAGGCAATTATGAATAAAACTGCTATAAACATCTATGCGCAAATTTTTTGTGTGGACATGAGTTTTCAACTTCTTTGGGTAAATACCAAGGAGGGAGATTGCTGGATCGTATGGTAAGAGTATGTTTAATTTTCTAAGAAACTGCCAAACTGTGTTCCAAAGTGGCTGTGCAAATTTGTATTCCCATCAGCAATGAATGAGAGTTCCTGTTGCTCCACATCTTTGTCAGTATTTGGTGTTGTCAGTGTTCCAGATCTGGTCCATTCTAATACGAGTGTTGCAGTATCTCACTATTGTTTCAATCTGCAATTCCCTGATGACATATAATGTGGAGCATCTTTTCATATGCTTATTTGCCATGTGTATTTATTGCCTTAATTTTAAAATTTTTAGTTGGGTAAGATACACATAAAATTTACCCTTAACCATTTTTAAGTGTACAATTCAATAGTGTTGAGTACGTTCACATTGTTGTACAACACATCTTGAGACCTCTTTTCATCTTGCAAAACTGAAACTCTATACCCATTGAACAACTACTCTGCATTTCCTTCTACCCCCGATGCTGGCAATCACTAGTCTACTTTCTGTCTCTGAATTTGACTACTCTGAATACTTCGTATAAGTGGAATCATACAGTATTTTGTAATTGGCATATTTCACTTAGCATAATAGCCTCAAGTTTCATCCATTTTGTGGCATATGTCATAATTTCCTTCCTTTTGAAGGCTGAATGATATGCCATTGTATGTATAGAGCACATTGTGTTTATCCATTTATCTGTCAGTGGACATTTGTTCTGCCTCCAAATCTTGGCTATTGTGAATAATGCTGCCATGAACATAGGTATACAAATATCTCTTTGAGACCCTGCGTTTAATTCTTTGGGGTGTATACCCAGCAGTGGAATTGTTGGATCATATAGTAGTTCCACAGTTAATTTTTTTGAGAAAACTCCATATGTTTTCAATAGCAGCTACACCATTTTTCATTCCTACAGTGGAGAAGAGATACAATTTATCCACATTCTTGTCTACAGTGTTATTTTCTGTTTTTTTTTTTTCTGTTTTTCTGTTTGTTTCTGTTTTTTGTTTATATTTCCCTAATGATTAATGGTGTTAAGCATCTTTTCATGCACTTGTTGGCCATTTGTACACCTTTGTTGGAGAAGTGTCTACTCAAATCTTTTGCCCATTTTTAATGGGTTGTTGTCGTTGTTGTTATATGTGTGTGTGTATGTGTCTTTGCTGTTTATTTGTATGAGTTTTTAATATGCTCTGGATACTAACACCGAATCAGATATATGATTTGCAAATATTTTTTCCCACTCTGTAAGTTGTCCTTTTGCTCTGTTGATAGTTTCCTTTGATGTATAGAAGTTTTAATATTTTTGTACAGTCCAATTTATTATTTTCCTTGTTGCCTGTGCTTTTGATGTCATATCTAAGAAATCATTGCCAAATCCAATGTCATAACACTTTTCCCATATATTTCCTTCTAAGTTTTATAGTTTCAGCTCTTAACATTTAGGTCCTTGATCCATTTTACATCCATTTTTGTATATGATGCAAGGTAAGGGTCTAATTTCATTTGTTTGCAGGTGGATATCTACTTTTGCCAGCACCATTTTTGAAAAGACAGCTCTTTCCCCACTGAATCATCATGGCACCCTTGTCAAAAATCATTTGAGCACATATGTGAGAGTATATTTGTGGGCTCTCAGTTTTATTCCATTGATCTCCATGTCTGTCTTTTTGCCACTACCATACTGTTTTGATTACTCTAGCTTTGAAATAAGTTTTGAAATCAGGAAATGTGAGAAATCCAACTTTGTTCTTCTTTCTAGATTGTTTTGGCTATTCAGGGTCCCTTTAGATTCCATATGAGTTTTAGGATGGATTTTTCTGTTTCTGCAAAAAAAATGCCATTGGTCCCTGCCTTAATTTTAGCAATTTTTAAACATTGCATAAAATCCAGCTTTAATCCACCACTTTCAGAAGTCTTCCATGACATTCCAACCTCCTGAAAATGATATTTTATTAGGATATTTTACTCTAGCTGTCACATGAGCAAATCAATGACAACATAAAGGTTTAGATCTGGTTCACATCATAGGGTGAGGTGGATTGAGTGACTTCACAGGACAGCAGTCCTCCAGGGCATGACTCAGGGATCCAGGCTGCTTTCATATCAGAGTTATGCCATTAGGAATGCATGATCCCTAAGTCTGCCTCAGCAGAGGAAGAGCAAGAGGGAAGGGGCATGCTGGCCTCCACCCTGAAGATCCACACAAAACTCCATTCACATTCCATGGAATGGAGCTGGCATTACTGGCTTGGTCCTGTTAACTACAAGGGAGGCTGAAAAAAGTGTAGGAGTGTTTCATTTGTTAAACACTGTCTCTGACACAAGCACAGACTGTGGTACCTTTAATTGGATACTTTGTATGCTTTTGAAAGACATCTCTTGTATTATTGGCTTGTCTTCCTATTTAATTTTGTGTCTGTCATGGCTCCCAGTTCTACTTGTAAGTACTTTGAGAATAGAAACAATATGTCACACATCTTTGTGTCTCCCTTCACCTCCAGCAAAATGTCTTTCCTATAATTGGTTCATTCAACATTCACTCAATCATGGGCACTGTTTTAAACACTGGAATGCACAAAATTCTCCACCCTGAGTTTACATAATCAATTAAATATTCACACAAATAAACATAAAGTTGCAGCCATGCTGAATATTAGGAAGTAAAAATACATTGTGTTTAAAAAACACTCTCATAACTAAATTTAAAAACAATGATGTTGTTGAGTAAACTGAAAAAACAATCATCATGTGGATTGTGGGAACTCTTGCCCCATGGAGATTCCAGGAGGAAGGGGATGAAGGCAAACTCAGTGGTACCAGGCAATTAGCAGGCGCTCCTGAACCCCCTGGAGGAATGAAGTTTTCAGATCACATTCCCCAGTCTCCTGTACTCTCCTGGTGTGATAGGCAACATGTCAGGAGGAATAAAGAAAAATGGCAGTGTAACTACAGACAGAAGAAACACACCTTTGGTACATTTCCATCCTGTCAGCAGTTTTCTGTCATCCTCTAATGGGATCATATGAATAATTTTGTTTTCTCTAATAGGAATGAAAAAAATACAGAATCTCATCAGGTTGTTTTTATATCACTCTATGAAAAGATGAATCCTAACGTGATGAAAAGAAAAGATAAGCAATAGAAATACAAGTAAAATAGAATATTTGTGGACATGATTATTTGAGATACTCACATGGCATCTGTGATAAGAACGTTGTTTCTGCCCCCTCCTCTGTGCTTGATGAACTATGGGTACTTCTCCGAGAATAGCAGGCAGATTTGTCTTCCTACGTTTTTACACTGGGAAAGGAGTGTGTCTCCTTGACTTACATATGTTGCTTTATTTATTTATTTCGCTCCATTATGTGCTTATGAGCTTTCAGTCTGCTCCCATGGCATAACCCAAATGACTCGGGCGAATTGTCACTGTCGGCTTTTGAGACAAGAACACGAAGGCACCCTGCAGCCCTAAAAGCATATCAGTTCAAACCCTGGAGATTGTCATTTAAAATTATTTCAGCAACGTCTCCTCCTTTTCTTCCAGAATTGTCTAGGGAATTTTATTTGGCTTTTGCCTGAGTTATTAGACAAGTTACTCACAGGCTGGGTTGAAATCCAAAACTGGATCAGCCATAATTCACATACTACAGTGAATGCATATAATAAGCATTTAATAAACACTGGTTGAAATTGTCAGTTGAATTGAACTGAACTGAACTGAAAAATTAAAGACTTGTGTGGTTCAGCAAATTAGAACATTCTGTTAAAAACGGACAATCCAATCGCTTGCCCTACAGCGACATGGTCTGCGTCTATACAGAGTGTAGGTGTATAAGCAAATACGTGCTTAGCTAGTCATGTGTTCAAGCACTGAAGGCGGGTTATTTCTGTTGCATAATGTCATTGTGAGTTTCCTGTCTTTGTAACTCAAAAAATATGGGCCTTCACAAGCCAAGGAGGAAGGAATGAATTATTCAACAATGGTGTTGGGAAAACTGGCTCATTATCTGGAAGAAAAAAAATCCTCAAGTTAGATTTTCACCTCAGACCACACAACAAAATAAATTCCAGCTGATGTTAAGTAATGAAATGTGAAAAGTAAAATCATCAAAAATTGGAGGAGTGTCTGTGGATTAGGATTTATACAAGGGAGGGGGTGGGAAACAAAAGCATCTCTGTTTTTATTTTCTATTTCTCCATCGTCTTTTTAAAAGCAGTAAGCAACCATTTCATGCATAATTTTCAAAACGAGGAGAAAATGTAAGTGAATATTTCATTGATCTTGGGGTGATGATTTTCAAAACCTAAAAGCAATGGAAGAAATACCAAAAGAAACATCAATAAATTTGGCACAACTTCTGTATGTCAATAAAAGCATCAAAATGTAAAAGATGCATAACAAATTAGGGAAACATTTGAAACAAATATTAGCAAAATGATATCATCAACGTATAAAAAAAAATTACAACATAATAAGAAAAGCATGGGCCCTAAATCACAAAAAGATATAAAATTGATGTTGCACAGAATATATAAAAATATTCAATATAAAAACTCCAATAAAGTAATAAATAATGTACAATTGTTGCACTAGGATGTTCATCATAGCTTTTTTATAATATTAAAAAAATAAGGACTGATCTCAGTGTATAATAAAAGAATATTAAGTGGACTATTGTTTAAAGAATATGTATAATGGTGTGGGGATATTCTAATCATGCAATGTATTCTAATATTCTGATTACATTCAAAAAGGACTTCAAAACCAAATACAAAATATTTAAATTTGTGAAACATATATGTGTGTGTTTTTATGTGCACATGCACACAAGAAAATGTTTAGAAGGAAATATATCAAAAATATTAACAGTTCTTATTTCTTGGTAGTGAGATTATTGTCATTTTAATTGTCTTTTTATATTGTAATTACTGTTTTTTACAAAATGCATGTATTATTTCATAATCAGAAAAAACAAAAGAAGCATTTATCTTAAGCATAGTCTTTCTTTCTTTCAAAAAATTCCACCAGGTTTAACATCATTTATTTATTTATTTGGTTGTTTATTTATTTTATAGGCTGTGTTGGGGTTTTTTTGCTGTGCGCGGGCTTTCTTTAGTCATGGTGAGTGGGGGCTACTCTTCGTTGTGGTGCGCAGGCTCCTCATTGCCGTGGCTTCTCTTGTTGTGGAGCACGGGCTCTAGGTGTGTGGGCTTCAGTAGTTGTAGCACATGGGCTCAATAGTTGTGGCTCATGGGCTCTAGAGCGCAGGCTCAATAGTTGTGGTGCACAGGCTTAGTTGCTCCGCGACATGTGGGATCTTCCTGGAGCAGGGATCGAACCCGTGTCCCCTGCACTGGCAGGCAGATTCTTAACCACTGTGCCACCTAGGAAGCCCTTAAGTTTAATATCTTTAACCAGAAAAAATACTGTGGAAACTTTGAATGAAAGACATTGAATATTATTTCTGTGCATCTAACTTTCATGAATTTCTGGCTTAACATAGAGCATAAAGACAGCGAATTAATTTTAACTTGACCCATTTAATATCTATGCCGACAGTCTCTTTTCTCACTGTCCTCTCCTCTCCTACTGGTCTGCTTATTTTTTACCAAAGTGCTAGCTAATATGGGACACCTTGAAAGTGTAAATTGCACTTTTTGAAATAGATTATGTCTTTTTTTACATCCCTTGGAAGTTTTTAAATGAAATAAGTGGAACAAATAGCTGAAAGGTAAGCCCTTAGGGATAAGTTCTGTTAAATTTTTCCTCATCAGGAAAGTGGAATTAGGCGCACATAATAAATTTTTTTCATCATTTGGACAAGTCCTTCACTATTAATTGAATTCTTTCTGCTCCAGGTGTAAAGCATCCAGATTGGTCCTAAATAAATACAAGTCACCCTCATGATTTAGCCACTTAATATCTTTCTTCAGTAGTTTCACTTCTTGTCTTCCTTCTCCCCATGTACCGTCATTGGCTTCCAGTGTATTTTGTTTTTTGGTTTTTGATGGGGATTTGGGGGGATTCTTTGTTTGTTAAATAGAGCAGAAATATGGCTGTGAAGGGTAGATAAAGAAGCAGACCTGAAAACAGAATTGGCAGAAGACACTTTACAGTCCTGCGTGTCATGTTGGTTTAACAAAAAAAAAAAAAGGCAGTCATCCATCTAATGTGGGTGGAGTCTCACCCCTGAATAAGTGTATTTCCCCTGGTAATGCCTAAAATTTGAGTATTACTGAATAATCATTTGTAATAATCATTGCCCTTTCCAGATTGCCTCCTTAAAAGTGTAAATACGCCTAAAAATGGACTAAATTTGGACTAAATACGCATGAAATTGGACTAAATATTCCTGAAATTGGACTAAAATTTGGACTAAGTATGCCTGAAAATGGACTAAATGGTCCTGAAAATGGACGATAGTTTGGGCCCAATGCACCTGAAAATGGATTAAATACTCCTGGAAATGAACTATAACTTTCAAGATAAATCCCGCTCCTACTCACACAAAAGATGAGTTTTCTTTAAGATTTCATCTGTTATTAGCACAACCCTGTGAGCCCAGAAGCTAAAGGTTCCACAAAGGAGGGTGGGAGGAACAAACAAACCAGCCTTGTAAACTTTACAGTATGTACTCGGTAAGACCCATACACGTCCTGGCAATGTACACTCAATCCCACCGGCGTGCTGTCAGAGGTAGCAAGGGGACAGCCAACTCAGGGGGACAGCTGCAAGAGGCCAGGGCCAACCCTGCTGCCCACTACCTCTGTACCATCAATGTCCAGGGATATACCAGTGGGAGCTGGGCATGTATAGAGCAGCCAGATATGAACTTCTTTATCAGAACAGGAAGAGAAGGACAATGAGACCACTAATGCAAAACTCACAGTTTGTCAACCCTGACCCTGCTTCAGCTAAAACAATAAAATGTGAATTGCAGAACATGACCCAGCAACAGGAAATGAGACCAGCACGGAAGGTGTTTTTGTCAACCGTGGCCGTTTTCCCCACCGAGGTCTTGATGAACGCCCTCAGCAAATTGAGAGAAAGGGCTGAGGCTTCCATGTCGGGAGGGCCGACCACACACTCACGTAACATTGTTCATCCACCTCTGACATCCCCGCCCGAGCCATGTGCCTGTCCTAGAACCATACACCTTGTTCTAGGGCAGGTGATGAAATGTGATGACAGTCTCCCCCTGCTCCCCTTCCAGTTGCATCACAATGGCTGCTAATAAAGATGCATGGCTTTTATGTTGTCCATCTGTGTCCCAACAGCAAACGTGGAATTCTGTTTTCCTCTCTTGGAGGATCCCAGCCTAGAAAAATGTGTCCTAGGAAAGACAAGCCAACCTTCAGCTGACCTCTAACTGCTTTCACTAGGCCAGACTTCAACACTTCTAACAGTGCTTCCAGATCTTTTGCTTCCATGAAACATATTTGTTTATTTTAAAAGTACAAAAGAACTATAGTCGTCTTGCTCGCAATCCAATAGAATCAAGCCTTGTTCACAGAAAGCACTTGGAGTCCAGTGTGTGTGATTTTACTCTGGGTTGTTTATTTTCTATTTAATCCAAGAGACTCCAGAGGGTGGGTCAAAGACTTGAAAGCAGGGTTTGAAAAGTACTTGGAGAAGTTTTGCTTTGGAAGGCCAGGCAAAAATTCGAGATTATGATCTACTTTACAATGTTATTATTTTGAACATTTATGAGGATTTATTGGTGTTTGAATGTAATCATCCTTTAAGACTGTTATGTCCTAACAATTCAGCATTAATGTTTTGGGGGACTTTTAAGCTAAACAACAGTACTAACACCTAATAGTGCCAAAGCAAATAGCACAGATATATTGGCCTTCTGTTCCTTCTGCTCAGAGGCAGTTGAATCAAATCAACTGAATTTCTACCAAAAACCTTGAACAGGAGAATGTAGAAGATACAGTTAACTCTCAGAAGTTTCTCCCCTTTCCCCAGCCACGGAGATGGCATTTATGGAAATAATCTTTATGGGAATAAGTTTTAAGCCAAAATAATCCACTCACACATGGCACTGAAAGGGGATCCAGACCCAGAGCTTGCTGGGCTGTGACAACAAGGCCACTGTGCAGACAATGACTGTAAAGAAGTGGCTATATATGGGGGGGAGGGGAGGGCAGCTCCGGGACCTGCAAGTATTCAAGGAGCAGGGGTAGCAAAGGATGCTGGTTGGAACACGGTGCATACACAGATGAAAAAGATGTCTCCATATATACATAGATTGGCAGGTGTCCCATATAGAAACAGAGGGTAGCCAAAGGATATAACTTTTTCCGCTTTTCCCATAGTGGAAAAAATATTTAGAGCGCTCCAAAGCCACCAAAATCATAGAATCTGCTTCAGACAAATAGGGTAAACACATCCTCTGCAGGCAAAGATGGTACGTATGCTGTTCTTCTCACTTTTCCTCACAGTTATAAATTCACAAAAATGTTAGAGTTAAAGAGACCATAGATACAGCCTGGCCAGCTTAATGGTGGCACAAGACCAAGATCTGATGGTCTCTCAAGGCCCTTTAAATGATTCTCATTAGATCTGAACACAAGCCCTTTTAATTCTTCGTTTGATTCACTGGAGCATTCTTCCTTTATTTAGGAAATGTTTTGTAATCTTTAAAGATTTTCCTACTCTGGGCAAGATTTTTGGCCCATTCAAAATACTTATATACACTTGCAAGTGTACGGTGTTACAGAATATGTGTGTGTGTGTGTGTGTGTGTGTGTGTGTGTGTGTGTACCACATACATACACTCATATAAGTTTATGAGCCTCTATCCTCTACAGGGAGAATTCATAAGAAAAGTTTGTAAACTTCGGCCATGTCTCCTGCCCTGCCTTTTTCATTTTTGCTTCTTCGAACCCACCACTCTGTAGATACTAGAAATGAATAATAAAGTTGCTTATAATGAGACACCTATGAGGTTTATGCTGAGTTTTTTGTTGTTGAATTACATTTGGTAAGACATTGTCAATGCCACACGATATAGTTACTTAATCCCTGTGCCTCGGTTTTCTTGTCTATAAAGGAAGGATAATAATGGTACCTAACCCATCTCATAGGTTTATCGTGAGGATCAAATGTGATAATACATGAAAAAGACTTGTAACAGTGCTTGACATACACTTAACACATGAAATATTGTTCTGTTATTAGTGTACAATGCCATAAATTACAAAGTGAGTTACCATTGGATTGAGTTAGAATTCAAATCAAATCAATAAATATGCATCATCTACTATTTGGAAGCACCATTGCAGAAAATACATGTTCATCAATGGACACTCAGTTTGTACACCATTAAATGTTTATTAGTTATCTGAGTGGACCATGGGAAATCAGGGTTAGGATATTATTCTGCTTTCAGATTTGAATTTGGTACTAGGAAAATTTAGACAGGAAGAATGCACTCATGGAAGTTGGGACCTGTCCAGAACATGAGGTTAGAGAAATCTATTAATAAATGTGACTTCAGTAATTAAAGGTACACACATAGGCATCATGCATGCTCAAATGACATTTTGTTAATAGACTATCCTGGCAGTTTGGGGTGTTCTTTTAAGCGTTTTAGCAGCAACAAGCTGCTTCCTAGTCAGGCATCTTAAAATAACTATGTCATTACATAAACATTCTACATCCACCTTATGCCAACCCATGTTCTGTTTCTTTTGGAAGAGAATGAAATAAGTTGAATAGACATGACCCAGAAGCCTGTGTTATAGAATGCTAATGTTTTTTAAGAGGGTACATATTCTAAAATTGGTGAAAGAGGACCAGTGTTAAAGGTATGGCTGACCTTTGCAAGATTATTTTACTGCAAAGATTCTTTGGTTTTACAAGCTGACATGCCAGAGTCAACATAAAGAAGGTGCTAGGGGAATATTGCTACAGAGGTAAGAGCATAACATATGTAGCTATCTCAGCATGACCAACTGGGCCCTGGGGAGGGGACCTGGGGACTCTGAGATAGTCCACACAGCTAAATAAATAGCAAATATGGCCTGGCCAACAATTCAAAAAGCAGTAAGTTTATTGTCTTGAGAATTAAACTGCATTAGAAACAAACCAGATATGGTGACCACCCCTACATAGGCAGACACAGGCTCTAGGCGACTAACTTCAGCCTCTGAACAAAGCTCTTGCATTAGTGGAACTCAGGTAGCAATGAGTCAGTTCAGACTGATGCTTGGGTCCAAGTCAAATAGATCCCAGAGGGAGAAATCAGACTTTTCAATGAATAGGAGGAGGCCCCGCAAATGGGAAGTCAGCATTGAAAGAGACAGGGAAGGAGGAAAATATCTAAGGATGTTTTAGGCAGTTGACATGGAAGAAGATTGGCAGCAATAATCTGTAATCAACTAGAGGCAGCAGAGAAGAAGGGCAGAGGCTAATGACTGGGTCTGTTATACAGGTAGTAGTCAGCCACAAAGAGCAAGTCAAGAAACCTGGGATTAAAATTGGAACCAACAGACAGTCTAACTAGATTCTAAACCACTGGGGTAACCCCTCCAGAAATTAGGGCTTTATTGATAGAAGAAAATTTGCTTGATATTTTTAATAACTAGTCCTCAAAGATGACACCTTAATTGAATTTGGGTTGGCCTTATGACTCACTTTGACCAATAGGATTTGGTGGCTGTGACATTGTGTATCTTTGGAGCAGGGCCTTTAGAGATTTCTAACTTTCACTTTCACCTTTTGGGATGCACTCTTGCAATTCAGATGACATGCTGTGAGAAGCCCAAATGGCTTGGAGAGGCCACATAGAGGAGAACAGAGTCCCTCTGATCAATAGCCCCAGCTGAGTTCCAAAGAAAAGCCAGCACCAGCCAAGGGAGGAAGTTACCTTGCATATCCAGCCAAGTCAAGTCCCCAGGATGCAGCCCCAACCCACATTACATGGAGCAGAACCATATAGCTAAGGCCAGTCAACTCAACAAAATCATGAGAGATAATGAAATGATTATTGGCATAAGCCACTCAGTCTGGGGACATTGGTTACATAGCAACAGAAAAGTGAGTCTGTGAAGGTTTCAGGATGCTTAAAAGCAATAAAAAGTAAGCAATGATTATATCAGCAGGCATTTGAAATGATGAACTTGAACCTTTAAAAAAAAATTTGTTTCATTCAACATACCTTCTTTAAGAAGACAGGACTTTGCATAATAGATGAAAGAAAGGCTTCCATCAAAAAATACTTAAAATAAACAATGTTTTATGATTGAAGGGCAAACAATTTATCTAAATAGTTTACTTCTTGTTGTGTTGCTATGATGCAGTTAAAAGTAGGATGGGGTGAAATAGAGAGGCTGAAAGAAAATGTCAGATTTCCCAGACAGTTTCACACACAGAGTCACCACCAACAACTCACTGTGGGTATCATGTCTTCTCAAGATGTTGCTGTTCCTTAATTTGCTGCTATAGGTAGACATATGATTCCCTGCATTGACCTTCTCAACCTTAAGTAAGGCCTCTGCTCATCATAGTTTTGTGCCATTACCTCTGCATCTGTGGCAGAGGCTGACAACTTACAAAGCATCACATCAAGTGTAAGTGCCAGAGGATAGGAGAAGATCAAGAGAATAGGTCAGATTTGGGAACAAGGTAAAAAGAAAGCCCAGGTTCTAAATCAGCGCCCTGAAGGTTAATGCCACAGCCTTTGCCAAAATATCAAAGTAAGTCAAAGCGGATCATGATGAGTCAAGGTGGGACAATGTGAGCCAAGGTTTCAGGAAATCAGGAATTCAAGACAGAGGTCAGCAGTTCCCTGATTATTTAAGATTAATAGCCATCCAAAGGTCTGGAAACTTTGACATCAAATAAGGAAAGAACTATCAGGTCTCAGAGTCCAAGCTTGCCAAGGTCTAGAATCTAGAAATCATGGAGATGAAATCTGTTACCCCAGCAGTTAGAACTCAGAAGTAACCTTGAGGTTCTTTCATACTCTTTCTGAGACTAGCAAATGGCAACAAGAAGAGAACAGACCGTGGCCAGTAGGTACTTACATAACTGAATGGTTTTCTCTTATAATTAAAATAATCAGGCTGATTCTAAAATGGAGGTTGAAGTCCTATTACTTTTTATTCTCTATGACTTTTAAAGTATGGAAAGAATACTGCTGGAATAATTCCATTACATCTGTTCCCATCACTTGGCATTCACTGCCCATGCAGAGCACGCCTTAGTTGGCACAGAGCACCTAACTTTGGACGGGGAGGGCTCCTCCCTTTGCAGAATGAACATGACTGATGTAGATCTTTATGACTACCTTGTTGTCTTTGGTTGTCTTCACTACAGTGTAATTTCAGGAAGTAGGGCAATCCCCTTAAGTCACGAACAAAGCCCCCTCATTCCTTCATCGTCTGTTTCTCAAAGGAACTACTAGTTGAAAATGAACAGCCACTTGCAAGGCAACATTTCTGAAGAACAATTACCAAAAAGACATTTTTGTCTGAACCAAATACAGACCACCTTTGGAAAGGAAGATTTCTCACTGCAGATCCAAATCTTAAGTGACAGCTTCCAAGTCCTCTCAGATGGTATCGTCTTGAAGTACCCTAGGATGGGCTGGACACTCAAGTGGACGTATTCGTAATTCATTTCATAAGGGGATTATGACTTCGCCAAATGATGAATCAGGAACATTTCTGCAGAACATGGTGGCAAAAATCTGTCTCTCTCCTTCAGAAAGCTTAGCCAACGAAACTCAGTTCAGTGGCCAGAAGAGCTATTGAGTTTTCATGAGACCTTCATGACTGATTAAAGGTCTGGAAATGGCATATCTTCAGGTGGGAATATCTTAAAATCGCTCAAGTTTGTACTAATGGAAAGAGTGACCAATTTGTAAATGATGGGGTCCTGAAACAAATTAAGCTTACAGATTTCAAATGCATACAGTAACTCTAGGTCAACAAAATACTGACAAACAAAATGCATTGGGGACCTGCTTTAGTGAACAGAGGGATTAATTTTAATTAGTATATTAGTTTGCTGATAAACGGCAGTAACACTCTAACTCATAAATTCCAAATCAGCATAATTCAAATACATTTTTATTGTGAAAAATTCTCTAGTATCTAATTCAACAAACTTTTATGGAAAATCAGCTCTACTAGTCGCCATGGTAGATACTACAGTTGCAAAGATTAATCAGATACGGTCGCTGCCTCAAGGATTAGAAGGTACAGTGAGGAAGGATGTAGCTAATTATTATATCATGTGATAAATGCTATGCTTTTGTGATGAACAGTATGCTTTCAGAGGACAGGGGGATGAGATTAAGTCTACATGGAGAATGCATAAATATTTCATAGGAGAAATAATATTGGACTTGGGCCTTATGGACTAAGTAAGAGCTCACCAAATGGAGAAGAGTCAGAAATGTACCACAGTGGAGAGTAAGCGTGAACAAAGGGATGATGTTGTGAAGAAGTGAGGCATCTTTGGGAAATGACTGCAGCAAAGGGAGCCTGGGAGGGAGGCAGGAGATGAGGTTGGAAAGAAGTGTGATGCTCACCACAAATGCCTTTGAATCTCTTTGGAGTTAGGACTTTATCTTATAGACAATGAGGAGCTAGAAAGAGTTGGAAGGCAGAGAGCAATTGGAACAGATTCCCGTGTGTGGAAATAATAACTCAATCAGAGGTCCCCCCTGCTTCAGAGAGAATTAGGAATTTTGTAGTAAGAAGGCGACATGAAAGAGTCCATTTCAGCTTTCAACTTCTAAAATAATAGTGAAAGTCACTGTTTTTAATTTTCGAGAACCAAGATTTTGAGAGAAAAAAAAGTTTTTGCATATCAAAAGGCAAAGCCCGGATAGAGCTGGCAGAATGTGTGAGAACACAGTAAAGAATTACTAATTACTGCCTAGTCTCTGAATCACTATCCCCACCGCCCACATGGCTTAAGACCAATAACTCACTAGTCCCATATAATATACTTTCAACAATCTAGAGTCTCTCTGAGATGATCATAAATAACAAGGACGAGATGATTGGGCCAATCTAGAAGTGTTAATATACCCACGGGCAATTGAAAAGTTTATCCATAAGCAAATTGAGAAGAGATTAGACAAGAAGTAGAAGAAAGAACATTGTGTTACCCAGATAGGCATTCTACAAAATTTGTGGGTTTGGGGGAACCAATGGGGGTCCCTGGGCCTAGAGGACCACTTGGAGATGTGGGACTCCACCTGGAGAGAGAACTCAGCCTCTGAGTGAGCACCTCCAGTGACCAGAGCCAGGGAACTTTGAGGGAACTAATCCTGCTTCCTCTGATTGTCTCTAGTTGAGTGAGCATCACCAGTGTTGCCTACCCCGAGGGGCTGCTTGAGTGGTCCCTCAAGGATGCCTCATCAATAATTGCCTGCACTTGGACAGCGGTGGAACATGATGAGGCCTCCAGACTGCTCAATTCAGCCAAATCCCACTATGTAGAACAGCCCCCCTCTTCAGAAAGTCTAGGACACTTGTAAGCCTCAAGGAAGTGAGACCTTGACTCCACAGAGGAGAGAATACCTTCACACCTCAACTTAGAGAGAGGAGAGGACAGAGAGTTGGAGATTGAATGAGGCCAGCTTGAGATTTCATCTCAGATGCAACACTGGGGAAACACACTTCTGCATAAAAACACATACACCTACATCCTTGTCCTCAGTACATTTTTGTAACCCTGCAAAGAATTTTATTTGCCTCCACAAGAGAGCTGGACTTCTGGCCTCAGACAAATTCACCCAGAAGGCACCTGTGGATACTGCCACTTCTCAGTTTTTCATAGAAAAGGCAGTGAGATCTTGGGGAAAGCATTATGTCATTCAGGTAGTCACGTACATCTAAGCAATTGATAAAAACACATGGGACATGTAAAAGTCATGGATATTTGAAAATACTCATTCCTCATGTCCAGTCCTGAAGGCCACCAACTGCCTAGCAAAGGTTCAGGTAACTCAGAGTACAAAGTCCTAATCTATTTTAATGGATGAATCAGTGCACAAATACACACATTCACCCTTCACCAGATTTCTGTATACCCACCAAGAGGAAGGAATGCATTGAAGGTTACTAGTAGTAATTTTCAATTTTATAAAATGGCTGCCCAGTTCTATTGGCAACAGATAGGCATTGAATACCCAAATTTTCTCCCTATTTGCTTTCCACGTACAAATGCCCACCAAAAAACAGAGGGAAAACAAAGACACAAGCCATGACCTCTGCTCTGGCCTCTAGAACTGTAGAATTCTACATGATCCCCCAAATTAAAATATAAGGATGTTGAGTTTATGGACTCCCTGATATCTAAGGCATGGGAGAGGCTTAGGAGGTAACACCAACCTAAGAGAAAAACCATTTTGCTTCCATAAATGGGACATGGATTGTGTATGAGAGAGCAATTTAGGAAAGAGTTAAATAACTCTTGATCTTTCTGGAGGATGGCTAAGAAGAATAAAGTATCTAAACTGAAAAAAATGACATGATCACACAGTAAAGAATTACTAATCACTGCATAATCTATATATCTGTATCTCCATGTGGTCTAAAACTAACAACTCTCTAGTTCTATATGCATACCTTTATTTTATCAATCTGGAGCCTAAGATGATGCTAAAACAAACAAACAAACAAACAAACAAACAAAAACAAAGAAAAAAAGAGAAGAAATGGCTGAGTTAAATCTACTACATTGGAGTCCAGGGGAAGAGAAGAAAGTAGGGTTCTTCTAGCATCCTGGAGGAAAATAAAATTCCTTGTGGGGAGCAAAAAT
Source organism: Hippopotamus amphibius kiboko (assembly GCF_030028045.1). Classification (NCBI taxonomy): domain Eukaryota; kingdom Metazoa; phylum Chordata; class Mammalia; order Artiodactyla; family Hippopotamidae; genus Hippopotamus; species Hippopotamus amphibius. The sequence continues at coordinate 96,708,620 of NC_080196.1, forward strand.
GAACTTGGGAGAGGAATTCAAATATATGAACTATTGAATAGCCTCACATCATGAATGGATTTCATCACAAACCCTGTGGGGAGAAAACCTCAAGCTGTCCATCCCCCACTCCAGTAGGGGCATCAGGGATTTTCCATCCACAGCACCTGCATCTCCTCCAGATGCCCCATGTTTTAAGTTTTGCTTTGTGGGGTTTGCTGATGTCTTGATCATTAACAAGAGGTTTTCTGCTATGGGAATTTGGCGGGATTTGAGTCTGATATGGGGTCATGACTACTGCAAGACCAACAAGGGAAAGGCAGAAGGGTGTTGATAGGATTAGAAAGCATACAGATATTTCAAGGAATTTCTTCCTACATGTGCTTGAGAAAAATGAGTCGTGCACAGAGTAATCAGGGGGAAGACTGGAGGTAGGAGAGGCTAGATGCAGGGCAACGCACGAGAGAGGACCTCGAACTGGCAATGGCTGTGGGAATGGAGAGCATATTTTAGGTGCAGCAGGTTGAGGATGAGAGACACTGAAGAAGGTGAAGAAGAGGAAGCAGTAGATTAGAATGACTTTCAGGCTTTAGCTTGGGTGGCAATAGATTGCATCATCATGTTCCAAAATAAGAAACAACTGGGTAAGGAAGAAAATTTGGTATTCTGGCGACAAAGCCAGATTGCATTGGAGAGAAGAATGAATATAATTTAAGGAAATGGAGGTTTGAATTACTGGTTCAAAAGTTAGGACATGAAGGGAAGGTGAGAGGTGTAACATACAACCCACTTCACACCGAGAAATCTACTCCGCTGCTCTTCAGCTGCCTCCCATTTCCAGCCCCTGATGCTTGGAGAAGCACATTAAATCCAGGAGATCCTTCGTTAACCTCCCAAATTATGGTCCAATCATCTCTCCTTATTAGTGGAAGCAGGTCACACACACACACACGCCAGACTCAACAGATACACTCTACTGCTGCAATTTTTCTTATTCTACCACCAGCAGAAAAAAGAAGGAACTGATCACCATTCTCTGTAGAATTTCCCTCCTTGGAAATCAAAGTTAATTAACATTTACTGAACCTTTCCTGGACACATGGCACAAGATCATATTCCTAAAGGAAAATGAGGATGGATGTGTAGGCGTGGTATTAAAAACACATCAGAGAAGGAGCAAGCCAGTTTAACAGGTTAGAGCCATGTTAAGCACTTTTTCTTCCTATGGCTTCGAGACTCTGCCCCATTAATAAACAAACACACTTATAACAGAAAGCATTTGCATGCATAAACGCACAGTATTTGTTTCTTAAAATCAATTCATAAGCTCAAATAGTGAGCCGTCTCTAATCAACTCCCTGCAAGTAATAAAAAAGAGATGTGTGTAATGTTTGAATATTGTCCACACTAACATTTACAAGCCCCACCAGTCCCTCACAGGCCATAGCACCTGGAGAGGCTGTGTTGACAGGTTCACTCTAAACTACGACGCATATAAACCCTGATCCTGTGTTCACTGGCTTCTCTTTGCTTACGACCCTGGTTCTCAACACATGCTGCCATTAGCATGAGGAGGAGTTTAAAAAAATACTGGTGCCTGGGTTGCCTACCCACAGACTTCGTATCTATGGAATTTGGACCCGACTAATGATATCTTTGCTAATCTCCCGAGAGGATTCTGATGGGCAAACCCATGGGATATCCTGTATCTCTAGGCTTATCAGTCAAACCTGACTCCCATCGACTTTTCCAAATCTACCTCCAACCACTTCCTACAAACACTAGTCACTGAGGCAATGGCCTGAGGGTTCCTGCTTCCCCCATTACTCATATGTCCATTTGGGGCATCCCCCCATTTCCTCTCCTATCCACAGACTTCTCTTCAAGTTCCAATTCAAGCCAAGCAGAAAGTAAACCTATTTTTAAGCCATATATCCTGGTGCAAGGCTATCTCACCATTTCAGTTTGCTGGCAAAGAAAGTCGTCACCAGAGTCACTATTCAAAGAGATCATTGAGATGGGGAAAGACCCACAGCTATTCAGCCCTTCCCTGTCTGGGTTTGGGTATGGGGTGATATTCACTATGCACATTGTGTACAGTTCAGAGACATCCAGTGTATGGTTATTTCCCCAAATTTAAGCTGCTTTCTCGTAGCTTTTGGTTTTACACTGACCTATCTATCTTGCACTCAAACTCATCCTCCCGGAAGCATGTTTAAGGTTCTTCAAATTGAATACTTCCCCACAGGGCAGCAGGAATCCATATACAACCAAAAGCAAGTGTCCATCACTGGCCTTTGGACCAGAGGAAGGACCAATGGTGGACTTGGGATAGAGGAATTAAGGCCAGCCTTGTGATGGTCTCACCAAATACTCAGCACTAAGATTTTTTTTTTAATTTTTGACTTAAAAAAATGAAAACACCATAATTGTACTTTGATCTGCTCTTTTTTCTGAGGAATACACCCCATAGGCACAATTGCCCAGTTTCCAGTGAAACTGCCTCCTAAAATGTTAGGACTTCAACAGTCTGCTCTCTGCATGGAGACTGCTCTGGGGGAGGATACCTCCTACTGCCTTCTACTAGATATCCACCCACATACAATGAGTGGCATCTAAGTCTGGTTCCCGTCCTATATTTCAAGACTCTGGATAAACAAGGATTAAATGGCTGAGAAGCAAACGTGGCTCCTAAAGCAGTCGTGTCCACGTTGCTGGCATTCAGAATCTCTATAGTTAGTCCGAGGAAGTGGAGCCAGAATTCTCGGCAGGAAGACTCCTGGGTGGGAAGTGGGTGTGGGGCTTGCAAACATGGGGATGTGAAGGGTTCCCTGCCTGCCTCTGTCTCTGGTTCAGATACCAGGCTTGTAAAAGTCAAAACCACTCACTAACAGGCATTGGAGACAGAAATAATAGAAGGGAGTTTCTGATGTAAATTCCTCCCTGGAGATTTTTTTCTGTCACTGAAATGGCCAAGTATCTGAATACCTGTAGACTGAGTTTGTCTTTACCTCATAGTAGCAAATAATCATTTTTGTGAGTTCTCCTTCTGTAAGATATATGTAGATTACTCCTCATGTCATCATTTTTCCTGAGGACTTGGCTTATACAAGGTGACAGCACACGTTCTCAAAGAGCAGACTTGATTTGGGTCTCCCAGTGATTTAAGGAACTTGCTTTGGGGAACATGAGGGGAAAATGAGGAGAGAACTGTAATCAAGAACTGTATCTGAAGTATCAAGAACTGTAATCTGAAAACTGGAAAGGCCAATTAAAATGCTCTGCATGAAATTTGAAAGGAAACCGTTGCAAAGGAATGAAACTTTATTAAGTATCAGACTTTCTGCTTTTGCCCTCTTGCTCTCGCTCTCTCTCCCTCTCCCTCTCCCTCTGTCTCTCTCTCTCTCCGTGTCTTTCTCATATCCACGACTGCACGCATATACATGAATGGGCACATGCACACACACACATGTGCGTGCGCACACACTGGAATGGATTTTATTCACTCTAATTTTCCAGATGATGAAATCAAAGCCAAACAGGCAATGTCAAGGTCATAGCTAATAACTAGCAGAGATGAGTTTCCAACCTACCCATGTGCACATCTCTGTTATCCCTATTTGCAGAATTGCTCATACTTCCTTGGTGAGTCTGTTCTTTCCCCCACATCAAACAGCTCACTGGCTCCCATGCCTAAACCAGGAAAAAGTAGAGTGCAGAGGTTAAGAGAGAAGGCTCTAGGGTCAGAGTGCTGACTTCAATGCCCAGTTCCTCCACTGTCTAGCTGTGTAATCTTGGGAAAGTTATTTAATCTCTCCATCCTTCAGTTTCCTTATCTATAAAATGGGGGTGATGAGGACGCCGTCTGCTTCAGAAGCCATTTAAAAGATTAAAGAAGACAATACAGGTGAAACATTGAGAACAGTACCTGGAATTGTAGGCAAGACATCAACTTTTACTGGGTTAAGCCACTGTGATTTTGGAGTTGCCTGTTTCTGCAGCCATTGCCTAGCCTGTCATAACCAATATAGTTCAATAAATGTCAGTTAAATTAATTTTGATTGTCATTATGTATTAAAGTTATGTGGCAAGAACTGTTGCTGAAGAGGACTGTGGTTTTCGGCTTCTACTGTAACACTAAAGTCAACCAACTGTCCTGTAGAGAATAATTTTCAGTTGTGTTCTAAAGACCAGATTTCTTCTGATGAATAACACTATCTATCAATATATTCATTATTTTATCATCAATGCATCAGCACACCACAGAGCACATCATCAGCTCAACAAGTAATTTTTTTCTCATTTCACCTGGGGATTTTAACAGCAGATGCTAATTGATCGCTTAAAAAACATAGACTGTAGTACTCACAAATATTCTATTTAAAACCTTCTAAAAAGTATTATGCCTCTAGATGAAAGACAATAGAGATATCTGAAACTAAATAAAAGATTAAGTCCCAAGAAGTCCATTTTCAATAGATGAGGAGGATCCAAAAAGTGAGAAAGTCTGTCTTGGGTATTCCCGTCTGAACTGACAGCTTCATTTTAATTTCCATGAATGTGCCTTACTTACAAATTCTAACATCCTCAACTAGAAGAGAGACTGCCAGCCTTGGCCTTGGGTTTCTATTATTTCCTGGTTGAATTCAGGGAGTTGAAAGCATAACACTTCTTGTAGCTTGCAGTTGGCTTCTGTAGGTTTATTTCCCTCAGCTTTTTGAAGGAGGGGAGGCCCATACAAGAAATTCATCAGATGCTAGTCAGAAAGAAAAGAGGGACCCATTGCTCTGTCTGTAAAAGGAGATATGACACGATCTACCACTGTGGCTGATGACAAACTATAGTTATCCTCTGTGAAGATACAAAACAATGAACTTCACAAAAATGCCCATCAGTTGCCCGTCCATCGATAGCACATATCTACAGACGTAATGTTCTAAATATGGATATTTGGGGCATTTAAAAATGTGTATTATTTACTTGATATTCTGCCCATTCCAGGCCATTTATATAAATACTGAGTTGAGAAACTTCTTAAAACGCACAGAATTGACTTGGTCATCTTCAATAGTAATTGACTAAATACATAATTAAAGTCTTTTGAAACCAGGTATTATAGACTCGATAATCTTTAATGAAATTTTGCATCATTTTAACCAAAGGTGTCAAGACGATTAAAATTTGAAATTCACAGATCATTGACCAAAGCACATAATTGGCTTGGGCAGAGGCACGACGGCAGACCACCAGTGAGCTGATGCCTTAGAACCACCACCCAAAATACCATGTTAAAGTTGTGTTGATTTGTCCACTTGGAATATTTCTTATAAAAAATTCACCATTTTAATATCTTTAAAGGAGCCATTTTAATTTTTTCCCAGTTGATGTGGAAAAGCTCCTCTATACAAATGAATATCAACTAATTAAAGCAGAAGGAATGATAGACATTTTTTAAATTATCATTTTGCAACTTGACCCACACCCATGAAAGCATTGATTCAGATGAGGGGGCCAAAACCATTGGGTAAAATGTTGTGAAGAGGAAATGCTAGTCCCAAGGTGTCGTGCCATCCCATTGATTACTTGCTAATTGCAAAGAATAAAAGAGAAATCTTTACAATGGAAAGTTCTGGGCATCTTATTTTAGCATCACTATTGATCGGTCCTGCTCAGTGATGTTCTGAGATGTAAGAAGCAGTATCCAGCAATACCTATGAGGTCTTCTTGTTAACAGTTTAACGTTGTTCTAATCAAGCCTTTAGACTTAACCTGTAGTTTTCAGGAAATAGAACAGCATAAATCACTCCAACCAGAAACAATCAGACTAATCCAGGATGGGGGATAATCCCCTATGGAGGCAAAGGAGGGGAGGGAGAAGGAAAAAAAGATCCATGGATGATAAAAGTGCCCCAGGTTCTGAGAGTAATTTTTAAAGATATGTTCTATAAGAGCCAGTGGGGTAATTGGGGTCTCTTAAAGTAACTATTTTGAAAAGGGTAAGGGCCATTTGAACACCCAAACCTTGATAAATAGAAGAATATTAGTCTGTGTTGATATACACATACACACTGCACACAAAATATTAAAAATGATAAATAGGGACTTCCTTGGTGGCACAGTGGTTAAGAATCCGCCTGCCAATTCAGGGGACACGGGTTTGAGCCCTGGTCCAGGAAGATCCTGCATGCCATGGAGCAACTAAGCCCATGCACCACAGCTACTGAGCCTGCGCACCTAGAGTCTGTGCCCTGCAACAAGAGAAGCCACCACAGGGAGAAGCCCATGCACCGCAACAAAGAGTAGCCCCTCGCTCTCCGCAACTAGAGAAAGCCTTCGAGCAGCAACAAAGACCCAACACAGCCAATGAATAAATAAACAGATAAATAAAAAATGAGTCAAATTAAATAGTCCAGCCCATATGACACAACAATGAGAATTCATCAGAAAACCTAGATCAGCCATTTTCAAAATTTATTGTACATCAGCCACACTTGGGGTATTTGTTAAAAGTGCTGACTCTTGAAACCTATTGAGTCAGGAACTCTGTAAACATCCTGATGCCATGTAGCTGAAGGAAACACAGATGAGATTTTCTGGAAGCCTGTACTACCTGGGCTATGGTCCCAGCTCCAGAACCTGGTGATCTTCGGAATGCCATCTAACTTCTCTGGCCTCAGGATCTCCCGTAAAGGATGGAAGCTGATTTCTAAATACAAGTTTTTGTTTTCTTTTTTTTGACCACACTGTGAAGCATGTGGAATCTTCCCCAACCAGGGATCGAACCCGTGCCGCCTGCACTGGAAGGATGTAGTCTTAACCACTGGACCACCAGGGAAGTCTTGAAAGCTGATTTCTAAATACTTGCTTGTTCTAGAGTTCTTTGTCTATGTCAAACTCTGCTGCTTTTGCTCTCTGAGTGGCCGAGCATATTAAACATTCTTCTTAGTCTACGTACATAGAACCCCGAATTGTCCTCCGATTGGCCAGACAACCTAAACTCTGACCTCATATTTATTCTCACGACTAAGATAACTACACCATGACTGGCCTGGCCCAATTGGCAGTCTCACACTTGGTTTCCCAAACCTCCAATCTTGATGACGATTCCACAAAGGGAAGGATCATGGACAGCTGGGATCAGGTACCTCAAGGAGGCCTCTAAGCCTGGGAAGGGGATAGATTAGTTGAGGGGAGGAAGGGAAGCCCAGGCGAGGAGAACAGTGTGAACACAGGCACGAGGATAGGAATAGATAAGGAAGGCTCAGGGTCACTCTACCACGATCAGGGTATTTGTGTCAAAAAGTTGTTGGATTCAAGAAAAGTCTTCTAGAATTCAAAAGAAACTTTAATTTTGCTTATATTCCAACATCAGAGCCAGCGTTGAAGAGAAGGCTCAATAAAGAATTTTCCAGGTGTGAAGTAGTGCGACAATCATGCAGGAGAATAAGTTTCTCTCATGAAGTAGGACAGTGATGGTTAAGCTCACACTTTGCATATGCTGTTTAAAATGCATCGTATCCATCCACAAACATAAACATCTGCAAACGAACAGAGATAACTAAATGGGGAAGAGACTGCGTGTGCTTCCAGAGACATCACTCTCTCAGAAGTGGGTAGAGAATTCAATTGTGCAGGCAGGAGACATTTGGCTGGGACAGGGTTTCACTGCCAACTCAGCCCCTGCCATGTCATGAGTCACAGAACTGGCAGGCTCTGCGTACACATGCAGTCTTAAGACCCTCTATGCTTGCCAGTTCTACTGAGTAGATGGTACCCAACCAATGCCCACTTCTTTGGGGAGGATTATTTTGAATGAAATTTTTCCTTTGAGGGTGAAAAGACATACACAACTTCCTTTAGAGACAGTTGATAAAATATTCCCAAAATTCAAAAAGGGGAAAAGAGTCTACTTCATCCGTGGCTGGGATTTTCCTTTATGAAACATAATTTAGACTGAAGGGGAGTTCGCTGGCTGCCAAGGCTCCCAGGACAGGCTGCTGGCAGCAAGTTCTCTGAGAAAAGCAGCAGATGGCCTCTGGGGAGCAGAGGGAGAAGGCCAAGATTTCCCTGGAGAATCGCTGGATGGATGTCCCAATTACTTTGGGCACACAAGTCCCTGGGCCCTAACCAAGTCCAACCTTCACTTAAAGGTTTAAAGCCTAGGGTATGTGTGAGTTGTATGCCACAGAAGATGCTGCTTCCAACCACGTAAGAGGAACCCACTCTTCTCTCCAAAACCAGCCTAGTTAATGTGAGGCATTACAACACCTAACTTCTCCCAGACCAAGCCTTGAATCACGTGCTAATACTGGTCAGCTGACCTCATGGGTAGTTTAGAGGGCTCGTCTGCCTTAGTCATATCAAGCTGGCTAATTGGTTTTTGCACAGTATTTGCTAACTTAAAGTGCCATGGATTTGATTAAATTGGATAATCTTTTCTGGTGGCAGCTTTGTATTTCTGGAGGGGATTCACAAAAAAAAAAAAAAAGAGAGAGAGAGAGAGTTTTGTTTTCACCTAGAGCAGACTGGACTTAAGGTTAAAATAGAATTTTTTAGCCAAGTCAACTCACAGACATTCATTGGATACTCATTCCTGTAAGGTACCTACCATTCTAGGATGAAGCAAACACACACAGAACAACACAAAAAATGAAGCATGGCCATAGCTCTCTTTTAAAAATCATCTGTAAATGGGTATTGATGACTACTAATTCTGATCAATACCGTATTTTAAGACATTGAGTGAATGGGGAGACCACGTTCTCAAGGATGCTTTAGTCTAGCAGGGGAAATAAGACTCACTCAGGAAATACTGTATTAGGAAATAACACCAAAAATAGTTGGATAGATTGGTTCTAGTGCCTTGGAATAGACAGGGTACCATTTTGCAAAGTGTCTAGTACAGTATGTGTATTTCATTCAGGGATTTTGGGGTTTTGTGTGGTTGGCTGCCTCTTCAAGGAAAGCCTCTCATATCCAATAGACTAAAGAATTTGGATATCTACTGGAGAGGTTGGAGGCCATGAAGGGAATCATTCATCCACCCCTCAAGACAGGGACTGCTAATCATCTTAGCTGAGCATTTTGAGCTCTGTGCAATGCTAAGTTGTTCCAATCTAAGCTGTCGGATCATTCATTTTGGAAAGCTTCAGATGTACTGCTCTTTGCTTGATAAATAGGAATACCTTTTGCATTTTAAGTTTTTGTTTTCCTTATTGCTCTTCTATTCTTAAAAACATCTTTATACTGAAGGCAAAAAGAGCACATAACAGAAACAGGAAGTAAAGCAGGGAAAGGACCTGATGTCTCCAGCATAGCCTTGCATGTGCCTGGCTCTATTACTTGGTCCTAGTGCTCTCTCTGCCTCCATTGCCCAAAAGCTCGTCTCTGGAGGTCCAAATCCTCTTCATCATTCAAAACCTCCATCAGATACCACATCTAGGAAGCCCTTTCAAATCTCTGTCTCACTCAACTACAATCTTTCCCTCAGACATTCACTGATTCTCTCACGGCATTTAGCACTTCTTCCTATATATAAACTTTTACATATATTCACTTCTACAGTACATAAACCACACATCTTGTAAACATCATAACATCCCCTGCTGCATCTGAAATCTATTACAGTGTCTTATAAGCAATCTACATTCAGTAAATGCTTATTGGAAATATTTACTGGATGAATAAATTGATTAATTAACCAATGCAGGGAGATGCTCCCGAAGAATCTAACATGTATATCCAATCAGGACACAAAAATGGGGACAAAATCATGCATACAGTTTAAGCAGATATACACCCTAGGTAAAAGTGGTCAATGCTCAATTCATTTGGCTTAGTCTATTTCTTGGTTAGGCATAGAGATGTGGCTAAAAGCAAATGATCAGCATAAAAGCAGAGGGACTCTTTTTAGATCATCCATCTCAAGACTGCTTCTTTTTTTCTTTTTTATTCGTTCATTTTATTGGCTGTGATGGGTCTTTTTTATTTTTTTTGCTGTGCCTGAGCTTTTTTTAGTTGCAGTGAGTGGGGGCTACTCTTCATTGTGGTGCGCGGGCTCCTCATTGCCGTGGCTTCTCTTGTTGCGAAGCACAGGCTCTAGGCACGTGGGCTTCAGTAGTTGCAGCACATGGGCTCAATAGTTGTGGCTCACAGGCTCTAAAGCACAGGCTCAATAGTTGTGGCGCAGGGGCTTAGTTGCTCCGCAGCATGTGGGATCTTCCTGGAGCAGGGATGGAACCTGTGTCCCCTGCATTGGCAGGTAGATTCTTAACCACTGCGCCACCTAAGAAGCCCTCAAGACTGCTTCTTTAATAAGCATTTCTTCCTTTCTTTCCCTTGGAATTGGAAGGAAAATTGGGACACGGCCCTATTAAAATGTAAAGCTTTATTGGGAATGAGTTGTGGACAAGCCTCTCTTTCTTCTACGATTTGAAACCTGGTCCTACTGATAAAGTTTTAAATGAGAATATAAGAAAAGTGAACAATTGATAAAGCCGTACTGTCCCACCCAACTATTAAAATAAATCAAAGCAGATATTAATAAGATGGGGGAGAAATAGGAATTCCCTGGCTGTCCAGTGGTTAGGGCTCTGTACTTCTACTGCAGGGGGCATGGGTGGGTCTCTGGTCAGCAGGGAACTAAGATTCCACATGCTACATGGTGCAGCCAAAAAAAACAAAAAAGAAAGAAAAAAAATGATGTAACCCACCAGCAGACTTGAAATGAATATTGACAAAATGGTACAAGTATTAACTGGAATATCTTTTCCCTAATGACCCAATTCAGGTAAATATAACAGCTACCATTTCTTGAGTATCTACTATATGCTAGGCAAGCAAAAAGCACTTTTTAAATATTGTCTCACTTATTCATCACAACACTTCAAAGTCAGTATTATTGTTCCCATTTTATAAGGAAGGAAACTAAAGCTCACAAAGGTTAAGAAACACCATAGGCATTGTCAATTACCACCTTCTGCCATAGAAGCAAATCATGGCATTCTCCATTTCTTCAATATTCACAGGGTTAGACACACATATATCTCAGCTTAGTCTCACCCCAACTCTCTTCTTAATCAGGCCCAACTTCAAAGGACTAACTTGTGAGGCTGTACCTAAGAAATGGAAAAAGGCCCAAGAGCTGCTGTCATCAATACATGAAGTGAATAGCTCACATCAAGGCATCCCACTGTCAACTATAGTGTTTATTAATATTCCTGATTGAAAAGAGCTCTCCTACTACACCAAAGCTGCTTTTATACTGCATGAAAAGAAAAATGCAATCAAGACATGCATTCACCATGTATCGATTAAGATCCTCCTGTTATTCAAGAATGCTTTGAAAAAATAAAACCAAGTCTTCCTTCTTTTACCTCCCTACCTCCTCCAGATTACCCTCCTCTACACCCTATTCCACAGGAAGGAGCCCACAACATTTGGCCCTGAGTGACCCTGGGAACCAGGATGCTTCGTTTGTCCAGAAGAAATTCAGCTGAATTTCTAGCCTAAAAAGAGATGAACCTGGAAAAGCTTCAGCTAAGCATTCAAAGTTCCCTCTCTTTTTTTGGCCATAATTGAGTTTTGATCTCTCACCTACTGCTCCAGCTGCCTTGTAAAGAGCCTGTAAATCCATCCCAAATCTGACTGTTGGGTGAAGGTCCTGATTAAGCACACAAAAGGCCCGTGGGAACAGCAGCCTCTCCAAACCCAAGAGCTCCACGCTGCCGGCTGGAGAGGAAAGGAGGATTCTTCCTGCACAGGGACCATCACCTCAGCTTCTGTGCCTTCTGGTCTCCACTCGACGTGCCTGCAAAGGACACGGGGGCCGTTGGAGCCCAGTCACTATGGTGTTTAAATCCTTGCATTTTGAACCATAATTCTTTGCAATAATCTGTTCCGCTCATCAATACATCAAGAGTGTGTTTTCCTGTTTTCCTAGACATACGGTCATGGCAGCTTTTTAGTGGCCCAAATAAAGTTCCAAATAGGATATCACAACAGCAAAATCAACACAGCAAGAGGTAGTTCATCTCTGGGTGCTCAAATTTGCATCTCAATGTAAGAGGCAGGATTTACTGGGACTTTGGAGGCCAAGAATGAATACAATGCATCACCTTATTACCCCTAAAGGTTTGAGCCTGGGTGTGATTTGTGCCCACTAAGCTGATATAATGATGAACAATCCCTTTTAGTAACGTAGCTAAAAATGGAATCTGTGGTCAGACCTTATGTAACCTGAAACGACACATGACAACTGAAGGTTGCTTCTCCCGTGAGCTCTTGGAGCCAAAATTAAGTTGGCAGCTTATTAAAACTGTAAATTTGGGGGCATTTATCCTACTATCTGCACTGCACCTTTATCTAGGTTAAATCTTTCAGCTTTAAGAGCATAAGAAAAATATGAACACACAAGTTGAAGCCAGGTTATATTAAATAAACATTTGTAACATGGTCTTACCAACTTAGTCTTTGGTACCAAGGCTAAGTGTTACTATTATCAGAAATAATTATTTTATTATTAGAAATAATAGCAGTTGATTTGTCAGATGTCTATCCTTCTGAAGACCCAAATTTATATATTAAATAATATTACTTACAGAAAATCTTAAACAAATGCTATGTTGCAGGTATAATATTGTTTTCAGTTCTCTCAAACCAGGAAGTTACAAAAAGCAAAATGAGGAGAAATTATTTGTGCATCATAAAAAGTTATAGGCTTGTGTATAAGTCTGGGGGAAAAATATACGTATATACACATGAATCCCATTTCAGTTATACCTTTGCTCATTTAGAAGCTAAGATGTGTTGAGGTTTTGAAATCGCTGGATGTGTTGTTTCCTTTGTTGATCTTCCCACGGGATATTTTAGAAAAGATATTTTTAAAGCCTAAGACTAGACAGTTTCTTTTGAATGACTTAGTTCTCAGTTTTCATGTAGTTGCTTGATTGAATCTGACGGATGATTTTCGAAAGAACTACTTGCTAAATTAAAACCGCAAATTTTACAAGCAAATTGGCATGTCTAGGCCAAAAGGTGTACATCTAGCGTGGAGTCACATTTTGCTTGTTCAGCACAGTGGGTTTTAATTTTTTTTAAGTTTATTTGCTGCTAACTTTTAAAAATCAGGTGATTTTCATTTTTTAAATTATCATTTCTTGATTTCTTCGAAAAAGAAATTCATCATCTGACAACCCTGGACCTCCATTTCTGCAAATGGCAGGAGCTGAGTGGCAAGTGCTTGCTTTAAGTGGAACCTTGACCTTCTATTCATTGTTAGCCCTGCCCAGACTGTTCACTAACATGTCTCCCACCTGGGCCCTATAGGCACTTAAGTTTGCAGGTCCTGATGTGGACACAGCTTGAATGTCTTCCCAGACTCAGGGATCCTGCAATGAGACGCTACACCACATCCAGGAGGCAGGCATCTGCCCTGTGTGAAGACATCCAGCCCCTGTCCAGATCCACCCCCCCCCACCCCACATTAGACTTAGACCTAGACCCGATCAAAACCTTCATGGTACAATCACATGATTTGATAAAATATGAGAAAACCTTTGGGATGAGATAATGTATTCACTCTACAAGTATTTGTTGAATGTTCACTTTACATCCGGGCACTGATCAAGGTCCTAGACACACATCTGTGCACCAAACTAATCAAAACTTTGCCACACGAGGCTCACATCCTAGCATGGTTCACACTGGTATGGTGAGTTTGCCATCCCCCTACTGCCCTTAGGATGGTAGACTGTAGGACCTCTAGATCCTCTCTTTCAGATGAGTACAACCTCATCAAATCATTGAAGATTAAAATTGTATCTGCAGGATGGCAAATAGATTCCATCTCCTTTGCTGGCTCTAAATAATTGACAGGAGCTTCATGGAGCCAGTGTTTAGAATAATTCCCAGTCCCTTTCTGACTGCACTGGGAGATGAGATCATGGTGGCACCGGTGTGGAAGGGAATATGGAAGCTGGTCGGCTGTATGTTTGTTGACCCTCAGTCCCAACTTCCTCGTTTACAGGTGAAAACAGTGAGGTTCATCGGGGTTAAGTGAATTCCTCAAAGTCACACAGCTTAGGAGCAAATGGGAATAAACCCAGATACCCCACCTAGTCCCAGTTTTCCTTGAGAGCACCTGTGTTTCTCTGGTGACTGAACCCAGACCAAAGAATGATTTCACCAAGCCTCCCAGCTCGATTGGTGACCCACAGAGGGCTGCAGCCTCTTGAGTGTGAACCACTTCATGCCTTAGCTGTGTGGAATTATTTCTTGGACCTTCTCTTTTGAAATAAAAATGAGTTAATTCTTTAAATCATGTTAAGCCTATAGTTAACAACAATAAAATTTAAATTAAAAAAAATCAATAGCAGAATGACCACAACTGAAAAGCAAATCACTGATTCATATCTTTTACAATAGATATGGAGAATTATTATGAGTCAAGCAGTGATCTAAGTAAAGAAAAAAAGATAGAAAATGTCACTAATCTCTTCTAATGGAATGATAGACTAATAAATAATAAGGTGAAAAACAAAATGTTAGCTAGTGACATGAATGGATGGCAGTCTCTAAAAAAGTTTCACTTAAACTGAGACCTGCAAAACATTAACATACGGGGGGAAAATATTCTGGACAGAGAGAATAGCTGGTTCCAAGTAGAAGGATGAAGATAAATGTCGGGTGGGCAAGGAGCAAAAAGGTCTGTAGACTTAGCACAGGATGAGTAAGGTGGAGAGTTGTTCAAAATGATGTCTGTGAGCTCAGCAGGGAGTATACCATATGGTTCTCTTATAAGAGAACTCCTTCCAGAATTTGAATTTTATCCAAAGAATGATGGGAAGTCTGAAGCAGGTTCTAAACAGGGGAGTGACATGAAAGAATGTATAGCTTCTAAAGTTCACTCTGGCTGCTAGGTTGAGAAGGATTGAGAGAAGATGGGGAATGTAAGCTGGGAGACCAGTTAAGAGTCCAGGGCTGTGCTGTACATAAGACATGATAGTGGTTCAGTCCCAGTGCCAGAGACCGCAATTTAATTGTTCTGGAACAAGATCTAAGAAAATTGAAAAGGCTCGCCGGGGAATGCTAGTGTCCACCCAAGGTTGAGAATCACTGGTACCATGTAATAGCAGTGGAAATGAAGAGAAAGGGACAGATTGGGTTATGTTTCAGGGTCGATTCAAGAGGACTTGATGATGGGTTTGATGTAGGGAAGAAGGGAAAGAGAGGGTACAAGAAGTACTTCTAGGCTTTGGACCTGAGAAACGGGGTTGATGGTTCCATTTTGTGAAATGCTAAAGTCTAAGAGAATAACAAGCTTGGGCAGGATGGAAAACAAAGGTTCTGTTTCAAATATATTCAATTTGAGATGTCCAAGTGAAGATGTCAAATGGTCAGTTGGACACTCAATTCTGGAGACCAGAAAAGAGGTCTGAAATGGATGTGTGTGTGTGTGTGTGTGTACATGTGAGTGAGTGTGTGTGCATGCACGTGTGTCCAGCTGATTGATACAAAGATGGTGTATAAAGCTTTGGGGACTGAATGAGATTACTTGGAAGGAGAGTGTGTTGAGAAGAGAGGAGAGAGGACAAGCCGAGACTGAATCCCAGAATACTCCAGAATTTAGAGTCCTGAAGAGGAGGAGTAGTCCAGAGAGGTGGTAGGAAAATTAGCAGGTACAATGTCACCAATAGAATAAAAATCACTTCAAGAAGGAAGAAGCGGTTACCATATCAAATATGGCTGAGACATCAAGTAAGATGAAGACAAAGAAATGACAACCGAATTTCCATTAATATTAAAAATCATTTTTGGATATTGACAAAGGCTGTTTGTGGAGCGCAGTAAGGAAGGAAGCTAATGGGAGAGAAAGAAGAGTTCGCTGAGATAATGACCATGAAGAGGATTTGTTGGGAAGGAAAACAGAGTAGTAACAATGGAAGAGGGACTCACTTCATTCATCTCTTAATGTAGGAAAGAAGGCCAAGAGAATAAGCATAGGTATGGATTCTGGAAGGTGGGTAGATAAGTTACCTGCTGCTTGATTCAGCTTTCTGAATAAAGCAAGTGGTGAAGTTATGAGTTGATGAAGAGGCAGAGTATGAGGTAAGATAGTCTGCCGAGAGGGGGAAAGTATGAAATAGTTGTTTGGGAGGCTGGTACAGCCAAAGCACTGCGGTAGAGTCATAGGAATTCTGATTGAGTGCCCATCAGAGGCTAATTGTGGTTGGGAATTGTAAATAAGAACTGTCAGCCTAGGTGTGGGTTTTTTTTCTCTAACAATATTCAGTTGTTTGGGTTCAGGGGCAGAGTATGTTGGTAACAGAGTTTAATGAGCATTTGAGTTTGCCAACTAAACACAATAACGTGAGAAACAGGGCAAGGAGAAGTGTTGGCAAGGGATCCAGTTGGACCAGAGTGAGGAAGGAAGTGAGAACACCAGCTGGGGCTGGAGTGATGATGGACAAGGACGAGGGTACAGGGTCAAGGATGGAAGGTCTTGATTAGTAACATGGAAGGCAGAGCCAGGGACTTTTCAGAAATATATCACAAATTGATAAAGAGAAGTTGTAAACAGAAAGGGCCCACTGCACTCTGGTCAGAATAAAATGTTAAAACTCACACCGAGAGAAAGGGAGGACACATCTCAGCACACTGAGTGTAACAAGACAGCCTCAAGTGATCTACAACGGGAAAAAAAGAGCTTCCCTAAAGGAGGAAAAAGAACAAGAAGCAAAAAAAAAAAAGAAAAGAATCAACATTTGATTTCTCATCATGGTCCCAGGGTTCAAGAGGACAATGGTGTGAGTTTTTCAAAATGACTTTCATCATCAGTGTATTTTAAAAAATGCAACCTGACTAAAGCAATCCTAGTGGAAGAGTAAAAGCTTAACAAGGGTTCTATTCAACATGGTGCTGTGAGTTCATACAGAATTCCCAAACAGAGACATAACGTAGTGAAATATTTATTTAAAAACCATAGCAACAAACCAATATCATGTGTCCCCTGATGTCATGCAGTAAGAAGCTGACAACATCAGCTGTGTGGTACTCTGACAAAAAAACACGTAACCTGAATCAAATCATAATAAAACAATCAAACAAATCCAAGTTGAAGACATTCTGCAGACAAACTGTCCTGAACTCTTTGAAATCTGTCAGTGCTGCAAGGGTCCCCTGGTTGCCTCTCCCCACTCCATGAAAAAAAGGAGAAAAGAGACTAAAGAGATATGAAAAGAAAGGCAATGCATGACCCATGATAGAATCCTGGCTCAAAACCATATTTATAATGGGTATTACTGGGAAATGCTGTATTTGGTATGAATGCCAGAAAATAAATTTTCTGAGTGTGATAATCATATTTGAAGTTATGTAGAAGAATGTTCTTATGTTTATAAGATACGTGACTGAAGTGTTTATGGCTGAAGTTCCAAATAATGATGTCTACAATTAACTCTCAAATGGTTCCAAAACATAAAAGAGAGAGAGAGAGGGTGGAAGTAAACCTGCCAACACATTAATAAGTGATGAAACTAGGTGAATCTCAGATGTTAATTTTACTACTCTTACCATTTTTCAGTAGATTTTAAATCTTCCCCCCAAAAGTTGGGGAAAATAATAGTAAAAGATATAGCCATCCTCAAAATCAAGATGAATACGGATGGAAGCACAAAAACAAAATACAGTAATAAACAGGGAGGAAACAGAAAACCTACCAGACTCTGGGTCTAGTAATAGGTAAAGTCCTGGAGATTAATGCCTGTGGGGTAGAGAGGAAGGAATCTGCTTACCAAAGAGACACAGAAGAGAGGTGGGTGGATGGCATTAAACCTCTGGCTATGGAGGAGGTCCCCCTGTAATGAACAAATTTTTATTGTAGCAACACTGCCCAAGACACGCACCTCTGTTGTACTGTGGTCTGAGGAGGAGGGCTTGTGTGACTCATAACGCAGATCAACAGAAGGCTAACCGTCAGAGACTCTAGCATCTGAATCATCCTGAGGACAGGAGTTTCAGATTCAATCTCTATCAACTGAGCCATTACTGTGTGCCAGGTGACCTGCGAGAAGATTTCCCAGGTTATCACCTTCCATCCTCACAGCAACTCCCAGTTAGGGTGGAATCCCCATGGGTTAGGGAACCAGAGGCTCAGAGAGGTCAAGCGACTTGCTCTAGGGTTACACAGATACTTATACAGACGGTAAATGGGAAAATGGGGCATGTTGAAAACCAGGTTTTTATTATTATCATTATACCTATAATACAGGATCATTCAATTCACAAAATGAGGTAAAGAGGAGGGCAAAGATCAATAGAAGTGGTTGGAGGAGGAACCGAAACTTGGTGGGACCACGAAGGGTGAGTGAAATTTACATGGGAAGAGAGGGGAGGCGATGCTTTCAAAACGGGCCACAGTTAGAGAGAAACCAGAGATGGGAAGACACCAAATGTGTTCAGAGGACTTAGCAGAGACCTGTCCGGAAGCAATGAGGGCTCCTTCTACAATATGCAGAAGCAAACAAATGACTCTAGGTGCCAAGCAGCAAATGAAGTCTCATTTGCAGAATCATTGCATTTAGTGGCGGCGGCACAACGCTGAGGAAATGAATGGGAGTTTTCTCGCTGCTGTCAAGGGCATTCTCCTGGATGATTAATTGACAGCTCTGCAGCCAAGCCCCAGTTCCTTCTGAAGGCCATGACGTCTGGTGTGCACCTGCCACCGCAGACCAAGCAAGAAAATGTATTGTCTTCTTCTTTTCCTTCTGGGTTCTGCAGCTGCTGGACCACTGTCTTCTTTACCTAGAGTATAAACCTGAACTTCTCGGGTTGGCCGGGTCAAACCATCACATTTAGGGCAGATTCGGGGAAGTGGTCCTTCAGAGGCTGATTAGCAAAAGCCCGTTACTCACGTGGCACTGAGGACTGTTCCGTCCTTCTTGCCTTTTTTCACTTTGCAGCTTTCCAACCACGTTCCTCAGTGCCACCCCATGCTTTGTGACAGCTGGAGCGGTTGCCTGAAATCCTCAAGAGGTGGCAGGGCCTCTCGTATTCAGGAGCACAGAGCTATTACCCTAAAGGGAAAGCAAACAGCCGTTGGTGCATAAATTCACAATTTGTCCCTCCATGCCAGACAGTTCCAGAAAGCCCAGGCCAGTATGGTAACTCTGCCTTGTTTCAAAGATGTTTGTGGCTTTCCAAGAATTAAAGTTTCATATTCCAGCCCAAGAAACACTAAAAGTGAAGTTGTTTGGGGCTTGTTAGCAACATTTGTGATGGTTTCAAACTGGGGCTGAAGGACTTACCATGAAGAATTCTAGAAGCCAGAGACTTTGGGGAATTGAAAATAAGAGCCATCACCCCATGAGTATGACTCTTCATTCCAAATAAATTATCTCAGTTAATTTTATTTAATCCTAACAGCAACCCTTCCAACCCATTCATTAAGTATTTATTTGTTAAGTGCCTGTTAATGTCCCAGACATTCTGTTCTAGTGGATGGAGACACAAAATAAATATAATGAATAAGTAAATGATAGAGTGAGGTGGGAAGTGGTAAAAGCTATGAAAGTAATTGATTAGGAGAAAGGGGTTCCAGAATCCTGGAGTGTGGCAAGGATGGGGTCCCCAGATCTAACTGAGAAGATTACCTTTAAGAAACACAGGGAGAGTAAGAGGGTGACCTTTGCCATACGGTGGGGGAAGGATGACATCCAATGCTGATTTGGGTCAACACAACAGGGAGAATAAGAATAACGTATTGGAAGGATATTATAAAGTTTATTGAATCTAAAATAAAGTGGAAATTGGGTGTACTTTATGTGATTGGCAGAAAATGGTCTCCCAAGGGTTGTCTATGTCCTAAAACCAAGAAGCTATGAATAGGCTCATTCACATGGCAAGGGGGAATTAAAATTGAAGATGAGATTAAGGTTGCTAATCAGTTGACCTTAAATTTGGAAATTACTCTGGGTTATCCAGGTGGGCTCATGTAATTGTTAAGCATCTTTAAAATTACAAGAGGGAGGCAGAAGAGAGAGACCCAAAAAGATGGCAGCGTGAAAAGGATTTGTCCCAATATTCCTGGACCTGGCATGGAGGGAGGAGCCCTTAGCCAATGAGTGCGGTGGCCTCTAGAAACGAAAAGGCCAGGAAACTAATTCTTCCCTAGAACCTCCAGGAAAGAACATGGCCCAGCTGAAACCTTGATTTTAGCCCAAGGAGACTTCCAACCTACAGAACTGTGAGGTAATACATTTGTATTGTTTTATGTCCCAAAGTCTGTGTCAATTTGTTCAACAGCTATAGGAAACCGACACAAGCATATCTGCAGAAAACTTCCCAAAGATTCATCACCCTCAGGCTTCAGGACACACAGGCACCAGGAATTTGGTTGATCTCTTGGGATTAGCCAGGGTGAACCAGCTTAAGCCATTTTCCTTTCTTGGGTCACCTCTCTCTCCATTGAGATTGTGCCTGGTCTGTTTGAAGAACATTATGGTCAGCATGGATGGCGCTGAGAAAGAGGAAAGTGGAGGAAGATGGGGTTCCCCTGGTGATGGGGGCCAGGGCTTGCCAGGTCTCCTAGGCAACTGAGACATATATGTACTCTACTGAGGAGATAAAATCCCTAATTTACAGAGGAGGAAACTGAGAGATTAAATAACTTTCCCAAGTTTAAACAAGTGAGCTTTGACTCCAAGCCTCTTTGCCTTTGAAGTCCTTGATGCTATGAACTCAGCCAAACAGCTCAGAATAGAAGACTGACTCCTAATGATGCCATCGCAATATCAATGTGTCACCAACCCCCCATGATAGTATGTTAAGGGGGCCCCATTTTTTTGATGTCACTGTGTTAGTCGAGAGCATTGCACCATCTATTAAAAAAAAAAGTCCTTATTTCAGGTCTTTAAGTAGAGCAAGCCCACACCATAGCATAGACCTTCACTCACTCTCATTCTCTCCCCTCTCCCTTTCTTTTTCCTTCACCCCTGCCTTTCTTTCATTACTGTGGGAACAAAGAGATCCTTCTGAATTTCCAGCTATAGGTTTTGTTCAGTTAAATAAGGTATTTCTACACAGTTTAGCTGGACTTGCTCATGACTTTATTGATTTTTAACCACACTGAACCCAAATCTCTGTGCTTTTTGCCATCCTTTGAGGTTCAAGTTGAGCTCTACTCTGTGTGTATGTAGGTAGTAGGCCATCTGTAATTTCTACCTGCCAGCATTCTTTCACTCTTCTCTTGCTAAGAGTGTCCTAATTTTTATATGGGAACCACCCCACCCCCAATGTATCTAGTCTTGGTAGCTCTGTCAATCAAGATGTCACATCCTCTTCTGGCTCTAGACTCAAGCTTAGCCAATCAGACTTCCTGCAGTGAACCAAGCATGAAAAATGGTTGAAGCTGGTTCATCCTAGGAGATCTAAAGAGACCAACATATTCCACAGTGAGTGTCTTTCCTTGAGCCCATGAATTGTTGGGGAGTCTTCTGCAGATATGATGATCCCCAGTTTTCACTTTTTCTTAAATTCAGTAAGTTTACCATAATCTTGCAAAAAATTATTTTTAATTTTCCCTGCTTATGTTAACACAAATCAGTGTTGGCTACTTGAAATTAAACAAACTTAAATGATAAAATCTTGCTCTTGAATAAGTAAGTAGCTTAACTTACTTGGGCTTTAATGTTTTGTACTCCAAAGGCTCTTAGCCTTTAGTGTAACTAAATATGACTCAACCCACCATTAAGATGTAGATGTTGCTACTTAACATGGAGTATAGTTCTCTTTACATGGATGGTTTTTTTCTAATCATAAACCTCATGTTCAGAATAAAACAATTCATCTTCAATTTATCCAATAACCAGAAGCTTATCTTTATTTAGCCTTTTTTTTTTTTTTTTAGGAGTAAGTGAATTGAGTTTTGGCCCAAAACTTCAAGCCAGGATCCAAAAGAGAAAATCTGAAAGTCATGAAGACCTCAACAAGCGAAAATTCTGCCATTGGAGGAGAACTCCAGGGGCCTTGATGGAGACCAGCTTTCTAACCGTCACACGAAACAAAGCTCCTGTTCCATGATAGGAGGAAAAGCGATTAGGTGCAAAGATATAGATCATCCCCATTTCTCAACCTTTTAGCTGGAAAATTGTTTTGCATCTAGTAGGTCTGGTTCTCTACTTAGAGGATAGCGGCACATCTTCCTGAAAGAAGAGACCCTAGGAGTTGAAGGTGGCTTGTTCATTTTCATTGCCTCCCCTCCATCTATGCTGGTTCTGCTCCCTGCGCTCACTAGCCTCTATCAAATCCTCAAGGCTAATCAAATGTACTGAAAAGAGGTCAAAAGCCCTCACCCAACTGGCCAGGAGAAACACTCTCTTCCCAGCCTTCAAGGACAACCCTAGGCTTCCTGAAATGAGGAGTTGGCCAGCAATGTTTTACAAATGGGTAATCTCTTTTTAAAAAAAATAATTCTTAAATTATTTTACCACCTTATAGAGTAATCTTCCGGGATTTCTCTTATTAGAGAATGTTTAAGTGTCCTTTTTAACAAACAATCATCCAGAAGTCATGGCAAACAATTCTTGGTGAAATTTTCTCCCTGATTAATATAAAATTATCATGGCGGAGAATTGAAGATTGGAGGCATCTGACCTCCATGACATTTTATTTTCCTTAAGGAAAAACCAATCCAGCCCTCATTTAACAATATCTCTTCATAGCTTTGAACCCATTTCTTCTCAGAGTTATCTTGATTTTGGCAAATTACCGGGAAGATAAGATTCCAGTGCCCACATTCTTCTTTTTGAACTTTCTGGAAACTTATTTGTATCTCTGTGTCGACAGAGTGTAGAAAAGATAGTGTTTCATTTGGAGCAGCCCACAGCTACTGGCAGGCTCCATAATTAGTGTCTGTGACCAGTTAGCATTGTTTAGATTTCGTTCAACACACGTACCCAGAAACGCGCTGCTTCTCTGCTCCTGTGGTGGGCGCCAGCTGTCTTTAATCTCTCAGGACCCAGTTCACAGACCAAAATTTCTGTTATGAGTGCAAATGTCTCAGAGTGGGTATTTGTTTATTTTTTGCTTAAGGGACAACTTTCCTACATCTCCGCCATTAAAAATAAATGTCAATAGATAAATATCCAAACCAACACACCAGACAACAAACAGAGCATCTCGCTTCCTACTAAACCAAACTAAAAATTGGGCTCTTGTAGAAATGGCACCTTTTTTGGTCAAGAAAATGCTCCTCCTCTCTTAGAAATAAACTCATCCCTAAAAGCCATTTTAAAGACTAAACATATCCGTGACAAATAAGAAGGGCGAAGAAACTTAGGGTTTCAGGCAAGAGGTCATCATTTCTGTTGGCCAAGCCCGCATATTCCATTTCTTATAAAAGTGTGCTACTGATGGGTACTTTCATCCATCTTCTGTTGTCCTAAATGTGTGAACAGACGTGTCTGCGGACAGTGCTTGCCTGAGCACCGGATGCGTTCCATTCAGTCCAGTACTACTTGGGACAACAGGGCCCATGTAAATCCTTGTCAAGGTTATGTGCATTTGTGTGTTGGAAGTGGAGAGATCTCAGGCCCCTTTGGGTGCCTTGACCCTGCACAAGGCACATTGTATCATGATCCCTGTTTCAATGACTTCATAAGTTTATAACCCCAGCACTCAGGACATTTTCAGGCATACAGTGGGTGGAAGGTTTCCATAAAAATACGACTAGAACAAACAAGAAAGTCACAGGTGATCCCAATTCTTCCAATATCATTTCAATGTAAAAGTAGGTCACAGGTATCATAAGGAGTCCTAGAATTCCATTCAACAGCTGCACATCACCAAAGATAGCTGGGGACCTATGACAGCACAAAGAGCCCTTAATGATACTTGAGAAACCAGAAAATCCAAGTTCAGTCCTGAGCCAGCCACCCAGGAAAGCATGAGGGAGCCCCGAGAGGAAAGAGAGAGGGTGGAGACTGTAAATGTGTGTATGTGTTTCTCCCAAGCAGCTAGACTATTTTAAAAAAAAGGAGGAGAGAGACAAGGTCCATGGCAACAAGTGGAATACAGAGAGGAAGAAATATTTTTTAAAGATTTATAAATATATCTTTAGTTTGCAGAGAAGTAACCTGTTGATAGTGAGAGGTGGAAAATCCTGGGATGTGGGGTGGGTAACATAAAATGTAAGTCTGGTCCTGGTTAGAGAGGAAGGGGTGGGATGGAGAAAAATAATTTTCTTGAGAAGGATGGGCACCATCTCCTTTTACAAAGATGAAGTGAGAAATGGTCCCATGTGGCCTCATCTTGTTCACTCCTCAGAATGGAAACTTGGGTTAAGGGCTTAGAAAACTGACAACCATCTCTGGGGGTGTTCACTGGCCCCACAAATAACTCCTCCAGGAAAAATAAAGGAAAAGCTAGTAGCAAAATGTTAGTGGCCGCAGTTGGATATATTCAAATGGGGTGCCCATTTTATAGCTATTACAGATATTCGTGGATAGAAACATGAAAGTCTGAGGAATGGGATGCTGCCCTTGATCAACCATCTGGGTCCTTAAAGAAAATATGTGCACAAAAAACCAAGCAAGGCAAATTTTTTATTCCATGAATGTGTATTAAATACCCTCTATGTGCCAGGCACAGGTGCTAGGATACAGCAATGAACAAAATTAAGTCCTGCTCTCATGGGATTCGCATTCTATCTCCAAATTCATCAAGAAAAGTGTGACCTCAGATGATCAGCCCAAGCTGCCTGTTCTGCCTGCCTCCATCCCAGAGAGCACCCTGAGATGTGAGAATGGCTACACCTGCCATTCTCGATGGCAAACAAGAGAAAGTGAAAGACACTGAACATTTGCCCTCACAGTGAAAGCAGAACTAGCGAAGGCCACCTGTCCCAGCAAGGGAGGAGGGGCGGAAGCTGCCCACAGCCTGGCAATGACCTGGAGATGCAGAGCAGGTAATGCTGCCGGGCCTCATACCTTGAGCAGTTGCCCTAGATCTAGTGTCCTCTCTGGCCTCAGGGACCCTTAGAGAGATTAGTAAGAGTCCACATTCATGCATGCTAGGACCCTAACTCAGCCCAGCAAGACAGCTGAAGCCTCTAGGCAGTGACAACTTTAATGTTCTAGAACCAGACTAATCCATAAAAACTCCTCTTTGGGTAGTAGAGAGAATTTGGAAAGAAAGTAGAGAGAGGCCATGAATTTCCTAGCTCCACAAACAAAAATTCACTCTCATTTTTTTCTTTGCCCTGTTAACCCATGTGTTTGACAGTCACACCAATGGTGCACAAAGTTTGTTGTCAAGGGACTCATGGTGGGACCTGAACACCATTCTTACCACTATTCTTACATTTTCTCTTACAACCACCAAGATGGTCAGTCTGAGCCCACAATGCCATTTAAATACCTGCTTAAAGTCTCTCAATTCTCTTACCCAAACTCCAAGGTCAGTATTCACCCAAAAACACAGTCAGTAATGTAAAATACTTCAAGGTGAGATAGAAAATGTCCCATCATTTTTACCTTATCCTTGGGTTCCCAAATCATCCTGTAAAAGAAATTAAATTGGTCTTTGACATGGTTCATGATCTTGACTCAATCTATCTTTTCGAACTTGAGCTACAGTTTGTTCAATGTACATTTTGTACACTGCGGTTTTCTTGTCGGCTCCAGTGCCTGGCTACACCTGTGTATTCCTTCACCTTGGCTTCCAAAGCATAACCTCCCACCTGGTCTGGCCTCTCTTCTTCCCAATCTATTCACATAGTCCCTTCTCACAACCTACCTCTCCCATGTGGCTTTTTCCAACCGCCCCCAGCCCATGGCTGATCTCATAGAATGCCCACTATTTGTAGCTATAAGTGTTCTGGACCCAATTCCAATGGGTGTGAGTTTCCCCACCTCCCTGCATCCAGCAAGCAAGTCTCCAATACCAGCTGGGTGTCCTACAACTCAATTCTCATACTATCTACCTGGAGATGGTATCAGATCCCACAGGTTAAGGTCTCAATTCCACAAGACCGCCCCTCACCCCCAACCTTTCAGCACCACTTGTAAGTCCAGGTTATTACCTGTGCTTCTGATCAACTGCCTATCGATTGGAGGTTTCCACGACCTCCTCCTCAGATTTGATTAATTTGCCACAGCAGCTCACAGAAATGAGAGAAGCATTTTACTCATTTTATTACAAAAGGATATAACTCAGAAACAGCCGATGAAAGAGCTGCATGTGGCAAGGTACGGGGAAAGGGCTCAGAGCGTCCATGCCCTCTCCAGGCTGTGTTCAGCAACCCGAGAATCCCCTCCTTTTGAGTTTTTACGGAGGCTTCATTGCATAGGCATGATTGACAGATTAACTCATGGGCCGTAGGTGATTGATTCAACCTCCAGCCTTTCTCCCCTCATCCAGAGGTGTGTGTGGGAAGAAGGGGAGGGGGAGGGGGGATTGAAAGTTCCAACTCTCTAATCACAGAGTTGAGTCCCCTGGCAACCAGCCCCCATCCTTAGGTTACCTAAGTACCTTCCAAAAGTCACATCATAAAAATAACAAAACACACTTTTATCACTCTCATCACTTAGTGAATTCCAAGGGTTTTTGGAGCTCTGTGTCAGACGTGCTGACAAAGACCAAAAATATATTTCTTCTTATTAATCATAATATCACAGTAGCTCTCCCTAACATTTAGCATTTATGGTCATGGTACATATGCCTTGCTTCCCCTGATAAGTTACAACTCCATAAAGAAGTCCTTGGTGAGGCAAAAACACCTAATACAGCATCTTGCGTGTATTTAGTATGCAATAACCATTTTCATTTTTAAAACTACATAAACCTTGTTTATCTTATAGAAGATTTAAACAGGTGGCTTCTGTAAATTGATTGATTGATTGGCTGATTCATTATAGGTATTGCTCATCTTTTATAAAAACAAAACAAAACAAAACCCTTGGGGTTCATGTAGTATGAAAGGCCCTCAGTAAATGAGACAGCTCACCATTGCCAACCTGCTCAATCATGGGATGCAAAGTTTTTAGGTAAATTACAGTATAGCACAGACCCTTTTGCTGCACAGGTGTGAAGTCTGAGGTTAAATTTCCTCCTCCACCTATAACATACATAATGAAACAAATATAGAAACAAATAATAGGGAGGTAAGTTATAGATGGTCCTTTAGAAGTCAATTTCATCTGCGCATCTAACCATAAAAGCAGCATCTGCTCTGCTAAATACAGGTGTTTTATATCCTTGTCATTAATTGGAGGGGACATTATGTCATCATACATCAACAGTTAAGGTTGGTTAAAGTGCCACTTATCTCAGGTGCTGTCATTAATCAGGTTCTTTTCAGCTTGGTGACTCCAGAGGCTTGGCTCAAAGCTGCTCTATGTGAATGGGTTTCCCTATGGGTTTAAGTTGTCTTTTTATTATCATTTTGAATGAAAAACTTGGGACCCCAACATAAGTGGCCATTAAGGTAAGTGTTCTGATGCTTCAGAGAAGAGAAACATTTTCCCCCATCATCATCATTCCCTCCTGCCCCCCTCCCCCACACCTCCACCAAATAGCCAAGGTGGAAAGAAAGGTACATTAGCACAAGCTGTCACCTCATCATGCTTTAACCCATTAATAGATTTCAAAACACCAACAATAGTACATCTGGCACTCAAACAGAGCTGGAGGACAGCAGGACCCTATGGAAGGCAGCACCTTCTCTTTCTACCTGATACCTACATCACCCAAATGCCTTCCTGGCTACTCCAAACCCACAGTGTGATGTCCGCTCCAGACAGGCTCCTAGGAAGCATTCTTCCTTAGTCTGTGCTTTCACTGAAAATGCCTGTCCTTTACCCTATTCATTCAAAACCACTGGAAGTGGCATAAGTTGTTTTACATTAGGTTATTTAGGGACAATAATGGTAGCTTTTAAAATATTGACCTTTATACTTTCATCACCTAAACTCTAAAAGTTAAGGTAACATGTTTATGCATTGGATTGATAATTAAGTCAGGGGACCATTTAGTCCATATCAAATTTTCTTTCAAGGAACCCCTACTCTGCCCTGAAAAAAATTCGCTACATATCCCAAATTGGGTCTCTGATTATCTCAACCTGTGCAAGAGATTAGAAGAGTAAAGGGGAGGGTACTTTTATCATTCACTCATTCACTCATTCAACGGACATTGTCTTGCCCGTGAGGCACTGTGCTAGAAGTGGAGGATGTAACAATGACTGGAAACCAACACAGCCCTTGCTCTCAAGAGTTTACAGTGTGGGTGGGATAGAAATGAAGCAAATAGCAACTCGAAAAAGATGTAAAATTATAACTGTGATTAGTTCTCCAGTAGAAAAGGCCAGGTATCCAGACAATCATACAAACATATATGATCTGAAGTATGAATAGAGGTTGGCCAAGGGAGGAGGAAGAGCGATGATGAGGGTTCCTGTAGAGCAGGGGTCCCCAACCCCCTGGCCGAGGACTGGTACCGGCTGCACAGCAGGAGGTGAGCAGTGGGTGGGCGAGCGAGTGAAGCTTCATCCGCTACTCCCCATTGCTCCCCATTGGTCGAATTACCACCTCAACCATCCCCCTCTCCACCGCCATCACCCCCATCAGCAGTAAAAGTTTCTTGCATGAAACTGGTCCCTAGTACCAAAAAGTTTGGGGACCGCTGCTGTAGAGGGAACAGCAGGGGCAGGTGCTGTGATAGGTGGAAGCAAAACAAATTCCAGACATGGGGCCCCTGTTGTAGGCAGTACTCTAAGGTGGCACCCAAGGTCTTCTCTCTGAGACTGTGAATACCATGGATTTTCCTCCCATGATTTGGTTATATTATATATCGTTAATTTCCAGAAAGGAAGATGAAGTGGACCTGACTGAATCACATGAGCTTTTTAAATCTGAGTCTAGACATCAGAGACAGAGGAAACCAGAGACTGAAAACATAAGGAGGATTCAATGCACCATTTCTGGCTTGAAGGAAGAGGGACCACACGATGAGGGATATTGGTGATCTCAGATAGCTGAGAGCAACACTGGTTGGCAGCCCCCAAGGAAATGAAGCCTCTTTCCTACACTTACAAAAAACTGGATTCTGCCAATGGCAAGATTGAGCTTTTGCATTAGTTTACGAGGGCTGTCATAACAAAGTATCACAGACTGGGTGGCTTCCTTGGAAATCCATTGTCTCACAGTTCTAGAGGCTGGAAGTCCAAAATCGAGGTGATGGCAGGGGTGGTTTTCCCCCAAGGCTGTGAGGGGAGGATCTGTTCCCATCCTCTCTTCTTGGCTGGTAGATGGCCTATGTCTTCTTCCTATGTTTCTCCACATCCTCTTCCCTCTAAGGGTGTGTGGCTCTGTGTTCTAATTTCCCCCTTTAATAAGGACATCAGTCATGTTGGATTAGAGCTGACCTTATGACCTTATTTTTAACTTGATCGCTTCTGTCAAGACTCTGTCTCCAAAAAAGGTCACATTTTGAGGTACTGAGTTTGGGTTTGGATCACCTTCAAGATATTGGGTCACGTTCTGAGGTTCTGAATTTGAGAGAGGGAAGAGGGGAGACACGATTCAATCCACAGAACTTGGAAGTGGATTTTTCTTGGAGCCTCCAGACTAAGCCTAGCCAGCAAGTTGATTCTGAGCAGAGAAGCCAGCCACACATGGCTGGACTCTAACCTGCTGGTCTGTGAGCCAATACACGGTTTGGTTTGAACTACAAAGTTGGTGGCAATTTGGTTTGTTGGTTTAAGCTACAAAGTTGGTGGCAATTTGCTGTTTGGCCATAGAAGTGCCAGAACTCATTGACAGAACAGGTGGAGTGGAGGAGGGGGGATTTGGTCTTTGTCCTGAGAACAATCAAAAGCCATTGAAGGGATGAGGATGATAATGACATGATCAGATTTCATTTCCCTTTGGGGCCTTTCTTTTTGCTCTTTGCTCTTTTCCTTTCCTTTCAAATGAAAATTCCAAAGGACTAGGAGGCTGCAGAGAAAGATGGGAAGTTCTCTGTCCATCAATCCTTATAGCTGATTGAAAAGGAGGAGAAAGATAAAGGGGTCAAAGAGATGAAGATTATTTTTCGAAGGCTCACTCTCAGCCCAGGTACTACTCTGAGGTTTTGGGTTCATTTCCAGATTTAATTCTCACAACAAACCTCTTCATAGCCTTATTTCATCAATGATGAATCAAGACATCCAGAAGTTTAGTAATATCCTCATGCATGATCATCCGCTCAGAGGGAGACTTGAATCCGGGCTTCACTGTCTCCAAAATTTGTTCTTTAAACTCAGTGTGCTAAAACCATGCCCCTATCCTGCCTTGGCCAGTGCTGTTTAGGAGCACATATATCTTGGGCCAGTCTTGGATGAGTCCTGTGGATTAGGCCGGAGAGGTATGAATGCAGAGAAGGAGGATGCCTTGACATTAAGGATCAGGCGAGGGTAGAGGGGGAGGGATAGATTGGGAGTTTGGGATTGACATGTACACACTGCTGTATTTAAAATAGATAACCAACAAAGACCTACTGTATAGCACAGGAAACTCTGCTCAGGATTCTGTAATGACCTAGATGGGAGAAGAATTTGCAAAATAGATACATGTACACGTATAACTGAACCACTTTGCTGTACACCTGAAACTAACACAACATGGTTAATCAACTGTACTCCAATATAAAATAAAAATTTTTACAGCTTTTTTTTTGAGATATAGTTGTTTTACAATGTTGTGTTAGTTTCTACTGTACAGCGAAGTGGAGCTCCCTGTGCCGTATACCAGGTTCTCATTAGTTATCTATTTCATACATATTAGTGTATGTCAATCCCAATCTCTGAATTCATCCCACCCCTGCTTTTTCCCCTTGGTGTTCATATGTTTGTTCTCTACATCTGTGTCTCTATCTCTGCCTTGCAAACTGGTTCATCTGTACCATTTTTCTAGATTCCACATATATGTGTTAATATACCATATTTGTTTTTCTCTTTCTGGGTTACTTCATTCTGTATGACAGCCTCTAGGTCCATCCACATCTCTACAAATGACCCAAATTTGTTCCTTTTTAAGGCTGAGTAATATTCTGTTGTGTATGTGTATGTGTGGTATACACATATACACCACATCTTCTTTATCCATTCGTCTGTTGATGGACATTTAGGTTGCTTCCATGACCTGGCTTAAAATAAAATTTTTTTAAAAAAAGGATGAGGCTGGTTGGTCCAGCTGAAGATGAGCAGCAGAAATTGTGCAAGAGCCCAGTTACCTACCTGGCTGGTCCCCATCTTTCCCCATCCTTTTCTTGTCTGTATAAATTATCAGTGCCTGAGGACTGAAGCGGTAGAGGTGGTAACAAATCCTCTTGGGTTTTAAGGTGAAGTAAAGGGTTTTTAAAACCCTTCTCAAGAACATCCAAGCTCTGAATTGTCCTCAGTACCACCTGGGGGCATTGTATTCTCACCTGGTCAGTACTGAGGATTGTTGGCTGCAGAGCTAGGAATGAACCCTGCTGATCTATCCGAGGGTACTTCTGAAGATTTGAAGAAAACATTCAAGTTCTCCCATTAACTTAGCCATAATCACTCGCCATGAGAAGTGTACGTTAAGCCGTCAAGTGCCCTTAAAACAATGGTAAACAATGTATTTCCTTTGGTGAATTACAAGAAGTCACATATCTTATTGTGTTCCCTAGAGAATTATTACATTTTTATATTCTTTACCTTCTTATAAAAAGAACGGTCCACTAGTTTTCTAGCTTTCATTTACATGCCTTTGATAAATTGCTGTAACCAGATTAGGGAGATAAAATAACCAGTCTATTAATTACAATGATTATTATTTAATGGAAAATGGGATTCCAGGCAAAGTGTGTAGTTAGAAGAAAGCTTAGCAATGCATTATATAGATGTGGTATTTTATCTTAAAGAGTAAGATAAGTGTCCAGTCTGTTCCACAATCTAGAGAATATGTTCATTAACTCTGCAAGATTTATATGTATAATTGGCCATAATATTTTAACACTATTTGCTTGATTTGGCAGTACATGATGAACAAGGAAAAACTGTAACTTCAATTAAATTGAGTAAATCCCTCATTGAACATTTTAAAGGCCAGGTCTCCTCAGCAATGTGGGAAGCAGAGGGTTGAACAATGGTTAAAAAAATTGTTTTAATGAAACAAGGTGTTGTTTTAATTTGAATTCATTCACAATTTATTTTTAAATTATAGGGGTCAGAAGGAGAGCCTCCCCCACATCCCTTATCCTCATAATTAACCTCAAAAAACAGCCAAAAGTATGATTTGGGGGATGCATGTTGATACTTCCTAAAGAGTAGCTTAGCATCATGGTCAAATTCTGACTCAACCACCAGCAGACCTCAGATCTTGTCTCTCTTTCCTCAGCTATTAAAAATGAGAATAATAGTTTCATGTGCCTTTGTGGAGTTAAATGGATTAAAGCAGGAGCCTCCAAATGACGGTCAAATTCAGCCAGCTGCCTGGTTTTGTATGGCCTCAGTCTATATTTTTAAGATTATTCAAAATGATCTTATTCACTTGTTCACTCACATATTGTCTATGATTGTGTGAGTGCCACAACGGCAGGATTGAGTAGTTGTGACAGAGACCCTGTGACTGGCAAAGACTAACATATTTACTCTCTGACCTTTTACAACCTTTTACCTTTGACAGCCACTGGACCAAAGGAGTAACACAAGGGTTCTCAAAGTTTGCTACACATTAGAATCACCTGAGGAACTTTAAAAAACACTTTGTCCAGGTCACACCCCAGACCAATTAAATAAGAATCCCTGGGGGTGGACTCAGGCATCAAAAATTTTTTCACTTCCCAGGGGATTCCGTTGGGCAGGCAGATTGAGAACCAGTGGATTAATGTGCTTTGTCAGGTATTCGAACTTAACACATTGTAAGACCTTGATCATTGTTAGCTGAACTGATAAAATAAATCCTCCTTTTTTTATTCCTCAATGCATTTCAGTAAAGAGGTACTAAACAAGCATTGGGTGCAAACACTGTATTTCCCTTCCCTCTCTTTTTTTCCTGCCTCTGTTCTCACCTGCATGCAAGAATTAAGATGGGAAGAAAAACAAAGTTTCCTTCTAGGTTTTGAGTTTCCAAACATTCACACATTTGGTATTTTATATTTTTATTTTTTTTATTCCACAAATTTTCAGTGTATAATACCAAGTTCTGTACAATACTCAGGGCAGGGCTTTGAAGACATACTCTCAGATTTCTAAAGAGTGCACCAGTGTTCTAAGAAATAACCCCCTATGTTTGGGCAGAAACCCTTTGAATCTTCTGGGGTTCTTGTAAACAGTCTTGTAAATATAACCTGATTGGCTCAGTAGTACCTTTCAGGACTAATAAATGCATGGCATCTTCAATAGGCAATAATGAAAAAGAACACTTGGATGCGTGTGTAATCGAGTAAGCAAATAATTGATTGGGTGGATACACATATTCCACATTAAAATATATCAGACAATGGTACAGGGAAAAAACTCAAGGGACAGTGATTTCAAGAGCTCTGTAATCTTGTTAGCAAGACACAATCAATGCACGTTAAACAAGCAGAAGTTTCCAGTTCCATAGTGAATAGTTCGCTCCTTTGTCACAACCAATGAACACCCACAAAATCTCCCCAACAGGGAGATGGACAAGGACAGGGATGGAGATAAGACTAGGACAGAGAAATTAAGTATGTGGCTTTTGAATTCACATCACCAGGGTTCTAATTTCAGCTCTGTTGTTCACTAGCTATATGACCTTGAACAAATTGCTTACTTCTCAGTGCCTCGGTTTCCTTCGCTGTAAAGTGGGGATAAGAATTTCTATCTGATAAAGCTGATGTAATTATTTTAAAAGTACGTATAAAACCTGGATTGGTTTTTCCCCTCATTCTTTGGCCACAGGACTGGAAGATGTTCTTCCCCGCCCAGCTCACAGCGATGGATCCCTCCATGCTATGAACTTGGCTCTCATCATCTAAGCTTCTCACTAGAGCACTGCCCTTCATGGCCAAATATGAATTCCTCAAAGGAAAGGATCACGATTATAAAGACACTCTCCAAATTACATCACTGTCCCTTTCAAGAAGGCCTTGCAAAGAGTGAAGCTGGTATACATTGAAAATATATATACCTAACTAAGGTCTTTAAATTGCCTGTAGATCTTCTCAGTGATAAACAGACAACAATTTCTATTTGCAATTTCTCCCTGCATTAGCCCCAAGCCCAGGTGTATCTTGGGCAGCCTTCAATCCTTGAGCTGGTTTTAACCCTTAAAAATGTGTACTCCTGTTAACATGTTTTCTCCAAAGTCAATTTAGTTTGATTCATATAAAGACTTTCTATGCTATGAAATCTCTCTACATGTATTAATATTTCCACGTATATTTCTGCTGCTTTGTATCTCTTCTAGTAGTCACACCACCTATTTTTTTTTTTGTCATTTAAATTCATATATGACCCACCCATGAGTAGCCCTGTTCTGAAAGAGATCACTGGGCTTTTTCTTTCCTTCTTCCAGCTTTAAGACTTTGCTTAAATGGTCATTAGGCTAAATGACATACATTTTCAACTGATTCACCAGTCTTATTGCAGTAAATCCTCCATTGCCATAAATACCTTTTCCTCCTGAACCCAATTTTTGTTGCCCCTGTGGGTTTACAGGTGAAAAGCATTTTTCATGCTTTTTAGACATTATCATTCAAAATATTTTACCCTGATAAGTAAGCCAAATAAGATTCATGGACAATAAAGGCTGTGGGTATTTTCATATTTGATGGTTTCATCTTCAATTATAGATCCTTCTTCCACTTATGAACTGTCCTCTAGTCTTGCCATAGCTTTGTCAACTTTTAGTACTGTATAAAATAAAGCAAAGAGGAAAATAAAATAAACTGAAGTAATGCAAGAAAATGCAATGAGAATTCGCATGGTAACAGAAACCACCTGGGACTGAACAGAAGGGCCTTCTCTCCAGTAAGTGCTGGCCGCCACCCCCTCTCAATTCCTAATATTCCTCTCTGCCATGAGATATTTTACATTTCTATGTATCACACTATTATTTTTGCATCACTAAAATTATATTCTGTCCCTTATAACAGCTTATAAAAGGTTGACATTATGCAAATCAAGAGTTGTATATTTTTTACATAGATGATGAAGATAGATAGATAGATATAGATATATCACTAAGAGGCACTAACTCTGCTTTGTACATTTTATTAACTTAGTGTTAATTGATTGATTTTTCTATAACAATAGAATTCAGGGACCTTCATGCTTTTCCACATAAACCAAATAGGAAAAAGCAACTAACGTCTAAGAAATCCAGTCACGTATCATATTAGTTCCCTATTGCTGAATAACAGATTATCCCCAAACTCAGTAGCTTAAAACAAAAAAAAACATTTATTATCTCATAGTCTCTGTGGGTCAGGAAATCAGACACAGCTTAGCAGGGTCCCTGTGGTTCAGAGTCTCTCACAAGACTGAAATCAAGGTGTTGGCTGGATGTGTGGTCACATCTGAAGACTTGTCTGGGAGAGATTCTGCTTCCCAGAGCTCACCCAAGTGATTGCTGTTAGGATATAGTTCCTCAGGTGCTGTGCACATGGATTTCTCCATAACACAGCTCGCAACAGGGCAGGTGGCTGTCCTCAAAGCAAGTCGGCAAGAGACAAGGAAGGGCATGCAAGACGGAAGCCACAGTTTCTGTATAACTAAATCTCAGAAGTGATATCCCATCACTTTTTCCTTATTCTATTGATTAGATGCCATCAATTGGTCCAGCCACATTGTGGGGAAGAGGATTACACAGTGTGTGAATACAGGAGGTGGGGCCATTGGTATTGGTACATTGGAGGCTACCTACCATACCTGTCCTAGACTTGTCTATCACATACCTCCTCATCTCATTGGTTCACAAGCATAATTCATGCAACTTGCCACTTTATTTATTCCTGTTCTACAAGTCAGTCATTTGGCAAAATCTTCACTTCATCTATCAGTATACTAATTCAAATTAATATAGCATATTTTACAAAACAAATATGGTCTTTCATAAGACTTAAATCTCTTAAAATAGAGAGTTAAGTGTGTCAAAAATAAAATCTTACTCCATGCCATCCAAAAAAAAGAAAAACCCATAAATGTTAAAAATAAAATGTTGGATACAGATAGATCAGGTGATACAAGGAAAACATAATTCAGAGGTTGCAATATCAACATCATAGAAACAGAGTTCAAAGTAAAATGTTAAGTGGGACAAAGTAAAATGTTATTCAATAAATGGAACAAGGAGGATTATTTTATTTTTTTAAAGACTACAAGATAAAATAAAGGTATAAAAGTATTGTATTCACCAAATCACACAGGATCAAGAAGCATATCAATTTATTTTACAAAACAAAAACAATCTTTTTACTAAAACCTGTCAAAGCACAAGAAAAAAAAAACAATTTGTTTAACCAATCACACTTGTGCCTATTAGTTATAAACATACTAAATAAAACATTAATAAATGAAATTCAGGTGTGTAACACAAAGGTTATTCATCGTGACCAAGCAGGGTTGATGAATATAAGGTTCAGCTTGGAAATGGATTGATATGTTATCATATTAATAGGACAAAAGAGAAAATCCATATTACCATCTTGATAAGAGGGTGGAGGCAGAGGGTGTGATGAAATTCACCATCAATTTGTAATTTTTAAAAAATTGTCAATAAAATAGAATAGATTTTACTTAATATTATTTCCAGAAGTATCTACTCCTGACAGTAAATAATAAAATTTGGAATAAAATATTAGAATTTAAAATTCTAATAAAATCAGGAGTAATACAAGTATTTCCATCATCACCACTTCTATTTAGCATCATCCTGCAATTCTAGTTAATGCAATTAAACACTAAAACAAAAAATTGTAAAGGAGGAAGAAAAATGGCCAGGAATTATGGTTGTTATGGTTGCTTACCTATGAAAGATATTGGAAAAAGGAGATTTATCTGAAAAAGGATTAGAACTGACATCTGGGTTAGTATTCAGCTGCTCTGCCATGGAAAGTCTGTACAAACCATTCACAGCCAGGTCTGTGCTCATGGGCTGATTCTCAGGCTGCACCAGTGATAAGTATTTGTAACGGTGGCTGCTAGTAAGATACATCATTAAGAAGGCTAGCGATGAATCAATAGGTAAATCAGCAACTTTCCTACCTATCAATTATGATCTGTTAAAAAATATAATGGTAAAGGGATCTTATTCAGAGTAATAACCAAATATAAAAAATGTCTAGGAATGAACTGGACAAAAAAAATATGCAGGAACTTTTAAATGACAAGTATTAAACTTTACTGAGAATCATATAACCAGACTTGAATACAGACAGAGAAGTTGTATTCCTGTCAGAAGAATACCTAATGCTGTAGAGATTCTCTGCAAATTAATTTTTAAATGTAACTCAGACCTTCTGAAAATCCAATGGAATTTCTTTTTGGAGCTTGATAAAAATTCTGGTAGAATAAACATGCAAAAATATTTTGAAAATGAAGAGTGATAAGTTGGGATTTTCCTTAGCAGATATTCGAATGTGTTATAAAGCCACAATACTTAGAAAAATTTGACATTGGTGCCAACATAGACACATCAGTGAAATCAAGTAGAAAATCCCAAAGCAGCTCTCTGTATATTTCAGAATTTAGTGTATGATAAAGATGGCATTTCAAATCTGTGGGAAAAAGATAAATTATTCAATTAATAGCTGACTAGTTTTTGTAATCTTGAAGTTGGGCAGGGCTTTTTAACATGACACTACAAGATGAAACCATGCAGGAAAATCAGGACACATGTAACCTACAAGAAGTTCTACTGACAAAAATTATAGAACAAAGAATAAACTAGGAAAGATTGTTTTAAAAAAAGAGACAATATTTCCTTGTTCATCAATCTATTCCTAGTTTCTGCGACCGTGCCTGGCACATAGTAGGCACTTGAAAAAATGATTACATAAAGAGGTCTTGCAAGTCAGTAAGGAAAAATAGACACTTTTAACAATTTTAACAATTAGCAAAAGACATGAGTCAAAAGGAAAAAAAAATATGAAAAGCCAGTAGAAAGCTTTAAAAATTAGAAATCTCACCAGCAATAAGATAAAAATTTACAACTCACCTCTTTTCACCTATTACTGTATTTCTTGTTATTCTGAATTGGACAATATGTGGGGAAAAGAATATTCGTCAACTGCTAGTGTAAGTTCATAAAGCCTCTCTCATAGAAATTTGTGCAATGTAGTTCAAAATCTATAAATAAAACTGCAGACTTTCTGACCTAGCAATTCCACTGTTAGGAATTTTCCCTAAGGAAATCATTAAACAAAAGTGCACAGATACAGATACAAGGATATTCATCAAGCATTGTTTATAAGAGTAAACAATTAGAAACAAGTGCTCAAAAACAGGGACTTGGTTTCATGAATTTGGGTACACTTCGTGCATGGAATACTTCCCAGCCAGGATAAGCCATGATGCAGTTGTGCATTAATTAATGTCAAAAGATGGTCATGATATGCTGCTAGTTCATAAAAGCTGGTTTCAAATCAGCTTTATGTAAAAATCATATCATTATATGCTTAGCAAGTAGAAGATAAATGTTAAAATTTTAGGGGTGGGTTTTATGGTAATTTTATTTTCTTCTTCATGGTCTACCGTATGGCCTAATTATTTTCAGTAAATGTGCTACTTCTATAAAAAAAAAGTGGTAATTCTTTAAAACAATAGAAAAGTAATACTTAATATTCTGGAAAGAAATCTTTAAATTTCTTCATTGATGTTTCTATCTCCCAAGCTTACTGTTTTTACTTTGAATGGCTTCTTTTCACCAGACCTTTATAATCTACAGACATTTTCTAGAAGGTAACATCTGGTTATTATTAAGTGGAAACCCCTAAATTATTTTCCACCTTCCACCACTATATTCATCTACTACTGCCACCCCCTTCACTCCATTACTCTGTTTTATTTTTTATTTTCTTCATAACCGTCCATGTAAAATTATTTTATTGACATATTTGCCTACTTTTTTTTTAGTTTTTTTAAAACATTTTTTATTAGTCATTGGTATTTCTTTTTTTTAATTAATTAACTAATTTATTGACTGCATTGGGTCTTTGTTGCTGCACATGGGCTTTTGGGGGGTTACTCTTCATTGTGGTGCACTGGCTTCTCACTGCAGTGGCTTCTCTTATTGCAGAGCATGGGCTCTGGGCTTCAGTAGTTGTGGCACACGTGCTTAGTTGCTCCACGGCATATGGGATCTTCCTGGACCAGGGCTCAAACCCATGTCCCCTGCACTGGCAGATGGATTCTTAACCACTGTGTCACCAGGACAGCCCCCCTACTTCTTTGTTATTTATGTTTTTTCACCAGAATGTAACCTCCACGAGGGCAGGAACATGAATCGTTCATATTCAAAGCTATTTCCCAGTACCCAGAGCAGTGACTGGCATACAGTAGATGTTCAATAAATACATGTTGAATGAATGAATGAAAACAAATGAGTTTGTTTTGGGAGAGTTGACCTACTTTGTATGATTAGGCAAAGATTCACTGCCTCTTGAGAACCTCTTGGAACTAGATTTCCTAATTTTCTCTATCAAACAGTGAGGCTGACCTACCAGGCAGTGGTGTCTGGTATCACTCAAGTCTAGAGGTCAGTAGTGCTGGGATGCAGTCCTGATATTCTACAAACACGCTTCCTAAAACATGTCAGTTTTGCTGCCCTTGCTATAAAAGACTGGCCCTAACAAAAGCTGAAAAAGGGCAAGATACCAAACTGCTGTTCTTGTTCCCCCTCTGGGCTTCACCTCTTCAGCAAGGTCCATACTCTCCTGTGTGCCTTCATCCTCTCCTAGCTGATGGATGAGAAGGCTGCTTAAGCATGTCTTGGGTGTACTCTGCCCTTCTCCAGGGCACAGAGACTCACATCCTCACACTTATGACCATCCTCCCTTGCCTCTCATGAAAACCCTCTTTCAGAGCAGTGTCCAAAAAAACTCACAGATTGCCCTACTCTACCTGCTTACTCACCAAATTAAAACAATTTTGGGGGAACTGCAAAACAGGCACCTTGTGACTTATAGAACTCAGATGACAAAAGTATGCTAGATATTTACAAGGCACATTTACCAGTCACCTATACGTGATCCAAAAATAAAGTTATTTTAAAAATCACAATACTTTCCGATAAAAAATAATTTAATTAATAATAGTTGTTATCACTAAATAGCTATCCAAGCCTTTAAATGCCATCAGCCGTGTGGAAGGTATAAGAAGTTGGATCCACTCCCAGCTCAGTGGGCTCAAGATCTAAATTGTAAATGTGAGGTATTATTATCATAACCTCTAGGACTGCTTTGGCACTGGGAGGAACGGTATTGCAATCCTCGATTTAATCCTCCCCTATTTTTTTCCCAGATATTTCTAACAGCTGTGGAAAGGTGCTCCTGGCAGCAAGCTGGCATGCAGTTTCTCAGACGGGGAGCAAGTATCTGAATCAAATAGAAAAAAAATCTAAATGGATGAATTTGTTCAAGTTTTAGAGCTGGAAAAAAATTCACAAAAGAGTTGAAGCTCAGGTCTAGAGAGTACTAAGTGAAGTCAGGGAATAGGTAATTATCTGAATAACCCAAGTTCCGAGCCCCTTTATCTTCAATTTTCTAAGTAACACAGGCCAAATCTGGTTTCCTCTCGTGTATGTAGTTGGTGATCCCTCCATTTGAAGATGTTGCCTAAAGCTTACCAAGCACAGGCTTGACTTTCCAGAATCAGATTTTAGAAGCCTTTGGAATTTGAATAGAAAGTCTTCATTTGTAACAGACTAGCTCTTTTCTTTTTGAGGGGGGTGGGAATGGAATTATGTACTGTGTGTTTTTCATAATTTAAAAACATATTGTAAGAATGTAATTAAAGGACTTTAAGAAAGATATTGAAGGTACTTATGGGTCATGAGAGACTACCGGAGCTGGAGGGAAAACAGATGCCTTAAGACTGGAAGATATAACCATTCATTTTTACATGCAAAATCAGATACTCAGGAAATAGCAATTAATGGGACAGCTTAAAAGGGAAGGCAGTCCTTGAAATATGCATTCTGGCCAGCTGGAGAACTGCTAGCATGACAGCATCTTCCACTCAGGCCACATAGCCAGGACACTGCCCACATCCACCCAGCAGTATTGTCCAGCCTCCCACAGTTACCAAGGCACTTTAACAGAGCCCATCTCATCTGATCTTCACATTTTTTTGAGAGAGAGACATGCAGAAGTTACTTCTCTGGAGCATAGAATCAGCTTCACACCTGACCTATGAATATCTTCAGATAAACCAAATCAGTCAGTTACATGGGCCAGGGTAAGTGTCAAGGCTGGAAAGTCAGAATTTCAAGAGAATGCTGTGTACACACACTTCTACAGCCTCCACTGCACCTATAGTAGTATTTTACAGAATACCTAATTAGTTGCTACTCTGCTACTAACTGATAATATTGAGCAGTTCCATGTAATTTTCTAAGCATATCACATGAATTACCATATTTTATGCTCATAATAACTCTAAAAGACACTCAATAAATACCCATGAAATGAATGACCTGACTTAAGTCAACTAAACAGCACTTGGTGATACTACTTTCCCTTCACAACCCATAGCATCATGACCTTCGTTTGACTCTTACTGGAAGTATC
This sequence comes from Hippopotamus amphibius kiboko, assembly GCF_030028045.1. Classification (NCBI taxonomy): domain Eukaryota; kingdom Metazoa; phylum Chordata; class Mammalia; order Artiodactyla; family Hippopotamidae; genus Hippopotamus; species Hippopotamus amphibius. The sequence goes on from NC_080196.1 coordinate 96,750,362, forward strand.
TAGATGCTGAAAAAAAAGAAGGGAATAGAGTAAGAGCTATATATGTAAGCTATTATCACCTAAAGATGAGATGATTTTGTGGCTTATTATAAAATATACTGTAGTTGTTAGCAAGAAAGCCATTGTCCCTGTTCTATCAAAATTCAATCTCGTGGATAAGACAGATTTTTGAAAAAGCTGAAACTCTAAGGTTCCATCGTAACTGATAAGAAAGCAGACAGGTGTGTTCTTCAGTGTAATTTATGTGAGTTGATGTAACAACCAATCCCCAAATTTCAATGCCTTATCACAGCAAATGTTTATTTCTTACTAAGGGTAACTCAAGGATTCAGAACCTTTCTTCTGGCTCTATCTACCCTCCAGGACCTCCACAAAGTATTTTTTTTCTAAATTCTCTCCATTCAGCTAGTCAGTAAGAGGAAAGGAACAGCTTGGAAGATAATGCACCTGACATTTAACTACTGCTGGATGTGATACACATCACTTGAGCTCTCATTTCAATGTGGAAATGAGCCATATTGTTCCTTCTAGATGCAAGGGGGTGGGAAATGAAGCTCCTGAATTGAGAGCCACTTATCAGCCCAAACTCTATTCAGTAGAAGGGAAAAGCCACTTGTAAGTCAGATCCAGCTCTGTCACAGGGAGGTCTGAGAATATATAGGTGGGGGATCCTAGCTAGAGATGGGGGAAGCTTCTCTGAGAAAGTGATGTTTTAGCTAATGCTGATAAGCCATACTGAGTAAGCTGAAGTTTATCCTAAAGCAGTGGAGGCAAATCTTAAGCAGGGGAGCAACAAAATCTGTCATAAATTTCAGAAAGATCATTCTGACTCCATCGTAGAAACTGGACTCATGGAGAACAGAACTCTTGGAAGAGGATGTCATGACTCAGATAAGAAAGGATGGAGATCTAAACTAAAGATGTGGTCATTGTGTTGAAGAAGAGAGAAAGTACTCAAGTCGACCGGAACTAGTGATAAATTGGATAGAGCTGGGGAAAGGAAGCAAGTAAAAATGATGGTCCAGGGTCTGGTTTGTATAACCTGAGGGAATGTAATGCAATTAAAAGAAATGAAGGAAGATGGTGCTTGTTGGATGAGGATGTTGATCTCCATTTTGGATGGTGTTAAATCTGAAGCACTTACTGGGCATCCAGATGCTAATGTGCAGTTGAGTAAAAAAAAAAAAAAAAAAAAAAAAAAAAGTCTAAAATCTCAGCATTGAAATCTGGGATGGAAATCGTCAGCTTCCATCACTCTGACTTGGGAGTCATCAGCTGACATGGAAGTCTTAAGGGAGCCATGGAAACGCATGTGACCACTCAGGCTACATGGTTTGCACTTTATCTTACTGTTAAGGAGCCCTTCCCATTGGAGTTCCAGGTTTCTCTCACCTGGAAAACCTCACTGCTGTTTGCAATGTCCTAGTGGCATCCTGTCTTCCCCAGCTCTCTCCTTCCTCAGCCACCATCTGAGTGATGTCTTAAACAAACTCTGTTCTTCCTCAGAGTTTTGTTCCTCCTCATCTCTTCCTTTTTATTGTGTGAAGCATAAGCTCTCCATGGCCTTTACAGATTGTGTATGGGTGCTGGGTATTTTTCCACTACAGAAATACTCCTCTAACTCCACCCAAGTTTCCACCCTCATGCGGGGGTTGACAGTGACATGGCTGAGCAGCTAGTCCTGCCACTCTGCCCCAGGTTCAAAAAGCACAGCCACTTCTCGACCAAGCAGAAGTGAAGCGTGCCATTTCCCCAGCCCTGTTTGCTCTGTCTCGCACACCCACATTTGCATTAGTTCTCAGCTTGTTTCCACTCTGCCAGTTTTGCTTGCATGTCTGGCACTAGGGGTGGCTCCCGGGACATCTTGCAGCCCTCTTCTTTCACTCAGAAGGAAGGTGGACCACTCTGACCCAAATTTACTATTGAATGCCAACTGGCAGGTGGCTGGGGTGAAGGAATGGTGATGACCCTGCAAGGCACTCCCTGCAGGCAAGGAATCAGGGTACCAGATTGGCACCCACAGTTGCAGCTTAAAACCGTCAACAACACCCAGAATCCTGGATGTTGAACTCTCCCGTCATTCCCTACAATCTTGGAATCTTCTCAGAGTGGTTTGAATACTAATGCAAAGAAAATTTCTCAGAAGCCACATTCAGTCTAGGAATCAGAGAGCTGAAACAGTGTCTCATCCTTTTCTAAATTCTTATAAGGCACAGATCCACGTCTCAAACCAATCTTAATCTCCTCAAAGGTGGAGGAGAGAGCAATTGCTAGATGTATACCAGAAACAATGTTCTTCATCTGGATGCCTCCCAGTTTCTACGTTGTTATTTCTAATATATTGGGATATGGGGTCCTATTGTTTGCGCAGCTTTCTAAGGACTCTTCTTGCAAGGGTAGAATACCCTCTCCAACGTCATGGATGTCCAAGGAACTTTCACAGTAGAATGTGTGAGGACCGTCGGTATCACAGCTTGACACTAAGCTTTACTCAGGAAGGAACCTCTCTCCATTTCTAGCTTCCACTTTCAGAAACTCACCTCCTTTTATGAGAGAGGAAGATATCTCTCCTGCCTGCCCCTGGGGCTGCTTGACATCCACATAACCCCTGCATGACGTTTCTGTCTCTCAATCGCATGGCAGCGGCTTCCCTTTATACTCCATTTAACCAGATCTCCCCCTGTCCTTTGGGCAAATTTGTGACTAAATGGTAACAGCTCATTTACTATAAGACATGTTCCGGATATTTCCTGTTAGTCTCTCCATCGTTTCCCATCCTGCCCTATGCCCTGGAACTATACTACTGGGCTTCCTTGCCTGATAACGATGGGAGTTTGGCCGGTGGCAGTTCCCTGCAGGAGACAGAGGCTGGAAAGAGAGCAAGGACAGAGTATGTATTCTCGGTGTCCCATCCCTACCAAGCCTGCAAGTTGGCTGCCTCCCTCTACCACAGGTTACGATCGCTGCTAGAGGCCCTCTCCTTACAGCCACCCTCTCTGCATTCTCCACAGTTGCTCCTCTGCGTCTCCCTTCCGGCCTGGGGGAGGCAACGTCTCCACGCTTGCTAACCCCAGAATACTGCAATATCCCTCCTAGGCTTCCCCAACCCCCTCCCACATCTTTGTAAATATTTTCTTGATTAAACTCTCCACAAATAGCAAGTTTGAATATGCCATCTACTTCCTGCCAGAACCCTGACTGATACAAGAGACTTTTACTACACTGCGATGAAAGATTTTTGCTCATTTATGTCAATTTCATTTTAACAAATATTGACTGAGTGCCTACTGTGTGTTAGGTCCTGTTCTTCTCACTGGGGTTACAGCAGTGAACAAGGCAGTGAACAAGGTTCCTGCCTTCATAGAGATTATATTCTCTATGAAGACTAGAGAATATTATATTTGGGGGAGGGGGGCAAAGAATTTCAAAAATAAATAAGCAACCTATGTGACACAGCAGCAAGCGATAAGTGCTATGAAGAAAATACAAAACAGGCAAAGGATTGAGTAGGAGTGGCAGGGGTTGTGACACACGCAATGCCACTTTATGTATGGTGGCCAAAGATGGTCTCAATGAAAAGATGTGAGTGCAGTGAGGACACAAAGAAGCATGGTGCATGGAATGATGCGCTAGAAGAGTTTACACCCAGATTGTTGGTAATGAGCCAAACAATATGTTAGATGGGTTATTCATTGGTTGACAAAATATCTAAAAAACTCTGCTTAATTAATTGATAGGTACCTAGAAGGGATTTCAAACGACTGCCATAAGATTCTGTCTTCAGGCTTCCCTGGTGGCGCAGTGGTTAAGGATCCACCTGCCAATGCAGGGGACATGTGTTAGAGCCCTGGTCTGGGAAGATCCCACATGCCGAGGAGCAACTAAGCCCTTGCGTCACAACTACGGAGCCTGTGCTCTAGAGCCCACGAGCCACAGCTATTGAGCCCACATGCCTCAACTACTGAAGCCCACGTGCGTGGAGCCCGTGCTCTGCAACAAGAGAAGCCACGTCACTGAGAAGTCCGTGCGCCACAGCGAAGAGTAGCTCCCGCTCTCCGCAACAAGAAAAAGCCCATGTGCAGCAACAAAGACCCAACGCAGATAATGAATAAATAAACAAATTAAAAAAAAAAAAGATCGTGTCTTCACTGAGCCATCCAAAACACTTGTCAGTGACTAGACTGTGTGCCTGTGAAAGTAGCTATCATGTCCACCTTATAAAGTGTCACATTTAATACCTAGTTTGGGAGATAGTACGTGTTTGATAAAAAATCAAGTGAGTGAAGTTTCAGGTTTTGCAGATAACATGAATCCAAGAAAGAAAATGATTTTGACGGATGAGAGAACTAGGAATTAGCAATGTAAAATGATTATATTTTATAAGAATAAATGCAAGGTTTTGGAAGTGGGTCCAAAACAAAAACAGGGCACCCTAAGAGCATATTGAATAAAGAAATTTAAGGGTTTTCCTTGACTATGGGCTCAAGAGTCTGCAGCACTACTGGGCATATATCCAGAGAATACCATAATTCAAAAAGACACATGCACTCCAATGTTCATTGCAGCACTATTTACAATAGCCAGGTCATGGAAGCAACCTAAATGTCCGTCAACAGACAAATGAACAAAAAAGATGTGGTACATATTTACAATGGAATATTACTTAGCTGTAAAAAGGAACGAAGTTGGGACATTTGTAGAGACATGGATGGACCTAGAGACTGTCATACAGAGTGAAGTAAGTCAGAAAGAGAAAAACAAATATAGTATATTAACACATATATGTGGAATGTAGAAAAATGGTACAAATTAGCTGGTTTGCAAGGCAGAAGTAGAGACACAGATGTAGAGAACAAACATATGGACACCAATTGGGGAAAGCGGGGAGGGTTGAGGGGGAATGATTTGGGAGATTGGGATTGCCATATATACATTACTAATAAGAAAAAAAATCAAATTGTACACTTTAAATATATGCAGTTTATTGTATGTCAACTGTATCTCAATAAAAGTTCCTTAAAAAAAAAAAAGAGTCTGCAGCAAGCTGATGAACTTACATAAGAATCAGTGAGGCTTAGGCTGTGTTAAGGCAGATATAACATCTGAAGAAGATGCTGGTCCTACTCAGGGGTATATCAGTCAGACCTCAGGTGGAAAATCATATTCATCTCTGGGTACTACCTTTAAGTAGCAAAATACAAACTAGAGTGTATTTAGAAGATGGGGACCGGAATGGCAAAGTGACCAAAAATATTCCAGAAAAACCAGGTAAATAATCTGTAGAACTACAAACTTACAGCAGATAGGGTGGTGAACAAAGGCAGCCTTCAATCCTCTAAACAGTTGTCATGAGGAAGAAGAATTAGACTATTAGGTCTCTCCCAGGAGAGGAAAAACTAAGACTCATGGATGGAATCTATATTCTATCAATAAAAATGTAGTTGAGCATCCTACCTTCAGCTAGTCACCTTCTTGGTACTGGGGAGTTGTGCTGAGCAAAGCAGTCAGTCTCTGCCTTCATGATACTCGTAATCTGGTGGGGATTCTTTTCCCATATAACAATCTCTAGGTCCACCTGTGTTGCTTCAAATGGCATTATTTCATTCTTTATTATGGCTGAGTAATATCAACTATACCCCAATAAAAATTTTAAAAAATAATAATAATCTAGAGGAGAAACTGACGGAAGTAAAAAATCATAATATACATGTATGCGAAGGGCTATGAAATACAAGCAGTGTGATCAGGGTTCTCGGAGGTTTTAGGGAATGATTTGTTTTGATTTAATTTTTTCTTTTGTATTATTTTGATTTGTTTAAGAGTTCAAAGAAGGACTTCCCTGGTGGCACAGTGGTGAAGAACCTGCCTGCCAGTGCAGGGGACATGGGTTCGATCCCTGGTCCAGGAAGATCCCACGTGCCTCGGAGCAACTAAGCCTGTGCTCCACAACTACTGAGCCTGTGCTCTAGAGCTCTCGAGCTGCAGCTACTGAAGCCCATGAGCCTCGAGCCTGTGCTCTGCAACAAGAGAAGCCACCACAATGAGAAGCCCGCGCATTGCAAGGAAGAGTAGCCCCCCACTTGCTGCAACTAGAGAAAGCCCATGTGCAGCAACAAAGACCCAACGCAGCCAAAATAACTAAACTAAAATAAAATAAGACTTTTTTTTGGAATAGAAATCTAAATGACTTCAAGATATATTGGACAGGTAGGTCACACCTTCCTTAATTCACACCCTTTGATATTTTGCCATTATCTGGAGAAAAACTGGTGTGAAATATTTTACAGATAGTATCTGTAAAGAAAATGCTCATTGAGTCAATGAAACAAATTTGGAGGGAAGGGATTTGGAAGGACCATTTAACCTACCTCAGAGAATAAATATTTTTAAGGGCTTAGGTAAATGCCATCATTTAAGTAGACTCACAGGGTCTCTATAAAATTTGAAATAAATGTCGAAAGTTCAGGCTTCTCATGGATCCAAAGGAGTCATTTTTCCACAATCACTTATTCATTCAAAAATCTTTAACATTTAAAATATGCAAGAAGCTGTGTGGGTTGCAATGATGAATCAGGAAAAGGGCTGGTACGAAAGTAACAGGAACACAGAATGTGTCCTAACTTAGGGCCTTTATGACAAGTACAAGCCGCCTGATCCAGGAAAATAGTGAAAGTCTTATTTGTGCTGTGCTTTGAAAGAGGGCAAGGGCGGAGCATTCAGAAACAGATAAGCAGGCATTCTAAGAAGCAGTAACAGCAACAGCGTGAGCTCAAAGTAGCAAGAATGTGAGCAATGCGGACTGGGCCAGTAGGGATGTTAAAATGTGTGCGGTAGTAACTAGAAAATGTTAGTAAAACACTCGGTTAATGAAAACATGACAAGTAGAAAAGTGAAAAGTTTCTCCCCAAATGTACCTTATGCATCAGAGATCCATCCAGTCATAGAGTGGAATGGTAACTACGTGGGCAAACTCTTCAACCCCATCAGTCTTCATCATGGCCTTGCTATGGCTTGGCCATCTGAGCCAAGACCTAGGCCTCCTGGGGTCTTCATATCCAGATTTCTGATCAGTAGAGCCTAGCTCAACTCCAGTTTCCTTTTCAACTTGGGAGTGATGGTGTCCTTTTGTAATTAAACTTTGAGGCCATCCAGATACTCTACCGAGTACAGTTTCCCTTGACAGAGCTCCCAGATGCCAAGCGAGCCCACAGGCGTTTACTTGGGGCACAATCATGTGAGGCCCTCCTGAGTTTCCTCATGTTTATTTCCCATCAATCCCAATCAAGGTTGCGTATTTCAAAGGAAGATGTGAGCAGAGGCAGCTCTGGGGACTCTGTGCCCAAATGGGGTCAAGGAAACTTGGGATCAATGGTTGCACACACAGAAATTCATCAGCAGACATTGCTCTTGCTGCCAAAAGAGCTAATCTGTATCCTTTCGTCCAGAAATCCCAGATAATTTTTCTGAAAGATGTTCCCGCATAATACAACTTCCTTTCTTTACAAACCATGATTTTTATTGTCCAACTGTCGATGCCTATTTCTTTTGAGCAACTTACCACTTCAAAAAAAAATGACTCCTCAGGATCAAGAATAAAGTAGGACTAAACCCGCAAAAGATAGAATCTATGACTTTGACCTCATTATTGCTCTGTCCTAACCTGAGCTTTCCAGCCTTAATAATTAGGTAATAAGACTCAAGAGCCTCAAATCACACACAGCAATCAGCTGTCTCTGGAAGCCTCATCTTTATGCCAAAGATGTCACCATTCGTCTGGACCTAGGAAGCTCCGTGCCTGCATTTCCCTTGAGGGCCACCTAGGGAGTTTCCCACATTGAAGGATGGTTTATTTAACTTATCACAGCAAGTGCTAGTGAAAGATGGTGAGGTTCACAGAGTAACGACCACCTGTCATCTCTTATTAGCTGGATATTTCACGCTGGAGATTGGTTATATTAAGGGGTACTGAAATTACTTACATCAGATAACTGAATTATAATTAAATGCTATGTAGATCATTAAAACACCATTGCTCCTATTATAAGGAAACATAAATAATGGCTTCAAAACAGGCTGATTACAAAATTTGCTTATTTCTAGACATTGTCAGTTTGTCATGAAGTGGAAACCTTGCCAGGCCTGCCTGACCTCATAGCTCCTCTTCCTCCACCTCTGCTCTGCTAAAAGCCCCATTCCTGGTGGATGGAAAGAGCACCACAGGCTTACAGTGGGTGCAGTAGAGAACTCAGAGTAGAGATCTAATAGCTACTGCAGGCCCTTCCCCTGGAGGCACCACTGAGCCCAAAGAGAACCCACGTAAAGATGGACGCATCACCCACAAAACCTCTATCTCCTCTAGAGGATTTTACTTCAGGAAAAAAAAAAATCACAAAAAGCTCAAGGGATGATAAAAATCATCACCCTAAAGTGTTTCCATTTCAATGTCAGTTCAAAAATCCCTCAGGGAAAATTTGAGCCTGGGGAATAAAGTCTGCATCGCATTCAAGTCTGGCCTTCTCTCTACTCCATTTTCCAGCTTGATCTCTTCTCAGAACAGCCAACTCACCACAGGACCACTTCCCCTAAGTTCTTGGAGCATATGTTGTTCACACCATTCACTACTCCTTTGCAGACCCCTCTAGAACCATCATGCGGTGCTTCTGTTTCTCTCTCCCCCTGATACTGAACTTTCACACATCAATGGCTTCTACTCCGTGTAAAAGCGTAAGTCACGGGAGGTCGGGACCTTGTCTTCTGTGCTTCCAGTTCATCCACAGAACCCAGGACAAAATAAAATTCGTGTTTTAAGGCAGGACAAGAAAAATTAAACATAAAATTCTCTCTCTGTTTGGGCCTCCTCCCTCCCTCCCTAATGTGCTGTGTGCGTCTGCATCACACATTATCCAGAGCTCCTCAAAGATGCGAGTGCCTGCTCCACCATAAAGATCATATTTTTCTTTCCTCTGATGCCAGCAGTGTAACTTCTTAAGAGAAGAGTGCTTTTCCCCAGCTCTCTACGGGATCATGGTGACTTGCTGCTGGCTTTGTGCTTGCCTACCTGGAATATGGGTCCTTTGGGGAACTTTATTTTAAATGTCAGTATGTCATTTTCATGTACGATCCTTTGTCTGAAGAATGTATATGACTGTGCCTTCAGCTTCTAACAGGTGGAACAGTCCTCAGAGCTTTCTGAGAGTCTTATCTCCTGGGTTATAATCCTCAGTTTGGCACGAATAAAATTCCTTCTTTTTTTCTTCTTAACTTGATTGTTTAATTGAATTTTTGTCAATACCTATCACATAATAAGTAGGTGTACAAAAAATACCTGCTGTTTTTTCAGAAAAGGGTGGTGTTGGAAAATTGCAGAATCAAGAGGAACTTTATGTGGCATGTATATAATTGTGTGTGAACACATAAATGGAGTTCAGAACAATTCAATAAGAAGCAGTACAAAAAGCATAAGTCAAAGCATATTATAGCCCACTTTTAATTACTTTGAAGTAAATTATAATGTCCTCAGGGCCTGAAGAACTCGGATTCAGTTGGCTGAATCTGTGGAGGCGAAACCCACAGGGAAACCTAACACTGACTGTATTAAGTAATAACAGAGACCAAAGTGGGAGCTTTTAAATACCTTCAAGTTCAGACAGGAAACCTCCCTTTGGAATAATGCTGACTTGATCTCCACGTAGACCTCACTTCATCCATCACTTCGGTTACCTGGCCAACACACATAAGTGGTCAGAACATTCGTGACTGTACATGTATGTGGTGATTCTGTCTATTGTCTGTTTGCAGTATCCGTTCTTTCTTCCCAGAACCCCACTCATCACTAGACATCAGGGATCCACAGCCTGTGCCCTCAGCTCCACTTAATCCCCCCCGTGTAAACCTGATGGGTCATGCAGTGCGGTGAAAGCGTCCAGGCTTTTATTCCGGACAGCACAGGGGTCAAGTGCTAGCTCAGTTCTTTGCTAGCGATGAGTACAAGAGTAGATTAGGAATCATCTAAGGCCCAGTTTTGAAATGGGAATAATACTAAATCCTCGCAGTGATTTTTGGAAGGTCCAACAGGTTCTCAATATATGTTACTTCCCCTCAGCCATCCTGGCCAGACCCTCTGCTAGGAGCTGGACTCCTATGTCCATAGCCTCTACCACTAAATGGGCTCTCACTCTAAGTCACTAACCACAGGAACCAAGATCCTCCGTTATTCTGCCTCCAAATGCCGCCCCTGCCTGCCGACACCTGCTGGCATCCTCTACCCGCCAGATTGGATCCACTTCAGTCTTGGATGTGAGCCCAGATACGGGTCAAAGTCACCACATGACTTTGAGGAAGTGTAACTCGGAGTCCTAGCCAACACCACCCTATCCCTGCCCAGGCCCATCTTCACTTCCTCTGCCACCAGCCTGTACTCAAGTCCCAGAACGCCTCCCTGATGCATCTTCAATGCAATATCCATTTTAAAGGGTGGCACCGTCTGCTGGGCCACTGGGAAGTGCAAGTTGAGGCTAGAAAACGTAAATATGACTGGATGTTTTTTAAGAAATGTGGAAATAACTACCAGAAAAAAATACTTAGAAAATTTAAAAGGGTTGGCTTCTGAGAAGCAGGACAGGGGTTGGGCAGGGAGGAAAAGGGACTATTGATTTTCATCATAAGCCCGTCAAAATATTTGATTTTAACCATATGGACATGTTACTTTGATTTTTAGAATGGAGCCCTTACGGTATCCTAAACATAGTGTTAGGTGCAGAAAATAAATTGAAAATAAATTGAAATTTAAAAAAAGTAAATATGACTCTCACTTGCATCACCTGACCTAAAGTCTAAACGTGTTTATTATGTTCTTTTGTTATATTAAAAAGCCCCAGTCAGAAAAAAATAAATACAAATATTATATAAAGAGAGGAGGCATTTATGTAAGGGGCCATCCAGATTCTGTCTAATTAGGAAAGGCTATAAAAAATAGTGGTTATATGTGGAAATTCATGAGTCAAATTGTGCAGGTTTGAAACCTGAATCCATTGTGTCGTTTGGGACAATGTATTTAATCCATCTGTGGCTCAATCTCCTCATGTGTAAAAGGAGGCTATGAATAAAAACTACCTCATAGTGATATTGAGTATCAAATAAACTAACACATTTAATGCACCTGAAACACTGCTTGCCACGTGGTAAGTGGCAGTGTAGGGTGTACTCCTGATTGTAGAGGCCGCTGTCGGTTGATGGACATCGCTAGATTTAGAGGGGAAATTCGTACCCATCTCAAAACATACATAATAAACAGTTCTCAGAGATGGAGTACTGTTATGCGTTCAATTGTGCTCCCCTCATAATTTCTATGCTGGAGTCCTAACCCCCAGTACCTCAGAATGTGCACAGATTTGGAAATAGGGTCATTGTAGATGTAAGTAGTTAAGATAAGGTCATACTGGCCCCTTAATCCAATATGACTGGTATCATTATAAAATGGGGAAATTTGGATACAGCCACACGTGTAGGGTTTTTCACTAAAATGAGAAATCTTCCTTCAGGAAGCAACACATTATACACCCTACTGGTAAAATAAAGCACACATCCCCTTGAATCATCCCCACGAATACCATCAGGAAACACACACATTGTGTAAATATGAAAGTAGAGGGCAGAGCAATGCACCTAAAAGCCTATGAATCCAAAGATTTCAAACAACCACCAGAAGCTAGGAGCGAGGCGTGCCAATACCTTGATCTTGGACTTCCAGCCTCCAGAACTGTGAAACAATACATATCTCTTGTTGAAGTCATCGATTTGTGGTACTTTGTTACAGCAGCCCTACCAAACGGATACAAGGACAGGGCCAGGTGTCAATTTTAGTTGAGGTCCGTCAAGCAAGAGTGGCTTGTTGAACACCTCAGGACACTGTGGCAAGTGTTGAGAGAGAGAGAAGCCATCCAAGGCACAATCCTTGCGAATCAAGGAGGCAAACACACACACCCAACTCCATTCAACATGTAATCAACGACCGTTGAGTAGCTGGACGATTTGCGCTACAGGAGTTCAGAGCTAGGTAGTCAGGAAAGCTCTGCTAGAAAAGCCACAAACACACTCCAGCACTGGGTGGAAAGAGCTAAATTTCTGCAAAATTCTTTAAAGCCAAGAAATCCATCCTCAAGGATCCTGCATGCTCTCTCTCATGCTGTCCCTAATTTTAGCCCATCTTTCTCAGAACATCCTTTCCCCAAAGGATCTGTTCAATCCACAGTCACTCCCATACATGTGTGAAATTCCTCCCCTTTTGTTCCTTCAACTTTCTGTGCAGAAGATGCTTTGCAGCAACAATCCCATTAGCTTTACAAATGCTGTTTGGATATCTAAGCAGGGCCATTGCTTTCTCAGATGCTTGGGAACTTGGTACCCCAAGTGATTTTTTATCCCAATTTCAGGGTCACAATGCTTGGATCTACGGAGTGGGGAGAGAAAGATGAGTGGGAGAAAATCTTCCCTCCCCTCCAACTCTAACAGAATCAGGCAGCTTTCTCGGGAAGCCACCAATGCCACAACAAACAAATAATAAATATTCTTTCACTAAAATGATGTCTCACTTCAGTAAGCAACACATTATACACCATACTGGTGTAATAAAGCACACATCCCCTTGAATCATCCCCACCAATACAATGTATTCAGTGCTCATATGATTACACTTTTACAGCCTGTTAGCAAAAACACATACACTTGCAAAGTGCTGCTAATGCAATGTGACAGAATACTGTTATTACAAGAAGAAGTTGTCAGCACCGAGCAACTGATTTCCCTTCATCTCCTTCCTGCTTCTGCCCGTGCTCCCCACCTCTCCTGGAGATGTTTATTATGTACCCTAGGTGCAGCCCTTTCTCTGAATCAATTTCGATAGAGTGCAGAGAAGGAATACAAAGACAGGAAAAGTCAACGCTCTTCTAGGTGTTCTAAGGGGAAAAAGCTTCCTTTGCGGCTATTCTCTTTTCCAAGCCTTTATTAAAGCTTGCGGAACTATGACTCCTTTCCTCCAGCTGAATGATCTTATCCTTTTGTTCTATAATGCCATGCCTAGATATTGCTTCTTTCTTTTTCCTTCCCTTGTTTTCGTAAAGTAAAAATACAGGTGGCTTTTAAGGATGACGGCTCCTACATTCCTGCTGATTCACTTCCATGCATTTTGAAGAGAAATGGAGGGACAAAAGAAGGAATACAGGAGACCAAGAAAAATTATTTGGTTTATTACTTGGCCAATATTTTCTTTACAGATACCTACCTCCATCCACAAGGTGACAATAGCTATATTAAACAATGATAGCAACCTAATCTAGAATGACAGAATAGTACAATTTGATGGCACATAGAAATCATCAAATCCATCGTAATTATTTTACAGATAAGAAAATCCAGGCTCCAAGAGTTAAGGAATTTATCTGAATTCTCACCGCTAGTGTGAGAGCTGAATCTGGAATTCACTTTTGTTGCTGCTGTACCATACTATACCTTTAAATGCCACACACATCTATGAGTCACTGAATCACCCAATGGCCCTTACCACCTTGTCTGTTTCTTGGTTGTGATGGAATAGAAGAGTTCCACTTGTCAATGTAGGTACGAGGGAGAACAGACAAAACCATGAAAATTGCTTGGTGGACTTTGAAAGATGAAGTTCTCAGAGCAAACATTAACATATCCAGGCTCATAGATTCCATTTGAGGATGACTCACCTCCCTAAAATACAGAGAAGTGTCATTTCTCCCCTACCCAACTTCAGTGTGTAATTCCCACATCTTCCTTTCCCACCTCACCTCATTAAAAGGGGACACCCTTTGCTGGTACCAAACATAAATGCTGACACCTCCTCTCTCACTCAGCAGGATCTCATTATAATACCTGAATATCCGATAGTCATATGAACCAAGGGTCACCTCAAAGTCCCCAAGCATTACTGCTCATTAGTATTAGAAAGGTAAAGCCTCAGCCAGCTGGGTTTTGACGCATCAGGGCAATCACATCTGTGGTTCTGGTTACACTTTACATTTTTAAAAACTGACTGCAGAGTTTGGGATCTTTTCTCTTGAAGATGTCTTAAGGTACCCCCATGTGCGAATAGAGGGCACAGATGCTGATTTTGCTTTTGGCTTATGATGCCAACTAGCAAATATTGACGGATGGACAGCATTTAACTGGGGCCAAAATTTACCTGCATTGAGTAGGGACGTGTAGATACAAGTATCCGTTCGAGAAGAGCTACTCTCCCTCTAGGCTGTATATCCTTGAACCGCCCACACTAAGAAACAGAAACAGAAAGAACGCAGGGCACACATCACATAATCTAGTGTAGGAAGCATCTGGAAGCAATGGGACAGAAGTGGCCTGAGCCAACTTTATAAGGTTTGGGGGGACTCACTTTGCTCTGTACCCTTCTCACCTTCATCACCCTCTTTCCCCTAATTAACGTCATTTCCTGGGGCCCCTTCCTGCAAACACCACGGCAGCCTGTCTCCTTTCAACAGTGTTCTTGGCTTTCCTCTTTCCACAACCATTGTGGAAATGCCATTCCCTACATCTTCCCCTGCCCATAAATCTACTAATGATGCTAAGCCATTAGGTAGGAACCACCATTTGTGACCTTAACAATGGCAATTTCCAATCGTGCAACCTGATACTAATGGGTAGCAATTAAGACACTCTCCCCTCTCTGGTTTCTTTTTTTAATCTTCTTTTCACTAAAAGCTTCTTTGGACATGAATGTCTTTCACAGTGTAAATGTCAGGCCTGATTGACGTGTGTGTGGTGCAGGGGCGCTGTGACACTCCCAGAAAGGCCACTGGACATTCATCTATGACACATTCTAATCCTGCAACAGGTAAGGGAAAGGGATGAGGAAGGTTTTCCTTCCTCCAAACTCCAGTTCAGTTAAACTCCTTATATTCATTGAACATCTAAATAGGGCAGACACCATACTGAGTGCTGTGAGGAAAGGAAAGATGCAGAGAGTAAGGGATGGTCTGGGGCCTCCAGAAATTCTTAATCTGGGCAGGAAGACAAATTCATAAGTGCCACGTGGTATAAGAGAACCACCACAAAATGTTTCCAGAGCTGGGGTGGAAGAGGTGAATTCCTCCTCAGAAGACCTAGTCAAGGCAACACGGAGCAGAAGCATCAGCCCTGGTCCTTGTGGGAGGTGTCCTTGGGTAGACCCCTGGGGCTACAGCCTCCGGCAAGAAACAATCAGCATCAATAACCAAGCAGGCTTCCTCCTAGGAGCTGGTGGTGCCGAGCGTGGGTCTGACGCCTCTGGTGGAGGCCAGCGTCTCCTACCGTGTGGGCTGAGGACCCTAGGCCAGGGGAAGAGCTGGGGAGGTGCCGGGCATATGTTTGCTTGTACCTCCCTGTGTTCATTCATCCAGCACTTTAATTAACCGGCTACGATCTTCTCCAGAACAGGAGATAAAATGACAACTGAAACAGGGAGCGATAACAAGAGGTGAAGCCAAAGCTGCTGGTTTTACTGTTCGCCTCTTCATGGGCAGATAGGCCATGACGTGACAATAATGAAATATAAATGACCTACCTTTTCAAATCAAAGATAAAAATCAGGTAATTACTGCAGCATCCGTTCTTTATGAAATAATTGGTGATGACCTTTGATGAAGAAATCACGTTGTGATATTGCCGACAGGACAATTTTCCACTGAGGCAGTGGGGAGATATACGGCAGCTGGTTCCAAAAGCAGCAAACATCTAAGTGAATTTGTTAGCCCAGGCAAGAAAACTGCTCATTTATTGGTACAAGACTGAATGACTGTGTATTTTTTAACTGCTGGGAAGAGGGGAGGCCAGTTAACTAATGCTGTTCTTGGATAACGTGACAGGTCACCATGAGTGCCCTACCCCTAGTCCCAGGGGTCCCCGTGGCTTTCCAATGCACGTTGATGTCTCCTCGTGTCTCTCTGCCTGAGGGGTTTTCCAGCCATACTGTCCCACATGCTGGAAGTGCCAAGGTGTTACCACCCCAGGACCAATTCTCAATCAGGGGCAGAGCTTGGTAGAAAGTAATCCAGGACTTCCCTGGTGGCGCAGTGGTTAAGAATGTGCCTGCAAATGCAGGGGACACAGGTTCGATCCCTGGTCCAGTAAGATCCCACATGCCGTGGAGTAACTGAATAGATAAATAGACAGATATCTAGATATAGATAGATAGATAGATGATAGATAGACCTGTTCAGCTGTTCTCATCTGTATCAGATGAAGTGCAACCTTGCTGCCTGACCTCTAATCCTAGAGAACCTTGAACGAGTCACTCACTTCTCTGCGCCACAGGGATGCCATGAGGATACAATGAAACATTACATGTAAAGGACTTAACACTGTTCCTAGCCTACAGCAAGCGCTCAGCAAACGGTAGTTCTGTCGAATCCTAGCAGCACAATTAGTCCCAGTATCATTCTCATTACTTGGTCCCTTTTAACTTGAGTGGGTTTCTCTTGAGAAACTGCCTTGACTAGAACATGCCCCCAACTTGGGTGCCTCGATGTGCCGGGAACAACGGGCGACAAGATGAACACAGACAAGTTCTTCAAAGGCGAGCGTGAACACCTTCCAGAGGGAGTCATCTCTACCCACACAGCTTTGGGAAGTCTGGATTTAAGATGTGAAATTCACTCCACAGATCACTCTTGAGAAATCATTGCAAAAAACAAGATAGACATGCATAAGCGTCTCAGAGAGTTTTGTAAAGTATTTTTTATGATGTTTTCCTCTCGCCTTCTTGCCTCAACATCTATAACTGCTCTGAGGAGTTGGTGAGTCAGTGCTGCAGCCTCTTCCTCCTCACTTCTCCCTAGGTTTTTTTGTTTGTTTGTTTGTTTTTTAAAAAAATTTATTTATTTATTTATTTAATTGGCTGTGTTGGGTCTTTTTTGCTGTGCGCGGGCTTTCTTTTTAGTTGTGGTGAATGGGGGCTACTCTTCGTTGTGGTGTGCGGGCTCCTCATTGCCGTGGCTTCTCTTGTTGTGGAGCACAGGCTCTAGGCACGTGGGCTTCAGTAGTTGCAGCACATGGGCTCAATAGTTGTGGCTCATGGGCTCTAAAGTGCAGGCTCAATAGTTGTGGCCCGCAGGCTTAGTTGCTCCGCGGCATGTGGGATCTTCCTGGAGCAGGGATCGAACCCATGTCCCCTGCCTTGGCAGGCGGATTCTCAACCACTCTGCCACCTAGGAAGCCCTCCCTGGGTTTTTTTTGCTAATAAAATCTTATGTACGTGTTGGTGGTCCCTAACATGGAAATATCATGGAGGCTTAAAAAAATAAGACTGAACGATGTGGTACATATATACAATAGAATATTACTCAGCCATAAAAAGGAACAAAACTGGGTCATTTGTAGAGACGTGGATGGACCTAGAGACTGTCCGAAAGAGAAAAACAAATATTGTATATTAACACATATATGTGGAATCTAGAAAAAAAACAGTACAGATGAACCAGTTTGCAAGGCAGAAATAGAGACACAGATGTAGAGAACAAACGTATGGACACCAAAGGGGGAAAGCTGGGCGTGGGTGCGTGGGATAAACTGGGAGATCGGGGTTGACATATATACTCTAATATGTATAAAATAGGTAACTAATGAAAAAAAAACTTTACAAAAAAAGATCCCATTTTAAAAAAAGAAAAGACTGGGTCTTCATGGAAGATTCTCTGCCTTCCTTCCCCCGCCCCCCCGATCTCCCCATTCCGCACGCCTCCCATCCCCTTTCCTCCTCTCCTTTGTTCCAGTCCCCTGGCTCTCTTCCCCTTCCTATATTTCTCCTCTCGGCCCTCTTCGTTCTCTTCCCACATTCTCATTCTCTCCAGTTCTCTGCGGGTGTCTTGTTCCGTGGCTCTATCTTTATCTCTGTCTCTCTCTTTTCATCTGTCTGTCTCTGGCTCTCCAACGCTCTTGGTGTGTTTTTGTCCTATCTTGGTAACTCTGTCTCTGTCTCTGCCCATCTTTTTCACCAGTTCCCCCACCAACCCCGCCACCCCGTCTCTCCCTCTGGCTCTCTTTGTCTCTACCTCTGTCTCTCTCAAGCATGAGCTCTAGATGGAACCAGACTCTGTATCTTGCATTGTCCTTGAAGAGAGGATTTCCTGATGTGAACGGAATGTACAGCATTTAATCCTGCTGACAGCCTAATGAGTGACAGTATCAGCGCACTTCACCGAATGTGTTGGAGGGGGGAGAAAACCATCCTCTCAAATAACTGCAAACACTGAGGCAGATGAACAAAGGAAATTAAACCAGTTGCATCCAACAGACTTCAAAACACACCCGCAAACCTTCCCTGCCCCCTCCTCCATCAGCAGATCTTCACACTTTTGCTAATACCAGCTGGTTCATACACTCCAGAAGTATCACCCTCGCCAGTTACTGAAAGTGAGACTTCAAATATGGGTTAAATCCACTCTGGTCATTAGCCAGTCTTTCAGTCCAATTTTTCTCCTGGATTTCTTCACCTGGAAAAACCTTCATACTTTTTGCCTCCATCAGAGGAGGGAAAATACCACAGCAACTGGGATGAGAGAAGGAGGAACTGGACAAATGTGGGCCCAGAAACTCAGATTTTTTTCTGTTTTAAAAGCAAGCAAAAGGTTCAGAAGGACATTATTAGTTCCAGTTCCTTTGTAACTGAGTGAATGTGTGCCTCACAAATATAGAGAAATACCTATTATTTATGTGATATCTTTTGGCAAAGGTATCAAAGACCGTGAGATGAAACAGATAATGCTACAATCTATCCTGAGAGTTTATATCAGTCTGATTTCTGTTCAATAGCAAACTGGGCAGCTAGAGAAACTGAGGCACAGTTGGTGGCTTGCCCCTCCCACCTCCTATCTCAGAGAAGCATGGGCTTGACCGCCGGGATGGGCGTGGACAAATCCAAGATGTGAAAGTTACCAGTGCCGCCTCCTTCAATGGCCTTGGGATCCCAGGTCTTATACACACACACACGCACACACACAGCAGCCATGTCTGCTCAGACCCTCCGCTTCTTGCCACTCCACCACCCAGCTGCAGGCCTCCAACGAATCCCCTACAGGCGTAACCTTCCCTTTGGTTCCTGCCTTCTCCCCCTCTTGACAATGACTGTTTATGGTTGGAGTTTCAGTTCTTCACAGTCCTGTTGCCTCCCTTCTAAGAGGTAGCCTCGCTGATCTAGACTGAACCTAACCCACAAGAATGGGTTTAATGGGCTCGTGTGTTTCTCCTCTTAAACAGGCATTCGTTCAAGGCAATAATGAAATAATGAACTCTAAGAGGACTCTAGTGGAAAGCATTTTAGGCAACCTTGTTGGCCAAGGGCAAAATCTTTTGCGGGCAGAGCTGCTGCCTGCTTTTTCTAGAAGGGCTAGCTTTGGATGAGCCTCAAGATCCTATACCCCTTCTGCTGAGTTTCTCCAAACTTCCTCTTACATTGACTGAGATACAGAAATCTCAGAGTGTGTGCTCCTGGCTGCCCGTCTCTGTTGGAGGCACAAATCTCTGTGCGCCAAAACATAACCATGCAGATATTCATTATACAACAGAATTTTACTTGCAGTGGGCACATTTTGGTACCAGTTTAAAATATTCAAATGCTCCAAGGGTTCTGTTAGAAGCTCGTCTGCCCTACAGAGTAGCCCTAGGGCTTTGGAACCTAGACAATGTTCTATAGGACTCCGAGGGACTTTTATTTCATACCTTTTAGGTCCCAGCTTTAATGCTTTGGGCCCAAAGACCATTCTGAAACTTCTAGAAGAAAGGGAGTTCAACACAGAACAAAGTTAAGGTAAATTAACAAGGACATACAGTTTTAAAATTAATTTAAAAAGGAAATCGTTAGGCTAATAAGTGCTTATTTACTCTTATTATCTCTAATAAAAATTATTCACCCAAACATTTAACAAATATGCATTGATTACTCATTATGTGTTAAGCACTGTGCTACGTAAAGGGCTCCAAAGGGGAACAGCACAGGCACAGTGGTCCCTAATCTCACAGAGATTGTTACTGTGTAGCTGGAAAGGCAAACAGCCAAGCAAACACAAGAAATAAGGGAAATATTACAACAAAATTGGGAAAAAACTACTCAGACTATAGGACAACATAGCAGAGACACTTAACCAAATTCAGAAGATGGGGGTGGGGAGGAGAAGGGTGATGGGAGGGGTCAAGGAAGGCTTTCAAGAATCTCTGGGGGCTTCCCTGGTGGTGCAGTGGTTAAGAATCCACCTGCCAATGCAGGGGACATGGGTTCGATCCCTGGTCTGGAAAGATCCCACGTGCCACAGAGCAACTAAACCTGTGGGCCACAACTACTGAAGCCTGTGCTCCTAGAGCCCGAGCTCTGTAACACAAGCCACTGCAATGAGAGGCCTGCGTACCACAACGAAGCGTAGCGCCCCCCCACCACAACCAGAGAAAGCCCGCACGCAGCAACGAAGACCCAACACAGCCAAAAATAAAATAAATAAATTTATAAAAGAAGGAAAAGAATCCCTGGGAACTAAAAACATCAGTAGGGGTTAATGTCTAGAGTGCGAGGTGGGTAGAGTCAAGAAAGATGAGAATGAAAACACAAGAGGACCAGAGAAAGAAGGGTTGTATAAGCTCTGCTAACAGTTTCAACTTTATCCTAAGGACCACAGGAAGCCATGGAAGGTTTCTGAGCAAGCTATTGATGTGCTAGCATGTGACTATAAATTATATCACAATCAGTACAAAAGGTAAGTCTACATTTTGCAAATACACCTATTACCATTAAATGAGGTACTCAAGATTGTTAACATTTCTTCAGGAAATGTCTGGAAAGGCATCAGATGCAAAAGAGCACGATTACAGATGGTCTTGCTAAGCCTCTACGCACCAGCTTCTCTGCTGCAGTTGCTAGGTCCAGTCCTGCCTACCTTCTCTCTTGGAAGGGGGCAGGATTGAGGAGTATAGAGGCTTGTCTAGATGTGAGGAAGGTTGGATTCATCAGGTTTAAAATAATTGATGTCCTGTAGAACACAAGCTACCAGTCAGACCAATCTTTTTGTGTCACAGATTTAGTCATTGAGACTCCGAGCTGCCTGGTTCCCAGAAATGGAGTTACAGGAAGCAGATCGTGGAGTGCTCACCCAATTCTGGGTGATCCTACAGTTGGACAGAGTGCGATATTGACAGATGACCCTTAGATGGCCATTGGAACAGGGGCTCTGAGGGAAGAACTCACTCGTAGACTTTCTAGTGGTCCTTGGTGAAGACAGAGTGAGGGCGTTTAGTGGCAGATAAAGCCCATCTCCTTTTCTCTCTCTGTCTCTCTCTTTTCTCTCTCTCACCCTCACCCTCACCCACTCTCTGTGGATGCCACCCTCTTAGAACTGGCTAACTTCATCTGATACAGCCTGCTCTGCCTTGTCCAGAAAAGAGGAGTCCCGGGGTCAAGACATGCCCAGTGCCCCCTGACCACAGGGGCGTCCGCGTGAACTGTAGGCATTCCTTGACAACATTTGATAGAGCCATTGTTAATTGACTCTGTTTTCATTGTTTGTTTGATTTTATAACTAAACTAGTCTCCAAGGAGTAAACTTTCTAGTCCCCCATATGTCCTATACAGTTAATTATAACACACTCCCTCTCTTACCCACGGACCCTGAACATAAGGATGTTTCTAGTCTGCATATGGTGAACAATACTGTTCATGCATTCTACCCTCAACGCATTTCCTAGAGCCCTCACACAGTGGACATTAATGACTTCTTTGGGCCCCTTCTGGTTTCACCAGATGAACAAAAATGAAAATAAGCAGCTGTCATGCTTTAACTTAAAAAAAAAAAAAAAAAGAAATCCATCAAGCCTACTCCAATTTGGAGAAGTATTTGGCTTAGAGAGAGGGGAATCGGCTGTACCATGGATGGCAAAAAGCTCACTTACTAATGCACCACTTCCTGACATTTAATTTGCACAATTTGTCTCTTATTCTCTGGCAACTCTCAGAAGATTTTAGAAGCAGGAAAAAAAGAAGGCAGAAACATAATAAAAGTAAGGCTCATAAGTGAGAACATGGGGGGCACCAAGTTAAGAGTCAGATAACTAACTCCCAGGTCCTGTCTCCTGACCATCAATCCCTGCTGACAAATCACCCCAACCAGGTAACAGCTGTAAAAGGAAACCAAATGGAAGGATAGCCGTTAGACAACACGCAATCATACAACAAAAGCCACTGCTGTTACTTACCCAGCACTTTAGACACCAGAGAACTCATTCAAGTCTACACTTTGATGTGATATATCTGCGAATATTACCATACACCTAGATAGGGAAAATGGCATATTTTACATCATAAAAAAAATATCAAAATGTTTTATCTGTGCTTCTGCAATTCAAAAATGACTGAAGCTGTGAACTTCAAATTTGGCAAGATTGCAGTCCTCATTAAGGAAGGGAATGGAAGCCAATTTTGAAGAGAAATGGTTTCCTATTTTTGAGTATAGAAGGTTGAAACAATGAGTGTTGGGCCTAAGATGAGGAACATTTCCTCTGCTGTTGTAGCTTCCATGTGGATAACGATTCTTAACCAGAGAATAAAACTAGACATGTCTCTTTTCTGACTCATACATGGAAACATCTTTCTTGATTCCTTTACTTGTTTCTCTTCCACCTTTCTAAATCAAAGTTCGATTTGTGAATGTGAAGCTAAGATGTAAAATCAAAACACCTTGAAAATCAAATAATTTGTAAAATGACATCAGCCAGCTTAGGGCTGGAGTTGTTGATCCTTATGCATTTTTGGAGTTAAACAGATGTGGCACAATAGAAAGGATCTGCAAGGATCTAAGAGGATGCTGTTAGAGGGAACGTAACTCTGGAATTTCCTGATTTGACTACAAAGATTTCAGTCTTAACATTGTGTCAATATTGGTTTTAAATATATACATGTTTGTTTATTGGCACACACACACATACACATAGGAATCACATCCACAAAATGCACACATCTGTGGTTAAACACAGCAGCTGTTTAACAGCCCAGTATAACATTCTGAAAAAAATTGAGACCTGAATTAAGAATCCCACAGCCAGTCAAAGCTGCCATGGGAACTGAGGCCCTACATTAGGAATCCTGTGTTGAGAGCTCTCCAAGCTTCCCCCAGACAGAACCTCTTTGCCAAATTCACAGCATGTTTCCCCAAATTTGGAATCGATCACGAAAGACCCTGACTTTATTCCTTTCTCTAATAGCTGTACTGTAATAAATACTATGAAGGCTAGTGCAATGTAGAACCAAGGCAATTGCAAGTCTGCTAAATGTGCACATTTACTGTCCCAAGACCTCTGCAACGCCAACGAGCAAAAGAAGCAGAAGCAACTCAAAGGCTCTGTCCACATGCCTGCAAAAGAAAAGGCCTGCCCCATGAGCAAGTGTCCCACGGGTGCTGGCACAGGAGGCCTTGCACACCTTTAGTTAGCATCCAAAGCACGGCACCTCCTTTGCTGCATCCGTGTGTCTGATAACCGGAGTAAGAATAATCTAGGAAATAACAGAGGAAATGCACAGCCATCTGAGATCACATCCACAGATCATCAGAACACAAGAGAGCAGGTAATCTTGTAAGGCCACCTTTCCTTAGTGATTTGACTGAGGTTATTGGAGAGTCTGATGAGGAGCCAGGAATGTACAAAAGAGACAGCATGTCACATTCCTGTCACCTAGGACTGCCCAAAGCTCCAGATGCAGAGATGAGACATTTTTATTACAAAATGAGTTTGCAAATTTTTGTTGCTGTCTTTCTCACTGAATTTCTTTTTTCTCTCTATGCACGTGTCTTTCTTTTTTTCTTTTTTCCTAATTTTGCTTTTTAACATGGGAGTGGAATCAGTGCATCTCACCCATACCCTACTAACTGCGTTGTCCTGCCAACAGCTGCACAATGAATTCCAATTACCCTCGCCTGGCACTCAAGGCCCTCGAACAATCTGATTTCATTCATCCTTTATTCATTTATTCATATGCTCACTCATGCGTTTTCATTAAATTCGTATTTATTAAGCATCTATTATGTCCGAGATATAATGGCAGGAATTGGAAATATGTGAATAAGATATGTTCACTGCAACAGGGAAGTTAAAGTCTAGCAGGAAGCACACACAATGACGATTAATTACAACCAGGTAATAGGGGCTAGGATGGAGCAACGTATGAGGCACCACGGGACAGGAGAGAGCAGTATGCCTAATGCTGCCATAGAAGATTCGAGGTGTGAGCTGAAGTTCAAAGCTTGAGTAGGAATTTACCAAAAGATATTCAAAATGAGGGCACATGGGCTGTTACAAGAAGAGGGAGAAGTGTGAGCAGCATCACTGAGTGGAGAGGAAAGAGATGAACAGGGCGAGAGAACCGAACATTACACTATGGTGT
This sequence comes from Hippopotamus amphibius kiboko, assembly GCF_030028045.1. Classification (NCBI taxonomy): domain Eukaryota; kingdom Metazoa; phylum Chordata; class Mammalia; order Artiodactyla; family Hippopotamidae; genus Hippopotamus; species Hippopotamus amphibius. Next base: position 96,774,792 of record NC_080196.1, read on the forward strand.
CACCGTGACGGGTGGAACAGGGGATGGGGATCGAGACGGGCTGGACTAGAAAGGTTGGCAGCAGTCAGTCCACATGCGGCCAGGAAAGCTCTACTAGGAGATTGGCTGCTTAATGGTTTGGTAGACCTTGAAAAATTCTTCTTAAGATTTCTAGATCTAGTTAATCTAGGAAGATTCTAGAAAACTTGGATTTTTGCAAAGTCACTTGAGTGCATCAAGGAAGCTGCACTTAAGGAATCCCATCTATGCCTTTCTTACCAGCCTGCCTTTCCTGAAGCTCACTCAGTTCAACTAATGCAGCAAGTAGGAACTGTTTCTCCAACCCAGCTGCATAAGAAGCAAGCTTATCTAAATTTTAACATAAGCCCCCTTTTCTCAGGGAATCCAAGGTTCTTCTCCCCTTTTCCCAAGATTCTAATTCCTTACAGGGCGAGTGCCTGGAGGATCTGACAGCTGTTCCATTTTATCTGCTCTGCTTTCGTAGGAGACCTGTCCTGTGCCTTTATAAATGCATTCAAGGATCAGATTCATCATAGACAACAAAGCCAATCCCTACTGAACAAAATGTTAGTCTTCCTTCATACAATCTTTGCTCTCCACTGACAGCTTTGCACTGAGTGTTTTTTGCAAGTTTTCTTGGCCAGTAGTACTTTGGGGAGATCACTTGGAGATTTTGTTATTTTTCGAATTCTGATTCAAATCAGTGGGAGGTGCAGCCGGAGCTTCTGCATTCTAACGCCTTCCCAGATGATGCTGATGATACTGGTCCATGGACCACGCTCTAAGTATCAGGGATCTACTTGTGAATCATGTCCTACTTCTCCTGAGACATGCCTTCTCTATTAATATATTATTTGGGACTTTAAAAAAAAATTATTCAGTTACTCACCTAACTCAAGAATATTAGCTCTTTGAAGGCAAAAAATATGCCTTCCACATTCTCCACATAAAGGTTAGCTACTCACCTGGGAAATCTTCAAATTCTGATGGCTTCTTCGAATTGATTTGCTGACCAGATGCTTTACTGGTTGTCAACTAGTCTCAGGATTCAGTTCAGACTCCTCAGATTGTGCCAAAAATGTCTCGTGTGACCTGGCTTCTTTTCCTTCTCCAGCCTTATCTGCTACACCCCTCCTGCTCTGAGCCACTGCTGTCACCTATGGGATACTTTCTTATTCCAATGAGGGTTCAGGGGGGATTCCTATTATGCAATAAGTTGCCTCTCCTGAAGACTCTGAGGAGTTAAGGAAAGGGTGGGAAGTATGTCCTATTTCTTTTGCCCTTGACTTCTAATCTGGACAAAAGTCTCTGCATAACTCAGACACAGACATGGTCTCTCCTCTCATCAGAGGCAGCAAGAAGCTGATCCACGGGGCGTGGGGACAGGACAGCCACTTCATTCATCCCTCAGGTCCTCTGCCCTCTCTTCCACATGTTTTCTATCTATGCTCTGGCTAATTTCAGCTTTGATTATGTTCTTCCATCCTCTGGTCTAACTTCTAATTATTTTTCTCTCTACATTTTTATCCTGAGAATTGGGGCGCTTTTCTCAGAATGTCCATCTATGACCTTTGTTTCTCTTCCTTCCTTAGTTTTTCTTCTAAACCTTCATTCTTTGCTCTTTCTTTCCCTTTGCCTCCTGTGTTCAACTGTCCTTATGGTAATTTGGTGCCTGGTCAGCAATGAACAGCTTTCCCTTCCTCAGCAGCCAAGGTCTACACTTCAAGTTGAGCTTTCAAGCATATTCCTCTTGTACCAGCTATAATTCTATGAAATTGGATGTTCCATCTTTGCGGCCTCCCGCACATCACTGAGCGTGTCTTCATCTCTTTCCTCATCTTAATTAAAGCCTGCTACACTCCCAGGTACAAATTAAAACAAATTCTACATACATTCCTTTTATAGTTCCTAGAGATTTGCACATGAGCGTGGAGGTGAATACAGTCCCCGAGGTTGTTACAGCCCACAGCTGCTTCCTGCTCCAGATACCTACACAAGGTTCGCTGACAGGCAGCCCAAGTGGTCTCAAGACTGGAATCCTGACAAATACTGCACCTGCTGGGGGAATTGACCCAATCAGAGCTTGTTTAGAGGCAAAGTGACATCAGTGAAGGTCTCCTCCCTTCTCAGGCTACAGATTATTTTCCCATAAGCCTCCAGAAAGCTAAAGATTCATCGGAAACTTCAGGGAAATCCTCCCCCAGCTGCTTTCTTCCCTAAATGACTTGGCTATTGTTAGACCGGTGGTTTAGGGCCTGGTGTGAGGGTTTCACCCAGATGTGGTGGGCTTCAGGCCCCAGCACACTCTTCCTTTTAAGTGGTGGCCTGAAACCTGCCATCAGAAGACACAAGGCAAGAGTGCTTTTCAGCTTTTGAGAGGATATTAGCCTACTGCTCAAGTGTCCTCTTGGGCAGATATCTGTTCTCTTCATGCATTAGATTAGCAGAGTAAGGATATGCTTCCTCATGAAGAGTGAGGAAGAGCTGACACCTTCTGCAGGAATGGCCAGGTTCTGTCGCATCAGGATGCTTGGTAGGGTAGCGCAGTGTACTAGCCTGGTCCATCATCATAAGCCCAAAGAGATTTGATGGCGCTCAAAGGAATCCAGCTGTGGTCCACCCAGCATTTTAATCAAAACAGCAAGCTTTGCTTTTCAGTAACCACACTGTCCTCAGTAAAGATTGTTATGTTCAGGGGCAAGAAAGTCACCATTGCCATGTAGGTGCGAAGAAAATGGGAAACAGCTAAGCTAAACTGGGAAGTCATCAGCAAACAAGACAGTGGGAAGAAATGCCACATGCATCCAGAACGCAGGCACCTGCTGCACACTGCCACTTTGGAAAGAATTTTGATCATTTCAACTTTATAACTTTCTGATGTGCTCAAAATGCCCTGCCATCCAAGGTCCTACTTGCACCTAGAAATTAAAATGTATTGATCAACAGCTTCCTTTACATTTCAATTTAAGGCTGATAGAAGAAGGGAACTGGGTTTTTCTTTATATCACTTTCCTGCAAAAGGGGGAGAAAACAAACACAGGTGCTTTAAATTTTTCAAGGTGCAAACTAAATTACACGATGCCCAGGAGTGTGCAGTAGCATCTCTTTGTTTGAGCATGGAATAAAAGACAGATAATTAGGAAATTGGGAGTCTATTAATTTTCCAAATTTACTCATGCAAGAACCACTGAGCTATGGTGATATTTGCTTACTTCGTCATTATGCAAAAATATATTAGCTAATTATTTTGACTAATGCAATTAAGATATGCATATTTAGCATAAACCATACAATAGAAATGTTACAGTCAGCAATTGCTGGGTTGCGCTCATGGGTAGCAGACAGGCAAAAGTCCCTGCTCAGTCTCCGATGGCAAGCCACAAGATTGCTACAACTCTGCCTGCACTGTTATTATTAGTTTGGTTGCAGTAATTAATTTACTTTACAGCATGACTAGGTGGCAGAGCTAGCAGTAGTATTAATTTTGGTTATGAGACACCTGAAGATGTCAGCTTTTGAGCAGCAGCGTCTGCACCTTTAATTGCCTTAATCAGTGGAAATGCAGTATCTCTTTCAGGGATCCAATTAAGAATGCTATTGTTATTTTTTTCCTTCTAACCCTTGATAATGAATACAGAAGCTAGTGAAAGTTAAGGTGATGGTGGTAGCCAAGAGGGGTATCTCTATTTCTTCACCTGAGAATCCCACCGAGCCTTGAGCTCCTGAATGACAGAACGAGGTTCCTTGGGCACCATCATCCTATAGGCTCTCGGTACTCAGAATGTGGTCCATGGACCAGCTTGGACCCACCCCAGACCCTCTGAATGGGACCTACATTTTAACGAGATTCCAGTGATTAGCGCACAGATTCAAGTTTGAGAAATGCTGCTGGAGAGAAGGGTCCAAAGCCAGCCCCCCACCTCAGTGAACTTGGAATGGTTCGACCAGCGATGTGATTTGAGAGTACGCTGAGAAGGAACCCGTGATCAGACGTGAACTTCAGGGCCTATCATTTATCCCTTTGCATTTGGAAGCATTTCAACTTCCGGGAGTTTCATAATAAAATTCACATACTCTTAAGAGAGATGAAGATTTTTCTCTGCTCTGATTTCACCCTGTGTCAACTGAGACACCAGAAAAGTGAAGCAGGGAAGATGCTGGAGAGAAAAGGCCGAGAGAGTGAGAGTTTTGGGGAAAGGGTAGAATGAAGAAGATGCCCCCACCTCACAGTTCTGCCCCAGAGCCTGGCCCCTTCATGCTCCTTCCTGGGCTCCAGGGGATCTGGCCTAAGCAGGTCAGTCCAGGCCTTTCAACAGCGTGTCCTCCACCCACGCCTCCTGGCCCCGTCCCCACAAATCCACCTGTAGTCCCAGCTCTCTCTCTCTTCATTGGTTCTTCCTCCCTTTGTCCTCACACAGGAAGAGTTATATGCTTCATGTTCCAGCCTTTATGTTACCCTTATGTTCAACCTTCCAGAACTTTCCTCTCTGCCTTGTCCTGACCGCCTCTCCCTTCTCTATTCACCCACATTTCATGGCAGGTTATCCTACTAGAAATGCCACGGAGGCCTGTTATTCCCACTCCCGGCCACTAGCCGGCCCTCCATGCTTCACACTGGTGCATCTGCAACCTTGACCCTTCTATCTGCATCTCCATTCCACGTCCAGTTTCTTGAATTTTGTGTCTACAGAGGCAAATCAAGGTGTTTATTATCACCTTACTAGCTTCTGAAATGATCTAGGCCAGCACAGTTTAGGAAAAAGTGAACAGGGTGGGGAAGGGACATTAGTGACAGTGAGAGATTCCTGCTAGTAGAAGCAGCAGGACCAGCAAGCAGAATGAAAGTATTCTCACTTATAGAAACAGTTAGCTTATAAGCTCCTGTAATGAGCTGAATTGTGTCCCCTGCCCCCCCAAGAAATTCATGTGGACGTCCTAACTCCCAGTACCTCAGAGTATGAGTGTATTTGGAGCTAGGGCCTTTACAGATGTGATTAAGATCAAATGAGGTCATTAAGGTGGGCCCTTATAAGGACACAGCCATGTGTCCTTATAAGAAGAGGAAGTCTGGACGCAGACACACACAAGGGAAGATGATGTGAAGACACAGAGAGGAGAAGGCCACCTCTAAGCCGAGGAGAGAGGCCTGGAAGTGATCTTTCCCCAACAGCCCTCAGAAAGAACCAATCCTGCTGACACCTTACTACCAGATTTCTAGCCTCCAGAACTGTTAGGAAATAGATTCCTGTTGTTTAAGCCACTCAGTCTGTGGTACTTTGCTATGGCCGCCCTAGGAAACTAAAAGCACTCCTTAAAAAACAAGAATTTTTGTTCACATAGTTAAGCCCATCAGCATAATAACAGGTGTCACATAGTAGGTGTTCTGTAAATATTCATTGAGTAAATGAATAGATGAGTGAATGGGTTCCCATATAAATGAATGATTTAAAGAAGCATCCCCCTGAGTGAAGGTGGTCAAAGGCTGCAAATTTCCGGTTATAAGATGAGTTCTTTTGGGGGATCTAATTACAGCATGATGACTATAGTTAACAATACTATATTGGACACTTGAAAGCTGCTAAGAGAGTAAATTTGCAAAGATACTTTACACACACACACACACACACACAAAACAGTAACTGTATAAGGTAACGGAAGTGTTAACTAGCCTTAATGTGGTAATCATTTTGCAATATATAGGTATATCCTATCCTCATGTTGTACGCCTTAAACTTACACAACGTTATATGCCAATTATATCTCAATAAAACTGGGGGAAATTTTAAAAAGTAAAATAACCGTGCATCCCTAGGTCTTTAAGATAAGAAACTTATTTATTTGGGTCTGATGATTCTATGGTACATATGTGACATGTGCCTGCCATCCCAAGGGGAAACAAAACTGATCCCTGAACAGATTCCCTGGAGAAAAAAAAATGCTGACGTAGGGGACCCTTTTTCCAGTCACAAGGGGCTTTTTGTTGATCCTTCAAAGAGTTTCCAACAAGGAGCATGAGTCAGCCGGGTGGCAAACATATTTGTTTTCACATATTAGTCATATATTTGATAGAGTGTATAGCAAATATATGTGATAACATAAAATATATTTTAAAATTACAAATTTGGACAGCTGTCATGACATTTGAAAGAGTAGATTAAAAATGTTGCTATATCCATCTTTAAATGCCATGCCAAATGGCTAAATTTGTCAGCCTTTCCACATATTTTATGTTTGCTTGTTTGTTTTGATTTTTTAAAAGGAGCTCACCAGGTGATTTCTGGGCATTTGGTCAAGGTTAATGAAAAGTCCGCTTTGTAAAAGCGAAACTAAAAGTGAGTCTAAGATGAACTCTGCCCAACTCCACCCAGTTTGTCCTATTTCACAGCCCACCATGAGCAAAATCAACAAGAAACTATCAGGAAGTGGGAGGTAGAGCACACAGGGTCGGCAGAATGACAAGAAAGCAAAATGTGGGAATCAGGAATTGAAATTTCAAACTTCATGCACGCGAGTTGAATTTGGCGCCGTGTTACGTGTTCCCGTTCCCTGGCGGGACAGTGGTGCTGAGCTCCTATCAGACATCGCCATGAGGAATGCAAACTTACAGCAAGAAAACCCAGAAATTCAAAAGCAAACAAACAAAACTCTCCATATTTTCAATTATCACTTTTTAAGAACACCCGACAAACCCAAATTTAAGCATGTCAAGAGGCCAGATGTGGCCTCTGGGCTGCCATATTGCAAACTTTGTGTTACTCAGCTCAAAAATGCCAGAAATCAGGCCAAACGATTTCCATACCACACTAGTTTCTCACCACACACCTATCCCAAGGAATTTGGCTTTGGGGCTACCTTATATGTGAAACTGCACTGTAAGTTTATCTTATATATTATATATGTTTTTAATATAGTCTATGGAATTCTCATAGTGGAAGAAACAAGCATTGGCACAGAAAACCCAATGCATTCAGGGTGGGGTGGCGGCGGTGTTGGTTTTTATTGGCAACTACAGGGTGTGTCTTCCTTATTTTCTTCAAGTTAACTCAAAATATTTACGTTGGTTTGCTTTGCCTGAACATCTAAGAACTGCGAGTGAGGAGTGGAGGTCCGCATGCATAATGGTGGCAGAAGGAAGATTGCCCAGAACCCGAGGTTTGCCTCGGATCACCAAGTGTCAGCTGTACTGTGGCAACCTTAAGTTGTGCTTTGGAATGGAGCTAATCCTTAAACTGTCTGCATATCCAAAACATGAGCTATCTGCTGTCAGGCCTTTCTGTGCCACATGCTGAGTTAATTAACACAGAGATGCTTGATATTGGAACCCTCCAGAGATGAAAACAGAAAGAGGCCCAGGCCCGAGAATAGACTGAGCCCTCGGGGGATGGAAAACACAGGGGTCTGTTCAGTTTTTATTTCTTTATGCTTTTGTGATACAAGGTCAATGGGTTCGTCAACTCCATTTCTGTTCCATCATCTGTTGTAATTCCCAGGGAAACATCTTCTGGGAATAATGACATCTTACTGCATCCTAAGAATGAAGCACGCAAACTCCCAACATCCCCTCTCTAATGGTCAAAAGGAAGGGCTCAGGACTTCCCTGGTGACGCAGTGGTTAAGAATCTACCTGCCAATGCAGAGGGCACAGGTTTGATCCCTGGGCTGGGAAGATCTCAAAGGCCGCGGAGGAGCTAATCCCATGAGTCACAACTGCTAGAGCCCGTGAGTATGCACTCTAGAGCCCGTGAGCCACAACTACTGAGCCCAGTGCTGCAACTACTGAAGCCAACACACCTAGAGCCTGTGCTCTGCAATGAGAAGCCACCGCAATGAGAAGCACACAAACCACAATGAAGAGTAGCCCCCACTCACTGCAACTAGAGAAAGCCTACACACGGCAACGAACACCCAACACAGCCAAAAATAAATAAAAATTAAAAAATAAAAAAGGAAGGGTTCAGCAGGAAGATGGCCTGTCCCTCCAAGACAACCACTGTCTTCTGAGATCCCAGTATAAAAATGATGACAGTCATCTCTACTCATAATGTCATCCTTATAAACATATTGACTTATAAATGGATTTATACATTTTAATGGAAAACATGCCCAAAGTTTTACATTTTCGGCTGTGGTGAGCGTATGTACACATGTAGACACACAGATACCTCGTGTTTTGTAACTTTAGGAAGAAGTTAGTAGAGAAAGCCATCCTCTCGTTCACCTATCTCTTGAATATAGGATGGCAGTGAGAGTCTCTGAGGCTCATGACCAGGAGTCATGGCACAATGTGGGGTCACACATCATTTGTTGTGTGGAAACCAACAACCAATGGAAAACCTTTTTAATACCACCGTGAGGACCAGGAAACCTTGTCTGGACTGTCTGGTAGCAATGGAGATGGAGAAGAAAGGAATGAGAAGGGGGCTGCCCTGAAAGAAGAAGCAATAAGACTTGAAAAGTAACAAAATGTGTGGCAGAAGTTTCAAGCATGGCTGCTGAGGAAGCTGGTGCAGAGAAAGAGGGGGAGCTAGAGAAGCTGGTGGAGGGGAGAGGGTCCAACGTGGAGGCCAGTTGTCAGCTGGGGAGTAAGACAGACTTGACCAAGAAAGATCAATACTATATAATCTCACATATATATGGAATCTAAAAATAACCAAACTCACACACACACAAAAAAAAGAGAGAGATCAGATTACTAGAGGCAAGGGATAAGGGGGAGGAAGAACAGGAGCAAGGTGGTCAAAAGGTAGAAATTTCCAATCACAAGATAAATAAGTACTAAGGATGTAGAGCATGATAACTATAGTTAACTCTGCTGCGTGTTATAGAGGAAAATTAAGAGATTAGATCCTGAGAGTTCTCATCACAAGGAGAATTTTCTTCTTTTCTTTTTATTGTATCTCTCTGAGATAATGGATGTTAACTAAACCTATTATGGTAATCATTTTATATGTCAATCAAACGATCATGCTATACACTTTATATTTATACAATGATTTATGTCAATTATTTCTCAATAAAACTAGAGAAAAAAAAACCAGAGAGATTTGACTCTGAGAACTGTGACCCCAGGGAATTCCTTTAACTCTCTCTGTTTTAGGAATGATGACAACATCTTTACAAGGTGGCCATAAGGATGGAAAGACAAAATGTACGTATCAGAAGCAGTAGAGCCCAACATTTAAAAGCATTAACTCTGGAGTAGACAAATTGCTCCTCTTAATAACCATGTAGCCTTAGGAAAATTAAGATCTCCAGGCCTCTCTTTCCTGTGTATAAAATTTAAATGATAATAATAGTACTTATCTCATTTGTTGTAGGGATTAAATGAGACAATATACGTAAATCATTCCAACCAGTGCCTGATGTAAAGCGACTGCTCAAAGTATATTAACTATTATTAGGTGGAGTGTTTAGCTCACTACTTGGAACAAAATAAAATCTCAATTAATATCCATGATAATGCTCGTGGCGATGAGTAGAGTTTTGTATAAATAGTGCTGTAATGGAACGACGTTAAGGAGAGGCCATTTGACAGAGATACAGCAATAAGAGAAGAGCCACAGACGAGTAACGACACCAAAGTTCTACTGCACCCAGAGTGAGAACACAAGAGCTCTCCCTGGCTCTTTGAGACGCAGGCCAGGCTGGATCATCAAGGTTATGCCATCACCCTTGACCATGGTAGTTCTCAAACCCAGGCTACACATCAGGGTTCAGAGAAGCACATCGAAGCCCCACCATGCGACGATGCAGAAGTATCTCAAACTCTACAGACACCTGCCCCGCCAGACATCACCATGCTTGTCTCCCCTTAGCCTTGCCTACATCTCACCTCACAACACCCCCACTACTGTCGCCGCCATCATTTTGGCTAATTTTGCATTAGCCATGTGGACTGTCGGATGGTTTCTGCTGTATTTTGTTGCCCTTTCAAATATTTCTTAAATAGAAGATTGTACCATCTGGTGGACAATCTGCCTGTGTGCTATCTCACCTATCACAGCATGCATCCACTCCTATTAGGGAAGAAGAGGGGGAGAGAGGAGATGCTGTTTGCTAGAATGCTGCCTCTGGCCGCCTGCAGTCGCGTTGTCGCTGGGCTGCTCCTTCTCTCCCAGTGGCCTGGTTCTGCTTGCACAGCAGTCAGTGTCTATGTGCTGAGCAAATGTTTCTCCCACTCAATTCATGGCCAGGAGATTACTCATGGGGCTTCGGGGAGCAGATGTCTCCATAGATAGATCCCTCTGACCTGTGTTGATATTTTACCTACATAAGCATCAAATGGTGATGAAGCTACACTTCGTAGTGGGAGAGTGGCTAAGGCTAATGCCACACATAAAATCTCTAAGTCAAAAAATTGATTCAAGGTGCTCAGAATATTAATGGTAGCTAAAAAAGGAAGGCATCCACAGATATATTAAGGAATATACATGTTTAGGTATGTACGTGTCTGTATACGTATCTTATACCTCATGAACCTTGACAGAGGGGCTCATGGCATATTTACCTTTCATTCTGCTCCAGGGAACATCAATTATGCCTGGAGAGAGATGGAGAATCGGTGTTTCTGGTTTAAAAGATGATACTCTCAACGGTAGCATTAAGGCTTGAGAACATTTTCTAATAAACCTTGTTGGATGGGAACAAAAGCAACACTGCTGATTTGTTTTCTGTCTGGGAATGAGTAATGTGGTCTCAACAAGGCCGTGGCAGAATCCCAAATGATTTTCAAGTATGGCAGTTGTCAAGTGGTTAAGAATGGGAGATCTTGAACAAAGCTGCCTGGAGTTGGACCCAGACTCTACCTTCTACTAAATGTGTGACCTTAGGCCAATTACATATCAGTTTCCTCATCTATAAAATGGGCATAAGAATAGTACCTACCTCATAGAGTTGTTTGATTCAAAAACCCTTATGGCACTTCCTATAGGCCAAACACTCTCCTAAATACTTTTTACATCAGTCAGAGAATAGCTCCCCCTTTTCCTAGATGGAATCATGGCATAACACCAGTGCCCATCTGAACTTGTGTTAACATCTGCATCCCATTCCTCATGTGACTAGTCAACATCACACACTCCCAAACTGAAGAGTGGGCTCCGTTTTCTCCCATACCATATAGATCAGGGCTATACTTAGGCCACTCCATGCCTCCCACTGCTACTCCTTTGTTACTTGAAATAAGGCAGGGTATGAGCAATTTGCCAGCTCAGCAGAAAAATTCTCTACGTCACTCCAATTTAAAATGACATCTGTGTAGTTATCTTATGCAGTTTCTCCCAAAATCCCACTGAAATACACATAAACACATGATAAAAGGAAAACTCACCACAAAACCAAAGACTAAGTTCAGCAGATAACGTGCGTCTGAATTCTACTAACTATGGATTCCTACTAATTGCAAGGCTGATGGAATTGGACATAAAAAAGCCATTAGTGGCCTATCATACTTGGTCTCACGAACTAGGGCAACTTTATCCAGCCAAAAATAGATTAGAAAACTCGTCACTTCTCTCCCAATACCCTCTCCCTCACTTCTACTCACTCAAAAAACAAGATGGCCATTTGTCTCCTCGCACAGGTTTGCGAGATAAAAATTCAAGCTAACATTTATTGAGTAGTTACTATGTGGCAGGCACTCTGCTAAGCACTTCATCAGTGTTAATGTATTTAATACCCACAACAACCCAATGAAGTAGGTATTTCATTATTACCCCCCGTTATAAAGTTGAGGAAACAGAGGCACAGGAAAATTAAGTAACTTTATCAGGGCCTTATAGCTAATAAATGCCAAACTGGGATTTGAACCCAGGCAGTCTAGCTCTAAAACTTGGATTTGTAATTGCTATATATGATACCATCGTTTCTTTCATTCCTCATACTTCTACATCCATACAGAGACCAAAATTTTAAAAATATATACAAGAAAGCATGTGGAACTCATGATGCAAATTGCGCTGTGAGAAACACAGCCCCTACAAGTAAAGGAATACAGACAACGGGGGAATGCAAGAGCTTTGGTTTCAGCACGCATTTGCAAGTCTAGGTTTTCCTCTGCTGAGTTCAGAGTAAAAGAAAGTAGGAGAAGTTCTCTCTGGCCTAGCAAAGCCCCACTGGAGGAAGACCAGCTCAACAGCGGAGCCAAGGCTGAGAACTGTGAACAGCCACCTGCCCTCCTACTTAGATTTCAACCAACAGTTAACGACAAATAGAGGAAAATCCACACACTTTTTTTATTTGTCTAAGTAAAGAGAAAAATTATATATCCAGACAATCAAAAATACCAATGATTAAAAGAAATGGACATTATCCTAAGAGAAAAAGAAAATATGAAAATAATTTACTGTAAGAACAAGAAGAAATTTTTAGAAAACTCTTCAATATTTTCAGTAGAATTGTTAAAGTCATGGTGTCTGTGAAACAACAACAGAAATACAGAATAGATTGATGTGAAAATTGAGCTGAACACTATAAGAAAAGAAATGCAAGAAAGCTAAGTTTGCAATGGCAAAATAAAATGTAATTTAGAAACAGTCAAGAGCAGATCTGACACAAAAATAAAGTTGGTAATGTGGAGGACAAACCAGAAAATTAGCTCCTAATGCAAAGAAAAAAGACCAAGATAAAAATAATGAGAGTTAATATAATGCACAGGGAAGAACACATAACCAGAATTTAGGAATACAACTATTTCAGAAGAACAAGAGAAAACAACCAGGGCCAAAGAAACAAGCAAAGGTAAAATTAAGGAAAAGTTTTCAGGACTAAGTTTTCACGCTAAAAGGGCTAATCCAGGCAAAACTTCAAGAGTGATAGAGTATCAGAGAAAGAAAAAGAGATGAGAGAGTTGGATAATGAGAGACAGAGAGAGACTAAGAGAAAATGAGACCCAGAGAAAGTGAAAGGGACAGCAAAGAACAGAGGAAAAAAAGTAGAATTACAATCAATCAATTAATCGTTCAAGGATCAAACATCCCAGCAGAAGAAAGAGGTTACTCTCTGTACACATATGCTCTCATCCTTACCTCTTCAGTGTAGACAGCCTGACTTTCAACTTCCAACTCCTGGAATTCTTTTCATCAGGCCTTTCTCTGACCGCAGAAACATTTTGCCTTCACCCCGCACCCCCACCCCGCAGATGTCTGCAAATGCTGACAAATCAATAACCCCCAGGAGCTATGTTCAACCAGTGAGAGGCAGGATTTGGTGGCTAAACACCCTGGCTTCCTCACTTCTCTGAGATGGTAACTTTGGGGCAATGTGTTTTTCATTGACTTCCAGAATTAATCCAGCATGATTAAGATGTATGCAGTGGTATCTGGCTTGATAACACGGTCTTTATAATGCACCTTTTATTAGCTGCCTTCCTTCCCTGTCTTTTCTCCCCACTCCCTTACCTTCTCTTCCCAAAGAAACTACTTGTACTTGAATCCTTGCCTCAGAGTTTAATCCTGGGAAAACTCAAAACGAGACATCCTCCATGGAGAATTAAAATTAGGGCAGATTGCTCTCAAATGTTGAATGTCAGAAAATCATGCCACAAGATTTATCCAGGTCTGAAAAGAATGATTTGGGGCTCATGAATTTAACGTTTGGCTAAGTTGCTGTTCATATGGGACAATTATACACTTTCTTAACCAGGCAAGAGCTCAGAAGATTCTCTTCTTTAAAGGATCACTTGAAGACTACCTCCAGGGCTTCCCTGGTGGTGCAGTATTTAAGAATCTGCCTGCCAATGCAGGGGACATGTGTTCGATCCCTGGTCCAGGAAGATCCCACATGCTGTGGAGCAACTACGCCCATGCACTATAACTACTGAGCTGTGCTGTAGAGCCCGAGAGCCGCAACTACTAAGCCTACGTGCCACAACTACCGAAGCCCATGCGCCTAGAGCCCATGCTCTAGAAGAGAAGCCACCACAATGAGAAGCCTGAGCACCACAACAAAGAGTATCCCCCACTCGCCACAACTAGAGAAAGCCTACAAGCAGCAATAAAGACCCAATGCAGCCAAAAATAAAATAAAATAAATTAATTTTGAAAAAAGACTGCTTTCAGCCTTTAGAGAGATGAATCAAAAAAACTCAAGAATGAAGAGTTTGTGATATTCAATGGTTCTTAATCCTAACCAAGCATCTTTCTCACAGATCATATTTTTGCCTCTGTTCTCATCTGGGAATTTTTTTTTTAATTAGTTTTCTCATCTTTCATATTTTTGAAACTTATTCAAAGAATGACTTCCATATAGAATTCCTAATTTGACCATCTTTTGATAGTAATAAAAATAGCTAACATACATCAAATGCTCACTAGGAGTTAGGCATTGTGCACTATCTCATTTAATTCTCATAATAATCTAATGAGGTTGGTACTATTATCCTGAAAGAGGAAACTGAGTCACAGAGAGGTTAACCTCCTCAGGATGACATAGCTTCTAAGAGGCTGATTGGATTCAGAAACTGCAGCCTGGAACCAGAGTGCTTTCTCTTCATCACTATCCTTGTCCTTTATGATCCTTTAAGGGAATTCCCAAATACAAGCCTCATTTTACTCTCTCATCCTATCATGGACCATTAAGAATGAGGACTGCAGTGGGGATCAGAAAATACTGCCAGATGTTTTCCCCCTCATCTTGTCTTTCATTTAAATAGTTCCAATACAGTGTAAGGGATGTTTGTGATGACTCCAAAGATGATCCTATGTTGGGTTATAAATGATTTTCAAGAGCAACCTCAAAACCACCACCAGTTTGTTGAGTGGCTCTCATTCTAGAGCAGCACTGTCCAGTAGAACCTTCTGTGATGGTAAAGACAGCCAATATAGCGTCTTATAGCCACATGTGGCTATCGAGTGCTTGAAATGTGGCTAGTGAGACTGTAGACATGAATTTTTAATTTTATTAAATTTTAATTGAGGATGAGAATTTAAATTTAAGTAGCCACATGTGCTAATGACTACTGCATTGCACCATGTAGCCCCAAGATCCTTAGACCCAGGAAGAGCTTCCAGGCTCCTGTCTCCAGCAACCTTAATTTGCATGGCAGCAACTAGAGAAATTGTGCCATTAACAAACATTGAGGCAGAAAAGTTGTTCCAACAATCCCAAAATAGAAGATGAACCCCCCAGGAGTTCCCTGGTGGCACAGTGGTTAAGCATCCTCCTGCCAATGCAGGGGACATGGATTTGAGCCCAGTCTGGGAAGATCTCACATGCTACTGAGCAGCTGGGCCCCTGCACCACAACTACTGAGCCTGCACTCTAGAGCCTGAGAGCCACAACTATTGAGCCCATGTGCCACATCTACTGAAGCCCACGCACCTAGAGCCCGTGCTCTACAACAAGAGAAGCCACCGCACTGAGAAGCCCACACACTGCAACGAAGACCCAACACAACTAATAAATAAATAAGTAACATGTTTTAAAAAAAGAAGATAGAGTTCCCCAGAGTGTCTACGGCTCTTGAGGGGGACACACGAGCACTCCTTTCTCACCACTTTGGGTGATTTCATTCACTGCTGATGCTGCTGTTTCTCTCTCTGGAAATCACGTTCTTTAATCTAGAGTTTGCCATGGTGCTTCAGAGATTCTGCAAACATTTAATTTGAATTGTATTTTTAAATATGTTTCACCACTCAAACAGTAATTTAATAAAACACTCAAATTCGAGACCACAGACTGCAACCTGGTACTATAAGATTAACTTGTTTTATGCCAAGTTTAGAATCCTGCTTCTGTGCCCATCTCCTAGGAAGTAGAGAATGTTCTAAGGTTAGAAAGTAACTTTAATAAAAAGGAAAAGTCTTGCCATATCCCTCTACTTAAACATCTGGATCAAAATTGTCTTCATACTCTATAACCAAAACAAAACTTTATAAACAAAGAGAGTAGAATTAAAAAATGAGTTTGACCTTCAAAGCCACGCAGCAAGGGTTGGGGTAAAGACAAAAAAAAAAAAAAAAGGAAATGAGGCTGTTATAAAATGGCAAGAGTCATCCCTAATTCCCAGTTCCAAACTTTTGTGTTCAACCAGTCTCTGAATTCTCTTTGAGTGCCTTTAAACTAAACAAAACTTAAAATTATATTTGCATAAATTTGTAAATTACAGAATAGATTCAAGGTACTCAAATGTTCCTTTTGCTGCTTTGCATACTTAAATGCCACACAATGTTTTATTTAGAAAAGAAAATATTTTGCTGCTTAATTTTTTTAAAAGTTTGATAGTCACTGAGTATAATGGTTGAGTGTCCAGCAAGTTGGAAGGAGACCTCCTCACACCAATACGGAGGTGTTCTTTCCACTCACCCATCTTGCGTTGGGTTTGTGCTATGTAGAGTAGAACAGAAAGAGAAGTGACACTATATTAGATTTCAGCGTCACCAGAGAGGCCAAGTGACAATAATTAGCATCACCTTGTCAGTGTGCTTCAAATCTAGCACAGAGGACTCTATTTGACCTCAAAAAGAGTCTTCCTGTGTGTGATCATTCAGCACCTTGAGGAAGGGAGTTTGATCCCAAATGCCTGTGAGTAGTCGCTAAGGCTTTAACCATCTCTCTCTCTCTCTCTCTCTCTCTCTCTCTCTCTCTCTCTCTCTCATCCAGCTTATTCCTCTTTCTTTACCTTTAGAACTAATTTTCCTCTCTGGGCTGTGCACAATTTCAGTGGCTGCCTGCCTTTTAAAATAGATGGGTGACTGTGACAATTGCTGTTGCATTTTTAAACGTACACAAAAAGTGAGGCCAACAACATGAAGACTGCAGTTGGGTTTCAATATTTTAAAGAACACGTATTCCAACTGGGACTTCATTTGGTGAATGTCTGTGAAAATCAAGAACGGGGGTGAAAATGCTTCTGCTAAAGAACTTGAAAGAAAGAATCCAGAATGATGCAAAAGGGACCCCCAAGAGGGAAATGTGCTACACTACGATTCATCAGGGTGAGTGAACTCTCCCATAGGCTGATTTCTTTTGCTTATTTGATCCTCGTCCACACTTGCTTATTGTAGGATAATTTCTCTAAGCACCTCTTCTCCCACAACACCCTGAAGAAAAAAAAAAGAAAAAGGGAAAAAAAAGGTTGCTTTATTTTACAGCTAATTTGCTGTAAGCACATAGCCCAGCTGCTCACAATGAAGTAAAAGAGGAAATGAGAACAGAGGGAACCTTCTAATGAAGGCGGGTGGGAGAGCAGTAAGGAGGTGGAAGGATGGGAGAGATGGTATTTGTATGATTAAAGACAAGCAAAAACCAGTGGTAAGCAGAAGTGTTCATCTTGAGCCTTGGAACAGCGAAATAAGAGAGAAAAAAGTTACGGAAGAGCAAATATTTGTTTGAGATGCTATTTTAACTGGCCCAAAGAAATCTCTCCCACCTTTCCATGATACAAAGTTGTATTTTGGATTTTGCTCTTGAACGTGCGTTATCATTGACCCATTATTGGTAGGCAAGGGGTGATTCTGAAAACAGATGTCAAAAAATTTGCAATCCTGTAAAGAACTGTTCAGAGAGGTGAGTTTATTTGATTAAATGGGGAAAGGTTTAGATGAAACGATTTAAGGGCCATCGGGAAAATGACATCCCAAACCGATTTAGCAGCCTGCATGCCTCATTCTTACCAAATATTTCCTTGTAAAAACAGAAAAGATCACATTCTTTATTGCATGCTCTTCTTTCTGCCAATTCAGCGCCCGCGTGCACACACACGCACCGCCCCCCCCAATTCTTTCCCCTGGGGGCCACATCAGAATGTGGTACAGTTTATACTTTTGTGCTTTTTCAAACTGCAGAAGGTGATTTCACACGGAAATGAAGAATTTCCTGAAGTTTCAGCTCTTGTAATGTAACCTGTGATGGGGGGGTGGGGGGCGGGGTGGGCAGGGAGGACAGCTTATGAGCTAGAAGAGAAAATAAATACGTTTTAATATTCAGTTTTAAATAAATGTACTAAATTGGTCTGTATAATAATAGGGCCAAAATAGTTCATTTGAGCCTGGCCTTCTCATTTGTCAGTGAGAGCAGGTTGCTGTGCTCTAAGGCTTCTGTGAAACAGTAGAAGAATCAGCCTATCATCCCTTTAAAGCTCAGGGCTCCTCTGTGTGTTCCCCAGGTGGAAGCTGAGGCCTAATTTCCTCTGGCCCGGCTGGGGGCTCTGCTTGGGCCAGTTTCAGAATCCTCGCTCTGAGAATTTTTCTGCATCAAGGGAGCTCCTTATCCCACCTCATATCCTGTAGCATTTTTTTGCCTGCTGATGTTCAGAGGAAACTCACATTTTAAGTTGCTATTTGATAGCAACAATTGGGAATTTCAAGTTCCTCGGTTTAATCCCACTTAGTAAATTGGAATCATTCCTTGATTCTCATGGTGATAAGGATTAAGGACCACTGTAGTGGACAGAACACTCTCCTTGGCACAGTGAGATAAGAAGTCCTAAAAATTATGAAAATAAAAAATAAATAATAAAATGTACTGCAAAAAGCTAATAATGCTTTGGGTAGCTTAAACATCCAAATCTACTCACTTACAAATTGGCAAACAAGGACATAATTAGATTCAGGTTCAGGAATGATAAAACAATGACAATAATTTTTTAAATGCCAGAAATGTACTTCTCATAAATTTGAAAAACTTTATGCTTTAAGAATAAAAAAAAAAATTTTTGGGAAAGTCATTTGATAAGGAAGAGAGAAATAGTGAAACTTGTTTTGGAGCATAACAAAATGAAGATAGATTATTCTGTTTTTTAAAATTTGCTATCTACTTTTTCTCAGCACTTGGGTACCTGAAACTTTCTCAGTGTGCTAGCCCAAATGTTAATGGACCTGTTCTGTATAACCTGTGTACAAGAACTGGGAGAGTGCTAAAATATAGGAAGGAATGGTATGGTAGAATACTATACAACCATGAAAAGGAAGGAAGGAATATCTCTATATAATACTCAGCAGTAATCCCCAGGCTATATTTTGTTGAGTAAAAAAGTAAGATGGAGAAATTGAGTATAATTTTCTGCTGTGATTCTAAGAAATAGGAAGAAGAAATGTATCTATAAATTAAGCATATTTATGTGTTCATATATGTGTAAACAAGTAATTCACAATCAGATGGGATTTTGCTCCACAGGAGATATTTAACAATATCTACAGATATTTTTAATTGTCACAACTGAGAGGATGCTACTGACATAGGAGTTAGAGTCCAGCGTTGCTGGTATACATCCTATTAACACATAGGCTGGCCTCCACAATAAAAATTATTCAGCCCAAAATATTAATAACATCTAGGTTAAGAAACCCTGAAGTAAATATATATATATGCATTTGTGTGCATGAATCTTCTATTTGAAAAATGGAAAGACAAACCATTCAAATATAGAAAATGGGTTTCCTTTAGTAGACAGAGGGAATGGTGTGGAGGGAATAGAAATAGAAGCAAGACATATGATTATACCTTGTTTTGAAGATTTAACTTTGAAACCATGTAAATATTTTACATAATTATCAAGAAAATTAAATTGCAGGAAAAAAAAAAACCTAAAAATTCATAAGTAAAATTAAACACAAGAATCTGTATTTTGACCAGGCAGTTTAACTGCACAAAGACCAAAGAGTCAGTGATTTTAAAACATAGACATTGACTCTACAGCCTAATGGGAAACACCCTAAAGACAAAAGGGCTGAAAAATAACCTTAAACTCTTTCCAGTTATATACACTTTTTGAGGTTTTTATTGAATTTGTTACAATATTACTTCTGTTTTATGTTTTGGTTTTTTGGCCACCAGGCATGTGGGATCTTAGCTCCCCAACCAGGAATCGAATCAGCACCCCCTGCATTGGAAGGCAAAGTCTTAACCACTGGACCACCAGGGAAGTCCCCTCCAGTTAGATTTTTGATAATCATCTTGGTATTTTACTCAAAAACTGTTTTGTTATATTATAGGACAAAACAAATGAATAATTATTATTAGTTTTCATTGAGAATCAGGATTGGGGCATGAGAGAAAGAGACACAGATATAGTATAGTAGAAGGTAAGTAAAAGTCCCTTTGGTCCTGAATTTAAATCAGAAAAATCAGTATAGAATCATGATGCACCAAAGAATTTACCTTCTAGCTCTGTTTATTGAAAAGACCTAGAAACAATAACCAACATGGCGGCAAGCAGCACCCTTAGCACCCAGATTATGGTCACTAAATACCATTTTCAAAGAGAGATAGTTGATTTCAGGTCTGAAGGAAAAGAATACACAAACCTGGAGCATTCTGTCATAACAGAAAGCAAGGAAGCTATGAAATCTACGAATATCAGGTTAAAATATCTCATAGGCCAATTTGAAGAGACTCCCACTAACCAAAGATAGCACAATTAGAACATAAATAATAATTACAATGGGTTGAAACATATCAAAAGTGTTTAAATCCACAAATTCATACTTTTTTAAAAAAATTAGTAACTTTGTAGAATGCTAAAGAGCCAACTAATTATTCTGAGACTAATGAATAGAAAAAAAATCAAGCATTTATACTGATTTTCCTACATAAACTCTATTACTGAGTAACCAGATAGTTAATCATTGCAGACTTATTTTGAAGATATACTTTAGATAATTAACAAAACAAGATAAAGCTAGAATATCCTTGTCCCTAGAGAATTAATGGGTCTACTAAATGGTTATCAATGGCTATTCACCTAACAAAACCTTAGACATCCTATGACTACTGATGGAAGAAATTCCACGGCTTATGGAGTATTCTTGCTGAATAATGAAACCTGAACCCAGTGAAGCCTCTAGATCTCACCACTAGTTCCAGAAAATGCAGAATACCACAAAAAAATGACACCATGGGAATGTGATCAGCAAAATCCAGATGGTGGAAAATCCTTCAACAAATAAATCACAAGGGGAGAAAAATGACACAGAAGAGGAACATAATGCATTTTCAAAAGTTAAAAGACATCAACTAATCAACTAATTAGTTGGACCCTGTCACTAACCAAAAAACAAATTTTTTAAGTAAGAAATAAAAAAATTATAGACAATTCGAGAAATTTGATCACTGAATATATGTGATGATAATAAAGACATTTTTACTGTTTGAGATTAATAACAGTATTATTGTTTCTTTTTTTTTTTCTTTTTTGAGTCCTGCTATTTGAGTCATATATTAAATGTTTGTAGACAGAAGGATGTGATGTTAGGGATCTACTCAAAAATAATCCCTTCAGGGGCAGGGGTGAGTATAGTTGAGACGAGATTGAAGAGTTGATAATCATTGATGGGCATATGGGAGTTCATTATACTTGCCTATCTTCATCTGAAATTTGAAATTCTCTATGATGAAATGTTTTAAAAAACAAAAATGAATAAAAATAAAAGAAGAAATTCTGTCCCTTCATTTCTTGACATAGCAGAAACCCTTTACAGTAATCATTCTGGTGAAGATATAATTGCAGGAAGCACACTTTGAGAAGTGTTCCGTAAGAGTCTTAGGAGTGTTGTCTAAAAAGCTAGATCCCTCCCTATTCTACACATCTCATCCTCATTCATTCTGGTCCTGAAAGGAAGTTTCTTTCCTTCCCCCCAACAGGTAAATGCCCATTAGTCCTGGATCATGTCATTCTGATGGATGCTCCAAAGAAGGTGATATTGACTACCAGAGACTAAATACCTTCTATGTTCAGATAAAATATAGCTGTTTTAATCTTTATAACAAGGAAGACATTAGTATCCCCATTTCACAGAAGAAGAAAGAGAGGCTTAGACTGATGATGTCACTTGCTCGGGGCCATGAAACTAACAAGCGTTTCCCTTAGGATTTCCATGCAGAAACTTCAGACTCTGAACACGTTGCTCTGTCTCCTGCACCTAACAAATCCCCACCTGATGGTGCTGCTTGGGCTACATTGCCTCCACCCCCGAGCCCACCAAAACTATTTGAAAACTTTAGTGTATACTGGAATCACCTAGGAGATTTTTTAAAAGGCAGATTGCTAGGCACACCCCCAAGAGATTCTGACTGCATATGTCTAGGTCGAGGCACAGGAATGTGCATTAGGCGAAAGATTCTGATATAGACGGTCTAGGAACAAAGCCTTGAGAAACACTTCCCCACTCCATCACAATCTTACACTTCAAATGTGTTATAACATGATTCTCAATGCTTCATTTCCTGGCAATATGTCCTCTTCAATGAATGAGCAGTTATTCAACTATTTCAGAAAGTCTCTGTGCTCCTGTTTTCCCTTTTTCAGAATAATACCGTTATCATCATGAAAATTGAAAAATGCACTCAAACCAATATTCTGAGCAGTATACAGTCCATGCCAATAGTTACATGCCCTTCTTCAGTCTAGCCTCGATGAGTTGAATTTAAAATCACAGATGGTCCAGGGTATAATTTACCATTAACACCACCAGCCTAATCCTTTTGGTTCAGCTCAGTTTCTATCATAACTGAACTCTCCAAGCGCCAAGGGCTGTGATATAGCAGGCATTATAAAGATGAAAGGGATACAGGCTTTCCTTCGAAAACTTGTAGAAGCAGAGATATAAGCAAATTGAAGTGTAAACAAATAAAACAATATAACAGGGTATATAGAAAAATGGAAGAATGTTGTGGGGGCACGGAAGATCATTTTCCCTAGGTAATAATAAGGAAAGTTTCTCAGTGATCCCGAATGACCTAAATAGGGCTTTGAAGTCCGCTACACAGAGGAGAGGGGAGTTTCTGTATTGAACACGTAAGGAAGCAAAGCCCCGGAGAGCCCACGGTCACCCAGCTGTCCTGTTTGGGACAGCTTTCAGGTAGAGTGAGCTCATTTTTTTTTTAGAGATGTACAACACCCCAGGCCTAGAGGAATTAAATAATTTCCTTGTGATCCTTCAAGACTTCTGCAGCCTCACCAGGGATGCCAGCTTACTGTACACAACTCACCCCACAATCCAACGCATTTTTGCTTAGGATTTATCAGCCACAAAAATGGGTTTAACCTTTTGGGCTTCACTTGGCACCTCATGTTTTTCCATCCTCAAATGTTGTCTCCCACCCCATCTGGTTGTGACAAGACTCCTTCAGGGACCAGACGTCTCTAAAATTACGCATCAACGGAGATTTATGCTGATTCTCTTGATTCAGTCCAGACTTGTCAACTTCCCTGGAAGCCAGAAAATGGTTCCATAAATTACTGCAGCCTTTAACCGACCATCTATTTTTAAAGTGTGGTCTATATCAAATGCAAGTAAATCTGAATTGTTGCCTCAATAACTCTGCCTCCTTTCTTTTCCTGTTCACTTATATCCCCAAGTGTACTTAGCTTACAATATATTTAGAGCTCAGTACATCTTTTTTTTTTTTTTTTCAGCCTCTGGAGGAATGCGAAGAGCAGTGGCACTTTTCATTTCAGGTTGTGTGGAAACAGAACCTCAGCACATCAATTGTTAATGTGCACTTTGGTTAAACGTGCTACACTGATGGTGTCTCTAGAAAACATTGTGCTCATTGATGGAGGTACCCATGAAATTGAGCGCAGCGGAAGTTCTAGGACCCAAGAGCTAAAACAGATCTTAACATCCATCAGTTTCAGTGATTCTGGCTCAAACACGCCCTAGTGAGTCCTCTGCTACCCAACTATGTTATGGTAACTGGGCTCCATGTCTCCCTAAACTAAGCCAACATCCATTTCCACTTCGCTGATGTTCTCAGCACAGGTAGCAGTGGGGCCACGCTGAAGGAAGTGCCCTGAAACCCTGTCCCCCTCCTCCCTGGCCATCATCCCAAATGTCCAAGAATAATCACGGTTGTGTCCCAAGGAGAGAGGATACACATACCGAGGAATCTGAGTCCATTTTTCGTTTGAGTGCTGGCAGCCCTTGAGCCTCACTCCTCCCTCTTCCGGTGGTGCCCCACATCTGGACAAGCTGATCAGAAAGTCTGAACACTATGTCCTTCGACACTGGCAGGAGAGTCAAACCCTACCAGCCTCTGTGGCTGGGAACTTTCACCCCAGCCCCACCCCTTCCCGATGCCTTAGGAAGTCATGTTGGAGTGCATGGAGTGCCCTGCCCTGCTCTCCCCCAGAGACTTATTATGTGAGTCCTAAACCTTTTCATACCCTCTTGGTGTGCATGGCACACATTTGCACATAGGGCAGCTCAAGTTCTCCCCAACTTTACCTGCTGGGAGAGAGTACATGCTACCTCACCTCTACCAAAGCTCAGAGTGCCTTATCCTTTACATCTCTTCTCAGGTGGAGGGCATCTGTTCACATCCATTGGTGTATTTATCACCTGCAGCAGAAATGTACATCACTGTAGGCTTCTCACCTAGCCCATCTCACCCTGTCAATAATTAGTCACAGGTTACCTTTTTCTTATGCCTGGAGAACGGGATGGCAGGTGCCTCCTGCGTCGGAAGGGACAAATAAGGCAAAACACATGCTAAGAAATAGAAGTATCGAGTCACTCAAAGAAAATTTGGGGGGAAAGTGCTAGGTCAGTATTCCTGCCTTACATTCTATTGCAATATTCTAAAGTTTCTCGAAGCATTTCTATATTTATTGTCTCAAAATCCATGTTGAATAGTAGGACTGGCGTAGCAGAGTTGGTTGTCTACCCATCATCTTTGTTCCTTGTTACCTGAGTGTGGTTTTGTTCGGATACCCACTCTTAAGAAAAATGATCCTATTTCCATCTCATGTGTAAATCGCAGCCAGAGGTTGACAAAGGATAGTCCAGGACCAAGTCTGCCTTGCCACTCTTTCTGCATGGCCCGGAGCTAAAAGAATGTGTGATGGTTCATTTTATATGTCAACTTGGCTGGGCCATGGTGCCCAGATATTTGGCCAAACATTATTCTGGATGTCTCTGTGAGGGTGTTTATAGATGAAATGTATATTTAAATTGGTGGACGTTAAGTAGATTGCCCTCCACAACGTGGGTAAGTTTCATCCGATCAGTTGAAGTCCTGACTTTCCCCAGACTATACAAAGTGCATTTCACTTTGTCCAATGTCGTTGAACAACAGAGACAGTTACTGGGTCCCTCAAGCCAAAGCTATCACTTTCTGGTCTCATTCCCCAGATGATTACCTGCCGCCCTCCTACAGGTGTGCCTGTGGAGACCTGCCCCTGCTATTCTGGTGAGTCATTATAACTACTCTCAGCCCTCGGTCTTCTTCATAGAGATCTGAGATTCTATACAGATTGACTCTCAGACATTTTTCAAGACCGGGAACTAATGGGGGAACCAGCATATATAGTCATGATTTTGTTTTATTTCCAACATCTCAAAATCCTGTAATTGTGATTTTTGAGCTGTGTTAGAATTAAGTCCATTCTTTAAAATTATGGACCCAGACGTAAAGAATCATGAAGTCCAGGATGGGAAGGGGGCTTTGGTGATCTTCTGACCTCAATGCCCTACTCTACATTAATCCTGTCCAATTACCCCATCTCTGCTTCAGCACACTCAGAGTTCATTGTTAGAAAGGTCTGCCTAATGCTGGGACAAAAATCTTTCTTCCTGCCCCTTCTACCCTAGGCTGTAGGTCTGCCAGTGAGTGCCTCCCTGGACAAGTACATTTCCTCTTTCACAAGACAATCCCTCAGATATTTTAAGACTGCGACCTTGTAACCGAGAATTTTCTCTTCCCCATGCTAAACACCCTCAGTTCCCTCAGCCTTAAATCAAGGAGCATTGGCCCATATCTGCTCACAGGTCTGATCACTCTCCTCCAAATACGGGCACCAGGAAATGAGAGCAATTTCACTGATCACTAATATCCCCCAGACTTCTCCCCAAACCCACGTGTTCTGTAAATTTCCACCAAGTAGCACTGCTTTCTCTATGGGCTTATTTCCTACAACCCTTTGGAAAGATACAAATTTAAGTGTGCCCTTATGATTCTATTTGTTTGAATGTACACTTCCTAGAAAGTCCTTGCACCCCCGTGACCATCAGAGTGGGTTCACTCTGCCATACCCCAGAGCCCAGTTTTCTTTCTAACGTCATTAACAACGGGCTGTTTTGATATGGACCGATTTCATGTACAATTAACACTCAGTGTCTGATCGTCTATTTGAAAATAAGTAAATACCCCATTAATATGTGTGAACATCTTAGAAGCACGTCTAAACTTTCCATGTGGCAGAGAGAGGTGCCTGGAAAGCTCAGAGGAGAGGCCGATTTCAATCAACAGTGAGAATGAATGTTAATACTGACCAAATCCTAAGAGAGTCCCTGGAACCAGAGAGTCATTGAAAGTAGAGCCCTTTGGAGATGATCAAGAACCAACAATCAATCAATCAACAATCATTTTTAAGGGCTTACTATGGGCTGTGCAAAATAGTAACTTGGAGTGAGTCAAAATATAATCAAACCTGCCATGAGCCTAACCTGGAGTTTACCATCTAGTTGTGGAGCTAAGACATCCAATTGGCATCATACAGCTACCGCTATTGAGTGCTAACACAAAGAGCAGATAATTAGCAAAGAAGTTTTGGCAAAGGGGAAGGGACCTAACACAGGAGTGCTTCCTCTGTGCTCCCTGTGCTGCAAACATCACTTCCTTTACACTGTCCAGCAGCTCTCCCATGGGTATCACTGGTCCATTCAGAGGCAAGGAATTGAATAAATGCAAGATGGTGCTACACGCTCTCCATCAGGTCTTCCTAGAATAGGTGAGGAAAGGACCCCAAAACAAGACTGGAGGATTAAAAACTTCTCCCTTGGGAGTAGCTCCCAGAGATAAAACAATGACACTGAACAACAAACATCTGAGCAGAGACAGCAAAGAAGGAGCAGTGGGGCGTGGAAGGAGGATGGTGGGAAGGTGGCACCAGTCTGGATGGCCCCGAACCTGTTTTAGGAGAGGACGATATCACCTGGCTGAATGGGGACAGGCCAGGTGGGGACTCTGCTCTCCCACTCTAAAAGCCATGACTGCCACTCACTCTTGGCCTTCTGAGTTCCTAGAATCAGAGTGAGAAGAGACCTGAGACTTCCTCGAGCCCAGCCCTTCATCTGGAGCTGAGGATCACACATCTTGACCCTGGAAAAAAATGTGCCAATATCACCTTGATGGTCCTCCTCTGGTTGGGATTAAGCACAGGCTTCTAATGCTTAGTTCCTTCTCTTCCCACTGAATCACGCCTCCGCCAAACCAGGTCTTTCAGCATCCCCAACTTCTCATCCCATTCTCTTCATTTTTCACGTGAGGGAGGGGCTTGTGGCCCCCTATCTGAATGCTGAAATCAAGCATACTTCATAAAAGCCTGTTAGATTGTCATGACACAAAACACAAAACAGGGTAAGGGAAATAAACCCTGTGCATAAGTAGCTATAAATAAAAGCCCCAAACTAGTGAAAGTTTCTAGATCTCCTTTTTATTTAAATGTTCCTCATTTATATGCAACCAATTCACAAAAGCCCACACACCAATCTGTAACGCACCTGGTATTGTGAGAAATTGCCAGTTTGGTGGTGTCGTGCTTTTTTTCCCCACAATAAAAGCTGCACAATGTCATGTCCTCAGGGTACATCAGTCCCCTTTCCTCTTCCGTTAGTGAATCCCCCAAAGAGGTAGGTTAGTAAAATACACCCAACAAAATGGGGTCTCTTTATTTCTTATCATTCTGAAAACACCCATCCAGGAACATTTTAGAGAGCAGGTATGTCCAATAGCTCTCTCTGGTGTGACCTTGTACCATATCAAAGTACGGCTGCTGTAACAAAATACCGCAGTCCAGGTAGCTTAAATAACAGACATTTATTGTCTCACAGTTCTAGAGGCTTGACGTTCAAGGAAAAGGTGCCGGCAGGATTGGTTTCTTCTGAGGGCTCTCTCCTGGGCTTGTAGACGGTCGTCTTCTCCCTGCCTCTTTACACGTTGTCTTCCCTCTGTGTGTATTTTTTGTCCAAACTTCCCCTCTTATGAGGACATTGGTCATATTGGATTAGGACCCATTCTAATGATCTCACTTTCATTTAATTACCTCTTCAAAGAGCCTGTCTCAAATACAGTCACATTCTGAGGTGCTGGGGTTAGGACTTATGAACTGTGGGAAGACACAGTTCAGCTCATAACACCCTGTTCTTCCCCCCACCCCCTCCAACTTCGTGTCTTCTTGCACACAAAATGCATCCATTCCACCCCAACAGCCTCCAGGTTCTTAACCCTTCCACCACCAACTCTAGGAGGTCTACCTCAAACAGCTTTATGGGTTGAAACGTGAAGCAGTGGAGAGGGATCGAAATAATGTGTCATTCTCACCAAAAATTGGAGTCTAGTCCTGGTTTCTAGCACCACAGAGAGAGGCTTTGGCTAACTGGGCGACCTCCGTGGGGAGAGTTGTGAAATTCAGAACTCAGTTGCGAGAAAGGGATCTGTTTTTGCTGAGACCACTGCACAAAAGTTTCCTGGTGAACTGGATACGCATCTGTGGCAAAAGAGAATGCATTTCCTATCGCTTCTTATTCAAAAGGAGCTGATCTCCTCTGTTCTAGGGAAGGAATACAGGGAGCTGATTCAGCTTACCGGGAGTAAAAATAGCTATGTGGACAGCTTGAGTGAAACTTAGCAGTTCACCTGTTTTTCCTATTATCAATGGCACAAAGAAAGTGTATCAAGGACCGCAAAGTTAGAAGTCATTGGAAAACCAAGGCTCTGTGGAAAAAGCGTCTCTGAAATTGAGACGTGGTGGGGAGCTCACTTGGATTGAAAATAGGCAGCTGCTTCGCCTGCTTCTCTTTGAACAGCTGCCAGGGGAACGGCAGTCAACAGGAAACCTCGATGGTACCAGTACCACGTTGGGGGATGTTCCCTGGAACACTTGCCATCAGCAGGGTTCCAGCAGATCACATCCGTAAGGGAAAGGCTTGGGCTTCCCATCATTGTTTGCCAGCCATCCGAAGTTCATCTTTCGTTTCTGGCTAGACCAAGGGGCGTTTGCTTGTCAAGTTCATTTTCAGTGGTGCAAGGCTGGGAACTTTTTCAGAAAGGAGCCACATTTATGTCTGATTCACACACCTACTTGGACGCCTACAATTTCTGAATCATGACATTTTGAATGTACAATTGGACCCTTGAGCCGGGCTCACCACCAGCAAATAGAACTTCCCACAGGAGGTGAAGGGAGAGATGTAGATGGTCTTAGGAAGTTCTCCTGCTACCCCTGAATGACATTCTGGTGCTTTAAGAAATCAAAACCTACACTCAGTTCTACAAAGGCGTAGAGGAGTTAAGTTAGAGATTTGATAAGGGAGGGGGAAGTAGGGCTTTAGGGCTTAGTAAAAAAAATACGTATAAAATATATTATACATAAAATATGTATCATATATAATCATACATGCATACACACGTGTACATAAACAAATACATATAACATACACATATATATACCTATATTCATTTTTTAAGAGAAAACAAGAGGCAGCTTGAGAATAGCAAACATGCCTCCGTTTGCCCATCCTTAAACTTTATTAGATGAATCTGTCATGTTGACAAATAGCCCCAACTCAGGGCAGACCCCCCAGACAGCAAGCAGTGTTTCTTCCTGCTCCTCCCATATGCAAATTGTGGAATGCAGGAGGCCTACACTGGGCACATGGGGTGGACTAAAAATACCCTCCCACTACATCTCTATGGGGATCCGCTTCCCAGGCGACAGGAGCCCTGAGGCCCTGGCCCTGCCCAGGGGAGGGGCAGGGGCCTCCCTCTGCACCAGAGCTAATTACCAGAGGACCTGGCCAGGCAGCTGCTGGGCCCCGGCTCTTGGTTTGTGAGAACCTTGCAAGGCAGTGGTTCTAACTTCAGATCTCCACTCCAAACTTTGATCTTCCAGCACTGCTTGGCTTTAGGCAAAACATAAACTTGAGAGCTGCAACATGTTTTTCAAATTTTATTCCCCTGGCAGTTTTAGAATAAGGACAGGAATTATTTTCAAATGAGAATCTTTGACTGCATAACACAGGCTTCCAAAATTAAGCAGAAACACATGGTGGCTCTTATTATTAAATTTCCCTTGGAAAACAATGGTTTAAATTATGGGGTGGGGGGGAGCAGCTTGATAAAACTTTGAAATGTGAAGCCTAAAGTTTAAAATAAAAGAAACTAGCTCTAGTGTTTATTTTTTTTTTTTTAAAAGATCACTATGGAAGTTTTTTTTAGCCCTGCCATTATTATTCTGTACCTACCAATATTTAAAAAATTGAATGCTTGGGGTGTAAAATATAAATGATGGTTTTCAAAGCTGAAAATCAGGTGCTAAAGCCTTTCCTGAAGTACAGAGGGAAATTTGGGCTGCCTGATTAGTGCACCTCCCCGGAAAGCATGCTTTTAAGAAAATAACGAAGGTAGAGTTTAACCACATCCCAGTCTGGACCTGGTTATGAACAGTGTTTAGCAAGCAACAGAATCCTGCTGGCCAGGTGTGCTGTGCATTCCAAGCCTGCCTTTGGCTAACAGCATTCAGGTTGGCCACAACTAGGGCCGTTGGCATCCTCTAACATTAAAATAAATCAGTGTACCGCGTTCCTCTTCTCCCCAAGCCACTCCCAGAAAGGGATTTGGGAAGAGGATGTCCTCAGAGGCTGTACTATCTCAGACCTTTCAGGCACTACCTAATTCTCCCTTCCCTTCCAGGATGAAACCAGTTGCTACCTTCTTGATGAAGCCTCTCCGATGACCTCATTTAAGTTTCCCCATGCCCCCGTCAGCTCATATCCTTATCGTGTGCATCACTCACTTGGAACTTACGATTTTCTACTGGATGTAGTTAGTGATCTCAGAGGTGTGGCTCTTCCCTTCCCAGGTACCTTAAAAGCCCTGCAAGAGTGAGAACCAGCTCTTTTCACCTTTTGCATCCTCCATTGGACCTAGCTCAGTGCCCTGAGCCCGTGCCTGGGTTCCTGTGCCGGGGACAGCAGGGGACAGTCACAGTGTTCTGGTAATGACAAGAACTTATCTTCTAGCATCACCCAGAGGACGCCCTGGGCAACAAACTCAAAGGGAAAAAACCCAAACTCCTTCCACTCCCCTCCCACTGCTGCCCTAAAAGAGAGCCAGGTGGTACCATATGATGGAGGTTGGGCAGCCAGCTGGGCTCTCTGGTGAGATGGCAAATACCACCATGACCACTCAGCTGGAGAGAGAAATGGAAGAGGAGATGGGGCAGAAGTGGTCCCCACTCTGATTCTGCAAATGACTTCAGTTTTTAACTTCTGTCAATTCTCATCACCCCACTCCACCTTAGAGACCTAGCTAATTTTTAAGCTTCTCTGATTAAAGGCATGATTTCTGCACAGTGTATTTTTGTTCATATGATATCCACCCCACCCCCCAACACACACACACACACACAGAGCAGCTTCCTATGCCATCTTTGTAGCATTTTTGAAACAATATTAATACCAGTTGTAGGAAAACAAGAACATCATTCACAAAGCTTTGTTTATGTGACTGAACTCCAGTTTGGAATGATTTCCTTTTCAGTTATAAGAAACTTCCCTTCCTTTTTCAAATAGCCAAGCTAATATGTTCATTCAACATTTCGGGTAGGGATTTCATTGCCTAGATCACGAGAAGGCATTACAGGTGCAGAAAGAGAGCTTTGCCTGTGTGTCATTAGCAATTTAAGGCCGGGTCACTCAAAGTATGATCTCAGAGCTGCGTCATCCCCTGGGAGTTGGTTAGAAAGGTAGCATCTCAGTTTCTACTCCAGAACCTCTGAGTCAGAATCTCCATTTTTAAAAGGATTCCCAGAGTTTCATACACATGTTAATATTGATTATAAGCATTTTCTAAACACTCTCTCCCAACTGAAAACCTTCTCCCACCAATCTGTCACTTCTGCTTAAAATGGTCATTGTAGAGATTTCCCAAGATGGGAGTTATCCAGGCTTTTCTTTTTTTTCTCCATCTTTAAAAGGCAAATTCACCCAAGAGAAACAATTTATTAAGGCAAATCAGCTACAAGGACTGAGATGCCCATACAAACTCAACTGCTCCTTTCAACGGGGAAATTACATTTGCAAGTGAGGAGACTGAGCGAATGCTTTGCACCCTCTAGGACAGGGCACAGCGGGAGTCCCCAGGTATCAGGATGCCAGGCTAGGAGGGCTCCTCGCCTGCCCTGAGCCATCTGGATCCAGATGTGGGAGATAGGATCCCTACAGTGGCAGACTTTCAAAGATTAGAAAATAATTTCCCCAAGATGTGGTACATATATACAATGGAATATTACTCAGCCATAAAAAGGAATGAAACTGGGACATTTGTAGAGACATGGATGGGCCTAGAGACTGTCACACAGAGTGAAGGAAGTCAGAAAGGGAAAAGCAAATATCATATATTAGCGCATATATGTGGCATATAGAAAAATGGTACAGATCAACCAGTGTGCAAGACAGAAATAGAGACACAGAGGTAGAGAACAAACATATGGACACCAAGGGGGGAAAGCAGTGGGGAGGGTTTGGGGTGGGATGAAGTGGGAGATTGGGATTGCCATGTACACGTTACTAATAAGAAAAAAAATATCAAATTGTACACTTTAAATATATGCAGTTTATTGTATGTCAATTATATCTCAATAAAAGTTCTTTAAAAAAGAAAATAATCTTCCCAAATGGGCAACCACATCCAGGAGGGACTGAGAGTCAGAGAATAGAGTTCAGGAGCCAGTGAGGGTGAAAGGAAGAAAGAGCAGGTTGAGATGGGCAAGCAGGGAGCGAAGAGAGTCAAGGCCAGAGACTCTGGCCTGTGTGTGGTTCCACCCTGGGCCCGTCCACCGAGGTGAATGCTTGTGTAAACAGAACTGATCTGAATGGCCAGAAATGAAAGTGTTCTTAGTACCCACCCACTTTTGGGTGTGTAGAGGTCACACTCACACTAATAATGATTTCCACGACCCCGCTAAACCCTGCCAGTGCGGCCCCAGAGCCCAAGTCCTTATGATGAGCTCCTTCTACCATCTTAGATGATTCTGGAAGACCCCAGGAGTGATCTCAAACCTTCTGAGGAGTCAGGCTGCTTCTTGCTCCACCCTGGGGTCTATCATCCCACACATGGATACTCTTGCCCTTGTGGTCCAGCAACAGCCGACCACTAAGAAGTAGCTTAGAAGCTACTTGTGAGATGAAGGGTAATGTCCATCCCTGCCCCATGTATTGCTGTGGGTTGGAGTCCATTGAGGCTGCCATAATGGGATACCACAGGCTGAGTGGAAAATCAACAACAGAAATTTATTTCTCATGGTTCTGGAAGCTTGAAGCTCCAAATCAAGGAATCAAGTTGCAGCAAATTCAGTGTCTGGTGAGAGCCCATTACCTGGTTCTCTGTGTCCTTACATGATGGAAGGGGTATGAGAGCTCTTTGAGACTTTTTTATAAGGTCACTGATCCCACTCTTGAGGGTTCCACCCTCATGACTTAATCACTTCCCAAAGCCCCACCTCCTGATACCATCACATCGAGGTTAGGTTTCAATATGTGAAATTGGGAGGAACACAAACATTCAGTCCATAACACTCTGTTAAAGAGATCCCTTAGGGCTTCCCTGGTGGCACAGTGGTTAAGAATCTGCCTACCAATGCAGGGGACACGGGTTCGAGCCCTGGTCTGGGAAGATTCTGCATGCTGTGGAGCAACTAAGCCCATGCGTTGCAACCACTGAGTCCATACGCCACAACTACTGAAGCCCGCATGCTTAGAGCTAGGGCTCTGCACCAAGAGAAGCCACTGCAATAAGAAGCCCGCGCACCTCAAGGAAGAGTAGCTCCCGCTCTCTGCAACTACAGAAAACCCACGCACAGGAACGAAGACCCAAAGCAGCCAATAAATAAAAATAAAAAAATAAATGAATAAATTTATTTAAAAACAGAGAGAGAGAGAGAGTTTCCTTAGCTGAAATGTGGATAGCAAGGGGTATGGGACTCAAAGAGTCCCCCCTAATCCCTTCACATCCTCAGACCCACCTGCAGAGTCAGCATCAATTTTTCTCATAGAGTACATTCTCTCTCCAGGATTCCATGGTGTTTTTATGTAATTTGGCTTCTGACCCTTTCCTTCCTACTCTGCCAACTCACCAAACATGCCAGATAGGAAGAAGGATGGGATGGGGTGAGAAAGATAAACATGGAGATGATGGAGATGGAGATGGAGATGAAGATGGAGATGATGGAGATGGAGATGGAGATGGAGGGAAGAGTTGTGGAGAGAAGAGCCAATGGACTCCTGACAGCCATTCCTCAGCACTCACCACTGCAATACCCTGCAACAGTTCATTAGTCTGTTCATTAACCAAGGGAAATCACTAAAATAAACTGCAAGAGGACCACAAAGGGACACCAGCCTGAGG
Organism: Hippopotamus amphibius kiboko; assembly: GCF_030028045.1. Classification (NCBI taxonomy): domain Eukaryota; kingdom Metazoa; phylum Chordata; class Mammalia; order Artiodactyla; family Hippopotamidae; genus Hippopotamus; species Hippopotamus amphibius. The sequence continues at coordinate 96,809,136 of NC_080196.1, forward strand.
GAATAGCAGCAGTTCTACTCACTTTGCTCATTTGTTCATTTATTCAATACTTAGAACAAAGTCTGGTTAGAACAGGCAATAAATATTTGCAAATGAGTGACCAAATGAATGAATGAATTTAGCAAAGATAGGCTGAGTGCCTGAATGTGCAAATCTTTGTCCTAAACATTAGAACGCATCAGTAAGTCAATCAGTCTCAGCCCTGATGGAGGAGGGAAAGAGCTGACACCCATGCCCATGTGTGATAAGCAATGCAAGAAAGGAATAAGTAATGGGGAGCGGGGGGAGCACCCCGTGAGCTCCCCCATGCCAGTGGCCCTGGAGAGTCAGTGGAGGTAGTATACAGCCAAGGGCACTGATACTGAGTCACGGGGTTTGGGGTGCATGCTAAACAGAGTAATTCTTTTGGCCTCTTAAGGCATCTCCCCAGGGGCAATGCTTATAAATCTCCAATCACAACTGGGTCTCTAGCATTCCGGCCTGGGGCCAAGGCTGGATTTCCTCTATTTGGGGGATAGCTCAAGTTCACTGCCAAGAGCTGACAGTCATAATGCACAAGGCGGACTAAAGAAATATGGTGCTGCTGTGTCCATGGAAAGGGTGGGGAGGGGAGTAGGGGAATGGAAAGGAGATTATTGCTGTCCAGATACAGTGGATCTTTACATTTTGAACATGGAGAGGAAGGAACAGCAGATTAAAAAGGGGAAAATGGCAGTTTATGGAGAAAGCCTTGCTGTTGGAGAGTAAGAGATGGAGGGAAGCCATTTTGATAACAGAACCAGAGGAATTAGGGAGTTATCTGCTGGAGTCTACTGCTTCCGAGAGAATCTTAAGAATCATCGAAGTTGTTTTATACAGGGAATAAGACTGAGTTTGGATGGGATTCCACTGGGTCATGGGATAAAACTTCAGGCATGGCTCATTCAATTCCAAGGCTTTATTGCAACCCTGCTCTGAGCTGAAGGGAATTGTGTTGTGATACATATGTATGTGTGAATGCAAGCCAGTATGTATTCTACAGACATGAAGTTCTTTCAACCTCAGGAAAAAAAAAAGTTTCCTATTCTTATATATTCTTTCATCCTAAATCAGAGGCACTTAATAAGAAGTCAGTATTGGCAAAGACCTGGTATGAAGCAAGGCTGTGCATAGGGTGAGGGAGTGTGTGCACTTGTGTATGTTTGTGTTGCCAAGAGAAATGTGCATTTTTGCCTCAACGGGGAATGAACCAGGTTTTCTATAAGTGGCTCACAGGAATCTGGTGAAGCGTTTGCAACATTCAACGTGTTGTGTGTCACATTTTAACGTGCCTTGTTCCCCAGGCTCCACTGTTCCTTTCTTCCTAACCGATTCCCACCTGCCCCACATGCCACATCCATCAAGGCTTTCAATAGGTCTGGTTGCAGTGCCCATAAACTGGATCAGGTGGTGGGAGTGGAGTCAGTGGTTAGTGGAATCAGGCATCTCGATCCCCCCCCCCACACACACACACACACCTTGCTTCCCCAGCGCTCTCTTGTCACCAAACTGCAAATCATCCAAAAGTGAAAGATAAAATCCAGCCCGACTTAGGCCGTTTGGGAATGTGGGCACTTGGGGGCGGATAAATACTTTAAAGGTTTCCCCTATGAGAGTTGACGCTTTGAAGTCAGAAATCAATGGCCAGCTTTTCAAAGGAAAGGGTAACAGGTGTGCTCAGGTGAGCCCCAGACAGCTGGGTCTATGAAAGCAAGTGCTGGTGCAGGTGCGGTGGCTGGTGCAGCCATATGTCCTGAGCAGACCCGGGATGCAGAAGGAGGGATGAGCCCGAATCAGAGAAGACAGGCCCATTCAGCCATCCAAGCCTCATTGGTCTCCAGGTACGCAGAGCAAATCCACAAGTCAAGAACAAGAATATAGCAGATGGGACTTAGGAGGAAACTGCTTCTTGCTCCAAAGCATTCAAATATGAGTAAAATGCAACCAAAGAATTTTTGGCCATTGAGCTGATCTCTAAACTGAGAGATTGAAACTGCCAGGACCTATGAAGAGGAATCTTGCAAATACGAGCGATAGTGAGTTGAAGCAGAAGTCTAGGGTGTAGACCCTCAGGGTATCCTGATGACCTCCAAATGCTAGAAGGCCACAGGCCTTGGTCCTGCCCACCCTTCCTCCTTTTCCACACTCTCTCTGGGTGACCTCACTATTGATGCACAGATGGTTTCCGACTCTAAATCCCCCCTCCTAAGCTCCAGACTCAAAATCCAATGGCCTGTCCATCCCCTTGAGTGTTTAATGGAGCTGCCAAAGTTAATGTATCAAAACTTGAAGTCTTAATTTCCCACTGTACCCCCAAATCCCACTATGCCTTGGTCTTCCCCAGCTCAGAAAGTAACCCTATCATTTAAGTAGATGCTGTAGGCAAAACCTTGGATTCATTTTTGGTTCTTTCCTTTCTCCCACACCCCATTATCAATCCATCAAGCTCTACCTTCGAAATACACCCCATTCCTAGTCTCACTGCATCCGCTGCTACCACCTTGTCCAAGGCATCACTCTCTCCTGCCTCTAAGACTAGCATGTCCTCAGGCTGATCAGTCTGATTCCACCCTTTCCACACTGTGTCTGATCTCCACACAGAAGCCCAAGTGATTTTTTTTTAAATGTAAATCTCAACCTGAATATCCATCAACAGATGAATGGATAAAGAAAAATGTGGTATGTATATATAATGGAATATTATTCAGCCATAATTGCCATTTGCAGCAACATGGATGGACCTAGAGATTATCATACTAAGTGAACTAAGTCAGAGAAAGACAAATATCATATGATATCACTTCTATGTGAAATCTTAAAAAGTAATACAACTGAACTTATATACAAAACAGAAATAGACTCACAGACATAGAAAACAAACTTTTGGTTACCAGAGGGGAAGGGGGGAGGGATAAATTGGGAATGTGGGATTAACAGATACACACGACTATGTATATTGATAAAATAGATAAATAACAAGGACCTGCTGTATAGCACAGGGAATTACAGTCAGTATCGTATATTTACCTATAATGGAGAAGAATCTGAAAAAGAATATATATATATATATATATATATATATGTAGATATATGTATAACTGAATCACTTTGCTGTACACCTGTAACATTGTAAATCAACGATATACTTCAATTTAAAATAAAGATTTAAAAATCAAATTAAAAAAAAATTTTTTAGCTTGCTCTCATGACCAAAAACTCCCATTAGTGTTTCATTACCCTTAAAACGAACCCCAAGGTCCTATGATGGCTTGTAAATGGCCTGACCTTTATTTCCCACCCCAACCTCATCTCTCCTCCTATCTCCCTCATGCCCATTCCAGCCACACTGGCCTCCTGGCTGTTCTTCAAAACCTACTACCTTTTCCCTTCCTTGGCATCTTGATATTTGTGGTTCTGTCCACCTGGGAAGCTCTTCCCAAAACTTTTCACATCACTCACTTCTCTACTGCATTCAGAACTCTCTAGTCACATGTTGCCTCTGCAGAGAAGGCTCCCCGACTGCAGATTCTAAAGGAGACTGACCACCACCCAGCCCTTCATCACCCCGTCTTCACTTATCTCGTCCTATTTCAAAGAACTTGTGTTGGATATTTATGATGCTTTGTGGCTGCCCAGCTTTTTGAGCTGTTCGGGAAATTTCAGGACTTCCCAAAGCAGAAACCAGAGGGTTTAATAGTGTCCCCCCAAAATCTATGTCCACCAAGAACCTCAGAATCTGACCTTAGTTGCTTCTTTGCAGCTATAGTCAGCCAAAGATCTCACAATGACATCATTGTGGATTTAGAATGGGCCCTAAGTCTAATGACTACAATCCTTATAAGGCAAGGACAAGGGAGATTTAGACACAGAGATACAGACATACAGGGAAGAAGCCATGTGACAATGGAGGCAGAAATTGGAGTTATGTAGCCACAAGCCAGGGGGACCAAGTATTGCCAGGAGCCACCAGAAATTAAGACGATGCAGGGAGGAATTCTTCCCTAGAGCCTTCAGAGGCACCATGACTCTGCCAACATCTTGATTTTGGACTTCTAGCCTCCTGACTGTGAGCCAATAAAGCAATCAAGCTTGCGACAATTTGTTACAGCAGCCTTAGGAAACTAATACAGCCAGAAAACTCATTTCCCTAGATGCTTGGTAATCAGAGCACAGGTGGGACACCTAGACCCCCTCTGGTTAGATATACTTACATGAGATTTCCACTGTGGAACTAAGCACCCCAAGGGAGCCCACGCCCAACTGTTCATATCTACCGAGCCCATGCCCCAGACATCAAGGAACAGGAAATAAGCCATCTCTATGTGTCCTGTTGAAATCTCTGACCCACAGAATCTATGAGCATAATAAAATGATTTGTGCTTGCACCATAAAATTGGGGTGATTTGTTACATAGCAATAGTAACTACAACAAAAAACCAAGATAATTCTCCTCTGATGGTGGGGACTTGGGGAAGATGGAGGGTAGAGGTGGATTGAATTATTCCTTTATCAGAAAGATAGTGGGTTTGTTTGAATAGTGGATCTCATATTTCCCAGAGCCACATCAGAAACCCAGAAACCTGAGGTCCTTTGAGGTGCATGAAAATCTCCTGGAATCCTACAAATTTTTAAAATATATTTCAAAAATCTTCACATCGTATACCTGAAGGGATCCTCAGTTTCCTTGCCATGATAATGATGAGAAGCAAACATCCACATTGCACCAGGGATTTCCAGTCACAGTGTCATGTAATCGCCCAGTATCTCTGAAAAGCAGGCATTATCATTTTCATTTTACAAACAAAGCTTGGAGAGTATAGAGACTTCAACTCATGCTTTGAACCCTAAAGAGAACTGCAGTCCCGAGTTCTGACAATCCATCTTCCGGAGTTGTCTCTAAATAATAACAACACTGTGTGAAACGCCAAGTGATCTCAACAATCCCCTTTCATGATATTTTAAGGCTGCTGCCAAGAACAATGTTGTCATAGAGGCAGCTCAGGGTAGTCACCAATGTGGGAGAAAACTGTCAGCGTGCCCGCGAAGCCCACGATCGGAAGTTCAGAGCGGCAGGTCATAAATTATTTTTATAAGAGAAAAGGCCAAGCAAGGGGTCGTTTTAACAACCGTCTGGCAACTCCATCCTGCAGCCTGGGCTGAGTTTGTACTGAATTTCATGCTTTGGGGCAGAAATTCATACCAGGAAAATATTCGCTGATGTGTTTTTGTGCAATTGGATAGAATTAAGAGTTTGTTCAGATTTAAATTAAATGATCCCTAAGCTGATGTATTATGAAGGATATTAATCAGATAGCTTCAGTAAATACTGATAGGACACCCAGAGCATGCTGAGCACTGCCAGAAGCTTGTTGATATCACTGCAGTGAAAGAAAAGGGTGGCCTTTTTGGCTGGCGCGATTCATGTCTACAAGCCAGTAAGAAGTGTTGTCATGTATAGTTCAGCACTAACCTGGAGACAAACGGTCCTCGCAAGGCTGCTAATCCACTTAAAATAATCACTATCAGAGCATTAATTTGGCACCCTGCCAAGGATATTACAAGAACCTGCCAGTTGGCATGAGAATATCAGCCACAATAGAACCAGAACCACCCAGAAATCCAGAAATGTAAGCTACAGAGAATCATACTCTTTCTGAACTACAATCCTACACTTTTTGAACTGTAAGCAAAAGATCATCTAGTCCAGTGGCTATATTATACAGATGAGAAAAATCTAGACTTGTGAATATGAAGGAACTTTTCCATGACAGGTTAACTCATGGGTAGGCAGAGCTCAGTCTTTAGGACAGAGAGACCTGTGTCTCCACCACTTACTAGTTGCATGGCCATGACTCATGGCAAGATAATTCCATTCCCTGTACCTCACTTTGTTTCCTTATCTTTAAAATGGAGATGCTAATGATTTTCACTTCCCATTGTGGCAAAGAACCAAAAAAAAAAAAAAAAAAAAAAAAGATGTTAGAGTACCTGGTGTGGAATAAACACTCCATCACATATAACTGTTCTTGGTTTTACCCAGGGTCATACAAACAAATTCTGGCTGAGCCAGGATTACAACCCAGGTGTCAGGACTCTCAGGTTGATCCTCATACCATGCTATCCCATCAAAAAGAAGGGTATTTTCCACCTGAATCCTTGCGTCTATGTTTCAGACATTCAGGACACTGACCAGCCCCTCGTAAGTTGAATAAAATATAAACAACTTCCAATAAATCGCCATCTTTTTAAAAAATAAATCAGGTTCAGCAAGCTGTCCCATAACCCCATGCTGAATCCACAAAACTGTAGGCAGCTTCCTTTGGGACCAACATTTTCTGGCTAATTAAGATGAATGTTGTATCGATGAAAGATTATTTTAAAACGGTACTGATAGTGTTTAGACATTGTCATAACATCAGCCGGTGGATCACTAATTTGCAAATTTTGCTAAAGATCTTGCCAATTAAAACCCCTTCTAGACACTCTCGAACACACTGACAGTGACAGCTGATAGACCACATGGTAAAGACATGATCATATTAAAATCACACAAGACTGTTCTCCCTGGAAGGGCTGAGGGAGAGAGACAGGGGCACGTCCCCAAAGCGGGTGCCACTGAGTCGACCCAGCCAGACTGTCAGAGGAGAAAAGCAAATCTTTGGGTTTTATTTTACCCTCACTGTTTTCCAAAACAAACAGTGAAACTTCTCAAAAAGTCTGCGGGAAATTATCATCCTGCAGAATTTTTCATGTGTCTCTCTCCGTGAGACAAGCCAGGAGCAGTGAATCTCTGGACCAAGCTGAAATTCACTAAGACACAAAAAGTCAGCCCACCTGGGAGTTGGTGGGCATTCGCCTGGGGTCCCATGGGGACAGTTTGCACTGCTCCAGGGGTGTTCAAAAGGGGCAACAGTAGTGATCAGACTGTCTCTGGGAAGTTGCCCCAATTAACAGCCACAGCGAATTCCTCTCAAATTCAGTTTTACAAGCTCTGCCCAGCAGTGGGTCACTGGAGGAAATTTTTCAGATTTGGAGATCAAGGTAGTATGACAAGGCATGTGTTTAGAAAGACAGATTTCGTATACATAGCCTTGGTAGCTAACATTTACTGAGTACCTACTGTGTGCATTATATTATTTATTCCTTATAGCAAACCTGTAAGATCGGTGCTATTATAATTCCCGGATGAGGAAATTAAGGTTCAGAGACGTTGCAGAACTCATTTTTGTATACACAGTTGCTAAGCAGTAGAATCGGGATTTACTCCAGTCCCACCCAGTTCCAGGGCTGTGGCAATAAAACTCCATAGTAGATCTGGCCTTATTCCTGAGATTTGTGATCTACCCATACACTGGTCTACTAGATATGAGGGCTTTTTCTAATATCCATGTGTAATATTTCTCCATTCAATGAAATATTCAGGAATATATCAAATTATGTAAGAATAACAATGCATACAGTTGCTGTCCATATTCATTCCATACAGAAACAGTGTGTACTAAAACTTTATGAAGGATATAGATTCAAAATATGCAATTATTTATGGAGAACATGAAATAAAATAGGCTTATTAAACAAACTGGTAAGTAAATAAGGTGGTACTGCTCTTCCAACAACTGTGGTTATATAATATGTTATCCTAAAAATTAGCAGCATAAAAAAAAAGCGCCTATTAAGCCCACAGATTCTGAGGGTCAGGAATTAGACAGAACATGGTGGGAACAATTCATCCTTGATCCATGATGTCTAGACCTTCAACTTGAGGTTGAGGGCCAGTCACCTGAAAGCTCCATCACTCACATGTTTGGAGGTTGATGCTGGCTGTGAGCTAAGGGCCTCAGTTCTTGTCCACATAGGCACCTGCATGGGGTCTTTCCAGGCAGACCCTCTCACAGCACAGGGGAAGGGTTCCAAGGCCACACATCTTAAGAGAGAGAAAACCAGGTGGAAGCTGTATCACCTTTTGTGACCTAGCCTTGAAAATCTCATGGCATTATTTCCATTCCTATCTATTCATCAGAAGCCAATCACTAAAGCCAGCCACATTTAAGAGGAGGAGAATCAGACTCCATGTCTTCTTGGGAGGAATGTCAAGGGTCTGGGGAAAAAATTGGATTGGAAATATTGGTATGGCCATTTTGGGTAAATAAAATTTTTACTTATATTTCTTGTATTTAAAAGAACAAATTACTTATATATAAATTGTATGTCCAGTAAGTCAGAAAGAGAAGGACAAATATTGTGTGCTAACTCACATATACAGAATCTAAAAATGGTACTGATGAACTCAGTGACAAGAACAAGGATGCAGATACAGAGAATGGACTGGAGAACTCGAGGTATGGGAGGGGGCGGGGGGTGAAGGGGAAACTGAGACGAAGCAAGAGAGTAGCACAGACATATATATACTATCAACTGTAAAATAGTCAGTGGGAAGTTGTTGTATAACAAAAGGAGTCCAACTCGAGGATGGAAGATGCCTTAGAGGACTGGGGCGGGGAGGGTGGGGAGGACTCGAGGTGGGGGGGGTCAAGGAAGGGAGGGAATACGGGGATATGTGTATAAAAACAGATGATTGAACTTGGTGTACCCCCCAAAAAAAAATAAATAAAAAATAAAATAAAATAAATTATATGTCCAGATTGGAAGCATCCATTTACCTATAAACATTCTTATCTGTTCTCTAAAATGTATGGACAATATGTTAATTATAAAATATTAAAAATATTTTTATATTCATGTTTTATATAAATTGTTAAAAATAAACGCTGAAACAGTTGGCTAAATAACCATGTATATGGTTTGAAGGCAATAAACACTTGTCTTTAAATGTTATACAATACATTTTAGAAATTTAAATCAGCTTTTTCCTCTCTAAGAGTTCATGATTTTATTGTATGTGTGTATAGAACTTTGACTACAAAGACCACTGGGGATCAAACTGTTCCTTCCACTGTTCCTCGATAAGCAAGGCTGAATCTAAAGCATCCTGATGTCTTTACTGTTTTATCTATTAAAATCTCAAGCAGAAGAGAAATGTGACCTAATACTTCCCTCTAAACCAAGAGACAAGCAGGGTGCATTCTTTGGTTTCAAAATGTTGGGGATTTTCCAGAGATCTTTCTGTTATTGATTTCTAATTTAATTCCATCATGGTCAGAGAACACACTTTGAATGACTTGAACACTTTTTTAAAACTTGTTTTACAGCCCAGAATATGATAAGTGTTCTATGTGCACTTGAGAAAAATTTCTCTTCTGATGTTTTGGAGTAGAGTGTTCTGTAAATGTCAATTAGGTCATGTTGGTCAAACAAGTGTTCAAGTTCTCTATATCCTTACTGATTTTCAGTTTACTTGTTCCACCTGTTATTGAGAAAACAGTATTAAAATCTCTGACTATAACTGTAATTTATCTATTTCTCCTTGAAATACTACCAGTTTTTGGCCTCATGCATTTTGAGGTCCTGTTATTAGGAGCACAAATGTTTTGAATTGTTATGCCCTCCTAAAGAAATGGCCCCTTTATGAAATGACCTTTTTATACCTGATAATATTCTTTGCTATAATGTCTACTTTGTTTGCTATTAATACAGCTACCTCAACTTTCTTTTAATTAGTGTTACCGTTTTTAAAATCTATTTCCATTACCTTTAAATCTCTTGGTATCTTTATTTAAAGTAAGTTTCTTATAGGCACTATATAGTTGGGTCTTTGTTTTAAATCCAATCTGATAATGTCTACCTTTTTAATTGCATTGTTTAGGCCTTTTAAATTTAAAATTATTATTGACATGGTTAGGTTTGAATCTATTACCTTGCTATTTTTTTTTTCTATTTTTCCTAACTGTCCTTTGTTTCCAATTTTATTTCTCTGTCTTCTTTTGGATTAATTGGTTATTTTTATGATTAATCTAATCTCTTTTGCTAGCTTACTAGCTGTATCTTTTCTCTTTTAGCTATTTTAGTGGTTACTTTAGGGTTTAAAGTATACATATTTAACTTACCCCAGTCTACCTTTAAATGGTATTATACCACTTCTTATCTAGTATAAGGACCATACAATAGTATAATCTTCCAATTCTCAACTCTCAGCCTCTGTGCTGTTGCCATATAGTTGACTTTTACATTTTTAAATAAAATCCACATTACATTGTTATTATTTTATTTTAAATGGCCAATAACCTTTTAAACAGATTCCAATAGTAAGAAAAGTATTTACATTTGCCCATGTAATTCTTTGTTTAGGTAAGAGTTTGACAAGACTTCCTTGGTGGTCCAATGGTTAAGAATCCACCTTCCAATGCAGGGGACACAGGTTCGATCCCTGATCAGGGAACTAAGATCCCACGTGCCGAGGGGCAGCCCAGCCTGTGGGCCACAACTACTGATTTCACGTGTTCTAGAGCCCACATGCCACAACTAGGAAGCCAGTGTGCCACAACTAGAAAGAAGCCCACACGCTGCAATGAAAGATCCCACATGCCACAACGAATATCCTGTGTACTGCAACTAAGACCCAATGCAGCCAAAGTAATTAATTAATTAATTTTTAAAAGTTTTTCAAACTCATTACTGTTGACATTCTTTGCTGAGGACGGGGGTGAGGGGGTGGGGGGAAAGAATCCTGTGCATTGTAGAATATTTAGTGGGATCCCTGGCCTCTACCCATTAGATGCTAGTAGCCTTCCACCCTCCTCCCCCTCCCCCAAAGTTGTGACAATCAAAAATGTCTCCAGATATTGTCAAACATCCCAGGGTAGGAGAGGGGCAAAATCACCCTCCATTGAGAACCACTGGTGTAGATCCATGCTTCCATTTGGTGTCATTTCCTTCTTGCAAGACTCCCTTGCACACTTTCTATAGCAAGGGTTTGCTGGTGATAAATGCTTTCAGCTTTTGTATTTATTTTTAAAAAAGTTTTATTTTGCCTTCATTTTTGAAAGATACTTTCCCCAGGTGAAGAATTTTAGGCTGACAATTTTGTTTGTTCAGCACTTCAAAGATGTGGCTCTGCGGCCTTCTCACTTGCATTGTTTCTGACGAGAATCCACAGTCATCTTTATCTTTGTTCCTGTGTGTAATGCACATTTTTTCCTCTGGCTGATTTTACGATTTTCCCCTTATTGCTGGTTTTGAACCAGTTGATTGTGATGTGCCCCGGTGTAGGTTTCTTCATGTTTCTTGTGCTTATGGCTCATGCTTACTGGTGTGAATCTTAATCTACAATCATGTGTGCAAGAAATACCAAATTTCTTTAAACAAAAAAATAAAGTCAAATCTAACTCAGAGCCAATGCATCCCCAACATTTCATGGGAAATTTAATCATAAGTCATTATTTTCCATTCCCCCACCAGATAGAGGACATTCCCTGGGCTGTACACTGATGGGGAGGCCTCTCCAACCAAGGGTCATTGACATGCCTTGGTTGCCATAATGACACTCAACATTTTTGTTCACAGTGAAGCCTGCCTCTGATCTGTGCCTGGGACCTAGACTCTTCAATCAAAGCCCTGTACGTGAGCTTCTATCTCAAGAATGGGACTGATTTCCACAGGTCTATTACTCTCTCCTGTCTCCCTAGGTCTGTTCTTCTCGGAAAGCACTCATGCCTTTCTGCTCCAATGGACTCTCTTCTTAACTACTGTCAGAGGGACTCCTCCCCCTTCTTTTCCCTCTTCCAGATATCCAGCACAATCTAATCAATGTTTGTTTTTGAAGAAAAACAAACAGGAAAATAATATATCTTCTGCTTTCTCCCCTGAAAATAATTCCCAAAACAATGTCAATAATGTGGCTACCAGCTTAAAAAGAGAATGAAGGAGGAAAGTTTGGATGTTAAAATCCAAATTGGTATCAAAGATTACCCGGTCACGCATATTATAATATAAGGTGGCAAATTGTATCACATTTGTTAATGAAGTGCTGTGGGGACAGTTAGGACACAGTAACCTGTAGTAGAGGCAATAATTGAGCTGGATCTTAAAAGATAAGAAAGAATATGTAAAGGGAAGAAATCCCAGGAAGAGGGAGGAGATTGTGCAAAGGTTTTAGGTTGTGAGGTGTCCTAGGAGCAATGAGAAAAAAGGAGGGAGTTATATGGAGGTTTCTGCAGAAAGAGCAGGGAAGAGATAGGTTCATAACTGCAGAAGCTGGAAAAAATTGTCAATAACTAATGGTGAAGGGCTAAACTAAGAAGCTCAGATGTGGGGACGTCCTATGTGGCGCAGTGGTTAAGAATCTGCCTGCCAGTGCAGGGGACATGGGTTTAATCCCTGCTCCAGGAAGATCCCACATGCCTTGGAGCAACTAAGCCCATGCACCACAACTATTGAGCCTGTGATCTAGAGCCTGTGAGCCACAACTATTGAGCCCGTGTGCTGCAACAAGAGAAGCCACTGCAATGAGGAGCCTGTGCACCACAATGAAGAGTAGCCCACGCTCCCTGCAACGAGAGAAAGCCTGTGTGCAGCAACAAAGACCCAGTGCAGCCAATAAATAAATAAATAAATCTATTTCTTAAGAAGTAAAAGAAAATTTTTGTTCCCTATTGCCTCATAAAATAGTACCACCAACTTAGCAGGCTAACAAAGCACACATTTATTATCTTACAGTTTGTGTGGGTCAGGAGTCCAGCATCTTACCTGGGTTCTCTGCTCCAGAATCTCTCACAAGCCTGCAGTCTGGATGTCAACTAGGGCTGGGGTCTCTCCTGAAGGCTTGACTGAAGAAAGATCTTCTCCAAACTCAGGGAACTGTTGTCAGTGTACAGTTCCTGAAGGTTGTTGGCCAGAGGCCACCCTCAGTTTCTTGCCACTGAGATTCTCCATAGTTGGTTTCATCAAAGCCATCAAGAGAAAGAGTTCGCTAGCAAGATGGAAGTTTCAATCTTATGCAATGTAATGTGAGAGTAAAATCCCATTCACCTTTGCTGTATTCTTTCAGTTAGGATCAAGTCACAGGTCCTACTCACTCTCAAGTGGAAAGAATTACACAAGGGCATGAATACAGGTCTTTCTCCACTTATTATGGGGTTATGTCCTGATAAACCCATCATAAGTTGAAAATATCCGTAAGTGGAAAATGCATTTAATACACCTAACTTACCAACCATCATAGTTTAGCCTAACCTACGTTAAACATGCTCAGAATACTTACATTAGCCTACAGTTGGGCAAAATCATCCAACACAAAGCTTATTTTATAATAAAGTGTTGACTATGTCATGTAATTTATTGATTACTATACTGAAAGTGAAAAACAGAATGGTCATGTGAGTACAGAAGAGTTGTGAGTGTATCGTTGATTTACCCTCTCCACCTCGGGGCTGACGGGGAGCTGCGCTTGCTGCCACTACCCAGCATAACCAGAGAGGATCATACAGCATATCAAGAGCCAGGGGAAAAAATTAAAATTCAAAATCCAAAGTACAACTTCTGCTGAATGCATATCACTTTCTCACCACAGTAAAGTCAAAAAATCATAGGTCAAGCCATCCTAAGTCGGGGACCATCTGTACCAGGAAGACAGGATGGTTAGGGATCATCTTAGAGTCTGTCTACCACAAAAAGAAAAGAAAAGCAGTTATTAACTGGCAGCTGCCTTGTAAGTTTAGAGTAGAAGGTCATGACTGCTGGTGTACCTAGATCAGTAAGTAGAAACTCTAAGTGTCATGACACTGCACATGTGTCTCCAAATACGCTGTTACCTATTCAGTCTGTCCTCACCTCCAAGGAGACTCAAACAATTAGCAATTTCATGCTTTAAGGGTGAGTTTTCACCTATACTATGAAGGATAAATATTTCTGGGCTTACATAAAAATCCATGCATTCATTAGAAAAGACAGAGATATTTACCACGCCTGATTCCTTCTTTTAAATACAAGACGTAGATGCATAAAGATTGCAATCTTGCAGAACTCATTCACATGACCTCTGACAATGACCTTAAAGAAACAAGACAGTGTCTTTCACCCTGACAAGTAGTTATAATCGAAAATAGACTTTATGCATTTTCTCAGATTTTGGTTTTTTTTTTGTCACAGGACCTGATACCAGACTTTAGCCATATTTCATAAGTTAAAATGTAAAGCACTTGTGAAAATGAGTCTGAAGGTTAGCAAGGTTAATGAGTAAAGCCAGTGGACTTGTGTTCTAGACCAACATTTTCCCAAAACTTGCTGTGTGAGATCTTGAACTCAATTACTCAATTGTTCTTGACTTCAGGTTTTTTCATCTGCAAAATCTCAAACTCTAGCATTGGACTAAATACTCTCTTTCAGCTCTAACCATCTATAAACACATATTTTTCTTACCATTCAATCATCTTGAATTATACCCAATAGTTTGAGCCCAAACTTGAAAGGCCTTTGGGGGCTTGTTATTTGTATTTAGTTACTTCAGGATGAGTGTCAAGAAAACTGTTCCAGCTCTGAGATATAAAGTGATTGCAAAATGGAACTGCAGGACCTACAAGGGATGATAGATGAACTGCAGAGTGTATATGTGGTGGGGGTGGAGAGGTCCAGCTACAATGGAGTAACCAGCTCTTCAGTGTCCCATGTTACGCACACATTTAACTTATGCACTCTCTCAGAGACTTCCCAACCAAGGGGACCTTTCCAGACTGTGTAATTACAGATTGCTTTTCTGTGTAACCCCCAACCTTAAGCTAAGACTGGGATTCAGTTTGCTCCTGTCCTGAGCTCCACAGAGGCCAGTTTGAGCTCCCTCATGACTCTCACCAACCTCACCACTCATGGCTGGAAAGAGGATTTCCTGTCCATACGCATGGGATGCTAAGCCTTTTCCAGTACTCTTTGCTCAATAGATATGAATTGAGCAGTTTCTCTGGAGGAGAGACATTTCAACAATGTCAAGCTACATTACAACTATTTCTAGACCATTTCACTATCAACATCATTTCAGCAGTAACTCAGATTCTAACCATTCCAAGGAGGCAGTCTTCAAAACTTTCTAATGCTTTTCCAAAAGTTTCGCAGAATGTCTCAGGTAGTCTAGAGGTTAACCCTCAAGTTTACACAAATCTCCCAAATTCCAAAACTTCCAATGGGACCAGAGGTTCCAAAATGGAGAAGCCACCTCCATCTAGTATCCCTTGGGGTTTACTGATCTCTCCCTATTTCTTTCATCAAGCCTTTTCTTGTTCCCATTTATGGCATATCAAACATTCTTTCACATAGGGCTCATTTTGACTCTGGTCTCTGAAATTGTGTTTATTTTTCAGTTATTCTTTGATTCTAAAGACTTATTAAGGCCTTAATGAAAGGAACGACTTGATGAGTGTCAAAGGAGTTTCCAGTGAAGAGTTGCCAAGGATTGGCTTGATTACAGGGGCCTGTCTATGAAAATAACAGAGAAGGATTGAGCTCTGTAATTAGATTTCTAGGTGTTTGAGCTTATACAGGCCTTCAGAAAAGATAAGATGAACCCAATATAGGTGATTATTTAAGGCTATTAGCAGTTCAAGCTAAAAAATATAATAATAACTCACAATCTAAGAGGAGATTTTAATTAAAAAGCAAATGTTAAGAGAAGATCCCTGGCAATGTGAGTGGTAACCATCTATTAGCAGAAAATAAAATAACTTTTGCCTACACTATCCAGAAAATTTTCCTCTTCCATTTCACGTAGGAATGACAACTTTTTTTTTTTCCTGCGTATTTTCTCCCTTTGATTCTAACTACTCTGTTCCAAGAACTTTGGAAAACTTTTTCAAGAGGGTTGTCAGTTTCTTTACCATCAAGTCCACGACATGACATTGGAGTTGTTACCATACCATCGTGACGTCCTTGCAATTCCTGTCAACCTCCTTCAGATACAATCAACACCATCTCAAGTAAGATGTGGGGTGCACAGGACAATAGATCACGTGCAGGGCTGCTCACAGAAGCAGCATGTGAGAAAGGAAGTTCCTAGGAATGAGTTAAGGCAAGAAGGGTATTGTGTCAAGAACAATTAAGTAGGTTTTGAGTCAAGGAGATATAAAGGTAGGAATCCAAGGCAGCAAGATGGGTCCTGATTCTGGTTGAATAGACAAGATCAGGACACAGTGATAAGAAACAATGATGTCTCAGTAGGGAAGCCAAGCGTAGGTGAGTTTAGGAATGAGAAATGAAGACCATGCATACCAGGTGTGGCCTGAGGTACAAGCTCTCAGTTGCCATTCTCACTAGGCATAGAGTGCACAGAAGGAAAACTGCATTATTGAAAATAATGTCATTTATTCCCATGAAAGGCTTAGTCTGACATTAAAATATAAATGCATAAATGGCATTATGAGTGACAATAAACTCAATTCTATCTTTTCCTCCCTGAAATTGCTGTGTGAGTTGAACAGGTTTTGTGCACTCATTTTTTTTTTTAAAGAATTGACTCACTGCTTATGGCTCTTATAAAATCAAAATTAATTTTTCAGTTAAGGAAAAATGCAACTATAAAATCAATAAAACCAACATGTACAATTTTCATCAAATTATATGTACTAAAAATAAATGTTTTGTTGGTTTTAATAGTGTAAAAGATACTTAAATGTTTTGGCACAACAGAGCATTACTTTAGCCTTCATCATTATTACGTTTCTTTTTTAACAGTGAACTTTTTAAAACCACTAATCCATTATTTTGATGAGCACTCATTTTTAAAGATCTTGGCCAGTACATCAAGATGGAACTTACTCTAGGGCCCCATTTTACCACCATGTTACTCAGTGCGCCCTGTACATATGTGAGATGACGCCATGTTTAGTCAGAATTACTCTTTTTAGCGATCACATTATATCTGCATATCACTCAGACCCCAAGAACATCATGACACTAAGTATTGTGAAATATTTTTCTTTTCACAATCTTGATTATAGATTGTCTATAAAGAAACCAACGGTCTTTCACCATGAAATTTCTTTCTTGTCATTTCTCTCCTTCAAAGACCCTCCTCCTCAAGAGAATCTCTCTTTCTCTCCCCCACCCCTTCGCAGAGTAAGTCCATTCTGCTTCATCTCTGATTGCAGGTTATCTCAGCTCATCTTTCCCAAACCCTGACATGGTGTCCAGGCTCTCAAGGTTCATGCTCCTCCGGAAGAGGGTTCATCAAAGCATGTTCCCAACAAATGGTAATCTCCAACGGGTGAGGGGATGGGAACAAGGGCGTGTTCATCACGTCACACATGAGAATTGTTAGGACCCTAGCGTGACATCTAGCTTGTCAGCACACACGTGGAAGACAGCTAAGTGACACTGAAGGGCAGCATGTGCCCAAATGCAAAGCACAGACCAGCAAGGGTCGCATAGATCAAGGACAGCCTGGAAAGCTGGGCCTAGGTTTGTGAAGAGACTAGCACCAGGAGGACTCAGAAGGGCAAACAAAAGAGAGGAATCATTGTTGGGAACCGAGAGGGAGTCAAGATGACAAAGCTGCAGGAATGAGCATGCATGCTTCTATCCTCTGATTAGAACAGGAAATATGTCCAGAGTAATGGCAGGTTAGGTATGTAGACCTAACCTTGCAGGCACTTGTGTGGAAGAGTTGAGACAAGCTAAGCTGGATGACCACCATGGAGTGGCCTGTGTCGTGACCACTGTGAAAGCTTGGTTTTCAAAGAAGGCAAATCTTCAGAGGGCAGCTGATGTCAAAACTGGAAGAGATGGGGGTAGGCACTAAGCAAAGGGGATGGGACAAGATGACTACCTAATAGGAGCCCTGAAGTCAGCTTGGTGGCCAAGAGAATACGAACAACTCAGGAGCGGGTCAGTGTTTCTGTATGCCGAACCGATCTGGGATCCAGGTGAAAGTATTCCCTTGTGCAACAGTACATACTACCAGATGGACAAAGCTCTTAAAGCTATTGTTCTAGGCTGGGTGCCTCACAAACCAGGAGCAGCAATTTAATGTAGCAACTTCCCCAGTAAAATGAGGTCATTGGAGTTTTTTGAGCAGAGATGCCAAACGAAGAGTGTGGTAGCTTATAGAAACTGTGATTGATGTACACAGTCTGGATTATAACACCAGGAATAAATGAAACAATAGTTAAATAAAAATATATTCAATTCATAGTTAGATGAGTCATGTATCCATGTATTTACTGAGTGAATATTTGTTAGCTGCCTACTATTTGCCCAGCACAGTGAGCAAAGCGGATCCAGTCCTGACTTCATGGAGGTATAAACTAATGAGGAAAGGGACATGAAGCAATTAATGGCATACATTACAAATCATAGTGCTGTGAAGAAAAGATCTAAGGGATTATGAGAGGTTATAACAAGGGACTTTCGAGTTTAGGGATTTGACCAGGTGTGGCTCATTGTGACCTTAGCTAGGTTAGTTCAGGTGCGGTAAGGAGGGCAAAGATTGGGGTGGGTTGAAAATGAAAGAATAGAAGGAGGGAGTGAGGAAGGGAAAGAAGGAACTGGGGGGACATCCTGAAATAAAACGGACAAAACGCCTGCCTTATGAGCCTACATCCCAGAAGAAATGCCCTGCGGGCAGGCAGAGCACTTGAACAGGAGATCGGAGCTGGGTCTATCAGTGTAGGATTAGTGGGCAGAGATGCAAACGTGGCCGTATTCACCAAGGGAAAGGGTGCTAAGAGAGACACGCAGCCCGAGCAAATGTCTCCTTTTGGGAAGTGTAGGCAAAGAACAGAACTCAGAAGAATCCATTAAAGGAAATAGGCAAATATCTGCATTGGCAGTAAAAACATTTTAGGTCGACAAGATGACTAGAAAAGGGTGTGCTACAAGTCTGTTACTTTTTAGGAGAGAAGAAACCTGTAACTGTTTTTAATCAAAGATGCTAGAGAAAAGGATCATAAGGCCCCACTGACTGAGCTACGAGAGTCTGGAGGAGCCCAGCCTGAGCTGTGGGTGGGTGGCGGCAGGGGGAAGACAATCTCGCTGAGGCCTGACCCATGTGGTGCCCCAGCCAAAGAGTGTTGAAAGATTGAATGAACAAACAGACAAACACACAGAGGTGTGAAGGCCACTAGGTAGGAGAACAAGGAAGAGGATAAGAAAGCATCTCCATCACACATCAGCCACTCCTGTTTAGAAAGTAAAAGATGTGAATATTCAATGTCTATGGACGTCTTTCCACTTGCTACGTCTCAAAGGACTCTCCTAAAGCAAACCTCTGAGTCGCCTCTCCAGCCCCTTCCTCCTCTATTCTCTGCTTCAGGATCCTTTTTAGCAGATAGTTCTCTAACAGTACTGAGGTAGATTTCCCAAACTAAACAAAGCTAACTTAAAACACAAAATTGAAAAGCTCCCAAGTTTGACCAGTAAACCAAGAAAAATAATAAACATTTCAAAGGCAAGTTGAGTAGAAAAAAGTGGACTGAGCTGACCTATAACCAATGCTAACTTCAAAATGATGTAGAAAGATAGAGGTTTTTTTAAGGAATCTAGAGACTGCATTAGGGTCTATACTATAATTTTGCCTAATTAGGCCCCAATAATTAATGCTCTGAGTATAATAGAGAAGTAATAGGACAAGTGCTGGTGTGCAAAGCCCAATGAAAGTAATATATCTTCTACTAGTGATGATTATGTTCCTTCTTATTATTAAAGGTGCAATTAAAAGAATTTGTATTTTTCCCTCTTGTGTGAAGAAATAATAAACATTATATTTGATATTCTGATTTTCCATATAGAGCAACACTGGAAATATAATTAGCTATATATTTTTTAAACAAATTGGCTTAAGTGACTGTAATGGTAACTAAAAGATTCTAAAATGGAATGTGGACTCATCATTTGAATGGAAATACGGTGGTATTCCATACATCTACCGTTTATGAAGCACTATGGTGGATCAGGCATCACTAAAGCTTTAAAAAAAAGTGTTGTACCTCCTGCAAAATAATTGTTGGCAAAAGCATTGAGAATGGGGATTTTAAAAAGAGAAAGGAAAGGAGGAAAAGAGCGGGAGGGTAGGATGACCATTTTCTGGATGACTCTTTGAGTTTGTGTTCAGGATCAAGAACATTCCACAGCTAGCTGAGGTTGATTATAGTTTTGATGATGGTGATAATGGTGACCAATCTTTTCCTCATCCTCAGTCCCCAAGTGGTATATCAACAGGAAATAGCATCATCTCTAATTTGTAGGCAAGGAAAAAAGGGGACAGGTTAAAATTTTGATAGCAACCTCTTTTGTCTAAGATATTTATAATCTGAAGGAAGAGGAAATGAGTGAAAGCTATAAAACTGGAAAATGTCCAGTAATATCACGCTAAGACCTGGGAATTACCTTTGTAAAAATAGATACTATCCCCTGGCCCCCTTCCCACCATGTGGCTCACTCCACATCGTGGTTAAATGGTGCACATTCTAATTATATTTTGGCATCAGTCTTACAGCAAAATATAGGTGTCTCTTGGTGGAGGGGGGTTGAATTGGGAGATTGGGATACCAAACTCTACACTCTAAATATGTGCAGTTTATTGTATGTTAACTGTATCTCAATAAAAGTTCTTTAAAAAAACAACAAAAAACATAGATGTTTCTTGATTTTCCACATGCCAGTTGCAATAACCTCCCCCCCCCCATCAAATTGTCACCTTTTCAGAGTTAACAAGACTGAGCATTAAACTGTTGTGTGTGAAGAACCAGAGCTTCCAACTGAAGGGATTTTCAGGCTATAACACAACCCATATTCTTGGGCAGCACCTTCTGGTGAAGTGTGAGCAGCTCAGCTCCATTTATGGGTTTCCCACCCAGAAACGGGGGCACCATCCAAGCAGTGTGAGTGGATGGGGATGAAGCATAGGTCATGGTAGCAAAGTCCAGAGGAAGAATAGTGCTGCTAAAGCCCACACCCCTGGTAATGCCAGGATGCCCTGCACTACAGACTGTGTCCCCCCCAAATTCATATACTGCATCCCTAACTCCTAATGTGATAGTATTTGGAGAGGGGGCCTTTGGGAGGTGATTAGGTTTAGATGAGATTTTGAGGGTGGGAACTTTTGTGATGGGATTAGTTCCTTTATAAGAAGAGACACCAGAGAATGAGGACTGCCCTCTCGAGTGCTCTCTCTCTCTTTTTCCATCTCTATCTTTCTGCCATGTCTGCAAGTCAGGAAGAGAGTCTCTCACTGGAACCTGATCGTGCTGTCACCCTGATCTCGGACTTTCAGCCTCAAGAACTATGAGAAAGTACATTTCTGTTGTTCTAGCCACCCAGTTTATGGTATTTAGTTTTGGCAGCCTGAGCAGACTAAGACACCATAAAAGCCAACTACCCCGCAAACACTGCCCTACACAAGGTAAGTGTTCAATAAATGTAAATCATTACTGTTTACTCACAGTAAATATTTTCTTCTTAATTGATTGGAGAACAATTCTATAGCCGCATATTTTCACCTTTGTAATGAATAAAAAAGCCTACTTTGCCAGCGTCATTCTTTTTTATAAATTTACCTTTATCTGTTTACCTATTGGCTGTGTTGGGTCTTCATTGCTGCCCAAGGGCTTTCTCTAGTTGCAGTGCGTGGGGCTTACTCTTCATTGTGGTGCGCTGGCTTCTCTTGGTGGGGAGCACAGGCTCTAGGTGCACTCACTTCAGTAGTTGTGGCACTTGGGCTCAGTAGCTGTGGCTCGCAGGGTCTAGGACGCAGGCTCAGTAATTGTGGCACACAATCAGTTGCTCCGTGGCATGTGGGATCTTCCCAGACCAGGGATCGAAACTTGTCCCTGCATTGGCAGGCGGATTCTTAACCACTGTGCCACCAGGAAAGCCCATCAGTGTCATTCTGAGAATAAATTGTCAGCCACCAAGAATGCTTAAATGACTAAGTATTTCTACTTTAGGTGTCTTCAGAACATCCCTATGGAACCGGCACAAATAAGTGTTATTGTCCCCCATTTCCAGTTTGCGTAGTTAATATAGCTTTTAACTATGGAAACTTTGGCACAGACTTTGATTAATGTCACGCAGGGAGTCGTAAGTTATCAAAACAATAAGCAATACCTTCTGACTATAAGCCTAGATTTCCGATCCATGAACAGAATAATAAACTATCTCTAAAAAATGGATGATAACTATATAGAATTTTAATAGGAAGTTTTGATTATATATACTCAACATGGCAAAATTAATTATATTAATGTCCCCAAGTTGCTTAGAATGAGTAGTAAATCAAATCACCATGTGGAAGGCACGGTGGCATGTGCTGAGAATACAGGAAGAGCTACTGGTTACAGTCCCTTTTCCGCTGGAGAGAAAGAGCAAAAATAAAGCTCATGTTAGAAGATAACTTTTTTGAAAGGGGGAACAGAGGTCTTTACACTACAAAGCATTATATAATGTCCAGACTAGGAGTCAGCAAACTTTTTCTGTGAAGGACCAAATGGTAAATATTTCCGTCTCTGGAGTCATTCACTCCCTGTTGCAACTACTCAACTCTGCCATTATAACCTTGTAGCTGGTGCAGAAGCAGCCACAATGAATGAGTATGACTATGTTCCTGTAAAACTTTATTTACAAAAACAGATGACAAATGAGATTTGACCCGAGGGCCATACGTTGCTGACAATCGATCGAGATAATAACTTAGCTATGTTGCATTTAATAACTTAGCTACAGCTTTTGACTATGTAGCTCTTTCATTTTCCTGACAATTAAAGCCTATTCTTAATTTTTCATTATTTATTTTGAATAGGTGATGAGAATCTCGAAGCGAAAAATGCAAGAAGGTCCAAAGCTTACTCAGTGAAAAGGAAAAAGTTTTCCCTGCCCCCCTCTCCTTCTCTTATCCTTCTCCCCTTGGTTCCCTGCCCACCTCCAGCTTCTAATTTCTTCTCCTCAAATGCAACCACTTGTGTTAGTTTCTTTGGGATCCTCCCAGGGATATTCTAAAGCTCTGTAAATCACGGCAGCTTTCACACATATAACCTTGGTTTAATTCTTACTATAGCTCTGTGAATAGGGAGATTACTTATCATCTCCGTTTCGAAAATGAGGAAACTGAGAGAGATTCAGAAAAGATAAGTTACTTACCCAAGGCCATAGAGTTGATAGCTAAGGTTCAAATTCTTATTTTTGGACACAGTACACCACCTTCAAAAGAGTGGCTGTTTAAAAATCACGCATCTTCCAAAATGTGAACTCATGCTGGACTTTTTGAAAAAAAGAGAATGACAGAAACAGATTGTTTGGTAAGTAGAGCCTTAATCTCAAAAGCTGCTGTCTGTCCTCCTTTTGTCACCCCTACACCCCTCCAGGATGTCTTCTTTCCTTTTCTAGATAACAATGTAATATTAGGTGTACATTGTGTCAACTCTAAATTGGCACTTGGCATAGGCACATGCCATCTACCTCTACTACAAGGATTACATCACACGTGCTGCTGTAGCTGCTGACCTTCAATATCCCCTGAAGGGAATTCAGGGTGGAGACCAGGAATGAGGCACTCTGTGCTTTGGAAAATGGGCAGATGGAACAGGTTTTTAGATAGTTAGATGTTTTCAGGAGCTGATTTTGTGAGCCCAACCCCTGCATTTCCTCATATCTAAAGCACTAAATCCCTACATGGTGATGTCTGCTGCTCGTGACTAGCAGAAATCCCCTACAAAAATATGTGTTTGATTGATGTACTCCTCCTTCACCAAGATTACATGTATACTAATCTTCCCCCCTGCCTCTTTGGACCAGTTTCTCAGAGCTATCTGGGATGCTGTCTCCTGGGCTGCAGTCCTCATTTTGCCCCAAATAAATTCAACTCGCAACTCTCACGCTGTGCATTTTTTTTTAGTCGACAGTTGTCTATACCATGGGGAAAAATACAATACATTGCATTGGCAGGTGCCCGTATCATTCACTGCAGAATGTCAGTAAACCTCTGGGTTTTCCCACAGAAGTTGTAGACTCTCCTCTTTCCTCATTCTCTCTTCCCAAGCAAAAACTCACGCTCAGTACTTTTTCTTGATACTTTTTATTTTGTCCCCTCTCTAGTGATCTGTGAGTACAGCACACCAACATACCTGCATGCCTTCTCTTGTTGACCCAAACCCTGGACATTCTTTAAAGAATGTCAGGCTGACCTCGTTCCAAGAAAAGCCTATGATAATTGTGGCAAAATTCACTCTCTGTCCCCTGATTACAAAACTCTCATTGTCTGAATTTGATGGTTCTAGTCTTATCATCTGTACTATTGTGTAATTTTTCATGAGTGGCTAATATCAAAAAGAATACTTCTCAAAATCAGAAAATATACTCCCATGCCCAGGCTATATGCAATTCACATGGGAGGTGTTTGAGAAATATTTGTTGAATAAATGAAGAGGTGAATGAGATACTTAAATCTTCAGCTAGGAAAATACGCTTAGCTTCCACGATTCTCTTCCAAGGTGTTGTTGAGTACGTTGGTCGCTTCACCATGAGGTCACAGGCGATGTATCTCCAGCCTTAGGACCAAGAATGGATATGCATTACCTGTACATTGATTGACTTTACTCTTAGGGCCGCTGTGAATTGTGTGGCTATTGAGCATGCCTTTTAGTGGAGGATGCTTTCTTAAACTGAAATCCTCCCCAGAGTCCACACCACAGAAAACAAATAAACTCCGAACTCCTCTGGCTGAGCAGGAGGGCAGAAGGAACTCTATCCTTGACCTGGTCTCACCTGTTGTACCTGCCCCTGGTAACTCCTGGAAAGCCAAGGGCTTCATGATGAGTCTGACACTCTCTCTCTCTCTCTCTCTCTGTACTGGCCACTAGAAATTTGGCCCACTTCTAGAAAATGCAGAGGACCCATAACTCATTAAACTCCTTCTTGGATTTATTTAATCTTTCTTACTATTCTACCTTTGTCCCATGTTCCTCATCCATTACTTTTTTGTTCTGTTTTGCATTTTGTAAGGCATGTGAAATTATTTCTGACAGAGGCATAAGAAAGTTAGATGGATGAATGGAAGGATGGAGGAATAGATAGATAGATCTCTACAAAACTAGCTTTAGTGCTATAATATTAATTGACAAATAAGGTACATAGCACTAGTAAAAAATTCTCAATAATAAAAGTTATACATAAAACCAGTAGAAGCTCTTCATAGAGTTTACCACTTTTCCCTCACAGTAGAGACCCACCAGCACCACAGGTGGCTGACTTGAGCATTTCATTGAATAGGGTGGAGCCAATGAAATCCATACAATGAAATCCATAAATGTTAATATGACATAGGAAAAAAGTGTTGAAAGAATTCCTCTTAACAATTATTTCTAAATAGCTAAAATCTTCCCATTGCTCTATGGAATATTGGTCAAAAATGTTCAGACTGGGAAATTAGTGTTCTTGCTGATAAAATCAACTCTGAAATATCTGTTCTAATAGAGGGAGAAGTGAAAAGTTAGTCTAAATCAGTAGTGGATGTTCTCATTCATTTCAATTTGTTCTCACAGAGCATTCATTTTCAGCAGATTTATTTCCGTAATAATTTTCCTTGATCTTCATGTTAACATTGGTTTTATATGCCTAATGCTATTACAGTTGCTTATCCTTTTAGTTTGCTAAGATCTTGGCACCTAAACTTTCCCAGACTCACTTGCTGATGTCTATGTAAAGTTCAGGATCAATGGTTTTCAATGGTTCTTACATGAGTGACTAGAAATACAGATTAAAGACTGGTAATGGAATTGCAAACTTGCCTGTGGATCTCAAAGCAATTCACCAAGCATCATTATATGATCTTATAATGTTGAGGGCATTATTGAGTCTGCATTTGCACGTGGAGCTGTGAAACCCAGGGCCCATTTCTCTTATTGTGCTATGCCCCACCAAGCTGATGATAACCCTGGGAACTCTTGAGAAATCAGTAGGGGGCCGGTGGAAGCTCTGCACTGCAGGTGGTTCAAGGTTAAGTGAGTTTCTGGAGGTGGAGCCTGCCGTTCAGTTGTCCCACCAGAAATCACACAGCAGATTGGGTACTTCCAGAGATTCGCTCCTTCGCATTGAACTAATTGCTATTCTTTTAGGTCCAACCAGTGTTTCATATTTTGGAGCTTGTTGACCCAGACCCTGGCCATTCAAAGACTCCACTCTACCCCTGGCCAGGTAGGAACTGAAGGTGAGCAAGATCAATTTCACCCACTGATTCAGGAAAACAAACTAGACTAGAGATTCTGCCTTCCTCTCCCAGTAACTAAGGCACAACTCTCCCTTTAACCTTTTGGTTGCCTTTCTCTTAAATAACACTAAATTCTTCCCTGCTGAGCATAAAAACATGTATCAGGATAAGAATTTTAAAAACACACAAAAGCACAAAGATAGGAACATTTAAATCATGCGTAATTCCACCACCCAAACGTAAGCAGTTAACATTCTTTAAATATTTCCTTCCAGTCTTTTTTTCCATATAGCTTACATATAAACACATAAACCACACATATAACATAGCAGAAGCTAAACCATGTGTGTTGTTGTGTTATTTTGGCTTTTGCATTTAACAATACACCATGAATAGTTTTGCAGGTAAATAAATATTCTTTAAAACATGATTTCTAAGGGTTTCACAGTAGTCCACCATGAATCATAATTTAATTTATTAAATCATCTTCCCATTGAAATGTAAGTCCATTGCAAGTTTTTACCGTTATAAATAGCTCTGCTGAATGTTTTTTCATGAAAGTTGTTATACACATACACCTCCGGTACTTTTTTTAGGATCCCATGGATTTGATGTGTTAAAGGCCATGAACATTTTAAAGATCTTTGATACACATTTCCTGGTTGGGCCATCTCCCCTCTCAAAAGACTATACCAAGTTATGCACTGATCAAGGGAGCATAAACATTCCCAAAATGGTCTTTTCTCATTTCTCCCCCACTCAAGCATCTCTTAAGTTCATTTTAACATAATTTTTCCTGGATAGAAATATTGCCAGGGGGTTGTATGAGGTATTTAGGACACAGTGTGATGTCCACCAAACCCTCAAAGGCAAGTAATACTGAATGTGAGTCCTTTCTCTATTTAGGGAGCTGCAGGAAAATCAGTGGCATAAGGGGGGAGTTGACTCATGACTTTGTCCCCCTCCCAAGACCAAGTGTTGCCCTGTGATTTCCTACATTCAAGAAACAACCAAACACAAACTGGTTTTTGAGCATATAGAGAATCAAGTCAAATGAATTATCCATGAAACTAACTTGAAATGTTTTTCCCTCGGCTACTAGAGAGGACAGCTTTCTTATTTTTCAACCTGTGTAAATGGCTCAAAGTTTCTATTTTTTCCCAAACTGTCATGAAAAGGATTCATTATTCTTTGCACATATACTGCTACACTTTGCTGTGAAAGTCAATATTTATTGCACTTTTTTTCTGCATTTCTTAATGGAACGTGTGTGATTATTGAATAAACATGAATGCATTGAGTTTTGTGACACTTCTTCTCCAATAATTTGTTAGGATTTTTTCACTCCTCTAACTCAAAACAGATTTATTTTTCTAATAAGTCTTTGTAAGTTCTTTGCCCATAGTATCCACTAGATATATTTCATTTTCAAAATATAAACTGCTGCACCTGGGCAGCAATTTTTTTGATCCTTCCAAATGGTTTGTAGTGGTTTCTAGCGTAAAGCAATGGTATGCGTACCCACCAGATGTGGTGCAGTTCATGCATTACTTTTGGGTTCAATGTTTCTTGGTCTGCTTATTCCATCTCAGTCTCCCTGACCACATTCTCAGGTTTTATTTTATCCTCATTTGCACATCATGCAAGAGAGCATCTCAGCTGAATAAAGAATCCATTGAAAGATTTCACATAGAGATGGAAGATCTAATACAGTTCTGTTGAGAAAGTTTATTATTGTTAATGGAACTATTATTTAGCCTGGATGAAGTATTCCTGTGTTATCCCCAGCTTTGAAGAACCTCTATGTGATATCGTCTCCTCTCCTAAGGCATCCAGCTGCATTCCTCAATCATTTCTCTCCATGAATCCAGTGGCCCAATAATTAGGAATTCAGAGACCATTAAAAGGAAACTTCAATTTTGAATTTTAAAAATGGTATTATGATTAGGCTAGCATATTTATACTCTTTCTAATGAGCTCAAAATATTTTCTAAGTAAGCAACATGATTTTCCTTGGTGTACAAGTTTACAACAAGGTTTTACTGGTCCAAAAAATACCCACCAGACCTTTCTGTATCTCATTGCAATGAAGTAAATCCGTAACAGTAAGTGCAGTTGCTGGCAATATACATGGCCTTGAAAATTTACAAATTAGTCAATATTTCTTATCATTTTTCTTACTGAAATTATGGTGTTTTTAAGCTTGGAAATTTGGTCTGATGATTAAGCAGTGTTTTCATAGAGATATCAACATTTATGTAATATAATGATGTATTACTATCATTAGTAACCCCACCTAAAAAGCACACCAATTTTTACAAGAGAAGGGAAATTAATTCACATTATTTACTCTGCTAGGCTAAGTACATGCCTGAATTTATTATTTCCAACCATGACCTTTGCCCTGATATCAGAAGAACGACTCTCATGATAGCCACCTACTTGACATCACTACTTGGATGATTGCTAAGCAACTCAAACTTAATAATTTATCCAAAAACACCCTTGATTTACCCCTCAAATCGATTTCTTCTCCAGTCTTTCCCATCTCAGCAAATGACACAAACACTTGCTCAAACTAAAACCCTGAGGGCCATCTTTGATTGTTCTTTCCCTCTCTCTAACATCCAATTCAACACCAAGTCCTGTTGACACTAACTATAAAATATATGCCAAGTTGGCCGATTTCTCTCCTTCTCCATTGGTGCCATCTTGGGCCAAGCCACCATCATGTCCCACCTGAAATTCAGGAGACTCTCCATGGGTTTCTCTTCATTTCCACTCTTGATCCACTACAATCGGTTCACTGCAGAGCCAAGCGTAAGCCAACACATGATACTCACCTCTCTCAGCCTTGCATGGGTTCCTGTTATACTCAGAATAGAGCCCAAGCTCTACCATGGCCTGCAAGGCCCTACATGAACAGAATCTGCCTCCCTCTATAACCACATTTCATACCACTATTCCTTCACTTTCTATGATCTACCCTCCCTGAACTTTTGTACCTCAAAAATGCCAAGCACATTCCTCTCTTGGATTTTGTTCTTTTCTGCTTCTTTGCCTGGAACTCTCTCCCATCCCTTATCTTTACAGGACTGAGATCTTCTCATCAGTTAGGTCTCAGCACAAACATCATGTCCTTGGAAAGGTCGCCCTTGATCTCCCCCATTCGGTCTTTCTCACATCACCTGCTTTATTTCCCTCCCAGCAGTTACCTCTCTTTAAAATCTGTCTACTTTTTACTAGCTTAGCTCACCACTAGAATATAAGCCCCATGGAAAAAGAGAGCTCATCTCTTCTTACCACTGTGACAACAATGTCAACCTCTACAATCTCAATAAACATTCATTGAATGTGTGAATTTCTCAATCAACCATAAAGTCAAACCATTGTCATGCCATACAAAGCCCGTCACTACCCAGCTCTAACCTACATTTGCAATCTGTCTCCCAATATAGACATACAAGCCATAGCAGAACAGTCACTGTTTCTTGAACATACTGAGAAATTTTATGGTCCAATATCATTTAACAGACCATTAATTCATTCTCAAGTACCCTTTCTCACCCTTCTCCCACACCTCTCCCCAGTTCCACTACGTTGAATTCTACTCAATGTTTAAGGCCCAACTCAACTGTCTCTTTCTCCAGTGATCTGCTGTAGTTTTCTTCTCTGAATCTACAGCACTCTGTATCTCCATCAGGCAGTCCTTAGCACAGTCCACTGTCACAATTCAATGTGTCTATCTCTGGTTTCCCCTGAATATGCTATGTTCCTTTAAAGCAGAAACTTAACATTTTCACATCCCTCATGATACATAGTCTGGTTCCTGATACAAGGTGCTCAATAAATGTGGTTTGAATTGAACTGAACCAGCATATGAGAAAGAGGACCCAAAAACTAACCTCTATGCCTCCAATCAGGAGTTTTTAACTCTGATTTGATTGTGAAATACATAGGTCTCTAGTCGAATGGATGAGGTGTGGCATTCTGAGTGATGAGGAGTTTTCTCTGAGTTTGCTTTGCGGATTGCAAAGAGAGACTTGGTCAGAAATCACTGACCTTGTGTTTTCTGTATCTCTGTCTTAAATCACCAGCTGCTTCTTTAGCCTTTATCCTAATGTTTGGCAGAAACTGGGTTGCTTCTCTCACACGTGTTTTTCCTTCAGAGTGTTGATATTGGGCTGTATCCTATATGATAACAAAATACCAGACTTCTTGGGTCATTGGTTTAATGCAGCTGTAGTTAGTTGTGGTTCATGAAAGTCTCCACTTGTCATTTGTTTATATCACTGCCTTAGTGAATTTAGGGCTTTTCTTAGCTAGAGAGTTAGAAACTTCATCCCCAGACCCCGACTTCTTGTAAATTAGCATGAGAATGGGGAAAACGGGGGCAAGGCAGCCTGTGTGTGTCCAGCAAAAACTCTGTAGCAACTTAGTAGGGAGTTCAGGAGGAAAGAGGTTCAAGTAGTTCCTTCTTAAATTAATCCACTCTTTTTCCAAGTCAGGGAAGAATCCATAGGGTGGCAGGGTGGGACATTGTCTTCCTAGATAAGCCTGGCCCCAGAGAGCACAAGCGAATCTTGAGCATACCAGAAAGAAACTGGTTATATCCAGGCATTTCTGGGGCTCTAAAAAAGCAGGGTGATGTCCTGGCTGAAACAAGGCAACAATACAGCACAGGTGTGCAAAAGGCAATGGGTTTGGGATGACCCAACAGGAACTAGATTATAGCCAATGAACATCTCCCCCTCAGTGTTGGTCCTTAAGTCTCCAGCTACATAAGAAACATCTATTCCTGAGATGCCCAGAGAGGGTGAAGTGAGTGCATATTACCACTTGGTGGCAACCCTCTTGGTGCC
The DNA here is from genome assembly GCF_030028045.1 of Hippopotamus amphibius kiboko. Classification (NCBI taxonomy): domain Eukaryota; kingdom Metazoa; phylum Chordata; class Mammalia; order Artiodactyla; family Hippopotamidae; genus Hippopotamus; species Hippopotamus amphibius. Next base: position 96,840,090 of record NC_080196.1, read on the forward strand.
TGCCATGGAATAAGGTAAGGATTTACCTGAAACTGGTCAGAGAAAGGCTTGCCTCTTCCATCTCATTCTCCTTCTTTCCCCTTAATAACTTTCCTACTCTTCAGGCATCCCTCCACCTGCCTCCTCCCCACAAAAGACAGAGACATCACCATAAAAGAAATACAAGGTCCAAGCAATGGGCTAAGAATAGACAAAACTCTGGTTCCATATGACCCACCAAGCTTGCAGCAGGAGGAAGAGAAGGTAGACTGGCTCAAGACTAGCTGACGGCAGCTTCAATTTAATTTTATTTGGTTCAATCTAATTCACTTATTAGAGTAAGAGGAGATAGGAAAGAGTAAAGTGAGTGTTCAAACTGGACAGATAACTCATTGCTCTATAGGGTAATACAGCAACTAAAAGATTTACCAAATGCTGGTGACAAATGAAGACAGAAGCACAAACAAATTTATATTAACTATGCTGGTGCATGGTAGGATAAGAGGGCAGTGGAATGAATCAGAGTCAAATGTAGCCTCTCCTGATGGTCTCTCCCCTTTCTGATTCTGCTTCCTTGCTAAGTCCTGACAGACCAGGACATGTAAGCGCTGTTGATCACTTTAAACGTCATATGCAAATTCAGCATTGACTGGGAATGTAGAGGTCACGCACCCATGATCACACAACTAGTCAGCTACTGCTCCTTCTCCATTTTTCTCCATTGCAATGAACTCTGAAATGTGTTTCTATGACTTCATGTCAATGAAGATATGTCTGATGCTTGGGAATTTACCTCACTTCAAACAAAACCAACAAGTTCCACTGAGAAGTCACTCCAGAGGTCCTTGCAAAAAATTCTTCCCTCCCCAACTTCCCTGGTGGCGCAGTGGTTAAGAATCCGCCTGCCAATGCAGGGAACAAGGATTTGAGCCGTGGTTTGGGAAGATCCCACAAACCGCGGAGCAACTAAGCCCGTGCACCACAACTACTGAGCCTGTGTCCCAGAATCTGTGCTCCACAACAGAGAAGCCACTGCACTGAGAAGGCTGCACACTGCAACGAAGAGTAGCCCCAGCTCGCCACAACTAGAGAAAATCCACATGCAGCAACAAAGACAAAACGCAATCAATCAATCAATAAAAGTAATTAATTAATTAATTACTTTTTAAAAAAAAAAGAAATTCTTCCCTCCCCAGAATCTACCCTGGCATCTGCAAAAAAAAAAAAAAAGATAAGAGAACACGTCTTCTCTTGACACATTAAGTCATTAAGTTACACTGATGGATAACAGGCCCTTCTCTGTGTGTATAGTGCTTATATGCGTGTCTATGGGCACAGGTGTGTTTGAGTGTGTGTGGGAAAGTGTGTGTGGGGGGGTTATTTATTTAAACAACTACCTGCTGGGTTGCAAACTTCATAGAGAAATAAAAGTAAATAAGAAATAATGAATAATAATGAAATGTGTTGATATAAGACCTTACTAACCACCCTGCTGAGCTTTGAGAAGAATTTGAAAGCATGTTTTGCCAAGAACAATTTACAGAGTGGATAGTTAGTCCTTTAGACACTAAATATTATTGATGCAAATGCTAGATGTTATCTTGTAATTATTTTATACCAGAAGGATTTAATATCAGTTTCTCATTATATAGAGTGAAACTACTCTGCTCCACTGGGCTCCATCCAAGGTCCCTAAGATCATCAACAATGATGTCCCGGTGCCCCCAGGACTGCCTATTCACCCAGATATCTCATAGGAATTCTCACTAAAGTAGCACGTCTGCTTCATCCCAGGAAGACAAAACAGTGCCTTATAAATGAGGGAAGCATTATATACCCACACTCAGGCTAGACTGCATTAACAGGAGATATTGAGAAGATAAACATGACTCCTCTGTGTTCTGAATCAAATGTGATGAAAATGATATTGTTTGCTCCAGGTTTAGTTCCCTTAAAACATCAAAATTATATTTGGAGAAAGCAGGTGTGGGTAAGTGGGTCACATGCACTTGGATGCTGTGATTGTAATGCTCAGACCAAAGAAAAATGATATGTGCCTGCGCTTTGGTTGGTTAGTCACACCTGGAACAGGGCTCAGTTCTGGGGCCTATATTTTGAGAGAGGGGTGCAGATAAACCAGAAAGACTCCAGAGTGGGAACCCAAGATGGTGTTTGATTCAGGAATTATTTCATAGGAAGCAGAATTGAGGGAACTGAGACTACAAATCTGGAGACAAGGAGAATAGGATAGGGAGGAGGTATGAAAGTCAAATTGCAAACTTTTGAAAGTTTTTCATACTGCATATGTTTTTCTGCTTCCCCTAGTATACTATGAGTTATCTGCCTGTATAACTTCTACTTAAAATGTTCTTCCTCCCCCTTTTGGCTGTTGATCTCCAGATCTAGCTCAGCATCACCTTCTTCAGAAAACCTTCCATGAGTCTCTTCTCACTTTTTCTCTCTCTGTCACAAGCAGACGACTAGGCATTCTTCGTCTGTGCACCCAATTATTAGCCATAAAACACTTTCACGCTGCAACAGAACTTTGTATTCCAATGTCTATCTCTCTTATTGTACCGAATAAGCTGTGAGCAGAGAATGGATTCCACATTTCTATTATTAATCTTTTGCCACCCTTTGCTATGTATTTGCTATGTCCTAAATACTGTGATAAAGACTAGGAATACAAACACAAAAGACTTAACCTCTGTCCCTACAGAACATAAAATAAGAAAGACAGTTGCAAATATCAGAAATAAGACAAGGATATCTTCTCTCACACATTCCCTTCAATAGTGTTTTAGAGATTCCAGCCAATGCAACAAGGCAAGTAAAAGAAATAATAAAAGGAATCCAGATTGGAAAGGAAGAAATCAAATTATATTTATTTGCTGATGATATGATAGTCTATATAGAAAATCCAAGAGAATCTAGAACTAATAAGTGAGTTTAGGAATGTTGTATGATAGAAAATTCATATACAAAAATCCATTGTAATTTTACATATTAGAAACAATGGGAAATTGACATTTAAAAATCAATACCATCTATAATAGCATCAAAAATATAAAATAAGTGGGATAAACCTTCACAAAAATGTGAATGATTTGTACAGTGAAAACTACAAAATATTGCTAAAAGAAATTAAACAAGATTTTTTAAAGAAGAAATATTTGTGTTCACAGTTCAGAAAACTCAATATTGTAAGATGTCAAATATTTCTAAAGTAGTCTCTAGATTCAGTGAGATCCCAATCAAAATCATAGGATTCTCTTTTTTTGTAGAAACTGACCAGCCAATTATAAAATTCATATGAAAATTCAAAGGAAAAAGAATAGCCCAAACAACTCTGAAAAGGAATAACAAGTTTGGAAGAACACTCTCTGATTTCAAGTATTATAAAGCTACTGCAATTAAGACAATGTGGCATTTCTGTAAAAATAGAGACCTAGATCAATGGATCAGTATAGAGAGTACAGAAACAGACCGATACATATACGGGTAGCTGATTTTGACAAAGGTACAAGCCAATCCAGTGGGAAAAGGACAATCTTCTCAATAAATGCTGTTGGAACCATTGGGTATTCATATACAAAAAAAAAAAAAAAAAGAGCTTTGATCAATACATAAAACTGTATATAAAAACTAGCTCAAAATGAATTGAGCTAAGTGTAGAAAGTAAAACTTTAAGACTTCCAGATAAAAAATAGCAAATCTTTATGACTTTAGATGAGGCAAAGATTTCTTAGATACCTTACCAAAATCATGATCCAAAAAAGAAAAATTAATAAATTGGACTTCATCAGTATTAAAAAAGAAAATCTGCCCTTTAAAAGACACTATTAAGAGGAGGAAAAGACAAACAATAGCCTGAAAGAAATATTTGTGGTACATACATAAAGAATTCTTAAATCTCAATAATAAAAAAGTAAGCAACCCAAATTTTTTAAATGGGCAAAAGATATAAACAGCTATGTTACCAGAAAAGATATGTAACAACAAGTAAGCACATGAAAAAATCCTCTCAGGAAAAATGCAAAGTAAGGCCACATGAAATATGACCACATGCTTATAAGAAACTAAAAAGACTCTATGAAATATTGGCAAGGACGTGGAGTAGCTAGAACACTGATACATTGCTAGTGAGGGTGCAAAACGGTAACATGGCTTCAGAAAACAGATTGGCGGGTTTTTTTAAGTTAACCATATACTTACCATACAATTCAACAATTTCATGCCTAGGTATTTACCAAAGGGACATGAAAACATAAGTTCATCCCAAGACTTGGACCTGAATGTCCATTGAACTGTAACTGGAAACCACCCAAATGTCCATAAATAAAGTATGCTATATTCATACGATGGACAGCATTTAAAAGGAATACACTATTGATATACTCTACAGAATGGATAAGTCTCAAAATAACTAAAACTAGGGGGAGGGATTACCGAGGGCACAAGGAAGATTTGGGAGGAGGTGATGTGTTCCTTATCTTGATTATGGTAATTTCAAAGATATATACAAAACTTACTGAATTGTACACTTTAAATACTTGCAGTTTATTATCAGTTATTCCTCAAAAAAACACCTATTGAAAAAACATAGTAAGTAATAGTAATATTTAGGATATTAATTTTCATTGTGCCTGGAACATAGCAGAGGCCCAAGATGTGCTGAAGCATCGAAAGTGTGGAAGTGGCCTATTAGATTCATTCTCTGTTATTCTGAAGTCCAGAAGTAGTCCAATAAGCCAGATATTGGCTTAATATATTCATTAGAGTTGTTCAAAAATGGAAAGAACTTCTTGGTTAGGAAAGCTTTTATCAGAGTGATTAAAAGTCTGATTCTGGAGTAAAGAAGACTTGGGTTCAATTTCTTGTTTGGCTTCTTATTGTGTGCCATTAGTAAGCCACTTAAGTTTTCTAAGCCACAGTTTCCTCATCTATAAAGCAGAGATAATAATAGCATTTACATCTCAGAGATGTTACGAATAATGATGAGGCAAAGCATGCAAAATATATTATTGAATTGATTGTTACATCATTTGAGCTGGTCAATTATAAGTTGTTAGATAACAGTATATATATATAAACACAGTAATATTGGGCATTGCTTTCAGGGCATACAAATGTTTATTCAGAAATACTGGTCAGAGTACCACTGATGGGGAGGGTGATGAAGTCAAACAGAGACTCAAGTCAACTCAAGGGCAAGTCTTCTCTTCATTATTGTTCAACCTTCAATCTCTCTAATGGTTTCTTCCATTGAACACTAAGAGCACCTGCCTCTTTCATGACTCTAACATTTGCAAGGATCCTACATTACAAACTCAGGTCCTCACAGATCTTCCCTACCCCTCCTCCAAGGCATCATGATAAAAATCTGAAAAGCTCAATCACTTTGCTTGTAAATATTTTGAATTGTAGGATGTTCCTACAGATGAGTACATCCCAAATTCATTTGCGCAGAAACTTTTTTCCTACAAAAAAAGACTCTATGTGTAATATGGCTATAACTCACTATGGCAGCAAACATACCAAAAATGGATTTTAAGGAGCCTGTTTTGATGACACTCTTTATTAACGGATTTCTCTTTGTTGAGTTTCCACTTATCTGTGTTTACATAAAATCTTGATTCGTGAAAATGAATTCAGCAATTATAGAACTGCCTCTTTGAAGGCTCTAATTGACCATACAAGCTGTGAAAAATGTATAACAGGCGTGGTTCCTTAGTGTTTCCTCCACTTTATAGGCCAGGAAAAGGAATAATTTCCTTGCTCAAGGCCATGCGGAAGGAGAGAGTTAGAAGTGTGTAAGGAACTCAAGAGCTCCTGATTGCTCATTCAAGTACAATTTTCCAGGGCCCAGTGGTTCTCCCATGTGTGGCCAGTTCACTCTTTGTTCACTTGATGCTGGGTTAAAATCAAGGACTGTGTTAGTCCAGACCCAGCTTTTGTTTCTTTAGACTAATGATCTTAGAGCTACAGACGCATGATGTTTACTTATTAGGTGGACGTGGGTTTATTTTTCTATTTTTGAATCAGCAGGTCTCTTCTCTAACGATGTGCAATCACAAATCTGGCAGACTGATTCCGCATGCTGAAAGAAGGCCACAGGAAGTATTTCCATTCTGAATTGCATAGAATTTGTGATTTGCATGCACCTTTTGAGTCAAAATCAAGCATTTGCCCTGGATTGGCCCGAGTTTAATTAAAATGATGAGAACGTATGATAGGCATTTGGTCTAAGGCAAAAAGGATACACAGTATTGAAATTGGGAACAAATATTTTTTTTAAATGAGAAATGCATGGTTGGCAGTGATAAGAAATGCCAAGACTGTGTATTACCCGGGATCACAGGTTGAAAATAGAAAATATCCTAAAAATTCTGGTGCACTGTGAAACCATCGTAGGAAGGTTTGGATAGGATTACATGCTTTATGGATAATGTCCCTGAAACTAACACTGTAGATGTTTATAATCTTTTCTATAGTCTTTTTGTGGCTCACCATGTGTGGCTGATGGGCTGCTCATCAGTCCTGGCAGACTTTCCCATTTAACCATGCAGGGGAGAAAGAAGAGGATTTTTATCCCAAAGGGTTAATCTCTGCAAAATTGATGATCACCCAAACAGACTGATGCCAAGAAAGTCAGCATGAAACAAAGTTTAAATGGCCAGCACAGAAAGGGGTTAACCAAACATTTAAATTGAGGATTATTGAAACTGGCCACTTTTTTTTTCCATTGCAAAAACTTTAATGTGGCTGTGATATTAAAGAATGTGTACTATTACAATCTAAGTTCTATTTAAATAAATATACACACTTATCATTTGCTAAATAGATTTGCCAGTACATACTGCTTGGGCTCTTGAAGTGAAGACAGTTGAATTAAGAAAAAAATCTGAGCTACAGATACTCTCTCATTTCACAGGACCCTTTAAACTTCATAGTTTACTAAGCAAATATTTAAACTTCTAAATAAAGTACTTGGAATAATTTATGAAGAGCATTATCACACGGCAAAGACACAACATCTTATTAAGGTAGAGCAGCCTAACAGAATAGATCTCAAACTGTTCCATAAGTAATGAATAGAAATGTTCTCATACATGAGTAGTCTAATGTTTGGTCTCATTAGGATCAATGTTTCTGTTCATCTATGGCAATATTCATGAAGACATTTCCAAATTCCACCCCCAAAAATTGGTGATTAAATGGCCTCTTATACTATCTCCATAGGACTCAAATACCCAACTTGAATGTCATCCCAAAAGTCTGCAGGTCTGGCCCTAAGCCAGGAAGAACAGAAAATAGGGTGGAAAATGGCAAATGCAATGTACCCACCTCTCTCAGAGAAAAATAGACAGCTACTGAAAATCTAACTAATTGAATTTCCATTTAGACTGTAAAGAGATCCATGCTCTGCCTTGCTATCTTTAATAATGATGTTTGTCTTCCAAATAGCTCCTACCCAAGTTTCAGTGTTTAGTTTTAAATAGTACCAAATATTGTTTCAGCATCCTCAGGAAACAAAATAATGATGTTTTAAAAAAAAGAAAGAAAAAAGCTTTTCATTTAAACCTGACCTCTTTCTCCTATTTACTCCAAACACTTTAAAAAACATCATTTGAATTTTAGAAGCTGCAAAGTTTACAATTCTACCTTGCTAACACGGCTTCATCTTAGGTAACAATACCAAGGAAGAAGCAAATGACAAAAGATCACCAAATACCCTAACCATGAAATTGGGGTACAAGTCAGCAATTTGCTCAAAACTCCACATCAGTTCAAAGGTACACAAAGGGAGGGGTGACTGCCTTAAGTTCAACAGAGAGTGAACATCTGTTCCAAACATCCTCTCTTGGGTAGAGTTAGACTCATCTAAACAACTTTATATGCCAGACAAATACATTTTATGAAAAGAATGTGTGGCTGAAGACTTCACAGACTCAAAACTCACAGTTGTCAAGACTGAGTTTTCATAAGAATAGGTGTAAATGGGAGAATGTACAAAAATCTACAACATTTGTAGCTTCTTTTTACTTTAAAATACACTCTCCCTCCCTTCCTCCCCCCCCTTCTACCTCTCTCTCTCCCTCTCTGTCACAGGTACACACACAATCAAAATAATAGATACATAAAAACAGTATCATATCTAAATTCAATACCAATATTATTTTTCAGTGCTTTTTGAGAAAAGCACTAACACCAGCATTCAATGAATGCTCAGAAGATACTCCTATAAAATGTAAAGAAAAAAATCTTAATTCATTCATTCATCTACGAGTATTTATCAAGCACCAACTATGAGTCAGACATGTTCTAGGCAAAAGATTTTAAATTACAATAATGGTGAAAATAATAGTATAAATAATAGTATAGTTGTCACTAGAATCACTCACAGAGGTTCCCAAGCAGGTAAAAAACCCAAGGTAGAGACAAAGAAGGGTAAATAGTACTGTAGACAAGCTCAAGTGAGGCTACCAGGTAGCAGTGGCATCACGGGGTTTAGAGAGCACTCACCTCCCCCAGGTTTGAAATTATAGAATCATTTATTAAGGCTTTTTACTTTTTTGAAAACCATGCTATTTTCATTTGTGGTTATAAAATTATTAATATTTTATTTAATGCTATCACAAATTTGCCTGATTAAAATTTGCATACTATGCAATCATGCTCGTTTGCCAAGATCTGCTAGTTGGTTGAGTTGTCTTCCAAATGTCACTGGATAACCATCTTAATTATTTACTTAGAGAATCTAATCTGATATCTGTGTTTATATTTTGATATTAGAATCAAAGAACTATAAATGCTGGAGCATTCACTATCCAGCCAAAAATCTTAATGATAAATGACCTTTTAGAGTACAGAAACTCACATTTCCTTTTTTAATTATGTTTTCTTCTATGGGCTCTGTGTTTAAAAAGTTTTAGTCTTCAAAAAATTATTGCATGTGTGTCACAACTGCTGAAGACTGCGTGCCTAGAGCCCATGCTCTGCAACAAGAGAAGCCACTGCAATGATGAGCCTACACACCACAACATAGAGTAGCCCCCGCTCACCACAGCTAGAGAAAGCCCGCATGCAGCAATGAAGACCCAATACAGCCAAAAAACAACAACAAAAAAAACCCAAAAATTGTTCGTGAATTGAAAGGCAATAAATACCACTCATTAAGTAAAAAAAAAAAAAAAAAAAAAAAATTACTGCAAAAAATTAACTTGTTTCCCAACATTTTACTTATTATGTACTCAAATGACAGTCAATAAGAACTTTAGATCATATGGCAATAACTAAGTCACACACTGAGTGTATGCATATAACTTCAGTGCAATATCAATTCTGGTATACAATATCCAGTAGATTTTTTGACTTATTAACAAGAGCTCACAGACTGCTTTACTTCATTTGGGGGTACCCAGGATTACCAGAAAAAGCTCGTGTAGAAAAACTTGTAGGTGGAAATGTGGTTGACCAAACGGTTTTCTTTACTATAGAACATTCTGCCTTGAAGAAAAATTGATGTTTGCAATAACTCCCATCCCACAATTCAAGTAGGTGATTTCATGCCCCATCCTGTTTTATGTTCTCACCTGTTTCATACAGTTTCCACAGTTTTCCCTTGTGAAAGATCACCTTATGACATGGAGGGGCTTGGTACAAGGAGGGGAGCTTAGGATTCGAGAGGAGAAATACCCTACAACAGGTCTGGGGATTCCACTAATAATCTGCAACCAAACAGGTTTCATCAAGATGAAAGTATGAGACATATTGACTTGTGCAATTATACAGTCTTTCGTCATCTTTTTCTATTATAAACTCTTTTGTAATAAGATGAGTTTGAGATTTATCCTTCTTAGAATTCTTGGAAGGAGAATCTAAAGCTTCCCTTTTCCTAGCTAGTGTAAAGAAACGAGTTCTGAAGTCTTTATCCACTGATTCCTATGCTTGAGATTGACTTCCTCTGGCAAACTGCAAGCCCATTAATGACCCTGTGCTGTCCCTTTAAGAAAACATGTTGGTGAATCTAAGGTAGATATAATAGACATTGCTAGAGGCTGAATGTAGGTGTCTCAACAAGTTAAACGGAAGGAGTAACAGCAGAAATATTTTTTAATGGAAAAATCTACACAACACAAGCCTTAGGCTAAACATTGTTCCTGAAATGGGTGGTAGTGCGTTCGGAGAAGAGAAATCCCAGAATTTATAAGGATTGCGCTTGACCTACAAAACACGTTTGGGGGAATTTCTGGAACACTCGTTCACACCTAATCCTTTGATTTCAGAAGCCTTATTTTCTTAGGACAGAGCTTGCTGCCAACAAGCAAACTTCAGTGTGGGGCAAAGTCCCCCTTCCCTTCTTCCTTTTCCTTCTCCTCCTCCTCCTTTTTTCCCTGAGCATCATTTTTGCTATTTCTGAAATCCTGAGAGCCAGAGGATGCTGAGGATAACAGTCAGGTGTTCCTGGCACACTCCTACTCTGCCTTAGAGCAAATGAATCAGGTATCGAAACTTGAATATTTTTATTTTCTACCTATCATATTTGCAGTTTTTTTCATACTTAAAATTTTTTTATTGAAGCATAGTTGATTTACAATATTGTATTGGTTTCAAATGGGTACCTTCTCCTTCTAAAACTTTTCTGCCCCTTCCATTCTTAGTGAATCATGTGTCTGCCTCATTCTTTCTCTTTTTCATTCTTCTCTTTTTTTGCTACCTAATCCTAAATTTGGGGTCCAGCCTGAATTAAAGCCAAGCCCTGGGAACTTCCATGAAGAACACCTAAGGTTCTTCCTGTAAAAGATAAGGAAAGGCCACCCCACGATGCTCTTGGTAGGCGGTAAAGTTGCTATGGCAACCACCTCTTTTTCAATTTCCAAATCCTGGGACGTTTTCTCTGAAATTAGTTGACTCCAGCATCTTTCCCAAGCATCAGCATGGGCGTGGCTCTCATTTAACAGGGCTACCTGTTCCAAATTGGTGAAGGAGCCATTTCAGATTCACAGACCAGATCAAAGGTGTGGTGCTGGAACCAGAAAATCAGGGGCTGCCACACCCCAACTTGCTCAGGGAGGGAACTCTGGGTTTTTCATCTGTATTTTGCAGAAGGCCAAATGCTCTTGGCACTTTGTGAATAATACTAATTATGTATTCCAAATTACAGGCTGGGCAGATGTGTTAACCAGGCCCTGAGGTGCATTTGTCAATGGGTGTAAAAATGTGCGGCACTGGGCATTTCTGTAGATGGTCCCAGAGGGCTTAGCCAAACACAGAGCAAACTTTGAAGGACTGTTCAGCTATTTGGAATCAAACTTCACCTGCTCTTTTCTTCTTTGCCATCTAGTTGCACGTTGCTTCATTAAAATATAAAAAGTAAATAAAAATTAAAGCATAAACACCAGGACCTTCCAGGCATTTGAGGGCATTTTCTCCCCAAGTCTGTTTTGTTTTTTGGTTTTGGGGGGGTTTTGTTTTGTTTTGTTTTTGTGTTTGTTTGTTTTTATTGTCTGCTTTCTCTCTGGCCTGCCCTCTCTCCTAAGCCGTTCACAATCATCTCCCAGGTTAAAGATGTGGATGCCAGCCGTTTAATACCCAAAGTTCTTGTGGGTAGACAGGGGCTCCATGGACAATTCTTCTGCCTCATCTATTACTTCTGAAGCCTAAATGTCTAAGGCTTCATTTCCTTTTTTTCTTCTTTTCTTTAACTTTTGATTTCTTTTCAAATAAAATAAGGATATATGTTTCAAGGAGGAGTAACATTTTAGTTACCTGTATGAAATTTTTTCTGACTCTTAACAGGAAGCAGATTTCAGTAAGAAGAAAAAGAATGTTATTATGTGTGAGAAAGGAAGTCAGGAAGAGAGAGAATGAAGGAAGGAAGGAGAGAGAGAGGAAGGGAAGGAGGGGAGCAAAGAAAGGAGAAAAATAAAAGAGGAGAAATCATAAGCAGTGGAGTGGAGTAAGAGATGCCACGGGGTCTAGAAAGAAGAGACTGGGAAAGTACAAGAGAGAGAACGTGCACCTACCTCTTAGAGGAGACCAAGGACAGCTTCTTTTACTGCCTATTCCAGAGCATTTATTTTTGAGAGCAATTTTCCAGAGCAAAAAATCTTGATTCAGTCTGAAGTATTAGATTCATAAGTCACATTTCACTGAATTGCTGAAAGCGAGGCCGGTCTACAATTATCTCCAGGTAGAAACTAAAGATTCTATTACATTATTTAAACATATAGTTTACATGAAACTCCCTGGGTTATTTCTCTCTTGTGTTAGTGTTTTATTTCTAAGGTGGTGTAAATATAATCTTGAAAAATTCTGCCAGAAAGAACCCCAGGCTGACTCTGCTGAAGGGTAATGCAGATGGGAGAGTGGCCTTTCTCTGTCTTATCCTGCCCCCCATCCCAATTCTGCCCTGTTTTGTTTTGTTTTGTTTGCGGGGGATGGGGGTGGGGTCCTCCTGCTCTGCGGCTGAGAAATCAGATTCTCTTTTCAGGGATGTTCAGGGTTGAAGGATGATCACATTTGAAGTGAAAATACCTGATTTTAAACCTTGTTTGGAGAGTCACTCCAAAGATTGCCCATAAAAGTTCTTCCCATCTGGTCCTTCCAGAACATTCCTTCTCAGAAAAGAAAATAAATAAACAGATTGCTCTCGGCTTCAGTTTGGTGCCAAGCACCAAAGACTTCCAAAAATATAGACACGTCCCTGAGGTCCTAGAGAAGCAGTAAAACGTGGGCCAGATGTGGGATGAGGGTCCCTTTTGCTGTGGTTACAACAGAATCATAACCAAATACACTAATTTCTGTTTTCAGATCTGACATCAGACATGATGTAAGTATCAAGATATTCACCAACGTGTTACAAATCACAGTTTGAACTATCATTCTGTCCACTACTAAACACAGGTTTGGTATTTTCAAGTGCTATGGGACTATAACCTCTCCCAATAGTTTCCTGCTTCTTTATAGAACTGCTCAGCTTCCCAAGCAGCAGGAATTACTGTTTGAATCAAAGACAGTAATAATACTTCTCATTCTTGCTCATGCAAAGCAGTGAGACCTGAGCCCTTCTGTTTTACGCTGCACACTGATTTGGAAGCAAATATTTTTCCAACAACATCACCAAATTGAAAGCATTTTGAAAAATCTGAAGCCTTCACAGAATTCTGTTTTGGAAAAACCAACTCTCGGGGATCTGTCAGTGACATAAGCCATTCCCTTCAGTTTAGCTTGAAAATGAGAATGCACTCTGTCAAACAGCTCTAAATTATATATATTTGCAGATGTAAACTGAGCACAGGGCATTCCAAGATCCAATAAAAAGGTGGGGAGTGAGGGCGGAAAAAAAGATGTATTTTCCATTATTCCCTTCTTATGTACCAATAAGAACAATGACATCTTCCAGCTTTTAACGTGGTTTGGGGTGTATTTATTTGTGAATAAGGTACCCAGGCACACTTGTGAGTCTGAAATGCTCGATCAGGTATGCATTTCTAAAGTTATAATTCACCCAATACCCCAAAAAGTACTAAGTGCTAAATACAGACAAAGCTCTATGCTAGATCCTGTGACGGGTATAAAATTACCCAGGAAGTAAAGTCAGCCATTTAAATAACCTACCCTCTATTAGGGTAAGAAATAAATAATGCAAATATCTGAATTACAAGACAGCATTTTTCAAATTAATCTTTAATTGATTTATAATTCATTTAAATGAACTTAATGAGGCAGCCTTCTCTTTTCTTTCTGAGCTCTGTCAATTGGAGTAAGACATGAAAATCACTAATGGTCATCTCATCTCTATCTTGTCATTGATGAGTATTCAAGGGAAAGTTGTAAACTAAACTATACCTAAGGACTATGCTTTTCTACCTCAGGCTCTTATAAAGCACTCTGATACCCCAAAACGCCTCAGTCTGTCACATTGTTTTCTCCCCCTAATCCTTTTACTTTCTTCTGAGAATTTTCAAATACATAAGAAAGTAGAGTGAATATATAATGCACCCTTATGCACCTTTCACCCAGTTCCAATGGCTACCGATGCTTAAACCATCTTGTTTCCTCTGCATCCTCACCTGCCTCTCCCCACTCCTCCCAGGCGGGATTACTTTGAGGCTAATGTCAAACATCATATCGTTTCTTCAGTAAATATTTCCGTGTCGTCACATTGCTTTTTAAAATTTTGTTTACATTTTAATGAGTCCCTGATGTCTTAAGGTATTAATCAGGCTACTTCGCAGCCTACAACAGATGCCAAATTTCCTTATACCTACACATATAAGTGGTAGAATTGGCCCATCTATTTTAAACAAGTTATCACTGAAATTGTCTATAAGCATCATCATTTTTAATCATCATGGAGCTTTTGCATAGCTATGTATCTGAGTTTACAAGCTCACACTTTGTCAGTCACTTCCACACTATTATTTTGAGCATGTTAGTACTTGCCATTTATTTATTTAGAATATTTTTATATTATAATGAGTTTCTCACATTCTTGTTTTCTTTCCTGCTCCGAGGCAGTTATTGATCTGTGAAAGCCTACTATTCCAGGGAACAATTATTCAGTCTCAAGGGAGAGAGCTACACCCAGTTTATGGGTCTTCTTTCCATGTGGTATTGAAGGGACAAAAGCATCAAGTTTAAAAGAAATGACCAGGAAAAACATCTAAACACCTAGGGGATTCTTACGGGGTAGAACAAGCTCCTAGTGGTGAAATCAGTAAAAAAGTGAAAATTACATCATGAGGTTAAGTGGACAAGAGGAATTGAAAAGTCATGCTTCTTTATTCTAAATGAAGAATTGCACTCCCAAGGCTCACCTCTATTGGGAAAATGAAGTCTTACGTTCAGAAGGCTCAACCAAAGCATAAAAGGGTAAAATAAATTCCCTGGTGCCTAGAAAAAGTCACTCTGCATTAGTTTCTCCTTCTGCCCAGAGTAAAAGCAAAAGTTTTGTGACATTCAACAATAGGTCAAAATAACATCCTGTGTTCTGCACACCATATTCCAACTCAAGCAAAATGTCTATGGATTTTTTTTTTAATTTCAAAGCCTTTTGATTAAAGTATACCAGAAGGGCACTGACAGAGCAGGCTGTTTCTGTTCTTCTGCGGAAGGTTTCAATGGCCGCCGTAGACTCTCTAAATCTATTTACTTCAAGGCTGGAATGAAACAAACATGACAGATGGCTTTAAAAAAAAATCAAAGGGGAAGTTCTTGGAACACATCCTTCAAAATAAAATTTTGTTTCTTTTTTTTTTTTCCCGAGCAGCTGAAATGATTTTTCAGAACATCTGATGAGCGATTTTAATACTTCAACTTTCTCCTCCACGAAGCGAGGCCATTCATTTGGAGACTTCTGTTCTTTTGTTTTATTTCTGCGAGTGTCTTTCTTTGACAAGACATAACGTCTGAAAACGACAATATGCTAAATGAATGGACCCATCGTATATTTGGCTACACAAGGGCTGCCGGAGCGTACTTTGGATTTTGACGGGAGAATAGAATGCTTAATGGAAGAAATCTTGAAGAAATAAAAAGGGAAGTTAATGAGCCTCCATGTTTATTATTGCTCATGTACAACGGACTGAGTAATTTCCCTTCGTCCGTTGCAAGGACAGTAACTAGAAGGCTAGTCCATTCTCCCAAAGGCTGGAAGAGCTTGATGGTTAGGAAAATGCCAGGAAAGTGGGGAGAGGACTGGGGGACTCGAGGGAGGGTAAGGAGTGGTCTCATGCAGAGGCTGCTTTCTCCCACCCGTGATCAGAAGAGTACTGACTTAACCACCACCCCCCACCAACACCACCATGGTCTTACTTACACAGCTAAGATTTAACTTCAGGACCCAAGTGAAATCAACCATTGACATTAGCACAATCTGTCAAAGCAAAGAATGGCCCTTGCTCAGTTGTGATGTGGATTGGATGAGAGGCAGGAGGAGGAGTCTGGGCTGGGTCACTGGGGATGGGTCACATGAGTCCATGGAAGACAGGAAAAGAGACCATTAGGATGCTAACACATTGACTTTCAAAGGCATATCTAAAGACACACAAATTTCAAAATCATATAGTGTCTTGATCTCACAGCTAGAAACTGGAAGACTTCGACCTCTGCAGAAAATCAACTTGAGGATATTGTTTTCAAACACAGATGTTGGAGGGAGAGGGACATGGATCAAAATCTCTGCATCATCACCTTCTGGCTGTGTGACCCGTGACAATGTGGCCCAGACTTTCTAGGTTCTCTATCAATGTCCCTCAAACATTGATCAGAACCCACGACTTAGGATTTTAAGAGGCTCAAAAGAGAATGTGTAAGAAGCCTCTATCACAGAAATAGAACCTTAATACAGCTATCTGCCACTCAGGCCCCGTAGTACTAGCCACAGGAGGGTATACTCTACACAATCACAAGGATCTTCCCTGACCATAACATCTGCCCAAGAAACAGGTCATTATGCTAAGTGAAGTAAGCCAGTCAGAAAACAAATACTGCACAATTCCATTTTTATGAGGTATCTAACATCGTCAAATTCGTAGAAGCAGAAAGTAGAACGGTAATTGCCAGGGCGTAAGGTCAGAGGGAAAAGGGAAGTTGCTATTCAGTAGTATAGAGTTTCAGTCATATAGGATGAAAAAGATCTGTTGCTACACAACAATAGGCGTATAGTTCCCAATACTGTACTGTATACATCAAAAATTTAAGAGGGTAGACTTCACATTACACGTTTTTTACCGCAATTAAGAAAGAAACCCTTGCAGCTCCCTCCACGGTCCCAAACTTTGACAGCATTCCTGCAAGGACCGCCCAAGGAAGCTCACCAATAGTTATCCTGATTATGAACATAAAAGATAATAATAATATAAGGCCAAAATGCTAAGTACTAAATGCTGAACAAGTAGTAATGACAGAAAATACTTTGAGTTACAAGCGAAAACAATCACTTTCATCAGAGGGGTAAGAAGATGAGGAGGGACCAGGAGAAATAGCTCGCTTTGACAGAATGCTCTATGCCAGGCCCTAAACATTGTTTTCAGAAAGTTCCGTTGAGGGACTTCCCTGGT
Source organism: Hippopotamus amphibius kiboko (assembly GCF_030028045.1). NCBI lineage: Eukaryota > Metazoa > Chordata > Mammalia > Artiodactyla > Hippopotamidae > Hippopotamus > Hippopotamus amphibius. The sequence goes on from NC_080196.1 coordinate 96,857,138, forward strand.
AGCACAGTGGTTAAGAATCTGCCTGCCAATGCAGGGGACACAAGTTCGATCCCTGGTCTGGGAAGATCCCACATGCCGTGGAGCAACTAAGCCCATAAGCCACAACGACTGAAGCCCACACACCTAGAGCCCATGATCCGCAACAAGAGAAGCCACGGCACTGAGGAGCTTGTGCACCACAATTAAGAATAATAGCCCCCACTCGCTGCAATTAGAGAAAGCCTGCTAGCAGCAGTGAAGACCCAAAAAAACAAAACAAATACAACAAAAAAAGAAAGTACCATAGAAAGAAGAATCCAGGGATAGATCAACGTCTCATCCTTTAATATAGTTCCTGGCCCAGTGTAATGTTTCATAAACGTTTGGGGAATGAATGCAAAATCCAAATTTCACAAAACCATCTTTACAACAAATTTTATTTATTTAGCTGACACAAGTTAATGACATATTTACAAAGCTTATAATAAAGCCATTTGGTTTGGCAGTGTCATTTAACACTAATGATAAGCTTATGCTTTGACCCAGAAATTCCGATTCATCGTGTTTGCTGAAGAACTCTGCATAGAGCACAAGGAGATATGTACATGTGCATTCATTATAACACTGTTGTCATGGCAATGGCTGAATAAATGGGTGGTCTGCTTATACTGTGGAATACTACACAGCACTGAAAAGGCATCAACTAGACCTTTTAGAAAATGAGGATAACCTTTGGGTTCCTTGCTCTAAGCTGACAGTGCCACTTCTTTTTTTTTTTTTTTTTTTTTTTGGCACACGGGCTTAGTTGCTCCGCGGCATGTGGGATCTTCCTGGAGTTGGGATCGAACCCGTGACCTCTGCATTGGCAGGCGGATTCTTAACCACTGCGCCACCTAGGAAGCCCATTGTGCCACTTCTTTAGAATTGCCTTCCCTAAATCCCCTGGATGAGGCTTGATCTAGACTGATAGCCCTCTAAGCTCTTTACAGCACTCTTTACCAGGAGCCTTCACCTGGCTCCCAGTTAGTGCTAAGCAGTTATTTGTTAAAATGTTGAATGAATCATAATATTATAACAATAGCACGGAACACATTGAGAGCTAACCATATGCCTGTTTCAAGAATTATAAAAGCCTTCACTCACTTAATCCTTGAAACACCCTCATGAGGTATAAAACATTATTTTTATATACTATGATGGAGAATACAGAGGCAAAGAAAATGCTTAAAAAAAAATAGAAATAGAGCAAAGCCTACTAATCAGTCCTTCTGGGATGAGAACCTGAAAAGCTGGTCTCCCTAACCCTGGGCTTTAGCCAGCTGAGATCATCAGACCTCTACCCTCCTTGAATATACCACCTCCTTTAACAAACTAAAACACAGGGAGGATAGTCATTGTTTCTGAGCAAGCTTCTGCCCACCATAATTGTGGACTGGGATTTTCTAGGGAAAAAAATGATGACACCGATCCGAAAGTCAGTTGGATAGTAGAAAACATGGTCTGGTAATATTGCAAAAATGCACGTGGGAACACCAGAGTTCTGGTCCCTGGAGGGTGCCCTGATTCAGGAGATAGAAGCACCCAGGAGACCACCCCCTGGTGGAAATGGAGACGTGCAACCCCCTGCTGGAAACGACATGGGCCTGGCCATGACCATGGGGCACATTCTGGTCCTAGGAGAGCCCTAGCCACAAAGGATGCATCTTCCCTCCATCACTGGGATAAGGATCACACTCTACCTGAGAAAAAACAATCTGGTCACTTTGAATAACCTGCTTTAGACAAAGTTTATACTCAGGGAAGCACGAGAAATAACAGAAACAGAAGGCCTGTTGAAGAGCTCCCCAGAGGATGTGGCAGAGGAGAACAAGACACAGAGAAATGATAGATCGGAGGGATTACTAAAGATATTTGATACTTAATTCAAAAATGAGGTTAAATGTAAAACAAAGCCAGGAGGAGGACTGTGTAAATGATGTCTCTCTTCCACTATAGTATTTGTCAAGCTTTGTAACCTGGGCCAGCAGCCACATGTTTCTAAAACCGTGGTCTGTTCTAAATACGTACTTCCACCGGAAACTGATATGCCAATTTTTCCTTGAGGAATGATTAGGTCATTAAGTCTCTCATTCGAATAATTAATGTAAAACTGAGAAAATCATCAAGATAATTCAAGGATTTCTTTAAGAACTTTTGGCTACAAGCTAGATACACCAAACAAAAATTGTTTTAGATAGACATTTCCAGGTATTTTCCTACATCTTCATTGTTATTTGATGTTATATATGCACACAAAACATAGGTTACTAAAGAGTAAGATTCGGATTGTAAAATCTGGGGTCTTTTCCTCTCTTCCTCCCATAAATTTTTTTCAACTCTTTTGGGGTAGAATTGATGAGTGCAAATTGTCTCCCATAAATTATGTACATTAAAATAATGTTTGCTTCTTCACGATTTTCGAATTTTGTCTGCCTGTAAAGTAATTCTCAATGTTTTGTGTCACACCCAATTAGTTCAAGAGATACCCCAAAATTCTCAAAACTATTTTTTTCCTTCATTTTAGGTAGTTTTCTTCTATCTATTTAGCACTTTAACAGAGGGAGTCCAGAATTTCAGCAGGCAGTGTCAGAGATTCAAAAGGGCAGTCCCAGAGTGTGTCACTCAAGATTGGCAATCATGATGTCAAGGATCCTTTAGAGCTGACTCACAGATTTAAATGAATTGGAAGCAAGGTCCTTGATACGTTATTCTTTCCCAGCAAGCTTGGCACTGCATTTCATTGATTCTTTCAACAAATAACCTATTGGGCCTCTTCTGTGTGTAAGACCTCTGCTTGACACTTCAGGGCAGGAGCGGAAGAAGAAGGCAGAAGAACAAAATTGAATAAGACACAGAGCCTGACCTTTAGGAATTCCCACCCCAATAAAGGACATAAGTCCAGTATATAAATATAATGAAGAAAAATAGTGCCAGAGAGCACCATGGCTGTGGCATTTATGGAAAGGAAAGATGACCTTAAGCAAGGCGGGTATTGGGAGTCAAATTTGAAATTTCTTAGAAGATATGGGTTTTAATAAAGCCTTAAAATGTAGGTAGAGCTTTGGCAAGCAGAGTGAGGAATAGAAGGGAATTTATTTCATAAAGAAAGCCCAACATGAACAGAAGTTCATCTGAGAAAATCAGGGCCACGTCCAACAATACAGAAAGTTCCAACTCAAAAGCACCGTATTAACTGTCTATCTCTTTGAAAACCACAGACCTCTTAAAGATCCAGAAATGTTATTTTGTGCTTTCGTTTTGAGATTATCTACTTACTGATTCCTTCTGTATGACTAAAATGGACTCACAAGGCTCTAGATACACCTCAGTCAGTTCTCCTCTGGTTAGTGTCCTCTTGAGCTTTTCCTTACAAACTAAAGCTAAGTGCATTTGAATTGGTAGGATCTTCTTCACATCCTTTTGAAAATGCAGAGTAAATATTATGCTGGCTCCTTTCTGCAGTCAATTAATGTATCCTTCTTGCCAGTGTCATAAATATAACTTGTTTCAGCTGATGTGTCTCCCGTTGCAGACACGTGCTATTGATAATTACTTGTTTTTGAGTTCTTAATCGCTTGTGCATGGAAATACATCTGAGGTTTAAATGTTAAGACTATTGCATTACGAAATGTCTTCTTTTATAAGTGAATAGGCCATCACAAATCCTATTCTATGTGCTGAAATCATACTCACCAAAGGAATCCGTTTACCATACTGAAACCCTAAAACAATCAGATGTTCCTGTAAGAAAGTGAACACAACAGCCTCTGTGCCCTCTCTGTAATCAATTTCCTGCAGCTTCTGTATGATGGCAGCTTAGGAAATTCTCTGGTTTTATTTCCTATGCTTAGATAAAACAACCATGATTCAGTTAAAGACGCTCGGTCTTGAAAATGAATTTAAGGGAGGTCCTGTTTGGGTCTAGAGTAAATAATGATGACACTTTTCTATGGAACTATGATGGCAGTGGGAGTAGGGAGAGTCAGAACAAGCAATGGAATGAATCACTGCAGAGACATAAGGTTCCCATATTAAAACATTTATGCCTGTTTCTTCCCTGTTTTTACTGCAGCGAGGGGTGGACTGTTTGTCTTGGTATAGCTCAATCACAAATTTTCTGCCAGACCCCCAAGGAAGATGGGAAATGCAGTTGTTTTTTTAAGTGTGAATATTGCATCTTTTAAAAAAAAAAGAGCCCTTGAGATTTAGGGCTTAAAGGGATGTTATTCTATAAATTTGTGGGTCTTGTTTGAGAACATCTCTGCCGTTTCCTCTGCTGAAGTCAAAGCACAGAGCCCTTGACTTTAAAACTGCACGGTTTGGGTTTCCATCTACCATCACCCCGGAGTGAATGTTGCCACTGGCATGCAGGCCTAATTGTTTTATGAAACGTATTGCAGTTATAGCTAAAACAAATCGCCCATAACAAAAATTAAAATAATAACGATAATAATAGCTTGTACCCCAGTTTAGGATTCTGATTCCTTGCACATTTAATGAGCCAATGTGGCCACTTCTTAAGCCTGAATTGTGTCAGGGTGTTTTCAGTCTTGTGTGGCCTAGCAGCTCTTAGTTGTGAGACATTTTGTTATTTATTTGGCCTCATTTTATAACAATAGGACTCAACTCTATGAATAAGGAAAGGCCAATGGATTAAGCCATGGGAAATAAACTCAAACCTCTTTTAATTTAGATTTATTGAAAGATCTGAATGAGCTTTTATAAAGTGTGAACTATAAAATTTTGAAGGAGTTAACTACTAATTATATTATTTTTAGCTGTAATAAATTATCACTAAGTAAAGGTCCTCTGACAATAAATATATATTTGTATTATGCATAATTTTCCCATTAGTTGTTCAAATGTAAGGATGCTCCCAGATGATTATGACATTATTACTCTTAAATAGGCTGGAGCCTGTGGTCAAGCTAGTGCCAGTGTTCATTCGCTTAGTAAACCCCCTGTACATCAATCAGGCAATGCTGACTGCCAGCCGAGCCACTGTCTAAATTATTGACATTTATTTAATGACAATGATGCTGCCTTAATTGTAAATTTGCTCTGGCTCCAGATGATGTTTCTGTAAAGTACTTAACCACAAATGACTTGCTGTACCTTTAAAAAGCACATCAGCATCATTTTAGCCCAGCACCACCCATAGAAACAGAATGCAAGTCACATGTGTCATTAAATTTTCTAATACCCACACTGAAAACAGTAAAAAGAATCAGGCAAAATTGATTTTAATAATATATTTATTTTATCCAAATACATTATGTATGTGTATATCCTGTACATACCCAATATATCCAAAATATTCTAACTTCAACACCTAGTCAATAGAAACATTATTGAGATATTATGGGGGGGAGGGGAGGAGGGAGTTGTTGTTGTTGTTTGTTTGCTTGCTTTTCTAAAAGACTTCGAAAGCTACTGCGCATTGGTCACAGCATACTTTAGTCTAGACAAGCCGCAGGTCCAGGGCTCAGTCACTAGCAGCTGGAAGCTACTGTATGGGCCAGCACTGTCCTAAATAATTACAGATGGTTCCTGCCTTAAGGAAGTTTTGACTTAGAATTTTTTGACTTTACCCTGGTGCAAAATACACTGATAAGCATTCAGTAGAGACTATACTTCAAATTTTGACTTTTGACCTCTTCCAGGGCTAGCGATATGTGAGTTGATCCTCTCTCATGATACTGGGCAGGGCAGCAAGCCACAGCTCCCAGTCAGCCTCAAGGTCATGCAGGTAAACAACAGACACATTTACAACCATTCTGGACTCATCCAACCATTCTGTTTTTCACTTTCAGTACAGTATTCAATAAAAGACATGAGATATTCAACCCTTTATTATAAACTCGACTTTGTGTTGGATGATTTTGCCCAACTGTGGGCTAATGTAAGTGTTCTGAGCATGTGTAAGGTGGGCCAGGCTAGGCTAAGATGTAGCTTAGGTGTAATAAATGCATTTCCAATATGATATTTTCAACTTACGATGGGTTTATTGGGAGGTAAAACTGCTTTTATATGTATTTTTTTAGCTTTGAGCTTAAAACACTCAAATTACTATCTAAAGAAGGGGGGAAAAGGAAATAAGAAGGGAAGAAAGAAAATGAGTTTGGCTCATATTTTTTAATCTGACCTCCAAGGGGCTTCATGGTCTGGCCTCTACCCTCTCTGCAATCACATCTCACTTCACTACCTCCCCTGCCTTCCCTTGAGCCTGATACTCTATCCAAACAAGTTCTAATTCCCCGACTATCCCAAGCTCTCCTGCCTCAGTCTTAACACTAGCTCTTCTACTGCTTCAATAAGCCTTTCCACCCCTCTCTGCCTGCTAATTCCTTCTCATCCTTCAGCTCAGCCTAGAAGCTCTCCCAGCACTGCCTGGACTATGTGTGCCACTGAAGCCACCACGTGGCCTTGCACTTCCCTTTCCATGTGGCCTTTATACACATGAGGGTCTTTCTTCTAAACTTTAAGCTCCCCAGTGGCACAGACCTTTTTTTAAAATCATTGCCTTCCAGTTCCTAGCACACTGCATGGCTCATTAAAAGTGATCACTAAATTGTGTTCAGTGAATAACGAATGAATTGATGGTGGAGAAAGAAAGAAATATTGGAACTAAAATGACCACCTCCTCTCCTGTTCCCAACCTCTGATTAAGAGGCTGCAAAGTTGATTACTGTGCCACACTAGACATGGTATATGGATCCTGACATCTCCGAACATACCGTGGTTACATAAACTGCTTGGTTTAACCTGCATCCTGCGGTTAAGTTGCCCTGTTTGATGCTGCAGCCTTCTGGTCCTACACTGGCTAAATGATTAATTCATTCTAGAGCTAGATGAGAAGACAGCCACACTTGAACACAATGGATATTAGGTTTCTTGGGATTCTTTAGAAAGAAAGAGACTGTATCTGTTCAACTCACTTCTCTTTGGAGATATTTTAAGTGTAACGCACTGAAAAGCAACACATCAAAGTTGGGTCTTATTTTTTGTGGTTGAAGTTCTCCACTTTCTAGTCCTATACCCATCACATCCCCATTTATAGAAATCTCTGTGTTCATCAAATCACTAAGTTTGCTATCCCCCAAATGCATCCCAAGTTTCCCTGTTTCCATGCCTTTGTGCCTCATGCATCCTCGTCCCAGGATTTTTCCCAACATCACCTGTCAAGTCCTCATTCAATACCGGCCAAAGACCACATCTTCTACAAATTTTTTCTCTAATCTCCAGTGAAGCTACTCATCCCTCTTTTCAACTTCCTCTAGTACTTTAAAGCATTATAGAGGCTGCAATCACATTCTGATCTGGGTCATGTAGCTGATTTACTTTGTTATCTCTCTTGCTGGACTTTGTTAAAAGATAAACTGAAGCATTTTTTATTTTTTTATTTTTATTTTTGTTAAGCTCTTCATTGGAATATAATTGCTTTACACTCATACCAGTTTTTGAGGTACACCAAAGTCAATCAGCTGTATTTATACATATATCCCCATATCCCCTCCCTCCCGCGACTCCCTCCCACCCTCCCTGTCCTGGCCCTCTAAGACATCACCCATCATTGAGTTGATCTCCCTTTGTTATACAGCAACCTCCCACTAGCTATCTATTTTACAGTTGGTAGTGTATCTATGTCTATGCTACTCTCTCACTTCATCCCAGCTTCCCCTTCGTCCCCCACCCCACACCCCAGCCCTGTGTCCTCAAGTCCATTCTCTACAACTGCATCTCCACTCTTGCCCCGTCACTGAGTTCATCAGTACCATTTCTTCAGATTCCATATATATGAGTTAGCATACGGTATTTGTTTTTCTCTTTCTGGCTTACTTCACTCTGTATGACGGTCTCTAGGTCTATCCACCTCATTACATATGGTTCAATTGCATTCCTTTTTATGGCTGAGTAATAGTCCATTGTATCTATGTGCCACATCTTCTTTATCCATTCATCTGTTGATGGGCATTTAGGTTGCTTCCATGTCCTGCCTATTGTACATAGTGCTGCAATGAACATTGTGGTACATGTTTCTTTTTGGATTATGGTTTTCTCTGGGTATATGCCCAGGAGTGGGATGACTGGGTCATATGGTAGTTCCATTTTTAGTTTTTAAAGGAACCTCCAAACTGTTTTCCATAGTGGCTGTACCAGCTTACATTCCCGCCAACAGTGCAGGAGAATTCCCTTTTCTCCACACCCTCTCCAACATTTATTGTTTCTAGATTTTTTTGATGATGGCTATTCTGACCAGAGTGAGGTGATACCTCATTGTGGCTTTGACTTGCATTTCTCTAATGATTAGTGATGTTGAGCATATTTTCACGTGTTTGTTAGCCATCTGCATGTCTTCTTTGGAGAAATGTCTATTTAGGTCTTCCACCCATTTATTTGCTTTTTTGGTACTAAGCTGTATGAGCTGCTTATATATTTTGGAGATTGAGCCTTTGTCAGTTGCTTCGTTGGCAAGTATTTTCTCCCATTCTGAGGGTTGTCTTCTTGTCTCTTTTATGGTTTCTTTCGCTGCACAAAAGCTTTTAAGTTTCATTAGGTCCCATTTGTTTATTCTTGATTCTATTTCCACTATTCTAGGAGGTGGGTCAAAAAGGATCTTGAAGCATTTTTTAAATTGTAAGAGTTTAAAATTGATACAGGACTTCCCTGATGGCACAGTGGTTAAGAATCCACCTGCCAATGCAGGGGATACGGGTTCAATCCCTAATCCAGGAAGATTCCACATGCCTTGGAGCAACTAAGCCTGTGTGCCACAACTACTGAAGCACCTACAGCCTGTGCTCCACAAGAGAAGCCACTGCAACTTGAGAAGGCTGTTCACCACAGTGAAGAGTAGACCCATTTGCCACAACTAGAGAAAACCTGCGATCAGCAACAAAGACCCAATACAGCCAATAAATACATAAAATAAACTAATTTTTAAAAAACTATAAAAAAAAATTGATACAAATTGGGCAGTGCCAAATCAGAAGTGGTTAGGAGCACTCTGCCAACAGGAACTGGGAAAATACTTATATAGAGAAAGTATAGAAACAAAGAAAGGAAATTACTGCTTGGCTATAGTTTAAACCTCACTGGCTATTTGTGATTGGTCATCCTTAGGTTTCAATTTCATAACCTCGAGGCATTTACAGGCTTAGTTTTTGGTGTTTACCTAGACTGTCACGCATTAAAGCCATCTCAGTCTAATGACCACTTGTTTAATTAATTTAACAGTTTATAATTTCTTGGGAATGAGGCAATGATGTTTGCATTGCTACACATCCTCATAGCACCCAGCAAAAACTTTATCTACAATAGTTACTCAACAAGAAAGAGCACTGAAGCATCTCTAAGTCCAGAAAATAGAACAATATAGTATAAAAATCTTCAACAAGGTTTTTCTAGCAGTAACCAGAGGCTAATCCTATACCTAAACCTTAGGTCGATACAGCTTTTAAAATACTGACCATATTCTCACTGTATAGAAATTGTCTTTTCCAAATGCTGGGTTGGTTTTTTCCCATCCTTTTCTGCCTTAGTGATGTATAACTGTGTAAGTTCTGTAACTGAGTAGCTGCATGACCTTGGATCACATTGAGCCCCTTTGGAGCTCAGTTTCCTTATTTACCAAATTAAAGAATTGAATTAACTAATCTCTACTGTCTCCTTCAACTTGAAAATGCCAATTGTTTATTTTTTTAGAGCATTCTTTGTTTGCCTCGATTACAATAGGAGCAGTGGATATAATTCAGTATTTCCGTATAAACTCAGCACCAGGGAGGATGAAGAAATACAAGGGTCCAAACTCACCACCACTTTTAGGCATTCACAGAAGCAAGCAGCAACCTTCATCATGAAATATAGGCATAAGCCTGATTTCTCTGTAGATTTCTCTGGGCAAAGTTTTCATTTTGAAATAGATGAGTACAAGGTTAAGATTTTGAAGGTCAAAGGGATTCTGGGTTGGTTGCCTATTGATTCATCTCACACTACTCCTCTCAAGAGATGGCTTCCTGAGGCATGGGAGAGTTCTTCCTTACATGAATCTCATCATTTTATCTTTGGGAAAATTCAGAATGTAGCACGAATGGTAACGTACATGGTAGGGCACTGCCAAAGATTAGAACCAAAATTTGTTTTGATTCATTTTGACGGGCCTTTTTTTTTTTTTCCTGCAGAGGAGAAGTGCTGTGTAGTTGCTGTTGGATTTTTTTTTAATTTTATTTATTTATTTATTATTTTTGGGGGGGGTACACCAAGTTCAATCATCTGTTTTTATACACATATCCCTGTATTCCCTCCCTCCCTCGAGTCCCCCCCCCCCTCGAGTCCCCCCCACCCTCCCCGTCCCAGTCCTCTAAGGCATCTTCCATCCTCGAGTTGAACTCCCTTTTTTATACAACTTCCCACTAGGTATCTATTTTACAGTTGGTAGTATATATATGTCTGTGCTACTCTCTCACTTCCTCTCAGTTTCCCCTTCACCCCCCGCCCCCTCCCAAATCTCGAGTTCTCCAGTCCATTCTCTGCAACTGCATCCTTGTGCTGTGTAGTTGCTGTTGGTTTTTTTAAACAAACCTAATCTGAATGCCTCTTGTTTGTAACTGAATGTTATTTAACATTCACTATACACCTTCTGCAAACAACATGCTAGGCAGAGCCCTTGTTCTTTTGGAACTCACAGAGAATTCAGGGAGGAGAGGAGGAGATAGGATCTACATTATGTAAATAAAATGATCTCTAATGAAAACATTTTCCTTGAGGCGTGAACAAGTGTAATAACTACCAATTTTGTGATGCAGCAATCAATCGCCTTCCAGCCCTAAAACCCTCTGGTATAACATCAGCCTTGTAAACACTGCTGGATTTAGGATGTAAGAGTTCCTCCTCCCTTTCCTTGACCCCACAGGATGGATGGCAAGCTGTGCCCCTAAACCCCCCTCACAAGGGACCCTGGATCTACTCTGTGGCAGTCTGGACACAGCCAGAACACAGGCCCTTCTTGTTCTGCCCATTTATTTCACTTTTTTTTTTCTCAGTTGGAAAGAGTAAGAGCCTGTTTTGCCTTGCTTCTCCATACAGTCCCTACTGGTCAAATACTGCTCATGTGTGGACCTTGTCAGAGCCTTTGGGGATTATCAGTATTATCAGGCATGATGTTAATGGGCTGTCATCCTTGGCTGAAGTTGACTTATTCTAGATGCTTTGTTTACTCAGCTAACAAAAAGGCAGCTTGGAATTAAAAAAGGAAACGTGCCAAGCAATTAATCCATAACTTGGTTGCAATGCTTTGGGGATTTTCTAACATTTCTTTTATTGAATTTTTGTTTAAGTGCAGTATCCTTTTTTCCTCTGAAATTTCATCCTGCAGTTTTTTATTGCATGCCATTTCTGCAGGAGGCACATTGAGCCATTGGGACCTTCTGGGTAAATACCACGTGTTTTAAAATATTTATCAATAATGAGGCTACTTGCTCACACATTCCCTGAAAATGCCAGGCTGTGAAGCCAATTCTTTGCACAGGTTTTAAAAAGACATCAAAATGCGCCTGCCATAAACATTTTTGTTACAAGGCACTTTTCTTTTGAATAACATACCAAAACAACAACAATCCAAAAAAACACACAAAAAAACAAAAACCCTGCAATTAAAAGAGTGAAATACATCTAAATCTATAGACTATAAATACAGAAATTCTTTAAATGTTAGCATTCCAACACATAGTAGGGAAATCTCTCTGGAAAGAGATAGCAATAGTCATCTATTAGGCATATATCCTAGTAATACTTCTTAATTTTCTTAAGAGAATGTCAGCTGTATCTTTTGGCTTGGTTGACTGCCAAAACATATAAATCTATCTTCAACCAGCTGCACACACACACAAAAAAAACCCAAAAAACTCACTGCATAATTTTTTCAGAGACTATTACCTTGAACTCCTTGCTACCCAATGAGTTAAATCAAAAGCTTGATTGTAAAAAATAATATCCATAGTGTATTGCCTAAAGAGGATATATTCTATTAATTTCTCTAGATGGTCTAAATTTGCAGTTAGTTCAAACCAAACCATCAGAAAACTGCATCCTTCATTGCATTGATTTACATCCTAAAATAGCATTTGTTGAATTTTACTTTGGCATTACACCGAAGTTTGCTTTGCTGGTAAAAATAGAATTGTCAATGAAACAATGGAATGAGGAGACAATAAAAAAAACTCACCACTGTATTTATTGAGGCGGATGCTGAATATGTGATTGTAACAATATCACTTTGTGTCCTCTTTCAGGTCTCAGAAATGCTGTACTTCTGGTCAACTGTCTTTTGTTTTGATTTTGTGGGGGTTTTTTTGTTTGTTTTTTGTTTGTTTGTTTGTTTAACTTCAGGAACGCTATGTCACTTTTAGGTGATTATTTTCCTTCTTCTAACTGATCATCTTCCTTCTTGGCTTTGCATGTTATCGTGCAGAGACCAAAATCATGGCTCAATTCTTGCAAATACACAAGTTGTACTCTAAACATGTCATAGATTTTATACACTAACTTTTTCCTTAGATTGATTTTATTGTGTTTACATATTCATTTCTTTATCTTTGTATCTTTATGTCACCTTGGTCATCTTACATCAATCTTTTCTTGGTCATCTTACATCAATTTTAGGAGCAAGATGGACCATATATCAGTCTATAACATTGGTTTTATGATAGTTCAAAACTAGACATACTATAGGCCCAATGACTCTGGAAAAATTAGAGCGGAGAAAAAAAAAAGTCCAAGAGTTAGAATACAAGGTCATAGAATGAAGCCTGGGGGCTGATAGAACCCATCGCTCTGTCTGATGCTTAAATTGTGGAGCCTGAAGCTCTGGGCTCACTCTGGGGGCTGCAGAGACTACTGGACTCCAAGTTCATATCCAGGACAAACTGTAGAGGCAGAGTGTTGTGGGGAGGGAGGGAGCAGAAGCATTCTGCATACCTGATACCTGCATTTACTTACTTGAGTCCTGAACTTGCTGTGTCCTCTATACTACTTGCTTGCTGGTTCAGAAGTAAATCAAACTGAAAGCAATCTCAAGTTTGAATTACATCCTTTAGACTCTAGCTTAGACCTTGCAGCAGACACTATCAGTGCCCCTCACACACCGTTCTGACATATGCCACACCCTCCTACCTTGGCACCTACAAACTCTGCCCGAGGGCTTTCTCTCAGATGCATCTGAGCTGGCCAGAAGTGCCAGAACCTGGACACTTTCTTCTTTATTCTTCTATAGCTCACCAAAATATGCAAAGATGCGTTTGATTATAGTAGTCATCATTCTTCACGAATATTCTTTCCACATATTTATATTTCAATTGGGATATCTTTTAAGTTTTATTTAAAAAATACTGCCTACTCTTGTGGTTGCCCAGGGGAGGGTGGTGGCGGAGGGAAGGACTGGGAGTTTGGGGTTAGCAGACACAAACAATTGTATATAGAATAGATAAAGAACATTTCACTTAGCATAATACCCTCTAGTTCTATCTATGTTGTTGCAAATGGTAAAATTTCATTCTTTTTTATGGCTGAGTAGTATTCCATTGTATATGCATCCCACATCTTCTTTATCCATTCATCTGTTGATGGACACTTAGGTTGTTCCCATATCTTGGCTATTGTAAATATTTTTGATCATATAAGATTTTGTTTCTTGTATTTTAATTTTTCTTTGTTTTGTTGTGACCTTATGTGGTCTAATTTATAATCTTTTCTTTTTATGATTACCTGGATATCAGGTGTAGAAATGCCTTTTCCACCTCAATATTACAAAAATATTATCTTAAAATTATTTTAGTTATTTCATAATTTCATTTTTTACATTGAAAATCTTTAATCAAACTAGAATTTCATTTAAGTTAAAAATATGTGAACTAGAAATATTGCCTTTTGAAGATAATCTAATTCAGATAAGGTTAAATTTTAGTAATTTTAATAATTTAATCATTAGCCTATTGTTCCAATGTCAATTACTGAAAGCATTATTTCCCCATTGATTTGAAATACTACCTTTATTATATAATAATTTCTGTATGTAATTTAGTCTGTTTCTGGACTGTTTATTATGTTTTATTACACATAGTAGATCTTAATGACTTTATTCCTGTCACTACTTTCAATTCATCTTCTTAAAATCATCCACTATATTTGCACTGATTTTTTTAAAGACTATTGGGTCACCTGAAGAATTCTCACTTCTCATCTGTTACATGCATTTTTTTTTTATTAAAAAAAGTTTGTCTTCTTTAATTTCTTTCAATATTTTATAGTTTCAGGGTACATATTTTGCACTTTGTTAAATATATAACTATTTTATTCTTTTTGATGCTATTATAAATGAAATTATTTTCTTAATTTTGTTTTCAGATTGTTCATTCCTAATGTATAGAAACACAATTGCTGTTTGTATATATATCTTATATTCTGCAATCTTGCCAAATTAGTTTATTAGCTCTTATAGTTTTTTTTTTTTTGATGAATTCCTTAGAATTTTCTAAGGAATACAAGGAATACTAGGTCATTTAATCTGAAAAGAGTTTTTTACTCATCTACATATTGCTTTCTTTTGTGTTCGATAAATATTTTCTATTTAAAAAAAAAAAACAAGTTCAGCACCATATCCTTTTAGTTTTAATGAGGCAAATATGAGGTCTCACCTGTCAAGTTCAAGTATAGCGTCATATCACACCAGTCTTGATCAAATATAATGCGGTCATTATTTTCCAAGTCTTTCCTTGTTAGCTTTACAACTTATATCTGATCTTTTCATTTTGGTTTTCTTTCCCTCATTTTTCCTGCTCACGTGCCTGAGCCTAAACCCACCCACCACCTCCCACATGCATCCGCATTTGCATTGCTTTACTCTTTTCTTACATATTCCTCCCTTCCACCACTCTTCTTCCAAAATCTAGGCACACAGCCCGTTAAAACCAAATAGTGAAAGAGGCATTTAGGAAAGATGCTGACTCACTTCACATTCATCAGGAGCAGAAAGAGCCCTGGGAAGTATCTAGTTCTGTTCTGCCATTTTATTATTTATTTATTAGTTTTTTTTAATTTATCTATTTTTATTGGTTGTGTTGGGTCTTTTTTTGCTGTGCGCGGGCTTTCTTCAGTTGCAGTGAGTGGGGGCTACTCTTTGTTGTGGTGCGTGGGCTCCTCATTGCCCTGGCTTCTCTTGTTGCGGAGCACAGGCTCTAGGCTTGTGGGCTTCAGTAGTTGCGGCACATGGGCTCAATAGTTGTGGCTCACGGGCTCTCAAGCGCAGGCTCAATAGTTGCTGCGCATGGGCTTAGTTGCTCCGCGGCCTGTGGAATCTTCCTGGAGCAGGGATCGAACCCGTGTCCCCTGCATTGGCAGGCGGATTCTTAACCACTGCGCCACCTAGGAAGCCCCTGTTCTGCCATTTTACAAACAATAACCCTGCATACCAGCTATGACAATACTCTGCTCACTTTGACCTGATTGGTATTGGAAGTCAGGTCTCCCTGCTCTCAGACAAGGACTCCAAGTCCCAGTCCCCACTGTCCCTCCACTGAGAGGTAGGGTGATTGGAGTTACTTTCCCTGGAAACAAGCTTTGCCAAAACCCTCCATAAGGGTTTAGTTATTATAGACCTTTAGAGCCAATGAGCATGTGTAGTTGACACATTACCGTATTTAAGGAGTTAAGCACCCTCTGTTATATTCCCTTCACAGGGGCAATTTAGTGACTCTCCCTTATGGATGGAAGAAAAAGCAGGGCCAGACCTGAAACTAGAGGGCTAGAGACAGACACCTATGTAACTATACCATATAGTTACAATGACATTAGCTGACATTTAAGGAACACATTACATGTCCAGGGCATTACATGCATTATCTCATTTAATTCTCCCAGCAGTCCTGTATGGCTGGCTCCTGTTAGCTTCATTTCACAAGAAGGAAGGGACATCTCAGGGAGGTATAGAAACCTGCCCCAAATCCCATGAAGACAAAATAGCAGAGCTTGCCCTTGGTCCCAGGCAGCAAGACTGCTGACCATGCCCTACACTGCCTCTAAGATATGGCGGGATGGTCAAGCCTCCAAGCTTTGGTGTCAGCCTGCCTGGGTCCAAATCTCAAACTTACAACTTACTAACCATACAAACATTGGCATGTCTCAGTCTTGCTAAACCCCAGTTTCGCCACCTGTAAAGGGAATGATAAATATCCCTTCCTCATATGATTGTCATGAGAATTAAATGAGTTTAGTGCCTGCCAAGCAATGGGAAACAATGTCCACATAGGAGAGAATATGCCTGACTACTTGAATGCTAACAGTCCCAGGCATTGAGAACCCCCAAGAGCACACCTACACCCCTCTGGTTTTCAGACCCATTCAGGAGGTGAAAGCACTTTCTTCTTAAGCACCAGACTGAATCGAAAATGACCAGCCATGGAGACACACTCCCACGTGTACCACTGGAAGAGGGATGAGGTCAGGGATTCGGTACAGCTGTGAGATCCATGGGCAATTTTGTTGGCTATGATGGCAGATTTAGCATCTTGAAGAAGCACTCAGGGGACCCCCCCCAAGCACAGGGAAGAACTGTTGTGCCCTGAACAAAAACCATCAAAAATCATTTTTTCTGACTTAGAGTCTCTGTAGAGAAAAAAAAAAGTGATAAACCGAATCTCCTTGAGGAGGCCTCTGAGCCCTCCTGGCACTAAGAAGAACTCAGAAGGAGTCTTTAGGCCAATCACTACAATTTTCTGATCTGTCTGTTGCTGATTGCCCAGGTAGTTTGAATTTGCACCACTAATGCTCCCCAAGATACATTGTCATCTTAGAATGCAGAGAGAAGAAATCATACGTGTGCATTCGAACAATACAATCATGGAAGCAATTTATTTTGAACATTACTTTGGAGTGAGGCCTTTATGCAACCAGAGATTTAATAAATACAGGGATATGAGACTGCATTTTTCACTTAGGTTCATCAAACACAGAGAGATTTCCCATTATGGAGAGAGAGAGTTTGGAATTGGGCTGAGGTTTTCCTTGCAGAGATTAAAAAGACAGATGGCAAGGTGCTGTGCTCAGGGAAAAGGCTTTTATAATCAAAGAATTAGAATTTATTCCTCAATCTGGCATTTAGGTTCAGCCTCTGTGCACCGGGTCAACTTATATGTTACCAAAAGTTTCCATTATTTCAATTTCCTGTGGCCCATCAAGCAACATTACCAGTTGTATGAGTCTCCGGGTAGACACACTTCAGGAAATTAAAATATCTATTTCAGTGGTGTCTAATTCCACTGCACGGATGCATGCATATAGGTTTACACACAGTGGATAAATGACACTTCCATCACAATGATGATCACTTCTATTGATTTAGCCCTTGAGCTTTATATATGTTACTGCATTTAACCATCTCGACAGCTTTACGGGATGTATGTATCATCCAGATATTGCCTGGTCACTTGTCCACTTGTGCTGCTCTGTTTTAGCTCTAAAGCAATCTGGATACAAAACCAGCCCTTTCACTGGCTCCCACAAGACATCCAACCATATCACGTATTCTAGAGTTTTATTTTTGTACTTAGGTAAGAACCAGAGGATCTTGGCAAGGAATCACAACACACAAGATTGCCCTTTATAAAAATTAGGGAAGTGGACATGCCCCCTTCGTGGGTTGCCAGAATGTTCTAAGGATTCATTTGATATGATTAAAAGAATAAACTTGAGATGAGGTTCTCTGAAAATGTGACATTATTTGAGGACCACATTTCCACGTTAAGGAACACATACATTAGCGAAGCTAATCACGAAGAGAATCCCCATTTGGAAGTGAGTAGCCTGCTGCAGTTTCACCGGTTAGTTACCCTGAGTACCCACTGTGTACCAGGCTCTGTGAAACTAGAGAAAGACACTGTCATTGGCCACCAGAAGCTCAACATCTGGCTGGGGAGATATCATAAACAATGCCTGAAATGTTCAGGTGTTAAACAGTAAAACAAGTGTGTCAGCGGGTGGGACCCATGGATGTGCTGAAAGATCCTTTACCAGAGCTGCCAAATCACAAGAGGAGGAATGTGTACTGCGGAAATGAATGGGTATGGGCCTTGGAGGTCGGTAGAGTTAGGATGGACACAGGAAAAGGGGGTGGGCAGGGGAGCTAGGCAGGCTCACCTGGGTAGACAGTGGGTCAAGCACACATGATGTTCATCTCCAGACCAGGAAAGACTAGAAAAGTGGGAAGACGTGGGGACCTTGGCAGAGAAAAGTAAACCAGTAGATTCACCATTAATTCCGCTCCCAGCTCCTCCAGAGCCCTGAAGGCAAAGACTCGGAGCCCTGTGTAAATTCGCTTATAGGATGTATGATGTCATCGAAAGGTAACACGTCCATGGTCTCTTACTCCAAGCTTCCTCTGCTCAGCTGTGCTCTTTGGTACGCAGTTCAGAGGTGACAGGACCTGGAGGAGGTTATCTCCGGCTCTAGCTAACAAATCCATCCTTCACACCTGAAGGATGCCAGAATGAGTTTAAGGCTTTGAAAAATGGCCACATTACATGACCACAAAATCAGTCAAAAGTATATCTTGGGCACATACTTTGCACCAAAAAAAAAAAAGCACCATAATGTGCTAGTATATATTTCAGATGCTGTCATGAGAAGTGGAATGAATTGTGGCTTCTCCACACCTGGCCAATTCTTCTCAAAAAAGATGTTTAAGGCACTTGTGGGTTGACTAGTGTGACCCCCAAAAATATGTTGAAGTCCTAACCCTCATGTTTTAGTCCGTTTGGGCTTCTTTAACAAAATACCATAGACTGGGTGATTTATAAACAACAGAAATTTATTTCTCACAGTTCTAGAGGCTGAGAGGTCCAAGATCAAGGTGCTGGCAGACTTGGTGTCTACCTGGTTCATAGATGGCTGTCTTCTTGCTGTGTCCACTGGAAGCAAGAGGACTCTCTGAATTCTCTTTCATAAGGACACTAATCCCATTTATGAGGGCTCCACCTTCATGACCTAATCACTTCCCAAAACCCCACCTCCAAATACTATCACTTTGGATATATGACTTTTGGGAGGATACAAAAATTCAGTCTGCAGAATGTTAGTACCTCAGCATGTGATGTGATTTGGAAATTTGGTCTTTACAGAGCTAATAAAGTTCACATGAAGTCACTAGAGTGGGCCCTAATCCAATATGACCAGTGTTCTTATAAAAGGGAGAATTTGGGCTGAGACAGAGAAAAAATAAAGTGAAGACACTCGAGGGGAAGACAGCCGTGTAACTGGAGAGAGGCATCTACAAGCCAAAGGACACCTGAGGCTTCCAGAAGCTAGGAGAGAGGCCAGGAACAGATCCTTCCCTAGTGCCTTCAGAGGAAGCAGGGCCCTACCAACAATTCATTTCCTATTTCAGACCCCCCAGAACTGTAAGACAATAAATTTCTGTTGTCCTGAGATAGCCAGTGTGTGATACCTTGTTACAGCAGCCCTAGGAAACTAATACAGCACTTGTTTTAAATCCCTTCCTGAAATCATTTATGGATGGTAAAGGAGAGTGAATGAATATGTGTGAGTCAATCTTCAGCCGTTTTAATGCGAGTCCTTCTTTTTTGGAAATACATCAATAATCAAAGATGCCATTTTTTACATTACTGGGTTAAGTTTCACTCTTGCTCCCAAGAGCAAGGAACGTCTCCTTATTTTTACCTCCTATTACTATTGGGAGAGAAAAAAAAACAGAGAGTTCTGTAAGTCATTATACTCTGAAGATATTTAGTATCAGGTTGATTACTGAATAAAAAGATCTGGTTACCGTCACATCTAATCCTCCAGAACTGAATTATATCCACTACATGGCTTTCTCTTCCGTTTCCTTTAATTTCCCCCATTCAACCACCTTTGACTACATTCCAGTTTCTAGCAAATGCTGCTGAAGCTTCAGCTATTTTCTTTAGATTATATAATTTTCCAGAAAACTCAGAAGTTGATCTGCTTAACAATGTATTCATTTTCCTCTAAAGAATGGTATTATGTTCCATCTCTAAGAAAGTGAGCTTTGTAATATTCCCTCTCCAATTTAAAAAGAAGCATTAGTCAGCTTGCACTGAATATTAAAAAAAAAAAAAAAATGAATGCTACTCTGATTCTCAGCAGAGTGAAATATTTTCTCCATGTAACCAGAAATAGTGATAGAAAAATCTTTTCCTTTCACACAGTATTTGAGCATAATTGGTAAAAGCCTTCAATTATGGAGGAAGTCTTATAAGAACTAGTCTTTCTCTCAATAAAACCTCTAATCCATTCGGATTTATGTGACTCTATTAGCTGAAGCCTTTCTATTAATAGCATGAAATGCTTTTTTCAAAGTTTGCACAGGGTGTGTGCCATGAATGTCTCCAGCCATTTCCCTTGTTCATCATAAAATTTAGATGTAATAATACTTTGTACCTGGGTGCTATTTTATAGAAATACTACAAGACTAGCAAATTACAACAGTACTCTACAAATTCAGTATAAGACTGCTCATCAGCATGGACGAACTGATGAGATAAGTTAGCTTAAATAATTGTGCATTCTAAAAAAATGAATTCTTAAATTCAAAAAATCTTAAAGATAAATTATCCCTTTTCTCATATTTAATAAAGAGACTTGACTTTGAATAATGCTTACCATACTATAAACCCTAAGACACTCAATTTGAAGGAATTGGGGAGGGGGAATTATTGGGCAAATTACAGGACTGAGTATTGATTCTGACACAATTTTCCTGTAAATTCATGGGCAAATAATCTCATCTCTTTTCACTTTCATTCCCAGTCTATAAAATAGAGTAATAATATCTACTTAACAAAATTCTTAAGATGATCCAATAATACAATGTGTGCAAAAGTATAATACTATTGATTGCTCAGGCTTTACAAGAACCAAACTGGTTGCATATACATGTATCAAACTTGTAGTGCAAACTGTTTACAATGAAATATTCTACATGCATATACACAGACCGTGCTCATCCATATCAATACATTTGCTATAAAACTGTAGCATCTTCATCCAATCTTCTTACCAAGGCAGGAACAGTCTCTACAAAACCCTTCAAAGGTGATCACCCCGTCATGGCATGAGCACCTCCAATGGTGGGAAACCCACTTCCTCACAGGAAAACTCATTCCATGTTAGAACAGCTCCAGCTATGAGAAAGTTGTTTTTGCTGTACCCTTTGAAATTTCTCGTATTCTATATCTGTGTTCTAGTGCTGTATAGAACAAGCTTGATGTCTCTTCCACATAATAGCTCTTTGGTTATTTAGAGAGTAATGTAACCCATACACTCACAATGAATAGCACATATCATTGGATCTTTGATATGGCAACCTGATGTAGGAAGGTTATTTATGTTTCTCACAGATGAAAGAACTGAGGCTCAGAGAGGGTAGATAACCTTTCCAAAGTCACAGAGCTAACAATAAAAGAGTCAAGGTTCAAACCCAAGTCTGCCAGACTCCACGTCCCATGCTCTTAACCACTATACCTTACTTCTAAATATTTCTTCTTCAAGCCAGACATTCTTGAAGCCCAGTTCCTTTCGTCCTTCCTCATTTGGAACATGTCCCAGACCTTCCTTCATTCCTGCTTCATTTACAGGACTCTCTTCACATCTCTGTTTATGTATGCCAACCTCAAAATGAACCACGTACAATGGCCAATGCACACGTCAACCATTCCAGACACTCTTACTATACCTCCCTGGGAGGTCTGCTCTCCCACTGTGCTGAAAGATAATTTCATACTTTCTCTTTTCTAAAACTGGCTACATCTCCTCCACCTTGCCTTCTCAGCCGATCGCTGTGTCTCCTATTCCTTTGAGAAAATGAAAGCAAACCAACTGGAGCTGCCTCACAGTCCCATCAGCAAACATGAGCCCAACTGCAGTGTCTATACCCTCTCTCATCCCTCCTGTCATGTCTCTGTCCCATCTCCATGGCTGGCACTTGTGTTCCCACCTCCTCATGGACAGCCTTCCTGGAATGGAACCTTCTTTCCTTTGCACCATTGTTTTCCTTCAGTCTAATGATGCATCTCTATCAGAACACCAATAGCACCTAGTATTTCCCACTTTGAAAAGAAGAAAGGAAGGAAGGGAGGTGAGAAGGGGAGGAAGGGAGGAGAGAAGGGGAGGAAGGGAGGGAAAATGAGGAGAAGGGAGGGAAAAGAAGGTCTGACCCTCACTGCCCCATATCCCACATGTTGAAAGTGATATCATCATTTCCTCTTGTCTATCTGTCCATGCCACATGGCAATCAGCTTCAGTCCACAGCACGTCCTGTAAATATTGCTACCATTACCTTCCACACTTTTCTCCCTAGTTCACTTTGCCCCAGTCCCATGTGTCTTCCTTATGTCTTCCAAAAACTTGTCATGCTTGTTCCCATGTTATGACTTCCATTTCATGATTCAGGTCTCAGCCTAAATGTCATCTTCTCGAAAAGGTCCCCCTCCACTCCCTAACCCAGGCATATTCTATCCCAATTTCCCTGTTTCATTTTCTTCATAGAATGTATTATTCTCTGAAATTATATTTCTTTGTATCCTTGTTTATTCTCTTTTCCCAGTAAAATGAGAGCTGGAATCTTACTTGGCTGTTCACCACTGTATCTCCAGTGACTAGAACAACACTGGCATGGAGTACATGCTCAATAAATATTCATTGAGTGAGTGAATGCAGTCAACAAATTAACCAACAATACTTCATAATGTGGCAATTGTCCTAACCATGACCACTGTTTTAGATTCAATAAAACCATTCTTTCAATCATCGTTCATATCATTAAATTAAGTGTAATTTAACTCAAGGCAAACTTATTAAGCATCTACTATGTGCAAGGCACTGTGGTAGATGTTTCGTGTGATATGAGAGTAAAATATTGTCACAGTCCCTGCCCCTCTTGGGAATGTATAGGGAAAAATACATCCAGAAGTAGGGGGATATTCTTGAAAGTTTAGTCTCATGGAATTTATAATTTTGAGTATTTTGAAGCTATGGGGAGGTGTTGTGACAACTAAAATAAACAGAAGGGCTATTGAAGGATATGAAACATTACAGAATTTCTAATGAGACTGAGTGAAATTCCTCTTGGAGAAGGATCTGGGTAGACTTTTTGAGCTAAACTTTGAAGAATGTGTTTGGGTATTTACAAAACATATTTTAAGAGGAGGGAAAACATGACAAAGATGCTTAGGCAAGAATGATGGTATTCCCTGCAGAGTAGAGTGTTTTTCTAAGCGCTTCTCAGTGACTACCAGTGGTCTGACCCCACACTTTAGGTCTATGACAGCTTGAAAGTCCATGATCCTGTGTGGACCACTTCCGGGTTCTAAGTTCTCTTCAGAATTTAATCCAGATCCTAGAGATGTTCACACCTGGTTGTATTTTGAGGTAGACTCAGAGAGGATCTTCTCACTCAGGAATACCAGATTTGGATAAACACACTCAGACACACTCAAAGACAAATCTAAGGAGGAAGCTTTCAGAAGCATTTTGAAGAGTTAAAACCACTGCACTAATATAAGATGGTGTGGCTGTTAAAGAGGTAAACCAGTTTATGAAGAATTATTATTAAATGGCTCCAATATCCGTGATGTAGGATAAGTGAATCCAAAGAGATGAAGCATAGTTAATGTAATTACACATCCACATCTTGTGATGTAGGACCATGTGAAGCATTACTAATCCCCAAACAGATACCTGCTGGGAAGACTATTGAAAACAGCTGTTTGGTCCACAAGAAATGAACCCAGTGAATTCAAAGTACTGCGGACATTGGACTGGTGGAGTCCCAGAGTCAGACCCTGTCCACTAAACCCAGGATTTCTAAGGAATTAAAGAGGATCCCATCAGAAGGTACATTTGTTTCAAGCATAAATCACCCTGCCAAGTCATTTATTATTGTAATAACCTCTCAGCATTTCCATTATAGGAGAGGACTTCTTTTCAAATGAAAAATGGCATACCTGATTATTTGCCTGGGACTTGGCGTCATACTCATTTTGGTTTCTTGTTTGAGGCAGTGAGAGGGCCAAGGAAAGGCCTTTACATCCTTGCACATATATCAATTACAGTTAATGGAGTTCATGGGTTTATTACGTGTTGGGGAGTTAAAAAACAAGAACCGTAATGATGGAAGCTATATCAACCTTACCGGTATATTCAAGAACACTTCAAGATTTCCAGCACTAAAGCTCGTTGAAACTATCTCAGTAACTGTTTACATTCAGCAAGGACAATTGTATGAGCCTATAACTCTTTTCCATCATATTAGAATACTTTAATAACCTATATTTTATTTATACCTAGTTGCTAAGTTTATTAGTGCTTATTACAGGATATGTTCTTAATTTTATGTTTTACAAAACAATTTGAATAATCAGAACTACTTTTGTGAATTTTCTTTCACTTGCAATGAGATGAGTGAATTATAAAAAGCCATTTCCTAAACATGCTAACAGGTGCAAGAAGGATTGACAGAGCGATACGGGAAAGTATTCTTAATGTAAGCTTTCCAAGACTTTAATTAGAATTTCTTTAATGAATGCATATCATTTTTAATGGGCCCACTTTACTACTGAGGGGATGCTGAATATAGGATATAACACTATATTTTATTTAACAATAACCATAATCAGAGTTACATAATATATAGGTGTGTGTATAAAAATGAGAACTAACTAGAAATCAGAATTTGTTATCTAAAAAAATTTAAAAAAAATATTGGAAGAAAATGCAAAGCAATAGAAACTAACAATTTTGGATTATTGAAGGAAACTTCAAATTACAGGTATAGATGGGGAAAAAAACCTGGCCCCATGAAAGCAGAAGGACGTGATGATTTTTAAACTTTCCTTTGAGCCTATGACCATGGCCCTGTCACCAGCTGACACTAATCGAGCCATGTCTTCCTAAGTGCTTGCTGTAGGGGAGCCCATGTAAGGATATAAAGTTCCCATGGATGAGAAGTTCCGTGTCCAGAGGATGGTCACATATCTCTGAATCAAGACCTTTCCTGGTCTCTCAAATGCATCACCCTTCTCTACAAGACTATGTGCCTTGGTTATTTTTTAAATCACCAAAATTGCTTCTGATTTTCATTCTCAGTTTTTCACACCAAAAGGAATGTTATCTAAGTAAGGTTCTCAAAACTGAACTCTGATGTGAGGCCTCTAGGAAGTAAGTCGCCTTTAAGAAGTTCTGAACATAAATTGAATTACCAAGAATTCTATTCATTGAAAAACATTATATTGCATCATGTCCTTTTCAAATAGAGTGAAACTTGCTTATATTAAATTTCTAGGAACCCGAGGAAAAAATTTGATATAGGATGGAATTTGATATACTCTAGAAATATTACATGTATGTGTAATAGACCTGGCTTTCCAATTTGATTGCTATACACAGGGATTCAATATAGGTGGGTTCAATATTAGGGGAGTCATTGAATTTGCATTTGTGTTTTTCAGGACATGTATGGTATATGTTTCCTCAAGGTAAAAAATCAGATTGCTTCCTGGGTCCAAGAAAGCTAAATATTCATGGGAACAGGAATTCTGGGAGGAATTTGAGCAGATGAGGATAGTGTAAGCAATCTAGTTTTCACTTCATTCCACTTTAATATTAATTTATTTGACTGGAGTACAGACTATTGAATTCTGGAACGGCATCTTTCTCTCTTTCTCAAGCTCTATAATTCTCTGGCCTATAATTTCTTTATCCCTTTATTCAACATTTGAATGTTCATCTGAATAAAAATGTTCACAAGAAGGGAATTAACCAAAAAGTTTCAACATGTGAAGAAATTTCCTGTCCTTAAGAACGTTGCAAGTCTTGGAAAATCATAAAAATAACGAAAAAGTAGTGCCTGTTATAAAAACTAAAATAAACCATCTTAATATTTAATATTTATATATAAAATATACCACCCCTTAAATTATAGACACTGAAAATTATTAGCATTTTTGCACACACTTTTATTGTTCCATTGATTTTGGTTTGTTTGTTTTAATTCTGAATGCAAACAGCATCATTGCAGAGATTCACACTTGGGTGAGAGAAACAGATTTATCAATCTTTCCCTCCCCGAAGGAAGACTCTATCACAAGGAATTCCATAGAATCGATGCTCTTCCCCAAAAGAATGCAGGGGTGAACTAAGGATAAACTCCATTCAGAAACCCTCAGATACTTTGGAAAACATGTTTCTTTTATGTGAGAGAACCAAAAGCTAAAATCATAAAGTTTGTCACCATACAGCTCTATAATAGCTTCTAAATCCTACAGATTTCACTCAGTGTTCCAAGTAAGCAAATGTAATGAAATAAATAGAAACATATGTTTTGAGTACCATAACAGATTGACTTCCCAACAGATAAGGAACTCTGAGCTATTTCTCTTACAAACAAGTTAGGTCATACAAATATACAAAACAATACTAATCTCTTTCACCTGAAACATTGTACGTGGTTGTTTCAAAAACCACTTTCATCATAAAAAAAAGATGCATATTTAGCCAGCTAAGCTCTTCTTTATACATAGGGTTATACTAGGGATTCGGCAGTTTATAGGGAGAGCCACTGCTTGCTTAGCCTCCACATACTTAGTTTATACCACAAAGGAGTCTCAGACCAATGACTGACTTAAATGACCATTTCACTGAAACAGCAGAGCGTCCCATGCGAAACCATTGATCCCGTAGCATCACACAGCCCCCGCTTCAGTTACATCAAAAGCAGGCCACATTGATATGTATTTAAATGAGGTACCACAGAATAAACACAAACAACAAACAAAAATGAATTAAATACTTGGATAAATAATGCAGAATTAATGCAAATTTAACACGTCTCCATGAGAACTTTCCTATAACTATTAACTCTCTCTCTCTCTCCTTCTGCCCACCCCAACCCCCTTCCCAACACACACACACACACACACACACACACCATCCCAACACACACACACACACACACACACACCAGCTGCTATAGTTGAAATATTGCCTCTGGAGATGCATTTTGGTTGCCCAAGTATCTTGTTTCCAACAGCAAGTTTGGGAGAGAGGCCACACGTTCACCTGCTCACAGTCATTGGTGCTTTGCTGTGAATTCTTATGGCCTTGACCCTAGAGACATCTAGCTGATTGCTGGGATGGGAAGGAAGGGAAACAGGAAGGGAAATGGTAATTTGGGAGAAGGGAAGGCTAGGGGACTCCCTTGAAGAAGGGCAAGGCTGGGTGGGACATTGTGTTTGTGGGGAGAGAGGGTGACCAGCTGCAGAAAGGGCACAGAAAAGGGAGCAAGAAGACCTGCCCTTCCTTCTCAATTTCACCTCCTGTTCTTCCTGCTGCTTTGCAGGGAGCCAGCTCCACCAGCCAGAGATTCCCAATACCTGTGGGGTGAGGGCCTTCCGGGTGTGAACACTGCAGAGAGAGGTGTCTACGGGGCTTGTCTGGAAGCAAACATGTCGTTTCTACTTCAAAAATATTTGCAGTGACTTGGAGATTACTGGTGGCCAAGTGCTCCCAAGCATCCCCCTTGTCACCCCCACTGACCGCAGGGCACAGCAGAGAAACTTTATCTCCATTAAGTAACAGAAAGGGGGAGCTTGGTAGCTGTTTGGTTGTCCTCTGTGGCCATTTGCCCACATGGCTTTGGACACTCAGATTCAGTTCCCTCCTTGAAGGCAGGGACATGGGGTCCAGACTGCCTGGCTGGAGACTTCTCTCCTGTTCTTTACCAGTTGACTTTTCAGACCAGATTGAAAGCCCCAGGGCCTGTGCAGTGTACTATCTCAGGTGAAGCCCGCTCTGGAAGCCCCTTCTTCCACGGTGTTGATAACTCCAGTTGGGACCTTTTCTTAAAATTTAAATTGGAATACAGTTGATTCACAATGTTGTGTTAGTTTCTGCTGTACAGCAAAGTGAATCAGTTATACGTATACATATATCCACTCTTTTTTAGATTCTTTTCCCATACAGGTTGTTACAGAGTGTTGAGTAGAGTTCCCTGTGCTGTACAGTAGGCCCTTATTAGTTATCTGTTTTATATAGTAGTGTGTATCTGTCAGTCCCAATCTCCCAATTTATCCCTCCCCCTCCTTCTACCCCGTTGGTAACCATAACTTTGTTTTCTGCATCTGTGACTCTATTTCTGTTTTGTAAATGAATTCATTTGTACCATTTTTTCAGATTCTGCATGTAAATGATATCATATGATATTTGTCTTTCTCTGTCAGACTTACTTCACTCAGTATTAAGCCTTTCTCTTTTCTCTTTATGTATAAAAATGTAAGAAAACTTCAAAACACTTAAGAACAAATTCTTTTCAAACATCCTACAGAAATTCAGACGTTCACATTCCCTTCAAGTTTGATCATTCTTATCTAGTCATTGACAGTCTCTTAGTGATTTCTCCTTACACATTTCTTTAGCCTGATTTGTAGTATTTTTTTAATTTGTAGCTTTACCTTATTTTGTTTTTTAGATTTTTTTTTTGTTGTGGACTGTTTTTTTTAAAGTCTTTATTGAATTTGTTACAATATTGCTTCTGTTTTAAGGTTTGGTTTTTTTGGCCGCAAGGCATGTGGGATCTTAGCTCCCCAACCAGGGATCGAACCCGCACCCCCTGCATTGGAAGGTGAAGTCTTAACCACTATACCACCAGGGAAGTCTCTGCAGTATTTTAAAAATAATCAAATGGCATTTTTGTAACCAGCCTGTCAGTGATTTTTTTTCCAAACAGGCTAAATTTAAGTGGGAAAGGGAAACGTAGTCCCTTGCAAACAGACACATTGCTAGAAACCACCCTTCTCTCCTCCACATGGTCCCACTCTCCCTGGAGGCTGGCACGGCCCATCACAAGCTGGCACCAGGAGGGACCCTGGATAGAGGGTGAGCATAAGAAGCCTCAGCTTCCCAGAAACTTAGGGCTTCATCCCTTCATCCAAAGTCTCAAACCCCAGTTCTAGATCTGGACCACTTGTTGCAAAGTCTCTGGCCTAAGTACCTCATTAAATGGACTCCAACTCTGCCTTCACCCCTGACCTTGGCCTTGATTCCCAACAGAACTGTTCCCTGAAATCCTCGCTGAATTCAGCAGCTTCCAGCCTCTCTCCCCTGGGTCCTTTCTTCCCTCATCTTTTTACTTCCAGAACCAGCCAGACACAGCAGTACAGAGCCCCCAAAGAAAATACACCGAAGTCCATTAAGAATCACCTAAAATGTCAACACAATTTGAAAGCGGGCTATTAACAGTGCATCTGTGAAGTTGACAGTACTTGTGATAAGCAGGAAAAACAACAATGAATACTAATGTCTTATATTTGTATAGCACCTTAGAGTTTTCAAAGTGCTGTCATAACACTCCATTGAGATAAGCAAATGGGGTATTATTTTCCCATTTTGCACATGAAAACACTTGAGTTCAGAAGGGTTAAATGCATGAGGCAAAACAAAGAATTGAATTCAGTTCTTGGACCCACAATGTAACTGTTCTGTGTATTATACAGGATGACACCCCCCGCCATGAAAATGATTGGAAGGTACCTATAAGATAGTCAAGTTTGGGGAACTTGTTTTTAAAATGCTATCAGTTTCCCCAATGTGGCCATGAAGCACTTGCACTAGACATGAGGACCACTTATGACATATGCAGACCCCAGGCCTCGCCCCAGCATACAGAATCAGAAGTGGGGCAGGATTTGCATATTAGATAGAGCCCCCAAGTAACTCTGATGCACCCACCCTAAGTGAGACAGAGCACAGGAAGAGCCAGTCTCCACCTGAACAGGACTTTCCTGAAGGAGAACTATAGAGAAGCAAGGTCACCACGAATTGTCATTCTGAGGAGCAGCCAATGATGATGGCATCAGGGTCCTACTCATCGACCTTGGAAGCCAAGTAATGGGGCAGCTTCCCTAAGGGGTTAAGAGCATGGACACTGGAGACAAACTACATAGGTTCAAACCCCAGACTTGCCTCATACCTGTGACCGTGGGCAAGTCACTTAGTCTCTCTCTGTGCCTCATTTTTCTCATCTGTAAAATGGGGATAATATTACAGTAATTATTATACCTTATGGAGTTGTGAGATTAAATGGGTTTAGGGGAAGTAGAATACTCAGAACAGCAGCTCGTGTAGAGTTAACTGTTGAATGAGTATCAGATGTTAATAAACAAGTGCTCCCTTTCCTTCTTCTAGATCTTTGCAGTGACACACGTGGGGAATAGTCACCACTGTAGGGACTCAGGCTGATGAGACTTCCATCTGGCACAAAATCCACAGTTAAATATTTGCCATAGTAAGTACTCGATAGATAGTCATGGTATGTAAAATGGTACAAAGTCCAACATTTTATGCAGATGGACGATTTAGAAAGGAACTGGATGGAATCAAGCATCTGTTCTTTGGTCCTACAGACCAATCCAGTTCCTGAGGCCTTTGAAGTGTGTCCTGAGAAGAGGCAACTATATTTTGTGAGTTTGTTTTGTTTTAATAAGCTTTCATGTAAATTCTAGCCGAGATCATCAACATTAGTCTTTCTGGAGGCAAAACAGGGGGCTCCCTGGCTGAGCTGTGATTGTCCTACACGAACGTGCGCTCCAGCAGCTCTCAACCACCACTGCCCTCAGTTTTCCCTCTTGCCTCCCCCTCCTCCAACAGAAGCCACATTCACAATCTACCTCTGCTGTTGATTATCTTCTTAACGCCATCCCTTAGACATTTTGGAGAGCAACGCAAGAAATAAAATTCTCTAGCTATTATTCACTTTCTAATGAACACCTGACTTGCTCATATGCTATTGGACTACAAAAAGAAGCTAAGCTGCGAGTGCTTCTCGACTTTAATGCACACATGAGTCTACCCAACAGGATTGCAGGCATTATGCTATTTGAAAAAGCATAAAGAGAAGCTATCACTCGGCACATGGTAAAAATGGCAGCCATTTGGAGCCACCCATGTAGATGTTAAGGCTGAGCTCTTGGAGAACTGTAGATATTTTCAGCATGGGCAGGAAAGAGCAAGTTTCCCTAAAAGAAAACACATTGACAACAAGGGAACAGGTTGCTTCTATTGTCAATGCCCTAACGACTTTCTTAAATTAGCTTTTTATGGGAACCCTTTCTGCATACTTGATGACGCTCAGACCACCCAAGTTAATTTGATACAAATGTAATTTAAGAGATTCCATGTGTGTCTTAAAGAAGATTTGGGTATGTGGGCTTTGAGTTTTTGTCGTTTTTTTTTTCCCCCTCTCTTTTTCTTTTACTTGTTTTGTTAACTTGGTACAAGTTCTTTACCATATATGTGCTTTTGAAAATGAAGATTTTCTGCTTGGTTATTACTTAGGGTGCAAGATAACAGTTAAAGTAAATGAATTACACAACTTTCATTAACATCAAATACAAATCAAATTTCAAATTGTGTTGCCATTTGAGGTGATTCTTAATGGACTTCAGTGTATTTTCTTTGGTGAGTAGGTGATGTATTTTACTTAGGTTTATACCTTGGACCAGGAAAATAAAAGTGTATTATTTTATGGAAGGCTGAAAACAGAAGAGGAATTTGAGTTGCTCAACTGAAACCTCCTCTTCTTTTAACTTTTTGTTTTATATTGGAGTATAGTTGATTAACAATGTTGTGTTAGTTTCAGGTGTACAGCAAAGTGATTCAGTTGTACATATACATGTATCTACTCTTTTTCAAATTCTTTTACCATTTAGCAACCTCTTGTTTTTGAGACTGAGGCAGCTGAAGTAAGACCTCCAGTGCTGTATCCATGACTCCTCAACACTGTTCTGATATTCAATAGAATATTTAAAAGCAACGAGAAATATTATAAGAGAAGAACTTGTGGGGTGGTTCTGTTTAATATTTCTCTCCATAATTTTTAATGGGCACTTTCTTCTTCTCTTCCATGTAATTTCAATTCATGACGTAAAAATCCACAGAGCTAAAATTTGTCTAGCTTTGCCTGAACATGCCACAAGTCGAGATTCTATCCTAAATTTTAAATATTCACGAAGAAAATGGAGAAGGCAGGCTTTGGAGTCAGACATTTCTAGGTTCAAATCCCAGTTCTGCCACAGGTTCTCTTTGAATGTTGGGAGTTAGTTAACTACTCTGTGGGTTAGTTTCTCTGCTGAAAAATCAAAATATTTATGTAAGACCATTATAAGAATTAAAAGAGGCAACCTTTGTGAAATACTAAATACATGGTATTAAAAAAAAAGAAGGAAGGAAGGGAGGGAAGGAAGGAGGGAGGGAGGGGGGAAGGGGAAGGAAGGAAAGAAGGAAAGAAGGGAGGAAGAAAAAAAATGGCAGTGATTCAGATGTTTTTTGCTGATGGGTCTCGGCACTCTGAGGGTTCCCAGGTGTGCCCAGCCCAGCCCCCTAGATCACTTATCACCCAGGTTGCAGATTTGTTCTCAGTGTTTGGCTGAGACTAAAAGGAAATGAGTCTCTCTACTAAGGTAGATTGCCTTATACTACTTTGACAAGGATGAGATTGGAAGAAACGACAATCCAAAGAAATGCTCAGGGGATGGACTTCTCTGGTGGCGCAGTGGTTAAGAATCCACCTGACAATGCAGGGGACACAGGTTCAATCCCTGGTCCAGGAAGATCTCACATGCCGCAGAGCAATTAAACACGGATGCCACAACTACTGAAGCCCACGCACCTAGAACCCGTGCTTCACAATAAGAAAAGCCACCGAACTGAGAAACTTGTGCACCACAACAAAGAGCAGCCCCTGCTCACTGCAACTAGAGAAAGCCTGTGCACAGCAACAAGATCCAGTGCAGCCAATAAATAAATAAATAAATAAATTTATTAAAAACAAAAAAACAAAACCAAAGAAATGGTCAGTAGAGAAATAGCAAATCAGGAGTTTCATAGATTTGTGTACCATAAAGAAAAAAATAAAGATTTACAAAGCTTTCATATACTTTACTGGAAAAAAAAAAAGAAAGAAAGAAATATGCTCCTAATTTAAGGACAGAAAGCCAAGTGTCAAATCTGTAACAGTCACAAAAATTAAATTATAAAGCTGTCAAGAAAAGATGTCCTTTAAATGGAGAAGCTCCCCTAAGGCATCTTCAGACAGGTCCAGGAAAAGCAGGAATGAGAGCTTGGAGAAGAGATTTCTTAGGGCAAATCATCAGACACAAGTTCAAGTGGTGGCCATTGGCTTAGTACCTAAGCAAAATATGCTACAGAAAAGGATTCTCTCTAACGCTTTACATGGATTGCATCATTTGAATGAAGCTTGAAAAACAATGTCACTGAAAAAGTGGGGAAGGATACTTAAAACCAAAGAAAGAAAAGTTTCTTTAGGAAAATTATCCACATCAATCTAGGATCAAGTTTAGGATATACATTTCTTGACTGAACACCACTCAAATACAGCTTGTTGAGATTTATATAATAGTATATGTGCAAAAGTAAATTCATTGAGTTGATCAGTGATGACTTAGAGGGGTGGGATAGGGAGGGTGGGAAGGTGTCTTGGGAGGGAGGGGATATATGTATAAATACAGCTGATTCACTGTTGTACAGCAGAAATTGGCACAACAGTGTAACGCAATTATACTCCAATAAAGAGCTTAAAAAAATTAAATTCATTTTAAGATGTTATGGTTTCATGTCTTATGCGTAAGACTTTCATCTATTTTGAATTCATTTCTGTGTATATATGTGAATATTACTCAACCATAAAAAAGAAGGAAATCCTGCCATTTGCCACAACATGGATGAAGCTAGAGCGCATTATGCTAAGTGAAGTTAAGCCAGAGAAAGACGAATATTGTGTGGTATAACTTATATGTGAAATTTGAAAAAAAAAATCACACATATAAACAGAGAGTGGAGTGGTGGTTGCCAGGGGTTCGATGGTAGGGGAAATGGGGAGATGTTGATTCAAAGGTACAAACTATTCAGTTATAAGGTGAATAAAGTTCTGAGGACCCAACATAGAGTTAATAATACTGTATTGTGTGCTTGAAATTTGCTGAGAGGTGATCTTGAGTATTCTCATCAAAAGAAAAAAAAATGTAACTATGTGAGGTGATGAAGGTATTAATTAACTTGACTTTGGTAATCATTTCACAATGTATACATATATCAAATGATCATGTTTCACACTTTAAATATACTACAATTTTATTTGTCAATTATACTTCAACAAAGCTGGGGGACAAATTTTGAGAAAAAAATTAAAGATGTATAAAAATGTTATGAAATAAAATAATAAAGTGCCTAGAACATTTCCTTGCACACAGCTTATACCCGATAAATGATAACATTATTATTATTACTAAACAGATATCTCAGTGGTCCAAACATAATCTTCACTGAGATAATTTTATTCCATCTCTAAGCCTCAGATGCCCACACTGCTATTTAAATCCATTCAACCATTAGCACAGAGGCATAAGCAATGTAACAGTTATATTAACATCTACTCATTTTTGAAGCTCTTTAATACAAGCCCTTCTGCCTCATCATTGATTCTATTTTTCAATCCTTTGATCGCTTTCTGGACTTTGTCCTAAATTCTTTCTGTCCTCCCTAAGTGCTCTTTGCAGACCAATCATCACTCTAATCCTTCCTCTTACCTCATGTCCTGGCCCCTCTGCTAATTGCACTTTTGACCCCATCAACCACATCATTTCAATTTACTTCCTTCCTTCTCTTCTTCAGCTGGCCAGTCACCATCCACTCTTATTTTAGTTCGATGACACTCAAACTTTTTAGTCTAAAGACCCCTTGATACTTTAAAAAAATTATTTAGGATGCCAATGAGCTTTTGTTTACGTGGATTATATCTATCAGAATTTATGTACTAGAAGTTAAAACTGAAAACTTTAAAATATTTATTAATGCTTTTTTTTTCACCACATGGCTTGCAGGATCTCAGTTCCCCGACCAGGGATTGAACCCAGGCCATGGCAGGGAACGTGCCAAATTCTAACCACTAGACCACCAAGGAACTCCCTTATTAATGCACTTTATTTTATTTTTAATTAATTTATTTATTTTTATTTATTGGCTGCATTGGGTCTTCATTGCAGTGCGTGGGACTTCTCTAGTTGTGGCGAGCAGCGGCTACTCTTTGCTGTGGTGGGCGGGCTTCTCATTGTGGTGGCTTCTCTTGTTGTGGAGCACAGGCTCTTAGGACACAGGCTTCAGTAGCTGTGGCACGTGGGCTCAATAGTTGTGGCTTGAGGGCTCTGGAGCACAGGCTCATTAGTTGTAGCACACGGGCTTAGCTGCTCTGGGGCATGTGGGATCTTCCCAGCCCAGGGATCGAACCCATGTCCCCTGCATTGGCAGGCAGATTCTTAACCACTGTGCCACCAAGGAAGTCCCTATTAACGCATTTTAAAATAACAATTATAATGCTTTTTACATGTTGACATAACACATCTTTATGAAAATACTATACCTTTCATAAAACAAGTGACTTTTTTTTTTTACATTTTTGAAAATCTGGCTTAATGGAAGATAGTGGATTATCATATCTGCTTCTGCTTTCAACTTGTTGAGGTAAGTTGAGATAAATTAAGAATATTCAGCCTTGCATAGATGTACAGTTAGAAAATGGAGAAGTATTTTTATAGCCTTTACAGATGACAGATTTTCTTCTTTGACGCTACATGACACTCAACATGAGTAGTTTCTTAAAAGTCAATTGCAGGACTTCCCTTGTGGCACAGTGGTTAAGAATCCTCTTGCCAGTGCAGGGGACATGGGTTGAATTCCTGGTCCATGAAGATCCCACATGCCGTGGAGCAACTAAGCCCATGCGCCACAACTACTGAAGCCTGTGCTCCTAGAGCCCGTGCTCTGCAACAAGAGAAGCCACTGCAATGAGAAGCCCACACACTGCAACCAAGAGAAGGCCCCGCTCTCCGCAACTAGAGAAAGCCTGAGCGCAGCAACGAAGACTCAACACAGCCAAAAAAAAAAAAAATCAGTTGCAATATGGAACAGGAAATCATATCAGTCAAATGTTTATAATCTGCTCCATTAAGATTAGTTGGTCTATCTTGCATATTAAGTGAATTGAGTGTCCATGCATGAATTTATATTATTAGCATTAGTCATTTGGAAAATATTGGTTCCCCAAGTTATGTAGATCTTCCAAATGTTGACACATTTAATTATACAATACCCAAAAATTGCATTTGTTAATATCACCACCAATCTCATCACAAAAGTCTTTAAGTATTGTGAAGCTGTCAAGTTCATGGTGGTGGATAGAAGTTTTCCAAAATACTAATTTTCACTTGAAAGCTCAAATTTTTATCATAGGCAAGAAATACTGTCACTTGTTTCCCTCGAAGTGACAGTTTCACTTTTTTCATTTTTGAGAAATTGTCTGCCAAATACCCAAATCTGAATAACTCTAGTTTTTCTTCCAGTCATTCTTTCAAGTAAAAACAAGTGTCTCATGAAAAAGCCACTGGATCAGTTCATAGCTCAATGTCACATGTACTTTTCCTGGAGGTGACTGTTGTCCTTTAATAACCAGCAGATGTGCTATATTTTCCTTCTCATCAAATCACACAAAATGGTAAAAAGATATATGCAAGAGCTGAGATTTCATTAAATGAATAATTTTTTATTGCTTCATTAAGAACATTTTAGGTGAAACTGGCTTCTTTTCCCACATGAATGCATGACACTGGTGCATACAATGACTATCAGGGGAGTTTGATTCCACTGACGATTTATGTCAGCAGTATTTCCCACACTTGAAAACCATGGTTTTAGATGTCACTGCACACTTTTGAAAACCACTTTCCCTTCTCAATGAAAGCTTCAAGAATAAATATGTAATAAATTTGCTTCCATGCCCCACCCCTCCTTAAACTTGTACAGGCTGATATATCCCCAGGTCTCTCCAGATCTTGTCTTGCCTTCATACTTTATACTTAAGTATTTATATGAAGCATTTAAAAAGTATAAACTCTGGCTGATTGCTTGCTTGATTTTTTTAAAAGCTTTAAAAATCAACTTCACATTTACAGATTAGCACACACCTGGCTTAAGAGTTCCGAGTGACTGACTCATTAAGAAGGATTTTGGAAAACTGAAGCGTGTCTGGGAGAGGTCAGTTGAGTTTGTGGAGTGACTGAAACCATGTCCTATTAGTACCTATTACAAGATCTAAAGGTGTTCAGGCAAAAGGTCTCTTGGGAGGACAGATGGGCTGCCTAAGAATTGTGTTGTGTGGAAAAGAGATTAGAAAGCTCCCTAGCAGTTCTGGAAAACCAGAGAAGAGCAAGTGAGTGAAAGTTACAGAAAGATTAACTTCCATTTAAAACTTTAAAAAAAAAAAAAAAGGAGATTTTCTAAGAGTTCTCTCTACCCACCAGTGGAATGGGTTATGTTGGAAGCAGCAGTCAACATGTTCAACAGAGGCTGGAAGATGCAAAGACACAAAAAGGGGAATGAGACACCAGCACAGACATGTGTACACAGTCTCAAGATGGCTAAGAACCCCAGGTCGAGATGACATGTCAAGTCCTTTCCAGCTCCCAAATTTTATAATTCCATAAATTTTAGGCACTAGCAATGGCTTAGTGAACTATCATTTTCATAATTGCTTTGTTCCATTTATTGTGAGAGTAAAAGAAGTGTGGGATGAATTCAAACTGAAGCAATTCATTCTTCTGTAAGGGAAAGTCAAGACATCACCGCCTACTAGATAATGTAGGGGAAGAAGATTATTGCCATGATCAGAAGCCTAAATAGGCCTCACAGCATGGCAGAGACGTGTGGAAATAGGGATTCAATCAGTGATGGTCAGGACTTGTGTACTGGCCTGAGTGTCCTGAATCTCACCTACAAAATATAACTGTATGGGTTTTTTGGGTTTTTTTTAAGTTCTTTATTGGAGTATAATTGCTTTACACTGTTGTGCCCAGTTTCTGCTGTACAACAAAGTGAATCAGGTATATTTATACATATATCCCCATAACCCCTCCCTCCCGAGACTCCTTCTAACCTTCCCTAACCCACCCAAGTCATCACCAATCATCAAATTAATCTCCCTGTGTTATGAAGCAACTTCCCACTAGCTATCTATTTTACACGTGATAGTGTATATATGTCAGTGCTACTCTCTCACTTCATCCCAGCTTTCCCTTCACCCCTTACACCCGTATCCTCAAGTCCGTTCTCTACATCTCTATTACAGACCTAGAGTCTGTCATACTAACTGTATGTTTTTATACAGAAATGTGGTTACAGAGCAAATGACATTTGAAGAAATAATTGGTGTTTTTCCCCCCAGTAAACCTCTACCATACCAATGCCAGGATTTATTAAAATTTGTTGAATGCTTGCCTAAGGAAACTATTTGCTGAGAGAATTGAAAAATGAGTTGGGTGAAGGAAATGCAGCTAATACCGCGTGATTAGAGTGGCACATTTAACACAGTGTCTCATTAAATGTTCTTTGATAAATTCACTCAGATTATCTTGGTTATGACTTGTGACAAGGACCACGAAATGGCTTGAAGGCCCTGAGGGCCAAAGTGACAGTCAATGGTCACTGAGTTGTGAGAAAATGCAAGAGGGAAGAGGCAGTGGGGGGAGGAAGAGGAAGGGTGCTTCGGGGATTGATGTTTGATCTGGTCTTATTTAATATCTTCATTAATGATCTGGAAGAGGGATAAATAGCCTGTTAATTAAATTTGCAAATGAGACTAAATTGAGAGATGTTGTAAACATGCTCAAGGACAGAGAAGTAACACGAAGGCACCTTGAGAGGCTGGAAGGCTGGGCCTGAAAAGAAAAAGCCAAAAGCATGCATGTGTTCTCAAAGGAAACAGTGGGCAGGAAGCAGTAGGAGACCCTTGCATGTTTTTTTGTGTTCTCTTGTTCCTTTATTCTCTCCATCTTTACTGTAGCATATGCAATTGATGTCTGCTGATACCGCTCTGTGGCATTCCCTTCTACACACCTTGAAACCTCCTTCCTGATTTCACTTTAGGGCTTTATTCTGGCCACAGCAGCAAGACAAGCTAGAAATATGACAGAGTTAATGCCTCAGGAGCAACTCTCACCAATGATGAATGGGGTGTGGGGGAGGTAGATAAATATCCTACCTTCCCTACATGTCTCCCAGGATTCCCCAGCAAGAATGAGCTCCAGTTGCCCACAGAGGTAACTGGCTTGAGGTCATGACTTATACTTGCTTCCAACCCACTTTGAATGGGCTCACCTCTTGAATTTATGACTTGCACTCAAATCTTTGGTCTCCTTCTTTGGAAAACACTGTCACTGGCTCAATGGATAGAATGTAGGGAAAGTGATGCTGTGACTTCTGAGGCTAAGTCATAAAAAACAATACAATATGGCTCCCACTTAACTTTCTCTTGGGTTCTCTTTTCCTCTGTACATATGGTACCCAGTCACTATGTTGTAAGGTAGTCCCCATCACGGCTCCACTCCCAGAAAGGTGGTTTTAGCTCCTAACCTTTGAGCTGCCCAAGAGACAAATCAACCCTTCTGAGTCCTACCCAAATTGATTTTTGAACAAAAGGAACATTGCCATTTTTTAAGTCACTAAATCTTGGGTTCATTTGTTACACAGCCATAGTAACTACAACAAAGTGCATTCTAGTGAGTCAGTGAGACACATACAGATAAGGTATCCAATACACAATTAGAAATTTCAAGTTCTGAACTCACAGGAGAGGGCAGAGCTAAAGTTCTGTGGGTGACAGTTTAATCCATAAAAATAGGTGGGTTGGCCCAGAAAGAGTAGGCCCAAAACTCCTGAGGCTTGGGGAATGCCTATGTTTACAGCAAGATGAAGAAAAGAGCACCCTTTCAGCTCTCAACTCAAATACCTCTGACCCCATGAGATGAAATCTAGTCCTCCTCTTAAATGACCTTAGCATCCTACACATCTGCCTTGCAATTCATATCACAATAACTATTGAATAATTAATCATATAATTTTATTACTTAATTTCCAGTTCAACCAATAGAACATATAAGATCCATGAGAACAAGGACTGATTCTGTCTTGTCCACTATATCCCAAGTGCTTAACAGGATGGGGGTTGGGGAGTGCTAATAAACAAATGAATGAATAAATGGATTTGGCCTAATAAATTAGTAGATCTTTGACAACCTTGACAAAAAAGATTCCATTTAGCAACGAATAAGGAAACCAGGCCATGTCAAGATGCTAAGTTTAACTGCATTTCACCTGGAGGAGACTGAAATTCACATGATTTGCTCCAAGCCCTGTAGCTTGTTTATAGATTGTACAGCTGCAAAACGTCCAAGTCTCCAGAAAAGATATGGAAAGTATTATGATTGACTACTGTAGTGAACATTAGATGTCTCTTTCCCCAGTGCAAAGATGTTGTCCTCAGCCTTTTTTCCATTTTGGCTTGGAGAATTCATGATTTTACCAGAAATATTATATCAAACAGATGTTGTTTTTGATCACTGAGCAAAGTATTGGCACTTTAGTGCCAGGAAGGAAATGTAAGACTGAAGTTTATTTTAAGCAGTTCCTTTCAACACATCAAAGAGTCATTAAGAAGGTGCATTTCATTCTAAATGCTAAGCCTGAGACTTGATGTGTGGCCATAGCTACACTTGTAAAAACTGTAGTTGTGTATGTTGTTCTCTTGGTGGCACATATCCAAAGGTTCCACCTGCTTTGAGGTGTCCCCCTCTAAATCTTTCCAGTTCTTAAGATGAATCCTATGTATATATATGGCTTAATCACTTTGCTGTATACCTGAAACTAACACAATGTTGTAAATCAACTATATTCCAATATAAAATAAAAATTAAACAACAACAACAAAAAACATGACTCCCAGAGGCTGGGCCAATGCCTGCACCAAACAAAGCCTTCTTAGAATTTTGAAACACATCAGATGGGCCTGTTCAGAAGGGCTTGGACAAGATAATGGCTGTCACATAAACTACGGTGGAATTGTGCTTTGTGCCATAGGCTTTGCAAGAAGGAACTCCTATAATTAATAGGCTCTCAAGTGACTCAGATCAGACTGAGAGAAACAAGAGAGTAGAACGTGCTCACACTTTTCAAGACAGCATTGCTTGAGAAATCTTTGGCCATATTGACTCTCTCTAGTTCAAATTAATGCCTAAATTTCCACTGGCTTATTTATCATCAGGAACAGATATCTGAGATTCTATAGCTTCTGCCGTCCCCCTGAACAACACACACCTGAAAATAAGGCCATATTCCCAAGGCAGTGACCCCGTTTCTCCAGCCTTAGGATGGTACATCTTTTGACTTTCTCATCATTATGTAACTTAACCACACATCCCTGGCATTCTCAGCACTCACTGGAAGGGCTTATTGGTTTGTTTCCTTGTATTTCTTATGCTTAAAAGGAAGGCATCGTGTCCATGTCCCAATGTCCCAACCACAGAACAAGGCATTCTAACCTCACTATTTGTCATGTGGCAAGCAACCAAATGTCACCTCAGTCAGTATGAATGGAAGTGAATTGAATAAAGAAACCAAAAAGCTCTGGGACATATGGCACTTTGAGAACAATGGGGTGATAATGGTCAGAAACTACGTTTGAGGAGAGTTTTGCAGAAAACTAAAAACAGTTCACAATTAAATGCCATGTCAGTGCTAAACTTATTAGTGGATAATTGGAGGCAGTCTTAGCAAAACTCAGGCTGGACGGTACCACCCCTACCCAGCGGGACACTATTCTTTACATCACTTCCAAATAAGCTTCTTCCAGCATCCTTGTCAACAGGAAAATACAGCAGCTTCGAATATGAACTCTGGTGAACGAGATCGAGGTTATTTCAAAAACATTGCAACTAAAAATATACCTATCTTTCTACAACATAGATAATCCACATCCTAAGATTCATTTTTTTTTTAGAATAACAATGGTTTCAGCAGGAGTGCTATATCATACAGTGGCGTTCAAGCATCCTTTTCAAATATATTTGAATCTCAATGCCAAGGGCATTGAATTCATCTCTGTGCTTGATCTTGAAAAATGCTGTAGGAAACACAAATAAGTGGTTAAAAAGGTCCATAAGAATGCAAAACGTGTAATTCCATTATGGCATGATAAGAAGAATGATAGAACATCAACATGCTAATGAGGCAAAAGAGAAGGTTCCATCATCTCTGGCTTAGAACACATTTAACAAATGAAATCTGGATAAAAACAGAACTGCTTATAGCAGCTCTCGAGAATAAAAAAAATCACCTTTGTAACATACTTTGTTTTCATGTATCTAATTGATTAAACTTGGTAATTTTACTTGAAAACTAGCTGAGAAATAAACCTGGAGACTTACAACTTAAGATTGTAACTGGATAACAGCTCTGGACACAACATCATCAGCCTTCCCACAAAAATACCTATGAAGACCCAGAAGATAAAACTTCATAGCCATAAGAAAATTGTGATTTCCAGTCAAACTCCTATCAGAATCTTGAAGGAAGTTCTACTAATTAAGAAGAAGATCAAACCAGCCTGGAAATTCATTTTGTGACTTACCATTTTTGTACTTGATTGGAAATATTCCCCCATTGTCCACTGAGATTTAGGAATTCAACATCTGTGCCAATCACAAAAGTAAACAAACATCTGTCTTTCCACCATGCAGGGGGAAGGCTTCTTTTTGAAGCTATCAATGTACTGTTTCATGCCCTCCACCTCAATCAATACCTCTCTTTACACTCTCTACTCAAAGACAGAATAGTAATATTAATGACAACAGCATCTAATCTTTTTAAAAAAATATTTATTTATTTATTTATTTATTTATTTATTTGGCTGCAGGATCTTTGCTGTCATGTGCAGGATCTTCGTTGTGGCATGTGAACTCTTAGTTGCAGCATGCAGGATCTAGTTCCCTGACCAGGGGTCGAACCCGGGCCCCCTGCACTGGGAGCACAGAGTCTTAGCCACTGGACCACCAGAGAAATCCGCAGCAGCAAATCTTTAAAATTTACTATGCACTGTGCTCAGGGCTTGATAAGCAGTATCTCATTTAAACCTCACAACACTCCATAATAATAGCAATATTACTAACTTCATTTTAGGAAAGGGAAGCTCAAAGATATGAAAGAACCAAAGTTCACAAACCAGACCAGAAGTAGAACTGGGGCACGAACTCAGATTACGAGACTCTCAAGGAAGTAATTAATGGGTTATACCACAGCCCTTATAAGGTATTTTTCAAGAAATACAGAGAAGCTGAGAGTCACATTTAGGATCACAGGAGATATTGTCCTTCCAGATGATGTGACATAAGGGGCAAGGGACAGAAGAGACATAGAGAGTTCTAGGGTTGGGACCCTATGCTGGGAAAATAGGGAACCAGGCTGGGAA
Organism: Hippopotamus amphibius kiboko; assembly: GCF_030028045.1. Lineage (NCBI taxonomy): Eukaryota > Metazoa > Chordata > Mammalia > Artiodactyla > Hippopotamidae > Hippopotamus > Hippopotamus amphibius. Next base: position 96,900,600 of record NC_080196.1, read on the forward strand.
TTTTCACTTCTGTGCATTCCATCGTTCAGAACGTTAGAGCTAGGAAGCCTAAAAAGAAACTCCCATCTGAGTCCTGAAGAGTCACCCTGGAAATAAAATGTAACCAAACCTCTGAGAAAAAGATGTGACCAGCACCAGAGAGCAAAGTCAAGAATAAATGAGACATCCTCTCTGAGGACAAAGATGAAAAATACTAAAAGATGAAGAAGGCAGAAATTGAACAAAAATAGGGGGAAATCATTATAAAAGTTTAGAGAGTGATCAGATTTCTGAAAAAAATATATTATGAAAAATGGAATTGGGGAAAATAGTCTGGACTTATCATTTAGAAAACAAACTAGCCTCTATGAGGCATAAAGAGAACCTTAGTAAGAGATGAGTAATTGAGGTGAAAAAAAATCCACAGGATGAGATTAAAAGTGATACAGGTCAGATTGAAAAGGCTTCAGGAAAATTAGAAAAGCAATAGCAGAATATAAAACTACATTGGAGGCAGTAAAAAGCATAACTGACCTTGCAAAAAAATCTATCAGTAGTACGAAGGGCAAACTTCAGTAGTTCTCCTAGAATCTGGACAAAATTTAAATGATGGGAGAAAATTTATATATATATATATATATATATATACACACACACACACACATATAAACATCAAACTTAAAGGCAGAAGAAACACAATATCCAAATTGGAATAAAAACAATATCCAAAGCCATAGTTAAGGAAAATCTTCCTCCAGAAAGAAAAATAAGTATGAGTATGATGATCAAACAGCTCATCATGTTCCAAGAAAATCACTGGGGAGAGGAGGGAGGGGATAAGGAACTAAGATATATTTTGAACACGTCTTGAAGCAATGACATTTTGACGACAAAGTTGTAAACCAAGAATATTATACCCTGCCAAGCCATCTTTCTGAATAATGGAACAGAAACCTAGTCTTGAAGAAGCAAGGGATCTGGTGATATACATCCAGTTTCCCTTCATTTAAAAGTACAATTAAAATTAGGAACTCAGCAAAGAGGAAGTCATATTATAAAAGCATTGATGGCCTGTCTTGTGGGCTATCACCCCAGGGAACCACACCCAATCCAACTACTGAAACTGCAGGAGCTGTTGGAGGCTGTGGGAGGTAGTTTTTTGTTTTTGTTTCTTTTTTTCACTCTGGATAAAGCTTCAAAAAACACTTTTTTAATAATGTGTTGTTACTCTTAATTATTCAGATTTAAGAAATAATTCTGGAAAAGAAAATTCAGAAATTCAAATATAAATACCAGTATGCAAAAAAAAAAATACCCACCTACTTCCCTTTAGGAAGATTGGAGGAAAGAAATTTTGAGATCATCTTTAATGGATAGAATGCTTTTCCTTCTTTTATTTACCACATTTCCATTAAGGATCTCATATTATTTAATTAAAAAATAAACTATTTAAAAGAGAAAATAGCATGTTCAGAATCCATCTCACTTCATCTACAAGGATTGATATCTTTGGCTTCACTCTGCTGGCACTAAAGCTTTCCAAGTATCTATTTTAAAGAAGTAGGACACTGCTTCTGGCTGGTTGTGTTCTTTGCACACTGACTGGTGCATGAAGGGGGTTGACTAGATGACCTCGATGGCCCCTATTCAAAAATGTGATGGCTCTTCTGATCCAGGAAACTTGACCAAAGTAGCTGGCCAATCTTCTGGTCCAGCTCAAGGGGAGGCAAGTTTTGCTGACCGTGGTGAATTTCAGAAGCTTGCTTCCCCTGATTTTTTCAAATAACTTATTTTTCTAATCACAAATGTAGTCATGCTATGACAAAAAAAAAAAAATTGGAAAACTCTAAGATGTATAGGAGAAAATAGAAAATCTCCCATATCCTCCAGATTCAGAGTCATGATTGCTGGGAGGCAGGATACCAGTCCCAAGGGGCAGTCACGGTTTCCATGGCTCCGCTTTGGAAAGGAGACAGGGACTTACACAAGCGGACGTGGGAGGATTTGGGGGCTCCTCGCCTGTCCACACACTTCAAGCTCAAATAAAATCCATAAAACATCCATGGAAGCACTTTATAAACTCTCAAGGATTGTACAAATGATATTTGTAATTACTCTCAGGAGCCAATGGGCTGGTATCACGACGTTGTCATGATCACATTAAGGGGAATGGGTTTCCAGGGAGCGTTTTCTGAACTTCCTGCTGTCAGAGGTGTTGCTGCCACTCAGGCTTTTCTTTGTGGTGGCAGGCTGCTCTCTGACACTTCATCTCCCACAAGGATCTGGCAGGGCCATGGTTGATCCTAGCAGACACACTCCTCGTCTGAGGAAGGCGCTGCATACGTACATCTGGTCTTCAGATTCAGGTTGACCCCAAGTAAAAGCGCCATTTCAAATGCTTCACTTTCAAGCATGCCACAGGCGATGGGACTTGCCTCCCAGAAGAATGCAGCAAGAGCCCAGCATCACTGCAAGAGTCCCCATCGATGTATATATGCTTCCTTATGGCTGTACCTCATTTGCTGTATCCCATATGAATGATGTTAGTAAAGCCTCTTGAGAAAAGGCAAAGAGGAAACGTTGGAAGTGTAAGGTGTGTAAGGTGGTAAACAGATTTTTTGACAGCCCCTTCCTTAGCTTCTTCTCCCCACCAAATGGGCTGGAGCATTCTGGAAACACTCTCTTCTTTGGGTTTACCTAACACCACACCCTCCTAGTTTCCCAGACACCTCTCTGGCCATTCCTTCCTGGTCTCCTTACTCACTCCTCCTTCTCTGCTCAGCCTTGAAATGTTGCAAGATCTCAGCCTATAGTGTCTGGAGATTCAGGCTCTCACCTGGTGGTTTCCCTCTGTATCCTCAGGATGAGACTATTATGTGGCACTTAGCAGGTACTCATTAAGTATTTTTGAGTAAGTCAGTGAGCGAGTAAATGAATGGGTAAAAAAAATTGCTAACAAACTCTCCACTTCCTTAACAAGATGTTTCCACACACTTTCAAACAATTCATTCTCAAGCCTGAGTCTTCCTAAAGCTGTGTGGTCCATGGATTCCCTGCCTCAAAGTCAACTCTCAACAAAGAATCCACCTCCAGACTCTTCCTTATTCTTCCAAGCCCCTTGCAACCAAAAGGATTATCGTGTCTTGTCGGCAGCGTTTTCTCAACCCTTACCAAAGGAAACTCACTTTGACCTTCTGGGAAATTTCCCCAACATTCATCCTCTATTGGGAAAGTCAAAAAAACTTTCTACAGAATGGAGGTCAAATAAAATCACTAGTTTCGGAAGCCCATTATTACCTGAAAGCAAACTAGGTTATTTTGTTTCTTTCTTTTCTTTCTTTTTCTTTTTTTCTTTCCTTCCTTCTTTCTTTCTCTCTCTTTCTTTCTTTCTTCTTTCTTTCTTTCTTTCTTTCTTTCTTTCTTTCTTTCTTTCTTTTTGTGACTCCAATATAATTTATTTAATTATTTCATTATTGGACATGTGTGTGATTTTAACATTTCTGCTCACATAGATAATATGGCAATACATATCTTTGGACAAAACATTTTTCTATATTTAGGATACTTTTCTCTAGGCAGATTCCATGCAGAATTACTAAGTTAAAAATTAGAAACATTTTGAAGCTTTTTGCTAACTAATCTGTTGTCCTGTCACAGGCACCAGATCCTTGACTACAGCTGCAAGTTTACCCATCTGGCTCCTTAAGTAGTCTAGCTCCTTAATATACACCAACTAAACATCTGAAGTATAATAATGTACACCAGGATTCTTAGCATAATGTTCCTTCTCTTAAAATGGCATTGTTGATGACCTTCACCTGATGTGAGTGAGGGAATAAGTCTGTTGTCCACTCCTCCATTTAACATCCTGGCTCTGGCCATGAACCAGTCCAATCTGTGGATGTTTTTTACTGAACAACAACCCAAGCTTGTCTCTCTGTTGTCTCCTGGCTTTTGCCTTTAGTGCAGAGTAATCTCATTATGTGCAGTGGTTAGACTTGTGCAATAGAATCAACCATATTCTTAAATGGCTCTAAAACTGAACCCATTTCTTTAAAAAAATTTTTATTTATTTATTTATTTATTTTTGGCTGCATTGGGTCTTTGTTGCTGCGTGTGGGCTTTCTCTAGTTGTGGCAAATGGGCTACTCTTCGTTGCAGTGCACAGGCTTCTCATTGTGGTGGCTTCACTTGTTGTAGAGCATGGGCTCTAGGCACGCGGGCTTCAGTAGTTGCAGCATGTGGGCTCAGTAGCTGTGGCGCCCGGGCTTAGTTGCTCCGTGGCATGTGGGATCTTCCCAGACCAGGGATCGAACCCGTGTCCCCTGCATTGGCAGGCAGATTCTTTTTTTTTTCAAACTAGGTTATTTTCTAAGCTTCAGTTGCCCCTTTGCTAAGGTGGGCATAATAATATAGAAAGGCTTAGATAAAATAATGCACTAGAAAGGGTCTAGAACAATGTTTGGGACATGAGAAGCGTTGAAAAGACACTGGCTGAACTTGAGTCTTTACAACCCACATTTCCAGAGTTCATTGACAGTCTCATTCCAGGAAACAGTAACCAGAAAACCACACAAAACAAAGGTGGTGCAGAAGTTGCCACTGGCAAAGGAGACTTTGAATTAGTGGAGGAAGGAGGCTGCCTCTGAGGCTGACATGACCTTGCAGCCAAGTGGTGAAGGCATAGAGAGGGGAGGAGAGAAAGATGGCGACTGGTTGTGAGAAACTGGTTCTCCACCACCCAGAGCAGTGCTAAGACAAACATCAGCAGCCTTTGACTCATGAATCTCCAATCAACAGTTTTCAGAGGGCCAGGACTCCGAGGAAGCACTTGAAGGAGGTGGGGACTACCTCCTTGTATCCTGCACCCTAGGTGCCTGGCTAGCCTCACCCCTGTCCTGACCCTTCTCAGCAGGCACCAGCCTCAGAGAACAACACTGTGAAAACCTAGAGGTTCTCCCCGACATCCCTCATGCCCCAGGACACCTTCCTCATCAGTATCTGTGTGCTATGAAACAATACTCATGTGGTTAGGAATCCAGAGGCAACGGGCGAAGCATTGATGCCACCATTATATCCAAACTACCAAATTAATGCTCTTTTGTACCAATTAATATTTTACTACCACTCTGCAGTGGGAGAATCTGTCCTGTATTTCAGATTTCCTGAGAGTGCTGAAAAGGGGGAAATATGCTAACCCAGCAATAATCCACAGACCTAAATGCCTGGGAAATTCACAAAAGCATGCACCTGGCTCGGGCGTTACCCTTGAATGGAGGAAATCACCTGGATCACAACAGTCTTTAAAATAAATGAATAGGGGTCTATCAGCAAGAGAAGAAAAGTCTAGTAGAAGAGCATGGCTCCCGGTAAAGAATGGCATTATTAAGAACCAGTAACCCACAAGTTCTTCTATGGGGATATGAAATAAAAATTTTATTTTCCCTCCCATTTCCATTTTTAATGGGGTGTGTTTTTTTTATATCTTTGACGACTAAGACTATCCTTAAATGGCCAAATTGTGTTGAATTTGAATATCAGATATGCTCAAATTGAAAGCAATCTTAGGCATTGTCAAATCTAACACTTTTATTTTGGAGAATGAAATTGAGGTCCTGAAAGAATGTATTACTATTTTTTTAATTTATTAATTTATTTTTTGGCTGTGTTGGGTCTTTGTTGCTGGGTGTGAGCTTTCTCTAGTTGTGGTGAGTGGAGGCTACTCTTCATTGTGGTGCACAGGCTTCTCATTGTGGTGGCTCCTCTTGTTGTGAAGCTCTAGATGCTCGGGCTTCAGTAGTTGCAGCACGTGGGCTCAGTAGTTGTGGCTCGCAGGCTCTAGAGCTCAGTAGTTGAGGCGCACGGGCTTAGTTGCTACCTGGCATGTGGGATCTTCCCAGGCCAGGGATCGAACCGGTGTCCCCTTACTTGGCAGGCGAATTCTTAACCACTGTGCCACCAGGGAAGTCCCAAGAGTCCACTATTGTCCTAGTGCGAGGTCTTACAGGTGAACTAAGACCTAGGAACCCAGGAATACTCCACCTTCATGATTTTTTTCACTATCTGCTTACCACTCCTACCTTGTTCACTTAAGAATTTTCTTTCAGTCGGCATATCTTTTTTTCTTACATATATTCACATTTCCATTAATTATAAATGGAAAATCTGTATCACGTGCCATCAGTAAAAGCCAACCATAAACATAAACAGAATTAAGGTGAAACAATGTTAAATTCTAAGAAGACTCTGATATCACTTCTGTTTAAATAGTGATGTTAGCAAGTGAAATATCATTGACAGCATAAGAAGCACTGAAAAGAAATTGAAAAGGCAATGGTTTTCTCAATGTGTGATTTGATGCCATTTAAGATTTATTCATGTATCAGCTGCCACATGGTTTCATTCTGGAAATCCTTCACTTATACCAGCCACCTCCTCCAGGCAGCCTACAAGAATCTCAGAAGAAGAAACCTCGTCAATGAATTAAGTGTGACTCTCTCGGTGGCTACACACTCTGCCCCATCACCTTGTTTTGAAAACTGAAAACCATTCTCGAATTTTCGGTGAGAATTGTTGAGAATGCGTTCAGGGAGTTAAGAACACACTAGGGGAAAAAAATTCAATAATAGTTTACCAAATAATAAAATCTGTAGTTATAATCACTGAGATTCAGTCTTTTATAAGGGAAACGAACATTTAATGACAAATACCTACTACTCTGCGACACGTGCTTCATCTCATCTAATCTCGAAGCGACTTTAGAAAGCAGGTATTATTGGCTCTGTTTCATACACGAGCAAAGTGAAGCTCAGGGAGGTCAAGTAACTACATACATGCCTAAAATCACACAGCTAATAATAGCAGGATTCAAATCCACATCTTTTATGTCAACTGTGGCTGCACATGGGAATCATCTGGGACCTTTTATAATGATCAGGGTCAGAGCCTCACTCACATTAATTCTGATTAAACTCGTGAGATGTGGCACCCTGTTCTCATGTGCAGCCGGCATTGAGAAACTCTTGCTTTATTTTTTTTTTAAGCTCTTTATTGGAATATAGTTGCTTTACACTGTTGTGCCAGTTTTTGCTGTACAACAAAGTGAATCAGCTGTAGTTATACATATATCCCCATATCCCCTCCCTCCCATGACTTCCTCCCACCCTTCTTATTCCAGCCCTCTAAGTCATCACCCATCATCGAGTTGATCTCCCTGTTATGCAGCTACTTCCCACTAGCTATCTATTTTACATTTGGTAGTGTATATATGTCAATGCTGCTCTCTCACTTCATCCCAGCTTTCCCTTCACACCCCCCGCCCCAGTCCCTGTGCCCTCAAGTCTGTTCTCTACATCTGCATCTTTATTCTTGCCCTGTCACTGGGTTCATCAGTACCCTTTTTAGATTCCATATGTATAAGTTCGCATATGGTATTTGTCTTTCTCTTTCTGGCTTACTTCACTCTGTATGACAGTCTCTAGGTCCATCCGCCTCACTACAAATAACTCAAGAGAAACTCTTGCTTTATATCAGAAATTTTTGTGGTGATTCCCTGGCCACTTCTTCAGTTATTTATCAAATCTAGTTTCTTACAGTTCGTTTATCATTTCCTAGTGAAATTTCAACAAACAGGAGAGACCAAATCTAGAAGAAGCAGGTCCCCACCGCCTAGGGGTGGGGAGCTTCCAGGCTGAGAGTAGGGAGTCGTGGGCCCCAGCCCTGCTTCTGCTCTGATTTAGCTGAGACCTTGGGCAAAGCCTTCAATCTTGGTTTCCTCATCTGCAACATAAAGGGGTTGGATGTGGTGATCTGTCAGCTCCCTTCCAGCTGTGAATTTCTGTGATCGGTTTCCAAGTGCTCAAAGCCACTGCAAAAGCCCTGTGGATGTACAGCTTCTCTGCCTTTCCAACCCATTTGCTTTCTTCTTCCCCCAGAACCATTTCTATTTAATGAGCTTTGGCCCAGTGGGCCCTGCCTGTTTCCGCAGTCTTCTTGGCCTGAATCTAGGGCCCTAGATTATTTTTTACCATGGGAACATGTTCTCATGACTAATTTGCTTCTACTTTTTTACCCAACTCCACTTCACTGCAGGCTATGGGGACTCTTTGAATACACCCAAGTGTCCATCAATGGATCTTAATTGAGCAAAATCATTTTCTAAAACTCCTCCAAAGTAGGGGCCAGGGCCCGGTGGGTAGGAGCAAGGAGAAGCAAGCACAGGAAAGAGGCAAGTCATGAAGTTGATAACAGCATAAATGTCATTATCAGATCCACCACAAAATCTAACAGAGAAGGTAAAATTTAAATGTACCTATGGGTGTACAAACACACACCCATACACACATATATGTACTTCCAAATTTTAAAATGTTCTGGATATTTCAGTTTTGGCTTCATTCTCTCCTAAGAAGTTTTTAACATTAAAGAATTTTGTTCAGAATAGGAATCATGTCACTCCATGGAATTATTTTACTTCTTTCTGTTGGTGCATTTGTTAGTTTGTTTCTTAGACATACAAGCCTCAGGATACATCACCATGAAGCACTTTAGAGAAACTGAAAAACACAGGTTAATACGTGGCCTGCATTCTATGTTGTACGCTAAATCTAAGTGTGTGGAGTACCCAGAGTTCCAAAAGCCAAAGCCAATGTCAAGGGCTGCTATGAGCCCCGGCCCACGCGCTCCCGATGGCTCCCATCGCAAGGGGTTCACCTTGTCTCATCCCAGGCTCCTCTGTCACTGGCCCCCAATTTCCCTTAATTGCAACAGGCCTTGGAAAACTTGTAACGTTCAATCTGAGGTTGATTATTCCACAATGACACTCAGAATTTTTTAGGGCGTGACGGTCTTGATGAAGCGTTTGAACAGCTCCGTGTCCCACAGGAAGAAAGAAAAATTTCCAGGCTGTGCCAGGACGGAGGATGGGGAACGTCCGACCATTTTTCCTGAAGGAAACAATTCTGTTGATTGGAACAGGATTTTGCAAGCGACTACTTCGTTATTCAGAGGTTGCAGCTTTTAAAAATCTCCTGACATCAGCTTTACATTTATCCTTGTTGTTGATGCTTTTTTTAAGTGGAACTAATAATCAAGCCTTTTTAGGGCAAGTTTATTGTTTTGGCTACAACTGTTCCTAATCCAACTCCACACAACTACCTTCCCACTATTAGGTGGGAAGAAAAGTTTTCAGTTCCTTTCATTATTCCTCCTTTGTCCTAAAACCAATGGTGTGTTTCTGATTTCCAGAAAGAAAGGAGAGCGTGTTTATGGTTTTGTCTTTATTTTTAGACTCTTCAGTTCTTCTTCTCACAGTGTATATTGTTATAGCGATCTCAAGCTCTAATTTATTTATTGTTAAAATGCTCATTATGCATGTGCCTTGTTTTTATTGAAACTAAATAAGTACAAAGTTAACGAAGAGCGTTTCTGAATATCCTATGGAAGGAAAAGCAAGTCCGAATGTAAAACTGAGGCTGACAGACAGTGGGACATAAGCCCCACTGGGATTTCAGGCGCAGGGACCCACTTTCAGATGAGGTCACTGGCCATTTTAGCCACGAGGCACCGTCTGCCTTATTCCAGGGGGTGATTTTTAAAAAGCATGTGGACCACGGGGAGAGTAGGAGCCCCACTATTATATCCCACCTTCACATGGACAGCAGCAAACAGTGTCATTAGTGAAAGCACGAGACGTCTCCAGTCTTTGCAACGAGTGTGATGACAGTGGCCTTTGTAGTCTCTAGGGACCCATGCTGCCAGCTGTCCGCTACAAAGAGCCCACCGTTACATCAGGATGCCGAGCTGGTGCAGCTTGGAGACCACTCAGCCCTGATTCCCATCTTACACTTGAGGAAACGGAGCCCCAGAAATGGGAACTTACTTAGTCACAAACATTTAGCAAGTGGTTTAGAAGCCTGGCTTCTGACTCTCAAAACAGGGCTCTTTCCCAAAGCGAGCCTCATCAGCATCTAGTAGCAGAGGACCCTCCATTCTGCTCTACAGGCTCAGAAGTACTAATCCTTTAATACGTACGAGGAGCTTCTTAATCCTTTAGCACATACCAGCTCAGCACTAAGTCCTTGCACATATTATCTCATTTAATTCTCATAACAACCCTTTGAGGTTGGTATTATTACAGACAATTCAACTGCAAAGCAGAGCCTTAAGTACTAACTCATTTGCCCAAGGTCATATGGCTGGTAAGCAGCAAATCCAGAATTTGGTCTTGGGTCCTGTATGTATGACCCACAGGCCAACCTACTACTTAGTCCTGTCTCTTATAACTGTATCTCTCAACTCTTCAATGCCAAACACCAGCACATTCCCCAGGCTGCACAGACACTGCCCGTGACCTTCTTTCGTGACTAAAGACCTCTGACAATGAGTTCAGGTAGCCAGCAGATATCTCTAGATCTCAGGAAAGGGGAGTGTCTCCCCAGCACCAGGAAGTAAATAATGGCTGAGCTAACAACTCACTGTAATCCCATTCCCCTGCCCCTGTGACTACATAGGGCAGTTGTGTGATATCTTCTGAACAAAGGGAAGAATTCTGTCCCTTACTGTCTAAAAAGGCAGGGTTTCAGAGGATAAGACCTTTATTTCGCCTCTGACCTTCAGTTTCTGTGTAAGGTACTGGCATGAGCACATGATGCCTGGAGCTGAGGCAGCCATATTGTAAACATGAGGTGACAGCCATGAAGGGAAAAAAACAAAACAAACAAAAACCCCCCACAACATTCTGAGGATGAAGGAGCAGGACTACTAGAAAAATCCTGGACTCTTGGATGTTTGAAGACATTACTGAGTCATTGCACCAACAGAAATGTGTCTACCTTCATATTTCTTACTGTTTTCAAAAATTCAGTGCCTGTCATTTAGGCCCACCATTAGTCAGATTTTCAGTCCCTGGAAGCTGGAAGCACTGCAAACTGATACGAGTTCAGAGGTAGGTGGTCTGAGGATAGCTGTCTCATCCCGTGCCTAGCCTCACCTTCTTTATAAAAAAGTGTGCTAGAGTCATACTAAGATTTTACAATGCATTGACATTCAGTATCATTTAACGTAAATCTTGAAGCATTTGGCATATACTAATTTACTATCATTTGAAGTATGGACTTTAGACTAAGCCACAAAGAAAGTAAATCTTGACTCATTAAGAAAAAAATTTAGATATAGAGACACATACCCCACATATGTGTAGCCATATTTTAAAAATTAATTATTTTATATGCACCATGGTTTAGTAAATAACAAGATCATTCAGTATGCAGTAGTAAGTTGATAAAATTTCAAACAGAATCCAAGTCTTAGCTTTTCAAGTTCAGCCCAAGTCATATACACCACATACACCTCAGTCTACAGATCGCCCACAGAAAGATACAAAAAAGGGGGAGGTGGGAAATGCCTGAGAATCTCTACACGGGACGTATTCTTGCGATGTTTCCCTCCCCACATCCACAATCCTTTCACTTCCTTATAAGCATATTTTAGAATTAGTTTTGAATATGTTCACAGTAGGCATTGTATTAACATTTGCTGTTTGATCCTCTTATTTTGAAACTATACTGCAGTCCTTTATCACATAGAAACCTTTTCTGAGATTCTGTGCTCCATGCCTGTCATCCCTGCCTTGTCATTTGTTCAATCAACAAACACTGACGCATGCCAAGCATTGTGTTGAAAACTTAGGACTCGTGTCTGAAAGTGTTGGGCCGTGAAGTTTGTTTTTTTTTTTCAGCGACAACACAAATAGAAGGGATCCCAGCATGCAGACGTTATGATATCCACTTATTCTTACCCAAAAATTTCATCACTGGTCCTGGGAAAAGACATCAGAACTGTTTTATCTGCTCCCCTGTTGGGAGAAGAATCAATGTGAGCAAAGCATCCAGTTCAAATGCAGTAAGACAATAGCATCGTATTCATTGAGCCAACTACTCTTCCACTGTCTTGGATTAAAGAGAGAATAGGAAAGGAGAGACTCACCTTCCTTGCTATCTGGACGTTATGCATTCAGCAGGTCCTTTGGGAGAAAACGATATAATCAGATTAGACACTTTATTTTTTTAAACCCACTAAAGAGAGACTCACTGCAAAAACTGAGCTTCTTAAGTGTGCAAGGTGTGTTTCTCATTCATTTTGGCATCCTCAGCACCTAGGATAGTACCCAACACAAAGCGGGTACTCCAGAAATGCATATGTTAAAAAAAAAAAACTAAAACCAGTATCTATTATTAAGTTTTTATTACTATCCTCATCATCCTCATTATATCTGGGTAGATCTAACTTTGTACCTTTCATTTAGGATACTGCAGATAAAGAAATATGCTTTCTAATAAAATATGGTATTCTGTTCTGGTTTTTAAGGTCTGAGCCACAAAAGCATCACCAAATGTAAATCAATGAAATCTTATTTTAAACTTACATTTGGAAAATCCTGGATGGAAAATCTAAGTTGGGATCGCACCCTTGTTACAGAGGGAATTATTAGGTTCCTTTATAACATCCTCTAAAGTGATAACATTGACTTGAAGATAAACCCAGAACGTTAGGTCCTCTTAAAAGATCCACGGGAAACCATCCCTTAGACAAAAACACCTGACTTTCTGATCAAGCATTGTATTTGTCAGAATAGATGATTGGGGTAGCACTGACAGAAATTTTCTCACATGTAACATTTGTTCATTTCACACTTCAGGCTCTCTCTCGATCACAGAATTCGTTTCATTGGCATTTGTCATATCTCGGCCATCTTCTTTCCCCACTTTGTAGATGGTGGCTTTTTTAGGCGACTTTTTCTGAGCTGAGGATTTTTTTTTCTAGGATGCCAATCCAATCTGGTATTTCAAAATGCCAACACCATTGGCCCTGCTGGAAACCGATTAAACAATTTCTATGCCTAACAGCTCTTTTCAAGTTGCTGAGTTTTTGATTTTCATTTCTTAAGGCTAAATTTTCACACACACAAAAATTGCCCACTCTTTGCATGCAAATGAAGCAGTTTAGAAATGGAAATTCAAGCACAGTGAGCCCTGCATTAATTTACAAATCCATGGCATATTTAAAATATTTTTTCAAATTGCTTCACACGTTTTGGGTGTGTGACACATCGCCATTTAACTTAGTCAAAGTTATTTTGCTGATAAACTTTAGATAACTCTAAAGAAGGCATCTTTGGGAGAACTTTATTATCTATTCCATTTAATTTTTTTCATTAAAATAAAACGGGATCAAATTGGGTGAACTAGAGCTCTTTGTAATGGCAGGACTCACTCACCCAGGTGAGTCTTTTAAAACTCCAGTGACTGGAGGGGGGACATGAAAGAATGCCCTTGTGAGTAGAAGTTCCTAAAAGTACAAGTGTGTATGTTATCAACACTCTGCATTTCAGCCACTTGATTTCTGGCTCCTGTAAGAAGAGAACCTAAATGTATCTTCACACCTCTGTAAAGATAAAAATAGGTAATCACCACTACTCTTCAGCAAAGTATATCCTAGCTTTCTGCTGTGTATTTGCAAAAGAATGTACATTTGCCTCAAATCAGGTTATTGCAGGAAAAGACTTTTTTTTAATCTTTTCATTTTCTTGCAATGCTCAATGCCAGCACATTTTAGAACTGACATTTCTGAGATTTTCAAATTTAAAGGAAGTCTTCTATTTATCTATCAGCCTAGCCCTGGCCAATTCAGATTCCCATTGGATTTGAAAACTATATTGTGCCCTACCAGGTAAGAATAATTATAAAGTCATAGAAAATGAGACAGTGATATTGGTGCAGAGACAAACAGTTTATGGAACGGAATAGAGATACACAAGAAGACCCACAAATACATGGAAGCAGTGACATTACAAATGAATGGAAAAGGAGAGATTTTTCAATAACGGTGCTGCACTAATGGGTTAGCAATATGGAATAAGAAAAAAAAGAAAAAAACATAGACTCCTCACACCATTTGCTGAAATCAATTCCAGATAGATCAGTGACATAGGAAGAAAATTTTCACACTTTTAGGGAAAAAAAAATAGAAAAACATTTTTGTGACCTCAGAATAGGGAAGGATTATCAAACAAGTTACAAAAAGAACAAACCATAAAGAACAAATAGATTGGTTCAACCACATTAACTTCCATTCTTCAGAAGACACCAAAAGGAGTAAAAAGACAAGATACAGATGGGAGGAAGAGATCTTCAATACCTATGGTTGACAAAGGATTGATATCCAGGGGAATAATTTTTACGTCAACAAGAAAAAGACAAACAACCCAAGAAGGCATAAACAATTCATAGTCAAAGGAGATAAAGAGACATTTAATAGACGAAGCAAGATGAATGCCCATTATGTATGGGGAAATGTTCATTAATAATCAGGAAAATGCATAAGAAAACCACAATGAGGTACCATTCACTCCCATCTGGTGGGCAAAAATTTTGAAGTCTGAGAACATTAAGTCACAGTAAGATGGGAATAAAGATACTGGATAACTGACACCAGCTACACTGCTGGGGGGAGCAAGTCCTCACTTTATTTCTCCTTTGAAATACAGTGTAGCATCACCTAGTAACATGGAACATGGGCACATCCCACAACCCAGCAGCTTCACTCACAGATGTACAGCCAAGAGAAACCCCTGCACATGTTCACCAGGCAACTTGGATGAGAATATTCATAGGGGCTTCCCTGGTGGCACAGTGGTTATGAGTCTGCCTGCCAATGCAGGGGACGTGAGTTCGATCCTTGGGGCGGGAAGACCCCACGTGCCACAGAGCAACTAAATCCGTGTGCCACAACTACTGAGCCTGCACACCACAACTACTGAAGTTGTCACACCTAGAGCCCGTGCTCTGCTTCTGCACAAGAGAAGCCACTGTGATGAGAAACCTGTGCACCGAAACAAAGAGTAGCCCCTGCTCACCACAACTAGAGAAAGCCCATGGGCAGCAACGAAGACCCAATGCAGCCAAAACTAACTAACTAACTAACTAAATATATCTTAAAAAAAAAAAAAGAATATTCATAGCAGCAATGTTCTTCAAAGCAAAACAACACAAAGATCCGTAAACAGGAGAATGCAAGAAGGAATTATGACCTGGTCACACGAGAATGCAACACGGCTCCATATGAACATGGTTGGATCTAAAACGTAGATCGTTGAGCAATAAAAGAGCAAGTTTTAGAAAAATACATACAGTATGATTTTATTTACCTACATTTCCAAAACAGGCAAAATGAAATGATATATTGTTTAGGAATATCTATACATAAAGGAAAGCAAGAGGGCGAGTCCCGCAACATCCAGGATGATGAGTACCTCTGGAGAAGTGGAGGTAATACAATTTGGGGATGTCACACACAAGGCTTCGAAAGTATCAGTACTATTTTTCTTCTTCCTGCGTTCATTTTGTCACTTTCCTTTTTTTTTTTTTAATTACCGAATGATAGCCGTCAGTGTGTTTTTTTTTAAGCTCTTTATTGGAATATAATTGCTTTACACTGTTGTGCCAGTTTCTTCCCTCCCTCCCACGACGCCTTCCCACCCTCCCTATCCCAGCCCTCTAAGTCATCACCCATCATCAACTTGATCTCCCTGTGTTATGCAGCATTTCCCACTAGCTATCTATTTTACATTTGGGAGTGTATATATGTCAATGCTACTCACTCACTTCGTCCCGCAGTGTTTTTTTTAATTGAAGTATAGTCGATGTACAGATGTACAATATAGTGATTCACAATTTTTAAAGGTTATACTTCATTTATAGTTATTATAAAATATTGGCTATATTCCCCACATTGTACTGTACAATATATCCTAGTAGCTTCTTTTATACCTAATAATTTGTACCTCTTAATCCCCCACTCCGCTGCTGTCCTTCCCCTTCCCTTTCCCCACTGGTAACCACTAGTTTCTTCTCTATGTCTGTGTGAGTCTGCTTCTTTTCTGCTGTATTTACTAGTTTGTTGTGTTTTTTGGATTCCACATATAAGTGAGATAAAACAGTATTTGTCTTTCTCTGACTTATTTCACTTAAAATAATGCTCTCCAAGTCTATCCATGTTGCTGCAAATGGCAAAATTTCATTCTTTTCTTATGGCCGAGCAGTATTTCATTGCATGTATATAGCACATCTTCTTTATCCATTCATTTGCTTATGAACACTTAGGTTGCGTCCTTGTCTCGGCAATTGTAAACAATGTTGCTATGATTGCTGGGTCATATAGTAGTTCTATTTTTAGTTTTTTGAAAAACCTTCATACTGTTTTCCACAGTGGCTGCACCTATTTACACTCCTACCCACAGTGTACGAGGGTTCTCTTTTCTCCACATCCTCACCAGCATTTGTTGTCTGTGTTCTTTGTGATGATAGCCATTCTGGCAGAGGTGAGATGATAGCTCATTGTGCCTTTGATTTGCATTTCCCTGATGATTAGCGATGTTGAGCATCTTTTCATGTACCCGTTGGCCATCACATTGCCGTTATTCTTGAAGTTGCACTCAGATGTTAAACACACACTCTTGTCGTTACTATGTATTTAATATACTTTTTAAGTTTTTAAAAGAAAGTTGATGTGTGAGGGCCAAATCAAGGGTACAAGCACATAGTACCACCCTCCCCACCCCCACCCCAGTTTGCCTTAAATAGTAAGTTATTTCCAAAACTGTTCTCCAAAAGCCAAGAGGACTCCTTCTCACTGTGCTATTGGGAGGCAAACAGAGCTGGTGGACACTCAGAAAGCTGGTAGGTCCCCATGCGCACATGTGCTTGTCGCCATGGCCGATGGTGTGTCACTATTCTTGCTGCTGTCACCTATTTTACTTGTCTTTTTGTCATGTCCTCAGCTGAAAAAACACGGACATTTGGCAGTTTCTTGACCTCATTTAGCAGCATGTTGGTGGGTGACATTTGAAAAAAGTCTCCACTAAGAATCTTGTCCTGAAGATGTGGCACATAGATACAATGGAATATTACTCAGCCATAAGAAGGAAAGAAATTGAGTTATTTATAGTGAGGTGGATGGACCTAGAGTCTGTCATACAGAGCAAAGTAAGCCAGAAAGAGAAAAACAAATACTGTATGCTAACGCATATATATGGAATCTAAAAAAATGGTACTGATAAATAGATAGCTAGTGGGAAGCTGCTGCTTAGCACAGGGAGATCAACTCAATGACTGGTGATGACCTAGAGGGGTGGGATAGGGAGGGTGGGAGGCAGGCTCAAGAGGGAGGGGAGGACTTCCCTGGTGGCACAGTGGTTAAGAATCCACCTGCCAATGCAGGGGACGTGGGTTCGATCCCTGAGCCGGGAAAATCCCACATGCAGCGGAGCAACTAAGCCCGTGCGCCACAACTACTGAGCCTCTGCTCTAGAGCCCACGAGCCAAAACTACTGAGCCCATGTGCCACAACTACTGAAGCCTGTGTGCCTAGAGCCTGTGCTCTGAAACAAGTGAATCCACTGCAATGAGAAACTCTCACACCACAATGAAGAGTAGCCCCCGCTCGCCACAACTAGAGAAAGCCGGCACGCAGCGACGAAGACCCAACGCAGCCAAAAATAAAATAAATAAATAAATAAATAATAAAATAAATCTTAAAAAAAAATGAGGGAGGGAATATGGGGATATATGTATAAATACAGCGGACTCACTTTGTTGTGCTGGCACAACAGTGTAAAGCAATTACACTCTGATAAATCTCTGAAAAATAATTAAAAAAAGAATCTTGTCCTGAAGTCCAAGTTGAGCACTTTGTGGAAACACATATTAGAGATAGTTTTTGCTGAGGAAGGAACTTTCCTTTGTATGTACTTGTTTAGTCTATGATTGTTAGACCCCAAATTTCCCTGTGTGCTCCCCTAAATGATGAACATGTATTTCCTCGACTCTTCCATGTACTTTTTGTTGCTATTTTAACATCTCCGAAATCATGCATTGGCAACCTATAACATGACACAGTTTGACGGCATTTTTTTTCTTTCTTAGAGCACAAAATCATGGATTGTCTTTAGATTGATGGTTTCTTAGATTCTCTGGCATATAATGTCATATTTCAATGGGGATTCCCATCAACTGAAGGGAGGAAAAAGCAGAGGTCCCGGAACACGGAGCTCAAAAGCTGCCACTCTCCCTAGAGGCCAGAAATGACTGCCTGAAAAAACCCACACCTGAGCGCCAATCCTGTGGGCAAGAAAGCAGAAAGTAAGGGAGGAAGGAAATGATGGTTCAGTTTGAACCAAAATACTGGAAAATGTTTGCATCAATTTTTTGTGTGTCCATTTCTAAACACATGCATAGAAATGCATCAAACCTCAACTATTAAGGGCCCTCTGCAAAACTCTGATGTCAGGAAGCATCAAGCATAGCTCAAAATGTTCAGCCAAGACGCATATGTAAACCCGGGGAACAGCACCTACAAATAAAGCTCAGCACCAACCGCAGAGACCATATCTACCCACAGCAATGACAATGAGACCAAGTGCACACCAGCCACTCCCAAGCTCTGAGGGCCAGAGGGTTTCCCTGCTGAGTGTTTCCCATCCTTAAATTTTTTTTTTTTTTTTTTGGCTGCGCTGCGAGGCATGTGGGATCTTAGTTCCCCAACTAGGGATAGAACCCATGCCCCCTGCAGTGGAAGCACTGAGTCCTAACCACTGGACTGCCAGGGAATTCCCCTCCTATCCTTAATTTAGAGACAGAGAATTAACAGCCACCACTTTGTATTTCTCTTACCTCCAGCCGGACCCGCTCTGCATCACTGTAAGTAGCTGATGGTAACACAGCTTGAACAGAAAAGGATCCGAGTTCTTCAACTGCTTGCACCATGTTCATTCAACACACGCTGTTCATTTCACAAACACCAGCACCAAACCCACTATTGGGTACTTGGTGGCCAGAATCGAGGCAGAATAAGGCACACTGCACCAAGCTTCAACTCAGAACGCAGTGAGTAGGGGAATGTTTTGCCATCCACAATGTGAGAGGATAGAAGAATCTCTTTATCAAAATCTCTGATCATGTTGCCCAGATGGTCTTGCACAAGTGCTATGATGTGTATAAAGGAATCTACTTGAATGAACCAGCAGCACTTCATAAATCACCAGGGCTTGTAAAATCCCCATAGAGCAAAAAAAAAAAAATACATAAATCTATGGGGCAGGGAATGGGGAGATCCCCCTTCACTAGCTAATTCCTACCCTGGCTTAACTGTTTTATTTCAGTAACTTGGTCGCCGATGTCTAACACTAGATTGCAGACTCACCAAATGACATGGAGATATATTTTTTACCCAAGGCTTCTTAAAAGAGTTATTTGTTTCTACAGATCCTTTGAGTGTTCAAGAGCTACTGGATAGATTGCAATTTAGGAATTATTTTGTGTATTTGTGGGGTTGGACGGCAGTCTCCTTTGGGAATTACCTAAACTGGGGGAGTAGCTGCAACAGCTTTCCATCTGCTCATGGCAGAGCCTCCTTAAACCAGGACTTGCTAGAAGGGGGGGCTGTGCCTATTTGGTTTGATGTGTTACATGGAGAGCCAAGCCCCACACCACGTACACATGGCACTTGTGTGCAGACTGTTCACAAGTACAGACTGTTCAGAGTTCAAATGGATTGAATCTGGGCAGAAAGGAAGAACAGAAATTGATCAGCACATGTTTGGCTTATTGTGAGAAAACAATGTTTATCTGACCTAGCATGGTCCAGATTGATGTGGTCACACTTGTTCACACTCAAGGTCTAGGTAGCTGAGATCCCATATACCCGAGGGAAATCAAGGTAGAGATTCTGACAGTTCCCCTTACAGGAAAGGAAACAAACAGGGAAAGAATTGATGTAGCTAAAACTTCAGACTGGCAGCCTGAGTACCTCCTTGCCACCTGGCCATTATCATAACCTCAGAGTTCTTGCCACTGTCACGCTTGCTTTCCACTCCATGGAAGAGAGTGCTGGGAACAGATACTAGGCAGTAGTTTGCCTCCCCTGTCCCGCTCTGTGACAGTTTCCTGCAGCAAACTTTTATTCTTATTTGGCACCTGAACTTCTAAATCACTCAGTGATTCATGCTTCGCCGCTGCACGTGATAATTACCTTGGCAGAAAACGACGTCTTTGTTCTTGCCCACTCACATTTTGTATGGAGTTTCCCACTCCTGTTCCCTTATTTATGAATTGTTGACGTTCATCTATATTTAGCAAGTGTTTTGCTAATATCCAAGGAATCATCCAAGATACAGCTGCTTGGTCCTTACAGGAAACCCTACTTTGGGGGCTAGCGCTACTCTATATGGGTCTGCTCTTGAACATTCCTCTGCGTGAAGATGAGAAATGCACTTCTTGATTTTTAAACTAGCTGGCTAATGCTTCTATCTTTTCTCCCCTTTTGGAGCTCGATGAACTCATATGTTATTCTTGGTTGGTTGTCAAATGAGCGAGGATGTTTTTCTGATCATCTTTATGTGGAGTTATATTTGGCTGTTTTTTCCTCCCTTTTCAGAGACTCCTTTCTTCATGGTGGGACATGTGACCTTGTTTTTATGCTTTCTGTGTCCCAGGCTAGGAAACTTATGATAGTCCCTTCCTGTTCCTTCTTGAGTCACTGGTTTGTGTTACAAATGTGTGGCTCACTTCTTCCAAGTCCTTAGAAAGGGGTTTCTCCAAAACAACCTCATGGCTGCCTCTGTCTTTGCGTCAACATGGCAACAAAAGCCATGACAAGGTCCACGCTTCTTCAAGACCAGCTCAATCTGGTTAATGAATGAAGTACTCCAAATGCTTTATTTAAAGGGATCTCATCATAAGACAGGGCCACTAGAAAGTTCTCATTACACTCTAAGCTGTTCTTTGCAGGAAAAGAAGATGCTCAATGACAATTCCCCATAAAGCTTCATGGGTCAATCCATCAACCCACTTCTATTAATCCTTAGGTACAGAAAATACTTATTCTCCATTGGCCCAAGCTTTCAAAAATAAGGAGGAAAAAAAATCACCCTTTTCATAAATCTTAAATAAAGAAGAGAATTTTGGAATAGATTTCACTATTTCAAACTGGTACGAATCTACCAGAGGAGAAAAAGTAAACACGGGAAACTGGAATGGAGAGAGAAAGCAGGGCATTTGAAGTGGAATAGTCTCCTTTACTATTCTCTCGCATCTAGCGTCCATAGGCTCTCGTGACAGAATCAGAGGAAGGAGAGGAAAACAGCATCTCCAGGCAGCATGCGATGCTTTGACACATATTTTGGACCATACTGTGGTGCAGGTGTTGAAAGCACGGGCTCCAGAGCCGGTTGAGATCCTGCCTCCACCCTTCCAAGCTTTGAGCCCTTAGCAGTTATGTTAATCTCTCAGTGCCTCAGTTTCCTCATCTGTAAAATGGGGATCATGGTTAGTATCTCTCTCCATGGAGCTATGAGGAATAAATAGACTGATATTAAACAGTCCATGGCATATAAAAACTACTAGATAAGCATTTGATAAGCCTAAATATTAACTTAAACAAATTAAATAAATAAATATACCCATTTGATCCTCCTAATGCCCTGGGATAGATGTTTGTCACAAACACCATTGGTTTCTCCCCTCCCTTCCCTGTGGGCGGGGCTCACCTCCACTCCACAGAGGCTGCAGAGACCCTGGGCCAGCTTTCCCAGCATTCCCTGAAGCTGAGGTGTGAACGTGAAGTCCAACCCTGGCCAATGGAAGCTGAGGACATTTTTGCTCGTATCTTTTAGAAAGATTTTCCTGCCCCACCAAAGAAGCAGTTAGACAACAAGAAGCCCCCTCCCGTGGTCCCTGTCTGCTGACATCATTCTATAGCCATCATCTTGTGACCATGAGGAAAAAGCCAAGAAAAGCCAACCTGGTTTCAGCGAACCCATTCTAGAACCACCTACGCCCAGGCTGCTTGTCAAGTCTAGTGTCAAGATCATAAATGGCCACTTTCTAATACAGAAATGGATATTCTTTAAGCCACTCTCAGCCCAGTGTTCGCTTATTCATAGCCAAATGCATCCCAGATAACACAAGGTTATTTTATACGAGGAAACAGAGGGTTAGAAAGGTTAAATGATTTTGCTAGCCAGACAGGTGGTAGAATTGGAATTCAAACTCAGTCTCACTCCAAGAGCTTGAACTCGTGCTGCTGCACCAGAAGCCACCACAACCGACCGTACTCACCACCTGGACGATGCCGATTAGGGCTCTGAGCATCAAGGGACAGCCGTGGTCAGGGATGGCTGGGCAGGGTGAAGAAGAACAAATGCCTTCGAAAGTGTGATTCCTTTCATTGTTTGCCAATGTCACTGTCACTTCGAGACATGCAGAACTGGAGGGGAGCTCACAGGCCTCCCAGGCCACATAACAAAACTGAGATGACCAAAGTCACACTGGTTAATAACAAAGTTAGATTGATCTCGGGTGGCCTCCGCCTACAGCAGCCTGAGGCAGGGTTTTGGTTTCCTGGCCGGAGATTGAAGTCAGGCCGCGGCAGTGAGAACACTGAATCCTAGCCTCTAGACCACAAGGGACCAGTGGCCATGACAAGGCCCTGGCCCGTCAGTTGCGTACAAATGAATTTCCACATAGAGACAGAAAGTAGGGAAACATGTAAAGTGTTTATTAACAGGAAAAAGAGTATGTGTGGATAGACACCTGGGCAGGCTCAGAGAGTCACACCCTTGTGGTCATTTGAATCACTTTTACAGGGTATTTCTTCCAGGTTTCCTTTGGCCAATCATCTTACTTTGCCTGGTTCTGAGTCCATATTTGGTTGATCTCAGGGTCCTCCCGTGTGTGCACACGCATCTCCTAGCCAAAGTGGATTCTAGCAAAGAGGCCTATGGGTAGGTTAACACCACTTGCTGTGAAGTGACACCCTGTCTCTTTTGACCTCCGAGGAGCCTTTCTGTGTGTATATAGTCAGGAAGGTCTCCTTGACCTCAAGAATGAGAAATATGTGGTCTCTATTTTTCATCTGGGCAGGGCTCAGCTCTTCTCTCACTCCTGTTATTTTGGAGTATCTGTCCACAGGGGACAACTACAGCTGCCCAGCCTGGGGCCCATCTATCTCCTGCCTCAAGATGACAATTGAAGTCATGACCCCATTTTACAGATGGAGAAACTGAGGCACCAAGAGGTTATATATCTCACCCAAGGTCGCAAAGCTGGTAAGTGGTAAAGCTGGAATATAAACTCAGGTGGTTTGGTTCCAAATTCCTCCATTGCTATGACGTATATTCTCAAGCGCGCTCCTTCTGTATCTTGGGCTCAGCCTACAGAGATGTGCTTTTTATAATCTGGGGGAGGAGTGTAATAAAACTGTAATCAATATCATAGATGCCAAGAGGTCAGCGTGAAGATCGTGAGCCCCTCAGCCTGGCTGCCTAGTGCCACAACCCACCGATCATGGCTGACGTGCAGAGCTGATTGCCCAAAGGCCACACTAACTCCTTCAAAGAGCACCAGCGAATTCAGGGCAACCAGAAAAGGAGAAGAGCTCAATTTGGAAGAATTTACCCAGAATGTTAGAATTAAAAAATCTGAAAAGATGCACTTTCAATTTTAGCATGCAGGTAAGCCTTTTGCTTTATGGTATTAGATTGTCACCTCAGCTGTGACCCCCAGACATGATGGAGCACAGGAGAGTCTTCCCTGAGTTTCTGACTCACAAAACCCATAAGTGTGGGGGCAGTTCATGACACAAGAAAAAAATAGTCAAACACTGCCACTTCAGAGGAATCAGCCGTTTTGCCAGATTGGCCTAATTTGTTAAACGATTGCCTCAGAGCCTCAAATCCATCTCCCCAGTCACCAGTCTGAGGGTGCCTAGGCAACATGCACTTCTGACCAACTGGCTACAAACTCAAAGTATCCCAAAAACCCCCTTAGGTTTGATAATTGGCTAGAATGACGCACAGAACTCAGGAAAGCGCTATACTTACAATTACAGTTTTATTATAAAGGATGCAGATTAGGACCAGCCAAATAGAGACACACAGGGTGAAGTCTGAGTGGGCCCCAGACACAGAGCTTTTGTGCCCATCCCCTGTGGAATCTGGACACATCACCCTTCCAGCACATTGATGTGTTCACAACCAGGAAGGTCCTCGGAGCTCTGGGATCCAGCTTTTACTGGATTTTCATTTTATAGACCTGGTTGATTAAATCATTGGCCATAATATTGAATTCAATCTTCAGCGCTACCCCCACCCCGCCACACACACACACACACACACACAACCACCCCTCTCCCGAGTTTGGAGGTTGGACTGCCTCAAGGTCCCAACTCTCTGATCACGTGGTTGGTCTTTCTGGTGAGCATCAAGTGAATCATCTTGATAACATAAATACAGATGTGATCCAAGGGGCTTTTGAATAACAAAGACACTCCCATTACTTGGGAAATTCCAAGGATTTAGAGTCTTCCTCCCAAAAACCAGGGACAAAGGCTGGTCAAATTCTACATTATATAACACGCCCTCCCCCAGTCTCATATTTTGCTTCACTGGTGTTGGGACTGGGATTCTGCAAAACATTTCTCCTTTGCCAGCTGGCTCCCTGCTAGGCTTTGCCAGAGGGATGCTAGAAGATTGGAAGGTAGAGAAAGGGAAGAGGGATTTACTCCTTTGTGTCTGCTTCCTGCTTTCTGCCTGTTTCTTTCCTGTTTCTGTGAACATGACCCCAACCACACTTTCCACCCCTACAATGGCACTTTATTCCAGTACCTGCGATGATTCCAGTTCTCAGTTTTTCAAACTCCCAGAACCAGCCTTATCATGCCCTCTCAGAGACAGCAGAACAAGCCAGCCATCAACAACCCCCTCTCCTACTTAAAGGTCTCGGTCCCAGCCCTTGGAGCCCATCCTCCCATCTCAGAGATACCAGGACCAGCTAAGCAGCACCCCTTTCTCAGGGGTCTGTGTTCCAGCCCCACGGGATCTCTCTTCCAAGTTCAGAGTAATGAATTAATTAACCAGTGTAGATTTTCAGTAATGCACAGATTGTCAAAGATGATTCCTCTCCAGAATCAGATATTGTTTTGTCGTCTCCGGAGAGCACCTTGGCCCCCTTGGACTTAACCACAGCATCATCATAGTAACTAAACCTTCACTGTCCAATGGAACCTTTGGTGATAATGGAAATGCCACACAACAGTACTGTCCCATATGGTAGCCAGTAGCCGCATGTGGCTGTTGAAGACTTAAATTTGACTAGTGCAACTGAGGAACTGAATTTCTAGTTTTATTTCATTTTAATTAAGTTTACTTTAAATCGCCACATTTAGCTAGTGGCTACTGTGTTGATGCCACAGCTGTATAACCTTACTACTAACTGTCTCACCTACTGGAACTTACTTTTTTGTTTTTCTATAGCACCTTTGTCTATAAAATACTTTCATATTCTATTTTAATTATTTATGTGATAATCTCTCTTACTAATGATAAAATCCTTGAAGGGCCATCTGATGGTCTCGGTACCTGGATATATGACAGGAAAACGTGCTGAAAAGTGATTTACAGGGACTTCCCTGGTGATGCAGTGGCTAAGAATCTGCCTGCCAATTCAGGGGACACAGGTTCAATATCTGGCCTGGGAAGATCCCACATGCTGCGTAGCAACTAAGCCTGTGCTCCACAACTACTGAGCCTGTGCTCTAGAGCCTTCAAGCCACAACTATTGAGCCCGTGTGCCACAACTACTGAAGCCCGTACACCTAGAGCCCATGCTCTGCAACAAGAGAAGCCACTGCACTGAGAAGCCCGTGCACCCCAACAAAGAGTAAGCCCTGCTCTCCGCAACTAGAGAAAGCCCGCGTGCAGCAATGGAGACCCAATGCAGCCAATAAATAAAATAAATAGATAAATAAATTTTTTTTAAATGATTCATTAATTGATTGTGGTGTCCAGCCAGGGTACAGCAGTGGACAGACTGAGGCTCTATGTCAGGGAGGAAGGAGAGAGCCTTGGTCAGTTGAAAGAGACTACTAGGACAGAGTACTTACTCACTTGTGTTTCCACTTTCCTCATTTGTAAAATAATCTTTATAGGGGCAGTTGAGGTTATTAGGAATCAAAACGCCACTTACAAAGCTGGTCTCAAAGCTAAAGCTTCATCTTGGCATTAACTTTGACATTCTATCTCTCAAAACTGGGTTTAATACCTTATCCTCCTACCTATGTGCCAGATCAACTAGGTCTTTAGGTTAAGAAAAAAAGAATCTGTCTTTTAAGGAGAAAATACACAGAGAAAGTTCATGAAAACTTGTCTCTGTGGCTTGACATGGAGGAAAGAATGAAGGACTCCGTTTCCTTGTATCATTTATCCAAATGATCATTCAGTGGAGGGGGGGCGGAATTAAGATTTCGGGATTAACAGATACACACTACTATATACAAAATAGGTAATCAACAAGGACCTACTGTATAGCACAGGGAACTCTACTCAGTATTCTGTAATAACCTATGTGGGAAAAGAAGCTGAGAAAGAATAGATATATGTATATAAATAACTAAATCACTTTGCTGTACACCTGAAACTAACACAGCATTGTAAATCAGCTATACTCCAATATAAAATAAAATAATTAAAAAATGGTCATTCAATAAATAATTATTCCACAAAAACCAAGTACCAGGTACTGCAATTCCAATTTTCAAAAAACTATTTTATTGAAATTATGTAAATTCAGTCTCTCTGCTAATCTCTCTCATGGTGTCTTGTATTTCTCTTTGTAGCATATGCTACAACTAAATATTCTATAAATTATATAGTTATATTTGCTGTATATTCACCAGTCAGATGGTAAGCTAAATGAGGGTGAAAATCATACCTGTCTTTTCATACATGCATTTTCAGCAGAACAACAATATGGCATATAATCACTAAATCATTCTTTCATAAATGAATAAACAGAAAAAAGAATAGCATATGTAGTATTTGAAAATTAGTCACCAATGGCATAACCTGACAAGAACTAATTCCATTTAATAAGTTTTCTTAAGAAAATTGTTGAACAAGAATCGAAAATTCTAAAGCCCCAAAATGAATGTGGCAGGAAAACATATGAAGCTAATACCCAAGTTTTCTTTTTCCCATAATGCTCTCATTCCCCCCCCCGACCCCCCCAGTTCCCCTCTCATTGAATCAGTGCACTCAATCAATCAGCCAGAAACAAAGATATCAGTTGGGGGCATAAATAGGTGTTTAAAATTTCAAAAAGGAGACAAACATCTTAAAAATTGAGTCTCTTCATTGCAAGAGCAAGACTTTCTGAAAAAGAAAGGAGTTTTGATCTTCAAAAAGCTAACAGTCTGAGGAACTCAGGATGTAGAGATGACCCTTAAACCAGAGATGAGGGGAGAATGCCTGATGATGTGACAATAGTTCTCTGGTTCAAAAAGGAATTGATGTTGACCAGCCAGGAGAAAGAAGAGCAAGAGGACCAAAGAACAGTTCAGATGCTGGTGGATTTAGATGGTATGCCTCTTCCTTCTGAGCCAAGCCCTGGGGTAGCGAAGAAATTCTAGAAACCCTAAATTCTAGAACCCCAAATAGGTTTAGGGAAGAGGTCCTCCAAACAGAGGCTGACGCTTAGGTAACCAATCAGCAGTCTCATGAAGAAGACCCTTGCTCCACCATAGCTCTGCAACAGACAAGTAGAAATGGCAGTAGGATGTGTCTGCAGAGAGCATCTCCCATACCCTGAGTCTTCCCTGGCACTGGTGAGGCAGGAAGGGCATCTGAAGTTTCCTGTGCCCACAGAAGAGGATTTCTCATGAAGCTTAGGATGCTTAAGTTTCAGGGCCCTCAACTACCTGCCCCCTTACAAAGTTCCCCTAGTCCCATCTTTTGTAAAATTTGCAACAGTGAGAAACTTTAACACCAATGAATTAAGAGCATTGTCTCTTCCATTCCACTTCCACCTCACCTCATGTCAGATGATGTTGGGGTAGCCATTGGCATATTTGGGATGCAGCCCAGAGGAAGCTGAGTTGAGAATACACTTATATTTGAATTTAGTCAGATATATTTACATGGTTCCCAGGCACTTCTGTGTATCGTTGTTTTGCTAGCCATCCAAGTGTACCAATGGATGCCCAAAATCCTCTTAGCATCCACTATGCCAACACCCAGAGTCATGGCACAAAGCTGCAGGTCCAGAAGATGCTACCTGATATGAATCTATCCTACAGCACCAAGAACCAGAAAGTCATGGATAGTGGAGAGAAAAGGTTTTCAATGCATGGGGCCAGGTGCTAGCTTACTGAAAGTTCTTCTGGTCATGAGAAGAGTGAAATTATAAGTAAAGCATTCAGCTTCCGTTGATGCCTAATCAAAATGGAAGTTCTTCCCAGCCAGGAAATACATGCAGTAATATTCTAAACCCAACTAAATCAAAAATTTGTATTCTATTTCTTAAAGGTTGCTCCAAAAATTCAATTAAATCTCTCTCTACAAAATCTAGATTCTTCCCTGCTGCACCCAAGAGGAGCATGGAAATGCTGAGAGAATGTTGGTGGACCTGCGGAGACCTTACGTGCAGGCAGACAAGGACACAGAGGGACACACACGGACAGAGAGGAGAGGGGCCCTTAAGGTCCTTCAGTCTTCAGTGCAGGAAGGAGGGACAGAATGCCTGCTGCTGATGCCAGAACAACACCTAACCCCTGCTGCTCTGATCAAGACGGAGGGAGAAGAGAGAAAGAAGGGAAGTTCTAACTCTGATGGGAAAACTTTAAATACTCAGGTGACCAATACCCTAAAGTGACTAAGATGACATGGAAATAACTGATATTCAGGTCCCAACATCAGTGGAAAAGGGGGATTGAGCTCTTCAGTTCAATTTAGTTACAGAAAAAGGTTAATCTTTGCACACCTGAGATTTGTGACTGTAAAACTAAGACCCAGTAAACAGATTAAAGATAAATTCTACACAGCGGCTGCATCGACTCAACTTACCATGTTGTTGGTGGCAGTGTTGAACTTGAGCTGAGTCCCGTGCTCCTGGGAAATGGCAATGGTTGCTAAACTCCCCTACCCTTTCATGCTTCCGGAAACGGCCGACTGCAGCAAACCCCCTTGCTCTTCCGTATTCACGATAAGGCATGTCCTATCCTTCTGAATGCCTCTCAAAAGACTCACGAATGACTTCCTTGTTTACGGGCCTCTGTGAAACCCACACACCCTCCCTTTTTTTCCCCTGAGACATTCCCCATTAATAAACTTCTCTCTATTGCAAAAGCCCCAATAAACCGTCTCCTCCATTGTCTGGTACATCTTGTCCTTGATGCTGGCATGGTCTCACGAAATGGTAACCCAGAAGCGACTTGAGTTCAGAGTTAAAATCACAAAACCAGGATTTTATGAGCACAGTGAAGTGCGGCATAGAACAGATGTGAATGATCCCTTCAGTGGAGGGAACTCTGCAGAAGTCAAAAAAATTAAATTCCAGACTGCCGAATGATAATAGTCATGCCTTAGTACCCATAGAATGAGAAAAATAATGATCAAAAAAATTACCCTGAATTTAGCAATGCTTTGCAATCCATTTTATGTGATTAAGTCCTCAGGAGATGTACATACATTTGATAAATTCAAACATATGTCCAGGTCAAAATAGTTTTTTTTTTTTCTTTCTGTTGAATAACCATGCCTCCACACATTCACACCTTTTTTTTAAGTGTCTCTTTGATCTTCAGAGACACGCGGACCAGAGGTTGGGAACAACTGAGTTAGCTTCAGGTAAAAACAACAATGTGAAGAAAGAGGGACTGGAGAGAAAAGATGGCGGCGAAGTAGAGAGACGTGGAGTGCATCCCTCTCCACAGATGCATTGGGAATGCACGGAAGGACGCAGTCATTCCCACAGAGAACCAGCTGAACACCAGCAGACGGCCTCGGACACCAGAAAGGGCTGCGGGGAGCCCGACATAGCCGGTAGGGAGGCATCTACGAGGGCTCAAAGAGGGTGAAGCGGCGGAGCTGTGGCAGACGGGAGGGAGTGAGAAACATACGGAGGGTCCGCAGCGCAGCTCAGCGTTCCCGGACCGAGACATCGATCTGCAGCTGAACGGAGGGTCCAGGAGCGGGAGCGTGGGAACCGGAGAGCTGGTTCAGGGCGAGAAACATTGTTGCCGGTAGGGTGACGGACCGAGAGCACAGGAGGGAGGAGGTCTGCGGAGAGGAGTGCCCGTCCCTGAGAGCTGCCCGGCCATGATGGCGGCTGGAGGCTGCAGGCTCCCGGGCGGGGGGCAGGAGCCGCGCGCGTAGCCTCTCCCTCTCTTTCTGCGCCTCTGCAACAGGCAGTGGAGAGACGCCCTGCGGGCCACCTAAGGCGCTCAGGGATAACAAGCACCCTCAGGCACTCGGGCGGGGCTAGATTAAAACCCCTTGCAATGCCAGCAACAGGGAGGCTGCCGAGAGAAAAAAAAAAAAACAACAACAGCATCAAAAAGAAAAAAACCCCGAGAGAGGCCCAACTCTAAGACTTTCTGTTTACGCCTGAGCCACCAGCGCCCTCTGCAACAGGCACCTCCAAGCCTGACTGAAACAACAGTGCGCCACTGCTCACTCACTCCCAGGAGAAGGAGCCACTATGGTACCCTCTCCCTCTCCACACACCGTCGCTTACAGACGAACAATAAAGGAACCTCTGCTGGTCACAGAATAAAGCAAAAAAAACCCCAAGGCAAGGAGAAGGACACTTACAGCTGAGACGCTAAGGAAACAGAAATAGTAGTATCAATACCTATTGAACTGGTCCATTCTGGGATCAGTTCTGGATTTTTTTTTTTTTTTCTTTCTCGCTCTCTCTTTTTTTTTTTTTTTTCTTTTCTTTATTAAATACAATCTTAGCCCTAAGGGATCTACAAGTTTTATAACATAATTTTTTAATGATATTTTTATTCTTTTTTTTTTTTTTTGCCTTTTTATATAATTCTATATCTAGCTAAGTTTTTGGTAGTACGGACAAAATATCTCTCATACTTTCCTTTTATCCCTATCTTTTATACATTTCTATTCCTTTCTTTTTATTTGCATATTTCCAACCACATTATGCTCTTCTGTTCCCCTTTCTTCCAGCCTTTTTAAGTTTATTTTATCTTAACATACTTATAAGCAACACTATTGGTCTGCTCAGACTCCTTGCTCTATTCTCCAGATGACGCACTGCCTTGGTATTTAATATTAGGCTTTTGTCTTTATCTTAGTTCTTAGTACAGTTGTCTAATTACATTCTGAGAATCTCCATTCTCTCTGGTGGTACTCCAGCTCTTTTCTATATTTGATCCTAGCTTACAAAATCTCCCTGGATTGATGTTTGTATGTGTAGGGTGTTATTTGTTGTTTGTTTGCTTTTGCTTTTATCTCTGATTTCTTCTGTTTCAGTTGTCAATTTCTGCTGGATTTCTCTTTGAATATCTGATAGCATACTGGGGTTCTGTCAGGTCTTTCTAGAGCCTTATGTCCTAACGGATTCAGTAATTGTGTGTCTTATACATGTATGTGTTTCCTAGACTTAATATTCGTTTAATTCAATACTTGGACATTAGTCTGAGGCTTGGACAGTCTTCTATAAACACCTCTATCGCCAGGACAAGCAACCCCAAAAGTCTGGACAACCATGAGGAAACAAAGAAACCCCATGCAGGCAAAGGAGGAGGAAAAAAACCCACAAGACCAAATAAATGAAGAGGAAATAGGAAAAATGCCTGAAAAAGAATTTAGAGTAATGATAGTAAAAATGATACAAAATCTCGATAACAAAATAGAGAAAGTACAAGAAACAGTTCATAAGAACTCAGAAAAACAAACAGCAATGGATAACAAAATAACTGAAATTAAAAATACTCTAGATGCTATAACCAGCAGAATGACTGAGGCAGAAGAACGAATAAGTGAGTTGGAAGATAGAATGGGGGAAATAACTGCCACAGAGCAGGAAAAAGAAAAAAGAATAAAAAGATTAGAAGACAGTCTCAGAGACCTCAGTGATAACCTTAAACGTACCAACATTCGAATTATAGGCATCCCAGAAGAAGAAGAAAACAAGAAAGGGTCTGAGAAAATATTTGAAGAGGTTATAGTGGAAAACTTCCCCAACATGGGAAAGGAAATAATTAACCAAGTCCAAGAAACACAGAGAGTCCCATACAGAATAAACCCAAGGAGAAATACACCGACACATATTAATCAAACTAACGACAATTAAACACAAAGAAAAAATATTAAAAGCAGCAAGAGAAAAGCAACAAACAACATATAAGGGAAAACCCATCAGGATAACAGCTGACCTTTCTACAGAAACTCTGCAGGCCAGAAGGGAATGGCAGGATATACTGAAAGTCCTGAAAGAGAGAAACCTACAGCCAAGAATACTCTACCCAGCAAGAATCTCATTCAGATTTGAGGGAGAAATCAAAAGCTTTCCAGACAAGCAAAAGTTAAGAGAATTCAGCACCACCAAACCAGCCTTACAACAAGTGCTAAAGGAACTTCTCTAAGTAGGAAACACAAGAAAAGGAAAACACCTACAAATACAAACCCAAAACAATTCAGAAAATGGTCATTGGAACACACATGTCAATAATCACTTTAAATGTCAATGGATTAAATGCTCCAACCAAAAGACACAGACTGGCTGAATGGATACAAAAACAAGACCCTTCTATATGCTGCCTACAAGAAACCCACTTCAGACCAAGGGATACATATAGACTGAAAGGAAAGGGATGGAAAAAGATATTCCATGCAAATGGAAGTCAAAAGAAAGCTGGAGTAGCAATACTCATATCAGACACATTAGACTTGAAAGTAAAGACTATTAAAAGAGACAAGGAAGGACACTACATAATGATCAAGGGATCCATTCAGGAAGAACATATCACAATGGTAACTATCTATGCCCCCAATATAGGAGCACCTCAATACATAAGGCAAATGCTAACAGCCATAAAAGGGGACATCGACAGTAACACAATAATAGTGGGAGACTTGAACACCCCACTTACATCAATGGACAGATCATCCAAACAGAAAATAAATAAAGACACACAAGCTTTAAATGACACATTAGACCATCTCGATTTCATTGATATTTATAGGACATTCCATCCAAAAACGACAGAATACACTTTCTTCTCAAGTGCACACGGAACATTTTCCAGGATAGATCACATCTTGGGTCACAAATCAAACCTCAGCAAATTCAAGAAAAGTGAAATCATATCAAGCATCTTCTCAGACCACAACGCCATGAGACTAGATATCAATTACCGGAAAAAAACTGCAAAAAAGACAAACACATGGAGGCTAAACAATTCACTCTTAAACAACCAAGGAATCACTAAAGAAATCAAAGAGGAAATCAAAAAATATCTAGAAACAAATGACAACGAAAACACAACAACCCAAAACCTATGGGACGCAGCAAAAGCAGTTCTAAGAGGGAATTTTATAGCAATACAGTCCTACCTTAAGAAACAAGAAAATGATCGAATAAACAACCTAACCTTACACCTAAAACAACCAGAGAAAGAAGAACAAAGAAACCCCAAAGTGAGCAGAAGGAAAGAAATCATAAAGATCAGAGCAGAAATAAATGAAAAAGAAAGGAAAGAAACCATAAGAAAAATAAATAAAACTAAAAGTTGGTTCTTTGAGAAGATTAACAAAATTGATAAACCATTAGCCAGACTCATCAAGAAAAAAAGGGAGAAGATGCAAATCAACAGAATTAGAAATGAAAAAGGAGAAGTCACAACGGACACCTCAGAAATACAAAACATCATGAGAGACTACTACAAGCAACTATATGCCAATCAATTGGATAACCTGGAAGAAATGGATACATTCTTAGAAAAATACAATCTTCCAAGACTGAACCAGGAAGAAATAGAAACCATGAACAGACCAATCACAAGTACGGAAATTGAGGCAGTGATTAAAAATCTCCCAACACACAAAAGCTCAGGACCAGATGGGTTCACGGGTGAATTCTATCAAACATTTCAAGAAGAGTTAACACCTATCCTTCTCAAACTCTTCCAAAATATTGCAGAAGGCGGAGCACTCCCAAACTCATTCTACGAGGCCACCATCACCCTGATACCAAAACCAGGCAAAGATGTCACAAAAAAAGAAAACTACAGACCAATATCACTGATGAATATAGATGCAAAAATCCTCAACAAAATACTAGCTAACAGACTGCAACAGCACATTAAAAAAATCATACACCATGACCAAGTGGGGTTTATCCCTGGGATGCAAGGATTCTTCAATATACGCAAATCAATCAACGTGATACATCATATCAACAAATTGAAGGATAAAAACCATATGATCATTTCAATAGATGCAGAAAAAGCTTTTGACAAAGTTCAACATCCATTTATGATAAAAACTCTCCAGAAAATGGGCATAGAAGGAAATTACCTCAACATAATAAAAGCCATATATGAAAAACCAAAAGCCAACATTGTTCTCAATGGGGAAAAACTGGAAGAATTCCCTCTAAGAACAGGAACAAGACAAGGGTGTCCACTCTCACCATTATTATTCAACATAGTTTTGGAAGTTTTAGCCACAGCAATCAGAGAAGAAAAAGAAATAAAAGGAATCCAAATTGGAAAAGAAGAAGTAAAATTATCACTCTTTGCAGATGACATGATATTATATATAGAAAACCCTAAAGACTCTACCAGAAAACTGCTGGCACTCATTGATGAGTTTGGTAAAGTAGCAGGATACAAAATTAATGCACAGAAATCTCTTGCATTCCTATACACTAACAACGGAAGAGCAGAAAGAGAAATTAAGGAAACTCTCCCATTCACCATTGCAACAAAAAGAATAAAATACCTAGGAATAAACCTGCCTAAGGAGACAAAAGATCTGTATGCAGAAAACTTTAAGACATTGATGAAAGAAATCGAAGATGACACAAACAGACGGAGGGACATACCATGTTCCTGGATTGGAAGAATCAACATCGTGAAAATGTCTGTACTACCCAAAGCAATT
This sequence comes from Hippopotamus amphibius kiboko, assembly GCF_030028045.1. Taxonomy (NCBI): domain Eukaryota; kingdom Metazoa; phylum Chordata; class Mammalia; order Artiodactyla; family Hippopotamidae; genus Hippopotamus; species Hippopotamus amphibius. The sequence goes on from NC_080196.1 coordinate 96,935,596, forward strand.
TACAGATTCAATGCAATCCTGATCAAATTACCAATGGCATTTTTCACAGAACTAGAGCAAGAAATCTTACGATTTGTATGGAAATGCAAAAGACCCCGAATAGCCAAAGCAATCTTGAGAAGGAAAAATGGAGTTGGTGGAATCAGGCTTCCTGACTTCAAACTATCCTACAAGGCCATAGTGATCAAGACAGTATGGTACTGGCACAAAAATAGGAAGGAAGATCAATGGAATAGAATAGAGAACTCAGAAGTAAGCCCAAACACATATGGGTACCTTATCTTTGACAAAGGAGGCACAAGTATACAATGGAAAAAAGACAGCCTCTTCAATAAGTGGTGCTGGGGAAATTGGACAGCAACATGTAAAAGAATGAAATTAGAACACTTCCTAACACCATACACAAAAATAAACTCCAAATGGATTAAAGACCTACATGTAAGGCCAGACACGATAAAACTCCTAGAGGAAAACATAGGCAGAACACTCTATGACATCCATCAAAGCAACATCCTTTTTGACCCACCTCCTAGAATCAGGGAAATAAAATCAAGAATAAACAAATGGGACCTCATGAAACTTAAAAGCTTTTGCACAGCAAAAGAAACCATAAACAAGACTAAAAGGCAACCCTCAGAATGGGAAAAAATAATTGCCTATGAAACAACGGACAAAGGATTAACCTCCAAAATATACAAGCAGCTCATGAAGCTTAATACCAAAAAAGCAAATAACCCAATCCACAAATGGGTGGAAGACCTAAATAGACATTTCTCCAAAGAAGACATACAGATGGCCAACACACACATGAAAAGATGCTCCACATCACTAATCATCAGAGAAATGCAAGTCAAAGCCACAATGAGGTATCACCTCACACCAATCAGAATGGCCATCATCACAAAGTCTGGAAACCACAAATGTTGGAGAGGGTGTGGAGAAAAGGGAACTCTCCTGCACTGTTGGTGGGAATGTAAGTTGGTACAGCCACTATGGAAAACAATTTGGAGGTTCCTTAAAAAACTACAAATAGAACTACCATATGATCCAGTAATCCCACTCCTGGGCATATACCCAAAGAAAACCATAATCCCAAAAGAAACTTGTACCATAATGTTTATTGCAGCACTATTTACAATAGCCAGGACATGGAAGCAACCTAAATGCCCATCAACAAATGAATGGATACAGAAGATGTGGCATATATATACAATGGAATATTACTCAGCTATAAAAAGGGATGAGATGGAGCTATATGTAATGAGGTGGATAGAACTACAATCTGTCACACAGAGTGAAGTAAGTCAGAAAGAGAAGGACAAATATTGTATGCTAACTCACATATACGGAATCTAAAAATGGTACTGATGAACTCAGTGACAAGAACAAGGATGCAGATACAGAGAATGGACTGGAGAACTCGAGGTATGGGAGGGGGCGGGGGGTGAAGGGGAAGCTGAGATGAAGCGAGAGAGTAGCACAGACATATATATACTACCAACTGTAAAATAGTCAGTGGGAAGTTGTTGTATAACAAAGGGAGTCCAACTCGAGGATGGAAGATGCCTTAGAGGACTGGGGCAGGGAGGGTGGGGGGGACTCGAGGTGGGGGAGTCAAGGAAGGGAGGGAATACGGGGATATGTGTATAAAAACAGATGATTGAACCTGGTGTACCCCCAAAAAAATAAAAATAAAATAATAAAAAAAAAGAAAGAGGGGCTGGCTTGGCTGGGGTAGACAGAGTGGAGCAGTACCTGGGCTGCCCTTTGGAGGGCTGTTGGCCAGACAGGGCTCACAAAGCACAGACACATCATCTGCCTTTCCTAGTTCACCCTAAGGCTAGTTCACCCCAAGGCTGGAAAGATGCAAAAGCAACCCCCACTTCTTCCAGGCTCCCTTTATGTGGACCCACAAAGACAAGACGGATCATCCCAAATCCTCCTTGTGCCTCCTCTCTCATCCTCTCCCCAACACACACACACACACACACACACACACACACACACACACACCCCACCTCATCTCTGCCTCCACACTCAGGACCCTATGCCCTGGTGACCCTCATTCGTTTAAACAAAGGAAAAGAAAATTCAATTTTTGGATAAGATCAGAGCCCCCTCTTCTGGAGACCCACCTAAGGGAAAGAAAAGAGAGCAGGAGGGATAAGCATGGCCAGAGGTGAAGGAGAGCTGCACTCTGTTTCCTGAATTCATCCTTCCTCGAAGACCTGGAGTCTAGCCCAAGACTAGGTTAGAGAACAGAAAAGGAATATCTAAATGTTTGTGAATACAGACCACATATTTGGGGCTATTTCCAAATTGATGGGAAAGCATGCTGGGAGAGCCTTACAAATGTTACAAGTATTATGAGGGGATTTATGTATTGGTCATATTTGTATACAATAACAAATACACTTTTACCCTCCCGAAAAACCACCCTGACAAATCCACACATATTTTTGCAGGCTCCTATAGAAATATAATTAATATTCATTTAATAACCAGTCAAAATATTGAAAATCAGCTTTCACGCTATTTGAAATACATGATCATCCCAAGTGCAATGTCAGTGGCACAAACAATCCAAAGTGAAATTAATCATCATCTTTTCATACAGCACCGTCCCATCTTTAGCTAGGATTTTATATTTAAGATCCAAAGCTGCAAGAGAGTTAAGACATTGTCTACTTTTTAAAAACTAGTCCAACATCCTCACATTATTCTTAACTCTCAAGATTCATCTCTAACGGGGGAAGTGGGATTTTGAGAGTGTGGATTTTGAAGCAATTCTGATGATTTCATATCTCGATGCCTGAGTTTAATTTCCTTCCCCAAGATCAAAGTGTACATGAAGGCGATGGGTGTGCACAGGGCTGAAAGCAGTGCGATGAAAATGTCCTGTGTGTGCGTTAGTGATTTATGTGAGATACGGAAATGAATTGTGATTTTATGGACGGGAATGATTTCCCCTTCTGTTTAATATGTAGGCCATGTCTCCTCTGGCATCCTAGCCTGTTATCTTTCTCCTCCTACTTCACACTTTCCATAAGCCTTCTGGTTTCACAGCGGACACACTGTAAATCTTCTCCTTCTAAGTGTCCCACATATGTTTCATTAAAAGTGTTTGTTTCTTTGATCAGCTTGACGTTTCTAATGTGAAAAAAATAATAACTTTGTCGCCTGGTGCTTGGAAATGTGTAGGCCCCAAGTGAGGAGCCGCAGTGCTGACAGCCAGCCCCAAGGGTCTCGGAGGCTGTCATTAAGGCTGCACCCAGGAGAGGGTCTGCAGCTCCAACAGCCAGGTGAGCATGGACGGGATGAGATGGGAAAGGTTATGAATTAGTTAGCCATGGCTGCCGTAACAAAGTGCTACCTATGGGATGGCTTCGAACAACAGCAACTACTGTATTGCCTCACAGTTGTGGAGGCTAAAAGCCCAAAACCAAGGCATCCTCAGGGTTGGTTTCTTCTGAGGTCTCTTTCCTTGGCTTGGAGATGGGCACCTTCTCCCTGTGTCCCCACATGGTCTTTCCTCTGGACAGGTGCATGTCTGCATCCTAATTTCCCTTTCTTATAAAGACACCAGTCCTATTGGATTAGAGGCCCATCCTAAGGACCTCATTTTAACTTAATCACCTCTTTGAAGACCCTCTCTCCAAATACAGTCACATTCCAAAGTACTAGGCATTATGACCTCAACATAAGAATCTGGGGATGACACAGCTCAGCCCATAACACCTGATGTGTGTTATACTTCAGCAGAGTGCATGAGGAAGAGGGAGAGGAGACGGTAGCCAGCGAGAGGTAGCCACCATGGACTTCTTAGCGAGATAAAGTGGCCTTTTTTTAAGTCTATTTATTTAGAGCTGTTAGGTTAACAGCAAAATTGAGGGAAAGGTACAAGGATTCCCCATACCCTCTGCCCCCACACATGCATGACCTCCCCCATGACGAACATCCCCCACCAGATCGGAACTCTTGTTACAATTGGTGAACCAACACTGACATACCAACTGTCACCCAAAGTCCATAGTTTATCTTAGGGTTCATTCTTGGTCTTGCACATTCTGTGGGTTTAGACAAGTGTATAATAACATGTATCCACCATGATGATGTTGTACAGAGTATTTTTACCACCCTAAGAGAGTGGTCTTTCCAGGGCCTTCAGACTCCATCTATTAAGGGCTTACACTCACAGAGTGGGTAGGGCACCAACATGTCAGCAGGCAAATTAAGCCATCACAGCCAGGGCCAGGTGGGCTCTGAGTCACGGATGCAGGTCTATTTGGGTCTCTTGCCCTGTGAGGCAGCCCATTTCCCAGCAGGAGGGAAACGGTGCATTGTATGAGAAGGCCAATAATTTCCCCCCCACTCCTCCTCCTCCTCCGCCTCCTTCATGCCATCACTGCCAGGGCAGATCGCAGGATAATTTCACAGGAGCCCACACGTACTTGTAGCCCTTGCCCCCAGGGCTCCAAGTGACTAAACTCCCATTACAGCTCCAGAAGCATAATTTTTACTCACTAAAGGGCCTGCCATGAAAGCACTCTGTCCCTGGGGAAGTGATTCCTGGGCCACCCATCCCCGCCCCCAGATGACTTTCTTCAGAGGGTTATGAGAACACACCCCACATCAGGATTCCTGGGTTCTAATCTGGGCCCCTTAATATTCTCACCCATTAGCACATAGAGCCCTCCCTCTTGGTGATTTTGTTTTATTGAACTATAGTTGATTTACAATCCTGTGTTAGTTTCAGGTGTATAGCAAAGTGATTCAGATATATATATATATATTTTTTTTTTTTCAGATTCTTTTTCATTATAGGTTACTACAAGGTATTGAATATAATTCCCTGTTATACAGTAAATCCCTGTTTATCTGTTTTATTTCATAGTGTGTATTTGTTAATTCCATACCCCTAATTTATCCCTCCCCACCCCTTTCACCTTTGGTAGCCATAAATTTGTTTTCTATGTCAGTGACCTTTTTTTAAATTACTTTCCAGATGGCTACAGCCCCACAAAAGTTGGCTTGAGCTCTGGAAGTTATTTCACATGTAGAATTGGGTTTTGTTTGTTTGGATTAAACCATTAGATTTGTCAAGTCTATATGAAGCATTAGTTCTGAATTCGATTCCTCTTTCCTCTTCTACCTCTAAAGTACATGTTCTCATCTTTACTTTGTAGCTTGAGAATGTACTCAAAGCCCGTGGAAGCAAATGACAAAAATATTTGCTACTATCCACAGAAAAGGAGGGTCCTCATATTTAACATAAGCAGGTTAAAAGAGGAATGTTAAAGAAGCAAGGACATTTCTGTGAGAACCCTCACAGCTCCCAGCCACAACCTCACCACCTTAAAGTCTACGGTACATACACTGTTTCCCTCACCTTTTCTGACATGAGTGGAAACCATCTAGAGAGTGGAGAAAGACAAAGAGCCAGATGCCCTTCTTGCTATTTTACATTTCACAGCTCTGTTCATCCAACACTGTCTAGTAAAGACACACTTCACTTCTTTACTCTATAAACATAATTATCATAATTAATAATATTACTAATTCAATCCTTTCCCCATTCAGTTAAATCATTGCAAACAAAGGGAAAATTATTTTTTTATTATTAGATACCTTACATATGCTATGTATGCAGCCAGATGGGCAGCTACTATGACTCAGTCTCGCCAGAGCTACACAGAATAGGAGAGGGATAGTTCCCCAAAGGAAGGGATGCTGTGCAGACAGAAAATACATCAGCCCAGCATGGGGGGATGGAGTCTGTGGAAGGAATAATAGAGCCAAATAGTCTGTTATTATTTTCTGTATGATTTCAGCAAATGGGAAAGAAAAATTTATGGGGTAGTGAGTTCTAGCCTGGACGCTACTAGTAATTAGCTATAAAACCTTAACAATCCTCTTCCTCTCTAGGCTTGTTTCTTTACCTGGAAAATTAGGACATTAAACTACATCATCTCCAGACAATTTGTAGGTCTCAGAGGATCTCTTTACATTACTATAAGGTGAAAGATTTAACACTGACATCAACTAGCATCATGAACAGGAGAAAATCAATTAATCTCTCTAAACCGCATTTACAAATCAGGAATGACAATGTCTTAAGCTGCCAAATAAGACTGTATGTGAAAAATCATATGAAAAATTAAGAATATTAATAGCTACCATTTATTGAGCATCTTCTGTGTATTCAGTTTTGCACTAAATACTTCCTTGTGGCTGTATCATATGTCTCTATTCTGTTAATCTAATTCTGCCTGATGACGACCTTTCCTTTGCTTCTTTCTTTTTTTCCCAACTTACTCCACAATTTGTTCTGATGTCTGAATAGACTAAGATGATAAAATATTTACACATGAGTAGTCAGAGAAACTTAATGGATTTTATAAGAATCAAGAATGTGCTTAAAGACAGGTCCATGGAATAGGAACCAAAAAAATCATGAGAGAAAAAGAGAAAGAGAGAAAAAGAAAGGAAAGAAAGAAAGAAAGAAAGAAAGAAAGAAAGAAAGAAAGAAAGAAAGAAAGAAAGAAAGAAAAAGAAAGAAAGAGAAAGAAAGGAAGAAAGGAGGGAGGGAAGGAAGGAAGGAAGAGAGAGAAAGAAAGAAAATAGAACAAGTTAAAAATGAGTATAGGTGAGGTATAATTGCAAGAAAAAAAATGCAATAGCAAAATTAAAATATGCACTGGAACCAGTAAAGAGCAGGTTTAAAACTACAGAAAATTGGGTGATTGATGTGGAGGACATAACCGATGCATTCTCTGGAATTGGCGGGGGGGGGGGGGGAGGAGTTACAAAAAGATGAAAATTATGAGAAAAGGGATAAGTTTAACTTTTATTCTCAGTCTTTCAGAGCAAAAAAATCCTTGAATTAAAGGCTATAACTCTTGAAACTGAAGAAATAAATGGAGGCAGAGTTATAGAAAATTTCTTGAACCTGAGAAAAGACAGATATTGAAAGGAGTCACTATGTTGCAAGCAAAGTCATGAATAAACAACCTTATTTAGACTTATAGTTGTATTTTTTTTAGTTATAAGGGTAAAGAAAAGAATTTTATAAAAATCTGGGCTGAAAGCAATTAACTAGAAAATAAAAATTAATTTGTAATGCTCAATGCAAGATAACAATGGAGCAACATCTGGAGAATTCTGAGGTCAAACATTGGTAAATATGAACTTTTATACCCAGCCAAGTTATTGTTTTTGTATAATAGGAACCTAAAGACAGTATCAGATATGCACAAGCTCAGGAAGATGTAAGCCCTATCTTCCCACGAGGAAAGACAAACTACGATTGACCAATTGACCAAGAGATAAACCGAAATTAAAACCTCAAAAACTGAAAACTAATGATACAAAAACTGGCTTTTCATTTTTCAGTTATCAAGGATTGCCACACCTACCCCTGATGAGACAATATGATTAGAGTGTAGCATTTTCAAACTAGTCCCTCCAGTCCTGGGAGCCCCAGAAGTGACTCAGAGAAGCCAAGAAGGATGAGCACAGGTTGTGCTAAAAAAATTCTGGGCCTCCTACTCCCTTTTCAACCACAGTAGCTCCTTGTTTATCTCCTTTATATATTACAATCCTGCAAATTTTGGTTTGGAAAAGTGGGGAGAGGGAATTCAAACCCATTTAGATAGTAGAAAGACCACAAATAAAAAAATCCAGGTTTGGACCCCAACTCTGTCACTCCTTAATTGTGTGATGTTGGGACAACAATTCATCTCTCTGACTTTTAGGTTATAAATTCATACTATCCACCTTAAAAGTTCTTGTCAGGACAAATTGAGATGAGATGTAAAAGGAATTCTTACTGTGTTGTCAATACCCACCTGGAGATTTGTAAATTTCTAGCAGAAACCACAAGACAATTTGTATTCTTTGTTTGGAGTAGGGGCTGGCAATGGTGTATGTTTAAGCTCACGCCACAAGCAAGGGTTTGGTAGGTGAGACAGCTTGTCGCACGGGCTGGGCTCCCCCACCACTTTTACCTTGTGACAAACATAGAGACTGTTACTTGGGGTAAACAGGGAAATCTGATTGTGGCCGAGGGCCTCCAGCCACTCAGGCCTCACCCATATACCCAGAAGGACTAGGAAATAAATACCTCAACTCACTGTAACCCATTCATGACACACCAGCAGGGAAATCTGGAGGTAAACATCCTCATTTCTGCCTCTTAATGTAGTATATTCTAGACCTAGCTATGCTACAAGCATCTCTTAGAAAGCTTCAAGTCTTTTGAATTGCTCATGAGTTCTTCCAAAATCTAGACCTTCCAGAATTAATTTCCACTCACCAACCTAAATTTGTAATCACCTTCCTGTACCTTCACCCAGATCTACACTTGCCCACACAGGCTGTGCTATGCTCTACAGACTGGCGCCACTGTTTATCCTATATCTGTGGGTACCCCCAATTTAACTCCAATATCTCTGGATATTTTCAAGAGTTTATATAGTTACATGGAAAATGTTTATGTTAAAATTATGAAAGGTATAAAGTTGTATATGGATTATAATCTCAATTTATAAAGAATATACATTGAAAAAAATACTTATTACGCAGCCATAAAAAAAGAAGGAAATAATGCCATTTGCAGCAACATGGATGGATCTAGAGATTATCATATTAAATAAAGTCAGACAGAGAAAGACAAACACGATATCACTATATATATGTGGAATCTAAAAAAATGATACAAAGGAATTTATTTACAAAACAGAAATAGACTCAGACACAGAAAACAAACTTATGGTTACCAAAGAGGAAAGGAGAGAGAGGGAAAAATAGCAGATACAAAGTACTATATATAAAATAGATAAACAACTGGGACCTACTATATAGCACAGGGAATTACATTCAATGTCTTGTAATAACCCATAATGGAAAAGAATCTGAAAAAGTGTGTATATATATATACATACATATGTATATATGTATATACATATAATTCAATCACTTTGCCATATACCTGAAACATTGTCAATCAACTATACTTCAATAAAAAAGAAGAAAATAATATTGAAATAGTCCACTAGGTTAGCAATGGTTTTCTCTGATAAATAAATGATTTTTTTCTTTCTACCTTTCTGTATTTTAAAAATATTCTGTAATGAGCAGCATTGCTTATTTTTAATGAGCTCTAACAAATAATACACAAATCTCAAGTATACAATTCGATAGATATTTACCTCTGTATACACACAGGTGGTCACCATCCAGAGCTATTCCATCTCCCAGCAACAAGCTTCCTCATCCCCCTTCTCAGCCACTGATGCCCTCAAAAGTAATCATTATCCTGACCTCAGTCATCATGGATTGATTTTTAAGGAATAAGCAATACTCGTATAATGGAAGAAAGCATAGACTTTATTGTTTCATTATAAAAAAGGTAAAAGATGTAAACAACAGAATGTAAATATCTTATTTCAACATAGATACGTGCTTTTCCTTAAAGTGTTGACTGATATTCATAATTATTCTGTGCCTGCAAAATAGATCTTCTGGGAAACGGCCACTGTGAAAGAGGAATAATCCACCTAAGTTGAAGGTGAACCTAGGGGACTCTGCAGGTTTGGTTCAGAACAGCAAGCCTCGTCCTAATTGGCACATGCAATAAATTAATATTCATATGAATCTGCAGAGAGACCCTGCGTGAACAGACTCCCCTTTGGGATTTCTGATAATTACCAATTCTCAAAGAGCGGAACTCACTTACTCCAAGTCCCTTCTTTCTAAATATAGTTGCATAGGTTTTTCACCTTCACAACCTGGCCAAAATCTAAAGAAGTCAAAGAAGAGGAATTATTAAAACTTCCCTATAAAACCCAAGCAAGCTGAAAACATTTCCGGTTTGAATAGTTAATACAATTATGTTCTCCATAGAATGAGTTTCCATAGCTTCCCTTCAGATCAGAACACTGTCCCTGAGAGAGGCCTCCCCTTTTTGTGTGATCAAGTTCAACATAACATGAGGTTTGGCCTTTTCTCTCTGGTGTCTCCTGAACGGACATAGTCGGTACTGTCGGCATGCTTTATTTCATAAACCTTCATCTACCCGAAAACAGTTGTCAACGTTCCGCCTCTGATGTCTCTTATTAAGTTTAAATAATTTATTCTTCTAACTTTTCCATATGGAAGTGATTTTGTTTAACTTCAAACATTTTAGGCTCTCCATTCCCCTCTAGAGTCTCCATATGTGGGGAGGTGTGGACGAGAGTTTCAGTGTGAACCTGAGCAGCGCTTGAGCAGAAGAGAGGATGGTTCCCATTTACCGTGTGTCCGACTAGCTGCGAGCCCTCTCTCAATTACGTGGCTTCGCTCGCTGACCTCCACTCTGCCGCTGACCCCTCCTGCTCTGCATTGAACAACACTGGCTTTTCTCGACGTGTTATTTCTGGCTCTTAACATCCTCCCACCAAACCCTGTCAGATCCCCCTGAGGGGCTCCTCTTCCTTTTCCCTTTTCTCCTGGAAGCTTCCTTTTCCTCAATATATTTTGGCCAACATGTTTGTTCTTCTGTTTTTCAGTTCTGGCTCCCTGACCCATTTCAATGCCTCAATCACACCCACCTCTGATCACAGATAGATCTTCTAAGCTACGTCCTTACCATACAGGACAGAGCTCTCTCGCAAAGCAAGTCTTCGCCACGCCCCAAATCTAGCTCTCGGTTTGCTTCTCAGTGATGGCTCCCACGATGTGCTCTAATATCCCAAACGCCTCTTCAACCCAGAGTCAGTGGGCTAGTTTCCAGACACATACACACTAGACGAATAATAAAGATTCTCCTCATTTCCCTTTAGATGTCCAACCTCGTTCCCAAGCAAAATTCTACCCACAGGGCAGACCCCTGCCCATTTTAATAGGTTACCATAATATATTCAAAGACTTCATGGTATTCTGGTGCGGAGGACAGAACCTGGGCTTGGAAGGCAAACAGGCTTAGGTTCAAGTGCCAGTCAACATGCCAGCACCTCAGTTTCCTCACTTTGAGTGAAGATAATAAAAGCTACTTCACAGGAGACTTGGTGGGCAAATGAGGAAATATACTTTTCTATGGAAAGTATTGATACCTCATATAGTGGTCACATCTAGGAGGAGGCATTTTTAAAATAGTGCTGCAACCATTCCTTTCCCTATTTTTCTTTAAAAACAAAATGTTGGGGGGAGAATAAATAGGAGTTTGGGATTAACATATACATACTACTATATATAAAATACATAAGCAACAAGGACCTATAGCACAGGGAACTACACTCACTGTCTCAGAATAACCTATAAGGGAAAAGAATCTGAAAAAGAATATATATATATATGTATTCTTTCTATATAACAACATTGAAAAATCAAAAAAAAAATACATATATTCTTTCTATATAATTATATATATTATTCTTTCTCTTTATATATATAACGGAATCACTTGGCTGTACACCTGCAACTAAATTGTAAATCAGCTATACTTCAATTTTAAAAATTCACTTTAATTAATTAAAAACAAAATGTTAGCATGCATGCATTGCATGTACACACACACACACACACACACACACACACACACACACACACACACACACACACTGGTATTAAGCTAAACTCCCTAGACTAACCCCAAATTAAGTTGTCTCTCCGCTTGGCCACAAACCCCATTCCTTATTCCTTTTCTTAAAGCCACCATCAAGTGCTGAACTCTCTCTCCCCCTGGACTCGCAGCCTGCGATGGTCTCCACAGCCTCACTCTCTCCTGAACTCTTGAGGCACAGAACCTCCCTCTCTACTCCCACCGAGAAGATGCCACCATGTGTTTTGGTCACTTCTTGACTTGACAAACGTAACTGTTGTCCAGATGGCCTGTTTTCCCTACGTGCTTCTCAAGTCTGGTAAATATTAGCGACTGCGGCCAAGATTCTCTCTCCCTCTGGTCCTTCTGAACCTAGTTTAAATCCCTACTAGCACTTTTATAATCATTTTCTCACAGAATTCAACATAGCTACACTCAGAAGTGAAAGCGAAGTCCCCCCTCAAACATGTTAGGTTACTTCCTTGGTTCCTCTGCATTTTTACTTTTTTAAGGATGCTTCTACTTCTTCCAATTTTTTTTTTTTTTTTTTTTTGCTCATTCTTTACCCACCACTTGGACTTTTCCCATTAATGCCATTGTTTCCATTCCTCATTCGAAAGTGCTCCTAGGGACTTCCCTGATGATGCAGTGGCTAAGAATCCGCCTGCCAATGCATGGGACACAGGTTCAATCCCTGGTCCAGGAAGATCCCACATGCCTCAGAGGAACTAAGCCCGTGTACCACAACTGCTGAGCGTGCGTGCCTAGAGCCCGTGTTCCGCAATAAGAGAAGCCATGGTAATGAGAAGCCCAAGCACCACAACAGAGAGCAGCCCCTACTCACCGCATCTAGAGAAAGTACACGCACAGCGATGAAGACCCAACACAACCAATTAATTAATTAATTTTTTAAAAAGTGCTCCTCAAACTCCATCTAAAAAGCTAATCATAACTCAGTTATGATACTACCTATTCAATGGATACTGTGTGAACTTTAAAAGATTGAAGTAATTATTCTGAGGTAGAGGAATCTCTCAGAAATACCATTAGCTGGGGGAGGGGGGGGAAGGGTATGGACGAGTACATATAGTTTGATCCTTTTACGTAAAAACATATATACATCTGTGTATATGTGCACACACACTCGCAAAGACATATCTGCATATTTTTCTGCAAGGATACACAGGGAATTATTTTAAATGTTTACCTTTGAGGAAAGGGACCTTTTTCTACTATTTGAATTTTCTAGCTAAATGCCTTAATGACTTTTTTTCTAATATCATCAGGAGTTATCTGGGCAGCGGGATTATGGCAATTATGGTTGCATTTTTATGCTATTTGACATATTAACATCTAAGAAATGTTATATTTAAAAAAGAAAAGTAATGATGCCCCCACTTTAGAGGCTCCAGCCTAGAAAGGATTGTGAGGAAAAGCTAACATAGGTCCATCACAGCCTGTAAGCTGAGAGCATCACTTATCTTCAGATGTCACAAGGGCTGCCATTGCATTTGGCACTGAGGTGGGAAAATAGAAATGCACTAGGAAGAGCATACTGGGGAAATAAAAATGAATAAAAGACAGCACCTATCCTCAAGTGGCTTCTGTATAAATGATGGAATAACTGCTACAATCAAGGCAAGACAAGATGCTGGATAGGAAACCTCCTCTCTGACACACAAGCTTTCTCTGTGGAAAGCTTCAGAGGAAGTGACATTTGAGTTAGGCCCTATATTAGTCAGGATGGGCTAGGTTATGCTGCAGTAACAAATTAGCCCTGAGGTCTCAGTGCCAATCTCAAGTTTATTTCTTGCTCCTGTGAAGCCCACTGCAACAGGTCTGGGCAGCTGTCCATTTTTTCCTGCCATGACTCTCAGGACAATTCACCACCAGCAAAATGGCAAAGTAGGCAAGTTGGCCTTTTGGGTTTTCTCACTTTGTGTCTCTTCTTCAGTATGATTTTGTCTTCTTCCTATTTACTGTTACCAATTAGCTTTCTTCACATCCCTTCTCTCCACCCGAAGGATCCAGCCCTCTCATACTCATCCTACACATCTGAATAATGAAACCCTTCGCATAACCAAAAAAAAAAAAAAAAAAAAAACAGGGTTCACTGTACATTTGCCTGGTGCTCCAGACTTTCATACAATCCACTCTCCCAGAATCAAAACTTACCTATACTCTGTCTCCCTCTCGGCTATTTGAGGGGTGTGATGCAACACACAAATGCAGAATCTTGGCACTTGAGACTCTGTGTCAGAAACAAACGGATAAGCGTCCCACTGAAAAAGAACCATGATTCGAAAAAGGCCATGATTTGAAGCAAATAGAGAAAAAAATTATCTCCAGAGGAGTGAGTATCCACTCAGTGGAGGACTCCTGCCCCTTCTCCAACACAGTTCTGTGCTCCTCATTCTGACACCAGAGGCAAAGATCTGCAAACACAGAGCTGCTCTCGGAGATGGAGCGGAGCTGCTGTGAACACAGCTGTAGCTGATCTTGACCTGAAGGAGGCTGAATATTCTCTGTTGTACCCCCCATCCATTCTTCTCCCTTCTGTTCTGCACATAGGAAGGTTCTCTGTGGATTATAGCACTGGTCTCCCTTGCCCTCTGGCTTCAGCCAGTAGGAGTAACTAACAGGCAGTCAGACAACAAGAAAAGAAAAGGGTCAGGGCATTTACTCCCTCTGCCTTGCTGCCGGATGACAGTGATTATATTCCCCTAAGGCCACACTCACACTGACTGGTCCTTTGCCCATGGCCACACCCCTTTCACTGGGTTCCGGGCAAAATTAACTCTCCAGGCCCAGGAGTGATAGCATCTTCCCATCATTGCTGAGCCCTCACTTCTTCATCATCTTTCATTGGTTTCCTTAACCCCATTCTCACCTATGTTGGATTATACCTTTATTAAACTCTCTTCAACTACCACTTAAGCATGCCATCTGTTTCCTGCCAGGATTAACCCATCTCAGCTCCTCAGCCTTCTCCAGGACAAGGGACTATACCAGAAGGCCAATGAGGTCAGATCAGCCTGAAAGAAACAGCCTCATAACAAAGTCCTCTGTTGGAATAAATTCCCTTTCTGCACTGTTGGTGGGAATATAAAATGATACAGTCACTGTGGAAAACAATATGGTGTTTCCTCAAAAAATTAAAAGTATAATTATAATACTATATGAGCTAGCAATTCCATTTCTAGGTACAAACCCAGAAGAATTGAAAGCAGTGACTCAAACAGATATTTGTACAGCCATGTTCATGGCAGCATTATTCACAATAGTGTCCATCGACAGATGCGTGGGTAAACAAAATGTAAGATATACATACAATGGTATATTATTCAGCCTTAAAAAAAAATTCTGACACATGCTAGAACAAGAATGAACTTAGAGGATGTTAAGCAAAGCGAAACAAGTCAATCACAAAAACACAAATACTGTGTGATTCCACATATGTTAGGAACCTGGCATTGTCAGAAAGGAAAATCGTGGTTGCCAGGGGCTGGGGGAAGAGGGCATGGGGAGTTACTGCATAATGGGTATGGAAGTTCAGTTTTCCAAAATGAAAAGAGTTCTGGAGATGGATGCTGGTGATGGTTGCACAAAAATGTGAATGTACTTAACACCACTGAACCATATCATTTAAAATAACTTTAGGGCTTCCCTGGTGGCACAGTGGTTAAGAGTCCACCTGCCAATGCAGGGGATACAGGTTTGATCCCTGCTCCAGGAAGATCCCACATGCCACGGAGCCACTAAGCCCGTGCGCCACAACTACTGAGCCTGCGCTCTAGAGCCCACAAGCCACAACTACTGAGCCCACATGCCACAACTACTGAGCCCACATGCCTAGAGCCCATGCTCCCCAACTAGAGAAGCCATTGCAGTAGGAAGCCTGCGCACTGCAACGAAGAGTGGCCCTCACTCTCCACAACTACGGAAAGCCCGCACACAGCAATGAAGACCCAACACAGCCAATAAATAAAAATAAATAAATTAAAAAAAAATAAAATAAAATAACTTCAAGAGAGTAAATTTTATGTTATGTGCATTTTACTACAATTAAAAATAATTTTAAAAATCCCCTGCACACGGATAAATAAGCTTTTCTCCCCCATGAGAACAAGCATCATGCATGCTTAATTCAAATAACTCCACTGGATCAGGAGAAACAGGAAGTGGACAGCTACGTCTCCCAGACAAGCTTTCACCAGGGCTGGGAGCCCAGCTGGACTAAAATGTGTCATTCCAGGGAAGCCGGAACCAACACCACCTGGATCACCTGAAATCCAGGGCATACCTCTTCACACACAGGACTCTGTCCTGGGACTGAATGCTGTTCTCAGGCAGCAGAGATCTGGGTTCTGGGTTCTCTGCCAGCGTTCTGGTTTTGAGGTTGAGCCCCTGTCCCCAAATCAAAGTGTCCTTCACTCTCTCCTCCACCTGGGTGGAGACATCTGAATCAAGACACTGGCTTTTGAGTTTAAAAAAAAAGAGTTCCTCTCATATGTATGGAATCTAAAAAACTGGTACTGATGAGCCCAGTGACAGGGCAAGAATAAAGAAGCAGATGTAGAGAACGGACTTGAGGACATGGAATGGGGGGCAAAGGGGAAGCTGGGAAGAAGTGAGAGAGTAGCATTGACATATATACACTACCAAATGTAAGATAGATGGCTAATGGGAAGCTGCTGCATAACAGGGAGATCAGCTCAATGATGGGTGATGACTTAGAGGGGTGGGATAGGGAGGATGGGAAGGAGTCATGGGGGGTGAGGGGATATGGGGATATATGTATAAATACAGTTCATTCACTTTGTTGTACAGCAGAAACTGGCACAACAGTGAAAAGCAATTATACTCCAATAAAGAGCTTAAAAAGAAAAAAAAAAAAAAAGGTTTCCTACAGCCACCTCTGGTTAACCCTCCAGTTCCTGGAATCCATGACATCTGCTGTTTTTATTCTGAAGCCCAGGATCCAGTTTCAAGTAAAACCAGCACATGTGGAGCCTACTATATCTCATGATATAATGGGCACAAAAAGTCCCAACTGGCAGGAGCACGTTGTCCTGCCTCCTGGCTAAGGCAGGGCTGGAAAAGCCCAGCAGCAGCTATTGAGAGAAACTCCCATCAGGCAGACAACATGAAGATAAATAATAATCTATACCAGTTCTTCTCAAAGTACGCGCCCCAAATCAGAATCAGCATCACTTGAAGACTTACTAGAGATGCAGATTCACAGGCCCTGGCCCAGCTCTGAATCAGAAGTTCTAGGAGTGGGGCCCAGAAGTCTGTGCTGCAACAAGCTCTCCAGGCAATTCTGATGCCCACTCAACCTTGTGAGCCACTGGTCCACACCTGTACATCCCAACGTGAGTGCTTGTATGCAGTGCAAATTCCCATGCCCTATTCCAGAAAGTCTGATTCACGTCAGAGGCGCGGTTGGAAAACAGGGTTACAGACTAGCAAACTGTACAGAAGAAATCTAGCAACAGAAGATGCTGGGAGACAGGCTAGCTTAGCAGTGAGGAATCAAGGGACAGACCTTATTCTGTGAACAGTAGGAAAGTTAGCAGAGTTCTGGTCCCTGCATGGGTTTTGGAGACAAAATGCCTACTCCTGAGAAATGGGGGAGTGGGGAAAATGGAAAAAGAAAATGGAAAAGGTAAGAAAGGCTTAGAAAAGGCATCTAGCCTTGGGGCACAAGGTAGAGCTCCAGATGCCAAAAACTGGAAACACAGTCCCCCGAATTTAATCTTAGGAAGAGCCATTCATCAGTCCAGGAGCAGAAGAGCAAGTCTTCAAGGATGAATTCAAATTCCACCCACATGAGTTCAGCTGGCCCCCAGAGCACTGGAGGGAGTGGGGGGCAGCCTGGCTCTGCAGGTGGGATCTACCTGGGAGGAGAGGAAGCGGTGGGGATGGGGAGCCAGCACACCTGGAAAAAAACCTTAGCACTGAGGTTCTTACGAGGAATGTCGCAGGGTCTTCTCAGTCTGAGCTAAAACACAAATTCAGTTATGTTCATTTAAGACATTTTTACCAGGCAAACAACTGAGGTAGTTATCACACCCTTAATAAACAAGGTAAGTTATCATGCCTCCACAGATACAATATATGCCCCCTGAACAGACCCAAACTGCATTTATAGTAGTATGAACAAACATCACATCTCCCAAGAGGTGTGTCGTTTAAGACGTGACCGTGCTTTATAATTCTCTCCCTTTTTTCCTGGGGTCACTATATTCCAAGTGGGAAATGCCACAGTAAGAGGTCTTCCTTCTTAAGCAGGCTCTCCTTCCTACAGATAGACTTACCGTCCCTTCTCTCCCAAGGTTTGTCCTCGCTCCCGCATCCCTTCAGGTACCTGTGTCCTAGAATAACGCTTCTTCTAGCACAAGTCTGTTACATAGATAACATGAGAAGGTTTTCAGTGTCATTCAATAGAACTCCATTTTCATGATTTCTCTTTAGGACTATTAAGTGATAGTAATGTAGCAATAGCTTATATATTACATGCTACACACACACACACACACACACACCACGGGTTCCCAAGTGAGCCCCACTTTAAAGGAGGGGACTCTTGAAGTTGTGATGTCTTAACCCAAAGGGTCAGAGCTCCAATGGAAGAAGAGGAAATACCTTGTCAACCTAATTGGGTAGAGAGTGGGGACACAGAGCCTTACATACTCTTCAAATTATATAGAAAGGGAAACCTTTTTCTTTCCCAGTGACTACACCAACCCTAAGCTCCCAAACTTCAGAGGAGCTCCTTGATGGGGTCCAGGCCCTCCCGGGAAGCCTACTGGATATTCACCACTTGCCACACAGCCTGGCTCCCTCTGAGTCACCTTAGAGAGACCAGAGGCAGTGGCCAAGCATCTTCATCAAACAAACGGCTCTTCATCTCCAAGAAAAAGAGAAAATGCTAGCCTGTGAAGGGTTTCATCACATTAATAATGTTGCGATGCTTCCAGAACTGTGCCATTCATTTTGACAAAAAAAAAAAAAAAAAAACTCAGCTCCCCAAATTTTCCCAAACAGCATCACCACTGAAAGGCTTTCCTCATAGGCGGCTGAACCCCTGGAAAGCTCAAGTCATCTAGATTGAAGAGGCAACGATAAGAGACTTCCCCGCGCCTGCTGAGGCCTGGGTCATCTGCCTGGAGCAGCCGTGAGGGAGTGACATTCATCAAGCCCCAGTCATCCCACAACCTCCGTGACAGCGTGATCTTCACGCAGCATCTGTGCCTTCCTGTCAGCCAGCGCAGTTGATGAACTACCAAGGACAATGCCATCTAATGGCTGCTTTTCTTTCAGCCATATTTTTTTCATTGGAGTATAGTTAATTGACAATGTTTCAGGTATACAGCAAAGTGATGCAGTTATACACATGTATATGCATATATATTCTTTTTCCGATTTGTTTCCATCATAGGTTATTATAAGATATTGAATATAGTTCCCTGTGCTATACAGTAGGTCTTTATTGTTTATCTAGTTTGTATATAGTGGTGTGTATCTGTTAATCCCAAATTCCTAATTTATCTCCCCCTGTCCCCCTGTTTCCCGTTGGTAACCATAAGTTTGTGTTCTATGCCTGTGAGTCTATTTCTGTTTTGTAAATAAGTTCCTTTGTACCATATTTTTAGATTCCACATATAAGCAATATTATATGATGTTTGTCTTTCTCCTTCTGACTTACTTCACTTAGTATGATAATCTCTAGGTCCATCCATGTTGCTACAAATGGCATTATTTCATTCCTTTTTATAGCTGAGTAATATTCCATTTCATATATATATGAAATATATATATATATATATATATATATACACACACCACATCTTCTTAAGCCAGTCATCTGTAGATGGGCACTTGGGTTGCATCCGTGTCTTAGCTATTGTAAACAGTGCTGCTATGAACATAGGGGTGCATACATCTTTTCGAATTAGGATTTTCATCTTTTCTGGATATATGCCCAGGAGTGGGATTGCTGGATCATACGGTAGTTGTATTTTTAGTTTTTTAAGGAATTTCCATACTGTTCTTTTTGTTTTGTCCCCCTTTTTGATCTCTTCAATTGCTGCTTTTTAATATTTGGGCTTGGCTTTGAGCATTTCTCCATTAACAGCTGGAAAAGGTAATTCTAACAACCAGCCAGGCCCTAGGTAAATTAAGAAATGAGTACAGATGTCTTGGCCTTCAAATCTCCCTTTGCTGCCATCTCTTCCCCACCTCTTCCCTTGCCTTCCCCCCACCCCCAGGAACCTAGTGACCTGGCTATTACTTTATCACATAGCTAAATCATGATCAGCACAAATAATGGTTAAAACAGTAGAGAATGGTGGTTAAGAGCAGAGACTATGAAGCCAGCATGCCTGGGTTTAAATCCTGCCCTTCCACCCTCTGGCCATGTGACCGTGGGCAATTTATCAAAATTCTCTGTGCCCCAGTCGTCCCATATTAGAATAGAGGAAATAATCGTGATAGTATCCACCTTGGGTTGTTGTGAGGATTGAAGGAGCTGACATTTTTATTTTTTATTTAAGAACTTTTATTGAGATACTATTGACATACAATAAACTGCATATATTTAAAGTGTACAATTTGATATTTTTTTCTTATTAGTAATGTATATATGGCAACCCCAATCTCCCAATTCATTCCCCACCAACCTACCCCGCAACTTTTCCCACTTGGTGTCCATATGTTTGTTCGCTACACTTGTGTCTCTATTTCTGCCTTGCAAACTGGTTGATTTGTACCATTTTTCTACATTCTGCATATATGTGTTAATATACGATATTGGTTTTTCTCTTTCTGACTCACTTCACTCTGTATGACAGTCTCTAGGTCCATCCCATGTCTCTACAAATGTCCCAATTTTGTTCCTTTTTACAGCTGAGTAATATTCCATCGTATATATGTCCCACATCTTTATCCATTCATTTGTCGATGGACATTTAGGTTGCTTCCATGTCCTGGCTATTGTAAATAGTGCTGCAATGGACATTGGAGTGCATGTGTCTTTTTGAATTATGCTGTTCTCTGGCTATATGCCCAGGAGTGGGATTGCTGGGGCATATGGTAATTCTATTTTTAGTTTTTCAAGGAACTGCTATACTGTTCTCCATAGTGGCTGTATCAATTTACATTCCCACTAACAGTGCAAGAAGGTTCCCTTTCTCCACACCCTCTCCAGCATTTACTGTTTGTAGATTTTCTGATGATGCCTGTTCTAACTGGTGTGAGGTGATACCTCATTGTATTTTTGATTTGCATTTCTCTAATAATTAGTGATGTTGAGCAGCTTTTTGTTTGCCTCTTGGCCATCCATATGTCTTCTTTGGAGAAATGCCTATTTAGGTCTTCTGCCCATTTTTTGATTGGGTTATTTGTTTTTTTGATATTGAGCTGCATAAACTGTTTATATATTTTGGAGATTAATCCTTTGTCTGTTGATTTGTTTGCAAATATTTTCTCCTACTCTGAGGGTTGTCTTTTCGTCTTGATTATAGTTTCCTTTGCTGTGCAGAAGCTTTGAAGTTTCATTAGGTCCCACTTATTTATTTTTGTTTTTATTTCCATGACTCTAGGAGGTGGGTCAAAAAAGATCGTGCTGTGATTTATGTCAAAGAGTGTGCTTCCTATGTTTTCCTCTAAGAGTTTTATAGTGTCTGACCTTACATTTAGGTCATTAATCCATTTTGAGTTTATTTTTGTGTATGGTGTTAGGGAGTGTTCTAATTTCATTCTTTTCCATGTAGCTGTCCAGTTTTCCCAGCACCACTTATTGAAGAGGCTACCTTTTCTCCATTGTACATCCTTGCCTCCTTTGTCACAGATTAGTTGACCATAGTTTATCTCTGGGCTTTCTATCCTGTTCCATTGATCTATATTTCTGTTTTTGCACCAGTACCACATTGTCTTGATTACTGTGGCTTTGTACTTTAGTCTGAAGTCTAGGAGTCTGATTCCTCTAGCTCCATTTTTTCCCCTCAAGATTGCTTTGGTTATTCAGGGTCTTTTGTGTCTCCACGCAAATTTTAGGATTTTCTGTTCTAGTTCTGTAAAAAATGCCATTGGTAATTTGATGGGGATTGCATTGAATCTGTAAATTGCTTTCAGTAGTATAGTCATTTGCACAATGTTAATTCTTCCAATCCAAGAACATGGTATATCTCTCCATCTGTTTGTGTCTTCTTTGATTTCTTTCATTAGTGTCTTATAGTTTTCTGAGTACCAGTCTTTTACCTCCTTAGTTAGGTTTATTCCTATGTATTTTATTCTTTTCGTTGCAATGGTGAATGGGATTGTTTCCTTAATTTCTCTTTCTGATCTTTCATTGTTAGTGGATAGAAATGCAAGAGATTTCTGTGTGTTCATTTTGTATCCTGCAACTTTA
Organism: Hippopotamus amphibius kiboko; assembly: GCF_030028045.1. Taxonomy (NCBI): domain Eukaryota; kingdom Metazoa; phylum Chordata; class Mammalia; order Artiodactyla; family Hippopotamidae; genus Hippopotamus; species Hippopotamus amphibius. Next base: position 96,957,588 of record NC_080196.1, read on the forward strand.
CCAGATTCATTGATTAGCTCAAGTAATTTTCCAGTGACATCTTTAGGATCTTCTATGTATAGTATCATGTCATCTGCAAACAGTGACAGTTTTACTTCTTTTCCAATTTGGATTCCTTTTATTTCTTTTTCTTCTCTGATTGCTGTGGCAAGGACTTCCAAAACTATGTTGAATAGTAGTGGCAAGAGTGGACATCCTTGCCTTGTTCCTGATCTTAGAGGGAATGCTTTCAATTTTTCACCATTGAGAATGATGTTTGCTGTGGGTTTGTCATATATGGCCTTTATTATGTTGAGGTAGGTTCCCTCTATGCCCACCTTCTGGAGAGTTTTTATCATAAATGGGTGTTGAATTTTGTCAAAAGCTTTTTCTGCATCTATTGAGATGATCATGAGGTTTTTATCCTTCAATTTGTTAACGTGATGTATCACATTGATTGATTTGCATATACTGAAGAATCCTTGCATTCCAGGGATAAACCCCACTTGGTCATGGTGTATGATCCTTTTAATGTGTTGTTGGATTCTGTTGGCTAGTATTTATTGAGGATTTTTGCATCTAAATTCATCAGTGATATTGGTCTGTAATTTTCGTTTTTTGTAGTATCTTTGGAAGGAGCTGACATTTTTAAACACGAGCAGTGGGCACTACCAGTGCAATCGTTGTGGAGAAAATGGGGTTTAAAATGTATCTTAAATAGACAGAGAAAACAAAGGGTGTTCAGAGTTAGAGACAGAATGGAAACTACAACACAGATCACAGCATGTCCCTGGAACAGCAAAGCCAGCCCATCCATAGTGGAGGATAAAGTTTGGGAAGTAGTGACAAAAAAAAGATGGACAGAGGGGACTGCCGTCAGTTTACAAAGGGCCTTTGAAAGCTCAGCTAGGAATCTTGATTTGCTTAAGTGCTAAATGAATAAAATATTCTTTTCTGCAAGCTCTCTTGGAAGCTGGATAAATTCACTTGTAGCTCCCTCCTCTCTCTTCCACTCTCCCCATGCTTATCCTATAGGCCTGATGCCTTGACTGGTCTCTCACCTGCACCCCCTGCCCACTCCCATCCATCCCACACTAACTGTCAGGTTCATCTCCCTAAAGCTCAGCCCCCATCAAAAGCCTGTTCGGTGACTCTGCACTGCCAATTAAATGAAATCTCAACTCCTCACTCTTGAACTCAAGGCCATCTGAGCTCAAGCCTCAGCTTCACTTCCTTTCCCATCTTTGATCCTATTTTTTCATCCTGCAGTCAGGACAGACTGGGCAGGGACACATTTCCATCTCCACCCGCCTGACCCTGTGCTGTCCTCTCCCTGGAATAGTTTTCCTGCAAAACCAAGCAGCAAACAAAGCATCCTGAGACCAGGGAGGTAAGTACGGTCCTTGGAGACAGTGAGGCTGAGAAGGACCTCAGAAGTGCCAAGGAGGCAGGTGCCTGTGCATGTATGTGCAGAAAGAGCCGGTGAAGCCTAGTGGTTATGGACTCTGAAGCCAGGCAAACTGAGTTCACATCCTGGATCCAGAATCTCTTCCAAGCCATGAGACCTTAAGTAAGTTACTTACCCATTCTAGGCTTCAGTTTCCCCACCTAAAATCTCAGGTTACTAATACCACCTTCCTCTTAGAGTTGCTACGAGAATTAAGTGAGCTGTTACAACACAACTACAAAGCACAGTGCTAGGCAAACAACAAGAGCTAAAGAAGTGCTGGCATTGCTTTAGGCAGAGCTCAGTGAAAGAGCGTGAACACATGCACGTTTCTATTTCCAAATATCTCCATATTTATCATTCACCTCTCCTTCACCTTCCCAAAGCTAAGCCCCTCCAAGTTCTTCTAGGGATCTTCTTTTATTGCATCTCCCATCTTTAGCTTTCCACTAGAACGTTCCTTTTCACCTGCAAACATCTCACATCCCAGATCCTACTCAGCCCAGGATCTTTCGTACATGTTTTGCAGTCCCTTCCAATGTGTAGACTGAGAGGATAAGGTCTAAAGCTAGAGTTTGCAGGGGAAGCCAGGGTGGGAAGTGTGGATGTGGAAGATGTTAGCAGAAAACAGACATCATTATAACAAACAAGCTCTCTGAAGGAAGAAAATACAGAGACAGGAGCAAAAACCTGGAATGCGACCTTTAGAAATGTGCACCAGGAATCCAGGTACCTGTGAGGGAAGGCAGGTTTCTTCCAGGGACATCCTGGTTCCTCCCCTCCAATGGGTGGCTCATGACCAAGGTGCTGCTCTTGACCCTCCTCTTTTCCTGCTTCTTCTGTCATGTCAACACAGATGGCATGCACAGCGCTCTCTCTGCTATCTCACCCAAATGTACAATTTCACCCTGAAGTCTCTCATCTAGAAGTCCAACAGCTCTACAGAACTCATCCTCCATATGTGCTGAAATGCAATGAAAGTAGAGAGAGGTAATCAATATTCAAATTTAAGTTCAAAATTGTCAGAAAACCTACAGAGCAAAATAACAGCAAAACTTTTTCTGTAGAGTTACTCTATCTCCAAATGCAGTGAACATCCAGCATAACTCCAGATGCAGTCTTTGGATGGTGGATTGGATTAGGCGTTGCATCTTTCCTTTCATCCCCTGTAAACTAAACTCCTTGCAACCTGAAAGGAAGAGGAGAGGCAGCAGTGACCCACCATGGCTGGAGTGCATGGGCCAAGGAACCAAGTCCAATATGGCAATCTCACCAAGGAGCCAGCTCTCAGATCTTACAGCCCAATCTTTGTAATATATACTTTTATATGGAGGCTCTGTATGTATACTTATAGTAAAGGACACTCATCTTAAGGATACAAACTGATACATTTTTACATGTGAATATGCCTGTGTGATTACCACACAAATCAAGATCTAGAATAATTCCAGCCCCCAAGAAGGTTCCTACATGCCTTTTCCAGTCAATACTGCCTTCCCCCCAAGGTAAACACCACTCTGGCTCTCTCAGCATCAGTTACTTTTGCCTATTCATGATTGCTTAAAGTGAACCATCCAGTAGGAACTCATTGGTTTCTAGCCTTTCTCACTCAAAATAATGCCAGATTCATTTGCAGTGTTGTGTATTTGTAGTTTGTTCTTCCCACTGTTGTGTATTATTCCATTGTGTGAATACCACAATTTGGTCATCCATTCTCCAGTGGATGGACATTTGGTTTGCTTCCAAGTTTTTGTTATTGTTAGAAAGCTACTAGAACATTCTTAGTCATGTCTTTTGTTGGTATGCACTTGTTTCTCGTGTGTGTGTCTGTGTGCGTGTGTGTGTGAAATTCTGAATCATAGGGTGTGTACATGTTCGACATTTTAAGGTACTGCAAGTGTTCCAAAGTAGTCGTATGGTTTTATTATTCCATCCATTGCAGAATTCAGGTCATTTACATCCCCATCACAGCCCAATCTTAAACCAACTATAGCTTCATTTATAGCAAAAGAGTTTATGGCTTTCCTGCCCTGAGATTTTCATAAACAGGTTTTCTTCTGAACGTCATCTCTCATCTAGAAGGAGAGTTTGAAGATTTCACTTCATCCCCCAAAGAGAAGAAAGTTAGTTTTTTCACTGCTGCATTCTACAAAGGACTTGAAATAGCTAAGGAAGAGGCAGGCACCTACACAGAAAAATTAAGAAGAGAAATATAGACTGGGGAGGCTTACAAAACTCCTGGCTTAGGAAAGTGTTTTAATTTGATACATACCACCTGGACCACCCGCATACCTATCCGAGTTCAATAACACCATTCGGTCAATAGAAAGCATTTGTCTCCGAAGATGTCATGACTAAGAGAAGAATAGACATCTAGCCAATGGGCTGGAGGAAAGTATAGAAGGCTACTTTCAAACTGAACCATAAGCCACCCTCGTGTGGATTTTGGCATAAGCGGGCTTTTTGTTGTCATTAAAGTTTTCCTCCCCCAGGCTGTTCAGAAGTTTCAGATGAAATTTTTCTGATGTTTTTAATGAAAGATGATATTTGCTTACCCATCATAGAAGATATTTCCTCGGCAGGAATGCTGTCGAACATGTTGCATTCACAACATGACACAAGGTCTAAAAATCACAGAGAGACTAATTACTGCAGGAAAATTACACCAAAGGACCTATTTCCTCATGATGAAAATGACAGCCTGGTGCCCCGTTACCTGGCCTGATCGGGCAAATAGCCTGTGCAACCCCATTCTAGGGCTTTGCGTTACAAGCCACGGTAGAGGAAAGAGGCACTTCAGTCCTGTAAGCAGCTTGGTGAGAAATCAAGGTGAGCTGTCAGTCAAGTGAGGTCTAACTATAAGTCTTAATTCCAGTATTTATGAACGTGACAGAGAGTAACTGGGGCTAATCTGCATCTATATATGGGAGCGAGTGAGCAAATCCTTCTCTTTACGCCAACATCTGAATTACCATCTCGATGCTTTGACACGGGGCTGAAAGCCAGGGCCTGCCCCAACCAAAACTGTCAGTGAGGACCAGCCCTCTTTGTCACTCTGCTTTGCCTCTTCTCATCAGCTACCCAGTACCAAAAGGGTCTGTTCCTCTCCCGATCAGAAACCTCTTTAAAGAGACAAGTCATCTTTTCTTCGTTAATATGAATTTAAATCAGATCAAATCACTTCTCTTTCCAGTCACAAAAGATCACATGTTGTATCATTCCACTTATATGAAATGTCGAGAATAGGTAAATCTAAAGAGACAGAAATTAGATTCGGGGGTGTGGGGGGTGGGGGGGTGGAGGGAAATAGGGGGTGACAGCTAACAACTGCAGGGTTTCTTCTGGGATAATGAAAATGTTCTAAAATGTATTTGGTGATAATTGCACATATCTGTGAATACACTGAAAGCCACTGAACTGCACACTTTAAATTAAATGGGTAAGAGAAAAACAAATATTGTATATTAACACATATGAATCGAAAAAAAATGGTATAGATGATCTTATTTACAAAGCAGAAATAGAGACACAGACATAGAGAACAAATGTACAGATACCAAAGGGGAAAGAAGGGGGTGGGATGAATTGGGAGATTGGACTGACATATATACACTATTGATACTACGTATAAAATAGATAACTAATAAGAACCTACTGTATAGCACAGGGAACTCTACTCAATGTTCTGTGGTGACCTAAATGGGAAGGAAATCCAAAAAAGGGGAAATATGAATACATACAGCTGATTCACTTTGCTGTATAGTAGAAACTAACAAAACATTGTAAAGCAACTATACTCCAATAAAAAAAATGTTTTTAATTAGTTAAGGGACTTCCTAGGTGGCGCAGTGGTTAAGAATTTGCCTGCCAATGCAGGGGACATGGGTTCGATCCCTGCCCCAGGAGGATACCACATGCCGCAGAGCAACTAAGCCTGTGTGCCACAACTATTGAGCCTATGTGCCGCATCTACTGAAGCCCACATGCCTAGAGCCCATGTTCCACAACAAGAGAAGCCACCACAATGAGGAGCCCACGCACCACAGTGAAGAGTAGCCCCCACTCGCCGCAACTAGAGAAAGACTGTGTGCAGCAACGAAGACCCAACACAGCCAATAAATAAAGAAAGAAATTTTAAAAAATTAATAAAATGGGTAAGTGGTGTGGTATGTGGATTATATTTCAATACAGCTTTTTTGAAAAATCGCTTTTTAAAAACTCTGGTCTTTTTCCCAAATGCAGAAAATTTCAAGCATCCAAGAACAAGTGAAGAAGTTTGGGAGTAGAGAGTATGTGAGGAGGAGATGGAATCATTTCTGTTCTCCTGAAATCACTCTTATAAGTCCAGTCTTGGTAATTACATTAGAAAAGGAGGCTCTTACTTGATATTAATCAGGGATGCTCAAATTTTTTAACCCATAATCATTTTTGATAAATCTAAGTATCTCATGACTTCCTTTGAGTGATTTGAAATTTCAAAATAAATATCACAATTACAGGCAAATCAAAGCAATTATATCACAGCCTCTCAGAAATGATGTGACACTTTTTGTTTAGAATCACAATATAAAGTGAGAAACATTTTGTTTCTAAAGCTGCCTTCAACTTTCTTTTCATATCATGTCAGAGCTGGAAGGGACTTAAGATGTTCCCTTTATCTCTGAAGACACTGATCTGTCAGATATGCACCAGGACCTGGGGTTCAGAGGAGACAAGAAGAGGAGATGGTACTTGAATAAGGTTGGGAAGTACCAAGTAAAGAGTGGGAACAACAGTCTTTAAAGGGAAGAGCAGGAGCTGCTGGGCATTTACTTGGCAATGGAAGGGTAAATTTGAACAGAAAGGGGTTTAGAAGTAAAGGGGGAAATGAAATTCAGATCAGACCCCAGGATATCATTCATTGGGAATATTTCACTCAAGCACCCTCCCCCCTCTGGGAAAGCATGGAATTTTGTTTTGTCTAAAAAATTGATAGTATTAAAAAATTGTTATAAGTTTTTGTAACCATGATCATGCTGGCGGCTTTTTTAAAAAGTCCCTATCTTTTAGAAATGCATACTGAAATATTTATAAATGAAATTATAAAATCTATGGGGTTTGCTTCAAATAAATTCCAGTAATCTCCCCCCAGGAGTAGCAGGAAGGTGTATAGACAAAAGAAACTTGAGCATGAGTGGATAATTGTTGAGGTTGGATGATGGATACATAGGGATCCGTTCATTCATTCTGTCTACTTTATATGTGTGTTTGAAAATTTTCCATAATAAAAAAAAATTTAAGAAACACAGTGTTTTCAACCACATAGAATAACAGAGACTGGATTTATTCTCCTGCTTTAAAAAATTTAGAAAACCAGAAAATAAATGCATACATATATAAATGCATACATATATAAATGCATACATATATAAAACAATTATTTTTGGACATTGAATTGAAGGCAATACATGAAGGGGAACAAACTAAGTGAGCCCTATAACAGCCCCAACTTATTGCCTGGGGACAGTTTCCAGGCTGTAGTACAGAAAGAAGGAACCCAACTGAAGCCCAGCATCTGCACTGGAATGGAGGAGACAAAGATTGGAGTTCAGGAAGACCAAGACCTGTAGAATATACAGAACAGAGTACTACAGAAGAAGGTGTTGGAGAGAAATGGAGAGAATGAGAGAGATTTGAAGAATCTGTAAAATAGTCTTCTTAGCTGTGCATGCTTGAGAGGAAACTACCCAAGGTCAGTGCAAAAAACACTGGAAAGCAGTAGGTTGAACAATTCCATAAACCAGAACAGAAAGACTAAGCTATATATAGAGCTCTCAAAAGGGTTTTGTCTTAGTAATGGAGCTAAATTAACCCCAGAGTAAAGGCAGATTTGCACTGACCTCACAAATCTTCAAAACAATCCTTGAAAGACTCAAATGGATGCCAAGTAATTTAACTGCATGCCAGAACAAAGTACAACGCATTTAAAGAAACACGACAAAACCAAGAAGGCAACAATATAAAATTCACAATGCCCCTCATCCAATCAAAAAATTACCAGGCATGCAAAGAAGCAGGAAAATATGCTCCATATTCAGCAGAAAAGTCAATCAATAGAAACAGAGCAAGATATGATTGAGATGATGTAATTAAGAAATAAGCATATTAAAATAAGTATCATAAGTATGCTCCAAATGTTCAGGAAGATATAAGAAAACATGAACATGAGGAGGAGAGAAATGGAAGGTATAAAAAAATTAAAGGAAACTTACAGGGCTTAAAACTACCACATCAGAAAAAATTTTAATGTACTAGATTGGAAAGTACTGAGGAAATAACCAGTGAATTGAAAACATAGGCAGAGAAACTATCCAAAGTGAAGCGCAGAGAGGGGAAAAAAAAAAGGCCAAAAAAAAAGTGAATAGAGTATCATTGACCTGTGAGAAAATATCAAAATTCCAACATATTTGGAGTTCCAGGAAGAAAGAGGAGGGAATAAAAAGTATTTGAAGAAATAATGGCCAAGGGACATCCTAGGTGGCGAAGTGGTTAAGAATCTGCCTGCCAATGCAGGGGACACGGATTTGATCCCTGCTCCAGGAAGATCCCACATGGCATGGAGCAACTAAGCCCGTGCACCACAAGTATTGAGCCCAAGTGCTGCAACTACTGAAGCCCGCATGCCTAGAGCAACAAGAGAAGCCACACCACAATGAGGAGCCCGCGCACCACAATGAAGAGTAGCCTCTACTCACTGTACTATAGAAAGCCTGTGTGCAGCAACAAAGACCCAATGCAGCCAATGAATTAATTAATTAATTAAATTTATTTAAAAAAGAAAAGAAATAATGGCCAAAATTTTTTCGAATTTGATGAAAACTATAGACTCACAGATCCAAGAAGCTCGATAAACCCCAAGCTCAATAAATCCACAAAGAAAACAACCCCAAGGCTCATCAAAAAGACAAAAAAAAAAATAACAGGGCTAAAAAGAAAATCTTAAAACCAACCAAATAAAAAGGACACATTAAATATATTCCATACACAGGAACACAAACAAGAATTTTCTTATGAAAATCTATGCAAACCAGAAGGCACTGGAGAAACATATTTAAAGAAAAAAACGAAAGAAAAAAATGTCAATACCCCAAAAATATATTTCAAAAGTAAAGGTGAAATAAGACTTTTTCAGACAGACTAAAGCTGAAAGAATTTATCACAAATATGCCTTAAATGTATAGATGTTAAAAAAAATTCTTGAGGCAGAATAAAAATGAGACCTGATAGACACGAGATGGAAATTTGGATCCACACAAATGAATGAAAAGCACCAGGGATGTCTGTGATTCCTTCCTGGACCTCCCCTGCTTCTTCATCTCTGCATGACTTTCCCCCTCTGTCTGGAAGGCCACTTGAGTCCCAGAAAATCACTCATAATCTCCAAATGGCTGCAATGTGAGCTTCTCCCCAGTGTGAGCCTTCTCTAACCACCCACCCTCTCATCCTCACCCAGGCACTCCGATGCCCTTCTTCTGAGCTCCACAGATCCCTACACATGCGTCAAATGTTCTCTTTGTCCCACTTATCATTGTTCAGTCAGCCCCCACCTCAGAATGTGGTGACGAGTGGTAGGACCCCATCATACCTTTGTGAGTAGCTCAACTACTGTGAATGAAAGTAAGTTGGCTGGATGGAATCTGAGTGGAACGTTTGCAAGGACATTGAGCAAGTCTCTGTCCATATTCATTCTTCATGTATTAATTCACTTATTCTTTTATCCGTTTATTGAATGACCTCAAATTCATCAAGGGAAAGAGAAAGTTGGTCTGTACTCTACCCATGAAAAACAAGCTGGCATCTACAACAATTCTCCAGTGAGAGAAACCATAAACTCATCAAGTCCATGCTCTATACTATTTTATGCAGAACTGGGCACTAATAAGACTGAGAAGCAGATGAGATTAATGGAGGAAAAGGAGCCAAAGTGAGCAAAATCTGTTCCTTTACTGAAGTCAAATTGGCTAAAACACACAGGTTTTCATGTGATACAAAGTTGACAACTTTCAACTCCCTGCTTTACTTTATCTAGGGTATGTGTTTAGATTGTATCAAAGGTAAATAGTTTTACCTGCTATTATAGTCCTTCATTTTAAAATAAGGAAACAAACACTATAAGGTAAAAAAGCATAAAGTTCAAATAATATCTCTATGCTATTTATAAACTTGTTTCTGATTTGCTTTGCTCTTTTTACCACTTAAAATAATTGCTTCAGTAATCAATACTTTATTTATTTCAATATTCAATAACTACATATAGTTTTGAACAGTTCATGAGAGTCTCAGAAATAAAATACTAGACAAAAATTGCTAGTCACATATAAAAGAATTTTTAACTTCCAGGTGTTAAAAAAAACATGGATATTTTAACCTAGTTAAGAGGTTGGTGGTAAGGTTATTGAAAGTAGATTTACAATTTTTTTTTAAAGAGTTTCTTACCTGCAACCCCCATCTCTTTCTAAGTCACTTCCTTTTTGAAAGCAGAAAGCCAAACTTTACCTTTAAATCTGTCTTTTTCTTTTTATAGATTAAGCAGTATTTTTTCCATAATATCTCATGAAATGCTTTGCTATTTTTAGCAGTAGTTTTTATGATTAATTTCCTGATTATTAGCTATTTTAGTAACTTAGAAATAATTTCTGATCTTTTTTCTGATTATTAAATGTCTTAATAAGGTACTTGGATTTTAGAATGGAAGCCTCCACAAGGCACTGATTTTTGTCTGCCTTTGTTGTGGTTGCTGTTCCCTCATGAATCCCTAGAGCCTAGATAAAGGCCTGGCACAGAATGAGAGTAGAGCTCCCTCTATAAATGCTGGAGTGAATGAATGAATGAATGAGCTGTGTTCAGCCTGGGGCAGCCTCAGAAACTTTCCTTGGGCCCCTCTTTACAAACCTTTGGAGTTGCTATGCTTGGAAGTGAACGCTGGCCATCTGTTCTCTCTCATCCTGTCCACCTGATCTTTCTGTTTACAATATGTTAATATATTGGATGACATTATCTAGCGTTGACTAATCATTTACAAATAGACCCCAGTGATTATGAAGAGCAGAGGGGGGAACTGCAATGCAATCTCTCACATTTTGCAAAGATGCTTCCTTCAGTTCACTGGGCTCTCAGTAAAGAGTCATGTTTCACACCACCTTTGATTCTGAACTCAAACATTTTCTTCATTTTCCAGTAGTGCTTTTCATGTGTTCTCGGAGGGCTTCATCTTGAGAGTAACCCAAAACCAGATTATAATCCCAATTGAAGTTTCCCACAGCAAACCTAATCCCAGCGTAAACTCTGGAAATACAGACTGAGGGGACATAGGCACCAAAATCCGCTTGCTCTTTTAGACAATCTGGCTGGCTACCAGGATCAGAGAAATTCCACGAAATTGCCCTGAGCCAGGGTAAAAGCCTAATTAACTTCAAAATGGAAAAATCTATAAAAAAAGAATGAAATAATGCCATTTGCAGCAACATTAACGGACCTAGAGCTGATCATATAACTGGTCAGACAAAGACAAATACCCTAAAACATCACTTATATGTGGAATCTAAAGTATGATACAAATGAACTTATCTACAAGACGGAAACAGACTCACAGATGCAGAGAACAGACTTGTGGTTGCCAAGGGGGAGGGGAGTGGGGGAGGCACAGACTGGGAGGTAGGGGTTAGCAGATGCAAACTCTTATACATAGGATGGATAAACAACAAGGTCTTACTGTCTAGCGCAGGGAGCTATATTCAATATCCTGTGATAAACCATAATGGAAAAGAACATGAGAAAGTATCTATATGTATAACTGAGTTACTGCTTTACAGTAGAAAAATTAACACAACATGGTAAATCAACTATACTTCAATAAAATAATTTTTTTTTAAAAAAATGGGCTAATCTTATTTGGTCTGTCCACAATTCCAAGTTTTCTGAGGCAGGTCTTTCCAAGGACTGAACTACAATAAGACTTGAGAGGCTCATGAGAGATCAGCCACCAGATTTCTCCATATTCTGGCTTATTCTGGATACATTCTTAAGTATTCAGACTCCCTTACGAAAGAAGAGATGTGTTAATAGAGGTAAGAATTTTGAAGATACAAATGGATGTGAGTGAAACAGCACCTTTCTAAATGTCTGTCATGAAGATTACCAACATCGTTTGGAACTCTTCAAAGCTGCCGAACTGACATTTACTGTTAGTCGGTGGTGAGGATGTTAATTTACTAAATATCATTGCAAACACTGTGCCTACCCAATTTTTTTTAAAGTGGGATCATGCAACCCACAAAGTACTTTTGTTTCAGCAAGGTTGTTTGGTTCAAAGGAGTCTTAAAGACTTCCAGTCGAAGAGGATCACTTTTTGCTGTGACTGCTAAAACCCCCCACCCACTTTCATCAGAAGATAGTTCCAAGTTGTAAATAAAATATACTACTTAAAAGGACACTTAAGGCACCTATGTTTTAGAGAAGTAAGCTCCCATCCTTTCAATGCATTACTCAGAGGAAATGAGAACATGGTTATTTTAGGGTCTTAAAAGCATTGGCCACAGAGCCCTGTGGCATTTTAGCGGGAAAGGCTTGTCTTTCACTCTGTGCTAAACATCTTTTATCATTTTCCTGTATCAGTTGAATAATACCATATTTTTACGACCTTCCTTTGAAAGACAACAAACTGCATGTATTGTGTGTTTCTATATTACACATTTCACATTGTACATTTCTTTCATGTTTAAAGGCCTAGAATGGATTTGAGCTAAGGGAATATAGGAAGAAAGTCACAGGAAGTTATCCAAAACGATGGTGTTTTATTCTAGACTTTACTTGCCTAAATTGTTTAACAAATATGCTTTTTTTAAATAACAAAATTCCCACAAAAAGTGAGTGATATGAGAATCTAAATGCACTTCCCAGGCTCGCTTCCCCTGTAATATCTGTGATAGAACAATCCTGAATTAGCTGCTACTTTCCATAATTCTTGTCAGCAAAATCTATCAGTAGTTCTAACTCTGATTATACACGCTGGTAATGTAATTAAATGTGTTTTAAGCCTATCTCTGATGTCACAGTTTCAAATATAGCCACATAAATTTTAGCTATGAGTATTTCATACATAATTTATATATACAAATGTGTTTGCATGTGTACCTGGATTAAGTATAATAAATGTAAATTATATAATTTATATCTATATATGTTTAACTGTGTTTAGTTTCAATCAGACAATGGTTTGATATATATTTTTAATGAGGGAAAATCCTACTGCAATATTAAGATTTTGTGTTTTGCAGACTTCATTTCTTAGTATTTTTTTAATTAAAAAGACAAATACATTTCAATGTTCTTTTTAGTAAATGTTATGCTTCCTGTTCCAAAACAACCTTAAGTTTATAAATAAGAGTTAATGAATCCAAGAACCATGTTATTCCATGAGCTTGTGAACAAACAGTTTAAAGTCAAACTTGAATTCTTTCCAAGCTGGAGTTTCACATGATGCCGTTTATAAACAAGTTTTGGGGGGTAGAGGGATTGATTTTGTCCTGTTTTGTTTTTCTATATTTTTAATAAACAAAATTAAAACTCTGCCTTTGAAATGACTTAAGGACGAACTGGATTTCTAAACCCATCCCAAATATGAACTTGTGCTAAGTTGAGGATTTCTGAGGCCAGCGAATCCTCAGCCTGCAATGGTTTTTTTCTCTCTGGGAACATTCTAGACAGGAACACAAATGGTTCTGAAACAGTTTGCAGGATCACATGATGCTCCTTTCATTGAAGATCTAGGGCGCCTGCGTGGCATCCAGTCCTGAAACGTGGATCAGGAAAGCATCCTCAGAGAAGGAACGCTAACCTTGGACTCTGTCACGCTGTCACTTGTCTCTCTTGTAATTGTGACAGACACTCCCCCACGTTCTCCCTTCCACTCGACTCCCGTGATCACTTTATCCTTTCTCTCTCTGCTGCCAAAGAGAGTGGAGTTCCCGGAGTTTTGACACCTTGTAAAGACATTCCAGTGGATTCTAGCACACCCAAACAGATGGTGTGAAAGGAATACAGGGGAAGAAAATACAGGCCTCTGCCAGATTCTCATGTATTCTAGGTAACATGGTGTTCCAGGGGAAGAAAAAAAATAAAAAGGAACTGATATCATTGTTACTGCCCGTTTCCTAAGCCAAGCCACCATGCTTCTGCCAAAGATAACAACGTCTTTAAGATGGCTACAAAACTCCTGACATCATATGAGGTAAAAGGACTATGCCTATAAGCGGGTTTGAAACAATAATCTGTCTTACTGTTACACTGTGTTACACTGAGGCTTATATGAAAAAGAATTTTTTTTTCCTTTGAGCAAGGAAGGACATCCAGCTCAAAATAACATCTCTACTTCTTTTCCTTGTCCAGTGTGCTGGAAATCTCTGCTGAGCTTCCTCTCTGAAAGCTAGTGACATGAGAGCAGAGTCTATGAAATAAACATTAAAGAACAATTAAATGCTTTCCCCCCGGATGTTTAAATATATACATACACATACACAAATAAACAACTAAACACACGGAAAGATGCCATTAGGCAAATGCAAATTAAATCCACAGTGAGATACTATGATACACCTATCAGAATGTCTAAAATAAAAAATAGTAACAACACCAAATTCTGGCGAGGATACGGAGAAACTGGATCACTCATACATTGCTAGTGGGAATGTAAAATGGAAACAGTTTGGAACTTTGGAAAACGGCTTGGCAGTCTCTCTAAAAGCTAGACTAGCAACTACTACACAACCCAGCAATTATACTCCTAGGCATTTCTCCCAGAGAAATGCAAACTTATGTTCACACAAAAAACCTGTACACGAATGTTTATAGCAGCTTTATTAATAATAACCCAAACCTGGAAACAACCAGATGTCCAAACTGTGCAAACTGTGGTTGGTTACCACACGGTGGTACATTCACACTGTGGAAGAGAGGTGGGCTTGGCTATAAAAGGGTACCAGGAGGGAGCCTTCCGTGGTGGAAATGTCCTGTGTCTTGACTGAATCAGTGTCAATATCCTGGTGGTCATATGTACTCTAGTGTCACAAGATGTTACCATTGGGGGAAACTGGGTTGGGGGGCATGGAGTCTGTTATTTCTTACAACTGCACGTGAATCTATAAGACTCTCCATATAAAAAGTTTAATTAAAAATGTAACTCCTACTCACAGATGTAGAAAACAAACTCATGATTACCCAAGGAGAAAGAAGAGGGAAGGATAAATTGGGAATTGGGGATTAAGAAATAAGCATAACTATATATAAAACAGATAAACAAGGACCTACTGTGTAGCACAGGGAACCATATTCAATATCTTATGATAACCTATAATGGAAAAGAATCTTAAAACATATATATATTCAGTTATATATATTATATATATAAAATCTCTGCTGTATACTTGAATCATTGCAAATCAACTATATTTCAATAAAAAATTAAATAAATATATAAACTCCTGTTACAATAAAAAATTTAATCTATGTGAAGACACAAAGGAAAACACATATCTTGTAAATTGATCAATTTGAAGATTATAGTGATCCAAACAGATTTATTTTAAGCCTCCATATTATAACAGATTAAGAAATATATGTGTATATGTATATACATACATAACAACAGATTACTTCATTTTAATGAAGAAAGGAGCCACTAGTCTGTCCATGTCTTCATCAACTTACTCAAAAGCTCTAGATCAGAGAAAGAAAATTATGGGTATTCTACCAAGGTGATAATGGATGGATGATACAAATAACATTAAAGCAGCAATATGCTCTCTGGGTGTGCAAAGATAAAATCATTGAAGCGCCATTCCCTGGTCATAAATCTGGCTTGTCTAGAGGCCATGCACACTCTCTCATCCTTGTCCCCGGGGCCCAGTGACTTGAATTATTTAACCAACATTGAGATACAGAATCTCGTTTAGATCTGGCATGTGAACCGCACAGATAGAAAACCCACAACCTTGGCCTCCTTGCTTTTCCTGCTTGTCAGTCCGACAACCATATTTCATTTTGAGAGACTGAGAGGTCAGATTATAGAAGGAAGAGAAGCCAGATTCTTGCAAGTCCCTTTGGTTCTCAAAATGCTCACCCAGATTCTCATGCCCGTATCTCATTTGCCATTTGCCTTTTCTCCAACTCTGACTCTTCCTGGTCTGTGCATTTCTCTTCCTTCTGATGTGTTCTGTTCCTCTGCTTCTCCCTCAGCCCAAAGTCCTCCCCTGTCTCCTTCCCCTTCCTCTCTCCCTGTACTAGCCTTGCCTCTGCTACACTCAATCCACCCGACTCAGCTAATGTTTTCTCTCTCTTGCATGTGAATCTCCTTACTCCACAGTTACATAATCCAAAAGTCAGCCACACAGGGGCCTAGCTATAAAGGAAATTACTTTGTTCTTACATAGATGCTTTTGACTCTACAAAATTCCTTAAGTAGAACTGGTTTGGGTTTTTGTTTGTCTGTTTGTGGTGGTTGTTTAATTACACATGATATTCCCCCCAACTCTCTAAGACACCTTTCTACACTGGGACTTTGGCCCAGAGGGTTGATAAGGACACAACTTTCCAACTGTCTACCCTACATCTGTCTCCCTTCTCCTTTTTATAACCCCCCTTCCTCTTTCTGTCTTACCCAAACCCCCCTTGTGTAAAACTTTACGGTTTTATGTTTCTTACACAAGTAGGATACCACACACACATGCGCGCGCGCACACACACACACACACACACACACACACAGCAGCAGCAACTTTATTTCGGGTAAAATCAAAAAATGATGATCACGTGGTGCTACAATTGCTCTAAACCCTCTCTCTCTGTCCCAACACACATCCCTCTTTGTTCTGGGCTCTAAAAAACTTACATAACTTAGTGGGGTGGGATGGAAGCTGAGGAGCTACAGTCACATAAATCACACCATATCCACCAGGAAAAGCTGCTCTTGGGTGATTTTACTGCTGCCTCTGGCCATCAGCATGAGGCCTTTAGCCAATCATTGGTGAGCAGAACCGGGCCAAAGGAAAAAAATGAAAAAACAAAAAAAGAACAATCTCCAGCTTTTAGCACACCCTCCTAGGCATGCAATGCCCACCAAATCACTGCTTTCATTGTTTCACCTTGTTTTGTTTTTCACTCAACCATTTTATGGCCACTGTGGTGACACATTCCAAACAGGATCGTTTCAAAAACAAAATAACCAATAAATCATTGAAATTTTTTAAATGTACAAGCTAGACCACTCCTTACAATGAAGCCATTTGTGTTTTTTGCTCTGAATCACTTTTCCTGGAAAAGAAACTTCCATCATTTATCTGAAGTAAGAGAAAGGCAATGAATTAATGGTTTACGTGATCATCATCATAAAGTTGAAAATCACACGGACTAGATCTTTTCCAGTCCTAGACTCTCCTCAAAAAGGTCAGTCCTCAAGGAAGGGAGGGAATACGGGGATATGTGTAAAAAAAAACAGATGATTGAACCTGGTGTACCCCCAAAAAAATAAAAAAAATAAAAAATAAAATAAAATAAAAAATAAAAAAAAAAAAAGGTCAGTCCTCAAAGTGAGTGCTTGGACACAGATGGTTCTCACTGGTTAACTGGTGATAAATGTGTTTTCTGTGTGATTCTGAGAACTCAACATGGAAGCAATAAATTACATTAAACAAGAAGTAGTGATGAAAAAGCTCAACAATTAAGAAATAACTTCAGGGTTTTGAGTTGCATGTGGAAAAGCTAAGAAATTTATTTTGCCTTTAAATGCTTGAGGAATAATGTTTCAGTAATTTATTGTTGTATAACAAGCCTAATGGCTTAAAACAACAATTCATTTTTTTCTCACAATTCTGTAGGTGGGCTGAGCTCAGCTGAGCGGTTCTTCTGCTCCAGGGTGTGTAGCATGAGATGACCCCTGTGGTGCCATTCAGCTGGGAGCCCAACTGGAGCTGGATCATGGCCTCTCATCTTCCAGAACCTCTGTCCTGTGACCTCTCATCATTTACTAGTTGAGCCCAAGCTTCTTTAACAAGCAGCTAGAATGTAAGAGAGAGAAGCCAAGGTAGAAGCTGACAATACCTGTCTCAGTGTCACTTTTGCCATGGTCTGTCTGCCAAAGCAAGTCCAAGCCAGACAGGATAGGAAGGGAGAGGAAATAGATTCCAGATCTTGACAGGAGGAGCAGCACACATATTCACAGGCAGGAGCTCTTGGAGACAGTTGTACTGCAGATGAGCAGGAGGTAATGCAGACCCCTTCTGCAGTAAGTATGCCACATGTAAAACAGGGGGGATTGAAAGTGATCTTGATAGCATTCAGAAGTCAATAAAAATAAATGCTTGTGTTCTTGCAAAAAATATTATGTACTTTTCCTAAGACGGTTAATAAGAACCCCTTACTAGCCTGCCAGTGGGTCTCCTCAATCCCAGTGTTAGAGATATTCCTTTGAGTTACATCATCTTCAGAAGTCCTGCCTGAAAATACAAATACCCCTGCCATTGATCCAGGTAGGGTCAACCTCAAATGCCTTGGGGTGAATATGAGCTTAGCAACTACATCCACAGGAGGTCTTTGAGGTGGATTTCTTGCTCCACAACCAGTGGTTGGGCTTTGGGCATCTGGAAGACCTTGAAATCACTTTCAAAATGTTGTGGTGGTTATGTGCATTTTTCACCAGTTTCTCAAATGGGTCAGATGCCAAAAATGTTTAAGACTCACTATTCTAAATTCATGGTCACAAATAAGTCTCACTAGGGAAAAGGCAAAGCTAAGAGAGTGCTCTTTGGTGAGTACTTCACAGTGCAGCACTTAATTGTCCTCTAATTATTTAATATTCTTTACCTTGGTCTCCCCCACACAAACTACATCTCTACATGTGGAAGGAAGGGTCTTCACTTTACATTTGTATCCTTTACTGGGAAGAATCCTTTAGTGTCCTCACTGTGCATCTGGTCTAGTTCTCAAACCATGTTCCTTGGAAACTTCTGGGGCTAAATGAGGCCAAGTAAGGGCATCCTTGCAGGGAGAGCCCAGGGGATGACTGGAGCTCAGACTTGCCCCATTCAAACTGTGTGACTCTACCTTTGATTCACTCTTATTAAACGTACATAAATGTTTCCCTTGACGAATGAGTCCTGAGGCTAAATGAAGTTTGAGAATTAAATAACAAGCCAATGCTCTCATTCCAAATGATAAAAAAAAAAAAAAAAAAAAAACGGTATTCAGTAGGTTTAAATCTTTTTCTCAAAGTCTGGAGTCAGAGCTGGACTAACGATTTGTGTTTCCTGACTCAACACTATATGTTTTCTAGTCTACACACTACCTCCCCACCAAGAACCAGCCTTACCACCTTCTCAGAGGCCAAAGTGTTTCCTGCTCAAACTTCAATACATGTTTTCCTCTCCAGCAAAAAGTGTCTGCAGTCAGGGAAAAACCAGCTGATAAGTCAGAAACTTAACAGAATCCCAGGCGAAGAAAGCAGCCTGGACTGAGCACCAGACTGGGACATGGGAGGGAAGAAAAGGAGAGTCCTGAAGAACCCAAGGAAGAGGTCATCTCCAAGCAGATCTCATTATTAGGCTGTGAACTGGCTCTGACTCTTCCCACAGCTTTCTTTTTTCACCAAAGAATGAAGTAGCACAAACCGCATTCTTTTTTCTTATGTAATGCAAAAAAGTCACACTGTCCCTGATCCCTTAATTCCTGACAGCTAGAAATTGCATTTCAAAGCCATACACCATGTTCTAAGCCTTCCAAAATGCCCAAAGGAGAGAAATGCTAGACAAACCCCAATAAAGATATGTGTATAGATTTCTATACTTGGAATGTTAATGGGCCTTGACTAAGACCACTGTGATTTTAATACATTGTATTGTTTTACTCCTACTGTATTTTTAAATAGAACATCTCAAAACAATTAGATTAATTAAATATCCACGGGGATGCAGGAAATGTTTCCTTATCACACTTGGGGACTTGACCAGCTCAGCTCCTTAGATTTTTTTCAGAAGCTCTTAATGAAGGATTATCACTCCATCGGAGCCTTGACAACTATTTCAATCTGTCATTAAGAAAAACATTTTGGTACCTGGAAATGTTTAAGACTTCTTTAGATTTCAATTTGCCAAATGTAGCTGTTTAGGGGGGAGCCGTCCTTCTCCATGAGTGGCACACTTTCAAGCTCCCTGGCTTATTGTCTGAGAATGCAAAGTGGATCGTGGTCTTGGGGAGTAAAATACAGGTTAGAAAGGTTAGAAAAAGTCACTGCGCAATTTTTATTGTCTATGTTTCATCAAGATACTGAAAGTTGGAAATTTCACCCGGTGCTAATAACACAGTATTAGTTACACTTGACTGCTTTGTTGGAGCCAAACCAACCTCACTTCTGTTCTCTCAAGCCTAAATTTTGAGAGCGGCCAGCTTCTTAAGAAAATAAAAGCTGCCAGTAATCTCGAGTAGAGGCTGGTGTCAAACCACGGGAGTTCTAGCAAAGACCACATATTATCATGAGCTCCAAGCATTAAAGAATTCTGTAGCATGACAAGCTCTAAGAAAGAAACTCTTAAAAGAGACTCATTTTTCTCCACGATGTCAGCTGCGAGAATAAACGAGCAATGAACAAGAGGTTGAGAGCTAGAAACGAAAAGACGATGGGTTCATGGCCAACTCGTTTTACGACCTTGAGTAAGGCATTTCATTCATCTAAACATCTCTACACTGAGACTTCCTGTTTATTCCCTTGTGAGTGTGGAGTCTGCATAGCTGCATGGAAGATTCTTTTCCTTTTGTAGAAACAGAGGGCTGTCAGGTCCATGAAGAAACACAGCATGGTGGTTAAGAGCATAAACTCAGCCCAAGATGACAGGGCTCCCCCCCACCCCCGCCCCGTTCTCTCCCTTTTAACTCTGTGACCTTGGACGCATTCTTCTAACTCCTGTGTCTCAGTGTCTCCAACAGGAAAATGGTAGCAGTAGCAGCAGTGCTACTGCGTAGGGTGGAAGGATTAATGCACTAATGAGTTAAACCACATGGAACAGTGTCTAGCATACACAAAGTGCTCTACAATAGGCTTTAGCCTTAGGACCTTACGGCTTAAGTCAAACTCATCAAAATATTTCTCTTCTCTTTTTAAACAGCCTCCTTCAGCCTGGCCATGTTCTAGTATTTAATGATCCTCATTGAGGGAATTAAATTTTTTTAATGAATAGAAACCTATTTTCCCTTAGAAACCCCTGGCAACTATACTGCGTGACAGAATAGTTTTCATTCAAGAATTCAGACCAGAGATGAATTACAGAAAAGAAAGACCAATCCTTCAACTTCTTCCCCACTTAGCTACCTGGAAACTGAACCTGAGTAATCCCATTGTATTGAAAAAGCCAAACCCAGGAATGACCAAAGAGCTCGCAGCATTAAAAAGGTAACTAATATTAGCAGTCATCTAGCCCAACCCTAAGTTTCACAGATGAGGAAACTGAGGCACAGAGAGGTAAGTGTCTAGTTCCTTTAATGTACCAGAAATTATACTTAATAACCAGTGGTTTCAAAAAGTAATTAGTGGTGTCCTTTCAATATGTTTGCCCAAGAGGCGATAACTTACTCTAGCATTGCTGCCATTACTTGGATTGTGCTTGAAAATATATGGCTTGCATATATGTCACACAAGAAAATCACTTATACTTTAATACTGAGATTTTTTTTTACCCAAAATGGCATTGTCCAGCTTGACCCCTTACCTCTTGAACTTATTTGTATCTCGATGATTTTTATCATTTCCAGAAAACAAATTTACCCTCACATGGCCAAAAGTGTAATTCCAACTTTTGCAAAATGCACCAGGTAAATTAAGGAGACGATTTTATTCAGACTAGTATAATAAGGAGTATGTTTATTAGTAGCAAATATCTCAACAAAAAGAAAGAGGTCTAGGGTTTGTAGAGGCAGGTAAACAATGGAGTTGTCCAGGAGTCTTAAAGAAGTTCTTTTTTCAAAAAAAAAAAAAAAAAAACTTATTGTTGTGTTAATTTCTGCTGTAAGAGGTTCATAAGGAAGAATGGAAATGGAATAAACTGAGCAAGGTCATCCTTTGAGGTCAGCCATTCCCTGGAATTCACAGGATAGGAGGACTTCTTAACCATCACTCTGTTCTTTGGAAGCATAAGACTCAGGGAAAGTTCAACACTGTCACATCTTTGAGGATAATGCAAAAACTGTACCCAAGTTCTTGAGACAACTAACTGCTCAGTCCCCTAAAGTGATCCCCTTGACACGACAGAGGCCATTTGGATATTGTACGACCTAGATGGGCTTTTTTTTCCAAATAGTTTATTATCTTTTATCTGACATCATGACATCACTTGACATCACTTTTCGTGATGACACTGTTCCTGCATTTTTTATCTTAAAAAACTGTAAAAAACAAAAAAGTATGCCACATCACTGCTGAAAGACTTCAGCTGTACCTGGACACGTCCATCTGAGACCATGGACTAACCTCCCTGTCCTCCATGCAACCATCTTACTCATGTTGTCAATACATCTTGGAATTTGTGACATTATAATCCCCATATTATTAGGACTGGGAGTAGGAAGTGGGATAAACTGAAATTCACTTGAGTCTTGAACACAGAAGCAGTTGGTTCAATATCAATATACAGGGATACTATGTCTAACACAGTATCTCTCTAGTTTCCCAGTGAAAGGGCTTGATAGGATGTGTGTGTGTGTGTGTGTGTGTGTGTGTGTAAGGAAAAATAGGAAAGAGTTTGAAATTTAGTGATTTTCCTGACTAGTTCAGCTATGCAGGTTTTCTCTGCCTTTCATCAGGCTACTTAACAACTTTGAAGAGACAGAAGTTAATTTGTAGACACCTAGTAGAAGTGCAGCTAATCCCTATCCATAGAAATGCAAACATGTGTCCAGTGGAGGTTCAAATGGCACCCATCTCCTACTGGGGAAGAACCAAGTTTTGCATCTATTTAAACAAATTAAGTTGGGTACACCTAATAGACTATAAATATGCCTGATCTTTGGACTCTACTTTGAACTAGTTATAACACTTTTCTGGTTCTCCCATTAATTAACGAGTTAAATAAAATCTTTGATATGTGTTCATTTTATATTTGTGTAAAAGTCATGGTTTTACCTTTTAAAAAATATCCTTTACCATATGTAGGTAAATATATGTAAAGTCTCACTAACTCAGACTTATTTCAGAAGGGAAAAAAATCTTTCTGAGTAAAGTACATCCAAAGAAATACAATTTTATTACTTTCAAGTTTCTAATAAAATGTATTATCTAATAGAGATTAATATTTAATAGTTTATAACGAGTATATCATTTTTCTAAATAAATTGATGCTTCTAAGAGCATTTAAACACAGCAGCTTATTTTAAGTGTTTTTATAATCTTCCTCTAATCTTATACCCTCTTTAAAAAGAAAAAAATATGTGCTATGTAATGAAAGACTTCAGCCCAATTATTACAAATTACAAATTAGTGAAATCTCACTTTAATGAAATTTTACACATGTGAATTGATAAAACACTGAGAATCCTTGCAATTGATGCAGTTGAGACCTAAGACATCAGATAATACAATGCAGGGATCCTTTACATTGATTGTGCTGGGTAACCAGTCTGCCCCTACCTGAATACACCTACTAACAGGAAGCATTGGGATTGACATATACACACTATTGATACTGTGTATAAAATAGATAACTAATGAGAACCTACTGTATAGCACAGGGAACTCTACTCAATGTCCTGTGGTGAGCTAAATGGGAAGGAAATCCCCAAAAAAGAGGGGATATATGTATACATCTAGCTGATTCATTTTGCTGTACTATAGAAACTAACACAACAGTGTAAAGCAACTATACTCCAATAAAAATTTAAAAAACAAAAAATAAAAATCAAACAAACAAAAACAGAGAGCACACTATTTCCAAGAAGGCTATTTCACTGTTAAAAGCTTCTATGGTTTGAAAGATTTTCTTGTGAATAATCAAAATCTCCCTCCTTGAATCATCCATACATTGTTCTTAGCTGCAGTTTCAATTTAAGTAGGCACATAATCTGTCTTTTATTTTCTTTTTCCTCTAATCGTGTAGGTTACCAGCTGTTGGTGGTTCTTTGGGGGACAAAACAGGTCAAGAAGAATTATCATAAGCAAGGTCTGCTATATGACCCCAAATAAAGTCAAGAGTCAACAAAGGCTACAATGTTATTCGCTGTTTTTTGTGGATATTTCAATAGATATTCTTTTAAACCCTGAAACTTTGATGGAAAATTTCAAAATACCTCACCTCCAGAACACCAGATTCTTTCAAAACCAAGATGACTAACAATAAGATAAGATGCCCTATTCCACTCTATTTTCCTATACTTCTAAGAATGTCATACAGCCTCTTTTTCTGCAGGTATTAGAACTTTTATACTTTGTCCAAAAAATAGCCAATCTAGGGGCTTCCTACATGGCGCAGTGGTTGAGAATCTGCCTGCCAATGCAGGGGACACGGGTTCAATCCCTGCTCCAGGAAGATCCCACATGCCGCGGAGCAACTAAGCCCATGTGCCACAACTATTGAGCCTGCACTTTAGAGCCCATGAGCCACAACTATTGAGCCCACATGCTGCAACTACTGAAGCCCACGTGCCTACAGCCTGTGCTCCGCAACAAAAGAAGCCACGGCAATGAGGAGCCCGCACCCCACAATGAAGAGTAGCCCCCACTCACTGCAACTAAAAAGAAAGCCCACGCACAGCAAAAAAAGACCCAACACAGCCAATAAAATAATAAATAAATAAATAAATAAATTTATAAAGAAAAAAATAGCCAATCTACCACTTCACATTACCCTCAGGACACCAAAATAGTCCAGAGGATTCTCTTATTATAGCACCCTTCATCTCATGTCAAGGCATATTGAAAATAATTTATGGTTTAACAGACATCTTACAGTTTCCCACATGACTTTCTCCTTTCGTCCATCCCGCTCCTTAAGAGCAAAGACTCTATATGTTGACAATAGGACTAGAAATAGATTCTCTAACAGAGGAGATGAGCTGTGGAATGCAGGGTCTCCTATTCCATTTGTGAGAAGAGAGAAGTTCCTGCAGCTTTTACAGAATACTTTGCTAGGGAATAAAGAAAATCTTGCCATTTTCCCTATGTCAGATGTAAAAATAAAAAAGCATAGAGGAGAAGAATGGGGCCATAAACTTGATATAACGTATTGCAAGAGAGCTTCATCAGATAAACTATGGAGACAGTTTCGATGATGCTCTTGTCAGAAAACACATGGTATGATACACTGTATATGTGCCAGATAGCTTCTGCACTTTCAGAAATGTCATTTCTAAAAATGTCTATCCATTTGGAAAATAAGTATGCAATAAATCTGTAAATATTTATTATAAAAGCAATAAGAAAACAGTAAAGAATGAATGCAGTTTCTGACAACACTGCATAAACTGTTACCAACAGACCTTTGGAACTGACAATTCTGTTTCTAGATCAGGGGCCAGGACCCAAATGTTGCAGTAACTGAGGCCGTATCAACACATTCCATACCCACCCTCCTGCTGCAGGAGGTCCACCTAATCCAGGTGCCAGATGATGAGATGTTAAAACATACAGATCTTGTATTTCTGAATCCATATGTCTTGCTTGATCAATGAACCAAAATAGTTACTCTTTGGAATTGAAAAGCTGCAAGAACTTGCTGTTCTTTTTTTGTTCTCATTCCTATGGGAAAGGGCTGAGAGACAAGAATAGGGAAAAAATCTCCCATAGAAGAGTATTCGCACTTC
Organism: Hippopotamus amphibius kiboko; assembly: GCF_030028045.1. NCBI lineage: Eukaryota > Metazoa > Chordata > Mammalia > Artiodactyla > Hippopotamidae > Hippopotamus > Hippopotamus amphibius. Next base: position 96,982,882 of record NC_080196.1, read on the forward strand.
TGCAGGACTCATGTCACCCCAAGGCTGTCCTTTCAAAGCATTCTCTCCTAGTTATGAGCTAGGAGATACAGGGATGAGGTACCTCTTCTTATTTAAGAAAAACAAATTGGTTCACCTTTCCTAAATGACTGTCTTCTGGACAACTTAGCTCAACACTTCTAGTTTTAATCCACGGAATTAGAACATCTGCTCTAAATTGAAGATTTACAGAGGGAATTATACCTACTCCATCTAGAGATTGTTTGCCTCTGATGTCATTCTTGATTAGATGATTTTGGAATTTTGATTGCTTCACATTAGATCATTATGATTTCAAAATTCAGCTCGTAAATGTATTCAGTTCATCAAGGGCTATAAATATAAACCTTCAACTACAGACCTCTCCTTTGCTTGGGTCCTCTTGGATGCTTGTAGGTTCATGGGAGATCAAAAGAAATATCTTCAAGAAAAGGTAAGAAACTCCTACATTGAAAATAATTTTCTAAACATCTGGCCTCATATTCAGGAGTTTGATAATCATATGCTTTTTCTGGTTTTAAATTTAAATTAATGACTACAGGGTAATGAAGTCTGACTCTGGAAAAACAGATGTAAAAAATTCAAGGACTACTCATGTTCTGTTCAGTAAAACAGTTACATGATTAGGTAATAAAATTCCTCCAGATTTTTCTTCACGATTTTGGATTCTATCTTCTACTTTCTATTCCAAAGGAAACTGTCCATTTTCTATTCATAATTCCTTGCACTGTAGTGAGATTTGGATCTAACATGATGAAACAGAGGGGAAAGGGGAAAAAAAGAGATTTCAAAATTCCTAAATTAAAATTTGATTTAATGTTTTTTGAAAACAAAATTCTCTGGAATTTGATGGATTTTCTTTTAATCAGCTAAATACACTCTAAAAATTTAAGATTCTCTGATTCTACACATCTATGTGCGCTCTATGTGAAATCATGTCACTGCTGCTATTTCTGTTTAAGAATGATGACAAAGGAACAACAAGGCATGTTTCAGAAAGCTGGTGGGTCAGTGTGCAGGGAAAGGAGGGAGAAGTATCATTTACTTCCACCAGGTTGCAGTTCAGCATGAAAACTAGCCTCGCTGACACGCAATTATGTGTCATGAGTTACAGCGGTAATTAAGTCTCTAGAACAGCAAGCTACCTCAAGAACCCCTCAGGATTTCAGGTAGCTGGCTCCCAACACTGAATCATCTAGTACCTCGCTGTGCTTCACTCATCTACATCATCCCTTTAGTTATCACCATGCTAAGCCAGGGGACTACATTTGGCTCTAAACTACATTCTTGTGTTCACATACCTACAACCCTGTCTTTCCATTTCTGAAACATTAGATTGGCCAAAAAGTTCGTTTGGGTTTTTCTGTAAGATGTTATGAAAAGCCCGAACCAACTTTTGGGCCAACCCAATACTTTCTTTAAAAAGGAAGCCCATTAACCCAGATGGGAGAAAACCAAGTGTCTTCATCGTTTTCTCTCCTTTCTTTCCCAGTGCTCCTATTTGTCTCACCCAGGGAGTGAGCGAGGTCTCCCATCTCAGGGCACCACCTCAGAAAAGATCCGTTACAGCCACTTCTCTTCGGTTCTCCTGGCCCCTCCTGAGGCTCTGATGCACTTTGGCAATAGTACTTCCCGTTCATTCATTCAGCAAATATTTATTGATGCGCCAACAGCTGAAGGCATGTAGACTAATTATCTGCAAAGAGAGAGAAGGAAGGAAACAAATGAAGAAAATGAGAGCCATAAATCCAAAGGGAGACAGGCTTTCACGGGAACACCCAGAAAGCCAGGCTGTTTTCTAACTTCTCCGTCGTTGTGTTGGTCCCTCTTTGAATTTGGCAGCCCTACCCACCCCCCTTAACAGGATCATATGTGAAGAGTTAAGCATCAAAGAGGTGTCATGTTATAGAATGCACGAACCTTTCATGCACTTGCGCAACAGGAATATTTAAAAAAAAGCAAAAAAGAAGAGGAGTTCTCACACCATATCCAGTAGAGCCATGTCTCAGCGCAGGATGGGAAGGAGCAAATCAATCCAGGTTGTGGCTGACGTGCCAGCTATGTGTACTCTGGGCCCCATTAACTTATACCAGCAATTTTGCAGAAGTCATTTCTGCTGCCAGATGGCAGCCCGGAAGTGACTTTCTTAGGGAGGGGAGAAGTCGCCCCCTACTTCCTTCCTGGCCATCCACTAACCCTAACCCTAACACTAACCCTAGCCCCCTCGCCTCACCCCACAAGCCTGGAGGCTGGGCGGTGGGATCCACGCAGACTGTGATGAAATGACTCATCTCCTTCGCGTGACTTGCTTGTGAAGGTTACTCACAACAGCAGCAGCAGCAGGGCCCCAACGCCGCTGCGGGTAGGTGTCAAAAATGAGTCAAGATAATAAGGAACATTGAAGGAACACCTACAGTTGGGTAGGAGAGAAGCAGTGTTTGTGACCAGAGCTGATACTCAATTGAACACTTTCATCTGCCTTTTGGGGAAACTTGACCCTTCCAACAGAATCAGTGTTTGGTTTACAGCTAGTTACTCAGTTGAGACCACAGACTTGTATTTATTCATGCCTTTGCCGATCGTAATGACACCCACCTCTTCGGTCACATCGAGAGTGGGCCCTGCTCTGGTTCTCGGGTCCCCTGGGGGCTACCAAGGATGAGATGCAGTGAGAGAGAAGCAGCCCCAAACCTCCAAGCCAAAGTAATCCTAACCCGTTCAGAATTTCAAAACCATCGAGAAGAAATGAAGTAAAATAAAAATCTGCAAAGCTCCTGAGTGGTGATTTGTATGTTAAGGAAGGCATATCACAAAATAAAACAAAAGCAGTCTGTCACTATCTTTTGTTGCAGAAAAGGCTTGAAGTCATTCAAATAGACACAAAAAGAAGTGGTGGGGAATTGTTTTGAGATATTTCCTTTGAAGCTGCTATGAACTCAGAGTAGCTCTAGAGGATTGTGAGGACTAATTTTCCCAGTAAATGATTCAGAAACTCATAGTAGGAGAGGGCAGCTGACATTTGTTAAGTGCTAACTGATGTCAGGCAGTATGTGACTACACATATCATCGTATCTAATCTTTAAAAAGCTTTGTTTGGTAAATAGTATTATTCCCAGCTCATAGATAGGAACATTGGGATTGCAATTTTTAAATACACTATGTAATATATCATACATAAGTATGGTGAACATTTGGGGAGTATTCGTCCTTTTTTTGCTCCCAACAGCCTTACTATTTGAGAGATCCTTTCCTGGGTGATTCTTGATGCTTCTGTGAATGTAGCCACACCAAAGGAACCAGGCACTCTCGTCTCTTCCCTCCAGCACACAGGGCATAGGAAAATGGCAGGTCCATCCACAGCTCCAACCCAGCACTCACCCCGTGCATGTAAGATACAGAGGCACAGAGACAGCTGGAAATTACCCCCAGCAGTAGTGGCAGAATGAAAAGCCTAGTTATAAGGCAGCGTTCAGAATCTGACAGCAGAAAAAGTAACTAACGATACACATGGTGTATGATGAAGTACCAGGAAGGCAGTATAGGTGATCAGTAGTGGGAATTTTGAACTCGAACTCTCTGTATGGGTTGGAATAGTCAGAGGAGAAGTTGTTGGAGAAACTGGGGCTTTGACCACACGTTGTTGAAGTATACATAGGATTTGGAGAGGGAAGTTCACCTGATCACCTATCAACAACCATGGCAAGCCTGAGTCTCTGGACTCTAAGATGAAACTAAAACAAACGAGTGTGCTCAGGTCCAGAGCGGGAGCAGGATCTATGCCGTGGAGCTGTGCTGATCCGCTACAGCAGAATAACTGCAGTATCAAAAAAATCTCCATCTTCTACTTTGTGGAGTATTAACAGATCACAAGAACCAGCTTCTACTTCTACCCAGCATGTCTCTGACCTGCATATGTGCTGACAGAAGTTAAATAAATCCAGGGGAAAAAAATGGCTACAAGACTGTTACAGAATACATTCGAAAATCCAACATGATTCCAGATTTGTCTATTTCACTCGTTTGGGCAGATAATTGAAAGCTGACTGGTTTGTAAAAGGAAGATAAAGTATAGAGCACTGTCTGTTGCTGCTTCCTGTCAGGGCTGATGGGTTGTGAAATGTACGAGGGATCGCCTTCCTTCTTCTATCCTCCCTGCCTCCTTCCTTTTTTCCTGACTAAAGAGACATGGGAACCAAAGGCAATGTGTGATTCCGCCCTGGATGCTTTTGCTATAAAGCATGCTGTTGGGACAACTGGAAAAACCGGCAAAAGCTCTGAAGATCAGATATTAGTAACAGCTCAGTGTTAACTTCCTGATTTTGATACGTACATCCAATGACACTGGAGAATGTCCTGGTTTGTAGGAATTACACACTAAAGTATTTGGAAGTCACAGCACATGGAGTTGGTAACATACTCTCAGATGGTTCAGAACCAAAAAAGTTCTTTGTACTACTTATGCAACTTTTGTTTCAGTTTGAAATAAGAAAAGATAAAAATATGAAAGTAACAATATTGATAAAAAGAAGTTAAGCCTTGAGATTCCCTGAGTCTGCCCGTCCCACTGGCCCTTCTGTTCCTGTTGGTGTTGATCTCCCTAGGGTGTCAGAACAAAGCAGGTGGTCCACATAGCTCTCTGAATTGTCACGGAGTCCCTCCCACAGAGCCTGTACATCCCTCCCACTTCCCACTCAGTCCCTACCTCTCAGGATCACAGCTCAACCAGGGGTCTTCATCAGAGGCTTGGCCCTCGTGCAAGCCAAATGGCCTTCTCCCAGTGACCACTGCACACATCTTGCTTCTTTCTTCGTGAACATTTTCATTCCTGCACATCCCTGGGTCTCCACATTTTATGCATCGGAGGTTCCCCACATACTACCCCAATGAACTTTTATCTCGCCTGGCTTCTCCTCCATTAATCTCCTTAACACAGGCCGGGTGTTGGCACACTGCTCCCTGCCTGCCTTCCAGACAGACCTTGAGATCCTCCTCACTTGGAATGCTCTGCCCCTTTGAACCCTTCAAGGCCCATTTCAAGGGCCACCTCCTCTGGGAGCCTCCTTTATCCTGCCCAGAATTCCAAATCATGTCTCACTTGGCGCTAAACTCACCCGGCCTCCTACTGCAGTATTACCTTTCTCTAAACATCTTACTCTTCCATTAGATGAAAGTTTTTACAAAGCAAGCATTATTTCTCACACCTCTTTATAACTCCCCATCATAAATACCACTGGCTAAGAATAGACTGATTCAAAGAGTTTCTCATTCTTTTTCAACATTCTTCCCTCAGATCACTAATATCAATTGTTATCACTTATGGGGGACTCCCCGCCCCGCCCCGACACACACACACTCTTCAGCCAAAATGGAAATCAACGGATATGCCCTTCTTCCCACTTAATTCTCACACTGAGTCAGTTTGATTCAGTTTGATCTTTCCTTTACTCAGAAAACAAAGCAAAGCATTTCATGAATCCTTCCCTCTGATTGTCTGTAACCCTAGTAAAAACTACAAAGCAGAAGTTTTAGAATCTTTCTGCCACCCATATCATTACACTTTTTCTTAAAGAAGATCCATTCCAATCCAGTTTCCTCCAGAAGCTTGTTCTCCCAAGAACAGCTGGTCCACTACTATTAGCAGGGGCTTAAGATACTCGTTGGTAAGGTGATCAGCTCCCAGGAAAGTTTTATGATAAGAGAAAACTGAAAAATGGAAAATCAACAAAACCCCATAAGTGGGGGATGTCAGATAAAGAAGCAGATAATTACTTAAGGCACCTATTTATTCCACTAGCTCATTCCTGTCCACACGCTATATGCCAGACCTGGGAGCTATCTGAGAACCAACTAACAGAAAGACAAGAGAAGGGGAAGAATCTTTTCAGAAGGCAGCCCCAGCGGAAACGGCAAAATTGGGAGGAAAACTTTGAGAATGCTTATAACATTAAAGCCTCTATTTTGGTGGAAATTCCCTGACGGGCCAGTAGTTAGGACTCGGCGCCTTCACTGCCATGGCCCAGGTTTGATCCCTGGTCAGGGAACTAGGATCCTACAAGCTACATGGCCAAAAAAAAAAAAAAAAAAAAAACGAAAACAAAAAACAAACTTCTGTTTTCAAAGAGACTCAAAGGAAAGAATGAAGAATGATTTCACTGTTTGGGAGTATGGCGATCTATAATGAAACTCCACCAAACTCCAGAAGGTAGATTATTGGGAGAATTAGCAAAGGGAGAGGCAAAGATGAACTACTGGAGCCCAACCCACAGCAGAGGGGGGCCCCAGGTGGGTATGAAAAGCTCAGAAGGACACAGCTGTCCCTCTTGGCAAAGGGCAGCATTAGCTTATGCCATCTTCAATAACTATGATGCTAATTCAGGATTGCTCAAGGAAAACCACCACGTTTGGACCCATCTGTTCTTTATACCCCAACGACTATATCCTTTGCAGATTTAAACACAATTTCCAACACAAAGACTTTTTTTAATGTGTAATTCCGTAAAACAGACTCTTAGCTATACTCTAAATTAATTTGATAATATTGTGTATGTCAATGACCAAATGGTGTATGTGATGACCTGGGAAATGATTTGGCCAGATTCTGATGTAAATCACTCTGGTGTTTGGGGTAGGGCATGAACTCTTGAGCATCCCATTATATTTTAAAATCCTTCATAAAACTGGTCAGACAGCCTTGCAGAAACATTTTCAAAACTCATTCTGCCCATTGGCTTTTCACAGGGTCCTGCACATCCGTGTCCCCCTCGGGATGTTCTTACCCCCCTTCTCTCACTCAAGAGAAAATAAATATCCATCTACTCAGACCCATCAGGTCAGGAATGAGTCAATGTCACACCACATCAGGACTCCAACTAGCACACAGATGACTCTTCCCAGACTATGAAGTACTTCCATCTATATTATTGCATTCGAGTCCTACAGTTGCTCTCCCAAGGGGAATGAAAATGAATATTTAATCACCCATATGCAAAGCACGGTCCTGGGTAAACACACATTTTCATTCATTTAATCCTCACAAGAACCCACAAAGCAGGTGTTTAAATTCCCTTTGTTACAGATGAGGAAACTGAGACTCAGAGAGGTGACCCATCTGACATGTCCCATGGCTGTGAGTGACCAAGTCAGGATGAGCAGTGAGGTCACCAGGCTGGAAAGCCCACTCTCCTCTTTCTGGTCCACGTGTCTCAGTGGATCACATCTCTCTGCTTTTGCTGCTACGCCATCTTGCTGCCTCCCAATGGGGCTTCTTCCAGGTCTTTAGATTTTATGACATTAGTTTGGCAGAGATCACAGTAAGTTTAGTGAACTAAACTCATATAGGTACAAAATTAAAGAAAAAGAAAAAATATATTTTTTCCTTTTGATGAGAACTCAGAATTTACTTTCTTAACAACCTTCATATATAACATGCATCAGTGTTAATTATATTTACCATGTTGTACGTTACATTCCTAGTTCTTAATTGTCTTATAACTGGAAGTCTGTACCTTTTGACTGCCTTCATCCAATACCCCCTCAAACCCTCTGCCTCTGGTAACCACAATCCTGATCTCTTTTTCTATGAGTCTGTTTGTTTTTGAAGTATAATTGACCTACAACACCATGTTAGCTCCTGATGTGAAACACAGTGATTTGATATTTCTATACATTACAAAACGATCCCCACAATAAGTCTAGATATCATGTGTCACCACACACCACCCCATTATTATTGACTATATTTCCCACACTGTACATTCCATACCCGTGACTCATTTATTTTGTAACTGGAAGTTTGTACCTCTTTACTCCCCTCACCTACTTCTCTCATGTCCCCATCTCCCTCCCTTTGGGCAACCACCTGTTTGTTCTCTGTATCCATGACCCTGTTTCTGTGTTACACTTGTGCATTTGTTTTGTTTTTTAGAGCAATCAGCCACATGAAGTTGGAAATGCTCATACCAGTGACCCAGGAATTCCTCTTCTAGACATATGACCGAGGGAATCTTCCACATCTGCACCAGAATCACATACAGAAATGTTCACTACAGCATCAGTTGTAAAGTAGTCATTTGGAAACCAGCCAAATATCTATGAATGTGAATGGATAAACAGGTTGTGGTGTCTTCATAGAACAGGATACATTTAACAGCCACTGAAGGGAATCAAGACGAGTAAACCTCATATGAGAATGTAGAGTAAAAAAAAAGGAAGTTGCCCAAAGACAAATATCGTATAATATCACTTCTTTGCCGAATCTTAAAAAATGATACTAATGGGGCTTCCTAGGTGGCGCAGTGGTTAAGAATCCGCCTGCCAATGCAGAGGTCACGGGTTCGATCCCAGCTCCAGGAAGATCCCACATGCCGTGGAGCAACTAAGCCCGTGTGCCCAAAAAAAAAAAAAAAAAAAAAAAAAAAATGATACTAATGGACAATATGGTACTGGCACAAAAACAGAAATATAGATCAATGGAACAGGATAGAAAGCCCAGAAATAAACTGTGGTCAACCCATCTATGACAAAGGAGGCAAGGATGTACAATGGAGAAAAGGCAGCCTCTTCAATAAGTGGTGCTGGGAAAACTGGACAGCTACATGGAAAAGAATGAAATTAGAACACTCCCTAACACCATACACAAAAATAAACTCAAAATGGATTAATGACCTAAATGTAAGGTCAGACACTATAAAACTCTTAGAGGAAAACATAGGAAGAATACTCTTTGACATAAATCACAGCATGATCTTTTTTGACCCACCTCCTAGAGTCATGGAAATAAAAACAAACATAAGTAAGTGGGACCTAATGAAACTTCAAAGCTTCTGCACAGCAAAGAAAACTATAAGCAAGACGAAAAGACAACCCTCAGAGTAGGAGAAAATATTTGCAAACAAATCAACAGACAAAGGATTAATCTCCAAAATATATAAACAGTTCATCCAGCTCAATATCAAAAAAACAAATAACCCAATCAAAAAATGGGCGGAAGACCCAAATAGGCATTTCTCCAAAGAAGACGTACAGATGGAAAAGAGGCACATGAAAAGCTGCTCAACATCACTAATTATTAGAGAAATGCAAATCAAAAATACAATGAGGTATCACCTCACACCAGTTAGAACAGGCATCATCAGAAAATCTACAAACAGTAAATGCTGGAGAGGGTGTGGAGAAAGGGAACCTTCTTGCACTGTTAGTGGGAATGTAAATTGATACAGCCACTATGGAGAACAGTATGGGGGTTCCTTGAAAAACTAAAAATAGAATTACCATATGCCCCAGCAATCCCACTCCTGGGCATATACCCAGAGAACACCATCATTCAAAAAGACACATGCACTCCAGTGTTCATTGCAGCACTATTTACAATAGCCAGGACATGGAAGCAACCTAAATGTCCATCAACAGATGAATGGTTAAAGAAGATGTGGGACATATATACAATGGAATATTACTCAGCTGTAAAAAGGAACAAAATTGGGACATTTGTAGAGGCATGGATGGACCTAGAGACTGTCATACAGAGTGAAGTGAGTCAGAAAGAGAAAAGCAAATATCGTATATTAACACATATATGCAGAATGTAGAAAAATGGTACAAATCAACCGGTTTGCAAGGCAGAAATAGAGACACAGATGTAGAGAACAAACATACAGACACCAAGTGGGGAAAGCAGGGAGGGTTGGTGGGGAATAAATTGGGAGAGTAGGGTTGCCATACATACATTACTAATAAGAAAAAAAATAGCAAATTGTACACTTTAAATATATGCAGTTTATTGTATGTCAATTGTATCTCAATAAAAATTCTTTTAAAAATGATACAAGTGAACTTACTTAGAAAACAGAAACAGACTCACAGACATGGAAAACAAACTTATAGTTACCAAAGCGGAAAGGGGAGGGAGGAATTTGGGATTAACAGATACACACTACTATATATAAAATAAACAACAAGGACCTACTGTATAACTCAGGGAACTATATTCAATATCTTGTCATAACCTATAATGGAAAAGAATCTGGAAAAGAACATATATATATATGTGTGTGATGTATATATATGTATGCATATAGAATCACTTTGCTGTACACCTGAAACACTGTCAATCAACTACACTTCAATTTTAAAAAATAAAAATAAATTTTTTTAATTTTTAAAAACATTTTAAAAAGGAAGATGCCAAATTATATATACAGTTAAACACTGTGTCAAAATTTAAAACCGTAAACAGCATAGATTTTTGTAGGTACAGACTGTATTTGTTTTATTCCTCAAAAAAACAAGTGATACAAATTGGCTTAATGCTGAGATTTCGATAAATCATAAGGTTAATATTCTACACTTGTCTTCGTAATACTTCATGATAATGTAAGAAATAAAAGAAAGTGTTTCTTAAAATTACACACACACACACAAAGAAAAAGCAGGAAAAAAAAAAAAAAAGCACGAGTCCTATTTCCATGAGTTCACTATTTCCTAACTGAGTCTCTAAATTATTATTCTGTATGGACCGGGGGCCACGCATGATGTCCAGCACATGCACAGGCTTTATCTCATTTCAACCACAGGTCGGCTGCTCGGGGCTCTGTGTTTCCACGGTACACTTTTCCCCGAGCCTCCACACGGCACACATCCACCCCTCCTGCCGCTGTCCCTTCTCTCCTATTCAACAGCTGAATGTCTGCGGAAGACAGATGATGTCTTTGTGTTTGAGCAACAGAAAACTAGGACTGTTGGGCTCATAAAAAGATAATTAAGTCTTTAACCATTATTGAATGTGGCAGGGGGGAAAAAACACAGAGCACTTACCCAGGCTTCACAGAGGCCATGCTGGGAGAATGAACAATTCTAGGCAACCTTAGGCCAGACAGGGATGGATTTAGACATCTTTACCTCTCCAGGCTTCTACCAGGATAGAACATTTTTCAATCTTGCATTTTTACATCACTACATTCCCAAGTTTTCCAAAGGGAAAGTGTCTCTCGTGAGGGGCCCTTTTCACATGACTAACACAACATGTAGGACTCTTGGACTGAACTTGGACTGAAATTCAACACCTGCGTCACTGGATCCTTTAATCCTTTTGCTCCATACGACCTAAACCAGAGCCACCCCAAACAATTTTCCGCATACACTTTTCCCCTGCGCTCTCCCTCCCGCTGCCCTTTTCTCATGTTGTCCACTCGCATGTTCTTCCTGCTCCTCTCTGCCCAGCCTTCTCCTACACCTTAGGTTGTGCAAGCAGGAACAGCTCAAGTGTCCCTTTCTTTTCAAAACCTTCCCCACTAGAAGTAGTACTAAACTCCACTCACATTCTGCCTCTACGTCTCTCGTGATTCAAAACAGATTTTGCCACGTATTACTGTGATTCATTTTACATTTTTTATCTTTCCGGTCACACTAAAAGAAACAGGGAGGTGGTGTCTTATTCATTTTTCAATCATTCATAGTGTCTAAAACAGAGCATATGCTTAATATATGTTTGTTAAATGAATAAATATATCGATCTTAACACATCTGTATTTCTGGCTTTTTCATTTTCACTTTAGTGGTGGGAATATGTTCACAAATTTGCTATATAGGGAATCAAGATGAACCTTTTACTTTCTGGTGAGCTAAATAGACCTAATTATAGACATCAAAAGACAGAGATGATAGGATTGTTAACATACTCTCTTGACCAGTAGTTCTGGACTCTGGCTGCATTTATAACCACTTGGGGAGCTTTGAAAAAATACCAATATCCAGACCTCTTTGAAGCAGTTAATCTGGGATAAGGCCTGGGTATCTGGAATTCCAAGTCTCCTCCCCTCCCCCGCCCCCAGCTCGGGCATTCTAATGTGCAGACAGGGCTGAGGACCGGCGCTCTGCAGAGCAGGGCTGAGGTTTGGGGGCACCAGCTTTGAAAGGACGCTTGAACAATGTAATAAGCAAAGGGAATGTCAACCCTGTTTGCATCAAAGACCACAAACTGCTTAAGCACCACCTTCCCAGCAGTTTTTATTCAAACGATGGACGAAGCTCATTCAAAGCACATCTTATCTACTTGTTAAAGCACTTGCAGGATTCTCTTAAATGCACTGGCAACTTCCACTTCCCCTTGTCCTGTCAGCAGTTACTGCCAAATTTGAAAGTCATAAAACTCCTTTCCTTAAATAAATTTTTTAAAAGTTTCTTAAACTATGTATCTCCTAAAAGAATATGAGGGCTGGACCACGTAGCTATAAGTAAATATGGATACAAAATCATGTCCAGTGAAAAGAGTGGAATATAAAATAGTACTAGATGCAACCGTAGGCAAAATAATGCAACTATTGGGTACTTTAATGGAATTTTTTTCATCCATCAGGTACAACATAGTTTGGAATTTTCATCCAAATTTAAAATAATTTGGATGAAAATTCCAAATTATTTTAAAAGTGTTACATAACTCAGACATTTACTAGAAGGTTGATTTGACACTAATTAGGGCATGTTTTCACAAGCGTTTTTGACGTTTTCTAAGCAAAAGCTACTCTGCAATTCTGTCTCAAATGAGTTTCTTTTTCAATGGCTCTATTTTGGTGGTCTCCTGACTTGGGGTCTTTAGACGAAGGTTTTAGTTCAGTGGTTGTTTTCTTAATCTTTTCCTTGAAAGCACCTCTTCTCTCTTTAGTGGCATCACATAATTGGACAACTCTGGAACTACATTCTTGCTGATCTTTTAATTCCTTGCAAACTGAACACTTCCGTCAACTCACCATGGTGAGGTGACATGAGCTTTGCCTTAAAAATAAGTTCTTTAACCTTGAAAAAATTTTGCTTCCCTTTTGTCTTCAGAGGAAATGAAGTAGCAACCTGCATTCTTTACTTCACAAAACGTGTGTTTTTTGAAAAGCAGGAATCAATCCAATTGCATATTAAACTCTTTAAGCAACCTAGCTAGGAACCCTAAGATTATGTCATCGGTAAGGGAATACGTTTTTTCTAAATAGAGTTACTGCCCTTAATTAACATGAATAAATACTATTTTTGTTTTTATCTTTAACCTAAGCTATAATTCATTTTAATTCAAGTGGAAAACATCAATGTTTCCAAGTTGATCTTAACATGAGACCTCTTCAAAGAAGGCAGACTTATAAGAATGCCCATGTTTTCTTCATCCTTTCCTTTGCCAAGGAAAAAAATACAGTCAATGTTCTGATGTCCATGCGGGATTAATAAAAAGATTTCCAACTACTCTGGTGTGAGACTTTGAGATTTTCCTGTTTCTTGAGTTCCCAAAAGCTTAGTAACCTTGGGTAAATGAAGTATTTACCGCGCAAGTCCATGGACTAGACCAATTGCTATTGGTGTACTGCCATCATTATTGACAATGCGAATTCATTTACTCTGAAAGCATAGAATGAACACTTACCGCTGCAAAGCCTGGAAGAAGGAAAATCAGGATGCAGTTCCTCTCCCTAAATAGTGCACAGATTGCGTGGGGGGGGGTGGGGGGGGGGTGAGCAGGAATGTTTGGAGACTTCAGAAATTTACTCATTTGCTGTATACTTCTTGAGACAGGTATTCTGCTGGTTGCTGAAGATACATTAACAAATGACATAGGCATGCTCCCTGCCCTTCTGGAGGCTGGAATCTATCAAAAGAGACAGGTATCAAAGTACTCATCAAACAAGTAACAAAGTAACTTGTAATAGTAATATGATGGGGAAAAGCACAATGTCCCCAGATGCTTGTGTAAGGAGAGGCTATGCAAATGGCCCAACAATTCTTCCCAAAACTCTCACCATTCTCTGTGGATTTCCTCACTTTGATTCCTGCTGTCACTACAACCTGCATGTGTAAACTCATCTCCCCTTAAAATCCCAGTCCAAGCATGGGTAACAGTCTCCACTCTTCCTCCTTCTTAGCAGAACAGGTTATTTTCAAAGGTTTACTATGAACTAAGGTGGGAGAGGAAGAAAAATTATCAAAATGGATTTGCAAGTAGGATTTAAAAACAAATTTCCGAAGTACAGTTTTCTGATCCTAATAATTTCCTCATAGCAGAAAAAAACAAAATACCGGACGGTTGCTGAGACAAAGAATGGAATCTGGAAGAAAACTGTCAGACCCTTATACCTCATTCTTTAGAACAAAATGAATCCCACATATATTAAAGATTCAAGCATTAAAAAGGAAACCACAAAAATACTTGAAGAGGGATTTCCGTAGTGGCACAATGGTTAAGAATCCACCTGCCAATGCAGGGGACACAGGTTCAATCCCTGGGCCGGGAAGATCCCACATGCCGCAAAGCAACTAAGCCTGCGCACCACAACTATTCAGCCTGTGCTCTAGAGCTTGTGAGCCACAACTATTGAGCCCACGTGCCAGAACTACTGAAGCCCACGTGCCTAGAGCCCATGCTCTGCAACAAGAGAAGCCACCACAATGAGAAGCCCAAGCACCGCAGTGAAGTGTAGCCTGCACTCACCGTAACTAGAGAAAGCCCTTGTGCAACAACAAAGACCCAACACAGCCAATAAATAAAAAATTTATAAAAAGAAAAAAAAAACAAAAAACAAAAGAAGCCACAAAAATACTTGAAGAAAACATGCAAAAATTTGTTATTATCTTGAAGCAGGAAAAAGGACTTTCTAAAGAAAGTATAAAACAACCCAGAAGTCACAGAGTGTAGATAGATAAATTTGACTACAACAAAATGGAACATGTCAGAGGGAAAACGAGATCTCCATAATCAAAAACTGAAAGACAATAACAAACTGGAAAACAATGTTTGCCTTTCATATTACAAAAACCACACTTATTGAACAGAAAAAAGTCTTTGCAAATAAAAAGGCTAATAATTCAAAAGAAAAGTGGTCAAAGGCTATTATCACAGTTTGTGGTAAAAGAAATACATAAGCTTTTTTAACAGATGAAAAGGTGCTCAAACACATTTGTAAAAAGAGAAATGCAGAGAGAGAAAGATAGAGACGTAGAGAGAGTGAGAGAAATTAATGCCAAATAAGGTTAAGTCTTTGAACATACACTCTAATTGTCAAGAGCGTCAGAGAGCAGGCACGCTCTTAAAGGTAGGAGTGTAGACTGTTGGTGGGAACGTAAAATGGTATATCCACAATAGAAAACAGTATGGTGATTCCTAAAAAAAAGTTAAGAATAGACTTTCCATATGATCCAGCAATTCCACTTCTGGGTATGTATCTAAAAGAACAGAAAGTAGCATCTCAAAGAGATGCTTGCACACCCATGTTTACAGCAGCATTGTTCACAGTAGCCGAGAGGTGGAGGCTACTCTCGTGTGCACTGGCAGATAACTGGGTAAACAAAATGTGCTCTCTACACAACAGGGAATATTATTTGGCCTTAAAAAGGAAGTAGTGGGGGGGACTCAAGGGGGGGGAGTCAAGGAAGGGAGGGAATACGGGGATATGTGTATAAAAACAGTTGATTGAACCTGGTGTACCCCCCAAAACAAAATAAAATAAAAAAAAATTAAAAAAAATTAAAAAAAAAAAAACAGTTGATTGAACTTGGTGTACCCCCAAAAAAATAATAAATAAATAAATAAAATTTTAAAAAAAAAGGAAGTAAATTCTGACACGTTGCAATGTGGGTGAAGCCTGACAACATTACCCTAAGTGAAATAAGCCAGTCACAAAGAAGGCAAATACTACACAATTTCATGTATATGAGGTATCCAAAATAGTCAAGTTCATAGAAATGGACAGTAGAACAGTAGTTGTTAAGGGCTGGGTGCAGGGAGGGATGGAGAATTTTGCTCAATAGGCACAGAGTTTCAGGGTTTGTTTTTTTTCTTTTAAAAATTCTTTTTTACTTTATATTGGAGTATAGTTGATTTACAATGTTGTGTTAGTTTCAGGTGTACAGCAAAGTGATTCAGTTACACATATCCACATATCCATTCTTTTTCAGATTCTTTTCCCATATAGGTTATTACAGAATACTGAGTAGAGTTCCCCATGCTATACAGTAGGTCCTTGTTGATTATCTATTTCATGTATATATTAGTGTGTATATGTTAATCCCAAACTCCTCATGGGCACAGTTTCAGTTTTGCAAGATGAAGAAGTTCTGGAGATTGGTCGCAAAGCAGTGTGAATATACTTAACACTACTGATCTGTACACTTAGAAATAGTAAAGATAATTAAATTTTTTATCACTGTAAAAAAATGTTTTAAACATTTTTAAAAAGAGTAGGAGTGTAAATTGACACAACTTCTGTGATGAAAATTTAGCAAATATTTATTTAAAATATATAATACCAGTCTTGCTCCCAGGGTAGAATATGAAGGGAAAAGTTATGAGGTGAGACTGGAAAGGTGAGTAAGGGGGTTGGTTTTTCTCTACAGCTTAGGGAGAGTCTTTAGAGGATTTTATTTAGGGAACTGACAAGATGTATCAGAAAAAGGGTTACCCCAGTCTAGTAGTAAGAGGAATTGCTCTGAGAGGTTAACCACTAATTTAAAGATATCAGACAGTCACCCCCATGCCAGGGCCTCTGGCCTTCTGACTTGTAATCCAAGGTATTGCATATTCCTCTGTTGGTTTTTTTTTTAAAGAATTTTATTGAGATACAATTGACATACAATAACCTGCATATAAAGTGTAAAAATATATATATAATACCTACAAAATTTTATATTCACATACCCTTCAATTTAATAACTCCACTTATAGAAACAAAACTACAAATACACTCACACATGTGCAAAATTAGGTACCTAAGAGGATATTCACTGCAACTTTGTTTAACACAGCTAACAGACTGGAAACCACTTAAGAAGTCATCCATGAGACCTTTGAACAACACATTCAAAGAATGTCTTTAAATAACGTGTCTTTGAAAACATTCCATAATAATTTATATAAACTGGTACATCCATAGACTGTTAAAAAGGGGGAAAGGGGGGTAGCTCTCTATGAAGTTTTATGGAACGATCCCAATTACACTGTTAAAAGGGGAAAAAAGCAAGGTACAAGTAGGTGTTTACAGAACGCTATGATATGTGGAGGAAAATGAAGATATAGTTGTATCTTTGTGTGTGCACATCTCTACCAAGATACACAAGAAACTGACAACGTTAGTGCCTGGAGCACAGACTGAGAGGAAGATATACTTTGCAGGATGTATTTTTGTGTGCTTTAATTTTGTATCATGTGTTTTGAATTTGCATCATAATAGGACATTGGGCCCCAAAATAGCCAAGTCCTAAGAAAAATTTTGCTGTTGAAATTTGTTGCCTTTACTTGCCTTCCTTCCCTCCCAACTCCCAACCTGTCTTTCAGCTTCACCCCTCACGGGCACAACCCTGTCTCACCAAGTCCCAGTAGTTTGCCCATCTATTTGGTTCTTTCACAGAATAAGGTAAATCCTTTTCAATAGTAACTGACTTCAACCAAGCTCACAATAATAAGGGGTCATGCAAAAGGTTAACCTTCCAGGTTAATGATACAGGTAATAATACCTTAACTCTATATTAGGGGTAAAAGAATATACACTAAGTTATAAATGTTTGTGATGGAAAAAAAATCATTGTATGTTTTAAAAATATTATATTTTTAACACTTTCACAAAAAACTGTAGTAAATATTTTAATTGCTTTTCAATTACTTTGGATGCAGGATCAATATTTCTTTGAATACAACACAATACAAAGCAGGACCATGAAGGAGCAAGGCTTTATAAGGGTTCTACGTGTGTAAATATTACCTTCTCTGACACACTTATAACATCGTGAAAGGGGATTGGTAATAGCCACCTAATTTGTCATCAACTCAAATTCGTTCCCATTAAATAATCAGTTAAGATACTAATTTAAATTATAAAATTAATGTGACAAGAGCTAGAGGATTAAGCATAATGTTCAAAATTACAAAGATAACCAAAAGAATGAAAACAATGATATAAATATCAAAACCCTGGGAGGAAGGAATTAGTAAAAATGGGATAAATTCTCAATTTTCACATAGGAGAGTCAAAAATATTGTCTAAGATAATTGATCAAGAAAGAGCTGTTAAGGCAGCCTATCTAGACCACAGTTATGGAGACAACTACTAATGGAACTAAAGGCTGAAATTGGTGCCAAGAAGTGAATTGAGAAACTGTTGCTGTCTATCCTAAGCTCTTCTTCATTATTTGATGTACTCTCACATGCACATTTTATGATAAATCTTTGAAACAATTTTTTACTGAAAAAAAGGTCTATTATAAGTCTATAGCTAGGTCAAGCATAAGGATACCTCTAAAACAGAGAAATAAATAAAATTAATTTAAAAATTTAAAATTTGAGACATGGACTCTATCCTCAAGGAGCTCACGTTCTCACAGGGGCAACAGTATTTGAATACACGTAAACACACACATATGTATACATGTACACATGTATGTGATCATACAAAAGAACTAAAACGGAACAGTGCTTAGGGGCAGAGGAGACTCAGAGGTAGGGAGTAGTCAAGAGAGACTCCACCCAATGGCCGAGGAAGGCTCTGGACATGAAGAGAGTGGAGGCTGGCTATTCTAGGCAGGGAGGACTTGAGGTTTGGTGGAGTAGGATACACCATGAGTCATTGAGGGACCTGGGAGGGAAAAGTGAGGTTGATCTAACAGTGTGGAGAGGATATTACCACTGACAGACGAGAGCTCAGGGCGCCAGGTAGAAGTAGGTGTGAGGTGATGATGCTCTGCTATAAAAGGGAGGAGGGAGAGAAACGGAGCCCTGCCCTTTACCCCATGACCCTGGCAGTCTGTAGATCCCAGATGGCAGCTCAGGCTTTCCTATTCTTAAGGAGCTAAATGTAAGGGGTTCCGATGCCAGTAAAGGTGACAGTCCCCACCCTTCCTACAGACAGATGCCTCAGTGTCATCCTGGACAGGCCTATACTTGTAGAAAAAATAAAAGGGGGTGGGGGGGGAGTGGATGACAAATAGCCGAGGAGGATTTGGTTAGATCATCAGTAGAACCTGGGTTTTGATGTTGCTTAGATACATAAAGAATACTAGTAGAGTGTGTGGGCACAGGTTCAAATCCCAGCTCCTCCACTTATTAGTATCACAGCTGTAACAGTCTCTCTGAGTCACCGTTTACTCATTTACAAAATGGCAGCAATAATGACTTTCTCGTAGGAAGAATAGGAGGTTGGCATGAGAAAGTGTGAACAAAGCACCTCCTACCTGCACTCCACACACTGGAGGGTCCCTTCTCTGGCGCCCAGCATCCTCTCCCAAGTCTACTCTCAGTCCTAAGGCTTCACTGGATCTGACTCCAGCCCCGACTCTAGGGCAGCCATGTGACCCAGGCCTTAGCCAATCAGCACATACCATTCTCCTTGGCTGCCTGCGATTGGCTCAAGGGCGAGCATGTGACCCAATGCGGATAAAGGAAAATTTACACCCAAGATTTTGTTGTTGTTCATTTCTTGGAAGAAAGTAAGCTGTTGACCCACAGACAGGACTCTGGATTGATATTGGCCTGGAGGTAGAGGCGACTATTGTACCAACATGCGGAGTTCAAGAATGAAGTAATCGTGGAAGAGAGCAGACTGGAGAGATGAAAAGGTCCATATTTATTATTGAGGCCCTGGATACACATCTCCCTGTAGCCAGACTGTCCCTGACTTTTCTAGAAGGGAGCCTACACGTTCCTTTCTTTCAGCTATTTTGGGTTGGGTTTTTCTGGCACGTGCAATTCAATGTGCCCTGATACATATTCCTTTCATCTCCCGCCCCTCAAGACCTATACAAGCTCCCAAATTTAAGTACTTCTGTGCAAAAGAAAGGAGTTTGTCCCTTTGTCTTCCCTCTTCCCAGCAATAGAGCAACACGCTAGAAACAGCTTGCCAAGTGGCTCGGACTTCCCTTCCCCAACAAGCACCTCTAGGTCCGGTTGGAAGCAAGTCCATCTAGCGTCAAAAACAGCCACCTGCTTTTCTCTTCATCATTCTTTTCTCATCGCGTTTCTTTACTGTATGCCCCCAACTCCGGTTTCCCAGTCAATGAAGGTCCCCATATGGACACGCGGATTCTCTCCCCATCCTTCTCTCCCAGTCTTTTTATCCCGCCGTCTATGGCCTCAGTTGCTACTGCCATACGTTTCCTCTCCTCCTCCATATTTCAGGGCCGGAAAACGCTTGTTAAACATTTGCTCCCAACACCTACCAGTGGATCTTCTTTTAT
Organism: Hippopotamus amphibius kiboko; assembly: GCF_030028045.1. NCBI lineage: Eukaryota > Metazoa > Chordata > Mammalia > Artiodactyla > Hippopotamidae > Hippopotamus > Hippopotamus amphibius. The sequence goes on from NC_080196.1 coordinate 97,003,090, forward strand.
TAAGGAGGGAGCTTTGTGTGGTGGCGAGATGGTTTCAGTCAACCTCGAATTTATAAATAGCTAACACTCCAATTGGTTGTGAGCCTGGCAGAACGGGTAACATATGCATGCCCCCCATTTGAGTGGGCCCAGCTTATGTTATGTTGAGCAATTTTTTTTCTAGAAATGAATAAAAATTAAATTATGACAAAATGCCTTCGTTCCCTATTATTCATCTCAGATGCTGGTTTTTAATCATGCACTCCATAACTTTAATCAGAACCCTCATCGTTTGAAGACTAATAGCAGTTCTCCTTCCATAGAAGCGTGCTGCAAGACATACAGGTGTGCCCTGTCATTTGTTACCAGGTAGGAAAGTTGTGGTTTGGGTTTGCTTTTCCCCTAAAATCCCAAACTAAAAACAAAATGACCAAACATAAAGCGAAATGAATCCTCAAGAACTGGGAAAATTTTTACCAAATTTATTTTCTCCTTATTTTCCTTGAAAATATCATAAACCCTTTGGAAAATCCAGCCAACCTTGCAGTAATCCCTGGTAATTAGGAACAGAAGGAGACTGAACAAAGAAGATTCCCCGTCCACCTCACCTTATCTGTCTGATTTAAACTCCTCTCATGCAAAACACAATAACAAAAACAAAAATCATAGGAATAGCCAGATTGACCAGCATTGGTTTTTTTCCCTCTACTCTCAGGAAGATACGGCCTCAGAGAAGCAAAGACAGAAAGAGAAAATAAAGGAGTTGTGGCCACAGGCCTGGATAATCTCCTCAGTTTCCAAACGGAAAAATTGGTTCCCAGACAGGTGACCTAGCTGAACTGAGTAGTCGATGAGCCCAAAGAAGAACACTCCCACGGACCTCGTGGAGAAGCTGCCAGCAAGTCAAAAAGTTTCTGTACCAATGGGGAAAATTCACGACCAAGGCAAGAAATTCTCCCTTTAAAAAAAAAGAAGGATTTAGGGACTTCCTTGGTGGAGCAGTGGTTAAGAATCTGCCTGCCAATGCAGGGGACAGGGGTTCCATCCCTGGGCCGGGAAGATCCCACATGCTGTGGAGCAACTAAGCCTGTGAGCCACAACTAGTGAACCCACGTGCCACAACTACTGAAGCCTGAGCACCTAGAGCCCGTGCTCTGCAACAAGAGAAGCCACTGCAATGAGAAGCCCACGCACCTCAACAAAGAGTAGCCCCCGCTCACACAACTAGAGAAAGCCCCCACACAGCAACAAAGACCCAAAACATCCAATAAATAAATAAATTTATTAAAAAAAAAAAAAAATTTACTCTGTCTCATAATCACAGAATGTTTATCACTGCCTGAAAGCTAGTTACTCCTATAGTCACGAAATTCTAACCACCTAGAGTCACTCAGCTACTTAATGACCACACGGAGGCAAGAGTTGGCCTCCTGACCTCACAGGCAGATGGTCTCCCATGATGCTACTCTTCCTATAAAACATTGGTAATGTTTCCAGAGATTCTGTCTACAGTGTGCTCTGGCCATGCAAATACTTCTCTTTCACAGGAGCCCTCAACGTGGATTAGAATGAAAAAAATGGAGGAGAATGAATCCCTCAGAAAGAGCATTGGCTCAGGAGTCACTGGACCCAGGTCAATCGTGGTTCTACAAGGTTGGCTGAGCATCACTGTCTCCTTCTCTGCTTTGCTCAGCTTTAAAATTAGGATTCTACTTTCTCTAGCTCACAAGAATGGCCTAGGGGCAGCACAACCTTACAGAGCATTCCCAATGCTTTTTGACTATTTTTAACTTTGTTATTAAATTTAACAGCTGGCGATGCAAAGCAAAGGGCAGTCTTTATATGCAAGAATATAAAAATGAAGTTCAAATATAGGCTCGTAGTATAACTACTTATGAAAATAATACAAGGTAGTTCCCTTAACTCTCAAGACAGAGCCACTTTTTTTGGTTCATATATTTTAATGCTAAAACCAACCGATATCCAAACAGATGATATATTTTCTATTTATTTCTTTTATTTATTCTGTTTCTTTCTTTTCTCATTACTACTCATTTGCTCAATTAAGACTCCTATCTCAGAAATTTTAGCATAAATGCAAGATTTGTGAAGCTGAAATACAGTCAGGAACTATAATCAGTGTCCCCATGCCAGACAGTGAAACAGATCCCCAAACAATTACCCTTAAAAATTGTCACATGTTTTTTTAAAAAAGTCAAATATACCGGGATGCAATTTGTGAATGGGCCAGTTTATAAACATTAGTGACATTCAGTCTTTGGCCATAAGAAAAAATGTTAAGAAATTAAGATATCGAATCTAAACTACTTCAAACCCATTTGAGAAAAAAGCAGGCTGTAAATAAATGCATAGAATATATATAATATATCAAAACTGATTCCCTTCTAGACTTCCCCATTTCTGCCTGTTTTTTATTTAAATCTGTTCCTGACTCTGTACCCTGCCCATCTCTCCCACCACATCCCCCCACCCCGATTTCTGTCCCCCTCCCTTCTTCATGTCCAGATGGGTGTGCTGCAGTGCCTAACAGCATGGATTCTGGAGTCAAACTGCACTGCACAAATTCAGATTCCATCTCTACCTCGCACGGTACGATCTTGGACAAGTTATATAACCTTTCCAGGTCTCCATTCCCTAATCTATCAAGTACAAATAATAACAGTATCCACTAAGAGGATCATGGTAAACAAATGTAGTGTGGATTACAGCCCTTGATACAGAGAAAAGGTCCAATAAATTCTAATTATTGTGGTGGTGATGGTGGTGGTTCACGCTTAGACCCCTCCCGGCATCTGTCTCTGCAGCGTCTGCCCGCCTCAATCGCGATGGGGCATTTTTGCCAGACCATCTCTCCTACAAATCCATGTTTCTTAGCCCATTGAGCAGATGGCAGCAGGAACAAGAGAGGGCCCACATGGACTGTCTTTGAGGCATCTCATCTCCTGGGAGACTCAGACAACGAACTACAGAGGAACTGGAGCCGACAGAGGACCCTGCGGCAAGAGCTGCCAGGGCAGAGTTGAGTAGCAAGGGCGTCTTCACCCCAGCCCACCTCTGCCCTGTCCACCTCCAGCCCTGTCCCATGTGCCTTTTATTTGGCTTCCCAACATTCAGCTCAGCCTGTCACACCACCTTATTGACTTCTTCTTCTCCTTCTCCTTCTCCTTCTCCTTCTTCTTCTTTTTTAATATATTTTGGCCAGGCCTTTCAGCAGGTGGAATCTTAGTTCCCTGACCAGGAATCGAACCCATGTGCCCTGTTGTAGAAGCACAGAGTCTTAACCATTGGATGGCCAGGGAAGTCCCTTGACTTCTTCTTATTAGAGAGGAGCTTGTAAATAATCATCTTTGAATTGGATTAGAGCAGGAGGCTCTCTAATTAGAACTTGAAACCCAAGTGTCTGTTACAGCCCCTTCTGGAGCCCAGTTTCTTCTAACTGCTATTCAAGGCTTCTAAAATAAGCCATTTTCCCCAAAGACAAGGTCTTTTGGGAAGGTGGAAAGAACCACAATACATGCTAGAGAAGATCTCTTGTGACCCTCTTTTTTTTTTGGAAATGAGGAGACCCAGGCCACAATAAGGTCATGATTCTCTTGGGATCATGGCAGTTAGGCCCTCCCAGGAAAGTTCATTTCAATTGTCTTTCACACACAGACATGCATCTTCCATGTCAGTTGATGCCCAGGAAGAGACTGTCTTGTATGAAAATTCTCATTACTTTTATAGAGTAGTAGTTCTAGAATAAGGGTCTATCTTTATCTTTTAGTCCTCTCTTCTGTTTTGATTTTTGTTTGGCATTTTTTTTTTTGCTTTTTAAATAAATTGACAGGGTCTAGTAGATACTCCAAACATAACCAGTAGGTTATACTTACCAGTTTGTAGCATTTGTCTTTTACTGCTACTTCTTCATTCTTAAAGTTGTAATAATTATTTTGCCTTGTAAATATGTATATTAAAATATTTTTAAATAAACTGCATATATTTTTGATAGAGGAAGATATTCATACTATAGTGTTGAGTGAGAAGAGTGTACAAAATAGTAGATATCATTTGATTTCCTATTCATTCCTTTTTGCACATTATAGAATCTGGAAGATTGGCCATTAGAATACCACAGTAGGTATTTCTAGGAAGGTAAGATTATAGGGTTTTTTTTCCCCTTAATTCTAATAAATTTATGCATGTTCAGTTACTTATATAATTGAATACATTTACTTTTCAATTTTAAATAAGCATGAAAAGAATATTCCCAAAGCATGTGTCATACCACTTCTCTCTTGTTAATTTCCTGTTAATTTCCTTTCCTTCTTGCCCACTGCACAGAAGACCTCTGGAAACCCACTGATGTCTGGGATAAAACCCTGCCCCTGAGAATAGATCCTTCTTTTCAAGTCCCTCAAAATGAAACATGGTAATGTATTTGTCTGCCTTAATCACTTCATGCCTCTGCCTGCAGGCTGTTACCTGCAACTCTTCTCTCTGAAGAAGAAAAAGATCTTCTGACTCTAATTGGCAGTGATTACTCACTCACCCTGCAAGTTTCTGCCTCCCTGACCCTCTGTGGCTGCTCTCTGCCCCAGCAGAATCAATCACCTCCTCTGCCCTTACTTCAAACCTCTAGTGATATATTGAGTACGGCTTGCCCGTCTGCCTCCCCCATTTACATAGAAGCCCCTTGAGGACAAGGCCTGGGCGCCTGGGTTGAGTTGCTTTACACTCTCCTTCCCAGCACAGTGTGCAGCCGTGGCACCAGCTCAGTCCCTGTCGGCTCAATGAATGTTCTAGATTAATGAACCAATCCAGCAGACCTTTCTCAGCTCCTCAGAGTGAATCTAGTTACATGTGAATAGCACCTGGCAGGAGGGAAGGGTTAGATTCATAGGAGCAGGACTGCAAATAATTAAAATCACACTCAAAATCCCCCAAATCTCCCATGAATTTAGTATACATGGTTCTGTGAGTAAAACCCATTTTGTAATACAAGGGTATAAAGTTATAATATATATAATAACACAAAGACTACCTATAGGGGCCTCCTAGGTGGCACAGTGGTTAAGAATCTGCCTGCCAATGCAGGGGACACGGGTTCAATCCCTGCTCCAGGAAGATCCCACATGCCGTGGAGTAACTAAGCCCATGCGCCACAACTATTGAGCCCATGTGCCACAGCTGCTGAAGCCCACGGACCTAGAGCCTGTGCTCTGCAACAAGAGAAGCCACGGCAATGAAGCATAGCCCCCGCTCGTCACAACTAGAGAAAGCCAGCGTGCAGCAACGAAGACCCAACACAGCCAATAAATAAATAAATAATTTTTTTAAAAAAAGAATGTATGTATGTGCATTACTGAGTCACTTTCTGCACAGCAGAAATTAACACAACATTGTAAATCAGCTAAACTTCCACTAAAAAAAAGAGACTACATATAAAAATATAGTTGTCCAGCGTATTTAAGAAAGAGGTAGCAGACCATGCATGGTTTGACTTGTGAAAATTAAATATGACTCCGCTGCATGAACGCCTGTGCCCTGGTAGCACCTGGAGCCTTCTATTACAGCAGGTATCACACTATTTTATAACTGACAGTCTGCACATCTGTCACCTCATGTGACTTAGTGGAAGGACCATGTTTTTCTATTTGCCCTGAAGAGCTTAGCATAGTACCTACCAAAGCTCAGTAATGATACCTAAAGCTTATTAATATTAATTACAAAGCTTATTAATATGTCAGGCACTGTGCTAGTGTTTGAACATCATCTCATGATACACTTCAATAACCATCAAAAGATTATTATCCTAACCTTACAGAGTGACTAGTAAATTTTCATGAAATGACCCAAGTAGTCTGGGAAAAGCAAGATTCAAATATAGGTCTTACCTGCTTCCAAATCCCATTCTCGTGACCATCGTATTTTGTATTATAAAGAATGTGATTTAATGAGCATTTACTAATTCCTAATTACTTAAAGGAGAGGCTCGAGGACATGGCTGAGAAATTAACAACAAAGGTGATCAAGTAGGCTAGGTAAGAAAACATTATTGAAGGCTAATAAAAAATAAGAATAACATCAGGGACTTCCCTGGTGGTGCAGTGGTTAAGAACCCACCTGCCCATGCAGGGGACCTGGGTTCGATCCCTGGGCTGGGAAGATCCCACATGCCTCGGAGCAACTAAGCAAAGTGCGCCACAACTACTGAGCTGCTGTGCTCTAGAGCCCTCGAGCCACAACTACTCAGCCCACGTGCCATGACTACTGAAGCCTGCGTGCCTAGAGCCCGTGCTTTGCAAAAAGAGAAGCCACTGCAATGAAGAGTAACTCCCACTCGCCGCAACTAGAGAAAGCCCGTGTGCAGCAATGAGGACCCACTGTAGCTAATAAATAAATAAGAATAACATCAGAAAATATAATTCAGGGAGAAGATAGTCAAAACCCTGATGGCCAACAGTCCTTTGGTAACACATCCACTAGTTGAAGCAGAGAGTCATATGTATAAAAACTACAGCTACTGTGTGAAAAAGCACAAATTCAAGGGGATATAAGATGTTAAGGTGTATCAGAAGTGACGGAGTGGTGTAGGTATATTCTGTTTATGTCCCACTGTGACAGGAAAATGGTAAGTGGTGTCAATCAAGATAGAGAGGGAAGCATAAAGACATGTTACTAATGTGTTTTATTTTCAGACAGGGAAGGAGCCAGCCAGGAATTGGAAGTCAGGAGTGGAGGGCCCTTTCTGCCTCTACTACTCTTAACTCCATGACCTTGGGCAATCCCTGAAGTTCAGGTTACCCATCTGTGAACTTGGAATAAATTAGGAGATGCAGGGTGGTTTGTCAACAGCCATATGCTTCTTTTCTCACGTGCATCTCGAATGGTCCTATCACAGGAGCCATGGTCCACGGCAGAGCACAGTGGAAGGCAGACCTCTGGCCACAGCTCACCTGCATGAAATGTATGCAGGGGTAATTGAGTTTCCTCACAATAGGACGTTGGCGAGGTGGCTGGCGTGCTTGCTAAGATGACTCACATGCAAAGCACAGGGCGGGTGTGTGAGCAAGCAAAAGTAAGGCCCCACAAAACAAGTATTCATATACAACATGTGCATTTTCCCCATATATTAAATATAGATGATATTAAATATGTGTGATATACACCCCTCAGTGCTCTGGTGTAAGCAAAATTCACACCTTCTTGTATTTCATACTTTGTGCTTGGGTGAATTGGCTAAACAGAGAAAATGTTCAAAAATAGCTTCTGGATCCACTTGAAAGGCACTAGAGGTCTGTACTTGCCTGGGGCAGTGACTGGAATACAGAAAGCTGCAAAGGAGGCCACGTTCAGGGACAGCCAGGAGCCGGGAGGAACGCCTAGGTTCCAGAGTCACGCCAAGGCTGAGACTCTAGTCTGAGGGTGTCTCTTTGCCTCTGTCTCTTTCCCACCTGCAGCCTCTGCTTTAACTAGTGGAGTCCTTCTCAGCATGGCAGGGAGAGGAAAAGAAAGAAATTGAAAACCACATTGATCAGGGTTGCTTCTCATTAGCAGTTGTGAGAATATATTTAAGAGAAAAAAAAAGAAGTTGAAAGTTCTAAATATGTAAGGATTTGCAGATGGTTGGAGAATTTAGGTACCTAAGCTGTGCTTGACTGTCAGCCTAGACCCCGTTTTGCAAAGTGCTTGCCGAGACATCAGGATCCATCCGTGGTCTCCTCCATCAGCCGAGTTCTCCGGACGTGTGTTGGTTTAATGCCACCTCTTGAAGGCAGCCTATAAATCAGTTTGCCCAAATGGCAGGTATTTGAAAACATACTGACGGTTAAGAATGTTTGTGAATCAGAAGTGCACCTGAGTACTTCCCTGGAGGTCCAGTGATTAAGGCTCCACACTTCCACCACAGGCAGCCAGGGTTCTATCTCTGGTCAGGCAAATAAGATGTCGCATGCTGTGAGGTACAACCAAAAAAAAAAAAAAAAAAAAGTGCATCTGAATGGACAAAGACAAATATCATGTGATATGGTTTATATGTGGAATCTAAAAAAAATATGCTAATGAACTGTTTACAAAACAGAAACAGACTCACAGACATAGACAACAAACATGTGGTTACCAAAGGGGAAAGGGAGGAAGGATAAATTAGGAGTTTGGGATTAACAGATTCACACGACTATACATAAAATAGATCATCAATAAGGACCTACTGTATAGCACAAGGAACTATACTCAATATTTTGCAATAATCTAAAAGGGAAAAGTATCTTAAAAAGGACATATTTATTTCTTATAAATACGTTATATATATATATTTATATATATATAACTGAATCACTCTGCTGTATACCTGGATCTAATACATTATTATAAATCAATTATAGTTTGATTTAAAAAATTAAAAATTAAAAAAAAGTACATCTGAGTGAACCGATTTAAACTAGTAATTCCACAGATGTGCTCCTGACTAGTAAGGAGACTCAACTCTACATCTTTGGGTTTATTAATCACTCATTCATTCAGCCTTATCATTATTTACTGAACAAGCATATCATGCCAGACGGTGTGCTAGCATCACATAGGAGCTTGCATCCTCATCTGGTCACAGAAATACCTCACCAGCTAAAGAAGAGCAGAGGAGCCCAGAAACCTTGGGGTCTTCTGTGGATACAAGATTGGGCAGGAAAACTCTCTACACTAAAAGTAGAAAATAAGAAAATAAAGTGCATGCCGGCAGCTGGAACACAAAGGGTGATTTGGATTCATGGAATGAGTGCGGACTTGGCAGCAGTCCTCTTCCACCACCCGTCCGCTGGAGCTTTGAGTAGGTTAATTTGCTGCTCTGCCTTAGCTTCTGTACCTGTGAAATCAGATGATTCATTTTACGTAGTTGGTTTTTACCAATTATTTACCCCTCACTTACTAAGAACAAAGTTCTGAGTTAGTTGGTGGCAGAGAATCTATTAAACATACGTGAAAGCACTCAGAAAAGTACATGAAGGGCTCATATTGTTAAATAGTTTGACAGTTAATGTTTCCAGAACATTCTCTGCAACCTGAAGGCATAAAGAACACACTCCATGTGGCCAGGGAGAACATGCTACCAAAGCTGGGAATCAGTGAGACGCAAGGGGAATTTTCCTGGGGATGACAACAGAGGAGACTTTGAGGTGTCACAGTTGGATACAAAGATCGGGGGAAAAGAGAAGGAGATTCAAGTTTAGAGGCCGGCAAAGGAGAACAAACTAGACATGTCCACAGAAGAGCTTGTGGCAGTTTCAACACTGCCCTTCAACTTCACTGAAGCTTTCTAGAGCCGGAAGGAACTGTTACATTTTCCAATAGTCCAGCTCTTTCACTTAATAGATGGGGAAACTGGGGACCAGAAAAATGAAGTGACTTGCTCAGGAACCACAGCAGTGTCTGGCCTCGAATTCACTCACATGTCCTGATCGTCAGGCATCATTTTCCCAACCTGCAATAAAATCTTAATATTTTCAGAGAGATGGTGATCATTTTATTATACATTGCTGAGCTAGCATTATTGCCTAACCCAAGAAGGCAGTGATTTTTAATTTTTTTTTTTTTAAAGGCAAGACCAAATTCTCAAAACTGGGACTTCCCTCGTGGTCCAGTGGTTAAGAATCTGCTTTCCAATGCAGGGGACACGGGTTCCATCCCTGGTCAGGGAACTAAGATCCCACAAGCCGTGGAGCAACTAAGCCCGTGCGCCACAACAAGAAAGCCATGTGCTCTGCAACTAGAGAAGCCCAAGCGCCCAATGAAAAGATCCACATGTTGCACCCAACACAGTCAAATAAATAAATATTTTTTAAAAAGAAAAAGAAAATCCTCAAAACTACAAGTAGAGCCATACAAATCATATAGTAGATGACCACAGTAAAGTTTTAAGTCATGGAGGCTTCTAAAAACATCACTTAGAGGGAAAAATAGGAGGTTTATAGAAAGCTTTTTGGCAGGAAGGAAGAAAAGCGGATATTCTTTCTCTTATAAATATCATTGCTGCCATTTAAAAACAACGACAACAGCAACAAGAACAACAGACAACCGACTAGAATGCTAAAAGGCTGGAATTCAGATTTTCTACTCTGCTACCCGTCATTTATGATGCACCTTGGGGAAATCATGGTCCCAACAATGGAAACTGTAGAAAGACGGAAGTTGGCCAAATGCTCAAAAGTCACCTGGAGAATAAATCTACTGCCATCAGTGAAAACGAGGGGAGAGGGGACCAGAGTGACAGCACACTGGCCTTGGCTATGACCCTCTGACTGCTGGCCTAACTAGTGGGAAGAGAGCAGACCCCTCCCCATCTTCCTTGAGCATCCCAGAAGTAGGATCTACAGGGCCTTCCTGTGAGTAGCAGCTCAAGCACTTTCCTCAATGACGGAATGAAGGTAACAACTCCCTACCTCATGCAGTTGAGATGAAGATGTTTTTCCTTTAATGTGTGTAAAGCACTGAGAACAGGGTTTGGTGTATAGAAAACATTCAGTCAAATGTAGCTACAATTATTAGCTCCTGCCCAGCCCTGGAGCATTTCTGCGCCAAACAATAACCAATTGCAGTTCTATAACCAGTTACAATTCTTAACTTGGACTTTAATTGAATTACTCAATGATACAACCGTAACCGGACTGTACTTGGCAGTGAAATTGAACATGGAATTGCAGGATTCTCTACATAAAACCATATGCTTACGGGTTGGATTGTGAGACCTAGTTCTTTGCAGCAAAAAATGCATCATCTCACATCATTTCTCCCAGTGCGCATGCCTGGGCCTCATCGTGGGGTCACTGGAAGGGCTGCCGAGGAAGGTATCTTAATCCCTGTGCTCTCATAGGAGCTAGCACAAAACTCTCAAGCCCCAACCACCTAGGCCAGTTGCCTCTCTTATAAATGCTTGGAAGCTCATGCCTTCTGCTTCCTACTGTTACTACGCTGCTGCCGCTGTAGGCACTCCAACAACCATGTCAGAAAAAAGGAATTGTTCCTTTCTTTCTTTTATATTTATTTATTTATTTATTTATTTATTTAGCTGCACTGGGTCTTAATTGCTGCATGCGAGATCTTTAGTTGCTACACGCAGGATCTTTTTATTGTGGCATGCAAACTCTTAGCGGCCGCATGTGGGATCTAGTTCCCTGACCAGGAATGGAACCTGGGCCCCCCTGCATTGGGAGCGTGGCGTCTTAGCCACTGGACCACTAGGGAAGTCCCAGGAATCGTTTCTAAGCACCTCAGTTCCCCTGGAAGAGGCTCCTATCCCAAGGAAGAGAACCCTAGAGGGAGAGGGAAGGCCTTCCCCTGTGCGTTTCTCCTGCCCTCTAGCCAGTGCAGACTCCCAAATGCCTGGGGTCATATATACTTGCTAGGGGCAGGACCCTGGGACCCATAAGACAGGCCCGGTCCTTGCCCTCCAGGAGCTGACAGTCTAGTTTGGGGTAGAGATGAGAGGGGTGAGCAGGCAATTACAATGACATGTCCTGGGTGCCACTGTGGTCTGGGGGAGACCTGGGGACTGGGGGAAGGCTTCCAGAACGAGGCGATTGCTGAGCTGAGATTGAACACAGCACCTGGAATTTGCCAGCTCATCCATTTCTGACCATCTCTTTCTGGCTTTTTGCATGCCCTTGGCCCCTTTCACAGTTGGACAGAAAAGAGGTGGCTGGGGACAGTGCCACTGAGAAGGAATTTCACCAGGGGAAGGAGGGCCCAGGGGACACCCTAACCTGTCCCTTCACGGTTCCATCATTCTTTTCCTTCCCCTCCTGAAAGCAAAGCAACTGAATCTCACAGCTGAGACCAGAGAGTGGGCACAGGGCTTCAGTCCAACCCATGACTGTCCTTAGAGTCTCCACGTGCCTTAGAGAAGCAGGGCAACTTGAGGAATTTGCCCTTGTTTGAACTCAGGCTGATAAGACTTGGCCCAGCTTACCGCCACCATGTAGTTCCCGGGGCTTGTTGCAGCCAATCCGGCTGCGTGTGGCCCCTCACCAGACAGTCCCACGTCTCCACAGGGGGCAGATGTCGCTGTTCTATTTTAGACCTCGGCTCCAGGAAGTGGACTGGGATGAATGGGCCTCACACCTCCCAGGACAGCACAGGGACCAGCACTGCCTAAGCCCCTTGCCTCAGGTTTGGGTCCGAGTCCTCCCAACTGCTTACAGCACTTTACAGTTTACAAGGCGCGGGGTGGCTCTTGCTCTCTTGCAGACTGAAAAGCCGGGGGCTTTGAAAGCCGGAAGTGGCAGAGATCACAGAGCAGGGAGGCGGCAATCTGGCCTGGAACCCAGCTCTTGCTTCAGTCCACACAGAATGCACAGCTGTCAGCCAAACTAGAGGGAGCATGCGCTCGTGATTCAGTTTTAAAGGAAGAAACTCTAGAAGTCTGTGGTTTCTAAAACAAAAGAGGCACGTTATGTGCACATATTCAGTATGAGAACAATTATATTTTTTCACATCCTTAGGAGTTTGGGGGATAGAGGTAGAAAAAATACTAGGGAATGGTAGAAAAAGAGAAAATTTGGGGCTTCCCTGGTGGTGCAGTGCTTGGGGATCTGCCTGCCAATGCAGGGGACACAGGTTCAAGCCCTGGTCCGGGAAGATCCCACGTGCCTCGGAGCAACTAAGCTCTGTGGGCCACATCTACTGAGCCTGCTCTCTAGAGCCCGTGAGCCATAATGACTGAGCCCACGTGCTGCAACTGTTGAAGCCCACGCGCCAAGAGCCTGTGCTCTAGAAGAGAAGCCGGTGCAATGAGAAGCCTGTGCACCATGACAAAGAGTAGCCTCCTCTCGCCACAACTAGAGAAAGCCTGCACACAGCAACAAAGACCCAATGCAGCCAAAAATAAAATAAATAAAATAAATAAATTTATTTTAAAAAAAGAAAAAGAAAATTTAACATTTGTTTGATCCTCAATGAGAGCTATATACTCTGGATGCTTGACCCACCACTGACACTCAATAAATATTTATTCAATAAATAACTCCATTAAACATATGCCACATATAGTAATAGAATTAGTATATAGATATTTTGGCTGAGGCCTGACTATTAGGTAATGTTGACAAGACAGTTAACAAACTCATGAAGTAACACTCTACTTCTGTTTTTATAGTTCAGTTTCAAAAACAGTGTACTTCTATTCCTTTCTATACTTTCTCCTAATATAGTTCAAGTTTGAAAGTGCCAGCTGGGCTAGGCTGCCCAGTTGTATATGACCCAAGAAATCAAACACCCATCCTAAATGCTAATGTGTTTTTATACATTAGAGGTCACTTTTGGTCTGTAATCAATGCAGAACTTGTTAGATAAACAAAAAGTTATCTCCTTTGCTTGACGTGTAAGTGTAGGCTAACAAATCCATTTATTATTTGTTCTCCATTGCTGTCAGCATTTGGTCTTTAGCTCTGATCTATATTAAAATCTATTGTGTGAATGGTGTATGTGTGTGTGTGAGAGAGAGAGACAGAAAGAGCGAGAGGACATATATAGCTCATATTCACTACAGAGACACATGCAAACGCATACAGCATACTTTTGATTCCTGGGATCAGTATAGTACCATATTCTTACATAGCTATTGAGATGAAACACACATCCCCTAAAATTTGTACAGCTTCTCAGTAGGGGAAAGCTCCAGAAGCAGCATGAAAACTTACACCAGCTGCTGAAGAGGAAGCTGCCTGGGCCCTGAAACATTGCTACAACTGAGCTAATGTCTCCGATATTATGTCATTAATAAAAATCTATCATCCCATCCTTGTGCATCTGAATCTCATTTTCAAAATGTGCTTTTAATTTTTGTCCCCAGACTAATCTGCATCTCCCAGGTCTCGTTGAATTCTGGGTGGAAAAAAGAGAAGAGACAGTTCACTGGCCCACAGTCCTGGAACAGTTAGCCATTTTGCCTGGTTAAGAATGCAGACAACAGAGCCACCTAAGGAAGAGACTGGATTGTTCCAGATCATAACAAAAGATGATACTTTATAGGTTTAAAAAAAAAAAACTAAGAAAGAGAAAAACCAAAAAATGTCATCAGACTGGGTTTTGATGCCTGCAGTTAACGTGTCTTTTATTGGCAGCTAAAACTCATCTTGTATTTAAGAACATTTTGAAATTTGTCCCTGGAATGTTTTCAATTAGAGGCTTTCTCGCCTGTGATGCATCAGGGGAAAAACAACACTTCGAGTTAGAAGGAAGGTGTTCCCAGGGACGAGTATGATTAATGGGATAATCTTGTAGATTACAATAGTTAGAGGCCGTTCCTGCCATTCCCCGCTCTCCAAGGACCGGGACTACTCACTCCTGTACAAACAGCTGCACATTCCTCAATACCATTATTATCCAATGCAAGGCCGCGTTCAGCATGTCCAAATTCCTATAATATCCACATTTGGCAATTTCCTATTGTGCAACTTCAGTTTCAGAAGTTAAAGCTTCGAGTTCCATGTGATTACTTGATAGAGTTTACAAACGGAATTGATTTTCTAAAGCGTCATTAAAGGTTGCTCTGTGAGAAACCAGACAAAAGAGTGCCCTGTCCAGCAATACAGCTTTTATGTGGCTCATTGAAAACATAAAGGGCAGTCCTGTCATCTGCCAGTCAGTCCCCCAGAGTCCCCCTGAGGGGCAGGTGAATGTTTTTATTCCTGGTTTACAGGGAAGAAACAGCCAGGGAGTAGTTAAGAGACTCGCCCCAGGGCTTCGCTGAACTGGTAGCGGAGTTAGGATTAAGAAAGCCAAGTTCCCTGTCTCTGATTTCCATGCTCAGCCCAGCAGGCAAGCCATCTCCTTCTAAGACAATTGCTCAGCCCCACGATGAGATCCAGTGAGAAAAATGTAAATTCCCCTGTGTCTCCGGAGCAGATGCAAGCCATAACAACATTAGTTGAAATTTGATTATAACCTCTTTCTTTTTTCTTTCCAGCGTGGAGATAAAGCCTTCAAAGGGTCCTTAGTAAACTTCTGGACCCACAATAATTGCCCGTTAGATTTGTCCCATTCTGTTTCCCAAGTTAAGCTGTCTTCCTTGTTATTGACATGCTGGGAACACACTGACTCATCATCACTTTTTCAGTTCTAAGCAAAGACTCTTCCTTGTTTAATAGGTTGACTCCTTCAATATTTTTTGCTCTTGGCCCAGGAGTTTTTAGCCTCTTGACACTCCTCTGCAAATTGTCTCAGATGAACAAGACATAAAACTCACCTGGAGTAAAACTGTAACTTAAAGGAGGTTTGTACTCGGTGCCCTGCTCCCTCCTGGTGGCACTATTTTCCTCTCAAAAGCTGGAGAGACACCCCCACCCCCACCCCACCACCTGAAGGTCAGCGTCTTGAGTCCGTTTTTCTAGTAAAACCAGAAAAATATGAAGCTGTTCATACTAAGACATAAATAACTGATGACAGCTTAAAGTGCTCGTAGGCATTTGCGTCTTGGAAGATCCAAAGCCTTAAACTATAGCAGAGATGTTAGTCTGATGAAAGTTCAGGTGTGTAACAGGTGGAGGGAGATTGAATGGTGTGGAGTGAGACAAAGGTTAGGGAGTTTTTGTTGTGCCTGAAGTCATCATGTGTATCAGGGGTTCTTAAACTTGAGCGTCCAGCATCATCTGGACGGCTTGTTAAACCACAGAGTGCTGGCCCCATCCCCAGAGCTGCTGACTCAGTAGGTGTGGGATGGCACCCAAGAATGTGCATATGTAACAAACTCCCAGGTGATGCTGCTGGTTGGTGGTCAAGGATGCTTTTGAGTAGCACAGACGTCGATGTTGCGTGTTCCATGACCCTGGAATACAGTCCCATCAAGACTGTTCATGATGCCCAGAATCAAATAAATAAAGCTTTTAAAGAAAGGGTTAGTACCCCAAACCGAGAAGGTAAAGTGACCCAAGAGGAGGTGGGTGGATAGATGGAGATGTTGGCTAAGTGGCCTTGCTTTGTAATTCTTTCTGACCCAGGCCATCTAGGAAAGGAGACTCCTGAGCTGGGGGCACTTTATCAAGGACAGCTCTGCAGGATGTTTAGATATGAGGATTGTTAGCCAGCGCTCTAATTGACCTCAGCTGTCACAATGCTACACAAAGAGATGTAGCTCGGTACCCAGGGATCAACCATCAGGGGTTTATAGATCAATATCCACACCTTGAACTGCACTTGAAAGCAAATTAAAAGCCAGTGCGGATGGCACAGTGTACAACCCAAGGTGTAAGCAACGATTTGCAAAAATTCTTTAATCAGAGTCAATAGGAAATGTCTCTTGCTTTTTTTTCTTCTATTCCACCTAGCTCGCTAGTGATTTTATTGCTCTCTAAGACATCACAGATGTTCTTTAGAGGCATGGTACAACACTGACAATCAAAGAGCTGAACTTTTATAATTTTATACAAATTGGAACCTATTACCACATGGAAAATATGTGAGTCAACTTATGTAGTACAACACCCAAGTAGAGAAAACAGTTACTAAAATCCAACTGTTCTTCAACTTGGGTATCAGTGATGTCTCTCAATGTCCTTTTTACAAGGAGGTTATACTGAGAGAGAGAGAGAATAAATATACAGGCTTCCTCCTTACCTCGCCACCTGTAGAAAAATAAAGAACATGTTATTTCCATTGTGTACAGTGAAAAAAGTGAAGAAGAAATGTGAGCTTCATTTTCAATGTTTGTAGGAGATCCTTTGGTATAAAATACATCAAAATTAATTTTTTGTTTCCCATGGAGTTGCAGGGCACACCATAGGTGTTTCAGATTTGGAAGAAAAATAGCTTCTTCCTGCTCCTCTCCCTTCAACAAAAAACTTCCTGAAGGACTTGAAAGGTAGGCTTGGCTTTGACTTCTATTTAAATACAAATCTAGACTTTTGAATGAATATAAACATCTTCATTACATTTGTTTTCCTCTTTTATTCTTGCTACAGCCGCTGTGGTTTCAGGCTTCCCAGTGCCAAGTTGTGGGCAATCATTTTCTAAGTCAGTTAAAAGGCCTTTAGGTGAAGCAGTAATTTAGACTATGATTGTCCGTGGTGGTTTCCCAATACAGTCCTGTAGAAGGAAAGAAAACACGTCAGTCCTCTGAGAGTTGGCTTCTTTTTTCAGAGCTCAAGTGCATTTTTGGTGCCTTAAACCATGATTATACCAGAATTATACAACTGGGTGAAAAATTCAGTAAAGTCCTTTTTTATATCTATTGTTCATCTTTTGGAAAATAAATAACTTCCTTTTTCTAAGCTGGGAAGTGTTCAAAAATGAATTGATACATCAGTGTGTTCGGGGTTAAAATGTTTGTTTCCTGAGTCTATTTAGATGTACAAATTAGAGTCAAGATCACCACCATCAACTGACTCGTGTAAAAATCCTTAAATGGCAACTTCTCTTCCTTGATGACTTTTCTAAGCTAATACTGTATTCATTTCGTTTTGGAGGGACGGGGCAGGGGATTGAGAAGATTTAAAATTCGAGTTTCCTGAAAATTATCATATAGTATAGCGGTCCCCAACTCTTTTGGCACCAGGGACAGGTTTCATGGGAGACAATTTTTCCACCGATGGCGGGCAGGGGCAGGGATGGTTCAAGCGATAATGTGAGTGGTGAGGAGCAATGGGGAGCGGCAGATGAAGCTTCGATGGCTCACCCGCCACTCACCTCCTGCGGTGCGGCCGGATTCCTAACAGGCCATGGACCGGACTGCTACAAGTCCTCGGCCCAGGGGTTGGGGACCCCTGGTATAGCAGTTTCACAGCATTCAAGAAACTAAACCCATTTAACCAAAGAGTTAGTTGAGGACCCATTGCACACCCAAAACGATGCTAGGTACAGGTGGGAAATTTAGAGCCAATTACAGAGACAAAATTAACACAAATGCAAATACTGGAGAATAATGAAAGATGGCATCTGACTATATGTTACATTGTGAGATGCTGATTATAAGTTAAAACACAAGAGTTTAACCTGATAAAAATTCTGGGGTTTGTATCTAGAATCCTCCTTCACACCCTTCCTACTTGGCTGAGAATGAATGAAAAGCAGGGTTGCAGGGTGGAGGGCGGATAGTTTTGACACTCCCGGTTCTAGATGTGTGAACTTGATCGAATTCCTGAACCTCTGTAAACCTCAAAATTTTGACCCATAGAAAAGAGATCATAATACTTACCTTCCTACGACAGAGTGTGGTGAGGGTTTAATAACTCAATTAAAACCCAGAGTATGGAGCCCGTGATAGAAAGTCATTGTCATTATGATACTGTGAGCCAATCCATCGCAGCACTTGCTTAGGGCAAAGAATATTTTACCTCCCCAAGCACTGCTGTGGATACCCTATGTGGGTCAAAAGACACAGCCTTGACCATCCTCTTCTCCTAAGTCTGTCCTGTTTGGGATTTTATATACCGAGCATTCCATGCCCCCGTACTTCACTCCATTGCATATTTCTTCCTCAACACTAGATTCATGCAGATGAATAAATGACTGCAATCTACAAAAAAATTAACTTAAATTAAAATTAAAAATTAAAAAAACACTAGGTTCAGAACCTCCCTTCACTCTTTGGACTACACATTTAATCTCTGAAAGAAGGAAAAAACCTCTCACATTGGAATGGGATGTCTAACTTTCCAAAGAGCTTGTAGGCCTCGTCTCATTTGACTCTTAAAAAAAAACCTTGTGAGAGAGGTAAGACCAGCAGTATTTTTTTTTTTTTTTCATTTATAAAGTAGGAACAGGAAGGCACAGAGAAGTCACACAACTCGCCAAAAGTCACACAGTAAGACTCTAGCCAGGCCTGGATGACAGCCCAGTTCTCATCCACAGTTCTGTGTGATTTACCCTAAAATGTTGCATCTAGATCTTACTGCAGTACTTCGTTGCTTTACCTGGAAACCCTTAAGATCACAGCCTGATGTTGTGCAGAATGTAGTACAGAACAGGCTTACATTCATTCATGTTTTCCCTCCACAAATATTTCTTGAGCACTAGTCAAGTGCCATGCATTCTTCTAGGCACCAAACAACTGCAGCAAATAAACAAGACAATGGTTTCTAACCTTTCGAAGTTTACATTCTGCTGGGGGAGACAGACAATAAACAAGTAAAATATTTTTCTTAGCTATTGATAAGAAGAAAAGTAAAGCAGAGCAGAGGGATGGAAAGTAGGGAATTGGTGTTGGTGAGTTCATGGTGGGGAAAGGGGTGGCCAGGAAGAGAGCAGTGAGAAGGTGGCGTCGGAGTAAAGGCTGAGGAGTGAGGGAGCTGGGCTGTGAGACATCCGGGACGAGAGAGCTCTAGGGGGTAGCCACAGCAGGTGCATAGGCCCCGGGCTGGGACGGCCCCTGGAATGACTGAGACACAGCAGGTCGCCCAGGGTGACTCAACCCAGCAGGTTGAAGACAGGAGTGGGAGACCGTCAGAGGCATGGGGGGAGGGTGGCAGGAGCAAGAGCCACGCTTGGGGTTGGAGCGTGGAAGGGCTTGTGGATCACTGTCAGGACTTGGTTTTTGCTCGAGTAGAATGTGGAGCCACTGCAGGGTTTGGAGCAGTGGAGTGTTAAATGATGTTCCTGGCTGCTCCGCTGAACATAGACTCAAGGGGGATGGGGCAGGATGGGAGCAGGGAGTCGGGGGGAGCTGTTGCCCTCATCCAGGTGCAGAATGATGGCGCTTGGGTTGTGTCCTCACCTCACACCTGTTCCAGGATGAACTCAGAGAGTGCTCTTAATGAAGTCAAGGCATCTTATGAGTATCCTTTGGGCCAGTATTACCAAGCCGAACTTCCGGATCTTTGGAAGTCCTCTGCTGGTTCCTACACTTCGATACTCCTAAAGAAAATCATCTAGAGGGTTGCTTAGGCTAAACACCAAGTTTCTTTGCAGTGAGCTGGGTTGCAGCACCCTGGCTTTCCATGCTGACCGGAAGGTTAGGTTGATAGCAATGCCTGGTTTGAAGGTTTTTTAGAGTAGGAAAATAAATGAATATTTAACAAATGGGGTTTGCTTTGTAGACCGAAATTTTTATAGCACAGAGCCCCTAATGGGGGCATTTAATACACTCATTCCTTGGTGGGCAAGATAGTAAAACCATTGAGGTAGAGGGTGGCAGTAGATCCTATTTCCCATCCCACCCGGGCAGCTCTCTTCTTGATTCTCTGGAGATGAAGGTATGTGCCTGGGTCAGGGCGGGTGTTTCTCTGCGTTTCCAATGCGCACCCCCTGGGAAGGAGATGGGGGGTGGGGGGGAGACAGGGAGATGCCAGTCAGAACAAGTCACCCTGGCCTCAGTTTCCTCACCAGTGGAATTAAGAGATTGGGCTAAATGATCGTCGTGGTCCACCCCAGCTCTAAGCATCTATGATACAGTGAGTGGTCCTTGTCCATGGGGAACAAAGCAGAAAGGATGTCATTTAACATCCTGGTCAAGAAACCAGGTAAACAGTCTAGCATTTAACTCTTTTGCACACCTAGAAAATGCAAGCATGCATAAATCTTTTTCACTCTTGGCATAAGAAGGAAATTTTAAATCCATCTGACAGTCTAACAGTGTGATATTTTACCAAACTCTGAGTTTAGAAAGATGTCATAAAACCTGCTTTTTATTGAAAGTATTTAGATAGACAATCAAGTCATACTCCTGATTTATATTAGGGTCATACACTATACTTCAAGGTCTTGGGTGGGCTAAAGTTATATCTCAGCTGTAGTTCTTTTTTTTTAAGAGCCAAGAATATGTGGAAATACTTTGTTTTGTTTTTTATCAAGCTCTGGAGCTCATGTGATATACTTCAAGGGCCAGCCATACTCTGGGGCTTATCCTCTTGGCAGAAAAGGCAACTGTTAGGAGGTCAAGCAAGGGCTCATTTCCTCCCCTGCAGGCCAGCCGAGATCTTTCCTTCCCAGACTGACTTTCGTTCCTTTAAGTTTGGCCTGAAGGCATTGTTCCCTAATAAAATGCAACACGTTGGGAAGATTGTCCTTTGAGTTACTCCCAGATTTACTGTTTGAAGACTGAGTCTAGATCAGCTCTTGGTGAGAAGAGGAGGAGCAAATAGACAATGTGCCTCTGGGATGGGGAGGACAGAGGAACCAGAGGCTGGAAGCATGAAAGTCCAAGGGCCCCTTCTTACCAGTGTTTCCCAGGCAGAGTCCCACAAACCAGCACAGCCATCATAATTCCCATATGGGGCTTTAAGAACCCTCTTTTCCTTGGTTAAGTAAACGCAAACTTTTATTTGGATTTACCTAAGCACACATTCCCAACTCTTTTTCCTGCTGTCTTCTTGGTTGTTGAATGACTGACATCACTGAGTGTGAAATTGTGGGTCAGACAGCCTTGGGGGTCACTGAGTCCAACTTTCCACCCCAAACAGGGATTCTCTCTGGCCCACTGAGGGCCTCTGTGGATCCTTAAATCTTTCCAGCGATGAGGACCTCTCTACTCCATAAGGTGCTGTGTTTAAATGATGTTCTATTTTAGTTTTAGGAAGTTCTTTCTTACATTGAATCAAAGTCTCTCTCTCTAAACATCCCCATTCCATCTAGTCTTTCACAGTTACTTTGATTAGTGGATCTCAAAATCTAAATTCACTCTCCTCTGATCCTAAAGGCCTTCCCCTTTCTTGTTTCTTTCACTGGCCTAGTCTTAGGGAAAATCCTAGGAAGTCTTGGTGATGGCAGGTCTGACACACCGTGCATATTTCAAAAGGAGAGGAGGGCTGGAGACTTCCCTAGCAGTCCAGTGGTTAGGACTCGGTGCTTTCACGGCTGTGGAGCCTGGTTCAATCCCTGGTCAGGGAACTAAGATCCCGCATGCCACGTGGCTCAGCCAAAAGAAAAAAAGGAAAGGAAGCCTGGAGGATCCAAAACTAATCTTAGTACAGAGCAGATTTTAGTACGGCTCTGATATTCCACACTGCATATGACATTCTCCCTGGAGATATTCGCAATGCTTTTTAAGAGGATTGTTTTCCAGATTTGATAGCTGATCACTTTTTCTAATAGTTTCTAATATCTTACTTAAAATTAATCCACAATGAATATTTTGACAGAAACCTCCCCAAGGAAATTACCCCCTATCCAAATTAACTACAAAATCAGGAAAAACTTCCAATGGTTCTGCAACCCACTGTACTCAGGAAGATTGCTTACTGTATTTCACCGGGCTCTTCATGACATCTAGTGGTGAAGTCTGGAAGAGCCTACAGCTACTCAGAAGGTGGGGAGTGTTCTTAATCTTATTTAACATTTGCTCTTTGAATATTTTATTTTGTAAAGTTATAAACTAAATTCACTTTCCATCTACTACAATGATATATTCAACTTCATTTTAGGCATCTTTACAGCTTTATACCTTTTCTATCTGGGCTTACTTTGAAATCAAAGAAATCTATTTTTTCACAGATTTAGAAAAAAAATCCTCCTTTTAAAAAAAAAGGCATTTTGCATTTGTGTGTGTGTGTGTGTGTTTAATTTTTATTTTATATTGGGGCATAGTTGATTAACAATGTTGTGTTAGTTTCAGGTGTACAGCAAAGTGATTCAGTTATACATATCCATGTATCTGTTCAAAAGCGGCATTTTAGATGAGCATAAATAACTCAATTTTGATCTGGAATCACACAACAAAAATGTTTTGCATAAATGTATTCATCTTCAAACGTGGTTTTTAGACTTCGGATTCCTGTGAAATCAGAGTCATTTATAGCTAACCTTGAACGTATTGTTATTCACAATTACAAGTAGGTAAATTTCACAGGCAGAGAAGCTGACAAGTCTTTAAGGCTTCACACTTAGTGTTGCAGGAAGAACTGAAGTTAATTAGAAGTGATTATACATACATTGCATGTGTGTGTGCGTTTGTGTTGTGCACACACACCACAAAAGCTTTGGGAAGGTTGCATTTTTTTTACGTTTTAAAAATAAACATAATCTCCTTCCCATGTGTTGCTATAAGCCCAGTAAATCTAGCAAGCTCAGCAGGATTGAACAAGGTCATTTCTTGTCAGGACTCCAAGGGGGAGCAGGAAGCAACCCAGAGCATCAGATGCTGGCATCCTAATCCCCGCTCAGCACCGGCCTGCGGGGCACGGGGGACGCACCGTGCCAGCTCCACACGCTGGCAGACTGCGGCTTGGACGCGAGCACAGTCGGAGGCAGGACTGTGGCTCTCTCCCGACAGGGCCCCTTATGAGATGGAACTATGTCCCCGCCCTGGTAATAAAGGCAAAATTCCAACTGAGTTTGCTCACTTCTTAGTTCCAGTAAACAGGAAAGTGATCGTGAAAAGGTATATCCAATCACTGCCTCAAAATCAAAGAGGGCTTTATTGATTTGTTCAGGGTTTTGTTGGATTTAAATATATATATGTAATATATTTTTAATTAAATATAACTATATTTAATTCAATGGCAAAGCCCTTCACCAGTCAGCTGGTCCAGAGACTCGGGGTGGGCCAGCCTGTGTTGCCATGTGGGGGACTTGGGGGAGGTGGGGGGCCTGTTGCCCCCTTGGGTGGACAGGTCTGGTCCCTGGGTCAGCGGGGGTGGGGTGGGGGGGCAGGCCTAGTGCTTGAGGTCACAGAGACCAGCTCAGAGCCAAGGAGAGCCTAGAGCCTGGGCCCGCTGAAGTCGTACCTGAATTTGGGTCTGCCACTGGGGTGGCCCGGGAGCCTGGGTCCATGGGAGCTGGCCTTGAGGCTGGGGCTACAGGGGCTGGCCTGGCGCTGGGGTGAGTGGAAAGCCTGGGTCCGTGGTACTTAGCCTGGCGCTGGGCTTGGCCAGGAGCCTGGGTTCGCAGGAGCCGGCCTGGAGCCTAGCGTCACAGGAGCTGGCCACCTCCAGGGTTGGCAAGGAGCCTGGGATCATGGGAGCCTGAGGCCATGGGTGCCAGGATGGATGGGGGCCTAGGTGTGAGGAGCCCACTGGGAGCTGGGGGCCATGGGAACTGCCTGGGGCTGCTGGAGCCGGCGGGCACCAGGGTGAACCAGCAGCCCGGGTTCATGGGAGCCTACAGGAAGCCCCCTGGCACCACGGGCGTTGGCCTGGACCTGGGGCAGGCTGGCTCTGGGGCCCACATGCTCACCACATTCTCCTCCTCCCACAGGAACAGTCTCTTTCTACGCTGGGCTGCCCAGGCTTAGGGGGAGGGGGAGAGGAGAGGAGGTAGCATGAATCTCTTTTCTACCCGCCTCAGTGCATCTTTTCATAGGTCTGTGTTTCACCCAGGCGCTGTAATCCCTCACTTGTCACCCTTGGCTGTTTTGAAGGTATTTTCAAGTGTGGAGTTTGACGGGGGGGGTGAGCACTAGAAATCTCTATGATGCCATTTTGCTGACTTTACTCCAGCTTATATTAAGAACACACAACTCAGGAATAAAAATACAAATAACCCAATTTTTGAATAAAGGGTCCTATATGAAAGACATTTCTCCAATGAACTGGCTAATAAGCACATGAAAAGACGGTAGACATCATTCCCCATCAGAGACATGCAAATCAAAACCACAATGAGGTATCACTTCATGCCTACTAGGATGACTAAAAATCAAAAAGTCATATAATAAGTTTTGGGGAGGATATAGAGAGCTGAGAACGATGCAGCCCCCCAGGAAAGAGTCTGGAGTTCCTCAAATGGTTAAGCATAGAATTACCACATGAACCAGCAATTCCACGCCAAGGAAGTGGATTGGCCAAAAAGGTCGTTCATCTGGGAGTTTTTGTAAGATCTTACAAAAACCCGCACGAACTTTTTGCCAAACAATATACACCCAAGAGAAATGAAAATATATTTCTATACAAAAACTTGTACATAGATGTTTATAGCAGCATTATTTATAATAGTCAAAGAGGGAAGCAGCCCCAATGTCCATCAGAATGACTGCATAAATGAATGTGGTATAACCATACAATACAGTATGATTCAGCCATAAAAAAGAATAAGTCCTGACACATATGGGTACACCCTGTAAAGATGCTAAATGAAGGAAGCCTAGCACAGACCATATACCATATTTCCATTTACATTAAATATTCAGAATAGAGAAACCTATAAAGACAGAAAGTAAATCAGTAGTTCTGTAGGATTGAGAGTAATGAAGTGATGTGATGTTCATAGCTAAAGGGAGTGGGGTTTCTTTCTGAGGTGATGAAGATGTTCTAAAATTGACTATAATGATGGCTGCACTATTTTGTGACTATACCGAAAACCATGGAAGTATATACTTTAAATGAGTATGGTATGTGAATCATATCTCAATAAAGCTGTTTTTTTTTTCAAGTATCTTTAAAAGTTTCTACTATCCAAATATATTCTATCACTAAGTAATATGTATCTTTCCTATTTTAATAGTTACATTTTCTTGTAGATTTTAAAACCTTTTTTTTTCATGAACATACATTTTTATCAACCTAAAGACTGTTAAAATATAGCTAGCACAGAGGGACCTGACTTCAGACTCAAAATTATTTTTTACCTTGGACTAAGCAATCTCAGGCACAGTCTATTTTTAAGAAGTGCCTTTACTCAAAACTTCTACTTCCTGTAATGGCACCCTAGGTAATTCAGATTAGCCACCCACTGATGACAACTAAAAATGCTAGACACATCTTTAACATATTCTTGAAAGTATCAAAAAGCCCAAATCAATAAGGCCAATTTGCCCTGAGGGCATCTGCCAATCCTGAGGAAGAAGCTGTGTAACTGTGTTGCATTTCTGCACCCTCCTAGGGCAGTAGCTATGAAGCTTGGAGCATATCAAAGGTAAGAACAATGAGAAACCATCCCCAAACCTGAGCAGGAACCACAAAGACACAGTAGGGGAGAAGAGGGGGAAGAAGGCATGAAATAGAAGTAAGCTTACTCTAGCCAAAAGAAAGCTAATATACTACATTAAAAACAGACAAACTAGCCTTTAAAGCAAAAAGCATGATTGGTGGGCTTCCCTGGTGGCGCAGTGGTTGGGAGTCCACCTGCCAATGCAGGGGACATGGGTTTGATCCCTGGTCCGGGAAGATCCCACATGCTACAGGGAAGTTGGGCCCGCGTACCACAACTATTGAGCCTTTGCTATAGAGCCCAAGAACCACAACTATTGAGCCCATGTGCCGCAACTACTGAAGCTCTTACCTAGAGCCCAAGCTCCACAGCAAGAGAAGCCACTGCAATAAAAAGCCCACGCACTGCAATGAAGAGTAGCCGCCGCTCTCCCCAACTACAGCCCATGCAGCCCACGCACAGCAACAAAGACCCAATGCAGCCAATAAATAAAAAATAAAATTAATTAATTAAAAAAAAACTATGATTAGAAATTAAATTCACTCCCTAAATACAAGGGTTCAACTTACTAGGAAGCTATAACAGTTTTAAATTTATATGTATCTAATAACATGGTATCAAAACTAGAAAATAAAAACAGACCAAACTTCAAAGAGAAATAAACAGACACATGAACTTGCTCTAATAGGCATAAACTGTATCCAACAATTAAAGAATATTCTTTTCAGGCATATTTTCAAAAACCACATTTATAAAACACCAAAACATGTATTATTTTCATTAATAATATTAATATAAATTAATTATATTAAATACTTGTATGTAAATGTATGTATTACACATACATAGGGCCATAAGTCAAATTTCAATCGATTTCAACATGTCATGTAGAATATGTTTTCTGACCTCAGTATAATTAAGCTAGAAATCAAAAACAAACATATCTGAAAATCCCCATTTGTTTGGAAATTAATAGATATACCTCTAAGTAGGCCATGGGTCAAAGAAAAAATTAGGAAACATATCGGTCCAGAGAAAAACAGATCTTGTGGGAGATACAGTTAAACCAGTTCTTAGAAATACATAGCTTTAAAGCACATATTTTAAAAATAAAGCTAAAAAGTGAGGTAAGCCTCCAATACAAAAAGTAGGAAAAAAAAGTGAAATAAATATAAAGAAATCTATTGAAAAGGAAATAATAAAAATAAAACATAAATTAATGTATCAGAAAAAACAAAATACAGAGAGTCAATAAAACCAAAGTTGCTTCATTAAAACAGCCAGTAAAATTGATAAATCTTTTAGTGAGACTGATTAAGAACAACTCAAATTTTGGTCAACAGATGAATGAATAAATAATTTTTGGTATATACAACAGAATACCACTCAGAATTAAAAGAGAATAACCTATAAATATACACAAAAACATAAGTAAATCTAAAAACAATTAGGTTGGAAAAAATAAGTCAGAAAAAAGAGGTCATACTGTGTTATTTTTCATGTCTCTCCAGATTATCACTTCTTTCCTCCTTTTTATAAAACACATAAAAAATCTTTAAAACTAATTTGGCTAATATAATTCAGCAATATATGAAAATAATAATACATCAAGATCAAGTACAGTTGAATCCAAGGAAAACAAGGTTGGTTTAACATTTGAAAATCTATTTATATTGTTCACCACATTAATGGAATACAGAAGGAAACACATAATCATCTCAATAGATGAGATTTTTTTTGCAAAAAAATACTTGGCAAAATTTATCACCTATTCATGATTTTTTTTAATTCAAGCAAATTAGAAAGGAATTTTGTCAGTTCGATAAAGGACATCTCAAACTAACATCACTTAATAGTGAAACACTAAGTACTATCCTTCCAATTCACGAACAAAACAAGCACGTTTACTCTCACTACTTTAGCACTGTACTGGAATCCCTAAGCAGTGCAAGAAAAAATAAAACTAAAAGATACAAAGTCTAGAAAGGAATAATTAAAACTAACTCTATTTGCATATGATGATTGTTTATATAGAAAATCATAAGGAATCTATTTTTTAAGTCATTAGGACTAATAAAGGAGTTCATGAGTGACAGACTACAAGGTCAATTTAATACACTAGTAGCAAACAATTAGAAAATGAAATATTTCAAATTCTACTAGTAATAATGTCAACAAACATTAAATAGCTAGAAGTAAATCTAATAAAAGGGCTTCTATATTGAAAACTATAATACATTGCCTTGAGAAAATAAGATCTAAATAAACGGAGATTTATATAAATATGATGTGACAGGAAACCCAAACGAACTTTTTGGCCAACCCAATATAAATATATAGTGTGTATATATATACCATGTTTATAGATTTGAAGACATTATATTCAAGACAATTAATCATAAAGCTTTTTTAGAAAATGATAAGCTGCTTCTAAAGGGAAATTGCAAAGGACCTAAACTAACAACAAAAAACTCTTGAGGAAAGTTGGAGGAATTATACTACATGACTTTAAGACACACTACAAAGCTAAAGTAATCAAGACTGTTATACATAACAGCAGACAAAATAGATCTATGGAACAGAATCGATTGTCCAGAAGTAGACTTGTACAGTTCATTATTTTCAACAAAGGTGATAAAGTTATATGTCCATAAAAACAGCTAATTCCTGAAATGGCATGCATGAATTGCCGAGTTCTGATAATTAATTGCATTAGGGCACTCTGAAAAACAAGTATGTTAGACCAAAGTTTTTAGCAATCCCCAAATTCAATGGAGTCTATATTTTGATTAGTAAGTTAAGGAAGCAACAAAGCTTCCCCTTATACAAAGCGTGGCTTAAAATTTTTTAATTCCAGGAAATTTTTTCTTAAAAAGTAAAAATTCAAACCAAAATGTGAACACCCAAATATCTTCCCCTTGCAGTTGCTAAAGTTAAAAAATCAGATCAAGTGACACCTATTCACCTCACCTTTTAATGGACACCTATTTACTTCTGCACAAGCCTATCCCAGTGGTTTGAGTTGACCCCCTGCCAATTGCCCTCTTTTGAGTTAAATTCCCATTTTTTTAATTTAGAAGTCACCTGCAGTCAAGGCTACTCCCTCATAGCATTTCTAATGCTATCAATGTGTAGACTCCTTTGAGAGAATTGTGTGGTCAGGGAAATGAAACAACCCCACTATTTTTACTGTCCTTGGTCACTGGGAGATTATAGGGACCCAGTGAAGTAGTTCTCTACTACCAACTGGAAAATGCAGAAAAGCAGGTTTTAACTATTTGCACATTCAATATTACCCTATAAAATTAGAAATCTTCTTACTAAGGAATATAAATGACCCATCCAAGACTGACAGAGGAATCATCTTTGTAAAATTAAAAACTTTTAAGAGAAAAGCAGTCATGACAGAATGTGCTAGAATGACAGGTGGGACAAAATTTATAATTACAAACAAAATACAGGAGAAAAAGTATCTGATTATAAGGAAAGACTAAAGCCTTTAATGACAGCTTCAAAGCAGTGTTTCATATTCTTTTATGGAATGTTGCCATCAATCTCCACGCCTTGCTAATTGTCATGTAAAACTGTGTTCAATGGTAGACTATGAAAGCTTCGCAATTCCTTTCCCGGAAGGGTTTTAGAATCCAGCTGTCTACTGATGCCACCTTCAACCAAGATTATTAATATAATTAATGATTCTAATAATTAAGCACTACAAAGGTTGTTTCCACAACTTAATGGGTCGACAATTGGATATCCTTATTTCACCTTCTACATTTGATGATGACAACTACTCCCTCTTGAATTTAACCCTTTACTAAGTCCTGTTTTTCCTTCCTACTTAAGTCTGCTTTCAGGCTCCTCTTGAGCTAATTTCATAATATTTTTTACTATTCCTTAGTATTTGCTCCTTAGTTTCCTTCTCACCCTTTATATTTTCTCTAGATGCCCTCATTCATACACCTATTTCAACTTTCATCACCTAAATGACTCCTAGTTCCCTAATTCTAGCCCTAAGATTTAAAACCACATTCCTGCCTGGGTACCTAATAGATATCTCCACCTTAAAGCCAAAAAAAGCATCTTGGATACATTGCTCAAGGCACTGCTGTATCCAAGAGTATATTCATCTTCCCTTCCCAACCTGCTGCTTTCCTACATATAAAAGAACCAACATTCCTACATATAAAAGTGAAACAATTTTGAGTCATTGTAGATTCCTCTCTCTGCCTCCTTCTCCTCCCACAGACTAAGGCTAGCCTGATCTCTCTCAGAGGCAAGATCACGCTACGGTTTCTACTTGCTCTTCCAGCTTCATCTCCTCCCTCATCTAAGAAATTTTATTTATTTCTGTCTTTTTGTGTACAGGACAGCATGCACTGCTTCTTTACTTCTGCTAAATTCTCTTCCTTACCTTGCTAAAGTGCAAATTCCTACAAATTCTGACTTACCTCTGTCTTTTTGTGTACAGGACAGCATGCACTGCTTCTTTACTTCTGCTAAATTCTCTTCCTTACCTTGCTAAAGTGCAAATTCCTACAAATTCTGACTTACCTCAAGCATCGTCTCTTGGAGCCTGAGAATCTGTTCAATATTTTCTTTATTGATGACAGAGATCAAAGTAACTTTGATTTGGTACTAGGACAAGTCTTTGCATTACTGCTCATAAGCCTGTAAATAAGACTACAAGTAATTATAGTGTAGTCTGCTATGTGCCAGGATGAAATGACCACAGGGAGCTATGGCAGCAGATGAGGCATATACAATCACTATGTGTTACCACTATCAGTTTTTCTTGGACTGAGCCTTGTAGATACGTAGGAATTTGTCAGGTGGACAAGTTAGGTCAGAGGAAGACATTAGGTATCAGAGTACATTCTCGTAACTGCTAGTAAGGTGCACCACACAAGGGGAAATGGGTGGGGGGCGAGGGATAGAGGAGAAGGCTGGGGAGGGAGGGCTCACAGGAAGACCTGGAAAAGTAAACTAGCAGCCATGTGGACGACACATTACAGTGGCCAGGTCAGAGGCAAGGAGACAATCAGCAGGCTACTGCACTATGCTTAGCAAAAAATGACGCCCCGTAGCAGTGGCAGCAAGATGGGAGAGCAGGGTACAGAAGACAACTCCTTATCCTTGTTCCAGATACAAAGTAAGGCACATTTCATCTTCATAAGAAGCCTAAGAGGTAATGTTCCTACTTTTTACTCAAGAGGAAACTCATGCTCCTATGGATGTTACTTGCTTGACATGACACAGCTTATAAGCAGCAGCAAGGATTCAAACTTCAAAGATCCTGTAGCATAATGTATCAATATCTCAAATGTATGTTCAAGTATAAAGCAATAAATCATGTTTCACAACTAATTCTGACCTGTTCAATTTACCAGAATTCCTAAGTAAACTTCCTCTTCCCGCAGAGAAGCACAGCAAATGCAAAGGAGAAATACTCCTGCAGGTTTAGGGTTACATAGCAAGATTTTAATATTCTGTGTACAATTTTAGCCGAATATACAAATTCTAAAGTTATCTTATGGGCCTAGTTTAATTTCACATTCTGCAATTAATAATTCTGCATGGACCACAGAGTTTTAACGTAATCTTACTAGCCCGAAAAATCTCCATTCTGTGCACTTACTCTTATAGGTAGGGCATATTAAAAAAAAAAAAAAGTACTGATCTAAAAATAAAACTAAAATAAAAACAACTTGAAGTGAAAATATGCTTAAAATGGCATCAATATTCTGCCTTAAGCAATATAGGTTTAATTGAGGAATAAAACATTCAATATTTTAAAATCACTTACCTAACAAACATGCTATATGTATATTACAGAACATAATGTGTGTTTAGCAAACTTCTAAAATACAAAGTATCACCTCTAATAATGAGGTGTTAAAGCTAACTGAACACAATATTCCTCAGTTTTCCTTTAGTGTTCAAGGAATAGATTTATTTTAAATTACTTTTCTTAAGAAAAAAAAAATCTGAGGTTAGGAATGACCAATTCCAGAAAAGATATACACCTACACAAAATGTATCTACCAAACTATATGAATATTAATACAAGCAATATGGGTAATCCCTAAATTTCTTTCATTCTCTAAAGCTCACAAAGGCGAGGGTGTAAGTTCACTAATTTATGTAACTCCAATGCTTGTTTCTCATTAGAGAATTAAGGATTTATCTTAGACATTAAGAGGAACATAGGAAAATCCAAAATGTTTAAGATTAAAAAGCACCCCCACCATGCCAAGTATACTGACAGCAGCCATAAATAAAATACTGAGGACAAATGTACAGTAACAGCACACCTGTAAATGCTGCAAGAAATGTGTTGATAGCACACATTCTCAGGCCTTGAGACAAAGAGAGCAGACAAGTTTCAACTCACATGTCGACTCCAGCAGATTAAGTGACTACCTAGAACATAACGAGATTGGTGGACAATTTGGACAAAATGGACCATAAATATCCGCCATGGGCATAAGAGCATGGTAGCCTACATGCCACTCTTGCCCTCAGCCTCTGCTGACAAAGACCTTGTACTGAAACATTTTTGTTTCTATTATGGATAGGCTATTCATTATTGTTCCACACCAAATAATGCATCCTGACGTAAAATATAAGTAAAATTAAGAAAAAAATTTTGCGGGGTGTTTGTGGTTTTCTTTTTTGCTATGGCTGACAAAACAAACAATAAACCTAATGTTTGTTTTCTAGAAAATACTATCTAATGGATGGCTTCAGTTACAATAACTAAGGTTACATTTTTTAAATGCTTTTCCTATTCATCTGGAAAATTCAGTGTTACACATAAATATGTATACATGGGTTTGTGTGTGTGTGTGTGTATACACACACACACACACACAGTTTTAGAAGAAAACATCAGCATTTCAGCTTGGTAACTTAAATAATGTCAACTATGCATGTTTATTTGTAAAACTTCCCACAGTGAAACATGTTACAGTTCCCTAAAAACATTCATTACTCACTACTTACAATTTGAATAATTATTAATGGTTTGTATAATGCAACCAACTGAATTACAGAAAAGTCACATAAACAATATAAATCTGATGCCCAATCCTTTACAAATATGAAGTTATTTTCACTGGGTTTTCAAACTGTCAAGTATAAATAGGATGAGGTCAGCAATGCTTAAGATGAGGCACTTTAACAATTACCCAAAAAGGTTTTTAAGTGTACAAAAGTGTAAAACAAAACTTTTGATATTAATCTTACCCTTACTTTCAGATGTGATTAATCTGAGATGATCTATATTAAGGAGTGTTATAAACTTTTATTTTATTTCTTGCCCTTCTGCTTCCAGTTGACCCCAGGCAATATAACCATGAAATACATAAAATATATAGACATTACCACAGACCAGCTAATGTGCTCCCATACAAAGAAACTAAACATAATTTAATGACACTGGGGTTTCAGAAAGTGACTATTTTACCACAAAAAGTTGTGCATAATTTTTTTCAGAAACATGTATAATAAATATTGGTATCTCAAAGGTAAATCAGTATCTTGACCATAATCCTAGACAAATAAGGCCCTCGAATTTATTATCAACTGAATCAAAATTGTCTTACGTACTCTTTTTAATCACTGAATTTTTAAAATACTCAGAGAAATTTAAAAATTGAATTTTAATTTTAAAAATAGAAAAATCTAAAAATTAAATTTACTAATATTTTCTAGATTACAGTTTAAGATTTAAAAAGGTAATAAGGAACAGTGCTGCTTCTTGCCAGCTTTTTGTGAAAGACCTTTTAAACATATGTGACCAATTCATTTTCAACATTAAACCATGTTCTCTGTATATTTATACTGCATCTTCTGTAGTTAAAATAAAAACTTGATTAAAAGACATCAATTCCTGCTGCTTCATGAATTCACAGTACTATATTTTTTCCTACCGTCGGATTCCAACACACCTCTGTTAGTAAAGAAAAAGGCTCAAATTTTAAAACTTTATCCAAGAGGGTTTAAAATCTGTGGCCCCACTGATTAACAGTTTTAGGTGAGAACAGTTAAATCTCATTAAACTTATTTATTTCTGGTAGTTTATAATTTTGAGTAATTTCTACAGCCCACATACCCAAATGCTGTTTAACAAACATGAGTTAGTACCTATGTGAACATTTACCAAAATCACTTGCTCCATGTGTGCACATGAGCACACATACACTCCTTAATTCCCTAAAACAGTTCTGCTCCTCCTTTAGAGAAACCGGCTTTTGATCAACATGCTACCAGACCCTTAAGTCTCCACTAAAATCAGAAGGTGGCCAACTTTCAAATAAATGGAAAGAGAAAATACTTATTTAGAACAACAAAAATTAAGCTTGGCAAAAGTAGTTACTTTTATTTACAATTGCATGTATTAAGATTACAATAGAAACACTAGTGATACCATCTGAACAAAAGCAATGATTTATTGGTAATGGCAATGAACGAAATATTGAACGTCTCTGGCGAGAATCAAGCAATTATCCAGGAGCTGTAGATCTGACTGCAACATGGTCTTCCAGTGTCTTTTGTACCTTAGTGGCTTTCTCCTTTTTTGCCAACTACCTAGGAAGAACAAAAACAACTTTATATGTACCTCTCATTGATTTAGAAATATGAGTTATTTTCCAAATAATATCATGAACTGTAATCATTTTTAAAAGCTGGTATTAATTTTTATCTTTCGCACTTTTTTGGCATGCAGTGTATCTTCATTGTTGAAGCCAACTGTGACTCTCCCTCCCCTCTTAGCCTCTAGAAATTAAATATAAAACACATGCAGGCTATTTTTGGTTTCCCACACTTTTAAGAAAAAGTAATGCAATTTTTCAAAACAAGGTTGACAGTTTAGAGAAGTTAATAAAAAAGATGCTACATGAGTGAAACATATTTGGCATACTACTTTTAGGCAATTAGATATCAAATGTCGATCACAAAATAATGTAAAATTAAGAGTATGCTAAACTTATGTCATGCCCAAGATGACAGGTTTCTAGACTTTTCTAGCAATATGGAGACATGCAATGAAAACAGATTAAAAATGACTAATTTTGCCTTGTTTCTATTTTTAAAAAATCCTGGTTGCTACAATGTACTACTAAAAATATAAAGAATAAATCTTGTTTCAGTCAATAATTAGAAAAACTCTCTACTGGTGGGTTTAAAAAATGCCCTACTTGTTATAAATGTGGCAGCATAAACATGTAAAGAATAAACCTGGTTTCTACCAATAGTTCTAGAAAACAAATCCTCTGTGGGAAGGTTCTAAAACTATGTTTTAATCAAACAATTTATTTTAAACCTAAAGTTTATAATAATGTAGTCTCATGACAGAAATTCCTCTAAGGAAATCTACTTGCAAGCTACTGAACATAAATCTGTATACAACAAAATTTCTATGTATGTTTGTAAATGTAATTTTAAATTGATTCTGGTCCCAACAGTAGTGTCTGAATCAAGTAAAACTCACAAAGGTCTTCAGTACAAGTCTGGTCTAAAATAGAAACTGATGGGGTCAACGTCATTCATGCGAAAGAGTATAAATGTCCACTCAATTCCTCATCACGTGACACTGGAAATGCTGTTTTCCCCATCTTGAGGAAAAACACATCTATTACTTTAAAATAACTCCTCTCTATTCCAAGGAAACCACGTGTTAAAAGGTCCCAAAAGCCAAAAAGATATGAAAGATAGTCCCATTAAAGAGTATGTGGACGAGAGTAAGAAATTCAGGTTTTAAGAGCCAGTGGGGAGCCTTCCTAAGAAAGAAGGAGAGGTGGCACAATTTGTACCGCAAATGAATTTAAGCAGATAAACACTGAAAGCATTATTGATCATTACATCACTTGGAAACACACAAAACACAGAGCTATTAGATTAAGCAAAAGAAAACAAAAACAACTAATATTAAAAATTAAAATTTTAGCAGATGTGATACAGCAGAAGACATGAATCTGCATACTGTTTCACAGGTTGATAACTCTCAACTTGCCAATGTGTATTCTCTGTAAAAAAGAAGAAATTCAGCATTCCAATATGGAGTTTCTCACCCCAAAAGTAAAGCTCTTTTATTCATTTTTAAGTCTTTATATATTACACCTCAAACAAAAATTTTGGTACATCAAAATTAGGTCTCAAAATATTTATTCAGTAAAGAGTCCATTGATCTTCTATGTTAATATTTAACCCAGCCTAACATTCAGTCCATAAGTCTTTCAACTGGCCTTGAACTCACTTGCGTTGGCAGAGCAGAGGACACGCCAAGATTAACCAGCAAAAAGATTTTGGAGCTACAGTTCCAATGAGAAAAGAAAACCCATGTCTCTCAACTTCAGCCTAATCAATATATTACACTAGTACTGATATAAAAGATGAAACTGCTCATATTTGATATCCAAAATGATTCTATGGTTCCTAAAAAATAAAATTTAAACTTTAACTCAGATTAAAACATTATCCAACTAGTTAAATCTAAAAACATTTATAACAATAAATTTTACTGCAATATTATTTCTCAAAATGTAATACAAAATTATATATGATACAGGAGAAAGTAAAAAAAAAATAACAAAAAGTTCAGTGAGCAACCTGATATGGTAATGAAATTAAAG
The DNA here is from genome assembly GCF_030028045.1 of Hippopotamus amphibius kiboko. NCBI lineage: Eukaryota > Metazoa > Chordata > Mammalia > Artiodactyla > Hippopotamidae > Hippopotamus > Hippopotamus amphibius. The sequence continues at coordinate 97,039,491 of NC_080196.1, forward strand.
CATCTAGTTGCAAGCCCAGAACAAAAATCAAAACAAAACAAAAGGCCAACTGAGAAACATGACTAGAATGAGAGCTGAAGAAAGAGATGATTGAGGAAATCTAGGTAACAAGAAGGCTGATCCAGATGATAGAAGCTGTAGAAATCTTGCCCCAACAATGGTGAGAACATGGGAAGGGTGAGAGCAGACAGGTGCTAGATGAGCAGAGAAGCAATGAGGGGAGTAGAGTGAGATAAGGTCAATCTTTATATTACTTCATTTTTAAAAATCTTCTGTTTTTAGTTCATTTGAGTTGGATTAAAAAAGCTGAAAAATAAACAGACAAAAATGTTACAAAAATAGCTGATATGGTGAATGGCCAGTTAAGAAAAGTCTACTTTTATTACAGTGATAGAAAATCTGCTCTGCTTTTCACATGCACCTCATTCCCTAAGAAGCAGAAGCCCCTTCATTTTTGCTCAGTTTTGTATATTTATATTACTTTTGTATTAAAATAAAGCAATCCATGTAAAGAGCATATTTCAGCAAAGAAAACATCTACTTCCAATTAAAATGGCAAGCTTTTTTCATGCTGCAACACAAAGTAACCATTTACAACAACAGATAGCCAAAGTATATATTATAACCTGGGCACCATGCTTCTTATGAGCCAAAAATAGACAAGTGGAAGGTATGTTCTAGTCTCCCAAATCTGAAAAGTATAACCTGCTAAAGCTGTAAGAGCATGCAAGGTGGTCTAAGATTTCTATCCACATCCAAAAGTCACCAGCACTACCTTAGCTTCTGTCATCTTAGTGACATAAGGAGATCAATGACATTCTGAAAACTAAAATTATCTAGAAACAACTCTTACAACAAAAAAATGTAAACCGAAAATGCTACATAATTCTATTTTATCATTCAATAAAATCATTTTACACAGCTCTCTTCACTACACAGAGGTATCAAAACTTTCCTCTTTGTGCTGATAAAATACATGCCAAATCTATACTGAAATTTTACATTCCAATTACTATGTGCAATTCCTTTAAAATTCAGACTGATTCAGACTAGGGAAAGAAGTGCCATACTTGACCTGTCCTTGAATGAAGGCTCTGCACCTCCCACTTTCATACCCAAGGTTCCTTGTTTTCCATTCTACCTAGAGGGCCCACTGCTATCTTTTCCTCTGTCCGTTTCTACTCCCACAGTTTAGCTCAAGGCCCTTTTCCTCCACAAAATATTCTAATATTTTCCCAGCCATTCTTGGGATGACGGAAATATCACTGGGCTGGGAAAGGATGAGAACACTCTGCAGAGGAAGAGAGCCTTGAACTAACCTTTGATTAATTCTGATTAGCTTCCCAAATGTTTGTGCATTATCCTTTAACAATATAAACTCGTTACTGGAAGGCATTATGACTATACCTAGCATAGTACCACAGGGACAACAAATACTGTACCATGCATCTACTATTTCCCTTACCAGAAACACCAAGCTCACTGATAGTTTTTAATAAGTGACTGTACACAAGGCCAATTTCACTTGAACATAAGCTAGCTTTTTAATTGCAATGTTCCTACATTCAAGTTGTTGACAGCACAAGATGAAAAAAATCAAAATATCAGCTTACTTTTGAGGAATAACCCTAGAGGACAATGAATGACACAAGCAGAACGAAACTCATTCAGAAACTACTGAAAGAAAATGTAGTATTAACATATATAAGAAAACCATTCAATCAATTAAAACTTAAAAGCAATGGATAAAAAAAAAAAAAAGCAACGGATTAAGAAGTCCAGAACACCAAGACGGGAGTCCATTATAGTATTACATTCTTTTCACAGCAGTTCTCAGTGTGGTCCAGGCTGGGTGTCCCTGAGACCCTTTCAGGGATACTTCAAGTTCAAAACTATTTTCATAATAATGCTAAATTGTTATTTGCCTCTTTAACTCTCATTGTCTCACAAATGTACAATGAAGTTTTCCAGAGGCTACATGACTTACAATAGCAAAACTGATTGAATGCCAAAGCAGATATGAGAATGAGAGGATTCTATTAATCTAGACTGTAAACAAATTTGTCAAGGTGTAAAAACAATGCTCTTCTTCTCACAAAATTGGCTAAAAATATTACTTGTACTAACAATGATTTTATTTGTAAATAAATAATTTTTTAAAAATTTCTCAGTTTTAACTTTTTAAATGGTAAATATTAGATAAATATTTAATAGTATAAAGGGACCAAAAAGTTTTGAGAACTACTGTGCTACAGAATTTTCAATAAGGTAAAAAAAATGCCTAGACACATAGCATTACATAACAAACACAAATACTCTCAAACAAAAAAAGAAAAATACCTTTGTTATCCTAAAGACAGTCCAAAAAAGGTAGTTTGATAGTCAAAAGAGAGAAAATAGGCTAGAAGGGATGTAAGGGGGGATGTTAAAAACAAAGAGGTGGAGACATCCTTAGACGGACAATTATTAATGCACATCAGAAAAACTGTAACTGAATGGCAGGCTGGTAAGAAGATGGACAAGATAGAGTAGGGGTTACCTAGAGGAAAAATGGAAATCCAGTAGCATAAGCTGAGGTGAGACGCAAGAAACCAGAACTGAATTAATGGTACGAGGAAATAATAAGATTTAGAGGAATCGATCTTAGGAAAGAACTGAGCTAAAAACAAACTATGCAAGGTACGGTTAAAGCCAAATCCAATGGCATTTAATTCAAACAAGCAAAGTAGCAAAGCAGGCAGCCAAAATGTCTTTGTTGCTCACACAGTTTCCCAGTGCAGCATATTTCATATCATAAAAACGTAGATGTTTAATCTCTGCTTCTTCTGACCTGTCATTATGCGTATGTCAAACATCTGACATGACAGATCTTAGTACATAACTGTTACTACAGCTCCCAACAGTTAACTATGCTGTGAGATACAAAGATTGCAGTTGGAAAGGACATTAAAATATCTGTTGTCAAGGTTATCAATTTTGTAAAAACAGCGTACAATTTTATAAGCTCATCCACCATTATGAAATTTTATGAATTTTTCTGTTATTGAATTAAAACTAGATCTGCAGTGCCATCAACAAGAGTAAGAGTTTTCAGGGTGTTCCATGGCTCCAATTCCCCAAACAGGGGTTTAAGCTGTTAAGCCATGTGCCTCTTCCTCCAGGCATTGGAAGCCCCAGGAAAACTCTTCCCCTCTGATAATCACCCCAAGTTCTAGATGGCTCACCAGATGCAGCCATCAGAAACACAGTAATATCTACATCTGTGGTGCTGCACATTTAATCTATGTACAGCAACTGGGTTTTGTACTGATAAAGTTCTTGGTGGCACATTTATGACCTGTGGTTATATGTTTTAAGAATCATCCTAAGGAACTGTTACCAATTAGAAGTAGTTCCAAGAAAGAAAAAATGTTCTCATTCCTAAAGGTCCCATGTAACTTCTAAATTCTTTTGTAAACCTTAGGACATCTTCAAAAACAAAAAACAAAAGAATCCACTACACACATACACATATTCCTGTTCACTGGATAGTTATGTGCTGAAATGTGTTTTTTCAGCACAAAGACATGGTTTGAAAGCACCGTGGTGTAATAAAACTAAGCCCATTCTTTTTGATTAAAATTATTTGTCATTTTAAATATGTGTTCATCAGAAACAATGATAATCAAAATCTTAACATAAGCAAGCAAAGTTCTTAAAAATTTCCTAACAATGATTTAACTTACTACTACTATTTTTCATTATTCCTAATTGCTTTCTATAGCCAAACAATAATTTTTATCCTCTTACTTGAATGACATTCATTAATAGATACTATATCAGTAAGACATTTTTATTAAAGATTTCTTTTAGTAAGAAATCTAAAAATGTGATTACAAGAAACTACTGTTCTGTTTAACCTTATAAAATTTCATGACATGATATGATTTTGATTGTTTTAGAATTATTTCTTTAAAATTATCATCTCTATTTCTCCTGGATATCATTTAAACAAACTTACTCGTTTGAAGTCATTCATATTTGTTGCCTGGACTGGAGTCCCAATAAAAGTAAAATACGAAATTCTTGTTGTTTCTTCTTCACCTTGATTGGACTGAACAAATATCTACACACACATACACCCAAAAAAAAATTTTCACATTAATGATTACACGTTTTTTTAAATAAACATGCTTTAAATTCAATCAATTTCCTTAGGTTATTAATGATAATACCTTCCAGTCTTCGTAAGGATTAATCCAAATTACATTTAGACTAGTTCTCCTATCCATTACTAATTCTACTGTTTGTCCAGCTATTCTCACCTTCTCCAGGGCTGTCACAGCAAGACACTCACACATGCAAGTTCTTGATGATTTAGTGACAGTGTGGAAGGGTCATTGTTAAATTATTTATAGAGAATGCTGAGAGTATGAAATTCATGATTACAATGGGCAAAGTGCTAATGAAGCTTTACTAAAATCATAATTTTTCACTGAGGAAAATCTCTGCAGTTTCTGATAATCCTTCATTCATTCAATTTCCTAGAATGTTAAAAGGAAAAAATAGTACTGGAAATCAGCTCCTAAAACTATACTGTGCCTTGCATGTTTTTTTAAGCTTGCCTCTTTATATACATACGTTCTATTTAAAAACTCCCCTCAGCATGTTAGGAGACAGAAACTACTCATATCCTTTTTCAACATACTGGATTTCTAAAATGTGCTCTAAAAACAAAATAATAAAATTAAAAAATAAAATTTGCTTCATTTTTAAAAATAATACTCTAGATGCTGTCTACTTGAGAATATTGCCTGTCTTGATTTTGCCAACATACATTTTCACTCTCAGCACTCAACAATCAGTTTTTGTTTTTATAGGAAAACCATAAATTCATCTCAAATTGAGCTATTCAATTAAAAACTCCAAGTCTATAATAAGTAAACTATTAAACTAGGAATCTATATATTTGCAATGCTTTTTTAATCTAAGCATAAGTTTATATTTACTGCTTTTAAAACTCGTCTACTTACTTTGATTACACTTTCTGATCAAAACTGTCATTTCGATTTCAATTTTATCACCAAAAAAAGTGACAGGCATGCTTTCTGTATCTGGATTTAAGTCACTAACTAAAATTTGGATTTTGATAGGACACAGTAAGTACTGTGAGCCTATCACAAGATAACTATGTTCAAGAATTCTCAAAGACAGAGGAGATTATATTAGGATCTCTGGGTTTAAAGGGCTTTTTCCAATAAATAAATGCCTTCCTCCCATCACTAAATAAAGCAACGGGTGTTATTAATTGAATTTGTTACAAATATGAGTAAAGTCAAGAAAATATTTCATAACCAGTGTTCTAGTTTGATATAACCATTTAATTTCATTTGGATAAAATATTTCAACTACTGAAAACTCAATTTTATATAATCCTTCATCTTACCACTAAGGATATTCTGTGAAATTCCACTGGAAACCTCCCAAAATGAACACATGCTACAGCATTCTTCTAATTTACAAAAACGAGAGTCCACTAACAAAAAAAAATCACATTAGTTTGGCATGCCTTGTTTTCAAGTGACTCTGTGCTGGTTCCTACTGTTTTTCCTAGGTATTCTATTATTCTATTCTAACCTCTTACCCGCTTCTCTGAAAGAATGGGCTAGGGTGAATGGGTGGTTTAGAAGCATGTGCCGGGTTTTAATACTGAAATTAACAAAAGCAATTAATAACTGCTAAAAAGCTGGTGATTTCTTAATGTAAATTAAGATAACATAAAATTAACTTTTAAAAAAGTCATTTTTACTGAGATCATGGCCACTACACTATTAAAAACTCTTCTAGAAAAGCAAATTGGACTTTACAAATGTATCATCACTCATCATCAGGTATGAAGGAAGCACAAATATCTTCAAGTTCTATAAATGTTCTATAATAAACTTTTAACAAAAGTTGCCCTATATATATATATTCATACTTATATTTAAAAAACTCAGTAGTTAAGAATACACCTGCCAGTGCAGGGGACATGGGTTCAATCCCTGGGCCGGAAAGATCCCACATGCCATGGAGCAACAAAGCCTGTGTGCCACAACTACTGAGCCTGCACTCTAGAGCCCAAGAGCCACAACTATTGAGTCCACGTGCCACAACTACGGAAGCCCTCGCACCTAGAGCCCATGCTCCGCAACAAGGGAAGCCACCGCAATGAGAAGCCGGCGCACCGCAACGAAGAGTAGCCCCCCGCTCGCCACAACTAGAGAAAGTCCACGCACAGCAAAGACCCAACACAACGAATAAATTAATTAATTAATTAAAAAAAAAACTCAACCTGCCTTTCCTCTTTAGGGCACACAAACGAATTGAAAAGAAGAAAATTTAATTAGCTCATTAGACATTTTTACACATTTCAAACCAAGTAGACAACTACTTTTAAGGATAACTTGGAATCAGCTAGGATATTAAAGATGGCATGAACTGTCACCCACAACCTGTTAAATATATCTGAATGAAATACTACGTACCGTTACACTGTTAACGTTCTGAAACTTAACATAACGAAGTGGGACAATACCATCTTCTTTAATATCATCCTCTGTTAGTTCCAGAGCTTGAGTTGGTTCACTTCTTTCTGCCTCTTCAAAATCCATCGATCGGGGTAGATTGATAAAAATTTTTACGTATTTAGGACCCTGACCTATAAAATGGTAAAATAAAATTAAATTAAATGCTAACACCACACATCCAATACCTTGCTCCCTTCACCATTACATTCACACTATACAAACAGACAGACATACACACACATGCACATCCCTACCTCTATCTTTAGAAATTTTAAGAAAGTCTGAGTATTTTCACAACCATGCTTTTTCTCCCCCTCTCAACAGATATTTACTGGTATATTCCTGGCCTGCTAAAACTATACTAAGTACTAGGAATATATGAGATTAAAACACATACATATACACAGAGTTCTTGTCCTCAACTATAAAAGACATGCAATGATAAATGTACAACTCCCAGTGAGGAGGAACAGGGAAGGTGGCAATGGCGTCTGATAGCACATGCAGGCTGACAAAAAGTTTCATAAAAGAAATAACACTGAGCTGGGTCTTGCCATCAATTTGTACATTTTGTTATTTAGGAGGAAAGCATTATCAGTGACAACGTTTAGCAAGAAGGAAATTACACAAACTGCAAAATTTCATCTTAGGGATTAGGATGCGCTCAGTGGTAAAATCGTATTGACAGAATGTCTTAGTCCCTTTAACTTCAGACCAGTATTTTGTGACTGATTAAGGAATCTTAAAATAGTCACAATGCTTACTCATTTCTATAACATCTGCTTAATAAATAGTTTGTATTTTTGTAATTAAGAAAATGTTATTAGTGAAAAATCATTAATACATGAAAATTTAAAAAGCAAATGATAAGGGAACGCTATCTGACAAACAGGGTACTGTTTCTCCCAATCAACGAAAAAAACAAAAATAAATCCTAGTCCCCACTCCCCACCCCATGCCTCCTCCCACGTCCACCCCCACCAACAAAAAAACCTCAACAAGAAACAGAAAAAAGGGGGTGGGGAGTAAATAAAGACAATTCTTGATTTAATGAAAAGAGGAATGACAAGTCAGTCATGTTTACAGCACCACAGTATGTACACAGAAGAAGAAACTATAATTAGAGCACAAACAGGGAGACCTAGAGCCTTTGTTTTATTACTTATTATAGGAGGAATGTGAAATAAATCTCTCCCAGTTCTGATCCTGAAAAGGAGCCACCTCAAACCTAGAATTTTTAGTTAGAAGAAAGCACTCCCTCGTTTTCAAATTAAGAGGGAACTTAAATTTTAAAATAACAAACGTTGGAAAAAAGGTAAAAGTTTCTTTTTTATTACTTTTGGTCCAATAATCTCACATTATTTGCCCACTGCTTTTGCTTCAAGAACAATTTCACTCTTACCCAAAACAAGAAATCTCTACCTCTATTTAATAAAAAGTTTTAACCTAAGTGTCCATCGACAGAATAGATAAAGAAGATGTAGTAAATATATATACAATGGAATACTACTCAACCATTAAAAAGAATGAAATTTTGTCATTTGCAGCAACATGGATGGACCTGAAGGGTATTATGCTAAGTGGAATAAGCCAGACAGAGAAAGACAAATACTGTACAGTATCACTTAGATGTGGAATCTAAAAAATAAAAGTAGTGAATATAACAAAAAAGAAACAGACTCACAGATAAAGAAAAACTAGTGGTTACCAGGAGTGGGGAGGGGAAGGGAGGGACGAGGGGCAACATAGGGGTAGGAGATTAAGAGGTACAAACTACTACGTATGAGATAAGCTACAAGGATATACTGTACAATAAATACAGGGAATATAGCCAATATTTTAGAATAACTGTAAATGGAATATAACACTTAAAAATTGTGAATCACTATGTAGTACACCTAAAACTTATATATTGTACATCAACTATACCTCAATTAAAAAAAAAGAAAAAGAAAAGTTTAAATATGTGCTAGCAGGTCTACAGAGCAGAAAATTAGTTTAAAGAAAAGCTGCCCATTACTCACCATTATCTGGCCCTTGAAATTTCATTGAATAAAGCTTTACAGGCTGATTGAATGCCACAGTAATAAGCAGCTGTGAAGAAAATAATAGCTTCATTTTTAAAGGGCTATTGAACACCTTAAATAATGCAACAGCTAAGGAGAATTAAAATAATTAAGAAGCAGAAAAAAATTTAATTCATCTAACAAAACCCAATATAATACAGAATATCAAGTTGAAAGTAACTTGATTAGGTTGACATTTGAGAAATACAATAATCTACCATTTGCATAAAAGAATAACAATAATATTTAATAGAATTAACTAAAATTATATGTAAGAACCTAAGGTCTTGTGACCTAAAAACTGGCAAGCAATCTGCTTTCCAAAAAAAATCAAACAAAATCCCCAAATTAAAATAAAACTTAAACTATACATTTTAGCATATTAAGCTTAACATTTCCCAAAACAATTTATTTGTGGAAGCACCCACCCACGTCACTTGACAATCTGGAGACAATGCACACAGGGTACGTGGAGAGACTAGACCTCAAATGGACTCTATCTGACCCAAAACTCAAGAGAGCAGGACTCACAGCTCTAATGGTAACCTTCAAACCTCCATCCTGAATTTGAGTAACTGAATCTGGAAAGCCATGTAAGGGAACTGGAATATAAAACTCTGCCGAAATGCCTATCTCTGATTCATTCACTCAGTCTTCTTTCCAGCTAAAATTCTGTCTGATGTAGGTATCTATGCTTCTACCCTGGAGGAAGATTTCCTTGGCAGGAAGATTTCAGGGAAGCTGTAGCCAGCCCTTCTGATATGCATCACATTATGTTCCGGGCACCATTTACAAGGAGCACAATGTGAATAATATTCTCAAAGCTATATAGTAAGGTAGCTTACTGGAGCAAAGTAAGCATGGCTGGAGCAAAGAAAGATGGGATTTGGATTTACAATTTCAAATCACTGTGGTCTATTTGCTTAAGAAAATACTTAGATTATTCCCTTTGGTTATGTAAGTACTCCTTATACTTGACCTGTAATCATGTGTCGGAAAATAAGCATGACATGCTTAGGGATTTTAACCACAGGTGAAGAGGATATGAGAGCAGAAAGCTACAAAGAAGCAAATAAGTCAGCAAGAATATGATACCTTCTTCCTGAAATCACTGAAGAATCATTTAACTCTTTTAAGAAAGAGAAGCATGATCAGGTTTATATGTTAGAGAAATAATTTTTGTGAACATGTAAAAGATGAACTGGAATAGGGACAAAGCAGAGGCAAGAAAAGTAAGTCAGGATGAAGACAGAGATGGCGTGATCAAGGCAGTACTACACTACACTACTTCCTCTGTGACAACAATGCAGAGAAGTATAGGGAAATATAACAGGTTTATATCTGGGAGTGAGGACTTAGACACATAGGCAGTACTCATCTAAATAGTCTCTATTTCTCAGGGACAAACTCATTTAGGTGGGTAGAAGCCAGGTCAAGAATGAACAAAAGGAGTTAAGAATAGTAAAGGATCACCCCAGCCTTCAGGCCAATCCAAGAGTTTCGTGATTCTCTGTAGCACAGCTGGCATAGAAGAACAAAGAAAGGGGGCGGGTCTACAGGGTCAAAAGACAGGGCTGAAGTTATGAAAAGGAAGAAAGAAGTGATCATCTGGAAAGGAGAGACATGAAATCATGAGACAAAAACATGAATAAGAAACATGAGCAGGCTGATAATCCCTACAAGCCTTAGGCATTCAGTTACCTGTTCATCACAATCAGATTCCAAGAAGGTCATGTCTTTTCGTAAACAGTTGTCAAATCCATGCTCGTCACTTTCATTAAGACATTCACAGCCAGCTTTGTTAATAAAAGGCATTAAATCCATCTGAAAAAATTAAACCAAGACTTTTGGATTTGGTATAAAAATCTTAGAAATATAAGTATGTGATTTTTTTTTTATTATTGCACAATGTTATATGTTGCCGGTGTACTGTACAGTGATTAACAATTTTTAAAGGTTATATTCCATTTATAGTTACTATAAAATATTGACTTTATTCCGTGTTGTACAATACATCCTCGTATGTGATTCTTTTTTTTTTAATTTTTTATTATACATTGGAGTGATTCTCTCTTGATTAAGCAGCTTTAAAGAAAACTTCTATCTCATTTAAAATAATCACTAAAACTTTTATAATAACCCTTTCATTTTAACTTCTGACTGACATCTACCACTAATAATTAAAGACAAATTTAGGCTGAGTCCACTTAATAAATATCCAAAACCAAGCCTTTAACACAAAGATTATTAAATGTTGACTTATTCTTTTTTTTAATAAGTGTTTTGCAGTGGAAAATATGCAAACTAAAATATCTACAACATATCCAAAGAAAGCCTGCCTCCCTCTTCTAGCGATCATGCACTCTTTACACCTATATCCATGAAGAGTTTAGATTTAAGATGAATAGCAAATAACTAATTAAGAAATTATTATTAAGGAAAATTTCAAACATACATAAATAGCTAATACAGTGAACCTCAGGTACCCACCTCCCAACTACAATCATCATCAACTCATGGCCACTCTTGTTTCACCTTTACCTTGTAACCAGTCCCAACCTTTCTCCCAATTATTTTCAAGTAAATTTTAGACTTATTATTTTCAAGTAAATTTTAGACATTTAGCCTATAGATTTCTTATATTCTGGATTTTGTGGTGTCATTTAACATTTTCCTCTGTATGTGTTGTCTAATACTCCCAACACTTTCGTTAAAATTTTATTGAATCCTTGAGGAATAAATGGATACTGCATTCTGTAAAATGCTTTTTCCGCATATTAGGAGATTATGATTTTTCTCCTCTAGATTGCTGGATTTTGTTTACCAATATTTTATCTAAGATTTGTACATCAATATTCCTAACTGGAACTGGCTGGTAGCTTTCTTTTGTGTCGCAAACTTTGTCAGATTCTGGGATCGATGGCATACTTACTTCAAAAAGAAATTTGTAAGCTTTCTCGCTTTTTATATGGTCTTAAGTAGTTGCAGTTAACACCAGACCACCGGATCTTTAGAGATGTGGTAGAATTTTCCTATGAAGTCATCTTGGTATTTATGGAAGAGCTCTTTTACTATTTTCTCTATTTCCTCAGTGGTGATTAGTCTATTTAGGAGTTCTGCTTCTAGTGGAGTTGATTTTGATAAACCATTTTTCTAGAAAAGTATCTATTTCATCTACTAAACAAAAACTGTTTTCAACGCTTACCAAGTAATTAATTAATATAAAAATAAATAAATAAAAAGATTACTATTCTTGGTATAAATTATCACTTGCATGTTCACCATTCTATAAGTCATTACTACTAATACACATACTAATACATGTGTATATAGTTCTGAAAGACTAAAGAAAATTTTTTTTCATTTCAAAAAATTATCAATATGGTAATAATCCATTAGAACAGACCCTTAATGATTCATAGACTAGCGTAAATGTTTTCAAAGCCAAAATATTCTTTTCTATTATATTAAATGTTACATTGCATTAGATGTTAAATATATTACTCAGGGTAATATATTGTAGCCAATTCAAAAAGGGAGGTAGGAAGAAAAGGAGCACTACACAGCAAAGTTCTACTACTGTAGAATTATTCTCAACTTCATGAACATTTGCCTTGAAAATGTGACAAAATCTTTCAAATGTTCATCTACCATCCTACCGAAATGCCTCTTCCATACCATATGCAGGATCAAGACCCCAGGCTTGAAGACAACATTGCAGTCATACTTCCAATACCTTAACGATGAAAATAAACTAAATAGGTAAATAATTTTCAATTGTTTTTTAATTTATTGTGGGGCACACAAAACAAGTATCAAATTAGAACAGTTGCATTAAAGTGCTCTGTTATACAACACTGCCTGGGACAAACTGGCATAATATTATATATTTGACATAATTGCAAACTGACATATTCTGAAAATATGCAATTGGAAATAAATATCACTATTTATGCAATCAACTTGCCAATAATGAGGAAAAAATCATGAGAAAACAATCAGAAAAATCCAGATTGTGGGACAGTATACAAGACAGATGGTCCAGACCTGCACTGTATGAGATAGCCATTAGCCCCATATGTAAATTTAAAATTAATTAAAAATAGGAAAAATTAAAAATTCAGTTCCTCAGTTGCCCATGTCACAAAAAAAATGCCACGTGTGCCTAGTGGCTATTATCCTAGACTGGTGCAGGTTTAAACTTTCAAAAGAGGCAGTCATGGAAAAAAAAAAAAGGCAGTCATGGACTTCCCTGACAGTCCCGTGGTTAGGACTCCACGCTTCTAACATAGGCGGCATGGGTTTGATCACCAGTTGGGGAACTAGGATCCCACATGCAGTGTGGCAAAGCCTTATTAAAACAAAAACAAAAACAAAACACCACAAAAAGACACTGACAACTTAAATGTAATGCATGACCCTTGCTTTGATCCAAGGTTCGGGAAAAACAGCTATAAAGTATATTTTTGAGATATATTAAGGAAACTTGAATACAGGCTGTACATTGGGGATAGGCATTGTATCAACGTTAAATTTCTTGTAAGTGATAATGCTATATGGCTATGTAAGAGAATGTCCTCGTTCTTAGGAACTACATACTGAAATTTTTACAGATGAACCATCACGACATCTATAACTTACTTTGTAAATAATGCTGCAAAAAGTAAAAGTAGATAAATACATATAGAGATAGAACAAAAACAGCAAAATATTAACAACTTATAAACATACGTGAATGGTATGAGTGTCTGTAGTACTACTCTGTCAACTAGTTTGTTTGAACAGACTTCACCTTTTTTGGGGGGATGGGTGGAATCCAACATGAGATACACAGGAAGTTAGAAAAGACCTTCCACGCTTCAAGTTTTTGGTTACAGAAAGATGTGTCCTACTTACCACATAAATTAGGGGTATTTAATGTTTGATTTATTCTGATGAATGTGACAATTTATAGACCAAAACCTACAGTTCAGAGGTTGGAATACTGAAATAGACTAACAAGCCTCAAGATTTACAACACATGCAAATTGAAGTTCAATTCCAGAGACTCTGGTATGCAAACTTCTGGAGAGGAAGACTTGATACTGATAGCCCCCCTCATGCTATTTGGAGACATTCTAGGTACTCTTAGAAAATATGGGAGAGAAAAAATATAATGTTTAAAATTTCTCCAACTTCAATAAACATATTAAAAACTGAAAGTCATTATGTTTACAAAAATGGTCTTACTTCTGAATAAGAATCTTTTTGATTCTTAACCTTTTCAGTATCATACCCTATTTCTTTTGTAATATCTCAAACCCCCATACAAGAGATACACATTTCTGTCACTCTGGCTCCAGTCGAATCAGGAGTTTCAAAACTACAGGATGTGTGAAATCAATAATTATATAGCCTTTTAGTTAAAACCTAATGATAGAAAGTCTTTATTCTAAGAGACCCCAAATTTTATTTTAAAATTGTCAATGCATTTTTGCAATGTTTATATTTAAATCTTTAAAGATACAGGTTTTACTTTAAGATACAAGTTTTCATTCAGTTTTCATTTGTGTTGTGAAAACAATGACATTTTTGGGAACACACTACCAGTTTTAAATATTTAATAATCCTATAAGACCTATAGTTCAAAACTCTTGAAGTCTTGACTGACACCTGATGGAAAAAAATGAAAATATTTTTACACGCTTTTCACATTGTATTCATAACATCTGGATGCAATTAAATTTGTTTTATTTCTTAAAACTTCATTTTCCCGTGATTATTTCCTACCTGAAACCAATACCCTGATATCACACTTAGCTGATGTAAAGAAGTATCCCTGTAGCTAAACATCAAGACTGTTGTACCCATAAGACTTTTTCATGCGAAAACCCTTAGTAATAAAGGAAAAAAATATTAAGAAGTAAACACAACAGTTTACAAGTCAAATGATTTCCAAAATTTTTCAAAAGTTGTCACAACCCTGACTTACACATGTTCATACTTTCTAACTGAATATTACCATTTCAAATTATCATATAACAGTTCTATTTTAAATAAATATTAATTATTAAACTTCCTTAAAGTAATTAATGCTGCTACCACGTTAAAGACACTTTTTGAAGACACAAACCCCATCACCACCCACACAAAAAGAATCTCTCATATTTACCCGACTACAGATTCTCCTCATTCAACCTGTATTTAAGGGCCTTACAGAAAGACTGGTAGCCCCACGGCAGACCTGTTTTAATGCACTTAGTACATGTGCTTTCTTTCATATATTAGCTTTAACTTGAGGTAACACTTATTTTTTAATTCATTTTTAAATTGCCAATACAATAACTTTATATTTTTTGGTATGCAGGATTTACCAATTTGCATACACAAGTCAGCTACCATGAAGTGCTACTTCTGAATTTTACTTCCTTCCTGAATAGCTTTCATATGACAGGTACAAATTATAACTATTCATATTATGTAGTTTTCAAAAACTTTGAAGTTCTTAAGTCTTCAAGTTATTTAAAATAATGACTCTTAAAACTCTGAAAAACATATCCAATACTAAAGTCACATTTGGTTCTAAAACAAAATCAATAACTAGGACTTTTAAATAGAATGCAAGGGAAGAAGGGACACATTTAAAAAGAGAGAAAACTTTACAAACTGGCAGAGTTCGGTATGTAATGGTCACACACTAAAATTTACATGTGATTTTACACAACTGTCAAAAAGTGGAAAAATTTTCCAATGCAAATTTCTTCACTTTTGGGGAGAAAAAACTAAAACACAAATGTTTAAAAATGGCAATTAAAATATTTCAGAAAGCAGATTTAAAAACAAGTGGCAAAGAAAAATTAGGAGGAGAAACTCTGGAAAAATAGTTTATGATGGGGGCTTAAGGTTATAATACACACAACACAGACAAAACCCAACAGTCAGCTTCTAAATTTACTTTTAAAGTTCTTAATGAGAGTATTCTTAACTAGCAAAAGACAAAACATGAAAACAGTCAATTTCATTTCAACCAAATAATGACAAATGCAAGATATATAATGATTTCACTTTTAAGTCTACATACATAGCCTTTTGGAATATCTGTGTCCTCATTGCTTCCAGGGTCATTTTCTAAGTGCTGCTTGATTTTTTCCTCTAGTCCCACAGCATCTGCTCCTTGATACTGATCAATTCTCACTTTGTTTCGAAAAAACAGAAATGTAGGTGTTGCTGATATATTGTTGGTGGCAGCTGTTCCCTAGAATTGTCAAGTTAGATAGCATTACGAATTAAAACTATTCTTAAACCACTCTGATTATTCACTCTACATCTCTATGCAAGTTAAATATCATAAGCATGAACTAAAAACATGTAAAATAACTTATTCCTAATTGTTACTTAAGAAAAAGCAGGCCTAGTTTTAAGGGCACAACTATATTACCCTTAGGTCCACAATGATGAACAGCCCTGCATTTTTATATTTTAGTGTTAAATGATTCATCCAGTAGGATAATCGGCTTCCAATACAGAAATTGCACTTTACAATAGCAGACACTTCTCTCATAAGTACAGACTGTTTCTCAAATGGAGAAACCCAGAAGGGTATTGAGATATGTCAACACAAACCACTGCTGCTAGGAAAAAGCACACACCTGAAAAGACAGTAGCCCATCTGTCCGTGTAAAGGAGGTAACACCCTTTGCAATGCAATCCTCATCTAGTTCTACTCTTAAAGAAATGACTTCTGGTGTTCCATCAAAGACACTGCAACAGGTATCCTTCTAAATTCTGCTCTAACTCCACAATATTATAAAACTAGCTACCGAATGAAAATTAATTCTTGACCACTGATTCATTAAATACATTAAACTCTTCATGAGAAGTGTAAAGAAAATAGTAAAATAAATATGTCACCTTGCATATTCAAACACTAGAAAGAGGTACCACTATTTGGGTTTGGTTTTGTTTTGTTTTGTTTTCAAAAAAAAAAGCGTAAAGTTTACAGAGATGTCTTCTCTAAGCCTTATGAGTTTAAAAAAAAAAAAAAACTGACCTTTTGGAACAGTGCTGTCCAAAAGAAATATAATACAAGATACAAATATGAGCTATACCTGTAATCTTAAATTTTCCAGTATCCACAGTAAAAAAGTAAAGAGAAACAAGTGAAATCCATTTTAATAATTTATTTTAGTAAATCCAAATATGTACTTCAACATATATGCAGTATAAAAAGTTCATGGCATATTTTACATTTTTTCTTTCATACTAAGCCTTCAAAATCCTATGCGTATTTTACACTCACAGCACATCTCAATTTGGACTTGCCATATTTCAAGTGCTCAGTACCCAACCACGTGTGGTTACCATACACTATAGCTCCAGAAGACAGCACTTCCAGATTAGAGGCAGTGAATACTTAAAATAAGGCCAGTGCTGCTGTCCAGTAGTATATGAAATAAGTACCAAACAATAAACGTGTAACATAGAGTTTGCACCAAATCCCCAAATACTTATCTACAAGCTATTATAACATTCTAAGGCTTTTTTTTTCAACCCAGAAATGTATCAAAGGCAAAAGCTTCATTGGGAAGGAAAAAAAAAGTTACAAAGGTGTTACTTAGTCAAAAGACTACATTTTTAGTGTTGGAAGAAGCCTTCAAAAAAATTTTTTCCCTAAGAACTCCTCCATACTTCTACATATGTAAATACAGAACTGTCACACAGCCACGCCAACTCAGTAACCAGAGCAATCCACCTAACAACACTGTGGCTCAAGCACTAGCAACCAACATTCTGAACGTTCTGCTGAGTATGCACCTTTGGAGCTAAGGTTATAAACTGATCAATTCAAAACAAACTGTAACCAAGAATTCTTTACCACAGCTTTCTAGTCAATCAAAGTGTCAGTAGTAGAAGATATAATTTTACATTTGCAAAAAAAAAAAGAAATGTAAAACACATAAGTGCCAAGTGATCTATTAAGTTTAACAACACACCGTAGTTTTATATCAGAAAAATATTAATATTAGCAAACCCAGAAGCAATTAATATTGGATTTCCCTTCCCAATTAATATTGGATTTCCCAGGCATAACAACATCTGTAATAGCCTTGTCAACATAATATTATTCTACCTTCAAAAAGATAAGTACTTAGTGCATAAAGAGATAAACAAAGGATGATATAAATGTTGAATTCAAGCCAATTTGTAAATAAAAAACAATTGTTTAAGGAGTCTTTTGCCTTACCTGACACTGATGTACATCTACTTCCAAGAAAACTGCTTGTGGATACTTATTACTCATAGAACTGAATGCTGG
The DNA here is from genome assembly GCF_030028045.1 of Hippopotamus amphibius kiboko. NCBI lineage: Eukaryota > Metazoa > Chordata > Mammalia > Artiodactyla > Hippopotamidae > Hippopotamus > Hippopotamus amphibius. The sequence continues at coordinate 97,057,400 of NC_080196.1, forward strand.
GGCAATCCTTAAACACGGTCCACACCTGTGAGAAAGGTTAAGAGATGCTTGGTAAAATACCAACAAAGACTGTACTAACTTATACTGTAAAGATCTTGTCAATTAAAATATAAAATTTAAAAAATCCTGATCATCCTGTCTTTAGACTTCCTCACCTTTTGTACTGTACTATTATCAACAGATACACTTGCATCAGTACCACAGTCTTAATGACTACTGATTTATACTGTCTTTAAGTCTAATAGTGTTATCTTCCAGCTTTCTTCTCACTGAAACAAATTAAAGATCTAAATAAATGGAGGAATATACTATACTTATGAATTGGAAAACAATAATGTTAAGATATCAAGTCTCAATTTGATCTTTATTTTTTTAATAAATCTATTTATTATTTATTAATTTATTTCTTGGCTGCGTTGGGTTTTTGTTGCTGCACTCAGGCTTTCTCTAGCTGCAGCAAGTGGGGGCTACTCTTCATTGTGGTGCTCTGGCTTCTCAGAGCAGTGGCTTCTCTTATTGTGGAGCACAGGCTCTAGGTGCTCGGGCCTCAGTAGTTGTGGCTCAGGGGCTCTAGAGCACAGGCTAAGCAGTTGTGGCACATGCGCTTAGTTGCTGCGCGGCATGTGGGATCTTCCCGGACCAGGGATCAAACCTGTATCTCCTGCGTTAGCAGGCAGATTCTTAATCACTGGGTCACCAGGGAAGTCCCAATTTGATCTTTAAATCAATATAAAATTCCAGCAGGTTTCCTTGGAGAAAATAACAAGTTTAAATTCTAAAATCTACAGGGAGGACTTCCCTGGTGGTACAGTAGTTAAGAATTCACCTGCCAATGCAGAGGACATAGGTTCAATCCCTGCTCTGGGAAGATCTCACAGGCCACAGAGCAACTAAGCCCGGGAGCCACAACTACTGAGCCTGAGCTCTAGAGCCCATGAGCCACAACTACTGAAGCCCACGCGCCTAGAGCCCGTGCTCCACAGCAAGAGAAGTCACCGCACTTCCTAATACCACACACAAAAATAAATTCCAAATGGATTAAAGACCTACATGTAAGGCCAGACACTATCAAACTCCTAGAGGAAAACATAGGCAGAACACTCTATGACATACATCAAAGCAAGATCCTTTTGGACCCACCTCCTAGAATCATGGAAATCAAATCAAGAATAAACAAATGGGACCTCATGAAACTTAAAAGCTTTTGCACAGAGAAAGAAACCATAAACAAGACTAGAAGGCAACCCTCAGAGTGGGAAAAAATAGTTGCCTATGAAACAACGGACAAAGGATTAACCTCCAAAATATACAAGCAGCTCATGCAGCTTAATAGCAAAAAAGCAAATAACCCAATCCACAAATGGGTGGAAGACCTAAATAGACATTTCTCCAAAGAAGATGGCCATACAGATGGCCAACGAACACATGAAAAGATGCTCAACATCACTAACCATCAGAGAAATGCAAGTCAAAGCCACAACGAGGTACCACCTCACACCGATCAGAATGGCCATCATCACAAAATCTGGAAACAACAAATGTTGGAGAGGGTGTGGAGAAAAGGGAACTCTCCTGCACTGTTGGTGGGAATGTAAGCTGGTACAGCCACTATGGAAAACAATTTGGAGGTTCCTTAAAAAACTACAAATAGAACTACCATATGATCCAGTAATCCCACTCCTGGGCATATACCCAAAGAAAACCACAATCCCAAAAGAAACATGTACCATAATGTTTACTGCAGCACTATTTACAATAGCCAGGACATGGAAGCAACCTAAATGCCCATCAACAAACGAATGGATAAAGAAGATGTGGCATATATATACAATGGAATATTACTCAGCTATAAAAAGGGATGAGATGGAGCTGTATGTTATGAGGTGGATAGACCTAGAGTCTGTCATACAGAGTGAAGTAAGTCAGAAAGAGAAAGACAAATATTGTATGCTAACTCACATATACGGAATCTAAAAATGGTACTGATGAACTCAGCGACAAGAACAAGAAAGCAGATACAGAGAATGGACTGGAGAACTCGAGGTTTGGGAGGGGGCGGGGGGTGAAGGGGAAGCCGAGACGAAGTGAGAGAGTAGCATAGACATATACACACTACCAACTGTAAAATAGATAGCCAGTGGGAAGTTGTTGTATAACAAAGGGAGTTCAATGCGAGGATGGAAGATGCCTTAGAGGACTGGGATGGGGAGGGTGGGAGGGACTCGAGGGAGGGTGGGGGGGGGAGTCGAGGGAGGGAGGGAATACAGGGATATGTGTATAAAAACAGATGATTGAATTTGGTGTACCCCCCCAAAAAACAATAAATATATAAATAAAATTAAAATTAAAAAAAAAAAAGAGAAGTCACCGCAATAAGAAGCCTGTGTATCGCAACGAAGAGTAGCCCCCACTTGTCCCAACTAGAGAAAGCCAGTGCACAGCAATGAAGACCCAACACAGCCAATAAATTAATTAAAAATAAAGTAAAATGAAATAAAATCTATAGGTAAATATCAAGGATAGTCCAAGCATTGTGGCGTTCAAAGCTGAAGAAATTATATTATTAGATATTAATGACTACCAAAAACTTTGAGTATAAAGGATAAACAAATTCATCCATTTTAAAAGAAAAGGGTCCAAAAATAGACCCATCCCATACATAATAACCAAACTTATGAAAAGGTTGACACAACAGTACAGTGGGGAAAGAATGGTCTTTTCAATAAAGTGTTGAGTCAATATCGATATCCACATGGGGGGAAAAAATGAATCTTTACCCCTAAACTCACACTGTACACAAAAACCAATTCCAGATGGATTACAGATCTAAATGTGAAAGGTAAAACAACAGTTTTAGGAAAACAAATACAGAAGATACTTTCAAAACCTTGGAGTAAGCAAAGATTTATTTCTTAAAACACAAAAAGCATTAAAGAAAAAAGGGAAGAATTGACATTTTGGGATATACTTGATAAGATGGAAAATATTAAGGTTAAAACCTTTTGTTCATCAATACTACCATTTAGAGGATGAAAAGACAAACCATAGACTAGTAAAAAATATCCACAAAACACATCAAACATAGGACTCACACCTCTAATATGTAAAAAAAAAGCCCCTACAAGTCAATAAGAAGACTGACATCCAAAATAAAAAGGATACTCCTAAACTGGACAAATGAGGTTATCCAAACAGTCAATAAACAGAAAAAGACTTCCTCAGTCACTACAGAAACCAGGGAAATGCAAATTAAAACTACTCCCACCAAAATCTTTAAAACAATAAAGGAGGAAGTACTGTCAAGAACCTGGAGCAACTGACCTGTTAGTGACAGTGCAAATTGTTATAACCACTTTAGGGTGTAAGAAAAGAAACTGGCAGTATCTGCTAATGCAAGATTTATGTCACTCGAGGTATGGGAGGGGGCGGGGGGTGAAGGGGAAGCTGAGACGAAGCGAGAGAGTAGCACAGACATGTATATACTACCAACTGTAAAATAGTCAGTGGGAAGTTGTTATATGGCAAAGGGAGTCCAGCTCGAGGATGGAAGATGCCTTGGAGGGCTGGGGCAGGGAGGGTGGGGGGGACTCGAGGTGGGGGGAGTCAAGGAAGGGAGGGAATACAGGGATATGTGTATGGCAACAGATGATTGTTAATTTATAAAAATTAAAAAAAAAAAGATTTATGTCTACTTACGACCATTTCTAGGATATATAAAACAGAAATATCTACATTATGTTTGCCTTAGGGCATTTGAAAAAAATACTGGTAGTAGCAATATTTCTAATGGCCAAAAACTGAATGCCTCCTAAGTTCCTTTCAACAACAGAATGAGTAAATTAACTGTAGTTATTCACACTGGAACACTATACAACAATGAAAATAACTGATGTAAATCCTCATGCTAAAATATGGATAAATCTCACAAATAACATGGAAAAGAAGTACACTATATGATTCCATTTATGTACAGTTCAAATACAGGCAAAACAAATCAATGGTATTATAAGTCAGCACAATAATTACGTTTGTGAGAGTCAGTGACAGGATAAGAGCACGAGAGAGATTTCAAGAGGCTAGGATTGTTCTATTTGTCCAGGAGCTGATTAAACGTGCATGTATATTCAGTTTGTGAAAACTCTCTAAAGTATACTTTTATAATTGTGTACTGTGTGCATCTCAATAAAAGTTCCAGAAAATTAGAAAAGTCTTGGCTTTAGCAGACAGGAACACAGGAAAAGCAAATTCTAAAGCACAAAATGTTCAAATTCAAGCTTTGATTTTCTCTCCGTTCTTAACATTTTAATCAGCATTTATATCTTTTGCCATCCTTAAGACTCACACCAAAATGTCAAGAAAATAACTGTTAATTTCTTAAATATTAAACGATGCTTCTGCAAGTAAATTTTTGGATCTAACAATGCTCGAATAAGCCCTGCTACTAAATTTTAAAGGAACAAACATTTACAGTCAACAAAACCTATGTTTAGTTTAGTAGAATATTTCTGGTTATTAATAAGTCTTAAACATTATGGATAGGAGTACAAATTGGTAGATCCTTTTTGAAGGGCCATTCAGTCATTATCTAACAATTTTAAACAACATAACCCAAGATTCAACAATCTCACTTCTAAAAGTCACTCCTATCTTACACTTACTCAATTTCACAGTAATATGTATAAGTAAGTTCAATGCAATGTTTGAAATAGTAAAACTAAACGAACAAACAAAAAAACCTAGAAATAACCTAAATGGCAATCAATAGAAAACTATTTTTAAAGTTATAACATATAAAATAAATTACAAGGATATATTGTACAACACAGGGAATACAACCAATATTTTATAATAACTATAAGTGAAGTGTATCCTTTAAAAATTATGCATCACAGGCTTCCTAGGTGGCGCCATGGTTAAGAATCCACCTGCCAATGCAGGGGACACAGGTTCAAGCCCTGATCGGGGAAGATTCCACATATGTGCCGCAGAGCAACTAAGCCTGTGTGCCGCAACTGAGCCTGTGCTTTAGAGCCTGTGAGCCACAACTATTGAGCCCACGTGCCACAACTACTGAAGCCCACGTGCCTAGAGTCCATGCTCTGCAACAAGAGAAGCCACGGCAATGAGGAGCCCACGCACTGCAAAGAGTAGGCCCCGCTCGCTGCAACTAGAGAAAGCCCGTGTAGCAATGAAGACCTAACACAACCAATAAATAAATAAGTAAATAAATAAAAATTATGCATCACTATACTGTATACTTGTAACATCCAATACTGTACATCAACTATACTTCAAGTTAAAAAATTATGACACATTCATACCAAAGGATAAGGATAATTTATACAGTTTAAAAGAAAACTCTCACGATAAAATGTTCTCTATGACCATTAAAAATATGTATTTATATATGTTTTTATGTTATATATGTATATAAATAGATATTTAAAAGTTAGGTGGGTCACACAATAAACAATTACTTTTCTGTAAAGTGGGATTGGAAAAAGAAGAGAATTTAGGGGAGACTTTTAAAACTACCTATACTTCTGCATCCTTGCTTTTATATGATAAACAGGTATTTTCATAAAATACTAAATAAATTGCAAATAGAGGATTTAATGTTAACTGCATTTAAACAGTAGTCACAAATAAAGCACAGGTATCATGCTATATTATACCACAAAATATACCTGGTATACACACAATATCAGGTTTTCTCATTCCTGAAAAACCTTCTTTCTGTAAAAGCATGCACTCAAAAATAAGAAGGCTTATGGAAAAAATAAGATTGAGGTAAGGCATTTAAATCCATGCAACTCTAAAAACATTCCTAAGAAAAGCAGTAACTAACTAGTATTCAGGAAATACCTGGACAGACAGGCAGGTGGCTCAGACCTAGAGACTACCTCAGAGGATATTTAAAATGTACAAAAATGATCGAGTGGAAGTGCCCACTTACAGGTGCTGTGAGAATCCAGATGGAAGGGAAGCTCTGAGCCAGCGGGGCTGCCATCCAGGTAGGGACAGGAGGAAGCAAGCGCAACATGAGAATGACCCCCGCTGGGGAACATGAGCTGGCTGCAGGAGCTCCCGTTTAATCTTAATTTTGACTTTCTGAAAGGAACCTGAAAGGGAGCCTGCCTCTGTGGCTGAGGGCTTTTCTCCTTCCTGCAAAAGGTTCTATTTCTATTCCTGCTCTTCACTACCTAGGAAAAACAGAATTATGAACCAATACAACCTCTGCACTGTACTGACATCATCACTCTATTGATCAATCATGTATGAGCTAACTAGAGTTAAAGAAACCCTTCTTGAAGCTAAACAGACTGCACTAAAATAATGGCTACCTTGAAAATAAGTGTTCCCTTTCAAAATTTAACCTTATCTAGGTGCTTTGTTTAATTTTAGTTAGCCATCATAGGTTGGAACTTTAGTCAACCTATGTCAACCTAGTCAAAATCAAAATAAATCATAGAACACAGAAGCACAGATATATACAGTAGCATACTTTCACATTATAATCATTCAAATGAACTTATTTGTTATTTTAAGATGTTTTCCTCACTTACCACTAACATTTAAAAGTAAACTTAAATTTCCATCATTAGCTGAGCTCATGAACAAATCATTTGATTTCTCTGTGAAGAATGAGAAGGGACTAAATTCTTTTTTTTTTTTTTTAGCTCTTTATTGGAATATAATTGCTTTACACTCTTGCACCAGCTTTTGAGGTACACCAAAGTGAATCAGCTATATTTATACATATATCCCCACATCCCCTCCCTCCCAAGATTCCCTCCCACCCTCCCTGTCCTGGCCCTCTAAGGCATCACCCATCATTGAGTTGATCTCCCTTTGCTATACAGCAACTTCCCACTAGCTATCTATTTTACAGTTGGTAGTGTATCTATGTCTATGCTCCTCTCTCACTTCACCCCAGCTTCTCCTTCGCCCCCTACCCCACACCCCAGCCCCGTGTCCTCAAGTTCCATTCTCTACATCTGCATCTGCACTCTTGCCCTGTCACTGGGTTCATCAGTACCATTTCTTCAGATTCCATATATATGAGTTAGCATACGGTATTTGTTTTTCTCTCTCTGGCTTACTTCACTCTGTATGACAGTCTCTAGGTCTATCCACCTCACTACATATAGCTCTATTTCATTCCTTTTTATGACTGAGTAATATTCCATTGTATATATGTGCCACATCTTCTTTATCCATTCATCTGTTAATGGGCATTTAGGTTGCTTCCATGTCCTGGCTATTGTAAACAGTGCTGCAATGAACATTATGGTACATGTTTCTTTTTGCATTACAGTTTTCTCTGGGTATATGCTCAGGGGTGGGATTACTAGGTCATATGGTAGTTTCATTTTTAGTTTTTTAAGGAACCTCCAAACTGTTTTCCATAGTGGCTGTACCATCTTACATTCCAACCAACAGTGCAGGAGAGTTCCCTTTTCTCCACACCCTCTCCAACATTTATTGTTTCTAGATTTTTTGATGATGGCCATTCTGACCGGAGTGAGGTGATACCTCATTGTGGCATCACCCATCATCCAGTTGATCTCCCTCTGTTATACAGCAATTTCCCACTAGCTATCTATTTAACAGTTGGTAGTGTATATATGTCTATGCTACTCTCGCACTTCGTCCCAGATTCCGCTTCCCCACCCCCCACCCCGTGTCCTCCAGTGAGAAGGGACTAAATTCTTTAAGGACCTTTCCTATCTCTAAAATATTATGCTCCAAGCATGCCTAAATTTCAGGATTATTCTTTTTTCTCTTGCTTAGCCCTTGATTTGCAGCCCTTAGATAGTACATAATCTCAGGACCTTTCAGCTTGTTGTAAAAGAGATCAGAGACCATCTAGTCCAGGGGTTTAAAAAAAGAAGGAAAGAAAAAAAAAAAAAAAGAGTTCTTTTTCCACTCTGAACTTCTTTTTGATGGAGAGCTTATCTGTTAGATCAAATATGTAAGAAGGATTCTGAGTTATACTTTTTGAGAAAAACAAAACAAACAAAAAACTCAGCCAACAACCCTCTAGCTTTCTGCAAAACATAAAGAACCAAACCCACAAAACTGAAACTTTAAAATCGACCTAACACAATTATTCAATAAATGAGATGCAAAGACCAGAAAAGTTAAATGACTTGATCAAGATGAGATATTCTAGTTAATGGCAGGGCCACAACTAGAACAGTTAACTCCTAAAGCCAATCTGAGATCAGCTTTCTTTGAAAGCACCACCTTAGGATCTTCATAATCAGTAAGATCTGTGTTCACAATCATAATATAAATAGATTCTATTTCAAGAACTTGCTATTCTTTCCTATTTGCTAAAGTAGTCAGTGCTCCATCTCGAGCAGTAATACGTGTAAACACATTCAGCTGGTGTAGGTGTGGAAAATGCATGTGCTTTCCGAAGACATATTTTAAAAGCTTATTTTTCTGCAGGGTGTAACTTTAGGTTATTTCTAGATGTATTATATTCACTAATGGACAGGCACAACCATTACTGGTCCTATTAGTAATACAAAATAGCCAACATTCACTAAGCATCAGGTAACTTATAAAACCTTTAAATTCATTTAAGCTTTACAATTCCTCATTTTAAAAACAAGAACAAGGAAGTACAGTGCTGAAATTTGATCACAAAACCCAACTCTTAACTACTATTCCAAAACCCACCAAACAGTGGCCTGCTCTGTGCTTTTTTTTTGGTTATCATCTCTAAGTGAACTGCCAAGATTAAAAGTACTTACATGCTCTTAAAAGGAATCCAGACAGATTACATACTATGTGATACCATTTTTATAAAGTTCAAATTCAGACGAAATTAGCTTGTAGTGTTAAAATTCAAGAGTGAGAAGGAGCCTGGTTGGGGGGGCGGGGCGTGGGGGGGTGATTTTGCAATGCTGGTATTCCTGATCTGTGTATTGATTAAACAGGCGTAACCCCTTCAAAAATTTATCAAACTATACACTTAAATGGTTTGTGCACATTTCTGCATGCCTGCTATACTTCAATAAAAATATTTATTTAAAAAAAATTCTCTACATGTTCTCTAGGGCCTCACCATGCCCTAGTTATCACACAGTCACCTACCTCACTCCCTAATATTATCTGCCTGGTCCTTATGGACTGCTGGGCCTGCTAACTCTGTAATACGATAAAGTACCTTCAGTCCACAGCAATTATATAAAGTATTACTGGGACAAACTACCATAATCGTTAGATCTCATGATCTTAATATACACTGACAACCTTCTTGGATGGTAACGATAACATCTAACCAACTACAAAGTAAGACCTGCTTTAAGAAAACTGAACCTACTGTACAGCACAGGGAACTCTACTTGATGCTCTGTAGTGACCTAAATGGGCAGGAAATCCAAAAAAGAAGGGATGTATGAATACGTATAGCTGATTCACTTCGCTGTACAGTAGAAACTAACACGACATTGTAAAGCAACTATATTCCAATAAAAATTTTTTAAAAAACTGAATATATGATAAACATATCCACAAAAGTGGTACACTCATGAATTCAAGATAAAAATCATCCACTGCTGAGTTTTATGGGAAAGAAAATGTATATCCTTTTAAAGTTGGCATTTACCCATCAGTGATAAAAACTAGCCCTGTTTATGACCACTCAAGTGCATCCAGGTATATTTAAGAAGTAATAGTTTGGAGATATCAGTACAAAAATATGTTACCACACTATATAATGCACATACATATATATATATATATATATATATATATATATATATATATATAAAATTTCATTCTCTAAATTATATGGTTAGGCCTCATGTTATTATTCCCATTTTACAGGTAGGGAAATGAATATCGAGTGTGAACTGAAATGACTTCCATCAAAGGATTTTGCAGGCAGAGCTTATTCAAGGCAACATTTACTGAAAAATGTCAAGCTCCATGCAATACAGAGGTGAACCTGCATGTCCCTTCTGCTTAGGATGGGAAGTACAGGATAGCACTTTACAATCCAAAGAGCACATGCAACTCTGGGACCTTAAACAAGTCATTTAATCTCTTTGTGACTCAACTTCCTCATTTGTAAAATGGAGATAATTTTAAAGATTATTTTTGAGGACTGCAGGTGTCAATAAGTGCTTAAACAAGTCCCATACACAGACCAAATTGAATGTAAGTGATGACTATTTTAATTGCTTAAAAAACTACTGGAGAAGGGTGCCATTCAATACATGGAAAACAGTTTTTTCAACAAATGGTGTTGGGAAAATTGGATATCCACATGCAAAAGAATGAAGTTGGACCCTTACTTTGCACCATATACAAAAATTAACTCAAAAATTAAATCAAAGACTTAAGAGTAAAAACTATAAAATTCTTTGATAAAAACAGCAAGGAATCTCCATGACACTGGATTCAGCAATGATTTCTGGGATATGACACCAAAAGCACAAGCAACAACAAAAGAAAAAACCATAGATAAACTGGACTTCAGCAAAATTTTTAAACTTTTGTGCATCAAAGGACACCATCAAGAAACTGAAAAGGCAACCAATGGGAGAAAATATTTGCAAATGATATATAAGAAAAAGGATTAACACATAAAATATATAAAGAACTCCTATAACTCCACAACAATAACAACAATCCAATTCAAAATGGGCAAAGGACTTGAACAGGCATTTCTCCAAAGAAGACAAATGACCAGTGAGCACATGAAAAGATGTTCAACATTACTAGTCATCAAGGAAATGCAAATCAAAACCACCAGATACCACTTTACACCCATCTAGGATGGCCACTAAAACATAAAAGAGGGACTTCCCTGGTGGCCCAGTGGTTAAGAATCTACCTACCAATGCAGGGGACACGGGTTTGAGCCTTGATCCAGGAAGATCCCACATGCTGCGGAGCAACTAAGCCGTGCACCACAACTACTGAGCCTGAACTTTAGAGCCTGTGAGCCACAGCTACTGAACTCACGTGCCAAACTACTGAAGCCCGTGTGCCTAGAACCCGTGCTCTGCAACAAGAGGAGCCACTGCAATGAGAAGCCTATGCACCGCAACGAAGAGTAGCCCCCGCTCACCACAACTAGAGAAAGCCCATGCGCATCAACGAAGACCCAACGCAGCCAAAAATAATAATTAATTAATTAATTAATCTTAAAAACTAGTTGGTATGTGGAGAAATGGGAACTCTCCTGCATTGCTGGTGGAAAGACAAACTTGTACAGCCACTGTGGAAAACAGTTTGGTGGTTTCTCAAAAAGTTACACACAGAATTACCATATAATCTAGCAATTCCATTCATAGACATATACCCAAAAGAACTGAAAGCAGGGATTCACAGAGATACAGAGATCCGAGATCCTTGCACACCAATGTTCATCGCAGTACTATTTACAATAGCCAAAAGATGGAAACAACCCAAATTGCCCATCAACAGATGAATAAACAATATGTGGTATATACATACAACACGATATTATTCAGCTTTAAAAAGGAAGGAAATTAAATTAAAAAAAAAAAAAAAGGAAGGAAAACCTGACACATGCTATAACATGGATGACCCTTGAAAACATTATGCCAAAACAAGCCATAAACAAAAGGACAAACATCATATAATTCCACTTAAATGAGTTACCAAGAACAGGCAAATTCATAGAGACAAACTAGAAGAGAGGTTACCAGGGGCTGGGGGCAGTGGAGAGAAAGTATGGGAATTACTGTTTAACGGGTGCACAGTTTCTGTCTCAGATAATGAACAAATTCTAGGAAATAGATAGGGGTAATGATGGCACAACATAGTGAATGTAATGGAACTTCCCTGGCAGTCCAGTGGTTAAGACTCCGCACTTCCAATGCAGGGGGCACAGCTTCCATCCATGGGGAACTAAGATCCCACATGCTGTGCGGCTTGGCCAAAAAGATTAAAAAAAAACAAAAGAAAAACAAAACAAACGAAGCAAAAAAACCCCCAACACTGTGTACTTAATGCCACTGAACTGCATATTTTAAAATGACTAAAATGGCAAGTTTATGTTACATGTGTTTCACTACAAGTAAAAAAACAATTGAGATACTGGAAAGCAACTGAAAATTCTTAAACAAAAGAATGATAATTTGTACAGTGTTTTAGTAAAATAACAGGATGGATAAATCACGGCAAGTGAAAACAGGAATAAGGCTTCCAGGAGGGATGCAAAGGAAATGAAGAAATAGATGCTTGAGAAAACTATGTTCCTGGCCTAAAGTGGGATGACAATAACTATACTCACTTCAAATAAATTATGTATGACTCTGTCATCTCTCCCCCTGTTATGGTAAGGGGAAAAAAGAATATATTATTGAGGCACAAAGGTATAAACGCTCCCGCTGACTAAAATTAGAAAATGAGAGTCGTTGTTAAAATCATCTATTCCTTTTCCCGACTTTGGCCTAGGACTTATCAAATGTATAGGTATTCCCTCATATTAAGAATTAGTCATTATAAAATCAACAAAACTGGGAAGACAAACCTTAAAATCTTAACGTACTGCCCCTTTCCAATTTTGTGAGAGAGACTGGTCCCAAAGTAAGTCCTAACTTGTTTTCATCTCTATCACTCCATCTCCTAAAACTAATCTAATCCTAACGCCACCACTTAGATATTCAACATTTATTTAATCATGTTCAATAAGGTCTGAATCACTCTTTGCTCTGGGACTCAAAACACTGCCTTACAGTTATACAGTCACTTGAACGACAAAATGTGTTACATAAACAGTGATATCTGTAGTAGACCTCTCCAAGTTAGTGTAAGTGTAAATAACACCAGGGGGTCAAGGTAAATCAAGAGATTTCTAATCCTTCTGACTTGGCACTGACATACCCAATGGGAGGTCGGTAAATACACAAACTCGCTCAAATCTTGGTTCTGAATGCCTACTTCCAACACGTCATTCTCACACAGGAACACACTACACACCCAACATGGAAGATCCGCCAGCTCTGCGAGCTACGAATGATGTTGAGATTTACCAAAGCCAGATAACATCTTTCAAGTGCCCTGTCCTCTTAAACTATCAAGTCAAAAATGGAGTCTATTTGGTCAAAGCCAGATGTCTGGACACCTCTCTACCTGCACTGTATATACATACATATATGTATATACATATACCTACCATAATTTCCGTGATCTGATGCAATTGCTTACGCAAAGCAGGCCTAAGTTACAAAGTTACTAACCAAAGGAGTCACAAAAACGTGTAGAAAATTAAGAAGCATCCTGACCCAACATGAACTTAATTTAAAATGCATTAGCTGAGCTTTAGGTCTAAGCGCTACGTGGATTCGTGGGGTAGCTCAGTCTTCCTAAGGTTTTCCAGATATGCAGCTGGTGAGGAGAATCAAAGCGCTTGCTAAATTAAATTTTGGGGGTTTCTAAGATGCAAATGACAACTGCATCCCGGGAAAGAAGCAGACAGACGGGCGGCTGTGGGAGACTCCCACAGACACGAAGGAAAAGAGCCGGGCCACCCCCAAGAGCAGAGCTCTTCCGAGGACTCAGAAAGAGCGGGCGGGGACTCCTCGGGCTGGGGAATGCGGTCGGCCAGGCCTCCGAGTCCGCCCCGGACGCCCCGGTGCACAAACGGGGGTTCACACCCAGGAACTGAGGCCTAACCGGGCAGCGGCCTGGGGCTGCGGCCGGCGCCGGACATTCCGGAGCAGGAGGAGGCCGCAAGGCAGGCGGGATCCGAAAAGAGGGAGAGGAAAGCACGGACAGCCGCGGCTCACTGGGCTCGGGCCCAGACTCACCCTCGCATGGTGAACTTGACCACGGCGAGTCTGGAGCCCGCGCCGCTCAGCTCCGGCTGGAAATCCGGGTCACTCCCGACCGGCTTCACACCCACCATTCTCAGAGAGTCCGGCAGGGCGGCCGCGACGCCACCGGCTTCAAAACTGAAAGAGAAGACCCGGGAGAGGAAGGCGGGAGGCTCAGGAAGGCCGAGGCCTGGACAGAGGAGGTGGCGACCGCGGCGTCTTCTCCCGGGGCTCTCAGTGCCGAGTCACGCCAGGGAGCAGAGCGGCCGAGGGGGTGGGGATGGGAGGGGGGAGGGGAGAGGCGAGGAGAGGGAAGGCGTCCGGGCACCCGGCAGCCACAGCGCGGCAGGGCCGCCGGCGCTTGCGCACCTTGGCGTCATTTCCGCGCCGTCCGTTTTGGCTCCCACTGGCCAATCCTAAAGGGCGATCTGTGGCCCCACCCTCGACTGAGGAGCCCCTCACTGGCTGGAGCGACGCAGGCGCAGAAGAGGAGAGGTCACACGCGCAGACGCAGATTGCACTTAGGTGCGTTTAGTCCTCTCCACTTCCGAGACCTGGGGGTTTTACCGAGGAGTTTCCTAAGGGGAGAAAGTGAGAAAAGAACCGTTTTTCTCTCCAGGGTTTTCGGCTGGTACCTAAGGTCTTAAGTTCCCCCCTGGAAATACCTTGAGTATAGTCCTATCTCATATTTGGGACAAGTCCCCACACTGGACAGAGCAGGCTTTAGGAACATTTATTTAGGAATATTATTACGCTTGAGCTCCCTCGGAGTAGTTAGACAGAAAATATTGTACAGCTCTCTTTCATTTGTGCCTAAAAACATGAAAGCACCACCCCTCATTTAGGAACTCACAGTCTGATGAAAGACACAAACAATAGTTACGGTAACAAAGAGAGTCGCAAAGGAAACGCTGGAGACAAGTAAGATAGGAGGATGGGGCAGGTAAATTTGCTAGGAGATGTGACCCCTGTATTGAATCTTCATAAAGAAGAAAGAAGGGCATAGCAAGATGGTGAGAGATGGCAGGGTACTCCAGGCCAAGAAAGCAGCAATGTAAATGCATGGGTTGAGAGGGATGGGGATGATGATGGTGGTGGTGATGATGGTGGTGGTGATGGTGGTGGTGGTGAACAAATTATGTGCCAGACAAGATACAAACTCTTCATATATATTAGCTCATTTAATCCTCACAACAACCCTAATTTTCCAAAGTTCACACACCTAGTGCAAAGTCAAGCCAGCATTCAACTTAAAGCAGTCTAACACCAGCATGTTCTTTTAAATATTAGGCTAGGGGACAAATCAAATGGTTTACCTTTGGTTTTAGCTGGGGTGATGAAATTGAAGATGAAGATGAAGGTCAGATGATGACTAGCTAAGAAATTTGTATTTTAACAAGAAGGAAATGGACTAGACACTGCAGGACAATTTTGTGGTTACAAGTGTCTTTAGAAAAGCCCAGAGGTGGCAGTGAGGAGGACAGAAGGCAGTGAAACCAATTTAGGAGGTTACTGTGGTCATCCAGGAACTGAGTTACAGGAGCAGCTGCAGTCAAATGATGTATTTGAGAAACAATTAGAAGATGAAAACCACAGAGTTGAGTGAGCAGTAGGATCAATTTGATGAGATGACAAAGGAAGGAGTCTAGGATAATGCAACTATTTCAATCTTCTAGTTCTTTTTATTGAGTTAAGATGCCAGTAGGACATCCACGTGAGGTGTACAATAGAGAGTAAGAAGGATGAGTCTAAGATTAAAGAAAGGAGTACGCTAAAGCTATAGGGTTGAGAGTCATCCGTTTGGGTGATAATTGAAGCCTGAGAAATGTGAAAAGAGAAGGCTAAGGGTGCTGCAGAAACATGAAATAATTATTCCTAACTGAACACAGTCAGAGCAGAGCCTTAGTAACTATATTCCTTTTTCTTGTAATACCAGCACAGTGTAATGGCTTTAGACCCAAAGAGACAAAAGTGTTGATAATAAATCTCTGCTACTTATTATTTTGTGGCTGTGGACAAGCCACTAACCTCTCTGAACGTCACCTTTCTTGCCTGTGATAATTGGATTAATAATACCTAATTTCTAGGATTGTGAAGGTTAAAAGTAACAGTAGATGATGTACAAAAAGCACTAAGGTGCTTAATAAAACATATTTATAAACAATGGTGTGTTAGGGCTGCCGTAACAAAATGCCACAGACTGGGTGGCTTCACAGAAATTTGTTCCGCAGCTCTGAAGACTGGTAATCCAAAATCAAGGTGTCAGCAGAGATGGTTTCTCCCAAGGCTTCTCTCCTTGGCCTGTAGATAACCACCTTCTTGCTGTGTCCTCACATGGCCTTTTCTTTGTGCACACTTGCACACACACTAGCATGTCCACTGCTGGCGTCCCTTCCCCGCCTTATAAGGACACCAGCTCTATTGGATTGGGGCCCACCCTATGACTTCATTTAACCTTAATTACCTCCTTAAAGGTCTTATCTCCAAATATGGTCACGTTGGGGATTAAGGCTTCAACTTGGGTTTGGGGGGCACACAATTCAGTACATAACAGATGAATTATTATTATTCCCAAGGGTCCCCCTGCTTTTGCCCAAGAAGCAAATAGAAAGACTCTCAACTAAGGAACTTATGGTAAATATTAAGTGGGAGAGGGGACTTATGAAAGCAAGACTTTAGATATCTATAGATTCCTGAGAGGCAAGATAAAAAGAGGGGTTGTAAAAGTTAGATCTGATAGAGGCATTTTGTCGTTTACTTTCCATCTGTTTCTCCACATCCACTCAACCTTTCTTCAGCCTGCTCTTAGCTCCAGGAAGCTGACCTACAAGAACTGGATCAATAGAATTCCTTGTTGGAGCTTCTTGTTGGAGATTAAAGGGTAAAAGAGACTGAGACCCAGTTATTAGTTCTCACAGCTCCCATTCAGCTGTGTTGCTACAGGTTGATTGTGTGTCTTTACCAAAGGCCATAACTCCTGTCAGAAGGCTCTTCGTGTCATTGCCATTTCTGAGTTCCTGTAACCACCATCTTCCCTGGTCCCTTCAGGGCTGGGAGCAGGAATCACTCCTGCCTGTTGGTAGAACCAGCACAGTGAGACCCCCTGGCCTACTGAGAAACCCACTGTTGTGAGAGATCCTCACATAATCCGGAGATGCAGGCCAGGTGACTGTTGTCGTCCCTCGCACTGTGGAGCCCACGTGCCACAACGAAAAATACCAAGTGCTGCAGCTAAGATCCGAAGCTGCCAAAAAAATTAAAAAATAAAAGTAAAATAAGATTTTAGTGCATGAAATTTTCCCAAAAGATATTACTGTTTTTCTTCTAAATTTGGATATGCCACCCTGAAAACCTTATTTCCTGGAATTTCCATGAGAAAAAAAAAACACCAACTTACAGAACCTAAAACCTCTGCAAGAGTGACTTGTGGTTATCTTTATCTTTCCATTCCTGAGATTAACATATTCAGAAATGTCAAATATGCTGCACATAAACACCTCCTACCCCTTCCCTCACTTGACCATGGCAGATATCACGGTTAGAGGCTGTGGTTTCCCAGAGTCTCTGGCCAGAATTCCATTTGGCAGCACCCATTACCAGGGTCAGTACTCAGGATAAAACCTATTTGCCATCCCACTCCTTATTATGTCTGTCATACCCTGAGATTCGTAGTTCTTAAACTGTAGTGAATTCATTACAATGTGCGTTTCCAGTTTCACAGCCAGAGATTCTGATCTGGTAGAACTGGAGCACGGCCCAGGAATCTGAATTTTAACAAGCACCCAGGGTAGCTGATGCAAAGGGTCCATACTTTGAGAAATATTATTTGATGATAACTTTTCTGCTACCACATAACACTTACCGCTCACTTAAATATGTACATAGTACCGTGATAATGCTTTGAAACACCACTCCTCCAGGGACATCACAAGGGAGATAAGGCATTTCTACAAAAGTTAATAATGTGGTAAGTGCCATAGCAGAAATATAGATAATATATCACAGTAGTTCAGAAAAAGTAGAGAAAATTTTCAGCTGGGATGAGCATATAATGCTTGGTGAAGGAGCATGTTCTAATAGTCAGACCTAGATAAACATAGGAAGGAAATGCATGAAAAGTCATTCACAGAAATGACTCGCTGGTTCTTATTAAGTTTAGCCAGTCAGTAGAGAAAAGCCTTCTGTCGTGACTTGTAGCTACCATGGGTTCAGTTTACTGATTTTACAAACAGATATGTTAAAGGTATGTCATACGTGGCTGTATCTCTCCCACAGTCCTTTGCACACAGTAGATCAAAATAAGTATTGGTCAAATGAATGAGTGATTAGGAAGTCTAATGAGTGTGAATCTCAATCCACAAAAACAGGTGTACAAATATTTGTGTTTCATTTTAACTCTGAATCCCCACCCTCTCATTACATCCAACTAAAACAAAAACTTAACCTTCTCTCCTCCTCTGCCTGCCTCAGTAGTTGTAGCAAATTTTTGGTGTGGGAGTGGGGCTTTGCAGTGCAGATCTCTAGAATCACTGTCTCCGCTTACTCTCTTCAAGTCTAGCCCTCCCTGCGTCATGGGACCACTTCAGGGAGCAGGACCCTAAATCTGAGGCTGCCTATAGACCCAACTGCCTGGACGCATCAGTTTGCCATTTCTCCCTGGGTTTTTACTTCTCCCCTCCACCACAAGGAACCAAGGCTTCAGGCTCTTTTTCTTTAGCCTTTCTACAAAGGAATCTATCTCTAGTGCAGGGGAAAACCCTCTGACTTAATGTTTCGAAGGTATTTTGTTTGTACCTGTAATCCCCTTCCCTGAAGGCAGATGTGAGAAATTCTTCAGACAGAGCTGATCCAGCCTACAGTTATGCTTTGTTTGGCTGTACCTGCTAGAGTGTGTGTGTGTGTGTGTGTGTGTGTGTATGTGTACATGTGTGCGTATTGGTGATACTTGGAACTTTATATTACAACATTTTGTTTTCCCTGGTATTTCTAACTGCCTTCTTTCCTTACAGTATTTACCTTTATCATAGTATTTATTTTTTTCCAACTTTCCATTATACTGAAACTTCTACAGTCGAACCTTGAACAATACCTGGGTAAGGGGGCCAAACCCTCCCTGCAACGGAAAATCTGAGTATAACTTTACAGTCAGCCCTCCATATGCACAGTTCTGAATCAGTGGATTCAGCCAACCATAGTATATATTTAGTGAAAGAAATCTGCATATAAGTGGACCTCTGCAGTTCAAAACTGTGTTGTTCAAGGGTCCACTGTGTTTTGTCTCATTTTTTATTGGGTATCTTCTTCCCGGGTATCTTCTTTATCCTCGAGTTTAACCTAAATTGCTTGCCTTGTATCTGTTACACGGCTGTCATGCTGGGATTTCCTATACTGATCATCTGGGTAATCACTAATAGGCCCTGAATCCACTGATTTCTTTTCCTATGTACTGCTCTTTTGGGTATTTACTTGGGAGTGGAATTGTTGGATCATATGGTAATTCTATGTTTAACTTTTAAAGGAATTGCCAAACTGTTTTCTATAGCAGTGGCACCATTTTATTGATACATTACCACCTGCAATGCATAAGCATTCTAATTTCTTCACATCCTTGCCAGCACTTGTCATTTTCCCCTTTTTTGTTGGGGGTGGGGGTGGGTAATGGCCATCCTAATGGCAGTGAAGTGGTATCTCAATGTAGTTTTGATGTGGATCTCCCTAAAGACCAAAGCCTTTGAGCATCTCTTCATGTGCTTAGTGGTCATTTGTGTGTTTTCTTTGGAGTAATGTCTATGCAGATACTTTGCCCATTTTCGAATTGATTTGGGGGGGAGGATTGTAGGTTAAATATATCCTGGCTATTAATCCCTTACCAGATACATGATTTGCAAATGTTTTCACCCATTTTATGAGCTGTCTTTCACTTTCTTGATAGCGTTATTTGATGCACAGAAGTTTTTAATTTTGATGAACTTTAATTTGCCTATTTTTTGGTGTAGTTATCTGTGCTTTTGGTGGCATATCCAAGAAATCTTTGCAAATCCCATGTCTTAAAGAACCCTTATGTTCTCATTAAGAATTTTATAGTTTTAGCTCTTGTGTTTAGTTCTTTGATCCACCACCCACCGTTTTCGAGGTAAACTTCTTCACTGTGATTCTAATCATTTCAAAGTATTCTCACGGTAGAAAAGATAGGACAATTTTCCAGTTTCATTTATATTTGAGTGTTTGTTGGGCAGGCATTATGAAATAACTGTACACTCTCTGATCTAAATTTTTCTTTAAATGTAATCCTTTTTTTTATAAAAAGGAAAGAGAAAAGCCAGTTTTTGAGCTTTTGAAAAGCAAGAATAAGAATTTAATAAAGAACTTTTATACTACAAAAAAAACCCCATAAATTCCTCTGAGATATAATATACCTCTTTATTTTTTTGAAAGAACAATTTGTCATCTGTGATTTATTTCGTATTAGATTTTTTTTTTACAACTTTTATTGAGATACAGTTAACATACGATAAACTGCATATATTTAGAGTGTACAATTTGGTATCCCAATCTCCCAGTTCATTCCCCACAACCCTGCCCGCTTTCCCCACTTGGTGTCCATATATTTGTTCTCTACATCTGTGTCTCTATATAATATACCTCTTTAGATAACTAAATTTGTATCTGCGGAAGTCCAGGGATACAAATTTATTGATGAATCACATAAATTATATAAAACCTATCAACTTATCAAAATTACACCTACCTCAACACTTTACATACAAATAACTGCTGCTTAATAGCCTATTGTTGGCTTATACCTGCAGAAGTAGTGAATTTACAAAATTTTATATCATGCCAGTTTAACTAGGCTTATCAACTGGCTAATTTCTCTTAAAAAATAATTTTAGGTGATAAGCTTTTCTTTGTTTTTAAAGTTTTGAGGACAAAAATATGAATTCATGTAATATAAATATTAAACAGAAAGGAAATCCTGCTTCATAATTTCTAAACCCTTTCTAGCTGTATGCTACTGAATTTGAAAATCAAATACCATTTCCCATAGTTGTCCCTAGGTGGCACAATATCTTTTCAATCAAAGGGCTGTGATTTCCCCTTAGATATCAAATCCTCCTATTTACCAGATGGACCACTTGTCCCACTAACACTATATTTTTAGTTTGGGAAATTAGTCAGTGTCTTGCAGGAGAGAGTTTCCTAGGAAGTCACAGAGTGATCTATCACTGTCATAAATATCCTCCTCCTTGAACATACTGAAGAAACTTGCTGATGATTCTGGATCAGTTTTGGGTGTTTCTCAGAAATGCAAAATAGTTTTTTCTTCTGAAATTTATATCTGAGGTTCAGAAGTCATTAAGCTATCTAGAGTTTCTATCAGACAAATATTTCCAACACCTCAGCCTCTGATAGTTCATATTTTTAATTTTTTAAAAGAGTATGTTAGGGGTTAGAATTAACTCTTTGGAATTGAAAAACTAAACTATAACTACATATAACTATGTTTTCACTTAATCACTTGTAAAGAGAGTTATTTTTTCCTGTGGTGGTGTAGTAGATATTGTCTGGCTAGAATAGTCAGATAGAGAAGAAATGATAAAACTCTTAATAGAGGCTTTCACTGTATTCAAAGACTTTTTCAGGCATGTCCTTGAGCAAACACACACACACACACACACACACACACACACACACACACCCCAGAGTATACATCCTCATCAGTCAGTCCATTCTTGAGTAGCAATACCTGCATACTCTGAGTACATCTGAGAACCAAGCACTGAAGACATTGGATAAAAATAAAATGTATGTTAGCGGCTTCCGTACAATAAGGAAGTGGTTATTTACACAACGTGAAAAACAATATTTCCCACCAAAATTCAAAATATTAGAAGGAAAGTAGGAGGGTCAAATGCCAGGTGTCATATAATTTTTTCTGTAAATATTTCAACCTGCATGTCTTGGATAAGGATTCCTTTAAAAGTCATAATCAAAACACCATTGTCACATCTAAAATGTTAATGATGCTTCCTTACTATCATCAAATACCCATTCATTGTTAAAATTTCCCATTTTTCTCCTAATTTACTTTATAACTTACTTGAATCAATATCAAAATCAGGTATATACATTGTATTGGTTGATGTATCTGTCTCTTGTCTCTCTCTTATTCAAACTTTGTTTAATCTGCACTTCTTTTTTCCAACTTTTTATTTGAAAATATTCAAATGGACAGAAAAGTTGTAGAAGAAGAAGGAGGAGGAGGTGGAGGGGCAAGGAGGAAGAAGAGGGAGAAGGAGGTGGTACAGTGAGAAGAAGGGTACCCCTTCTTGCTAGTCATTGACTGGAGGACTCCCCAAGAAGAGGGTGCCCTTGACTAACTTCACCTTGTTCAGGCATTCAACAGGGGCTGCCCCAGGAATAGGTGACCTCAGCTGGATAGCTAAGGCGACCCTGAAGAAGCTAATAGCAGGAGCCGAGAGCAAACCATTCTCCATGGAGCTGGGAAGTGGATTTTTCTGGAAAGGGAATCCAGCAGTGCATCTTTGTGTCTTCCACAGTCCACAATTTGTAGCACATGGATCCTCTTCCTCACACAGGTTTGGGGGGCAGCACTTCTTGGGCTCTGATGGTCCTCTCATCCTGATAGGAAACAGAGGAGGGAGGCTAGTAGGACAAAGCACAGCCCCCTGTTGCTACAGCTGGTGACTCACCTCCAAGTGGCACTCACCACCTTCTCCGCAGATCCTAGTTTCACCGTTGCTGATCTTGGTGAGGGACCCCAAACTCTCATTTAAGAGGAACATGAGCACCCCCAATCTCATAACCTTCAGTCCTTCCTAGAAGGCATGAGTCTGAGCATAGAGAGATGTTTCTGGAAAAAGACATCCTATTGCGTGGAAAGAAATGGTTAGATTCAGTGGAGGTCATGAGATGGGAAAAAAAGAGAAGTCTCCCCAGTTGACTTTCATGTCATGTGAGACAGTGCAAAGGGAAACTCTTACAGGGTTTTAGTCACACAAAACCATGCAAAGAACACTTATACTCCTCAGCTACCACGTGACGATGAGTGAGGACTCTCAGTGCTAACGTGAAGCCCGCAAATATGACATGACTTTTAGGGCAAGGGGTCATTAAGGAAAGGATAGAATTAGCAAAGTACTAGGAACTATGGGGAAACACCAAGCTGCAGATTTACAGTCTAAATGAGGAAAAAAATAACAGCGCACATGAAACAATTCGAAAATGATAGTCATAATTGAGGGTATTGTTAGACCACTGGGCAGCATGATAATCTCCCTTTTTTGAAAAATTTTAAATGGAGGAACAAATCTTTTTGCTTTTTGGAACTTAGGAAGTCCAGGAAGTATTGGTGTGCTGTAGGGTAATAGCGACTAAATTCTAAAGACAGAAAGATACTTGAGTTTTTGTTGTTGTTGTTGTTGTTGTTGTTGTTGTTGTTTTAATACCTGTAACCATTAAAATGTGGCATGTTGAAATTCCTGACCCTTACTCTGTGGATTCCACTTATGATTCTGTTCTGGTGCCAACTATACATTTTTAGTTAAAAAATCAACAACAATGACAACCCCTTACTTGTTTCATTGTTTCTTTTTCCCACCTAATTCACATGATGCCTTGCTGCTAGATTAATATTTGTGGCTGAAACACCCTGTGGTGCCTGTCCAATGAGTCGTGCTCTGTATAATCATCTCTCTTTGAGTGCAGGTGAAACCTGTGACTTGCTTCTAACTGATAGAATATGGCAAAGGTGATGGTCTGTAACTCCCTTGACTAGGTTACTATCTACAGCTTTATCTATATCATCTGTATCTATAGCTATATGACTCCATCTTTCTTGCACTCAGTAGAGAGATGCTCTGTGCTGGCTTTGAAGAAGTAGGCTGCCATGTTGTGAGAAGGTCCTGTTGTCAAGGAACTGTGGGTGGTCTGTAGGACCTGAGGGCTGGGACCCTTAGCCACAAGGAAATAAATGAGCCTGAATGAGCTTGGAATCAGATTCTTCCCTCGTCAAGCCTTCAGATGAGAATCAGTCTGCCTGACACTTCAATTGTAGCCTTGTGAGATCGTGAGCAGGGACCCAGTTCAGCTGTACCTGAACTCCCTTCCCATGGAAACTGTGAGGCAATAAATGTATGTCATTTTAAGCCACTAAATATATGGTAATTTTTTATACAACAATAAACACAGGGACTTCCCTGGTGGCCCAGTGGTTAATAATCCGCTTGCCAATACAGGGGACATGGGTTTGATCCCTGGTCTGGGAAGATCCCACATGCCACGGAGCAACTAAGCCTGTGTGCCACAACTGCTGAGCCTTCACTCTACAGCCCATGAGTTGCAACTATTGAGCCCTCACACCACAACTACTGAAGCCCGCACACCTAGAGGCCATGCTCTGCAACAAGAGAAGCCGCTTCAATAAGAAGCCCACACACCCCAACAAAGAGTAGCCCCCCCACTTGTCACAACTAGAGAAAGCCCATGCATAGCAAAGAAGACCCAATGCAGCCAAAATAAAATAAATACATAAATTTATTTAAAAAAACAATAAAAGCAAACACAATATTGTTAGGAAAAGCCCCACTCTATGTGTTTGTCAAAATTTTTCAATGGCTTTTCATTGCCTTTAAAGTCCAAAACCTGATAAGGGCAATCAAGGATTCTTGTTATCTGAAATTATTCTATTTTTTCCTAGGTTATTTTTTTTATTACTGGGTCTAGGGCCACTCTGATAAAGACTATACCAACCTAAGAGAGAACTCCAGGGCCAAGACTGCCTGTTGAAGGAGTACCTCATGGGGCAGAAATAGCAGAGTCCTAATATAACAGTTTCTCATTGTGTACATCTACTTTATGTCCTCTGTACTTCCCCTGAATTTAACTTTCTGTTTATTGTATAAACTCATGTTTTATATTTCAATACTAGCAACAAGGTTGTTTTCCTTTCCCAATTTTTCCTGTTCTAAATCCTACCCATTTTTTTAGATCTCCATAAAATCAAATGTGATTATTCCTCCTCACCCCCACCTAGAAGTAATTCGTTTCTTTCTCCCCTTTATTTATTTATTTATTTATTTATTTAGCTGCGCTGGGTCTTCGTTGCAGCACGCACGATCTTCATTGCTGCATTGCTGCGTGTGGAGTCTCTTAGTTGCAGCATGAGAACTCTTAGCTGCGGCATTTGGGATCTAGTTCCCTGACTAGGGATTGAACCCCGGCCCCCTGTATTGGGAGCACAGAGTCTCAGCCACTGGACCACCAGGGAAGTCCCTCGCCGCTGCTTCTTACGTTGTATATTTCTCACGCTGAGCAGTATTACAGCCATATATTGCTGGACATGTTCATTCATTTTGGCTGCCCAGCATCCAAACACTTGCTGATATTTAGGGAATTCCCTCTTTTGTGAGTCTTGGTGGGAAGCAGAGGCTGCCATCCTCTGTAGAAATTAAACCTGCCAAATTCTTGCTTTCTCATCTTGCTTTTCAGTGGTTTCAATAAATGTATGTCATATCAAATTTTTGATTATTTAAATCTTTTAAGATTTTTGTAAAATTCCTCCAGGGTTATGGTAAGGTTAGGGTATAATCTTGAAAGGATTACTATGCTGAGGGCGAAAATCTTAATTTACAGGAAGATTATATGTGCAAAAATGTATATATGTGTATATAAAAATGTGTGAATTTTTCTGAATTCATTATTATTTGAAAATTTATTTTAGTCCTCTGGCTTAGGAGGTTACACACTTATGTAGACTCTGGCAAATAATTTTGTAAACTTGGTGGAGAGGGTCCAGAATGTTAATACCCTGAAAGTTTCTCATTAATGTTCCAATTAATCTTCGTATTCCTAGGAAAGTATTGGAAACATAATAAGTGTTCAATTAGTATTTGTTGAATAAAAGAGTCAACTTTATCTAGGAAAGATAACATAGATTTCCTTTATTAAAAAAAAAAAATTTCCTTTACAAACCAACCAAGATTTCAGACAGCCTAAGGTGATCCTTCGGTAACCACTCTATGCTTCCTATATTTCCAAAAAGTCCTTATAAAGTGTAAAGGGGATTATGAACTTAATGGTTTAGATGTACTCATCATCACAACAGATGGAGTAAGTATATTGAACCAGCTGGCAGAGGAATTAATTTCTTCTATTTGACATCATTTCCCTGCACTTCCCTCTTCCCTGATATGATTGCCAGGCAGTTAGTCAAAAGTAGAAGAAAAACATAGAATGCCAATTTTCAGTATAAGACAATTTCAGAATTATTGATTTTCAAGCGTTCTATTGACAACACTTCCTTGGTCAACATTATGATTTAGTTTTTCTCATTATGGTGATGGCAGAGATGGTCTCTACAAATCAACAGAAACAGCATATAAGAAACAACACCTGAGACCTAGAGGATGCTAAATGGCCTAGTGAAGGAAAGAGGGGTATCCCATCTAGGACGCTGATGGGTCTATAATGTGTTGCTGGGAGGTGGATGTCTAAGATGGGGAGAAGGGGAGGGAGAAGTTTGCCATTAGCAGCTTTAAACAAAAAGAACAAAGAGTCTCCCTCATAATCCCATTATACAAAGGGTTAAGTTGCAACCCACTGCAGCTGCCCACAGGCATTGAGGGAAATCCAGAATGAAGAAAAATAGGATGAAGTATTCTGTTTTGGATATATGGCCCCTAGGTAGTTAAAATGCATATCTAAGGAAGAATTTCACTGACACCAGATTCTTGCATCTTTCCGTACATAGAAAAGCCCTAAAATTATTAACTTGAGATCATCTGGAGTCTGTGTGTGTGTGTGTGTGTGTGTGTGTGTGTGTGTGTGTGTGTGTGTGTGTGTGTTGTTTAGCAGTAAACTTTTTACCAAGATGTGTGCTTAACTACATGTATTTCCCAGCCAAAACACACACACACACACACACACACACACACACACACACGAGATCCTTCCCTACTTCTTTGGAGCAGACCCCTCATCTCAGAGCTACTTAGAGGTTGTTTCCTGGATGACAGTCCGCAGTAAGGTCCATGAATAAAACTTAACTCACAACTTCAACATTGTGCCTTTTTTCTTCCAGTTGACAGTTTCGGCAACCACAAAGGGACCCAGAGCTGACTTCTCTCCTTTGCGTAAACTCCACAAGGATCCGAAGCCTTGCTACCAGCAAGGACTCCTTGTCCCCTTTTGTCTCCTAGGTGAGCCCAGATAATTCGGTAAGTTTCTCCTGGTCTTGGATTTCCTGTCTTGGTTGATGATCCCGATTTTTATTCTATGATGTATAAATTCCACACTATGAGCTAATAGAGGCTGCTTGAACTTAAGGTAGTGCAGAAAGGAGGTACCTTGAATTCTAAGTTGAAAGACACTGGGAAGATTTTGCCCAGTTGAAAGACATTGTAATGCAGATTTCAGTTACTGCCTTCTCCATTGATAAGTGTTTCTAGAGATCAGTCTTTTGATATCATTTAGGCTGCAGCCCAGTTTTGGGGGGCATTAAAGGCAACTATCTTGTTTTGTAAATCTCTACAAATCAGAAATGTAAACACTGCCCAAAATGACCTGAGACTGAGCCTAGTTAACTCAATCAGGTAAAACCTGAACCCAAAGAGGGGAAAAAAAAAGGGAAAAGAGGCCTCCTAAAATTCAAACTGCTGGAAAGGCTCCCTCACCCAAAATCTAATTCATAGCCTCCTTAAGGTTTTGCCAAGGATGAATACAAATCTTAAAAGTCTTTTCTGGGAATTCCCTGGTGGTCCAGTGGTTAGAACTCTGCGCTTTCACTGGGGAGGGTGTGGGTTCAATCCTTGGTTGGGGAACTAAGACCCCACAAGCTGCCCAGCACAGCCAAAAAGAAATAAATTAATTTTTAAAAAAAGAGGCTTCTTTGCAAATAGTAAAAAGCCTTAGCCATTTGAGAGGATAAACTTAACTTATTCCACTGTCATTCGTAAACTAGTAAGTTTTACATTGTAATACATGTTTCTTGACTAAATTTTAAAATGAAGCTGTGAGATCTCTTGTTATATCTGTTTATCTGTCTGTGTGTACATTAGAGATATATGTCTCTACCTCCAGATGGTATTATCAAATCAATTTGTTAAGGAGCTCTGTTTAATTTACTTAAAAGTAAGCACTTATAAATTAAATATTTCTAAATGTTTTACCAACCAAATGAATTTCAAGTTTATGTGATCTGGAAGATACTCAGTATTAAATTAATCATTATTAAAGTTTAAGCTTATTAATTTAACTAGTACAGATGTCTTACTTTTATTGCATCTAGGTTTACTAAAAGTTATCAAATATTATCTCTGTTACAAAATTTATTAGCAAGAAGAATAACTTGGGATAATGACTGACTTGGTCTAATGTCTCATGGATGTCTAATGTCTTCTCCAATGTCTATGTTTTCATGCATAATCTAAACATAACTGTTGGGAACAAGTAAATTAAACAGGTATAAATGGGGTAAGAGCTTTTAGGCGAACTCTTTAAAAGTAATTTTGTTTATGGCATTGCGTACAGCGAATATTGCCTGCCATTCCAGTAAACAAGGATCAAGTCATCAGCCACTGTAGCCACCTCGTACCCCCTTTCCCCAGATGGTGCACCCTGAGGGGAATTCAGGATAGAGAAAAACAAGAAGCTTATTTGCGTTGGACACTGGCCCTGGATGATGCATAGCTAAGGAATAATTTCAATGAGCCCAGATTCTTGCATTTTCCCATAGATAGAAAAGCACTAAAGTCATTAACTTGAGGTGCCTATTTTTGTTATTAGCAGTAATTTTTTGATATTTGACGACCTGTCTTTTTTCTGTTTGTTTGTTTTGTTTTCCCAGCAAAAAACTCTTATATATCCTGACTCCTCCCTTACATCTTTGGAGCAATTTCTCAGAGCTATTTGAGAGGTTTTCCCCTGGGCTATAGTCCTCAGTAAGGTCCCCAAATGAAATTTAACTTGCAACCTTTAGGTTGTTTTTTCTTCAGTCAACAGTATGTCTACTTAGGGACTTCTAAGTGGCGCAGTGGTTAAGAATCCACCTGCCAATGCAGGGGACACAGGTTAGATCCCTGGCCCAAGAAGATCCCACATGCCGTGGAGCAACTAAGCCCGTGCACCACAAATACTGAGCCTGCACTCTAGAGCCCATAAGCCACAACTATTGAGCCTGCATGCCGAAACTACTGAAGCTTGCGCATCTAAGAGCCTATGCTCTGCAACAAGAGAAGCCACTGCAATGAGAAGCCCGTGCACTGCAAAGAAGAGTAGCCCCCTCTCTCCGTAACTAGAGAAAGCCCACGCACAGCAATGAAGACCCAATGCAACCAAATTAAAAAAAAAAAAAAAAAAAAGACAAAAAACCCCAATATGTCTACTCAAAAATGCCTTCTCTGGATTTTTGATAACGTGAAACTTTAAAGTTTTGCTAAGTTAAATGATAGAAATTTATTAAATATATAGATGATTAATAAAATAGACACTAATTACTGAACATAGGCTTCCTTGTACAGAGAAACTAAAGATATTCAGGACTATTTTTGTTTGTTTATTTTTTGGCAGCACTGCACGGCATGTGGGATGTTAGTTCCCCAACCAGGGGTTGAACCAGTGCCCCCTGCACTGGGAGTGTGGAGTCTTAACGACTGGACTGCCAGGTAAGTCTCAGGACTATTAATAAATATGTTTGGTGCTGTACTGAGAAATTTTTTACAAAAAAAGTTTTAAGAAATCACAAATAGCATTTGTAAGTTTGCCAATCTACAGAATGCTAATGTAAAGGACAATTCATAATCACTTATTTCTTAATTTTCACCAAAAATTAAGGTTTTTAAAGGTTAAGAATTCCAATATGTGTAATTAAATTAATAAAGAAAACAGCTTCACAGATAAGAAAAAATATAAAGACTAGAAATGCATTTTGCTAAGGGAAAAGAAAGTGATTTTGTCTTAAATCTGGTTCTTTCTAAATGAGGGGAGAAAGGGACAGACAAATAAGGATATAGAACAATTGTAAAAGGTTTGTGAGAAAAAAGGAATCTTTAGAAAGGATTCTGTGTGTGGTCAGGCCTGGCTAAGAGTAGAATATATTTAATCACTTAAGTAAATTTTAATATTAAAGGTAAGGTGGTGCAAAGCTAGAATTTGATTGTCTCTCTTTGTTAAGAGGAAAATTTTTCTTGAAATACTGATCTTTTTGATAACATTGGAGAAAGTTTATTTGCCTTTTAAGTGATCTGTTAACTGTCTGTATTTTGCCTTTAAAATCTTTTATTGTCACTTTGGTTAACTGAATAAGTATTGTTTCACAGTGACCTATGATTCTACTTGACCAAGTGTTTTAAAATTTTTTGATATTTTTGACAAACTTCCCCAAGTCATTCTAAATAAATTTCTTTTGCTCTCTAGCTAACTTTGGGATACTTCAGAGTGGTCCTGAACCATCTCAAGGAGAGCTACTAAACTAATTAGGCTTACTTGGTATGTTAAATTACATAGGAAACATTGTCAAATAGTGATGATACACCTTCTTAGGTTATACTGTGTGGGTAAATGTTATTATATAAAATTACTAAAATTTTAATATGTCCTGGTATATCAATCTTAAATCTACTTATTATCCTAATGTATTGTGTATCACAGAAATAACCCAAATTTCCTCGTCAATTGTATTGTAATTAGATCTTTATGCCATTTTCAGTTTTTTGTCATTTATAGACAGTTACTGTTTTACTCTGATGATGTACAAAACTGAAGATCTTCAGGAAGATTCACAAAAAGGACTTTTTGACACATACAGGTTTCTGACAACTTTTAGATCATACCACTGAACTGGGTAAGAAATAACAAAACTCTAATGGAGAACCTGATGGCTTCATAAAACTACTAACAAAAAATCTAAATAAACAAGAATTAATTACATGTGACTGAATGAACTGAGTAAAATTTATAATGTTATCACTTTTTCTCTTAAACATGATTGGCTTTTACTCTTTGTTTTCCAGATGAGAGTAAAACTTTCCTCTTATGCTGTGATGAGCAGCAAGGTGATAAATTATACCTTTGGAAATGAAGGTGATAAATTATACCTTTGGAAATGAAGATAAGACATTTCTCCTCTTCTCTTTACCTGATCCCTCCAGAATTTGGTTTCTCCAGCTGACTCCCCTCTGGACTTGTTGGCTTATTGTGATCCTGATTACAACTAGTTTTATTAATCAGTGTTTTAATTTTTTCTCTCTTTGTTGTTTTTGGACTGTTTATGTTTATGTGGACTCTGTCTCTTGCTGCTATACTATGACCTTATTAATGCTACTAGCTATGTTACTTACATCCTGCTTATTTTATAAGATTGTTGTTCTTACATTACTTGACGTGTAACCAGGTCTCTGAAAAAACTAATAATGGCTAATTGTCTGGAGGCAACTGATCACATATATAGCTCTATACAAAATTACCTGTAATATTTAGTACAACTCTAGATATAGGAAAAAGCAACAAGGGAGAAACAATTCCTGGATCGTAATAGACTAGTAAGACACAGAATCCTGAGAATTTTTAGGTTATTAACAGGGCCTAATCCAGATATAGCATTTGAATGGCCTTTCAACAAAATCCTTGCCTGACTGAGAGAGGAGCCTTCCTAGCGCTGTGGGACAAATTGGTCATAAAATGCCTCCCAAAACATGGTTGATGTTATGACCAAAAGGAGGGACGATTTAAACAAAAAGAAGAGTCTTGCTCATCATCCAGTTATTCTAAGGATTAAGTTGTAACCCACTGCCCTGAGGGGAATTTATGCTGGAGAAAAATAGGAGGAAGTAGTTTGTGTTTTGGATATATGGCCCCTAAGTAATAAATGTGAGTATCTACCGAAGAATTTCAATGACCCAGATTCTCGCATCTTCCCATAAATAGAAAAGCACTAAAATTATTAACTTGAGATATCTTTGTGTGTGTGCGCACGCGCACGCCTGTGTGATTAGCAGTAATCTTTTACCAAGATGTATGCTTGACCCATGTATTTCCCAGCTGAAAGTTTCGTTTTTTTTTTTTTCTCCTTGCCACATTGCATGGCTTGAGGGATCTTAGACTTGTGGGAATCTTAATTCCCGGGCTAGAGATTGAACCCAGGCCCTGGCAGTGAAAGGGTTGAGTCTTAACCACGTGACACGTAAATTACGTTTGGCACCTGTCACCCCTAACTGTGTGAGTCACATCCTGTGCCTCTCACTCCCTAACCTTAGTACATCCTGGCGCTTACATTCTGTATGCCCCCCTGCAACAAATCACCCCCTGCGGCTTTTGCATTTCAGAAAGGTCACCAGCTGATAAACCAGAAGCAAAGGGACCCCAATTACTGGGCGGCCTGATGCCAGCTATGACTGTTTTGAAATAATGCAAAGGAAAAAGAATGCAAGACCTTCACTACTTTGATCCTTAACATATACCCCAGACTGTGAGCCCCACATATAAAATTTTCTCAATTCCCCAAGGAGGGCGGCACAGTTCTTGAGGCGCTAGCCTACTGTGTCTTCTCTTTGCCTGGCAAAGAAAATAAAAAGCCTCTCCATTTCTTATCTTCCAGTGCTCTGTCTCTGTATTTTTATTCAGCATCAGTGTACAGGGAGCCACATTTGGCAACATTATGCCTATTTTGTATATGCGGATATTGGGGAGATAAAGAGAAAAAGCAAGATGCCCCAGATGACACTAACAGTGTGCAGTGGAGGAACCAGGATCTGAATACCTGCCTCTCTGAATGCAGCACTTACCTCTCACCACTCTTTGCCACCCACACGAGTGCACATTCATTTTCTCTCCTGTACATGAATGTTGCACAAGGTCAGACTTCCCCTAGTCAAGCAGGGGAGTTCCTCCTCTGGCCCTCTGCATCAGGCCCAACAGCCAAGATCTGGGTCAGAGGAAAACAGTAACCAAGTTCCAGAACTAACACTTTCTAGGCGTCTGGACCGAGTCTTGGGGGCAAAAGAGTAAACCTGCAACATCCTGGACACAGGACACAAACACCTAGACTTGCCATTTCATCCACCCCTCCATCTTGGTCCTCCCAACCCGGGAATTCGAGGCGAGAAGAGAGCCTAGACCAGCCTTCCCATAACCAAAATGGCGACCGTGCACTCCATGCCCACAGCTGATATGGTCGCCTCCGTTTGGTCTCCATGGTAACGCAGGCAGCTGCTTTCCTGCCGGCCTAGGCCAGGCAAGTATGGAAATGAAGAGTGTTTCCCTCCCTCTCATTTTTGCGACAGTTGCAGGGAAAGTCACGGCAGTTGGCTGGTGTCAGCTGATTTACTGCAGCGGCGGCGGCACTGGTGGTGGCGACGGCGGCGGCGGCAACGGCATCTTGCTGCCTCGCTGGAGAGCCGGAGGCTGGGCTGGGGTTACGGTCCAAAGTTTTCCCACCCGGATTTGCCCATCCCACCTCCTCCCCGATACGTCCTCGCCTTGTCCTCTTTGCTGGAGCGCCTGCGGGTTGTGGGACAGGAAACATCGAGGCATAAAATGAAGCTGTGACAGGTAAGGGGCTTTCGAGCTTCCCCAGGGGAGATCCCAGCGCGGAATGTGCCCCCAACGTGGAGGTCAGGGGCCGGGGGTCAAGGGTCACAGCTCCCCTCCAACTGTGGGCGGTGCCAGCTGTCAGAGCGCTGCTGCTGGAAGCTCTGTTCCTCGCGGCGACTGCAGGTTCAGGCCCACAGCTAGGCTCTTGTACCTGGAGCGTGGGTCCTGCCAGGGGTCTTTGGGACTCCTTGGCCTAGTGAGTGACATTTGCTACTGGTGACACTGGCTTGGGTGTTGAGATGGGACTGCCTTGCTCCCAGTGGCGATCTAAATGGGGTGCTTGATGTTGATGGGTGGGAGGTTCTTGACAGTGCTTTGGGGAAATACTGTGCTTGCTTTTGGGGTACACACAGTCTCTTCTGGTACTCTTTAGTTTGCCCTTGCCTAAGGTACTGAGACATTTTTAGTACACTTGCCCGATCCCATCCCTTTGCCCTAGGACTTGGTCTAAGAGGATACCTGCTTCTCCCGCTCACTTACTAGTGGGTCCCAGAGTTCTGAAGCTGTATGTTTGGAGTTAGCAATACCCTGCCTTGGATTCAAAAATTGCGTTTTATGTTTTGATTCCCCTGCTATGTCAGTTTCTCAGGTCCTAGAATTTGAAACTATGGCAGCTACAGTTGCATCACAGGCAGGATTGGAATTGTTGATGCTGCTGATTTTAGGGTTCAGCGAGAGCTCCAGCTTGCATTCGCAGTAGCTTTTGCCATGAGCCAAAAAAAAAGGCGAGCTGTGACTCTTCCAGATGTTTATTGTTTAGGTCTTTATGGACAGGGTGTCAAGAATCGCCTGTTATATGAGAGCAATTGAGTTTTTGAAATACACACACACATTTCTTTATAAGCAATTTGTGGCTGTCGAGGTGGAGGACAGCTTAAAAGTGAAAACAATATTTTGAAATGCCTTTGTTATTATGAAGAATGAAAGATTGCCTTGATTTCATCCAAAATAACAGATCTTAGTTATTTTAGATCTGGCAAACAGAACAGTATAAATACGTAGTAAATGCCTTGTTAATTTCCTTTTTTTAAAAAATGCATTTTATTAAGGGATTTCCTTGCCAGTCCAGTGGTTAAGACTCCCTGCTTCCACTGCAGGGGATGCAGGTTTGATCCCTGGTCAGGGAACTAAGGTCCTGCATGAAGCACAGTGTGGCCCCCCCAATTTTTTTTTTTATTGAAGTACAGTTGATTTACAATGTTGTGTTAGTTTCTGGTGTGCAGCAAAGTGATTCAGTTGTACATATATGTAATAGTTTGCATTTGCTAATCCCAAACTCCCAATCTATCCCTCCCCAACCCACCCTCTCCCTTGGCAGTCACATCTGTTCTCTATGTATGTGAGTCTGTTTCTGCTTTGTAGATAAGTTCATTTGTGTAATATTTTAGATTCCATACATGCCTCGTTAATTTTCAAAGATTATTGTGAGAAATTCTTTTGTGTCTATCTTTATTTTAAAAATTCTCCAAACCCTACTTATTTTTTCTTATTGCCACCTGTAGCTAAATTTTAAAAGATCTTGATAATTAGATAACTCAAAGGGACTGGACTTTGCCTTGTTTGAATATCACTGTGGGAACTTACATTTTGAGGTAGTTAGGCTTTTTTTCTTTTCTTTTTTTTATAGGAGGGAATACCAACCTTTATTTACACTTCGGTTCAAGTTCAGAGCCATCTTAGACAGTATACTAAAGGCGGGAAAAAGCACAGATCCTGGGACCAAGGTTCACATTCCAACACAACAGTAATAACTATGTGACAACTGGCAAATGTTACCCATAGTCTCTTCTGTGAAGTGGGGAGAGCATCACCCCAGCTTCTATCATAGCTGCCTCTGACCCAGTGGCCACCCTGGGCATGCCACCTCGCAGGCAGCTCAGCTGAGAGAGTGTTGGCTCTGCAGGTTTCAGAGCAGTGGTTAGGGTGGGACTCAGTGAGTTATTGAACCTCTGAGGTTCAGACATTCACCAAAGGCAAGAAATAGGAACATGGACTGGTTCAAGGACTATCTTACACTTTCCTTTTATTTTTATTTGAATATAAATTCTATTTTGAAGCAAAAGAAGTCAGGTGGTTTATCTGTGTAACAAGCTTAGCATTGCAAACTCTAAGAATAGTGAGCTTTGTGTCTTTGTCATTGGAAGGTAGGATGACATTTAGCTTTAGTGGTGTCCTCTCTGTTAGGTGAGTCCTTAAAGTTTGTTTTGTGCCTCAACTGCAGAGGACTGAGTTAATCTTTTTCAATTCAGTGATCATCATTGGGCTGTTCCACGTGGCTCCTGTTTTTTTCCATTCATTGTCTTTTATTTCCAATTTCCACTCCCTTCCCTGCCCACCAGCCCATAGACAACCATTCCAACGTGTATGACGTGTATCCTTCTGTTGGTATGTGTTATTAAATGTATGTTGTTTTGGGCGCCCACATGTGAAATTTATAGAGATGATATTATGCAGGATCGCATTAAAATTTTTCCTCTCCCTACTATCTGCTATTTAAAGATCTACTTGTGTTGCTGTTCATTGCTTCTAACTGCTGCACAGTGTTTCAGAATTTGCATCTATTACAGTTTATATGGCAACTCTCCTATTTGCAGATACCCATGTAACCTTCATTTTTCTACCACTTTAGGCGATGCTGTGATAAACATAGCTTTTAGATCTCTATGATGCTTTCTTTGAGATATGTATCCAGCAATATGATTTCTGGATCATTGGATATTCATATATTTTATTGAAGGATTGCCAGATTGTGTTCCAAAACAAGCCAGTTCAGGAGAGTTTCTATAGCCTTGAATCCCACCAATGCTTAGTGTTATCCAGCCTCCTGCTTTTTCCAGGCTAATGGATACAAAGTGAAATCTCATTTTAAATTACATTTCACAATTACTCATGATTTTGAGCCTTTCTTCATGGGCATTTTATCTTTTGGGGTTTTCCTTTTTGTAAAACTGTTAGTGCCTTTACCCATTTTTGTTTTAAGGTTTCATACCTTTTCTTGTTGCTCTTCAGAAGCTGTAATTCCTAGATACTAGTCATTTAAATATTGTATCTGTTCCTATTCTGTCATTTGTCTATTACTTTTTAAATGACGTCCTTCATTGAACAGAAATTTCCAATTTGATATAATCAAATCAAAATTTTATTGCCTATAGTTTGTGTTTTGGGGGTTTTGTTTAAGAAGCCTTTTCCCAAATCTGTGTCACAAAGTTACTCTCCTATTTTATGTACTACTAACTTTATAGTTTTCCTTTAAATTTATAGATCTTGAATATACCTGGAGTGTCTTTTTACATGTCATGAGGTAGAGATCCAGTGTGTTTTCCATGTAGAGTGCCAGTTTTCCTACTGTCATTCTCTCCTTTCCCCATGCATTAGTGGTGCCACACATGCTATATATTAATCTCTCATAGAAGCTCTGAAAACCGTATTCTGTTCCTTTGGCTTGTTTGTTTGCTCTTGCTCTAATACCATGCTGTTTTAGTACTATGGCTTTGTATGATTATTTTTTCCTACATGAGTAAGTCTTCCCATTTATTTTGTTTTAGCTTTATTTTGAAATAATTATAAAGAAGTTGCAAAAGTAGTATGGAGAAGTCTGGTTTCCCCCAGTGGTTACATTTCATATAACTTCACCCAATATCCCTCAATTGTTACATTTTATACAATTATAATGAAATAGCAAAACCAAGAAATTGACATTGGTACAATGCCTGTGTATGGTTCTGTGCTATTTTATCACCTTCATAGATGGAGACCTGTAATCAGCACTGCACTCAAGATACAGAACTATTTTATCACCACTAAGACCTCCTTTGTGCTACCCCTTTCAAGTCACTTCCATCTCCCTTCCCCTATTATCTCTAACCTTTGGTCACTAATCAATTTTCCATCTATAATTTTATTATTAGAAGAGTGCTATATAAGTGGAATTATACAACATGCGACTTTTTTGAGACTGAGATTCATCCAAATTGTTGCATGAGACAATTTTTGAGAGTCATCCAAACCGTTGTGTAATTTGAGTAGTATTCCATGGTATATACAGTTTGTTTAAACAGTCACCTGGACATTGGGGCTGTTTTCTGTTTTTTGCTATTACACATAAAGCTGCCTGTGGACTTTCTTGTATAGTTTGTTTTTTTGTAGATATAATTTTTTACATTTTCTGGGATAAATGCCTGGGAATATGATTGCTAGGTGGTATGGTAAGTGTATGTTTAGTTTTTGAAGAAATTGCCAGACTTTTTTCCAGGGTGGCTGCACCATTTTACATTCCTACCAGCAGTGTATGAGCGAGTGTTTCTTTGCATCCTCGCCAGCATTTGGTATTGTCACTATAGTTCATTGTAGTCTTAATTTATGTTTCCCAAATGGCTAATGACGTTGAATTTATGGTAAGGAAAGTTTTTCATTCTTTTCCCATTTTCAAAGTTGGCTTAGCTATTTGTGGATTTTTATTCTTTTCTATATATTTTGGAGCTAGAGTTTCTAAAAACAGCACAACTAGAATTTTGATTTAGTATGCATTGAATTGATAGGTTTATTTGGGGGAGAATTGTCATCTTTATAATATTAAATCACCTTATCCAAGAGCATGGAATGGCCTTCCATTTATGACCGAGCAGGAAGAAATTTTTTGCAGTTGCAAAAAATATCGTGAATAGATACTAATTTAAAGTAGATAATTGCTGATAGAAAAAAATGCTATTGATTTTCATATATTGATATTCTACCTGTGTGTGTGTGTGTGTGTGTGTGTGTGTGTGTTCTACCAGACAGAGGTCAAAATCCATAGTATAAATCTTGCAGTAGTTTTGGTATGTGTAGAGTTAGGCCTGTAACTAGGTAGTGCTTTTATTCCTGGTTTATCTGTTACATTTCTCAGTGACACTGTTTGGTTTGTTGGGATAGGTAAACTCAGTGGTTAGAGTATGGGGTTAGTGAGTTTTATAGATTCTAGTCCCATTCTGTCCATTTCATTGTTGCACTTTACAAAGAGTTTGTAATCTTGCATATATGCATGCCAGTGATCAGGGCAGAACCAACTGTGAGCTTAGGTATGGCTCAGTGAGATCCTATCATCAATAAGAGGATACCTTCCTACTTACAGATGCTGTGATTGTGATGCTAACTTAGAATTTGAACTCTGTGCACATTCATTTGCCTTGGTCTGTATCTGGTACTTAAAGCCACTTTGCTGATAAGAGCACAGAAGATATTGTTGAAAGAAGTCCTACCCCATGACTGCATTCTGAAAGTCCTATCCAAGTGGAATTTTTATTTCTTTTTTTTTATTAAGTAGTGTATACACTATATTCATAAAATAGTAAATATTTTAAATAAAATTAGGCATCTTTTCCAAAATGTGTTGGTGATGTTTAATGAAAATGTAGGGTTTTTTCTGGGCTGATGGTTGCTTGTGTTAGTAGTTGTCAAAAAATGTTGGAACAGTAGAATGTTAGGGCCCTGGTCAGTTCCAGGCAGAGAAAATCTCTTAAGTGTTGAGTTATTCTGTAGGCTCTTGTAGAATTGAAAACTGTTGGAAGGACATGGCTTTTTAACCATTGTATCCCATTCAGTTAGCAATTGTGATTTATGACCCCTCAAGCTCACTGAAAACATTTTACTAGTGTTTTGCATGTACATATTTCTCTCTGAATGTTGGTAGTTAGTATATGTCAGTGATCACAGATTGATAGAATGTGCCAGTTACCTTGTTCTCACATTCAAGTTTTTTATTTGGCTGTCTTCCTCAAGAGCTCTTCTTTTTTCTAAACATTTGACATACGAACAAACAATAAACAACCACCATTAATGGGAGTGAAAAGTTTGCACTAATAAAATATCCATTTCCTTAGTTTAAGAAGCAGCTTTGTTGTTCATTAACAGGCCTTGGTGAGTGTGGTAGTGATGAAAGTAAACCATGTTAGCGAGTTTGCTGCGTAGGTCCTAAGGCTTGTCTTGTTGTGTGTGTGTCACAGCATAAGAGAGGCTAGAATATAGGCGCAACCTGCAGCTGGAGAAAAATAATTAGTATGTTAATAGGCATTTGATTAAGGAGATTTGTATTAATTGTTGGCATTATTATAGAAAAATTCATTGGTAAGAAACTCTGAAATCCAAAGTATGTAAAATCAAGATGTATTTTAATTTGTTGATGGGTACAGCTTTTTTAAAGCTAAGCCAACGAACATCATTCATTACTTTGTTCATTTATTCAATAAATATATGGGTTCCTCCTATGTGGCAGAAATTCTAGGCACTGGGAATACAGTAGAGAATAAAACAAACACATCATCACCTTCATGATGCTTACATTATAGTGGCAGATTCCAAGAAATAAATAGGTAAAACATTTAGTATGTTAAATGATTGTAAGTACTTGGAGAAGTATAATAAAATACTGTTGGGATGGTGGATTTTGCAATTTATGCTGGTCAGGAAAGGCCTCACTGAGATGACATTTTAGCAGAGACCTGAAGTGGTTAAAGGAGCTCTAAAGATGGACTTGCCCTTACCTGAGATGGGGAGGACTGTGGCAGGGGCAGGTTTGGGGAAGAAGACTGGAGACTCACTTTGAAACATGTCGAGTTTGAGAAGCTTATTAGCTATCCAGATGGAAATGTTGAGTAGGAAGCCACACATGTGAGTGAGGAGTCAGAAGAGAGCCCCCAGCTAGAAATGGGGGGATTGTCAGTGTATAACTGGTATTTAAAGCTGTGGGGCTTGCTGAGATCATTGAGGGATTGAGAGAGGGAGTATTGCCAGAGGAGAGAAGTCCAAGGACTAAGCTCTAGGTATGCCAATAGTTAAAGGTCAGAAAATGAGGAAAAATGGAGACGAAAGCCAGGGAGACTAAAAGTAGCAGGAAAGTGTGGGGACTTGGGGGCCAAGTGACACAGTGTTTCAAGGGAGAGGAAGTATGAACTATGCCAAATGCTGCTGGTAGGTCAAGAAAGATGAGGATGGGCTTCCCTGGTGGTGCAATGGTTAAGAATCTGCCTGCCAGTGCAGGGGACATGGGTTTGATCCCTGGGTGGGGAAGATCCCACATGCCACAGAGCAACTAAAGCTGTGTGCCACAACTACTGAGCCTGCACTCTAGAGCCCATGTGCCGCAACTACTGAAGCCCGCACGCTTGGAGCCCATGCTCTGCAGCAAGAGAAGCCACCACGATGAGAAGCCAGTGTACCACAACGAAGAGTAGCCCCACTCACCGCAACTAGAGAAAGCCTGTGCGCAGCAATGAAGACCCAGTGCAGCCAATAAATAAACAAATAAATAAATAAATTTATAAAAAAATAAAGAAAGAGGATTATGACTTGACACTGGGTTTAGCAATGGGGAGGTTTTGGTGACTTTGTCAAGAGCATTTGTGTGACAGGTGGAACACTTTTCTATAATCTTTGTGTTGATGTAAGGAGGAGGGTAATGTTACAAAAGAGGACATTCTGATTTGGAAAGAGGTACATATTTCCTCAAGGTTTACAGTTAGTAAATGGGGGTGCTGGGGTCTTCCCTAGTCAGTGTGACTCTCAAATCT
Source organism: Hippopotamus amphibius kiboko (assembly GCF_030028045.1). Classification (NCBI taxonomy): domain Eukaryota; kingdom Metazoa; phylum Chordata; class Mammalia; order Artiodactyla; family Hippopotamidae; genus Hippopotamus; species Hippopotamus amphibius. The sequence continues at coordinate 97,098,360 of NC_080196.1, forward strand.
TCACACTTACTCGGCATACCTTACTGATCCTCAAAGTATTGTGACAGTTAATCTAGTTGGGAAAGCATGTTTGTTTCTTCTTCTGGGTATTTTAATTTATGAACGATCAGAAGCTTCAGTGCTCAGTTTAGAGTTTTGATGGCAGTGTGAGGGAAAGAAGTAGGAATGATTGGGGATGGAGGTGAGATTAGAGGTGGCTGGGGGGATAAAGCTGAAGTTGGTTCTACCAGATGGGATCTATTTTCCCTAGAATGTAGGCACTTGGTTGGCATAGTTTGCTTTTAGCTTAATCGGTAAGCTTTGAAACAGGCAGGTTGGTGATGGATAGAGCATAAGTAGCTGCAGAAATTTAAAATGTGATTCATATGCCTCAAAATCTATGAATCATTTTTAAAATTGTGATTTATTTTTGACCAGATAGCTCTACAGTTCTTCACAACTCTTCACAACCAGCTCTTACGCACCCAGGGCTGTCTTAGCAATGAGAAATAAGTGTAGTCTTCTGTTGCCATCTGCTCCTTCCACATGTTCTTTTGAAATGGAATACTGGAAGTTCCTTTAGCAAAGCCATCCTAAAGTATCAGATTCACTGGGAGTAGATTTCTTGCCACTCAAATAAGGAAGTATAATCTTGTCAATTTAGCGACAAGCTTAGTGTTCAGAAAGTGGTGTCCCTCACAACTGTTTCATTCCAGGCACCCTTTGCTCTGAGGAAGCAGCTCAGTAATTCCTTCAGTGCATTTATGACCTAGCTATCTCATCGCATTATAATAAACAGTCTTCATTACCTGTTTCAGTTTTTTCTAAGTCTTCAATGAATTGATAGCAAAAGCACAAGCACAAAGAAAATTTGTAAACTTACTGACTGCGTCCTTCATCAAACCGTGAATTTGACTTGAACACACTTTTTTGACAAATGATGGAAGGATTTTCTGAGAATTTGAATAAACCTTTAAAGACTTCTTTCTTCATTCATTGCAGCGGTGGCAAGTATGTTTAGTTCTTTAGTCTGTAGTCCCTGCTTTTCATAATCCCCGTTGGTAGGTGGGTAGTGGAGGCCTGCCTGCTCTTGCTCATGTGTGCCCGTTCTCATGAGAGAGAATTTGAGTTTGTTTTTGTCTGCAGGTCTCAGAGGACCTGCCTGGAGCACAGGAAGCAAACAGACTGAGACAGTATTGACTCTCCTATGAAAATGCCTGTGTTCCTGGGCTAGAAATAAATCCTGCTTTTGCGTGTTAGAAAAACAACATAGAGAAATGAACATTGATCTGATATAAGATTTTTCATATGTAATCTTGACTTTTATAGCTTTTAGAAATCACATGGGATACCAGTATCCTGTGAGATTTTGCAGAACGGTGTGGTCTTATGAGAGTATCACTCCATAGGTTATTCATAGTTTTAAAGGGGAAAAATAGTTACAGTGGAGGTATCTGGTAGTCACTGCCTTAGTCAAGTGGTCATAGGTGGCATCGCTCATAGTGGGGCAGTGTGGTGTTACATGCCTCCTTGGTGATGCAGTGTGAAGTGTACAACATCACCTATGAAGGATACTTGCCTGACATGTTTCACTTGAGCCTGATGATGCCTTTAGATCCAACTTCCAGTTTATAGGAGAGACAGGAGGTAGGTGAACATGTGATGAATGACATCATAAATAAAATCAGACAAGTCTGAAATGTGGGTCATTCTACAAGCAATTGGTTTTGTATTTTTAAAGTTAATGTGAAGAGTGAAAGTTAATATGAAAAATGAAATGGGACTGTTCTAGAACTAAAGAGTAAAGAGGCATCACAACCAGATGCAGTGTGTAAAACCTGAATATTTTATTTACTGGTTAAAAAACATTATAAAAGACATTTTTTAGACAGTTGAAGTAATCTGAGTATGGACTGGATCTTAGTGTTAGAGAATGATTATGGTATTGATGATGGTGATTGCGATAATGGTATTGTGTTTATGAAGGAGAATGGTCTGATTTTTTTAAGCTCGGTATTTAGGGGTAAATTGTCATGGTATGTGTAGGGTATTTTCAAATGGCTCAGCAAAAAAGTCTGTACGCGTGTGTATGTATGAATATACGTGTACACGTATTGACAAGGGAAATTTGACAATATATTATTTATTGAGTGATCTTTATACTATTTTCAAACATTTTGTATATTTAACATTTTTTTTTAATAAAAAGTTGGGGAGAATCACAAGGGGTAAAGTAAATTTCATCTTAAGCCTTTTATTAAAAGAACAATCAAATTAAAAAAATATTCCCTGGCTATCCAGTGGTTAAGACTCTGCACTTCCCCTGTAGGGGGCGAGGGTTCCTTCCCTGTTCAGGGAACTAGGATCGTGCATGCCCCGAGGTGCAGCCACCACAAAAAAAAAAAAAAAAAAAATACCCTTGGGAGTTCCATGGTGGCCTAGTGGTTAGGATTCCAGGCTCTCACTGCTGTGGCCCGGGTTCAATCCCTGATCAGGGAACTGACATCCTGTAAGCCTCTGTGCAGTGCAGCCAGAAAAAAGAAAAAAAAAATTCCAAATCTAGTGAAAAACAGGGATGAAAGATCCTCCCTTGTTCTTTGAATTTTTCATAGGGCTTTCTAGGCCTTCACATATCTAGGCAGAATAAAGCTGAAAAAATGGGAAAGAAGATAATTGGGAGAGTACGCTGTACCAGAAACCAAAGACAGATGATTGAGGATTAGCAAATGATCAGCCATGTCAAACTAGTAACTATGTAAGACAATATAAGATGGTTAGAAAGAGTAGGTATCAATAGTCCATTGATGTCAAAGCATCCTCTTTCCTCACTTCTCTCCTAAGGCCTTGCTTCTCTCTGGAATATTGGAGAGTTCTGGAGTATCAGAGAAATGTTGACCTCTTCATGTAGAGAGAGATCTTAAGTATCCTTAGACTAGGTCTGTTAGGAGATAGAATCTAGATTACATGAGGCCTTTTGTAGTAAGGAAATGGAAACATTGCATTAAAGACCACAGGTTTCAAGATGTTGATTATAATTACAATGAGAGAAGGAGAGAGAGAAAGTGAGTGAAAGAATGAATGAGAGAGAGAGATTGCTAAATTTACAAGCTGGGGCTAGTAACAAGTGAAGGTGTTTTGGACAAAAATGAGACGCGAACATGTTTGAAGGACAAAGGCTAACTTAATTGAAAGACATAAAATGGTAGACAGTGAGAGGGAGTAATGAAGGGAGTGAGATCCTTCAGACAGTCCTGGAAGAGTTAGATTTAGCAAAAAAAGATGAGATATTTCTTCCTCAGAAATATCTTGCTTGGCACACAGTGAAAGCTTGATAAATGCTGGTTATTGTTGTTCTCTGTTTATTCATTCAATCAATACACGTTGGTCACTAGTAAAAGTCTGTTAGTATTCTAGGTGCTGGTAAGTCACCTTGAATCCCCGTGGAGTGCCGTTTGCTTGATAACCATTAAATAACAAAGATGGTGGGCTTATGTAGATGATTTGGTTTTACTCTAGAGGGACACACATTTTAGTGGAACAGACGCATTTATAAACAACTAACTACACACAAAGTGATGAGTGTTCTGCACCAGTGTATAGAAAATGTTGTGAAGACGTGGTTAAAGGAGTAGTGAACCTCTGGTTTTGGGATAGGGCACTCACAGCAGAGAGGAGCTAGTGTTGGAATAGGTTATAGGCCAAAGACAAATACTTATTAAACATTTTTTGAAAACTCCATGTTGTGTGTGTATGTGCATCTTTAAAATAAAAGAACCTGGTGACTCAGAGCCATATGTTTTATTTATTTATTTATTTTTTGGGCCGAACCACATGACTTGTGGGATCTCGGTTCCCCTACCAAGAACCTGGGCCCCGTGCAGCGGAAGCTCGGAGTCCTAACTACTGGACCTCCAGGGAAGTCCTGTGGGCCATGTAATTAATTTCTTTATTAAACTGTCTTTTGGAATACAGCGAAATACCCAAAGGCAGAGGGAAAAACCCTTAAGACCACAGGACTTATCTAGAGAATTAGGATTCCCACTCAATCCAGTCTCTTACTTCTCTTACTCTTTCTTTTCAGAGGTAGTTATCATTACTGTTTTTTTTTTTTAATTTGACATCATTACAGAATTATTCTAAACATTTGTGTGTGTGTGTATGTATTATAGATGTGTGTAGATACATATATATCCCCCTTTTAGAACCTAAAACGGAAGTGTATTTTACACACTGTACTCCTCCCACTATATATTTTGGAGATTATTTCATATCTTATGCTGCAGTGTTCTATTGTAAGATTCTCTAATAATTTATTTAATCCCTGATTGGTGGACACTGAAGTTCTTTCCATGTACCCATTAACAATTAGATAAATTTTCAAACATGTAAAAATAGTAAGAATAATGTAATGAACACTCTTGTACCAAAAGGAGCTTCAACACTTATTTTTACAGTTTGGCTTCATTGGTGAGCAGACTCTGAGATGGAGATTAGCATGCAGGTTTATAAGGGAGTGCTCTTATTCCTGACACTTGGGGAAAGGAAGCAGGTTTAGCCAGAGGGAGAAGTTGAGCCTTAATGAGCTTCAGTGGAATCTCAGTTGACCCCGGGGAGGGGTAGTTCTGAAGATGGAATGACCCTTCAGAACTATCCTGAATTGATATAAGGGGGCCTGGCCTTTACTGTTGATCCCTGGATTGATTAGTCATTTGATGTGGGCTGTCCTACTGGAAGGGGGCAAGCTGTCTCCCTTTGGCTGGGGCAGTTGTTAGTAGGGGCTGACAACCCAGTGCTCTCAGTGGCTGGGGTAGTAAGTCCTTTATTCCCGAGGTGGATCTGAACACGTACCACCCATCACACTATGATCTTGTTTCATCTTCATTCCTTCCAATACCTCTTCCCCCCCTTCCCCTCCACCATCCCCCACATACCAGAGCCCAGGCATCAGATCATTTTATCCATAAATACTACAGTTCTACTTACCTTTGAGTAATGTGTTTTAGTAAAATCTTGATTAACCAGATTGACTGGAGAATGAAGTTTTCTGGTAAATGCAGACAATAGAGAATAAGGAAGGATATTTATTTCATTAGGAATCAGGAGGTCTGTGTGTGCCTCTGTGCTCTGAGATCAGTTTGCAGTGTGATTTTGAGAGACCTTTGCTGAGGGACCTAAATGCGGAGGGTGGGAGGAGGGGCTGAGCGCCCCTTCCCATAGCGAGTCTAGCACTAGTAGTTATGTTTAGGCAAAACTTTGTAGTCCTCTTTCCCTTTTATGGCAGATTTTGATAAAAATGCAAAACAGATTTTAATTTTCTTTTCTATCAGCTTTGAATTTGGAAAATGTGAGTACCTAAGCTCTTCTGTACTTATTATATTAAGGGAAAAGAAGTCCACCAAGGGGATTGCAGCTCACAGAACCAGAGAATAAAACCTCTTAAAGTGAAACTTCAAGGTGTGGTCCCTGTGTGTCCCCCCCCACCCCAGCCTCCTTGCCTCCTTGGGGTCTGCTCCAGGGCCTGCTGGATAGATTTACTGTCCTGGCTCCCCCAGACTTGGAGTTAGCGCTGATGTTATAATTTCACATTCCCAGCCACCAACACCTTCCCTGGCTCTCACCCTAGAGCCAGTTCTGTTCTTGTTAACAGTGAGAATTCCATGTTTCAACTTAAGTGACACCTGAGTTGTTTGTTGTTTTTTAAATTGTCTTTAAGGAGGAAGGTCTCCATTAAAGGGTAAACTTGTAATAAATTGGAATTTCAAATAAACATTACGTACTTGTGTTTATTAAAAAGAAATAAATATCCACTCAAATAAATCTTTATAAGATGGTAACAAGCCAGATAGACTTCTCTCCATTTCTATATTAGGAAGCCAGATTTTTTTTTCCCCTTTGGTCAATTACAAAAGCCTTTCTTTTACAACTGCTTAAATATCGAAAACAAAAGCAAAACTGCAGGAGGAAGACCCATATTTCATCAACTTGGTTGACTGATGACTTGGTTGACTGATATAGGCAAAGGGGATTGGATTTTTGCCATTCACGTAGAACACCTTTTGTTGAATTCTCCGGTTATGAACATAGTTTCTGAGTTGTAATTTCTGGGAGACCAGGTTATGCCCTGTTCCTCTTTTGCCTCATTTATGTTCTTACTTTCCTCCCTACCCTGTCCCCCGGCCCCGGCCCCGCCCCTGCCCCAAGCTTGCTTACTTTCTCTTATCACTCTGCTTGGAAAGTAATAGTCATTCATGTCTTTTTCTTGCCTCTGGCCTTACATATTTCATCAAACCCCATGATTTGCTGTTCTTCTTCTATAATGCCTTATATTTTCTTTTTCTTTCACAACTCATCATTTTAGCCAGGTTCTTATCACTGCACCCAGGCTTATGGCAGTAGCATCACATCATTTGGTTTTCATATCTGCAGTTTTTTCCTCTGTGTTACTCCAAACTTCACACTGTCTCAGTCTTAGCATGATGCTTCCCTGCTTAGATCAGTATCTACTTATGGGACCATAAGTCTTTTTAAAATCTGGTCCCGCTCAAGACTATTGTGAAACCTTGTAGTATCTTCTCCCTTCTCAAAACCTAAATTTGTGAATTCTAGTTAGATGTACAATAATTTATCTCACATATTAGAATCTGAAATTACTGATGACTTCACTGGGCATCAGTATCATAATAATAGTGCCTGTCCTTTATGTAGAGGGCATTTAGTATTTTAAATTGTTTTCTCTTTACTTTTGTTCTTGGAGTACCTTTGTGTAAAACCTGTATCAAAATCTGTGTTGTGTTTTTATCAACTTGGTGTGTTGAACACTCAGTCCTATCTATTTTACACCTAAAATAGCTGTCATATTCATCTTACTATTACCATTCTCACCACTGCTACCTTGCATCATATATTTAGTAAAGACGTCCTATATGGCAGACATGATGTTCCACATCATATGGTGGTGAAGACGTAGAAGTGGTTCTTGTTCTTAGGGAGCTTAAAGAGCCGTAGGGAGACAGCCATTAAACAGAGGAGCCCAGAAATAGTAACAAGGTTGTGATACATTTAGGTACCATCTCTCTTATCAGCAGTACTGCAGTAGCATCACTGGTCCTCAAACCCAGAGTTTTCTTTTGTATTGCAGCCAGAGTGATCTTTCTGAAAAGCTAATCAGATTTAAAATGGTTGACCTATTTTCCATTGCTATCAGGTTAAACTCCAAATTCCTTAAGATGGCTTACCAAGTTCTTATGATTTGGTGCATGTTGACTTGTTGTTTCTTGTCTCATTCTCCCTTTGTGCTCTGAATGCAAGCCCTGCTATTTTCACTGTCCAGAAAAGATTGAGGTCTCTTACTGAAATGGAGCAGGACCCTATGGTCCTTGCCCCGCCGTGTCCTCTGCCTGCCTTTTGTCTGTGGAAAAACTTAAGCTAAAGAATAAGTTTAATCAGAGACGTGAGAAAATGCCAAAGCAGAGGAAAACAGTGAAAGGAGACCAAATAATAGTAGTTTAGTCAGTAAGCAGAGTCAAGGACCTTTAGTTCCTTCTCAAGGGCTATAGATAATATTCTGAACCATATCCTGTGAGCTGTCTTAGAGATACTGAAACCCCCAACAGGTGGGAGAAGTTAAGTACATGATGACCAGACTATAGCCATGACATAAGCTGCCACAATTCCGAGAATTGGCCTCAAAGAAATGGAAACAAACTGACCCTGGAACTGAAGATAACTGTACCTAAAGCAATCAAGATGACGCTGGTCAGACCACTGATGACCAATTTCAAGATGACTGTCAGAGCTGACTGCATTGCTTCTGCACGTAGCCCCCTCCTTCTGTCTGTAAAAGCTCTTGGCCCCTGATTGTCAGGGGTGGGGGGAACGTCGGCCTTTGGACAGGCATCTGCCCTCCCTCCCGTCCTCCCCCATTTCTCCCCTCCAGCCTCCGCCACCCCAACCCGGGTTGCTGGCATCCAAAATAAAGCAATCTTTCCTTTACACCAGCCTTACCTCTTTATTGGCTTTTGAGTGGTGAGCAGCTGGACCCCACTTTCGGTGACATTACCTTGGAGACTTAGAATATGTGATTCCTTGAGCCTCTTCCTTGGGTAATTACTACTCATTCTCACTCATCATTCCTTCCAAGAATCCTTCCCGGATCCTGTGAAGTATAGGTTAGGATATCCATCTTTCATGTCTCCATAGGGCTTGAGATTTATCCTGTATCACACTCTGTGGTAATTGTTTGCGCGTGTGTAAACCCCATTGCATAGTTGAATTGTGTCTATTTTATCTACTGTCGTAATTCCATGGTATAGACACAGAATGGAAACTTGGGAAGTGCTGCTTCCAAATGTATACTAATAATTGTTATTATGAGATCAGAATTTAATTTAAAAGCTGTTTTAGTATTGGGATTGGAGTTTGTAGTATTATTTCTGATAAAGTCATGCAGAATTGAATTTGTCATATTTGCAGATAATAGAATTGTTTGACAAGCATATATAGTAGAACTTTTTTTTTTTCCCTAAAAATTTCATACAAATTGAAAAAACAAGCTATGGTCCTTAGTGACTGTCTTTTTTTTTTTTTTTTTAATACATTTATTTTTTAATTTATTATTGGCTGCGTGGGCTTTCTCTAGTTGTGGTGAGTGGGGGCTACTCTTTGCTGGGGTGCTTGGGCTTCTTATTGCAGTGGCTTCTCTTGTTGCAGAGCACGAGATCTAGGTGTGCGGGCTTCAGTAGTTGCAGTACATGGGCTCAGTAGTTGTGGCACCCAGGCTCTAGAGTGCAGGCTCAGTGGTTGTGGTGCATGGGCTTAGTTGCTCCACAGCATGTGGGATCTTCCCAGACCAAGGATCGAACCCGTCTCCCCTGCATTAGCAGGCAGATTCTTTTTTTTTTTTTTCCTGATCCAAACTACAAAAAAAGGTGTGTTTTTTTTTCTTTTTTCTTTTTATAAGTACTTTTATTGACATACAGTTAACAGACAATAAACAGCATATATTTAGAGTGTACAATTTGGTATCCCAATCTCCCAATTCATTCCCCCCCAACCCTCCCTTCTTTCCTCACTTGGGGTCCATATGTTTGTTCTCTACATCTGTGTTTCTATTTCTGCCTTGCATTTCCTCTTTCATAGTTAGCATTTGCCTTATGTATTGAGGTGCTCCTATTTTGGGTGCATATATATTTATAATTGTTATCTCCTCTTCTTGAATTGATCCCTTGATCTTTATGTAGTGTTCTTTCTTGTCTCTTGTAACACTTTTTATTTTAAAGTCTATTTTATCTGATGAGTATCGCTACTCCAGCTTTCTTTTGATTTTCATTTGCATGGAATATCTTTTTCCATCCCCTCACTTTCAGTCTGTATGTGTCCCTAGGTCTGAAGTGGGTCTCTTGGAGACAGCATATATATGGGTCTTGTTTTTGTATCCATTCCGCCAGTCTGTGTCTTTCGATTGGTGCATTTAGTCTATTTACATTCAAGGTAATTGTCAATATGTATGCCCCTATTACCATTTTCTTAATTGTTTTGTTTTTGTTTTTGTAGATCCTTTTCTTCTCTTATGTTTCCCACTTAGAGAAGTTCCTTTGGCATTTGTTGTAGGGCTGGTTTGGTGGTGCTGAATTCTCTGAGCTGTTGCTTGTCTGTAAAGCTTTTGATTTCTCCATCGAATCTGAATGAGATCCTTGCTGGGTAGAGTATTCTTGGTTGTAGGTTCTTCCCTTTCATCACTTGAAATATATCATGCCACTCCCTTCTGGCTTGTAGAGTTTCTGCTGAGAAAACAGCTGTTACCCTATGGAAGTTCCCTTGTATGTTATTTGTCGTTTTTCCCTTGTTGCTTTTAATAAATTTTCTCTTTCATTTTTGTCCATTTGACTACTATATGTCTTGGCGTGTTTCTCCTTGGGTTTATCTTGCCTGGGACTCTCTGTGCTTCCTGGACTTGGTAGCTATTTCCTTTGCCAGGTTAGGGAAGTTTTCAACTGTAACCTCTTCCAATATTTTCTCGGGTCCTTTCTCTCTTCTCCTTCTGGGACCCCTGTAATGCGAATGTTGGTGCGTTTAACATTGTCCCAGAGGCCTCTTAGGCTGTCTTCAGTTCTTTTCATTCTTTTTTCTTTATTCTTTTCTGCATCAGTGATTATCACCATTCTGTCTTCCAGGTCACTTATTCGCCTTTCTGCCTCAGTTAATCTACTATTGGTTCCTTGTAGTGTATTTTTCATTTCAGTTATTGTGTTGCCTATCTCTGCTTGTTTGCTCTTTAATTCTTCTAGGTCTTTGGTTAACTTTTCAATCTTTGCATTCAGTCTTTTTTCAAAGTCCTAGATCATCTTTACCATCATTATTCTGAATTCTTTTTCTGTAAGGGTGCCTATCTCCTCTTCATTTAGTTGTTTTTCTGGGTTTTTATCCTGTCCCTTCATCTGGTACAAAGTCCTCTGCTTTTTCATTATCTCTGTCTTTCTGTGGCTGTGGTTTTCAGTTCCACAAGATGAAATACTGCTGATACTGCTTGATACTGCTGTCTGCTCTCTTGGCAGGCAGATTCTTAACCACTGTGCCACCAGGGAAGTCCCTACAGTAGTACTTTCATATTGTTTCAGAAAGTCAGTGAAAGACAGTAACCTCTTGAAAAGCACAACTTTATTAAATGTTAAGTGACAGTGCTGGAAAAAATCAGTAGATGTGGAAGCAGAATGTGAAGAAGCAGCAAATCTGTGTTTTAAAAAAATTAATAGTTACAGATTATCTGCCATGTGATGGATATTTTACTAGTTGCTTTACATATATGATTTCTCTTAACCTTTATGACAGCTTTCTGAAAGGAGAGTATTATTGTCCATCATTTATAGATGGGAAGCTGAGACCTAGAGGGGTAACATTTTCAAGACTGCATAGAAGAGCCAGGATTTGAATATAGTTCTTCTGATTGTAAGTTCAGTGTTCTTTCAACTATTATTTTTATTGTTGTTTTTAACTGAAGTACGGTTTCATTTCTATATAGAACTGAGAAATGGTGCAAATAGGTGAAATAGGAAAATACATGAAATTAAGGTAACCAAAGAGATAACTTGATTTCTATCTCTCGGACCCCTGCTCTTTATGATTTGATTTCTTTGACAGAAAAATGATTCAGAATTAATTTTATAAATACCTCAGTGAGAAAACTAAGCCTCAGAAATGAGATGATGTGATCAAAGACTGCATGGTTAGTGGCAAAATGAGGGGCAGAATCTAGAACTCCTATTATTTGATTCTAAAGCTTTTTCAGTAAAAAAGTTTTATTTAATAGCCAATGGCTAAATATAATTTTAAGTCGGATTTGATAGAAACAGATGAAAACTGAATGTTCTTAGTATTCTTCTGTTTTTAGAAGCATATAGTCTTACAGCATATTTATTTATAACTTTGAAAGCTGGTATTTTCCCTTAATGTATTAGTTGCAAAATATGAATATATTGTACATAGCATTTTGGAGTGTTAGTAAGAATTTTCTTCAGAGTTTCTAGTGCACTTAATACTATATGAGATTAATCATTTGTTCAGGCACTTTTGCTTTGGGTCTTTTCATAAAGATGTGATTTTTTTTTTTATCCCAATGAATCCATAATGTCCTTGGAAATACAGCAGGGAATTTTGAATTCTGATCCCCTGTTCCCTCCTACCCTGGTTGGACAGAACGTCTTACCTAATTCCTCAGATAAGCAGTTGTAATAGCAGATAAACTGAGGTAGAATGGTCCCCTGGAAAGGATACAGTGAAGTTCTGTAGCATTCTTTCTTAAGGGAGAATTGCTTTCTGGATTATTAGTTTTAGGCTGTGTTCTTTGTTGTTTTTGTTTGGCTGCACAGAGAGGCATGTGGGATCTTAGTTCCCTTACCAGGGATAGAATCCATGCCCCCTTCAGTGGAAGCGTGGAGTCCCAACCACTGGACGGCCAGGCAAGTCTCAGGCTGTGTTCTTTTAAAAGGCTATATCCCTGTTATGAGTCGAATTGTGTTCCCATGAAATTCATATGTTGAGGTCTTAACCTCTAGTACCTGAGAATGTGCCCTTACTTAGAGGTCTTTGTAGAGGTGGTCAAGTTAAATGAAGTCATCAGGGTGGGCCCTAATCCAGCATGACTGTGTCCTTATAAAAAAGGGAGAGAGGTGTACATAGGAGACTACCACGTAAGCATGAAGATGACCTTGTACCAGCCAGGAGAGAGGCATGGATCAGATCCTTTCCTTCACAGCTCTCAGCAATAACTAACTCTGACAACACCTGATTTCAGACTTCTAGCTCAAGAGCTGTGAGACACCAAAGTCTATTCTTCAAGCCACTCAGTTGGTGGTCAGGGCAGTTTTTAGAAAACGAATACAATGTATTCCCTTATGAAGATTCTTAATTGCCCTTAATGAGAAGTCTTCTCAGATTCTGTCAATTTTTGATTTCGGTGAGAATGTGAGGATTTGTTTTAGTTTCTGGAGAAGTTGAGTTAGAAATGGATGTGTCTTCTTGTGTTTTCTAATACCTTTATCATGTTGTGGGCCATTATTTTCACTGGTTTTAAGGGCTATGAAATGCATTCTTCTTCCAGGTTTCCTTGAACTGCTTGCCACTTGAATATCAGAATGTTCTTTCCTGTTGCATCAGAACAGACACATCTCCCTGTCGCACACATATTCCTTAGTCCTGAATCTGTATATTTGCATTCTCTTCAAGCTAGGTATATACATTGAATATGAGTGCTCAAATATCAAGGGAAATGGTGTTCTTTCCAGATTTCACCACATTGTGTTAGATGCTGTGAGCTTATTTAATTGAGAGAAATTTTTGGTGATATCACTTAAAATGAATGTTGTCACCATGGAAAAATGAACTCCTTCCAGATTCTTTTTTTGAGGAAGTCACTGTTGGATATGTTATTTAGCCAGTAACATGCTGTACCAAATTTGTTAAAGTTGGCTCAGTGCTTTGTTTCATTTTCTACTATTAAATAGGAATATGGAAATAATTGTTAGTGTCATGGTAGTCTATGAACTGCTAAACATGATACATAAATGGTTTTATAAATAGGAAGGGAACTTGGAATTTTTCCCTTAAATGCATACCTTTTACTTGCTGTGTCAAACAAATGAAGTTTGGGGGGAAACAAATTGATGAAAGCCATGAATTCTAACAAAAAATAAAAGATGTAATGTATATAGATTGCTTTTGGTAAACATCATTCATAATTTTTACTTGCTTTATTTTCTTTCCAGGTAATGAGATTTTAGTTTTAGTTTTATTTACTTGTTTAAAGAGTATAAATAGTGGATTAAAGAAAAGACTTTTGCTAAAAGCAACCAGCAGTTAAGACCATGGATATTAAACTAGTTTCTCTCATAGCAAGCGGTTATTCCTTTAAGTGTTTCTGAAAATTTCTCAGGACAGTCTTAGCATTCTAAAGAGTCTAGACTATACACATATCTTTTGTTGGCACTTAAAAATCAAGCCTGTCAGTGACTCCTAGTGTCTTATAATGTCTGGCAGAGTCTTTTATCTGCTGTGGAGCCCTCTCTGATTAGTTCAGTCTTCATTTCTCTTGAACTTCTCTGAACTAATATTTAAGCCTTTAATCACACAGTTTATAACACCTAAATCTAGTTGTTTCACTAACTAGATCTTAATTATGTCGTATGAAGGAATACTTCCTTATATTTGTGCTACAAGCAGGGTACTCTAATATACACCGCTTCATTGATTATTCATCTCAAATTTTAAACACCTTTACCAGAACTACATTTTTATTATGCAGAAATGAGTTTAAAGTGAAATTCTTTTTTCCTTAGGTTTCAGAGTTTCGAATAAATGACATTCGTGACTTTGAGTCATAGGTTTGTAGTAAATATGGTGAGTGAGTTTCTCAGTGGACAAAATTCTTTTTAATGTTTAGGGCACTGTGAAACAACGCTCAGTTTTTCTTGGACATTGCTAGTTATTATTGGTTTGGAGACTTAAGATTTGGAGAGCTCACTTGCCTTGGTAGCATAGCAGAGGGAGTAAGACCACAGGTTCTAAGTCAGGCTGCTGGGTCCTGATTGGGGCTCCATTACTTCCCTTTTCACTTTGCGACTCTTTATGTCATTGTCTTTATATGTGAAAGAGGAGTGACAGTAGTATTTTTTTTTTTTACCACAAGTATTTTATTTTATTTTATTTTTAAATTTATTTATTATTTTTTTGGGGGGGTACACCAAGTTCAATCATCTGTTTTTATACACATATCCCCGTATTCCCTCCCTCCCTCGACTCCCCCCCACCCTCCCTCGAGTCCCCCCCATCCTCCCCCTCCCAGTCCTCTAAGGCATCTTCCATCCTCGAATTGAACACCCTTTGTTATATAACAACTTCCCACTGGCTATCTGTTTTACAGTTGGTAGTATATATATGACTGTGCTACTCTCTCGCTTTGTCTCAGCTTCCCCTTCACCCCCCGCCCCCTCCCAAACCTCGAGTTCTCCAGTCCATTCTCTGCATCTGCGTCCTTATTCATGTCACTGAGTTCATCAGTACCATTTTTAGATTCCGTATATGTGAGTTAGCATACAATATTTATCTTTCTCTTTCTGACTTACTTCACTCTGTATGACAGACTCTAGGTCTATCCACCTCATAACATACAGCTCCATCTCATCCCTTTTTATAGCTGAGTAATATTCCATTGTATATATATATGCCACATCTTCTGTATCCATTCATTTGTTGATGGGCATTTAGGTTGCTTCCATGTCCTGGCTATTGTAAATAGTGTTGCAATAAACATTATGGTACATGTTTCTTTTGGGATTATGGTTTTCTCTGGATATATGCCCAGGAATGGGATGACTGGATCATATGGTAGTTCTATTTGTAGTTTTTTAAGGAACCTCCAACTTGTTTTCCATAGTGGCTGTACCAACTTACATTCCCACCAACAGTGCAGGAGAGTTCCCTTTTCTCCACACCCTCTCCAACATTTGTTGTTTCCAGATTTTGTGATGATGGCCATTCTGATCGGTGTGAGGTGGTACCTCATTGTGGCTTTGACTTGCATTTCTCTGATGATTAGTGATGTTGAGCATCTTTTCATGTGTTCATTGGCCATCTGTATGTCTTCTTTGGAGAAATGTCTATTTAGGTCTTCCGCCCATTTGTGGATTGGGTTATTTGCTTTTTTGGTATTAAGCTGCATGAGCTGCTTGTATATTTTGGAGGTTAATCCTTTGTCTGTTGTTTTGTAGGCAACTATTTTTTCCCATTCTGAGGGTTGCCTTCTAGTCTTGTTTATGGTTTCTTTCTCTGTGCAAAAGCTTTTAAGTTTCATGAGGTCCCATTCGTTTATTCTTGATTTGATTTCCATGATTCTAGGAGGTGGGTCCAAAAGGATCTTGCTTTGATGTATGTCATAGAGTGTTCTGCCTATGTTTTCCTCTAGGAGTTTGATAGTGTCTGGCCTTACATGTAGGTCTTTAATCCATTTTGAGTTTATTTTTGTGTATGGTGTTAGGAAGTGTTCTAATTTCATTCTTTTACATGTTGCTGTCCAATTTTCCCAGCACCACTTATTGAAGAGGCTGTCTTTTGTCCATTGTATATTCGTGCCTCCTTTGTCAAAGATAAGGTACCCATATGTGTTTGGGCTTACTTCTGAGTTCTCTATTCTATTCCATTGATCTTCCTTTCTATTTTTGTGCCAGTACCATACTGTCTTGATCACTACGGCCTTGTAGGATAGTTTGAAGTCAGGAAGCCTGATTCCACCAACTCCATTTTTCCTTCTCAAGATTGCTTTGGCTATTTGGGGTCTTTTGCGTTTCCATACAAATCGTAAGATTTCTTGCTCTAGTTCTGTGAAAAATGCCATTGGTAATTTGATCGGGATTGCATTGAATCTGTAAATTGCTTTGGGTAGTACAGTCATTTTCACGATGTTGATTCTTCCAATCCAGGAACATGGTAAGAGTGACAGTAGTATTTACTGCATGATTTGTTGTAAGGATTAATTGAGATCTTAATTAGATTTTATGTACTTTTATGTATGTGTCTGTTTTATTTATATATATGTTTAGAGGAATTTTTGGCACTTAGGAAGTTCAAGTCGGCTTCATAAAAAAGCTGTATGATATGTTTTAGAAGGAACTATTTTAACATTTGACATTATTCTTATAACATTTCCAGGTTTGAAAGCACAATGGCAGGAAACAGCCTTGTTCTACCCATCGTTCTTTGGGGTCGCAAAGCACCAACCCACTGCATCTCAGCAGTACTTTTAACAGATGACGGGGCCACGATCGTGACTGGATGCCATGATGGACAAATATGTCTCTGGGATCTTTCAGTAGACTTGGAAGTGAGTGTTTGAAGTGCCTATTGTCCTTTTCACATACAAGAAACTACTTAAAAAATAACACAGCTCCAGAATACTTTGACCTCATAATATACGAGGGTAAGTCAAAAATTATCTGCACTCTGGTTATATTAAAACTTCTATAAATTCTACAGCCAGAGTGTGAATAATTTTTGACTCACCCTCGTGTTTTCTGTGAGATACATTTTGACTAAAATTGGTATTCAGAATGATTATTTGCATTCTTCATCAGAGTTGACTTCTGCTGGTTTTTGGCTAGATTTTTTTCTTTTATTTTTTTTAAATTTATTTTTTTGTTGGCTGCATTAGGTCTTTGTTGCTGCATGCAGGGTTTCTCTAGTTGTGACGAGTGGGGGCTACTATTCATTGTGGTGTGCGGGCTTCTTATTGTGGTGGCTTCTCTTGTTGCGGAGCACAGGCTCTAGGTACGTGGGCTTTGGTAGTTGTGTTGCGCGGGCTCAATAGCTGTGGCCCTTGGGCTCTAGGGCACAGGCTCAGTAGTTGTGGCACATGGGCTCAGTTGCTCTGCGGCATGTGGGATCTTCCCTGCCCAGGGATCAAAACCGTGCTCTCTGATTGGCAGGCGGATTCTTAACCACTGCTCCACTGGGGAAGTCCCTAGATTTTCAATTATAGTTGTTATCCTACCTGGCTTAATATGTTACATTTAAGATTTTTCAGAAAATTTCTAACCATATTGAAGGAGGTTTCCAAAAAGGTATTAAAAAACAATTTTGAGTGTTTATACCTTCTAAGGTCAATGTCTTGAAGAGAGCAAAACTTTTCGTAAAACGTAAATTTTGTTCTATTTATTTTAAAAGTCACTGTATTTTTTGCCATTCTTTACTGCTGTGGAGTGCTTAGTGTGCTCTGTTCCTGGGCGCTCGCTCTTTGTGGACAGACTCTCTTTTTCCATATTTTAACCTCCAATCTCTGACACCTCTCCCCAGGAATTTTTCTGTAGGGGGAAACAGAGAAAATGGAGTGGTAGCTGGCATGGAATGTGAAGGCAAGAAAATTGATTTTTTAAGTAAAAACAATTTTGTAACAGCCTTATTGAGATAAAATTTACATGCCATGCAATATACTCTTTAAAGGATACAATTAAATGGTTTTAACTCTGTTCACAGAGTTGTATAGCCATTACCACCATCAATTTTAGAACATTTTCATCACTTCAGAAGCAAACCTTGTACTCTTTAGCTGTCACTCCCAGTATACCCCCATGTGCCCTGGGCAACCACAAATATATTTGCTGTCTCTATAGATTTGCCTATTCTGGACATTTTGTGTAAATAGAATCATTTAATATGTGACATTTTTGTGATTGACTTTTTTCCCTTAGCATAAGGTTTTCAAGTTTCATCCATGTTGTAGCACATATCAATATTTCATTTCTTTTAATGGCCAAATGCTATTCCACTGTATGGGTATACTGCATTTTATTTGTCTTTTTATCAGTTGATGGCCATTGGGTTGTTTTTACCTTTTTTAAAATTAATTAATTAATTTATTGGTTGCATTGGGTCTTTGTTGTTGCACATGGGCTTTCTCTAGTTGTGGCGAGTGGGGGCTCCTCTTTGTTGTGTTGTGTGGGCTCCTTATTGCGGTGGCTTCCCTTGCTGTGGAGCACGGGCTCTAGGCATGCAGGCTTCAATAGTTGTGGCACATGAACTCAATAGTTGTGGCTCGCAGGCTGTAGAGCAAGGGCTTGATAGTTGTGGCACACGGGCTTAGTTGCTCTGTGGCATGTGGGGTCTTCCTGGAGCAGGGATTGAACCCATGTCCCCTGCATTGGCAGGAGGGTTCTTTAACCACTGCACCACCTAGGAAGTCCCGGGTTGTTTTTACGTTTGACCGTAGTGAATGATGCTGCTTTGAACATTTGTGTGTGTGTTTTTGTGTGGACATATATTTTCATTGCTCTTAGGTATTCACCCAGGCATGGAATTGCTAGAACTGAAAAAATGATCCACACACTTGGATGACATGTACAGGCTAGGGATACAGGTTGGAAAGTGATGGGAAGTGAGTGCTGTAGAATGTGACCTGTCTACAGGATTGATAGCAAACTAAATATGAATCAACAGTGTAGTGGCAAGGACAGCAAAATCCCACCACATTTTACGGGAATTATTACAAGCAATACCTGTAAGATCTTAGAAACCATTCTTTTACTGAATTTTTTGCATGAATTTCACTAGAATGTTATATTTATTTAAATTCAAGTAAGAAGGCTAAAAGGGGAAGAGGAGACTAGGAGAGAAATACATCCTTTGAAAGATATTAGGAGAATTGGACTGTTTCCCAGGGGAAAAAGAAGGCTGAATAAAAAGTGGCTTTGTTATAGTCTTTTGATTCATCTGGGGGGCCTTGTTAAGTGTTATACTTTCTAGCAGCCATTTATGCCTGTGAAGGACCAATAAGAAGACATGTAGCATACAGAGCGGGGAGGGCACAAGATCCATTCCCCTTGAGGTCATGGTAGCTTCCCTTCTTTTGCTAGGAAAGGATTCAAAACTGTAGCTGGAACTTTTGCCATCCGTGTCTTGGTCTCCTTTTACTTCTGGAAAAGGGCAGCCTGACCTAACATGGTGGTAATAAAATGTCTGAGAGAAATTGCAGAAGCAGTAGTTTAGTGAGTACCTAGAGAGATGGCAATAAAAGTAAAGGAGGGAACCTGTTAATATAGGTATTGTCTCCTATATACAATGTTTTAATGCTTCCACTACCTATAAAGCTATAATTGCAGAGAATAAAACTATAATTGCAGAGAACAGTATAATACATGACATTAATGAAAGAAATGAAACATGATAAGAGCTCAGATGTTGCAGGTGGGCAAAGTTGGCTTGAATCTTGAGTACTCTAGTGTCTAGCTGTGTGACTTTGGGCAATTTTTAATTGTTTGGTGCCTAAGTCTCTCCATGTTTAAAATAGGATCACACAAGGCTGTGCTAAGGGTTCTATGAAGGAATGTGTATTAAGCAGTTCTCACAGTGCTTGTACATAGTAAGGATTTATTTGATGAATATAATTATAGCATCTCAGGTAGTAGAAAGAAAAAAGAATTCTAAAGGGGGGGGGGGGGGGAAGGAGTGCTGAATGTTGGCTGACTGACTATAGAACTAGTAGCCTCAAGGTCCCAGAGTGGAACATTTATGTTAGTGTTAAGAACTGACACATCACATCATTTTATTCTAAATGTCACGCCTTGCCATTGATAACTTGATAACTGTCACTTTTGAACTGTGGTCTTTGAGGATATATGGTTTTATGAATCAGTGGAACAGATTATCTTATATATCTTTGTATTGATTATGTGTGGACTGTTTACTAGTTAATAACTATGACAATTATTTTTTAATTTACTTATTTATTTATTGGCTGTGTTGGGTCTTTGTTGCTGCACATGGGCTTTCTTTAATTGTGGTGAGCAGGGGCTACTCTGTTGCGGTGTGCAGGCTCCTCATTGCTGTGGCTTCTCTTGTTGTGGAGCACAGGCTCTAGGCATGTGGGCTTCAGTGGTTGCGGTACATGGGCTCAATAGTTGTGGCTCACAGGCTCTAAAGCACAGGCTCAATAGTTGTGGCGCACGTGCTTTGTTGCTCCATGGCATGTGGGATCTTCCTGGAGCAGGAATCGAACCCATGTCCCCTGCATTGGCAGGCGGATTCTTAACCACTGCGCCACCTAGGAAGCCCCTATGACATAAATTTTTATGTAATTTGGTGAGATACAAATAAAAGGTATAACAATATACCAATATTTTTATTTTTCCTCTGGTTTTATTAAAGCTTATTGTGTAAGCCTCTAACTTTGTTCTTTCTCAGAATTGCTTTGGCTAGTTGGTGTCTCTAATGGTTCCCCACAAATTTTATCATGTTTTTTTTCTATTTCTGTGAAAAACACCATTGGAATTTTGGTAGGATTGCATTGACTCTGTAGATTGCTTTGGGTAGTACGGACCTTTTAATAACATGAATTCTTCCAACCCAAGCACATGGGATATCTTTCCACTTATTTATTTCTTCTTCCATATTTTCATTAGTGTCTTATAATTTTCGAAATACAGGTGTTTCACTTCCTTGGTTAAATTTATTTCTAAGTAATTTATTCTTTCTGATGCTATTGTAAGTGGGTTTGCTTTCTTAATTTCTCTATCATATCTTGTTATAGAAACAACTGATTTTTGTATGTTTATTTTGTATCCTCCAACTTTACTGAATTTGTTCATTAGTTTTAACAGTCTTTTCACGGCGCCTTTAGGATTTTCTACCTATGAGATCATGTCATCTGCAAACAGAGACAACTTTACTTCTTCCTTTTCAATTTGGATGCTTTGTTTATTTTTTTTTGCCCAATTGCTCTGGCTAAGACTTCCAGTATCATGGTGTTCTTGATCTTAGAGAAAAGGCTTTTAGCTTTTTACTGTTGAATATATGATGTTATCTGTGGGCCTATTGTATATGGCCTTTATTATGTTGTACATTCCTTCTATATCCCATTTGTTGAGAGTTTTTAATCATGAAAGGATATTGAATTTTGTCAATTGCTTTTATTGCCCCTATTGACATGATTATGTGATTTTTATACTTTGTTCAATTATTTTTGTTCATTTTTCTAGATTTTGGTGGGAGTATAGTCAGTTCTAGTTACTCTGCTATGACTGAAAATGAAATTTTCTAGCAAAGCCGTGTACATTGAAAATAAAACTAACAATTGGTAAATTTGACTTTTTTGGGAGAAATTGAAGAATTGATCAAGAGCATTTTTTTTTCCAGTGGAGAAATATGGAATCTCTGTATAGAAATGGGGTTGGATGTATGAGAAAATTTTGGATGTGTGAGAAAACATTCTAGGCCTGTTCTAGCCATAAACAATGATTGTATTTTTCTTGCAATTATAACTATGCAAAATATGGCGAAGATGATTTTGATTGTTTGCAAAATGGATACCGTGAGAGGGGCTTTAAAAGTATTTATCATATTCTGTTTTTTTAAACTGAGTATTGAGTATGCTGTGCATTTTTTATATCTTGTACATATGTGATAGATATTTTTTGTATGTATTAAATGTTTAATTAAGGAATATATCCTGAAATTACCTAAAGTCTTGAAGTAACCTGAAATAATAGCATGCCATTTGGTGCAAAGTAGATGAGTTTGGGGGCTAATTGTTAGATTATTTTAGAATAGTAGGTATTAAAGCCACCCTTTCGTAAGGCATGATGGCACTAAATCATTAGCCTGTGAAGGTCATTCTTAGTTCCTGATAGTTGAGGTTGATAATCAGCTTTTGGTAGGGTACCTGTTCTCTATTTTTTGTGTTTGGGGATGTCAGTCTAGAAACTATAAATGTACTTTCAGATCACGGAAAGTATTATTTTAAAAATAAGTGAGGTTAAGTTCCTTTATTTTATATACTAATTCACATTCTTAACCTGGTTTCTCAGTGTACTGCAGCTTAGTGCTAAGGTTAGGGTTAGGGTCACTTAAAAAAATTTGGTACTTATATCAACATATTTGTGTATTTCTAGGTTAATCCTCGAGCACTGTTGTTTGGTCACACAGCTTCAATCACCTGTTTGTCTAAAGCTTGTGCTTCTAGTGACAAACAGTATATTGTGAGCGCATCTGAGAGTGGGTAAGTCTTCTTATTCACTTTACTCCTCATAAGTCTTTATTGAAAATAGTACCAGTGTATTAATAAGTAGGGATTTTTTTTTTCTTTTGGAGTATCTTTTAAATAAATGCCTCAGTTGTCTCAACATAAAGATATTTGAAATATGGTTTTCAAAATGAATTTTATCTTTAATGATTTTTATAATACTTTTATTATAATTTATGATTATGTCTTTGCTTTGCTTTTAAGAAACTCAGAATACCATAAAAGTTAAAGCATGGTCATTAATCCCCAAGGCATTTTTACTGAGTTGGCAGACAACTTTGAGAGTTTTAAGAAACCTCAGTGTTGCTAGGCCAGCATAAATTTGGAAGATGAAGCCATGCAAAAGTTTAAACAGTTACGTTGATATACATTAACACACTAACATAGCTGCATGTATTCCCAAGTCTCAGAATAGAGCTTGATTTTGGAGAGGTAGGTCCTTGAACAGTAGTTGTAGGGTCTAGAGTGTGGGGGCTTAAAAGAAAAAACTTTGGGGGTGTTTAGAAAATTGTATATTTACACAGTATGTTATTGAAGGAAGTTGGGGAACCGACAGAGAATTATTTAAGAACTTGGCCCTTCCACATCCCATAATTTATGAATTTGAAAAGACCCTTACGTAACTGAGAGACAGCAGCAGGTGAAAACATAGTACCTTTTGGTCAGTTAAAGGATAATTCATATTAGTGTGCATATTCTAAATAGATCAGGTGAGTTTTCTTTGAAAAATTTATACCATGTGAAATATAGCAAAAGGCGTCTTAAAGGATACCCTAATAATGTTGTCTTCTGTTATAAATCTGAAGTTTATTTCTTTAAAAGACAAGGCATATTGACATTTCTAATTTCGAATGTTGTATCTTTAGTATGAGATAGTTTTTTTCGTTGTATCTTTAGTATGAGATAGTTTTTTTCGTTGTATCTTTAGTATGAGATAGTTTTTTTCTTTTGGCATGCGGTAAAACTTGTGCAGTATATATGGAATCAAAACTGGAATACTGTATTTAATTGGCAAAGATTTGGAATTCAGTTGTTCTTAAGTTTTGTTTTTTGCAGTGCTAAATTTTCTAGCTAAGTTGTTAACCAATGGAAAATTGCAGTGGTTTAAATTAAAAGTTTATTTCTAGTTTTTGTCACTTGCCCTTCATGTATCATTTGGGGCTTCATTATTATCCTTACTTTGAGGTTGAGGGTGAGGGAGCAGCCACTATCTGGAATAGAGGCAGAGGTGGAGAGTTCTGGAGTGTCTCATGCCAGTTCTGGCTAGAACTACTCACAAGACTCCATCAGCTAAAAGGGAGCCAGGAAGTGCAATCCTCCCATGTGCCCAGAAAGAATGTGGATCGAGGTGGGGATGGTTAGGTTGGAGGTGAGTTTAGGATGGTGGGTGGGAGGACCAGAATTTTTGATGAACAGCAGTAATGACTATATACTGCTTTTTCTGAAATGTCAGTTTTAATGGAAGATTAATTTTAAACCACTGTGACAAAGTTGAACAGTGCTTTTAAAACTCAGATTTAAAGTCAGCTATTATTTTGTTTTATAGAGAGATGTGCCTCTGGGACGTGAATGATGGCAGATGTATTGAATTTACAAAATTAGCTTGCACACATACTGGCATACAGGTTAGTATCAATTTCTGTAACTGGCCAAGTCAGCACAATTTATTACCGGTGTACAATTTAAAAAATGTTTTTTAAACGTCGAGTCTATTTTTATGTGAAAAATGGGTGGGAATGGGTAATAGGACAGGAAGGCTAGAATTAGAGTAGTAAAAGTATTTTTCATAAGATGGTGTAGTTGGAGAAGGAAAACAAATTAGAGGAGACTAGTGTTGAAAGCTGTAAGGTAAGCCATCGTCACTGCTGCTTCTGCTCCCTGACTATCCTGGTTACCCGAGTGAGAGCCCCTTTACTGGTTGGGTAAGTGTTCTAGATCCTAAATAATGGAATGCTAGCTTGCTAAAGCTTTTGTGATTCCACTCATGATTGACACAATCCGCTTCGGGGATGATACCCTTTTCCTTGATTGTGCAGTTGGTTCTTGGGTTCATGTTTTGACTTTACAACTCTGTAAAAGAAATGACCATTTCACATGCCTGGCTTACACAGGAATTTAGAGAGGAATTGATAACTTCTTGCTTACATTCCTGGTATTCTTCCTTATTCTTTCATCATTGTCAAATTCTTTGTGCTTCAAATTATTCATCATTTACTGTGTTGAGTGCTCTGAAAATTATAGTGTATATAGAAAATAGGATTTATGTTCTCAATGGGGAAGAAGAGGGAAGAGAAGAAAACTCACATTTATAGCAAATATTATATAGGTGTTTCTTGTATGATGTCTCATTTAGTCCTCGCCACATCCTTACAGATTAGGTAGAAGTATGTCCTTTTATGTATAAGGAAGCTGATAGCCGGAGTGATTAAATGACTTGCCCTAGCCTCACAATGAGTCATTCCGGGCACTAGGATCCCAAATCAGCTTTATTTGGCTCTAGAGACTGTTCTTTCTGTTATATCATACTGTCTCCCTTAAAACAAACAAATAAAATCATTTGTTGAGAAAGAAAACCTGTGCTAACACAAATCAGAAAAGCAATGGAAAATGTTTAGAGATGTTGAGTGTGATATAGATCTTTAGTGACTGCTTATTGCCCTGGCAAAGTCCTTTTAAAAATTGCTTCTACAGGGGCTTCCTAGGTGGCGCAGTGGTTAAGAATCCGCCTGCCAATGCAGAGGTCATGGGTTCGATACCAGCTCCAGGAAGATCCCACATGCCTCGGAGCAACTAAGCCCGTGTGCCAAAAAAAAAAAAAAAAAAAATTGCTTCTACAGTGCTGTTAGGGCATGTATGTGCTTTTTATTTAAAAGACCTATATTATCTATTTTTTATCATATGAACAGTCATCAAGATTTGTAAAGAGAAAAGGGATAAGAAAATCATTTAGATTCATTGACTTTACAGATAGTTTAAGTGGAAAATTATATATAAATGTCAAACTCATTGGATATAAATATTTTAACTGTGGTATAATTTTATGATTTAAAAACTTTCAGTTTGTATTTTAGGAAAAATTTTCTTTATTCAGTATATTTTTAGTGCCTGTTGTCTATCAGACCCCGTATTTGGCCTTCTGTATTTAGACTGGCAGCCATCTCTTAGCAGAAGATGCTTTTTGGCAGGTTTACTAGTGTGTGACAGTTGTTTCCTGTGTGATCCTCACCCTCTCAGGTTGAGAAGCAGGTGGTTTTTTTATACATGTAGAAATGATGAACCTTGATGACATTGACACTTACTGAAATCACAAGGAAGTACCAGCTTATTAAATTATCACATGGGGGTATCCCTTTTTAATATTTGGAAAACCTATTTCTCCGTTCAGGACACCTTTTTTGCCCATATTGAAGTGTCTTGGAAGCTAAACTAGTATTCAGAAGATTGTTTGGGAGTATAACTTTGAAGCAAAAGTAAGAGGCATTTATTTAGTTCGGCAGGTCTAATAGAATATCCCTGCTCTCAGGACAGAGCTCTTCTCTAGTGACTGCGCATGTGCACATATCTTTCCTGGCTGGTGCTGGGTGAGCACTGACAAAGTTTGCTTCTCTGCATCCATCCCTTTCTCCTTCATCCATCCTCCCCTTCTGTGGGTCAAGGCTACCTATGGTCACGTTGTTATATGTGGGTGCCTGGCAGTCCCTGGGAGCCCAGATCGTGTGTCATGTATTAACCTGAGATCTAGTGGTTCCTTCTACGACAGTCTGCGTTTTATTAAACCCCCTCTGGGGATTTTAGCGGTGCTACCTTGCACTTAGTTAATGTGCTCCGTGTTCAGTGTTTATGTTTAAGAAGTTGTGCTCCTTGTACAGGGGACTCCATAATTGAGCAAAGATCGCCTTCCTTCACACACAGTGTTGAGTCTGAGCCGTGGATGGATGAATGTGGGAGCCGACTGGACCTGGGTTTCTTACTTATCTCCCCGGTTGTGAGGTGGTTACAGCATTGCCCTTTGTGTGGTGTCCAACTTGCCCTCACGTGATTTGTATAAGCTCCAATGCCTTGGAAGGTAGTAGTCTGGGTACTAGATGTCTTTACCTTCTAAAAATCCTCTAGGAGAATCTTCCACTAAGAGAGTCACTTTTTAAAATTTTATTTATTTATTTATCTATTTTGAGGATAAGGGAAGACAGGTCCTTTGATAAGTGGTTGGTCTCATTTTGATAATCATTCTTTCTCTGCTCTTTGCTTGATGGAAACCCTTCTTATCCTTTCCTGTTATTCTTGGCATGAGTAATATCATTGTATTGGTTCTTCCTCTGTTTTTCTTCCACAAAGTATAAATGTGCACTATGAGAATGGTTTATAACAGTTGTTTAAAATAACACCTTTAGATAACTCAGAATATTTGAACAGAATCATCCTTGCATCTAAATTTTATTTGGTCATAACTAGTAATTATAAACCTATACTCATTGATTCTCATTCATCTAAAACTCATATTATTTTCCTGACCCACATGAGCTACCCTTTTGCTTTGTTTGTGAAGCTGATTTTATTCAGGTGTTTTATCAACAGTCCTGTCTTAGATGCTACAGGAAGACAAAAAAGAAGAATTATCATGAATTCTGCTCCAAAATAGTTCAAAAGGGATGATAAGCTGTTAGGAAAAAAAATAACTTTGGTTAGATAGTTTGAAATGTTAATGTAACTTGATGTGTGCATGTGTGTATACATAGACACATGTAATATGTACCATATCGTACATGTCTGGAAATATTACTGAAGAAATTGAGCATTGTAATAAGCTTGGTGAATGCATGTGGGTCAAGTATCTCAAGTAAAGGAGAACATTTAAAAATCTTTTTCCTTTTAGTTCTACCAGTTCTCTGTTGGAAATCAGAGAGAAGGAAGGCTTCTGTGCCATGGCCATTATCCTGAAATCCTCGTGGTGGATGCCACCAGCCTTGAGGTGTTGTACTCCTTAGTATCAAAGATCTCTCCAGACTGGATTAGTTCCATGAGTATTATTCGATCCCACCGGACACAAGGTCAGTGTGCCCTTTAGGAATTTCCACACTATGACTTAATGGTTAGTTTACTGTAGAGTTCTATAATGTATCATATATTAATATACTTGGTTACATTATGTTCTTTGATTTAAGAAATAACTACTCTCATGATTTATGGTCTGTCTCTGCCTTCATAAAGGAAGCTTTGATTGAACTAAGAGTTAAAGTGTTAGATTACCTCCATTCCATGGAATAGATCACTAGGTTTTGACAGTCTTAGAGTGTGTTGGTGATTTTCTGAAGTGGAAGAAGAAAATCTTAACCTCATGGAGGCACCGTGGGAGAAACTGTAGTTTATCTGTGTATTTCTTGGGCCTGGTTTTGTCACTTGCCGGAGAAGCATAGGAGGTGTTTCCATTTTATGTGGAGATAATGAAAAGGGAGGGAATTATACACAAATTTAATGAAAGTTCCTGGTAAATGCTTGATGTGTAGTTGATGTTCGACAAATACGAGTGTGTTTTCTTCATTTCTGTTGAAACTTTTCAGTAACAATTGTGAGAGCAAAAGTAAAATTGTTCAGGAAAAGAACAGTAATTAATACTGAACATGTATATTCATATATGCTTTTGGAGCATTTTTTCCCTCCCACATGGCTTCATAGTTATGTGCTCTTCTGTAAAGGCTGACCTGTAATTGCCACCACCACCACCACGAGACTTCATTTATTGAGTGCTCACAGTATCGGTCACATGCTAAGCAATTACATATGATAACACTTCTGGCAATACCCAGTGGGATAGGTATTGCTGTCTCAGGATATGTAGGTGAGGAGATGGACGAAGTTTAGTATTGTGGAGCCTTTACTTAAGATCACAGAGCAAGTCTGTGTCTTACTGGTGCCCAGATGGACCCCAGAGCAGATACTCTCACCACTGTGTTAAACCATCTCCATTGGTGAACTGCCTTCAATTTCATGGGAGCTTTCCTTTATTACCTCTTATGGTTGGAAATCAGCACATAGCTTTTTATTCAAGAGCCACTTAGCAAATATTTATTGAGTGGCTGCTATCTTCAAGTTACGAAGGATTGAACTACTGAAAGGACTCAAATTCTAGTAAGGGAGGATGATATATAGATAAATGGCAGTTGAGGGTGTAAAGTGTGAGAGAGAGAAATAGTCCAGAGGCTAGAATTAGCGAAGGCAGTGAAGGGACTTTGAGGGCGAGTAGGAGGGCTGCCCAGATTAGATGAAGTCTCATCTAGGTTTTGAAAGATGAAGAGGAGTTTGTTTGGCAGACGTGGGAATCATGATGTTTCTGGCAGAGGAAGTAGTTTGTACACAGGTACCAAACGCATTACCTAGGTTCGTGTGGGAAACATCCATCTGTGAGGTATACATGGACATACTGTGGTCTGAATACGATGGAATGTTATTTAATGGAAAATTCTGTGCTGTACATGGAATTCTAAGTGTTCTCAGTTTATAATGTTGCTAACATACACAATTTTTAATCTGCTTTACCATATTCTAGTGTGTGGATATTTGAAAATTTTAGATACATTGGATTTTGCACTTTTGCTGTAATTGAGAGACTTGTGAGCAGTTGTCTTAGCTGCTTTGCACAGGGATGGTGGGACGGTAATTAGTGCATTTCAGTGCTTTACCTTGCCTAGGGAACCAGGCAATATAAATAAAGTTTTTACTGAAAGCCAGCTCTTTAATAACAGTAATAACTAATCTTTATTGATGTGCCGGAGGCTCTACCTTAAAAAGTGCTTTTAAGACGTACTCCCTCGCTTTGGAGCCTGCAGTAGACTGCTTTCTAATGCCCCCCCTCTCCGAGTTCGGGCGTGTTACTGCGGTGCTGTGAGTGCTCCCTCACCTGAAGCTGGTGAGGGTAGGTTTTGTGTCGTGTTTTCCTCTTGACTGTGGTCTCCGGAGGGTGTGGTGTGCAGTAAAATGGTGGGCAAGGTAGGTGGAAAAGGGGGAAACGTGCGCCCTGAAGAAACAGAGCGACTCTGCTCCCCCATGATAAATAATTAAAGGTGAACTTTGGAGAGTGAAAGTTATTTGTTAACATAGTAATCAAGAATATTTGAAATTTTTACAACTTATTGTTTAGAAATAAAAAATCAAGCAGCCAAAAACGACTTTTCCTTGAACTCCACATTTTTGATCATCTCCGTTAACCTGTGTTTCAGAATCTGTCTTCTGTTATTTTGTAGAATGTGGAATTAGGTTTTTATGCTAATTGTAAAACATGCTATTATTTAATTTCATTAACGCAAACCATGGTCCATGTCACTCTTGTAACCACGTTACTGTTTAGAGAGAAAGCATATCGTGCTTGTAACTGGTTTCTTCTTCCTTCTCTGCGTAGAGGACACTGTGGTGGCGCTCTCAGTCACGGGCATCTTGAAGGTGTGGATTGTTACCTCGGAAATAAGTGGCCTGCAGGTGAGACAAATGAGACTGGAAGTGAATTCTCTGTTTCTGTTCTCATGGAGTCTTACATTTTAGTCATGATAAGGCCCTTCTCTTTTTTACTTAAAGAGGAAGGAAAAAGCTATTCTTTTCGATAGTCTTATTGACATAGTATAGAAGAACTCTCTTGTATGCTGTCTCCGCACGTGAATTATTTTTTTTCCCTTTTGAGGGTAGACATCTGCTTTATCAAGGATGCAAAATAGAGAAGCATATTGTACAGGATCTGAAGTAGAGAAACACAAAAGAGGATTTTCCTCAACTGCTTCTGTTTAAATTTGAAGTTAAAAGGCAGTTTGCTTGAGGGGGGAAAAAGAAGCAAACGACCACAAAGAGGATATAAAGCCAGTTTTCTTCCTCTGAGTTCTTTGTACTTGAATTCCTTGTTACTTTTTATCAATAAGAAAGGCAGTATTTCTGGCAATATTGATACTAATCTGTTCAGTTAGGGAATTTTTAGACTTTGGATCTGGGAGAAACTGGAAGAATTGATCAGTTTTTTTTTTTTTTTAACCTATAAGCACATGTAACTATAAAAATTAGGATTGACTCAAATTTTTATCATCTGTCATTGCCAGTGATGAACACTCTGATTCTCATTAGTATTTTAACCTTGAGTAGCTTTGTAGCAAAGATACTGTACCCCGATGATTTTTAGAATATATTTTTTTTGCTTTTTACTGCCTTGGTTCTCACATGAGGGGCTAAACTGATGAATGTATAGAGAGATGCCTTTATTTCATTTTGTTTTCTTTATCATTGTGTGATAGTTTTAATTGATGACCCAGCCAATCCTAAAGTTTTACAAATCTTTCTCTTTTCAGGATACTGAGCCAGTATTTGAAGAGGAATCCAAACCAATTTATTGTCAGAATTGCCAAAGCATCTCTTTTTGTGCATTCACACAGAGGTCCCTTTTGGTTGTGTGCTCCAAGTATTGGAGGGTAAGATAACTACATAAGTAAGAAATGGTATTTTTGCCCTTCAGGATGTTGGTTTATCAGACTTCCAAAGATTATTGTAAGGAGGAGCTTGGTGTTAGAATATTTTAACCATTTGGTCTGATTTTGATATCATATTTTGAGGTATGGAATTTGGCTGTATGTAGTTGCCTTTTTTGTTTGGGTTCATAGAATGAACCAGTTAATGGCTATTAGTTCTGTTAATTTTTTTTTTTTAACTCAGTGGAAAGAAATCCCAGCTTTTATTTATTTATTTATTTATTAAAATTTATTTTTGTCTGCGTTGGGTCCCCATTGCTGTGTGTGGGCTTTCTCTAGTTGTGGCGAGTGGGGGCTGCTCTTCGTTGCAGTGCTCAGGCTTCTCATTGTGGTGGCTTCTCTTGTTGTGGAGCACAGGCTCTAGGTGCACAGGCTTCAGTAGTCGTGGTGCGTGGGCTCAGTAGTTGTGGCTCGTTGGCTCTAGAGCACAGGCTCAGTAGTTGTGGCACACGAGCTTAGTTGTTTTGTGGCATGTGGGATCTTCCCAGACCCAGGATCGAACCCGTGTCCCCTGCATCGGCAGGCAGATTCTTAACCACTGTGCCACCAGGGAAGTCCCAGTTTAATTGATCTTAATTTCTACCTTTTGCTACTGTTTTTTGCATTGTTTTGTCAGTACAGCATGGGCAACAGTGGTGAGTTTTCTGCAAGTTGAATGTATCCTTGTAGGTTATAATTCTCAATTGCCATTCTTTTCTGACATTTTGGAGTTGGCAAGGTCTTCTGTCACTTCAGAGCTGATGGTGGAAGGTGTATATTACTTCCACATTGCCAGACTTTAATATTTCCACAATAGAAAAAGAGTTTTGATCATTGCTTTATGCCTAGCATATTTTTCAAAGCTTTCCATGTTCTGAAACACAGAAATTATTATTTGGAAATAATTCTCTGAAGGGTAGTGTATTAGTTATCTAATCCTGTATAATAGATTACTTCAAAAGTTAGTCGTTTAAAACAACAAATATGAATCGTCGCCCCCAGTTTCTATGGGTCAGGAATCTGACCATGGCTTGGCTGGATACCTCTCACCCAGGGTCTCTCACAGACTGCAATGAAGGTTTTGACCTGGACGACCACCTCATCCGAAGGCCCACTTGGTGGAGGATCTGCTTCCAAACTTACTCACCTGGTGGTTGACAGACCTGAGGTTCTACTGACTGTTGGCTGGAGACCTTAGTTCTTTGCCATGTGGGTCTCTCCATCAGGACAGCTTACAACACAAGAGCTGTCTTTCCTTAGAGTCAGTAAGCAAGAGAAGGTGTAGCCGGGACCTGCCTAATCTTGGAGCTGAGATCCCATCACCTCTGCCACATTCAGTTCTCTAGAAACAGCCAGAAAATGCAGCCTACACTCAAGGGACAGGATTACATGAGGATGCGAGTGCTACCGGGAATCAGGGGTCAGTGGGCCCATTTTAGAGGTTGCCTGAAACAGTAGGAATTGTAGCTTTGCCCGTTTTGCAGATGAGGCACCCAAGGGGTGGGGAGGATAAATAACTCGGCTAAGATTATACAAGTGGTGGTGGTTGTGCAAGTGACTAAGGTTATACAACTCAGGCAACCTGACTGAAACAGCTGCTTTTATTGCTACCGTGCTAGCCTGCCTCAGAGGGGACAGCCTTATCGTAAAAGGACCACCATGGCTGCTGTTAGGGAATGAGATTAGAGAAGAAAAGTTAGCAGCTGCTTAGTTGTAGTAGGCTATATGGGATCCTTCCTTTGTCTTAAAATTTAAAATGCATCCAAATAGAAATAAAAACAGAGTGTAAGAGGATACAGTGAAAAATACACACACCTTTCCCCCCGGGGTACTTCCCTTCCCTTCCCCCCAGAGGCAGTAGGTAATACCAGTTTCTTGTGTGCCCATTATAAGCATTGTATAATCATGTGAGAACAGCCTTCTCTTGAATGCACACACAAGAGTGAAAGGACAACCCGCAGAGTGGGAGAAGATAGCTATGGTGGACAACACGATGAGGGACTCGTCTATTATTGATACAAACAAAACTCCTACAGATCAAGAAGGAAAACGCAGACAACCTAATAGGAAAATGAACAAAAACATTTCACACGAGAGGAAAGCCAGGTGGGCCAGTAAATGCGTAGAAAGGTGCTCAGTTTCATTAATCATCAGGGAAATGCATATGAAAACAACACGCAGCCCACCAGCATCGCTTTCTCAGATACTTATTGCCAAAAAGAAGTTTTCAGTTTTTATATGGTTAAGTTGTCATATTTTGTTTTCTGGTTTTTAAAACGATTGTGAATCTCATTCCTCATAGGTATTTGATGCTGGAGACTACTCCTTGTTGTGCTCGGGTCCGAGTGAAAATGGACAGACATGGACTGGAGGTGACTTTGTCTCAGCAGATAAAGTCATCATTTGGACTGAAAATGGGCAAAGTTATATTTACAAACTACCTGCCAGGTATTCAATAAATAATAAGTTAGGACTTTAATCAAAAGCAAAAGATTCCAAATTTGGGGTATAATCTGAACGTATGAAAATGTAGAAAGTAGAAATATTTAATTTAGATAAAAAACTTGAGAACTTAAGTTAGATTTGTAATTACATTGTAACTGCTAAGCACAAAAATTAGGTGGATTTTTATTTGAAGTAGGGTATATTAGTAACATTAATTAATTTCATGCCTATATTAAATTAACTATAATTAAAACATCCATATTTTGTCCAGTGTCAAAAAAACTCATCAGGTGTGTATGATAAAATATTTAATGTCAGTATTTTTTACCGAATGTTGCATTTTTCTCATTTTCAGTTGCCTTCCAGCTAGTGAATCATTCCGCAGTGATGTGGGGAAAGCAGTTGAAACTTTAATTCCGCCGGTACAACATAGCCTCTTGGATCGAACAGATAAAGAGGTAAAATTCTTCAGGTATCATTTATAATGGGTAGTTACGTTGAAAGATTTTCACAACTATATTGGTGTCTTTTGGTAGCTAAGCATTTGAAAGATTCAGTACAATTCAAGGCACTATGTTAGATGTGAAACATTTTGACATGATCAGTTATTATAAGCACAGCTTTTAGATTTGCTTATAGTATACCTGTAATATAGCATTTACTTTTCTCCAGGAATAAAAATGATCTTATACTGATTGCAAAGTGGCAGTGACTTTTTGATAAAATTCATATTGATGGTATAAATTGATTTTACACTCATGCAGTTATAAACATAGTGACAGATGTAATTTTAGGAGGATGAAGATAACTGTGATAATGCTGACTGATTATTATTTGAACAAGGTATTGCAGTATCTCCCCAAAATCATTAGGCTTTAGAAATAAAGAATAAAATACACTTTTTCTCTATAAAAACCAAATTTATTATGACTTCTAAAAACCTACTTAATATCAATTAAAAGTTGAAATACACTTAGTACTGGATTTTCAACTCTGTATTCTTTGAGCATTAAGAAAGCAGCTTTGGTTTTGCACATAGTTTCCTTTCCTCATGTTTTAGGTTTCCACAGCTTTTTCATTCTGAACATTTTGTTCCATCTTTATGTGGAGGGACGGTGAGGGGAAGGGAATTAGTTTTTTCATGAGTATTTTGAACATATAGAATTTATACATCCATGTACAATTAAGATCCTTTGTGACCTGACCTTTAGTCTCTTACCTTAAACTCCTACTTACTGCTCTCCAAACTAGTCACTTCTATTTAAATTAAGGGATAATGACTTATATAAAAAACATACATGATGGGAATTCCCTGAGGTCCCGTGGTTAGGACTCAACGACTGTACTGCTGGGGCCTGGGTTCAATCCCTGGTCGGGGAACTAAGATCCTGCAAGCTGCTCAGTGCAGCAAAAAACCCCCAAAAAACCATGAAACAAAACAAATACATATCATGTTTCTTTAAGTATCAGGTCCCTAATACATTTTAATTTATTTTATTTTTTTTATAAATGTATTTATATTTATTTATTTATTTATTTATTTATTTATTTTATTGGCTGCGTTGGGTCTTCTTTGCTGCACACAGGCTTTCTATAGTTGCGGTGAGCAGGGGCTACTCTTCCTTATGGTGTGTGGGCTTCTCACTGTGGTGGCCTCTCTTGTTGCAGAGCACGGGCTCTAGGCACATGGGCTTCAGTAGTTGCGGCACATGGGCTCAGTAGTTGTGGCTCATGGGCTCTAGAGCGCAGGCTCAACAGTTGTGGCACACGGGCTTAGTTGCTCCACGGTATGTGGGATCTTCCTGGGGCAGGGATCGAACCCGTGTCCCTTGCATTGGCAGGCAGAGTCTTACTCACTGCGCCACCTAGGAAGTCCCCCGATACATTTTATTGTTTTATTTTTTTATTTTTATTTTATTTTATTTTATTTTATTTTATTTATTTTTATTTTTTTTGGGGGGGTACACCAAGTTCAATCATCTGTTTTTTTACACATATCCCCCGTATTCCCTCCCTCCCTCGACTCCCCCCACACCATCCCTCGAGTCCCCCCCGTCCTCCCCCTCCCAGTCCTCTAAGGCATCTTCCATCCTCGAGTTGAACACCCTTTGCTATACAGCAACTTCCCACTAGCTATCTGTTTTACAGTTGGTAGTATATATATGTCTGTGCCAATACATTTTAAATTAAAATATATGTATTATGTGGTGTGAGATACATGTTGAAATATGAATTACTGGTTATTACAGCTGTTGTAGCAGCTTTTCCTGGTTAAGTATGTTGTCTATTAATTAAAACTTTTAGTAAATTCTCAGGCTTTAAGTTAAATCAAATAATTGACTATGCTTAATGCATATAATTTCTATAGGATAGTGCTTTTTAGGAAACAACTGATACCAAATACAGAATATTTGTTAACTATAACTTTAAACACTGAAGTCTATTTTTTTCTTGCTCTTCAGGATAAGCATCTATGTTTTAATACTCAAGTTTTAGTATATTAATAATCTAAACTTTAGATTTTGGAGTCTGCCTCTATTTAGTATTTTCAAGTAAGTGTTCTCACTGAAGGCACAGGATATTAAGCAGAAAAATAATTTGTTTTGAAAATGAAAGTATACACAAGACCCTCATGAATGGTTTTTGTTCCTTGTAATTTATAGCTAACATATCAGGCTAGGTTCAAGAAGATTATGTAAATGTGATCAAGTAAAGTGTCATGGCTATTAGTTGAAAAGTATTCTCATTTAAAAAAAAAAAAGGAGTCCTCTAGTTGTGCAAGCTTGATAGTTTAGTTTTGCAGCTACTCTTGGTGACCAATCAGGAATAGGCAGAAAGCTCAGATTAGCCGATTCTCCCCTGTTGACCTTTTAAGTGGAGAATTTTCTTTTTGGTAAAGAGGGGTATATCTATGTATTAATTGCTTAAAAGCAGACAATTAAATAATTGCATTGTGGTTATTCTATTTTTTTAAACAAACCTCTTTTTAAAAAAATATTTATTTATTTATTTGGCCACATCGGGTCTTAGTTGAGGCACGTGGGATCTTTGTTGCAACATGCAGCTTCTAGTTACGGCACATGGGCTCTAGAGCACGTGGGCTCAGTAGTTGCAGCATGCAGGCTCTCTAGGTGTGGTGTGCGGGCTCTAGAGCTCGAAGGCTTAGTTGCCCCGAGGCCTGTGGGCTCTTGGTTCCCCGACCAGGGATCGAACCCGTTCCTCCTGCATTGGAAGGTGGATTCTTAACCACTGGACCACTAGGGAAGTCCCTGAATTGTGGTTTTTATAAAGCAGAGAAAAAGAATAAAAATATTAATTCTAGAGAAAGACTATAAATGTAGTTTTCATTTCTTTGAATGTTTTTGTTATATGTACTGAATTTGAGTATTAGTTGATATGTATATCGCTACAAAATTAAAATATTTATTCTGTAAGCGCACTTTTTTTTTACTCTGGTACTGAGGCAAAGTACTTAACATTCTAATCTGAAGAAATGTTAATGTGTGAACTGTTTTGTTTAAAAAGATAGCAAAGGGTATTTGAACAAATTTTTTTTTTTTTAATAGTTGCTAATTTGTCCTCCTGTTACTCGGTTCTTCTACGGATGCAGGGAATACTTCCACAAGCTATTAATTCAGGGTGATTCTTCTGGAAGATTGAATATTTGGAACATATCAGACACACCTGATAGACAGGAAGGTAAAGGAGGTACTAGTAAATCACGTGCAGTAATTTCTCAGTTCTTTTAATTTAACAACCTAAATACCAGCCACTGTATAGCAGATTCATAATGTACATATGCCATTTTCTTCTTAGAATTACAGTTGATGACAGTTATTATTTGGTATATTATTGAATCAACTGTAAGCACATTTATTTTTATATGTTTAATGTTTTTTCTAACATGCTCAAATGTTTTTCTTTTATACCAAACAAAACCTCCACAGAGCTGGAAATGACAACTTCTATTAGTTTGCAAGAGGCATTTGATAAACTGAATCCTTGTCCTGCTGGAATTATAGATCAGCTGAGTGTGATTCCCAACAGTAATGAACCTCTTAAGGTGACCGCAAGTGTGTACATACCAGCCCACGGACGACTCGTTTGTGGCCGTGAAGACGGAAGCATCGTTATCGTACCTGCCACACAGACAGCCATAGTGCAGCTGTTGCAAGGGGAGCACATGCTCCGCAGAGGTATCCTGATGTGTTTTGAGAACTCTGTAACCATGAACTTGACAACGTCTGCACTCTTCTTTTTTAACAAATGCAGTGAATCAGTGTATTCGTTGGTGTGCTATGTAGTTGGTAGAATTTAATGTGCAGTTAATAAAATACACTCCAGTTGACCCTTGAACAACTCAAGGGGTTAGGGGTGCATATCACTTTACAGTTGGTCCTCTGTATCTGTGGTTGCGTATCCTTGGATTCAATCTACTGACCCTGTGTAGTACTAAAATATATATTTATTGAAAAAAATCTGTGTATACGTGGACCTGCACATTTCAAACCTCTGTTGTTCAAGGATCAACTGTACTTAGTGTCTATTATTGGAATAAAAACCATGTAATGACTGTAAATAAAGAGGTTATCTAATTTTATCTCTTTGATGTGTGTTAATAGTTCCATTTATTATTAGGTACCTATATAGTGTACTAAATAATTATCATATTATCAGTACTACTGGTAATCTTTTAGAACAATGCTGTCCAGTAGAAATATTTATGTCACAATATAGGTGATTTTCTTTTTCTTTTCTTTATCATTTCACTTCATTTTATTTTTTGGCATTGGGTCTTCATTGTGGTGTGCGGGCTTCTCAGTGTGGTGGCTTCCCTTGTTGTGGAGCACGGGCTCTAGGCACATGGGCTTCAGTAGTTGCAGCATGTGGGCTCAGTAGTTGTGGTGGGCAGGCTTAGTTGCTCCATGGTGTGTAGGATCTTCCCAGACCAGGGATCAAACCCACGTTCCCTGCATTGGCAGGCGGATTCTTAACCACTGCACCACCAGGGAAGTCCTTATAGGTGATATTCTGTTTTTTTTTTCTTTAAGAACTTTTATTGAGATACAATTGACATACAATAAACTGCATATATTTAAAGTGTACAATTTGATATTTGTTATAGGTGATTTTCTAAGCACCACATTAAGAAAAGTAAAAATGAGGCAGGTGAAATTAATTTTAATAATATATTTATTTGACCCAGTACAGCAAAACTATTTTCATTTCAACTTGTAATCAATATAAAAATTACTAATGAGATATTTTACAGTTTTTGGGTGCTAAGTCTTTGAGGTCTCCTGTATATTTTACATTCATAGCACATATGAATCCACGGTAGCCACGTTGCTTGAGTTTAACAGTCTCATGTGGTTTGTAGCTACTGTACTGAACAGAACAGTTCTAGAAGATAAAACTAGAAGTCTTTTCAGTGAAGCCTAAACAATTCATGTTTACTTTATTTGTTGAAACTTTGGAAGGCTTGAATTTTCCCATTTTTAAATCCAAAACCTCGTTCACAGGTTGGCCACCTCACAGGACACTCCGTGGTCATCGGAACAAAGTCACATGTCTGCTGTACCCTCATCAGGTCTCAGTGCGCTATGATCAAAGATACCTGATATCTGGAGGCGTGGATTTTTCAGTCATAATTTGGGACATATTTTCTGGAGAAATGAAACATATCTTCTGTGTCCATGGTGGCGAGATTACTCAGCTTCTAGTTCCACCTGAAAACTGCAGTGTAAGTTGATGATGAAAGATTATTTCCCTATGGTAGAGCATCAAGTCGTGTTGCTATCAGGCTTAATATAAATGAAATCCAGAGTAACTTAAAATGTGGCAGGAGAATTAACAAAAAATCCTTTTAATTTAAAAACTGAACAGTGGTAACATGATGTTTAGCAAAGTTACAATTATTACCATTGGGAACATAGAAGTAAAAGATGCACATAGTGTTTTTTCCTGTTATTAACTCCTAAATGGCGTGGCTTGTCCCCAAAACAAAGTAGTAATTTAGAATATGTTTATTGAAAGTTTAATTTTTTGTTCTAAAATAGTTTACGTATTCCCAAAGTCGTTTTCTAACCTCATTATTTTCAGTTCCATCTGAGCGAAAAGACAGTGAATGTATACTTTGGTAGTTTGAAGCAAAATACTTCTTAATACTTACAGAGTTTGTTTATTTTGATTTTTTTTTTTTTGGCTGCACCATGCGACTTGTGGGATCTTACTTAGTTTCCTGACCAAGGATCAAACCCAGGCCTCTGCGGTGAAAGCGCTGAGTCCTCACCACTGGGCCGCCAGGAAATTCCCTAGAGTTCATTTAAAGAAACAATTATTATGATAAGGGAAAGTATAACAGGCACGGATCATGATTTTGGAAAATTTTATACATACCTTTGTGAAAGCAGGTTGCTTTCTTAGTGATGTGTGTGTAGGTTATGTCAAATATAAAAAGCCGAATAATTTTAGAAATAGGAGATTTTAGGAGAATTTAGGACGGATGAATAACAGACCCATAATTTCTTTTGCGGTTTGTTAATCATGAACTTGATCGTATGATTAGCCACTTGTGTGTGCATAATCACTATCCCCCAACACTCACATGTGTGTGTGCATGCACATGCGCACACACACACACAGTCTTCTTGCACACACATCTCATGCTCATCATAATCCCTTCAGTGTCGCCAGTTACGGTCTTACTGAAATGAAAAGCATTTTACTCTATATCTGACCCAGTGTTCACTAGCAGTCTCATTTCAAAACTCAGAGAGTTTTCCTTGGCCTTTCTCCTTGCTTGATCTTCCTGATAACGTGTGTTGTCTGCCGTGTTTTGTCAGTGCTAGATTTCATTCGATTTGATACAGGTGCTGTTGTAGGAGGTTCTAGTACCAGTGTCTCTCTCTCTCTTTTCTTTCCCCTGCCAGATTTGAAAATTCAGATACTTAATTATTTGATTTCTTTTTAAAAAATGTTTGCCTTTTTCTTTCTTTCCAATTTGGCTGCTTGTTTTTTTTAATCTTCATCACTGTGAAAAATGATTGTGTGTTTATTTAAATTACCAATTGTATGTCTGCTTTAGTGAGCTAGATATCATTGTAATTGTATTGTACTGTTATAGCGCTGTTAGAACCCCTGTCCTAAACTTCATTTAACAGACTCATGCTCCATAGTAAAACATGAGTTTTTTGATCTCTGACTGTATATTTGGTGAAATGTCTAATTTTTTGATGCTGATATTGATACTTTAGATGATTTTATTCCAGTTTACAGCAACCATTTCTGTTTTGGCTGTTTTTTTGTTTTCATAAGAATAAAACACTGAAAATACTAGAGAGAGAGAGTGTGTGTGTGTATTTTTTAAATTACAAGTATTAAAAGGAAAGGTTTTTTGAGTGGTTTCGGTAAGGTCATGTTTTCTGTTCGAAATACATTAATAATATATTTTTTTAAGCTTATATATTTACATGAGAGCATTTTCTGGTTTCTTTTTAAAAAATTTCAAGTGGATATTTAGTATAAGAAAATGTTTTTAATCAACTGCATTTAGAAATAATCTGTAATGAATAAAAGCTACCTAATAGACATATATACGACTAAATAGAGAATGGTCTCCTTACTAGACTAGGTACCTGCCAGAGGTGCTAGTTGCCTGGGAAATATGAGGAATAGAGACATACACAAGGAAGTCTGGTACTTGGAAAATAATTTACTTATTATAGGCTTGACAGTAGAATTTTCTTGTTTTTAATTAACTTTCAAAAATACTGATTAAGACAAATTTACTTTTAGCTTTGTGATAATTTAACAAGTAAATAATGCCTGCCTAGTTAATAACCTGTTCATTTAGCTGGTAGTTTTAGGTATAGAAGCTAATGTGTTTGAAAATCAAAGAGCCTAACTGATTAATAAAAAGCTAAGAATCTGATATTTGCTAAATGTTTAGCAAATGACTGTTTTGCTGAGTTTAGAGCTCATATGCTATTTCTTTTTTCTTTTTTTAAAAAATTAATTTATTTATTTTATTGGCTGTGTTGGGTCTTTTTTTGCTGTGCATGGGCTTTCTTTAATTGCAGTGAGTGGTGGCTACACTTTGTTGTGGTGCACGGGCTCCTCATTGCCGTGGCTTCTCTTGTGGAGCACGGGCTCTCGGCGCATGGGCTTCAGTAGTTGCAGCACATGGGCTCAGTAGTTGTGGCTCACGGGCTCTAAAGCGCAGGCTCAATAGTTGTGGTGCATGGGCTTAGTTGCTCCGCGGCATGTGGGATCTTCCTGGAGCAGGGATCGAACCTGTGTCCCCTGCATTGGCAGGTGGATTCTCAACCACTGCACCACCTAGGAAGACCCTCATATGCTGTTTCTAATGCTTGAATTGTCCTCATAAATTGATCCAAAGTCATTTTCTTTTAGCAAAAAATATTTTTATTTTAAAGTGGTCCCATAGTTGGAGGATTATAAATATTTACCAACTGTAATGATTAAATAGAAGTACTGAAAAGTTTGTCATCTGCTTTTTTTGTTGTTTTTTGATTAGAATAGAGTGTTGGTTTTTATCTTAAGTAGAGTCAAAAGAAGTTGAGGTTTGATTTCTTGCAGTTTTTTTTTTCCAGAAAAGATGTTCTAAAACATTGATGTTGGTTGTATTTTAAAAATGACTTGAATTATAATTAAGAATGTATAATTCTGATGATTTTCCCTGTCTTAATTTATAGTCATTTCATGTTTACCAAAATATAGGAAGTTGTTAAGAAAAGGTACTGAGCAAAATCATTGTCTCCTAGCTTCATTAGACAGTGAACAAAAAATGAAATCCTGCCTGCTAGGTAGAAAAGAAGCTGCCGTTGGAGATGAGCTCTGAGGACAGACTGTGCGCCCTTCCACAGCTCCACAACATGCACATCTTGTCTCCTGTCTAGGTGTTTCTTTGTCATCCTTTCTTTCCCCACTGCTTCATTTTTGTGCTCTTTTAGAATCTTTTTTACCTGAAATCTTTCCAAATTCTTGCTATAGATTAGCATTAATTTAGTGCCAGACTCAGTGGTTCTATATACTTTATTTTTAATGAACTATTTATCTATTCTTTTATTGAAGGAAATTTTAACTATTTAAAAATTTTAAAGTGTTATGTAGAGTACCTACATTGAATAGATTTTATCTTTATTGCACATTGAAGATTTTCTTTTTTAGAGGAATTTTATTTTTTTTTTCCAAAATAGTAAAACTCCATTTAGGCAAATCGCTTTGAGATTGAGTCTGATTCCCTGAATAGTCTGGTTAACTGAGATTTAACTTTCATATTGTACAGATATTTTAAAGAATTAAAATACAGTAAGAAAATTTAAAATTTCCTGAAAATATCCTTTGAGATAGGAAATATTGAAGTAATTCAGGATTCTCTAGTGCCAAAAGGTTATTGAGAAAAATTCAGAAAGTTTTTTTGGGCAGTATTACTATCTGCCAAGTGATGCGTTTCAGTGTTCCAGGAAATATAAACTTATATTTTAGGAGGAGGATCAGGCAACTATTTAAGTAAGTCTGTTACTAGGCTGACTAAAGATGGTAAAGGAGAGATCCTAACAAAATGCTTTGCTGGATAAGGGCCGGGGTGTATTGTAGGTACTCAGAGAAACAAGGAGCTTTGGTAAACTCTCAAGAAATCCTGTGAGATTTGACTAACCGTGTATTGACTTTGCAGTTTTGAGAGCTCTAATATTAGGTTGTTTGCCATTTCTGTTTCTTTCTTCTTAAGATTATGGAGTGTAGAGGGAAAAATTAAGTTTGAGGTGACTGGTTTTTTGTTTTTGTAGTTTGGTTTCTTGACAAAACAATGTACTATCCATACATATGAAAGAAATATATACATGTAATGTATATATGTATGAAAGGTGTGTCTACTGTGTATATATATGAAATATACATATATATGAAAGGAAACAGAAGTGAAACTATCTACTAAAATAGTATTTGAATTATATAACAAAATAAAGTTCTGTGCCATATTTGTTTGTCATTCCAAGTTGTGCTTATTGGTTTTAAATAAGTGGTTTTGACCTTATGTATTGCTATTCAGATGTGATGGTTCTTAGGCAGTTTTTTTTTTTAAATTTAATTTATTTATTTATTAGCTGCATTGAGTCTTCGTAGCTGTGTGTGGGCTTTCTCTAGTTATGGCCAGCGTGGACTACTCTTTGTTGTGGTGCGCGGGCTTCTCATTGCAGTGGCTTCTCTTGTTGCCGAGCACGGGCTATAGGTGCACGGGCTTAGTTGCTCTGCAGCATGTGGGATCTTCCTGGCCCAGGGATTGAATCCATGTCCCCTGCATTGGCAGGCGGATTCTTACCACTGCGCCACCAGGGAAGTCCCATCTTGGGCAGTTTTAATAGGATTCACATTTAAAGTGGAACCTTCATATTATTATTAAATAAGATTGCCATTTCTGATACTCATATGGAAGACTTTTTAGAAAAATCTTTTAAAAAATAGGCTTGTTAAAATTTTAAGTGCTTTACTGTTTTCAGTTTTCATCTGTGTTTAGAATATTATTTACTGTACTGTATTATAATATTTTGTAAATAGGTATATAAAATGCAGAAAGTATTAAAGGTTATTAATAAAAAGAAAGTCTCTTTTTCCCCTCTTGTTCTCCAGCTATGTCATTCCCTTCATCCTGAGTGCAATATTTTATAATCCTACGGAGACTTTCTATACTATTTAAAAAAATTTTTTTTAATTTTTATACAGTTTTTAAAGGTTACTTCCCATTTACAGTTACTACAAAAGATTGCCTGTATTCCCCTTGTTATACAATACAGCCTTCAGCCTGTCTTGCATCCAGTAGTTTGTACCTTCCATTCCCTCACCCCTGCATTGCCCCTTCCTCCCCCCTGCCCCTTTACCACCCACTGGTCACCACTAGTTTGTTCTCTATATCTTATACTGTGTTTTAATACTTCAGAACTAGAGCAGTTTAGTTTAATCTTATTCTAGTAACTGAGACATTTAAGCAACACAGAGTGGTTAGAGATACAATGCTTTCCAGATTTGAATAGCTGTCAGAGGTAGGCTTGGGTGAATTTCCAAAATCTGAACTCTAGCCTAGGGGAGGTCAAACGAGCGTGTGCAGTGCCTGGGGAGTCTGAGGGAGAGAGCAGCTGAAAGGGAGGGCAGATATTTTTAAGGCTTCTGGTAGTAAAATTATTAAAATTGAACCAGAGAGTTAAATACCAGATTCACATTCTGTTTGCTTTTGAGAGTGAGGGGAATGAGTATGGAAGGGAACAAAAACGTGGCTTTTTGAAGTGTCGTTTTGTTTAATTTTAATAAATATATATTTAATATTCCTTCTATTGGCATGGATGATTAGATTATCAGAGTGTTTTGCTGCTGCTACAACTATTCAGAACAGAATTTTTGGGAAATGTTTCAAAATAAATTTTGAAGCATATATATATGTTTCCAGTGTGAGCATATAGGCTAAGTTCTTTAATAGATTAGTTAAAAATGATTACTTTTCATTATATCTTATTAAACTTGTATTGTCACATACCTCCAAAATTATCCAGAAGGGGGCAGCATGGGTTTGTGAAAAAGGGAATGTCAGGCATCCAGCCTGTTTGTGCCTTCGTTTGACAATATTAAACCCCTAGGTCTTAGGGACAGATATGATATGTGACTGTATGTTTGCTAGTGCATAATGTTCGCTGCCGGTAAGAACAATTAACAAATTAGGTTTTCTTTTTAATGTATTTTCCTTTCTTTCTGAAAAAGTACCTAAAGTTTCTGCCTGAGTT
This sequence comes from Hippopotamus amphibius kiboko, assembly GCF_030028045.1. Taxonomy (NCBI): domain Eukaryota; kingdom Metazoa; phylum Chordata; class Mammalia; order Artiodactyla; family Hippopotamidae; genus Hippopotamus; species Hippopotamus amphibius. The sequence continues at coordinate 97,143,113 of NC_080196.1, forward strand.
AGCTCTTATCTTACATTTTTGAATTTGGGCTTTTGTTATTAATTTAATTTTGATGTTACATTTAAAAAGCAATGTCTATAATTATAGCATAGTCTCTGAAGCCAAGCAGAGTAAACTTTGGTGATACGAAGAGAACAAAGGCAGGAAGCAGAACTAACCTTTTTCTAAAATATATCACAATGTACATAATGTTCTGTAATAATCTTTTTTCCCATAACAATTCTCTTAGCTTTTGAGACTACTTTCATGTATTTTATATACTCAGCAGCATCTTTTTGAAATTAATTTTTATTTAAAAAATTACATAACACATTGTTATAGGAACTAGATATTTTCTAAAGATGGTCTGGCCATCTTTCTGTGTTACTAAGTGTATTTCAACATTTTTAATGATAGTCTGTAATTAATTTTATCAGAAATATCAGAATGTTACTTTCTAATCTTTTTCTCTTATCAACAGTGGGGGTTGAGAATTAAGGTAACTAAATATTTTTGCACATCTGGAATGATTTCTTAGGAGAAATTCTTAAATGTGAAATTGCTTTTTAAAAAGGCATATTAATTTTAAAGTCTTTTGAATAGATATTACCAAATCCTTCAAAAGATTAGGAATAGGTTCTTACCACCTATTTACCTTCATAATGTTCCATTGTCCTGTTTATAATCTTTTAAACATCGCTAATTTTCTAGACGTGTAAGTAGCTGTATGCAGAGCATGTATAACTGTAGAGCACTTATTCTCATTTTGAAAGCACAAATGCTCTAATATACCAAGATGATATTGGTTATTCATTCTCATTGCTGCATGTTTTCCAAATTTTTACAACTATCATATTTTATTCAAGATAAAAAATACATTTTTCCTCTATGGATAGTGTCTATATATTCAAACATCATAGTACACCCTGTCTCTCGTGTAGGAAGCTGAGAGAATCAGTAACATACCAAGAGACTGTCAGTGTGGGATGCCTTCAACAGTAATGAGACAGATTGCATCCCCATTCCGGCTATGTTAATATTGTGTCAAACGTTTTAGAAATTTATGTATTTATTAATTTTTTTTTTGCCATATGAGGTTGGTTTATTGAAGTATAGTTGATTTACAATGTTTTGTTGGTTTCAGGTGTATAGCAAAGTGATTCAGTTTTATACACACACACACGTATGTATATATTCCTTTTCCAATTCTTTTCCATTGTAGATTATTACAAGATATTGAGTATAGTTCCCTGTGCTATATAGTAGTTCCTTGTTGTTTATTTTATATGTAATAGTGTGTATATGTTAATCCCAAACTCCTAATCTATCCCTACCCCCCCCCCCCGAAACTTAGATATTCCTCTATTTGGAGAGGTTTCTTTAGATCTTTAGTCATATTCTTGTATCAGAGAAGATTACGTTGGGCATGAAATTTATCTTTAGTAATAGTGAGAAATGATTTGGTGCTAAACGTTGTGAATGAAGTGATTGATTAAACTGACTCAGTGGTTGAAGAGAATTAGTATGGCACAGAGCAAAGACAATTTTTCTTGAGAAACTTAATCATAAAGCAATTTTAAAATGAGTTAAAATTTATTTTAAGATGACAGAAGTTGTTAGAAAAAAAAATGACTTTTTAAGGTGACTATTCAATTAGGTGCAACATATATCTGAGTGCCAGCATTTTCCAGGTACCTTTGAGAACCAGGTGTACAATAGTGGAGGCAGGTTTCTCTATGTTCTTTGATATAGACTTAAAAAAAGCAAGGCAGCATCCTCTTTGTCAACAGAGAGGTATTTTTAGCATTTATATCCTAGTAATTTACCTCTAGGGAAGAGATACACAGATCCTTTCAGTTCAAAAATCTCCAGTTAGGGAATTCCCTGGTGGTCCATTGGTTAGGACTCAGTGCTTCCACTGCAGGACTGCAGGGAACACGGGTTCCATCCCTGGTTGCAGAACTAAGATCCCACATGCTACGTGGTGCAGCCAAAAGGGAAAAGAAGAAAATCTCCAGTTAGAAAAGTGGAAACGGTATCTATTAACCCATTTGTTTCCATGAGAAAGGAAAAAAAGACTCTCCATAGTTATGTTCAGAGGTGCTGTTTATTTCTTGTAAGGATACTGGTATGAGCAGAATAAATAGGTTGAAGCCAAGCAGGCAGATTGAGAGTTACTAGGTCAGATGGATGGGACCGTGTAAGTTCAAAGTAGGACCCAGGAAGTAGAAGTGCTGGAGCAACAGCCACCGGGAGTCATAATTCAGTGCACCCTGAGAAGTGAGGCCCTGTGTGATGGAAGATGTTAGTCCCTGAATATGTGCAGCGGAGGTTTGGATGTGGGGTGGACAGTAACTGGGGACAGCTGATGGCCGTGGGGAGAGGGGTTAGGGCAGCACTTTTGAGTTCCTTAAAACCTTAAACTATCTTCAGAGTCTACAGATTTGAGTGTCTCAGTCTCTAAAACCCATCAATATGTAATTGAAATTAAAGAAAGCACTTTAATGTTTTAAAGGCACGAAGTCAAAAACTATCAAGTAAATTCAGTGGGAAAAGATGTGTGCGAAAATATTCAGGGAACAGTGGAAGGTGGTCATTGAGTTGTTGGATTGAAAACTTTTATTGACTCAAATTGTTAAAAGTGCTAAAAACTTCATTAATGTGATTTTAAGGTAGTATGTGAGTGATGGTAATGAGCATGTAGGTGGAACTATTCAGATTAAATTAAAGCAGAGCTATTAATATGAGAAGAAAATATCAAAAAGGGGAAACTAACCATATTGAAAAATTATGTCTCCATATTTCCTGGTGGATACCTAAACATTGGCAACGCCCTCAGAAAATAGATACAATTTATGGTATATTTTAAAAAATAGAATTTTGAAAATAGAATTTATGGTATATAATGACATAATATTAATAATGGCAAAGATAATGTTAACTACTATCATCTTTTATATGCATGATGTATTAGTCACTGTGCTGATTTCTTTGTGTATATTTCATTTAATTCACACGGTGATTCTGTGAGGTGTAGTTATTGCTGTTAGGCACATTATACAGAGAGAGATGAGCCTCAGGGAGGGTAAATAACTTGCTCAAGTCACAGATTAGCAAGTGGCAGAGCTGGAATTTGATCTTAAGTAGTCCAGCCTGAGGGCCTGAACTTGACCACCATGCATACCACCTCCTGCTAGATGTAATTGTGTATTTAAAAATAGTTGCATTTCTCCAACTTTGGCTGTATATTTTTTATTACTGATTTACATAAGTAAATATGATTTTGATGCATACTTAATTTTAAATGGCTAATTTATTTAGTATCTTTCACTTTGTAGAACAAAGCACAGCCATTCTTTTTAATTCCTGTATCTCAAATTTTTCTTTAGAGAAGTGTGCATGGCTCAGTTCTTTGGTAATTTATGTTTTAGTTTTTCATCTTTGATTATTTAGGTTTGGAGTTTCTTAGTTTTAGCCCGCTTTCACCTTCTTTTGCTTGTCATGCATTACTTGCTTTTAAGATTGTGATGTAAGATTTAACTGAAATTTTATAAATGTAACATATATACAGTTAAAACTTTTTGAAAACAGAGGTAGCTTAAGAAGGTAAAAGGTCACCTGTTATCCTTCTACATAAAAGAGAACTACAGTTAACATTTTGATATTTCTTCCTTTAGCCTTTTAAAAGCCACTTACTGTGCACTTGTGATTATATTGTAGGTGTAGTTATCTATGCACACTGCATCTTCATTTACTATTTTAACAAATACTTTCTCAAGTTATTCTTATTCATGAAAGTGATTTTTAATAATTGTATAACATTACATTATGTGAACATACAGTATTTACTTAGCAGTTCTCCTACTTTGGATGTGTAGATTTTTCCCAATTTGAACTATTGTAAATTATATTGAATATCTTTGTAAAACTTGTTTTCATTTATGATTTTTCCTTGGATAGATTCCATGAATATTTTTTGGATTAGAACCTCAGAATTTTTGTATAATAGGTTATTAACATTTTTAAGGCTATCGAGATTGATTACCTAATTATTTTCTATCCTCAATGCCTATTTCATTGCCTCTTGCCAACACAAGATGTTTTTATTTACTTCCATGCCTCAGTTTCCACATCTGTAAGATGGAAATAGTAGTATCTACTTCAAAGGGTTGTTGTGAGACTATGATAAATTACTGGCAAGCATTTAGAGTAATACCTAGCACAGAGTAAGAACCCAATAAATGTTGTTTCCTACTGTAATTTCTACCGTCTTTGGCTAAATTGATAAGTGGAAAGAGTATTTTATTGTTCGAATTTACATTTCTTTGATTACTAGAGATAATGAAATTTTCCTGTGAGGATTTTCGTTTAGGTTTTTTTTTTTTTTTTCCGTTTGAGACATAGGTTGTCCTTTGCTCATTTCTCTTCTGGTTTATTATTTACTTTGATTTTTTAACCTGCAGATAATTTCCATTCCTATGTAATATAATTTATCTTTTTCCTATATAGCTTGTTTCATATTTTTGAATCTTGGGATCTTCCTCTGCCCAGAAATTTGGTGAAATTTGATTAAAAAGCAATGGCTGGATTAAAACATCAAATACTTTAATGGATCTGAAATTTATTTATGCCCGTGGGGTGAGGAAAGTATAAAAATCATCTCTTCCCCAAAGTAATAGATTACCTCAACATCATTTATTAAATAAAATTTTCTCTGATAGGCAATATCTTCTTAATCTTACACTAAACTCTTCATATTTATTTGCTGTTTTATTAATAAGGAAGCAGTTGAAGAAAGATGGAGTTCTGACTAGCCCACTATCTCTTCACTGTTATCTTTTGTGTGTAGTGAATGGACAAAGATACTAAAACTTGTCCCTAAAAGTCTTATTTTTATGTAGAACATAACTATCCTCGTAGATGGTTAGTAAGTGTGTTGGTTGGAGCACATGATCTTATTTTCTAAAATAGCTATTAAAGAAATAACTGTCTACCTCACCCCCCCCTTTTTTTTTTAACATGAGCTATGGATTTCTGGGGAAAAAAATTTTCTTAATCTGTTTTTGTGAAGGTGTGGAAATGACATTAACATTCGTAGGCTCTTTTTTCCCCTTCAGGTAGAATATTTAAAAGTGATAAATGATGCATCTTAACTGCGCATTTATGTTCCAGAGAAAGAGTTCTGGGAAGTCAAGAAATAATGTTTAAGAGAATAGTGGGATTGATTTATGAGTGAAAGAAGCTGGTCATTTATAGCTTGTCTAATGATGGGCATATTTAAAAGGAGACACAATAGTTAGCGTTCATAGATTTAGAGAATATTCAGACAAAGAGAAACGTAGTTTGGGACAGCTAAGAGGTTGCTCCTGGAATGATATACAGAAAAGAATAATTTAGTTTAGAAAACAAATTGGCAAAAGTAGAAAAAAATATATATAATTTTCATTGGGAACTGTTGGAAAGCAGAATCACCTCCCCAGAGAGCTGGTGTGTGGGATAAACCAGCTGTCTCTAGTTTCTGTAATTCATGACATATGCTTAGGAACAGGTTACATAAGAGGTTTCTGGGAATGGTTTAAGATGGAGTCTTGTAAAATGCGTGAGGTCAGGCTGGATGACCTAGGTGTACATTCTGACTGTGTCGGATCCTGTGATAGCTTGTGGCATACTGCTGCTCAGCACTAATGTACCGTGAGGATTATTTCCTGGCAAATTCAGTGAGTGCTTGCTTGGTTGAGGATCAGAATTATTTGAAAAATAATAATTGGTCTTGGAATATGTTTGTTTTGGTCTGGTATCTTCCTCCCTTTTCTTGCCCCAGTTATCTTAATTTTTTCATCAAATCAAAGTATGAGTTTTTATTTGGTTAAAGATTCCATTGCTTTTGCTTTTGATGTCATTGGCGCATTTTCCTTCTAGGGAAGAATGAATACAGTGTTTGGAACATGATTTTGAATAATGTTCACCTGTAAAGTACTGTCCAAGTTGATCAGATGCTCAATCCATGCTGTACAAGTTCTGTTCCATAACAACAAAAAAATTTTTTTAAATGATATGTGTGTGTTACACTCTTTAAGTAGCAGTGGGTGCTGAAGTGGAATCTGTGAGACAGTTAATTGGGGCATGGGAATAAAATATTAAAGCGCGTCTTTCTTTCTTTCTTTTTTTTAAACTTAAATTGAGCTTCTGAAGAGTTACTAGATGGAAGGACATTGGTGTCTTGCTTGCTTCATACATCAGAAGGGCAGTTACCACCTGGGCCAGGAATTGGCCTGCCACCTCCAGGAGGCTCTCCCCAGGTGTGCTTCCAGTGAAAATGTTTGCTTAGGAGAGTTGCAGATTGTACTGTATAGGTCTTAACCTAGCCATCACAAAATCTGCAGAAAAAATAATGATGGAATATCTTTCCGATGAAAATGATATATCTTTTCATTAGCCACATAACAAGGTTCAAACAATGATCATTTGATCAATCTGGCAAGAAGGCAGCCACAAAATTCATGATTATATAAAATATGTATTTATATCCACGATCATTAACAACGAAACCTTTCTAAAAATACAGTGCTTTGAGGTATTGGCTAATGCGAACATAAAGTTATTAACATTAGCAAGACATTTAAGAAAATGTTTTATCTTAAATTTGTTTACTTAAACTGAGTTGTCCTTTTAAAATACATATCCTGTGCATGTTTTACAATGTACATGATATATTGGCACAAAGTACATATACTATGTATAAATATACATAAAGTGAGAATACAGAGTTTTTTTATGAATGAGTGTGTGATCAAACAAGTTTGGAACATAAATACTTTTCAGATAATTTAAAGATATGAGGTTCACATTTTTTAGTTCCTGTATTATTATTCTAATTACACAATTTAAATGTGTTGTTCTTATAAAAATATCCTTTATATTAAGTCATGTTTAGGTGACTTTTCCAGGTTGAAATGGAAGTAGAATGGAATTAATCAAATTATAGAATCAGTCATTGTAGATGTAGTAAGTGTTCAGTAACCAAGATGTCTAGAATTTAATAATTTAATAATAAAAGAATTATGTTAATTCAACTCATTTGTGAAGAAGCTGGGTCTAAATCAAAGGGAGATAGGAGTTAGCAAATATTCTTTAAGAAGTGCTTCTTCAATAATTTTGAGCACAGATAAGAAGAAACCAGGTTAATTGTGTTTCAGCGAATCTTTTAAGTGCTTTCATTTAACAGGTAGCTGAGAATTATTTATCATTACTCTGTTCATTGTTTGAATTAAAATTAATACCAAGGTGGTGCTTGAGAATGGTCTTTTCCCCTTTTACACTTAAATAGGCTAGACATTTGCTTTGTTTATACCATTAATTTGTTTTCACACAGCCTGTGAAGGTAACCATCAACTCAGAATTAATTAGTGGAATCAAAATTAATGAGGTTTTACTGTATTGGGCCATTTCCACTCCAGGCCAGTTTTCTTCACACGAGTTGGACCAGCAGTTTCTTGAAAGAAGAAAAATTAGATTTATTTAAATCCATATTTAAAAAGCAGAGAACCATCTTTTCTTGTGAGTTAAGTACTTCTAATAACTGTGCTTTCTTGGGCTTAGGAATATTGATTTTTTTTGTTTGTTTTCAGTCTTGATTATTTTGGCTATTTCCAGACTGTTGCTCATTACAGTAAAGCTAGACTTAACTCTTCAGATGCTTATTTTCATTTACGTGGGTAGTATAACACTTTTATTTGGGGCCAGACATTTTTTTGTGAATGAGGCATGCCATTTGTCAGTTTTCATCATTTTTGCGCTATATGAATGAGGAACAGAACTATTCTTTAAAACATATTTGTGTAAATATATGTGTTAAAAGATAACGCATCATGTGGGACTGAAAAGCTAGAATTTTTTGAATTCGTTTATTTTTTTCCTTCAGAAAATTACATCCCATAATCTACTTTTTAAAGCACACCCTATGATATTATTTAATATTAGCTTTGTATGTTCTTTGTTGTTACTAATGAGAGTGATAACATGAAGTAGAGCTTTTAAATCTTTTCATGAGGATGGATTACATTTTCTTGAATTTTAAAAAATTATCCACCTGTATGTAGATGGTGAGGGTGAAACTTCTCATGAGGAGTTGATGCCAGGGGTCAAGTTCCTCATGGGACTAGGGAAGCCTTTTTTGTTTGCTTAAGTCTGCAGTGGTCTCTCTGCTAGGTTGTAAATTGCAGTAGGAGATATTTGGCAGAGAGAAGATGCGTGGATCAGTGCTTCTCAGTAGTTATCACCCCAGATGTTGAGATCTACCAGCAGAACGTAATTTGAAAAACACCATAGTAAAGAATATTGGTAAAAATTCACCTTTTTAGAACAAAGAAACAAACAACAGACTTCACCCTGACTCATGCCTCGTTTTTTTCTATGAAAAGGAATGACAGGAATGTATGTGAACATTAATGAAATGATTGTTGACTTGGGGACTGACCAGCCGGCTAGTTAGGTCTACGGCATGAATTAAGGATTAGCTCAGTGCCTGATGAAAGGAGGTAAATAGACGACAAGGAATGCTGTTTAGGAATTGTTCTTTTGAGTGGCTTATACACAAAGATTACCATTAGATTTATTTTCTCTGAAAAGAAAAATGAATAAAATGACCACTTTTTGGCAGATCGGTGTTGCAAAATAGAAAATAATTAACCATTAATGTAGCAATCATCTTTTTTTGTAAATTGAATGATGGATATATTTGGTAAATACAAAGTCAGTATTAATGATTATCTGTGGAAATGCAAAGCCTCCATTGTATTAAACTGTCTATTATCTTTGGTTAGCAACGTACATCTGGTGAAACTCAAAAATATTTTATGTGGTGTGAAGTATAGTAACTGAAAATGAAGGCATGATGGTATATTTCTGCCATGTTTTATTCTAACATTGCCTGTATTTAAATGATATTTGTGTAGTTTCCCACTTTATTTTGTCTTAATTACAAAGCAAAGTTTTGCATGCCATAGTCAGCTACGCCGCAGTCGTTAATGTCTTTTTAAGGAAAGAAATCATGTTTTATGCTTCCATTGAATGCTTATCAGGGAGCATGAAAGAAATAAGCTTAAAAATGCTTAAGGAAATGCTATATGATGTTTTAAGAGAAGTTTATAACGTGAACTTAGTTTTCTTAACTTTTAAAATTAATAAATACCTACTCTGCTGATTATAGTTTTAAAATCATTATGAAAGAAAAAGTAATACAAGTAAAGCTAACAGAACCAAAGATTAAAATACCTGAATTTAAGAACAAAGTAAATAGTTGTCTTACTCTCTTTTTTTTAAATTAATGCTCTGCTTCATTCAAAAATTGATTTTAGGTTGTGTACAAAAATAAACATTATTCAGTTAGATAAAAATAAAGCTAAATCAGGGTGAAGAGAAAATGAGACAAAAAGTAGATGAGACCACCAGAGTCCACATTCAGAAATGTAGGCCCACCTCCCCCACTGTTATGAATAGAAAATTCAGTCCTAAATTTCTTAGTAGCCAAAATATTGAAGGAATCAGTTGTAGCAGCTTTTCCCAAAGTGTGTTCCTCAAAAACTACATGTTATAAGATTATGATGGTCAAATAAAATTATATTCACATCAGTGTGTTAAAGGTTCTTAGAAGTTCTGTGGATAAAAACAACTGTAACTTGTGTTTCCTTTGCACATGTGGTCACCCCCCCCCCCCCCTTGCTTTTTTTCATCTGATACATGTCAACATTTCCCATTGAGATGGACCAATCAGGGAGCTATTGTTCTTTAGCTAAAACAGTCTGCTTAGGCAAAGCCCAGCTGGGTCATGTTTGAGGTTTCTCCTCTGGATCCCATGGAAGGGATAATATGTATGTAGTGCCGTGGGCCTCATCCCCAACAAATAGCCACAACATACACAATAACGAGTTTCAGATGGCTGTTTTCATATGGTTTCACCTCATTGTGACATGAAAACATAATCTAATAAACCACTACAAAGTTTTAAATTGCTTATAAATTGTCTTCCAAACATATAAAGACTTTAATTTTTAATTTTCTAGGTTATGGATTCAGTTCTCTGTTGCTAGTGAAAGTCTTTATCATTTTTGATTATTTATATTATCTTACATTCCATCTTTTTATAAAAAGGAATGGAAGGGCGCAAGCTAGAGATGAGCAGGAAATTCAGAGCAGGATGTTTCATGGGCTCTTGTATGTTAGTTGAGGTGGTGTGCCTGCTGACATTATAGACAGAAGCTGTGAAGCACATCTGCAGATAATACAAACTATTGGTGGCTGTTGAGAAATGATTGTGGCAGAGGGACCATGAGGGTATTGTTTCTGAGCAAGGGAGCAGGGAAGAGCATGGGTCTGAAGGACAGAGTCACAAACAGAAGCACTGCAGAAAGCAGCTCCAGCTGCTAACAAAGGAAAGATCAGACGGTGGAAAGAGAACATGTGATAACAGATCAATTTTTCTTCCAGCTTTGCCTGTTCATGTATAGCCATCATTTTAGTAAGGTCATCTTCAGATTTGAACAGCAGATTTTCCTAGGCATCTTTCCCTTCTTTAATCTAGTATTAGTATTTTTCAAACTGTTGTGATGATTGAACTGGGCATCTTATGTATAGTACAAAAGAAGAAAATTTTCAACACATCCTAATGTCGTGGTGTTGTCAGCAGCAGTGAATGTATAATTAATTTGGATTTAATCAAGGACAAGATCCATTTTACTCTGAATTTAATCTAAATTTAATTAAGATTTATTCTTCTTTTCAGGCAAGAGTGCAGCACTGCATCTGCTCTGTAGCCAGTGACCACTCAGTAGGACTCCTAAGTTTGCGAGAGAAAAAATGCATTATGCTGGCATCTCGTCATCTTTTCCCCATTCAAGTAATCAAGTGGAGGCCTTCTGACGATTACCTAGTAGTGGGATGTTCAGACGGCTCCGTGTATGTCTGGCAAATGGATACTGGTAAGAACAAATGTTGAGAGAGACTAGAAAATTAAATGAGTATATGTGACTTCCTAGAAATGAAAAATCTTTTATATGAGGAAAAAACCCCTGAAATGTCAAAAGGTTGCTACTTCTATTTCCCACCATTGCTTTTTCTAAATGTTCTTATCATTATCAATAAAGAAATAAGTAGATGTCCACTTATTTGTACTATCTCGAATACTTGTAGAGTAGTTCACTGATCTTCAGAGTATTGTGGTTGATGACCATATACAGATTAGGACAGACAAGCAGACACCAGACAGTTAAGTGATTTCTATATAATTCATGAGGCAGATTGTAAGATTAAGGAACCATTTTTGTCTCAAGTTCAGAAACAGTGGAAAAAAGATGAAATTCTCTTTTATTTGAAGAGCAGAAAAACCATACAGGGCTGTTAATTGAAGGAGGTAATTGAAATGAAAGTTTTAAGTTCCAGACAGAACATTTAAAATTTCAAGGTTCAGAAATTTTATCTATGTGGTATAATACAGAACAAGTAATATTTAGCTTAAAAGTATAGGCCATGATATATAAGGTTTACATGCAGAATCTTATGGTTTCCCTGGAAAATTTTAAAGTATGTAACTAAATTGTTTATTAGTTTGGGCTTTTAAAAACACAGTTTATTCTACTTTCACTATCCTAAGTCATCATCTGTCAGTGATTAAAACCTTTCTTTACATTCCTAATTGTGCTATACAATATTTCTACTATTTTTAAAAATAAATTTATTTATTTATTTATTTATTGGCTGCATTGGGTCTTCATTGCTGCACGGGCTTTCTCTAGTTGCCGGAAACAGGGGGCTAACTCTTCATTTTGGTGCATGGGCTTCTCATTGTGGTGGCATCTCTTGTTGTGGAGCATGGGCTCTAGGCACGTGGGCTTCAGTAGTTGTGGCACGTGGGCTCAATAGTTGTGGCTCACAGGCTCTAAAGCACAGGCTCAGTTGTGGCACACAGGCTTAGTTGCTCTGTGGCATGTGGGATATTCCTGGCCCAGAGCTTGAATCCGTGTCTCCTACATTGACAGGCAGATTCTTAATCACTGTGCCACCAGGGAAACCCCTCTACTATTTTTTTCTTTTTCTTCATGAAGCTGTTTTTGTTTTTAAATAGTTCTTTTTGAAGTTGGACTATATATATATTTCAGTTTGTGCTGTGGTGCAGGAGGGAGTGCTCCTAGGTCTTTTCGGAGCAAGTGGCCATAATCTTCAGCTATCTCTTATTTATAGTCCTGGTTTTATCTGGTAGTACACAGGCAATTTTGACAAAAGGAAACATTCTTTTTTTTTTTTTAAACTGTAAAAGCAGGTACAAGTTTATTATTAGAGACATAGCATAACAACAAGTAGGAGAGCACACAGAGAAACAGTTTGTTTAGTTGAGACGGAAGGAAGGCAGAGATGCACACAGGACAGAAAGGGTGTGGGCGTCCCCACTAATGAGGAGGAGGGCAGTAAAGAGGCAGTTAAGTCATTTATATAGGGCAGTTCTTCTGAGTCTTTGTTTACCTTTGGCCAATTATCTGATTTCTTTTTCCACACCTGACCTGTCCTAGGACCCTCCCCATCATGCATGTGCAACTTTTTTCTAAGATGGATTTCAGCCCAGAGGCCTATGGAAAAGTCTTATTAGCGTGACATATTATGGGGTGGTGCCCGCTCCTTTTTGACCTCCAAGGAGCCTTTCTGTGCATGTGTAATGTCTCCCTTGTCCCAAGGATGACACAAGAGGAAGCATTCTTGAAGAGTGTCAGACTTCTTTGCTTTTGCCTTTAATTTTTCTTTTTCTTGTCTGATTGTAAAAGAGATTCTTACTTTTGTCAAAATTTTGTCAAATTTTGAAAGCACAAAAGCATTAGAAAAGAAAGATGAACTCAAATCCCATTGTTTCTCTCTAGGCTCATTTATATGCATTTTAAAAAACAGATTTGCTGTCCTATAACATATGTAATTTTGTATCTTATTTTTGTGTTCCTTTCTGTTGCATGCTATCGGCTGAGCAGCACTGTTTCATGTTTGCTGGTTTGGTCCACCCTACAAACCAAATACAGTTGACCCTTGAACAACGTGGGGTTGGGACGCCCACCTTCTGCATAGTTGAAAATCCATGTATAACTTAAAGTCAGCCCTCCGTTCCCATGTTTCCTCCATATCCGAGGTTCCCCATCCTTGGATTCAAATGACCGAGGATTATGTGGTACTGTAATATTTACTATTGAAAAAAAATCCATGTGTCTGTGGACCTGCGCAGTTCAAACTTGTATTGTTCAAGAGTTTGCCTTGAGCTCTGGAGTCAGACTCCTTGGTTTGAATTTAAGATCAGTTGTTGGATAGCTCTCTGATCTATGGCAAGTCTCACAATTTACTCATCTATAACATAATGATAATAATAGTTCCCATTTTATAGTGTTTCCGGGAGAATACAGTGAGATAATAGTTACCTGGTGTGTAGTAGATGTGATGTAAATGTGTATCCATGTATGTTTGTGTAATTTAAGTTTGTGCATATACTTGTGTATATAAAGTATATTATAATACATGATACTGCAATTTAACAATTATCATCTGACCTTCAGGAGGATTTTGGTAAACAGTCTGTCAATAATGGCATTCTTAAATCAAGATAAAGATAGAGAAGCAGAATAAATTTTGGACTTCAGCCATAACAGGAGGTGTACACTCTTTTTCCTCCTTGCTGTTGAGGCTTTAGCTAGTGATGTAAAGGTCCCTGGGGAGCCAGTAAGGCACATCCTGAAGGTACTCATGTTATTTATTTATTAAATTTATTTATTTATTAAATAAATAAAAAATGAAGTGAAATAAATCAGATTCAGCCAAGGTTTGATGTATGAAATGTATTTAAACTCTGAGGAGATACTCTATCCCTCTACTTAGAGTTTTGGGAATGTGTTTTTACAGATGAAGCCGTATTACATTAAAACTACTCATGCATTTTGTGCAATTTTCTGTTTGCCGTTTTGAATTATACTGATGTTTCTATCTTAAAAACACTTAAAAATGTCTTGACTTTATGCTTTTGTGCAGCATTTTCTTTTAGTTGTTTTTCCCTTCACGTGGGTAGTTTTTATTTTCAGTGTTTATTTCCTAATGAAATGGAGTTGAAGCTAGTAATATAAAACCTAATTACAAAGATAGGGGTCCAGAGTCTTTTCTTCTTTTATCGTATCATCTTAATTATATGCAATAGCGCTTAATAGTGACATAGAGGCCATGGAAATTATTATTCTTTCACATCTCTGCGTGGTTGGAAAATTAGTGAAACAGTTGGCAGCAAGATTTGGCTGGCTGAACCTCTTGACTCCTACTTAGGAACTTATTAAAGGTGGGTCACCAAGCTCGATGGTGGCTGCTTCTCCATGGAGTTGTCTATGTTCTGTAGGGATAGAACATAAACAACTCATTCCCCCTCATTCTTCACATTTGATGTTCCCAGTAAGCATGTAGTGGTGTTCCCACAGGCCTGTGACAAGCTCAAAATCCTGTCTATTTGGGAAACAGTGGCATGCGTTAAGTAATGACTGGTGCTACAAGATGTTCTTCTTATATGGCCATTTCCAAGTCTTAACACTATTCTCATCTGCACATTTAAATCATCTTTGCTATCTAACAAAAGTGATTCATCATATTACCTATTCCTATAGGGACAGTTATTAGGTGTTCTTGTATAAATGCAAATACCAATAGTGCTTGCCAAATATTATTAGAAATTAGTGTATGAAGTCCTATTAATTTACTTTGTTCTATTATCTTTTTTCTTTTCATTTATTTTCTACCCCTCCAAGTTTTCTGAAATATTCATGTTTTTGCAATAACTTCATGAAATATGTATTTGGATCATTTTTTAAAACTTAGTTATCCAATAAAATGTAACAGAGAATATGAACTAATGTATATTTGTCTACTGGCACAACATATATATAGCAACATATATAAAGCATGAATATCCAAAAGCATTCATTTTGATTGATTTAAATTCATGGTTTTATCTTGTTACTAAAATTACCAAAGAGAATCAGGAGGTGGTACTTCAGTCTTCTCTTATTAGTAAAGGATTTAGTAGCAAGTATTTTCTCCATGTATTTGACCCTTTGCCTGAAGAATTTAATACAGTAGAGACTTGATTTTATGTTTCTGTTTCACAGCATGTGGCATTATATCATCAGCTTTTCTGTATCTTCTACATTTTTTGTTTTTCATTCTATTACAAAAATACTAGAAGATGGGATAGGCGAAGACGCAAAGGATGAAATGGTTAAGAAAAAAATGGTACTTTTCTAAAATCTTGGTAGAACTAATTATAATCAAAGTTTCTTTCTTCCCTTTGGATTCACTGTGAAATTTTTTTTTTTTAAGAACTTTTATTGAGATACAGTTAACAGACAATAAACAGCATATAGTTAGAGTGTACAATTTAGTATCCCAATCTCCCAATTCATTCTCTCCCAACCCGCCCCTCTTTCCCCACTTGGGGTCCATATGTTTGTTCTCTACATCTGGGTCTCTATTTCTGCTTGCATTTCCTCTTTCATAGTTGTTAGCACTTGCCTTATGTATTGAGGTGCTCCTATATTGGGTGCATATATATTTATAATTGTTACCTCCTCTTCTTGGATGGATCCCTTGATCTTTATGTTATGTCCTTTCTTGTCTCTTGTAACATTTTTTATTTTAAAGTCTATTTTATCTGATATGAGTATTGCTACTCCAGCTTTCTTTTGATTTTCATTTGCATGGAATATCTTTTTCCATCCCCTCACTTTCAGTCTGTATGTGTCCCTAGGTCTGAAGTGGGTCTCTTGGAGACAGCATATATATGGGTCTTGTTTTTGTATCCATTCAGCCAGTCTGTGTCTTTTGGTTGGTGCATTTAGTCTATTTACATTCAAGGTCATTATCGATATGTATGTTCCTATTACCATTTTCTTAATTGTTTTGGTTTTGTTTTTGTAGGTCCTTTTCTTCTCTTATGTTTCCCACTTAGAGAAGTTCCTTTGGCATTTGTTGTAGGGCTGGTTTGCTGGTGCTGAATTCTCTGAGCTGTTGCTTGTCGGTAAAGCTTTTGATTTCTCTGTTGAATCCGAATGAGATCCTTGCTGGGTGGAGTATTCTTGGTTGTAGGTTCTTCCCTTTCATCACTTGAAATATATCATGCCACTCCCTTCTGGCTTGCAGAGTTTCTACTGAGAAATCAGCTGTTAATCTTATGGGAGTTCCCTTGTATGTTATTTGTTGTTTTTCCCTTGTTGCTTTTAATAACTTTTCTCTGTCTTTCATTTTTGTCCATTTGACTACTATATGTCTTGGCATGTTTCTCCTTGGGTTTATCCTGCCTGGGACTCTCTGCGCTTCCTGGACTTGGGTAGCTGTTTCCGTTCCCAGGTTAGGGAAGTTTTCAACTATAATTTCTTCCAATATTTTCTCGGGTCCTTTCTCTCTCTCTTCTCCTTCTGGGACCCCTATAATGTGAATGTTGGTGCATTTAACATTGTCCCAGAGGTATCTTAGGCTGTCTTCAGTTCTTTTCATTCTTTTTTCTTTATTCTTTTCCACATCAGTGATTATCACCATTCTGTCTTCCAGGTCACTTATTCGCCCTTCTGCCTCAGTTAATCTGCTATTTGTTCCTTCTAGTGTATTTTCATTTCAGTTATTGTCTTGCATAATTGTTTGCTCTGTACTTATTCTAGGTCTTTGGTTAACTTTTCAATCTTTGCATCCAGTCTTTTTTCAAAGTCCTGGATCATCTTCACCATCATTATTCTGAATTCTTTTTCTGTAAGGGTGCCTATCTCCTCTTCATTGAGTTGTTTTTTTGGGTTTTTATCCTGTCCCTTCATCTGGTACAAAGTCCTCTGCTTTTTCATTATCTCTATCTTTCTGTGGCTGTGGTTTTCAGTTCCACAAGATGAAATACTGCTGATACTGCTTGATAATGCTTTCTGCCCTCTTGTAGAGGAGGCTGTCTGACTCTGAAATTTTGAAGGAAGAGATTGTTAGAGTGGAAATATGACTGTCTTTTCTACTTTCCTCCTCACAAATCCTCTGTGCAGTTAATTACTAAGTCCTTCCCATTAGGTACACCTCCCCTCCCTTTTTTCTTTCCAGTGTACTGTTCTTATATAGGGCTATATTTTTCACACCTAGGCCATCTTTATTGGTTTCTCTGTTTTCTATTTCTACCTTCTAATCCATCCTATATTTTCCTGGCAAATTAATCATAGGAAATAAAACAGTAACAACCACACTTGGTTCATGCCACTGTCTTAATGAAAAAAATATTAATAATTTTAGTTCACATAACCTTTAAGACAAGGCCCTCCACAGTGTGGTAACTCCTACCTTTGTCTTATCTTCTTCTGTTCTTTTACACAGACTGTTGGTCTGTGTGAAGAATAGTTCTAATTATGAATAATTGGGTCACTGTCTACCACTTCTTGTCTTTTGTATCTCCCATATTGTTGCTTATAATTTTCATTCATTTGGAACATTTCTTTCTATTAGCTTATATGTTTAAAAGTATATTATCTCTTAAGGAAATTTAAACATAAAAAACAAAATTTTACATATTTTCCCATGTAGTTACCATTTCTGTTGCTCTTCATTGCTTTGTGTAGATCTAGATTTCCATCTGGAATGATTTTATTTTTGCTTAATATTTAATATTTCTTGTAGTGCAGGTCTATGTGTGATTCTTTCAGCTTCTGTATATCTGAAAACCTTTTTATTTTATCATCATTTTGAAGATTTTTTTTCTGGGTATAGAATTCTAGGTTGACAGTTTTTTGTTTTTTCCTTTCAATATTTCAGTATCTTCTTGCTTGCATTATTGCCAGTGAAAAATGTGCTGTCACCCTTATCTTGGTTCCTCTATATATGCTGTTTGTTTTTTTCTGACTTCTTAACATTTTTTCTCTTTATTATTGGTTTTGAGCTGTTTAGTTATAGTTTTCTGCATATTTCCTATGCTTAGGGTTTATTGTACTTCTTGGATCTGTGGGTGTATAGTTGTCAACAAATTTGAAAGCTTTTGGCCATTATTTATTCAAATGTATTTTTGACCCTCTCCCCACTTTCCTGTCTTTGGAGACTCTATTATATGCCTATTAGTGTACTTGAAACTGCCCACAGCTTGAGGACTGTTGTTTCATTTTTAATATTATTTTTTGTTTCATTGTATAGTTTCTATTCTATGTTTTCAAGTTTACTGAGCTTTTCTTCTACAATGTCTAATATGCTGTTGTTCCCATTGAGTGTATTTTTCATCTCTAACATTGTAGTATTCATCTCTAAAAGTTTGATTTTGGTGTTTTGATATCTTCCATGTCTCTATTCAAACCTTTTGAACATCTGGAGTACAATTATAATAATTTTTAATGCTCTTGTCTGCTAACTAAAAAAAAAATCTGTCTCAGTGGTCTTTATTGATTTGACTTTTTCCCTCATTATAGATTATATTTCCTGCTTTTTCCAGAAGAGTCTAAAAGTTCTAGGGTGGAAGCATAGAGATTAGCTTGTATGCTATTGTCTGTAGGCAATAAACGATGGTGGATTATTACACTAGAGTGGTGGCAGTGGAGCTGGTGAAAAGTGGTTGAAGTCTGAGTGTATTTTGAAAGTAGAACCAAGATCTGCTGGTAGTTGGATGAGGAGTGTAAAAGAACGAAATGGGCCAAAGATGACTCCAAGGTTTCGATCATGAGAAACTTGAAGGATGCAATTCATTTTTAGATATTGAGAAGCCAGTGGGAGGAGTAGATTTTGGGAAGATCAAGAATACAATTTTTGATATATTAAGTGGAATTGAATATTGGCTCTTCAAGTAGAGATGTTGAATCATAAATTGTACAGTTAATGCTTGAACAGCACAGGTTTGAACTGCATATTTTTCCAGTAGTAAATACCACAATACTACATGATCTGCAGTTGGTTGAATCTGCAGGTATGAGCCACAGGTACAGAGAGCCGACTATATAGTTACATGTGGGTTTTCAACAGCATGGAGGGTTGGTGTCCCTAATCCTTGTGGTATTCAAAGGTCTACTGTATATATGAGTCTAGTTCAAGGAAGGGAAGTCAGAGTGGGTGATACAAATTCGGGAGTTCTTAGCATGTACAAGATATGTAAAGTCATGACACTGGATGTATCACCAAAGGAATGCTAGTAGGTAATGATTGGGGCAGTCCAGGGTTTAGATGTATTTCTGTAATGTAGAGAAACCAGCAATGCAGACTAAAATGGACCTGCTAGGAAAAAGAAGAAAATAAAGGGTATGGGTTGCCTGGAAGCCAAGTGAAAAAATGTGTTTCAAAGAGTGGAGAAGAAGATTGAGAGCTGCTGATAGTAAATGATAGTAAAATGAGGACTGAGAACTGACTATTAGATGTAGCAATGTGGAGAGTAGGTTCCGTGCACGTTGGGTGTGAAATCTGATTTGAATAAGTTCAAAGGAAAATGGGAGGAGAAAAATTTGGAGGTAGCAAAAATAGCCCTGTTAGAGGATGACTATTAAAAAAATATGGAGAGAGAGAGAGACACTGGATTAACTCTGTGTGTGTGTGTGTGTGTGTGTGTGTGTGTGAGTGAGTGTATGTGTGTTTTAACAGGTGAAATAATTGCATGTTTATAAGCTGATGGGGATGATCTGCTCGATAGGGAAAGTTGGTGAAGAGAAAGGGGAGAATTGCTGACATGGTGTGCTTGGGCAGATGAGAGAGGGATGTGTAAGCCACAGGTGTGTTAAGTAGGAGCCTGGATAGTTCATTCATAGTTATTGAGTAATGTGGATGGAGATGTGGCAGTGGGAGTTTGTGGACCTTCTTTTCTAATTGCTTATTTCTAAATGAATTAGGAAACAAAACTTTTCACCCAGATGAGGGTAGGAAGTGGTATGTTGGGATTAGAGGAGAAAGAACGTATGGAATAATGAACTAGAAGAGTAGGAAAATGAAATGTCTATGGAAATGTGGTCACTACTAAGGGCCTACTGAGATCAGTGGTTGAGAATTTCAAGTGGATCTTTCAGCATGTTCGTCATTCATGTCCATCTTCATTGTGAGGTGCAGCGTAGGTGGAGAGTTGGATTCATCGAGTGTTGAATTGATTCTATAAGATTGATAAACAGGAAGGTGAAATTGTAGAAATTGATGTTTGTAATAGACTAATGGTATGGTGTGATCAAGGAGACGACTATCTTGAAAGCAGAAAGAAAGTAGAAAAACCTGGAGGAAGTTGTTGAAATCTTGGCTCTGAGCTTGAGTTTATTGGGAAGCCGTGGTAGGGAGAGGAAATGATTAAGGTAATGCTACATAGAAGATCATTAGAGGAAGGAGGTACAAGCAAATGTTTCTGGGAGGCACTGATAAGACATATTCCTGCATTTAAAAATGTACATGCATTTTCCTTTCTTAAAAAATGACTTAGAGTCTTCCAGAGTTGTGTAGTGATTATGAATATGTGTGTCTTCCAGGCGCGCTGGACCGGTGTGTGATGGGCATCACAGCGGTAGAGATACTGAATGCTTGTGATGAAGCAGCTCCTGCTGCTGTTGACTCACTCAGCCACCCAGCGGTCAACCTAAAGCAAGCTATGACACGACGCAGTCTTGCTGCTCTTAAAAACATGGCCCATCATAAGCTACAGACTCTTGCAACTAACCTCTTGGCTTCTGAGGCATCTGACAAAGTAAGTTTTGTGTGTGGGCTCATGTGTCCCCGTTCAACTGTGTTTGATAACAAGGCTTTGGCCCGTCTCAGGGAATCATTTTTGGGAGATGACACTGGTGAAAAATAAGCTTCTGATTTTTATTTACGTTTATCCAGTGCAGTTTTGGAGTATTTCAAGTATTTGGCATTTTGAAAAAGTAACTTGTTCTTACCATTCAAACTATTTTAAAATGATTCCTACAGAATTCAGTGACTTCAGTTTCTGAAATTAGAGCAAACAGTTTATGTAATACCTGTCTTTTTGACTTTCTGACAGTCTTCCTGTTGAAAGGTTGAGCACTAGCTAATATCTTCAGGAGAAAAAAAGGAACAATTTAGGCACAATTAGAATGTTTCTAATTGCGGCTTATTTGTTTTAAAAGTAGGTTCTGATTACTAAGGTTAGGCTGTTTAAAGATTTCAGAAATTATGTGAGAATAGGTATGGTGAGGTTTCACAGGTGCTGGCACTTTTCTGCAAGACCCAAGCTCAATCACACTTTCTTTGCTGACACTTAAAATCAATGCATCAGTTACTTCTTCAGTTAACAGAAGATTATGCTACTAAAAGAAGAACGGTCAACCTCAGTTCATTACCTGGCTAGTTTGTTTTTAGTTTTGTAGAGACTAGCCACTTTTTGGCTGGTGATGTTTGTGTTCTCTGGTATTATTAGAACTAGTTTGTCTCTGGCAATGGATAAATGAAACCTAGATACCGTCCCAGTGTTTTATCTGAATCACTACGGAAAATTCTTAGTTCCATCTAAGAATTCATTAGAATGACGAATGGGTAACCAAATACTTTTATTTGCCTTCTCTCTTATTCCTTATTCCTGTTTTTTAAATGATTAGACGTGTGACTAAATAACAAAGAGGTTGAAAGGGTTGTCTACAGACTTGAAAATTTGCCGCTGGATTAGTGAGTGCTAATGACATAGGAAATACTACAGGCAGCTCCACCGACCTGTGTCCTCCAGTAATTGGCAGTAATATTTGATCATTCTGTCTTTCCTCAAGATATTAATGTTTCATTGGCTTTGTTATATTGCATGTTTCGTAGATTAGAATTGTGAAGTCCTTCCGGATTTTTTTTTTTCATGCTTTCTGTCCCATGCTCTGAAGTTTGAATAGAAATCAGACTTACATGCATTTGCCATGCCTATAATTTCTTTGAGGAAATCATGTGGATGTTCCCTAGGAGTTCAGTGTTCATAACACATTGCCTGATGTTCTATATAATTTTAATATTGAGCAAACATAAAACAATACATTCAAGGGCAAGCATGTATGTTTTCTAATTCCCAAATTTATTCTTTTTCTTGTTGGTATCCCCTAGAAGTAAAAATTTGGAAAAATAATTACATAACTAGAAAATTAACAAAAAATAAGCAGTACAGTACCATTTATGAATGGCTTTTGTAAGTTGTCATGGTCCATTATGTGATTTTTACAATCTTGTTTGTCCCTGTTTTAATGGCACATTTTATAGTGCAATTAGTGATAAAAGCACCAGATATCAGAGACACTACACTTACGTATTGTAAAATATATGGCTCACGAACGTCCTCAGTCTTGCAGCGGCGGTAATTGTTGCCTGGCCTACAAGGAAAACAATTATAGAAGGGGGAGAAGGCGTAGGAAGCCGAGGCTGCAGGAGGATAATCACTTTATGAAAAATGCATGTTGGCTGCACCATTAGGGATTTCTCTAACTATTTTCTCATGTTGACTTAGAGGCTCCTTCTGAGGGGAATATTTAAAGAGCTGTCCTCTGGATGGCTTTCGAACCTCAGGAGAAATGAAGCCCACCCAGAGTTTAAAAAAAAAAGTAACCAAAACATAACTAAGAGCCTCTCAGTGATGCAGGACTTACTCTAGGAAATTGGATCTGATTTTTTTCATGCGTCTCTCAATGGAAAGTGAAACCTCTATGGGAATACCCTATAGAAAGTATCCTGTTTTTTCCTTGTTAGAGTCGTGTTAGCAATTGGGCTATTTTGTAAGTAACAAATATTTTATATTGTTAATTAGGTTAATTATGTCAGACATATACAGCTTTGCAAACAAAGAGAGAAAATTTACTGTGCTATGATTTTTTTTTTCTTTCACTGGAGGAGCAAGAGGGTGTTAAGTAGAATTATCCTTTATTACTGCATCTAATTTTTGGAAGGTGTGTGTATTCAAAACGCTGTATTCCTCTTATGACATATATCATATTTTTCCTTGTATTATAATAACATATATAGTTAGCTAATTCTCCCTACTGAAATCCAATCTTTTTTTTTTTAATTAATTTTTATTGGAGTAAAGTTGATTTATAGTGTTGTGTTAGTTTTAGGTGTACAGCAAAGTGAATCAGTTATACATATATCCACTCTTTTTTAGATTCTTTTCCCATATAGGTCATTACAGAGTATTGAGTAGAGTTCCCTGTGCTATACAGTAGGTCCTTATTAGTTATCTATTGTATATATAGTAGTGTGTATATGTCAATCCCAATCTCCCAATTTATCCCCCCTGTCCTTTCCCGCCCGGTAATCATAAGTTTGTTTTCTACATCTGTGACTGTGTGAAATCCAATCTTCTTGTAGACAGGGATTATGACTTATCTTATCTCTGTGTTTTCCTCATGACGTCTCATAGCAGCTGTGCAATAAATATTTGTTGAACTGGATCATGTGTAACGGAAAGTGCTGATAGCTTCTGCTTCAGCCTCTTTGCCCACCTTTTCTCCATTCCCCTCACAGTTGATTGTCTTGACAATCAAATCTCTCCCTGTTCATGAGCCTTTAGATGTGGAGCATTTATTAGTTACTTTGCCCTCTGTTCAGTTTTGCATTCTTTCTGTTTGGTTTTGGTGGGCAAGTTTGTCCAGAGATAACTCATTCTCCTCCCTTGCCATCTCTGTATTGTCAAACATCCTGGGATTCCTTCAACTTTCACCTGCTCCATTACTCCTGTTTCTTTTGATTCTAGGCCAGGGTTGCTCAACTGCAACACTATTGACCTTTTGGGCTGGATAACTCTTTGCTGTGGGGGAATGTCCTGTATATTGTAAGATGTCGAGAAGCATTTTTCCTCTATCCACTACATGCAGATAGTACCCCCTCTCCTGCAGGCATGACAATCAAAAATGTTTTTAGACATCGTCAAATGCTTGCCGGGGGTGGGGGTGGGGGACTGCCTCTGGATTAAAAGCATCGCTTTGAAGAAAAAACTTGAGAAATGGTAAAGAGCCTACATCCTATTTTCTTTCTTTTCCGCTCCCCAGTTTGCTTCTTTAATGTCTCTCCTGTTTGAGAACAGTGAAGCCAGTCCCAGCCCTCATCCCTTCTGCCCACTGTGGCAGATACAGTTCTTGCACTCTCTCTGTACTCACACCTTTCTGTTCAGACCTTTCCTAAAACACTTCACTTTGTACGGGATGTTTTTTTGTTTGTTTCTTATGTCTGTCTTCACCATTGAATTTTGAGCTTCTTGAGGACAGGAGTTGAGTTTCTCCCCCTTTTATTTCCAGTGCTTAACGTAATATGTGGAGCACAGTAATCACTCAAGAAATTTAGTTTGCAATCATTGGAATCAACTTGAATGCAAAGCCAAGGACTTACTGAGTAATGACACAATACTGAGTAGGAAATATTTGTTTGTTTAAGAATTATTTTGCCATGTCTGACACTTGTATGCAGGCCACTTATAAATGTTGATTTGGGAAATGAATTGTAAGGCTACTGGGATGATATAGTGAGAGGTATAGGGACTGGAAAGGATATTAGGTGGTGGAAATGTGAACGAGGGATAGCTTGTAAGCGGTTGTGTAGGTTGAATTAATAGGACTTCGCACATGAGCAAGAGAAGATTTGAGACTTATAAGATGATTTCAGAGATCTAAGCCTGGGTAAAGGGAGAATGGTGGAGCTGTTAACAGAACTAAACAACTCATGGAATAGGGTTTGAGGTTGATTGTAATAGGAAACATTTGCCTCTTCTGTGTAGTGTTGGGAGATGGGTTATGTGTGGGGGGAGGAAAAAACTTCCAAGAGAGAAACGATATGATGGTGAGCTAGAGTAGCGATGGGATTTTACTTCCTAAATGAATATTGGAATGGAGTGCCTGAATTAGACTGCAGTTGACATTTTGTGGTGCCTGCTATCATTAGATTATTCCAGATATGCTGTTTTCCTTAATTCTCACTACAAATAGTTAAGTTAGTTATTATCCCCAAGTTTGCAGATGATGAACCTGAAGGACATTTGGTTAGAACAGAGATTGGCTCTTTTTCTGTAAAGGGTTAGATAGTAAAAAAATTAGGCTTTGTGGACCGTATCGCTTCTGTCACAGTGACTCAACTCTACCATTATAGTTAGGCGTTAAAACAGCTATAGACACTATGTAAATGGATGAGTGTGACTGGCTCCCAGTGAAACTTTATTTACAAAAATAGGCAATGGGCTGGATTTTGCCCCGAGTCATAGTTTGCTGATCCCTGCATCTGAAGATGGTGTTATTAATATCAAGGTTGTGGGTACAGTTCCCCCATGGAATGGCCTTTGCTTCATTTTTGAAAAGCAGTTCAAAGGACTGATTTAGAGTCCAAGTTCTGGTGACAGGCGTACCTGTGCTCCAGTTGCATCTCTGTAACTTCCTGCCTGTTGGTGACCTTGGACAAGTAACCTCCAGTGGCCTAGGTTATACACATAATTGAAAACAAATCTTTGAAAAGTAAATAAAGGTTGACAGTCGATTAGAGAAATGAAATAACATCAAGGCGTGGGGAATAAAAAAGAGTGTATGGAGTTAATAATTAGTAAAGTCATTGGTCATCATTAAGATCTGTTTTAGTAGAATTAGTTGGGTGAGAAATCAGGATATAAGAGCTAGGAATGAACGTGAGATGAAGTGGAGGTACAGTGTGTGGAAAAAGTTTACTTTTGGAGAAAAAAAAGAGTAGGGTTAAAAGGAGAGCTTACGCTTTGGGAACTCACTGTGCACATTTGTTTGGTGGAGGGAGTAATTGGTGCGGCCACGGAAGAGGACATGGTGTTGAGAATAGAGTTGGAGAGTTCACCCTTATTAGAAATAGTTTCCTTATGATCTGTAATGATGAAAAGAGGGAGGTGAATATATCAAGTTATTTTCAGTGGAAGAAGAATAGGCTGTGATATCTGTTTTAAAGAAAGTGGTTATAATCCCTTGAAGGTAGAGTCGTTTTCTTCTTTTCTTTTACTCATTAAACTCAGAATGAGTAGTATGGCTGGATTAGGTGTTAGAGGACTTGTAAGATGTAAATAACTAGGAGATCATAGCTGGCACGTAGTGCTATTTGAGGAATGCATAAACGAATATGTCAAGAAGAATGTCTGGGCTTATCAGGTGATCTTTTGGACAAGTTTTCCCATAAAACATTTGCCAGACACTAGTTCTTGGTGAAGAGATCTTGGTGGACGCCTTGGGCCAACGGGATGTTATTAGTAAAGCTAGAAAGCCCTGTGACCGTGGAATTCATTTCTTAGGCTTACTGTGCTTAATTTTTATTGGGCCCCGTTACATCTTGGACATTGTTGTATCAATCAGAATTTATACTGAAAAATGAAGAAGTTGAAGAAATTAAAAATAGACAAGGATGATTGATCTTTTGCCTTCCATTTCTCTCTCTCGTCTAATTAGTCAAAACCCTGAAAAAATGAATGGGCTGTATTTGCAAAGGTCAGTAGCTTTGTATTCTGTGTAACTAGGCAAGAGAATGGAATTTAGAAGTCAAGTATAACCTACTGAGAACATACTGTGTGTTTCTTGCTTGTAGAACTCACCCTGTAAAAAAAAAAAATTGTACTGATTGAATTGACTTTATGATTCATTGTGAAAAGGGCACTTGTAAGGTACAGACAGGGACAAGCCAAATGACGTTATGTACAGGATACCAAGCCTTGTCTGGTGAACTGTTTTCAGCCTTAGAAAAGTTCTTATGATGTGTCTGACCTTTGAAGAAACAAACTTGCTTAACATTCTGAGCCAAAACTTTAATGACTATTTTAAAAGAAAATATGAATATGTTAATTATATACGTAAAGTATATATGAGTTCAGTTTGGGCTGCTTCTAAATGGTTATTAACACAAAAATTTACACTGATTGTTGTCTAATTGTTAATAAAGTCAAGGAGACTTAGCTAAGCTGCCCAGCCTTAAGAAGACGAGGGAGTGGATGTCTCTGACTGTAGGAGGAGAGTAAACGTTTATTAAGTGCCTCTGTGACCGGTAATTCCCTTTAATGAAGGATGATCATTAGAAACCAGATCTGGATGCTGTGTACAGTCATGGCTCCGGGGATGACGTGGCATCCGGGCCCTCTCAGCAGACAGAGCTAGACAGTGTTACGTATGTTTGCATGCATACATGCTTACACAAACATGTACATCTCTAAGTATTTCTCTATCTTCCTAAATGTATTAAATACCTTGGGTTAACACCATTACCTCCAATTGTAACCAAACACCATAGTGTTTGTTCTGGCCTCCCCTCTTGGCATATTGTAACTCTCCTCTTCACCTGTGAGATGCCTCTCCCAGTATTTTCAGTTTATTTATTTGCTCAGTTCCCTCTTTATGTGAACAATTTCCTGCCCACTCCAAATCTCTTTTTAGGTGTGCCAATCAAAGGCTTGCCTCCCACAAAGGAAAAATGTTCTATTTCTTTTTGATTCTTAACATTTTCTTTCTTTCCACTTCCACTTCGTGCTTCTCAGGCATTATCAGTTGTATTGGTATTTGTTCATTCTTGTGTTTCTATCCGTCTAGACTTCTTTGTTCAAGTGATGTTTTCTTTTTAATTCTTTCTTGAGTTCAGTCACTTCATTTCTGATTTTTCTGATTCTCATTTGTGTTGTTCTTTCATGTTGAGTATCATTTTAAAAATGTTTTTTAGCTTGTTTTGAAATAGTACATTCATTTTGATCTGCTTCTTAAACATGTCTGTTTTTTTTTTCTGGTTCTTATTCTCTCTCTCTCTTTTAAATAGTGGCCTGATTTTTATTTAACATCTGGCATATGTGGGATCTTAGTTGCCTGACCAGGGATTGAACCCTTGCCCCTTGCAGTGGAAGCACAGAGTCCTAACCCCTGGACCACCAGGAAATTCCTGTTCTTACTCTCTTTTTACTTGCAATAGTTTGACCTCAGTACTTTTTGTTGCTTACTTTGTGAAATGATTTTTCCTGGATTTTTTGAATGATTAATTCAGGTAGCTTTTCTGACTTCACAGAACTTCTTCTGTTGTTTCATGTGGTTCAATAATATGGTGGCTTGCTTGCTGACAGTTCCTGACACTGTTCCTGTCCTTTCTTTTTTTTTTTTTTTAATTACCTGTCAATTTTGATTACATCCTTAGCAGTTTCTCCTTATTGGGGGATCCTTTCCTAGAAGGGAGCCTGATGCATCAGTGTCGTAGGGGCCCTGGGACTCTGGTGTGCCAGCCTCCTCAGATCGCACAACTGCGGGCCCTTGTGTTCACTTGCTGCTGAGGTAGGTGAGCTCCTTCTGGGTTCAGCTGTTTTCAGATTTATTTTTTGGATAAGTATCTGTTGGCTATTTTAGAGTTTTCCTGTTAGAGCTGTCAGTTATGTTACTGCTTCCGCTTTCCCTTCTTCCTGTGGGAATGCCTGATACCAGGTGGATTTTGTAGCTGTTGGTGGGTTTTCCCACCCACTTGAATTTTGGGATTTGTGGGTAAACTTCACCCTTAGTTTTGTTGAAAATGTTCTCAGTGGGTTGCAGTTATGCTACCTAGTTGCTCTCTTTTTACATGGGGGTTTGGAAAAATCCAATAACTACACTGGTGTCGCTGCTCTGATCTTCCCAGCATCCCTTTGAGTCTGTATAGTCTTCATGTAAGTGTAAAATTCAGTGACATGAATTAGTTAAGGAGGAATATTAAACATTCATTTAAAAATCTTATATCTTATTTGAACTAGACGAAGCACATTTGTGAATATATATATTTTTTCTTAATCACACTGGTAGGATACCAGTGTGGTTTTGACTTTAAGGGGCGCATACTTTCTGTGTGTGTGAGAAGAGCCTTAACCTCCTGGCAGGGGACAGTGGCCCTGAGTCCAGCAGTCTGGATTGAACGTCTCCTCCTGTACTGCCCTACCTGCTGCTCGTCCACAGTCTCATCACAGGTGGTTAGTGAGACTGACTTTTAAACTCTACAGTGAGCAGTCGGCAACGTTGTTTTGCCATTACTTCCCTCTTTATTGTTTGCCATTTGGAACTTAAAAACGTCTAGAATGGAAATTTTAGAATTTAACATGAAGCTTTGGTGAAGAGATTCCTAAAGGCATGAGCTTAAGAAAATTTTTTTTGGAACCGCAAGTGTAAAATTAAAAGATTTAGAGTAATTCCGTAGGCACAGGTACATAGGGCAGGCAGTGGGGCCCGTTTCTGGACGTACGTGCTTGCGTTCGTTGCTGTCCTCACAAACACAAGGCGGTCCATGAAGGCCTGTTGGCCCACCCCACCCCCGCCCTCCCTCGTTTCCTCCCTTCCGCAGTCTACTCATTATGTTAAATTAATCCTTCATCCTCATCTCTGTAAAAATGGCTCACATTCCTTTCATGTGTTTATGTCCTAATTTCCGGTATCTTTCTTCTTCTTTCTTCTTCTTATTTGCCTCACTTTCATAGTCCTCTCCACACACAGGAAGGTATAGTGTGTGTAGGTTGTAAGTACATGTGCTCCTTTGTGTGTGCACGTGTGTGTGTGTGTGCTTGCATGTGTGTATGTGCGTGCACATGTGTGTATGTGCACGCATGTGTGCACTCACCAGGCTTGGATATTTCATAGAGTTTGGGATGAATGCTTTGAACATTACCAACTCAGGATGGTCTTCCACCAACTTTTCCTCCAGTTTGGGGGAAACGAGTTTTAGATGACTATGAATATACTACTACTTATTCCACTAAGGAATGAAACTAAACTCTCAAAACTAACTACATATTTAGTTCATATTTACTAAATTTTTTGGTGACTACAGGGTTTTTACTTAGTTCTCTTTCCTTTTTAATGCTCCTTAAATTAGACACGACTGGATTTTATGATGATCATTGCATGACACCATCCAATAGTGACACATACAAGGGAATCTGACTTACTGAAACTTAACAAGCCCCATGGCTCTAGTGCCTTACTGGCCGTGTGCCTTGCACACAATAGGTGTTCAACAGACTTACAAATAGAATTCATAGTTCGTATTAAATATAATTCATCATATTATTCTGAACCAAGAAAAAGCCATCTTGATCTGTGATGTTTTAAATTCAGAACAGTTTTGTTTTCCCTTGGAAGTGAATTAACAAACCACACTGCACCTGAGGCGAAGTTTAGATTGTGGTGCAGTGTATGTGAGATACGGCAAAGGAGAGATTTCCTTGTGCATCATTTCTCCATCTCACGTGATAAATCCAATGGCAGACTGCTGAGAGAATAGGGACACTAACAGGATGGAACCCTGTGACCTTGGCAGCCAGATCTTTCCAGCCCTTGTGTATGACACTTTGTATCTAACTCTTATTTGGGAACTTAAAAGTATTTTGAAGTAATTTGATAGAAGTGTGAAGATTTGTGGCTAAAAATTAATATGTTAGTACCTTGGGTAAGAAGTAATTTCTTCTTTTCTAATATGCTTGAAAAATCTGCTCTTTATTAGACCATATAAAAGATTTTCAAAATTCTTGACTTTTATAGCCTCTGTTAGAAAATAATTGAATCCGTCTAGTTCAGTAAATAGCCCTTGAGAGCCCAAATGAATAAGACATGATAAGACATGATATTTACCCCCAGGAAATATAAACAGGTAAATACAATGCAGTGCCGTAAATGAGATGGCTGAGGAAATGCTGAAAGTATTGCAGAAACCTGGCCTAGCTTGAGGTGATCAGGACTGGCTTCTTGGAGGAGGGGACACGGACGAATGCGTGGACTCTAGTCAGGTGGTGAGTGGAGGTGGGTTGCCGTGTATTCTGGGAGGAGTGGGTGGCAGGTGCAGCAGGGCAGGCGGGGGATGCCGTGTGTGCTCAGCAGAGCTGGAGGATCAGCTGAAGCGACAGGCGGCGGTGGGAAGGTAGGTGGTCCGTGCGTACATGTGAAGGTGCTAAAGCGTTATCTTTTAGCTCAGTAGCTTTCAAACTTTAAAAAAAATTAGCATTAGAATTCTTTCCTCAAAAATACTTTTATATGAAAGCCAGTATGTACAACAGAGCTGAGGAAATGAAAAGAGGAAAGTTTAAATTGAAGAATTTTTTGTGAGCGATATTTGGCAGGACCTAGTGATTCACTAGGTAGTGGGGGTAAGGGAGGTTGACTCACAGGTTTTCTGATTGGATGGTTGACTAGGAATGGCACTACCCCTTGTGATAGTGAATGTAGGGACAGGTTTTGTGGGGGATGGCGATGAGTTGGTTTGTGTATGATTGGGTTGGGGGGGGCTTGAGGGAGGGGTCTGGTGGTGAGTATACAGATGGAAGAATCTCCAGCGTACACCTGGCATTTAAAGCTGTGGAAGTGAATGAGATCCTTCAGAGATACCAAATGGGCTGAGATAGACTCTCGAGATACCACCTAAAGGGGATGGAGATGAAATGATGCAGAGAGGAAGGGGTATGAGGAGAACCAGGAGGATGTGTTCACTTGTAAACAGGGAATCGGGTGTTTGAAGAAGGGCTGAGCGGTCAACTGTGTGAAATGCGATAGATGCTGAGTATTAGAAGGGCTGCAACACATGTGTCAGTGAGGTCATTAGTATCCACTTTGAGAACTGTCTGTGCAGGCTTCTGGGGGGCAGAAGCTTAATTGTATTGGGTTAAGGAATGAATGGGAGGTGAGGAAATAGAAAGAGCAAGTGCGGAATACTTTTGAAGTTTGTATTGATGTAATAAAGCAAGGAGGAAGAGAACAGCCAGAGGGAAATACGGTCGTGAAGACAGGTTAGAGTGTTTGTGGATTAAGGGTAAAGAGCCAGTGGAGAGAGGCAGGTTCGTGATCAGGATGGGGAGGAGACAGCTGATGAAGCCAGGTTCCACAGGGGATGAGAAGGTGGCAGATTTCGAGGCAGAGGGAAGGCAGCTGGCTTTGACCTGTAGGAGGAAAACTTCATTTTCTGAAACTGAGGTTTAAGGAAAGAAGCCATCTCCATAACATGAAAGTGCAAGTACTGATGGAGAAGCTGCAGAAGGTTCTCCAGAAGATCTAGCTCAGATCATTAACAAGTTGGCTACACTAAACAAGGGATTTCCAACACAGATGAAACAGCCTTCTTTTGGAAGGAGATGCCATCTAGGACTTTCATAGCTGGAGAGGAGAACCTAGTGTCTGGCTTCAAAGTGCCAAAGGACAGGCTGATTCTCTTGATAGGTGCTAGTGCAGCCGGTGACTTGAAGCTGAAGCCAGTGCTCATTTACTATTCTGAAAACCCTTTGGCCTTTAATAGGCTAAATCTACTCTGCCTGTGCTCTGTAAATGGAACAACAAAGCACATCTGTTTACAACACGGTTTGCTGAATATTTTAAGCCCACCATTAAGACATGTTGCTCAGAAAAAAAGGTTCAAAATATGACTGCTCATTGGCAGTGCACCTGGTGGTTAGGAGCTTTGATGGAAATGTACAGTGGGATTCATGTTGTTTTCATGCCTGCTAACACCACATCCATTCTGCAGCCCATGGATCAAGGGGTAATTTTGACTTTTAAGTCTTATTATTTAAGAAATAAATTTTGTGAGGATATAGCTGTCATAAATGGTGATTCCTCTGATGGATGTGGGCAAAGTGAATCGAATAGGATTCACCTTTCTAGATGCCTTAGGACATTTATGATTCACGGGAAGAGGTCAGCATTAATAGGAGTTTGGAAGAAGTTGATTCCAGCCCTCATGGATGTCTTTGAAGGGATCAATACTTCAGTGGACGAAGTAGCTATAGATGTGGTGGAAATAGCAAGAGAACTAGACTTAGAAATGGAGCCTGAAGATAGGACTGAATTGCTGCAACCTCATGATAAAACTTGAACAGATGAGGAAAGAGTGGTTTCTTCATAGGAAATCTGCTGCTGGCGAAGATGCTTTGAAGATTGTTGAAATGACAACAAAGGATTTAGACTATGACGTACACTTAGTTGATAAAGCAGCTGCAGGGTTTGAGCAGCTCCAATTTTGAAAGAAGTTCCGTGGGTAAAATGCTATCAAACAGCATAGCCTGCTACAGCGGGATCGTTAATGAAAGGAAGAGTCGATCGATGTGGCAAACTGCATTGTTGTCTTATTTTAAGAAATTGCCACAGCCGCCCCAGCCTTCAGCCACCATCACCTTGATAAAGTCAGCAGCCATCAATGTTGAGGCAGACTCTCCACCAGTAAAAAGATCACAACATCCTGAGGGCTCCAGTGATGATGAACAAGTTTTTAGCAATAAAGTGGTTTTTTTTTTGTTTTTGTTTTTTGTTTTCAAATTTTTTTAAATTATTTTTTTGGGGGTACACCAAGTTCAATCATCTGTTTTTATACACTTATCCCCATATTCCCTCCCTTCCTTGACTCCCCCCCCAATAAAGTGTTTTTTATTTAAGGTCGGTACATTTTTTTTTAGACATAATGCTGTTGCACACTTAATAGACCACAGTATAGTGTAAACATAACTTGTATATGCACCGGGAAACCAAAAAACTCACGTGCTTCACGTTACTGTGATGTTATTCGCTTTATTGTGGTGGTCTGGAACCCAACCCACGGTATCTCTGAGCTGTACCTGTATAGTCAGAGACCTTTCTATTGTCTTCCACACATCTCTCCTTAATTTGTGTAAAGATACCTGTTTTTCTTAATCACAGTTGCACCTCAGTCACAATCACCTAGCAGCAATTAGCCTTGGTGAACGTTATCTTCTCTCGAGAGAGTGGATGGGGTGAAGGAAAACCTAGAAAAAAACAGAGACAAACGGAGGGGATGCATCATCGTAAATCAGGGTTTTAGTTTTTCACGGTCTAATGTAAATTGGTTCCTAGTCTTTTTCGCCTATATTTCAGTAAATGTAGTATATACAGTTGACCCTTGAACAACACGGGTTTGAGCTGTGCAGGTCCACTTATACGTGGATGTTTCCAACGGTAAACACTACAGTTCCACACAATCCAGGCTTGGTTGGATTTGTGGACACAGAGGAACCGTGTGGAGGGCCAACTGTAAGTCACACGTGGAGTTTTGACCGCACCGAGGGGTCGATGCACCTGAGCTCCGAGTTTTTCAAGGGTCAGCTGTCCCCGCTGTTTGCTGTGTCTGAGTGGCCTTGTTCTGTGCCCCCTGCGCTCTGAGCTTCTCGCCTGGCTGACTGCCACTCATCCAGGAGCTTCAGTTTTGTGACCATTATCTCCACAAAGGTTCTGAATGTTTTCAGGTAATGCTGCTAAATTAGTCAGTTGAATCTTCTCAGATCCTTGGCACTTGGTTTACATGTTTTCATCTCGGTACTTATTCTCTAGTACCTACAAAAGCAAGGAGATGGACTTGTTGACACCGCTGTTTCTCTGTCTCAGGATTTCTTAGCTTCAGCAATACTGGCATTCTGGACTGGATCATTCTTTGTCCCGGGGGCCGTCCTGTGCATTGTAACATGTTTCTCGGCATCCCTGGCCCCCACCCACTACGTGCCATTAGCACCCTCTCCTAATTGGGACTAACAAAGATGTCTGCAGACGTTGCCAAATGTCCTTTGGAGCTCAGGGGAAAAATCACCCCTGGCTGAGATCCACTGCTTTATATCAGACTAAGAGCTCCTCAAAGGACCATTTGGTATTCCTCCTTGTTTCCTAGTGCCCGGCACAAAGTGTTCACTGAATTACTGTGAACGAACCAGTATTTGAAGGTTGATGAATGTGAGGTGGATTCACATTTTCCCTTACCCCCACTGCTCCATTTCTAGAGTCTCTACAGAACTAACGCTGAGAACCTCTTGATGTCTAAAATCACACGTCAGGCAGGTGCAGGGCAGGTGCAGGAGGACCGGGGCTTCCTCCCATATCCTAACCACTGACGAGCTATGAGACCTGTGTGACTGACTGACCTCTTACCGTCCATTTGTTTTTAGCTTTAAAGTGTGTGTGTGTGTGCGTGTGTGTGGCGGGGGGGTGGGTATAATAAGGTTGTAATGAAGTTAAATGAGCACCATGTTTGAAAACATCTGTCTCAATAGGTATTCAGCACACACTTGTTTAATACTCCTCATTGATTGATTGATTGATTGATTGCATTCATTCAGCACATGTTGAGTGGGTCCCGTAAGCCAGGCCCCAAGCAAGAGCAGTTGGAGAGTGCATGAATCACACCCACACCCAGCAGGCCCTGGCACTGAGGAGCTCCTGCTCTGTATGGGTGTAGTGAGATCGTGCAATGCGTCCCGAGGCCAGCAGTGATGGGAGAAGAGGGTTAGAAGCACGCTAGGATCTAGTTGAATGTGAATAGTTCTGAAATGAGAGATTGCTCACCACAGTGATCCAGCGTCAGAGCGGTTTTCTTTTTTCCTTTTCATTTTGTCAGTGTTACTCTTATCTTTTTTCTTACAAGTCATCTGCCCAGAATCTCATTGCATTTCCATTCATTCACAGATGTGTTCAGGGTTTTGTGTACATAATAGAATTCTAGTGCTTTTTCGTTTGTTTCTTTCCTTCAGTTGGTTTAAATTATTTTCACATGTGTCTTTAACACATTCATTTGAAACAAAATAAGCTGGGTTTTATTATCTCTGTTTTACTAGCAACAGAAATACTGCTTGTTTTATCTATTAGCTGTTTACAACAGCTCTCTGAAGTAAGTAGTCTTTCCTTGATTTGGAATATAGACGAATAGATGTTAGAGATGTTTACTGATTCATATAAATCTGTGTAATGGAGGAGTGGGAGGAGTGGGGGTGCCCCTCCAGGGCTCCTGGTCTTGTTACTTGGTAACTGGCCCTTTGGGAAGAGTTGCAGGTCAGTCTCTTTTGTGCTACTTGTTGCAGAAAGTTAACATATTAATTTTGTGATCTCTTAATATATTAACACCATTTGGCTGTTATTATTGTTCAAATATTATCCAGTAAGATATGGCCTGTAGAAATATCTTTATAGAAGATATTTTCTTAATAAAAAGTGTTTATGGGGGCATTCCCTGGTGGTCCAGTGGTTAAGACCCCGTGCTTCCACTGCAGGGGGCATGGGTTCAGTTCCCGGCCTGGGAACTAAGATCCCACAAGATGTGCAGTGTGGCCAAAAAAAAAAAAATTATATATATATATATGTGCATGTGTGTGTGTGTGTATCTATCTATATATATAAAGTATTTGTATTTAACAGTTATAATTAACTTTTGAGTAATTTACATTTCATTTATATCATATGAAATAATTACAGTACAGTATAAAACCTTAGGACCCCTCAATAGCTAAACTACCTCTCTTTGGTTTATATTTGTTAATGAAAACACATGAAAGGAAGTGAAATAACATCAAATCTAATGAGTATATTGTAATTCATGCCTAATCATAAAATCTTATTCTATCCAAAATCAAATATTTAGAATAAGTATATTGTCTAATTCCAACTTAAAAATGGATTCTCTGAGAGAGCTCGTGTGGCAGTGTTTTCCTAACCGTTAGTGTTCAGTAACAGCAACATGACAGCAGAGGGCACCAAACATCCACTTCAGGCTTAGACATTTTCTTGATGGTTATACTTTTTGTTTCCCTCTCCAGTCTCCCCTGCTTCTCCTCCATATTCCCTCCCTTCCTTACTTTTTTCTAATACTTAAAATCATTAACATTAAAACCATACTTTTTTTAATAGTAGATGCTAGGATTTTCCCCCTTAGCTAATTTTAGAGTGTTTTGGAAGCACATTAAGATTATTGTGTTTTTATTTGTTGAACCTTTTGCATTTAACATTATGCATCAGAATTTCAGTTCTTTTAAAGATCCTTATTCAATAAAATATCCTATTCATAGTCGAGTAAAATTATTTTTCTTACCAATATATTCTTAGGTAATAAACTAGTTCTTTATACCATACTTAGGAAATTAAAAATTATTTACAACCTGCATTATAAATGATACCTACATAATTATTTTATAAAATATTAATATTTGTCAGTACATATTTTTTCTTGTATTCTATTTTAGAACTCATTCTTGATATTTATAGAAGCATATGTGTGTGTGTTAAATATGAAACATTTCCTAGTCTTATTCTTAGTATCCTTGACCTCTGATCTCAGAGCAGATTCAGATTTTTAAAAAATCACCCACTTTTCTGCTTTGTACTTTAGCATCAAAATCAGCTGATGTTTAATGCTCACTGTCATAAATCAATGTTATGTTTAGGTAGAAATCTGATCTGTTTGATATTATAGTTACAGATTGACTCAGCACTCTTTCAGGAAGAATAATATATAATTTTACTAGGTAACCTTCAAAATAGCCTCAAAAACTACGGCATTAAAAAACAATTCAGAAATAAGTAAGCTTCTAAATTGGGACCGTTGAAGTGAGTGGTACAGGAGTAAAATTATCGCCAATGTTTTAAATTTCTTATCATTGGATAAGATGAAATAAGGCTAAAATATCATTACAACATTGGTTTTAGGGGACAAAGCTATCAGGTTTTCAGCAGACATGACTTAACGTAGCATATATTCAAAAATATAGTAACAATAAATGCTATAGCAAGGATATATCAGCATTTTCTCCTCTGCACTTGGAAGTTACTGGTTTTGTTTTGTTAGTTTGCTCTGTTGCTGGGAGCTGCTGCCTATGCTGTGCATGTGTGTGCCTGTGCTGAAGAATACCCGTGCTTGGATAAGGATTGGTCTCGTGATCACGGTTCTGTCATTTTGCTTGGATTTCCACTTGAGACAGTATTTTACCTGCTACTCCTTACGTGATTGCCACAAGTTCACTTTCGGTGATGAGTGAGCAATCCAATAATTTTTTTCCTTTGGCTGCATTTTTGTAATATTTTAAGTCAAGGTCCTTATTTAGTATCTGAAATGGCTAAATCTGTATTTTCCCCTGTACAGAAAACATAAAGTTAGAATAGGCTTAGGATTTACAATGAAAATGTCAAATATATCTTTCCTACTAGCTTCTTAAGTGTGCGTATATGTGTTTTGCATTCATCATTGAGTTTTACTAACAAATGTGAGACCATTTCAGTTGTATATACCTTATGATTTAGCTTTTCTCTTGACCTTTTTCAAGTAAGTTTTTAAATTACTGCCCTCAGTACAGAGGCTTTATTTTCTCCCAAGCATACTGCAGAAAATGGGCACTCCACAAATATTTGTTGAATTGAATTTAATCTTCCTCTATGATAATGCAAAAATGAGTTTGTGAGCACACATTTCAGATGTTCTTTAATAAAGGTGGCAGAACAAGCATACTAACATTCCTGTTAAAGAATTTCCAGGATCAGATGGCCTGTACTTGAAATTGTTAAGAATATAAGATGATTTGAATGAGTTTGTTTGCTCTAGACTCATATCTTATGATTCAGCCAAGAGGCCCTTGGAGTTTGGTAGATGTTTTTGTTCATTTTCCTTTAGCTGATCTTAGAGTAACATACTAGATATCACACGTCGGTGATCAACTCTGCCATCTTCATGCGTGTAGCTAAAATCTTACCCTCGCAACTTTGCTGGATGTCTTTATTTTGTTGTAGTAAGACTTTATTTGTTTAGTCAGTAAAATCCATTGTCAGGCATTACAGGTCACACTGCAGGACTTGGTGATGTCAGAAATTATAGTTCATCTACAGGACGTGGGGATGAGAAACTTTCTCTCCTTTCCTTCAGTCTCCCTCTGTTCTCTTCTCATCTGCTTTCATTGATGTTTTCCTTCTTTCTTTTTTCCCTCTCTTTTTCTGACTGTGGATTGCTGTTAGATACAGTTTTTGCCAGTGACACAATCAGTAGGACCAAGAGGTTGATAAGAGGAGTCACACAGTCATACCCAGATTCCATGGTACCAGTTGCTAGATAACCTTTCAGTTGTCCGAGCACATAGACTGTCTGCTGGCATACCTCCCAGAAAGAGGCGGACACCTGGGCAGATCTGGGGGTGCTGAAAGGGGCACATGTGTGGTTGACAACAGAGGAGGGAGCTTAAAAGCTGACCTTCTGTCCTCACTCTGGCCTTTTTTCCTTCAAGCAACTCTTGCTGCTTAAACAATTTCCTTACCCATCCTGTTTAATTTTTTTTTTATTCTTTGATAGTAATGGTTTCTCGTTCTCCTAAAAGAATTTTGTAGATTTTTACTGGAAAGACAGTATTTTCTAAAGCACTGTGTTTTACCTAATGTTATTATTCCCTGAGACCTAGTGTCATGTCTGTCTACCTAATATTGACATAAAATATGATACTCTTTACTGTGACATAACCAGCCGTAATGCCTAGCATAGTGTCTGGATCATAGCAGCAGCTTAGTATGTGGTAGTTATCGTTGTTAATAGTAATTTTTAGATTAATAATATATTAGATATAATGTATTTATTATAAATACATACTGTATCATTCAGACCAGTTAGCGCCGGCAGGTACAAAGCATTAAGCATAGTGTTTGACATTACACACTCAGTGTTTTCAAAAGCAAATATGAAGCACAGTGACATGAGAAATAAAACAGTATGGTACACATCCTTCAACTCATCCCATCTTCTACATTTTCGGTACTATTGCATACTCTTATCTTCCCTCAGGATGCTTCTGTTTCCTCCAAATTTACATTCAAGACCCTGATCTTGCTTCTTTTCAGCCAACATTGCTGGTGGATTTGATCATGTTACTCCCCTTATTAAAGCCTTTACAGTAGTTCTCCTACTTTACTGTATAAAGCCACCTAGGGTTTCCATTAGGCAGATTCTGATCCATTCCAAAATATACTGATTCAGGTCTGATATCAGGCCCCGGAACCTGTACTTTAACAAGCATCCCTCCTGTTCTGTGAGAAGCACTGCTTTGATGGCTCCTGAGTCTGCAAGAGAACGTTCAGAAGCCTCAGTGTGGACATCTGTGCTCTCAATGAACCATCCCTTACATTCTTTGTCTTGGTCACCAGCATCAACACCCATCCTGTGACGTTTCCTGCCTTCATCCTTTTTCACATCCTGCTATCTTTCTGCCCTTGCGTAGCTCAGCTTACCCCTTTGTTGGGTATCTCCCTGACCACCCAAGGTGGAGTCCGTACTTTCTCTGTTGTGTTTCTTATTGTACCTTCCAAGCACCCTTATTTGTAGCACCATTCATACTACATAGTAATGTCATTATTTGTTAGTTTTGAGTTCCATGACTAGAAAGTCATCTTATTTCTCTTTGTATCCTTAGTGCCTTGTGCAGACATAGGTGAATGCAAAATGAATGAAGCAAATACAGGGATGAAATTCAGAAAGTCTTGACCTTTTTTTTTTTTTTAACGTCATATTTTGTGTAGTGTAAATTTATCATGCTACTTGCGCACCTTAGGTTGTTATGGAAATAATATTTATTTTCTACCTTCCTGTAAACACCATTTATTCAGTTCAGAGCAGAGGTTTGTACAGAAGAAGCAGAATTAGTGATAGTTCTGGAAATAATTTTGGAAAGAGCAGCCACTTGAGATACTTCTTGAAGGATGAGTATGGCTTGAGTGGCAGCAGTGAGTGAGAAAGGCGCTGTGACCCTGGCATAAGCAATGCGAAGCTACAAATGCATGCAACTGCATGGTTCTAGACACACAAGTGGTTTAGTTTGGTTTCAGTAGAAGATGGAGGGTTGTGGTTAGAGATGAAATTGGAGGAGTAGGCAGCAGTCCATTTTGGAGGCTGTTTTTGTGCTTTGCAAAGTAGTCTTTGCTTTGCAAAGACTTTATCCTTGGGTTATAAAATCCTGTTGAAGCCTCGTAACCTGGAAAGAAACATAGTCAGACGGGAGGAGCATTGAGACAGAAGATAGACCATTGAAAGGAATTTAGTGTAATTTTATGAGAGAAGAGTTGATTAGCCACTTAAAATAATTTTATAAAGAGTTTTATAATGTTCTTTGTTCATTCTGCCAGGTACTCTGATGGGTGTGGGGTTACACAAGATGAGTAAGACATAGTTCCTGTAGATTACAGGAAAATGTAAACATGCAAAATAACTAATTATGTAAATATAGCCAAGGCTTACAAGTTTGTGATGTATAGTATATAGAAAATGTTATGGGAACTGGATGCATTGTGGACTAACTTTCCCTGGGAGAATTAGGGTCTTAATGGAAGAGAAGGGATTGGAATAGAGCAAAGAAGAATATTTTGGGTAAAGAAGTAAATTAAGGGATTATTGGCTGAGGAAACGCGGTTATGGTGCTAGAGCCTGTTTGTTAAAGCTGGAAAATATTTGATATCAAGTTGTAATGGGCCTTGAATGTTGTGCTGAAGGATTGTGCATTTTATCCTAGAGCTTTGTTTTCTAATTATGAAAATAATACATATTGATTATATACAATTTAAGAAGTGTATGGAAATATGAAGAAAATGTAAATCTGATATGATTCTATCACGGAAAGCAATTGCTATGCACATTTTCATGTATTTCATGCATTTCTTTCCAGTGTTTCTAACTGTGCTTAAATACATACTTGGGCATTAAATAAATGAAATCAGAATTATACTCTGATGTATAGAGTGTGTGTGTGTGCGCGCGCACGCACATGCACATGTGTAACCTTATCTCACTTAAAATTGGAAGATGGGCATCTTGCCATGTGGTTAAATGTGCCCAGAAAGCATGATTTGTAGTGATTACCATATTATATGGTTATGCTTAAATTATTTATTTCCTTATTGTTGGATTATTTAGGTTGTTTTCAATGTAAAATAATGGATACTGTTTCACTGAACATCTTTGTGCATAAATCTTTGTATTTCTGACTATTTAGGATACAGTTCTAGAAGTAAATGTACTGGATCAAACAGTCTTAAGGGCTCAAGACATATTTTGCCAGATTACTCTTCCAAAGACTCTATTTAAATTCATGCCTGCAGTGTGTGGGTTTGATTTTTATTGTACTCCTGGCTAAGTATTTTTTTGTGTTTAATCTTTGCTAATTTTATAAATGGTATCTTGTGGTTATTTAACTGTTATTTCCTTGACAATTAACTTGAGTAGGTTTTCCGTTATATTCCTTGACTGTGTGTCTCTTTTACTGTGAATTGTCCTTGACTTTTATGGTATTTTTCCCTTTTATATTGGCATTAGTAGTTTTTATATAGATTATAACTTCATTAGTCTATTTCTGGCACATTTTCATTCCTATTTCTTACTTGCCTTAACTTTTTATGGTAGTGAATTTTAAATGTAAGTATGTTTGGCAAGTCCTTTCTTATCTTGAGATCACCTGTATTTTGATTTAGTTTTTAATTTTCTATTTTCCATTTCTCTTAATAACCCATGATAATGGCAGTTTTTTAGCAGAAGAGTGACACGATTGGATTTGTTCTTCAGAAAGCAGTCTTGTGGCCTGTGGAGGTTGGATGGGAGTAAGGAGAGGCTAGGGGCAGTGAAGCCTGTTTAGAGGGGAGAAGATAAGGGTCTGAATGTGGTGATGGTGATGGTAGGGATAGATTAGAAGAATGATTCTCAACCGATGATTTGGGGGATGCAGCAGGTTTAGTGGCAGGGTGGGGATTAGGACATATTAAATACAACGTTCTGTGGGACATCCGGATACAAGGAGTGGAAAATACAGGATTGAAACTCCTTCAGGAACTGGTCTGGCTGGTGATGGCAATTAGAGAGCCTTCTATGTATAGGTGATAGCTCTAATATGGCAGAAAGAATGAGTTTTCAGGGCAGCTGATTGAGAAGGGTGGTTAGAATTAGAAGGCTCACCAAGAAGGTGTTCTCTAGGAAGCTCTCCCTTTTTTTAAAAAATTAATTAATTATTTAATTAATTTGGTTGCGTTGGGTCTTAGTTGCAGCAGGCAGCTCCTTCGTTGCACCTCGCCAGCTCCCGAGTTGCAGCACCTCTGCTCCTTGGCTGCAGCTCGCAGGTTCCTTAGTTACGGCATGCATATGGGATCTAAATTGAACCCAGGCCCCCTGCGTTGGGAGCATGGAGTCTTAACCACTGCATCACCAGGGAAGTCCCTGGGAAGCTCTTTTTATACTTTCTGTCTCTTAGCAAAATCAATGTCAAAGGTTATGGATGTGTGGTCAGAGATACTGCAAAGAGATTAAGGGGGGAGGGACTGAAAAGTTTCCATTGGATTAGTCTACTGCTTTCCTTAAATTTGGCTAAAAGGGGCAGTAGCCTGGGAAAGAAATAGAAGAAGGAACATGGTCAGAGGATAACACTTTTAAAGAATCTAAGTAGACTTGAACATGTTCTTTATTGAGGGCAAAGAATCTATGAACAGGGTGAGGTTGAAGGTAAAGTAAAAAAGGAGGAATTTGATGGTTCAGCAACTTAAAAGGATGAGGAGCTGTGACAAATGTGTCATTCAGGTGGAACTGTAGTAGTACATTCTCAGAGACAGAATTTGCATATAAGTTTTTGAAGCAATTTTTAATGTGTTCTATGAGTAATAAGACTCCCTGCTTCAATAATTAACTTTCATTTCCTTTAAAAACATTGACAATTTTATAATTGTTTCAGCATAAGGTTCTTCAAATTGTTTAAGTTTGTATCTTTTACATGCTGCTGATTGGGAAAGTGAATTGTGTTACTTTTATGACATAGGTACCTAAAAAGCTTAATAAGCATTTAAATCCGTTTGACTATTTATTGTTCATTAATGAATGCTTGAAATAAATACTTTGATTTATAACCATCTTTTAAAAATATTTGTTGCAGGGAAATTTACCTAAATATTCTCATAACTCCCTGATGGTTCAAGCAATAAAGACAAACCTAACAGACCCGGACATACATGTGCTTTTCTTTGATGTGGAAGCGTTGATTATTCAACTCCTGACTGAAGAAGCCTCTAGGCCGAATACTGCGCTTATTTCCCCAGAGAATCTGCAAAAAGCATCTGGCGGTTCAGACAAAGGGGGCTCTTTTCTAACTGGAAAACGAGCAGCAGTTCTCTTCCAACAAGTGAAAGAAACTATCAAAGAGAACATAAAGGAACATCTCCTTGATGATGACGAGGAGGATGAGGAGATAATGCGGCAGAGGCGGGAGGAAAGTGATCCTGAGTATCGGGCCAGCAAGTCTAAGCCACTGACCCTGTTAGAATATAATCTGACTATGGACACCGCAAAATTGTTCATGTCCTGCCTTCATGCCTGGGGTTTGAATGAAGTTCTGGATGAAGTCTGTCTTGATCGCCTTGGAATGCTGAAGCCCCACTGCACAGTTTCGTTTGGCCTCTTATCGAGAGGAGGTCATATGTCACTGATGCTTCCTGGTTATAATCAGGCTGCTTGTAAACTATCACATGGGAAAGCAGAAGTAGGAAGGAAGCTGCTGGCAACAGAAGGAGTAGGAAAGGGAACTTACGGAGTATCCCGGGCGGTCACCACACAGCACCTCCTGTCTATTATATCTTTGGCAAATACCTTAATGAGTATGACCAAT
Organism: Hippopotamus amphibius kiboko; assembly: GCF_030028045.1. Classification (NCBI taxonomy): domain Eukaryota; kingdom Metazoa; phylum Chordata; class Mammalia; order Artiodactyla; family Hippopotamidae; genus Hippopotamus; species Hippopotamus amphibius. The sequence goes on from NC_080196.1 coordinate 97,187,424, forward strand.
GCAACTTTTATTGGTGATCACATGAAGAAGGGCCCTACCAGGTGTGACCATGATAGTTTGATTTTATTCTTATGTTTAAAAACACACACACAGACACACACAAAACCTGTTTTATTTTTGTCACCTCTTCTTACTTTTTTGGGGGTGGGGGACCTCTACACATCTTGGGATTTTTGTGTCATCTCAGGGTTTTGCTTTTAAATTTTAAATACAACATGAATGGCTTAAAATATAATTAAATTGTACACCTTTGTCTATACTCAGACATACTTAACAGCTATTTAAAAAACATGGAAACGAGGGAGTAGGTCAAGTGTAGCTTTAACAATAAATTATAGACTAGCTGATCAGTAAATATAATCTTAGATTGTATTTACATACAGTTTGCACTAATACTTAATTCAAAATGTACATTTGGTTAAAATGGGTCTTCAATGTGACCCACATGTAACGAATGATAAGTGTTCAGTGGCTGGCTTCAGCATTTTGTGAGAAGTATACTCAGAATTTCTCCATGGGAAAAGAGAAAAGAACTTTGTAAAGTGCAGGAGAGTATTCTTTTAATATTTCTAGAATACTTAACCTGAGTTGCTATTTCTCATTTTCTGGAAGTCATGAGGACAACTTTTTAAACTCTGGTTTTATTATACTTTGAGAGCTGACCATATTTAGAATTTTTTTTTAATCTAACAAATACTAAAATAGCACTTACCTACTACTGTCTGGCTCTGTTGTAAGCAGTTTACAGATGTTGTCTCCTTAATACCCTTACCCCTACAAGGTAGGTACTTTTATTATCATTTTGTTACAGATGATAGACCTGAGACACAGAGAGATGAAGTAACTTGTCCAAGGTCACACAGGTAGTAAGTGGTAGAGCAAGAATTCAAAAAGGGACAGTCTGCCAGTAGAGTTCAAGATTTCCTAATGCCTTATTATCTTCTTCAGATTTTAGGGCTGAATTTTTTGGAACTCAGTGTACTGTTCTGTAAATTCATTTGGACTAAGGATATGGGGTGGGCTGAAATATCAGTTTGCTAACATTGAAGAATGAAGGGCTAATTATGATATTTATCTGTCAGCGGTAGTAGATTAAAGTGTTCATAAATGTTTCTTAAACTAGTTTAAAGCATAAACTATACATATAAAATTTTTACTTGCTATTTGCTAATCATTTAATTTTCTGTATTAAAATCTGAAATGGAAAATGTTAATAGGTACAAAATAGAACACCCCTATCTTTTTGGAACAGCAAGTTGAAAATGTTCTGTTATATGCTTCTTTTGCAATTCATTTGGAACTAGAAAGCTTAATATTTTAAATGGCTCTGGAATTATGAAACTATGAATCTGTGTATATATACATGTATTTTCTTCTTCTTTTTAAAGGCCACCTAGACCAAGCACCCCAGACCTTTCTAAGGCAAGGGGTTCCCCTCCAACTTCCAGTAATATTGTGCAAGGACAGATTAAACAAGGTAAAATTAAATCTTATCAAGTAATTGACATGACGTTTCAGCTCTAGAAACTGAGGAGGCATAGCTAATGTATAATCATAACATTTTGTTTGTCTCAGATTGTTAAAGAGAGAAAAGTTGTTATATTCCAGATGTAAATATGGATAATTAAGATGTCAGTTAAAAATAAATCAAATTTATTTAGAAACTGATAAATGAGCGTATTTCACATAATTTTATTGTACTGTCTTTGGCCTAATTTTTATGCATTAGGGCCACCTTAACTTGACAACGCTAGTGCCTTAATTGTGTGTATCTTGAGTCTATAAGTTATATCTATTATTTTTTAAACTTAGAAATGTTTAAATTCCTATTTCCATACTAGAGTTGTTCTTCTGTCATTTGCCAGTAGTTCATGTATTGTAACCCACAGTGGAGAGTCTTTCTTTTTATTTAATCATTGTATACTGTAACTTTTGTCCTTAGCGTTATTCTTCATTAGGGGTAGAAGAAAGGTTGAGTTTTTCTTCCTTTATTTTCTTTTATACTCATTTTAAGACTGACAAGTGAACTAATCAGAGTTTCAGAGGGGGATTACTTCTGCTAAGAAAGCTTTCCTTTAGGCTAAGGGTTAATGCCAGCTCCCAGAGAATATGGTAGAAGTGAAGAAGTGAGCAAGAGATGGGATGATGAAGGTTCTGCTTGTAAATGGAGACATTGTAGGATGTTCTTTTTTCAAAAAAAAAATTTTAAGGTTTTAAAGAGTCAGTGAATGACAAGATTTGTTAGAAAAACAATAGGCCTCCAACTTCATGTCTACAGATTTCCCCTTTCCTAGAACATGTCCTCTGCTCTCTTAGCTGATTATTTGTACTTACTTTAATATCCTTAAATGGTATGCGTGGTTTTTAGTTTTAGGCACTGTGTGTTGGCTTCTCATTATGGAAGATAAGCTCCCCCAACTCTGTATGCCACTCCTGTCCTTCATTTCCAACCCCACATGGTCACCCCTCCTATTTCCCTGTCTTCTCATCAAACCTTTATACTTATTTTATAATGGTTTATATTAAGTTAAATAAAAGTTTTGATTAGATAACTTTTTATACCTGTGTATGTGTGAAATACACACAGAAAAGTGCACAAAACAAATATGCAGCTCAGTGGTTTTTACAAGGTAAACATCCTTGTAACTATATCCCTGGACAAGAAATAGAACACTGCCAGCACTTTGAAGCTTCCTACATGTTCCCTTCCAATCAGTATACCTTCCTCTTCCAAAGGTAACTACCATCTTTTAGGAAATCACTTCCTTGCTTTCCTTTATAGTTGTACCACCTAAGTTTAAATCCCTAAACACTATAGTTTAGTTTTGCCTGAGTTTTGAATTTTATGTGAATTCAGTCAGTCATGGAGTATGTATTCTTTTGTGTTTTGCTTCTTTTGTGAGATTTAATCAGTGTTGTTGCATGTGACTATAGTTTGTGCATTTTCATTGTTCATTTTATTGCTGTAGAGTATTCTGATGAATGAACATACCACAGTTTTTTCATCCATTTTTTGGTCAATAGACTTTTGGGTTATTTCCAGTGTTTCATTTTCATAAATAATTCTGCTATGAACAGTCTTGTATTTGAAGCTTTTCTGTTGTGTATGTAACCAAAAGTGGAATTTCTGCATATATTTATCTTCAGCTTTAATTGTGGATAATGTTAACATGTTTTCCTAAGTAAGAGACTAATATACATCCATCAAAGTGGCGAAGGGGAGAAAGATGGAAAATATTGTGTTAGCTAGGATATGGATCAGAGACCTCTCATACATAGCTGGTAAGATATCCTAGCCAACACTACATACTTTCCATGTTTTTCACTTTAGCCATTTTGGTATGGCTAGTATATATAACATATCAATATTTTCATTCCTGATTAATATTTTTGTGTCCTATTTAAGAAATTACCCTGATATTTCTAATCTGATATGAGGATATTCTTCTCTATTTTCTTTTGGAAGCTTTCTTATTTTACGTTTCTCATTTAGGTCTGTAATCTGCTTAGACTTTTAATTTTGTCTGTTATGTGAAGCAGGGGCCCTGTTTCTATTTTACTTCCATGTGATACCAAATTGGTACAGCATGATTTATTAAAGAGATGATTTTTTTCCCCACTACTTTGCAGTCCCATCTTTGTCATAAATAAAATGTCTTTATATGTGGTGGTCTATTTCTGAGCTGTTTGAGCAACTTTGATTTGTTTGTGTATCCTTGTGCCTTAATTACTGTAGCTCTGTAATAAGACTTGATATTTAAAAGATCAAGTCTTCCCACCTGTTCTTAAGTAATGTCTTGGCTATTCTTGTCCTTTTGAATTTCAGTATAAACTTTAGAACTGTTTTATTGTCACAAAGATCTATTGTGATTTTAACTTCAATTTTATTGAATTTGTAGATCATTTTGGGGAGAATTTTTATCTTAATGGGGTTCACTCATTTAGTCCATCAACTTGAAATGTCTCTACTTAGGTCTTTTTTAGCTATCCTAGCTCTTGTATAGTTTTCTATGTAGAAGTCTTACATTTCTTTTGTTAGATTTATTCTTAGAGATTAGATTTTTAAAATATTCTTGTAATTGATATTAAATTTCTTCATTTTCTGTGCCCCTGATACAGAAATGCAGTTGATTTTTGTATAGTGACCTTGTATCAAAGAACCTTGCTAAATTCACCTATTAACAGTAATACTTTTCTGTAGATTCTTTTGATCATATGGACAATCATATGGAACAACTTTTTTATTCCCAATATCAAAGGGAGAACTTTTAAGCTTTCATAATAATGATATTTCATATATGCTTTTACAGATGATTTAAGAAATTTACTATTCCTTTGTTAAGTGTTTATCATCAATGTATGTTGGATTTTATCATGCTTTTTCTGTATCTATTGAGGTGATTATATAATTTTTTTTACTCTATTAATGTGATGAATTTATTGGGTTGGCCAAAAAGTTTGTTTGGTTAGTGAAATATGTTGTTCAATAAAATTCTTTGTGAAATGAAAAATGTCTTTTATTTTTACTTAAAAACTGAACGAACTTTTTGGCCAACCCAATACAACCCAATTTTGCATTCCAGACTATAACCAATCTTGTGATGTATTACTATCTTATATATTGTTGCACTTAATATTTTTTATTTAGGAAAAAGTTTCTTTCTTCTAATATTTTTATAAGGTTTTACTTTATTCAAGTTTCAGCAAATGGATTAGGGAATATTCCTTTTCCATTTTTAGGTAGAATTTGTGTGATTGGCATTAATTATTTCATAAATGTGCAGTGGAATTTGTTGGGTTTAGACCTAGAGTTCTCTTTGTGGGGAGTTGTAAAATTCTGGGTTCAGTTTCTCTCATTGTTATGGAACTTGAGATTTTCTTTTTATTCTTCTGTCAGTTACATTAAGTAGTACGTATTTAGGGATTTTTCCAGTTCTAAAGTTTCAAATGTGTGTGCATTTGGGAAGATAACGTCTTATCTTTTAAATTTCTCTAGTATCTGTGGTGGTGTCTCCATTTTTATTCCTGATATTAATCATTTGTAGCTTTCTTTTTTCTTGATCAGTCTTACCAGGGCTTTATCAATCTTTTTAACCCATAGTGCCTTTGTTTATCCTTTCTAATGCATATTTTTTCCTGTTTCACTAAATTCTGCTCTTTACTTCTCCCACTTCCTTTGGATTCAGTATGCTCTTACTATTAATTTTAAAAACTTTTTTAAGATTGATGGTTACTTACTGATTTTCAGCCCTTCTTCCATTAGAGTGTATGCCAAAAATCATGTCATCTGTAAATAAAAACAGTTTTACTTCTTTTCAGTTGGTATGCATTTTATTTTTCTTACCTTATTGCATGGGTTAGCACTTTCAGAAAGATGTTGAAGTGAGAGCAGACATCCTTGCCTCAGTCCCAATCTTAGGGATAAAGCATTCAGTCTTTTAGTATTAAGTATGATGTTAGCTATAAGTTTTTCTTAGATGAGTTGGATGTTGAGGAAGTTTCCTTCTATTCCTAGTTTACTGAGGTTTTAAAATTATGAATGGATGTTAGATTTTGTCAGATGATTTTTCTGCATCTGTTGAAATTATTAAGTGAATTTTCTCCTTTATTTTCTCAATAAGTCCAAGAACTTTGACTTTTGAATTTTAAAAAACTTTGCAATGCTGGGGTAGATCACACTTGGTCATGATGAATTATCTTTTTTTTATAGATTATTGGATACAATTTGCTAAAATTTTGTTTAGCATTTTTATGTGTATGATCATGAGGGATTTTGGTCTAGAGTTTTTCATTTGTTCAATTTTAGACCAGGGTAATGCTGGTCTTACAGAACGACTTAGGATGTTGTCCCTTTTCTATTGTTTTCTGGAAGGGCATGTATGGAATTGGTATTACTTTTTACTTGTTTGATCTGTTTCACCAGTGAAAATATATAGGCATAGGTTTTTCTTTATGGGAAGATTTTTAACTACAAATTTAAATTTAATAGATATAGAGCTATTTAGGTTTTTTTTAGAAAAATTCATCTTGGGTGAACTTTGGTAATTTGTGCCAAATTTATTGGCAAAAAGTTTTTTAATATTCTCTCATTTTCCTTTCAATATCATATCTGTAGGATTTGAAATGACATCCCCTGTCTCGTTTCTATTATTCATAATTTGTTTTTTTCTCTTCTTTCCTGATCAGTCTGGCAAGTAACTTAGCCATTTTATAGTTCTTAACCAGCTTTTGGTTTTATCAGTTTTTAATCTGTTGTTCTTCTGTTTTCTATTTCATTTATTTCTGCTTTGCTTGTTATTATTTCATTTCTTTTGTTTTAAATTTGCTTGTATTTTTTATTTTTATTTTTTTAAGTAGAACCTGAGGTCATTGATATAAAACTTTTCTTCTACAGATTTACTGCTAAGTACAGCTTTAGTGGCATCCCACTTATTTTGATATGTTTTCCTTTTAATTTTTCTTTTATCCATGGGTAATTTATTTTTGAGTTAAATTTGCAAACATTTGGGAACTTTCCAAAGATCTTTCCGCTATTGATTTCTAATTTATGATCAGATAACATACTTTGTATGGTTTGAATTCTTTGAATATTGAGACTTGTTTTATGATCCTAAATATGATCTTTCTTGGTCAGTATACTGTGTGCACTTCAGATGACTGTGTATTCTACTCTTGTTGGGCGGAGTGTTTCATAAATGTCAGGTCACGTTGCTTGAGAGTATTCAAGTTTAGCATATATTAGCTGATTTTTCTGCCCTCTTGGTTCTATCCTTTAAATAAGGATCTTGAAGCCTGCAGCAGTTGTGGATTTGTTTATTCTTCCCTGCCTTCCTCTCGGTTTTTGCTTGATATATTTTGAAGCTCTCTTTATTAGGTACATAAACCTTTAGAATTGTTATTTCTTATTGGTTAATGATGCATTATATATTTTACCACCATGATGGTATTGAATTTGCCCACCTGGCCAGGTCTAAGGATTTTAAATTTGGAATGCTTTAATGTCGCTCCTCTCAGAAAAGCCTTGAGTTTTGAGAGCAGTGAAGAAGGCACTAAAAATTGTCTTTTTCTGAAGCATTTATTTAAGGTGATAGATTTAAGAATTTACATTTAGAACAGCATAGATACTTATCTTGTAAAGTAAATGAAGTTTAGTAATCTGTGCTAGAATTACATAGTAAAATGCTTTGGGGTGGCATTGTAAAACTCATTATCTATTTGAATACTGAAATGTAATATTTCTTTAACAAATATTTGTTAGGCACATTTTTTTCCCCTCCAAACAGCTCTACTTGGCGTTTAGAGAAATTAGTCTGATGTGTACTGTCTTGAGTAGTTTATGTCCATCTAGAAGACAACATACGAACATAAATAACCAATGTAGGGCAGGAAGTGGTGCTGTCCAGATAATGGGGTTTGATTCTTTGACTGCTCTTCAGCAGAGTGTTATATACTCTCACCTCTCTACTCTGACTTCTCTTACATTGGTTTTCTTTTAAACATTTTTCACTTTCCTTATGTTTTCTTTTTCTGACTCCCACTGTAGCCCACATTGACTCACAATCTATTTTCAAGTTGGATTGCAAACATGAATATGCTTCTTTTCGATAAACTGTCACTTTATGTTGGTTAATACTTGTTCAGCTCCGGAATAATCTATATGGAATAAACACGTTAGCTGGGAATTGGACCTTTTACAGACATTTGGGTCTGAGAATAAAGATGATATAAATAGTTTTAACATAATTTCTCATAAACAATATCAGGGTATTTCATTGGCAAATAATTTCTTCACAAGAAGTTTATTTTGTCTAGCAGTTGGTTTGTTAACTCAGTGTTTTCCAGTAATTAACATTTACTGACAGTCATGTACTTTTTCATAGAGACAGTGTTTACTTATTATATACTTAATTTTGCAGTTTATAAAGCATCTCAGTTGAGAAAGGGATCAGAGATGTCAAACAACTAAATTTTTGTTCATGGTCATACATCCCTGAGACTGCCTATGGCTTTAGGCTTTTCTGTATTCTGACATGTTGTACTTCTCTTTATGAATTCAATAATGTCATGGCAGAAGTCTTTGGTCTGTGTCTCTAGTGCTTATTTTGACTGTGACTGTATCTTTATGTTAGTAGTTACATCTTTACTCAGGGGTAGCTTTCTCAGGCTTAGGTGTGGAGGTAGGTGTGGAGGTAAGTCTAGGCAACTTAAAGATTTAAAGTTATGTTACATTATTTGTAGTTTTATTTTTCAGAAGTGGATTCAATTTAGGTTATCTAAACTTAGAGGTAATTGTTAAATTATAACAAATAGTTATCCTTTTCCAGGACCTATAGCAAAAAACTTGGAGTATATATATCGGGCTAATGAAGAGACCTGCAAACCCCTTAAAATTTTGTGTTTGAACTTAGGTGCCTTTTAAAAAAAATTGGTATAGCTATAATTTAATTGCAGAAGCTCTAAATTTGGTCAGCTTTGGAAGCTCAGAGGCAGGGATACTTTTTCTTTTTTGTTCACTAATTTATCACAAGTGCTTGGAACAGTGGTTGGTACGTGGAAGGAGCTCAGTAAATGTTTGTTGAATGAATGAATCTACAGATACCTACTCTTTATGCTTCTAGAGTCAATATGTCAGTAACTAGGAACTGAGGCTGTAAGGGCTGACAAGAGATCCCTTGCCTTCAAGGAGCTTATATCTAGTGGAGGAGATCCAGAGGAGGGCAGTTTATGATTTTAGTTGCTGCTTATTTGCCTTTCCTACCAGACTCTGAGTACTTTGAGAGCAGCATCTTGGTCTAATGTTTATATGTTTTTATACGCTTAGCCCAGTACCTGGCATGGAGTAGGCACTGATTATGCTAATCAAATAAAGAAAATTTTAATAGCCTTCATATATCTAATTCAAGTTAGTGTTTATGTTATAATTTTATCTTTCACTATAATGAACCCTCTCCACATGGTTTTTGTCTTGCTCATTTGTTTATTTTGGATATAAGTAATGAAGGAGAACTTTTACAGAAAGTTTGTTTTTGTTTTTGTTTTTGACTCTTTGGTTGAAGTTATAGGCCAGCATAAATCTATCACTCCATCTGAACTTATTCCAATTCTGATGTAATCCAGTGGTGATCCAGAGGCTACACAGTGTTGCTGTGTTTTTCAAACATTATCAGCACTTTCATATTTTGGCTTGATGCATATCCGTGTGTTTGTCAGAGTACCATCTTGGGCTGTTTAGTCATTCTGCTTTGCAGTAGCTCCTTATCCTTTCTACTGCCTGGAGCTTTGTGTTCCCTTAGTGCCCTTAGCTATTTGTACTCTTCTTTTACAGTGTTTTAAGGATATCCTTTTTTCCTTATGATGTTTGATTAATGATTTACCCTGATGCTTCATGTTGATTTAAAAGATGGCGAGAATGCCTGTCTACATAAGATAAAAGTGTAGACATGAAAGAAGTTTATAAAAAGGCAAATGTTGCTTTAAGATCTCTATATTACTTGGCATACCCCATGTGGAAGGCCTTTGTATTAAGTACATGGTGATTAACTCTGTTTCCTCTTTTCTAATTTTTTCGTGTTCTCTCCTCCTCTGTCCTCTCCCTCTCAAAGCTTCATGATTCTCATTTTTTTTAGTCCAATTATAGATTGTTTATTGATTATTTCCACTGACAGCAGTATAGCGTAGTGTTAAAGTGCATTGTAATCCTACTACTTTGCTTCAAACCTTAGTTCTCTCGGCTGCTAGAAATGTAAACGGGACAGCAGAAACTGGCACAACAGTGTAAAGCAATTATACTCCAATAAAGAGCTAAAAAAAAAAAAGAAATGTAAACGGGCACGTTATGTTAACTCTGTGTCACAGTCTCTTCACCAGTAAAACTGAGGAACGGTTCTACTTTATTTGGTTTTTGTATTAAATGACATGATATATGAAGAACACTTAGAAGACTACTTGACAAATACAAAAAACACACTGTTTGTTAGCTTTTATTGAAAGTAAAAATTTACTGATACTTTACTGAGTGAAGACAATGAAATAATAGTTATATTAAATTCTAACCTTGCCACCTAAATCTTAGCCTTGAAGTCTGACATATTGACAAGATTTACTGAATTTAAGATTTAAATATAAGGAATTAATTTATTGTATTGCTATAAGTTAAATAGCTTCAAATTTGAATGGTGGTTACTGAAAGAAAAGAAAGTGAAGGTTAAATATACGGGTTCATATTCCATGATTCATACTCACAAGCATATACCTATTTTTATCAATTGCTTTTTAAATTGTAATTGGTTATTTTTGCTTTTGAATATTTGAGCTTCTAAACAAAATCATGATTCTCATTTAACACTTTAGGTAAAGTGATTCATTGTTAAATAATTTTTTTTTTTTATTTTAGTGTTTAGCTTTGCAAAAACTTCCTTTTTTAGTGTTGCATTTGTTTTTCTGTACCTTCTAGGTTTTCTTTTTTTTCCTTCTGAATGTATTGAGAGGGCTATTTGTGTTCATCTACCAATACGTAGAGAACACTTGCTACCAAAAGTATGTTCGCTTTCTTCCCTATATGGGTTTTTAATATCACAATGGTGGTTGGGAAAAATGGAGCTTAGATTTAGATTTCAAATGAAGACTGAGGTAAACCTGTTCAAAGACAGAAACCATGGCTATTGTCGTATTGAGTACTTCTGTATATGCCATTTAAAGGGAAACCAGAGCATATGCCTGCACATACATGTTGTCATACACGTTTATCTTCATCTATCTTTTCATGTGAGAGTAAGCAGTTGTGAAGAGGTTTTTAGCTGCAACATTGCTTAAAGAACTTTCCCAGGTAAAATAAGAGAACTTGTGTCAGTTCTATCACCATTTTGAAACAGTGCTAAGACTGTTTTCCCTTGTGTTTTACTGATTCTTAGTAAGAGAAACAAATTGGTAGTTTACATGGCAGCTTTTCTATTTTAAGAGATTAAATGCTTACTTATGTTTTATGCTGTAAACCTTCGCTGTTCAGTGCTGGATATAACTTATTAAGATTTATTATATGTCATTAAATCTTGAGCTTTTTATTATGGTAGTGGTACTTTTTTCTTCCAGTTTCTGTTGCTGATTTTTCTATATGTGGACAGTTTCAAAAGCCTTAGTAGAGTTTAGTTTCAGTATTATCAATGAATTACGAAAATAGTTCTAGATTCTGCAGTTTCAGTTATGAGGTGGTCTGAATTAAGTATTTTTTGATGGCGATGCAGAGATGTTTAAAGCATAGTAAATCTGATTCCTTGATTTCTGTTACAGTATTTTTTTTTCGATTTTTAGTGCCCACAGAATTTCTTAAAGGAAAGTGTAAAAGGCTTTTTCTGTGTGCAGTATCATTTAAACAGCACTCCAAAAATATAATACTCAGAGAATCTGTTTATTTCTCTCATTACAAATGAAGTTATATATATTGAACATTATTCTATTAAGACATTCTTATTCTAGCAGTTTTGCTGGCAGCATTTCTAGTTTCCTTTAGACTTGTGATTTAGGGAAAACATTATAGTTTAATCCCACTCTTTATTTGACCTAGCTAGGGGAATGATCACTCAGTCCTAAACTTTGGTTTGTTTGTTTTGAATATTCTCACCTTCCCATTCTAGTGTCCTTTCAGAATTAATGATAAAGTCAGACAAAGTTAACCCAGCCTTTTCAGGGATAATAATTATTTCTCCCTTAAGTAAAGATGAAATTATAGAAAAACCCCAAGGGCTGGAAAGCACCAGAGGGACTTGCTCAACACTTTTGGTGGCATGAAAGCTAACACCTGTAAAGTCACTCCTTGACACCAAAGGCTTACAAACTTTTTGCATGGGGAAGTGAATATTTTGTAGGCCATAATTACTGAATTTTTAATTAAAAATGATTTAAAAAATGAAAAATTATTCAGTGGAATATATAGAAATATTGAGGATTTATTCACAAGATTACCGTGGAATTCTTAGATCTTATGAAATATACAGCTGAGAGAAATTCTAATCCTTTCATAAGCATAACATTATGAAATACTTGTCATTTCATAAGGAACAAAAAAAGGTCTGTTACAATAAAGAAAAGATAATTTCCCAGATAAAACTTTCATGTGTGCAAGAGGTGCTTCTTAGGGTTTATGGAGCTGGATTTTCTGTTTTTTTATTACTGCTCATATACTTCTTTTAGTTCTCCTGCTTACCTCACACGTGCCTGATTGACATTATGATGCATTCGTGTGGAAATTATGAAAAGTTGTTTTCATGCAGCTGTCCTGTAGTTACAAAAGAACTTCACTGCATGAAAAGCAAACATATCATTCAGCAGACAATGCTTAATCTGTTCAGGAGCCCAAACCTATTGCTGTTCAATGACAGAAGAAAGGAGAGGGATTAATTTGAAGATGCTTGTGCATGACATATGATAATTTCTCCATAGGAAGGAAGTGTCAAATGGTGACCTCTAAATCTTAGCATTGACCTCTAGTTGTAGAACGTGTGTGCCATACGGTCCTTTTGCCTTTTCATGTGATAATTTAAGCTGAACATTTTCCTGGTAACGTAACTTTTTTGGGGGGTGGATGGAGGTTCTTGCATCTATTCTATAAGGATTGTAACCTTCACAGTAACTATTTTAGAATATAAAGCATTTGTAGCATAAAAATATTTTTTAAACTCTGAAGAATGGCACTATGTTAGGAGTCTTCCAACAAGAGTTGTGTTTAAGTTGTATTTTACAAGTTGTTATATTTTACAAGTTGGTATAATTTAAATTGAGTTTTTATAAAATGAGTGTAGAATATTGAAATGATCTCAGTGAGTATTTGAGAGATTAAAAAATAATTTACATGATGTTAGGAAATAAATTATTAGAAAAAAATATAACTGACAATCTGAAGACCAAAATAAACTTTTCATCATGTGATATATTTTTAAAACTGAATTACATTTTTGCAAATTCTTAATATGTTTTTTGTATTAGATGACACATCTTTCAACTATAAATAGCTTTTGGTTTGAACTACATTGTGATTGCTATTCAGTAAAATATATAATTTTACTGCCATAATCCTTAATAATCATACCTTTCTGATTAAAACATCATTTTTCTGTTCTGCATTTACTATATTTTGCCACCTTTGTTTTTCATTCTTCACTAATACTGAGCTTTTTTCCAGAAACCGCTGTGTCTCAATTCTCGCCTCTTTGTTTCTCCTCTTTTCCTCTGCAAGTTGCTGCGCCTGTCGTTTCCACTCGGTCTGATGCTGATCCCTCTGGCTCTGCCCCTGTTTCTACTCCTGCTTTACATACCTGTTTCTTAGTAAATGAAGGTATTCTCTCTCATCTTTCTAACAACTTTCTTTCGACCTATGCTTTATCCGAGTATGACATGTTCTTTTTATCTAATTTATGCATTCATCTGCTTTGTTACGGGTGAGATCCTAAAGTTTCCATTTTATAACCTGATTTGCTAATGGCAGTGATAAAGGTCTATTATAAAAACGTAATGTTATTCCTGGCTGGTGTAAACCATGGTTGCTGTAATCTAGAATGCTGTTAAAGAATACAAAGATGCTAATCTTTGGCATGAAGTAGGCATTAAAAAGGTGATTGGTTTTCATGAGGATGTTTGCCATGTGATCTCTGGTGTTGAAGCTAATTAATTTATTTTACGTGTATCAGTACTCTGTGACAGACACACTTGATTCTTGATGCACAACGTGTGCCCTGGTTAGAGGGGAAAGTGTTTTTGGAGCTCTGAAAATGTGACTGGAATCCACAAACCTTTATTTCGCAAAAGTCATCCTAGGATTATTTATACTGACTGGAAGCTTAATGGAATTTATGAGCTCTGACTTATATCCAGTCTCTTCATTGTGGGCTCAAACGTCACCAGTTTGCATAGTATAAAAATGAGTAAATTTACAAAATCTCATATGTAACACAGGATGATTCTGACTCTTCACTAAAGGCCATAATACCAGTCTATTCAAACAGAAGGAATGATACAGTGTCTATACAATACAGAACCCATATTCTAAGTACCATTCCTTTGGAAAGAAAACATGGGAACTTAAAAATATAACTCATTTTTGGCTTGGCTTCCCTGTCATAGACCTGTACTAAGGTTTGTATGTTAGGATTGGATTTTAGAAAAAATAATTAGGGTCATATTTGTTAAGCTCTTGTGAAAGGTAGTAATTTGTTAATTCAAAAATAAACTGTTGACTTTGGACTGTGGTGAGAATCATCTTCATATTAAAAGTTAGCTCATAAATACACTTCATACTTTTATGAGACATTAAAACACTTAAGAAGTTACTAGTTAGTAATTTGTTTATGTATGTTTGTGTGTGTATGTATGTATGTAGATGTGTGTATATATATTCCTCTGTTGAAAATAAATTATAATCTAAAATGTGTGTGCTCATCACCTTAATTAACGTAATTATGTATTCTTAGTTGTTGAGAATTTCCTTACTGAAAGGATGCATCTTTATGTAGGTAGCTTGTCTCTCTCTCTCTCTCTCTCACTCACTCTTTTTAACAATCCCAGTAATCATTTTGAGTTTTGTGGTAGGGTTTTTGTTGTTATTGTTTTAGAATACTACAGCTTAGATTATTTCAAAGCACTGATTTGCTAAAATGCTGTGGTCACAGATAACTCACCTTGTAATATGGACACCTTTAAAATGGGGTGGAAATGATTATTTGAGAATGTCCGGAGACTAGCAGTTTTAAACACCTCAGTGGTTTACATTGTTTGTTGTCTTTATAGTTTCAATATTGTGGAATAGAGTTTTGGAAAAAAATAACTTTTATTCCCATAGATTAGAGTTAACGATACTTAAAATTTTATAAATTTTAGATTAAGTTTTTATTTTGGGGGAATGTAGGAATTCATTTTTTCCTCTCAAAATTGGTGTTATGATTGTGACCAAACTTCTGATTCATTTTGTAAGAAAAGAGATCAATAAGTACCTTAATTAAAGGCCCTCTGACAGAGAAAAGAAAACATCTCTGTTGACTGGTATGAGGGTAATACCGAGTGGCCAGGCCTTAAGTGACAGGAACCTGTCTTTGGATATCTGTGTGAATTCCCTATTAACTGTCAGTAGGTTCAAATCTAGAGCTCTAGTACATGTTTATTTTTGTGCTTTCCTAAACCTGAATATATGTCTTAGAAATGTGTTTTTCTTGTGGAGTTCGTAAACACTTAATACAGAAATTTATTTTTATTTGTTTTAAAACTTTGAGAGTTCTTAGAGCTGAAATTAGAGACATTTAGAAATGAAATACATTTGTCTTATCTCTGTACAAAATATCTAATAATAAACTGAAATCATAACG
Organism: Hippopotamus amphibius kiboko; assembly: GCF_030028045.1. Classification (NCBI taxonomy): domain Eukaryota; kingdom Metazoa; phylum Chordata; class Mammalia; order Artiodactyla; family Hippopotamidae; genus Hippopotamus; species Hippopotamus amphibius. The sequence continues at coordinate 97,202,771 of NC_080196.1, forward strand.
TAGTTGAGCAGGTCTGCCCTTTTTGGTTTAGGTTTGGTATGCTTACATATAGAAAGGTATTTGAATTAGGGGGAGTACTAGAGTGTTTGTAATATATTTTATTTTAACAGGATGGAGTCAGTTGGCTGCTATGCATTGCGTTATGCTGCCAGACCTGCTGGGATTGGACAAATTTAGGCCCCCACTTCTAGAGATGCTGGCCCGGAGATGGCAGGATCGATGCTTGGAGGTAATATCGAGGTCATATGGATAGAAAACAAAGACATTAAAAAGGCATTGGTGTGGGGACATATGTATAAATACAGCTGATTCACTTTGTTGTACAGCAGAAACTGGCACAACAGTGGAAAGCAATAATACTCCAATAAAAAAAAAAAAGGCATTGGATAAGTGCAAATTTGAAACCAAATGTTATGTTTAACTTCTTATCACCTCTGTATTATGTGATAGAAAATATGGATCCAGTGATTCTTAACAGTAATGTTTCAACTTGCATATTTGTTTACTTCTTTTTTTAATCCTGTGAGTATTTGATAAAAAAGTTTTATGTGCTTATGGAACAGTTTCTTAAGTATTGATTTCTATACAGATCATACACATACATGCACACACACATACTTAGAACCCACCTCCCCCTAAATCGCACATTTAGGTATAATCACATCAATCAAATTCTAAGTGAATAACCATAGTCCACTGGAAGGTCCTGTGTTATAATAGAAGGGGAAGGTCTTTGAAATTAGAAGAGATCTAGGTTTAAATATCATTTCTGCCAATTATTAACTTTGTGACCCTAGGTGATTTACTTAACCTATTTGAAGCTCATTTATAAAGTGGGGATAGTAATATATTCCTCATGGGATTACTGTCAGGATCAAATAAGATAATGCAAGTAGAACAGTAAGTACAGAGCCTGACACATGGTAGGAGCTCAGTAAGTGGTAGCTATTATTTTGTGTTAATGGACTTATGTGGTATTAAATATTGCTTGGAAATTAATACCACCAGGGACTTGGAAATGTTTTATGGAGATTTTGCTTATTATAGCATTTGACCCATATAGCTATAGCAGTTTATGTCAGTCAAGATTTTTAATTTACCAAATTTAAGTAACATTTTTGTCCCTTTCCTGGTCTCCCTTCCCCCAACTCCAAGTGGAACCGCAACATACTGACATTTTCATGGTTTTGCATTTGAATGATGTTTGAATTCGCTCCAAAATCAGTTATAATTAAAAACAATTTTTATTTGAATTCTTATCAGATGCTACCATGTTATCTTTTTAATTATAAATAATTAATAAATTGATTGGTACATAACTTGACAGTTGTCTAGCTTTTTTTTAAAGAACTTTTATTGAGATACAATTGACACAATAAACTGCGTATATTTGAAGTGTACAATTTGATGTTTTTTTTTTTCTTATTAGTAATGTATATATGGCAATCCCAATCTCCCAATTCATCCCAACTCAAATCCCCCAGCTTTCCCCACTTTGGTGTCCATATATTTGTTCTCTACATCTGTGTCTCTATTTCTGCCTTGCAAACCAGTTCATTTGTACCATTTTTCTATATGAACCAATCCCCGTGGCACTTTGGCCAAAATAAAACAAAACTAAACTAAGACTGCAAAATAAAAGTGTGTGCCACATTGAAAGAAAAATTGAGATAATATAATTTTGAAAAATAGTTTCCTTTTATAGAACTAATTTCACAGGAATATGTATTTGCTTGTTTGTTGAAAACAATTGTTTAAGCCTGTCTTGGGTATACATGAATTGTGCGGATTACTACATATATGTTTGTGTAAACAATACCTCTTTAGCATTATAATAGAAAGAAATCTACTAGACAAGATTAAATTTCTTCAGGCTAAAAGAGAAAACATTTCATAATTCTAATAGTGATTTTTTTTAACAATAAAGTTCATATGGAAATTAAAAAAATTGAAATTGCCAAATTAAAGTACAAGAATATTTTTCTGCAAGCTTTGGAAAATAAAGTTTTAAACCCCAAACTGATTAAATGTTCAAACGTTATTCTGTTAGTGTTAAAGTATTTTTAAGTGAGATCATTAATTGAAATACCTTTGATTTGCTTGCATCCAATTTATTTAACTTTAGTACTTATTTCATTGTTTGGTTAGTAGGATTTCTTATGTAAATAAACATGGTTTGTATATTTTCTAGCTTTCTGTTATGAACTTGCTAGTGTTTACACACCTCACTCACTGGTCTGCTTCCTTTTTCTGCATTTGGGTCTGTGGTCTTAGGTCAGAGAAGCCGCACAGGCCCTGCTTCTTGCAGAACTGAGAAGAATTGAGCAGGCGGGACGGAAGGAGGCCATTGATACCTGGGCTCCTTACTTACCTCAGTACATGGACCACGTCATATCACGTAAGAGCTCTCATGCTTTTCTGCAAAGCTTTTCATGCACGTATAGGAAAGTACCAGAACTTGCAATTATGCTTGCTCTTGCCTGTCAACAAAAGTGAATCATTGACCTTAAGGTGAAAACAGGGGATCCTCAAATTCCGGTCATTCATTTTCTGAATCCTTACAGTTTGGAGTTTGGTTTAAAAAAAAAAAGCAAAAAGTTATGTAAATATTGAAATATTCACAAATGGGACACACACCCTTATAAAGTTAATCCTTGGTTGAAAATTCTACCCTATTTAACACTGGCATCTGTCTCTGCCTATTTCATTATTATGACTCTGGGTACCAACTTGTTAAGTATTGATCTGATGATATACAAGTGTAAATACAAGGCAGATCCTTTCCAAGTGGAAGTTGGAATTGTGAAAGCTTAAGAATTATCCAGTAAATTTAGACCAGAGTACTATTGAAAAAGAGAAAATTAGCAAGGATTTTGACTGAAGAATCTTTCAAAAGAGTATAATTCCAGTGGACTGGGAAAGGTCATGGGAAAAGTTGTCGAAATTCTGGAATAGGTTTTGTAAAATAAAACGTTCGCAATCATGTGCGAGGTCAAAAGTGCATTGAAGAAAAGTTATAGTGTGCTATGATAATTTTTATCTTTTTTAGGAAAAGTATGCTTTATTCCCAAATCATCATTTATTTGATTCTTTATTCTCCTAAAGAAGAATTCAGAATTAAAAGTTTAACCTGTTGTATTGTGTATAAGATAAAATAAATCAGTTTCACCTTTTTTTGAAAGATAAAGTCTCAATAATGAAACTTAAAAAAAAAACTTTTTTACTCTAGAAATTTGTCCTGGGCTTTAGGTGCATTCATTTTAAGTGACCTTTTGTCAATACCAGTTATTCTTGTTAATGAGATACTCATACATGCCAAGACAGACAGTACATGATGGTATAAGATAGAAGATGAAAACAAGATTCGAAAAGGGTTATAAATGTTATAACTGGTGTAACTCTACCGCATGTTTGCCAGTGGTGACTATAGTGGTTGTTTAATTAAGTATGTGATCCTGAACACTTAACCTTTTTAAGCCTCAGTTTTGTCACAGATGAAATGAAGATGATATAGTAAGACCTTATAGGATTGTTTTGAGTATGTAATGAGTGAATGTTTGTTAGACACATGGAATAGTACCTAAGCCATCGTAAGCCCTATATATTTGTTAAATAAATACATTTATAATCTATAAAAATGCAAATATATATTTCACATATAACCAAAACATCACACGTTAACAACTCTTGTTAAAAATTCTTTAATCTGTTTAGGTAACAGACTATTTACTGAGAGAGTATTGGTTTTTATTTGCTTACTGGGAATTTTTTTTATTTTAATAAAAAGAAATTAAGTTAAAAATCCCAGGGTCTTTAGACATATGGACTCTATGTAAGGTATTAGGCTTAAAGTTTATTTTTAAATATGTATAGGTTTTAAAAATTGGTAGAATATAAACAAATTGGGATGAAAAAAGCTCTGCATTTGAGTATTTGAATAATGTGGCACAGAGCTCTTTGTTCATAACTGGTGGCTGTTAACCACCGTGTTCCAGAAGATAGCTCATCAGCTCATTGTAAACCTTATTGAATATAAGAGCCTCAAATTTAAGGACAAACTATGAATATAATACTGTAAAGTAGATTGAAGGTGAAACTGAATAGCAGATTGCTAGAGATTCTTTCTTTTAAGAGGAGAACACTATGCAAATTAGGAAATATTGAGAAATGTTTTCAAGACATCTTTATTTAGAATGGACTAAGGTAGAGTGAGAGAGAGATTAAAGGAGAATAAGTAGATGGGAGGCTGTTAGAGAAGGAAATATGGAACCAGACCTAAATGTAGATAGGGTAAAAATAAAAGACAATTCTAAGCCTTAATTGCAGATAGCATATAAAGGTCTAAGAAAAACATGAGAGGTTAGTACAGTGTTGTATTCTTGACAGTTGGGAAAGAGAGCTGCCATTAGCAATGGTGGTGGATGCCATTTTATTTTATTTTCCTGGAAAGAAGAGAATGATTGTCATCATTGTTTAAATAAGCACAAACTAGATTGTTCATATGTCAAATTTAAACCATTTCCATTTATGTAAATTAGAGTCTATTTAATATTTAAATAGTATTTAACGACAGTATCCAGGAGTGCTTCGTAAATTAACTGAATGCTGGCTTACCTAAAACTTTATTCTTATCACTTACTGTAAAATTGTATTTTCAGCGAAACAATAAACAAATATGCATTCTATATGTAACTAAAACACCTCACACTAACAACTCCTGCTATAATATATTAAACTATTCTGGAACTTTTACATTGACTGAGTGTAAAATTAGTCTTAGTTTGCTTTACTGAGAGCTTTCTGTTTTAATAAAAGGCTGTCACGCTAAGGGAGTAGGGATTTTGAATGTGTGAAAGGAGAGGAAAGCATACAGCAAACGAGGAATGACCACACAGGACTGTTGAACAGATTTGCTGTCCGAAGGGATCAGAAGGTTATGGAGCCAGCTGGTGGACAGCCTACACCTGCCGTAAACATGCTTGTAGTACAGTCGCTTCTGCTGTTGTCATTAATGTTCCAGGAAGTGATTGTTGTGGCAAGTCACAGTCTAAAGCATTCTTTTAGAAACTTAAAACCTCTTTCTAGCATAGAAATCTTTTTAGTCACTAAAGTAGGTAAACTATTAAGCAATACATCTGGTAAATACACTATACATCAGATATTTTCTTATAATTTAATCATCTTGGCATTAAAAAATATGCAATAATTGCCTAAGCAATATTGGCAGTTCCTAAATTATGACTGAGGGTCCCTTTGTTAGATATTTGTCTGAAACTCAGAACCTGCTTTTACCTGAAGAGCAGAAGGTCATCCTGGGCTGATGGACTGTGATAGCCCTTCCTCTTAGATATCTGGAGTCTGGGCTAGTGACTTAAAGTGAGTAGGAACTTGCTCTGACTTCACACTCAGTACGTGATTGAGCTGGGACTAAAATGATAATTCAAGTCAGCTGGTCATCACTGACTGGGATCTTCTGGAATTTTATTTAGGTTTATTATGCAATAACAGCCTTTTGTAGTTTTGTCTGAGAGCCTAAAGAAAGCAGTGGGTCAGAAGCCAGTTGCTTTTCTTAGGACTGTGGAGAGCATTGAAGGAGAAACTTTTTGTAAAGTGTACAGCACATTACATAATACACGTAGTGAATGTTGGTTGGCTGTCCCCTGCCCTTTCCTATGTTGGTTTCTATAGTTTTGTTCTCCTTATTGTCACCACCTCAGAATTCACTCTATGTATATTGCCCAGGGATTCTGGCAGTAGACCAGCAATCACTGGGGAGGAAAAAGCAGCAACACTCTGCCTTAACTGAAAATCCAGTTCACAAGTTTTTATAAAAACCAAGTCCTAATTGAGTGACATGAGAATTTCGCTTCTGGTAATGAAGCTCTGTCCTTGAACCTGTTAGGGGGCATTTTATCCCTTACAAATGCAGGCAGGATGTCAGCTTTTGATGCCTAATTTCTGATTGAACATTTGAGAATAAGTGCACTGTGATTCTTATTCCGGTAACAGGACCAGAATTATAAATATTGCATGCACTCGTGTGACAGTGATTTAAATAAATGCTGTAAATAATTTCTGAGTTATCACTCTTCACCATGTATTCATAACCACTTTTATGTTCCAAAACACTTTTTAACAATTCTACCAGTTATTCTTACTAAGGACATCTAGATTACTATTATTTTGTGAAACTGTTGTATTATGATGCAGTTGAAGATAAAATGTTATAAGTTGTCTCAGATTTATTTTGAAGGAAAGATATTTTGCAGAACCCTATTTTATATTTTTCTTATTTGTGACATATTACATGTAGCATTTTGATAATTGACTTCTTTTTTTTTTAATGAGGTCAAGCACCTGCTAGTTTATGAAATACACCCACACTTGCCCTTCATTCCGGGCAGTGACTACTCGGAGGTAAATGCTGATGGTTCCTGATTTCCTTTGGCCTGTGATGCAGGGTGACCTTACAGGGCATGAGGTCACAAGCGTAATTATTTCTTGTACGTTGTGTTCTGCTTGCTCACAGTGGCTCATCTCCTCCTTTAATTTCAGAAACATTGAACACATAAAAGTTACTACCATTATATAAATCAAAATCTTTCTAAAGAGGGTGCTATTGTAATTTTATGCAGTTATGGCTGGTGTAGTATTAATTTGCAAATTTATCATCTCAGATATTGATAAAAGGATGTGTAGCACATCGTGTTTAATATGTATTGATGTCATCAGAAAGAACAATCCTTTGTTCTTATCGAGTCCCTGCCTTTTTAGCTTCCTTTTGTGTTAAGGTTACCAGGGTTAGGCTAGTCTTTTTATCCCCCTTGGAAACAGAATAGGATTTCTTTGTTCAGTGAAAGACACTCCTAGTAAATGTTTTGGGTTTGACTTTCAACAAGCCACCCTGTAGTACCTATTTTAACCTGGAATTGAAGTCACTTTTCTGATGATTATAAAGTAGTGGTCATTCTGAGCACAAATGTGGATGGACCAACATATACAAGAAGGTAAGATGGAACTATATGTTGCAGAGGTAGTGGAAAACTATATTGTAGCCAGAAAAATAATTTAAATATTAGTACTTTCTTTGCTAGGCAGATCGTTTCAGGGTTTGTTGGTGGGGAGAGCGTGGGGAAAAGGTTAGTGAGGGGGTTTGATAAATCTGATTTAAGTGAATCTTTCCACCCCCTCCCCTCCCCACAAAGGCCTTAAACTACAGCAGCAGCCCTTCCTTCTTTCTTCTACATGCCTCAGTTGTTTGGAATTCTCTAATTCCATTCTCTTCTTCGGAATGATTTTCTAGATAACTGAGGGTTTAAAAACCACTAGATGCAGATTCTAAAAAAAAAATTAACCCTTTGTGTTGAACTATTTCAAAATGTCTCTGGCCTGTTGAACATCTTCTCAGTAGCCAGTGTTTGTTGTTTTGGCCCAGGCTGTAAAATGACCACCATTTGCTTGTTGAAGAGAGTGGACTTACCTGAACATAAAAGTACCCAGATTGCTGTGCCTCTTGCATTTCATATTCTATTTTTAAAAATAATTTTTCTTTTTCCTCTTTTGCTTGTCTAGTAATTGGTACCAGTTTTTTTTGGTGTCAGGCTGTTTTATCTCACCCCCAGTCGCTCCTGTCCTGATTTCTGGTTTACAGTTTCCAGTGTTGTGAGGTGTGCAGAAGCCAAGTTACCAAGCTTTTTTCAGTTAAATTTGAAATAAGAGTATATTGGCTGAGAATAAGGTCTCTCTGATGAAAAAAGAAACCCCAAGCTTTAGTGTAAGTGCTTTGTGGGGCCCCTGTGGGTTCCTCACTTCATGCTTACGTGACCACCTTCTCAGGGCTTCTCTGGCATTCTGAGTGTATGTATCTTTTGGAGAAAAATATTCTAATTAACATTGGGGATAAAAAGGGGGGAAATCATTTGGTTGTTCATGAAGAACGGATAATTCTAAAAGGACCCCTTTTATGATTCATAGTTTTGTGAATCAGCTGAAACTGAAGCATGGGGTTTCCTCAGAAATCCCCGTAACAGTTGTCTTATGGTGTTCACAAAGCCAGTTGGAAATGATTGTGCATTGTGATTACAAAGAAAGTATTAAATTATGCCTAAGTGAGGTACATGGAACATACTTCGTGTTCTGTGGGAATTCCTGTATTGTGAGGCAGGAAGGGTTTGTCTTAAGACAAACTGTATTACACAGCGCACTGTAGTTGTCATGTATCTGTTTGCAGTAGTTTCATTGAGACCTAAGGGATTTGTTCCTCTTTCTTCTTCCGGAGTGCCAGAGCTGTCGGGCTTAATTTTAAGTACTTTAGACTGATCATGTATTTAACAGCATTAAATTGTTCTACTTATCTATATTTGGCTGCTAACCTAAGAGAATAACAGTGAAAATTCTTTTTAATCGGTCACAGCTATCTAAAGGAAAATCCTTTCGTTTCATGTGACTCGAGTTCTTTGAGGTGATATTTAATATTTTTGTAATTTTCCTATATCCCTTGAACGAGTTTTGGAAATTAGAGTAGTAAAGTGGTAAATCAAAAATGAAAGCATTATTGGATCGATGGGTTATTTAGACCTTCCCACTAAGTAATAAGCACAAAACTCTGTTACCCAGTGAGGCTGTGGGTTTGGAACTCGGCAGGACCAAGCATGAAGTCCTCTGTGTAAGAGGCTGTAACGATATAGCCCGCAGTCTGGTTTCAGGTTATCAGTAGGAGCCCAGTGACAGTTTTCCACATTGTGGAACAAGGCAAGGAGTGGAACATAAGAAAATTCAATAACTGGTTCCTTGGTGAACAGTGAGGAATTGAGGGGATTCCATCAAGTCTGGGGCTCCTCTCCTGCTTCCTCACTTCCCGTTCCGCTCAGGGAACCCTGGTTATCAACTGGCTCCTGTGGAAAAGCTTCGGGAGCGGAAAGGATTTGAAATAATTTTAGTTATTTTCTCGTGTCCCCTCCTTTTCCTCTTTGAGAAGTCTCCCCTTCTCCCCTCCTTCAATGGAGAAAGGAACTCTGCTAGAGTCGTAGTCGTGGCAAGGCCCCAGGAGGCACGGCTGGCTTTGTCTGAGGTGTTTGTACACTTACTACCTGTTTAAGAAGTTGAAGGTACTTAAGCCTGTGCAGAGGACTTATAAAAGAAAAACTCATTCGGCCCATGACACATTGTTTTACAAAAATGGTGTTCGAATTGAAATGCCTGGTATACCTTTAGTAGAGGTTCTAGTGGCCTTTGCTATAATAAATGACCTAATATTAGTTGCTATGAAGAGTATGATATTGATTTGTGCCATTAGTCTCTTGCTGATTTGCTGAAGAACAAAAATGTATAATGCTAATGGAAATAAAGTACTTTACAAAACACTGCACACGAATACTGGAACATGTCTTTGTAATAGAACAAGTGTCTAGTAAGCTTTTGGGCATAAATTTTCTTTATTCTAGTACAGATTATTTCAGTACAGATACTTAGAGTCCCATTTAACTTGCTTTTATAGAGCAGAAAGCTGAATTGATGATCTTGTGATGTTTTAAATCTTAAGACACTGAATATGCACAAACAGATCCAGCTTTGGTGGGATGTGAGACGTTTATAGTTTTACACCATATTTCTAATTTTATTATTGCTTTATATTGACTGGATATTATGTATAATTGCATTGTTTTAATATTTTAGTTCAAAGCCTTGCTGTGATCCATATGTGACAGAATAGATCTTGTAGTTTGGAAGGAAAACAGTAATTTAAAGTTATTAAAAGAAGATTTTATGAACCTATTTTACCTGTAACATTTATATTCTAATAGCAAATGGTTCTGTTTTGTTCTCTTGTTGCTTATAAATTCTGCGATTAAAATGATCAGATTATGCTAGATTGTTTTTGCCTAATTCATTCTCCCTCCTGTTCCCTGCTTTTTTGGAGAAGAATGATATTTTATATTTTATTTTTTCTTAGTGATATTGTTCCAATGACTTATTCCATCTACTATCTATTTTTATTAAGCAGATTCTGATACAAATAAGTATTTTAAATGTTTTAATATTTATAAATGGTTTCATTGTGCATGACATTTGCAGACTAGGTTAATATTTTAGCACCTCTAGTACACAAACATAAAGAAAAAAATTTGTTTTATTGGTTTGAGCACCCGAATTGACCCCAGCAAGATTGAGATTGATCTGGTTTCTTTCAGCCTGTTAAATGCCAATCCAGTCATCTGTAACAGTACTTAGTATTTTTGTAATTTTTCTGTACATATTTTCTGTGTTTGTTCTGTAAAACTTACCCATCGCTTGAAAAGCTCTTCCCTGCTTGATTTAAAGGTGAAAACAACCACAAGCACCTGTTTTTATTGCTTTTTGTTTTTAAAAATCATTTCTACAGTTAACGCCAGTGCTGTGATGACAGTTCTTTTTTGTAATCTTTACAAAAGGACTTTACATTTTACTAGGAAAAGATGATGAGACAGACTTACATCTGAAATGTGTACCTGGACTAAAGAACGCTCAGCTCTGGGGAATGCAAACAGAAGAGGAAGGATGGGTCTTAGTACTTGAGTATTTCCACAGATTTTTAAGACATAGTTAAATTACATCCCTCTGATAATTAAGCATTATTAAATAAGTTCTGGTATAGCTTGCAGATACAAGGACATACATTTAGCTTATTTTTAAGATATTTTTCTGTCTCAGGCATGAAGTAAAGCAGGCTTTTTCTTTACTCCTGCTAAGGGGTGGCTAGCAGGTTACCCAGGTTTTGTTTTGTTTCACTTTGTTTTAATTTTTGCTTCTTGTTTTTCTCTCCTGAAGCAAGGGTGAGTCTTTAAACCAAATAATATCAAAGTCAGAGGAGCTAAACTAGGAGGGAATCTCTGAATCTGGGTGATAGAGAATTGGGCATTTATAGTCTTTGTCTAAAGTGTCATGGTGCTTTTCTTTTCTTTTTTTTTTTGAACTCTTTATTGGAATGTATTTGCTTTACACTCTTGTACCAGTCTTCGAGGTACACCAAAGTGAATTAACTGCATCTACACATATATCCCCATATCCCCTCCTTCCCACGACTCCCCCCCCACCCTCCCCGTCCTGGCCCTCCAAGGCTTCTCCCATCATCAAGTTGATCTTTTGTTATACAGCAACTTCCCACTAGCTATCTCTTTTACAGCTGGTAGTGTAAATATGTATATGCTCCTCTCTCAAAATGTCATGGTGCTTTTCATAAAGTACCTACATAAGGTTGAAAGTGACCACATAACCTTGGGCGTAACCCATTTTAAGGTATGATCATAAACCTGAGACCACCCCAAGCTCTCCCGTATAGAAGTTGGATGAGACGAGAAGCCTTTCCCATTCCATTTCATCACCGTCCAGTTCTGCAGAGAAGAGGCTCAAGCACAGTGATTTTCAGAAGATAGGGTGAGAGGCAAGAGAGATGAATTTCATAAGGTGATTTTCCTAAACATTACTCCCTCCGCAACCAAGAATTCTGTGTTCATTCACTTTGTAGTTTCCCAATCAGATGACATTAATTAGGGAGAAAAATACAGTTTTTTTCAAAGGCTTTTCCTAATGATGAATAAGCAACGAATTTACTGAACCTGATTATTAGTTGGCAAGTCCAGTGGAAAGAGGGGTGTTAGAAGGTCTGGCAGCTCTTTCTGCTTCACCATGTGTTAGCTGTGACCCCAGAGAGATCACCAAGCCTCTGCACTTCCTTATCTATTTCAGTTTCTACTTATGTAACCGGAGGGGAATGAACAAGTCTGTGTTTTGTAAACCTTTATGATAGTAAACTTATATGTGAAATCTTAATCAGCATTCCAAAATATAAAACATTAAAAAAATTAAATAGTTTCTTTAGGCAGTTTAAATGTGTGTGTGTGTGTGTGTGTGTGTGTGTGTGTGTATAAACTCATTTTGTGTGCACTGAAACCCTCATGCTCTTCGTCTTCTGAGATTCACAATCGAAAACTAGTTACCTATCTGTTCCCCAAATATCTCTTGCTGTAACCAATAATCCCCCTACAGGGCAGAGTTATAAACTTTCCCTTGATAAATAGAGATTCCTAAGTTTTGTTATCATACAGAAAAGCTTTTAGTTTCCATATAACTCTTTTTTTTTTTTATAAATTTATTTATTTATTTATTGGCTGGGTTGGGTCTTTGTTGCTGCACACGGGCTTTCTCTAGTTGCTGTGAGTAGGGGCTACTCTTCATTGTGGTGCGCAGGCTCCTCATTGTAGTGGCTTCTCTTGTTGTGAAGCACGGGCCCTAGGTGCATGGGCTTCAATAGGTGCAGCACATGGGCTCAGTAGTTGTAGCTCACGGGCTCTAGAGCACAGGCTCAATAGTTGTGGTGCACGGGCTTAGTTGCTCTGCGGCATGTGGAATCTTCCCAGGGCAGGGCTCGAACCCGTGTCCCCTGCATTGGCAGGCAGATTTTTACCACTGTGCCACCTAGGAAGTCCTCCATATAACTCTTAATGCCTCTGTATGGCAACCTGTGAAATATGTTTTACTTCCCCAGTGGATGACTGTGTTCCTAATAGAGCTTCATGGTAGCTTGTACCTAGTAGAGGGCTAGCAGAGTATGTGCTTTAAACATATTGTCTGAAATGCTCCCGTTTTGTCTGCTTCTCATTTTTTTAATTGGTTGTGTGGTGTTCCATTTTGTGGGTGGACCATGTTTTATTCAATAAGTTTCCTATTGATGGACATTTGGGTTGTTTCCAGATTTTTGATATTATGGACAGGGCTGCAGTAAGTAGACTTGTGCATATGTCTTTTCATTTTTTGATAGTGTATCTTGGTTACATTCCAAGAGGTGAGATTGCTGAGTTCAAGGATAAATGTATGTCTAATCTTTTGTTAGATATTGCCAAGTTCTTTGTCATAGGGGTTGTACCATTTTGCATTCTCAACAATGATGTATTTGAAGGCCTATTTCTCTACATCATTTCCGAAAGAGTATATTGTTATGCTTTTGGAATGTTGTGACTCTGATAGATGAGAAATGAAATGTCAGTGTTGTCTTATTTTGTATTTTTATTGTTAAGAATGAGTTCAGCATCTTTTCATATGTGTCTTGTATTTCTTTTAAAGTAATGTTTCATATCTCTGGCTCATTTTTATGTGGGGCTGTTTGATTAAACCTTTATGATATATGGTTCAGATATTTCCTATTTTTTTAACTTTGCTTATTATTTTTTTTTCCTTATAACCCAATTTATTGACCCTTTCTTGTATTGTTTTGGGATTTTGTGTCAAAATTATGGGAGTTTTCCTTGTTATTGGAATTCCCTATATCATTTCCAGTGTTTTCCTTACGTGTCAGTTGGAATTAGTTCTGCTTAAGTGTGTGAAGAATGGATATTATCTTTTTCCATATGGCTGTTTATCACCAAAACACTTACTGTATACTAAGTTTCTATATGTAGTTTTGTCTGTTTTCTAGTTTGTTCCATTGGCCTGTAGATAATTCATATTTTAATATTTAGTAATTCTGGCTCAAGTCCTTCCTTTTGAGGCTTTTCCTGGCAGTTATTGCTTATTTTTTTTTTTTTTTTTGCAAATGAACTTTGTGATCAACATGTTTAGCTCTAGGAAGAGCTGATGGCATTTTCATTGGGATTCCATCTAATTTACACACGACCTTGAAGAGAACTGATTTTTTATAATGTTGGATTTCTATCCAAGAATATAGTCTGTCTTTTAATTTATTCAAGTCTACATTTTGTCATTCAGGAGATTTAAAATTTTCCTTATGTAGTTTTGGACACATTAAGTTATTGCTTAGGTAGTTAATTTTATTGTTCTTCCATTATATCATTTAACTAGGTTTTGTTTGTATGTATGAATGCTGTTAATTTTGTGAGTTATATAAGCTGATACTATTATAAAAATTTCTTACTGATTATATAAGTTTTTTCCATTGATTCTTTGGGGTTTTTCAGATGTATATAATTATATCATTTGGAAATAGAGACAGTCTTACCTCTTCTTTTTCAACTACTATGCCTTGGACTGCTTTCTTCTATACAATTGTATTAGCTAATACCTCCAACACAATGTTAAATGCGGACTATGACTATAAAAAAGATTTTATTGTATAGTAATAATGTTTCTGTATTTGAAGGTAAAATTTTTAGTTTGCAATTGAAGTTATACCACTTGGCTAACTCACTGAACATGTTTATAATCAGAATCATACGTATTATAGGATATATCACTATAATTTGTATGTAGGTATAATCTGTTTTCCACAGTTCTCCCGATTGGTGGGATTTGTAGGACACATGCACACATAATGCTATTGGGAGTGGTACCTCCGCAGATCACTGAGGGACTTCACTGGGAGAATATCTTTTCCATCTCCATTTGAAGCTTTCTTTATTACCCCACCAACTCACTCTCCCTCTCCCTACTTAGGTGGTCTCATGACTTTTGAGAAGTAAATCTAGTTGTTTTTCATTTAAACATGGAGTACCTTTGAATCACAAATATGCATATCCTGATTATGTATGTTTGTTCAAGAGTATTGATTTTAAAGTCATCCTTTTTAGAAAACTCCACAAAAACTCAGCTTGTATAAAGAGATTTCTGCATTGATAATATGGTGGGATTTTTACTTGAAATATGCTAGTGTTTCTAAAATTTAGATTTCCACCCAAAATACTTAATAGTGTTTTACTACTAAAAATGAGATATGATAATCTAATGTGTCATCTATTATCAAGTTTGCAGACAGACAGCTTTGTCTTAGTAATTATGTTGAATAATACAAATGAAGAAAAAAATCAAATACTTACTAAATCTATGCAGTGTGGTCAGTGCTTTCACATTTTCTTTAAGTTCATTAGATTAAAATGTACTGATGAGTGATCTACAAGGTAATGCATGAAGTGGAAGGAAATTAAAAGGAAAAGTAAGAAAATCAAGACCATCTCCACATTTTCTGCTATAGTTCTTAAAGTAGTTTGATGTGTTGTTGTTGTTGGTTTTGTTCTTGTTTTTAGTTATAGAAAGAAGAAAGAAACCAAACTAGTTGTGCTCTTAAGGATTGAAGACACTCCCCCCCTCCCACCGCCGCCTTGAACCTTAATAGTGGAATCTTATATGCTGGAGAAAAAAAATCACCCTCTAGTAGTTTATTGGAAATAAATGGAAAATTTAGGGATTTGTTCTCTGATTGGTAATTAATTAGTTCCATACAGTTTTAAAAATATAATTGACGTGCAACAGATATAAATAGGATACATAGGAAAAGGGGAAGAAGCAGCAAATTCTACCTGAAGACTAAATTCATTAAACATTCCAATTTCAAATTTCTTTACCAGGTTGGTAATCATTCTCTTCATCAGAGTAATAGACTTTTCCCATTCCCAAAGAAATAACCCCATCGCGTGGATTCATCAGAATAAACTTTTTTCAATCTGTCACAAAATATAGCCAGCTAAAATGTAAAGCAACGTTAAGTCATTTGACCAAATTGTATTGTACGCGTACTCAGAGTATGATATTGTTCTAGATGCTGGATATTAAAAAAAATAATATCCCATTTAAGTCAGTGGTCTCCATCTCCACTTGGATGTTTGTAGCTACTTTAAACCTATCAGCTTCATCTATAAATTTTCTTTTTTCAATTTTTTTCTATCACTTTTTGTCACTGCCACTCCTTTTATTATATACATACATATCTCCTAGCTAAATATGCACTAATTTTGGAAGTGTTCCTATAATCTATTACATGATGATTGATGATTTATTAATGGATTAAAAACTAAAGTATTTATCTGTTTAAAAGCATTTTATTTTCAAAAGATGCAATGATTTTATTTTATTTTTAAAATGGAAAATTTAATCATAATAACTAGATAATAATCACTATCTGGAGAAAGCATCTCAATCAACCTTGTTGTGGAACAGCACATTTCTATCAATAATAGTGGCTGTAGAGTGGGGGCAGGGCAAGTTGATATTGTTAGGATCTCACCTGATTGGAGGTTTTGACTAGGAACTTTGAGACTCATTAGAATAGAGCAGTGCTTTTTAACCCAGAAAAGTTTTGCACACTCCCACCCCCACGTTTGGCAACACTTAGGAGACATCTTTGTTTGTCCCAACAGTGGGGAGGGTGGATGCTGGCATGTAGTGGCTTATCCAACGCAAAATATCAGTAGTGATGAAGTTAAGAAACCCTGGGCTATAGTAATTAAAAACAGTAAATTTGTTTCCTTTTCTCTAGTTACATTTATAAGATTATATGCATATGTTAACATGATTGAGGATGATATAGCAGTTGAGTAGATAATATTTTTCAGTGGTATTTATATAAAATTAAATTACCTAGTTTATTTTCTTTTGCATTTAGAATTTTCTGTTTCTTTTAAGAAAAACAGTTTCCTTCCTTCCTTCCTTCCTTCCTTCCCTCCTTCCTTCCTTCCTTTCCTGTGCTGTGTGACTTGTGAAATCTTAGTTCCCCAACCAGGGATTGAACCTGGGCCCATGGCAGTGAAAGCTCAGAGTCCTAACCACTGGACTGCCAGGGAATTCCCAAGAAAAACAGTTTTCTTAACATATACATTATATAATGTCTATGATAGACTTTTAGATTCTTAATAAGAGTATATAAAATAGATGCCATACACAGGGCATATGCTAGAACTTCTTTATGAACGCTCTGCATATTTAAATAATTTTTAAAAATCTTTTCTCCCTCTTTCCCTCCCTCCCTCATTCAGCAGCTGTTTACTTAGTGCTCAACATAGCTGAGGACCCTGGGGAATATAATGATGCAGGAGATAGTCACGGTCCCTGTCTTTGTGGTGCTTATTGTTGCGTTTAGGAAGGCAGGTAATCAAATGAGCAGTAAGACAGTGTGGTAAGAGCTGTCAGAGAGAGAGTTTAGAACTATGGGAGTGCCCAGCGGAGCCAAGAGCAATGACATGTCAACAGCTGGAAGATAATCACAGTATGTGGAAAGGACAGGGGCTTAATGTCAAAGAATGTGTTCGGAAGGCAATATTAAAACTTTTTAAAAGGTTGGAGCAGTTTGAATTATATAAAGTCACTTTAATGTTATATAAATTTAGAATTTCTTTTTATGCAGTGTAAGTAAATAAGGATAAATAGAGCAGGATGACAGTATCTTTAAATTTAATTGAGGTCACATCTTTGTGTTCTTTATGTCAAATATCTTGGTTCTACTTTAGTCATCAGAACTGTGATTTTTGAATTCTCATTACAAATACTCAAAAAAATTATTACAGTATTGCTAGCACTATCTTAGGTGCTGTGGAAGTTATAAAAGCTGAAAATACACAAGTATTTATATAGTGGTACATATGTTTTATATAATGTTTAACGAAACATTACTATATAAAGCATTCTTAGAAAAAGGCTTGGGACACACCATTTTATATTTCTATATATTGACCTCTGTTTTATTTTTGTCACTGCCATTATCATAAGTAAGGAGCATTTGGAAAGAATGTGTGAGCCAGCCTGGTAACATGTGGACATATACCTATTTATGCTGAAAGAATTAAGCATATCTTTAAGATGAACACTGCAGGGGAAATGTGTCACGGGGGCAGAGCGGTTGCAAAATTAGATATCCTGGATGCTCCTGACACCAAGTGGATTGGAATCATTCATTCAGCCTCTTTAAAGCCCAGGTCTTTACTGTTATTCTCTGCAAGAGTGGCTGATCTACTTTTGTTAATCTTCTCAAGTTTCTTTAATGGTAGTTTTTTTGTTTGTTTGTTTTTTTAGTGATTCTGCGATTCCTTTCCTGGTTCTTCCCCACCCCCAGCACTGCTGTCAGACTAGGGGAAAAAATGTGGCTTCTAATCTAAGAGTGGCTGCTTAATTTAAAAACATATTTAAAATTTTGTTTTTGGTGGGATTAATTAAATAACGAACGTTTATATTCCCCGCACATTGTGGTTTCTTTGTTATCTTAGTACTCATCTGACTCATTTTTCATTCTTTTTATAACTTTGTTTGCAAGTTAATTCTTTAAAAGCTCTGCCAGAGGCAATGATTGGTGCTCTCTTAGTTAATTTAACTTTCCATTCTCCTCTAAATCATTGGCTAGATATGAATAGTCTTTAAAATGAATTGTGAGATTTAATCAGTGTAATGTAGTAGAATAATGTTGTGCATCTATAGAGGCAACATGCTCATTACAGTGCATGGATGTTTACATCTGCAGCAGTTTGATGCCATTGTATCATGTTTCCAGGCTGAAGTAAACATAGTTCATGCACCTGCTTAGTTTCCTTTGAGGTCTAGCATTTTACTTCTTTATATTCTATGAATGAATATATAATCACATTTTGAGACATGATTTGTGTGTCATTATGATAATGAAGTAACACAATCTTTATAAAAATAAATATATGTTGTAAGCACTGCATTTTGATTTCCTTGGGGCTAAGGTCGGGGACCTTATTTTTTGTCCCCAGATGATGCAGCACCAAGCTCTTAGCAGGCACTTTTAACTGAGGAAGAGACCTATCATAATGCCAGTTTGTTGCTTGAATTGTCCCAGCATTGACCATAGGGAGCTCTTTTAAGTTATCGCAGTGTAATATTGATATGATCCCACTTGTTTTCTAAATATCATCTTATTTTCTTTTATGGAACATGCTCTCTACTCATCTTGTATTTTCGCTGCCCCAGTCTTAGAATCACGTAATTCTCCGAGGAGCCAGGCTGCCTTTAGTAGAGGCGTTAGAAACTAAGGTCTGGGTGCCACGTGTGCTTGTTGCTCCTGGGATTTCGCTGCTTCTAGGTCCTCTTATTGGATAGAACTCTATTATCCTGGGAAGGATACAGAGCAGGAAATATATATGTGCATACTCGTGCTTGTATACCCACATATCTATATTCTGTATCTGCCTGTCTCTCTATAGTAAAACAGATGTGAAGTGATACTGGCATATCCTTTGTAATCCACCACCATAGGAGTCACTCTAGTCTTCCCCTTTTGCTTATTTGTAATTTCTTTCTCTGAGTGTGAGAAATCTGACTCTCATTATCTGTAATAGATTTGCTTCTTTTTTCAACCTTAGTAGACACGAAAAAGTAGTTTAGAATTGCTGACCCATCCCTCTGTGAAGCACCAGGTTACCAACTGAAATACAGTATTTGTGTACAGTTCTTTTCGTCTTTAGCTTTACAGTAAAGCAGAGTTTTGGCCTGTTTTCCGAAGTCGCTTCGGTCAACTCCTTTTTTTCTTTACACGCTTCAGTGATGTTATATCATACACTGTAAGTATGACATAACATCACTGTTCATTGTCATGGTCTGCAGGCCATCTTGGGCCCCTTTGCACTCGGGTAAATTCATTGTCATTGTGTTTTAAATTTACATACAGCAAAGTTTACTCTTTGGATATGTAGGTTTTTGGGTTTTAACAAATGAATAGACTCAGGTATCTACTATCACAGTCCCATAAGAATACTTCAAACACCTTGGGAATTTCCTTTTTAGCCCCTTTGTAATCAATGCCACCCCCACCGGTCCTTGGCAACCACCAATTTGTTTTCCATCCTTGCAGTTTTGCCTTTTCCAAAATTCTGTATATATAGGAATTATACAAAGTGTGGCTTTTTGGGTTTGGTTTCTTTCACTTAGCAAAATATTTTTAAAGTTCATCCATATTATTGCATGAATCAATGTTTCATTTCCTTTTATTGCTAAATAGTGTTCCATTATATGGCTGTACCAGTTTGTTTATCATTTACCTGTTTAGGAACATCTGGATGGTTTCCAGGTTTTGGTTGTTATAAATAAGCTGCAATAACTATTTATGTTAACTATTCATGTTTAGGATTTTGCATGAACATAAGATTTCAGTTCACTTGGGCAAGTACCTGGGGTTGGAATTGCTAAGTCATTTGGTAAATGTGAGTGTAATTATACAAAAAAAAACCCCAAACCTGCCAAACTATTTTCCAAAGTAGCTGCTACATTTTACTTTCCTGCCAGCAGTGAATGGCATTTCCTGTTGCTCTGTATCCTTCCCAGGATAATAGAGGTAAGCTTTTTTTTTTTTTGAGATTTTAGGCATTCTAAGACCTGTGTAGGGATATCTCATTGTGATTTTAATTTGCATTTCCCTAGTGGCTAGTGAGGTTTAGCATGTTTTCACATGTTTATTTGCAATCCATATCCTCTTTGGTGACATGTCTGTTTAGGTCTTTTGCCCAAGTTTTTTTTTTTCTTTTGGATTGCTTGATTTCTTATTCTTGGGTCTTAAGAGTTATTTATATATATACGTCCCTTAATAGATATGTAATCTTTCCACATATTTTTCTCCAGGCTTTGGCTTGTCTTTCATTTTCTTAACAACATCATTACAGAACAAAAGTTTTAAATTTTGATAAAGTCCAATTTATCAATGATCTCTTTCATGACTCATGTTTTTCAGTCATCTAAAACCTCATTGGCAAACCCAAGGTCATGCAGATGTTTTCTTTCAGAAGTGTTACAGCTTTCCATTTAGATTATGACTTGGTCTTTCCATTTTGTTTCTGTTTATAAGTAGCATTCTTGCTTGTTTCATCCTTTTTAACATATGGCATATCTTCCAGGTCATTAAGTTACTATCCATACTTAACACATCCTGCCAGTTTTGCCTCTAGTCTCACAAGCCCTTGTTTATTTACTGTCTGTACTTAACTCTTTTTATGGATTTCACCCATCCAGATGTTTTTCTTGTTATCTATAGAAGAACTTAATATCCTGAAATAATGAAGTCACAGCACATCACAATATTTATCTAGTTAATACTGTGAGAAATTATTGGAATATCACAAATGGCTTTTGTGTGATCTTATAGCATATTGCTGCCAATTAAATATGTCATCTATTAGAATAATATTAAAACAAGAGTCCTCTGTCTTTATTTTCAAATCAATTATTCATTGTGTGTTAAGAGATTAAGAGGTCAAAAGCTTTCCTACTTATGTGTGTGTGTGTGTGTGTGTGTATGATTGGCAGTAACAGAAGTAATCATAAGATAAATTGGTTCTTTGAAATGTAAATATTTGTTCCGTTTTTGACTGCAAGTGGCTTATATATAAATAGATGTCCTAAGATGTCTGCAAATGTGGATCTACAAGGAGTGAAGCAATGCTTAACACAAGTTCAAAAAAAGACAAATAAATGAGTTCATGAAATAGAAAAAAAGGTTGAATGTTGAATACTGAAGATAGTGTAGTACTTCTAGAGAAAAACATAGTTTAATAACATAAGCCAAAATTAGTAATAATAAAAACAATGATAATAGTGTTAATGATACTAATAAAGCTGTTTATTGAGCACTTACTATATCCCAGGTGATGCACTAAGCTATACCACTTGTATCCATTATTGAATTTAATAGATAACGTACCACTGTCTCATGTCTTATTTTCATTGAGTTGCATACAAGGATACAAGGCAGCTTGGCTGAGTTGCCAGCAGTCATTGCTTTTCACTGGTTGCCTTTTTGGGACTGTGCAAGTATAGATCAAACTCTCTGCCTTCATAATTGTCTTCAAATATTTACTTCTGGCTCCATACAAACTGAATTCCTGGACTACTCCGATAATGAGAAAGAGAAGTTATAGGGTTACCTTTACTTACCCTAAAATCTCGTCTTAAAGTTCTTGTTTACTGTTATTGCACGGCCGCCAACCCTGGCAGTCTTGTGGTTATATTTACCGCCTGTTGTCCTGTTCTCTCCGTGTACCATGCTGGAGGCTTGAAGAATAGAAACATATTCCCTTCCTGCTTCGTGTTTTCTGTTTGCGCCCTGTTTCTCATTGCATTTAGGGCTCTGACCTTAAGTTAACTTTTAGTCTCATTTTTGCCTCTCCACACAACTCTTATGCTTTTGCTACCTACTTCTGTACCTACATCAGGGTCCTTTAGCATGTTGTCCTGTCTTCTGGGAATTTTTTTTCACTTTTTGTCATTCGTGGTAAATTCTCATACATACTCTAAGATGCAACTCAAATACTTCCTTTCCATAAAGTTCTTTTTTGACATGTACTCTCTTCCTCTCCCCATCCCAAGCAGACTTAAGTGATTTTTCTTCAGATGCTCACTGTATTTTCAGTTATAAGTCTATATTTTCCACAAAGCTAAGTCCTTGTGTTTTCCCTTTTCATTTTTATCCCCTTTACCTAGCATAACCATCATTCCAAAAATCATTGAGGACTCTTCCCTCCTTGTCTTTCCCTATGTTCAATGCCCCCCTCCCCCAATAAAAGTAACTCTTGATTTTCTCCCCATTTATACTGTCCTTATTTTAAAAACATCTAGATCACTGGTTTTCAAACATTTGAAATGAAGTGGTAACCTTTCTTCAAATGAAAACTTGTATCCAATGTGCTTGCACCCACACCCCCACGGATAAAAAGGTAAGGATGGGGAGCTTGGAGGGCTCCGTTTGCTTTCTGGCACTTCTAGGAAACTGGTAGTAAGTAGTAAGTAGTAAGGTTTGCTACCTTAGAAGTAGAAAGGTTTGCACTGGCCTTATTGCTATGTCTGTTTTTGAGTCCTTCCAGCTCTTTCTTCACCTTGTTTCAGGAGAGATCTTTTTAAAACACAGATCAGTTTGTTTCTTGTGCTTATGTTTTGTTAACGAGTCCTCAGCTCACATGTGGGCTTCTTGGGAGCTGAAAGTGTCTCTCACTTTGTGTCACGAGCACCTGGTATGACTAGTTCCCGGCATGGGCTTGGTATGTAGTAGCCTGGGTGCTCTGTGAGTGTTGAAGATAGTGAGGGAACTGGCATGGTTACCCATCTTCTTCATCCTCATGACTTTGCTTGACTCAGATTGGCAGTGCCAGTCCCTTTCTTATTCAGATCTCTCCCATCTTTCAGGCCCAGCCCACATCTTCACTCCCTATTTCTGTCCTTAGCTTTAGCAGCCTTTATCAGTTTACCTTTCTTTGATTTGTAAAGCAATTTATTGTGATTATAAAGAACAACATGCTTAGTGTACTGTATTATTTATTTAGTGCACCTTTTTTGTTACCACTCGGTGGTATAACCTCTGCGTGGGTAATTCTAGCAACAAAACAACAACAACAAAAGCCATAAACGGTTTCAAAGGTACCTTTCTTATTCAGGAGAATATACTTTGCCCAGTTCTGAGATATATAATTTGGGTTTCTAAATCAGCCAGAGGTCATTATTTTAAGTTTATGCTTTAGTGCAGTTATGTGTTGAAACAGATTTGCCTTTGTTTCTCAACATGTTGTAGGGTGAACAATACATCTTTGTTTTATTGGGTCTTTTGAAACCAAAATTGGTAAGTTAGTTCATAGCTGCAAATCAAACAGAAATCTTTGAAAAGGTGCATGCAATGAATTAAAAGTATTACATGTGATTTTTACCATGGATCATTTTCAGGTTCTTGTTGGGAAAGAGGAATAATAAAGCTTTATCCCCTTACGTTCATATTCTTTTGATATAGGACACTTGCTAATTGTGTTTTCTGTTCCTTGTGCATTTCTCAGTAAATGTGTTTCTTCTGTTGCTTTCAGAATCGTTTATAATTGTATTTCATGTGAGAGCAGTTTTCTTAAAAATAAAATAAAATAAAATGCTAACTAGGAAGACATGTATTTCATTTCTTTAAAAATAACTATCAAAACTTATGTTACCAAATGATGATTAAATTCTTATTAAGGCTTGAAGACATTCTGCTTATTTTTAACTATATTTTTCATTTCTCTAATTGCTTTGTGACTTTAATAAACGAATTT
Organism: Hippopotamus amphibius kiboko; assembly: GCF_030028045.1. Lineage (NCBI taxonomy): Eukaryota > Metazoa > Chordata > Mammalia > Artiodactyla > Hippopotamidae > Hippopotamus > Hippopotamus amphibius. Next base: position 97,226,536 of record NC_080196.1, read on the forward strand.
GGTTTTGATAAATTGAAATGAACTCTATTTAAATTTAGAGATAAATACCTTCACCATTTCTTACAGAAAGGCTTTTCTCTGAGACATCTATACTGTTATATTTCATATTTTTGATGTTATTGGGGAAGGAAAAGTGGATACTGTGTCTTTAATGGAAAGCAAAAGGTTATCTTTCTCTGGCCTTTGTGTGTATGTGCTGATGTGGATGTAGGCAGCCAGACAGGCAATGTGTGCAGAGAGACTAGGGAACTGGCTGCGGATCGATAGATGTGGTGTGAAGTGAATTAATGCGATGCAGGCCGTCTGTCTGTCATAAGGGTGGTGGGGAATGCGGAGCGGTCTGGTCAGTCACTGCGGAGATCTGCTTCCAATAAATTCAAGCCTGCTGCCTGAAAATAAACTCTAGAAACACGCCTCCTCCCTTCCTTATTGTGAGATTTTACTTTATTCAAAGTAAATATGCCTATCAGATTCTTGCCTTGTGTACTTTAATTGGACCACTGAAAAAACCACAGTTGGGAAGAACTGATGAAATAAAAATACCTGCTATTCTTTTAGATCCATTTTTCAATCTCAGTGGAAATCTATATTACAATGGAAATGCAAAATATAATGTTCGTTAGTATTTATAAATATTCTGGTATACATTCTTCTTTCTGAGTCCTAAGAATATCATTTATCACTTCTATCTAATCTTCAATAAAGTAATAACATTATGATGAACTTAAATGGTTTTATATTGCAGTATTGGTTAAAGTGCTGTGTTTTAAATGTTATTCTATTAAAATTTAGTATTTAATCTTTGATTGCTAAGTTAATCACATGACACTGAAGTCTTCTGAGTTCATGTTATTAATCGTTACTCAGATATTATTAGCCAATAGGAAAAAACTGTTTGTAAAGATAATTTACAAGCTTTTGAGAGATAAATCTTATAATAATGTACCTGATTTTACAGGTGGGAAGAGGCAAATACAGTTTTATTTCATTGATTTCATTAATACAAATATGTATTTCCATATTTACATTAAAAACTGTTTTTCTAAAGTGATTAAAAATATTGCGTACAAATGGGAAAGTTGTCTGTATGTATCTCTCACAGTGAGTAGTGGTCTAAGTATTTAGAAATCTAGATGGTGTGAAGATCTCATCATAGTCTTCCCTGTCCTCTGTTTCTTACTTCTGCTGCTGCCGCAGCCCAGCCTCCTTCCCTTCTCTGCTGTGTCGAAACTTACTCGTACCAGTTTGCTGCTCCATTCCGTTTTTTCCTGTTTTCCTCCTGATTCACAGTGTAGAACCCATTTATAGATACTTGTTGTCTGGCATAATGTGCGTTCGTTTTTTAAAATTTTGTGACTCTGGATTTGGTTTTTTAAGTACCTCACATTTTTCCATCCATTTTTTGTATGTTTTTTTAATTGTCTCTTTATTATACCTTTTTATTGTATATCTTTCACCAAAGCACACTTACTATTATTTTGTAGTATATCTAAATAACATAATTTGTCTCATGGGATTGAAGGTATTGAGTTCTATTCAAGGTGTGTTTACTGAATCTTTATGAGATGTTCTTTCCTGCAAATATTTTGTGGATATTCAGAAAGTAAATGTCTTGGGTTTCATGGCATAGCTTGACAGATAAGATCACTTACATCAAGTACATAAGAAAATAGCAAAGTACCGCCATGTAATTAATTGACAGTGCTTAGAATCTTGGTTATCAATATGCAAGAAACTGAAGCTTCCATGTTGGTGTCCTAATATTTCTCAGGAATATTTCATCTTATTGATAGTGGATAGTGATGAAGTGACTTTTCTGTTTCAAAAAGTTTAGTTTTTTAATACTAGGAAGAAAGTGATACTTTTTTTTTTTTGGTCTTTGTGTTTCATTGAAAATAGCATTGTGTTCTGGCATAACCTCAATTCTCTCTAGTGACAGTGATGTAGTACCTTATATTGTATCTTTTTTTTAAAGCTAGGTGTATTGAGGTATAATTTATATGTAGTAAAATTGACTCTTTTTAGTGTACAGTTCTGTGAATTTTAAACGAATGTGGATAGTCATACTTCTACTCCCACAATGTAAATATACATTATTGTCATTATTCTAGAGTATTTGCTCAGGCATTGTTGTAGTCAGGCCTCCTGCCACACCCCTGGCCTCGACAATCACTGATTTGATTTGTATCTTACAGTTTTGCCTTACGCAGAATGTCTGCTGTCTGTTATGTCCGTCTGTTATCATAACGTAGTCATGTAATATGTAACTAAATGCTGTGGAGATTAGAAATATGGAGGTTATGGCTGGGATTTTTAAAAATGTTATTATTCCTGTTTTATTTTGGTTTTTGGCAGGTGATGATTATCATGCTTATTAGACAGGTTAAATAATGGGTTTTGCTCCTCTTTTACCATAACTTTATGGTCTCAAAGTTCAAAAGGAAATCGTCTATCATTTCCTTAAAACAAACTTTCATATTAGTTTTAAATGACCCGTGCCATTTATATTTGAGAGTTGATTGTAGTAAGTTGGTCTTTCCTTTTTCTGTATCCCTTACCTTTACATCTTCCAAAAAAGGTTTAGAAACTTAGGTATTTTGTTGTCATGCCAATGCCCAGTTTGACTGAAATTAAGATATTTAGCTGATCCTTAAAAATTGAAATATATGCAATTTTGAAGTAACCAAATCAGTCTTTTTTATTGATTGGTAACAAAATAACCCAGAAAATTTGACTATAGGAACTAACAGAATGAGTTACAAATATGGTCAAAATCAAGAATATATTTTAATTTTTAAAATTAAAAATGGAATATTACTTCTTCCCAACACGAGAAAAACAGTCATGGTGAATTTTTCTTATTGCATAAATGTTCTATATGGCCCTTTTCTCCCAGTTTTCTACAGCTGCGTGGCAGAAACGATACCAAAGGAGTACACAAAAGTGGTATGGATTTCTTGGTTGATCTAGAATGGTAGAAAAGCAAACTTTTTAAAAACAGCTTCTTTGAGATATAATTCACATACCATTAAACTCCCACTTAAAACCATACAATCCAGTGATTTTTAGTATATTCACAGAGTTGTGCAGCCATCATCACAATCAATTTCAGAACATTTCCATCACACCAAGAAGAAACTGCAGCCTCATTAGTATAACTAGACAGAGTCATACAACACGTGCTGTTTTGTGACTGGTTTCTTTTACTTAGTGCTTCATTCCCTTGTATTGTTGATTAATATCCCATTGTATGATTTTATCACAATTATCTATTCATCAGTAAATTGTGATATGTTTATATATTTACTCATCAGTCTTTGGACATTCAGATTGTTTATACACTCTGGCTTTTATGGGCAGTGCTGCTGTGAACATTCATGTACAAGTCTTTGCATGGACATATGTTTTCATTCCCCAGCAGTGGAATTTGCTGGGTCACATGATAACTCTATGTTTAACCTTTTGAGGAACCGCCAGACTGCTTACTGTGGAGTGCTGAGAGTGCTTTATACAGTCTAGGTACTAGTCCCTTGTTGGGTATATGATTGGTGAATCTTTGCTCTAAGTCTGTGACTTGTCTTTTTAACCTCTTGATAGGGTCATTTATAGAGCAAATTTTTTAATTTTGATGAAGTCCACTTTACCAGTTTTTCCTTTTATGGATTGTGCTTTTGGTGTCAAGTCTGGCCTCAGGTATCAAAGATTTTCTCCTGCCTTTTTTTTTTTTGCTAAAAGTTTTATAGTTATATGTTCTACATTTAAATCCATGATTCGTTTTGAGTTAATTTTTATGTAAGGTGTGAGCCTTAGTTCAAAGTTCATGTTTTTGTCTATGGATATCCAGTTGTAGCAGCCCGTTTGTTGAAAAGACTGTCTTTCCTCCGTTGATTTGCTTTTTGCGCCTGTCAGATATCATTGGACATATTTGTGTTTGTCTTTTTCTGGTTTTCTACTCTGTTCCCTTAACCTACAACCACATAGTTTTAGTAACTTTGAATGATTTAAGTCTTAAAATGATTTAAGTCTTAAGTGTTATTGTTTTGGAAAATTCTTTTAGCTATTCTAGTTCCTTTGTCTTTTCATATAATTTTAGAATAATTTTGTCTATATGTACAAAAAATCCTGCTGGGATTTTGATAGGAATTACATTAAACCTGTATATGGAGAATTGACATCTTTACTATGTAGAATATTTCAACCTGTGAGCATGGTATGTCTCTCCATTTCATTTATTTAGATCTTCTTTGATATTTCATCAGTGTTTTGTAGGTTTCATCTGTTTTTTTTTAGTATTCATATCTAAGTATTTCAGTCTTCTTTGAACCACTATTACTAGTATTTTCTTTTAAGTTTAGGTGTCTACATAGTCATTGCTAGCATACAGAAATATAGTTAAAATTTTTTTCTTGTATTTTGCAGCCTTGCTGTACTCACTTATTAGTTCATTTATTTTTTGTAGATTCCTTTAGATTTTCCACATAGACAGTTTTTTCCTTGAGTAGGATTACCTCATCCCTTCCAAACTGTATGTGTTTTCTTGTCTTGCTCTATTGCACTGGCTAGAAATTTCCAGCTCTGTGTTAAATAAGAGTGGCAGTGTGAACATCTTGGCTACATTCTTTTTTTTTTTTTTTAAAGCTCTTTATTGAATATAATTGCTTTACACTGTTGTGCCAGTTTTTGAGCTACACCAAAGTGAATCAGCTGTATTTGTACACATATCCCCTCCCTCCTGCAACTCCCTGCCACCCTCCCTATCCTGGCCCTCTAAGGCATCACTCTTCATTTGCTACATTCTTGATCATAGGAGGAAAGCGTTCAACCTCTCACTGTTAAGTGTAATGTTAGCTGTGAATTTTTAGTATATGCTCTTATTAAGTTGAACGAGATGCTCTCTCTCTTCTATTCGTGTTTTTCTGAGTTTTTTTTTTAATCCTGAATTGATGTCAAATTTTATCAAGTTATTGACATGCTCATATGATTTTGTTTTTCTTCTTTAGCCTCTTAATATTTTGGATTGCATTGATTGATTTTGGAATATAGAACCAGACTTGCATCCCTGGAATAAATCTCACTTGGTCATGGTATATAATTTTTTGTATGATGCTGAATTCTACTTGCTTATATTTTGTTAAGAATTTTTGAGGATATATTCATGAGAGATACTGATCTGTAGTTTTATTTTTGTTGTCTTTGTACAGTTGACCCTTGAACAACATGAGTTTGAACTGAGTGGATTCACTTATATGTGGATTTTTTTCAATAGTAAATATTATAGTACTACACGATCTGTGGTTGGCTCTATCCATGGATATGCAGGGCCAGTTTTAAGTTATACCCAGATTTTTGACTACACAGAGGCTTGGTGCCCCTAACCCATGCATTGTTCAAGGGTCAACTGTATTTTCTTTTTTTCTGCCAAGAGATATAGGATTTTATAACCCTTTCCTTGTTTTGGAAAGCATGGATCAAAGAAGCAGTTCCAGTATAGATACTTCTTGGTGTTTCAGCCTTGGTTACTTTGAGATATACACATTTGTTCCTAAAGCTCCGTTCCAAAATACTGAATGCCCTCAGTTGAACAGTTGTCTGCTGTAGCCCAAGAATACTATGGAGGACTTCACAGTAATCATACTCAATATCATGTGATTCCATGACTTCTCATGATTGTGCTGTGATATTCTATCATACCTCCTATCCTGCCCTGAGGAACTCAGTCCCTGGAAGGACTTAGTGGTAAAAGGATATTGGAGTTGCAATTGGAAGATGTACACGTCAATACTGGTTCTTGAATTTAGTAGCTGTGTTATGTTGAGCAAGTACTTGATCTCTCTGATTAAATGAGGTAAATTTAAATGGATTTATAAACTCGTTACACATAAATGCTAGCTTTGTTTTCATGGAATCCCTTAATTTTCCAGGAAAGGAAAATACTACTAATAAATGATTTTTACCATCTAAACTGTCCCTTAATATCGTTTCTCTGTTTCTCTGATCATTTTCAGAATTATCAAGTGTTAAGCATGGGATGAGACTGAAAGATTTTAGAGATTTATATTTTGGTTTAATAATATGAAATAATGATCTTTGATTTTGTGCTTAAGCAATAAGTGTTTAGAAATGTGGCGCTTACCTTCTTATCTCTTCTTTATGATTATTTTACTGATAGCCATCTTTAATCAAGTAATTAACATAATACTATTTTTCTAGTAATTCCTCTTCTTTATTTTAAAATTTTATCTTGAAAACCCTAACAGCAAAAATGATGCTTTAAAGGGATGGCTTTGTTATTTCTTTTTATTGGGGACTATTGATTTAGCACTGTTCGTGCTTTTGTTGAGCAATACTGAATAAAGTGGTTGCAGTAAAATGGTGTTCTCCTCCCCAAACTTAAATTGTTAGGCCTTGCAACTGCCTACTGGTAGGTCTAGTTCTGGATCATTCATGGTGGTTAATGACTAAGATTCTTCCTCTTGGTGCCTTTCATAAACCTGAGGCAGCAAGATTGAATTTCATATGGAAATTCAGTTAATGCATTTTGGAAGAAAAGAAATCCTGGAATATTTATAGCTTCTGGTTTTAAAAATATTTTGTTGGATTTTAAATGTGCAGTTATTGAAGTATTTATTAAGAAAATTTGATTAAAGGGTTCAACTCCTAAAGTCTAAATTTGCTAAAGTAACTGTAGCAAAAGCGTGGAATCAGGTAAAACTAATTTACTTCATTTTCCTGTTCCCAGATCTTAGTTAAAAGTCAATATAATTTGCATCCATGTACGTATATATATAAAGCAATAGAGCACGTATGAGTGTTTTGCTCATTAATTTCTCTCTTCCTAATTTTGGTGAGTATATTGTTTTTTTGTTTTTTTTCTTAACATATTGCATTTGCATCCAGTGAGTAAATTAAAATGCTTTAAGAGTTTTGGTCCACATTTCTCTTAGTTTTTAAAAATTAACCCTTGTACTTCCTGTTTGTTTTAGCTGGGGTCTCAGCAGAAGCCATGCAGACTATCACTGCTGCTCCTGATGCCTCAGGGCCAGAAGCCAAAGTCCAAGAGGAAGAGCACGACCTTGTGGATGATGACATCACGACTGGTAAGCATGACATCTTTAACATCATCTGGATGAACTTTGGCCAGTATCAAATGCTTTTAGGTCATTTACAATGGGATTTAATTTGTCAACGGAAAGAATGGAAACTTGCATTGATGGAGTGTTTAGTTTTTTGAGATCCTGTAGTGCCCTTTTTGACCCTGAAGTAGAAAGAAGCAGAACTGTTTATTTGGTCCAGGTTTGCTTATTGTTGCTGTAACAATGAACCTACTAGCTGTGCATTTGATTTTCTGGGGACCTTCTGATTCAGAGGTTAGGATCATTACTAAAGCCTTGGAATATGTAGAGGAATACACTTATTGTATTATGAAAAGTTTTGCAGTTATAGTAGGGTAAACTGAAAATACTGAACTTGTAATAGCAATATATGGAACATAGGTTACATGAGGAAACTTAGGGATGCTCGTTGTACCTATACTATAGAAATGAATGCTGCTTTTTAAAGTTACTTGCATTGTTTGGATATTGAACATTCTTATCTGTATTATTTATCACATAATCAGGTATAAGGTACAATTTATGAAAGCTGTACACTGCATATGTTCAGCCTATCTTTTTATAGGCTTAAAGCAGTTTCAGTTACTGGATCTCCAAATGCATTCAACTCAATTTTTTTCAATGCACAGAGGATAAAAACAACCTAGTATAAATATTTTTTCTTGGTGTTAAGAATGATAAACTCTTGTTTTTGGTGTGGACGGTTAAAATATAAAATCTGATCATATACATCTATAACTATTGTGAAGCAAGAAATATTAACTTCATAGTAATCAGTAGTTTGAAACGAAGCCTGCCCAAAAAATATCAGTAAAATTTTCAACAGTAATTAAAGGGACAAAAAAAAAAAAAAAAAAAAACCCAAAGGGAAGTTGTTGCTGTTGTTTTCTCTCCCTTTTTCCTTTTAAAGCTCCCTGTGGCAGGTTCTTTACTGTTATCACCTGAATGCCCTTAAATTTCTTTAACTGGGAAGAAGTCAAGGGAGCCTTATGATCTCCCTGGAAAATTTACAAAGCCTGTATTAAAAAACCTATAGACTTGTGCCCCTGCTGCAAATAAGTAGTTGACTACATTGAGGAGCATCTGGTTTTCAGCAAAAATGAGATGATGGTGGTGGCTCTCACTTTTTAATATATCAATTCATTGATTTTTTTTTAAAGCACCATCTGTCTTAAATATAAATTATTTCACAAACTTCCAACTTTGCTGAAAGTCATTTGTACTTCACAATTATGGAACTTGTTCAGCAGCTACTGGAGGAAATGATTTCATTTGCAGATTTTAAAAAACTAGTTCCTGCTTTATTCAGTTTTCACTATTTAAAAAAAAATAATGTTATAGGTATGTTTTGTTATTCCCTCTAAATCTTAAAGGTTTTCTTGTCTATGAAACGTAGTGGTTTAAATAATAGGAAGAAGTTGCCTTTGCAATAGTAGAGTAACTCAATTTGCATTCCAGAATAAATGCTGCATTTTTGAGCACTCGAGTGAGTAGTATTATATCAGTACATTGAAATTTGGAATTATGCTCTTCCAAAGTCACGAGACAGCATTATAGCACATGACTGTGTGTTTATTTTATTGTTAAATCAAGAAGCTTAAAAATGAAAATCTAGTTTGGAGAGTCAATTAATGCTACATAAACTATATTTTAATCTGTAAGAAGTTCAATTATATGTATGTGATGTATGGCTTTTATCAGTTGATTTACTCATTTCATGCCATGAGTATTAGAGGCAAGAATGCTCAGTATCCAAAGAATTTAAATAACTAAAAAAGGCTTCCTTAACACGTTGTCAGAGCAACTAGCATGCTGCAGCCTGTAGATCGTTCAGGTTACCTTTAGATTGTGTGACTTGATTAAGATGTGGTATAGATTTTTGTGAGGGTTTAGAAGAAAACCATATTTCTTTTTATTGACTAGAATCCTATATAAATTGCATTATGAAAAATATGGTAGGTGCATTGAGAGAAACCTGTTCCAAGCAGAATAATCTTATTTTGGGATAGCCAGCATCGTAGAGCACAGAAGGGAAAACTGGCCCGTTTAGCCATTCACTTTGAAAAATCTGATTTTTTCCCCCTGGTTATTTAAAAGGAATTGCTCTAATAATATCACCTCATAAAATAAATAGAAATTACATCATGACAGAGATATATGCCTGTATTTTGAATGAATTCTTATTTGAGTGCTATAGCGAGGCTAATCTACACAGTTGTATTAATTTTACTTTTGTGGTAATCTGGGCCTTAATTCTTCAGTTAACCGAATTCAACAGCTGGCCAAGATAACAATTAAAATATGAAGTATAATTTAGTGCTTTTGCTATAGGCAGAATTTCATGTTTGGAATTTTTCTTTTGGGTGAGAGCGAATGAGGTATGATTATTGTCTTACGACACTTGGATCTGAGCTTTGCAGTCTTTGTTTAGTGTTTGCTGTATAAAAGTAAAGAAGCCTGGATAAAGCTGTGTTTAAGTGCTGGCGATGATCAATTGAAACTAATTAAATTTATTTGAAATGAAGAGTCTTAACTGGAAGAGAACAGCTGGAAAAACTGGGAAGAAAAAAATGGAGTCTTGATTGAGACAATTTAAACCTTCACCCTGTCATTTAAAAAATATGCTGCAGCTTCTTTCTAAATCTCTCTTTTTAAAGCTAATATCTATTGATCGGCTCTACAAAGTAATGCCAGTGTGCCTTGGTCAACACACACCCTCAGTTTTACTTAGCATTCCAGCTGAAGGTTTATCAGATTCTTTCCTTTAACCAAATGTCTTAAATTACATATCAAAGCCATATTAGCCACTTTCACAGATTAATACTGTTTTATGTAGGAAAAATACTAAAACCTATTACTCATTTTATAAAACATTGTACAGTATGCATGGGAAATATACTTCCCCTTGCCAAGGGAATTTTCAGGTTTTGCAGTACTCTGTGTATTTAAAATCTATTTTAACAACAATAGTAGTATTTTCTTAAAAGTAAAAAGAATGGCACTAAGATTGTTTCTAGGTTACTTATAACTTTAAAGTCACATGAATATTATTCTATACCTGTGTATTTGCTTTTGTAGGTATACTTTTATTTTTGATATTGCAATTTAAATGTTTATGTAGATATATAATCAGTATTTGTAAATAACATGTACTCATTTTCATTATAATATTAGTAGGTATACTTATATTAATGGAGTAAATCTCACTAAAAACTAATATACATAGAAAAATTTTAGATAAATCATAATCTATTTTTTTAAGGTGAGTTTGGTAATTATCTTTATGCAGTTTTCATTGAGGTAAAGGATGGCATTCTGAGTGGGATGAAGCTGTACATTCCCTAAATGTTGCATTTTAAAACATTCTCACTTAACATCAGGTTAAAGAGAATTTTGGAAGGATTTCACTCACAAACCTGCATGGATCCCTTTAAGAAAGTCACTAGATTCTCCTTAGGGTCATACTGCAGTGTCCTGCCCCTTGTTCAATACCACAAAGACACAAACTGACCATATAACAGTGATAAAGGGTCAGGAGCCACTGACATTGTCAAAAAGAGACAACTTGATTCTAGATCAGCAGCACAATGGACAGATTCAACTGCTCACAACAAATGCAGCAGTGATATATGGATTCAGGTGGGTATGTTGACTCTGTTGTATTTTTTGTAAAATTTAAATTTAATGTATAAAAAAGATGAGAGATGCTATAGAAAAAAGAAAAAATAGAGAAAGGTTAAGAGAACTCGAAAGCAGTATTAATTGTTAACTTACTTTGTACCAACCATTCTATTCTTGACTCTAACTAACAGCATTTCTTTGAAGTGTATTCTAGTATTTGTAGATACAGAGATGAAACAAGCTCAGGGGAGGTCATGTTCTTGGGACTGAAAATTGAGTCCTGCCTGAGTCCAGAGCGGAGCTGTGGGCTTGAGCACCACCCCACACTGCCTCACAGTCTCAAACTCATTGAAGTTTGGCATCTTTTCATTTTCTTTTGAAATAGGAGATGTCACCGTCCACCTTTATTGCTTATGATAGCAAGAAGCATAAGCCTGAGATTTGCTGGCTATCTTATCCTATTATCTAGAAGGCAAACTTGTTATTCTAAATTTAAAGCAAGAGATTATCTCCCTTAAGGGGAAAAATCAGCACATATTTGTTCTTTAAATGCTCTTTTAAAATGTGTCTTTAAATTATTTAGGGCTCCTATGATGTAAATTATAATTAGTGTTCATTACTAACCAGTTATTACATACATGTAAAATGAAATTTGTATTGTTCTGCCTAGCTTTTTGAAGTCACCGATATAAAACCGACACTTTAACATAGATTCACACAGCAAAGTCAACATTTCTAGTATATTAAGATAGAGCTGAAAAGCACGTCTCATCTGAGACTAAATATTGATTTGTTAATTTTACCATTTACTGAGGCTCTGTTCATAAAATGTTTATACATTTGTTTTGACTGAAAGATAGGAAATTCATCGTTTTAAAGACAAGTTCCAAAGAACAAAATTTAGGGCATTATGTATTCAGAAATCAGAAGTACTTTCTTAGCATCGAGACAGAGGCCTTATAATTAGTAACCTAGAATAAGGCTTTCTGCATTGCACCCTTTTCCTTTCTCATTATTTAATTTATAACTGACAGTCTAAAAATAGTACAAATCTATATAAATTTTAGATCATTTGTTCTAAACTATTACCACTACCTTTATGATTGACTTCAGAATGTTGGCTGCTACAAAATATGAGTTTACTATTATTAAGATTTGGGGTAGTTATAAATTACTACTGCTATGGTTTACTTACCCACGTGGTTTTCTTTTTTAAGAAAAATAAGTGTGAATTTTATAGTTTTCTGAAATATGTCATTACAAGTAATTTACCTTTGTATACTTTTTTTTTAAGCTGGGAGAAGAAAATGTAAATGAAAATATTTTTTGCTGTTTAGTGTTTAATACTCAGTTTTAGTTACACATTGATAGGATGTTAAGAAGAATATTTCTAAATATGGTATTTGAGAGTTGAAAGGAATATTAAAATACAGCCCAAAGTATGGCTTTTCATCATTCATTTTCTCTCTTTATATTTTCTACTCTGGGTGATTGACTTTCCCTTTTCTTTGGTTTTAACTACCACGTACATCTTAAAGATGATCAAATCTGTATCTCCAACCTAGGCTTGTGTTCTGAATGTCAGATTAATATGTCCTCCTGCCCGAATGTGCCATAGATACCTAAATACCAACTCCAAAATGAGCTCGTATTTATCTCTTAAAACTCATCTTCTTTTTATTTATATCTCATAAAAGGCATCGCTGAGGGTACCATTAACTGCCTAACATCCCAAACCTAAAACCAAGGAATAATCCTGGCTTTCTCACTTTCCAACAATGTCCACTGGTAATGGATACCAGTTCTTGTAAAATACACCTCATAAACATCTCCTGATGATTTTCCCCTTCTCTGTTTCCACAGAGAATACCTATGTCCAGACTTTAATTTTTTTCTGCCTTGGAGTATTATTATATTCTCCGGTAACCATCTTCCTGTCTCCATTCCCTCCCCCTCCAGTTCATGTCCTCCATGACTCTGAGAGTTTCAGAAGCCAGTTCATCACCTTTCACCTTCATTAACTGCTGCTTAATGGTTCCCATTAACTATACCACAAAATCCAAACACCTTAGGAGATACTTGACCCCTGGCTTTAGCTTCAGTGGCTGCTGTAGCAATGCTGAGCTTAGTTTCCCCAGAGTACCCTGCTGTTTCATGACCCTTGCTTTGCCTGTACCCCTCCGTCTGGCTGGTATGCTCTCAGTTCTCTCACATGTGAGGTGAAAGTTCTGAGAGTTCTCTTGAAACCCAGCATGAGTGTCTCCATCTTCCTGAAGCCCTCCTGGACCCCCTTATGTAAGATCTCCCACTTCTGCTGTTGCCCCACTGTTAAGTGGCCATTTACTTGTCCCCTGTGAGTCACGTGTGTGCGTATGACTTTCACCTCTGTATTTCTAGCATTAAAATAGTGCCTTGGTCCATCGCATCCTCTCAGTAAATGTTTATTGAATGAATGATTGCATTAGTGAAGCCATATGATCACTCATTTCGAAGAGCATTCCTTATATACTATATATTCATTTATATGTATTTACTATTCTTATGTAATATATGTATGTATCTATCTCCCTAACCTCTCTACGTCTCTTTAGTGGGTATTTAATGGCTCAAAAAGTGTTTGTAACAGATAAGTGAGGGAATGAATATAGGCTTATTTCTGGATAAACTATCTCTTGACTTTGTGAAAATGAGATTCGGAAAAGATTTAGGAGCATAAGCAGAGAAACGGACTCTTAGGACTCTCAGAGAGTCTCTTTTTGTGGCCTGCATTGACCAGACAGTGGCAATGGGCTTATAAACAGTGGTCTAAGTTGCCTCTTGAGCCACACTTTTCTGTCTGTGTGTGTCTCTCCCGTTGCCCTGGGAGCTGTGCCGGCTCATTTCTAGGCTTGGCTCTGTCCATGTAAATCAAAACCTCTTGTGGTTTTTCTGGATCTAGAGGTACCAGAGTAGCTGTTATCCAAGAGGTCCCTCTGGGGCTTGGGGCCCCACCACTGGAGAAGCAAGGTGGCTTGTATGGGAGCTGGGGAGAGATGAGGAAGTGGAGAGATGCTCACAGGAAGGAGAGAGATACAGAGTTTTTCCAGGAGGCCTGACATTTAACCACATGCCACTGAAGAATGAGAGTGTGGAATCTTGTTGTGTGATGGTGCACAAGTGTTTTTGTGTCATTCCCTTGGGTGTCTACAATCAGTCATTCAGCACTGGGAAAACTTGTTTTTTATTGTCCATTGAAAACTGCAAGTTAACATACCCAGATTTATTGTGTTTAAGCTTATGTTTAAAAGCTTGGCTTGGAGTGACTTGCCTACGAAAAAGCATTAAAGGAAAAGAGGCAAGAGCAAAGACAAAACCATGGCTAATAAATACCATTAGAATCTTCAGTTTCCCTTTAAAACTATTTTTAGACTTTTATAGATAGAAAATCTGCTTAATATCAATGTATTTTGACCAAGAAAGTGTTTGTGTATTTAAATGAATTAAATATCATAAAGAATCAAAAGTGCTATAACATACATTACTTCAATTAGCTGTTACTTTGGCACCGAATCTTTTATAACAATATTTTCTAATAGCACCTTTATTTTTTTAATATGTATGTATTGACTGTTTGCATAGAATACTTCGGCAGGGGGTTGGTCAGATAAACAGTAATTGATACCACCTTAGCAAACTCTTCTAAAATAACATTTAAAAATCAGGAGCTTAATAACTATCACAACAGCTCATTAGTATTTAATAAGTAACTAATAAGTATCAGGCTGTGCTCTAGGCTCTTTTTAATCCTCACAACTCACTGTAATTGTCCTCATTATGGCTTCTATTTTACAAGAGAGGAAAATGAGGCAGAGAATGAATAAGTAACTTTCTACGTAAAGTCCACAGATAGGAAATGGCAGAGTCAGGGTTTGAATCCAGTCCATTCTGCCTCTAGAGCTTGTCCTTTTAAATGGAAGAAATTTTCAAAATCAGATCATTTAAAAAACCATGTAAGACAAAAAAGACACAAATATATTCTTTATGGCATATCATTTTTTTTGTTAGTGTGATATAGACACTTCTATTTTAATTTTTAATATAGTTTAATTTTTAATGTAGTACAAGGAAATGTTCAAAATGTGAAGAAAAGACATGCTGTTTTCTTAAAAATAAACATGGATAACTAGTATAGGGAGATAATTTTACGTATTTTCTAGATAAAATCAGGATTATTTTATGTTTGTATAAAACCACATACATAGTTACACTAACACATACAGTATTAGATCATAAAGGCTTAAGGTTTGATTTTTAGATTTCATAGTATATATATTTTTTGATAAACTTAGTAGGAACAAAGAAGAAATATTTAGTTGGATAAGAAGGTTGGAGCTGTTTAAAAAAAAAAAAGCCTTTCATGTGAGTGAATAACCTTCGGGATGAACTTAAAGTCTGGCCTTTTGTGAGCTGTGTAATAGCACCTCGGGATAAGAATGAACTGCATTCGATTGTGGCACACTATTATATATCTGTATATTACGTGAATTGCCCTTATAATTGATATCAAACCCGTATGACCAAAAGTTGTAATTCATAAAAGTAATGACAACAGTGTCTCATAATTCACAGACTTTATGTCATACCTGTGAGTGATTACTTTTACTGTGCAAACCATGTTAAAGAGGAAAAACAGGTTTTAAAACGGATGTGGAGTTTTGAAGAGTTCTTCCTGATACTTTCTAGTCACTTTTAATACACAAAAAGATAAATTGACTAGTATCCTTGAACTTCCCTCTTATTTCTTGGATTAAAATTAATTGTCATGCATAAAGGCTTTTACTCTTAATTTGAAATTTTGAATCATAAGTGGAAGTTACTATTTACTGTTTGAGGTGAAGACAGTCATGATTCTGAATGTATTTTCTCTACATGATGTAATACACTAGAAAGAGGAGTCTTCCCTCACAGGTAGGATAAAATCAAGTGAGAATATTTACTCTTTTTTTTTTTTTTTTGGATTATGGTATATCCTAAATAAAAATGCGAGAATTAAATGAAGTAAACTTAATTTAAAAGGATTCAGGGAGAAATTCCACTGAAGCAGATCTAGAAAATCTGCCAGTTGATTCTTCAAGCTATTCAGTTAAAAAAAAAAAACTATTTAGAAAAAATGTGCAAAGATGAAGTATAAAACGAAGATATTTACAAAAGAGAAACAGATTCACAAATTTAGAGAACAAACTTATGGTTACCAGAGGGGGAAGGCCGGGGAGAGGGAGAGATTGGGAGTTTGGGATTGACATGTACACACTGCTATATCTAAAATAAAATGCCTTTCCATGAATAAATAAAAATAAAAGCAAAAAACAAAACAAAACAAGGATTCAGAGAAACTGAATTGGCTACCCTCTCTTTTTCAGTGTTGTTGGTACCCACTAAAAGAAGTATAAGGCATATCCAAGTTGGTTCAACAAAACATTAAAATGCATCTTGTGTTTTTTTGTCAGCACATTCTGGGGAGGATTTAACAAAGCAAGCATCCTAGTTGAGAAGCTGAAGGTAAAATTTTACAGACAGGCTATATATGCACACATGTGTGTGACATACATGAACCTATGGCAGGCTTTGGGTAGGAGAATTCAGAGCACTGGGGGTCGGGAAAGGGTAGGAATTGCGTTTGAAGTAAGCCTGCATTTGTGGCGGAGGAAAAGATGTGGGAAGAAAAGCTTTTGCGCTAAAGTTGTTCGTTTAGAACTTGATTTGAAAGGAAGCCTCCATGGAGGGCTGAGAAGAGTGGCCGGGCTGGAGCTGACAGACTGGCAGTACTGTCCAGAATCAGGGTCTACTGTCAGGTCAGGTGTGTCCATCTGGAGTGTAGCAGAGTCTACACCTTGTGCTGTGTGTTACTGTAAAGCAGGGCTTATTATTAAAGGGAGTTTCAAAAAAAAATTATTTATTTATTTATTGGCTGCATTGGGTCTTCATTGCTACACACGGGCTTTCTCTAGTTGCAGCGAGCAGGGGCTACTCTTTGTTGCAGTGCATGGGCTTCTCATTGTGGTGGCTTCTCTTGTTGCGGAGCACGGGCTCTAGGCGCACAGGCTTCAGTAGTTGCGGTACACAGGCTCAATCGTTGTGGCTCACGGGCTTAGCTGCTCTGCGGCATGTGGGATCTTCCTGGAACAGAGATCCAACTGTGTCCCCTGCATTGGCAGGTAGACTCTCAACCACTGCACCACCTAGGAAGTCCCATATTAAAGGGATTTACCATGTTGATGGTATGTATTGGCTTCACGCCCCGTGTGCTTATTTCTACTTCCATGGTTTTCTTTTTCATTCAGCAGTTATTTTTGATCACCTTCTGGGTATTGAGTGCTTACTAGCTGTTGAGTGTAGGGTGAAGTTTATTATGCTCCAGAGGGCAACTGATGACTGGTTGTGTTTATTGTTTGTTGGCAAATTTTTGCCAGAAGAACTGTTACTCATGAAGGTTTAATAAACTCTTGTTACTATGAGGCAAAACTTACATTTCACGTGTGTGTCTAAGAGTAAATGCATAGATTTCATGGAAACGGAAAAGCAAAATGAAACAGATTTGAATCAACTGGATGAAAAGCTGGTCTACAGTAATTAGAATATTTTAGATTAAATATGGTTACAGCATAGGCCCTGATATCTGATTCTCTGCGTTCACATCTCAGCTTCCCTGCTTATTCGCTGTGTGGCCTTGTGCAAGTTATTTGACCATGCCACACCTCAATTTTCTCACCTGAAATCTGAGGATAGTGAGATTGTTAGAGGGTTAAATGAGACGATGCATGTGACCTTCTTAGCAGGACAGTTGGCACATACTCAGTGTTGGAGAAATAGTATATGACCCCTCCCTCCCCACCCCCAATTCCCACCATCATACTTAAGTGATTTGCTTTAATAAATAGAATAAATGGCTTGTAACTAACTTATAAATCATTTATAAATTAGTTCTTCCTGATGACTTGATGGTGTTTTTTCCAGGTAGTTTGACCATCACCACTCCCAGGGACGTAAATTTACTAGATAAACTTGCACTTCATAGACAGAGAAATAAGCTGCATCCAAACTTCTGTGCAGATTTTTAGGAATTCCTAAAAGCTGGCTCATGAAATATAGATGAATTATTATATTTTCTTAAGCACTTTCATATGGCTTCTTTTACCACATGTATTGTCTCAGCTGAATCTGACCAAGAATAGTGAATCATTTATAAAATAGCAGTAATGATAGCTTTAAAAGATATTTGTACTTAAGATAGCTAAGGGAGCATTAATTTGCATATTCAAATCCATGTGTGGCCAGTGGTGATCAGTGAGGGGTAGGAGAGAGACCAGTGATGCTGAGAAGCTTTCTGAAGAATCAGCCATTTACCTGAGTCACTGCCAGACTTAGGAACGCATATTTAAAACGATAAAACTAACACAGCATTGTAAATCAGCTATACTCCAATAAAAATAATAATAAAAAAAAGACAGTAGAACCTAAAGGATGAAAGAAAATCTTCACATATTGTCATTAATAGTCTTGCCAAGAAAGAAAAAGAAACCTTTAACGCAGCTGTCACAGTTGCAAAGGATGCATACCTTTTAGCTCAGTTTTTTTTTTATTTTATTTATTTATTTATTTATTTATTTTTTGGGGGTACACCAGGTTCAATCAACTGTTTTTATACACATATCCCCATATTCCCTCCCTTCCTTGACGCCCCCTCCTCGAGTCCCCCCCACCCTCCCTGCCCCAGTCCTCTAAGGCATCTTCCATCCTCGAGTTGGACTCCCTTTGTTATACAACAACTTCCCACTGACTATTTTACAGTTGGTAGTATATATATGTCTGTGCTACTCTCTCGCTTCGTCTCAGTTTCCCCTTCACCCCCCGCCCCCTCCCATACCTCGAGTTCTCCAGTCCATTCTCTGTATCTGCTTCCTTGTTCTTGTCACTGAGTTCATCAGTACCATTTTTAGATTCCGTGTATGTGAGTTAGCATACAATATTTGTCCTTCTCTTTCTGACTTACTTCACTCTGTATGACAGATTGTAGTTCTATCCACCTCATTACATATAGCTCCATCTCATCCCTTTTTATAGCTGAGTAATATTCCATTGTATATATATGCCACATCTTCTGTATCCATTCATTTGTTGATGGGCATTTAGGTTGCTTCCATGTCCTGGCTATTGTAAATAGTGCTGCAATAAACATTATGGTACAAGTTTCTTTTGGGATTATGGTTTTCTTTGGGTATATGCCCAGGACTGGTAGCTCAGTTTTTAAAAAGGTATGTTCCAGTTATTTGGCAAGTTCATGTTTTACTTCCCAGGCTGGACTCGATTTCTCCTCCCTAGCCTGCTTCCCTATATTCCAGATTTATACAACTGGGTGAGAATTTGGAGGTAAATTATTGAAAGATATAGAAAACCAAATTAACAGCAGCAACAAAAGATAATTATTAACTGCATAGAAGAAAAAAAATGTAGTACTGAAAAAGTGATCGTGATTGATCAACCACATGGTTAAGCTGTGAGTGGCATGCACATCTTCATGAAAATGTAAACATTGATGATGAGATCATAGTTTTAATAGGAATTATGATATGATAAATTGGGAGGCAGAGGAAGAAGGCAGAAGACAGATTGTGCGTGAATATGGTGCGTACGTGTGTGTGTGAATGAATCTGTGTGTGTGTGAGAGTGAATATGGGGGGGTGTGTGTGTGTATGTGAATGAGTGAGACACATGTAAATAATATGTGAAGGAGAACCCATTTTTCCTTGACCATAATGGGGAATCACAAGCCTAAAGGTAAGATAAGCCTAAAACTGAAAAATTAAATTAGCCATACAGGATTTTCTGAAAGAGCCCAAAGTGGTCGCTTTGGCAGAGTGGAAAATGGGGATGGGATTGAGGAACTGTTGCTTTTTTATACTAACTTGTGGAACTGTTTGACTCTTTAAACAGCTAGAGTTTCGTGAAATAAAGACTACCTTTAAAAGTAAATATAAAAAATTTAAAAAATAGGACAAGGGAGCATATAACCAAAGGTAATAGTGAAAAGTGACATGAAATAATGTCATCGACTCTAAGCCCAAATGAGCTGGAAACAAGCAGTGAGTGTTTCTGCCCATCCGCCTTTCCATCCTTTTTCCCCAGCTGTGTTCCAGAGAAGGGGGAGACGAGAGCAAGAGAGAGAGAGAGGAGGGAGAGATCCACTGTGGTGTGAGCTGGAATAGGATGGAAAGCGGGGAGAGACATTTGGAAACCTCAGTGGATGTGAGGAGAAGAGTGAAAGGAACGTCAATTTTTTTTTTTTTTTTTTTTGCTGTACACGGGCTTTCTTTAGTTGCAGTGAGTGGGGGCTACTCTTCGTTGTGGTGCACGGGCTCCTCATTGCCGTGGCTTCTCTTGTTGTGGAGCACAGGCTCTAGGCACGTGGGCTTCAGTAGTTGCAGCACACGGGCTCAATAGTTGTGGCTCATGGGCTCTAAAGCGCAGGCTCAATAGTTGTGGCGCACGGGCTTAGTTGCTCCGTGGCATGGGGAATCTTCCTGGAGCAGGGATCGAACCTGTGTCCCCTGCATTGGTAGGCGGATTCTTACCCCCTGCGCCACCTAGGAAGCCCAGGAACGTGGATTTTTTTTGTCCGTTTCCCCTCATGATCTAGGGAACAGCTCCAAGGGTCATGAGAACTTGCTGTAGTGACGACAGAATGGTTGGTTAATTTTGAAAAAGAAGATGTGAAGAATGAGAATAAAAATCTACAGACAAACAAAAATCTTTATTTTTAAAAATGAGGATAAATTGGATCTAAGAAATTCTAACCTGGTTAGTGTGCTGTTCAAGTATACCAAAAATTTGCAATGAGCTTTAAAATATGATTTGTGAGCACGTCGAAGAAGATGTAAGAATCAGTACAGCTGTCCTGCGCCTTCCCACACGCTTGACTTTTCTCACAGTGTTTCAGTTGTGTCGATTTTGTCATCACCTATCACGTAAAATAATTTTGCTGTCTTGGTGTAAGATGTGTACAATTCATCGTAAAACGACTTTTAAACTCTTCTGTGGGCTTTCAGTGCATACAGCAGACCATGGCATGGGCCATTCTCCTGTTCATGGGAAGCTATTTGTCATGATGAATTTGGATTTTTCAGAATTTGGTTTGACCTTACCTGTTCCTGTCATTCCTTACACACGTGTCATTGCGAATGCCTTACTCCTTATTCTCTCATGATGAACGTATCAGATGACTTAGGGATGAAGGAAGAGAACGTCTGAAAAATAGGAAACAGTCTGTAAGGTAAATCTCAGCAGTACAGCCCCAAATTCAGCAGGATAGTAAATAAACATGTCAGTAGGAGCAGCCAGTGCTCCCATGCTACCTCCAAATCCTCTCTGGATACAGCCCCTTGCACCTGTGGTACTTGTGATACTAAGGTATGTGTCTGACTCACTCATCTATATTTATGTGGAAATTATTGCCCATTGCAGCAAACAAACAATGTTTTAGAGGACCTGGCTCGGTGTCCCAGTGTACCTTTACTGTTTAATGTGCAGCAAGTGGCATTCACTGTTGGTACCACAGTGGGGTATCTTGCAGATGTCTGCCCCCACAGAAGCATGGTCCTCAGTGTAGCCAGCCAGGCCTGGGAGAGTCCCTGGGTGGAATTCATGACACACTAGTTGAACATATTTGCACTTGATAGAATTAACCAGGCAGAAAGGGGGCAGGGAAAGGATTTCCAAGCTGGAGTCAGGGTTTGCGAGGCAGAAGTGGTGCAGCACTTTGGGGGGAGTGTAAGTGGTTCACTGTGTATGTGTGTGGGATGCGGCGGGACCAGGATTGACAAGGGATGATGCTACAGCGGAGGCTAGATGATGAAAGGTAACAAAGAACTAAATTGAACACTCTAAGTCGCTTTTCTTAGAGTGGTATTTAAGTTTATATAAAATGTTCTGCTTATTTAAAATCCTTTAGGTTTACAATGAAAATAAGCTAATTGTTACCTAATATTCCAATAAAACAAAACGTCCCAACAAGATGAATGCTCACATTTACAAATGTCAGTTGAAGGAAATTGATTTATGTTGTTGTGTAAATTCTTTATTATGAACTTAGTGTAGAGAATATTAGTGTCATTTGTGCGTCATACAAAAACGCCCCCTCCTCCATTTCTGCTGTATTATCATAGAGTTGGAAAGACCTAATTCACCATCCAGTAGCCAGATTCTAGACCAGTCTTTTCCCCAGTACAAGGAGTTCCTCATGCGACATCGCTGAACATGCAGGTTATCCAGCCTCTGTTTGCCCACTCTAGTACTCTTCTGTTGCGGTGGGTAATAAACTACCACAGATGTTGCAGTTTAATCTCATAGTTTCTGAGGCTCAGGGAGTCCAGGCACGGCTGGACTCTGTTGTGTCCTCTGCTGTGGTCTCACAAGGCTGGAGTTGGGGTCTTGGCCAGAGTTAGGTCTCGTCTGAGTCCTGGGATCCTCTTCCGATTTGCTATGCCTGTTGGCAGAATTCAGTTGTAGGACTGAGGCCCTCAGCTCCCTGCCATCCAGGGTTCCATGCCACGTGACCCTCTCCATGCACACTTCCCATCAGAACAGCTTGTTCTTCAAAGTCAGCAGGAGAGTCTCTCTAGTGGGTGTTTGTTGTAACCTAATTATGAGAGTGCCCTACCATGTGACCTCATTATGGGAGTGGCATCCCATTACTTTGCTATATTCTGTTGGTTGGAAGCAAGTCCCAGATCTCTGCCCACACAAGGGTGTAACTCATTGGAGGTCACCTGTAGGATGCTTCCACCACACACACGCTTATCCAGTTATGCGGCTCACTGCTTGCACTGTCATTCCTTCCATATGTTGCTTGTTGTTTGTGTTTGTGTGTGTGAGTGAGAGAGACAGATGGGGGAGAGAGAGAGAGAGGGAATTTCTCCTCCCAAGTCCTCTCTTTGTTCTTCACCAACTTCTCCTGTGACCTAATTTCTAGACCTTTCCCTCTCCCAGTTGTCTGTACCTACTCCAGTTGGTCAGTGACATTCCTCAGAACTTAACTTGCACAACTCACTGTGCTACCGCTAGCAGACCAGTTCAAGTTTCGGGGACTAATGCTTTCCCTTATCTGGCTTCTATAATTCTGAAGTTAAATTGGTTTTCTTTAAATGGCACCCCACATTTTGGACTGCTACTAAATATGAAATCACCTAAACTCCATTTTTATACGAAGTGCTGTTAATTCAAGTCTTTCTAATTTAGAAATAGGACTTGATGTTTATCTTGTTTGATTTCTCTCTTGTTGGCTTCAACCCATCATCCAGACTAGCTTTGTCTGCTGTTTAGTGAATTAGTTATTCCTCCAGCTCCATGTCCTCCATGAATGGGATGAACAAGCCTTCTACGTTTTCATATGCTAACTAGTTAATTGTGGACCAGGCCTCAACAAGATTCCTGCAGCACATGGTTAGAGAGCTGTTCAACCCAGTTACCAGCCCTGACATGACTATATAGTTTTGGTTTTTCAACTCAATATAAACCAACCCTTTTGCCACGTCACCCAGTTCACATTTCTCTATCTTGTTCATAATAATACACCAAGAGATTTCTTCAGATGCCTTGATGAAATCAGAATACATTGTATGTATCAACAGTATAGGTTTAAGATAATAAGTTTTAAATTTGTGGTCCTGAGTCTAACCTACAAGCATTCAAAGGGGTTTTAAATCATTCTTGAAGTGCATTGAGTTGCAGTAATATTGGAGATATGTGATTTGTAATTAGCAACCAACAGCAGTAATCATCCTCAGGATTTTCAGGGGTCACCTTAGTCATTATTGATTGGGTAATTGTCATGTGACAGAGCAGATACAGCCCTCTGGCCATGAGTATCAGGAAGTTATGTATATCTCAATAATATGTAAAAGTTTCTATTTCTGACTTTGCCTTTGCTCTGATTTCTATAATAAATACTTATTGATGGAGTATTTATAATAATGTTTAAATGCTCGATTTGTTTGATTTAAAACTTAGATCTTGTGTTACTAGGTTTTAAAGTTAGCAAAAAGGTATAGTGAATCAGATACGTATAAGATTATTTATGTACTGTATTGTGATAGAAAAATAAAAATCCAGAGCCCGCTGGTATAAATATTTTGATTGTTTGAACTTTAGATATTTGCAGTTGAATACATGTGACTCATGAAATATGTAAAGGACCTTACGTATTTATAAACATACACTTTCTGAGAATAATTTCTAAGTATGAGATATTTTCTAAAACTTCATGATTTTCCTTTAAAAGAAAATGGGAGGACTAACAGAGAGCTTCGTGTGGTCAGTGTATATACAAAGTAGTCAAAAGCAAACTTAACAGACTTTTCCTTATTCTCTTCCTACTGGAGTTGGTTCTTTTTGAAGTAAAAGCAACAGGTGCAGTAACAGTACTTTCCTCTCATCTCTGGCCAGGATTCACCTAAATTTTGGAGAAGAGTGAAAACGTAGAACAAATGAAACCATCTGCCACTCCCAGCCAGCTAGCGCCTAGCCCACAGTTGGGGACAATGCTGGTGCCACATGAGTCGGCTCCTGGACAGGCCCCTGCTGGGCCTCGTTGCAGAGGTTAGGGCACATCCTGTCAGCACAGATTTCAGGATGTGACTCCTCACCGGCCAGTTTATACAGAGATCAAAGACACTTTTAATTTGCGTTTAATAGCTCCTTGAGAAACCATCCACCATATCCGCAATGCCGATTGTATAAAAAACAACCACATCAGTATGTACTGTTTTTGAAATCTGAAATAGGGTTAACCTCTTCAAATGCTAAGTATGAATATATTAATTTTTTCTTGAATCTAATCTCTTAATCCTTTTCTCATAAAATTATAAGTAAAAGATGGTGTGAACAGAAAGGAGTACTTTGTTTTAGATGATTTACACTTTGTAATAATTTTCATTTCTCTGAAAGAAGCCTTTCAAACAGAACTTCTAAGAAAATGGTTTAACCCATTTGTCAGTGGGTTATTTTTATACCAACATATAACTTCAAACTATATACATTAACACTATTTTCCTGAGACTATTTTTATTAGAATTTTAATAGGATTGTAATTTTTATTTGTGTATTAATTCTTTTGTGAATTTTTACAGCTTACAAGAAAATCACTGGGTGTCTTACAGTCCACGGTGACTGCTCAGAGCTGTGACTGATAAACAGCTGTCACACAACAAATTTGCATAAGCAGCTTGTCCTTTGTCAGGTCCGTGAGTTGACATCTGTTTGAATGACAGATGTCAGTGTAGTTAAGATGCACTTTAATTTGGGAGTGTTAATCTAAATGAGGCTCTCACTTCTGTCCTTTGCATTTTAGAAACAAATGTAGCTATTGCCACTGATATAATTGGCTGCTTCTTTGGTGAAGAAGCATAACACACAACACTAGTAGCTCTTTGGATTGAGCTTTCTATGGGTAGGACCTGTAAAGAGATCTCAAAATTTGTCATTGTGACCATTTTGTGAGCCACTGTGACCAGTCAGAAAAGAAGTCTATCGATCAGCAATGGCTGACATTTCACAATGGCCATGTAGAAAAATGTTATTGGATTTATTAATGTTTCTCATCAGCTGTAATCACCAGCAAATTTAAGTAAAAATGTCACAAGCCGAATCTGTTTAACAATGTGCTACTGTAAAATTTTAAACAACTTTTATAACCTCTAATTTTGATTAGTATATTTAAAATGCCACTTTTATCAACTCATTACTAGTGGATTTGAGAAAAAAGCATATGGGAAAAATAAGGGAAGAAAATAGCTTGGGAATTGGTTTTAGATAGCGAAAGATTTTGATTTATTGAGATGAATCTCACGTAACATAAAGTTAACCATTTTAAAATGAACAATTTGATTTAAGAAATGAAAGACATACTATTATACAAAAAAAAAGAATAGAAAGAGCTGACATATTAACTGTTGCATGACTGATATGTCTATATATCAGTGTAAAATGAAGGGCATTTCTGGCAAAATTCTGAGAGAGAGATTTAAGCAGCTTAATAACCAAAAATAAGGATATTTCAAGAAAGCACTGTGTGATGACGATGATGCTCACCGTCATCGAGAAGAAAACCTGGGTTTCCCTGAATTAATTTTAAGGAGCCCAGCAAGCACTAAGCATAGGAGTGTATGCTGAAATTTCTGCATCGTTATAGCTTTGTTCTGCTTGCCTTTTACTTCTTTATACCTGAAAGCATATTCTGTGATTCTTATTTAAGTTCTCAGGCATTTTAATCTAAAGTAAGGACATACTGCTCAGAGAATGTTATGTCCAGATTTTCTGCTGTTTATTGAACAGTGTTCTGGTTGTACCAAACTGGACCTACCACCTTTGGATGATAAAATGGCACGAGGAAGTTAGAAGGGTTTTTCCTTGATATTTTTGGGCATCTGTGTTTTGGTCATATGAATGTTAATGAATGAATTTTTACCTGCTTCTGAATTTATATATTTTATATTTATTTAATTTCAACCCTAGGACATAACCAGCATTGTGAACATCAAAACTGTCCTTAGAAATTCTTAAAAAAATTTTGTCACTGATTAAGTTATTTGGCATTAATTTTAATTTTGGTGCATGTACTCAAAACTGGAAAAAGGTGAGACATAGGCTATGTTTTAAAGTCAGACGCAAAGATTCTCATGGATTGGAAGTAGAACTGAGTGATGTCTATGTACTTTCCATTTTAAGGAATTTAACCAAATATGACATCAAATTATTTTGCATATTTAATATGTAGAATATGTTAGCCATAAACATCACTGAATGGTTTGAAATTTTATTCCATTAGCTTCAAATTTTTGTTTTTTTATAGTGAGATACCAGGGTTAATTGTAAAAGCTAGAAATATGTAAAATATAAAATATTTTAAAGCAAGACTTTTATTACTTCAAGCAAAGACTGTGTATATACTTATTTTGAAGGTTATAAGTTTTCTCTGTAATTGGCATACAGTTACTCACATAAAAACCTTTGTCCATTTTATTTATATTCTATGCTTATTTAACAAAGCTAAACACGAGACCCTGTTTAATTCAGCATAAATTATTTTCATTATGGAAAATTTCAAGCACACACAAAACTAGAGAGAATTATGTAATGAACATTGCTTTACTGATTTCCTACTTCAACAGTTGTCAACATATCATCAGTCTTATTTCATCTATTTTCCCCTTCACTTGATTATTTTAATGCAATCTCCAGATAGCATATCATTTTACCATTAATACTTTTATCTGTATCTGTTACTGATGACTCTTAACTATAATGTAGTTATTTAAAATTATTAATATTATTTCTTTAATATTATCTAACATTTAGTTATTGTATTGACATAAATTCTGCAGCATTAGGCAAAAATTAATAGTCTAGATTCTTCTGTACCTGATGTCTCATTAGTGAAGAAAATAACAGTGTAAAGCAGAAAGCTGTTATAGTTAGCCGCTTACCTTTTGAGGTTGATAAAGTGTGGCATATGGTTGGCTGTACCTGGTTTTGTCCAGGTGGAGTTTTAAATAGTGGGGTGAGCATATGGAAATATAAGACCAAAAGGATTCATAATGGCAAGGAGGGAGGCTGTGTTCCATGTCCACTAGGCTATGGAGTCCAGAGCGGAAAAGGGATTATCCTGAGACAGAGACAAGGGGCAAAAAGGAGATACTGGGAAAAGAGAGTCATATGTGACAGTGAATTTTAGTGGGTTTCTCCAGAGAAATGATGAATTCTAAAATGGTGGCGTAATGGAGAACAATAGAAAATAATGAGTGAATCAAAATGACCAAGAGATATCAGAGAGAGATATTAAAAAAAAAAAAGAGTAAAAACTTTTTTTTTTAATTAATTAATTTATTGTATTGGCTGTGTTGGGTCTTTTTTGTTGTGCGCGGGCTTTCTTTAGTTGCAGTGAGTGGGGCTACTCTTCGTTGTGGTGCACGGGCTCCTCATTGCCGTGGCTTCTCTTGTTGCGGAGCACGGGCTCCAGGTGCGTGGGCTTTAGTAGTTGCAGCACATGGGCTCAATAGTTGTGGCTCACGGGCTCTAAAGCACAGGCTCGATAGTCGTGGCTCACAGGCTCTAAAGCGCAGGCTCAATAGCTGTGGCGCACGGGCTGAGTTGCTCCGTGGCATGTGGGATCTTTCTGGAGCAGGGCTCGAACCCGTGTCCTCTGCATTTGCAGGCAGATTCTTAACCACTGTGCCACCTAGGAAGCCCGAGTAAAAACTTTTAAATCAGTACTCTAGGAGGGGCCTAGGCCATGGCTTTAGTTCCTGCCATTGCCAGTATCCTTCACTAGGAAGACTTTTTGTAAGGCTGGAATCACTATTTCTGCCTCCAGGTAGTAACCAGACAAGTATCTCAACAGTCGGACTTCATGACTTGACTTCCCAATGGGCCCAAGTTCACAGGGTTTTATGAGTGTGAAGTCCTGCTATGTAATAGTAATAGAAAAACCTAGTTCATTCTCAGACAGGGTAGAAAAGGAATTTTTGTCTTTATTCTGGTATTTTGAGTTGCTGAGTAAAAATATATCGTGTTTGACTACATCATGGCATAATCTCTGTAATGTGTCTGTTTAGAGACTCTACCTGTGTTGGCAAAACAACACCAGCTTGAACCTCTTCGAATATAAGCAGGATGTTGCTTTTTTGGTTTGGGGGAAAGCAAACAAGACTTTATCCACACTTAAACAATAAGTCTAGCTTATCAAAGATTTAACTAGAACTTGATTTATCCAATAATCTTTTTGTTAGTTCCTTAAGTGTTTTTAACACCTCCAAATATAGGATACTGTCTTCTGTTTTGATAATAAAACAATAATTGTTACTATTTGTTATGTCTCTGGTATTATAAACTAGATGTTTTTTCTCTTTAATCCTAACAAATTAATCAGGTATACATGTTGTCCACATTTTAGAGTTGAGGAAACGCAACCTCAGTGAGGTCAAGTGTGTTAAAGTTCACTCAGCTTGTACGCAGAAAGGCCAGAATTCAAACTTGGTCGTGTAATGCCAAAGCTTGGACTCTTTTTATTCTGTCACACCACCTAATTTGTGTAACATACCTAGTATAGCTCCTGGGACATGGTGGTTATTCAAAAATGGTTATTTTTCTTACCGCCAATGATGGGAACCTGATGTAGGTTCTCATACAAACACATGGTCATGTACATGTAAGTAACCCTGCAATGGCACAGGAATGTTTTTAGGTTCTTTCTAGGCAGTTGGGCCGTCAGCTGATGAGAGTCTGAATTAGAAGTTACTTGTAATCTGTCAGTTCATTGATTGTGTCGTATAAGAAAGCACCTTGGGTACACCCTTTCTAGTAAATAACAATTACTGTCTGTTTTAGTGTCCATCTTAGAAATTTACTACATTTTAATATTCACCCAAGTAGCAAGAGGTTAGTATTGGCTTTCATATTGCCAGAATAATCTTTAAACTTTTAAGCCATTCTAGGGGCACATTGATGTAAAGGCTTAAACAAGTATATTGCAAGTATAAGTGTAGTTCATATATGTGAGAAAAAATATGTGCGTATACATACACATATAAGTGGATATCTGGACTAGAATATTCAGGTTGCTGAATATCTATAGATATTTTACATTCATTCAAAATGAAAACATAAACATTTTTGCTGATGAACTTGAAGCTCCAACTAAATAGGTACTTTAGATTGATTTTATTAAAAAAAAATTCTTGCACTTTGAATAATACAGAAAGTTGATGTGTTTGCAAGTTTTAATATTAAGTTGCCATGGTCACACAATTTGCCCTACATAAATATGCAAATAGATTTAAATTCATTGAATTATTAGTAAACTTGTACACGTTAGTTACTAGTTTATAGAGAAATGAAGAGCTCAGGCAAATCATGTAAATTACCTAAAAGATTTTTTTGTGTATATGAACAGTTTTAAATGCTTTTAAAAATTACAAATGTAATTTACATTACCTTGCAGAAATTTTAGAAAACAGAAAAAGTAAAGAAATATGGAATAGCACTGTCTCAACACGGTAACTGTTAACATAGTGGTAAATTTCTTCAGTCTTCTCCACGCATTTTTAAAATTATTATAGGGAATACACAGTTCTGCTTCCTAATGTTTTACCCCCTGCTTAACATTGTATCATAAGCATTATTCTTAACCTGGATTTTAATGGCTGAAAAGGTTGCCTGCAGTCTATACAAATAGTTTGCCTTTTCATTTCCCATTTTCTTTCAGGCTGTTCCCCCTGTTTACCATAGACAAACAAACACAAACAAAAGCAATCATCACTGATCCTTTGAATTAGAGGACCTGTTTTATTTTACATGCCTAGGTTTAAATACATTTTATTTGTCAGTTAACGGATGTTAATTACTATATCATACCTGAACTCAACCACACCATGCAAACCAAGAACTAGAATATTGCCATTCATTTATATCTAATTTGTATCTACATGTGTTTTTGCCCCATAACATCCTCCTGCCTGCTCTTAGAGGTAACCACTCTTGAATTTTGTGTCTATCTTTTCCTTGCTTTCTGTTTGTTTTGTCTCACACACAGTAATGCCTAAACAATGTATTGTTTCGTTTCACTTGTTTTAAACTTCATAAAAAGCTAACAATAGATACGATCTTTTGGTACTTGCTTTTTTCACTTAACATAGTATTCCAGAGATCTGTGTTATATGTGGCTGTAGTTCAGTCATTTTTACTACTTACTAAAGTAAACAGGAAAAAAAATCCTAATTTATTTATTCATTTTTCTGCCAATGGATGTTTGAGTTATTAGGAATTTTTGGTTTGTCTTTACTATTACAAACAGTGCTCTTATGAAGTCATCCATGTCTTCTATACATGTGTGTGTGATTTTCTTTTGTGTATATATCTAGGGCTGGAGTTGCTGTGTCTTAGTATATACAAATGACCAACTTTATAAAGTTGAGTCAGATTCTCATCCAACGTATATTTCTATCAATCTGCATCTTCTCCAACACTTGACACTTACACTTTTGCCAATTGAAAGAGTAGAAAATGTTACCTCATTGTGCCCTTGGCATGCATTTCCTTGCTTACTGATGAGTTTGAGCATGTGTTTCCTTTTCTGTAAAATGCCTGTTCAAGTCTTTTGCCCATTTTTTCCCATTGGATCATTTGTCTTTCTAATTGTAAAAGTTCTTTGTATGTTTAGAATACTAATAGTCTGCCAGTTGTATTTATGCCAAATATCTGCTCTTGGTTTGTATCTTATATTTTCATTTCTATAAGGTGCTTTTGATGAAAAGTTCTTAATTTTTATGTAATTGAATTTATCCACCTTTTATGCTTAGCACTTTTAGGAAATTAATAAATCCTTCCCTATGTCATCATTTATGTTTTCACCTAAAATTTTTAAACTTTTGCTACTGATATGTAAGTTCTTAATGCACCTGTAGTTAATTTTTGTTTATGGTGTAAGGTAGAGTTGCAGTTTCATTTTTATTCATACAAATAACCTTTTTTTTCATGATATTTGTGTGTGTATGTGGACCCTGTTTTTTGGCTCCTTATTTTATTCTATTTGTAAGTTTATCTATCCCTGCACCAAAGCCATGCTGTTTTAATTACTGTAGCTTTATATCCAATAGGGCATATCTTCCCTCTTTTTCTTCTTCAGAAATGTATTGGTTATTCTTGGCCCTTCTTCCGTAATACATTTTACAGTCAAATTAATTATTCATCACAAGCTGTGCTAGAAAATCTCTGCCTTTCTCCTTTGTGCACCTGCTTCTATAAAACTCATGATTCTTTGAGAGCAGAGCAGAATGTCCACTCTTTGCAAGTCATTGTATTCCAATGAGAGGGGAAGGGGCTGAGCTGCTAATGACCAATTCTGTATCCTAAACTCATCCATCAGGAAGTCACTGTAGTCCTCTTGGGAAACACTGAGTGAAAGATGGGCCAGGAAGCTGGGGGAGTTTAGGGAAAATTTTTTCAAGGAAGCTGAGGAGTGTGACTAAGACCTCCCTCGACTTCCAGCAATTTTCTAAAATTTCCAGAACTGACTCTGTGGAATAAATCAGTGTGCTCGGACATACTCTGAGCACTCTGATTCATAGCAGATGGTCTTTTGTGTATATTTATCCATTTTTGTGAAGTTCCTATAACTTCTAAAATCTTTTTTGACTTAAATAAGAATGATACACATTTTACTTAAGTAAAAAATTTATTGTTTATGTTTCTAGGCCGTTATCCTACAATTACTAAGACTTTCTATATTGATACCTATGATGTAGAACAAACTATTAAATAGCCTTCTGTACCTCCTAGTATTTCTTTAAGGAAAAAACCGTACCTTGAAGCAAGAGTTAAATGCCATTTTACTGTCATCCCTTAGTCTTCCTCTGGTACATTTTTGAAAAGTAGAAATTATTAGCTGAGACCATAGCTGTTCCAGTATTTTTGCTTATGGCCACATTTCCCCCTTATATAATTCTTTTTATAGCCTAGAAGGAGAAAGTTATGTAATATGAGAGAGATATCTACCTTTATTCCTTATAATTACTTCTTTGTCAGCTTTAAGCTAGCTCTGAGGCCCCTATGAGAGTGTGTCAAGTACATCCCAAGGAATGAGACAAATTTTGTGGATAGTATTGGCCCTATAATATTGGTTTATGACCAAACATTCCAGAGTAATTACCTTCTTTTGAGGCAATACCTGGTGCTTCTTGGTTTTGTTGTACTATAGTAGAGAGAAAGGAAGGTACTAGTGATTTAGTATTTTCCCTCAGAGCATGGAATTTTTCACGGACCAGGAACACATTGGCAGCATGAAACATGACACACCCTCAGACACACTTAAATATGTACAGATGGGCAGCATGAAGTCTTATGTACATATCCAGATAGACATGTATACATATATGCACATACACAAACACATATATATGCTCATATGTACATACATACACGTGTGTGTGTGCCTGTGCATGCACCCTAGAGTACCCTGGAATACATTCTGAGGGTGTAAGGGCTAAAAGACATATAAAGTGGCAGATCACACGAAGTCTTTTAATGCTACTGTGAGACTTTGCCCTAACTGTGGGAGTGTGGAGGACCAGCCAGCAAACACCTGCCATTTCAGGTTGGACTTGAAAAGCTGTGTAAAGATTTGTCAGAAGAAGAAGATAGGAAAAGGGACTTCTCCTCTTAGAGTCTCTCAGGCTCCTCCTCTGTGTCCTAAATTTGAGTAGGTTTCCCCCAGGGTTCTCTGCTCGGTCCTCTTTTCTCTCTCCTTTTCCTTAATAAGGTCAGTGGGTCTCACAGCATCACTTATCACCTGACTAGGAATAACTTCCAGCTTTCTCTCTTCAGAACTCATCTCTCTGCTGAGCTCCAGGCTTTTATTTTCAGCTACTTGCTAGACTTCACCTCAATATCCTTTTTTCCCCCTAACTTTTAGAGCTTTTATTGAGATATAATTGACATACAATAAACTGCATATATTTAAAGTGTACAATTTGATTTTTTTTTCTTATTAGTGATGTATATACGGCAATCCCAATCTCTCAATACTTAGGAGATCCTTTAAATTCAGTCATGTTTACACTCAGCTGATTTTTACCAACAGCACCCTTCACCCCGATTTAAAACCTTAAAATTATGTTTGACTCTTCACCCCCTTGTGCCTCGTAGCTCCGTTAAACACAGAGCAGAGTTTTTCTTGCCGTTTCACATCTCTTCCAAGTTCACTGCCACTACCCTAGTGTGTAGCTTTCAGTATCTATTGTCTCATACCTCAGATCTCTTAAGTGCACAGTTGCCCGATTGCTCATCTTAATAATCACCACGTGATTCTAATTTTTTCACTGGCTTTTCATTGCTTTTAGAATATAATTGAATCTCCTTAGCTTGGTATTCAAGGCCTCTATTGTAGAACTACATCACACTCCAGGCCCAGCTCCCACTTACTGCTTTCATGATCCCTATCTGGGACCAAAGCAGACTTGTTCCTGTTTCCTATGTGTGACCAGAGCTGTTCTGCTTGTGTGCTTTATTCATTAAGTCAACAAATATTTATTAAGCATCTATGTGCTAGGCATTGTTCTAGGTCCTTCATCAACATCCATGAACAAAATGACAGAAATCTCAATCCCTATCCTCAGGCATCTTACATTCTAGCAGGGAGAGGAGGTTGGGGAGGGGGCAGTAAATAGAAGAAATTAATATATTTTATAGTACATTAGCAGGTGGTAGCTACCAGCGGAGAAAATAGAGCAGGATAGAGGGGGGAATGAAGAAGGAGGCTGGAGGGGGAGGTGTTTAGGGGCGAGAGTGGGATGGTGGTTGAAATAGGCGTGTAGTTCTGCTATAGTTTCTTATCCTTTAGTTGCACCCCCATTTCTTCTTGTCAAATCCACATGGATTTGGGGGCCTGTCTCCAGTGGCACCTCCTTTGTGAGGCCTTGTCCTTCTCTCAGCTGATGTCAGCTTCCTTAAGTTGTCCATGCCTTTCTTATTATTGCCCTTGCTTAGTGACAAGTACTAGTTTCTTCCTTGTGTTCCTCAATTACCTGTTAATTTATCTCTGCTTTCTTATTAAGAGCTGGGATCTTTGAAGAAAGCATTTGCTATCTGGACTTCCGTGGTTTCTTTAAGGCAGTAGTTAAAAGCACTGGCTTTAGAGTCTGCCTGGGTTTGCATCCTGGCTCCATCACTTAACTAGCTGTGGGACCTGGGCGACGTACTCCAGCTCGGTGCAGCTTCATCATCTCTGATCTCTCTGTCTCAAGTTGATTGTTTTCTGCCTGATTTTCTTTGTCACTTTCTGTTTGTCTCTTACATTATCACACTTTCTAAATTGTGGTTATTTGTGTGTTTGCCTTCCTTCCCTGAATATAAGTTGCAGGAAGGTGGAGAACGTTGTCTTGTTCCCTGTTTTGTCCCCCTCCCACTTGAAATGAATGGATGTTTGTACAGGTAATGTGGAGGTGTTTGGAACACCTCGTGTCCTATATAAATACATAAAGTATGCAGATATAGTAGGAGATGCACAATGAACATTTGGGATCGTTGAAAAAAAGTCCTTTGTTAATGCTTCTTGATGAAGAAAAAGAATATACCCTTTTCACATGGCTTCTACTTTGTTTTATCTTAATCTGTTTCCTTCTCCTGTTTCCATTAGAAATCACGTAGGCATTCTCTCCTTTAGCATCTTTATGTTTATGGGTTTTAGTAGCATCGATTTTCTTGTAAGGAGTAACTAGTAAATGATTATAAGATATTTTGCGAATCTAAATGCAAAAAAAAAAAGTATTTTATAATAATGGATGGGAGAAGAGAGATGGAGAAAGGGTTTTAACATTCTTTCATTGAATTTCAGCCCCTGAATGTGTGGTAGTTCCTGGAATGATAGTAGTCAGTACTGATTCCCCAAGCCCATTGCCTCTGCTGACTGGAAATGTAGAGTGATGGGTCCAGGCTTCCAAGAATATGTGACTGTCCTTGAGGGAATACTAAAATTAACCCGTATTCCATCCAAATTCTTCTAAACCATTAATACTTTATAACCATCAATCTCCATATGATTTCCCTATGTAAATCAACCATGAGTGTATGGTTCAGTACATTAACTACTGAAGATCTAACACGTTAAAAGAACTATAGCACATTTCAGCCAAAGCAAAATGGTTCAGTTCTACCATCCCTAAAGCTGATCTGTGTTTACATCTGTTTATAAAATCTGAGCATCCGCCACCCCCGCTCGGTCGACCTAATGCTTCAGTGCTCTCTTCTAATAAAAAAATCAATATACGCACCCAGCACTCATGAGTAACCCTATAATAATAAACAGAATACGTGCAATTGAGAAAAATAATGTGAGGAAAAAACTGATTAGGATTGTGGTCAACCACAGTTTCTTAAAAAAATAGATATTATGCAATATTAAGAATATAATAATCCTTTTAATTTGATTATACCATTTTCTTAAGAAATCCTCAATATTAAAATATGTTTTGGTGTTCTTTTCCTTCACGCAACTAATGATGCAGTTTAATTTAAGGAATTCTAATTAAGATGTTTTAAACTTTGACTTAATTTTATAATTCTATTTCTGGCTCTCTTTTTTGATGAACATTTATAATATGAACATTTATAAAGGAGTGTTTATATTCTAAATAGTCAATATGATATCAAATAATACATGAAAATTTTCATGGTAACAAATGTATCTTTTAAAAATGTATATCTTTATTTTCCTAGAAATACAGTTGTTCTATTTTTATGCTATGTTATATTGGTAATTTTCCATTTCACAAAATTTTTACAATAAAATAAAATATGCTTTAAAATATGACTGCTTTAGGCCTTTGCAAACACATCAACTTCTTATGCAAAATAGGGAATGTACAATTCAGATTATTCACTCTTTTACTAATCTTTGATGGTTGCACTTTGATAAATAAATAGATCATCTAAGATTCAATAGGCCAATTGCAGCATATAATAGCTATTCAGAGGCAATTAAACTGCCTTTTTTCATGCCGGCGTGTGAGCCGCCCTTTCACAACCTTCAACTTGATTCGTGGTGATTCAAAATTAACTTAAAAGTCTTGTTTGCTGACAGCTTAAAGCTTAATTGACTGAAAGCCAAATAGAGTGTGTTCTGTATTCAGCACTAAGGCTATTGATAAAGCCGTGTGTAAATTGCGCATGGTGAAAGACAGCGATTGGGCCTCCTGTTCTTGTATTAGTCCACAACTTAGCATTGCTGCACAGTCAGAATTGCTTTGTCAAGTCTTTTATCACACCAGGTTAACTCTCTCTGGAGCTCCCCCAGCAGCCGAGCAGTCCAGTATTGAGCTTCTACGATACAGTGGGGCCTGTGATAATTCTGTTACTTATTTGTGGTTTCATTTTTTTTTCTTTAATATAGTATTGGCCTTTCATTTCTGAACAGGACTGTTGGTAGTGTATTTCAAGAACTTACTGATTTTCTGTATTTGTCACTTCAGGAAAGAGCAGAGTGTTTAGGTTTAGGGGTTTTGAAAAAATATTTTGAGAAAAGCAGGTATCAATATCGATTTGTCTCTTATGAAAATTAAATATAGCCATTTTGAACACTTAATTAGGATAAGGAATGCATGCTTAATAGCCTCGAGTGTAATGTGACTGTTACCTTACACTAACAATTACACTGTTGGATTCTTTCAGTACTTTTACACAAAAAATATTTCAGTGCTTATAGGTGCCTTATAAGTATGTGCATTTCTTTTTTAAAATTGATCCTTAAGGAGTGAATGGGATGGATTATTAATATATATTAGTATATTCTGTAAAATTTCATAGTTATACCTTTTTCCAAATAAACCTAAATAGATCCAGTTGTATGGAGAAGATAATTTGCATATAAAAATGCTTTAACAAAGAATGAAAAATTTGGAAGCAAAGCTAAAACAATTTTCAGAAGCACTGTACTGTTGCCGGCTATTATGTTTATGAAGCTTGAAACTCTGTATGCATTATTTTTTAATGTGAAGATTTTGATCTGGGATTGATTTAATAACTTAAAAATGTAAGTTTACCATGTAATGTGTTTTGAAGGTATTTCATAAGTAGCAATTATGTTTTAAGTTTGGCTTTTTGGATTCATTCTGTGTACAATGACATTTAAATATGTTTATCATGCACTCTTCCTTCTACTTTTTATTTCTTATCTTAATTTTATACAATCAGCTCTTACATTCAATAAGCAGATTCACTACCTTTTTTGAAATTCTTTTCATTTACCTTATGTTGTTTACATTAATTAAATATATGAAATGTGATAAAGCTTAAATTGCCTATTTTAATGTCCTTACATTTTAGTGTAGTTGTTTTAGAGTTTAGGACATTCAAATGAAAAATATAAAATCAAATCCAGTTTTGATAATGATTTTGATGGAAATAATGATTATAATCATGAAAATGTTTTTTTCATTATTGTGTATTTCAGATTATACATAATGGCATTGAAAATATATTCTGCGTCTTTAACATTTGCTTGCAAGAAAGGTCTTTTTAATTTTAGTATCTTATTTTCTTTTTACTTTAGCATGAGACTTAGAATTGTATATTGCTATCTCTTATTGATATTCTGGTAACCATAGCTATCTAATTTTACCTGCCTTCCAATTGATTTCCAATAAGAACCTAGTCTATTCATAAAGAATCAGGATAAGGTGCAACTTAGTTTCAAAATAACTATAATTTAAAATAGTGTGTTACTCCTATATACTTTTCGATAAAATAGTAATCATGCTTCAAAATGTAAAATCCAGAAGAGTACCCGCTTTATTGAAGTTTCACCTGTACCCAGTGAGATTTGAGAGTTGAGAATGAATTGCTTTTATTGATCATGTTTTTGTATTAACAGTTAATCTAACATATTTTTAAAGGCATGAATTATTTGAAAACAGCATTTTGTTTCTTTTTCATTACGTAGTTGCTTAGTATATACAAAACAATTTTATTGTTAGGAAGGGCAAATAAAATTCCTTTTGTTATTTTTACCTTTAAAAAAAAGGAGGCTAAATTTAATTGTAGAGATAAATCAGTTTTGTTTTAAAGTAATTAAACAATTGTAATGATAAAAGAACAAAATTTATTACTTAAAATTTAGTGTAGCATAAATGTTGATTGTATAAGTAGATGGTATAAATATTGATTCTGCAGTCAGTAAGAGATTAGCAATAAGAGATTCAATGGTACAGATTCTGAAAGGGATGAAAGCACTTTGTCAGGCTTTGCTGACTTTGCCAGCAATGTTTTATAAATTAAAAAATGAGAACTTACCTGAGGTTCTGAGAGAATTTACCTATTTTAAGAAGGGTGAGGTCAAAGTTAAGTCCAGTGGTACAAATTTTATAGATTTTACGTTTTAAAAAATACTACATTTTCTGACAAATTGTTGCAGTTGCAAAACTTTACAGGTTTTTTTGATTCAGGGCTCTTCTAGGAGAGTGTGACTAATTTATATTCACAATATTGATGCTAACTTTGGATATTCCCCTTTTCTCTTGTTGTCTGCACATTATACTTTTACATAAGTTGATAAGTTTTAGTTTTAGTATTTTTTTTATATTTCCAAAGAAGTTTATCCTTTTTATAATGACTAGACTTACTTGTTTTTAGTTAACTGATTGCTCAGTGTAACTCTCAATGTACCTTAACAAGTGAAAAGGAATGGCAATTTTTATATTCTGTGGTATATTGAAAGTATATTTCAATGCTGCATGTAAGGGAAGATTTGACCATTAAAAATCATCTGTGATGAGATTTGGTTTTACATTACCTTCTTTAATTTCTGAGTCTTGAAATGTTTTATACATTGAAA
Organism: Hippopotamus amphibius kiboko; assembly: GCF_030028045.1. Lineage (NCBI taxonomy): Eukaryota > Metazoa > Chordata > Mammalia > Artiodactyla > Hippopotamidae > Hippopotamus > Hippopotamus amphibius. Next base: position 97,265,677 of record NC_080196.1, read on the forward strand.
TATAATATTATAACATTACATTTACCAAACTATCCAAGCATTTACACTTGTTTGTATCTTAGCGCTTGAAGCTTTATTTTGGGATATTGATAGAAAAGTGAAAAAGTCATAGATCAAATGGGCTGATGATTAAATGACTAGAAAGTTTCTGTTACAGTTTATATTTGTACTATGTGTATTTGGCATTTTAAAGGACCTAAAGTAGCTATTAAGCTAAAAGCATACTTTTGTTTAGTTATCTAAATACTCCTGGGAAGATATCACATGTCATCCAGTTAAATAAAAAATGTTCATATAATATCATGACTTTCATTTAGGTTGAAATCTGTATTAAAGTTGAAAGTGATAAGTTGTAAAACTGTAGATGAGATCATAAGTATCTGGCCATATATTTTTATTTGAGCTTTTAAAAAAGAAGAATGAATTAATGTCTTTCAGATATGACATTTTCATTAATATTAGCTTGAAATTGAGAGGCTGAGTGTGATAGCGTACAAGAATTAACTTGTATAAGTACAGAGAAAATTACCTTGACCATCAAATTTACGCATACGGTTCAATAACATTACTAAATAAGATCATTCTATATTATTTACTCAATCTTTCAAGTAATAGAAAGAAGATAAATATGTCCTAATTTTCTCTCTACCTCATGATATCTAAAATAATGCAGGACCCATTATAGTTGATACTTAGTAATTGAGATGATCATATATTGAAAGAGATATGAACAGCATTGATAAAAGAGGCATTATTTTAAAAAACATTCAGGATCAAAGCCAAGATGACTTCCTGATGAATTCTCTGTTGTGATTAACTTAATTTTATTTGGCTTGTATGTAATGCTGAATTATATATGATGCTGAATGTTAGGAAAAACATCAGATTTTATTTAGATAGATCAAACGGGAAAGAGTTGATTGTAATTCTGTGGGTTATGCCATGTTATTAAAAAGAGGCTGATCACTATATTGATGTCCTTTTTGCTAATCATTTGAATAAATCACCCTTTAATCTAGTAGTAAATATGTATTAATATTTAGGGGTATTTTTAGATAAGACAATGCATGGTTAAACGGAGTGGTTGAAATATCCCTAAGTGCTAATGAGTACTTATTTGGTAGTCTATACTAATGCTTTAGTGGATGCTGAACAAGTTTAGATGTTAAGCTTTTTAGGAAGAGTGAATGATGGCTAATGATTATTTAATGACAGATCTCTGGACTGAAAGGCATTTAGCACTCAAAGTATACTGCAGAGCCTATTTCTCAAAGCTTCAGACAGGTTTATTTGGTCTCACCTTGAATAGAACAGTGCTATATTGATTTCATTGGTGTGGATTTAAACACACTCTCGGCTTAGAATAGCACTCGTATGCAGTAGAAAATGATTGTCTTAACCCTTATGGAGACTCTAAGCTATTCTCTGATATTATGACATGAACTTTGGAAATGGTCATGAATTTATTTGCAGTGTTTGGTGTTCAGTATGTGAGTTTGGAAAATATTTGTGCACACGAGCTTATAGGAGACATTACCTTACATGGAGGCTTGTGTGGAGGTAACTAAAACTTAAAGTTATATTTTAAATCAGTGTTTTCCTCTGAATACTGAGTACAAACATTATTACTATTCAAAAACCAAATATTAAAATAATATGCTATTCAACAGGGTAACAGTTGCTCAGTACTTTGTATTTTCTCAGTATGTTTCAATATGCCATATATATATATACATGCCATATAAAATCCAGTTTAATCAAGTTGCTTCATATGCTTGATAGAATACTTCCCCCAAATTTTTACATTTGTTATAGACAGACCCAGTAGAAAATAAATATAACATTATTAGATACTATAGACTAAAACTTATTTTGACTTTTTTCTAATTATAAATTTTGTTTCATGTTAATTTTTAAAGAAGTGTGTTTTGAGTTATGCAGCACTTGAAGATACCTAATATAGATTTATCTTGGAGCAGGTGTCAAACATTAACTAGTTTCTATGCAACGAAACATTGACTTACAGCCAACGAATATTCTAGAGGTCGATCTGGAATGATTTTGCCATGAGTGCCCACTCTCTTTGTGCCCTTCACTTTGTCACTTGAACACTTAACCTACTTGACCTTCCTTATCTACAAAATATGAGTATGTTTGGTTTGAAGAGCCCTGTGATCCCCTTTTCCTCTAAAATTCTGAAATTTCCCACTAATATTCATCTAATGTTAGACCTGGGAGATGTTTTACACATGCTACTTCTGGTGTGTTTTCTTTTCCTCTTAAATTCTTAATGGTTTTTCTGTTTTTGTAAAAGAAATTTGGAATGTGATTGTAGTAGCATATAAATAAGTCATTATAGCAGTATTTTACAGAAATCAAAAACATTATGTAAAATATTAGAAAAATTATTAAATTATTTCTTTTGCTAATAAGAGAAACAGTTTTATTTGAGAAAAATTGTAAGCATAAAAATCAATATACCTGCATTTTCTAGGTTTTTACATATGGAGGTATCTGTCTTAATAAAAGATGAACTAAGATAGGAGAAGATTATAAAGCTCTCTCTTCACAACTCCTGAGTAACCAAATGATGTGAGCAAGTCAGACAGAATTTTGAGGAAATGATTATGTGTTATCATGTAGCAGGAGCAGATTTAAAAACAAAAATCTTTTAAAATAGCATGACATCTTAAAAACCTGAGTATCTGATCACATAGATGCATAGGTTAGCATTAAATTTTGCTCTCAGTATTCACTTATGGAGTGGTAGCTTTTGCCAATAGTCGTAGCTAATCAATGACTTCAGTATCCAGGATGTCTAGGTGTATATGCTTAGCTCTTTTCAGTTTAACGTTGAAAGGATTTTGTAAAAACTCAAGGCTCAAAGCCTGTTTAATTTGATATGTGCAAGATAGGCAACTCAGATCCAAATTGCAAATGGAATTAACTAATTAATCAGAAATCACATAAAACAGTTACATGGAAGAGAATATTAGTGTATTTTAATATCTGTGTATGCTTATTTGAGAAGGTGCATAATAAAAGAAATCATGTAAACAGGAAAAAGGTCTGTCACCAAAGCATTTGCCAAATAACAGCTAGAGTCAATTTGATAGACTAGTTATCCCTGTCATAAAATGAGGAAATGTAAAGTTTTTAAATTATCTATAATAATTTAAAAGGCACATAATTTTTCTCTCTTCATGTGGCTTAAAAAATGATGAAGGCGTAAATGTGTACAGAGATCAGAAATGAAAGTTCTCTGTAGCTATCTAAACAATTCAAGTTTTCTTTTTCTTCAAGCTTTCTAAAGCTACTTAGAATTCTCTTTGAAAAAAATGGGCTAATATGTCATTTACACACGTGTATTCCTTAGGCTGTAGATAGTCTACTTTTTCTATAGGTTTGGACTAATAATGAGTATATCCTTAACAGTTTGAGGCTATGGCTTATTTTGTCAGTGGCTTTTAGACTATTAGCACAAATGCTTAGTTAACTTGTGCTTATTTGCTTTTTTCTTTTTCAGAGCTTTGCTCTTTTGATCCTTTATTAATATGATTAGTAAATTAAAAGTCGAAGATGTCTTTGACCTTTTTATTTCTCCTTTAAATTTCTTTACTTATCTCTTTCTCTTCTTATTTTATTTCTTTTCTATCTCCTTTAAATGTAAAAATATTTTCCTTTAAATTTCTATATTTAGTTTTTAGGAATTGTGTGTTAATCTATATCAAATTTTTGTAACTCACAGGATGCTTTAAAAAAGATGAAATCTTATGTATTTCTGCTCATTGTCGACTAGGTTATTAACCACCACAACTTTTCCCAGATCTACTATTACTTCAAAGGTGTGGCCATTAATTCTCAAGATATTATGTTACCCCTGACTATCCTTTGTTACTTCTGCTTAACACTTATAGTGAAGAAAACAGAAGAAAAAATAATGTGAATAAGTAGATTATTTCTCAAAATTGGAGAAAATGTTGTAATCTACTGAGAAAAATAAAAGCAAGGAATCCCTTAGAAGTTCTAATTTACTTTAAAGAAACATTTTAAAAGGTGGTAACTTTTAGTTACATGTCATTGTTTCATTATTGTGACCAAATGTATATTAATTAAAAACTGTGAATACTTCAAATACTTTTTATAAATGAACACATGTACTTGTTAACTTCTCAAAGGTAGAACAAGGCAGTTATCCCTTCTGATCTCGTTTTATATCACTGAGTTGATAGAGATTACCTAGGTGAAAATATTTTTCAAGTGAGCCCAATAAATGATTTGTCATTTTATGAACAAAAGTGGCCTCAGGTGTAACAATTTATTTCTCCATGTGCTGTAATGCACAGATATAAAATCTTCATGGAATGTATTCTAACAGTTCACCAAATGTTAAGTCTCACGTGTTCCATTTGATCTTTTAAATAAACACATCATGTCTATTCCTGTATTTTTATAAGTAAATCTCATTGCAGAAGTTACCTTTTTATACTGTTAGTGTATAAAAAAGTTGAGAATTATTTGCTATGTTTTCAGATTTATATAATTTTATAAGCCACTAACCACTGTATCTGAAATATTTCTTTTCTCATGAGAAAACTAATAATGGTCTTCTTATTGTTACAATTTCTAGTTTTTAAAACTTGACCTGTATCTCACATTCACCCTTGAAAGATAAAATGAACCAAGAATTGATCATTATTCTTGATAATTATTAGCTACAAGAATCCTGATTACATAGATGCTTTAGATAGATATTTGGAATTTTTAAAATCCAGTTTTCTTCCAAACTGGGGATGTTTTCACTGAAAGTAAAAGGGAAAAAAAATGGATTTTTTGATGGTCAGGTAGAGAATAAGAAGAAAAATAAGGTAATGCAGATCGTGCAAAACGGGTATAGAACTTGTCTGTGTGAAGAATAAGAAGTTGTTACAAGAATTGCTCTAAAAACGTACAAGTTGCTCTCAAAGCTTCAGCTTTCTAATTATCAAAATAATTCACATACCCCTAAGATAGTGATAATATTAAATTTCCTTTGAAAAAGAAAATCATTTTGGAGTGTTCATTTGTTTTGCTTTTATCTGATTTTGTAGGAAAGAGATTTGAGGTATTTTGTCAAATGCACACACCCAGAATACATCTGGGTGCTAGAGGCATTATTTTAAAATGGCTTAATCAGCAGCCACAGGAAGATGTATGCATTTGCAGAACCTATTATGGTCCAGCAGGGGGCTATCGAGCATGCATACAAATTAATAGCATGTTTGTTTACTTCAGTTTTCAAGTGAGGGGGGAACTAGAGCAGTAGCAACAAAAACAGCAAAAGTCTCATACATTTGGGGAGCAGCTTCCATATGCTCTGTCAGTAGGTGTGAGGAAAACACTGGCAGATGTGTCACAAAGCAACTAAAAAATATTTTTAATGCAGCGGAGGAAATGCCTATGCTGATGACGGAGTGAGAATATTCTACACACACACACACACACACACACACACACACTCGCTTTGGTAATAAGAGTTTGGAAATAAATGTTGAAGTTCCCCATGACTGTCATTTTTAATCAGTACATCTGTTTTTCCCAAGGAGGTAGAGAGGAAAATTCAAAAACGTCCGTGTTTTGTTTGATTTTATTTACATCAGAAACACAGGTAGAAATTTATATGTTGGCCATATAACCATCCGCCATTTTATTATTTTTCCATATTATAAAAATTTATTTGCCACATTTTGTAAAAACTGGAAGATTTTGCAGTGCTGTAAGTTGTGCCAACAAAAGTGAAAATAATGTATGATATTCATATAACAACACGTGGCTTAAGAAAAGGAATTTACATATGTTTTCAATGGCATGGACTCAGATTCTCCTTATGAGCTTATAAAACTTGGATTCACCACCAAAGAGAGAGAGAGCTTTGAGTTCTTTTTCACGTGCTGAATTGTCACCAATCTCTGTCTTTTTGAGTTCGCATTTAACAAATGCATCTTTGAGGCATTTGACTAAAAACTGTGAATTATTGGATAACTGAAATCTAAGTAGTGGAATACTATACCATTTTAAAACCAAATTGTCTTAAAAATAAATTAATATCAAAACGATTTTTGCCTATTTTAAAATATTGTTAACAAATCTTATTTGGAAGATTACAATTACGTATGCAGTAAAATCTGACATTTTTATAGTATTGTGCTTTATCCAGTCTTAAGCAACCCTAAGAGTAGCAGCCAGTAGGTATGGAAAATGTTCTGACCAAACATGTGTGGAAACAATTTACTTACAACTGTGAAAACTCCACTGAGAGCCAACTTTTTTCTCATTATGATTTAAAACATAGATTACTCAATTTAAAATCTCAAAAATACAGTTCTAGCTCAGGGAATCAAGACACTAAAGCTAAGAATGTTGTATACTTATGTGTGTGCATATAATTGTGTACACAAAGTGTATATGTATTTGTAAAATTAACATTTTTGCTTAGCACCGTATAATGATTATTTAAAAGACATATCTTAAAAATAAATTAATATTCCATTAGGCAACTAGGTATATCAATTTAAATAGTAGTCAGAAGTAAGTTGAAATTATTTTGATTAAAGTACATCTAAGAAACAATTAGAATTCAGCTCACATTTGAAGATCTACTTCCTTCTAGGTACTTCTGCTGTTTATGTTCATAAATTTATTAAAATATATTTTCATTTGACATATTTCCCTGTCCTATACTATTTGAAACTCAGCTTTACTTAATATACAATTTTATATATGTTTTTCATAATACCTGCTGATAATGCCACATCATGTTTAAAATGTCAGTGGGGCTGAGAAAAGAAAAACAGATAAAAATGAAAATTTGGAAGAATATTTTACTGGTCTGAAAAAAGAAAGAAATTTTTTGTAATTTGATTGGCTAATATTTGTAGAGCTTCACACTGTAAATAGTAAATCATGTGTCTTAACTCTGAAAGTTCCCTTGGCTTTAGGATTACCAATGTTAACAAAGTTCACTTTGCTAAATTTACTTTGTTCTTTAATAATTAATCAGAACCTAATATTAGCAGATACACTTTATTGCAGATAAAACAGAATTGTAAAGAGCTACAATAGAAACTATTTTCTAGCTTCATCCAAATGATTATTTTAAATAGTCTTTATATGCTATCTTTTAAATAGTTTTCTGCTATGAGATCTCACAACTTACCTTTCCTCCAGTCATTCCTATAAAGTTTTACAAAACCAGTTATTTATTAATGTGTAACACATGTACCTTATTAACTACAAATTGTATTTTTTGCTTTTCTAGGCAGCGCATAGTAAAAGCAATTTTTTTATGATATAGTTCCAAAACATATTATTAAAGAGTGAAGAAAAAACATTTAAAATTGTATTTTCATTTTATTATAATAGACATTTCTGAATTTTGAGTGATGTTTTAGAGTATATTGAAATTTATATCAAATTCAGGAAATATTTCTATTGTAAGTGTCACTTGGACTCAACTATTGCTGGGAATTTCTGGCATAAAATTGGTATGCTAAAATTAATCTGAATGCAGTGTTTTGGTTTATAAAACCCTGATGATATATATGCATGTGATGTAGTTTTAAATATAATCTTGAAATGAATTGTGATTGAATTTAACTACATCATTTCATTTGTTTTTACTAGAATTATAGATAGTGTAGCATAGATAAGTCAGCTATAAAAAGCATTCTGATACTGAATTCTAAACAAAGAACCAAATTTTTGATGGCAGTTTTTCCAGGTCAACTCACACAATTCGTAAAGTATATTCTCAGAGTAGTAATTGGTGGTATATCTTCTTCTCTAAGGTTTTAATACCTAATACAATAACAGAGCTCCATCAGTGTATGGCTAATAGCAGATATAAAGTATCAGCTCGTAGGCCATCTCTCATAAAACCGCCGTTAGTCTTAATTCAAATCCATTGATTCCTATTCCAGTTAAAACTGAAGAACTTAATATGTCTTTTAATCCTTTTATTGTAAGCTAGGATAAAATTAATTTTACCCTGGAACTGCACAAAGCCAATTAACATGATCTTTAGAGTTATTTAGTAAAGTGCTTCAAACTGTTAAATTTATCTTGACCTCTTGGTTGCACCCTCTGACTGCTTTTTAAATGAAGTAATCAATATCTCACAGCCCTTTAAATCGCTTAAACTTCTCAAATATTTTACCTGTGTTCTAGTTAAGCTGTAAGTAAAGGGTTTACTCCTGCTTCTGGAAATCTAGAGTCAATTACGCTAAATCTAAAGACAATTATGTACTTTTGAGGAACACTGTATGAAATAAGTGGTTGTTTTAATAAAATCAAAGGCTCATATTTTGTTTAAAGTAACCCAATAACGAGGAAACATTATTTTCACACAGAGCAAGTATTCTGTTTGCAACGTAGAATACAGAGCCCTTGTGTCCTTTACCATCACATGTAGCGTCTGTTTTCCACGCAGGGCTCGTTGGAGGTATCAATTTTCTTACTGTGATAGGGTGATCAACCGTCCTGTCAGGAAAATGGATCTCCATGCCACCCTTTAGCATGATTAAATGCAGGCATGTCTCTATGAAAAAACACCAAATTTTCATGAGACAAATGAAACTGTAGAAAGATCTACTTTTGCAGAATTGTTTTATTTTTAATATCTCAAAATCTCCCCTTTGGTTGTCATTTTATCTGTAGGAAAACATGGCAGCTAATTGTGGATATCTTGTATTATTTAGGAGAAAACACAGGCAAAGACAATCATTTTAAACGTTTCCAAATTTGAAAAATGAAAGAATCAGAAATTGCTGTGTTGTTAGAATGAATAGTAGCAGGGAGGGGCATCTGTCGCTTTATACATTTACTAATCAGTCAGTGTCTCTTTTAGGGGATCCTTTTCTTGTTCTTACTCCTTCCATGTTAACAAAGAGCTATCATCGTTTCAAATCTGAGTACTGATAAACATCACATACCATAGAAGTTCAGCATCAGTAGTGTTCCTAGCCAGCTGGACAGTGCTCTTACGAGCCTGTGCACATGCCAAACTTTAAATTGCACCAAGTGATGCACTTGACAGCTAATTAAGATTTCATATTTTGGCCACTTAGCAGAGGGCACCTGTTATGATTCTTTCTATTAGCTTAAGAATGAAATTTACAAATGGCAGTTTTAAAGAACATTATGAAAGCTTCCTTAAAGTCTTAATTCTGTCCCGCGAAGTGAGAGTTAGGACACGATGGAGCTAATTAAACAAAAGGAACCTAGAGAAGGTGGGGGACCAGGGTGGAGGTGGAGCTCTCCAAATGCCCCCGTTGTTTAATTTCCTCCTGGAAGCAGCCCCTGTGTGCTGCATGCCCCCTCCCCCTCGAGCCGTGGCCGTGGCAGAGGCGGACCGGCTGGGGTCAATGCCTTGCCTATTGATCAGTATCCCTGCAGTCCCTTGCTCCAGCAGCTGCTTCATTGGCTTCTTTCAGGGCCTGCTTCAGTACATTAGAATAGAAATCCATAACCAGAGCTGTGCTCATCCAAGCAGGGGAAGAAACTAAATTAAATGGTATAAAACAATCTTGGATCAGGAGTTTGTGCCAATTCATCTTGATCTAAGATGTCACACCGGGCTCTCTGTCTGAGCACCTGGGCTAGAGGCAGCCATAGTGAAAATAGATGGAGCTGCGATCATTCATTTGTCAGCTAAGGAGCAAGGCAGTGGTTAGCAATTCCCTTCTGCAGAGGTCAGCTGACGGAACAATCAGTGCAACTGCAGAATAGAGCTTTCCTTTGAACTATTGTTATAGAGCATGCTCTTGCTGAGACATGGGGGGAGGGGAGCTTGGTTGGCTTCCTGTTTCAAGAAGACTATGTAAAGAATAAAATATGTACTACATGAACCTAGATGCAGTCGCATGGAACTCGTACTCCTTGTGTCTGTTCTTGTACAGAAATAAAGTTGATTTTAAAAGCGTGTTCTGAGGTATAGACGATCAAACTGTTAAATAATCACTTTGTCTAGAATTAGGATCCATTTTCATCCTTCTGAACACAGAGGCAGTGGTTATTGATTTTTCTTCCTTTTTAGTATGGTTAAGCTTTTAGGGTGTTTTCCCACTTTGGTTACTAGAAACTATCACAGATCAGTGTCATACTTGGAATCTGTATTCACATGTACATGCTAATACTTTTACTAACATTTCCTCTTTGTCTTTAAAAAAGTAGGAAGAATACGAAGAGACAGAAATGCATACTGTGGTATCAGATTGGAAGACGTAGCTTGTGTTACTGGAATGTTTTTAAACATTTTAATTGAGCTTTTTTATAAGAAATGTTAATTCATGAATATGACTTATGACCTTGGAAGTTATAGAATAATTTTATAACATTGGGGGAATATGAGTATAAAAAGCAGCTTGCATGTGATTTGAAATACACCAAATAAAATAAAGCAAAGTAGGAAAATAATAACAAAAATTTTATATGAAAGAATTAGAATATTTTTAAAGATGAATCTATTCTCTGTTGTCTCATTTTAGATTTTCTTTCTATACATGCTTTAAAACTAATGGCAAATTCTCTTAACTAACTTTTTTTTTTAAACAGTAAAACGGGACATGCAGAAGCTAAGAAACTTTAGCAACAATAAGAGCAAATCTTTTTTTGTTCTCAATTGCACCAAACTTTTCTTGGAATCAAAACAATAACTACTCTTTGATGTTACCACCTTAGTTTTATAGATAACTAATCCCATTTTTCCTTAAGTACTTTAATGCCACTTTCTTCCTCAATGATTCCTTTCTAGATCTTAAATTCTTTTTTTATATAAATTTATTTATTTTATTTATTTATTGGCTGCGTTGGGTCTTCATTGCTGCACACGGGCTTTCTCTAGTTGCTGCAAGCGGGGGCTGCTCTTCATTGTGGTGCGCAGGCTCCTCATTGTAGTGGCTTCTCATGTTGCGGAGCACAGGCTCTAGGCGCATGGGCTTCAATAGTCGTGGCACATGGGTTCAGTAGTTGTGGCTCACGGGCTCTAGAGCACAGGCTCAATAGTTGTGGCTCACGGGCTTAATTGCTCCGTGGCATGTGGAATCTTCCCAGGGCTGGGCTCGAACCCATGTCCCCTGCATTGGCAGGCGGATTCTTTACCACTGCACCGCCTAGGAAGTCCTTAAATTCTTTATAATATCTTTCCATTTCCATTTCTTAGATTCAGCTGGGTCTTCTTGCCCACATCCTATTCTGCTTCTCAGCTAAATAAATGAAATTTAAGTATACTAAGAAGTTTTGTGCTCTAGGTGCTTTTTGTTTTTTGTTTTTTTTAATTTAGCTTCTGGAAAGGCCAGACCTACCTCTCTTGCAAGGATTTAAAAAATTTTGTTTTATCTTTGTTTTAGTTAATTAGGATTTTTAAAAGAATTCAGAGCATGACATCTAATATCTTTCTACCATGTTTCTACCAACTACCCAAACCTCACCACGGATCTGGAAGCCATCCACTTCTCTGCATCTCCTATTTAACATACCAACACCAAACCAACCCTAGTCTCTCATGATCACCTCATTTCAAGCATCCTTCTTACATGCTCAGAGTGGTTTTCTAAAACCCGAAATTCCATTGCTCAAAGGATTGAACAGTGTGAATATGACCAGTAGAGTCATCTATGATTTGCCCCTTTCCTGACTCTTGCCTCATTTTCTACCATTCCCTTCTCAGTTCATAGCATTCCAACCCAGTTACCTATCCTTGCGATAGAAATCAACAAATTCTTTATGCTTTAGGTTCCTACATGTACTGTTCTCTTAGACCATAAAGTTCTCATTGATTTTGTCACCTTTACATTTCTAATTCCTGTTTAGTCACCTTTAAGTTCACTGAGGACCTGGGCTTTGCTTTTCTTATCCCTATTAATTCATCTTAATTCATCCCCTATCAGTTCATTAGCTCATATGCGCATAATGCCATGCGTACACTGCAGTAGATCTTCGATTCTTATATGCTGAGTGACTGAATAGCTAAGGGAATGAATTGAGTACTACTATCACTGGTATTCACTGTTTTCCCCTTGACCATCACATGAGCTTTCTGGTTCTACCTGACACCAGTCTTGTTTTACCTCACAATCCACCTCCTATACCACCGCTGTCGTGATCTTTCTGACACTGACTCTCATGTCACCAGCTTAAAGTTAAAAGTCTTCAGCTTGTTGTACAAAGGCCTCTTGTCTTTAGTACCCCTTTAGCTTCCCTGGTTGTCATGCCCCTGCCTTACCTGCAGTAGTATAGAGTAACAGAGGAAAAGAACCGAAGAGGCAAGGTAAAACATCGAAAAGTATTCCGAGGTCCCTGCTGCTAATTTCTTGGTTGGCGTACCTCTCTGAGGGCCCTTCATTGTATTGATTTAATTAATATATAGCACAATGGACTGAAAAGGGCCAGAAAAGCTGGATGGGTTAATATTGGAAAGAAAAGAAAGCTGACCTCCAGTCAGGATGGCTCCAGAAGTTCACTTTTGAAATCCCTCTGTACCAAGTGTATAGCTATGATGGATAAAATATACAAACAGAAAACCAACAAGGCATAGCTAGGCTCAAGAAAGATAGACATCTTTGTGGACAAGTAACGGAATAGAAAGGCAGTGACCTGGATTGAAACCGTTAGCTGCTTTCCAGAAGCAGGCTTTGGCTCCTATGAACAAAGTAGACTTAAAATGTATAATGAATAGAGCTTAAGGCCAGGAGCTAGGCTGTGGCTTCCTCGGTTCCTGGAAGGGCATTGAAAGAATACAAGTACATTGCTACTCAGTTAAAATTGAGGTTGTGTTGTTAAAGGAGAAGAGGAAAATGGATGCTCAGTGTGTGACTTGCACTGTTAACCATAGTAGAGAATAAAAGTGAGTTGCGTTCAGTCTGGGAACCTAGAAACAAAGCAAAGAGAAAGAGAGAATAGAGAGAAAACCTAAAGAAAGCAGGAGAAAGGAGAAATAATAAAAATAATAGCAGAAATTAGTGAAATAGAAAGCAATGAAACGGTAAGATCAAAACCCGTATTTTTGGAAATCTGATAAAATATATATTTCTAGAAAAGCTGATTAAGAAAGGCATGAAAAATAATATTAGAGAAGGCACAAGTAGACAATACTTTAAAGGATCCATAGCAACTGATACAACTGAGATTATTTGTTTTTTTTTTTTTTTTTTTTTTTTTTACAACTGAGATTCTTAAATCGTAGAGAACACTCTAAATAACTCAGACCAATACATTTAAAAACTTACATGAAATGGATGATTCTGAAACTATAGGTTATCCGGAATATTCAAGAAGAAATAGAAAATCAAACCAAATAACTATTACAGAAAATGAATTCATGATAATATATATTTCTTCCTCCACTCTGCACCTTCCCTACCCCTGCATCCCCTACTCCCTGACTCCAGAAGGGGAGCATCATGAGGCAGAGGCCCTGATGATTTTAGAGGAGAGTTGTCATCTAACTTCAAGAATTCTTTAACTGTTTTCAAAGAACTGGGGAGCGAAAGTGAACCCAGTTTTAGAGGCTTGTATTATATTGCTACGAAGACCCAACAAGAAACTATTTGTTTCATAGTATAGGAAAACAGAATCATAGGTCAGTCTTTCCTGTGGACATACTCAAAAAACTCTATTAGCAAATTTAGTTCAGAGTCTGTCTATTGGCATGTTTACCTGTCTACCTGCCTACCATGTACTCGGAGTTGACCCCTGGTATGCAAGCATAGTTGAAGGCCAGAAAATATACATTTCAGGTAACATTGATATGATTGTATAATAGATAGAGCAAAAATATTTGATAAGGTCAGGACCATGGTGACCTTTAGGGCAAGAGGGAGGCGTAGTAAAGTCAAGACACAATCCATAGTAGACTTTAGTTATATCCACATTAGTTAATTACATTTAAAATTCTGAAGCACCTATGGAAAACATTAAGATTTTATAAAGTTGCTTGTGTACATGTATATATCATGATATTCTTTATATAGTCTCTGTGTAATTCTTGTGATGCTTGTGATGTCATATAATAAATATCAAACAAAAAATAAAAGGTAGACCACTTGCAGAAACAAGTAGAACTAGAAAAGGGTAGGGCAGAGTGAAAAACCACAATCTTAGAAGCATTTTGGGAGAATGAATGAGGTATAGTTACCATAGAGAAAGGTTGGGAAAATAAATTTTAAGAAGCAGTGTTATGTGTTAAGAATGTAATTCCCCGTTACCTCCCATTTACTGATACTGTAATAAAGACTTCAGATTGTTTTCCATTATGTTTTGGGTGTCATGCTGGTATTTCTTCTGAATACTGAAATTATGCAGAGCTTTGCCCAGGTTGTAAGCACTTCTTCAAATAGCTAGTTGGGCTTCTGCATCCTGGTCCATCTGGACAAAATATTCATCCTTTGCCTTCCTCTTGTTGTCCATTTCTCTTATTTCCTGGCAAACTTCTACTTATCTTTTGAGTTTTAAATTCAGCATTTCCTCCTTTGTGGACAGGCTCTCATTTTTTATATACTAGTGAGCTTCTCAAGAACTTGGACTGCTTATTTTCATGTTTGCGTGTTTCCCTGGCCCAAAGTAGGTGCTCGATAAATATTTAAGTTAGTGGGCAAATTAATAAATGAGTTAGCAATTTTTTCTTAAAAACAGCTTTCTTGAGATATGATTTATATTCCATAAAATTCATCCTTTAAAATGTAGAATCCAGTGATTCTTATGTTTGGAGTTGTGCAGATATCATAATCCAATTTTACAACATTTTCAAAAACCTAGTACTCAGTAGCCATCATTAACCGTTTCACCTTGGTCCCAGCCAACCACTAATCTACTTTCTGTCTATACAGATTTGCCTTTTCTGGACATTTCATGTAAATGGAATCATACAGCAACACGTGGTCCTTTGTGACTGGCTTTTTTCCCTTAGCATAATGTTTTCAAGGTCACCCACATTGCAGCATGTATTAAATGCTTCATTCCTTTTTATTGCTGAATAATGTTTTATTGGATGGATGTAGCACATTTTGTTTAGCTCTTTGTCAGCTGATGGACTTTTGAGTTGTTTCTCCTCTTTGGCTCTCATGAAGGACGCTGCTGTGGACATTCACATACAGGTCTTTCTACATACCTTTGTTTTCACTCCTCTCGGGTAGATACCTAGGAGTGGGATTGCTGGGCCATGTGTTATAACTCTAACTGCCAAACTATTTTCCAAAGTAGTTGTATCATTTTACATTCCCACCAGCAATGCATGAATGAGAGTTTCAATTTCTATGCAGACTTAACAATACTTGTTATGGTCCTTTTAGTTGCAGCCATTCTAGTGAATGTGAAATAGTATCTCACTGTGGTTTTGATTTGCATTTTCCTAATGACCAGTGATGCTGAGCAACTTTAATGTGCATATTGGCCATTCGTATATCTTTGGAGAAATAGTTATTTAAATTGGTTACTCATTTTAAAAGTTGGATTTTCTTAATATTGAGTTGTAAGAAGAGGTCCTTAAGTATTCTGGATACAATCCCTTATTAGATATATAATTTGACAATATTTTCTCTCAGTCTCTGTGCTCTTTTTACTTTCCTGACTGTGTCATTTGAAGCTCAAAACTTTTTAATATTGAAGTTCAATTTAAAAATATTTTTAGAATTACTCATGCTCTTGCTGTAATATCTAAGAAATCGTTGCCTAACCCAAGATCATGAAAATATACATCTTTAAATTTTTTCTGCAAGTTACTTAGTTTTAGCTCTTGTATTTAGGACTGGGATCCATTTTGAGTTGATTTTCTTATATGGTGAGAGGTAGAAGTCCAGATTCATTCTTTTGCACATGGATAGCCAGTTGTTCCAGTGCCATTTGTTGAAAAGACTGTTCGTTCCTGAATGAGCAATCTTGAATGTGTTTCTTTTCATATGCATTGATAGTCTTTTAATTTCTCTTCTTATGTTTTGGTTTTCAGGTTGCTTATCAAGTGTCCCACAAATGAAAAAAATTTCCACATCCTATGAGGAAAGACGGAAGCAAGCTACTGCTATTGTTTTACTAGGAGTAATAGGAGCTGAATTTGGTGCTGAAATTGAACCTCCCAAACTGTTGACCAGACCTCGAAGCTCTAGTCAGATTCCTGAGGGATTTGGTTTAACTAGTGGTGGATCCAACTACTCACTGGCCAGACATACTTGTAAGTTACAGATTCCTCACACTGATCCGTTGCTTCTCAATACATATTATTTGTCAACAAAATCTCAGAATATTGAATATATCCTGAGTTTTAGCTCAGATAGAATGCTTAAAGGAAATTCAAAGTGGTACAATCTGTTTGGCAAATTACCCTGCAGTTATAGTTCTGGGACTTCTTTTTAAACATTAAAACATGGTCTTTCAAATGCTTTTCTTAAAATAACACATTTCTGACCTTTGTGTTTCCACATTTTGGTGAAGACTTTAGCCAGAACTTGTGACTTCTAAAATAACTTCTGAAAAACTATGCATCTTGTCCTGAATGTGATTTGAAAAGTCAGGGTCAGGGTGGAAGGCCAATTTTTCATTTTTAAAAAAAAGTGTGTGTGTATATGGTGTGTGTGTGTATTTTAAAGAATGCGGGTGAGGAACAATGAATTACTTCTGTAATTTAAAAAAAATTCCAATAACATTATCCTAATAATGACTAAAAAATTACAGTCAGAGCTCAAAGGGTTTGTGTCCTATTTCTACTTTTGTTTCTGTGGTTAGTATGTTAATAATAGGTGAGGGTATTTTATAATGAGGTCTTTTGGTCCTCCAGTGTCAGAACTCCCTTAGGTAAGGTCAGAATGTTGCTACCGTATTGCAGAATCACTTCTAACAAATGTGCCACGGTGTTAACCACCAAATATAATCCTACCAAATCATTAAGATATTCTTTGTAGCATAAATTGCAGTGTATTCTTTTATGGTTTTGGCTTTTAAGCAAGGGGAAAAGATATACGCCACTTTGTTAGTTATGACAACAGAGATGTTCACTGGGTCATTGTCACGTACTTTTGCTGAGAAACGGAGCCATGTTGGTGATTTTATTATTAAAGCCCTCTTGTAGACTTAGCTGCCTGCCCGCTCCCCCCAAGCCCCCTCCCTAACCCCTTTTTAGACTCTTAACCCAACAAATACTTATTGGTGGTTGGTAATTTCTTGATCTCTGTTTGACGCTGAGAATCAGGGAGTAATAATAAGAATACCACCACCAACAATAATAAAGCAACCACGTAATTCTTTTGGGCATGATTTTAAGCTCTTTACATGCATTAACTCACTTAATCCTCATAATAACCCTGTAAAGCGGGTTCCTCAATTATCTCCATTTTACACACAAGGCTAATTGAGCACAGAGAGCTTTCATGAACCTGGCTGAGCTCCTTGCTCTAGGAAATGGCAGCTTTTGCCTTAACACAATCTGCTGGTTCCAGAGCTCCTGCTTTTAACCACTGTGTAAACGCTACTGCTCAACGGTTTCTGGTTGAAAAGGGCTTGATGACTAACTAACATATGCTAGTAGTTTATAATTTTAAAAACACTTTCTTTTTTATCTCTTCATTTGAAATGAAGATTTCTTCAAAGTGGCTCAGCCAAAATGTAATAAAACCTAAATTTGAACCCAGGCGTCTTGTGACAAGAAAACCCACGCTCTTCCCGTTTTCCACCCGGGCACATCCACTTACCCTCTCCTGCAGAGACCTCTTCATCTTTTCCCAGGTTCTTCAAGCTCCCTGCTTTCCATTCATAAAACCCTGCTCAAATCTCACCTATTCTACCGAGGGCTCTTTAATAGGCCCAAGCTTTCTGTGTCATTCCAGACAGCCTAGGAGTTATGTATATAGCGCTTCATTTAGAATCTTGAGATTAGCATATCAGAGATTAATGAATCCTTGACATGATTTACTCTCGTGGCTTTCAAAATTTTTGGCTCACCATCTCTCTAATGAGAATCAAGAAATGTCTAATCCCTCACACATTTTTATATTGACAGCTAAAACTTTTTAATAGTAAGTTTAAACATTTGCAAAAGATATAATTTTGGGGATATTGTGAATATTGACATTTAAAAATAAAACAGTTGTTCTTTTAATTATATTCAGTAGAACATTTGGCGTAACTGTTTGATATCCATCATCATCATCCATTAAAAAACTGCATGACGTACTTTCCGTTAAATGTCAGAAATCTTACCTCCTTGATTATTTTCCTCAAAGAGAGAAAATTTCTATCCTCACAATTTTAGAGGTGTTTATTTGCATATTTAGCATCCAAAAATCAGTTCCTTTAAACTGTGTCTTAAAACTTTGTGTGCTTGTAAAACTGTGTATTCCTTGAAAAGTCTTAAGATGCTCCCATTTGAAGGGGTTGCTTATTTTGAAGACTACTGATTTAGTCCAACTTGTTTTATATAATATCTCAATGGCATGTGTTTGTATTTTATATTTTCCTGCAAGGAAAGTGAACATAAATGCTGTTTCTCTGGAATTTTCACATAGCTTAATTTCTTAGTATCTGTGTATAAATGTAGGAACATCATAAATTTTTTTTAATTTTTTTTTTTTGGCTGCGTTGGGTCCTCATTGCTCTGTGCATGGGCTTTCTCTAGTTGTGGTGAGCAGGGGAGATTCTCTTCATTATGGTGCGTGGGCTTCTCATTGCAGCAGCTTCTCTTGTTGCAGAGCACGGGCTCTAGGCACGTGAGCATCAGTAGTTGTGGTGCATGGGCTCAGTAGTTGTGGCTTGTGGGCTATAGAGTTCAGGCTTAGTAGTTGTGGCATGTGGGCTCAGTAGTTGTGGCACACAGGCTTAGTTGCTCCGCAGCATGTGGGGTCTTCCTGGATCCACGGATTGAACCCATGTCCCCTGCATTGGCAGGCGGATTCTTAACCACTGTGCCACCAGCGAAGTCCCGGAACATCATAAATTAATGAATCACTGACTGATTTCCCCCAAGCCATTGGCTGGTTACTAGGCAGATTAGTTTACACCACATTATCTTAGTTATCTGAACTAGTACTGTTATCATCTGTTTTCTAACCACAGTTTATACAAAATTCTGGGAGTTCCCTGGTGGTGCAGTGGTTGAGAGTCCGCCTGCTAATGCAGGGGACACAGGTTTGATCCCTGCTCCAGGAAGATCCCACATGCTGTGGAGCAACTAAGCCCGTGCCCCACAGCTATTGAGGCTGCGCTCTGGAGCCTGTGAGCCACAACTGCTGAGCCCATGTGCCACAACTACTGAAGCCTGTGTGCCTAAAGCCCGTGTTCCGCAGCAAGAGAAGCCACCGCAATGAGAAACCCACGCACCACAAAGAAGAGTAGCCCCCGCTCGCCACAACTACAGAAAGCCCATGTAGCAATGAAGACCCAATGCAGCCAAAAAATAAATAATAAATAAATAAAATTAAAAAAACAAAACAAATAAAATTCTGACATTCATGAATTTGCTCCTGTATGTCTTTTCTTTTTTTTTTTTTTTTTTTTTTGTCTTTTCTTTTGACTTTAAGTTTCATATGCAAATTGTTACTGCTGTAACTAGAGAAAGAGGAAATGGGTTAGGTGAAAAGAGGCAGTTTTTAAAAAGCTATATAGCACAGTAGAAATAGAGATTTTTCAAAGAAGCAGTGGGAATTAATAAAAGAATTGAAGAGTCTTAGTATTGCTCTTTGGTTCATTAAAATTCAGGGAGCTGAACTATAGTAAAAGGGTCCCAAAGCCTATTTTTGACATGATGGAAACCCTGGCTGAGCTGTGCTATGGAGGGACTTTTGCCTGGGGCCACCTCAACTTTCCCAAGCAGGAGAAATAAAATTTACCCAAACATTTAAAATAGTGAAGTCTTTTAGAACCAGATTTTTTCTTTGAGCACTTTGATTAAACAGTGTAGATGTGGAAAGGGCAGAAAGTAATGTTTCTAAGCAAATAATATTTGTAATTACTTCATTGTAACAAAAGACAGAGAGATTCTGAGAGGTTTCTAGCAAGCAGAAATATATAGAAATGAATGATACAGTACCTATTGGAACAAGTTCAAAATGTGTAAAATGTCCTTGATATTGTCCTCACTTATTATGGTTGCCCTATTTTATTTTAATAATTTTACAGTATTTTAAAGATATCCATGGGTTTGTTTTTAGCTTTCATCCCATTACCCTATTTTTTCCTCAAAGGTCTTATGTTCTTTGGTGGTAGATTTACCAACCACAGGGATTTTCAGGAATTGGGATGTCCTGATTAAATTTATGTTTTTCAGTTTAAATCTTGCCCTCTTGATTCGAAACACTCGGATGTCTAAATGTTCTTGTGTCTTACTTGGGCTCTTTTCTGTCAGTTCTGTGTAATGTTAACCTACTATAATGTAAACCTGCCCAAAGTTGCTGTGTGTATCGCCGTGGTATTTGTTTATGTGGCATTTAGAATGTATTGCTGCCGTAAATATTTAGTCTTTATGGCATCCTATTGAATGAGATAATAATTATTATCCTCATTTCAGAGATAAGGCCATTAAGATACAATATTTGATGAACTTTAATTGCTGGAGTTCTGGCCTTCCCCATAAAGCCATTCTGTGAAAACTCATAATGTAGTCAAATTCCAATTATCCACACTGATGGGGAGGGCCGGGAGAGACACTGATGCCTAATTCAAAAGTCATACATAGTTTTATAATACACTTTATACTTATGTTGGGATATATGTAAATCTTTTGTGGGAGTTACACTTTATATAAAGTGTCAGAATCACATATTGACGACAAAGCTGAAGGACTGGAGATTAAGAGGCCTAGACCAGGCTACTCTGTGACCTTGTACCTCGGGAAGAAGAGTGACCCTCTGGGTTGCAGTTTCCTCTTGTATAAAATAAAGGTCAGGAACTGTTCTGTCTTTAAAGCCCCTTTCAGTCCAATTTGTCTCTGCTTCTGAAGTGCAGTGGAAAGCATCCCAGGAAATTCCCCTTCTTCATCTTCCTGTTTTCCTCTCCACGTGGGAGGATGCTCTCCTGTGTCTCATCAACTCAACTTCAGTAGGGATCTTCGTTTATTTTTAGTCCAATCCACAAATGAGGCATTATTGGAATATTTTAGGAAATTATTTATAGTGTTACATCATAGGTCTTTTGGTTCATCCTTTCACTTGGTCTCTTCTGCTCATTTTCTGATTGTGGGATTACGCTGGCACGTCTGTAGCAGATCCCGTTTTGGTCTCTCATTAGCGCTCTGACTGTGGGCCAGTGTAGTGAGACACTTCCCTCGGCAGCGACTCTGAGACAGACCTGTGTGCAGCACCCTCGAGGGAGTGAGAGAAGCAGGGCAGGGGGAGAAGTTGGATTGCATTTCACTTGCCTAGAAAGCTTCAGCTGATCTTGGGAACTCTGGAGGTGGGATGGACTTCAGACTTGTCTGAGTTGGGCCTAAGAGCTCAGCCTTCAAGTCCCATGTCATTCAGTCATTGGATCAGGGGTGCTCTGAGGAAGGGGTATGACCTCAGATGAGGCAGCTCTCTTCATCCTGGGGCAAATCCCCCAGAGGGACTCAGCCGAGACTTTTCAGCCACAAACACCCCCAAGAGCTTGGGGAGTGATTGCTTCTGTCGTGGAGAGGAAGAGGTGGGCAGCCTCTCCAGGGTTCCACTCAGTGTGTCACTCCGTCCTGTGGGTCCCAGCTCCGCCTTCTGTCCACAGGCACCACTGTTATTTAACACACTGTTTATTGCAAGTGCGTACGTATCCCTTGTTACCCAGCAAGACAGGTAGTTTATCCAACGTGAGGCACATTAATAATAACCGATTCCTGAGCATTTACTCTGTGCCAGGCATTTTGCTATGCTGTTTGCATGTATTATCTTATTTAATCTTCTAAACATATCAATTAAACACTATTACCATTTATCAGATGAGGACACTGAAGCTTTGCTCAGTGCTCACTGAAGATTGATGAAGTTGGATTAAACTTTTTCCTTGCAGACAATAAATTGAAAGCATAGGTCAAACGTTTTAACATCATACTGCTAAAAAGTGACAAGCTTGGACTTGAACACCTGTCTTCCAAATCTAAATCAGTGTGTGTTCACCATTTCACATGGTTGTCTTGTGTCATAAACAAGTGCAATTCAGAAGTGGTTCTGCACAAAAGCGGGGCACGTCTGCGAGCAGCAGCTCACCTGGAAATAGGAGCACTATTGAGTCATTTGTTTAGGGATGTGCTGATGCCGCAGAGAGAGAAACGTGGACATAATCCACATCTCCAAATTTATGAAGCAGTTTGCACCTATGGTGTGAAATATTTAGATTAGAGAAAGCAAAAGACCCCCACAGTAGGTCTTTAGGAATTCTACAATGCCAGGGTTCTTCAGCTGGCCAAGGTGCATGGCGTCACTGATGTTACCTGAAAGATGCTATGTTTATGTGCACTTGCATTTCTGTTCTGGGAAAAAGTTCCCGATTCCATTCAGTTCTCAAGAGAAAGTCATTAAAATAAAAACAGTTAAGAACCCCAAGTGTTTGTTGAAATAAACAGCTTCTATGTTATTATGATTTTTTAAAACAAGATAGAGTTGTGTCCCTCTTGATTAGTTCAGCTGTAATACCACCAAATGGAAGAAGCCTCAGTTAGATGCTGTCTCAGGAATGTTTTAATTCTATGAAACTTGTATTTAGAGTTTTAAGTTATTCTGATGCTATGCTTGATTTTACTTTGTCATGGTCTACTCTCATAGAAATGATCCCCCCAAGTGCTTTTGTGTACTTTCTAACCATGCATGTTTTATTTAAAGAATATATTGATATTGGTTAAAGCTGATGTTATAATGAATTTATTTCCTACATTTTAAGGTGAGAAAGTTAAACCAAATCTCAGATGTTTTATCAGCAAGATTGGGACAAAGTCACTGAATTGCAATTACTAACAAAACTAGTAGTGGTGGCAAGCTATGAAAAAAAGCAGCAATGATGTTGAGGAGAGCATTGTCGCATTTGCAAGGATAAGCCATGACCCCCCCAAAATGGATCTTTTCACTGGTCCCCACACACGTCATCAGATCGTGTTGCTGAGCTGCTGCTGTGGCCGTAGAGACTGCATTTCTGTTTGCTTTCCCTCGTGTGTCTAACCTGGCCTTCCTGGCACGTGGCAGTGAACCTGCCTCCCTGCCTGGCTTCTTACCCCACTCTCCACCTTTTCCGCTCTTTTCGTTGTCCTAACTGTTCTTTACCACCGCTTCTCGTTTGTAATTTCACCTTTGAAAATCGTCCTGGTTCCACATGCCACTTGGCTTGCTTTGCCATCACGTCTTCCGGGTTTAGAACTGTAATTCTTCACTCTGACTATGCACTAAAATCATAAGTAGAGTGTTTTAAAAATGCATGTGTCTGAGTTCCTATTCAGAAAGTCAGGGGTAGAATTTGGGCATCTATGTTATTTTCAAAACTTCATATGTAATTTTCATCTGTAGCCAGCGTGGAGAAACCCAGTAGAACATGGAGTCCTTCATAGTTACTTTAAATTGAGCGTTCTATGGTAGTTCTGGTCACAAAACTACCTTAATGCACAGACTGTAATCTTCTTTATATTTTAAAGTGGAAGAGGTAATGGGAACTAATCAGTGTGAGTAAATGACATTTATATCACTCTCAGAGCTAATTCTTTAGGTAGTTCAGCCTTTCTGTTGGAATTTCATTATTCCGGATTGCTTAGATTTGAATCTTGAATCGCTACTCAGTAGCTGTTCAGCCTTAAATGCTTTTGCCTCAGTTTCTTTAACTAAAAAAATAAGAATAATAATATCACTTACCTCACAGAGTGCGTATTGTGAGGATAAGTGAATTAGTGTATGTAAAACACTTTGAAAAGTGCCTGACGTGTAAGTGTCAGTTGAATGTGAGTTGCTGTTATCGTTACCAGAAACGTGTGTAGAAGAATAAAGAAAGGAAATACACCTGCTGTGTATTAGGACATTTATATGTGTACAGACTACTTTTAAAAATCTTCCTAAGAATCTTATAAGGTAGGTATTACTGTCAACATTTTATATATGGGTGAACTGATACTCTTAAAAATTAGGTAACTTCCTTAAGGTTATCTGTCTTATAAAGGATTTGAATCCAGATGGAATTTTCCCCCAAAGCCCATAATATTATTTTCTACGATACATCCCTGCTGTTTGTGGTAAACTACATTAGTTCTCGGGGGATTTAAATGAAAATACACTTTTCCTTGGCCATATTATTATACATATGTTGAAATAAAACACTGAATATTTAAAATTATTTATTTGTATTCTTTATAGTTGTATATAGTTTATTTGGGTGAATTTCTACATATTTATTACCTTGTTTTTCATTTTAACCACATCAACACACTAAACTCAGATCAAATGGGACATTTCACTACTCTTTTGTTTTTACTTACAAATAATTTATGTTGTATAACAGTTTTATCATTTTAGCTGAGATCTGACACTTGCATTACAGACCCTGTTTGGTGATGTAATCCCATCCTTGTTCTCCAGAAATACCTTTCACTTGCAATTCTTTTTGTTAATCTGCTGTACTGTGGGTTTTAGGTTCCTCTTCCATAAAACAAGTAAGGTGGACAAGGTTATTTCTAAGGCCACTTCCATCTAAAATGGAAACTTCAAAAACTCAGTGATAATCAACATTCTTCCCCTTCTCAGTTGAAATTTGTAATGAATAATTTCTATGAAATTAATGGTGTGATTTATTATTCTAACTATAGAGCTTGTGGTTGTTACTGCCACTTGAACTTGCCTATCTTATTTTCACTGTTCTTTACCAATTGTTTATCTGCTTTTAAAGGTTCTAGTATTCCACTGCTATGCCATGTTTGAAGCTGAGCATCTTTCAAGTGTTTTTCTGCCATCCATCTAGATATGGGTGCCTCATATTTGCTTACCAGGCTACAGCTATTTCCACAAAACTCATTCCCCACTCGTGTCCAGCTTTGTGGATGCTGTGTTATGTTGATGTAATTGTACTCTAGGCCACAGACCAGCAAACCATAGCTATGGATCAATCCTGGCCCCCTGCCTATTTTTTTTCAAATAAAATTTCATTGGAACACAGCCTTACCTACTTGTTTACATACTGTTTGATATTTCACACTATAACAGCAGTAGTTGCTATAGATATTGTATGGCCTACAAAGCCAAAAATATTGATTATCTGGCTATTTAAAGGAAAAAAAAATTGCGAACCCTCCTGTACATTGTTTGAAACATTTGTTAGTGGTCCTTTCTTGCCATTTAATATATAAAAGGGCTTTGAGGTGACTTTGTTAAAAATATTTCAGTAGCGAAATATAACATCTGTGGTGCTCTGAGTTCTATATCCTTGTAAGAATGTAGTACAAGAGCATTATACCAATTTTTTGGTCTGGAATGTAATGCAGCATTTGTGTAAGTGTCTGCCAACCATCTAATGTATATACTCGTTACCTTGACTGAATTGCAGATTCAGTGACAGGTTTAAGCACTGTATTGCTAGTGGCAAACCACCCCCCTGTTTATTTTGCATAGGACTTTCTTATATCTGATATTTAAATAACCTTGGTCTGAAGTTTTCTGACAGCTCTGCAGAATGGTTGCTTCACATTTGTTTGTCCTAATATACTTGTGCTCCAGGGTTGCTGTAATTAACATATTTAATTCTGTAAGTTCAGACTTATCAAAAAGTCCCTTATCAAAAAGAGAAAAAGGAGAACATCTAGTCTAACCTTTTCAAAAGCTGAAGAACTTTTGATGCTTCCCTTAGAAAGCCTTGTGTAGGAAGTGAACAGAAACCTTTTGTAAACTTGTTTGTAGATTCCCTGCCATGTCCTTCAAAAACACAGTTTCCGAGGATGTTGAATGGTAGGGCACTTAAGATTATTTGTTTGCTTTATACCCTGCCTTCCATGATCATACAGTGAGTGCTGGTGAACTTGTTGGTGCTACCCAATTCAACTGGGAGCTTCCAGAGCCTAAATGCACTAGAGGACCTGAATGCTTGTATGAAATCAATACATGTAGAGCTCCTTCCTTGCACCTTTGGTTTTCAAATTATGCTCTGTAGAGTCCTGGAGCTCCATAGAGACGGCTCAGTGACTGCCTGGGCTCTTAATGTTCCTTCAAGCACAGCAGCACTGACTTGTGTGTGTTTTAGTAGTCGAAGTTTGGCATGACGTTGTATCCACAAAGAGAAACTGCCAAAAACAGGGCTAGACTCTTAAAAGCAAAACAAAACACCAAATATCTGAAAACTAGAAATTATGCATCCTTCAAAAACTCAGTGATAATCAAAATTCTTGATTTGCCCACCCAAACCTGCTCTACTTTCAGCCTTCCCCAACTCAGTTGATGATTCTTTTTTTTCCCAGTTTCTTAGTCATCCCTAATTCCTTCCTCTCTCAGACAGCATCTAATCCATCAGGATATCTTATTGGTTCTACCTTCAAAATATATCCAAAATGCAGCTTCTTCTTGCAGCCTTTACTGTTTTCACCCCGGTTGGAAACCTTCCTTTCTCACTGGGATTACTGCCAAGTCTTACAGCTTCTACTCTTATCCCTTTATAGTGCAGTTTTAAACATAGCAGTCATGGTAGTGATGCTTTTAAGACCTAAGGTAGATATTATCACTAAAAGGTATCCAGACAATTAATCGGCCACACAAGTACTCAAAAATCAGTAGCTTTTCTTCATAATACTAAACAAAGTAGAAAATGTAGAGAATCATCATTTTTTGAAAGACTCTTCAAACTAGTAAGACCCTAAAAACCAGGATGAAAAAGACAACCCAGTTTAAAAACTAACAAACAAACATACAAGTATACAAACAAAAAACAGAATAGGACTACAGGCAGGCATTTTATCATGGAAGGAATGAAGATGCCAAAAAATACTCAGCCTACCCAATAATTAAAGGAATTGGGGGTTAGGAAAAATTTACTAGAAACACCTCTTTGTTTAAAAGCATTTTTTTTTACGAGTGGATATTCATGTAATTAAAACAAAATGATAAATAGATGCTAATATTTTACAAACATTTTTAAGATCTCAGTAATTAATGGCAACCAAAAGAAGTCCCATAGCCCATAGCTAAGAATAAACGTAAGAAATATGGAAGACACTACAATATGTCACTGAGTAATATTTGAGTAATAAAAAGGTATGCAGTTCTTGGATGGATAATTCCACGTGGTAAATATCTCACTTGTTCCCAAATTAATATATAAATCTCACACAAACACAAAAATCTCAACATCATTCCTTTAATACCTAGTCAAAATTATTCTAAAATTAACACACCAGAGATAAATGAAATATGTGATTTGTTTTATTCAGTAAACACATATAGTACTAACAATATACCAGTCACTATTTTAGGCACTTTCTCTAATTGTGGTGAGCGGGGGCTACTCTTTGTTGTGGTGGCTTCTTTTGTTGCGGAGCATGGGCTGTAAGTATGCAGGCTTCAGTAGCTGCAGCATGCAGGCTCAGTAGTTGTGGCACACGGGCTTAGCAGCTCCACAGCATGTGAGATCTTCCTGGACCAGAGATCGAACCCGTGTCCCCTGCATTGGCTGGAGGATTCTTAACTACTGCTCCACCAGGGAAGTCCCCAGGGATAGAATTTTTGATATGTGGTATACTTACCATTGGCTATTCATAAGGAAGAATAATGAAATTGGATCCCTCATGCCCATCATAGCCAAAAAAATCAATTCTATATGGATTTAAAGACTTAAATATGAATGCTAAAACCATAATACTTTAAATAGATGATATAGGAAAACATGACCTTGAAACAGGCAACAGGAAGCCCAACCAAATAATAAAGATGATGGAGAAATTCAACTACATTAAAATTAGAAACCTCTTTAATCAACAATACCTTTTAAAAAGTGAAAAATAAAGCCACAAAGAGGAAAAAGGTATTTAAAACACAGGTAACTGACAAGAGATTGTTAAACACACACACACAACTGAGTAAGAAAAACACAAATGCAGAGCAGAGCAATGGGTAAAGATTGAAAAAGCACTTCACAAAAGGAAATAAGAATGGCTAATAAACCTATGAAGAGATGATAACCCTTATTATAAGGGAAATGCAAATTAAAAGCCAAATGAACTATCATTTCTCATCTACCAAACTGAAAGCTCGAAGTCCGACATTGTAAAATTTTGGCAAGCATTAGGAGAAACTAGAACTCTTTTACACTTACTGTGGAGGGTAAATTGGTTTAAGCAGTTTGGAAAGCAGCTAGAGTGTACTACCCTGTGAGTGTAATCTGTCTTTGCGTTGTCTAGAAAGACTTATATGTGTGAAGTAAATATTTTCTGCCATTCTGTGGGTTGTCTCTTGATCACCTTAGCAATGTGTTTCAAAGAACAAAATTTTCTGATTTCAGTGAAGTACAGGTTATCAATGATTTTGTTTTATACTTCGTGCTTTTTCTATTCTAAGAAATATTTGCCTACCCCAAAGTCTCAAAGATCTTTTCTTCTTTGTTGCCCCCATTCAGTTGCCTTTTTTGAAAATCAATTAATCCTAGATGTTTGGGTCTGTTTCTAGATCCTCTCCTCTTTCTCGTTAACCTATATGTCTATTGACTAATACACACTGTCTTGATGACTTTAGCTTTCAAGTAAGTTCTGAAATTAGGTAGAAGTCTTCCAACTTAGTTCTTCTGTTTTAAAATTGCTTTGGCTATTCTGGGTCATTTGTGGTTTGATAAAATTTTAGAATCTCCATTCCAATTTTTATTTAAAAGCCTGCTAGAGTTTTGATTGGAAGTGCTTTGAGTCTGTAGTTGAACTGGGGGAAAACTGACGTCTTAATAATACTGAGCCTTCCAATCTGTGAATGTGGTATATTGCACTATTTATGTAGATCTTCTTTAATTCCTCTCAGAAATATTCTGTGGACAATTTCAAAAGGTCTCACAGAGACCTTTTAGAGTCCCCAAAAAGGAGGAAAAAGAGGAGTCAGAAAAAATATTTAAAGAAATAATGGCTGAAACTTTACCAAATTTGATGAAAGACATAAATTTACAGAGTCAAGAAGTTCAGCAAACCCCAAACAGGTTAAACTTTAAGAAAATCATGCCTTGAAACATCATAATGTTGCATAGTTTGTTTCCAGTTTCTACTGTCAGAGACGCAGTATTAAAATTGCCGCTTCTGTGTGTGTGCTCGTGCATATTTATGAATGTTTTGTTCAGTAACTTCCTGTAAGTAAATTCCTATTTCAAAGTTTATCAGTATTTTAAATTTCAATAGCTTTACCAGATTGTGCTCCAA
This sequence comes from Hippopotamus amphibius kiboko, assembly GCF_030028045.1. NCBI lineage: Eukaryota > Metazoa > Chordata > Mammalia > Artiodactyla > Hippopotamidae > Hippopotamus > Hippopotamus amphibius. Next base: position 97,294,997 of record NC_080196.1, read on the forward strand.
GTTGTATGAGTTTATTCTTCTGCTATTTCTCTATACCTCTTTAATTCTGAGAATATTAGATGTTTTTCTTGTCTACCAATATGATTGATGAAAAATGATACTATTATTACTTTAATTTGTGTTTTAACTCCTTAGATTGATTTTCTTATGTGTTTACCATTTTTTTAGTTCTTCTGTGAATTGCCTGTTTGTGTGTGTTTATTGAGATGTGATTGACATATAACATTATATTGGTTTCAGGTGTACCACATAATGATTTGATAATTGTATATATAGTGAAATGATCACCACAATAAGTCTAGTTAAGTCTGTCGCTGTATATAGTTACAATTTTTTTTTCTTGTGATTAGAGCTTTTAAGATCTACCCTCTGTTTCCCAGTCAAACAAAAGCTAAAGGAGTTCATCATCACTAAACTGGCCTTACAAGAAATGTTCAAGGGAGTTCTGAAAAGGCTGTAACTAGAAACAAGAGAATTATGAAAGAAGAAATCTCACTGGTAAAGGCAAACATATAGTAAAGATACTAGATCAGCCACCAGTAACACTAGTATGAGGGTTAAAAGACAAGAGTATTAAAGTCATCTATATCTAAAATAGTTAAGCAGTACACAAAATAAAGAGATGTAAAATATGACAGAAAAGAAAACATAAAACATGGGTGGGGGAGTAAAAATGCAGTGCTTTGAGAATGCTCTCAAACTTAAGAGACCATCAACTTAAAATAGACTGCTACCTACATAGGTTGTTATAAATGAATTTCATGAGAACCATAAACATGAAAACATAACAGATACACAAAAAAGAGAGAAAGAAAAAAAAGATCTACTCTCTTAATTTTCAAATATTCAGTATAGTGTTATTAGCTATAGTGACCATGCTGTACGTTATGTCGCCATAACTTATCACTGAAAGCTTGTGCCTATTGACCTCCTTCATCCATTTCACCCATCCCCCACCCCCATATTGTCATTTTTTGTATCAAGTTGTTTACTTTTGTACTATGGGTACTTTTAAAATAGACTTTTTTTTTTTTTTTTTTAGTTTATTGTTTCTTATTTACACTTTCTGGTTCTTTGTAGCAGGACATTTATAATTTTTATGTAGTCAGATCTTCAGTCTTTACCTTTATATTGTTGAGACAAAAAAAAATGAGGGATATAAGTGTGTACATTTTCATTTAATTTTGTGATAAATAGTATGTATTCAAGGTGACTGAATACATTATAGTGACTGAGGTAACTCTCCCCATTACAAATGAGGAAAGGGAAAATGCTAGAATGAATCTTGAGTTAACAGTGTGAACTCATGGTTTTTAATATACATACAGAAATGAATATAGCTCTGTATGTATGTGTTGGGTTGGTATGCATACATATATCTCCTAGCTCTAGCCACTGAAGGGCTTGGGAGCAGTGACATCCCAGGAGCAATGTGCATTCCCAGAGCTCAGATAGTGATTTCTAAATATCATCCTCTTAATAAAAGGAACCAGGACTCCCAGGAAAAGTGGTTGGTTCTAGGGCTGGGGCAGGGAAAGTGCAAGATGAACCTGTAGCATCTGCAATGTCAAGAAATAAGGAAGGGCTTAAAATGGATGGAGGCATGTGTGTCACAAGGATACAGGAGCTGCTGCAGGTGGTTCCAAAAGCCAAAACTGGATTGATTTGACCAACAAAATAAGTGATATATTTTGTGGAATTATAACTCATAGAACAAAATAAATGCCGTTGAGGCCATACTGATGTAAATCAGTCAATCAATCAAGGAGAAGGAACAACTTTTACAGAAGACTTTTAGTTAATAAATATAGGAGGAATGAGGAAAATACAAAATCTCTATTAGGCAAAGACAACATCCATTGATGGATGCTAAAATCAGTATCCTAACGCAGCCTTAAAAGTTCTCCTCTCAAGACCTTTATCAATTACAAAGGGAAATTGGCTTTCTTCGCTGTAATTCGTTACCGTGATCAAGGTGAACCGTGTCAGTAATAAGACATATTGACAGCATTCTCCCCCTGATATGATACACTGAGAAGGATACAACATGACTTTTGTGGTATTCCAGCCAAAAATTCATAGCCTTAACCTAATTGTGAGAAAACATCAGGCTGAGAGACATTCTACGAAATGACTGACCAGTATTCATCAAAAGTGTCAAAGTCATGAAAGGCAAGGTTAAGTATGTGAAATTGTCTGTCATAGATTGGAGGAGACTTTACAAAGAGACACAACAACTAAATACAATGTGAGACCTGGAGTGAATACTGGAAGATGAAGAGGTCATTGGAAAATTCAAATAAAGTCTGTAGTTTAGGCAGTAATAGTCCACCAATATTAATTTCATAGTTTTGGTAATCATACAGTGGTTATATACGTTGTTGATACCAGAGAAAGCTGGCCGAAGGATATATGTGAATTCCCTTTCCTAGTCATGTAACTTTTCTATAAGCCTAAAATTAGTTCAAAATAAAAAGTTTTTAAAAAGCAGCTTTTCCTAGGTGATAGTATAAAGATAGATTTATATTTGATAGTAGTATAAGTGATACTGTATTTTAAAGTAGCTAAGGCTGTTCAGAATTAAAAATTGCCGTTTTATTTTTCTGTGGCTTTCATCCCCAATATCCCTCTCCCCCAACCCCAGTTTCCAAGTGTGTTATACAACCCATAAATAGAAAGTTTACTACAGTTTTATTCATAGACTTAAAAATAAAAGCATAATGATTAGACATTCTTAACATATATCATTGTGCTAATAGGTAGGTTTTGGAAGACAAAGCAGATTTTTTCACATTTAATTTTATTCCATGTCCATTAAATACCAATGCTTCTTACTTACAAGTCAGTGTTTAACTAGATGTGTTTTTCCCTGGGGTATTACATGAAATTAAATTGGAAGAAAATATCAGAGTAAATATTTCCGTACTCTGAATTTTGTTTATTGCTAGTCATAGGAAAAAAGGAAAAAAATCTTTTTTATGGTCTTATATAGAAATGCAATAATGTGTTTCTAAGGTATTGCCATACATTTCTGAAACTTTTAAGGCATCTTTTATTTTATATTGACAATTTTTCTTCTACTCATGGCTAAATAATTAACTGTTGTGTTCCTTGAACCTACATGAAAGGAAGCTGCCCATGGAAATTAGGTCCCAGTACAGCATGCCTCATTTATTAACCTCGGTTTTGTGTTTTACGGTTAAAAAAAACATTCTAAGTTGTGCAAGTTAGAAACTGATCTTGAACCATATCCAGTGTGTAATAAATACATGCTTTCTGTGTTAACAATTTCTTATCATCATATAACATTTGGGAATAAGTGAGTGTTTCATTTCCATTGGAAGGATGTTGACATGCTGATAAACAAGTATTTTGAGAAATAACCTATGAGAATTCAGTATGTGCTTCAAGTTTTGAATTGTGTATGTGTGCCTAACTGATGTTTATCTGATTTATGCCCCAAACCTCTAGATTTTCTCCTGTAAGCAAATAGGATTAACATCATGATTTATAAATGATCTCTGAATTGAACTCATTGAACATATATAAAGAGTAAACATTATTTAGTTTGGTGAATGGCATTTTGACTTAGTCATTTTAGTATATTTTTACTATTATCAGAAATTTCATCTTGTCATCCATAGATTAAATTGGGCTGGACATTAGAGAGCTCTCATAGTGTCTGAAATGTGCTACTTCCAATTATGTGAAGAAAGGAGGAAGTAGAATCTTCTTGAAGACTATGAAAGCTGCATAGTAGTTTCCATCCCAGAAGTAAAAGCAGTTACTTTGGGACGGTGTGATGTTGGTTCCTGATAATTCTTGAAGGGAGATGAGAAAGAAGGGAGGTAGATCAGTCAGGAGACAAAAACCACATCAGTTATCTGAATAGTAAAATGATGAAGGATTGCTTATAGTAGGAAGAGTCCAACTATTAAAAGAGGTATAAGAGACTCCTAGCGGTCCAGGAGCATGTGCAAAATATCAGCTATCACCTCATCTAGGGTGGGGTAAAATGGGTAATAAAGGAATTCAGGACCAAGAGGGGCCCTCCTCCAATGTGGCCACAAGGGAAACACCCCGCTTGTGGATGGTGAAGAAGCTTGCGAAAGGCCATGGGCACAAGTCCCTGCTATTGCTTGAGAGTGAGAGCAGCTCTGAGCTGGTCCTGAGGTTCCTGGAGGGCTGAGGGCTACTCTGAAGCAGCCCGCTGTTGCTGGAGGGCACAGGCTGGTCTGTCTCCTGGGAGCAGTGTGCCGTTTTCTGAGGGTTGGGCAGAGCTGCTTGAGAGGGAGTGGTCTGCCTCTTGTAGGATCACTCTGTTGGCCTCTATTAACAAAGCGTATCCTTCTGCCAACTGGCAAAGGAGATGTTTACAGAGTCTAACTCCAGGATTACAAAGTGGGGTATGGGGGAGGCTGGGAGGGTGACAACCATGGATTTGGAGCTGAGATACTATAAATTGATAACTGGCCGAGAAGGATTAATTTATCATAACTCTAAGATGTAGTATCATAAGACAGAACTTTCAAATAACTATAATTTCATTCTCTGCTTGGTACTTTATAATGAGCTAATTATGTTTTCTGTAACTATTTTTTAGTTGACTTATTTTTTTTTAAGCTCTTTATTGGAATATAATTACTTTACACTCTTGTACCAGCTTTTGAGGTACACCAAAGTGAATCAGCTGTATTTATACATATATCCCTATATCCCCTCCCTCCTGCGACTTCCTCCCACCCTCCCTGTCCTGGCCCTCTAAGGCATCACCCATCAAGTTGATCTCCCTTTGTTATACAGCAACTTCCCACTAGCTATCTATTTTACAGTTGGTAGTGCATATATATCTATCCTATTCTCTCACTTCATCCCAACTTCTCTTTCACTCCTCCCTCCACAACCCTATGTCCTGAAGTCCATTCTCTGCGTCTGCATCTTTATTCTTGCCCTGTCACTGGGTTCATCAGTACCATTTCTTCAGATTCCATATATGAGTTAGCATATGGTATTTGTTTTTCTCTTTGTGGCTTACTTCACTCTGTATGACTGTCTCTAGTTCTGTCCACCTCATTACATATAGCTCCATTTCATTCCTTTTTGTGACTGAGTAATATTCCATTGTATATATGTGCCACATCTTCTTTATCCATTCATCTGTTGATGGGCGTTTAGGTTGCTTCCATGTCCTGGCTATTGTAAATAGTGCTGCAGTGAACATTATGTGACACGTTTCTTTTTTGGATTATGATTTCCTCTGGGTATATGCCCAGTAGTGGGATTACTGGATCATATGGTAGTTCCATTTTCAGTTTTTTAAGGAACCTCCAAACTGTTTTCCATAGTGGCTGAACCAACTTACATTCCCACCAACAGTGCAGGAGAGTTCCCTTTTCTCCACACCCTCTCCAACATTTATTGTTTCTAGATCTTTTGATGATGGCCATCCTGACCAGTGTGTGGTGATACCTCATTGTGGCTTTGACTTGCATTTCTCTGATGATGAGTGATGTTGAGCATCTTTTCATGTGTTTGTTGGCCACCTGCATGCCTTCTTTGGAGAAATGTCTATTTAGGTCTTTCGCCCATTTGTGGATTGGGTTATTTGCTTTTTTGCTATTAAGCTGCATGAGCTGCTTGTATATTTTGGAGGTTAATCCTTTTTCCGTTGTTTCATTGGCAACTATTTTTTCCCATTCTGAGGGTTGCCTTCTAGTCTTGTTTATGGTTTCTTTCGCTGTGCAAAAGCTTTTAAGTTTCATTAGGTCTCATTTGTTTATTCTTGACTTTATTTCCATTATTCTAGGAGGTGGGTCAAAAAAATCTTGCTTTGATGTATGTCATAGAGTGTTCTGCCTATGTTTTCCTCTAGGAGTTTTGTAGTGTTTGGCCTTACATTTAGGTCCTTAATCCATTTGGAGTTTATTTTTGTGTATGGTGTTAGGAAGTGTTCTAATTTCATTCTTTTACATGTAGCTGTCCAGTTTTTCCAGCACCACTTATTGAAGAGGCTGTCTTTTTTCCATTGTATATTCTTGCCTCCTTTGTCAAAGATAAGGTGTCCATATGTGTGTGGGTTTACCTCTGGGCTCTCTATTCTGTTTCATTGATCTACCTTTCTGTTTTTGTGCCAGTACCATACAATCTTGATCACTGTAGCCTTGTAGTATAGTTTGAAGTCAGGAAGCCTGATTCCACCAACTCTGTCTTTCCTTCTCAAGATTGCTTTGGCTATTCGGGGTCTTTTGCGTTTCCATACAAATCGTAAGATTTCTTGTTCTAGTTATGTGAAAAATGCCGTTGGTGATTTGATAGGAATTATGTTGAACCTATAAATTGCTTTGGGTAGGATAGTCATTTTCACAATATTGATTCTTCCAGTCCAAAAACATGGTATGTCTCTCCAACTGTTTGTATCGTCTTTGATTTCTTTCATCAGTGTCTTATAGTCTTCTGCATACAGGTCTTTTGCCTTCTTAGGCAGGTTTATTCCTAGGTATTTTATTCTTTTTGTTGCAATGGTGAATGGGAGAGTTTCCTTAATTTCTCTTTCTGCTCTTCCGTTGTTAGTGTATAGGAATGCAAGAGATTTCTGTGCATTAATTTTGTATCCTGCTACTTTACTAAATTCATCAATTAGTGCTAGCAGTTTTCTGGTAGAATCTTTAGGGTTTTCTATGTATAATATCATGTCATCTGCAAAGAGTGACAGTTTTACTTCTTCTTTTCCAGTTTGGATTCCTTTAATTTCATTTTCTTCTCTGATTGCTGTGGCTAAAACTTCCAAAACTATGTTGAATAATAATGGTGAGAGTGGACACCCTTGTCTTGTTCCTGTTCTTAGAGGGGATGCTTTCAGTTTTTCACCATTTAGAACAATATTGGCTGTTGGTTTGTCATATATGGCTTTTATTATGTTGAGGTAATTTCCTTCTTTGCCCATTTTCTGGAGAGTTTTTATCATAAATGTGTGTTGAATTTCATCAAAAGCTTTTTCTGCATCTATTGAGATTATCATATGGTTTTTATCCGTCAGTTTGTTAATATGATGTATCACATTGATTGATTTGCGTATATTGAAGAATCCTTGCATTCCAGGGATAAACCCCACTTGATCATTGTGTATGATCTTTTTAATGTGCTGTTGGATTCTGTTAGCTAGTATTTTGTTGAGGATTTTTGCATCTATATTCATCAGTGATATTGGTCTGTAATTTTCTTTTTTTGTGACATCTTTGCCTGGTTTTGGTATCTGGGTGATGGTGGCCTCGTAGAATGAGTTTGGGAGTGTTCCTCCTTCTGCTGTATTTTGGAAGAGTTTGAGAAGGATAGGTATAGGCTCTTCTCTAAATGTTTGATAGAATTCACCTGTGAATCCATTTGTTTGTTGGGAGATTTTTAATCACAGTCTCAATTTCAGTGCTTGTGATTGGTCTGTTCATATTTTCTGTTTCTTCCGGGTTCAGTCTTGGAAGATTGTATTTTTCTAAGAATTTATCCATTTCTTCCAGGTTATGTGATTTATTGGCATATAGTTGCTTGTAGTAGTCTCTCATGATTAGTTGACTTATTGAGGTATTCTTTTATGTCTTCAGAGACTGACCAAAAAATTGTTGTCTACTTTGTTTCTTCTTTCTGAGAATTACCCTTATCATAGCTGTATAGATCTCTAGGCAGCATAGTCACGTAGCTACTGACAGGGGTAGGTTTAAAACAAAACTAGAACCAGCCTCAAAAAACTGAACTCTGCCGATGTGTGGTAAGTGCAACTAACCGCATTTTGCATTTATGGATAAATAAATGAAGCTTGGCAATGATTGCCCCCAAATTTGCATTTCAGTGGCCTGGTAATGTCTCATCACTTGCTAGCTACTTCCCAGGGATGTTCGTTGTAAGGAATAATTAATGATTTGTTAACAAGATCAGATCTTTGATTAGAATGTACAATAGGTGTACAAATTCTATATATACCTTTTATTTGCCTTCTAATTGCTGTGGATTTCTGGGTCTGCTACTAGCTACTTTATCAGACTGAAGTAATGGTTCCCTTAATCTCTTATCCTCGGTCCCAGTGGACATTACGATGTATTTTCTCCAAAATAGAAAAGGCAGTCCAGTTCCATTATGTGTTGTAAAATGTCGCAGTGCCATCCATTTTAACCGCACTTGTCATTTCACTGGGACAGCATTCTGGGAGTTAAGAAAGAATAAAAATGGCAAGCCAAGGATTTACTAGTGTTTTCGTGTTGAATGGTTTAAAGGGGGAACGCTACCAGCAGGTGGGGGATTCTTTGGACTTTAAGCCCTAGGAAAGAATTTCAGGCCAAAAGAAGGTAGTGTATTAAGCCTGAGCTCATTTAAAATTCTGCTTTGTCTTACTGACCATTATGTTTACAGAGCAGTCTGCTCCAAATGTCTCCACTGTCAGTTCTGTGACCTCCCAGAGCTTCCTAAGGCCATTGGCTAGAGTGGAACAGGCCACTCTGCTTCTGGGAAGAGAAGAATTCTGGGCAGTAGCACAAGTCCTAAAATATTGATGTGGCTACTGCTAAAGTACAGCAATATAATACGATTATACGCAGTATGTCATTCAAGCTGTTTTCATTGCCCAGAAAGCATTATGCTAAACTATACGTTGTCAATCAAGTTAATTTTGGTAACTGCAAAACAGAGTTTGCCTGTGTGGACATTTATATAAGACATGTATATATAATTATATAATATACTTATTCAATGGATGTAAAAGATTGAAAAGTTGCTGTCTTTCATTTTTAGTGCCTCCCTTAAAACTTGTGTAAATAGTCACCCAGGTGCACAAAGATGGAAGCCCATGTGACTCTTCCCTTTAAGGCATATGTTGCTGGTGTAGTGATAGTAAGAACTATGAAGTATCAGTTATTATCTTGTATCTCATGAGTTGGCCATTCTTGAAAGTCAGAGATGGTCAAATATTGGCAATTTCATATAGTTCAACCTAATACCAAAGGATCAGCTCTGCTATGATATAGACAAGCATCAAGTCATTAGAGCAAATTATATAAGGCAGAACTTAAAGGAGCAACCACTTGTTATTAGAAGTTGATGAGGGACAGAGACAGAAATGATATCTAGGAAAGTAAAACTAATGGGCGATTTATGACTCAGTCTGTACGGCAGCAGCAGAAGTGAGGTGTGCTCCTCATCACTGTATTGGCAGGAAACATTTGGCAGAAAATCAACAGATTTTTCACTCTCTGAACAATGAGTTTTATGCCTAGGATATGTAAATCCTTGCACATAAATCATCTGCTTGCATGGTTGCCTTCCTGACATACCTCACACAGCAGATTTTTGTTTCTAAACTCTTTGCTGCCTTTCTGACTTTTAAATGTCTTGCTCCTTGGTAACATTGTGCATTAGTGCCTAGAGTGGCGCTTTTGTTTCATGCTTAAAGACAGCCTTGCCCAAAAAGATATTAGAAAGTACCTCATCCATCCGCCTTTGAGATTGTGCATTTTCTCTTGGTCTACTTTTATATCCTGATATTTTGTAAAAATGAGAGCCACTGAGGTTTTTCACTTCTATGAATGAAATGGTAATTAGTTTAATATTATTTTTAATAATCTTCATTCTCGTGGTAAGATGTATTTGCTCTTTAGAAAGTTGAGCCGGATAGTGAGTATCCATTAGTAGAATAGCGGCCAATTGACATGTTTGTGTTTGCATTATTAATGAAAATTGGATTTGGGGATGTTCAGTCAACCTCAACAAAATTGCTGTGGATGGGGAGTAGACCCCAGTGCCATCTTACTGGTGAGAAGCAGTCACATTTTCCAGTTATCCAGATAGTAACTTATTTAAACAGTCTGATTGGGACCTAGTCTGATTCAACTTTACCATAGTTACAGTGTATTTAAATTACAGTGAGCCATCCAGAGAACTCCTTAGTAATGATTCACAACCTTCCATTTAAAGTGCAGCTAATACAGTGTTTATAAGTTAATGTGTTGATACATTTATAGAACTTTTTTATCTTGAATGTGAAAATGCAAAGACTAGTATTTAACGCAGTGGTCTTTTTCAAAACCTCAGCTATTAATGAAACTATTAATTAAAAGTGTTTTGCGCTTAATTGGTTACAAACTTGGTAACAACATTAGCCTCACTTTTTGGGCAGTGATTTTTTTTCACGGCCTTTTGATTCCAAGATACTCAGATGCTTCAACATGGGGCATTGTCATGTTTTTACGAAATACGCCACGTGGAAAGTAGAGATTGGCGGTTATTCCTGCCTCCCACATGTGGAAACCAAGATAAATAATGAAGTTCATTCCTGCCAGAAAGGAATAATCTAGTATGCAGAGTCTTTTGTTCTCAACTATGATTATTACATGACTGTGAAAGTTCATGTTTGAATGTGTTATCTTACTGAGGAAACTTCACTTTCAAATATCCTTTTCTTTAGCTTCTTCTCTCAAAATGCCAGAATCTTCATGTTATGGTCATCTCTAGATGAACTAAAAAAGGTTTACAATTTTTAAGTTGTTTTATAGAACACTGGGAAGGTTGGGAGGGATGGGGCAGGTTGAAATAGATATTAGGGCAAAGATTCAGAATGCAGAAAATTGACGTGAAGCTATTTACAAGTAGAATAAGAAAGCATGTAGAGAGCCTCACAGATATTGAAGGATAAGTATGGCTTAGAGAGTATGTAAAGGCAGAACTTCAATGAAAAGAAGACAGAAAGTTAAAATTAGGCCTAAAATCGAAGAGGTATCTTATCTAAAACAATTGAGAAACTTCTACATTGTATTAATTCCGTTTTTGATTATAGATCATTTTTAGAAGGTATTGTTAAGGATTTCTGTTTCATTCCTAACTCCTTTTTTTCTAATGGATTTAGAGATACAAACGTTAGTCCCTTACAAACCTACAGTTCAACACATACAATCTACTTTATATTTAGTGGTAATAATAATTACTTGAGACTTTATATTATGCAGTCACAGAAGTGCTGAAAGAAAACTCATCTGATGTGGAAACATGTCAGTATATAATGACTCAAAGTCCAGAAGCAATTTATGTACTTATATTTATATAAGATACTATAAGTAAGGTTAAAAGGCAATAAAAGTAACAGCAGCAAATTGAAACAGAAACACATCAATTTATTTTGATCCAAGAGTTCAAAATGGTGCTGGGGGGAAATCCTACAAACCTCAGTGTCACTGTTGAATGATGCTAGAGAATTAACTTGTTATTTTGAAAACTGGTGAAGAAAGGGAAATAAACAGTTATCCTCTTTTTTTAATACAGATGTACCTCAGCATAATCAAATGGTTGATGAGAGAAAATTTTTCTTTATAACAATATTTTAGCCAAGAAATGGAGAAGGCATAATAGAATATCACTGTTTTGCTGCCCTAATGAATTAATGGATCTGGGCAATAACTTCTAATATCACCAAAAAAGAGACAGACAGTAAATACTTGATGGAAATACATAACAATATCTAAGAGATAGTAAAAAATAAAATAAAATAGAAAAATAAAAATATTCAGACCTGAATCTTTTTATCCGATTTACAAGAAATACAGAAGTCAGAACACTTTAAATATCATCATAGGGATAAAATCTGCTCCAGATTTTAGAAAACTCTGGGTACCAAAGAACAGATTTCTTCCAGGAAAAGAGAAGGAAACAACCTGTAAATTAAGAGATTTAAGAGAAATGTTTGGATTATGATTGGAAGAGACAAACATAAATAAATGAAGGAAAGAAAAAGAAAAGGAGGGAGAGGAAAAAGAGGGAGAGTTAGAAAGAGGGGGACAGAAAGAGAAACAATACAATGTGAAGACCATCTGGCTGTTTGTTGATATTAAGGAATTACTGATAATTTTGTTTAGGTGTGATAATAGCATTGTGATTATGTTTTTTAAAAGCCTCAGTCTTTTAGACATACATACTGAAATGTTTATAGATGAGGTTTGCTACAAAGTAATTCAAGGTCTTGAGGAGAGTGATGAATGAAAGCAGGTTGGCCAGGAGTTCAAAACTGTTGAAGCTGGGTGATGGTTACAACAAGATTTATTATACTTTTTCTTTCCACTTTTGTCTAAGTTAGAAATTTTATGTAAAAAAAAAAATGTGTAACAATGGAACTGGCTGTCCCACAGAGTAGTGAACTCCTTGCCTCTGGACTCTGTTCTGAATCCATAGGTCTGCAGTAGGGCCATGAATTTGTGTTTTCATTAAGCTCATCAGGTGCTTCTAGATATCAACCAGGATTAGAAACCACCAGGCCAGATCATCTCTAACGTTTTTTCTGATTCTGAGCTTTCTAAGTCTGTATTTCTGTGAAGGGTATGAACAAGATGTGCTCTAGAAATTCAGGGACAAAGTAGTTGGAGTGGCCAGCAGAGCCTTGGTAAATACAGTGAAACTTACCCGAGACCTCAAAAGATAGTTACGATACAGACAGTGGAGTGTGAATCAAGTCCATTCATTCATTCCAAAAATATTTTTAATGCTTCTCGGTGCCAGACAGAGTGCCAAGAGCTGGGATACGGGTGTGGTCAGAACAGTTATGATGATGATAATGTTGGACTTCCATTTATTATGGAAGCTGTGTGTTACCGTAGAGAGAATGCTGATTTTGGGGACTAGACCATTGACTTCTGGACCTGCCATAGCCTTGCTCTCTAATTTAGAATAAGCCACGTAACCGTTCCGAGCCTCTGTTTTCTGATCTGTCATCGCAAGAAGGTTAGACCATCCTAGATCTTGACTTTTATAAAAATACGATACATGAAGATATTTTGCTCTATAAATTTTGCTACATATGTGGATGGTTTGGTATATGGGACCAAATTTTTTTCCTTATGCTTTTAGTAGCCATGAAATTTGCTTGTCACTGGAGGTGGGTGGGGTATCTTCCCTTTTTTCTTCCTCTGTAATATAGTTCTATAAACATACATTTAAGATGGCATAATTAGATTCTCTCCATAACCTGAAACAGATCTGTTTTTAAGCTCATTTACTGTCTTAGAACAGAATTGATCTTGCTTTCACATTTAATTCACCCTCTACAGATTTTGAGAGGAAGAAAAATAGCATTGCTAGCTCAGTGTAACTAGGCCAGAGTTAACAGAGGAAGGTTGGAAAACCAGTGTTATAATATTTGTTTGCCTTTCCCTGCCTTCCTTTTAAGTGTTAATATATGTAGATCATTCAGATAAATAGTCCTGGCCTCCTTGAGATGCGTGCTGGTTCAGCTTCACTTTTCATACATGTTAAAATGATTCTGTGCTTACTCAACTGTCATGAACCCAATTTACAGTTGCTGGGATTACCAAGAGAAAAACAACAGGACGTATTTCATTTGCAATATTAAACATAAAATCCCTTTGCAGATGTCATCTTACATCTGGAATATGACATAGCCTATTCCTTTTAAATAAGTATTATGCATAAGATAGTGAACAGAACAGAGGATTTCAAGTCAGGGAATCCGTATTACTAACAGTATCATCTAGAATAAGTTATTTAAGGTTTGTGAGAGGCAGTTTTCCTTATCTTCAACATGAAGTATTATATTCCTCCCTGGGTTCTTTTCAGAATGAAATACCACCCATAAAGCCCCCAGCACAATACCTGCCACCTGCCAGGCAGTCAGCAAATAGAATTTCCCCTTCTTCCTTTCCCTTTCCTTCACTCAGTTATTTTACTATTTTTTCTTACTGTGTGGTAGAATGCTTTTTAAAGTATATTTTTAAAAGGACTGGAGTCCAAGTAGTTTTCCTCTTTTAAAAAAGTCTATTTTTGAAGTCTTAGTATAATATACAAATAAATATCTGTGATTGAAGAAAATAATTAAGGAACAATTTCTGTGTAATTATACACACGGAGATGGAGGGAGAATATATCAGGTGCCTCCTCTGTGTCAGGCCTGGCATGTGTTGTAGTATTCAGTACTTCTGTCAGCTCCAGAAATAGGTCCTCTGCCATCTCATGTTATCTCATTAGATGAGGAAACTGACACCCAGCTTAAGTCACCTAAGATCGAGCTGTTATCAAATTGTAGTTTGGGGATTAGAATCCAGATCTTACTTCATGGCTGTCTGCTACTGCCTATGAATCTCCAGTCACTGGAGAGAGGAGGATAGCTTTTGCCTTCTAACTGCAGGGAAACGGGGCAGGTGTGGAGTGAGGGACCAGATCGGCATCACCAGGAGGACTTTTTCAGATTACACTCAGGGTACTCTGCTCCCCCTCCATTTTGATTCCCTTTTCCTGCCGTGGTAAGACATTGTTTGGTAATATGTCCAATTTACAAGTAGGTTGGGATAGAAAGATTGAGCACTATTGTTCTATGAACAATATGGATATAAAATTATCATGTAATTATATCAAATTAAATCCATATATGGATGTAAAGTTTTAAAAATGTTTTGACAATCTTACTTTCCTTTATTGCTCCCAGACAATTTAGAAGTATTTGGACATTTTTATATGTGCTGTGCATAATATCAGAAATAAAGACTGTAGTATATTTTTTCAGGTAATACTCGGCCGCCAGTGACAGAATAGCAGAAAAATGTATTTCTTATTGCGGTTTACAGCATTACTTCTTTCATCTTTTATTGAAGATGAAGGCTGGTTTATAGTGCTTTTCAATCTATATTTGATTATAAAAAAGAATTAACTAATGAAAATTAAGCCATATATGGCTGTTTTGCAAATTTATTAAAAAGAAACTACATTTGAGGAAAAATTTTTAAAATATTAAAACCATACAGTAGCCAATAAGGTATGAGGCAGCTAATTGCTTCCTGTCCCTTTTGAAATTACTCAGCCTGAAAAAAGATAGCACATATTGATTTGCTGTATAGTAAACGTCCCATGTCTGCTCCTCTAACACCCAGATGCACACACACTGCACATACCACACGGCAGTAGCAGCAAGGAACTGCATACCCACCCATTTCTTTTATCAAACTTATGTAATAACAAAATTAGGATGGAACGTTTTCTTCCTTTGTAAAAGGGAATAGCATAAAATCATTAAAACTCACAAAACGAACGCACGATATGTGTGTTTGCGCTAAAGCTCAAAAGGAAAACAAATTTCCCAAGGAACAAGACATATTTCCTGATAATGCAGTATCAGTTAACCCATATGCATAAGCTCAATTAGTATACCTATGTGCATTTGTAATATTAGAAGCAACGTCAAAACTTAGGCTGTTTGATCATTTTTTTGAAGTTAATATGAAGATTGTGCAAATTCAAATTGTACTTGTCAGTATAGTCTTTTGCTTTATTTCAGGAATGATCCACTAATCCAGAGAATGGGAATTTTAGTCATATGTATTGTAACTCCTGCTGTTTGTGATTTTTCTATAAGCATCTGATTTTGTTTTTCAACATAGACTTTGAAAATGTATAGTTTTGATTATCCTAAAGCCAGATCAGTAAAATTAGTGAGAAGTTTAAAAAAAAAAAAAGATCTTATAGAGCAAGCTGCTTTGAAGGAGAATCTGTAATTACTCATGTAAACATATATTTCAGGAGTGTAATAGCATGTGTACGTTTCTTTTTTTGTTTAAATGAATATAAATTATTATCTGTGATTTTTAGATGTGATCATGGTTGCTTCTGTAGGTCAGATAGTTTAGGAATTCATTGTATTATAGTATATTATGCTTTATCTTAAAAGGATCAGAGCATCCTCATTTGTAGAAGAGGGGATTTTGTGATTGGAATGACTTCTTTATTAGATTGTACGTTACTTAATATATTTCCATGTATCCTTTATATCAAAAAATATGTATCCCTGCCCCACCCCACCCCCAAGTTGCTTTGGAAATATATTTGTCCTCTTTGTTTGACATCAACATCTATTCCCGAAAGAGCTCTGTTTCAGATTTTCGTGGAGCTTTGTTGATGGCTCTCTTGTAAACCCACCAGCACCCCTTGCATCCCAGGATTCCGAACGCAGGCTTAGCTGCTGCAGCAAGGCTGCTGTTTACTGGCGAGTTCCCATTAACACAGCCACGACTCCTGGGTTAGATAATGGACTCAAAGGTTAAGAGCAGAGGATCTCAACAGCTCCAATCAGCAGGGCTTTTCCAGGGCTAATTACCTCTTTGCTGCGCTGACTCTAATGTGACATGTTTATTGCCTTAACTAACAACTCATTAGCTTAGTTGATGTTTTTGTCAATATTAATTCGTTCATTTAAGCCAAGTCAAAGCTTAAACAAAGATGTCCAGACTGAGAAACGGGCAGCAGAGTGACTTTTGTTCGCTCCTCTTTTTTTTTTTTTTTCCTCCCTCACTCAACTTCAATAAAATAAATGTGTAGAAAGGACACATTTCGAGTGCTTGTATTGAGAATGTTGGTATTCATTTGCCTGCGTATAGAACAATTCTGACTTTATTTCTCCTGTGGTTATTCTAGTCTCCATGTCACGGCTTACTTAATATTTAGTGTCTACTAAGGGCGACTGTCTCTACTCTTTGACTGCATATCTATAAAGAGTTAATGTTCAGCAGCTTCTTGTTCCAGTTGAATGTTTTACTGTGGTTATTAGAAAAGAGAGCAAGTAATTTTTCATATGATTTTAATCTTCACTAGACTACCTATAAAATTGCTTTGAGATTTATCTTGTAAAAATCACTAAGTTACTTAATTAGCCTGTGTGAATCATTTAAAAAGAGGAGGCAGTCATGAAGTTATCATGAAACATTTCAGTTTTTTTGCCATACTTTTGATCAGCATTAATAGTATTTCTTAGAGAATGTTACTGTTCTGATTTTATGTACTTTAAAATAATAATGAAATTCTAGAAGCCCTAGAATAGTGCAGATGGGTAAAATAACTGAGAACAAGTCTTTGATCAAATAGTAAGTAGGTCGATTACCTTGGAGAGGCACAACGGCACCTTCAGAACCCTGTCATACATTTTGTCAAAGCCCTCTCACACGATGTTTAATGGTGCACAGATGACCAGAAAGGGTTAAGCTCAGATGTGAGCAGAGCTGCAATGTTAGGGGAGTTTCTTCTCTGGAAAAAGGCTAGTCTCTGCTTAGAAGGCCAGAAACTCACTCTGATTGGTTGTTTCCTGGAGGTGATCAGGCCTACAGAAGGCTGTTAGAAGCTATGCATAGAACGTGGTGAGAAATACGTGTCACATCAACCAAACTCCTGTTTCCTCCATCGTTCTGTATCTATAGAGCATTCTGTGGACACCAGATTGTTATCAGATGAGAAATCACTGCCCCAGAAAATGAAAATACTTAAATTTGTGTAATTGTTTGTCATCTTTTGCAGAGTCCTTCCCTCTCTATCACTCACTAGGCTCTTACTCTGCTTTATTTTTCTTCACAGGACTTAATACTACTCCACATACCTATTTGTTCATTTGGTTGTTTTGTCTCAAGTGGAATATAAGCTTCATGAGGGCACAGACTTGGTTGACCTGCACTTAGAACAGTGCCTGGTCCACAGCAGGCACTAAGGAAACACTGAATGACTGAAAGGATCACCCAGCTATTAGGTGCTAGAGCAAGAACTTGAACCTGGTGTTCTCTTGCTTCATAACCTCCCTACCCCTCATCCCCACAGCCATTCATGCCATTTAACAACCATATGACTTTTGGGAAGAGGACATAGAAGTATTTAGATCATTCAGGTAAAGATCCCACAGATTAATGGCATGTTTTTTCTTTGACATCACAAACATCTGCTTCTACTATTTTACATCTGTATTGTTCGCCCCCAGATTGTTAGCACTTTTTACCTTCTTTAAGGTGGAAAAGGGCCATATGAAATAAGTAATTTATCTTTTTGTTTATGCGAAGGTAAGAGTCTTATTTTAGTCTGCCATCCAAAATACATGAAATACCAAAAGCAAAAAGAGGTTAAACTCACTGTACGACACAACCTAGTTAATTTGAAACTCAGTCGAACAGAAAAAAATGTACTTTCAATCAAGCAGCACTGGATTTTATACTCTTCTGATTATAGGACAAGAAACAGCAAATTTCTTTGAATTAGGACTGTTTGGACTAAGCTGATATTAATGAGTTTTAAAATATCTTTGCCAAATTAACGTCCTAATTTAACAAAGTTATTTTGTGGTTTTTTGAAACGAAATGATGACTTAGTTTTTATGCAGTACAGGATGTAAAAAGTTTAAAAGTGGTTTTTCATAACTATTAATACAAAAAGCATCTCATTATAGAAGTGTTTATGAATTATTCCATACCCAAGAATTATGCACACTGCATTGGAATTATTTTGAATCAAATCAAGTACCCATATAAAGCAAAGGAATAGAATTCTAGATGGCACTCTGCCATCCTTGTTCTTTGATGGACATTAGCAAGTGGGAAAAGGCTTCATTCAGTTGGTTACATTTTGAAATAAGTGGCCAATCATTATTAATTCATTTTGTACTCATTGTAATGGCATAAATCATCATAAATTCATTTGGTTTAAAGTGCATATAATATGTTCTCCCACAGGAAGTTCCTTGTAATTGAACTATTAATTAGTATTTTTTTTTAATATGACCTTTTTTTTTCCTTCTCTGCTCTTCAGAGCCAAGGATGGTTAGTGGCCATGTCTTTATTCATGACTTTCAAGTATGATGAACCAGGTTATCTTAACAAGGCCTGTTGACTAGGCTAAGAGGGACCAAAGCCCAAGAAAATGGTGACATATATTGCCTACCAGCAGGGCAACAGTAATAATTTATCAATGATCTCTAAGGGCTCTTGGAAAATTCTCTGAAATGCTTTGGTTTTGTAATAATTCCAGTAAGAAAATTTCATTCTCTTTTGGTAAACACAGTTTGACTCTGGCTTCTGTTTTCACTTCTAATTCTTAAAGCCCCTCCCCACAGCCCCTGGTTTTCTGTAAGTGTCGCCTGCCGTAACATCCAAGTTCCCTTGCCCCCAGCAGGCAGGCACGCTGTAATTGGGGTCCCTTTCCCCCTTCTCTGCACTGTCCTTCCCCATTTCCTGCCCTCAGCCTCTTCAGTTATCCAGTGCCTTCTTCCTTAGGTTGTACTGGTTGCTAGAGGGCTTATAACAGCTGGTTCTAGAAGCTGCCTCTCACAGGATTCCTTTGAGGCCTTCATGCTTCATGGAAGGCAAGTGAGGGAAAACTTAGGCCAAAAAAAGGGAAATAAAAATTACTGATGGAAAACTGGAAAAAGAAAGTCATTGATTTTACAATTTTTTATATTATCCTTTCTTATTTAGTGCCATTTCAGCACAAATAGAAACTGGGTAAAAAACAAAACAAAAAACAAAGCAGAAAACAAAACAAAAAAAGCTACACGATTCATGTTTGTGTCATGAACATGTCACGTTAGTAGGATCTGTGGTTGTATGAAAATAAAGGTTTGAGTTAGTGTTAAAAGTGGTTTGTTCGTGTGTTTAACTGACAGTTAACTCTGTGTGTGTATGCCTGTTTTAGGTGAATAAAATAAGGTATTTTTTTCATTGTGCTTTGAACAGTGTGCTCACATTGCTCATTGTGCTGTTGAGAACTCAAGGTACTGTCAGGTTCAGTCTCTGCCCTAGTGTTAGAAATGCAAAAGGGGAAAAAAGTGGAATAGTAATATAAAAGTATCATTTATTATCAAATGATGCTGAAAATGATACCTGATGCTTATAGAAATATATAACTATAGTTCTTTATAGTTAACAAAGTGTTTTCATATAATAGGCATTTATTAAATGTACAGTAATAAAGTGAGTCTACATTTTGTGATAAGGATACAAAAATGATCCAGAAAACAAATTCATTATTTCCTAAGTAATAGCATCAGGTTGCGCGCGTGTGTGTGTGCACGTGTGTGTGTGTGTGTGTGTGTGTGTGTGTGTGTGTGTGTTATGGCTTGTGTGTTAATCTTTTAAAAGAGCTGGTCACCATAACCAGCCAGATAGGGTAAAATTTTTTTAAATTGGCATCTTTCCTTAGTTCATGACAGGACAATAATCGCCTTGCCAAAGCAACAAGTTAGCCATTGTATAATACTGTAACTACAGCATACATAGGCTTTATTTTGCTATCTCTGTGTCAATCCTTTTCTCATTTTTAGCGTTTTGCTGTTACAGTAAAGTGTACATATTTTCTTGCAGCTTTGCACCTTTGTAGAACTTTTAAAAAATGGTAAGGTTAAAGTTGGGACACTTTAAAAAAAAAAAGCTTGCGATAAAAAGCTTGCGATAAAACAGCACTAAAATATGAGCTATTGTTATTACTCTTGACTGCATGACAACAGAATTACTTTCTCAGCAGCTACAGGGTCTAAGTTAATTGTGATTTATCCAATTCTGGATTTTAGTGCTTTCTGCTTTTTAAGGGGCTTTGTTTTGATTTGATTTGTTTCCGGTGCTCTGAGCCTGTCTGCATTTTGGTAGTTCATTTGCGCATTTGGCCAGACATACAGTGTGATGGGGATGGGTGCGTGGGTGGGGGTGCTGCATGCTAAATTCTCACTATAAAGCTGCCACAGTGTCTGTACTACTTACCCATCTGACAGGTAAGAAAGGCTAATCATCTAATAACAAGGCTTTGAATATGGTCGCAGATTGACTTGAATAATGCTGAATTCTATCCTGTAACCAGTTGAGTGAGGAGCATCTTGGCATTCTCAGTAAAGAACCAGTGACCAGTAATAGGACTTATCAGTTGTGATTTTTATAGTGGGGAAGTACCCTTGCAGTTCCTCAGGACAGTAAACTTATTACAAACAGCAGTTGTTTCCAGACTTTCCAATATCATGGACCAGTAAAATTTCCAAAAATAAAATTTGGGAGTATTTAGCAGTGCTGTGTTTTATTTTGCTGAGTTCAAAC
The DNA here is from genome assembly GCF_030028045.1 of Hippopotamus amphibius kiboko. Taxonomy (NCBI): domain Eukaryota; kingdom Metazoa; phylum Chordata; class Mammalia; order Artiodactyla; family Hippopotamidae; genus Hippopotamus; species Hippopotamus amphibius. The sequence continues at coordinate 97,315,852 of NC_080196.1, forward strand.
GTTAAAAAAAAATACCACTATCTTTCTCATTTTATTAAAAAAAAAACCCTTTTATTCACCAAAAAGTAGTAAGAACATGACCTTAGAATAAGCACTCCTTTAAATTGAATATATTTAGGTTTATGAAGAAGCTGTAGCTTTACTATGTCGTCTGTATTTTACCATTTCGCCATAGAGCCATGGAAACTTTGCCACAGACCAGCACAGGTTTATAGCAGAATCTTGGAAATTTCTGACCTGTGCATAATTTTATTGACTGTGCTGGGCACATTCAGTGTAAAGTAATTTTCAGTATTTGCCAAAGCAACAATTATATAGTAAGTACTTCTTGAACTATATAAAGCACTGTGCTAAGCCTCAGACAATTTCATATGGCCCAGGGACCTTACTCATTTAGTGGATGTGAGAAGGTAATAAAATGAAATAAAAAGAAATAAACAAAATTAGCTCTGGACAATAGGATAAATGCCAAAGATGCTATATCACTGTTTGTTAAATGTATGGATAACAATTACTCTTTTAAAAAGAAGAATTTCTTTCTAAAGGAAGCAGGGAAGACCAGACAGAAATTACCAGCTACCAACCGCATAGCATTCTCCTTTTACACATGAACAAAACCTCAGAACTGTTGAAGTTGCATTGTGGCCAGTGCACAGAATACATTTCTCACCCTTCCTTGAAACTAGGGGAATTATTATATAATTTTGGCCAATGAAATGTAACCAGACTTTAAAAGGAGGCTTGACTTAACTGGCACATGTCTTTATGTGCTTCAGCCGTCCACCTCTTCCTGCTGGGAAGGTGGATGCAGTGCTGGATGTGCAATTAACCATTTGTGGACACGATGCAATTAAGATAAAGCCAAGACAATGACAAGGATCTTGGTATGGCCGTGTTCATCTGTCAAACCAATAATGGCAACCTTCTCCTTGTGCGAGAAAAGATAGAACATATAAGTTAGTTAATCTTTTGTTTTGGTAGAGTGTCATGAATAAAACATGGTGGTAAAGATGTAGGTTGTGTTCAGAGCTGTGTTCTGGTCACATTACCCATGGCCTGGGCCACAGAGGCCTGCAGCTAACCACCTGCCTTCCATCATTCTCAGTTATCTCATCCAAAACATAGGAATAGATCATCGTTTTCTAAAGTCCTTTTGCTTTGAAAATTCTGTGATTCTACTTAACCCATTCAGCTGGGGATAGGTAGATCAGAATTAAAAAGGCAGTAGGTCTTATCCCTTTTTAATCACAGACAGTCTAAATATTTATCTTTCCTTCTAAAATGAAAATCTAATCAAACCTCTTGTTTGCTTAAAACTTTCCAGTAGTTCCCCATTGTCACCAGAATAAACAAACTCTTAGCATGGCACATAAGGCCCTTTGTGATCGGGCTGTAATAACCTGTCCTGCCTTATGTCTCACTGTTATATTTTATCCACTTTGTCTTCTTTTCCTTCTTGCTCATTGCCCAACACCTTCCTTTTCCCCCGACAAACTTTCCAGCCATATTGAATTACGTGTAATGCCTTGGTCTGGCCATGTTCTTTCTCATCTCCTCATCTTTAGACATGCTGTTCTCTCTGCCTAGAATGTTTTCTTTCCATTCTGCTCTCCTGTGAGTGAATAAGTCCTACTTAGTCTTTAGGTTTTGGTATAGCGGTCACCTTTCCCTGGAAGCCTTCTCATATCCCTAAGATCAGGTTAAGCACCCCTTTTAAGTTCTGTCTTGATACCCTGCTTATAAATGTTATAACATTCTTCATAATATATTCAAATTACCTGTTTGCTCGCCTATATCCTGAACTAGAATGAATTTTCTTGTGGGAGAGAACTGAGTCTTGTTCTCTTCTCTTTCCCCAGCAGTTAATATAACAATACTCTGTAATTAGTTCTTAAACGAATCTTTGGATGGAAAGGTTGGGACCAAATTGTGGAAATTCTTGAGTGACTATCAGGCCAATCTGTCGAACTTCTTAATACCGCCACCAGGAGAGCCTTTTATGAGGGACTCAGTCATGATGGCAGATGGTAACATCTTCTCCACCTTGCTTACTCAGTGAGGCAACACTCCCCGACTGTGGAACAGTGGGGTATTTTCATAAAATAAGTAAATATGTGCTTTTGTATAAAATTAGATTCCATCTTGTACAGATTAAAAATACAGCCTTTATTGGGTACCAAAGTTTTAAGAAAAGCTCTGAGAGATAAGGTTAAAATTCTTAAAATTCTGTGATGAGACTTTTTTCTGTCAATACAGAAAGTACTATCATTGTCTTAATTTGAGCTTTTTTATCACCTTGGTCCATATTGAAGAGCACCTATATTATATGAGGTCAGAAGTTAGATAAATCCTAAATTACAGAATACAATATAAGTTGAGAAGGAAGTAAGTTTATCTATCCCTTTTTATTATCATATAACCATTTTTTTAAGGCTGGTTCTTTAGTATCAGCAGAAAGAGTATATGATTAAGAAGTTTGAATCCTTACGGGGCTTCCTAGATAATCTCTTCAGAACATCAATGTCATTGTTGCTGGTAACATTCAAGTCACAAGCATATTATTAATCAGCAAGGCTGGAAACCAGAAGACTTAACTTAAAAATCCTCATCTTCTATTATTTACATGTTTTGTTGGGAATAAGTTTCCAGAGACAGATGTGGAATTTTAACATCTGTGTCTTTATAATTCCAAAACAGATCATCGAAAAAAAAACCATACATTTACTAGTAGATTTAAAATTTGTGTGTTAAATAGGCCATTTTTCTCTCTGCTACTCTTGATGTTCCACTCATGGCCTCCCCCAAAACAGTAAAAACTGCCCTGCCAGAGCTGTTGGGATCTTTGCTTTGTTACCCAGAGACTGTAATTTGAACTAAGGAAGGAGAGATGCTGTAAGAGAATTTTACTTATGAAATCACTGAGTGAATTAGAAAGTGATTTAGGGAAGGAAGGGGTGGCGTTGCTCTAGGGAATCTGTATTTCCTGCTGAGCTGGGCATCCTCACGGAGTGCGGGGCGGCGGGGCGGGGGTGGGGGGGGTTGGATCACACTGCAGGAGAGCAGCAGGCCTGCTGGGGGGCCGTGGCAGGGTGGGGGGCTTTTGGAGACGCCTTCCTGATTTTCCCTTTTCTGTCGTTTGGTTGGAGGGCAAGTGACCACCTCCCCACTGCTGCCCTTCCCACTTTGTCTGGAAAATATCAATAAATTGGCCACTTATGGTTTATTTTTGCTTTCAAGACAAAATTATCAGAGCAGTAAGGAAGGCCTCTAGGGTTCCCACCACAGAGGCCATGAGAAACCAGCGAGGTCCCTAGGGTTGCCAGAATGCCCTTACCTGTAATGACTATAGAAATGGTAGAGTGCAGTTAAGGAAAATGGTGATTGAAAAGCTATAAAACATTGTGCTTGGGAAACTTACTTCCCCTTTGCAATATTACTTAGCAAGGATACACCTCCAGGGAGCCCTGTCTCTTAGATTGGAAGCCCTTGCTGCTAGGGTTTCAGAATGTCTGCAGAGAACAGCAGTGGGGTTTCTGTGCAGTTCTTAAGAATTCCTAGAAGTCAAGAATAACAGGAAAGTGGTAGATATTCTTGACATTTTGAAATATCATTCAGACAAGCCGGGGCGGGTATTAGAAATGTACATGCAGTAAAGGCAGGTCTTTTTTCCGTTTCAGATCCATAATGTTTGCAAAGCAGTGTGCTTGGTGGTTGGGGAGATGCAAAGTTATATAAAATATACTTCCTACCCTCAAGGAGCTAACAAACTTGCTGAGAATAAGGGAGATGCACCAAAATGCTTCTATTTATAGATAACATGTGATAAGAGGCACATAGGTGCTAGCAGAAAATGGAGAACAGTGGATCACTTTTTTTCAAGGGGTTAGTATTTTTATGATCCACAAAACTTGGAGCTTTACATATTATATTTAGATGGCTAAGTACAAGAGTAAAATTTTCAAATACACATATGAATGAAGTATGAATTTCTAGATGTTTTTCTCAAGGATGCTTTACATATCTGTGTACCTTTTTAGCTTACTGCAGGACTTGTTAACACAAGGTTCATGGCCTCCTTGAAATTTTTCTGCAGAATTTGGTGGATTTATATGTGTATATAGTTTCCTGAGGAAAGGACTAATGGCTTCCAACAGATTCTTTCTATTTCAATTTTTTATCTTTTAAAAACATTCTGTTAGAATCATTAAGAGTGCTATGACTGAGAAGAAATTCAGAACCACTGTGTTCAGAGTGCATTCAGACTTAGCTTTACAACATCCTTCTCTTTGCCCCTACTTCAATCCATTCTCGTTTAGCAATTGGCTATAACATAAAAGTGAGTTAATGCTTTTATTTGTTGAGTGCATTAAATTAAAGTTTATGTGCCACGTTCTTAATTTTGAAAACAGACAAGTTCTACATGTTATTCAGAATGAGCCCTGCCTGCCCTTCACTGAACACGCGCCGATGTGGACACTGGGCAGTGCATTTCGTATGTTTTCATTCCTTTAACACTCTGGCCCTTCATAAGCAATGGCTGTCATTATCCCCATTTTACAGATAAGGAAACTGAGGCTCACTGAGTAACTTCCTAAGCCTGCCCCCTAGTAAGTTAGAAGATCGATTGATACTCTGCCTTGAATCTGAAGCCTCTGTTCCCTTAACCAGTATGCTGTACAGTAATATGATTTATAAACTGTTTTGTTTCTTCCCCTCAAAAAACAAACAAACAAACAAACGAAAAAACCTCTTCTGAGTTGCAGTTTGTTCTTCACAATCCCTGGTGGTTTTTTTGTTTGTTTGTTTTAATGTCAGAATGCCTTTGGAGGTAGATGAGCTTTTGCAGCTTAATGACCGTTAGATTTATGTATACAGTTAGCTTGATCTTCAACATAAAGGAATACATATTAATTAAAATCTAGACCATTTCATCAGATTTAGCAGTAATATTGAGCTATTTTTAATGGTTGTGTGGCAAACTTATGTGAAGAATTTACCACGTACTTGACATCATTTTCTGCTCTCGGTACACCAGAATGTGGAGGAACATATATGCTTGGGGTGGGGGAAGAGACTTCTGAAAACTATATATTCTACCTTCGCCATCCCTCATCCCTGTTGATAATCATTGCCTGTGATGAGAGGTGTTATTGATGAGAAGTATTTGACATATGAACTCTGTTAGGTGCAGAAGAAAGATGAAGAAATACCATGTTACGTTATTTGAAACCATCTTCATTTTGCAGAATGCTGAGCAGAAAGAAACATTGTTTGGAAGTTTAGAATCACTATTATGTTTTGAAATTATATATACTTATTTACATATAGTTATTATGTAATTACAATACTTTAGAATATGATAGAAAATATCGTAGCCTAACATTTCTTTAAAGTGTATGGCTAAACAGTCTGTAAACTTGAGATCTTTTATAGTCTTATTATTCACAACCCCTTTTCGGTTAAAAAGAGTAAATCCAAAGTGGTTTATATTTTGAAAATATGCTTCAAAGAAAACATCACAAAAGTAAAATTACTTTCTTGCCCTGCCTTTTATTTTGTAATCTTAGGTAAGGCACTGACGTTTCTTCTGCTGCAGCCACCAAGCCCCAAACTTCCCCCACACAGTACGATCCGAAGAACAGCCATTGATCTGATCGGCCGTGGTTTCACCGTTTGGGAGCCTTATATGGATGTGTCTGCCGTCCTGATGGGGCTTCTCGAACTTTGTGCTGATGCCGAGAAACAACTTGCCAAGTACGTGCTCCATTTCAGTTCATTTGGCTTTTGTTGGTTTGCTTTGCTTTGCTTTGCTGTGCTGTGCTTTGGTTTCAGTAGAGGTCATTGATTACTCTTTATAAATTGGGTGTTTTTCATGGACAAAAAATGTCTTAATAGACATTTCATAGACAAATGTCAATATATGAAATTCTGGAAATAGACAGTGAAAGGGAGATATATTTCTGTAATTTTAACACAATTGGGATTTAGCTTTGAGCCAGTGAATGATTTATCTATGACATATTTTTAAATGTATGTTTATTGTGCCTTGAGATATCAGTTAATGATAGTATAAACATATCATATATAGGGAAAATGATATATATAGTTGCTCAGAAATGTTTTTCTGATACAATACATGGCCAAATAGTTTGGAGGAATTACTCCTTTGCACTCATGTTAGTTTTTTAAACCAACTTTATTGAGATTTCATCTGCACAGGGTAGAGGATCAGCTGTAAGGAGGTTGCAGTGGTCCAGGGAAGCAGGGATGAGAGTAGTGGAACAGGAAGAGGAGCCGAGGCAGTTCCTAAAATGAACTGGGGCTGGTGATAGAGGTTAGTATTGACTTGAGAACCAGCCTCCTGATTCCTGGAGTGAGTCTTTTTTGTTTTGTTTTGATGCGATAATACACATATAACATGAATTTACCTCTGTATCCCTCTTAAAGGATACAGTTCAGTGACATTTGCTGCATTCACAGTTATGCAGCCGTCACCACTGCCTACTTCCCAGTAGCAGTCACCACAAATGGAAACCCCATACCCACTGAGCGGGCCCTTCCCAGTCTCTCCTCCCAGAGGCCCCTGGCAGTCATTAATCTGCTTTCTGTCTGTGAATTTGCTTGTTCTGGATATTTCATGTATATGGAATTATACAGTATGTGGCCTTTTGTGTCTGACTTCTTTCACTTAGCATAATTATTCCAAGGTTCATCCATATTGCAGCATTTTTCAGTACTTCATTTCTTTTTATAGTTGAACAATATTCCGTTCTATGGATATACCACATTTTATTTATCTTTTATCTGTCGATGGGCATCTGTGTTGTTTCCACTTTTCTGCTATTGTGAATAGAGCTGCTATGAAAATTCACGTAGAAGGAATTGTTTGAACACCGACTTTCATTTCTTTTAGGTAGATACCTACAAGTGGAATTGCCGGGCCGCAAGCTAATTCTGTGTTTAACCTATTGAGGAACCACCAAACTGTTTTACACAGCAGCTGCACTGTTTTATATTCTTAACAGCAATGTATGAGAGTTCGTTTTCTTTGCATCCTCGCCAACACTTCTGGTTTTGTTGCTGTTGCTTTTTTACTGTAGTCATCCTAGTGAGGGTGGATTAGTAGTGGTAGGAATTCTTGAACTGTCCCACGATGCCTCTATAAATGTACAGGCAAACCTCATTGTATTATACTTCGCTTTATTGCATTTCACAGATACTGTGTTTTGTTACAAATTAAAGGTTTGTGTCACCACTGCATCGAGCAAGTCTATTGGTGCCATTTTTCCAACAGTATTTGCTCACTTATGATGTGTCTCATTTTGGTAATTCTAGCAATATTTCAAACTTTTTTATTATTATTATTTTTGTTATGGTTGTCTGTAATGTGATCTTTGATGTTATTTTTGTAATTATTTTTTTAGCAGTAAAGTGTTTTTTAATTAAGATATGTACATTTAAAAAAATTCTTAATGATATTGCATACTTAATAGACTACAGTATAGTGTAAACACACTTTTTATACATTTACTAGGAAGCTAAAAAATTCATGTGACTCACTTTATTGTGATACTCGCTTTATTGCAGCGCTCTGAAACTGAGCCTACAGTATCTTCGAGGTCTGCCTGGGGGTGTTATCACCTCTTTGATTTTTTCAGTGAATAGCATTTCATTCTTATCATTGTTAACCTTTTAAAAAGCTAGATAGAGTTCTCTGCCCTTTTCTTCATGGCCGCCTCTCTCATATCACACAGTTGCCTTATACTCTAGTGTGCTTTGGGCCTGTCGTTTGTCTGCTGGCTACTCTGTGAGCAGAAGTGGAGACCAGAGAAGCAACTGAAGGCTAGACTGGAGTGCTGTGGCTTTGTCCACAGACTGGGCATCCCCAGCCCCAAGTCCCAAGGTTGCTTGGTAGAGGAATGGTGTTGGTTTCAAACCTAAGCAGCTGTCCTCCCGCATCACCTGCTTCATACTGCCACGCTTCCTAAACTTCACCTCTGTGTCTGCCTAGCTATAGGCCCTTCAGCAAATTAGTTCACCTCTCACCTCAGTCCCATCTACACGTTGGGGCTAATTAAACACCTACTTCATAAGGCTGATGTTAAGCAAGTTTATATTTGCCAAGCGCTTAGAAGAGCACTTAGCACATATTACGAGATTGAATGGATGTTACCTGTATGGGGGGGGGGGGGGAATGGATGGTGATGCCATTGTCATTGTCCTAGGGCTCGACACACAAAGAGATGCACATTTCTAGAATGAACACTTCCACACAGTGACAACCAGGGTAGTTTCTGGATGGATATGGGAGGCCTGAAGATTCTTGATTGACTTAAAGGATTAGGAGGGAATGTAAGCCCATGAGTTGGCAGCAGTCGTAAGAGGCAGCTGGCGTTTGTGCAAAGCCCAGAACGTATTTTCAACTTTCTACCCTCCCCTTGGCTGCAGCTGCCATGGACACGCTCCAAGGAGTCAACAGTGTGGCTTCTGTTACCTCAGCTCTCCTGGTTACCTTGAGAAGCCTTTAATATTTTTGATTGTCCAGAATTTTGCTTTGACCTAATTTTATAGCCTATTTTCAAATCTGATCTAAACACAAGTTCAATAGCATGCGGTCTTGTTTTGCTGCCTGGGAGAAGTAATGGGTTTCTATTTTAGTCTAACCATTTAATATGTTGTTTTATTTTGTGTTTAAATAAGTTCACATGAAGCTTATATCAGCAAACATAAAGATGTGTTGTGTTCTGTCTACATGGAGTATATCCACAGACACCAATACTGTAGCTTTCAGTAGGTAATTTAAATCTTGCTGTTACATCCTTTTCTGTCATGAAGATGAGTATAACTCTCTACACACAGCTCTGAATAAATGAATGTATCAGCAGGTAGCCTTGAGGAGTCCAATGTAATTTTCATCATGATAAATTGCATAATAAGCAAGAAAATGTTTGCTTATTAATCTATAACAAGATTTAGATTGAAAATGGCCTGTTACATCCATGACACACTTGGTACAGGCTGTAGAAGGACTGAGATGGGGTGAAATAGAGCAGCAGGGGTGACTGCGCATCTTACCCTCATGGTACCTGTGGGGCCGTCCCTCCTCTGCCTGATTTACTGTGTGCCCGACAACAGTGCTTGGCCACCTTGCTCCTGACTATGATCTTAAGCTTGCTCTATAAAGAAGCTTTTATTGTTAGGCTTGTGCTTTTAATAGGGAAAAGACATAAGCAGTGTTTCCCTCTTTATTCCACTTCTTGAGTTTATGAAGGATGGGGTTCAGGGCAGGGCCGCTTGGTCAGGCTGCTAGCTAGTTCTGAAGATAGCAGAGTTTCTCTCTTTCCCTCTCTTCCCTATGTCAACATCTTCTTTCAGAGATGACTCCTGAGAGGCCTCCTGAAAAGCTGTATATGGCTCAAGACTAATAGAGCATTTTCCCAGAATTAATGATGTTTTTATTTTGGAAATATGACTTAGAATTTTACATCTTTGGAATCAAAATAAAACCAGATGTTTTCCAGTGTTTTCAACATTTTGCCCAATTTTAAACTGTGTTTACTAATTAAACAAGCATCTATTGAATAGCTAATATGTGCAAGGGACAGTGTTAGGTACTGTATGTAGTGACAAAGTTGCGTGAAACACAGATCCTTCAGTGCACTTGCAGTCTTATAGGAATGATAAGATCTTACAGGAAAGAAGGAGAGTGAAAGGTTAGGACATTCAGAGATTCAGAGCGCGGCAGGTGAATCTGGGGGTGGGGGGAGTACCCAGCCAGCACCCAAGGAAGAGTGTCGTTTGAATCTTTCATTTGAATGATTGTGAGAAGATGCGGGGGGTGGGGGGTTGGATAATGACGACATCGAGAGGGCAGATGGGGAAAGCCTGGGCACACCCCGGAGAGGCTGAGCAGCAGCTCCACACATAAGGACATGAATGTAACATTGTTTTTAGCTAATTTTATTCATTAATTTCTTGCAGAACTTAAACCCTGGGATGCTCCTATCAAAAACGTGAACATAATTGCCTTACTCATTATCCTGGGGGATAGAATTGGGGTCAAAGAGAGGATTGGTTTTACCTTTTTCTTTATTAAAAGATTGTAAAAATAATTTTAAAACATTATAAAGTGAATCTGAAAGAGGTGCTTTCTCTCGTCCACAGTAGCACTGTGGTCAGTGGAAAGGGTGAGGTTCAAACCCAGGTCTCGCTGACACCAAAAGCCATGCTCCTACCACTGTGCCATCTTGCATTTGCAACCTTATACCCAGAGAATTAACAACCAACAGGATATGAAATTTAAAACAACCTATAAAAAGGACTTGAAAGTGGTCAACTCAGAATTTTCAGGTTTTAAAAATCTACTTAATGAAATCATTTTCATCAAGAATTTTGTGCCTTCTGGAAACTAAAAGCCCATTTAAATGGCAGTAAACTCCTTGACTGCTTGAGCTTTGTACAACATGTTTATTCTTATGCATTCAAACACCTGTTATATGATTTTCATTGTTATTTGCAATAAACATTTAATAAAGTCCTAGAATTTTAGAGAGAAAAATCTTCAACAGCATGCAATCCAGTGCCCTTAATATGCTATTAAGTAAAAATAAGTTGTAGAGATTAAACAACTTGTCTGAGGTTACATGAGTCCTGTAAGAGCTAAGACTAGCACTTAGGTCTCCCAGTTCCCATTTTGCTGCATGCATACCACATGGTTATGTCACCCCGTATGTAACGAGAGATCCATAGGTAGAATCTTCCATGAGGAATTTTTAAGTTAATGGTTATAGGCTGTTCATTCATGATGGACTGTTTAATTGAAAATGGAAGCTGCACTTCATTGAAATCATAGGTTGAGTCATCCCCAGCTGATTGTGAAAATAATAGAAATGTATGTAGTGTTATCTTTTTTTAATAAATCCATGATTTTTTTAGATCAGCGTGATTATGGACATATGGATAAAATGTTAGAAACAGTAGAAAATCCTATCTTTTAAAAAAATATATAAAAGTGCAGAAGGATCCTTGTGCTTTTGTATGTGTTGTGGTCTGTGATTCTGATTCCATTTTCCTAGCTCATGTTGCAGACCTTTGCTCTGAAAGAGAACAGCAGAGCAAGGCTGGCCCAGCTGCTGAAGGTGCACCTCACACCACCACGACTGAGGGGTGTGGATGAGCTACACAAAGCCCATTGCTTTTCTGGAATATTCACAGTTGCCAAACTTTGAGAAACATATAGTCACTGGAAACCACACATGCTTTGATAACATAGATAAGCCCTATACGTTAGAAAGATTCTTTTTGAACAATATAAAATATTGGAGAAAAAGATTTGACATTTTAACTAAAATCTCAATCATATTTTTTAGATTTAAGAGCCAGGGAGTAAAGATCACATCATACAAACAATAAGGTGCTTTAGGCTTCAATATTTAAATTATTTTTCCTATTCACATGACATTTATTTTTAATAGAAAGTTTATAATCAGGAAACCATTTAACTAAATCATGTTGGCATAGATTTTATTCATTGTAAGTGTATACAACATATAGGAAGTAGGTCTAAAAGATACGCACTTGTTGGAGGAATTGCCCCCTTTGAGTTTAGGAAATTAATACCACCTGTGACTTATCAGATTTAGGTCCCAAATAACAAAGAGGAATTGCTGATTCCTTATTACATTAAAGACAATTGTTAACACATCTATTTTACCAGGGAGGGGTAGAATGGAATTCCCAGATGATATGTAATTATGTATTTTCAAAATAATTTTAGTCTTTGTTTTAGATGGGGGGTGTTTTCAATTCCCTGTTACTATTTGTCTTAGTTCACTTGGGCTGCCATAACAAAGCACCATAGACTGGGTTACTTAAAAAACAGATAATTATTTTTCGTAGTCCTGGAGGCTGGGAAGTTCAAGATCAAGGTGCTGGTAAGACCTCATTCTGAGATCTCTTCTCTTGGCTTATAGGCGCTGCCATCTTGCTCTGTCCTAACATGACTTCTTTGTAACCAAAATTGGAAGAGAGAGACAGAGCATGCTCTCTGGTGTCTCTCATAAGGGCACTAATCCCATCACAAGGGCCCCACCTTCATGGCCTCATCTAACTCTAATTGTCTCCTAGAGGCCTGTCTCCATACACCATCACATTGAGGCTGAGGGCTTCAACCTATAGATTTTAGGGAGACACAAGCAGTCAGTCCAAAGTCGTGTTGACTATGATTTTGCAGGTTATTCTGTGAAAGTTTAAGTGTTCCCCCAACCCCCACCCCCGAACATTCCCTTACAGTATTCCTTAATTTGACAGATGGGGACGTCTGACAGTTGTAGACAGTGACATTTAACCGAGGTGGTCTTACATGTAAGTTTTAGAAAGCTTTTACCGCCATGGAGTAAGGGTTAGAACAGGATTAATGAGCAGTCAGGTAAGGAATGAGCTTGGCCTGAGTAGACTGTTTTTCTACTCATGGTTTTTATTTATAATATCTGTCATCTCTGGTATTTCATATTGGATGTGTATACTGAAATGCTGAGTAAAACAGAGGGTGTGAAGTATCATATTTTTCAGAATAAAGACCGAAACCAAGACCCATCCTATAAACCTCTGTAACAAATGATCTGCATAACAGCCAGATAAGCAGGATCAAGTGGAGAGAGTGAGTTCTGTGTCTACATACAGATTCCAGAATAGGGCAGACACCCCCTTTAATTTCAGGCCTCTGAGAGTATGATCCTTCCTTGTTCAGTTAGAATCCCACATTAAAATATATCACACAGCCAGTACACTTTTGACTTTCAAGATTACTACATGCAGATTTAGACTTTGTCTGTTGGGACCACCAGATCAATTACTTTGACTTCATTGCCTGGTCAATTCAGTCGAATAACTGGCTTAAGTGATTTTCTTTTTCCTGCTGAATTTGCCAGGTGACCTCATCTAGTGCATAACTGTTGAGCCAACACTATGTCCAAGGGCTGTCCTCGGCACATGGCGGGGTGGGGGGCGGCGATACACAGGATTAGAAGGCATGGTCCCAATCTGCGTACTGGTTCACAATATAAAAGTAATTCAGAATAAGAGTCAGTGTTAAGGGTCCGGAATAAACAGGATTTGTCATTGGTTGTTTTTGTTTCAATAGATGGTAATTGAGTGCTGTAGCAATTGCAGAATACCACGTGGGCTTCCACAAAAATCGAACAGCGGGGAGGGAGGAGACTGTGCCAGTGGGGAAAGGGGTAGTAGAGAAGCATCAGCAAAATACTACGATTAAAAAAGGAATTGAATTTTAGGGACCAGCTTTGAAATTAGTCTGGCCTCGGGAGCCTGGGCATGGAAATGACCAAGTTATAAATTAGCGAAACGAGATTACGGAGGGCCTGGAATCTCCAGCTAAGGAGTTTAAGACTTTTCTAAGCACTAGGACCCACTGAGGTTTTTAAGCAGGTTAACCATGAAATAAACTTGGTGCTTTGGGAAGATTACTCTGGCAGTGATGCATAGGAGAGGCTGTAGACAGGAGAGACAAGGCTTTTCTTCTTCCCCTGTTGCCTGGGCGACTCCTTTCTGTTATCACGCTCACAGCCCACCCGTTTGTGCACTGTGGATACTCTGACGGTCACTGCAAAGCCCTGACCTCAGAGCAAGAGCTGCATCCACGTTCTGAAGTCCTGCCCTCAGACGGCTGGACACTGATGACAGGGATCACCCAAATGCACATGTTGACGCCTCGACAAATTGTTGGGTGGTCCGGCTTCCATGGAATCCAGTGGGCAGCACTTGTGTGTGCCTTTGGTTAGCGTCCTTCCGGACCCCAAACTTTACCACTTTGCTTCCTCTAAGAAGTTTGCCAATTTCCCCAAATTCACAAGGTCATTTGCTGAGAAGGAAGAAGGGTGATGTGTGACAAGACCTTTAACTTGAAACCAGTGACCTGCCGTTCATTGATCTCATTTTCTTTTCACTTTGTTTCTATTTGTAAGAGGCATCTTTGCTTTGGTTGAGAAGAAGCATCTCTTGTACCTGTGATATGTCAGATGCAGGGCTGGATGTTTTTGCATCTGTTACCTCATTTAATCTTCTCATCAGCCTGGTGAAGTCAGTGTATTCATATGACCATTTGATAGACATTGTGCTTATTCATTCTGGGGTGGCCACAGGGCACAGCATAAGGGCAGGGGAACAATATCCACTTGTCACTGTGGTGTGAGCCTTGAAAGTCTGTCAGCTGACCTCCCCACCCTCAGGTGCACACACGTATGCATATCCATGCGTATTTATTCTTTCTTTCTCTCTCTTTCTCCCCTCTGCTTCCCTTTACCCAGCCCCTTCTTAGCATCCCACTAAACTTTTCTCTTCCACGCAAGGAAGAGAGAAGGGGTGGAAGAGAGGACTTAGAGGTGGGCGGTGAGTTTGCAAGGATGCCGTTTATGTGAATAGAACTCTGCTTTCCAACTGCAAGAGGTCACAGCAGCACAGCTGGGATTGGGCAGGACTTACATGGACTCCAGGAGGTTGCCAAAATGCCCATCCTGCGGAAGCCAGGCCCCGTCTCTTGGCGAGCAGTACGTCCACAGGGAGGGCAGACAGGCACCCAGGGGCAGGAAGGGCAACAGGGGCAACACCTCCTCTATCCCCGGATTTCCCTTGATTCAGCCTAGCCCTGCAGGCTGCCACAGCACTAACATAACGCGTCTAAGTGTCGAGTACAGCAACCTTCAGGTCTGTTTCGTAAGCTCGGCCATCTCCTGTCCCATAACTACCTGTAAAGTTGGTCCTCTGCACCCACAGACAAGGCTTCTTTCTTTAGCTGAATAGGATCTTTTTGAGGCTTTTCGATTCCCAGTTCTACTACTTAGTACAGTTGTTCTCTGTTACAACTTATCTCCATACCAGGTAATAACTATGCACCCTGTATCTTTGTTCAAGCCACTGTTGATACGTTTGAATAAAACAGAGCCGAGGTCCATGTATTCCAACATACCCACTAGAAAGCTCTCTCAGGGATGCAGTCCAGCCAATCATCCAAAACCGCTGAGTTTCCTCATGTTACCAATTCATTAATCCAATTAACCACAGTATCGTCCAGCGCCTCCCCCTTTATTTTCTCCAAAGGTTTTCTGTCCTAAAAGACATGACGCTGCTACCTTGGCTCCTCACTGAACTTCTCTGGGCCTGATTTCTCCTTTGTAAACACCTCATAGAGATGTTCTGGGCAGATGCAAGAGGACATGAGGTAGCACAGGGGAGCCCCACTTCAACCCTCTACCTACGGTCCCCCGTCCATTTCTTTTCCCTCATCTCATACCTCCCATATGTGGGGTGGGCCACCCTGGAAATAGACACTCTTTCTCCCTGGCTAACTGCTTGGCAGGGATGTTGCCTAAGGGATCTTTCCAGCTTCAGCATCCTGTGATTTTATTGATCTTAGGAAAGTTGGTTTAGGTTTGTTCACAGTTATTCAACTAACATACCATTTTTGTTTGTTTCAGCCTTTTTTCAACACCTGTTCATCTACATTGATGAAAGGAAATGTCTGAAAGTTTCGCTTTTGAATTTTTTAAAACTTAGCTTAATAATGATCTCAACTTTACAGTAATTTTGTAAGCAATCTAGCCCAGCACTACTCACACAGGAAACATTTCTTTTCCTGAATTCTCAATAGTAAAGTTTAATCCCGAAGAGAAACTGCTTTCCTGCTGAACACATCTGTCCAGCCCACCTTGGGTCCCTAGGGCAGCAGGATCTTCCATGGGGGTGATGTGTCCACCAATGTAACCCTTCTGTTTATTGTTCAATATGTGTGTTTGTTCTCTCAGCTCACATCTGTCTTTTTATTGGTAAACATCAGAGGAAAGCTCTCCATCCTTCTCTCCTCTGAGGTCCCACTTAGTATGTACCCTCAGTTTGAAGAAAAAGAGTAGAGACAGTTATATTATCAGTCAAAGACTGAAGCAGTGTAACAGCACAAAGAAATTATAAGCAGAACTTTCTATAACTAAAAGTTAAAATAATGATTCTTAGATCAATTATAGAGATACTTGTAAAACTTCTTGAAAATTTTTAGTAAATGTAATTCATTTTATATGTGAAGCGTAAAGGCATTTAATTGGATGGGGACAGATCTTAATACAATTTCATATGGATATTTAAATATCAAGATTACTTAATTAGAGGGAGAGGCTATAATGGATCTCTTACTGAGTAACAAAATACTCCCTATATACAGATGATGTGTGGATCGATGCCACATTTTAATGAAAAGTCTTAGTACTTCTCTCAGTAGTCTGTATAAAATATAAAGGAAGCTTACAAACAGAAGAATATTATGATTTTTATGTTTTAGGAGTGGCAAGGGAATAGATAGCACCACTATCCTCTCAGGACCTCCTCACAGTCTAGAAAGATTGATTTCATCATGTGCATATTCTTGTATATAGCCTGGACAACGGCATGTGTACGTTCTTTATAGAGAGAATAGCGATCAGTTCATAGAATTTTTTGCAACAATACTGAATACCTATTGGCAGAACATGCTCATTAGTAAATTGGTTCTGGAAGTATCGAGTGTGTGTAAGCTAGCACTACCGAGGACATTTCAAACTAAAAATAATATATAAACTTAAAAATAATGTTTTCATTTTCAGTTCTTTATGATAATTATATGGACCAGAGTGAATTTTGCTTCCTCTCAGATATAGGCCTTAAATACAGCCTTTTAACTTGGCTTTATAAACAAATTATTACCTTTAACTTTTTTAAGAATAAAAATTGAAAATGCCCTGCACAATATCCTTTCTTGCCTTATATGTATTCAGTACTAGTTCTTGATAATTTGTTAACAAGGCGTTTTTAACACTTTGGACAGATGCACATACTGTTTTCAATCTTCACGGTTAATTATTCGATTTTGTATTTGATGCCAGAACACCCTGACTCCTAATCACTGCTCATTGTTGCAAGTCCATTATATTCTAACTGTTTGAGTGCTCCCATTGACCTTGAACTGACATTATAAGCTGTGTCTAATCTTTTCAGTCTATATTTCTAATGCTTCTTTTCTTTTTTCCTTTTTTTCTGGTCTCTGTTTAGCATCACAATGGGGCTGCCTCTGAGCCCTGCAGCTGACTCCGCCCGCTCTGCACGGCATGCCCTCTCTCTCATTGCCACGGCCAGACCACCCGCCTTCATCACGACTATAGCCAAAGAGGTGAGAGGAACTTCTCAGTGTGCTCCATCTTCTCATTTAGAGGAATTACCTCATATTGTAAGCCGAGGGTCTGTATCCATAGATAATCCTTCCAGTTTGTTCTAGAACAATGCAAGTTAATAATGGAGGGCTGGGATGAATGCATCTGTACCTGTGGGCATGCACACTGAAGTCCATGGTGGTGCATTCATTACTTGTGCTTTTGTAGTCATTTCTGTTCTCAGTTAATGCACTGGTAAATATTTGCCAGTAATTTCTCAATCTGAAATATAGCAGGCTTTTTCAAATTAAAATATATTGAAGGTATCCACATTTTACAAGTGTAAATATCTACCTGTAATCAAAACAAAACTTATTTAACACCGGCTTTCCAACTGTAAACAAAAATGTAAGTCATAAACTTGCTAATTGTTTTTCCTATTTCATGTCACAGATAAAGACTTGAATGCCAATTGATTCCCACATTCTTAGTGTTCTAACTAATTGCCCACATCTAACTGAAAAACTAGTAAAGAACAATGAACCAATTAGAGAGTCTTTCCTATAGGTCGTAGTAGTGGGAGAAAAGGCAAGGAAGATAGGTTGCTAAATTTTCTTTAAAGATTTGTTGCATTTTAGCATGAATAATGTGCAGGGTGTCTGGGGCATGGGTTCTGCCTGAGTTGTTTTTCCTGTAGCTATGATGAATTTTTAAAATGCTAAATAAATACCTCTGAGTCTGCCTTGATAACCTACAACCTATTGGGCCTGTGTCTGCCCCAGAGCCATCCTTAACAGGCAAGCAGCAAATATTTGTGACGTGAATGTAGCTAAAAGGCAGGAAGGAAGGGCCTGATAGCAGATTGTATGGGTTTATATGAGGCAGTGGGACTCTGAATTCACATCTAAAATAAATTTGCAGACTGAGGGGGTATGTTTTTCTAATAGTGCATAGTGTTATAGTGAGAGTCCACTGTGTTTAAAATATCCATATGTATGTTATATGTTTATATTGTATAGATAGTCTATATTTTTATAAAGTGTATGTATGTGTAAATGAACAGATTATTAGACATGCGATTTTTTTTTACCAACTTTTCGTATCAGTGGAATATGCAGAGATAGTAATACTGAATTTACTGAATAAGCCTTACATCAATCTGATAGAGATACAGGTCCTATTATAGCCAAGCATTAGACTGCCTCTTCAAAGAGAGGAAACAAGTATTTTATGTTGTGTTTTTGAACTTAATTTTCACCATTTACATATGAGTATTTTTCAATGAACTGTTAGAATAGCCATGCCTGGGGTTTTTTCTACTCCAGCATTTGACTAGAAAGGTAATTTTTAAGTGTTTTAATGTTAGTGGTCTAATTAATTGCCAGTGGATTCCCACATTCTTAGTGTTCTAACATAATATTTTAATGTAACAGTCCACTTTTATTACCTTTTAAAAACAAGTTTTCCACTTCACTTAGCGGTTTAGAGTAAGACACTGAAGTGTTTTTCACCGTGACGTCCGTCCGCTACCCAAGCCCCATGCCCACCCAAGCTCCATGGCTGGCCCAGGGCCTGTTAATGCTGTTTCTCCTCTCAACTGTTAAGACTTACACTTTGTATGAGGAAGAAAAATCACACTGAACCTACATTACAGTTGACCCTGGAACAACATGGGTTTGAACTTACATGTGACGCTTTTCCGATAGTAGATACTACAGGACTGCGTGTTCTGTGGGTGGTTGAATCCTTGGACACGGAGGGCCAACTGTAAGTTGTACACGGATTTTCAACTCCATGGAGGGTTGGTTGGCCCTAACCCCCAGCCTTGTTCAGGGGTCAGCTGTATTTACACAGTGTTCATTATTTTTGGAAGCACGTTTTTTAAAATTTCCCAACTTGATTGTAAAGCACCTAGGATGGTGCCTAGGACACAGTAGGTGCTATGTGATCATCATTTGCCATTATTACTTGAGAACAAGAATCGTGCCTGATGCTTGCTTGTGTCCCCTAACTGCTACCCACCTCAATGCCAAGTATACGAGATTCACAAAACTTCAGTTCATCTCTTTTTAAAAATGTCATAATGATATTGTATTACAGTCTCATGTAATACCCAAGAACTAGAATTCTATTAGGGAATATACATACTGAGTGTTTGTTGTACTAAGTACTTTCTTTTGCAATTAAAAGTGTTTCCTGACCCACCCGGAGATGTTTGTTTTTGTTGATTTTTTTTTTCTGTTGTATTAGTAAGTGAATAATAAACCAGTGGCTAGAAATATAAAGGCTCTCAAGAGTCGACCATACCTACAGCATGGAAATGTTTTTCTAGGTGCACAGACACACTGCTCTTGCAGCAAATACCCAATCCCAGCAGAATATGCACACCACAGCTCTGGCCCGAGCTAAAGGGGAAATTCTGAGAGTCATTGAAATTCTTATTGAAAAGATGCCCACAGATGTCGTGGATCTTCTTGTGGAGGTAAGAATATTCTGTTTTAAGTGATATCAGTACATCCACAGTCTAAATTAAATGTTCTAGTGCAGTAATATAAATCAGCATCTTTACTTTCAGCAGCTCTAGAAAGCAAGAAAGAGATAACTGAAATGAATGAACTTTGGTACCATTTTTGGAGACTTTATTTAAATTTCCTCAAAAATCAAAATGATTACTATGTCCGTTTATCAGTCACATGGAATTGGTCTGTATTATAGTAATTTTTAAAGGTTATAGTCTCTTTGGTATCTTTCATTATAAATAAAGAAGAACATAGAGTGTGCCTTAATAAGAGCTACCTATCCTGTACATAAATATGAATTGCCCTTCAAGTAAATAAGTCTGGTTTCTTTATTTTACTGTGTGCTGTCTTTAAAAAATGGTTTTCACTGGTAAGAGAAAGGATAACCGATAGTATAAAGTACGCATGCTATAATTTTAGTAAATATACTGTAGTTTTAAAGTAAATATCACAAACTATGTAGAATTTTCATGCAAATGAGGCCTAAGTTAATTATTTAAATTATGGAAGATTAAGTACTTGAAACTAATTTAAAATTTTTATCTTTTCTGTAAAGGTTATGGACATCATTATGTACTGCCTTGAAGGATCTTTAGTTAAAAAGAAGGGTCTTCAGGAATGTTTTCCAGCCATCTGCAGGTAAAGAAGCCTTCAATAGTATGCAAAATAAGTAATTTTTAGTAACAAATAATTTAAAACAATTTTTTGAGCAGGATGAGTTGGTAGTTGTGCCCATTTAGAGTTTCGATTATGAATTAAGATCTGCTTACTTTCTAAAACAATTTAAGCACCTTATACGTAGTCAAAAACACAACTATTATAGAACCACTGTTTGAAATTGGGTTGTGAAGAGATTTCCTCAAAACTTAAAAAAATGAGTAAGTGATAGCATCTATTAAATATGTCTGTATTCTTATATCCATTACTGAAATTAGCTTTTACATTACAAAAAAGAGAGTTAGGAAGCTACTGACTTAAAGGAGAAGATATACTTTTCAGCCAATAGAAAGCTTTATGCCACGTTTTTGCTGATAAATTTCATTTTAAATATAAATGCCAGTATTTGCATATTGTCCTTAGAATTTGCATACTAAGTATAGGTATTTTCCCTATGAGAAAACAGGCCAAGAGCAGTTCAGAGAAGTCAAGAGCAGTTAAAACTTTTATAAATAATGTTGCATATGTGAAGTATAACTCTAATAATTATTATGTGTATAGCACTTAATTGTTATGAAGTGAAGATTTTTAAAATGTCAATATGTAGTCACACTATGTTTATTTTTCTTTTAAAGTAGTTTTTGGTTCTCAAAATGTTTATAGCTTGAGATACATTTTGTTAAAAGATTTTTTCTACCTCCATGTGTTCAGTAGAAATAGTGTTAAAATCTGTTGAAGATAATTGTTGCTGTAGAAAACAGAACAAGCAGTTAGTCATAGTTACATAATATTTTTCAAAACAAGCACAGTGATATCCTTACTTATGCTCGCTCAGTTCTGTGAGTATATTGTAGTGGAAAGCTTTATTTTAGACTCTTAAGTTTCCTGAAAGCAGTGGCGTTACGCTATGCATCTTTATGCGTTTTGTATTTCCTGGCGTTTCAACAAGTGTTTGCTGAATTAATTGTACTCTTGAGTCTTCCCATATCCTTCCCCATATTTACAATAGACTTTACATCCTAGTCTCTTCGTTTTGCTGTTTCTGATTTATGCCACCCAAAAGTTAAATCGAGAACACATAGAAAAAGGTTATGCTGCAGTATACACGGGTACAGATGCATATTTTCTTGTGATGTAGATTCGGCATGTTAGAATACAGTAATTTTTTAACATCATGCTGCATTAATTCTGGTTTATGTTCTTTTTGTTAAAAATAATATATATTAAATCTTTTTGTAAAATTAATTATGTTTAAAATACATGTAGCTGTTATATTCTCAGTCATTTGTTCTCTAAGGAAATGTCTGAGTGAAAATGGACATTTATCTGTCACTTAGCGGAGGCGGGGAAGCAGTTTTATTGGGAATTATCTTACTGAAGGTTAGCAAAGCATTCCTTATAGCACCAGTCACTGCTGTGTAAACAAGCCTCCTGGAGTTAACGTGAGGAAATTGTTCAGCTTTTAAAGGGCCTATCTTTTCCCTTGTTGGAAGCCTACCTCCTCCCCAGGCAGCATCCTCAGTTCCTTAAGTCACCTTAGTTTCTGCAGATCCACTTTTATTTGCTCTTGTTTAATCACCAGAGAGGAAGGTTTCTGCTTGAATGCTAAGGAAGCATGTATCTAAACTAAATGCTCAGTGCCAGTTTGTTTTCTGATTTGGCAGAAAGCAATTGTATTTTGTTTATTAATTTAATAGCATTTATTGCACACCTACTGTGTATCAAGTGCTAACTAGGCCCTTGGGGTATGATGTTGAATGAGATGTGTCCTCAAGGAACACAGGGTCTAATAGGGCAGGTAATTATAAAGATAAATAGTGCCATGGTGCTGTGTGGTGTGCTGGAGGAGAATTACATACCAGGGACAAGGTTAGGCAATAAATGCACTACGTAACTCTGGATATGGGAGTCTTAGAAAGTTCACAGAGGAGGAGGCAGACTAATAATAATAATGAAAATAATAATAATAATGGAGTCTTGGAAAGTTTCACAAAGGAGAAGGCAGACTAATAATAATAATTTCTTTTTACTAAAGGAGAAAAATACTGTAATAAAAGTAGCTGCCGAATGGAGAAGAAGGATTTGTCCTCTGCCGGGACTTGTGGGGTGGTGGTAGGAGTGGTGGTGGGTTTTGGGAAAGCTTCATCAAAGAGTTGATGGGGTGAGCTTTGCAGAATAAGTAATTGTGTGTCATCTGGAATTGCAGAAAGAATCATACCGACAATGTTTGGAGGCACAAAAGTATACAGCGAGTTTGGCAAATGCTATGTGGTAGTGGCTGGAGTGCAGGATGAGGATGGAAGTCTCGCATAGTGCCACAGGATAGGGCTTTGAATTCCATACAAAGGATTTGGTTATTATTCTGCAAACATTGGAGAGTCAGCAGAGTTTAAGCAAACAGGTGTAATTCTCTTGCCAGAACGTAGTTGAAAAGACATAATCTATGAAACATAGGATTTATAACAAATAGTTTTAAATTGAGGTAGTTGACTACCTCTTATTAAATTGTGTTCGATATTATTAGAGCTGTGAAGATGCAAGCCATAAAAAGTCAGTGCCTAAACATAGAAAGATGAATAACAATATAAGGTATAATAGCTTGCACTAAATGTTAGTTGAAACAGATAGTAAATCATGGAGGACTTGAGAGGAACGTAACGGGAGGTCTGGATGGGACCTCCAAAATTTTACAGGCTGATGCCGTGCTACCTATTTAGGCTGATTTGTACTAGATTGATAAATGAACAACAGCAAACATATTAACATATCAACAGAAGTAAAAATTATTGAGTATCTGCCATGTTTGTACCGTTGTATTAGGTGACTTACAGCACTTATGTGCCCTCTACTTACAAATAAATGCCTTTCACTAAATATGAAACACTAGTCAAAGTCAATGATGTGCATATCTGTGGTCCAGTCAGGTGACATTTGTTTTTAAAATCTTTATATAATGTTGTGTTCTTTTTGTTTGGTTTTTTCCTCTTTCCTTTACCCTTTCTTAAAGATGCTGTGGGTTTTAGCTTAGGTTAAGCTCTATAATGTTGCTACATACCAATATTCAGTTGTTACAGTTGGTAGATCATAAAAAGTTATAAAACTTCATTTAGTATTTTTTTTAAGGAAGTGATATTTATCAAAGCACCTAGCAAAATGCTTGTGATTTAGGTATTCAGAGAATATTAGTTTCCTGGGGCTGTCTCCATCTGAACAATAATGTGAAAAACCTAAATGTGTGTAAGAAATTAATATTTATTTGAAAGGATTTTGAATGCATAAAAAGTACAGGATGGCATTATTATCTTTTTCATATATTTAAAAATGTGGTTTACTTCCCAAAATATTACATCATTTTTAGTCAGTGTTATAAAGATGCTATTCACATCTAAATTTGTATTCATTCAATTAAGAGCTAACCTAGTATCCTGAAGTCAATCGTTGAATATTTAAAAATCAAAAGTACTCTCATTTGGGTTATACATAAATTTCATTATTTTCTGAGTACCGAGATAAAGTAGCATTGTCAAATGTAGAATGATCCTAAGATTGGTTTTCTTGTTTTTCAGTTTTGTTTAGTTTTTAACCTTGACCAGTAGGCTCATGATTCTGACATGCATCTGGGTTTTGAGTTTTCACTTCATAATTTTAAAGCCTGAATGTGATGATTTCTCTTAAGATTTTCTTTATTGTTAGTAACTTGGCAGTTATTTTTCAAATTATTGCATTTAAAATTTCCATTTTATTGGTATCATGAAAGTCTTGGGTTTAGGCTTAGGCTGACCTCTGTATTGTATGTTGCTATATACCAATAGTCAGTTTATTCAGGTTTGTTTGTTTATTCATTCATTTATTCAGGTTTATTAATGATTATATGACTTTAATATATAATTTAATGAGTGTTGAATCCATCCACTGAACTATGTTGTTAAATTTCTTTGTCCTCTGACATATTTACTCAAAACATTTAAGTTTAAGGTACAAATTATAAATCCAATGAAAGAAAGAAGGACTGATTCAGAAAGTTTGATTTTGCTAATTTTGTTCATATAATATTTTTCCATCAGTTGTTAAAACTTCTTGTAATATAATAGAAGTGGATTAGACCCATGCTAGTAAAATTTGATATAATTTTTTCTTATCACGGACCCAAACTCACTTGCTGATATTAAAACCTGAGGTTTTGGCCCTGTAGAAATGTATCATTTGCCAGAGCTGAGCCATATGTTTGTATCTAAACTTCTTAGCATCTGGTGTACAAAGAGGGGCAGACCTTCAATCCCTAAGTCACAGTTCAGATGATAGAAACAGAGCAGTTGTTCAAGAGGAACATACCTGTTTGTAGGACTGAGATCAACAGGAGTTGAGAGTCCTCAGAAGAATTTCCATCCATGGGTGGTTGAGTCTGTGGATGTGGGCCCTTCAGAAACAGCCAACTGTCATAAGGCATTTTATGTGAGGGTTTGATCATATGCAGATACCAAAGGACAGCCATGTATGGTTTATAGACCCAGATGTTTTAGCAATTTTGCGACTGTCAAGAATGTCTTGTGAAAGAGTGTACACAAGTCAGTATTAAAATACATTCAGGATAAAGAAGTTGTGGCACATATATACAATGGAATATTACTCAGCCATAAAAAAAGAATGAAATTGAGTTATTTGTAATGAGGTGGATAGACCTAGAGTTGGTCATACAGAGCAAAGTAAGTCAGAAAGAGAAAAACAAATACCGTATGCTAACTCATATATATGGAATCTGAAAAAAAAAATGGTACTGATGAACCCAGTGACAGGGCAGGAATAAAGATGCAGGTGTAGAGAACGGACTTGAGGACTCAGGGTGAATGGGGGGCAATGGGGAAGCTGGGACAAAGTGAGAGAGTAGCTTTGACGTGTACACACCACCAAATGTAAAACAGATACCTCATGGGAAGTTCCTGCATAACATAAGGAGACAAACTCGACAGTGGGTAATGACTTAGAGCGCCAGGATAGGGAGGGTGGGAGGGAGTCCTGGGAGGGTGGGGATATGTGTATACATACAGCTGATTCATTTTGGTGTACCTCAAAAATTAGCACAGCAGTATAAAGCAATTATATTCCAATAAAGAGCTTAAATAAAAAATAAAATAAAATAAAATAAAATTTAAAAAAATACATTCAGTGCCTGTTAGTTGAGAGAACTAAGGACAGTAAGCATAGGTATTAAGGGCTCACTCTCTGTTAGGCCCTCTGGGGAATAATGATCTCTAAGTGTAGTTCCTGGACAATCTTCCAGAGAATTACCTGATTTCTAGGCTACCCCTGAGAGCCACTGCATCAGACCATCATGAAGCCTGGTGATTCTTATGCACACTGAAGTTTGAAAACAAGTACTCTAATAATCCAAAATCGAGGAAACACAACCTGAGTCATTGTCCTTTGTGACCGTGTTCTGTTATGTGAGAGCTTGGACTCTAGAATGCCTTTCTGTTTACATATTTCCAAGGAAACATCTAAAGACATCCCTTCAGCTCCTGCATTCCAGTGATGCACCATTAATTTTTAAAGACTTACCCTCAGACGGTAGCACAGAATGCCTGCCAGAGACTTTAACTTCAAACTGTTCATTAATCGACTTTTATCTAAAACTCCATTGAAAAAAACCAGAACACTTAGAAGTTAGTTTAAAAAACACCTGGTCCATTTATCCCTCTACATGTTCTAGTTTATATCCCCAGATTAAACTAAACCATCAGAGAGCTGCCTGTTTGGACCACACTGTCTGACCTCCTTCAGCATTGCCTTCCCCAAGTTCCTTGTCAGTGTCTTGCCTGCAGTTTGCACTGAGGAACCTTCCATGTGAGTGTCTTAAGAAGGTTGACAGTGCAATTACTGTAAGGGTCATATTGGTGTTCTTTGTTTAGGGTCCCTTCTATGAGGACTCAAAAAAAAAACTTTTCTTTCAAATCCAGATGACAGGCTTTTTTTTGTTTCTTTTGTCCTAAGGAATGAGTATATGTTTTTTGTATTTAGTTCAGCAGAGTTAATTTATACATTTTGCTTTGGTCATTGAGCAACTCAAAACCAAATTCCCCACCTAACTTTAGTAGTCATGGCTTACATCTCCCATTCTCTTTTTCTCATCATTACACCTCAAGCTTATCTTCCTTTTCTTTTTACTGAATTATGTTTTATAAGCTGCCCTAAGTCCTTTCTGTAATGTGTTTGTATATATATATGTATTTATGTACATATGTAGGTATATATGTATGTGAAATAAAACACACTTATAACTTTGTTTCAGAAGTCATGAAAACAAAGATAATCATTTTACACATAATACTAACTATGGTTATTTTCTGTGAGTCTGTTTCTGTTTTGTATACAAATTCATTTGTATTATTTTTAACAATCCACATATAAGTGATATTTGTCTTTCTCTGACTTATTTCACTAAGTGTAGTATTCTCTAGGTCCATCCATATTGCTGCAAATGGCAATATTTCATTCTTCTTAAGCCAGTCGTCTGTTAATGGGCACTTGGGTTCTTTCCATGTCTTAGCTATTGTAAATAGTGCTGCTATGAATATAGGGGTTCATGTTTCAAATCAGATTTTTTATTTTTTCCAGGTTTATGCTCAGGAGTAGAATTGCTGGATCATATGGTAGCTCTATTTTTAGTTTTTTAAGGAAACTTCATACTGTTTTCCATAGTGGCTGCACCAATTTACATCCCACCAACAATGTAGGAGGGTTCCCTTTTCTCCACACTCTCACCAGCATTTATTATTTTGATGATAGCCATTCTGACCAGTGTGAGGTGGCATCTCATTGTGGTTTTGATTTGTACTGTTGGCCATCTGTATGTCTTCTTTGGAAAAATATCTGTTTAAGTCTTCTGCCCATTTTTAATTGGGTTGTTTGTTTTTTTCTTTAATATTGAGTTATGTGAGCTGCTTGTATATTTCAGATATTAACTGCTTTTCAGTCATGTTGTTTGCAAATATTTTCTCCTATTCCATAGGTTGTCTTTCATTTTGTTAAGTTTCCTTTGCAGTACAAAGCTTTAAAGTTTGATTTTGTTCCATTTGTTTATTTTTGCTTTTATTTCTCATGCCTTGGGTGACTAATGTAAGAAAATATTGCTACATTTTATATCAGAGAATGTTTTACCCATGTTTTCTTCTAGGAGTTCAATAGTGTCATGTCTTATATTTAGGCCTTTAAACCATTTTGAGTTTATTTTTGTATGTGGCATGAGGAAATGTTGTGATTTCATTGGTTTACATGTAGTAGTCCAGCTTTCCCAACACCCCTTGTTGAAGAGACTGTCTTTTCTCCATTGTATGTTCTTGCCTCCTTGGTGATAGATGAATTCATCCTAGGTGTGTGGGTTTATTTCTGGGCTCACTATTCTATTCCATTGATCCATGTGTCTGTTTTTGTGCCAATACCATGCTGTTTTGATTACTGTAGCTTTGTAGTATAGTGTGAAATCTGGGAGGGTTATACCTCCAGCTTTGTTCTTTTTCCTCAGGATTGCTTTTTCCTCATTGCTATGAGCCATTTATGGTTCCATATTTTAAAAATTACAATTTTAACTGCTGTATAAACTTTATAGTCATAGATTTAAATATTTCCTAATAATTAACATTTTCTTTCCAGGGATATTATTAATAATACAGTGGTATCCATTAATAATACAAGAAAATTACTTAGATCTCAATGCCCTTGAGAGACTATAGCACACACATCCTTCAAAACATAGTTATACAAAATAGTTCTATCACCAGCTTTTTCATCACTGTAACAAATAAAGCTATTTTATTATATAGGAATTAAACTGAGTTCTTTCTAGAACACAGATATATTAGCAGCAGTATTGTTGCAACATTGAATTAATTTTATGTTTATGAATAAGCAGAGTAAGAAGTACAGTAAGGTAATATTTAAGAAATGAATTCCTCTGGATTCCCTCCCATCTCACTGGACTTTGCTTTGCCTTTGTCAGTCTCCTAGCTGATCTTCAAAAAGGCATCATCCGGCACTCTAGATAATTATTGTTAGAGGCAGAAGTACAGAGGGTTCTGAGGAATTTACATTTAATTGCCTAGACTATAAATAATACAACATCCTCAGTTAAAAATACCCCAGACACTAAGAAAGTAGAACTCACTTTTTTCGAGGCTTGGAAGGATAAACAAAACTGAAATTTCCTCAGAATTCATTTTTAAAATTCAGTTATCAGCTGCTGTGTTACTGAACTTGAATATCCTTGTGAAGACCCTCATATACAGACCAGTCAGCTGGCGCATGCCATGCTTGCCTCAGTTTGATTAATTATTTCTCTTTTGGTCACCATGTAAACTGTCTCATTTTACACCACTCTATTTGATACAATAGCATAAAATATGAAAGTGTAGAAATGCACAAATGTTACTAAACTAAGAGAAAAGCAGTATAGCGCACACAGGTGTGATATATACTTGTTCTGAAATGAATACTTTAATGGTTTGTTATTCATTTTGCAAAAGAATTCTTTTTTTTAAATTGAAGTATAGTTGATTTATAATGTGTTAATTTCTGCTGTACAAAAAATATTCTTTACTAATCTCGCAATAGAAATATTTAAGCTCTTATGAGCTACTGACTATCAAAGCTCAGATAGAAAGGAAGATAAAGTACCTCTGGAAATATAATGAAATTAAAATATAATTTTTAAATTTAAGGCAATCTTATGTTCTTGAGGGCTAGTAGTGAGATAATGCATAACAAATAAAGGATTAGGGATTTTTTTAATAAAATTATAAGTTGATGGGAAAATATGATTATATTTGGAGAGTAAGAGGTTTTAGGATTTTTTCAGAGCAAAAATTAGATATGCCTCTACATGTGATTTTTAGTCACCTAAAACTCCACAATTATGTACATTATGAATAGCTTGAAGAAAGACATTTTTGCATCTGTTTCTTTTATTGTGCCCCATAGCAAGCAGTAGAGGGTTTCAACTGGCCAAAAGCAGTATACCCCAGAATTCCCACATAGATCCTTATTTCATGCATTTCTATTCTTTTAAGTGGCGGCAGTTTATTTGATGTATAACTGAGTGATTTGAGTTTATGCATTTTAATAACTTGTCAAATAAATTCACAGATTCTAAAGAAGTCCTTTGTTGAGCTCTGTCCTAATTTTTAGTTTAGAAAATCTGAACACTCAATATAGTCCCTCAATAACTGTGGCTGAATAATGATACCAGCTGTGGTGCTTCATGTGTCTAGTCCTTAATTTCGTCACAAGTGGCACCGGTTATTTCACTTTAAGCGGTGACCTTGCTGCATTATTTTTAAAGAATTACAAGTTATAGAATTTGGAACCTGCAAAGGACCTCGCATTGCAAATTACCCACCTCTAGCCTTCATTTGACAAACGGACAAACTTACAGGCATTCTTGTGCTGACGATCGGATGAAAGGGAAGCCCAGGTTGACTGAACGGATATTACACCTGCTCTGTATTCTGCAGGGGCGGGGTGTGCACCTGCTGCACAGGCACCCATGTGACACAGAGTTGCGCCAGCTCAGCGGAGGATGAGATGGCTGTTGTCGGGTCCCAGGCCCAGGCCTCTTCCTTACTGCATCCTTCCTTTCCCATCCTCTCTCACCTCCTCTTGGACCTTGCTTTTTGGAGAACACTTCTCTCACTTTTTTTTTTTTAATAAGAGTTTTTCGATGTGAACCATCTTTTTTTAAGTCTTTACTGAGTTTGTTACAATATTGCTTCTGTTTTATGTTTTGGTTTTCTGGCCATGAGGCATGTGGGAATCTTAGCTCCTGACCCGGGATGGAACCCACAAGCCCCTGCAGTGGAAGGCAAAGTCTTAACCACTGGACTGCTGGGGGAGTACCCCCTTCTCTCACTTTTATCCTCAACTTCTCTTCCTCAGTCTGGAAACATGCACTCATCTCTCATTTGAAGCCCTTCCTTCCCTCTGTGTCTCCTCTCTCCACTGTCCAGCCTCTCACCTCCGCTCCAGGAAGAGGGGTCGGCGCTCCATCCATTTTGTCACCTCTCGTGTCCTTTTCATCTGCTGTCATCTGATCTTTGTCCCCACCATTTTGCTAATGATCTCTCTCTATCCCCCTGGTTACAAACAGCTTTCTGATTGCCAAATGTTTTTCAGTCTTTTTTTTTGTTTGTTTTGTTTTTCAGTATTGAGTGCAGTGGTTCTAAAACTTTTGGCCTCAGAACCCCTTAAAAATTGAAGACCCCAAAGAATTTTTGTTTATAAAAGTTGTATCTATAGATTTTTAATATATTAGAAGTTAAAACTGAGATTTAAAAAAATATATTTAATGATAAAAAACTTATTTAATAATAAAAACTCAATTCCTGTTGATATAAAAACTTATTTTTATGAAAAATAACTACTTGCCAAAACAAAAAAAAATACTGAGAAATGTCGCGTTGCTTAACATTGTTGCACATTTCTTCAATGTCTGGTGTAATAGAAGACAGGTGGATTTTTATATCTGCACATGTCTTTAATCTGTCCCCGTGTGTTGTTTTAGTTGAAGTTTATGGTGAAAATCTGGCTTCACATAGAGAGTTGAAAAAGAGAGTCATATTTCAGTGATTTTTAAAATAATTTTGCATCTTCTTTGATGGTTTACCAAAACTCAACGTGTGGTCATTTTTTAAAGATTAGCTGCAATGTGGAATCTGTAATTTTAATGAACTTTTCATGCTGTTGTGTTCAGTCCATTGGGTGGGTCTGTGAGTGGTTTTTGGAGTGAGTCTTTCACCCATGCATGATTTTATAATATTATGCACTTGTCTTTGGAAAATATTGATTACTGAATTATATGTAAATTTTCCGTATACTGTCACGTTGCAGTTCACAATATCAAAACCCCTTATTTGCTAATACCACTGCTGATCTCATAAAAAAAAGTCAGCGAGTATTGGGAAGCCAGATACCATTTTCCAAAACTCTAATTTTTACTCAAAAGCTTGAATTTTATCATTGGCAACAAGTTCTGTCAGTTGTTTTCCTGGACAGGAACAAAGCAGTTCATTTTCAAGAGAATGTCTGCCAAATACCCAGGCGCAAATAATCATAGCTTCTCTCTCAGTTATACTTTCAGTGAAAGTGAGAAAACAGCTAGTTTAGCTTGCACCTCAACCTTCCAAGCATTTTCCCTGAGACAGCAATCATATTTCAGTTGACATTAGAAGTGCTTTGTGTATACTTCCCATTCTATCACACTGAATAGTAAAACATGTACTCAGGGGCCAAAATTTAAATAAAATTAATAATTTTTATTGCTTCATCAAGGATATTCTTAAGTGAAAACACTTGGTTGTTTTATTTACTACCATTGCATGGCAGTGAAGAACAGTTTGGTGCTACTGCCTTGATTCGAACTGAAGTACAAGCAGTTTTACCCATCACTGTATACCATCAGTGCCAGTTCAACACAGTGAAAAGGTCACATGATGCCTCAGGAGTTTTACAAAAATAGTTTTGATCTTACAAACTTCCCACTAGGAGCATAAGGCCCCCAAGGCATCCACAGACCACTCTTGATGGAGAACCTCTGATTTAGTGGAACCTTTTCTTGCCCTGAAATGTGAGACTTACTTCTTTCTTAAAACTCTTCTATTTTCTCCATCCTCTGTATCCTGAAGTCATAACCTTTCCTAGGATCCAATCCTTGACGAGATCTGGGATTAAACAGGAAGATCTGGGATTAGTTTTTCTGAGGCTCAGTACAATTCCTGAAATTTTTTTTTAATTTAATTTTTTTTTTTTTTGGAATTTTTATTTTTGTTGGCTGTGTTGGGTCTTTGTTGCTGCGCACGGACTTTCTCTAGTTGCAGCGAGTGGGGGCTACTCTTCATTGCAGTGTGCGGGCTTCTCATTTCGGTGTCTTCTCTTGTTGCGGAGCACAGGCTCTATGTGCGCCAGCTTCAGTAGTTGTGGCTCTCAGGCTCTAGAGCACAGGCTAGTAGTTGTGGTGCACGAGCTTAGCTCTGCAGCATGTGGGATCTTCTTGGACCAGGGATTGAACCCGTGTTCCCTCCATTGGCAGGTGGATTCTTAACCACTGTGCCACCAGGGAAGTCCAAAATCCTGAAATTTATTCTACTTACTTTAAAGGACCCTTCATTTTTCTAGGGATTCCTGGCTCTCCTCAAATTCCAGTGCTGCTGGTCCCAGAAGGGGGTCTTCTTAAAGAATCCTAGATGTTTAGTGTTATCCAAGTACCCAGAGTGATACATAATACCTGGCAGCAAAACTGCGTCACTTAGGGCTCATGTTACAGATGATATCCTGTTAAACGTGTCAAACCTGCATTCTTCAAGTCCCAATCTCAATCCACTATGCTTGGGGCACATCAGTCTTTTTTCCTATTCCTTGAATAAGGCCAAGCTTATTTCTTCCTCCGTGCACTGTGCTGGGCTGGGCCAGTATGGGCTGCTCCGCTCCATCTGCTCAGTCAGGCACTTCCCCGCCCTCAAAGGCCTTAAAGTTGGCTTGGCAGAGACAGAGTGGTAAATCAGAGAAATGTCACAACTCTATGATAGAAGGGTACACAGAGAAGATTCCCAGGTACTGTGATAGGAGGAACACAAGGAGGGACCTGGCAGTTGTGCACTGGAGTTAAAAGGAGGATTGGTGATGTTTTAGCTGTAATGACCCATATGGGAAAAGAGTGGATATATGTATATGTGTAACTGATTCACTTTGCTATACAGTAGAAACTAACACAGCATTGTAAATCAACTATACTCCAATAAAAATTTTTAAAAATAAATTTAAAAAAAAGAAAAAAAAGATGACTAGATGTTTATCAGGCAGAGAAATCCTTCTGACTCCAAACTCTAAGGTATTTCCATATGCAAGATTGGCTGTCACTGAATGAAATACAATATTAAATGCAATTGTAAATCTCTGACCAATGAATCAACAATCACTTTGCAAAACTTATAGTGTGTATTCTTTTCCATTGCGTATTTCCCTGCCAAGAATGAAGAAATTCTCCATCATAGACCCATGCAATATATTTAATGGCTCAGCTACTTGGGCTTCTTAGTAGGTATTAAAACGACAGTCGTAGGAGTAGGGAGGACGCTAACTTTAAAGAACTCAGGATAAAAATTTACTGTAAATGGATAAATCACCTGTCTTTGTAGTATAGACATTGAAATTTAAAGAATTTTATAGGGTTTTCATGGATTTAACTGATTATCTCTCAGTTGGCCTCTTAGTATAATTTTGCATAGAAAATGTACTTTGTGTTAAACACGGTCGTTCACTAGCACCCTCTAGTGTAATTATTGCTTACCAGCAGTTGCTTCCGTTGAAAGATACTAGCACAGCGGCATACCATACAGCCATTAAAAAGACTGAGGACAATCCCTTTCTGCTGACCTGGAAAGATGCCAGTATGAGATAAATTTAAAGAGAAACGAGCAAAGTTTCAGAAAAGTATGTAAAATAAAATCATTTTTGAAGAAGAAAACTATATATAAGGATTGATATTCAGGTATGTACATACATGAATACATATGAAGAGGGGGAAAATCCAGAAAGACACACCCCAAAGTGTTTCTCTTGGTTACCTGGGGTGGCGGAGGGGGTTTGTGGTAAAGGATAACTTTCCTTTCTTAAGTGTTTATTTTTTTATAGTCTCTGTTTCTTTTTTACAGTAAGTGTGTATTCCTTTAAAATTGGATGTACTGTATTAGAATAATACAAATGAAAAAAAATCATTGGGAAAACATTAAAGCTATAACATAGATAAGATACAGAACATTCAGGGTAAAATAAGTATTTAAAGTTTTGAACTGAGTGGGGAAAAAAATCCAGACAGAGGAGTTAAAAGTCTGTATTTTCAGACATAGTTTACCTTTTCTTAAACTTTGTTATTATGTAGACAGACTGATTGATTCTGCTTTTCACGTGAAAAGCTGAATCAGCTCCATTCATCCTAAATGGGCACTTAAAATCCAGTAAGAAAATGAACACTGTCTACTTAGAACAGTGCATGAGCTCACTTTTTAAAAAAACTCCTCCAAATCTTTGGTTTGTACTTATCCTGGATGATGATAACAGTACTGGGATATAAAACAGTTTCTATCCTAACTTCTAGTAAAATTCTTAAATTAGTACTGTTTTATAGAATACCTTTTACAATAACTATAACTATTACTCCTCTACTCACATGAGTAGAAACCCTTCTAAAACCATTTTAGTCCATATCCCTACTCCTAAAACCTCCCCAGCAGACGACTGTCTTTCCATATTAGGTTCTTCTTGAAAAAACAAATCTGTGAAGCTTCCAAAAGTATTCCATTTCACTGTATAACAGAAAGAATATTAAATTTTCAGACTGTTTGAAATGATATAGAGAAGAGTTTCAAACCAAAGTCCATATCATTTGTATTAGCAGCTTTAAGCCGAAACTGAGATAATTTGCTATTATCAGGTTATATCTGCAAATCACAAGTGTTTAAGAAATAGGCAAGTTTAAAATATTTGGGGGAACTCGTTTCCCTTATTTATTACCATGTTATTAGCACTTATCTGCCCTAGGAAAATAGCAAAATAACCTCACTTTTTACATCCTTTCTGTGGCATGTAGTCAAAGATGCAGGTGGTGGTGGTACTGATAATTACGTCGGCTATGGAAGTGTGTACTTACTACAGCAAGTACTTATTATGTGCCGGGAACGATTCTAAGTACTTTACACATATTATTAACTCATTTAGTCCTCATGACGGTCATATCAGGTGCTATTATTGTTCCCATTTTACAGATGAGGAAGCTGAGGCATAGGTAATAAGTTACCTAACTT
The DNA here is from genome assembly GCF_030028045.1 of Hippopotamus amphibius kiboko. Lineage (NCBI taxonomy): Eukaryota > Metazoa > Chordata > Mammalia > Artiodactyla > Hippopotamidae > Hippopotamus > Hippopotamus amphibius. The sequence goes on from NC_080196.1 coordinate 97,351,060, forward strand.
GCTCAAGGTCACACAATGAGTAAGTGGAAGAGTCAGGTGATAAGAGACGTGTCTCTCAGCCATCATACAATACACCCTCAACAGTCATGGTATTTTTCCTTGTAGAAACTCTGCTTCTAGTTCTCCTTCTAACAACCCAGCTTCAGCGTGCCTATAGCAAGTTTTTTCAGAAGGAAAGTATTTTGCCTACTAAATACTCAGCGATGTTGTTCAGGAAGCATCTGTTGGTGATTTACAGGGTGCAAGATGCTGTGTAGGAAGTCGTGACTCTCAAATGGAATTTGCCAGCGTCCATCACCATCCCAGAATGAGGGGTCTTTACATTTTGTCTTTTGAACTGGTGTGCATCACTGAAGCACTTGTAGAAAACATTCCCCCACCCTCCACTGCTCACACCCCCCAAAACTCACACAGCTTGCCTTGGGCTGATGCATTCACTAAAGCCACTTTCATGTCTTTCTTTTTTTTTCCCCCATAAATTTATTTATTTATTGGCTGCGTTGGGTCTTTGTTGCTGCACGTGGGCTTTCTGTAGTTGTGGCGAGCCGGGGCTACCCTTCATTGTGGTGCGCAGGCTTCTCATTGTGGTGGCTTCTCTTGTTGCAGAGCATGGGCTCTAGGCTTCAGTAGTTGTGGCACTTGGACTCAGTAGTTATGGCTCTTGGGCTCTAGAGTGCAGGCTCAGTAGTTGTGGCACACGAGCTTAATTGCCCCGTGGCATGTGGGATCTTTCTGGACCAGGGCTTGAACCCACGTCCCCTGCATTGGCAGGCAGATTCTTAACCACTGAGCCACTAGAGAAGTCCCAACTTTCATGTCTCTTAATCATTCAGACATATTAGCAGCAAGGAGAGTTCTGTCGCAGGAGGTGTACAAACTTGTCTGTAAGGTGCCTCCTCTTCTACAAAGCTCCCGCCTTGATTGCAGCTCTGACATCCCTGAGGGCTATTGGCCAGTGCTCTGAGGACCGACTCCTGAATCTTTTAGGCCCTGGCTGCTCACATGATGGCCTCAGAAGAGCTCTTTCCCATCTCATCCTGGCCAGCAAGGGGGTTGTCATTGGTACCTTCTTGTCAAACTGTGCATTGCTGCAGTGCAGAAGGCCTGCCGTTCTTTCGCGGAGAGCAGCTTTGCCTGTGTTTAGGGCCTAGATCTTGTCCATGGGTTATTGGGTGCACATCGTGGGTATTGAGGTGTTGCTCTCCGCATCCAGTATGCACGATGAATAAAGGGATGCAGTGTGTGGATTAGATTTTAAATAAATTTTGTTTTCATTATAAAAAAAATCTGCATATATATCCTGCAGAGTGTAATCAAATGAACCAACCTAAAAAATTATTTCATGCAAATTAAAACAAAAATGTGATAGCATTTTTTCCTCTTACCGGCAAAAAAAAGTAGAAAATTTGATCATACCAAGTGGGGGCACTGTTTTACCTTTACGGGGAATTGAAGGTAATTTGGCATTGCCTATCGAGATTTAAAAATGTGTGTATGTTTTAATCCAGAATCTTGCTTTGGGGAATCTATCATACAGAAATACTCACCTGCGTATACAAGAATCTGTGTATAATATAACTTAAATATCAGAAAGAGAATAGTTAAATAATGAGTATACGTGCACAAGAGTACATGCAGGTGTGAGAAAGGATGATGTGGATTCAGGTGTACTGATGTGGGAGGGTGTTCCATGAACTATTGAGGGAAGAAAAGGCAGTTGCAGAATAATAGATGTAATGTGATACCATTTTTTAAAAAAAATTAGAAAAAGCTGGGAAGATCCACCAAATTGTTAACAGTAATTCACCCTCGGTAAAGGAGAGAGTATGAGAGGAATGACTTACTTTTTACTACATACTTATTAGTGGTGGTTTTTGCAAGTGCATATTGCCTTAATACCTTTTAAACAAAGAGTCCAAAGTTTTCAAACCATTTTAAATCAACATCAAGAATTTGTAAAAGCAACTAGATAAGAATGGCTCCTAATACCTCAACAACTCCTGGAAATATTTATGTATACAAGTTCTCAGGAAACTGCCTGATACACAGTTTGTCCTCAGTAGCAGTTAGTGACTTGTAAATAATTATAAATCATAGTTATAGCCCATACATTCTATTCCTTACATCCTTAGATTTTAGGTGGGTTCATTTTAGCTGGAGATGAATTTTGGATTAGTCGAAGAGTGTTCCTTGTTGCATTTTAATGCTCAAAGACACTATGTACAGTATTAACATCCTGAGATCATTGCATATTATTAAAGTCATAGTTGAGAAAGTGATTTTACAGGTTTCTGTCTTTCTCCTAAATCATACCTCTGCTGAGAGTTGCGTGTTTGCTCTTCCTGTATTATTCCAAATTGGCTTTTAAGTTTCACACAAATTTTTCTTATTTGAGGGCCATTTTTAATAAAAATAAAAAAGGTCATCAATTCAAGGGAGACTATAAGTAGAAAGTACCAAAGTTATTTAGTCTCAGGTATTGGACACTTGGCAAACTCTTAAGCATCGTGATTTGCTCCAGGATCCTGCCCAGGAGTGGATCCAATTCACATTTGTGTTTCACATCATAAATCACATTGTTATGGGGTGGTGGCACCTTCTTGTGAGTTACTTCTGAGGAGTTGATGTCACAAATATGCTTTGGAGAAATATAATAACCTATTCTACTATTTAGTAATGATCGAGAAGTGATTATTTCTTTTAATTATGTTTCGTGTGATAATACCATGTTCAATGAAATTTATGTGTGCCTATGTAAGTACCTGGCACACATACAAATTCTTAGAATAATTTTTATTCCCAGAACATTTATACCAAAAATATATACTTTATCACATATATCATTATTTAGACTATATTTGCCTCCTTGAGTTTCAGACCAAATGATCTTTTCTAGTTCCCTAAGACATAATTACATAATTTCCAATATGCAACTGTCAGTCTCATACTAATGTACTCAGACTTCAAGTGCCTTTACAGATATCTTTTTGTAAATCTGCAATTGTTTGTCTCAATTGAAAATACATTTTTTAGAAGGGTCATGGGGCTGCTTTCTGTGTCTTGATTTCTGCCTAACTTTTTTTAGACAGTTTTTATTTCCTTTGTTGTTTATGCCAATTATTATTTTAGACATTATAAAATATTCATTGGTCTTAAAAATTGATATGTTTAGCCTAGTTTGTATACTAGTCACTGAAGCATAAGCATAGTGATTTGGACTTCTTACAGCATTAAACTTTGCACTGGTGGATCCCGCTCGATTGGACCCTGTTTATGGGTTCATACATTCAACTAAAGATAAAGTCTCTGATGGAGGGAAACAAGCAATAAACAAAAAATTATTGTTTAATATCAAAGAGATGATAAGTACAATAAAGAAAAAATAGGATATCGGACTCATGAGCAGTGGAGGAAAGGCTGCTGTATTAAATACGACAGCCTCGCTTATCAAGATAACCTTGGGACAGAAACCTAAATGAAGCGAGAGGGCACAAGCCCTGGGGATACCGGGCAGATGAGATTTTCACGTAGAGGGAACAGCAAATGTTAAGCTCCGAAGCGGGTGGGCTCTTGGAATAATCACAAAAGTATAAGGAGATGAGCTGACCAGAGCAGAGTGAGTGAAGGGAAGAGGAAATGAGGTCCAAGAGGTGTGAGGGTCGGATCACGTCGGGTCTTGAAGGACAGTTGTGGACATACGAGGGAAGTGATTTGATCTACGGCTGAAAAGGAGCCCTCTGGCTGCACGTGGACAGTAATGAAAGCACGGAGATCAGTGACTTTAACATTTGGGGATGATGAGCACTCCGGGCCCAGCAAGAAATACACGTTGCAACATTACTCGGTTCCACTTCATTCGTCTTTCGTATACTTGAGTGGTAATGTTTAATCTGACTTGACAGTTTCCTTCTGGGGGGCCAAGAGGAGGAGAACCATTGTTGTGACTTGAGTATACCAGAAAGGTACTTGGCAGGTTGTTGCCCAAGAAATACTGCCCAAGTGCATGTTATCAGTGCAGTGAACTAGAGACTGAGACACCATTTCCAGAAGGCTCAGCACAGATGAACCCTTATTTGAAAACCCTCCTCCCAAATTTCGAAGGAATTCAAGACTTCCGTGTGGGATCAGGTCAAGACTAAAATAGTCTTAAAAACCATGATGGATCCTGCTCTTCAATCCACTGATACCTTTGGGGGTGGGGGCAAATAATGTGTATCTCACCATCCTTAATCTTGACAGCCTCTCGGTGGAGAACTGGTTCCGGGAAAAGAGTAGTCTGGGTGCATGATGGGCTCTGGAAACCCGCAGCAGAGATGGACTCACTGCGGCCAGTCCCCAGAGTAGAGACTTGGGAAGTGAGTGCATACATACCTTGGATTTCCTCTGTTAAAGAAGACACTGTTAAAGGAATAAAACGTTTAACAAGAAATCCAAAGATTAAAAACATGCCATGAGACTTTCACTGTCCAAAATTCTTTAAGACATTTTTGGACTATTAGTCTAGTAGTAAATTGCAAAGAATGAAAAAAAAAAAAAAATTCAGACCTGTAATATATGGTCCTTTCAGGCAGACTAAAGATTTGATACCAAGAATAGATTTGATCTTTTTTTCTCCCATAAATAATGGTGTCTGTAGGTGATATAGAAGGATGAGGATAGAAAATGGTCAATGTAACAAAAACTTTTTAGATTCAAGTTTAACTAAGTAAAATTTTGTCAACATAAATGTGTTTTGCCAACGGTTTGTTCTGAAGAGGATTATTTTGAGGGGTGATTTTAGTCCTGTTTTGCAGCAGGATTTGGGCAGTATGGCTGTTACATCTGTGCAGAGTTTCATAATGGACAACAAAATACCTCTGGAAATGTTATTTTCCTGTGGCTATTAACCTGCACAGAGTAGATATTTGTTAAAACATTTGTTAGATATTATATTCCATGTTACTCTAATAGGATTTAAATTGTGTAGGCTTATGTGTGTTTAGATGTGATGTAGATAAAGGCATAATATAGGTATATAGTGATGCCTAGTACTTAGACCACTAATTATTGAATAGCAAAATAGTAAATATTTTAATTTTTATTTTTATTTCTTTTATATGTTTGCTTCTTTATTAATGCATTAATTAAGATCTAGCAACAGGCCTACAAAGCACTGACATTTCTAAGTCGTGATGATTGTAAATATGTTGAGATATCTGAAACGACTGTAGTGGGATACAAAATATCTGTGATTTCTATCAGTGACAGAGTTACAGGCACCATTAAATACTACTGTGATCTGTGTTTGTTTCCTATCCTCTTTTTTTTTTTTTACATTTTTTATTAGTTTTCTATTTTATACACGTTAGCGTATCTATGTCAACCCCAATCTCTCAGTTCATCCCACCACCACCCCACCCCCCACCAGTAAACATTTTTAAACTCTTCTAAATCTCTCTTATTTTTGAGTGTGGAAATATTAAACTTTTTTTTTAAGGGAATTTACTCACCCTTTATTGAAAAATCACAGTGTAACAATCATCACAACCCACCCACCCCCATTTTAGGAGGATTTCATTACAATAAAGTGTTCTGCTGCTTATAACATTACATCATAAAAGTCTCTTGGAAATTTTCGTTACTCCAACTTTACAATACAAAGGACCACCTTTTCTTCACCTCTACACGGGTCACCATTCTGCAGCTTGAAACCATTTGCCTATCCAAATGTCATCTTTGTATACAGTAAATCTTGAATGCTGATTCCTACCTTCTTGGCAGTGATTAGGATGCTTGACAGTGATTAGGATGCTTTAGACAAGAAACGCTTTTAAGAAGCTTTTTGCTAAAGCTCCATAGAGTTCAGGAGTCCCCAGTCCCCTTCCTTCCCTCAAACCTGTGTACAGAGAGAATGTCCCATACCTGAGCACGGCAGAACCCCTCGAGACCTCCTCAAGGACCGTCTTTCACGCGACTGAAAGTGAAGCATTCATCTTCCACTAAGGGGGAAAAAGCTGCCTCACTGCATCAGGCTTCGGGGTAGGACAGAAGTATTGTTGAATCCGTTACCTGGTAATAAGTATCAAACAAAAAGTTTAGACACTTAATAGCTTGTTTTCCAGATTTATTAAATATGTATGAATGTCATAATGTCTGTGAATGCCAAAAGGGCTTTGTCAGACTGTCCCTGATTTCAAAATGCTCACAAATCTCTCTCTCCCTCTGTCTATCAGCCTCTCTTACCAGAATTTCAGAAATGGAGTCCTATGCCCTACAGGTTTTTTTTACTCTATGTCAATCTCAAGAAAGCATTAGAGAAATATTTCTTTTCTGTCATCTGATTTGCCTCCTCCTGTCTTTTACAAAAATAATAACAGAAAATTTAAATTGGTAGCAGGGAATCACAGGGAAAAAAGGCAAGGAATATGTAGTAGAATTGATGTAATATTCTCAGAAATATTGAGGGTAGGCCATTTAGTTATCTGGGTGACACTCACTGAGACAATATGACTAGATAATGGGAAGGCATATTCAAAACTCTTTGTGTCTGGCACTTCCCTGATGGTTCAGTGGTTAAGACTTTGTCTTCCAGTGCAGGGGGTGCAAGTTCCATCCCTGGTCAGGGAGCTAGGATCCCACATGCCTTGGGGCCAAAAAACCAAGACAGGAAACAGAAACAGTGTTGTAATGAATTCAATAAAGACTTAAAAAAAAAATGGTTCACATCAAAAGAAAAATATCTCAAAACAAAACAACAACAAGAAAACCTCTTTGGGGCCCTAAAATCATACCTTATTTACACATCTAATAATTTTTATTCTTACCTTCCCAGGCTCTAGCCATGTGGCCATTAAATCGTGACACAGCCTAGATCAGGAATTCAAATGCTTAATCAAGTCATGAAAATTAATCTAGAAAAATACACAAATAAAAATAAATCAAGCTTTTACAACCTTCAAGGCATCCTCCCTAAATCATGCAATGCCAAATCACCAAATATGCTTATTTATACGACCAATAGTCACCATTTAGATAAAACTGATAAATGTGGAAACCCTAGAGAATTTGCCAGATAATTTTTTTTGGTGGATAGCTTTCTAATTTCATTCTAAATCATTGATATGAACGTTTAAGCATCATAGTTATGTAGCTTTTTTATGATTGTTCTGCCAGAAGTATTTTTCATTCCTTAATACTTTAATAAACCATGAGAACATAATTAGATTGAATATGTAAGCCTTTTCATCTTTTCTGTTTCTGTTCAAATAGAAATATTTGCATAATAGTCACTGTAGCAAAACTGAGTTTTCATGTTTAATCTTTTTTGTATTTGACCCTTATTTCTTGTTTCAAAATCCAAGGGTGTTTGTAATTATGAAGTTGTTTTCTATTGAAAATAATCATTAACAGGCCTAAGTGGTATTCTGCATCATTTTTCTTTCAGTTGATTTTAAGAATTACTACAATAAAACATTTCTGAAAAATCTCAATATGTTAATTATAGACATACATATAGTTATTTAAAAATATATATCGGAGCTGACTTTAATCTTTGAAGTGTGTTGCTACCCACTTTGATGTGCAGGTCATCTCACCTGTTTTTTCATTTTTGTTGTTGTTAAAATGTTCAATCCAGGTTCTACATGGTCAGCTATTATGAGCGGAATCACAGAATAGCAGTTGGAGCTCGCCATGGTTCAGTGGCCCTGTATGACATCCGGACTGGAAAATGTCAGGTAAATAAATCATTGTGACTTCCTCTCCATAAAGTGCACAAGTTATTGAAAGGAGTGAGAGACCAGCACTTCACCAGTTGACGTGCTGAGCTGCTGGAACATTATGGATAATGCTAAAGGGATCAATAGTTTAATGAAGGACTCAGAGAATATAGAGCCCTACTGTCTTTATTCACTGGGAATGAAGGGTTGCCACAGATGGGTTCGTAATAGAGCCCTGAGTAAGGTTGTACTGCTCACAAACCACTTTGCAATAAATCTCTTCTTTTAAACAAAGTTTTCTGAATTTCTTATTTTTGCCCTGTGTTTTCTGAAAAAAAAATTGATGATACATTATTATGATTAGTGACTAAACAAAACTTAGTTTCTGACTAAGTAAAATGAGATCTTTAGCAATTATAAGACAGTATTCTACTCAGAGTTCAAGAAAGGCAGAAATCACAATGGTGTTTGATGTGGCTCTATAAAAAGGAAACTGAGGCTCTATTTGAAATATATTCCTTTTTATACAAGGGTGAGTCAAAAATTATCTACACTGTGGCTATAGAATTCATTTTAATTAACTTTTAGAAAAGACAAATACATCATTTTTCGATATAATCTCCTTGCTTTCCAATACACTTTGTGCAACTGTGAACAAGTTTTTGTATCCCCACATTTAAAAATGTTTTAGGCTGAGCTGCACTGCTGTGTTCACTTCTTCATCCAAAGTGAACCTTCGTCCTTCGCAGGGCTGCTTTCAGGGGACCAAACAGGTGAAAGTCCGATGGAGCAAGATCAGGACTATAGAGAGGATGCTTTAACACCTCAAAACGAAGTTTTTTCAGAGTGACAACAGTGTGGGCAAAAGTGTGCAGAAGCGCATTGTCACGTAAGATCACAACGCCCTTGGATAGCAGTCCTCTGCGTTTAATCCGAAGTTTAGGCTTCAGCTGTTCAATAAGCATCTCTATCCATACATACACACTTTGCAACAAAATGCTTTCTCCATACTGTAGTAATAATGGCACCAGGTATACCCTCAGACCACAAAAAAAAACAAATTGCTGCACACTGCTCTTTTTTCATGCAAATCACAAGTGGGGCATCCATTTTTGCTCACACCACAGTTACAAATGAACTGATGTAACATGTCCACACCTGCACAGCAGTAACTGGGGAGACAGTAGCCTTGAACAGAAGGCACTGATAAGACAGTGTGGCCAACAGAAGTTTTAATATAACCAGAGTGTGGATAGTTTTTGACTCAACTCTCATACTTTTATAATTTTCTATGCTTTTATAAAACTTTATTGTTCATGAGAAATTCTTCTTGGTCTTGATCTTAATCACTTGGTTCTCCAAATGTACCAGCTGGGTAGATGGAACAAATCTAGCCCCACTTTACATATAAGTGAATCGAAGCTCCCAGACTTTAAATTTCTAACCCAAAGTCACACTTAGTTTAATGGCAAAAACAGGCTAGGCTCCCCTCTGATCATGGTGGATTTATTATGTTCATTGATAAATAGTTCCAAGTCATAACTTCTTATTTTTCACTATGGCTGAGACATTCAATCATATCAGGAATTGTATGCAACCATATTAGACGGATATATTCACCTGTATTAGGAATTTCCGGAAGAAATATGAAGTACATCAGGATGTATCTAAATTTTTAATTGCCTCTTAAATTTAATGAACTATTAATTAGTTCTCCGAAAGCTTCTCTGGCGGCTTTCCATGAAGTAGTTCTAAGAGGTAGTAAGAGGCATTGGGGGTAAAAGTTTCAGGGGTCAGACAAGCTCAGGGGGTACCAGTCAGATTTAGCAGGGTTTCTTTGTGCAGGCCTTCTCCGAGGTGCTGATGCATGAGCGCGCATGGAGCCTTTCCTGGAAGTGTATGAAATATGCACCGTTTGCCGCACTGATGTGACTACTGAATTTCTTTTGTGTGATTCTTTTTTAAGACATTAACTCCTCATTGGTGACCGTATTTCTTTACTCTGAACTCTCACTTTGAGCAATGAAACCACTCTGAATACTTGCTTAAAAGTGAAGTTACATGTCGTCTATAATGTTCTCTCCTAAGAGAGGCAGATTCTTCAGACAGCATTTTCAGAATCTCTTTTGGTAAATCAGTTTTTAAAAATGAGAGGGCAGTTGACTCTGAGTAACACCAGGGTTAGAGGTGCAGACCCACAAGCAACTTATTATTGACCCTCCTTATTCCTGGTTCCTCCGTATCCCTGGTTGTGTACCTGGGGATTCAGCCAACCCCGGATCGTGTAGAGCTGTACTATTTACTGTTGAAATCTGAGTACAAGTGGACCCATGCACTTCAAGCCAGTGTTGTTCAAGGGTCAACTGTGTGTTATTATTAGCCAACTTGAGAGAAATAAGCCACAAACATCAACAAAGTAAAGACAAAAAAACAAAAAAAAAAATTGAACAAGAGGTCCTTTTCAAGCTTCTTTAAAATTGAACTGAGGAGATCAAAGAGAGGACACTGTTGCCACCAACAGAGAGAAGAGTGAGACAGCGTGAGCACAGTGATGTAACCCAAAGAGGAGCGAGAAAAGAACAGCAGTTAAGAGCTGATGAGAAAGTACCAGACTGTCCTGAGTGTACATTTCCTGACAGTGTTTCCTGCTGCGTGGTCTCAGTGAAGATCTTGGTAACATCCAACAAACATGAAGAATTTGAATATCTTATTCTTTTTCATTAAATTATTTGAGAAACACTTATCAATCAATGACATTCTTTCTTAACAGGAATTTGTAATGTCATATTTCATTTTATTTTCTGTACATTATTTTACTACATTCAGACATTTCAGTGTCCCCATGATATTTTTCTACCTCAGCTGCTAGATTTTGATACCCCAAATAGTCATTAGTGTTGTACAATGGAATAACCTTTACCTTCCAGTTCTGTGTGAAAGTGAAGGTAACCCTTTCCTCTCATCATTCAGAGCATGAAAACAAAGCTAAATCTCTAAAATCAATCTTAACAGCTTTTGCCAGTTACCAGTTTTATCCAGTGACAATGAGCTCTTAAGGGATTCTCTTAATTCTTTTATGGTATTAGTGTTGTAGTGTTTGAAATAAGTGAGTCAACAGTTGAAACAATACACAAGTATAGTTGGCATGTTTAAAAAATGATATTTTAGAGGTGAATCAAAGGACTAGGAATTTTGCACTAGGAATGCAGTAAAGCAGTTTTTCAATTAGCTCTTGGAATCAGTGAATGGAGAGAGTGGGACAGTTTTCCTAACAGCAAAGACATAGAGAGATGACATAAAAGATGTAGAAGGGATAATTAGTAAATTCACTGGACTCCAGTGGTAGATTCCAGTTAGGTGGAAAGATAGGGGGCAGTTACCTAAGTGAGGAGAGTCACAACTGATGGGGAGACCTGCTATGTCCAGGGTGCCAGAGGCTGTGGAAATGCCCCTGGGCCCAGTGGAAGCAGAGGACCTGCGGCTGAGGGAATAGGGGAGGAGCATATAGGTTCTCTGTCGTCCTTATTAGATTATTTGGTAAAGGATAATATAGAAAAGTCAAATCTCTTTCCCTTACCTTTTGGTATTGGCTTTTTTTTTTTTTAATCAATTTTCTTACAACCTATTCTTCTCAAACTAGTACAGGTGATTATACCAAACCTGAAGATAAATACGCATCCGGTCTGGAACGTGAATTTTACTTACATTAAGAGTTTATAAGCTGTTGTCCAAATCTGCCTGCCACCTGTTTTAGTAAATAAAATTTTACTGGAATACAGCCACGTCATTCGTTTAAGAATCGTGTACGGCTGCTGTCACACTACAATGGCAGAATTGAGTTATTGTGACCGGAAAAGACCACATATGGTCCGCAAAGCCTAGAAAATTTATTATGTGGTCCTTTACAGAAAAGGTTGCTGTCCTCTCACCTAGGTAATTCGAGGAAGAAGAGTTAACTCATTTAACTGAAAAGTGATTTAAAACAGTATAGTGTAATGTATTGGAGAACAAATAGAAACTTGTGTGGCTTAGATCCCATCTCCGTTTCATAAACTTAAGAATGTTTCTCAACTTTTCTGAGCTGAAGTTTCCTCACCACAAAGTGGTGATAGAAATAGTGCCTATTATTGTGAGAAGTAAGGTAATTTATGTAAAATTGTCAGCAAGTAGTTTGTATTCAGTAAGTGTTGGTTACGTTGTATTAAAATAAACTTGGAAATGCATTACTTTGCAATGAAAGTACATTAATTGTGGAGAATTTTAAAGATAAACCTTGAGACCTCAGAGTGTTTGTAGACTGTCAGGGCTAGGACTTCACAAGGCTTAGTTGGGAGAGCTTTGGTGAAAAAATCCGTCAGCGCAGCTGTAGGCCGTGCGTAGATTTCCTTTCAGCTCTTGCCTGTGGTGTTGGGCTGCATCTCCACTAATTATGGAAATCAGAAACTTTGACACAGTTAAGCAGTTAAAATACTGCTGTGCTGCTAACTGCGTTTTTTATTTGGCAACTGCCAGCAATTTAGGAATATACCTGACTCGAATTTTGCTTAATTAAAAAAAAAAAAAAACCCTCCCGATGAAGTACTTAAATTGTGTTAGGAAGCACTGTTCTTGATAAGCAGGCTAATTACATTCCATGAATCCTTAGAGCTACAAGTGTGTGTTTGGTTAAATCAGCAATGAAAATCTTCCCTCTAGCAATATTAGGCTTTGGTTTGGCAGGCTTGATATTATCTCTCTCTGATTTTCCAATCCTTTTTTAATGTTTCTTTGTAATAATAACTGCTGGCTCTGTGCAAGATTCTCTTAGGCTCACGTTAGCTAGTTTTCCTTATGAAGTTTGGATTGTGTTACTTGGAGGTATCTGATTTATATCTGACTTATAAATCAAAGATAAATCTTGCGTTTATTTTTGGTAAATCTAGGCATTTATTTTCTTACTTTGACATAGTGCTACCAAAAAGGCAGTGATGTTTGAGAGGAAGAAAGTATGGCTGAAGGCTTATCTAAATCTTAAATTAATAAAAGAACTTTATTATTGAAAATTTTAAGTAAGTTCCGTAAAGAACTCATTTTTGAAGCCCCATATTTTCTAGTGCCTGGTATGTCGTAGTTGCACAATAAAATTCATCCATGTTGATCAAATAAAACACCCTGAGTCTTTGGAATAAAAAATATATTAAGAAATATAATATGGCATAGTAAATGAAAACAAAGTATGCCTCAATTCTATCAAAAATATATTTGTTATTTGGGTATAGTTTCATTTTGGTATGTCAGTAACCCCTCGTAAAATCATTGTTTCTCTATGAAGGATAATAGGATGTCTTTTCAGAAATAGCATAGAGAACCTCTTTCTTATGAGTCGTGAAAATATACCTATATTTCAGTAGTGGACCATGACCAGGCCTTCTATGGGCCAGATAATGAAGGGAAAAATAGAAGTGAAGATTGATTGTTATAGAATGGTAGTAACTGCGGTCTTGCTATAACCCTTTATAGATAGAGCAGGAGGTGGATTCTGGAATGCCCCATCACACGTGCCGAACGCTATAAAAAGCAATGAGCCTGCAGGCTGAGCTCTTCTGGCCTTGCAGATTCCTTACTCCATGTGAGATGAAAGTGTTGAACTTCACCTGCCCCTCTACGAGGAAAGGAGGCCACAGGGTACTTTGTCCACTTACTTTACTCTTATCTCCTGAATGTCCTCTGCCCTGCTCCTTTGCTAATTCTGCGGTGTTGAAAGCAGCCCTGACCTCTATCCAGATCCATTTTCACCACTCTTACTTTATCCCATCATTGTCCAGCGTGGCTTCCCTTCATTCTTCAGCCAACAAGACCTCACCGACTGGTCCAGTCATGTTGTTATGTGCAGGCATCTGTCAAGCATCTAACTAAACTGGTGAGAAAATCGGAAAAACCACAATTACCTTAAAGTATTTATGGAATATGAGGACTATTGCCTCATTGCTTTCCTGTCAGCCTCCTCTTCCCTTGTTCCCATTCATCCACAACTGCAAAGTAACTTTGAGAACTAGACTTATCACCTGTGGAGAGCATCTGTTTCATTCATTAAGGCTCCAGGGCATGGGGTCTACAGCATATACGGTTTTGGAGACATCTAATGAAGGAAACAAAACAAAACAAAACAAAACCAGAGGCCTGTGTAAAGCAAAACAAACTATCTGTCTGTCTGTCTATCTATCTATCTATCTATCTATCTATCTATCTATCTATCTATCTATTTCATTAGCTTAGCTTCATGGTAAATCCACCTTTCTGGCACCTTCAAAAAATGCATTTCATAATCCTTTCTGTAGGTACCATTGTACTCCTCTCCTCTCTGAATACTGTATGTATTGAATGAGTGGTCTGTGGCACCCCCTCTGCCCCACACCTTCTAGCTTCGACCTTGACAGAGCGACTGAAACCACACACTCAGACACACTAGGGTTGCCTTACCACACTGCTAGCCATGGGCCCCTTGATCCTTTAGTATAGTTTAATAGAACTGGTTTCCCTCTCTCTCACATTCTACCTTCCCTTCACTTCCATAGCACCAGCACCTGACTTGATTTTCATTTTATGTCCTTAGCTGGATTTCTTAATTTCTTGGGCTACCCTAATGTTAGTTCTTACCACTCTGCTGCCCAGAGTACAGAGTTCCTCACTTATCTGTTCATTTTCCTGACTTTGGCTAAGAATTCATACATTATAATGGACCCTAACTATTTCCTCTGAGCAGCTGAGACAAATCAGGTCTACAGGCTGGGCTGTTAGAGGATTTGTTGCAAACACAGTGAAGATTTCAGGAAATGCCCCTTTCCAATACATTTTTTTAGGTTATATTGAAATATCTGACCTCACTGAATATATAAAGTTACTGTGTACTTGTAGGTGAAGCACTCCTGGTAAACAGAAATGCTGAGAATAATTCACATGAAAGTAGTGCATACTGGCTTCTATTTTATTCATGGCTCTATTGAAATTTACTTCTGACCATCCTATGAATTCCTTATACCCCTTGTAAGTTATGCAGCTCTCTCAAATTCTTTACTTGTATCCATGTTTCTGACTTTGATGGTATTTGTAATATACCAAATTTAACGTTAAATTAACAAGTTATTTATTTCCCCTTTTTTTACTAGGGAAGGCAGTATTAGAGCAGATTCTGGAGCAAGACTGCCTTGGGTTCAAATCCTTGCTCAGCCCTTATTAGCTCTGTGGCTGAGAGCAAGGTACTTAAATTCTCTGTGCTGCTTTTTTTTTTTTTTTGGCTGTGTTGGGTCTTCGTTGCTGCACGTGGGCTTTCTCTAGTTGTAGCAAGTGGGGGCTACTCTTCATTGCAGCGTGGTGCTCAGGCTTCTTATTGCGGTGGCTTCTCTTGTTGCAGAGCACGGGCTCAAGGTACACGGGCTTTAGTAGTTGTGGCACGCGAGCTCAATAGTTGTGGCTTGCGGGATCTAGAGCACAGGCTCAGTGGTTGTGGTGCAGGAGCTTAGTTGCTTCGCAGCATGTGGGCTCTTCCTGGACCAGGGATTGAACCCATGTCCCCTGCATTGGCAGGTGGATTCTTAACCACTGAGCTACCAGGGAAGTCACCTGTGCTTTAGTTTTTTCATCTATAAAATGGATACAATAACTCTCTTAGCATCATGTTGTAAAGATTAAAAGAATATATATAAAGCAAATATCAGCCAATAGTAAGTGCTTAAAAAATGTTAGCCATCATGAAAATAAATAAATATGCACATTTCTTATAAAATCCCTCAAGAAATTTATACTCTGGTCTGGAAGACAGACATAAACCCAGAGTTGAAATACTGTGATTGTCCTTTTCCAGCAGGATGGTCTAGAGCACGGTGGAAGAACACAGGAGGAGCATGAGCCTGGGTTTGTTTAGGAGTCTAGAGAGAATGGTCTGGAAGGGCTTTCTGGAGGAGACAACTTTGGAACTGAGCCATTCACAATTAGGAGTTAGGCAGGAAGGGGAAGGGCAGGGCCATCATTCCAGGCAGAAGGCAGGACACCTTCAAAGCCCAGAGGAACAAGAAACGTAGTAGAAGCATGCTTATCTAAACCTGAACCTGAGAGGTGTTTTCCCCGTTGTATGTGAGTGGTTCATGTTATAGCAGTCTTCAAATTAGCATTACACTGGGAACTGCACAAATCTTAGGTGAAAAGCAGTCATTCCAATAGATGATTAGAGACACCTCTTCTCTGTGACTTTGCGGGATCTTAAGTCCCTGACCAGGGATCAAACCCGAGCTCCCTGAAGTGGAAGTGTCGAGTCCTAACCACTGCACCAGCAGGGAATTCCCTCTGTGACTTATCGAATGCTAACTCAGTAACACAGATTTTGTAAATAAAGTTTACGTAGTGTTAGCAAAGTGTAAAGAAAGACCTGGATGCCGGCATTTTCCATAAATAATGGTTTTAGGAAAGGGGGGGCTTGGCAAGATATGAAAATGTTTTCAGCATGGGATTTAAAGCATTCTGATGAAAATAAACTACGCTAATTTTCTCTAACACATTGAATTCTGGCAAGCGCTTTAAGACTACTACGTATGGAAAGAAAGCGAACATTCAGGCTCACCAGCAGTGTCAGCAAACACACCTATATGAATAGAAGTTTGGAGAACAATGTCTCTTTCTCTCTAAAAATAACAAAGATTTTACTTCTAGTTAGGAGCAGCAATGGACCTTAGGGATCCGGTGGACAGTAAGATTGATGTTTCTTTAAGGCAGAGTTTTGACGCTTCAGGCACAGTTTTCACTGAGCAGAAGTCTCTAACGCTTACACATCAAGAGCACTTATATGATGTTGCAAAAGTTGCAGTGAGAACTGACTGCAGTGCTTAGGCTGACATTTTAGGCATTTTCTTCCTGTTCTTTCCAGCAGCTGGTTTTGTGGCAGGTGCTTCCTCTGACATTCGGGAGCAACGACCAGAAATGTGGCATCAGGGGTGATGATAAGATGAATGGTTGCAGAAGACAATGGTTTCCTGATGCTGTGTTGAAGAATTACTCAACAAGCTTCCCGTTTTAAAAGTGAAATGCTATTTAGAGTAGAACCTCTAGGAAGAGAAACAGATATCTGGAACAGTGCTTGAAATTAGCCCATCGTTTATCCTGAGAGTTTAAAATTTTTTAAAGAATTATTTTAATGGACTGTGTAGAGGTGTATTTTCCTGTTGTCCGTCTGCCCCATCACTCATTGAGTATTTCTTATATCCATGTTATACTTTGGATGGCAGTATTTAAGATTTTTACACCAAAAAAAAAAAAAAGAATTCTTGGTACTATCTATAATTGGAAATACATGAGGTAGAGCGTTCGACTGTTTCCAGACCCAACAGTTATTACAAGCGTTTCAACATCCTTGCAAAAGCATTAAGTAGACTAAAGTTAATTTTGATTCTCAAAATTCACATTTTATCTTTGTTTCTCAATGCCATTCAATTTCCTTTCTAGCCATTCTCTTTCTTTCCTATCACATAAAAAAAGATGAAAATATAAATGTCTATAGATAGATAAATAGAGTCTACATACATTTAGTCCATAAAATTAGAAAACAGTAGGCAGGAGAATCACAGTATATTGACTTCACTTTGGGTTCAGTGCCTTGTGTTCTTTTTGTCCAATCTTGATGGGACAAGGCCTGGCATATAGTAGTCATTCAGTAAATATGTCACAAGTACTCTAAAACGTATACAATATGAGTCTGTGGTTCCTGCAAGGCTCTGAAGAAAGCTGATAGCGACTGAAAGGAGCCTGTCAAGATTTGGTAGCTCCTATCTCAGAGCTTGTGACAGAGCTCACATCAAGTGGGGGAGGAGGTAGACACACAGGTAACACAGAAGCCCCTGTATCTGGCACAGCTCAGCCTCAGAAGTTGTTCAGTTAGTCAAAGATCTTGCTCAAGTATGGAATTGTATAAAATGATATATATCTTAAACATTTCATTTTAATTCAAGTCCTATAAACATAACCTTCTTTTCCATCTCTTTTGATATAGACCAAGGCCTTTTCTTTCTATAGTTGGTCCATTGATTATAGTTCTAGAACATTTTCTTCCGCACCAGCTTCAGTGTCTCTAAGTAGAATAAGAAGTAAAGGGTACTCAGAAAGCAGCGTCATAGTATAATCCTCGGTGTTTATGCATTCCTCAGTCCTTCACGGTTGTCTCATTTTTACCTAATTTCATGAATGTATATATGCCTGTGGCTTTCTAAAGCAGTCTTCCCACTCTTATTTGATAATTTTGTATGGTATTTAATTCAACTACATGTTTACATTGACAAGCACAACTATCAGAGCTTTGGGTGGCTCCAGGTCACGGAGCTTACCCGGTGGGAGCAGCAGCGAGTGGGCCTGTTAACCACTGGCGTTGCGCCTGCAGTGGGCGTCAGTCAGGAAGTCTGACAGAGGGAGTAGAGACGACTGCTTAACCCCAGGAGTCGGTAAGACTACAGGTCAGTTAGATTCTCATACCTTCAGTGCATGGTGCCTGGAAGTACCTCCAGAAGGGAATGGCTCATCGTGTGGGCAGGGTATTCACGAAAGAGTAGGGATGACAGAGGTGAGACAGATAAGTGCAGTGAAGTGTTTCGGTGCGGCAGGAGAATGTGGCATGCCACGAAGCAGGAAAGGCTGAGTCCTGGGGAGGTAGGAGACAAGGACAGGAAAAGATCCACAAAGAAGGTGATTTTTTTTTTTTTTTAATTTTTTTAATTTTTTTTTTTTTTTTTTTTTTTATTGGCTGCGTTGGGTCTTCGTTGCTGCACACGGGCTTTCTCTAGTTTCTGCGAGCGGGGGCTACTCTTCATTGTGGTGCGCGGGCTCCTCATTGTAGTGGCTTCTCTTGTTGTGGAGCCCGGGCCCTAGGCACATGGGCTTCAGTAGTTGCGGCACATGGGCTCAGTAGTTGTGGCTCACGGGCTCTAGAGCACAGGCTCAATAGTTGTGGCGCACGGGCTTAGTTGCTCCGTGGCATGTGGAATCTTCCCAGGGCAGGGCTCGAACCCATGTCCCCTGCATTGGCAGGCGGATTCTTTACCACTGCGCCACCTAGGAAGTCCAAGAAGGTGATATTTGAGCTGAGGCTTTGTGTGTGTGTGTGTGTGTGTGTGTGTGTGTGTAAATTCTTTTCTTTTTTTTCTTGTATTGAAGTGTTAATTTACAATGTTATGTTAATTGCAAGTGTACAGCAAAATGATTCAGTTATATACATGTATGTATATATATGTAATATATGTATGTATAAGTTATATACATATGTATACATATATGTATATTCTTTTCCAGTTCTTTTCCATTATAGGTTATTACAAGGTATTGAGTATAGTTCCCTGTGCTGTACTGTAGGTCCTTGTTGTTTACTTACTTTGTATGTAGTCGTGTGTATATGTTAATCCCAAACTCTAATTTATCCCCCCCGCACCCACCATCCCCTCTGGTAACCATAAGTTTGTTTTCTACGTCTGCGAGACTGTTTCTGTTTTGTAAAGAAGTTCATTTGCGAGCTGAGCCTTGGGTAGGTGTTCCATAGGCACATGTGGAGAAAGAAACCTTTTCAGAGAGAGGAGGAAGCATCAACAGAAGCAGAGACATTATTTAGCTTAGAGTGCATTCCAGGGACTGTGAGGTTTTTGCTCTGCTGGGAGCAAGGGTTGCAAAGGAGTGTAGAAGTGTGACAGAGGAGGAGAGAGAGAGCGCCTAGTGGATAAGAGGGGGGAGGATCACAGTTGGTCTTGCCTGGATGGATGGCATCATGGTGCAGAGTCTCATAGGTCCGTAGTGGCAAACTCAGATGCCCACGGAGACCAAGCAGGTAGCATAAATTAATAAAATAAGGAAAGCCTTCTTGCATTTACCCGTTTTGACAGTACCATCCAAGAAATATTCGTCTTTCTTTATAACACTACTCTCAATAAAACAACAGTGTAATAATAAACCTTTAGTAAAATGCCAACTGCTATTGTACTCCAGTGTTAGGGGCAGAATTGGGTGGGGTGGGGACCGTGTCAGACTGGAGAGCACGTGCTCTGTGTGAAGGGACGAGTGTGTCTCAGACCCTCTCAGCTGGTGCCACGTGGAATTATGGACCTGATCTTCTGATTTTTCAAGATGAGCTAAAAATCTGAGTTTTGATTTAAAAACCTCCCAAGTTTTAAATGCTAGCGACTAATTTTGAAAGTTTTTAGAGTATACAAAGCAATACTATGCTGAGTGCATAGCAGTGTATTCAGAGAAGCCTTTTGAAGAGTTTTTTGCAGGGGAGCAACAGAATCAGATATTCCATTGGGGAAGGGCAGGACTGCAGAGGATGAGGAGAAGATTTGCTCTTTGAGGTTTTGGTGCCAATCCAGGCAACAGTTGATCAGGGCTTGAATGGTGTTAGCGGCGGCTGCGTGAAGAAAAGGAGCAGGAAGCATGACATAGAGAAAGCAGACTACGATGAGCCTCAAAACGCAGCATTTTAAATCTGTGCACTAAATCAAGATATAAGTTGATACCACAATGAAACAGTAAAAGCAACATTTTCTGGAAAAAAAATAAGGAGAAAAAAGAATGGGCTAGGTATGAGCTGGTAGGGAAGATAGTCATGTAAAAGGAAAGATGTAGTTGAGGCATGGGGGGAGTTTTAAAAATAAACTAAGGAGTTGTTGGAAATATTTAATTCTTAGGATATTTTATTTACAAAGTAAAAGAAGCCACCAAAGAGGCTTTCAATTAAAGAATTTACTGTTTCATATAACAAAACATCTAGAGGTCGCTGGTGAAGTGAGCAGTGGTATCATGAAGGACCCCAGTTTTTCCCTCTCTTTTTCACTGTATTCAGTGCAGTGGTCTCTTCGGCTAGACCACCTCAAGATACAGGATGCTGCCACGGAGCCAGCAACCTATGTAGAGGATACCATCCAGAGGCAGAAAGGAGAAGTTTTTTAAAGCAAATAGTCCATCTGAGAAAGCCTGTTCTTAGGTCTCAGTTGACCAAAATTGCTTTACGTACCCATTTTTTTAAGCTCTTTATTGGAATATAATTGCTTTATACTCTTGTACCAGTTTTTGAGGTACACCAAAGTGAATGAGCTGTATTTATACATATAGCCCCATATCCCCCCCCTCTTGCGACTCCCTCCCA
Source organism: Hippopotamus amphibius kiboko (assembly GCF_030028045.1). Taxonomy (NCBI): domain Eukaryota; kingdom Metazoa; phylum Chordata; class Mammalia; order Artiodactyla; family Hippopotamidae; genus Hippopotamus; species Hippopotamus amphibius. Next base: position 97,371,901 of record NC_080196.1, read on the forward strand.
TGCTCCCTGTCCTGGTCCTCTAAGGCATCACCCATCATCGAGTTGATCTCCCTTTGTTATACAGTAACTTCCCGCTAGCTATCTATTTCACATTTGGTAGTGTATATATGTCTATGCTCTCACTTTGTCCCAGCTTCCCCTTCATGCCCTGCCCCCCCAATCCCGTGTCCTCAAGTCCATTCTCTACATCTGCATCTTTATTCTTGCCCTGTCACTGGGTTCATCAGTACCTTTTTTTTAGATTCCATTTATATGAGTTAGCATACGGTATTTGTTTTTCTCTTTCTCTCTTGCTTTGCTCTGTATGACAGTCTCTAGGTCTATCCACCGCATTACAAATAGCTCCATTTCATTCCTTTTTATGGCTGAGTAATATTCCATTGTATATATGTGCCACATCTTCTTTATCCATTCATCTGTTGATGGGCATTTAGGTTGCTTCCATGTCCTGGCTATTGTAAATAGTGCTACAGTGAACATTATGATATGTGTTTCTTTTTGGATTATGGTTTTCTCTGGCACATACTCATTTTTAAACCTGTTGGGGGCAAAGAGAATGGAATTATCGTGACTAACTCATTGAAGTTCACTCCTCACATAGAAGGCTGTCACCTTCCCTGAACGCAGGGGATTGGCCTGAGGAAGGCAACCAGCATTGCCTCCCCAAGGGAATTTGGTGACATGGCCCTTGGAGTGTTATAAGATGTGATAAACAGGAGAGCAGCTTGATGGTAGAAGCTTTGGAACAGATCTGGGTTTGGGGACCTGCCCTTCCACCTACTATCTTTGAGACCTTGAACAAGTTACTAGCTCTCTCTCCTCTCCTGTAAAATGGGCATAGTTTTAGACCCTCTTAAAGATTAATTGAAGTAACATATGTAAGACATTTAGTTTCATGATTATTACAGTCTCAGTGCTCAGTAAATGGTAGTAGTGGGTTGATTAATAGTCATCTTTAAAATCCAGTTTTGAGTTTCTGAATTTGAAAGAGACTTTTGGTGTAAGAACAAAACTCTTAATGGGAAATATGTTAAAACAAAGTAAATTAATCGTAACAGGACTAAAAGAATGAGCTTTCCCTTTTATTGGAACAGAAACAGTGAGCTGGGATGGTGAAGTACGTGATAAGCCTCAAGAGACCTGGCTGTGTTCCCTTCGAAGGGCCCCTTCCCTTCATTGCACTAGAGGGAGAGGCGTGCCCTTGACTACCTCACATCGTCCCTGTTCCCTCCCAGCCTAACTGATCTTGTGCTCCAGCTTCAGAGTGAGCCGTTAAGCAGACACACTTGAAGACAGATTAGATGCTTAGAAATGATTTGCATTTATTCCTTTGAATATTTAATTTTTAAGTAATTCTGCTGTTCCCTAAAGTTATACCTTAATCTAGACTATTCATTAATGCAGTGAAAGGCATTGAAAAGATAGTTTACTTTCAAACGAATGTCAAGAGTAAGAAAACATCTGTATAAAGCCCACCACACCAACGTAAATGCTTTTTTCTCATATATACTGAGGGTGGCCCTTTGTAGCCAGGAGAAAGCCAGCTGCCATAGCCTCTTGAATTTCTCTGGGTTAGCATCCCAGCACATGGCATTGTTACTCTATTGCTGTAATTTATGTAAATATGTTGCCAGAGATGAATTAAAACTTATCGCTGTAAATCTACAAGGATACAGCTATACCTCACACAGATTTATTACCTGTAGACATGTATATCAGGCCTCTGGAATTACAGCCTCTACTATAGACAGAGGTTAAAGAAGAAGGTAACAACTTACATGCCATTATACATTTACAGCAGTTTGTCATTCATCGGTAGTGATGTGAATACAAAATACAGCAGTAGGAGCATCTTTCACCCAACACAGTCTAATTGGCAAATTTCAGCAAGAATGCTGAACAAAAGATCACCAGATGAGGAGTCAGAAAATTTAGTCCTAGACCCAGTTACTAAGTTTGTTACTTAAATTTTCTGAGCCTAAGTTTACTAGGTATAATACTGTTTTTCAAAAACATGCTAATTCTGTCTCAATACACTTTGCATGGTTTTTGTGAGGTAGCCATTCATTCATTCATTCATTAAACATTTATTGAGTGCCTGCTCTATATCAGGTGCACGTTATTTTTTTAGGCTGGAAATTATTTAGTCCAGCATCTTTATTTTTGCAAAAAAGCAAAGTGAAGCCAGAAAGATGAAGTGCTTTACAGAAGGATATGAAAGGGCTTTTGAAAACTGCAAAATTCATGCAAGGGGAAACATTAATTGTAATACTGAGCCAGCATCCTCTGTAAGATGATGTATATGTGTTTGGTTCTCCGTGGATGTTTCCATCTGTCTAGGAGTTCCTTTTACGTAAATTCGCTGGGCGTTGTCATTTAGCATCATTCTTTCCAAACCAGATGACACATCACAATCATGTAGGAAATTTCAGAATAGATTCCTCCTACCCCAGATCTTCTGAATTAGAATCTCTGAGGCAGGGACCCAGATATCTACATGTTTATAAGCTGCTCCCAGTTAATTCTAAGGCAGACTGGAGTTGAGAAACTCTGGGTTTACCAAACAAAATAACAGGTTACACGAGGAACAAACAGTGTTTGAATTATTGTGAACTGACTTTTTAAGTCCCCAGGGTTTAGAAAATCAAATAATTTTAAAATCAGGAAAAATAGCTTGCATTAGATCCTGAACCATATACACTGAAGCGGAGCCGTAGGATGAGTGGAACTTGACTGGAGGGAGGGGTAGTACCATTGCGAAAGCAATGCAGCAACATGAAGCAAATACCCCTGTACAAAGATCTTACATTTATACACTAGTTATTCACAGGTGTAACTGTTTGTAGGTGTTTGTAATCATAGTCTATACACCTCTAGACTTGCTTTGAAATATTACATAAAATCATAAAATTTTCATTTATGAGGTTTTAGTTACTACTTTCTATGCGAAAATTTCTCTATCCTGAGCTGAGTTGAGGCCAGAATACCTAGATTTTCATATGGCACTTGAGAATTTTCCTGGCATGTTATGACAGCCCACCCTGACAGAGCTTTAAGCAACTACTGTTGGGTACACATAAAGCCTCTTCTCCTCTCCACGGTCCCCTTTTTGATGACTTTTCTGTTCTTCAGATTACAACAGGGGGAGTCTCTACCGGATAAAAATCACTAACAGAAGACTTGCTTACAGAAGTCACCAGTATCCCTGTTAACCCCTCATAGCGTTGTCCCCAATGGGAAGTTTCCTCCAATTACTCAGATGCTACCCACAATTCAACACTTCTCTCTCTCTCTGAAATGGTAGGGTAGGGTCTTTTCTCTCGCTATAACATCCGTTCAGATCATTTATTAAGTTAATAAATATTAAATATTTGCTGTGTACCAGCTACTATGTTAGCACTACTCACTACTGAAATAATATATTTCTGTTTAATGATTATGAGGAAACTAATGCTTCCTCCAGAGACATACTAGAAGAACATTTTTAGCTGCCTTTCTTTTCGAAGTTGTGAATCCAGTGAAATTCCCAGGATGTGAGACACTTCCAGATTTAAGAAAAATCCTAAGCATTTAGTTAGTCAATATGTCCTTAATAATATACTAAAAGAAACTAAACACCAAAGAGATTTTATAGCAGAGGAGCAAGAGACAAGACTAGAGATGGGCCAGAGCTAGGTTACAGAGGCCCTTGAGTCATGATGAGGAATTTTGATATTATTCTAAATGCAGTGGGAAAAAATATTAAGGGTTCGAAACAAGTGAATTGATCTGACTGAACTGTTTTGTGGGGAACAGATTGAAGGAATATAGAAATGGAAGTGGGAAGACTTAGTTACAAGGCTGTTCCAGAAGTGTTCCAGGCTAGAGATGACAACAGTCTAGACAGGGGTAGGGACAGTGAACATAGAAATGGACCGACTTGAGATGAAGTTGAAGATAATAATTGAACTTGTGATGAATCCAGTGTGGTTATTGAAAGAATGAGGTGCTGAGGATGAATCTCAGGTTTTTGGTGTGAGCAACTGAATAGATGGGAAATGCTGGAAGAGGAGCAGATTTGTGGAATAAGGGTGGTGGAAAATTAATCGCTCAGTTTTTGATGTTGAGATGCCTGTAAAGATTCACGTGGTGCCATCAAATATGCAGCTACATGCTCAGCTCTGGAGAGGATCATTCAGACATCATTGGCATGTAAATAGACTCTGAGCCATAACAGTGGATGAGTATATAGTAAGAAGAGAAGCAGGCTGGGACAAAGCCCTAAAAAATTTCTACATTTAGAGGTGAAATGGAAGAGCTCCATCCACAGGAACGTGAGAATGGATGGTTTGGGGGCATGAAGAAAGTCAGAAGACTGTAGTACAAAAGAGGAGAATGTCTCATGGAAGAAATGCTGCTGAAAGGTCGAGTAAGAGAACAGTTAAGAGGAAGCCCTCTGATTTGGTAGCAGCACGTCACGGGTGGCTCTAAAGACGCGGTCTTGGTGCAGCGGTGGGGGTGGACACCTGGCCGCAGCAGAGCAGGCAGGCTTGTGTACACCTGTCCTTCCAGAAACTTACGGAAGAATGAGAGAGAGGAGCGAGGTGGCTAGGAGTAAAGGTGGCATCAAGAGAGTTGCTTTTCCAGATACCTATTTTAATATAAGCTATAGGGCATTTGACCCCAGAAGGTGAACTCCTGACTCAGCATTTACCAAAGGAGAAGATTTAGCAGTAGGAAAGGGTTTAAAACAGATAGGAAAGATACTGTTTTGGATTGGCCCTGAAGAAAAGACTCCAACATGTTGTCTGTATATTGATATACGGTAACACTGTTATTCTCAGCCATTTTAGTGTCAATTCAATGCTAACTCAAAGAATTCAAGTGGTGTTAGGTCTATGCTAATTAGAGTAATGAAAGGGTCATTAGAACGGACCTTTGAAATCACAGCCTAAGACAAGGGCAATACCTTCACACCTGACTCTAATGAGTCATTTGTCCAGGGATTTCAAAAACATGTATTACTCGAAAATTTGTTGGATTTCAGAAGCACTCATCTTCTGAGCATTCCTAAATGAAATTACTCAGTAATCCTGTACTCCTAGGGTTTAAGGGCATGTCTTTTTTTTTTTTCAAGAATGGAGCATTATTTGGCTATCTGTGTATCATATACATTTGATTTATCAAATATATTTATATTTGGTACAAATATATCATGGCCAAAGCATTCTTTTCCTATTACCAAGAAGGAGGTATCCATTTCCAAGAGCACAGTTTTTAGAGGCTTTCTCTTAATTTTCTCTGGACAAGTAAGAGGGTTGCATTCAGTTTGCATTTCAGAATTTCTGTCAAGGAAATGCAGGTGGCCTCATGGTTTGAGCTGTTTTCCTATGGTTTAGCCATTTCACTGAAGAAAGCTTCACTCTGGTTTTTTACTTTTTTCATAAAGCAAAGAGGGAGCTGTTTACAACAGCCTTTGTCTGGCTTTGGCATCGATTTTAAATCACCTGGATTGATCATGTGGTTATGGGATGTTAAAAAATCCCACCAAACACCAAAGCCTCTAAACACAATTAGAATTGAGGGGTTTTTAATCGGCTAGCATTGTGTCCATAGGAGTACATTTTAAATTATCCTCAACTTCTCCTCTTGGTTGGTGGGGAAAAAGCACTATCTTAAATGTGCAGCCTCTGGGGTTGTATAGATGCTCTCTAAGCACAGAAGAAATGTTCCTAGTTTTCAAAACAAGGGAGCATCTAAAAATCTTTGTCCATCTCTGAGTGTTTCACTGCCTAGACAGTTGCCTCAGCCAATAAGAGAGAAATATGCAAATCAGCCAGCTGTCATGTCACACACTCCGCAGTTACTGGACAACAGCAGGACTTAGGCAAGCTGATCTCAACCAGATTTGACAAAGAGGTGGAAGGTCTGAAATTAAATAGGTCAACACAAATTCTCTAATAATAGGTAGATGTGAAGGGACAACGAGGGATCCCGTAGGAAAACTGCTTTTTAAAGACTGCTGATATTACTGCCTTTCGTTTCAGATCTCCCATCAGTGGCATCTCAGTCTGAACCATCTTATTTGATGATGAAAAACAGTTTCTATTTTTCACTAATTGCTCTTTAGATTACTTCTGTAAGGTTAATGTTTTAATGAAATAAATATAAAAACTCCATTTTAAGAAGCCGACTTTTCTTTCTTAAAGGCAGATATTTTTCTGAGGCTTGCTCTGGTACTTCAATTTTGTTGTCATGGTGACTAGATAATATAACTTTTCAAAAATGGAAACCTGCTTTTAACCATGTTGTACCAACCTACTAGTCATAAACGTAGAGTTCAGAGTAGACAATTTCTACTGTTTGTTCCCTAGCAAAAGTGTAAGTTTGTAGACTTCAGATTTCAATAATTACACACACACACACACACACACACACACACACACACACACACACACACACACACACACACGGAAACTCCCTGTCAGTCTCCTAATCATACAGCATAGTAAGCACCAACAAAGGAACTGTGGTTTTTGAATTCATATTCTTTCTAGTTAAAAAACTTGTGTTGCCAGAATAATATTAATTTGGGAGCATTCTTATGGTAGCACCTTGCTGAACAATGTAGTACTATTTTCCTCAATACCTATAAATAATTGTCAGTGAATAAAAGAAAAAAGAAACAAGTCTCTTATCAATAGACTGAGCAAATAGATAACATTCTTTTAAAGCTCTGTAAGAATCAGTGCTTTGTTCCCTAAATTTACTCAGAAGCCATCTTACACAATTGTAGCGTTTTTTTTCTTTTTAATATTCTTTTAATATTCTTTTGAAATTGTAACGATAGGCATGTATTGCAGTCCTTCTTTTAATATTATGTCTAAGGGGTGTTTACAGTATTTTCATGCTTGAGCTGGTGCACATTTTAATGCTCAAAGATGTCATTTTATCTACTTGGGAAAAAAAGAAACTTCAATTGTGAAAAATAAGAAATACACCTTAAAATGTTTTCCACTGTTCTTTTTCTCCCAGCACATTTTCTTCACAGTTCAAGAAAGGTGGCTTTACATAGTAACTTAGAAATAACACCTAATGATTAACAGAATGATGGATGTGATGAATCACCTTTTCCTTGAGAAATAATAAATCAACATATTCCTACACATAAATTTTTACTGAAAAATGTGAAATATTAGCATCATATATTTAACAAGGTGTCAGATACAAAAACTGTTGACAAAATATTGCCCTCATAACCAGTAAGATGCATTAAAATGTTATGTTCCATTTTTGGAAACAAAGTAATTCAAATATAGTTTACAATTCCCTAAATTTAGTATAGTTTTACTCCTCGTTTACTCTTCTAATTGATAACTGCTGAGCATTATCAGTATTAGACCCGAAAGTTAAGGAACAAAGCCTCCTGATAGAGAATTCTTTACTCACAAAAATTCTGGTTAAACTTTCATTTTATGATTATAAACTGAAATAACTCATGAGATCAGATTTGCCCTTTTTATATTTAAGTGATTCCATCCTGGCCCCCATTTAGGTAGCATTTTCTTTCTTTGATCTGGCTTCATTTTTAGGCAGACTTTTCGGTTTGGATTTTTTGGAGCCTGTTGGAAAGTTGAATTTGTGATTACATGAAAGGTTAGTTGATTGTTAGCTTCCCAGCAAGTTTGCTTTATTTCTATTTGGGGGTGTTTTTCCTAGAGTAGCCACAGTGTATTGTGGGAAGTGGAGCAGGGCCTTGTCCTCCCCTGGCTGTATTGATTTGCCCTTCAGCTGCGTGCGGTGCGGAGAGAACCTCGGGCCTTGTTGTTGATTATCTGCACAGTGTCTCTGGGAGCACCATTGACCCATTGCTGCTGCCTGCCTGTGGCTCTTGATTTTTCACACCGTCTCCATGACACTCATAATAAAGCAGACTATCTTACTGCTCCTCAGCTCTGAGAGCCAACTGATTCAGCCCAAGAACACCACAATGTTTCTGGAGGACATTTATTGTATGTGGGGTAAAGTGTTGTAGCAATCTTAGGATTCTGTCTTGTGTAGCTTTAACAGCTGCCTCTGCAGCAAGATGCCACACACACTATTATATTTTTATTGTCTAAAAGCCAATACTAGCCTTGCATATATTGTTAACGTGAAATTTTGCATTATCAGGACAAAATTAGTTTTAAAACGTTGGGCTAATGAGAAGAATATTCTGTGTTAGCGTTAGGCTTGACATGTTGCTGTAATATTCGGTTTCAAAAGTAAATTTTCAAATATGTCACAAGGATTATGCTGTGATTTATTCCTGCAGTGCATGATGGTTTTTTGAAGTTTCTGATTGTATTTAATTTATGTATTTCTAATTTGTTATTGTCAAAATGTCCTCCGTTATACATTTTAACTTCTGATAGAGTCTCAAGTTATAAGAAATCATGTAAAATCTTTCTTCTAAGTTATTTTGGAAGACTGTTTTCTATTTAAGCTGTAACTGATTTTGTTTGAGCATATATCATATTTCATATGGGAGGCTTCATGTGTTTTAATATCTGGGTATCTTCATTTTTATTTCCCATGCATTTCTCAGTCCACAATTAACATTAATATTTCCCTTGTACCCTGTGTTGATTGGTAGTGTGGTGTTTCAAAAAGGGCTCAGAGATCCTGGGAAATAGGCTGTGAATCTGTTGGTACGGAGAGAAGAAAATGCACGTTTCTTAAAGATACTTTAAATATTTTAACCCACTGTAAGTATTATTACTAGTGTAAACAGTAATATAGCTCAAAAGAGAGCAAATATTCTATTCCTGCAGGAAGTATCTGGACATTTTTCTAGAGAAGATGAGTCAAAGGAAGAGTTACAGGTTAGGTTGCTATTGATGGTTACTTTTTATTGAAGTTGTTTAACTGAAGAGTGTTTTCATTAGTCAGAAGAAACAGATTTCTTTCACAAACCTGTTTCAGTAAGTTCAGATTTTCAGAATTATACTAAAGCTAATTTCTCTTTGTTATTATGTGTCCAACTTCATGAATTCCCTGATCTCTAGGATCTGTTTCAAAAATGTCTGATACCATAAGGCTATGTTCAAATTATTAGTAGTTTACCACTGGAAAATGTTGTATCAGTTGAGTTTTACCATTTAATTTTTTAAAACATTTTGGAATTATTCATTTGTATTGGTTGATGGATTTAGTTCTTTTGGATTTTTTCGTTTTATCAAAATTTAGTAAGTAGGTTTTATGTTTTAGGAATATGTAGTTTTCTAAATGTATGCTTTTTAAAATATGAAAGTCATAAAGTAAGAATTTTGTAATTAAAGGTTTTAGCAAGTGTTGCTTTTGGTGAGTGGGGGTGTATATAGTGTAGCCTTGGTGACTGTCTCTAGATGACAGATCTGCACAAAACCCCCAGCAACAAAGTTGTCTCTAGTTGGAGGCTAGCTGTTTCTTAGCTAATTTACTTCTGATTTATGTCTAGTTGGTGTTAGTTGAACCCAATGACAGAAGAATCAGAGGAAAGGCATTTCACTTCTCCATCAAATTAATATTGTTCTTTTGAATTAAAAAAATGAATTCTATGTGATTCTGCACACCACACCTCATGAACATCTAGGGCACGTGATACTAACAGATACCATAAAACCATTTCAAATCTAGGTACACAGGCTTGGGCGACATTTCATTCACCTCTGGGGTAAATAACAGGGTACATTTGACCCATTGTTATGCAAGCGCTGTCCTTTCAGAGCAGACTTTTACTTAGGTGGATTTCATACCCACGGTCTGTCAGGTTTGAATTCTCTGTGTAGGAGGCAGGTATCCAGTTTACAGTAAACTCTGGTCACTGTGGTTTTGAGCCCTCCCACCTGATGGTTTTCCATAGCACGAGGCTTGTGTTCCACTTAAGCTTAAGTATTTCAGTGTGTCTTTGGACATTCAGCACCACTTTAAAATGTACGTAAGGCTTCCTCTGAGTCATAGTCATCAGGTATTGCAAAGGTTAAGCCTTACCGTAGGCACCTTCCCCCCACCCCCAAAAAGGTGAGGTTTCATCAAAAGCTTCCATCCTCACAACCTTTCGACCACAATTTGATGATTATTATTGATTATTTCACAGCCTTTCACTCACGCTCTGCCACTGCGGCCAGCCCTGATATACAGATAGGGCTTCAGTCTAGCTAAAATAAGACTCCATCTTGATAATGCACTGAGATGAGATACTGTTATTTGATAAAGATAATTGATGTTTCACAGTGAATTGGAAAGCAGCTTCAAGTGCACTGTATTTGGAGCTATATTCTATCCACAAACATGGCAGTTGTTTATAAAAATAGAACAAAAGGACTAAAGTTAAATATTTGGATGTGGCTTTTGAGAGCATTTGGTGCTATGATTTTTTTTTTTTCCATGTCTGATTATTTTAAGCTCTAGTGGAAAAACAAATAGGAAGGGGCATATCGCATTATTCTTCCTCTTTGGTTTCAGGTTAGTTTGTTAAAATCTTAGGCAGCCAGGGTGTTATTGATCCGCACCCTTGCAGATTTCATACCTAAGTTCTGTGTTTGGACTATGATGAATCACTGTTGTGCATAAACTGGGTATCTTAGGTCAAAGTTAAATTTCATGTTATCATTCATTTCTTCAACATTTTACATACTGCATGAAAACACTATTTAAATTATTGATCATAAACATCCTGTCTCTTGGCAAATGCATTCCAAATAATCTGTGGACGCAGGTTGGGCTTCTCCTCATTTATTATTAACAAATTTCTCTAAAAATAACGTGCAACTCACTGTGTTTGTTCATCATGCTTCCTTCAGCCACCGGGTTTAAGTTGATTAAGGTATCATTCATCTTACGTAATGTTCATCTGATCTCTTTTAGTCTTATCACCTTCGTAACCCCTAATTAAGCAATAAGGCTTGACAGGGAGTATGGTTATCATGAGATAATGACACCCCAAGTGTGTTGAGCGGCACAGGTTCAGCTGAGTGCTTCTAAACCTCTAGGGGTGTGATTATCTCACGATAAACATGCCAGGTTGCCGTTCATTGATACCAGTGTTGCACACACACACACAGATACACACACACAGACACACACACACACTACTGGAGTTGGGGGGAGATGGACTTGTCCTCACCCACCTTCTCAGCCCTCCAAATTGTTGATTTTATAAAATTATTGCTTCAGATCTCAGACTTATAAACCAAAGTTTGAACCCATAAGCTTCTATTTTAATGTTTCAATAGCATCAGTTGACTTGCCAAGTACATCTTTGAGCAAAATATAGATTTACTCTTTCTTAAAGATGAAGTTTTCTCAGAAGAAAGGTCTCATGGAAAGCAAATATATCTATTATTGTTATAATTTTGAAGCAGTTAGTGAACCCCACTCCAATGAATAGTAAAAGGTGAGGCATTCTTATAAACTCAAAAGAAGCATGCATGTGCTTTCATGCAAGTGAAGTTATTAAATAGTTGAAAGTAATATAGGAAATATTCATTGGATTTTTGGCTTTGAAAATCCCTTTTAGCTTATCACAAGTAACTATCACAGTTAAAAATAGACCAGTGTGAGGGAGGAGAAAATATTAGTTTTATAACTATGTTTTAGTTCAGATTTCTTGTCAAATAATATTTAAGGGAAGAATAATTTTTTTAATATAGGCTCTAGTTTGGTATTTAAAAGGAAAAATGAGGTTATCTACAGTAGTTTTGACCTGATTGGTAAAGAGAAAAAGAGACCACCTTCTAGATGAGAAATCTCCTCGCGTGTGTATGTGCTTACACGTGCGCGTGCGTGTGTGTGTATATTGTTGTTGTTTTTTTTAAAAAAAGGAAGTAATGAAAATACCGTGGCTAACTTTTGAATATTTTCATTATGAATTTAAGTTAATCTTGTCTTCTAAAACAAAACTATTCATTAGAACTTTCTGTGATGAAAAAAACGTTCTATAACTATGTTGTCCAATATGGCAGCCACCAGCCACGTATGGCTAATGAGACTGAGGAACTGAATTTTTGATTTTATTTTACTTTAATTAAATTTAAAATAGCTTCATTTGGCTAATGGCTAATATATTGGATAGCATAGTCCTAAAGAAAAAAAAAGAAATTCCCCAAAAGTTAATTTTTCTTGAGCTCTCCTAAAATTACTGAGAAATGAATGACTTTGTAGCTTAAAAAATATTTTCCAAGTAATTAGTCTGTTATGGTCTTTTAAAAATTTTAATGTTTACATAACAACTGAAAAAGTCTGTTAGTTTTATAAAGATCTAAATTTTTTCTTTATAGAACTATCTTTAATTCGTATTCGATTTTTCAGAAGGTCCTGTCCAGTAGTTAGGTATTTGGTGTATGTCAAAACTGTTAATCTGCTTATAAACTTAAAGTAATAGCTTTCCTGATAAAGTGAAACATTCTTTTTAGGAAGAATTTCTATCAACCCAAAATGCTGGGACTTTTTTTTGCCTACTTATTAAATGATTTACAATACTTGATTGTAGCATGTAGTTTTAATTATTCCATAGAGAGAAAATAAGTTTTTCTTAATAGGTGTAGTGCTCGAGCTTGCCTTTATTCTTGTAGATAGAGTTTCCTATTTTGAAAAGGTCTAGAATATTATTTAAACTTTGAATGTTCTGTTGGTGAGTCCAGCCTTCATCGCTTTCATGGCCCTTGTGGCAAAAGGGGCTGATCTGTGGACCAAAAGCTCATTTAGAAATCTTTTGCTCTCCTAGCTCCCTGGTCAGAACCACTATACTCCAACACCTTAACATTTAATTTTACACAAGGTTTTTTCTCTTTTTTTAAACAGTAGCCAGGAGTTATTTTAAAATAAAATATCCTGTAGATGAAATCATATGATTTCTAGGATTTTCTTCAAAACTATATGAAAAGAGGAAAAGAAGATGGGTCTGGATAGAGCAAAATTAACCATGAATTGATAATTGTTAAAGCTGGGTGAGGTTTACATAGCGGTTCATTGTACTATTCTATCTGTTTTCGTACTTGTTAAAATTTTCCATAATTTTTAAATGCAAATAAATATAACTGCTTGGTTAATATAAATAGTAATATCATTACCAATAATACTTATGAGGTAAAATTAACTTATAGTTATTCTACTTTAAACTCCTACTGATGCTCCAGCCTCATCTCTCACCAGGCTCCCCTGCATTCTCTGTGCTTAGGCCTTTTCTCCCTCACACCCCAGGACCTTTGAACATGCTATTTCCTCATTTAGGATTTCTCTTTTTTTCCACCCTACATGTGCCATCTCCCTCCTTCAATTAATTAATCCTCACTTGTTCCTAATTCCAACAATCACTACCTCACCAGCACATTAAACTGTATTGTGGGGGACTAGGTGATTCTCATTCAGTTCAGTACCCATCCAGACGTCCAGTTGCTCACCTCCTGTTCTCCTGAGATTAAAATCATGGCACATGCCTTTCTTAGCTTTGGATACAACACATGAAAATCGTGTTTTATAAATAGTGGGAGAGAAACTGGTCAAATGAGATTTGAATTAATCTCCAGGGAGGGTGAGGGACCATGGTAAAGTGGAGAGGGCCTGCCTCACTGGAGGAAGGGAGAGGAGAAGTCTGGACCACACAAAACCAGTTTGTGGACCACATTGAGCCTGTGGACAGTCTATAAATGTGGATAGAAACGTGAATATTATAGGCTCAGAAAGAAAAAGGAATCTCTTTATGTTGAACTCTCAGTATCTTATACCTCTATTTTAAATGTAGTTTATTAGCAGCAGCTCACAATGTTATTTAAAATGTGAATACCAATACCCTGTTTTAAAATGAGATCCCAGAGATCTCTAAGGGAACGAAATATTAGTGGTCAGAGATGGTCTGCATCTTTCAGTTCAATCTCGCATTTTGAGTTCATGTATAATTTAATAAAATGTTCACATAATTCATGCCTTTCAAAATATGTTATTGTTTATGGTATAGATATATTTTGCCAGATTTTTAACATTCCCCATTTATTCTTCTAATTAATCATATTAATCAATTAAAATTGAAAATATGAGGCCTGCTCAGTGTAAAGTAACCTCAAGCCCATGCTGTTTAATTTTATAAAGCACTCATAATGAAAAAGAATAATTCAGGTAATCAAATAATAACTTCCTTTTTCCTTACCTATCTTGATTAAGGCAGCTGGTCTTCTGAATCACTCCTGTAGCCTGAGAATCCATCCCAAGCTAGACATGTGTCAGTAGCAAAATGCATTAATGTGAATGCTTTAGAGCTGGGAAGATGGGGGGGGGGGTGCCTGTCTTCTTTGTGGAATTAGCAACTCAGCATTTTGTAAATTAGTCTGTCTATGGAAAGAAACTGTATGATATCTTTATAAAGATGAAGTTGTCTCTGTAGAATATTTCTTAACAAACTAAGGTTTCTCAAAAATGATAGAAACAGTGTCAGGACAAATATGGAATTTTGTGGGGCCTTTATTCACAGAGATTATTCCCCAAAGGAGTGAATTTTCTTATGCTAACTTTAAAATTTAAATTAAAGCTTGAATTTTTTCCAAAAGTAAAAAATAATACATTTCTAACAGTGTTGAGCATGCTAATTGATAGTTAGCTCTGTGAAGGTCTTACTTAATTAGGAGCGTGAATTAGAAGTTTTATAGTGAGGCCCATATAGAACATATGATGCTAATGGAGAACTATTCCAAGTAATAGGCAGTAATTATTTTGAAAAACAATGCAACAAATGCAAACATAGTCACATGAAGGCCTGGTGGATCAGACTTCTCCTGTTTGCATTGTCTTCCCCAGCCCTGCCCTTTGACTTTTGAAGGTCAGTCCAACCCATCCCCATATATTCCACTAAACTACAAGTTCAGGGATAGAATGGTCAAGGAAACCTGTAGCATGCATTTGTGTAAATTTCTCATTAAGAGGCTTGTCCCAACTCTGGGTAGATTTTTGCCTTTCATTTGGATCTTGAATGAGAGAAGTGGTTACACCATAAGCTGGTGTTATGATGGCTATGATTAATATGTTCATCAAGCTGGTCCACACTGCAAACTGACTCGCTACTGTAATATCCTAGTATTTCATGCAATTATATACCTCCCAAACTCAAATCTATATTGTAGTAACCACGTATTATATCTGGCTTTACATATGTGACAAATAAGTTGAATGAAATAGAGTAATTTGAGAGGAAAAAAGAGGCACTTAATAGGCTAATAAATTGAATTCCTAAGAAGGAAAGTAGAAAAGCCTCTTGAATTCTTTGGGTAATACTCAGATTGTTTAGATATATATCTGTGAGCTTAAGAAATTATATCTGATAGCAAGCATTTGGAATTCAGAAAAGAAAACAGTTTTTCTCAAATGTCTACCCAATACTTAGCTCTTATCAAAGAACAATTTGGCACATGGATGCCAAGGTTGACACAGTAATCAATTTAACTTTTTTCTTTTCTTTTCTTTTGGAATGATGCCGTATGCTACAGTGAGATGGGGCTGCCTGGAAAAATAGTAAACGTGCTGACCGCTCTGTGAAGCCACATACTGTGATTTTAAATTTTTATTATCGTAAAAAGTGTGACGTCGTGTCTAGGGTAAAGGCTCTTAAAAAATTGAATTTGTATCAAAAGAAATGCAGAAATGTATCTCATTTACCTCTGTCTCCCTGGATAGGCCTTTTCAGCTTTTAACTGTGCAAACGCTCCATTTTAAGTGTGTTAGCAAAGCACTTTTGTTCAGGTTGTCAAAAGGAGCTTCTGTCTAGGGAAGATGGTCGGATGTGGGGGGTTGTGTATTTTTCCTTTTCACCCTAATTTATAAGAAACCCTTTCGCAGAAATGGTCTTTTCCTGTAAAGTGATCAGTCATCTCCCAGAGTGACCCTCAGATTACTGGATACGTATCAGCAGTGATCAGATAAATTGCTCTCCGTCAGTTGTGTGGCACTCACTTGGGGTAACAGACTTTTCCTTGGTAGTGTGTCACTTGTTTTACATTTTTGTGGATTAAAATGGAACCAGTATGACTGCTCATCCATTAATTACTATTTAAGGGACATTTTTGCTACGCTCTGCGTGTGTCTGTAGACTCTGTGGAAGTAAGCAGAAATCCTTGAAAACTCCTGACTTTAGCTATGCATATAGCATTTCTCAGTTCCTTATTTTTCAACTATCTGTTAATTTTTGACTACTAAATATGTTTTCTCGTTTTCTTAGGAATAGGAATAATGTCCTGGGAATTTTTTTCATTTTTCTGTATTCCTTCCTAAAGTTTTCCCTGGATAATTTAATCGTAAATTCTCATGACACTGGCTGAGTATGTTAACATTTGCAAGCATGTTAGTTAACAGGTTCTGTGATTTAAAAATAAAGTGTAGCAAGGTTTTCAGCATTCTGTGTTGGTAGACTATCCATGGACCTACCCCATAGTGACCATTATTAAAAAATAAAATCCATTTGCATGCTATTCTAGCACACATTAAATCTTTCAAATCTCATAGTAGTGTAGCCAGTCTTCATTCTAGCGTCCACAAAGTTCTAGGCTTCAGGATTGTAAGAGAGGATTTTACTAAACTGACCATATGCTAGACAGTGTTAAATGTCTAGGAGATAGCTAGTACTTTATTAATTCATTCAACAAATGTGTCAGGAAGCAGTGGCACATTACTCAGATGAATTAAATTCTCAAAGTATTAGACTTTAAACCACTAAAGTGATTTAGGGTTTTGGGGTTTTTTTTAAAGCTGTTCATCGAAGATTCTTTTGTAGTCATTTAAGCTAGAGTATGAGGGATAAAAGCAACTTCCTTTTGAAATTCAGACTTCTGGATTTTCGGAGCCTGGTGTAACGCTAAGGATATTAAATTCTGAAGGCAGTGACTCAGGCAGTGTCCCTAGTTTCTGCCTATAGCTCTAGCTATAGGATAAATGAGGACAGAAGAGGACCTTGAGGAAGCTGCCTTTGGTGACATCCTGCCAGTTTCCTCAGAAACACACATTTTACTTGAACTCAGAGTTCAAGTTTTTTGAGTTCCTCTTCAAAATGATTCTTCAAAAACAAGTTGAAGGGTATAAAATGGATGACTTTTTCTTTTAAGCATGGAATAAATGATTACAGAATGTGTAGTGTTTACTTCTTGGGGGGAAAAAATCTGACTGATAGCCAGAACTGAATTCTACTGGAGCTAGGTGTACTATATACACTCAAGCAATATTCCAAGCATAACTCGTTCTGTCTACAGTAGATACCCCTGGGCGGAAACGAAATCACAGCTTCCTTCTAAATCCTGCCCGTGATGGTCTGTTCTGAACCACACCTAGATCTTCCTAAACTCAGAGATTTACTCTTCTCTCATCCCCCACCTCCAGTAATTCACTTCAGACGCCTAAAATGGGGTCTGTTATGCCAGGAAGCATTAGAGAGTTCTTCCACTTGAGAGTTCATGAGAACTGCTAGAACCCACGTGGATGCCAGCGATGTCTGACGTCCCCCACTCCTGCTTGCTGTCTCTGCTGACTCCCACACTCAGCGACACAGCATCAGCTGCCCGAGCATGGGTGATGTCTGTACATTTCTGTGGATTTTTTTCCCAAGGGCGTTATCACAGAGATAGAAACTCGTCTGACAGTAAAAGGATATTTTGTTCAGTAAGCCATACGTAGAGTAACTCAGATCCACAAGGCAGGCAGTTGGAATTAATGCACACTTGGTAGCTGGGCCACTTGCTGCTTTTGAGGCTTAATGATTTCAAATCAAAGAATAGAGCAATGAATGGAGGGGACTGCCAGAAGGGATCGGAGCATCAGCGTGCCCTGCTATTTAAAGAGAATCCAGAAGTATTTAATAAGAAGCTGACTATGATCCCTACCCTCTCATTCATTCATCTCTGTATTCTCTCTTTTTTTTTTAAGGTGAACCTAAATAAAAGAAGGATTAGATTTCTCTTGTGTACATACTTAGGGAAGAAATTGGGCCTCTCTTGGATTCTTGGGCTTTGAAAGAGACTTTTTTAATAGGTCACAAATTACTGAAAATATTAACATTACACAAAATGCTAAAAATTAAATTTTCAAAAAGGATGTTAAAATGCTATTATGACCAAATTTACCAGAGAGATTAAATTCCTTAATTCGGAAAAGTAAAATATATAGCTGTTTTGACAAATAGATGCAACCAAGGAAATATAAGCTAGGATGTAAATATGTGTAGGCTGCTTGGTAGATTGGGAAATCATGTAAAATTAGATATTGCCTGGTAAAAATTTTATTTTCCCTTCAGCTTTGAGGCAGTTGGTCTAATAGGGAAGAGAACCTCCAAGGAAGTTAGAAATGCCCAGAACTGTTCAGAAGGGGACAGAGAAAACTACCTCATTTCTCCCTTCTTTTCTGTCAGCCAATGCAGAATGGGACTTAAAATCTGAGGCTTCAGCAAGCAGCAGGATGTTCTGTAGATACAATATTCTTTATTCTTTTTAGCCTGCCATGTCATGTAAGCATTTAAATTTATTTTTTAAAGCTTCTTTAATATTTCACTTGAGAGGTAGAAAACAGTATGTGATATTCAATAAAAATTACATGCAAAGAGCCTTAAAAAATGGTACTTTTCTATACCTGATATAGAATCACATTTCTTAACCAGAAACAGTGTCATATGAGTTTAATATTAGTGAACGTTATGGTATGTAAATCCATAATTGCTTGAGTATTTTATAAGAAATCGTCACTTGCATGAGACCTTAACAAAAATCAGATTTAAAACAAACCTGGATTAAACAATGAATTGTTCAGAGGAAAGGAAGCAATTACTTTTCAGAAACAACATATATCCTTCTCCATGGTCTCTGGCAGAGTGTTTTCAAGTATGATTTGATCAATAACCTCACAGTAGTGGCAGATATAGAAAAGAATAAATGTTTATCACACTTGTAAACATCTGAGACAAAGCTAAAGTATTTGCTGAAAAGACAACATCCATTCTTGAATTTCCCCATGGGTTGGGGCAGAGTGGCAAGTGGGGGTGGCATTTACTGTTAGATCTTCAAGGTTGGGTGTTAATGACTGAAACCGGAAGTTAGACTAACAATGCAGTTTTATTATTAACGGCTGTGTGTTTCCTGGCAGAATGAAATAAGTTGTGCTGAATTGTTCAAAGGGTGTTTCATTTCCATGTGGCCAGCTAACACAGATCTTGGCAACCAAGGAGCACTTATTTGTAGCTTCTGAAAAACAAACAAACAAATATAATCAAACTTTTGAAAAATCATTCCACTTCTTGTAAAAAAAAATATTTTTTACTTAATCCATTTTGGGATATTTTTTGACACTTGGGCTGATCTCTAGAGTCCAAGTTTTTCAGAAGAAAGATGAATGCATTACTTAGATTATAAGCAGACAAGGACAGAGCTGCTGACAACAGTGTGGTGTGCAGTGTTTACAGCAAGAGCCAATCAGCCTTCCTCATTTTCAGCTGTCCTTTTATTCAGTCATGTGCCCTCAAATGAAATGGCAAATGTGTGTATGGTCTGTGTTTTAAAACTTACTCCCCTCCTGATTCTAGCTTTAGAGAAGCCATTTTTCCTGATAATCTTTATAGGAAGGATGAAGGACAGAGGAGAAAGATAACCCTTCTTATCACTGTGTTGCTTTCCTTATGTTCTGTGGATAACAAAAACGAAAGACTGAAGGAAAAGTAGGTATACACTGGGCAGGGTGAGTCTTCTAAAACCTGGGCAGGGGAGTGCCAAGGTCATGGGGCATTTCTGAAAAGAACAGTTTGATAGCCAAAGGCCCAGTGCTTAAGCAGTAAAGGCCCAAGTATCCTGGGGTTTTGTGTGCCTCCCTGCCCTGTGGACCTATGAGAGATTGGGTTTAAACTGCAGGTCCCTCGGGAGCCGCGCATGTTCCCAGAACTCTTTCACTGGGCCTTAGGGGGCAAAGGTCAAGTGCTGCCATCTCTTGACACATATATTTGACACCGCAATTATAGGCGTAACTGGAGGGTTTTATGGGATCTGTTTAATAAAATCAGGTTGGAGTAGACTTTCTTAAAACATGGAGGTGGGGCATACTTCATGTGGGATACACGGTCTGCAGGGAGCGAGCTGAATTCTGTCAGCATAATTGAGACCAATGCGGCCTTTAGTGGCTTTGGACTAATCATTTAACTTCATCCTCCTTTACCATGCAGTTTGCTTTTGTAACCCCTCCCATATAGAATTCTATTAAGGAATGATAAGTTGAAGCTGGGTTGTCCATTTTAATAGTTAATCATCAAATGATAGAATAACTGATGAATCTGTGTAAAATGTCATCAAAAGCAAGCCACTAAAAATAAAATTTACTAAGTTGTACATATAGAAAATCATCTTTTTTATCCAAAGAATAGTATATTTGTGGACTTGAATGTGATTTAAATGACTATTTACACACAAAAAAGTAATAAATGAGCATATTCTACTTATGAAATGAGAAAATACCTTTTTAAACTTTAGAATTATGGAATATTCTAGAAACCACAGGTCTTATCCTTGATTGTTCCAAGTTCTTCATAGTACATTACAGCACTTAATAGCTGAGGAAAATAAGCTCTTAGCAAGAGTATCCCAACCTAGTACCAGTAGGAATAATGTGTCATATAGAAGGTATAATAATTTATCCCTTGATTTCAAATATCTGGGAAAGGCTTCTGCATGAAGAAGTCACTGTTATGAGAATATTTATGGAGCCCTATATTAGAAAATACAGTATGATAAACTTTACAGAGAATGTCAGTGAAATAAAATCCTGACAGTACAATCCTTTAGTTTGATGTGACTTCATAGCCAATAATAGAGTTTGAAATCTGTGTTCTGCAACCCCCATCTTTGTATTGAGTGTATTAGGAGAAAACCTGGTAAAAATTTAGGATTGGAAGAGAGTTTTTGAATACAGAAATATAGAAAAGTTAAATTCATGGGATAGGTGGAGATAATAGAGATAAATATTTTAGGAATAAATACATATGAAGAAATAATACATGTGAAATGGTGATAATGGATTATACATTAAACCTCCGTTGGGTAGAAAGAGTTGACCACAGAACTCTTTTAAACCACTTTTTCTGAGATGGCTAAATGGTGGGAAAGGAAAGTAAGTAGTCTTTTCAACCTTTCTCCTTGAGGTCAGCCTCTATATTAGTCTGAGGCATTTAAGTCCTTGAAAAATATCTAGAGAAAAAGGGTTCAGAAAAAGAAAAAGGGTTCCCAAAAATGTAGGCTGGCGGGGGGGGGGGGAGAAAAAAAACCTCAACAATAAAGGTTTTCTTTGTGTTGACAGCCAAGAAGAGATAGAGATATATTATGGTAGAGAAAACAATCAAGGAAAAATAACCAAGACTAATGAGAATTTAATGCTTTTGCACTATCTTCTTATTTAATAAAGTCAGCAATACAGAGGGATAGAATGGAAGATGGCAAGAAATACAGAAAACTGCAGATAACTACCTGAGAAGGGCAGAAGTAGGACTCCAGAAACCCTTCCAAGAGCACGAACCACTCTGTGGCCCTGCCAAGACAGCTCCCTGAACAGAAGAGGGGTCTCTGTCCTCTGGCCACTGTGGGCTTCTCTCCCATTGGCAAAATTCCCTCTACTGGGTTTGTTTGGGGCAGAATTCGCTGTGGCACATTTCTGCACTCTGGACCTGGAATACTTCTGCTGGCTGGCAGACCGCTGTTCCTTGGGAACAGTCTCGCCATGAAGAATTGGGAGTATCAAAATATTTATTTTATCTCTATTAGGAGATACAATAGGGACGTGTTTAGGGAGAATATCAGCAAGCGAAAGTCCTGACAGTCTAATCCTTTAGTTTATAAAGTTGTTTTAGAGAGATTTATTAGTATTTGTATTTAATTAGCTAGAATTACATTCATATTTTTAAAAGTTTATCATAAACCAGAATTTATAAAGTGGCCAAGGAGAAGTCTTAATGAATAGTACTCCAGTCTAATTTCACTGATGCTGTATTATTTAATTTCTTGTTTTTCTTAATAGGGAAGGCGTGTATTAAGGATGATACTAAATTATTTATTTCTTCCTTCACTGAATGTTATTTTTGTTTTCCATTCCCCTTTGTTGGGTGTTATTTTAATTATAAGTACCATATTCTGTAGACAGATTCAGTTTTTCTAATAGGCCCTAATCATTTTGGTTTTCAGTGGTTTTATAATCTTCCTTTCGGGAAGAGAATTAGTACGTTGAAAATCGATCAGCTCAAACAGCAGCTCCTTAACTGTATCGCTCTTACAAGGCTGCGGGGAAGTGGAAAGCCCTTTTAGACACATATGCGTGTGAAGTGTGTGGCTTATTATTTTCTTATAGCTTAATTGTTCTTCTAGAAAGTTTTCCTCATGTAAAAGCCGGATTGTCAGTTTCAGTACTCATGCCATCTGTTAAATATAAATCTTAATACATTTGTGGTACAGAATCTTTACTATGTGGAATTTTGTGTTTGCAGAGTCTAGATTTTTAAAAATACTTTTCTAAATCCTATACCTTTTGAATTGAATATAATATTTATGGACAGTACCAGATATAAATTTAGGTTTAGGACTTTAAAACAGTGAAGCTAAGAATGGTTTGGATCAGCAACCCTGAATCAATAGCCAGTATTATAAATTGAGCAAAAATGTACAGCTTATATTAAAAAGGAAGACATGTCGCTGGTGGCATACACAAAGCTGCTAGAGAGAGATGAACAAGAGTTCAAGGAAAATAACACTCCCAGCGGATTTACAGGAAGGGCATCCCGACTGAGAAACCGTGGGTTGTGGTTAAGGTTCCCCAGGGGAAATTGTGGGAGCGCTGTCCCTCGAGACTGTTGAAGAACTGGAGCATGCGTTCTGGGGAGCAGCCCGAGCCTGTGCTCTAAGTAATTAGCCTTCTGCGTGTCCATTTCTCAACACTTCCAGGCAACAGTGACAAAAGCGTCAGTTGTTACACGACCCCCTCTTTCCTAATATATCTGTTTTTCTATATGTCCATATTTGTAACTGATTTAACAAGGTATAATGTGCAAGTAATAAATTCACCTGTTTGTCAGTGCACACTTTGATGAGTGATAGCGAATGTGTACAGTCTTGTCACTGCCACTGCGATCACGATCGCACCTTGCCCGTCACCCTCAAAAGCTTCCTTCTACCCCTTTGCAGTTAGTCATCGCCCCCTGGCAGTCACTGGTTCTTCCTGTCACTGTGGTTTAGCCTCATTGAGAATTTCGTGTAAGTATGCAGTTTTTTGTATCTAGCTGGTTTCCCTTCACATCAGGTTCTTGTTATTCACCTACCTGTATTTTCAGTCTGTTTCCTTACTAATTACTAATTTTAAACTTCTCACTAGAGTCCCAGATACAAACTCTAACTAGAAAACTGGGCCCATCTACACCAGAACAGAAATTGTTTAGCCACAGTAAATAAAGGAAAACGAAAACCAAACAATTATTGAAAGTCTTTTTTTTATTAGTTTATTTTCTGTACCTTATTACTAGTCGTCGGGATTTTTATTTCCTTTGTCTTCCCCCTCATAAGGTGCTTTCTGGTATCTGTATTTTTAATTAAAAGGAAAAACTGGTTTTGTTTTCAGCATTTTGTGATAATTCCACATCTCTTGTAATAAGGTACTGTGCCCTGAGGTGTCTCAAATCGTGACTAGAAATCAGTGGGTCAGAAAAACCTTATATGAAAAAATAAATTAAACATAACTTAAACCTTTATGTGACCGTACTATAATTTTCTTTACACATGAGTATATTTCTAGTACAAGTAAGTTATCTACCTGAATATATCTTTTTTTGCTTCCTAGAAAAATGTGAGCTGTGCATTGAGACAGACTAATTAGCATAAAAACGTAAGGTAGGAGTTAGTTACTCCCTTTAGCTAACTAGCAACTTTTGCTGGATTCTTCTTTTAGAAGTATCCAGTAATGTTTTCTCCGGCCCATCTCCAAACTGAGGGTTTATCTGCATCCTACACCACAGATTATTTGATTAGAAAAACACATTGGAGGGGATATAAGAAGTTATTTTATGAGCAAAAAGTATCCTGTTTCTGAAACCCTTCTTCCGATAAATAAAAGAGACTAGGAAAGTGAGATAACTTGCCGACTGTCACACTTGGTGATGTAATATTTAGACTATATAATCGGGCCTTTTACAAACACGTGTAAAATGTCCTGTAACACTTGAGTGGCTGCAGCTGTCATCTCATTTTTTCTGGATTAAGTTTGGTCAAGAAAGAAGCTGCCTCATTTTCTAGTTGTCATTTGCCCAGGAAGTAAAAGCAAATTGTAATGGGGGAATCACAGCAGGAGTACCCCCTAACAAATGAGAGGCATATACTGACTGGCAGCCAGCATGCCATTTCAGTGATAAATATATTTTTATACACTGCTGTTCAAGGTCATTCACTGTTGTCCTTGAGTGTACAGCCATCAAAAATCATGCAGTGCACATTCTAAGCAGTTCTAATAATCAGTGCAAAGATGCCTTACTTAAAAAAATCAGTCATTAATTTTATAGAACATTTAGATAAATTAAACATCTTTACATTTTAACAGTGGTTTTATCTTTTGTTGAAAATTGAAATCAGAGAGATCAAGGAAAATATACATTCATGAGACAGTGAGGTATATTTGTATAGATTTATTGCAGTGTTCACAGAAGCCAAACTTGAATATGGACAAATCTCAGTAATTAAAATGTTCTTTGTTTTATGGTTCTGCAGTTTTTTTTTTAATTTAAAGAATTTTTAATCTAAGAAGTCTAAAACACAGCTCTTTCCATTTTAAGTACCATTTGTTTAAAAAAGATTTTATGTTAAAAATACTGAAAAGTACATTTTGCTTTTAGAACTGTCCAGATCCCAAGAAAATGTTTTCACTAACTTTTTGAACATGTTAGTTACACTTCAGTAAGTACTCTGTTATTATTCTGGGAGAAAATGATAGAGTTATTCACCATTTTTTATTCAAAACTGAACCATACTTATTTACCACGGTCATTTTAGATACAAATCTAATATCATATGACTCTAAGTTTAGATGTGAATTAGGTTTAGATATGAATCTAATATCTAAAGGTTTAGATATGACTCTAATACTAAGTAACTTACTTTAAAAATTATATGTAAAAAGTGATGGTTTGGATCTCACAATGTCTTCTGGTGAATTTTTTTTTTTTAATATTATTGCCCCCTCACAGTATGTGTTCACAGTTAGGTATATGTTCATTGAAAATCCCATGGCCCTTCACGACCTGTCTTCAGCCTAATTCTCCACCCACTTTTCTCTGTCTCCACTTCATCCCTTGTACCATAAGTCCTAATCATTCGGAAGGTTATTTAGTTTTTCTGACAAGGTGTACTCTCCCTTTCTTCTAGGCCTGTGATGATATTACGCCCTCTGCATGGAACACTCTTTCAGTCTTGCTATCCGCCACTTCACCCCAGCATGCATAAATACACCACCCCCCCCATCACCATCACACCACATAATGACTCCTGATTATTGCCCAGAAAATCTCCGAGGTTTCTTACTGTAATCTCATAACGTAAGTTCTGCTGGAAGGTGTATGTAGAGGGCCAGGTAAATGAGTGTAGGCTTTGGGTGAGCCCACTGTCTAGGGTTTCGAGGCAAGTAATCTCATACTTTTCTCTGACCTTCCACATATACTTTTGCTGGCCTAGTAACACATATATATGCCCCTTATGTATCTAAAAATGTTAGAACTGGTGAGAGCCTGGTGTCTACAGTAGGTAATTAGGCTCCTAGTGTCTGACTTGGACCTCAATATGCTTTTCCCTGAAGAAACTGTTATAAATAGCGCTTAGGAGATTGAACGGGCACTGTACATTCTGAAACATTAAGAATTCAATAGGCTTTTGGAAGCTGGCCTAGAAATCTAACTGTTATTTGTGGCATTGTTTCTATAGATGATTGTGTTCAGAGTTCTAAACAGCCGAATCTGTCGTTGTCATAGTGTGTGATTTTAAGGCACACATCTGTGGGTTACATATATAATAGCAATTATAAGCAGATTACTAACAAAGTGCATTCTGAGTTATAAACAGAAAGCTTCAAAGGATTCATGTTTACTTGGGAAGAACATAAATTAAAACATCAAAGCAGTTGTTTCCCTTAAGGACTGGAGTTATTTGGATAGCTTGTCAGTGCTGCAGAATGCAACAAGTGGGCTAGTATTATTGATTTTCACCTTGTGTTACCAAAACATTTTTCATTGACAAATATTAATTGCTTATGAAGTGCTAAAGAGTTTGATGGTCCCAATATTGAATTTTATAATGAATTGGCCTTTTAGTTTGGCTTATCATTAGGCAATGTGATTGCATTAAAGATACAAAGGTTTCAGCCAACACATCTCCCACTCTAGGGGTATCAAATAGATATTCCTGTAGAGCTTATTCTCAGCAAAAGGATGTTTAATTCACTTTCCTTCATGTGTAGGTGACTTCTCTTTGACCAAACTATAGGGAATGCTTGCCTAAATGTGCATCGTATTACTGTAATTAGTAGTAAATTATCCAGCATATCTTGCATTGATTCTAGTTTATGAATCTAGTAAATCAGTGAAATTTCTATCAGAACAAAGTTGGTGATTGTAATCATTAATATGAGCCTTTATAAATCACTAATTTGGTTAAAATATTTCTCCTTTCATTTCTGAAAAGGATCTGTATATCAAAGTGAGCAACCAAACGCACGTGTGTGTGCACACGTGTACACACATACACAAAGACGTGCAAGTTCCATTTTAAATCTTTTTTGTCTTTCCTTTTAAAAGTATATCTTTTTTGTCTTTTTATAGTTATATTCAGAGAAGTCTTAACCCTATTGTATAATGACCTTTCTAAAATATCAAAATCTGTGGATAACTGATGAAATTTAAGCAAAGTTAACATTAGAGAAATGGAACTGTCAGTTTTGTCAGTTGATTAGTATTGGTCATTTGGAATTAGAAGTTCCACTATATGCTTTTGATCCTAGCAGTTTGCCTTTTTAATAATTTATTTACTGATCTGATTTCAGTAATGACTGCTTAATAAATGGTAATTATTTAAAAGATAAAATGTTATCAAATTTCAAAACAATTTTGTTAGGTATTAGCTGCAGTGATTCATCACAAAATTCTCTACCTAAAAAGTGACTTGTATGCTGGGGACAACGTTGAAATCTTTCACTTAAAAGTGTTAGCTACAAACTGAGAGTTCAAGTCTACAAATTGTAAAACAGACCAGCTCTTTCTTTTCTGCCCACTCCTTAAACTGGTCTTGTCCTCTGTCGTCTTAACCGCATCCTTTTAGTCTTTTCACTCTCTCTGCGTTTCATGGGCTATCTCAGCCCCTTACACTCAGTCATTTAACAGATATTCGTGGAGAGACTGCTGTGTACCAGGAACAGTGCCTAGTGTAGGATCTAGGCCTTCAGCGTCTGTGTGCTAGTGACTCCCAAATCTGTCTCTCCTTCCATAAATCCTTTCCTGAGCTCCAAACTTTTCTTTCTAATTTTCTGACATATTTCTAGCTACCTGCACAAGTCCTCTACCTAAATATCTATATGTCCCAAACTAAGCTCATTATTTACCCCTGACGACGGCCTACCAACCCCTCCCCTCCCCACTAGAAGCACTTTCTTTTCCTTATGCCTCCCTGTCCAGGAAACAGCATCACCACCTGCCCAGTTGGCCCTCTCTTTCCTGCCCACATTCAGTTCTTCTTGCAACTCCTAATTTACCTACTATATTTGCCTCCCAACCATTCCTTTTTTTCTAATTTCTCTCCTCTGCCAGAATTTTCCTCAAACTGGTCTGATCTGACCATTCGCTCATTTAAAAACTTCGGGGAATTCCCTTTGGAGTTTGGGACTATGAACTAAATCCAAATTTCTTAACAAAAAGGCGGTTTATAGCCTGGCCATAGCTAGCTTTTTCCCTCATCTCCAAACCTGTCCCTCCCCATCATCCTCCACCCCCTGACACACCTAGTGGCAGAGGGACACGGGGTGCTGGCCATTTCCTGAACCTCTCCCACATCTTCACTCTCATGGGGCTGCCTGCACTCACCTATCTGCTGGGATCTGGGCCTTTCAGATTTTGTCCTTCTGGCCAACTTCTTTAAAGCTCAGCCCCACCACCACCTTCTTCCTGTACCTTGTTTTGACATCTGCCCCGAACAGAAATTGCTGCTTATTCATCTGTGTTTCCACGGCATCTTACACACATTGCTGTTATGCCATTTCTTGTGTTATACACTCGTGGCTTACTGTCAAGCCGTCCCAGTCTCCTCCTAGATTCCCTGGGAGTGGTCATACCTCATCTTTCTACTGGTATCTGACATGGGGCTTAGAACACGATAAGCTCTTGATAAACATTTTAAAGTGCATTTCTCCTAAAAATATGGAATCCCATGAGGTAGGCAGACAGCTAAGCAAATGAGCAGATTGTAAGTAAGCAAACAAATAAGCAAATAACCAAATTGTGTCTTGGAAAAATTTGCCTATTCATAAAAGCAGCAAAGACAAATTTTAATCCCCTAGATAAATGTGGAGTAGTTTCAGAATAAGTCAGGACTTACAATAGTTATCAGTGTTATTTTGCCATAGTAATTGCTGGGGAATATTTTCACATTCAATTGCTATGTGAAAAAAAGAAATTCTACATATATTATTGTATTCTTTTATTGCTATGTTAATATTAAAAGTATGGAATGATCCTTCAAAGATAGGAGGGTGATTTTATAGTTTTCTAATTTGGCATTTCTTGACTTAACAAAAGAAGTAGACCTTGTAATATAGGTCAGTATTAATTAGGTTACATTCCACACTAATCTGATTTTTCTGTTTTAATAAGTTAAAGAAGCATAATAAGCCACACATAAAAATATGAAATTCCTGAATCTGTATTGTTTATCAGTGTATGTACTCTCTCATTCTCCAAAACACATATGAGCCAGAAGATGTAACATATCGCTTAATACATGTATGAATTTTAGAAATTTATGTAATGCTTTAGGTTTCCTTAACACTTTCAAGTCACTTCTGTTTTTGGAATGATGAAAATACTAGCTCCTTTTGAAATGTGATTTTGAAAAATAGAAGTTCCATATTAGTACAATCTGCATAAGACAGTTTTGTGTCACCAGGCACTGTACCAGGCCAAAGAGAGCTGAGAGAGCACATGTGTGAAGGCCCTGTCCTAAGGTTCTAGCCAGAACCATCTTCTGTGTTCACCTTAACCCAAATCAGAACTCACGAAACTGCTGAGGTCCACCTGGCTGGACATTTCCTCAGGAATGTCATTGCTGTCCCCGGTGGTTCCTGTGGACACGTGTCTGCTAAAGGTTGCTGTGGAAGGGCCTGCAGTCTTTTGAGAGGGCACAGAGATACGACAGTTCATGTCCAAAGGAACTCCAAGTGGAAGCAATTGGGCTTTACTTTTGTGCACATGTTACCTTCAATAATATTTTCTCCTGCCTTCTTTGAATAAGTGTATAACCATTTTATGTTGGTCCGGTTTCTCAGGGATCCTTTGAATATTTAACAACAGAGTTTTCTTTTTTTAACAGAATTTTCATAGTCTGAGAATACAAAAGCAAAACTGTTCATTTTAAGACTTCTAGCATATGGTTGAATAGATTTATATTAGAAATATGATAAAAAATATTTAGCTTTGGGTCTGAGAGCTATAGAAAACGTTTGCATATTCTTAAAAGCTACAGAAAGTTATACTTTAATAAATGTCTTATAATTATTTCATACCAGTCATGTGAATAGTTGATAACAATTTATTCTCTATCCTTTTTATTTGAAACTGAAGCACATTTATCTAAATCTTATAGGCATTCAGTGTTTGAGTGTCCATGAATAATCTTTAAATATGACTATTTTAAAATGTTAAAGTATATGAAAAATGTTATGGTTGGAATTATGTCTTTAGTTTTTTCCTTTTGTTGTCATTATTGAGCTTAAAAGAGTCTCACACACAATACAAACATACTGCATCATTTATAATTTAAGTGGGTATTTTTTAGTTACTTCATCCTGAAAGTAAAGCAGAAAAGTTGTGTGTGTGTGTGTGTGTGTGTGTGTGTGTGTGTGTATACGTACAGGTGCATATGTGTGGTCAGCTCCTGATTATCTGTAGCAAGAAAAAGAGGAAGAAAGACTTTTTAAATGGTGAGACTTACGGAAAATTTATTTGAATCCAAACAAGTTCTTCAGTTGAATAGAAGGGAATAAACTCCCAAAACCAGTACATATTTTTTTCATAGAGGTGGCTGTTATGATGGCTACAGTATTTTAAGATTGGAAAACAGCTATTGACTTAAATGGTTAACTCTTTATGTGTTCATTTGTAGATCTTCCTTCTAAAATTTGATTTTGATAGTGTATAATTGATAGTAGCGAAAATACAAGCCTCAAGATCCTAAAAATCTGAAATTCTTACTAATGCCTAAATCACAATAGTGAAGCAATCTTGAGCAGTTTTTGATTCTTACTATTCCTGGACAAGTGTGTTGTGCACACACATGTTGGTTATAATCCTCCACAGAGAAATTTCAAAAACTACTGCTGTGTCTCAAGGATTACCAATATGTAGATATCAAAAAGCTCCTTTAACTCATCAGTGTCAGTCAGTTTATCCTCAAATGACATGTAAGTAACTTTCAGTAAATGAAAATGTACAGTAAATGCTGCAGCTACTTTTAGGGGATAAAGTCTGTTTACTTGAGGCATTAGAATCTTATAATAAAACTTAAGATAGCGGACATTATTATATTTACCCTTAAATCTATTTTCCATTAAGATTTAAAATGATACAGATCTACCTGTTTTTTGCCCTGAATGTGTATTCTTTTCAATTAGATAGTGATAGAAAATAACTCAATTCATCGCATCATTCAGATATCCCTTGGATTGGGAAATGCCACAATGGCTTGACCGTATGACATAGAGTTGGCATAATGTGAATAAAAAGCATCGGCTTGGCCCTCCATCAAGAAAAGAAATTATAAACAGCCCATTTTCACCCCTCAGATCTCTGTGCAAAATCATTTGTAGAACTGCCAAAGGACAGCATTGAGGCGGATGTGCTTACACTGTAGCAGAGAGTACAGCCAGTAAGAAGCTGGGCTCCCTTCAATGCTAGAGAGCGTTCAGAGTGCATTTCCCATCTATTGATACTTTCATTTTGCTCAGTGCTTTTAGTTTCTATATTTTGTGTCCCAAGTGACAGAGAGCTAGGCCCCTAATTTTATGATTCTTTCCTCAAGAAGTGCCTATTTATGGTACTGGGGGCACAGACGACCTCATGGGAGGGTGGAAACCTTCAGACACCCAGGGCCCCAGGAAGAGAGAGGCTGCTGATGGGGCCACCATCCACCTCCTTCCCAGCCCATGAAGAGGGGTGAGGCAGCTTCTAATCTTTAAGCCTCTGTGTAAGGTCAAGGAAAAGAGTTTTCCTGCATCTGCCACAGTTGCAGTAGGCTCAGGGACCCTGCCTCTCCCCACAGCTGTGAGAACTGTAGGGTGTCAGCCACCTGCAGGCCAACGACTTTACCAGCTTTTCCAGCCGTGGTTGCAGTTTTGTGATAAAATAAGCATAGTCCTGGCCTCCTGTGTGGTGTTATGAGAAGCTACGATGACAGCCAGTTGCCTATTCCAGCACTCAGTCCAGTTTGAAATCCCACATTTTGAGACGTGCTTGACCTTTAAGATACCATCCAGCTCTAAGATGTCATGATTTGAAAGCTTGGAGAAAGTTTAAGGAAAAGCTACAGAAATTAAGAGTTGGAAAATGAGACCTGAAAGGAAAGGTTATATGATAGTCACTGAAATTCTTTTTTCATAAATTTATTTTTTTATTGGCTGCATTGGGTCTTCGTTGCTGCACAGGCTTTGTCTAGTTGCAGCGAGCAGGGGCTACTCTTTGTTGCGGTTTGTGGGCTTCTCATTGCAGTGGCTTCTCTTGTTGCAGAGCACAGGCTCTAGGCGCACAGGCTTCAGTAGTTGCAGCATGGGAGCTCAGTAGTTGTGGCTCGCAGGCTTTAGAGCGTAGGCTCAGTAGTTGTGGCGAACAGGCTTAGTTGCTCCATGGCATGTAGGATCTTCCCAGACCAGGGCTCGAACCTATGTCCCCTGCATTGGCAGGTAGATTCCTAACCACTGTGCCATCAGGGAGGTCCCTGAAATGTTTTTTAAAGCCTGAAAATAAAAAATAAATAAGTAAAATAGGAGCAAGTTGCAATAACAGGCTTTAAGTCTATAAAAGGTTATCATTGCCAAGATTGGTGACCAGCTGTTCTCCGTCTCTACTGAGGCTAGAACAGAGGAAGCAGGCTTACTCACATTGCAGCATTTTGGATTTAGATTTGAAAAAGAAAAAAATTTCCTGACAGCACACACTGTTAAACACAGAAAAGGGTCCTCAGGGGAGGGTTTGGAATCTTCTCGAGAGAGATTTGAAAACAGAACGGATTTTTCAACTGACCTGCTTTAAGGCAGCCCTGTGCACATACAGAATGAATGGGTGGCCTTTCAAGGTTCTTGGCCACGTCACATGGCCTTAAGATCCCACACACGAAATGGCTGCAGAAGACTTAGTTCATAGTGGGAATTACATATTACTTGGGCCTTCTAATCCACCATAGATGAGACTTTTTTTTAATGTGTTGTCATCTGCCTAAATCCTTTGTTTCCTTGAGCAGGTGAACCTTAAGTACATAATACAAGTGTCACAAATTGGTTGCTTCGGAGAAAAGAAAGGGGGAGTTTTTCTTGAACATAATTAATTGTTAACTTTTCAAGTCTTTCGAAAAGGCTCTTTTTTGATGAGTCTTTCCCTTGCTTAACAAACAAAGCTGTCAGTCAGGGCGATGTCTTTGTCTCGCCTCCGCCTTGAGCAGTTACCTCCCTGCCAGGCAGCCATGAAATCAGCAGCCTGTGTTGGGATGTCAGAAAGGCGTGCAGATCAGACCCTGGTCCTCCTTCCTCGTCCGCCCTTTCCTGCCTTCGGCTGCCGTCAGGAAGAGATGTCAAATGTTTGGTTGGTGCTTCAGGTGCAGAGGAGAGCGCGTCCTGAACCTCACTTAGCATTGTTTATTGTCAGTAAGGGGCCAGCACTAGGAAAATGTAGGTATGTGTAGGTCTTCGCTGTTACCTCTCCTTTTCTTTTGGGGGCTCATCCTCACTTTCTAAGCCCTCACTTCCCTGCGTATCTGGCCTGTCTCCAGCTATTGCCTGCCTTCGTACACAGATGGACACTTCATTCAGGCTCGCCCTGCACTCAAGGCATCTGCTGCGCTTGTACCTCACGAAAGCAGGTTTGCCCCGTTTGCTGTCTTCCAGAGCACATGCTAGGGAAAATGCCTCCACCAAAAGCATAATTATATTTGTACAGATTTCAGGGAGACCATGTGCAGCCAACTGGGGACACACCTACAGCTCAGCAGACCGTTCAATCGCCCCTCAAGTTGCAGCTGCCTGAATTACCCCCGAGCCAGCAGTGCTGCTCCCCGAGAAGGCCTGCGACCAGGGCGGCCACCTTCCCTGTGAGGCCCTACAGACCCTGGGGCAATGAAAGTTCAAAGTCCCTGTTTTTTTTTCTTTAGTTTAATAAATTTTATACAAAATACATGGGTCAGTCCTTTATAAATCTTTCCCTTGTAATGGTATTTATGATAGCAAAATTGTAACTACTTTTGGAAAACTTTTCTTCAGAATTTATATTAAAAGTAGGAAATTTTGTTTGGCTAGGGTTTTTTCCTCCTCTTTAAAAAAGTGAGGAGACCTGGAAATTAATGTAAGATGTTCTTTTTGATCTCATTCAGTGTGTAAAGTGGTTGCGATAGAGTCCTGCATTTTGGTTTCAATTCTCAAATTTGTCATTTGGAAGCTGAATAGCAAGAACTCCAGGAAGAGACAGCAGCTTTATAGAGAATATTCTAGACAGTCACAGCTTGTATTGATGCTGACCAAATCATTTTGGAAATCCGTGTCTCTCCTCCTCTGTACAACAGAGTTAATTATACTTCTTTGCCGAGCACATTGAATGTGCCTGTTAAAAACTATGAGGCAAGTGCAAGCATTGCTCCTTATTAATCCTGTCTCTCAGTTCCTTTTCTTTCATAAGAAAAAGGGGGAGAGAGTGTTTTAACAATTCAACACTCTGTCTCCTGCTAGGGATAATTGCTTGATTTCATTTATTGTTCATAGCACTTCTTGAATTAGATTCATTTCTTTATATTCCATTTCTGTCTTTTCAAGACAGCAATTTCTTTGACTAAAACTGTAACAAGGCATAGGATACTCCTCCACATCTAAAAAGTAGACCAAACCTCCTTTTATTTTGAAGCCTGTTGTTTTGGAAAATGCTCTTTCTCGTTGAGCATTTAAGACCGCAAACCTTTGGGTTTGCCCCGTCACAAAGCCCCTGCAAGTCCGCTGTGACCCGCACACAGCTTGCATCTCTAACGCCAGAACGGGCATTAAAGACAGTTCAGGTGGCGCCTGCGCAGATCTGAGAGACGCTCAGAGATTCTGGACAAAAGACAATGGCAACATTTCCATTACGCTGGGGGCTGAAGCACCTCTCAGGCTGAGATTGTAATGAACTCACCAGATGTACCAAACCATTTAAAAAAGTGAGCTTCCCTGAGCTATCATGAGTGGTACTTGCTTTCTTATACGACAGCAGGTCTATCAGCTGACACCACAGTCAGTACTCTGGTTTTTCTCCACGTCTCTTTGAAAGACAGCCTGTGGGGCGCCGAGCAGTGTGTGTGTGTGTGTGTGTGTGTGTGTGTGTGTGTGTATGTGTTCCGATCTAAAGTATAGTTCCTCTTTGTTCAAAACAGAGAGTTTAAAGAAACTAACGCATTAAACTCAGTATCTAACCTTGACAATAACAACAATAAAGGAAAGCAGGACCGTGATTACTGAAATGAGGAGGAAGTGTTTATTACCAGACACCTAGAATGAGCATAAATTTAGTTCTGAGTTTTCCCGGCAGGAAAGCAAGCACGTGTGAGATCGTTTAATTATCTTTACACAGTAAAAGAAACCGACAAAATTTATCTGGAAAGGTAAACATTTCCCTGGCAGAAAATGCCAAGATGAACTTAATTCACAGGATCTTCTATTAGCGACACTAGATAATATAATGAAGAGTGTCTTCAGCTGACGTGGAAGTATTCAAGTGGACGTTTTAAATGCTATAAAGGATGAAGCTATAATATGAAATATTAGGCGCCTGTGTGCCTGCCTTTCTGCCTTTACTGCGGGGCTATCCTAGCCAGCCTCCCAGAGAGGGATGTTAAGGAGACCATTGGGTTGGTACATCCTTTCGGACCTGCTGGTTTACAGCGCGCTCACTGTTGCATTCCGTTATTGTCTGAAGCACGTTCTGGTTGCTGATTAAGGAGGGATGCTAATCTGAAGGAGGCAGGCTTAGCATTCTGTCTTGAGATTTAGGGGCCCAAGCTCCAAGAGGAGGAATGAATTCACCTCTACGTGGGGTTGAGCTTTCAGGGAGGGGCTTGCAAGAGGGGCAAGTTTTCAGAGGAGCTTTTAGTGTGCTCATACTTTAGACTCATACCAGCACCCCAGAGCACTGAAGAAACTATTTTGAATCAAATGTTTTTAATGGAAAGGTTACATGAAATCCCTGGAGGGACCAGATAGGAAATAAGGAAGCCAGGCAGTGGGTGTTAGTACACAGGCCCTCCGTGTTGGGGCTACGACTGGTGACATGAGAGCAAATGCCCAGGCCCAAGGGACCACCCCTGCTCAGCCTGGTGCGTGTCACCACATGCAAACAAAGGCCCAGGGTTGCCAGAGTGGAAGCCATCCTGGGCTTTTTCAGGAGAGGCTAGAAATCTTGATGTTTGATGAATTAGAATATAGGCTCAGAAAATATTTTTAAACATCATTTTGTAGGCCAAACCCAATATATCTATAGTCTAGTTTCATATATGATTAGGGCTTTTTTTTTTTTTCATTAAATGGCATATTCAAGTAATTGACTATGGAGTGTTTACATTTGTCTGGTCATTTTTTTCAGCTTTATTGAGGTATAATTGACATATAACATGTAAATTTAAGCTGTACAATGTGATGATTTGATACACTTATATATTGCAAAATGATCACCCCCCCCCAAGCGTGTAACTACCATTTCTTTTTTTGTGATGAAAACAATAAGATCTACTCTCTTAGCAACTTTCTAGTATATACATCCGGTCATCTTTAAATAAGGAGGAGTGACACAAATACTACTAGTATTCATCGACTTCTTATTACATGCCATGCACGGTACAGAAGGCTATGTATGTACTAACAGTCGTCACAGAGCTCTCTGAGGCAGGATTTGTCGATATCACTCTCATCCACATCATCATCGCCATCTCTGCTTCGTAGACGTGGGTACCCTGAGGTGAAGGAACGTGAGTAACTTGCCCCAGGTCCCACTGTAAGCGGTGGAGCCCAAATGCAAGGCAGGCAGTCTGGCTCAGAGCAGTGTCCTCTTCCAGCCCAAAGCCCAGCACTACCAGGATAACATTTTTTAATCTGAGTGTCGAAAAGCAGGCATTACGTTGCACGCCACAGGGACTTGTCTAGTGACAGGAAGGAAGAAAACCCGAAAAGCACTGAGGAACGTGCTCGCACCCCCACCCCGCTCTCCCTTCCTCACTGTGATCGCTCAGATGTGAATAATGAGAAGTGTCTTACTGGCATTTACAGTATGGGTGTGGCAAGGCGGGGGTGGGGGCCTGAATCGCACAGTGAGCTTGATGTTCCTACAGAGGCTCAAGGCTCACAATTCGTCATCAAACAACAGCAGGTGGAAACAAACCTTCCTGGCATTGCCTTAGTTTAAGGGAACGTATTTCCCCATCCTTTCTAGACTAAGAGAGGAGACCAACCTCCGGTTGTAAGCAGACTGAATATTGCTTGATGTAGTAGAGCTACAGTCTTTAATAATTTGTGTAGAGACAATACATTATGCAAATTTGCTAAGTATCTCAGTATTTTCAGAAACTGTTAGTATCATTAAACTTGAGTGTAATTTTTTATTAGTAAAGACCTTTTATCAAACACTGAGTCTAAAATACAGCATCCAAGATGCAGAGAATGGACTGGAGGACACGGGGTTGGGGAGGCGGGGGGTGAAGGGGAAGCTGGGACGAAGTGAGAGAGTAGCATAGACATGTATATACTACCAACCGTAAAAGAGATAGCCAGTGGGAAGTTGCTGTATAACAAAGGGAGATCAACTCGATGATGGGTGATGCCTTAGAGGGCCAGGACAGGGAGGGTGGGGGGGAGTCGCAGGGTGGAGGGGATATGGGGATATATGTATAAATACAGCTGATTCACTTTGGTGTACCTCATAAGCTGGTACAAGTGTGTAAAGCAATTATATTCCAATAAAGAGCTAAAAAAAAAATACAACATCCTTATTTTTTTTATTCACAATTAAATCAATGACAGCTATTTGGCAAAGGCTCAGAAGTATCCCTGTTAGCTTGTTTTTGATAGCATTTGACTTATACGTGTGCTCAGACGTCCAACACGTGCATGTATGTATGTATGTGTACTAGTTGCGGCCATATGCATTTAAACACAGTGTTATTGGTGGGAAATAAAACATGAAATGTGGAAAATGTATAATTATTAGGGGGTTGAAATTATAGTTTTTGACTCCTTCCAGAACAGCAATGTTATGATACAGCTTTGATTGTTTTTCATTTCAGATGAAGTTCCTGGATAGATTTGGTGATCAGTTTTTTACCTTCTGAATTAATTGTAAAATTCTTCCCTCTAAGGGACATAAATGAATTAACACATTGGTTTGCCCTTTAATATATGCTTTTCCTTTAGACTCATGCTGTCCTCCCAAGTAGGAGACAGGTAGACTCCTCAAAACAAGAACAAAGCCCCTGGATCTTTGGGAGAACTTTGGTTGCTTTTCCTCTTTTTCTAACCTAAATTTATAAATAATGTGAAGAACATAATGGTTTCTAATATCCATGACGTAACTTGTTCGACACTGAGTGTGTTTACCTCTGCGTGTGTGATAGTTCCGTACAATGCATCCAATGAGTGACTCTGAATTTTATTTCAGACAATCCATGGTCACAAGGGACCAATCACTGCAGTGGCCTTTGCCCCCGACGGAAGATATCTCGCCACCTACTCAAACACGGACAGCCACATTTCTTTCTGGCAGGTAAGTGTAGTGCATGATCTGCTTTTGCAGGGAAAGGCTCCCTGTTGACATACCCACCAACCCTCCCTCGTGCCCTCCCTCCCTTCTTTCACCAAATACTCAGTGCTTGCTGATGGTGTGCCAGCTGCCAGCGGGCAGCATCTGCTGAGAATACAGTTAGCAACCTAGAAGGAGGGCGGTGCTGCTCTCACAACGCTTTCAGTCTGACAGAGACACAAGGAAATAAGCAAGCAATTATAATGCAGGGGGGCCTGGGATTAAGGTTGTGGACTGGCTTCACAGAGGCAGTAACAGCTGAGCTGAGACATGGGGATGCCGAGAAAGGGCCAGGCGTTCAGGGTAGAGAGCGGTGGGTGTTTGTGGAGAGGGAGGCGTTGTCGCTCAGAGGTAAGTGAGGGCCTGACCTGAAAGGGATTGGGGCGGGGGGTGGCGGTTGGGGAGCACTGCTCAGGCGGTTAATTTACACAGGGCATCCAGACAGTGCCAACAGGGCACAGGGCACAGCGGAAGAGGCAGCCTCGTGTGAACTTCGAGCCCTGTTATATGGTCTCATTTTCGTTTGCATTCTGAATTTCCACAAGCTATAAAAACATTTTCAAAAATCTGAGTGTCACTGATGGGCAGTACGTGAGAATGCCTCTGTTTGATTATGGTTAAAAGGAATATTAATTTGAGCAACTGAGTTTTATAAGTCATAGAACTTGTTTCATCCTCAGTGATTGATTTCCATCCCATCTTCTTTTTAATTACCTTTTTCCTGATAATTAGAAAAAAATTAAACATTACCAACCCCCCAAGTTAATTTAAAATTTTGTTACCTATCCTAGTATGCAAGTATGTTTTATGAGATTCAGTTTATTGCTTTGAAAGCTAAAAAAACAAATAAAAGTTTAAACAAGACTTACAACTTGATAGTGGTTTTTAAAAAATCAATAGCTAATAAAATGTAAAACAGATACAATAAATTGCTTAATTAACAACATGCTATTAAAGCATGACAACTTCCAAATCTGTCCTAGGCTTTTTCTGCTCTTCATTTAATTTAGTTTTCCAGTTTATTTTCTCATTTTCCTTTCTTCCAAAATATATCTCCAGCATCTTAATTGGCTCATATTAAACTTTTCCTTAAAGATGTCACCCAGTCTTCATTTTTCCTAGTGGGTAACCCCAGGACTCATATTTTATTCTACTGAAATCCCACAGTGAGTCCATAAACTGGACTCTTGGAACTGTGCTTCTTTAGACAGTGTCCCTACCAACTGTTCTTTCTGCTAATGCAGTGGTCTCTGTGACACCAACTGTACTTCAATACACATTTTCTTTTATTTCCTGTTCTCTTGAAATCCCAGAGGAGTGTGCATATGAAACTCCCTTCATTCAGCATGTATCTGGTATGGAAGCACTGGGTGCCAGCCTAGCTTTAGGGACATGGAACCAAGAAGTCTCAGGTCCCTGCTTTCAAGGAGCTTGTGTTCACCCTGTGCCTTCTTCTTGGGAATAAACAAAAACAGATCTTTTCTTTTGTTTGTTCAGTTTTTCTTCCTGCTAAGAAAATATAATTCCTTATGTAAAGGAATACCTCCTAACTTGGCCAGATGTGAAACTTTTCCCAGTATTTTCCTGAATGTCTAAGTGATAAATCTTTCCCCCCTTATCTAGATCTTGAGGGTTCTATCTGGATATGTTCATCCCTTCCTTGAATATTTTTCTATTTTTATCAGAGCTGCTGCCCAGCTCATTGATGGAATTACGGTTAGCACCTTCCTCACCCTGAAGATCAAGATCATTTCTTAGATGCTATCTTTTTGAAATACCTCTTTCCATCCTTCAGTTCAGGCTCCTGCTGTTGCCTCCAGGCTTCGCCAAGCACATTTAACCCTGTGCGTCTGTCCGTGTGGCTCTGCCCGCAGGGAGCCCAGCTCCTTTCCTTCGTCCGCACGCTCTTCTCCAGGCACGCTCTTTCCAGGGGCCGCCTTGTATTACTTGCAGGGGTGGGTGTTCAGCGGACAGAACACCCAGCACCCAGGTCTTTCTTGCCTCTAAACCCAATGTCAGAACTTAAAATGCAGCCCATTTCTTCCCTGCTTAAATTATACCCCGATTGGTGTTAAAGTTTACATGGAAGACACAGAAACATCATTTCAAATTTCTCAAGAAAATACAGTAAGACCTCTTCCAGAAGTATAGTGGGTTTTTATGTGAATTAAAGAGAGTCCAAAAAGCAGTGTTAGATCTACCGCTGCTCTCCCCAGATGGGTTTGGCTGATTTATTTAGATACATATTGTTTAGGTCTAATGACGTATGATAATACTTTTATATTATTCCAGTAAATGTACTGCAATATATTTTGAAAACTTAATGAAGCCTTATTAATATAGAGCCTTACACAAGCCATCAGCTATTAAAATCTTTGCTGAGAAATGAGTGTTAATGAGAAATACTGGTTGGATAATTACTCAAGTGCGACTTAGTAAAAGGTTTGGGTGCAGCATTACTTACACTCAGAGTAGCATTAAAACACTTCCATTTTGATGAATTACATCTGTATGTGTGTCTGTGTGTTCAGAAAATAATCTTCTCAGAACTGGTTTTGTGAAGCATTATTTTTAAAGGGAATGGAAAAGCCATGGTTGCCTTTAGTTAGTTTACATACTCAGCTGCTGAGTGATGTAATTTGGCAATCTTTCAAGCCCTTCAGTTCTCCCACAACATATTCCTACTATTTGAATATTTCACTTCAGTGTATCCATTGGTATTTGAGCCAGGAGAGTTTAGCAATGAAATACAACCATCATTCTCTCACCTAAATTTTACCACCACCTTCCAACAAATAAGTATCCTCTTCCAGAAATGCTAATAATAAATTAGAGGGATATTGGTTTCATTTATTTTTCTTTATTCCATCATACAATAGAATACCATTCAGCCATTGTAAAAGGATGATGTAAATCTATAGTCCTTGACATAAAGAGATTGCCCTCAACATTCTGTTGAATGAAAAAAGCAGATTGTGCAACTGCTTTTTAATATGAGCCTGTTTATGTAAAATTCCTTAAACCTGCTTCTCTTTATGTGGATATAGACTTGGAGATCTGGAAAGAGGTTTGCCAAAAAGTTAGTGATTGACTCTAGGCAATGATATATCCCCATATCCCCTCCCTCTTGAGCCTCCCTCCCAGCCTCCCTTTCCCACCCCTCTAGGTTGTCACCAAGTGTCGAGTTGATCTCCCTGTGTTATGCAGCAGCTTCCCACTAGCTATCCATTTTACATTTGGTAGTGTATATAAGTCAATGTGGTGAGAGTTCTTTGATGGCACTTATTGGAAAAATTAATACCCACCCTTACTACTTCAGATTCATCTCTTATTTGAAGAGACCGTAGGAAAAGGTCTGAGGAACAACAAATTATAGTTAACATGAGAGTCTTTGTCTTTTCAACTGTTTTCTACCATAGTCACTACATACCGTGTAGAATTTCACATAGCCCAGTTCTGAGGCAGGAAGGCTGTTTGACCCCACCAAAGCATTTGTCAATCATTTGAAGGACGGCTAACTTGTAAGGAGAACCCAGATATAACAATGGACTTTGGGGGGAAATCTTTCCATCTGTCACATTCCAATAGGATATCCTCTCCTTGCCCCCTTTAGCCTTCAACCCACTTCTTGTACATGGCTAAATTTGAAGGATGGAATTAAAAATAAGGATGTCTGAGCCTGTTGGATGCCCCTTGCTTTTTGAGCCATGAGCAGAAATCAAGCTTCATACACATTTTCATAGAAAATCCATAAAGAATGAAAAATACCTTATAGTTATTTATCAACTGAGAAATTAGGTTTTTTAAAAGCACAGTATGCCTGTTGATGCCGGTTAATTTTAACCAGCAATTTTCTGCATCATTTGGGTCTGCTCTGCAAGAGGACTAAATTATGATGTACCATTCCTCTCTGTACAAGTGAGAACCAGCAAATCAAGCTCACCGTCATTATTTATATTTAAACTATTCGGGAACCTCCAGAAAGCAGTAAGGCCCTGATTTTAATCTTTCACACAGTTTTTGGAAAACGGAGGGAAGGTCGCAAGGAAAGAGGCTCTTGGAGGATGACAGTAGGTACTGCCTGGCTTTAAATGTTAACCGCGCTTTCGCAGAAAGAGTTAATGATAATCATACACTTGGTTTTAAAATGTGACCTCGTACACTAGTGATTTTTTTTCACCTCTGTGTTGTGTTCGGCACTATTATTAATGCAGGAAAATCAGTAACATTAGTCATCTTAAAAGGGTTATTACTCAAGATGATTTAAATTGTGAAAATGTCAGTGGAGCCTGCACGCGTCCTGCCAGAGATGCCGTGATTTACACCCTCTGACACCATCCCGCTGCTGAGAAGGGCCAGGAAAAGGAATGGCTTATATTTTGCGCTGATCCAGATGCAGGGCATGATATCAGCAGTAACACCTTAAATGTCCTAGGACCTGCCAAGGTTTCCTGTGCCAGCCATCTGTACACATGGGAGCATAATCTGCATGCTTCCTGCCAGTCCCTGGAACTGTGTACATTCAGCTGCAGGTACTGCTGGAGAGAAGAATTGGACATGAAAATCAGTGCAACAAAAAATAGTATTTCCAAGACCTCTTTCCTGGTGGTCCGTGAACTTGCCACGTGATTCGTAATAGCACAAAAGATGAATATTGAAAAAATGTTAAGTAATATTTAGAATCTAAAGGATTTTTCAGACTCAGTTGCTCAGATGACAGTTCACTTAGACAACGGCCGTTCAGCATTTAGCACTTTGACGTGAATGCATAGGTGTTCATGCACCGTGATTTCCATGTTACTTTCCATTTACTTGAACGGGTTAAGAGACCTTAAAATTCAAATCAAAGCCAGAGAAGCTGCCCCAAAAGCAGAACTCACAACTGATGGAAACATCCTGCCAGTAAAGTGTTAGAGTGAGCTCTTTTTAGCGTGGCAGCAAAACAGTGGGCCACACATGTGGTGTTGAGAGGTGGTTGATTTTTCTTTTTTCCATCAAAATAAACTAGAGCTTTCCAGAGACTGGAGTTTTTAAAAAGCAGGTGAGGAGGGAAGGTATGGTAGGTGGAGATGGGAAGTGGGGTAAGTTTTGAGCTTCAGTCTGGTCACCTATCACTCTTGTCTACTGCTAACCTTTGCTTCATTTTCTCGAACTAATTCTAAGTCCCCAAACTTGTCTCTGAGGGCTCATTCCTCAGGGGATGCAGTGAGCACTGTTACTGAAGAACAGAAAGGTCTGCCGTTTGAAATACCCACATTTCCCAAATATTGTCTGATGGAACCATTTTATTAAAATGTATCATTTAGCTCCCTTCTTAAAGGTGGCTGGGCTTTCCTGCTATCCAGTTCTACCCACCAGGTAAAGCTCCTCTGAATTTATGCATTTGCTCTAACAACATCAGAACAATTTCAAATATACAGAAAGGAGCCCCTTAGAGGTTAAGAATA
The DNA here is from genome assembly GCF_030028045.1 of Hippopotamus amphibius kiboko. Lineage (NCBI taxonomy): Eukaryota > Metazoa > Chordata > Mammalia > Artiodactyla > Hippopotamidae > Hippopotamus > Hippopotamus amphibius. Next base: position 97,415,638 of record NC_080196.1, read on the forward strand.
AACTCTTAGATGATGTGAATTGCATGATGGAGGCAAAAGCCACTGCTAGGGTGTGTCCCTTGAACCCCCCTCTGTGGGGGAAGGGGAGGCGGTCCCCCCCGGTGACATGTGTGCTCTCTGCCCCTGCGTCCCTGCAGATGAACACCTCCCTGCTGGGCAGCATTGGCATGCTGAACTCGGCACCCCAGCTGCGCTGTATTAAGACCTACCAGGTGCCCCCCGTGCAGCCAGCGTCCCCTGGCTCCCACAACGCCCTCAGGCTGGCCCGGCTCATCTGGACTTCCAACCGCAACGTCATCCTCATGGCCCACGACGGCAAGGAGCACCGCTTCATGGTCTAGGGCCCATGTCTGCGTCCTCGTTCTCCCAGGTCTCCAAGCCCACAGTCCCGTTCCTCCTCAGTGTGTCCCCGCTGGGGCCAGCGGGGGCGCAGCCGGGTCTGTATCCCTCTGCATGGTCCCCAGGGACAGACTGCTGCTCGCGCCACCTGTTGACCGAGGCATGCACACATCGCTCCGCAGGATGTGGCCATCCTGTCCCCAGGTCGTTTCTCGCCACCGCAGAGAGGGGGGCAGCCAGCGGTCCTGTTGCTCACTGCGCCAGAAGCCCGAAAATCAATAACCACTGTGATTGCACTGCCAGCCCAGATCAGCAGTTTCCTCGTGCTAAACCCCACCTCTGAATGCTGTTGGGACCTGGTCGTTTTGACATTGGATTTTGAGGTCATGTGGCAGTCCTAATTATTGATACTGTTTTTGTTTGGATTTCCTAAAACATGCTATTGTTTACCAGAAAGATTGTGTTTACATGGGGTTTTTTCCTCCGGGAGATTGCTAAGGAATTCCTCAATCCAGTTTCCTAGGGTTTAGCCACTACCTTCTTTATTAACACCTAACCAATTGGAGATTAATGAGAAAATACACACAGACAAATTGTCCTTGCGGAGACTACAGTTTCCCAGACACCTAGCCTTCTAAAATGCTCATATCCTACTTAAGTGATACTGTATTTAGTAGTTTAAAGTCAAGATCATCACTACTTATGATCTAGTTTATATAATTATCCAGTCACTATAACTAATCTCTCTAAATGGACTTTTGTAATGAAGAACCAAGCGTGGAAGCATAGCATGTACTTGAAAAGAAGACCCTTTGGCTACAGATCTCCTTAAGAAAGAGCTTACCCCTTCCTTCCAGAAACTTCACAGACCTGTAGTTCCCGTATGTCAGCTATCATGTAATAGTTACAGTTCAGCCTTCAAACTACTACTGATCAGTTAAAGGAAAGCTGAGACAGCATTTCTTTTAAACAAGTATCCTAGGAAATCATTAACTGTGGCACAAGCATTCAGGAGGGTACAGTCATCCTCAGTATCTGGGAGGGATGGGTTTCAGGACCCCTGAGGATACCAACATCCGCATATACGCAAGTCCCTGATGTGAGATGGCAGAGTACACAGAGGGCTGACTGCATATACAAATGTGGGGGTGCTCACTCTGAACAGACATTTCAGTAGGTGTTCATCACACCTCCAAGTGAGCTTCAACTAGGTCACTTTCTTCTCCTTATGTCAGATTACACTGGTTCTTGCTCATAGTAATGGGGAAAAAATCCATAAAATAATATTTTGGATGACTTGCTCCTAATAAACCTTGATCTGTATATAGTCAGGGATTTAGTTGGTTGGCTGGTTGTTGATTGGTTGGTTAATTGGGCAAACTGGTTTATTACATACAAAAATAGAAAATGATTTATTAAATTCAGAAAAAAAAAAAACCGTGTGAAGTTTACAAAGGAACCAAAATGATAGTGGGAGTGTCTAATTAAAAAAGCATAGATAGTCAGAGTTTATATAATATAAAAAAAAGTAGGATCATGGTCCAGGCACAAATACATCTGTTATTTTATTGAAACAAGTTGCTAAAGGACACGTTAGGAAATTAAGACCACTAGAATGTCTCTTTCATATTGGTATGAAATATGTCATTTCTGTTGATGGCAAACCTGTCCTATACCTTGGCTTTAGACTTTAGGTGTTCTTCAAAAGTGAATTTATGCCACATGCATGTACATTGTATTTATAAAGATTATAAAGATTATATATGTAGCTTCCCAGAAAGAAAGTAAGAACTATACAGCGTAGACTTGGTTTGTTTGGTGAGCGTGCTGTTGTGCCCAGTGTAGATAGAGACACCCAGGGAGAACACGAGGTGCTCTCGGTTTTTCCCGTTGTTTCCCAAGTCTACAGTGCGAGGACGCAGCACACGTTCACTTTATGAACTGAAATGAGGATTAATTTATTCTAGACTACAAAGCTGCTTTGGAATGATGAAGTGTAAAAGTATACCTTAGAGATTAAAAAAAAAAAAAAAACCAAAATGTTCAGTGCATCAGGAAGAAGGTGTGAGACTGTGGGGCGGGCCACCCCAAAGCACGGACGGCACACCCCACTGAGGTTTAGAACAAAGCTGTGAGGGCCCGAGAAGCCACACACGTGGGCAGTGGGCCTCAGCCAGCTGGCCACACATCCTGGCTGCACAGACAGGCAAAACTGCTGGCCAGTAGAATGTTGCCATTGTCAGACTCTGGGGTGGATGATATTTGATGGCTAGACAGACACCTCTCACTGCATTTGCATTCTTGTTCACACAAATCTCTCCTTGGCTCTTTTGACAACCACAGTTCCAAACTTCATCACAGCTCAGATTTCTCAGCACTGAGGTAAACTTTATCTTGTCATCCCAGCGTACGCTTTTGGTGTCTTATTGATTTTGTTGGCACTGTATTTGGACCTGTCCTTGTAAATGTAGAGACCTATGTGGCTTCATTGGTAATTTACAGGCAAAAGATGACTTGACGTGACACCTGTATGAAAATGTAACGATTGAACTCACTGTGTACAGCACATGAAGTAAAATGTCTGCCTCTCAAGACATTTCTTGATTCCACTTCATAGATTCTATAATGTGCTGAATGTCCTTGTGTACATATGTGTGTTAAATAAAACTGAATTGTACTGAAGATTGTTTTTCTCATTAAAAACATTGTTCACTCTTCTTAAGCATTCTCAGTTGAAATCCATATGGTTTCTCCCTCCCACTTTTGGTACTAAATTAAGCCTTCTCTTTCTGTCTGATTATTCATTTCCCTAGAGAGCTAGCTTCCGGAAAGGCAAACTTGTCCACAAAGGAGGGCAGAGCAGTGAAGAAGTCTCTCTCCCCTCGATTGCAGAAGTGAGAACCAAACACTCCTACCAAGACTCAACAGCACCCTCTGTGGTTTGGGCAAGGGAATTGCATGCCTGTTGCTTTGTGGCCACCCTAAATTGTTCCTAAATACTGTTAATTGTACCAAATTATATCTTGTCAGATTTGATGACATGGGTTGGCTGCCTCAGGGTGGAGGGCTGGGCTGAGATCATTAAATTCATTTCATTTAATACTCCGTTTGGAGTTGAATTTGAATCCCTGAGGTAAAGGGTATAAATGGTTCTCAGGAAAAGCAAGAGTAGACAAAATAGGTCATCGCTCACAGAGGGTTAGGCATGTAAGTAGTGAATGTAGTTCTTTAATTTTCAGATAAGAATTGAATTGAGTCCATCATCATGTAACAATACAATTTTCTTTAAGAAATAGACAAGCATTAAAGGAGTCAACTACCACATCATTGGCCCTATTCAGATGCCCAGTGTCCATCCCAGGAAATGTTTTAACATCTCCTGATGTCTTGAATGTATCCTTATAGGGAAAACAGGGGCAGTAACAGTTCGATATGATTGGTGATCACAAAAACTGATCAAATGTGGAAAGGGCATGACATTAATAGGTAGGTAAAACCAAGCAGTGCTGGGTGAACTTTCACCTTTCACCCCTTCGGCTGACTGACAGAGCTGAGTGTTGAAGAAAATCAATACTTCAGAGCCAGGAGGGAAATATTTCCAACCTCTAACTAGAGAATGTATTTTGACAAGGCCAAGATAATCCGAGCTGCACAGGAGAAAGAGAAAAGAAGACTCATTTTTAAAGCTTGACACTTCAAGGTGTTTTTGTACAATGGTTTAGAGATCGTCAATACATACAAATACCAAAGGTCAAAAAGAAAAGCCAGGAGAGTTTCAAAAATTAGATGTTCAGTTCTTTCTACTGTTTACAAACTAAAAAAGGCTGCAGAGGGGTTTGTGCTTGGAACCGTTTAAATGAACAGAACTCACAATTGTATGCCTGAAGGTTATCGTCCCCCTTTAACCAAATCTTAAATTTTATAGAGGCAGCACTGTGAAATAATGGAATGCCTGAAGAGTTGTTTAGATTTCTGGGGTTTGTACATTTTTTCTTGGACACAGACTGCTGAGTGGTTACATCGTCCTGTGCTAACATCTCAGAATCTTGCTTTTTGGTTCCTGGTGCTTCTCCCTGGTGCTACGGAAACCTCAGCCAGTCCTTCACAGTCGGTTCAGTCATTTACATGAGAAAAGAGTGCTTTTGGAACTTGAATTGTTTCTAGGTTTCCAAATCCCTTTAACAAATTATATATATAAGTATTGTAATTAGTGCTCTTCTAAGTGAGAGGCTTACGCGTCTCTAGGAAGCAGGTAAGAAGCAATTCACTCCACTCTGACCAGCAAGATTAGATCCATTTGTTCTGTGGACAGATACCTCCATCAAATGGATATAGATTTGTTTCTTTCATACAGATAAGAAAGGAAGAAGTCGAATGGTGCCCATACCTTCCAGCCAAATGCAGAAAGACAAAGGAATCCTGAATACTTGAAATATCTAAAGTAACCCTCTGTTTCCTCAAGGACAAGCAGCATCACGATTAAAATAACAGTGAAAATATACCCTTAATTTATATACCTTCTTTCTCATTTTTTTTTTTTAAAAAGCTCACTCTATTCTGAGTAGATCTGGCTGGAGATTTTTTGTTTTATTTGTTTCAAAAGGAGAGCACAGCCCACCGAGGCTCCTCAATATTCTGAGATTTCCCAGAGAAAACCAGGAATCCAGCTCATGCCTGATTTGTAGTAAGTATCAAACAGGTATTGCATTTGTTAAATCCATAATCGTATGCCTGTAAAGTGCTTACAAGAGCGACGCGTCATAAGCACTCAAGAAACGTGAGCTAATCTTTTTAGTAGACATTTAGAAGTCCTTATTGAACATAGATAAATAAGATTGTAAATTACGTGTGTTCTTTGCTTTTTGGGGGTTTTTTGTTTATTTTTTAAGAACTTTTATCGAGATACAGTTGACATACAATAAACTGCATATATTTAAAGTGTACAATTTGATATTTTTTTCCTTATTAGTAATGTATATATGGCAATTCCAATCTCCCAATTCATCCCCCCTCAACCCCCACCTCACTCTTTCCCCACCTGGTGTCCATATGTTTGTTCTCTACATCTGTGTCTCTATTTCTGCCATGCAAACTGGTTGATTTGTACCATTTTTCTATATTCTGTGTATTATTTTCTATATTCTATATATTAACACATATGTGTTAATATACGATATTTGTTTTTCTCTTTCTGACTCACTTCACTCTGTATGACAGTCTCTAGATCCATCCATGTCTCTACAAATGTCCCAATTTCATTCCTTTTTACGGCTGAGTAATATTCCATTGTGTATATGTACCACATCTTCTTTATCCATTCATCTGTTGATGGACATTTAGGTTGCTTCCATGTCCTCACTATTGTAAATAGTGCTGCAATGAACATTGGGGTGCACGTGTCATTTTGAATTATGGTGTTCTCTGGGTATATGCCCAGCAGTGGGATTGCTGGGTCATATGGTAACTCTACTTTTAGTTTTTCAAGAAACCTCCAAACTGTTCTCCATAGTGGCTGTATCAATTTACATTCCCACCAACAGTGCAAGAGGGTTCCCTTTTCTCCACAGCCTCTCCAGAATTTATTATTCCTAGATTTTTTGATGATGGCCATTCTGACCAGTGTGAAAAGATACCTCATTGTAGTTTTGATTTGCGTTTCTCCAATGATTAGTAATGTTGAGCATCTTTTCATGTGCCTCTTGACCAACCGTATGTCTTCTTCTGAGAAATGCCTGTTTAGGTTTTCTGCCCATTTTTTGATTGGGTTGTTTGGTTTTTTGATATTGAGCTGGATGAACTGTTTATATATTTTGGAGATTAATCTTTTGTCTATTGATTCGTTTGCAAGTGTTTTTTCCCATTCTGAGAGTTGTCTTTTCATCTTGCTTATAGTTTCCTTTGCTGTGAAGAAGCTTTGAAGTTTCATTAGGTCCCACTTATTTATTTTTGTTTTTATTTCCATGACTCTAGGAGGTGGGTCAAAAAAGATCTTGCTGTGATTTATGTCAAAGAGTGTTCTTCCTATGTTTTCCTCTAGGAGTTTTATAGTGTCTGACCTTACATTTAGGTCTTTAATCCATTTTAGGTTTATTTTGTGTATGGTGTTAAGGATGTGTTCTAATTTCATTCTTTTCCATGTAGCTGTCCAGTTTTCCCAGCACCACTTATTGAAGAGGCTGCCTTTTCTCCATTGTATGTCCTTGCCTCCTTTGTCATGGATTAGTTGACCATAGTTTATCTCTGGGCTTTCTGTCCTGTTCCATTGATCTATATTTCTGTTTTTGTGCCAGTACCATACTATCTTGATCACTGTAGCCTTGTAGTAGAGCCTGAAGTCAGGAAGCCTGATTCCACCAACTCCATCTTTCCTTCTCAAAATTGCTTTGGCTATTCGTGGTCTTTTGTGTCTCCATACAAATCATAAAATTTCTTATTCTAATTCTGTAAAAAATGCCATTGGTAATTTGATAGGGATCGCATTGAAGATTGCTTTGGGTAATACAGTCATTTTTACAACGTTGATTCTTCCAATCCTAGAACATGGTATATCTCTCCATCTGTTTGTGTCATCTTTGATTTCTTTCATTAGTGTCTTATATAGTTTTCTGAGTACAGGTCTTTTACCTCCTTGGTTAGGTTTATTCCTAGGTATTTTATTCTTTTCGTTGCAATGGTGAATGGGATTGTTTCCTTAATTTCTCTTTCTGATCTTTCATTGTTAGTGTATAGAAAGGCAAGAGATTTCTGTGTGTTAATTTTGTATCCTGCAACCTTACCAAATTCACTGATTAGTTCAAGTAGTTTTCTGGTGGCATCTTTAGGATTTTCTATGTATAGTATCATGTCGTCTGCAAACAGTGACAGTTTTACTTCTTCTTTTCCAATTTGGATTCCTTTTATTTCTTTTTCTTCTCTGATTGCTGTGGCAAGGACTTCCAAAACTATGTTAAATAGTAATGGAGAGAGTGGACATCCTTGTCTTGTTTCTGATCTTAGAGGGAATGCTTTCAGTTTTTTACCATTGAGAATGATGTTTACTGTGAGTTTGTCATATACGGCCTTTATTATGTTGAGGTAGATTCCCTCTATGCCTACCTTCTGGAGAGTTTTTATCATAAATGGTGTTGCATTTTGTCAAAAGCTTTTTCTGCATCTATTGAGATGATCATGTGGTTTTTATCCTTCAGTCTGTTAATATGGTGTATCACATTGATTGATTTGCATATATTGAAGAATCCTTGCATTCCAAGGATAAACCCCATTTGATCATGGTGTGTGATCCTTTTAATGTGTTGTTGGATTCTATTTGCTAGTATTTTGTTGAGGATTTTTGCATCTAAATTCATCAGTGATATTGGTCTGTATTTTTCTTTTTTTGTAGTATCTTTGTCTGGTTTTGGTATCAGGGTGATGGTGGTCTCATAGAATGAGTTTGGGAGTGTTCCTTCCTCTGCAATGTTTTGGAAGAGTTTGAGAAGGATGGGTGTTAGCTCTTCTCTAAATGTTTGGTAAAATTCACCTGTGAATCCATCTGGTCCTGGACTTTGTTGGAAGATTTTTAATCACAGTTTCAATTTCATTACTTGTGATTGGTCTGTTCATATTTTCTATTTCTTCCTGATTCAGTCTTGGAAGGTTATACCTTTCTAAGAATCTGTGCATTTCATCCAGGTTTTCCATTTTATTGGCATATAGTTGCTTGTAGTAGTCTCTTATGGTGCTTTTTATTTCTGCGGTGTCCATTGTAACTTCTCCTATGTGTGTTCTTTGGAAAACATTGTTGGGTTTTTGTATTGTATTTTATCTCTGTGTAGACTCCAATAATAGGTCTGAATATCTTACCCAAAAAGGAGTCTCTGTGGTTCCACCTGTATTCACCAGGCTGTTCGTCATGTTGCTACCTGTTGTCGTCTTGCTCCTCACTAAAACTTATAGACACTGAGGAAATGCCAAAATATGTACCAGTGGATGGGGCTGGTTGATCATGGCTGTTGAAGTTATGACTGATTCCTGAAAAAGGAAGTAGTTCACCATCTTAGCGTCAGGGATGACTTTCAGTTACTTATATGAGTAGCCTAAATAAATAAATAAATAAATAAATAAATAAAATTAACAAAACAAAATAAAACACGATTTGGGAGCTGGGTCACTAGCAGTGAGGATCCCATCCCTGGTGCTAAGTGATCATGGGTAGCCTCTGGCATGCGATTGTGTAAACTTCATCAGGGTGGCGTGCTGATGGAAGGGGATGCGCCAGAGGGTGCAGTGTGGCAGGTGTTTGAGAAGCAAGGGAAAAGAGGTATTATAAGGACAGTGGACTTGGATGGCTGTTGCTCAGCACACTGAAAAAAAGACAATGAAAAGCTGAGGGTGTCATCAATTAAAGGCTAAATGTGAAAGCCAGAGACACTCCTTGGCAACATCTCAGGAGAGCCTCATCTCCTGCAGCCCATCACGAGCTGAGGATGAGGCCCAGGACTTGTTTTTGTGAAGCGGAGCTCTAGAGGAGGCTGAAGTCTTAGCCTCCAAAGGTCTGCGACTCCAAGGTCAGAGCCCTGATTGAGATGGATGGGGCTCTCTAGGTTGATGCACTTAAGCAATCTGGAAACCCCAGATTCCTGTGAACCTTTGCAGCCAACCCTGAGTGGCCTGCTCCTTTGCTTGATGATGTGTGGAGGCCTCTCCCTTGCAGAACAGCATATGCCCTCGACTCCTCTTCCAGCCACAAGACCAGTTAGCAAGGGTTCAGTCACAACAGCATCTGGCTGTCGAAGTGCTGGGCCTGCTAAGAGAGGAAAAGAACTAGATTTCAAAGGAGCTATAGGACCAAGCCCACAGAACCCTGCAGGAACTGGCAGAATAATGGGGCTGGATTCTGGGGGTGCTGGGCAAGGGGAGACAATAAGAAGTGAGACCAAGGAGAAATGACAAGGTACAAACCTGCTGCTCAGCTTGGAGAAAATGAGGGCTGACACGAGGTCAAGAAGAAATGTCCGAATGGCCATGGCAGATGATGGAGGAAAGAACCACAAAGCTCTGAGTGATGGGACTGCTGGAGGAGATAAGCTGTGTAAAGCGAGAAACTCACCAGCTGACTGCTCTGCGAGAAAGGCCAGAGGACATTCTGTTTACCAAACAATAAAGAACGTGCTGTTGAGAAGGGCCTCAGCATGACTGTAGGCCCGTGCTGAGGGCAGAAGATGCCGCTACAGAACTGGGCCCTGATAATGACGGGGTGAAAGACTCTTGAAGGAAGGGAAACCAATGTGTGCAGTTGTCCTGAGCAGCAAGTTTGGAGTGGTACCCAAAGGGGCCTGCACTGCAGAGATCTTTGGAAATGGTTAATAAAACATGTCACCCCTTGGGCAGCCAACAAGTGTTCAATCTCTCCAACACAAAGAAATGAAGAGTGGACAACAGGAGGCTGAAGGCAGCCACCTCCCGCCCCCAAAATCAAAATGCTTTCCTTGGTTTGTAGACCCGAAGTGTATGGTTATCAGGAGTTCAGACCCTCAAGGATGAGGCTCTGGGTTAGCAGATAGTAAGAGCCCAAAGGCTCTTGCCAAGGGGTAGGGGACTTGGAAGGGATAGTAGAGGAGAGAGTGTGTATCAGTGGTGGCCTCAGGACCAGCTGCAGCATCATGGATTGTAGCTTGTCCCACTCATATTTCTCTTATAATTTCCCTCCAGCATCCTGGAAGAGATGCTCCCAGAATGTATTCAAAGCAAGTGGGGCAAAGAGTAATCGCAGTGGATGCTGGGGACTCATTGGCAGTTGGCACCTCCCGGTTGACAATTCTCCAGGAGTTGCCTGGGCTGAAGAGAGCCACTCTCCTCAAGCCCCCACCCAGCTTCCCGAGGCAGCTGCATTCAGTGACTGGTCATGGGAGAGCAAAGACTCAACCCTGCTGGCCTCAGTTTGGGCCAGCTCCAAGGGGCCACTGCAGCTTCAGAGCTCTCAGAGGGTTTGGCTGAAATCTCTTTTGCAACTGAATCACAGCCCCACTTCCCTCTCTGCCCATTTTTGCTTGCCCCACTTAGATGCTGATTCTGGGAACATGACTCGATACACATCCTTCCAGCACATGTTAGTCTTGGCGTCTCCTTCCCAGAAAATGAACCTGCCCTGGTTCAAATCTGGCTCTGCCACTTACGAGCTAAATAATACTCCTTGTGCCTTAGTTACTTAAATCTCCTTGTGCCCCAGTTTCCTCATCTGCAAAATGGAAATAAGATCATCCCTACCTCATGGTTTTGTTATAAGGCTTAAAAAGCAGTTAATATATGGAGACCACTTAGAACAGTGTCAGGCACGTAGTATATACACTAAATGCTAACTCTCCCAACTATTATTCTCTTAAACTATCATGATGAGATTTTTCAGGTTTTCTACTTCATTTCCTGTTTCTGTGTTACAGAAAAGTATGCTTTTCCATTAATTTTTTTCCCCTGTGTTTTATTCCTTTCTTCAACCCAGATCGAAGTACTGAGTTTTAAAAAGTGACAGGGAAAGGTGGAAGGGTACTGACATTTCTGAGTACTTATTTTGTGCCAGACACTCTATTAGCTGCATTCATTATTCTGCTGGATTTGTAATCCAAAAAGCCATGAATTATCATCTCCCTTTCATAGATGAAAAAATTGCAGGTCACTTAAGGTAAATGGTCAAGATCACACAGCTAATAAAAGCCATATCTAGTATTTGAATCCAGCCTCTGTCACCAAGACCCAGCCTTCACTGTGCTTCCAAGGTCCCTCCCGTGACAGCAGTCAGGGAAGCCAGCCATCAGGGGGCCTGGCCAGGCGTCCTCTTTTAGAAGCAGAAGGAAGGGTGGTAGGACAGAAAAGAATGTTTGTTCATTTAAGCCATTAAAGTCATTTTTTTTCCTTTGGGTTTATGGCCACTGTGCCAAATTTTCGAAGGACAAGAATTAGATTCCTTTTCCGTGTTGCATAATATGACTACTTTCCCATGAAATGATTGAGTTAAAATGCATGAGTTTTAAGGTGTGCTGCATTTCCACAGAGTGATTTTGTTGTAACTCAGGAACCAGTTTTTTCTCTTATGAAATGTGTACCTTGGGGAAAATGGAATTTGATTTACAGAAGTGGGCGCTCGTTTTCATTGATGACTTAGTAGCCTTTGGTGCTGCTAGCTGATCCCCCGGGCTTTATCTCCTCACCTTCCTCGGACCACCTCTCTCTGACCTCTTCTCCTGGTTGCTTTTGCTGGCATCTCTTCTTCCTTAGGATATATAAAATACACTTCTGAAACTTATAATTTTTTAAGTGGAATCAAAAGTCAAATGTTCAAGGCACACCTCGATGGTGACTTGATCTCCCAACTAGACAGAAGAAGCACAAAACATTTACTCCAAAGAGGAGCCCCTGTCAGGACAGAGGCCAATCTAGTCTCTACTGTCACACATTGGGTTTTCATAATCTAGGCTTTCGTGTCTCTGATGATCTCATTCCAGGAAATACTGGAATATATCAGAATTTTCTAGAGCAAACCAGAATACACCACCATACTCACATCCTTTAGCCTCAGATTTGTCACTAGAGCACGTGCCACGCCCTGACTCACGAGACACAAATCTCATGTGTCTTTCCTAATGAGTCCCCGGCTCCTCTGGGAGGGTCCAGATGTGCTTTGCCTGTCCCTTTATTGCCGAAGCATCTCCTACATCACCCACTTCCCACTTTCACGCTTAGCTTTCTGCATGTTGTTTCCAAACCTTTTAGAGGAAGGCAGTGGATGAGTTTTCCAGAAAGCAATTTACCAGTTTGGTTCTAAATTTCTTTTGCAAGGCAGAAATAGAGACACAGATGTAGAGAGCAAACATATAGACACCAAGAGGGGAAGGTGGGGAGTGGGGTGGGTGGGTGTGTGGGATGAATGGGGAGATTGGGATTGACATATATGCATTAATATATATAAAACAGATGACTAATAAGAAAAAAATCAAATTGTAAACATTAAATATATGCAGTTTATTGTAAAAAAATCGATTAAAAACTTGAATGTAAGACCTGAAACAATAAAACTTCTAGGAAAAAAAAACATTTATTTGTATCATAAGTAAAAACAAATAAAATAAAAAATACATTTCTTAGCAGTGGGAGCAGAGGTGAGTTAGATAGTTCTAATTGTCTGATACAGGGAGGACCAACACTGGGCATAAAGAAAGACCAACTTCTTATTCTACCTGTATTCTGAGTGGAATGTATTGCCTGCGTCCTTAAATTTAAAAATTAGAAGGAGAAAGTGACATTTATTGAGACTAAGTTAGGTGTTTGATATATATGATTTCATTTAAGCCTCAGAAATCCCTTGTGTTAGTCTACATTCTTCTATAGCTTAGAAGACTGATACACTGACAGGTTAAGTAACTGGCCTATGGTCACACAGCTAGTTAGAGGTGGAGCTAAGATTCAAATCCGAGTGCTCTTTCCTCTCCATCAGTGGACGGTGTCTCCAAGGCCAGTTTTATAGTAGCTGAAGAGACACACTCCATTCTCGTGTTGACCTCAGTAAAACACCAAGGACCTCAAAATTCAATCTTCATTTATCTCTTCCACAATGACTCACTGAATGACTATTATTTTCGAAGCATTTCTAGAGAAGGCAAATTAATACAGTCTAGGCACTCACATTGCTCATGCCTCTCAAAAGCTATCCAGCTAATGCAGTATATTTTGTGAAGTCCATTATACATATTGCTCACACATGCACACACACACACACAGACAGCCCCTTCCTTCTGATGCTCTAACTTAGAGTAATTCTCAGTGCTTGTGTTCAGCTAGGGTCCCCTACGGTGGACACAGGCACCGCCTCTGGGCAATCAGGACTCTGCTTTCTTAAGTGTTTCGGGCCGTGCTTCCCCTGGATCACATCTGCCCGAGTGCCACTGGTCCCTGACTTCATTATTCATTCTTGTCATTTCCTCTTCCAGCCCTTGTCTCCAGAGCCTCATTCCCTGGATACAATGATACAGCACAGAGAAGGAAGGAGTGCGAAAGGAAACCAGTATCTGGCCCCGAGAACGTGTCTTCTGACTGTAGAGTCAGGAGGCTGATGGACCATTCAGACACACATTCATCTGAATATACACATTCTGGTAGATTCGATTGAAAATTAAATTCATTCATTCCTTTGGGAAATGTTTATTGAACATCTCCCATGTGTCAGGCAGTGAACTAGGTGCTGGGAGTACAGTAGTGGATGAAACAATCGTCATACCTGCCCTCATAGGGCTGACGTTCCAGTGAAAGTGGGACTGGCCCGTGGGGAGGCGAGACTCAACCAAACGTGAATTGTAACGCGGTGCATGAGGAGAGGAAGGAGAGGGCTTAGACCCGACAACCCAGGGATGGGGTGGCAAAGTCAACGGCAGGTCTGTGAATGGAGAGAAGGAGCCTGGTACCCAAAGAGCAGTCAGGATGGGGAAGACCTTCTAGGTGCGGAAGTAGCACATGTGACATCCCGAGGCAAGAAAGAGCAGGGCTGTAGATGGTGACCCAGGCATGTTGTCACACTTGCAGGGAGTCCGGGTCATGTATGACCACGTAGACCACAGTCAAGGGTGTCCTGTGGTGTGATATGATTTAGCCAGAAAATACTTGGCTGTCATGTGGAGAATGGACTGGGGGTGAGTTATGCGGAAGGGAAAAACGAAAACACAGAATATCATCTACTTTATGTAACAATATTACCATGAACTTTGTGGCATAAAACAACACACATTTATCATCTCACAATTCCTGTGGGCCCGGAGTCCAGGCACAGCTTAGCTGGGAGCCTCTGTCTCAGGCCTCTCACAGGCTGTGACCAAGATGTTGGCTGGGTTGTGCTCTCATCTGAACCTTGTATAGGAAGGAATTCACTTCCAAGCTCATGTAGTTGTTGGCAGGACTCAGTTCCTGCTGGTTGTAGGACCAAGGGCCTCACTTTCTTGTTGGCTGTTTGCTGGAGCCCACTCTCAGCTCCCACAGGCTTCCCATAGTCTTTTGCAGTAATGGGGTTTCCCAACACAGCCACATCCCACAGGTGGCCCTACAGCTGGGTTTTGAAGGATGAACAGGAGTTGCCTAGAGTAGAAGAACATTTCAGGCAAAGGGGAGACCATAAGTGAAGGCATACAGGTATGAAAGCAGATGGTTTTTCCATAGAGCCAACTGCTTATCCAAGAGCCATTTCTCCCTTCTTCCGTGACTATAAGCCCGGATCTGGTCCTGTTCTTCATACCGCATGGCCCATGTGCTCAGGGTGGACTCTCTCATCGGTCTTGAGGATTGAAGCTTGATTAATTTAAGCCAATAATGCTAATTTAATTCCTGGTAGTGCTCAGGAAAGGTCCTTAATGCCATTCTGGTCAGTGAGATATGAGAGGGCAGTTTGGGAGGGGAGTCCTTTGGGGAAAGGTTTCCCTCCCTGATAAAAAAGAGATGCTCAAGTAGAAATTTCTATCTCTGGACATAACTGGGTGAGTATGTGACACCAAGGGCCACACAAGCCATCTCGGGCCCACATTGGAACTGGCCTAAGACCCAAGCCAACCCATTGGAAATTGCAGAGCAGAAAGATAAAGAACCTTGGCATTTTTGGGGACACTCCTGGGCTTCTGGAGTAGCAAGCACAGCAGTTGCCCACCTCCAGCTTCTTGTTAGAGGATGTAATCAACTTCCTATTGGTTAAGCCACTTTGCAGCCAAAGCTTGAAAACAGCCTGTATGTTGTCCAGTGACCTGGCAGGAAACAGTGCCAGGCTCAGGTGCTGAGGCCAGTGGGAAGGTGTTCATAGCCAGTGCTGTGAGGTTTGGCTTTCTCCTGGGAGGTTGGAAGAGATCTCAGTGATTCAAGGGAGAGAACCATGCTGTTTCTTGGCTGATCCTGGGCAAAAATAGATTAGAAAATGGAGAGAACTGTGCAAGGAAGACCAGGTAGGAGGTGGCTGCAGCTCTAACCAAGAGATTCTGAGAAGTACAACTACGGAGTGTGTGGTGGACACCAAAAGGAAGGGCTGGGGGAACGTGTCGAGGCTGAACCTAGGGGATTTAATGAGCTTAAATATCGCATTTCCCCAGTGAGAACAACGGATACCTAACTGTGGCTGGCAGCCTAGACCACTCACCATTCCTGGAAAATACTGTCCATGTTCATACCTCAATGCCTTTATTCCTACACACTCTCTCCCATGGGAGTAAATTCCCATTCACATAATCCTACATAATAACATTGCTGCTATGGGGAAATCAGATTCAGTTTACACCGTTTGGAGTGGCAGTACCTTGCTCAGGAACATAACCCCCACGAGTGAGAACCACCTATACGAATTGCATTCAGGTGACCCTCCAAACCTCGCCATCCCCCACGGCAACCTGCCAGGGGAGTGGTAGGCAGAATTGCTTCCAATATATTGATTTAAAACTTGGCCAAAGAATATAAAGCTGCAGTTTCACATTGGATCTGTTTCTTGAAGACAGAGGCTAAGCTTCATTGCCGACTTAGAAATGCACTCAAAACAATGCTTGTTGTGTTTCCCTTCCCAGCACTTATATTTCTTGCTTTTTGTAAAATACAGAATTCGATAACACAGAGAGGGGCGGGTATAAAAGGGGAGAGTCTGCATTCTTCATACCAAAAACCTGCTTAGAATGAGTTCCCTGCTTGATAGCAGCTTTCATAAGTGTTATTTCATTCCCGGCAACATCTCGAATGAAGCTGAACTGTCCCTGCTTGATGATGGGGAGGGGGGCTCCGGCTGGTTGTCACTTGTCCCCAGTATCTGGTGGTGTCATGCTAGGTTCTCAGGGAGCTGTGCTGAGTGATGGAAAGGAGAAATGAAGGAAGGAGTGGACAGCTCGTTCATGGCAGAACTGGGAGTGCACCTGGCCAAGGTGTTTTCACCTGGATGACTTGGTTGGCTGTGAGGCAGGAGGACGGAATCTCTCCTAACTCACTGCTTTATAGAAGCTGGACCAGAGGAGGTGGCCTCTACCCAGCCTTGACCCACATGAGGAAGGAGAGCAGAGACTAAAGGAACACCTAGGTTCTCTGGTGTTGCTGGAGACGACCAGGAAAATTACCACTAATGGGGCGCAGTAGGGCGAGAGATGCTCCCGGAGAACTTGAGCTTTGACCCGCAGCGACCCCTACTGCCCTGGCCGTGGCCTCTGAACACCACGCTCCCAGGCTAACCTATGACCACTCAGATCTGAAAACTCACAGTTGTTTGGGTGTAAAAATGAATAAAGCAGATGACAGTTCCACAGCCCCTTCTGTGAGCCCGTGCTGTTCCAGGGTGCTGCATGGGATGTGCATTCCCATGGACTCACCTCACGCTTCAAAGCAAAAATTCATTCAGAAGCAAAAGGCAGGCTGTTTGTTTCAGGATGTGACCTTGCCCAGTGCCACCTTAGGGAAACTGCGGCCGGAGAAGGAGTGAGCGCTGGATCTCTGTCCCTCACCTGGAATGGGAATAGGGGGAAACATCTCCCTGGATTGTCTTGATAAATTTCAGGTTAACCATTGAGCTACCCCAGAGGTGGGCAAACTTACAGCCTGCAAGCCAAACCCTGTGCTTTTTGTATGGCACTAGAGCTAAGAATGGTTTTTACAGACCAACATTGGCAATCGACTTGATGATAGGGTGTGCTGAACCTCAGTTAAGTGAAATGTAACCCTCCCCAAAAAAGGATTCCAGCCTTTTCATTAGTAGACCTGCATTACCAAAAAAATCATATTTTATTATTATTATTATATTTTGAATTTCATCAATTAAAAATGTGTGCAAGGGATTTCCCAGGTGGCGCAGTGGTTAAGAGTCCGCCTGCCAATGCAGGGGAAACGGGTTCAAGCCCTGGTCAGGGAGGATCCCACATGCCGCAGAGCAACTAAACCCATGCACCACAACTACTGGGCCCGTGTGCCACAACTACCGAAGCCCGTGCGCCTAGAGCCTATGCTCCACAACAAGAGAAGTCACCGCAATGAGAAGCCCACGCACCGCAACCAAGAGTAGCCCCCACTCGCCACAACTAGAGAAAGCCCACATGCAGCAACAAAGACCCAACGCAGCCAATAAATAAAGAAATGAATGAATGAATTTTTAAAAATGTGTGCAAATTTGTTTTCTCTTTTGGTCCATAAGGACAACATTCTCCATTTTGCCTCTTGGCCCACAGAGCCTAAAATATTTTCAGTCGGATCCTTTACAGGAAAAGGTGGCCGACCTCTGAGCTAGATCCATGCCCCTGGGCTGGGCACCAACAGTGTCAGCTTCCCCCAGGGGCGTTAGAGACGCAGCGTCTCAGGCCCCACCCAGACATGGTGGGTCAGAATCTGCATTTTGACAAGCTCCCCAGGTGGTTGGCCTGCACTTGATGCTTGAGAAGCACTGCAGTCCTGTAGAATCTCACAGGAGTTGCTGATCGTCTCATTAGGTTAAAGGCTCGGGGTGGGGGTGGGGGCTGGGAAGGGGTGCCGCCACCCAGCGTGTGTCCAGAGGGGAGGCCACGCCTCTCGCACTGGGTCTGCTGCTTCTCCAGGAAATGCCCCAATACTGGGCATCAAAAGCTCAGCAGGCGAGAGACCTGGAGCCCAGGCTCTGAGCCTGGAAGGCAATCTTGTACCCTCTCTGGGGCCTCAGTTTTCCCATCTGAATAATGAAGGGGTTTGAAGAGCTGACATCAGAAATTCAGTACAGTTTTTATCATATGCCTTGCTTTTATTTGTCTATTTCTTTTGTTTTCATTTGGAAGGGTTGACAGGCCGATTAGTCCCACCAACATGGTAGGTGATGGAAAAGATAGGACAAGAGCTAAAGCAGCTTCGCGGGGAGGGCAGTGTGTTGAGACGTCGGACTCATGATGTTTCATTTTACATAGACCATATTCTGTTATTCTTTCTAATTATGTTTTTCTTTGCATAATAGGAGGAACTGCTGAGGAATCAGATTTAAGGACACCCTGTATCATGAGGGATGGCTTTCTGACCGACTCCATCCAATCAGAATGCTAGGACAATAACGCACTCACTAGTTCAGCTTATCGTCATCACCTTCTTGGCGCCCAGCATTTATGAGGCACCAGGGGTGTGACTATGAAACAAACCGGACACAATTCCTGCCCTCATGGGGCTCACATTCCAGTGGGAGAGAGAGATATTAAGTCGTAGTTGTAAGCAAAAAGGGAAAAGTTCTAGGCTAAGTGGAAGTGGATGCAAAGCCTTTGTGTCAGGAGGGAGTCTAGCTCATTTGAGAAACAGCAACCAGAGCCAGTATGTCTGAGGACGGAGAGTGGAGGGGAGAGGAGAGGGAAGGAGGAGTGGAAAATGAGGGCTGGGGCAGTTTGCAGGCGGGGTCAGGTCACACAGGGCTTCCTGGGCTAGCAAGGATTGCTGCGGATGGGATGTTTAAGAGGAAGAGGATGCAGTTTATGTTTTAAAGAGACCATCAGCTTACACGTGAAATTGGGGAGGAGTAAGACTCTTCAATCATTCATGACCTTGGCAGTTTTAAAGAGTACAGGCTAGTGAATTTGTAGACTGTCTCAAATTTGGGTTTGTCTGATGAGTCCCCATGACTAGATTCAGATTACGCATTTTTGCAAGAGTACTGTGGCAGTGATGTTCTGTCCTTCTCAGTGCGCGGTGTCAGGATGTGCATTCCTGCTGATGTTCACTTTGATCACCTGGTTGAGGTGGTGTCTGCCAGGCTTCTCTGCTGTAAACTATGGAACCATTATTTTCTCCTTTTAATTAATGAGGCTGTTGTGGGGAGATGCTTTGAGATTATGCAAACATCCTGTGTTCCTTCTTGAGGCTCTAGGGGAGGATCTCTTTCTTGCCTTTTTCCAGCTTCTATTTATTTATTTATTTATTTGTTTTTGACTGTGTTGAGTCTTAGTTGCAGCAGGTGGGATCTTCGTTGAGGCATGCAGGATCTTTCATTGTGGCCCACGGGCTTCTCTCTAGTTGTGGCATGCGAGTTTTCTCTTCTCTAGTTATGGCGCGCAGGCTCCAGGGCACGGGGGCTCTGTAGTTTGCCGCATGCTGGCGCTCTAGTTGAGGTGAGCGAGCTCAGTAGCTGTCGCATGGGTTTAGTCGCATGTGGGATGTTAGTTCCCTGACCAGGGATCGAAGCCACCTCGCCTGCATTGGAAGGCAGACTCTTTAACACTGGACCACCAGGGAAGCCCCACCTTTTTCCAGCTTCTAGAGGCTGCCCACATTCCTTGGCTCATGGCCCCTTCCTCCATCTTCTAAGCTGGTGACGTAGCATCTTTTCTCTCTGACTCTGCTTTCCTTTGCTTCTGTTGTCACATCACTTTCTTGCTATTTATATGACCCTCGTGCCAGGAATCATAAGGATTCTTGTGATTACATTCAGTCCACTGGGATAACCCGGGATAAACCTGCCATGTCAAGATCCTTAAATCAATCACATCTGCAAAATCCCTTCTACCGTATAAGGTCATGTATTCATAGGTTTCAGAGATTAGGATTGGGACATCTTTGGGAGTTCATTACTCAGCCTACCACATCCATCACCACTATCTGGGGCAGCTACGTTAGTTAGGATGAATGTTTGCTACTGTAACAGAGGATGAAAATAAAAGTGGCTTAAACACAAGAGAGCTATTTAATTCTCTCTCACAGACAGGCCCAGGCATGCAGTTCAGGACTGGGATGGCACCTCCATAGCATCAGGGACCCAGGCTCCTTCTATCTTGTTGCTCTGTTATCCTTACACACAGCTTCTGTCTCATGGTCAGAGATGGCTGCTTCAACTTCTATCATAATTTCTGAATTCCAGACAGCAGGAAAATGGAAAGATGGGAAGAAGCACTTTTTCTTCCTTTAAAGGAAAAACCCATATTGGGCACACAACAAGTCTATTCACATCCTGGTAGTCCCCAGGCAGTGCCCAGCTGCAAGGAACTCTGGGAGACTCTTTAGCTGGAGCCATGTGTCCAGCTAAAATGATATTACTGAGGAATAGGGGAGACAAGTAGTAGTCTTGCAGAGAGAGAGGCAAGAGGGCACTGTGATGCCTTTTGACTGATGTGATTTTCAAGAGAGGACAGACCAAGGTGGGGGAGCGGTGGGAGGTGCATGCTGTGACTTGGACTCCTTTGGCAGGAAGGCTCAGTGTTAATGCTGAGTCCAGCAGATAGGCGTAAACAGTGATACAGTTCCCTGGAATGGACCTGCTGCAGCCATGTTGATACCAGCTCAATATGGAGAGCAGAAAGTACGTGCAGTTTAGAGACAAACAGAACTGGACTTGTACTTGGTCTCTTCCACTCCATAAATGTGTAAACCACTTTGCGTTTCAGTTTTCAATAAATCAAGCGGGAATAATAAAACTGACCTTGGGGCTGCCATGAGGAATTAATGGAATGACCTAGTCCAGAGCCAGGCGCACAGTAGGTGCTCAAACAACATAGCTAGTGGCTGTGGGCTATTAGCAGCAATATCTCAGCTCTTAGAGACAGACACACATGATGCGGCTCTTTAAGCAGAAAGCCACTGAAAGACGGTAGAATGATTTGGTTCTAGCTGTTATCCTGCTATAATTTTTGTGTTTGGAAATTCATTAAGAACTCATTTTGATGAATCCCAAATGCATGCACCATGAAAAACAATTAGCATTAGTAGTGTAAAAGAAGGAGATCAATAAATAGATTCATTTTTAAACTGTAATAATTTATTTGCTTCCTGACTTTTGGGAAATACTGCATCTTTGGGTGACACGTCGACCATTAAATAGCCGAACTGTGATGATTTATGGAAGGAGGTTGATACGCGGCCCACAGACCCAGCTCCCAGGTTGGCGGCATCCACGCGCAATGAGCAACAACGGAAAGGAAGGGAGGCAGCCCTTTTTAGGAGCCGATGCAACCGGACAAAATGTTCATCAGGCATTTCTCATCCTCATGCGCTTCCCGAATGCAACACAGCAGATGGGAAAAATTAAGGAAACTGGTGCACCAAAGATGGGAGAGACAATCTGGCATCCATCAGACAATGAGCAGGGGGAGGAAGAAAGAGCTATTTGAAGATGAGCTGGTGAGGCTCTAAATGCAACATGTGCCGCTGCGGTGTCTGCCCTGGAGCGGGAATGCACAGGAAGGAATGTCTGGGTGAGGAAACGGAAGGTAGTTCTAGGCTGAGAAGGAGGGAAGGGGCTAAGGAAGGGAGGGTCTTTTGGCGTAGAGGGGAAGAAGGGAAATAGTGACATGGGTCACTCATCACCCGCTGCTTCATCCTTTCTGATGATCACAACTGGATGACAATGACCTTTTACTTCTCGTACCTGAGAAGCTGGAGCGGGCACTCAGAGGCAAAGGAGGCAAGGGTTTGCTTAGTGAAAAGGAGAAATGGGGTTGAAAGCAAAACTGCAGCCCTGCCCTTTTGCAGCCTCCTGTGGGATGTCACGGGGGCAGCAGTGGGTAGACAGTGTATGGGCTCTGCCTGGGAGAACAGTGGCACCACTGGGGCTTGGGGATATGGACAGCCCAAAGGCACCACCCGTGATGCCCGAAGGCCACCTGCCAGGCTGCTGGGTGAGCAGACAGCAGGGCCGAGAGCAGCCTGGTCTGGCCGGAGGCTGCAGATGGCCAGGCCCGGGATGCGGGGCCAGCACAGATTACATTTTAAGGTGATATCATCTTTGACCTCTGGGACCTCCAGGGCCACTGGTCATCCATCTTAGAGCCGCTGACCAGCAACCTCTGGGCTATTTTTATGGCCAGCAAACATTGCCCATTGATTGAATTGATTGAAATCTGCATCTGTTTCGTGGAGAAAGGACAGGGCCTCACAACTCCAACGTGCAGCTTGCTTTTCCGTTATTGCCTCCGACCCACTCTTCTCCCCTTCCCACTCCCAGCACTGACGCATGTGTGGAAACAGGGCACACACAGAGACACGCACATGCCGAACACACACACAGCCCCCCCCACACACACATGCACAATCACAAACACAGATACACACTCACCGCATTTTTTTGCAGCAGATTTCCTGGCTCGCTGCTTATTTCCTGTCAAACGTTAGAGGGATCTTCAGAGGAATTTAGTTGAGAAAAAGCATAGGTTGTGTAGTTCAGGGGGAGTCCACACAGAGATCTACCAAAATGCTCAGTCGGGAGCTTGAAAGGTGAAAAAACAAGCAAATGAAACCTATCTGGGATTAAAAAAAAAATCTTGTCTGGTGAATGTGCCCTGTGGCCACTGGGCTAAGCTGAGCGCCTTTTCCCATCCCTCCCTTTCCTGCCTGTTTAGGGTGCAACCTGGGCGAGGTAGGCGGGCACAAGGGAAGCAGGGGCTGTGTTTACTCCGGGGGGTTGGTGCAGGCTCATATCCCAGCAGGACCGCAGGCCCCCCAGGCCTCCACCCCCAGGGCCCAGGCACAGCTTCAGGTGCACAGCCTCCTCCCCTGCGCGGCAGCCAGCGAGGACGGAGGCTGTGGAGGGAGAGGACGATGCGGTTCCAGTCTGTTCTTCAAGGGTCCCCATTGGCCTCTCCTCTTTTAGTCCAGCCTGCGGGTCCTGGGACTTCAAAGGCACAGGACCCAACATGGCCCCCACAGTGCTGTGAGGTCAAATCCCTGCGATGGATTCTTTCCATCACGCCTTGTGGTTCCAGTTCTTTGGCTGAGCCCTGACCCAAGAACGTATCATAAAGGGAAGACATTGACATACACAATCACAAGGCCTTTGTTCCAGGAAGTGACCACAGCTGTCGCACTTACATTGCAGACACATCAGCCTTGCTGATTTCCTGGGCCTCTGGGCTGGGGTCCAGGGAGGTCCCACCTATGCCAGGCGTGCACAGACCCCACCCCCAACCTGGACTGATGGACCCTGGCTCTGAGCATCCCGCCTGCCCGCTGGACCATTTTAATACCTCCCCTCCTTCACCTCCCCTCCCCTCTCACCCCCATCCCCTCACTCCCCAAGCACAGGAACCATCCAGTTCTGGAATTTTCCTCCTTCTGAGGCTCTCTCTGGGGAGCAGACCAGTGAGTCCTGGGAGCGGCACCTCTTTTCTGACTCAGAGCCCACACGGAGTGACGAAGGTGCGAAAAGGAAAGAAGGAAGGTGGGGTGAGGAGGGGGCCCCCAAGCCTCTGAGGAGAAGTCAGGACGGTCTGCAGGTTCCTATGAGGCCTTTTGCTAACAGCCTCACTCCCTTCCTCTCCTCCCTCCTCTCTGTCCCCTGATCTGTGTGTGTGTGTGGGTGTGTGTGTGTGTGTGTGTGTGGAGGGGGGCAGGGTCCAGCCTTGTCTACATCTGCATCTCGTAGGAATCAGCTGCACGGCTCTCAGAAATGCACCCCAGGAGGTCCCAGTAGGAAGCAGATGCTACCCTGTGGTCCCTGAAAGCAACTTTTCTGTAGGAGCCATTATTTCTGGATTGGAAGGAAAGAAAACCCTGGTCTCCCCGCCCCCTCCCTTTCTCCAGGCCCCGCCCACTCCCCTCAGGGGACGGAGGGTCCTCCCCCGGGGTGGGGAGGGGGTGGGGCCTGGGGAGCCCTTCAGCTGGATGGTTGGGTTGGGTGGTCGAGAGGCTCCTTGCACGGTGCGGGGGGGGGGGGGGGGGGGGGGGGCGAGGGGACATGGCAGTGGCTGCAGGGAGAGCACCAGGGTCGTCACAAGATGCTGGTGACCCACCCTAGACTGGGGAGAAGCCCTTTCGGTTTAAGCCTTTGATCTAATGCCAGACTGAAGATAGGCTCCTGGGATCAGCTCCCGCAAAGAAAACAGCAAAAACCAAAACCAAAAAAAAAAATCAGTTTCAAGGGAATTTCCTTAGTGGGAAATGGGGCAAATTGGCAGCCCGGAGCCTGGGCCACCTGGCACCGGGCAGGGACCTGAGGGCACGGTAAGCAACAGCCCCAGAATCTGCTGGGGGTGGCGGGTGCAGCGCTTCTCCATGCTGCTCCACGCCAGGGCCCAGCCTGGCCGACCACACAGGCCACCTCCGTGTTCACCTGGACCCTGCCCTCTGACTCTGAGGTGACCAGGTGGCTTAGGAGCAAAACCATAGATCCTCGGAGCTGGGCTGGTTCAAATGTGAACCCTCGTTCAAATCCCAGCTCTTCCCTTTCTAGTCATTGTGACCTTGGGCGTTAGTTACTGCTGCTGCCCTCAAGGTTCCTTTCTGTAAAATGGGCAGTAGGATATTATCTCCATGGTGCTTGTAAGAAACAGCCAGGCTGATGTGCTTAATGCCCACCTTGCCCTGCCCATTGCAGGGCTTTTCACTACCGACAGTTTGCGTGGATAATCCTTGTGCCGTGTGGGATGTTTAACAGTATCCCTGGCCTCTACTCATTGGATGCCAGTAGCATCTCCCAAGTTGTGAGGATCAAAATGTGTCCAGACATTGCCCAGTGTTCCCTGGGGGACAGAATTGTCCGCTTGAGAACCAGAGCCCTGCAGAGATGAGGATCCGCGGGTCTCCACGGGGTGGACCAGGGGGCAGAAGGCCCTGCCCTCAACGATTGCTCCCCGCTACAAGCTGGGGCCTTGGACAAGGCCTCTGGTCTCTCTGGTCCTGTTCCCTTGCCTGTAAAAATGGGATAATAACATACCCGCCAAGAAGCTCCTAGAATCACAGGCTGATCGTGATGTAACCGTATTTATAAGCCAAGTGTTATTTGAAGGTAAGGCATCGTCACGTTGGAATGGGGGCCCCAGAGGACAGGAATTTTGTCTGGCCGATTCACTGTCACACAGAGAGGCTCAGGAAATGGGCCCTGCCTGAAAGAGCGAATATTCCACGTGCTGCCGGGGTCCAGTGAACTGGGCTAGACCCTGGGGCTCCTTGCAGCCATGAAAGTCGATGAAATTGATTCATCGTGACCCTTTGACCCCTGCAGTAGGGCTGTCCCTGGGAGGTTGGTCTCCAACGGGAGTGTGCACGAATCCGCTGGGGGCTTGTCAGCGTGGAGAGCGCCAGGCGGTGGGCCCAGGAACCTGCATTTGGACAGGGTTTCCCTCACAAGCAGACTGGGCCACCTCGCCACCCACACTGTCACCACCCCCGGGGGAGCCGTGATTTCCCCGGCCCTCGAACGAAGGTCCTCAGCCTGTGGGGCCCCTGTTAGAACAGTCAGCAGCTCTCTGGCTCTGCCCTCTGGCTGTAGCTGTGGGCACCGGAATGATGCCCCCCGGGGACCTGCATGTGCCGGGAGCAGGTACCCCAGCGACTGAGCAGGCCTCCCAACAGGCTTCAGCCCCCACCCCTCCCAAGGGCTGATGGGCACCAGCGTGGAGACCCCCAGCCCTTCCCCCGGGAGATGGGGCACCCCGACTCTGCCCCCGGGTCCCGGCAGGCAGCGCCATCCATGGCCTTTGTGGGCCTTTCCTGTGCCCAGGATTTGCTTTCTGATTTGCTTCATGCTTATTGTCTTGGCTTTGGAAAAAAAGCTGAAAGAGGCCCTGGGGTTCAGGAATGTGGGCTCTGCTTTTGGAGGACCTTGAGTCTGAGAGCCTCAGACAGGAACTGGGACATAATGGTCCCGCACAGCCTCTGTTGTCACTGCCCCGATCACCTATGCAAAGTGGGCTTTCCTTGGGTGTAGTAGGTCCTCAATGAATTCTGTTTTAAGTAAAACAGAATCTTGGAAATTTGCAAGCAATATCTAAGCTTCCCCCAAGGCCTCCGTTGTATGTAAATCCTCACTGCAGCTTTAAACCTGCCTGGAAGCCACCTCTGACAGATTCTAAATCACGCTCGAGAGGCACAAATTCCCCACAGTTTTCCCCAAGCCTCCTCAGTTCTGCTTCTTAAGCAGAAACCCACAAGCTCCATGAAAACAGAGCATGATAACCTCAATTTAAGAACCCTACACATTTTTTTTTTGGTTGTTGTTATTCAAAAGCCTGAGGTAAGTTAATCAGGGTTCTTCATAGCAGCTTCATTGGTTACTGTTCTGCCCCAAGACTTACCCAGGGCTTGGAAGAGCTGGCTCTTCCCACGTTCCCCCCGACCCGGCCCGCCCCAGCCTGGGGCAAACCCCTCCCCAGCTTGACTCGGGACATCCACGCTGCCTCTAGGCTCCGGGGAGATGAGCGATGGGTGGGCAAAGGTACAGGCTTCAGACTTACTATTTTGCAGGCACCAATGGTTCCCAACTGGGCTTTCCCCCAACACCCTTTTATGCACGAAACTGCTCCTTGTACAGAGATGAACCTCTTCCTTTTGTCCTCACTTCCTACTTTATCATGCTCTTTACCCATCAACAACATTTCCACACGTTCTTGAAGCTTCAGAAAGTACAGAGGGTAGAAAAGAGTGTTCTTGGATGGGGTGGGTGCTTGCCCCGGTCACTCCGATTCCTCTCATCTACGTGGTAAAATGGAAAGGGTTACCAATGTGAGTTTGGTCCTGAAACCTGGGGGGAATGGGGCGGAGGCGGGTGTTTTGGTAAGAAAGTTCTTTATGCGTCTGAGCCACACTCGGTCCCCTCTCTGTGTCTACCTAGAAAAGTGAAAGGGCAGCAGCCTGACTCTCAAACCTCCTGCGCTGCAGGTAAGGACTTCTAGCTCCGTGCAGTGGACTTGGTCTTGGCTCTGTGGTTGGACCGGAAGTAGGATCAGGTGGTGTTACCTGCAGAGACAGAGACAGGGATGGAGCAAGGTCCACAGGCAGCTGCCAGGCCTGGAGGCAGGACCTGGCAAGCAGGGCCAGCATCAGGAAGCATGCGGAGACCCAGGCTGGAACTGACACTGAATTTTTACAGGCGAGCCGACTTATAAAGCACAGTTAGATGTGCCCAGCCGGGGCGCGTGGCCCAGGTGGGCTGGGAGGGCAGTCATCTGGGCCCTGTGGTGTGAATATGACTTTGGAGTGAAAGCTGATGTAGGTAGGAGTCCACTCACTTCCTGCCCAACTCAGATGGGAATGGCGCCCCACTCCTGCCTGTGAGAGCGGGGCTGAATTTAGCTTCTGACAACAGAGGAAGCACCTGAATGCTAAGACAGGTGACATCTCCTAAATTAAACCTCACGTGACATGGCTGTAAAGGCCTCTAGGGATCATCTCACTCAACCTCAAAAAACCAAGGCCCATGGGGCCAGTGTCTTATCCATCACGACACAGCTGACTAGTAGCCTTGGGGGCTCTCTCTTCTCCTTCACTGGTCCTCAGCTCCACCAACACTGCTGCCCACTTTACATGACAAATATCTTGTAATGACCTCTTATCTATCTTGATATTAAGTTTATAGATAATATAACTTCCCTATATACATAATAAAAAATCAATATAATGCCCTACATGTAATATAAGGGGGAAATAAAAGGGAAGTAATTCATAAAGAAGTAGTTCAATAAATAGCTACACAGGCACAACTACACTGAAAGCCCATCACCAGGTAGACTGATAGAAATATATCATACTGGTGACTTAAATACCTTTAGTGTTGTTGCTATTGATTGTGTGATTTTCTGAAATGGTAAACAACTCTTGGTGAAGTTGCCCCCAAGACAAAATACAATCTCCCCCTTTTGGGGAAATTTTAGCCCAAATTCCCTAGAAAACAGTATGAGGTAGGGTTAAAGGGCTGATGTTTCTCTAGGAGGTACAGTCCCAGGGCAGCAAGAGTGAAGGATGAAAAGCCATACAGGATGATGTGTTCCTGGGGAAGCCACTTCTTCAGACACACTTATGTTCAGCCCCATAAGGAAGTTTCCACATGGACCAGATGGAGAGGAGCTGTTCACACTTCAGAACAGTCCACCAGGAAAAGGAGAGGAGCTAGAATCCTCATGCCTCTTGGCTGAAGTTGGTTCCATGAAGAGTTGACTCTCCTGCCCCTCTGGGTTACATCCTCTGGTCCTCAAGGCAACTGTACCCTCTTGAGTCAGGCCTTTGGTCTGACTCCAGAAGCAGCAGAAATATCACGTGGGGACAGGGTTGGTTGGCCTCAGGTGTGGCACAGAGTCGGCTGGACCAGGATGCTGAGGGGCTGGGAGGCGGGCACAGCCCAGAGAATCTGAGAAGGTGAAGAGGCAGAGTCTGGTAGAATAGAGTGGTGGCATTCCTGGCAGAGTTGGTGTATCTTAAAACCTTAAAAAAAATTGTTTTGTGTTTTTGTTTTTTTAAAAAAAGAGTTATGTTTCAGGCTCAGACTACGTAAATGTTTGGTGGAACATTTGAAAGTTATGTAGAACACAGGACAAGTGTGTGTGGCTGGGACAGTTGGGGAGATTACAGGGAAATGACAGCTGATGTTTATAAGATCCAGGCATTGTTCCAGGGGCTTTGTTCCGATTCATTCACTGAACATGCACAACCACCTTAGGAAATAGGGACAATTATTTCTTTTTCTTTTTCCTATTTCAACTTTTGGCTGCATTCCATCCTCGTTGCTGCACACAGGCTTTCTCTAGTTGCAGTGAGTGGGGGCTACTCTTCATTGTGGTGTGCGGGCTTCTCATTGTGGTGGTTTCTCTTATTGCGAAGCACAGGCTCTAGGCACGCAGGCTTCAGTAGCTGTGGCTTGAGGGCCCTAGAGCACAGGTTCAGTAGTTGTGGTACACGGGCTTAGTTGCTCCGTGGCATGTGGAATCTTCTGGGACAAGGGATTGAACTTATGTCACCTGCACTGGCAGGTGGATTCTTAACTACTGTGCCACCAGGGAAGTCCCAGAGACAATTATTGATGAGGAAACTGAGGCCATACTCTTAGCTCCAGCAGCCCAGCCTCATCAACTAACTGCCAGTTGTATCTCCTACCAATCACATGCCAAACAAAGCACTCCTGCAAATGCCAACCCCCTCCCCCATGGGAGCAGTGGGTTCTGTTCTCCATGGACCTGTTCTCTTCACAGACACACAGCCTGATAGGGTGTCAACTTTGAGCTCCAGGTTTACTAACTGTGGGCAGGATCAGGGATGGGGTGGGGTGTGATGGGAGGGGCCATGGAGTAAAGGGATGGAGGAAGGAAGAACAGTTTGGCTCATCTGCGTGAAATCCATTTCATTACACTTCTAGATAGCAAGGCAGGCTGGCCCTTTGGCCAAAGTCGTTGCTGAAGATTTTCAGGAGTTTTAACTGTTTTTGCCCAGATTCTGGTGCAGTACCAGAAAAATCTTTTTTAAAAGAGAGAAACCGAATCCCAAAAGCAAACCAACCTTCTGTGTCTGTCTTCTTACAGCTGAGGGGTTGCTCTTTGTGGCCAAAAGCCAGCTGGGTGTCACCAGGCCCGTGAAGCCCCTGGTGTGCCAGTTGGACCCCATCTGAATCTCAGTTCCGAGGGCGGCTTTGAAACACAGCCGCTGCCAGAAACGTCTGGTGATTCTGGCCGTGCAGAACCCAAGGGGGTGGTTTCTCCCCGCAGAGCTTCTGACAGGCATCTGCACTGGGAAATCTAGCCCCCAGCCTCCCGGCGGGTGGCCTCAGTCCTGCCAAACCACCAGGCATGAGGTGCCCAGGCCAGTGGGGGCGAGGGGTGGAGGGGAAGCTGGAGTCCCCACAGCTAACTCAAGAACGCCTCTTAGGTGGAGTGGAGCCCAGCTTATCCTGGGGCCAAACCTGCCTTCCATTTTCTCTACCAGCCGAGATGACATCTGAGACTATCAGCATCTCACTCACTCCTGGGATAAATAAAACAATAATAATGATGATGGCTACGCCTCATCTGGCACCTCCTGTGTCCTGGATACTGTTCTCAGCAGCTTATGTGTGTTAACCCTGGCAACAACCCTGCAAGGTGTGTGCATTCATCATTGGCTACCCCCATTTTACAGATGAGAAAACTAAGGCACAATCAGTTCACGGGATTGGTCCAAGGTCATGCCATCCAGTAAGTGGCTCCTGGACATGTGTTTCTAACCATTGCCCCCGGTGCCCCCCTGCTGCAATCCAGAGCAACGCACAGCCCCAGAGCTCTGCTCCTGTCTGGCCACCAGCTCCCCTGCCACACAGAGCAGGGGACACCAATATGGCATCGGCAGCCCAGAATCAATGACTGCAGCCCTCTTCAAGTTCAGCCTCCTGTCTTATGTGGCCTCCATGCTGCCTCTCTCTACAGCCTGGCCGCGCAGACACTGCTGCCAGCTCCCTGACACTCTCTTTCCTGCTCAAGCCAGACTGCGTCTCCCTCTCAGGAAATTTCAAAGGAGGCCAGAGGGGTCTGATTCTTCATCACCTTGTTCCCCGGGGCTGACATGACACCTCCTTCTGTTCCACTCTGGTCCTTCCAGCCTCCTATTCTTCCTCATCCCTCATCTCACCCCTGGGCCCTTCACCCTCTACCTAGAGGGCCCTGCTCCTCTTCATCCTCTCGGAGCCTCCACGATACTCCACATCCTATGCTCCTGGCCCTTGAATAACAGATCTCCTGACCTGGAATTGCCTGGGCACTGGATGTACAAGGTCAGAGATGAGATGGTTGACAGAGCTTAAATAGCAGTATTGGTTCTCTTATTAAAATGAGCAGCTATTTAATTTCATGCCAACTCATGATAGTGTTCATACTCCAGGATAGGAAAAAAATAAATAAATAGAAAAAAGAGAAGAGAAACAAAAATCAACGGAAGGAGAGTTTCCATTTGGAATCAAATAGGTCCCCATTTATTTGCACTTGAAATTCTGGAGTCAAAGGGATTCCAGGCCTTGCCGGTGGACTTTGAGCCCTCCTTGCCTGCTCACAGGGTTGTGGGGCCCCAGGGGTTTGGGGACCCCTCCCCAGAGCTGGCTCAGGCCCAGGCTGAACTGGGCGTTGGCGCGGATGTGGTCCACCCTGAACTACTCCCAGACCCCCAGCGCTCGGTGTGCCACTGCCCAGGAGCCGGGTGCCCAGCAGCCCTTTGTTGTCCGCTGCCCAATGTGCATTCTGCAGTGGGCACAGCAGGGACCCTGCCACAAGGGCCTCTGCCCGTGAGTGAGGCGTGAGCGAGGGATTATGACGGGATGGGCCTGCCTGCAGCGGCAGATGGTAGCGCTTAGTGCTGAACTGCGCTCGGGTGCTTTGAACATCTTGAAAAGATTGCTTTAGAAGTTAAACTTGGCTTGGGAGCGACAATATGGTTCAGTCTGTGGCTTTGAAAAGGCCCCGGGGTAGGGTGAGGGGGGAGGCTGTTTCATGTTCCCCCGGCCTCGCTTTGGCTCTTGTTCACGGAGCCCTGTTTTTCACATGTCCTGTGGCCACAGCAGCTCCTGAATTTCGACTCCATTGTCTGGGAGTCCTGTCTGCTCTGTCGCCTGTGCTGCTGGAAAGGCCAGGCTGGCTGTCCTGGGCCATCCTTTGAGGACACATTTAGATGCCTGGGGCAGCTGGTCAGACCCGCATCCTCAGGGCAGCAGCGAGGTCGGAGCTGTGTTTTGCTGGTGCCTCTAGTTCAGCCCATGGAGGGTTTGCTGAGCATCCAAATAGGGCTTTGGGTCCCAAATCTTTTGGCACCAGCCAGGACCAATTTACAGCTTCTTGAATCCTGGAGCTCAGGGCTAATTGCACCGGAATAATACCCTCCAAATCCCCATCCTAGGCTTGTCCTATTTAACGAATCCTTTGAGGGACAAAGAGTTTGATCATCTCTGTAATACCTCCCCTCCCCACCCCACAATTTTCCTGTCTTCAATTTGGTCACTCTAAATTCTTTTTAGAAAGACCCAAGCTTCTCCCCAAGGAAGTCACCCAGGAGCATCTTTAGGGGCAGGGGAGGACTTTAAATTGGCAGAAAAGAACTGTGATCCCCAGCCAGGCTGACCACTGCTGCTCACAGTAGCTTCAGCAGCTAGAAGCAGGCTCCATTGGCCATTCATGAGATGTCAGGTGGGCTACAGATGGAACACGGCATTATTGATTTTTACTAGCCTGCTAAAATTGAAAGGAAAAAAAAAAAACCCTTCTTAAAAGCTCCGGGTTAAGCTTTGTTTCCTAAATGATGATTCCAGGGCTCCGAGTTTGTCAAAGGCAAATTTAAAATATCAGGGCTGTTGGAGATATAATAAAATGAAATCTTCTTACAGCTATTAACTTCAGAGAGGAGGGGATCTCTGCTCAGGCTTGGGGGTCCCAGGGAGGGGAGAGAGCCTCACGGGGAAGGGAGGGCAGAAGCCCAAGGAACAAACCCAGCGGCCCCTCCCTCCATGTCAGTTCTTTTGATAAGATCGGAGGTGAATCTAAAGAAATGAAACCCAACCGCTCTGAATTGACACCAGTTCCCTGGTGAGGCAATGACAGGGGCTGGGATCAGGGCACCTGACGGGCCCCATCGAGGGCACTGACTTGGAAAATGGGGAAAGTTTGGGGTCAGACGGATGTGCTCTCAGGGGACGAAGCTGAGGCTGAGGAGACCGGGTTGCACACCCCCACCACCGCCATTACTTATTTAGAGGTTTTCTCTGCCGCTCGTCCTTCTGAGAGGGTGCCTGTTTCCAGCGATGGGCCCCCCGCCCCTTCCCGGCATGTTCAGGGCACAGTCAAGTCTGCGGAGGGATTCGCACCTCATTCGGCTTTCTAGGTTGGTGTGCTGCTTGATGCCATGTTGCTGATCGCATGCTCCGGTCGGGTCATTTTCCTCCACATCTTTGAACCTAACAAAGCATCTCAGGAAAACTCCCTGTAAGTCCACCAAAGGGTGAATGCTTACACTGTGGCCTGCTAGGAATGAGGGCCCTGGTCATTCTATCCTCCCGAGAGTGTGTGTTCATGTGTGGACACGCATGTGTGCATACATGCATGTGTGCTTGTGTGTGCACGTACGTGCCCGTGTGTGTGCCTGTGAAGGTCTTTGTCTGCCTGTCAGGTGGAGGTGCGAATGCCATTTGGCTGGTGCTGACTTCCTCCCGCACTGCGCAGGAGCACTGCAGCATTGTCGGAAGTATATTGATTGATGGACTGATTGACCTTTTTTGAAATTAAACGAGCATGGAGCTGGGCGCTATGAGTCCAGAGATATGACCGATAGATCGACCAGCAGATATCCACTGAGCCCCAGACAGCCCTGTGCTGGGCACTATGGGGGCGTCACAGAAGCAAATGGTACCCTCCCCTCCCCAGGGTTACAAAACGTGTGTGTCAGTCGTCAGTTTCTATTGGGTCCTGAAGTCACAGAACTTCAGAGCTGGACGGGGCTCTGGGGCCCCTCGCCTGCCTTCTTACCTTGTGGATGAGGAAGCAGAGGCTCCGGGAGTTCACCTGTCCTGTGTTAGGCTTCACGGGCGTCCTGGATTCCACTCTGTGATGCTAAGCGCGGGACAGCCCCACGTCTCGTTAAAGGCACCGTCTCTGCTCTCAAGTTGCTGGTGGGCCCAGTGGACGTTTGAGTGACCCGCCTTCAGGACTTCACTTCCATCAGATGCGGGGGGGGGGGGGGGGGGGGGGTCATTCACAGGTGCTGGGAAGCTCCGCAAAAAGGCCTTGGGAACCTCTCACAATCCATCTCAGGAATGGGAGAGGCTCAGGTCCTACCTTATTGCCGTGATTACACGACAGTTCCCTTTGCTTCGGCAATAACTCCAGGTGCTTTGTGGAGGGCTCTTCAATCTCCGTCTATGTTATTTTATTTTATTTATTTTAAAATTTGCAAATTTGATTTTAATTATTTAATTAACTAATTAATTAACATTTTGGCTGCACCGTGCGGCTTGCAAGATCTCAGTTCCCCAACCAAGGCTTGAACCCAGGCCACGGCAGTGAAAATGCCAAATCCTAACCACTGGACCACCAGGGAACTCCCACTCTCTAGCCCTTTTAATTCGCAGAATAGCATCATGAATGGAGTACACATGAGGACACTAAAGCACAGAGAAGTGGCACGACTTGCCCAAGGACACACAGCTAGTGCGTAGTGTCAGGATTTACATGTGGATACCGATTCTGCTAGTCAAAGTAGAACAAATTCAACAACTCATGTTGTGTTTGTTTCTTTACTTCCTGCTGACTGCATAGCATTTATTTCTTTATTGCTAAGAGCACTGGCTATTGTGAGGTTAATGTAGACAAAGTATGTTCCAGCACCCCTTTATAGAGCCTAGGTTGGGTGACTGGACCCATGCATGCCTAACCCTGTTTCATGAAGTGTTGGCAGCCTCTTGTCAAGGCTCATAGGCGTGTGACCAGAGCGGCTATCATAAAGTCTGTGCCATAACACACAAAACAGATTGGAGTCATGTGGTTTGGGGTAATCTTTCCTCTCCCCCCGCCCAAGAAAGACAAATGGCTTTTGAAGTAATTTTTTTTTCCATTTTAGAAATTTTTAAAAAATGAATTAAGATTTTAATTGCCTATCGTATGCCTTGCACACAATTTCAAGGTGATATCAAATTCCTTTCTTCTCTGGTGATGAAATCTGTTCTTGGTCAAAGATGGTCAACTTACAGGTATTGTGATGATCAGTCGGAAAGATGCAAATTGTACTGTGCAGTGTACTCTTGTTTATTTAGCATTTCCCCCAGTTATAGCATTTGAGCCCTTGGTTTAATGTCGGGTGAGCTGTTCGTGGCCATGTCTTCAGGAACAGTGGCATTTGGCTACCTAAAAAGAAACATCTGCAGAGAGAGCAGAAGGGAGAGGTTAGCTGGTCTCTAGCAAACGGGGGAGTTTTACCCAGACTCCATTTTGAGGACAGAATTATGGAAGTGCTAGAATTTCCAGAGCAACCTCTTCTACACCTTCCTCCGATCTACCCCCACCCCTGCCCCCTTTAATTAGGTTGATTGGTTTGTCCCTGACCGTAACCAAGGTAACCAGGGCCCTCCTGGTTCTTGTCTCTAGCGAGAGGACGGATGCCCAGCAAGA
The DNA here is from genome assembly GCF_030028045.1 of Hippopotamus amphibius kiboko. Classification (NCBI taxonomy): domain Eukaryota; kingdom Metazoa; phylum Chordata; class Mammalia; order Artiodactyla; family Hippopotamidae; genus Hippopotamus; species Hippopotamus amphibius. Next base: position 97,450,743 of record NC_080196.1, read on the forward strand.
GTTTAACTCAGAGGGGACCCTGGTGACCAGGGATGCAGAGTCTCCCTTCCCGGAGCTGCTGGGGCTGATTGACAGCTGAAAGGCTGGAAGTGTCACTGAGAGACAGAGGAGGACCTGGCACTATGGATAGATTTTTATCACTTTCCTGAATACTTCCAATTACAGGCATTAGTTCCAAGGCTTTGTTTAGCAATTGGTGCCCCAGCAATTGGGTTTTGTTCATTGATTTACATGAATGCATATTGTAGCTGGCTTCTCAGGATACATAATTTGCATCATTGCTTTTGTTCCATGGAACTCTTTAGGGAACACGGGAGAATGAAAATATCACAGGAGGGGCGCTCCCCCCTTTCCTGATGAATCTGGTTAGTTGTAGGGACGGGCAGGGGGTTGGGGGGAGCAACCAGATTCTCTCATGGCGGGAGACAGGCCGCAGCCCCATCCTGACTTCTCTCTCACCTCAGCCCCATGCTGAGGGCAGGCTTTCTCAACCTCTGCAGTACTGACATTTGGGACCGGATGCTTCTTTGTTTGGGGCCATCCTGTGCCTTGCAGGATGCATAGCAACATGCCTGGACTCTGCACCCTAGATGCCAGATGTGACACCCCAAAGTGTCTCTAGCTATCGCTGAATGTCCCCAGAGGGCAAAAGCACCTCTGGTTGAGAACCACTGGCTCACGGTAACCAGGGATTCAAGCAGACCCAGACTTGCTACAAGCCCTGGTATAGGACTTAGAATTTAGGTCTCCTTAGGGACCGGAAGGTGAGTGGGGGGGTGGGGAGGAGGATGAAGCTGGATCAGAGTCACCTGCTAGGAGGAAAAAGCTCTCACCAGAAAAAAGAAAATTAGCCAACTCTTCTATAAACCTCAAGGCAGCTCAATATTTTACTTAGATGATCTAATTTAAGTTTTACAATCAACCTATGCGGTTGGTACTCTCATTCTTCTCCTTCCCTGAATGAGGAAACTTAGGCAAAGGGAAGATAAGTAATTTGCTCAAGGTCAAAAAAGCTAATTAGGAGCAAAACTGGGATTTGAACCCAGGCCAACTTGGCACCTTCTATTTCAACACTGGGTTAAGACCCTGGAGAAAGCAGTAACTCTCAGACCTCTGTTTCTGCATGTGGACCCTGCTAGCTCTCTGGGGGATGCTTTTATTGCATCTGTTGCAGCTGTTCCCATTGCCAGGGGAGCGGCTGGCCAACCTCATTGCATAACAATGCCCAGAAAAAAAAAAAAAAAGAACGACCCTGCTTAGTGCATCGTGACAGGGAAATGCTTAGTCTCTCCAGCAGAGCCTCCCTGGGGTCACGGGGCAGAATCCTGTGAGCACTGGTTGGCAGTGACCCCTCCCAGGTCCGGTTCCTTTCTTCTGGGCTCATCAAGTCTCCCTTTTAAAAACTGTGGCTTCGTCAAAAGATGCATTTAACCTCCGCCACACCACTCGGGAGCCTTGTTTACTAAACAAAGCTGCTGCAGCGTCAGGGCCTCTGGGGAACAGGCTAGGTGGAAGGGCAGGGGTCAAGAAGCGGGTTCAAAAGGCTGAGACCCTGGGGAAAAAGGGAGATTAAACATCCTCCTTTTCCAATCGGGAGGTTTGGATAATTAATTGGTCCCCGAACATGAAAGCCTTTGATGATTGTTCTGGGCGGTGGCCATTCAGCTCCCGCCCCTCATTCTCCCGGCCAGATCCTTTACAGCGTAGCATCGCGGCTGGAGTCAGACCAGCCTGATGGCCGAGTGGTCACATGGTTTAGCCTGCCGGGGGCCTCTGCCAGCTGCTGTGCCCACACAGTCCTCTCCTGAATCTCCTCCCACATGGAGGGCTGTCCCCTGGAGGGACTGGGCTGCTCAGGGCAAGGACAGTGGGGCCAACCCTAGCTCGATGCCTCCCTGGCGGGCATTGGTCTGTCTGGAGCTTGAGGAGAGTGCTAGCAGCCATGGGATCACTTCCTTTACATGCTCTGGGCTGATCCCAGGGTGACTTGGTCCCACTTTCAGACCCAGAAACATCCCCATGAGTATTCTGGCCTCGGGGTGCTTGGTGAGAGCCGGGTGATCTCTCTGTACCTTGAAGTCTTTTAAAATTCCTCTGCTACCCCCTACCCTACCTTTGACAAGCACAGCAAAGTTGAACATAAACCAGGACCATCCACACAGATGCTCACTGGAGGTCCTCCTGGAGGTCCTGCCCGATACTATGGTGCCATTTTACAGTTGAGAAGACAGAGGCTCCTCGTGAACACGCCAGCAGAGCTGAGATTCAGTTTGGGGCTCGTGGCTGTGCAGCTGTCTCTCTCTGTCTTCTCCAGCTGGAGCAGAGGTGTCTGCAGGATGGGCAGGTGGTGACTGGGGACAAGGGCTGGCCTACAGGGCAGTGAGCCGGGTTTCCCGAGGGCAGGTCCTGCCTGGTCCCTGCACAGCTCCAGCTGGGCTTGGGGGCTGAGGAGCCAGGCCTGGAAACGACCATTTTGGGCAGGACTCCTTGGGTCAAGGGCCAGCTCCCATCAAGTCAGGAGGTCAGCTGGCTAGCCCTGAGAGGCTGGGGCAGAACTGAGTTGCTGGAATTGGGTGCCGAGAGCCCGGGGGGCCAGAGGCCCTTGGGGGACGTTAAGCCCTCTGTGGAGGGAGCAGCCCTGCTGCCGTCACTGGCCAGAATGCTCAAGGGTGGAGCAGAGGGGAGGGGCCGGGACCCGGGTGGGGTGGGGGCTGGGGGCGTCCCGCGCGGTTGGTCGCTAAGTGCCCTAGAAATGTTGCGTGAAGGGCTCTCAGGTTTCCCTTTCTTCTTCCCGAAGAATCAATCCTGGGCCTCTGCTTTTGTGTGTGTGATAGTCCTGCTGTGAAGTACACTTAAGGAATCACGTTTTTCTAAAATTCTATAAATCGTTATCCTGGCCTTCTCCCCACCCCCTCCAAAATCATTCATCTACTGAAATATTTAGTGATGCGTGTGTTCTGTGCACACGAAGCGTGAGGAGGAAGAGGGGAAGCGGGCAGAGGGCAAGGGTCTGAGGGCGCACTGGTGTGTTGAGGGTGAGCCTGGCCTGTGGGTTGTGAGGTGGGCAGGGAGGGTGGGAGCACCAGGCTCTTTGGTGGACTCAGTTCTTCCACAGGGAGCGGTTCAGCCTGGTTCCTCTGCCCTTGCCAGGGCTGGAAACTGGCACTTTCAGGACTTTTCCACCCCCTCCTTTCACCCCCCCTGTACACACACACACACACACACACACACACACACACACACACAGAGACACACACACACATACACGCTAGCTCATGACAGGGCAGACCAGAGCAGCTCCGCCAGTGTCCCCCGGCAAGGCCTGATTGATTTGCAGCCGCTGGTGTGTTTAATGTCCCTTCTCCCCAAGTGCCCATCTCGGCGGCAGAGGTGCTACATTACCTCGCAGGCCTGGCTGCTGGCAACTGACGCCCCACACCCCTGAGGATGCCTGGGGAGGTTACAGGTGCAACAAGCAAAATGAAAATCCATAGTTTTTAAACCTTTATGAATTGAGAATGTAAACCTGGGAAATAGATCTGGAGTTACTAACGGACAATTGGTCTGACCAGCCCATCCATCCTGCGGGCACTGGGCTGAGGGCCCTCCTGCTACAGCTGCTCCTGACCCTGCAACTCTCCCCCAGCTGTCCTTCCCTCCCCACCGGTCGGAGGCAGGGATACGGATGCACGCATGAGAAAAGGACCTGCAGATGACCTGTGGGAGGCCTGGCCCGTGTGCCCAGCTGAGGCCGGAGGAAGGTACCAGCAGGAGGAACAGCAGTGGGCTTGGAAGAGGGATTCGGGCCCGATCCCCATTCGGGATCTTCTGAAACAGAGAGCCCCATCCCCACTTCTGGGCCCAGGCTAGACCCAGACCCACGTTTGATTATGTCTCCTCTGGCATAAAGGGGGCGTATCCCAACAGCACTAGATTCGATAGCCTTGCTACTCGTGGGGGTGGGGGTGGGGGAGGGGCCAGCCCTGGGGTCCTGACTGGTCCTAGCTGTCCACAGGTGCGTGTACTGACCCTTCAGGGCCTGCAAGCTTGCCAGGCACTCTGCCATCCCCACCTCTGTCACCCACCTCTTCTGTCCACTCCATCTCATGCAGCCACTGCCCCCCCACCCTGCATTCCCTACCCCCTACTGGCCTTTCCTTCACAGCATTGCTCCCAATCAGATCTGCTCTGCATTTTACTTATTTGCTGCTTTAACACCTGTCTCCCTACTAGGACATAAGCTCCGAGAGGGCAGGGGTTATGGTCTCTTCTGTTCAGTATCTTTTTCCCTGAGCACCTGGAAAAGTGCCTGGGAGGTATTAGGTGAGTAATAAATATTTGTTGAATAAATGAACATCTTGGAGGTGTGAGGCTCTTCCCCAGTTTAACTTAGCACTTCTGTCTCCACCTTTGAGAGGTATGGGGTCCCCCTTTCTGTTGCTGACCTGAGCCTGCCAGGACCCCTGCTTAGCTGCCGTGCAGTTCGTGCTTCCCCGACTCAGCCCAGCCTCATCCTCCTGCTCCAGGTGCACGACCATTCCCTGCCTGCTCCCACATTTTTCTCCTCTCTTTTCTTTTAGGCCTAAGGCCACATATTTAGTAAAGACACCCTGTTCCCTGCCCAACCCCATCCTTCAGCAAGCTCCCCTACTCAGAACACTTGCACACAACTGATGCTGAGCTGAAGGTTTCCTAAACGTCAGGGTGGACATTCCCTCCGGAGCAACAGCATGAGCCACCCCTCCCTCCAGGAAAATGGAAACAAGGGCACCAGGTCAGACCTCTCAGGAATAAGTTATGAAATCCACCCATGGTTGATCACAGCAGAGATAAACAGCTCTGAGAAGACGGACGAACACAAAAGAGGTATCAACAGATGTTAGTTTCCTTCCTCTTTCATTTTTTTACCACATAGTCTAGGGCGTTTGTAAATCAGAGTCTGTATCAGTCAGGATGAGTTAGGTTATGCTGCAGTAACAAATAAGGGTCATTTGTAGCATATGCTGCCGTAATGAAGGTTTATTTCTTCTTCATGCTACACATGACCCATGGCTGGAGGCTTGTCTTTGCTCTACAATGCTGGTAGAAGAGGTGCCATCTTGAACATCCCCTACTGTTGAAAGAGAGCACATCATAGATTGACATTGTCTTTAATCTCCTGCCTGGAAGTGACACCTATACCCCCACTAACTGTTCATTAGCCTGAAAAGCCTCATGGTCACACTTAACTTCAACGGAGCAAGAAGAGCAATCCTCCTGTGTGTTGGTGGGTTGCGGGTGGTCTCAGGGAAGGGGAGCAGAAATACTAGGTATTTCTGTAACTAGGTAACACGAATGACTCCCACAGGTGAGAGGCCTCCTTCTGAAAGAGCAGGTGCACCTGACCGCTGCCAACACTTTTCCTGTGTGAAGACCTCAGGAGTCCCTGTCTCTTCATTAGGCCAGACCTGTCGGGAAGACCCAGCTAATGGTCTCAGATTCTGCTTGAGTCCCTCTACACCCACCTCTTCTGAATGCAGCCCTGGTGCTTTGCAGCTGCCCTGACAGCCACAGAGGGCAGCCACAGGGCCATATGAATACATCTAGGTTGTTTATGGGGGATAGATCTGATGGACAGATTCTTTCTCTCCCTGTCCACTGGTTCCCCACCTACTCACCTTCATCTCAGAGCCCAGCTGAAGGGTGCTCCTGCCCTGCAGAGTGAAGAGGAGGGCAGGAGGCCTGGGCTGCAGACCTCGTGCCTATTTCCTTGGCACCCAGGCCACAAAGAACTGATTCTGGGGTTCAACCAGTCAGGGATCTGGCTTGCAAAGCTCAGGCTGCAGAGAAGGGAGTGGTTGCCTTCTAAGTGTCAGACTTGGCTTTTGGCTTTGCCTCTTTTTCTCTTTGTTGAAAAAGAGATGGTTTGCATGGTTGGTTTCAATAATACCTGTATTGATAGATCAAACTCTCTGGCCCTTCAATTTTTCCCCCAGTTTTGTTGAGATGTAATTGACAGAAAATATTGCATTAGTTTAAGGTATATGACATAATGATTTGATATACATATATATTGCAAAATGACCCCACAATAAGTTTAGTCAACATACGTCACCTCACATAGTTATAATTTTTTTCTTATGATGAGAATATTTAAGATCTACTCTTTTAGCAACTTTCAAATATAAATATAGTATTGTTAACTATAGTCACCATGCTGTAACATTACATTCTTAGGACTTATTTATCTCATAACTGGAAATTTGTACCTTTTGACCCCTCTCACCCATCATGTCCAACCCCGCCTCCTGCCACCCTTCTCTGGCAACCACCAATTTGTTCTCTGTTTCTATCAGTCTGGCTTTTGTAGATTCCACATATAGGCGATATCATACAGTATTTGTCTTTCTCTGTTTGATTTATTTCACTTTAAGGTCCATCCATGTTGTTGCAAATGGCAGGACTTCCTTCTTTCTCATGGCTGAATAATATTCCATTGTGTACACACATCATATCCTCTTTATCCATTCATCCATCGATGGAGACCTAGTCGTTTCCATGGCTTAGCTCTTCCATCTTTTTAATGCATGCCAACCTTGGGTGAATCCAGTTGTCTGCTGTCATTCATGTAGCTGAGGACTGTTGGGGGGAGTCTCCCAATAGGGCAGATTGATATCACTGTAAGTTTACAAACCCCAATCTCAAATGAGCCCTCAAACCCACCCAGCAGTCCTATGATGTTTCTCCAACCATCTCTCACTCTTTCACTCTTCAAAATTACTCATTCAGGACTTTGCCATTCCCTTCAAACTTTCAAACTCTTCTACCCTTGCGTCCTGCCTCACTGTTGGCTGTATATCTCAATCATGTTATTCTGGAGGTAATCGTGTCATTTGAAATAATGTTCAAGTCTCAGGTAATTCCTGCATAAACATTTATTTAATCTATAGCTCAGAGCCCATTATCAGTAAACTGTAACTATTGTAATAAAAAAGAATGGAATTGCTCTTTTGAATAGGAAAAAAAAGGAGGGGTATAGTGGGGAGAAGAAAACAAAAAAGAAAAAAGAGAGAGAGAAAAAAGAAATGGTTGTGAGCCACAGAAGGCTTTGGGTATGTCAACCCTCTTTCAAGTCAACTTTTTAATGAGTGAAGTGAGAAAAGAGCAGATGGATAAAGAAGATGTGCAATGTAATCAAGGCAAATGTGTCTTCTTGGCAAATGTTTTTTCTAAGTTGTTAGTGACACAAAAACCTCTGTAGAATCAGTTTCCTCCTAAGAGTTCTGGTGGCCTTGAACCACTTAGCATTTCAAAATGCAGCCAGACTTCCCCTATAGATGATGTTAGATTTCTGGACATTTGTGCCAGAGTCACCGTGTCAAGCAGGCAATAAATGGTTTAAAAATTTTAAAGGGAACATTACTCCTTCCCAACACAAAAATATCCGTGGTGAATTTTGCTTTCTTATTGTATACATGTTCAGTGTGATACTTTTCCTCCTTTTTCTCTTCAGCTTCGTGGCAGAGAAGGTACCGAAAGGGCACACAGAAATACCATGGATGCCTCAGTTAATCTGGAATGTTAGAAAGGAAAACTTTTTAAAAAACCAAAACAGTTGTACTGAGACTTTTAACAGAACAATTCATCCATTTAAAGTGTACAATTCAATGGTTTTTAGTATATTCACAGCGCTGTGCATCCACCACCACAATCAATTTTAGAATATTTTCATTATCCCAGAAAGAAACACCATATTTCTTGGCCATCACTTCCCAGTCTCCCCCAGCCCTAGGAAAACGCTAATCTACTTTCTGTTTCTGTAGGTTTAGCTGTTCTAGGCATTTCATACAAGGTACAACATATGGTCCTTTGTGACTGATTTCTTTCATTTAGCACGATGTTCTCAAGGTTCATTCATGGTGTAGCGTGGATCGGTACTTTAATTCTTTTTATTGACAAATAATATTCCATGGTATAGATATAGGCCATCCTAAACTTAGCTCAGAAACCTAAATATGTGACTTAGGAGGAAAAGAATCATAACAGGTGAAGAAAAGAAACCTACAGATATTTTAATACTAACCTGAAGTCTTCTAGCTGTGGGCTGACCTGAAAGGATTATACCCTCAAGGAGCGAATTATGATACATTTTTAAAAAGCATTTGGGTCAGTCTTGTTGAGAAGATCAGAGGTAAGGTTATGTAAGAAGGAACCACAGAGTTTTTTGAATACCATATTTTATAAATACGTTTCATATTGTTTGTTTGGAGAGGAAAATTGGAAAAATACATTTGTTTCAAGGCTAGTCATTAAGGTTCTTGGGACCACATTATTGAGCACAATATAACTCCACCAGCCCCCAGGAGGAGGCTACCCCCATGTAAAAGGGAAAGGTCTCTGGGGCCTCGGAAGCCATAAGCCTGAAGCTACAAAGTGAAGGCAAATCCACACAGATGCCCTTTCTCCTGCCACCCACACACCGCTGGCACGGTGCTCCCTGACGTCCAGCCCCTCCAGCCACACAGTATGTCTGTGCCCATCAGGGCTGTACTTAATCACCATCTTCTCAGGCACAGCCTGGAGCCAAAAGACTAGAGACTCAGAGAAGTGATAGTTGCTGATGAAGCAGCTGCCCTTGAACTTTTGCTAAGTATGGTACTCGCGCTTGATTGCAACCATGGCCTCAGTTCTTCATACCCTTTGCCACGTGGATTTGAGTCCCTTCCCTGACACTGCAGGCAGGGTGACCTGCCCCACCCTTTAACACTGGGCTCAGCCATGTAACTTGCTTTGGACAGTGGGATGTCAGCAAGCACAGGAGCAAGCCAGCTGAACTGCCTGGAGGAGGCCAGCTAAGATCAGCCGACAACCAGCCAACCCTGCCGTGTGAGGCACTGGCAACTCAGCAGAGCCCCGGAGGTGGCCCTCAGCTGACTCCAGACATTTGAATGTGAGCAGGGGTTACTGTTGTATGTGAATGAAGCCTTCGGTTGTTTGTTACTGGCATGTGATGGTGATCGGTAATCGATTTAGGACCTTCACAAAATCTTTTTTGAATTCACCAATTAGCTCCTGTTTTTACTAGTGAATATAATGTCCACATTCTTCTGGCCTCATCCTTCTCATGCCTGGATTTCTGATTTTCTCAGACCTCATCTAACATTCTGGTTTCTCACATGTTCCCGCCACATAACCTTTCCCTGCTCTTCCCTCCCGTTTTATACACCAGCGATTCATTATACTAATTGTCTCTCGCCATCTCTCGTTCCTTCATTATACAATGTGGACAAGGGAGCAAGAAGATGAAAACGCAGAATGTCGGTGAATTGACTGTTCAACTGGAAGATTGAGATATAGAATGAATGAATGAACTAGAAAATGGAAAACATTGATTGTTTTACATTTTCATCCACCCCACGTTCATCATAGATGCCCTCACATTGTGGCAGGACAATTATTAACCTGTCTTAACTGCACCCGGAGAACTTGTCAGTGGCTGCTTTCATTAAAGGGTATTAATATGAGCTGCACAGGCTAGAGCAGGAACAAAGAAGGAGAGAAAGAGGGAAAGTGTGGCTTCCTAGTCGACTGGATTTTTTTTCTTTTCTTTTTGCAAATGAAATAGTAAATACAGGGGTTATGCACTCAAATATGGACTGTTATAAGCTGTGATGGCTGCCTCGAATGAGATCAACATTTTCTAGGTAACCGTGTGCCCTATGTTCTGAAAAGAAGGACAGGAACAAGAGCCTGAAGGCAATCAACAGAAAATGAAAGATAGGGAAGGAAGTGGCTGTGACAGAGACGTGAACAAAGGGAAAACTGAGACCAGCCCTCTGAGCCCTTGGTTCGGAAGGAACGGTGAATACACCTTTGGTGATCTGGTCAGGCTCGCTCTACCTCCCTGAGATGTCTTGCCTGGTCATGGCTGGTAGAAACTAGGACAATCGAGAAATGTAGAATTGGGGCTCAGAAGTGTCGGTTAGCCCTGGGACTGTGCACACATGTGATGTTAAGAGCTGTGAAGTTCCTCATCTGCCTGATCCAGGCAGGGAAGCGGAGTCGGCGGGGGGTGGGGGTGGGGCAGGAATGAGGCAGATGTTGGGCAGGAGGCAGAGGGGAGAGGGCATGAGTGCTGGAGTGTTCCTGCCTGGGCTTTCTGCTTCTTCTCCTTCTCCTTCTCCTTCTCCTTCTCCTTCTCCTTCTTCCTTCTTCTTCCTCTTCCTCTTCCTCCCCTTCCCCTCCCCCTCCTTCTCCTTCTTTCTTCTTCGCCTTCTCCACCTTCTCCTCCGCCTTCGCCTTTCTTCTTCTTCATTCTGCATATCATCTTTCTTTTGTAAATTTTTATTTAAAAATTTTCTTTATTTTTATACAATTTTTAAATGTTACACTCCATTTATGGTTATTACAAAATGTTGGTTATATTCTCTGTGTTGTACATCCTTGTAGCCTATCTCATATTTAATAGTTTGTACCTCTCACTGCTCCACCCCTATAAAGCCCCTCCCTCCCACTGGTAACCACTAGTTTGTTCTCTGTATCTGTGAATCTGCTGCTTTTTGTTATAGTCACTAGTTTGTTATATTTGTTAGATTCCACAGATAAGTGATATCATACAGTATTTGTCTTTCTCTGTCTGACTTATTTCACTCAACATAATGCCCTCCAAGTCCATCCATGTCATTGCAAATGGCAAAATTTCATTCTTTTTTATGGCTGAGTAATATTCCACTGAAGATATTTTATGTATATATATATATATCTACCAGCCGTGACCAGGCAAGACAAGGCATCCACCATCTCCTGGAGGGAGAATCAGAAAGCTTGTAGCAGTGCTCATTGAACATGGGGCAGAATGCTTTCAATAGATTTCTCTGAAGACTCCTTCTCTAAGTGGTTTCTCCAAACCTCCTTAGCTATACCTTTTCTCATCGAACCAGTATAATTTTATATTATTTGGAACTGATCCCTTGATGCTATGGATACAGTTGGGGAGCTCGGCCAGTAAGCCCTAACCATCACCTGACAATCAAACCTCCTTCTTCCCTTGGCATCTGGACACATTCTTTTCTTTATTCCTGCTTCCAAATCCACCAAGACACAGGGGCAGGAGGGCGGAGGCAGAACTGGAATCTCACATTTGCTTAATAATAATTAACTCTATGCCCTGTAAAAAGATGGAAAATGACTTCTAGGAGTCAGGCAATTAAAGAAATTCTGAATCATTTAGGGAGGATTTGGAGTCCTTGTCACTCCATTCTCGCCTGGCAAAAGGAATGAGGGCTGGAAGGGCAGACTTAGACGTGCACATGGGAAGAAGCTGGAACCCTGTGTCCCCACTGCTGGGTCAGAGAGAATCGGCCAAACCCCCAAAGTCTCCTTTACCCTCTGTTGCTGGAAGAGGGGAGAGGGGGAGGAGGTGGCAGTCAGACCCCCCCCCACACACACACATTCATGTGACTGTGGGGTGATCTAGGGGTGATGGAAAGTTTTTCTCAGAGTTAAAAACACCCTGCCTCAGAGAAAAAAGACCCAAAGGGTCCTCCAAGCCTCTTTGGCTCCGATGCCCCAGGTCCTGAAAGTTCGCAAGTCCTTGCTGCTCAAAGTGTGGTCTTGAACTTGCAGCATCATTCTCCCCTAGGAGCGTGACAGCAATGCAGAACCTCATGGGTCGCTGCTCCAGACCTACTGCCAAGACTCTGCATTCTGGGGAGGTCCTCAGGGGATTCACCTGCACGTTAGAGTTTAAGAAGCACTTGGCGTAGGTGGTAGATGACCCCAGGGCTAGATGACACTCTCAACGTGAAGGAAATGAAGTTTTCCAAAGAATTTATGCCTCACACAGCACTCACGACAGAGTCTCTAGTCCATCGGGGACCCCCGGGTCATCTGCTTGTGGCCCCCTCGCCTGCCTCCACCCCATCACGGCGGTTCCCACAGCCCCCGCCCAGCCCGCTGTCCATGGAGTCGGTTCCATCTTTGCTCCTCAGCCTTTTACTACATCGCCTTCTCGTCTCCTATTTTGTCTTCCTATCCAGTTTATTATTTTTTTGCCTTCCCAGAAATGTAGCTGTTTCTTAATCATACAGAATTTTAAAATGGTAGGAAGGGCAAAGGAAGAGAAAGTAACACAGACCAGTGACTTACTGTCACTGTTTGAGCCGTGTTACCTTGGGGTGGGTACGGTAAGGCCAGATGCAGATCAAAGAGAGAGAAACTGGCGTTTTACGGTTTGGTTACTCGCAGCTCCCTGCGGGTACAGAGGGAAAGCCCCGGGGCCTGTCGCAAGGCAGAGGGAGGGAGAGGGCAGCCGTGGGCAGGGAAGAAATGGGTGAGGCAGAGTAAACAGGGTTAGAGTTGGTAGTTTGTATCATTCTAGCAGGCTCTGGGGCACAGGGGCTGTCCCTGGATGTCTGGTACCTGACCCTGGGGTGATTAAAGCAGGTGTAGAGTGGTGTGAACTACAAGACCCCGATGTGGAAGGTGGCTGGGGGTGTGGATTTAACTGATTGCTCAAGAAGAGAAATTGACCTACCTCTAGTCAGGGCCTCAAAACTGGGTCAAGACAGTATTTTAAAAAACTGCATTACAGTCAGTCCCCAAATTAGGTGCATTCCCATGTTATTTCACCTAATCTTAGCACATACGTAATGTTGTTCCCATATGTCCTAGTTATCTACCTCCAGACCTGGTGGCATAAACAACAGCCATTTATTACGCTCACAGATTCCGTGGGACAGGAAGCTGTGAGGATGATTCTTCACTGCATCGTGATGTTGGGTTCTCAGCTGGGTGGACTTAAATGGCTGGAAATGACCCAAAAAGCTGGGCTGGAAGAGCCAGGGCTGGAAACTCCATTTACACGAGGGCCACAGGCCTGGCTGAAGGACAGCCTTCGTTGAGACTGTCAACCAGAGTGCTGACAAGTGGCGCCCCCGGCATGGTGGTCTCAGGGCAGTCAAACTTCTGGCATCGAGGTTGACGGCTCCAAGATTGGGTGCTCCTGGCAACCAAGGTGGAAGCTGTATGTCCTTAAACCTAGCCTCAAAGTCACCTAGTGTCATTTCCATTCCAGTGCTTTGGTCAGAGCAGTCACAAGCTACCTCCCCCAACCATAGATTCAAGAGCGAAGACCTAGACTCCATCCTCCGTGGAGAGATGTCAAAGGCTTTGTGACCATGATTTAAAACCGCCACACTGTATTATAGAAAATGGATGTCCAAGGAGGTCAGGTAACCTGCCCAAGGTCAGGGTTTTGCAGTGAGCATAAGAATATTAGACTTGATGTACTTGGAGTGCCCTGGCTTTCACGACAAGCATTGAAAGGGTCCAAGAGAAATGTTCAATTAAAGAGACTGCTCTTTTCTAACCTTACTTTCAGTTTCCTACTCCTGAACTGCCTCTCCTTCCGGTGGTCAGAATCTCCTGAACAGTGAGAGGCCAGGGGATATGAGAAAATCATGAAATTTTGCTGTTAATATCTGTTGTAAACATCTCCTCTGTTAATTTTAACTTAATCCCACACACTTGCGTTGCCTACCAATACATATGGTAGCACTGGGGTTAAGAGCAAGAGCTCCCAAATCCAGCTGCCTGTATGAAATCCTCTCTCTCCCCCTTCTTAGCCATGTGATGGTCACAGCCAAGTTACTGTGTTTAAACTTTAGGTGCCTCCATTTTCTCAACTGTAAATGGAGATAATGTAATAATCTCATAAGACTGTGGTGGGGATTAAACATAGGTAAAGCGCCTAGAATGTTGCCGAGGGCAAAGTAAGCACCAGGTCAGTGTTTGCTGGTGTCGCTTCTGTATCAGGAAAGATCTGGCCCTTCCTTCTCTCAAGGACAGTAGAAGTTGGACAGGTGGACAGGCATACAAGTCACAGTCCCACCTGACAGGCTGGGATACATGCTGATACAGAGATGCAGACAGCTATGAGAGCAAAGCAGAGGGAGCCAGGAAAATAGAATATTGACCAAATTGTTCAAACTGCATGGGTATTATGGTTTTAGGTTTCTGGAGCTTTGCCTAGACCTCCCATCTTTGAAACCTACTCCAATAGCCATGAGTCCAGAGTTGGTGTTTTAGTCATATTTGGGCTTCAGCGATTGCTGAAGGCATTCTTACGTGAAAAGGGAGATTTTCTGAGAAACCCACCTGAGGACTGGAGGCTTCTTCACTCCCTTTCTAGACCTCGGGGCTCAGCACGCAGGTGGGTGTGTGGCTGGGTTGAATTTACAGCTTGATTCACAGAGCTTTGCCCGGCCTCTGTGATGATGATCACGGCTCACTAGTGCCTTCCCCACTCCACGTGAGCTGCCTCGGGAAGGGAAGGTGGGCTCCAGTCTGTTTGCCTCCAGTTAAAGTTCTCAGCTCTCATGGAGTTCTTGAGAACTTCAGGCAAAAGTTCCACAGTAATGTCCTTTTGCAAATACAAAGAAATATTCCCACAGAGGAATACACAGATGAAACACACCTGACATGAATAAGTTGCAAACGATGTCAAGATGCCCTTTAGGGATGAAGCTCTTGCTTTCTTTCCTATTCCTAATGCCCACTACTGGGCCTGGCACGTGATGGAGATTTCATAAAGATTTTTTTTTTAAGCTCTTTATTGGAGTATAATTGCTTTACACTGTTGTGCCAGTTTCTGCTGTACAACAAAGTGAATCAGCTGTATTTATACATATATCCCCATATCCCCTCCCTCTCGCGACTCCTTCCCACCCTCCCTATCCCACCCCTCTGAGTCAACACCAGTCATTGAGTTGATCTCCCTGTGTTATGCATAAAGATTCTTTGCGTGAACGAATGAGTGAATGAATGAGGAAGATATGTAGTTGATTTACCAAGTTGGAATTCAGAACCTGAGACCTAGTTCTGGGTGAAACAGCTCAGCAAACATCCCATCTAGGGCAAGACACACAGACAGGAGGTAGGTTGTCCATCCCAGTTAAGAGACTCTGATAGCTGAGCCTAAAGTGTAGGGGAAACATCAGTATTCAGAATCACATGCGAGAGGATGTTTTTGGTTGCAAATAATAGAAACTCTCATTTGAATTGGTGTAAACAATAAGACAACGTGTAGGCACCCGTAGCTGTAAGTTTCAGAGGTGGGCGGATTCAGGAACAGCTGATCCAGCAGCTCAGATGGATCTAGGTCCCTGTTCTCCCAAGGACCCAGGTTCTTTGTTCTCTTTCTCTGCCACTGGGAGTTGATGCCATCTAAAGGTTGGCTTCCTGCCTAGTAGCCAGCAGTCACTGGGGCTACCTGTGTCTTTGTTCAGGTCTAGCAATGGGTTGTCCACAACTGCAGAACAGGAAGTGTGGCATTTGCATTGATGGACCACCCTGAACTAACCCCTGTGGCCAGGGTGATGTCAGACACTGGATGGATGAAACTGCGTTAACTAAATCAGTCGCCACGATAAGAGGAAGGGCACCTGGCTGAACATCAAGGTCGCTACACCATGATGGTACCGGGCCTGGAGGCTGGGAGGCAATTACAAAACCAGCAGAGGAGGAGCTCTTGGTGAGAATCTTCACTGACCCTCCACCGAGGATCAGTTCCCCTCTGGCTGCTTCCCATCATCGTTTGTACAGAGTTTAACAAACACATTGGGATGAAGTGATTGTGCTTCCCATGCTAAGAATTCCGTTTTCATTTTCTGAAGCCCTGCTACATTCTTAGTAGTTGATTCGATACCTTTGTGCACCTATAATGTGCTAGACTTACGGAGAAGAGGGACCTCAAGACACAGATGGGGTTCTTTATTTTTATAAGTCTGTCTTCTTCCCAGCAGCTTGGGGAGCAGGTGTCATGCTTCTCACCTTCCCTATGAGAAAATGGTGTCTTGGTTACTCCATTGGGCAAAGTTAAGATTCGATGCCAACTCTGTCTCATCCCCAAATTCAAGCTCATCCTACTTCACAACCATATTTCTTATCGCTGGGCAGTTTGAACTACTGGGGATGGAGTTATCACATTTGGCCCTGGTGCACAGCAGGAGAAAAGTACTCTGCGGCATTACCAGCAAAGGAAGCAGTGACTTATTTTGAAAGAGAGTGGACGCAGCTGCAGAAACATCCATGTCATAGGGGAGATGCCAGGGCTGGGCCCGTGGTCCTAGGCATCATGATAATGTGTGCAAATGTTTCTTCACCATTTTCTCTGGAGCTTCACCTTCAGTATGAAGCAGGTGCTCCTAAGAACCTCCTAGTACCACTCGCTCCTCTACCAGCTCCAAGGACCCCACTGTGTCCCTAAGTGGATTCTCCTTTTTGAAGCTTAAGTCCCAGGTCTTCAGTACCTTGATGGGGGCTGAAGCTAACAACGTTGTAAAGGTAAGGGCTGAAAGCTTTGAGTGACAGTCTGGGCTCACGCGTTTGCATTTTGCAAAGGCAGTTCAAGGAGAGCGGAATGGTTGACTACACAGATGTCAGGAGAGATACTGGGACAAAAACAGGGAAAGTGCTCTCATCCTTCAACCTTGAAGCTTTCCTTCATGCCTTACAATCTGGCAGCGCTGGGTTGGGGGCTGGGGGGAGGGGGGAAGGGAATGGGGTGGAGAGTAAAGGTATCCCAGGAAAGGAATATTCCCATCTAGAGCAGGGCCAAGGAGAAGAAGGGAAAGGCAAACGAAGACTTCCCTGGAGCAAACCGGCAACAGTATTCAAACCAGCACCCCACCCCACCCTTTCCCCCTACACACACACTGCAAATTGCTAGCAGGCATCCTCCGAAGTAGCCTTTTGCAGAAACTTACCATAGAGATTTGTCCCCAGGAAAGAAGGGCTTCTTGGGCCCCTTTTGTACCTGGGTCAGGGGCTACAACCACTTGCCTGGGGAGGAGATGCAGCTAAATGTTGATAATGAGAAAATTGGAGAGGGCAAAATAAAACACAGCTGCTCCAGGGTGTAATCAGCCATAGAAGGGGGTGGGGTGGTGGTGAGGGGGGAGGGAGGGCATAGAGAGAAGGAGGGAGGCAAGGAGGGAGGGAGGGAAAGTAAGAGAAAGAGGGAAGGCAGATGTTCCATGCCTGGAGATGGGCTCTGTCTTGCTCTCAGATGCCCTCTGGAAAAGGTCTGGGGGAAGAGAAGGCAAGTCTGGCCATCTGTTTTCAGGGCTCTTGAAGCACAAAGTCTGCTTTCCCTCCCACTATGCCCCCTTTCCCTCCACAATGTCGTGTTATGCGCTGTTGATTGCTCCGGGCTTTGCAGAATCTCAGGACCTTCCCCCACCGGAGCCCTTGGCCTCACCCCCGTTTGCTCCAGCAGGAATGTGCTGCAGATCCACTCAGTCCAAGGGAGGGACCCTGAGCCTCACCGCAGAGCCCAGGGTGGGCTTCACTTTGCCCCTTTCCTTGGCGGAGGCCCCACACATCCTACCCCGTCTGCATCCTGCGCATCCCGCCAGCTCCAGCCACCCTCCCCCACTTCTCCAGTGCTGCCCAGTGTCACCCTATCAGATGCCCCACTCTTCATGACACCTCCCTGGCTTTCCCCAGCTCTCAGGTCAAGGGTCAAACCTCCGTGCCCCCCTCTCCTTCTCATCTCCCATTGCCCCTGGATGGACGTCCGGTGGGTAGGGCCACCCCACGTGTGGTCTCCTGAAGGAGGTTCTCATGTTTCCACACCTTAAGTCCCACCAGGGGCCCTGGTTCCTGCAGGGGAGGGCCCTTCTCCAGGGGCTCTTTCCTCTCTGAGCCGCAGGTGAATGACTTCCACAAAGGGCTCCTCATGTTCCTGGTTTTCAAAATAAGAAATTCTGGCCCGTGGTTGGAAGGATATTGACTGGGGAGTCAGAGACCAGTGATCTAACACAAGCTCTGCCACTAGCTGGCTGGGTGGCTTTGGGCAGCCTTTTTGTGCCATAAGGGGACCAGAACTCCAGGCTCCTTTCGGCTCAACACCTATGATTCAGGAGAGCAGAGGCCCCCAACATGCTTGCTTAGTAAGGTCCCAATTGATATTTGCTGAGCTGCTGCACTTCCAGGGGGAAAGCAATTAGCCCTTCTCTTTAATTCTTCTCCCATCTTTAATTTTGGCACAGGGAGCATTCCATGTGGAGACACAGCTACGAGCATCTCTTTTTAAAAAGGCAAAGAGGCATTTTCTTTATAAATGGGCACGTCAGGTCAACAGGGCAGAGCTGGGTGCTGACCCCCCACTTGACTGGACAAAGGCAAAGCCTTCAGTTGGATCTAAAACCTGCATGACACGCAGGTAAATCTGCACCCCGTGTGTGAAGCCTGGATGAGGGACCGCTCGAAATAGCTTCCGAGTGTTGCCCTGAGCTGGACGCCCTTCACGATGGTTGCTGACAAGCACATGTGCTGGAGGAAACTAGAGTCTGAAGAATTCTTGGATGCTCTGATACGTGCTGAAAAGATGTCAGGCTTCAGCAGAGGTGAAATCTGAGACTTCGGTTTCCTGCAGAGAGCAAAGAGAGAAAGCAGAAGTATTGAGGCTAAGAAGTCAGACAGTGGGAAACAGAGATTGATTCATGGCGGGGAGGATGGCCTGGGAGCAGAGATAAGAGAAGGAACAAAAAGCAGACGCATGGGCTTGTAAAGTCGGAGAAAAATGGTTTTGTGAGCTAGGATGAGTCAAGGGTGGACACGTGCTTGGACCTTCTGGCCGAATCCTTCTGGGTGGATTTGGGACCTGGTTTGTTCTGAAGGAAGGCGCTTGCTTGATGGAGAAAGCCCACAGTATGGATGAACTGCTTGCAACATAATAAAGACACTTAAAGTCCATCCTGGAGGAGTTGGTTCTTTTCCCAGGTTGTTCTGTTCTTTGCAGGGGCTCTAGGTTTGTGCCTGATGTGCCCAGTGGCCAGAGAAATTCCCTGTGGTAAATGACAAGATCTGTGGGGTCCAGAAGCCAAACTGTAAAATCAGCAAAGCTGGTCTTTGCTGTCCAGCTCTCTTTTTCAAGACTGTCTCCCCCATCTCCGACGTTTGCAGTGATAACTCCCCTATCTTTACTTTCACCACCCTCTCTCGTGACCAAAAGCCCTTGTGACTACCTTCCTTTTACAACAGGGATATGTCTGTTAATGTCATTCATATGATGAAGTCCTAGGAACTTACTCTGTTATTCCCTCCAAAGATTAAATCACTAATAGTAACATTTTTGACATCAGCTGGAAAATATTTGGCCAGTGGGCCTCCTCCAACACCCTAAACCCTCCAGTGTAGAACAAACCTTCCCTCCACCCATGTGGAGGCCTGTTGAGTACAAGGTCTGAGGGAAAAGTTGTTTGATGCTTATGATGGGCATCAAAATGGCATCTTTGGGAGGTAGCTTAAATCTCACCTTGGCTATTTTCTAGCTTTGTGACTTGGTGCACATTTTTTAACCTTTTAAAGTCTCAGTTTCATCTTTTGAAAAATGAGGGTAAGAACGTACTCACCTCATGGAGTTATCATGGGAACGAGATGAAGTCTGGCACAAAGCAAGTGCTCAATGAATATTTTCTATTATGGGTCCTTGGGTTTGAGTTAGACTCACAAGGAAACCTACTGGAATTCTTGGTGGCTCCTATTATTGGGGATCTGTACAATTTCAACCTTTGTCTCCTATAATTTCAGCCTCAAAGGAGAACTCAAATCCATCTTAGAGATGGATCTCCTACATATCTCAGGCTCTGTCCTTGGCACTGGGTATAGAGACAAAAAGCCCTACTTGCCTTCAAAAGGAAGAAAAGCAAGTAGATAAATTAATCTAATATACCACTTTCAGGGCAGTCATCGAGGTGTGGCAATGTAGAGAAGGGGTGTAGCAGAGGGAGACACTTACTATTTGGTGGGATGGGGTTGGAAGGTTCAGGAAAGGCTTCATGGAGGAGACAACACCCAAGAAGGGTTTTTGAGATATAAATAGGAGTTTCCCATGTAAACAGAAGGGAAGAAGATGTCAGGGGAGGAGGGAGGAGCATGTGAAAAATCATATTTGCATAAGACTAGAAGATAAAGTGAGATGAGACTCCAGAAGAAGAGTCAAGGTCATGTGGGGTCCTGCCAGGAAGACCGTGTATGGAGAGTGGGCATATTCTTAGGGTGATGGAGGGTGAGTCTAAGCAGGATGATCTTGAGCCTTTATGGCAGCAGAGTGGAGGATGACCTAAAGGGAGGCATGAGTGGAGGTGGTGAGATATGGTCCAGCTTCTCTTAGGAACTGCTTTTGATTATGTTGGTCTTCACTTTCTCTAATCCTTTTCAAATGTAGTTTTATTGACTTAAAAATAAGTCCCTAAATACTTTACTAAAATTTGGAAATCCAAAAAGCTCTGAAAGCTTCCTTTCTTTCTCTTTTTCTTTCCTTTTCTCTTTTTCTTTCTTTCTTTTTTCTTTTTCTTTCTTCTTTCTTTCTTTCTTTTTTCTTTTTCTTTCTTCTTTCTTTTTCTTTCCTTCCTTCCTTCCTTCCTTCTTTCTTTTTCTTTCTTTCTTTCTTTCTTCTTTCTTTCTTTCTTTTTTCCTTCTTTCTTTCTTTCTTTCTTTCTTTCTTTCTTTCTTTCTTTCTTTCTTTCTCTTTCTTTCTTTCTTTCTTTCTTTCTTTCTTTCTTTCTTTCTTTCTTTCTTTCTTTCTTTCTTTCTTCTTTCTTTCTTTCTTTTTTTCCTTCTTTCTTTCCTTCTTTCTTCTTTCTGTCTTTTCTTTTCTTTCTCCCTTCCTTCCTCCCTCCCTCCCTTCCTTCCTCCCTCCCTCCCTTCCTTCCTCCCTCCCTTCCTTCCTTCCTTCCTTCCTTCCTCCCTCCCTCCCTTCCTTCCTTCCTTCTTATCTTTCTTTTTTGACAAATAAAAGTTGTATATATTTATGACATACAATGTCATGTATATATGATATATATATGTTATATAAGTATATGTCTGTTTTATGCCAGTTCTAAGCTGTTTTGATGGCAATAGCTTTGCAATATATTTTGAATTCAGGTTGTATGATGCCTCCAACTTGGAAGTGTTTTCATAACTCATTTGCTGCCAGTGACCTGACTTGAAGCCACTTGGTAGCTAAATCTGAATGGAAATAACACAGGGCTGTGTATAATATTTTATTTATCCTACTTGGTATAAATATTCATACATTTTGCTGCAGAAATATCAAAGTTTGATTATAGGATTCTCCCACAGATTCTCTTGAGGGTATTAGATAATATATGGCATATCCAACTGTGTTCTCCTTCTAATATTTGAAAAATTCTGAAGTGTGAAACACAAAATCACTGAAGGGTTTTGGCTAAGGAAAGGTATGCCTGTAATGAGTTCTGCCTGTCATGTGGAGTAATTATTTTTCCTTACCTAAAATTCCCTACATCCCCTCTCCAAATTCTCCAGTTTTTTTTTTTTTACTCTTATTTCCCCTGAGATCCTGATTTACATATACACTTAGAGCCCAGAATGTGGACTTCAAAACATTGGTCAATGGACAACCATAAGTTTGGCTGCAACAGAACCACCTGGGGAGCTTATAAAACATACTTCTGGGCCCACATTCAAAGATTTTAATTAAGTAGAAATGGAGTGGGCTTGAGAATTTGAACATTTTTAAAGCCTTTCACATGAATCTAATGCCCAAACAGGTTTGGAAAAAACTGGCTCAGCACCAGGTAGCAGTACTTTTAAAAAAAAAACATGGGGTTGCTATGAATATTTGGTTTTATGAGAGCTTCTGAGTATGATTTGTTAAGAGTCATATCAGGAGAGCCTTAGTACTGTGGACCAATCCTCTGACGTGTAGAAATAGGAAGTGGCATAGATGCCTATTGGATTTCCTACCCAACAACATCCCTTGCCTAGGAACTGCCCCACCCCCTACATGGTTCTCTTGTTGTCCTACCATTCTGACCACAGTTGGTTTGTCCAAGAAGAAAGATGTTATTTTGTTGGGACAATAAATCTCTTTTTTGAGATTCTTGGATTTGGGACTAAAAGTGTGCAGTGTTTTTTTCCCCTGTGGCTGTTAAGTTTCAAAATTTGAAAGAATCTTTGTGGAGAAATGAGGTCCATAGGGAGAGGAAAGAATGAAGTTGATACCCATATGAAGCAGAGGTAAGAGACAGACAGCAGTCCTGATATTGTCATATTCTTGGTTCCAACTCTTTCTGAATCCCAGATGAATCCTTGCCCTTCTGGGGTCTTGGTTGTTCCATGAAGTGCCCAATTTTCTCCCAATTAATGTCTCACTTTTTTAGGTTGAGTTGGTCTCTGTCATTTGTAACCAAAAGATAGTACTGACTATTATCATTGCCAAAATATTAAATAGCTTTTTAATTTAAACAAACTAGAAATAAAAATAGTATTTAAAAAAGTGAATTTTTATCTGTGATTGCCAAATGAACCTCAATACACCTCCTGGAACTTGGATATCACTCTTCCAACCTACAGCTGAGAAAATCTCATCACAGGAGACACTGAGGGAGTTTGTCTTGGCCATATACCTTTAAATCAATATGATGTGCCCACATGCCACCCATCCACAGACTATGAGGACAGGACTCCAACTTTTTTATTTTTACAGTACCAAGATTATGTTTATCCTAATTCATTCCTGTTTTTAAAATACTCCTAATAGTATCTATCATCTTTTTTTAGGAACTCTGTCTCCCTTGTTGCACTTGAGATGTATACTGCTCTCTAGGTTTTACACTAGGATCTCACTAAAGAGCTTTATCTCAGAGACATTTCCTTCCAGATGGTTTTGTTCTGGACCACCTGAGGTACATAACATCCTGGATAACTTGAGATGCAATATTGGGCTATGGCCAGTGGTGTGATGGAGCCAGCTTCCACTAGCTCAAAAGAGCTGGTTGTACTTATCTCCTCCCACCTTCATATTCAGTGACATCTTTGGGTAGCTTGAAGTAAGCCATTGTGGGAGTATTATTTACATCATGGAAGTTAGAAAACATTACAAATCATATTTTTCCCCTGGAGAAAAATGTTTAAGATTTGTTAAACATTTACCAGTACGTGACTAGCTACCACCCACTTGATTTGACATTCCTTCTCTGGGGAGTCATTGAAAAGGGGAATTCATTTTGATATGTCTATTTTAAGTATACATGAAGAATCATAATTTCTAATTGCTGTTTTACTTAATTTTGTTTGAACAAATAGTCTATCAAGCAATCAAATCTGTTATGAGAATTCTTAACTGTGTTTCCCACTCAGGCTGTACAGTCAAGGCTGTTGCCAATATCAGTACCACGGACAGCGACAGCAAATCCATAAAGTGACCAAGATTAGAAGAATCAAAAATATCTCAAAGTTACGGGTCTGGACTTGGCAATGGGTTGAAAATTAGAAGACAGTGAGGAACCTAGGATCAATGGAGAAGTAGATGAATATTTACTAATATCCAGGTCCTTTGCTAGCTGATCCCCCCAGGATTCAAGTTTCAGGGTCAAAGCAGAGACTAGAAACCATAGATATAAGCAAAAATGAGAGCACCAACTTTATACCATAATTCGTGAAGACAATTAGTAAGAAATCAAATAAAAATTAATGTTCCATGGTACAATAGAAGGGCAAAATATAAAATGGGTGTCCAGGAAAGAGCTGACTCATGGAAAGTAGGATGATGAGTAAGAGATAGTCTAATAAAAAGGAGAAGGTAGCAGCAAGGTGGTCTGTATAGTAGGCAGAGAGTATGTTGTGATGGACAAAGCACTGGCTGTGTCTTGCCCTGGCTCTGCTATTAACATGCTAAGTGACATTGGTCAGATCACTTGACCTCTCTAAACTCTGGTTTTCTCATCTGTGAAATGAAGACATTGAACTATGTAATCTCTGAAGTTTCCACTAGCTCTATGACTTTGTGGAGAATTTTGTCCAAGCCAGGAAATTTCTTACATGCCCTCTTAGGAATTGGAGTACAATCTGTTGAGTGGAATCCTTAGACTGGAGTAGAAATTAAAATGAAGTCCATTGAGATTTGGGATTTCACATTTCATTGAGACAATAAATTGGAGTAGGCTTTTGGAGAGAGAAAGAAAAACTACCACTATCCCAAAGAGACTCAGGCCCTAACCCGTGGCTATCCCCAACTGACTACTCATCAAACAAATTAAAGCTGAAACACACTGTGATTTTACTGTCTACTCCTTAATCCCCAAATCAGCTCTACCTTCACAGTTATTTGAGACCAAGCATCACTTAAGTGCCATTTTTTTTAAAGTCTAAGGCTAATCCAGGTACACAATGGAAAAAAGGGAATTCTTAAATACAACTCACATACCCTAGTGAGAAGTTCAGAAACTATGTCTACAGAGAAATATCCTCAGAGCCGGCAATAGAGATTAATGAGCCATGAGTCAAGAAAATTGGTCAATTTATTTATCAGAATTAATGAAAAAAAAGAAATTGAATTTCAGAAAACTTCACCTGAGTTTAAATTATTGATGTTCACAAAAAGCATTTAGGCAAAAAAGGAACTATATAGTGTTCAACTCCTTCTTTTAAGGCTTGTTACCCTGCCTATGAGTGATAGGTTAAAAATCAAATACCTGGGGATATGTGTATAAAAACAGTTGATTGAACCTGGTGTACCCCCCCAAAAAAAAAATCAAATACCACATTTTGTCAAATTTGGAATACAAAGGCAGGTGATCTGTTATGAGAAGATCACTCATTGATGTATGATATAAACGCTGTGCTGAAACACAAGCAGATATTTAAGGAGCTTCTGTGAAGGCACTGAGGACACCACTGACAGCACAGCCATCCACAGAAAGAACTATTCCAGGGCCTGATAAATGAGCCCAAACTGTGTCAAAGGAAAGGGACACATATCTGGAGAATATCACCCCAGTCCCCTTGTTGTGAACTATGGGCTTACAGAAATACAATCTTATATGAAGTGTATAGTTTTTTCCTCAAATGCTTATATAATTTAAAGCTGACTGCTGTGGGCATGCAGAAATGCAGGTGTAACATGGAAATCAGTGCCATTGCCCATAACTGGAACCATTCAGTCTTCATCCCCCCCTTCTTTTAAAGTCTGTGTCAACTCAGCATCATGAGATTGTACTGGACCCAACTCTTTGTATATCACTAATAAGAAATGTTCCTATTTCAAAGATTTTTTTTCTTGCCCTACATAATCTGAAACGTAAATGATCATAAAACTTTAAATTCTTAGGGAATGAAGGGACCTACAAAGGGTATGTGCTCTGGCTGATGGTAAGATGGTGACATGGGTAGATAAATGTCTCCTGGGAGAAATGAGTTTGCCTGAGGGAGGTGCAAGGATTTGCACATGATAAAAATAATAAATCTCTGGTCCCAGTGATCCCAGGGTCAAGTATGACCACCATCCGAGCCTTCGGTCAAGGCTGAGGCCGCTCCTCCCTTGCCTACGAGGCACTGGGCGCACAGTAACCCCAGAGCCTGGCATGATGCCCACTCTCAGCAAACTCACAGGCTGGTGGAAGGAGCTGACAAACAAAGCCCAGTGGGGGCACACCCGTCACTCTAGGAGTTGTACCATGATCTGTTCTAAGTCTTCCGCATAGGTCCTAGACACACTTAAATTTGGGGAAACTTTACAATAGTGCAATTGTCATTAAGAAAAAAAAAGGTAAAGGTTGTCAGAGAGCATTCTGAAATAACCAGAGCTGAACTAAAGAAAAATGTGCCAAGATCTTTTTCTCATTTCTACAATTCCCTAATCTTTGGTTCAGTTTCAGCTTATGAAATTACAACCCCCCATAGCTGCCAGTTGAATACATTCAAGGGCCCTGCTCAAAAGCCCCCTCCAGAAGATAGCCCTGATTAATCAAATCCAGCCACAAACACTAGATTAATTTAGCCTCCCTCCATCACGACGGTAAGTCAAGGATTGTCATTTTGGTTTGTCTTCTCTCTCCCATTCACTAGCACCTCAATATATCCTCTGCCTCCATCCAGTCGCTTTTGTAAGTTTATAAAGGCAAAGAACACGTGTCCTAATTTTTCTGAATTATCCTGTGCCACTACACTGAGTACTTTGCACCCAGGAGATGCTTTGTCAATGCAGGCATAGGTCTCCTTTCAACCTCAAAGCCTGCACAACTGAGCACACATGGTTACTGTGAAATCGGTGCTGGGGACCATCCCTCCCACTCTTTTTCCTTCAGTACCTTGAGTTCCATGATCAGACCAGGATTTCCTTCACCTTCAATTCTTTCATTGACCCTTTGGATTTAGCTGACTCATTAACCAAGTGCTGAAGTGCAAGTAACTTAAAGTAAAGTAAGTTACTTTAAAAACCTCTTAAAACTTTTGAGGAGTTCATCGTATGTCTGCCATGGTTACAAAGGGAGCTGACAATAAATAGAGTGTGGCAGGAAGCAATGAATTGTTCGTGACCATGAAATGTTGACTTTCACAAAGGGCTCTACCGAGGAGCTGCAAGAGGAAGGTGATACCAGGAAGGAGAAATTAACAAGGTGTTGTCGGTGACAAAGAATAAGCCAGTTTTTATAGTGACACCCATGTCATGGTGTCAACTGGGGCAGGGGTTTACAGTGACCTGTATGGTAAAAGAAGAGTCATGATTCAAAGATGTCACTGTGGGAGGACTCAGTGCTGTATCAATGGCTCACCAGTCACTTACTTGCTTTAACAGGATGCAAATAACCTTGTCAGGTAGCAGACATAAGTCAAGCTGTCATATTCTGAGACAATTGAATTTGTGATTTGTGTTTGCATTCTCATTTTGTTTCATTCCATATGTGTGGAAAATAAAAAGAGATGCTTGTCCCTTTCTCCCTTCTGCAAGGGACCTCCACATCCCACAGTTTTCTGATTATTATTTGGTATTTAGTGTAAAATGTGGCTGTGAGTTTTGGCTGGGGGCTAAGTGTGGACCTGTCTGATCACATAGTCCTGTAAGATGGTTTCCATTCTGGCCTCACTGACTCCAGCAATCTGTGGCATGCAGCTAAATATTTTACAGCTAGCCTCCCAGGGAAGGGGGGGGGTGGTTAAAAAGAAAAGCCCAGGTTAGTAACATTTCCTGATTTCCATGGTGTAAATACTCCCATCTGTGCTGATCTCAGGCTGCTAACGTGACATCATCGATCATGGTGTTGGAAAATGAGCCGGTCGTCAGCTCCAGCTCAGCTCTGCCAGCAATCCCAACACATACCCACGGCTGGGCATCCTCGTAAAGAGGGGACAGAAACACCATCCTCATTCCCTGGTCATGGTGAGGTGAGAAGGAGAGCAGCTGTGTACCCAAGTGTACCAAGTACAGGTATTCCTTACATCTTAGGCAGCAAGTTGGGGCCCATGTGGCCTCTTTTAGTGGGATGACTGTATACTTTATAATCTTAACAGGGACACTCCTGTGATAAAAGGGATGGCATTAATTAATTAATATTTATACTAAGACCATGGGCACAGCTAGGGCTGTGCCTGGATAAACCAGGACAATGTGGTCACTCTCCTTTGCAAAATGTGAACTAGGTAGAGAGCAAGACTGTATCCATTCGAAGCCTCCTCCGTATTCTCCATCCCTGAGCTTGGTTCTCTGTCCAGTGGTCCTGGAGTCCCCACTGAGCCTGGAATTGCAGCCAGCCTTGCTGGGGCAGAGTCTGCACAGCTTATAAAACTCTGTGTTTTCAGGCTGATAACTTCCCTTGATGCATATTTTCAGTGACAGCAAATGCCCCATCCTCTCCGAGCAATTGTATCAGCAGCTAAATGCTACTCTTGCTGGTCTAAGGCCAAACTTCCTGTTCTTCTCATAAAAAATGAAAATATAAGATATTATGGGAGAAAAAAAGAGTCCAGTAAATAATCCTTTCTTTACACTACTCTAAATTTCCTTTCAGTCCTTGCTTATGAGTATGTAGACATATTTATTGATGAGTTGTAATCAGTGCGTGCAAACTATCGGGTGTTCTTCTTGTTTCCATTTGACATTATTTCACATACTCATTTCCATATATTGACTCAATCCACACGCCTATCATTTTTTATGGCAACATAGTACTCCATCATGTTGACATGCTCTAGTTTTACTTCCTCTTCTCCCAAGAAAATGTCCTGGCTTCACGCAGACTAGTTGTCGTGACTGCAGGCCAGCAGGGAGAGCTCTAGCTTGTTCCCATTGCAGGAGAAGCAGAGAGCACTGGACAGGGGGTCAAGGTTAATCAGCAACTGGTATTTCAGTTTCGAAACTGACTCTCTAACTGGTCACTGTGACGTATGCAGATGAGGGGTACTGAGAGACTATGGTACATGATTTGTTTGTTTTGTTTTTGTTTTGGAGAAGACATGTCTCACCTGAACAAAACAATCAGAACTTTTTTTTAAGTTGAAGTATCATTGATTTACAATGTTGTGTTAGTTTCAGGTGTCAGCAAAGTGATTCAGTTATGTGTGTGTGTGTACATATATATATATATATATATATATATATGTTCTTTTTCAGATTCTTTTCCCTAAGTTATTACAAAATATTGAGTAGAGTTCCCTGTGCTATACAGTAGGTCCTTGTTGTTTAGCTATTTATATATAGTAGTGCATATCTGTTAATCCCAAACTCCCAATTTACCCCTCCCCTCCACTTGCCCATTCTGTAACCATGTTTGTTTTCTGTCTGTGGGTCTATTTCTGTTTTGCAATAGTATATATTTTTGCACCGTAAAGTTCAATGTTAACACTCTCTTGTCTTCTGCTTTTATAACTTCAGCTCCTCTGAGGTGCCAGAGACCAAGAGAGGCCATGCATCAGTAAGCACATTTAACAAAGAGGCATCTAACATTAACGTAGGCATTGGGTGACTTCTAAGTCGTGCCTAAGAATGTAGGCATTTTAATCGAGCAGCAGCAGGATAAAATGTGCCGACTCTTCCAGGGTTTCTG
The DNA here is from genome assembly GCF_030028045.1 of Hippopotamus amphibius kiboko. Lineage (NCBI taxonomy): Eukaryota > Metazoa > Chordata > Mammalia > Artiodactyla > Hippopotamidae > Hippopotamus > Hippopotamus amphibius. The sequence goes on from NC_080196.1 coordinate 97,479,575, forward strand.
AGGGACACCGAACTGCCCAGGGGTTCCTCCAAGGCCACAGCAGCTGAAAGTAGAGAATTCTGCCCTGGACATTCAAGCCCTTGGGTCTTAGAACTCACTTCCCCTGAGTTCTGAGTCCAGGCCCAGATTGGGCTACTTTTTTTTTAAAGGGTATATAATTTTTAAAAAATAAATTTATTTATATTTTTGGCTGTGTTGGGTCATCGTTGCTGAACATGGGCTTTCTCTAGTTGTGGAGAGCCGGGGCTACTCTTTGTTGCGGTGCATGGGCTTTTCAGTGTGGTGGCTTCTCCTGGAGCACAGGCTCTAGGCGTGTGGGCTTCAGCAGTTGTGGCTCGAAGGCTCTAGATTACAGGCTCAGTAGTTGTGGCGTGTGGGCTTAGTTGCTCTGCGACATGTAGAATCTTCCTGGACCAGGGATCGAACCCGTGTCCCCTGCATTGGCAGGAGGATTCTTAACCACTGTGCCACCAGGGTAGTTCCCAGATTGAGCTATTGCTTTGAATGTGTGTTGCTTTGGCTCCTAGGGAAGATCAATCAACAGTGTAAGGGAAGATGATGATGCTTAAGAGCAACTTTCAGCCTTGAACCTAAGGCTGAGGTCACTAAATTTGATTATCTTCTTGTTGGGGTTACAGTCTCATCTTTGTATAGTGAACTTACTTAGTATGGGGAGTGGGCAGTCTAAAGGAGAGGTTTGACTTACCCCCCGTAGTGCTTGCTACGTGCCAGCCTCTCTTTTAAGCACTTTAGGCAAATTAACTCATTAAATCCCCGCAGCTATCCAAGGTCTATACTATCACTCTCTCCATTTTATCAGCTGGGAAACTGAAGCATGGGAAGATTAAGGAACTTGCCAAAGTCACAAAGTTAGTGCATGGTAGATCTGGGCTTTGAACCCAAGTGGTTTGGTGTCAGGGTCTGTGCCTCAAATTACCACACTCTTCTAATGAAATTCCAGTCTTCATCCAGAAGTGGGCTTGGCCTTTTCCTACCCTTGGTCCCTTCTGCCCCAGGCCAGACCAGGCCATCCTCAGCTTCTTAGGAAGAACCCCAGACAGGGCAGGCTGATTTCATCCATCTGAGGCTTGTGGGCTGAGCGAACAATCGAAAACATGGCTAAAACGATTAATCCCAATTTTGCCTCTAATTTCCTTCCTAAATAGATTTTTCCTCTACTGATGAAATCTGTCTCAATTTGGGGATGGGTGGGTAGGTAGGGGAGTCTGGACTGATTTGGTATCAGGTCTCACGTGTCTGCCGGAAAAAATATGGGGAAGGATTTTATGCTTCAAATACGGTGGGAAAGTACAGCTTCTTTCATTGTTCATCCATTCATCCATCCATCCATCCCCTACCCATTTGTCTGCCTATCTATCTATCATCTATCTATCTATCTATCTATCTATCTATCTATCTATCTATCATCTATCTATCTATCTATCTATCATCTATCATCTATCTATATCTATCTGTCCTCTATCACCTATCTATCATCTATCTATCTGTGTATCTATCTAACCATCATTTTTGCAGGTTGATAATAGCAGTTTTGAGGCCACCGATTGGGATGCTGCCTGGTGTGTCACCCCGCCACAACCCTGTTTATGGCCATCATAAAATGTCTGTGGATAGTCCAAAGGCTGATTTTCCAGGGCCTTTTTCTACTGTCTGAAGGATCAGAAAAAAAATCTATCAGCTAGAGAAATTAAGCCATTTTTCTTCAGGGGAGAGAAATGGAGTAGCAGGCTTTCCACATTAAAATGCTACAGTGGATTCCAGATGAATGAAAAATTGGTCTGCATAGTAATGAGACTCGGGAGAGATTTGGAAGGTCCGTAGCTGGCTCTTGGCAGAGGTGCGGGGTGGGACAGTACATCAAGCCTGGATGAGTCAGGCAAGCGGGTCTCTGGGGCTTTCACTCTGGGGAGCCGGGTGCCAAGACATCACTCTCTTTAGTCTCCCTGCCATTTATTTTTCCAAAATGCTAGCTGTCCAGGAGGTTTTATTAGAGAGGGGCAATCGCCGGGCTCCTCTTCCAATTATCACCCTTTGTTCCCTCCGGTGCCGTGAACCACATGCCTGACAACAACCCCACTGCCCATCACAACTCACACAGGCCAAGTCCCTCGGAAAGAGGGGTTCAGCCTTCAGAAGGGGTGGGGCCTGTTACAGAGGAAGGGCCTTAGCCCAGCGTCAGGCGATTAACCCAAATATGATCCAGGTATAATGTTATGACCGGCCGGAAACCTAATCATGGCCCATCTACGGACCTTAACAAATAGGAGCAGCTGCTCCGATGACAGTAAGCAGGTTACTGGGAAGCCACAAAAGCAGGAGAATTCACTTAGGGATGCCAGACCAGACCCCACCCTTGCTGGGGATTAGCTTCCTGGGGGCTTTCAGACGCCCGACCTTCCTGATTTGCCCTGGAGTTCTTGACTCCAAAGGGCCATTCCTCACCTGGGAAGCTCTTGGGAACAGAGGCTACTTTGTCTTGTCACTGCCTTTTCAGGACAGGTCTTCTGCCTTCAGCCGGTGCTCGCTTCCTACAGAGAGGCCCTGTCGTAGGAAGGGGAGAACAGGGCCCTGGCAACTTGGAGGCAAATCTGCTAGGTGGGTGTTTAGAGGCTTAACAGCCCTGAGCATCATTGATAAGGCAGGGAGGGCAGTGCTTAGCTTGCGGAGATGCTGTATCCACTGAACAGGAGCTCTGTAAATGGGAACTGCTATTTCATTATACCTACGGCCTGGCATGAGTGGAAGGGCGGTGAATTCCTGCTCCTCCCAAGTGTTGCCTCCTCTACCCTGTCTATAGTCCCACTATCACTTTTTATGTCTAATTTCATCCCGGAGAAGTTTATGTGCTCTACTCCCTGAGGTCCTTTTAAAAGGCGAGTATTCGTGAGAGAGGTAACACATCAGATCTGCCCTTTTCACATTTTCCCACAAAGCCCCCTAATGGCACAGAGGAGTGAGTGTGTATATTCTGCGTGGGTGTGTGGACTGAGGCATCCAGCATAGCAAGTGTGAAATTTCTTTGAGTTTTTTCCTTAAAAGTGCATGCCAACTTTGAGGTCCACTCTGTAACGTAAGCATCCTCTAAATGATCTGTTTAGAAAAAATAAACATTAGCTGCTGCAGGAAGAAGAGTGATGATTCCCTGTGGGTCTGGTGGTTCCTAACGCTGTTTTCCCAACCTGCTGCATCAGAATCACTGGGAGAACAAAACCATCCCGCTACCCAGACTCCATGCTTGGATGTTTGACTGATGTTTCTGGACTGGAACCTGGGGCTTTGGGTTTCGGGAAGTGTCTCTAAGCAATTTCGACGTGAGACCAGGTTTGGGGTCCACTGAAGAGTAAACACCCCCGGCCTATGCCAAGTAATCTGCAGAGAGATGTGTGTCTTTAAATGGAGGAGGGTTGGTCGGGGCAGAAGCCAGGTGTAGAGCTCGGAAGGGAGGAAAGGAAGGCCCACATGGGGTGAGGAGGTAAGGAAGACAGAGAATTGGGGCTGAGAGATCAGTAAGATGGGTCTTTTGAAAGCAGTTTCCACGTCTGTTCATTGTGCCTTAGCGTGATCGATACTGAGGTCAAATCTGCCTAAGCCTGTGGTTTCTTATGAACTGGTGGCCTGACCGTCAACACCGCTCAAGAAGGTGGAAGGCACCTGGACTAGACGCTGACCAGGCAGCCTGTCCTGCCCATCTGAGACCTCATCCGAATTTGGGATTTGAGTCAGGCCCAGAATGGGGAGGTCACCAAAGCCGACTCCCATCACACGGGCACTACAGAGACCGTGCGGCATTGCTTCTCTGATGGTTGGGAAGGGGTGGGGAGGTTCCTGGATGCTCTGGAAGCTTCTCTAGGCTCCAAGTGCAGGACAGGACTTCCTGGTTATCCCTAGCCGGGGTCTGTCCCTACGCTCCTGGGACCTTCGTTCAGTCCTGCTCCCCTGCGGACGCTCCCCACATTCTGCGCCCACCCCCATCCCGAGGCAGCACCCCGTGCATTTGCTGCCTCCCGTGCCCACATCTGCATGGTGGGCACAGGCAGGCTGGCCAGGAGCTTCCCACTTCAGGTTTTCCAGTTTGCCAACCAGGCAGGCCCCAGGCCTGGCTTTCTGCTGAGACAGGTGACCCCCTGGGATCTGACCTCTGCCCCCTGTCCCTCGGCAGGGCCAGTTGTCAAGGAGATGACAGGATTGAATTCCGAGTTAAGGGAACCAATCTTGTCTGTCTAATTTTATCTTCGCTCTCTTCCTCTTGCCTGCCCTTCCTCCCTCTCCACGACCCACCCCCCCACCCCCCGCCCCCACTCTCTTTTTAATCCAGTTCAGCAGTTAAAAGAATCGTGGTCATTTTCTAAGTGGTGACCAAATCATTATTTTATTAAAGTAAGACCTTTTGCTGGCTGTTAGGAAATCTCTGCAGCGAGGTTGATTTCGCATACACACAGAGCTGCCTTACATTATTGATTGCTTCCAAGCACTTGGACTAACTCACCTGTGATCCTCACAGCATCCTAGGAAGGCTTTATTACCTTCAATTGTCTGATGCAAAACATAGAAATAAAAGGCAAAGCCCACAGCTAACCAGTGATTAAGCTGGTTCTGAATCCCAGGTCTCCTGACCTGCAGTTCAGAGCCCGCCAGAGTTTAGGATGTGATGTCTAACCGTCCTGTGGCTCCTGAAGGCATTACACCTCTGGGGCCGGGCCAGTGCACTCAGTCAGCTGCACACAGCTGGGCTTTGAGCTTGTTTCGATGCCTGGTTGCCATGATGCTGATGCTGATCTGATGATACTCAGATTATGGGATGTGATGTCATCTGTATCCTTTGTCAGAAGCCATCAGCTTTCCAGGACAAATCTGGAAATGGTGCTTCTAGCTTCTCCTTTCAACACCTACTTCCTCCTGCTCATTTTAAGATAATTAAAATATGGGACATTTCTAAAACGCCACTCATCAGGCATCTTAGAAATTCTCTTAGAAACTTACAAAGAAATGAAATAAAATGATGGTCAAACTCAATGCAGATAGAGTTACCCTCCTTCTCTTGGAAGATGATGAGGGCTTCAAGTCCATATAAACAGAATCATTTTCTGTTGGCCTGGTACCTTCACAAAATCTTCCAGAATGAACCCCACTATCCTTTACCCTTCCACAACTCAGAAGCATTTTTGTTTGTTATTTCAATTTTCAGTAAAGGACAGTCAGCTGGAAAGAGCATGGCTATACCCTGACCTAGGTGAGCCCGACCCCCAGGATATGAGGCACAGCTAAGGGGATGCCCTACTTCTTTCTTGCCTCTACTCCAGCTCTCTGGTTGGGACTCCTCTCTCAGGGCCTCCTCCCAGCTGCTCATCCCTGTAGCCTCCCTCCCTCTCCAGAGGTGCTCAGAATCATCACCCACATACGCACAGCAGCCAGATTTCTTCCTCCCATGGGGACTTTCCCAACTTGTATCTCGTTATTTTCAAGAAAACAAAGAAAACTTTTCTCTAGGGTGATCACATTGTCCTGGTTTGCCCATGACTGTCACAGCATGATTGTGACATCATAATCATGAATTGTGTGTTCCTTTTGACCCAAATAAAATATCTCATTTTAGATACTAAAGCACCTGGTCTCTCTATTATTGGGAGGGAAGGACACCTTCAGTGATATTACCTAAATGTGATGGCCCCCATACAAAGGCCACGGCGAGGGGGAGAGAGACATCAGGAGGTGGGTATCTCAGATGGCTTGCCTCACTGAGTTACAGGTTCATTTATCTTGGTTTCCTCAGAACTTAGCACAGTGTCTACAATACACTAGAGTAGTGATTCTCAAACTCTCTGGTCTCAGCACTCTCTTACATTCTTAAAAGTTACTGAGGACTCCAAAGAGCTTTGTTTATGCAGATTATATTTGACATATTTAATACATAAGGAATTAAAACTAAGAAAATTTTAAAATATGTATCGGAATTGATTTATATTTTTGCAAATCTTTTAGTATATTACCTAATAGTAACTAGTTAGATTCCATATTTGGTCTTGTATCAATCCCCAACATGTAGTCTCTGAAAAACTCCACTGTACACTCAAGGGACAATGAGAAGGAGAAAGGCAAATAAACTCTAGCATTTACATGAAAAAAAGAGTGGATATATGTATATGTATAACTGATTCACTTTGCTGTACAGCAGAAACTAACACAACATTGTAAATCAGCTATACTCCAATAAAAATTAATTAAAAAAAGAAAGAAAACTGCTTCCCTGGATATTCATCTAGTACCTGTTGAATAAAACAAATTTTCATGTGAAAAATCTGTAAGAAGAATGTACCTTCCAGGGGGAGGGGAGGTATTATTTGCACTGGCTGGGTTGCTCCTGTATAATTTAAGCAGCTACTTTAGACATATCATGGTTCAGATCTGGAGGGGATGAGGGAGACCTGGTGCCCATTATAAAACAATTATTAAAAAGTTTTTTCTCATGGAAAAAGGTGAAATAAAATACAAGAGGTAAGCTATCAAAATTTTGAATATATTTTTGTCTGTGGGAAAGAGATGTATACAATTCTCAAGCCATTGAGGGTGAAAAGAGGGGATAGTCGATCTCTTCTGATGAGATTATAAAGTTTCCAAGGTTGGGGCTATATCTTCTCCTTTTTGAGATCTGTGTTGTCCGATACAGTAGCCCCTAGCCACCTGTGACTGCTGAATACTCGAAAGATGGTGTTAGCCAAATTAAGCTGGGCTAGAAATATAAAATATACACTGAAGTTTGAAGATTTGGTATAAAAAAAGAAAAACGTCTCATTAATAACTTTAAAATATCGATTACATGCTGAAATAATATTTTGGATATTTTGAGTTAAGTAAAATATATTATTAAAATTAATAATATGGCTGAAATGAAAGGCTGAAAAGAAACTGGGGTCCATCCAGACAATGGAATATTATTCAGTGCTAAAATGCAATGAGCTATCACACCATAAAAAGACATGGAAGAACCTTAAAGGTATTTCACTAAGTGAGAGGAACCACTTAGTGAAAGAATCTGAAAGATATATGCTATATGATTTCAATCATGTAACATTCTGGAAGAAGCAAAACTAGGAGTATATCAAAGATCAGCAGTTGTCAAGTATTAGATGGGGGGAGAGGGAGAAAGGAGTGAATAGGTGAGCACAATGAAACTATTCTGTATGATATTGTGAAGGTGATACTTGTCATTCATACATTTGTCAAAACCTGTGCGTTGTGTTTTCTGTACCACACACAGAGTGAATCCTAATGTAAACTATGGGTTTTAGCTAATAATAATAATAGTAGTAGTAATAATAATAATAATGTATCAATATTGGCTCATTAATTGTAACAAATGTCCCACACTAATGCAAGATGTCATTAACAGGGCAATGATGTGAGGGGGAGAGGGGGTGGTGGTGAAGATATATGGGAAATCTTTATTATTCCTCAATTTTTCTGTAAATCTAAAACTGGCCAAAAAAAAAAAAGTCTATTAATTAAAAATTTAATTTCACTTTCTTCTTTGTACTTTTCTTAATGTGGCCACTAGAGAAATTGAAATTGTTCATGTGGCCATCATTTGTGGCCTGCTACTTAGACTCCTGTATCGCCTTGGCCAGGTGCTTAAGGAACATGAACACTTAGCAAAGGTTAACTTGCCTGGATCAACCAGCCGGCATGCGATCATTTGCAAAGTGACTGAAAGAATTCAGTAAGGCCCAGAGAGCCCACCAGAGCTGATGGGCTCCATTTTTCTCGTGTGAGAGCTTGGGGAGGGAAAGCCCACCTGCACCCCCACGACCCTTGGCTTCCAGCAGCTTCCGGGGGAGCATGCGGGCTGATGCGTAGGGTCTGAGCGCTGGTCGAGTGGCAGAGGTGGTTGCAGACCCACCCCTGAGGTGACCCGGCAGGGGATGGCACCCAGTAGGCAGTGAACAAGGGATCTAGGTCCCAGGTCTCCTCCGTGGAGCAAATGGTGGGTCCAGCTCCACTTCAGACCCAGCCAGAAAGCCCTAACCTTGCAAAGGCATTGGCAGCCGGTGTCTTTAAGTGAATTCCTGCATTTTTGCAGAATGGCCTGTGAGTGGTCATTTTTCATAAATCCCAAAGAAGGAGTGAAAACAACCTCCCTCCTTCCCAGTCCCACCCTAAGGCCCCACACTCACCCAGGCTTCATTCCAGAGGGATTTACCCGGGAAAGTCGCTTCTCTGAGACTGGTTCCCTCTACTGCCGAACTCGGCAACCAAAATGTCTGAGAACAAACCAGGCACCTCCTAACCTTGGGGCTCTTGGACATCATTAGGGCTGTGGTCGGAATTCCGATGTGGGATCAGCAGCCTCCAGGCCCCAGGGGGTGCTTGGGAGCCGCAAACACATCCCTTCATTCCCCAAATACCTTCCTTTACTTATTTTTATTTTAAATCAGGAAATATTCCAAACACACAGAAAAGCACAGGGAAAGCAAGATTCTCACGTGCCCACCGCCCAGGTGTAGCAAATGTTAATATTTTGCCTTAAGGCTTCAGATCCTTTTTTAAAGAAATAGACTGTTATAGACGGAGTTGGACAGCAGCATCACCACCTGTCCCCATCCTTTGTCTTTTCTCTTTCCAGAGGGAACCTGTCTCCTGATATTACTGGAATTCTTCCCTACCTAGGTTTAAATGTCATCTACGTACGTGGCCATAAGCAATATATATTACTGATTTTCACAATGTAATAAATAGATATTTACTGAATGTCTAGTATGCACTAGCCGCTGTTCTAGGTACTGAGAATGGAATAATGAAAAAACCAAATCTCAACACTAGAGCTTAAATTCTAGGGAGAGAGGCAAATTAAAAACCAACACCTATGACAATGGAATACTACTCAGCCGTAAAAAAGAACGAAATGTTCCTATTACAATAAAGTAAACATAAACTAAATAACTTAGTTTCCCATAAGTGCTCTGAAGAAATCATGCAAAGTAAAGAGAGAGAGAAGGACTGGAGTTATGTGAGAGCTGTGCAGCACCATGGATGGACTTGGAGGGCATTATGCTAAGTGAAATAAGTCAGAGAAAGACAAATACTGCGTGACATCACTTATATGTGGAATCTAAAAAATAGAACAAACTAGTGAATATAACAAAAAAGAAGCAGACTTATAGATATAGAGTACAAACTAGTGGTTACCAGTGGGGAGAGGGAAGGCGGAGGGGCAGTATAGGCATGGGGGTGAAAGGTACATATTATTAGGGATAAAATAAGCTATAAGGATGTATTGTACAACACAGGGAATACAGCCAATATTTTACAATAACTATGAATGGAGTATAACCTTTAGAAGTTGTGAATCACTATATTTTATACTCCTAACTTACATAGTATTGTACAGCAACTATACTTCAATTTTAAAAAGATTAAAACACACCATCACATATGAGTATGCTGAAGAAAAATAAATCCTGGAAGGGGTGCATCCCAGGGTGCTCTCTGCTGATCTCCTAGGGTGGGTCCTGTCCTCCTATAGTCTTAAGCTTTGACTTCTTTTCAGTGGAGGTTAATTTTTTTCTGTAAGAATCCCATTGCCTGGAGCGTGGAAGTGCAAAGAAAGGGGATCTGCGTTTGCCTCTGCAACCTGTGAATGGTTTTCTGTGAATTCCACAGCTTGGGGTTCTGGCACCCTGAGGGTAGTTTACATTCAGACTCCCCTTCCTGGGAACCTCAGTCTTGGGATTTCAGTTTCACACTGGAGACATTTTTCCCTCTGGTGCCCCAGGCAGATGACGCCTCTTGGCCATTTCTCTGAGCCATTGGGAGATTCTCCCCCCAGTCTTCTCTTCATGGAGGAGGCAGTCCTTCCGAGGGACTGCAGAGGCCAGTTCGCATCACACAGGTCTGCTCCCTGTGTGATGCGAACTGGCTGCACCTTGTGTGTGTCACGGGGACCCATGTCCAGGACCGATATCTGCCTGGCTCTCCAGCCCTTGTCGGCTCCATTTTATAGTCTCCTTTTGCCTCCTGCACCAGGGGAGTTTTCATGATTTGCAACTTGGCTCAAAATTTAAAACATATTTTGGTTATATGTATCCAGGACCTCTGTGTGTTTGGAACTGGAGGGAATCCACAGCAGCTCTGATTGCTGTGCTGCCGGGATTTTAAACCGTCTTTCTATTGGTTTGTCTCAGTGCCTTAAATCCTCCCTCTGGCCTCCTGGACTGTGGTTAAGATCACGATTCTAGGGTCAGACTGTTTGGATTCAAATTCTGGCTCCATGACCTCTTCTTCTTCTTCTTCTTCTTCTCTTCTTTCATATTTATTTATTTTGTTGTACCAGGTCTTAGTTTCAGCAACCGGGCTCCTTAGTTGCAGCATGCAGGTGGGATACAGTTCCCTGACCAGGGGTCGAACCCGGACCACTTGCATTGGGAGTGTGAAGTCTTATCCACTGCGCTGCCAGGGAAGTCCCTCCACAACTTCTTAAATGTGGACCTGGGGAAAGTTAACTAACCTCACTTTCCTCATCTGTACAGTGGGACACATAATACTGACCTCCTTGAATCGTTAGGAAAATTACATATTTAATTTAACATTGGTAAGGTGCTCAGACGGGTGTCTGGAACCGGGTAAGTGCCATATAGGTACTAGCTGTTATTTATTTTGGTTTAGGGTCTTTATTGTTGATCTGCTTCTAATAAAATATTCAATTCAGAAAATATATCCCATGGGGTTACTACCAATGTAGTATCCACCACTAGAATGTTTACTTTATTCAGTTCTCAGCTAGTTGTCATTTTGGAGAAGGGAGATGAGGAACCCTAGGAATTGGAGTCTGAGTGGCTAAGCTTTGATGGGGGGGGGGTGGTCCTGGAAGATGGTCTGTCCACGTGTGGCTCCAGAAGGGAGTGATCTTGCCAGCATGAAGGACTATATTTCTTTGATAAAAATTCAGCAATTAACAAAGAAGCCATTTCCGATGTTGGCTCTTTCCTTATGATTTTGAGGAAGGAGTTTGTCTTTTTACTGGAGTTTTTGTCTGGGCCACTTTTGCATTTATTTTTTACTGAAGAGAATATTACTTCCCGGTAGACTTGTCTAGGAAACATTCTGAAGTATTCCTCTGGGACTCTAAGTGTCTGATGAGTTTCTCTTCCTGACATTATGAAGTAAGTGCTCAGGCTGGACTTCCTGTACCTTGCTGAAAGACACTTGGACGGGTCAGGCTGCAGAGAGGTTTGCTACAGATGAATATTCACTCTATAAAGCCAGGGAATCTTGACTTCGACCGTGGTGTCAACTTTGGGGGAATAAGAATAATTGGATACATAAACTTCTATTTCATGCTTGGTAGAAAGTGAATATATTGGCCAGGGTGGGCTCTTTCCCTCCAATAACAGATATTCATTGAGTATTTACTGTGTGCCAAACATCAGCGCCCAGGAGGCAGCCACTGTTTCCAATTTCCTAGACATTCTTTCAAATTATTCTATACAGGCACACACACACACATACACACACACATTTTACAAAATGTACTGTTGTGTATCTTGCTTTTTCACTTCACGTTGTGTCTTATAGGTCATTTCACATCAGTGCTTCAGTACAGAGGCTTCATTCTTTTTAATAACTGAGTAGTATTCCACCACTTGGATATGCCATAATTCATATGAATAATCCCCTATTGAGGGAGAGTTAGGTTGTTCCAATCACTAAAACATGCTGCAATCTATAATCTTATACACACGTGTTTCACAGTTGTGAGCATATATCAGCAGGATCTATTTATATATATATATTTTATATATTTTTATAATTTTTTAAAAATCCACGTACATCTTTTCTAAAGATGGCAAGAAGCAAAAGTTCATACTATTAAATGAACTAATGGAATGTGGGAAAACAGTGCAATGGGGAGCACAGGCCTGGGGGTGCTTTATTGCAGATAAGCAGTTAGGTGACCTTGGGCAAGTCTTTTAACTTCTTTGAACCTTAATTTCTCTGTTTCTAAAATGGATCATTGGGTCGTTCAAGGCTGAAGGAGAAATGTTCGTGAACCCACGCATCTTTTTAAAACATTTACCATCCTGAGAGTCAGTGTAGATTTCCTCTCCACTCCCAGGCGTCTCCTTGCTAAGCTAGATGAGGTGTTGGTTTTAGGCTCTATTACTTTCTAAGGGGCTGGGACACTGCATTGCCAGCTTCCATTCTGCAGGAACATGCAGTGCAGTGAAACAGCCCTGAAGAACTGAGCAGTCCAACCTGGACTCTTGTCCCAGCTGGGTGACACTGGGAAGTCCTCTTATCTTGCACAGCCTTATTCCATCGTTGAGCGGACAAACCCAGGGGAGATCTGGGGGCTCCCAAGAAGGGTAAAGCCCCATTTCCCATTTTTTTACACAGGGGACCCTTTGCAGGATAAACATGTCTCCACTATGTCCAATTTCAAACATGACTGAGTCCCTATAAGCATCCTTCCTTCCTGGGGCCAATGTTTGCTCAGAAGGGTGGGCCAACCGGAGAGCCCCAGGTAGAGAGAGGAGAGACAATTGCTGGTGGGAAAGATTAGACTAATCCCCATAAGCCAGCAGGGCCATTGGTGAAGTCTTTTCTTAGGGTTCTGTTTGTGGTGCTCTTGTGACAGATAATCATTATTACCTGAAGTAAGCCCTGAGCTTTCCCGAGAGGCTAGTTGTTCAGAAAACTCTGACCCAAGTATGGGCGCCAGTCACGATCCCAGCAAGTCCATGGACTGGAAGCCCTCTGTCTTTCACTGATAGGCGTCCGTCACTAGTGGTCAAACAAGGAGATCTTGGTTAATGAAAGACTATTGTTGGTTGGTAACGGAAGTGTCAACATAACCTTAAATAATGACCTTTGCTTATAGCTTTTCTCTATAAATATTTTTGTTCAAGTTCAGGCTTGAGCCTTAAAGGATTGTTAGCGGAGGGGCAGGAAGTGTGTACACAGAGAAAGAGACAGGGTCTTAGCAAGATTGGACTGACTGAGATTGTATGAAGTTGAGAAACGTGAATGAATAGGATTTGTTGTTGTAGGGAAGCTTCTTACCTCCTTCAGGAAAAGTCCCACTTTTCACCTGAATCTTTACCATCCTCGAGCCCCTTTGTCGTCATGGACATATCCCAGTTTTCCTAAAACTTCAGACTAAGGTGAATCTCCACACTCACAAAATTCTAGAATGGGGAAGCTGCTCTGCGGGCGCCCTAAACTAAGGTCTCATTCTGCCTCCAGGCCATCAGAGCCAGAGCACGCCCCTGGCACTCAGCTCTTGTAGGCTGCAGGCAGGATGGCTGCCATCTTGGTCACATCTTGTCCAAATCAGGCCCTGAAGACCCTGCTTGGTGTCTAGCCTATCTCTTAGTGCATACTTGGAACTTCTTGGAAGCTCAGTGTTTGAGAAGTTGGTCAGATTTTTCCTCCTTCAGCACTACCTGGAGCTTCACTTTTCTCATTTCTAGAGCTTTCTCACCTGATCCTGCCCCATTCTTCACAGAGTCTGTGATCCCAATACACCTTCCCACCTCTCTCCTTTTTGCCTGGGTCCTTCTATGCTTACAAACTCTGGGCCATTGGCCACCTCAGGCTGGCCTTCCATTCTGGGCTCCCCATATGTGTATCTGGCCCATGTCCAGATGCCTGGCTTGGAATCTCCAAGACTCAGTCTGAGTCTTTTGGAAAAAGAACCACCAAGGCACTTCTAAGGGGTCAAGCTATGGGCTTTCAGAAGAAAAATCTGCTGGGGCTGAAGACTCTTTGTGCTTCCATAGCTACCCCTTCTGCCCATCTTTTTCAACTTTTCTCTTCCTGGTTCTTTTCTAGCTCCTGAGACCCCAATTCTCATGGCTCCCTTGCTTAGCAGAGTCACCCTGTTGGTTGACCTCACTCATCGGTAGCCGGCATGGATGACTGGTCTGATGACCCGGCTCTGTTTTTAGCTGGTGTCTAACTTTATAGCTTGGTTCTCTCACATTGGCTTTGACCTGTCGGAGGGCCTGGCCCTGCTCTGTAATATGCATGTGAGAGAAGGGGGAACCTTTCTCTCCCACTCCCTCAAGTTTCCATGTGGTGGGGCAGTATTGGTGTGAACGCTTTGGTCTCATCTTCCCCTCCTCTGGGCTGGGTGACGGGATTAGTTGGGGCCTGTATCTCCAACGCCACTCTTTCCAGAACAGGCTCACTCCACTGAAATGCAGTCAACATGGCTCACCTTTCTCGGCCTCCCCAAACCTGCCCCCCAGCCCCACTCCAGGTGGAGTGAGCTTCCTCTTCTACTTCCCAGTGACTCGGCCCAGACCTGGGACTGTCACTTCTAACTTGGGAGGCAGGTAGGACACTGTAGTGCTCTCCAAACCAGCCTCTCAGAGCCTTCCACTTTGAGTAAAGGGGCTAATCCTTTGATCCTTTCTAGGGAAATTGAACCTAGTTATCAACTGGTCGGCCCTGGGAAGGGAAAAGAGTGGAGAATAGGGTCTCCTCACTTCTAGTAAGTAGCAGGAATTAAGATGTCATGGTTCTCTTGGCTGCTCTGTTGCTAATTCCAAAACTTTCTTTGTTTAACTCCTCATTCTGATGTCTTCCTGGCTGCAGCCACCAGGAAAATGGTCTTCCTCTGATTTACAAATCCTCCTTCCCTCCCAAAGAAACCTTCCCCTTCCCCCCTCGAGCCAGGGCCCTCTCCCAGGCCCACGTGGTGGACATTAATACTGGGTCACCTTTTGCAACAACACAAGAGTGACCTTTTTCTCCCTTCCATGTGCCTGTCCTTCCAGACCAAAAAGTATCAGCAAGCATGCATATTCTGCTCATGAGGAGCCTGCCATCTGGCTCCTGAGGCCCACTTTCATCCCGCCCCTGCTGGAGTATGAAAGTCTCTGGTGTCTTCTGGGCATTTCATGCACTTGCAGGAAAAGTTGAATCAACCTGCGAAATCTTTGGCTGCCAGTGTCATCAGGCCACTGGCCACCCTGCATGACCTTTCCCACTGCCTTCCTGCAGACACAAAGCCTGTGTCCCCAGAGGGATCTGACAACCGCAGCAGCCACAACACAGAACCAGGTTCTGGTTTTCCCAGAGATTCACCCGTCCTCCATGCTGCGGCCCCGGCCAGACAATGCTTTCTTCTCTGTCCTCTCCAGCTCTATCTTTCTGCCTTTTCCTAACTTGTTCTTTGTGGAAAAGGTCTGGAGTGGAGGAGCAGTGATGGCTGTTGTGCAAGGGATGTAATTTTGACCCCCTCTGCTCCTAAAAAATCAATATTCCTTTGAGTGTCTGTGAAGCCTGTTTTATAGACTCCCTTCTGAGCAGCCCCAATCTGTAAAGGCTGATGTTATCTGATGATCCTTCTCATACTTACACATTTTTTTAACAAAATATTTCCTGAACCTCACCTTTCTCTAGATCTGAGACCATACTGCACATATCTGCTTTGTGGCAGTACATCTTATCTGTCCCGTTTGGAAAGAAAAGCCCCACATTTACATACCTGAAGGCACTGGTGGATGACAAAGGTCACCAGCTGACGTGGTAGCCTCCAGCCAGATGGGAGTGGGAGGCAGGGCGGCCACGTTACCCGTGAAAGGAGTGAGGCTCCAGGCTTGCAGCCAAGGTTAGAGAAAAAGTCATCAGCTGGAGAACATCTGTCACCTGTGATCAGGCCCTGCCTTCACCAGTGTTGCCTCAAAGACAGAAGGCATCTAGATTTTATTCTCCCTATTGTACGTGTCACTTCACAGGAGGAGAAACAAGCAACCTTCACGTCATTGCCAAACTCCAGAGCTAGAACTGACTTTAAATGTCATGTAATCCGACGTTGAAAACTGATGGCCAGGCAGGTCTCCGTGATGGACACGTCTTTTTTTGACCTGAGTAGTTTTTTTGGTTTGTTTCCTTGTTTCTTGGTTTTAAGTGGAGCTTGTTGTCAATATTTAAAACTCTGGAGATTTCAAATAAAAATGAAGTTTGAGAGATTTTCTGGAAATATTGGAAACTCGGGCTGGCAACCCCAGGCCCCATTCCTGCCTGGGGACAGCTGAGGGGTGGCACCTCATATTTCTGGAGGTCACAGCTTACTTATGGTACATCCAGATGTTGACAACACCTGGGTTTGTGACCCTCTCCTCCCCACCCGAATTTAGCCGCCTCCTCTTTTTCTATCTGAGGAAACGAACCTGGAAGGTGAAGTGACTTCCCAAGGCTTCCTAGGGACTAACAGGCAGAGCCCCTGTTGAGTTCTCCCTGGTTGCTGTGCCAGAGACTATTCGAGATGCTTTGCTTCAGTTGAAAAATCCTGTAAGTTTTTTTTTTTTTTTTTTTTAACCTGATCTTGCAGGAAAAGAACGGCAGAAGCAGATTTCTGTAGTGGAAAGAGCACTGTGTTGGGTTTCACGTAGACCCAGACTCAGATCCTGATACTTTACTCGAGTGTCTCTATGTGGAGATCTAGCAACGAGCCCAGCAGAGAGAAAATATCCTTGGTTCTCACACCTCCAAGCTGAGTGATCTTGGCTAGCTTTGGAATGTCTCGGACCCACACGATGGGCATATTGATACTTACCCTAGGGGTGGTTGTGAGAGTTGGTGCAAATCCCGTGAAGTCTTTTCCGATACTCTATGCCTGTTCATCAGCCTCCTCTGCCGCATTAGCTCCAAGACATGTGACAGCTGCTTCCTTTGTGCCATTTGGCCCTACAGACCTCCATTCCTACACCTGTCACACGACTACATTTGCGCCCATTAGGTTGCAAGTCCAGACATCGGAACCCTGTACCTGTTTCTATTATTCTGGCATTGAGCGCTTTGTAGGCACTTGTGAATGTTTGTTGAAAGCCCCGAGCTCAGTGACTGTGATTGTTAAAAACTAGCACTGGGGAGTGAATGCACCCGAATCCGTTCTACCCTCCCACTGTCATGACAGCAGTCCAGTGAGGCTGCCGCTGCCCAAAGCTGGTCCAGAAGCTGACCTTTGGGATCCATCCTTGAACCATCCGAGAAAGCCTGTCCCTATTCTTTGTTATCATGTCAAAGTTTCTACTCAAACAATACTTACCACCTTATTTAGTGGTAGGTCTTAATTCTGACTCTATTAACATCAAGGATGTCTTTGTTCTCTGAACCTGTAAAATGTTCCATACATTCACAATTATTATTCCCCGGCTAAATAGCCTTGGCCAAACCCTCAGGGATGACAAACTGAGAATTACCCAAACGAATATTCAACTGCAACGAAAGTAATGCCAGGAGAGATATCAATACATTTTGAACAATGGGGATGTCATTAGAATAAGAAAGTACTTTAAAGGAAAGCCTTTTCATTTAAATGAATGAAAAAAGAAATCAATGCCATTGCTATATAGTACCCTGTGCCTGAAGGAACAGGAGGAAGAAAGGAGAGGACCAAAGAAGTAACAACGCTGTGTCCAGAAATAACAAGACCCAAGGTGTCTCACACTCCGTGCATTCCTCCCCGTCACCTGCTTCCTCGTTGCCTGCATTTATCACTAGGAAAAGGAGCAACCCCGGGGGTAAACGAGCTTTTGCTCCAAAATAACTGATGCAAAAACCTCCTCTCACTAGACTTTTCCCAGGGATGGTGGGAGTGTTTAGACAGGCAAAGCTGGGGCCATGAATACTGCAAAGAGGACCGGACATGGAGCTGACTTTCTGGTTGAGAAGATCAGGCAGGATAGAAAAGCATGACCAGCATCAGGGAGGTGCCCAAGGGGTGGGGAGCCGTCAACTTCCGTGGGCGGGTCTCAGGAAGGTGCCATGGAAGAAACGGTGTTTCTGCTGGGCTGTGAAGTCCTGGGGGCACAGGGAATGTGTGGAAAGGACAGAAGCGGGTGGGGAAGGGGGCCACACCAAGCTAAGGGAGCAGGCTGATTACTTATTAATAAATGACTCGGCTAAAAGCTTGCACAATGGAGACACAGTCTGTGGATTAGTCACTGACTTTGCTTTTCATCTTTCCTTCCAGGGTAGGAAGAGCAGTGTGAGTTCTAATGCCCTGTAACTCATTTTCCCTGTAACCTTAGAATGTCATTGGGTCCCTTGGCACCTCACTTTGCACATCTGTTATAAAGGGGAGGAGGGACTTCCCTGGTGGCTCAGTGGTTAAGAATCCACCTGCCAATGCAGGGGACACCAGTTTGATCCCTGGTCCGGGAAGATCCTATATGCCGCGGAGCAACTAAGCCCATGCGCCACAACTACTGAAGCCCTCGCACCTACAGCTTGTGCTCCGCAACAGGAGAAGCCACGGCAATGAGAAGCCTGAGCATCATAATGAAGAGTAGCCCCTGCTAGTGGCAACTAGAGGAGGCCCACACGCAGCAACAAAGACCCAATGCAGCCAAAAATAAAATAATTTAAAAAACAAAAAAGAGGGGGAGGAATACCTGACTTTCCTATCTCACCAGGTGGTTCTAAGGATGGAGCAATACAATGCCTGTAAAAAATTATTCTTTCATTCATTCAAACAACCATATACTGAGCCCTCTGGGCTTCCATCAAGAGCAGAAGGGTAAGGCATGGATTCGGAATTCCAATTAGATCAAAAGCTAGAACCAGTTCTATCAGGAGAGAGAACAGGGCCGTAATGACTA
Source organism: Hippopotamus amphibius kiboko (assembly GCF_030028045.1). Classification (NCBI taxonomy): domain Eukaryota; kingdom Metazoa; phylum Chordata; class Mammalia; order Artiodactyla; family Hippopotamidae; genus Hippopotamus; species Hippopotamus amphibius. The sequence continues at coordinate 97,498,201 of NC_080196.1, forward strand.
GAGACATTTGAGCATGGGCTTTGAAAATGCTCTCTTGGCCCCTAAACCGCCGGTAATTATGTCTTTTCTGTCTTTTCATTAACTCTGAGAAGGATAAAACCTCAATACCAACAGAGAAGCATCTCTTGGGAGGAAGTCAGCCGAGATGGGGAGTGAATACCCCAAAGCTGGCCTCTGTGTTTGGAGGACCAGTCAGTGCCAGCAGCCTTCACCCCTCACCTGTAAGATGTCTTGCCTACAGCGCCTCTTCCCCTTTGGCAACCCCAGCACTCTGCTTGAAGACGGGAGTGTGTGACTTTTCATTTCTCTGGGCAAAATGGAAGAACAAAGGGGCATATGGGGGAGGGGAAGACCCACTCCTAAGAGTGAGCTTAACTTCTTTGAGGAAGACCCCAAAACGGAGCCTCTCCACTTCCCTCTTGTGGGTGGATATTGGTCGAAAGACTACTTGTTTTGTCTAAGTTTCCGCCCTTTCACATTTTACCTGGGTTCTAGGAGCAGGACAGTTGCTAGGAGCCCCTGAAGGAAGATTAGGAAGAGGTGAAAAGGTAAGGTCTGGGGCAGTGTTTACTCTCCCACGGCAGCCTGTGTGACCAAGGGAAAGAATTAGGAGACTGCAGATAAGGTTAATCAATACAATAAGCTCATTGCTTCATAGGGACACTGGTTACAATTTTCTTAAACATTGAGAATGTTTTTTGATAAAGGGGAGAATCGTGGTGTTTTTCACTGTTGAATTCCCTCGGAAAATCAGGCCTTTCCAGAGACTGATTTGACATTCTCTGTAAACACAATTAGTCTAGGGTCCCTGCCACACGGTAGTAAAGATGCCTTCAGAAAAGCAGGAGGGAGATTAAATGATTACATTAGTAGAGCAAATATATGTATGATAAAGTTTTATGAGCTCTTCTTCCAAGAAAGGGGCTCTGCAAAAGCAGTATTTTATTATCCTTGTTTCAAGGCTCAGGGAAATGGAGCCTCCCTTACTCAACTTGGCAGTTGGTGGCCATATTTATCTACTCACGACTCAGCCTTTTTCTTTTCAAGAAAATTCAGACCAAGCATCATATTGGCATTACTAACATTATTTAGTAAATCTTCAAACATCTTGTTTGATACCATATACCCTTCTCTTCTAGAGAGGAGCTCAAGATTTTTCTCGTGATCTTGCAAAAGCTTGTTGTAGCAAAACAAACATTAAAATATTAAATGAAGTGATTTCTGGCCGAGATGACGAGATTTCCTTCTTTGTAGGATGTTCATAGTGGTTTCATTGAGTCTCAGAGAACTGGAGGAAAGCTGATGGATGGGCTAAATGATGCTCTGGGCCTCAATTTTACATTTTCCATAAGAACAACCCTCAGGTAAAATGAGAGCTTCTGTTCAGGTATTCTTGTCCTTGCAGCCAGGGACTTACCACTCAAGACGACAGACAGATTTGTTGCAGTAACAGCACGCTGTTCTCATTGTATGGCTAAATTAATGTAGTGCAAGCTAACTTTTTACATTATGTAAAGGAAAAAAATTTTCCTACATCCAGTAAGTGAAAATGAAATTACGGAAGCCGTGTATGAGTACCAGTCCCCCGTGGTCTTCCCATTAGTTGAGGAAAACATCCCGAAGGAAGAGGTTTGTTGTTTTATTTTTCTGAATGACAAGATGTCACAGTAATTGATTGCTAGGCTAGATCTCTCCAGAGGAAGGGTTAGAGCCTCAAAGTCATCAAGACATGAGGGAAACCTGGTTCTGTGTCTTGTTATGGTGACATAAGTTTTTTTTTTTTTTCTGAAATCAACCTTGAAGGATGATTTACATACAATAAAGGCAGATTTTAATTGTACAACTTGGTGGGTATAGGAAAATGTATCTATCCGTGTAACCACTGCTTCAGTCCAGAATTAGAACATTTCTATCACTGCAGAAAGTTCCCTCATGTGCCTTTGCCGTTAATAACCCCCCCCCCCATCCCCCAAACACACATGGATCTGACCTGATGTTTGGGGTTTAGTCAACTGAAGTTGGAGTAATTCTGACTCAGTGACTAGCACTGCCCTGGCTCCCTGGAATATACTGTCAATATAAATAGGGATATGTTGATAATACCTATAGCAGTCCAAACCAGTTGTAGAGGGCAGGCCTCGGAACTCCAGGATCTGCTTAGAGACAGACCTGGGAAATAGCCGAGATGCAAACGGCCCCTGGCATGTCAATTAGGGCCAGAATGACAACGGAGTGAGGTGACTTTACGAGTCTGGAGGTGACTGTAGGCCGACCAGGTGAGGGGCTCTTGCAGGTCCGAGGAGGGTCTGTAGAAGATGGTGGGGTGGTCCAAGGAGGGTCTGTAGGAGACAGTGGGGTGGTCTGAGGAAGGTCTGTAAAAGATGGTGGGGTACAGGCGGTTTGGTGTGAGAAGGGAGGTTCAGGGGAAAGGCAGGCAGCCCAGCAGGCGACAGGGTGGCGGGGCTGGGGCGTGGGGGCTGAGCTCCAGCAATTGCAGCCTCTCACGGGCCCAAGGAGAAGGCTGTGCTGGAGGGGCTGCAGGATCCCTGCCGAACAGCAGCCGTGCAAGACAAGTGAGGCCTGGGATGGCAGGGGCAGGTCGTTTCCATAATTATTGCATAATATAGCATATGTTGCATTAACATACATTATTTACTAAATAAATGCAGGTTTTAAAAAAATGTCGGACTGTGATCCTGTTGCCCTTTTGCTTTTGAAAATGGCCTTGGTGCCTCTCAGCCCTTGGCCAGCTCTCCGGGGCTTTGGGGAGCCCTGGCATGTGAGCGTTTGCCAAGCCTCTAATGACAGGGGCCCATTAGCGCGCGGGGCTGGATTCCTGGAACCACCGGTTAGATTAGGAAATGGAGCCGGGAAGGAGCTTGATGCAGGCTCTGCCAGGGAGGGACCTGCGTCCCCGGCGGCGGCGGTTCCCTGGAGGATGAGAAGATGGCGGGGACGTGTCTAGCTCATTCAGGCAGCGCTGCCGCCAGCGGGCTGGCTCTGGGCACCCCTCCTCCTCACCCCAGTCCCGGGCAGGTCAGGAATCTTTGTGGCCATCGGGCTGTGCTGTCCCTAGCAAGGGACAGTACAACAGAAAGGAGGTGTGGGGAGAGGCATGTGAATTGAGTGCCCACCCAATGGCAGACACTGGGAATCTGGGGGTGGGGGGGTCACTCGGATATGGTCCCTGCCTTCTGTGAGGGGGACAGAAGAGGAATGGGGCCAGTTACCATCTTAGCATAAGGGCTCTCTTATGGGTTGAATTATGTCCATATTCATATGTTGAAGTTCTGACCTCCCATACCTCCCATGTGACTTCATTTGGAGATGGTCTTTCCAGAGGTAATCAAGTTCAAGTGAGATTGTTAGATGGGCCCTAATCCAATTACGACTGTGTCCTTGTAAGAAAGGGATGTTTGGACACAGAGACACTCATAGAGGGAAGAGGATGTGAAGACAGGGAGAAGGCCCTCTACGAGCCAAGAGGAGAGTCTGGGAACAAACTCAGAAGGGATCAGCCCTGCCCACACCTAGATTTCAGGCTTCTGGCCTCCAGGACTGGAAGACGACAGGTTTCTGTTGTTTACATCACCCAGCCATACTGCCCTAGGAAACTTAATACAGGTCCTGTTGGGGAACGCTTGGGGTGGGGGTCCCCTGGAGCAGCATGAGGGATCCAGGAACGTGCCTGCACCAGGGAATGTCTGGGTTGGTACCTTGTGGGGAGAGGAAGGGAGGGGAGGGTCCTGTGGGCAACCAGAGGGAAGCTTTGGAACTGGGGTGCTGAGCGGGGAGGCATCGAGAAGGAGCCTGAAGGAGGTACTGAATGCCAGGCTAAGGAAGCAGGTCTGAGAGCCAACGGGAGGCCTATCGCCCAGCATGGGTCTCTGGAAATTATATTCTCAGAAATGTCTCTGAGTCTACTGGCAATATCTCCCCAAGTTCTCACTTCAGAGACCAATGCTGTAAACCCAGGCCACGGACCTTGTCACCCTGTCTACACATTTACCACGGGGGATCAAGAACTTTTTTCTTTTTGGCTGTAGCAATTGATTTATGTGGGTTTCTTGGACCGGGTAAATTGTTGACAACACGGGAGCTTCCACGGCCAGCTCGGGGATGGGGTTATGCGCGCCCAGGGCGGCCCGTGTTTCCCTGGACTGATAGCCACGGGTGATGCAATCTTGTCTGGCCTTGCGGGACAGGTGGGCTCCCCACCCACAGAACAGGCCTAATGACTGCCTGTTGCCAGAAACCAGCTTCACGCGGAACCAGCAAACTTCCAAAGTCAGGTTAGGAGGTGAGGAAATTGGCTGAGGACTTGGATTTTAGTTCATTAATGTCCAAACAACATGGAAGCTTCCTGCATGGGAACAAGCCAGAATATTTAGTCTTAAAATTCCTTTCTGGGAGCATTTTAGGATGGGGAACCGGTAGAGGATGGGGCATTGGGTAAACAAAGCTGGCGGGTCAGATTTTTCTCCATTAAAATGAACAAAAAGTAAAGCATCTTGGGACGCTGGAAAGACAGTACTCGCTTCACAAGTGAGTGGAAGGAGAAAACTGTTAAAACAAAGAGTTTTGGCCAGCAGTTCTGGGTTCTCAGGAAGGTCGCATGAGGATGAGTGATGAACTTTCTCAGGGCCAATTCCTGGACAGCGGATCCTGTTTTATCGTCCAGAGAAAGGCAGGGTCTATTCTCCCACATTTTGTAGGCTGTCGAGAGGGGGGATAAATCTGAGACTGCCTTTAAATACTGGGTTTCAATTGCTTTCTTTCTTCCCTGGGCAGATATATGGGCTTGTGGTATGAGTTAGTGCCCGAGCCCCAAGGAACTGGAGCTCTTCTGTAGGATGGAGACAGGGCTTTCCAATTATTTTTGTGTTTTCTGCTGAGGACAAGACTCAGTTCCCAGGAGAGGGACATTCAGGGCTGGTGATTCTTCTCGGGAGGAAAAGCAGAGGCCACAGCTATGGCTGGCCTGGCCCCCCTACTGATTTGAGTTTTGGGGAGACAGCCTATACAATAATAATAATAATAATAATAGTTGCTATTTTGTGCTGAAAGTGGGGGAGGTGTTAATCACTTGCACTTTCTCCCCTCTTGGTTCTAACCAATTAAAGAGCTAAATAGAATCAAAGAGTTACTCATGGTTTAGGGCTCCCTCATAAAATTGGAAGATGGCTCTCCAGCCTGAACATACATACTCAGCCACCGGCCACCTCAACAGAGGCCCCCTCCCTTGAGGATGGGGGCAGGCAGGGAAGGAAGGCAGCAAACTCCAGATGAAGCCAGGCAGGTCCAAGTGAGAATGTGCGAAACGTGTCCACGTCCACTCAGGGACCCTGCTCCCAGCAGATGTGACCCACTGGATTTGTCTGGTTCTCTGAGATCTCCCCGAGCAGAGGAGTCACTCTTCCTCTGGCTGGAGCCGCACGTGAGGGGTGGGGAAAGGAACCGGAAGTGCTTATTCCAACATTTCTCTCTTCTGGGCCTGGGGCGAGGGGGTAAAAATATAAGGAGTAGGGTCATACTTGTACACCTGTAATAACTGTAATTGTCGAGACCTCCTTCCAGGTGCCAAGTATTCTGATGGGGATGTTACGTGCATTATTGATTTAAGGTGGTTTTGATTTTTTGACACAGGACCAGAAGCCACAGGCTTGCGGGTTCCTCTAAATAGTCACCGGCCTTCCCAGGCCAAGCTCTGGGCTAGCAACGTGCTTTCACCCCTAGACAGCCATCAGGGGCCATGACTGGCCATAGGCTGGGTCTGCTATGGGTAGTAGGGATTAGGAGCTTGGGAAAAGAAGGGATTTTCTGAATTTTTGTGTTCCAAGCACATGGTCAACATGATTGGGTTGAGGATGGGGACTGACTCAGGTTACAGCAGGAGACGGAATCCTGGAACTTTTGTTGGACCTTCTCTTTCTCAGAACCAGCAGCTCCGTTGTCTGTGGGGCTGCTAACTATATGGGTAATGTAAACCTGGGGGTTTAGGGGGAGTCCTTGAAGACAGATGCACTTGGGAGGAAAGCCAAACCAGAGACTAAGTCTTGCTGACTTTGGGTTCTTTGCTAGAGCCTGAGCTATAGATATACCGGTGGCTTTCCAGTCAACTGAGGTTGTGTGTCCTCTCTCCTTTTTTTTTTTTTTAAATAAATTTATTTATTTATTTATTTTATTGGCTGTGTAGGATCTTTTTTTTTGCTGTGCGCGGGCTTTCTTTAGTTGCGGTGAGTGGGGGCTCCTCTTCGTTGTGGTGCGCAGGCTCCTCATTGCCGTGGCTTCTCTTGTTGTGGAGCACGGGCTCTAGGCACGTGGGCTTCAGTAGTTGCAGCACATGGGCTCAATAGTTGTGGCACACAGGCTTAGTTGCTCTGCGGCACGTGGGATCTTCCTGGAGCAGGGATAGAACCCATATCCCCTACCTTGGCAGGTGGATTCTTAACCACTGCACCACCTAGGAAGCCCCTCTCTCCTTTTTTGAGTTGGGTTTCTGTTGCATACAACCAGAAAAGCATTTGCTAATGTATTGGTGGATCTCTCCAATGGGATGAACAGTCTTCAGACAGTTTATTGTGGAAATTAAGCAGAAAAATTCACACCTAGTGAGATATGAATGTTCTCAGAGCCTCTATGACCAAAAACAGCCCAATCCCACCTCCAGGCTGAACCAGAGTCTCTGTAGCTGTCACCACGCTCACTCTTTTAAATTTAGGATGAAGTTATCCACAGGAGGGGTATCTGGAGATAGCAGCCAGCAGCTTTGAGTATGTTAGTTGGAGTTGATCAGTCTTGCTTTAGTCACTTATTGGGGGGAAGGAGTCCTGAAAAAGAGGATGTGCTGAAGACAGTTTGTTATATGGGGAGGGGCTAGGAAAGATGTAGGTTATGTGATCGGGGTGACTGGGGAGGATGCAGAGCAGAGTTTGAGGGTGGGGTGGAGAGAGCACTGAAGCTGTAGGAAGAGGCGAAGGTGGAAACTACCAAGGTATCATTGGTAGAGGTGTAACAGGAAGTATAGTGAAGACGAATCGTCCTGAGTCTGGCTTTGCAATGAGCCACCCCTACCCTTAGACAGTAACAGAATAGGAGCCATGTAATGCATCAGGAAAACGGAGATGATAAAGACTCTGGGCGTGATGGGAGTCAGACTCTAGTGTGATTGTGGGTATGGGTGAGGTGGGCGGGTGGTCTGTATGAGACACTCAGGTGTGAGTGTGGGTGTCGGCGGCCGCTGGGGGGGAACGGATGTGACCCGAGGTGGGTCCTGGGTCCTGGGTGTTCGCACCTGCGTACCCGTGTGTGCGTGGCGGGTGGGGTGGGGCGGGGTTCGAATTGGCAGGGGGTTGGCTCGGCCAACAGGCCGCTGTCAGCCAAGGGGCCCTTCCACTTGTAACTGAGGAAAGGCAGTGCGCTATCTCTCCCAGAGCGGATGATAGTAATTAATTGGTCATTGATCCCCGCAGGTCAGCTAGAGGTCAGTGAAGTTACTCCAGTGGCCTTCCAGTTTGCCCGGCAGCCGGGAGCAGGGGTTTGAGACCTCAGTGGGAACTGTCCTGTGCCCTAAACCCTGACGGAAGGTGACGGGATAATTATGGTAACCTCGATGTCTATGATTACAAATAATACACATGCAGGAAAACCATGCCAGTGCACCGTCTAAGGCTTGGGAAGGAGGAGGAGGAAGCATGTGCGACCGCGGACATTTTTCAGCGGGGAGGGGATGCTGCAATGTGATTAATCTGGTCACTATCAAAAGCTTAAGTAAGTGTCCATCTGGGTATGCGGCAACACCTGGGGAACCACGTAGATCTCATTACTGACCCACGCAGGCGACTGCAGTCTAAGATGGAGAAGTCTTACACAATCAAGGGCACACAGGGTGGATGGATAAAATAAGACTCAGCTCTTCTGCAAAGCCATCTCCCATCCGCCGTGTTCTCCCAGCTTCTGACATTCTCCAACACGTGATGGGGACGCCAGGCACGGTGTTAGGGGCTCACGTTACATCTATGTCCCCGCGGAGTTTATGTAGGTCCTGAGTTACCCTCCTTGTCCATGTCTCTCCCCTCCAACCAGACTGCAGGCTTTGTGAAGGCTGGAACCATGTTGGGTATCTTATACAACAGCCACAGGGAACATTAACTGAGTCCTGTATTGTGCCAGGTACACAGTAAGCTTCATAATGCGTAGCACAGGGTGACACATGTATTAGTCTCTTAAAAAATATTGATTGCTTAAAAAAATATTGAATCTTGTTGCATTGATTGTGGGGATGGTGAGGGGTGGGGGTAGGGTGCTGCCGTGGTGAAATCTGGGTGGTTTCACTGTTTTCTAGAGAAGAGATTCAAAGTGTTAACCTTTCTAGTTATCCGCACTTCTGTCTTAAGGGCTGTGGGGTGAGATTATTGACAGAGTCTGTAATTGTGTGAATTTTCGCAGTGAAATATACTATCTCTGAGCTAGGACAGAGCTCATAGAACAATCTAGTGTCTACATTTCAGAGGCAAAACCATTTTAACTCAGAGGAGAGAGAGTGTTTCAATGAAATCAAGGATCTGCATTTCTTCTAAAATGCTGCTGTTTCGTTTCTGTCCACCTGCACTTTCCTAACGGGTGGAGCTGGATGTGGTTGCATTTTGCATCTCTTAGATGCAATAAGTTCTCTCCCTGAAACAACCCTCCATCTGTTTGATGCCTCTACCCAGGGCCATCAACCACCACCAAATCTAAAGAACACCTTTTGGAACACAATGTATCTAAAGGATGCTTTCTGGAACACCTTCCTGAAACTCCTTCTTTTGCAGGCTGCAATCCCAGGCTTTTGTGGGCTTCCTCCCACCTCTTTGCCTGTTTTTCTCAGTCCCCTTCATGGGGTCCCCAAGTGTTCCTCCATCTCATCTAAGCTCTCCATTGCAATTGCCACCTATGTTCTCTACCTCCAGAGAGGTATATGTCTCTCCCAGTCCTAGGTCCCTGTTTCTTTGGACTTCTTAGGCCCTAGTCTCCACCTGAAAGTCCCATGAGCACCTCAAACTCAGTAAATAAATGTGGACCGCATCACGCACACCTGTAAATCTCTGTATCCTCATCCCCAAAGCTGTTCTCCATCTAGGACATGACAACTTCATGCACGTTACCCAAGTCAGAAACCTGGGAGTCATCCTGAGCCTCTCCTTTCCCTCACCCCTCACACCCAGTTGATGCTGAAGCCCTGGGATGAGTCAGTCTCCTGAGTCACTGTTGTATCACTGTTCTCTTCTTCACCTGCCTGGCCAACGACGTAATCCAGTTCTTAGCATCTCCTGCATAGGTCATTGAAATGGCTGTTTCCTTCTCTCCTGCCCACATCTCATCCATTTTCTGCCCCACTCTTAAAGACCTTTTATGTAATACAGACTATGTCCCTGCCCTCTTTAAACTCCACCAGAGCTTTCCAATACTTCTGGAAGGTCAAATGCCTGGCACGGTTTATAAGGACCAAGATACTCAGGCTCCTGGTGGCGTCTGTTGCCCCGAACACTGTCCTTCCCATGTGACAGCCATGCCACATGACTGTTGCTGTCCTGTACACCCCACGCTCCCTCCATGCCCCGTGAAGGGGATGCCCTCAACCACTTGACAGTCCTACTCTCCTTTAAGGCCCAGCCTCTGGATAGCCACCATCACATGCCTGCCCCCATTTCTGCGACCAGACAGAGTGACCGTCTCCTTGCCCCATGCTCCCATAAATCCCCCCAAATACGGCAACACTTATAATAACAGCTAATATTTAGGAAGCACTTGGTGTATGGCAGGTGATGTACTTTGCTTACTGAGTTAGTCCTCACAATCTAATGAAGTGATCCTACCTTTATTCCCATTTTACAAATGTAGCCCAAGTGGCAGGGCTGGGTCTGAGCCCATGTGCCATCCCAGAGCCCACACTTTGAACCCTGGCTCCACACTGCCTCTCCTCCACAGGGAGCTGTCTTTGCTTGGAGATTTGTCCTCCCTACTTAAGTGTGAGTTTCCTCCAGGGTCTGGATTTGCTTTGTTCAGTATTTTCCTCTTAACTTCAGTTAGGAGTGCCTGGCATACGACAGGGGTCAGCAATTTGTAGAAAGAAAGTCATTCTGGATCTGTCTAATCCAGAATGTACGAGGGTGAGTCAAAAATTATCCACACTCCGGTTATATTAATACTTCTGTCTTATCAGCACTTTCCATTCAAGGCTACTATGTCCCCAGTCACTGCTGTGCAGATGTGAACGTGTTATATCAGTTCATTTGTAACTGCAGTGTGAGCAAAAATGGATGCCCCACTTGTGATTTGCATGAAAGAAGAGCAGCATGCAGTGATTCATTTTTTGTGGTCTGAGGGTGTGCACGACCACACACTTCTGCCTACACGGTCGACACCCTGAAAAAACTTTGTTTTGAGGTGTTAAAGCATCCTCCCTATAATCCTGATCTTGTGCCATTGGACTTTCACCTGTTTGGTCCCCTGAAAGCAGCACTATGAGGATGACGATTCACTTCTGATGGAGAAGTGAAGACAGCAGTGCATTTGTGGCTCGCAGCTCAGCCTAAAATATTTTTTAATGCGGGAATATGGAAGTTTGTTGACAGATGGACAAAATGTATTGAAAAGCAAGGAGATTACGTTGAAAAATGATGTATTTGTCTTTTCTAAATGTTAATTAAAATAAATTCTACAGCCAGAGTGCAGATAATTTTTGACTCACCCTTGTATTCAGTTTCTCAGATTGTGCCTTTTATCATCTAAAATGTGGGGGGGGGAATGTATATCTGGTATTTTCGTGGCCAACCAAGAGAAAACTTTCTTATCCCAGCATTTATCTGTTTATCCATAATATTTACCTGCGAGCTATTTTAAAAGATTTTCCAAAATTTAGCCTCCTGAAGGCAGAAGAGCAGGACAGAAATTATGTCCTCTTGGAAAACATCCCTTTCTCTCCCAGGTATCAGGCTCCTTTTAAAATTAGCTTCTGAATATGAACGACCCAGCTCTTTAAAGTTTAATGTCCCAGCCATTTTAATTGTTTCTTTCAAAGTACAAAAGAGCAGCTGGGCCACATCGGCACTAATCACTTGCCAACTTTCCTTTTTACAAAAACAGCTAAGCTCTTTCTGAGATTTAAAATCATTCCATCTGAGACCCCTGCTTGGCACCTACGTTTGCACTCACATAAAAGGAGCCTAATTTCTGCTTTTAAGAAATGTGTTGTGAAAGCAATTTTTGGTTTTGTTCTTTTTTTTTTAAAAAAAAAGTATGATAAAGTATAATACAATTTTTAAAGTTTTTCTATCCTGTTCCTCTGCCAGTGTCTCTTTGCCCTTCTCTACTTGAGATAGCGTTGTCAAATGGAACACAGGACACTCAGTAAATCTGAGTTTCAGATAAACAACAGATACTGTCTTAGTGTACATCTGTCCAATGCAATGTTTGGAATGCACTTATATTAAAAATATATTTGTTTATTTGAAATTCAAATTTAATGGTGCCCTGTACTTTTTACTTGCTAAATCTGGCAGCCCTAGCCTGGGAGCTTCCTGTTTCTACTAAATGGAAAACACTTTATATGATGAACAATATTCTGAAAATAAATAAGCAGACAAATAAAGCTAATAGCATGTCTTAGGATATCTCATCACACACACGTATACACACCCACATACTCACTTGTCCCTGATAAATAATTCCTTTCTTGCAATCCAGAGGATAAGCGAATGTAATTTCTGGAGCCCTAAACAGGCCTTGTCAATGATATACAAGCATTTATTGAAAACGAATATGTTTTTAGGGGACTTGGGATCCAAAAGGGAAAGTGGCATATCCTGGGGTCACATTCTAGGTTTCATGAAGCAAGAAAGAAGATGATTTATTTTAGTGTGACCCCGATGAGGAGTGAAGGTGATTTCAGAGAAGACATAGGAGCTAGAGAGAGAGAGAGAGGGAGAGAGAGAGGTACATTCCCTTTGTAAACTGCAGGATGCTCCCTCCACCCCGCCCTCCTCCCTCTCTCCCTCCAGATCCAGGGCTGGGGTGCGTCTGGGGGTCTGGGTGGAGCCACTGCCTGTCACAGGCACGCCTCCTGGGGCACTATGTGGCCCTGGGTCTGAAATTGATTCTTTCTGGGTTTCAGGGCAGCAGCAGGCAAGAGCTCCTGCTGTCACTTCTAAGACTTTTATAGACTCTGACAGCAGCAAAGGCTCCCTGTCTTTTGTCTTTTGTATTCTGTTTGTGTTCAGCCTCTGATCCACGTGGGGAATAACATGAAGGGGCCTGAAGGGGAGGGCCTGCTCCGCGGGCAGTGGGCTGGGAGGACAATCCTAGGAGGAAACGGGTGAGGTCCCTCTGCCCCCAGGCCATCCTTTCTGATTTACACACTCACTCTGGGATCTCCTTTGGAGGAAAAGCTTGCTGGGCCCACCACCTGGGATCACCCAGGATGTGCAGTTGATCATGGGGTGGGAGATGCAGGGAATTCCAGGGCATGGGTGCTGCTCCCCAAGGCACGTCTAGCCTGTTTGGGGAAATGGGTATTAAAATAGACAGGCAAGTGCAGAATGAGAGGTAGAGATATTCGTGCGTGTGGCTTGGGAGCAGTTCCCAAGGCTGAAATAGTGCAGGGGCCTTTGGAGGAAGAGACTTGAGTAAACCTTTGAAAGAAAGTTGGGAAACAGACATGCCGGTGTGATGCCCCAGTAGGCAGGGCAGGGAATGAACAGGCAGAGGGGCGGGGATGGGCAAGAGCAGCTGGGGGCAGGGAGTGTGTGTCTGGAGACTCTTCCACTCCCATTTGAATGGCCCCCAATGCAGAAAACTGGAGTGGGGCTGTAACTGAGAGCTTCTCACACTTGAGCGAGCATCAGCATCACCTGGAGGGTGGATATGGTTGAAATACGCGTGACTGAGCCAGCCCCAGAGTCTCTGTGTGGTGGGTCTGGGGTGGGGCCTGAGCATCTGCATTTCTAACAAGTCCCCAGGGCTGCAGAACATACTTTGAGATCCCCTGTGTAGCTGGCTCTGCCCCGGAGGACCAGAATTGCGTCCCTTTCTAATTCATTTTGCCTCCACTTCCTAGAAATGCTTATTCTATAAACTATTAAACGTAAAAGGTGATACTGGCTATCTGCCTATTTTTGTTTTGTTATGATTGGTAGGAGGGGTGGAGGAGGAAGAAAGCTTTCCCTAGTTAGTTTTTTTAATAAATTTTATGTATGTATGTATATATGTATGTATGTATGTATTGGCTGCATTGGGTCTTCATTGCTATGTGCGGGTTTTCTCTAGTTGCGGCAAGCAGGGAAAACTCTCCGTTGCGGAGCACAGGCTTCTCATTGCGGTGGCTTTTCTTGTTGCAGAGCATGGGCTCTAGACGTGCAGGCTTCAGTAGTTGTGGCACACAGGCTCAGCAGTTGTGGCTTGCAGGCTCTAGAGCACAGGCTCAGTAGTCGTGGCACACAGGCTTAGCTGTTCTGCAGCACGTAGGATATTCCCAGCCCAGGGATCGAACCTGTGTCCCCTGCACTGGCAGGCAGATTCTTAACCACTGCACCACCAGGGAAGCCCCCTAGTTAGCTTTTGCATCTACTCAATCTTTGGAACTTCAGCTGTCATTTCTTGGGTGATATTTCCACCACACCCCTCCCTCCACAATTCACCCCCCACCCCAACTGACAGACGATTACAAATATCCAGCAAGTCTAAAGTAGTCACACTAGTCTTTCTTAGTCTTTGTCCCTCGGTGGAGATACCCTTGGCAGAAGGGGATGCCAGATTTGGGCAATATTCTTAATGAAGCCTGAGGGTTAAGCACATCTCTGTGCCCTCTAACCCTTCAAGCACAAAAATCACAGGACTCCAGGTAGCAAGAGCAAGAAAAGGGTTCAGAGGGGTTTGGTGTTTTAGACCTGTCATCAGTTGTCACGATGTAACAGGCAGGCTCCAAGACTGAGAAAATGAAACTCATCCAATGGGGATTTTAACAGATAGAGGGGGCAGTGGCGGGTGGTCCAGCTCTAAACCGCAGGAGGAGCTTGTGCCGTTGACTGGTGAGCACACAGTAAAGAGGGGGCTTCTCACTGATGTTTCCACTGCATACTTCCTGCTGCTTCCTCTAATGTGTTTGTTTATTTCCTTTTTTGTCATGGTTGTCAAAACTATCATGTCAATTTATTACCCTGAAAAACTTGAAAAGGCGCTAAGAGTGGGGAAAGAGATGCTGAATGGTCACATCTGACATCTGTTCTGTTTTGGACAACATGGAAGAGGGACTTTCCCTACCTTCCAAAGCAGAACTCTTGAGCTGGAGCACCATTGCGCGGTCTGGAACCTGCTCATGGGGGCTGCATATCGTGGCTGAGCTGGTGTCGGTAAGAAGAGAGCAAAGAAAGGAAAGCAGTGTTATATGTAGCAGTACGAGAAGAGAGACAGATCTCTGGGAGGTGTCAGGAGTGCCATCAGCCAAAGAGGCCCAGGCTGCTTGGAAGGATTGGCAACCCATGGAGTCTAGACATAAGGAGGTCAGTTAACCAATTCTCTCTGCAGTCCATTCACAGCACTCCCCAGGGAAGACAGCTGATCCCAGCCCCCCGACCCCATCAACTGAGGAGAAAGAACCCCCTCCCACAAAGAGGTCCAGGGCAGTCATCCTCACCCTCAGCTTCTACCAAGGTTTTCCTCTTGCTTGTCCCCTCTTCTTCCTTGTTCTTCACTTGCCCTTGATCTCCAAAGGTAGGCAGCCTCCTGTCGTCCAGTGGCGTTAGTAGCAGGGCTGCAAGGGGGTCTGTGAGAGCACTATGTGCTTTAGGACCAAAACTGATTGTTTCTGGGTGTCTGGATCTTGTTGCTGCTGCAGACTCTCTTTTTATAGTCCCTTCGTGGATTGCAGATGAAACTTGGATTGAATGCAGTTGGCAGGGAACCACTGCCTTTCTCAAAGTGGGAGGAACCTTGTGTGGGGGGTTGGAGACCTGAGCTCAGTCAAGGCATCTACACAATCCCCTGTGTGACCTCAGGCAACCCACGTGGCCTCCGCGGGCCTCAGTTCCCTCATCTTCCTGAAATGCTCACCTCCGGCTCCACAACAAACACGGAAAGTGCATCAAGAAGGCCACTTCTGAAATCCTCCTGTGTGATCTGGAAGGGTCAGGTCAGACCCTCTCTCACGAGCACACGTTGATTTTTTAAGTCAGTTCCTTGTATCCCAGCACTGAAACCAATGGTTGGGTTTGAATGGCTGAGTTTTAAACCCAAGACTCCAGTGGTTGGGTTTGAATGGCTGGACCTCCTTTCAGGAAACCTGAGGGCGGAGGCCTGGGGTTGGGGGGAGCTGGTGGGGCCCAGAAGCCCTGAGGCTGGGTTGGGGAAGTCCATGCCGAATGGTCAGTGTCCTCAGCACCCCTCCCTCTTCCCAATGGCTCCCCCCAACCAGCACCCCGCATGTGAAGTACGTTGTCTCCTCCGCAAAATGCATTGATTCAGAAATATTTAACGTTCCTAGTTTTTGTTAGCACAAAGCAAAATTGATAACTGAGTGTCTAGACAACCATACTGAGTGGACAAATAATTCCGGCCAAAATTTAAAAATAATAATAACAATTATATATATATATAATTATATATACAGATATATAGCTGTGCAGCTTATTGTGTATACGTGCAAGCATGACTTCTTTTTCTCTCTTCAACAATTGAAAATAGGTCATGAACTCTGACCTTTGCGCACTTTCAGGATCTGGGAGACTAAGGTTGGGAGAATGAATTTCTAGATTAGAATCAGAAAGAGGGCTCCAGAGCAGAGCGTGGCAGACCCCCGTCTGGGCTGCACAGAGCCGGGGGCCCCCCGCACCCTTGAAACCTCTCCCTCCCCTCAGAGCCCCCGGCTGCACTGTCAGCGCAGGGACCGACCTGAACTTCTGCGCAGGGTCCTCTCGGCAGCCCGCTTCCAGGCAGCCCTCATGCTCCGCGTACCCCAGCCTGTGTCTTGGCTCGCAGCGCATCTCCCCAGATCCCTGACACAGGCTAATTGCTTGTAACAAAACTTGGCCTTAGAAATGTCAGGCTTAATGGGAAGGGGGCGGCTGGGAGAAGGGAGTCAAAAACAAGAGGAATTTGGCAGAAGCCACCACGGAGGGTGCAGCCTTTGGGGCTCCCAGGGCCAGCCAGGTTCATTAACCGATCCAGATTTAGAAGGTCACCACCTTGCACAGCAGTTGCTCCAGCCCCGTGGCCCCCAGGTAGCAGCTGTCATGAGAACACCTTGGAAAGGGCAGGGACGTGTCAGCGGGCCCACAGCACTTCAGAGCGCTCTGAGGCCTGGCCCGGGTCAGCCCTCCTCCAAATGCCAAAGTGAAAACATTTATTAAGCCAGTTCCTTCCAGTCCGCTGGGCCCATCGCTGACAGGAGGCAGGCTCCTTCGCAGGACTGGCCTTGACTCTAGGAGGCCACAGGGCACCTTCCTGACCACCCACCTCCTGCTGCAGCTGCTCTGGGTGGGGCAGAGGTGGAAGCTAAGAAATGGCAAAGGTAACCTTGGGTTTTCCCCCCAAGAAACCCTGTTGGCAGTACACTACTAATCTCTGCTTTTAGAGCTCTTGATTTCACAGGGTATTCAGAAACTGTTTGGTTTCTGAAAACCAAATAATGAGGTTTGGTTTCTGGAATATTGCCTTTCTCAGCAGAAAGGCCAAGGGTGCTGCCCCTGGCGAAGTGAGGCTGGGCTTCCCCTCCAGGCTGTGGAGCCTCCCGTGACGTTTCTGCCCCGTGACATCAATTCCCTCCACCCCAGACCAACGCCACCCATGCACTGCATGGGTCCCTGAGTGCCCGTGGGCGGGGAGGTTCTGGCCTCCCCATCCAAATGTCAAAATTAAACACTCATGAGGTCAGCTTCTTGCCTCTCTGCCGAGGTCCCCTTGCATGTTCAGAGGCAGCTCCTGGGCACATAACTAAACCCACACAGCTTTTATTCTGATGTCCCAAGCAGGCAGTGTGGGAGTTAAAGGCCAGTTTCCCTGGGTTCCCTTTCTCCTCACCTTCTAGCTGTGTGACCTTGCGCAAGTCACTTCACCACTCTATATCTCAACTTCCCAACCTGTAAGACAGAGTGTGGTCTCTACATCCATGGGGTTATTGTGTGGATTAAATGAGTTGATGCGTGCAAAGTGCTTAGAAACAAGCCTGACATGTGATTTGATACGAGTTTATTAGTATCACACTTTGTTCATTTGCTGTTTGAAATCTTCGCACTCCTGCTATTCAGGCCAGCCCTCCTTTCCCTAAAGCCCACTGTTAGGAGCGAGTCTGATTGAAGAGCATCACCCAGCGGGAAGTGATCACCTACTCTACTCCATAGTGTTAGGTGCTATGCAGGCAAATGCGGACAAGGCAGGTGCATCTCCCCAGAGGAAGCAATTTTTGGAATTAAGCTGTCAGCAAACCTAGGTAGAAAGCTCTGTGGCTGGCAGATGACACCAAGGGCCACAGGATAGGCGTGGTGAGGGGCTCAGTCATGTTGCCGCCGGGGGGCTGGGGCCGAGTCCTCTGGACCACAAAGGCGGTTTTTTGGTTGCTAATTTTTAAAAGGGTGAAAGAGCCTTAATAGACATATTAGTTAAACCTGATATGTGGACGTGGTTTGGATCTTGCTTTGGACTAACCAACTATAAATCCACATTTTTGAGACAATTGGGAAAATTTGATCACAGGCTGGTTGTTAGGCGTGATCATGGTATGTGGATATGTTTCAAAAGTCTTTCTTTTTTTAAAAATTTTTAAAAATTAATTTATTTATTTACGTGTTTATTTATTGGCTGCATTGTGTCTTTGTTGCTGCCCACAGGCTTCCTCTAGTTGCAGTGAGCAGGGGCTACTCTTTGTTGCGGTGCGCGGGCTCCTCATTGCCGTGGCTTCTCTTGTTGTGGAGCACGGGCTCCAGGTGCACGGGCTTCAGTAGTTGTGGCTCACGGGCTCTAGACTGTAGGCTCAGTAGTTGTGGCGCATGGGCTTAGTTGCTCCACGGCTTAGTTGCTCCACGGCATGTGGGATCTTCCCGGACCAGGGATCGAACACGAGTCCCCTGCATTGGAAGGTGGATTCTTAACCACTGTGCCACCAGGGAAGTCCCCAAAAGTCTTTCCTGATTAGAAATATACACAGGTGTTTATAGATGAAATGATACAATGTCTGGAACTTTTTTCCCCAGTTTTATTGAGGTATGATTTACAAATAAAAATTATATATATTTAGGTTGTACACCATGATGTCTTAAAGGTGTACAATGTGATGATTTAATATACACATGCACTGTGAAATGATTACCACAGTCAAGTTAGTTAACACATCAATTACCTCACCCTTTGTTTACGTGTATGTGTGGTGAAAACACTTTAGCAACTGACAACCCAATATTATTAACTATAATAATCATGCTGTACATTAGATCCCCAGAACTTATTCATCTTATAACTGGAAGTTTGGACCCTTTGACCAACATCTCCTGATTTCCCCCACCCGCCTCAGCCCCTGGTAACCATTACTCTATTCTCTGCTTCTAAGAGTTTGACGTTTTCAGATTTCCGCATAGAAGTGAGATGATACAGTATTTGTCTTTCTGTGACTGCTTGTTTTAGTTAGCATAATGTCCTCCAGGTTCATCTACATTGCTGCAAATGGCAGAATTTTCATCTTTTAATGGTCCATATAATATTCCATTGTATATATACGCCACATTTTCTTTATCCGTTCATCCATTGACAGACACAGGTTGTTTCCATATCTTGGCTACTGTGAATAATGCCACAATGAACATGGGAATGCAGGTAATTCTTCAAGGTATTGATTTCATTTCCTTCAGATATTTACCCAGAAGTAGGATTGTTGGATCATATGGTAGTCCTAGTTTTAATTTTTAGAAGAATCTCCATACCGTTTTCACAGTGGCTGCCCCAATTTACATTCCCACCAACAGTGCTCAAGGGTTCCCTTTCCTCCACATTCTCGACAACACTTGTTCTCACTTGTCTTTTTGATGGCAGCTAGTCTAACAGGTGTGAAGTGATATCTCATTGCGGTTTTGATTTGTATTTCTTTGATGATCAGTGATGAGTCCCTCTTCGTTAACCTGTTGGCTATTTGTATGTCTTCTGTGAAGAAATGCCTATTCAAGTCCTTTGCCCATATTTTAATGAGGTTATTTGGTTTTTCGCTATTGAGTTGTAGGAGTTTCATAAGGAATTTGCTGTATAGTGTGGGGTGACAGGGAAAAGAATGAAGATTAAGAGAGACTGACCAAACTGGATAATTGTTGAAGCTGGGTGACAGCTACAGGGGAATTTGTTTCACTGTTCTCTCTATTTTTGTATACGTTTGAGAATTTCTGTAATAAAATGTTAGAATGAAAACAGAGCAGACCCCATAAATATAGTCAACTGATCTTTGACAAAGGAGCAAAGGCAATACAATTAAAATAAGATAGCATCTTCAACAAAAGGTGCTGGATCAACTGGACATCCACAAGCAAAAAAAGAATTAATCTAGACACAGACCTTATACTCTCCACAAAAATTAACTCAAAATGGATCAGAGACCTAAATGGAAAATGCAAAAGTATAAAACTCCTGGAAGATAATATAGGAGAAAACCTAGAGGACCTTGGGTATGATGATGCTTTTTTAGATACAACATCAAAGACATGACCCATGAAAGAAATAATTGATAAGCTGGACTTCATTAAAATTCAGAACTTCTGTTCTGGGACTTCCCTGGTGGCACAGTGGTTAAGAATTCACCTGCCAATGCAGGGGACACGGGTTCGAGCCCTGGTCCGGGAAAATCCCACATGCCGCAGAGCAACTAAGCCCATGTGCCACAACTACTGAGCCTGTGTTCTAGAGTCCTTGAGCCACAATTACTGAAGCCCGTGTGCCTAGAGCCGGTGCTCCACAACAACAGAAGCCACCGCAATGAGAAGCTCATGTACCACAACAAAGAGTAGCCCCTGCTCGCCGCAACTAGAGAAAGCCCACATGCAGCAACGAAGACCTAATGCAGCAAATAAATAAATAAATAAATAAATAAATAAATAAATAATTTTTTAAAATTAAAAAATTTTAAAAATAAAAACTTCTGTTCTGTGAAAGACAATATCAAAAGAATTAGAAGACAAGCTACAGACTAGAAAAATATTTGCAAAAGACATATCTGATAAAGGATAATTATCCAAAATATACCAAGAACTCTGAAAATTTTACGGTAAGAAAATCTGATTTTAAAAATGAACCAAAGACCTTAACAGAACCTAGCCAAAGGAGATATACAGATGACAGATAAGCATATGAAAAGACGCTCCACAACCTATGTCATCAGAGATACCACTATACACCTATCAGAATGGCCAAAATCCAGAACACTAATAACACCAAATGCTGGCGAGACTGTGAAGCAACAGGAACTCTCACACATTATTGGCCAGGAATGCAAAATGATAGAGCCACTTTGGAAGACTATCAGTTTGTTATAAAACTAAACATACTCTTACCATATGCTCCAGCAATCATCTCCCTTGGTATTTGCCCTAAAGGATTGAAAACTTATGTCCATACATATGTTTATAGCAGTTTTAACTACAAAACTGCCAAAATGTGGAAGCAACCAAGATGTCCTTCAGTAGGTCAATGGATAAACAGTGGTACATCCAGACAATGGAATATTATTCAGCACTAAAAAGAAACAAGCTATCAAGCCCTGAAAAAACACAGAGGAAACTTAAATGCATATCACTAAGTGTAAGAAGCCGATATGCAAAGGCTGCATGCTTTATGATTCTAACTACATGACATTCTGAAAAGGGCAAAACAATGAAGACAGTAAAAAGATCAGTGGTTGCCAGGGGTGGACAGAAGGGGAGAGATGAATAGGTGGAGGATGGAGGATCTTTAGGGCAGTGAAAATACTCCACATGATACCGTAATGATGGATACATGCCATTAAGTACTTATCCAAATGCACAGAATGTGCAACACCAAGAGCTAACCCTAAGGTGAACTATAGATTTGGGTTATGATGTGTCAACATAGGTCCATCCTTGGTAACAACTGTGCCAACCTGGTGAGTGATGCTGGAAATGGCAGAGGCTGTGTGTGTGTCACGGCAGGGGGTACGTGGGAACTCTCTATCTCCCTCTCAATTTTGTTGTAGATCTAAAATTGCTCAAAAAAGAGAAAAGAAAAAAACCACACACAACAGAGAGGCAGTGGCTTTGGCTGGAACAAAACCTCCCACGACCTTGCTCTTCACGGTTGGGCATGGTCATCTGCTCCTTATCCCAGTGGCCCCAGTCTGACCACATACCCCGTGTCCGTGGGGTGAGCGTACTCTGACCGTGAAACCAATGGCTATAGGGACCAAGAATTGATTGTTTTGAAGGAGCCCTACAAGTAAAACGTGGAAACCAGGAGAGTCCGTTCCTCGGGTTGCTGCGCGTGTGCGGACCAGCCCGCCCTCCCCCCATTCTGACCCGGGTGCTGCCGAGGAATTGCTTTTCCCACCCGCAGGCAGGCACGAGGAAGAGGTTCCCACTGCCTTAAAAGGCCCTTGTGTCCCTGGGCTCCTTTGCTGCGCCATTTCCAGAAAAGCCTATTTGTGGGAGAAAGGCTGGTTGCAGCCCTGTTGATATCGGAGCCTCGTGCTGGAAGGATCTATCCCTGACTGTCTGCGAGACATCGCTGTCACTTTCCAATTGTTTACGTGCAGGTCCTAGATGCTCCGTCATGCCCCCAAAACATCTCTGGAAAATCAGCAGAGGTTCCTCTTCTCCTCCCTCTCTCTTTCGATGAGTCTACTCCACACCCCCATCTTGGAGTTGGGGAGACTGGGGTGGGGCTGGGAGGCGAGGACGGTTGCTCAGCATGGTGGAAAGGCAACACAGCTCCTACTGGGCTGTGGGGGAGGCGCCGGATTAGAGGTCAGGAGCCCTGAGATTCAGAGACACCTCTTCTGTTTTCTGGTCTGTGTTATAAAGGACAATTCCTTTTATCTTTTTTCAAACCGACTCTTCTCATTTAGAGGACTGGATTGAAAGAGTGTGTCTAGCCCCAACGTCAAATATTTTCTTTTTTTTAAAGAGCAGCTGGCACACGTCCATTTGAGAGAGAGTCCCACGAGCCTGCACAGATCCCATCTCTACGAGCAGCGCCCCAGCGATGGGGGGAACAGCCTCCACGCCTCCCGATGGCGCCTGCTGTGGGCTCATGAAGGCCCTGTCCCGCTGCCCTGAGCTCTCACCACGGCAGTCCTCCAGGTGCAGAGTTGAGTGGTACCCAGGTCAAAACCATCCCTTGTGCCTGTCACGGGAGGGGACGTGGTTTTGTCAGACCTGCCTGGGTCTGCATACGAGAACCTTCTGAGCAATCGTGGGGATGTCAGCACACCAATTAGCAGCCTTCTGTTAAACCTGCTGTGCTCCAGTCGGCTAGCTAGATTTCTTGTCATTTGGGAGCTTTTCCCACAACCTGTAATTCTGGTCTCTCAGGTCACACCAGCCCCAGCTGGAGGAGAGGGTGGGACAGAAGGCGGTCAAATGTGGTCTTGGTTGGAGGCCTTCCTAAGTAGCTGCTGGGACTCTGTCCCTCTGGTCTTGGGTGTGGGGTCCCCTGGGTGTACAGCACCCAGAGCCAGCTCAGTGGGGCGGTTAAGAGGAAGGTTCATGGCCCTCCGGAGTCAGACACCTGAGGCCCACCCCCAGCCCAGCTGCCGACCAATTCTATGTGCTAGTGCCAGTTATTTAACTTTTCTGGGCTTTAGCTTCTCCATTTGTGAAGTAGGGATGATGAAACGTCCTACCTCTGAAGTTCTTTGGTGAGAATTAAATGTCAAGCTCTCAGAAAAGCACCTGACACCAAGGAGGGCTCCATAACCATCAGTTACATTAGAATGATTCCACTTGCTGCCTCCTATCACCATGTGACTTCTGAAGAGCCAACTCTGGCCCGGGGGCAGGGGTGGGGGAGGAGTTACTGCGTAGTGGGAGGGGGCAGTGGAGCGGAGAGAGTATCAGTTATTTTATTAGCTCACAAATGGGGGGAAAGAAGCCTGTGTCTTCAGGTCCATGCAGTACCCTAGGAAGCATCTCAGACCACATTTATGCTCTTTGGGGCTCACCCTGCAGCTCCCTTGGGCCAGGAGTCCTGGGGCTGGGTGACGGGAAGGTCAGCTCTTTCTGGTTCTCGGGTCCCACACCCAGCGGCAACCACCAGACGTTCCCTGCGAGAGCACCCCGGGACACAAGCCCAGTTTCACCTGGAGGTCAACTGGTTCTCTTGGACGCCTTGGTTGTTGTCGACCATGTGCTTGCACTTGACCAGGTGCTGGGGACTCCAGACTGCATAAGACAGAGGCTCAAATCTTCTCTCAGCCTCAGAGCTCCTTCCCAACCTTCCACCTAACGAGCTCCACCCCAGGTCCACACCCAGTGCCCTCTTGCCTCAGACCTTTCACCTTGCTGACCCCTTAGCTTGGAAACCTCTCCCCCCAAGATATACACACATGACTCTCCCTGGCTTCCTGCGGGTCCATGCTCAAATGTCACCTCCTCAGGGAAGCCTTCTCTGATTTCACTGTTTAAATCAATCCACCACTCTCTATGCCTTTCCCTTGCCTTTTTGTCTTCATTGAGCCTATTACAACCTGACATTATCTTACATATTCATGTAATTTGTTTTTTGCCTGTCTCTCCCAGACTTGGATATATATCAGGTGTTCTTAAGCTTTTTTGTGTCCCATGATCCCATTAGCAATCTGGTGAAGACGACAGATTCTCTTTCAGAATTAACTGTTATAATTGTATATGATCCAATACAGTGGGCCCTCTGTATCTGCCGGATTGGTTGATTCTACAGATGTAAAAACCCACAGATACTGAGGGCTGTCTGTACGTAGTTTTACAAAGGAAACCAACCATATTGAAATACGGTTATCGAAATACAGAAGAACCCACAAATTTATGATCCTGTTCTTCTCTAATAACACATAAAATAACAGTATCTACGTGGTCTGCTAAATCCCAGATTTTGAAGTAATGCTATTTCTGAGAAATATTCCCAGGTGTCTGCAATAGTGTGATATGAAAATACTTATTGCTTTTGGTGACAAACCACCAGGACTGCTAATACTGCGGTTTGTTGCCTACACTGATAATCGAAAGAATGTTAAAGTGGAGTTACTTTAGTGAAAATTAAGAATGCATTTCCACCCCCACCCCTCAGTTCACAGATTCCTTGAGTTCCTAACTTCTGCTTAAGCGCCTCAGGCCTAATAGCACCCAAAACCAGGGCTGGCATTTCACAGGCACTCAGTAAATATTTCTTGAATAAATAAAAGTTTACATTACAATCTAGTAGTTAAAGAGTTAAAGTTTTTCCCTACTCTTTGACATCCATTTTAATAATAAAAGGATAGCAATAGCTGGTGTTCAGTGATCATTTGCTATGTGCCAGGCGTTGTTTTATAAATATTATGTCACTTATTCCTTCCAACACCTCCAAGGAAGGTACTATTAATACTCTCTTTCTGTGGTTACAGAAACTGAGCCAAATGGAGTTTAAGCAGCCTGTTCAAGGCCACGCAGCTGATGTCAGAACTTGGCTCTGTCTGAGTCCAGGGTCTGTGTTCTTAGACTCTGAAGGTAAGCTTCCTCAGGGGTCTCAGCTTTGGGAACTGGCCCTCAGTTCCAAAGGTCCAGCCCTGGTCTCCTCCATTGGCTAAGGCTCAGATCAGCTCTCTTTCACCCTCATCTTCTGAGATGCCATCTGCAGGATCTTAGCCGCACCCCAGCTTCACCCAACCACCTCCAAGCTAATGACCACCATCAGAATGGCCATTAGCAAAAAGTCTAGAAGTAACCAATGCTGGGGATGTGGAGACAAGGGAGCTCTTCTACACTGTTGGCAGGAAGGTGAGTTGGTGCAGCCACTATGGAAAATGGTATAGAGGCTCCTCAGAAAACTAAAAACAGAATTACCATATGATCCAGCAATCCCACTGCTGGGCATATATCCAGACAAAACTATAATTCAAAAAGATATGGATTTCCCTGCCAGTCCTGTGATGGAGGCTTCGCCTTCCAGTGCAGGGGGTGCGGGTTCAAACCCTGGTCAGGGAGTTAAGATCCTGCCTCGTGGCCAAAAAACCAGAACATAAAACAGACACAATATTGTAACAAATTCAATAAAGACTAAAAATGGCCCACATTAAAAAAAAAAATCTTTAAACAAAACAAAAAACCAAAAAGTACATGCACCCCTATGTTCATAGCGGCACTATTCACAACAGCCAAGACGTGGAAACACCCTAAATGTCCATCAACAGATGAATGGATAAAGATGTGGTACATATATTCAGTGGAATACTACTCAGTCATAAAAAAGAATGAAACAATGCCATGTGCAGCAATATGGATGCAATAGAGATTATCATACTAAATGAAGTCAGAAAGAGAAAGACAAACACCATATGCTATCACTTACATGTGGAATCTAAAATATGACACTTATCTATGAAAAAAAACCAACTTACAGACATAGACTTGTGGTTGTCAAGGGGGGAGGGGATTGGGGAAAGGATGGAGTGGGAGGTTGGGGTTAGCAGATATAAGCTATTATATAGAGAATAAACAACAAGTCTTACTGTATAGCACAGGGAACTGTATTCAATATCTTGTAATAACCTGTAATGGAAAAGACTATGAAAAATAATATATATATAGCATTCACAATGGTTTTGTTTTGATTTGTTATATGTATATGTATAACTGATTCACTTTGCTATACACCAGAAACCAACACAACATTATAAATCAACTATACCTCAATTGAAAAGAAAAAGAAAAAAAAGCTAATGACCACCAGGTCAGTATCTTCAGAACAGACTTTTCTTCTACTCTCCAAATATCAATGTCCACCTGTCCACTGGACACACCCCCACCTCGGTGTTTTTCAAGCCCTGCTGTGCCAGTGTGAGGGTCACCTTCTCTGTGTTGGCTTTCCTGACCCTTCCAGGATAGATCTGCCTGCCTGGTGTCTCCCCTGATCTCTGTACACAACTTACCACTGCCCCAGGGATATAGTGCTGCCCAATTTGCTTACATGCCTGCATCTCCTTACCATTCTGACAGCTCCTTGGGAACAGGGACTGTTTCTAGTGTGTACCTAAGTCCCCAGGACGGAGAGCGATGTCTGACACAGTAGGTGCCCCATAGGTGCTTACTGAATGGGTGAACAGATGAATGAATGAATGAGTAAATATAAGGTCCAACTTTACTTACCACTTTGGCTATTGTGTTTATTATAATTTACATATAACCAAGCATCTAGTACCACTACATGACCTAAGGGAAATGGATTCTGAAGGTGCGAGGACAGAGTTCCTCTTTATTTCCAAGCTTGAAGTCAGTCTGAACAGTAAAAATACAAAGAACTAGATCATAACAGGGTATGATAGCTATTTGTTTCAGTTCCCCAAATCAATTCAAACCCCGTTAATACTTAATTTAATTCCTTGGCTTTTCTCCCCCCTAGAAGATTAACAGATATGTTATTAAGCTGTGGGTTCATCTATAATTGGTCATCTCTCCGTGAATTAAATTTTAAAAAGGAAAAGTAAGATCAAAGAATAATCAGATTTCCTATTTATGCAGGACAACTGAGTTAAATTATATTTACTTTCTAAAAATAGATTATTTTTTTAAGAACCAAACATTTATTTTTATCTCAAGCAATCTCCATACATCTTATGTAGAGTTAACAAATACATTCCAGGTAATAGTATTACATATTTAATAAATATAGCATGTATTGGATGGTGTCTGAGTGCAAAGCACCGAGCAAGTTCTGGAGGCAAACAAAGATGGATTGAAGAGTCTCGTCCCTAAAAAGGAGCTTGTGAACCATAGAAGGGTGTGAGCCTTGAGGGAAAGGCTGGGCAAAGCTGGCCACAGAAATTATAGTTCAAAACACCAAATTGAAGCTTTGAGACATTTTGAAGTCTTGGCCTAGTGGCATGGTTAACGGTGGAGAGACCTGTCGGGTCTGACGATAAAGGAGCATGCAGGAGAAACGGCTTCCTTAAAACACACTTGCCTTACTAATTCCCCTCAGTGACAGGCACCTGGAGTGTGTGTCCATTACCAGTTGCCACAAACAGCACTGCTCAGCATCCTTGTACCTGTTACCTTATGTGATACCACTGGCATACACACCCAGGATTGCTGGATCACTAGAATGGCACTGTCCACCCTGAAAGCATAAAAGGTATGAGATAGGCCAATAACTGGGGACCATCTTGCACCCCAGGGGACATTTGGCAATATCAGAGGACATTCTGATTGTCACGTCTGGGAGGGTGTGCTACTGGCATCTGATGAGTAGAGGCCACGGATGCTGCTAAACATCTTACAAGGCACAGGATGGCCCCCACAGCAAAGAATTAATCCAGCCCGAAACATCAAAGTGCTGAGGTTGAGCAGCCCTAGACAAGGAATTTTAATCTATGGTCCATATTCATTTTTGATGATCTCTTGATAGAACTGAGTGATTCTGTGAGTCTCCTGAAAATGTATGCCAAAGTTGATGTGTGTGTATTTATGAAATATGGGGTGGTATCAATAGCTTCCTCCCCACCCAGTCAATTCATGTCCACCTAGAATCTCAGAATGTGATCTTATTTAGAAATAGGGTCTTTGCAGATGTAATTAAAGATCTCGAGAGAAAAATCTTCCTGGATTTAGGGTGGGATCCAATGACTGGTGTCCTTAAAAGAAGGAGAGAAGACACACAGATCCACAGGGGAAAAGGTCACGTGAAGAGGGAGATGGGCAGACATGGGAGTGATGCCACCACAATCAAGGACCGCCAGGAGCTGCCAAAGCTGGAAGAGGCAAGGAGAGACTCTCCCCAGAGCCCTCAGAAGGAGCACCACCCTCCCGGCCCCTTGGTTTCAGATGTCTGGCCACCAGAACTGTGAGAGGATAAGCTTCTACTGTTTTAAGCCACGAAGTCTGTGGGAATTTGTTACAGCAGTCCTAGGAAACGAATAGAAGGTATGTGCATTTTTATTGGGCAAAGAGTTCATTTTTTGCCTTTTTCTTTTGTTTTGTAACAGCACCCCAATTTCCTTCCTAGTTGTTTCGTCCGAGTGGTTCAGAGTGGGTTTGACCCCATCCCCAGTCACGTGGCCCAGGCCCGACCAGTCATCCAAGTGATGTTTCAGGATTGGACATGGGGGTCAAGCCCTGTCCTGAGACTTTGCATGGAATCCTTTCAGCTCAAGTTGCCACACAGATACATGAGGCTGCCTTTGCTGGTGGCCCTCTTTCCACCATGTAGAGAAAGTCCGCTGAGAATAAAGTCAACACAGAGGACCACATAGCTAACAGAGAGAGATGATGTCCAATGATTTCATTGGAGACCCTGGACCAGTCTGTTGTTAAAGATTCACCTCTTAAATTTTCCCGTAACCACCCTCAATCCCACACTTTTTTGGTTTAATCCAAGATAAATCGGGTATTGGTCAACTGAAAGTAACTAAAAGAGTTCTGACAAATAGAAGCTCCAGCTTTCACTGAAATTGCCATAGAGGGAATCCCCTCAGATGTTTAGGGACCCCTAAGCTTTTTTATTATTGCTAGCAAAGTTTGTAGTTCTGTGCTTAAAAGGACATTGTATGACCATAATATTAACTGGACATTCTCAAACCCCGTATTAGGGCCTCTTTGCTTCATTGAACTTGGGATTCTAAAAAGTTTTCACAAGTTCCTAGGATCATGGAATATTAGAACTGAATTTCTCCATAGAAATTCTTTGGAATGCATCTATTACGTAAAAAAGATGAGCATGTAAATGACACAATCATATATGCAAAAGACACAATCATATATGCAAATGAGAAGTGAAGAGAAATATTAAAAACCCACTTGTTTTGGTAAACATTGCTTTCCTGAGATGTCTGTCTGACTCCTCTGTGGTCTGTGACTCTGCCAGTGCGCTCAGAAGTTCCTCAGTAAACAAGGTCAGCACATCTCCATTGCTTGCCCTTCCTGTCTCCTCTGATCACCCCTCTCTGGAGAGGTGCCCTGCAAACACCCACTGGAAAAAATGAAAATGATGGCATCTGGGTCTTTATCGTAGTTATGTGTAGAACCAGTCCTGTGGATTTGGGGAGCGTATCTCCAAGTTGAGCCACTTGTTCTTAATGGCTTGGAAGGCACACCACAGTCACCCCTCACTCGCACACTGACGTGAGGTCTTGGTAAGAGTTCCTCATCGTGTGTGCCAGGTACTGGCACGATGGCATGACCTCACTGATTGCACTGACCCCTTTAATATTCTGAGGCGGAAGTAGCAGCAGCTTTCTTTCCTGCAGAAATGAAGAAATAAGATGTATTGGCCAAACCCGTCCATCCCTTCTCCCCAAATTTCCTAATGTGGGGGATATATGATGCTCTCTTGAGCAGATCTCAGAGATGACACTAAAGGAATGCTGAAGCAGCTATTCTTTTTTTCTGCATTCTTCTGAAGAATGACCTTTAGATTCTGAGCAAGTTGCTGTGTGATATCCTCATGCTGGGCAGGCCTGAGGGAGGGAATGGCAGAATAACTGGGCCTGTATAGTTGAGTTCACATCCATAGCCTCCTTAGGAACTCAGGAGGATTTCTGAAATTGACCTAAAACTGCAGCCAAGCTAAATAAGCCCCGCAAGGACATGGATTTCAGGCGTGTGTGAAGGAATCTCAATGCAATATTAACCATTGAAGAACTAAGACAAATCTTACAGAGGAGTTTCCCTGCATCCACATTCTCTACACCTCATATTGGTGATGTGTAGACATAGAATCAGAGGTCCTTAGGTAGCAGTAGCACCCAACCTATTCATCTTGCTTAAGATAGAACAAGTAAAGGGATCCTCCAATATGGCAAAACTAATTGCAAAGGTGGATCCATGCCAGGCATCCTGATTGTGATGGTTTTAAAACATGTCCCCCAAATTCTTTGACATTCTACCATTGAGAGATCATCTTTGTCCCCTGTCCTTGAATCTGGGCCCCGTCATTGACTAATAGAACAATAGCAGAAGTAAGTGATGCTATCGTAGTTTCCCAGCACAGGATTTTAAGAAACTGGCAGCTTCTACCTTCTGTCTCTTGGAACTTGTATTCTTGGAATCCAGCCACCACGCTGTGAGGAAGCCCAAGCAGCCTGTGGAGATGCCAGTGTGGAGAGGAATGAGGTCCCTGGCTGTTAGCCCGAGCCGGAGCTCCCAGCCAACAGCAATATCAACTCACCAGCCCTGTGAGTACATCATCCTGGAAGCAGATTCTTCAGCCCCAACTCCCCAATGCGAGATGCGTGGGCAGAAAGTGCTACATCAGTGGTTGTCACACTTAACCAGATAGCAGAACAGCGTGGGGAGCTTGTTAAAAATGCAAATCACCTGACTATTTCAGTAGCTCTGGTTTGGGTCTGAGTACCTGCATTTTAAATACGTGCCCGAGCTGTGCAAGAATATTGCAGAGTCATCAGTTAATTAGATTACAGTTACTCTAATGAAAGAGCAAACTGGCGGGACAAAAATGCTTTGGGAAAATTACAGCTGTCCTTCTGATCTACCCTTTCTCCTGCCTTCATCATTTTTCAGCTTGAAGAAGGCTGGTAGCCGGTATTCTAGAAAGAGGCACAAAATATTACTTTAACCTACTTAATCACATGAGGAAGAGCTTCACGGATCTGAATCTCTCCTTCAAATCCTGTATGTTCAGAGCTGTCCGCCCCCAGCTCTGTCCTGTGTCCTCCCAGCTGCCCATCACTTTCTTGGGGCAGGTGTCCTAGTGGTTAGAATACATGCCTTCAAATCAGACAAACCCAGCTTCAAAGCCCGGGGGGCCCCGTATTAGGTGTGTGACCTTTAGCCAATGACTTCCCTTCCTAGGTCTCCGATTACTCATCTATAAAATGATCAGCATTGCCCGTCTTGTGGGATTGCTGGGACGAGTAAACAACTAACGCACGTTAGATGCTCAACACACTGCCTGGCACATGGTAAGTGCTCAATAAACATTTTGTATTCTGACTTGTCCAACAAAAGATAAAGAAGAGGGGGCACGATGCATATCACTCAGCCCCAACTTATACCTGGAGACAGAGAAATGGACAAAATCAGTGGCAATCTCAGCCCAATGTGAACCAGGGTCAAATCCCTGGGGCCCATCTTTAAAAACACAGATTCCCAGGCCCCAGTCTCACAGATTCTGATTCAGGATATGCACGGGCTTCAGAATCTGTGCAAATAACTCTGGGATGCTGTCAGGTTTGGGATCCAGTAGAAGCTTCAGGGCCCACTGCTCCTCAATATGCTGACTACCCTATCAATTAAAATAATCTGCAAGGTGTTGTCCCATTCCCAGCAGATCTGCGTGCATCTTATGAACCATCCCTGGGAGAACACGGCTCTCGTGCTCCTTAACCAAGTTGAATGACACAGGTCTCCGTGGACCAGTCCTGTTTTTATCCTTCAAAGAGGCTGGGCCTGCAGCACGTCCAGGGAGCAGCCCCAAGATGAGGGACGTCCCCAGGCACCTCTGCTTCCCTAACCTTCCTGAAGCTTCACAGTAGCCATCTGCACACCTGACCCAGCTCTCGCCCACAGGATGGAAGTAAATGTCACTCCTGGAGATTTTAATTAATCGTCTTTCTATTTTTTTTCCTTTTGGGTCAGATTCTTAAGTGTCTATCAAGTTGATGGAGCTCTAGGGAGTCTTTTGTTCTGAATAGGTGAAAAATTGTACCCACAAAAAGAGTTCGCCATTCGATCAATTCTCTCTAACAACTTTATTGATTAGCTGCAGGAACATTTTTCATTTATTAATTATGAAGAAGATGTCTCAGAGATTTCTTAAAGTTAACTATTATAATTTTTTTTTAATACTGAGTTAACATTGACTTGCCTCAAACTGCTTACCAGGGCACAGATTCCTAAAGCAGGTATTTGGGGTCCTGGCAAAAGAAGCAATTAAAGTGCCTGTGAGTGTACGCAGTGGTCTGAATCTTCATTTGGGGCTGATTAATTGATTCCTTGAAAAAAAAAAAAAACATGGCTTGTCCTTTTCAATAATGTGTTAGCATCAAAATATCATCCCATTATGATGTCCAGGCCAGCGATGGTTAATTAATTAATTGCTGCCAGTTAAAAACACTGTTCGACCCAGGTAAATCTTTCATTTATTAAAATCAATTTTGATAATGGCTTTGCAAAGGGATTCGGGGGCAGTGTTAGGAGTCTTGACTGGCTCCTCCTTCCCCCTCTGCCCCTTCCCTTCCTTTCCCCTCTTCCGCCTCCCCCCGCAGTCCCTCTTTCCCCTCCCCCCCTTCTTCTTCCCGACCCCACTGACCTGTCTGAAGCAGGTGTCTGTTACAGCCCCATTCAGCAGTGTGATGCAGCGGCGCCCTGGGCTGTGGATACTCTGAAGGTAGCAAGCTGGCTTCCTCCCCCGTGAGTTGTTCAGCAGAAAGCCTCTGATGGTGGACAACCTCGCCACATTGATCCCCCAGGCTTTCTGAGAAGGCCAGCTGGGCTGCTAGGCAGTCAGGGAACTTGTGCCTGGAAATCCAATTCTTGCTCCCCGGCTGCCAGTAGCATCCCCAGCCCTTTCCCTCATCATACCAGTGCTGGACAAGGTTCACATAAGTAACCCTCATCCTGGATGCAGGAAGGAAGGCATCCAGTTATCAGTTTCATTCCACAAACATCCTGTTGTACATCCAGCTGGAGGAACCAAGCGCTGTGGTGGCACAAACATGAATATGGGCCCATCCCTGCCTTCAGGGTGACTGCAGTCTACAGAAGGAGCCTGACACCTTCTTATAGTTCTAGCACAATTGAAGAACCCTCAAAGAATGTAATATAATATAATATAATATAATATAATATAATATAATATAATAATATCATCATATATATAACTGAATCACTTTGCTGTACACCTAAAACTAACCCAACATTGTAAATAAACTCAAGTACTTCAGAGGGAAAATGGGTTTGATCCCAAGGTAAAAGACTATAAAAGGGAGTATTTCTCATGGGGAATAGGAGAGGGTAAAAATGAATCGGATTATTCAATGTGAATGACCCCAATGAATATGAAAAGGGAGTGAGAGCAAAATAAAATAAAACACAAAGCAAAACCCCTGGTGCTGCTCTGGGAGCTCCAAGCAGAGTGTGAGGCTAGGGAGTCCTGGGGAGGATGGGCTGATCCTCCAGGGGTGGGGTGGGGGGCTGAGTCAGAAGGAGCCTGGGTTCCCAAAAGGCTAAAAAGAATCTCAAAAGCTCTAAACCATGTGTTCCGTGTAAGAAGATAAATGGGGAAGGGAGGGGTCCAGGTTTGAGAAGCTGATGGGGGATTATGGGGCCATGAGGCCCGTTTAGGTTCTCAGGCAAGAACCAGTCTTCCTAGTGATGGGAAAGCTTGGCAGAAGGGAGACAGTGAAGGACAGAGAGAGCATGTGACCACCTGAAATGGGACGATGTCGCCAGATAACCTGCATGCCAGGCTCTGAAAAGAACTTACAGATGTGACCTTGGTACTACTTTCTGTTGCTAAGAAATTAAGGAAGAAGGATAGGAAAATAGGTATCGGTAAAAGTCCTCATTTTCAAATAAAAAAGAAAGGGTAGATTCTAGAAACCTTAAACTTGAACCCTGGTAAAATTCCAGAACAGAATTAAAAGGAAGATTGGGGACTTTTAGAAATGAATCCACAGGTTCTTAGTAGTTAACAAGGATTTGTGAATAACAAGTCAAACGAACCACGTTTCCTCTTTGATAGGGTTCTAGACTTGTGTATCCCAGGTACAACATAATCGTGGATCATCTTGATTCTAGCAAAACAACTAAGCTGATCATGCTTGACATTCTTACGGGCAAATTTGTAAATTCTGGGTTCAATTGGTACAGTTAGTTTGAATCACTATCAATATGGATTCTTACTTAGCAACAAGATCTTGATTATTGAACCTAAGGAGGAATTTAGTTTAGAATTCTGTTCCTAACCCTACCTTGTTCAACATTTTTCTAAAAGGAGTCAATAAAGACACAAAAGACATGCTTATCAGATTTACAAATATGACTCATGTCTGGGAGGGATAGTTAACACAGCAAAAGAACAAATCAATATTCAAAGTTATTCTGCTAGGTTGGAATATGGAAATAAACCAAGAGTATAACAGGAAGGAACACAAAGTCTGAGTTTAGGTTAAAAAAAATCAATAGGAAAGGCATAGCATTAGGTAAGTATGACTTGGCAACAGTTGACGTGAATAAAAGGTTGGACATTTATCTGACCATAAAATCAGGATAAAGCAGCAGCATGATGTGACTGCTAAGAAATCTGATGAAGTATTGGGCTCTGTCTTAGTCTGGCTAACCCCAGAAGCAGAACCCAAGATAAAGATTTCAGGATAAGTAACTAACTGGGGAGGTGACCCCATGATACCTTGTCTGGGGTAAAGAAAATGGGACAGGGAAGGAACCAATAAAGAGTGAGTATCAAGCCAGCAACTATGCAGGTGACAGGAGCTTAATGCTGCTGGGACACATGGAGAATGTGAATCGCAGGGTCACCCCAGCTGAGGGGTGAGAGAGCTGGGGCATTTATACTCTAACTCCCATTGGTCCTTGTTTGAAGGCCCCCAAGGGGAGTGTTCATTCCTTGGCACTTCCAACTGGGAAAAGTCCAAGTGGGCTCTGGCAGCCAGAGAAAGCCCTCAGGTGAAGACACACAGGCGCTGGCAGTTAGAAGTCACACTGGCATGTACCAAAATGGTAAGGCTCAAGAGGATGTGGGCTGTGCACCAGTAACATCTGCTACAGCCTCTAAGGCTCATATAACAAACAAGTGTCCTTCCTGTTGGTCAGCCATTATCTGGAACCAAATTATTTAATTCTGGTGCCACATTAGAGAGGAACCTTGAGAAATGGGGCATGTCTCAGAGTAGGGGCCCAAGACAATAAGGAGTTTGAGGACCATGTCACCTGAAGATGGAGCTAAGGAGTCCCAGTTTGGACTTGGGGGTGGAGGATATATGCTTGAAATCTCCACCTGGTGTCTAACAGACATCTCCAACTCCACACGTCCATGTGGGAATTCAGTTCCTCCCTGCCTCCCCCAAAACTAGAACACCACGTTTGAAATAATTGTGCGCAAACAGAAAATACAATATGACCCCTACCACCCACTAAAAAAAGTCGTGATACTCTTGTTCTAAAGGGATTGTGAGGAAGGGGAGCTGAATAACTATGGGAAGCTGAAAACCAAACGCCAAAACCAAATGCCCAGCTCAACTCATAAAAAAAAAAAATCAAATTCTCAATCTCTAAATCCCGAATCCAAGTATAATTTTAGAGAAGCACTATAGTTTGATATTGAAGCAATTGGTTGAAAGAATATACAAAACTGGCACAAATTCTTAATCTGAGACTATAAAAGAACAAGGCAATTCATTTAAAAAAAACTAAAACACCACCATGGATGAACAAATAAAAGATTATTTATTACTTATGTGAGCAGATAATATATGAATAAATACCCCCACATACAAGTATATATATATACACACATACAGTTAACTGTTAACTATTCACTCATACATACAGCAAGTTTATAGTTGGGTATGACACTAACATTAATACCAAATATTGATAATATTAATTCTGATATTAATACCAATTCTTTCTGATGGCTGAAAATAAACTACGGCGCACCCGTAAATAGAATACGAAGCTGGGGACGTCTTTAGGTGTTGATAAAGGATGATTTTCAAGATATAGTTTTCTCCAAACAAGCAGAGTGTCCCCTGCCGTGTGTGCCGGCCCGTGTTTTACTTGGTTTCAGCGATGAAGGGATCCTCCCCTTCCTTTCATTGCTTCTGGATCCTGGTCAGTCTGCTTACTAAGCATGTGGCCTTGAAAAAACTCCTTTAACGTCTCAGGAGTCTACAAGGGTGAGTCAAAAATTATCCACACTCTGCTTATATTAAAACTTTTGTAAATTCTACAGCCAGAGTGCAGATAATTTTTTTAAAAGAATTTATTTATTTATTTATTTATTTATTGGCCGTGTTGGGTCTTCGTTGCTGCACACGGGCTTTCTCTAGTTGCGGTGAGCAGGGGCTACTCTTTGTTGTGGTGCATGGGCTTCTCAGTGTGGTGGCTTCTCTTGTTGCAGAGCAGGGGTTCTAGGAGCACAGGCTTCAGTAGTTGTGGTTCGCAGGCTCTAAAACACAAGCTCAGTAGTTGTGGTGCACGGGCTTAGTTGCTCTGTGGCATGTGGGATCTTCCCTGCCCAGGGA
Organism: Hippopotamus amphibius kiboko; assembly: GCF_030028045.1. Taxonomy (NCBI): domain Eukaryota; kingdom Metazoa; phylum Chordata; class Mammalia; order Artiodactyla; family Hippopotamidae; genus Hippopotamus; species Hippopotamus amphibius. Next base: position 97,534,610 of record NC_080196.1, read on the forward strand.
TTGAACCCCTGTCCCCTGCATTAGCAGGTGGATTCTTAACCACTGCACCACCAGGGAAGCCCCAGAGTGCAGATAATTTTTGACTCACCCTCGTAATTTCCCTAAAATACCTGTGTCCTAGGCTTGCTGCAGAGAACGCTGGGAATAAGAATGAGCTTTTGTGATTGAGAACTTGATTTTTTTCTGAGTTGACCCGGGGAATAGAGAAACCAAAGATGCCCCTAAAGTTTTTGTAGAAAGGAGCATTTATTCTTCTTCTCACTTACTGTTACTCTAGGCAGGGAACAAAATGCTTGTTCCTGGAATCTCTGCTTCCTCTGAGGAGGTCGTCAGGGATGCAGTGACCTGGACCAGTAGTAATGGACACGTACAAATCAGAACAAAAGCAGAAGAACAATACAGAGAAACAAAGAAAGCATCCGAATGCAAGTCACCTGGGTTGGTACAGTTCAGGTCACAAGCTGTGGCAGGAGCTCTGGGAATCCCAAGGCAGCGATGAGCGGGGAAGCTGTCAGCTCTCATCTAGGCTGTTCTGAGGCCTCCTGTGACAGTCAGGATGCCACTGCAAATTGAATGAGTGGGATACCAGACCCCACAGTGCGAATACCAGATCCAGGAATTGTCTTCCAAAAATGAGGGAGAACTGAGCCAATGCAGAAAAGGACACGTAAACGTCTAGCATTCACAAGAACAAATTCAAGGAGACCATCTCCCTATTACTGAATTTGTTACTGTACAGATCTAAGAAACTGAAGTCAATGTTTGAGGCAAAATGAAAAAATTAGAGTTGACCCTGATGATGAAAAGATTTTCACAAGGGTTTCATTGTTTAATCTGTTGCTGTCAGTACCGTCTAGAGAATGAGGTGGAAACAGGTTAGAACAATTTTGTCTTCCTTTCTTGCCAAGTGGCTGCTTTGCATGGGGCTGGCATTCCTGGAAGCTCAGAACGCTGGGCTTTGGAGGATGCTGGTGGAAGAGTAGCGGTACTTTGTACCTACAAAGTACTTCCGCATCAGTTATCTTACTTGACCTCAACGCCACTAAGAGAAATGTGATACAAGGAAACTTGGACTCTGCAAAGTGATGTACGTCACACAGTAAGAAATGGTGACCCGGAACACCAGTTTTTAGGTGTGTTCTTTCTGCCACACCATGGACCACGCTACCTCTACCAGCCACCCCTCCATTCCTCAAATCTTCCTTGACCTACACCCATCCCTGAAGTGCCATTCATTCAGCAAAGGGATCTTGGGAAGCCCCATACCAAGATGAAAATACCTCTAGGAGGATTATCACATGGATGACCTTATCTGCCAATGAGGATGAGTTTATCCAATAGGACCCTTAGGAGATGAAAGACGAGACAGACAGTTTCTGAAATAAGGATGGAGAGAGGAGAAGAAATCTGGAGCACACGGCTCTGCTAAATACAGGCAGCGAATCTAGGCAACAGACCCAGAGGAACCTCCGAGCAGATGGAGAGCATCTTGAGAGCATGGAGGAACCCAGAGAAAATGGACAGAAAGGCCCCGAGACAAGCATCACCTATATTGTGGTTTTATCTGGAGATGGTCCGGATCACGTGACTTGTGGTAGGTTTGCAGTTTCAGTGCAGCCGGTCAGCTAAAAGGGATGAAGAGTTGGGTTTAGTTGAAGTAGACGAAAGGGAACTTGGGCGCACAGAGTTGACTACGGAGGAGGTCAGCTAGCACTGGAAAGGCCCTCAGGAACTTTAAATCTAGACCCAGGCCATAATCCCAGGGTCTGGGGAACAAGCCCAGGCGGAGAGGCAAAGGTCTGCAACCTTCTATGATGTGGGAGCCTGAGTCTCAGAAGCTAAGCGGGGCACCTAGTGGGAGCACACTAAGCAGGTGAGGGTGAGTGGACTTCGCAGACCCACTGAAATGCCCCTGAAATCAGGGCCCCAGGTTAGAGACTTGGGAAGTAAACAAGCAGAGGCCTGGGCTCTGTTACCCGGGGTGCCAGGGATTAGAAGCCTGGCTCAGAGTGGATGGGAAACCGGAGTTAAGAAGAACAATATAACCTTTGACCTGCAATTCTACTCCCATGAATTTTATTCTACAGATATTCTCATACACGTGGGGAATGGCATACCCCCAAGAATACTCACTGTGGCGTTGTTAGTAACAGCCGGAGGCTGGAAACAACCTAGATGCTCATCAACAGAGGATGGCTGGAACAAACTGTGGCCTACTCTTGTGAGGGAATTAAGCTGCAGAACTCTCTATGCGTGGATCTGGAATCATCTTCAAGGCATATTTCCCTCAAAATAAGCAGAGCAAAACACGATGTACAGCGACCACACAGCACTGTATTTCTTCCTGTAAAACATGACTGGCAGGGATGGGGGGTGGGTGGGTCTCTGGGCATGAGAACTGGGTGTCTGGGTTACAGGGTAGGAAGGAGATATTTCTCAATATGCCCTCTTGTAACTTTGGAGGTTTGTACTGTGTGTTTGTATTGCCTATTGAGAAACTACAGGCTTGGAAGGATTAGATGACAGGGAGCAGGAACTCAAACCCAGAGAAAAGAGTTACCAAAGATGGGAGCTCGGGCAGAGGCAGGGCAGCGGGGTGGGAGCCCACTGTCAGGCCAGTGTGTTCCTAGCTGGGGTCAGGAGCGAGCCAGAGAGGGTGGGGGTGGGGCAGCTCAGCCCAGGAAAGGGACACCTGACAGTGAGGAGTCAGGAGAGGGGCAGCTCTCCAAACACCCTCCTGCCTTGAAGATCTAGTTCTCGAAGGGAATCTTCACATCACTCAGTCTGGTGGTTCCAAAATGTGAGTCTGCGATTTGACTGTGTTGGTACCAACTAGAGCCCTTGTTAACAAAATTCAGATTGGTGGCCCCCTCCCATCCTGGACCTCTAAGTCTGAAAGTCTTGGGGGTGGGGTGGGCCTTGGCATTTCTGCGGATTCTATGTTCACCCAGATTGGGAACCACTGACTTTCACCCTCCATCTCTCTCACAGCTCAAGGGGATTCCGAGAAAGATGACGCTGGTGCAGGGCGTACGGCGACCACAGATCAGTCAGGAGGCTGCGGGTTAGGGACAGAACCCACAAGCAGTGTGGCTCAGCGTCCACGGCAAGGAACACAGGATCGTGGTCACATAGACTGTGCGGAAATCCCAGGCCTGCCACTTAATAGCTTAATGTCCTCAGAGATGATGATACTGTTATGCTTCAATCTCTTCTTCTTTTACGTGGATTTAATAATGCCCATCCCACAGGCTTAAAATTTTAGTAAGATTATGTATAAATCTACTCAGTAGTATGTAACAACCTAAATGGGAAAAGAATTTGAAGAAGAATAGATACATGTATATGCATAGCTGAATTACTTTGCTGTACACCTTAAACTAACACAACATTGTTAATCACCTATACTCCAATATAAAATAAAAATTTTAAATATATATATATAACCCAGTTGTTATTACTATTGGCTGTTCTATTACTGTTGTTGCAACCTCACAGGAAGATAATGACCTTGCCAAGAGACAAAGGACTGTCATCATAGGAAGAGTCAGAAACCAACCAACCAACTTCTGCAGCATCACTGAAGCCTAGCAACAAACCATCAGAGGAACCACAGCAAAAAGCGGGCCTGACATGGCCACTCAGTTTTCTATAACGCTCATAATCCCATGACTGCCTGAGCCACTTACATCTTTATCCTGGTGAACATTTAGTGCTTAATCACCCTCAAAACAGACCATTTTATGCTGGTAGTGGGATTGTCTTGGGCTTATGCAGTGAGCCACACTAGAGGGAAAAATAGACTGGTTCTGGATCTCCAGAGGACTTAGAGTGTGCTGTACTTTCTGTCATATTTAACTGGGCTCCAGATCAGATCACTTTCCTAGGATTACAGAATGCAAGCCTGAGGTATTCATCTGATCTCTTTCCCTCCAAGCGCCTAATTCCATTAATGACTACCAGAAGTACCTTCCCGGAGTGTTTAAAGGGTTTGGGCTCAGTCACTCCAATTTCGCATCAAGCCTGGTTGGCAGAGGCCCTGAGGTGCAGAGAACTTGCAGTGTGGAGTTTTGAGAAGCTCATCTTGTCCCCTCTTTCTCAGGTAGAACTAAATTTTAATCAGTGACTAGGCTCCAAGGATTTCTTCAGATTTCGAACTTTCAGGAGAGACTTTATGTGGAGTGTGGTAGTTTGGTTGCAGTTGGGTTTTTTAAACGTATCCCTATTTTCGTAGGGGCTGAAGAGGATGGAGAAGTGACAGAGGGGCTCCCTGAACTTGGTGCCGAGTCTGACTAGTGCACCGGGCTTCCCTGTCGTGGTCCTCCTCAGGCCTGCTGCATTTTCACTTCATTTATTTTCTCCAGAATCTGCACTTCATAAATATTGAAGCCTCTATATCTGAAGTGTGGGGGGAGAGAAAAATAAAAGAATAAATGCAAGGAGACAAGGTGAAGAACTCACCCCTGAGAGGCACTGAGAAGAGGTCCCTGGGGAGCAAGTCCCTAGGGATTATACCTGACCCAATCTTCACAAAGAGGAGACAACTGATGAATGAAGTTAACATGTGAATTCACAGACTGAATGAAGCAGATTGCCTTCCTTGGTGTGGGTATCTAATCCTTTGGAGGCCCGAATAGAACAAAAGGCAGAGTAAGGGAGAAGTCTCTCTCTCTGACTTTTTTTGAGCTGGGAACCAGTCTTCTCCAGCACATGGACTTGGACTAGAATTTACACTATTGGCTCTCCTGGTTCTCAGGTCGTTGGACTTGAACTAGAACTATGCCACCTGATCTCTGGTGTCTCCAGCTTGCAGACAGTTGATCATGGGACATCTCAGCCTCTGTAATTATCTGAGCCAATTCCTTATAATAAATCTTGAAAAGAACAATTCTAAAATTTGTACAGAACCACAAAAGACCCTAAATAGCCAAAGAAATCTTGAGAAAGAAGAACAAAGCTGGAGGTATCATACTTCCTGATTTCAAATTATATTATAAAGTTATAGTACTCAAAACAGTATAGTATCCAAAGCCATATCCAAAGATTTGATACACAGACACACAGATAAATGGAACAGAATAGAGAGCCTGGAAAGAAACCATGCATTTAAGGTCAATTAACTTACGACAAAGGAGCCGAGAATATACAGTGCGGAAAGGATGGTCTCTTTAATAAATGGTATTGGGAAAACTGGACAGTGACATGCAAAAGAGTGAAATTGAAGGCTTATTTGACACCATATGCAAAAATCAACTCAAAATGGATTAAGAAGTTAAATATAAGACCTGAAACCATAAAACCCCTAGAAGAAAAAAAACACAGTGGATCAGTTCTCTGACATCAGTCTTGGTGGTGATTTTTTGGATTTGACTCCAAAAACAAGTGGGACTAAATTAAACTAAAAAGGCCTTTCCATAGCAAAGGAAACCATGAATATAGTGAAAAGACAATCTACCAAATGGGAGAAAATATTTGCAAATCACATATCTGATAAGGGGTTAATATTTTTTTAAAAAAGTAGTTGTTTTTTGGTATTTGCAGGGGGGTGGTTCTAGGACCCACAGCGGACACCAAAATCCACAGATATTCAAGTCCCATGGTTAGCTCTCCGTAATCTTTGGCTCCCACTTCTGGGGAGTCAACCAACCACAGACTATAAACACAGTACACAATGTTTACATCATGTAAACCTGATGTAACGCAGATGTGAAGGGCTGACTATATGTAAAGAACTCACACAACTCAATAGAAAAAAAAAAAATCTGATTTTAAAATAGACAGAACTGAGTAGACATTTTTTCAAAGAAGACATACAAATGGCAAACAAGTACATGAAGAAGTGCTCAACATCACTGATCATCAGGAAACGCAAATCCAAACCACAATGAGATATCACCTCTTGCTTGTTAGAATGGATATCATCAAAAACTCAAGGGGTAAGAAAGGTTGGTGAGAATGTGGAGAAAAGGGAACCTTTGTGCAAAGGGAACCTAGGAATGCAAATTCATGCAGCCACTATGGAAAGCAGTGTGGAGGTTCCTCAAAAAATTAAAAATAAAATTACCATATGGTCCAGCAATTCCACTTCTGAGTATATATCCTAAGGAAACTGAATCAGTATCACAAAGACATATCTATGCCCCCATGTTCACTGAAGCATTATTTACAATAGCCAAGACATGTAAACAACCTGTGTCCATCCGTGGACAAATGGATAAAGAAATTGTGATATATATAATATGAAATATTATTCAGCTATAGAAATAAGGAAACCCTACCATTTGCAACAACATGGATACACCTTGAGAGCATTATGCTAAGTGAAATAAGACAAACAGAGAAAGACAAATACTGCATGGTAATACCTATATGTGGAATCTTAAAAAAAAAAAAAAGTCAAACTTATAGAAACAGAGAGAAAAGTGGTTGCCAGGGGCTGGGGGTTGGGGGAAATAGGGAGAGGTTGGTAAAAGGGTCCACACTTTCTTTTATAAGAAGAACAAGGATCTAGTGTTTAACATGGTGACTATAGTTGATAACGCTATATTGTATACATTAAAATTTGCTAAGAGAGTAAAACTTAAATGTTCCCACCAACAAATAAAAGAAAAATAAAATCATCAGCTGAACGGTAGAAAAATCGGAAGAAAGGGAGACAGACAATGAGATGGCTGGTTTTGCTGAGACTGTCCCCACCTGGGGCTTTAGGGGAACGTGCGGGTCACGTGAGACGCGTCTATTGCAAATATGGGCATTTAACTTCATGACACACCCTGGAAAGTGCCGCCTAAAGGCAATGGACCAGACGTCAGCAATTTCAGTTCAATTCCTGGCTCTGCTAACTAGTTTTGTGACTTCAGGCAAGTCACCTCATCTCTCTGGAAATGAAATTGTGGAACGAGATCAGAGTGAGTAAATATACAGCCCATAATTCCATCCTTGCATCTACAACAGACGTTGATAATTAATTGCTGCATTCTTTTTTTTTTTTGGCACACGGGCCTAGTGGCTCCATGGCATGTGGGATCTTCCTGGAGCAGGGATCGAACCTGTGTCCCCTGCATTGGCAGGCGGATTCTTAACCACTGCGCCACCTAGGAAGCCCAATTGCTGCATTCTTGATGACTAGTCCACACAGCAGCCTCATGACCCTTAACCCAGCTCTCCAGGCAGACGCTACCAGTGGCTGGAGTGGGCCCTCCCGAGTGCCATCTTGGAACAAAAGGGTCCAGTGCCAACATTCCATGATTCGGGGCTTGGCCTCATTCACCTTCTCCACAAGAAGCTGGGAAGATTTCATCTGCAGTGGAGGTAGCGGAGGCTAAGAGTGGAGAGGGCTCTTACGTAGGACACAGAGCAGCTATTCTCCTTCCCTCCTCAAGAGCCAAGGTGTTTTGGCCAAAAGACTCTGACAAGGCACCAACAGACCTGTGAAAAAGGAACCAAGAGTCCCTTCAGGGGGCTACCTTCCTTCAGGGATGGATTTCTGTCACATCCCAAGGGAACATGTTTTTGTTCTCTTCACTTTGCGGGGCCTGAAGGAGCCACTGAGAGGAATAAACGGTGGCCTCTTGGTCAGCCATGTGGACTCGTGACCCGTGCTGGTCTCAGGAGGAGCAGCTGGGTCCCCTCAGTCTTTGGGTCTCCGAGCTACCTTCTCCTTTGAAGGTAGAACCTGGATTCTAGGTCAGAAGGACAAACATGACGTCCTCGCCAGACTGGTGGTGGAGAAAAGCAGAGTTCTGGGGCTGACCACGGGCTGAGGGTAGCTCTTCCTCACCAGGCGTCCGAAGGTGGTGGCAGGTGCTCAGGAAGCAGACCAGACAGCCAGGTCGGGAGAGTCAAGGTGGAGCGAAGGGAAGCAGGCAGGATCCAGGCCCAGGGATAGGAGGGGCTGGGATCTGCGGGCTTGTGGACAGGGTGAGAGTGGTGAACAGGGAGAGAAACCAGGCAAGCGGTGGTGATGTGAGGCCAGGAAGTCAGAAACCGGATCCAAGGGCAGGAGAGCAGGGAAGAGACCTCAGTGACAAGGACAGCTCCGGAGAGGGGCAGTTTCGCACTCAGACAGAAAACTTACTACATGCTTCCTCCTGGATGGGACAGCTCCTGGTAGAGGGGGCCCGAGCCTGCAGGAGGCAGGGGTTGGGGAGGTGAGTGCCTGCCTTGCCTAAGTCAGAGAGTCCGGCTGGAGATGGGGGAGATTCTGACTGCAGTGATTAGGGTTGACAATTGCAACTGCTCTGCTGCAGCTCCTTTTCCAAACGTCTTCACAGGAGGACACTCAGTTTCAATCAGCGCATATGACATTTTTTTGTGCCACTAGCTAATGCCACCTCAGTGTCCTTCAGATGGAACCTGAGTGGCTCTAACACTATGGGGTATAACTGGGTAGAACTGGTTGAGAGAAATGGGTTACAAGCATAGCCTAATGCCAGGTTGATGCCAGAGGAAGAAGGTGTGTTCACTGGAGCAAGTAAGAACTTGGCCTTGAGAGTGTATAAGAGGGTTCAGACTGGGCCCAGGTTTTCCATCCCAGTGGGAAATGGCGACTCACTCAATGGCATTTACAACCATTTATAGAGACACCAGAATAATCTGGTGCCCACTGTGCCATACTAAGTGCCAGCTGGTCACTTTAACTTTGAGTCTTTGAATCACTACAGGTGTTGCCAAAAATCTCAGGGTTCAGAGCGTGACAGGAACACAGAAAGCTCCACCACCACTGGAATGAAGTGACAGAGCCAGTGAGGGAAAGAAAAAGACTCAGCAGGGGTCTTGGCCCCACCAAGTTGGGTTGCTGGAAAATATAGATCAGCAAACGCAGCGGTTCTCAACTTGGCTGCGTATTGTAATGACCTGAGCCATCTTTGCTGCATGGGGCCCACCCTCGGAGGCTCTGATTTAACTGCTCTGGGTGGCAGTTTTCAAAGCCCCCCCGGTGATTACAATATGCAGCCCACGTTGAGAGCCAGCGAGCCAGCTGCACAGCGCTGACTTAATCAGGGGTGGGAGGAAGGAAGGGGAACAGCAATCAGTTTTACCTAAATTTCCCTTTGCGAACTACCAAAACTGGGGAGCACCGCTGGAAACCCCGCTGCTCTAGGAAGCAGTCATTACTGACTGCAAACAACCACAGGAGAACTTCAGCTAAGTGGAAGAACTGATTTTCCCATGTTGGTACCTCCCAGAAAGGCCCTCTATTTTCCTAATGAAGAAGCAGGCATCTCATCACTTTATAATTTTGGGGGGGGCTGCCTCGGCTTAGTTGCGGCACGCGGGATCTTTTCCTTGTGATGCGCGGGCTCTTCCTGCCATGTGCAGGCTGCTCTTTAGTTGTGGCATGTGGGTTCCAGAGCATGTGGGCTCTAGTTTGCAGCACACGGGCTCTCTCATGGAGCCGCGTGAGCTCAGTAGTTGTGGCGCGTGGGCCTAGTTGCCCCATGGCATGTGGGATCTTAGTTCCCTGATCAGGGATCGAACAGGCATCCCTTGCATTACAAGGTGGATTCTTTACCCCTGACCACCAGGGAAGTCCCCATCACTTCATAATTTAAACTTAAAACCATCCCAGGAAGACGTGGACCATTTGCCCTATGTTGGTGTGGCTTGGCTCAAGTCACCAAATGGGTCTTCACCATCTCACTTTTATATTTTTAATGGAGAAACTTAGCATTATCCTCCAGCCAAATGGTACCAATGGAGCATGTCCATGCCCCTACCCTCTTAATTTTTCCCCCTTCTGTCTCCTTCTCAGAGCTTCAAAGACCGCTAACTGGCCCCCTGATGCTTCTGCTCATCCTGACCTCACCTCCCCAGGTGACCCAGCAGATGGCAGTTTCCCTCTTGAGTCATCAAAGTTTACTTGTCCCATGTCCCAATTCTTCAGAGCCCCGATAAGTGATTTCAAGTTGATGGGCTGGGGCGTGATAGTAGCTTACTGAGTTAGATATGGCACAGAGCCTTCTGGACCAGGAGTTTCCTAAGGGGATGGCAATAATTGAAAAAGACCAGGCAGTGGGACAGGACAGGGTGGGGGTGACAAACAAGGCTTTAACATGCCTCAGATCTCACAAGTGGTTTCACCTGCCCAGGATCTGCAGGAAGAAACTGAAGGAGAAATGGGGGGAGAGTGTATGTATGGGGAGGGGGTGGGGAAAGGAGAATATTAGAAAGAAAGAAACCTGGAAGGAGATTTTAGGCTGTGGTTGGAGTTTCTTGGTTTCTTCATGGAAAGAGAGTGAAACCATTTCTTCTAATGAGTGTGAATTGTACAATTAATGTACAAATCTAGAGGCTGCTGTGGGAAATGAGAGCTGCACAGAAATGCCAGGTTGGCATCTCCAGTGATGGGTGTAAATGTGTGCAATGGAGCAGAAAATCTCTTCTGTGCTGAAATATCTGCAGAATAAATCAGGACCAGAATGGTCAAATCCTAATGGTACATTAGAGCAATTTACTTTATCTCGATTCATTTCTTTGGAAAAAGAGAATTAGACATTTGGGGCTGAGTGCAAAAGTCTATGATATTTAGTAGGAGTGGTTAATGAAGAAGAAAGGAGAGACCTAGAGACAGGCTTTGAACAGCAGATTTCTATACCTGAAGGAGTTTATAAGAAGTTTCTTACTACCTCATGGAGGAAAAGGACCAAGTAAGTAAAGAAATATGGGGGGAAATAATTGCCCTTTAAATAATCAGCTCAGGAGACTCAGGAAAAATACTGGAACATAGAAAGGATGGGAAGTGTATCAAGATGGTGCTGTGTTCTGGGACCTGAAAAGGGGGCAAGTGGGAACAGACAGAGTGGGGAGAATAGAGGGAGAGAAGCAGAGGAAAAGAACAAATAGTCTAGGGACAAAGAAGTGGCCTGCCCACGGAGGAACAAGAGCAGAAAGGTTAGACGTGGGCTTTTATGAAAATTTACCAGAAGTCATCTTCATTTATATTACACAAAAGAAAAACCCAGGAAAATACCATTCCCGATGGGCCAAGAGGGTGAGCAGGTAACAGGAGGACTCAGAATAGCAGAGCTTTTAGTGTGTATTTTTACTTCTGTCTTTACCAAAAGATGTTACATTTTGATGTAAGGTTTGCGGGTTACACTCAGAAAGCAACCACAACCAGACATTTTGTCTCATGTGGAACCCGTTCCCAATAATTCTCAAGATTTCTGATCTCCTTTCTGCGCCACTGTGGCTGATGAGTACAGCAGATTTCTTCCTTGAGTCTTCCTTTGTCTTTAACCCTGGGTTTGTTTTCCAGGCATGGAGTCCCACCCCGTGTGACATGGCTGGGGCCAGTGTACCTGAAATAGAGTGGAGCGTCCTTTGCAAAAAGCTGTCTGAAAATAAACCTACGGGGACTTGCAACACTCAGTTGAATGGATGTGGGGAATTGGCAGGGACCACTGGGGAGGGACCAGCAATTATTCTGAGCGTTTCCCAGGGAAGGGGCGTTACCTTGGGAGCTTCACAAAGAACAAACACGATGCCCATCTTTTAGGAAGCAGAAAAAGATGACCACATTCCTTACAGCCTGATAAGCTTAACCTGGTTTCCAGGGAAGATGCTAGAACAAATCATCAAGCAATCAATGTGCAGTCAGCCAGAAGGGGGCAAGGTCTGGGGAGCTTATGGACACAGCCGTGTAAAGAGTAAATCAAGTCGGGGCAATTTAATTTCCTTCTATGACAGAGTGACAGGCCATGTAGATAAGGTGGAAGCAATAGATGTAATCGACCTGAGACCTCAGCAAGGCATTTGCTTCTGCCCCACGTGACAGGCTCAGTGACAAGCCTGCTTGCGATGGTTCTGGCCAGGGGTCAAGAACCCCGGAGCTCTCACACAGGATGGCAGGGGAACCAGCTCCTGCCATGGTCTCCTCCTCTTCGCTCCGTTGCCTCAGTGGGTTGAGGTTCATCGTCACACAATTTTATTCGATGAGCATTTGTTTTGTGCCTCCTGGGTCTGTGCACTATGGCACTTCATAAATGTTTGTTGAAGAAATGAATGAATGGATTCTTAGGCATATGAGCTGCAACCTTGGGACAGTGGCACCAGGGAGCTTAACCACAGTCCACCTCCACTGCGGCAAACAGACAAACAGTGTCTGCTCAGCTAATTCCTCCTCTGTCCATTCAAAACGCCAGAATCCAGTTTTACATTTACAGCATATTGACTTTGGGTGTGTGCAGAGTAGAAAGCAGGATCTTTCCTGCTCCCAGTGGTTACTATCTTTCTTTCAGAACTGAGAAAGAGAGAGAGAAGGGTTAGTTTCAGAATGGACTAAATAGTCTTCAGATTACCCATCTTTGTAGGCTAGATGATAGAATTTTAATAATGCAAACTACCCATGGGTCATAACAAATTGGACTAAGTTGAAAAGTTTAAGCAGGCACAGAAAACAGCCTACTGCAATGGGGGCCCAGGGGACAAAATCTGGGAATGAAACTGAACACGATTGATCTTTGTCAAGACTGTAGGTCGGTCAGGCTAGAGTTAAATGGGACCTCAGTGTAGTTTTCAACAGACCCCCAGATGGCAGGAGAAGCCACACGGCTTCAACAAATGGCATAAGGTGAATGCCATCCAGCCAGGAAGCAAATGTTCTTCCATGCTGCACGGAGCAGACCTCATGTGATTTCCGGCCCCATTTCTTTGGAGTGAATGCAGGAAAAAAAATGGCTGAAATAACCAAATGGTTGGGGAAATACCTGAGATACGAGAGAAACGGCTAAAGCAGTTAACTAAAGAGGAGGCTATCAGGTTGTCAAGGGTCTAAAAGTGGTAAGTGAGGCACAAATAATTCTTGTCCCCCTCCTCTTTGGGTTAAGAAAAAGGAAATGGAAGATTTTATTTTTTAAAGTTTATTATTTTAAAAAATATTTTCTTTTTATACGATGTTAAAGGTTACACTCTATTTACAGTTATCACTAAATATTGGCTATATTCCTTATGTTGTATAATACATCCTTAGAGCCATTTCACACCCAACAGTTGTATCTCCCCTTCCCCAACCCCTATATTGCCCCTCCCCCACTACGGGCAACCACTAGTCTGTTCTCTACATCTATGAGTCTGCTTCCTTTCTGTTATATTCACTAGTTTCTTGTATTTTTTAGATTCCACATATAAGTGATATCATACAGAATTTGTCTTTCTCTGCCTGACCTATTTCACTTAGTATAATGCCCTACAAGTCCATCCCTGCTGTTGCAAGTGGCAAAATTTCATTCTTTTTTATGGCTGAGTAGTATTCTAGTGTGTGTGTGTGTGTGTGTGTGTGTGTGTGTGTGTGTTTATACATATATATGCCACATCTTTTTTATCCATTCATCTGTTGATGAACACTTAGATGCTTCCATATCTTGGCAATTGTAAATAATGCTGCTCTGAACACTGGGGTGCACATATCTTCTCAAATTAGTGGTTTTTAAAAAAAATCTAACACCATAAACAAAAATAAACTTAAGATGGCTTAAAGACCTAAATGTTAAGACCAGATACTATAAAACTCCTAGAGGAAAACATAGGCAGAACACTCTTTGACATAAATCACAGCAATATTTTTCATGAGTCTGTCTCCTAAAATAAAAGAAATAAAAGAAAAAAATAAACAAATGGGACCTAATTAAATTTAAAAGCTTTTGCACAGCAAAGGAAACCATCAACAAAATGAAAAGACAACCTATGAGAGAAAACGTGCAAATGATATAATCAATAAGGGATTAATATCCAACATATATAAACAGCTCTTAGAATTCAATATCAAAAAAACAAACAACCTGATTATAAAATGTGCAGAAGAATTGAAATGATGTTTTCCCAAAGAAGAAATGCAGATGGCCAACGCACACATGAAAAGATGCTCAACATCACTAATCATCAAGGAAATGCAAATCAAAACCACAATGAGATACCACCTCACACCTGTCAGAATGGCTATCATCAAAACCTCAAGAGATAACAAGGGTTGGTGAGAATGCAGAGAAAAGGGAACCCTTATACACTGTTGGAGGGACTGTAAATTGGTGAAGCCACTATGGAAAATGGTACAGAGGTTTCTCAAAACACTAAAATTAGTTACCATTTAAAAGTTTATTTTTAAAAATAAGACATGCATACACTTTAAAGAGTGATAAAACACTTCTATCAAAAAATAGCAGGCCCCTGGAGTCCCTCCCATCAGGAAGCACGCACGAGCCTCCTAGACAGCTTCCTCCACAAGAGAGCAGACAGCAGTATCAAGCAGTATCAGCAGTATTTCATCTTGTGGAACTGAAAACCACAGCCACAGAAAGATAGAGAAAATGAAAAAGCAGAGGACTTTGTACCAGATGAAGGGACAGGATAAAGCCCCAGAAAAACAACTAAATGAAGAGGAGATCGGCACTCTTCTGGAAAAAGAATTCAGAATAATGATGGTGAAGATGATCTAGGACTTTGAAAAAAGACTGGATGCAAAGATCAAAAAGTTTACCAAAGACCTAGAAGAATTAAAGAGCAAACAAACAGAGATAGGCAACACAATAACTGAAGTGAAAAATACACTAGAAGGCACCAATAGCAGATTAACTGAGGCAGAAGGGCGAATAAGTGGCCTGGAAGACAGAATGGTGAAAATCACTGATGTGGAAAAGAATAAGGAAAAAAGAATGAAAAGAACTGAAGACAGCCTAAGATACCTCTGGGACAATGTTAAACGCACCAACATTCGTATTATAGGGGTCCCAGAAAGAGAAGAGAGAGAGAAAGGACCCGAGAAAACACTGGAAGAGATTCTAGTTGAAAACTTCCCTAACATGGGAAAGGAAACAGCTACCCAAGTCCAGGAAATGCAGAGAATCGCAGGCAGGATAAACCCAAGGAGAAACACGCCAAGACATATAGTAGTCAAACTGACAAAAATGAAAGACAGAGAAAAGTTATTAAAAGCAACAAGGGAAAAACAACAAATAACATACAAGGGAACTCCCATTAGGTTAACAGCTGATTTCTCAGCAGAAACTCTGCAAGCCAGAAGGGAGTGGCATGATATATTTCAAGTGATGAAAGGGAAGAATCTACAACCAAGAATACTCTACCCAGCAAGGATCTCATTCGGATTCAACAGAGAAATCAAAAGCTTTACAGACAAGCAACAGCTCAGAGAATTCAGCACCACCAAACCAGTCCTACAACAAATGCCAAAGGAACTTCTCTAAGTGGGAAACATAAGAGAAGAAAAGGACCTACAAAAACAAACACAAAACAATTAAGAAAATGGTAATAGGAACATACTTATCGATAATTACCTTGAATGTAAATGGACTAAATGTACCAACCAAAAGACACAGACTGGCTGAATGGATACAAAAATAAGACCCATATATATGCTGTCTCCAAGAGACCCACTTCAGACCTAGGGACACATACAGACTGCAAGTGAGGGGATGGAAAAAGATATTCCATGGAAATGAAAATCAAAAGAAAGTTGGAATAGCAATAGTCATATCAGATAAAATAGACTTTAAAATAAAAAATGTTAAAAGAGACAAGAAAGGACATGACATAAAGATCAAGGGATCCATCCAAGAAGAGGAGATAACAATTAAAAATATATATGCACCCAATATAGGAGCACCTCAGTACATAAGGCAAATGCTAACAACTATGAAAGAGGAAATGCAAGACAGAAATAGAGACACAGATGTAGAGAACAAACACATGGACACCAAGTGGGGAAAGTGGGGAGGGTTGGAGGGGAATGAATTGGGAGAATGGGATACCAAATCGTACACTCTAAATATATGCTGTTTATTGTCTGTTAACTGAATCTCAATAAAAGTACTTTAAAAAAAATAGCAGGCCCCTGACCCTGATCCTTCTCATCCCCAAGTCCTGCTCCCTGGGAAGCCATTTTTAAAAAAGTCTTTTAGCTGTTCTCAGTTATTTACCTTCAAATAAAATGCTTATGCTACTCTTCTTGATTTGATTGATTTTTATATTGTCCATTGATTCTTATTTCAGGTTAAGACAATTTAGCTCTCAATTGCTCCCCACTTTCCCCTTTCCCATCCTCCCACCAGTAGTTACATCACAACTTTTGGTTAAGTCAACATTCAAGATGTACATTGTAATGATTATGATTATTGCCAAGCCAAATAGTGTGCTATAATTGCATTTCCTTTTTTGTGTATTTTGGAGTTGATAGTTTTCTCCTTTCTTTTTTTTTTTTTTTTTTTTTTTTTGTTTAATTTTTTGAATTGAAATATAGTTGACATAGAATATTATGTTACTTTCAGGTACCGCATAATTTCACACTTGTATACATATGATCACAATGGTAAGTCTAATTTAACCACCTGTCCTCATACAAAGTTATTACAATATTATTGACCCTATTACTTATGTTGTATATTACATCCCCATGACTTATTATATAGCTGGAGGTTTGTATCTCTTAATCCCCTTCACCTATTTTACCTACCTCCTACCCCCTCACTTCTGGCAACCTCCCATTTGTTCTCTGTATCTTTGAGTCTGTTTTCATTTTGTTTTGTTTGTTTGTTTTTTAGATTCCCAATATAAATGAAATCAGGTGGTATTTGTCTTTCTGTGTCTGACTTATTTCACTTATCATAATATCCTCTAGATCTATCCATATTGTCACAAACTGCAAGATTTCTTTCTTTATGCTTGAGTAATATTCTGTTCCATACATTCCATATATATACACACATACACACATCTTTATTCATCTATCAATGGACACTTAGTTTACTTTCATATCTTGGCTGTTGTAAATAGTGCCTCAATAAACATCAGAGTGCATATATCTTTTCTAAATAGTGTCTTTGTTTTTTGAGAGGAGTAAAATTGCTTGATCATATGGCAATTCTATTTTTAATTTTTTGAGGAACCTCTATACTATTTTCTATGGTGGCTATATCAATTTACAACCCCACCAACAGTGCACAAGGCTTCCCTTTTCCTCACCAACACTTGTTACTTGTCTTTTTGATGATAGCCATTCTGATGGGTGTGACATGGTATCTCACTGTGATTTTGATTTCATTTCCCTGACAGTTAGTGATGCTGAGCATCTTTCCATGTGCCTGTTGGCCATCTGTAGGTCTTCTTTCAAAAAATGTTTATTCATGTTCTCTGCCCATTTTTTAAATCAAGTTGTTTGGTTTTTTGATGTTGAATTGTATGAGTTCTTTATATATTTTGGACATTAACCCATTATGGTATATATCACTTGCAAATATCTTCTCCCATTCAGTTAGCTGTCTTTTCATTTTGTTGATAATTTCCTTTACTGTGCAGAAGCTTTTTAGTTTGAAAGTAGTCTCTTTTATTTTTGCTTTTGTTTTCCTTGTTTGAGGAGACAGATGGAAAAAAATAGTAATCAGACTGGCATCAAAGAGCATACTGCCTATGTTTTCATCTAGGAGTTTTATGGTTTCAGGTCTGACATTTAAGTTTTTAATCTATTTAGAGTTTATGTTTATATATGGTGTGAGTTTATGTTTATATATAGTCCAGTTTTCTTATTTTGCATGTAGCCATCCAGTTTCATAACACCATTTATTGAAGAAGCTGTCTTTTCTCCATTGTATATTCTTGTCTCTTTTGTTGTAGATTAATTGACTATGTAAGTGTGGGTCTAATTCTGGGCTCTCTATTCTGTTCCATTGATCTATGTGTCTGTTTTTGTGCCAGTACCATACTGTTTTCATTAATGTAGCTTTGTATTATAAGTTGGAATCAGGGAGCATGATACCTCCAGCTTTGTTCTTCTTTCTCAAGATTGTTTTAGCTATCTAGGCTCTTTTGTGTTACCATACAAATTTTAGAATTATTTGTACTAGTTTATCTTTATAAATGATAGGTTCTATATATTATGTTTCTGTTTAAGCTGCTGTAACAGAATTCCCCCAAACCTTAGATTCAGTAGAGAATTTTATTTTCCTGTAATATACTTTTCTAGGCATAGGTTGTCCTGGTCATGTAACTCTGCCATCCTCAACAAATGGCTTTCATCTCTGGGTCAATTTGTCTGCCTTAGCTTCCACCATCACAGCTGCATCCCACCCAGAGGGAAAGGGAATACATGTCCATTTCCTTTGAGGACATGACCTGGCAGTGGCACACATCACTTTCTAATCACACCCTATTGGCCAGAACTCAGTCACATGGTTACACCCAGCTACAAGGGAAACTGGGAAACAGGCTTATGCTCACCTGCTGTATTTTCAGCCAAGACTCTAGAGATTTAGAGTTAAAGTGAATAGGTGTTAGTAAAAAGCTAGCAGTCTTTTCCACAGTCCACCTAATACTGTACTGGTCAAAGTTTAGAAGTAGGCCACAAAACAAAAATCACTCTAGATATTAAAGAGGAAAAGGATTTAATACAGGGAGTTGAGTGCTTTCAAAATCAGAGGAAGGGGCAGAGGACTGGGCTCTAGGATTTTGTGCTGAGCTTCCAGCAACTTCAGAGAACTAACTGCCAAAAGAGCTACTACTTTGCCACATTCAGAGACACAGCGAGCCAGGAGGCTGCATGGGAAGAACTAAATTCAAGAACACTTTGCCAGAGATGAAATGCAAGCAAAAAGAAGCTGCCACAACTCACAAGAGCCTCAGCAGTCACTCACTTCCCACAAAGCTGGAGACATGCCCTGGGAGAGGGCTGCTGTTGGAAACCTCCATAACCTGCCCACCAGCAGGACAACAGCCCAAAGTGTCAGGAAGATGGCCTCTACCTCCCTTCCAACTTCCCAAATTGTCCAAGTGCTTCTTATTGGTGGGATCAAATCTCTTCACATACCCTAGCTGCAAGGGAGTCTGGGAAATACAGGTTTTGACTTGCTGGGTTCCAGAGAGCAGGAGGCAGAGATGAAGCTGAGTGCTGAGCCATCACATCCAAGACTCCGGTGACCTTGAAAGTGTGGCAGAAATGACAAATTAGGCAGGAACTTTGCCTTTTTACTTGGGGGTGGATCCCCTAAGGTTATTAAAGATGGTCTTTTCTCTGGGCCTTTCAGTTTTCCCACAGAAGAAGCCCTCAATCTCCATTCTGGAGTGATAAGCCAGTTCTAAGCATCCTGGGGGCTGGAGGTGTCAATGCTTGGTGTGCCTTACCCTGCTATCTCTCTATCTGAAGTCCTCGAGTTCAGAGTTTCTGTTTTTAACCTAAAGATCCATGTGGATTTTGCAATCAACTCCATGATAAATCTTGTTTTAATATAAAAATATTCCCCACCAAATCATCAGGTAAAATAACGCTCCAGAAAGCTGTTCCATGCTTAATTTGTATTTTAAAAACTATGCCCTGATACATGGCCACATATCCCCCAGAGATACATATCATCCAGGTTGAGAAATACAGGCCTGGATTATTTATCTAATATTCTAAGATTCAATGACTATTTTTCTCTTCTTAGTAGGTAGGTAAAAATGAAAAACAAAAAAAGAAATGAAGGGAAGCTTGAGAAGGAATGACCTGCCTCCTCTTTTACAAATAAATCATAGCAGGACAAAGCTGGAACAGAAAATTCAGAACAGTGATCAATACTTGGAGAAAAGAAACCAAAAGGCCATGTTTTATTGCATGACCCATGCAGTATGTGCAAGAAAGCAGCTAACGGTGAACACAGGTTTCCAAGGCTGGGAGGAGGTAGAGACAAATCCTTTTTTCAATGAAAGGAGCCAGTGAGAGCCTGCTGGAAGTAAATTCAGTGCTTCTGGAAAATGCCATAGTCCTGCTTTAGGAAGCTCCCAGCATGCTTTTTTTTTTTTTTAAAGGCAGGGGCATGATACAAAGCAAATCATACATTGTTTTCTTCCAACCCTTGGACTGGCTGACAGTGACATATCCAAGACACCACTCACCACCATCTTTGGGTGTCAAGCTGGCTAAATCAGTTGGTATAAATTGGGTGAAAGAAAATGAAAATCAGAACAGTGTGCAGTAAAGTGAAAAGAGAGAGATGTATAGTAACTCCTTTGAGTGGGAGAGAAAAGGATGGAAAAGTGAGTGAGGATGCTTGGGTTTGTGGTACCCTCTGGGGGTAGAGCATTTGAACAGACATGAACTCATCCAGTCCTTTCAATGCTGTCTGATAGCCCCATTTTACAGATGAATAAATGAAATGTGGGCAAGGTTCAGAGATTTGCTCAACATTACAAAGATAGTAAATAGTCAACCCTGGATTCAAACACAAGACTATGGGCTTCCTTGATGGATGGCCATTTAACAAAATTCTATGTCTGAAAGGGAGGAGCTAGGAGGCTGGAGTACCGTCCTAGCTCTACCACTAACTGGCTGTGTGATACTGGGCATGTTACTTAAATGCTTAGTTTCTTCATCTGCACGACAGAGATAATAACATCTGCCTCGCTGGCTAGTCAAGGGGATTAGATGAGATAATACATGTAAAGTACTTAGCACAGGGCTTGGTGTATAGTAAGTGCTCAGGAAATGCTGGCTACTATTGCTGTGCAAACACCTGGGACCTGTGGAAGAAAGGGGTGTTCCAGGAAAATATCGAGCAGAAGAATTTGGAATGTCACTCCAGGTAGGAGACTATGCTAATCACATTTCCCTGCTTTGCATGGAATCACAAGGAGCTGCATTTCTCAACCCAGCTTGCTTCTGCATAGTTTTGGCCAATGGTATCGGTCAGAGTTCTCTAGAAAAATAGAACCAATAGGAGATGATGATAGGTAGATAAATAGATAGATGATTGATAGATTTATTACAAGGAACTGGTTCATGCAATTGTGAGGGCTGGGCTGGAAGGTCTAAAACTTCTAAGGCACAGTGACAAAGCTGGCAGCTCAGACTGGAGTTGATGCTGCAGTCTTAAGGCAGAATTTCTTCTTCTCCAAGAAATCCCAGTTTTTGCTTTTAAGGTCTTCAACTGATTGGATCAGGCCCACCAAAGCTGTCAAAGATAATCTCTGTTACTTAAAGTCAACTGACTGTTAGTCATGTTACATAGGTGCTAGCCATGTCTACAAAATACCAGCAGAACAACACCTAGATTAGTGTTTGGTTAGATACCTGAGTACTCCAGCCTAGCCAAGTTGACATAAATAAAATTTACCATCACAGAGGCATGGCCAGTGTTGGGAGGTAGAGGAGGGGAGAAGCCAGGATGTGCCACCCCATCTCCCCATCTTGCTCTGCCTCAGGACCATCTCCAGCAGCGACAGTGGGCTCACCAGCCAGCCTCTCTGTCTTGGACCCAGGTCCCTCTAAGCAGCCCCAGACCATGGTTGCAGCTCTACCCGATGGCCTGGCTTCGGGTGACAAGCCTTTCTCCACTGCCTCTGTAGCCCTTGGTGTTAACGGCCTCCTGCTCTTACCAACCTCTGGGCTGTCTCCTTGTCTCTGTTTGGCTTACTCAGCATCTCCCGTGTCACTGATGCCCTGTGTGGGATCTAGAGTGGCTTCTGCCTTGACCCTGACTGCATCAGAGGTCCTTCTGGTTAGATGGGATCCTTGCCCAGCCTTTCAAATTGCACTGGTTCCCTAGGACTCTGTAGATGAGTCATGGGGATGAATTTAGAGAAGTGAAGAAGACAGGCAAAATAACTTGTCCCATGACCTCACTCATAGCTGCTCAGTCAGAGCAACGCCAGATATGGAGAGAGGACAAAATCATGATGAAAACCTCCTGAGGGCAGATGCGGGGAGATGGCCCTGGTCCCAGGGATTCCACTTACGCATAGATGTTGGCACCTGCTTCTCTCACATCAAGAGGGTCATCACCAAAACCCTGCACGTCTCGTAGAGCAGCCCCGCATCGCGCGCGCACGGCCCCTCTGCTGCTCGAGACCAGGGCTGTTTCGGGTGTAGTCTCTGAACGGCTGTGGCATGAAAGCAGCCGGTGATCATGGTGTCTCTGGGCATCTGGATGTTTCATTCTAGAAGCATCTGTTTGAAGACACTGGGGCTGCCAGTGAGGAAGTTTCAAGACCTGAGGAGCCAATGTCCCCCGCCCACACACACACACCCTGGCCCCTTTCCCAGCTTCAGCGATCTCCCAAACACTTAGCAATCTCTAACGTATTGCACATTTTGTCTATTTATTTGCTTATCACCTCTCTGCCTGCTCACATATAAGCTCCACCAAGGCAGGCAGTTTTGTCCCTGTGCGCTCTGCTCTATTTCCAGCACAAAGAGCAGTGCCCGGCTCAGAGCAGGCACTCAATGGGTGCTGGAAGGAGTGACATCATTTGATCCAAAGGACGGGACCCAACAACCTGCCTCCTCCGTCAGCTCTTAGCAGAGATCCTAACAGAGTCCAGGGCATGGCCGTTCTTCGAGTCCTCCACCCCCACCACCACAGCAGTCCAGAGGGGTGGGAAACTGGGGTAACAGCCCCAGTTCCACATTAGGCAGAGTAAAGGAGGGCGTGGAGAGAAGGGTAAGGAAGAAGAGTAGTTCCCGTGGCAGGAAACACATAAGTCAGGGACCAAAGGAGGTGACTGTAGACCCCAAATCCCCTGCACAGTTCACACACCTACAAAGGGCTCATAACACCCCTTGCATCCCTCCCCACGAGACAGTTCGTTCTGAAGGATGTCTGATAGCAAATACTCCTCCCCTCCCTCTGTCCTTTCCCTCCCCTCCCCCTCCCCTCCTCCCTCTTCCCCTTCCCCAGCTATAATGTCATTTGAGCTCTGTTCCCTTTCTCCTCACGTCATCTCTCAGGCACTGTCCTTTCTTCAGAGTTAACAGAGAGCAGGGTGGAGGGAGGGACAGGAGCCAGCGGGGCTGCCCACCCTTCCAAGCCCCTTGCTTCCCATAGGCTAGCAGGGCATTGCCCCGAGGGAACCCCCAAGCCCGGAGATTTTTCTAGCGACCGTTCCAGCAGACACCGGGACCCCAGGAGCTCCCCCACTTCCAGCTGAATGCAGTCCTCTTTCCCTTCTCCAGCCCAGCACCCCCCTGCTCCCCTGCTCAAGCCTGTGATCAATGGCTCCAGATCACAGCAATAAACTCCTCGCGGCAACCTTTTCCCTCTCCAAGGTCTAGATCAAGTCCCACTTCTCCACTAACTCCAGCCCTCACATGGACCCCTTCTCTGAAAGGGCAAACGCCACATCACCACAGCTCTGGGGGTTTTGTTTGTTTATTTGTCATTGAAATATATTTGACATAAAACATGGCGGAGCTTTAAAGTATACATGTTGATTTGCTACGTTCATATACTGCAATATGATTGCCAGCGTAGTAATAGCACCTCTGTCACCTCACATTATTGTCACTTCTTTGTTCTGGTGGGAATAATAAAGGTCTAGTCGCTTAGCAAGTTTGATGATTAAAATACATTATTTTTGTCACTTTGTATTTATTGTATTCACAGTCACCAGACTAGGAATTAGATCTCCAGGACGTATTTGGCTATTAGTTGCAAGTTTGTACCTTAAACAACACCTATTCCCCCTCCCTCAAGCCCTTGGTAACCACCAGCCTACTCAATGTTTGGTTTTTTTTTAGCTTTTTATTGGAATATAATTGCTTTACACTCTTGTACCAGTTTTTGAGGTACACCAAAGTCAATCAGCTCTACTTGCTGTTTTTAGCAGTTCAGTTTTCTCGATTACACAGAAAGGGAGACCCTACAGTCCTTGTCTTTCCCTCTCTGACTTCTCTCATTTAGCATAATGTCTTTGAGGTCCACCCAGGTTGTCATCAATGGCAGCATTTCCTTCTCTCTCCAGACTCTAAACCCGTTGCACAGGGCCCGTCCCCCCCACTCCATCACCTCGCCCAGAGGAGGAGACACAGTGGGTGCTCAACATATCATTGCTTCATGGACCTCACCTCGGGGGAAACCATTTCCTCCCAATTCCCAGACAGAAAGACAACAGAACAAAAGGCATGGTGATACCAATAATTTAGCCAAGGCTACCAGCCATCTGTACTCCTCTTAATCATCGTAAAAGTAACACGTTTGTTTTAGAAAATTTGGAACATACAGAAAATAATTCTTAAAAGCCACCAGTATCCTAGTGTATTTCCTGCCAGTGCAAATATGCACGTTTTCAAGGAAATTGGAATCATAACATAGGTTTTTAAAAAAATTGGAATATGAATATATTTCTTTGTTAGGATGCTCACAGGTGTGACATCATTTTTGATCCTTCTTTCCCTTTATTATTTTATGGGGAAAGCTTTTGTGTTGTTAAATAGTTTTTATGTTGTTAAATATCTTTCAAAAATGTGATTTTTCACAGCTGCAAAATATTCCACCATATGGATGTGCCCTACTGTATCACCCTGCTATCGGGGATTCCACACATTTCCTGTTCCCTGTCGCCTCCAGGCCTGTGCTCCACTGCTTAGCCCCATGAAGTGTCCACACAAAACAGACCCTGCCTAACACGGCCTAGCCACCCCCACCAAGCTCCCAAGCTTTTTCTCTTCCTTCTGTATTCTGTCCTCCAAAAGAAGCAGCTAATCCTTTGGACTTTCTCTGTCACCGCTCACCACCTGCCACTCGCCCCCACCATGGTCAGACTTGCCCATGAGGGTTTAATCAGTCAGCCTTCCTGAAGATTCCAAGTCTAACACCCATGGCTGGGGCACATTTCTCAGTCTTGTCTTCCTGGCCCTCTTTGCCTCCCTGGGACCTTTGATCACACCCTCCTTCCTGAATCCCTTCCGCCCTGGGCCTCCAGGACAGGGCTCTGCCTCTCTCCCATCTTCCTCTCCTGCGCTGCCGTCTCCACGTCTGCCCCCAAATGGGGATGGACCCCAGGCCTTGTCCTCACCCCTCTTTTCTCTCTCTCTCTTTTGTTTTTTGGCTGCACTGTGAGGCTTGCAGGATCTTAGTTCCCGTCGACCAGGGATCCAACCGGCCTCAACCACCCCATTGGTAGGTGATAATGAGAGTCATCAAGCTGGGGGAAAGAGAAACTTGTCTACATGAGGCCCAAACTCAGCTCCGGGGCGCTGCCCTCTCTAAGAGGCCTGACCGGAGGCCTTGAGAACCTCCTCGTTTGTTTGGGGAGGGCTCACTCTAGACCTCGGCTAAGCGAGCTTTCATTTATGAAGGGTGAGTTCAGCCCTCTCTCTCGAGGGCTTTTAGGGGGCTGAGAAGAACAAGCTGGCACAACAGCAAACAGCCAGAGCGCTGATTTCTATGAGAAAATGGCACCTGGGTTCACTATCTAGCTGCGTGACTTTGGGTCTTGGCCAAGTCACTTATCTCTTGTGCCACGGTTTCCTCACCTGGAAAATGGACATGGGTTAAGGATAACATGAGTCATGCACAGAACATGCTTAGGACAGAGCCTCATGTGTAGCATTTACTAAATGTTAGCGCTTATTATCAACATTCAAATCCTTCTCTGAGGGAGATGAGGACGTGGAAAAGGATCCCTGCCTCTACTTCACCTCTGCTTCACCTCTACTTCACCTCTCCCTCCAGAGTGGAGGGACCTGGGGATCAGAGAGGGATGTCATAGTCCAAATACATCAGGGAAGAGGGGGTCGGGAAAGTTTCTTTCCAAATCTTCACCACGATCCTCCTCTCTTACGTGCATATCTGGAGTTACACATACACAGCTATGTCCCTGGTTCAGCCCTCTGGGTTGTGAGACCCTTGTGGACCAGAACTTGTCATACTCATCTCTGTGTCTCCATGGCAATCTGTATACAACAGGTGCTCAACTTATGTGACAGATGGAATAACCAAAGGAAGGTATTAGAAGAAAGAAAACTAAGGTCATAGAAGCTGAGGCTGAAGTCATCAGTATTTAAAATTCTTGACCAATCTAGGAAGTTAGCTTCCAGTTAATTATGAAGCTACAGCTGCCCAGACGGAAGGGAATTAAGAACTGTGCATTCTCAAACAATAGGCATTTTTGCTACTATCCCCCAGTGTTGATTACAAAGGAAGTAGAGAAAAAGAGAACATAAAAGGAGAATGTTTTGGTGGACATGATTTTAAGATGGTAAAAAATGAACATCACTGGCTACTATTAAATTAAGAACCGTTCAAGGACTCATCGGGCAGTGAATCGAGTAGAAACTGGACAGAAAGCTCGGTTGGTGAGGTGGGAAAGATGATGAACCTTGCTGTGGGTGTCAGAGCCAATGGCAGTCAGTGTGAGTCACCTCGGGGTCTCCTGGGGCTCCCTTCCTTTGTGGGTCCCTCTCGCTTGAAGTCCCTCCATCCCTCCAGCCCACTGGGGCCCTCATGTTAAGGGAGCTTCCTACATGGGGTTTCAGCTGGACAGTCAACTGTGCCCCAGATTTCCCCTCAACCTCCCCCATCCCCTTCCTCAACAACCTGGCCAAAAGATAAATTGCCAGTGCAGTGGGTTAAAGAGTGCCCTCCCCTCAAAATTCATGCACACACAGAAACCCAGAAGGTGACCCAATTTGGAAATGGGGTGTGCCCTAAATCCAATGACTGGTAATCTTTTTAGAAGAGGGGAGGACACAGAGAGACACACAGAAGAAGGTCATGTGAAGATGGAGGTAGGCAGAGATTGGAACAATGCTCCCACAAGTCAAGGAATGCCTGGGTCCAGCAGAGCTGGAAGAGGCAAGGGAAGATTCTTTCCTAGAACGTTCAGGGGGAGCACGGTCCTGCTGACACCTGGATTTCAGACTTCTAAGCTCCAGAACTAAGAAAATAAATTCCTGCTGTTGTAAGCCACGAAGTTGGTTGTACTTTTTTATGACCAGCCTAGGAAACTAATACAGCCAGTGGGATGCTAGTGACTGAAAATGGGTAAATCTATTATCCCAGGAGCATTTACACTTTAAATCTAATTTAACAGGAGAGCACATGACTTCAACGCAAAGCAGTGAATTTCCATCAATGGAGTGTCCAGCAGTATGGTGGGCCAGTAGGGTTTTTAGATAGAGGTCCTTTCCAAGTTCATCGTAAATCACCCCATGAAAATAACCAATGCTCCCATCTCTTGGGCCTGAGCAAGTGTATCTAAATCCATTCAAAGGTGGTAAAAAGTTAATGGACACTAATATTCCAGTTTCCCAAGTCGTTGACTCATGTTTGCTTCAGAGGAATATTTAATTTCAGAGTAGAACAATTAAGGAAGTATGTAGAAATGGCACTAAAATGGTTAGAATGATGTTAGGCAAGACATCCACTCTGTGATCTGCAAATACTGACGGATTTATTTTCAAAGCATTGAGGAGCAAGATATGAATACAAATGTGATCCAAAGCAGAGAGTCAACTCTACTTACGAAGTATTCATTCCAAAAATAAAATTAGCCCTAACTCTGATCAAACCTTTAGATCTAACTATGAATTATATTAACTATAGAGAGAAAGGAACATATTCAGGGATACCAAGAGAATGTGATCAGCAATGCTTTTTCAACTTTAGCTGCATGCAAACCACCTAGAGAGCTTTGGTGGGGGCTGGACAATTCTGATTCAGTAGGTTTTGGGGGGGTGCCTGAGATTTTGTATCTCTAACAAACTCCCATGTGATCGACTGAGACCACACTTTGGAAGGTAGTTTCTCCTTCTTTTTAAATTGAGATATAATTGACATATAAGATCGTTTATTAGTTTTAGATATACAACATGATATACATAAATATTGCAAAATGATCATAAATTTAGTTAACATCCATCATCACACAGAGTTACAATTTTTTTTTCTTATTGAAAACTTTTAAGATCTACTCTCTTAGCATCTTTCAAATATACCATACAGCATTATTAACTATAGTCACCATGCTGTATATTACATCCTAAGGATGTATTTACCTTATAACTGGAAGTTTGTACCCTTTGGTCCCCTTCACCCATTTCACACACACGTACCCCACCTGCCCCCTGCCTCTGGCAACCACCAATCTGTTCTCTTATCTATGAGTTCGGTGTTTTGTTTAGATTTCACATATAAGTTACATCATATAGTATTTGATGTTTCTCTCTCCATCTCTCTCTTTCAAAGAATCCTTCTTTTTTCAAGATACTGCAATATTTATAGATGAAATAATAACATGTCTGGGTTTACTTGAAAACAACTCAGGGACGGGGTAGGCAAGGAGTATAGATGACACAAAATCTATGACAAAGGAGGCAGGAATACACAATGGAGAAAAGATAGTCTCTTCAATAAGTGGTGCTGGGAAAACTGGGCAGCCACATGCAAGAGAATGAAATTAGAACACTTCCTACCACCATACACAAAAATAAACTCAAAATGGATTAAAGACCTAAATGTGAGGCCAGAGACTATAAAACTCTTAGAAGAAAACATAGGCACAACATTTTTTGACATAAATCACAGCAAGATCTTTTTTGACCCACCTCCTAGAGTAATGAAATTAAAAACAAAAATAAACAAATGGGACCCAATTAAACGTAAAAGCTTTGGCACAGCAAAGGAAACCATAAACAAAACGAAAAGACAACCCTCAGAATGGGAGAGAATATTTGCAAATGAAGCAACAGACAAGGGATTAATCTCCAAAATATACAAACAGCACATGCAGCTCAATATAAAAAACAAACAACCCAATCAAAACAATGGGTGGGAGACCTAAACAGACATTTCTCCAAAGAAGACATACAGATGGCCAAGAAGCACATGAAAAGATGCTGGACATCACTAATAACTAGAGAAATACAAATCAAAACTACAATGAGGTATCACCTCACACTGGTAAAAATGGCCATCATCAAAAAATCTACAAACAATAAATGCTGGAGGGGGTGTGGAGAGAAGGGAACCCTCCTATAGTGTTGGTGAAATGTAAATTGATACAGCTGCTATGGAGAACAGTACAGAAGTTCCTTAAAAAAATAAAAATAGAGCTACCATATGACCCAGCAATCCCACTCCTGGGCATATACCTGGAGAAAACCACAATTACAAAAGATACTTGCACTTCAATCTTCATTGCAGCACTATTTACCATAGCTAGGACATGGAAGCAACCTAAATATCCATCAACAGAGGAATGGATAAAAAAGATGTGGTACATATATACAATGGGATATTACTCAGCCATAAGAAGGAACAAAACTGTGCCATTTGCAAATACATGCATGGACCTAGAGGCTGTCATACAGAGTGAAGTAAGTCAGAAAGAGAAAAATAAATATCATATATTAACGTATATATGTGGAATCTAGAAAACTGGTATAGATGAACCTATTTGCAAAGCAGAAATAGAGACACAGATGTAAAGAACAAATATATGGACACCAAGGGGGGAAAGTGGGGATGGGATGAATTGGGAGATTGGGATTGACACATATACACTACTATGTATAAAAGAGATAACTAATGAGAACCTACTGTATAGCACAGGGAACTCTACTCAGTGCTTTGCGGTGACGTAAATGGGAAGGAAATCCAAAACGGAGGGAATGTATGTATGCGTATAGCTGATTCACTTTGCTGTACAGCAGAAACTAACACAACAGTGTAAAGCAACTGTATTCCAATTTTTAAAAAATGGCCAAGAGTTGATCATTACTGAAACTGAGTAATAGGGACATGGGAATTCCTTATGCTATACTCTCTACTTTTGTACATATTTGAAACTTAGCGTAATAAAAGGTTAGGAGTATATAAATCAAGCAGAGGGTCATCTTTAGATTCATCTATATGTACACAGGGCCCATTGTGTGCAGCAGTTTTACAAGTATTTTATTTAACTGTCACAACAGTTAGCCCCTTATTATAGAGGTTCAGATGGATGAAATGACTGGTCAGATATCAGGTCGCTAGTGAGTGGCAGAATTGGGAACTCAAATTTAGGCTTTCAACTCCAAATATGATGCTCCTTCCATTGTGTCAGTGGTCATCACTTAAGAAGGCAAAAGCATCACCTTGGAAGCATATTTAAAATGCAGATTGCAGCACTCCCCTGAAAGTGTCTCCTATCCAGAAGACTGGGGTGAGGCTCAAAAATCTGTGTTTTCATAACTCTCCTAGGTGACTGTAGTGCAGGTGACTTAGAGGCTGCATCTAGAGAACGCAGTCTTAAAGGGTTGAGCCAACTGGAATGAAGGATGATAGAAGATCCGGCTTCCCCGGAAAAACAGCTGAGTTCAGAAGCCCCAAGAGAGGATTCTACTCATCCTTGCCTCCTTCTGTAGGTATTGGGGTGATGAATCCCACTTTGGCTGAGTTTCTAGGCCTTTCCATAAGGGCTAAAATGATTACAGCTGTAGTAAGGTAGAAAAGGCAAGATTTGAATCACCTAGAACAATCTCCTCAAGGACATAGAGCAGAAAGGCACATTTAACTCAGACACAAGCACCAAGTACCATACTTCTCTTAAAGGAGCAGCTTCCCAAGGCTGTAAATATCAGCTGCTTTCCTCCTTTGCCACACAGAGGGGTGAGTTCTTGCCTAATTCTAATCTTGTCTGCTGATGCTTGCCAAAGCCTTTAAAGAACATTCTGGAGTTCTCTGTCTTCTCTTGGAAATGCTAATAGAGCAGCTGGTGGGGCGAGTGCTGGGGGAGGATGTTATGAAGTTTCTTTCAAGACTTGGAGAGGCAAAGTTGACTCCCCTTCCAATACCCCACCTCCCAGTCAGAGAAGGCTCCTGGGACCCAGTCTCATTTTTGCTAATGAGTGGGGTTTAGAAAGCCTAATTATACCTTCTATCTCAGTGGTTCTGCCCCTCAGCTACATATTCGAATGATCTGGGGAAATCTAAAAAGCTCTAAAATAGATAACCAACAACTGTATAGCACAGGGAACTCTACTCAATACTCTATAATAACCTATCTGAAAAGAATAGATATATGTATAACTGAATCACTTTGCTGTATACCTGAAACCAAGACAACATTTTAAATCAACCATACTCCAACATAAAATAAAAATTAAAAAAATAAATGCACTGGGAAACCAAAAACTAAAAGTAAAAATAAATAAAAAGCTCTGAATGCCTAGACCCCCTCATCCACTCCAGACCCGTCATACCAGGATAGTGACAGTGGGACCCAGGTGTCTATATTTTTTAGGACTTCCCAGATGATGCGCATGTGCAGCCAAGGCTGAGAACCACTCCCAGCGGTTTTAACATTGCCACCCCCTTTGAGACCTGGCTTCCAAGACTCTTGGTACCTGAGTTCCTTGGGGACGAGGACTAGACATCCCTCCTCTCCTGTATCTTCCTTAGCATTCAGAACTACTGGGTGTAGATTCCATCCTCAACAAACACTTCATTGATTCAAGAAGTATTCCTTGGACATACTGTGTGCCCAGATGCAAGGAATATCAAATCGTTCATAATACACAGTCCTGGCTGTGCAGAAACAGGCAATAAAGTTGGGGAAACAAGATCCGCAAACATAAAAGTTAAAATAGTAAAGAAAGAATTAAAGAGCAATTCAAGATATTTTGCTGCAGTTGTTTGTCACATGTGCTCTGACTGAGGGGTTTCAGAAGAGACAGTTGTTATTGGGTGATCCCAGGAGGCTTTACCTGTGAGGTGGGTCTTGAGCATATGAAAGATTTGGGCAGTGGAAAGAGAGAAGAAGGGGAGAGAGGCTTGAAAATAAGAGTTCTCCAGATAGGTGGAGAGGCTCCCACTCAAGACTCCATGCTAAGCTTCATGGGGCCAAGTCCTCCATTTCTAGAGTATGCTGGCATTTTAGGGAATCTCGTTTTTACTTCCTGACTGAGAATCTAGAGCGTGTACTGGAAAGAACACTACTGTGAGTCAGAAAACCAAATGAAGATGGTCACATTTCAATCTCTCTGGTCCTCAATCTCTATTAAATGAGAGGTGGGAACTAAGAGAAGTTTAATGCCCTCTTTCCAACTGAAATTCTGTAATTCAGGTCCCAAGACCATGAGGCATAGATTCTATTTTTATAATAAACCTTATTAAAGTATAATTTATACACAGTAACTACATGTAATTTGAGTGTATATTTTGTTGTTTTCAAATACATATACCCACATGATCACCACCATAATCAAGATAGAGGATGTTTCCATTACCCCCAAAAGTTCCTCTATGTCCCCTCCCAGTCAAGTGTCACTCCCCCCACTCCGGCCCCAAGTAGCCACTGATCCACTTTCTGTCACTATAGATTAGATTCGTTTTTTCCAAAGTTAAACGTAATCACATAGTCTTTTGCGTCTGGCTTCTTCAATTCAGCATAATGTTTTGAAATTCATCCATCAGTGTATATCAGGAGTTTGTTCCCTTTTAATGCTAAAGAGCATCCCATTGAATGGATATACCACAATTTGTTTACACATTCATCTATTAACAAATATTTGAGTTGCTCCCAGGTTTTGGCTGTTATAAATAAAACTGCTATGAACTTTCATGTATAGTTGACCCTCAAATAATGTGGGGGTTGGGGCACTGACCCTCCATGGGGTCAAGAATCTGTGTATAACTTTATAGTCGGCCTTCTGTATCCACAGTTCTGCGTCCGTGGGGTCAACCAACTGCAGACTGTGTAGTACTTTAGTAAGTATTTGTTGAAAAAAAGCCATGTACAAGTGGACCCATGCAGTTCAAACCCATGTTGTTCAGAGGTCAACTGTATAAGTCTGTGTGTGAACATATATTTTCATTTCTTTTGAACAAATACCTAAGACTAGGATTGTTTGCATGGCTGCATGGTGAGTATTTACTTAACTTTATAAGAAATTGCCAAATCTTTCCAAAGTGGTTGCACCACGTTGCATTCCCAGTATTTATGTATGAGTGACCCATGTACCCTGCATTGTTGCCAGAACTTAGTATTGTCAGTCTTTTCAATTTAGCCAAACAGGATGTGCTTTGATCCTAGATTTTAGGTTATCCCTACACAGCAAGGGACAGAAGGGCATTTCAGCAGGAACCCTGTATTATGCTGCTTGGTTCTAGGACTGGTTTAGCCTTGCAAAATATGTGTCTCAGTGTTCTTCAGGGATCAGAGACACTGGTCAGTTTCACTGGGAGTTAAGAGCAGGGGGAACTTGTCAAGTCGACTCAGTCTTCACCATCCATAGTGGATAATGTTTTAAGTTCCTCTGCATTCTGATTTCAGAGGCCCCAGCACCCCAGCCAGGGCCTCCCTGGGCTCTCCCAGAGGGCTCCTGACACATTTTTAAGGAAGAGAGGCTGCCTTTGGGGTATCAGGATGCTTTTCTTCCCACTCATGCCAACCCCTTCATTTTATGACATATTTTAATGAGGGAGGATAAAGAGAGAAAATGAGTGCCAGATGCATCTTAAATGGGTCTGAACAATAATTATATTCTGCAGTGAAATGACAGAAATTCTCTGCTCAATATGCTTTGGAAAGGGCTGGTAGGAGAGAAATATGTGTTCCTCAAAGCACAATTGAATGAGCACATTTGAAATTTCTAGCATAAAAAAGATGTCTAAAACACCTAAAGAAAACCAAAGTTTAGTACTCCCCTTCCACTTTTTAAAAGGCATAAATATGGACTGAACCTCAGTGAAGAGTGTGAATGACCAGCCCTGCTGAGCAGTGGATTCCTCCCACGCTGGATTCTACAACAGTAAGGGAAGATGACGTGGTCCATCCACCCTCCTCAACCCTGGGGGAGTTTGACGGAGGGACTGTGAGCCGGACACTGTGGCATCTGGAGATGGGGGTGCTCCACAGGGCAGCCCACTCCCCCTCGGCCAGGCCACAGCTTGTCTGCAACTAAAGGCAAAGAGCTGGAGTGAAAATGAGCTGTATCTCTGGTCTTGGAGGGTGGCCGCCAGGAGGGACAGTGCTGCTTACACCTTCAGGGAGACCTACTGCACACATTCAGGGGTCCAGATGCTCCATCCGCCTTAAAAGTCCAGCCTTTTTTTCTTAAAAGTCCACTATTTGAGTCCTCACCCCTTTGAGCCTTATACAATTTGAAGTCAGGGCCTGGAAAGCCCAGCCACCCACACAGCCCATCTCATGTCGCTAACAGTAAACATTTTCCGTTCGTTTACGTATTTACCACCACCCCCCCCCGTAAGATGAGGTCGTACATAGAAAACACACATTTTAAAATATAAATTTAAACATCAGATCTAGGCAAACCATTTTGTAATGGGAGGCCAAGTGTGAATGTGTTCACAATTATAGGTCTGAACTTTCAAACTCTTCACTGAAGTTCAATTCATATTTTTTCTTTCGAA
Source organism: Hippopotamus amphibius kiboko (assembly GCF_030028045.1). Classification (NCBI taxonomy): domain Eukaryota; kingdom Metazoa; phylum Chordata; class Mammalia; order Artiodactyla; family Hippopotamidae; genus Hippopotamus; species Hippopotamus amphibius. Next base: position 97,568,722 of record NC_080196.1, read on the forward strand.
AAAGTGGAGGGGTTATCAATTCAGTATGCTGGCTGGGATACTGTACGACAGTTTTGTGAGATAGTACCATTGGGGAAAACTGGGCAAAAGGTACATGAGATCTCTCTATAATATTGGGTTGGTCAAAAATTTCGTTTGGGTTTTTTTCCATAAGGTGGTATGGAAAAACCCGAACGAACTTTTCGTCCAACCCAATATTTCATACAACTGCATTAGAATCTACAATTATCTTCAAATACAAAGTTTAATTTAAAAAATATCAAAAACAAATGCGAGGGGTAAGACTGAAGAGATTAATAATGTATGGATTTGCCTAAGGGTTCTCATCACAAGAAAAAAATTTTCTTATTTCTTTACTTTTGTATCTATAGGAGATGAGGGATGCTCACTAAACTTTCTGTGGTCATCATTTCATGATGTATGACCCTCAACGATAAAAAAAAAAAAATTATGGATCTGGCCTGAGATTCGGGAATGGTGACGTGAAAAAGGAAATGAGATGATTATAAAGGCTTGTGATTATGGGGGCCGAGAAGTCCCAAGAACTGCACATCAGGAGAATTGATGTTATAGGTTCCAGTCTGAGTCCTAAGGCAGGAGAAGGCCCCAGCTGAAAGACAGTCAGGCAGAGAACAAACTTTCTCTTTTTCAGCTTTTTGTGAGACTCAGGCCTTCAACACGTTGGATGAGACCCACTCACACTGGGGAGGGCCATCTGCTTTACTCGCCTATCAATTCAGATGTTCATCTCACCCAGAAACACCCTTACAGACCCACCCAGAATAATGTTTCGCCAAATATCTGGGCACCCCATGGCCCAGTGAAGTTGACACATAAAATCAACCATCGAAGTTATTTCACATCTCTGTGCCTCGGTTTCCTCATCTGTAAAATGGGCATGAAGAGCACCTTTCTCACCTGGTTGGGGAGAAGTTCAAGAGAGACAGAATATTCAAAATCCTTAGTAGAATGCTTGGAACATAGTAAGTGCCCCAGCTCCCAGGAGGGGAGAAGTCGGCAAGAAGAAAGGAGAAATTGGACAAGGGCTTCCAGAGATGGCTCACCTCTACCTTGTCTCCAGGGCCCCTTCTCTCCTTCTTTCTCTTCCTCTTTTTGCAGCCATTCCAATACCGACATTTGAAAAGGTTCTGATTCCTCAGAGTGACACTTCCTTTACATCCATTTACCCGAAGCCTCTCTTCAAGAGTCTAATTGTCCCACCTAGGATTTCTGATCAGGACCCAGGCAGAGAGAGGGCAGGCTGGTCTCGGGGACTTTATTACCTGCTGCTCTGACATTTGATATTGTGGGAACGAATGGTTGCCTCCCTCACCATAACTGCTGTTGACAAAACACAAGAAGCCCAAAGGCATTCCCCCCACGCTGACCTACCTCCCTGCACCGCTGTGCTTATTCAAATGACCCGGCATAAAATATCTCCGTGGAGACAGCAAGCCAGTAGCATTACAAGGGGGGATTACACCTTACAGTGTAAGTGCAAGGAGGCAGGAGGTGGCGGCAATGGTTTATGTGAAAGAAGTCTCCCCTTTACACACAAATATCTAAAAACTATTAATTTTGGGTCAGCAGCAAGGAAGAAATACATGAAAGGAAAATTGATTTCTATTTAAACGGTATGTTTTCATCACCCTTCTTCAGAGCCTAGGCATCCATCTTTGAGTACCTGTGCTAATTGATTTCAAATGCAATTCAACGCAATTGCTGTAGAATAATAAATCTCAGGGCAAAGAGGCTAAGGGGGAACTTGAGCGGAACAGAAGGGGGATGTAACCCATGGCCTTTAAAAGGTGTGTCTGTGTCATCCTCGGTGAGCTTGGAACAGTCCTCTAATGGGTGCCAGCAGCAGTGGCTGCTCAGTTGTTTGTATAATGGACAACCCCTTGAACTTGAAATCCTCCTACTGATCCAGGGAGTGTCCATTTCTCGGCTACTGCCCGGGGCTCGGGTAGCCATGCCCAGGTACGCACTGTCCCTCTTCTGAAGGATGAAGGCATTCTCGAGGCCACTCTTCCACTCCTCCTTGTAATGCCTGTTGCCTTCTTTCCCAGGAGTCCCCCACAGGCCTGGTCTTCCTGGCAAGCCTCTTCCCTATGACCCTTTCCTTCCTAAACTTGTGCCATTACTCCCCAGAGGCCGTCACTTACTGGGAGGCAAGCAGCTGAGCTGGTCCCCAGAAGATACGACAGAGACTTGCCAGAGACCCAGACGTCTACCCCGGGTGGAGGGATGAACCTCAGAATGAGGTGGGTCCAGGCTCCACAGCTGGTCACAGAGGGCACGTGGAGCCTTTGGGTTTCATCCTGGTGATTCCCTACCAACCTGTGCTGCAGTCTTGCCCTTGCTCATCCCTGCGGCAGGTGAGGGCTGAGGGCGCGAGGGCTGGGATGCAAGACTGGATAGGAAGGATCAAGGAGGGCTCTTACTTCCTCAGTGCCCATGTGGCAGCTTTAATGTTGTTTTCCTGAGCAAGAATCTAGCCAGCAAGGAGGAGAATGGCTAATCTGTCAAAACGCCCTGTACAGAGAAGCTGAACAATCACAAAAAAGGGATGCACCCACTCCAGGAAATAATTCATGGGAGACAGGCCCATCCCCAAGCCTCGGGTCAGCAGGGAGCCCTGCTAGGAAGGAAGGAGCAGGTAGTCCAGCAAGTCTGCGGGAGCCAGAGAGCTGGGGCCGGAGACATGCCCATCTGCACAACAGTTGTGTTCTGGTGGGTAGTATGGGGAGAGCAGTTAGGTTTGGGCAGGGCTTGTTCCAAGCTGCATCAGCATCAAATCCTTCTAACTCCCACTTTGCATTCCCGGAACTCTGCTGGGGCAGAACGACTCCCAAGAAGAACTGAACTCTCTCCAAGGGTTTTTCTCCAAATGATTGAGATCAGGAGAATGGACAGCCCTACCCAGGATCTATCCACGTAAGCCAGAAGCAACATCTATATCAGATCAAAATACAGAGTCATTTCATTTAGTTTGGGCACCAAGGCAATTAATGCAAATTTCCAGTGCATAGACAAATTATCCCAAGACAGACTAAATTATTGATGGACTTAATGGTCTCTTTTTTGTACGGATATGACTTCATTCTTTATGATAAGCATTTCAGTAGTTATATAAGTACATCTAATCTGCCATGTTTTCATCCCACTGAATTCTCATCCCACGTACCTCCCTTTTAAAGTTTTTAAATTTTTTCTTCCAGTTATATTGAGATGTAATTGACACACAGCACTGTAAAAGTGTGAGGGGCACAGCATAATGATCTGACTTGCACACATCATGAAGAGATTTTCACAATAAGTTTAGTGAACATCCCTCATCTCACGGAGATATAAAATGAAAGAAATAGAAAAAAACTTTTTTTCTTCGGGGTGAGAACTTAGAATTTACTCTCTGAACAACTTTCCTATATAACATAGAGCAGTGCTAATTATATTTATCATGTTGCATATTACATCCCTAGTACTTTTTTTTTATTATTTTTTTTGGGGGTACACCAAGTTCAATCATCTGTTTTTATACACATATCCCCGTATTCCCTCCCTTCCTTGCATCCCTAGTACTTATTTATCTTATAAGTAGAAGCCTGTACCTTTTGACTGCCTTCATCCAACCCCCTTCCCCCACAGGTGCTTCTGTTTATGGCATCAAAGGAGCGGGGTCTTCATGTCCCATTTCTCTGTCTCTCCCCATTACGTTCACATTCATTCATTCATTCACAGTCTCACCCCTCACACAGCTCACTGTTTAGTGGGGGAAGCCAGACATTAAACAGATGAACAGTTTCTTCCTGTGTTGTGAGTATCTGCTAAGAGGGATTTAGAGCAAAAAGCCCTGGCGACTGGCTAAGCCGAGTCAAGCTCTCATTTCCCCCCCGTTTGCCCATCTCCCACCTGCCAACCCCCCATGGGGCCTATTGATTTCTGACACGCCTTGATGTAAAATTACATGTCGTGATATCATTCAGGATAATGCTGACAAAGGCAAAAGGGGCCCCTCGGGCTCCTGCTGAGGGTTCCTTCCCTCACACCCACCGCCCACGGGAGCCAGTTCCTGAATTACATCCACAGCTGGGGGGACGCAGCAGTAGCAGAGGCACCCCACGGAGGCAGGACGATAAATAAAATTTCAATCGGGCCCATGGATCTCCCCTCTGATCAATTTAATAGTCAGGGAGGTGGGGAAGCGGCAGGAAACGCCCTGCCATGCTGCTGTGTAAAGCACTTCTGAGGGGCAGGGGACGTCCCTAAGTGAATCGGCCACACTCCCCACTAACAGTCCCTGGGTGAGAAACCCCTGACTCTGTAGCCCCAACGCAGAAGAACAGGAGGCGGGAAGTAATTTGGAATGGGAAAGAACAGGCATTAACAAGCCGGACTTAAAATACCCATTAGGTGATTAAGGAGATTAGGCTGGTATTATTTGTGTGCTCTCTCTCTGAAAGCTGCTAGGGAGGCTGAGACTCCGCACCACACTCCCTGCAGCCCAGGGAGAAACACACCATGACTCATCTTTCTGCCAGCAAGAACCAGCTGGCACCGATGGAATGTTTGTTTCCTCTGCACTGGGCAAAGTACAGCTCCTTCTCATGAAGAAAATCAACCTTTTCCCAGCAGAGCGTGAGCCCTGCTGCCTTTTTGCTCCTGGTTCTGTGCTCTGAGGGGGTGGCCGGAACTCTGGGTCTCTCTCAGGCGTCCCCAGTTCCAAATTCTATCACGCTATTGTCCTGGTGGGAAAGTCCTCCACCTTGGTATAGGCATCCCATAATAGGCTAAACCTGAGAGCAAGTCTGGGGGTTCTCCCTGATGAACCAAAGGCAGGAAGGAACTTGGACCAGATGTCGCTGAGTCCAACGGAGGCAGCTCTTGGTCACCACCCAGGGCTACACAGAGGAAGAGCCCAGGGAGGTCTCCTGGTTGAGCAGCATCTGCGAGTGGACAGGACTGGACCTCACAGAGAGGGAAGGCGAGGGCTTCGACCTTGCTTCTTAGGGCCTGCTGCGCCCCCAGCCTGCTTACCCTGCCTCCCCCACTCCCCCTGCTGAGGCCCCCAGCGTCTTTCCGTGGTTTCCCACCACATGCCCCTGGAGCCCCACCTTGGATCTCTCACTCGCACTCCACCAGGCGCCCATCCCAGGGGCAGTCAGTGTCATAACTGCAATCCAAGTGTTGAGCTAAAGGGAGGAAGTGCTAACCAAGGTGGGTGGGGTGGGGCTTTCAGACAGAAGAGGACAGTTTTGGAGACCTGGGTCTTCTGGAGCTGCAGGCACCGGACGGCATGGCTGATCACCTGTGTGTGGCCTGCCTGGAGGGTCCTGCTGTGCGCTGGGCATCGCTGTGGTTGACTCTGCTGAGCCCCTCTACACCTTGCCCCCAGTGTGGCAAAATGGCACTGACCGTGCTGGCAGCCAATGGATACAAAACTCCAGAACGGCGCCAGCATTTTAGGAGGCCCCCTCCTGGGTGCCTCAAACTTGTTTTGGGTTTAGGAAACCTCACCCTGAACTGTCTTCAGTAGGTAAAACTTTAAATACCTGCACACAGCTCTCCTGCCGCCCCCAAGGCCGCCCTTTCCTGGGCTCAGGCCCTCAGTTCTTCCACTGTCTTCATGGGCTCCAGACCTTTTTCACCCTGGACCTCAGGTTTGCTTCAGGTTGTCACATTCAGAGCCACGTGTCCCCAGCATGCTAGAGAGAGAGTTCTTTTGGATGAGAGTTAAGAAATTCATGGAGGGGGTCTCTGCAATTCATTCATCTGGAAAGGAGACACTTCCTATTTTTCAGGGATGGGCAGTCATCCAGGTGGGGTTTTTCTGTATCTTCAATGTAATCCAATTCAATTATATCAACAGGTATTCACTGGGCATCTATTAGATGCCAGGCCTTGGGATGGAAATAATAAACAAGCTGAATTAGTCTCTGCCCTCAAAGAACAAATAGTCTAGTGGATGAATGGGAACACCGACAGGGCAACAGAACATTCTAGTACAGTATGATAAGGACGTTAGCAAGAGAAGCAGAGGCTGCAGTCAGGCTCCTGAGCTCTTGATGGAGGTCAGGAAAATGGAGATGGGTGGGAAAGAAGTAACATTTGAGTTCAAACGTAGAGGATGAGCTGGAGTGAGCAGGCAAAGGGCATGGAGGGGAGGGGCAGGGAAAGGAGAGGACCACAGGAGGAAGGAGGAACATGTGCACAGGATGGAGGCAAGAGATTGCTGGGCATAGTAGGAGCATCTGTAAAAAGTTCAGCTGGAGTTTGAACGATGGATGATGGGGCAAATGGGGAGAGATGAGGCTGGAGGAATCATGAAGGTGCCATTCGCAAGGGGCTTAGCAGACTGACTAGGGGTTTGGGCTGCATCTCTCCTAAAGGCACTGAGATGCCAGTGGGAAGTTTTAAAATGAGGAAGTAATGGACTCAGATCTGCATTTGAGAAAGATCTTTCTGACCTGAGGATGTGAGCAGAGGGTGGAACTGAAGGCAGGGAGATCAGGTTGAAGGCAACTGCAGAGCCCAGACAAGAGAGGCACCAGGGAGCATCAGTAGGGACCAAGACAAGGAGGGACGTGGGAAAGCGACTGAGAAGGACAACTGATGCTCTTATTGACAGCTGTGATGCCATTCCCTGGAAGGGGGAACCCAAGAGGAGAGAATCAGAGGGAGACTGCCTCTCAACTGTAAGCCCGGATGCTGGTGTATGCATGTGCCCTGCGCCACACCACACCCCCAGGGGACTACACAGACCCTGAACCCCCTGTCATCGGCTGATGCATCATGTTCCCTTTTGTGTCCCCAACATGTGGCACATAATTGGTGGTGAAAAGTATTTATTAAGTGCACGCACGAATGTATACATGAATGCATTAATACATGAATACAAGACAGAATCTCTAACTTCAAAGTTCTTAGAGTCTTACTGCAAGACAAGATAATCCTATATCAAACAATTAAAAGAACAGCACAAGATAGAACATAATTAAGTTCTAAATCATCTGGTTCAGGCTGTAAGTGCTGGAGTTTCAGAGAAGAGAAAGATCAATGTGGGCTGGAGGAGTTAAGATGGCTTAAATATAATTCCCCGACATTACAGTACCCTGGAAACAACAGTGCCGGTCTTAAAACTGAAGAGAGATGAAAGCCAACCCAGAGAGCCTTATTTACCCAGTGCTGTACAGTGGACCACCATGATATTGGGGGACTGAATTAATATCAATGGCCTTGGGGGGTTAACACTGTTCAAGTGGATTTATTCCTGTACAATTAATAATGTGCTCTCACATAATCCATTCTTGTTGTATTCTTTTTTTAAAGACGCTTTTTTTATTGAGGTGAAATTTATGTGACATAAAATTAACCATGTTAAAGTGTGCAATTCAGTGGCATTTAGTACATTTACATTATTGTGTAACTACCTCCTCTCTCTAGATCCAAAATATTTTCATCACCCTCCAGAAACCCTGCTCGTTGTATACTTGAACCAGCAAAGCAATATGGCAGACTGGAAGGAACCCTGAAATACACGGTCTTGAGTTCCCATCTGGTGTCTATGATCAAGTTGCTAAAATCTGACACAGGACAAGTAACCAGTTATTTCCAGATCTCAGTTCTATCATCTCTAAAATGGGGGTATTTGATTAAGATGATATCCAAGGCCTCTTCTAACTTTACAACCCTGTGATTTTAAGTATAAGTGTCTTTCACATTTGAAGATGGTTGGCATAAAAACGAATTTGTTGGTTGACTATATTATGCCAAAAAAAAATCGTGGTGAATGTCTGTCAGTATGTGTGCGTTTTAAAGGGCGGAGATGGGAGGTGGGCGGACTAGCCGAGGCTAAGATGGAACCAGACAGATGCATTGGTAAAGAGAGTGGAGTCTGGGAGATTATCTAGCTGGCTCTCCCATTTTTTGTTCACTTGGGTATTTTAGTGTTTAACTCCTTAGCTGATGCTGGCTGAATTCAGCAATTGGGTTTGTTCTAGAGTTGCATTAGGTGCCACCACTGAGCTGTGTTTGTATTCTGAATAATTTTATATCTAACCCCAAGACTAAAAATGTCTTTCTCGTTCTTCCTGCCCCAGATCTTTAATTACCACTTTTCTTTACCAGCCTCTCCAAACACACCTCATGGAAAGAACATGTTTCCAGTTTTCCAAGTAATTTCAAACTTGTACAGCATCCAAGAAAACGCACAGAATCTCAGAACTAACGGAGCAAGAAAGGGATTGTTAAACGCTGAGTCTCCTGGGTTCATGGAGAGTCTTCTAAAATTCAGTCGCTGTTTGGAACTACTAGTCCATTGCCAAAATTTGAAGTTCAAGAATGGAGAGATTCTCTGAGCATGGGATTGCTGCCACATGCTGCTTTGTGTAAAGATGCTGAAGGTAAGTCAAATAAAGTGAGCCTAGAAGCCACAAGGTTGTTATTGGGAGGGTCCTCCAAATAGTAAGAACAAGTACAATCAAAGGTTGAAGAAATAAATATACAGGTGGTTAATAGGACAGATTTTGGTGCAAGGCTGTCTGGGTTTGCATTCCACTTTATCTGCTTACTAGCTAGGTGATTGGCAACTTAACCTCTTTTGTGTCAGTCAGCCTAGGCTAAATTATGCTGCAGTAACAAACAATCCCCAAATCTCAGTAGCATAAACAAACAAAAAAGTTTTATTTCTCATTCCCTGTCCCAACTCTTTACTCTGGTACCCAAGCTGAGGAACAAGCCTCTCTCTGGGACATACTAACCTTGCAGCAGAATGAAAAGAGAAATAGCAGAATCACGTAATGACTCAAAGTTTCTCGTCAAAAGTGGTTTATGTCACTCCTGTCATATTTATTGGCCCAATCAAATCACACAGCCAAGCCAGCCTTCAACAAGGCAGGGAAGAGCAACAAATATTTGAGAACCACACAATCTACTACAAAGTTGTCCTGTTTTCCCATCTGTAAAATTGGAATAATAATAGTATTTACTTCATAAGTTTGTAATAAAATTCAGTGGGATCATAGTTGTAAAGTGCCTGGCATGTCATAAGTGCTAAGAAAATGTTAGCTATTGTTATGGCCTTGCTTTTATATATATATCTGCAAGTGGTTTTCATTAAAATCTTTTTATTATGAAAAAATATAATCATAGAAAATTACAGTATACACGCAAGCAAAGAGAAAAAGAAAGAGAATCACTTTTAACCTGACCATCAAGCAGAAAATACAATAAGTATTTTGGAGTTTAAGACTTTATATACACAGTGACATCACACACACACACACACACACACACACACACACACGGATGTATATTACAAAGTTGTATTATAATCTTTCTTTTTGTTTAACTCTAATGTAACCATCTCCATGATAATAAAAATATATACTCAATCCATGATTTTAATGTTTCATAGTATTACATTCTTTGACATATATATATATACAACGTTTTCCTTCAAGAATACAATCCACTTACTATTCAGGATATTTAGATTTTTTAAATACTGTTACCAGGTATTTGGAACTCGCTCTGGTTAACAGCAGTTTGGTGCCCATGCTCACCCATCTTTCCACGGTTCGGTCCTCTCCCCAGGTTAATTCGGGTATCTTCCCAAGGCTTTTGATACACATTGCCAAAATGTCCTCTGGGAAAGTCCAATCTGTAAATTTCACTAGCAGTGCAGCTCTCACTAAATAAGATTTTTCTTTTTTTTTACACTTTTTGCTATCTTAGAATCTAAGGGTGGCAAATGGCATCCCAGTTGCTACCTTAATTTATGTTCCTTTGATAACGAGTAAAGAAAAAATTTTCATACAGTTATTGGCCACTTATATTTCTTCTCATGTGAATATAATTGTTTTGCAAATATACACGAGAACTATTGTGATTTTGTTTTAAAAATTACACTAAGTCAAAATGATCACAAATATTAAATTACACCAAGTAGTTTTGTTCATTTTGTCAGATTCAATAGTGGCATCGTAGTTATGTAAGAAGTTGTTGGTATTTTTAGAGATTCCTACTGATGAACCAGCAGTGTATGAGTGTTCTTATTTTTCCACAACATCAGCAATGCTTGGCATGGTCAGTCTTCAGATTTTGCTTTCCTGGTTGGTGCATAGTGTATTACACGTTACATTATGGTTTTAATTTGCATTTCCCTTTTGGCTACTGAGTTTGAATACATTTTTGTATGTTTATTGACCACGTGATCTTTTGTGAAGTATCTGTTCATGGATCTCGTCCATTTTACTATGAGATTATCTGCCTTTTTCTTGTTTTGTGAGAATATCTACATATTTTCTACATATAAGCCCTCTGTCATTTGTAAGTGCTGCTTATATTGCAAGGGTGGCTTGCCTTGCCACTCTTAAAACTGTCTTTTGATAAGTAGAACTTCTAAATTTTAACACAGCCTAATTTATTAATCTTTTGTTTCGTGGTATAATCTGGGTATCCTGTTTAAGAAATCTTTGCCTATGCTAAAATCATGAAGTTATTTTTCTACGGTATCTTTTGGGAGTTTTTTGGTTTCACATTTAGGTTCCCATGATCCACCTGGAACTGATTTTCTTTTTTGCTTAGTTGTCAAGGTTTCCTGCATCACCAGATATTTAAAAAACAAACAAACAAAAAAACCGGACATCCTTGCCCTGGGTCTGCAGTGCCATCTTTGTAAAAACTGCAGTGTCGGCATATGTGTATTTGTTTCTAAGCTTCCCATCTTGTTGCTTGGCCTATTTGTCTATCTTTTTGCCAGTTCCACACTGTCTTAGTTATCCTAGCTTTATACATCTTGATATCTAGTAATAAAAGTTTCTCTGCCTCATTTTTCTTCAAGTGTTCAATCGCCACAAGGCATTGTATATATTTGTGTCACCCTTACTTCTGGGGTTTAGCCCTTTGGGTCCTCACTGTAACATGGGATGGGGTTTAGCAATTCCCCTTCCTTGCTGTGCCCCCAGATTTTACCTCCCAGCTGTATATGCTGTACTCAGCTTCATGGCCTCTTTCTCTTGAAACAAGCAGGTACTTCTACGGACAAACTAGCCCTCTCCCCGACCCCCCAGTGCCAGGCACAACTTTTAAGACTTCCTTCTTCTACTGGATCTTGGCATCATGATTCTTCAATGTCCTGTTAGCCCTCCAATACCTCAGACTTGTATATTTTAGGTTATGTCCAGCTTCTCTAAGTGAGAAGTTTCGTCTGAATTATCTAGTCTACCATTACTGAAGACAAAACTTCTATCCTTTTTAACATTTAAGTGTATTTGGAAATGTTCACAATACAGTAATTTTTTTAAAATAAATTTATTTATTTATTTAATTTATTTTATTTTTGGCTGTGTTGGGTCTTCATTGCTGCGAGAGGGCTTTCTCTAGTTGCGGCAAGTGGGGGCTACTCTTTGTTGCAGTGTGCGGGTTTCCCATTGTGGTGGCTTCTCTTGTTACAGAGCACAGACTCTAGGTGTGCGTGCTTCAGTAGTTGTGGCATGTGGGCTCAGTAGTTGTGGTGAGCGGGCTTAGTTGCTCCTCAGCATGTGGGATCTTCGGGAGCAGGGCTCGAACCCATGTCCCCTGCATTGGCAGGTGGATTTTTAACCACTGTGCCACCAGGAAAGTCCTACAATAATTTTTTTATGCAAAAAAAGAAAGGGATCTCAAATCCACATGATTTTGAGTCATTACATAACTCCTGCATCATTAGCTACCAGACATGACTGTGCGCTAATGAAGTGCTAACACAATGTTCTGCTTCTGGCCGAGGTCCTGACGGAAATGCCTGAGGCTCACAGATGTCACTGGAACAGACACAGGGACTGGAGCCACACATGGAGATGGTGCCACCTAAATCAGTACTTCTGACTTGACCAGCCCAGACAGGAGAGGCAACTTAGTGCCAAATACTTAGAACTAAGAGGGGAAAAAATGCTTAACTGACTGAATTTTTTCACTTTTCAAAGGACTTATTTGGGCTGTGTCAGAAGCACCTTATATATACATGCATGTCACTGTGTCTTTTGATGTTATCATAGGTAGGTGGATTTTGTATGCAGAAAAGACTGTTTCAGGTTTTGTTTAGGAAATAAGATTTTCAATTTATTAGTAATGAATGCTAATATTCAGTGAATGCTTATTATACAGCAGGGATTATTCTAAGAGCTTACATCTATTATCTTATTTAATGCTCTATTAATATTCTGCTATTAATGTCAGCATGCCCATTTTACAGGTGAGAATACTGAGGCGCAGCCAAGTGACTCTACCTGCCCAGGATCACACAGCAATTCAATGGCAGTGCTGGTTTTAAACCCTGGCAGCTTGGTTTCAGCAACCAAGCTCCTGACCACTATGTTCTACTGTTTCTCCTTAAAGACCCAAATTTAAAAACCTGCTTCTAAATTAAACTTTTACATTTAGCTTATAAATCTCATTATTCTATGTGTAAGTCTAACACATTTTAAGAACCACTTTAAGGGAGACTTTGATTCATGGTTGATTCCATTTATAAACTTTGTTAATTAATTTCCTTTAAACATTTTAAATTGCAGTTATAAATTTACTATGTTCTCTTTCCTATTTAAGCACCTCATTTGACTGATGTAATAAACAAAAACCTCCCAGCTACTTACATTCTTATAAATCTAATAAATTAAACTTCTAAGTATGGTGAATCCTAAGTGCTCCTAAATGTTTTAACCGTGTATGTTAATTTTATAAAATTTCCATTTAAGATCACAAGCCTCATGAATCACTCAGTTCCCATTTTAAACTAAGATTACAAGGTTGAACTGTTCCTACAGAAGACAAATTCTCTTCAACGTTACAAAATTAAGATACCAAATATTCAAAGAATTCCCTGATATGAAAATACCAATGCTACCAATATGATTCTTTTTTAAACACTCCTACTTTTTTTCTTTCTTTCTTTCTTTTTCTTTTTTCCACTTTGTCTCCTAGACCAGAAACCGAGAGCCACCAGGCAGTCAGTTGCATGGCGCTGGAACTGCTGTGGCACTGGAATGGAACCCGCCAGCCACAGGCAGACCAGCAGGTCACGAACAGTGCTCAACACTCCTGCTTTGAATTTTAAAAACTTCTGAGTTAAAACATGCTTGCTCTCTAAGGAAACAATTTTGTCCTAAACAAATTTGGGGGTTACCTTCCCAGGCTTTTTTTTCTTCTCTTTACTGGGGAGGTTTCTTAAATGACCAAGGGTGTTAACCAGAATTTGGCCAGACTCCAGCGTCCGTGCTAAGGCCCTGTGTGCAGTCACTGCTCCTGGCTTTCAAAACTCCAGGAATGGAGTGGTCATATGGTCCTGGTTCTCCCCGGGTTACAATTTTAGCTAATTTTTAAGTCACGCAGTGTCTATAACCTCTCCTCAGGTAACCTCATATTTGATTGGGTTCAATAATCTATTCGCCACTCCATTCCATTCTGATTTATTTTTTATTCTTCCTCTCTGTTAGGGCTATGCAACTTGTATGGATATTAATATTATAACTGAGTGAATTCCGCGTGTCTCCGATGGCCATGTCTGACTCGGATTATAACTTCCACCAACAGGATTCACGCACGTATACCCAACACTCACCCACATGCCCCAAGATATTTTTAGGCCCACCTAGTGTCCTAGACAAACTATGCACCAGTTTTGAATATTGAAGAGAACCATAAATCTAAGCATTTGCTTAGGTGAGATCTAAGAGAAATGAATAAGAACGTTTGCATAAATTACACGTGAAGACGCTTGCTAAAGAAACATGGGTTTGATGGAAGATTTGAAATGCAATTTCTCACTTAGCTTGGGAATTGCAAATCAGTTGGTGGCGTGATCCCTATCCCCACCCCCACTCGACCAGGAAAATACTTCCTTTTTGCTTTAAGGCTTTTAAAGGCAATGTGAAGGATTCAGAAGTTCATTTTCTCTCCTCCAGACCCAACACATAAGCCCCCTGTACTTGCATTATCATAAAGCCGTGGTAATTGCTCGAACACGTTCATTTATCCTGCAGCACGCTGGTTTTCTCTGCCTGTATTTAAAGGATTGAAGGGGTGACAGGGAACAGCTGGAGAGAGGGGTTTGGTCTGTGAATGTGGAGAGCCTGAGCTCAGACATGGATGTGTTAGGACTCGAGTTACAGTAGCTTGAAATGGAGTAGCTCACTGCCTGGCTGGTACTGAGTCTCCTCTGCCCTCTCCTTCCTCTCCTCCCTCCACCTGGTGCCCCTCACTGCTGGCTCTCACACACTCTCTCCCTCCCTCCTTCCCCGCTCTCTGCTCCCTCACCTACCCTTCTTTGGTCCAGAGACTGTAATATTACAGAGAGTGGTAGATCGACAACCCCCCCATCATCAAAAAAAAAAAAAAACTCTTATTACTATCGCTACAATCAGAGCCAGGAGCCGTTTGAATGCCCGTATTGATAATCACAGCTGGGACTGCATAAGCGAAATAAAGCCAGCAAAATAAGAGCTAGTGGACAGTCAGAGACCATGGAAAACCCATCGATTGTTGCTGTGGCTTCTTTCCGTAGCGCAGAATGAGCGAGGAAGAGCTGAACTCTGGGTAATTTCAAGCAAACAATGTGCTGTAGAGCGTTATTTGTACGTCCTGAAAATCGAAGTGGAACCCCTAGCTCCCCGTAGAACATGCTTCGTTAGTGTGCAACAAAGAGCTGGTGCTGGCTGGGGACTGCAGCGCCATCGGCGGGGGGGGGGGGGGGGGGGGGGCAGGGGGAGGCGGGGGGGGGGATGCAGCAGGTACAGTGGAAGCTCAGGGAGGCTGTGTGGACCAGTCCCTGCATCAGAGAGGACTCCAAGACAGAGGAGAGCCATCCCCCTTCTTGGTGTAGGGGCTGCCATTCATGAGGTCAAAGATGTCAGCGACTGGGTGAGCTTCTGCAGCCTTGCATCCAAGGGTCCTTGGTTTCCCTTCTGCCTCCACTGCAGGGTTCTTATGAGGACCAAGTATGACTCAGCAATGTAAAAGCATCTATTTCATATGCATTGATATGATTCTAGAGATCTGCCTAGCACCATGATGGGGCCAAATTGTGCATCAGGGACCAGCATGGTCAGGCCCCAGAGGACATAGATGGCACAGTCAATCAGGGTACCTGGGGGAGAGTCTGAGGAAAGGACGCTCACCAGGGGTGGACAGGGTAAGGGAAACCAGCAAAGGAGGGTGAAGCACCAGAGGTTAGCCCAGAAGAGAGAGGTTCCATCCTTAGGTCCAGAGGAGGAAACGGATCCCAGAACTTGGGGACAGCTGCAGCTATAGCTGCAGGAGAGGGCTGCCCCACAGAAGCTGTTGCCTTTGTTAGGTGAACTCAGCTACTCCAAAGGGTGGCCCATGCAAGGAGGAAGTTGGCGGGGAGAGGGAGTCAGTATCCTGACTTCACTCCCATCTCAGCCTCTGATCTGCCAGAGACTTGCGTTGGTGCAGCCAGGCCAGAAGCTGGAGGACAAGGAATCCCATCAATGCAGACCTCCCAGGCCCACCTCCCAGGACCAGAGCAGGTGCAGAAGACTGGAAAGTGGTTCTGGAACTGTCCGGTATAGTGCCCCTGGTCTGGGTCCCTAGCCCACGTTAAGCATTACTCTTTGATACTTATCCACTCACATGTCATTTGTCCACATTTGACTCCTTGGAAACAGGGCCTATACTGACTCCAGTGGATTCAACAAATAAGAAGCAGTTGGATGAACTTCCTAGGTGGCACAGGGGTTAAGAATCCACCTGCCAGTGCAGCGAACATGGGTTCGATCCCTGCTCCAGGAAGATCCCACATGCCATGGAGCAGCTAAGCCCATGCGCCACCAGTATTGAGCCCATGTGCCACAACTACTGAAGCCCATGCACCTAGAGCCTGTGCTCCATCATAAGAGAAGCCGCTGCAGTGAAGAGCCCGTGCACCGCAAAGAAGAGTAGCCCCCACTAGCCGCAACTAGAGAAAGCCTGTGTGCAGCAATGAAGACCCAACGCAGCCAAGAAAGAAAGAAAGGAAGGAAGGAAGGAAGGAAGGAAGGAAGGAGGGAAAGAAGGAAAGAGAAAGAAAAAGAAAGAAAGAAAGAAAGAAAGAAAGAGAGAGAGAGAGAGAGAGAGAGAAGAAAGAAAGAAAGAAAGAAAGAAAGAAAGAAAGAAAGAAAGAAAGAAAGAAAGAAAGAAAGAAAGAAAGAAAGAAAGAAAAAGAAAGAAAGAAAGAAAGAAAGGAAGAGGCAGTTGGAAGGTTCGGGGCTGCTGGAATTGGTCCTACAGCAACAATGTCAGAGCAATCTTCTCTGTGATTCACTTAGCCTTTCTTTTATGTTGTCACCTCATGGTGATGTGATCCAAGCATCTCATAATTCTAACCTTAGTGTCTAACATGGTCCCTGGAACACAGAGGATGCTCAGTAAATTAGGAATGAACTAAGGAACAACGGCCTGACCACTAGCTAGAGATGGTTAAGGGCAGAACACTTCCTTGGGCTGTGGGCACAGTCCTCTGAGGAGACTTTCTGAGCAGAGTCCACACACTAGTAGAGCTCAGGGACCTTCAGGAGACTCAACTCGTGTCCTCTAAAGTGCCTACCCTAGATGCTCCTCTGCTGCGCCCCTTCTCTCCCAAGCATGTCGACACCAGGACAGCTGAACTCCATGCAGTCTGCTCCCACTGAATCCCCACTGTCACCCTGAGCTCCCCAGACCCCACTCTCATCCACCCTTGTCACTTTCATGCTAAATCGAGTGACAAATAAGCCCAGTCCCCTTTTTACAGATGAGAAACTGCCTCAAGATCCCTGTTTTCTAGGGCAGCAGGTTTGTCACGATCCTCCTACAGAGAAAACAACCATAGGCTTCAGCCCTGGAGGAAAAAGGAAAAAACAATCTGCTCCCATGGTCTCCCCACTCCCAACCTTTCCCACCATCCCACATCCAGCTGCTCAGAAATACAGGCCTTTCCATGGGATCTTGATTCTTAAGAAAAAAAAAAAAAAAAGAGGAAGAAGAAGAAGAAGGGATGGGGGAAGGAGAAGAACTAGAAGAAGAAATCATGCCCCAAACTCCTGGGTTGATTTAGATGAGCCCGAATATGTGCCCCACGCACCAGTTCCTTCAGCCACAGGCCACACTAATCAGACCACTCCACGGGGCAGGAGGCAGAGGGGGACCAAGGCCCCAACCCTTCTTCCAAGTATTGCCAGGAAAATTTTAGTTCCAGAGAGTGGATCCTGGGCCTTCTCTTCAAACCATCAATTCACAGAATTCTCCCAGAGGGGAGGGCAATAGGGTAGAGCCAAATGCAACAAAATACCATTTGTCTTGAAGAACAAACTTGCTTTATTTGCACTGCAAAGCATTTTAAGCAATGGACTGGGTTACTATAGTCATTAGCTACAAGATCACCCATGAGCCACAAACTCCAGATAGAAATGTGTTTCTATATCACATCAAATCTAGGCTGGTGCAGGGCCCCCATCTCCTGCTATCTCATTGGTTTGTCATTCCCAGGTGTTTATTTTGTCCATAGACTTCGGAGTGGTCACCAGCATGTCTGTACACCTGCCAGGAGGAATGCTGGGGAGCGGAAGGCAAGGGCACACCCCTCCCTTTAAGGGCAAGACTTGGAAATGTACACACTGTTATTTCCACTCTCATTTTATTGGCCACATTTTAGTCACATGTCAACCCTTAGCTGCAGGGGAGGCTGGGAAATGTAGTCTTTATTCTCAGTGCCCTTGTTTCCCCAACTAAAAATTATTTCAATCTATAAGAAGAAGAAAAAATATATTTAGGGACAATTACAGTCTCTACTGCAGTTGCAAACATATAAAAACTGGTATGTTTCACATACAAATACAGATTTTAAATTTCTCTTTAAAAAGTTGAAGGATCTGACAATACTGGGAGATACTGCTATGGGGTAAGAATCAGTCAGACTAAGTAGAAGCTGAGCTCATTCCAATGGGGCAGGTTTTCCCCAGTTCCTACCTGGAACTGAGAAGAGTCTGGAACTGAATGATGCTCTTAGGGGCAGGGTAAATTAACGGTTTGGATTAATCCAGCTCCAAGAGATTAACTCTTTTCTCGTAGAGGATTCTACTACACACCCCACCCTTACCACCAACTCCACATTAGTGCTGTAAGAACAACAGTGCTTAGAATCAACGTTAAACCAAAGAATTCATTCATTCATTTTCTTCAACAAACATTACTTGTGCACCTACTATGTGCTAGTCCTCGTACGAGGCCCAGGGAGACAAAGAAGAATACGACACAGATTTTGTCTTCCAAGAGGTCTTTTTTTTTTAACATTTATTTGGGGGACCCTCAAGGTATTTTTAAAATTAAATGAGTGCCTATATTAATATATATGTATCAACCCTCCACTGTGAGCTCATCATGATAGGAGGTTTCAGGGAGGTACTTATGTAGTTAAGACAGTACCTGCTGACAGACTAGAGTATAAATAAATAGCCCTGAAGGGTTTCACTGTGGGGAGTTTTGAGGCATTTCCTCCTACCGTCCTTCTTTCCACTTCCCCAAGTGTATATTTTCACTATGGAGGATGACATGTTTTTTTATGGATTAAGAAACCATATTTTCCCCCAAACATGCAGCACATTTCTTCTCTTAAAGAAGATTGGCTGCTTCAAGACAGAAGACAACATTTCTCTGGCAGCTCCATTGGTTTCCACTGGTGGTTGAATCATCACCATTGGGGTTGAAATGGTCATAGCACATGATTCCGTAGATCATCACATGGCAAGCCTTTTAGGCTAGAATTCTATCATCAGGTGAATCTACAATACTTTTGACCCATAAATGAACTTGGAGCAAGTGTAAGAGGAAGGACATGGGACCAGGTTTGTTCTGATTTCCTTGGCATGGACTTGGTGAGATGGACAAATGGTAGTCTCCCTAGTCTCTCCTCTATGAGTTCTCTACTGTGCAGTCACTCTGAGGACTAGTTACAAGCACTGCTTTGGGATCACATAGCTCTGAGTTCAAACCTCAACTTTACAACAAACACGTTGGGAGATTTTGGAAGCATTATTTAATCTTTCTAAAGTACAGCTAACTTCTCTCTAAAATGAAGATAAGTATGGTAACAATACAAGATTGCTGAGAGGAATCATTCATTCATTCAACATATTTTGAGCCCCTACTATGTTCTAGCGGCTACGTTCTAGCAGTGACAAATTCCTACTTTCATATCACTTCTATACGAGAGAAATAAATGAGTGAGTTAGTGCCTGAAAAGAGTTCAGTCTGGTGCCTGAAAAGTGGTCACAGCACTATTATAAGGGAAGCTAGCAAAAGTGTCCAGTGTGTCCCAGGAACCTTGAATACCCCCAGGGTCTAGGGAAGAGACTAAAGAGAAAGTTCTACTGCCCCAGCCTTCCGAGGGAAAAACTTCTGCCCACTCATTCTTGCTGAGAGTCTGTGAACTCAATGCGTTGCCCTCAAGAGGTCTTGCGTCTTACAAGAGGATGCCCAGAAATTCTCAAGAACAGAGACCCACGATATATGTATATTTTAAGCAAACAAGAGATGATTAACCTTACACGTAACCATGGTGAAGCTTCAGGCACTAAGACATTTTGGTAAGTAAGATATTTGGTGACGGGAAGCTTCCTAGTGCCCTCAGATCGGTCACAAAGGTAACAATACCTCCGCTTCCACATAAAGCTATATCGTCTGTGACGTCTTCTTATTTCAAGGCAGCGTCCCTCCCTTGGGGAGGTTAGCCCTAACAGGAAGGCAAATCTACTGGCATTGCAGCTTCTCATTGCACTGGGGGCATCTGCATACCAAACTGGGTCAGAAACTACCGAAAATGGAAAAGTACCCAGAGGTGATTCTTCTGGTGACTCCATGCAGTGCTGCCTCCCCCGCAGGCTGGTAGGCACAGGTGGGAGAGGGAAGGAGAGGCTCGTTCCCAGCCCTCCTCTCTGCCAGGGGAATGACGAGAACATGAATAAACAACACGGGACTTGAAGAGCAATGCAGGGAAAGGATGAGCCTGTTTTTGCCGGAGGTCCCATGTTCTACTGGCCAAGGATTTCCAGGAAAATCAAACCTGCCTGGCCAGCTTCCCTGGAAAAGAAGGGAGCCCGGGAAAGGGGACAGAGGTATCCTGGCCCCCGTCTCTCGGCAATAACCAAGGTCAGTCCCAAGCAGATGGTATCAAGTGGGTCTCACTGTATTTATGACAGTACCAGGACGGGAAGAGCTGGGAGCAATCGACCCTGTGGTTTATCAGTGATCAGTCGCCCTGGCCAGCAGGAAAGAGGGTCCAGAAAATTAAATGACCAACAATGGACCTAAGAAAGGAGAACCGAGTAGACCACGGTGCCTCCCTTCAGAGCCTTGGGGTTCCTTCAAAGACCTCTCGCATTTTTGCTTGGTTTGAACTTAAATGTTTTCTTTAATGTATTAGTTTATGAGGGTTTCATTGATTATCATAAGATAAATGATGTCACTTTGAAAAACATTTTCTCTCTTTCATCTTTTTAAATAAAGGGGATGATACATCAAATGGCAAAACCTCTCCTTAGGTTTGGGTTCTTTCTGGGCCCATCTATTTTGCAAAAATAGATTTTTCAACTCACTGGAAAGAGACCCAGATGGGAAAGAAAAATGTAAGGGTTCCCTCTGCTCTTCTTGCCAATTTCCTTGAAGTTGAAAATCCATCTTGCCTGGCCTGACGCAGGCTAATTGCCAAATTGGGTTGCTGTCTCCTCACTTTCCTACTTATTTAGTTTCTTGGATGGTCTCCAGGCCTGGCTCGAAAAGGGCCACAGAGGGGTTGAAATGGGCTTTTTCCTGGGTCAATTCACGGGGGCCCTGAGGCTTTCTCACCAGTTGTATCCATGGCAACCATTTGCTCCCAGCAATAAACCCCCGACTCTGCCATCAGGCCCACCAGACAGGGGTGCTCCCATCGGGGGGCCAATGGCTGACTGTCTACTTGAGTCCTGCACACCAGTCACCAGTCCCACACTGAGGTTCACGGCCAAACCTCAGCCTATTGGGGCGGGGGAAGGAGTTGAAGGCTACTTTTTCTTAGATGCCTTGACTACCTTTACTTATTTGAGTCATTTCCTAAATGCCTGCCAGCTATTTTGAAGACCAAATTGGGAAAGCGGTTTCTAGTCTATGATGTGAAATGCCCTTAAAGGCAAAGGCTGCAGTTCACACCAGCTTTTCATATCCAACCCTCAGGACCAGGCGTGACTCCCAGAGCAGCTGTGCAGTAGGAGTCAGTGCCCTGCACTTGGGCCCAGGAAACTGGGATGTGGGTCCAGGAGCGCCCCAGACCTGCCACTAACTTATTAACACGTAAACCAGGCAAGTCACTCCCACTCCTCACTCTGCAGGAAGCTGTTGTGGAGACCAGATGAAACCATGATTCCTTTTAGCCACAAAAGATTTGAGAAAACAGCCTGAGAAAACAGGACTTGGGGTTTAGGGAGCAGCAACCAGGCCCTGATGGCCTGGGAGGTACAGGAAGAGCCTCCAGGTCAGGACACCCAGTTTCCTCCACATGTGGGTCTCACATCCACGGCGCAGGTGTGAACATTCAGGAAAGTCTTCTGTAGAAGTTCTAGAAGTGTCATACACATGGAGTCATGTCCCTGCTCAAAAGCTACCCAAGGTTCCAAATATATTCCAACCTCTGCACTTCAGCACTGAAGGCCTGCCTGCCAGGGCTTCTCCCCTCCTTTCCATTCAGACTGGTCTCCTCACCACCCCCAGAAGACCGCTCCCCTCAGCTCCCCCAGAACACCCTCCCTCTCGGGGCCCAGATCCCACCTCTGCCACTCTGCCTGAGGTGTCTGCCCTCAGCAGCCCACTCCGCCCCCTGGACCCCTCCTTTGGAGCAGATACCATCGGCATGCTCACAGGCAGAACCCACGTGCTGCCCTCGGGGGATGATGTTTTGAGCTGTGATTCCACTCTTGGATTAAGATTGAACTTTTTCTGAGTTTTTATCTTGTTTCTGCAAGTAGGTTGGGAACTCCTGGGGGGGGGGGGGCGGGAACGGCGTCTAACTCATCTTTGTATCCCCTGGGCAGACAGTAGGCATTCAATCAATGTGCCGGGAGTGATCCATGTGGAAATCATTCCATCTCTAGAACTTTGTTCAGACCCCAAAACAGAAGAGAGCAGAAAACAGCCTCCTTCAGTGACCTGGGTGAGAGCTCTCATGGGCTGTGACTGCAGGCCTGGAAAAGAACCCTGTACCTCAAGTTACAGCCCCCTCCCCAAGGCCTGAAATGACGCTACGTGATGCCCCACGAGTCACATGGTGTGTTTCACAGAACCAGTGAGGAAAAGTCTGGGGGAGAGTCTTAGCTTCCTCCTACACCCTCCTTTCCTCTCTCTCTCCACCCCCACCCCCACTTTCATCTACACTCACATAGGCCGTTTACTCACACCGTGATGTAGCTTAGGAATACTGCTAACGTGTATGGAGCGCCAACTGTATGCTCAGCACTGTGTTCACCACTTCCCACGTGCTGTTTCACCGAATCCTGACCCCAGCCCTTTGAGACGGGTTCTAGTTCGCACATTAAAGGTACTGAAAATAGCAGTGAAGTCGTTGCCCAGAGTCACTTCGTTTGTAGATGCAGGACTTGGCCACCCCCTTGATCTTATTCTAAAAGCTCCTACTTTAGAACTACGGTCAACTGCAAGGTATTTAGATTCTTCTGCTTGGTGGGGGAGGGAGGCAGTGCAGACTACAGGAAACTGCATGGTCTCCATCTTCATAGAGCCCGGGAGGCAGGATACAACGCTCCATCGTGGTTATCCCAGGGAAGACCGGGAAACCAAAGCCACCCCTTGATACTCAGGAACAGGCACAAAGATTCATTTAGGGAGCACAGTGTATCCTTATCCACAGCAGAAATGGTGAGTGACAAGAGCATGTAGCACTGTAGAAACTCTGCTGACTTACGGAGCATGTGTCACATCAGTCACTCACTCGTCTCTACAGCAGATGTTTACTGAGCATCTACTGTATTCCAGCCTCTATGCTAAGACCAAGGGGTAAAACGTAACTAATACCTGGCCTTGAGGAGCTCACTAGCTAGTGAGAAAACAAACACATAGACGTACAATTACAGAGGCGAGTCCAGGACTGAGGGGAGCAGGGAGAGACCAGCTGGGCAGGGAGGTCAGAGGGCTCCCCCGCGGCCCCCAGGGTACTGCTCTCTGTCCTCACAGAGTTTCGTGCACATTTACATCTGAACCCCCGCCTCTGCCCACTCCCCCACCCTCCTCCCTGACCGTGACAGATTCCACCCCACTCTCCAGAGAAGGGAAGTGTGACTGACAGCTCAGTTTAGAAGCTCTGGGAGCTCCCATGGAGAATGATAGCAGCTCCCAGGCTCCCGGAGAAAGTACAGGTGTGGGAGGGAGAAGATGAAAGTGCGGAGGGAGGAGTGGGGAGGGGAGAGAGAATATGAAGCTGACCACGTACCTGGGAGCACCTAAAACCTTCCTTCTCTCTCTCTCTCTCTCTCTGTCCATCTCCAGAATGTGTAATCTCTGGCCACTGCTGGAAACAAACAAAAACCAGAATGCATTAAATATATACAAATATTAGACACATACACCAATATATGCACAGATGTATATATACATACACACACATGCACATATATGCACAGACGCGTATCAGAGCCTCCGGCTTCCCCACCAAGCTCAGTGTCTCTTATTCTGTCCTTCTCTCTCTGAACACCCCAGAACGGTCAAAACCCCAACTGGAGGGGGTCTGGGATCTTATCTGGCTTTAAGCCATCTGGAACCCATCAGCAGGCTTGCCCCATCCCTTGCTAAGAAGCCATTATGGGAGAAGTTAATCCAGCACAGCCAAGCTCATGATGATGGAGACAGAATGAATCAATCAAAATATTCATTTATATTTGATGAACAGGAACCTTAAATGAATGAATAAATGAACCTTTACTCAGGCCCTGCTAGGTACCAGGGCCTGTGCCAGAAATGTTTAAGAGTATTACTTATTTTAATCCTCACACTAACTTTCTGAGGTAAGGATTACTATATTCATTTTGATGGCAAAGATTCTGAGGGTCAGAGTGGATAAGTTTCTTTTCCAAAATAACGTAAAAATGCTATTAAGTGGCCAAACTGGGATTTAGTGGATTCTCCATTGTTCCACAGTTGTGTGCTCTGCCAGATGGTAGGCACGTGGCAGAAGTATAAAACAGTAGAAGATATAGACTTATATTTGAAGAGCTCACGGATTGGCGGAGAAGGAGAAAATGCCCTTCAGATACAATGCGAGTGGGAGGGCAAGCACCCCCATCCCCAACAGAGCATAGGATGACGCGTGTCACGGGCATTCAGGAGGAGCACTCAGGTCCTGTCCAGGGTCTAGCAAATGCTGTGTGGAAGCACAGAGCTCTGAGCTCAGAACTTGGTGGTTTCTTCATGCGTGCCATGTTGGTCTGGTCCAGGTCTAGGTGGATCAATGGAGGAGCAAATGAGAAAGCCCAGAAACAGGTCCATGAGTAAAAATAGTTTACATTATGATAAAGGCAGCATTTCAAGTTAGTGGGCATAGGATGACTTTGTCAGTAACTAGTTTGGGGACAACTGGCTAGCAATTTGCTAAAATGAAAAGCTTTGTACAATACATAAAAATAAATTCCAAAAGAATTAAGGATTTACATGAAAATAACCCTAAAAGAACTAGGAGAAAATATAGGTGAATATCTCATCTTAGAGGAGAGAACTTTCTATTTGTATTTGCAAAGGAAGTTTTACAAGTAAAAGAACAGATAGATTCAACTGCATAAAGATTTTAAACTCCAATATACCAAACCAAATACTGCTAAAGTTTAAATAATACACAACAAACTGGGGAAAACATATGAAACAAGTGTGAGAGACACAGGTTAGTATTCTTAAGCTAGAGGATGCACTTATAAACAATAAGAAAAGAAACTGCAATTTTAAAAAAAATTGCCAAAGGATGCCAACATCATAATTCCTAAGTAAGAAATGCAAATGGCCAATAGGCTTATGAAAAAATGTTCAAATTCACTAAATATTTTAAAGGCAATTAAAAATTTAAATTGTAGAAGTGAGTGGTTTTGCATTTTTTCATTTTATTTTTTGTTTAAAAAAAGTAAGTATATTTACATGGTCCCCAAATCAAAAAGCAAAGAATACAATGAACAGTCTTCCTCCCACGCAGTCCCCCATCTCACTAGGGCTCATCACACCCCAAACAGGCGACCACTTCTGTAAATATCTGTGTACCCTTCCAGAGTTTATATATATATACACAAGCAAATATGCATTATTGTTTATTTTCCTCCCCTTTAAATAAAATATAGCATATGATATATATGTGTGTGTGTACATATATATACATACACACACAGTTTCACACCTAGCTTCTCCCTCTTAGCAATATATGCTAGACAACTTTTAATATGGGTTTCATGTGGATATATTAAGGACTTCTCTATATAGCGTTGCATAGTTTTTTATTGTATAGATGTACAATAATTTATTTAGATGGTTTCCAGTCTTCCTCTTGCAAACAATGCTGCAATGAATAACCTCGAACGTACGTCATTTCCCAAATATGCCAGGGTATCTGGAGAATGAATTCCAGGAAGCAAAATGACTGGGACCAAGGATATATGCATTTTTAATTCAGAAAATGTTGCCAAATTGCCTTCTATCAGGGTTTTATGAATTTACACACCCACGCAAAACACATGAGTGTGCCTGTTTCTCCACAGCCTTGCCAACAGAGTGTGATATCAAGCTTCTGGAACTTACCAACTGGATGAGTTAAAAAGTGGTATCTCAGGATAGTTTCCATTTGCATTTCTCCTGCTGTAAGTGAGTCTGGGCATCGTTCCACATATTAAATAGCCATTTTATCTCCTTTCCTATGAAATGTATGTTTATGTTCTTCAAATTGTTCATAACTTTTTCTTTATAGGATAATATCTAGGGAGTATCAGAGCCCAAGGACTCAGACACAGACTATAAATCGGGGTAAAAATTGATAAAAAGTCTTTTTCAAAGGTCATTTGGCACATATATCAAAATCCCTAAAATGTAAATATTCTTTGACTCATTAACTCCATTTGCAAAAAGTTATCATAAAGTAATACTCAGGGACTTACCTGGTGGCATAGTGATTAAGAACCCGCCTGCCAATGCAGAGGACACAGGTTCAATCCCTGGTCTGGGAAGATCCCACATGCCATGGAGCAACTAAGCCCGTGTGCCATAACTACTGAAGCCTGCTCTCCTAAAGCCCGTGCTCCATAGCTACTGAAGCCTGCTCTCCTAAAGCCCGTGCTCCACAACAAAAGAAGCCGCCACACTGAGAAGCCCACACACCACAACGAAGAGTAGCCTCCCGCTTGCCACAACTAGAGAAAGCCCGTGTGCAGCAACGAAGACCCAACACAGCCAAAAATAATTAATTAATTAATCTTTTAAAAATAAATAAAAATAAAGAAATAATCATAGGTGTGGAAAGATGTTCACGTGATCCTTCAAGCACTGTTTATGTCAGAAAACTATATCGAATCTGCCTCTCTCTGGATTATCTTGGGTGCCCACTTATGTTTCTCTCTGTGTCTTTCTGCTTTTTCCTTTAACTTGGCTTTTCTGATGCCTGTCAATGTCAATCACTGATCGTCGCCTCAAAATGGCTGCCCCAATACGCCAGCCTCAACAGGCAAGGCAACCTTCATCAGCTAACAGTGTTACATCAGGGCCAGTGTTGGCAACTAGGTGAGCCAGCCTCTCTGAATCTCCACTCCAAAATCCTGGGAGAGGGAATATCATTGTCTCGGGAGGACTCTGGGGCCAACTGTTCATCTAGAAAATTGCAGTCTCTGGGGGCAGGGCTGCCATACCTCAGTGGTGAAGTTTGATAAAGAGATACTGCCTGTCTAGCAGCTCTGAAAATAGACCAGTGCCCTGGTGAATAGAGCTTTGGCGCATCAGAAGCATGTATCCATTTACCAACTCTGCCTAAGTACAGGCCAGGCCTCTGGAGCGCATAAGAAGGGTCCAGACTGCAGAAGTCTGAGGAAGCAAGATTGGTTCAATGAGCAACAGTCATTATTTAATTTATTACAGTAAATATTTCCTCCATTGGTTGGCATTTCAGAAACAAAGCTTATCAAACTAAGCCGCAGTTCCTGTGATTTCATGGTGGAACCAGCAGCCACTGCTTGTGAAGAAGGAAGAAAACATTTCAGCCACCGTACACATACTTGTAGAGAAAACACACTCTTTCCAATGTCCAGAGAGCATTTCGCACATGCAAAACCCTCATGCCACTTTCATTTTGTGAATGCCAGGAGGACGCTCGTATAATTTCTTTGCTGGAGGAGAAAGAGCCTCTGGTGAATGGAGGACTTTCGACCAATTTCTCCTAGGCCCAGGGGACAAATTTAAGAGTCACTTCAAAGTTATAAGACTTGGTGAGTAGTCTGATGTAGCAGGTGAAATAAAAGAGAAAACTACACTACGGGATTTCTAGCCTGGGAACCTGATGGAGCATGCTAATGTGGAGGTAGAGAGTGTCAGAGGCAGAAATCAATGTAGGGACAGGGGCAGAGGTCAATGGAATGGGCTCAGTTTGGGTCATGTTGATTTTTTTTTCTTCAGATCTTTATTGCAGTATAATTGCTTTACACTGTTGTGCCAGTTTTCGCTGTACAACAAAGCAAATCAGCTGTATGTATACGTATGTCCCCATATTCCCTCCCTCTTCAGCCTCCCTCCCCCCTCCCTATCCCACCCCTCTAGGTCATCACCAAGCGTCAAGTTGATCTCCCCGTGCTATGCAGCAGCTTCCCACCAGCTATTTATTTTACATTTGGTCGTGTGTATATGTCACTGCTACTTTCTCACTTCGTCCCAGCCTCCCCTCCACCCTCCCACCCCGTGTTCTCAAGACCATTCTCTACGTCTGCGTCTTTATTCTTGCCCTGTCACTGGGTTCATCAGTGCCATTTTTTTTTAGATTCCATATATATGCTTTAGCATATGGTATTTGTTCTCTTTCTGACTTACTTCGCTCTGTAGGTCATGTTGATCTTGAGGTAATATCCATCTATAGGTGATAAGGTTTGCAGATATGAAGTGAGTCTTGCACTGAAATTTCAGCTGTGGAGTATTCTGGTTTGAGTTCCCCCCAGAGAAGACCCTGAGACACAGACTCGGGTGCAGATAGCTTAGTTGGGAGGTGATGCCACGGAGCAGAGTAAAGGCAAGGGGAGAGTGAGACGGAGCATGAAGAAAAGCCAGTAAAGCATGTGTTGTTGAGTTGCTCACTCAGTGGGCAACTGGAGCTGTCTCACTGGAGGCTCTCCGAGGTCTCATGGTAGTAACCACTACAGAGCTATGCCTCTAAAGATGGAAACCTGCAGCATGGATCCACTTACCACACTCCCCGCTGGTTGAGGGCTGCACCCAGGAACTGTTATCTCCTCCATACTTCCTGCACTCAAGCTTAGCCCTCTACAGCTTCAGAAGAAGCCCCAAGACAGGAAAGTAAAAGAGATCCCCAGGGAACTCTTACGTGCGCATGAGCTGGTCAGCACAGATGCATTAAAATCCAGTGGGCTGAGGAGATGCAGTGCGTGGTACGTAAAGCATCGACTACAGGAATCAAGAGGATGTGGGTCATATTTGACATCATGGAGTAGATACGATTGGTGAGTCTAGAGAGACGAGAACAGGCACACAGACAGAACCTCAGGACCCGGAAGAAAGGAAAAGAAGTGATCGGAGAGGGAGGGTGATCAGGATAGTGTCACGTCAACCAAAGGAGACTAAAGAAGGAGAGAAGGTCAACAGCACCAAATGAGTCTGTGTTACGATGGGCTGAGGTCGTCGCTGACTTGGTGCTAAGCATGGAGAGAGATGCTTCATTGCCTTTGGAGATAGTAGATGTAATCTGAGGAAAGGGAGGTAGAGAGGGATAAGCCACTCTTCCAAGAACTTTGGTCTTAAAAAGAAGGGGAGAAATGCTAGTAGTTGGGAATGTGGGGGTATGAGTAGTGACAGGCCGGTAAACTTTAACAACCAGTTCTCAGTACACAAAAAATAAAGCCCTGATTTGTGGCATTTGTTGATATCTGTAGTGTAAATACTCATGGCTGATTTCAAGCTACCAACATGATGTCATCTGTCTTGCAAAATTCCTGACATTGTAACAATCGGCTCCTGTGAGCTGGTAGGAGTTAGCTCTAGCCAAGCATGGGAGTGAAAGAGTGTTGTTGATCTGCATTGTTGTGAATAGGAGCAAAGCCAAAAGACCAAGCCACTGGAGAGGAAGAGATGAAATATACAGGAGTAAGAGGACAGTGGAAATTCTTGGAGCCAAGTTCTGAAGGAAGCTGAAGCACAGTGGCCTTGGAATGGAGTAGAGACATGACTAAAGGCCACAAAGAGTTTGGAGGGAGGATGGAGAAGCACTGAGGAAGTAAAGTGCACACCCTGGGGAGGGAGGGCTTCCATTTTTAATAAATATACAAATATTTTTATAAATTAAAAAAGATACACCTGAGAAGCCACAGACCTGGGTGTGCTTGCCAGCTCCAAAGCTTATCCACTGGGGAAGTCGGGGTAAGTCACAAAACCTCTCGAGCCTTAACTTCCTCATCAATGAAAATCAGATAAAATGCCTACTTCAAAGGATTCTCATCAGGGTTACAGAGGTAAGTATGTGATGGTGAGTATCTGAAAATAACAGCAGCTAGAGTTTGTTGAGCACTTAACCTCATGCCAGGCACAGACTTCCTGGTAATCTCATTAAATCTTCACAGTAACCCCATGAGATATACTCTGTAATAGCCCAATTTAACAGGTGAGAAAATGACCTCAGAGAGGTCAGGTAACTTTTCCAAGTGCAGAGAGCTAGTACTTAGTAGAGTTTGATTTTGAACTTGAGCAATTTGGCACCAACATTAACCATGACACAAATCTGCTGCCCCCAATATCTGGCACACAGAAGCTAAAAGGTGACAATGTTGTCCCTTTCACGAGGAGAGAGAACAGGACTTGGAAGAGCTCACAAGTGGCCCGCAATGTTGTTCAATTAGAGATGAATGAAAGAATTGCTGCACAGTTTTCACAAGTGAGGTCAGAAATCACAAAAACTAGTTGTGGTGCCCATCAACACGGCTCATGAATGCTTGCTGAATCGAATGAGAAGCTGGCTTCTTTCCCATGAGTCAGTTCTGACTGAGGTGCTGGAGGGATTAGGAGACCCTGAGACTCTAAGATGGGGAGAGCAGGGGAGACGCAGAGAGGCATGGCTGGCTGGAGGGACAAGCAGAGGGTTACGTGGAAATCCAGTAGGTGCAGCCCAACAGTGATTTTAACAATAGTTGTGATCAGACCTATTCGCACATCCACGTCAGTGTAGCCAAGATGTATCTCCAAAGACCCAATGGTCTCAGTACCTTTCCCCCAAAGTTTGGGATGGGAAAATAAAGGCAATTCCTTGAGTGTTCTGGAAACTTGAAGCCAAGACACTGACCCTAAATGGCTGTCACCTGGCACCAGAGATATGACAATGATGGCTGGGTTCTGGACACCTGGCCGTGCCTGTCTCTAAATCGGCTGGAACCTTGGTAACCTGACCGGATCGGCCACCCTGGGAAGCTTCTTATAAGACTTGAAAGTCAGAGAGATTCACAGCACAGAGTGTATGGCCTAGACTGTGCTTCCTTGAGAAGCTCTCTGCTGCCCACGTGAGAAGACAGAAGGGGACTCAGAAAGCCACCTGGTTTTTCTCTGCAGCTGTAGGGGGTGTGAAGGGTGCAGTTTTATTTACCGCTCGGGCATCTGGTAAACCAAGGCCAGTGCTTCACCTAAGAGCAGCCATCAGGAAAAAATGTCAATAGGCCTCAGCTTTGCCTCCTGAGGACAAAACCCTGCACTGGCCCATCTTCCAGGGGGAGCCGCTCAGCAGAGCTTCCAGCCCACGGGACTCTGAGCAGTGGGAGTCACCTCTCATGTCCTATAACAAAGAGATTGCAGGCAGGCCCAGCAGTTGTGAATATGACAAACTGTCTCGTATTTTTTAATGAAAAAATGATACTTCATCTTTCTAATGACAGAGAACGTGGAGGTGGCTTACGGTAATATATGCCTTTTTTAATACATGGCTCATCATCTCAGGGCAATGGCAGCATGAAGGATGGAGCAGCAGACAAAAGGTTAATAGAGCATTGGGCCTTTTTTAATTGAAAAAATGACTGAGGGGCCCCATAGCAGACCGAGTGGTAATAGTATTACACACTGTAGGTACCGTTCCGGAGACTTACTATTCATCTGGGGGTAAAGCAACGGACGTCAACACACGTCACCAAGCCTCAACACAAGCAGGAGTCCAACCCCAAGAAGGTTAATAAGCAACACAACGTTTCTTATTAAAAATACACCTCTCCCTTTTTTATTGTTCCTAATTTACTGTTACATCTAAGAAATAAACACACCATGTGTTGGCACAATGTGAATCAATTCTTCGTCAATGTATCTGACCCAAATTGAGTCAGATTTTCCAAGGCTAGTCTCACTCCGGGCAAAACTTTATTTTGTCAAATATTTTAACTTCAAAGAGCACTTTCTAAGAAGGATCCAGTGTGAAACAGAAAACGAGTCATTTGTGATGGGCTAAGGAGGCACAGATGAGATCACGGGTGAGGAAGTGCTTTGGGGGTGTAGATACATAAACACGAACTCTTTCAGCTTGATCTTCGTGGGATCAACTGCATTTGTTCACATTCAGATTTTCAACATCTCCCAGGGTGACTGGAAATCAGCAGCCTTTGAAGCCATGTGGTACCTGGGGCTGAGTCCAGGAGTGGGTGAACAGGTGAGTGTCTTGGCCCAAAGCAAACAAGGGGCTTCCATTTAACCTTGAGCTTCTCAAGTGCTTCACCACCAAACATGTCGAGCCTATTTGGTGGAGGGCTTGGGAGCTGACCTGGCAGTGGACGGGTTAGCCATGGAGCTGATAATGGGACACAAAGAGGCCTGTCACAAAAGTGCCCCAAATCAGGAAGGACTGATCTTTGCAGGCCTACTATGCTTCTGCACCGCTCCCCTCCTGGCTGACACCCTGTTACCCTCTACCTCTGTGAAGAGGAATGAAGTGATTAGATCAGCAAACATCAGGAATCTCCTCCCTACATGAAGTCCAAGCCAAGGCATCACTGTAGCCGACGTAAGGTGGGAAACAGAGGTCTTCCCAGCAAAGAGCTTTCAATCCAGACATAATCACGGTGACTCTTCTGGGTCTTTCCAAGTCCCAAAGAAGTAGTTTTCTGCCCTGAGTTACCAGAACATGTGCTCTCAACAATTCTCTTGCCTACAAACAGAAACACTTCTAAGGGACAATCCTGCTTCTTAGATGCTGAGTGAGAATTCATTTACACCCATGATAACTCAAAATACGTCTGCTAAATACCAGTCTAGAGAGGTGACTTTGTCAAAGGTCTTTGCCATTTCTGGAAGTGACATGGGGCATCTAGTAAAGATCATTGCCATCAAGTGTAATGTTGCACAGAACTCCTTCGCAGTGGTCCAGCAGGTGTCATAGGACACACGGCTGCTCTGTGGCTGTCTCACCTTTATTTAATAGAAATACCACAGTTTTCAAAGGCAAAGTAAAATCAGTTTGTCTTTCTACTCTTAAACAATGATGCATTTTTTTACAGAGTGAAGTAAGTCAGAAAGAGAAGGACAAATATTGTATGCTAACTCACATATACGGAATCTAAAAATGGTACTGATGAACTCAGTGACAAGAACAAGGACGCAGATACAGAGAATGGACTGGAGAACTTGAGGTATGGGAGGGGGCGAGGGGTGAAGGGGAAACTGAGACAAAGCGAGAGAGTAGCACAGACATATATATACTACCAACTGTAAAATAGATGGTCAGTGGGAAGTTGTATAACAAAGGGAGTCCAACTCGAGGATGGAAGATGCCTTAGAGGACTGGGGTGGGGAGGGTGGGGGGGACTCGGGGGGGGGGGAGTCAAGGAAGGGAGGGAATACAAGGATATGTGTATAAAAACAGATGCTTGAACTTGGTGTACCCCCAAAAAAATAATTTAAAAAATAAAAATAAAAACAATGGTGCATTTTTAAACTCATCTTCTCTGGCTTTGTGTATCGCCAAAAGATAAATGGATGTGGAAGAAAGGCATTTTAGTTCTTTAAGAAATTAAAACATCATGTTGTCCCCTGAAGCCCCCCACTGTCTGGAGCAGATGGGAATGGGGAGCAGAAGATTTGATAACATCTGCATGGACATTTTGGGACTGGTTGATGAGGGGTTAATTGGGGCTAATCTGAAATGCACAAGCCAGAAACATTTTCCCTGGAGAACCCATGACAGCATCTTAGCTTCCCTGACTGAGAGATGAGGGCTCCCAGCCCACTGTCAGTTGCTCAGGGGAGCTCAGAGAAATGATATGTACATAGACCCAATAGAAAACATAAAAATAATAAATGAAACTCATAATGCAAAAAGGGTTGGGGAAATAAGTAGTCCCTTCTGACATGAGCTGTGCCAGAAGCCTTGGGGAAAGAAGGCTGGAATATTAAATGAAAGATGTAAATTGTAAAAATGAGAGCTGTAAATTTTCCTTTGGAAGAAGAAGGAGCCAACAGTTCTGTTCAGAGTTAACTGAGTTCACAGGAGCTGGTTTTCCAGCTCAGGTTCAATCCAAGGAGAGCAGCTCCCTCCCTCCCCAAGAGAGGCAGGGGCTCAGGAGCAGGGAGGTGTGGGGAAGGAAAAGAAGGGCAGCTGAACAGGATTTACAATGCACCCTCCTTGTTAAATAGAATGTGCTCTTTCCACGGGGGCTGCAGGGGCAGCAACTCCTTGTTAAACCCTTCCTTTCTCAGTGGAGGCCTCCTGGCCACTGCCTCCTCTCCCTTGAGGTGGCCAACCAAGGAAATAATGCCACAGTGGCCGAGTGGGAGTTCTTGACAAGGATGAAGAGGAAAACCTAATGAGGCGAACCCGCTAGAATCTGATCGAAATGTATTTCCAAGTGAGTGCAGCGCCACAAGATGGAAACATGAAGATGCTCAGTTTTGCTCTAAAAGGAAGGAAAGAAGAGAGGGAGCGGGCAAGGACCACTGGTAAAGAGAGAAGACTGCTCTTGCTATTTACGTGTCTGTGTTATGATTGTCTGATCTTAGTCACAGGGCTGATGGTTTCATCTGGTTGGTCACTTTCAGCTCAAAGCTCATGGGGAATCCTCAGATATTCTCCATGCTGCAGCAATCCAGAGAGTCCAGATCTTACCTCATTGCATCCTTTCTCTGCAGCAACTCTGCCACACCACCCACTTCTGAACCCAGCCTGGACTCGCCTCTCCCTTACCTGCCACCCATTCCCTTATTCTGAGTAAATGGAAAACGGAGGCCTTGGAGCCATGGGGTCAGTGGCAGAGACCCACGGTCTCCTGGTGGCCTGGTCCTTCAGTACAGCTCCCCCCATGTCCATCCGAGATACAAAGGATGAAAGCAATACAGTATTGACAACACTCTGTGGTACATTATACCTTCCCGCATCTCCAAAGTGAGCATCAGTACTGTGTGAGGGACAGACCTTGGTGCCGCCCTTCTTCTCACTAATTCCGTACAGGATTTTCATTTATGATGTATTACTCATTCGGTAAATCTCTACTGAGCCCCAGGCACTGGGTCTACAGCTGTAAGTGGAGCAGATGTGACTGACCATCTCAGGGCACTTTGTGCAGTCAACACCCTGAGTGCCTTGAAGTGGGGGAGGAGACAGAGTCCTGCCCTCCAAAGGCCTCCATCCAATTGGGGAGACTATGCCTGGGACACACAAGTGAGGGGAAAATTCCAAGACAAGGCATGCCCATTTCACAGAAGAGAGAAGCAGGGCTTGACCAATGTAAGTGGGGGCGCTGGGGCCAGAACCCTGTCTCTCTGCTCCAAGTCCCTCGCCCCAGCGGGTGCAGAATGGGAGCAAGGCCCTGCTAATGCTTTCCCCCGGGGGCTACTGGCTGCGGTGACGCCACCTTGGCCTGCATCTCCTCTGTGTGCCCAGCCCCCCAGCCACAGCGCAGCCCAATGAATCCTCACTGACCCACCGGTAGAGTCCCTGTAGGTATCACTGTCACCACAACCATCTTAGCATAAACCAACTGTCTTAGTGTCCTAGGGCTGCTATAATAAAGTACCGCAAACGCAGTGGGCTAAAACAACAGAAATTTATTCTCTCAAAGTTATGGAGGCTGAAACTTCAAAATCAAAGTGTCAGGGCTGTGCTCCCTCCGAGACTGGGGTGAATCCTTCCTGGACTCTTGCTTGCTCCTGGTGGAGGCCATCAGTCCTTGGCCTTCCTTGGCTTGTAGACACAACACTCCCATCTCTGCCTCGTGGCATCTTCCCTGTATGTCTCTGCCTCTGTGTCCAAATTTCCCTCTTCTTAGAAGGACCTCAGTCCTATTGGATTAAGGGTGGATTAAGGGGCCACCCTACTCCAATACGACCTCATCTTATCTTAACTAATTACACTGCAATGGCCATACTTCCAAATAGGTCACATTCTGAGGTACTGGGGGTTAGGACTTCGAGGGTGGGGGACCCTTTGGGGGACAGGGGACACGATTCAAGCATAACGCCAGACCACACGAATAAGCTTCGTCAAAGTTCCCTCAAGGAAGCTTCCAGAACTGTTTTTCTGTAAGGGAGAAAAGAAACAGCCTTCATGACCCTTTTTCTACCATGATCACTGTTTACCAGAGGTGCTTTCAATCAATATTTATTGAATGATTCTTTTCAATCTCCTGATATCCTCACCCCAAACATCAACTGTATCTGTTTTTAAAAGCAGAGAATCGCAGTGGCTGCTCGTCTTTCAAAAGCATAAATTTCCCCACTCATTTTCCCCTCCAACATTTATTATACACAGACTCTTTGAAAGGCACTGTGTGGGCTACAGAAAATTGTTAACTGTGCTTTCCTGAAGTAATGATGGTAGAGATAAAACAAGAAAACGCTTTGCCTTTGGCATGCCAGGATTTTTAACTCCTGCTGTCTCCTCCCTGCGAGGTAAGTGGAAATTTAGCCTGTATCCTAATCATGTACTCTTCAAGGACTTGAGTGCAAAAGCGAGTTCCTTAGCCAGCGAGGGAGCCCGGCCACCTACCTGCGTGATTCTCTTCTTATCAGCATCTGTGACAGCCCTGTCCCAAATGGGAACAACTAGCCACATGTTTAATGAGGCTACTTAAATTTAGCATTAAATTAGCTAAAATTAAATAAAATTATAAATTCAGTTCTTCAGTTGCCATATTTCAAGCGCTCGATAACATAGGTCACTAGCCTACTGGACGGCGCAGATATAGATTTCCATCATTGCAGAAAGTTCTATCGAACAGCACCAGTCGATGCAGTCACTGGAGTGAGGGGGTAAAAACGTTGATGCTTTGTGAAAACAAAACGGCTCCCATAAGAAAGTAAGTGCTTGAGCAGATGGGGCAAGGGAAAAGGAAGTGGAGATCATTCTTGAATAGAAAATGCAAGTTCTGTGGAAGCAGTTTTCCATAGTGATGAGTGGAAGTTGTTAGGCTGTTTGTGTCTTATGTATGTATCAGTGTCAATCATTTGTGTTATGAGTTTCCCGGCACCCGTGAAGGATGGGCACAGCCTTTGTGAATGTCACAGGCCCACTATATATCCATTGGGCCCTGTAGAAGGTGGCAAGGGCCTCAGAGGGGGAACCTCCAGCAGCAGTGGGCATGCCAAGCCAAGAGGCACCCTCTGGCTGTAGGATCAGGGAAAACCTTATGGAGAAGTGGCGTCCGAGATGGACCTGGAAGGTTCGGTGGGGTTCAGACCTGCAGAGATGAGGGAAGAGCATTGCCAGCAGAGGGAACTTGCAGTGGGAGAGACCCTCGCTGTGCTCCCTAGGTGCAGAGCAATGGGGAGAGTGGTGTTTCCCTCCTTGGGTTTCCAGGAGGCACTTGAGCAGGTGTATTTGAATTTAAAAAGAAACTCAGAATACAAATGATTGATACGGATACCTATACAAGCCGCAAAAAGCCTACAAATGGTTAATGAGATGGGATAAGATGTCCCTGTCTCAGTGGCCCGGCTTTTTAGTGCTTTCACAGCCCTCAGTTCTGCGAGTTCCTTCTCAAAGGCCATAGGAGTTAGAAAGCAGAAGGGTCTGCTTCTCCAGCCCTGGTCCACCTCGGGGATGGACTTGATGTGCCAGCTCCTCCGGGCTAACAGGAAAATACTAACATTGACCGAACAACTGCTTACTGTGCATTTTACCAGAAGCCATGCTCTGTGCTAAGCTTATGTGCTGGGAAACCCTGCCCCTGGCATTGAAGGTGAAACTTCCTCAACGCCCCCCCACCCCCTCTTTCAAAGTCCAAGTCCTGAGGATTTCTGTGACCTCCTGTGGGAGTCGCAGCCTCCCCTTCCTCTCCCCTCATGGTCCCTACTATCTCTAGGCCCTGGGCCACCTGGACCCAAGGCTGCTACCCCTTCCCCAGTGTCCACTAGGAATCAGCCTCACCAACATTTCTAGAATGTTCCCCAGAAGAAGCGGGGGAAAGGTCACTTGGAAGGGTGCTCTGCACACCATTTCCCATTTTATTGGCCCTTCCTTCTCCCACCGCCACCCCGGTTCCCAGTCCTCTACTTGGCAGAACAGGCTCTGCCTCCTCTGAAACGTGACTGTCAGTAGCCAGGCTCCGGGGGCTCAACCCCAAGGGAGCGAATCGGGGGAATCTTTCCACATCAGAGGGTTTCCCTGTACCAGCTCCGAAGAAAATAAAATACTCTCCATCTTGATTCATATTCAGTGTCTCACATACTCTTCTCCAGGGCCCTCTGGATAGGAATAATTATTGCTCTTATTTTGCAAATGAGAAAACTGAGGTTCAGAGAAATTAAGTGACACGATGCAGGTTATGGAGCAGAGAAGGGGCAGGACCCGTTCGTAAGCACAGGTTGCCTGGTCCCAAAGCCCTGAGCCTGCCCCTCTCACCCACCACCTGAACGGACCCCGGCAGGACCACAGCCCCTGGCTGCCCCAGGGGGAATGGAGGCAAACCAGTCAAAAGACAGTGGGGTTTACGGCAGCTCTTCCCAAGCCTTTTAAAATGACTGGGAAGACAGAACTCTCTAGAAGACATGTAAGATGCCGCCTGGAAAGAATTCTAATGAGCCTACAGGCTCTGCCGTGCGTATCTGGACTGTATCTATTGCGGGTCAGGAATGAGGGATTTATTCTGTCCGTGAATCAGAGAATAACTATTGTTATTATTTAGCATTGATTAATTGTTCCTCCAGCCCTCTAGGCCTCTCCACACAGTTCTCAGAAAATCGTTAAGCTTCCAGGGTTGCCCAGGCCTTGACATTCTGGGTAAAGAGCGGCCCAAGAGCCCGGCAAGGATGAGGCAGATCTCGGAGCGGCCAGGAGAGGGACCACAGGAAGGAGGTGGCACAGCCCACACCGCATGACATGCTCATCGCCCCTCGCCCTTCCTGGCCGGTCTCACAGCAGCTCTGGGGGTCACGGAGGTGATTCAAGCTCAAGGGCAGCAATCACAGACCTCTACTTCCTCACAGAGAAAACCAAGCAGGCTCTGAGAGTTTTCCACATTGAGAACTTTGGGAGATGCATAAATATTGCATAACTGCTAATAAGGAAGGGTTTGAGCAGCCAATGCCTCAGCCTCATTCGCAAGGGCCTGATTAAATGTAACGTTGTAAAGGGCTCCGAGCAGTGAATTTTCATCCTGACATCCAATAACACTCCCTGACCCTTTGGATATTGTCCTCCCCAGAGGTCAAAAATATGAATAAATTATGGTTCTGACAACCTTGACGCTGAGTAGAGGTGGGATGAAAAGCTCTCTGGGAGGAAAAATCTGACATTACATTTGTGATCACAAAGAATGAAGGAAAATCCATATCCTAATTTTGCTAAATTTAGGCTTGGCGGGAAGAACAGAGAATAACCTTTGACGTGATGTTTATTCAGGAGGCAAGGGGCTCTCGGACCTCAAAGCCAAGATACGTCCTCCGTCATTCAATGTGAGGTGGCAGTTACTCGCTCCCACGGACAATTTTTATCGATTAGAAATGATCAACCCAGAAGAATGCCATCCAAAGGAGCTGGCTCTGAAACAATCTTGTTAAGTAGTTAGCAGCGCCGCTTCCTGTTGGGTCAAATGTGTGTCCAGAGCGTGGGGCCATCTGTCACGTGTGAGGAGCCTCATTTACAGACAGACAGCGGAGCCAAGGCAATCAGCCTGAGATCTGCGAAGACGGGAATTTATAACAGTTGGGCAAAGGCAGATTGTCTCTTGTTTTAGGTTCTGTCAGTGGGCGGGGGAGGAGCGGAAATCAAGGCGTGAAAGGAGCGAAGTGAATTACTCAGGTGGCCTTGCGGAGACGGTCTTTGGGATGAAGGGTAGAGGTCAATGTACAGACACCATCCATCCATCCCTCTGAGCCTGGAGCCTGTCTGCCTTGAGTTCAAAGACCCAGCACACGGGACATAAAACCTACCAGATTTGTCATTAAAGCAGGAGGGAACATGCCAGGCAGGAGCCCAGCATCACTCAAAAGGCTGGACTGATGGCAGGAGAGGGACGAGCAGATGCCCTTGTCCTTGCATATCATGACCTTGATTTGACTGTGTGGGCGGTGGCATGGTAACCTGTTCAGCAGCTGAGATAGGCTCCCTTCTCTACTGAGTCCAGAAATGTCCACGTGCTCATGGA
Organism: Hippopotamus amphibius kiboko; assembly: GCF_030028045.1. NCBI lineage: Eukaryota > Metazoa > Chordata > Mammalia > Artiodactyla > Hippopotamidae > Hippopotamus > Hippopotamus amphibius. Next base: position 97,608,546 of record NC_080196.1, read on the forward strand.
TGGAGAGCCCAGAGCACAAGGCAGCTGTTCATGGCCTTGTTGGCATTTCCATTTCACAGAACAATGAGTTGATTTGATTTTGTAACACAACAGATTTTATTTTTTTTAAGATTTATTTTTTTATTTATTTATTTTTATTTTTGGCTGTGTTGGGTCTTTGCTGCTGTGCGCGGGCTTTCTCTGGTTATGGGGGCGGGGCTACTCTTCGTTGCGGTGCACGGGCTTCTCATTGTGGTGGCTTCAGTAGTTGCGGCACATGGGCTCAGTAGTTGTGGCTTGCCGGTTCTAGAGCACAGGCTCAGTAGTTGTGGCGCAGAGGCTTAGCTGCTCCGCGGCATGTGGGATCCTCCTGGCCCAGGGATCAAACCCATATCTCCTGCACTGGCAGGTGGATTTTCAACTACTGTTCCACCCAGGAAGCCCAACACAACAGAGTTTATAACTTTATGGCTTCCATCATTCCTCTCCCTCAATACACTTCCTCTAGATGCTTCCAAGAAGTAGAGGGCAGTGGTTCAGCATCCAGGCTCTGGAGTCTGACTACCTAGGTCCTAAACCTGGCTTTACTTCTTCCTGGGTGCCATGGGCATTGTGATTTGCCATCCAGATGTTTCTTTCAGGACCAAGGCACTCCCTTCTGTAGCTGCAGGGAGCAGTGCCACGCCAAACCATTCTGCAGCCCACAGCAAGAGGAAAAATCAATACTACTGATTTAAATTTAAATTTAAATTTTTGAGAGGTGTTTGTTCATCACGCATGGTTTTATTCATTGTAATAGTTTATAATTCACGTTAAAATACTGTGTATCTTAGTTGCTGAGGCTTGGCACCCGCAGACATTTTGCACCCTGGGTGAAGGTGCCTCATTTACCTCACCCCCACCCTGGCTCTGGCAGGAGTGTTGGCTGCTGGTGGCTCAGAGCTGAGCACCTCTGCAGAAATCACCCTTGTCTACAGGAAGCTCCCTCATCCCAGCTTATGCTTCTTGGATGTGGGGACCGTAGCCCATAGCCAGTGACATGTGGATGAGCAATTTCAAAGGCACGACCCCTGGAACCAGCTGCAACAACCCCAAAGGGCCATGGGATCAGCTCTATTGGTTTCCTAGAGCTGCCATAAGAAAATACCACAAACTGTGCAGCTTACAACAACAGGAGTGTACTGTCTCACAGGCCTGGAGGCCAGAAGGTGAAAACCAAGATGTCAGAAGGGCCAGCCTCCCTCACAAGGTTACAGAGGAGGCTCTCTTCCAGGCCCCTCTCCTAGCTTCTGGTAGTTCCTTGACCTGTGGCAGCATAACTCCAAGCTTCATGTGGTGTTCTGAGCCTCCACCCAGACCCCGGGAGCTCAGTCCTCGTGTTTGCAGTAGGAGAGAACATGCAATCACTCCCTTGGTCCAGCTCTGCCACGAACTAGCTGGATGGTCTTGAGGAAGGAACTTAATCCCTCTGAGTTTCTGGGGCACCATTTCTACCATGGAGACAATGCAGTGGTGTTTGCAGTTTTATCAGGGTCGGATTCTAAAGTCAGCACCTAAGGAAGGACTCACTGTTCGTCGGGGCTTCCCTTGAAAACCCCTTAAATTGGCCCCAGTTCAACAACACAGTCTCCTTTCTCCTTGTGGAGATCAACACAGCATATCTCACTACAGAGATCAGGGTTTCTTCAGGTCATCAATAGAGTCTACCTGGCTTGTCTTCCGGGGCCAGGTTATGTGAAAAACGGCTCTCCTAAAATATTATAATTCCATTTTTGACAGTGAGATGCTCACACTTTGGAAGGCACTTAGGAACTGAATCTGATGGGGGAGAGAAGGAGGTTTATGCCTCCTGTCTCATCCTTCTTCCACACAGGCCGTCTTCCAGTGGAAATATGATGGAATCGGTTAGCCTTCAGTACTAAATCAATCTCTCTCTCCCCCCAGTTTGTTATAGGTTAAATTCTGTCGCTCCAAAAAACTATGTTGAAGTCCTAACCCCCAGCACCTCAGAATGTGGCCTTACTTTGTGCCACAATCTTTAGAGAAGCAATCAATGAAAATAAGGTTATTAGATGGGGCCTAACCCAGCATGACTGCTACCCTTATAAAAAGGGGACATTTGAATGCAAAGACACATACACAGGGAAGGTGATGGGAAGACACAGAGTGAAGAGGGCCATCTACAAGCCAAGGGATACCTGAGGCTACCAGAAGCTGGGAGGGAGGCCTGGACCAGATTCTCCTTCACAGCTCTCAGGAGAAACCAATCCTGCCAACACCTTGATTTCAGACTTTCAGCCTCCAGACTGCAAGACAAAAAATGTGTGTTGTTTAAGCTACCCATTTTGTGGTACTTTGCTATGACAGCTCCCAGGAAACTAATACACAGTTGGATTTAACCCCAAGTTAAATGTACCATTGATGAGACTCCCCTGAAATACCTTCCTCATAGGGTCTGTGTGAGAATCAAATGAGCTAAGTTCTGAATGCAGAGATTAGTTCTGTACCCAGGACATACTGAATCCTCAGTGTTAGCTCTCACGGTTATTACCCCTTTAATTCAGGTAAAGATACTGGACTAGGAGCCATGAGACCTCTGGTCTTTGTCCTAAGTGAGGAAGAAGGCACATCTCCTTGGGCCTCAGTTCTTGGCAAAATGAGGGTTTGAATGGATACGTTTCCTTCCAGCCCTGAAACTCTGCAGTTCCATGACTCTACAGGACACCAGTCAAGATACCACCTTAGAACATCAGCGTCTGCTTTGACCCTGAATTAGACAGCAGGCAAGCACACCTGTAAATATTTCAGAGCCATTCTGTGCTGGACCAGAGACTGACACACGTTGACCTCCTTGGGTTTGTTGTGCAGAAACCAAAAAAATCAAAAGGACAACAGTCTGTGTCTTGACATTGAAACCTGATACCTATCCCTTTCCCATCTGGTAACTGCAATTGCTTTGCTTCTCTGGTTTGCGATGTTTGTAGGGAAACGCTGCTTTCTCTACTGACATATCTTTTTCTAAACAGAAAATGTAGCGCCTATTATATTCCCAAAGTGTTCAGCTGGGTGAGGCCAAGGCATTGGAACCCCTTGCTCTGAGGTAGCCCTCACCCCATAGCCCCAAATCGCCACCATGTTCTACTCCTAACACCGCTGCTTCCAGACACCTGAGGACCTCAGCAGAGCCGGCCACATCGTCAGCTGGGCTAAGGAAAGAGGAAAATGCAGCACCCTGGACAGGGAAAAGGCAGTCAGCTCTGCCCACCCCAGGGGCAGATGGGCAACCCCCAAAGCTTCGCAACTTCTGCACTGGGATATGTTCAACCGCCACCAACCCCGAGCTGCTGAAGGGCACACACCTGACCCCCCACCCTCCCTGCGTCCACACTCAGGCCCTGCCCGAGGGCAGCAGAAGTAGCTGGGCCTCCCCTGTACAGAGGGTGGCAGTGCTGGAGAGGAAGAAAAAGGAAGGGGGGTGCTGGGCAGGGCCTGGGGTGCCAGGATCCTGGGAAACGGGCAGCTGAGGATCTCTCCAGGGGCTCACAGAGGCCCTGGAGGTGGCACTGTGCTTACCTGAAGCTCCAAGTCCCCGGCACATGTGCCAGTGTCCCCTCGGACTTCACTTACCAAACACAAATTCAAAGATGCAATGGGTAAGAATTTCAAGGCTCAGCATCCATAGATCATCAGCCCCAAGCACAGGGCCTTTCTGGGCCTGGAGCCCTGGGTGGCTGTATGGCTACATGCCCACAGAGCCGCCCTGAACCTAATGTGCCCGTTGTTCAAAATAAAGGCCATTCAAGCTCATCCCTTGTGAGCTTCGTTCAGAGCAGCAGCAACGAGAGAGGAGTGGGCTTTGGAGGTGGGGCCGGCCTCGGTGCCAACTCTGCTCCTCCTGCTGGTCCTCTCGTGCCCCGAGGGATCTGTCGATGGAGATCAGTGCATTGCACGACAGCTGGTCCTCAACGAGGGCTGAGTAAGTGGTCCCTGATAGAGCGGTGGGTTTCCAGCAATAATGCTTTAAAGGAGGCTGGATTCTATCTTATAAGGTGCCCTTGTGAATCTAGCAGAAATCCAGGGAAAGGAGAGGGGAGGAATCTAGACAGACACAGAGGAGAGATTGTCTGAGGTCAGCTTATAAAGCGCTGGGGTAGAGCAAGAGAATGCCCCGTTTCTATTTAGGGAGTAGTGAAGCCTTAAAGCAGGGCTTATCACATCGCTCTGGCCTCTAAAAATGAAAAAAGCTGGCATCCTGGTGGGGGTGGAGGGCGGGCCTGGGGGCTGGGACAGTGACCAAAAACCATCAGTCATTTGGGGGAAATTAAGCTTGTTGTCTGTGAGTTTAGATATCCATTTGAATATAGCCAAAATGCTTTGGAATCTAGCGCTTGGAAGTAATTACAGTGATGAATTTTGCATTTTGTCATACAATGCAATTAAGGGATAGGGTTTCGCCAACATCTTAAGCCTATTAAGAGCTCCGTACAGAAGCTGGCCACGTTTTCCATGACTCTGATGAGACGGCATCTCATTCGTGGTGCTCTCCTGCACCCAGCACACCAGCTCCAGCCACACACTGCAGGAAGCAGGCAAGAGGCGAGGGGCCAGTGGACCTGGCCAGCCCGCTCCCCTCCTCACCCTGCAGCACTTTAATACTTCACCATTGTGGCCCCTGTCACCTCTGACAGCAAATGTGATTTTAGCTGTCAGGCAGCTGACAGAAAACAAAACATAATTTACAGCTAAATTCAGCCTGCAGAAGTGCACACCTGGCTCCCAGAGGCTGGGGAAACACACCCAGAGGCAGGATTTTGCTGGATCGGCTGAGTGGGTGAGACCTCTTCCCAGGACACTCAGTGTTACTGTGAGAGGAAGGGGAAATGGAGATGTTGTTACTATTTCTGACAACTCTAAGTCCTAAAATACGCTTTGAGAATTTTATTATTAATAACCATAATTTTGCCATAATGACACTGTTAAAAACAAATTCCCTACTGAAACAGGACTTCCCCCCTTTTTTTTCTAATTCCAAAAAGAAATGATACTCTGTTTCTTTCACTGCCTGCTTTGCAGACTGAGTCCTTAAAGTGACACTGGTGAATGTCCCTGTGCCCTTGGAGAAGGACACAGTTTGAAAGTCCCAAATTCTCAGGCTTGGGATTGGCGGCAATGGGAAGGGGTTGGGAGAAAAGATCTGGGAGAGGATAGAAACTTGCAAAGGTCGAGATCTGTATTCAGGCTTGGCAATGAGGTCTCAGAGCTGAACAGATGCATGTGTGTACCTAGGAGCACATATGTGTCCTAAAGGAGACAAATTTAATCAGAAATACATAGAATGAGCCAAAGCGAGATTAGACAGCGGGAAATCTAAGCTGCCTGTGAAAATGGAAAACGTGGCACCGTGGATTATTTGCAAGGATGCTCGTCAGCTGCACTGGGGCTCTGGGCACTGACGCCCCAGGAAAGGAGACGGGGCTTCTAGTCTGCTTTTAGTTTTTAACTCTGTGCAACCGCTATTCAGTGCAAAGCAGTGATAAAGTACAGCAGCCGGACCCATCAGGCGAACACAGGTTCAAATCCTGGTTTCATCACTTACTAGCTCTGTGACCTTGGCCAAATCATCTAACCTTGCTAAGCCTCAACTTTCCCCTCTGTTAAATGGGGATGAAAAGTATACCTACTGCAGAGGGCTGCAGAATTAAATGAGATGGAGTATGATAAGGTGCAAAGCACAGTGGCCAGGACACAGCAGTTGCTCAAGAGACAGTACTATGTATGCTACGTAACAAGCAATGATTGAGTACCTACTGTGTGCAGGCACATAGAATGACATAGGGGTTAAAGTTTGAGCCCTACTTTCAGGAAGCTTGACAGGGGAACAGATAATACAAGGTAAGAAGAGATTAAGACCCATGCGTGTGGCATTGGGACAAGTCATCCTGGAGCTGGGCAGAGGAAGGAAAGCTTCAAGTCAGGGAAGTTGTGTATATCACATAATGAATACGTTCATTCCTCTCCCCACCTAGAAAAGGGAATTGTGATCCTTTCTTCTCTTACATCTCAGAGTTGGAATGAGGCCTCAAACAAATTATAGACATAAACCAGTGCTGGAAAGTACAACACACTCTAAGCACTAAAGGAGTATGAGAAGGGTGATGAGGCAGGGACTTGGTAAGAGTGAGAAGGATTCTGGGAGACTTTGTAGCTTGGTGGTTTATGAAAACTATGATCAGCTCTCAAGGGCTCCAAAGGCACAGAAGACAGACTGGGCATGAGACCTATACCAGGATTTCAAATTCCCAACTCCACTCCAGCACAAATGTCTAACAGATGCACATTCAACTGCTTATACACTTTTAAAGGGGAAACTGAAAAGTCATGCGGACAAAATGGTACAAAATAAAAACCTGTCTTTCTGTGGAATCTTCTGCTGTGGAATCCCCCAGGAACTCAAGAATGTAGGAAGGTAAGAAACCCAAGTACCGTCTGTAGCCACCAAACCTTGTGAGGGCTCCGGTCTGATCACAAGTTTGATCATTAGTAGCCTCAATTTTATTTAAAAAATATGTCTCCTGTTTGTGTATCATCCAATAAAATTTCCATGCTTCTTATTTATGTGTGTCTGGAAGAGGTAAGGAAGGAGAGTGTCCATCTGTAAAGAGAGCATAGCCACCGATTGCTGTCTTACTAGTTCATTCATTTACTCCCTGACAAACACTTACTGAAGGTGTTGCTGGCTTAATTGTGTCTCCCAAAATTCAAACATTCAGGTCTTAGCCCCCAGTACTTTAGAATGTGACTGCATTTGCAGTCAGGGTGTTTAAAGAGCTGATGAAGTTAAAATGAGGCCCTTAGGGTGGGCCCTAATCCAATATGACTGTGTCCTTATAAGAAGGGGAAATTTGGACACAGAGACAATCAGAGGGACGATGAGGTGAAGACACAGGGAGAAGACGCCGTCTACAAGACAAGGAAAGCCCTCAGGAGAAATCAAACCTTGACCTCAGATTCCGACCTTCAGTACTGAGACACAGTAAATGTCTGCTGTTGAAATCACCCAATCCGTGGTCCTTTGTAGCCACAGCAAATGAATAGGTAGTGCTACTCTGTGCCAGGAACGGGGCGGGGCCTTGGAGATGTGAGGAATAAGACCGCGCCACCTCAGAGAGCTCACCATCTCATCAGGGAAGCACAGTCTTATAAACACAGCATGACTGAGGCTGGGCTAGAAGCTGTAACGAAGAACACAGCTGCTCGGTCCTAGGGAGCAGGGGTGCACAAGGGCAGACTCACGCAGAGGGCTTCTGCTAGGATGACGCAGATTGGAAGCTGCGGTGTGACCTGGCTCATTCCGCAATCTGTCTTGCATTGGTCAATCTTTAATTAATGAATCACATCTCTTGGTGTAGCAGCTAGGTTACTGACTTACCGGACTTCTCCTTTTGGCAAGTAAAGAGGCATAAATTCTTGGGGCTGCAAGGTCTCTTGGAGTTTTCTAATTCCATCGGGCAGCCTGGTGAGACGTGAAGTCAGCTGCCATTCTAGACCGCCAGCCAAGGTGATCAGGAGTATCCACACAGAGACAGCAGCAAGGCAGATGCAGGGAGGGAGGGAGGGAGAAAGAAAGAACCTTTGTCCAAATTTCACACCACTCTGGAAATAAAGGCTATATCCACAGCTGTATCATGTGGATGAAGGTGATGGTTAGACCCTCTTGGTCTACAAGGAGCCAAACAAACATGGAGAGGGTGGCCCGAGGTCTCTGCAGTCCCCTTGGACATCAGCCTCACCCAGACTCACCCAGCAGGAGAAGGTGGTGTGTCTCAGGGAAGTGAAAATGGATGCAACCAGAACTTTGAGTCCCACCCCTCCCTGACCACAGGCCAGGAGACTGTCCCCCTCTCTCCTGAAATGAACACCTCGTCAAGCTACCTGCTACCAGCCAAGGCCAGCCCCAGCCACCATATGTACACTGTGTCAGCCACCCATACCTGTCCCCACCAGCAGCATGGACTGTGAGCTCACAAGGAACCTTAGGGCTCATCGGCCAGTGGTCCTAGATTGAGCGTGTGAGCAGCACCAGCGGGCAAGTGAAACACGCAGATGCTCAGGCCCCACCCCCGCCATCAGAGGGTCTGGAACGAGGGCCATAGCCACATTTTCAACAAGCACTGAGTGATGCTGACGGGCCGCACTTGGAGCACAACTCATGCAGCAGGATCCTTCGAAATACAGATGAGAAAACTAAGGCTTCAAGAGGTGCTGTGACTTACCCAAGACCACAAGACAGCCGGTGGTAAAATCCATAAGAACTCTCATTCTGACCTGAAGTTACAAGAATATCAACTCAAGACAGTCAATTCAGTGTCCACGGGGCTTGGTCTGTTCCCTGTGCCCACTCCTCTCCTCACTTCCCAAAGTCTTCTTCACAAAGACAGAGCAGCACCAGAGGGAGATTAGAACTCGGGGCAAGAACTCTCTGAATGAACATTGGGAGCACTTTCAACCCTTAAAATACCTGTGTCCATTTCTCTTCTCTGACCCCCTCCCTTTCCATTGCCTGTCTGAGATGGTGAAAGACATTGTGTAAGTGGCTGTTGGAATGAGCAAAAGGCTGGTACAAGACAATCAGATAGCTAAACTTCAAAATTCAAATGGATACTTTTGGCTCAAGTAACACACTGGGTAAGTAATACTTGGGCGTCTGACAACCTCTATTTATGACCGGGTAGTGCCATAAGCCTTACCTCACAAAAGACCATTTTATACACATCCGTTTAGGGCTGAAAAAATTATCTTTTAAGATTATCAGAGGAATCCAAGGTGGAGGTGATTTCTCCCCTGGTGTGCTTGAACTTGGGAAGACTTTCGACATAATGGTTGACATATAAAAGACATTTGTAATAATTACTTAGGCACTAATGACAGTTTGGACAATAAGAAGCCTGGTTCCAAAGTTCTTTGACCAGCAGTGTTTGCTGTGACTAAGGCCCATGTAGACGGCGGGCATCAACTTTGCCTAACCTTTGCACTTGTAATAAAAATGCAATAAAGTAATTGGTTAAAATAGAGACATGTCTGATAAAAGAGTATTTGCTTTTTAAAATAACTGGCTAAAATAGGAACATATCTGATAAATGAGTTTATGGGGGGTGGAAGGCCAGGCCTTACTAATTAGTTGAGATTCTGTTTCCTACATGGATTCCTTCTTTACCTCTTTGAAGAGAAATGGAACAATGAAACAGTGAAAATGCTCTGCAGCACTGACCAATAGCATGTGTACTCCTCAATTAATAGAGAGTTGTTTACATGCTGTAACACTTGTTTTAAAATTCCCTTGCTTCACAGCACTGGAAAACACAGCCTCTGATGGCATATTTAATCACAAAGCTGTGGTTCCCATCAGGACGCCAATATACTTTGACCTTCTTTGCTATAAAGTGGAAGACACTGAACTGCAGGAAGGAGACTCTCTGTGTCCTCCAGTCTCTTAATTCACTGCCATCTGCACTTGAGTTGAAAATCCATGAATGTCTTGATCTTATTTCCCTTGGGAGTTTGCTCTATATTAGGTCCCTATTTAAAAGTTCCAATTTTTAATTAAAATTTTATTTCTTAACAATTAAATATATAAAGGATGACATTTGGTATAATTATGAGCAGGCCAGAATACATTATACACAGCAATCGTAATAAGGATGACAAGGACAGCGTACCATAAATAAGCATGCATTGATTGCACACCTTTTCATGCCCCCCTAATAGCACTTAATGAACCTGGAAGGCAGCCATCCTGGCTCTGGACACCGTATAACATGGAAGCCCCCGTTCCCAGGAACGGATGCTCCCTGAGCTGCTCTTGGCTTGGCCCCAATAACTGATTTTCATGGAGGTGTCTGAGGTTACCATCCTCTCCTGCTGGAATAATATCTCTTCCTGAGAGGCTCCCCAGCCTTTGGCCAATCTGGGGGCAGCTACAGATAGTGAAACAGTTTGGGAGGACTTGCTGTTGCGGTGAATGACCCAGCAAAGGGAGAGAGAAAATTCCTGAGCTGCGGCACCATTTGCCCTGCCTCCCAAGTCTGGGAGCATAAGATAAGGGCTGCAGACAAAATCAGGCCTCACCTTTGTAATCAACTGGTATTTACACGGTGGCTGCATAGATAGAACACTCTCCTAGGAGGAAGCGTGTGCCGGACACTTCCTGATCCAGCTGCGTGGTGCTCTATCTTCCCCTCACAGTTAGAAACAAAGACATTTTTTTAAGACTTGCCTACCTACAGAGGAATCTCACTTAACCAGAACCCACCTAATTTGAATCTTTGGTTAAGTGCATATTCCCCTGGAACGAAAATGTTTAATAATTATAGTAGCAAACATTTGCATAGTACTTACCATGTGCCAGGCACTGTAGTAAGCCTTTACATTTAAGCCTTTACATTTAAACTATCTGAGACAGGTCCGATTATGATCCCAGTTCTACAGATGACAAGTCTGGGACTCAGAGAAGTCACCACAGTTAGGTCTGCAAGACTTCAGATTGAGCACCGGCACTCAGAAGAGAGCGCCTTAAGCCCAACACAATCCTCAGTAAAGATTCGATTCTGGCCACAAGACTGGACTTTTCAAAGCCAAAAGAAGACTTAAAGGCTTGGGAACATTTTGAAAATGAAGTGTTAAAGTAATGTGAATTGAATGATGAAACTTCAGTCATCTCAGAAGCTGAATGAATTTGTGTCCTCCATGAATCCCCCGGTTCTCTCCACTCCCTCTGCATCACCCTCCCTGGCCCTGTGATTCATCCCTCTTCGGATTAAAGTGTCCCCAACATCCAAGGTGATTTCTACCAGGAACACTCCCATTTTCGGGGACTGGAGGATTCAGGATGCAGGTGTCAAAGCAGAGCCCCGCAGACCTCCACTCCAGCCGCCGGAGCTATTTGAGCACCACACTGATGCCGGGCTGACCTGAAAGGGGGTCTCAACGATTACTTTAATTGACTCCCAAATGACTGGGTTCTATTCTCGCCACTGCTAGGCGTTAAAAGAAGTAGTCTGAGCACTGTGGGGGCTTTCAAGGCATTACCAGGCCCTGAAAGAGGTAATGGAACTATTTCATAACCAAGGAGAACAACTAGGGCTGTGAGGAGGGTTGGTGGAGTTGTGTTAGAAGCAGTATAGTCATGCTCTATCCCTTCCCCAGTGAACACAGAAACACACTAATGGTGTCCATCAATATTGGGTTATGTAATATTAAGGCACATTTATTGAGCATTTACCATGTTGCAGGCTCTATTCTAAGTCCTTCACCTGTATTATATCATTTGAGACCACAACCCCATGAGATAAATTCTATTATTTACCATTTTATAGACAGAGAAACTGAGGCACAAAGAGATTAAGTAACTCACCTACGACTGCAGACCCCAGGATGAAATTAGGGGCTTCATACAGGAATATCGATGTGATTAACGGAGAGACAATTGCTCTGTGGTTAGTCACATTTCCGCTGTAAGTAAATGCTAAGTCCGTAAAAGACAAACATCCGACAGCTCTCTGATGAGGCTGGAACATCCAGCTGCAAATACATGAAGCCAACCTCTTCCAGGGAAACGCAGGAAAATGAGAGGAAGGAGTTGCCAGATGCTGGAGGGTAGAACCCGGGTCCGTGATGATCTGCTCCAGGTCTTCACAGGTGTCCCCCGTGGGTGGCCCAAAGCGCTCCTGAAATGCCTCTTCCTCCTACAGCATGGTGTGTGCCAACTCCTGAAGAACCAATCTAGGAATTTCCTCTGCTAACGTTCAGTGTTAACTGCGTTTTTCTTGTGTACAAATCCGACAGCAGAGGGAAGGGCTGCACTGGGGCACTGTCCCCGACTCGGGTCCTTGTGTCGGGCCTTCAGACCCTCCCTTAATTCCAGTGCTTTGCAGGAGGTTCGGAGGCACAGCTCAGCTTGCTTGTGCTGCTGCACCCTTTTCAGTTTCCTTCAGTTGCGATCAATCAGGCTAAGTTTTGGAGTCAACATCTTAATCAAATGTCCATTTCCCACACTGTAAGTTTGCACAAATGGTTAAAACCCAAAGGCATTATGTATGCCTACATTAAAGATTGGCATACTCTACCCAAAGGGTTAATTCTAGGGGGGTTCTAGGAAAACGTCATTTCCAGCAGCTGATGGAGCAAAAAGAACAGGGAATGTATATCCCCAGTGACACACCCAATTCAACCACTTTTCAACAGCGATTCTAGGTCTCTGAACCCCAGACAATGTACAGCTCTATTGTACTTTTCTCTCTAGCCCTCGTCCCCCATTATGCCAATTCTCTGACTTCTGCGCCCGAGTGTACCCTTAATAACTGCGGGTAAAGATTAAGAAGGCTAACAGGTGACCTCTACATGATTCTAGCTCAACTTGGGGAAGAGCCAAGAATTGAGTCCGCCAGGCTCCTGATTCGCCCCTGCACCATGGAATTACCAATCTGGTTGATACTATTTACTAAATTAAATTGTCCTCACACTGAATTGACCAGCTCTAGCATCAAGCAGGGCATGAGGAGTGTATTAGGAGGAGTTCTTGTCGGCAACTGGCTTAGGTTCACATGTAAACGTTCAGTCCTTACGATGAAACAGTCCTGGCTGTAAAATGTTTAACTCAGCCACTCAAAACCATGTCCCTCTGTGACTGCCCTGAGTTTGTGAGCCTTTCAACAGCCCGACTGTTCCACTGACCTATTTATTTCCGGGGTTGGGCTCCTTCTGCAGCTAGGGAAGGAGGAGGGTGTTCTAGCAACAGGAGACCCGTGACCCAAAATCCTCTTTTTGGAAGTGGTAATCATAAAATGCAGTTTCACCCATGTTAATCCATTCACAGAAACAGGAGTCAGCTCGTTAGGAAGTCAGCAGCAAGCCATGAAGAAAGAAAGAGCAGATCCTTCTTCCCTAGGTCTCTGCGTTTTTGGCTGGCCCCTCTGGGATCCTCCAGGATCTAAACGAGCCACATGAGGGCTCCCAGAGGTTTCCTGGAATGCAGAAGCAGGTGGAGAATCGCAATTCGGCTCAGCTCAAGACGCAGACACAAAGACAGTTTAAGTTCAAAGTGCTTCCCCGCCCAGGCAGTTGCTCAGGTGGCAGTCACTGAGGACAGGGAGAAAAGTGACAGGTGCTGTGGACACCAGCCTAACAAGAACAAGTTCAGACTTTGGGGATCTACAGGGCAGGGTAGCACGGCTCATCCTCTTTTCAGCTGCTGTAAAGTGAGCCGGTGACAAACCTGGATGTGGGGCTTCAGAGCGGAAAACTGGGTGTAGGTCCAGACTCCTTTCCTTTGACCCTCCAGCGTCCCCCACAAACTCTACAGGCTGATATGGATGCACAATTTCCCCTACCCTGTGCCCAACATCCTTAGACATCAAAGGACGTTGTCATGCCTGGGCATTTAGACCAGGTTGGGAGAGCAATACCAAGGCCACCCCTTTACACCTATAACCCACGCAGCCTGGGAATTTGCCTCTTGGGAATGATGTTCCTCATTTAACCTGAGTCATGGAGAGGCCATGAAACTAACCGCTGCTCATCAAGGCAAAGTAGACTCCAAAGCGGATTCAAGACCCAGAGCATGTGGGGCTGCAAAGCTACTCTTCACCTTCTTTTTTAAGGAGGAAAATAATTGCACTTCTCACATGGTCCCCACTCATCTCAAGCCGACAGAAGACCTTGAAGAGGAAGAACCACAGAGCTGAGAACAACTGCATAATCTCCACTTTCCCTCACCTCTGCTCCCTCCACCCCCACCTCCTTCACATTCTTTCCAACTAAGCAGGTAGCGCTTTTGAACCATTAGGAGTCCTTGACTGGTTGATTCAGAAACGTTAACGTCACTGAAATAAACTCAGCCTCCAGAATCCAAACTGTTCGCAGACTTTTGTGAGCTTTGATCCTTAGCAGCCAGTAACTGCCCTATCCCATGGAATCTCCAGCGGCATGCTGTACACAGAGTGTCAGATATTCCCCTTCTGTGTCGGGCAGACAATCGAATCAGATCATTATCTGTGCATTCGTCGCTCTTCACAGCTTTAAAGCTCCCTGAAAGGGAGAAGAATCCAGAGCTTTCGTGGATAGTAGTTGGGCCTGTGGACATTGAATGGAAAGAGCCCATAAAGAAGGAAGGGAACAGAGGGATGATTTATAAAGCCCTTTCCAGTTCAGCGTTCCCTAATTCCATGATGTTTTTGAAAGGAATGGCCATTTGAAGTCTCCCAAGGATTTAGGACTTGGGCATTCAGATGCTTCTTCTTAGGAACTGGATTTAGAACCAAGAATTAAGCTTTCAAAGCTGACCGGTGAGCAGAAGAATCAAGGTGAACTGACAGACAGCAACATTTTTTAGAGTAATTGGAAGCAATTATCATGTAACTTCTGATTCATCAAGGACCCAGCCCAGCAGCACTAAGGCTTTTGAAAGGAATTTTAGACTTTTTCTGTCTAACATGAAATTGCAGAGAGAGATTGGTGTCATGATCTACGTCCCTCTACTACAAATTAGCAGGTACCCTTCGCTCAAAATATCCAAGGCTTTTGTTGTGCAGCCAAAATTGATCAAAGGTTACTGCAATCTAAAAACAAAAGAAAGAAAGGGAGAGAGAATTCTCCAGTTGCCTGGTTGCTAAGCAACCATAGTCTGTTCTGGTAACTGGGTCCGGGGGTCTTTGCTTTCATTTGCTGCTGACTTTCACTCCATATATAATATATACCAGCATGTTTATTCTCCTGTAAATGCCCAGCAAATAAAAAGCGATAAAGCCCTTTCACTGAAATTATTCATGTGCTAAAAGCTTTTATCCACATCACTGGTGTGATTGACAATATCATACCAGCAAGCTTCCCGAATTAGTTCTTGTTCTACTATTGTACTCCTGGGCTTTCTTTCTTTAATAAAAGAAAAAGAGCTACAGTTTTATGTAAGCTTTCTATAGTTGGGCATTACAGCTCCTCAGTACCAATGATTAAGATGTCATGTCTATTCCAGGCACGTCTTCCTTCTAGTTGCTGTCAACTTTCTAGAGAAACTACCTTTCACATGATTTCCCTCCCCACTCCTTAAAAACTTTGGTTTGCCTTTAGACTTAATCCACAGGAGAGAATTTGAATGAGTTATTTGTCCATTCTGAGTGCCTTTAAGGAAATCCACATGGTATATGATACCCTTAAGACTGTTTCTCAAAATGTGTGCCAAAGATCACTTACAGCAAAATCAAAACCCAGGGGCCAGGCCTGGGGATCTGACTTTATCAAACAACATGCCCTTCCCCACCAGGTAACTTAGATGCACACTGAAGTTTGAGCACCACTGCCTGAAAGGTCTTGAATGTTTTCATTTGTAGAAATTAATCAATCCTGAGCAAACCTGCATTTTGAAATCAGAGCTGGGATATCTCTATTTGGGCAAAGGCTTAAGGGTCCCTCAGAAATGTCTGGTTCCTAAAATTAGTGGCCGTGGGCTCTGGCAAGAAGGCTGGTCACTCCCTCACCGGGAAAGGATGGTAGCTCACTAGACAGAGCCTTAACAGCAAAGATGGCCACGCATGCAAGGCTGGCCACAGTTCTCAAGCAGAGAAGGGGGCTGCTTGTTGGTGAGCTGTGCTGCTGGTCAACCCCATATCCCTTTTAACTAAAGATGTTGCCTTTAACAAATCTTTACTTAATCTTTACTAAAGATTAGTACCCCAAAGTGTATGTAACAGGTACAAATTTCCTAAATCATAAACTCAAGGGTTCTTCCTCTAACAGGATTTATTTCTCCATAACTCACTTCTACCTGATGGTCAGAGACTCAATCTTACTAATTTCAGGAAAATTCTCAAATTCAGTGATGTCACAACCATTTCAGGTCTAAGTCTCAGTCACATTCGGGATTTCACGCCCCAGCTCGATAGAGGTGGGAACCTCTCAGCCTTGGTCCGTCTCTATCCTCTGCTCCTCTGTAGCCAAGTCTTGGGTGGTCTGCTCCTCCTTCCTGGTTCTGGCCACGAGAAGGCTCCTTACAGAACCGTCCACTCTCACCCTCCTATAGGAAAGCTAGGGATCACTCTGACCCTCTTAGCCAGCACACACCTCATCCCATCAATTCGGTTCTACCGCGACCCCAGCCCGACGGCTGGGAGGACTTGTCTATCAGCCTTGTTGAGACCCTGGGCTTCATCCTAGAAGTGAGTCACACAAGTTCTCTCCTGCCTCAGATTTCCAAATTTAAAAGGGGATTCCAAGCAGAAGGAAGGATCATTTCCCTACTCTGAACTTAACACCCCCTATCTTCTTTCTCATCAATTTCTCCCCTCCTCCAATCTAGAAGGTTCTGCCTCCTCTGAGAGAAGATGGAAATCAGGGATGAGGATGAGTGAGGAACAAGCAGAGGAACTGCAGGACGTTAAACCACTCACAGGAGATAACACTTCCGGTCTCATCACACCGCATCTACACTGGGTCCCTGGCTCTACTATGCAGGTTTATGGGGCAAAAATAAAACATACACATAGGGTGAACGAGACCACCTTTACGTTTAGTATGACTTTAGGGGAAGACAGAGCCCCTTGGTTAAATCCCTAGTAAAGTGCCTCTGCAGTAGATCGCAGTCTATCTTATCGTGCTGTCAAATGGTAGCAGTCGTCAAGACTTTGGAAATAGTCTCCTGTCTGATTGTACTAGTCAGGAGCACCATGTTTACATGGGACAAAGCTCTACTTCCAAGTGAATTAAGCTAAAAAGGGGACTATTGTCTTGAATAATGTAGACTTGTGGAGATTTCAGGCACAACCGGAACTGAAACCACAAACAATGCTGTCAGGGCTCAGTTTCTCCATCTCTCATCTCTGAGTATTGCTGCCTGACTGCAGTCTGCCTGTCGGGCTTGGCAAGACAGTTGCTGGCAGCCCCAGACTCACAGCCCCCTGGTATAGCAATCCCAGTGGAAACAGACAGGAGTCGACGCAGCTCTGGCAAGAAAAGTTCCGGGAAAGGGTCTCGTTGGCTTTGCTTGAGGCATATTCCCACTGTGAACCAGTCACTGGGCCATTGGACAAAAAGGCACAGGTTCTTCCTAAGGAGGAGGAGCTCTGTGGCCAGCTGGGAAGGAGTCTCCTGGTAACTAATGACAAATGTCCACCACCCTGGAGACCTCACCATGATTCTTTTATCCCTTTGCACCAACAGAATCACTATCCTAAAGCATAAATAAATGCTTATAACACCTCGCCTCAATAGTCATGCACCCCAATGTTCATTGCAGCACTATTTACAATAGCCACGACATGGAAGCAACCTAAATGTCCGTCAACAGAGGAATGGATAAAGAAGATGTGGTACATATATACCATGGAATATTACTCTGCCATAAAAAAAGAATGAAATAATGCCATTGGCAGCAACATGGATGGACCTAGAGATTGTCATAATGAGTGAAGTAAGTCACGCAGAGAAAGACAAATATCATATGCTATCCCTTGTGTGTGGAATCTAAAAAAGGCTACCAATGAACTTATCTTCAAAACAGAAACAGAGTTACAGATGTAGAAAATAAAATTATGGTTACCAGGAAGTAAGGGGGAGGGATGAATTGGAAGATTGGGACTGACACATACACACTACTATATATAAAATAGATAACTAATAAGGACCTGCTGTATAGCACAGAGAACTCTAGTCAATACTCTGTAATAACCTATATGGGAAAAGAATCTAAAGAAGGGTGGATATATGTATACGTACACCGGATTCACTTTGCTGTGCCTCTGAAACTTACACAACACTGTAAATCAACTATATCCCAATAAAAAGTTATAAAAGATAAAAAAATAAATAGTCGTTCCTACATTTAATAAAGTTTTATTGAACACCCACTACATGCCAGGTGCTGGCTAGGTCTTAGAAATAGAGATGAACAAACAGACCAGGAACTTGCTTGCCCTCCCAAGCCCTGCCTCTCACCGTCTCTCCAGCCCCGTGTCCTCCTCCAACCCGCCAATCCTGCCACAGCTGACTGGGCCCCTGCATCGGTCTCCAGGCTGTTCGTGTTACACAATCAGTCTGGACCAGGTTTGCTCATCCACATATATGTCTAAACATTTCCCATCTGCTCTGCTTTTCACAGCTGACTCATCCTCAAGGCCAGCTCAGAGTCTCCTCTTCCTGAAGCCATCCCTGATGGTCCCGCCTGCATTAATTACCCCTCCCTCTGGACTTCCCTCGGGCATTCGTACCCAGCTTTTGCACATCTTCCATCCTGTGCAGCGTTCAGGTTGTTTGCATATCCGTTTTCTCCGGTAGATTGCAGTCACCACTTCAGTGCTGATGTCTACTAAATACTAGTTAAATGGAACAGCAGTGGCTAAGCAGAGAACTATTTCAATGCTCTCTGCCCTTCAGTCGGCCCTCACCTTGGCAGTCTTGCTGGTGTTGAGCCAGGCCAT
Organism: Hippopotamus amphibius kiboko; assembly: GCF_030028045.1. Taxonomy (NCBI): domain Eukaryota; kingdom Metazoa; phylum Chordata; class Mammalia; order Artiodactyla; family Hippopotamidae; genus Hippopotamus; species Hippopotamus amphibius. Next base: position 97,626,986 of record NC_080196.1, read on the forward strand.
TGTGTGACACACACATAATTACAACACACTCCTGAGGGTCCTGGTTAAATAAATGTGAATGCCATCATCAGGGTCTCTACTACCAAATATGCTCTCCCATAATTTCATGGCAAAGCGACGTAGTAACCCAATGTGAAGCAGGGTTTTTCCTATTGTTCCAGAATTCCTGCTAATATCCATGGCTGAGAACAACATTCTTAGTCCAGAAAACCCAGAGCAGTTGGGTCCTTCTTCCACAGCTGACTGAGGGTCGCCATTTAAAAACCTGCCCTATCGCCCCCATCACTACAGAAAGGGCACTGCAGTCTAAGGGGAAGTCAGAAAGCGGTGAAAGGGATCAAAAGGTATAAACTTTCAGTTGTAAAATAAATAAATCATGGGGATTAACATACAGCATGGCAATCGTAGTTAATAATACTGTCTTGCATATGTGAAAGCTGCTAAAAGAGTAGATCTTAAACATTCTTATCACAAGAAAAAAAGTCTGTAACTATGTTTGGTGACAGATGTTAACTAGACTTACTGTGGTGATTATTTCGCAATATATACAAATATTTAATGATTCTGTAGTACACCTAAAACTAATATAATGTTGTATGTCAATTATATCTCAATTTTTTAAAAAAGGTCAGCATTTGGGCAAATGCATCCTTTCTAAGCTACTCATCAGGGAAGAAAAATGAAGTGCTTCCTCTCCCTGATCCAAGGGAGACAACTTCATGAAATTTCTGTATGAAAACTGAGGTATCTATAGGAAAAAAAGAACATCTTTACATAATTCAGGTCTGAGAAACAATCTCTGCCAAATCTCCTGTAAATAAGGTCGCCATGTCTCTCCAGGCAATCCATGTGGCCTACCCTCTCCTCTGCTTCCTTGGCTGTGAACTTGAGTGCATCTGACCATGATCTGGCCTCCCTCAAGACTCTGTAAAGCCAGACTGGCAGTGATATTCTTCAGAGCCAATCCTTACATGGCACTTCACACTTTTCAAAGGCTTCTACATACGGTTGCTCATTTAATTCTCAGAGGAAATGTAACTTACTCTAGACCAGACAGCCAGTTTGTTGTGGAACGAACCAGAACCCAGTCATGCTAGCTCCTGGATCAGTGAGGGCTCTTCCATTGCAACATGGAACTGGGACTCTCTTTGCCCAGGCAACCAGCATGAACCCACGACTGGTGCATGGGCTTGCATATGACTGGCTGGTGCAAGAGCATCATTTTCTACCATTACTCTTCCTTCAACCAAATCATGAAAATTTTTATTTTTAAGAAATGGCATTTTCATAGGCAAAGTCAGTGGCCTACGCAATCACAACAGCTTACACTAACAAGCATCAGCCTTGTTCCAGGCATTGGGCTGAGCCCACGATATCCATTATCTCTAATCTTCTTCAACCTGAGTAGTCGATGTCACCATCTGTCCTTCATAAGTGAAGAAACTGAGGCTCAAGCAACGGGCCTGAGTGCTCCCAGCTAGGATTGGTAGGACCTCGCACCTGGAATCAAGATAGCTCTACTTCAAGGTCAACACACTTCCCCCCACACCAGATGTGCTGTGATTACAGGGGACATACTTGTCAGGCAGTCTAAAACCTCTCCCTGTAGGCCACTCCTTTGGGCCACATTTTTACCTGCTGGAGGCCTCTGTTCAAGTAAAACCCAGTTTACCTAGGGCAACATAATACAGACAAGTAGGGGTGAGGAAGGCCTTGAGGAGCTGGGACATTGGGCAGATGTGTTGTGACAGAGGAGGAAGGTTGATAGAAGGTGTAGGGGTTCAGTCAGGTACACTGATTCCACAGTGAGGCCAAGGATCCCACGGGTTAATGAGAGAGGTCTAAAAACAGAACATAGTATGGGGCTTTGCCTTCAGCCAACCTTCTTTCTCAGCATCAACCTTTGGACAATTTCGAATCTATGGCTGCAACATTACTCCTCCCACTTCTAACAGGGTCTGAGAGCTGCTAGCTGAGAAGTAAAAGGAATCCTCTTCCTGAGTGGGTCCACAACCAGCATCCCTGAAGAAAACCCTGGATGGGTTGCAAGCAGCGGGTGGTTTAAACAGTCATTGCATTCATACATCGCCTTCTTCCATCGTCATCTTTTACGCGGCATTAATTATTTTTCCTTTTCTTTCATTGAAAATCTTTCAACCAGAGAGATTCCTAATTAATTCGAGGCAAGAATAATTTTTTCTACATCTTGTTGCTTCCAGTCTGTGATTAAAAGGAGCAATTTCAAAGCGGGCATCTTCAAACCTCACATGTAATATTGAGTGGTTCTGCTAGATGTGCTGTTCACGTGTTATTTTGATGAGAGCTGGTGACAGTGTTAATTTCTGATAGAACACTAGAGAATGCTGGCTTCTCTTTCTAATAGATGTCTTTGAGCAAAGGGAAGAACTCCAGAACCTCATTCAGTCAGATTTAGTTATTTTTGTCATAATATTGCTTACGACCTCTCCTCTTCTGTAAGTTCCTTCACAGCTTGCCTTGGAATGTATTGTTTCACATACACATATTTGATCTTTCCAACTAAACTGTAGCATTCTTCAGAGTGGGGCCAAGCTTTTCCCTAACATTATAGGTTGCATTATCTTGATGAAAAGAACCAACTCAATTCTGCTAGCTTGAACAGAAAAGAGAGATGATTTGATTTGATACAGAATCATGTATCATGGCCTTCGTGGGGCTTCGTGGGGCTCTGGCACCAGAAGCAGAAAGCCATTCTCACCCCAAGGTGGGCATGCAGGACCAAGCCGTGATTGAAATTTGGGTACCAGTTGGCACTTAGAGGGTTATGAAAGCCGAGGGTATAAATGAAATTGCCCAGGGAGGGAGCATAATGTGAGACAGGAATAATTCCTGAACAATACCAGTCAGTGACTTGCTGAGCCTCCGAAGGGATGAGGATAATGCGTAATACAAAGAGAAAGAACACAACAGCCTATTGCATTGGGGAAAGAGTGACCCAGTACAGCTCAACTCTGCTCATCGCTGCTGAGGAGTTAAGAGGAGGAAAGACGTCTGTCAGACTGAGCTGTACATAGACCTTAGTGAGAAACATTACTGCGGAGTGATGGGGGTGGAAGCCAGGGGTGGGAGAGGTATGAGCGCTAGGTAAAGAACCCAAGATAGCAGGTATGATTGAGGTTTTCAAGAAGTTTGTCTGTGAAGGGGAGGAAAGAACAAGGGTGACAGATGAAGGGGACACAGGATCTGGGGAGGTATCTCTTCAAGTTTTAGAAGGATTCCATCACAGAAATGGAAAAGTTCAAGACGTATGATTACAGAGAGCATCCTCTTTAAATATGTACTCTCCTCTCCCCCGCCCCCTGCCCCGATACACACATGTACACAAGCTATTATGTAGCCATCAGTGTATGGTTTCTCGGGCAGGAAAATTCTCCAGATAAAAAAGTAAAATCCAAAACTATTGCTTTGACATTGATATAGCACCCGGCTATCGTGGTTGGCCAACCAATCACATAACGATGTTCGAATTCCCTCTCCCATGAAGCACAGAGGTCTCCTTCCATGGGGAATGAAGGCTCCAATCCCCTGATGCAAGGATTCCTAGTGTTTATATGGCCTTTGCCCTATGAAATCTCAGAGGGCTAAGTTCCACCAGGCTTCTAAGCCATGTGCTTTTAGTCTCTTGCAAAAGGACCCACAGTACTCCTGTGCATTTTTAAACAGTAGTTTGCACCATCTATTCTAAGTCAGACAGGCCTGGTGGAGGGGAATTGTGACTTGCCATTGACAATGGCAGAACTGAGCCTGGACCCCACATCCCCCCAAGCAGGCCAGGGCCTTTCCACAAAACAGATGGGTGCTCCATTCTCCCCATCCCTAGGTGACATTGGCTTCCTCCTGGACTCACAAAGAACCATAGCTTGCAAAAAAGCTCAACAGGTTACTTTTTCCATGCTGCTGCCATGCCTCTCATTTTACAGGTGAGGAAACCGCAGCCCAGAGAGGGTAAATGACTCAGCCAAGTGCACCCAGGTATGTCTAAAATCAAGTCCCCCCTGCCTCAGGCCCGTGTACATGTGTCTGCGACATGAGCACACACATGTAATAGACAGACCTGGGTGCATCCCAGCAATGTAGCAGGAGGAGCAAAGACCTCCTTTTCTTAAAAACCTGATCATCTCCCTTCAGACCCCTTCCTGCACCATGGACTTGACATTGCCCTACTTAGTCCCTCTGGGAAGACCCCTAGGTTTCCTGAGCCATAAATATTGAATCCTGAAAGATTTCCTCTCAGACTGGGGTGCAGCTAATAAAGTCTAACATCTGTGCTAAGTATGACCTGAAATTAACTTTCAGGCCCATCAGAGTGTGGAGCTTTTTCTTGCCCCAACCTTCCTGAGCCAGCTGGGCCCTCCACGACAGCAGCCTCCACAAGGAGAAGCTGCTGAGGCGTGAGTGGTGACTTCTGATCACCATGGAACCCCCCAGATCACCACGCCTATTGCTGCCACAGTAAGGAGGGCTGCCACACCTTCTCAGCCCATTTCTCCAAAGACGAGGTGGTCCCTGAGTCCACCAGATTCTACAGGCCACCCAGCATGCAGAGTCTATGCACACCACACTGGACCCCAACTTGTTCCCTTTAGCACCTTCCCTACTGCCCCGGAGACCCATTTTTCACCAACCTGGGGGCTTTCCGTGGATTAATTTATCCTTTAACCCCAACTTTGCAATGGCCTACAGCCCTCTGTGTCCTGCCGTGGTCTCAGTGACCTCCACCTCAAAGTCCTGAAAGTCATCCTTGGCTTCTATGGCATTCCGCAGACTTAACTCCTAGCCTCTTCCAGCTCCTCACGCCCCAAGGGCACCGCACACCTCAGATCTTTGTCTAAAGCTGTGGGCAAAATGAAAGGGAGCAGATGGTTAGACAAGGTAACGCTCTTTGTGCCCTTTAGGGCCATTGCCTCCCTGGCTTTGCTGCCTATTATCCTTTCGTTTTGCAACTTGACTGTCACCCTCACGTTAGCTGAAACTGCATTCTTTAAGGCCAAACCTCAAGTGCTTCCCCTGACCGCCCGGCCCTCATTTCTCTACAGCATTTGACACTTTGACAGTCCCTCCCCCTCCAAACATACTTCTTTGAAATTCCGTCTTCCTGGCGTCTGTAGCTCTCTCTGCAGCCTTTCTACATCCACTTTCTTCTACGGTCTGATAACTTGCGAACCTTTGCTCTTGGATGTTCTCAGCCTCAAGATATCTAAAGCCAAACTCATGGTCCTCCTTTCAAACCTACTTTCCTGTGTCTTGAATGTCATTAGCTTCCCCCAGCCTGCCAGGCTGGGTACCAAGGTATTATCTTTGACTCTTCTCCATGCTCAGCCTGCACATTCAATTAGAACCCAAGTCCTGTTGATTCTTCCTTCAGAATGTCTCCCAGGCTCATGCTACCCTCTTCACGCCCACCCTGTTCTCTCCTTGCTAACTCATCCTGCCCGTCAAGGAGGGATTTGCCTCCTTAAAACACTCCCCAAGCCTTTCCCAGAGTGATTCCCACTTCCCACATGAAACTACAGTCCTTGCTCTAAGTTTAAAATTGCTAAACATGCCAGCCCTATCCTACTTAATCACCTAGAGTTCCCATTACTCTAAAGCATGAATTCTTTGCTGCAGTCAGACTCTACTTGCTATAGTTCTACCTTCACGCAAATGAACATGATTTGTTTGCTCTCACTGCCCACAGGGTGATGGTGCTTCTTCCCACCTTAGAAACACTCCCCCTTCCCCTCCACTTGGCTTCATCCTAATCCTCCCGCAGGGCCCTGTTGTAGCCTTACTTCCTCCTTCACGCACCCAGTGACACCTGGTCACCCTGAACTCTAGTTCTTTTTGCTCTCACTGCTGATACTTCTTCTACTAGCATATAATGTTAAATATTTTATGATGGGTGTAACTATTCAATTCAACATATGTTAAAGATATATTCTGACCAAGTCCCCAAGCTAGGGAATACCATAGATGGGGAAGGGATACCAAGACAGTTAAGTCTGTATCAATGGCAGGCTTGAGGGCAGGGAACAGGATTTAGTCTTCCTATAATCTCCCCGGCCACCCCCTCCATTCTTCAACGTGGGTAATTTATGTTTTCTCAACTTTAGGTAAAATCTACGGAGCCTATGGAGGTACAGCTTTCCCTTCCATCCAGATGAAAGCTCTGGAACTGCCCTTCTTCTGTTACAGACCAAAAAGGAAAAATTGTCATTATGTAGAGTATTTTTACTCGTCACAGAGCAATACAGTTAGAAATCAACCACAAAAAGTTAACTACAAAAAATATCTATACTTGTGTTAAAATAAAGTAAGATGGAGACTAGGCTTAAAAATCCTCCACGTACAAAAAACCATTTAAGCCACATGAGTAAAACTAAATCTAGCTTATTTTTATTGACATAAGAGCATCTTGGGGTTGAGAGGTTATTCTCCATGGATGCAGATAGGGGTTATCTCTGTCTTCTGAAATATAATAAGAGGTGAACGTAATAGTAATACTGTGATTTGTAGGATCCCTTCAACTTTCCAAAGGGTTGTCATGTTCACTTATGCATTCATTCGACTTGCTTTTACAGTGGAGTGACATTTTATAAGAAGCAGTAAGCTCTAAGTGTGTAAGACAAGCATGAACCTTCAATTTTTCTTAACCTATCAAGCACCATAAACATGGTCTGTGCATTCACCAAGTATGGTATGCATTTGGATACTATGTTGTATTAAAAACATGTACCCTTATTTTTTTTATAATTTTATTTTATTTATTTATTATTTAGTTATTTATTTATTTTTGACTGCGTTGGGTCTTCATTGCTGCATGCGGGCTTTCTCTAGTTGCGGTGAGCAGGGGCTACTCGTCGTTGCAATGTGTGAGCTTTTCATTGCGGTAGCTTCTCTTGTTGCAGAGCATGGGCTCTAGACGTGCGGGCTTCAGCGGTTGCAGCACATGGGCTCAGTAGTTGTGGCTCACGGGCTCTAGAGGGCAGGCTCAGTAGGTGTGGCGCACAGGCTTAGGTGCTCCGCGGCTCATGGGCTGACCAGCGATCAAACCCATGTCCCCTGTACTGGCAGGCAGGTTCTTAACCACTGCGTCACCAGGGAAGTCCCAAAAGCATGCATCTTTAAACACTAGGCTGATAATCACATTCGGCACAATGAGCTGCTCACTCTCAGGGTGCTCAAGGGGATGAAAACTAACATAACAACAGCAGGTTCAAGTCTATCATCTCATACTTGCTCTCTAGAGCAGGAGTCCACAAACTTTTTCTGAAGATGGTCAGAGAGTAAATATTTTAGGCTTTGCCGTCGCTGTTACAAGTACCCAACCAACTCTGCCACTGTAGTAGGAAAGCAGCCATAGACAGCATGTAACTGAATGGCTGTGCTCCCATAAAGCTTCATTTACAAGAACAGACAGCAGGCAGGGTATGACCCACAATCTGCAGTTGACAGACCCCTCTTCTAGTTGTCTGCCCATGGCCTGGGATTGGTAAACAAAGTCACAGGCACTATTTTGATGCTTTTCTCCCTCTTTCTCTGTGTGGCTAAATTTACAAAAATTAAATACACAGATGATGCAAGTCTACTGGACTGAACATCTGTGTCAGGAATGATGCAGGGTGCTGAAGGGGACTAGGGAGGACAGCCTCCTCCCCTCACGGAGATCTCAGATGTGGAAGAGACAGTTAACTGTCCACCAAAGATTAAGACTTGCCCTTTCACTGAATAGAGTGTCTCTGGTGCAGCTGCCCAGTCAAGTTCCCAGCTTCCTTTGCATCTACGTGGAACCACGTGGTGATTCTCACCAATGAGATGTAAGTAGAAGTAACACGACTCACTCATGAGCCAAGAGAGTTATGAAGCAGGTGTGCATTTCCCATATACACATCCCATGTTTTCTGGCTGGGTGGCAAGATTCCAAGGATCTAGGGGATAACAGAGCCACAAGATAGAAGGAATCTGGGTCCCTGGGTCCCACATGAAGGTTCTCATCAATCAAGTAATTGATAAACACCTTTTGGGCCAAAGCTCTCAAATTCATCACGGCCACTAGCATTACCCTAATTGACACAACAGTCGGCAAACACAAACTATGAAAATCGTCACTACTCAGCGTGGTGAGAGCTATATTAACAGTGTGCTACAAGAGTACCAAAGAGAAAATGATGGGAGAGACAGCTTCCCCTGGAGATTGAAGGGATATTTTTATCACAGAGTCAGTGGGCCCAGAAGGATTAGCCCATCTGACCTTCACCAACAGCCCTGTCATCACCGTTTGGTGTATTAAGACTCTGAGATTCAGAGCGATTGACTTGGGCAAAGTCACTGCACCAGACTCCTGGCTCAGTTCCAGTTCTGTTGCTTGTGTGACACTGTCTCAAACCTCTTTTTGGAGAAGCACAAACCTGTAAACCTGGACAGCTGATTGGACCTCCCAGGATAGGGTTTACCCAGAAGCTACTTCCCCTGCTGCTCACCACACAACAGCTCCAGCCCCACTTCCAGAAGTGATTCTGCTCAGGGATTCATTAACAAGCCAACTCCTTTCCTTCCTCAGGGGCCAAGCTAATCAGGACAAGGGACCTCGGACAGGGTGAAGGGTCTCGTCCACGGGCAGAGGTGCTCCCTGCTGCAAAGCATCTGTGCCCACCACGGATGCTGACTGATCCTCTCACCATCCGACAGCAGCCTGGCAGCGTGGGAGTCAAAAGGCAGACAAGAGAAGGGAGCATGGCAGGGGAGAGAGAGAGGGAGATATTAACTGTTTCTATTTTTTACTTTGAAAAGAGATTTTTTTGACACATTAAGGAGAACAATTTTAATACATCTGCACACACTAAAAAGCCAGTTCCCCCGAATGCAGCTCTTCCTCGCGCCAACGTTCTTCCTGGCAAGATAAAACAGCCCACACGTCACCTTGCTTTTCTTCTCCTTGAGCATCTCAAGAGCAGATTTCTTTTTTTTTTTTTCCGTATTGAAACAACTAGCCCTTTATTCGGCGGGCGGGATGCGGGGGGCTGCGAACTACAGGATGAATTCAGACACCTCCCCACCCACATACCATAACCCAGGGCTCTCCAGATGGAAGGGCTTGTGCCATTTGAATTATGCTGAAAACAAAACCATCTCCTTTATACTCGTGCAAATGGATGATTTCAGATGTTTGGCAACCTTACCTCAGACAAAAACTGGATCTAAACCCATAAGTGTTCTAAAGAGCAGCAGAATCAACCAGAGCAGATTGAATTAAGATAAACAGCTTTAAAAATACATTAACTGTTTAAATGCTTTCTCCCCATCCTACTTCTCCCCTGTTTGTATCCACATACTCAAACCTATTTGACTGAATAAACTTAAAACTAGCTAGAATGCTGGTAGGAGGGTACCTCGGTGTGACCTTTCTGGCTACAGGTATCAAACACCTTTACTACATTCCTTTTGACCTAGTAATTCCACTTCTATGAATTTATCCTAAGGAAAATTTATCCTAAGCTTCCAAGCTTATAAGAATGTCTGTCACAGAATTTATAATAGCAAAACAAAACAAACAATGGAAAAACACTTAAATATCCAACATTAAATAACAATAGTTTTCTGGACTTTGGTGCATTTCTATAAAATGGAATAATATGAAGTCATTTTAAATGATACTATTTATATTTAAGATAGAAAAATGTTAAGTAAAACTCAACTTCTCAAATAGTATGTGTAGAGTATATATATTAGAAATGTATATTTTGGTACTGGGAAGTCTGGAAAAGATGTACACCAAAATATTCAGAGTAAGTTATCTTTGATTTATAGAAATTCACATGACATGAAAAAAAATTTTGTTTGCTTATCCATATTCTCTCATTTTTCATTAAACAAATATTACTTCTATAAAAAGTAATTGAAAAAATGAATATGTGAATGAAACTAAGTGTAGTGACTCTAAAATTTTTTTGATCACTATTATTCCAACTACCTGGGATGGCTGAATTCTCACTAACCTGTCAGCAGCTGCAGCATTAGAGCAGAAATGCCCAGTTCAAACTACACTGCTAACCAGTGTTCAAGCCCCTAGTTCTGGGTCTGAGTTTCCAAGGCCCCTCATCATGACACTTCCATGAGACTTTATAACACAAACATATATTTTAAAATACAGGTACAGTAATTGGAAGATATTTCTAGTCCACTCTTCCCCAGATAGGTACAGAAAGAGAAACAAGAGCCCTAGAGAGAGGGGTCTACTGCGGGTTATTTTTTTTTTCAGCAGGAGGATCAGAGAGAACAAAGAATAACCTTCAGTCGACAGGTCATTGATGGATGTCCTAGCCATCTGAGAAAGGCCCGGAGTGCCTTGGATCCCGGGAAGTCAGCCAGGACCCAGCGGACAAGGAGGGCTCTGCAGACTAGAGGCTCAGACGTGGGGCTCGCCGCAGCAAAGGCCGGGTTGGTGGCGTTAAGGAAGGGCTGCAAGATTCATCTGTTTAATCAGCGGGCTCCCAGATGATGCTTGGAGTTTGATATGGATCATTCCAGCCTCTCTCAGATCGATCAACAAGTATTGATTGAGTGCCTACTGTTTGCTGGGCTTGACGCTAGGCATTTTGGGAGATGCAGAATGAGTACAGAACAAGGTCTCTGTCCTCTTCAATTAGCGCTGCAAGCCCATGTGTAACAAAGTGGAAACGGCCTGAGTGTGACAATGCAAGGCACAGAAATGAAGAGCACGGGGCACACTGATGTCAGGGGGCCAGGAGGACTTGAGACAGAGGTGGACTTGAGCCAGAGTTGGGGGTGGGGGACATCACTGGTTGAGGGAACATGAATACGTATTAGAGAACGCCAGCTACAATAACAAAACACTCTGAAATATCAGTGCCTTAACACAATCGGAGTTCATTTCTTGCTCCCATAAAGGCCACTGGGTAGCGCGGACAGACATGGGACCCTTCTCCATACAGTCATTCAGGGTCCTAGCCTGTCAGAGGTTCCATTATCCACAATACATGCCTTTCAAGGCTACTCAGGGCTTCAACATCCACCCAGCAAATGGGGAAAAGGTGGGCAAGGATTACGTGGGAGGTTTATGTAGTCCGGGCCTGAAAGGGGCTCACGTCACTTCTCCCACATCCCATTGACCTAACATCAGTTTACTGCCCCATCTAGACAGAAAGTGGATGAGGACTGGGGTGTCTGGTGAGTCAGCCACTTTCCAGCAACAGCTCTCTGGAAGTGGAACACAAAACATTAGCGGAAGGTTAGCCACAGAGGGCAAAGGTCAGAGATCAACCCAGCATAGCATGGTGTAAAACTCAGGAGACAGTCACAGTGGAAGAACTAAGAGTCTGACGTGGACTCCTGAGACCCAGGTCAGGAGGAAAGAAAGAGCAAGGTGCTTTAGGACTATTTACACAGTGATGACAAATCTTAAGCCTGGAAAGCTCCATCTGGGCATAGGTTATTGTAGCTAGTGTTCCCTACTACATGTTCACATTCCTTCAACCATCTTAAGCCACCTTTTGGTGACCAGCACTGTGGAGTTTGGGGACTGGAATGACTTCAGAGAGGGCCCGCACTCCTCTGATGCCGCAGTGACAACCCCTTGAAGTATATCAAAAAGGCCCAAAACCCATCTTAGTTATATGCTTGGCCATGAAGGCCAAGGAGTTTGCAACCGCTTCCTTAAACATTATTTGGATCTTAGAGAATGCTCACATTCCTGAAGGAAACCAAAGAGAAACCAGGAAGAGCTCAGTTGGAAGAGGGGGTCCTAGGGAATCCTTAGCTAACCTATGAGAACCTCATGAATGGATTTTCAGGAAAGCCCAGAGCACCCTACCCTGAGGCTGTGGGGGGTCTGCTCTAAAGGCTCACAGGGACTGAAGTCCCACCCCACCCCAGGGCAAGAGAGGGGATGAGATGCTATCCTGTAACTCTATGAATTCATATGGTTACACTGTTTTCCGATGATAGCACCATGGACAGTGGCCTTAGACAAGTCACTGAACCTTCCCAGGCCTCAGTTCTCCAAGAAACAAGTGAGTCTGACACCATGATCTCTATCTAAAGCCCTTCCAGCTGTAACATCTTGTGAACGTGAGTTCTTTACACGCAAGAAGTGACATATGCATTAATAAGATCTTAGGAAGTTTAGAATTCAAACTTAGAAATCAAAATAGGGGGAAAGGAAAAGAAGAGGACCTTAGAGATTGCTAGACTAACATTTCCCAAAATGTGTTTCAGGAATGTTAATTCTTCAGACTCACAATAGGATGTGTGCATTCATGTGTTTTTGTGTGTATATATTTATGTATCTATATATCTATCTGTATCTATATATTACACATTGGTTAATTACATATTAAAATTATATATAAAATTTCTATACATAAATATATATATAAATTATATTTTAAAAGACATATACAATTTATATATAAATATATAATTATATATAACATACAGATATAGACATATATAAAGATAAATATGTCTATACATATAACTTATAGATATCTTTACATATATATCTCTATCCATCTATCTATCTGTCTATCTACCTACAGTAAGAGCTGACATTCAGACGATAAGCTAAGCACCCTGCCAAGAGTTTTTCATGCATTGGTTCCTTTAATCCTCTCAGCAACCCTATTACCATCATCAGCCCCATGTGAAAGATTTTATGATGTTTTGAGAGGTTGAGCACTGCCCAAGGTCATGACAGTGGTAAGTACAAGGGAAGGATGTAAACCCAGCCATGTCTGACTCTTGACTCTGTGCTTTCAGCCACCATACTCTGATGCTTCCTGAACGTCCTTTGGTCAAATCAGTTTGGGAACTGCTGGGTTAAACAAAGTTAAACTGGTTTGTTGCTGCAAAACTTCTCAGAGCCCTGCCTCACTACTGCAATGTGCACGGAGGGGCATGATGGTAAGGAGCACAGATCTGGAGGCAAGAGACCAGCTTTGCCCCGTACTGACTGTGTGACATTGGGCACATCACTTAACCTCGCTGTACCTCATCTGTAAGCTAAGAATAACAACAGCACCTGCTTCACAAGGATTGAATGAGTCAATATGCTTTGATATCAAAGCCAAGCGCTGTTTAAGCCTTGGCTCTTACCAGAATGGGCTGCATTGTCAACCACATTGATCCTAGAGGCCCACGTTCACAGAGTGTCTCTCAGGACTGTGGCACGACCTGGTCCATCCTTCTCACTTAACAATGAGGAGGCTGTGGTGACAGGCCTGGTTTAGGGTGTGAGAGCTGGTGGGGCCAGAAGTCAGTCGGCAGACCGAAAGCCCAGTCCAGGCTCCACAGATCCACCCAGCCTCTCCCTGGCAGTCTGAGACATTTCCTGCAACCCTAGTTATAGAATTGTAACTAAAGAGAAAACCACACAGCTCCAGCCTGTTTTCCCCCTAGGGCATCCATTCAATGCCCAGGAGCAGAGACTTGTTTTCACTCAGAACAAAACTCACACGAAGTTTTCTGCAGCAGCAGCCCTTGCCTCCCAGGGGGCCGTCTCTCTTGCAGCCCCCCTGCTCTGGCCTCTGAGCAACCTGAAGCAGAATGACACTGTCGGCCAGGAGTGCTGGGCACTCGCGGACAGCAGCACCGACGTCCCATCGGCAGCTGGGGCAGCCGGCCCCTGTCCTAGCACCGCCCGGAGCACGCCTGGGAGCTGGGAAAGGAGGATGGAGAGAAGTAATCCCTCTTGGGCTCTCAGAGGGAAGCATTTTAGAAAATAGAAAGGATTAAATGTGACAATGACCATAAATTGCAAGTAAAATCAGACAGGAGTTAGGATAAAAATCATCCTATTAGAATGATGCCTGTCCATTTGTGTGACTTCTTTGTGCATCTCTGTGTGTGTGTCTCACCACTCTGGTCTGGCAAGTCTTCAGAGTGGCTGGGGTGTGCGTGTGCAAAGAGAGAGAGAGAGATACAGAAGAGTCAGGCAGCAAGAAGGAGGGTGGGAGGGAGAGCCAAAGAGAAGGTTACGAGCCTTGGGGCCCCATCCTGTGGTCCTTCCTCAGCCTGAGGTCTTGTTTCATCTGCTTTCCACTGTTGAGTTACGCCTGCTTGGCTTCAGGGTCTGAGATGAGCACCCAACCCGCTATCCTGCCCCGTCCTGACTGTCCAGGAGAGAGCTCATAATTTCAGGCCCAGGTTCTCCTTTCTGTGTTCTGGATATGATATACCCTCAATCCCAGATCATTAACGAACATTTATGACTTATCAGGCGCTGAGAACACTGAGCAATTTCCTGGACCAAATGCTCCAGTGAGCGCCGTGTCCACTTAAAGAGGAGGATTCCATGGGCTCGCCCTCTACCAAATGGCCTCGGGAAGGGTCTGCAGGCATAGGCTTGGTTAAGAGATGAGAGTTAATGGGCTTCACAGGCAAAGTCTGTGGGTCCCCTCCGATACTCTTGCCCAGCCTCAGGGGCACACATGTTGCAAGGGCTCTGCGAGCTGCTGAGAAGGAAATCTTTCTCTTAAGCCTGCCAACCAAATAACCACAGCCATGACAATTCAGCCTTTATGTGAGATGCTCCACATGTACAAACTGACACAAGTCCATTAAGCAGTTGCTGCCTCCTTCTCTCGAATCCAAATCAGGTAGTGTTGTTTACATACTACGCAAAAAGTAAACTAAATATGCACAGCCTACTCATTGTTTTCAATATACTCAGGAGGTTTTGACTGAATTCACTAGCTTTCCTATTATCCCTCCTTTTATTATTTTATGCTCTGTGTAGATTCAGGCAGAGTATGAACACAGCATAGGGACGAGAAAGACTTAAAATGGTAAGAACCGCTCAGCTCCCAAAGCAACTCGTATATCTGTGAAGTCCCCTTATTATTCATCTCTCCCAAGAAATGTTTACAGATCAGCAGCATCTATTGATAGTCACAGCTGAAACTGCTGAAGATCATTGATTCAACGAGCATTTATTGAGTACTTACTATACGCCAGATACTATGTGAGGCACGAGGGACCCAGTGACAAACGAGAAGGACACAACCTCTGCCTTCTGCAGTTCTAATCAAGGGGTTCGGGAGTTGAGACCATAAGACCCAAACAGGACACAGAGATCCAAAGAGGAAACAGGATTTGCCCAGAGCCATCTTGCACCTGAGTGCAGGAGCCAGCACGGAAATCCGGGTCTGCTAGCCCTGGGCTGGGATCCCCCCTCCAGCATCAGCCCTCCCCTCTAATGGAAGAAAGTGTCCTCAGTCAGCTTCCTTGCGCCTGTGACACATGACTCCACATAGGACCATGACCTTGGCGAGCCAGAAGAAAGTCACATTTGACGTGACTTCTGCCCTTTGTGTGTGACCTGCACATGCAGATCAGGTCACCAGTTTCCAAAGGGCAGCTGCCCAGGCTCGCTAATTACACATAGATATTTAAAAGGAAAAGCCCTCAAAATATTCGTAGAAAGAACTGCTTAAGAAAAAAAAAATCTCTTTCTAGACCAAGAGACTGGCTCTTTTTAGATCTCAAGGGAGTTTACAGGTGGAGGATGAAGTGACGTGGCCTGAGGTGGAGGTCAGAGTGGACCTCTGCACGGAAGTCACTCCTTTCTAATCCCTGGTCCCTGGTCCCCAGGCCATCAGTCTCACTCCCGGGAGCCATAAGGAAAGAACAGATACTGATACAAGCTCATACTTACTAGCACCTTCTGATGCCTGCAGTTTCATTACGTTCAACATGTCATTATGTCCCCATTACAGCCTGGGAGGTGGGTGTTAGTTCCTCCCATCTTACAAGGGAAAAAACTAACTGGGACCTTCCACTTAGCCAGTAAGCAGCAGGATTGGCTCCAAACCTGAGTCCATCTGATTCTAACAACCATCCTTTGTCCATCACACAGCAATAAAATGGAGGAGTTTTCCTGGGAAGAGGTGATGGGAACAGGGAAGGAGTGTGATTAACGTGAGGGGGAAGGGAGAAGGCTCAGGTGGTGAATCCACAAATGTTTAATGAGCACATGCTACACACAGGCGTCACGCCAGGCATCTGCTGGGAGGACACTTAGGAAACCGGTCCCTCCTGCCATCCTCCACCTGGGCGCAGGTCCAGCCTTCACCTACTAGTCAAGCCAGGAACTGGGGCAACACCCGTGACTACTCTCTGTCCCTCACCCCCCACTTCTTGTAACTTCCACCGTCTTGATCCTTCCATGCACCATCTGTTTACTCTGCTCATTTGTAAAATGGGGATAGTCAGGTGCCTATTTCATTAATGCAAAAGTAGATAAAGTAATTAGTACAGCCCAAGGCACACAGCAAGTTCTTAGTGATAGAATACAGCCAGAACAGTCATAGCAAGTTCTCAGCTCGAAAATGTTAGCTGTCATTATTGTGCTTTCTTTCCCTGCACATTGAAATGATGCTGAAATGGACACTTGAATCCTCAGAGAACAAGATCAAATACAAGGAAAACTAGAGGTGGATGTGTGGCCAAATGGTCTACTCTCTTTTGCTAAATACAACTTGTGGTGTCAGGTATCTGCATTTTTCCCATGCAAGATCTTATTTTCTTCTGTATCTGTTCAGAGTTTATCATGTCTTCAAGACCTAAATGAAATACAAGCTTTCTAGGAATGGGCTCCCCGACACAGTATCTTTTAAAGCAGCAATGCACAGCAGAAATATAATGTGAGCACATATTTAGAAATTTTTAATTTTGTGTAGCCACATTAAAAAAAGATAATAATTATAATTTAAAATTTTTATTTAATGCAGTATATCCCAAATATTATCATTTCATTGTCTACTCAATCTAAAAGTTACTAATGAGGGATTTTACATTCTTTTGTTTGTATCAAGCCTTAAATACCTGGTGGCTATTTTACACTCACAGCACATCTCAATTTGAACTAGCCATATTTCCAGTGCTAATAGCCACATGTGGCTAGAGGCTACCATTTTGGACACTGCACCTTTAGAACAAGCTAAGACTGTTCCTTTAAAGACCAAAAGATCTTCTGCATTAATTGGGGATGTGTGTGTGGATCATTAGAGTAGCAGGTGGTCTGGCTGGTCTCTCTGCCCCCAGGGATTGTGTGAAGAAGGCGCCGGTTTCTAGCCAAAGCAAATCACACAACCCATCTAAGGCCCTGCTGATAAAACATTCATAGAGTTTCACACCCCAGCACACAAACAGGCTCTGGCTAAATAGGCTTTTAAAAATACCTTCAGATGTGTAACCACCCCTACCCAAAACCAGCCTCACAGAGACAATACTTTTGCATCCCAATACTCCCTTTTAAATGAACACTCAAATCTCCCACTTTCTCTAGCTGCCTGGCAAAGACGCAGTTCTGAATAATTTATTCATTTTTTACAGGTTTCCTGAGCACCCACTGTACGCTGGGCACCATGATAGATAAATAAGATAGGGCTCCTGGCCTCAAAACTGTCAGTGAGGGACACAGGTAATATCTCAACTAGCCTTTTTTTCCTGATTCTTTTTGGAATTCCAATTGGAATTATCATAAATAGGTCCCAGAGTGGGAACTTTCCTGACTGCCTGGCCTGAGAGCTGGCTTCTGCTCTTGGTTTGGGTTTCATTTTTCATTTGCTATACATTCTCTCCCCTCTGGGGCATCTAAATTAGCTGCCTTGAACTATCTCCATTGTTTAGTTCAAGGTCACAGTATGTGTCAGTTCCCCAGGGCCATCCAGGTAACCTGGAGAAGGGATGCTTATCTAGCGGTGTCTCTGACCCAGGCTGGTCTGGACCCTTGGAAGATGCAATTGCCATGTGGATGCTGAGCTGGGGAAGCCTATGAGAGGAGCAAGTCTGAAGGTGAAGATCGGGAGTTCCGTTTTGAAGATGACAAGTGGAGGTGTTGAGATGGCTATGCAATATATGAGTCTGAATTTCAGGGATGAGAACCTGGCTAGAAATCGCACCTTATGAGACATCAGCATATAGATGGTATTTAAAGCCAGGAACCTAGGAAAGATGACTGAGGGAGAGAGAAGACAGAAAAGATTAGAGGTCCAAGGACAGAGCCTTGGGGCATGTGAACATTTGGGGACTGGAGGAATGATGAGACCAGCAAAGGATCCTGAGGAAGTGTAGCTCACAAAGTAAGAAGTAAGTAGAGTGAAGTGTCAAAGACCCAAGTGAAGAAAATGTGCCACAGAGGAAGAAGGATACACTGAGCAAAGGGGATACACTTTAGTTCTGTGGCAAATAAAATGAGAACTGAGAATTGCTCGTTGGTTTTAGCAACACAGGTCATCAGCAAACCTGATGAGAGCAATACCTTTGGATTGTTGGAGGCAAAAGTCATATTGTAGTGGATTCAAGACAGAATGGAGGCTAGTTATTGAATACAGCAAGTATAAACAACCTTTCAGAGTTTTTGCCATGGATGGGAGAAAAAAGATGAGGCAATGGCTAGAGAGGGACAAGAGTTTTGTGTTTTAGTAAGCATGTGAGAAACTGCAGCTTGTTTACATAATGACGGGAATGACCCAGTAAGGAGGGAGGATTTTAATAACGCAGGAGAGAGGAGGATAATTTCAGGAACTATGTCCTTGAATAGAAGAGAGATGATGAGATCCAGAGCAAAACTTGAGATTTTGGACCAAAAGGAGCATAGATTGCTCATCCAGAGCAAAAGGAGGAAAAGCAGAACTTTCTGGTGTCAAAAATCCAGAAATAGCAAAATTAAAAGCACCAGATGAGGGCTTTCCTGGTGGCGCAGTGGTTGAGAATCTGCCTGCCAATGCAGGGGACACGGGTTCGAGCCCTGGTCCAGGAAGATCCCCCATGCACTCTAGAGCCCGCAAGCCACAACTATTGAGCCCATGTGCCACAACTACTGAAGCCTGCGTGCCTAGAGCCGGTGCTCCGCCACAAGAGAAGCCACAGCAATGAGAAGCCCGCGCACCACAATGAAGAGTAGCCCCTGATCCCCACAACTAGAGAAAGCCTGCGCACAACAACGAAGACCCAATGCAGCCAATAAATAAATAAATAAATACATAAAATTTTAAAATAAATAAACGAATAAATAAAAGCACCAGATGAATAAAATAGCATTAGCAGTTTATTGTGCATATAAGAACAGGGAGTTTCATAATTCCCATTGGTGAACTGGGAGTTTTCAAATTCAAAACTGATATGAAACAGTGGCACGACGTTACAGGGTGGCTTATGAAGCGAGGAAGTGGTTTACACTTTGCAATAATTGATTACTACAATGGGGGGTTCAAGATGGTAAGGGACTGGTTAAAACTGATTATCTTACATCACTTTAGCAAGATGACTAAAGTTTCTCTTACAATCATCAGAGACATTTACCAAAAATAATCTATGTTTCACTTTTGTTCATTAAATAAGCTTGATTTAGATTTGCGTAGGGGGCTTAAATGGTTTTGCATGCTAGGGAAATTTCAAGTCTGATTTCCATTTTGTATTTAATTTTAATAATTCCCCCTTTTGGCCATTCTCTCAGCAGGCGGAATGTATGACAAACTAGCAGAGCATTACTCTCAGTTACCACTTTCAATACAGTCAGGCTGAAGAAAACATAATCACTGTTTCCACTAGTTGAGTCATCAGGACAGAGGGTCACGTCATCTTACCATCATTGGTATGGTTATTGTTGAGTTCTTCCAGTTGTCTGACCCTGGTGTGTGAGTGGCTGCCTAAAGGCATTTAAAACCCTTGAGAGAATACAACATACCAGAGAGGCTAATATGACAACTATACGGAGAATAATAGCCAAGGATTGAAAAGCTCCCTGGAACAGAGATTCCCAAGGGCCAATATTTAACCAATTAAATAAATCAAATAGCTTATCAGATTCAAGCTTTATCTTTCTAAGTCAACCTACATTTTTTTGGATAACGTGTAACTGGGTTTATTTTTTTTCCTGAGTTATTTAGATAAGAACACATGAGACATGAACAGTTACATGTCCTCATAAATTCTTGGGACAGGATGAAAATAAGGATGTTTTATTTCAGGAAGTGATGTTACAGGTGAGCTTCCACCTAAATTAGGCCTCTATATGGCGTGATCAATCAGGTAATTTAATAAAGGCATTTCTATGGAAACAAAAGAAAAAGTTTAATAGTTAGAACAAATTATAAACTCAGTTTCTGAGTTTGGAGAGCAGCCAGTTGAGAAAATTTCCAGACTTGAGTTTGAAGCATCTTTAGATGGTGAAATGAGGAAAGCAGTTTCAATCCAATGGATGTCCTGCTTTGTAGTTTGACTGTCTTTGATGACGTCATCAGGTGCTTGGGTGAAC
Organism: Hippopotamus amphibius kiboko; assembly: GCF_030028045.1. Classification (NCBI taxonomy): domain Eukaryota; kingdom Metazoa; phylum Chordata; class Mammalia; order Artiodactyla; family Hippopotamidae; genus Hippopotamus; species Hippopotamus amphibius. Next base: position 97,647,285 of record NC_080196.1, read on the forward strand.
TCTAGTCAGGGGCCCTCACAGCAACAGGTATGAAGCTTGTCCATATACGATTCGTTGTGGTGGTTTCTCTGAGGTTTATGGGTAGATGACAAAACCTCAGAGATGATGAACAGGAAACAGGACTAGAATCTGATAACAGATATACTATAGTTTTTATATTAAAACAAATTTTTTCTATAGTCATCCCATTTTTATAAAAGATAATTACAGTGAAACTAATTTGTCCATAAAATAAGACTAGTTCTATTCAATGTGGCTTGATTATTTATATAAATGTAGCAATAATAATGATTCTATTCATATTCTCAAATATGACACTCCAGTCAAAGCTTTGGCACTATTCAAGGGGCTTTATTGGTCCCATAAAGTCAACCTCATTTCCTTAAAATTGTCTGATAATAGGGAATCTCAGATTAAATCTTTAAAAGTCTCTTTAGACTAGGAAGCCAAGTTAAGGATTTGTCTAATCGTGTCTTATCACAAAGAGAACAGATTCTTATTGAACTTATGTAAATACATGTATTGCTTTTTTATAAGAAGAAAGAGCAAATCTTTTGAAATCTTCTGTAAAATCTAAGTTAGTTTGAGGTCAAAAGGACAATTCAGAATTTGACTTGGGGAAGTCTGTCAAAAATGTCAAAAGATTTAAAACACTTGATCAAATAGGATCACAGGTAACTGTGAACTAATACTTAGTTATCCATTCTACAAAGTGACATTAAAAGATTTCAAAGGCAAATACAGAAAGTTACATAGTTGTAAAACAAACAAACAAACAAAAACTCCTAGATGATGTAAACTTGAAAAACATTTGGGTTAGTTTCTACATTTCTAAGAGTTTTAGGAATACTTAATTTACATAAGTACTTATTTTTATTCAAGCCAATTTAATAGTGCCCTTTTAAAAATATCACATATATGTAATATACATACATACATACATATACACAAACATATAAACAGACCCAGAGACCTTAAAACTTTCATTTCAAATTTTTTGCTATGTCTCAAGTACAGTAATACAAAACTCAAAAGAATAGCTGGATCCAAACTGTTTCCAGCAGAAGGACTAAGTTAAGGTTACTTGCTCAGATGCTGAAGTTTTTACTACAGTTTTTTACTTGCATGCTGTAAGGATCTTTTTATTTGAGAAGCTATTTTTGGAGTCATTTTGTCTTTTAGAAGCTTCTGCACACCCATTCAAGAATGCATTTTCCAAAAAGCCACAAGATCCTGTCCATACTCAGTGTACAAACAGGAAGCAGGGGTTTTTTAAGGAAGGTGAGGAAAGAGTTTTGGATCAGGTGGAATCCATCTTTGTCTTTAGATTCCGTAAGATGTCTTAACCATGAGAGATCCTATTTTTCAATAGCCATTCCAAAACACAGGGAATCAGTGTTTCCTGCCTTTTGAACAGAATAGGATGACTTACGAAGACACTATGACAAACAAAACATAGGTATGCACTCTAAAGTCAGAGCACTCCAAATGCAAAGGGAGCAAAGCTTAGATCCAAGAGAGACATGCCCCCCAGCTCCAGGCTGGTAAGGAAGCAATGACCTCAGGGGCTCTGTGGGAACCAGCACCTGGTGGCTCAATGGCCTTGGAGTTATTGGCGATCTTCTTTGACTCCCAGTTCAGACGCCAGAAATTGTCAAAAATCCAAAAGCAGCAAAATTAAAAACGCCGGTTCAAGAAAACGGATTTTAGTTAGGAGTTTCTTACGCATTTAAGAACAGCTTGTGAAATAGGAGCTATCAAATTCAAAACTGGCATGAAACTCAGGGGCATGATGTTACAGGGTGGTTTATAAAGTGAAAATGAGAGAGTTGTTTAACCTTTACAGTAATTGGTTATTACAATGGGGGTTTCCAGATGGCAGGGGACTGGTTAAAAAGCGATTATCTCATACCATTTTAGAAAGATGGCAAGTTTCTTTACAGTATGGCTTATAAAGTGAAGATGAGGAAGTTGTTTAACCTTTACAATGATGGGCTATTACAACTGGGGCTTGGGGACAGCAGGGAATTGTTTAGAAACGAGTATCTCATACCATTTTAGAAAAATGACCAGGTTTCTTCTATAATGATCAGAGGCATTTAAAGAAATAACCTAAGGTAAGTTTTGCTTGTGTCCATAAGCTAGATTTAGTTTTGCTTATGTGGCTGAAGTGGTTTTCTCTGCCCAGGGAGTTTTCAAGTCCAGTCTCCACGTTGTGTCTGATTTTCACACTGAGCACAGATGCAGGTCGGTGCATGGATTTGATACTGGGAATGTGTGCAAGCTCTCTTCTGATGGCTTCCACCTTCTCAGTGAAACAGCGAGCCACGATCATCAACTGACGTGCACATGCGGAAGGTCTGAGGAGAGACAAAGTAGAAATTAGTTACATGCGAAAGTGTGAGTGGACCCAAGAGATGCAGTAGAACTGCACACTGGAAGTTAGTGGGCATGAGTTCAAGGCCAGGGGCTGTGTGTATTTCTCCCGTCCTGTTCCACTGCACGGCCACAGCTGCAGGGCAAGGGGACAGTGGGATTGAACAGGGTTGGGATATTGAGAGAGAAGCTAGCAAGGGGAGCACATACGTAAGGGAGTAAGTATAATGAGGGGTTGAAGGTGGGTAGGGAGGGGTGAGGCCATGGTTGCGGGGCGGGGGGGTGGGGAGATGAGGCCAGAGAGAGGGTGGAAGCTTCAGTCACCCACAGCGCCTGCGTCAGCGTTACTTCATCGATGCGGGGAAACAGGCGGCGTGAAATGGAGAGATGTGATGTGGGGTCGCAGAGTAAGATGACTGGGCTCGAGGGGCTGGCGATGATAACAGCAGCCAAGGGTGTGACTCGGGAGGAGGGCAGGGTGGAGGGTGACACGGATTGGAAGCGGGGAGGTCAAGGAGCAGGTGGGCTAAGGTAGAAAGGACCACCTACCGAGAATTACGGCAGGAAGACGAGCAAGGGTGACGGGCCGCAGGAGGTAACGTCTTCAAGGAACGAGGTGGTGCGCGTGGGGCTGGTGGAGGACGGCAACCTGGAGGGGAAGCGGGTGGTAGAGGAGGACGGCGCGAGAGTAATGCCAGGACTTTGGGGGCAGCGAGCCTAACGGCCAAGCGCACAGGCAGAGCCAGCCTGCCGGAGTTTGCGTCGCAGCCCAGACGGTGATTCGCTGTGTGACTTGCCGTAACTCATGTGACCTCTCTGAGCTTCAGTCTTCCGGTCTTTAAATTGAGGATAGTGACCGAGCTGAAACGTGATGGGGTTGTGAGGACTGAGCAGACCCCGGTCCACGGCGGGTGCCACCCAGGTGATTGTCATTGTCACTAAGAGGAAGGCTGTGGCTGTGGACGCCAAAGCACAGAACAGCGTTTTAAGAAGCGGTGCAAGGTCATACAGCCCCTGAGTTGTTCTGGGACCGTAAACCCAGGCTGCCCAGCTCTGAAGCCCTGACAGCCACAGTCAGCACCGCTGACGGACGTGATGCTCCCCCGCCCAGCCAACGGGGAGTCCTTTGCCTCCTTGTCCCCTCTCCGACCAGACACCCCCTCCACTCCGCAGAGCTTCCCCTCGAGGCCCTGGTGCTCTCAGGAAAGCACCTGACGTTTATCCCTGCTGAGATGGGAGGGACTTGAAACAGGGTGCCTCGTTCCCTCAGACCTTGGCTTTGACACAAAAGGAATCAAGTACAAATGATGGATTTCCCTGATGAGAAGGGGGCCCACTGGGGATGCAGCCAGGCCTTCTGTGATCCCCTCAAATCCCCACCCTGCCTTTCCTCAGGGCTTCCTCTCATGGCCAACATTGGCCTTGCTAAGCAGCCTCGGTGGGCCGATGTGAAGCCCTGGACCCCAGGGGAGATGGCAGCAGCGGGCAGTAGCCCCAGAAGGTCAAGAAATGGGGGTCAGCCATTGGAACGGAGATCCAGTGCCCTCACAGGAAGTCATGTGGACCCAGAGACGTGACGCCACTATCCTGAGGTCACACAGCTGCTTGCTGGTAGGACAAGGGCTGGAACCTAGGTCGTCTGCTGCCCAGCCCTGAGCTCTTTCCCCAGCCCCACACTCAGGGATAGACTCAGAAACCGACAGCCAGACAAGGACTGGGGGTGTTGTTATCCACATTTAAAATACCATTTTTAACGAAAAGTCGTGGCGATGAGCCTTCCCCCTCACTTTGCTACACTGAGAGTTTTGTCATTGCACCATATGCCGCAATGACCAAGTATAGATTTTTGTGACAAAATTAGCATGGCTATTAAAGACTGTAAAGGAAATAATCAAAAAGCCAGAGTTAGAGGCAGGGCAGCTAAATTGTCCTCCTCTGCTCTGCAGCACATCCAGACCACTCATCCAGGCTGGGAGGGGGCTGCAGCACCGCTTTCCCATGCCATGCTCCCGGGTGGATGTGGCCTGGGACAGAGAGAAGGGGAGACAGTGCAGACAGGAGAACATGATGGAGGGGGTGGGGGGAAAGGGGGAGGAGGGGGAGAGATGATGACAAGCTCATGTCATAATATGCTTACTACGTGCCAGGCACACTCTGCTCTCCACAGCCCTCTGAGGCAGCTATTATTATTACCCCATTTCACAGATATGGAAACTGAGGCACAGAGAGGTAACAAGATTGAAAATGAATCAGATCCTGGCCTGGGAAGATCGCGGAAGCTTTGTCCATCACTTTCACCTTTTTCCCTCCTTGCTGGTGCTGACTTCAGTACATAAACATGCTCAGGTGCCCCATTTTAATAAAAAGATTTCCTTCACCTTGTCCACAACAAGCTACTGCATCAAGAATTTTTTCTTTCTGCCACCAGCTTCCTTGAAAGACAAACAAATCCTCGCCATTCCTGCTTTCTCAGCTCCTGATCCTGCGTCACTTCAGGCAGACTTCCATCCCCCCATGACACCCTTAAGATGACTGCAGTTGAACTCCTAAGGGTTGGACCCAGCCCTCCCTCCTCCCCAGTCTCCCTCACTCTCTTCCTCTTCTCTCCTGAGGCATCACTGACCACCCCCCGACCGTGGCCTCCCTCCTCCATCATCAGTCACACCTCTGTCCCCTTCTGCCTCTCGAAAACTCTGCCTCAGTCACCTTCACTAGCTCCTCTTCCTATGCTCACCTCCTAAATTAGCTCTTCCTCAACATCCCAAGGAGGCTCTTGGGCACAAATATTTGGGCAGTGGTTCTCAGCCCTGGGGAGGCATTAGAATCACCCACCCCAACGCCAAAGGCTCTGAATTCACTGGTCTGGGATGCCACCCATCATATACATGTATTTTAAAGTCCCACACACAATTCCAGTGTGTGGCGGGGACAGCAGTTCACTGATGTAAGGCACCCTCCACATCTTGGAAGAGGGGGTACTGGGGACACACTCAGGTAAGAGGAAAGCTCAGAGACAGTCCCACGAGGAAGGCAGAAGAGGTGGGGAAACCTTCCCCCCACTCGAAGTGGGTGCCTGATATCTGTGCTGCTTCTGGTTCCTTACGCCATTTCTAAATCTTCCCACTTCTAAATCTTCCCAGTAAATCCAATCACCCACAACCCACTCCAGGCTCAAAGTCGGCGGCTAGAAAGGAAAAAGGAATGGAATAGACCAATTTCTCCTTGTTAAGACAGCACCATAAGAATTGTTTTATTGCTTTATTTGGAGCTTGATTTTTTTTTATAAGATCAGGCAAAACGAGCATCAGTATTCCACACAACCACAGAGGTGACCCTTGGTATTCAAGGAAAAAATAACATAAAGCAACAGACCGTTCACATTAGAATCATGTTCGATGCTATTTTTTTCCTAACAGTCTTTTCATGATTCAGATCATTAAATGAGAGCATTGGAAGTTCCCTTCAAGGCTGTCTGGCTCAGCCCTTCAGCCGGTGAGGAATCAGTGAGGCTTCATTCAAAGAGCAGGGACTAACCATCAGACGGACATGAGTTTTAGTCCCAGCTTGACCACTTTCTAGCTGAGCCACCTTGGACATGTTACTTATATTAAGGTCCCTCAGTTTACTGGTCCGTAAAATGGGACTCATGATACCCACCTCCACCACACCACAGAGCTGTCTGAAGAATAAATAGGTCAACAATGCATTTAGTCCTCTTAGTTGAATTCTGAATCCTGAATGGGATATTTGACCTTGAACCCTGACCACACACAAAACATTCGAGGATAGCAGGGTGACCCCATCGGTTTCTACCACTAGCATGTAGGATGTTCTGTGGCATCAGCCTCGTTGGTAGACTATGGGGCCACCTGGGCAGAAGCCCCCATCTGCCAAAATATCTTCTCGCAGCAGTTTGCCACAGTGCCGGGAAGCCCATCGTCACTCACATGGTGGGACCAGGAAGCAGCGTGCTAAGGTGGGAGGGGGCCCACACTGGAACCTAAAGAATTAAACTGACCCCAATTCTACAAATTTCTAGCTGTGTGATTTGTGCTTCCTGCAGGTTCTAGCTCCAGCACCGAGTCCCCACGTCCTCAGGGAACTGTTTCCTGACCTCCCTGACCAAGCCAGCCTCCCGCCCCGCTATCCCTCCTGTGGCCCCCACCAGCTCTCCTCCGCAGCACCCAGCATACTGCTAGTTTTATATTTTCTTGTAAAAGAGGACGCTCCCTCTGGTTTCTTGCTGACCGTTACATTCACACATAAAGCACAGTGCCCAGCACTTAGCAGGAACCTTATAAATACTCGTTCCATGAGGGAACGTGGTTCACAAAGGCAAATTTGAAGTCAACTTTTAAAAACACCAGTAAACCCTCGGGTTCATCTTACTTTCTGTTAAATAATTTTTGAACCTCTCTGGGCCAAGACTAGCTTGGGGCCTGATGGAATATCTTTATGCTAGAACGTCTGAATGCTCTCCCATTCCTCTGTGCACACTTAGGCAAACATGTCTGGTACAGAGAGGTTATCAGATGATCTGCCTTCCCCAGCACCAAATCCTGTTTCCCTGGCACTTCCCAGCGGCTGCTGATAAATCAGCTGACAGCTCTTCCCTCTGGCTTAGGAGTCAGACTTGCCCTACGGAGGGACTCATTTCAGGGAGCTCTCCTGAAAATTCTCTGCTGACCTCTGCTCTTCCCGTTTGTAGAATCCATAACCAGAAACAGAGCCAGAAACAAGGCTCTGTCCACTGAAGCCCGGGGTGGTGGTGGGGGGAGGGGGGCTGCCCCACCAGATGAGGAGGTGATCCTTCCATCTCCCGTGAGGTGGAACCCCAGAAGCCCCTGAAGGGAGCCCAGGTCTTCTCCCTGCATCCTACCCGAGAGGGCAGGGCTCAGATACTGCAAAGTTGGAGAGAGAGATTTTTCCACAAAAACATATTGCGCTTCCGACCCAATGAGATTTAAGCAAACAAAAGATGGAACGTGCTATTTTTTCCTCCTAAGGTCCTCGATGTCACATCCAGCAAAAATAGGTTACTCATACTGTGGTATCTATTGTCTAAACAGTTATTTGTACAAGAGGAAATGCGGTGATGGCGGGAGAGGCCACCTGGCAAGGAGGGAGTGGGAGGGGAAGAAGAAATGAAGGAAGAAAGCAGGAAGAAGGAAAGAGTAGAGAGAAGACACAAAGAGAAAGAGAAATGACGGCGGGAAGAAAGCTCATTCAGGGGAATTTTTTTATTACATTCCAACCCAAGGAAGCTGTGTACACAGGCTCCCCGTTTTCTCCTTCTGAAGCCTGAAGGCAAACCAAGATGCTGTGTCAATTACAGAAAAAATCAATGAAGATACTGTTCAGGAGTCCTTTTCACCATTCAGCGCGGATGATATCCTTCACTTTCTAGCACTGATTCATTTACTTTCAGCCTCTCTGGGGGCTGCTGACATATTGCTATCTCTGAAGAATCGGAAGCAAAATCACCTTTGTTTCTTACTGCAACTTGTTCCTCTGTACGGTTTGTTAGAGGAGTTACGTGCCCACGCTAGGCCTGGAGGGCTCAAGGGTGAGAGCTCACTGGGTGAAGCTGAGGACTTGGGTGCCTCCTTCCACCAACCTAGCATCTCGGCTGAGGTGTCCAGGGCCCCACAAGGCCTCCAGCCTCTAGGCTGAGAACCTCTCATAGTTTCACAGCCCATTCCCTTCATTGTATCTCTCTGGATGCTAATAAATTAAAACCTACCCAAGTGCTAGGACCCTCCCAGCTCAATAGCATTAAGGAATGAGCCTTCTTAGAGAAATAAAGCCATATTCCAAAGCAATGGCATTGATGAAGGAGGTGTAGCCATTACAACATGTGAAGAGCATCCCAGAAGCAAGACTTGTAGGTGAGGTATGTGGCCACTTGTGTAGCTGAAACCCACCATTACAGAGTCATTCATTTGAGTTAAGTAATACCCTTCTCCTCTGGGCCTGCTTTAGATTTCAAACGTTTCTAGGGACAGGGAACTCTGCTCAATGTTATGTGGCAGCTGGGATGGGAGGGGAGTTTGGGGGAGAACGGATACATGTTTATGTATGGCTGAGTTGCTTTGCTGTGCACCTGAAACTATCACAACATTGTTAATCGGCTATATTCCAATATAAAATAACAAAGTTTAAATGGTAAAAAAAAAAAAAAAAAAAAAAGGCAAGCAAAAAACCACAAATACATGAAAATAAACACAGTAACCAGAAAAAAAAAATTTCTACGGAGGTCAAACCTTCTGTCCCTGTACTGGTTTCCTCTTGCTGCTGTAACAAATTACCAAAAATTTACAGCTTAAAACCACACAAACTTATTCTCACAGTTCTAGAGGCCAGAAGTCTAAAATGGGTCAGCAGGGCTGCCTTCTTTCTGGGGGCTCTAGGAAAGGGTGCGTCCCTTGCTTTTTCCAGCTTCTAGAGGCTGCCTGCATTCCTTAACTCGTGGCCATCTTCCTCCACTTTGAAAGCTTCAGCAGAGCATCTTCCAGTCTCTGTCTCTGTCTCCTTCTGTCTCTCTGTCTCTGCCTCTGTCTCTGTCTCTCTGCTTCCATCATCACATCGCCTTTTCTGACTCTGCTTCCTTTGTCGCGTCTCCGTCTCTGCCTTTGACCATCTAACGTCCCTCTTATGAGGACTCTTGTGATTTCATTGGGCCCACCCCATAATCCAGGGTAATCTTCCCATTTCAAAATCCTTAAATGAATCATATGTACAAAGTTATGTCTGCAATGTAAGGTAACAGATTCACAGGTTCTGAGGATTAGGGTATGGACATCTGGGGGAAGGCATCGTTCTGTCTACCACATTCCCCCATGTTTCATATGAGTAAGTGATGCAATCATATTTCTCCCCAGCTACTAGGTGACAGGGGAGATCAGTGGAGACTCAAGAGCTAGGGAAGAGAAGAACATTAGGTACTAACAGCGGGTAAAGAGTGACTAAATGAGAGGCAGAAGTGATATAGCATTGATTTCAATAGCTTTTTTCCTGAATTATATGACTAATATTGAAGGGGAAAAGCACTCAGTAGAATGGAGCCCATTCTCCCCAGATGATGCAAGAAAATAGATTTTTTAAATTCTGGTATTTTTCTACAATGAAATATTACTCTAAAATAAATAAATAAATAAATAAATAAATAAATAAATAAATAAATAAATAGGAATGAGTTACTGGTACATACAACATGACTGAATCTCAAAAATATTTTGAGTGAAAGAAACCACACACAAAAACTGTATTCTCCATGATTCCATTTATAAGAAGTTCAAGAACAGGAAAACTAATACATGGTGGAAAAAATCAGAACAATTGTCTATGAGAGGTGGGAATTTCTTGACGGAGGCATAAAGCAATGTTATTGGTGATGGAAATATTCTAAATCCTGATGGGGGTGTGGTTATACAGGTGCATACATTTATCCAATTGCACGCTTAATGACTATGCATTTCTCTGTATATAAATTTTACCTCAATTTTAAAAATTTAAAAAATAAGAAACATAGAGAATAAATCAAAAGACTCAAACATACATGTGCTGAAACTTCTAGAAGAGAACTGAGGAGCTGATGGCAAGGCAATATCCAAAGAGGAAATGGCTAGGAATTGGTGAGAGTTGATGACTCCTTAGATTGAGAGTATATGCCAAGTGCCAAGCAGAATAAACAAAGAGGAATCTCCACTTAGACATAGCATAGTGAAACTATAGGATGTTAATGATAAAATCATAAAAGCTATCAGAAAAAGATGGAGAGAGAGAGAGAGAGGGATAACCTACAAAAAACATGCTCACTAAACTGACCTCGATCTCTTCAGCAGCAAGAATGGATGCTTTAAGACAGCAGGACAATATCTTTCAAAGTGCTAAAGGAAAATGTAATAAAAACTATGTACTCTGCTAAATGATCATTAAAGAGTAAGGGCAAAATAAACACATCGTAGGTGTACAAAAATGAATAAGTTTTTTTACCACCCACACTCCCTCTCTGCATAAACCACTTAGGGGTGTTCTTCAGCAAAAAGAAAAATCAAACTAGAGGTAAGATGTGGGCTACCCAATGAACTTAGAAATTATAGAACACATTGGCAACTTTCATTAACTAGTAACTGTAGTCAGTCAAAGAGACATTTCACTTTTATTTTAAAATCATATGAAAGTAATATAATTAATGTTCATTGCAGAAAACTTGGAAAATACAGAAAATTATAAAGAAAGTAGAAACCACCCCCAGCCCAGCATCCCAAGGATCCCATCACTGTTTCCACTCACCCTGTATCCATCACTGAGGCCCTAAGCCAGTGCATATTCTTCCCAAGAATATTTTAAATGATACATATTATTACATTGGAATCTTGTTACATAAATGATAAAACCAATCTGCGTTTTGATTTGTCTCTGTATTTTACTTTTTCCATAACGTTGCTATAAAGATCCTTGTGCATATATTTTTCTATGAGTCGCTTTTTTGTTAGGATAAATCTCTAGCAAAGACTGTTCTAGGAGATTCTGACCATTGTGGCAAGGCCTGGCCTTGTTGGAGCAGATGGACCTTTTAATTACTCTCAAATGAAAGGCACTGGAGGAGTGCAAACAGCCCTGGAATGACGATGCCAAGAATACACAATGGGAAAAGATAAGTCTTTTCAACAAATGGTGTTGGGATATATCCACGTGGAAAATAATGAAATTGGACCCTTATCTAACACCATACCAAAAATCAACTCAAAATGGATTAAACACTTAAATATAAGACATGAAACTACAAAACTCCTATAAGAAAATATAAGGGAAGATCTTCATGACATTAATCTTTTTTTCTTTAGACAGTGTTTTTATTTTATTTTATTTTATTTTTTTATTTTCTTAATAAATATTTATTTATTTATTTATTTATTAGCTGTGATGGGTCTTCATTGTGGTGCACAGGCGTCTCATTGCTATGGCTTCTCCTATTGCGGAGCACGGACTCTAGGGGCCTAGGCTTCAGTAGTTGTGGCCTGCAAAATTGTATAGCCACGTAGGCTCAATAATTGTGGCTCTCGGTCTCTAGAGCATGGGCTCAGTAGTTGTGGCACATGGACTTAGTTGCATGTGGGATCTTCCTGGACCAGGGATCAAACCCGTGTCCCCTGCGTTGGCAGGTGGATTCTTAACCACTGCCCCACCAGGGAAGCCCTACATTGATCTTAACAATAAATTCATGGATATGACACAAAAGGCACAAGCAATAAAAGCAAAAATAGACAAGTGGGATTACTCTAACTGAAAAGTTTTTGCACAGCAAAGGAAACACTCTACAGAGTGGAAAGGCAACCTGCAAAATGGGAGAAAATATACGCAAACCATATATCTAATAAAGGGTTAATTTCCAAAATATATAAAGAACTCCTATAATTCAACAGCAGAAAAAACTAATAACTTGATTAAAAAGTGGGCTAAGCACATGAACAGACATTTCTCCAAAGAAGGCATACGAATGGTACATGAAGGCCAACAGGTATATGAAAAGATGTTCAATGTCATTAATCATCATGGAAATGTAAAACAAAACCACAATAAGATATCACTCACATCTGTTGGGATGGCTATTACTAAAAAGAAAAAGAAAAAGACAAAAATATCTGTTGAGGATAAAGAGAGATTAGAACCCTTGTACACTGTGGGTGGCAATGCAAAATTGTGTAGCCACTATGGAAAACAGCATGGAAGTTCCCCCTAAATTAAAAATAAAACTACCATATGATCCAGCAATCCCACTTCTGGGTATGCATCCTAAAGAATCAAAATCCGGATCTCAAAGAGATATTAGCGCTCTCATGTCCATAGCAGCACTATTTGCAATAACCAAGATGTAGAAACAAGCTAAATGTCCATCAACAAATAAAGAAACTGTGACGTATATTCAATGGAATATTGTTCGGCATTTAAAAAGAAGGAAATCCTGTAATAAGTGACAACATGGAGGAATCTTGAGGACATTATGCTAAGTGAAATAAGCCAGTTACAGAAGGACAGATACTGTATGATGCCACCTCTATGAGATATCTCCAATAGTCAAACTCCGGACTTCCCTGGTGGTGCAGTAGTTAAGAATCCACCAGCCAATGCAGGGGACACAGGTTCAAGCCCTGGTCCAGGAAGATCCCACGTGCCACGGAGCAACTAAGCCCATGTGCCACAACTACTGAGCCTGTGCTCTAGAGCCTGTGAGCCACAACTACTGAGCCCATGTGCCACAACTACTGAAGCCCACGCGCCTAGAGTCCATGCTCCGCAACAAGAGAAGCCACCGCAATGAGAGGGCTGTGCACCGCAACGAAGAGTAGCCCCTGCTCACTACAACCAGAGAAAGCCCGCACATAGCAACGAAGACCCAACGCAGCCAAAAATAAATAAGTAGATAAATAAATAAATAAATGTTGAAAAAGATTCCTTAAAAAAAATAGTCAAACTCATAGAAACAAGAAAGGAATGCTGGTTTCCAGAGGCTGGAGGGAGAGAGAAATGGGAGTTGCTAACCCCTGAGTATAAAATTCCAGTCATGCCAGATGAACACATTCTAGAGATCTGCCGCACAGTACTGTGCCTAGAGATAGTACTACTGTATTCGTACACTTTAAACTTTGTTAAGAGGATAGATCTCATATTAAGTGTTCTTATCACAGTACAATTTAAATTTTTTTACTTAAAAAAAAAAAAAGATGTTATTGTGAATCTGCTTCTGCCACTAACCAGCCAACTGCTTCCCTGGACTCCAGGAGGTTCCTATGTGACAATGGCTTCAGGCAGAGGATTTATCAGGTCCTCACTCCTCTGACCTTCAGTGATTCTAGAACTCAATGAGCAGCCCCAAACCCATCCAGAAAGAACTCTCCCCTCCCCCGGAAAAAGCCCGGGCTCTGACATAGTGGAAACTTCTCCCTAGTTCCAGCTCCCTGGGCAAGTGACACCAAGAAGTGAGAAGCAAGCGAGAGCTGCTTGCAGAGAAGTGAGAAACCACACGCCTGGGTGGGATCGGGTTTCCCCAGTAAAGACTGACTCTGACGCCCAGGCTCTGCTCGTGGCCTGGGATGCTGTGTGGGAGGCCAGGGCAGCTCCTCTCAAGCTCACCTCCCGGGGTAGAAGGCAGCCTGTCTCTGCCTCTGGCCCTTCACAGCGAACAGACCCACGGGCAGATGTTCTGGTGCAGTGCTTCCCACAAGCAGATGCCAGGGAGGCAAATCCTCTGGGGTCTGGGAAAAGGCATGAAAAGATCTGCAGGAAAAATCTGTTTTCACCTTTAAAATGCATGTGCTTTTTGTATTTTCTTCCATACTCTCTCCATATTTATTTTAGTGTAAAATCTTTCCCCCCTTCTTCAAGTAAAATTGGTCCCCCCCCCCGAAGATGCATTTCTCTCGTGCTTTAAGTACCCCCAGCACACATGACACCCCCGGAAGGGTCCGTACAGCTCGGTTAGCGAAGCAGGGGGCCCCTCAGGATTCCTCCTCCCCTGCCCTCTGTGCTTGCTCTCAGCACCTGCTTCTGGTCCCCAGTGGTCACTCCTGCATTTACACCTGGCTGTCTCTCAGGGTCACAGCCTTGGCAGGTTCTTCAATCCAGACAGCCCCCTTCGTTCTAGAGGATGTCCTGTGGCTGTCCTTAGACCCACAGAACCCCACTTTCCAGCACCAGCGAGGGGGGTACATTTCTGACACCACCTCCCAGAATTCAGTGCCCAGGGGACAGTGTTAGATCAGGGCACCCTGGCCAGACCCCTCACCCCCAACATTTGTACCTAGATAAATCTGGCCAAAGAGAACACTTAGGGCAGCTGGAAAGACGAAAATGGGGGAGGGTGGGGGAGAGGGCTGGTCAGAGCAACAGGAGAACAACGTACGAACTGAGATGTTGCTGGCAAAGGTGTGATGGAAAAGACCATGTGTGCAGGCAACCAGCCCCAACGCCTGTGCCAGTGGTCTTTCCAGGGGCACCGAGGTGTTCAGTTCCGGTGGGAAATCAGTTCTGGCGGAGAAAGGCTGGCACCTCCCGCCAATGTTGGTCCAGTCAGGAGCTGACCCACCTCTCCAGGGAGAAGTAAACCCAGCTATTTGGGCCCTCAGGAAAAACCAGCTATTGGCAGATTTTGCAAAAACATTTGCTCAAATCATTGATGCCTTAGAATGATTGTTTCCTTTCCCCTCTACTCCAGGAGTGGCAGCCTGGAATTTTCCTGATGGTTTCAGCCAGGAATTTCTAAAAATCAATGGTCTCCAAAGGTTTTTGATCATTCATCTCTGTTAGTAAAACTTTTAGATGCCCTCTTAATATATGTGTATCTAAAAACATAAATTATATACAACTGTACCTATATATTCATACATTTTAAAGCATACACAAAAAATAGGCATTTTCAAAGGGAGTTGAAAATTAAATACAAATAAAAGATCTAATGTTTCTTTCTCTACTCCAGCCAATTATCCGGTACAATCCAGGTTGGAGGCCACGGCTATAAGCAATCTCGTTGTCTGTTACTCTTTTGTTCTTTAAATTTTGTTTCAGGTGCTGTGCCTCTGTTCAGCCATTAATCTCAGACATGAATGTCTTTGTCACCTGGATAAATGTGTCTGAGAATGGGGAGCAGAGATGAGAGGATTAACCCTCACCCTCAACTCGAAGGACCAGCTACACATTCTGCAACAATTCCAAGTGTCTAAGTGACCACTGTGTGCCTGGCTCTGTGTTGAGCACGGCAGGCCGGGCATGGAATCTGCTCTCCAGAGCACTCCATCTCCACTGCTCTCCGCTACCCAGAACTCAGACTACCTCCTGGGGCATCCAGGAGGTAAAAGAAGTGATGGACCACAGGGTGATGACAGAAGAGCTGAGAGATCCTGGGGTCTGAGCTGCTCTCCGAAGGATGGGTAGGACACTGACAAATGGGATAGGGGGACATAGGACTCCCAGCAGAGGGATGGTGTAAATGATACGAGATTCAGCAGGAGTTGGTGATTATCATAGCTGGATGATGGATATAAGGGATTTATTATATATCAGAAATGGTTCATAATATTTATAAAGTTCTAAAAAATTAAACCACACTACCTTTTATGGTTTCTACATAACACTTAGCACCAGAGGAACCAACCTTGTTCATCTATCACCTGTCACTCCCATAGTATTAGCACCATGAGAGTGGGAGCTTGCCTGTGTCATTCACCACTAGGTTCCCAGAGAACAGAACTTGGACACAGTATGTTCTCATTAAATAATTAGTGGATAAAGGTCTAGTATTCAGATGAGCTCAAAGATGCTTTGGAGGAATGTATTAAGTACATAAAGTTCTTCACACCAAAGTAAGGGGGAAATTAACCTGATGCTTTATGTTGTTTTGGCAGGAAACTGACAAGAGCTGGCTGGCCAGAAGGGAAGAGCTGAGTCCACATGCAGGGGAGGTGTTGGGCTATGTCCCTGGGGGCCCATTATAAGAAACTTTCAGGAGCATCTGTCCTTCACGTAGGCTGAGTCGGGGCAGGGAGCTGTACAAAGCCACCTCACTCTCTTCTCCCCACTCCCTTTTATTTTCCCTCCTCTCCTTCAGTCTTTCCTTCGTCTCTTCCCACGCGCAATGAAATACTGGCCTTATCTAGCACTGCCGCTTCTCTTTAAGACTTCAAAAGTCTCTCTTTAGGAGGTCCCAGGGACATCAGGCCAGGGACCAGATTTTTAAAATAAATACATAAACATCAGAATTTAAACAATGTGGCATGGCACTGTCAGCTAAGATGCCTTTGGCCAAATTAAACCTAGACTCTACTGGTTTAAACAATAAGCAAGATTGATTTTCACATATAGCCAGAGGTCCTGGTAAAGGGAAGCTGCAAGATCAGTTAGATTAATTTCTCGTAATACCCTCAAGGACCCAGTTCCTTCTGCCTTTCTACCTTATCATCCCCAGTGTGAGATTTGTCCTCTGTCCTCATGGTCACAAGGTGGCTGCCACAATTCCAAACCTCCTGACAAATACGGCAATGTCCAGGGGAAAAAGAGTGACTGCTCTTCCCTCAGGTCTCCTTTTAAAACAGAGATACTCTTTCTCAGAAACCCTCCCTGACACTTCCTTTCATGTCTTTCCCATTGGCCAGAGCAAAGCTGAATGTGGCAAGAAAATGGAATCACCAGTGTGATTAGACTCATCAAGAATTGTTCTTGAGCAGGAGATGGGGGTTGAGGAGTTTGCCAAAGTGCCTATTACAGGCACCAGCCAAGAATCTCACTTCATTCTGAGGTATTAGGTAGAAGATACACCGTTATCCAAATTTCAATGTATTGACCATTGTGAAATGCAGTATGCAAAAGGTTGCTAGCCTATAAAATAATGGGAAAATATATCATTGATGAGAGCAGAGAAGAGAATTGCCTAATTCTAACTCTTTGGTAGAGAGAGGGGAGTGAGCCAGAAACTGGGGATGCTTTCTTGGAGGAAATGCCAATAACGAAGACATCTTGATATTTACTATATGCCCAGCACAAAGCTCTGTGCACTACATAATTAACTCATTTAATCTCTTCAATAGCCCTCTGACATATGTATACCACTCTTTCCCATTTGAGGTGAGGAAACTGAGGCATGGAGGAGTTAAATAGCTTTTCCCAGGTCACCAATTTAGTTAACTGGTCCCTGGATTCAAGTCCAGGCAGGCTGATTCCAGACCCATTCTTTTACTTCCCTGGATTATTCGCTCTCCTTAATATTGAAAAAGCTTTCCAAAGGGACAAACATGAGTTCCTCACATGTTTAAACTGAAGTAGGAAGTCTAGGCAGAAGGGACAGCAAATAAGACGAGTTGAAGGAGATGAGAAGGTTCAAGTACACTTGTTAGAAAGTGATTACCTGGCTCAGGTAGGAGACGGTTAGGACTATGGTTAGGTGGTACAAAAATAAAGGAAGAGGCAAACTGAAAAAAAATACAATTTTCAAAGGAAGAAATACTAGTACTGACATTGATATAATTGATTACGGGTATTACCAGAACAGAAGTTCATGCCAACAGACCTTAAGAAAATGGAATATCTATAAAGGATTCACAGGACATAGAACTGAACCTAGAAAGCTATTCAGTGTCCAAGCAAGTTGGCTCCCAAAGTCACTCTGGTAGTTCCTCAGTCTCTTCCAGTCAATGTTCCCCATGTTCTCCCTCCGTGGGCAGCCAAGCCAATGGATGGGTGGACCCACTTCTGCTCCAGTCAGTGCCCAGAGCACAGACTAGAACTGCTTCCTTACCAGAGCCACAGACAGGGAAGCGTCAGCCCAACGGGGAGATCATGATGTAAGCCTGGGAAAAGGAGGAAGAAGGTTCAAGGCTGATTTACAGGATGAAAAGGATGAGGCTATTGGGAGCAGTGAAATGGTTGGGAGACATTTAAAAGAACTAGTTCGTAGGAAGAAAGAAGATGATGTGTTCAGTTTCAAACAAGTTAGGTTTAAGGAGATGGTAGCACATCCAAGAGATGGCATTAGAGGGACAAGACAGGAATGCAGGTCAGGACTGTATACACAGATATGAGACTCAGTCAACTAGATGACCATCCAGTTATTGAGCGTGTGTCTGTCCTAGGTTCTAGAACTGTGCTAGGTTCTAGAGCCGCAGCCTCTGCGCTTGTTTGGCTTGCTTTCTAATGTTTAAGCCCTTGAAAATAAGTGATCCTTTGCACAAACCCTCACACTAGTCCCGGTATCCTGTGTGACCATGCAGAGAAAAGACAGAGCTTGAAGTCACGCAATTTGGGAAGACAAAATAAAGATGGTGAGGAAGAAATAAGACTGGGAGGGCGTCCTCAGAGAAGAATAGGGAACCGAGAGAAGGTCATTTATGGATGCCAAAGGAAGAGTGCATTTAAAGAAGAAATTAACATCCAGTGGCCCCCAGCTAATAGTGAAGGAAAAGCCATTGAATTTGACAGGAGGGTTGCCACTGGCCAGCTTCTAACAATGGTTTTTTAGCCTCACTGCATCAGAATTACCTGAGGAGCTTTAAAACACAGAGATGACTGGGAGCGACCGCCAAAGTCCTAACGCGATTGGTTTGGGATAGGGTCTCCGCATTGGTATTAAGTTGCTCAGGTGACTTCAATGTGCAGGTCAAATTGAGAAACACTGCTTTAAATAAAGTGATTTCAACAGTAGAGGCTAGATTGCAGAGAATAAAAAAGGAAAGTTTTTTTTTTTTTTTTTAGTAGAGAGACTAGCAGTCTTAACATCAGACACGGGTGTTTAGTCTCAGTCTCCTTCTGCCTTGCTGTGGGATTTAACCTCCTTGAGTCTTATCTATGAAATCAGGATAGAAATACTTGCTGTGCCCAACTCACAGTTTCCTTGGGAGGTCAAGATGGGATAATAGATGTGAGAGTACTTTGAAAAAAGACTGAAGTGCTATAAAAATGTAACATTTATAAGGTTGTCATTTTTTCCCCAAAGATGGCCCTAAAGATAGTGATTATCAACTGTAAAGACCTACATGGAACCAGCATCCCTTTCCACACTGAGCTCATGAAGAGAGCATCCTTTGATAAGTGTTCACAGCCACTATCTAAAGGTCTAATGCTGTCTGCAATCCTCACTGTTTCACAGCCAGCCTTATACCACATCTATAATAGATGCAGTTTCCACAGTTTTGCAAATCCTACCTAAAATTGCTAAACACACAGCCATCTGACATAAAACTAAAGAATTGAAGGACATTGCTGTAAAGGTTAAAAAGTAAGCTTAATGTTACAAGGTCCCCATTTAGTTGTCGATGCTGATTGTCATAGAGAATGTGGAAGGCAGAGGACAGATTGGGAGACATCTGGGAGGGCAGGCAATGCTGCAGGGTCAGAAAAGCCTAATTCCCCTGGCAGATGGGGAAAGGTTGTCCAAAATCTAAGCCAAAACCAGAAGAATTCAGTAACCACCTAGGAGTCTACTTCATACCTGCATATGCCTACATATATATATGTCATGCCAGGTCTCCAAGAAATGAAGCAATATTCTCAATCTTCCACACTCTGATTGCTCTTGAGGTAGCACCTGCCCCCCGGTGAGCAGTGGTACCTGTTTATGGTGACTAAGGTCCAATCATCAGGCTTTCTGTAATCCTAGATGATCATATTGGGAAATATATTGGGTTGGCCAAAAAGTTCATTTGGGTTTTTTCCATAACAGCTAACCCAAACCCAATAGTATTACAACATGCTGTCATCCAACTTCCAACTTTTGTTGGATATTTTCCTTTGGGAAAAATACATGCAACACAATTCTTTGTCAAGGACATAGCATACATAATGGTTGAGTTTCTTTTTTCTAATGAGCAGCTTGAACTCAGAACAAGAGTAAAACTTCTACATGGGAATGAAGCCAGGTGTCAGATAACTGGTGTAAACATCAGAG
The DNA here is from genome assembly GCF_030028045.1 of Hippopotamus amphibius kiboko. Taxonomy (NCBI): domain Eukaryota; kingdom Metazoa; phylum Chordata; class Mammalia; order Artiodactyla; family Hippopotamidae; genus Hippopotamus; species Hippopotamus amphibius. The sequence goes on from NC_080196.1 coordinate 97,667,095, forward strand.
AGGTGCTGGGGAGGATCGGTTACCTTCCTCACACCTCTGAGCCTGCCCTGGCTCCTTCTACTCGGGTTGCTGATAGGGAGAAGGTGGTAATTACATTCTCGATCTGCCTGCAAGTCCTCTGATGAGACCACCCAATCTCTTCTATCTGCAAAAAGGCTTTCGTCAAAACCGCCCTCCTCCAACCACAAGTACAGACACCCAAAGCCAGACACTCCCTCATCTTACACCACCTCCAACAGGATTTAGAGCCTTTGCATGTAAAACAACAGAGTGAAATAGAATTTTGCAATAAAGATGTAAAGAATTCCTCCCAAGTTTACACTGAGCATCTTAACCATTGAGAAGACACTTTCCTCATGTTCAACCATCCTTGTAAAAAGCTGACCATGAGGAGAAAGGGATACAGAAGCCAAGGTGGATACTACATACATCCTTGGATCCTTTTTAAATAAGAAACAGTCACTTTGAGGAAACATCTTTCATGCCCCAGTGTATAGACCCTAAGCTGCTGGCATGGAAGGCAACCAGGTTTGGTGAATAGAGGAATAACTATGTAGGCATTCAGTCCTATATTAAAATCATATTTTTTAAAAAGCTGCTGTGAACTTGGCCAAGTTATTTAATCCCCCTTAGTCTCTTGTTCCCTTATCTATGGCAAGGAATAACATACTATCATATAGCGTTACTGTGAACATGACACAGAACATGGAGGTCGATAGTATATAGCACGGCAGAGCTCAATCTCCCCACTGCCCTACTGAGACTTAGTTTTTCAATATTGGGAAGTCCAGTGACCTCTTATTCCTATGAATTCCCCGTGAACACAATACAAGAAATTTCATCTAGAGGCATGTGCTTATAATTGGGGGGGGGGGGGGGAGGGACACAGACCAGGGAGGGGATACGTAGCAGTCCACCCTTCAACAATTCCTACCATTTCCTCTGTGGAAGCTGTACTCATCAATAAGTCAGCATGCGGTAGTGCATTTTTTTAAATTACATGGGAATTTTATCACTTTTTGTTATAATAATATACAAACAAAAGTGTTTTTCCCCCTGCTCTCAAAGATATGTTGTTGACAGTTACAGTTTCAGAAGCACAAGGGACAAAAACTGCCCAAAAACTCAAGATGAAAGCTAAAATTAGATTTCTTTTTAAAATACCTCCCCTGATGGTACCTAGGAGATGTCACTGTGGCTGCTCTCACTGTGGGTGATTTCCTGTACCCACAGTCAGTGCGATAAAGAGACACAATAGACCTAAGAATAGCTTAAAACTTAACTGTAAGATTGTTTTTCAAGTAGCTTCTGCAAGTATAATACCTTGGCTTCTAGAAAAAGTAATCGCTGCAAACACTTGAAAAGTCAAAATTCTATGCAAGGATCCAGGAGATTAACACAATTGAATGTAATAGCTCCTTCCAAACCATTTCCTAGGGACTGGACCGCAAAAAGCCTTAAGACGGCTTTCCAAATACATTTTATTTATTCATTGAAGAAAAGGCTATTTGAAGTTCTTATATTCCTTTCACATATAGACACTTCACTGAGCTTTAAGAGAAGTCTGCAGGTGCAAAATGAGTAATTCCTCAGCTTGTGGAAAGTGTAATTATTGCAAACATCTGAAGTTCAAAATTTCATGCAAAATGTCTTTTGTAAAAGATACAGACAAAAACCTTCAAACAAATATCATTTCAAATTGGCCTCAGTTTTTTTTTCAACTGGCATTTATGTTTTAAAAATTAATACATTCTCAAAACTGATACAGCCACTATGGAGAACAGTATGGAATTTCCTTAAAAAACTAAAAATAGAACTACCATATGACCCAGCAATCCCACTACTGGGCATATATCCTTAGAAAACCATAATTCATGTACCACAATGTTCACTGCAACACTATTTACAATAGCCAGGACATGGAGGCAACCTAAATGCCCATCAACAGATGAATCGATAAAGACGTGCCACATATATATACAACGGAATATTACTCAGCCATAAAAAGGAATGAAATTGAGTTATTTGTAGTGAGGTGGATGGAGTCTGTCGTACAGAGTGAAGTAAGCCAGAAGGAGAAAAACAAATACTGTATGCTAATGCATTTATATGGAATCTTTAAAAAATGGTACTGATGAACCTAATGGCAGGACAAGAATAAAGACGCAGATGTAGAGAATGGACTTGAGGACACAGGGTGGGGTGGGGGGACGGGGAGGCTGGGACGAACTGAGAGAGTAGCATTGACATATACACACTACCACATGTAAAATAGATAGCTCGTGGGAAGCTGCTGCATAGCACGGGGAGGTCAACTCGATGCTTGGTGATGACCTAGAGGGGTGGGATGGGGGGGGTGGGAGGGAGGCTCAAGAGGGAGGAGATACGGGGATATATGTATAAATACAGCTGATTCACTTTGTTGTACAGAGGAAACCACACAACACTGTAAAGTGATTATGCTCCAGTAAAGATCTGAAGAAAAAAATTAATACACACTCCATGGCCTATGAATTGCACAGAGTATCTCTGGATGGCAACAGTGGCTGTCTCTAGGGAGACAAGGCTAGGAGGGCATTTCACTGTTCACAGTGCATCCCTCCTGTGCTTTATAGTTTATATTTAATTAAACGTATTCTCTTCAATAAGCGAGCCAACTCATGCATCCCATTCAAGGTGAATGATCTTTCTCTACAATCAGTACTGGAGACCGACTTTCTCCCTAACGTGAAGCTCAGGGATGCTGTAGCGCAGAGAAGCTCCTTGGCTTCTTTCCACACTGGGTATCAGCTGTATTGGGTGCTGTGCTGGCACTAAAGTATACAATGAAAATAAGATGCTGTCTCCTGAGTGTCCCTGCAGGATGGCTGGGTACCCCCCTCCTGTGCCCAGGCTCCAGCCCTGCCCAGGCTCCAGCCCTTCCCAGCCTTCTCCCAGCCACAGAGTACGCCACTGCTTTTCAAATATATCCTATGATCTTTTCCTTGTTGCCACGCACTCCCCACCCTTGTGATTAAATGCCTTTTTTTAAAATTTTTTATTTTTATAAATTTATTTGTTTGTTTATTTTTATTGGCTGCATTTGGGTCTTCGTTGTTGTGCACAGGATTTCTCTAGTTGTGGCGAGTGGGGGCTACTCTTTGTTGCAGTGTGTGGGCTTCTCATTGCGGTGGCTTCTCTTATTGTGGAGCACAGACCCTAGGCGCATGGGCTTCAGTAGTTGTGGCACTTGGGCTCATTAGTTGTGGCTCGCAGGCTCTAGAGTGCAGACTTAGTAGTTGTGGCACACAGGCTTATTTGCTCCGAGGCACGTGGGATCTTCCTGGACCAGGGATCAAACCCACGTCCCCTGCATTGGCAGGCGGATTCTTAACCACTGTGTTACCAGGGAAGCCCTAAATCCCTTTTTTAAAGAGGCTAGTGTGTGTTCTCTTCCTCAGTAACCCTGAGACACAAAGACGAAAGCAGGAGGTTTAAACACCCCTTCCTCTTGGCCCTGGAATACCAGTGGAACACACTGAAGCCACTAACTGTGTGACCTTGGCAAGTTACTTAACCTCTTTGAGCCTCAGTTTCCGCCATTCTTGAAATGGCGGCAGTCATTATACCATCAGAGAGATGGAGCGGAGACTGGATGAGATTAGTTATGGAAAATGCCTAGTGTAACACCCAGCACGTAGCAGGTGTGCAATACAAGTGAGATGACGACATCACCATTATCATCCTCTTCAGCAGTAGTCAGTGGTAGTAGCATTAACTGATTCTCCCTGTCAAAGGATGATGCTTTCAAATTTCCCAGGCCTGCACACATTTCCAACTCTCTGGACCTGCTTACAAGCAGTATGTAGCAGTGGACAGGCTGGGCTTTTAAAGTCAAAGAGGCTTCACCTTGAGCAAATCCTTAACATCAGTTTCTACAGCTATAAAGTGAGGAGAATCACACATTCCTCACCAGATCAGTACAAAGCTTACAGATGATGTAGAAAAGGCACATGGCACTTAATAAGTGCTCATACATGTTGGCTGTTTTCAGTTTAACTCCAAGGGGGCTTATCCATTCACTGGCCCCCAAAACACCTTTCTCTCTTCTGCCTCTACATCTTTGTTCAGCCTGGTTGCCCCTGACTGCCCTGCCTCTGTTACCATCTCCATCTCTGGAAACTTCCATATATCTTTCTAGTCTCAGATCCATCTGAGAGCTTTTGTGAAGCTTTCTTTGACCACAATGGCTTTTCCCACCTCTAAACTCATAAAGTATTTATCTTCTGTGGGGAAATAGGAGGTAGAAACGTAGAGAATCCCAAGATGTTTCCTCTGTGGCCACTGTTAGACCTACTAGAAACAAAGGAGTCAGGCAACAGCATACAGAAAGAACTCCATCATATGTGGCTTGGGAACAGCCCACTGGGAAACTGCTCTTTGGGAGTTTTCCACTTGATTGTTGTCTGGAGGGGTCACTTGCCTTTTCCAAAAGTCAACTCCATGATGCCTTTTTCAGCCATGTCTCATAACAGAAAATGGGTCAATATTTTCATTCATAAATTAAGGCACAAAACAAGCTGGCAGTAACTGGACACATCAGCTGACATCCACATGAGCAGTCACTGTTTCCATCTCTCCATGGGCCTGACTCCAGCTGCTCCTACACCCATTCAGTTCCAATCAGATTGCGCCCTTCATCTTTACAAACTGTGGACAGTTCTGAGCAGTGCTGCTAGAAGATACAGCATGTCACCAGGAGCCTTCATGGGCTCTTCTTTGTGGCAGTCAACTCACACTCTTGCTGTTCCCCAAATCCACCATAATCTTCCCTGCCTCCTGCCTTCCCTCTACTTGGGAATCCTAAAGTTCTTTACCGAATGAATCCCACTCATCCTTTAAAACCCAGCTCAGAGATTGCCCTCTATGAAGAACCCCACCACCAACTTCTCCAGACAGAGTTTATGGCCCTGTTCTCTCATCAATCCTTTACTGTTGAGCTCTTCACATAGTACTGCCATATCCTTACTCCTCTCTCCGTTCCCAGAACCACAAGCATCATGAGGTCAAGAACAATTTTATAACCCCTATGTCTGCCCATCAGGGTGTCTGACAGCCCACACATTTTATTTAATGAATTGATGGAAGACAACAGAAATAAATGAATGAATGATGCTGTTTCTAACAAAAGACACCACCCCTCCCAGCTTTCCCATCCAGGAGGTGCCTATAAATTACTCTGGGTAGATATGGGTTGGTGAGGAACTACACAGAGCAACAGAGCCATATTTGCAAAAGGTGGGTACTTCTTGCAAACAAAAAGTGGGAAAGTACTTTCATCCAAAATAACAGCTCCTCTAGAAAACATTAAGTCAAAGGAGTCTTTCATTTCTGTGTTTCTTGTATTCATCCTTCTGAACTCCTGTAGAGGTCTGATTTCCAATGAAACCTGAAAAGTGATATTTTGTAAAGGTACTCTACTTTTTAATTTACTAAGTAGCTATAATCCCAGGCCTGAAAAATACCATATCCAGCAGTTGCACTTGCTCTTTGAAGCAGCATTCCCAAGATTTTTTTCCTCTGGTAATTACTGAGTAATCCACTGTCACCTGTAGGCCTGGCATAGGATCCCTGTGTGCCTGTTTATTTTCCGGCCAATTTGGCCCCTTTACATCATATGACCTTCAGTGATCCATAGGCAATATGGGAATTATCCTAGTAGGGCTGTCTTTAGAAGGTTCACAGAAGTGTGCCAAGCATAAGTAATATACCAATTTTTAAATCCAGGCAGAATGAATCCATATCATATGTAAGAGAACCAAAGAGCTTCTCGTTTTTTACCATTTTTTGCAGAAAAATGTCTCACCAAGTACATCCTTTTCTATGCATTCTGTAGCGAGATATTTATGGGGTCAAAGAAACACACTAAAAACTTGCCCAAGCTTTTATTTATTAACTGCTTAATACAAGCCAGGAGCTGTGCCAAGGCCTTTACATGCCTTGTTTAATTTTCCCCCAATCCTGGGAGGTTTTTATTTCAGTTCTGTTAGATAAGGAATTTGAAGCACAGAGTATGCTAACAACGTATACAAGGTCACAGAGTCAGCGTTTGAGGTCCAGTCTGCTGACTCCAGAGCCTGGAGTTGTAACCAGTACTCTGACCTCTATGGCGTGTCCCCCTACTTTTTGTTCAAGAAGAGTTCTTCCAACATGTGTAATTCACAGACAGGTCTCATAAGATCTTATTCCTTTTGACATTTTACTCTATAGTCATGTGACCTCTTTTAAAAAAATAGTATTTAAAGATTTATTCATTTATTTTTATTTTTTGGCTGCATTGGATCTTCATTGCTGCACACGGGCTTTCCCTAGCTTCACCGAGCAAGGGCCACTCTTCTCTGTGGTGCGCGGACTTCCAATTGCAGTGCCTTCTCTTGTTGTGGAGAATGGGCTCTAGGCACGCAGGCTCAGTAGTTGTGGTGCATGGGCTTAGTTGCTCCACAGCAAGTGGGATCCTCCCAGACCAGGGATTGAACCCATGTCCCCTGCATTGGCAGGCGGACTCCCAACCACTGTGTCATCAGGGAAGTCCAAAAAAAATAGTATTTATTCAAATAATAGGGTTCAAATATTCATCATGCGCAGACATGTATGTGTTCTCTAAAATTTTTACATAGTAAAAAGTCCCATGGGGAAAAGATTGTATCCTCTTGACCTACATTTTTAGATTTTGATATAAAATATCTTGAGAAGGCACCAAATTACTAACTGCCTTTTCCACTGGAAACAGACAGTGGCATCCTGTGCACTGCCGTCCACAACCAGGCATGTGTTTCACAGGGAACTCATTAGGTCCTCAAACACTTATTAGGCACGCCTCTGCATAGACAGCATGCAGGTAGTGTGCGGAAACAGGGCAGAAGACAGGGTCCTGGTCCTGCAGGAGCTTACAGCCCAGGAGCTCACCACTTTGAAGTATTCAAAGCCCACTGATGGACCATAACATCAGGTCCACCAAAGCCCATACAACCAGAAGTTCAGGAGAAAAAGAAATCACAGCCACCTTGGAAAACATCAACTTGCTTTACTGGAAAAGGCTCTTGAAGGCCAATTTCTCACCTCCAGCTTCTTTCCTTAGTGCTTATTGACCATTCTTGGGAGGACCAGGCCAAGGGTAAAGCTAGCAGGAAGAAGTCAGAAGTTAATTGCAAAGGACAGAGCTAAAGAAGCATCCAAGAGCCTGCCTAAAAATGAATTAACTTTTATTTCCAATGGATATTGAAACAGGTAACATGAATATGCTAAAACAAATTGAAACTGCAACATAAAGTGTTAGGCGGTAAGCTTTCCTTCCATCCTCAGAGGCAGCCTCCCTTACTTGGTTCTTGGGCTCCTCCAAAAGAGAGTCCTGGGCATTTATAATGGACAGGGGCTTATAATGCCCCAGATTCTGGCCTAAGCTAAGCTAAGCTTCAGGGCAAAGTTGAGAGGGCCATCCTGAAGGCCCTCTCAGCTTTGCCCAGGGATGAGTGGGCAATGGAAAGTTAAGTCCAAGCAAACTGCTCCAGGCCTGGTCACCTCTGAGGCATGCCGGGTGTCCACGTTCAGCATGCTGGGGGTCAGACACGGGGAGGAAAGGGAGGGGGCGTGAGGCCCTCCACACTCACAGCTCAGCTTACAACTCTGCTAGGCACCACCCATCTTTTAGAGAGAAGTAAAGTAGGCACTGGGCACAGGAAGCAGATAGGGGAGAGATTATGGAAGATTCCAAGGCGATTTTAAAGCGCTCACAAGGCCCAGCTGATACTCAGGGCTTCCTTGCTGGGGTGCTGGGGCAGGTGCGGATCTGTGGGCCCCAGGGTTGTGCTCAGGGCTGAGCAGAGAAGCTTTTAAATGTCTGCTCCTAAAACCACTCTCCCTGCATCTCAGAAGCACCCAGCTCGTGTATTCTCCAGGACAGCAAATCCAGTTACTTTTCTTTATATTCCACGATATACTTATACAGCAATGAACTGTTCATTAAACTAAGTTTGGGCATCTGTCTGGCCACAGCCACCTTCTCGCCTGAATCCTCAACTGGGAAGGCCATTGACGCGGGCTGCAGCCTTCCAGCCTCAATTCTCCTCCCTCCGCCACCTCCCCTTTCCTCCCTCCCTCTCCCGCCCCTCCCCCGGTTATTTGGGAGATTAGAGTTCATTAATTAAATCCTGTGCTTAGATCGAACTGTAACATTATTCCAATCACATTTATCTTGCAGGCGGCAGAGGAGATGGCAGCCTCGCTGGAAACGCGCGGGGGAGCCTGAGCCGGCGGCCGGAGACGCACGGCGCGCCGCTCCATCGCCACGCCGCCGCGCAGACCCTCCATCTTCCTGCTCAGCCTCCTGGCCCCGCTCGCCCCTGCCCTGGGGGCCCGGCTTCTCTCTGGGGCTCCTGCCCGCCGCTACCCCCGGCGCTCCGCGGCTCCCCTGCCCGGTCCCCCTCCCCCCCCCCCCCGCACATACGCTGACAGGCGCGCGCGAACGCACACACACACACTCACACACACTGACACGCCAGCAAGCTGCTGGCCGCTCAATGGACCGATTTCCCCGCGTTTCCTGATTCCAACCCAGCCCGGGATGAGAAATTGCAAAATGGCCCGGGTCGCCAGTGTGCTGGGGCTGGTCATGCTCAGCGTCGCCCTGCTGATTTTATCGCTCATCAGCTACGTGTCCCTGAAAAAGGAGAACATCTTCACCACTCCCAAGTATGCCAACCCGGGGGCGCCCCGAATGTACATGTTCCACGCGGGATTCCGGTGAGTGCGGGCCTCTGAGCGCCCTCAGGTACCTGGTTTATGGGGGCGGGAGGTCGGGGGGGGGGGTGTTTTGCCTTCTCCGAGACACTTGGGGCAAGATGACTGCGTGGTCCTTCCATCCCTCTCTCTGATTCTTACACCACCACCACCACCCGTTTTTTTTTTTAACCCAAAGCCCCTAAAAGCTGTTGTCCTAATCAAGGTGATGGCATTCTCGTGATCCTCTTCGGCCTCCCTTCCCCCATTTCAAAAATGGGGGGAGAGTTTAAGGGAAATGATGGTGGAGGGAGAGGCCTTGTGTGTATTTGGGGGGGGGGGCATGGAAAGATGGACATGCGTGAGGTGAGTGCCTACCCCACGCCCTGTCCGCAGACTCCACCGCCGGGCTCCCGGCGGTCCGGGGCGCTTTCATGGCGCAGGCGCCGGACTCCTCGTGCGCTCTCGTCCTTTCCGCTCCCCAGCCCCTCACCCCATCAAATGATGCGCGGGGCTATTCTCCTGAAGCCCCTGGGGTATTCGACCTCGATCCTTCCCCCAACCCTCGCCATCGCCCCCCCCACCCCCCGCCCTTTCCGGGATTTCTGCAGTTCCCCCGCCCTCTGCGGGAAGCGCGCCTCCTAAGGGCAGCCTACCCTCGCCCCAGGTCCAAGTCAGCGCCCGGCGCGAGGCTGGACTGAGAAGGCCCCAGGCGAAGCTTGGCGCAGCTCATTGAGAGCCTCTGCCCTAACTGTGCCCCGCTAGGAGCTCTCCCAGCAGAGCCCCTGAGCGGCGGGTGGCAAATACAAACTGCGCCCTGTGGCCCAAGCCAGGCCGGAGGCGCGAAACCTAGAGAAGCCCCACATGGGCAGAGCGGAGTTGGCCAGAGGCCTCCGGGGGGGGGGGGGGTCCCCAGGCAGGGGACAAGGAGGGAAATCAGGCCTAGGCTCAAGAAGGAAGAGGTTCGGGAAGGAGCCACCCCCAGCCTTCCCCGGGGTCTCCGGTTCATCTGCCCTTTCTCCAAAAATCCGTCTGGCGGGACCGCGGGGGCGGCGCGGGTCCCGGGAGCGGCGGCGCGGCCGCTGTCCGCGGTGCTGACGCCCTGGTCCTCCGCGCTCGTCAGCTTCCCGCAGGGCGTGCGGCTCCCGCCCCTGCCCTCCGTGAGACGGCCATTTTATGGTCTCCCGCACCCGGGGGGATGCACCATGGAGACGGATTTGCCTAGTTCTCTTTCTTCCTCCCGGGGGTGTGTGGGGAGCAGAAGGTAGACCAAATAAGAAGGGGCTCTGGGGCGAGATGTAACCCGTGCGTGCGCCAGCCAGCCGCCCCCCACCCCCCATCCCCCATCCCCGATCCCCGCCCCGCTCCCACCGGCTGGGCTTCAATGGCTGCCTCGGCTCCCCAAGCTGAGGCCAGCACTTTTGTCTGTGTGCTCACACTCCTCTCCAGGTCACAGTTTGCGCTGAAGCTTCTAGATCCGTCATTTGTGCCCTTTCCGCATTCTCTGACTCACGAACTCCAAGCCAGACCTAAGTGGACATTTAATCGGACAGCGTTTTTACATCAAAGGTAGGATAGGGGGAAAAGATCCAAAAGGTGTTCTGAATTCTGGAGCTCAAAAACAAAACAAAACGAAATAACACAAAACGACAAAAATCTACCCCCGGCAACCCGAGGTGTATTTGCATTGTCTTCTTGGCCTGACTGCACAAAGGCTGATGAGTGATCCTTTTTTATTTAAATACGTAGTGCCCTCTCAGAAAAAGAAAACATCGAAAAGATTAATTTGAATGGAATTTTAAAAAAAGATATTTCCAGTATCTTCCCTAACTTAAGCTTAATTGAGCACCATGATTTATACTTAACATGTATGGCTAATACTGCCAAAGCCATTTGTTTAAAAAGAAAAAAAAAAGTTAATTACAAAAAGACCACCCAATGCATTTTCATTCTCCCACTGGAAAAAAATTTAAAAAACAAAGTAAAAAAAAAGTATTGTCTCATTAAAACACAAGACACTATACTTCATCCCTAACAAATTACTAGTAAAAATCTCGACCCAAATATATGCAGGTATTTAAGTATGGTTTTGGTTTTTTACTTGTTTGTTCTTATTAAACTTTTATAGCTTTAACAATACTGGAGAAGCTACCCAACATTATTCTTGGTTGTCTTGCAGCAGCTTCATTTATACATGGAGTTTTTGTATATGGGGGGGGGGTCCCTTTTCTTTTTTTCTTTCCTTTCTTTCCTTCTTCCTTTCCTTCTTTTCTTTCTCTTTTTTTCCCATTTCTTTTCCTTTTTTTTTTTTTGAGGTAGGGCAAGAAAGATGGGATTTATAGAAATGTATTTATTCTCCTCAGTGACTTCTGGTCTACTCTTAGCAATCCCAGATAAGTCATTACTCCTCCCTTGGTGGGATTATTATGCTGCTAAATGGAATGTGAGCCATCTAGTGTATTCATTAGGGGTATGAATACTTATTTTACGAATACGTATTTTACCACTCTGTTGAGGGTGTTGTGTTTTGGTCACAGAATTTCTAGTTATCGCACTCTTTTGTTTTAACCTAATGATGGAATTAAAACAAATTCAGGAGCTAGCTATCCATTGGTGTCATGAAAATGTTTACTTGAAAAGTTGACACACAGTCATATGATTATGATTAAAAATTTTAAAACATTGTTTAATTAGAAATTAGTCCATGATAATAATTAATTCTAAAACTCTGAAGATTTTTTTAACTTTTGAGGTTTTAATCAAATATTAATTTTATAGACAGCCCAGAAAATTTTCATGGGTTGAATACATTATACCTTTTCCCGAAACATATTTCTGACTCAGTAAAAATATTCTTCCCACACTAGGCCACGTGACCCAAATAACCAGTTAGAACAATATTTCCTTCTCAAAACTTCCTTCCTTTCAATCCATTTAATAGGTAATCTTTAATTAACTTTCCCAGTATCACTTTAAACTTATTTTACCTTTGTAACAGTTTGTAATGAACACTATTGGTAACTTTGGAAGTTCTGGCTTAAAGCTTTCAGTTCATGTTGCTCTGTATTTTGACAAACGAAGTAATTTTTTAAAAATAAGATTCCAGGTAAAGTGATGATATGCAAAGCATTTAGTTTCATTTCTGCTATTTTTTTAGGCAAAAGATACAGGAGGGCCAATGTGATTTCTTAGAACTGGAGAACCTAGTAGCAGAGTAACACATGACTGGTCTCTCTTACATATTTTAAAAAAATAGCAGACACTTTAAGAGGAGATGCTTAATTTCACTTAATGCTCAACATGAAAGCAACCAGAAATTAGTGCTAAGTATCACCTTTGCCTTGTTTATCCTCTGAATTCTTAGAATATACACACATTTTCAGGATTTACAATAGCTTCTTTTTCTAAGAATTAGGTTTCTTTAACTTAATTGGGTTTCTATATAATCAAGTAGAAAAATATTCCTTTTTCATTATTCAAAGGACATTAATGAGATTATCATCTCATTTCTATTAAATATTCAACTATACCCACTGCTATTACCGTTTTCATATTTTAATAATAGATAGTACCATACTGACTCATATCTATTTGGCTCTTATTTGGACACCAGTGATATTTGATATTCCTTGAACATGGCAGTCCAATAGCAAACAAGTAGTCCCTAGTTACAAACTCTAAGTCACCAATGTTTGTCATTAATGTGAGCTCTTTGGGGCCTGTGTAAATTGTCTCCCTGTATTTTCTGATACAGTTTGGCCTATGCCTCCCCCTTGATCAAATATACTTTTCAGGTAGAGCAGAAAACCAAGGAATTGGCAGCTAAAAACTATAAGTTACAACATTTACAAGCCTCAAAGGATTCCAACCAGAATTTGAGAGACTAGCACATGTCTGTAAATTCTGAAGCAGGTCTCCCTTCCATTATGGATGTATAATCTTTCTTGGGTTCAATGTGCCTACAGTTCTTGTCTGAATGAAATAGCATAAGACGTAAGATGGAAAATCAGTTCTTTTGAATGGGATACATTTAATGAATTTCTTTTTATTTTAGGCAAGAAATTCTTCAGCATGTCGATGTAATAAAAAATTTTTCTTTGACCAAGAATAGTGTTCGGATTGGACAACTGATGCACTATGATTATTCCAGCCATAAATATGTTTTCTCTATTAGCAATAACTTCCGATCACTGCTTCCAGATGTGTCACCCATTGTGAATAAGCATTATAATATTTGTGCTGTGGTTGGAAATAGTGGGATCCTGACAGGGAGCCGGTGTGGACAACAAATAGATAAGTCAGATTTTGTTTTTCGTTGCAATTTCGCCCCTACGGAGGCTTTCCAAAGAGATGTTGGAAGGAAAACCAACCTTACCACCTTCAACCCCAGCATCCTGGAAAAATATTACAACAATCTTTTGACCATTCAGGACCGTAACAACTTTTTTCTCAGTTTAAAAAAGCTCGATGGGGCCATTCTTTGGATCCCTGCATTTTTCTTCCACACTTCAGCAACTGTTACCAGGACATTAGTTGACTTTTTTGTTGAACACAGAGGTCAGTTAAAGGTCCAATTGGCTTGGCCTGGAAATATAATGCAACATGTCAACAGGTGTGTATATTTTATTGCCTTTAACTCATACCCTACCAGATGGCAAATCAATATTGTAATCTCTTGGGGGTGGGAGCTATCTGATTAGTTTGTTGTTGCGGTCAGCTTAGTACCTTAGAACAAACTCACGTTTTGTAATGAATGAACGGATCATTCTAGGTAAGAAGTTCAATCTCCTACACCAGCTGGTAGTCAAGTGTCAAAAAGAGGGACTGCTGTTTCATCAGCTTCGCCTCTCCATTCCCTGTCCCCTTCCTTGGTGGTAAGCCTAACGAGCAGTCATGGAAATCACCACAAATCAATATTTTTCTTTTAATGGATAGCTATGTCCCAATACTGCCAATGACTAAAGCAGACAAATCAAGCAGTTTCTTTAAAGATGCAATTGACTTTAAATGTTCCTTTTTATTTGATATGTGGGTGTTTTTTAGATGTCCAAAATTAGAAAACCACTAGACAAATCAAAATTGTGTAATCTGCTTTTATAATTCGAGATTTTAGTGCCAAAACATGTGAAAAGTATTTTATCAGCTTTGTGATCCCTTATAATTTGAAAGACAGATTTAACCAGGATGCAATATTTTCCTCTAGTCTGTTGAGTCTTAACTCTGGCTGTACCTTAGAATCACTTGGAGAGATTTAAAAAATACTCTTGCCTGGGCTCTAATTCAAGAGATTCTGATGTAATCTGTCTGGTAGGGGATGAGAGAGGCTCAGGCACTTGGTACATCTTAATAACTCCCCAGATGATTCTAATAAGTAGCCAGAATTGGGAGCAGGCATTTATAAAATGCAGGGTATTTTATGAAGCAAGATTCACTGCAGAATTTTCTTCCTTTAAATCATCTGAGGAAATTGCCTCAACTCTAATCTCCCGTATGTGGGCAGCCCCAGTGTCCTAACGTACTGTCCAGATGATACTGCAAGTTAGAGTGCGTTCTGCGAGGTCTGGTAAACCAGGATTCTAAAATTTCTATCACATAGTAGATGGGTACATAGTGGCACATCCTGTAGTCCTCTCAAGTCTTCCAAATTTAAGATCTGTGTAGTTGACCTCTCCTATAAGGAGGAATCACCGTGTAATCATCCGGTATGTATCTAACAGGTAGGGTGAAGCCAGGATTTACAGTCTACACTGGAACTTTTTCTTTGAAAGAAAAAGGGCACTGTTAAGAATTACAACAAAGGTAACAGACCGAAACTGGGGCTGTTCCAGTTTCCCAGGATGTATGGTTACCTTTTTAAGAGGTAATATAGCCCAACTCCTAAGTCTAAAGACGCATCAGCTGAAGTACAAAGAACAAGTTATCTATCCAACATCACTGCCCCAAAGGGGCAGAACCAGAATTAGAAACCAGGCCTCCTGCCAACCTGCCCTGTGGTCTTTTGACCTCATCGCTTTGCTCCCCTCTTGCTCTGTTTAAGTACGGCTGTACCAAAAGAATCATCAGAAGTCATTCTGACTCCTTAGGTAAGAGTATTTAAACAAAGACTGAACTTCTGAATGTCAACTGGAAGGGAACTGTCCGTGTGAAGCCTTCAGGTAGTGAAGAAGGAACTGCATGTGATAGAACCTTCAGGAAGTGGCCTGTGGGGCCCACCTGGTCCCCAGCCTTTCAGCAGGCCCGTGGAATAGCCGTAACAACCACTCAGGCTTGGACCAAACACACGGGTTCAATGAAAACCTGGAGGAAGTACAGTCCATGGAAACCTGCTTCACGAGCAGTGTGATCATGCCTGCACAGCCAGTCATAAACACACACGTTCAGGTGTGTGCGTGGGCGCACACACCCCTCACTCCACAGCAGTCTCAGATATTTGGCAGTTTAGGTGGGAAGGCGTCACATTACTACCTCAATATGGAAGGAACAACAACCATAATTTAGCATTTTCTAAAATTCAGAAAGTGTGTAAATACTTTTCTCAGGCTCTGGCATGCCAGGGAAGGGCTTGGGAGCCCGTGGTTAAGACAAAGGAACAGGGAATGTGATTCTTCTACAAGAGGGTAGAAAAAAAATAAGGCCCCACAATCTTTCCAAACTCAAGAGGAAAGATTTAACCTCTAAGTTTGGGTAAGGAAGTAACAGAGGAGGTCCCCTTAGATTAAACCCCCTCCTCGCTGCTCCCAAGGGCCCTTTATGTGTGAGAAGCATAGCCACTCTCATTGGTGGGCTTTCATGGCATCACCACTGAGTCAGGGACACGACTCTTTGGAGCCGGCTTCAAACGTGTGACTTCTCTAGTAACACACGAGCCTGCGCTCAGAAGGGTTGACATTTGATTTAATACTCTGCTATTGCCCTCTTGAAATGCTCAATAATTTTTGAAATAAGGACCCACATTTTCATTTTGCACTGGGACTCACAAATTATGTAGCTGGTCCTGCCCCGAGGTGTTTTGTGGTCTAAAAGATAGAGTCAAAGCAAGTACTGGTTAAGTTACTTGGATAAATTCGCTTCCCAAACCAGTCAGTGACCCATCTGACCGAAACTTTCAACACTGGCCTCTGAATCCACCTGTACTTATTGTTCCACAGGTACTGGAAAAACAAACATTTGTCACCCAAACGGCTGAGCACAGGTATTCTTATGTACACCCTTGCGTCAGCAATATGTGAAGAGATCCACTTGTATGGATTTTGGCCTTTTGGATTTGACCCCAACACAAGGGAAGATCTTCCATACCATTACTATGACAAAAAAGGAACCAAATTTACCACCAAGTGGCAGGAGTCCCACCAGCTGCCTGCTGAGTTTCAGCTGCTGTACCGAATGCACGGGGAGGGGCTCACCAAGCTGACGCTGTCACGCTGTGCCTAAGAACTCCAAACAGGAAGTGCCAAATGGCTGATTTAAAAGTGCCCCAACTCACCCTGCGTAGTCGTCAGAATAGAACCCTAGACAAGCTCTTATAAAGACTGTCTGCCATTTAAAAGGAAAGATGTCTTCTCTCCCCCTTTTTGCACTGCTCTTTTAAGGGTCTTAGCAGGACAGATGCTTTGAAGCCACACGACTTAAACTTGATTGATAAAGGAATGTTGCGTTTGGAACTATGCTGCTAACGAAATGGTCTGGAGTATTTTCATGTTTGTATTTTAATAATAAACTGCCTCCCATTTTCTATGAGGATTAGAGCTGTAGTTTCTGCAGCTTTGCTCAGATACAGTCCTCATAATCAGAAGCCTCTGGCCAACTTGAGCAGGTTTTCAGGTTTTGCCTGGGTGGGATCAGACTCTTCAAAATGAAAACATAAAAAACTGGTTTGCATATATCACCTCTCTCTCTCTCTCCCCCTCCCGCCCCCCAACTACAACCACTCCCCTGGCCCCACCACCGTGGAGTTTAATATTTTGCTAGGAATCCTATTGAAATAGCTTTGCTTGTATGTCTTGCATCTGTAATTGATATGTTCAAGGCTCTGAGTAACTTTGATATTTCATGACAAACTGAGCAAATCATGATGATTACTTTTATAAGAAATGCCTCTTAGGAAGTTCTCACTAATCCATAGTCATTCTACAGCAGAGCAGTTCCTCTCTGGTGAGAGGCACGTAGTACAGTGCATCCTTCAGTCTCACTAAGAAAGCCTGTGTCGTGGGTGCCACCTCATCTCTTGACATGCGTGCGGTTATGGCAAATCATTTTGTTGCCACATCTGCAGGGCATTCCAGCCTGGGTTTAGTGCCTCCCACAATCCCAACCCAAGCACTGGGCTGGGAATTCTCTCAGAATATAGAGGCAAGCAGTCAGCTTAAGAGCCTGGAACTTATAGAGGAAAAGGAAGAAGAGGAAGGAGAACACTTAGAAGTTGTTATGGATCCCATGTCCCCTAACGTGTTGTAACTATGATCAGGGCCTCTGAGAACCAGCAGGGTTAAAGCAGAGTAGATGCTCTGGGGCTGGCCAGGCCCCCATGTGAATAGCACTGAGTTGAGGTCATCTTGAGTATCACTGTGTCCATTAGCACTGCTCCAGAACTTCAAGACGATTGTAGACACCAGATATTCCCTCTTTCCACTGAAATTGGATTTATACATCTACAAATTAAGCACTTTAAAGGGAAAAGCCACTGTGTAGCAGCAAGATTGGTACTAAATAAACCCCTGGAATTGGAGATTCATAGGCCTGCTGCAGAGGAATTCACTAGCTGTTCTCTTTTCCATTATTTCAGCCTTAGGAGTAGAAATCACCTCACTCCTGTCCCCAGCCTTTTCACTGAGCAGCACTTTGTTCTTCCAGTTCAGCCCAAAGTCTGGCCAAGTTGATGTTAAATTTTAATAAGTTTCTTTCTTCTTTCCAAATGCCAGTCAAGCACATTTATAATACATTTGGGTGGGGTAGCTTGTTCTTTTCCAGAAATCTCATCTAGATTGCTTGTAATGTTACAAATACTGTTTAAAATAATTGCTGTAGTTCAGTAATCAGTTTACTGCCCCTCCTTGAGAAGGTATCATCAGGCCTAAAATCAAACCAAATACAAGAAGGAAAGATGCGGTCATGTTCATGTTCTACCTGGTCCTAAATTATTCTAATTTTTTCCAGAAAGCTAATCAGAGTAGCTTACATAGATCCAGATACTAACGAGTGAAGGAAAAATCATACGGGTTCAAACGTGTTACCTAGTGTTACTGATTGTGATATATCTCACAATGTTGTGGGAACGGCAACCATCCAAATAGACAGGAAGAAACAGGAATAGATGTTTGGAAATGGGAAGCACTGAGCTCGATACTTGAAATAATTAGAAGGGAAGATATTAAAAACATTTTAAAATTCAATGGTATAATTTGATGGGCACCAAAACCACATGCTTATTCCCGATCACTTTAAAGAGGAAAGTACTACAGGTCTCCTGCTGTTCTCTGTTAGGGTCACTGGGAGATGGATAACTGACAGGAGTGTTTAGTTGGCTCTTCCTAAGCACTTTAGTTCATTTGGTTACAGCTAAGTGACATTAATGCCAATATCATAAGGGCCAGATTCTGACTCTGGAGTTTTAGTCCCAATGTGCCCATTAGATTTCAGTAAATATAAATATGTAGACACTTTGAACCAGGCAGGTTAAAAGCACAAAAGACCAGAATCCCTAAAACCAGTTAATTGTTCTATCAGTGGACCATTTAAATTAGACCTCATCAGAATGACAAGTTTGGGGTTTGTTTGTTTTTTTAAGTTCAGGGAGATTTTGTAAATCTCACTACACTCTTGGCTCCATTTTAACCCAGAGTGAGAGGACTCTGCCATCTCCCTACATCGTTTCATTCATCACTTTCCAAAAAACTCAAAATGCTGAGGAAACAGACCTGTCTCCCAGAACTAGAAGGCCTTAGAGACCAGGCTCATCCCCTGTTTCCAGGCAAGACTTCCTGGAACTGACTGAAAAAGACCACCCTTCCCTTTTCTTTAAAAATCTCTGAAGAAAATCCCAAGTCCTTCCATAGTGGTTAACCACAATTCTCATAATTTATAAAGTCTTTACATGCAGCCTATATCCTCCTGTTGCAAAAATTAGATTCAATATGTGGGTAAAGAGTTTATCCCAGTTTTCAGCATGTTGTCAGCACTCAACACATGGCAGCTTTTACACTATCTTTATTGTTAGTTATGCCCTTGACCTACAGTTCCAGCATAGAGAGAAATAGCCTCTAGATGACCACATGAAAACTCTTTTTGTTTTTAAAGACTGTTTCAAAGATTAAACCTAATAACCACTGTCACGACCAAAAGAGTTGGTGGGTCCCATGAGTCCAGATTAGAAAGGCAGTGGTGTGAGTAGCCAGAACTCCCGGGCCTGTGTGGTCAAGAGCAGTGAATTAGGCAGACAGGCCTGTCGGGTCCTCCCTCCTGATTCAGCTACAGGTACAAACCCCTGGCTTTTGCACTGCCCTTGCTTTATTGGTTTTAGGTTAAGTGCATCCTTTTTTCAGAACCTTTCCCCTTTTCAGACACTCACAGCAGAGTCCACCCTCAGCTACTGGAATAAATATCACCATGAAGCCCCCAAGTCTGTCTACACATGACACCAATACAAATGACCAATTCAGTTGCAGGGGGGGAAAAAGCCCGCAAACATTCAGCAACCTGCTTAAGGCTAGTCCCTCAGTTTTCATCGGTTGTTCTAAGTGTCATGTGCAGACATGCAGGTCCAGGGGAGACAGAGTTAAAGTGTGGTATTGAGAATCCCTCCCACACCCAGAAAATCTTCCCCATATTTGATGATTAAACACCTGTGCTTCCTCTGCCTTTGCTTGTGTCTGAAGCGTCCCTGACCATTGTACAAATGCCGTGCATTTAACAGTGTGTGTGTCTAGCATTGCTGGCTGTGACTGCTGTGCCAGCTGTCTGTGCGTAACTCTGACGCCGGGCACCTGACCATGGGGCTACCAGCCAGGATGTGCAAAGGGAGAGGCTCCCCCGCCTCCTTGTGCCCAGGCCTCCAGTTATCCATGAATGTAAGTGCCAGGCGTAACCTAACCTGGTGCGGGAGCTGAGGAATAGAAGAGCATTTCCTCTGACTTGGGGCAAAGCACTAATTATTAGACACTCTCAGATAGCAAAGAGGTGTTGACTTGAGGGCAAAGGTAGCAGGGACAGAATTCTAGACCCCTAGGACACTGGAAATGGAAGAGCCTTTGAATATCTCTAGTCCTAATTCTTGACTTTCCAAGTGAGAAATGGAGAAACAGAAAGGCTGTGATTTTCACAAGATTGCACAGGTAATCAGTGGAAAAATTGTGACTCCTCATCTAGTACTTCCTGGCTTATCAGCATCAAATAAAGATGGGCTCGAAGGGAAAGTGATTATGGTCTGGGGTCCACAAGGCACATAAAATAAGTTAGAAAAGCTGTAAAAGAGGAAAAGAGATTCTTCCCCCACCCAAAATATTTATTTCTCAATGCAAAATGGAAAAGGAGATGCTTGCCTAGGTATACAACAGGCAACTGGTAATAACCTACATTCTCCCCTAAAATGAGAGGAAACCTACTTGGTAAATCATGATTCTGATAAATCTGGTAAATTCAGTTACTGACAGTTCCCAGCTGACAGATGGAATCTTATCTAATAATCTATTCATTTTAATAAAACCGTGTTTTAGTAATATGTATACATAATTTAAAAGTTGAATACTGAAGATGGTTATGTTTAATTTTCAGTTGAGGCCTCTTGAGGTAAAAATATGTTTTGTCCATGCCTTCCATATTACAAATAACTTCAACAGCAGGTTCCGCATTATTGCATTTATTAGTTCAATATGCTAAGAAGATGTGCAAATAATAGTGAATAATTTGTGCTGCGTCTTCATGTGCAAAATGAGACACTTAGCAATTTTTTGTATAATTCTGGACCCTTAAGTCCTTTCCCCTGCCAGTTGTCTGAATATGCCAGGCAAAAGTTTCTGTTTAGCCTCTACTTCTCCCTGAATGTGTTGAACTATGCTTTTGCTTACAAAGAAAGTTGGGTTGTGTGTATGTGGCTGAAAAGCCCAGATGGAGGATCATAGGTGCTGGGTGGGGCCTCAGAGCCCCTGGGCCACCTGATGGACCTGCCTGGGCTCTGTGGCCCAATTAATCAAGGCCACAGGTGAGTTGATACCAAGGACCAAAATGACTAAATATGCCTCTCTCACACTTTGATTGCTCTGCCACACAAATACAACATTTTGAAGTGGGAAACATTTTAGAATGTCATTATTGTGTTATACAGTATTTCTCAAAATTTCTTTTTATTGTGATGACATTATATTGAAGATATATGTGTTTGAATAGATGTTTTTATCCTCAATGAAGCTCATTCTCTTGTTGTTAATTACAGTGGAATCCAGTTAAGAGGCTGTCATAGAATAAGTGACTCCAATTTAAGATCACAGTGGGGTTGTGGGGTGAGGACCTGGATTATGTTACCCATCTACCAGCAAGCAGAGCTGGATGACGGGAGGAGCTCTCCACCCCAGACCTTTGACTCAGAAGGTCCTGGAATAAGCCCAGCTTACAAAGATGCTCAGGTGATTCTGATGTGGCCACAATCTGGGGAACAAAACTGTAGAGCAAAGTCACATACACCACGTTGACAAAGTAGCTGACTGCTTATCACCACTCATGCAGTTCATATCAGATCTGTTCCCTGCAGTAATCACAGTAATACAGACACAGTCTTAGTGACTCCACCATTCAACTATTTTGGCTGAATTGACCAGTCACTAATTTGTAAGTGAACAGTAACTGGTCAATTTAGTCAGAATGGATGCAAGCCTGAAGACAGAGTGGGGAACATAGCTTTAACAGACTTTACCCCAAGGCCAACTCTTTATATTTCACTCTTTATATTTCAAACTAAAAGACAGATCTCAGGTCACTCATCTTTATAGACAGACAGACTGAGAAACAGGGAAGTTAAATGATTCATTCAGAGTCTACTTAGATGTCATTCCCAGAGCCTAAAATATTCCTAAAGGGGTCTGATTTCTCAACCCCCAGATAATGCCCCAAATGCAAAGGTCTTTGGGTTAAAATGGAACCAATCAGAAAAGAAAAAATCAAGACGCTAAAGTTCTAAGACCAACTGAGTATAAGAGAGGTGGTCAGTTGGCACTGACTGCCTTGTGCCAGCCTCTGTTGAAGAAGGTGCCTCCCTCCTAATGAAGTTTTGGCCAGGCTCCTTACTATAGCTGTGCCCATGCAAAGCCTTTAATCATCAGAGATACTAAAAATCTCCTTTGATTTCCCTTTTGTGGGGTTAAGAGACAGCTTTAGCTCTTTGGTGTGCTGCGAAAAGTTTAACCGCTGGCTCTGAAGAATGGTGCAACCCTGATTCGTAGGACTTGCCAGTTTCCATGGTGTAAATACTCTCATCATAGCGAATTTCAAACTACTAACCTGATGTCAACCAGCTGGAAATGTCACAGTATGTTCTCAAGGGCCACTGTGAGCTGGCTCCAGCACAGCACTGCCCGCCCAATCTCTGCATCAGTGAGCACCCAACAGCAGGGCTAACAGTGTCTCTGGAGGGACTCGCAAGTGCCCCCCTCCCCACAGAGAGGCATTTCCACCTTGATCAATTCTACTCCTTTTTAGTATATTATTGGTCCTTGAGGCTAAGCACCCCAAGGTGTTCAAAATAGTCCCTAGCCACGTGACTGTTAGGAACCTCTCAACAAACTCCTCAGAACCTCAGGAAATTACTAGCCATGGCTTGTCTGATTTCTCAAGGCGACCTTCCATGGAACCATTCTTTAATTTAACTGCCCGTTGAAACCATGTTTCGCTGATCTTTTCTCATATCCTAGAGTCTATCACCTGGTTTCCCCAACTCTCTAATTTTCTCTGTCCACAACCTTCTGACATGGCACAGAATTGACAGGCATCCAGAAATGAGTGCCTGCGAAGAAGCCAGGGTACAAACAAGACATCCAATATGCTTACCTGGACCCATCACACCTGGAGAAGCTCCACAGTTCAAAGGTCTCTACCTCACCAGGGGGACACTCAGCTAAGCGCCATGCCCATACCTAGGGCTTGAGTATGCACTCAGCGGGGCTTTATTTGCACTCAGAAAATTCCTACTGGGCTAGAAACACCACTGAATAAGAATACTACTGGGAAAACTGTAAAGGAAGGCGCCATGTGATGCCTTGCCTTTAGTTAAACTACTGTAAGGCTGGACCCTGAAAAAAAATCTACCAGCAAACGTTTGGCCACTGCAGTTCCTGGGCATTGAGCACAGCTTTCCTTCTTCCTCACCACTCGTTGTAAGTGAAAGCCCTATTTCCTGAGTGTTTAGAAATTGGATACCCTGGTGAGTCACAGAATTAGCTTTGTTTGCAAATTAAAGGTTTTCTGATGGAAGTCATTCTTAGGTGGGTTTAATTAAATCCTTTGGAAGGCAACGCTGGGAAAAACATGTACTTAATTCCTTACATACAAGTGGTCATAGGTTTTTATTCTGCGTGTAGTACATCAAAATTAGGTCATAAAGGACCAAATCTACTTTCCTGTTGTAGTAAAATATCCTACAGGTTCTGTAAAACATTTCTAGACTGTGAATGTTTGAAACTCAACTTGGACATTTTCTATATTAGGTTCAAAAGGCCAGGGTATGCCTCTGTTCTTCTTAACAATTATCAAAATGAGCTTGTTTCCCTATACTTAATATACTACATTTTATTTTAAATTAGTCAGGCATGTGTTAAAATGTTTTTCTCTGTATTCAGAACAATTTGCATGCAGCCTGGGCACGAAGTAGGCCTTCATCCTCTGGATCTTTTCTGGACACCAGAGAGGTTCTAAGTCCATAGCTACAAACGAAGGGTTTTGACAGTAGCCCCTGTTTTGTTACTAATAAATTAATAGTAAAACCAGCATTGAGGAACTCACTACCGCCACAGCATTTTTAGCTAGGAAGGTAGGGAAGAAAATCTGGTAGGTAATGGGAGAGATTTGGTCAATGTGTAAAGGTGAAATAAAATCATTTAAGTATTTGCAAAAAGGAAGGGAAAATTTCCCCCTGAAATCTAGAATCCAGACCATTTTGCAAGACTTAGAATAATTGGAATCCATGACGGAAATACTCTTTAACCACATTTCAAGATCCAGACCTAAGCCCTTACTAGGCAGAAAGCAGCCTTACAGCCAAGAGCCCTGGGAAGGGTTTACTGATGGGTTGAGACGCAAACACCGAGCGTCAGCAATTAGTACTGAAATTCTCCCAGGACCCAGGACAAAAATACTGAAGCATCTCAATGCAGCATCATTTACTCACACAGGACCGTCACCTAAGTCCACAGCAGAACCTCACAGATCTAGACATTAACTCAGGTCTAGACTCCAGGTGAACATCCTCAACATGGATATGAGACAACTGAGGTTCAGAAGGTAGGAAGCTTATCTGCCCAGCTAGTTAACTGGAATTAGAGTCTGGGTCTGCCAACCACTGATTCTACTACCCCACACCATGCTGCCTCCATTCTTCAGATGGGAAGCTGACAATCCATTGTGAAAGCATAAATCAGACCAAGGCAAAAGATTGTTTATGGTATTGGGTTGGCCAAAAAGCTTGTTTGGGTTTTTGGTAGGATGGTACGAAAAACCCGAACGAACTTTTTGGCCAACCCAATATCTTCTCTCATTTAACCTACTTGGTTTCACCATTTCATTTTAGCATCATTTTAAGGAATGTTATATCAATGTAGGGTGAGGAACAAAGTTCTTTATAGTGTAGTGATGGAACCAAAAGGTCAAAAGGTAGGAGAACAGTGAATGTAAGTTATTAAAGATATGAGAAAGAAGCATGTGTCAGGGAAAATAGATGCTTCTAATGTTGTTAAAACCATGGCACCCTCCCCCACGCACCTAATGCATTTGTTTTGGAAATGCTATTTTATGCTGAGAGACTGGCATTGAAGACTTCACTCCTTCTCAGCTAAATCGAAGATCTCTTGCTCAACGGAAGAAGCTTCAGCCCTTAGGACTCAGACTCACATCTCTTGTGAGAGGCAGCCTCAGCTGCTCTTAGAAACAAGCTGCCAGACTGACAGGGCCGTGGAGACCTAAAGGAAGCCAGCACACGGGACTGAGGAACGTGTAAATAACCTCCTGCCTTCGTGGTGAACAAGGACGATCATCTTTTTCTTTTGTAAAGGTAATCGCGTGTATATTGTGACCGTAGTTTGTGAAGAAAATGCAATGATTTGCTTCAACAGCTCCCCAAATGTACCTGTTAAGTGTGTATGTGCCTGCCTCACTGCCTCATGTGCCAAACACAGTACTGAATGCGTTGTTTTTAAATAAACTGTTTTATCGTGCATTGGAAACACTGCTAGTTGTCTCTGTCCCATTCGGAAGACCCCACCACCACTGCACACACACACTAACACTCTGCATCCAATGAAGAGATTGAATGCATCCTCCTTTTTTCATTCCCTGTGTTTTGAGGAATTCTCCTTGGAGACTTGTAGGACTCCAGAAAGGTGAGCTTGGCTGTCTATAGCCATGAACTAGCAGCAAATACTAATAGCTCCCCGATGCCCAATTTTTCCCTAGGTCTTTAAAATGCAAATCACGCAACAGGCCTTAACACTGTTAATAATAATACATTACTCTTGAATGTTACAGTCACATACATCATTTTATTTCATCAGTAATCAGGTGAGAGAGGGATGCTTAAGGACTTGATTCATGCTGCACTGTTAGCGGCAGAGTTAAAATGAGAACCTGACTCTTAGTCCAGGGTTCTTTTCCTTGCACCTTCACACCATTCCAGTCACTCTTTAGACCACCTGCCCTGAATGCCGTCATCAGCCTCCACCCCCTTACCCTGTGTTATTTTTTCCAAAGTATTTTCTTTCCTCACTTGAAATGATAGTATTTATTTATTTACTCATTGTTTTTCTGTCTCCCACTGTATTATAAACTCTACCTTCTCCAAAACAGGTAAATTTGCCTATTTTAATCACACTATGCCCCCAATGCCTATAACAGTGCTAGGAACTTAGTAGGCTATCAACTGACATTTGTTTGATGGATGGATGGATGGA
The DNA here is from genome assembly GCF_030028045.1 of Hippopotamus amphibius kiboko. Classification (NCBI taxonomy): domain Eukaryota; kingdom Metazoa; phylum Chordata; class Mammalia; order Artiodactyla; family Hippopotamidae; genus Hippopotamus; species Hippopotamus amphibius. Next base: position 97,692,990 of record NC_080196.1, read on the forward strand.
TGGATGGATGGATGGACAGACACACCATACAGTCTGTGTATCACTTCTACTCTTTCTTATCTCCCTTCCCATCTTTGTGCCTACACCACAGACACCAGAAGTCCTCACTCTGCTCTGACTCTGCTGCCTCAGATGGCACTGTGCATAAGTATTTGTTGAATGAATGAATGAACAGTCCCAGAATTGTTTTTCTCAATATCTATGCTCCAGCATTAAGAATGTCCCGGCAGATTAATGCACCAGAGCGCACCCTGATTGTAATTTCAAGCAAAAGGAGAACTTATGTAGGGTAAAAAAAAAAAAAAACAAACAGTATGTTGGAAAGACCCCACATTTGGTAAACAGGGTTGCATCGCAGAGGGTTTTCTGCATTACTCTTTCATTCAAATCAGAAGTCCTTCATGCTCACTTCTGTATAACACCGGGCATGACAGGAACAGAATACAAAATGAGCAAAATCACAACGCCTGTCCTGAAGGAACTTAAAAGTCTTACTGGGGAAATAGTTCAACATATTACAAGGGAAAATCTTTTATCCTATGTAGCTCCAGGGAATGTTGGGATGCAGGTGACAGACAGAGAGAAAGAGAGAGGTGAACAGAGTAAAGGATGGCCCTATTAAATTCAAGTGAAGGCAATAAAAATTTTAGAGGCCAGATGTAATACTCAGGGCTTATATTTTCTGAAAGCTACCTGACAAGCTGATGCGACTAAGGTGTTCTAAAACAAAACAAAACACTTCACAAACTTCAGCAAAACATGACATTGACACCAAGTTTATTGCAGGCTCTCTTTGCCTGGGGCCAATTGGTACAAATTAAATTTTAAAAGTAGAATTTTTTCCCTAAGAAAATGCATTGCCACAGCTTGACCAAGACAAAGAAGATTAAGGAAACCCCACCCATAAAAGGGCCAACTTGACCAAGGCTCCCAGGCCAATAAGGCAGTCAGCTTTCTGTATTAGCCTAAGCAAGAGTGTGGGCTCCTTCTCCAGCGGGCCTTCCACAGGGTCCAAAGGCCTGGGGTGGCTCGTACCAGCCTCGACAGCTGAGGTATCCCCCATTGTGAGTACGCTGTTCTCGGTGAGTAAGTTAGCTTGATGGACAGGCGTCTCTGAGCACTATCTCATACCACTCAGAATATCATAGATGACCAGGAACTTAGAGATTCAGTGCTCTGGTTTCCAGATGAAGAAACCAAGGCTTAGGAGTGAGAGTGACTTATCTAAATGTATTGTCCTAGTGAGCCACATTTTAAGCACTTTATCAATTTTTCTGGGACACAACGACGAAGTTATTTTTATATCAACTAACAACTCTCAATTCTAAATGAAAATATTTGAAAGGAAAATCTGCTCATTTTAACTCTTTTTTTCTTATTATTATAAAAATACTCTTTGGAAAAAAAACTATTAGAAAATGGAGATAAGCAAAAGAATATAAAAAACCACCTAGAACTGTTTTTCTGAGTGTGTGTTTGTTCTAAGCCATGCATACTGTTGTGTTCTTTTGCCTTTTCTCCACTTAAAAATATATCAAGAACAGCTTTCCATGTTATTAAATATTCTCTGGTAAGCTCACAGAATGGAAGCTATATCTTATTTTTATTTTATTTTATTTTTTTGCTGTGCGTGGGCTTTCTTTAGCTGCGGTGAGTGGGGGCTACTCTTCATTGTGGTGTGCGGGTTCCTCATTGCCGTGGCTTCTCCTGTTGCGGAGCATGGGCTCTAGGCACACGGGCTTCAGCAGTTGCAGCACATGGGCTCAATAGTTGTGGCTCACAGGCCCCAGAGCGCACGCTCAGTAGTTGTGGCACACAAGCTTAGTTGCTCCGCGGCATATGGGATTTTCCTGGAGCAGGAATCGAACCTGTGTCCCTTGCATTGGCAGAAGGATTCTCAACCACTGCGCCACCTAGGAAGCCCGAAGCTATATCTTATTTAACCAATTCTCCATTGTTGTTTCAAATTTAAGTTTCGGTTCTTTGCCATTTTTCTTTGCTATAAATAGTATTTTGATGAACATCTTTGTAACTGAATGTTTGAACAATCAAAGACTGTTTCCCTTTAAGTGGACTTTCAAGAGGTATGACAAATTTTTGTAAGAGACGTCTTTTTCAAAGCCAGTCAGAAATGTTCAAGTAGTTCAATGACCAAATTTTTATATCTTTATTTCACAAGAAAAGTTTAAAAGACTTTAAAAAGGCAAAAAGGTTAGGAGGAAAGCATGCTCCTTCGACAAAGATGACTCCTCAACAGGGAAGCAATGCCTATTTATATGTGATGCTAAGGTAAGTAGATAAGCTATTGCCATGTGCTACTTAATTCAGTTACTGTATCTCTTGTTTGGGAGCTGGGAGAACTTCACACATCAAAAGAGAAAGCCCATCCAATCACATCTTCATTGCTAAGCAAATAAGAAGCACCCAGGACCACCTGGGAGAGATGGATTTTCGATACAATGATAGATAGCTCTTTTCCTTATTCTGGGAGTATGTTTATTGCTTACTCAATCCTACCAACCTAATAATGCTTCCAATGCACATTAAGTCCAAGAAGCCAAAATGAGGAAGATGAGGTAAATAATCTACCTTGAGGCTACACAAATCCTATAGACCAGGTGTTTTGTTGAACTTTTTAAAATCAGTGTCTCCACTTCTACAGGAGAGATGTGACTTTAAGCAATTCAAAATTTGAACATACAGATTTTCAAAGCAGATTTATTAAGGGTGGCCAATGAAATAACTACAGAATTCCCTATTCCCTGTCATTGTCCCTCTCTTGAGTAAATCTGTATTTGCACCCCAAAAAACAAGTAAATATGTTCATCACTCTGGGTCTCACAGTCTCTGTCACAACTACTCAACTCTGCAATTGTAGCACAAAAACAGCTACAGATGATATATAAATGAATGAGTACAGCTGTGTCCCAATAAAACTATATTTACAAAACCAATCAGCAGCCAGATTTGGCCTGTGGGCCTATAGTTTGCCAAACCTTGCTTTAAGTAACATGCTCCTTCCTGTATGTAAAATATTTCATTTGACAACCTTCACTGTATTAGTTTCCTAAAGCTCTCATAAAAAATTACCACAAACTTAGTGGCTTAGAGCAACAGAAATGTATTCTGTTATAGTTCTAGAGGCCAGAAGTCTGAATTTAAGGTATCAGCAAGGTTAATTCCTTCTGGAAGTTCTGATGGAGAATTGTTTGATGTTTCTGTCCTTGCTTCTGGGGCTGCCAGCAACCCTTGGCATTCCTTGGCTTTTAGCTACATAACACCAGCCTGGCTCCGTCTTCTCATAGCCTTCTCTGTGTGTCTATATGCGTCCCCTTTTCTTATCTTGTAAGGAATTGCCTTGTAAGAAATCTGGAGCCCACTCTAATCCAGGATGATCTCATCTCAAGATCCTTACCTTATACATCTGCAAAGATCCTTACTACAAATAAGGTCACATTCCAGGTGGACATACCCTTTAGGGGCCACAATTCAACCCACTACATCCCTTTATGAAATTACCCCATTCACCAAGTAATTCAAGGATCCACAGAGAAGAACCCGCGGAGCACAATGCAGTGATGCACAGACTCAGATGTGTTCCAGGTGCCATTATTTCCCTTCAAAGTTAACAAACTGCAAAAGCCCAGCAATACTGGGTGGTGGCAATTATGTCTTTAAATTATATTTTATAAAGCTTTCTGGAATCTGCAGACAATCAATGGACATGCTTCCAACAGTGGATTCAGAAACAAGTCAAACATCCCCACCAAAATCAACAAATTCTAAAAATGTTCCTAGTGTACAAAGAACTCACTTCCCATGCCAAGGAGAAGCTCAGTGCCAGGGATACTGGTCTTGGATAAGTGCGTTTTCTGGCTGGCGTACGTACATGTTCCACATTGAAAGAAAAAAAGCATGTATGGAGAAAATACGAAAGTTGATCAACCCATGACACGAAGTGCTAAGTTCAGAAGAGATGTCTAAAATGTTCAGAGGACACAGGTGTTCCACACTTAAAGATCAATTTAAAACTCATCCTCATCTTGCAACAAATGTCACAGATACATAGATATAGATCTCAACAACTTTAGTCACAAACGCTAATACTTCTGATTTAGCTTCCAGAAACCTCTGTGACCTCATCGGTAAACAAAGTCTGTTGGGAACTAAGGTAGAAATATAGTTGAAGATATTTTTCTCAGAAATGGAACACACTGTGAAACGATCTTTAACAAAGGGTGAAAGAGAGTAAAGGTAGATGATTGAGTGACTTACAGGAGAGAAAGGTCAGAGTTAAATACAAAATCAGAAACTGAAATGGCCACATAGATTTGTTTTGTCCAGTTTGGAAGCATTACATCCTTCGAAATGGAACGTTTACAGGAAAGTTTTGTGCATTAAACTATGTCAAGACCAGAATGACTCCTTAGCGCCTTCACTCTTAGGAGACAAAATTACATGAAATGTGGAAGCTTAAAAGGCCTAAGTGTGGTCTTTCCTGTTAGTAGCTGAGGGTTCCCAGATGGAAGACATCCCCCCACCCCCACCTAGATGTTCCAGACCAGGAAATGATCCACTGGTGCCAGGGAACCTTGCACGACCCGTCCATTCTCACTCTTCGGATCCAGACCCAGCTAAAAGAGGGGATATTCCATGTGATGAATTCAGCAAATACTAGAGCAGAAAGAACGGATAATGGAAGAGGTAAGTTCAGTGAGTCTTTGGTATAAAAGGAAGAGGGTTGGGTTGATCTGGATACTATCTAAAGAAGAGAATCAGGAACTACCAACCAGGGACAAGGGAACAAAGAAGTTATTCATTCTTAGCCTTTGTAATTTCCTATGTTTCTTGTGCTGAATCCCTAGACTGTTCCCCTGTTGTGGGTAGTTAATTGTCTGGCAGCCCCTTTAAATGGTCCCAGCATTCTGCTTCAGGGAAGTTCCTCATTTCCTTTCCATCTAACTGCACTGACTTTCCTCACATATGACCTCTCCAGAGTCCCCCACCCACTCAGCTCCCAGCTTGGTGTCTTCATCTGCCCCTGGCTGGATGCAGTAACACTAACTCCAGATTTCACCTTGTTTTGTCATCAGGGAATGCCCTTGAGATGCACACACTACAGTCATCTCAGGCTTGTTATGGTGTCCCCCAAGCCAGGCCCTCGGAACAGGACTCGGCACCCCAAGACCCAGCCCATGTGAGTACACAATTACCAGGATAACCCCAGGAGCTGGAACTAGGAGTCCGGTCTCCTCTGCTGCCAGTCTGGGGACATACAGAAGAAGCTCAAGGAATAAAACAGGCAGCAGCACTGCGATGAAAAAAAGAAAACAGACTTAGTCCCTCTGAGGAGGGAGAAAGCGGCTATGGGAAGAGAGGCAGGAAGCTGGGGTGGGCAGATTCCCAACAGGCTCATAGACAAATGGCATCTTCAGAAACCTACTCATGATTTTTACATCCCCAGAGGTGTTCAAGTGAGCCAAGCCAAGCTGTAAAAAACACTGAGATTTGAGGGTTAATATATTATCAAAATATAACCTAGATTAATGCAATACCCTGGACTTTAACCTTTCAAAAACAGGTATCACCAAAAGATGGTTTGCATGTAGAAACTGTTCCAGTTTAAGCTCTTGGTATCTGTCTACAGATCCTACCTCCCACTGGTGTGCATCCCCCACTCCCATTTCCTCGCCCTGAGGGAGACTGCTCTCCCTCCCACTCTGCCCTCAAATCCCCACCATGGACAGCATTCCTTGGATCTGCTACTTCTTTGACCTTTAGCTCAGCCTGCTTTGTATTTTATGCTTTGCACCTTCTAGCCCAACTAATATCAGCTCCTTGAGGGCAAGGGCCACATCCCATACTTCTTTGTGTCCTTTACTCTGACTCTTTTACAAGAGGTACTCGGTGTTTGTTAACTCCACGATTGTTCGCACTGCCCTGTGGCTCTCTTTAGAGCTGTATCTGTAAAGTTCCTGCAGCAGCTAGCCCTGTCTCCTTGGCAGTATCATTTCTTTTTTTTTTTAAGAACTTTTATTGAGATATAATTGACATACAATAAACTACATATATTTAAAGTGTACAATTTGCTATTTTTTTTCTTATTAGTAATGTACATATGAAATCCCAATCTCCCAATTCATCCCACCCCACCCCACCCCACCCCCAACACACACTTTCCCCCCTTGGTGGCGGTGTCATTTCTATCAACAGAAAATGCTTCATTTGGTTTCAGAGAGAGGAAGACAATGCAGCTCAGTGTCCAGTCTTGGCACTGAGCGGCCTCATGTGAGAGCCTTTACTCCTCTGCAATTGGCCTGTCCTACCCAGCCAGAATATTCTATCGTGGGTGTTAACGCTTTTGTTCTAAAGTAAATAGCTCTGAGGAGTCAGCACACACTACTTAATTTCAGCATGGAGCTCTCAGGATAGTAGAGATAGTCTTCATGAGTAGATATACTCAGAAATCCCTTCAGATATTTGACTATGGTGTTTCCCTCACACCCCTGCCTAAAGGATAGACACCAGCACAGCAATTAACAATGGCTGTCCCCGCATGGTGAAATTTTGGTGCCCTTCTGTAATTTTCTAAATTTTCTCCAATGAACATTTTTTTGTACTCAGGGAAAAAAAATGTTTGATTATTTTGTTTCTTTCCCCTCCCACCCGGAAAACCCAATGATTCCATTCTGAACACAATTTAAAAATCTAAAACTTCCTCGGGGGATATGCAGACCCTGCCTACGGCTCCGCCCTCCCCGTAAGCGGGCATCCTGACTGGGTGAAGCACTGGGAACCCAGAGTGAGGCGTCTACCCATCAGCCAGTGCTCAACCAAACAGTGGAAGCCAAACAGGAAAAACCAAGAGGGCTGCACACTTTTATAGCCACACACAGGAGTATCAATCTCCACAGAGCGTTGTCCCAAATAACTCACCTCGGCTAGATGCCAATGGTGCCCCATTCATGCTCCAGTGTTCCCTGTGGGGAGCCTGCAGAACAGGAGCCAGCAGCTCCATGGACCATGACCCATGGTTCCTAGAGACCTGGCTCAAAGTGGGGAGTGAGGAGGAAAATGTCTTGGTCAAAGCAACCCCAGCATACTTCCTTTCTCCCTTCTAGCAACAGGACTCCATGGGATGATACGCTCCAGGTGAATGGCTTCTCAGATTGACAAGGAGAGGATATTAACATTGGAAGGAACTTCAGCGGCTCAGAGGAGTGAACTGATTCTCCTAAGCCGTGCAGCTTGTAAATGACAGATGCAAGACCGAAATCTAAGTCCCTTGACTATTACTCTCAGCCCCTCTGCATGACTGTGCTGAGAAAAGCACGAGGGCATCAGAAACAAAGTGCATCTTCACCTTCCTGCACCCCTGTCTGCATCCACCTCCTCCACCCCATGCTGTAGTGGGCTAAGTGGCTTCTCTGTGCCCACCCAGAGTGGTACCCGGCTTTTGGACTCCTCTAATCAAAAAGCAACTGCTTAGATTTGAAACAACCATTGTTATCTGTAATTAGTAATTAACTTGTCAGCATTCCAACAGCAACAATGAAAACACAAGGGTGTCTACTGAAAACAAAACAAAAGATTTTTTTTAAAAAACTAAAGCAAAGTAGATTTAAAGGAAATATATCATCTGGTAAGTCTGGTCATTGAAGCTAATTCAAATTCCTCCTGATAAATGAAAAGGTAATGGTGGGGTAATATTTTGCCTTTAAGAAGGAAATTTACATCTTACTATGAAGCTTCCAGAGCCTAACCTGGGGTCCAAGTGACCGGCTGCCCCAGTCTCCATAGGACGATTCCTGATTTTAGCACTGAAAAGTCCTGAGTCCTGGGAAACAGTTGCTCTCCCTAAAGAGAATTCAAGAGGTCCCCAAATCTGGATGCAAAACAAATTACATCTTTATTTTGACTAATCTCTAATTGAAATTTACAAATTGCTTTCAATTATGAAAGTATGCAACAAATCACAGTGATATTAGCAATATCTGTGACTCTGTTACCAATAGAAATTCCAGATATTTTAATATGTTAAATTGCAGAAGATATCTTAAAATATCATATGTTCATCACTACTTTGAAATAAATGGGTATTAAAGCCACCACTAGATCTCATTTAATGCATTAATTTAAGAAAAATATATTACTATATCAAAATGTTTGTTTTCACTATTTTGATAGTTATATGCAATATAACTATTGCATTTTTTAAATTATGAGACATGGTCTACAGGCTTCACTAGACTGCCGAAGAGATCCAACAGCACAAAAACGGTTAAGGACTTGTAGAGGCACCACGCAGAACCTGCGAATCTTTCCAGTGCTGGAATTTACAGAACCATGCACTAGGGAGTACACCAGAGGATTCTGAAACATTATCCCATTTATCCTCTCTACCATCCTCTCAGGTGGTTACTAACCTCCAAAGGTCATGCTGATGAAGTCCATGCTCTTAACCATGAGGCAATCGGACCTTCCCAGGGCAGACGCAGAACTAGAATCTCCCTCCTGCTTCTTAGCACGGGATGCACCCACTGAGGCAGGTTTGGGGTCAAAGAGGTCCTATTTAGCACCAGACAAATGGGAAGGCTGCCTCCTGCTCTGACTATCTAAGAGACAAGATTTATTCTGAAACAAACTTGTTTTTTTATCTAAATCCCACTTCCTTCCTAGGGCTCTAGGGAGGCTCACTAACTTTGGGAGCATTTCCCAGTCCCCTGCAAGATGGTTCCTAGCCTCCATCACTTCTATATACAAATGTACCATACCCATTGGATTCTTTCTAGGGATGGATTCTAGTGAGATGTCTCTTTTAAAGAACTGAATTCCATCAAACTGACAGAATTATTTTTCAGAATGGCCAGAACCCTAGTTACTTAGAACCTTCTTCTCAGTCCCTTCAAAGCTTTGGCAGCATAGAGGTGGCCCTAATAACTTATAATCTCTATGAGTTTTTATAAATACAGGTTAATCAGTTGCCTCCAAAGAGTGAAAAAAAAAAGTGACTTGTAAAGGAGGCCCATTATTTTCATATTACCCATTTTGCATCCTATTGAGAATTAGCTTCACTTCAACAACAGTTTTTAACCTACAAATGTGAATGTCTTACTACTAGAAAGTCTTTATTATTCCACAGGCGTGAATTCAGCAGCCCACTGACTGGAAGGACTGGAGGCCTTTCTAAGTAGAAACCCTTCTCACTGACCAGCAAGCAGCTATGGCGACAGATCCTGACACAACATCAGATCAAACAGAAGCCATGAGATCACACGTAAGATCCCACTCCTAGATCTAGACTGCTGCTGTTACCGAGGCTGCCACCTCACAAAAAGTCATTTTGTCATTTAAGAGACCTTTTCTGATAGGATAATAATTCATCCCCATCTGCCCAGGACAGGAGCAGTTTACCACTGTTCCCCTGGCTTCATCAGTATGAGAGCTTCACCTCCCTCTCAAGAATGCCATGATACGGACAATATATAAGATCGCCCTCCTTATTTATCACTTGTTCTAACCACTTCTTTTCATAGAGGGGGAAAGTAAAACCCAGGGAAGCAAAGTGACTGATGCAAGCTCATGAAGGGAGTTGTGGGCACCAACTTCCCTCTCCTGAGCTATTCATCTAGGCCTGTGCTGGATCTCCATTCATCAGTATCTCCATGACTACAGATACTTTGCTAACATTACTGTGTTTTTCCATATCTATAGACTGTATTTTCTTTTTTCCTATTGAAGGATAACTTAACATAAAGTACACAAATAGTAGGTGTTCAGTTCCATCACATTTGACACCCAAAACAACATACAAAATATTTCAATCAATCTTGAAATTCCTTTATCACCTTTCAGTCAATTATCCCACCCCAGAGGCAAACACAATCTGGTTTCTATCCCATGGATTACTTTCCCTATTCTTAGCCTTCATACAAAAGGAATCATACAGTTTATAGCTTTAGAAGAGGAAGAGAAAGAGTGATTGTTCTGAATATACCCAGCCAGAGCCTTATCCATATAAAAGGTTCACTCTCCAGGATAAAGGTTTTGCCAGACCCTTACACAAGTTCAGAAAAACTGTGGTATAGCCCTACTATGTAATACTACCCCACAATAAAGAGGAATGAACTAGTGACACACTCAACCATATAGGTAAACCTCAAAATAATTATAATTAAACCTAAAAGAGTTCATACTGCGTAATTCCATTTATATAAAATTCTTGAAAATACAAACTAATCTCACACTGGCAAAAAGCTGATCGTTGGTTGCCTGGGGATGAAGGCAGGGTAAGAGGGGCAGGTTGAGAAGGAAGGATTACAAAGGAGATACAAAGAAACTTCATTACTTTGATTGTGGTGATAGTTTCATAGGTATATACTAATGTCAAAACATCGAATTTTACACTTCAAATATTTGAAATGTATTGTATGTCAACTATAGATCAATAAAACACTTAATTTTGTTAAGTTATCTGAAGCTAAGTTGGCTTCTTATCCCTGCCTCTAGCATGTTTCTCTCCTTCCCACTGCCCTGCTCTTCTCTCCTAGAAACAGGTTATTACTTCTGAATTGTATTTCCCTTAAGTTTCCTTCTGTCCTCAGCTCTCTGAGGTTTTTCTGTACTGTTTATATATTTTGGATATGAACCCCTTATCAGTCATAACATTTGCAAATATTTTCTCCCATTCAGTAGGTTGTCTTTTCATTTTGTTTATGGTTTCTTTTGCTGTGCAAAAGCTTTTGATGACTGTAGCTTTGTAGCATAGTCTGAAGTCAGGGAGTATGATACTTCCAAGCTTTGTCCTTTTTTCTCAAGATTGCTTTGGCTATTCAAGGTCTTTAGTGGTTCCATATAAATTTTAGGATTATTTATTCTAGTTCTGTGAAAAAATGTCATGGATATTTTGATAGGGATTGCATTAAATCTGTAGATTGCTTTGGGTGGTATAGACATTTTAACAATATTCATTCCTCCAATCCATGGGATATCTTTTCATTTCTTTGTATTATTTTCAATTTCCTTCATCAGTGTTTTATAGTTTTCAGAATACAGGTCTTTCACCTCCTTGGTTAAGTTTATTCTTAGGTATTTTATTCTTGTTGATATGACTTTAAATAGGATTATTTTCTTGCTTCCTCTTTCATTATTAGTGTATAAAAAATAAACAGATTTCTGCATATTAATCTTGTATCCTGCAACTTCGCTGAATTCATTCATTACTTCTAATTGTTTTTGGTGGAGACTTGTGTCTGATGAGTTTTTAATGTTATGATTTTATAGCTTATCTTGCTTATTCGCCTTTTGGAGTAGAAGCAGTGGTCTCTTGCAACTTCCTACTCCCAATCAAAATTAGAAGTCCTCTATGTATTGAGTTCTAAGCTCATTTTTTATTGACAAAAAATCCTAAAATTGAGGGGAGGGTACCTATATTCTATCAAACAATAGATAACACATCATTAAAAACCCCAGAAGTATTAAAACCTCAGATATGTAAAGGTATTTGTTTTTCCACATCTGAAATGAGAAAATTGCAGCATTAACAGGCACACAGTTACAACTTGGCAGATACTAGAATCCACACACCTTGATTCTTAGTTTGGTTGTTTCCGTGCTATACTCTGTATTATTGCCTCCATAGTGGGAGATATACAAACTGAGAGATATAACATCATAAATTAGTCAATTTTCCCACAAATTAGTAAATAAATTTAACACACTTCCAATAAAAGTTCCAACAAGATCTGGGGAATAGAAGGCAGAGAGCAAGCAAAAAACAGCTTAACTTGACAAAGTCACTATTAAATTCAGCCTAAAGACTATCTATGCAAAAAAAAAAATTATTGGAAAACAACTAGTAATGAATGACTAGCTTTGGCAGATATTAAAATATATAGAAAGTTACCATAATTAAAAGTGTACTATTAGTGAATGAGTAGACAGAAGAAAATTAATATATTCTGTTCTAGAACAGAAATTCTGAAAGCAGATCCAAGAATTCAGTATGTGATTATAATGACATTTTAAATCAGTGACCAAATAAATGGTATTGAAAAAAGGCCCAGTATCTGGGAGTGAATAGTTAAGAAAGTTAAAGTTACAGTCATTCATGTTGCCAGATATGAAGAGGTTTCGTGGTGGCAGTCTTTAACAAAATCTTTCGTGTTCTCCTATTATATTTATCTTTTATTTCATTTACCGGGTCATTCAAATGTTTGAATTAACCAATCACCCTGCAAATAGTCCCTTACCCAAAGCAAGCAACATTTTTTACTGGTACATTTTTAAGAATTGGGATTTATTTCATGTTACTGCAGTGGAGAAGCCTGAGGGCTAGCCTTCAGATAGGTCCAAGGCTAGACTATTATTTACAAATATTCCGTGAACAGGAATTACGTCCCTTCTATGAGCCAAGCATTGTGCTAGGTGCTGAGGATACAAAAGTGAGTAAAGCTTAGCCCTACCTTCAAAATGCTGTTAACCTATTAGTAAGTCAATAGGCTGTCTGCAATATACGTCCTCTTTTCACTTACTGTTTGGTTATGATTTGGACATAGCAATAGAAGCATACTGCGTAAAAATAAGAAATATCCAGTAAAACATGAAAAATCATTCAATACAGTTTCTGTTTTATTAGATCTCTGCAGAGAGATTAAGCAGGACTGTCAGATCCTGATGCCCACGTCTGATGGTGCTCACCCCAGCAGATTTGCTGAGCAAGATGGATCCTCCAGGTTCTCCCCTTCACACCACAAAGCAGTCAGAGCTGGATGCTTTATCATGGCTCTACCCTCTCCCCGAACAAATCTGACACGCTGATCACATTAGGCCGTGACATACAAAATATGGCATAATTGTAGACTGTAATCATCATGATGATAGCTGACTTGATAAGAGAGGTCAAATCCCATTTTTATATCCTGAATTTCTAAAATATTGTTTCGTCAAAAAAATCAATTTCTCATTTTTCTAGCGTTAACTTGAAAAGGGTATAATTGATCAAGCCTAAATCCCTTACATCACCCAGGACTGTGTGAAAGACTCATACCCAACAAGCCACTTGAGTTAGGGCCAGGCAAACAGCAGTCGTCCTCAGCATCTAACGCCCATGGGCCTGAACAGCTTCAAAGCAAGAACACGTTTTACATCCTTTGGTTAAGACTGTGGGGAAAACACAGGCTCATGGAATATAGATGCTCAGCTGGCTCATTTGGGTTTTGTGGTCCAATTTGTGTATGAGATATTTATAAAATCCGGTGATTAAAATGCCATCTCATTAACATTCGTTAAGTGAAAACCACAAAGTGCAGGATGGGAACTCCAGTCTGAGGGGAGAAGGAGGAAGAAGATGAAAGGGAGACGGGTTTTCCTACCTCAGCGCAGGCAAAAAGAGAGACCCAGAAGGAGAGGGACCCCCCCCACTTCCTTTAAGTTAGACTTCTCCTAACTGAAGGAAAAGGGGAGAGGAGAGGTAAGGGGGTAGCTTTTCCACTCATCAGGTGCACTTGAGCCCTAAGCAAACCAAATCCAAGACAAGCCCCAGCTGATTTCCCTGTGAATTAGAACTCTCAGTTTCTTGTATGACTTAGCCAAGGTGACACCTCTTTCAGGATGTCCACCTGGACTAAACTTACTCCATGAGATGTTTGCATGTTCAGTGAGGCTGGAATGAGTGCTTTCACCACAAAGTTGGTATTGCTGCCTTGTGACTGGTTTGTGGTGAGGTGGTGTGGCTTCATGGAGAGAACCAAGGCTATGTGTCAGAAAAGCCTGGACTCCAGTCCCAGCTCTGGCATGGACTGCTCTTAGAACCTCTGATAATATCCACTTTGCAAGGATGTTACAGTGAGGAGTGCTGGACTTGGGGTTATGTGAATTATACAATATCTGTCTAATGAGTAGGCACTCATTAAATGAGCTAAAATTATTATGATTTTACTAATACCTCTGACTTTCCTCCTTAGTCTCAAACTCACAGGTGGCTTAGATAACGCATTCCATGTAGAATCAGTGATAGGTTTATCACTCAGTGGACAGTCAATAAATACCCACTAAATATACAAATGATGCTGTGTCCAGAGAGAGAGCATTTGAAAGTTTCATCCTATCTTCAATGATCAACCAAGTTTAGTGACTATGGCCATGGTATGTGCAATGACTTTACTTGAAGACTTTGCAACAACTTCAGAAGGGTCCTCCTTCTTTGTCAATTATAGAATAATCTAGATCTCTGGCATTATTCCTTCCTTGTTTACTTATCCCACTCTACCCCTCAACACACACACACACACACACACACACACACACACACACACACACAGCAGGATAATTCCCATGGTGCTTAGAGTTGTTGAACATAGAGCCAAAAACTCCAAATGAAGCTGTAGAGGCTCAGAGGCAGAGACTCAGTCACACAGTCCACAGAAAAACTGTGATCCACATTTGAATATTTTACCCACATTTATGTGTTTGGGGACAAGGGTCAGAGGACCATCAGCTAGAAAGTACTGCTTCTGTGACTTTAATTCAACACTACCTTTTGTACTTCTGAAGAGCTGCACGCAAAACGAGCCCTCTTCCAGGCTGAGTAAGGAAGTGGGATTGCAGAGCTGTGCCTGGCAGAGGCAGAGGACTGAATCTGTTCTCCTCCCCAGGACCAAACACAGACTAAGGGGTGGAAGTCACAAGTAAGAAGAGGATTTCCTAACCATTGGCTTGAAAGCAATTGAATGGCCTGCCTCGGGAGATTTTCAAGATGTCTCAAAAACAACTGGAGAGATTCTTGCATTGAGAGGAGATAGGAATGGCCAGCTTCTACACTTTTCTGATCCTAGAGCTGGTCTTCAGTAAGCAGACACCCCTGGGAGCCCAGGAAGTAGAGTGAAGTGAGCACCATTGGTGCAGTGGTTTTGAAACCTTTAAGTTAGGCATCGAAACTGTCCCTAAACCTCCCTGTTAATGATGGATAGGTTCTTATGATGGGGTAAGTTGCTATCCACAGAGCCACATTTTCTTAAAGGGCTAGGATAACAAAATTCCTGTTCTATTCATTAAATTCTTTAAGGAAAGAAGTCGGGAGAAGAGATTTTGTTTTCATTCTTCAGCTTTGGAAACTTAAAAGTCCTGGTCTGCCAGCTGATGGTTCCTTCCTCAAAGCTGGAATACCCTCCAATCCCCTGTCCCATCTCCCAAACACACACTCTCCTTGCACCTCAGTTTCCCTCTCAATTCTACTTCTTTTAGTAGGAGAATAAGCAGCAGATGGTCTAGGATGATTTGAACGACATTTGAATTCCCTCCCACCCAAAGTCTAGCTCCTCTACCTAATTGCAACTGTCCCTAAAACAACAGCCATCAGAGATACATCTCAGTGTGTAAGCAGTTCCTCCAGGAGATAAGTGCACAGTGAGCACTATGAACACTGAGGCAGACGTTATTCTGCCAACTTCCCAGCAAACTCCTGCAAAGAGGAAGAACGTGACTAGAAGGTCTAGATGGGTGTGGAGCTGGACGTACAAGGTGAAAAACAGATCAGGGGGTCCGGAGAGTGACAGACCCACGGCCAGCACCAAAGTCAGGGAGGACAGCTAAGCAGCCAGACGGCTCTGGGGTGGAGTGGAAAAGAGGGCATCAGAATGGAAACCACAAAGAAATCAAACCAGGCTTGGTCAATATCCATTCATTCACTCAGTGAAGACGCCCACTGCACCAGGCCCTGTTCGGGGCACTGCAGGGTGTCATGAAAAAAGCCACGGCCTTTGATGTCAGCCAGGTCTGTGCTGAGTCACTAGCTCCATCTATTCAACTGGCAGGTATTTAACTCAATGAGCGCTGGTTTTCTCCTTTTCTTGCCAGGGGAGTAAATGAGATAACAGTGCATAACACAATCTCTGGTACATATTCGGCATTCTTCCCACCCTCTCCTTGCCCTTGTTCTACAATTCAACTGAGATCGACCCTTGTTTCAACCCTAGGGGTCATACTTCTTCCAGACAACCCCATCCAAAGCTCTCAATTTCAGAAATGAACTAAATTCCATGAGCCCTGGGCCTCAAGCAAGCATTCATCTGCGGAGCTGCTTTATCTCCAGAATCTCAGCAGAGCAAGATTTGCAGCAGTCCTCAGTGGTGAATACTATTTCCTTTGAAAATAATAAAGCGCTATACGAATGAGCTGACAATCTATGGGGAGATCATATAAACCAGACAGTGTAATGAACCAACCAGTGGGAGATGAAAAGGTAATCAACAGGGTTTACTAAATTATGGTTCCAGACTTGCTGTGAAAGGGAGAGAAGACGGGTCCAAAGAACATATAAATTGAAACAAATCCTCAAACCCGTTCCACAGGGCTAGAGCCAGCATCCCATATGGTTCCTGAAGCTAGGGCTGTGAGAAGCCACTGCACAACATAAACTCAAAAGGAACAGCACGGCAAACATCATGCCTAAGTAGCTGAAGGTGCTCTGGCACTTCCCGTCCTCGGAATTATTGGCCACAAGGAAGCCCATTTACCCAGCCGACCTATGCGTAGTTCTAGGCAGAATAATCTGGGATGAATTCTTCAAGTGGTAAGAAGTCTGGCTACTAACAGTCCAAGTGTAACTGGATTGATCCAGTTTATGGGCCTCATTCATTCACTGAACAAATATTTACAGGACACCTGCTAGGCACTGTTATAGATGCTGGGGACACAACGCTGAATAAAACATGGGCTCTGACCTCCTGCAGCTCTCACTGTAGTGAGAAGAGACAGACAATAAACAAATAAACAAGGAAGGAAGAAAGAAGGAAGGAAGGAGGAGGAAGGCAATTCCTTCCTTGCACTTCTCACTATCTAAACTTAAAAGCCAAGATCATATGTTCAGTGACTAGGTGACCTGAATGGCAAGAAGCTAACCATGGAAAGATCTGATATCATATGAGTGACTCCTTCACATTTCATAGAATCACATACTTTTCTTACTGAAAAGGACCTTAGTGATCATACCCAATGCTCTCAATTTATGACACTGAGGCTCGGGGAAGTAACACGTGTCTCCAGAGACACTCTGAAAATGAATCAGGGTTCTCTACTCAGGGACTTCCCTGTTCATTTGCTGCAAGGTAAAAACAGGCAAATGATCATTATCCAACAAATATGTATTAAGTCAGTACTCTTTTTTGAACACTGTGATGGTTGCTGTTCAGAAACTCTCTACAGAGAAATGAGGAATACATAAATGAGGTCAGCAGCGAGGGGGACCTGACTATTTGGTACAAAGTAAGAAGGACAGGGTTCACATGAGGGGATTCACCCCAGGAGGCTGAATGATGGAAATGGAATAAGAAGGATTTGGATGAATAGAAAAGGCAGGAGGACAATCCAAATAGGGGAAACATATCAGGGAAGGTGCAGGAAAGAGGAGTGAGGAGGAGAAAAGCTTGAGCAAACCAGGGAGTAGTTGAGGAGGGGTAGGACATCATGTTGACAACGTCTAGATGGTGGGACCTCAAACACAAGACAGGGTTTGGGGAAAGAGTTTCAGGGAATATAAATACGTCACCAGGATCACCCCTTACAGTGGCCTTGCCCATCATTCTCATCCCCCTGCACAAGCCTCCAGGTCCCCCTGTAATTTCTCAGTGATTTTAGGGTGACGATTCTAGATGGTTCAGAGCTCCTGAACATCCTCAGTACCTCCCACCTCCCAGCTTGCAGAGACTCTGACATTTGAGCCAGCTCCAGCTCACCTTGATCCTTTTTCCTCGTCCCCTTGAGCTTTCCTTCACAACAAGTACTGCACTGGGTACTCCACACATACCAGCTCAAAATAATCATTTCTCCAATCATTTATTTAGCATTTAAAGGGTACATCTTTTATGCCAGGCATGATTTCAAAGAATATCTCATTTCATCCTCTCCCTATGAGGTATGTACTACCAATTATAATATTTAGTTAGAAAATTGAGTCTCAGACTGGTTAAATAATTTCCCTGAGGTCACACAGCCAGAAGGCATTGAAGCTAGGATTTTAATCCAAGTCTTTTGAACCCAAGAACTTCCCAATTTTTACTATAAAAACATTCAAGTATAAAACTATAAAAAGAAAAAACAAACTTTGCCTCCCTCATAATTTAGTCTTGGCCAGCCCTATCTGCTTAGACACGGAAGGTATTTTGGCTGTCTCTGAAATTCTCTTTCTAGTGAGTGGCCAAATTTCCTAGATGCAACTGAATTATGGGCAACTGATATCAACATTTTTTATAAGCTAATATGTAACCCTTAGTCCAGGAAATACAGAATTTATTAGGTCTTTGAACTTTCCCAGATGGCATGGTACCATCATATCTTTCTGAGACCAAAAAAAAAGAATTGTTAGAAGACAGAAGTGGTCCAACAGGGAACAGGCATAAACAGGTCCAGAAAGCACATGTAGGCCGTATGAACAAGCGGCACAGACCCATACGCCGTCCAGTACTGTTGCATCAGCACCTCTCCTATGGCTGTGTGAGACCCAGTGATATAAGAGAGATGCTGTACTATAGTCCACTCGGTGAGCCCAGAGATAGCACTCTTCCCAGGGGGCAGAGATTCAAGTGATGCACAAGTCTTCCACCACTTTGGGCAGAAAGACAAGTGATCAGAGGCTAGAATTTACATTAACTCATGGACAGTGGCCTAGCTGGTTAGTCAGGGGCCTGGCAGGAGATAATTTGGAAGCTTGGGGAGAAAGAGGTTTGGGAAGAGGCATTTGGATGATCTATGGGAGAGGGGATGAATGATGAAGACCTTGGTATTACATGTTAATTCTCACCAGAGAGCGTCTCTGATGCAGACATTAAACAACCAGGTGGACAGAGTGAACTGACCCATCTTTGTCATCAGTGAGCCCAGTGCTGGGACAATGCATGAAACACAGCAGCCATGATGGCAGAGCTGAAACCTAAGCATGAAACCAGCAGCACAGGCTCCCACTTACCAAGTGCTAGCACCAAATATCACCAAATATCTAACATACGGCACCATCCCTCAAAGAAATCAGCCAGCCATTCAGCGGCAAATCAGTCAGCTACACTGGCCCTCTTCTACCCTGGGGAAGGCAGTGATTCAACTTGACTCGGATAGACACCTATTCCAGGCATATGTTTACCTTTCCTAGGCACAGGCATAGACAGTATCACCATCCAAAGACCTACAAGAGTGTTTGATCCACCAACACAGGATTCTTCAAAATATTACCTCAGACCAAAGGACCCACTACTAAGCAGGGGGCATGTGACCATGCGAACCGCTGCTCCTATCACATACTGTTCCACGGGGAAGACTCTGGCCTAAACGAGCAGTGGAATGTCTTCTTAGGGGCCGTCTTGGAGATGACATCCTGTGAGAATGGCACAGGATCCTCCAGGACTCAGTACAGACTCCACATGACCAGTGCGTGCTTCTGTGCCCCATTAGGGAGAATACTCGGGTCCAGGAACCAAGAGGTGGAACTATGTACCACCGCTGCCTCCAGTCACCCACTTGCTATTCACACACGCTTAGGCTCTGAGGGGCTATAGGTCCTGATTCTCAAAGGAGGGAAACCCCTACCTGGGAACACAGTAGGAGTCCCTTTGAACTGTAAGCTACAGCTGCCACCCAACTATTTTGCGATCCTCATGCCAAGAGAGCAGCAAGCAAGCAAAGGAATCCACCTCACTGGCAAGAGTAATTAACCCTGGCCCGCAGCGGGGAGCTTTGCTTCTGCTACACAGTGGAAGGGGAGAAGAACACGTCTGGCATCAGGTGGTCCACCGGGGAGTCTCCTGCTGGCCCCACGCTTACCATATAATGGTAAATGGATAAGAACAGCAGCCGTAGCCCAAGAAGGGCACAGGAACCAGGGGTTCAGGACCCTCTGGGAGGTAAGCCTAGCCCAGCAGAAGGGTTAGCCAGAGTTGAGAGAAATCCAGAATGAATGATGAAGAAGGGTAATAACAAGCATCAGTTACAGCCTCGAGATCAACTGTAGCGGCAAGAGCTGTAGAATTGCCTATTAAACCTCATCTGTGTCATCTGTAACTTCCCAGGAAGCAAGACCAATCAAAATTTGATTTAAAAAAAAAAAGGGTTCCCAGATAGGATAAATTTATTATAAAAACCAAGTGGATTTGAGTGGCACAAGGGATGATGAAGGACTGTGGTGCACACGAAGGTGCTCCATCCCCATCCCCTCCTGAGGATGAAACGAACACACCTACACCCCAGCTGCTAAGAAGACTGGGTGTGGTGCCTCACAGCTGAGCTACTCCCTGGGAACTGCCCTCCGCTGCAGGGGTCTGCCCCATCCAGGGCCACAGTCCCTCCAAGGGGATGACTTATGGCCAATGACTGGCTTACGAAGGGAAACAAAGGTCTGGTCCCCGTGCCTCAACATGGGACAATGCTGAAGGGTCATCCGACCTCCGGAGCTCCCTGTAGAATCAGCAGGGGCCCCGCTGCCACAGAAGTACAGGTCGGTTTCTCCCTCAGTCCAGTCCTGCCTCCCCCACTATCTTACAGATGTCTCTCCTGAATACATTTGCAATACACTTTCTGCACAAAACTCTGTCCCAAAGTTTATTTCCAGGTGCCCAATCCAAGATAGCTATGCTCACACACATCATCACATGGCCTAAACAGACTGCACTGGAACAGATAATAGGAGAAATCTCTTATCCTGGTTCCATCTCCTTAAGAAAATTCTCCATTTAATCCAATCTACCTGCCCTCTTAAAATGTGAAGGAGTAATTCTCCCTCAATGTCTCATTCTGAATCTATGACACTACACAGGTTATTGAATAAGTCTACTGCATAGTATCCTGCTTCTTCCAACATAAATGTTGAACTTAGGTACAAAGATATAAACAAAGTGTTGGTATAAAGACAATACATTAAGGACATTTAATGTCAGAAAATTCACATGCTGGTATCATTGTAGACTAGTCTATGAGAAAGGGTAAAGAAGACTAGGTCATTAAGGTCAAATAACCCTATAGAAGTCATTTAACCTCCATGAGCCCATCTCTTAAACTATGTTGAAAGTTTGTTGGGACTACCATCAGAACTGCCATGATGATCTTATCTATAAAGATAACAGTATCTGCCCAATTCTTAGAATGAGGATTCTTAGAAAAACTAAATGAGATAATATTTTATATCTGGCGCATAGTAAACACTCCATATATGGCTAGTATCAAATGAAAAGAAGCTTGCAAAACTACTTTGAAACTGTAACATGGTACAAAAATGCCAGCAATTATGATTACAGCACAATATATTTAATATGTAACATTTTACTTTTTATCAGAGGTTTGGCCTTGTCTGCTTAACAAGAAGAGGGTCCTTCTCTTCCATTTCATTTAACTTCAAAGCAACTAGAGCAGTGTTTACTGCTGGGCAGATGCTTAAAATCTTTTCCCTGACTTTCAGGACAGGAATCCGTAATACCAGGCCCTGGGACCCTATGAATATTGGCAAGTATAAATGCTTCTATAATATCCTGTTGAAGACAATTTTTTTTTTTTGTATCAGAGTAGAAAAGGAAAGGGGAAACTACATTTCTCCAATCCACATGAAAAGTCACCCAAAGATTTCAATTGCATTTCTGTTTATTTGGAAGTATTCCAACCAAGTTATTTCTAATTATCCGCTATCTCAGGGTTCTGGCGTGTGTGCACCCATTTCCCTTCATATTTTATTAAATGAGGAATCAGGGATTACATCTATCCTGCGCTCAAAATGTTTAATGGAACCGAAATCCTCTGAGGATTATCTTAAATCCGGGTAATATTCTTAAGTGGGACCTGAATGTAGCCAGATAGCTGCAAGGTTAGAAACCCATCTATCTGTCTCCTTAGAGTGATTCCATGAATTTGGATCCCTGGGTCACTGAACCACTGCAATATTGGCATATGTATTGTAAGGAAACACACAGATCAAAATTCAAAAAACACTCAAAACAAATGCCAGGTCAGGATAATCAATCCAACTCCATCAATCCAGTCCATTCCGTTTAATCTCACCTTTAACAGCCCTAAACTCCGTGTTCCCTTCCTATGAGAAAGGCTAGCATGTGTCCTTATTCCTCCTCTCCTTCTCTTTATCTATGTTAGCACCCTCAGTCTAAGAAGCAGCCTTCTCTCCCAGAGCCACTTCAGATCTTACTTCTTATTCATGCCTTCCTAATACACATGAATCTCTAGAACCAATCCCCCATTGTGAAACTTGGAATTTACCCCCGCTCCCCACCCCGCCTTGTAAAGGACCCCTCCAGTGGCCAGTCCAGGAACTCCGTTCAGCATTGGCTCCTCTCCACAGGACTGAGCCCCAGGCACGAGCAGCCGCTGCTATCATGGAAACAACTGTAACAGTTCTACAAGAATTCCCTAACACGCTGAGCTGCATTTGCTATTTGAGTGACAGGTCTCTATTTCACAGAGGAAATAGACTGCAGAATTAAAAAAATCATTCCTTTTATAAAATGTTGTTTCTTCACATTAATAATCTATATGGATATCACCCTGAAAGACGTGTAAAATTCACTCATACGTGACTAAGTTGGGACACTGATTCCCATAAATCCCAGCAGCCATGCCTTAACTTGGCTTTTGTTCAGTACCTGAAAACAGCCTCGGTGGGTTCCATTCCCTCAGATGCCGCTCTGCGCTGCAGCAATGCAATCGGAGCACCAGTGCTTAAGTCTCGGGGGTGGTTATATGTGCCTTTTCACTGTGGCGCCGCTTTTTTCACAAGGTCTTTGGTGGCTGAACCAAAAGAAACGAGAAGAGATAGAAATTTCAGATGCCATGGCGAGCCTAGAAAAGACTAATTGTTCAGCTAAAAGTTAAAAGTTCAGAAACTCTCAGTCCTTCAGATCATACCATGTAGGTGGTGGCTTTTCTGTCAAGCATATTGGGCATTACTGTAAAAACGTTTAGATGTTGACTATTCCTAGTACTGTCTCTGGTCAATAAGCTGTGTACACTTAGAAGAGTGACTTGGCTTCTCTGCAACCTACACACCTCATGTGTAAGATGGGGATAATTATATCTTCCTTCCTAATGCAGAAAGCTAGGCGGGAGTATAATCCTCTTATTTTCTAGAGGATAAGTGACTTAATGGCATAACATTGGTAAAAGGGTCAGGGCTAGAATCTATGATTCTAGGCTCAAATCTCTACTAGTCTTCTGATTTATTCCAATACAATAGGATCTAAAATCCTATGAAATAAGCTAGGTATTATAATCCTATTTGACCAAAAGACAGCAAGTGAGGCATGAAGACGTTATGTGGTTCAATGGCAGAACTTTGATTACAACCCAGGCATGCTAATGTCTAAGCCAGGCTTTCTACACCATCAAGCCAAAGTGCTATAACTTGACTTCATTTCTCTGACTGAAAAAATAAATGTAAACTTGCCCCCAAATAGGTATGTCTTGCTGTAGCAAATAGTCTAGAAGGCTAAATCTGAAACCTATTTCAATGATTTCTTCTTGTACTGTTTTAGTCCTTCCCCTTCATTTGAGCTTACTTTCCTGTCATTTTTGTACTATCTTGAGATGGAGATTTTTTTTTTAATTAAAGTATAGTTGATGTACAATATTATATTAGTTTCAAGAGTACAAAATAGTGATTCAATATTTTTATAGATTATACTCCATTTAAAATTATTATCAAATATTGGCTAAATTCCCTATGCTGTACAATATATATTTGTAGCTTATTTATTTTATACATAATAGTCTGTATCTCTGAATCCTCAAGACTTATCTTGCCCTTCCCTCATCCCTCTTCCCACAGGTAACCACTAGTTTGTTCTTTATATCTGTGTCTGTTTTGGTATATTCACTAGTTTCATTTTTTAGATTCCACATATAAGCGATAGCATACTCTATTTGTCTTTCTCTGACTTATTTCACTAAGCATAATACCCTTCAGGTCCATCCATATTGTTGCAAATGGCACAACTCATTCGTTTTTATAGCTGAGAAATATTTCAGTGTATATAGACATATCATTTCTTCTTTATCCATTCATCTTTTGAAGGACACTTAGGTTGCTTCCATATCTTGGCTGTATGACATAACACTGCTATCTTGGCTATGTGACATAATGCTGCTATAAACAAAAGTGTGCATATATCTTTTTGAATTAGTTTTTCTTCAGATATATATACAGGAGTGGAATTGCTGGATCATCTGGCAGTTGTACTTTTAGTTTTTTGAGAAATCTCCATACTACTTTACATAACAGCTGCACCAATTTACATTTCCACCAGCAGTGTACTAAGGCTCCCTTTTCTCCACATCCTCGCCAACACGTGTTATTTGTAGACTATTTGACGAAAGCCATTCTGACAAGTATGAGGTGATATCTCATTGTGCTCACTGTGGTCCTGATTTGCATTTCCCTGATGATCTGCAACAATGTTGAGCTTCTTTTCATGTGCCTATTGGCCATCTGTATGTCTTCTTTGAAATAAATATCTATTCTGGTCTTCTGTCCATTTTTTAATCAGGTTGGTTGGTTGTTTTTTTTTTATATTGAGTGTATGAGCTGTTTATATATTGATATTTTGGATATTAATCCTTTATTGGGCATATCATTTGCAAATATTTCCTCCCAAACAGTAGGCTGTCTTTTTGTTTTGTCAATGGTTTCTTTGCTATGCAAAGCTTTTAAGTTTAATTAGGTCTCATTTGTTTATTTTTGCTTTTGTTCCTTTGCCTGAGGAGACTGATGCAAAAAATATTGCTAAACTATGTCAAAGAGTGTTCTGCCTATGTTTTCTCCTAGGAGTTTCCTGGTTTCTGAGCTTACATTTAGGTCTTTAATCCATTTTGATTATTTTTGCATGTGGTACGAGAAAATGTTCTAATTTCATTCTTTCATATCTAGCTGTCCAGTTTTCCCAGCACCACTGCTGAAGAGGCTTGCCTTCTCTCCACTGTTTATTTTGCCTCCTTTGTCATGTATTAATTGAACATAGTGCATGGGTTTATTTCTGGGTTCTCTATTCTGTTCCATTGATCTATGTGTCTGTTTTTATGCCAGTACCATACCGTTTTGATGACTATAGCTCTGTAGTACAGTCAGAAGTCAGAAAGCATAGTACCTCCAAACTTTGTCCTTTTTTCTTAAGATTGCTGTTGCTTTGGGGGGTCATTTGAGGTTCCATATAAATTTTAGGATTATTTGTTCTAGTTATGTGAAAAATGTCATGGGTATTTTGATAGGGATTGCAGTAAAGCTGCAGACTGCTTTGGGTGATAGGAATTATTTAACAATATTAAGTCTTCCAATCCATGAACACAGGATATCTTTCCATTTCTTTGTATCATCTTCAATTTTCTTTTATCAGTGTTTTATAGTTTTCAGAGTACAAGTCTTTCACCTCCTTGGTTAAGTTTATTCTTAGATGTTTCACTCTTTATGATACAATTTTGAACAGGGTCATTTTCTTGCTTTCTCTTTCTGATAGTTCATTATCAGTGTATAGGAAAGCAACAAATTTCTGTATATTAAGCTTTTTTCTAGAAGTTTACTGAATTCATTTATTACTTCTAATAGTTTTTTAGTGAAGACTTTAGGGTTTTCTATATATAGTATCATGTCATCTGAGAATAGTGATGGTTTTACTTCTTGCCTTCTAATTTGGATGCCTTTAATTTCTTCTTCCTGTCTGGTTACTGTGGCTAGGACTTCCAATAACTGTGTTAAATAGAAGTGGCAAGACTGGGTATCCTTGTCTTGTTCCTGATTTTAGAGGAAAACTTTTCAGCTTTTCATCATAGAGTATGATGTTAGCTGTGGGTGTGTCATAAATGGCCTTTATCATGTTGAGATATGTTCCCTCTGTGCCAACTTTGATAAGAGTTTTTTATCATGAAAGGATGTTGAATTTTGTCAAATGCTTTTCCTGAATCTTTTGAGATGATTATGTGATTTTTATCCTTCATTTTGTTACTGTGGTGCATCACACTGATTGGTTTGCAGATACTGAACCATTCTTGCATTCTCAGAATAAATCCCACTTTATCATGGTGTATGATCCTTTTTATATATGGTTGAATTTCATTTGCTAATATTTTCTTGATCATTTTTGCATCTATATTCATCAAAGATATTGGCCTGTAGTTTTACTTGCAGTGTCTTTGTCTGGTTTTGGCATCAGAGTAATGCCAAAATCCTCATAGAATGAATCTGGGAGTGCTCCCTCCTCTTCAAATATTTGGAATAGCTTGAGAAGGGTAGGTATTAGCTCTACTGTATATTTTTGGTAGAATTCCCTTGTGAAACCATCCAGTCCTGGACTTATGTTTGCTGGGAATTTTTTGATTGTTGATTCAATTTAACTACTAGTGATCAGTCTATTCAGATTACTTATTTCTCCTTGATTCAGTCTTGAAAGATTGTATGTTTCTAGAAATTTATCCATTTCTTCTAAGTTGTCCAATTTGTTGGCATATAACTATCCACAGAATTCTCTTATGCTTTTCTGTATCTCTGTGATATTCGTTGTAACTTCTCCTCTTTTGTTTCTTATTTTGTATATTTAGGTCCTCCCTTTCTTTTTCTTAATGAGCCTGGCTAAAGGCTTATCAATTTTATCCTTTCAAAAAACAGCTCTTGGGTTCACTGATATTTTTTTGGGGGGGGGGGGTCTATTTTATTTATTTCCTTGCTGATCTTTATTATTTTCTTCCTTCTGCTGACTTGGGGCTTTGTTGTTCTTCTTTTTCTAATTCCTTTGGATGGTAGTTTATGTTGAGATTTCTTGTTTTTGCAAGAAAATTTTGTTTGCTGTTTCTTGTTCTTGTTTCTTGAAATTGGCCTGTATCTCTGTAAATTTCCCTCTTAGAACTGCTTTTGCTGCATCTTACAGATTTTGGAGAGTTGTGTTTTTATTTTTGTCTAGAGGTGATTTCTGATTTCTCCCTTGAGCCATTGATTTTTTTTTTTTAGTAGCATATTATTTAGTCTTCATGAGTCTGTTTTTTTCCCATTTTTCTTCCTTTGATTTCTAGTTTCATATTATTGTGTTTGGAAAAAATGCTTGATATAATTTCTATCCTCTTAAATTTGTTGAGACTTTTGTGACCTAGCATATGACCTATCCTGGAGAATGTTTCATGTGCAACTAAAAAGAATGTGTATTCTGCTATTTGGGGATGGAATGTAGATATCTTAAGTCTAACTGGTCTAATGTGTCACTTAAGGCCACTGTTACCTTATTGATTTTCTATCAGGATGACGTGTCCATTGACTTAAGTGGGGTATTAAAGTCCCCTACTATTATTGTATTGTTGTCAATTTCTCCCTTTATGACTGTTGATATTTTCTTTTTTAAAATTTTATTTTTTTACAGTAGGTCTTTGTTTATTATCTATTTTAAATATAACATATAAATTTAATTTATAAATTTAATATAAATATATCAAACCCAAATTCCCAATCTATTTTCTTTATATATTTAGGTGCTTCTATATTAGGTGAATATGTGTTAATGAATGCTATATCCTCTTCTAGTATCAAGCCCTTTATCATTGTACAATGCCCTTCTATGTCTTTAATCACAGACTTTGTTTTAAAATCTATTTTGTCTGATGTGTTGCTACCCCAGTTTTCCTTTCATTTCCATTTGCATGAAATATATTTTTTCCATCCCCTCATTTTTAGTCTGTGTCTTTTGCTCTGAAGTGAGTCTCCTGTAGGCAGCATATATATGGGTCTTTTTTAAATCCAATCACCTACCCTATGTCTTTGATTGGAGCATTTAGTCCATTGACATTTAAAGCGATTGTTGGTAGGTATATACTTATCGCCATTTTGTTATTTGTTTTCTGATTGCTTATGTAGTTCTCCTCTGTTCTTTTCTTCTTCATTTAGTTTCTTCTCTTGTGGTTTGATGATTTTCTTTAGTGGTATGTTTGTGTTCTTTTCTCTATAGTTTTTGTGTATATTGTAGGGTTTTGATTTGTGGTTACCATGGAGTTCACACATGTTGATCTATAACCACCTCTACTCATTTTAAACTGACAGTCATATAAGTTCAAACACACTCTAAAAGATCTACATCTTTTGCTCCCCTCCCCCACGTTTTGTGTTTTGGGTTTCATATTTTATATCTTCACGTCTGTCCCTTAACTGTTTACTGTAATTATAGTTGATTTTACAATTTGTCTTTTAGTCTTTGTACTCATTTAAGTGGTTGACCCACAACTTTTATTACACATTTGCCTTTACTAGGGGAATTCTTCCTTTCCTATAGCTTCTTCCTTCTTATTGTAGCCTTTAATTCCACTTAGAGAAGACTCTTTAACAGTTCTTGTAGGGTCAGTTTAGTATTGATGAACTCTTAGATTTCATTTGTCTAAGAAGTTCTTTATCTCTCCAATTCTGAATGATAACCCTGCTGGGTAGGTATCCTCGGTGTAGGTTTTTTCCTTTCAGAACTTTAAATATATCATACCACTACCTTCTGGCCTGCAAAGTCTCTGCTGAAAAGCCTTATGGGGATTCCATAATATGTGATTATTTTTTCCCTTGCTGCCTTTAAAATTCTCTCTTTATATTAAACTCTGGCTAGTTTAATTATGACATGTCTTGGTGTGGGTTTCTTAGGTTCATCTTGTTTGAGATTCTCTTTGATTCCTATACCTGGAAGTCTGATTCCTTCTTCAGCTTTGGGAAGTTTTCAGCCACAATTTCATCAAACTCATTTTCTACCCCCCTTTCTCTTGCTCTTCTCCTTTTAGGACCCGTATAAAGCAAATGTTCATATGCTTGATGTTGTCCAAGAGGTTCCTTAGATGATCCTCATTTTTTTTAATTTGTTTTTCTTTTTGCTGTTTTTATTGGGTGATTGCCATTATTGTATCTTGCAGATTGCTTATACATTCTTCTGTATCACCTAGTCTGCCATTAATTCCTTCTAGTGCATTTTTCATTTCAGTTACTGTATTCTTCAGCTCTGATGGGCTCTTTTTTATATTTTCTGGTTCCTTATTAAATATATACCAACATAAGCAATATCCTGAGCCATAAAGCAAACCTCAATGAATTTAAAACAACTGAAATTATAGAATGTGTTGCTTCTCCACAATGGAATCAAACTAGAAACCAATAACAGAATGATAACAGAAAATCTCCAAAATCTTGGAAACTAAACAACACACTTAAAAATACTCCATCAGGAAGACTCAAAGGAAATTTTTTAATACATAGGACCAAAAGAAAATGAAAACCCAGCATATCAAAACATGTAGGATGCAGCTAAAGCAGTGCTGAAAGGGAAATTTATAGCATTACATACATTACAAAAGAGGAAAAGTTTGAAATCAATAATCTAAGTTCCTACCTCAAAACCTGGAAAAAGAGCAAAATAAACCCAGAAAAAGGAGAAGGAAGGAAATAAAGAGCAGAAATCAATGAAATTAAAAAACAAAAAAGCAACAGAGAAAATCACTGAAACAAAAGGTAGTTCCTCAAAACACAGATCAATAAAATTGACAAATGCCTAACAGGCTGAAAAAAAGAGAGAGAGAATACACAAATTACTGGTATCAGGAGTAAAATAAGGGACCCTGTAGACATTGAAAGGATAATAAGTGAATACTATGAACAATTCTACATATATAAATTTGACAACTTAGATGAAATGTATCAATTGCTCAAAAAGCACAAACTAACACCCAACATGAAATAGAGCAGTGCTGTAACTATTACAAAGATTGAATTTGCAATTTAAAAACTCCCAAAAGAGAACTACCCAGGTCCAGGTTGATTAACTAGAGAATTCTACCAAAAGTTAACAACAACTCTACACAATCTGTTCCAGAATGAGGGAAAGCTTCCCAATTCATTTTATGAAGCTAGTATTATCCTAATACCAAAACCAGACAAAGACAATATGAAGAAAGAAACTAGGAACAAATACCCCTCTGAATATAGATGCAAAATTCCTTAGCAAAATATTAGTAAATAGAATTCAGCAATCTATGCAAAGAATTATACACATGACTGTGTTAGAGTTCTCCAGAGTAAAAGAACCAATAGGATATATATATGGAGATGTATTATAGGAACTGCCTCATGTGGTTATGGAGGTTGAAATGTCCCACAATCTACTACCTATAAGCTGGAGAAACAGGAAAGCTGTAATTGAGACTGAATTCAAAGGCCTGAGAATTACAATGTGGAGGCTGATGGTGCAACTCCCGATATGAGTCTGAAAGCCCAAGAACCAGGAGCGCCAATGTCTAAAGGCAGGAGAAGATGGACATCTCAGCTCAAACACAGAGAGATAGCGAATTTGCTATTCCTCTGCCTTTTTGTTCTATTTGGGCCCATAGTGCATTGCATGATACCTGCTGACACTGGGGAGAACTATCTACTTTATTCAGTTCATCAATTCAAATGCTAATCTCTTTCAGAAACACTCTTACAGACACACCCAGAAAGAGTGTTTTATCAGCTGTCTGGACATCCTTTAGCCCAGTCAAGTGGACACATAAAACTAATCACCACAATGACTAGATAGTGTTTATTCCAGGTATGTAAGGCAAGTCCAGTATTATAAAATCAATCAATGTATTCCATCACATCGACAATCAAAAGAAGAAAAATTACATGATCATATACATCAATCAAAGCATAAAAATTATTTCACAAAATTCAACATCCATTCATGATAAAATTCATAAAATTAGGAAGATAGGAAACTTCCTCAACTTTATAGAGAGCATATATGACTAACATTATACTAAATGGTGAAACACTGAATGTGTCCCCCATTAAGGTAGGAAATAAGGCAAGGATGTCTACTCTCATCACTCTTACTCAACACAGTACTAGAAGTTTTCTAGCCAGTGCCATAAGGCAAGAAGAGAAACAAAATGTATACAGATAATAAAGACATAAAACTGTTCTTATTTATAGACAATGAATGTCTACATAGAAAATCCCAAGAAATTCACACACTCCAAAAAAGTGAGTTCAGCAAGGTTGCAAGAGACAAAATATACATATAAAAATTAACTATTTCTACATATAGCAATCAACACATGGATACCAAAATTTTTAATAAAATACCATTTAACATCAAAAATGAAACTTGTAAGAAAAGCATAATAAAATTATAGGATTTGTATGCTGAAAACTACACATCAGGATAAAATAAATTAAAGAAGACATAAATGAATTAAGTGACATACCACGTTCATAGACTGGAAGATGCAACATAGTAAAGATGTCAATCATTCCCAAATATATATACAGGTTTAACACAATTCCTATCAAAATCCCATAAAGATTTTTTGTAGATATAAATAAAATTATCCTAAAATGTACATGGAAAAGCAAAAGAACTAAACTATCTAAAATATTTTTAAAAAGAAAGACAAAGGAGAAGGAATTAATCTATCTGATTTCCAGATTTATTACATAACTACAGTAACCAAGACTACGTGATATCAGTGGAGAGACAGACACATAACACAATGGAATAGAATAGAGAACTCAGAATTAGACCCACATATTATGCCCAACTGATTTTTGACAAAGGTGCAAACATTATTCAATGGAGGAAAAATAGCCTTTTCAATGAATGAAGCTGACGTGATTAGATATACACAGGTAAATAAATAAATATTAATTAATTTTGTTCTAAACCTCACACTTTTACAAAAATTAACACAAAATGGATTTGGATTTAAATGTTAAATGTAAAACTATAAAACTTTAGGAAAAAATGAGTATGTGAGACAATAGACCTAGGGCTAGGCAAAGCGTTCTTAGCCTTGAAATCAAAAGCATGGTTCACAAAAAGAAAAACTTATAAATTGGACTCCACCAAAATTAATATTTGCTCTGTGAAAGGTCCTACTTGAGAGAGGGAAAAGGCAAGGTCCAGACTCAGAGAAAATATTTGCAAACCACCTATTTGACAAAGAACTACTACCTAGAATATAAAAAGAATTCTCAAAATTCAACAGTAAAAGATAAACGATCCACTAGAAAATGGGCAAAAGATATGAACAGACACTTTATTGAAGTATATGTACAGATATATATTTTACATATTTCATGTACAAATAAGCACATGAAAAGACCTTCTACATCACTAGCCATGAAGGAAATGCAAATTAAAACTGTAACGAAACACTACTACACAAATATTGACAATACTTAAGCTGGTGAAGATGCGAAGAAACTCAATCACTCACACATTGCTGGTGGGAGAGCAAATGATACAGTCACTCTGGGAAAAAGTTTGCAGTTTCTTAAAAAAAAAATGAAACATGCAACTACCAGATGACCCAGAAACTGCACTATTGGACCTCTTTCCCAGAAAAATGAACACATATGTTCACACAAAACCTGTGCAGTAATGTTCATGACAGTTTTATTCATAAAATAATCAAAAACTGGGGGGAAAAAAAAAACCTTCAACAGCTGCATAGTTAAATAAACTGTGGTACAACCATACCATGCAATACTATTCAGCAATAAAAATGAGTAAATTATTAACATACACAACAACCTAGGTGGATCTCCAGAGAATTAAGCTGAGTGAACAGCCAATTCTCAAAAGGTTGCCTACTATATGATTCCACTTACATAACATTCTTGAGATGACAAAATTAGAGAAATAGAGACTAGATTAGGGTTTCCAGGGGTTAAGAAGGGGACTGCGACTTTTTAAAAAATGGAGGTCAACCAGATGGCAGAATAAAAAACACTGTCCAGAACAGATCATATGCTAGGTCACAAAACAAACCTTAACAAATTTAAGAGTACTGAGATAACTCCAAGTATCTTTTCCAATCACAATGGAATGAATCTAGATATCAATAATAGAAAAAAATTGAAAAACTAACAAATACGAGGGTGAGTCAAAAATTATCCACACTCTGGCTGTAGAATTTATTTTAATTAACTCTTAGAAAAGACAAATACATCATTTTGTGACATAATCTCCTTGCTTTTCAATACACTCTGTCCATCTGTCAACAAGCTTTCATATTCCCTCATTAAAAAATGTTTTAGGCTGAGCTGCAAGCCATGAATGCACTGCTATCTTCACTTCTTCATCAGAAGTGAATCTTCGTCCTCATAGGGCTGCTTTCAGGGGACCAAACAGGTGAAAGTCCAATGAAGCAAGATTGGGACTATAGGGAGGATGCTTTAACACCTAAAAACAAAGTTTTTGCAGGGTGTAAACAGTGTGGGCAGAAGTGTGTGGATGTGCATTGTCATGCAAGATTACAACACCCTTGGATAGCAGTCCTATGCATTTAATCCAAAGTTTAGACTTCAGCTCTTCAATAAGCACCTCACTGTAATGAGCACCACTGATTCTTGAAGCTTTGAGCCATGGCTGATTTGCAAATGATTTGCCACTGTCACTTGTTTATTTGACAGAATCATTTCATGTATACACTCAATGCGGCCATCAGCCATGGACATGGATGGGCATCCAGCTCCTTCTTGATGCCTGACACTTGTGTGACCTTCCTTGAACTTCTCTATCCATTCATACACACTTCTTCACAACAAAACACTTTCTCCATACTGTGCACAAAGTCTTCGATAAATTACAGCACCAGGTATACCATCAGACCACAAAAAACAAATCACTGCACGCTGCTCTTCTTTCATGCAAATCACAAGTGGGGTATCCATTTTTGCTCACACCACAGTTACAAATGAACTGATGTAATACATTCACACCTGCACAGCAGTGACTGGGGAGACAGTAGCCTTGAACGGAAAGCGCTGATAAGACAGTGCAGTCAACAGAAGTTTTAATAAAACCAGAGTGCAGATAATTTTTGAGTCACCCTCACACATGGAAATTAAACAACACACTCTTTAAAAAAAACAAACTATTGGGTCTAAGAAGAGATCAAAATAAAATTAGAAAATACCTCAAGGCAAATGAAAATAAAAACACAACATACCAAAACTAATGAGATGCAGAAAAAACAGTACAGAAAGGAAAGTTTATAGCAATAAGTACCTACATTGAAAAAGAAGAAAGATCTCAAATAAATGACCTAACTTTATACCTCAAGGAACTAGAAGAAAAAGAAAAAACTAAGCCCAAAATTAGCAGAAAGAGGAAATCATAAATATTAGAGCATAAACAAATGAAATGGAGAATAGAAAAATATTTTTTAAATTGAAGAAACTAAGAGCTGGTTTTTGAAAAGTAAAACAAAATCAACAAACCCGAAAAAAAAGATTGGCGGGTTCAGAAAGATGGTGGCAAAGTAGAGGGATGTGGAATGCACCCCTCTCCACAGATGCATTGGGAATGCACCAAAAGACGCAGTAATTCCCACAGAGAACCAACTGAACACCAGCAGACAACCTCGGACACCAGAAAGGACTGCAAGGATCCCGACATAACCAGTAGGGAGGCATTTACGACGGCTCAAAGAGGGTGAAGTGGCTGAGCTGTGGCAGACGGGAGGGAGTGAGAAACACACGGAGGGTCCACACCATGGCTCAGTGTTCCCGGACTGAGACATCGAGTCACAGCTGAACAAGGGGTCTGGGAGTGGGAGCATGGGAACCAGAGAACTGGTTTAGGGTGAGAAACATTGTTGGCAGTGGGAAGATGGACCAAGAGGACAGCAGAGAAGAGGTCTGCAGTGAGGAGTGCCTGCCCCAGAGAGCTACGGGACCATGGTGGCAGCTGGATGCTCCTGGCTCACGGGTAGGGGGGAGGAGCCACGGGCATAGCCCCTCTTTCTTTCTCTCTCTGTGCCTGCAACGGGCAGAGGAATGACCCCTGTGGGCCAAGCTAAGGCACTCAGGGATAACAAAGGCCCTCAGGCCCTCGGGCAGGGCTGGCTTAGAGTGCCAGCAGCCAAGAGCAAAAAAGCCCAGAGTGAGGCCCAACTCTGAGACATTCTGTTTACACCTGAGCCACCGGCGTCCCTCTGCAACAGGCACCTCCATGCCCAACTGAACCACTGTGACCTAGACAGTGTGCCACTGCTCACTCACTCCCAGGAGAAGGAGCCACTATTGTACCCTCTCCCTCCCCACACACCAGTGCTTACAGACGAACAATAAAGGAAACTCTGCTGGTCACAGAATCATACAAAAAACCCAAGGCGGATAGAAGAACACTTACAGCTGAGACCCCAAGGAAACAGAAATATTAGTATTAATTCTATTGAACTGGTCCATTCCAGGGTCAGTTCTAGTTTTTCTTTTTTCTTTATTTTTCTTTATTAATTATGATCTTAGTCCTAAGGGATCTACACATTTTATAACATTTTTTAATCTATTTTTTATTTTATTCTATTTTTATTTTTAGCCTTTTTATACATTTCTGTTTCTAGCTAAGTTTTTTGTAGTGCTGACTATATATCACTCCTACCTTCTTTTCATCTCTATCTTTTATACATTTCTATTTCTTTCTTTTTATTGTCATATTTCCAGTCACACTACGCTCTTCTGTTGGCCTGTCTTCTATCCTTTTTTAGTTTATTTTATCTTAACATACTTATTAGCAACATTATCAATCTGCTCAGTCTCCTTGCTTTATTCTCCAGATGACACACCACCTTGGTATTTATTATTAGGTTTCTGTCTTTATCTTAGTTCTCGGTATAATTGTCTAATTTCATTCTGAGAATCTCCAGTCTGTCTGGTGGTACTCTAGCTCTTTT
The DNA here is from genome assembly GCF_030028045.1 of Hippopotamus amphibius kiboko. Classification (NCBI taxonomy): domain Eukaryota; kingdom Metazoa; phylum Chordata; class Mammalia; order Artiodactyla; family Hippopotamidae; genus Hippopotamus; species Hippopotamus amphibius. The sequence goes on from NC_080196.1 coordinate 97,728,684, forward strand.
TTTATATTTGATCCTAGCTTTCAATATCTCCCTAGATTTGTGTTTGTGTGTGTGTGGTGTTATTTGTTTGTTTGTTTTTGTTTTTGTTTTGTTTCTGTTTTGTTCTGTTTTGGTTTTGAATTTCTGTTGGTTTCTTCTCTGAATGTCTGATAGCATACTGGGGTTCTTCTGTCAGGTCTTCCTAGTGCCTTATGTTCTATTGGATTCAGTAGTTGGGTGTTTTATACATGCATGTGTTTCCTAGACTTAGTATTTGTTTGACTCAACACTCTGCCATTAGTATGGGGCTTGGACAGTCTTCTTGAAACCCCTTTATTGCCAGGACAAGCATCCCCTGAAGTTTGGACTACCATGAGAAAACAAAGAAATACCATGCAGGCAAAGGAGCAGGAAAAAAACTCACAAGACCAAATAAATGAAGAGGAAATAGGAAAAATGCCTGAAAAAGAATTCAGAGTAAGATAGTAAAAATGATACAAAATCTCGATAACAAAATACAGAAAATACAAGAAACAGTTAATAAGGACTCAGAAGAACTAAAGAACAAACAACAATGGACAACAAAATAACTAAAATTAAAAATACTCTAGATGGTATAAACAGCAGAATAACTGAGGCAGAAGAACGAATAAGTGAGTTGCAAGATAGAGTGGGGGAAATAAATGCCACAGAGCAGGAAAAAGAAAAAAGAATAAAAAGAATAGAAACAGTCTCAGAGACCTTAGTGATAACATTAAGCATACCAACATTCGAATTATAGGCATCCCAGAAGAAGAAGAAAAAAAGAAAGGGTCTGAGAAAATATTGGAAGAGGTTATAGTGGAAAACTTCCCCAACATGGGAAAGGAAATAATTCACCAAGTCCAAGAAACACAGAGAGTCCCATACAGAATAAATCCAAGGAGAAATGCACCAAGACACATATTAATCAAACTAACAACAATTAAACACAAAGAAAAAATATTAAAAGCAGCAAGAGAAAAGCAACAAACAACATATAAGGGAAAACCCATAAGGATAACAGCTGACCTTTCTACAGAAACTCTGCAGGCCAGAAGGGAATGGCAGGATATACTGAAAGTCCCGAAAGAGAAAAACCTACAGCCATGAATACTCTACCCAGCAAGAATCTCATTCAGATTCAATGGAGAAATGAAAAGCTTTACAGACAAGCAAAAGTTAAGACAATTCAGCACCACCAAACCAGCCTTACAACAACTGCTAAAGGAACTTCTCTAAGTAGGAAACACAAGAGAAGGAAAAGACCTACAAAAACAAACCCAAAACAATTAAGAAAATGGTCATTGGAACACACATGTCAATAATCACTTTAAATGTAAATGGATTAAATGCTCCAACCAAAAGACACAGACTGGCTGAATGGATACAAAAACAAGACCCTTCTATATGCTGCCTCCAAGAAACCCACTTCAGACCAAGGGATACATATAGACTGAAAGTCAAGGGATGGAAAAAGATATCCCATGCAAATGGAAGTCAAAAGAAAGCTGGAGTAGCAATACTCATATCAGACAAATTAGACTTGAAAGTAAAGACCATTAAAAGAGACAAGGAAGGACAGTATATAATGATCAAGGGATCCATTCAAGAAGAACATATCACAATGGTAAATATCTATGCCCCCAATATAGGAGCACCTCAATACATAAGGCAGATGCTAACAGCCATAAAAGGGGAAATCAACAATAACACAATAATAGTGGGAGACTTGAACACCCCACTTACATCAATGGACAGATCATCCAAACAGAAAATAAATAAAGACACACAAGCTTTAAATGACACATTAGACCATCTCGACTTCATTGATATTTATAGGACATTCCATCCAAAAACGACAGACTACACTTTCTTCTCAAGTGCACACGGAACATTTTCCAGGATAGATCACATCTTGGGTCACAAATCAAGCCTCAGTAAATTCAAGAAAATTGAAATTATATCAAGCATCTTCTCTGACCAAAACGGCATGAGACTAGATACCAATTACTGGAAAAAAACTGCAAAAAATACAAACACATGGAGGCTAAACAATACGCTATTAAACAACCAAGAAACTATTAAAGAAATCAAAGAGGAAATCAAAACATATCTAGAAACAAATGACAATGAAAACACAACAACCCAAAACCTATGGGACGCAGCAAAAGCAATTCTAAGAGGGAAGTTTATAGCAATACAGTCCTACCTCAAGAAACCAGAAAAATATCGAATAAACAACTTAACCTTACACCTGAAACAATTAGAGAAAGAAGAACAAAGAAACCCCAAAGTGAGCAGAAGGAAAGAAATCATAAAGATCAGAGCAGAAATAAATGAAAAAGAAAGGAAGGAAACAACAGCAAAAATTAATAAAACTAAAAGCTGGTTCTTTGAGAAGATTAACAAAATTGATAAACCATTAGCCAGACTCATCAGGAAAAAAAGGGAGAAGACGCAAATCAACAGAACTGGAAATGAAAAAGAAGTAACAACGGACACCTCAGAAATACAAAAGATCATGAGAGACTACTACAAGCAACTCTATGCCAATAAAATGGGTAACCTAGAAGAAATGGATACATTCTTAGAAAAATACAATCTTCCAAAGCTGAACCAGGAAGAAATAGAAACTACGAACAGACCAACCACAAGTACGGAAATTGAGGCTGTGATTAAAAATCTCCCAACAAACAAAAGCCCAGGGCCAGATGGATTCACAGGTGAATTCTATCAAACATTTCAAGAAAAGCTAATACCTATCCTTCTCAAACTCTTCCAAAATATAGCAGAAGGAGGAACACTCCCAAACTCATTCTACGAGGCCACCATCACCCTGATACCAAAAATAGGCAAAGACATCACAAAAAAAGAACATTACAGACCAATATCACTGATGAATATAGATGCAAAAATCCTCAACAAAATACTAGCTAACAGAATTCAACAGCACATTAAAAAAATCATACACCATGATCAAGTGGGGTTTATCCCTGGGATGCAAGGATTCTTCAATATACACAAATCAATCAACATGATACATCATATCAACAAATTGAAGGATAAAAACCATATGATAATATCAATAGATGCAGAAAAAGCTTTTGACAAAGTTCAACATCCATTTATGATAAAAACTCTCCAGAAAATGGGCATAGAAGGAAATTACCGCAACATAATAAAAGCCATATATGAGAAACCAAAAGTCAACATCGTTCTAAATGGGGAAAAACTGAAAGAATTCCCTCTTAGAACAGGAACAAGACAAGGGTGTCCACTCTCACCATTATTATTCAACACAGTTTTGGAAGTGTTAGCCACAGCAATCAGAGAAGGCAATGAAATAAAAGGAGTCCAAATTGGAAAAGAAGAAGTAAAATTGTCACTCTTTGCAGATGACATGATATTATATATAGAAAACCCTAAAGACTCTACCAGAAAACTGCTAGCGCTAACTGATGAATTTACTAAAGTAGCAGGATACAAAATTAACGCGCAGAAATCTCTTGCATTGCTATACACTAACAACAAAAGAGCAGTAAGAGAAATTAAGGAAACTCTCCCATTCACCATTGCAACAAAAAGAATACAATACCTAGGAATAAACCTGAGTAAGGAAGCAAAAGATCTGTACGCAGAAAACTAGAAGACACTGATGAAAGAAATCAAAGACGACACAAACAGATGGAGGGACATACCATGTTCTTGGATTGGAAGAATCAACATTGTGAAAATGACTGTACTACCCAAAGCAATTTACAGATTCAACGCAATCCCGATCAAATTACCAATGGCATTTTTCACAGAACTAGAACAAGAAATCTTATGATTTGTATGGAAATGCAAAAGACCCCGAATAGCCAAAGCAATCTTGAGAAGGAAAAATGGAGTTGGTGGAATTAGGCTTCCTGACTTCAAACTATACTACAAGGCCATAGTGATCAAGAAAGTATAGTACTGGCACAAAAATAGAAAGGAAGATCAATGGAATAGAATAGAAAACTCAGAGGTAAGCCCAAGCACATATGGGCACCTTATCTTTGACAAAGGAGGCACGAATATACAATGGAAAAAAGACAGCCTCTTCAATAAGTGGTGCTGGGAAAATTGGACAGCAGCATGTAAAAGAATGAAATTAGAACACTTCCTAACACCATACACAAAAATAAACTCCAAATGGATTAAAGACCTAAATGTAAGGGCAGACATGATAAAACTCCTTGAGGAAAACATAGGCAGAACACTCTAGGACATACATCAAAGCAACATCCTTTTTAACCCACCTCCTAGAATCATGGAAATAAAATCAAGAATAAACAAATGGGACCTCATGAAACTTAAAAGCTTTTGCACAGCGAAAGAAACCATAAACAAGACAAGAAGGCAACCCTCAGAATGGGAAAAATAGTTGCCAACGAAACAACAAAGGATTCATCTCCAAAATATACAAGCGGCTCATGCAGCTTCATACCAAAAAAGCAAATAACCCAATCCACAAATGGGTGGAAGACCTAAATAGACATTTCTCCAAAGAAGACATACAGATGGCCAATGAACACATGAAAAGATGCTCAACATCACTAATCATCAGAGAAATGCAAGTCAAAGCCACAATGAGGTATCACCTCACACCAATCAGAATGGCCATCATCAAAAAATCTAGAAACAACAAATGTTGGAGTGGGTGTGGAGAAAAGGGAACTCTTCTGCACTGTTGGTGGGAATGTAAGTTGGTACAGCCACTATGGAAAACAGTTTGGAGGTTCCTTAAAAAACTACAGATAGAACTACCATATGATCCAGTAATCCCACTCCTGGGCATATACCCAGAGAAAACCATAATCCAAGAAGAAACATGTACCATAATGTTTATTGCAGCACTATTTACAATAGCCAGGACATGGAAGCAACCTAAATGCCCATCAACAAATGAATGGATAAAGAAGATGTGGCATATATGTACAATGGAATATTACTCAGCTATAAAAAGGAAAGAGATGGAGCTATATGTAATGAGGTGGATAGACCTAGAGTCTGTCATACAGAGTGAAGTAAGCCAGAAAGAGTAAAACAAATATTGTATGCTAACTCATACGTACGGAATCTAAAAAAAAAAAAAAATGGTACTGATGATCCCAGTGACAAGACAAGAATAAGGATGCAGATGCAGAGAATGGACTGGAGGACACGAGGTTGGTGGGGGCGGGGGGTGAAGGGGAAGCTGGGATGAAGTGAGAGAGTAGCATAGACATATACATACTATCCATTGTAAAACAGATGGCCAGTGGGAAGTTGCTGTATAACAAAGGGAGATCAACTCGATGATGGATGATGCCTTAGCGGGCCAGGATGGGGAGGGTGTGGGGGAGTCGAGGGAGGGAGGGAATGTGGGTATATGTGTATAAATACAGCTGATTGACTTTGGTGTACCTCAAAATAAAAATCAACAAACCCTTAGCTAGGCTAGGAAAAAAAAAAAAAGAGAAGACAATAAATAAAATCAGAAATGAAAGAGGAGACATTACAACTAATCTCACAGAAATAGAATCATAAGAGACTATTACAAACAAGCATATGCCAACAAATCAGACAATCTAGAGGAAATGTTTAGACACTTACAACCTACCAAGACTGAATCAAGAAGAAACAGAAACTCTGTACATACCAAAAACAAATAAAAAGACTGAAGGAGTAATTTTAAAACTTCCAACACAGAAAAGCCCAGGACCAGATGGCTTCATGGGTGAATTTTACCAAATATTTGTAAAGAATACCAATCTTTCTTAAACTTTTCTAAAAATTAGAAGAATAAACACTTTCAAATTAATTCTATGAGGTCAGTCTGAAACCAAAGTCAGACAAAGATATCACAAGAAAAAAAAAACTATAGGGCAGTTTTCTTCTGAATATAGATACAAAAAACCTTAAAAAAAAATACAAGCAAGCCAAATACGACAGCATATTTTAAAAATCATACATCATGACTAAATGGAATTTATTCCTGTGATATAAGGATGGTTCAACACATATAAATCAATCAACATGATACACCACATTAACAGGATGAAGGATTAAAATCACATGATCATCACAATGCATCTATATTCATCAGTGATATTGGTCTGTAGTTTTCTTTTTTTGTGACATCTTTGCCTGGTTTTGGTATCAGGGTGATGGTAGCCTCGTAGAATGAGTTTGGGAGTGCTCTGCCTTCTGCAATATTTTGGAAGAGTTTGAGAAGGATAGGTGTTGACTCTTCTCGAAATGTTTGATAGAATTCGCCCGTGAACCCATCTGGTCCTGGGCTTTTGTGTGTTGGGAGGTTTTTAATCACTGCCTCAATTTCCATACTTGTGATTGGTCTGTTCATGGTTTCTATTTCTTCCTGGTTCAGTCTTGGAAGATTGTATTTTTCTAAGAATGTATCCATATCTTCCAGGTTATCCAATTGATTGGCATGTAGTTGCTTGTAGTAGTCTCTCATGATCTTTTGTATTTCTGAGGTGTCTGTTGTTACTTCTCCTTTTTCATTTCTAATTCTGTTGATTTGCATCTTCTCCCTTTTTTTCTTGATGAGTCTGGCTAATGGTTTATCAATTTTGTTAATCTTCTCAAAGAACCAGCTTTTAGTTTTATTTATTTTTCTTATGGTTTCTTTCCTTTCTTTTTCATTTATTTCTGCTCTGATCTTTATGATTTCTTTCCTTCTGCTCACTTTGGGGTTTCTTTGTTCTTCTTTCTCTAGTTGTTTTAGGTGTAAGGTTAGGTTGTTTATTCGATCATTTTCTTGTTTCTTAAGGTAGGACTGTATTGCTATAAACTTCCCTCCTAGAACTGCTTTTGCTGCGTCCCATAGGTTTTGGGTTGTGTTTTCGTTGTCATTTGTTTCTAGATATTTTTTGATTTCCTCTTTGATTTCTTTAGTGATTCCTTGGTTGTTTAGTAGTGAATTGTTTAGCCTCCATGTGTTTGTATTTTTTGCAGTTTTTTTCCTGTAATTGATATCTAGTCTCATGGCGTTGTGGTCTGAGAAGATGCTTGATATGATTTCAATTTTCTTGAATTTGCCGAGGTTTGATTTGTGACCCAAGATGTGATCTATCCTGGAAAATGTTCCGTGTGCACTTGAGAAGAAAGTGTAGTCTGTCGTTTTTGGATGGAATGTCCTATAAATATCAATTAAGTCGAGATAGTCTAATGTGTCATTTAAAGCTTGTGTGTCTTTATTTATTTTCTGTTTGGATGATCTGTCCATTGATGTAAGTGGGGTGTTCAAGTCTCCCACTATTATTGTGTTACTGTCAATGTCCCCTTTTATAGCTGTTAGCGTTTGCCTTATGTATTGAGGTGCTCCTAGGTTGGGGGTATAGATATTTACCATTGTGATATGTTCTTCTTGAATGGATCCCTTGATCATTATATACTGTCCTTCCTTGTCTCTTTTAATGGTCTTTACTTTCAAGTCTAATTTGTCTGATATGAGTATTGCTACTCCAGCTTTCTTTTGACTTCCATTTGCATGGGATATCTTTTTCCATCCCTTGACTTTCAGTCTATATGTATCCCTTGGTCTGAAGTGGGTTTCTTGGAGGCAGCATATAGAAGGGTCTTGTTTTTGTATCCATTCAGCCAGTCTGTGTCTTTTGGTTGGAGCATTTAGTCCATTGACATTTAAAGTGATTATTGACATGTGTGTTCCAATGACCATTTTCTTAATTGTTTTGGGTTTATTTTTGTAGGTGTTTTCCTTTTCTTGTGTTTCCTACTTAGAGAAGTTCCTTTAGCAGTTGTTATAAGGCTGGTTTGGTGGTGCTGAATTCTCTTAATTTTTGCTTGTCTGGAAAGCTTTTGATTTCTCCCTCAAATCTGAATGAGATTCTTGCTGGGTAGAGTATTCGTGGCTGTAGGTTTTTCTCTTTCAGGACTTTCAGTATATCCTGCCATTCCCTTCTGGCCTGCAGAGTTTCTGTAGAAAGGTCAGCTGTTATCCTTATGGGTTTTCCCTTATATGTTGTTTGTTGCTTTTCTCTTGCTGCTTTTTTTTTTTTTTTTTTTTTTTTTTGGGGGGGGTACACCAGGTTCAATCAACTGTTTTTATACACATATCCCCATATTCCCTCCCTTCCTTGACGCCCCCACCTCGATTCCCCCCCACCCTCCCTGCCCCAGTCCTCTAAGGCATCTTCCATCCTCGAGTTGGACTCCCTTTGTTATACAACAACTTCCCACTGACTATTTTACAGTTGGTAGTATATATATGTCTGTACTACTCTCCCACTTCTTCTCAGTTTCCCCTTCACCCCCCGCCCCCTCCCATACCTCGAGTTCTCCAGTCCATTCCCTGTATCTGCTTCCCTGTTCTTGTCACTGAGTTCATCAGTACCATTTTTAGATTCCGTATATGTGAGTTAGCATGCAATATTTGTCTTTCTCTTTCTGACTTACTTCACTCTGTATGACAGATTGTAGTTCTATCCACCTCATTACATATAGCTCCATCTCATCCCTTTTTATAGCTGAGTAATATTCCATGGTATATATATGCCACATCTTCTGTATCCATTCATTTGTTGATGGGCATTTAGGTTGCTTCCATGTCCTGGCTATTGTAAAGAGTGCTGCAATAAACATTATGGTACAAGTTTCTTTTGGGATTATGGTTTTCTTTGGGTATATGCCCAGGAGTGGGATTACTGGATCATATGGTAGTTCTATTTGTAGTTTTTTAAGGAACCTCCAAATTGTTTTCCATAGTGGCTGTACCAACTTACAGTCCCACCAACAGTGCAGGAGAGTTCCCTTTTCTCCACACCCTCTCCAACATTTGTTGTTTCCAGACTTTGTGATGATGGCCATTCTGATTGGTGTGAGGTGATACCTCATTGTGGCTTTGACTTGCATTTCTCTGATGATGAGTGATGTGGAGCATCTTTTCATGTGTTTGTTGGCCATCTGTATGTCTTCTTTGGAGAAATGTCTATTTAGGTCTTCTGCCCATTTGTGGATTGGGTTATTTGCTTTTTTGGTATGAAGCTGCACGAGCTGCTTGTATATTTTGGAGGTTAATCCTTTGTCCGTTGTTTCATAGGCAATTATTTTTTCCCATTCTGAAGGTTGCCTTTTAGTCTTGTTTATGGTTTCCTTTGCTGTGCAAAAGCTTTTAAGTTTCATGAGGTCCCATTCGTTTATTCTTGATTTTATTTCCATGATTCTAGGAGGTGGGTCAAAAAGGATGTTGCTTTGATGTATGTCAAAGAGTGTTCTGCCTATGTTTTCCTCTAGGAGTTTGATAGTGTCTGGCCTTATATGTAGGTCTTTAATCCATTTGGAGTTTATTTTTGTGTATGGTGTTAGGAAGTGTTCTAATTTCATTCTTTTACATGTTGCTGTCCAATTTTCCCAGCACCACTTATTGAAGAGGCTGTCTTTTTTCCATTGTATACTCGTGCCTCCTTTGTCAAAGATAAGGTGCCCATATGTGTTTGGGCTTACTTCTGAGTTCTCTATTCTGTTCCATTGATCTTCCTTTCTATTTTTGTGCCAGTACCATACTGTCATGATCACTATGGCCTTGTAGTATAGTTTGAAGTCAGGAAGCCTGGTTCCACCAACTCCATTTTTCCTTCTCAAGATTGCTTTGGCTATTCGGGGTCTTTTGCGTTTCCATACAAATCGTAAGATTTCTTGCTCTAGTTCTGTGAAAAATGCCATTGGCAATCTGATCGGGATTGCATTAAATCTGTAAATTGCTTTGGGTAGTACAGTCATTTTCACGATGTTGATTCTTCCAATCCAGGAACATGGTATATCCCTCCATCTGTTTATGTCATCTTTGATTTCTTTCATCAATGTCTTAAAGTTTTCTGCATACAGATCTTTTGCCTCCTTAGGCAGGTTTATTCCTAGGTATTTTATTCTTTTGGTTGCAATGGTGAATGGGAGAGTTTCCTTAATTTCTCTTTCTGCTCTTCCGTTGTTAGTGTATAGGAATGCAAGAGATTTCTGTGCATTAATTTTGTATCCTGCTACTTTACTAAACTCATCAATGAGTGCTAGCAGTTTTCTGGTAGAGTCTTTAGGGTTTTCTATATATAGTATCATGTCATCTGCAAAGAGTGATAATTTTACTTCTTCTTTTCCAATTTGGATTCCTTTTATTTCTTTTTCTTCTCTGATTGCTGTGGCTAACACTTCCAAAACTATGTTGAATAACAGTGGTGAGAGTGGACACCCTTGTCTTGTTCCTGTTCTTAGAGGGAATTCTTCCAGTTTTTCTCCATTGAGACAATGTTGGCTTTTGGTTTGTCATATATGGCTTTTATGATGTTGAGGTAATTTCCTTCTATGCCCATTTTCTGGAGAGCTTTTATCATAAATGGATGTTGAACTTTGTCAAAAGCTTTTTCTGCATCTATTGAAATGATCATATGGTTTTTATCCTTCAATTTGTTGATATGATGTATCACGTTGATTGATTTGCGTATATTGAAGAATCCTTGCATCCTAGGGATAAACCCCACTTGATCGTGGTGTATGATTTTTTTAATGTGCTGTTGCAGTCTGTTAGCTAGTATTTTGTTGAGGATTTTTGCATCTATATTCATCAGTGATATTGGTCTGTAGTTTTCTTTTTTTGTGACATCTTTGCCTGGTTTTGGTATCAGGGTGATGGTAGCCTCATAGAATGAGTTTGGGAGTGCTCCGCCTTCTGCAATATTTTGGAAGAGTTTGAGAAGGATAGGTGTTAACTCTTCTCGAAATGTTTGATAGAATTCGCCTGTGAATCCATCTGGTCCTGGGCTTTTGTGTGTTGGGAGGTTTTTAATCACTGCCTCAATTTCTGTACTTGTGATTGGTCTGTTCATGGTTTCTATTTCTTCCTGGTTCAGTCTTGGAAGATTGTATTTTTCTAAGAATGTATCCATTTCTTCCAGGTTATCCAATTGATTGGCATATAGTTGCTTGTAGTAGTCTCTCATGATGTTTTGTATTTCTGAGGTGTCCGTTGTGACTTCTCCTTTTTCATTTCTAATTCTGTTGATTTGCATCTTCTCCCTTTTTTTCTTGATGAGTCTGGCTAATGGTTTATCAATTTTGTTAATCTTCTCAAAGAACCAGCTTTTAGTTTTATTTATTTTTCTTATGGTTTCTTTCCTTTCTTTTTCATTTATTTCTGCTCTGATCTTTACGATTTCTTTCCTTCTGCTCACTTTGGGGTTTCTTTGTTCTTCTTTCTCTAGTTGTTTGAGGTGTAAGGTTAGGTTGTTTATTCGATCATTTTCTTGTTTCTTAAGGTAGGACTGTATTGCTATAAACTTCCCTCTTAGAACTGCTTTTGCTGCGTCCCATAGGTTTTGGGTTGTTGTGTTTTCGTTGTCATTTGTTTCTAGATACTTTTTGATTTCCTCTTTGATTTCTGTAGTGATTCCTTGGTTGTTTAATAGTGAATTGTTTAGCCTCCATGTGTTTGTATTTTTTGCAGTTTTTTTCCTGTAATTGATATCTAGTCTCATGGCGTTGTGGTCTGAGAAGATGCTTGATATGATTTCAATTTTCTTGAATTTGCTGAGGTTTGATTTGTGACCCAAGATGTGATCTATCCTGGAAAATGTTCCGTGTGCACTTGAGAAGAAAGTGTAGTCTGTCGTTTTTGGATGGAATGTCCTATAAATATCAATGAAGTCGAGATGGTCTAATGTGTCATTTAGAGCTTGTGTGTCTTTATTGATTTTCTGTTTGGATGATCTGTCCATTGATGTAAGTGGGGTGTTCAAGTCTCCCACTATTATTGTGTTACTGTCGATGTCCCCTTTTATAGCTGTTAGCATTTGCCTTATGTATTGAGGTGCTCCTATATTGGGGGCATAGATATTTACCATTGTGATATGTTCTTCTTGGATGGATCCCTTGATCATTATGTAGTGCCCTTCCTTGTCTCTTTTAATAGTCTTTACTTTCAAGTCTAATTTGTCTGATATGAGTATTGCTACTCCAGCTTTCTTTTGACTTCCATTTGCATGGAATATCTTTTTCCATCCCTTCACTTTCAGTCTATATGTATCCCTTGGTCTGAAGTGGGTTTCTTGGAGGCAGCATATAGAAGGGTCTTGTTTTTGTATCCATTCAGCCAGTCTGTGTCTTTTGGTTGGAGCATTTAATCCATTGACATTTAAAGTGATTATTGACATGTGTGTTCCAATGACCATTTTCTTAATTGTTTTGGGTTTGTATTTGTAGGTGTTTTCCTTTTCTTGTGTTTCCTACTTAGAGAAGTTCCTTTAGCACTTGTTGTAAGGCTGGTTTGGTGGTGCTGAATTCTCTTAACTTTTGCTTGTCTGGAAAGCTTTTGATTTCTCCCTCAAATCTGAATGAGATTCTTGCTGGGTAAAGTATTCTTGGCTGTAGGTTTCTCTCTTTCAGGACTTTCAGTATATCCTGCCATTCCCTTCTGGCCTGCAGAGTTTCTGTAGAAAGGTCAGCTGTTATCCTGATGGGTTTTCCCTTATATGTTGTTTGTTGCTTTTCTCTTGCTGCTTTTAATATTTTTTCTTTGTGTTGAATTGTCGTTAGTTTGATTAATATGTGTCTTGGTGTATTTCTCCTTGGGTTTATTCTGTATGGGACTCTCTGTGCTTCTTGGACTTGGTGAATTATTTCCTTTCCCATGTTGGGGAAGTTTTCCACTAGAACCTCTTCAAATATTTTCACAGACCCTTTCTTGTTTTCTTCTTCTTCTGGGATGCCTATAATTCGAATGTTGGTACGTTTAAGGTTATCACTGAGGTCTCTGAGGCTGTCTTCTAGTCTTTTTATTTTTTTATCTTTTTCCTGCTCTGTGGCGTTTATTTCTTCCATTCTATCTTCCAACTCACTTATTCGTTCTTCTGCCTCAGTCATTCTGCTGGTTAGAGCATCTAGAGTATTTTTAATTTCAGTTATTTTGTTATCCATTGCTGTTTGTTTTTCTGAGTTCTTATGAACTGTTTCTTGTACTTTCTCTAATTTGTTATCGAGATTTTGTATCATTTTTACTATCATTACTCTAAATTCTTTTTCAGGCATTTTTCCTATTTCCTCCTCATTTATTTGGTCTTGTGGGTTTTTTTCCTGCTCCTTTGCCTGCATGGTGTTTCTTTGTTTCCTCATGGTTGTCCAAGCTTTTGGGGTTGCTTGTCCTGGTGATAGAGGTGTTTATAGAAGACTGTCCAAGCCTCAGACTAATGTCCAAGTATTGGAGTAGACGAATATTCAGTCGGCTATGTCAGGTTCTCCGCAGCCCTTTCCGGTGTCCGAGGCCGTCTGCTGGTGTTCAGCTGGTTCTCTGTGGGAATGACTGTGTCCTTCCGTGCATTCCCAATGCATCTGTGGAGAGGGATGCACTCCACGTCTCTCTACTTCGCCGCCGTCTTGCTGCTTTTAATATTTTTTCTTTGTGTTTAATTGTCGTTAGTTTGATTAATATGTGTCTTGATGTATTTCTCCTTGGGTTTATTCTGTATGGGACTCTCTGTGCTTCTTGGACTTGGTTAATTATTTCCTTTCCCATGTTGGGGAAGTTTTCCACTAGAACCTCTTCAAATATTTTCTCAGACCCTTTCTTGTTTTCTTCTTCTTCTGGGATGCCTATAATTCGAATGTTGGTACGCTTAATGTTATCACTGAGGTCTCTGAGAGTGTCTTCTAATCTTTTCATTCTTTTTTCTTTTTCCTGCTCTGTGGCGTTTATTTCCCCCATTCTATCTTCCAACTCACTTATTCGTTCTTCAGCCTCAGTCATTCTGCTGGTTATAGCATCTAGAGTATTTTTAATTTCAGTTATTTTGTTATCCATTGCTGTTTGTTTTTCTGAGTTCTTATGAACTGGTTCTTGTACTTTCTCTATTTTGTTATCAAGATTTTGGATCATTTTTACTATCATTACTCTAAATTCTTTTTCAGCCATTTTTCCTATTTCCTCCTCATTTATTTGGTCTTGTGGGTTTTTTTCCTGCTCCTTTGCCTGCATGGTGTTTCTTTGTTTCCTCATGGTTGTCCAAACTTCTGAGGTTGCTTGTCCTGGCGATAGAGGTGTTTATAGAAGACTGTCCAAGCCTCAGACAAGCACAGGAATACCAATTATGGAAATGGTGATGCCTTTCTTCTTTAAAATAATTTGTGTCAATATCTCCTCTCTCCTCGTTGCAGCTTCCAGGGCTATGACGGCAGGGGGTTGGGGGGCAGTCGGTACACCTTGGGCACTCCTTGGGTTTTCCTTCTGGTGGGGAACTGGGGGGTGGTGGTGGTGGGAGACTGGGCTGCGGACCGCCTCCAGTTACCCCATCAAAGGGGCGTGACAGCCACGAGAGAACTTCCTTCTCATTCCTCTGATCATCACAATGGATGCATAAAAAGCATTTCACAATATTCAACATCTTTTCATGACTAAAAACTCTCAACAAATTAGGTGTAGATTTATGAAAAGCCCAGAATAAACATTATGCTCAACAATGAAAAGGCAAAAGCTTTCCTTCTAAGATCCAGAACAAGGCAAGGATGCCCACTCTTACATAGTAGTGGAAGTCCTAGCCAGAGAAATTAGACAAGAAAAAGAAATAAAAGCCATTCAAATCAGAAAGGAAGAAGCAGAACTACCTCTGTTTGAAAATGACATGACTTCATATGTAGAAAACTCTACAGACTTTACAAAAACTGTGGAACTAATAAACTCAGTAAGGCCACAAGATGCAAAATCAACATATAAAAGTCAATTGCATTTCTATACACTAACAACAACCTATCTGAAAAGTAAATTAAAAGAATTCTATTTACAACAGCATCAAAAACAAGAAAAAACTTAGGAATAAGCTTAACAAAAGAAGTGAAAGACCTGTAGATGGAAAATTATGAAACAATGACAAAAGAAAATTTTAAAGACACAAATAAATGGGAGAACATCTCATGTTCATGCATTGGAAGAATTAATGTTGTTAAAATGTCCACATTTTCCAAATCGATCAGTGTATTCAACACAGTTCCTATCAAAATCTCAACGGTATTTTTTTACCAAAATAGAAAAAGTAATCCTAAAATTCATTTAGAACCACAAAAGACCCCAAATGGCCAAAGCAAGAACAACAAAGCTGGAGGTATCACACTCCCTGACTTCAAAACATATTATAAGGCTACGTCTCTAGATGATCTATCTCAACCAGTCCCATGGCTTTACACACCAGGTACACACATATAACTCTTAAATGTATATCTTTAGGGACTTCCCTGTTGGTCCAGTGGTTAAGGCTCTGTGCTTCCACTGCAAGGGGCAAAGGTTTGGTCCCTGGTCAGGGAACTAAGATCCCACATGCCACATGGCATGGCCAATAAAATAAATAAATAAAACTACAGAAAAAAATACAAGAATATTAAAAATTTTTTATATCTTTAGCCTCGACTTCTCACCTGAATACCTGACTCATAATCCAATTGCCTACTCACTATTCCTTCTTGAATGCCTAATAGACACCTACACTTAATATGTCCAAACACATGATATCCCCCCTCAACTTGTTCCTCTCCCTGTCTTCCCCACCTTTCTTACAGTTCCCTAATAAATGTTTCAAAACACGGCTCCAAATTCTTTGTTGCTCCAGTGTCCTCTCCTCTTTGAATCTGGATGAGCCTGTGAATAATTCTAGCCATAGAATATGGGGGAAGTGACACTATGTGAGTCCTGAGACTAGGTCATAAAAGACCATGCACCTTCTTCCACATTCTCTTGGAATGTTCACCCTCAGGGACTGCTTCCTCTCAAAACCCAGCCATTATGCTGTGAGAGGACCAAGTCAATGGATATATAATAAAAATGGTTGCTATTTTAGTCCACTATTTGGGGGGCAATTTGCCATAATAGAGAACTGGAACTGATGGTAGCTTTATTCTTTCAATTATTCAGAACAAAAATTCTGAAGGCATCCTTGACTCCCTTCTCTCTCTCACATTCCATATCCAACGCCTCAACACATTCTGTCAGGTCTCTCTTCAACATATGTCCAAAATCTGACCAAGTCTCGCTACCTAGTCTATAAAACGGTTCTCTAAAGTTCTTGCTTGAAAAAACAATAGCAACTGACTCAGGCTAACTTTTGCAAACAAATTTAGTGAAAGGAAATCAGACAGCTCACAGAATAGACCAAAAGGGATGAGAATCAAGCCCAGAAAATGGTCTGAAATCAATGAAGTTTAGGCATAAGGAATCACAGCCGGAGAACCAGCTGATGCTGCTGGACACAGAATACACCAGCTTCACCAGCATGAATTCTAGGCTGTTTGACCTTGAAGGAGGAATATCTTATCAACTGAGCTTGGTTGATGTTCCTGAGTCCCAACTGCCAGAGGATGGAAAAGGGAGAGTTTGGGCATTTGGGCTTTCATAGTAAGAAGTTGGAGACCAATCCCCCATAAAAACTCATTTCACAATGCCTTCTCCAAACATAAAAAGTGGCTACAGATTCTGAGCAGCCAAGTAAAAGTAAAGTTGATGATAAGGTTTAGGTGAGGAGAAGACACATTTGAACAACAGATCCTTAATATTATATATGTTAATATGATGGAAAAATAAGTAGATTCTGAATTAAAGCCTTGAATTCAAGTCCGTTCTACCACTTACTGGATATGTGACCCTAAGAAAGTCACTTAATTTCCCTGAGACTCCATTTTTCATCTTTAATGGGAACAATAACGTTTGCCTTGCTTATCTTACAGGTTGTTTTGATGATCAAATTAGTACGTAAGCATATAAAGAATACTATTTTCATCTCATTCATCTTGTCTGTTGCTTAGCTGAGGGCCAGCCTGGAGCAGGTGTTCCATAAATGTCTACAGAATGAGTAATACTTACAGAAATGATTTGTAAAATGAAAGCCATTAATTAACTGATCCTACTAAATCCTCCACCTAGGCCAGAAAAGTGTGATATTGTCACCCAGAGCCAGTCTTAAGTAATATCACATATGCTTGGGAGGAGACCTTTGACACTAATCATTTTTGCCACTAACCTCTTCATACAGAGTGAAGTAAGTCAGAAAGAGAAAGACAAATATTGTATGCTAACTCACATATACGGAATCTAAAAATGGTACTGATGAACTCAGTGACAAGAACAGGGAAGCAGATACAGGGAATGGACTGGAGAACTCGAGGTATGGGAGGGGGCGGGGGGTGAAGGGGAAACTGAGAAGAAGCGGGAGAGTAGTACAGACATATATATACTACCAACTGTAAAATAGTCAGTGGGAAGTTGTTGTATAACAAAGGGAGTCCAACTCGAGGATGGAAGATGGCTTAGAGGACTGGGGCAGGGAGGGTGGGGGGGAATCGAGGGGGGGGGGCGTCAAGGAAGGGAGGGAATATGGGGATATGTGTATAAAAACAGTTGATTGAACCTGGTGTACCCCCAAAAAAAATAAAATAAAAAAAAAAAAAGAAAAAAAAATAAATAAATATGGAAACGGCAGAGCAACTTATCGTTTCATTATATAGTATAAATTTGGCTTATAAAGCAAATTCCTTCTGTGACAAGGTTTAGGGACTCAATAACAGTTCTTGAGAATCATTCTAGCATAGGTTAGTAGTGTAGCTTATCATCTAGATTTCTGGCCAAAGGATTCAAGTTACTCTAAAAAAAACAAGAAGTATATAATTATAAGGTAGGTAATAATAACAATCCTTTAATCAAATCGTTTCGAGATAGATGGTTTAGAATTGAGAATTTTTCAGATATTTGAAAGGTGTCAGCAGTAAAAAAAATAACATACTACATACTCCCAACAGGGTCTGGAAAAGCACCTTATAATTAAACACAATAATATTTCTGCAAAGGTATGAATGAATGTTCATTCTACGTCAGGTAAAGACTGAAATAGCCTCATAACAGTTCAGCTAAGGCAATTTCAATATGAGATTTGAAAACCTCTTGTTTTTTAGACTTTTTTTGGATTTTAAAAAGGCAAACAAGAAATAATGATGTATTTTTCATACATAAGGGATTAGTTTTACAGTGCTTTGAGAGAGAAAATGCTCTCCCATGTACATTTAAAGTTCCTACAAGCATGAGTATTAATATTAATCTATCTCTTAAAATCATCTATATAGGGCTTACCTGGTAGCAGAGCGGTTAAGAATCCTCCTGCCAATGCAGGGGACAAGGGTTCAATCCCTGCCCCAGGAAGATCCCACATGCCGCGGAGCAACTGAGCCTGTACACCACTACTACTGAGCCTGTGCTCTAGAGCCCACCAGCCAGAACTACTGAGCTCACACGCCACCACTACTGAAGCCCTCCAGCCTAGAGCCTGTGCTCTGCAACAAGAGAAGCCACCACAATGAGAAACCTGCACACTGAAATAAAGAGTAGCCCCTGCTCTCTGCAACTACAGAAAGCCTGTGCGCAGCAACGAAGACCCAATGCAACCAATAAAAATAAATATCATCTATATAAAATCACTTTTACAATATTTTTAAATAATTAATTCAGAAAATTCTGGAATTCAACCAGAAAGATCACTTATTTCAACCTGCTGCCTAATTCAGCTGATCCCTACTAATAGCATCCTAGCCAGACGGTCACTCAGCCTTTGCAGAATACTCCTGTGGGTGAAGAATTCACTTTTCACGTGGTAACTTGCTGTACTCTTGGACAACCTTAATTATCAGAATCAAAGTCAGCTCCCCTGTCACTTTTACCCTTTGGTCCTAACTCCGCCCTGGGGATCAGGAAAAACTACTCTACCCCCTCTGCCACATGACAGCTAGGCAAATATTTGAAGTGGCAATCACATACCACACCATTCGCCTCTTCTCCAGCCTAAACATTTGCTCTAACTCTTCCACATAAAGCATGGTTTCCTCTTCCCTCAAACCCTGAGAGCCCATGGTAATCTTTAACTTATCAATATCTGTATTAAAATGAGGTAGCTAGAGCTAGATAAGCCTTCAGCCCAGAGTCCAGGGAACCTGTTACCTTCTTTATCAGCTATATAGCACATTTCTATTAGTTTAGCCTAAAATTACATTAGCTTTTTATGCAGCATAATACTTTTGTATCTTTTTGCACTTTAATACATCCATTTTTGCACATGCACTGTTGTGGCAATCCAGGAAGCTCCTCTGATTTATATTTGCAGCCTCAATAAAGGGCTTTCGTATTGGTCTTTGTTCGATTAAATCATGCTGGTTTTCATTCCAGCATTCATATTTCATTTTGAATCTTGATTTTGGCTTTCAATATATTAGCTTTGACTGCTAGTTGTGTGTCACCTACAAATCTGATGAGCAGTCTAACCTTCAGTAAAGACTTCAAAAAAATTATTGAACAAGATAGGGTCAAGAGCCCTATGGCATACCACTAGAGACTTCCCTCCGGGAAGGCATCCTCAAGTGCTTACTATCTAAAACAGCCAATGAACCTCATACACAAATAACATCACCAAGCTTCAGATGACATGTACTGAATGAGCAGCAGGACCAACACACGCTATACAGAGAAGAAAATCACACGTCTCAGAACAATCACACAAGGTTCTAAAATTTAGTAATTAATTTCGAATACAAGTTTGGCTCCAAAAGCCACTTTAAAAAATGTCTGTCCTTCCTGAAATGTGCATATATATGTACTACGATTGCAACGTAAAGTCCATTTCCTATTGTGGATGTCACCCAGAAAGTTTACAAACACAGTATTAAAGGTTGGTAGGATCTGAAGTGTCATAAAGGGGAGAATAAACCAAGGGAGAAAATTTTACCCCATTATGGATAAATAAACTCCTATAGATGTAACTTCTTCCACTGCCAGCTTCACTCCACCCACTCCACCCTAACCACTCATTACTGTTAGCAACCCCAACATACAGAAATCAGTATTTTAAGCATGTATGATTATGAGTATATGATTAATTGGTTTTCCAAGGGCTTATTCACTTTTAAAGTGGGTCCATACAGCAGATTCATTTACACGGTAAGTGACCCTGGTTTAATATATGTTCATTTGATGGACACCCAATTTTTTTCAGAATGTCAAGAATACAAAATATCCAGGGTTGCTGCTGTTTGCTTATATTGTGTAACAAATCTAATGTTAAACATGACCCTTGAAACTGTTCCCACATCCCTCCAGTCAGGACACTTCGATGATACAGTAAATATTGCTATGGTTCCACTTTGAAAAAACAGGATTTAAACAAGCAATTTTTTCACATAAAACTTAAAATTCCCTTCAGAAGAAATCCTTCAATCAAAAATTGGTAACAGTTTCCAAAAATTGATGTAACTCTGAAGCAATTCTGGTCTCATGAATCACTTTAAATCATGACAATTTCTGTTCTCTCATTCTCTGTTTCTGCTTCTTCTGCCTTTCTTGGTCTGTAAATTAGTTACAGGTGGTAACCAAAAAAACCAGAAGCCACTCACTGAATTACGTCACTTCGAATTAGAACTAAAAGAAAATTCATTCCTGAAAAAAGGAATCCTGAAAGTTTTTGGAATAAAACGTGAATCTTTACAGTTATCCCCATTTATGTCCCAATGTTTAAATTATAATATTTAACAAAGGCAAGTTCTACTTGATGAAAGAGTCAAGTAAAAATTAAAAAATTTAGCTAAACTAGAGTTAGTCATCATATCCCAAGTATGTCATGATATCTCATAGTATTAGTCACCACTATGAGTCATATCACTTAAGTAATGAGTAATTTAACTAATAACTCTAAAAAGAGAAGTTTAATATGAGTTGGGGAGAAAAACTAAAGTATGAGAAAAAAAGAAAGCAAAAAAATTCCAAAGAAAATCAGATATGTAAATAGCTTGAAAAAGAAGTATAAAAATGGCAACTGAAGTTTCAGATATGAGCTGACATTTGCCAAGTTCACTGGAGAGGAACACAGTTCGTCACTGGGAACAGAATATGCAAAGGCAAAAACTGTCCTCCCAAAACACAAAATCTTTGCCTTACTCATATGAATCTAGGTAACCTTAGTTGGTTTGTGAATTCCTAAACATATTTCCACTCACCCTACCTCTATTTCACTGGAGGTTAAAATTCACAGTAATTCACTCCCTCCCCCACAAAGTCTCTTACTTAAAAAAAAAAAAGTGGGGAGGGAGAGACATACTAAAAACTGCAACCAGATTAAACATCACAGTTTTGTAGCAGATGTACACAGAATATTATCGAAAAGATTTCCAGAACTTTCACCAAGCCCAGGATCAACTAAATGGAAAATTTTAAGGATTTTCGGCATTTAAAATGATAAACCACGTTTGAAACCTGGTGTTTCAAAACATGATGTTTCAAAATTATCCTAAGATATTCCATTATCTTGTCACCGATTTATATCGGTAAGGTAAAGAATTTGACATAAAGCACTGCATTCGGTTGACGCGAACACAATGCCCCCAAACCAGGTTTCTCCAGTCTGGCAGTTGGAAAACCATTACAAAATCCATTAAACCATCTCGGTAAGCAAGAGAGGAAAGGCCATTTTGTGTTCAGTGACCTATACTCAGCCCATGGATTATGAAGCAGGCAATGTAGTGAGAGGGCCCTTTTTGACTCTATATCTGATTTCCAGGGAGCCAGCGCTCAACTCTTTTCAGGATAAAGTGTGAAGCATACATTTCCCCAACAAAGGAAGACAATAAATACTTACGAGTACTTTTAGAAGGAAAGAAAAAAAATGAAACATCGGGAATGAGGAGCTTTATACTTTTAATACTTTCGCTCTACATAGCCTAGATATTTCCTGTATAATTTGTGATTCCTATAAAATGTCGAATAAAAAATCACTTCAAATTGTAATGAAAAACCACACGGCTTTAAGACGTCCAAAGAAGGGGGCATAAAATGTATACCTCAAAGGACTGCTCTCTGGCTGCCCATACTTTTCTGAAATAGACATGGCGTGGGGGGGAGGGTTCTTCTCGTACACTATCTAGGACATCACATCTTTCTACCTTTTGGCGTCAGTCAGAACCATAACGGCTTCTTTAGCACGTATTCTGCACACAACTGTGTCACCTCCTTGTTCTGAGGACACAGACACTCCTCAGGACACACATTTCTGACTCAGTGTGGGACAAAGGAGAGGGAGATGGCAACCACCGCCTGCACTCGGGGCGCCTCTGCCTCGAGGCCGCCTGGACTTGTTGCTCTGGCGGCGGCGGCGGCGACGGGAACTCACCATTGTCCACCGACGGTGGCCCGCCCTGCCCACGAGGAGGGCCTGCGCGGCGAGCCGGAGTTTCGGGGAACCCTGGAGCCGGGCCTGCGGGGACGGAAAGCGCCCCCCGTGCGTTCTTCCGCCTCCGGGAGGCTGCCGGCCCGCCTGGGAGCCGCGCGGGCCCTGGGGCATCCCCCGCCCCCGAGGCCGGCCCCCGCAGGCCCCAAGGGAGCATCCCTCGCCGGTCCTGCCCTTTGTCTTCAGTTCTCCTTCCCCTGCGCAGGAGGCCGGAGCAGGACCGAGCCTGGCGGCCCCACGCGGACCCCGCCCCGCCGGGCCTAGCGCCAGGAGGGGAGCCTGGGTCTTGGAGGCCCGACCAAGCCGCGTGCTCGGCGGGGACCGGGGGGCCCGCGAGGCCGCCGGGTCCAGGACACCCGAGGGCCGGAGCCGACTCCCCGCCCTCCGCCTGCGCCCCGCGGCCTCCCCACCTCCTGCTCGTTCCGGGAATCAATCGTGGCCGCTGATTTTTCACGACCATTGCAGCTGTCTAATTCATCAGTGAATAATTAAATCAGAAGCAGCCAGGCCGGCCTGAGCAGGACCTGGTTTGGCGTCGGAGACTAGGGGTCTCCCCATCCGGATCCCGTCAAAGTGGGGGCTCAGCTGGGAGCTCGGAGGGCGGACGCGGTCAGACCTCGCCCGGTGCCACGGCTAGGAGACCTGCCTGAGCCGGGGCGCCGTGCGGGGTGGGCGAGGGAAGCAGAGTTCAGGTGTAGGGAACAGTCGGGGGTGCAGCCCGGGGAAAAATGGAGGATGAGGAGGGACGAGAGGCTCCCGGGCCCGCAGTTTCCCTCCACGTGGGCGCTTATGCCAGATCCGCCCCCACCTCTCAGGGATTTCTCGTGGGGCTGCGGTTTCGGTTTCGTGCCGACGCTCTCTACTAGCTGATTTTGCGAAGGGAGAAGAAATCCACCCTCGGGAGGCCATCTGCCTTTGAGAAAGATGGAGAGGAGTAGAGAGAAGCGCCTAGAAACGGCATTGATTTAGACATCAATCCTGGCTGGCTCCCTCCGCCTCCCGAGCCGCGGGGCCGCGCAGCCCCCTTCCCGAGAAGCGGCCGGGCGCGGGCCCCCGGGCTTCCGCGTTCCGCGGGGGCCGGAAGCGCAGGACCCGGGCAGCTCGAGGGCGCGGTCGCAGAGGGGAGCCGCTCGCAGCCTCCCGCGGGGCCACCCCGCGCCCGCGTCTTCGACGCCGGCCTCCGCGCCGCGCCGGCGGGTCCGCGCAAACACCGCTTCCTGGAGGCCAACAGGTCTCGCCCGAGTCAGGAGCGCCACGGGCAGCGCTCTCCCAACGCCGGCGGCAGGACGCCCTCGGAGCCCGGCATCGTTAGAAGCAGCCAGACCACCTGTGCCCGGCCAGGCCCGGCCCGGCGCTGGATCGAGTGGCCCGGGGAGGGGGGACCGTGGCCCGCTCCTCGAACTACCACGGCCGCCCCTGCACCCTGTGGTTGGCCAGAGTTGCTTTTTCTTACACGTTTGGAAGCGAAACAATTCAAAATTTCTCAAAAGTGGCATCGAAGCGATCTTCCAAAGATTAAATGCTCCTAAAATAATCCGAGTGTGTTTTCTATTATACTTTTGATTGCATTACCTTGAAAGATCAGCTCAGACTCACTTGGTTATTTAATATCCTTGGAAGCTACTATCCCAGGAATCTAAAAAAGTATATCGTGGTTTTTAAAAAAAACAAATAGTCTGATTCGCATAAATATCTTAAACCCCTCGATTGGTTTTTAGTTTTCCACAGAAACATTATCTTTGAAATCGGAAATAATATTTCTCAAGTTTAAAATGTGACCAACTCTTTTTTTAAATACTCTACTTTTTTTAAGAAAAATTCAACGGTAGCTAGACGATTGAAATTATACAAGAGGATTTTTAAACTGTCCCATTTTCATAGAGAGGAGAAGTGCTAGGTAACTGTATTAATGTCTAAACAAT
Source organism: Hippopotamus amphibius kiboko (assembly GCF_030028045.1). Classification (NCBI taxonomy): domain Eukaryota; kingdom Metazoa; phylum Chordata; class Mammalia; order Artiodactyla; family Hippopotamidae; genus Hippopotamus; species Hippopotamus amphibius. Next base: position 97,752,871 of record NC_080196.1, read on the forward strand.
ACTGAATCCTCAATCAAAAATGGTTATGTCAAGAGCAAATAAATGATCGTTTTAAGAAAGTAGTAAATAAAAACGACGCCAGTGCTTAGTGTCTCAGAGCAACTTGAAAACAGCTCCACTTTCAGAGTTAAATTTGTCCTTTTAAAAATCAACTGCAACTTTTGCCTTCCCTTTGAAAGGACAACAAAAAGATTTCACGCACAACTTGACCTGAACAAAAGGACCTCACGCCAGTTTTTCTTTTGTGGGGTGACAACTGGAGGAGAGTAAAACTTTAAGTATACTTGGATTGTACTTTTGTAAATCCACTGTAAAAAGAAAACGCGACCGCAGCTCCACGCGGTTTAAAAACAAGACTTCTTGGCTTTGGGAGGAGAGAAATCATGGGACAAGAACTGAAGGCCGGTGAGGAGAAAATTCGTCGTGATTTTCAGGCTAACAAGTTGCTTTCTTGAAGCTCAAGGTTCTTTTAGGGAGGGGGTAAATAAAAGGCTACGTGGCTACGTAGTTGTGAGTCAGGGTCCCGGCTCCTCGCCCCCCCAATAAATAAATAAATAAATAAAGTCTTCTGATCTTCGCATGTTCGAGTCCTCAAATTCCGCTTCACTTTTTTGTTTAATCTCCCCCAAGAGTGAAATTATTTCTACCACCAGCTTCCGAAGTGGTAGCAGCCTCTAAAACAGAACCGGAAGGGGGGCCCCCAGAGGAGGTTCTGTTGTGAGCCCCGAATTCGAAAAAAGGAAAGTGCCCGGGCAGGGACTGCAGTCCCGGCACCCAGCCCTGGCGACAGTCACCTCGGTTCCAGATCAGAGGCCCAGGCACCCAACCCGCGCAAACTCCTCCAGCGTAGGGGCCGGGGAACCCAGAGAGGGCAGGGAGGATGGACGACAGAAGCGTGTGTGTGTGTGTGTGTATGTGTGTGTGTGTGTGTGTGTCCTTGAGGACACAAAACTTCATCAGTCCCCTATCTGAAGGCGTGGAGGGAGGCGATCAAGGTCGGCCGACCTAGTCCCAGGCTTTCTTTAAAACTAGGCAGGAAGACGCGCAAGAAGTTTTGCTCTGCGGAGCTCAGGATTCTGGCTGCCACTGCCTCTCCAGACTCCCTCCCCAGCGCAGGTGCCAAAGCTCCTTGGCGTGGGGTCTTCTCCACCCCTCCCCTTCCCCAAGCCTGCCCACTCCCTGCGGCCGGACTACTGAGGCTGGGTGGGTTACGCCCGGGCTCCTACACCCCGCTGGGTTCACCCCGCGACCCTACTCCCCACCTTCTAATCCAGGCACCGTGCTTGGGGCTCCGAGAGAACCCTCCACCGCGAGAGCGAGGGCTCTGGGAGCTTCGTTTTTCTTTTCCTAGGAGGCTAGCTGAGGGTGGGAAGAACACTAACAAACTTCAACTCTCCCCCGACCCTGGCTCAAAGTGTCCTTTGTCCACCCAAAAGTTCAGGGCAGTCCCCCTCCAGCTCTTCTAACTAACTTGGCGTTTTCAATTTTAACGCCATCCACGCAGAGCCAGAAGCAGACAGAAAAGGACCGGTTCAGCCTCAACACCTTGAAAACTTTTTTAATAAACTTTCCCAGATTCACCTGGAAACTGAGAAGTCTCAGTGAATTTCTGGGCTGGGAGGTTGAAGGGAGTTAGTGGGGCTAGGCTTCGGTTTTAGTTTTCTTCTCCCTGTTCTCAACCAGTCCGAGCTTTCAGGCAGAAGAAAACTGGAGCTAATGGAGATATCAAACAGAGCCACAATTCCGAAGACGCCTTTTCCGCCACTAGCATCCACCGTCCATCTGCAAGTGTAATCACAGACTTGCGGCGTCTTCATCACCAGGGGCTCCGAGAAAGCGGAAGAAAATCCTCCGTCATTAAAAGGAACCCTCTATTATCACTATTATTGTGTATAGCAACATGAGAATTTCCCCCTCCTCTGAAAATTCCCCCACAATATTGAAACAGCATTTATCGTCCGATTCCTACAAACGCTTGAGGCCTTTCTGGGAAACCATTACCATTCAATGGCTAGAAAATTACTCTCCTTCCTTTAAAAAAAATAATAATAATAAAGCGCAGCAGCAGCTACGACAGACAACAAAAACTTTCTCCTGCATAATCCCCGCTCATGGAATGACAAAGAAATGATATTGACTTACCCCTGAACGGATGATGTGTTTGAGAAGGGGGGGACTTTTTTGAAGATTTCTGTTCGGGAGCTGCACAGACAGCTGCAATTCATGGGCGCCGCTGATTGCCAGAAACGCTATGGATTGGCATGGGGTCTGCAGCTCACAGATCCTGATCAATACCCCTACACTCACACGCCAGATGGTTTGGGGAAGGACAAAAATAAAATAGTCCAAATCAACCCACCATTATGTCTTTTTGTATTGCTCTGATAAACCTATCTGTAGCGCAAATGTGTTCTGTCCAACACAAAACCTTCTTCAGGATTTTGAACATTTGGGTGGAAATAAGCAGCACCCCTTTCCCCAGGGTTTGGGCTGTGGTTACCGTTGTTTAGTGAAAACAGAGCTGTTGGGCCCCTTATCCAGATTGGGTTTACTTGTGGTCTGTGTATTTATTTTTTTCGTGAATAATTTATAGGGTCTGTGTTTTAACTGAATGGTTCACGTTTCTTTCCTTCTCAGACCCTTAAAAAAATTTTAATGGGAAAACACATATGAAAACTCCAACAGTAAAAATTTCCAGTCTTTTTCTGCACTTGCTCAAATTGAATTTTTTTTTTCTTTTACGGTACAATAGCTTCCATTTGTTGTCAGACCTGCATTTTATTTACAGGCTTCTTTTGACCCATTTAAGTGTTTGATCTTGAAGAAAATTGGCCCTGCGAATGGGGTATTCTAAGTAATGGGTATTGTGCTCCTAATAGAATGGCTGGTGCAACTGTTTGTCCAGATTCTAATAGTGGTAAAGTAGCACTTCTGCGGCCACATTTCTATACAGTCATGGGGAACAGGAGTGTAACTTCAAACTAAAAGAAAAAATTTTGAGTCATAGAAGTTCTGAAGCTTAGAGCATCTGTGCTAAACAAGGGGTGGTTAAAAAGCAACACTTCCTTTTCATTTCCTCGAAGAGCTATAGAGAAAAAAACTAAAGATATTTAAAAACATTTGAAAATTGTGTTAGTACTGATACTCTTAAAATTATCTTCAAGTAGATAGTAAATATTTTCCTGTTTAAAAAGAAGGGGGATGCTGACTAAAGCACGTTAATTTTTCTTTTAAATGGGTTTTGGGTTGAATTATAAACCCTCAAACCAGTATCAGAAAAACAACGTGAAAAATCTGCTTTAATCTAGCCCAATGAAATTATACACAAAGAAGCCAATACGATTTCATGATTTCCCTGAGATCGCCAATATTGATCGAGGGAAGGGGAGGGGAGGAGGGAGGAGAGAGGAAGCGAGGCAGCGAGAATATGCAACTCACCTTTCAACTCCCCAGCACGTGACTGCTCCCAGGCACACCGAGATGCAATACCCAGGAGCAAATTTATCCTGGTAGCCTGGTAAACGAGTTTATAATTTTGAAATTTTATTTAAATAGCAATTTATATGCCTAGGTTTCTGCACAGAGGCAGTGCCTATCCCATGTCCCAGCCTGGGGTCACTGGCTACTCCTGAAGCCTGAAGCCAGAGCAGAGGAGGCTGCCTTCAGTACTGGGGCACATTAGGCAGATTCTTCCCCTACCGTCTCCTCTCCTGCCCTATTTCAGTCTCTGAGCACTCCTGGACCAACAGGAGATTACACTCTTGTGAACTTTTGTTCAACTTGGTTTGTATTTCAAACATTAACTTTCAAATTATCCCAAATGTCCAGCTGCCATATGTAAGGTGGGGAGGGGAAAGAGCAAAGGTAGGAGAGGTGAGGGAGAGAGGAAAGTCGAGAAACAGAAAACAGTGATTTTACCTGTCTAGTGCTGTGACATTAAAGATGTGAGCAGCTAGAAAAGTATGCCTAGCAAAGCAGGGAATCGTCCACTTTCTTACCCAGGCTTTGAAATCAAAGAGAAGAGGCTATTTGAGAGAATAATTGGCAAGGTATTGGCCAGAACGCAATAAAGTTGATCTATAAATAGTGTCACTGTACATTCATGTGACAGGATGATGTGGGAGGGGGTGGATTTTTTTGCTCTGTAGCTATAAGAGAGAGGAGGGCAGCCGTAAAAGGTCACCGAGACTAAGAACTGTTTTCCAAATGAATAAAACCTTTCTCTAGCGCGAGGAAGGCATATACAGTATTGCGGACTGTGTCCTTGTTTTCTTATCAAGTTTTCTCTAACAGCTGGAAGTGGTTGGAGGGGGCTGTCTTAAGGAGACCCCCTGCTCTTCTTTTGACAGCTGATCAAAAGAAAATAGGTCACGCTTCTCAAACTTATGTCCACCCTGTCCTTAATTACTGTCTCTTTAAACAAAGGCAACATCTGCGCAACCTCAGCTAGCTTGAATCTTCGGAGGCAAACAGAGCGCAACCTGCTTTGGAAGAATCTGTTACTTTTAAGGCTTTCAATGACGACTGGCTTCTGTCTTCAACCACCCCCTCCACCCGAACCCGGGCCGCACACATCTCCACCTTCTCTCCACTCCCCGCTCCACTCCCAGTTGCCGACCGGAGGTTACTAAACAACGGAAATCCTGGGTAGCTGAAGGTGCACTTTTCAAAGCTGCGGCTGGCGAGCGTTCTAGGACTCACCAGGGCTCTGGTCTTTTCAGAAACAAGGTTTGAATATACAGATCTGGGCTGCTTGTCATCTACCCACAGCCGTAACCCGGGGCGTACCTCTCCCGGGATTGAAGAGACGTGTGTGTGTGTGTGTGTGTGTGTGTGTGTGTGTGTGTGTGTGTGTGTGTGTGTGTGTGTGTGTGTGTGTGTGTATGTGTGTGTGTGAGGGCAAAGATCCGCGAGTAACGTCCCGGCTGGTTTACATACTCCCTGCCCCCAGAAGTTTGCTCACCACAGACATCGGCAACAACCCTGCTGTACACTACCACCCTCCCCCCCGGCACCCCCCCACCCCACTCCTTTCCAACTCGCTCGCGCAGCAAGCATTTGGTCACCTTGAAACCGCAGCTCTTGGTGTTCTAGTTTTGTTTTGCAATCTAGCAGGGCCCTTCTGAAGGCTCATAACTGAGAGATTTATGGGCTCGCTGGGTAATTAAATGATGTTATTGTGTTAACTTTGCATGCATTACGGCGGCCCGCGCCGCGGGTGGGCTTGCGTCCGCCAGCCGCAGCTCGCAGGCAGCGAGGGCGCTGGAGTTCCCTTCGCCCCGCAGATTATGCACTCCCCAGTCTCGGGAGTCTACCCTGAATTAAATACATTAGCGCCCGCATTTTAAAAGACTAAACTACCGGCTCCCAGCTAGGGACGCTCGGGAGGTGGCTTGTTAGGAGACGTGGGTTTGTTTTTACACCAGCACATAGCTGGAGTCTTCCCCTCCGGGTTTACTAAAGCAAAGGGAACTGAAGCACAGCCCTTTAGCCCAGGTCGCGGCAGCTCCGGAGAGACACAGAGCAGCATCTTTAACGTGATTTCTCTCCCTCGCTCGCACTCTCGCCTCTCCCTCCCCGCTACCCTCTCTCCCCCTCCCTCCCTCTCCTTGACGTTTGATTCCAGTGGCAAAGGAGGAAAAAAAAGGCACAGAGCCGTCAGCCAAACCTGAAACGCGCGGCCCCGCCCCCTCCTCAGCCATTGGCAGTTGCGCACGGGAGGCCCGCCCCCCGGGGCTGTCGCGGCCACGGAGTGGCTGCTCGCGGCGCCCATCGGGCACTGCCCCGCCCCGGGCCCGGGAGGGTAGGTTGGCTGCCCCGGCGAGCGGCAGAGCCCTTCTGGACAGCTCCCGCTCACCCAAACAGAAGACGTCGGCGCCGGAGCGGGCTCGGACATGGCGAGGCAGCGCGCCGGCCCGAGCGGCGGGGCCCGGTGATCCCTCCCTCCTTCCCCGCCCCCTCCCCTCTCCCGCACGCACGCCCCCACCGCCCCCACCCCGCCCCCACCCCGGGCGCGCCCGTCCGCCCGCAGCCCGGGGCGCACACCCGCACGCACGCGCCCCTTCCACACACTCACGCCCTCCCGCGCCCTCCCTTGCTCCCGCGGCGGGTCTCCGCCACGCGCGCCTCGCCAGCCCGCCGGCCGCCCCCGCCGCCCCCGCCGCCCCCGAGCCCCGATGGACTGAATGAAGGCTGCCTACACCGCCTATCGATGCCTCACCAAAGACCTAGAAGGCTGCGCCATGAACCCGGAGCTGACAATGGAAAGTCTGGGCACTTTGCACGGGCCGGCCGGCGGCGGCAGCGGCGGGGGCGGCGGCGGGGGCGGCGGGGGCGGCGGCGGGGGCCCGGGCCATGAGCAGGAGCTGCTGGCCAGCCCCAGCCCCCACCACGCGGGCCGCGGCGGCGCCGCCGGCTCGCTGCGGGGCCCGCCGCCGCCGCCAACGGCGCACCAGGAGCTGGGCACGGCGGCGGCGGCGGCGGCGGCGGCGTCGCGCTCGGCCATGGTCACCAGCATGGCCTCGATCCTGGACGGCGGCGACTACCGGCCCGAGCTCTCCATCCCGCTCCATCACGCCATGAGCATGTCCTGCGACTCGTCCCCGCCCGGCATGGGCATGAGCAACACCTACACCACGCTGACGCCGCTGCAGCCGCTGCCGCCCATCTCCACCGTGTCGGACAAGTTCCACCACCCGCACCCGCACCACCACCCGCACCACCACCACCACCACCACCACCAGCGCCTGTCGGGCAACGTCAGCGGCAGCTTCACCCTCATGCGCGACGAGCGCGGGCTGCCGACCGTGAACAACCTCTACAGCCCCTACAAGGAGATGCCCGGCATGAGCCAGAGCCTGTCCCCGCTGGCCGCCACGCCGCTGGGCAACGGGCTGGGCGGCCTCCACAACGCGCAGCAGAGCCTGCCCAACTACGGGCCCCCGGGCCACGACAAAATGCTCAGCCCCAACTTCGACGCGCACCACACTGCCATGCTGACCCGCGGTGAGCAACACCTGTCCCGCGGTCTGGGCACCCCGCCCGCGGCCATGATGTCGCACCTCAACGGCCTGCACCACCCGGGCCATACTCAGTCGCACGGGCCGGTGCTGGCGCCCAGCCGTGAGAGGCCGCCCTCGTCGTCTTCGGGATCGCAGGTGGCCACATCAGGCCAGCTGGAGGAGATCAACACCAAGGAGGTGGCCCAGCGCATCACCGCCGAGCTGAAGCGCTACAGCATCCCCCAGGCGATCTTCGCGCAGAGGGTGTTGTGCCGGTCTCAGGGGACTCTCTCCGACCTGCTCCGGAACCCCAAACCGTGGAGTAAACTCAAATCTGGCAGGGAGACCTTTCGCAGGATGTGGAAGTGGCTGCAGGAGCCCGAGTTCCAGCGCATGTCCGCCTTACGCCTGGCAGGTAAGCCCAGAGGGTCGCCTGGAGCCAGACAGTTGGGAGAGGGCTCGGGGTGCCTGTAGCCCCGGGTGAGGGCGCTTAGCCTCTTCTCTGGATTCTCTGCTCCTCTCGCCTCCACACTTTCTATTTCTTCTCTACTTTGTTTCTTCTTCTGTTTCCTCTTTCTCTCTTCTTTCCGTCCTCCCTTTCTCTTTCTTCTCTTCTCTCTTACTTCTCTTCCTTCCTTCCTCCTCGTCTCCCGAGCTTCTTGACCGAGCCCCCCACCCCCATTTTATTTGCACTCTGCTGAACGTGCCAACTCTGCCCTCTCTATCCGACCTTACCCAGTTATGGGGTGCGCAGTGTCCGCTAGGAGCCCTCTCTTTCCAGGACTCACAGGGACCGGGCATTGCCTTTATTCAAAACCCTGTGCACTTGAACTCTTGCTTAGACAATACATTTCAGTTTTCCAAGCTGCATAGTCTCCCTATATGGAGGCAGTTGGGGGGTGGGGTGGTCTTTAGAAGGGAGAAAGATCTCTCTGCTCTCTTTCTACCCACCATACTAGGCAAACTTCTTTGGTCACTGGCAGGAGTCACAGCCTTGCCCACGCGGAGAACCGGTGGCCAGGATACAACAGCGCTTCCCAAGCCCATCTCCGGCCTTGACACTGGCGCGGGTACTTTCTGATCGAGAAAGCCGGCTGGGGCCAGCACCTGTGTCGCTGCCCAGAGTGAGGGGAGGGTGCAAGGACGAAGGTTGGGACTGCCACATTCACCTCTCTGGGAGGACGGGAGAGGAGAAACTAAGAGTAGAGAGCGTCCTGCCTTATTTGCCGGCTACCCTTGCCGGGCTCCCAGCGTTTACTGGGGTTTGCCGAGGTTTGACTAGCCTCGGAGACAGGCTGGGGAGCTCGAGGGAAGAGGTGCTGAGAAATTAAGATGCTGGTTAGTTAACGCATCTTGGCCGCGGGCTACAGGCTCCGCCTTTGCATTAAGCGGACGCTGATTGTGCGCGTAGCTCGGCGACGGGGAGGGTTGGCAGCCGACGGGAGGGGACGGGTCTACGCGCTGGTTACATTGTTCTGTAGCCGGCTTGGCTCTTTGTGCCTCCTCTAGCGGCGGAGCCGCGATGTACAGCCCTCTATTGTTCTAGGAGCGCAGAAACCTCCAGTGTGGGCGGCGGGAGCCAGAGAGAAAGGCGCAGCCGTGGCTGCGACTGGCACACAGTTGCGCGCTTTTCTGCGCACGGCAATTTTGCTGCCCCCAGGACCCTGCCACGGGCCAAGAGGGGCAAAGTGTCCAGGCGTCCCACTGGGGAGGACACACGATACCCGACTGCAGGCCGGGATGGGCAGCTTCTTTTGGACTGAGGCTGTCTCTCCGGATCTTCGAATTATGTGGGGGACAGTTCGTGGTGGCGGTGATTTAAATAGACGCGGATAGTGGGTAGCCGGCTCTTCCGAGCCTCGCACAACGCGCTTCTGGGGCTGCGAGCTCAGGCTTCCTCTTTGGCTCCCCGGGGCTTTCCTCGCACCGCTGAGCCTGGCTTATGGGGTGCACTCTACCGACGCCGGGCCGGGCTGGGGGATGTGACAGGCAGAGTGTTCGCCTAGACTTGGGGAGGGGGCGTTTCCACTCTGACAGCCTCCGCCTTTGCCCGCTGTTGGAGGATTCCGATCTCCAGTCAGTAGTCTCCCCGCAGTGTTGATCTGAAAAGGTAAAGAAAACTAGCTCCACTCCCCCCCCAACAAGAGCTTCCCCAAATCAGTGAACTCCAAATAGTTCTGCATGGATTTAAAAACCTACTTTATCTTTCTCCTAATTTAGCTTACTCTTCATCCTCTCCTATAATTTTCTGTGATTGCTCTTGGTTCCTCGCAAAGATTAAGTAATGAATAGAGAGTATCGGTGAAAAATACATTGGAAGCTTACTGACAGTTCTGAACAGTGTAGTACCCCTTTGTCTTAGGCCCCTGAAAGTGCCCTTAGTCCCTCCAGGGGTGAGCTCTAGCATGGGCTGGCTTCTTGGGCACAGGCAGCCAGAAGAAACTTGGCAGCTGGTCTTGGGGAAGGGGGCCAAAGTAAGGTAAGGCAGGATGACAGCTGTTCTACTGGGGCCCATCTCAGAGCGCTGCCGCCCCCTCACGCCTGTCCCGAAAAGGACAGAGCTTTTTAAAAACGTGTGCCTTCTGCCTATGTATGTCTGAAAGCGATTTGGAAAGTAATGCTCTGCGGGTTAGCTGGTCTCAAGCATTTTCCCAAGAGCATTGCTGGGATAAGGGAGAGTGTGGCATCCCTGGGGGACCCCAGTCCCACCACCCACCATGGGAGAGTCCCGGGGCCACTCCTTAGGGGATGGCCTCAGGCAGCCTCAGGGCTTTTTGGAGGAGGAGCAAGAAAGCCCCCCTCAGTGGGAATCTGAAAGCCTCCTTCAGCAAGTGGGAATTTCCTGCTAGGGACCCCGCTTTGCTCAAGCATTCAAATGTGTGTCTGTTTTATTACCCCGAGTTGAAAAGGGACAAGAGCTTTAGCCTTTTTATCTGGCCATTTGATCAGCAACTACAAGTGTGTTGAGTGGTTATTATTACATAGGAGGCTTTTCAGTTTGGGGTCAATAGATCAGTCTCTTCAGACACTGATGCAGAAGCTGGGACTGGTAAGTAGGTATTATGTGTGCAGAGCGCTAGGGGACAGGAGCAAATGGAGAAGAAAAGCTGAGGCCTTCTCCTGCAGGAGTATCGCTCGGAATCTCACCAGGATGCTGTCGAGGGCCCACACCATTCAGCGCCAGGGGTTAAGCAAGCCCAGTGATTCCACAAGGCAGTTCTGCCGGACTCCCAGGCCTGAACCTCGCAGAGACTGCTGGCAGGGCGGGGTGGGGGTGGGGGGGCCATCTGACCGAGACCAGGTGTCTGTGTCTCTGTCTCTGTCTGTCTCTCTCTATTTATCTCTCTCTCTATCTCATTTAAATTTCCCTTTCTCTTTCTCATTTTGGGTCTTGCCAGAGGTCTAAGCAGATAGGGGTTTGAGGGATCGCAGAATGAAGATGTCTGATTTGGGCCAGCGCCCGGCAACCTCACCATTAGGTGAAGTACACCCTGTCACAACAGAAGCGGTCCTTGCTCTCCTCCTTGCCAACCCGCCTCGGTGTATCCACACCCCCGGGTAGTATTTCAAAGGGGAAGGGAGAAAATCTCAGGGAAACTCAGATTGCCTCAACATTAGATTTCGGAGCAATGGGCTCCAAGTGCACGGCTTCATTCATGAACGGTGGCAAGGGCCGAAACTGTTTGCAACCTCTGTGGGTTAGGTCTCTTTGACGGCCCCCACGGCTGGCTCCCTCAGGGCAGTTTTTATTAACCCGGCAAGAGGCGGTGAGGACAAACTCCCGCAGGTTCAAGCACAAAGACACACTGGCTTTGAACCCAAGAGGCCTCTGAATCAAGCACAAACACGCACCAGGAGGGGCGAGAGAACCCAGGCAAGAAAGTGGATGGGCACCTCGCGGAAAAAGATCGAGGCCCCGGTGGTGGGAGTGGTTTCCTCCAACAACCAGAAGACTGAGCAGAGCCCCCCGACGACACAAGCTGCCGAGGTTTCCGCCTCCTGTGAACGGGGCTCCCGGGGCAGCCTGCCCGGAGCCTGCCTGCGGCGAAGACAGCCGGCCCTCTCCAGGCAGCAGCTCCCAGCGGCCAATCTGGAGCCAACTCTATTCAGGCAGCGGAGGGCCCTTAACCAACCCAACGAGATGCCGCCTGGGCCACCTGACGGCCCGCGGCAGCGGAACATGGCCAGGACAGTTCCGCGCGGCACCTGCCAGGGGCACCACGGTGCGTGCGCGGCTCGTTTTTGGCGACAGGGGAAGTCCTCAGACCGCGCTAAGCCTGGGGCGGGGGCGGGGAGACTCCCCCGAGTATTCGCAGAGACCCCCCCACCCCACTCTTCCCTCTGGTCTGGCTGCCGGCGGGGCTCAGCCTGTCTCTTCCGACGGTTTAGTTCGGGATCCTCCGAGTGGGAGAGGCGGACTGCAGCCCACGTCGGTATGGAACACACGATGTTTCCTCGTGCTGGCTGGTTGGATTAATAATTGAAAAGCTCGCTACCATCCTTGACTGGTCAAGTCCCGGGTGCCTCGAGAACACCTTCCTAAGTCTCATTAGGGCGGGCGGGAGCGTGGCCAAGCCGGCGGGACGCGAGACAGGGTAGTGAACCCGCGCGCGGGAAGTAGCCCAGGCCGCCGGGCGCCCCCGATGCGAGAGGTTGCGCATTTATTTTTATTCCAGGCTTTCCACCATGTGGTTATGTCACTTTCTCAAAGAAATGTGTATATGGAGGGAGATCGATGCTGATAATGTTTAGAAGATTAAAAGAGCATTAATGCTGGCAACAGTAACGTAAACGTGTGGACCCAGATTTCATTGATCCGGAATCTGATCCGGCGCGTTTCCAGTAAGCCCGACGGCGCCCTCTTCCCAGCAGAGCGCTCGCCAGCGGCCCGGCTCCCCGGCGCTCCCGCCGCGCCGCTTCCCCAGCTCCAGGCGGATTCTCGGGTCTGGCCGCCGCTCCACCCCGCGCGGCCCCAGCCCACCGCCTCCTACCCGAGGTTTCCCCCTGTCACCGGGTTGCCTGCCCTCTGTCGCCGGGTTGCCTGCCCTCTCCCCCAGCCCCCGCGCGCACAACGCCGCCTTCTGCGCTTCCCGCCGCAGGCTCTCCTGGTGGATGGTATCCAAAAGGCCGTCGCACGGGCCGGCGCCGGAGTCCTCCCAGTCGTCTCGTGCTTGGGGTGCCTTCGCCTTCGCCCCGCGCGGCCCACATCTGGTCCAGCAGGGCCCCGGGCAACTTCTTTCCTCCATGGAAACCGTCCCGGAAATTTGGTCTCCTCTGGATATGCCTGAACGTCTAAGCCGAACTTTAGAAACGACGTCTCTAAAGAGAAAAAGAAATAACGTATATTAATGCATATATGTGGGACCTAAAAAATGGTATAGATAAACTTATTTGCAAAGCAGAAATAGACAGAAGTATAGGAACGATGTCTCTAAAGTTGCCTGCTAATCTCGCAGCTTCCTGACCCGCGGATCCGCCCAATCCTTATTTGTTTTCATTAAGAAAGAACATTCGCTTTAAATGTTACTATTCACAGACTTTCTACACTGATGCATTAGTTGGATAGTTAACGAGGCCCCTGTGACAATGGCCTGGGCTTCATCCTGCAGAATGGTCTGCTCTGCTCTGGGCTAATTGGGTCAGCCAGGGAAAAATCTTGTTTCTTACCCCAGCTTGGGCAGGAAGATAAGAAAAAATAGACTGGGGAACGCCCCCTCCCCACTTCCCACCAGCTGGAGAGATCTTCCCCTCTGAGACAGGGACCCAGGCCTGGCCCTGGTAGAGAGGTTTTCTCTGAGACACCTGCCTTGACGGGAAAAGAAAGAACTTCAAAACTGTTCCTTCTCTGTGGCAGGGAGACCTCCACATGCTGCCAACCGCTCCCTTTGCCAAATGGCTTATTCTTCCAGAAGGAACACAAAGGTGAATGAAGGAAAGAAAGAGCAGGGGCGGCAGTGGGGGTGAGATGAGAACTAAATTGTTCGGGTTTTTTGAAATTATAAACTCACCAATTTAAGAAAAACTAAGCTTTTCCTTCAAGAGAAGGTTTGAACCTGGAAGAAAAGGAGTGTTTTTCTTCCTTCTCCAAGAATGAAATGAGAAAGAGGAGGAAGGAAAGAAAAGAGAAAAAAAGAACAGGTCTTGCGTTATTCTGCTTTGAGATGTGGCAAAGGGGAAGCAGTTATTTCTTTCCATCCTCCCCAGAGATAGGAGTCATCTTCCTTCCAGTGGGTTTCCTTAGAGAAGGGAGCTTTGCTACAGCTCCTTGATTCCTAGTCGGAATGAGCCCTACTCCGCTTCTGAAAACCTGTAGTGAACTAGGTCAGGTGATTAGATATAGAAAGCAAAAGAAAAGTGCGCAGTTTCCTTCTGGTGAGGAAGACAGCTGGCCCCTCCCCATAAGCCCCAGGGGAAAGGCCCTTAGGTTCTGGGAGGGGTGATGGGCTTTTGGAGGGTGGAATCTTAGACTCTCCCCCACTCCGTCTTAGAATCCCCAAACAGGGCTAGATTCCTGGTGAGTGGTGAGGCTGGGGCAGAGGGGAAACTGAGCCCCTCAGATTCTCTGTGTCTCCAAGAGGAGGGTGGGTGCCCCACTTCTCTCTAGAGACACGGGTCTGCTCGCAGGTAACAGGGGGCCCTGGGCAGCGTTTACCTTCTGGATCTCCAGACCTGAACCTTGAGAGGAAAGGAGGCTGCCTCTCCGGCTGTCTTCAATCCAAAACTTCACTTTAGGGTCACCTCTTGGTTTTCTGGGCTTCAGAAACTGTTTCTAAAGGAAGATCACAGGAAGGGGGTTGAAGAGTTCTAAGAAATAAAATACTGGGCCCCACCACACTATTGCTGGTGGCTGGTGTTGGCAGAAACTGAGGAAAAGTGGTATCATGTCAGAATATCCCTGGAGGGATGAAAACCTCAAAGGAGAAGCAGAGAGATTTAGTTTCTGGGCTCTTGCCAAAGGAAGGGAAATGAGGAGGGAATAAATAGAAATAATTGTCTGGATAAAGGGCCCTGGGGAAAAGGGTGAATATTGAGGAACCCTCGGCCTTAAACTTTATCTTCAGACTCTGAATTATCCTCACCCCCAGCCTCTCAGAGACCCTTGGTTTTCCCAGACCTGGGGAAAATTGCTTCCTCCGAGGGGATACTCTTCTTGGTGTGGGGAGATCATTATGAGGGAACGCAACAGGGCCGTTTATGGTGTCAGGTACAGAGCCTGCTCAAGGTGAGCTGGGCGCCCATCAGCACCTCTCATCACCCAGTCCGTCCCCCTAATGCACTTCAGTGCCTTTGGGAAAAGCTTTTTGATGTTCAAGTCTCCCTCCAGGTGAATACTCTGAGAAATGTACACAGGTTTCTGTAGGGGCAGGGAGTGAGGAGCTGGGGAGAGTGATTGGGTAGCTCAGCCCATCTGATGCATAGCACGGTGCAGATGGGCAAGGCATGGAGGCAGTCTGTGGGCGGTGCAAACGGAGCTAGTCTCACTGGGGGAGAAGGATTCCTAGAAGCTGTGGACATTGTTATGAAAAACTGTCCTACGCAAATTGTCCCAGAGGGAAGGGAGGCTCTGCATTCCACCTTGGCGCCTCTCTCGCCATTTGAAGATCCATTACTCTTCTGTAGAAAGCAGACTTTGTTTGGGTTGGAAGCACACCTCCAACGTAATTTAATCAGCATTGGACTTTGGCTCATGTAATCAAATATACATATACTTTCTCCTGCAGGAAGAAAAATAATTTCTTTGTAACTGGTATTGACTTGAAGTCATGTAATCTCTGGAAAGCATCACATTTTTAAAGGGGTAGGTAAAATTAAAGGGAAAAGAACTCACAGTTTCAGTGGTTTGCCTTATAATAGCTAAGAGAGCCAGTTACTACCTAAGAAAGGAGAGAAGGAGCATTCTAGAGCTGAAATATATGGGCTGCTCCAATTGTAGGTACCCCACTCCAGCTTCCTCTGTGTAGACAACTTCCCAGGTCTATACTGGTAGGAAACAAGGTTGACTGGCTCACCAGATCCTAGGAATTTGGGCTTTATGTTTATGTTGGGTTGAGGCATCTATGGAAGAATTTGTTTGGTGCCTGCATTGCTCCTTTTTTTTTTTTTTCCCTATCCTCTTTGGAGAGACCGCAGGCAGCAGCAGCAGGATCCCAGTGGGCAGCAAACCCACTCCACCCCCAGGGCCTTGAGCAGGAAGCTCTGCCCTAGAGCATCCCCCTAGAGCAAGCTTGGACTCTCCACCCCCAGGGCGAGGCTCTGGGCTTTACCCAAGTTGGGTCTGTTAGGGAATCTGTTGTAAACACAGATCCATTGATTTGCATTTGTCAGAGAGTAAAGTTAAACCAGTGAAAAGAGAAGCCCTTACCCTTTTATGCAGGGCCAGGGAAACCTTTCATATTGATCCTATTGATCCAACCTTTCCCTTTAAGGAAACCACATAGTTAAAGACCCTCGTTCAATAGATTTACCCTTCGCGCTTGTGATATTCCTTTAAGTGTTCTCATCTAGGATAGCTGGGCATTAAGCCCACACTCCAAACCAAACAAAAATGAAAAGGGGGTAGGAGGGGAGGAGTCAAGAGGCAGAATTGTGGGAAGTGAAATTGAATCAAACTGAAATGTGTAATGACTCGGTTGGATGTTTTTCTTATTCTTCTAAGATGACATGCAGGGATAAGGACAAAATAGATGCATTTAGCATATTTCCTCTTCTTCTCTTCTATTCTCTTTCCCTCCCCCAAAATCAAAATTTGTTTATATGCTAGAGTAACAACATCACAGGAACATCATTTTCTACTGTAAAATTATTTCAGTCAAGCCACTAGCTTGGTTTAGTTACACTGGTTCACTTAAAAGCAGTGATACTTCCACAAAAATTATTTTGGTTCATTTGTAGCAAATTGGGAATAAAATTTTCCCCATAAATGCAATATTTGGGGCTCTGTATATGAGCATGAACACTGAAGTCACTTTCAAAGAGAAGGGCTTGGAGTTGTGTGTTCTGATGGAAGTAGATAGAAACCAGACCAGGAGTAAGGTACAACTTTTTCTTATAGAACAATATAGATGGAACAGGATTTGCTAAATATTGCTCAGTACCTTTCATGTTTGCAGAGATGAAAATGAAAGTCCCCTTTGTTTCCAGAACTGTTGGAATGATCCATTTTATTTCTTCTTTGACCCTTTTTGTTCTGTAAACAACATCCATTTGTGATTTTTTTCCAACGTGTTCCATTCCTAATTGGCTATCTCTTGGGTTGTGTTCAGACATTCATGTTTGTTTTATGTGATTGAAAAATATTAATGATTCCTTAGGTGAGCTAATGTATTTATCTGCTGAGTGAGTTCAAAGGGCAGAGTTCAGCTATGGTTCAGGTTAATTGAACAGGAAGCAGTGAGCTTTCCAGCCTGTGTCGAACAAGGGACCAGTTCCTTAAAATATCACACTCAGCAAACACACAATTTCGCTGTCCTCGTCCTGGAGTCTGATGTAAGAGGCTCAGATCAACTTGGGTTCCTTGTTTAAAAACCCAAAGCAAAGCACAGCAACTGCAACAAAGCCCCCGAGTCCCCCTCAGGGAAGAAGAGTTTTCTCATTGGCTAATTGCTTTATTGGTAGCACTGACCTGCAGAGCAGCTGCCGGGGCCTGGATGAAGGCTTAGGCCTCAGAATAATGTGCTCCATTAGAACAGGGCAAGGCATTTTTTGTTTACTCAATTGGAGCTCCCTGCAAAGTGCCATTAACCCCAGCCCAACCGCATGTGTGTTGCAAAAGCCAAAGGTCACACCAGTCAGGCTGTAGGCACAGCCAGCTCTGCCCTGCTGGGAGGGAGGAGGCATCCTGCTGGCATCACCATCTTTAAGCTTGGCCCAGCCCCATGGGCCCCTCAGGGCTTTGACCAGAGCAAGCATTTGCACAACTTGTTTACATTTCCCAATTGCTGAATCATGTTATTGATGATTACACAGTTTTGATCTGAGCACCATCAATCACATATGAAAAAAGAAAAAATCCTCCCACTGACCCTCTCTTTTTTATTTATGTTCCCTTCATCATCGTGTATTACAGTAAATAGAATTGTGCAAACGGTGCTTTTTAGCACAAATATAGTCTGGATAAGTGCTTGGATCAAGAGGAAGACAGATCTCCAAACCCGGCTGGGGAGTTGTTTAGCGGAAAGAAGGTTTAAGGTGGAGCCAGGGTCACAGTCAAGGCTTCTACCAAAAGCACCTTGAGCTAGAGTGCCACCTACTGGGAGTCCTCTACCGGCACTAAGCCTTGCACCGCTAAGGCCCAAGCTCTTTCCTTCACTTTGTTCCTAGTGTCTGTCTCCATTCCCCTCCTCCTGACCACTGCCCATATTTTCCTAGAAATTTCTTAAGGGACTTTTTCTTGGTCCTTTGGAACTCTAACCTCTGCCTCTTCTAATTCGTTGCCAAGGAGAAATCAGTGATTTTGCTATGATGGGTAAGGTGATTCACCCACCCTGCACATTGAGGTAATAGTCTCCTGCTTGGTTGGAAAGTGCTTGGGAGAGGAGGGGCAGAGGAAACAAAAACTATCTGTGGGAGAGAAGGAATGGTTATGTGTGTATGAGAAATGGCCCAGTTGATGGTGCCAGTGAGGACTGTGCCAACTGTGAGGTGCTCTGCAAGGGCAAAATATTGTACAAAGGAGAGGGGGTGAGAGAGAGTTAGTATGGGCAGGGAGAACTTCAGGAAAGAGATATGCCAGATCAGGGAGCCAGAGGTGGGCTCTGCGGAATCCCCTGGGAAGAGAAAAAGTGAACCAGCCATTTTGCAATTGCAAAGAAGTAAGCCAGTGAGCTACCCATGGAGCCAAACTCTGGCGCTGGCTGTAGCTCTGTGGGCGGCAGCTGTTTCCAGACTCGCCTCACATCGATCTGGGCCGGGAGCCCCTGACAGCCGAACGCCTGTGCGTGGGTTGCTGCCTCCGCGTCTTGGCGCAGGCTTCAGCACCACGAACAGCGCCACGGAGCGCCCCGAGAGCCCGCGCGCCCAAGCTGCGGTCTGAGTAAGTTTGCATCTCGACCCAAAGAAGGGAGATTGGTCCTCTACCGGGTTAAATCCGGGCAGGACCCTCAGCAGCAGCTCCACAGCTCTCTCGATCTCGGGGCCCCAAACAGAACAGGGCCCCAGATTTTCCTCAGCCCGTGGCTTCGATTCTGTGTGTGAGGTCAGTAATAATAAAGGGAGAGGAGGCAGTAGCGGTGAGAGGACAAAAGATGCTAAAGGACCCTTTCCTTTACGAGAAGAAGAACTTTTTTTGTTGTTGTTGTTATTTTGCAAGAGGAGGGACTTTACCTCTGTTGGGGTCGAGGGATTGAACAGTTTTTCTCCATGTTCCTGGATTCTGCAGGCACTGACTGCTACTCTCAACACAGTATTTCAGATTTAGGGTTTCCTTTCAAGGTTTACGGTCTGGTTGCCCTACATACAAATATACAAAAATGGATTTCCCCCCACCCCACCCCCCAGCATGATTTTTGCAAACATAGTTTTCATTATAGTAAGCAAGATTCTCACATTATATCAGCAGTAATGTTGCCAGGCTACCTCCAATAAATCTAGAAAGTGGGTTTGATTTCTTGAGAGTTTTCCTTGATGGGGCCCTCTTTAAAAGGAGCCTCTCCACTGCTTCTGTGGGCCAAGGGTTGTGTCACTTCCTTGAGGCCACACAATGGAGTCACATGGCCCTGGCCACGGTGAGAGCTGACATTAGGCACTGACCCCTGACTCTGGCCATTTTCAATCAGTTGCTCTGCTTTATTTGCGTTTTTATTCCAGAGAAAGGAGGCAGGTGGGTCCTTTTGGTCTGTGATTAGGCACAACTCCCATCTCTTTAGGTTTCTAGTAAAATGGCCCTTGACTTCCCAAAGCTAATTAAAATGTAAAACTTTTGCTTTATATCAAGGAACTTTAGTTCAAGCCTAATTTATTGCTAAAGTGGTTCTTGGGGAGGTGGAGCATAGGAACAGACAAGTGTATCCCTTTTAAAAGAAAGTCAAGAGTATGATAAATGAGATTTTCTTCCCTGTGACAATTCATCCTTAAATTCCAAGTGGCTCTTGGATGAAAGGAAGAAAATCCAGCCCCAAACAAAACAAATCTGGTAGAGCACTCACTTTCAGTGTTGGAAACAATCATTTTCTGTGCCTAAATACCTAAAATCTTGCTTTGTAAATGAGCGGGAACATATTTGAATTAGATCTAAGAACTTGTTTTAAATCTATTTGATAAACACTGATTAAAGCAGTTTCTTCAAGTCATATAATCTTTGAATTTGCAGACATGCATTTCCTAGTAGTTGTTGGATTACACTATCAAAATCTTTTCCAGTAAAATATGGATTTGACAGTAAGCAAAGCATTTTTTTAAGTCTATTTTATATGCATCACTGTATCTTATTAAAATAAGGCTGTCCACTCTGCAAGGCCTTATACTAAATGCATTTCCTCTCTAGTGAACTCAATGTGGTTTTTAAAAGATATTTTGATGAGACTGCAATGTAAACAGTACCTCCCCTATAGTCTTCTTTGACTCCAAATACTAAAAAAGAAAGAGAACTTTTTGCTTTTTGAAACAGAGTGACAGATTCCCAAATCTAAAGATTTTTTTCTTAAGTCTTGGGTTCAGATGCCTTCTAATGTATAACAGAGTTTATATCAGTTCATGTTCAAGGCATCAGAGTGAATTCTTTAGTCACTCTCAATGTTTAACCCTTCTCATCCTTTTTTTTTTTTTTTTCATTTATTCTTCTGAAAAGGAAGAGACATTCTTCCTGTTGAAAACCAATTCTGGGCCCCTGCCTGTCCTACCTTCTCAGGACCCCATCTTTTCCTGTGGGGAAACCTTTTCTTAGCATTTTCCCATCCTAATTTTTGTGCCCCAAACTATCCTATATACTTTTTTATGCTTCCACAAAATCTAACTTTAGCTCTTCTCTCCCTTCACTTCTAGAAAGAGATGCTGTAACTCAGTATCTGGTTGTTTTGTTTTGTTTTGTTTTGTTTTGTTTTGTTTTGTTTTGTTTTACCTCCCCTTTCAGTCCCAGCCCTTTGCTGTCTTGTTCTGGCCACTCCTGTTTACTAAACCTGCTCTTACCAGTGTCACTGTTGAGGTCTTTGTAGCTAAATCCAATGGATGCTTCTCAGTTCTTATTGTAACTTAGCATCTCCATGGCATGTGACACACTCCTGACCACCCTTTCTTTCCCTGACTTCTAAAATACTGTACTCTCTTATTTTCCTTTTTGGAACTCTGGCTGCTCCTTCTTGGTCTCCTTTCTGGGCTCTGTCCATCTAGCTCAGCATTCAGGCCTAGGCTATTCTGTTTATTCATTCAACCTTCTCACCCTGGAAGATTGCATCCATTTGGTTCTCATCTTGCTATGCTGAGGACTTCCAGGTCTCTCTCCAGCCCTGATATCCCTCCTGAGTTCCAGATCCCTATTTCCTTCTGCATCTGGACATGTTTGCCTGGGTGTCCTCAAACTCAGTCTGTCTCAAAGTGAACTTATTTTTCTTAACCCCCAGCCCCCATCACCCCCACCACCAAATATGAGTCCCTCATTTTATTGTCTCTCTCTTTCAGTAACATCATCTTGTACACAAAATCGCAAGCCAAAAGCCAGGATGTCAACTCAAACTCTTTCCTTTTCCTTTTCTCCCAAGTCAGCCATGCAAGCCATGGGATTGTACCTCCTAAATACCTGTCTCCATCCCCTCTGCCGCTGCCCTTGTTGGAGGCATCACCAATTTCAGCAGCCTCCTGACTGGTCTCCCGATCTCCAATCTTGTCTTTTCCTATCCATTTTCCAACCTTAAGCCAGAATGATTTTCCTGGAACCGAAATCGCACTATAGTACACCTTTGTTTAAAACTCTTTGTTACCTCCCTTTGAGCATTGGTGAAGGTGCAGATCCCCGAGCAGGATAGACTAACCCTGGCTCACCTCCAGCCTCATCTCCCATCACGCCACCCCTTTGCTCTGCGCTCCAGGTGTGCTGTGCTTCTAGCTCCTCAAAGACACCAGGCCATTCTCTGGTCTCCTAAATTGGGATCTCCTGGAACTTCCCCTCCCATTTCACATAGCACACAGATAGGTGTCACCCACTTACTTGTCAGTGTCCTCCCCCCGCCCCAGACTGGAAGTTCTGCAAGACCAAAGATTGGATAGAGTCTGCGATAGGCAGCCAGTAAATATCTGTGAATAGATTAATGAATACCTTTCTATGATACTGTTTCTGCCCATTTTACTCGCCCAAGTTAGTAGATGGCGTTTGAAAAAGCATCATCAGTGTTGGTGCATCATTTGGAGGCCGTATTTCATATTTCATGATATCAAGTTCTCATTAATGTCATTTTCCTCCTAAGCTGAGATATTACAGTTATGTGTAAGTTTTAAAAGGACTCTTGAAGCGGAGTTAAATCCTATCCAAATTTTCAGACTATCACCAGTGAGGCGAGGGATGTGAAACGATGATCACCAAACACTAGACTAGGGACCCGTATTACCAGCTGACTCTATAGTCTGCCAAAGTAACCTGCTCGAGCAGGTAGTTCTTGCTATTCTGCTCATACATTGCCCTCTTTGCCACACCCATGTATCTGCACCCTCTCTTCCTGCTACCTGGAATGTCTTATCTCATCTGTCCCTCTCCAGGTCCTCCCTATCCTTCCTAGCCACTACCTCAGGTCCTTCATCTCTGAACATTCCCAGCAAGCTCTAGCCCATTCTTTTTTCTCCCTTTGCTCAACTCTGGTTGCAGTCGTGTGTTCCAAACGACACAGCAGCTTCTTAGCTGGGGTCTTACTCCCCTCTCTAGATCTCTCCTGTATCCCTTCCCTATGGCTCTGAAGGAGAAATGCCATATCTTTGCTCCTCCCACAGCTGCTGGTCCATGGCCGAACAAAGAGCAGGCATCTTATTTTTCAACTGAGTCATTTGATGCACTCCTGCCAATTTTTGTGGATTCTCCTCATTTCAGTCACTCAGTTGGGGAGGTGGGGGAGTTAGGTTTTATATGTCTACTTATATCTGGCATCCTTTTCTAGTCTCTACTCTTTAAAAAGGGGTATTCTTTTCTGTAAGTATTTTTATTGTTGACAGAAATACTTGCTTACACAGTCAAAAATAGATTCCTGTGTTAACCTGAAATGACACAGAGGCTTAATATGGAGAAAACAATGCTCACGATAGCTTTGGTAAATAACAAAGGTTGTTCTGCTCCACACACAGCTGAAAATGTTACCCACTTTAGAATACCTGAGCCTGCAAACACATCAGCAAATCAGAGGGACTATTTTCCTCCTTTAAGTCATTTTAATTATCAGTAAACCAAATTTGCATTTGAATTACAATTAGTTGGTATACTACAAATTCTTAGATTTTTATTGACTTAAATTTACCTGTAAGGAAAAAAAACAGAGGTCAACATTTTTATAAGTTTATCTTCTTTCTTTCTCATTTCTTTTTCTTTTGGCAAATGAGTACATAAAGTTATTTGAGGTCTTTGAAACCCAGTGGTTCAAAGGTTTTCAGAGATATACACAGTTCTGCCTACATAGTACTGAACTAAGTAATTACACATGGAAAAAAAATTAACTAGCTTTTTTTACCTTTGATTTTATAGGAATTTTAAGATTTGAGTGGATAAATCTCACTTATCTTTATAATATCCATATAGGATTAAGTGAAAAGATGTTTTACCATTATCTCAACTTTAGTGAGAAACTGAAACTAAGTTAGTTTGCTGTACCTCTTATTTGCAAATTATATATTTCCTGGAGATTTTTTTTTACAGTTACGTTTTGACATTCATATTACGTGAGTAACAAAGTATGAAGATCGTGCATAATGAACAGAATGTTTAAATTAAAACATTTCAGACCTTTTTTTTTAAATGCCTTTAATTGAACACATTGCTGTGCTGCATGGTAATTAGGTATGCTTGGTAAGCAATTGACTTAAGTGACCGTCGTCATATGTGTGCCTTGCATAGCCAAACCAAGTTTCTGTTGACACGGAGGCAGAGACAGACAGGGTTGGGCAGAGCAGGGGGCAGCTCTGAGGCCTCTCTGATGAGCCTTGAGTCCGTAGTCAGAGGCTGCCCTCTTCTCTGGCTAGGGTACCATGGCCTGGATGTGCCTGACACCAAAAACCACACACTCCTTTTTTCCCTTCTTCCTAGTGCCTCATTTTCCTCCTCTGCCATCCTCCAAAGGAATTAGGTGGGACCTGGAGGAGAACTGCTGAGTTCACCACACCTGACCAGTTCTCCACATAGAGCTTCGAACTTGGGCTTCCACAGACAGATCTTGGGAAGTCAATTAAAAGGGCAGAGTGGGGGGTAGTTAGGGATTGCATTGGAGGGGAAAGGGAGGAAAATCTACAGTAGAGATAAGTGGGCTTTCCTACCGTAAGCTATACCGACCCAGAAGCCCAAGTGTTCTGCCTCGTTAGAGCTCCAGAAGTCCCTAGGGTACAAGCATCCCTATCTGAGATGGGGGAGGAGCTCCAAGCTAAGAAGAGAGGGCGTCTACAACAGGTCCTGGGAATGGTGTCTGTAGGACCCAGATCCTTCTCTTGTAGGCTGTTGGGAAGGGACTGGAGGCATGAAGCATTCCTTTCTCCCCGCCTGTCTCAGAGCTGATGTTATACAAGTGGCAGTTGGGGTAGCACAGCAGAACAAATGTCTTTTTGGCTTTGGAGTCAGACAGGCTTGGGTATTAATTATAACTCTTCCATTTACTAGCTCTGATTTAACCTCTTTGAGTCTCAGTTTCCTCCTTTGTAAAATGGGAATAGTATGTCCATCTTGGAGAACAATGTAAGTATGAGAGATGATCTGTAGAAAGTCATTTTCAGGTAACAGGCTGATCAGTTGTCTTCAAGACTTTCCCACAGAATCCCTTGCCTAGAGTGATGACCTGAGGGACAAGATGACCTTGGATGTTGGGGAGGAGGAAAGAAAGGAAATAAAGTACAGATTTTATTGAACATCTATTATGTGCTATGTATCAGTTACCTATTGCCATAATAATACTAAGTAACAAACCACCCTGAAATTCATGGCATTTAACAATAAACATTTTCCCTCCCCTCCACCTTCCTCTTTGGTAACCATAAGTTTGTTTTCTATATCTGTGACTCTATTTCTGTTTTGTAAATAAGTTCATTTGTACCATTTTTTTAGATTCCATATATAACCGATATCATATGATATTGGGGGAGAGGAATAAATTGAGAGATTGGGATTGACACATACACACTACTATATATAAAATAGATAACTATATAACTAGGTAACTAATATATATGATATAAGGACCTACTGTATAGCAGGGGGAACTCTACTCAATATTCTGTAATGACCTATATGGGAAAGGAATCTTAAAAAGATTGGCTATTTGTACATGTATAACTGATCCACTTTGCTGTACAGCAGAAACTAACACAACATTGTAAATCAACTATACTGCAATAAAAATATAATTTAAAAAAATAATAAATATTTTTCCTCACATAGCTACAGGATTCTAGGCTGATCCCAGCTGGGTTTGCATCTATGGTTTGACTGATTGGAACATGGCTGGGTAGCTCTGCTCCATGTTTCCCATCCTCTCCTGGGAACACTGGGGTAGCCTAGGTATGTCCTCATGACGATGGCAAATGGAAAAACACAAGCAATAACATACTCTGTAACATTCCATTGGTGAAAGCAAGTCACATGGCTGAGCCTAGAGACAGAGTAGGGGGATACTACCAGATTCCATGGCAAGGAGCCTGGGTGAAAGAAGGGATGAATGGGAGTTTGAGAAGTTTTGTTTTTTGTTTGATTTTTTGCCATCTACCTCCTACCACATATTTTAGCTCACTTCCATTCTTGCAGGAAGTCATTCCTACGGTTGGGATAGGATAAAGACAACAAATTTGGCAACAAATAGGAAATAAATGTGAAAGTATTTCAAAACCCCTTATTACTTTATACAAGTAACAAACTATGCCCAGCCTGTTAGAAGCCATGTTTCTTTGTACTAGGCTGATCTGTGGCCATGCCTGCCCTGCCATCTAGATGGTAACAGGCAGGGACCTGAGCTTTGCTCTCCTTCATCTTCCCTTTAGTGCTGGTACAGTGCCTAACACCTAGTTGGCACTCAGGAAATACAGGTGACCTTCAGGGTCACACAGCTCTGGTGTCCTAACAGGAGTTCCCTTCCAGCCCCACCAGATGACCACATGTAGCTCTACATGTATTTTAAAATAAGACTTCATTTCAGACTTTTCTATTTTTTTTTCCACTGAAATAATTACCAAACATCCAAGGAACAAAAGTCCAAATCTGTTGCCTATAGAAGTTAAGCCATCCAATCCAGATCTCCATTATTCTCTGTGGACAAAACCCAAACAATGAGAGTACTTATTCATCTTGTCAATGAATATAGAAGCAACTTGGAGGTGACATCAAAAAGATCAAGAGATTTACTCATTTGTGACTCTAACAATCTTGTTGAGGGTTGTTTTTTGGGGTTTTGGATTTTTTTTTTTAACCTTAGGTGCTACCTCTGGCAAGCTTTTAATTTTTTAAATCATAAGCAGTGTTAAAAATACCTGACAGGTTTTGTCTTGGTTCTTAATGTGGATGTTAAGAGATGCCTTCCATTAGTGAGTATGCCTCAGATAATGTATTTATTT
Organism: Hippopotamus amphibius kiboko; assembly: GCF_030028045.1. Lineage (NCBI taxonomy): Eukaryota > Metazoa > Chordata > Mammalia > Artiodactyla > Hippopotamidae > Hippopotamus > Hippopotamus amphibius. Next base: position 97,778,586 of record NC_080196.1, read on the forward strand.
GCATCTTCCTTCTTCTCTGCCTGTCCCCTAATGGTCTGGTACACAGAGGGCTACTTGAGCTGATTTCTGTGGATCTTAGTTGCTCTCATTTGTGCATACTTAACTCAGAGAGGTGATCACATTGATTTCCCAGGCCCACTTTTCAAGACATTGTCCTAACATAGATATCTTAGCAGCTCTAACTACATTGTCTGAAAAGGAAAACATCTTAAACCTTTGGAAGCAATTTTGGTGGACATTTCATTGTGTTCTATATTACTTACCTAATTAAATTTCCTTCACATCGAGGTCTGTTTAAAATTCAATTGACAAATATTTTCGAGTTCCATTGGGCAGATAACTTTGTTTCACTGGATTTGTTCTGCGTTTGTATGAAATGGCATCCTATGAATCAATACCCAGTGCTTATTCTTCCCATGGATGTGAAGAAATGACACCCTTGTAGACAAATGTAGTCTCCTGTTATTCATAACAAGCTCTCCGTGGTTATTGAACATGCTCACCCTATAATTCCAAAAAGTCCTTGTATTTTTGTGCCTATGGTTTGGCAGGCTGATTTATTCAAATTCTGAGCACTGTGAACAAAATCTATAACTTCTTTCATGGATTAGCTGGAGTTTTGGAATTCCTATCTACAAGTTCACAGTCCAGCTCAAGCCAGCTTGCCTCCTTTGGGGCATACAAAAGCTTTATTTGCATAGCAGAGGCGGGTAGAATTCCAAATTGGGTTTGAAAGCAAATAGGGTAAGTGGGTCTGAGGATTCATCCCCAATGGAAGAGGTGTGATTCCCGATGTTTTGTATCTTTGGAAGCAAAACCCAGGAGGAAGGCCTTATCTCTCAGCTCCACCCACCCTGCCACTGAAGACAAGAAAAATAGACCCTCCTCATCTTTTATCCTAGCTAGCCATCCCACTCAATTCTGTGGCAAGGGACCCTGTAGTAATAGAGCTGTAATTGGAGAGTTGGCATTCCATAAGCATGCTTTAATATTAAAAAAAAAATAGTTCCAAAGATGTACTTTTTGTTGCATTGTTATTTAGCCTTTAAACATTTAAGAATTCATTAGAATCTTCAAAGTCTTCAAGGTTTATCTTGTTTATCTCTGTCACAGTCTACTGTACCAAAATACCACAGACTGGGTAGCTTATTGACAACAGAAACTCATAGCTTGTGGTTCTGGAAGTAAGAAGACCAAGATCAGAACATCAGCACGGTCAGGTGAGGGTCCTCTTCAAGGCTGCAGACTTCTCATTTTATCCTCACATGGTGGAAGGGGTGAGGGAGATCTTTGAAGCCTTTTTTATAAGGGCACTAATCCTATTCAAAAGGGTTCCACCCTTATGACTTTAGCACCTCCCAAAGACCCCACCTACTATTGTCATCATCTTTGGAGGTTAGAATTTCAACATATGATTTTGCAGGGGACACAAACACTCAGTCTATAGCAATCTCTGTGCCTCAAATAATAATGGGTATATCATAAGGTTATTGTGAGCCTTAAATGAGCTAATGCATATAGATACTTAGAATAACTGGTTGATTGTGAATGCTTGCTAATTTAGTTGAATCATTATTATTATTATTAATTGATTAATATTACCTTTGTAACTTCTGTGTACATAAGCAGGAGACTTGGCCCAAGTCACCATCTCTTCCATAGTTTTAAAATATCAAGAGTATTGTTTGGCATTATCATTGAGAACATGAGCTTTGGGGTTAGACAGATGCAGTTTGGGTCCCAGCTACACCACTTACTAGCTGTGTGACCTCATGCAAGTCATTAACCTCAAAGAGCCTCAGTTGCTCTCTCTGTACAATGGGGATAAAGTTAGTGCTGACTGGATAGGCGTGCAGGTTAAATGCAGTACCATAGTGTTTAGCACTGCACCTGGCACTTCTATGTCTCATTTCCTTCATACCCAGGATAACCCCCTATTTCACATGGACAGGTCTATCCTTCAGCAAAATTTTTGTCATTGTCACCTGTGGAATTTGTGATGAGAGAGATTGCCAGACACTACATTGGTCTTTGGATGCTCTCCTTGCAAACTGGTCAAACATGCAGCAGTGTTATTCACTCCTGCCACCACTCCCTCTCTCCCCCACCCCTGTCTCCTTTTAAGACTCTTAACAATTACAAGCATTTTGCTAAACTCTTGCTTAGAACACGGAAGTCTACAGTGCACAATGGTAGGTTCTGACTGCATCCTTACTGACTTATATTGGGATGAGGTCCATTTTGTAAGTGTGGTACATATTGAGCGCAAATTCTACATTTGCTAGAATTGTACATATAAGAATTGCAGCTCCACCAGCGAGGCTCAGCTTGTCTTATATCTCCATCATGATTGCAGGTTTGGGAGTCATTTCCAAAAGCTGTTTTCTCCCACATCCAGGGAGTGATGGGGCTACGAGTGCTGAGTACTGTTCCCTCTTTTCTGGTCTTAGTATGGCTGGACCCTGCCTGTTTCTCCTGCTCCCCAGATCCATTCACCATGCATTCATTTGGTTCTCATCTAGCTCCCTGAATGGGTCCTGTTTTGGTTCGTGCCATCATCTTTATTCCCTAAGCCAGGAGCCTTAACATGAAAAAAAAAAAAAAAAAAAAGGAAGGAGGGAAGGAAGGAAGGAAACCCACAGACACTTTGCTGTTGCTTTTCCTGAAGTATCAACTTCTCTGCTAATAGAAGATTTTGAAGCCATGGGCTTCCTCTGAATTCTTAACACACAAGTCTATTTAAACAGTTTCTAGAATCCTTTCCTGACCCCAAATTACTCTGAAGCATTAATTGTCCTAGTGGTTTCATGGCCACATTATTTCATATTCATTAGTGTTTTCATGAAAAATTATCACACTAATTAGAGCGGCTTCCAGTTAATTCACTTGGTGATTCATTACTCTCTCCTCTTGGTGTTCTGCATGTGGTCATCGTGGAGAAAGCATCCAAGGGGTAATTGCAGCTCTATTCCCTGAGTGATCGCCTAATGCCATTAGTTCTGATCCACAGGCACGTCTCTGGCGGCTCTGATGGGGTCTGGTTACAGCTGCACCCTCACTCCTGCCCTTTGGATGCAGGGAGAGAGGGGAGCCTGCACTGAGGACTGGTCCTCTGGAGGGGGTCCATGGCAGCAGAAGGGGTGGAGTTCCTAGTGGGTGGTGAGCATCACTTTAGCCTCTTCTGAACCCTGAGGGAGGGACAGGATAGCGCTCAGAGAAATCTGCCCTGATAACTTGTACTTGGGAATGAATAAGGAAAACACATTTTCTTTGGTTTTAGCAGACGTGTGACTAGGCACGGGCTAGACCCTGGAAGTCTGCTTCTCTCTCAGACCTCTGCTGGCCAGTTCTTTTCATTAAAAGTTTATTTGTCCTCACATCCATTGAGATGGCAGCTATCAGAAAACCTAGGGAGACTTCCTAGGTGGAGCACTGGTTAAGAATCCACCTGCCAATGCAGGGGACATGGGTTCGCAGAGCAGCTAAGCCCGTGTGCCACAACTATTGAGCCTGCGCTCTAAAGCCCATGAGCCACAGCTGTTGAGCCTATGTGCCACAACTACCGAAGTCCATGCACCTAGAGCATGTGCCCTGCAACAAGAGAAGCCACTGCAATGAGGAGCCCGCGCACCACAATGAAGAGTATCCCCTGCTCACCACAACTAGAGAAAGCCCGTGTGCAGCCAGGAAGACCCAGTGCAGCCAATAAATAAACAAATTAATTAATTTAAAAAAATAAGATGCTTTGTATTAAAAAAACAGACTAAGAAGAAGGAAAGAAAGCCCAGGGAGTGTGCTAGCCCATGGTAGCACCTGCAACAACGCAGCCTATATAGGAGCAGAATTTCTGTCATAGCACATGCCTGTTATCAGTCATATCAGATACTGTCAGTTTTCTAACCTTTTATACCAATTTACACTCCCAACAGCAGCCTGGGAGAGTTCCCATATCTTTGCCAGAAGTTTGTATTGAGAGATTTTTACATTTAAGCCGTTTTGGTAGATGTGTAATGTTGCTAAGTTTATAATTCCTGGATTAGTAGTAATTTTGAGCATCTTTTTATATAATTGTTGGAAATTTTGATTTCTTCTGCTGTGAAGAAGTGCCTGTTCAAGCCTTTGCCTGTTTTCCTGTTGGAATGTCTGACTTTTTCTTGTTGATTTCCAAAGATTTTATATATTCTGAATTCAAGACTTTTGTCAATCATATGTACTGCAAATATCCATGGCGCTCCTTTTCCCACCCTCCCTTTACTCTCTTACTTGTGTCCTTTGATGTACAAAAGTTCTTAATTTTAACACACTCTAATGTATCACTTTTTCCTTTGAGTTAGTGTTTTTGGAGCCTTGTGTAAGAAATCTATCTTGAGGTTATAAAGTTACTACCCTATATTATTTTCTAAAAGCTTTATTGTTTTGCCATTTACCCTAAGGTCTGTGATCCACACAGAACCTATGTTTCGTGTATGGTATGAAGTAGGAGGTCAAGAATTAAGCCTTGCCCCAGTGCCTTTCTACTTACCTACCCTAGCTCCGTTATTAGAGAGAATACCTTTCCTCATGTTCTGCAGTGCCAGCCGTCTCATTAAATCCCACATCCACATGTGTATGGATCTGTTTGTGGGCTTTCTGTTCTGTTACACTGGTCTAGTTGTATATCCTTGTCCCAATACTACACCATTAGAGTCGTATTAGAGGTCTTCATAGTTAATACAGCAAGTCCTCTTCTTCATCATCAAGAATAGCTGGACTATTCTTTGATTTTTTGGGTCCTCACATAGATTTTGGAATCAACTTGTCAAATCCCAAAACTGAAAGGAAAGAAAGAAGAAAGGAAGGGAAGGAGAGAAATCTGCTGGGATTTTTATTAAAGATTTGGTTGGATCTATGGATCAATATGGAGAAGATTAAACTTTTTACAATATTGAGTCTTCCAATCCATTTGCTTAGTGCTCTTTAATTTCTTTAACAAAGTGTATAGTTTTCTTTGGTGAAGTCTTGCATACCTATTGTTAGATTTATTTCTGTGTTGTTGATTTTTTAATCCTATTATAAATGGTATATTTTTCATTTTCTGTTTGTTGTCTTATATAGAAATACAATTGATTTTTGTCTATGGATGTTGAGTCTAGGAACCTTGCTAAATTCTCATATTAATTCTGATAGTTTGTGTATTATATTGGTGTTTGTATGTTCATCTTAAAACTGACCACCTTACTGAACTTTCTTATTAGTTCTAATAACTTGAGTATTGCTAATAATTTGAGTATTGAGGCTCTTGGGTTTTCTAAAAAATCATATGAACTTATAATTATGAGGGTTCTGTTTCTGCATAGAGAAGCAACACAGGGTAGCTTTTAGGTACAAGGAGTCTGGAATCTGACTACCCAAGTTTGAATCCCAGCTCTGTTACTTCCATATACCTTTAAGTAATTTGCTTAATTCTCTGTGACTCCAGATGCTCAATTGTAAACGACCTCATCGTTGATTTTAAAAATTAAATGTTAGTACAACTTCAGAAATGCCTGTCCAATCATGAGCACTTGGTTTATGTCGACATATCATTTTATCAGTTAGCTTCATTACTTTCTGAACTCCCACTTATTGTTTTCTCTTATTTTATTGCATTGGCTACTTTTCCAGCATAATACTGAATGATAGTGGTACTTTCAGGCCTCACCTGAAACTTAACACTTTGAAGTATTCCTTCTAGTTGTTTTTTTTTGTTTGTTTTTTTGTTTTGGCTGCGTTGGGTCTTTGTTGCTGCACATGGGCTTTCTCTAGTTGTGGCAAGCGGGAGCTACTGTTTGTTGTGGTGCGCAGGCTCCTCATTGCAGTGACTTCTCTTGTTGCAGAGCACTAGCTGTAGGCATGTGGGCTTCAGTAGTTGAAGCATGCAGGCTCAGTAGTTGTGGTGCATGGGCTCAGTAACTGTGGCCTGTGGGCTCTAGAGCACAGGCTCAGTAGTTGTGGCGCACAGGCTTAGTTGCTCTGCAGGATGTGGGATCATCCCAGTCCAGGGATGGAATCCAAGTCCTCCTGTTTGGCAGGTGGATTCTTAACCACTGAGTCACCAGGGAAGTCCCTTGTTTTTTTACTTTTTAGGCATAGTTGTTTTGTTTTTCATCTTTTGACATATAGGTAATCATCTTTAACTGCACTTATGAATCTGGCATTGAATTCTGCAAGAGGGAGATAATTTTCCAGAGGAATTTCCTTTTTTCATACTATGCTGTTACATAATGATGAAAACCATTAATAATGGAATTATTTGTTTTTAAACATCATTGAAGTTCTGTTGCAAAAGGAGGCACTGACCCTTCTACCTTCCTGAAGATTCATTGGTTTAGCCTTTCCAAAGAGTTGCTGTTTGTTAATGTAATAATATTCCTTTGGATGTTTGGAGTGAGTTCTGGAGTATTCACAGCCACACAGAGCTTTTGGCCAGTCTTTTTTAGAACAATATCACATTCTTGAGCTTTAAATTTTGATTATATTCCAAGGAAGCTGGAGTATGTCTTCAGTTTTCTTTTCATATAGAGTATACAGATACACTTTTTGAGTCATTATATAACTGAGAATGCTTCCCTGCAGAAAAGGCCACCTGAACTGCATAAATTCTAACATTACAACTGTGGCATCAATTTTGCTCTTAATTTCCTGCAATGCTATGTATTTCTCATTCTCCTTCAAGAGTTTTTTTTTTTTTATATCTTCCTCATCTCTTATCTTAACTGTGTTTTTTAAAATTATTTATAGAGTTCTGTCTTGTTCTCTTCTAAATCATTTCTGTTCCTGTTTCATAGAAGCCATCTGTTTTTGCATCGTCTTGAGATACCAAAGTAATTCTCTAAAATGTTCTTTAACTTTCTATAAGATATTTTCAGATGAATTTTCTCTGACTTCAGATGGTAGTCTGCCTTTCTGTTTTCCAATATTTTACATCTTTTTTCTTTTGTCCTATTTATTCACTCTCAATTGAGAAATAACCAGTCAGGCCTGATGTAGTTAATAGGAAGGGTGTGTGTTTTCCTCACAACCTCCTTCCTGGTTGTTGGTACACTTACCCTTGTAGACCTACATTAAATTGCCAATTGATATACCTAACCCAGCTCCTACAGTCTAACTAGCTTTCTTGTAATTTGGCCCTGCTGGACTGACATGGATTCATCTGCATCCACTCCTAGGCTGCTGACAAGCTGGGCAAATGGTGTATATGCGTCAATCCCCGAGATACCTGCACCAAGTCCTCCTCTTTGCTTACGCTCACCTGGAGCGCTCTTTGGAAACTGTACTTCCCAGGGTTCTATCTACCACCACTGGTGTCCCTCTTCTACCCACACCACGCTCAATTTTTTTGCCCAAATGTTTTCTAAGAGTTGCAGTTCTCGGTTAGTAGGTAGAAGGGAGTGGACAGCACTCTGGCTGTTTCAAAAGGCATCACCTATCAAGTTGAGTGATAGCCACTTAATTTGAATTTCTGAACAGCTGGAGGACAGGTGTTATTTTTTTCAACCCAATTCCATTGGCCTTGTGTTTAGGTGAAACTTCCTCAGACATGCCCCCATGCAGGTTGACGACAATCCTAGTATTCAGTTTAGTGAGTTTTATCTTTTGTTCTAGGTCTTTGGGATCATTTTCGTGGGAAGTTAGGAGAGGCTGTACTGGGCTCTCCTAACCACTTTTAGTCAGATGTTCTATCCAGAATTAAATATTTGTTTTAGCAACTCACGGCTTCCTGGAGAGCTTGCAGGAGTGCAGCTATGCAGCAGAGCGATCTAAAGATCTCCCCTTGCCAGGCTTCTTCATAGACAGAATAGGTGACCAGGAGCTGTGACTTCAAAGGCTGAGTGCCCCCTAAAGATTTATTCTAATAGCCAAGGGGGGGAAACCCCCCACTGAACTAGTAGTGAGGGAATCTGGGTTCTCAGGGCTCTGTCACTGACTGCCTGTGGTCAATGTTAGGCAAATCATGACACCTCCAACAGCCCTAGACTCCTTACATCTAAAATAAAGGACAGGACCAAACGGTCTTTAACATCCTGCCATTCTAGGTAGGACTTGGTGGTTTTGCCAGGTTGCCTGGAACATCTGCTATCAGAAACCTGTTTCTTGGGGCTGCCTTTTACTCCCAGAGTTTCTGCTGAATGGGAAGCAGAGAAGGAGAAGGAACATCCATGCGGGGCGGGCGAGTCCCAGCCACATGCGGAGCCTGCTGGGAGGAACAGCGGGAGGAGTGGGCAGTGTGGGTACGGAGGCCTGGCGCCCTCCCTGGAGATCCGCCCTCTGGGGCCACACTGCGCCTCTATATAAGCAAGTTGTCAGGCATCCAAGGACCCATTTGCTGAGTCCCCTTCAGTGACTTGGTATTGAAGGGAAAAATAGGGAAAGAAAATAAAACTTGTTTTCTTCAGAGGATGACTTTGAGGCATGGGAACTGCGAATGGTGGCTGGCTGGCTTGCCTTTCATGTGACAATAAATAGACCTGTGAGTTGCTGTCACATTTGTCACCACCAACCTGCTTATAACCCAACCCAAGTGAAGGCAGGGGCTGGGTGTAGAGGAAGCACAGAGAGTTATCACTTATCACCCATGTTTTCCAAATGGAAGGATGAGGGCACCACAGGGATACCCAAATGGGCAGAGACGTGCCCCAGGTCAGAAGTGAAGCCCGAGGCAGGGCTCCAGCATTCTGGGCAACACCAGGCTTCCTGGGGCTCCTGGCTTCTCTGCACTTTGGACACGACCCCTTCCAGAGCCTCCAAGAATGAGGGGTGTGCGCTCACGCATGCGTGGTCCTCTGCTCTCTTGTTTTTTCTCCCTCCTCTCTCCTTTCCATCTCTCCTCTTTCCTTCCTGCTCTGGCATCTCCTGCCTGTAATATTTGCTCTAATAAGCCGGGCAGCAGCTACCTCACTGGCACATGGGTTGTTCGCCCCAGGGTGCCTTGGCTGTCCAGGATAATTTGCCAAATGGCTTACCGGTTTTTCTTGCCAGGGAAGGCCAGTTAGAAGGGAGTGAAAGGAGGGATAAAACCCCAGAGACCGAGAATGACTCCAAGTCCATTTGCGCAGTGTGACCTCCCTGTCTCTGTTCTTGGCCACCCAAGTGGACGCGGGTCTGGATGTCACTGGCTCTGCTGCCTGAGCGGATGGGCTTCTGGTCTGTGAGGAAAGCCAACTCCCAACCTGGAGACAAAGGCATTAAGCTTGCTGTCTGACTCAGGGCAGGAACATTTGGAAAAAAGAGGGAAGCTGGAGTTTAGCTCTCAGGGGCCAAGTTCACCCTACCAGCTCTGTGGCCATCTGGCCCAAGGTGGTGTTCAATAATAAGTTCAGGAATCACAGAGCAGCAGGGAAAACTGCAAAGCATCTGACTGCAAACTACTTATAGTAGTTTCCAAATTTTAAAGAGCACAAGATAATCAAATGATGATGAAAAGCTCTTGTCCTTTGCCGCCCCTCCCGCTTCATCAAGCCTTTCCACCTCCCCAGTGAGCGATCTGTGCCCTGTCCCCTCTGGCCCTTAGGGGCCAATATTTAGAGCCTGAGCCCCGAGTCCTGTGGGTCACACCCCTTCTCTCTGGGTCCCTGTAGCAAGCAGTCAGTGTGCCAGCACCTATCCATTTGCTGGCCCGAGAAGCCTGCATTGCTACGATTTATCAGCATTGATGGCTTCCTGAACATTAAATATGTACTAACCCAGTATGTAACTCTTCTATTCTTGCTTCCCTATTTGAATGCAAGGGATGCTGTTCTTATTTTAAAAGCTCTTGAATATGCAAATGAGTTCCAGAGGCAGGGCGCCTTCCTGGACACCATCACTCCTCCTATGCTGATAGTAATAAAGGGAGTTGATTTCCCTTCTTACCTCAAAACCCCGCGTTTCTCGGAACCAGGCTGGAGGTACAGATACGACCTTACTCTTGTAATGGATTTTTCCAGCATCATCCAGCTGATTGCCTCAGCTGATCTTTCCAACCCATCTCCAGCCCCAGTGTGCACGCCTTCGTTGCTGGAGAGGGTTGCTCTCCCCCTCTGCACGAGCCCCTTGGAGGAGGGCAGCTTCAGGCTCTCCGGCTGAAAGCTGGAAACGAGTCACCTTCAGCATCGTTTTCAAACTCATATACTTGGAGGTTAAGTGACCGTGCTGACAAATGCACACCCTGATGACTTCCTTCCCTGCCCCCACCAGGTGCCCTGGCAAGATCACATTGAACTATTCAGGGAAAGTATTTACTGCAGGCAAGGAGAACAGAGCATGTCTGCATTATTTATTAGGGGCTCACAATGCCCATCGTATGTAGAATGTATTTGGACATAAATTAGTGATATTAGGAAACACCAGGGGTCCAAAACCTATTAGGATCTCTGACACGTATGTAAAAAATGCATCACAGTCTTACCTTTCCTGCGAGGCTGGGACTTGGCTCTGAGACAACTTCACGAGGAAAACGAACATTTTTAACCTTTTATTTGCCATAAGCCCTCTGGACAGTTCATCTACCATTGAGTAAGTCTTGGCAAATCATTTCAGACTATGAATTCTTTTCTTTTTTTCTTTTTTAATTTATTGGCTGTGTTGGGTCTTCGTTGTTGTGCACAGAGCTTTCTCTAGCTGCGGCGAGCAGGGGCGGCTCTTCATTGCGGTGCACAAGTTTCTTATTGCAGTGGCTTCTCTTGTTGTGGAGCACCGGCTCTAGGCACATGGGCTGCAGTAGTTATGGCACGTGGGCTCAGTAGTTGTGGCTCGCTGGCTCTAGAATGCAGGCTCAGTAGTTGCAGTGCATGGGCTTAGTTGCTCCAAAGCATGTGAGATCCTCCCAGCCCAGGGATCGAACCCGTGTCCCCTGCATTGGCAGGTGGATTCCTGACCACTGCGCCACCAGGGAATCTGCGGACTATGAATTCTTAACCTCACTTTCTTACCTCCCTTCATCTTTCTTCTTTCTCTTTGATGGAAGGAAGGATATTTATACTTACTGAGCACCTACTGTGCACACCAACGTTACAGCTAGCCCCTTGATGCCCAGAGGGGTTTGCATTAGTGTCCCCATTTTATAGATGAGGAAACTGAGGCTCAAGGTCATGCAGCTGATAAGTGGTCAGCGTGGAACTTGAAACCAGGCCATGACTTCAAGCCAAAACTTCTTACTCTACATTTGACTCACTGCCTTGGCGGGAAGGCAGTGGCCGTTCTGTGCTTCTCTGTCAGCTCTCTGTCGCCACAGGAACGCCACAGAACACAGGACCAAAAAACCGGTGGCATAAAGCCATGAACATTTATTTTTGCTCAGGAGTCTGTGGATCAGCCGGGCAGTCCTGCTGGTCCAGGCCATGCTCGAGGGGTATCAGCTGGGCTCGCTGCAGTCAGCTGCTGGGGCAGTGGGAGTGGGCTGACCCAGGCTGGCCTGGGCTTGTCATGTGGCGGCCAGAGCTCCAAGAGCATGGACAAAGCACACGGCCTCTTGAGGCCTGGGCTGTCCCTTCTGCCACACTCAGTTGGCCAAAGCAAATCGCCAGACCAGCCCGGATCCAGGACAGATAGACAAACTACATCCCATGCTTGGAGGAGCTGTAGGATGGCATTGCAGCTCCTCCAAGGTAGGGATGGCGGGAGGGGAAGAACTGGGGCCAATTTTGCAATTAGTCTGCCTCAGTTCCCTCTGTTGGGCTTCCTTGGGGGCACCTGCTTCCTGTAAGCTTCAGTTCCCCCTGCTCCCTCCCCTCCAAGCCAGCGTCCGGGACCCATTCTCATTTGTACTGAGGACGCTGTACAGAATGACTGCAGAGGAGGATTTCAACAGCCCTCTTCCCAAGGGGAAGGGGCACAGTCAGTCTAGCAGGTTAAGCCTTCCACTGACCTGAGTGGCAGCCTTTAGCATCAGCCAGCACAGGAGGAGAGCCTGGGGGCAGGGCAGCCAGCCTTGAGGCAGAAACCACACCGAGAAAGATTCTTCTCTGCCTACACCTGACACCTGTTCTTCTTCCAGATACCTCTTGGGGGGTGGCTCTCTGTTGCCTATCCTCGAGCATCTCCAGACATCGTATTGTGCTCATGGAGCCAGAAATCCCCTCTTCCATGGGGGCTTAGCCCCTCACCTCCTCACAGGCCTCTGCAAGGACCTCTCTTCAGCCTGTGTGTTTGTGGTTTCCAGGGAGGAGGGTTGGAAGGAAAGGTCCATTTCCACAGAGCTCCAGGGCTAACTGATCTACTTGGAAGATGATGTTGGGCTATGGGGGAGGAGAAGCATGGAGCTGGGGGTCAGGAGGGGAGAGAGAGGGGGGCACAGTGGCGGAAGTGGAAAGGGCTGCTGGATTCCTGGAGGACTGGGATGGGCCAGAAAGCTCACGAGAAAGAGACAACCAGTGGAGAGGAAACAGGAGAGACAGGAGTTTAAAAATCAAGTCGGCAAGATCAGAAATGAGAGGACAAGCCAAAGGAGGCCAGTGTTTCCAGATCCCGGAGACCACATCATACCATGATTGCCCTGCTCTTAATTCACGCTTGGCACCTGCTCAGACCATCTTCACCAGCAGATCATTCATGACTCCTGCAAGGTGGTCCCAGAGGTTACAAGACACAGGAGCTTCAAGTCTGGAAGGAAAGAGAAGCCCTGATTCCATTTCCCACTAAGGCAGGTGGAGTAAGTGTCCCCAGAACAAACACCTGCCCAACATGGGACTTGTGAGACAGAGTGGATTGTGTATAATAACAGCTCACAGGTAACGGCTGACGATGTCCTTAGTTCTTCTGACCCCTCAAGGAGATGTCAGTGAGGAAGACAGCATTTGTATGGTACGAGGCAGAGAAAGAGGACCATGGCAGGCAAATCCATGAGAAGGATGGAACGGACCCAGCAAACATTTCTGGTCCAGTCACCACGAGAGAGAGGGAGGCCCAGTGGTCATGCCCAGGTCACACGGCCAGTGAACAACAGAGCTGAATTTGAACTCAGGTTGGGTGGAAACTGCCCTGCCCTGATCTATTTTAGTCTTCTCCCCCAGTCCGTTGCCTCAAGAAAAATAAAACTACAGGGGCTTCCCTGGTAGCACAGTGGTTAAGAATCCTCCTGCCAGTGCTGCAGACACGGGCTCAATCCCTGGTCAAGGAAGATCCCACATGCCGTGGAGCAAGTAAGCCCATGCGCCACAACTAGTGAGCCTGTGCTCTAGAGCCCGTGAGCCACAACTACTGAGCCTACATACCACAGCTACTGAAGCCCGAGCGCCTAGAGACTGTGCTCCACAACAAGAGAAGCCATGGCACTGAGAAGCCCACGCACCACAACGAAGAGTAGCCCCCATTCTTGCAACTAGAGAAAGCCCGCGTGCACAGCCAAAAATAAATACATAAATACATAAAAAAATAAATAAATAATTTTAAAAGAAGAAAAAGAAACGAAAAAGTCTTTTGCTTCATGTCTGTAATTCATGTCCATAAGACATTTTCCTTTCCTGTCAATTGCGGCAGTGGTGCAGGAGCCCAAGGGACCCTTATGGTAATTCTGTAGCAGATCATGAGATGGGTCCAGATTCTCCAAAAACAGATGGGAGCATTGCAGCCCAATACAGCAAAAGTTGTTCAACAGGGACCTGAATTCTTGGGGCAAAATCCCAGTAGCGTGAGGAGTGTCAGCTCCAGAGCAGCGAGGACCAAGGAGTCGGGTGCCTCTTACTTCCCGGGCTCCTCAGGACGAAGGGAGTCTGGGAAGGGTTTTCCAGACCGACGTCTCAGCCCCGATGCCCATCGTGTCACCCTAAACAAGTCACTGAACCTTCACCAACCGCAAAATGGGAATCCATACCTTTGCCCCACGTTCCTCTCAAAGAAGTTGTGGAAAGAAAGTGCTGGCAGTCCAGTGGTTAAGACTCCACGCTTGCACTGCAGGGGATGTGGGTTTGATCCCTGGTCAGGGAACTAAGATCCCCCATGCCATGCAGTGTGGCCAAAAAAAAAAAAAGAAGAAGAAACATGAAGAGAGAGAGAGTGCTGATGGGGGTCCAGACCTTGTCTGCCTCTCAGGCTCTCCTCGCTGGCCTCCAGCTGCCCGTGTGAAACCGACACCCCAGACCCGACAGGCGCCCTCACGTTCTGTGACTCAGGGTGAGGATCGACTTACGGAAGGAAGGAGACACGCAGGGGCCTTGAAGAGCTGAAGCCACTGCAGCTGTGGGACCAGGCGTCACGGCGACGTACGGTTCCAGGAGGACCCCTGACCTGGATCTGCCTCACAGGACCAGCCCCCTTACCTTGCAGACACCCACAGCTGAGGTCACTCCACCCGTGTCTAGGCACGGGACCCCCCAGAGGAGACCAAGCGGAAACCGGGCAGGCAGCCGGCAGGTGGCAGCCCTTTCCCTCTCCACGGCAAGGGGCCCTGACTGCCCACAACTCTTCACCCCCCACCATGCAAATACCAAAGACCTTTGTCCCAGGAAGGAACATGAGTGGTGGATGAAAATGAGCCTTTTCAGTCAGAGAAACTCCACAGTCACTGCCCTTTGTGGCTGCTCCAAGACCCTCCACAGCCGTGCATGAAAGGAAAGCACAGGGTGACGTATTGCTATTTGTGGCCTCCTTAATATTTTTCTCAGAGTCTCTGGTACTGTCCCTCAGCCTGTCTCACCTCCCTTTGAATGGCCTCCTTATGGGAATGACTTCTGGCTTTACAACTCTGCCACGTGCCTGATGGGGTGACTTTGAGCTACCCGTGTGCGGGTGCTGGATGGCGCTGTGGCCAGTTCTGGATGCCTGAGGACAGCTGGGCTCCTGAGGATACCCACAAGCCGTCTGACCGTGTGGGGGGAACAGAGACAAAGGGCCAGTGGTGGAGAGAAGCTCTTCTCTCTCTCCTGGTTTGGGAAGATCAGCTCCAGGGAAGTGGCACATGCTTGGAGATACACGTTCTTTGTCCTGTTTCTGACCCTCTGGGCAAAGGTAAATTGGCATCTCAAGATCTCAGGGAGGGCTTGTGCCTTGAACCAGAACCGCCCTTCTTATTATTTCACCCTGGGAACCCAGTGGTTTGAAAAATTTGTCTACCCAGGACCCTACTTGTCTTAAGTGGTAGCTGTCACCGTGGTTACTCATCACAGATGCCTCTATCTGTATATACCTGCCAGTCCCAGGTCCTGGTCCATGGGAGACAGGCAGCACTCTCCATCCAAGCGGATATTGTTCCTGCCCCCAAAGGAGGGAAAAGGCACTGTAGCCCCAGTGGGTAGCCTCATTGTAGGCAAACAAATGATTTCTCCTTGTCTTTGAAACAGAAATGGGCTCTCAAACCTCCATGACCCACCTAGGGACCACTTCCCAATGGAGGAAGGAAGATGGAGAGTAGCTGAGGGATTTCTCTCTCCTCCCATCAGGCAACACACACATCATCCCATGGCATGCCCTCCCTGCTTCCCTCCTAGAAGAGGGAGGAGAAGAAGCAGATCCCAGTGCCTGCAGGAGCCTGGGCTAACCTCTCACCCTCCAGGAGCAGCGTTTACCTTGAGAGGCAGGAACTCAGTCCATCCACACCACAGACGAACACCATCTGTTGGGTTTCTAACACACATTCCTGGGCCATAGGGAGCTACTTGGCATTTCCCTAACTGTTTTGAAATGAGTATTTGACTGTAGCGTGTAATATTCTAACACCGAAACCATTTACACCCTGACTGTGCCTCTGGGCAGAGGAGGCTTCTTACCTTGTCTGAGCAATTCTGAGTTGCCGCTTCCGGAAATCACTCAACCTATGTACTTTTTCTTAGACTTTCGAAGCAGGTGTTTCCTCTCGTATTTTCCTTCAGCTGCTGACCAGCTGCTTTCGTAAGAATCATGGGCTGGCAACTGCCAGCTGTCAGGGCTTTGGGCAGGTTACGTACCTGCTGCCTCATTATTTTAGGCTCTTGGACTTGCTGTACGTTGGCAGACCACAGGCTGCAGCTTTGCATTTGTTGGTGTAGAGTCTGCTGGCTTTGGAAAGCTGTTGGGAAGGCATACAGATCTGTTGAGCTGTTCTTTCTCTGCAGGTTGCTGAATGTGAAACTTTTAACATTGGTCTCTTAAATCATATACGGATGTATCGTCAAATATAACCTGACAGGCCCACATGAACATGCATCAGCACTGCCTAAACACCCTATTAAAAGCACAGGTACACCCCACACCAGTCACCATGACCATCCTTAAAAGTCTACAAATGATAAATACTGGAAAGGGTGTGGAGAAAAGAGAACTCTACTACACTGTTGGTGGCAATGTAAATTGGTTCAGCCACTATGGAGAACAGTATGGCGGTTCCTTAAAAAACTTAAAAGAGAGCTACATGACCCTGCAATTCCACTCCTGGGCATATATCCCAAGAAAACTCTAACTGGAAAAGATATATGCACCCCAGTGTTCATAGCAGCACTATTGTTTTTCATCTTATTACCTTTATTTATTTTTTATTGGAGTATAATTGCTTTACAATGTTGCGCAGTTTCCACTGTACAGTAAAGTGAATAGGCTATGTTTACACATATATCCCCTTATCCCCGCCCTCTTGAGCCTCCCTCCCCACCTCCCTATCCCACTCCTCTAGGTCGTCACCAAGTATCGAGTTGACCTCCCCGTGCTATGCAGCAGCTTCCCACTAGCCATCTGTTTTACATTTGGTAGTGGGTATAAGTCAATGCTACTCTCTCACTTTGTCCCAGCTTCCCCTTCCCCCCACCCCTGTGTCCTCAAGACCATTCTCTACATCTGCATCTTTATTCTTGTCCCGCTGCTAGGTGTATCAGTACCGTCTGTTTTTGTTTTTGTTTTTGTTTTAGATTCCATATATATGCATTAGCATAAAGTGCTTGTTTTTCTCTTTCTGGCTTACTTCACTCTGTATGACATCTCACTACAAATAACTCAATTTCTTTCCTTTTTATGGGCTGAGTAATATTCCATTGTATATATGTGCCACATCTTCTTTATCCATGCATCTGTTGATGGGCATTTAGTTTGCTTCTGTGTCTGGGCTGTTGTAAATAGTGCTGCAATGAACATTGGAGTGCATGTGTCTTTTTGAATTATGGTATTCTCTGGGTATGTGCCCAGTAGTGGGATTGCTAGGTCATATGGTAACTCTATTTTTAGTTTTTTAAGGAACCTCCATACTGTTCTCCATAGTGGCTGTATCAATTGACATTCCCACCAACAGTGAAGGAGGGTTCCCTTTCCTCCACACCCTCTCCAGCATTAATTATTTCTAGATTTTTTGACCATGGCCATTCTGACTGGTGTGAGGTGATACCTCATCGTGGCTTTGATTTGCATTTCTCCAATGATTAGTGATGTTGAGCATCTTTTCATGTGTTTGTCAGCCACCTGCACGTCTTCTTTGGAGAAACGTCTATTTAGGTCTTCTGCCCATTTTTGGATTGAGTTGTTTGTTCTTTTGATATTGAGCTGCATGAGCTCGTAGCACCACTATTTACCATAGCCAAGATGTGGAAGCAACATAAATGTCCGTTGACAGATTAATGGATAAAGAAGATATGGTATATACACACACACACACACACATACACACAATGGAATACTACTCAGCCATAAAAACAATGAAATAATGCTGTTTGCAGCAGCATGAGCTACATGCAGCAACCTAGAGATTATCATATTAAATGAAGTAAGTCAGACAAAGACAAATATATATCACATGTGGAATCTAAAAAATGATACAGATGAACTTATTTAGAAACAAAAATAGACTCACAGACATAGAAAACAAACTTATGGTTACCAAAGGGGATAGCTGGGGATGGGGAGGGAGAGATAAATTAGGAGTTTGGGATTAACATATACACACTACTACATATAAAATAAGGATCAAGGACTATACAGCACAGGGAACTATATTCAATATCTTGTAATAACCTATAATGGAAAAGAATCTGAAAAAGAAAATATATATATATATATATATATGTATAACTGAATCACTTTGCTATATACCTAAAACTAGCACAACATTGTAAATTAACTATACTTCAATTTTTAATATTTTTTAAAGGCACAAATAAAGCATTATCTGAAGAATAATCACTATTGGTATGAAAACTGAGGGCTATACGCTAATCCAAAGAGCATGAATTGACAGAGGATCTCAGCCAAAGTTGGTAGAAGATATTTGCCCAGATCTTGTTATCAGGAGATCTCCCCACACCACTATTTATTCAGAATCTTCCAGATGAAGGCTTCGCACCCATGTCCCAGGAGGTTGGGGCAGAAACAATAGTCCGGGGACCTGAAGTGGCCGTGTGGTCCAGCACACTGGCTTTCACGTCTCAGAAACACCTGCAGAGGTTTGTAAAAGCACAGATTCCAGAACCCCACCCCACAAGGTGAAAGTCAGAATCTCTGGGGGTAGAGCCCCTGAGGCTCCAATCAGACAAAGTCCCTCTACGGTGCCAGTGGTAGGGGGACCGTTTCTGTAGGAGAGAAAGATGGAGAGACCCAAGGGCTGGATTCTTGCTTGGGGTCTGCAGCCAACTTGGAATGTAACCTCAGGCCTATCGCTTACCCCCTCAGGTCTCCATTCATTTCATTTTTTAAAAATATTTATTTATTTGTTTGTTTATTTATTTATTGTCTGTGTTGGGTCTTCGTTGCTGCACATGGGCTTTCTCTGGTTGTGGCAAGTGGGGGCTACTCTTCGTTGTGGTGCACAGGCTTCTCGTTGTAGTGGCTTCTCTTGTTGCAGAGCATGGTCTTTAGGCACGCGGGCTTCAGTAGTTGTGACGTGAGCTCAATAGTTGTAGCTCACAGGCTCTAGAGCACAGGCTCAATAGTTGTGGTGCACGGGCTTAGTTGCTTCCTGGCATGTGAGATCTTCCTGGACCAGGGCTCGAACCCGTGTCCCTTGCATTGGCAGGTGGAGTCTTTTATTTTTTTTTGGATATTTTATTTTATTTTATATTTTATTTTATTTTGACATACAATAAACTGCATATAATTTTTTCTTTAAGAATTTTTATTGAGATACAATTGACATACAATAAACTGCATATAGTTAAAGTGTACAATTTGATATTTGTTTCCTTATTAGTAATGTATATATGGCAATCCCAATCTCCCAATTCATCCCACCCCAACCCCCACCCCACGCTCTCCCCACTTGGTGTCCATATGTTTGTTCTCTACATTTGTGTCTCTATTTATGCCTTGCAAACCGGTTGATTTGTACTATTTTTCTATAGTTCACATATATGTGTTAACATACGATATTTGTTTTTCTCTTCCTAACTCACTTCACTCTGTATGACAGTCCATCCATGTCTCTACAAATGTCCCAATTTTGTTCCTTTTTACAGCTGAGTAATATTCCATTGTATATATGTACCATATCTTCTTTATCCATTCCCCTGTTGATGGACATTTCAGTTGCTTTCATGTCCTGGCTATTGTAAATAGTGCTGCAA
The DNA here is from genome assembly GCF_030028045.1 of Hippopotamus amphibius kiboko. Taxonomy (NCBI): domain Eukaryota; kingdom Metazoa; phylum Chordata; class Mammalia; order Artiodactyla; family Hippopotamidae; genus Hippopotamus; species Hippopotamus amphibius. The sequence continues at coordinate 97,798,031 of NC_080196.1, forward strand.
TGAAATTGGAGTGCATGTGTCTTTTTGAATTATGGTGTCCTCTGAGTATATGCCCAGTAGTGGGATTGCTGGGTCATATGGTAATTCTATTTTTAGTTTCTCAAGGAACCTCCATACTGTTCTCCACAGGGGCTGTATCGATTTACATTCCCACCAACAGAGCAAGAGCGTTCCCTTCTCTCTGCACCCTCTCCAGCATTTACTGTTTGTAGATTTTCTGATGATGCCCATCCTAACCAGTGTGAGGTGATACCTCATTGTCATTTTGATTTGCATTTCTCTAATAATTAGTAAAGTTGAGCAGCTTTTCATGTGCTTCTTGGCCATCCACATGTCTTCTTTGGAGAAATGCCTATTTAGGTTTTCTGCCCATTTTTTGATTGGGTTGTTTGTTTTTTTGATATTGAGCTGGATGAACTGTTTATATATTTTGGAGATTAATCCTTTGTCTGTTGATTCATTTGCAAATATTTTCTCCCATTCTGAGGGTTGTCTTTTCTTCTTGCTTATAGTTTCCTTTGCTGTGCAGAAGCTTTGAAGTTTCATTAGGTCATACTTATTTATTTTTGTTTTTATTTTCATTACTCTAGGAGGTGGATCAAAAACGATCTTGCTGTGATTTATATTGAAGAGTGTTCTTCCTATGTTTTCCTCTAGGAGTTTTATAGTGTCTGGCCTTACATTTAGGTCTTTAATCCATTTGCAGTTTATTTTTGTGTGTGGTGTTAGGGAGTGTTGTAATATCATTCTTTTACATGTAGCTGTCCAGTTTTCCCAGCACCACTTATTGAAGAGGCTGCCTTTTCTCCATTGTATATCCTTGCCTTCTTTGTCATAGATTAGTTGACCATAGTTTATCTCTGGGCTTTCTATCCTGTTCCATTGATTTATATTTCTGTTTTTGTGCCAGCACCATATTGTCTTGATTACTGTAGCTTTGTAGTATAGTCTGAAGTCAGGGTGGCAGGTGGATTCTTAACCACTGTGCCACCAGGGAAGCCCCATTTATTTCATTTTAAAATGAGAATAATTCTGCTGCTTATCTACCTCAGGATTACTGAGGTCATCCAGCCAGAGGTAAGGTGGAAACGGAGCAGTCATACAGTTTGCCTCACATATGCGTCTACAGAGGTGTGCACCTTATTTCCATATGCAGATGAGGAAGATGGGCACTGAGAGTTTAAGTCATTTGCCGAGGTCCCAAGTCTTGTAGGTGAAGGAGCCCAGATTAGAATCCAGGCATCTGGTTCCAGCACATTCCATTCCATCAGGGTGCTCCTCTGAGATTTTAGAAATCAGGTAGATGCTTGCTACTCGGACCAAGGCACATGGACCAACAGCTTCAGCATCACCTGGGAGCTCATTAGAAATGCAGGTTCTTGGGCCCCCACCCAGGTTGACTGCCTCCGAATCTGCATTGGAACGAGCTTTCCAGATGATCGCTGCACACTTGAACTTTAGAAGCACTGTCATAGAGGATTGCACTAGAGAGAGGAAGTCTACAAATGAGGTTATGGTACGTATCCGAAAATCCAACAGAGGTGTAAGATCCTCCCAGGGATAATCAAAGAAGAAATCTTTCCCAGGAAATTCCTGTGGGAGAAGGGTAACTGTACACCATTTCAGCCCTTTCTGAGTTCCTGTTGCAGGAGAAGCACCCCTTATCTGAGAAAGTCCAAACCTCCCAAAAGAATGGGTTTTCGGATGGAAACAAATTGTTTTTATAGGTGTGTATGTGTGTGTTGTGTTTAATTTTCAAAAGTAGTATGATTACTTTTAGAAGTGAGAGGAGGAAAAATCAGGAAGAGAGGGTTTAGCAAAGCTGACATAGCCCAACAGTTTTCCTTATTGAGAGCTCTCCTGCTACTGCCCTTTTAATCATGGCTTTTCACTTATTTTAGGAGTGACCCTTTATGGCAGATGGCATCCACCAGGGAGGATGGCCAGTTGAGTAGGGGGAAGTTCAGCTTCCAGAATATCTTTCCTAGAGTGCTGGTCTTCAGGTTAAATCCTAAGACCCATCAGTTTGAAGGATGTTCCCCTGATACTCAAACTTCAGTGGCCCTACTGTACTAGTGCTCCCTGCAGAATGCAAAGGGTAGAAAATGGCCTGACCCAAAGTTCAGAAGCAAAACTCAGTGATCAGGGCTTTGAAAAGTATGAAAAGGCTTCCAGAGAGCACTCCAGACTGCTAGCCTTGGGGGAATGTCAGTTGAGTACAAAGAAATTCTCAAACTGTGGCCAGAATGTCCAGTAGGATTTGATTCAGGGAAAGATGCTCAAAACCTGGCCTCTGCTTCCTCCTTGCCTTTCCTGAATTGGCTCTGTTGAGGCTGCACAAAACCCCTGGATTAGCAGGGGTTTCTGTCTGGTGATTTTAACACGTATTCCCGTGTTAAAATTTGTGATTTGTATGCACTCTATTATTTAACCCTTACAAGTTACTCATCTGAGACCCAATCTGCCTGTGAAGTGTGCACATTTCTGAAAGAGTCAAGACACCCCTTGTCATCAGCATCGCAAGCATTCATTTATGTCTGAGGCTTCAAAAAGAGCCAGTCGGAAATATCACACAGAGCTGCTTCTTGCCTTCTTGGAATTTGTAGGGTAAGGCAGATGTAGTGACACATAAAGTAATGTCCTGGCTGCATATGTCGCCCCAGATGTGGATACCCACCTACTAAATCAGAGACTCTGCATCTACTAATTAACTTATCTAGGACCCTAAGATAATCCACTGTACATTTGGGTTCTTCTGCCAACCTCAGCCCTGGTCTTCTTGTACTGGCTTCACCTCAGACCAGCCAAATGAAAACTGGTTAACCCATCTTTTCATAGCCTTTCCCTCCCTGTTTGATTTTATTTTGTATTTTTCAAAAGTCCAGAAGAAGGGGATTTTGGGTTGGGATGATACCATCACTGTCACTTCTAATTTCATTCTGTTAACAGTTTTTTGAATCACGAAGGTGGAAGCTTTAATTTTGAGAAATTACACACTTTTAAATTTTGGCTCCATAGAGAAAGTCATTGTGGCTCAGCTGTAAACAATTCTAGAGGGTGACTTTAAAAGAGGAACTGTGTAGCCGGGCTTCCCCCGGGGAAGTCATCGTTCCCTTCAGAGCACCTGATTTCACAGATAAAGAATTTTAAGGGAGTGGGGGTTGGGGGTAGGGGATGAAAGAGAAAGCAACGGCATTTGGTTCAAAACCAGATGTGTCAAAGAGCCCTGCTCTTTTCTCCTTTCTCCCTTCCCCTGCTAACTGATGCTTTCCATCACCCAGAGATGAACTGGGAAGGCTGGTTATTGACAGCTGGGCAATTTGCACAATAAAGTTTAACGGTTTACATCCCCTCGACGACTTTGTCAATGTTCTGAATGGCTCCCCTTCTCGGGTGCCAGTTCTTACACTCGCACTGACTCTCTCCTTCTTCTCTTCCCCTTCAAGCGTGCAAACGCAAAGAGCAAGAACCAAACAAAGACAGGAACAATTCCCAGAAGAAATCCCGCCTAGTGTTCACTGACCTCCAGCGCCGAACGCTCTTCGCCATCTTCAAGGAGAACAAACGCCCGTCCAAAGAGATGCAGATCACCATTTCCCAGCAGCTGGGCCTGGAGCTCACGACCGTCAGCAACTTCTTCATGAACGCCCGGCGCCGCAGCCTGGAGAAGTGGCAGGATGACCTGAGCACTGGGGGCTCCTCGTCCACCTCCAGCACCTGTACCAAAGCGTGATGGAAGGACTCTCAGTTGGGCACAAGTCGCCTCCAGATGAGGACAACAGATACCAAAAGAAAACGCAAAGGAGAAAGACACCGGATTCTTAGCTGGGGCCCTTCACTGGTGATTTGAAAGCACAATTCTCTTGAAAAGAAACTTCTATTCTAGCTGTAATCATAGGCCAGGTGTTCTTTTTGTTCGTTTGTTTTTAATGGCTATGGAGTCCAAGTGCAAGCTGAAAACTAATCTCTTTGAACCGGCCATCGTCCTCTGAGTGAGCGTGCTAAGCAGCCCAGATACCCAAATGGGGCCTTCCTGGAGCAAGCAACTTCAGTGTAGTGTCAGCTGAGCTCAGGATTGCTTAGAAAGTCAACAGTCCCACTTTGGGTCCTGTCAACCTCTTGCAGTCGGAGTTCCCATGAGTAATACTGGGACTTTGGCCTGTGTAAGAACTCTGAGTTTGGGTTCCCAAGATGCTACAATAAGAGAAGAATCTAGCAACAAGAATGACCTCATTTGCTTTCCAAGTGCTTAGCCTCATCATACCATAGTTCATCAACGTTCACAGCCATAACATAAAAAAAAAAAAAAATCAGAATGACAATTACTGAGCACAAGTTTTTAAATATGGAAGTTAAAAAAAAAAAATCCAAGGACCTGTTTTTCCAACTCAGGCATCTTTTTCACTGAACGGTTTAGAAAGCTTTCAGTTGATCCAGTTTACAGTTTTCTTTTCCTTACCTCCTGGAAGTCTCACGTGGTCTTGGGTCCATCCAAAAATAAATAAATAAAACAAATCAGTTCACTCGAGCTCAGATTATCAAGCACAACGAAGATAAACAGAGAAGTAAGGAAGGTTCTGGATTCACCACATCTGGATTTTCAAGACACCAATTAGGAAGTCATGAGGGAATCGTTGGGACTATGGCTTCAAGCACATTTTGCAGTTTGCTACAAATTCTGTTTGTACATAATGCAGACGCACACTCAGGAGGCCAATTTAACTGATACGGTACATGGAGCAAATGCAGCATTTTAAAAGATCTAGATTTTTTTAGGTCATAAACGTACCCTTCTTGGTCATCCGTCACCTGGTTCCTCCTACCGTGCATTATGACCACCACAGAGTACATTCTCACTCTTTCAGATTTGGGTTGTTCCTTTGTCCATCCCATTGGTAGGGACGTTTTCCTGGGAAGGAAATAATAAATAATTCAAACCACTCATAACCGTCATCTAGTCCCGAATCTCTTCCCATTGTTGAATCATCCTAGCAAAACAGCTGAATTAATCTGGAGAAAACACAGCACACCAAAGAAGCAGAATACTGCAAACCAAAGACATTTATTACTTGCCATTTTCTAGCCTGAAAAATACTGTGATTACTTTTAGAAGTCAGAAAACCTCTGCAACTCCGAATGGCATTCATCTCTTGCTCATCATTGGGCTGAGTGGACAGGCGACGCCAAGGGTGTTAGCCAAGCTACCCAGCGAGTGGCTTTCTGGTTCCTGGCTGTCACCTTCCCACGGCAAACGGAAGAGCGCCCACAGAACCCTGGGAGATTGCGAAGGTCACCATGTGCATATTTACCAGTGAATGGCCCCAGGTGGGCACCACGGGGGTGTTCAAAGCAAGCCAAACGCTGCAATGATTCTTTACAGACACTTGAGACTGAGTTTTTTATGAATTACTTAATTGAAACCAAAGAAACTTTTTCTGCACCTACTTCTGCAACAAACAAAACTGTCCCATTAAAATGAATAAATAAATAAAAATGTAAATCAACGAAAATCACCACCAACAAGAAGGAAGCACGCCAGAAAAAAACTAAAAGGAAAAAAAAAAAAAAACCAGAAACAGAAAAACAGCGAGACACACTGTGTTCAAACAGACCTCTTGGGACATCTTTTGGAAGCAGATTTTAAAGAAAGGGTTGAGACAGGAAGAGAAATAAGGAAAAGCCTCCGTGGCTGCTGCTTCATTTGACAACTCATGTGGTAATCTTAAAGTTGAAGATTGTCTTTAATTTGTGCCTATGCAGTTTTTCAAAAGAACACGGAACAGAGCAACAGAAACCTCAACAGCTACAATACCAAAGATGAGGATTTCTCACACCTTTGTTTCAGTTCATTATCTCCTCTTGCCTGGCTTAAATACTAATAGCGCCATTGATCTGTGTAAAGGTAATCAATTTTGATTCTGAGCAACGAAAGGAAAGGGTCATTTATTTGATTTTATTGTTTCCCTGTCATTTTGTTTTATGGCTTTCTACCCAACATGGAATCTCTCAAAAGATTCCGTGGAATCCAAGTTTAAGATGTTGGGATACTGAATAGTTCTCCTCTCTCTTCTTGGTAGAGTGTGGGGAATAATATTGTCACTTGAATGTTCTTTGCTTAACCCTTAGTCGTGGTTCTTTCTATGTTCAGAGTCTCATCATCAGGGGAGGGAAGGGGAGTGAGGGTCAGGAGTAGGGGTCTTGGCAGCACATCCTCTCCCGAGCCACAGAACCAAAGAATTTATAGAGGAATTGACAAGCCTCGTCTTCATGTGATTGCTACATCCTAACAGGGCTCCATTTGGGGGTGGGGGAAAACATGTAAAAATAATTGTCAGTTTCTACTTTTCTATTAGCTTTTTGAAAATCAGCTGTAAAGTTGCATTTCTAAAGAAAGAGATATATATAATATATGAATACGTATATAGATTCAACTTGACATTGGTAATAACCCAAAGTTATTGCTGTTCAGATTCACGTCTTGTTTTTGTCAAGTGCTTCATTTCTTAAGTATTCAGTTCAGAACTTTGCTCATGTCTCATGCCATCCCAGAGTGTATTTGCTGCTGGGAATGATTGAGAGTATTCAGATTTCAGTGAAAAATTCCTGGGAAAGGTTGAAAGTCAAGTTCAAGCATTTTACCTTGACTTTTATCAACTGTTGATAAGTGAATCCATGGGACAAATGAGTTATATTTGTATTTTAAGTCCTCTCTATTCTATGTCTCAACCATGATCAGGATGGTGAGTGAGGTCCATCCACCAGTCCTGGGCCACGGCTAGGGCTTGTTCATCTTCTCTAACTGCTGGGAAAGCTCGGTGGTCCATTCCCACCAGTTACAGAGATGAGGCCAGCCCAGAAGTCTGTTCTCCAGGAACTGCCCTGTCCCATCGGGGTGTTCCAGATGCCCCTCAGTGAGTAGATCCACTGAAGGGACTTCTCATAGGGGAAGTCCAACTCCTGCTGCAATGGGCTGATCGGATTTCCTCAGGGTGGTAATGACCAATTCGTTTAGACAAGCCCGTGTGCAGCCTCTGCTGGCACTGGGGTGAGGCAGTGGTGTTGGGGGGTCGTCGGGGTGTCTCAGTCCTGGAGAGAAAACACAAGGCCGGGTTTGGGGAGGATCCCAGAGTCCTGCCCTTGGGACCCCCATTGTCTGTTGTGCCACCTCCTTCCTCCCACCTTGTTGGTGTCCCTTTGCAGGGGCAGCAGCCATGGAGCCATGAAAGAAGGTGACTTTCCATGGCTTCTAATGTTCATCCTACCTGGGGGGGGGGGGGGGGGTGTTCCTTGACTTTGCCCTGTGTTGCTTTGTCTCTTGCTCATACTGCCTGTCTCCTTTGTCAAATGACCAAGAAAAGAGCATATTTGAGCAGGGGAACTCTCCTATGGGTTGATAAAAATGAATTTCAACTTGGGTATTTCTAAATGCATCCTTGTGACTCGTGGCCAATGGAAATGCTTGTTCTTCTTGAGATTGGATGGAGGAACCAAGCCTGCTTAGTTTGGTTAGTGATTCTTTGGCATGCTGATCTCAGCTTGGGTCTCTGGCATCCTCTGAAGATGTCTAAACTGAAAAAGGCTGCCTTTGTGGCCTGAGATTTCAACCCTGGTCAAACCAGGTGTAGTCACATACACCCTCAGTGTTCCTGGTGACCAGAAGAAGATGTCATAATGTAAAAAAGGCAAGAACTTCCCTCCAGGGACTTTTGATAAATGTCTCCTACCCGATAATGCCATACCAGAGAGAAGTGCTTGCTTCTAAAAAATTATTTACGTACATATATAAATACATGTGCGTGTCTATACATTTGTGTAATCGAAAAATTAAGCCCTACAGAATTTCGATTTGTTAAAAATTCGAAAGGAAACTAAACCCCTGCAAGCTGGAAGGTAATGGAATTTGACCCAGTAAGTTTCCTCAAGCATTTTGAAAACTTATTTTAAGTTAATAATTTCCTAAAAAAAGAGCTCTTTGGACTTGGTTATAGTTTAGGATCCATTTCTTCAATCCAAGAAAAATTCCAGGCACGCCTCAGCCATCAGCAATGAAAGGGGCGGAGTGAAGGGACAGTTCTAATACCAAATTCACATTCTCAAGACAACAGAAATCCAAAGCCTATTGAGTGGAAATAGGCTTTAAGGAAATAGGCTTGCTTTACTTTTGTTTTCAATGTGATTTTGGTCCTGGCATATAATTTTTTCATTCTAAAAAAAATTTTTTTTTTAAAAAAAGAGCCAATATATTTCTTTTTTAAAAGAAAACAGCAACAACAATAGAAACTCACCCACGATACTTTTCTAAAATGTAAACTAGTGTGTAGGTTGTACCACTTAACAGTACAGGCGGGAATGAGGCATGAAAGAACCAGTGTGACACTTTGGAGAAATCAAAGCATCACCTCTGCAGTGTCTCTTCTCCTGCAGGCTCTTGGAAATTGTGGGCTTTTGAAATTCAAGCTAATTTTTATTTCTAGCTAAAATAAAATCAAAATTAGGAATAAATCTGATACATACACACACACATGCATTTTTTAGAAGTCAAACAATGTATTTCAAAGCCAAACGTAAATACCTTTTAGATGATCAACCATTTTACTTTATCTATGCCACCTATTTGTGCCAATACATGAAAGTTGAACAGATTTTTTTTTTTACTATCACTACCAGCTGGGTGCAGGGGGGACACTTTCCCACTTTTAAAAAATGCTGGTAGAATTATAGAAGTGATTTGATTACCGTTACCGAAGTGTAACATCTGAGTATACCTTTGTGGTGAACTCTGATTTTCAGGAGGTTGTATAGTAGGAATTTCTAAAAATAGAAAAAGAGCAGGCTGGGTTCCAGTGCTGTTGAAGAATAATGGAGTATATGGAAAAGTAGAGAAAAGAGATGATGCACGTGGTCAAGGTTGACCCCAAAGCCCAGACACAAGTACTGTAACCATAACTATCACGATTCCTGACAGATCAGAGCTGAGTTCTTGTTGTTGTTGCTGCTGATGCCTTGTGATTCAGACGCGTCAGCCTAACCAGGAAGAGAGACCGAAAGATGGTAGACAGAAAAGGGATAGAGCTGGTATGTCTATAACGTTCTGATGTTTACCTGTAAGACTGGAGAGCTTAATACTTTTGTACATTTAGCTAAGACCAAGTCACCTCTAAAACAACAGGAGGTTCTAGTTTTCAAATAAGGCCACACAATCCTTACTAAAGGAAAAAGGTGCACCAAGTTTGCAGTATAAATCTCAGAAATTAAGGACATTGGCTTTAAACATGGGTGTCCCAGTGCCTGTTTTCTACCTATGATTTGTTTCTTCCAAGGGCAGGGGGAAGGGAGGGTTTGTTTATTTGTTTTAGAAAGTCTCAGAATGGGTTATAAAATAAAATATATATATTAAAATAACATAGGGCCTCACATAGGTAGACAGAGAACTTACAGTTGGGGACAGGAAGTGTTCATTGTTCTCAGATACCAAAAAGGCTCTGACAGTCTGAGGCAAGTTAAAGCTAGAGCCTAAGCTTTCCTTACCAGTTTTGAGTTTGGTTGCCTGGAATTAACCAGCTAATTCACTTTTAGTGGGGAAAATGTATATAGGAAAAGAAACACACATTGCTACAGGTCTGTTCGTTCCATGGAAGTCTTCTACTCTGCTTCACCTTGAGCAGAGGCATTTCCCACAGCATAAACCTAAACCTTATAAGTTTGTCTAAACCTTATACGGTCTGTCAGCTTTGGCGTATACAGATTTAGATGCATCTTTCAACATGTATTCTCATAGATATCCTTACAACGACACACATTGCCTATGAGTGTCCGGACTGCACAGACACCTGTGCACCGACACCTCCATACCTACATAGATACCGTCATCTGTTACAATAAATACATTTTAAATGATCATTTAACACGTATGTGGTACTTCTACAATGTACATTGTTTTTATTATTTATTGTAACATTGAAAATGAAAGTGCAGGAGAAAAAAAAAGGTATCCCAGCATCTTCATTCTGTACACTTGGAATTACATTTATTTGGGCACATCCAAGATAAACTCAACTTTCAAGAAACCTTGGATATTATTTAATCATCTGTGTAAGAAGGACACATGCTTGATGGCTTGATGACTTCGGTTGAATAGCTTTATTCTGGATCTCTCATAACTAAAGCTAAATCCAAAGACCTGAAAAAGGACACACACCAAAAAAAAAAGGAAAAAATAGCAGAGTAAAGCATGAACTAATAAGGAAAAAAGTGGGCTCTGGTTTCCAGGGTTGAGAAAATGGTGACATAGTCTTGGGGGGACTGCGCTAGCTAGAGGGGGGACGTGGTGGTTTTTTCTTTCATTCTTGTCACATTTAAATGGTCTTTTTGAACGTGAGAAAATTTAGAGGTTATCATTTCCTGCTTTATTTTCATTTAGCCTATGGAAAGAAGCTATACATTTTGTCCATTGAGAAATGAAGACAGTCAAAAGAAACATTTTTTTTTCCTTTATCTCTTTGGGTTATGACCCAACAAGCTAAGTACTATTAATGTAATTAATTTATTTAAATTAGTTTTTAGCACACAAATGTATAGGGTTTGCGTAGTTATTTAATCATCTTTCCGTACTTTGATTTTACTCTTTGTGCTTATTTACCAAAACCTAGACCAATGGTGCATCAGAGATGCACAGTCCCTTTTAGAATTCCCTTAAGGTTTGCTTTATAAAGCAGAGAAATTCTGTTACAGACAGGGAAGAAATACAGGTTACAAAAAAAAAAAAGTTGTTTTTCCTTTTGAAATTAACTTTGAAAATAGTTTAAGTAACAGTGATTAAATTATTTAAGTTCGCAGCCCCACCTGGTACCAGGCGAACTTCACCTTTTAAGAGGCTTCATATTGTAATTTATTTATTTAACTTATTCAGCATCTGCAAAAGGTGCACGATATAGTTTATATTTTTTATTTAAAACAACAGAGAGCACTGCAGTTTGTTTGCTGTCAGAACAACAGAGCAAAGTTTGTGGACAAGCAATGACTATTCAACTCGAACCTGTGCATTCAGAAAACATAAGCCGAGACCCTGCTTCACCAGCCTGGATTTCGGGGCTTCTGTACAGAAACTGGAAAAAATAAATAAAAACAAATCAGAACAGCAAAAAGAGAGAAACCCTTATACTAGCTGCTTCCAAGAATGAACTCTGTGTGTGTGTGTAAAACAACAAAACAAAAAAGGAAAAAAAAAAAGCAGAAAAAAGAAAAAAAAAGGAAAAACTTTCTATTTCTAGTGAGAACCAAAGAAGGCTACCTCACTGACTTTTTCCATTTGTAATTTTAATCGTGTTGATGACACCAAAGATACCAAAGATTTCTTTCTCTGTGCGGTCTGCATTTTGCTTGTGCTCTTTTATAATTTTAACTATTCTCTCTGACATATGGTATGTACAGCCACAGCTCAGATACCCCAAAGAAATAGTTGTCTATGCGACGGGTGGCTGCTAATTTGGAAAGGGATATTTTCTGTGTTTCTCTCATTTGTTTGCTGTCCCCTCCACGTGTTCAGGATGCAAGTTCAGATGCTGCTGTAATTGGATTCCTGAAATTCCAATTCCAAATTGGTGAAGAAGACTGGTTGGAAATGGCCTTCAGTCCCAGCTACAACCTCTGTTCCCCGCTTTGGAGCTGTCACAGTCGAGATTTCCAATGACTGGACCATAGCAATTCTAATCATTGAATAGTAGAGCTGGAAGGGACCTTAGGAATCTTTTAGTCCAGTCCCTGGGGAGGCCCGGAGGAGTGAAATAGTTATCCAAGGCAAGTATCTATCTAGAGGCAAAGCCCTGACAAGCCTGGAGCCTTCTGCTCCAGTGCTGTGCCCATTGCTCAGTGCCGCCTCTGCCTGAAACGGGCCAAGCATTGGCAAAGAGGAAGGGGGCCATCCTTTAGCAGTGAGGAGGGCCTGGGGTTTGTCACTGAACACTTTAACTCTGTAAAAACAGTCACAGGGCTTTCAGTGTCTCTCTAGCTAAAATCTGAACATAAAGTCACATGTGATCAGTTGCTTGCAAAGGTGGCCAGCCTTGATGTATTAGAGCTCACAGAGGGGTTTTCCCCCTGAAAGTACACAGGTCACTATAAAACTTCCCCATTCCCAAGTGTTGTATAGGCAAGCTTCTAATCCAGTGAGAAGAGAAAGTTCATTCTTTGTCTGTTGAGCTGAGTTATTATGCATATAGGTCAGTATTTATCAGAGAAAGGGAATTTGATCACTGTTTGCACATGTGACATTTAGGCTGTTCAGCTTCTTCCCTTTCCTCCTGACTTGACACATCATTTCTAGGGCAACTCTGTACTGAGGAGAGAAGTTTAAGCCTTATGTGTTTGGGTGCTGAAAAATTACCCATTGGAAACAAAAGATGACCTCAAAATTTCGGAGGACTAGATATGCCAGTTTAAGAAATGATTACTTAAAGTTGCTTCTCTTTTCCCTTCTTACTCATGAAATTAATTGGTCTTGTTTAAGTTTCTTTCAATTCCATTAAATGTTTAAATCACTACTAAGATTGTCATTAGCTTTGTATGTTAGCCGATCCATCATTCTTAGCTTTTGACCAAATGGGTTTCAGACATGTGCCTGAAGTCTGTGTGGTTCTTTATTGAGTACTAGTATTTTGCATTGCACATAATGTAATTCTCTTTTAGCTTTTAAAGAGACCATTTAGACAAAGAAGCTAAGGAGGGAAAAGACCCGCCAACTCATCAGGTCCATGCATCGACAGAGTGTAGCTAGTAGAGGAATTTAGAGGCTAGACTGACAGACTTTAAGAAATGCTCACTTATCCCCTTCCTGTAGGTTCCAAGCACCACACTGACATATGTGAATGTTCTCTCCTGTCCAAACAGGCTCAAAGCTCCATCTCCCCGCCCCCCATAGCAGGCAAAGCTGTAAGGCCTGCCTTCCAAACAGCAAATTGCTTTGATCTTCTTCCCAAATTCCTACTGGAAGTAGAATTCTCCAAATACCTGGGAGACACAATGAAGCAGCTCTGGTCATTGAGCAGCCAGTGCTCCTCGGTAAGCCAACACTGCCCTCCCCAGCCTTCCGACCACCGAGCCCCTAGAAGAGGGAACCTAGGGAGACGGATGGCAGCCTGAACACAGAAAACATCCCCGATTGGCAGATCCCTCCTCAGCAATCCCCCCTCAGCCTCATGCTTCACTTGCAAAGTGTGACGTAACCACGGGACGAGTGCCTTGCTTGAACCAAAGCAACGATTTAGCCAGTCTGGACTTCTCTGTGCTTTTTTTAATCCTTCCTGTGAATACCTCAGCTTCCACTGGGCCTCCATACCGTACACTGGTGGGCTTATTGTACTGTGGTGCTTTGCAATGCAACCCTGCAAAGAACGAGATTTGTACTAATACCAAAGGTTCTTTCTCTCTCTCCTCCTCCTCTGCCTCCCCTGTTCTTCTTCTCCCTTTTCTAGTTCTTCACGGTTCCAAAGCTTTAATATGAACCCGGGCATGTGAGCAGTGCAGGCCGCGCGATTCCTTACCGACTTTTCTCAGATATACCTCATAGCTAATAGTGTTTAGAGTAATGTTATTAGAGCGTATGTAATAAATTATTCACTGTTTCTTTTGGTAACTGTGATTTAAAAAAGAAAAAAGAAAAAAAAGCTTTATACGTTTTAGGTTGTGCTTTTGTAATAGACGAAAAGGTGCGCTTAAAAAAAAAAATGTATGTTCTCTTTTTTTTTTTTTCCCCTTTGGATTTTATTTATTCTGGATTGGGGAAAGTTGCAGAATGAGCCCAACGTTTACAGTTTCCTATTTTGCTGAAGAAACAATCTGTGTTCATTTGCTCTGTTGAAAAAGAAAATGATTATTTTCGACATTTGTGCTACTTGGTCTGAACAATGAATTGTTCTGTGTTAACGGTGTAGTATTATAATTAGCAACTGCCAATCAGTGCTATAATTTTATGCATGAGGCTAAAAGTTTAGCAGTGTGATGCATTGTGGTCTTAATAGCAACATTTTTCATTTTGAACTAGATCTTCCTCTTTGGTTCCATGGACTTTTTTTATGCATGGGCGCCAATTGTTCGTTAGCGGTTGTGGAACAGTTGTGTATACATTAAACTGTGAAAATGTACACAGTTCAGCCTCAGACAGTGGTAATATTGGTTTTATTGGGAGCTGTCTCACCTCGAAAACACCTTGACCTCTGTTGGGATTTCACAATGAGTCCGATTAAATTGAGTTCAAATGTTATGAGAAGGGTCATTCCAAGTTTGAGTTCGCCAACTCGCATTCTGCAGTTGGACCCTCATAACACAGCTGTCTCTCTCCCATGCGAGAGAGGTTTAGAAACTAGCATTGAAAAACAACTCTGCATTTTAAGTTTCCACGAAAAGGAGTCATTTTGGCGTTATGTTCATGACCTCAGACGTACCTGGCCGCGTCTATGGAGATGCGAATTCATCCAGTTCTAGCCTCTCCTGGATCTTTGCTTGGGAACGACCACTTTGACTGTGCTTGGTTTCTTGGAAGAATACCGGAGTATTTTGTTGTCAGGTCAATTCAAATGGCATCAATATCAGTCGTTATTCTCTGGCTTTTTGTCCATTCTCCTGGACAACTCCATCAGTGTTTTGGGCAAAAAACAGATGGCCATCCCCCAAAACATCACATGTGCAGCCATGGTGTTTCCTCCCTAGAGTGAGAGATGATTCTAACTTACTCTTTTCTGCCTAACAATGTTACATCTATCCTAAAGCGGGTATAAGAAGTTTTGAAACCTGGTTTAGGAACACTGTCTTTGTTTAAACTCCTTAATTATCTGAGGCCCCTGTATCTCAAAAAGTGTTTTTCACTAGTAGTGGATTGGGCAAACGCATTCCTTCTTATGTTTGGGTTCTGAGACCCATTCTCAAGTTTCTTACCTAATCCCCAAATCAGTATGCTTGACATAAAGCCAAATCAATTGCCAAGCACACTTTACTTTGCACAGGAGTGCAGCTTAGGAAACAGTGGGGGGAAAGCAACATCCTGCAATGCAAAATATTGGAAATCACCAACGGTAGAGCATTCGTATGACCTGTCAATGAGAATATTGAGAATGTGCTTTCATGAATAATACAGAGACATGTTTTATTTGGCCTTATAAAGTAGATTGTTATAATGAAAACTTTGTAAATTATAGTCTTTTTTATTTCTCCCCGTATTAATCTGCCAAAGATGGGAATGGATACAAGAATTTTAAGTTGGCTTTTGTAAGACAGTTAATGATGGTAATAGTGTTTAATCTTCCAGAAAGCTTTATATGTTCTTCCGCAATAAACCAGATCGATGTGTGTTTCAGTCACGTTCTCCTCACACTCACAAACCCACACATGAATCCTCTTGATGCAGATGTTGTAGAATCGACGAAGTTCAAATATATTTTCGATCCAAAGTAAACAGAG
The DNA here is from genome assembly GCF_030028045.1 of Hippopotamus amphibius kiboko. Taxonomy (NCBI): domain Eukaryota; kingdom Metazoa; phylum Chordata; class Mammalia; order Artiodactyla; family Hippopotamidae; genus Hippopotamus; species Hippopotamus amphibius. The sequence goes on from NC_080196.1 coordinate 97,813,481, forward strand.
GAGTGTCTGAGACAGGAGAGTGCCCAACAATTTCTATCACGAGAGACGCACGGATCAGGCTCACTAGGAATTGCCAAGAAGACTTGTGTTATGAAACTCGAGGTATATTTTGTTATGCCATTTTATGTCCTTTTTTTTTTTTTAAACTTTGTGGAAAGTGATATGTTGAATCAAGTGTAAGCTGAGTTTTCCAGACAACTGAAGTAGCTACATCGTGAATGTTATTTTGTTATTAAAGGGTTTTTACTCAATGCTTTGTGCCAGTGGATGTCCTTTTCCTTACAGACACAGAACTATGGACTTAGCTCAGCTTGGCCTGGATTTCACTCCTGCTGTCATGGGGATACGTGGGCCCGGCCTGGGAAACGAAAGGTCGTGGGCTAGAAGATAAAATATGGCTCTAGGAAGCGAGCTCCGTAATTATTAACTTTGAAGAGAGCTGGGTCCAAACTTTCTAACCTCACTCTCTCTTGACCCCAGCACTTCTCTGAGATCCCTTGGCCTTCAGTACATGCCAGCATGAAGGCAGACCCCAATTCTTACTGGAAAGGCAAGGAAGAGAAAACAGCCATCAATCTTCTGTCGCCCACCAGGCACTCACCTATCCTCAAGCTGGGCTCCACTAGCCAAGGTTGTGGGTGGCCCATCTGGTTGGCTTGGCCTGCACCATCACTTAGACTACTGCAAAGGCTCCAGGTCCCCACAATGCAGTGGGGCTCTTTCAAATCAGAATCCACCCCCCCCCCCCCCCCCGCACTCTTCCTCTGTATCCTGGTTTAGCAAGTCCATCTACAGCTTTCGCAAATAATGATTTGGAAAACAAAGGTGTGAATGGGGTTTTCTGTTGTTTTATTTCTAATTTAGATTTTGGCTATTCCCAGTTCTTTGATATGGAAAATAGATGAGAGAAAAGGAGACCCCAGTGCCTCTCTGTGCCTGGCTTCTCCCTCAGGGGCCATGCACAGTGCCCATGTTACTGCTCTTAGAGGACAGGCTGAACCACAGCTATTGAGCCAACCAAGGGCATGGCCCATCAATGCCTCCTTTCTCTCTGCTCGAAAGTCCTACTCAAAAAGCTACACAACTTGGGGGTTTCCCCTCACTCCCTTACACTGACCCAATTTGGCATTTAGCTTAAGAGTCTGGTTACTGTCTAGGAAAGTTTTTTTTCAAATTATGACGGGAAACCTGCTACCTGGAAAGCAGGGTAAATTCTTCTATGACTACCTAGCTGTTGAATAGGTAGTCTATTAACAGATACTTCCCTGAAGCTAGCATATTATTTCCCTCTTTTACTATGTCGTTTTGTGTTACACAAGTCCACATGGGGCCAGCAAACTCCGTACCATGAAAGGTTATAAGATGCCTGGCAAATTGGAATGACAGAAACAAGAAGACCTTCACTCTGACAAAATGATAAAGAACGTCTAAGTTTGGCAGGCAGGGGCTGAGATGAGAGACATAATCTTGGTGCTGGTTTCTCTCTTAATCCATATCTCCAATCACCAACTCTTATTTTTCCCCCTCATTCCTAGAGCTGTTCAGTCTCTCCTCCCCTGGTCTTGGATGTCAAAGAATTTCATGGGCAAAGATGATTTGGGATTGACCAGCATTCCCATTAGTTCTCTTCTTCATCTTTTGCTTTTCTCCAAGAAGGTGTTTTCCTGGACTGCAGGGAAAGAGCCTGGCCAATTTTTTCATCCTTTCTATTCTAATACTTCTACCCAGAGTAATATTTTATTGGTACAGGTGCTGTAGATTCTTTCTTAATCAATGAATTCTTACTAGAGAAATTATCTTCCCACCAAAGTGAGTGAGAACAAGTTTCAATATCTTTTCTTTCATTGGTTTTTGTTCTCAGGATTGAGTCAGTTCGGGCTATTTTCTCACTTTACGCCCTGATGACCCCAGATGCATTAATTTGGGGTATTAAAAACATCTTCTAATTTCACATTCTGGCCTGTGGGGCTTGAATCCTTTCCAACCTGTTGGTTACTTTATGTTTTTGAAAGTGACTAAAATGAGGGAAGGAAGAAGAGGGAGAGAGAAGGATTTGCCCCAGCTCTATTAAAAGTTTTAAGAGAGAAAGAAAAGACTCCATAAGTCACAGGGAAATGGCTATACCATGGTTAACCCTCCCTGTCAGAGCCCATACTCAACCATGGGGCTTCTTGGTCAGCTTTTCCAGAAACCCAGCCCTTTAGTAGAAATCCAGGTACCTTTCATAGGTTTCTATCCAAATTCCAAGATAAGAGATCAAAGAGTCATATGCATGCTTCTTGTTCTATTTCCTTGCTTGTAAAGATATTACCTCCAAGAAAATCATAGAGGAAAAGTTTAAACTTTAATTTTTAGTCAGTCCCTTTGACATCACCTCTCCTACTTAAAATCAGGAAAACACCCCTGAAATTTGCACTCCCTTCTGTTTTGAAAAAGAAAAAACCCACACACTAGTTAATTCACATTCTTATTTTCTTTTCACCCTCAGCTATATTTCCAAAGCATGTTATTACCCAGATATTGCCCCCATCTCAGACATGTTAAATCAGACTGCGCTGAAAGCTTTTCCAGGGATGGTCAACAGGGTAAATGTTCAGCGGCTGCCCTGAAATCCTGGTGAGGAGGAGGGTCATGCACCATTGTCAGGGGGCTGCTCACCCCTTGATAAGCTCCCAGTCCTTTGAATGTTAATTGCATTTTCAATTTCGCTCATTTCCCACCCTGATGTTTTGTCTGCAACATTGCTTACACTGGATTCTTACTATTTTTATTCCTATCATTAAATGGTAGTGCTGTAAATTCTGCAATTAATGTCAAATAAATGGCTTTCATTCATTGACCATGTCTCAGCTGGCTTCTTTCTCTTTTCATGGAAAGGATTAATCATCCTTCTCCCTACTGCATTCCACTGTGGTTTCATAAAGAACGGTAAAGTTGCTCTGCTTAGTAAGACTGCAACTTCTTACCTCTGACAGGATACAAGGCATATTTTCTCATCACCAAATCTATCATCCATGCCATTGGTTACAAAAGGTTAAGGATGTCTCTGTAAAGATTACCTTATTCTTAACACATTAAGACTTTAGAAATAACCCTTCCTAACCTTATCCTTATACAGATTTCATATGAGCATCAAACAACAGGCAACCTCCTAAACCAAAGATAGAACGCAGGATCCTTTGGGGATTAGACCTTCCTTGCACTCCCCAGAGGTTCAGACGAAAGGTTACACAAATTCGTACATTGTGTGCAGGCAAGGGAGGGCAGGAGGGGTTCTCTCTCCAACCCACCTAACTTAATACCGTTTATCTTACCTGTCACCAACGTCCATTGGTTACATTTCTGATGATAATCGATAGGCTACTATTTTCACCATTAAGATGCCACTTCTGGCATTCAGTGTGCCAATTAGCAGAGCCTGGCGTTGACTGAGATGTGGATGGCTGAAACAATGGCTGCCCCAGAGTGAAACCCTTTGGAAACAATGTTCCCTGACCATCCAGGGCTGCACACCCTTGATAAGGACAACTTACTGCCCCCAGATTGAAGCTTGAACAAACCAACACACACATTGCACCACACTCTCTGTGCTCGGGCCTGTTCCAATAAGTCACGGTCATGACAACCACAGTTCTGGCTTTATCCACATCCTATGTTAGAAGAGATCAGAGAACATATGTTAATTTCAGTATAAATAATGATACTTTACACTGGCATTTATAAACTACTTTTCTATTCCTTTATTTATTCATCTCATTTTTTCTGCAACCAGTAGTGCAGGTATTATTATTCCCATAGAATAATTAAGTGCGAAGAGCTTCATACTCACCTAAGAATAACAGCTCACATGGATGGATATTTACCATGTGTGAGACGTTGTCCTAAACACTTTACACAGTTTATCTCACCTTGTTCTCCCAACTACCTCATGAGACAGGTGCTATAATTATCTCCATGTTACAGATGAAGGAACAGGTGTTGAGAGATCAGGTAACTTGCTGTAGGTTACACACAAGGCAGCCTGACTCCAAGGCTAAGCTCTTATTTACGTAGAGTTTCCTTGGGTTAATGGCAGAGCTTAGACTTGTACTCACAGCTTAGGACTCCTACTCCCAGGTTCTTCCAATAGGATGTCCTGATCACTAAGCAGCAGAGATGAGTGGAAGTGAAGAAAAATAGTTCAAATGTCCCTCCAGTATCTCCACCAGATGTGTTCACAGCTGGGATGCTGTAGGTTATGGCTCAGAATTTGCTCACACCTCCGAGTCTTCATTTCGCCCTTGGGGAACTCCAACCAGGACATGTGTGTGGAACTCCACGGAGCTGACAAGCAATGATTTGGGACTTCCCAGACCGCAGAGAAGCATATAGAAATGCAGGTAAGATCTCACTGTTGGTTGTGGGTACTCAAAGTGCCCACAAAAATGAATTTTTAAAGGATCCAAAGAGCTGCAGAATTGAAACCACAAAGAAAGTAGCTGGTGTTGTTATGAACCAGCGGCTACAAATACATCTCCTAACAGGATTATTTTTGAGTGACCTCATTTGAGCTTTACGTGCTCCTAGAGATCTCATTATCATCATGGTTACATCATCACCTTCACCTTCGGCACGCTGGCTGGATTTTCAGGAGGCCAATGAATAACTCTCCTGTCTTCCCCTTTGAGTTCAGAACTGATTAAGAAATAAGACACAATAACTAAACATTAAAAATTTTTCATCTGTTTTATTGGTAGAGCTGAATTGGAGAACATGGATTGGATTTGTGACCAAAGGGGCTTCCTAATAAAATCCTCCTGAGTTGAACTTACCCCTGAGACTGCTGGCCAACGTTTCCCTCTCTTCGGTCCTGCTCTCCTCTCCCCTCACAGGGGTTGCTTCCAACAGCACTTCCCAGTAAACCTCCTGCTTGTGGATCTTGGGGTCTGTCCTCTCAGGGAACCTAATTTACAAACACCTACTTATAGGCCATCCTCCCCTCCACCCTCCCCTCTAGTGAAAATACCAGACACTCACTTGGAGGAGGAGGAAGGAAAGGGGAGGAAATCTAGTAGACTCAGCTGTTTCCTAAAACAGATTGTTTCAACAGCAAGAGATGGAGATCTTGTGACATTATAAGGCTCTGTTTCTGCCCTCTTCCCCAAAACAGCTAGATACGACTCTCAAAGATCAGAAATAGAAAATTAAGAGATTCTACTCACTGTGAATATCTAAGATGTGAGCTGAGTGATGTGGGAGGCACAGTCATGGTACAGGCCTTCACCCAAAAGAAGAGCACAGCCACCCTCATCCAGGGTTGGGGATGGGGACCATGTATGAACATGGTGTGCAGGCTGAAGGTCGGGAGAAAGCTGGGAAATAGTTGCTATTTCTGAGCACATCTTCAAAACTGGTACCTTTCCAACAATTTTTTCTAAGGTAGTACATTAACAGGATGGTTAAGACTGCGATGAACAGATGTAAAAGGAGCTGTGTGAAAGCAAATTATGTTACTCTAGACAAGATCATCAAAGGAGGTGGCCCCCTTTTTCACATGCTCATACTTCCAGTTATCAGCGATGCCCCAGCACCTCATCCCCCTGCTCAGCCCTGCTCCTTCCCCACTTTCCTGTTGGAGTGACTGGTCATCTGGAGCAGGGATTGAGGTGGGAATTAATACTCTATTGCTGTGTAACAAATTAGGGCAAACCTAACAGTTTAAAATAACATGCATTTACTATCTCACTGTCCTGGAGGCCAGAAGTCCAAAGGTGTTGGCAGGGCCACGCTCCCCTTGAAGGCACAAGTGGAGGATCCATTCCAGGCCTCTCTCCTAGCTCCTGGGGGTTTGCTGGCAACTTTCTTTAGTCCTTGTCTTGTAGACACACTGCTCCAATCTCTACCTTCACATGTTCACAGGGTGTTCTCTGTGTGTGTGTGTTGGCGGGGGGGGGGTGTTCAAAATCCCCCTTTCCACAGAGACACCAGTCATATTGCATTAGGGCCTCCCTATTCCAGTATGACCTGATCCTAACTAATTACATCGGCAGTGACTCTATTTCCCAATAAGGTCACATTCTGAGTTGCTGGGGTTTGGGACTTCAACATATGCGTTTGGGGAGGACACCGTTCAATCCACAACAGTCAGTATGAGAAAGTGTTCCTGGGTCTGAACCTTGGTCAAGACCTCTTGGTTCTATGCTTAATTAATTTGTCTTTTATGCTTTTTCTCCACCCTTTTAGATATTCTTGTTAATTGCTCTTAACATTTTGTGGGATGAAAGAAAGAGAAGAAACAGGAGGTGAGGAAGGAGAGGGAAAAAAGGAGAAAGAGAAGAGAGTGAAGGAGAGAAATAGTGTGTAGTGTGTCCCTCATTGTAATGTTGCAAGGCCTGGAATTTGTAGGTGAGGGCTTGGCTTCTGCAGCCTCTTTTGCCAGAGATGCACCAAGCATAGCTGCATCCCCCAGATCTGTCTTCAACATTACTCTGACCCCAAAACCCAAGATCACCCATATGGATGGAATTTTGTGAAACTGTATGTTTGTAAGACTTAAATATCACAAGATCTAAGATCCTCTCCCACAGGACTTTATGGCAACGGAGAGCTGAGTAGGAGCATCCTGAAAAACCTCTTCTCTTCCCAAACTGGCTTGTTCTACAATTAGAGACATTCCTAAGAAAAATGGTGCAAGGTAAACTATTGATGTTCTCCGGGATCTGCTGTGAGAAAGTCAAATCCAGAGCCATGGGCAGCTTCCAAAACCATCCTCTGCCTGCAGTTACTCATGACTGGCCACCACCCCTCAGGTGCCTCTCTCCTGGCTGGGCCTCAGCTAACTCAGCTTCTACAGCGGGTCCAGCAGAGGGGAAAGGAGGTGAGGCGTGTGGGTCCCACACAGACATCTGCTCAGCAGGGCTAGATGGCCCACCTCCACCCACAGGGCAGAGCAGGCAGAAGACAAGAGGCCCGGGGTCCTTGTCCTCAGTGGGCTAAGCAAGGACAGCCATGGCCCCAAGAGAAGCAGCTGCACCTTCCAGACCAATCTAGCCATGTCGTACTCAGGATGAAGCTGCACTTCGATATTTCCTTCTGGGACAGCTTCCTTCTCACACCACACGTCCAAGGAACAAAGAATAACTTAGTCCCTCCTGCATGCAGGGTGGAAAGCCTTATGCGCGCACAGAATGGACAGTTGGCTGCATAGCGTGTGATAGGGAAAGTGCAAACTGCTCTCACAGACGTGCCTGAAACCCCAACGTGCACGATGCGTTCTTTGGGCTAAATATTGCCCTCTTTGGGTATTCATTGTGTTTATTGACTTTTCCCTTAAGGCTCACCTCTTGCATATACATTTTCATTCATTTTCTTTCATCCTTGTCCTCAGTACCAGTGGTTCTCAGCCAGGGGTAATTCTCCTCCGCTCCCAGGAGGCATTTGGCAATGGTATTGTTGAGTATCACAACGGAGGGGGAGAGGTGGGGGTGCTACGGGCATCTAGTGGGTAGAGGCCAGGGATACTGCCAAACACCCCCAAAGACACAGGACAGCCCTGCACAGCAAAGAATCTTCCAGCTGCAAATATCAGCACTGATTCTCTGTGATATATTAGCAAAGTGTGTTTTAACGCAACTTTTACAGAAGATTCGAAAGCATTCTGTGCTGAAGTTGGTCATCTCCAACGCCCCACCTCTTCTGCATTAGCAAGCAGTGGACAATGAGCCCACCTGTTACGTGGATGTGACTAAGCAGCGGGGAAGGTCATCTAAGGACATCAGAGGGGCTGGTCAGACGGCAGAGAGCTCCCGGGAGGAAATTATGCTCCTGACGGCAGTGCTTTTGAGGGCCAAACATTCTCAAAGATGGGTAGGGACAAAATCTTCTTTAGAATAAACAGCTTCTTCAGGTTAACAAAAGGGGGGGGGTGAATTTTGCAAAAACTCCAAGTAACTTTCTAGTGAGTTTTTCCCCTCTAAACTTGGGGGAGCTGCTAGGTTATCCATTCTTATCCACTCCCATTCGTCCTTAGGCAGCTTAGCTGAGCCCTAGGTCTCCCAGTAGGCACCCCACAGGAATCCACCTGCTCTCAGCCAGGTCCTGGGTCCCATGTTCAGCACCCAAAAACTAACGTATATAAACCACCACAACTGGGTCTAGCACATGATATGAGCTATATAAGTAACTGCCTGTATCATGTTCTTCTCCTTCATCATCATCATCTTCATCTTCATCATCATCTTCATCACCATCTTCATCATCTTCATCTTCATTATCATCATCTTCATCACCATCTTCATCATCATCATCATCTTCTTCATCTTCATCATCATCAGCTCCTGAGGATTCAGAACTAAATAACACACAGTCCTTGCTTTTAGGGAACTGATAGACAAGCAGTGAGGAAACACATGATAAATCATTAAGGCAATTGACATGTAGAATGATAACTGAAAGTTTTAATAAGTGTAGTGGAAGAAACAAACAGGACTGGGGGAGATGATATAGGAACAAGGATTAGATAGTAGAGAAGAGCTTTTGAAGGAGATGCAAGACCTTGTGGTGGATTTGAACTGTCTACTTAGATCCTTACTTCCCAGAATTTTCTTCCTTGCTTAGTTCTTGTTAGGGTGAGCCATACAGACATTTTGCATAAGATTTGGAAAACAGAATTAAAACATTTGCCTTTTTTTAATGCTAGGAAATTTGATGCAGGGCTCCCAGACTGTTGCAACTCAAACATGGAGTCACCGATCTGCTGGCTCTCGTGCTGATGTAGGGCAGCAGACCAGCCTGCAGCTCCTGCAGCACCTGCTCCAGCAGAAAGCAGCTCTTCCTTCAGCTGCTCCAGATGCTGGGCTGGTGACTGCAGCCTAGTGATGAAGGGTGCTAGCTTTTCCTGTATCATTTGCATTGTGGAAGTTGGTCTGGAGACACTAAGGGACAGATGTGGATTCCTGCTCACCCCATGGGGTTCAGTTCATCTTTGCTTTTCCCACTTTACATCATCCTCTTCTTTGACAGTTTGTGTTTTGGTGTCATGAAGACTGACACCTTTGTTTTCTTCTAAAAGTTTCATAATTGTAGCTCTTATGTGTGGGTCTTTGATCTACTCTAATTTTTGGATATGGTATAAGGTAGGGAGGGGTCTAGCTTCCTTCTTCATTTATTCTTCATTTTCTCAGCACCATCTGTTGAAAAGACTATTCTTTCCCCATAAATTGTCTTGGTAGATGCATCATTTTAGATTTTCTACCAACACTGTGTGAGGTTTCCAAATTTTCTCTATCCTCACCAACATTCATTTTTATTTTTTTTATTATAGCCACCCTAGTGGGTATGAAGTCAAATCTCATTCTGGTTTTGATTTGCATTTCCCTAATGACTAATGATGTTGAGCATCTTTTCATGTGGACGTCAAATTTTTAAAATAAACTATATTTTTTTAGAACAGGTTTAGACTTACAGAAAAATTGTGATGATAGTACTGAGAAGTTCCCATATATCCAGTAACCAGTTTCCACTTTTATTAACATTTTATATTAGTGATACATTCTTTTTTTTTTTAATTTTTTATTCATTTGTTGGCTGCATTGGGTCTTCATTGCTACGTGGGCTTTCTCTAGTTGCAGAGAGTGGGGGCTACTCTTTGCGGTAGCCTCCCCTGCTGCGGAGCATGGGCTCTAGGTGCATGGGCCTCAGCAGTTGTGGCACATGGGCCTAGATGCTGCAAGTCATGTGGGATCTTCCTGCACCAGGGATCAAACCCGTGTCCCTTGCACTGGCAGGCATGTGCCACCAGGGAAGTCCCAAGTGTGATACATTCTTTACAATTAGTCAATCAATAATGGCACATTATTAAAATCTATATTTTATTCAAATTTCCTTGGTTTTTACCTAATATCCTTTCCCTGTTTCAGAATTCCACATTACGTTTAGGCCTTATATCTCCTGAGGCCCTTCTAATTTCTCAGACTTTCCTTATTTTTTGTGAACTTGACAATTTTTTCCCTTTTTTTTAAAAAATTGAGGTAAAATTGACATATAACATTATATTAGTTTCAGGTATACAATATAATGATTCGATATTTGTATATATCGCAAAATACCACAGTAAGTCTAGTTAACATCCATCACCATACATAGTTACAAAACTCTCTTTCTTGTGATGAAAATTTTTAAGATTTACTCTGAGCAACTTTCAAATATGCAATACAGTATCATTAACTATAGTCTCCATGCTGTATATTACATACCCATGATATTTGTTTTGTAAGTGAAAGTTTTTTGACCCCTTTCACCCATTTGTCCCACCCTACCCCACTCTCCCCTCCCCCTGACTCTGGCAACCACCAGTCTCTTCCCTGTATCTATGAGTTCAGTTTGTTTATTTACTTTTTTATTTTTACTTTTTTTAGATTCCACATATGAGGATGAGTCAAAAATTACCCGCACTCTGGCTGTAGAATTTATTTTAATTAACATTTAGAAAAGACCAATACATCATTTTTCAACATAATCTCCTTGCTTTTTAATACACTTTGTCCATCTGTCAACAAGCTTTCCTATTCCCTCATTAAAAAATGTTTTAGGCTGAGCCGTGGAACAGGAATGCACCGCTGTCTTCACTTCTTCATCAGAAGTGAATCCTCATCCTCTTAGGGCTGCTGTCAGGGGACCAAACAGGTGAAAGTCCAATGGAGCAAGATGAGGACTATAGGGAGGATGCTTAAACACCTCAAGATGAAGTTTCTGCAGAGTGTCAACAGTGTGGGCAGAAGTGTGTGGACGTGCACACCCTCAGACCACAAAAAATGAATCACCGCACGCTGCTCTTCTTTCATACAAATCACAAGTGGGGCATCCATTTTTGCTCACACCGCAGTTACAAATAAACTGATGTAACCCGTTCACACCTGCACAGCAGTGACTGAGAAGACAGCAGGCTTGAACAGAAAGTGCTGATGAGACAGTGTGGCCAACAGGAGTTTTAATATAACTAGAGTGTGGATAATTTTTGACTCACCCTCGTACAGGTGAGATCATATGGCATTTGTCTTTCTCTATCCGACTCATTTCACTTAGCATAATGCCATCAAGCTCCATCTATATTGTGGCAAAAGGCAAGTTTTCCTTCTTCTTTATAGCTGAATAATATTCATATATATATATACCACATTTTCTTTATTCATTCATCCGTCAGTGTACACTTGGGTTGTTTCCACAGCTCAGCTATTATAAATAATGCTTCAATAAATGTGGGAATGTAGATATCTTTCCAAATTAATGTTTTTGTTTCCTTCAGATAAATACCCAGAAGTGGAATTCCTGGATCTGATTGGGACAATTTTGAGGAGTACTGGTCAGGTATTTTGTAAGCCATCCCTCTATTGGGATTCATCTGATGTTTTCCTGATGATTAGACTAAGGTTATGGGTTTGGGGGAGGAAGACCGCAGAAGTAAAGTGCCATTCTTATCACATCAAATCAAGGGTTTATACTACCAACGTGACTTACCATTGTTGATGTTCACCTTGATTACCTGGCTAAGGTTAGCATTTGTCGTTTTTTTTCCCACTATAAAGTTACTCTTTTTCCTCCTTTCCATGCCGTACCCTTCCTTTGGAAGGAAATTACCGCTTGCAGCCCACACTTAAGGGGTGGTTTTCCTTTCCTGATCTTGACTGCCTGCCTGCAGGTTCCCATCTTTTCAGAATGTCTAGCTCAGCGTAATTCTAGACTGAGGGCCAAGAGTCTATCTGCAGTGACACAGAGCTGCAAACCTGCTTCCTTTCTGCCCTCAGGCTTTCCAAGCTTGATCTCAGGAGGAGCAGGCCTGTCTTTCAGAAGTGGCCTGTCTATTCATCTCCCGATACAACAGAGACAACAGTCCCAGAGCTCCCAGGAAAGTTCCAGTCTCAGCAGTTTGGTACAGCATTCCCTAAATATGCTTTAATCCTCAACACAGGATTTAAAAAAAAAAAAAAAAAGCAGTCATCAGATCAATAACACACACATGTACACAGTGTGTATGCAGAGCAGGCCCTCAGCAGAATTCTGAAGCAGATGAAATTTTCCTTTGATGCCCTTTCTCTTGTGGTTTCAGGTTCTCCCCAGAGCAACACCCCCCCCCCCCCCCATGCCCTCATGCTGAGCGCCTCACCCTGATCTGCTCTCCTCTAGCCCTAGATCTCTTCCTCTCCTACCTCCTCAGCCAGACACAATCACAGGCTAATTAGTACCTGGACTTGTAAAACTATCCAGAACAGGAAGGGTGGGTTGGCAAAAGCAATGATTTTTAACCTATTTACCTGTCATTCCCTGAGAACTCTGAAAGTGAGCTACCTCCATGCTTTCAACCTATAGAAAATGCAGTCTCCATCTAACAGTAAAATTGATTCTGCCTCTAGGTGTTTCTATCCAGCTGGGCTTTCGATTTGCATTTCTATCGCTCCCTGCAAGCCCAGTGAAGGTAACCTGTGCTTCCCATTTGCCTCATTATTTTTCTACCAGCTTTGGCTTCTCACATGCCTAATCAAACTCCATTTTGGAAATACTAGTCATTTCTCAGAAACTTGGACACTTTCTGCTTTCTCCCTGTGTGAAGTTTTAGAAACAAAGTTTATTTTCCCCTCTAGCCTTATTTTTACTTAGCTGAAGTCACTGGAGACAGCATCAACTTTGCATTTTGATCAGGCTTCTCTTGAATGTGCTGGCACTGTGACTGAATTTCAATGATTGTGTTCAATGATGTGCAGCAGAGAGTATCAAAAATGCCCACTCCCAGAGTTTCCCCGAAGGTAAAAGTCCAGATGGCCCAGCATTTACTGTGTGTTTATTCTCAAGACAAGTGCATCATCTTCTTATTCCCTTCACAAATAATTATAAGCACTCTCTTTGGGGCCCGGCATTTTATGTTAGCAATCAAAAAACCACAAAAAGTGTAAAATTATCCACATTCTTTCAGGAACTCCTAAGCCAACTGGGGGTCAAGATGCATACCTGACACACTTAAATAACATTATAAAGTAACGTGAATGTGTTTATTTTTAAGCTCTTTATTGAATATAATTGTTTACACTGTTGTGCCAGTTTCTGCTGTACAACAAAGTGAATCAGCTGTATTTATACATATATTCCCATATCCCCTCCCTCCCGAGACTCCTTCCCACCTTCCCTATCCCAGCCCTCTAAGTCATCACCGATCATCAAGTTGATCTCCCTGTGTTATGCAGCAGCTTCCCTCTAGCTATCTATTTTACATTTGGTAGTGTATATATGTAAATGCTACTCTCTCACCTTGTCCCGGCTTCCCCTTTGCTCCCCCGCCCCCCACCCTGTGTCCTCAAGTCTGTTCTCTACATCTGCATCTTTATTCTTGCCCTGTCACTGGGTTCATCTGTACCATTTTTTTAAGATTCTATATATATGAGTTAGCATACGGAATTTGCTTTTCTCTTTCTGGTTTACTTCGCTCTGTATGACAGACTAGGTCCATCCACCTCACTATAAATAACAATTGCATTCCTTCTTATGGCTAAGTAATATTCCATTGTATCTATGTGCCACATCTTTATCCATTCACCTGTTGATGGGCATTTAGGTTGCTTCCATGGCTATGGTAAACAGTGTTGCAATGACCATTGTGGTACATGTTTCTTTTTGGATTATGGTTTTCTCAGGGTATATGCCCAGGAGTGGGATTGCTGGTTCATATGGTAGTTCTGTTTTTAGTTTTTTGAGGAACCTCCATACTGTTTTCCATCGTGAATGTGTTTTAAACAAATACTCTAAGATGTGCGAATGGGGTTCGACACACAAATGCTAACGTTGAGGAGGGGGGTTCCCCACGCATCCAACAAGCAAGCAGTTCTTAGGCACCAGCTGGGTACCCTTCAATCACCACAGTCCTGACACTACCCAGTGACAGCCTCAGATTCTCCAGGTTAAGGGCTCAGTCCTATAAAACTGTCCCCTTACCACCGCTTCAGACACCAGTTACCACCTGTGCTTCTGATCAACCAGCTATTGATTTCAGGTCCCCAAGACCCCCTCCTTAGGTTTGATGAATGTGCTAGAGGGGCTCACAGAACGCAGAGAAACATTTTACTTACTGGACTCAGAAACAGCCAGATGGAAGAGATGCGTAGGGCAAGGTATGGGGAAAGGGCATGGAGCGTCCATGCTCTCTCTAAGCCGCCTTTCTCCCAGAATCTCCACGCGTTCACCATTCAGGAAGCTCTCTGAACACTTTCTTTTGGGGTTTTAAAGGGGGCTTCATCACATGGGCATGACTAAGTCATTGGCCATTGGCGATCAGACTCAATCTCCAGCCCCTCTCCCCTCCCGGGAGGTCTGGGAGTGGGACTGAAAGTTCCAACCCTCTCATCACATGGTTGGTTCTCCTGGCAACTAACCTCCAACCTCAGGAGCCTTCCAGAATCACCCAATGAACATAAGAGACATCTTTAAGCTCTCATCACTTAGGAAATTCCAAGGGATTTATGAGCTCTGCCAGAACTGGGATGAACACAAGTATATATTTCTTATTATAAATCACAGTAGCACAGGTACATATCCAGAGTAATCAAACTGAGGGACAAAACTCCCAAACCAACAGCACTGCCACAGTTCACGTGTTTGGTGCTTTTGTAGGGTTCACTCTATGCCAGTTTAACAATCACAGAAGAAAACCAACTTCTCTACTTCGACATTAGAGCTTGGTTTTTGCAGTTGTTTTTATTTTTAAGAATTTTATTGAGATATAATTGACATACAATAAACTGTATGTATTTAAAGTGTACAATTTGATATTTTTTTCTTATTATTAATGTATATATGGCAATCCCAATCTCCCAATTCATCCCCCCCACCCCCCGCTTTCCCCTCTTGGTGTCCATATGTTTGTTCTCTACATCTGTGTCTATTTCTGCGTTGCGAACCGGTGGCTCTCTTTGTGGTTGTTTTTAATCTTACAGCTTCCTCTTTGATCGCCCACCTTCTTCAGCAGATTTGACTAGGAATGACTTTATACTATAATCACAAATAATATCTGTTCTCAGAGGAGGTTTTCCCCACCTGCTCTCAGTCGATCAGCCTCCTGCCATCTTGATTTCCTTTCCTATCCAGTCTAGAATGCTCACCTTCCTCTCTAGTGATGCCCTTGCCAAGCTCTTCAGTTCTTTTCTCTGGTGGCTTCCATTCCACGTACCATGAAACACCCAGCCTGGAATTCATCCTCCTCTCTGCTGCCTCTGCTCCACACTTGGGTGCTCAGACCCAAGAAGAAAATCACAGAGCAGCGCATTTGGTGCCACCACACATGCAGGGTTTTCAAAATCAGTAGCCCTCTCCTTCACTATACTCTGGGTCAGCTCTACTGCCTGCACTGTGGCCCAGGTTTTACAAATAGCTTTTACTCCTCTCAGGCTTGCTGTACTTCCCCACCCACCCCCGCTCTCAATTTTGCCCATATGCTCTAATAACTCTCTCAACGAATTGGCAACCGTCATTCTTACCTTCCACTAATTCATCTCAGCAAAGAACTACCCACCCTGTCTAAGCCTAAACCGTCCCCTTGAGGTCCAGACACAACTCCTTCCATCTCTGGGTCCTGCCTCTAGCAACTGGCCCTTGTCTTTTGCCTTGTCCTCCACACGTCTGTCTCCACGCTCCTTTCCTAAAAAATAAACGAAAAATTAAAAAGCCAACTATCTCTCCTGTATCTCCCCTATCACCCTCTTCCTCTCCTTCTCTACGTATCAAGACATTTGAACAGTAAGTTTGTCTCACAGTTACCACCACCTCAAGACTCATTCAGTCCTTAACACATTGCAATCTGACGTCCATCTGGACCGCCCTCTTGAAAAAATGCCTTGTCAAGAAATGTAAAGACTTCCTGGTTGGTAAATCCAGTGGACTCTTTCAAGTCTCCTCTTACTGTTCCTTTATGTGGCACCTGGCACTGTTAACCACTCCCTCCTTTTGGAAACATTCTTTTTCTTTGGTTCTCCAAACACCATCCTCTCCTGGCCCTTCTTACACCTCTGACCACTCCTGCTCAGTCTCTTCCCAATGCTCTTCTTCCTCAGACCAAAGCATTACAAGCCCCTAGTGTTCTATCTTCTCTAAATAGTCTTCCTGGCTGATCTCATATGCTGATGACTCAAATCTTTATTTATAGCCCAAATCTTTTTCCTGGGCTTTTTATAAATATATCTAATTACATATTATATATATATTCCATAGATGCCTGAAACTCAGAAAACCAACTTAAACCTCGACTCCTCATTTCCCCCCAAATTCAGCCCTAATTGTGTTCTCCATCATAGTGAATGGCCACTCCATTGCCCAATCCAGAAACTGGGAGTCATCCTTGATCCTTTGTCTCCCTCACCTTATAGGTGACAATTCCACTTGTTCAGTATCTCTCAGATCTGCCCCTTTCTCTGTCTCACTGCCCTGGTTCGAGGCCTCACACCTGGCGTTTCATTCTTGGATCTTTATAAAGTGCCTTGACTAATCTTCTTGCCTCCAGGACTGTCTCCCTCCAATACACTGTCCACGTAGCAGCCAGATCACTGTTTCTAAATCGTGAATCTTATTTTGTCCCTTCCTTACTTAAACAATTTCAACAGTTCTAGGATAAAGTTCTAGGGTAAAGTTCTAGGGTAAAGTCCAAAGTCTTTAGCATGTCTTTCAAGGCTTTTCTGGATCCGAAACCGTTCCACATCTCCAACCTCACCTGTTACCTGCTACTGAAAATGTGGGTATAATTAATCAAATCGATTTCACCTGCCTTCATTAATCAAGGTCGTTTTAAGACTTGCATATCCTCTGAGCAGCAGGTAGCCTAAACGATAAGAGTTGTTTTCCAGGAACTTCAAATCAGCTGCATCTAATTGGAGCTGAGCTGCTGGAGATTAGATAGGACCACCGACCCTTCAATTGGGCATGCGCGAGTGTCCGCTAGGTGACCTTTTGACGTCAGAGGCCTGTAGCTTAGTTACACCTGCGCAGAACGAGGATTATCACACCTTTTTCCAAGCGCCTTTCCCCATATTCCCCTCCCTCCCCCCACGCTCCCCACGCTTCAGATCCCGCTGCCTTTTTTCCCGTTGTCCTATAAATACCCCCAGCCCCCTGCCTGGCGGAGGCAGGTCGTCTTGCTTTGCTCAGCTACCTTGCGAGTTAAGCCCTGTTTGCCGCAGACCTCAGCATCTCAGCATTTGGGCTTGCTGTGCATCAGGCGAAGTGAACCTGGTCCGGTAGCGTTACCATCCAGCCTCCCCTCCTACAGCCTGATTTTAGGTACCTAAAAGGCTGCATCTACTTATTTTCCCCCTTGTCCTCGCTTCCCTTTTTCTGGAACACCTCTTTTTGGCTGATGAACTCCTGTTTACCTCTTAAGGCATGTGTCTGGGTTAGGGGTCTCTGCCGTGCCCGTCCCTGTAGCCCTGGGTTTCTACCAGCCTGAGAACCCACCCGTGACGCGCCATCTTCCTCACTGTCCTGCGGGCTGCTTGGGAGCAGGGCTGAATCTTACTCATTTTTGCATCCGTGGCCTCTTATCTTCACAAGGGGGGACTTAGAAGCAAGTGGGAAACAATGAAAACAGGATTGGCGGTGGGGGGACGTGGGGGGAGCCAGGAGCCACTCAACAAAGCAAGGGAAGTGAGGTCAGGAACCAGCCAAATGTGAGCAGCCCTTTTCTTGGCAGAGAACTGACAAAAGCAGAGAGCAGGGGTGAGTAGAGCTCTGTTGGGAAGAGGGGCCCCGAGCCCCAGGTTGGAGCCAGGGAGAGCAGACTTCTGGTGGAGGAACCATTCCCTGGTGGGGGCAGGTCTGGGTGTCAGCTGGAGTAGAAGGGCAGGGGTTTTACTCTCCGCGGGAAGGCTCTGAGAAGCGGCCAGAGACCGTGGTCTGTGGGTGACCACGCAGCTGAGAATGCACAGGGGCTGCAAACCCAATGGAAGAAACAGATTAAGGCAGATTTATTTGGGGCCAAGAGATGAGCCCTGAGCAGTCTAAAAGGCCCTTGGCTTTTCTCCCATTCCCAAGGAAACATATCAAGACACTGTTTCTCCCTCCAGTTTTTCAAAGTCTCAGTGAAAATGTTTCCTTTTTGTGTGCATCTCCTTGACAAATATACACACAATGGGCCTGATACAAAAAATGCCTGTCTCATGAGCTCCCATCGCTCTTCATACCATCTCCTGCGAATGTTGATACAATATTTATTAAGGCTTAAATAGCACTGTTAAGTGCACATGTTGATTTAGAGTGATGGAGTGTGTCAACACAAAGAACAGGAACTTAGCCGCAGAGTAGCGACCCCCCAAAGGACAAGTAGATACATCATTAGCTGAAGACGGAAGCCAGCAAATGTCACCAGCAGGGAAGAATTACTCTTTAATTAGGGCTTGCTTTATACCTATTAACACCAATTTTTTATATATACATTTTCAAAAACATTTTTGAAAATGTGTGCAGAGTTTCAAAATTCAAACAGCACAGTTTTAAAATTCAAACATTTTTGAAAACGTGCATAGTTTCAAAATTCAAACAGTTATTAAATAAAAACATCGTATCCCCTCCCCTACCCAAGTCCCACACTTCAGAGGAAACCCCTTTTAACCTTATGTTTTTAATCCGTCTGATAAGTTACCACCATAATTCTAAACGATACGCTTAAATCTCAGCTTTGTAATTTACCAGCAATAGAAATCATTTCCATCCTCTTTGATAGAGAAGGAATTCAGCTCACATTTCCACTCCTCTCTCTCTCTCTTCTGAGTTTTGCTAGTTATATTAGTGTGTGTTTTTTCTACTAGTTGCCTTTACACTTTTAAGTGATATATACATAATCCTCTAGTTTTGTTCCATCTTCTTTGCACAGTATCGCTCATCTCATCCCAAAGTAAAACGGGGAAAGTTGCATCCCCTACACTTACCCTTCCCTCCTCCTGCTCTCAACTTGATTTCTGCCAGCTGGAGCATTACCTTTATAACGTCTTTTATGACACGCACATTCTATGCTATAACTAAAATTAGGTCTTATGTGTTCATTATAAAAATTGAAACTAGTAACCATGAAATTATAATTAGGTAAATGTGATCATTCAACTGTTAGCCACTGCAGAAGTAGTGTGATTAGGTCCACTGAAAATGAAATATAATGATTTGTCCCTGATTCAGAGGAGAAAGTCCCAAGGATTAAAGTCTCATGACCTCTCTTCACATTCCATCAAGTGATCAGGCTACAGTTTTACTCATTTTGTATTTGGATCAAACCTTTCTTCTTTAACTTTTTCAATTGTTTTCTTGGTACTTCTGATTTCTTGGGCTTTTTTCTTGTTGAGAAGAAAGAAAACCCTAAGTCTTCCCCACTGGGCTAAAAACTCCCAGCTTCTTAATTGTCCTGCCTGTTAAATCTTGCTCTTTCTATTCTTGGAGGAAGTCCTGTTAGGTTTTTGACCTGGTGTTTTGGAGCTGTGTTTTTCGGGCTGCTGCAGAGGTGTCATCCTTTCCATTTCACACCTAAAATTCTACCACTCTTTCTTGGACCGTGAGATGCTTCCCTCTCTCCTGTACTCTCGACAGAGAACATCCTCAAATAAATTTTTTTTTTAAAAGGAAGTTTGCTTGGTAAAGATTCTGAATTCATTTTGAATCCAGCATGGCTGGAAAAGTGTTCATTTTACCTTCACATTTTTAAAATTTTTATTTATTTATATGCCTGTGCTTGGTCTAAGTTGCCACATGAGGGATCTTCAGTTGTGGCATGCAGGATCTAGTTCCCTGACAAAGGATCAAACCTGGGCCCCCTGCATTGGGAGCACAGAGTCTTAACCACTGGACCACCAGGGAAGTCCCTTTATCTTCATATTTAATTGATAAGTTTGGCTGGATACTAAATTCTAGATTTAAGATCTTTTTTCCCCCTCAGAAATTTAAAAACCATTATTTCTGTCCTCCAGTGTTTTGATAAGTCTTATGCCTATAATACTCTTATTCTTTTATTAGTAACCCCTCCCTCTCTCTCCATGCTTCTAGAACAGCAATGTACAATAGAAATATAATGTGAGCCATACGTGTAATTTAAAATTTTTCTAGCAGCCACTTAAAAGTAAAAAGAAAGATGAAATTAATTTTATAGCATATTTTCACTTAATCTAATATATCCAAAATAGAATTTCAACATGTACTGAATATTTTACAAGTTATTATTTATATACTTCACATTATTTTCCTGATACTAAATCTTTTAAATCTAGTGTATATTTTACACCTATAGTACATCTCAATCTGGACTAGGTACATTTCACGGGCTCAATAGCCACATGTAACAGCTGTCTCTAGACAGTACAGGTCTATAATCTTATTTTTGTAGTGTATTGCTTCACCTAAAGATATGAGTCTTTTTTCATTTTCTTGCTCAGAGATCAGTGTGCCTTTTGAATTTTAAAATTTGTGTTTTTCTTTTCTTATTAGACAAATGCTACTACAGTTTGCGTCATCGTTTTGTCTCCCTTTTATCCAGACCTCTCATTACATGAATGCTGGATCTTCTGGACTGATAATTTTTGTCTCCTAATTCTCGTATTTTTCATCTTTTTATCATTTTGCTCTGTGCTCTGAGAGATTTCATCAAATGCATCTTCAGCCATTTTATTACATTTTTATATTAGTGCTCAAATTTTTAATCTCCAATGATTGTTTTGGTTTTTCTGGAGATTTTTTCATAGCAGCCTGTTCCTGCTTTATTGGTATAAGATCTTGGATCTCTCTGAGGATTCTAATCAGAGTGATTAAAATTCTCTCCATTCCTGAGGTACCTTTTTCCTTTGTTTATGTTCTTCTCCTGCATTGTTGTTTTCTTTACTGTCTGCTGATCTTGGACTGCCCATTCATATTTATGAATGAAGTGCTTAGCTGACTAGTATAGGAAGCCGTGATGGGTTTCCTCTAAGAAGATGTGCATTTCCGCACATCACCGGGCTCTCACCTGCATCAGGGCAATAGTGGTGGCTGATGGGGAACTCACTTCTTGAAAGCTGGCACCTCCTTATACCCCCTCCCAAACTCATTGCCAAAAAATTTTAACGGGTTTTACTGTATGGCCCCAGCACACACAGGAGGAGCCCTACCTTTCTCCAGACAGCTCGGTTCCTTCCTGTAGGTAGCTCTGTTTGGGTTCATTAATTCAGTCTCTTACAGAAATTAGAATCTCTGGGCTGCAGAGGTCCTCCCCACTTCCATTCTTGCTCTGCCATAGATTTCTTCTTCACTGTTGTTTCACTGGGATTTTGTGGTCACCTGCCATCTTGAACCGAAAGGCTACTTTTCTTTAAGGGAAGTCTTCCTCCTCTCCTAAAACTGTTGTTTCCCATAATATAATGAACAAAGCTTTGACATTTTTTTTTTAAATAAACTTATGTATGTATGTATGTATGTACTGGCTGCATTGGGTCTTCAATGCTGCACACAGGCTGTCTCTAGTTGCAGCAAGTGGGGGCTACTCTTCATTGTGGTGCACAGGCTTCTCATTGCGGTGGCTTCTCTCGTTGCAGAGCACGGGTTCTAGGCTCACAGGCTCAGTAGTTGTGGCGCACGGGCTTAGTTGCTCCGTGGCATGTGGGATCTTCCTGGAGCAGGGCTCGAGCCCATGTCCCCTGCATTGGCAGGTGGATTCTTAACCACTGTGCCACCAGGGAAGTCCCAAGGGTTTGACTTTTGAATTTGATTTTTGTGACAGAACTTCTATTGGCCAAAGTATAGTTTTTTTATACTGTTAAATAGTGATCGGTCTCAAGGGAAATTCAAACAGAGCACAGCGTTCGTCTCCAGAGATTTAAGTTGGAACATTTTTAAGGGGTGTAGAGAGACTCTGTCAACCATTTCCCCTCTCCTCCTCCCCTAACAATGAGTGCTCGGGTGGAACTGAGGGATAAGGGTTTGCCTGTGCTTTGTCATCTGCAGTCTCGGGGAAAACACTGGCCTCATGCTGAGGGGACGTGGATTCTAGTCTCTGTGTCATTGCTCTGGGTTCAGGCGATGGTTTCCTAACACTTCTGAGCTTCAGCTGCCTCCGCTGTAAAGAGGACATGAGCACTCTTCCTGCCTTCCTCATGGGGCCAGGGAAGGAGGAGAAGAGCTAATGTACTGACATATCTTCATTCAAATTTTGTTGGTTGATCCAATGAAGGGTTTAAGGCACGCATCTCATTTTAAGGGCCTGCCTGCTCTGTGGCTAAAGGCCAACAGGCTGCTCAGCCTCCCTGCCGGCTTCCAGCTTGGCATGCAGAGTGGACCAGGCTCTGCCTTCTCTCCCGGAGGACTTTCCAGAATGACTTTGGGGATCATCCCAAAAGCAAAGGAAGCACAGGTAGCTCTGGTCAAAGCCTTCCCTGATTCAGGGGCCACCAGCCTTCCCAAGCCAACCGTTTCTCGTGCGGGGGAAGAAAAACCACAGCCTGTGTATCAGATACTCATTCAGCCCTGGGAAGGCTGGGGAGATGACAGGGGTCTACAGGAAAGGGCTGGGAACTACGAAGGGGCCCGTGGTCATTTAGTCTCACACCCTCCTTTTAGAGATAAGGGCCCAAGTGGCCTTGAGAGAGAAAGGGACTTGCCCAGTTAGTGACAGAGCCAAGAGTGAGTCTCTCGGGCTTATGTGTGATCATCACATATGACGTGGCAACCACGAAAGTTTCATTGTGAAGCATTTCCTGGAAATGAACTTCTTTAATATTGCCAAACTGGGTTTGTGGACCGTGACCTTAACTTCAAGCCCAGGAAGGCTTTGGGCCCCAAATCTGTGCAAGCACCTGCTAGAATTCACAGCCTGTAAGAGACCTCTTGGGGGGACATTTCCACTGGCCCAGTCCCCAGGCCACCTCCCTTCCCAGTGGCCTCTGAGTCCCCAGCTGGCAGCAGCACCCATGCCCACACTTTGCACCAAAGTGCCTGGCACATTACAGGGTCCCACTCTCTCCAAGGGGCCCCAGGGCCCCACCAGAGAAGGGTAATGGCAGAAAGCCATAATGTATTAAAACAGTAGATTAAAACAAACAAGGGCATTTTGGATCACATTACACATCACTTTCCTCACGTCTGACAACAGAAAAAAATCAAAGATGGTAAAAGACAATCGGAGACCATAATGGTCTAATAACTTGGTGATAAAAGTGCTTGTGGGAGCAGCGTGAGAGCCGTCTGCTCCTGGTGCAGGAATCAAAGCTCTCCTCCAAATCCACAGTGGTGTACTCAGAGGCATTACTGCTTAAGTGCTCGTTTAAGACTTCCTCCAAAATGCAGCGCACTCGCTGCAGAATCGTAATTAGGCCTCAGTTGTGGGCCGTATTCACACACTGTGCATCATCCTTAAAGATGACAGAAAAAAATTACCCGAGGCCACGTGGAGTGACTATTCGATCTTTCACCATCATCCTCCATGGGAAAAAAAGAAAAAAAAAAAAACCACCCACTTAATAATCCCCTGTCTAGACTCACAGATTTCTGAAATCCGAACAATATGACTTCGTCTTGTTTTGAAATAGAAGAAGAAAAGTCGGGCATGCAGGAAGGCTGTGAGCACTAGAACCCTGGTATTTGCATGACTGGGCTGGACCTGGTCAGATCCATAGGAAAGTAAAAGTGAAATTCTTTTTCCGCTCATGGGGTGCTGTCAATACCCAGTGAGACAAAAGTTCCAGCAAGATCACAAATCAAGTTTATCAGGAGTATACCAGCCCCCAGATGATTAAACACACGGAGTATGTAATTTTTTTTAAGCTCTTTATTGGAATGTAATTGCTTTACCCTGTTGTGCCAGTTTTTGCTGTACACCAAAGTGAATCAGCTATATTTATACATATATCCCCATATCCCCTCCCTCCCGAGACTCCCTCCCACCTTCCCCATCCCAGCCCTCTAAGTCATCACCCATCATCGAGCTGATCTCCCTGTGTTATGCAGCAGCTTCCCTCTAGCTATCTATGTTACATTTGGCAGTGTATATATGTAAATGCTACTCTCTCACCTTGTCCCGGCTTCCCCTTTGCTCCCCCACCCCCCCACCCTGTGTCCTCAAGTCTGTTCTCTACATCTGCATCTTTATTCTTGCCCTGTCACTGGGTTCATCTGTACCATTTTTTTAAGATTCTATATATATGAGTTAGCATACGGAATTTGCTTTTCTCTTTCTGGTTTACTTTGCTCTGTATGACAGACTCTAGGTCCATCCACCTCACTACAAATAACTCACTTGCATTCCTTCTTATGGCTGAGTGATATTCCATTGTATATATGTGCCACATCTTCTTTATCCATTCATCTGTTGATGGGCATTTAGGTTGCTTCCATGTCCTGGCTATGGTAAACAGTGCTGCAATGACCATTGTGGTACATGTTTCTTTTTGGATTATGTTTTTTTCAGGGTATATGCCCGGGAGTGGGATTGCTGGTTCATATGGTAATTCTATTTTTAGTTTTTTGAGGAAACTGCATACTGTTTTCCACAGTGGCTGTACCAATTTGTATGTAATCTTTTGAAAACAACTTTTGCCTAACAGTTTGTATGATGAAATAAAACACCACATTGTACGATGAAATAAAACACCACAGAAAAACACTCAGTTGTTTCTCCGTTACTCCTTTTTTCCCCAAACATTCGCCTCTCAAACCCATTCCCACCCCTAAGTTTCTGCTCCAGGAAATAGCTTTCTAGGAACGGACTAACAAATCTGAGCATCTCTCATGCTCATCATACCAGTCTCCCCCCCCCCCACCCCCGGTTCCTATTCTCCATTGAAAGAAAAACTCTATTCGAATCAGCTCCCCAAGGGAATAGGCCTAAACTTGATTTCAGGTCGTCTTTGTTTGTATTCCGAACTTGCCATTTCTTCATCTTCTGTCATTTCTTCATTGTCTTTTCTAAACTGATCACACACACAGAATAGCATATATTTATTGGTTGTTGTTGCTTGTTTTTGTTTTTTGTTTTTGTTTTTTCTATTTCCCATCACCAGAAACACTTATGATTCACTGGCTGGTCTGTGATCCCACTTGGCTCTTGGCCATGTGTGGCCTTAGTTCGATTGGCTTTTCCATGGGTGGCAATCTTTGAGCACACAATCGTCTGTTCCATTTCAGTGTGTTTCTCATCAAGACCCAGTGCAGTGCTCATGGCAGAGCCTCAACGAACCCTTGCTCTGTTGACTGAACTGTTGAATCCAGCCAGCTCTCATCTGGAGACTCGGGAATAAGGATAACAAGAGAGAACAGAAATCTCTAAACAATGCCCAAATGTCATTTATGTTGTTAATTTTTCTCGTCTTGTCTCTCACTCCCCACCCCCACTGCCCCAAAAAAATTTCCTTCCCATCTTCATCAGACTTGGCTGGAAAGCAGTCCATCTTTTCTTCTAGCTTTGCAAAATGTAATTACAAGCAGAGACATAATTATGAAAGAGAAAGATATAAAAGGCCATAACCCTCATGGTGGTTCAAACCCAAGGTAATCAACAGTTGACTGGATGTCATCACATACATTTTCTTTAGGAAAATGGTAAACGCTTTGACATCTGTGTTCTCTTTCCTTTCTCTTAAGTTTTATTAGCCACCAAAGCATTTGTAGACAGTTTCCGAATTTGAGAAACCATGACACATAGATTTATTCTATTTTCATGACAACTCTGGGTGCTCACAGATTATTTCCACTTTACGGAATTTAAAATCTGCACTTTGATAAGACCCTCATGGCTAATAAAGGAGGTATTACAAGTCAGTGAAAAAGGAATAAATTATTCAAATATGATTTTAGAAAAATTGGCTGTCTTGGTGGTGGGAAATATCTAAATCCTCATTTCACACCATAAAATAAAATAAATTGCAGACGTTAAAATTATATTACCTCCCCCAATCATAAAAAGCTATAAGAAAATGTAGGCAAATATTTATTTCTGACCCCCAGATTGGAAGAATTCTTCAAACATAAAACAATGTGGGAAATCACAAAGAAAAAGACTAACAGAGTATACCACACAAAGATTTTGATGTCTAGTTCTAAAAAATTAAAATCAAAGCAAACTGGAAAAATATTAGCCATATACATGACAGGCAAAAGGTAAATATTCCTACTATATAAGAAATCTATACAAATCAATAAGGAAAAGAAGTAGAAAAATGGGCAAATGTTATGAATAGACAACTTACAAAAGAGAAAATACATGTCTGCCTAATACACATAAGAAAAACTATTCAGCCACAAAAAGTAATCAAAGAAATTAAAGACTAAGTCACCAAATACAGCTTCTTGCTTATCAAATTAGTAAAATACAGAAAGATTGATAGTACCAGACACTACAGAGGTGAAGTGAGAGGAATATAAATTATATGACCTTTCTGGAAGGCAGTTTGGCAATGAGTATCAAGAACCTTGAAAATAATCATGTTCTCTGGCTTGGTAATTGCTCTTTAAGGAAGGACTCTATCCTAAAAAGTGATCAGAAACTTAGACTGACTGTATATACATTAATACATATAAAATAGATGACTAATAAGAAAAAATATCAAATGGTACACTTTAAATATGTGCAGTTTATTGTATATCAATTATATCTCAATAAAATTCTTTTTAAAAGAAAAAAACGTAGGCTGAGATGTATGTGAAAGACCTTCTTTTGAGGGTAATTTATGCGAGTAAAATATGGAAACGATGTTCCCCCAACAGGAGAGTGGTTTAAATTATGGTGTATCTACAGAATGGAATATTATAAAGACATTAATGTTTTAATAATTTTGGTGGCAAGAGAAAATATTTATGAAATAGTGTTCAGGGAAAAAATGCTGGCTGCAAAATGGTCTGTAGTGTAAGATCTTAAATATATAAACACAGGCTTAGAAAAAACCACTGGAAAGCAATGCCCAGAGTGGTTACCAGTGAGTTGAAAAACGATTACACGCTTTAAAAAACGTATTTCTAATTTTCTACAATGAAAGGCATTTATTTTCTAGCCAAAAAAAAAAAATTTGAGAAAAACATCCATGTTTTTAGTGAAAAAGTCTCAAAAAGGTAAACAGCATGATGGAACTTAATTTCCTATGACATGATTCCACATGTTCTTCCACCTTACCTCACTTTTTCATTTCGCAGGAGAAAAAAAGTCTCCCTAAGGGCTAAAAAGTTCACAATACTCTAAAACCACTTCTGAGTTGGTAAATCTACATAGTTTCAATTATAGAGTTACTAGTAATTAGTCCTCATTGGTGCTTCTGTGTTATGCTTTTTCTGTTTAATATTATTTAATATTTAAATTTCCACATGTCAGCAGAGTCAACATGCACATCATTTTATGATGTGGCAGTCATTGCTGTGTTCACCAAAGCCTGTCGCCCTTCCACTCTGGGCATGTAGTGATGTATTCCCCAGGCTTCCTCCCAGTCAAGTGCAGTCAGATGCCTGAATTCTGGCTGTGGGTAAAAGTAAGGTTGCCGCTAGACCTCCAGATCTGGTTCATGAAATCTTCCCTGCCGTCCTCTGTTACCCTCGTTCCCTCATCCACCTCTAAGACGCAGGGAGGAAATGGTGGAGCCACTAAATGGCAGGAGCCTGGGTCCCTGAGTGACTGTATGGAGTAGAGAAACTCCTTTCCCCAACCGACCCCACGCTAGAGTGTGATGTGGGCAGGAAAAAAACTTCTACTGTGATGAGTCATTGAGGCTTGAACTGTTTGTCAGAGCAGTAATCTTATCCTGGCCCTGAAGACATAGCTACTATCCCATCATCTTAACAGATCATAGTCTTGGATGTTTTCACTATTGCTAAATAATACCACAATTATCTTTGAACAAATTATGCTGTTTCTTTTGTTCCTTCAGGCTTATACTCATCGAGTATATTCCCCAGATGGGATGACCAGGGGCAATTCCCACACATCACTGGGGGGTTAACAACTTCATAGCTCTTGTTTGTTATGCTGTTGCCAGACTGCTCTCCAGAGATCCTGGCGCAAATGACAGCACCACCAATAACGTGTGTCCGCACATTCCCAGCAGCACTGGGTTTTCAGTTATGTCTGTTAATTCCTTAGCACCCATTAGAAGGTGCCTTTAAAAAAAGAAGAAAAAAAAAAAAGCTGTTTATTGGGATACAATTGCTTTATGCTGTTGTGCCAGTTTTTGCTGTACAACAAAGTGAATCAGCTGTATTTACCCATATATCCCCATATCCGCTCCCTCCTGCAACTCCCTCCCACCCTCCCTGTCCTGGCCCTCTAAGTCATCACCCACCATTGAGCTGATCTCCCTATGTTATGCGGGAACTTCCCACGAGCTATCTATTTTACATTTGGTAGTGTATATGTGTCAATGCTACTCTCTCACTTCGTCCCAGCTTCCTGTTTGCCCCCTGCCCCCGTGTCCTCCAGTCCATTCTCTACATCTGCATCTTTATTCTTGCCCTGTCACTGGGTTCATCAGTATAGGAGGTGCCTTTAAAGAGCTTTTCCTTAGATCATTTGCACTGGTGACACTTAGTGGGAGACCCTCTACTACAGAGTATGTGGCAGATCTGATTTTACTCCACCAGCCCTACCTTATTCCTTCCCCTTTGGCCTGCCCTCTGATAGAGGCCGCCACAGGGACACTCACAAGACCTGCATTAGGAAAGTGATGACATTGCAAAACACAGTAAAAGGAATCAAGCTTTTGCTTCTGCGTTACAAAAGAGGCTTTTGGAAACTCACAGAAGAGACTAGAGTTTTAAGGAGGGAAGAAAGCTTTCTGTGTTTCAAAGCCTGGCTTTTGAGCCTAAGAAGCCTCAGGCCTGAAGGACTCAGGGCATACAGCTGAGGCATAAATAATAGATTTGGAAGAATACGTGATCAGTCAGAGCCAGACAGCTCTGCCCCAGGCTAGATAAAGTTTCTCTGGGCTGAGGGAGCGGAGAAGTAGACAAGGAAGAGAGAGCTTAAATGGTGGGTCCCGAAGGCAGAGGTCTGTGACCCAAGCCCTGAGGGGCAGGTCGAGGCCCAGGGTCCTGCACTCCGTATGTGCCTGAGCGGGGGAGTAGGGGAGTGTCCTTTCAGGAAGGCACCGTTCTGAGCACCGTGGATACACATAGAGTCCTTGTTCTCATGGAGCTGACATCCTAATGGGGAAAGAGACAATAAACAAACAAAACAAATAAACAAATATATATATGGGTGTGTATATATGTATACTGTTAGTGGTGATAAGTGCTCTGCAAACAAAAAAAAAGGACCAAGCAGGATGGTTGGTGGTATTACTTTAAATAAGGTGTCAGGGAAGGCCTCTCTGGAAACATGACATTTAAACAGTGAAGTAGGGAGGGAACCATGAGTACATTTGGGCATAGCACGTTCTAGGAAGTGAGAACAGCAAATGCAAAGGCCCTGAGACAGAAATGTGTCTTGGCATAGGCAGATCTGCAAGGAGGCCAGTGTGGCTAGGGCAGACACAGACACAGAGAGAGAGAGACAGAGAGAGAGAGGGATGGTGGGAGAGATGAAGTCAGAGAGGTCCCAGGGAGGCAGGGCGTAATCAGGCTATCCGGGCAAACAGGACAGAGGCAGCTGTACTGAATACAAGGCCTCTCTCCTCCTTTCCCAGATTAGTGTATAAGCTCCAGGCTGTGAAGAGCCAAGGCAATGAGGATGTGGTGTCACAGGGGGAAATGTCTGGGCTGCAGTCACATCAGATGTGACCAATGATCCCCAAGATCTCCATGGCATCCTCCTCCTGGCTCCCCACTGCTGGACCTCTGTGCCTACTGCCCTCTCCCCACCCTTGGGCCTCTCCTAAGCACACAGAAGATCTGTGGAGGGGCGTCTGCAGGATGCTAAGCAAAGTCCAGAGGAGACGCTGGTCTTTGGGCCCTGACGCCCCCTTGTCCCCTGCTGTTCGTGCTGCCGCAGGCCTGACCTGTCATATATACACCCTGGTTTTGAAATCCCCACCCCTTCCTTGAGCTCGGGAATTTAGACTAAAGCAATCAGATTATGTGAAGAAATATCATGAACATCAAAATATGAAATAACCTTCCTTGGAAATTAGTTGCTAACTAACATAAATAAGGCACTAACCAGGTGAACATTCATGGAAGAGGAGTTTCGTTTGATTCGGGGTGTTTTTTTTGGCAGTTTCTTACCTATTTTTCCACTTGGGCAGGTAAAACACACAGACATCTGCATGCTCTAGAAAAACAGGAATCAGGAATCTGGCACCAGCTATCGACAGATTGCCACTCCTGTTCTAAATGAACTGCCCACCTGGGCCTCCTTTTCATCTCAAAGGCCACTTGGCATCACCCCATTCATCTGCACAGACTGTCAAATTCTCTCCCCCGGACTTCTCCTGTGACCTTCATTTTATTCTCTGCTCGTGCCTGAGTGTGGTGGCTGAACAGGATTGATTAAAGTTTTAGGCCTGTCTTGTTTTAATTCAAGAGCTAAACGGAGCATTTAAATGAACTTGTGGCAGGACCAACTGTCAGGATCCTGAAATCTGGTTAACATTTCTCCTCGGCAATCCCACCCCCCCCATTATCACTGCTCTGGCTCCAGGTTGGTTTCTAGGTGATGTTCACGGCTGGTTCAAAATGATATCATTGGAGTGAGTGAGAGTAGATTAATGTTCATTTCCATCCATCCATCCATCACTGGTGGTCCTGGCTTCATTAACTGTGCTCCAGTCACGATTGCCCTGCACTTCCCATAATTCACCAAGGGCTCTAATGAAGCAGGATTGAGTTTGTCAGTTTCCCCAGTTTTGACCAGAAGGGAGAACAGTTCTCTGGTGCCAAGCATCTTTTATCCTGGAGAGAGAATGTGAAGAGAAGAGGCCAGAAAGCCCGGCACGGTGACACAAATGTCAGAACGTGCTCATTCATCATTTCTATTTACGAACACCGAGAAGGGCTTCCACAAGATCACGGATGCTGAACTCATACCCTTTCTTCTGCCCTGGGTCTTCAGTCTGATTGCTGTTTTTCAGGGAGTCACCTGGTCCCTCCATTCTGTTTGTCTGCTGTAATTACCTATGGCTTCTCTTGTGACAGAGGAAGAAGCACAAGAGAAGAAGCGCAGGCATCCATAACCCAGGGCTGGATCAGGCAGATAACGTCACAGCCATGCCCCTGCTAAATTCTCAAGGGTCTGCTCATCCACCCATGCATCAACCCAAGTCAACCCACTCAGTTCAACAAACACTTATCACTCACCTTCTGTGTGACAGGCACTGTGCCAGGTGCTGGGGTGTTTTAAAATGTACCAAGGATTTGGTTTTAATTCGGGTTCAGTGAGGTGAACAGATCAGGAGATGACTGCCACTGAAAAGGCAGTTTCTGACACCCATCAGCCAGTCCTACAGATTCCATGCTGATGCAATGGAATACTACACAGCAATAAAAAGGAAACAAGCTACAAATATATACATGCAACAACATGGATGAATCTCAGAGACATGATGGCTGTAAGATGCCAGATGCAAAAGAGGTCCATTTACATGAGGTTCAAGAACATCTAAAACTTACAGAGGTCACAATAGGGGTTACCTCTGGGTGGGTGGGTATTGACTTTGAAGGTACCAAGGAACTTTCTGCGATCCTGAAAGTGGTACAGAAGATGCTCTGCATGGTTGTTATAT
The DNA here is from genome assembly GCF_030028045.1 of Hippopotamus amphibius kiboko. Classification (NCBI taxonomy): domain Eukaryota; kingdom Metazoa; phylum Chordata; class Mammalia; order Artiodactyla; family Hippopotamidae; genus Hippopotamus; species Hippopotamus amphibius. The sequence goes on from NC_080196.1 coordinate 97,845,124, forward strand.
GATGAATACAAATGTTAAAAAAGAAAAAAAAGGAAAAGGAAAGATATTTTGATACTTACAATTCCCAAGAGCATGTAGGGCTACACAGGGAAGCACCAGATCAGTCAGGAGGCAGAATGAGGGAGGGGAAAGCAAGGGCAGGTGTCCTTATGGTGGTTTTCATGGGGAGGAATGGGTGAGGCAGGGTAAGCAGCTGAGCAAGCTTGGGATTGGATAGTTTGAAGAACTTCCACAGCCTCTGAGCTGTAGAAGAGCCTGTAAAAGCTGGTCCCCACTTCTCTGGTACCCAGCCCTGGGGTGATTTAGGACCAGAGGATAATGTCCTGGATTGCAGAGCCTGATGAAAGGAGGCAAGCGGGGTGTATGGACTTGGGATTGGTTGGTTTGCATATCAAAGGCATGCTTGCAGACAGTTGTTTGGTAGCTCTAGGAATTAGCTAACACTGGGAGGGGCAATTTCTTCCTGGTCTGCAAGACCGCAAGATGTCAAAGCATCATACAGTGTAGACAATAAAAAAGATGATGAATACATGAGGTTTCTCAAAATGACAGACTCTACCCTTGATGAGCTCACAGACCTCAAAACAATTTGATACCATATGGTACAGGAAGTACCAGTCATCTCTGGGGATGTCTGCTCAGTTCACAACCTCCCACTCTTGCAAAATAGACTCCAAATTGAAAGAACTAGCAATCACCAAGTTGGTAATTCATGACTTTACCACCACCATTGCCACCCCTGCCATGGCTAGTTGGACCAAAGTGGACCCCTGATCCCAAGCTCAGCCAATCAAATGTCCCCTCCCACTAACTTGGAATTAAGCGAGACTGCAGACCTGTGTGGGTGCAAATTGTAATGGTTAAACACAGGAGCCAGGAGACAATCTTACTTCACCATACAGACTAGACCAGCAATCCCCAACCCTGACTACACATAGAGCCATGTGGGAAGCTTGCAAGAAATTCTTACACCAAGATCACAACTCAGATCACTTACATCAGAATCTCTGAGGGTGGGGCCCGGTTATCAGAGCCCCTGTTTCCAGCCTGATTCACCCTATACATCCACCAAAACTGAATTCTCTGGACTTCCCTCATGGTCCAGTGGTTAAGAATCTGCCTTCCAATTCAGGGGATGCAAGTTTGATCCCTGGTCGGGGGAACTAAGATCCCACAAGCTTGGGGCAACTCAGCTCAAAGGCTGCAACTACTGAGCACATGTGCCACAACTAAGACCCAACACAGCCAAAATAAAAATAAATATTTTTATAAAAACAAAAAACCAAAAAACTGAACTCATGTCCTGGACCCTCCCAGGGCACCACTGTGGAAGTCACATGGGACTGTACTGTCATTTGGGTGGATATTCTACACGTCCATTGACCATGGAGCATTGAAATAGGAAAATTGGGGAGATCTGTGGTCATTGTTCTCCCGCTAAGCTTCTAATAAAATGAATGACCATCCAAGGAAGATGTGTGGTGGACCCAAGATGTCAATACATCAATTAACCAAGAAATATTTTTAGAGTGGAGGATGACTGAGAGGAAAGATGAATGTCCTGCCTTTAATTAAGCTGCAGAAGGAGTTTAGATGTCGATGTAGACAAATACACATAAAGATACATATGCCCACGTGTAGTCTATTTAATTGACAGTAGGAAACCAAGCATAATACACACTGAATGAATGGTATTCCACATGATCAGAAATGAAACATCACTCTGATCCAGGAAGACTTCCTGGAGGTCAGGGTATTTAACCAGGTCTTTTGAGGAAAGGTGGGCTTCAAACAGTGGTGTGCAGGCTGCACACTGCAGGCTCGCAGACCAAGGTAACCAGCTGTGTGGGCGCTTGAAGGAGCATCACCCCCACCCCACTGTGAAGAAGAAGCTGTTCTCTGCCCTCTCCCCAACCTGCTCCAGCAGCTCTCCTCAGTCTAAATCATCCTCAGTTCATTACTCTCCTACAGCCTTGGGGTTTAGCCCCTTCCCCCACAGGGTCACTTCCTTCTCTATCCGGCAAACCAGGGAAGGTCAGGCACTTCAACTGCTACTCGTCTAAATCCAAGAAAGCACAAGGACCCAGGTGGGGCCCTCTGACTTCCCATGGAGCAGATGTCAGGAGGAGACTCAGGTGATCAGGAAAGAGAGGAGACCTGGTCTCATCCCAGGGTGGATGCCACCTTTCAAAGACATGGTGTGGGACTTCCTAGGTGGCGCAGTGGTTAAGAATCTGCCTGCCAATGTGGGGGACGTGGGTTTGATCCCTGGTCCAGGAAGATCCCATGTGCCACAGAGGAACTAAGCCTGTGTGCCTCAACTACTGAGCTTGTGCTCTAGAGCCCGTGCTCCACAACAAGAGAAGCCACTGCAATGAGGAGCCCACGCACCACCATGAAGAGTAGCCCCCACTCACCGCAACTAGAGAAAGCCTGTGTGCAGCAAAGAAGACCCAATGTAGCCAATAAATAAATTTATTAAAAAAAAAAAAGAAGACATTGGTACATCAGATACTCCAAACTCAGTCAATTCACACTGGAACCGGACCCTACCTTCAAAACAGCTGCTCTAAGAGGTAGAGACAGGCAAGGGCTTTGCTGCAGCAGCTCAGCTCTTCCTGGGAGCTAATCTCTAAATGCCCAGGACCTGGAGCCAGTATAAAACCTAGTCATTTCAGAGAAAATGTCCTTCCTGCATTCTGTCTCCACATTTGCAAATCCCTCCCCAGCTTGAGAAGAACCCACCATCCTAGTGAGAACCCTCTTCCCTCTGAGGCATTCCTCGTGCCCTCTGACTGCCCCCAGGCAACCCCCGCTCCCCGTTCTCCCTCTCGCATCCCTTCCTAGCTGCAGCGGACTCTCAAGTATTTAGCCTAAAATTCTTAAATATTTGTCTGGCTCTCTAAGGCCTTCAAACCCACAGCCCCCAGTCAGAGTTTCAGGCCAGGAGCGTCCCTTGCTGCGCCCTTGAGGGGGGAGCCTCAGATTTCCACACATCTCTGCTCCTTTAAAAATGAACCTTCCCGCTATCCGGTTTGGGCATGAGAACAACATCTGGGGACAGATGTCTCGGGGTCGCCTTTGTCATGGGGCTCACTGTCCCTCTCTGTGCAATCCAGGGTGGACCTTGACCTCTCTCCAAGGACGCCCCTCCCCCGCTTCTGAATCCCCTTTACAGGCTTTTTCTCATCACGGCAGCTTATTTGCAGCTGTAGGTTTTGAGCGGGACTGGGCTCCTGTTCTTCCTGCTGCTGTGGAACATTTCCCAGGCCACTAAGGAGTAGAAACGCTCCTCACACACATTTTTGAAAGACCTTGGTAACCTTGGCATAAATCAGTAGCAACCCATTTACAGTTTTAGAATATTCTGGATAATTTATTTGGTGTCAAGGAGCCTGAGCCCTCACTTTCCACCTGGGCCCTGCAGGGCCCCACTACGTTTCCCTTGCATGTTTGTTTTGGTTTGCCCTGAAATGCTAGCCAGCCACAAGGAGACCTTTATCATTATTCCAAATAGATTTTTCCCCTTTGTAATGACAGACTCTGGGGAGGTTGGACACTGAGCCAGTGCTTCTTCCCCTTTTAAAAAAAAAAAAAACAACAACTAATATAGAAGTCTTCCTTCCATGCCAGGCAGGCTGCAGCTCTCAGATTTCAGCCTTGGTTTGCTGTCCTTCCTGAGAGTTTGAACCCTGAGTGTCCGCACAGAGACTCTCTCCTGATAACTTCCTGCTGCCTTCCTGCTGGCCAGGGCAGGCAGCATAGAGAAAAGTGACCCTGATTAAGGTGAATTCAAAAGCAACATCTTACACCCAGCAGGCTGCAGGTCGGGGACGCTGCATACTCTCGGGACTGTCCTTCCAGAAATGGCTGAGGAAGATGCAGCTGACATTTTTAGCAATTGGCATCATGTCCATCCCCTGAGGCTCTGTCACATCCTTCCTGGCTATGGATTGAGATTCAGATGTGCGGTGCTCCGTGCTTTTTTCCTCTCTCAGTATTTTCTCCACCCGGAATCATGTGATCCAGCCCTAAACTCCCGTCCTCGGAGGACAATCAGAATGACACCTTTAGCGTTTGTGCCTGATTTTATGGCCTCATGATCTTGTGCCCTTTGGAGGTCAAAGGTCACATCAGGCAGCAGGCAGGGAGGTTTTTGATGTAACCTCTGAACCCCAGAAAACAAAAGGACAGAGGCCCACAGCAGCAATCCATCTAAAGATGGTCCTATGAAGAATGCAACTCAATCAGCCCAGAGCATGCAAATCACCGGACATTTTCACAAAGCGACTCGCTAAATCCAAACTTAGGGCCAGAAGAAGGGACACAGAACCCATGATCCCAGCACATAAATCAAAGCTTGAGAAGAGCAAGGAAATGAGCTCAGAATGGAAGGATTTGCAAGGTGTGATTTATAAATTGCTTTCCTCCCCTCCCCCCGTCCCCATCCACACGCAAGCATGCACACACACACACTGGTCAATATGCCGCTACCATTTGAAAATCAAGCATTTTCCTTTCCGAAGCTTTGCCCAGCGGCGAAGCCTGCTGGGGACAGATGTGTGAGGCCCGTCAAAGGCCGAGGGCGTTCTCGTTGGCCAGCAGAACCATCCTCAGAAACAGGCTGAGAGGCAGTGGAGTAGACAGCCAATAAGAAAGACCAGGACGTGTCAGATAACCGAAAGGTTGGCCCCACAAAGCAGGTCACGTTCTGCAGAGCAGATGTCACCTCTCGTACCACACAGATTGTCCCTCATCAGCCCTTAATACCTGGCACCATGCCCCCGGGCAAAGGTCAGACTAATTTCTGAGTTGATGAAAAATACGATTCGAACAGTTAGGGAGCTGCACAGGCAGTGCTCCCATCGTCCGTTACTATAGAGGTGTTATTTGTTTAAAAAAGAAACACCTAAGTGCGTGTATCGAGCTTAGCCAGAGAAGATGCTGATGCGGGGAAACAGATCAACAGATTCTGAGAACGTGACCCAATAACCTTGTATGAGCACAAGTTCTGCTCAGAGACCAGACCACAGGGAGAAAAAAATAGATGTGCCTTATCCTTTTATTTTTTATTTTATTTTATTTTTTTTTAAGCTCTTTATTGGAATATAATTGCTTTACACTCTTGTACCAGCTTTTGCGGTACCCGCGACTCCCTCCCGCTCTCCCTATGTGCCTTATCCTTTTAAATGAAGATTCGGTTTGTGGATAAAATACGTGTGTTTTTCTGTTGTGAAATGAAAACATTATATAGGATCATCCAGGTCCTCATCACAGAGCCTCCATTTGGAAGAATTTGCTCTCTGCTCTGTCTCAACCAGCCTCCTCCTTTCCTTTTCACTCCGCATCAAATGGTCATTTCCCTGGGAGGCGTGGCTATATTTTTAACAATATCTGAACAGGGGCACAACTGTATTGAATAAAAATGTGTCCTGAACAGTAGGACCTGAAAGCAATTTCGCATGAAATAAGAACCCTAGAAAGAAAGAATCCTGGTCTGAGAGTTGGAAGACCAGCTCTCTGTGACCTTGGCCAGATCACCTCACCTCTCTGGGCTTCGATTTCTTCATCTGTAAGTTCAAATCGCACTTGTGCCTTCCGAGAGCCTGCCCAGGTGCCAGTACAACCTCTAACCTGTCGTGATTCTTTTGTTTCTGGACAATCTTACCTCGACACAGGAGAAGGGACTAAATAGCTGGTTCTCTAACCCTATTCTTTAACTCAGGAATTCTACAACCTGTTTCCTTCTGAGGAAAAGTGAAGTACAACCCACTGAAACCATTTTCCAAAGGATAAGTGAGCAGCAAACATTATTTTAAATGGGCTGCAAAATTCTCCATGCTATATATAGGGACTCTACTAAAGTTAGTCAAAATCGAGAGTTGCCAGGACCTCGTGCTCTTGGGGTAGTTTCTGCCGGGTTGAGAGTTCAAGGCCACTGCAGCTATAAGGGCTGGGCCTCGCTTTGTTAGAGCACAGCCTCTTTATCTGTTTCACTGATACTCAGAGAGGGCAGGACCCACCAGAGGTCACGTGGCTAGTGGGGACCAGACAGGATGGAAGCCCAGGTTTCTCCATTCCTAGCCCATAGTAATGGCTACCACAGTGAGTGATCACTCTGGTCCAGAGCTTTTGCTTTTTACCTGTCATCTCGGTTCTTCTTTACGACAAGCTGCTAATAGATTTTACTCTTATCCTAGAGATGAGGAACCAGTGTCCTGAGAGGTTTGATTACTCAGGTCTCATGTCTGGTACCTGGGGAGCCAGGGCTGGGTTCTAGATCCTGTTGGAATCCAGGCTTTTGCTTATAACCCCCCACATCAGCCCTGAGGCCCCATTTCTATGCTCTGACCATAAAGCAGGAGATGTGAGCATCCCAGATCCTGAGGCATGTGTGTGAGTGGTTTCTGGGGAAGGCAAGAAGTGGGGATGCAGAGGGTTGAATGGGATCTCCCTAAAACACGTGTCCATGGCTTAACCCCCAGGACCTCAATGTGACCTATGTTGGAAAAAGAGTCTCTGCAGGTGTAATTAAGGATCTTAAGTTAAGACCACCTTGGATTATCCTGGTAGGCTCTAAATCTGAGGACACATCTCCTTGTCAGAGATGAAAGAGAAGACACAGACACAGTGGAGAAGCCATGGGAAGATGGAGGCAGAGACTGAAGTGAGGCAGCCACACGCCAAGGACACCTGGTGCTGTCGGAAGCTGGAAAAGGCAAGGAAGGGTCTCCCCTGGAGCCTTCTGCTGGAGCAGAGCTCTGCCAACACCTTGATTTTGGGACTTGCTTTCCAAACCGGGACAGAATGAATTTTTCTGGGGTTTTTAAGCCACTGAATTTGAAGTACATTGTTAAAACAGCCCTCGCGCATGAGATGAAATAAGGATTTTCTCTCAGAAGAGTTGTGTGCATTTTTAGGAGGTGTGGATGCCAACCCTATCTGTCTGCTGCAACCTAATCCTTCTCATTAAGCCACAGTAGTTAGTTGCTTAGGCTTCTAAGGCCAAAGCAGCAGGTCCTGTCAAACTGAAATCTCCATTCTTGCAGGAGGGATGAGAGCTGAAAGGCCATCTGGTAAATTAACACCACTCCCCAGCCCAGACCCCAACCTGCCATCCTCATGCTCTTTACCATTATAAAGCTTCTAATCATGGTTTTTTGGACTATTATGCCATCTACTTTCTGCCTAATGGAGCCCAGTTCCTTTCTCAGTAAGACATGGCAACTGACCCCAGACATGTTCCAGCCTGAGCCCAAAATCCAGATTTACAAATTAGCCAAGGCGAGAGTGTGTTAGAGAAAGATTCTTTACTTCATCGATGCTTCCCTTTAGATTCCGTTGCCTCCCAAATAGATGTTAAATGTAATTAGATTTAGGGACTTCCCTGGCGGTCCAGTGGTCAGGACTCCATGATTCCATTGCAAGGGGCACAGATTCGATCCCTGGTCAGGGAACTAAGATCCCACAGGCTGCATGACTCAGCCGAAAGAAAGAAAAGAAGGAAGGAAGGAAGGAAGGAAGGAAAGAAGGAAGGAAGGAAGGAAAAGAAAGAAAGAAAGAAAGAAAGAAAGAAAGAAAGAAAGAAAGAAAGAAAGAAAGAAAGAAAGAAAGAAAGAAAAAGAAAGAAGGAAAGAAAGAAGGAAGGAAGGAAGGAAGGAAGGAAGGAAGGAAGGAAAGAAAGAAAGAAAGAAAGAAAGAAAGAAAGAAAGAAAGAAAGAAAGAAAGAAAGAAAGAAAGAAAGAAAGAAAGAAAGATGTAATCAGATTTACAAAACCCACTTCCATGGAAATTTTCAGGAACACACCTCTTACTTAAATTATGGTCCATGACACAGATTGCTTGTTTATTCACGATGAACTCTCAGGTTATGAGATGAAGGGAGCTGGACTTCCTTCTAAGATGGATCTGTGACAGGAAAACCAGCAGGTAGGGCTGATGGGTTGGATTATCCTTCCCTGTACCTATTCTCATCCATAAGTTGGAAGGACCATCTACCCCAAACGAGGGCAGCTGAGAAAAGGAACAGCACAGTTTACTTCTTACACTGTACTGTGGACACAGATGTGCATTTGATTTTCATTCTTGCCACTTTTTTCCAGCTTTTCCCTACCTTTTTCAGGTAGAACACAGGGCAGATCCTGCTCGGTATATTTTGCTTCGAGGAGCCGAGAACAGCACTGTTCTTATGGCCAAAGATGAAGATCCTGGGAGGTCAGGCAGGTGTAGGCCACACCTGCCCACCCCAAGGACTGGGGGACAGTCAGTGTGCAGCCAAACCACCAAGAATCCTGCCTGAGCACGAGAGTCAGGAGGCTCTGCCTTTCAAATATTTTGTTAGGCCCTATTTAATGTTTAATGAACCCAATTTAAAAAACAACAGTCCCAATCGTCAGACGCAAATCGTAGAAAGACAGAAATATTTGAAGAGGCCTCCAAAGCAGATAAAAGGAGAGTAGGAGTTTTTAAAAATGAAAGCTTAGGCTAAGATTTTTGATAAAAGGAAATCAGCATAATAACAAATTCTCTGGGACTCTGCCTCCATCTGTGGATCACTGAGACTGGGACGTTGGAAAATCCTTGTGGATGTGTAGTGTGGGGAATATATATACAAGCCCAGCTTCCCTCCACTTTCAGAGCAAAGACTCCTTTCCTCCAACTCTCCCAACCTTCAGGTGCACACACATGCGTGTACAGGCGCGCACACACACACACGTGCACACACACACAATGAACCAAGAAAGGAAGGAAAGAGATCAGTAATGAGAGAGCCCACTAATGGGTTGGCTTAAGTATAGAACAACAGCCCATCACTGTTCTAGAAAATAATCAATCAAGCACTTAATTTTAAACATAAAAGTAAACTGCCAGGAGACTGTTAATAGATTACCAAATAAATTAACAGTTGTAGGTGGGATTTGAAACCAGGTCAGATTTCCTTCTTCCCCAAGCTCCGAGCGCACGAGTATAAAGGGTCTCCCCAGCTGGGCACTTGATGTCACACTGTTTCCAAGTGAGAAATATCCTTTTAGCCAATATCCCCTCTCAGCAGGCTGGTCACTTCAGTGAATTGTCCTTTGTGCGTCTTCCATAAATTTTATAACACCGCTACTTTACAATATTGATGGGCAACTTGGCCTTGGCCCAGGCCCGCAGTGGGTTAGCATGGACATGAAAACCTTCAGGAGTGCAGAAACAGGAAGGAACACATTCCCCGCTGACCCTTCTTAAAGGGACAATTGTGTACGTGCAGTGGTTACCTGAGCTGGAGGCCGGCCCGGCTTTGATGGATGGCGCTGCCCTCTGAGAGCCAGCTCAGAGCCACAAGGGGACAGGCAGGTGGGCAGGACACACACAGGCAACGCTCAGGTACCTGCAGACCCGTAAAGGGTAAGTGAAATCCACACATAATCCCCCAAATTGTTTAAACCTGAAACTCAACTTTCTCCCAAGGTTCAAACTCTCTGCAAAGTTACTGATGAAGAAGGATTGACAGCTTTATAGCCTGTCTCTTCTCCCTCTACCGGTGACCTTCTCAGGGCAAGTGACCAAAAGTAAACACAACAAGGAACATAAAAGGCAGGACTGGAGAATTGATCCCCGATTCCTGGAGGCTCCGTGAGTGGTTTGAATTTCGAGGATAAGATTCATTCTACCATCACATCTTCATGAAAAAACAACAAAGTAAAATTTCCACCTCCTAGAACAAAGTCATACTGAGAACAAGACAGTAATTATCTGCTAACCAAATGAGGAACACAAGTCAATGAGCTACCATTTATTGGCCCTTTAACACACACACACACACACACACACCAAGCACTGCACCTTACTTAATACATTACACATACGATCTCATTTAATCCTCTTTTAAAAGTCTGCAAAAACATCCTTTGATCCAGAAAACCCACTTCTAGGGATTTTTTTTCCTATGGAAATGATTGAGGATATGTTCAAAGATTCTGTCTATAACAATGTTTATCAAATATAAGCAAAAAATAAAAATAAAAATTTCCAATAATAAAGAGGTGGTGAACAAATTATAATATATCCACACAGTATAATATTGTATAGCCACTTAGAACTATACTCTAAAATAGGTAGTGATAAATAAAATATTTCCATGAGATAGTGTTCAATAAACAATGACGATACAGGAACACAAGTAGGAACACTGTGAATATTTTTAAAAATTTAAAGCATGTACGAGGATGGAAGATGCCTTAGAGGACTGGGACGGGGTGGGTGGGGGGGACTCGGGGGAGGGTGGGGGGGAGTCAAGGGAGGGAGGGAATACGGGGATATGCGTATAAAAACAGATGATTGAACTTGGTGTACCCCCCCAAAAATAATAAATAAATAAATAAAATTAAAAAAAAGAAAAAAAATTTAAAGCATGTAATATACATATGCATAAGATAGGTGAGATGAGATTTATCAAAGCGCTATAAGATTACGGTGATTCTTTCCCTTTGTTTTATTGATCTTACTGTCTAATTTCTTATAATTTATAAGAAATTTTATTTCTTATAAAATATCTGTTAAAATGATGACTCAAGAACTAATGTCCAAATAGCCACAGATGTGAATGAACTTAATAATAGCCCATTACATACCTACTGTACAGCACAGGGGACTATACTGATTATCTTATAATAACCTATAATGGAAAAGAAGCTGAAAAAGAATACATACATATATACGTATGTATAACTGAATTGCTTTGCTGTACACTTGAAACTCACACAACGTTGTAAATTAACTATACTTCAATTAAAAAAAAATAGCCCATTACACGTACAAAGCCCTTTCTAGTCTACAATGCAGTTTTACACACATTGCCTCTGCTGACCCTCACAGCAGCCTTTCTGGATGGACAGGGCAGGTGTTTTAGAATTCTGGAGAGTTTCAAACATACAAAGAAATTAGAGAGAATGGTACAAAGAACCCAAAGCCTGCACTCGCCCCTCGGCGGGCAGCACACAGGCCTCTCTGGAGAAGGCTGCCCCCGGGGCTGTGGTCCACAGGCCTGTTGCTCCAAGCCCTCCCTGTCCACTGAGTTTGGTGCAGCTCCAGCTGCTGCATCTGAGGCTCTCAAAGTAACGTGCCTCGTTCCTGCTTTGGCTTTTGTCCCCATGAGTGCTTAGGTTCTCCAGAATTCTGCTCTGCTCAGGACAGGAAGGGAGTATGTGGTAGGGGAACATTCCAGAACACATGGTAAGCAGAGTCTCCCACAAGGAACAGAGTCAGCAGTTGATAGAGCTGGCTCATGCTGGCTCACAAAAGCCAATTTTGGCATCTCTGCCCAACTCTGCCATCAGGGACATCACAAAGGTAGCTTGGGAATCAGCCAAGGTGGGAGTATTTTCACCATGGAAATCAGGAAACCCTAAACATCAGGGCCTTTTCCCTCCCAGAAAGCCAGTTGTTAAGTTTCCAGCACACCACTGGATAGTTTTAGAACTAGAAACCCATGTACGGAAATGAAGGTTGACTACCCAGACTCCTGCTTTAAACAAGAGTGTGCCTGCAGAGACTCACGCAGGATGTAAAGGTTATTTTGAAATGATGTCACATAATTCCAAAAACTGTTTCAATATTTACAAACTTGACAATTTCTCTACTCTCCACCCTCCTTGGGGCCACTTAAGTTTGTTTCCTCTTGCTGTGTCCTCTTCAGAGTCAAAGAAAGGCCATCTAGTGCACATTTTAAATCTCTAAACTTGGGACTTCCTAGGTGGCGCAGTGGTTAAGAATCTGCCTGTCAATGCAGGGGACCCGGGTTCGAACCCTGCTCTGGAGAGATCCCACATGCTGAGAGCAGCTAAGCCGATGAGCCACAACTATTGAGCCTGTGCTCTAGAGCCCGTGAGCCACAACTATTGAGCCCATGTGCCACAACTACTGAAGCCCACGTGCCTAGAGCATGTGCTCCACAACAAGAGAAGCCACCTCAATCAGGAGCCTGTGCACCACAATGAAGAATAGCCCCTGCTCGCCACAACCAGAGAAAGCCTGTGTGCAGCAACGAAGACCCAATGCAGCCAATAAACAAATTTAATTAATTAATTTTTTTAAAAACTCTGTAAACTTGACAGACCCAAATGACAGTTGAAACAGGAAAGGTGGCCCCCTTGGTGTCCAGGACAACACCATGGCCTTGGCCCTGAGACCTCCCCCAGAGGTCCTCAACTGGGCGGCTTGCTGGCCCCTGCTCTGGCTCCCAGTCCCCGGGCCACCTCCACTGGTGCTTCATGAACCAGCTCTCCTCCTTCTGCACTTGTGGACAACTCAGCAGGGAGTGAAACTTGATCAGGAGATAATTTGGTCCAGATGGTGCTGATGCAGAGATAACAGGCAGAAGCATTCGGTGGGGCACATCCTGAGTCTGGGGGAATCCATTTACATTTTTTTGATAAACGGCTGTACCAAGCTGTCACATACCCTCAAACGCTACCTCGTGTTGTACAGCTGCCATCACACGTCTGCGCATGCTCCCGAAGGGACAGTCTACTCTCCAGAAGGGAGGGCAAGGCTGACCTTCTCCGCCGCGTAGCATTGCCACAACTCAGCTCCGTACTTGGCCTTCGGGGGATATAGAACGCCTCAGGCCTAAAACCCTGAAGACATCCCCAGCTCCCAGGGATCAAGGGATTGTGGCAAAGGATAACGTGGGACTGGAGGCAAAAGAAAGCATCGCAGAGACGCCAGAGGGTGAAGTGGCTGCACAGAGCAGCTGTCTCTATCTCGGTCAAGTTCTGAGGCATAGAAGGGGTTGGAATTCACCGTTTAACAGTTTTTTTCTTTTGTGTCAGGGACTCAACATAAGAAAGACACAAATGAAAGAAATCTCTGTTCTGCAGAGCCCAGCCCTGAGAAGAGATGGCTTTGCTCCAGGAAAAATGGGACCCATGCAACCAGAGGCGCTAGGGTGTGACGCCGCTTCTGTCTGGAGAGGGCCGCCTGGGGATGGGGAGGACGCGGGGCGGCACCGGGGGGCAGCCTGGACCCGGCGCTCTGCCTCATCCTCTCCGGTTGGCACAGTCCTCACGAGGTTTGGCCTATCAGGGGAAAGGACGTACAGAAAGGCCCCCCTGAGACAAGGGCCAGAACTCGGGGCCACTGGCGACCTTAAGAAAGCACAGCACGTGTTCCCTTAACAGGCGCGTACAGCAGCCTGACGTCCTGAAGCGAAAATACATCCAACTGGCATGCCAAAATCACCTTTCTTTTAACCTTTTAGAAGTTAAAAAACTCCTAAGAAGGTAAAAAAAAAACTTAACCTTTTAGAAGTTAACCCTTTGAAAGCTGAGGACCCTCTCCAGACAATTCTATATGTAATTTCCAGAGGTTCATACCTCCCCACCCCGGAAAAAAAAAAGCCACTCATTCCCCGAGACCATTCCCGGGGGCCGGTGAGCTGGGACGGGGAACAAACACCCCACCTCCGCCGCCCCTCCCCAGGCCTTTGCCGCTGGATATCGTGCCTCCACGCCCCCCACCCCCACCCTGTCCGGACGCTACTGAGCCTGAGAGAGAAACCTTCACGTCTCAGGGCCCCTGTTCGTACAACGGCCCGTGGGATTTTGTTGGACACAACTGGAATCTTACTAAAAAGATTACAATCTCTAGTCATCATGGGGTAGCTACCACTCTAAAGACAGCAATCTGCAGAGCCAGCTGCCTCTCTCTGTATATAATAATGAATATACCAGGGCGAGTCACAAAGGATCCGCACTCTGGCTGTAGAATTTACAGACGTTTTAATATAACCGGAGTGTGGGTCACTCTTGATTCCCCCTCCTATATAATGAATCTGGGAACAATACAAGAGGGGGACCCACCAGACCACCTCCATCAACACAGGAAAGTTCACTTTTAGGCAGTAGTGTTTTGGTAAATGATCACCAGCCAGCTCCCTGAAAAAACAATCTATGCATATATGTGTGTATGTTTGCTATAACTTTTACCAGTATAAAAGATACAGGATGCACAACTTACAAGTAATACTAAAATACACAATACACTTTACTGTAAATTCCATATAGTCAATTAATTCTCAAAGAATGCTTTTGTTGATTTTTATCAGGCTCTTGTGTCTGTAGCCAATCTATATAGTTCTGACATGAATGCTGATGTTTTTATTTACATTAATGAGTAATACAGATGTGAAACAACTTCTTTGTACGAAGGTGAGTCAAAAATTACCTGCACGGTGGCTGAAAAATTTACAAAAGTTTTAATATAACCAGAGTGCGGATAATTTTTGTCTCACCCTCATCTGTCAAAACTTCACTTGGATAAATCTAGTTTTCACATAATGGGAGGGTATTTCCTCAAATTTTTGTGCTATTCACAATGTAATGGCTACAGAATTGACAGCTTTTAACATGAGTGAATATTTTTTTCCATCACTTTAAGTCCAGGTAATCAATGACACAGTCAAGCAAGCCCTAAGTTGTACAATTTGCTGATTTCCAAATGTAAAGAGCCCTACTGTAGCCAATTTCAAGCTACCAACACGATGTCACTGAACAAAGCTGGAGGGGTACATAGCTCATCATTATATAGTATTTTCACCATATAGGTATCAAACATAAATAACCTCTAGAATAAAGATGATAAAATATAGTAAAATAATCAGAAAATGATCTTTGAGTATTTGTCACTTTTAAAATATAGTTTAGCTGTAAGATACAACACTTTTAACAATTGCTATGTTTAACAACCTGAAATTTTAACAGCTAGGCAGCAAGCCCCTGCTTGTGTGCCTGTGCAGTTAATCCCATCTCATATATATAATTTTTTTTAATAAGGAAAGGGTGAAAATGTAGAATTCCTCATGAATTCTCAGGGTAAAATCTATTATTTCTGAATATGTCCGGAAAGTAAAGCTTTGACCATTGGCCAGAGTGGAAGGAAGAAAGCGGTGTGTGTGTTTTCATTTCAAGAACAGGCTGCTGAGAGGGCGCCTAGAACATCAGAGTGACAGCTGTCAAACAACTAGAAACAGGACCCAGCGACTCCTGCCCAAGGGCTTATAACAAAAGTTCAAACCAGGCTTTTTTCCAAAAATGTTTTTAATTCCAACATCCTTCCAAATGGTTTATTGTAGACTAATTTAGCCAGGAGTTATTATGCTAAAAATGGAAGCTAATGATTTCAGCTAAAAACAACTAAGCCGGCACTATCAGAGTGTATTGTAAGAAACTGATTATCACGGGGACATTTGTTTTCCACTTCCTCTTCCCTGTAGAAAGGCTTAATAAGATTCCCGCTGCAAAAGCAAAAGCGTTTCTTCCTCTCCTGGGAGCCTAGATTGTGGATGTGTTCTCTGGAGGGCATCCACTCCTCAGAGCCCTTCTAAGGCTCATCTCACGCTGGGAGCATGGTTCCACTAAAGGGCACCCACTGCTGTTGCTCATCATATTAGTGCCATTCAGCGAATACTGACAGCATCCACTTCCTTCTCTTGAGTGCCCACTGGTACCCACCACTCAGCTCAGTGCCTTTAGCTTGGCACACTATACTTTCCAAAATAGGTGCATTGTGACAAGAAGCATGCCTTTTAAGGCAAAGATCAGATAATAGTCATACCACACAACTGTCTGGCTGGAAGAAATCTAGCCAAAAAAAAAAAAAAAAATCAAGTTTTCAGGTGCCACTGTTTGAATTAACGAGGAATATTAGAAAGTAAGCACACAAAACTTTAATATAATTATTACATGATTAAATATTTCAGCTGGCAATGACTTAAGCAGAATTCAGGTTTCTTGAGTCATCCGATATTCAGATTTAATTCATTTGATGTACATACCCTGAAACCCCATGATGCTAGCTTCTATAAAAAGAAATATGAGTGTCACAGAAAGCCACCGGGTCTGGGAGAAGTTACTGAAGGGGCTTCTTACAACCGAATCTCAATGACTAGGCAATTAAAACAAAACTCCTAGGAATGATATTTCCAAAGTCTGGGGCATGACCTTGATGAAATGTTTTTAATTTTATAATTTTTAGAAATAATGAAAGAAATGATTAGCATTTGTCTTTCTCTGAGGCTTCCCATATTAAGACAGAGAAACTGAATGATCTCAGTTTAGGACCCTAGTTTTAGGGTCAGCTCAGAATTTTCTTTTTCCATCTTGTAACATCTCAATTAATTTCCCATTTCCACCCAATGTTGGGAAGCATGTTCCTGGGCCACCTTCAGGATCCTGACAGAAGGGCTTTTGCAGGCTGGGTTAAGGGGTTGGAGATGCAGTACCAAGGATGCAGTCAAGGGCTCTAGGCTTACACATCAGCGCGTGGGTACAGGTACCCACAGGTGTTTGTTCTTTTTAATGGCCGCCAGCTTTAAACTCTGCCCTCTGGCTCATACACAAGTTAGTTCCTTGCCCCCGAACCCCCTGCCCCAACCCCAGAATGGAGGCGAGAACACCGCAGAGTTCCTAGAACCGTGATCTAACATGCTACCTACACTCTGGGAAGGGGCAGGTCTTACTGCTGCTCCTGCTTGTTGGTATGGACTCACCCTCATGCTGTAATAATATATTTTGGATAAATACGATGGCATGAGATGGAGCCAGAGACCTCTCTTCTTGCATACCTTCAGTTAGGGCTTCTTGAATTAAATACCCAATTTATGAGAACACACTAGCCGAAGGGAAAAAAACACAGTGACTTTACTCTGAGACTCATCCCACTAACTCAGTGTATTCTCCTCCAAAAGAAATGAAGAAGAAAAGAAAATGAAAAACCTATTTTTAAGATGAGCTGATTACATAAAGGCCCCAATGTAAATTTAATATTGTTAATATAATGTACCTTCTGACAGGCTAGTTTGGACAACTTGGAACAGAAAATCCACTTCCTCCTCGTATCTACATAACCATCATTATCTAAATAATTTCAGCCATGAAGAAGAATGTGACAGAACCCTAGAGAAATGTTACATTCTGTTCATGGGATATAGTCTGAGGTACTCAGGAAAAGTCGTGAGTTTTTACCAGTCAGCATCAACAAGCCATGCACGTACACTTAAAGGGCTTTTAACAATCAGTTTCATTTCTCCTGATATGAAGCAAATTTTGAGTGCAAAAATTTCTTTTAATCTTACAAAGGTAAGTAGTTCTAGAACGCGTATTCTATAGAAGAGTTCCTGCCTCCTGTGCTAACTGTACAGGGATCTGAGCCTTATAATGACTCTGGCAAGCTAAACTGCCTCATCGTCACAGCTCCTGCAAGTTTGCTGTATAAGTTGATTTGTCATTTAAAGACAGATCTGTATAAAAGCGCAGCTTAAAGAAACCACAAGCAGTGCACTGCTAATTACCAGGGCAAACGTTCAGATTTCAGAGTTGACAAATAGGATAAGAATTCTCAAAGACCATTAGCTCTAAAAAGAGCAATTGTTGATTTCGTCCTTCCAAATGCTACCTTCAGGTATGGGCCCTTACCCATCTTTGGTTAATAACAGCCGAAGGTAGCACTTCTTAGAACAACAAATGCCAGGGGCAGTCATCCCCATGATTAAATCCACCTTTGCCTCTCAGTACAAAGGCCAGTCTGGCCCAACTCAGAATCAAAGATGTCATTCCAGACAGCCCAGTCACTGCTGATTCGGAAGCTTCCTTAGCGAGAAGGGGCTTCAGACACCTAGCAAGAGCTCCTGAACTGGAGTTTCCCACATCTCTAAAATAACACACATTCAACTCTAACGCAGTCAAAGAGGGAGAAGGGTTGCCGGCATAACCAGCCTTCCAGCGCCAACCCAGAGTTCCCTTCACTACGGGACAGTCGCTCAAGGTCTACCTTGAACCTAGTCCCCCCAAAGCGGGTGGAAACAAAAGAGGAAAATTCTAAACAACTCTCTATGCCTTGTACCCTCTTCTGGAAACACAATCTACTAATAGGAAAGCCAATTTGGGAAAAAAAAATGTAGACGCTACTCAAATCTCAGAGCCGTTATCAGTGTAGGAAAACTATTAACTAATATGGATGGCATGTTTCTTTTCTTGTATTACCAAGTAAATTCCTCTTATTTAATAATTTTGATTATTAATGAATTTTGGATTACTTTTGATTTAACAGAGAGAATGAATCAAACTGGTAAAACCTTAATGATATCATAATATTTATTAATATAGTAAATCCTGAATACAGAAGATCTGTGACTCCACTAATACTTTCTCTGGCTTTAAAAAAAAAATCAAAGAAACGCTCTTTTGAAAAACAAAGTTGTAAGGCTTAAAGGAAGGAGAAAGTAATTATTACCAATTCACTATGGATCCATCAGATTTTTAAAATTCATTTACAACCAGGTACACAGAAGATCCAATTCTGATCCTACATTATTTCTACGTTTTAGAACACCTTTTCACTCACAAAGTCAAGGTTACAATGGCATCAAAAATATCCACAGGAAAAGACTAACATGAAATACAATAATTAATAGTTGTATTAAAGTGGCTATTTTCCTTTTCTCTATTTTCTAAATTTCCTATAGCATGGTTATATAATTTTTATAATAAAAATTGTAAACTAAGAAAGAATTTGAGGTTACAAAACGTAGTTGACTTTACAAAATAAATCTTCAAACAAATATTCGGAAAGGTGTCTTCAACCAAGATGAAGAAGATGCTCATTGGAAAGGTCGGGGGCGGGGCTTTGAACACGAAGCCCTTCATTAGCATTTCTGGCTTCCGGCTTTGTTGCCTGGGAGACAAGAAGCAGCCGGAGCCCCCTCCCCTGAGGCACCATTGATTCCCACCAAGGCGGGGATGACAAATGCAGGATTGCTACACATTTATCAGCCCTGTGTTCCCCGGGGAATCTCAAAGCACTTTTGGAACCTACACTTGATTTGGTTTGAAGGTGAGGAGAGTGAGGTTCACACACAGGACCAAAATGACCCATTAATAGCGATATCACTGGCAAGAGCAGCCACTGTAGGAACCACATCACTGGACCAGCAGTCTGTAACCCACAGGCTGAGGGAAAGATTAGGTACCCTGTTTCCAAATGATATTTCATTTACTCAGCTATGTTCACTTCAAAAAACAAGTATGGGTGGTTTTTTTAAAATTAATTAATTAATTTATTTTATTGGCTGTGTTGGGTCTTTTTTGCTGTGCCCAGGCTTTCTTTCTAGTTGCAGTGAGCGGGGGCTACTCTTCATTGTGGTGCGCGGGCTGCTCATTGCCGTGGCTTCTCTTGTTCCAGAGCACAAGCTCTAGGCGTGTGGGCTTCAGCAGCTGCAGCACATGGGCTCAATAATTGTGGCTCACGGGCTCTAGAGCGCAGGCTCAATAGCTGTGGCGCACGGGTTTAGTTGCCCCACGGCATGTGGGATCTTCCTGAAGCAGGGATCAAACCCGTGTCCCCTGCATTAGCAGGTGGATTCTCAACCACTGCGCCACCTAGGAAGCCCAACAAGTATGAGATTTTAAACAGATCTCACTCACCCTGAAAGCCCACAGAGGGGACTCTCTGTACCCTTGCAGGGTTTTTTGGGACAATAAAACCAAACTTGGTATTTTAAAAAAATGTGTGCATTTCACAAGATACATTTTTAAAACTCCTTTTTAAAATAGCCTAGTGGCAATTCCAAACTAGTAACTTAACCCAAAGAAGGGGACTATAAATGCTTACTGTATTGGTCTATAAAAATAGCCCGCATTAAGGATTTCAGGGTCCATTCCTCAAGAAAGCATACAATTTGTGGCCAAAGGCCCACACCAATGTAACTTCCTCCCTAGTTGCTAAATACAGCCTCCTCCACCTCAGAGGTGTCTGGAGGCCGGGCATCTGCCGAATCCCAGCAGCGCTCTGGCAGGGTCACGGCTGCTGGCTGGTGAAGAAGGATTTGGTCTCCCTGCAGATGGGATTCACGCAGAGCGGACAGCTCAGGGTCAGCTGCGTGGAGCAGCGCTCGTTGGACTGGATGTGCGAGTGCACCAAGTCGGCCAGGGCCTGGAGGACGGACACAAGAAGGACAGACCCATCAGAAGCAGAGCGGCGGCTGCTCCCCACACCTCCCCCACCCCACCCCCATCTGCCCAGAGAAGCACTATGGCGTGAGGTTTCTTTTCATCCGAATTATGAAACCTTTGAACCCAGTTCTATAAGGTCTTCCTTTCTTAAGAATTCTTGGCTTAGATAAAAGTTGAAAATACAGGTTTTAAAAAATGAAATCCCCTTACCCCAACTGCTGAAACTTGTCTCTGAAAGGCAGATTTTAAATTAGACATAGTGAGAGGTGGGTAGAAATAAGAAAACGGGGGCTCTCTAAGGGAGAAAAGAGTTGAGAGTATAAGGAATTCGATTTTATTTTTGTAATTAATTGTAACTCAAAATGTTCTAATATATGAGAAAACCAATATTCTGTAAGAGTTTCTCAGAGGACTGCTCTCCGACATGTTCTACTAAAATGGTTGTAACACTAGAGATACCTTCGAGAACAGTGGATTTCCATTAAGAGATTCTGCTCTTCTGATGTTTTCAACTCCACACTGAATCAAATGAGAAAAGGGAGAAAAAACACATACACATCTTATTTTCCCTTTTTTTTTTTAAGAAACTGACGGTTACGAAAAGTAAAATAAACACACACACACAGATACAAACACAACTCAAAGTTTTAGTACCAAAGTGTTCCCAGACTACCCAGAAATGAAAAACCATCCCAGGACCAAACACAGGTGTTGATTTTTACCTCTTTATCATAAAATTGCTCTTCAATTTCTATTCCTTCCCTCATCCCATTACCTTTCCATGGGTGCTTTGTTTCCAAACCATTTTTGAGGTTTGTATCTGATAGAATACTCAAGTAATTTAAATCTGCTTACCACTCTTTTTTCAGTCTATCTTTCTAATACATATTTTACAGACCCTACCTAAGCAGAACATTGCTTTAATGACTTAAATTTTTACACATGTTTTGTTTCCAAGTGCCAAAAGAGGTAAATTAATTTAATGTATATTGAAACTAGATTGGATCCAATATGCAGACCTGGGTTTTTAAATATATTCTTACCTAGAAAAATCTAAATTAAAAACCTAAGGACTGTTTCACAACCATCCCTGCTCCCCTCTCCAAAAATATCCACTTGATTCCAGCTAATTATCCCCCAAATAACTGTGAAATATCTAATGATTATTTACTCAGGTAGCTAAGATCTTCTCCTTTCCCTTTCTGAAATGCTGATGGCTTTTCAGTTGCTTTATCTTTTAAGTTAGAAGACTGGAAAGGGGGAAATGGTGAGATTCAGCAAATACATAGTTCTCAACTTAAAAAGAGATCGATCATATTCCAAAACTTCATGTAGAAGTAACAGCAGGATACTTCATGTAGAAGTAACAGCAGAAGTAACACCAGTTGGTCAGTGTTCTCAAATACTGTTGTTTGTTTTTTGGCCACACCATCAACCAGGGATCGAACCCATGCCCCTGAAGTAGAAGTGCAGAGTCTTAACCACTGGACCACTGGGGAAGTCCCAAGTGTTCTCGAACACTGTTGATGGGAGAGTTAAAGGATATATTTCTGTAGGACAATCCAATAAAATCTGTATCAACATTTACATTCCATTTCTAGGAATTACTTCTAAGAAAATAATTGGAAAAAGAAAAAAGAAAATCATGTTTATTACAGAGCAGTTTATGAAAGCAAAAATTTAGGAATACCTTAAGTGTATACTAATCAAGGATTTGTTAAAAAAAATAATTATATAGATATAACTGTATTTATATATTTGGGCCCATAATATATTTTTAAGAGGAAAAAAAATGTTACAAAAACAGTATGAATAAAATACCATCCATCTTACATCACAAGACACTCAGGATGGTATCTGTTATTCCAATAATCAGACTGATCACAACATAGTCGCAAACAGCTAATTAAGTGAGTGCATAAAAGAGGTCAAGGAAGTTACACACACTGTGCCAGTGTTCACTCCATGCCCTTCTCTAAAATGGCGATGACTCCTACGTGCCTCAAAACCCAACCAGAAGCAGCGTAACAGCCCGAGCAAAGGACACTATTAGGTGAAGAAGAGGAATTACAGAACAATAAAATTCTTTTCCTCCAAACTGGTGAGAAGTATAATTATTTTTTTCTTAAGGAAATGTAGTTTTTATTACTTTCAAAGAGTACAGGAACTCAAACTACACAAAGCGCTGTTGCCCTCAGTGATCCCTGGGCTACCCAGTTTCAAAAAGGCACAAAAGTGCTTTCCCCTGCGAACACGCAATTAAGTTGATGTGTTCAGATCAGTATTACTCAGAGCGATGAGGCCGCAGTACATGCAGACATACATACTGAACAATATTTTTGAACGATACAATTAGATCACTGCAGAGAGAGTTTCCTTTTAAAACAAATCACAATGGGATTAATACCCACGCTTACCTCATTGGCTAGAACCTGAGAGTACTCGATGTCCAGTTCATACAGTGTTTCAATGTGATCGCTGGTAAATGCTATCGGAACCAAAAGGATATTCTTCCTCCCCCTCTCACAAAGCCCTTTGATGGCCTCGTCTGTCAGTGGGCCCAGCCAGGGCATCGGGCCAACCTATGAGAAAGCAGGATCGATGCACACAGGGACTCACGTCTCACCACAGCCCACTGCCCTGGACACACACACATCACACTGTAAGAGTGAGGGCCATGCTTCACACCTGCTCTAAGGGGTTTTGGTATTTCTATGTTAAGCTTGAATCCTTCTCGAAGTTGGCAAAATATAAAAAGTAACAATTTCTGTGATTACAACTAAAAATAATCTATTGTTTCAATGGAATCAATGGAATTCCACTAGTCACTTGATTTCCCCTCCGTCTTATTTGCTTGCAGAGTTCCTTATGCTCATGTGAGCAGCCAGGTTCTGCCTACCTGAAAGGGCCAAATCGAATCATTTTATAACTAAGTCCTAAACCAGACATCCTCAAAAGAGCCAGCCGCCTGCAGATGTGTGGAAGCCGCCTACCTTGGACTGCCAGACCAGTCTGTAAGGGTTGGAGTAACCCAGCTTATCCATGACTCTCTGGACAGTGGCGCCCACCTCCTGAGGATAGGGGTCCCCTCTGTTGACCACCTGCAGCAGAGACACGGGTGTTCAGTTGCCAACACGGTGAAGGGTTCTGAGAGCCTCTGGCTGTGCAGTGAGGTGGTGTGAGCCCTGGTCCGGAGGCCGCCCTTGTCTTCTGCACTAACAACCATGCCGTCTGAGCTCAATGAGCAACTTCCTTGGATCAATTTCATTGGCCAAAGGAGAGCACTGTACTCAATCATCTCTAAGGTCCCTGGGAATACGTCAAATTCTATGTCCATGGGAGACTGACAACGTATGACAGCAGAGCAGAGGATGGGTTTCTTCAATCCCTCACCTGAAATAGGGAAAATGAGACAGAAAACCTGGGAAGGAAGAGGTAGTATGGGATGGGCCTTCACTCTTGGTAGTCACCTGAGGGGCTTATTTTATTATTTTATTTTATTTTTATTTTTGGCTGTGCTGCACAGCTTGCGGGATTTCAGTTCCCTGACCAGGGATTGAACCTGGGCCATGGCAGTGAAAGCCCGGAATCCTAACTACTAGGCCACCAGGGAGCTCCCTGATTTTAGAAATGGAATTGATAGAGTGCTGTACGGATGGTGTATAGAACTACTGCGCCTGTGGGGACCAGGTGGGAAAAAGGGGTTAACACAAGTGGAATAAGAGAAAGCAGCAGCACACGGGTTCAGACTCCAGGCTCCTCGAGAGCATGGCCTGTGCCTCCTGATCCCTTCTCCCCGCTCTGCCCACAACGGCAGACCACAGCACCGCTTTGGACACAACGTCTGTCAACGCTACTCGCAGTCAGGACAGCTTGCTCGCACCTGTGAAAGTGTTCGGTAGAAATTTTATCTTTACTGCTTTTAATATTTAGTTGTGTGATAACTCCCTAACCCCCTTATCCTGGCTTATTCCTTCCCATAACACTCTTACCTCCTAATATTCCAGACTGTCTTCTTACGTATTATGTTTATTATCTGTCCTCCTTCCCCCATTCTCTAGAGGCAGAGATTTTTGTCAATTTTGTTCATTCCCATATCTTATGATAGAGGGTAGAACAGTGCCTGGAATATAGGATGTGTTCAGTAAACACTGTTGAAATAAAACAATGAACCATTTTATGACATTACTAAAAGTTAGTTTGCCGTTAGAGACATAAATGTAGGAGGAATGAGGGAAATATAAAGTCATCATTAGAACAGCACAGAAATATCCACTGATGGAGGCTAAAATGAATGGGCAAAAGTCTAAGGAACAAAAAGATATGTGTACAGTCTTAAAGTAGCCTGCCTAAGATATTTTTAATTACAGAGAGAAAAAGTGACTTTATAATGGACAAATCCAGAAGACACCCCAGAGACAAAGGACCAGGGATCACATCATGAGCAGTAAGACATATTGCCCGCATGTTCCCCCGATATGATGCACTGAGAAGGACAGACCACCCTGGGGGGTATTCTTCCTGCTAACACATGACCTCAGTCTAATCGTGAGAAAATACCCAACCAATCCAAATGGAGGAGCATGCTACAAAATAACTAACATTCTACTAAAATCACTCTTTGAAAATATCAAGGTCACAAAAGACAAGGAAAGGATGAGGCACTGTCACAGATTGGAGGGTCCTGAGGAGACATGACAAGTAAGTGCCATGTAAGACCCTGGAACAGAAAAGGCACAACTGAGGAAGAAGTGGTGAGATCCGAGGAAAGCCTTTTGGTAACAGCACTGCACCACCCTTTGGTCCTTAGTTGTGATCACTGGACTGTGGTTATGTGAGATGTCAACATTAGGAGAAGCTGAGGGAACGCTATACATTTTTAAAAAGTCAATTAAGGGGGAGAAGTCATTAGAAGCAAATGTAGGGGAAAAGAAGAGCTTGCAAGAACAGTTTGTTTGCTTGACAATCCCTCCTTCTTCCCTACCCCACCCTTATCCTCCCAAGACCCTGGGCAGCAAAACAAAACAAAACAAAACAAAAACAAACCTGAAAGCAGCATGCTTAGTCCCTGAGGGGAAGAAGGGGAAGTGAGGTGAGAGATGAGAGGAGAGAAGGCAGCACCTGGAATCTATCACATACAAAAACGTGTTTTCTCTTTTCCCAGCTTGAGAGCTTCCCTTCTGGCACTTCAGACATGGCTTCATCACACACAGGACAGTTATAAAAAGGATGAGAGAGGCGTAAGAGGATGGACTTGTGAAGAGGATTTGCATTGTACCAGAAAAGAGAATAGGCAGGCTCCCAGAAGAGAGAAATTTCTCTCCAGAGCTACCTACTGCTGAACCAGACACCTCCTAGGTGAGATGGAGGAGAGAAAAGCTGCAAAGGGTCCGCTGCTGGTGACCACCAGGTGGCAGCACAGATCAGTTAGAAGAGTGGCCCCAGACAGGCCCCTTGGGTTAACTCCATTAACCCTGAAGTTAAAACCTTAATAACACCTGAGAAAATGTAATTCTCTACCTCTCCAGCTTCGAAAGCAAGGTTTTTAGGACACAATGCTGGTTCTGAGCTGATGAAACTGGCTGCTTATCCCAAGCGCTTCTGTATATCATACGTACACCAGCTCCATTATTCTTATCTCCAAAAATGCAACAGCTATGGCACAGGTGGGGTATTTTAATGAACACCCAGTGTAATGTGAGAAACTCAGGAGCAACCAGATCATAATTTGATATGCTCTATATTCACTGGCCAAAATGTGCTCCCTAGACTTGGCAAACTAAAAACTAATCACTTCCTGGAATTCAAACAGCCCCGTCAAGACTTGAGGACAAAGAATGAGGTTGAGAGCGTTCGGTCTAAATGTGGAGGTCCTACAATCCAACACCCTGAAACCTCAGGCTGAGCTCCTTCAACAGGGCAGGCAAAAGCAGTCTTCTTTTAACTGTCCCACTTATTAAAAATTCTTATATAGGAATATATCTTCAAGTTATCATTTTAAAGGGACTATTAAGACAATATCTATTCACAATATTATATAGTCTGAATGAATTGTTACTAAATTTCAAGAAATGCGCCTAAAATTAGCATCCAGTTCAGTTTGAGATTTTAGAGTTCCTCCTTGCACTGGGCTTAGGCCGAATGGAAGCTGGGTCCACGCCACACATTTGGAAATCCTCTACCACGGGGTCATCCAACAAAATGTTCTTACTTACAGACATTGGCAGTGAGTGAGCAGAAAAAAGAATGACCACCTCGCGTCTTTTCTCAAGTGGAAAGTGGTCCAGTTCTTTCAGAATGTGGTCGGCAAAGCACTGTGGGAACAGCAAGAAAGGGGGATAAGGAGGGAGTGGGAATAAAGACATGGAAGGAAAAGAAAATACTTTTTAAATAAGAGCAACACCAAAAATCTCAGAGAAGCCCTCAAACGTCAGAACTGTCTGTGAAAAACTGAGAACTGTACAGTGCCTCTCACTAAGGTTCATCATCAGAATGGCTCATAACGGTTTCAGGGGCCTGGGGAATTTGATGGGAAACTTCTAAAGCTCGCTAATGGCTCACTGAAAATGAACGCTCTGGATCTGCTTCCCCTGGGGAGGCATGGGGCACACTTCCAGATGGAAAGGAAACACAGATGGGAAGGAGAAGTTGTTTTAAGACCTCTCATTTGCTCGGTTAGCAGGAAAACAGCTTACAGGGTCTTTCTAAATCTTTAGTTTGGCTTTCGGGCATATCACATTAAAACACATTAGACAGAAATAACAGAGGAATAAGAAAGTATGATTCTATTTTTATGACCTTTTCCTCACTGAGTCAATCTTCATAACGACCGTCAAAACAACAGATGAGAGCTTGTACAACTCATTAAATACACGGAGCAGGGAGTCAAGGCCGACTGGGGGGCCTGTGCAGCCCATTCAGTCCCATCTGCGGAACCTGGGCCAGAACGCAGCTCCCGCTCCTCCCCACATCTCTGTCCACCAGACCAGTTAATCCCCTTCCTTAGCTGGCACGTCCCGAGTCACATCAACAGGTGCTGAAATACCAGATCTGAAGAGGCTTTCTTTCATCTCCCTCTTTAATCATTCTGTCATAAAGCAAATGCTACAAAGGACATTTAATGGGTCAATTGACAAAACTGGAATACAGACGTAGATTAGATAGATTTAAGTATCAATGTTCAATTCGTGAAGTTGAATATTGTATCATTGTTATGGAAAAGAATATCCCTGCTGTTTAGGTGTAAAGGGTGGTTTTACATGTCTCTGTGTGTGTGCGTGCGTGTGTGTGTGTGTGTGTGTGTGTGTCTGTATAACATTCTCAAACGGTTCAGGAAAAAAATTATGTATACGCAGACACACAGACACATGCATACACACACAGCATGCAAACGATAAAGCAAGTGGGATAAATGTTATTAATACGCGAATCTAAACAAAGAAATGAGTTCCTCATATACGATTCTTAGTCTTGTAACTTTTCCACATGCTTGAAATTATTTCCAAATAAAAAGGTTTTTAAAACATTGTTTAAAAAAATTATAAAGGACAACTTACCAGAACTGTGTAAATTTGTACTTGTTGGCATTTTGGTATATCAGTGGTTAATATTATAGGATGCACAAATTATTCCCTAATAAATATTGGGATATTATTAATCTTTCCAGAACCCTCAAAATTTGACAAATTAATGCTCCAAGGCACAAAACGGTGCCTAGAGAGTGAGCTCCCTTTTCAAAATTTATAATTTACCTACAGAGTCAATGTGATAGGATTAGATACAGACAAAACAATATTTTCTGGTGGTCTTTGCAGTGTTTGGAGATTAAGGATGCTCAGAAAAGACTGTTTGTACAAAAGCCTAGATAAGGAGTCCCAGTGCAAAGTTTACATAGGAGCCTGGAACTTACATTTACTCCAAATATTCCGACAGCTAGATAACAGTACTAAAATGACTATTTTGAGTAATTACTACCTATAATAAGCATTGATAGAAACGTAGCCTAAAAACAGAAATTTTAGTTTCAGGTTTTATTTTTAGTTTTTATTTAGTTTGGGTTTTTTTCTAGTTCTGCTAGATATCAAACCTCCTTCTCGTGTAATCTACGTAATACTAATAAAAGTCTAATCATCAATTTTTGTATCCTCAAAATTTTAGTATTTTTTCCTTTTATCATCTTGCATAACTGCGAGTAGAAACACAATTTGTTATGGCTTACAACAGACTCTAAGCCTTCGTTGAAACTGAGGTACCATGGGCGAGCCAAAGCGTTCCTGAAATCACCTAAAATCCATCTGCGGTATTTTCTGTGTGCAATCCCTCCGCAGAATGAAAGAGGCAGGCAGCTCTCAGAGCCTTCAATCACACCATCCAGGAGCGCAGATAAATGCCTCTAACATTCCCTTTCATTTTATGAAGGGAGACTTCCTCAGTGAAGAGCCCTTTCCATCTTTCTGCTTCCCCCCTTTTCAAAGGACTGAATTTTAATGCAAATCTAATTACTCACTCGATCAGGGCAGGCAGATGCTGTGCAGATCCCTCGGTTCTCTGCTGCCACATGTCAGTGCTGACCTGAACCCCCCCCCACCCCCCGCCTCGTTTCCAATCACAGGCTTCCAAGAGCAGAACTGGCAGGCCAGGCTGGGGCTTCAGGCGGTCTGGACTGAACCCAGCAAAGAGCAAACCAGGGGGGGACACCACACCGAGACCAAAACTACACCCACCCCTGAGGGAAGGCGCCTTCTTTTCACTTTGCACTTTGTACTTAAAACTGGATTTCAACCTAATGTTAACCCTTGACAGCACCTATGGGCCTAAGGAAAACATGGTCTGCTGAGGGGCAAACCAGCCAGCTTTTAACGATGTCTACCACCATCTAGTGGTTACAGATTTTAAGTGACTCCAGGCTTCAAAAAAGTGTGAAGCTGGTATTTTGCCAGAGAAAGTCAGAGGAATGAAACATAAACTGGATGAAATCTACATCACTTAGTATTTCTTCTACCTAAACTAACTCAAAGGTACAAACTTCCACCAACAGAACAGAATAATATTTATATGATAAAGGACAATAACTAGTAGTACTCTCATATTCAAAAGGCAAAAACATATATAATAACAGCAATTCAAAGCTTTAGAATTGTAGTTTTAACTTTCTCCTAAAATCAAACTCTATTACTATAAATATTATAAATATGAACTGTATATGAGAAATTCGAAATTTCTTTTAACATATGAAACTTTCTCAACTGAAATGTTAAATTTATTCTGTCTCAGAACATGTAGATATATTACCTTTATTTTAAATTTATTTATTTATTTATTTATTTTATTGGCTGTGTTGGGTCTTCTTTGCTGTGCGCGGGCTTTCTTTTTAGTTGCGGTGAGTGGGGGCTACTCTTCATTGTGGTATGCGGGCTCCTCATTGCCATGGCTTCTCTTGTTGCGGAGCACGGGCTCTAGGCATGTGGGCTTCAGTAGTTGCAGCACATGGGCTCAATAGTTGTGGCTCACGGGCTCTAAAGCGCAGGCTCAGTAGTTGTGACCCGCGGGCTTAGTTGCTCCACGGCATGTCGGATCTTCCTGGAGCAGGGATCGAACCTGTGTCCCCTGCATTGGCAGGTGGATTCTCAACCACTGCGCCACCTAGGAAGCCCTATATTACCTTTAAAATGTTTAAATCTTTTGATATTTTAAAGGATTTAGAAAATAGAGGATCTGTTTCTCAGTTATTCAATCTATGAATGGAGATTAGATGAAACACCTTACATCATCTTTTTCTTTCCTTGCATAATCTTTAACGTTCTTTTGGTCACTGTGAAACACAAAACTCAAAACATAATTCTACTCTGGTCTGTAACTAATACTATTAATCTGAAGAAAGAAAAGAGTTTACCCTTTAATCTTTCAATTTACTTTCTCCTGTGGTAATAAATCAAGACTCTAATACCTTTTCTTAAATCCCTAACACACAATTTAAATAAGAAAACAGCAAGACTCAGGACACCCACGTACCAGGACCCACACCAGAAGGTGGGGTACCGGACAGCTGGCAGTGGCTGGCTTACCTGAATAAGGAGGGGGTGTGTGGGCCACCTGTCAATCGTGCTCCACTTCATCGTGGGCTTCTTGCCCACTTCATTATAGTATCTGTAAATGGCATTTAAGCTGCTGCCTGAAATATACAGGGGTCACTTAGTACACACATGTGGATTATGGTGAAAATAAAAAACAAACTATTAAAGGCAGTAATTTTAAGTTCAAAGTAAGTAACTTCTGCACTGAATCAGTCTAATTATAATCTTTTCAATACTCTAAAATGCAAATAGATTTAACTACTCTGCAAATGAAGGTCACTAAAAAGTAATCAATTTCAACAGCCTTTCAAAGAGTATTGAGGCCACTTCTCTAGAGAAGCACAATGGTGGAGGATTTATGAAATATAAGCAGTCGTTATTTGCAAGGACCAAGTCTTACAATCGAAAGCATGTTAAAATTTTTTCCCATTATGAAAGTAATCAACCCGTTTACAGAAAATGTAGGGGATGGCAAAGAAAGGAAAAAAGAAACTGGCCATGACCCCAGAATGCTAATATAGTCATTGTTTTATTCTAAGGTAATTCTGTCCAATTATTTTTCTGTACGGCTGTTTTGTTTTACAAAGTCATGATTTTAGTAAATGTGCAATTTCGTATCCTGAGTATTTAGGGCATTTTTACTTAGTATTATGAGATGAATATTTTCCATATTACAATAAAAGCTGTACAGCCATCCTTTTTATTGGCTTGTTTGATAAGAAGACCGGCTTGTTTGATAAGAAGACCAGCTTATTAAGGTTTCTAAGCGCATTCTCTACTTTTACCTGCTTTATAAAATTATCATCCTTCTCTAGAATAAGTTAAATGGATACTAAATCTTTATAGGTAATCTAACAAAATTTGTATTTCTAAGCAAGCGATGGAAGTCATGAAAATTCAAAGACTGAAGGAAAGCAGATGGTGCCAACCCAGTGCAACTGCTTTCCTGGCCTAGAGAAGCTGGCACTGGAGCCAAGCCTTAATCCTATGAAACTAACCCCAACGTGGGGCCTCCTCCTCAATCTTCACACGGGGTAAATGCTCCAAAACACTGCCATGCTTCCCAACACCACTGGTTTCTCTATGAGAGCTATTCATCAGTTAAGTCTCCAGATTAAAATGCTAGCCAGGACAAAGCCATATTTAAACCACATGTACTCTCAGGCTAAGACTCAATTTTCAAAAAAATTAATTGAGCTTCATTTTTCTGAGCAGAATACAGTGAGTCAGATAAATCCAAACTGAGGCCATTCCAGGTTCAAAAACCATCTCTCCAGAAATCACAAAGTAGTCACCATCATCTTCACATTGCAAACCACATTTCATAGGTAAATGTCATTTTCAAATGTTCAAAAGGACTTCTGGAAAATACAGCAGGTCTTTTGGATTACTCAGAAACATTTGATGAACTACCAAAAGTAGTAAGTAAGGGGAAAGCATAACTAAAAAAATTGTCTGATTAAAAAAAGTGATTGATACATAGAATATACTGGTGCAGCCACAGCATGTGTCCAAATAAAACAACAGATAAAGGACGCTCTAGTGGCCTCAGAGAATGAACGTGCTTCCCAAAGGCTTTCAAATCACTGAAGTGCAGACGTACCTGCCCTTACAGTGGATGTACTAGGGAAAAACGGCACAGACACTGACGTTTTAAACATACTGGCAGAGCCAGCTGTGAAATGAAATCCTAGTCAATCCTTTGTCAAATAAATAACCATCTTCTTAACTTGTTTAATTTTGAGGGTAGACATTTACATGTTTGAGGTATATTTTTTAAAGCCAGGAGAAAGCATAGCTTAGAAATTTACAAAATCTGATTTATTCTCCAATAACGTTACCAGACAATTTAAAGTTATTGAGGTATATGTCCAAAAGAAATCACCATTCAAACTCTTGAGGGTGTTGAGAGCTCAGGCATTTTCACAGGTGCTCTGAATAAATATTTAAGGCACATACCAGGCTTTCAAGATTTCTTCTAGTAGCCTTTTGTTTTCTCCTTATAGTTACAGAAATAATATGCACTATTGTCCAAAAGCAATTTGGGAGTAAAAATGTGCTCATCCCAAACTTTGAAAAAGGATGCAAATAAATGTGTTTGTGGGTGACAGTAGAAGGCTTGTCTCTACCTAACGATACAGAGATTGGCAAAACAGATTGTTCTCCAGCTCCAATTAAATACACAGGAAACAGCACCTAATAGCATTTCCCCACATCCAGAACACTGAGAGAAGTTTGCAAAGGAAATCTTAGACTGGGCTTTGGTTAAACCAGGAACCAACCCACAACCACAGCAGAACCAAAATACATACCAGTATTTCCAACGTTATATGCACACCTCTGCTTGCAAGATGGAAACAACTAACACCTTTGCTACATTAATAAGAATATTAGGGTAGCCATAAAAATAAAGTTTATTACACAAACATAGAAAGTGGCTTAAGGTTCATTACTGATCCATTACACAGCTGCATTAAAGCACTGAACACAGGAAGCCACTGCCTTTCACCCACCATTTGTAATTCTCAGGCAACTGGCTAATAACTCAAGGGACAGATGAACCATGAGATTTCAAATGGACTGAGCTGAACTCTCACGTTTAAAACAGACAGGCTGGATTTGCCATTCAAATCGAAAATGATTTATCCTTTCCTTCCGCGCTCAGCCTCCCTGGTTATTTTTGCCAGGGCCAGACCCACCCTCCCACTGTCGGAGAGAAGCCTCACCTGTGGTAGAGCAGCTGTACTGCGGATACTGTGTGAAAGCAATCGCCCGTTCCAGGCCATCTCTCTCCATCTCTTCAATTGCTTCTTCTGTTAACGGGTGGACGTACCGGAATCCAATATAGTATTTGTGAGGGGCTATTAGGAAGCATGTGTGGAAAGGAGAAAGTATTCATCTTGATATAGATTCCAAATATAATGCAGTGCCCAGAACAAAGAACAGTTAACCTAATTTCCTATGATGCTTATAATATGGGCAAGTTTAGAATATTCCTTGGATCTTCTCCAGTCTTCCGCTAGTATACGGATTTTTAATCCCTATTTTCTGTAATCAACCTCCCCCTTCACACACACACCTTTATTTAGCACATGGTTTTTCAAACTTGAGCTTCTGTGCCTTATTCTCTGCTCTTGGCTGAGATAAGAGAGACTCAAGTGCAGGGAGGAAAGAGCTAGCATTTATTCTTAAAATATAACCTCCTCTATGTACCAGACACCGGGGTAGACGTTGTGCTTTTTTTTTTTCCTCAGCTAAGCCCCATTTTTCAGATAAGGAGACAGACTCTCAAAGGTTAATGAACTTGCCCAAAGTCACATCTAGCAGATGGTCGAGATGAGATTATAACATGGGTCTCCCCACCCAAAAGCCTGTGCTCCTTCCATGCCAGTCCCCCCATCCCAAGCCTCTTCCATCATCTGAGTCCCCTCCTCCTGTTCCCTCAGACCCCAGGCCACCAAGGTTATATAAAAGCTCTGGGAATAAAAGTTCACTAATAACAAGTGACTGAAATGATTCTCCTCACTTATATGAAAAACAAACCAACAAACCAACAACAATGCTTAAGTTGGAGGCACTAAGTGGGATTTAAACATCATTATTCTGGCACCTAAAAGGCCCAAGTCAGGGCACATCTCTCCTGTCACCTTACGAATTCCCTCTCCTATCTCCTCCTTTATCCTCCTGTATTTTCAAAGCATCCTCAACCAATTTCTTAGGCATTTATAAAATCATAAAACTGAAAGTTTCCTAAAGTTACCCAGTTGTGTTTCCTTGTCTTCTCATAGGATTACACCCAACTTATACTCAGAGATGAAGTTGAAAATACACTACATAAACATTATAAACCCGAGATGATGTTACTGTCCAGGCATTAGCAAGGGCTACAACTAAGAACATGACACTAAACTGCCACAAGAAACATTTAGGTTGAAGAAAAAGATAATACAGTCATTGTGTGTATGTCTCCCTCTGTGTGTGTGTATGTGTGTGTGTGTGTGTGTATGTATATGTGTGTGTATGTGTGTGTGATATATATGTGCATATTTTATATACACGTATATATGTGTGCTATATACAGATACAGATATAGAAAACATTCCTCAATAAGCTGACCCAGGGGACTGAATCAATGGAGCATGTTGCTGAAAACGGAAGCAGAACATCACTGGGGGAAGAGCAGCATGTCTGTGCAGGGGAAGGACAGTCTGAGGCAGTCTTCTCCAGTTGGGGACTACAAAAAGAGGAAGGAAGGGATACAAATGAAACCATTCTCAGCTGCCTGTCCCTTCTAGGCTACCAATTTTCTGGTCTCCTGCATAAAATATGGTGACCGGCAGTTAAAGCACACCAGAGGCCACAGCCCTGGAGGCAAACTCCAAATGACGGACTGTTCAAAGATTACGTGGTTCATGCTAAAACTGCCAACCGTCACAATATCACCAAGTCCATTTTTCAGGAGCTCTTGGTGCTCTGAGCTGAGGCTGAAGTGGAATTTGCTTTCTAATCTATTTTGAGACAATACGATGTTCAGATTGACACAGTAAGACAACCCCCCCCCCCCCCCCCCCCCAATGCTGCGGGTCAACCAGCTGCTCAGGTTTTCTTTGCAGCTGCCTGGCAGTTGAAAGTTGCAGCCTAAATGCCTGGGGTCTGGGAGTTCCTTAAACGTTAGAGACTAAGTGAGGTGGAGAGGCCGCCCTCACAGATAAAAGCAGGGCGGTGACCATATCTGGAAGTGAGACAGAGTAAGATACTCTGGAAAGAACAGATAATGCTTTCTAAACAGTCCAATTCAAGACGGCATGCCAAAACATTTTAGACAAAGTAACACACTGTCTCCAACTGGGCCCATCCTGAGGAACTAGCCAGCCTTCGCAAAGGCTCCCGGCTACCCCCACAGGAGCACAGGGAGAGGAAGGAGTCTCCAGGAGGTCAACCAGCACCACACCTGGGCTCCACATCGGGCCAGAGTGGGCCCCAAACACATGACTCGCTGGCCCAGCCTCGCCCACCCTCAGCGCAGCTGCCCAGGGAACGCCCCTGGCTGAGAACTACAAAGAAGTGATAACAGGAACAAAGAGAAAGCCATTCTTTTAAACAGTAAAATTTCATTAATCGCCAGTCCATTCATTTAGCACATTTAGCAATAGTTCAAACGTCTGATTCGTACATGATTCTTTGAGAGAATGGTGTGAAGTTATCATAATGCTTTTTAATTTGCATCAGATCCCGAACGCTACGCCAATGGTGAATAATAAAAGCTCACATTTTCTGACTTTTTATCATGTACCACGCACCATGCTAATGCCTTACTGGATTATCTTACTTCATTTTCACAGTAATGCTAGGAGTTGGGTTCTGTTATCATCCCCATTTTCAAGATGAGGCTTAGGAGGGTGAGTAATCTGCCTGACATCACACAACCAGGAATAGGGAAGCCAGCTCCATCTGAAATGAACCCATTTTGCATCCAATAAAGAACAAAATTATTTTACTGAGTAGCACCTACTTAGAGCTTCATTAAAAGCAGCCACAGTCCATATAACTAAACTATAATTTTTAAAATGTATTTTAGATTTAGACTTTTCATGAACTGAAATGAGTACACTTCTCATCTATTGCCTTCTGTGTTCCTTAAATGACTGCAATGCAGTATAACTACGTGAAACCAATTCCAAGTCATATTCCCTCATGTAACGCACTATACTTACTCAATAGTCAATTCTATGCAGAGCCTGTGCAAGTCTCCAACTATCTATACTGGCCACCACGCAACAACTACTTGCCCCAAAAATGAGAGTATGAAACATTTTTATCTGGTTGAAATCATCACTTTTTAAATTTTTTTTGCCTAAAGAGAACTTTTCCAAATACATATAAACAAACAGATACAATTCAAAAGTAAACTTTATAATTTTGTAGGAAAAAAAAAAAGTATATGAAGAGAGGAGGAATGAGAAAGAGATGAATAGAAAGGAAACCAGGAAGGAAAGGCATCAGGAAGGGGTGAGGGAGGGAAGGAACCCAGTGCCAGTCCGACCCAGAGGCAGCTGGGCCTTCACTGCCGAGCTTCAGGTCCACTCAGCAAAGCATGACCAGCAGGACAAGAAACTTCTTTCTAGGTGACCTGGGCGAGCCCCTGAGCCAGCCATAGAGCCACGTCTGGTAATCTTCTTGGTCTCTAGTGCAAAGTTCCCCCAAAGAAGCTGCTAAACCCTGAGACTGTTTCCTGTTTTCTCTACCCACATGCTGTGTGCTCATCAGCTGCTATACTCATTTTGTAGAGCATCCCTTCAGTAAGTCACCATCTTCAAAAGATTTTTCTCTCTATCCCTGCAGCAGCAAGGCCCCACTAGACTAGAAGCTTCTTCTAAGTAGAAACCATGTTTTTTGACTCTAAGTAGCAGCACTGACCAGCGCAGGGCACTCAACAGACCACTAATGAATGAATGCGTGGGTGGCCTCGGGTCTCATTAAACACCCCCACTATGCCCCCAAAGCAGGCCTGCTTAAATGATGAGGTGTTCATCTACCACGCAGGAGAAAGGCAGAATTGAACTCGCCTGCCTCACAGGGTCCCGGCGTGGGCCGCAGAGGCTGGGGATGCGCCCTAGGGTCATCAACACCAGGTGTCTGATAGTGAGAGGGACACTGCTGTAAATCCAGGTCATTCCATGGGACTCTTTCCAGACCAACCCGGGAGGCAAAGGCCACTGCTGGCCTGTCTGGTCTGGACAAGCCAGCAGCCTTGCCACAGAGAGAGGGGGAGGTGGGAAGGATGCGTCTGTACTCCTTTTTCAAGGCTGACAACTCTACTAGGGACCTTTATGGTGATGGGCACTAGACTAAGACGTCAACAAGAAAAATGCCATCTTCCCGCTGCCTTTGTCCACCGAAGGCAGCACAGCGATAAACTGTTATTGACTAGAGGTCTGTTCTCCATCATGGAGGTATGAGTTGAGGTCAGCCAAGTTTCCCTCACTGGACATTTTAAAAGATACACTGTGTCATGTGTGGCTGAACCCTATAAAAGATGCCCTGCAGCCACAAGTGAAGGCAGGGAGCAAGCCTAATATTCAAAAGCACAATTGAACAATTTTCCAAGTGAGCTGCTCTGCCCAGGGCTGGAGCTCTTTGACCCATGCGCGACGCAAACAGTGGATTCCAAGAGCACCTCGAGCTGATGCACAATGGAACACTTTTGGTCCTGCCTAGCGGGGCTGCTCTCCCGGAGGGTCCTCCCCTTGGCACACTCCTGTCCTGATCCTGAACCCTAAACTATCTGCAATGAACACGTCATGTGTCCTAAGGTAAACATTTTTTAACACCTTACATTGGTCTATGACAGACACTGTCTTAAAATTAACTGTCTTCGTATGTATAAAAACAATGGTGCATCCTGCCATCAATGGTGTCTTGAATGCAATTAAATATAGCACTTAGAGTTCCTTCGAGTAATGTTTCATTCTGCACATTATAATTTGCGTTAGAGGTTCTCAGAGAATGGTCACCAGATGTGCACTATCCTCTTTTTAGCGCCATGCCCAGCGAGACACTTAAATGACTCACAATCACGGTATTGCCAAGAGCTGAAAGCTGTTGCTGAAAGTTGCTTAGAGCCTCATGGCTGCAGTGACAGCTAGCTAATTCTGCTCTGAATGCTGATCTAATTAGCCAACCACACAGAAAGCAACAGCAATCGCAGCAGCCTCAACCCATTTCCCGAAGATTTCTTTCCAGGATGATGATACAGGCATCTTTTTTTCCGTGGTAGGTAGCCTCTTCCTTATAATCCAGCTCAACTTCACACACACCTCCAACTTCCTTTTGAGACTAATGTTCCAAAACATTAGCTTGTTATTTGTAACACAAGGAAGTTATAGAAAAGGCTATATACAATGACGACCCAACACAGAAAAAAAAAAGAAAAAAAAAGAAAGAAAGAAAGAGAGAGAGAGAGAGAAAGAAAGAAAGAGAAAGGAAGGAAGGAAGGAAGGAAGAGAAAGAAAGAAAGAAAAGAAAGAAAGAAAGGAAGGAAGGAAGGAAGGAAGGAAGGAAGGAAGAAAGAAAGAAAGAAAGAAAGAAAGAAAGAAAGAAAGAAAGAAAGAAAGAAAGAAAGAAAGAAAGAGAAAGAAAGAGAAAGAAAGAAAGAAAGAAAGAAAGAAAGAAAGAAAGAAAGAAAGAAAAAGAAAGAAAGAAAGAAAGAAAGAAAGAAAGAAAAAGAAAGAAAGAAAGAAAAGAAAGAAAAAGAAAAGGTTGTATAGCTGTGGACAAAGTATAATGCCACGAGAACTGAGGTCAGTGGCAGGGCATCAGGTAGGCACCCCCGCAAAGCGAGAGCTGCTGGACTGGTACCCAGAACTGCATTTGGCATCCAATCATGTTGTGAATTTCATAACTATACTTGGAAAAAACAAGCCTAGGGAAATGTGAGTTGAGGAATGCCATACCTGTGTGCGGGGACAGCTCATCCAGCAGCTTCACCATGCCCTCCCCTTGCTTGGATGTCCACATCTTGATGGGGGACCCACCTCCAATCTTGCGGTACTGCTCCTGAATTTTGGGGGTTCGGCGTTTGGCGATGAATGGTCCCAGCTTACTAAATCATTGAACATTGAAATCATTTTATTACAGCTAAGCAACCTCAGAAACATTTTCTACTCAATAAAAAAAAAAAAAGATAAGCAAAATTTTAAAAAGGGCCTAATAAGATTAAGCCTTTAAAAACAGAAGCTCAAGGCCATTGACAGCAGCCAGCTCTTTTGGCCCAGGTTAGAGAGAGAGAACCAGACAGTATCTGAGGAGTAGCCCCACCTCTGCCCCACAAGCTGTTCTAGCAGTAGGACCTGAAGATTCCCAAACACCCATGCAGAGCCCCTGGCTGTATGCTAGCTACTAACTTAACACCTCTTGATTCTGCGCTTAAGACGAACTAAGACATGTAAGACATCAGGCAGTATACAGCCCTCTTAACTTCAGAAAATGCATATTAATCCTATAATATACTTGCACATGTGAGCAAAGACATATGCACAGGAATGTTCATTGTAACACTGAAAACAATCTAAGTGTCCATCAGTGAGGCACTGGTTACACAGATGAAGGTATGACCATACAATCCAATTCCACAGAGTGATGAACACAGAGGGAGCCAGCTCTATGTAATCTGTTATGGAATAATCTCCAAGATATATTATTAAGTTTCAAAAAACAATAGCAAAGTGCCAAATAATGTACATAAGTACATTAATATTTGTGTAAAAAAGGGGGATACATATATATGTGTGTGTGTGTCTGTGTGTGCACACGCATGTATATATACACCTGCATGTTCATGGACTATTTCCAGACCTAACAGTGCTTACCTCCAGAGTGGGTAAGTGGGAGGCTGGAGTCCAAAGGGAAAGAGACACCTGCTTTTCACTGTGAACACTTCTTAACTATTTGTGTTTTTTTATCATATGCGTGTACAAATTTTTTTTTATTAAAAAAAACCCTATTTTAAAGAAAAAGGAGAGAAGGAAGGAGGGAGGGAAGAATGAAAGGAAGGGAAGAAGGACAGCAAGAACCCATCTTCACAGAGCAAATGAATAATACTCATTGCTTCCCTGAGTGTCAGTCAGCTGTTAAGTACCAAGTACAAATATATCTTTAAAGAGCTTTAAAGGTCCTTCAGCTGTGTCCAGACACTGCAATTTCCAGAGCTCTGGGGGAGGAAAGGGCCCAAGGGGAATCCTTGCTAACTTACTTTCTCTCTCCCCTGCAATTCTTCTGGTATCATAGTCTTCTCATATCTAATAGAAAATAATAATGCTGCTCTAGCACTACCAGATGTGCACTAAAACCTTTTTTTTTTTTTTTTTTTTTGGCAACTACAGAATTGAGATTCATAGAGGGCAAAATGCACTGCACAGGATAAGTACAGGCATTTACATGTATCTTACTTTTGAACAGGAAGTGTCATGAGGTCTCGATCCAAGAAAAGCCTCAGAAGGAAGTCCTGAACTTCTCCAATGGTTTCAGGGCCTCCCATGTTCAGCATTAATATTCCAGTTTTTGGCTTCCTACATAAAACAAAAGGCAACAGTTGATTTGTAACACTTTTCATATTCCTCTAGGGTAGAATCTTGGTTCAGCTAGCAAACTCTCCTCTAATCTGTTCAATGCAAACATGCAAAGCTACAGGTCTCTTCACTGCCATCACAGGGAACACACGAGGCCCCCAGGCCCACACAGTCTCAGGTCCCAGCTCAGACTCTGACCTTCACCTCCTAGCTCCATCTTGTCCCTGGACTTTCCCTGGGCTCCAAATATTTCTCTATTAAACTGTCAGCCCTGAACAAAGATCCCATTCTTTGGGGACTGAGGGTCAAGGTATAAACCTAAAATTGTCCTGAGGCTGAAACACTTGTTCACGACTGCCTCGTGACTACACAGGGCACCTGATCTCTCCAAGTTTAAGTTTCCTCATCTGTAAAATAGAGTCCACCAATTACCTCAAAAGCTTATTTTGAGAATTAAGTGAATAATGTACTTAGTAATTTAGCATGAGCTGGCCCATACAGTGGGTTCTATTCTACACAAAGGAGCTGTGGGTATCCCTATAATTTTAAACCTCCACAGTAAACTACCAGCTCATCTCTCACACCTTTATTTGCTCCCTTCTCTTTAGTTAACTGATAAATTTTTAATGACTTAAATTATTTCTTGCTGCTCTGCTTCCTCCTCCAGAGCCTGCCTTTTCCTGTTCAGTGTCTATGATAAAGTACA
This sequence comes from Hippopotamus amphibius kiboko, assembly GCF_030028045.1. NCBI lineage: Eukaryota > Metazoa > Chordata > Mammalia > Artiodactyla > Hippopotamidae > Hippopotamus > Hippopotamus amphibius. The sequence continues at coordinate 97,885,961 of NC_080196.1, forward strand.
TTTCTCACTTTACATTCACCTCTCCATCCTTCATCTAAAGTCCACTACATCTGCCAGTGCAGGGGACACAGGTTCAATCCCTGCTCCAGGAAGGTCCCACATGCCACGGAGCAGCTAAGCCCGTGTGCCACAACTATTGAGCCTGCGCTGCTACATCAAGACCACCTCTAGCTAATGCAGTGACTAAAGCAATACTGCTGACATGGCTCTCGTTTAGAAGATTGCTCTTAAAGTGTTCTAAATCTAACCATATCATGACGACATTTTAATTGCAATTGTTTTTAAATGTTAATAATGTTTGGCAATAATTTTAGGCAACCAGGGTGTGTCACATTTCTACAAATGGAAATCATTTTCTTGATCAAACACACTATAGGTGGATGAAGTAGAAATCTGAATTCTCAGCCTAAATTTTCAAAATAAGAACCAATTCCTGGGGAAAGGAAGGGCTGCATTCCAATGAAGCCAGGGATTTTCTCATTTAGACCCCATTATATAGATTAACCAGGTTCACTTTTCACATCATTGTCTTAGGCCAGGGTTTCTTGACCTCGGCACTGCTGACCTTGGGGGCTGGATAATCCTTTGTTGTGGGGCTGTCTTGTGCATTGTAGGAGGTTTAGTGGCAACCTTGCCCTCTACTTACTAGATGGCCATAGCACACATCCTAGCCCAGTTGTGATAACCAAAAATGGCTCCAGACAGTGCCCAAATATGTCCCAGGGGACAAAAATGCCCCCTCCCCCCCCAATCCCACCCTCTGTTCAGAACCACAGTGTTAGAGGAAAGGGGTTACCCTCCTTCTATTAAACCAAGCAACTACTTTAAAGTTATTGTTCCATAACTTTTGCACCCTCTCTGGCCAGAAGTCCTATCAATGAATTAATATCCTGGTGTTTAGTTTTTTCTTGATACCTGAAGATTCCAGATTCATTACATTGTGAAACTGTAATATTCCCTTGATCTTTCTACTTAGGCCACTGGCGTGCTCCTGGGATTGTGTCTTTCTCCCTCAAAAGCTGTGACTCACAATAAATTAAGTGCATTTTTCCATGGATTGCTGCCAGTTAACAGATTACTGGTTAAGAAACCCCTAGCTAAGAGACTTACCTAAGCCACAGAGGGTATCAATGTGCAAACGGGATTTAGAACTGTTTTTCATCTATAACACCTGAGCTCAGAACAAAAGTGGCTTTAAATGGGATGTTACTCTGCCCTGCAAACCCATGTTTTGCAAACCATGTTGATCTTATACATGAAAGAGACACAGGATTTGAAAATACCTAAATACGCGTGCACTTAATTCAAAACTGTGTCGTGCATGACGAACGGCGCATTAGGAAGCCCTAGCCCAACACCCCTCTGTTCCCGAATGTGAAGTGCAAAGCTTTAGTCAAGGGTCACTGTCTCTTCTCCCCTCCAGACACAGCACATCTGAGACCAAGACCTGAATGGTCAAGTTCCCTTTGTTTGAATGTAAAGGTGTATACAGCAAATATATCGAAATCTTCTCATTTGAAAAGGTTGCCACGTTTTGCCATTTGTGTTCTTGAACTCTCAAAATATGAGGTTTTTCCTTTGAACTATTAATTGGACAAAACTGAAACTTAAGCGCCTCAATTAATAAAGGAACAGATGAATTCTATTCTACTATATATAGTCAACATCAAGATAAAAAACACAGAGAGAATCTCAGGTTGAATAAGTTCATGTCAAATAGCTTGTCTTATCAATAGATTAAAATAGAGTGCAGATGTTACAAAACTTTAATGTGCATAAGAATCACATGGACAGCTTATTAAACATGCAGATACTGACTTCAAAAAAAAAAAAAAGATAAAAAACAAATCCCAGCTCTTCGTTAAACCTCCAAGATGTAATTGGCCAGAAGATCTATGCTGCCTCTAGAACAGGGTTTGGCAAACTGCAGCCCATGGGCCAAATGTGCCCCCACACACACTGCCTGCTTTTGTAAATAAAGTTTTACTGGAACAGAGTTCCACTCATTTGTTTACATATCACTATGGTGGCTCTCACATTATGACGGGAGAGGTGAATAGCAGCAAACAAGACCAAATGGCCCACAAAGCCTGAAAAAATGTACCATTCAGCTCTTTGCAGACAGATTCGTAGCACAGCATTGTCTAGAGCAGTCTGAGCACTAAGCCACAAGGCCTTCATCAAATCTGGCATCAGACTGACTCACAAAGACACTCACCGCTTCATCATCTCTAATATTTAAAAACTAGAAATAACCTATGTGCTCCATGAGATTGGATAAATACATTAGGATTTAATAAGATACTCTTAGGCTATTAAAACAATGTAGACTTTTTATAGTTATGTGGTAGACATATTATTAAATAAAAACAGGAAGATATAAAAATAATTATTCAGTATTATCACATTTTGATAAATATATACTGAGTAAATCTTAATAGATTCAGGTATAGAGACAAAATACTGGGTGGTGAGATTATCAGGGATTTTCTTTTTCCTGTTTGTATTTTCTAAAATGAACCAATTTCATCTATATAAATATGAAATAAAGTTACTTACTAGAATTCGGGAGTTCTTTTTAGGTTTTTTAATTCAATTTCAATAATTCAATCTTAAGGTTATTTATGTTACTGACTTTTGCCACGAGGATAGCATAGTAATGAAATAATTTTTCTCCCAGGGTTCCACATCCAATCAGTTCGTCAGGTTATACCAAATACCTACCCCAGACCCTAAATACTTAGAGCACTTTGCACTATGGCTGAGGTGAAAAAAGAGGGGCCGTGGGGGGCATGGAGGAATGGCATTCTGCTGGGCACACTCCCAGGACAGAGACAGTGTCTGTGCTTCCTGTCTTCCTCCCCACGTGCAATGTGGTCTTTTAGGGGGGCCTGAGAGTCAAGAGGAGATAATTTGGGCCCCCACCCTAGGGCCCTATCCCCCACAAACCTCAGTTCACTAAGTGCTTCATCATACCCAGGATCACACAGTGAAAAGTAACAAACACAAAATAACACTATTTTATGTTCACAGCTGTAGAACTCTCGTAGAACATCTGGTCTACCAGAAAGGTCAAGGTGCTAATAGTTCACAGCTACTTTCCTTCTTTCTCTCTGCCCAGTGTTAAAATGCGTGGCTCCTATCTGTGTACTCATCCAAAAAGTGCCCTTTATACTATTCTGTTGCCTCTGTACCAGAGGGAGACTTGAAAGCAGCTGTGGCTTCTGATATTGAAGAGGACACGCAGCAGCAGTGCCACACCTGCTTACGTCCACCCGCAAACAGCAGAGGGAAGGCGGGGAACGGACTTTGTTTCTTTAATAAAACTGTAAATCACATTATGTCATTTACAATTACGTTCACTGGGTTAACAGTTTACTACAGAAATTCTTGGTTATCCTTCTTCCTGCACATGACATGTATTTCATAAGTATAATTATGTTAGGTTCCTAAACACATTTCCAACATACACATAATTTCTGTCATGTGACATATTCCAGAACTAAATTCCCACATGATTTGCAGACTGTTCGTACTCAACTCTGTGTCCTTTAACAAAAGCCCTGTGGGATTTTTAATTTGTCAATCAGACCTCAAAAAAGCTGGAAAAAAAATTTTAATAAAAAAATGTAAACATCTATCAAAATTCAAAAAAACTTTTAAAGCCTTAATTGGGGGTGAAATCTCTAAGTTTAACAGCTCTTGAAAGGAAGCCAAGAAAATAGCATACCACTCCTCACATACTGGATTTTCCCAACACCTCTCCTCCTAGGTGGCTGGTACCCACTGGGATTTCCATCAAGAAAGAGAAATCCTTATTCGTATCTAAAATTAGACTCATACCTGTTTCCCGGCTGAACTTGAGGTTTGGGGCTTCTGGCACGTTGGGTGGTTTCCACCGTGGCTGCTGCTGTGGCTGCACCCGACTGGCACCTCCATGGCTGACAGGCCCTTGAGCCGCCATACATCACTGTGACAAAATTAAAGTGGCAGCATGAAACCTAGCTGGAAAGTAATTTCTTTTGAAGAGGTCCTCAGAGCATAATTCCTGGATTTAAAATTTAAAGAGATGCTACAGCAGAGGTGATTTCCCCAGCATTTCTCTGCAGGTGGGTGAAAGCTCTTAAGACCTCTCCGAGGGGATGGGGTGGCATCCCCTAGGATGGCTTCTCAGGACCTGCACAGAGCCTTTTTAGAAGCCACACACACCTCTTCTCTCTGCCTTGGCTGCCAATTTTGATATGATCCCACTGCATGGTATGATGGCAGGGTGCTGCTCATACAAAAGGTGAGGAGCCTGCAGACAAGGTTAAGAGCCACTGATTTAAGGAGTGGAAACTGGGCTGGTTTTCCACCACTCGCACAGGTCTCACACCTGCCTACTAGCCTTCTCCAATACAACACCGGTACTAAGAACCCCAGTATTGCCCTTGGACTCAGACAAGGGGCGGGGTGGGGGTGGGGGGGACTGCTCTGCTTCCGAGGGCCAATTCTGGTCCTCCTCCTACTGCACTCCACCCCACGGGGTGTGCCGTCTGCACAGCCAAGGATTCATGGGCTCCCAGAGTCCATAGCCCCCCCCCATTCCTGACCAGGCTCCCAGGACCCAGAACCCCAGAATTCCCTGTCCCAAAAGCTCCACTTCCAGGGTCTGGTGTAGGCCTCTTTCCTGCATCCATCCTCTTATGGGTGGACTCCAACAACAGTATAAGCAATTCTTGACCTAGAGGGTAGCCAACAGGTGACTGTTCATAGGATCAAGAACAGAGCTTGAACATACATACACACTGGAGTGTGCAAGGACTCTTCACCATGCCGGGCAGGCCAGGAATGGAACAGAGGCAGGGAAGTTTGCTCGCCCCAGGCAACTTTCTCAAGGCCAAGGTATTTCTGTAGGAACTGTGAACAGTTCAAGAGTTCACCCTTCCAGGCCATTAGCAAGGTCTATCTGTCAGCATAGCAGAACAGAACAGAATTCACAGTCTGTTAGCTTGCTGTATATGGGTCTTGTCCTGAGCATCACAAGAGTTAGTTGTGGGCCTGGAGAGCCTATCTGAATTGAGATGTCCGTGGGCCATACCCAGTTACAGCATGAAGAGTATTCATCCCTAAATAACACAGAGTGAAATTAAACCACACAGTAGGTACTGAAGATGGCAGTGCAGGACAGTGGTTACTACCGTACCCCACAGTATACATGTGACCTCCCTTCCCCGTTCTCAAACCAGCAGGTCTGAAACCAGCCTGAGAGTGGTCTCCTTCTATCCTCCTCCTACTTACGAGTCAAAGGTGTTTTGGTGAGGAACTCGGGCTGTGGACCAGCAGACCCGACTCTGAATCCAGTTCTACCACTTACTGTAAAGTAACTGGGACTGGGTTATAACATTTCTGAGCCTTTATTTCCCCAGCTGTAAAATGATGAAACCCTGCTATCTGCATCCTTGTAAAGATGATATCAGATAAGACCAGTGAAGTATGCTGCACAAGACCTGCCTCATATAATTAGTACCAGTATTATTTTCCTTTGTAAGTGTCTAGAGCATGGGGAATACACCTGCACTGATTTTTTTTTCTTTTTTTTTTTTTTATCACCTAGCAGGTCTATAGAATATAGGAGAATGATAATTCCAGGCCACTTAGATTTCCAACTATCCAGATTGTACACATTCCCAACAGAGCCAATTACATGATCTTGAGCTGAATAATCCTTATTAACTCAAAGTGGAAAGGCAAAGACTGACATAAAGAAGTTCAATTCCACTCAAATGAAGTCTCAAACCAACTCACATCTCCTTGTTTCAGACAAGTTCAATTCTGAGCTGTATGATGAGATTTAACCAGGTTCTCAATCAAACCTCGATGTCTGCAATTCCTTAGATGCATGAGGTTATATCAGATTCCATGGGGTATCAGAATAGAAATTTGGTATTACATAATTTGACTGCTGGTGATATAATAAGATTTCCTCCTGCAAACTTTAAAAGTGGGTGGGGTGGGGGTGGGGAATAAGGATGAGACTAGAGTCTCCAACTAGTACATTAGTATTTCTTAGCACAATTTGGGAGCTGGTAGCTTTTTGAGCTGCCAAACTATTTCCATGCCCTCTACTTACAAAATTCTCTTCTCTGAGGTTAAATAAATTCTCGAAGAAGGGTGATACGGCCAATAATGGATTCTTTCTGCTCAGGACATAGGATTAACACACCCACATCTCAAGGACTCTAAAACACTCCTCTCCCCTGATGATGTGAAGACTCAAGAAAAACAGAGTATCTCCTACCAAATGACTGGCATTAATCTAGCTAAAGGAGTTTAAAGTAATTACTCAAAGAACCAAATGAGACCCCTGAACATACTCAGCTCACGGCTTAAGAGAAATTCGAAGGCACAGACAGCATCATGTGGTGCAGCATCATCTGAGCAGAAATTCCAGATAGAACCAAACAAGCTACGTGACAGTACTTGGGCAACTCACTGAGCTACTCCAAGCCTCACTTTCCTCATCTGCAAAACAGTGATAAGGCCAAATTGCAGGGCTGCTGTAAAAATTAGAAAAATTTTTTTAAATCTACGTCCAGCCCCAAGAACTGTGCCTGGCACAATGCATGTAATTAAGTAAGAAGTAATAGTAAGGATCTGCCCACTTATGAACTAAGACCCAGTAATTCTAACAGTACTCTTGGCATAGACAACTGGTCTACCTTTCGAAGGCCTACAAACAATAAAAGCCATAAAATCAAGGAATATGCGGAAGACAAGATGATATAAGAAAACAAAACTTCACGAACTCCTGGACACACCCAATAGGTGAATCATTCAAAAGTATATCTGTGACTTCAGAAGTTCATGGGTATCAACTGGTTCTCCAAAACCAAATTATTTAACATTCTGGATGCTGGGGGGGTGGTACATAGGAAGGTAGAAAACAAGGTACCCAAGTACCTAATACAGCCCTTTTCTACCAGGTAGGAGATGAGGATTATTTCAAAAGGTCCTTATAAAAATATGTACCACTTTAAAAATTAACAGAAATACGGTTCTATACTGTAACTATTCGTAAACACTTGGGGAGGGGAGGCTTCAAGAAAAGAATTGGTATTTTTCTGGTATGAAGCCAAAATGTTCTAATGTATTAATTTAAACATTGATATTCTTTTTTATTATTCTAGATTTGTTTTCTCCAATTACAAAAGACATACATGCCTAACGTAGAAAATTTGGAAAGAAAAAGGTGCAAGGAAACAATAATTCATTATTCTATCATCTTTCTAAAAAATATATATAATACACTATATACATATATACTAGGGAGCTTCTTATTAATTCTGTACTATGCTAAAAACACGGAGTGTAAAACTTTGCTTCTCTAGTTTGAGAAATACTACTCAAGTTTTTCTGACCCCGATGTTAATGCCTTAATATAAAACAAGATAAAGTATTATAACTATATCTTAAAATCAGCGTCCATAATTCAATTGAACTTCAAAATGACTTTTGCAGTGGTTTCTGAATCCTTCCACTTAGTTACTTATAACCTGGACAACAAAGCATTAAAGTTTCTCATATTGTTCTATGACCTCAACTCTAGAGCCTGTTGGACTTTCTTTGCCAAAGAAAGGGTGGAAGAAAGAAAAGAGTCATTTGATATCTCTTTCCGTCCGTTACTGGCACTGTGCTTCCTCTTCTTAAAAGATAATGTATTCATCTCCCACTGCCCTTAGTGACCTGATCCTCACTGGACACAGGGTCCTTATTATTTTCCTAGCAAGGCTCCTGTAATATGATATGGAGGTTCAGAGTGGACTCCCTCCACTCTTTCTCAGTAGGTGCCAGATGGATGAATTAGGGAACTTAACAGAAAAATAAGTCAGGTCTGTGTCCAGTCACCATTCATATACACTAATTAAGCACCTTAGTAGGTGGCAGCCTTGTACATAGTAATAACCGAACATTTTGAGGATACCTATGTACCTACTGTATCCAGCTAATCTTCACTGGCAAGCCTAGGAGGTATTACCTTCTCCTTTTATTGTTAGCAAAGTTCAAGCTAGGGTGAATATTTTGCAAAGTTCAAGCTCAGGGGGCCACAGGAATGCTGCAGAGCTAGTGTCCCAGCCAGGTCTCTCTGAACCAGAGTCCCATCAGCTCACCCTTGGAGGCAACCTACATTCACATCTGTATCAGAAACGTGTGGGGTTGTCAATGGGTCTTATTTATTCTTCAAATATCTCTAGAAAATACTAGCTCAGGCTGCTCTGCGGTGGGTCCAGCTGCCAAGGACAGGTGAGCACCGGGTTATACCAGGGGCCAGGGCAGAGCAGCAGTGGGCACAGTGTGACCTCCACCACCAGAGAGGGAACCCCAGGGTAGATGCCCATGGTGACGATGATGAGAAAGATGCCAACGTTACTGTCTCTGGGGCAGGCCCTTAAACACTGCCTCCCGTAATCACAGAAGAACTAACGCTCTGAGAAATCAAGCCACTGCTCACGGCCACCCCGCTAACCGATGGGACTCCGGGACCCCTCCCCCCGGCCTCTCAGGGTCCTCGGGTGACTCACGGACTCCCTCTCGCCCCTCCCAGGGGAGGCCCCCTCTCCAGATCCCTTCTCCGCCCCTCGCCCCGCCGCGGGCAGCTTCTCGCGCAGCCCGCCGCCGCTCCTGGAAGTTCCCAGGCCCGGGGACCCCGGCGCCAGCTGCCCGCTGTCCCCGCCTCGGCGGCGGCCGCGACAGCCCCACTTACGCCGATCGCGGAGCAGGACGCCCGCAGATCGCAGGGCCGCAGCCATGTTTGTGCCGACTAAAAGCATTCCCGGGGCAGCCTCGGCCGGGGACCTGGGTTCCTCCCGCGGCAGCACACCCAGGCGCGGGCCCCGCCGACGCCCAGCAGCAGAGCTCAGCTCCAGCCACCCACGCCTCTTCAGCAGGCGCGGCCACGCCCTGCGCCCAGGCCGCGCCGCCCGCTCATTGGTGCCGGGCCGGGCTTCAGGGGCGGGGCCAGGAGGAGACACGCCCCCCACCCGGAGCCAGCAACGTTGCGGGGAGGTCCCCAGGATAAGAAAGGGAGCTGTGCTCTTGGCACCTTGCACCCCAAACACCGAAAGTCCGTGCGGGTCGCCCGGAAAGAATGCCCTGGTTGCATGCGCCCACCTGACCAAGGCAGGAACTGCGGCCCAGACTAAGCACTTTCTTGACATATCCATTACTATAACATGACAATGCTTTTGCTTCAATTCTCCAGTTTTGTTGCCTAGTTACAGCACGTGTGCCGACCCTGTTTTATTTTGCTTTGTTTTCAGAATGAGAAAAAGAATTATTTTATGTCAGACACACATGACATCATTATTAAATTCCTCTGTAGTATCTCTATGCAGCAGAGTTTGACAGCTGGGCCAGAAAGCAAACATGCTGCTAACGTGGTAGCATTAGGAAAAGTGAAGGCCAATCCGGCAAATGCAGTTTTTTGGAGGGCCGGTAGTGATGTCCGTCGGTATCATCTCTGCGCACCTTCGCAGGGTGATCGCCTGGCCCCAGTCCCGCCCACGGAACAGGTGTCCCCCCCCTCATTTCTAGCCCTTCCTACATTCCCACACCTCCGCCCACCCTTCTGGCCCTTATGTTCAGTGCATCTCGAAGTACAAGATCAACCTTTGGAACAGAAAAGTGTCAGACGCCATTCTTTCATTCATTTAACAAGTATTGAACACCTACTGTGTGCACTGGGAAAAGAGCAGTGAACAGAGCAGACTAGGGGCTTACATGGGGATTAGGGGAGAGAGAGAGAATAATCACAATATGTTAGTATTTAGGGTGATGAGAGTATTAGAAAGAATTAAGTGATGGAAGGGAGATGAGGGAGGGGAGGCTAGTGCAATTTGAAATTGATGGGTCAGAGAGGTCCTCACTGACATTTGGGCAAAGCCCTGAGGAAGTAAGGGGGCAAGCCATGTGGTACATTCTAGGAAGATGGAATATAGATTGAGTGGAAAACCGGTTTTCTGTAGCTAACATGTATGCTCTTGATTTAATTAGTCTATTACTAAAGTGACTCCTCTTTATGGTTATAATCTTGGTGTAAAATATCAGATTAAATGGACTGCCTCTCATATTATCTACATGCTCTTCAAATCAAGCAGGAGATGTTCCCTGAGAAATGGACAGTAAAACTTCCTCCTAGTATCAAACTGCTTTCCTATACGTTTTGCTAACTCTCCATTCTCAGAGTGAAATTTATATTAGTTTATTTTAATTTGCCCTTTAAAGACATGATCTTTATAGATAATACACTCCTCTACCTAAAGCCTAAACACATTGCTTTAAAATCAACTACACAAAAAGGCTCTACAGTGTGAAATGCTATTCTGGAAAAAGTGTGGACAAGGCCAGAGAACTAGAAAAAGCCAAGGGTTTGTAATGACTGAGCTCTTCTCGGCTACCATTGGGAGGCTCTGGATAAGTCGCTCCTCCATCCTGGGTGCTGTGCCCCTCCTGCTAAGTGAAGATAACAGGGGTCTTCTGGCCACTCCCAGGGAAATGCTGGTGATTAGTGACAAAGCATAAAGGTGCCAAATCTCACATCATCAACATTGGGACGGGTTAGATTCGTATCTGGCCAGAAAAAAGGAAGGAACTAGCAAAACATACTTTATTAAATATTTCAACATAATAACATTCTAAAAAAGGAATTAGCACCATTTCATACATTTTCCTCACATCTTGTATCATCACTTTCACTGACTTAAAAAACTCATTCAAAATTATACTCATATAGAAAACCCCCTGACACACATATTAAGACTCATAGGTTACAAACGGAAACAGAACTTCATTATTTTTCCCCAAAGAGAGCTTCATGACGTTTGTTATTTCTAAACTATAGCTTATTTCTTACAAACATCAAATATAACAGCTTTTCAGGGAGTAAATTTTTATGTTCTTTTGAAGTGAAAACAGATAAGATCCGCTTTGTATGGGTCCTTTCAACACTGATAGGGAAACACAGCCCTTAAATCAGAAACTGTGGATTATAAATATGGGTTTACTAAGAAATCCAGAAAGCCCTTGAAAGGCTATAAAGAAATTTATAAAACTGCATGAGATTTCTATATATGTATATATATTATGTATTTATATGTATATATACACATATGTGTGTGTATATAAATGCATTTTTTTCTGGCTTAAATATTTGTAGCAAACTTATAACCACCTCCCTTAACAAACAGAAGGCGCAGTCTCTGGGCCAACTCAGATAAGCGGCACCCCCACCACACAGGAGAGGGTTTGTCTGAGCTCGGGTGACTTAATTAGTGAAGAAAGCATTCTCTTGTCACAGACAACACTCAGAGTTCAGCCTGTGGTCCTAAATAAAACGAATTTGTTGGTTTCAGCTCAATGCTTCGGGGAAGACGGAGGAGGGGGAGATGCCCTAATTCATTATTTGCCATGATTGGCACCTCCGAGCTACACAAACTAAATTTAGATTACTCAATTCTGTCTCCTTAATCAGAAAAACCACAGGGCAGGAGGGAGGGGTGGTGTTCAGTGCAACAGAAACAGTGGCTGTGTAAGGCAGACAAATGGTGAGCTCTAATGATTACTCAGAGAAACCTGATCGATGGTCCCCACCATTGTCTTATAGCAAAGAGGCCACCACATCCAAGCCAATGCAATGTGCATTTTGACTGCCTCTCTTAACTACACAGAGCCTTAAGCCCACAAGTGATGATGGGTTTATTAGTTCATCTGCACATATTTGCTAAGAGTCCACTGTGAGCAAAGCATTGCCTCAGATACTGTGAAGGATAAAAAAGTAAACTTAGCTCATTAATTTATGAAAGAGGTATGTATGGAGGGCCTACCTAGGTCAGGCACGTGGTGGGCAGTGCCCATTACAGCAGAATTGGGCTATGTCTACTTTCATGCAACTTACCTTCTAGAAGGCAAGGCAGACAATAAACAAAAGATACATATCATAAGGTCAGCTGTGACTAGGAACCATGAAGAAAAATATTAAAGGAGCCAAAGGAACAGAGAGAGGCAGGCACTGTTAGTTTCAGGGGTGCAGTGGGACATGGCCACTGTGCAAAGGTGGTGTTTGAACAGGGGCCTGTGGGGAGTGAGGGGGGTTCTCTGTGGAAGGGTTTTGCAAGCAGCGGGATCAGAAAGTGCTGGAACACATTTGAGGCTTGTGTTATTTCCCCAGGGCTGCTGGAACAAAATGCCACAAACCAGGCGGCTTAAAACAACAGAAATGCGTCCTCTTCTAGTTCTGAAGCTAGAAGTTCAAGTCCGTGTTAACAGGGCCATGCTCCCTCTGCAGTCTGTCCGGGAGAATCCTTTCCCATCTTTTTCCAGCCTCTGGCCAGCAACCCTCCACTCTTCTTACCTCGCAGGCACGTCACTCTGATCTCTGCCCCTGTCCTCAGGTAGCCTTCTCCCTGGTGTGTCTCTTTTTTCATAACCGTCTTCCCTTCTAGGGGAACACCAACCACATTGGATTAAGACCTCACCCCACTGACCTCATCTGAACTTGGTTAGGGGACCCTGTTGTTAAATAAGGTCACATTTCCAAATACCAGAGGGGAGGATTTCAACATATCAGGGTTTTTGTGTATGTGTGGAACCAGGGGAAGAGTTCACCCCAAAGCAAATCCTTGAGGGACAGTAAAGAGACCACATGTCTTCAGCAGAGTGTGTGGGGTGGAGGGAGAGGAGTTTCAGCTGATTAGGTGATGAAAGATTTCATCTTATCGTGTGATCTCCCTCTAACAGAGTGATCCATGCTTATGGTTCGATAGGTTTACTTTACCTGTGGTATAGAGAGAAAGCTGAAACTCTGTCAACAGTATTAAAATACATACCACATGACTAAATGAGTTCATTTTCTCCTAAGCGTTCTAAATTTTTTTGAGATTATGTTCAGCAAGAGTGTTTTTCTCCAGAGAGGTCTCTGCCCCTAGGGTGGTGGGAGGGTCCTTCCAGAGCCTTCTGGTCTGCCTCGGCCAGGATCCCAGGGTCCCACCAGTCTTAGGTGGGGTTTATGTACATTTCTCGGCTTGGTAGTCCTGCTCCTTGCAAATGGATTCAAACTAGGGAAGTTGACCTTTTCCAGCAAGCTTTCACTCCCTGTCCAGAGCCCTGGGCAGGTGGCAGTCTTCCTTGTCCTTCTCTCTGGGCTACAGGGCCAGTTTTCTAGATTTCACAGAAGGGCTAGACCCTCAAAGCCCCGCTTTCATGCAGGGAGGGGTCTAGCCCTTGGTCCATCTTTCTGTCTGGGGGTGGGATGGGCATTCTAGGAACTGCGTACATGATGTGTTCACTTTGTGAAAATTCGTAGTGTTGCACGCTTCTGATGTGTGCCCTTTTTCGAACAAATGGTAACTTTCGTACAACTTTAAAAAAGACCCCCGAGTGCCTTTATCTGGGTTCAATTCTCCCTCTAACTCCCATATCTAACCAATTATCTCTAGCTTAGAAATCCTCCCTACTCCTTCCTCTCAAATTCTGATGCCTAAAGGAGGGTGTGGAATTATTATATTTATCCAGTAGAGTTACCTGTTTATAGTGGGAGTATAAGAAGCGAGCAGAAGTTTCCCTGATGAAAATGACTGATGATTTCAGGCTGAGAGGATGCAGGGATGCTTTTTCATCAGGGTGGTATAGCACTTACAAGAAAAGTAGGCTTGTTATATACTGAATGTGGGGGTACACCCTGAAGGCAGAAGAGCACGCGATAACCAAAAGCAAGGCGTTCACTTGGGCACCACACAGAGTCTGGGAAGGATTAAGAGATAAGGGTGGGGAGAGAAGGCTGAGGACCGAGCCTGAATGTGCTGAGAACTTGAACCTTCATTGGTAGGCGAACGGGAGTCATGAAGGGTCATCATGGTCATGGAGAAGAATAGCCTGTTCGGGGCTGTGCTCCGAGGAAAAAGATTGAGCAAGCAGAGTCAAGGCTATAAGAGAGGAGAGGCAGGGAGAGCCAATAGGAGACAGTGGCCACGGTTCACAAGAGAGGTGTTGAGGGGCGTGGCCACGGAAAGTGAAGGACTGAAATGGGCAAATAATGGCACACTGGAGATTAGAGGGAGGGCAGAATCGGGTAATTCAAGGTCTTCAGCATAGTGAGGCTGAAAAAGAGAAACACATTAGTCAGCAGGACGGCCGGTTGGAGGCAACAATGAGTGCACTTTTTTATTGTTGTTGTTTTCATATTGTCTTGTTTGTTTTTCCCTGAGTGTGTTTTACATTGCAGGAAGGACAAACAAGTACAGCCATCCAACAGAAAATTGTAGCGGTCATCTACACAGAAATAAGGATTGTAACTGACCAGAGAATTGATCACTCTTCTTGCTAATTTGTCCTTCCTGATAGCTATTAATAATTGAACATTTCTTCCCTTTCAACTACGCCCACTCCCTTTTGATTTGTCTTCAAATAGAGTGAAGACCTCTGGGTAAAGATGGGGGCTTGAACACATGGATGTAATTTCACTCCCTCCCCCAAAACCCCACTAAGATGTCAAGAGAGATTTTGTTGTTTTTGATGGTGATGATGCATTTTGTTTGTTTTCAAGCACAAACCTAAAAGGATGGGAAAGAAAGAAAAAGGAATGACAGAAACAAATTTCAGGAGCTGGAAGGCAGATAAATGGTTGATGATTTAGCAAACTCAAAAATACCTGAATCTTAAGATGCCCATCCTGGGACTTCCCTGGTGGCACAGTGGTTAAGAATCTGCCTGCCAATGCAGGGGACACGGGTTCCTTCCCTGGTCTGGGAAGATCCCACATGGCAAGGAGCAACTAAGCCCATGTGCCACAACTACTGAGCCTGCGCTCTAGACCCTGTGCTCCATAACAAGAGAAGCCACCACAATGAGAAGCCTGTGCACCACAATGAAGAGTAGCCCTCGCTCTCTGCAACTAGAGAATGCCTGCGCACAGCAATGGAGACACAACACAGCCAATAAATAAAGTTATTTTAAAAAAAGATGGCCATCCTAAGACAAGAATCACCCAGATTTACATGACAGACTCTGTAGGAGGTTCCAGAATGGCAGCAGCAGGTACCCTGGGAAGTGGGGATGAAAGAGAGAGATGCTAGATTGAGATAGATGGCCACATAGCCCTCTTCACCCCTTTCCCTCCATAGGGCATGGAAAAGAGTCTGGAATTCAAACGGCCCAAGAGGAAAGATCTAGAGATGTTGCTATCAGGGACTCCCATACACAACATACTCAACCGTTCAGGCAGCTCACCCTACACAGTTCACATCTCCTCCCACACAATTCAAAACCATTTTATCTCCTATTTGGAATTCTAAGCAGAAAACCAAGTATCACCTGACATCTGAGAAAAGCCTCTAAGAGGAAAGACAGAGACCCAAGCAAATAGAAGAAAACATGAAGGAAATTGGGATGATACAGGAAGAAGAAAACTCGGATAAAAGACCATAAAGATGGAAGTTTCTGAGATCAGAATAAAAATTTTTTTTTAAATTTTACTATGCTAACAGAGATGAAAAACTCAATAGAAGGATTGGGGAAAAGTTGAGGAAAACTCTCTGAAGAAAGCAAGCAAAAAAAAAAAAAGATAAAAGATTTAAAAGGAGGCCTACTATCTGAATAGTAGCAGTTGTAGAAAGAAAAACACAAACAAAAGAGGGGACACTTTAAAAAAAGACAATTTAAGAAACTTTTTCACAACTGAAGGCCATAACTTTCTGAATTTAAAGAGCCTATCATGGGACTTCCCTGGTGGTACAGTGGTTGAGAATCCGCCTGCCAGTGCAGGGACACGGGTTCAAGCCCTAGTCTGGGAAAATCCCATATGCCACGGAGCAGCTAAGCCCATGCGCCACAACTACTGAGCCTGCGCTCTAGAGCCCACGAGCCACAACTACTGAAGCCTGCGTGCCTAGAGCCTGTGCTCTACAAAAAGAGAAGCCACCACAATGAGAAGCCTGTGCACTGCAGTGAAGAGTAGCTCCCACTCGCGGCAACTAGAGAAAGCCCATGCAGCAACAAAGACCCAATGCAGCTAATAAATAAATAAATAAATAAATAAATAAATAAATAAATAATCCACCTGCCAATGCAGGGGAATTGGGTTCAATCCCTGGGTCAGGAAGATCCCACATGCCACTGAGCAACTAAGCCCATGCGCCACAACTATTGAAGCCCACTCTCCTAGAGCCCATGGTCTACCACGAGAAACCACTGCACTGAGAAGCCTGTGCACCACAACAAAGAGAGCGCCTGCCTGCCACAACTAGAGAAAGCCCACGCACAGCAACGAAGACCCAATGTAGCCAAAAAAAATAAATAAAATAAAATTAATATTTTTAAAAAATAAAGAGCCTACCTATCAACTGTCCAACAGAATGGATGAACAGTCCCAAGAAATATCATCATGATATTTCAGAACATGGGGACAAGCTTCTAGAATAGATGGGTCATATGTAAAGGACAGTGTATGAGAATGCTTAGAAATTCTCTGTAGCCACATTGAAAGCTAGAATGCTAACACTGGAAGCCAGGGTTTCAAAGTCCTGAGGGAAAAATGCTTTCTAACCCACCATTGTATATGGAGACTATAAACTCCATATAGTTAAAACTTTGGTTTAAGTGTGAAGACAGATTAAAAACATTTTTTTAGATAGACAAGTTCTCAATGAATTGAGCTTCCATGCACCCTTTCTCAGGAAATTACTGGAGGATGTGCTCCACCAAAATGAGGAAGTAAACCAAGAAACAGGGAAACATAGGATACAGGAAACAGGATGTCCAATAGAGGAGAAAGGCAGAGGGGATTCCAGGGATGACAGTGAGAGATCCCAGGATGGCAACTATGTTTCAAGATTGGAGTGTGGCTGGTTCAGACTAAAGCAGACAAGCTCTAAGAGAAGCTTCTTCGGGAAGATATAACTGCTGAGCACCTGATGTGTCTGAGCATCTTTGGGGATTGAATTAATGATAAAGAAAAAAAATAAGATGACTGTTAATTATGGGAAAAATGAAAAGTTGGCCAGAAAAAGAAAAGCAATCGTAACATACAACATGATCAACCAAAGTAGTGATTTAACTATGCTGGAATGATGCAGAGATGAGAAGGGTGCACATGAATGTGGGGCAGGGCAAGGAAGAAGCGAAATCTTTCATAGAAGAGCAGAAGGGAATGTCTAAAACCGAAAAATTAATAAAGTAATATAAGCATGTTTTTCTTAGTGACACGGAAATAAATGCCTAAAGAATAAGTTAAAACTTTTGAACACCACTGTTTGTGAGCCAGGGCGCTAAACTGTAATAAATACAAACTTGATTTTGACACCAGAAACCAGCATCTTTGAACTGCAGAGCATACCAATGTTTTTTCAAAGATAACATTCATCTTATCATCACATTAGTAACAATCCATGAGGTAGAAGGAAACTTTTCAGCGTAAGAAACAGAACCATTTCATTGACCAGCAATTACCAAATACTAGGAAGGACAGTATTTGTACATCATAACATCTTTTTCCCTTAGAAGGACTGAATGAAATAATAGGATCCTAAGTTTAAAAGAATTCAAGCTTTGGAGTTTAAAACATCCTTCCGAGACATATATATACTACCAACTATATACTACCAACTGTAAAATAGATAGTCAGTGGGAAGTTGTTGTATAACAAAGGGAGTCCAACTCGAGGATGGAAGATGCCTTAGAGGACTGGGGCGGGGAGGGTGGGGGGGACTCGGGGGGGGGTGAGTCAAGGAAGGGAGGGAATACGGGGATATGTGTATAAAAACAGATGATTGAACTTGGTGTACCCCCAAAAAAATTTTTAAAAATTAAAAAAAAAACATCCTTCCGTCACTTTTAACAGTGCATCTTCAGGCATGTTTTTTAACCTTTCTCAGCCATTACCTCAGGGGAAATAGGGCTGTTTTCTATGTATAGGGATTATAAGGCTATAATTATAATTTATATATTGTATAGATTTATCATTTATATAAATTATCACAGGAGGTTATTGTTGGGATTAAAGCACGTGATAGTACGTGTCTGACACAAACCAGTACTCCATTATTGGCAGCACCATTATTTTGAGAATTTCCCAGCATGACTTGAAAGCTAACGAGTGCACAAGTATAGTGTTTTTCTGGCCATTGGTCAATATTGGACAGTCTCAACCTTGCCCCAATGTTTCCATTTCAACATTGAGACTGGGAACCATTTCAAAAGAGATTAATATGAAATAAATGAGAACCTACAGTGATAATGAGAGGCTTAAGGTTGACTTTAGAAGTGGGAGGTAGCAAGTCAGTGACAGTCAACCCAACTGCCACAGCCTCACCTGGGCAGGCTTTTAAAAAACATCCTGAAACTGGACAGCAACATGTAAAAGAATGAAATTAGAACACTTCCTAACACCATACACAAAAATAAACTCCAAATGGATTAAAGACCTACATGTAAGGCCAGACACTATCAAACTCCTAGAGGAAAATATAGGCAGAACACTCCATGACATACATCAAAGCAACATCCTTTTTGACCCACCTCTTAGAATCATGGAAATAAAATCAAGAATAAACAAATGGGACCTCATGAAACTTAAAAGCTTTTGCACAGCAAAAGAAACCATAAACAAGACTAAAAGGCAACCCTCAGAATGGGAAAAAATAATTGCCTATGAAACAACGGACAAAGGATTAACCTCCAAAATATACAAGCAGCTCATGCAGCTTCATACCAAAAAAGCAAATAACCCAATCCACAAATGGGCAGAAGACCTAAATAGACATTTCTCCAAAGAAGACATACAGATGGCCAACAAACACATGAAAAGATGCTCAACATCACTCATCATCAGAGAAATGCAAGTCAAAGCCACAATGAGGTATCACCTCACACCAGTCAGAATGGCCATCATCACAAAACCTGGAAACAACAAATGTTGGAGAGGGTGTGGAGAAAAGGGAACTCTCCTGCACTGTTGGTGGGACTGTAAGTTAGTACAGCCACTATGGAAAACAATTTGGAGGTTCCTTAAAAAACTACAAATAGAACTACCATATGATCCAGTAATCCCACTACTGGGCATATACCCAAAGAAAACCATAATCCCAAAAGAAACATGTACCATAATGTTTATTGCAGCACTATTCACAATAGCCAGGACATGGAAGCAACCTAAATGCCCATCAACAAATGAATGGATACAGAAGATGTGGCATATATATACAATGGAATATTACTCAGCTATAAAAAGGGATGAGATGGAGCTATATGTAATGAGGTGGATAGAACTACAATCTGTCATACAGAGTGAAGTAAGTCAGAAAGAGAAGGACAAATATTGTATGCTAACTCACATATACGGAATCTAAAAATGGTACTGATGAACTCAGTGACAAGAACAAGGATGCAGATAGAGAATGGACTGGAGAACTCGAGGTATGGGAGGGGGCGGGGGGTGAAGGGGAAACTGAGACGAAGCGAGAGAGTAGCACAGACATATATATACTACCAACTGTAAAATAGTCAGTGGGAAGTTGTTGTATAACAAAGGGAGCCCAACTCGAGGATGGAAGATGCCTTAGAGGACTGGGGCGGGGAGGGTGGGGGGGGACTCGAGGGGGGGGGAGTCAAGGAAGGGAGGGAATACGGGGATATGTGTATAAAAACAGATGATTGAACCTGGTGTACCCCCCCCAAAAAAAAAAAAAACACATCCTGGGCCCATCCCTGAAACTGGCATTCTATTGGTCTGGGATGAGGTCCGGGCACCAGTATTTTTATAGTTCCAACTGATCTCGATGTGTAGGAAGGTTGCTTCTGTTAGAAATGGAATTGCTTTATATACTAAACAAGAAATTCTTAGGAAGTACTGGAGGCAGCCAGGTGCAGGGAGCTGGGTGGGTGGAAACAGCTTCAGGACGTTGACAAAGAGGGAACATTAGTATTTAAGTCATTTGAATTGCTACAGTATTAGCTTCCCATCTGTCTCCAAAACAGGTCAGCTACACAAGTACCAAAGGTGAAGGGGGTTGCTGGTGTGAGAATCACACATCAGGAGGAAGTTTCAGGCAGGAAAGAGCAGTGAGGAGTCCCAGTAGAGCAGGAACTCAGTACCCGGGTGTCTGTGAGGTGGACACATGATAGGGATGTGGGATGGGGTTGTGACACCTGGATTACAGCAACAACCAGAGCGAAGGGAAAGTAAGTCCATGTGCACGAGGTCTGCTGCTCGGATTCTTGGTTTGATGTCACCACGACCTTGACTCTTATCCCCACTTAATCCCACAGCTCTCCCTCAGTATTTAAAACTCTTGACCTATTTATGCAATTGAAATATAAGCTAATTGAGTCTAACCTCTTCACCTAAATTCTGACCAAATGAATTGCCTAGTCGAATCCAATTAGAACTCATTCCCATTCTTTCAAGCATTTTTATTTAAAGATGGAGGCCAAACATACTACAAATGTCCCATTTCCATCTGTCATTTCACTTATAATCTAATGTGTCCAAAAATGATACAAAAGATTATAAAAATAATGTAACTAGGACTCACATCTAATTTTTAAAAAATCATTCCTTTCCATTACCATGTACTTTTACTAATACCTACCAAATTCAAGAATATTTAATTTCATGTATACAAATCATGAAAAATAAAGATTTAAAAAATGCAACAGGCATGAACTAATGTGAAACATAGACATTCAGCTTAAAAAAAATTAATTCAGCAAAGAGTTTTTACGTGTGTCCATTTATTGATAACTGGGAATACAGCTTATTGAGAATACATGACATGCATTTTGGGGGAGAAATTAACCAAATCTGAAATGAAGCCATTCAATAAGCCTGAGAGTTAATAAGGTAGCACACATTAGATCTAAAGACACAGTGTGGGGTGACTCTAACAGCCACGTAGGGTTGTCATTAAGATTCCAGCTGCAAATACTTTTGGAACTTGTATTTATTCTTAATTACTTAGGAACTACCAGGAAAGAGTGAAGATCACCCTGTCTCTTTAGCTTAAACTAATGCTAGGAAGAACACTGCTCACTGAAGTGCCAAAATACAAAAACAAAAACTTGTTCTTACTTCAAATTGTTTAAGGCAATTCCATTTTTACAAACTCTTCCAAATCAATTCGTATGCTTTAGAACTGTAAGCAGATTTAGAAAAGATTAACAACTGATGCAAAAGACTGTATTCATTTCATTCTCATATCTACTGCTGATTTTTACTCTGCTCTAATACGAGCAGATTTTTACAGCATATTGTCAATTTTTCCCCAAGGTGTTTGTTTTAACTCACTGATACAATAAAATGATATAAATTAAAGAACTCCAGTTACACTTAAAAGGACAGAAAGATTAAGTTACTGGAATGTCTCAGACTGTAATTTAAAACTATTTAATTATATATGTGGTATATATGACACAAAGATTATAACCTAAAATGGGATAAAACGCTGAAATATATTCGTAATTGCAGAGTTACATGCCACATATTTTCTCCCAAACTTTGTAATGGGCATTTTTTCTTAAAATGACAGCATCAATGTCACCTGATAGTCACATGATTTGGATTGCTTTTCATGGCAGCAGGAATAAAAAACAAAAAGAGAAAACAGAAATGGATATACCCCAGTGAAGCAACAAAGGGAAGATTTTGGCTTTTTTTTTTTTTTAAAGAGGCAGCCTGTTCCTTCCATGAACCATGTTCTTTCTTGAAAGCTCAGCGGGGAATCAGTTACGGCTTGCAGCGCTGGACAAATCGAGGGTACAAGCACACATCTCGGATATGGTATCTATCCAGAATCCAGGTTAAGAATCGTTCCAAGCCTAGGCCATAGCCCCCATGTGGGCATGTGCCAAATTTTCTCTGTTTAAAGAGAGAGAGAGAGAGAGAGATAAAGGCTTAGTTTAAAATTTTGTCCAGAGTTCCCTAGTGCTCCAGTGGTTAGGACTCTGTGCTTTCACTACCATGGCCCCAGGTTCAATCCCCGCCCGGGAAACTAAGATCCCGCAAGTTGCACGGTACAGCCAAAAATAAAAATTAAAAAAATAAAATTTTGTCTGAAATAGTTAAAATTTTCTACTGTAAAATGAGTCAGCTTGTGGTTAAGAATTCAACCCCTTACAGCTGATTCACTTTGCTGTACAGCAGAAACTAACACAACATTGTAAAGCAGCTATACTCCAATAAAAATTAATTCAAAAACAAAAAACAAAACAAAACAAAAAGAATTCAACCCTTAATCGATACTCCTTCATGGACCACATGTGAAAAAATAATTTGGTATGAAAAATAAACCCAGGATTTGCAACCCTGGAAAGAAGAGATTTCAAACTTTTAAGTTAATGTCTCTGTTTATCAGAAGAAAATGAAAGACTAGATATTGGTAGGATCTAATGACATTTTTAAAAATTCAGTAGCTATGAGCAAGGCTAGCAGTTAATAGGTTTTCAAATTAAGTTAATGTATTATTGGCCAAAGACAAAACTAGCAATATTCACATGCCTTGTTATTATAACCACGAAACTGAATACAGCTCATGCAAACGCCAAAGTATCACCCTGAATTCTTTCCTTTTAAAAATTTCAATTTATACAGAACTATCATAGTGAAAAAAATTGAAAGTGTTTAATAAAATTGTTTTTACCTGATCTGTGTACCAGTAATAGGGAGTGGGGTCAATTCCTTCTCTTTTATAACCTGCCAGGATCTCTTCATCATCCCAGATACGCATTGAGCCTCCCACAATCTCACCAACATTGGGCATCAACACGTCGACCTTTCAAAACGAGTAAATAAAATGTGGTTACTACCAAGCTCCCAGTCACAGCTCTGCTCTAGAGTTTAAATGAAAATCACAATTAAGCGCCTATAACTACAGGAGCATGATGACCATGCAAAATTCTGTTATTATTCAAATTCTATACTTTAACAAGGTTTAACCAAACCCAATCAGAGGACAAAAAACACTTCAAGTATTGTAGATTTATAATGAAATATTTGCTGTGAGCTGTTATCTTATTCCAATGGCAGCGCCCACCCCCTTAAAGAACAAAATCACTAATATTATCTGAATCCCAAACTAACAGATTCGGTAAGGCGGGAATCCTCGGGACATCGCTGCATGTAGAAGGACTTGATCTCCACAGGAAATCGACACAGTAAGATGGGCTCATTAATGGTGTCCGTCATCAGTCTCTCAGGAGCTTCTGGGATATCCTGAGGTTAAACAAGACTTCATTAACATTTACAACTCGAAAGGCAACGAGACAGAAGCAGCTCTTTGACCCAGTAGCAGCCCTTCATCTTATTCATGCAACAGAGTCCAGAATACACACCCACCTATAACCTACAACCACGGGGGTGTGAGGGACAATTTCTGTAAAATAAACTGTAAATAGATCTGTCTCCTCCTACAGTACACCTGTGCCATGTTGCTTGAGGAAAGAAAACACACACACACACACAAAACAAACACCACCCCCCCCCGCCCCCGCCATCCAGATACTGGTCAGTTATTTTTTTCCAGCAGCCAGTTTTATCTAGCTCTGAAGCAAACACAGTCCACCCAGTCCCACAAGGCATAAGATCATCAGTGAATGCTCCACAACACCATTGATCTCCACACAGTGTGTTATTAATAACACCAATCTGTAAACTCTCCCGCTATCGCTGCTTCCTTCCTGTTACAATAAATCTGCATGCCTTCAACGGGAGTAAGACACAGTCATAAGACAAATAACTGGTGTCACATTTGTAAGTGTAACCACACCTGCAGTAGTTAGCCGAGAGGGCTTAGAGGATGATGAATCAGGTTCATCTGTTTCCCTCTCAAACATCCTTCAGTAAACCACACATAAACTCAAGTTAAAACTGAAAACTCTTGTCCCAGTAAAAACCGATGGAGAGAACTGGACAAGACTCATTGACTTGTTTAATGTAAGAACTGAGGGAGCTTAGCCATCACCTGGCACAGCTGTCTGCAAGCTCCCGTCCTTGGAGCCCTGCGCCCTCTAAAGTCCAGAGGAGAAATGGGAGGTGAGTGGGAGAGCTCTGGTCTCTCTGCTCGTAACTGTTTTACATACTAGAATCCTGCATACAATTTAACTGGGGGGAAAAGGGTCCTATGCACATTCCGAAGTCTGAAGACCCCTACTCTACTCTAGGGCCCTCATGTGTAAGGGATGACATCGACACAGAGAGGAAATGCTGACATGCTTGGAGGACTTCCTGCGCCTCTGGCCCCTGCTAGGCATTTAGCTCGTTAAGTCCGCACAACTTTGCAAAGTGGACGTTACCTCCAAGGCAGAGAGAGGGAACCAGGGAGCGGGGGTCACTGGCCTTCACTTAACCAGTAGGAAGGACAGAGGTGAGAGCAAAGCCCACCTGGGGGGCTTCTTACTCCAAAGCTTGTGTTCTTTCCACTCAATCACACTACCTTGCTGAGCACTAGGCGATAACAGTTCTCAAGTTTTCAGCACAGAATGTGGTTATTATACATCATTAACTGAATTCATGAAGCAATAAGAGTAATTTATATAGGCCTAGTATACTGTCCTCCTTGTAAATTCTTTCTAAAAGCGAAAGAAAACTCTAGTTAGCAGTTGTTATTCACGTTGCATCTGTAAAACAGATTTGCAAATACTATGTAAGGAGTGGTTAAATGCACAGGGAAGAGGGCTTCGAATAATGTTAACAACCCAAACTCCAAAACATGCTGCGAGGGTGGTTCTGGGCAGGACAGACATACTCAGTCTGTCCGGCCACCTTCCCCATCTAATCTTCCTCTTGGTTTTGCTTTTCTTTTCTTTTTTTTTTTTTAAGATTCTTCGATGTGGACCATTTTTAAAGCCTTTATTGAAGTTGTTACAATATTGTTTCTATTTTATGTTTTGGTTTCTCTGCCTGAGGCAGGAGCGATCTTAGCTCCCCGCCAGGGATCAAACCCACACCCTTCTGCACTGAAGGGTGGAATCTTAACCACTGGACCGCCAGGGAAGTCTCTTGGTTTTGCATTTTAACCAGTGGCTATTTTCTTCTTTGAATCGCCTCCACACGAAGGAGTTATAATTCATTGTTTTAGGGAAAGGAATCCTTTTTGAAAGAGCCAGGTAGTTCCTCCGGAAAACCAAAACAAATATACACACATACCAACACACTCTGCATGTGACTTCAAAGTTCATAACTTTCAGAAGCATCCCACCAGGCTAGAGAATTACAACTAGAGCTTGTAAGTCAAGACCACAGATCAATCATGGAAGAGGAAAGAGACAAAGCATGGGATGTGAAGGCTACAAACTTGCTAATATTTACTGAACACTGCAGAAAAGGCACAGCTCTAAGGCTTACTCTACATCTACTAAACCATGGATCCTCAGACAACCCTGAGAAGGGTCTGTGCTTATCATATATCTGACAACCAGCAGATGCCTCCTGCATTACTGGTTAATTAAGCAGAGTAGCAACTCACTTAAGCACAAGGCCACCTTGGAAACGATGACTAGAAAGGAAGATATACCTCTCCAAATTCATAGAAAGTTCCATCTTCTTTCTTTATATTGTGTTCTTTTAGCCACACAATAGCATCTGAATAGTTCATCCGTTTGAAAGGCCGTTTGGGGGGCTTGAAGTTCTACAGAGGAAAGGAAAAATACAGTGTATATAAAGAAACCATTAACTAACATTTCCACTTTAAGAACACCATTTACCATTATTGTAAAATAGTATTTCAGACTTAAAAGCAATTCAGGGAATTCCCTGGTGGTCCAATGGTTAGGACTCTGAGCTTTCACTGCTGAGGGCCTGGGTTCGATCCCTGCTTGGGGAACCAAGATTCCACTTGCCACATGGTGCGGCCAAAAAAAAAAATTTTTTTTTAGCCTGGAAATGGGTAAAAGGAGTCAAAAACTATAAACTTCCAGTTATAAAATAGTTAAGTCTCACTAATAAGATGTAATGTACAGCATGGTGACTAGAGTTAGTATAATACTGTACTATAAATTTGGAAGTTGGTAAGAGTTGATCTTAAAAGGTTGCATTATAAGAAAAGTTGTAGCTATGTGTGGTGTGGTGATCGTTTTCACACACACACGAGGGTGAGTCAAAAATTACCTGCTCCAGTTATATTAAAACTTCTACAAATTCTACATCCAGCGTGTGGATAAGTTTTGACTCACCTTCGTGTGTGTGTGTGTGTGTGTGTGTACATATATATGAAATCATTATGCTGTACACCTAAAACTAGTATAATGTTATATATGAATTATAACCTATATATATGTGTATATATACACATACATACATATACTACATTAGTCATTTATTTCAAAGCTGACCAAGCTATTAAATCTATAAAAACAGAGGATGAAGACGTCACTGCCTTCCTAAACAGAATCCTAATTTTGTCTTTCCATGCAACGGCAGACCTACCGGGTTCAGGTCATGCACTATGCTTGCTGCAGGTGATTTCAAGACTCTCTCAACCACGTCACAAACCAAGTCCTCCAATCGGTTCAGGAGCTCCTCAAAGGTCAGGAAAGGGCACTCTGCTTCCACGTGAGTGTATCTGAGGAAAAACACACTAGCTCGGAGCTGCTCCTCTTTTCACTAAGTTTCTCTTAAGCAACAATTTTAATGCTGGGAAACTGTCCAGAAAGGTAAAACTCCCACCTTGCTAACCAACTCCCAACTCTGCAAATTAGTTTTAGCCCACCCACCTTCCTTTCCCTCTTAATAGTCATTTCTTGTTTATTCCTCAACACATAAAGAATGAGGACAAAGTGAATGAACAGACCTTAGTGAGCTACAGCCCAAGAGGCAAAACTTCTCTGACAGCTTCCATTAATTTAGTCAACTGCCCTTCTCACATCCTCTTAATACATCAGAGGTTTTTACACAGACATTTACCTACATAGCCTGCCTCTCTAAACATATTTTCTTTAAAAAAAAAAAATTTTTTTATATGCAAACAGAAAGACAATTCCATACTCAGCCAGGTGCCTTCGTGTTCTGGACTGTTCTGCCCTGTACGACTGTGCAATACAGAAAACATCGCCCAGAGCCGGAATGCAGGTCTCCAGGTACAGCTGAGAGGACTGCGTCAGATATGCCTCTTCCCCAAAATAGTCCAGCTTGAAGAGCGTGGCACCGCCTTCCACTTGTGTTTGCACTAACGTTGGAGGAGTGACCTGTTCAAGTGGAAAGGAGTAAATAAAGGCCTCCTGTGAGCACCACTGTTCAAGTTCAAAAATGCCAGAAGGCATCGTCTGCAAAGGATGACGAGTGCACACTCACTTCATAGTACCCCCTATCGAAGAAGTGATCTCTAAAGCAGCTGGTGATCACAGAACGCGCTTTCAGGATCTTGGACATGTTTTCTCCCCGGATCATCATGTGTCTGTTGTTGAGCTGAACGTCCACATCAGACTCCTCGTTGATGAGGTTATCAGCGCCTCCAGCGGGGGCCAAGCCGACCAGCTCCCAGAAGTCACAACTCAGCTCGTGGCCCCCTGGAGCCTACATTTTTAAAATGGGGGGAGGGAGGGAGAAGGAAACAGACAATTTACAGTATGAAAGATTCTAATTTCTGTCAAAATTTTTAGTAAGCTCATATTTCTAAGAACCTTATCACTATTGGCCCACCTTCCTAAACACAAAGACCCAATAATTGAATTTTATATTCATAGATTTAGTGTTTCTTTCAGAGTAAATACACATACACACACACACACACACACACAACTTTTAAAAGATAGAAAAGCACAAACCAGAAAATAAACTATAATCCCATGACCCAGAGTAACCACTAACTACTGTCAACATTTTGGTGTATCTTTCCAGCCTTTGCCCAGTAATTTAAAAGTAACATGATATCCACACTGAAAAACTCCTTAAATATCAAGGTTTTACTAAAAGATGTTTCTCTTTGGAACATATATATAGTAAAGATTCAAATTCTCCCTAATAATTCCATTGAAAGCACTGTATCTTAGAAGCAATTTAGTTTGAAATACGTATGTAACTATCTTGGTACCAAACACTGGACAGCAAGTAATATCACAAAAACCATTCCACTTTGCAATCACATTACTTCCAAGGAAAATTCAGTGAACTTGAACCAGATATTCACTCAATGTAGGTTCTTTACATGGACTTTCAGGATACTATGGGCTCCCTCTGGTGGTTAATATGTCACATTTGTTTGTTTTCTTTCCCAACAAATATAACCACAATTGTTACTTGAACAATAATTACCAACAAGTAACTCTAACTGGTATAGGTTACTCCTCTACAAACAACTATCAGAATTATTTTTAAGTTTTTCTAAAACGGGCTTTCAAATTATATTTTAAAAATTTCAGATTTTATTATTTTTTTAAAAGTAGAATCATAGTAGCTATTTGTGCTTTCATGAATGGCTTTTTTCTTTTAAATTAATTATTTTCAGGCTGCATTGGGTCTTTGTTGCCATGCACGGGTTGTCTCTAGTTGTGGCAAGCAGGGGCTACCCTTTGTTGTGGTGCGTGGGCTTCTCACTGCAGTGGCTTCTCTTGCTGTGAAGCACGAGCTCTAGGTGCACAGGAATCAGTTGTTGTGCACATGGGCTCAGCAGTTGTGGTGCACAGGCCTAGTTGCTCCGTGGCATGTGGGATCTTCCCGGAACAGGTACTGAACCCATGTTCCCTGTATTGGCAGAAGGATTCTTCTTCTTCTTTTTTTTAATTAATTAATTTATTTATTTTATTGGCCATGTTGGGTCTTTTTTTGCTGTGTGCAGGCTCTCTCTAGTTGCGGTGAGTGGGGGCTACTCTTCGTTATGGTGCTCATTGCCGTGGCTTCTCTTGCTGTGGAGCACAGGCTCTAGGCGCATGGGCTTCAGCAGTTGCAGCACATGGCCTCAACAGTTGTGGCTCATGGGCTCTAAAGCACAGGCTCAAGAATTGTGGCGCATGGGCTTAGTTGCTCCGCAGCATGTGGGATCTTCCTGGGGCATGGATCGAACCCATGTCCCCTGCATTGGCGGGCAGATTCTTAACCACTGTGTCACCTAGGAAGCCCCAGCAGGAGGATTCTTAACCACTGCGCCACCAGGGAAGTCCCTATTTTATTTTTTAAATATTTATTTAGCTCTGCTGGGTCTTCGTTGTGGCATGTGGGCTCTTAGTTGCCGCACACGGGATCTAGTTCCCTGATGAGACATTGCGAACCCGGGCCCCCTGCATTGGAAGCATGGAGTTTTAACCACTGGACCACCAGGTAAGTCCCAAAAGTTTCAGATTTAGATTACTGTTCTTTCCTGAAAAACTTTCTCAGTAGATTAAATTTTTATTTCCACCTAGCTGAAAAAGTATTCACACACACACACACACACAGCAAATTGTTCTTGCCCATGAAGATTATTCAGGAATTTCGTAGGTTGAAAATCCCTGAGATCATTACATCATACAAGCTGTACAGTATACATATTTCACCAGAAAAGGAAAAGGGATTTTAAATTTAGCAAGTGCATCACATTTGTATATTTATATGCCAAATACCAAAAGTATCAATACAAATAAAGACAATGGAAAACAAGTAAGTACTCAACTCTTCTCTCAGTGAGGAAATCAACACACTCACCTGCTTGCCCTTTGGGGTAAGATTTAGCATTCCATACACTGCAACACTACTCTCGGTGGACAAGATTACTCCATTGTAACACTGACACTAAAAAGATCAAGTTCAAATTTAGTTACTCACATTTACATTAAAACCTTCTACCGTATAGAAAGTAAAGCAGATTATTTACAAACAAGTTATCTCGTCCAAAACTAGTAAAATAAGACAGCCATCAAACACTTATCTATACACAGATACACATATATATGTAAATACATACTTATCACACATACACATGCATAAACAACACTAGCCCACACCTCTTGAAAATATCTGGAAAGTTCATTTCTCTTTTTCTTTAAAATTTAGACTGTTAAAACAACATACAGGGTCCACATAGACTGTGATCATTGATACTTGCTAAAATCATTAGGAGAAAAGTGATGGAGAACTTCATAAAGGAGGAATCAGGCCATCAACATGTGAACCCACTAATCATAAAGACAACCAGAATTACGTGCTTCATGATGGGATGTAATTAGAAGAATAGAGCTTTGTCCATGAAGGAGAAGAAAAAGAAAAAGAAGCTGAACCTGAATCTGACCAGACCTAACCTCCCGCTTGTAAGAAATACAAAGGTTAGAGGAACATGTTAAATCACACCTCATTATGCAATCAACCAAATCCAGAACGTGAGCAGTCCCACAGGACCAGTGACCAGATTTTTTCCAATAAATGGCAAGGGGGAGTGGGGTGGAGAAAAGACAATGAAAAGGGAGAGCTATTATAGGTTAAGAGAGATTTCAGAGACATATCAACTAAATGCAACATGTGGATCTTGTTCAGATCCTCACTCAAACCAACCAACTATAAAAAGACATCAGGAATCAACTGGGAGAATCTGACTGGATATTTAGGAGCTGTGCTAATTTTGAGGGGTGTGATAATGCTAGTGTGGTTATATTCAAAATATTTCTTCTTGGGGATGCATATGTAAGTATGTTTATATGAAACAGGATGTCTGGGAGGTAAAAGGAGGGAGCAGTAAACCAGAATTGGCCAAATATTAATCATTACTCATTATGGACTTAATGTGTATCCCCTGCAAATTCATGTGTTGAAACCGTTCTCTGCTCTCTGTTACGTGAGGATGAGGATACAACAGGAAGTGGGCAGTCTGCAACCCGGAAGGGGGCCCCACCAGAACCTGACCATGCCAGCACCCCAATATGGACCTCCAACCACGAGAACCATGAGAAATAAACTTCTGTTGTTCAAAAGCCACCCAGCTTATGGTACTTAGTTACAGCAGCCCAACTACGGTGTTACTGAAGCTGAGTGATGAGCATGTGAGGTTTCTTCCTATTGTTACATTTTGGAGATGCTGGAAATTTTCCACAGTAACAGTTTAAAATAAATACAAACTCTAAGATTCCCAAAACTAACAATAAAGTAACCTACTGAAAAAGCAAAACAAAACTGAATTTTCATCGTAAATATGAGAAAATATTTACCAAATCATCTGACAAGACACACTGGAGATAACCTGTACCATCCCGCAACACCAGGAACATTAAATTCTTTCCTAAAAACGAGAAAGAGAAGTTTAGCCGGACTACTCGAGAGGCACTTGAAAGTACTTTCTCATAATTTAATCTTATGTAAAGGAACTGCCACAGTTAAATGTTGAAAGTTCAAACCTCCCACATGGCCCCATCCCTCTGAAGCATCCACCAGTAACGCCACTGATCAGTATTTGGAAAGTATTTGGCCTTCTGCATTTTTCAAACCCTTCATATGTTCAAAGCCTGCATGAGCCTCCTGATGCATGTGACCATGGGAAAGCAAGACAGTAAGCACGTGACTCCAGGGCTTAGGTCTCATTCACCCCTGAGTCCCCTGCAATACCTAACAAAGTGCGTTCAGTGGGGGGTGATATATACTGCCACACAGAAGCACTCTTGGTTTTTTATGCCCCATTTCTTTTTATGAAGGACTTGATAACCACTTACAACAGAAGACGTAATAAAATAATAAAAGGAGAAAGAGAAAGCAAAACATCAGGACCAAGTGCAAATATACTAACTGTAAAAATCAACATCACTGCCATCAATAAGTTTCAGATTTGGTCTGCACTTCCTATAATATAACCCCTGCTTTTCATTAAATAATTCAATTCAATTAGACAAATATTTCCTGGATACCTCTTAATCACTGTGATTGCTTATAGTTAAGCAACATTTAAATAACTTTTAAACTTTTAATAGTCATATTAAGTAAGAACAAATTTAGGATACAAACCACTATTTCCTTTAAAAAGCTAGCATTCCTGAACAAAAATAACCCCAGGTAAATTTTTTTTTTTAATGTTCTTCACCATCTAAGACCAGGGATACTGAAAATTAAAGAGAAAAGGACAATTATGCCAGTTACCTTGCCTACGCAGCCTGTGGACCCAGCCAAATACCTTTACTCTTTGGCCTCTATAGCCTTCTAATTCACGAATCTTCACCTGTCAAGTTAAAATAAATAACATTTGACCCAGCATGTCATTTACCACATACCAACTTGGTCACAAATATTAGATGGATGGCAGAAAAGTGTTAAAAATTCACAGATGGTGTAAAACTGCAGTCACTCTACTGCAGGTCAGAGTCAAAAAATTTCAAGGTACTGGAGGGGTTTAAAAAAAAAAATCCAAGCCTTCTTTCTCTTGGTACAAAACTGGCAGTGAGAAACACCCAGAACTTCAGATATTGCTATATAAAGTCAATGAATCAATGAATTCACAATAGTAACAACCCTAGACCATGCAGCGCCCTCTCCCTGACCTCACTGTCCCTCCCGCCACCCTGGAAGGTGGAAGCTACCAAGGCTGGCTTTTCCTCTGGGGGATGGAGGAGAGAGGGGAGGGGAGGAAAGGGTTGGTGTGGCCAAGTAAACAGCTTCATCATTAAGGAAGCGAGAAAAAAAATAACAATCCAGCAGCAAAAAGAACCATTCAAATTCCAACCATGTCCATTCACAGTCCAGCATTCTGTTCTAGAAAGAAAATAGACATGATCCAATTTCCAAAAAAAAAAAAATCACAAAAACTTTTCCCTATTTAAGAAATCATGAAAATCATGGATTTTAACCTCTTTCCTTTACCATGAGGAAACTGACACCCAGGGAGTGTAAAATCACTTGACTGAGAACATACGCCCCACCAGGCCTGGATTCCAAGGCTGCTAGCTTTTAGTCAGGACAGAATTCATTCAACCTACAGGTACTAAATTTTATCAAAAGATAAGCCTCGCAAGAACCAGCCTCATAACTCTCAAATGTGATTGCTCTCTCTCCCTTTTGAAAGAAGAGACAAGTATTGCAAAGGAACAAAGCATGTGGCACGCCCCTCAGACACAGAAATAACAGTGTGACCCTGTGAGTCCACAATCTTTGAAATGGGATACACATCACACTTACACATTTTGGCTCTGGAAGACTTGGGTCATTTTTAATGGTAATCTTCTTTGCTTCTTCCAGGTTCTTCTCTCTTCGCAAATTGTCTTCTGCCTAGTTTTAATAATCAGGCAATTTGTTAACATAGCTTCCAGTGTCCTCACTTGAAAAACATGCACAGAGCAAATCCACTGCTCACCTCTTTCTTTTCCCGGGAGTCACTCTTCATCTGTTCCCTGTGCCACAGTTTTCTAATGTTCTTCATCTGTGATTTAGAAATAACATCCCACCTCTGGAGGGATGGACAGACATTTAATGTTTTCAAGACCTCTTTATTCTAATGAAAGTTTCTTCACACATTCTAATTCTGTAAAGTTTTGGGTTCACCCTACCTCGTTTTCTTTTTGTGAATCTACGTAAATGGTAGGAAAGGGTTCTTTTCCAACTGTCATCAAAGCCTTGGGGAGGGAGGGAGAAAAAGGACATTTCTTTAACATTGTACAATGTTTAAAATCAAAGTAACACCTGAAGTATAATCAAGAGCCCAGAAGAAAGCATAAAGACCCCACCCGCCAAAGGTCAATGTTGATATAAGGAATGGAGGATCATCCTAAAAACATTTTGAGGGGAAGCTGAGACGAAGCGAGAGAGTAGCACAGACATATATATACTACCAACTGTAAAACAGATAGTCAGTGGGAAGTTGCTGTATAACAAAGGGAGTCCAACTCGAGGATGGAAGATGCCTTAGAGGACTGGGGCAGGGAGGGTGGGGGGGACTCGAGGGGCGGGGGAGTCAAGGAAGGGAGGGAATACGGGGATATGTGTATAAAAACAGATGATTGAACTTGGTGTACCCCCCCAAAAAAATAGTAAATAAAAAAATAAAAATTAAAAATACAGAAAACAAACAAACAAAAAAACATTTTGCTTAAAGTAGAACATCCTTTCCCAAACAATTCTAGCAAGTTCACAGTATATAGTTTCCCATACTAGCGGACTAGAAGCAACAGATTTTAAGTGACCATGGGGACTGATGGGAGGTACTCTGACAACAACAGAAGAGACAGCTGACAGCAAAGGCGAACTGCAGGGCACATGCAGAAGCTTAATCCTCAAGAAGAAACCAGGGGAGTCATTTATGAAACTCTCTCAACAACGTAATGGTTAGGTACACAGAAGGTTGTTTCATTTAACTGGAAAAATTCCTGTGTGTAGAATATATGTACCTCTTTTCACCAATACTGGGATATATCAGACATCACTTTATCAATTAATATTTTATAGTTTGTATTCCATTTTTTAAAAATACATAGTTGGAAGTATGTAAAAGATAAGTGTTTTATTAACTGCTTCAAACATTCCTTCAAATTTTCTCCTACCTCATCATCAACCAAGAAATGCAATGAATTACCTTTCCTAGTGTAAGATCTGAAGCTTATGAAAACTGACCTTTTCTAAAGATCTAGTTTCCAAACCTGAAAAATAGTTTTCATCTTGATTTAACACTAGTCTCAACTCAATTATTGCTACGGAGGAGGAGGGAACCTGGATCTTTTGGAAACATCCAGGAAAGTTAAGTTCCTCCTTTTAACAATTAGACTTTGTAAGGATATTTGTAAATCAATAAGAACTCATTTACTACCTGACCGTCTGTTCTGATGCCTCCTTTGCTAATCACTGATATTGAAAGAGTCAAGCTGTAATTCTCCAAATTAGAAAAGCAGACTTTTGCTAACAGCGACATTTTGCAAACATTCCACCTAAACACTACTGTCAGTTTTGGGGAGACACAGAAATCACCCCAACAATCTGAAATGAGAAAGATTTCCCTCTAAGAGTTAAAAAGTAAGACTCATGTTTGACTCACCAAAACATAACCACAGAGTGTGAGCTAAAAGAGGAGAGAATGGTCCTGGGACAGGAACACTTGATAATAATCTAAACAAACACTGTAACACAGCTCACAGGAAGGGGGCCTGGCCAGACCCTGATACACAGAAAGAAGTGTCAGGGCAGTGCTCCTCCTGTGCTGTCCTGGGAGAGGGTTTTAACCATCTTCCTTAGGTGGCAGCTGTAGCCATTCCAGTCTACAGGCAAGCCCATGACTACTTTCAGAGGGATGTCTTCTTGGTCCACACCGTAACCAGATGCAGTCAGGTACCTACTCACGTCCTGAGTCGAAGTGCTCAAAGAACCCATCTGAACTGTATTTGGCTTTCCATGTAAGTCTGCTTAGAGAAAATATGCTAAACTCGTTGGAGGATTCGACGCCCTGAGAAATAATAACATTGTTAAATTAGCATCCTGGCTTCAGGCTTCAGACTTATGAGTTCTTGAACATCTGCTCTGAGCAATGGGTCCTTTGCGACATAAATCAGGTCTTTGAGCCTCAAGGGTCAAGATCACATCTGGATTCCAGAGGTAATTCACTGGAGAGAACTCTTAGGAGTCAGTTTGGAAGAAATGTGAGCATAAACTCAGTACGATTAAGGGAAGATGATTTTTATTTCTACGAGAATTAAAAAACCGGCCGTCTGACTCATTGGAGAGAAAAATTCCAAGATGCAACGCCATATGGTAAGGAAGAAAAGAAGACACCTATTAAAAATGTTCAAGGGGAATTCCCTGGCGGTCCAGTGGTGAGGACTTGGCCCTTTCACTGCTAAAGGCCCAGGTTCAGTCCCAGGTGGGAGAACTAAAGATGTCACAAACCTCGAGGCGTGGCCAAAAAAAAAAAAGTTCAAATAAGTTTAGACATAGATCATCTAATACCCTTAAAGCTACATCTCTGTATACACCCCTTATCTGGAAAGTTCTCTTCAAACCTAGGGCTTGAAATAAAACTCCTGACAAGTCACATAACAACTGACATGAGTCATTAATAAATGTGAACTCATTTTCCTAATACGGAAGAGGCACTACCTTAAGGCCTGTTTTAAAAGGTTTCTCCTTGGTTCCATCACCAGTAGCATCACTTCCTTCTCGGTCCGAGACATACAGCTCTGCTGTTTTACGAAAAGAGAGTAAGTTACTCACTTGGTCAATAATTATCAGTCACCTCCTACTGCAGCTACTTTATCCATTATTCATGTTTGTAAACGCAACAGGCATCAGACTGGTAAAAGTTTCAAGGTCCAAAAGAAATTATACATTATTATTTTCCCACTCCCCTATCCAACGACAGCCATCTCATAAAAAGTGGTTAAAGTTAGCTTTTCAAAATGACCTTTGATCATTTTCATTTGTGGTACTTTTTCTATCTACTTGACTCCCCAGCAACAAAGCAAGGGCTTTGCAGTTGGCCAGACCAGACTGGAAGAGTGGATGCTTTACCTTAAAAGCCAGAGTGACCCTGGAGAATTCACTTAACCTTTCTAGGCTTGTTTCCGAGCCTATTAAATGAGGAAAACAATACCCACCTTGAGGCACTGAGGATGAAATATATAAATCGGATATCCTGGTGCTAAAGCGCAAAAATCAAATAAATACGTTTCCTCTGGTCTTTAAAGGAAACCAAAGCTCCGAGGTTAAACAAACTGCAGAAGGCCTCGCAGCTTGTAAGCGAGTAGGGGCATCAACCCAGGTCTCCTAAATCTCTTCCTTTTCCTATTGCACCATATGGTTTCCCAGGAAATCTCAATACAAATGAGGATGTATGAAAGAGAATTTGCATTCTAAATTTCTTTCCTGACGATCACTTGAAAGAGTCACATATTTGGGGGCTGCCCTGAGTCTGGCCGTGCCTCGCTGTGGCTAAACCTCAGCTGAATCACAGGATTTCTCACACTGGGGCCAGGCCGGGAGCGGCCGCCACCGCAGCCCGGGCACACAGGGCTCGAGGGGAGCCCGGCCTGCCCCGCGAGTGTGGACCCAGGGTGGGCCCCGTCCCCTCCCCCGTCCCCTCCCCCGTCCCCTCCCCCGTCCTTCCCTCCCTCCCACCTTTCACGTAAACAGTGGCGGGACGCCCCCTCTGCGCCAGGCACCAGGGTAAGAGCTGTATTCGGCCGGGCAGGAGCGCCACGCCACTTACACACCCCGGGGTCCCCGAGCCTCACTCACCGAGCACCATCCCTGCGGTCGCCCTAGTCACCTCCAAGGACATCGACTCCAACACGCAGCCGCCTTGTCACCCGCAACGTGTTCCGGCGCCTTCCTCAACTCGGAGGTTGCATCATATAACGTCGTGCAAAAGCCGTCGCACTAAGTCGCCCGAACGTCGCGGCTCTATTGGTTACGGGAGGTTACGGAGCGCGGGTGAGCGGCGCCGCAGCCGCCATCTTTGGTCCGGGCAGAAGCAACTTCCGGGTCCGGCGCCGCCAGCCTCCCTTCTCCCTCCCCCTGCGCTTAGGGCTCCCGAGGGCACCACCCCATCCCGGACTGTTTGGCCCCCAGACATCCGGGCGGCGCTGAAGTTCGGATTCCTCCCGCCTCCATTCCCCAACTTTCCGGCAGAATCTTCCAGTTCCGCCCCACCCCCACCCCCGCTGTGGGAGCTGCAGGGCCCTCCTGGATACCAGACCCAGGATTTCGTTCCACATCCCCAGAGGGTGGAATGCTTATGGAATTAATGTTATCATCAAATAATTGAGCTCCAGCCATGAGTTGGGGTGGAGGTAGGGGTGAGAGACAGAGCTAAGGGTGATCCTATCTCCTGTTCATTGCCTGCTTTGAGATAAGATGCTTTAACTTTCTAACTTCAGTGAACGAATCAATGTATTTCTGTATTTTTCACTTGGACTATAGGATGTATTTTTATTTTAAGTTACAGGCATCATTATTAGGGAGGCCATAACGTTGTGGAAAGAACTAGGGCTTCAAACCTAGTTGGAATTTTGGTTCTGCCTTTTTGCCGCATGTCGGGGGATAAATGAGCTAACCTGTCTGAGCTTCAGTTTCCTTATTTGTGAAGGATGATTAGCAGTCACAGGTACTAAGTAAAGAGTAGCTGACATCATTATTCTCAGCTTAGTGGAATACCTACTTGGGAGTGGCTGAGCTGGGGCTTCTGACACAGGGTCTTTCTGGAATCAAGCTGTACGCAGGGGCTGCAGTCACCTGATGGCTTGACTAGGTGAGGATCTGCTGCCAGGTGCACTCATGGCTCTTGTCAGAAGGCTGTGGTTTCATGTCAGATGGGCTCCCTATAGGGAAGTCAGCTCCCAATGAGAGGACAGCTGACTTCCCCCAGAAGTAAGTGGAGAGAGAGAGGGAGAGGGAGAGAGAGGGGGTGACTGTATTGGTTACCTATGTTGTATAATAAATTACCCCCAAACTCCAAGCAGCAGTTATTTTCTCACATTGTCTATGGAGCAGGAATCCGGGCAAGGCCTAGCTGGGGCCTCCCAGCTCTAGGTCTCTCAAAAGGCTGCAATCGAGGTGTCAGCTGGGGCTAATTTAAGATTATTTTTGTAGCAGTTTGTAATGAACGTTGTATGTAAGATTACTCAAAGATACGGAATGCTTCACACATTTGTGTGCCCTCTTTGCACGGGGGCCACGCTAATCTCTGTCATTCCAATTTTAGCATACGTGCTGCTGAAGTGAGCACAATCTAAGATTCCTAAGTCTCACCTGGGTGATGCTTTCCCACACATTCCTGTGGATGTGGGCAGGATTCAGTTCCCACAGGCTGTTGGGTTGAGGGCCTCAGTTCTTCACTGGCTCTCGGCCAGCGGTCTCCCTCAGCTGCTTGCCACATGGGCCTTTCCAGTGGGCGGCTTGCTTCATCAGAGCAAGCGAGCAAGAAGGCAAGAGAGCATGCAGCAAGGTGGAAGCCATGGTCCTTTGTATCCCATCACTTTTGCCATATTCTGTTCATTACATTCGAGTCACTTGGTCCAGCCTGCACTCAAAGAAAGGGTTTTACACCAGGGCATGAATACCAGGAGGCAGGGATCATGGGGTCATCTTAGAAAGCTACCTGCCACATCAAATAAAACCTAAGCTGTAGTGCCAATGAGTGACATTTCATCATCTCTGCTATATTTTACTGGTCACACAGACCAACCCTAGTATAATAGGGGAGAGGACTACATGGGGTCAATTCCAAGGGGTGGATGTCACTAGGGGCCATATTAGAGGCTCCCACCACAGCCCAACCAATTAATTTCTCCTCTTCATCCTGTTCTGAGCCCCCAGAGGCTGGCTTATGTGGACACATCAATGGGCTTTCTGGCTTCTGGTCAGATGCAGCCAATGGGGAGCACTGGCAGGGATGGACTGAGGTCGGGGTACATATTTCCCCAGCTCCCTCATTGCAGGCTGGCTGCACCCTCAACTGAAGGCCACAGGACCTGTCAGGTGGCACCAACAGACTGTCATCTGAACTGCCCTTCATGAATTTAGTTTCACCAGATCCATAAAATTGGATGTGCACAGAAACATTCCATTGTGAAGAGGAGGGGCTTCCCTGGTGGCACAGTGGTTAAGAATCTGCCTGCCAATGCAGGGGACGTAGGTTCAAGCCCTGGTCCAGGAAGATCCCACATGCCGCGGAGCAACTAAGCCCATGTGCCACAGCTACTGAGCCTGTGTGCCACAGCTACTGAGCCCATGTGTCACAACTACTGAAGCTCAAGCACCTACAGCCTGTGCTCTGCAAGAAGAGAAGCCACCACAATGAGAAGCCTGCACATGTAAAAGAAGAGCAGCCCTGCTCTCTGCAACTAGAGAAAGCCCGTGTGCAACAATGAAGACCCAACGGAGCCACAAATAAAATAAATAAAATTTAAAAAAAGAGATTAAAGTGTGTCTACAGGACTGGGCCCAAAGATGACAGCTTCCCATAGCACCTACTTTGACTGCTTTGCTGCGTCTTCCTCAACTCACACCTGTAGACTCAGGGGATTGCCCCATGTCCAGCCTGTGACACCTCCATAACATGCTGGCACAAGCCACATGTGGGCAGCTATTGCATTAAAGCCTCACTTGGGTGTGGCTCTGAAAAGACAGTGGCAAAAGGAAATCATCTCAGATGCTAGAACTCTGAGTGGATGCCTGGTTCTACTTCTTACATGAGTAGAGGTGGCCTGAGGGACTGATGGGCACTGGCTAAAGGACTGACCGGTTGATCAGGGACTTGGAAGGAACAAGATTGGAAATTAGGGTTGGCAGTCTGGTAGGGAAGTATGTGGATGAATTTTTCTGAATGGGCACAGAATGTGAAGATATCTTGCCCCACGTAAATATCCATTAGAAGGCATTCAGTATAGGGGAGGTCTCTGTAAACTGTGGATGTTGGCCTTCCCCCCACCCCCCGCCCAAAGTCCCCCAGTGCTTATTCAAAGAAACCATACACAAGGTGACTATAGTAGCAGGATGGAGGCTATGCATGGGTTCAACTGCATGGGCTGACTTCATCAAGGCTGATCTGGCTGCCTGACTACCACAGCGGAGGACCCAGCCTGACAAGAACAGAAGCCAACTTTGAGGACCCGATAGGACACTAATCTTTGGGGGGACCAGGTGGCCAGCTGGTGGCTGGTGGGTTATATTCAACCCCTGGAGGAGGCAGCAATATGCCTGTCAACTGTGGAGTCATCGTCCATGAGGATGTGCCCTCCTTGCCTGCAGCACCAGCATCTGTGGACTTAGAGAATGCTATGTCCATCTCCACAGTGCATGGCATCTTCTCTAACCAGGGAACACATTTTCAATGAAGGAAGTGTGACAGTGGGCTCCTACCTGTGGAGTTCACTGTGTAACCATGCACTTTGTGTCAAATTAGGGTACTGCTTAAAATATTCACACGTTTCCCTTTCCTTCATGGGAGAAATATGCTTTCTTGCTTCATTCATGTTGGGCTTGGCCATGGATTTTCTCTGACCATGGGAGATGGTCAGATGTGATGCACGCAAAGGTTTAAACTGTGCCTGTATAGTTGAATTTATTTTCTTGCTCCTACCAACATCATGAGAAGAGTGAACCCCAACTGGCCCACTGGTCCAAGAAAGGTGATAAAAATGTGACCTGGACCCTGTCTGCAGCTTGGAGCCAAGCCCATCTGAATTCAGCCCAGATCAGGTGACTCCTAGATGCATGGGTGAGAATAAATGATTGTTATGCTGCCTCTGAGTTTTGGAGCATTTTGTTACACAACTTTATTGTGGCAATAGTAGACTGATACTTTCCCCATTGCCCAGAAAATCTGGCTTAAAAGAGCGCTGAATAGCCTACTGGGAGGCAGTTATGACACCCTGCAAGGTGTCATAGACAATGTTGGGTGCAATCTCCCCCATAGTGGAATGCATATAATTATTATTTGGTACGTTTGTTGGTTTCAAGCAATTCTCCAGGTATTTTCATTTCTGTGAATAGTTGAGATGTCTATGACCCACACTGAGGCCAGTAGGCACAAATCTTTACTGTTCTTTGCCCAAGGGAAGGACAACCTCTCCTAACCCCAGTGAGGACCACAGGAAATGGAAGTGGGAGAAGGGAACACAGCGCCAGGGCTACCGCAGGCCAGCTTCTGCTCACCACCCTCCATCTCTCTACCCCCAGTAATGAAAACAAAGTGGTCGGATCGCACCTCCTCTTTCCCAGGGCATTCTCTCCTCATCTACCCACAGCCGGCACTGAACTTGCCTCTGCTCTGTGTCTAAGTAGGTGGCCCGTACATGTCACTACCTGATTGCAGGTAAGATGCCATCCTGGCATCCTTCCAGGGCCCTTAGCACAGAGCCTTGCACTCAGTAAGTGATTGGTATCGACCCGTTGGGGGAACAGTCTCGTTTAGCCCAGCCTCCCTCCGGAAGCAGCACTTCTCTTACAGCATCACGAAAAAGGGTCACTTCCAAGAACAAACTGAAGTTTGTCGGTGCTCAGGAGTGAATGAATAAATGAATTCAATGAAAAGCATTGCTCTTTTCTCCTCATCCGACTGTGGCCAGCTGGGGGCACCCTCATCTCGTGGTCCTTGATGTCTCGGCCCCACGCCCACTCAAGGTTGTTCTAGTCTTTCGGTGGGTGTCCCCGTCGCTCCACCAGGAACCAGAAACGAGTTTTGGTCCTAAAGCGCTAATGGCCCCCGCGGGCCACCGTAGCGCGGCGCCGCCGCCATGTTGTTTCCGGGCACTTCCGCGTGTGCACACCTGGTACCACTTTTCCGGCTGCGCGCGCACCTCCCAGGTGTGGAGGGAACGCCGGGCTGCACGCTTGTTATCAGAGCAAACTCATAGGCGTCTTCAGAGCTTCTTCAGGCAGTCAGTTATTCGCTCCTCGAGACAGTTTCGGAGAGAGAAGAGGCAAAAATCACGGTAAGCACCTCTCGGGCACCTTTCCCCATCCCGGGGCCGGGAACGGGGGTAGGGGGCTGGGTGCGGAGAGGGGAGGCCTAGTGTTTGCTTAATTAGCGAATTGGTCAGTCAAAAAAAAAAAAAAAACAGCGCGAAAACCTGGAATATTTAAAACCGGTTTGAAATTGCAAGCAAAAAAGGTGGGTTATCATTACGGTGAAACTGTTACGTAATTGAAAACGTAACTTTCCCTGTAGAGTTAAATTTAAGCACTTAGGTTTGCTTGTTAATTTATTTCAGTGATTCCCAGGCTCCTTCATGTTCGTTAACTGCTAGCTTTATAATTTCTCCCTTAAAAAAAGTGAATGAAATTATTTTAAAGTCCTACTGCCCTTTAAGGAGGGTGAATAATGGAGCCTTGAAGCCATTTACCCTAGGACTTTCTGCCTTGGTGACCCTGATTGGGTTCCTTAAGCTCTCTGAGTCACAGGTTTTTCGACCATAAAATGCTAATAATTCTCTGAAAAGGTTGCTTTTGTGAGGTTGGTATGAGGTCAAGTTTTACAGAAATGCCTAGTGTGTGCTTGGCATCTAGTGAGCCTTCTGCATTAGGACATAAACGGTATTGATAGTTGGTCATTGTTTTTTAGTTGTATGATTCTGCATTATTAAGTCTTCAAGGCTTCAAACTGCTGAGGGCGGCTGGTGGGCCCGCCCCGCCCCACCCCCCATCTCGTTCACCCCCAGTGAGTTTTGGTCAGTATTCAAAGTATCTCAGACTCTGCAGATCCTTTCCCGTGCCTTAACTCTCAGGAAATGAACTGTCGCTTGCTTGAGGCCATTAAATAGGAGCTTTCTGAGGGTCATCTCTCAAAACTCAAACTTTTCAGCCTGGACACCCTTCCTTACCTTCTAGTATGAGGTAAGTACAGTTAACTCTGGAACAACACGAGTTTGAACTGGTACGTGGATTTTTTTCAATAAGTATATACTGCAGTACGACACACCTGTGGTTGGTTGAATCCACAGATGGTTGATTATAAAGCTGTATTTGGGTTTTCTGCTGAGTGGGGATTGGCCCCCAACCCCCACGCCCCCTTAGTTGTTCAACGCTGGGCTGTGGTATCCTCCCTCCTGTGTTCTGGGTCCTCCTTAGTTCTCCAGTCTAATCTCTAGTCTCTACACTCCAACCACGGCCAACACTTGGAAACATACATCCAGTCATTTCATTTTTCAGCTGGCAACCTTACCTGACTTTGCTCTCAGGATCCACCCCAGCCCTGCTGCAGGCTCACCAGGCTCTGTGTGCTCTGGCTGGTTGTTGTTTTCTAAAAGCACAATTCCCAGTAGCCAGGGCTAGTTTCATTGAATTGTCCTGGGTACAGTGTGGGATTTGGGGTAGCCTTGAAGAAAGGTGAAGGCAGAGGCAAGTGGAAAAGGAGCTGGGGACGCTTTCAGAGCAGAGTGAATTGTGTTCTCTGAAAGCAATGAGGGAGGCCTCCTCCAGGTGATTTTGAAGAGCAGTCATGGTATCAGTTTAGCAGGAGTTGAGGCTCCTAGGGGGGTGGGGCCAGTCTCTGGGAGCCTCAGAGGCCCAGCTGATGATTTCTTGGTTTTATGGGGTTTTTTATTGTTGCTGTTGTTTGCTTTTGGAGCAGATCAAGGTGAAGGTATTTTCACCCCAAGCCACAAAATCCTAAGAAATATCCCAGTCTTGGACAAACCCAGTAAATTGAAAAGCAGTCTTCTGGGTCCACATTTACGCAAGATGTTTACAATGATGAAATCTTGATGCAAATTTTCCAAAAACTTGAACCATAACTCTACTTTTCGAAATAGTCCTTAGTGTTACCTCTGTAAAACTCTTAAAGAAGCATGCACTTTTATGTCAGTCACACAAAATTTAAATGAGGAAGCTGAAGGTACGTGAGAATTCCAAAGCAAGTGGTAACCAGAAGCCTTGTATAGAGGATTTACATAGACTGGCTTACTCGGTTCACAGCTTGCCTCAGCATCCATTTTGTAATGAACCTGCAAGTTGATTCCCATTTGGCAAATTGACCTCTAATCTAAAGGTTGATTCTTATCACTTGGGAGAATTGATCCCTGATGAGAAATGC
Source organism: Hippopotamus amphibius kiboko (assembly GCF_030028045.1). Lineage (NCBI taxonomy): Eukaryota > Metazoa > Chordata > Mammalia > Artiodactyla > Hippopotamidae > Hippopotamus > Hippopotamus amphibius. The sequence continues at coordinate 97,930,375 of NC_080196.1, forward strand.
TAGACTATGGAGCCCTCCCTCATTGGCTTCACAGTCCAGATCCAGTGTCTTCAATCCCCTGGTGGAAGGAAACAGAAACATTCCAGGGCTTGTGACAGCACCTTAAGAATGATTGCTGTTGTTGAACAGCATCAGGGGTCAAAGGAACATTGATCATCTCTCCATTTGGTGGTCATAGACAGGTTATCTTGAGTGAGTAACCTACATCCTGAATTTGACAGGAGTACCCTGGGTTTTTAACCATCATACTTGGTCGGGAGGTTTGGTTTTCTCTCCATGTTAGAATTTCCCTTCCTCTTGTATTTATTGTAAACAGCTGCATTATAATTTAATTCAGGTTTTGAGGCCAGGGAATTCCCGGTGGTCCAGTGGTTAGGACTTCCACTTCAGGGGACATGGGTTCCATCCGTGGTCGGGGCACTAAGATCCCACAAGTGGCCAAAAAATAAAAAAGTTTTGGGGCCAGATTTCTTTTTTAAATTTAATTTTTTTTGTGGTTTTGTTTGTTTTATTTTGTTTTGCTGCGCCCCTTGGCTTGTGGAATCTTAGTTCACTGACCAGGGACTGAACTGCGGCACTCGGCAGGGAGGGTGCAGAGTCCTAACCGCTGGACCCCACCAGGGAATTCCCCAGGCCAAATTTCTGATAATTTAAAAACTATGAGAGTTATTTCTTCCTATGCATCTTACTACTGAGCTCATCTTAGCTGGTAATTGATTGGATGGCATAGAAGCAAATCTATATTGGTCTTTGAATCTGGCACATTCTCTCAAATTTTATTGGTGCTACCCCTTGTTTGACATGGCCTTAAGATGTTAGACTCTTCTGAGGTTAAAGAAAATAAGTGTGCATATAAGTGGCATAACAGAACACTGCTCTCAGTCTATAACCATGAGCAGAAAGCCACCATGTCTTTGGATTCCACCATGTCTTTGGTCACCCAAGGGTGCAAAGTAAACAGCTGAGGGTTGCTGGTCAAGTGAGGAGTTGTGGGCTAGAGAAATCCTTTGAAAGGATTTGTAACTTACGCAGGAAAAATATCAACTGAAACTACCCTTTTCTGGCTTAAATATCATTCCTATTTTTTGTTATTTAATTTTTGGAGTAGATTACATATATTCATATGGTTCAAAACTTTTTTAAAATGTTAAAAATGTGAAAAGGTAATTTTTAAGTCTCACTCCCCACTTCTTTGATTTTTCTTTCTTTAAAACAGCTTCTTTTGAGGTATTAAAGATGTACAACAAATAGCACATACAGTAAGTCCACTACATATGAACGAGTTCTGTTCTGAGAATACGTTCATAAGTCCAGTTTGTAAGTCCAACAAAGTTAGCCTAGGTACCCAACTAACACAGTCGGCTATATAGTACTGTACTGTAATAAGTTTATAATGCTTTTCACAGCATTAATATATAAAAAATGCAAAAAATAAAACATTTTTCATCTTACAGTACAGTACCTTGAAAAGTACAGTAGTACAGAACAACAGCTGGCATACAGGGGCTGGCATCAAGTGAACAGGCAAGAAGAGTTACTAACTGGAGGAGGGAGAGGGGGTGGGAGATGGTAGAGCTGAAGGATCCTTAGCAATAGGGGATGAAGGGGAAGCTGTAATTTCACTCTCACCTGATGTTGATGGAACACACATTTGAAACTTAAAGATTTGTGTGTAGAGGACTTACTGTATGTGGTATTTGTTGTGCATCTATAATACTTCAAAAGGAGCAGTGTTAAAGAAAGAAAAAAAACCAAAGAAGTAGGGAGTGAAACTTAAAAATGTGTGCAGTTTGATGTTTCTTAACATACATTATATACCTACTAAACCATCACCACAATCAAGATAGTAAACAAATTCATCAACCCCGAAAGTTTTCTTGTGCCTCTTTTAATCCTTCTTCATGCATTTCCCTAATGACTAATGATGTTGAGCATCTTTTCATGTGCTGTTTTGCCATATGTGTATCTTTTTCTCCCCCAGTTTTATTGAGATGTAATTGACACACAGTACTGTGTAAGTTTAAGGTGTACAGCATAATGATTTGGCATATATATAGTGAAATGATTACCACATTTAGTTAACATCCATCATCTCATATCAGTATAAAATAAAAAGAAAATTTTTTCCTTGTGATGAGAACTCTTAGGATTTATGCCCTTAACAACTTGCGTGTATGTTTATCATACAACAGTGTTCACTGTAGTCATCATGCATCCCTAGTACTTATTTATCTTATAACTGGAAGTTTGTGCCTTTTGACCACCTTCATCCAATACCCCACCCTTCTCCACCTCTGACAACCACAAATCTAATCACTTTTTCCATTATTTTGGCTATTTTTTTAGATTCCACATATAACTGAGATCACCTAATGTTTGTCTTTCTCTGCCTGACTTATTTCACTTAGCATAATGCCCTCAAGAGCCATCTGTGTTGTCACAAATGGCAGGACTTCCCCATTTCTTATGCTAAATAATATTCCATTGTGTGTATATAGCACAGCTTCTTTATCCGTTCATCCGTTGATGGACACTTAGGTTGTTTCCATGTTTTGGCTGTTGTAAATAATGCTGTCGTGAACATGGAGATACAGATATCACTTCCGCATGTTTTTGTTTTCTTCAGATATACTCCCAGAAGTGGGATGGCTGGCTCATATAGTAGTTCCATTTTTAATGTTTTGAGGAACCTCCATACTGTTAACCATAGTGGCTGAACAATTTATAATCCCACCAGGTGTGCACAAGGGTTCCCTGTTCCTCATATTCTGGAAACATTTGTTATTGTTTGTCTTTTTGATGCTAGCCATCTGACAGGAGTGAGGTGGTATCTCACTGTGGTTTTGATTTGGATTCCTCTAATGATAGTGATGTTGAGCATTGTCATGTACCTGTCGGCTGTTTGTATATTTTCTTTGGACAAATGTGTATTCAATTTCTTTGCCCATTTTTTAATTGAATTTTTATTTTTTGTGCTATTGAATTATGTGAGTTTCCTGTGTATTTTGGATATTAGCCTGTTTTCAGATAAATGGTTTGTGGATGCCTCTTCCCATTACAAAGGTTAGCTTTTCATTTTGTTGGCTTTGTTTTGCTGTGCAGAAGCTTTCTGGTTTGATGTAGTCCCACTCGTTTATCTTTTATTTTCTTGCTTGTGCTTTAGGTGTCATATCCAAAACAATCAGTGCCAAGACCCATATCAAGGAGCTTTTTTCCTTTGTTTTCTGTGAGGAGGTTTATGGTTTCAGGTCTTACATTTAAGTGTTATCCATTTTGAATTAATTTTTGTGAATGGTATAAGATAGGGGTGTAATTTCATTCTTTTCCATGTGCATATGCAATTTTTACTGCTTTTTGAAGAGATTTTATTTTCTCCGTTGACTATAATTGGCTTCCTTATCAAATATTAGCTGACCGTGTGTGCTTGGGTTTATTTCTGGGCTCTTGATTCCGTTGCATTGGTTTATGTATCTGCTTTTATGTAACTACCATACTGTTTTGATTACTCTAGTTTTATAAGTGTAGCTTAAAATCAGGAAGAGTGATACCAGCCACTTTGTCCTTTTTTCTCAGGATTGCTTTGGCTATTCAGTCTTTTGTACTTCCATATAAATTTTAGCATTGTTTTTTCTACTTCTGTAAAAAATGCCATTGGAATCTTGATAGGGATTGTGTCAAATCTATAGATGGCTTTTGGTAGTGTTGACATTTTAGCAGTATTCTTCGAATCTATGAACACAGGATACCTTTCCATTTATTTGTGTTGTCTTTGATTTCTTTCTTTCATCAGAGTCCCATAGTTTTCAGAGTAGAGATCTTTCACCTCCTTGGTTAAATTCACTCCTAAATATTCTATTGTTTTTGATGCTATTGTAGGTAGAATAATTTCCTTTCTTTTTCAGATAATTTGTTATAGAAATGCTACTGATTTCTAAATGTTTATTTTGTATCCTACAACTGTACTGAATTCATTGATTAGATTTAACAGTTTTTTTGATGGAGTCTTCAGGATTTTTTATATGTAAAAGCATTTCATCTACAAATAGAAAATTTTACTTCATTTCCTATTCTGATGCCTTTTCTTTTTCTTGCTGATTGATTTGGCTAGAACTTCCAGTAATATGTTGAATAGGAGTGGTGAGAGGGGGCATCCTTGTCTTGTTCCTAATCTTAGAGGAAAATCTTTTAACCTTTCACCATTGAGTATAATATTATCTGTGGGCCTGACATATATGGCCTTTATTATGTTGAGGCATTTTCCTCCTATACCTACTTTGTTAAGAGTTTTTTTTTATCATGAACGGATGTTGAATTTTGTAGAGTGCTTTTTCTACATCTATCAAGATGATCATGAGTCTTTTCTTTCATTCTGTTAATGTGTGATGTATGACATTGATTGATCTCCATATGTTGAACTATCCTTGATCCCAGGGTTAAATCCCACTTGATCATGGTGAATGATCTTTTTAGTATACTGCTGAATTTGGTTTGCTATTATTTTATTGAAAAATTTTGCGTCTGTATATGTCAGGGATATTGGCCTGTAGTTTTCTCTTCTTGTAGTCCTTTTCTGGCTTTGGTATCAGGGTAATGCTGGCCTTGTGAAATGAGTTTGGGGTGATCATCCTCTTCTAGTTTTTGGAAAAGTCTGAGAAGGGTTGGCATTAATTCTTCTTTAAATGTTTGGTAAAATTCGCCAGTGAAGCCATCTCTCTGGTCTTGGGCTTTTCTTCATTGGGAGATTTTGGTTACTGATTCAGTCTCCTTACTAGTAATTGGTCTGTTCAGATTTGCTTTTTTGGGGGGGAGGGGGATGAGTTGGGTCTTCATTGCTGCGTGCAGGCTTTCTCTAGTTGTGCCAAGCGGGGGCTACTCTTCATTGCAGTGCATGGGCTTCTCATTGTGTTGGCTTCTCTTGTTGCAGAGCATGGGCTCTGGGTGTGTGGACTTCACTAGTTGGTGGCACATGGACTCAGTAGTTGTGGCACTTAGGCTTAGCTGCTCCGTGGCACGTGGGATCTTCCTGGACCAGAGCTTGAACCCACGTCCCCTGCGTTGGCAGGCGGATTCTTAACCACTGTGCCTCCAGGGAAGTCCCTGCTATTTCTTTTTGATCCATGCTTGGTAGTTTGTATGCTTCTAAGAATTTTTCCATTTCTTTTTTAGGTTGTCCAGTTTTTCTACATATAATTGTTCATAGTAGCCTCTTATGATCCTTTGCATTTGGGGGATATAGGTTGTAATATTTCCTTTTCATTTATAATTTTGTTTATTTGGGTCCTCTCTTTTTTCCTTCATTAGAGTAGCTAAAGGTTTGTCAATTTTACTTTTTTCAAAGGACCAATTCTTTGTTCTTTTAATTGTAAACATTTTTTTCCTGCTGTTTTGTTTATTTCTGATCTAATCATCATTATTTCTTTCCTTCTGCTAACTTTGGGCTCAGTTTGTTGTTTTCTAGTTCCTTAAGGCATACAGTTGATTATTTGAAATCTTTATTGATGATTAATAGAGGCATTTATTGATACAAATTTCCCTCTTAGAACTGCTTATGCTGCATCCTATAAGTTTGGGTATGTTGTTTCCATTTTCATTTGTCTAAAGATAATTTTTAAATTTCCCCTTTAATTTCTTGTTTGATCCATTAGTTGTTGAGGAAAGTGTTGTTTAATTTCCATTGTATTTGGGTTATTTTTAAATTATTAATTTATTTTTATTGGCTGCATTAGATCTTCATTGGTGTGTGCAGCTGTGCGTGGGCTTTCTGTAGTTGCAGAGAGTGGGAACTACTCTTTGTTGTGGTGCGCAGGCTTCTCATTGCGGTGCCTTCTCTTGTTGTGGAGCATGGGCTCTGGATATGCAGGCTTCAGTAGTTGTGGAGCGTGGGCTCAGTAGTTGTGGAGCGTGGGCTCATTAGTTGTGACTCGCAGGCTTTAGAGCACAAGCTCAGCAGTTGTGGCACACAGGCTTAGTTGCTCTGCAGTATGTGGGCTCTTCCTGGACCAGGGATTGAACCTGTGTCCCCTGCATTTGCAGGTGGATTTTTAACCGCTGTGCTACCAGGGAAGCCCCTACAATGTATTTGTGAATTTTTCAGTTTTCCTCCTACTAAACTTTTCAGTTTTCTAGTCTCATACCATTGTGGCCAGAGAAGTTGGTATGATTCAGTCTTCTTGAATTTGCCAAGCATTGCTTTGTGGCCTAACATATGGTCTGTCCTAGAAAATATTCCACATGCGCTTAAAAGAATGTGTGTTCTGCTGTTGTTGGAGGGAATGTTTTTTATATGTCTGTTAGGTTCATTTGATCGATAGTGTTGTTCAGATCTGTTTTTCTTATTTTTATTTGATTCTCTGGATGATCTGTTCATGGTTGAGAGTGTTAAAATTTCCAGTTATTATTGGATTGCTGTTTATTTCTCTGTTTATCTCTTAGTTTTTGCTTTATATATTTAGGCGCTCTGATGTTGGGTACATGAATATTCACACTTGCTGTATCTTCTTTGATGGAAACACATCATTATGTAATGACTGTTTTTGTCTCTTTTAACAATTTTTAGTTTAAAATTTACCTTGTCTGATATAACTACAGGTTCTACCCCTCCTTTTTTTAAAAAAAATTTTTGGGGTTTTTTTGTTTTTGTTTTCTTGTTACCATTCTCTTGAAATACCTTTTTCCATTCCATCACTCTGTCTATACATGCCTTTAAGGCTAAAATATGTGTCTTGTAGGCAGCATGTCATTGGGTCTTGGGTTTTTTGGTTTATTTGTTTTTTTAATCCATTCTGTGTCTTTTGATTGGAGAATTTAATCAATTTATATTTAAGGCAGTTATTGATAGGTAAAGACTTACTATTGCCATTTTGTTGATTATTTTCTGACTTTTGTATATCCATCATTTCTAATTGTCTTTTTGTGTGTGTGTGTTTTGGTGACTTTTGGTATCAGTATGCTTTGACTTCTTTATCTTGTTCTTTTGTTTAATACTACAGCATTTTTGCTTGTGGTTACCATGAAGCTTACATAAACTATCTTAAAATTATGACACCCATTTTAAAGTTGATAGCAACTTAGCTTTAATAGCATTCCTAAACTTTACGATTTTACTTCTCACCCCCCTCACAATTTAGGTTATTGATGTTACATTTCACATATTTTTTATGTTGTGCAACCAGCAGCAGATTATTGTACCTATGGCTATGTTTACTATGTCTGTTTTTTTAATTTTTAAACTAGAGTTGTAAGTGAATTATGCACCACCATTACCATATTACAGACTCTGACTTTGACTATGTGTGTATATATACCATTACCAGTGAGTTTTATGCTACTTTATGATGTTAATTTGTGTCCTTTTACTTTAGCATTTCTTGTAAGACAGGTCAAGTGGTGGTGAACTTCTTCAGCTTTTGTTTGGAAAAGTCTTTTATCTCTCCTTTTTTTTTCTTTAACCTTCTTAAAAAATTGAAGTATGGTTAATTTACAATGTTGTGTTTGTTTCTGGTGTACAACAAAGTGATTCAGTTTTATTTATATATATACATATAAAATCTTGTATTTATAAAAGAATATATGTATATTCTTTTTCATGTACTTTTCCTTTATAGTTTATTACAAGATATTGAATATAGTTCCCTGTGCTATACAGTAGGACCTTGTTTTATCTATTTTATACAGTATTGTGTATCTGTTAATCCCAACCTCCTAATTTATCCCTCTCCCACCTCCCCTTTGGTAACCACAAGTTTGTTTTCTATGTCTGGTTCTATTTCTGTTTCCATTTGTATCCTATTTTAGATTCCACATATAAATGATATCATATGATATTAGTCTTTCTTTGACTTTCTTCACATTGTATGATAATCTTGAAGTCCATCCATGTTGCTGCAAATGGCATTATTTTACTCTTTTTTTATTGCTGAGTAATATTCCAGTGTGTGTGTGTGTGAGGGGGTGAACTCCTTCAGCTTTTATATGTTCACATACATACCGCATCTTCTGTATCCATTCATCTGTTGATGGATGTTTAGGTTGCTTCCTTGTCTTGGCTATTGCAAATAGTGCTGCTGTGAAAATTAGGGTACATGTATCTTTTCAAATTATTTTTTTCCAGGTATATGCCCAGGAGTGGGATTGCAAGATCATATGGGAACTCTATTTTTAGTTTTTTTGAGAAACCTCATAGTGTTTTCCATAGTGACTGCGCCAATTTATATTCCCACCAACAGTGTCAGAGGGTTACCTTTACTCCACACCCTCTCAAGCATTTGTTATTTGTAGACTTTTTAATGATGGCCGTTCACATTGGTGTGAGGTGATACCTCATTGTAGTTTCAATTTGCATTTCTCTAATAATTAGCCATGTTGAGCATCTTTTCACATGCTCGTTAGCCATCTGTATGTCTTCTTTGGAGAAATGTCTGTTAGGTCTTCTGCCCATTTTTTGATTGGGTTGTTTTGTTTTTGTTATTGAGTTATTCTCCTTCATTTCTGAAGGACAGCTTTGCCAAGTATAGAATTCTTGGTCAACAGTTTTTTTCTTTCAATATTTTGAATATATCATCCCATTCTCTCATGGCCTGAAAAATTTCTGTTGAGAGATCCACCTGTAGTCTTATGGTGGTTCCCTTTTATGTAACTTCTCTTTTTGCCCTTCCTGCTTTCAAAATTCTTTCTTTGTCTTTTGATGATTTAATTACAGTGTGCCTTGGTGTAGCTCCATTTGGGTTCAACATATTTTGGTTCTTTTGGGCCTCACGCATCTGGATGTCCATTTCTTTCCCCAGATTTGGTAAGTTTTTAGCCATTATTGCATTAAATATACTTTCTTACCCTTTCTATTTTTCTTCTCCTTCTAGAATTCCCACAATGCAGTTATTGTCTTGATTGTGTCCCCTAAGTCCCACAGGCTTTCTTCACTTTTTAAAAAATTCTTGTTTCTTTTGATCATGTGACTGGATAATTTCAAATTTCCTGTTTTCTAGAACATTGATTCTTCTGCTTGGTTAAGTCTACTTTTGAAGCTCTCTATTGAATTCTTCAATCATTGTATTTTTCAGCTCTAGGATTTCTTGGTATTTGTTGAGAGTTTCTATTTCTTTGTTGAACTTCTTATTTTCTTCATGCAGTGTTTTCCTGATTTCATTTAATTGCCTCTGTGTTCTTGTAGTTTACTAAGCTTCTTTAAGAGGACTATTCTGAATTATCTGACAGCTGGTAAATCTCCATTTCTTCAGGATTAGTTATCAGAGCTTTATTAGTTTCTTTTGGTGGGTGTCATGTTTACCTGATTTTTCATGGCCCTTGGTTCCTTATGTTGTTATCTGCTCACTTGAGTTAGCAGTTTCCTCTTCTAGACTTTACAGGTTCACTTTGGTTGAGACAGTTCTTCACCAGTAAGCTCAGTTTGGGCTTCTGGATGTGTCTGCTGGTAATAGACAGGTGGGGTTTACCCTCAGGGTTTATTTTTCTGGGAGGATACTGCCTGAGCTTTGGGATTGGGGGAGGGAGGAATGCCCCCGGCTTAGAAGGGGCAGTTAGATAGGACTGCTGGCTTGGTTCCCTGCCCAAGCAAGGCTATGGGATGGGTACCCTGGCCAGGCTTACTAGGTGATCAGAACTAAGTACTATACTCAGCAGTAGTTGGCACTGTGCATTAGCTTCCTTGCCCTGATGGGGCAGCAAGACAGGCTTCAGGGGGTACATAGCCTTTTGTTTGGGAACCTGAATCAGGCAGGACTTTGCACTGAATTCCTGACCAGATGGGGCTACTGCTTTTGCTCTACAGACAGGGAAAGGCAGAGGCTGTGCTCTGTTCAGTACCACTGTAAGCAGGGCTATTGGATTGGTTACACAGATTTCTGAGTGTTATGGTTAGGTTTCCTGGTCAGTGGACCGAAGGCTGTGTTCAGCAGTGGGTGGGGCTATAACTTTGTTCCCCTGCCCAGGCTAGTTCCAAGCAGCCTCACAATTGAACTAGATCAGACGTTCTGGTCTGGAGGGACTGGGAGCTACAAGCAGCATGCTGACTATGACACAGCTCCGTGTACCTGTGGGGAAGGCCAGGTTGCAGGGCTGCAAAGCTCTTTCTTTGAATACTGAGGTTAGACAGATCTGTACCCCATCAAATTCCCTGGTGAAGCTGTGCTACTATCTTGGCTCTGCAGATGAACAAAGCCTCTGGTTGGGTTTGTTACTTGTGTGCTACAGGTAGGAACTCGGTCAAGATCTGAGCACTGGTTGTTGCAGGCCCCTCCCCCTTCTCCATCACAATCACATTTCCAGTGGTCAAGCACTGCAGATCTACCTGCAGTCCCTGTGGGGCAAGACCAGAGTGTAAGCTCCCAAGAAACAACCCAGAATGTTGGAGGAGCTGGGTGCCCACCCTGGGCTCTTTTTCCACAGAAGGAACTGTAGGCACAGGGAGGCTCCTCTGGGTAGTGCCGTGCTGCCTTGGGGAGTGGCAGTGTGGTCAGTGTGTAACCACTCCTCTTACCCTTCTAATGAGGTCTGTCTTATCTGTGTTGCAGAGGGTGCTTTAGCTTCTCTCCAGAGTTTTAGGATCCTCTCAGTGGAGTCTTGTCCATGAATAGCTGATCTCCTTCTGAGGGGGAGTGAAGTCAGGAACACCTATATTGCCATCTTGGTAACATCACTCCTGAATATCTTCTTTGTTGAAGCATCTGTTCAAATCTTTTGCTAATCCGAGGTATGGATCCAAGCTCATTGTTTTGGTTTTTTTTTTTGCATGTGAAAATCCAAATGTTCCAGCACCATTTGTTGACAAGGCTGTCCTTTCTCTATTTCATTTCCTTTGTACCTTTGTCAAAAATCGGTTGTCCATATGTACGTGGATTCATTTCTGGTCTTTTTACTCTGTTCATTGACCTATTTTCTTTTAGGCCAATATCATGCTATTTTGGTTACTGTATAACTTTATAATAATTCTCCAGATTAACGTTAGTTTCTCTGACTTTATTTTTCTTTCTCTTTTTGGCTATTTTAGGTCCTTTGCATTTCCATTTGTATTCTAGAATCAGTTTGTAAATTTTTACAAAAAAATTTCCTCTGAGATTTAATTGGGATTGTGTTGAGTCTGTAGATCAATTTAATCTCCTTCTCCTCTTTTGTGTTATACATAAAAGGTAGCCACCACAAACAAAGTTCTGTACCTGGCTCTTCTTATGTCACTATGAATCATGGAGATCTTATTGTCTGGTAGTCTCCATTACAGTTTCATTGTGTTCTGTTGTCGGGATGTACTTTACTTCATTTAACCAGTCCCCTGTGATGGATTTCTAGTTCATTGCCAGTGTTTTGCTATTACAAACTGTGCTGCAGTACAATAATTGTACATGTCATTTCCCCTGTGGGCAAATATAGCTGCAGGATAAATTTGGGAAATGTGATTGCTAAGTCAAAAGATATACACATTTGAAATTTTAAGAGATATTGCTAAGAGTTTTATCAGTTTATATTCCTACCAGTAATAAAAGAGAGGGTTTGTTTGCCAGTCTCAATATTGCATTGCCAACCTTTTTCTTTTTTGCTAAATTGATAGGCGAAGGTGGTCTACTGCAATCATTTTGATTTGCATTTCTGTATTACAGATAAGATTAAACATCTTTTTGTGTGTGTAGGAGCCATTTGTATTTCTTTTTCTGTGATTTCTTTGTGTACTTTGCCCATTTCTTTTTTCTTTCTGTTGGATTGCTGGAGTCTTTCAGATCCAAGGAAGTCTTTATTTATTAAGGGAATTAGCTCTCTGTCTGACATGAGTTGCAAATATATTTTTATCCACTTTACTATTTATCTGTTTTGTTTTTTTGCAATAAGGAAGACTTTTACATTTATGTATTTGAACTTATTAGCCTTTCCTTTGAGGTTTTGGGTTTTTAGCCCCCCATCCGTGCTGCATGGCATGTGGAATTTTACTTCCCTGACCAGGGATTGAACCCAGGCCCTTGGCAGTGAAAGTGCCAAGTCCTAACCACTGGACCACCAGGTAATTCCCTAGTCTTAATTAGAAAAGCTTTCTCTACTCCAAGTCTGTACTTGAATTTTCTCATGTTTTTCTTCTAGTATTTTATGAGTATTCTTACATTTAAAACTTTTATTTACTGTATTTGAATTTTGGGGGCGGGGGGCTTGTGTGCAGGTCTTTGTAGCTGCACATGGGCTTTTCTCTAGTTGCAGCAAGTGGGGGGCTACTCTTCATTGTGGTGTGCGGGCTTCTCATTGCAGTGGCTTCTCGTTTCGGAGCACAGGCTCTAGGTGTGTGGGCTTCAGTAGTTGCAGTGCGTGGGCTCAGTAGTTGCAACATGAGGGACCTAGAGTATGCAGGCTTCAGTAGTTGTGGCACCTGGGCTCAGTAGTTGTGACATGGGCTCAGTAGTTGTGGCTCACGGGCTCTACACCACAGGCTTAGTAGTTGTGGTGCCCAGGCTTAGTTGCTCCACAGCATGTGGGGTCTTCCCAGACCAGGGATCAAACCCGTGTCCCCTACATTGGCAGGCAGATTCTTAACCACTGCGCCACCAGGGAAGTCCTATTTATTTGAAGTTTATTCTACTACAGTGTAAGGTATTCCGTTTGTTTTCCTGTTGTTCCAACACAGTTAATTAAAAAGCCTGTCTTTCCCCCACTGATCTTTGATATCACCTTTATGTGTAGTAAATTTCCACATATGTTTGGGGCTATTTCTGGATCTTCTAATCTGTTCCATGGAATGTGTAATCATGCATCAGAATCACACTGTTTAAATTTGTTTTTAAGTTATAATATGATTTAATATCTGGTAGTGGTAATCTCCCCTCATTGCTTTCTCTTTTAGTTTTCTGGCTCTTATTTTTTCATATGAACTTTAGAATCAGTCTATTAAAGGAAACTTGGCATTTTTATAGGGATCATATGACATTTATATATTAGGGAGACTCAACTCTTTATGGTGTTATGTCTTTTCCAAGAACATGACGTGCCTTTCATTTGCTTAACTATTCTTTTGAGTTCACTACTGTTAAGCTTTGTTCATATAGGTCTTAATTGTAAAGTTTATTTCTCGGTATTTTATTTTTTGTTGCAATTGTAAACATAGTTGACCCTTGAACAACAGATTTGAACTGCACGGGCCCACTTTATATGTGGGCTGTTTTCAATAAATACTGCAGTACTACACAACCCATGGTTGGTTGAATCCGTGGATGTGGAACTGCGGCTATGGATGCCCAGCTATAAAGTTATATTACGATTTTCAACTGTGCAGGGGGTCAGCCCTCCCAACCCTGTTCAAGGGTCAACTGTACCATCTTTTCCCCATTATATCTTCTGTTTGTTGTTGGTATAAATGAAAGTTATCTTTATATTTGTTTTGTTCCCACTATCTTGTTGAATTTTTACTATCATAGTTTTTCAGTTGACTCTGCTGTGTTTTCCAAGAATACCACATCACCTTCAAAAGTAATAGATTTCTTTCTCACATTTTTATGCATCTAATTTTTTTTTGTCTGGTTGTATTCAAACTTTTCTCCCCCTTTAAACTTCTTCCTTTTTGTGGATTTGCTATTATTTCTTGCATTGTATTATTTAGAATTGCTTTCAGTCGTAAGTAGCAGAAAACCTAACACAGCTTAAGCAAGTAAGGATTTATTTTTCTCATGGAAGTGGTCTGGAGGTACCATTAATAGTTCAACCATGTTATTAACCTGATTTTCTCTCCGCCATCTGTCAACCCAAGTTGACACATAAAATTAACCTTTACAGTGGGTATAGAGTTTTCTTTTGTGGTAATGAAAATGTTTTGAAACTTGATAGATGTGGTGGTTACACAACATTATTTTTTAATTTTTTATTAATTTCTTACTGGAGTGTAGTTGCTTTACAATGCTGTGTTAGTTTCTGCTGTACAGCAAAGTGAATCAGCTATACATATATCCCCTTACACAACATTATGAATGTACTAAATGCCTCTAAGTTGTACACTTTAAAATGGTTAATTTTGTTACATGAATTTCACATCAACTGAAAAAATACTAGAAAAACTGATTTTCTTTTTTTTTTTTTATAAATTTATTTATTTTATTGGCTGCGTTGGGTCTTTTTTCCTGTGCGCGGGCTTTCTTTAGTTGCGGTGAGTGGGGGCTACTCTTCCTTGTGGTGCGTGGTCTCCTCATTGCCGTGCCTTCTCTTGTTGCAGAGCACAGGCTCTAGGCGCGTGGGCTTCAGTAGTTGCAGCACATGGGCTCAATAGTTGTGGTGCATAGGCTTAGCTGCTCCGCAGCATGTGGGATCTTCCTGGAACAGGGATCGAACCCGTGTCCCCTGCCTTGGCAGGCGGGTTCTCAACCACTGCGCCACCTAGGAAGCCCCTGATTTTATTTTTGTATACAACAACAAAGCTAAAATCACCATAGCTTTCAAGATTATAGTGCTTATTTAGGATCCATTTAAAGGTCTTCTCTCCATGTAAATATGAAGAAGTGATGATGCCTCTGAAAGACACTGCTGATTGGCTAATTCACTGCCCATTCCCATTGTGATGGATAACTTTATATGTCAGCTTGGATAGGCGGCCAGTTGTTTGGTCACACACAAATCTAGATGTTGCTATGAAGATGTTAATAACATTTAAATCGGTAGACTTTGACTAAAGCAGATTATTCTTCATAATGTGGGTGGGTCTCATCTAATTAGTTGAAGGCTTTAAGATAAAAGTCTGAGATCCCCCAAGGAAGAAGGAATTTGGCCTCCAGTCTGCAACATAAAAACTCTGCCTCAGTTTCTGGCTTTTGGACTCAAAACTGCAACATCAACCCTTGTTGGAATTTTAGCCTGCCAACCTCTTGTTTTGCACATTTTAAACTTGCCAACCCTCACAATGGTGTCAGCCAATTCCTTAAACACCACCGGCCCCCCAATTGGTACTGTTTCTCTGGAGAACCCTAATAAACCATTTAGCATTTGCTCCCTATACCCTCCTGCCCACAGCAGTCACCAGTCAACTGTCTCTATGGATTTACCTATTCTGGGTATTTCACATAAAAAGAATCATAAATATGTAACCTTTTGAATCTGGCTTCTTGGCATGTTTTCAAGGTTCACCCACTATGTAGCATGTATTACCATTTCATCCCTTAAAATTTTTTTTTAACATACAATAAACTGCGTATATTTAGAGTGTACAGTTTGGTATCCCAATCTCCCAGTTCATTCCCCCATCCCTTAAAATTTTTTTTAAATTTATCTTAATTGAGATAATTGACATGTAATATTCAAACATAGTTGATATTTGTATATATTGTGAAATGATCACCACAGTAAGTCTAGTTAACGTCCTTGACCATACATAGTTACTACTTTTTTTCTTGTGATGAGAACTTTTAAAACTTAACTCTTAAAATTTACTCTTCGGACTTCTTCAGTGGTCCAGTGGTTAAGACTGTGCTCCCAGTGTAGTGGGCGTGGGTTCTGTCAGGGAACTAAGATCCTGCATGCCGCCTGAACCTGATGCTGATCCTGATCCTGATCCTGATTGTGCATGGCATAGCCAAAAAAATTAATTAATTAAAATAAAACAAAATTTAAGAAAACCTACTCTCAGCAACTTTCAAATGTACAGTACAGTGTTATGTACAGCATGGTGACTACAGTTAATTACATCCTCAAGACTTATTTATTTTATAACTGGAAGTTTGTGTTTTTTAACTCCCATGACCTATTTTTGCCACCTCCCAATCCACCACCAGTTTTCTGTATCTGTGAGCTAAGGAGTTTTTTTTGTTTTTTTCTAAGTTTTAGTTTTTGTTTGTTTGTTTTTTATTGTTTTGTTTTTTAAATTCCACATATTAAGTGAGACCATATAGTATTTTTCTTTCTCTGGCTTATTTCACTTAGTATGTCCTCAAGGTCCATCCATGTTGTTGCAGATGGCGAGATTTTATTTTTTTCATGGCTGAATAATATACAACAGTTGTATACATAGTCCACGTTTTTTTTGTCCTTTCATCCATTGATGAAAAGGATATAGAAAGCCAAGGATCTTGGCTATTGTAAATAATGCTGCTATGTACGTGGAGGTGCAGGTGGCTCTTCAACATAGTATTTTCATTTACTTTGGATAAAAACTCAGAAGTAGAATTGCTGGATCGTGTGATAGTTCTGTTTTTATTTTTGAGGAACCTCCATAATTTTCCATCATGGCTGCACCAATTTACGTTCTCTCCAGCAGTGCACAAGTGATTGTTTTCTCCACATCCTCACCAACACTTATTTCTTGTCTGTTTTATAATAGTCATTCTAACAAGTGTCAGGTGATATCTCACTGTGGCTTTGACTTACTTTTTTTCTGATAATTAGTGACGTTGAGTACCTTTTCACGTGTCTGTTGGCCATCTGTATGTCTTCTTTGGAAAAATGTTTTAAAATTGTACTGTTTATTTTTTTGCTATTGAGTTGTATGCATTCTTTATATATTCTGGATATTAACCCCATATCAGGAAAATGATTCGTAAATATTTTCTCTCATTCAATTACGTCCTTTGCTGTGCAGGAACTTTTTAATTTGATATAGTCCCACTTGTTTATCTTTGCTTTGATTGCCTTTGCTTTTGGTGTCAAATCCAAATAAAAATTATTGCCAAGACTGACATCAAGGAACTTACCGTTCATGTGTTCTTTTGGGAGTTTTATGGTTTCAGGTTTTATGTTCAAATATTTGGTCCATTTTGAGTTAATTTTTGTGTATGGTATAAGATAGTGGTCCAGTTTCATTTTTTTGTGTTGTCGCACCATTTATTGTTCTTTCTGCATTGTATATTCTTGGCTCATTTGTTGTAAATTAACTGACCATATATGCATAGGTTTATTTCTGGGCTCTCTATTCTGTTCCATTGATCAGTGTGTTTTATGCCAGTATCATACTGTTTTCATTACTATAGCTTGTAATATTGTTTGAATTCAGGGAGTGTGATGCCTCCAGATTTGTTTTTCTTTCTCAGGATTGTTTTGGCTACTCAGAGTCTTTTATGGGTCCTTACAAGTTTTAGGATTGTTTATTTCTGTGAAAAATGCTTTTGAAATTTTGATAGAGATTGCATTGAACCTGTAGATCGCTTTTGGTAGTATTGACATTTTAAAAATATAAGTTTTTCCATTACATGAGCATGGAATATCTATGAATTTATTTGTGTCATGTTCAGTTTCTTTTTTTAAAAAAAATTTTATGTATTTATTTATTGGTTGCCTCGGGTCTTCATAGCTGCATGTGGGCAGGCTACTTTTTGTTGCAGTGCGTGGGCTTCTCATTTCGGTGGCTTCTCTTGTTGCAGAACACGGGCCCTAGGGCACGCAGTCTTCAGTAGTTGTGGCTCACGGGCTCTAGAGCCCAAGCTCAGTACTTTTGGCTTATGGTCTTACTTGCTGGACTAGGGTATGAACCCATGACCCCTGCATTGGCAGGTGGATTCTTTTTTTTTATTTTTTTAGAATTCACAGTGATTTTTCTTTTGTTAAAATCAGCATATTAGGTAAAGCTGCTACATTCACAGGTTAATAATGTTTTAAGTAAGGCCATTCATCTCACAGATTCCAAATGTTTTTAAGAGAATATTTGATCTTTTCATTCTTCACCAAGATTCATCTTACTTGAAATCAGTGTCATTCTCATTTTACTCCTTTCCTCGGATCTTAAAATCAGTGACCTGCTCCTTTCCTGGGATGGTAGAGAGGCTGAGACACCTTAGGTACAATCCGTATGGTCAACATGAGTTATCTGCTGATTTTGGAGGGTTGCCTGCAGAGGTGGGGGGCAGCTGTGGCTCACCAAGGAGACAGGGGCACTGGCCGCAGGGGTTCTGGGAAGTGCTCAGTGGCGTGAATCCTCCCAGAGTCCACAATTAGCCCCACCAAAGAGTCTGTAAGCTCCAGTGCTAAGTCGGCAGGTGGATTCTTAACCACTGCACCACCAGGGAAATCCCTTCAATTTCTTTTATCAGTGTCTTACAGTTTTTATTATACCGGTCTATCACCTCTTTTTTTTTTTTTTTTTTTTTGTTGTTCTGTTATTAGTATATAGAAACCCAACATGTTTTTATATACAGTTGACCCTTGAACACCATGAGGGTTGGGGAACTGATCCCCCTCACTCTCTCCGCACCCCCCCAGTCAGAAATCTGCATATAACTTTATAGCTGGCCCTCTGCATCGACAGATTCAACCACCAAGATTGTGTGGTGCTGTAGTGTGTATTTATTGAAAAAAGGTCATGTATAAGTGGATCCATGCAGTTCAGACCTGTGCTGTTCAAGGGTCATCAGTATTGATACTGTATCTCGCAACTGTACTGTTTTGTTTATTAGTTTTAACAGTTTTTTGGTGGAGTCTTTAGAATTTTCTATATATAATATCATGTCACTGACAAATATTGAGTTTTACTTCTTCCTTTACGATTTGGATGCCTTGTATTTCTTTTTCTTACCTTGTTGCTCTGGCTAGGACTTCCAAATCCATGTTTAATAAAAGCTGCAAGAGTAGCATCCTTGCCTTGTTCCTGATCTTAGAGGGGAAAAAGCTTTCAGCTTTTATTGATAGGTATGTACTTATTGCCATTTTGTTACTTGTTTCCTGGCTGTTTTATTGTTCTGTTCCTTTCTTCTCTTGCTCTCTTCCTTTGTGATTTGATGAGTTTCTGTAGTGGTATGCTTAGATTCCTTTATCTTTATCTTTTGTGTATCTACTACGGTTTTTTTCTCTGTGGCTTACATATAACAACTTATAATTATAACAGTGTATTTTAATTAACAACTTAAAAGTTTGAATGCACACTAAAGCTCAGTTTTTATTTTCTGCTTCCTCATGTTTTATGTTTCTGATGTCACAATTTACATCTTTTTATCTTGTGTATCCCTTAACAAATTATTATAGTTATATTTCTACTACTTTTGTCCTTTAACCTTCATACAAACTTTATACGTGATTAATCTACCACCTTTATAATGTTAGATTATTCTGAATTTTACTATATGTTTACCTTTACCAGTGAGACCTATACTTTCATGTTTTCCTGCTACTGATTAGCACCCTTTCATTTCAGCTTATAGAAGTCCTTTTAACATTTCTTGTAAGACCGGTCTGGTGTTGATGAACTCATTTAGCTTTTGCTTGTCTGGAATACTCTTTATCTCTTCAGTTTTCAGTGACAGCTTTGCCAGATACAGTGTTCTTGCTTGGAAATTTTTTTCTTTAATCACTTTGAATATATCATGCCACTCCCTATTGCCTGCAGAACGTCTGCTCAAAAATCTGATGATAGTCTTATGGGGGATTCTTTGTGCATAACAGGTTGTTTTCCTCTTGAGGCTTTTAAGATTCTCTCCTTGTCTTTAACTTTTGACATATTAATTATAATATGTCTTGGTGTGGGTCTCTTTGGATTCTTATTTGGAACTCTCTGTTCTTCTTGCACCTGCATGTCTGTTTCCTTCCCCCGGTTTAGGGAAGTTTTTGGCTGTTATTTCTTCAAATGAGTTTTCTCCTGTCTCTGCCTTCTGTGACCCCTTTAATATAAATGTTGGTCCATTTGATGTTGTCCCCTAAGTCCCTAAAGCTACTTCCCTTTTTTTATTCTTTTTTCTTTTTGCTTCTCTGGTTAATGAGGTCCACTGCCCATTCGTCCTTTCTTCTGCTTCATCTAGTTTACTGTTGAAAACCAGTAGTATATTTTTCAGCCTGATTATTGTTTCCTCAGCTCTGTGACTTTTTAAAAAATCAGAGTATAGTTGATTTGCAGTGTTGTGTTAGTTTCTGCTGTACAGCAGAGTGAACCAATTATACATACACGTATATCCACTCTTTTTCAGATTTCCTTCCTTCCCATGTAGGTCACCACAGAGCATTGAGTAGAGTTCCCTGTGCTATACAAGGTTCTCATTAATTATCTATTTCATATGTAGTAGTGTATATATGTCAATCCCAATCTCCCAATTCATCCCACCCCCCAGCTCTGTGACTTCTATTTGATACGTTCTTATACTTTCTATCCCTTTGTTGAAGTTTTCACTGTGTTCATCCATTCCCTTCCTGAGCTTGGTAAGCATCTTTATGACCTTCGGTTTGAACTCTTTATGGAGTAAATTACTTATCTGCATTACATTAACTAAGTCTTTTTCTGAGGTTTTATCTTGTTCTCTCATTTGGAACATTTTCTTCATTTTCCTTGCCTTTCTGTGTTGGTGTCTATCTGGTGGTAAAAGCAGCCATCTGTCCTTAATTTTGAGGAAGTAGCCTTGTGTAGATGAATCTTATCATCCAACCCTGCCCTAGCTCTTGGTTGTCTCTCAAACCTTTGTGATTGTCCAAGCTGCCCATTTTAATTTTAGAGGCTTTCGGTCGAGGGTGTGCCAAGACCTGTCAGTATTCCATAGAGGAGAATCTTAGCAGGCTGATTGGAAGCTAGACTCTCAGGCAGCAGTATATACAAATATATATGGTACTAAAGGACCTCAGGCATAAGTCCTGCTGGCTGCAAAAGCTGGATACCCTAGAAGTGTCCCCCTGGGCATCAGTCACAAAAATTGGGGCTCCAAACAACTGTACAGACTCCTTTCTGAGAGATACTGGTGGGCAGATGGAGAGCATAAAGATGGTATCCTCTGGCTTTTGTCCAAGGAGAGCATCTCAGTAGGTCCCTAGATGTACATGGAGCCAGAAGCCTGTCCCTCAGGCCAGAGCTCCAGGACAAGTAAATATTCCTTTATCACAGAAGGAGTGGAGTTTGTTTCAGGCTGCTGTCTCACTATGCCGTGGGGATGGTAGCAGGTCAAGAACTGTCTCCTCATTTATTACAACCCCCTGGGACCCAGGAACACAAGCCCTGCTGGCCTCCAGAGGCAGGTGATTAAGGGGCATCCCCTAGGCAGCAGTCACAAAAGCCGAGGCACCAGATGTAAAGTATGGAACCAGACACACGTACAAACTCCTCCCTCCAAGGTTGTTGGAGAGCATTACAGTGGCCCTTAGGTACCTGCTCCTCAGGCCACAGTTATGAAGGTAAGCGAGTGAGCCTCTCATAGTAAGACTCCTCAGACTGTTGCCTCTTGCCTTGCCCTGGAGATGGTAACCAGTTAAAAACTCTTTCTCTGTTGGTTACAGTCCTGTGGGACCCATGAGCATAAGCCCCAGTGGCCACCAGAGCCAGGCAGTCAAAGGATGTCCCCTGAGTTGCAGTCCTGAAAACCAGGATACCAGACATAATAAAAGGATACCAGATGCATGTAAAAGCTCCCCTCTGGGAGATACTGGTGCTCTAGACTGCAGCGTAAGGAGGGCATAAAGATGGTGCCAACTAAGGGGGAAGAAAAGAAACTGGATTAAAAAACAAAAGATGGTGCCCTGCTAGCAGGAGTGAGACAAAGGACAGGACAAAGATGGTGTCCACCAGCCTCTGTCCTTGGAGGGTACCCCAGCAGGCCCCTAGATGTGTGTTAAATAAGACCCTTGCTTCTCCGACCAACACTTGTAAGATAAGCAATGAGCCTCTTACATAAAGTCTGGGTACATTTCAGTGGTCTCCATCTGTGCTGGGCCCTGGTGCGGGTGGATCTGAGTGTATAAGCCTTTTTTAATAGCCGTTTCTGTTTGCTGTGGCCTTGTGGGTCTTGTGGATATGAGTCCCATTGGCTTTCAAAGCTAGGTGTTTTGGGGGCTTGTCTCAGGTGCAAGTCTTAAATGTTGGGATGCCTGATATGGGGTTATAACCCTTGGCTCCTTTTGGAGAAACTCTGGGTTTGGGGTACCAGGGATGGGGTTTTCAGTCAGATTGTCTCAGCCTTTTCTACCCGTTTCGATGTGTGTGTTTTCTTGTTTGCTTGATGTGTAGGAGTCCCTTAGCTAGTTTTATTTTCAGAGGAAATTGTTCCATATGTAGCTATAGATTTGGTGTGTTTGCAGGAGGAAGTGAATTCAGGGTCTTCACATGTCACTGTCTTGAACTGGTCTCATTCCTTTTTTATGGTGAAATAATATTCCATTATATGTGTATACCCCATTTTGTTTATCTGTTGGTGGGTATTTAGGTTGTTTCTACCTTTTTGGCTATTGTGAATATGCTTCTGTGGACATTCATGTGCAAGTATTTGAGTACCTGTTTTTAATGCTTTGAGGATACACACACACACACACACACACACACACACACACACACACTTGGGGGTCCTAATTTCTCCACATCTTTGTCAACACTTGTTATTTTCTGGGTTGTTTTTTTTTTAATAGTTATTCTAGTGGGTGTGAAGTGGTGTCTCATTATGGTTTTGATTTGCACTTCCCTAATGACTAATGATGTTGAGGATGTTTTCATATGCTTATGAGACATTTATATGTCTTCTTTGGAGAAATGACTATTCAAGTCAAGAAAATCATTTTTACAGTGTTTATTTTTAAGGGCCCAACCTCTACTTCCTGAGGTATGCTTAGTTTTCCTTGCAGTGTTTTGACAGACCTTTTTGTATTTATAAATGCACCAAAAGTTTTATTATAGCTATAACTTAGTATCAGATTCTGATAAGACTTTTAGGAGCTGTCTTAAAAATTTTCCTAAGCTTCATTCACATCACATGAAGGCAGCAACTGTTAAAACATATTTAGATTCAATTAGGGTACACTTTGTTATCACATTGTAGTCTCTTAAGAACCATTTTATTCCCTGCAGATATCTTTATCGAACAGTTTCTGGTACTGAACATCAGTAAGAACCTTTAGGTGGTGCTCTTTGGTTAAAAACATTTATTCCTCAACCAATTTAAATACAGTAGTATATCCTAAGGAAAAAATGGCCTTTAATTTGTTTAAGGGATCATCTCCCAGGTGTGCTCAGGTTTTCTATCATTTCCATCGCAGAAGCTAATAATCTGTCCCATTTCCAACAGGTTGCCCAGATGTAGATATGAAATTCTGCTCCAGAAGCAGGCTCTGTTAGAGTAGCAAAGAGCAGGGTCCTGATTTCCTACCTTATAAAACACCCCTAGACTGATACTCTTTTAGCACCTGCTACCAGATATGCCTCCCCCAAAAATCAGTCTCTGTCCTCCTGCAGAGAACTTCCTCCTGTGTAATGTAGTCACATTTCCCTAATGGGGTCACAGCTTTCCTTACTGTCCAGGAGCTGACTACCTGTCCTGCAGCCAGCTCATCAGACTCGGCCCTCCTCCAGCCTCAGGCATCCCTCCTCGTCCTCACCTGCTCTCCTGCCCTTCAACATCCTAATTCCCCTTTGCTTATCTTTCGACTCACTTCCCAGCCCCTATTTTTGGTCAGGGGTTACTACCTTTGCTTTTATTCTGGCTTTAAAGAGTGGGAAAAATTGTCCCCATCTAATATCCAAAGATGCACCATCCTGGGATACAGTTGGTTTTACCAACTATAAATCCATACCCTCTAGCTCCATAGTCTGGTCCTTTTCTCAGCCAGTTTGCCCCTAACACTTAGTACCCTGCCAGTAACTTCTCACCACAAAGGACCTCTGTGTTCCTTTAAAAACCAGGCAGACCTAGATTCTTCCATCATCTGTCGCATTCTAAAATAACCCAACTTAAAAAATATTTTAAAAGATTGTACTTCCCAAAAATTTTACTAAAGCATTTATATTTTAAACAAAAATATACATTAATCTCAGATTTACAGAATACAGAAATAATTTATCCAAAGCAATTTGCATTTTAAAATCATTAATATTGCACCCAACCATGTAAGTCTTTGACACATTTGCATTGTCAACCTTTCCCACAATTTGAAAAACGGGAGAGAAATCTGAAACTGACAGAATTACACAAGCTAACTTTTCTTTACAAAAAAAAACCAATTTTTTTATTTACAAGATAAAAGTTGTAAACTTCCAGAAATTTATTTCCATAGAAAAAAGAGCTATACATTTTTTTTAATCATACCTAGACAGTGAACTATGTACATGCTGTGATTTCCTCATAAGGAATTCAAAGGAACAGATATTGTGAACATTCACAACCTAATGGTAAAGAACAGAATTATTGAAGACACTTCTGTATCTTCACTGAAGTATGGAAACTAGTGTGTGAAACACACAGAATGAGAAAAGCCCCTGGATAAATAACTTTTACCTCTTTGAGGATAGTTTCCATAATTGCCTAAAGTTATCTTCAATTTTAAAATGATGCACTGTTAGCCTTGGAAATATGGCTACCAACAGCCTTTTCTCTCAAGACATGAGACAAGTAGAAAAGAGTGAGGTCTCTGTTCAAAGTCCCTTATAAAATACTTTACATATAGGTAGGCACAAAAATTTGCTTTTCAAAAGAAAGCTTTGCAAAATATTCTGCAATTTATCACTGATACCCTCAGTTTTTAAAAGCTTTTTTAAAAAAGCCCATAAATATTTAAATGCAATTTTTTTATGACAGCAGAAAATAAACTCACTTGGTACTACAGAAAGTGTCTGAAATAATATACAATAGTAAGAGTAAACGTATGTAATGTGCTCTTTTAACCTGGTAGTAAACTGAAACAGACCAAAACCTTGTACTTAATGAATGAAATGTGAAGTAATGTTTGTTGATTGAGCTGAATTATTAAACCAATGGGAGAACATGAAACCATGCAGCCCCATTGTCAACTCTGAAAAAGTCATCAGACCAACTTAGCTTCTAGGGGATGAACATTCATGAATATTTTGTCATTACCATTATAAATAAAAGATCTTTGTTAGCAAGGTGGACTCCAGGATAAAAGGAGCCTCTGGGAAACTCGTGCTGAAGATGCCAGACAGGAAAATCTAATTGTAATTTTAAAATACAATACCATTTGAACTGAAATATAAGACGGTTTCTAATTCTCTTGTCTTAGATTGAGATGGGGTTAAAAACGTTCACTTTGAATCATAACAAAACATCTGCAGTTGAACAATATGACTTTTCAAAAGGTCTCCTTGGTTTTGCTATTGCAGTAGTCCAACCCAAGTACTGTAGTTTGTTAAAAAGGTTATTGCCTTCAACATCCTCATAACAAATTGTTTTTTTTCCCAAAAAAGTCCTGAGTCTCTCATTAAAAAAAAAAAAAAGACATTTCCTCTGTGTGACAGGTCGCCTGCCTGGAAGCAAATGCCTCAGCTCTCCACGGTTCGCCTGTATTCTGCCGTCCCGTCTGCGATGACTGCATCCAGGGGAGAGCGCTTCTTGCGGATGCTGCGCCCGGAGGAGATGAGGTCCGCGTAGCCGCGCTGGTGGGAGAAAGCGTAGGCGGAGCGCCGCGTGGACACACCCCGGCGGAGCACGTTCTGCCTCCGCTTCCACTGCTCTTCGGCTTTTAACCGCTTTCGGTGCTTCTGAATCTGTGGAAGCGAAGCAGGAGACATGGGGCAAGATTAAAAAGAACTGGCTGACTGAATGGAAATGAAGGTCTGCGATGGCCGAGGGAGCCTGGCCACACTGATGGGACACCTATTCCACGCTTTCGCACACCTGCCTCATTTGGGGGCAAACGTAACCATCCTCGCTTTAAAGACGAGGAAAAGGAGGCAGACAGGTTACGTGTCGTTTCCAAGCTTTTAGAGCTAGAAAAGGGGGAGACAAGATTCCCACTCCTAAACTAATGCTCTTTCCAATTCATAAATCAGACTGATACAGGTTTATAAGAGACTGTGTTAGTCTCTTTCCGTGTTGCTACTGCACACACTTGTCAGTGGAGGAAGGAGAGCTGGAGGACAGTGAAGGTTGCCTACCTAGCAGCTGCTCTCTCCTCCTTTCTGATGGAAATAGTTTATTCAGGTAACAATCCTCCTGCTTACAGCCACATTCCTCCCGGGATGTGGACGCCACCCCCAGGGTTGGGACTGATTGATTTCCCTTGCTCTCTACTAGTCCAGGAATGAGCATGTGACCTAATTCTGGCTAATGAGACCTGAGGGAAGTGTGCTGGGCCCTCCTGTTGAAAGTTCCCAGGCTCCTAAGGGAAAGCTTCAGCATAATCAGTCCTTTAATCTTCCCCTGGATGTTGACATGTCAGGATACAATGCCAGGAACTGCTTGTAGCCATCTTTTAGCTTCAAGATGAAGCTAGCAGAGGGGAGAGATGGAAAAAACCACAGTCCTTTTTGGATAACATTGAGTTGCTCATCAACTGAGCCTGAAGTGTCATTATTACGTGAATGAGAGGTGATACATTATCACTGAACCGTTTTGAGCCATATCTTCCTGTTACTTATAGTTCAGAGGCCCCTGCTACAAGAGGAGACATTGTCCTTTCAATGAAGAAAAAAACCCAACCTGTATGCAGGGCAAAATATTAATAATTGCTAAATGGAGAGGATAGATAATTTCTTTTTGATGTTTGGTAAATTTTGTAACAAAAAGCAAGCAAACAAAAATACCAGTCCCGGAGAACTCGAGGTATGGGAGGGGGCAGGGGGTGAAGGGGAAACTGAGACGAAGCGAGAGAGTAGCACAGACATATATATACTACCAACTGTAAAATAGTCAGTGGGAAGTTGTATAACAAAGGGAGTCCAACTCGAGGATGGAAGATGCCTTAGAGGACTGGGGCGGGGAGGGTGGGGGGGACTCGAGGCGGGGGGAGTCAAGGAAGGGAGGGAATACGGGGATATGTGTATAAAAACAGATGATTGAACCTGGTATACCCCCAAAAAAATAATTAAAAAAAAATACCAGTCCCAAGAACTTACTTGCAAGGTGGAGTTAAAGAGAAGTGGTCCTAAAAAATGTTCAGACCAAATTTCCCAAGAGCTTATTAGAATTTTGCAGGAAAGCTGCTTTGGAGAAATGCTTTGATTTCTGTGAGAGGCACTCAGACTGTTTTTTCTATACCTTATCACTTTCTGATGGCCAAATGGTCATTGACAAGAAACGTATGGCAACAACAGGCAGCAGGCACACAGCAACAGTCAAGATGATGGTCAACCATATATACGGCTGTCTCAGAGCATTTGAAGCTGTGCCTGGAAAAAGCACAGAGAATGAATCACAGTGGTCCTTGCATCCCAAGAGGAGCATAGCGAACATTCCATAACCACAAATGCATTCTCTGTGGTAAGCTTTTATAACCAGATTGCCCTCCCCCAAACATCCCATCACTACTCAAGGAATGAACATTTTAAAACCACACTAGCAAAGCAGAGTTAGGAACATAAATTCTTTGGAACAAGGCAAATGTATATAAACGAACAAATAAGGAAAAAAGAAGTACATTTGTTGACACTGCGTTAATTACAAATGCAAAAATGGGCAATTTATACTTATGGATTTTTTTCAGGAACTTAAAAGCACTTTGCAATTTATAGTTCTGGTTTGAAACTCCACATATTAACAATGGGCATTGCCATTTGTGGGATAAGCCTTGTGCTGGGTGTTTTATACCGGCCATGCCATTTAATCATTTCTGAGAGATGAGTATTGCCCTCTTTACCACCTGAGGAAACTGAGTTGTGGAGAAGTAAAAAAAAAAAAAATTGCCCAAGGTAACAGAACTAGCCATGGCAACTATTGATTTAAAATCCGCATCCATCTGATTAGAGTTAGGCTTTTTCCACTGAATTTGGCATCCAGGTTTTTATGTCAGAGGAAGTAGCAATTCAATTCTATAATACAGCCAGGTAATCACATATACTAAATTTTAAAACTAGAGCCAAATTTGTCACATTTTCTGTACTTACACTGAGTTTGTAAAAATAATAGCATAAATGTGTAGGGGTTTAAAAACAAACTCTCCATGGTAATATTCTGAGTACCTGGGTACTAAAATTTTAAAACAGAGTCAGTAAGGAAGAAAACAGTCATAAAAAAAAATGCGCTCAATCCCAATAAGAAAAGGGTTACTTACCACAGCAACTGTCTTTTATAACCCAACAGCTGGTCATTATTTAAAAAACAACAGCAAACCCTAATCTTTTACAGGGAAATGAGTTTATGAGAAATTTTTTTTCCATTGTGAATCGAAGCTACTCTATAAGAAGTTCATAAATTCCAATTCATGATATTTATAAATTTTATATTTATCATTTCTTTCTAGTATTTGTCAGTTTGTCATATATTTTATACAGCTGTAAACTGTTTTGTTTTCCATAAGTTTAGTTATTGCTCTGTATATGTATTTCCAATGATACAGTCCACTTTTAAGTTCTAGAATTCCATCATATGGGATTCATAGTTTGTTTAGCTAATTTGATATTCTTAGGTCTTTGGTTTATTTACAATTTTTAGAAAACAATTAGAAATTTTGTAGTGATAACAATCTTTGTACAGATTACCTTTCCAAAATTTGGTGTGTTTCATCTTAGGGTATTTTCCCCATGTGGAAATACTGGATCAAAATGTACAAAAAAAAATCATATATTTGTAGGTGGTGTTTTAGAAAGATTAAACTATAGTGCTACCAGCAATACATGTATTCCCAGTTTCCCAATAACTTACCAATATTAGGTTTTATGAAAGAAAAAAAAGGCACAATTATAGCTTAAAGTTATTTTAATTTGCTTTCCTCCCATCACATTACCACCTTTCCAACCCACCACCCCCATTCAGTTTCTAGTCAGGACATTACTTTTCACTAGCAGTAATTTACACTTTGTGTTTTTACTTATCCTGAAGCTATCTATGTCAGAATCTAAATTAATGATATTTTTCTATTTATTTTTGGAATTTAGAAAATACCAACCTGTAAATTGAAATGCAGATGGAAAGAGAACATGTATTCCAGCACTATGAAAATCAAACATGATGCCAAAATAAAGTGCAATGCTTCCAAAAATTGAAAAAGCATTCACAAAAGTCCAATAAGAAGTATCCAAGCCAATCTGTTGGGAAACCAGAGAAAAACAGAGCACTCATTTCGAGGAGTTAGCAAGAAACAAAGGATCTAAGGATTCTGAAAATAGAATTCAGCAATTTAGGCATGATTTGGCTTGAATACAATCAGAAGCTATCCTTGGCTCAAGCAAGAAGTAGGAAATACGTTTGGTACAGGAATGAAAATAGCATCCATTCATATTTACAAAGCGGCAGAGGCTCAGTTGGATGGAGGAGGGGGAGCCAGGCGGATGTGCACGCTGGTGTATGTACATAAAGTACCAAGAGGTACTAAAAACAGTCGACTAAAGCCACATACCTGGAAATTGACTGTTATTATAAGAGCAGAGGCAATCGTGACAGCAAAAGATTGGTAGTCTGAGGGCGCCTCTCCATCCTGTCCCACAGTTTGTAGATAAGCTCCAAGAGGTATGAAGAAGAGGATCAATGATGTTAAAACCCCATGCAACAAGCTTACGAAGAATCTTCTATAGTTGAATAATAAGTCTCTTTGTCCCACAATGTATAACCCAGGGAAGCGCAGGCTCAGTTTGTCGCTCACATCCTTAAGGGGAAAACACAAGTAGAGTGTTGTCCATCAGGGTCAATATGTTACAGTTTCTATCTCACAGAGTTGCACTTGTTAAGTTTTAGGAAGGCAAAAACTGAACAAGATGATAAATCCTGAAAAAGTTCATTGTGCAGGGAGCAACATCGTTACTGTAGTCCACCATTATTTGATTTTTAATTCTGAGACTAAAGTGTACTATTTTGCTACTTACAGAAAGCAAATAATGTT
The DNA here is from genome assembly GCF_030028045.1 of Hippopotamus amphibius kiboko. Classification (NCBI taxonomy): domain Eukaryota; kingdom Metazoa; phylum Chordata; class Mammalia; order Artiodactyla; family Hippopotamidae; genus Hippopotamus; species Hippopotamus amphibius. Next base: position 97,959,988 of record NC_080196.1, read on the forward strand.
AAAAAGTGCAGGAAGCCTATTTTTACTTTCTGAGAGAACATATTGTTTCTAATTCTTTGGGAAAGCATTTTCACATAGGATAAGTTAATTCCAAAGTATTCTTTTTACTCTTGAAAGCAGTTTCTGTAAAACTTGCTACTAGATAGAATGTGGACGAATTTGGAAATGCATAAGTTTTGGAGGTATTAAAATAATTTAAAGATGTGTAAGTTACTATTATAGATATTTACCATACTGTTAGGTATCACACAAGAAAATCTTAGTGTCTAAAACGAAGATTATAAACTCTTTTGTCAATGAATTCAACCCAGGCACAGAAATCTCTTTTCTTACTATAAAACAAGAAGCATCCAGTTACTCTTGTTGCCTGACAGCAGAACAGAATAGGGTTTATTCAGAAAGAAGTGAAAACCAAAAGAATGCATTGAAATATTTCCTTTGAAACAGGCACTCAGTCTGTCCAGAAGTGACCCTGTCAGCGTCAGGCTCCTACCTGGTCGAGCAGCCCCATGAGGAGGACGGGCAGGCTGGAGTAGAGCACATTGTAGAGGGTGATGAACCAGTCTTCGTACGCGGTCTGTGAGGAGATGACAGAGTCCGTGTGTCACTAACCAAGAAATATTACCTGCGTAGTTAACACGCATGCATCTGCCCTCAAAGCAGGGATGTCCCCAGGGAGAGGAAACACCGCTGCCCCCCACCTCTGCTACACCAGTAGCAGGCATAAGTTTGTTTCGATGGAACGAGCAGAATCAAAGGGCTTTTCCACAGAGAGTAATCTTCCCCCTAAAGTAAATGGGGAAAGAGACTCAGAAACGTTTTTGGAAAAGGAGTCCAGTCTGTTTGAAAAATGCTGGAAAACAAACCTGTGTTCATCCTCTTTTATACCCCTCATTAATGAATTAGATTACATACAAGTGGTAAAGCATATGTAAGTACCATCCAAATTTACCTGTCTCTTGCCAGTCCAGCATTTCCATGTAAACATTTTATAAAAGAATTTGAATATAAGAAAGATGTAAGGGAATCTGAAAGGGATAGCAAGGCTGTGCACCCACCCGTCCTCAGTGGGGGACAGAGGAGACGGGCTTACTCGGCATCGACAGGGATACACCATCCCGCACAGAAACAGCAGGAAGGCTGCAGCCTTGCTCAAGACGCCAAGACCTCCTGGCCCCCTCTCATGCCAGTTGTCTGTGGTGTCGCATCAAAGAATTTTGGACCACCACGGGCACTGACTTAGTTTAGGTTCATTTTTTACGAATGGTGTTTTTCTGCCATATCAACCATTGAACATGTTAGGTATGCCCCCACTCCCATTTCAGCAAAAGGTCAAAATTTAAAAACCAATCACGGAGACATGATAATAGATCTGTAATCACCCAAAGTTTATATATAATCCCTTCAGTCACATAATTTTATACTTAAATTTGAATAATTTGTTCAGAGTTGAACAATTTGTTACCACTGTTCTTAATGGCAAGGTGACTTAGAAAAAAAAAAACTCTAAAGCGAAGGCAAAGACACATAAACAAAAGCCAACAGACCAGGAACAAATCCTACCTTTTAAATGGCAAAATAAAATGTTTAAAGCACCGGAAACATTTTAGAAAATTCATAAACAATCTGTGTGTCAACTATTAAGAGAGAGAGCACCAAAACCAAATATGGAGAGGAAAAAAAAGTTTTTTTCAGAAGTAGTTTTTATTCATGTAAGAGGAGAGCTCTATTCATTTAATAATGATGACAATGGTATATTACCTGTGCAGAGTACCCATTGAAGAAGGAGTACCAGAAATGAACCAAAGTAAATGCAAAGTTTTTATAAAAGAAGTATCGTAGGAACTTGCACATCCTTATGTAAGACCACCGGCCATGCACCAACAGCAGTCTCTGCAAGTATCTGAACTGTGCAAAGGAATAATCACTTGACATGACAGCTTGCATGCCCTCTTGTCCACTTATTCCAACACCAATGTGGGCAGCTGTGGGGTGGAGGGAGAAGATACTGTGAATCATAAGCTATTTTAAGGCAAAACATTGAAATGATAAAAGTTTCCATAGCAATACAAAAAAAAAAAAACAAAAACAAACCCCAGACTCACATTTATGAAACAGTAAACGCAAAAAATGTTGTTCACCATCCCCCTAGCCCCAGCTTCAGAACTCAGAGGTGCAAGTTGCTAAACAAACAGAGCACATGGTTGGGCCTCCATAAATATTTGTAAAAGGATCTCAAGTGGGTGACACGCTCCATTTGGATTATCTGCCCAGCTCATACGCCATCCTTCCCACCCACAGGGTGAGCCCCAGGTACCTGTGGTGTGCCTGCCTCCCTGGCCACAGCTGAGTCAGCCACGAGCAGATAGGTAATCTGTGGTAGATACTGTGAATTGGCTCTCCTTCATTCTAGAACTTTTGTTCTCATTGGAGAGGTGGGAAAGCAAATAAAAACCCTACACTGCTCAGGCTCCTTCGCAGCTAGGTTCTTTGTGAATTAGGTTCCACCTGTTTGGACCCACTTGTGACTTGGAAGCAGAAGCAAACTGGAGCCCAGCAGCCCTTCCCTTTATTGGCATTTCTGCAGCAGAATTCATACCCGTTCTCCAGCTACCTGGATGCTGATAAACAACTGCAAGGGCTTCTCAGTTGGAAAGCTCTTCAGAGGAGCCTCAGAGCTCGAAGCTCCTCTGGTGAGTGACCCAGACTTGGAGAGCCTAGAACCTACTTCAGTTCATCCAGAATGTTCATGAGCACCTCTCTCTTGTATTCACTTCCTACTTAAAGTACCTAAAGGGATCTGTTTCCCTCAGTCTCTCTCGGTATTTTGGAATTAGGATTTGGGTGTGTCTGTGTTTGAAATTTTAACATGTAAATTCTTGAGTGGTGGGAAGGATTTACTTGTTTCTGAAGGGTTCTGAGAGGCAGAGAAATAAAACAGTCTAGGGAATGGATGAGAGAGACAGACACTGGGTTCCTGGTGCAGCTTCAGGTCCTGGTTCTAGCATTTTCCAGAGGCTTGGCTTCTTGAGCAGCACGAGACATATTTGTAGCTTTTAAAATAGGCTTCTTTTTGTCTTAAGCTAGCTTTAATTGTTCTCTAAGACTTGCAATCAAAAGTGCTTTATCTTAGATACTATTAAATTTTCAAAGGCTTATTCGTGGCCCACTGAGACCTTAAGACACACAGTTGTTTGAGGGGGGGAGGTTTCCAGAATGGATAAAAATATAAATCCCAATTTTATCCATCCTTCTAATAGTCATTAAATCACATGTTCCACTTAGAGAATTATGAGTTTTATCTAGGTCTTAAAAGTCATGGAAGTGAAGACAAATGATGAGATCACTTTGAGGACACAACGTATTATTACTCAGACCCTGAGAAGTATCTGCCAGCTCAGCAGAGTTTCCAGCCAAAAAAGGCTCCAAAACCCCTGCCCCAGTTGCAGAATGCAAGGTCTGGCAAAGTCAAGACATTAACATAGTGACTTGTTCAAAACCCAAGTTTTTAATAACACATTGCAATTCTAAAAAATAGAATAAACTGCATCTCAATATTTATGACCTCTTTAAAAACACATGAATAGTTCTTAACGACCAGTTGTGGTTGCCAAACTGCTCTTTCCTATCAAACCATGGCTTTCTTTCCCGAAGGAGTAACGGAAATGTTGAGATTTTCTCAGAGGCAAGGAATAGGAGCCACTGCCCCAGGCCCTGACATCCAGTCCAGCCTCTGTCGAGCAGACCAAGGACAGTATGTGAAGTGAGCACCGCCACAGTTCAGAGGGCGACTCAAGGCAACGGAGCAGATGTACTTTATAAGGCCACACTGCTTTTTGTTTGTTTGTGTTTTCCTAAAATCTAAATATAGGCACCCAGATTTTCCTGAAGTTGCAAATGTGGTTTCAAATGCCTCCCTGGCAGGCTGCTTCATAATTCCCTAACAAACTGATCATTTCCTTTTGCATCTTTACTGCTGCTTGTTCATTCTCAGGGTTTAGACCAAGAAAAACAACACCCACTGGCCACCTTCAGGCACAAGGGAGGGACAGGGCAGCCTCTGAGGGTCCTTGGATTCTTGCTAGGGGCAAAACCATGGTGGATTGCAATTCCCCCCACTACTCCTGGACTACACCACTAACCATGAAACATGTTAGCAAGTGGTCAGATTTTTTGGACACTTAAATTTCACTGTATTTTGTTATAAACAAACAATTTCTTTCTGCTCCTTGTTCTTGATGCAAGTAAAAGAGATGACAGTTTTCACAAAGTTCAGAAAAGCACTTGACAGTACTTAGATTAAGCTACTGACTTCCAAGGAGACCCGAGTTTCTTTGATTTTATTCCTAAATGGATGCCTCCTACATTATATATAAAAGCATCTAGCATATAACGGAGCTTAATAAAATTCTTAAAATAAGAAAACAGTTTCTCGGAGGTTACTTATGCTGACTTTCTGTGATCCCTTTTGCTATTCTCTGTGAACTCAAAGGAACAAAAGAGTTTTCAAGTCTCATTCACGTAATCAGATGGTAAATCTGTAAAGGACTCTCCCTTCCCCAATATCTAGAAGTCTTCATTATGACTGAAGGAAAGTAATGTTTGAGTTACTTGCCCTTTTGGCACAGCCATTTCTGTTAAAGGTACATAATGGAAAATAAACTAGAGCTGGCTGCAGAGGACAGAAATAGATCTAATTCAGAGCAAGAAATGCCATTCACGTGGCAGGATGAGCATGTGCAAAACACAATGGAGAGGCATTAAACTGGCACACACGTGGTGAAGCAGCGAGAAGACGTACATTATAGGGCCGACTCCTTTTCAGGAAGATAAAGTTGGAATATTCTTAGTATGTATCAAGAAGGAGAAGGAAGAGACTCTGAGGAAAGAAAGAGAGGAGTTACAAAACAGGCTGAATTACAAGTCTAGTTATACAGAATGCATTTAAGCCACCTGGCACCACAGGACGTGTGTATACATGCCATAGACAGTTCTTCTTAAGAATAATACCACAAAGCTAGAGGTGACATCAGAGAGAATTTTCTTGTTCTCAGACGAGAAAACTGAGGCCTGAGAATGAGCCCGGGGTGACACAGCATGTTGGCATGAGGACGAGGACTCAGATCTCATTAGTTTGGGCATTTTCATCCTAAGATTCTCCTTGTAAATAGCATAGGGAGGAAAAAGGACCAGGATTCAGACATATTGATGAGGGGTTGGTTCAGTATGCTTTAATACCAGCAAACTGTATTTCTGCATGATAGGACTCAGTCCTTCAATTGTGGGTACCTGGGGACCTCCAACCAGCAAAATGACCTTGGGAGGTCAGGAGGATGTTGAAGCCATGTTGGAGCTGTGCTTCAATGCCAGATGTGTTACTCTGAGCTCACACTAGGTCACCCAATGGTGAAGTTCAATAAATTTACCAAAGGCAAAAAGAAAGCCCCAGAAAACAGTGCTTAGGTGTGGGGGAATTATATTCCCAAAACAAATAACAAAGAGAGTTCAATAATTTATGCCAAGCTCAGCAGAAATTTTTGCAAAACTTATTAAATAGCAGGGTTTTTAATAAGCCTGAAAGAAATATGGGAGGAGAAGCAGCAAGAGAAAACACAAAACCAAATCCAAACACATGTAAAAGAAGGAAACAAATAAGGGTAAGTTTACCCACACGGAATTCATCTTCTACGTGGCACACTTTGTATAGCACAGTCATGCCTACGCTCTCCTACTGGGTGGGCTGTAAGCTTCCTGGGGGCAGGGTCACAGGTGTAGTTATCATAGTTAAGTGCCTTTATTAAAGGTCTGCTTCACGAAAGCCCAAGCAATGAAATCAGAAAAAACTACCCCCCCAAATGGTCCTACCATTTCCCCTCTAGTGATTAGGTGGCATTGGCCATGTGCTCAAGACTCACTTTTGATCATGTTGACATCGTTGGCCCCGTCTCCAATGGCCAGAGTGATGGCTTTCTTGTACCTCTTCACCAGGTCCACCACCATGGCCTTCTGCTTGGGGGTGACCCGGCAGCAGATGACCGCACTGCACTCGCAGGCCAGGTCAACAAAGTTCTGCTGCTGCTGCTCTTTTTTCACTTCCAGCCTCCTCTTACTTTGTGTCCGCATTCGTCTTTCTTCTTCTGTCCTAGGGAACTTCAGCTTCAAAATCTTACTTCTCTTGGTCTTTTTCTCTAGAAGAATTTCATTCTGTGAAACCAGAGAGGGAAACTAACCATTTGGGGTTTTAGATCAAGAGTACCATTCCCAAAACTTTAATCATCTGCAGAATAATTCTTGGGTTATATCATTGATTATATTCTGATTATAAAATATTTACTATCAGAATGTAGAAAAATTTGAAATATACAGAGAAGGAAGTTAAAATTATCCGTTAGTTGATAAGCTAGTAATAACCACTGCTACCAGTTTGTATCATATCATATATTAACTCTCAGACTTGGGAAATATCCCTTTCATTTATGGGCTGAGAGATTTTTAGGTAATTAATATGACAAGCCATCTAAAATTGGTCCAGAATGACCCGCTTTAGTTTGGGCCAAAGGGAGAGATGCTGATACGTACCAACCAAGAACCAGTGATTATTAAGGCACGGTTTCCACCAGGTGGAAAAAAAGGTTCGTGCACTTGGGGTACAAATTTTGCATAGACTCCACCTCTATTCCTCTGGTTTTCCATCCTTGTGTGAAGAAGAGCACTGGGGGAAAAAATTTAAGTGTTTAAACTACAAGACCATGAACAGGCCTTTGACTGTGAGATAATTTTGACATATAATCTTTCAAAAATTGTGGTAAAAACATAAAATTTATCATCTTAACTATTTCTGAGTATACAATTCAGTAGTATTAAGTATATTCATATTGCCAATCTCCAGAACTTTTTCATCTTTTAAAATGAAACTATACCCATTAAACAACAACTCCCCATTCTCACCTCCCACCCCAGCTTCTGGTAGTCACCACTCTGCTTTCTGTCTCTGTGAATCTGATGACTCTAAATAACTCATATAAGGGAGTCTGCGGTATCCGTCTTTTTGTGATTGGCTTATTTCACTTAATACTGTCTATTTCACTGTTCTCAAGGTTCATTCACGTTGTAGCATATGTCAGACTATTCTTCCTTTTCAAGGGTGAATAATATTCCATTGTATGGATATACCACATGTTTATCCATTCATCTGTCAGTGGACACTTGGGTTGCTTCCTCTTCTTGGCTATTGTGAATAATGCCAATTTATTGTGAATAATTTGGGTGGGCAAATATCTCTTCAAGCCCCTGCTTTTAATTCTTTTGGATATATATACAGAAGTGGGATTGCTGGATCATATAGTAGTTCTATTTTTAACTTTTTTGAGGCACCAGCATACTGTTTTGGTGGTGCTCCATAACATAGTGGCTGCACCATTTTATATTCCCACCAACAGTGCACATGGGCTCCAGTTTTCCCACATACTCGCCCAGACGTGTTATCTTCTGTGTTTTTTAAATAGTGGCCATCCTAAATCAGTGTGAGGTGAAATTGGTTTTAATTTGCATTTTTCTAATGATTAGTGATGTTGAGCATTATTTCACATGCTTATTGGCCATTAGTATGTCCTCTTTGGAGAAATGTCTATTCAAGTCCTTTGCCCATTTTTTAATCAAGTGGCATATAATCTCTCCACTGTGGGGGCACCCAGTTCTTGGTACTTCATTATTTGCCAAAGGTGGCTAAAGGAAGGTACAGTTGAAATGTGTTCACAAGCTACAGAAGGAGGGCAATCTTGACCTGAGTTACAGTATGCTGGGGTGAGCCCTAGTGTACTTGACCTGAATGACAGTATGCTGGGGTGAACCCTAGTGTATTACAAACAGTGACCACTGTTGGGCAGAAAAAAACTTATTTCCACATAAAATTATGTCTGCTTTTGAGATATTCTCAGTGCTTTATATCAACAAATTATTGAGAAGACCACATATAACTCACTTCATGATAGAAAAATGAGTCATGGAATTTTGGAGTAAAGGGGACTGTAAATATCCAAACTCTTCATGCTACAAATAAGGAAATCAAGCCCAAGAGAGAGGAAGTGATTTGCCTGCAACCACTTGATGGGACAACTGCAACGAGGACTCAGGACTCCTAACTCTCAGCCAGGGTTTTCCTCGTTACACACACAGAGCCTTTATTTTTCATCTTTAAGAACAGGTTTCTCAACCTTGGCACTACTGACGTCTTAGGCCAGTTAATTCTCCATTGCATGTGGCTTTCTGTTGCACTGTGGGCTGTTTAGCAGCATCCCTGGCCTCTATCCACTAGACGCCAGGAGCACCCCTCCGCCCCGACTGTGACACTCAAAGTTGTCGCCAGACATTGCCAAATGTTCCCCGAAAGGCAAAGCCCCCATCCCCCCACCCCAGTTGAGAACCACTGCACTAGAAGATTAGGTATTACGCTCTTTCCACATTAATTTAATTCTCATTTTCAAGTTGAAAATAAGGAGTAATCAAGACAAATCACTAAAGGCCGGAAGAGAAAAAATGTGTATACAATTCATACTAAATAGTGATGTCTCAAGCCCACTTCCTTTTTCAGCAGGCAAGTGCTGGGGGCTTCCAAGAAATGTAGGAAAATGGCCACTGGAAGGGCAAATAAGGCCCCAAGTTTTCCTACAACGTAAGGTCGAACCATGGTGACTTGGAGCTGCCTGTTGTTTCCGTGCTTCATTTAAACTCGAGGAAACTGTCCCAGGTGACACATTCTAGCTCCCATTTCTCTATCTGCTGTGTCTAGTGGGTATAGCCTTGCCTTTTTTCTTTTTTTAAAGCTCTTTATTGGAGTATAATTGCTTTACACTGTTGTGCTAGTTTCTGCTGTACAAGAAAGTGAATCAGCTGTATGTATACATGTATCCCCATATCTCCTCCCTCCTGCGACTCCTTCCCACCCTAGTCATCACCCATCATTGAGCTGATCTCCCTGTGTTACACAGCAGCTTCCCACTGTTTTACATTTGGTAGTGTATATATGTCAATGCTACTCTCTCACTTCATTCCAGCGTCCCCTTTGCCCTGCCACCCCCATCGTGTCCTCAAGTCCGTTCTCTACATCTGCATCTTTATTCTTGCCCTGTCACTGGGTCCATCAGTACCATTTTTTTCAGATTCCGTATATATGAATTAGCACAGTATTTGTTTTTCTCTTTCTGGCTTACTCTGTATGACAGCCTCTAGGTCCATCCACCTCACTACAAATAACTCAATTTCATTCCTTCTTATGGCTGAGTAATAGTCCATTGTATCTATGTGCCACATCTTCTTTATCCATTCATCTGTTGATGGGCATTTAGGTTGCTTCCATGTCTTGGCTACTGTAAATAGTGCTGCAGTGAACATTGTGGTACATGTTTCTTTTTGGATTATGGTTTTCTCAGGGTATATGCCCATAGTCTTGCTCTTATAAAAATGAGACATTACGTATTCTCATACTGCAGGCCCTTTACTCACCTGATATCTTCCCCATAGCAGATCGTGGTATCTTCAGTAAGAAGCTCACAGGCAAATCCTATATTTTCAGCAGTTTCTACAACAGAAAAAAATTAAGTCAAATGTCATTCCTACTGATGAATTTAATAATGGACTTTAGTAATGATGATTTTTTCAATTAATGAAATAACCAGATTCAATCAAATATGCTGTTTTTCTGTATCAGTGTCTAGAAATCACAAAGAAAAAAACCCCTTTCTCTGTGATACAATAATTGTAATAAGTCAAAGTCTGGTTGAGATGTTTTCAGTAATAAAATGTGCTATAATATCAAATACATAAACTGGTTATTTAATAAATCAAATGTTCATTGAAATACTGAACACAGTTCATGTGGTTTAATCATTCTGTTATGGGGGAGGGGAAGGATAACCATCTCCATAAGCGCTCACACAGGGCTCCTATGGGAGATTTTTTCCACTTTTCCACCACCACCACCATTATTTGTTTAAGGTCAGGACTTAATCCCTTAGCTTATCAGAGTGTGTAACCCAACAACAACGTCAATGAGAGTAAGAGAAATGATCTAGTTTCCCACAAGAGGCTTCTGGAGTAAAGAACGCAAACAACTCCTTGTTGAGCTCTAAATTTAAAAATGAAAATCTTCCCTTGGGTATAAAATTTTAATTATAATTTTCAAACAATAAAAGGGGCAAGAAACAAAAGTCGTTCAGCATTTTGTTCTATGTCCAACAGATGGCAAAGCGCTGGGGAGGACGAGGGGACCTGAGGGGTGGCCCTTTCAGGATAGCAGCCCACATCTGGCAGAAGAGATAAGACTAAACACCATCAGGAAGACACGACCAAGAGCTCAGTTATAAAGAATAAACTCTGCTACTGAGGGAGCTTTGGGAAGGATATGGTCAGGGTGGGCTGGAATAACAGAAAAGGATTTCTTAGGGCAAGCTTCTCTGTCCAAAAGAAATGGACAGGGTTTGTGCAGGATGGAAAGTCTGAGAAAGTCACCTTGAGCAAGGGAATTGGAAGCTATGAATATTTGTGAATTAACAGATATGCTTCCCTGCAAACTGAATTACCCTTTTTGTCTCCAGTAAGCACCCAGATCTTAATGTCAGCTTTTGCAAGTTTTGAAATGGTTTCTGGGACTCCATCTTGTAGCTTGTCCTCAATAGCTGTTGCTCCCAATAGCTGGAATGTACATTAAAAGAAAGGAATTAGCAAATAAGCCAAAAATGTTCTGTAACTGCACTTTGCCAACCTGTAAAAAGAAGAAGAGCTAAATACACCTCAGTCGGTGGTCTACTGGGGCCAGTGGCCAGCATTAACCGGGAAGGCTGCTGTGTTTCACACTCACCAAAAAACAAACAGCCAAAAACTTTTTCCTTAAAGTAATTCACCGAGACAAAGTTGTAAGTACAAATCAAGGACAGTAAAAATATACTTTCATTGTGTGTACACTACTTTACAAGGACAGAAGTCAATTTCTCTTGCTAAAGGTCAGTACTATTTGTTGAACGTTTCCTTTTAATCTAAACTCTACAGGCAATAAGTATTACACTTTGAAAAGCCTTTTTAACAAATGGTATATTTTTCTTATTTTGAAGTTTTGCAAAATATAAAATCATTTCAGTAATTCTCACAATGTAATAAGTATATGCTGTCTTACTGTTGTATAAAAACCATAATGAATTTTATTAAGTGATATAAAATTAATAGAATCAGAATCTCATAAGTATTTTCTGTCTTCTGGTTTCTCATAACGGCAACTCCTATTTTGCTTGCTGAACAAAAGAAATTCAAATGACCTTGTTCCATTATACCAATTTCAAATACTGAAGTTGGAATTATCTTTCAAGCATGAGATCAAAACTGTAATGAAACTTAATATAACTTCCAATTCTGTTTGGAATATCAAGGAAAAAGTTTACAAAGGTTAAAACTCACAATTAAGTCCTTTTCAATTTCCTCATATACTTTATCCAGAGCTTCATCCCTGTTGGTTGAGGCTATGCTGGCAGCCATAAACTTTTTATTCCATTCTTCAAATTCTTTTTCTTCAATTTCCTTATAGCAAAGGCACAGGGTTCTAAGAGTCTCACTTGCAAAGATCTGTTTGATTTAAAAGACAATCCATCCACCCAAAGAGTAGTTAATTTTATGTAATTCGTTTGAAATCTTACTTTGAAGTAATACAATAAGAGAATTTAAAAAGATTGTGAAAGATGGATTCTGTACACACACATTCCATAGAGGAGATTAAACAAACACTTTGTTTCTCTAAGAATTCTCAAGATCTTAGGACCATATTTGTAGTTCCCAAATTAGTTAAAGGGAAAAGTATACCTTTCTTCTAAATCAAGTCATGAGAATGAAAAAAAAACCAAAAATACTTTTTCTCTTAACTAAGAAAATAACAGCCCAAGGAGGCTGCCTCGGGGTATAATGATGTTGTAAACCAGACCTGACAACTTTATAATTTGTTCCCACAAATTGTTATGAGTCCAGTCAACTATGAACTCTCCACCAAGCATTATTCCCTCAAACCAATTCTGAAATAAATAAGCCACTGTTAAAACTGAGATAAAGCATTTTAATGAAAGTCTGGAAAATTTCATTATGGTGAACAGATTCAAGCCATTTCAAATAGCTTAAATATGAACCAGTAAAAATGTTTCATTACTTCACAATCACATCTTGTCTAGCCAAAATGGCAGAACTGGTTCACCCAGCTGAGGGTCTGCTTTCAAAGACTCTTTGGAAGGTTCTGCATGTATTTGATTATACTGCCCTTGTTCATATTCTCATGAGAAATTATCCACTGTAACTGCTTCAGAAACATATATATAACCTTAAAATGTGACTCCCCACTTAGTAAACAACATATTCATCAGGCTTCTTTCTGAAGGACCTTTGGCCCCCAAACTCAGACCCTTCAAGTGGAGGGAAGAAAGAACCCTTTATTAAGTACCTACTAAGTGCTGGAGGCTGTGTAAGCTGCTTTTCATCCAAGGGGCTTTGCGCCAACTCTCCCTGGTAGGAATTATCCCCTTCCCCTTTCACCGGGCAATTAATGATTCATCTGAGACCTCAACCATTACCCCCGAGGGCACAAAACAAGTAAGAGGCAGAACTGGGACACCGGTCTAGCAGACATGCTCCATACTTCACTGCCATCATATACAAGCAAAACAACATGAGAGTTGGTAGGCAATTCTCAAAGAGAAATTTCCAGAAGCATTCTGAATAATTGCAACATCACTGAACCAAGTACAAAGTCCCCTAAAATAGCAAGTTACTTGAAGTAATGAAGACCAAACTGATTCTCTAACAAAGGTATCAGAACTTGATTATCCAGTGTGCTGCTTTGTCACGCCCCATCATATATGAATGCTTTCTTCCCTTCACTGTACACTAGGACACGGGAGTTCTTGGAGACTACGACACAGGATGGTTATGTAGCTTGCTCAAGGTCACCGGAAGAAAAGACCAGTCTTTCTCCTGGGTCAGCCCTGCAGACACTGCTGACCTGGATGCTGGGAAAAGGCAGTACGGTCATTTCCCAGGAAGTCAGTGCCAGGGACGGAACCGGAACCAGCCTGCCATCTTCCTACTTGGTGCTCTTTCCACTCAAATACACCAAGACAACAGAAGGGTCAACAGTTAACACAAAGCTTTCATTCCAGCTTAAGGGATAGTACCAGAAAATAAGTTTGAAATCTGTGGCATAAAGAGTGGAAGTGATACTTACATCCAGGGCATCCTGTGTCTCTTGTTTCGTAGGATTCATTCGATGTAACCGTTCATAAATTACAGTGTCAGCGCCTTTACAGTAAAGCCTGATATTGCCTTCTGGGGTTCTTACTAGTAGCAAAGGAAGGAAGAGTAAATAATAAAGTTAATGTTTGATTTCTTAAAAGAAAAGCGCATTTATAAAGTTAATTTGAAGTGTTACAGTGTTAGTCATTCATAATTAGTTTAAAATCAGCAATGTACCTAGAAAAATATTGCTCTCAACGTTGGTAAGCTACTATTCACATAGAATGTAATAGTGAAATAAATATGAAAACATTTCTTCAGTCAGCTCAGTCTTCCATAGCCTTGCTTCTTCTTTCAGCAAATATTTACCGACTCCCTACTATGTGCTAGTTTCTTCCATAGAGCCTTCTTTGTCCATGCCTGCCAGTAGGAATCTCTCTTACCAATAAACCCACACCACTTACTGCCTTTAATATTCAGACCATAACATGAGTCCTTGTGACCATCTTCTTGGCTTTTCTGATCTCGTGTTTTATGTCTCATTGCTAACTAGATTTTTTTCTCTAAGGCAGAGGCCAGGCATGATAATTTGCCCAGATCAGTGCTGGGTACACAGAAAGCACTCAGTAAAATGAGCCTAATCAGAGTTCAGGAGACAGTTAAACTTATATATCCTTTTGGTTAAAAAGTCAATCTCATAGTGGAAAATCTTACAGAAATCCCTTAACTGAGTGCTCCAAGCTGATGTGACCAACAATCCCATGCCTTCTGATGTGAGGTGCTCGGAAGGACACGGCACCGATCTACGGACCCTTCCTGCCAACATTGTGTCATCTGAATCTAATCACGAGGGAACCTCAGACAAGCCCAAACTGAGGGACTTCCTATGAAGTAACAGGTCTGTGCTTTTCAAAAATGTCAGTGTACAAAAGATCAAAAACAGGTTGTGGAATTCTTCTAGAATAAAGGAGACCAGAGTAACAATCACCGACTGCAATGTGGAATCTCGGGTGGGGTCCTGAACCAGAAAGAAAACTCCTGGTAAGAATTAGAAAATGTTCTGTAGGTTAGATAACAATGTTATAATGTTAAGTTTTCTGATTCTGATCACAGTACTGTATATAAAAGTAAGTGAAGTTTCTTGATCTTAGGAAATACCTACTTAAGTATTTGGGGGAAACGGGCATTAGATCTGCAGTCGACTTTCAAATGGTTCAGAAAACAAGAACCTGTAAATAATAATGACAAAGAATTTGTGACCAGTGCTAACAGCTGGTGGATATGGAAGAAAATACGGGAGTTCTTTAAAGCGTTCTTGCAATTTTTCTATACGTTTGAAATGATTTCAGATTATGAACGTAAAACATTTCAATATTAGGAAGCGATCACTGTCTCCACTTGGCTGCCTGGGCTGGAGATATGATTTTGATTCATAAGCACAGCCTTGCTTTTCTCAGAACTCCTCTCCTGCTGCAGTCTCTCTTTCCTGACGTCACTCAAGTGTCCAGCAGAAGTGCTCAGAGCGACTCACGACATAAAAGCTCATGTTGTGGGTCTACCACCCATGGCGCTGCCACCCAGATTCCGCAGCCGGCAGCCCACATCTTTGAAGAACCTGCAAGATTCAGATCTACTGCAGTTGTCCCTTTAAGTGATGGATATCGTGCAGAGTGAAGGGAGAAAACATTGGTTTCTACAAGCCTGCAGAAATCCTCTAGGAGCCAGGGGCTTCATTCATTGCCTGTTTTATCCTGATGTCGCTAAATAAAATGTGTGAAAGGTAGCATCTCAATGAGCAATTCACAGACATACTCTGAGGGAGACCTACCAATTATAGACATTCGTTTCCGGTCACTGTTGAAGTCTAAAATGGCGAGAACATGGTAGGTCCTCTCAGTGCCCAACTCACTGATGGTGATCGTGTTCTGAGTCCTGGCGAGGAAGGCAAAGCCGAAGTTCCTGGCAGCACTTACGAGAGCGCCTTCGTCAGGAGAGGCCGCCTGGTAGTTGAGTTGACCTAACAAGGGAGGCAGGAGAGAGAACCAGAAAAGCTGAGCTCAGGACCAAGTGTTCACCAGTGCGGTTCACACCGGGGGTGAGGATGTATAGCTGTCCCTCTGTATACACAGGGGATTGGTTCCAGGAGAGCCCTCAGATAACAAATTCCATGGATGCTCTAGTCCCGTCTATAAGATGGCAGACTATAGCAGATACAGCTGGCGCCCTGCGTCCACGGGCTCTGCATCTGCAGGCAAAGAGGACCAGCTGTATTGCAAAGCCCAAAACAGCCCCAAGAAAACACGTCATTGATTCGTAAGGAGAATGCCAACATTAATTTTACAGTTTTTAAACTTTAAATTTTTATTTCTAATCATAAACAGTAATATAAACGAGAAGTAAAAAAAAAAAAATCTGGCTAAGAATAGGGGGAAAAAAATCTCATAATCCCACCATCCAGAGGAAAAACACTATTGACATTTTATTATAATTTCTTCCAGTCCTTCTGGAAATGCCTATGTCTATAATAGTTTTTATCACACTAAATATACATTTATGTCTTGATTATTTTAACATGGTATTTTGAGCATGTTATAGTAGCTTTAAAAATTCTTTCTGTACATTATTTTAAATGAATGTAACCTATGAATGTAACACGTGACCATTTTCCTATTAGAAGCACTTAGTTCCTTTCCAGAATTATTTTACTCTCAAAAATAACATTGTAATAAGCATTTTGTATCAATATAAAGGTTTTTCTGACTATTTTCTAAGAATAGCTTCCTAGTAGTGAAAATACTAAGCCAAAGAATACTGATAAATTTTAAGCATGTTGTCATATATATTACTCACTTGTTTTCTAAAAGGGTTATCTTCCCTCTAGAAGAGTGTGCTTACTTCACCTTAGCTATATTCTCATAATTTAAAAAAAATCTCAAAATCTGTTCAGTATCTTGATGTGTGAAAGTTAAATACAGTAAGTCCCCTACATACAAACTTCAAGTCTCGAACTTTCAAAGATGTGAACGTGCGTTCACACATCCAGTCACATTAGTTAGTTCATGTGTCTGGCGTACTTTTCAAGGTACTGTACTGTAAGATTAAAACCGTTTATTTTTTGTGTTTTTTGTGTATTATTTGTGTGAAAAGTATTGTAAACCTATTACAGTACAGTACTACATAGCCAATTGTGTTGGTTGGGTACCTAGGCTAACTTTGTTGGACTTACGAACAAATTGGCCTCACGAACACCCTCTTGGAACAGAACTCATTCATATGCAGGGGACTTACTGTAACGGGAAGCTACCTTTACTTCACAACTAAATTGCAACAACAGGAGAAAATCTCACAATGTTGAGTGAAGAAGCCAGACACCGAGTACATACCACATAATTCCATTTACACGAACCACAAAACACACAAAGCTAACCCACACTATTCAAAGTCAGGACAGTAGTCACCCCTGGAGGGACAGTGACTGAAAGGGGACACGAAAGGGATGACTAGGGGATGGATAATGTTCTGTTTGTAAACATCTGGGTACTCAACAACAAGGGAGTATTCAACTCGTGAAAATTCACTGAGCTACATGCTCCATCTCTGTACACATTGTACATCAGTGAAAAATTTAAAAAAAGCTCTGCCTATCCAAGAGTTTCTATTTTCTACTCTTAGTTCCTCTCCCTCAAGGTAGAGTGAAAAGTATGTCTATGGTCAGATGAACTTTCACAGGAAAAGACATTTTATTTTCCACCATGGTTTGATCAGGATACAGTCTACAGGTGGATAGATACACCATCCGTCTGTGGGGAGGGGGCAGATGCCCCTGGGTGAATGGCTGCAGGCAGAGCTAAGTGCCCCATCCCCACCCTCCTCCCTTTACATACCTGCTCAGATGGTTCACTCTAAGTCAATATTAATCACTCCCAAATAGTAATTAAAGATGACAGTTAGGTTGGTCTCTCTCTATTTGTTCACCCAGAAAGTCATACACCACAAGTTATGAATGTACTTGCTAAATCCAGCCATTCTACAAACACACACACATGCCAGAGGGTAAAATATTTAACCAGAGCTAAACAAGCAGCAATGAGAACACAATCCCCTCCCTTCAGCATGTTTCGCTGGCAGGGATATACTGCATCATACTGAAGGCAAACTTATTTCCAACAGAAAAAAAAGGAACAAAATGTAAAAGGTGGTAAAGTTCCCATGAGTAAGACAATCATATCTGGAGTAAACACTGATATTTTTATCATTAAAAGAAAATCCTTCCATTTTGTTCTAAGCAATAACATTACAAAATTGCAGACTAATAGAGACAGGAGGAACTTCAGAGACCTGGTCCAAACTCCAACCTTATGTTTGCAGGAGGAAACCTGGACTAAACATTAACCCCCTGAAACCTGAAGAAAACTATTTACCACACACTTAGACACAATCAAAGAGACTTTCCTTTTCCGACTAAATTGTGGATGACGGAAGTTATGCAGATAAAAAAGTTGCTGAAACAACAAACCCACCTCTCACTATCCTGATTCCATAGCTTCCTCTGGCTGATAACCTTCTAGTCACCAGTCTTGGAACACGTTACCTCTCAGACTAAATATCCCCCACATTTGTTACTTTCTCATCCTTCCCAAGGACTCCACACTAATCCAGGTCCTCAGTTTCCTCACTGATCTCATGTGCCCCAGCTCCAAACTCCTAAAACAGCTCTCTAATCATAATCTCATGGTACATTGCAACTTAAGGCCTTCAGGTGAAGGAAATGCTTCCAAACCTTTCAAACCCTGTTCTCTCATGGCCTCTGCAGGAGGCAGGAGTCTACGATGGCCCCAAGGTGTGTCTCCACACCCCCGCACCCCGCCTCCATGTACATATACACTTTCTCCCAGTTATTCAAGCAAACTCTAATTGAGGTACTGCTGGGAAGCAATTTTACAGATATAATTAAGGTCCAAACCGGTTGACCTTAAGGTAAGGAGATTATCTGGGTGTTCCCAGCCTAATTGGGTCAGACCTCAAGAGGGACGGGATTCTTCCTGGGGAGAGAGTTTTGAAGCATGAAAGGGGTTTGATGGAAGGGAGATTCTCTACTGCTGGCTCTGAAGACAGAGGGAACCCTCTGGCAAGGAAGGAGGGAGGCCTGTGGGAGCAGAGAGCAACCCCAGCTGACAGCCAGCAAGGAAATGGGGACCTCAGTCCTACAACCACAGAGAATTGAATCCTGCTCTCAGCTTGGAAGGGAATGCTGATCTCCAGATGACAGCGTGGCCTGACCTTGATTTTAGGGAGGTTCTTAGCAGTGCCAGTCATGCCATGCCCAGACTTCTGACCTAAAGAACTGTGAGCTAACGAATGGGTATTTTAAGCCATGGAGTTGTGGTGATCCACTACAGAGCAACAGAAAACCAGCGCAGCTTCTCCACACTCAGCCTCCACGTGCTCTACACATACACAACACTTGGACCACACAAACTGTGTGCTGAGCATACGTGACAGGATTCTTGCCTCTCACTGTTGATGTTATGCATAACAAAAGATGAACCAATCTGTATTATTCTTGTATAGGTGGGAAAATGAGAGTGCAAGAGCAGAGGCACACCAGCATGACCGAGTGGAAGGACTCAGCTAAAATGGCTTTTAACATGCTGTCTGAGCTCAGGCAGGTCTTGGTGCTCTCTGGGTCTGAATTTCCTCATCTGTAACATTTGGAGGAGTTACTCCCAAGGTCCCTTCCAACGGACACTTTCAAGGTGTTTTTATGTATCAAAGCCAAAATCAATTTCTCTTTTACCTCCTGCACCTAGAAATACAACTCCCCTCCATTTTCAGTGTCTAGAGCAATTGCCCATCACATGCTACGTGGGGAAAGATTCCTGAGGATGTACAACTCTGCCTGAGCAGACAGCGCGATGAAGAGCTGCACAATATTAGGCTGGAAGGGACTCTGGACTCCAGCCTTCCTCCTGCAACATTCAGGAAGCTATTGCCCAGACAGAAGGTGGTGGTCAGTACTGTGTATTACGGCAAGAACCCAAACTGAGATGGCCCATCTTCAGCACACGGCCCAGGGCTCTTCCCATAAACTCTCAGGGGGGAAAGAAGAAAATAGAGACCATAAGATGAATGCACACTTGCCTAAGTTGGCTGGTTACCTTTCAAAATAATACCACCACACACTTAAAAAAAAAAAAAGAAAAAGAAAAAGGAATAATTTTGCTAATGAGCCAGACACTAAGAGAACCAAGTTACTTAAAAATATCATACTTGATCCTTGTCATATGAGTAAACTGTGCTTAGCTAGTCAAACAGACTTTGATCTCTGCTTCGGTTATTCATGACCTGGTCTCACCCAATGTATCTTCCCCCACTTGGCCTGCTAACAGCCCCTTCCATGTATCTACCCCAACTGGAATTCTGCTGTTATCTCAGCTTTATTGCACAATTAGATTCATCCTTGGAGAACAAGTTTCTTTGAAACTTGCTGCAAGATATCACAGCAGCTTCTACACATTTAGTTTTTATGCCTATTTCATCTCTGGAGATTTCATCCTCTACAGATGAAACCTCAGGATCAGAAAAGAGAGAAGGACATTCGTTCGTATGCTGGGCTGATTAAAGTGGAGAATGCATATGACAAAAGGGCGCCTTTTGCTCTTTCCAGAAAGCACATTGTGTATCTATATAATGTATCATTGTGTCCATAGGAGACAAAATAACCTAGCTTTCATCAATACTGGACAAGCTTGCTGTAACAGAGCTGGCGCAAGCTGCATTTAAGAATTCTGCAGACATGTAGCGTAGACATATATATACTACCAACTGTAAAATAGATAGCCAGTGGGAAGTTGCTGTATAATAAAGGGAGTTCAACTCGAGGATGGATGATCCCTTAGAGGACTGGGACAGGGAGGGTGGGGGGTAGTCAAGGGAGGGAGGGAATATGGGGATATGTGTATAAAAACAGATGATTGAACTTGGTGTACCCCCCAAAAAATAATAAAAAGAATTCTGCAGACATGGAAACAACTTAAATGTCCACTGACAGGTGAATAAAGAAGATGTAGTGTGTACACACACACACACACACAGAGGATATTACTCAGCTATAAAAAAAGGATGAAATAATGCCATTTGCAGCAACATGGATGGACCTAGAGATTATCTACTAAGTGAAGTAAGTCAGAAAGAGACAAGTACCATATGATATCACTTATATGTGGAATCTAAAATAAGACACAAATGAACTTATCTACGAAACAGAAACAGACTCACAGGGACTTCCTAGGTGGTGCAGTGGGTAAGAATCCACCTGCCAATGCAGGGGACACTGGTTTGATCCCTGCCCCAGGAAGATACCACATACCACAGAGCAACTAAGCCCGTGTGCCACAACTATTGAGCCTGTGCTCTAGAGCCTGTGAGCCACAACTATTGAGCCCATGTGCTGCAAGTACTGAAGCCCACGTGTCTAGAGTCCGTGCTCTGCAACGAGAGGCCTCTGCAACGAGAGGCCACCGCAACGAGAAGCCTGCGCACCACAATGAAGAGTAGCCCCCACTCACCACAACTAGAGAAAGCCCATGTGCAGCGACAAAGACCCAACACAGCCAATAAAATAAATAAATAAAATTAAAAGAAAAAAGAAACAGACTCACAGAGAACAAACGTGGTTGCTGAGGGAGAGGGAGGGTGGGGGAGGAATGCAGTGGGAGTCTGGGATTAGCAGATGCAAACTATTGTATATAGAATGGATAAATAACAAAGTCCTACTGTATAGCACAGGGAACTATATTTAATATCCTGTGATAAACCATAATGGAAAAGATGAAAAAGAATGTATAGACATGTATAACTGAATCACTTTGCTGTACAGCAGAAATTAACACAACATTATAAATCAACTATACTTAAGTTTTTTTTTTTTTTAAGTTTACTTAAAAAGAAAAAGAATTCTGCAGAGGAATCTATAAGTCAGCTTGCTTGTTCCCATGCAAATGCACATGAATTACGCTCCTTCAAATGAGAAAGTCCCCTTCAAGAGACTTAGGCTTTTGGCTGCTATTATTTCAAACCCCAAGCATATCTGAATCTAAAAAATTTCTTTCTGAAATTATTTTGTAGTAAAGATTGTCTAAGTGTAAAGTCCACTTATCATCCAGATAAGGTTTGACTCTTCACTCTCCATAAATATTAAGTAATCAGATAGTGAGAAGATTTTGATCCTGCTGTTATAATGCAAAAGTCAATCATTTTTTTTTACTGATAAGATTACAATTCCAAAGTGATAAACACATCTGGAGCTGGAACTGTGAAGCAGATGGATGTTTTCAGAGGCCAGAAGCCTGTTTCATGGTTTGCTGGCTCGTTTACCATCTAATCTGGGGCCCACTGATAATCATCCCTCGGGTGGAGATTCAACAGACTTGTCACACGCAATTTTTTTATTTTTCCTTTGGACAGTGATGTTTATTATTATAGGAAATATGTATATCCTTGTTATATATGTATTTTGAATCAACTTAGTGATAATTTGCAATGTGCTACGTGGATTCAGACTGCGATCCTTTGAAACTTTACATGATGTACCGTCATAATTCACACGATCCCGTGATTCTAAAGTTTAAATCTCACCAGGTCAGGTGGAAGTTTTCAGAAGTCATTTAATTTGGGGGCGTTTGGGTTCTCTGAAGTATGTGACAGGATCCCTGGGAGAAGGACTTTAAAACAGATGGATAGGGCTTCCCTGGTGGCGCAGTGGTTGAGAATCTGCCTGCCAATGCAGGGGACATGGGTTCGATCCCTGCTCTAGGAAGATCCCACATGCCGTGGAGCAGCTAAGCCTGTGCGCCACAACTACTGAGCCTGCGCTTGAGAGCCCATGAGCCGCAACAATTGAGCCCATGTGCTGCAACTACTGAAGCCCATGTGCCTAGAGCCCATGTTCCACAACAAGAGAAGCCACAGCAATGAGGAGCCCACGCACCACAACGAAGAGTAGCCCCCACTCACCACAACTGAAAAGAAAGCCCGTGCACAGCAAAAAAGACCCAACAGCCAATAAAATAAATAAATAAATAAATAAATAAATAAATTTATACAAAATAAAACAGATGGATAGTGGACTACTATCCATCCACTTTTTTTCCACAGAGGGAAAAAATAAAATAAAAGGAGTCAGGTGACCTGGTCTAACTGTTTTGTCAGCTGGTCCTCTGGGTAAACAGACCAACTGGTATTTGCTAGGAAGAAGAAATCTTATATCGGAAATGCCTTTTGCAGGATATCTCTGGCAAAGAATTACCTACAGGAAATAGAACCCAGGATGTAGAGGGCAAGGCTCCCTGGAGAATGCCATGTAAGCCGTGCACTTCTCTGGGCGTAAAATGTCATAATTGAAACCTAACTGAAACACCTCTGGTTCACACAACGCTCTGTGTGCATTCGAGTCCCAAGCACCAGTTCCCTGTAAACTAAAAAAACTGGTCTCCAGTGTCCGAGATGCGAGACCACACTCACCGTCAAGCCTGTCCACCATGACCGTGTGGCACACCGCCAGCAGGAAGAAGAACTGGCGCACTTCTGGCTCCTTCCCCGACTGGATTTGCTCAATGAGATAATGGTCGTAAAATGCAAGCTTCCCATCGGCGTACGTATTCCAGCCAAAATCCACTGACTGAAAGAAGCAGAGAAGAAAAGACAGTGTGATTTAATACAAACAACTTGGGCTTTGCAAATGATAGGAATTTTTCTCCGAAGCCATGTCTTCATGCAACATCACCTTAGGATTTAAACACGTTCTGAGGTGTCAAGAGGCTCACATCTGTCTTAACACAGCCTGTTGTGAGTTGAATTGAGTACCCCTCAAAAGATATGTTCAAGTCCTAACCTCTGGTACCTGGAAATAGGACCTTCTTTATAGGAAATAAGGTCTTGGTAGATGTAATCAAGATGAGGTTTATACTGAGCACAGGGAACTCTACTCTGTAATAACCTAAATGGGAAAAGAATTTGAAAAAGAATAGATACATGTATATGTATAACTGAATCACTTTGCTGTACACCTGAAACTAACACAACATTGTTAATCAACTATACTCCAATATTTATATTATATTATTATTATATATTAAAAAGATGAGATTATACTGGATTGGGGGAGCCCTAATCCAATGACTGGTATCTTTATAAAAGTGAGGAAATTTGGACACAGACACACAGGGAGAAGGCCATGTGAGGACAGAGGCAGACTTCTGAGTGTTGTGTCTGCAAGCCAAGCAATGTCAAAGATGGCAGGCGACCACCAGAACCTAGGAAGAGGCAACGAAGGATTCTGCCCCAGAGCCTCCAGAGGGAGCATGGCCCTGATGACACCTTAATTTCAAACTTCTAGCCTCCAGAGCTGTGAGGGAATACATTTCTGTTGCTCTAAGCCACCCACTTGATGGTAGTTTGTTACAGCCCAGGGAACACATACACACCCCGAGCAATTTCCTAAGTGAAGGGACTCACCTCTATTTTGCTGTGACTGTTCTGAGAAGCATCCCGATGGTCTCCTGGGAACAGACAGGACAAAACAAACTGAGTCAGCGGGTCTTGAAGGCTGTCACCGGAAAGCCCTTGAGTTAAGAATGGCTTTTACATTTTTCAAGAGTTGTAAGAAACAAACAAAGCGTAACAAAGAAGAATACTTTAATCAGACCATACGTGGCCTGCAAAGGCTAAAATAGGTCCTGTCTAGCTCTTCACAGAAAAAGTTTGCTGGCTTCTGGTCTAGAGGTTCAAATACTGGTGAACTGCGTCCCTCTACACTTCAGTCTCCTCTGGGGCCAGAATCACATCCTGTGAAGTGCATGACCCTCGCCTCCCCCAGCTCAGAAGCAACCATCACCAGGCACAGGAGAACCCCGGCCTCAAGCCCTCAGCATCCTGCCTTCCTCACTGATGTTCTGTGAAAGTGCAAGTCAGAGCATAGAGTTTCCTCCAAGTAGAAAGCATACAATGTTCTTATAGCTTTTTTTAAAAAAAAATTATATTGTTTTTATTTAAAAGTTAGAGCACGCTATTTGAATACAGCATTAGCCGTGTTATTTTTATAAATCTATAACATATTTCAGAATATCAGAATGGAAATCAATTTTTAAAATATAATTGTGAAAAACACACAACATTCAATTTACCATCTCAACTGTTTTGGTTTTTTTTCTTTTTTTTTTGGCGCACGGGCTTAGTTGTTCCGTGGCATGTGGGATCTTCCTGAGGCAGGGATCGAACCCGTGTCCTCTGCATTGGCAGGTGGATTCTCAACCACTGCGCCACCTAGGAAGCCCCCATCTCAACTATTTTTAAGTGAATAGTTCAGTGGCACAAAGTACAGTCACACTGCCGTGCAGTCATCACCACCACCCATCTCCATGGCTCCTTCACCGTGAAAGCGAAACTCTGTGCTCACCAAACACTACCTCCTCACTCCCTTCTCCCCTCAGCCCTTAGCAACCACCAGTCTATTCTCTGTCTCTATGAATTTGATTCCTCTAAGTACCTCAAGTAAGTGGCATCATACAGTATGTGCTTTTTTGTGTCTGGCTTATTTCACTTAGCAGAATGTCCTCAAGGTTCATCCATGTCTAACATGTGTCAGAATTTCCTTCATTTTTTAAAATTAATTAATTAAAAATTTTTTTCAGCTGTGTTGGGTCTTCGTTGCTGTGTGCGCGCAGGCTTTTTCTAGTGGTGGTGAGCGGGGGCTACTCTTGGTTGTGGTGAGCAGGCTTCTCGGTGAGGTGGCTTCTCTTGCTGCGGAGCATGGGCTCTAGACACCCAGGCTTCAGTAGTTGCAGCACATGGGCTCAGTAGTTGTGGCTCAAGGGCTCTAAAGCGCAGGCTCAGTAGTTGTGGCACATGGGTTTAGTTGCTCCTTGGCATGTGGGATCTTCCCGGACCACGGATCAAACCTGTGTCCCCTAAATTGACAGGCAGATTCTTAACCACTGCGCCATCAGGGAAGTCCTTCTCCTTCATTTTTAAGGCTAAATAATATCCCATTGTGTGTACATACCACATTTTCCTTATCCATTCGTCCACTGATGGACACTTAGGTTACTTCTACACCTTTACTATTGTGAATAATGCTAGTGTGAACATGGGTGTGCAAATATCACTTCAAGTCCCTGCTTTTGGTTCTCCTGGATGTGCACCCAGGAGCAGAATTGCTAGGTCCCACGGCAACCTAAATTTCTGAGGACTGTGTACATATTCGTGACTCCTGACCTCCCCACGTGTGTGATCCCAATGCCACCACCGACGCTGCTTCAGAAGTATCATCAGCATGACCACCAGGGCTCGGCACTGGGAGGGGAGCCACGCTGGGAAGGCAGCCTCTGGCCACACACGCCCAGGGACTGAGTAATGGCTTCCACTCACCGTAAATCTGCCCGTTGATGCAGCACTTTTTAAAGGTCATGACATTCTGTGTGAGTGTCCCCGTCTTGTCAGAGAAGATGTAGTGAATCTGCCCGAGCTGCTCATTCAGCGTGGTGGTCCTCGCCTTCGCAGGCGTGTCCTTCTCGGGATAGTACATCTGCAGGTCCCAGTTGATGAAGTAACTCTGTCCAAGACGAATCACTTCCACGCTAGGAAGACACAAGATTACTTTTCACTGAGTTGTCAGATAGGAGGGCAGGCAGTGGATTTTGTCCTCGCTTTGCGTCAGGAGTGAGCTGCTTATCTGTTGATACGGAGGCAAGCCCTGCCGTGACCCGTGTGCCCAGCCTCTGGGTTCTCCTGACCGTCTTTCTCCAGCCTCAGGGTCCAGCCGTCCTCTCAGTGTGATTTCCTACTCACTCCTGAGCACATCTGGCCATGGCACCCCACATTCAGAACACACAGCCCATACAGGTGACATGGTAACACTGCAGGGGGCACCCCATGCTGTGAAAACTCCTTTTCTCTCATTCCCCATTGCACCGTGGGACAACTGGAAAGTCGTATTCAATTGAAGGCAAAGGGAATGAGATTCCAGCAGGTTATACACCCCTGTGTGCTTTTCAGTAGGACAAATAACCCTAAATCATGATTTCACACTGTGAAAAAGCATAGTTTTTTCCAAAATTGTTTTTTTTAAACCATTTCTAATTGACATATAGTTAATTTACAATGTTGTGTTAGTTTCAGGTGTACAACAAAGGCATTCAGCAATATTTTTTATTTTTGGGGAATGTGTACCTATATATACATATATATATTATATATTCTTTTTCAGATTCTTGTCCATTATAGGTTATTGCAAGATATTGAATATAGTTCCCTGTGCTGAACGGTAGGTCCTTGTCATTTGTCTATTTTGTATATAGTCCTAAATTCTTATAAGGTTATAGAATGTCCAAAATATGATAGACTAAAGGGATCATTTCCATTTAAAAACTATAACTGATTAAATGTATCTCAGCTATAAGGAAGGTGCTTACACATCCGGCAACTGTTCAGTGGGCGAAGGATGTCTTTATAATAAGCTAAACAGATAGAAAAATAACTCCCTCCTTCTCTCCTCCCTTATGTATTTCCTGACTGCCTACTATGTAGCAGACACCATTCTAGGTACAGAGGACCTATCAGTAAACAAAAGAGACAAAATCCCTGCTCTCAAGGAGATTAACTTCTAATGGAGATGGACAAATAAATAAACCAGTAAACATATACTATATCAGGTGGTGAAAATTCTCCGCAGAAAATCGAAGCAGGGTAAGGGGAGATGGAGACTGACAGGCATAGGATGTGATGTTTAAGAAAGAGAGGGTCAGGAAAAGCTGGGGGGATAAGGAGATTTTTGAGCAGAGACCTGAAGGAAATGAAAGAGCAACCATGTAGATATGAAGGGGGAAAGGATATTACAGGCAGAGGTCAGAGCAGGTGCAAAGGCCCTGTGGCATGCGCTGGTACAGCTGAGGAGTTCAAGGAGGCTAGAGATGGGGGAGCCCAGGGAGTGGGTGGAGGTGCAGGAGGTTATGCTTGGACATGGAGGGCAGAGCAGCAGATCACATGGGTCTTGTGAGTATAGCGTGGCTTTGATGAGTCTATTCTGAATGAGATGGAAAGTACCATAGCATTAAAAACAAAGCAGAGATACTATCTGAAATGACCTGATCAACGTATGCTTTAAAAGGATCTTTACTTCCAAGAGAAACAAAAAAATCATGTTAGTCACATGACGTGACTTCTTTAAACCTAAAACTACATATACGGTTTATTCTGTAACATACATTTACAGATACAGAAAAAATAATCTGTATAATAATTCCCCTAACAAAGTTAAAACTCATCTCAGTTTTTTTTTTTATTAAAAGTAACTTCAAATACGTGGCTCCCCAGGGTTTTACTTCATGTTAAAAGAACAAGAGTAACCACCTGTAATAAAATTAAAAATAAAACAAATGCACATGTAATAAAATTAAAATAAATGCTTCTAATTACAGGTGGGCATGTGGTCCTATATGCCTCTGGGCTATTACTTATCAGAACTAAGAGCACACTCTGGCTCCTGTGTATATTTAAGGCACAATTTCTCTTTCAATGGCCTACAGTTCAATTGACCAGGGAAAGTGAACTTTGATATTGAAAAACAAAAAAGTAAAAAAGGAAGAAATATCACAAAACAAGGTGATGACCATTTATCAGAGACATGACCCTGACTCTTTTATCACAATTGAGGTTGAGAAACACAGAACATTTTGAAAAGCTGACAGTGGGCAGAGACAGTGGTATTCCCATTAGAAGGCAGCGTTCAGGATGCCCAGTGAGTTTTACAAGCAATAGGTGTAGCAGGTGGTAATAAGGAAGACACAGAAAAGAGGTTAGGAAGGTTCCTGAAAAGGAAAACAATGAAGTTATCGCATGACATTCCAAATCTTCACCCAGCTTTCTGATGCTTGGGCTTTGGAGCCCACCAAGAAGGCATCTTGCCAAGCAAGTGACTACAGGGGTAGAGTTTGATCTCTGAACTCCGGTCACCTTATCTGTCAAGAGGATGAGATAAAAGAGGCTGTGCCTGGCACAGAGCAGACACGCCAATGTTAATTTCCTTTCCCCGTATCGCCCTCAATTTTGAAATGAAAGCTATTTTCTTACTTGTTCCTGATGACATTTGAAACAAGTATTGCTAGAGTTGAAGGTATTGAAGATGTACCGTATTCTTCCATTAAAGGAAAAGGCCAAAAGAAGATTAGCCTTACCTGACGTAGAGAGAGATAGGCACCAGGGTATTTAGAACAATGATGTAGCCCCAGAAATTTAGGAATCCACGGTAGGAGGGGGTAGCATCTTCTCCATCATAGAGGTACCAAGAAAAATTGCCAACTTGAGCTTCCCAGTAAGCATGGCCGATGGCAAGACCCGCAGAAAGCAAGATAAGAACAACAAAGATCTAAAAGACATGCAACAGTTAGGTTTATTCTACGGATGAATGGCTGACACCATGAATTTTATAGATACTAATTTATCTTACTCAATGCTTTATATGTGTATGAAAATTTAGTAGTCTGTAAAAACAACACACTTAAAATAGAAACAGTGCCATCAGAATGCTTTGAAAGTCTATTTACTTCTATCATTGATTGATTTAGCCAACATACCACATATAAGGTGAGGTTTTATTCCCAAAATTATCTTTCAGAAGAGAAGGTGGTATCTTACACTCAAATCCTTAAATATTCTCATATTATTAGACATCTTAATTACTTTTCCTTTGAATGATAACATACTGTTTGGGGAAGATACCTTACCTTAGCATGAAACAATGTCAAAGAAAGCTAAATTGGGATACATATAGAAAATGTTTGAAGGAAATGATTTTTTTAAAAAAAGAAGGCAAGGAGATTTCATCAAGATTTGGGTAATTATTCCTGAAGGTTTAATGATCACTTAACTCTTAAGATCCTTTAAGAAGCAATAAAGTAAGTATTCTGTTGTGGAAATTGGGTATATACTTAAGGGATGAATAAAAAAGTCAGCAACCCTAGTGGTATTTGGGTATTTGTGGGTAAGAATAAAATTTCCAGGGGCAAATTTAAATTTCTGGACACAGATTCCAAAAGTGCTGTATTTCAAAAGAACTTGGCACAGAGGAGAGATGATGAGCTTCTTGGCGAGGGCTCGACCCATAACCAAGACAGTGACTTGGAAGATGCATCAGAAGAGTTCAAATGAAGTTTTCATGAAATGTGAGAGCAGGAAAAAATGAAATGTCTTTTAAATTAATCTATTACTTTTATATAATTTTGAATATGTATAATAATTGCATACAATTAAAGTATTATAAATATTATAAGCCTGTAAACGTTTATATATTCAGATGAAACTAGATCAGATTGATCAACATAGCAGAGTAGCAAGGACATGGAATTCATCTCCCCTCATGAATACATCAAACTAAACTAAATAATTGGAAAAAAATTCTCATTGGCAAATTGGAGGCCTGCCTGTACAGAAGAATTAACACAGCAGTCCTGAGACTGTATCCTGCTTGCAAGGTTGACGACTATTGGCTGGCATCTGGGAACTTAGATTTTGGAAGGGTTTCCTGATTCCTGATTTCTTATTCTCTGATAAGAATGGCGCATTGTGCCTAACTGTTTGTGTAAAACAATATGTTTTATGCTGAATACCCACCTTCCTTTAGGGAGTCCGAAGTTTTGGTACATGCCAGGCAGACAATGCCTACATGACCAGACCCCAATACAACCCAGGCACTGAGTCTCCAATGAGCTTCCCTGGTATAGCCAACATTTCACATGGGCTGACAATTCACAGATTGTCGCCGGGGGGATTAAGTGTGTCTGGTGTGTGTGACCCCACTGGGAGAGGACACTTGGAAGCGCGTGCCTGGTTTCCTCTGAACTTTGCTCCGTAAGCCTTCTCCCTTTGCTGATCTTACTTTGTAATAAGCAAGAATTATCATAATAAATTCTTACTATGAGGACAACTATACATTGAAGTCTATGAGTTCTCCTAGTGAATCATCAAAACTGGGGGTGTTCTTGGGGACCCTTGACAGACCTTATACCTAAACTTGCCTTATATTTGGACTTATATAGTATATGTTGGCGGGGGGGGGGGGGGGGAGGTTTGCTTTTAAGAGAACTATCCCTATGGGAAACTAACAGCAGTAAAATCAACCCTATATTGACTTCAGGGGCCCAGTCCCACTAACTTATCTAAGGCTCCCTGGTTTCCCGACTGATCACTCCACTCATCAACTTAGGGTACCCGACATCTGAAATTTACATCCCCAGGGGGATTTTCCAATTAGAAATGTAGCATTTCTGAGAAAAGGGGAGGGAATCTCCTCTCCCCCAGCACCTAACCTTGGAGGACCTTGTGAATTTTTCTACTTGGCTTACAGAGGTAAGATTTCTTTGCATCAACAAAACTAGAGCAAAAGACAGCAATCTACCAAAACAGAAAGCAAATACCGTATAAACCATGTAGTTCATCAAGTAATCAATTTTAGTTCTTTTAAATCTGGTTTTCCCACTATTCTTCATTATTTTAGTGTCAGCACCTAAAAATGGAAAATTCAGTGTGATCAACAATTAGGAAAATCAATTCACTAGCATGTCAATAAAATGACTCTTTTCCTTGGTTTCAACAGAGAAAGGACAGAAAATCAATTTCCTGCTTTAAATTTTTAATGAGCCTACAGATCAGTTTCCCAAGAGACTTGGAAAGTACCTGCAAAAATGACCAATCCATGGCAGAAATCAGTGTTCCTGATTACACAGCCGCGTAACAAAATTTTATCAGCATCCAAAGGAAAACTTGTATTTTTCCAAAGTAGTGTTCCTGTAAACTTATCTAGTCGGTTATTCGGTTCCTCACATTCAACAGAACCTTTTAAAAGAGATATGATCCACGTAAGTACTCACAAATGAAAGATTTTCAGGTTTCAATTAATATGGACTGAATCAAGCAATGAAAATTGAAAACAAAGTAAGACATGTTTGCACAAACCATCAAATGTTGCCAATGAGTTTTCTTTTTGGAGATACTGGTGCGTGATTTCAAGTGCCATTTTGAACTTTAAATTGGTTTCCCTAAAGGGAGAGAAAAGAAAGCATTAAATGGACACATTTTAGAGTTCAAAAAGGAAGTTAAAGACTATTGTACAAAGTAACATTAGGCACCCCTGGAAGGGAAAGCTAAATAATTAGTTTTTTCTATTTTCAAACTCTGTTCACCTTGGAAATTCAGGTTTGGCTGAAGCTATCCTCTAAACTAGAGAAAAACTCCCGACCCGGGAAATGCTGGTCCCCTTTGCTGTTTGTTACTGTGAGGCAATCTGGGTAGGACAGAGGCACTGAGAAGCTTCCTTTCCCTCTTCTTACTGACTTAATTCTTACCACCAGCCTGGCCTATCAAACTGCTATTTAAAAACTTAGCTTCTAATATTGAATCGCACTAGGATAATCCTACCAAACATATTTGTTACAGAAAAGGTCAAGACTCTGTCAACTTAATATTTGCTAGAGTGAATAACTGGATCCTACATCTTTGAAAGATAATTCTAAGAAAGGAGGTAGTATCCTTACCCCCAAATCCTTGGCATGTTGTCTCCGCCCCACTCCCCCGGGGAAGGCAAGGCACACGCAAGAGGACACACAGGGCCAGGCTGGGCACACGTGCTCTACAGAGCAAGCCTGTCTTCCTACCATGAAAGACTTCTTTCAAGTTGCACAAATACCGACAGGGGATTTCCACGTCCTAAGAGGTAGACCAGCGGTTCTCGACTTTCCATTCTGTTTGCTCCGACAGGGCATGCTAGGATTTTATATCTTTGTAAAACTTTAGAATCTCTCACTCATGTGAATAAGAGCTGTTTTACAGTTAAGGTTGAACAAGTAAGCAGCTGATTTATAGAGCAAAGAAAGCCCTTGTTTTTACTCAGGTGATCTCAGCTCTCCGTAAAGAGGCTTACGCGCATTTAGGGTGTGAGGAAAGGGGTTTACGCCAAGTGGGAAACACAGGCACTGCCCCTGGGAGCAAGTACAGGGGAGCAGCTCCCCAACTCTGCCACCCTCCATGTTACCTCAGGCAGGTGACCTCAGCTCCCAGTGCTCCAGTTTCCTCATGGGTAACTTCAAGGTAATAATATCAGTACTTGTCTTATAGGGTTGTTGAAAAGATTTAATGAGCTACCACATAAAACTAATGCAATCTAGTAGGCACTCCATAAATGTCTTGGAAACAGGTCAAAATGGGCAAAAACAGAACTTTTATCCTTTCAAGTGGTAGCATAATAACCAAAACCAACAAAGGAAGAATTTTAAATTGTCCACTGACAAAGAATTTAAAAATCTCTTCTTTTTTTTTTTTTCCAAAATAGATACTAAGAGTGTGTGTTTGGGTACTGCTCAGCAGTTTACAAAGGGCTCAGGCATACATTCCATAATCCATCCTTTTACCTTCCCTGAAAGGCGGGGTTTGGCAGTTTCAAATATGGCAATGGAATGAGACAGAGATTGGACTACCAGGGAGTAAGACCATTGTTCCCTTATTGCTGGTCCTACTAGGATGAACCAGGGAATAAGACAAAGACACAAAAAAGGCTGGTCTCCTACAAAGAGAGGCTGCTGGACAGCCAGCAGCGGGTAGAGGCAAGTCCAGACCCTCAGGGCTTCTTGTCCAAGTGCACAGCTTTCAATGTAACGAACGTGCCTTCCAAGGTCAGCTTTCCAACAGGCCCACCTAAGACCCACTTACCCATCCAGTTCAGCTGTTTCCACGTAGCAGAGGCTGTTAGGTTCAGAGCTGGACAGCAGCAGGATGTCAGCCTGTTTGAAACAAAACGCACCCATAGCACAGAGACTCCCACCCCCAAGGCAAAACCGAGCACCAGGTCAGATGGAAGGACAAAGAATGAGATAGCAGAGCTTGTCCACTTACTGGGATGAAATCATTTTTTTTCAGACGAATGACATCTCCGACTTTAACATCTTTCCACTTGGCAATTTTGAATCTGAATGTTAAAAAGAATGATAGTTTAGTGGCTTTTTTAAAGTTACTGGCAAGGGATTTGGAATTATTCTGTCTGGAATCCCAAGATTCTGGGAAAACATGTACATCACAGGGAACAGGGCAGCCAGACGTTCAGCCCTCTGATGATTTAGCGGTCACGAGGACCGTCTTCTCTGGAGGAAGTAACAGTGGTGGTGCTGACTTGGATGTGTCCTTTCCATTCTACATTGTGTCATCGAGGGTCAGTGGGGCCTCCTTAAGTGTATGGGAAGGAGACACATGCCACCCCTTTGTTTTTGCTCATGTCCTGTGCTCCCAGCCCTTCTCCTTCCTTTCCTCTCAGTCACCCATCACCTGCTGGTCCCAGGACAGGGAGGCATCATTATGGCTCCCACACTTGGAATTGTCATGGAGATTTAGTGCTGGCCTCCTCTCTATCATTTAAAGTTACCTTTTTATGGTGCTGATGAACCTAGTGGCAGGGCAGGAATAAAGACAAAGACATAGAGAATGCACTTGAAGACGTGGGGTGGGGGCAGGGACGCTGGGACATAGAGAGTGGCACTGACATATATACACTACCAAATGTAAAACAGATAGCTAGTGGGAAGCTGCTGCAGAGCAGGGGCAATCAGCTCGGTGCTTTGTGACCTCCGAGACGGGTGGGATAGGGAGGGTGGGAGGGAAGCTTACCAGGGAGGGGATATAGGGATATGTGTATACATGAGGCTGATTCACTTTGTTGTAGAGCAGAAACTGGCACAACATTGTAAAGCAATTATATTCCAATAAAGATGTATAAAAAGTAAATAAAGTTATCTTTTTGAGGAGTGTGTATCACTTTCCTAATAAATCTCCTAAGGATATTGATAAAATAAAAAGATTGCTTCCTACAGTATTACATTCTTACTGGAAACACCCATTTAAATGTCTAACAAATCAACATTT
This sequence comes from Hippopotamus amphibius kiboko, assembly GCF_030028045.1. NCBI lineage: Eukaryota > Metazoa > Chordata > Mammalia > Artiodactyla > Hippopotamidae > Hippopotamus > Hippopotamus amphibius. The sequence continues at coordinate 97,994,203 of NC_080196.1, forward strand.
TTTAAAGTTTTAAAATATGGTATAGGCAGACCTGAGAGATATTGCAGGTTCAGTTCCAGACCAACACAATAAAGCAAACATTGCAATAAAGCAAGTAATATGAAATTTTTGGTTTCCCAGTGCATAAAAATGTTATGTTAACACTATACTGTAGTCTGTGTGTGCAATAGCATTATATCTTTAAAATATGTACATACCTTACTTTAAAAATACTCTATTGCTAAAAAACGCTGTCATCTGAGCCTTCAGTGAGTTGTAATCTTTTTGCAATAGTCACATTAAAGGTCGATCACTGATCACAGATCACCATAACAAAAAAAAAAATAATGATAAAGTCTGAAATATTTCAAGAATTACCAAAATGTGACAGACACGAAATGAGCACATGCTATTGGAAATATGGCACCTTGCTTGATGCAGGGTGGCCACAAACCTTCAACGTATTAAAACATGCAGTATTTGTGAAGCTCAAAAAAGTGAAATGCAATAAAATAAGGTCTGCCTGTTGTCTCTTTTAAAGGTTTTCACATATAGAAAGATATCCCTAATGAATATTATGAACCTACCACAACTAATAATCGTAATTTTTTTGGAGGCAGAAATCCAATTACTATGTTAGTCCTCCCATTAATTTATAGATAAAAGAGACCTGGAGATTTAAAATATATTTTAAGTATATGCTTATACCCCAGTTTCCCCGATTTTATAAGAATTAATTACATGATTTTAAATCTCCATATTTTTCAGCCTGGCTTATCTTCCACTAAAAGGAATGGTAGTTAGTTTACATTTCAATATTTCTAAAATAAATTTGCAGTTTGTGTGTGAGTCTCAAGTTATAAGTGAATAAGTTAAGCACCTTCTTGCCATAGCTCTTCGGGGGTATTAGAGGCAATTCTGTTGGACTCTTCCACTGTGATGTCCAGTTTTCTCTTGAGAGGCCCCGGTCACTCTGCCCTATGGATGCCCAAGTCCCCACAAATGGGCCACCAGGGCCACAGCTCTGCCAAGTATGCACGCCTAACCCCAGTTCAAGGCTACTTAAAGCTACTCTTTACCAGTGTAGTCAGCCAGGCTGGGGGCTAACCTGGGTTGCGTGGCCTAGCTATGAACCTCGCCACCATCTGTAACAGAGAATCTAAGCGACTTGAAAGGTAACCTTTGGAACAGAATCCATTTATTTAGAAAGGGGAAAAAAGCATCTAAACATATTTATAGATTGAAATACTCTGTATTCAAAGTAGACACTGTTGAAGTGTGTATGCTATAAATCAGGTTATTTTCTTCCACGTTGACACAAAAAGTCTCTGAATTGGGCCTTCGTCCCTATTTTCAGCACTTGTAGTTCTGCCTCGAAGATCTTGCTAAAAAACAACTCACCACTGGTCCCTGAGTTGGCACATTGGTCACCACTGGCTATGTTACTTTAACACACACCAAGCACCTTCTGCGTGCTGGATGCTCTGGAGGACACGAAAACAAATACCACCAGGACAGTCTCCCCGAGAAACTTATAGTTCCGGGACAGAAGATGAGACTTCTACACAAATAATCCTAAAACATTCAGATCATGATAAGAAAGACGAGAACAAAATGCTCTAAAAGCACCACGAAGGAAGAAATCACTGCTGCTGGGGAGTCGGGGAGGGGGTCAGGACACTTGGGCAAAGCCCTGGGCAGCATACATTTGGGGGGAGCAGAGATGGGAGCAGCACAGTCCAGGCTGAAGGGCTGTGAACACCAAGAGTGCTGAGGACGCAGAGCCCCATCAGACAACCGCCTGGACTCCCATTTGGGTATAGCCTCGTCTTAGGAAGTGAAGAGAGGCCTTTACAACGAAAAGGTTCATGCGCTGATAGTCCTCCAAGTTCAAATAGCTATCTCTAAGGATGTTTCTAGGATTGTATCTTATATCCTTGGAAGAAAGTCACACATTCAGAAAGGCACAGTACCTGCCATCCTTAATGACTTCACACGTCCTATTGTTGATTTCATTATCCATTTTATGGCGAGCCTTGAGAGGAGGGATGGGGAAAGGTTATTTTAATCATCTCAAAATGGCATGTATTAATGCCACTCGAAAACATGCTTGCAGCAGTGAGGAGGAAGCTGTGCAAGAAATCCTTACCACATCGTCCACAAGGTCTTTGATGGCCGTGATGCCCAGCACCACAAGCAAGGGCACCAGGGTGGTGTACCATGCCAGGGTCGTGATTTGAGGAATTGACTGAAAGAGATTTTAAAAAGGCATATATGTAAGCCCAGGAAGGCACAGGTAACCTTACAGATAACTGCTAATTCTAAGCTTGCTGATTCTTTTTTTTTTTTTTCCCAAACACTGCATTTATTTGATTTCTTTCTATCTCCCCCTCATCCCCACTACTGTTTTTTTTTTTTTTTTTTTGGCTGCATTGGGTCTTCACTGCTGCTCACGGGCTTTCTCTAGTTGCAGCAAGTGGGGGCTACTCTTCATTGTGGTGCGTGGGCTTCTCACTGCAGCCGCTTCTCTTGTTGCGAAGCACAGACTCTAGGCATGTGGGCTTCAGTAGTTGCAGTGCATGGGCTCAGTAGTGGTGGCTCGTGGGCTCTAGAATATAGGTTCAGTAGTTGTGGCGCATGGGCTTAGTTGCTTCGCGGCATGTGGGATCTTCCCGTGGGAACCAGGGATCGAACCTGGGTCCCCTGCATTGGCAGGCGGATTCTTAACCACTGCGCCACCAGGGAAGTCCCAAAGCTTGCTGATTCTAAGTCTAATCTCCATCATCATCCAGGTCTGCATCCTGCATGGCAGTCATGAAAACGTGCCGAAGTATCCTTTCTCATGCCTCGCTCTCTAGCTTCTGGCCTGGGACAGAGACCAGAGGATAGTGGCTCCTGAAATTGTCTCATTGTGGCTTTCATAGCACACCAAGGTCTGTAACACGATACCTAAAAGAGAACTGCTCTAAACCTTTTGTGAAAGTCATAATTAACAAGGGGCAGACACTGTAGGGTCCTGGGGAGAAGTAGTCTTTTAACTTTTAGGGAATGTATACAGCAGGATCTACATTGCTGGTTGCTTAGCCAGTGGTCTCTGAGGGGCCCATGATGGAGACAAAAAAGACAGTAGGTAGTGGCTGGCTCTGGTTTGGGTGGGGCATCTTTGGGACCATTAGAAAAAGTGCTTCCTTCATGGTCATTGCTATCAGTCTAACCAAGAAAGAGGGCGGCCTTGCAGGAAGCCTCACATCCATCAAGAGGGCCATCAAGTTGGAATACAAGATTGGGAAGCTGGACTTCCTTGGTGGTGCAGTGGTTAAGAATCCACCTGTCGATGCAGGGGACATGGGTTTGAGCCCTGGTCCGGGAAGATCCCATACGCCAAGGAGCAACCAAGTCCATGCCACAACTCCTGAGCCTGTGCTCTAGAGCCCCTGAGCCACAACTACTGAGCCCACATGCTGCAACTACTGAAGCCCGCACACCTAGAGCCTGTGCTCGGCAACAAGAGAAGCCACCACACTGAGAAGTCCATGCACTACAAAGAAGATAGCACCCACTCGCCACAACTAGAGGAAACCTGTGTGCAGCAACGAAGACCCAATGCAGCCAATAAATAAATAAACTAAATTAAATTAAAAAAAAAAAAAAAGATTGGGAGGCAAGTCTAGTAAAGATCTCTTGCAACCATCCTGTTGATCATTGGGCCATATTATATAGTGGTTAAAAATGACAAGCTTTGGAGTCAAACTCCTGGATCCAAGTCCTACCCGACCTCACCACCTAGGGTTATGGGACTTGGAGCACGTTCCTGTACCTCGGCAGGCTTCAGTTCTCCTCTGCAAATTGGAGGTTAAGATAGTACTTACCAAGCACAAGAATGAAGTGAAGTAACAGTGCAAGGAAAGGGCTGTCTAAGGCTATCACTAGTTCCCTAATATGGATCACTGCATCTTCAGAAAAGATCATCGGGGCACGGTTAGAAGAGAGAAAGCTCCTTTCCCATGTTATTGTCAAGATGTGGAGCTCCCCTTTTCCCTCTATAAGGAAGTGAAGGGAAGGTAGCCCTTTGCTCTCCAGATAAGCGAATTCCTTGCCACGATTAAGGGAAAAAAAAAATAGGCCTTTCCAGTGTAAAACCAGTTCGCAAAAATAATTTGAGAATTATGACCAAAATACTAATAAAAATCAACACTATTTTGGCATCTAAATAAAAAATAAAGGCCAAGCATGAAAAAGTAGATTTAATTTTAAGGTACAATCATTTTACAAAGTGAAGATTTTACCTTTTCTCACTTCAGGGAAACCAGCTTTAATACTGATATCAGTATGAAGTTGAATTTTTTAAAATACAGAATTAAAATAACATTCGCATTTGCTCCCGCTCCCTGTTCATGTAACACTGTTGAGCTGATTGTGTCTGCAAGGCACATTCCCCTACGTGCAGAACCCAGATGTCCATATACAAATCTTTCAAGATTATTCACATTTTAAATGCAATTTAAAGAGTAGCAACTTGAACATTAGAGTCACCGTAATTCAAAACAGATTTAAGATATCAAAGGGTATTACCTGTAAGATAAGAAGGACCAGGAAATAGAAATTGGCCGCTCTCTTAAACTGCTCAAACAAATTCAATGGTAGAAAGGTCAACGCATTATACTTGTATGTTTTGATTGCATTATTCTGTTGGAAAAAATGAGAAAGTCATTCTAAACAATGCCACACACTTATCACAATATCACAATGTATACACACCTGCCAAAATCACTAAGCCCTGTGGCCTAGAGGGATCCAGAGACGTAATCTGTCAGAAAGATACTGAGATTTCCTTTAAGCTTTTATTTCTAACCAGGCTTCAAAATGACCCCTTTGAGGCTTATGTCGGAGACAGTAACAATACACACACATTTCACCTCAAAGGTCTCTGTGGCAAATCCAACTGTGACCGAATGGACCCTGCTGTTGCGTCCCTTGACCACTCAGAAACTCTTTGGAAATGGGGCAAAGATGGGAGGAAAATGGGAGACGTCAACATGGGTGGCAAAGCTGGAAAAAGAACGCTCTTTTACTTAAGAGGGATGGAAGTTGTGTAAGAAACAGACGTGTGTGGTTGAATTGAATGCCCCAAAAGATACGCTCAAGTTCTGACCCCAATACCTGTGACGGTCATCTTATTTGGAAACATGGTGTTTGCAGATGTAATCAAGTTACACTGAAGTCATGCTGGATGAAGATGGCCCTAATTCAATGACCGCTGGCCTGAGTAGAGGAAAATTGGGCAAAGACACAGAAACACACAGGGAGGCCGTGTGAAAACAGAGGCAGAGTGTAGGGTGATGCGTCTAGAAGCCAAGGAACACCAAGGATTGTGAGCCAGAGGCCACAGGAGAAGTTTGGAACAGGCTCTCCCTCAGATCCTCCAGAAGGAACCAACCTTGCTGACACCTTGATTTTAGACTTCTGGCCGCTTGAATTGTAAGAGAATAAATTTCACATCTTAAACCACCCAGTTGGTAGTAATTTGTGGAGCAGTCCTAGGGATCTAATAGACAACATTTCAGCCCAGACTTCATGGGTGTTCTTTGTATTTCAATGGTAATAAGCATTTTTGAGGTGAAAATATCTTCAAAGTCTCTAAATCCATCACAAGCAGAGGAGGGGGAGAGAAGTTACTAAGGTGCCTTTTTTTTTTAAGGACTTTTATTGAGATGTAATTGACATACAATCAACTGCATATAGTTAAAGTGTACAATTTGATTTTTTTTTTCTTATTGGTAATGTATATATGGCAATCCCAATCTCCCAATTCACCCACCCCAACCCCCCACCCCTCCACTTGCCCCCCTTGGTGTCCATGTTTGTTCTCTACATCTGTGTCTCTGTTTCTGCCTTGCAAACTGATTGTTCTGTACCATTTTTCTTGATTCCATTCTGCATATATGTGTTAATATACAATATTTGTTTTCCTCTTTCTGACTTACTTCACTCTGTATGACAGTCTCTAGATCTATCCATGTCTCTACAAATGTTCCAATTTTGTTCCTTTTTATGGCTGAGTAATATTCCATTGTATATATGTACCACATCTTCTTTATCCATTCCTCTGTTGATGGACATTTAGGTTCCTTCCATGACCTGGCTATTGTAAATAGTGCTGCAGTGAACATTGGGGTGCATGTGTCCTTTTGAATTATGGTTTTCTCTGGGTATATGCCCAGTAGTGGGATTGCTGCATCATATGGTAATTCCATTTTTAGTTTTTTAAGGAACCTCCATACGGTCCTCCATAGTGGCTGTATCAATTTACATTCCCACCAACAGTGCAAGAGGGTTCCCTTTTCTCCATACCCTCTCCAGCATGGTGTGAGGTGATACCTCATTGAAGTTTTGATTTGCATTTCTCTAATAATTAGTGATGTTGAACAGCTTTTCGTGTGCCTCTTGGCCATCTGTATGTCTTCTTTGGAGAAATGCCTATTTAGGTCTTCTGCCTGTTTTTTGATTGGGCTGTTTTTTTGATATTGAGTTGTATGAACTGTTTATATATTGTGGAGATTAGTCCTTTGTCTGTTGATTCATTTGCAAATATCTTCTCCCATTCTGAGGGTTGTCTTTTCATCTTGTTTATAATTTCCATTGCTATACAAAAGCTTTGAAGTTTCATTAGGTCCCACTTGTTTATTTTTGTTTTTATTTCTATTACTCTAGGAAGTGGATCAAAAAAGATCTTGCTGTGATTTATGTCAGAGTGTTCTTCCTATGTTTTCCTCTAGGAGTTTTATAGTCTTACATTTAGGTCTTTATTCCATTTTGAGTTTATTTTTGTGTGTGGTATTAGGGAGTGTTCTATTTTCATTCTTTTACATGTAGCTGTCCAGTTTTCCCAGCACCATTTATTGAAGAGGCTCTCTTTTCTCCACTGTATATCCTAAGATGCCTTTCAGATTCTTATTTCTGTCAAAAATAAGGTTTCTGTGATATTACTCTATATCCTTTTATAAGATATTTTTAAAAGAGCTTTGTACATACAGAGGGAAGATTTCAATCTACACAATATTGTTTGGTTTCAAGCCACCCCCATACACCCTTAAGGTAGTTAATCTTAATATGATGAATAAAAATGACATTCTAGGAATCTAAAATACAACACAAACGAACCTACCTGTGAAACAGACTCAGAGACACAGAGAACAGACTTGTGGTTGCCAAGGGGAATGGAGTGGGAGTTTGGGGTTAGTGATGGAAACTGTTATACAAAGGAAGGATAAACAAGGTCCTACTGTATAGCACAGAGGACTATAGTCAATATCCTGTGATAAACCATAATGGAAAATAATTTTAAAAGGAATGTATATGTATGTATAATGAAAAACTTTGCTATACCGCAGAAATTAACACAACATTGTAAATCAACTACACTTCAGTTTAAAAAATGACATTATAGAGAACTAACGGTGATTATCAGTAGCCCCAGGCCAGGGGTTACCTGGAAGGCAGGTGTCACAGGAAGCTAGTAAGCATGATGGCTATTGGGGAAAACTGGCTTTTAATAAAGTTAACTTAGGAAGTTAAAGTCAACTTACCGCATACTTGCTCTCCTTAATACAAAAGAACTTCGTGTTCATAAAATGAGGTTGTTCGTGGAAATTTCGATCATTTGCTTTGACTTGCCATATACAATCTTTAAAAAAGAAAGAGAAAAAAGTCCATGAAATAGAAAATTCACATGTTGCTATGAGTTGAACTATGTCCTTCCCAGATTCACACATTGGAGCCCTAAGCCCCATCCTGTACCTCAGAATATGACCCGATTTGGAAATAGAGTCACTGCAGATGCAGTTAAGTTAAAGTGGGGTCATTAGAGTGGATCCTAACCCAATGGGACCATTGTCCTTATAAAAAAAAAAGAAAACTGGGGGACTTCCCTGGTGGCGCAGTGGTTAAGAATCCGCCTGCCAATGCAGGGGACACAGGTTCGATCGCTGGTCCGGGAAGATCCCACATACAGAGGAGCAACTAAGCCTGTGTGCCACAGCTACTGAGCTCTAGAACCCATGAGCCACAACTAATGAAGCCTGTGCTCCACAACAAGAAAAGCCACCACAATGAGAAGCCCCGCCACCACAACTAGAGAAAGCCTGCGTGCAGCAATGAAGACCCAATGCAACCAAAAAAAAATTTTTTTTAATTAATAAAAAAGAAAAGAAAACTGGGACACAGAGAAAACCATAGAGAGAAGACAAGTGTGGGGTCACAGGGAAAAGACAGCCGCTTATAAGCCCAGGGAAGAGAGGCCTGGAACAGATTCTCCCTCATGCCCTCATAAGGAATCAACACTACAACACTTTGATCTCAGACTTGTAGCCTCCAGAAATGTGAGACAAGACATTTCTGCCATTCAAGCCTCCCAGTTCATGGTACTTTGTTAGGGCAGCCTGAGCCAACCAGTGACCACGTTGTAACTTGACCCACCATTCACGGAACATTTGATTCTAAAGAGTAATCCTCATTTAAACGTGGCCCGAACAGAAATCCCAGAGCACCACAAAGCCACAGCTAACTTAAGTTATTTCTTCAAACTCATTACTTGGTTTGTAAAATGTATAAACCATTAAATATTTAGTGAATGAATAAATCAAAGAAAAAGGGCATCATTGACAAATTCAACACTTTTGAGTCCTGATCATAGATTAGGGCTGTGCACAGCTCTATCCTGATGGCCAATATCTGTTGTCTTTCTAAGTTCATTCCATGCACTTAATGTCACATCTACCACTCAATTGTCAGGTCTAAATTCCAGGCAACTTTAGAAAGTTCACAGCTTCTCTGTCACTGGAGGGAACAACTTTCACAAGATAGGTGTCCCATAAAACCTCTCTCAGCCTGGAAGGATGCTCTGCAGACATGCTTGCCAACCTTCTGAGTGAACAGGAAAGGTAAAGTTCACAAACAGTGAGATACAGTTTAGCCCTGGCCTGACTCTTTTCCATCTCAATGGTGCAGCCCAGCACCTAATGGAAATTTCAGCCAAAGGGACCTTCCAACCTAGAGATGCCTAGCCTGGCAGTCAGGCTACAGCTGTAGGGAAGAAGTTTCCACCCACCTGTTGTCTTTGCCCACCTCCTCTTGACTTCTACCATCCCATGATGTATGGCTCTAAAAGGAACACTGGTTCAGCGCTTATGATGTACCAGGCATCATGCCAGGTAGCTAATATCTCAATTTTATAGCTAAGGAAATGGAGGCAGAGAGAGGATTCAGAGGAAGAATCAGAATTCAAAGTCTGGCAGTGTGACCCCCAAGTCCAACCTCTCCATCCACCTCATGCTACTGACTGGACTGTCTTTTGTGACTTACGCCACTAACTACCATCAGAACTGCCTTGGTAGTGAGCAGACTTGGGGGGTCACTTAAGAGTACAGGGTCAACCTTTCCACTGTTACCTAATATCAGGCCGTGTTTCATCTCCTAACAGGAAGGCATAAGCTGTCACTGCCGTGAAAACTCAAGACAAGGATGTTATAACTTAGGAAGAAAAGTTCAGGAAACATCTTTTTGGCATAAGGTTCCCCATTGACTATGTGTTTGAATACGCATGTGGGATAGACTTTCCTGGTGTGACACCACATGCGAGTGGGTGAACCAGGTGTTTTTTTTTTCTCTTTTATTTTAATTTCCCACATTATTTTAAAATTTTTATTTACTTATTTTTTTGTACTTTGGCCACACTGCATGGCATGTTGGATGGTTGCCGTACCAGGGATTGAACCCAGGCCTCTTCAGTGAAAGCACCAAACCCTAACCACTAGGCAACAAGGGAACTCCCATGAACCAGGTTTTGATGAGCTCCTCCCTCTTCTGCAAACTGGCAAAGAAGGGGAATCTACAGCTTGCGAGACACTCTTTTTGGAGATGGGATTCTATTAAAGAACATTTACAAGTAAAGAATGATAAGATTATCAATTTTATGACTACAATTATAAAAATTTAAATATGCTTTAGAAAAAAGTATATTTCATTTTTTAATGATTCATTTTCTAGACTTTTACTTCAAAGAAGGTACGGATAATACTGCAAAAGGAACAATTGTGGACTACTGAAGAATGCAAATAGTTAACCTTATGACTTTTTAAAAACCACTATCCCATTATTGAACATTTCTCTTGCATCATTAGCACTGCCATTCATTGGGTAACCATAGCTGTCATGTTATTACAAATGGGACTGTTCTAAGCATCTTTCTAGCTTCTATGCAATATTATCAAAAGGGAATTTTTTTTTTTTTTTTTTTTTGGCTGCGTTGGGTCTTCGTTGCTGCACATGAGCTTTCTCTAGTTGTGGTGAGTGGGGGCTACTCTTCATTGTGGTGCATGGGCTTCTCACTGCAGTGACTTCTCTCGCTATGGAGCATGGGCTCTAGGCACTCAGGATTCAGTAGTTGTGGCCCATGGGCTCAGTAGTTGTGGCGCACAGGCTTAGTTGCTCCACGGCATGTGGGATCTTCCCAGGCAAGGGATCAAACCCATGTCCCCTGCATTGGCAGGCGGATTCTTAACCACTGCACCACCAGGGAAGTCCAAAAGGGAAAATTTAAACAGAACTATACAACAGCTCCTAAGGGCGGTTAGAATGTGTGCAATCAGAATATTTCTTTTCGACTGAAAAAAGAGATCTAAATGAAAGTAGGTAAAAAAAGATATTTTATAGGGTAATCTCGAATCCATTCTATTTTATGGTAATTTGCAAGTTTTTAACGGTTTCATTTGGCTCCCAGAGGACTTGTGACACATCCCTGGTCACCAGTGTTCTAGAATACCTCTGAAAACTGCAGTTCAAAAATTCAGGAAGGGTGGGAAGAAAAACAGATAAGATTCCTTGAGAAGAGAGAAGAGACCAATGGGAAGGGATAAAAATCAATCTCAAAAATGCTCAAGAGGAAAGAATAAGCTGCCCTGTTAATGAGCTGGGTTCTTTGTGCCCCTTCTATAAGGCTCTTTAATTTTCTTCATAATCAAGTCCTCCAGCCAATGGTTCCTCTGTCTCAGCACGGCCCCTCCTTCCCCAGCCCAGTTTGATTTGGATGCCTCAGATGGAGGGTGGTATCTGACCTCAAGTAGGGGCAGTGAAGAGTCTACCAGAAATGACCTTGCTCTCTTAATTTTACGCTTTGAATAACACCTTGGGGAGCCTGGAGAGGCATCTAGTGTCTTCATCTACAATATACTGAGCTTAACCACAGGAGCATTTGTAGTTAATTTCAGAAATCTGATTGCAGTCAAGTAATCAATAACCCTATTTCTAACAAGGTTCCTTGTTTGGCCTAATTCAGACAAATCAGCAGGCAAAGAAATTGATTTCTTTTCCTGATACTTTCCTGAGTTTTATACTAATTGCTTGAGGAGTATTTCAATCAAAGACCATAAAAAAAATGAAAACAGTGTTCTGTGGTCAAATACATTGGCAAAACACAGCATCCTACATCCCTCTCTTGGACATTCAGTGGACCTACTGGTATAGTAAAGGCTCTGAGAAGTCCTGTAGTAAAGAAGCTTATTTAATTTTATATAATTCAGTCTTTTCAAAATTAATGTGACCACAGACATTTTTAAAAATCACAGAACACCTATTAATATGGTTTGAGAAATGCTGTGCTAAAGCACATGCCTTTAGGAAAGGTAACAAAATAGTGCTTGGAAATATTTACGATTTTTATTAAACATTTACTAGGTACCCAATTAAAATAGACAACCTTACTGGACGCTTGGACCACAAGGCTAATTTATAGAAAAAATAGGAATCTGGACACTCCCTGGTTGTCCAGTGGTTAGAACTTGACACTTTCACTGTGAAGGAAGAAAGGGAGGGAGAGAGGAAGGAAGGAAGGAAGAAGGTGGGGGGTGGCGGGAGAGGGAGGGAGTGGGAGAGAGAGAGAGAGGGAGAGAGAGAGGGAGAAAAAGAAAGAAAGAAAGGGAAAGAGAAAGAAAGAAAAAGAAAAAGAAAGAAAGAATCTTACCCCATTTTCTAGACTGGAAATATTGACTATGAGAAGAAGTAATAGATTAACCAGCCAAAAATTCACCTTTACCATATGACCCTTTGGTTAAAAGCTAGAAAGAAATCAGCTAACAAGGGTTGTGTCTAATAAAATCATCAATGCATGTTGTATTTACCATCAGCCAGCTGTGGCTCACAGCCCCCTGGTGAGTGTGTATTTAACATGTAAATATGGCTAGGCTGGCTGTTCCCAGGGTCGCCCTGTCCTTTGATCATCACCATCTGGAAAAGAAGATCAGTTTCGCCTGGCCCCTCATCCTCTCATGGCTGATTCTGAACTCTTGATTATAAACAACTCTGCAATCAAAACGCTGCTTTGGTTGGTACCAGCTACAGCAAATCAGCAGAGTTAAATGATCAAAAGCTTAGCATCAAAAAGAAAAACACAACCCAAGAAAGAAATGGGTAAAGGACAAATAGGCCATTCGTACAAAGGGAAATTCAATGGCTCTTAAATACGTGAAAAGATACACAAGTTCATCAGAAAAGAAGTACAATTCTTCAGTGAGGTACTTATTTTTATCCTATAATGACAAAATAAGCAGGCCCATGTAGGTGGAGAGCAATTTGGCCATATCTATCAAACTTTAACACAGACACACATGCTCAGTGTGTATATACTCGTGGATGGAGAAATAACATATCTCAGGGCTATTCAATGCAGCCCTGTTAATCAGAAAGATTAGAAACAACCTAAATACCACCATGAGCAGCTGGCTAATCACCCACACAATGAAAGCCTATGTGGTCTGCAAAAAAGAATGAAGTAGCTTTATGTGTACTGATAGAGAAGATTGTCAAATTACCATGCTTTCAGCCACATGACACACAGGATGAATGCACAATAGGAAGGCATGCATGCACACACACTTGCACACATGTGATCATGTACATGTGTATCTGTGGGTGTATAAGGGCTCACGTTTGTTAAGTATTCCTTGCACATGTAAGTGTGTGTATATCTCCAGAAGGACATACGAAAAATTGGTAGCTTTACTATGTACTTGTGTTCTCTGCACTTTTCAGTATTTTGAAATACAGGAAAAGTAGATCAAAAAGGAGGCAAGAATAAGCCAAGAAGAAAAGCAGTGAGAGAAGGGAATTAGCCCAGGATGCTGCCAACAGCCAGAACTCGGCTCAGGTGAATGAGAGAAGCAGTGACCCAACAGTCTGGGAAATTTCTTTCCCAGAAAGAAACTGCCTGGCTGAGAGACAGAAGAGGCAGGGAGGGAGACTTCATTTTCATCCTGTACCCTTTTATCATCAGCTTTATGTGCATGTATTACCTTTGAGGAAAAAATGTTTGCGATTCGATTCCTTCCCTCTATAGGTTTACATATAAATCAAATATGTAAGCTGCTTGATTTTCTTATGGTCACTATGTCATTATGTTTAATATTTTAAAAAAAACATTATTCTAAAGGCAGTGGGATGGTGGGTGGGAATCAATCAAGAGAAGAGAATACAGGAAAAGATGGAAACCTATGCAGCCCTGAGAAAAACCACATCCACATTCAACAATGAGTAAATCTTACAAATATCTTCAAATAAAGCCACACACACACACAAATACATACTGTATCCCATTCCAAATCATTCCAAATGTCCGATTCCATTTATACACAAAGTTTGAAAACATGCACAACTAAACTACAGTGTTTAGGGACATATACTTAGGTGGTAAAAGCATAAAGGAAGTCAAGGGAGTTATTACTACAAAAATGAGGATGGAGGTTACCTCTGAGGAGGGAGAGAGGGGTTGGGTAGGAAGGACTTGGGTGGGGCTTCAGGGGCCCCGGCAATGTTTCCATGTTTGACTTGGGTGGTTACTTACAGATGTGCTCACTTAATAGTGATCTGTTAAACTATGTACTTGTTTTCTATGCACTTTTCAATATTTCAAAATATAGGAAAAGTGGATCAAAAAGGAGACAAGAATAAGCCAAGAAGAAAAGTAGTGACAGAAGGGAACTAGCCCAGAATGCTGACGACGGCCAGAACGCAGCAGAGGTGAATGAGAGAAGCAGTGAGCCAGGTTCTCCTGGGGGCTCTGGTTGGACGTGACCTGGAGGGAGTCAAGTTGGAGGGGGAAGGGGGTGGTATTAAGAAAAGTGTGTCCTATCCACTCCCAGCCCTGCTGCCAGGAGGGGCTCTGCTTCTCTTCGCAAATACATATCGGTCACTGAGCTGGATCCTTCCATTCTAACCTGGGCCCAGAACCATCAACAGGCACAAGGGGTAGAGCAGAAGGCGAGATTCAACAACTCATGAAATCAACCCTGCCCGGGAAAGTGAACGAAGCTCCTCGACCTCGTGCCTTGGATTCTGGTCTTCCTAGATTAGGCTCCACCTCTGTGGACATACACGCATGGTCTCTGGAATGCATAGATGGAGAAAATACAGGTCAGCTGTAATCATGACATGTCTTGTAGCAGCGGTTCTCAGAGTGAGGATTCTAGACCAGCGGCAGGATCATCGCCTGAGAACTTGTTAAAAATTCTCAGGCACCACCCTGGAACTGTCATATCAGAACCTCCCGGCAATGTGTTTTCACAAGCCTCCCCAGGTGATTCTCACCCACACACAAGTGTGAGAACCACTCACTTAAAATAAGGTAGAACTAGGGGTTAGCAGATGCAAACTGTTACATATCGAATGGATAAACAATAAGGTCCTACCGTATAGCACCAGGAACTATATTCAATTTCTTGAGATAAACCATGATGGGAAAGAATACAAAAAAGAATGTATATATATATACGTATAACTGAGTCCCTTTGCTGTACAGCAGAAATTAACATAACACTGTAAATCAACTGTACTTCAATTTTAAAAAAGCAAAAAACAAAATAAGGTAGAACTGGAACCCATTTCAATGGAAACCATCTCTCCATCAGACACACTCCCTACCTTGAGGAGCCCATTGTTTCTTCAGGGTAGGTTGGAGAGATACTTAAACACATACAGGAGTGAAGACAATGTATAACGTGTAAGAAAATGTAAGGGAAGAGCTAAGCCCTTGGCAGGACAGGAATTCTAAGTAGCAGCAGTGAATCCGGCCAGGCTATGGTGGCATCAGTGAACACTTTTTGGATGAGTTGCCTCTTGAGGGGATTCTTAAAAGCTACCCCCAAATCATGCCTATACAGGGAGAGGAGAGGGGTGAAGGGCATTCCAGGTGTAAAAACAACAGCAGCAACCAAAGCACAAATGCAGAAAATAGCCTGGCCTGGATTCACATGTGAAGAGCTGAGTGTCGGGGCACCACAGGGCAGCTCCCAGGAAGGAGAGGAGAAGAGCTGAGAGCCTGTGGATGGATGGAGCCTGGTACGGCATGCAGAGGGCAGGGGAGATCTACCGGGAGCTTCAGGAGGGGACTGTTATGGTCAGACCATGGTTTGCCTGGGTCACAGTCGCAGCAGTGAGGAGGATATATTTGAAAGGAACAAGTCTAGAGGCAGAAGACAACTGCAATCATGGAAGGGAGAGTTGATGAGAGCCTGACCGAGGGCTAAGGGGATGAAAATGGGGAGAAAACAGATTCAAGAACTATAGGACAGCTGACTCAATGTGAGCAAGAAAGAATGAGAAATCAAAATGAAATCAGGAGAAAGACAAGTAGCATATGATATCACTTAAATGTGGAGTCTGAGAAAATGATACAAATGAACTTATTTGCTAGACAGAAATAGACTCACAGACATAGAGACAAACTTACAGTTACCAAAGGGGAAAGGCAGGGGAGGGATAAATTGGGAATTTGGGATTAATTGATACATACTATACTACATAAAAAGCAGGTAACCCACAAGGACCTACAGTATAGCACAGGGAACTATATTCGATATCTTGTAATAACATATAATGGAAAAGAATCTGAAAAATAATATATACACATATATACCTGAATCACTTTGCTGTACATCTGGAACATTGTAAATCAACTATACTTCAGTGAAAATAAATATAAATTTAAAAAATAAAATAAAAATCAAAATGAGAAAAAAGTGACCCCGGGATCCTAGTTTGGGTCACAGAGATGCCACAGATGAGCTAGAGAACTTAAGAGGCATCCATCTGGTTGGGGGGATGATGCATTTTCAGATCTGGTGAACTGAAGGCCCCCATAGGACCCCCGGGTGGAAACGTCCATCCAGGAGCCGTAGAAACCAAGCTGCAATTCCAGGCTGAGGTTCAGGTCAGAGATACAGATCTGAAGGTCCTCCACATTCAGATGTTAGTTGAAATCATGAGCATGAATGGATTACATAGGAAGGGAGGGTTGAGGCAGCACAGTGAGCCAAGAGCAGAGCAAGTTGTGTAAGTAGCGGGCGGAGGAGGAGGAAGCCATGAGAGACTTCGAGGCTCAGGGAGAAGTTAGGAGGTTACGGAAGTGAGAGGATGCAGGGAGGAGCAGGTAGCGAGCTGCCCAATAAGAAAGGACATAGATGCCCAAGGATTTGGTGATCAGAAAATTACACTGGTGACCTGATTGAAATACGTTTCTTGTGGGTAAGAAACTAAAGGGGAGTTGGGCTCATTAGGAGGGGGAGACTTCAGGGGCCAGGAGAGGGGGGTTAAGGACACAGGAAGAGAGGGGATGGCTGATGGTAGGGGAGAATAGGGCAGGCAGGACAGCTCCAACGTGAGGGGCAGAGAAGGATGAGCGAGGGTTTGAACAGCCTTGACTTTCCTGACTTATGAAGCACCCTCCGGAGAGTGGTGACAGTTTGAACAGCTTTTGAGAAAATGGGAAAGGCGCTAAGTATGGGTGGGTAAGAGGCTGGAGTCAAGATTTTATGGCGTTTGTCTGCTTGACTATGTGGTGTTTGTAGCATTCAGCTCTGTCGCTCCCCACCCCCACCACCAAATAAAAGAAAGAAGGAAACTTAAAAACTGATAGATTGAAGGCACAATAAAAGACTAAATGCTGCTGTTTGCTTGTGGAAAAAAAAGAAAAAACACACAACTTCACTCTTGTTCACACTTGCTACTCAAGGTGTGGACCAACTGCATCACCTGACATCCGGTTAGGAATGCATAATTTCAGGCCATTGCCCCAGACCTGGCACCAGAAGGCATTTTAACAAGATCCCCAATGGATTCCTGCGCACCTTGACTGTGGGATGAGTTGCTCTGGACTCTACTGGAATCCCCAAGGCGGGGCTTTTATCCTGATGCTCAGGGCTCAACCAGCAGGGATTTTTGCATTACACTGGGGAGAGCTCAGCAAAGGTCCCAGGTGACCCTAATTTGCAGGAGAGGTTGCTATCCAGTGTTAAAAGCAGCGTTTCCCAGCCTTTCTCCTGCCTCCATCACAACTGTGAGTGAGGAACCCGCCCTACAATACACCTTGTCCCTGAAGCAATATACCACAGGGTATGAGCAAGGCAGGACTTTAGGTATTTTATACTGTTTTGAATCTCCACATGGGATGTGGGTCAAAAATTCAAAATGCATCTAATTAAATGGAAAACATAGCTGCTCAGCAGGTTTCCTGGATTTCCTAGGATTTCCATATTTTAATGGACTAGCTTAATGTTTTTTAAAAAATATTTATTATTTTATTTATTTATTTTTGGCTGCGTTGGGTCTTTGTTCATTTGCGCGGGCTTTCTCTAGTTGTGGAGAGCGGGGGCTACTCTTCATTGCGGTGCGCGGGTTTCTCAGTGCAGTGGCTTCTCTTGCTGTGGAGCACAGGCTCTAAGCGCAAAGCCTTCAGTAGCTGTGGCTCGCAGGCTTTAGAGCGCAGGCTCAGTAGTTGTAGTGCGTGGGCTTAGTTGCTCTAAGGCATGTGGGATCATCCTGGACCAGGGCTCAAACCCGTATCCCAGGCATTGGCAGGCGGATTCCTAACCACTGTACCACCAGGGAAGTCCCGCTTAATCTGTCTTTTGATTCCAGTTAAAAATTCAGGGATGCTCTAAAGATCAACACCCTTAATTCTGTATTTTTATCTGAAAGTCGCTTTCATCAGGGATCCAGCTGCCTTTGTTTTGTTGAGGCCACATCCAGTCTGAATTTATGTCAAGAGCGAGAACTTCCTATGTCCTGATGCTCATGCTCTGATATCTTTAAACCTTAATGACTAAACATTCCACCTTAACACTGTCAACCAATGATCATTTCGCTCCCGAATGGAATTTTGAGCAACAAAATTCTGAGATAGAGAAGACTTTTAAACAAACGCAGCTTTATATTTTCAAGCACAGAGAGCCACCCAACACCATTGAGAAGACAGGTCTTTGGGGGCAGCCTCTCATGGAGGGAGCGACGTGGGTGCCGAGCCTGTCAGCTGCTCGCAGCCCTGTGCTTCAGAGGCACCTGGAAGTGATCTTACAAGTGGTTCAGCATCGCCTGCATCATCTTGTTCACAGTATTATTTGGCTTTCAACAAAAAACAAAAACAAAGGACACTAAAGCCTCTATCTGAATCATCTCGATTCCAAAGTTGTAGAATCAGAATTATTCAGTTCTCCTGGACACTAGCCACGTGTCTTTGCTAACTTCACAAGCACAGACGGTATGCAAACTGGGCAAGTGTGTACTCCAGGAGCCCAGGGTGGGGTGGGGGTGCCTGTATGCTTATGGAGGGGGCGGGGGGGGGGCGGACAGGTATTCACCGGAGAGGCTCCTCTCCTAAAACTGAACTCACCTCTCCTTAAGAATATTCAGCGTGGGAACTAAAGTTCAGTGCTATTGCCTTGTGCTTAAGAATTTTAAATTCTGACACTTCCCAGGGACGACGCTGCACCATTCTTGGTCATTTCTCACCACTTCATCCTATATTTCTAAGCTAGCCAGCAACACAACTGGAATGCCTACAAATATCTAAAACTGGCCAAGTTCAATAATCCTCTCCTTGACCTACAAGGGGCTCCGCCCACTACTACTCATCCCCACAGACAGCTCTGTTACCCACTGGGGCGGAAAGCACCTTCCAAAGGCAGCTGCAACAGTATCTCCCATCCTGCAACCTGATCTTGTTACTCCCCCATCAAGAGAGGTGTCTAATTTCCTTTCCCTTGAATCAAGGCTGGCCTCAGTGACTCTTCTGTAACCAAGAGAAGTTATTAGCACAAGGCATGCTGTGTGAATTCTGTGACCGGCTTTTGCTTTGATCTCTTGGCACGCTGGTTCTCCAGATGGTGCCTCTAGGACACTCCCATGGTAGCCCAGTGTCATGCTGGGAGAAGCCCAGACACGCGGAGGTGCTCCCATTGAAAGACCCAGTTGAGCCTTTGAGTTACCAGCTCGGGTGCCAGACACAGGCGTAAAGGAGCTTCCAGGTGATTCCAGGCCCCAGCATTTCAAGTCACCTCAGCCGCTCATCTCCATAGCAGAGGGCCCAGATATCCTAGAGCAGAAACAAACCGTCTCTGCTGGGTCTTGTCCGAATTCCTGATTCACAGAATCTGTGTACATCATGAAATGGTCATTTAATGCCAATAAGTTGAGAGTGTGTTTTATGCAGCAACAGATAACTGGAATATTCCCTGGGGGTGGGGAGCCTAAGCCAGAAATTATTCCCCAGGCCTCCTTTTCCCTTGACCCTCCCATCTCACGGGATCTGTGAACGTCACATCCCTAACATATGTCACGATCTGTCCCCTTCTCTCCATCCTGGCCGTCCTGGTTTTGATCCTCACTTGGATCATTATCTACTCCCTTCTCCCCACTGCTGCCGACGCGGGGTGTCCAGAACAAATGTATGTACTATGTGCGGTGATGGAACAATCATGGCCTCAGTTCTCATGAAGCCAAAGGTCTCCTGGGCGAGCTTCGTCCCTACTTCACACAGTCATCCGAGGACATAATCACAAATGCCGAGGGGTATGAAGGGACGTGCAAGGGGCTCTGAGACCAGACAACAGGGGTCTGCTCCAGGCTGGGGCTGGGACTCAGGGAAGGCTTCTTTAAGGAAGTGACGCCCGTATGGAGCCCTGATGAGTGAGAAGGAGCCGGCCACAGGGAAGGGGCTGCTCTGGGCGTTAGGAGGAATGGATGGGAAGTCGTGGAGGAGGCAAAGACTTACCTGAACCAGGAACTGAGCATAGAACAGGGTGAACAGAATGTGTGAATACGGCCACGAGCCGCAGGCAGCCAGCTCCATCAGGAGAGGGAGACGGAGCCCAATCACACGGGCCTGAGCCACCAAGGAAAGGAGGTGGAATCAGATCCCAGGGCAGAGCGGTCTTCTGCCGTGATGGAGACTGGACTGCGAGGAGGAGGCCTAGCTACGGAGCGGCTGTAGTGGGAGGAGGCCGCTGCACACCCGGCCCTGTTATTTTCAGCCTAAACTGCCGGCATGGCTCCCTGAGGCCCTCAGGAAAGTGTCCCAACTCTTTACCACGGCCACCGCCCCACCCCATCATGGAGCTCCAAGAATGACTCGAAATTCCCCGAACTCTCAGCCCCTTGGAGCCTTCCTTCATGCTGCCTCAGCCTGGCACGTCCTGCCCCTGAGACCACAGGGGTCAATTTGCCTCTCACACTTACTTAGCACTCAGGGCAGACGTCCTCACCTCCAGGAAGCCTTCCTTGACCATGGAAGGCCTCCGAAGAGCTCACCTGGTTCCCTAGTCATACCTCTGTTGAACCCCGATGCTGTCAGTCACAAATACCCCACCAGCCTAAGGCCCCAACACCAGCTTGGAATAAGACAGATTGGACGTTGGGTCTTCGGAGCACTTAACAGATTTAGCCGGGAGGTGGGTAACGTACAACCAGTATAAAATAAAAACCAGTCGTTTCTAAGTTACACTGTGATGGATGCTGAAAAGGAGGGGAGTGAGATTACACTAATCCTCTCCTCACAACATCCTCATTCCCCCAGGCTGAATTCCAGCCCCTCCACGTGCCAGAGGCATGCCACCCTCCCTCCTGACACAGAGCCTCTGGATGTGATCTCCTATTCAGGAGCCTCCTTCCTCTCCCGGCCCCTAGTTAATTCCTCCTCATCTTTCACTTGGCAGCTCAGGCAGGCCTTTCCACAAGGAAGCCTTCCCTGACCCCCTCTCCAGGGCAGACACTTTCGTCACAGCTCTTGGCGCGGAACCACAGGTTAATGCATTAAAAGACCAAGTCACTGCATGAGTGACACTCTTTTTGCAACTTTAGCTTTGTCCCTGACGTTTTATGTGTGTGTGGGTGGACTCTTCCATAAAGACAGCTCTCTGCCTTCTCTGTTTGAAGACTCTTATACCCTGCCCCCCTGCAGGTGTGCTGAACTATCAGAGACCCGGTCTAAGGTTTTATCTGAGAAGCCAGTGGGGCACAGGAAAGCCTGAGGGTGGGGTCAGCGTAACTGTCCACAGGTCTGCAAAACAAGAGAAAGCTGGAGAAGGCTGAACTAACAGGAAAGCCTTATAAGATGGCAGAAGCAGGGATGACACTAAGTCACCAGAAGTTTCCTTAAATATATAGACAGACTCATTACTGGGAAATTAATTGTTCTTCAGCCCATCCATCTCTCCATCCATTCACTGTACTTAGATTTGGGGATGGAAGGATCTATTAAAAAGAGGGACTCAGCAGCTTCAGCCTGGGGGTGGTCCAGGAGAATCTGAATACCCCAAAGGGAAGTGGAAGGGTCAGGAAGAAGATCTGATGATGGAAAGATGAGAGAGGAGATGATGAGTGGGGGTGATAACAGCTAACATTTATTGAGTATTTACTGCATGCCTGAAACTGTTCTCATTCCTTTATATTTATTTTCTGATTTAATCCTCACAACCACCCAATGAAGTAGGTACTCACATCATGTCCGTTTTACAGATGGGGACATTGAGGCCCAGAGAGAGGAGGTCCTTTCCTCAAGGTCACACAGCTAGGAAGTGGTGAAGCCAAGGCTGAAATCCACACAGCCCACGCCCAACATCTTCCCTCTTCACCACCACACACTCTGCCTCTCAGAGTCACATACAGAGATGCAGTACATGGAGTGGATTAAAGGGGATTAGCTTGTCAAAGGTAGACTTGTAGACAGAGAACAAAGGATGACAGGGAATGGGGACATTTTAAGAGTGGAAGGAAGAGTAGCCAGAAGGAAGGAGAAACAGGAGTATTGGGACAAAAGGATGTTGTCACCTGCCAGGAAGGCCAGCGTTTCCTGAAGGAGAGGCTGTCAAAAAGGTCAAGCACTTCAAAGCAAACAGAGGTGGGGAGAAAATGGTTGACAAAGAGCTCTCTGGACTTGGCACTGGGGTTCTTGGTGATCTTTAAGGAAGTGTCACCCAGAGGGAGGTGGGGCAGCCCACGGGGTGAAGGACTGGGAGAACGGGAGGATGTGATGGTAGAGAAATGGGTTTTCAGAAGCTTGGTCATGAAAACAGGAGACACAACTGCAGCCGGAGGCAGAAAGCAGGATTTAGGGAAGCGGTAAGTGTATTTGTAAGCCAGCCAGCAAGGGAAGAGGGGACAGTTAACTGAGAAAGCAGCGTTGCCGAGGAGGCAGGAGACAGCTTTCTAATTCCACCCCCAGGCTCAGAAGAGCGAGCCAAGGTGCGCTAATGCAGAACACTTACTGATTCCCAAGGACCTCGTCTCTACACTGGCTCCTGACTGGCACAGAATTACCCAAGGAGTTGACCTGGGGACACCAGGATGGCAGGGGGATAAGCTACACAAATAGGCAAACAAACCAAAAAATTACCTAGAGTCAAGGAATTCTGGAGTCAAGGAATTTTAGGCTGAATGAAATGAAACTGGTTTCTTTGAAGTCAGATATTTTCGGATCATTTTATATTAACAGACAACCTTAAACCCCAAGAAAAGGATAAAGAATTCTAACTTTGTGGTCTCAGGGAACCACAGAATCTTTGTGTCTGGGAATATCTGGCAGAACTAGTGTTTCTCAGAACACACTCTGGGATAGACTGTTCTTGTGTGTTCAGGAAATGAGAACATTCATCCCATTGAATGAAAACATTCCCACTCATTTTTGTCAACAGTTGCTCAAAGGAAACCAAAGGTAAAGGTACTTTAGTAAAATCTGTGGGCTTCTTCCTTCGTGGCACATTTTTTTTTTAAGATTTATGCATTATTTACTTATTTTTGGCTGCGTCGGGTCTTTGTTGCAGCACGCAGGATCTTTGTTGAGGCACACGGGGTCTTCATTGCTATGCGCAGGCTTCTCTCTAGTCGTGGCATGCAGGTTTTCTCTTCTCTAGTTGTGGCACGCAGGCTCCAGAGCATGTGGGCTCTGTAGTTTGCAGCACACGAACTCAGTAGTTGTGGTGCACAGGCTTAGTTGCTCCGTGGCATGTGGGATCTTAGTTCCCTGATCAGGGATCAAACCCGCATCCCCTGCATTGGAAGGCAGATTCTTAACCACTGGACCACCAGGGAGGTCCCATTCATGGCACATTCGAACAGCAGGCCTACACCTGTTCTTGCTTCTCACAGTACAAACATCTGATGGAGTGGGAGGTTGGGGTTAGCAGATGTAAGCTATTATGTAAGGAATGGATAAACAACAAAGTCCTACTGTAGAGCACAGGGTATTATATTCAGTATCCTATGATAAACCACAATGGAGAAGAATATAAAAAAAGAATGGATATATATGTATAACTGAATCCCTTTGCTGTATAGCAGACATTAACAACATTATAAAAATCAACTATACTTCAATAAAAAAGAAAGGCACTTGCAGTGGGTCTCTCAAAACGCTTACTAAAGCTCAGCGGGGCTAAAGCATCTTTATAAAAAGAAAACCAACTTTCTGCACTAAGGTATAGTTAAAAAAATGAACATGGTTCACACACTTTTAGACACTGATTGGCTGTAACAGGCCTGGGTCCCTGGTGTCACTCAACTGGATGGTACTTCACAGAGTGACTCACGCTCTGTTCTACAGAAGTGAATTCTGTGAAGAAAACTGTCCACGTGAAATGTCAAGACAGGTGACACTTAAAAAGGAAAGTCGGAGTGACACCAATCTTCACTGGGAAAATACCGAAGTGAGAATATGGGAAAAAATTAAAAGAAGGGGAAAGAGGGATGCAAAGGAAGAAGGGAGGGAGAGAGGAGGGGAGGAGAGGAAGCAGATTGGTTGTGAGTGACTCAGGGCAGATGCGGGAATGGAAGGATAGAGGTCTAGCACTTACCAAATGTCCTCTGTGTTTGGAAAGGGCATGCAGAGGTGTTAGGATAATAATATTTTGGGAGAATTCCCTGGCAGTCCAGTGGTTAGGACTCAGCACTTTCACTGCTAGGTCCCCAGTTCAATCACTGGTTGGGGAACTAAGATCCCACAAGCTTCACGGTGTGGCCAATAATAATAATAATAATAATTTTTTTTTAAGTCACAGCAAAGTCACTTGACAAGCATTTTTGAGAACCACCAAATTCCCCTAAAAATATAAGCCAGCACTGGAAAAGACTCTGAAGAGCCAAGATCAAGTCAGAGCTCCCTCAATGCCTGTGTTCTGGGTGTAGAAATCTACAAGAAATGTGACCTGTGAACCAAACAATCAGAAAGAGCCCTGGGCAGCAGAATGTGAAGACAGAGTTGGAAAAAAACAGGTGAGAGTTTCCACCCACTACGTGCCCCTCTGACATTTCTGCAGGCACCCAACTTCATCTCTCTGCCTTCTCCCGGACCGCACACCGGGTGACGTGGCACCGAGCACCAACAGCAAAGTCCACCCCTAACGGCACCAAGCCAGTTCTCTGCCAGCTTATCAGATATCCACATGTGGTAGAGATTCCAAGATTGTGATATGAAACTTCGAAGCACAGTGGGAGAAGGAATGAGGAAGAAACACATCATGTACCGTTTGGGCGACTGACTGGAACTCCCCCAGCTAACTTGTCAGGCTACTTCAGCTTCAGCCCCAACCAAACACTATCCAGTCTGGACCTGTTATAACAGAAGCCACATACCTCTTCAGACCGGCAGTGATTCCATTTCAATGTAGCTCAATTATCATGATTTTAGTGCCTTCTGCTTCAAGGCAGAAAGCACATATATACAACAGCTTAAAATTACAGCCAGAAATCCACAGTAAGATCTGATCATTCTAAATGTTTGATACACAAAGCTGAAGATGGGCAAATGATATACATGAGTTGATGGCCTCCCCAGGTTTTGGAAGACTGTGGTGGGAGGGGGCCCTCGTGGGTACATGCACACCCCCACATCGAGACCTCCCCACACAGAAGAGCAGAAGACAGGCACCATCTAACCAGAGCAGGAAGGATTATTACATAAGTAGGATGTTATGCTTTGTCACTTTTTTTTACAGGTGAAACCTGTTTGGGGGAAAAAAAGGGGAAAAAAATAACCAGCTTAACAGGCAGCAGAACCCTGGAGGGAAAGACTGGGGGGCAGGGAGTGACATAAAGGAAGCAGGCTTCAGGCAGGCCTGGAAGGTCAGATCAGCAAAGATGGAGATTCTGGGGAAACCAGAGGTTATTCTGATTGAGGCTGGGAGAGGCATCTGGGGAGTCACAAAGAGAACAATTTCCTGGAGATTTCTGTGAATGGGAAACTAAAGTTATTTAGCTGGAATTCAAGGGACCGTGAAGGAAAACATTTTCAACCAGAAACCTGGAGCAAATCTGGGATCTAAAGAGAAAAGGATCAGCTTCCTCATGGAGCAAAGGAAAAAAAGACCACGTGTGTTTGCCAGGGTGGGAGAACCAGTAGGAAATGAAATAGAAAAACCACAAGGGAAAAAGCATAACCATGAAAGTCAGCTATGTTCTGTTGCCCTAAATGACAGACTGTCTATGGCCATTTTCAAGAAACATCAGTAACACCGAGCAGTTGAGACAGAGACCATATGACTCATGAAGCCTGAGATATTTACTGTCTGGGCCCTACAGAAAACGTTCGCCAATCCGTGGTCTAGACCCTGCCTTAAAGCTGCCCTGATTCTGTGCAGGGAGCACAGTTTTGCTGTATCACAGGCCCCTCATGGCAAGCAGAAACCCATAATTTTTTTTTTTATTTTTTTACTCGAGTCAAAACCATTTTCCATTCACAAATGACTGAACAAAAGGTATGGCGACTCCAAGGTTCCTGGGTGCGGTCACAAGCAAATTCTTCCACACTCAGCTCCCTTCTGAAAACACAGGCACGAAGCAAAACCTTCCATTTGCTCTGCAGAACTTGTCAGCTATGGTCCAGCAGCCCTACCACACCGAGGACAATGTGTACTAGTCCAAGCCCATCAAGTTTCCTGTGAAGCTAAGAGAAGGAAGATGCCTCCTGGGCCGTCTGTCTTTTGCATCTGTTGCCATTGCCCACGTGAGGACGGACAAGTACCTAATTTCCGGGTCCCAGCGTGTTACCTTTTTTGAATGGCTCTCGGTTTTCCTCCGCTTCTCTGTTGACGCGATTCTGCTCTGGTTCCACCGCAGGCTCCTGGTCTTCAAGTTCATCTTCTGTTTCGTCATCACTGTAAGGGACCACTTCGTCATTAGGTTGAGAATCCTCCTCAAATGTTGTTTCTGAGTCTCCTTCTGTATTCATTCTGCTGGCAAACTGGAACTACCTGTTTTATAGGAAAGAGAAACCAGAATGAAATAACAACTCGTGCCCAGTTTCTGGTTGAATTCTGCCTGCATTCGCTTACAATGCTTTTAACAGAACACTGTGTACTAACATGGAGATATGTCTGAATAATGACCCCCATGTTCAAAGTATCATGCAAATAAGAACAAAACCATTCATTATTGATCAACGGCTCAAATGAGAATTTACAACAGTAATGTACCTGCAGAGCGCTTTTTTTTAAGGGTATACAAGCTTTAAGGTTGGATTTCATTTGTGGATCTCTACCCAGCAAAATTATTTGGTTCACAACGAACATTAAAATAAAATGAAACAGATTTTGGAATATCATAGTACAGCATGCATAGAAAGTTAGTACTGTTTGGTGAAACACTGTCACAAAACTGACCCATAGATATGATCATTTGCATTGTGGGTCTTAATGGAATTAAATTTCTTTTGGAAATTGTGGATTGCTGGCAAAATCTGAAAACCACTGTCCTAAGATATCTGGTTTCTGCTAATGCTAATATTCTGAGCTTTTACTCTGTGATGCATTTTAAATACAAGCTTAGGTCCTCAAATTTTACTAATAACTTCTTGGAAGCACATTCTAGCCTATTTCTCTAACTGCCACCACCCATGCCCTGTATCTAGAATTTATGTTTGTGTATACACCACTGTATTAAGTGACACTATACAAGTGCCAAGTACAACCTCAGTTATATTTATATTAGGAAAATATTTACACTAATACCTCAGGCTCTGTGAGAACAGACATACAGCTTGGTATTATTTACATGTGTTTCATACTGATATGTACTCAGCATCCTTAACAGTGGCAGCTCTGGGACTTCCTAGGTGGCACAGTGGTTGAGAATCCACCTGCCAAGGCAGGGGACACAGGTTCGATCCCTGCTCCAGGAAGATCCCACATGCCACAGAGCAACTAGGCCCATGCGCCACAATTACTGAGCCTGCGGTCTAGAGCCCGTGAGTCACAACTGTTGAGCCCGTGTGCCTCGACTACTGAAGCCCACGCGCCTAGAGCCCGTGCTCCACAGCAAGAGAAGCCACTGCAATGAAGAGCCCGTGTATCGCAATGAAGACCCAATGCAGCCAATAAATAAATAAATAAATTTAATCTAAAAAAATAAAATAATGACAGCTCACATTTATTTAGTGTTAACTGCATGCAGGGCTCTGCAAGAACTGCTTTATAAACACTGGCTCCTTGAAACGTCGCATATCACCATAGTGAAGGTATTATTGTTATTTGTACTCTATAGAGGAGAAGAGCAGACCTTTGCAAGACTGTATAACTTGTACAATAATTACTGAAATTTTGAAGTAAGAACAATTGCTTTCCAAGGAGACATCTTTTATATTCTACTTTTATGTTACAGTTTGTTAGATATTTTCATCAAGTGTTAGTTGCCTTGAGTGGAACTATTTAGCTGGCTGCATGCTTTATACCAAATCTAGCATCTTGAACATCTAAATTTTTATAACCACAAGTGTACATCTAGGAAATGTTCAAATATTTATGTGAGGATTTTGTCCAATATTATTTATTTATTTTTTAAAGTTGAGAATTCATTTTTTTAAGTTGTATCACTTTTTTAATTTTTTTTATTTATTTTTTAAAAAATTTATTTTTTGGCTGCATTGGGTCTTTGTTGCTGCTCATGGGCTTTCTCTAGTTGTGGCAAGCATGGACTGCTCTTTATTGTGGTGCGTGGGCTCCTCATTGTTGTGGCTTCTCCTGTTGCAGAGCACAGGCTCTAGAAATGTGGGCTTCAGTAGTTGTGGCACATGGGCTCAACAGTTGTGGCACACGGGCTTAGTTGCTCTGCAGCATCTGGGATCTTCCCGGACTAGGGATCAAACCCTTGTCCCCTGCATTGGTAGGCGGATTCTTAATCACCGTGCCACCAGGGAAGTCCCTCCAATATTATTTAAAACAAAACCCAGAAGAAACGTGGGTATCCAACGATTAGCAACTGTGTAAATCAATTATGGCATCCTCCCATTATTGGATGGTGCAGAACAATTTAGATCACGGTAGGAAGAGTTTTTAATGACATTGCAAAAATCCAGACACATTTAGTTGAAAGGTAGGTTAATGGTGCACAAGTACAGAACAGAGTAGTCCCAGTTATTCGCACACATTTATTCATTTTCCAAAATTTCAATGACTGCCATGCATGATTTTAAGGGAGCTGAGGCACGTAAAGTGCTCGATCCAGTATTTAGCCTGGTAAGTACTCACACATCCGTCGTTGTTATTGTTAATAATTATTTCCATAATTAGAAAAACTGTGATTTATAATAACAAATGGAACAGTGTGGGGAATCTATCCCTGTTGCCTTTCCCATCTCCAAAAACCACTTCTAAAATGCATCTACCCCTCACTAGGACGTAAAGTATTAGAGTATTACAAAATATGAGCATACTTAAGCACAGGCATATTCAGAGTTAAAACCTTTAATTGCCAAGTAGAACATTTTCCTTTTTTCCCAATTTTCTGTGGGTTAGTAAATGACTATTTCTTGGGATTTTACATGTGTTTAACTGGCCTTACTTGTGTTTTTATGCTTTAGCCAATATTTAAATTTAATACACTCCTTAAAAAATTCCCAAACTCTTAAAGGCAGACTTTCACCAGAAGTCTTTCAGAACGAAAATAATAAAAGCGGTGACCATTTATTGAGCACATACTATGTGTCAGGAAGGACAACCCTGTGAGGGAGATATTATCTACCCATCTTTCAGATAAGGAGACTGAGGCTCAGTGGCAAGTGGTAGAGTCATGATCTAATCTCTCCATTTCAGGGACATAGAAAATACTGAAAAGTCTGAAAGCACCATAGAGAAAATTTCTTTACTGTAGTGAATATACATAACATAAATTTACCATTTTAACCATTTTTAAGTATCCAGGTCAGTGGCATTAAGAGCATTCTAGAGAAACATTTTATATGTGATCATTCATCCTCATTATTGCCAAGTGTCTCCATGCTTATTTCCCATGTTAAGATTGGATCCAGGGACAAACCTGGCAGTCCAGTGGTTAGGACTCCATGCTTTTCACTTTCTGATCCCTGGTGGGGGAGCTAAAATCCTACAAGCCAAGAGGTGTGGCAAAAAAAAAAAAAAAAAGAAAGAAAGAAACAAAGAAAAAGATTGGATCCAGTCCTTTGAGGCTGAAGGAAGAGACAAACAAAAAGGAATAGATCTGACAACCACAATCACGTGATCCAAAGAAAGCAAACCGCTGCACAACCAACCAACTCACCACCTGAACATCCACCACCACAGGCCAGATCTGTGTGGCTGACTTGGAAGGCTGGGTGCGGAGCTCTAAGCTGAGCAGGAAGTTCTCTGCTGTATGTATGTGAGTGCAATACTCATGGAATAGTTTAGCTCTGTCATCTTAGGCTACCAAAGAAAAATTACTTAGAAATCATTTCTTTGAAGCCCTAGGGGACAGAAAGCAGTTTTCCAGGTCTAAACTATGATCCCTGTAAGGCAGGCACTACGTACAATATGCATTTGGAAACTTTATAATGTCTCTTCTCACCACCCCAGCATATTGTAGACACCTGTGCATTTATTCAACCTCCACTGAGCACCTGCGAGGCGCAGACTGCTACCTCAGGCACTAGGAACCGAACCAGCATCCAGGTTATTGAGGGATGCAGACAGGTAAATTATGTGTGACAGCTGCGAGACATAGCCAGGCCTGTCATTTCTCCCCAAACCCACGCCTCCAACCCATTTCCTCCTCTTCATCTCCCCGGCCACTGCCCTAATGCAGGCACCACCATCTCTTTCCTGAAATGCCGCAGATGGAGTCTAATAGGACTTCCCACCATCTGCTTCCACACAGTGACCAGAGTCATGCCAGTCTCCTGCTTAGACCCTTCCCGTGGGTTATGGACTGAACTGCCTTCCCTGAAAATTCAAAGATTGAAGCCCTAACCCTCAATGTGACTGTGTTTGAAGATAGGGCCTTTAAACAGGTGGCTGAGGCTAAATAACGTTACATGGCGGTTTCCCTGGTGGCGCGGTGGTTAAGAATCCACCTACCAATACAGGGACACAGGTTCAAGCCCTGGTCCAGGAAGATCCCACATGCCAAAGAGCAACTAAGCCCATGCGCCACAACTACTGAAGCCCACGTGCCTAGAGCCCAAGCTTCACAACAAGAGAAGCCACTGCAATGAGAAGCAATGCCCATGGTCAGATAAAATCATTACTGACCTGGATAAATCATGCCTGCTTTGGGAATGTGCAATAAACTACCAGGTATAGTGGTGGGAAAATGTCCCTAAATCATACAGTTGCCCTACTGATTGGGAATGGTACTGCTTCAACCTCTGCACAGGTGTGTAAC
Source organism: Hippopotamus amphibius kiboko (assembly GCF_030028045.1). Lineage (NCBI taxonomy): Eukaryota > Metazoa > Chordata > Mammalia > Artiodactyla > Hippopotamidae > Hippopotamus > Hippopotamus amphibius. The sequence continues at coordinate 98,025,142 of NC_080196.1, forward strand.
TAGAAGAGACACGCAATTCGAAATGCCTGAGGGAGCAACAAACCATCATCTGCTTTGTGTGAGGAAGCTGTGGTCATGCATCGTCTAATACCCAGTTCAATGTGGTATTTCATCATTAATCCGTGTGCTTATAAACATGGCATCAGATGTAAATGTAATAAATGTTAGGGCAAGGAAGCAAAAGATTTACCAAGATTTTTAAAAATTCATCAATGTGATTTAGCATTCAAGGATTTTTCTGGTCACATGATCTTAGGAAACTGTCTTTAGCTCCTGCTCAAGCTGAGAAGCAGCATGATTTACAGGAAAAAACACAGGTCTGGGTTCAAACCATGGCTCTACTGTTCACCACTTTAATCACCATTTTGGAAGCTTATTTTTCTCGTCTGTTAAAAAAAAGGGGGGATGGGGAGGAGGAGGAAGATATCTCATTTCCCACTCTGCCTTCTGCGGTATTCAGCCCTCTTGGTCGTAAACCCCAGAAGACAGGAGAGGTAAATGGCAGGATTTCCAAACTTGAACCCCTAACATCTATCACTTGTTATCTTTCAATACTTGGCTGTGAAACACTTGTGAAGTGAATGAATGCACGAAATTCTCTAGTCCCTTTGTTGTGGGGAGGGGGTGCTGAAGGAGAGAGAAAAGGGGAACCCAGGCAAAAAGAAATGCCTTTCTGCGCTTGCAATAAAACTCCGCAGTCAGAAGTAATGAAAGCACAAACTTTTGTTGCTATCACAAGGGTTCAAGATTTAAATGAGGCCAAAGGCGGAACAAAAAAAGTTGAGTTCTGTCACTGCTAGGGTCTGATCTGTACACATACACAATTCAGAAGCTGGGGAAGGCCAAGAGTCCCCTATCAATGATATCTTTGTGGCATAAACTGATTCGTGTCCAGGGTGATCCAAGCCTAAATAGGAAGCATGATTCACGATACTTGTTTTTGCTCATTCTTCATCATCTTTTTTATGGCTCTTTAAAGTTCTCAACACGAAAGGGTATTTCTGAAATGGATTTTTCCTCATTTCATTTGCCTATTTTTATTATTATTATAGATAATGCAAGGTATTTAACATATGATATAATAAATTTGTGTATTATATTTCTATATGCTCTATGCTATCTGTGCATGTTTTAATTATATGTTCTATACTAAATATAATAAATTACAACTCTGGGGGACTTCCCTGGTGGTCCAGGGGTTAAGAATCCACCTTTCAGAAATAGACACACAGATGCAGAGAACAAACATATGGACACCAAGTGGGGAAGGCGGGGAGGGTTGGGGGGGATGAATTGGGAGATTGGGATACCAAATTGTACATTCTAAATACATGCAGTTTACTGTATGTTAACTTATCTCAATAAAAGTTCTTAAAAAAAAAAAGAAATTGTATTCTTAAACATCAGTTCAATGTAAATTGACATAAATTCAAGGAAATGCTCAAATATATCACCAAAGTACGTAGTTCAAAAAAAAAAAAAAAAAAAGAATCCGCCTTTCAATGCAAGGGACACGGGTTCGATCCCTGGTCCGGGAACTAAGATTCCACATGCAGCAGACAACTAAGCCAGTGTGCTACAACTAGAGAGCCCAAATGCTCCAGCTAGAGAAGCTTGTGTGCAACTAGAGAGAAGCCCACACACTGCAGCGAAGACCCAGCACAGCCAAAATACATACATACATACATACAAACAACTCTGGCAGGCAGAATCTAAGATGCCTCCAATTATCCCACCACCTGGTGTTCACGCTCTTGTGTAATCCCCTCCCCATGAGAATGGACTGGACATAATGCCTTGCTGTTAACGAACAGAATGGAATGTCTTGTCTGTGATTAGATTACAGGAGACCATGACTTCCTTGCTGCCAGCCAGCTCTCGTCCCCTCGGCCCTTCCTGGCTTTGATGAAGCAGCTATCCTGTGGAGCGGCTCATATGGCAAGAAACTGAGTGGGCATCTGGCCAATAGCCAGCAAGAAACTGGAGTCCTCAGTCCAACAACCCTTAAGGAAGTGAATTTTGTACATGTATAGCGTGGTGACTATAGCTAACAATATGTATTGTATATTTGAAAGTTGCTGAGAGAGTAGATCTTAGAAGCTCTCATCACAAGAAAAAAGAATTGTAACCATGTGAGATGATGGACATTAACTAAACTTACTGCAGTGGTTATTTCCTAACATATACATATATTAAATCATTACATTGTACACAAACTAATGCAATATTATATGTCAATTATATCTCAAAACACTGGAAAAAGTACATTTTTGAATTTAAAAAAAAAGGAAATGAATTTGGGCAACAACCACATGAGCTGGAAAGTGGATCCTTTCTCAGTCCAGCCTTCAGATGAGACCCCAGCCTATGCTGACACCTTAATTGCAGGCTTGTGAGAGACCCTGAAGCAGAGGACTCAGTTAAGTGCTGCTCAGATTCCTGGTCCACAGAAACTGTAGGACAACATGTGTATTGTTTTAAATTTCTGAATAATTTGTTATGTAGCAATAAACAGCTAATACACATATCATTAGTCACAAATAATAAGAATTCTACAGTAAGATACCTCATACAGCTGCTATTATTTCCAAGTTATTCCAAAGAAGAGACCCATCCAATAGGCAGCAGAAATCTCTATTATCCTAGTCAGTCCAGACAGGCCACACACTGCTTGGAATCTGCTCAACACTCTTTTCTAAATTAATTTTTTTATTGGAGTATAGTTGATTTACAATGTCGTGTTAGTTGCTCAATACTCTTGAGAGTAAAATCTGACAAGCTTGATGACTGCTGTAATTAGACCAAAAAAAATCTCATAAGCCAACAGTAATAAAATCTACCTAAGATGTAGATTAAATTCTAACTTTATACTGTTTTAGAAACAAAACAATTACGGTTCCTAGGACAAACAGGGTTATAATTTTTATTTCCTCCCAAACTGAAGCCTAGACAACCTAGAAACCTGGGATTACTAACACAAAACTGAGGGTCCGTTAATATCACTGTTGTGGAGACAATTCAGCCAAGGCCTTTACTCATGATAGAAAAGTCTTCTCTGGGTCCACAGCTTTATCCTCCATTCCTCCGAAAGTCCAGAGCCTTTGCCACAAAGGAAGACTGACCCCCACTTCACGTCACACAACTCTGACGGCTACCATTTAAAAAGGTGCAGGGGAAATCTCAAAAACTTTGACCTCTTGGCGAAGGGCAGTTTTTCATGTCCCTGATAAAACTTAAAGGATTTCTGGGTGATACCGTCATCCTAACTCTGTCATGGGCTCCCCAGAAGTATCCTAGTCATGATGACTACTTTTCGTTACCACTGGGCTACCTCTTACTGTTCACTCTAAGTATTTTCACACACATCCTCTCGCACAGTTGTCGTGGAATCATCCTGAGGCAGGTGGCCAGGCACCATCACTGCCATTTTACCAATGAGAAAACGGAGGTGGTCAGGAGCCCTGCCAAGGTTATTTAGCTCCTAAGTGGTAACATCAGACTGGATCCAGGCCTCCTCACCGCATCCCCGGCTCTGTGCGAGGTGTGGTACAGTTCACGCATCATAGTTTCAGACTGGAATTCAAGCTCCATCCAGGAAGCGTCAGAACCCGTTCCTCAACTGCAAGTGGCAACTGCTTTCCTCGTCTACAAACCAACTTAGAGCCTCCTAAGTTACAAGAAAAACATAAGCAAAGGAAATGGAGAACTTGACAAAATTAAGCCAACTCTGGGGACTATCTCCTAGGCTGATGAGTTGTAAAATTTTAAAAGCTTCTCCCTTTATATCAGGTTAGTGTGTACTGAAATCAGTAATAATTTTCCTAGCTCTTTTGAGCTGGGCAATGTGTGTAGGAGCCACAGAAGGGAGTAGGAACTCGGGTGGATGGGAGCGGTTTTCAGGAATGAGGAACAGCTAGAGTGAAGACGCAGTGGCAGGAAAAATATCAATATAAGGTACCCACCCGACTGAAAGATTTAGGGGGTGTAGGGGGCAGAGCTCTTGAAAGGCTCGCTGGAGTCATCTTTCCCTGCCTATGAAGACCTGACAAGGCTTTATTCCAGGGAGTGGAAGGAAGCACTGAACGTATCTGCAAGGAGAGACATTCGATCTGCCCCGTGCTTCAGGAGGATGAATCTGATAGCGGAGGGAGTGTGGGTGGCCAGGAAGGTGAGAGCCAGGCAGGGAGACCATCCAGAGGTCACAGTGGACACTGAGCATCTCCCAGGCACAGTTTTGTCACCTGTAAAAACCATGCAGTTCGGTCCTATTACCTCTGCGGCCACATTCAGCAACAACGCTCAGTGTGTGAACGTAGCTGCAGCAAGAAGGAAAAAGTTAGGGTGGTGGCAACTAGAAAAATATGTTTCAAATTAAGACTGGGTGGGGCTGCCATTCTTTTGTCTGGAAAATGAAGGGAAAAAAGGAAACAAAAGACTAGAACAGATTGCCAAAGGATAATAATGCCAGAATCCCCCACATGTTGACTTTGGAGACTCAGCCTCAGTCCACATGTGTTTTGATAATACACACTGAAACTTACCAGGAGAAAAGCAGTGTTATTTTTACATTCAAGCTTCCTCTTTACTTGTTAGGGACAATAGTCCCATTTTACTTCACTACTATTGTCTCTGTGATTAGGTTTTTCAATTATATTCACACCTAAATAATATAAAATCATCGGGGCTTTATGTTTGACAGATACCTGGAAGCAGAACCTCCAAGGTGAAATAAAAAGTTAGTCTGTTGAGGGACCTCCCTTGTGGTGCAGTGGTTAAGAATCCGCCTGCCAATGCAGGGGATGTGGATTTAAGCCCTGCTCCGGGAAGATCCCACATGCCACGGAGCGACTAAGTCTGTGCACCGCTACGACTACTGAGCCTTGCTCTGGAGCCTGTGAGCCACAACTGTGGAGCCCATGTGCCAGAACTGCTGAAGCTCGCACGCCTAGAGCTCGTGCTCCGCGACAAGAGAAGACACTGCATGAAGCCTGTGCACCGCAATGAAGAGTAGCCCCCACTTCCTGCAACTAGAGAAAGCCCATGCACAGCAATGAAGACCTAACACAGCCAATAAATAAAATAAATAAAAATAAATTTATAAAAAAAAAGTTAGTCTGTCGAGTGGAATTAATTTTAGTGTTTGAAGAGTCACCAGCCTATAGATGGATGGATGCAATTAACAGAAAGATTACACTGCAGAAAGATATAAGAATCAGCAGCATTTTGCAGAACTGAACATAAATCTGAGAATTTTCAATCTACAAAGACACAATTTGTATTACCCGTTCAGATCCAATAGGAACTGCTTGTTTGAATAAAAGGGTAGAAAAGGGGCTGATGTAATAAGTAAATGGAACAAACACACAGGAAAAGACGATTCTCACTAGCAATCAAAGAAGGGCAAACTGATGAAAATGTAAGACACCATTTCATGTCTAATAAGTTAACAATATTCAATGACTACATCTAATGCTGGGCAGTTGTAAAGCTGAGTGAATTCTCTCTTTCACATACACACACATACACACCGACTGCTGCTGGCATTGAAACTGGTACATTCCAATGGAAAACAATATAGCAACACTTTCTGTACCAATAACACTAGAGATATTTATAACATGTGACCCAATAATCTCATTTACAGAAACACTCCCAACAGAAACATTTCAATAAGTAAAAAAAAAACTCGGTTCACGGAAAAATTTTGCCTTGTTGTTGTCAGCTATATAAAGCAGGAATAGAAACCACCTATAAGTCCATCAGGATGATGGTTTTATAAATTATGATTTTAGAGTAGCCATTAAAATGACAGCCTTAGAAATACAGGAAGTGCTTTAAATACAACATTAAATTGGAGAAAAACAGAAATCAGAATTTTGTCCTATTACTGCAGCTCTGTAAATAACACATATATGCATATTTTGGAAAAGAATTATTGCTCTGGAAGAAGAAACCCACTGTGTGTGTTTTTCTTCTAAAATAAGCAACAGTTGATAATACCTACCCACCCTTACATCTGAAGACTATTCAGCAGTCACTTATGTGCTGGGCTCATTTCATGAAATCCTCATAACATGCCCCAACATCAGGTACCGCGCCCACCCACACTTTCTTACTATCAATCCTATCTCTTTGCAAATGATTACAAAACCGAAAGCGGGATCATGAAAGCAGGTTGTGTTCAACCAGAGGCGGTCTGAGCCCTGAAAAGGGATGGTTTGCATGTCAGGGCAAGAGAGATGAAACCTACCGTTTTATCTTTCGTATCACCGCACCTTTCCAGTGCATTAGTCAATGTAAGATCTCAAGTCTCTCCTCAGGGTCATGAGATGCCATGAAATCTAGTCTGGGTCCATCTTTTCCTTAGAGCCCTTGTTGACCTACACTCTGTGCTGATGCAGACCGCAGCCACCGATCTTCACGAAACTTCTAGGCTTCTCGCAATAAAAACAACAGACCATAAGAGCCCTGGGCAGAGGTCCAGTGACAAAATGATTAAAAATGTTAGTTGTTCCTCATCCCATCATAATCTACATCTGAAAGGTCTGTGGCCTCAACTGAAAATACAAACTCCCTCATGGTCCCTTTTTATATGTAAAGATGTTTAAAATTTTCCCAATATTCATATGCAAATATGTTTCAAGATTTAAACAGACAGCATGTATGACTGATACATCAAGGATGATCAGGGCATCTACTTGGTATCTTTTCAAGACATTGCCATGGTTTCTAAGGGGTGAAGGCCACATCTGATGTTTAATCACTGTCTCCTCTGCTGTATGTAAAGTCAGCTTAGAGGACTCAACTTAGGTTACAAACTCTTTCCAGACAGCTGAATTCACACTCAAAGTTTTGGACCAAGATCATACTGCAAACATGTGGTTAATATTTTATATATCCCCTGGAAGCACATTTACTTTGAATGATCTCCAGAGTTTCCTACAGACAGTCAGCGATTCTGACTATCTGTTCTGGCTTTCAGATTTTTGGACAGGTCAAGTAACAGAAGTGTCTAAGTTTCTACATTTCCGATACGTTTAAGGACTTATGAGAATACTTACAGAGTTTCCAAAGCTTCCAATGTTTTCCTGGGATGATGGTGGTGAGTGTTTAAAGAGAGCTGACTACACATTCTGTGTATCACTCACTGAGCTGAGACATTGGCATATACTATTTTATTTCATTTGCTGAGGGTCAAATTGTTATCCCCATCTTACAGATGAGGAAACTGACACTGAGAGGTTAAGTTCTCTGCCCAAGGGCATTTAGGCGGTATGTGGGATAAAATTCCTTATTCAAAGTCTATACTCTTAGTCACAATGCTCAGTGCCTTAATTGTACCTAATAACATCACCATGAAGTAAGCTGGAGAGGAAATAATTAATCCAATTTATAGCTGAGGAGACACATAACTGAGAGACACACAGTTAACTTTGTGTTGGAGCTAGAATGGGTGTGTGCTCAGCCAGCATGTCAAAGGCATCTCATGATCTTTCCACTCAGGGTTCGACCTCTGTGGAAATTGAGAAAGGGCGAGGGGCAGAAAATGGAGGTCATTACTAGCAAGTGTGGGTTTACCCTTGCAAGAGAATTCCTCCACTGTCACCTACAATCCGTGTCTCTAACTTTATATAAAATGCCCTTTGCCCTCTGTTTACCTGAGAGGAAGCCATCCTCGGGGCTGCCTGGCTCCTGCCTTCTACCCCGCCCAGCCCCCCACACTGACTGGTCAGGTGATTTTCCAAAGGTGCCCCTTGTCGGTGTGCTTATAGGAACCCCTGGAGCAGCAGGACTCAGTAGTTCAGTTGCCATCTCTTTTAAATCTATGGTGTACTGTAGAATTTTTATTTGAAGAACTATGGCTTTCAAAAAAAAAAAAAAAAGATTTAATGACCACTGCCTTGGCCCATTCTACCACTGACTAAGAATGAGAGATGGCTGTAATATCGTGATTTATAATAAGAAATATATATGTGGTCTTTGTCCTGTTCCTGGCACAGATCTCCTAAAAACTTGGAATTGCCTAAGTGGTGAGAGTTACAAAAGTATCTTTTGCTATTTAATGAGGTGACTTTGGGAAAGCACCTAGGGATGGGGAAAGGGGCTAGAGGTTGAATCGATCACCCACAGCAATGATTTAACCAATCACGTCGACGTAATAAAGTCCCATAAAAGCCCTAAAGGAGATGGTTTGAAGAGCTTCCGGGTTGGTGAACAGGTAGAGGTTTGGGGAGAGTGGTGCACCTTTCCCCATACCTTGTACAATGCATCTCTTCCATGTGGCTGTTCCTGAGGTACAGCCTTTTGTAATAAACCAGTCATCTAGAGTAAGCAAAATATTTCAGTTCTGTGAGCTGCTTTAGCAAATTAATTGAACCCCCAAAGGGGGTCGTTGGAACCTCCCATCTATAGCTGGTAGGTCAGAAGCACAGGTGACAACCTGGACTTGCCATCGGTATCTGAAGCTGGTGGGGAGAGCACTCTTGTAGGACTGAGCCCTTAACCTATGGGATCTGATGTTATCTTCAGATACAATAGATACTGTCAGAATTATATTGAATTACAGGACAGCCAGCTGGTGTTAGAAAATTGCTTGGTGGTGTGGGAAAAGCACACACACATTAGAATTGGGTGCAGAATTGTTTAATGTGACTCATCCACATTACCACAGCTAGTCAGGGTCAGGCTGCCGCTGCAGGGACTTACAAAGGGGAGGAAGTTTAGTTGACCCAGCCTGCCGGTAATAAGGAAGTGCATTCCCTGTAGAAGATTCAACAACAGTAGCAAAACTAACTAAAAAGTCATAGTTTTTAATTACTTTATTACAGCCATGAATGGATGTCAGTGATAAAACACTCCTCCTCTCAAAAATCTTTTTTGTTGTAGTTCCTGCTCAATTTTAATAATATATAAGTAAACTTAAAAAAATATATGTATCTGCAATAAATGTAGGATTCTATGGAAGCTAATTCTGAGAACTCCTGGTTACACAGCCCACCTGTCACATCCAAGTTCAGGTGCATGCGTTGTTGCAAGAGCAAGTCTGACGCTGGCTTCCATCAGGAAGTGTCTTCCACCCCCTGGTCTTACATATGCCTGAGCTTCTGCAGCAGATTTGAAATAAACAATTATAAAGACAAGAGACAGAAGAGTGAAATGAAATTTAAAACAACCAGTCACAAAACAGAATGTGTCCTTCAATACCATCACCCTCTATAGCTACTTGGAGTTCTTATTTGGATCCAAAATTTAAAACAGTGAAACATACAGTGAGTTCTGACTTATTTTCAAAAATTCAAAATGAATTCAAGTTCAATAAAAGAAAACTTCACTGCCTGGGTTTCTTTTCCCGAAGTGAAAATTATTCTTATTCATTTCCTGATGGTTAACCGAAAATAATTTTGTCCTAGAGAGGAGGAGGTGTTAAACGATGATCTGCCCTGTGTGTCAGATACTCGGGGTCACCACGGCTGGCTGGTCTCCAACTCCTGGGCTTTAGCTCTGTTCCCCATATCACGTTGCCTGCTACAGTGTCACCCCCAAATTCATGTGTTGAAGTCCCTAACCCTCCAGTACCTCAGAATGTGACCTTATTTCAAAATAGGGTCGTTGCAGATGTAATTAGTTAAGATGAGGTCATTAGGATGAATCCTAATCCATTATGATTATAATATGTGGACATTTGGACACAGAGACAGACACACACAGAGACTGCCATGTGAAGATCAGAGTTATGCTGCCACAAGGAACTAGCAGAAGCTGGGAAAGAAACCAGAAACAGATCCTTCCCTAATACCTTCAAAGGGAGCATGGCCTTGCTCTTGGACTTCTATAACCTCTAGAACTGTGAGACAACAGATTTCTATTGTTTAAGCCACTGGGTTTATGGTACTTTGTTATAGCAGCCATAGCAAATTAATACATTGTTTCAATGTGTGGTTTAAAATTTTTAAGTTCCTTAATTCCTAGGAACAGAAGATGTCACAGTCAGCTACTACTTACTCTGTGTCTACAAATTCAGAATTCACCTCCCACCATGACTGTGTACCTAAAAGGGAAAGCAGTGGCTAGCTTTTGTAACAAATTATACACTTAAGATGTAAATGACCATGTTTTATTTTCTCTCTCCTACTTAAGATGTAAATGATCATTTTGTTTTCTCTCTCCTAATTACCCAAAGATAAAACATGCTATTTTTTTTTTGCCACTTAACTAGGTTATAAGTTATTTGCAGGGAATAACTGGAAGAAACAACTGGTATTTAATGCAAATAAGGGCAGGCTGCTCAAACAGGAATGACTAATGCAGTCCTCGTACAAACATCTATTCTGATTTGCATTTTAAGAGAAAACAGAAACCTATAGAGGTGTCTGACAAAAACAGCCTCAAAATGTTCTGAGGTTTTAAAAACTGCCAATTAAGTAAGCTTTCTATTCCATCTCTTAAAAAACATGGCCCCAGGAAAAATGCCAATTCATTCTAGAACATTTTTCTCCTCTCAATCAATATTTGCTTCCCTTTAAAATCTCTGTGTACCTTTTTGGGAGCACTGGCACAAGGTGATGAGGGCTTGAGTTTGATTTCGCAACACCTACCCCACTCCCACCCCCATCCCACCCCCAACACAAAGGCACGTAATACAGAGAGAACACTTATTAAAATGCTAAAGTGAAATAAAATGTAAAACCACCAACCAAATACATTTGAGTATTTTTTGCTCTTTCACATGCCCCCTTCAACCCTCACCTCCTGCAAGGACTTGCTCTAATGACACGGAAAAATTACTTCCTCAATCCTATTGTTATCATCACACTATTCATAACTTTTATCATACTGTTACTAATGCTAATAAACTTTTGTAATAGTTAATGCGTGACTTTACCTGGTTTAGGTGCAGGCATGCCATGGAACTCTGAGTTGAGTCTGGAAGATGGTTCCTCTATTTAGGAAACAAGGCTCAAGGCCATTGTTCTCTCTAGGTCTGGGGAGGAAGCAGGCTCTGGCTGAGATGTCCAGAGGACTCTCCCCATCACCTCCCACCCCTACCTCCCACTCCACCTCTACTCTCCAGAGCAGACCCTCAACTGTCCATCATCAATCAATGCCAGGGATAAACTCCCAACAAGGAGCAAATCTCACTGTCCTGAACTTAAAATTTCAACACAATAATCCTCCTGACTGGGACTTCCCTGGTGGCACAGTGCTTAAGAATCCATCTGTCAATGCAGGAGACATGGGTTTGATCCCTGGGCGGGGAAGATCCCACATGCCATGGAGCAACTAAGCCCTTGCCCCACAACTTCTGAGCCTGTGCTCTAGAGCCATGAGCCACAACTATTGAGCCCACACGTCACAACTACTGAAGCCTGTGTGCCCAAAGCCTGTGCACCACAACAAGAGAAGCCACTGCAATGAGAAGCCCACGCACCACAACAATGAGTAGCCCCTTGCTCTTCGCAACTAGAGAAAGCCTGTGCACAGCAATGAAGACCCAACACAGCCAAAAATCAATTAAAGAAATAACAATAATCCTCCTGACTGCTCAGAGCTCTTAAGAAAAGAAAGAAAAAAATAGTGTAAAAATAAAGAGAAGAGCATCAATCAATCAATCAATGAGGGGCTTAAATAACCCATCAATCTTCATAGCCAAGTCAGGAATGAATATGTGCACACAGTACACAACCCAAGAGAAAACTTCTTAAAAGACTTTAAATACTATGTGAATTTCAAAGCTGTTCACTCTCTGACTCCATAAGAATTACACCTTGCACCTGGCATTTCTTCCCCTTCTATACTCCTTTGCAGCACTCTTCATTTCAGAAAGAAGGTTATGGGCCAATAACTTCAGGGACACCAGACCCAGCTCCTGCACTGCCTGATGCCAGCTTTGGCAATGAATTTGCAAAAGAAAAGAATGCAAGATCCTCACCACCTGGACTCTTATCATTTACTGGGACTGCGAGCCCCACATATAAAATCTTCCCCAACTCCTGAGGAATGCGGGGGGGGGGGGGGGCACAGTTCTTGAGGTGCTAGCCTGCTGTGTCTTCCCTTCTGCCTGGATTTGAACTTTAGTTTAAATATCTGGAACAGATTAAAATCTTTTCAAAGCACTTTTTTAAAAGCACTCTGAAAAGACTGTGCTCTGGATTTCTAATTGGCCATTCCTCAATATTTGACATACATGTCCTGTCATCCTGTTGTCAATGAAAAGCCAAGCTACACTCAGGACCCAACGTTGGTGTTCTGGCCACAAAACAGGCCACCTCCAAACACTCCTCGGCCAGACCTGCCTAGCAGGTCAAGCCCTGGACTCAGGGCTGGCTACACTCAGCCCACACTCAGAGGCCACACCCTCTCCTTTGCTTTTTCACCTCAGAGACCTGGTGATGGTGACTTTGCATCTTAGCTTTCCAAAGTCTGAATTCCAGGCACACAAGACAATGCTGCCCAACCCTGATGCAACTAATTCTGGTTATGTCTGCACACAGCACGTGAGGATTTACCTTTTATGAATGCCTGTTATGGCTTAAACACTTAGACTATCAATAAGAGAGGAATCATTGGAAAGAGATTTATATTTTGCCACTGAGACCAAATACTAAATACAAGTAACATTCAACCCATTCTGAAATCTGAATCAGTGACCTAGGCGGTCCTAGGTCCAATGTGGAAATTCGGGAGATCATCCAGGTTGTCTTCAAAAGCTTTCTGTCGTGCTCCATTACAGAAATGGTTAGTTTCACATCTGCATTAGCAGTTAGACAGGCTATGGCTCTCAGCTCTGGCCCCGCTCACTGTGCTCCCCTCCCCGCCCACCCCAGCCACCTCCTGCCCACACCCAGGGACACACTCACAAAGGCAACAGTCACTTTCACTCCTTTTCCACATCCTCAAATCCTGACGTGATGGGTTTTTCATTTGTGAATGACTTGCTGTCTACCCGACCCAGTCTTCGTATTCTGCCTTGTACTTTGGTTCCTTTGGCCTTTGATAGAGAAGTCAATTCCAAAGCTCAGGACCAAGCCCTATTTCTCTTATTTCCCAAGTGAGGCAGGATCAAGGGATGATTAAGGGCTTCTGTCTGGAGACAAAGAGACTGGGCTAAAATCCCAGCTCTACCTCTTACCATCCACGGGACTTTGGGAAAAACAGCCTCACTAAGCCTCCTCATTTGTAAAATGAAGGTAATGCCTATCTTACAGGTCCTTGTGAAGCTCAGTCCTGATCCCAGATAAAACCCTTGGCAGAGTGCACAGCACCTGGGACCCAAGGACCCACTGAGTGATCCATTTCGTCAGAAATTCGGCAAGACGGCACAGGTATGAAAGAATGAAAAATATTTTTCTCCTTAATAAAACTTAACCAGTTGGTTATTAACTATTATAAGCCAAAACTACCTGTGAGCTAAAGTGTTCAAGTGAAAAGCAGAGTAAGAAACTAAAGGTAATAGTAACCTTCATATTTTACTTGAGAGTCTGCAAAGGGTTCACATACCATTAATGCACTTGAGTGATGTCACTGAAATGTAAATTATTTTTGCTTTATTCTCTGTGATCTCTCCATGGCTCACAACAGTGTCTGACACACAGTAGATCTCTGAATAAAGAACTACTAAATGGGGACTTCCCTGCTGGTCCAGTGGTTGAGAGTTCACGCTGCAGTGCAGGGGACACTGGTTCCATCCCTGGTCAGGGAGCTGGGATTCCATGTGCTGCGGGGCAAAGAAGCCCACGCACCACAACAAAGAGCACGCATGCCACAACTAACACCCGATGCAACCAAAAATAAATTAAATAAATACATTAAAAAAAAAAAAAAGAACTACTAAATGAACTTTATAGAGAAAGAATCAAGCTCAGAGTACACTGTTGTATCCACATTCTCACAGCTCATAAAAAGATCCAGGTCTTATCCTCTGAATTCAAATCCTGCATCCTTTCTTCTCATCACCTTGTCTCTGGCCACTGGGGTAAGGTTTCAGAGAACTATGATCATTTAAGGCACTATACATTTTCTAGAAGATAACTCCAAGACCTCCTAAAAGTGGACCCCAATTAAACAAACAAAACTATCACTCTTGTACATCTAGGGAAGGGTTATAGTTAGTAATTAACTACTTAAACTTAAATGCAGATTTTTGCTTTCCTCAAAGTCTGCATAGCAAACAATCATGGTATGAAAAAGTGAAACAAACACATTTCAAAACCAGGTGTGATGGAAAGAAACATTGGCTGAGTTTGCTTTGAAATAACATGAGGGAGGGAAGAAATAGAGGTATAGATGAAAGACCACTGGCCATGGCCATGAACAAGGGGGGTTGATTATATGGTTATTTCTATTTTCATATGTGTTTGAAATCTTCCTCAATTAAAAGTAAAGAAATAAATGAGCCTTAAATTTAATGTATTACCATTAGGTCACCATCATATGCAGCACATGTGTCCTAATTCATGACACAGGCTCCGAAGGGACCACATGCTTTGTGCAGTCATTAGACCATCTTGAGAACTCAGATATTAAATAACTCATATGAAATAAGCCTTCTCATGGTCAAAAGGAGAGTATTGTTAAATGAAACTGAATATTTCATATTTTCTAAAGTGAAAAGTGGATTTCACTGAATATTTCATGAAGTGAAATGTCACAGAAAACCGCAGCATCTTCTAATTTGGGGCTGCCCTGTTTGTATGGTACCTGAGGAGCCATTGGTGCTATTTGGATCACTAAGAACAGTTAGCATCTACCTTGCTTTTGTGCATTATAACTTAGAAAAAAATTTTTTTATTATAGTTGATTTACAGTGTTGTGTCAGTTTCTGCTGTACAGCAAAGTGTATCAGTTATACATATATCCACCCTTTATATATCCACCCTTTTCTAGATTCTTTTCCCATATAGGTCATTACAGAGTTTTGAGAAGAGTTCCCTGTGCTATATAGTAGGTCCTTATAATTTTATATATAGTAGTGTGTATTTATCCCCTGCCCCCTCCGCATTATAACTTTTTTGTTTTTTGTTTCTTTTTTTGGCTGCATTGGGTCTTCGTCGCTGTGCACGGGCTTTCTCTAGTTGCGGCAAGCGAGGGCTCTCTTTGTTGCAGTGTGTGGGCTTCTCATTGTGGTGGCGTCTCTTGTTGCAAAGCACTGGCTCTAGGCACATGGGCTCAGGAGTTGTGGCTCACGGGCTCTAGAGCACAGGCTCAGTAGTTACGGCACACAGGCTTAGTTGTTCCTTGGCATGTGGGATCTTCCTGGACCAGGGATCGAACCCGTGTCCCTTGCATTGGTAGGCAGATTCTTAACCACTATACCACCAGGGAAGTTCCTATAACTTTTTTTTTAAGAATCATTTTTAGCTCAAATACTGTCCTTATTCTTCTCCTCTATATGTGAGTAAAATATCATTATCCTCATTTCAAGGATGCACAAACTGAGGCTAAAGAAGGTTACAGGGAGTGTTCAAGGTCCACAGCTGGTTACCACAGGGCTGAAACTGGAACCAAGTCCAAATTCTCCAGCTGCCAAGGTCATGTCCCTGTGCCATGACACAGCATCCCCAACCTGGCCAGAGCTCGTCCTAGTGCAGCAGTGACAAAGCATGGGCTCCGGAGGCACACTTCCTGCCAGCTGTGAGACCTTAAGAAAGCTCATTAAGTAACATTGCTGTTCCTCAGTTTTCTCATCTGTCAAGTGGGTAAGATAACAGGCAGCAACCCTGCCTTTTAGGGTTGCTGTGAGGATGAAATGAGCGAATATATAAAGTTCCTGGAATAGAGCCAGGCCCAAAGGGAGGGTGCGGTACGTACTAGCCATCGTAATCCTTATGTGAGAGGAGTAAACACTAGAAGAAATGTGTGACCAAAGAACGCGTCAGGAACAGCTGAGAAGTTACTACAGCCCATGCTGGGGCTCAAATTTACCTTCATTTGTTAAATCATTGATAGGAAGGGGAATACCTAGCTCATAACCTGCTGTGCTCGGGCCACAGGAAAATGTCACCCTAGTAGTGAGGGAGACATTAAATATTTTACTCTCCCAGCTGCTCACAACAAAGCAGCCTGGGGTGTATCCATTACTTGCTTTTTCAACTCTCCTGAGTAAAGGAAAATCATGTCACAAAATCCAAACTCTGGAATTCAAAATATAATCTAGACAACATTTCTTTTGGTCTGTATCTTTGCATAATGAATAAAAGTGGGATTCTTTGGAATGAGAAAGTGTTCTTTTCAGAAACAGAAACTGTCTTTACATATGACACCTTTGCCACCATCTACAGTGTGTCCTGCCAGCAAGAGACACACTATACCGGCCAGCCCAAAATAGTCTCGGGTTGTTTATCAACAATGTGTAATTGTACATTGGAGAACCCCGAGCTCAATGTATTCTTATATTCACATATTACACTCCCACCAGAACTGCTTTATTAAACTGTTCCTATGATAGCATCCTATTTCAATAGTAAAACTCATGCATTCTATAACCTCATCAACTTTGGGGAAGGGAAAAATTAGAACGCAGACTGACTCGTCTCATTTTTTTTCCTACCAAAAATCCTTGATAAAATTTCCTATGATTTTGGCAATTTTGCGTCAACTGCTTCATCAAGTTAATCCTTGATTATTTGCATGTTTAATGATTGATTTTTTCACTACCTGTGGATCCCCAGCTGGGCTCCCTCCCTGGTCAGCTGCAATGCCTCACCTGTTTACAAAGGCAAGCTCCCAGAGGGAGTTTCTAACTTTTAACTGTTTGGAGAGTGGGCAGAAGTGGTCAATATCATTACCCTAATCATTTCCAGGCCTTAAATGCAGAGAATCCCTCTACATTCTCTTACGTTCTCTAGAGTCATAGAACAGTTATCCAGTTATTTCCTTGGGATATTCTAAGGATAGAATAGTTGTTAAAAAAAAATCTTCTCTAAAGATGGAGTTCTGTTTCCACAGCTTGTATCAGGAACTAGTAGTAACATGCTGGCATTTAAGTTTTCATATGCGTTTTTTTCCAAATTCTAACAAACATTTTCAAGGACCAACTGAAAAAAAACTCTACTGATTTTATTCCTTTTAGTATGACAATTTATCACACAATAGGTACTTAGTGTATAGGTTTTAATTGATCAAAGAAGTACATTTAAGAAAGTTAAGGGCTCTTTCTCTGACATTATCCTTAAGTTAACTTTTCTCTTTCAATTAGGTGTCAAAAAACAAAAAATAACGAGTATTGGTGTTGGGAGGGATGTATCGGGAGTTTGGGATTAGCAGATGCAAACTCTTGTATATAGAATGGATAAACAACAAGGTCCTACTGTATAGCACAGGGAACTTATTCAATATTTTGTGATAATCCATAATGGAAAAAGAATATAAAAAATATATATATGTATACACACACACATATATATAACCGAATCACTCTGCTGTACAGTAGAAATTAACACAACATTGTAAATCAACTATACTTCAATAAATTTAAAGATAAATAAACAAGTGTTGGTGAGGATAAGTTGGAACTCTTGTGCATTGCCACACAAAGTGAGGCAGCCACTGTAGAAAAAAGTATGGTTGGTGGTTCCTCAAAAAATTAAACATAGAATTACCATACAATCCAGCAATTCCATTTCTGGGTATATACCCAAGAGTTGAAGCAGGGATTCAAGCAGATATATGTACACCCACATCATAGCAGCATTATTCATAATAGCCCAAAGGTGGAAATAACCTAAGTGTCCATCAATGAATGAACGGATACATTGTGGCATATATATACAATGGAATATTATTCTACTTTAAAAGGAAATTCTGATACATGTTACAACATGGATGAACCTCAAAGACATTATGCTAAGTGAAATAAGCCAGCCATAAAGGACAAATACTTTATGATTCCACTTGTAAGAGGTACGTAGAGTAGTCAAATTCATAGAGAAAGACAGTGGAAGAGAAAGGAGAATGGTAGTTTCAGGGACTTGGGGGAGGGGGTGACGGGGAGTTAGTGTTCATAGAGTTTCAGTTTGGGACGTTAGAGACGTTCTGGAGAGGGATGCTGATGATGAATGTACTTAGTGCCACTGCACTGGATGCTTAAAAATGGTTAAAATGGTAAATTTTATGTCTAATTTGCCCTAATGTTTAAAAAAGTACTCAGTTGTTCTTTAGCTCCTCTGGAGAAAGGAGAAGAGATTTAAATTGGCTTCAGCTAAAAATTTCCTGACGGGACAAGCTGCCCAAAGCATAACCGAAGTATCATCTTTGGAGGTGTTTCTCGAGAATCCACTCCTCTGAACCACACAGTACGCTCAAGGCCAGAGACACAGTGTCAAACAGCAAGTCACAGATTCCTACCTTCACGGAGCTTATGCTTTATCTCAGTGGCTCCCAAACTTTAGCTGGCATCAGACTTCCCTGGAGGGCTTGCTAGGCCCAACCTTTGGAATTTTTAATTCAGGAGGCCTAGGCTGGGACCTGGGAATTTGCATTTCTAGCCAACTCCCAGGTGACACTGATACAGCTGGTCCAGGGACCACACTTTGTGAAGCTCTAGTGTAAGGGGAGAGGCTTATGGGTAAATAAGCAATTTCAATCAAGTGTGGTAGCTGTTATGATGGGGATCCACCTAGGCTACACAGCAGCAGAGGCACATATCCGAGGAGGGGTCAAGAAAGCTTTTTCCAAAGGAGATGCTACAGGAATTGACGTCTAGTCTGAGACCCATAGGACATGCAGGAGTGAGCCAGGTGAAGGGAAGGGAAAGGGCATTCCAGGTGGAAGGCACACTGTTTGCAAAGGTCTAGAGGTGAGAATGCACCCAGCCTGATCTTGGAATGCAAGTCTGTCCATGTGATGAGAGCTCAGAGGATGATGGGGAAAGTGATGAGCAGGAAAGTGAGACGTGAGCAGGTAATAAAAGCCATTCGGAGCCTAGAGTTTATCCTCAGGGTGATGTGGAGCCTTAGAAGGTCTTTCAGCGTTAAAGCTCTGAGGATAAGGTTAGATCATCACATCCTGGGGAGGGCTTACTTCCAGCAGAAACACTGCCTGAGGGGTTGCAGAGGGGGCAGTGGCAACTGTCCCTCCGATTCTTAGTTCATCCAACCCTATCGAAGCTCTAGCTCCTCAGAAAGTCAACTGCTGCCTGAATTACAGGCTGTTTCAGGTGGGAACAGTCCAAGTCCACTGTGAGTACATACAAGGAGCCCTCCAGCCATGTGAGGCTATTTACATGCAATGAACTCAAACTGAATTAAAACCGGTTCCTCAGTCAGTTGCACTAGCCACATTTCAAGTGCTCAGTAGCCATGTGTGTCTAGTGACTAGACATAGGACACTTTCATCATCATAGAAAGCTCTACTAAACACACTGGTCTGGAAGATTTAGGTAGGATTGGATCTAAAGCTTGCAGGCATCTTGGTTTTATTGCAGGGAAACAGCACACAACTGGTTTGAGTCTTCATTCATGAAAATACACATATATAGCTCTAAATTGATTTTTTAAATTACAGAGTAAAAAATTAGACCAACTGGCAGTCCTTCATAATATGTATTCAAGCTACAAATACCCTAGATATCACTTACATAAGGAGATACAAGGAATACTTTTTCCAAGCCACTAAGAAGAATCCTAGAATCACACTTACTCTCCAAAGCAGTTTTGAAATCCTCAAAATAACTAGACAAAGGAATTGGGGGAGGATAATACACCCTAGATTAAAATTCGAAAAGGCCGTTTTTACTGCTTATGTGCCAAAAAAGTCAAGATTTTACAGCTTTTTCTCTATTGTGTATTTTACCTACGTAATTCAATTCACAGGATTCTTAGTATTACACTGCTAATCCTTACTCTAAGTTCTAAAAATAAAAGGCAAGAGGCATTGCCTGCCAAGTTGGTAACAAACCTCAAGCCAAGGACAGAACTGGAAATTGATGCACGGAAGGAATGAGTTATGCTGTAAAATGAAACACACGCCCAGGAGAAAGGTTTAACCCTTGGGCTGACCATAGTAGCCATCATTTTTAGCCACTTAAAAAGCCCAAGAAGCCAGAGGTGGGTGATAATTTCTGCAGATAAAAACAGAGATGTTTTTATTTTCTCAGCTGGGAAATTGACCAGGATGTAATTGACCAACCTGAATAAAGAGGCAATAGCCAATAGCCTATCCTCCAAACCCCCTGAAGAATCTGGCGGGCAAGTTCCCAGTGAAGAGCTGGGTCCTCCCAGGCTGCCTGAGTGTTCTGGTCCTGATGCAAAGGGATGGGAGCTTTGGGAAGCACACCCAGGCATCCCACATGTAGCCTCTTTGTTCCCCATTTTCTGGGCCCAGGCATGTTACAAAGAAATAGAAGCTGGTGTCTACATTGCTTAAAACCACTCAATGGCCCAGGAGAGCCCAGCCACCCCCAACCTCACCCCCAGCCCTGTTTTCTGCCAGGCTACATGCAACTCACCCCTCCTCGGTGCTCCATCTCAGCCTGGATCTGCCCTGCGAGGAAACGGAGATCAAGATCTAATTGGCTCCCTCCTCCATACTCTGTGATTAGAATCCTTCCTCCGGTTAAAACCAGTTTTTCTAGAGCCTTTCCAGGGAAGCCCATGAGACCTTTCTACAACAAGCCACCATGTATGGGGGCCATTTATTTACCAATTCCTGGCTTAGTTAAAATCAGGAACAACCAGCAAGAAACTCGGCTTGAGGCTCCTTAGGGTTCCAGGGTAAAGCAAGAGGCAGTTAGCATGTGGCTTATCTCAAGTGGCAGGAAAAAGTCAAAGAGGATCCCGGAATAGACAGTCAAGATGGGAGTTGGAGAAGCAAACTAACTCACAGGGAGCCCTGTGGTAATAGCATTCCAGAGGCACAGCAAATGGCATATATTCTCCAAGAATTGTTTATTTGAAATTTGACAGAATAATGTATTAATGATAACACTAGCTAGCATTTATTGAACTAATTTTTTGTGCCAGGTACTGTTCCAACCATTCACGCGTATAAATGCAAAGTTCTCAAAGGCCCAATAAGGTTGGGCCTGTTATTCCCATTTTACAGATGAAGACACTGAGGTCAAGGGACTCGCCCAGGATCTCACAACCAGTGTGCCATAGAACCCAGATGCAAATCTAGTCAGTTTGGTTCCAGCATCCTGCTCATAAAACCATCAGGCCTGGAACTCCCTTTTCCTATTCTCAGGCAGAAGTGCCTTAGCCCCGCAGTCCTCCCCAGGTACCCTAACCACCCATGCTGCCTATAGGAATTGCATTCTAAGGTTCTAGTGTGCTGTCTGGAAATAAGACAGGATCTTTCCAGAGTAGTCCACAAAACGCACATATGCCTCCAGAGGCCTGTGTTCTACATAAAATGGTACCAAGGAACTTGGTCACGGTGTGTAATAGTGTTTCTGTTCAGTTTGGAAGGCCAGGGGCCCTCTCTCCACACTGCATCTTCCTTGGTCCATGACCTGCATGCGACACAAGACTGCTTCCACTATGTCCAGCCAGCCCACTGTGAGAACAGGGAACCCCCAGAGCCTAACCACTGAGACAAAAAAGAGGCTGGGCCGGGGACTTGAGATGAACAACCAGTCAGGTGCGAGGGACAGGTGTGTGGGGCCTGCCTCCCGCAGCAGACTTCAAGCGCATGGCAATATACCTACAGGTGACAACGTCTGGACATGTTAAAGAGAGAGACAGAAAAGGGACAGTCAGAGATGGGTGACAGTGACTCTTCTCTACTAAGAATATGGACTTTCATTTTTATCAGGAGGAAGTGTGGGCTTCGTGCTGATACAACTGATGGGAGAATTAAGACAGTAAAACTTTTTTCACAACTACTTCATCAAATCAAAATACAGCCATTTCTGGTGGAGACAAACTCGCTCCTTTAGAGGCTGTGTTCGTCGTTCCTCACATCCTCAGATGGTTTCAATGAACATGATACAGCCTCCGTCCAGCCGTGGACTTTGAACATCTCATATTTCGAGATAACTTCCTTCTGCCCCTTATTCTGACCCTTCAATCTGTCTTCCATATAATTTCTAAGTGATCGGAAATTACCAGGTTTCCCTTACTTAAGCTTCCAAGAATCAGGCTGAGGAGTCCTTTTTAGGCATTTGCGCTTTGAAAGTCCATTGTCGAATTTCCTCTTTAATACGTGATGAGCTATCCATGCCTCCTGAGTCACTCAGGCCACACAGAGAGCGGCATGCCCTGGGATACTGGCCTCAAGACTAAAGTTTACTGTAATCCCTGACAAAGGAAACCAATGAGCTGATCAGAATAGATCCAATTTCCGAAGATTTGAGTGGTATCAAACAAGATAAATTAGTTTTCCAGTAACGTCAAGAGGCACGCTCTGTATTTTGCTTGGAACAACCAGAAAAACCACATTCAGAAGGGAGCAGAGCCCGAGGCCCAGAAATTCATGATAAATTTCTGGGAGGAAAGAGGCCTTTAGCTTTGAGACAAATAAGCCAGATCCTAAAGCCCCAAGTTCATAAAGAATCTTCCTGCTCTCTCTGATGTTGCATTTGTAATTTTGTTACTTACATCAGTGCTTTACAAAAGAATAAAGATTAATCATAAGGAAAAAACCTCCTAAAATGTAATATAAAGTAGATAAAAAGATACAGAGAGATACTTAAAGATGCAAAGTACACACAGTATATGAAGCAGATCTAAGCCTATAAAGTATAGAGAGATATAAAATATGGTCCTCGTCTTCAGTCTTCATGGGCTTGCAGCAACAGTGGCAAAAACATATCATCATGTAATTTTCACTGTGCCAGGAGGGGAACCCACAGGAAGAGCAGTCAATTACACCTGAAGAGCAGGGACTTCAGGGAAGGATACAGAGAGGAAGGACATTGGTTAAGTTGGCCTTTGAAGGTCACGTTGGTCTGAGATCAGGCTGGGAGATGGGAAGTAAAAGAAGCAAGACATTCCAGGAGAGGAAACCACGGGTGCGAACGTTCTGAAGCACGGAAGGACACCGGGTTAGTTCAGTTACTGAAGGGAAGGTAGGTGTAGGAAGATGATGGTTGGAGGGGGCGGCTGGAGAGGGGACCCAAGTAAGGCTGTGAAGGCCTTTCAAGTCAGAGGCATTTGGATATTTGCTGATTGGATTTAAGGTCACCTTGTTAATGAGGCCTCTCTAGTCACCTGTATAAAATGGGAAGCCCTCGCCTCTTTCATCCTTACTCTTTACCCCCCTTTGTGCCAATTTATTTTTTGCTTTGCATTTATCACTGATAAATGACATTCCACTTCTTAATGTCCTTAGTGACAAAGGTCTCTCCATATGAGAATGTAAGCTCCATGAGGCCAGGGACTGTGTCTCGTTTTCTCCCTGTGGCATCTAGAACGTCTAGCCAGGGGCTTGCACATAGTAGGTACTCAAATATTTGGTGAGAGAGAGACAGAATGCAAGCAAAGAGAGAAAGAAAGAAAAAGAAAGAGAGAGAGAAAAGGAAGGAAGGAAGGAAAGGCAAAAGAGGTAGAGATGGAGGAAGAGAGGGAGGGAGGGAGGAAGGAATGCTCATTGCATATCCTCAGGGTCACAGATGAGAGGCCTAAACCAACATGAACTGGTTCTTCTACCAACAGAGAGAGATTCTATCAGGGAGCAGTGAAATAATTAAGCATTCACTTTAAAATGAGTATCTAGTAACACTACCAGGACAAACACTAGACAATACATTGGATCTCAATGAAATGAATCATGAAGGCGTTGCTCACCTGGCTTGTTATGCCGACTCTCCAGGTGGTCCAGTCCTTTCAAAACAACTATTGCAAAGGACTGGCCAACCTGGTGAGTCGGCATAACAAGCCAGGTGAGCACGCTTCATGATTCATTTCCATTTAAGGCCAATACTACACATAACAGAAACAAAACAAGCCATCTGTGTTCAGCTGAACTCTGCCCAATCGTTCTTTTGCCTCCATCACAACTTGCTCAGCAGGCCATCTAAAACTTTAAACATAATGACTGCAATGACAGGACCACCTCAATTCATAAGGCACCTTTCTTCTAAGGCATTTATTACTCTTCCAATACCATGTTAATTAGGCTTCTGCCATGCTGGAAAGTTATGGTTTAACCACCTTCACCTTGCAGAAGGGAAATGGAGACACGACAGGTTAAGATATGTGGCAAAAGTCTCCAGGCCAGCCAGGAAGAAGTTAACTCTTGTCCTGGCAGCCTGGGACACCACCCACACAGCTACCCACACAGTTACCCGAGTCTCCCTCCACCTCCACGGGGTGACAGAAAGAAGTAGGTACAAAACAGCAGGAACAAGCCCCTCACTGTCTTTTTCCTATCTGTTCTCAGGACTCATTCCACATGTAAACCTGGGTCACCTTAGACCAGAAGCAAATCACACACACGCACACACAAAATCTAATTTTTCACAACAAAAAGGGTTCTTAGGGAGAAGTTGGCTGGAAAATAAGGGGAGAAAAGTCTGGAACAACCAATTTTTTCTCCTGATATTTTCTTATTTTTATTTTATATTGTATTTACATTTATTTTTATTTATTGATATTTATTTTCTGACATGGAGAGGTATTTTCGCCGCCCCTTTCCCCAAAGATCAACAAGATGCTTCACTGTGGAAGCCTGTCAAGAGCAGCTCACCTGGCTGCGTTACATCCTCTACTGCCCACAGGCAAGAAGACAAACCAGATGGCTTCTCTGGGTCCTGTTATCATTCTGTCCTATCGTTATGCAATATGTTATCTTCCCTTCTCTCAAAGGTTCTTCAACTGTTTCTTCAAGTTACTTTCTTATCTATTAAGAACAGAATCCGTTGGCAGAATTATGTAAGTTTTCAATCTGTTGCATATCAACCATACTCCGGATTTCAAGTGGAAGTTGAAAGTGAAATCCCACTGCCATTTGTGTTGGGGGAAAAAAGAAATATGCGTGTTCACATTTGCAAATGCGAAGACTGTCTCTAGAAGGTTAACCAATACTCGTAATGGCTGTTACCTTCGGGGAGGGGAACTGGGGACTGGGGTAAAAGGGGGCAGGAAGATTTATTTTACACTTTACATCCTCTCATACCTTTCGAAGGTTAATTAAACTAAAAAACAAACAAATACGTGGGAGAAAAACAAGCTTGGAAACTGTTTTCGCCGGAGCCCTTCATCAGAAAATAACAATGATGACAACGTGGCATCTTGGCTTACCTGTGATGCTTGGCAACTGAAGAGCTTACGAGATAGACGGGGAGATCCCTGAAGGCGGGGACACTTTAAATTGTACCTTAAATCTTTGTCCTTGTATTTCCTGTCTATTGCTACATAACAAATGACTCCCCAGATTTAGCAGTTAAAAGCACAAGTAGTAGCTCAGTTTCGGTGGCCCAGGAATTCAGGCATGGCTCAGGGCCTCTCAAAGGCTACCGTCAAGGTGTCAGCCAGGGTGCAGTCCTCTGGAGGTTCAGCTAGGAAGGCTCCCAGCTCACTCACAGAGCTGTTGGTGGGATTTGGTTCCTTATGGGGTATTGGCTGGAGGGTACCCTAAGTTCTTTGCCACATCCATCGTCTCTCCATAGGGCAGCTCACAACATGTCATCTGGCTTTGGTTAGAGCAAGTCCAAGGATGTAACAGACAAGGGCTTAATTTCCAAAATATATAAACAGCTCATATAACTCAACAACAAAAAACCAAACAACCCAATAAAAAAAATGGGCAGAAGACCTTAAGTGCAAGTCCAAGGAGTCTTTTTGCACCCTAGCCTTGGAAGGGACATCCCACCCCTTTTACCACATTCTGTGCATTAGAAGTGTATCTCCAGGTCCAGCCCAGACACAAGGAGAGTGGATACCCAGAAACAGAAGCCACAAATCACACTTAATGAGAATCCTGAGACATTTTAACAGGGTCCCAAATTTGGTCAAAAGTCGTTTGAGACAGCTCTTATGGAACAAGTGTGAGAGGTCTCACAGTAAAATGAAACCAAAGAGACACAACTTCACTCAGATGAGATTTGGGAGGTGAGAAGCATTATAAGCGCTCAGGGATGGAGCTGGGGGGCTCCCAGAAGAGACAAAAATAAAATTCACAATTAACTTTAACTTTATTTTCGCAATAGTCTTTTTTTAAAACTACTCTTTTATTTATTTATTTAAGCTGCATTGGGTCTTAGTTGAGGCACATGGGATCTTTTCACTGCGGCACGTAAGCTTCTCTTTAGTTGTGGTTTTCTCTAATTGCGGCACGCGGGCTCCAGGGCATGTGGGCTCTGTAGCTTGCAGCACGCAGGTTCTCAAGTTGAGGTGCGTGAGCTCAGTACTTGTGGCACGCAGGTTTAGTTGCTCCGCAGCATGTGGGATCTTAGTTCCCCGACCAGGGATCAAACCCGCGTCCCCTGCATTGGAAGGGGGATTCTTTACCATTGGACCACCAGGGAAGGCCCCACAATTAACTTTCAGCATCAAAGCTGGTATCAGCTATGGTCTGATGTTCATTTTTTTTTTAATGTTCGCAACACCAAAAACATGGTGTTTATATCCTATTCTTTTTGGAATGATTGATTATCAATTCTTAACTTGTGTTATGCAATGAAAGAGAAATAAATACTTAGGTATAATGTCAAACATTATCTTTCTGTGAAGCCCACTGTAAAGCACTGTGGCACTTAAATGCTAGAGTTCAGAAGCTGAAGAAATCAACTGACCATGAAGTTCACACTTCTGATCCTCATATTTGATTATGATGAATCTCAAATTCACAAGTTTATCAGTATATGTAAAATAGGTTAAAAAAAAACAGCAAACAACATTTTTTCTTTTACTCACTTGACTAAATCCTTGAAAGGGTTAACAAAGATTCAACTTGTCAATTTCTTTAAAAAGTCCTTTGAAAATGAAAATGTGTAAGTTCGCCTTGGCTCTAAACACAGCTGAAGGTTTTATAGGATTCACTCTGTAAATGACTCCCTCTGGCCCGGCCTCCATGTCACTATGTGCAGCTGTAAGGAACATCCTGTTGTATGTTTACGTATATTAGCAGCTTCGGGAATATAACAATTAAAAGAGATCTTATCATCCTGTTAAACTATTGTAGGCTGGCTTCCAACTCAGGGCAGGGTTGGGGGGAAGACCAAGGAAACTTCTCGGAAGATGTGTGGGTGGGGGAAAAGTCACAATGACACTGGCAATATGGCTTTTCAAGAGTCTGCCAGTCCTACCTAAGGCCAGAGAAATTATCTTGTTTAAACTCTCAGATATACTTACCTAGTCCTCACATTTTGCAAGCCTCAAAATCTGTTCATGGGCTTTAGTCAAAGAGGTTGCCTGATGGCAGTAATACTGCAGACAAGATGTGAAAAACTTATTTTTCCCGTGAATGGTTTTACCCTAAGAGAAAGCTGTGGTTTCATATTTCCTTTTCCAGCACACCCATCCCTCCTCCTCACCCTAACCGATTAGGAGATGATTTCTCAGTGGTCAAGAGTCCGGTTTCGGCAGCCACGTCCCCAATGCCATCATGATTTGGACAGAAGACAACTTCCTTGTCTCAGCAACGCGAGCGTGATTATGTGGCCTGACCAACGCTGGTTGTGCAAACAGGCTGCTTTTGGGTCAGGCAGGTGGTTAAAATGCATAAAACAGACTTACAGACCATGCACATAACCACTGCTGGTCAGATGTGAGCAATCTCCCAAAGGGGGGGCCTTCCGTGCAGATTGTTCTCTTTCAAAATCACATGCAGAACTTCAGAGAAAGCAAAGGGCAAGGACCCGGAAGTGGACTACATTGATGCACAACAGTCAGGACCGGGTTCCTGGTCTAGGTTGAAATGTAAACATGAATTTCCTTTCTTGCCAATAGAGGAGTTACTTTGAACACAGTCTTTATTCTCGAGATGTTCACATCCATCTGGAGAGCTTTGTTGAGTTTTTATAACGCTGCCAAGTAGTTAAAAATCATAAAACAGAACCACGTATTTAGAGCGATAAGGGTTGTTAGATAAAATTTCCAAACTCATCATTTTTACCAGAGGAATTTGGAGCTCAGAAAGGTTAGGAGAGATGACAGTACCAGACCTGTACTGAGTCTTCCCCCCGCCCCAGTGTCTCCATCTGTAAGGCAGTGATTGATGGATTAACTAAATCTTCAAACAGATATTGAATGCCAACTAGGCTATGGACACTTGGGATGAATAAAATATGATGACCGTCTCCTAAAAGGGAGAGAAACCATCACAGAGATTATTAAGGTTCAGTATGGTAAGTGCAGGAGGGTTCCATGCCTCAGATGCAGTGGGAGCTTGAAGAAGTCATACCTGACCGAGCCTGGTACCTGATCCAGCCTCGGAAGTGGCTGGGAGGGGCTCCAGGCCAGAAGAACACTGAAGCTGAACCTTAAACATAAAGAATTGTGTTCCCTCTAGAAAGCGCAAAGGGGGCAAAGGTGCCCTGCCTCCCTTTAGAATTCTTGTAAAACTAATGTCCAGCACGTGAAGGTGCTTGGTAAGCGGCAAATCACTACACAGAAGTCAGCTATGAGGTTAAGTGACTGAGTCAAGGCCACTCACAGCTGATGCTTTTACAGAATCCAGTCTGGTGTCTTTGAGTTACTCCACTCATTTATTTCAATCATTTCCCCCACATGTTTACATCTAGACATTTCCATAAACTTGAGTGAATTTTTGACGCACTGAAAGACAACCAGAGACAGCAGACTCTTACAGCATCTACCTTCCAAGCAGGAGTTCTCTGCCTTGACTACACATTAGAATGACCACAGGTGTACCCCAGTTGGGTGATCACAATCTCCGGCATCAAGATAGTTGATGCTCTGCAGGTGATTCTAATTTGTAGGCAAGTTTGACCACCTCATGTATTGCAAGCCAAGAACAGACGGCACACTCCCACCCACAGACAATTCCTCAGTCACCTCTGGTTTATACATCTCAAGGAAGACTCCAGAGAATGTGAAATACATTTGTTTGAGTCTGGACTGTAATGTGGTTCTTCAAGGAAAATAGATTTACCCTCTGAACGACAACTGGCCTAGATTAATACTAAGTTGTCTTTTCTGAAGATACACAGGTTGATGGGGGCGGGGGGCGGTGATGCCCAGAAGTATGACAGGTGGCAAAGAATAGACTGTCCGTGCTAAAAAAGCTCTATGGAGAAGTCATAAAATAGATAATAGAGTGGGGAGAGCGTGCCTGGATGAATGCAGGCATGGAGACAAGAATATCTAAGCGGAATCCTAACAGAAGTACTACTGTACTTATTGTGGTCCTTTGAAAAGGATGACAGTCATAAAACAGGATGGATGCATCTGTCTCAAAACAACTCGTTTTTATGTTTCTATTTCTTTTCATCATATAGGTAGGCCCATGCAAAACAAGAACATTAAAGATGTCAAATACACCTGGTAGATGCTGCTGAAAAGGAAGCCATAAAATACTTCTTGACACAATTCACAGGAAAATCTAAAAGAAAATTAAGTATTGGAGAAAACACAGAAGCCATCTTTTGTACCATTTATCAAAGAGCCCTGATGACAGGGCTGCTGTTCTTTCATCAGGGTATCTGGTCCGCCCCATCCTTGGCATCCTTGCTACTCGGCATGAGGTCTGCAGACCAGTAGCATCCCCACCATCAAGAACTCATGAGAATCACAGAATTTCATCACCAGCCAAACCCAGAATCCACTTTTCAACAAGAACCTGCAGGAGATACACATGCGCCATTGGTCTACACTGTGGAAGTAGCCACTTTCTGGAAGGTCCATCCCAGCCATGCGTGGGCACGATCAGGCACCAGATTTTCTTTAAGATCCATTTAATTTCCAGTATCACCCCCAACCCCAATCAGAACTTTTTATTATTTCCCAAGCCATTCTTCCGAGGAACCCAAATCGCTCTTCAAGATGGCCCTCCAATGTAACCCCTCCCTGGGAACCTTCCTGAACACCCTAAACTAAGTTAGTAACTCCCTTCTCGGTGCCCCTATAGCCTCAAGTTTCACATCCCCCTCCCTTACCCCTTCGAGCTGGTCGCCACTCATCCCCCACCTACCCACAGCTGCTGTGTCAGCCACTGAGCTGCAGTGAGCAGGACAGAAGCTTCCAGGCTCGTGGGGCAGCACACCAATCATCCCACAATAAATAAAGGGTTGCGTTCTCGTGAGTACAAGAGAAAAGAGAAGAGGGCACACCTTGGGAGAGACCTATTTCATGAGGGTCATCAAAGGATGCTCTGAGGAAGTGACACTTGAGCCAAAAAGCAAGGGATGAGGAGGAGTCATTCGGGGGAAGTGCTTTTCAGGCAAGAAAGCAACCAATGTGTAGGTGCTGAGACAGGAAAGGGCTCGTCGTGCTCCAGAAACTGAAGCAGGACAAGAACAGACCTAGCAGGGAGGAAGCAGGGGTTGCAGCAGGCCAGGTCCAGTGAGCCACAGAAAGGAGAGAAGTGTTGTTGGAACTGCAGTGCTGAGCTGCAGCACTCAGCCGGGTGTGGGCGTGCTTCGGGAGGAATGGCTGCTCTGGGTTGGCAGGTGGAAACGGAGAGAGACGCCAGTCAGGAGACTCCTGGGATGGTCCAGGAGGGGGTGGCTGGAACTGAGGGGATGGATGTGGAGAGAACCAGGTGGAGGAAAGATCTTCTGGAGGCAGAAGCCAACAGATCTTGGAGATGGATTAGAAATGGAGGTCAAGGTGGTGTCTTGTGGGAGAGAAAGGGGTCACAGGTCAAGTCCAGCTAGAGAGGAGTCGACTTCTAAACCGGTTGGGGTTCAGTGCTGGATATGCTGTGTCTGGGGGGTTCTGGACATACTCAGGTAGAGACAATAGGCTGGCAGGGAGAAAAAGCTGGCTGGAATGGAAAGTCAGCAGAAATTGGCACTTTAAGAATATTTAAAGCCATAGACATAGAGGTGGTTACCTCGTGGAGGTGGAAGCAAGCCTAGGACTGAGGCCTGCAGAACCCCAGCACTCTATGACCATTCCTGTCCATCGTCGAGAGCAGGATTTCTCAGCCTTGGCATCCCTGGCATCATGGATGGGATACTTCTGTGTGGTGGGGACTATCCCGGGCATCGTCAGATGTTGAGCGACATTCCCGGCCTCGATCACTAAATGCCAGTAGCATCCTCTAAGTGGGAACAACCAAATCACCTCTGGTTGATTAAGGAAGGGATATGTTTGCAAAGTTTTTTAATAAACCTGGTGCCTGTTTCTGTCTCAACAAGTTCACGGCCAACCAGGGTAAGGGTGCCACAAATCACGCCAACTTTCTCATGTTCTGTCTTTGTGGACAAGCACATAAAAACGGAATAAAACCAGACCTAGTATTAAGCTTGACTTTGCTCCATCTAATAGAAAACAATTGTTGTTATACTAACCCCAAATTATTTTCAAGATCCTGAAAACTCATCATCTTTCGACAATAACATAAACCTAAACCACAACAGTGAGCGAATACAGGCATCAACTCTTTTCCCTTGGATGCAAATATTTTCTAGCTCAGAGTTATAGAATGATCTAGCAGTTTCCAAGAATCATTAGTGAAAAGATCTCTAACCCAGACCAAGATGTCACAAGAGTCCATTTTTCCCAAATAGGAGCTAACTAAAAATAACCCCTGGGATTATGTGGCCTTTGCAAAGGATGGCAATAAGTTACAAAAGTTGGTACCAAAATCTTAAAATACATATTTCTGTTTGTGACTATTTTGCTAAGTAATAAGGTCTGAGAACTTGGTTAGTCTTGTCTGGCATCTTTCTAAAAGAATGAAAGCCGTAAAGTTCATTTGATCAGGCCACAATGGGTTCTTTTTATCCCAGGGTCACTGAAAAAACAACCAACTTAATACACTTAAGATGTAACTGTAGAACAGTTCCAACAAGTGAAGCACTGGGCTGGGGGCTGGGCTACAGCATGAGTGAACCTTAAAAGGGGGCTCTCTTCACCGAGGTGACAGCCTCGTGCAAGAGACGGACAGACCAGCAATCACAGTAGCATTGAGGGATGACACACCCCTGGGCTGCATCCTTCCTGCTTCTCACCTGCTTGAGGTGACATCACCAAGGAATTCTAACACACTCCTCCCGACCATGGCCGGACAATGCCTCGGAATCCTACTTATCCAAAACCTCTAGGTCAGTGCTTCTCAACCTGGAGCAGGCATCAGAACCCTCTGGAAGAGAATTCCCTGGCGATCCAGGGGTTAGGACTCCAAGCTTCCAATGCCAGGGCGGGGGGGGGGGGGGCCTGGATTTGATCCCTGGTTGGGGAACTAAGATCCTGCAAGGCATGGGGTCAAAAAAAAGAAAGAACCATCTAGAAGTTTTGTTCAGCCACAGAATCCTGGGTCCCATTTCCTGAGTTGCTGCTTCAGGACGTCTGGGTGGGGGCCCCCGGTCGTGCTGATGTTGCTGCTTCTGGGACCATCCTTTGAAGAACCAGTATCTAGGCAACTGCTATGCATCAAGCCGAGTTGGCACGTGAAATAAAAGCCACCATCTCTGAGATAGCATGATCCAAGCGGGAACAAGAATGTACAGAGAGCAACAGGAGCAAAGGAGGGGCCCCTCGCTTTGACCTGGGAGTGTTAAGAAGCAGGACGTCTTCCAGAAGGAAGTAGCACCTGGTTAGCAGGGGGCGGGGAGGGGAAAGAGAGTCACCGGTGAAGAACACAGCACATGCAGAGACCCTGAGAGACAGGGACTGTGTCCTGTCCCAGCAGAATTCTAGGTAAAAAAGGGAAATCACATGTTATCAGATAAAGTTAGTAGAAGCAATTGCACTGTTAACCTCAGGAATGAAAACCTTCCTTTTCTACGGAAAGCATTTTAATGATCAAATATTTCACTGTCATCCTTTCCTGGATGTTTTCCTCCTTCAACAGTAGCCCCTGCTTTAAAAGACTCTATCACAATACCAGGATTATTAAATACTAATCACCCTGCCATTTTAATATCACTAAGGACATGTGCAAACACAATGTGCTCAGAGTTAGTCTAAAGATGGTGCCTGCAACAGACCAGAAAACGAGCAAAGACAGAAAGTAAAAACCTCAGGATCGGGGCTTCCCTGGTGGCGCATGGTTGGGAATCCGCCTGTCACTGCAGGGGACACAGGTTCAACCCCTGGTCTGGGAAGATCCCACATGCCGCGGAGCAACTAAGCCCATGCACCACAACGACTGAACCCGCACCACAACGACTGAACCCGCACCACAACTACTGAAGCCCGCGTGCCTAGAGCCCGTGCTCCTCCACAAGAGAAGCCACTGCGATGAGAAGCCCACGCACAGCAGCGAAGACTGAATGAAGCCAATTAATTCATTAATTTTTTAAAAAATCTCCGTCACCTTTTAAATGGAGACCAGTTGGGGCAGAGGCAGAGGAAGGAAGGATCTAGTAAACGTAACATCAACAGGGATGCTCGAGCTGGGGATTCTGCTGAATATCTTCTCATCTAAGCCCCTTCACTTCAAAAATGACATGGTCGTCTAAAGATTCGTGAAAACTAGGAACCCCACCCCCAAAAAATGTTAAAGGACATTTTAAAAAAATCAAGATTTGCTCGAGTGCAAAGGAGTGATATTATCATCTTTGTCTACTCAGAGAGGTTAAAATACAGCCAGATATGGAACACTGACTTTGAAAATGTCGGGGCAGAAAAATGTTCTCTAACAATTCGGAGCTTGTCAGACAAATTCTCAAGTATACAAGGCCGGCCCAACAGGATGTTAGAATATTTCAAAGATCTGAAGTGTTCAAGGATACAAGTTTGAAGACACTAAACTGTGACATTAACATTAAATGCTAGGAGTACCCTGGACTGGAAATCATTGCACGACGCCTAAGACAACATGGCAAGCAAAATTTTACTAGCAAATAAAACGTACTGGAGTTCTCGAAATGGTCGCCAACCTTTATAGTCCCTGGGTCCTGTGCCAAGTGCAATTAAAGCCATATTATGCGTACTTATTTCCTTATGACACACGCCAAGGAGCCCGTGTATAAGAAGACATATCTTCATCTGATGAAAGGTGGGCATAAAATCCCATCTAGATCTGACGCTGGGTAGCACTTCCTCTTGTTATTCTGGCTTGGTCCTTGCCATGAGCTTCTTCTCCCAAACTGGTTTTTAATGGCTTATTGATTGTACTTGACTGATTTTCAACTTTAAAAAAAAAAAAAAAGTCTCTTCACTTAAATATGGTCTAAATTTTGTCAGCCCTCAGTGGTGAAGTACACGAAAGTTGGTATTAATTTTTCTGAAGTTTTAAAATGTCTCAAAATAGAAGGAAAAAACCATTCAAAATAAAAAGGCCTCATTTGAAATTTTACAGACTTTCTTAAGGGACATGTAGTATTCATTGCGTAGACAAAAAAAAATTACTTTATAAAAGTGAATATGCAATGAACAGAACAACCTACCAGACATATCTGCCATCAGAAATGCATGTTTCTTAAAAAGGAAAAATACGTTTCGGTTTTTTTTTTCTTTGTGTGAAGACCATACTGCCTTGTACTTTAGTTAGAGGTGGTTTTGTCTGATTCCCCTATTAAATACTAAATATCTGAAGGGCAAGGACTATTTCTAACGCAGCCGTAGTTCCCTAGTCAGTATGAAATGTGAAATTAATGGCCTTCCAAGCTGGTCCTCAAGGATGGGGTGTTCTGTTCATTCATTCAACACCTATTTGTTGAGCTGCTTCCCTGTGGCAGGAACTGTGGTCAGCACAGACTGCACACAGCAAATGTATCTTCCAGGAAAAACAGGATGAGCTCCCCCCAAAACAGAATACACGGCACCCAGATCTAGATATTGGCGGCATCCACTGGGGTGGCTACACTGTAAGCACCAGGATTTCAAAAGTCCCAATAAGCATCACTGTTACTAACACAATGCCTCATCTCCAAAGAAACCGAGCTTGCTCTTTCAAAACGTAGGACCCAAATTCTTCTCAAATACTACCTACAACATCATAACCTGCAGGGAGTCTACCCCGGCTGCCAATGAAGCATGTGTTTCATTGTCTTCTTAACCCATGATGCTTGAAATTATTTCCACCATGGAAATTTTAAAAATTGGAATCTTACGGCAAATGAGATCACGCAGAGTCATGGAAGCACATCGAGAGGACAGCCTATAAAACATCGGGGCCATGATTTGAAGCACGAAGAAATGGGATCTTAGGAAACTAAGTGATGATCACTGAACTAAAAGCTGAGAAGAGTGCCCCAGTCCAGTTCTGACCACTGACCACCCACTTTCCCTTGAGTTTCTCATCTGTTGCATAGGGATAACACCTATCCTAAAAACTCCCAAATGAGAAGATTTTAAAACTATGAAGTGGGACTTCCCTGATGGCGCAGTGGTTAAGAAT
Organism: Hippopotamus amphibius kiboko; assembly: GCF_030028045.1. Lineage (NCBI taxonomy): Eukaryota > Metazoa > Chordata > Mammalia > Artiodactyla > Hippopotamidae > Hippopotamus > Hippopotamus amphibius. The sequence continues at coordinate 98,060,494 of NC_080196.1, forward strand.
CTGCCTGCCAATGCAGGAGACATGGGTTCCATCCCTGGTCTGGGAAGATCCCACATGCTTCAGAGCAACTAAGCCTGTGCGCTACAACTACTGAGTCCACATGCCACAACTACTGAAGCCTGTGCACCTAGAGCCTGTACTCTGCAACAAGAGAAGCCACCCCAATGAGAAGCCTGTGCACCACAACGAAAAGTAGCCCCCGCTCACCACAACTAGAGAAAGCCCACGTGCAGCAATGAATACCCAACACAGCCAATAAATAAATAAATAAAACCACGAAGTAATCTAAAAACACAAAGCATTGTTATTTCTAGCCAAGGTCAAAGAACTAACTGGTCAGGGACTTGGCCAGATCTGCCATCCCCTGAACCCAGAGCCTGTTCCCCAATACCAGGCTGCTGTTAATTACAAAAAAGGAATTTTCATTAAAATTCAGGAAAATAACACAACACAGCCATTTTGAGAGACTAGGGGAAAAAACCAATCCTCCTCTCATGCCCAACCCCAGATTTTTGAAAAATGCATAGAAGATCCAGGAGTTGTCAAACAGAGCTTGAATGTACAAGCAGTCCTCAAATTCTTAACATCTCCATGTTCCAAAAGTTCAATTCTGGATAGTGAGGCCAAATAAAACACAGGGTGCACAGTCAAATTTGAATTATAAACAATAAATCATTTTTAGTCTAAGTATGTCCCAAATATTGCATGGGACATACTTATGTTTAAAAAAATGTATCCATTGTTTAGTTAAGATTCAAAGTTAACTATGTGCCCTGTATTTTTACTTGCTTTTCTATTTCTAAATCGTTTGTACTCCTTTTCCAACCATCAGCTGTGAGATCCTGGAAGGAACCCTCACCTTGGGTGTCTTGAAATCTGAGTTCAGTTTCTGGTTTTGTCAAATACTAGTTCTGAGATTTCAGGCCACTTAAAGTTCCTTCACTTAGAAAGAGGCCAGTAAATATATACAGCACAGGACTGAGTGGATAAATGCTATATGTGTTAGCGCAGTACTTTGTCAACAAAGCCAACACCATTTTGTCATACGCCCTAAACACGTAGTAAAAAGCGTGATTTGGTTTTTAGACGAGGCCACGCAGCCATTTTAAATACCCTGCCATCCATAAGAAATTCCCTGACTTTAGTGAGTTTCCATTAAATATACCACATGGCCCTTTCCCACGTCTGATACAAATATTTTCATCTGTATAGGTTGGTCCTGACGACTAGACAATACTGTATCAGGCTTCTACTGTCATCCTTGTCCATAAAACAAGGCATTTGCACACGTGCTTTCTTTGCTCACATTTAAATGCTTCATTGCTTAAAAAAGTTGAATGTATGATTTCACAAAAAACAACAGTCAAAATTAAAAGGCTGACCACAAGGACAGGAAGCATTGGTTTCAAAAGGTTTCCAGTGTCCCAGTGGAAATCGTCAAACCCAACTCCACACTGCAGGTCCCCAAGGTTACATGTCTCCAGGCAAGATTTCTGAATCTATTAGAGCTTGACTCTGGCCACTCTTGGGTGCCCCAGCAACTAGAAGTTAACACCACCAAAGCTAAATTCTTAATCTTCCAGCCTGCTCCTCTGTCTTTGACATCATTATTTTCTGTCCCTTATGTAAGAAACCTGAGAATCACCTGCTCCTTCCCTTCCACGAGGTCCTTGAATCTGGTCCACTCAAAGACTGAGACTCCACTTCTAGAATACAGCTCCCACTCTCTGCTTCTCATCTCCACTCCGTCATCCTGGCCCCCTCATCTCTCTTTCAGACACTACAGCAGCCTCCTAACTGCTCCCCTCCCTGCTTCTGGTCCTGTCCCCCTACCCCTGCCCATTCCCCACATCTTAGCCTGAGTTTTCAACTGAAATCAGAAATCAAATCATGTCCCTCTACTGCTTACAAATACATCAATGCCTTTTTATCAGCTTGGTACCTGCCTACCTCACCCCATGCTTCTTGGCCCCACCATTACACCCCCCTCCCCAGCTATCCTGGCATTCTTACAGTTCCCAGAACACTGCACTAAGCTCTCACCACAGGGCCTTTGCACATGCTTCTCCTAGGGGCTAGACCAGGAAAAGCTTTAACTGGTGCCTTCTCACCCTTCAGGTCTCAACTTCAGAATAATCTCCTCCAAGATATCTTCCTGGGAAAAATCTTTTATTGTGGTAAAGTATATATAACATAAAATATACCATTTTAGCCATTTTTTAAGAGTACAGTTCAGTGATATGAAGTACACTCACATTGCTGTGCAACCATCACCACCATCCACCTAGGGAACTCTTTCACCCTTCCAAACTGAAACTCTGTACTCAATAAACAATAACTCCCATTCCCCTCCCTCCGCCCCTGGTAACCACTGTTCTACTTTCTGCCTCTATGAACCTGACTATTCTGTGCAACTCATGTAAGTGGAATCGTACAGCAGTTGTCCTTTTGTGCCTGGCTTATTTCACGCAGCATAATGTCTTCAAGGTTCATTCACGTTGTGATGTGTGTCGGGATTTCCTCCTGTTTTAAGCCTGAATAGTATTCCATTGTATGGACGTACCACTTTGTGTTTATCCATCCATCCTTCCGTTTGGGCTCCTCTGGGGCCATTTTGAAGTCAACTCTCATTACTGTTAGTCATGTCTTATTTTCCTTTAAGTGCTTGTCACAGACTCTAATTCTAATATCAGTTTGTTTCACATCTCTTTTGTTCAATATTTTGTTCAATATGGACTTGCCACCTCACCCCCAACAAGCCCATAAGTGCCACAAGGGGGCGGCCGGCCCCTGTCTGTTTTATTTATTCTTGAATTAACCACCAGTACCTGGCGCGGAGCCTTAAGTGCTGTGGGCATTTAATACGTAAATGTTGACTTTTTTCGTACATATTCTTTTTTTTAAACTTATTAATTTATTAGCTGCGTTGGGTCTTCGTTGCTATATGAGGGATTTCTCTAGCTGCGGCGAGCAGGGGCTACTCTTCATTGCAGCGTGAGGGCTTCTTATTGCGGTGGCTTCTCTTGTTGCAGAGCACAGGCTCTAGGCGCACAGGCTTTAGTAGTTGTGGCACTCAGGCTCATCAGTTGTGGGCTCTAGAGCACAGTCTCAGGAGTAGTGCCACACAGGCATAGTTGCTCCGCAGCATGTGGGATCTTCCCAGACCAGGGCTTGAACCTGGGTCCCCTGCATTGGCAGGTGGATTCTTAACCACTGCGCCACCAGGGAAGTCTAATGTTGACTTTTTAAATGAAAGAAAATCATTAGGGCACTAGAAAGCCACTAGTCTTTAGATTCACTCACAACTTCCATATACTGTACTTTGTATTCAACTTTGAAAGACAACAAATTAATGCCCATGCACACACACAGACATGTTTAGCTCTCTGGGCACAAACAATTCCCTTTCTAACCTTAGTTGATCTATTTGTAACTAACAGATTTCCATTTCCTGTGTTCTTTTCAAGAATGCATCATGTGCAAAAGTAACTTGTGTACTCAGCAATTAAGTAAGAACTTAAATACTGATAAATGCTATGACATGGACAATTAAGCAAAGCAAAGCACCATGGAAACACACTAAATGAAATGTCAATCACAAAAGAACATATGCTGTATTCTTCCATTTATATAAATCTCCAGATAGGCAAACACACAGAGTCAGAAAGTAGAGTAGAGGCTTCCAGGAGCTAAGGGGAGAAGGAATATGAGTGACAGCTAAAGGGTATGGGACTTCTTTTTTTGGGGTGATGAAAAGCTTCTAAAATAGACTGTGGTGATGGTGGTACAACTCTGTCAATGTATTAAAAACCATGGAATTGTTCACTGTAAAAGGATGAATTGTATGGTCCATGAATTACATCTTGATAAAACTGTTTGAAAAAAAGATAACCTATATATGTGGAGATGGGGGTGGCCTGCCTGTGTTTGCTGGCTAGAAAAAGCCTGCCTTCCCAATTAGACAGTGCACCACAAAGTTGAGAGGGGTGGGAGCAGGGATCACGGCCTGGCCAGCTGTTTCTGCACAGGCCTGCAGGGGTAGCCTGTTTTCTCTTGTAGGGGAGGGCTCCTTGCCCCATGCACCCTGTGAATTACAGACCATCTTCCTTGCAGTACAAGCAAAGGCCTCTGCTTCCTGGCAATCATCTTTTTCTAACACCTCCCCCAGCAAAGTAGAACGACATGCTCTGATGATAAAGTTCTCTGTTGAAGTTCTCTGAATCAAAACCTTAAATAAATATGCGTATCTCTGAAGAGCCTCTTTATAACCTATTATTAGTGATCTGAACACAGCCCATTGAATTTACAGCATTTTGAAATTCAGAGTTCTGTTCGCGACCCAGGCTCTGCCAAGAAAGTTATCTTTGGCTCCTTTCTCTTATACCTCATATCCAATCCATCCGGAAATCCTGTTGGCTCTACCTTTAAAAAAATATCCACAACATTCTCTTTCTTAGATGGCTCACCCTGGTCCCAGGCTCCAACACAGCTCATGTGGTTTAGCTTCCTAACTAGTCTCCCAACTTAAGAGCCCCCCCCGGCCTGGTCTCCACACAGCAACCAGAATGACTTTTTTTTTCTTTAAGAACTTTTATTGAGATACAATTGACATACAATAAACTGCATATATTTAAAGTGTACAATTTGATTTTTTTTTTCTTATTAGTAATGTGTATATGGCAACCCAATCTCCCAATTCATGCCCCCCTCCCCTTTGGTGTCCGTATGTTTGTTCTCTACATCTGTCTCTATTTCTGCCTTGCACACCAGCTGATTTGTACCACAGAATGACTATTTAAAACACAAGTCAGATGACAGATCATGCCCCTCCAATGGGTAACGTCCTGCACCAACTCCCCCCACCCCCACCCATCTTGCACAAAGTCAGAAGGAAGCCCTGCACCATGGGGCTCCCCACCTCTCTGCTCTGTCTTCCCCATGCCCTGCGCCTCCCCGCTCACAGCTCACAACCAGCTACCTGTTCATCAGCTTTCATCACACCAGCCAGGCCCTGGCACGGTAGGGCCTCTGCACAGAGTCATCTGCCCCCTCTGCCTGGGACACTCTCCTCCCGCTAGATCTCCGTGATTCACCCTCTCCCTGCTGAGTCTTCACCCAGACACACCTTCTCCACTCTCCAACTGCATCCTGCAACCTTGTGCCTTACGCACACTCCCAATTCCTTTACCATGTCCAGCTTTCTCTTTTTATCCCCTGTAGCTCCGATCTTCAAACTTACCATGTAATTTACCACTTATCATCTTTATTATCCATGATCTCCCACTCTCTCTAGAACGTGAGCTCCTTGAGGGCAGGCTCTTCATCTCCTTGATTGACAGACAGATGCCAAGTGCCTGGCACACAGGAAGTGCTTTGTGAGTATCTGTTGGCCATGGCTGGCTGTTTGTTTCAGACTTTAAAGGCCAAGGAGGAGGGGCCATGCTGCGGATTGACTAAAGAGACAGGAAATTCCCTAAGAGAAGCCAAGAGTTTACTTCTCTGGCCATTCAAGAAGCTAGAACTCAGGAAATGAGACCAGCAGCTACTAAGAGTACAAGGCCTGAGAAAACTTTCTCCAGCTTTAAAAAACAGTGTTGGTCCAAGTGATCTCAAGGAGCCAGGACACACTGGATGCTACTTATGTCACCAGTCAAGAATCTGAGGTTCTCAAATTGACCTTTGAGAATTTTCACCATGTTTCTCTATGTAAGGGGGGAAGGCTAAGACGTTAAAAAAACATTCTAAACAATCTCAATCAAGCTTGAGCTAGACAAAGTATCAAACCTCTGGGAGATTAATATCCTTTTTGAGGCTGGGATTGGCACAGGATAGGAAGATGGAATGATACCCAAGGATGGTGATATTTGCGGTTAGTTTGAAATCTGTGTGTGTGTGTTACTAGGAAAAAAAAAAAAAGTCTTGCTTTTTAAATAGGAAAATCCTTATGTTGGTTAATTTTCAGGTCACCGTATGAGCATAAACTCACATAAGAGTCTACTGTTCTCTAGAAAATACAGATTTAGATGTCTTTAGCCTAACAGACTGACATCTAATCATGATCGAAAGGGTTCTGGTTTTTATTCCTCTCCACGAGTAAGCATATCAGCACGCAGATGCAACATGAGATGATTCTGCCATCCTACAGTCTACAAGTGATCTCTTGCCTTGAAGCTTATTCTGAAAACCATGAATTCTACCCTAAGGTAGAAAACAATCTGATTTTTAAGTATTCCACTTTTCAAACATTAAAAAATTTTTCTCTCATTCTAACCCTCCCTCCTCCAAAAAAATGTTTTTAAAATCTTTAATTCAAGTCAATTCTGGAGGAAAGTTAAGGATTTTTGCCTTCACTAGAGAATATCCTCCCCGGAAGGTAGCTGTGGTCTGCAGAGGTCTCCAGATGGTGGAGCCAAGTCTCCTGAGTTTTTACGCCGCCCCAGCACAGAACACGGTGTCACCCACACCGCAGGCCAGCAGGTGATGAAATGCTAAAGGACCACCAGCTTTGTCAGAGCAGCTGCAGGTGCAAAGGAGAAACGTGTCTTCCACGTAGCCAGCCTCCCCGCAGTTCCCCACATTCTTATCTCCAAGATGTTTTGGAGGAAAGTGTGATATTAAACAGTACATCGTCCCTGCCTATTTTAACCACATCCTATGAACGGCGGATCTCACAAAACTGAGTCAGATCTCAACGGTGAAGAAGCCGATACTTGCATGCCCTCATACACAAGAGCCAAAGGGGGACGCAACCCCAATGTCCCTCAACCAATGAATGGATAAACAAAATGTGGTCCTTAGACACACAATGGAATATTATTCAGCCTTGAAAAGGAAGTGGGAGGAAATTCTGACTCATGTCGTGACACGGATGAACCTTGAGGACATTATGCTGAGTGAAATCCGCGTCACAAAAAGACACATATTGTGTGATCCCATGTACATGAGGTACCTCAGAATAGCCACATTCATGGAGACAAAGTAGAATAGAGGTTATCAGGGGCTGCAGGAAGGGAGGAACGGGGAGTTCCTGTGGAATGGGTACAGAGTTTCCGAATGGGATGATGACAAAGTTCTGCAGGTGGATACTGGCACAGCCGCATGATATCATGAATATGCTTAATGTCACTGAATTCACACCTAAAAAATGGCTAAAATGACAAATCTTATAAATATCTTACCATGATTAAAACAAAACTCCCATGAAATAAATTTCTGCACTAGGATAAGATCACAAGGAACCTCCTCTCCTCCCCGTGCTGCTCTGGTACCAAAAACAGAGCATAGATTTTCACTTAAGTCTCACCATCTCAGCGCCTGATGAACCCCACACAGTTTCATTGTTGTAACAAAATTCTGGAGGCTTATGGAGCATCTGCCAGTGCCCGGCTTAGAGGCCCACACATGTATTTCCAATATGGGGGCAGGACCAGTCTTTTCCAGTGTGAAGTATACCAACGCCGACCCGCCTCCCCACATGAGTAAATATTTCAACCACCTAAGTCAAATGGTTCCCTGTTTTCTTATAGAGAAGGTCATATGCTTCTTCTGGATGTACAGATCTCTCATTTGAGAGAACAGACTCAGTAGTTCACTGCATCCCAAGAAGACAGAATAAAGACTTGTACCTAAATCACATCACACTTTATAAAATAAGTAATGCATCCAGCACGCGGGAACGTCCCCAAACAGCAAGAATGGGTGAGCGGAGACTGTGAGCAGATAGTGCTCGGTGCCTGAGTTGTTCCAATGAGGATATCCCAGCTCGACTCCATCTGAGTAAAGATTCGAAAACTGGTTTCAAACGTGGCCTTGCTCTAAGTCAAACAAACCTCAACTCTGGTGAACAAAAGCCACACAGCAAAGAGACAAAGCCATAAATGACAGCCCTGTAAATAAAGACCAAAGCTGCTAGCCAAAGGTCAGGCTACGCACGTCCTCAATGAGAAGTGCCAGGCTTCTCAGTCACGCTGGGGGGAGGTGTCATCACCACAGAGGGATGGCCCCCCTGAACAAGGGTGACCTCGGACACTCGCCCCCTAACCCCAGGAGTCCTTTCCCCAGACTGAGAGCCAGCTTCCTACCGCTGATCTGCTGTAGCCTCCAGGCCCAGCTCTCCTTTACTAAATGCAAATTTACTGGACTTGAAGACTGATCAGGAACACGCTTCAGAGCTGGGAGTCCCTGGTCTAAGGCAACCACCTCTCCGTGCAGAGAGGGGCAAAGTCCAGAGCAGGAAGAGAGAGAACATCTGGTCTACTTTCTTACCAAAAAGGAAAAGACCAAAACACAACTCAGGCCCTCTGTGAATCCTGAAGGCTTCCCTGAAGCAGGGAGGTAACCCCCAGCACAGGGCCTGGAGAAGATGCTCAAGCCGTTTTTTAAATGAATGAATGAATGGATGGGTGGGTGGGTAGATGGATGGGACTGCACCAAGGGTCTCTGTCCTTAGCGATGCTTACCAGGTGCCACAACTCAGAAACCACACAGAAAGCACCGATCTTTTAAAAAAGACTCAAGGTTCAGAAACTCCCAAGTTTTGAACAGGGAAGAGTAATAAAAACAACAACAACAAGAGTACGGACAGGAGGGAGATGAAAGACAGACAGGAAGTGGGAGGGAAGGAGTGCTCCAGGACCCAAGCAGTGCTCAGGATGTCCCAAGGGCCTCCCTCCACTCTGCAGAAGAGAGCACCCGGTGGGAGCCGTCACCCCCCATGACCAAGTGAGCACATCCCTAGGTCACTGAGCACCCTGGTCCTTCGTGCCCCCCCCCCCCCCCCCCCCCAGACTCCAGAACCCAAGCCCTGGATCTGGAAGTTCAGAACCTCAGCCCTGCTCTAGGGGACTCTTTCTTACCAGTGGCTGGTGCAAACAGAAACCTATGTTTGCTAAATGAATGCTAACATACAGAGTGATTCCCGTTTCCTGCACCGTTTAGAAGAAAGGCAATGGCTGCGTGAGCCGTAAATATTTACTGAGTGATATCAACAACACAACAGTAAGAAAACTGACTGCTTTTAACTGAGCTCTCTCATGTGGAGCTCATCACACAACACTCTGAGGTAGGAACATTACCATCCCGTCCTACAGATGAGGAACCTAAAGCTAAACAGTTAAGTGTCAATAACTCGCCCTGGGTTATACAGCTAGGGAGCAATGAGGCCTGGATTCCAAGCCAGGTCACAGGTCTCCAAAGCACCTGCTGCCAACCTCTCACTGCTGCCTCTGGGCTCAGTCTCTATGGGACCAGTTATCAAACATAGTTCCCATTGTGCGTGGTTTTGGTGACAATTTAAAGTACAACACATTTAGAAGAATTAGGAAAAGTATTAATGTTCCTAAATAATCAGATGATAAAAAAAACCCTGTTTCCTAATAAAAATGAGAAACAAGACTGTTATATATGTATACACACACACACACTATGATGTGTGTGTGTGTGTGCTTTCTAGACTCTTCCTCCTTAATGCCAGCTCTTCAGTGACACAGGACCTCAAAAGATCTTAGACTGGATATTATTTTTAGCTGGGCACAGAGATGGGGATTTGGGAGTTACTTGGTTAACAGAATAAACCTATCTTCTTTTCGTGTTATTAAAACTCTTCTGGTAGCAAATTCACTTTTACTTATCTTAATAAGTAACAAAACAACACCTACAGGCATGAATACAATCTATCTAACTGAACGATGCCAACAGACCTGAAAACTCACAAGATACCTAAAGACACCAGCAAAAAACAAAAACAAAAACAAAAACAAAAACTTCCCAGAATAATCTAGAAGCATCTATAGAAGCAAATTCTAAAATTAAGTGCCTAAGAAATTTTAAAAGCACCTCTCTTGAGAGACACAGGACATGAACAGACCCCATAAAACTTGTCCTGGTATCTAAAAAGCAAGTTCCTCTGCATTCATAAGAGCATAGGCTTCTCTTACAATGACTGAAACTGAAGAGCAAAGGTAACTACTAGATTAAAATCTCTCTCAGGTGAATAAGGATCACCTGGATTCCATGAATGTTTATGAAACACTAAAATTGAATTCAAACTTTAGTAAGGCAATACAACATCTAAAATACACTAAATACTTGGGCATCATACTAATTTTTTAAAACTATCCATTTAATAAGGAAAATAAGAAAACAACAAACACCTGCTATATATAAGGAAGGTTCACCTGCTCTCTCATTTAATCCTCAACAAGGCAAAGGAGGTTGAAAATTTTTTTCTAGCAAATGGGTAAATTCAGAAAATTTAGGAATTCATCTAAGGTTATACAATTTTTAAAGTAAACAAATACAATAAGAATTGTAAACATTAAATACAATTTAAAGTAAAAGAACTGAAATCTGTGGGAATCTAAATCCATATGTTTTCCACAACTCCTTGCTTTAGAAAAAACACAGAGAAAGAAGGAAGGAGGAAAGAAGGGAAGAAAAAAAATAAAGGAAGGAGGGAAAGGCCGACAGATAGGGTAAGAAACATTACATAGCTGTATCTGGTCAGTGCTGTTAGTGCCAAGGCCCCAGAGAAATCCAGGTGAAACAGAACAAGTCCTGAACTTGCTTTACACCTGCAGACAACTTACAACTGTGAATTTTTACCAAATTATTTTAAAGCCTCAATTACAAAAGCAAGCAAACAGAAACCCCCCCTTAAGTTCTATCACTAACAAGTAATATGTGCATACCGATATGCATTTTCCTTAAAACAAAAAACAGAAGGAAAACTTACAAGTGGCCAAGGCTGCTTTCATGCAGATGGCATTTCTGTTCACTAGTATTAAGCTGCCTGAGTCTTGTTTGGCCCCCAATAACAGACCAAAGAAATCCTAAAAGTTATCAGAGTATGGTCACTATAAAATGGCAAATGAACAAAGGTTAAGATTTCTTACCTAAAATTAGCACAAGGAAGCCACCACTACCTAATGAATACCATTAAGAAGATTCAGAGGAGTAATTGCAGGCTGGCAGACTTCTCTCCTAGAAAGTAATCAGCAACAGCTAATAACCATTAATCATCTTTTGCATTTATAATAGGTTTTAACAGGGCCTTCAAGAATAGGCCTGGAATTAATGAATGGCATTTTAGGTCTAACACAAAAAAGTACTCCCCAAACATGAAAATTAGAACTTCTGCTTCACATTTTGTGTTGTTTTCTCTTTTTATCTGCCCTTGTGTTTACCATCACTGGAGATTGTATCACACATCACTTTTAGGTTTTGTTTTTAAAAGCAGTTAACTGTCCTGTTACCTACTGTGTGCTAGGTGGTCTTCCAGTACTTCGCCTGTGTTGTCTCATTTCATTCTCGAGGAATGGAGGCAGAGATTTTAAGCAATGTAACCAGGAAGATGGGAAAGAATCTTTTCCTAAGCCAACAGGGCGGGCAGTTTCCGGGAGGGGAAATTGGCGGCGTCCGGAGCTACCCAAGAAGGACTTGGAGCTCGCCAGGGGCTGCGCGGGCAGGCCGAAGGGGTCGGGTGGGGTTGAGGCGGACTCACTAAGCGGAAATGAAGCTCAGGTTCCCCTTCCTTGCGTGTGTCGAACCCCCTGCCCCGTTCTGCATCCCCTCAGCACCCTCGTCTTCCCCTACAGCTGTCACTGATCAGTGTTCCAAGCCTCCTCACGCCACCCTGGCGGGGAACAGGCGCGCACACTCTCTCGGAGGAGGGAGGACAATTACAAGCTCTTCCCTCACTTGGGAAGGAGTAGGGAAGGGGGGGGGGAGGTTAAAACACCCGCCCTTCTCTGCAACACCCCACTCCCAACAAGTTGCCACCCCGCACGCACAGAGCGAGGTGACAGTGCCAGGCACCAAACTGGGGAGGGAGGGAGATGGCCTGCTGGCAGTGCTATGGGAGCTAGCGGATACGACCCTACAATCACTGGGGGGGAAAACATCCCTCTTCTCCAGCACCTCCCAACCTGCATTAAGGCCCCCAGAAGATGTCTGGAGGGTGCCTGGTCCCGCAGTAGGCGCAGGGGAGGTGATCTCACCCTCCATCCCTCCCCGAAGGTGTGGCGGGTACATTCGGCCCCAAGATCTTTTTCCGACGCGTTTGCTTCGGCTCACAAAGGGGCCCCCAGCAGAACCCTGTCAAGGGGGACTTCCAGAGGGGCGACAGATATTGCAGGGGAGCCAGCGGCGCTCCTCAAGGACCCATAAGCCCTACCAGGCTTGCTCCTCGGAGCTTAAGCCCGGACCTGAGCGTAGCAAACGAACGAAGAACCCAAACACCTCCCGCAAGTTCCCTCTCCTCCCTCCGGTGAAAAGCTCACGGCTTCGCAGTGCTGCCAGCCCCACCAGCTGTATCTCCCCATCCCCGAGGCCGCGAAGGCTCCCGGCCCCGCCACCCAAATCCCACCCGTGTGGGCTCAGGAGCCCGAGGGCGCGGACAGCTGTTGCCACTGCATCCCGGTTCGCCGAAGTCCGCCTCCCCCGGGCGGCCAGGGAACCTGCGGGGCCCCGCGGGGTGGGGCAGATCAGGGACCCCGGCGCCGCGCCCCTCCTTACCTGGCGCTCGCTGGGCCCCGGCTGGCGCATCCGCCGGGTGCGCGCCTCTCCGCGCGCTCGCTGCGCACCTGCCCGCAGCCCGCCCGGCCCCAGCGCTGGCCGCCGCGCTAGCGCTTCATGGCGCACGGGGCTGGCCCGGGCCGCGGGAAGCGTGTCCAGTTGGCGGCGGTTCCTCCGGCTCTCGCAGCTCGCCAATGGCTCCGCGCCTTCCCCCGCCCCGCGTACGCGCCCCCTTCCTCCGCGGCCGCCCTTTTCCCTTCGCTCCTCGAGACCGGCCAAACTGGTTTCTCCGCTCGCGGGTGGTGCCTCTAGTCTCCTTCTGGCAGCCTCAGCTGGGGCTGGGGGCGGGCCCGGCCGTCGGCCCTCCCTCCGATCCTCCCCGGGGCGGAGAGGAGCTGGACAGCGAGCCCCTGGACGGGCAGACACTGCCCCGGTTGAGCCGCGTGCCCTCGTGCACTCCCGCGGCAGGTGGGCACCCCGGCCGTGCCCCGAGCGCGTCCCCCGCCTCGCCTGGCCCGCCCTCGGCTCCCCAGACGCTCCCGCCTCCCTGGGGACGCGACTGCCACCCCGCCCCGCCAGCCCCGCGTCACTTTCCCGCCGCCCTTGGCCAGCCTGGCCGCCGCTTGAGGTCGGTGACCGCGCCAGCCCGGAAAGCTGGCGAGGCCGCGGCTCGCCCAGGACCTGAGCTCCCTCGGTGAGGGGAGCTGTACCCTCTCGATGCCAAGTCACGTTCCGGGACCAGTTACCGAGTGAGCGTCGCAGTTCTCTGCGCGGAGGGTGGGGGAAGAGACAGCGCCAAAAGACTTCGAGAAACTTATCCTGTAATTCCAGCAAGCACGCTTTCAGCTGAGACCAAATTTCCTCACCTGTACGAGTTTGGAGTGAAAAGGAGCCAGGGTACGGCGTGCGAATGTTGCGATGTAATTGGAACTTTTGGACTTACGTGCATGGTTAGTAGCTGGTGTCTGGCCGCTTGAATCACCCCTCCCTTACACCAGAAACTCTGTTCCCCAGAATTTTACTGCTCACCTGCTATGGAAAAGTCTCTGGGATAAGAATGGAAGAAAGTCAAAGATGAATCAAAGAGTTTGCTGAAAATGTAGTAGGGGAGATAGGACTGATAGATAAATGACAAGTTATCTGCAGATCAGAGAGGCTGAGAGTTCAGACTCCAAACTGGGGGCTTGAGGAAGACTTCAGTAAAGAGGCCATGCTTGAGGTTGAACTCAAAGATCCACACTTTTCCAGGATCAGGGTTGCATGGGAAAGATATTCAAAGAGTGATCCACCAATTTGATCTTCAGTATATGAAAGATTCAACTGATATTATTAAACACTAGACTGCCTTGGGTTTCTTTTTCATTCGCTAGACTTGACCTTTGACTAGGTGGTGCTGGTCATTTAATCTCTCTGGGCCCCAGTTTCCTCATGCATAAAATGAGTCTGGACCAGATGATCTCAAATGGTTCCTTCCAGTGCTTATAGAGCAAAGGTCCAGAAGCCAGAAAACACAGGACCTGTTTAGTGACAATGAGGTAGACCAGATGGCTGGCAGTGCAGTGGTAAAACAAGATTAGTGAGGGAATTGGGGCCTGGAAGTAGGTCCCAATTGAATGCAGGCTGAAGAGTTAGGAGCTTGCTTTTGGCAGCACCTGCAAACGATTGGAAGTTTATGACCACAGCAGTGACATCATCATCAGGTTGTGTTTTAGGGAAAGTAATGGAATAGTTAAGAAAAGGATAAGACTGAAGATTGGGGTACCACTTGGTACAGTAGCATAAGATGAGCCTAAAGGAGTTGCCAAGTGGAAGCGAAAAGGAGGAGGAGTTTCCAGGGACACCACGGAGGAGAAATGGCCAGGGCTCAGAGTGGCCTGAGTGGCCAGAACCTGCAACTGACTGGCAGATGGAAGCATGGACGATGAGCCAAGTTCTCCAGACTAGGTGATGGTATTAGTAGGAACAAGAGAGTTGGGGGAGAGAGGCTGCTGAGAAGGGCAAATGCCAGTAAACCTAGGAATCAAGAGATGACTCCAGATTAAAGGAGGGATCCCTTCCTCCTTGCAGACATTCCAGCAAGAGCTCAATCTGTCCAAGAAAACATTGCATAGAAGAGAAACTATACTGACACATCTAATCCACACCCGTGACTAGATCTGATAAATACCGTCCCCAGGGCTGCATTTCACATCCTTGTGTAGACACTGAAGATTACAAGCTAGGCTGCTTCTCTTACAGACCACAGGGAGATCCAGTGAGACATGATGGGTGTTGTTTCAAAGATTTATTCATTTCACAAATGTTTCTTTTTTTTGTTTTTGGCACATGGGCTTAGTTGCTCCGTGGCATGTGGGATCTTCCTGGAGCAGGGATCGAACCTGTGTCCCCTGCATTGGCAGGCAGATTCTTAATCACTGTGCCACCTAGGAAGCCCACACAAATGTTTCTTGAGTGCCTACTATGGCTAGGCACTGTTCTAGTGACTTGGATACATCAATGAACCAAGCAGGTAAATTTTATCTTAAAAGGTGACAAATGCTTTGAAAAAATAGAACAGGACTGGCTGGAAGGGGGCCACTGAGGAAGCCTTCTAGGGTGCTGTAAAAGTTATATATCTGCATCTGGGTGGTGGTTATACTAGTATGTACATATATAAAAGTTAATCGACCTGTGTACTTAAGATTTGTACACTAATAAGTTAAATAATAAAAAAGCAAAACCAGACACTACAAAACTCCTTGAAGAAAACAGAACACTCTTTGACATAAATTGTGACAATATTTTTTTTATCTGTCTCCTAAGGCAAAGGAACAAAAGCAAAAATAAACAAATGGGACCTAATTAAACGTAAAAGCCTTTGCACAGCAAAGAAAGCCATCGACAAAAAGACGACATCTGAATGGGAGAAAAATGTTTGCAAATGATATGACCAAAAAGCGGTTAATATCCAAAATACATAAAGAGCTCATACAACTCAATATTAAAAAAACTAAGACCCTGATTAAAAAATGGGCAGAAGACCTGAGTAGATATTTTTCCAAAGAAGACATACAGCTGGCCAACAGGCATGTAATAACATACTTAACATCACTCATCAGGGAAATGCAAATTAAAACTACGAGATATAACCTCACACCTGTCGGAAAGGCTATCATCAAAAGACCACAGATAACAAATGTTGGCAAGGATGTGAAGAAAAGGGAACCCTTGTACAATGTTGGTGGGAATGTAAATTGGTGCAGCTACTATGGGAAACAGTATCAAGGTTTCTCAAAAAAATTAAAAATAGAACTACCATATAATCCAGCAATTCCAGTTCTGGATATTTATCTGGAAAACAAAACACTAATTTAAAAAGATGCATGCACCCCAATGTTCATAGCAGCATTATTTACAATAGTCAAGACATGGAAGCAACCTAAGTGTCCATCAACAGATGACTAGATAAAGGAGAAGTGATATATATACAATGAAATACTACTCAACCATAAAAAAGAATGCAATCTTACCATTTGCAACAACATGGGTGGACCTAGAGGGTATTATGCTAAGTGAAATAAGTCAGGCAAAGAAAGACAAATACTGTATGTTATCACTTATATGTGGAATCCAAAAAATAAAGCAAACGAATGAATATAACAAAACAGAAACAGACTCACAGAAATAGAAAAACTAGTGGACAAGGAGTGGGGGAAGGGCACAATAAGGGAAGGGGATTAAGAGGTACAAGCTAGTACAAATAAAATAAAATAAGCTACAAGGGTATATTGTACAGCACAAGGAAAATAGCCAATATTTTATAATAACTTTAAATGAAGTTTAATCTATAAAACTTTTGAATCACTATGTTGTACACCTGAAACTAATACAATATTGTAAATCAACTATACCTCAATTTAAAAAAAAGAAGGCATCACCTAGGGGGAAAAAAAGAGCAGGGTTAGGAGATTAGAAGTGGGCGAATGTGGTGCAATTTTAAATAATGTGGTAAGGGTAGTTTTCATAGAAACTTATATTTGAAAAAGCCTTGCAGGAAGGTAAAGGAGTTTCATCCTAGATGAGAGAAATTCTTTGAAAACTCATCTCACCTGGAATCCCCCAGAAACGGGCACAGTCAAAGCTTGTCCTATTCATTTCCCCCATGTAAGTCTTCTGCATCTTCCTGGTTGTTGGGAATGAGACCCTTAGTGCGTGTCAGCTGATGTAACTGATAACGGAAAACATTCACCTGGAAGCCCTGACCCTTGACCTCTCTGAAAGAACCGTGACATATTTCAGGGTACCCTGTCAGGGCAGTGATTGAAAGTGTCTCACGCATGGAACAGGAATTGATTTTGAAATTTATCTTTCATGAGTCATTTGAGTGATGGCTTCATTGTCCAGGCAGCAGCCCTGATCCCACCAGCCTCAGCCATACGTGCTCAGTGTTCCAAGATGGGATTGAATAAGTGTTCTGGTTTTGTTTAGAAGTCACTCGAAATGAATAAACAACACCTTTACCTTGCAAGCTGCTGGGGGAAATTATTAAACAGTCATTTCAAAAAGAGGGTGACAATACTTTACAGTTTTTGTAGCTCATTATTTCCTCCGTTTCTTTCTTCCTTCCTTCCTACCTTCCTTCCTTTTCCCTTGGCAACATTCCTGTACATTTCCATGATGTAGGTAGGAAGGCTGGGGAGGTTGCCAAGAGAACTAGCTCAATTTTACTAAAAATTCATTTCCTAGAATCTTTTTCTATAAGAGCTAAGGGATAAAATGTATGTTTAAAGGGAAGTGAAACTGCCTGTATTCAATTCTTTGCTAAGCTCTCTGGTCATTTAAGCTAAAGCATTTAATGCCAATGGAAAGGTATTCGTGCCACACTAGGTGCTATTGTAACCTGTGCTTGGCAGTCAAGATGAACTTAGTTGGAAGGCGAATTCTTCACAGCTAGTCTAGCTAGACCAGCTCCAGAATTTTAAACATGATAAGAAGGTATCTCTTATGGCAGCCTGTCTTTGCAATAAGTGAAATTTGAAGCTTCAAATAGTCTGCCCCACTTTCCTTTCAATGGTGTTTAAAATGACAAATACAAATGTTAATATTGTTTTTCTGCACAAATCATTTTCCAAATTCCTTCTGATTTATATGCTTTTACCCTCCTTTACTACTTAGTGACTTTTTTTTTTCAGACCAACATTTTAAATTGGATTTGGAAAGGAAGCATTAAGCATCAGGTAACAAAATGTGTCTCTCTTAATTTGTTATTACCTGTGCTTCACGTGCAAGAGATGTTAAGAAGGTATTATTCCTGGGCCTATTATTAAAATTCACTTGTCTTTCTTCCATATTCACGAGTGTGTAAATGTATGGGACTAGGCTACATTTTTTTTCTTTTCTACAAGGAGGAGATAACCTATTATCTATATGCAAATATAATGATAATATGATATATTAATATTTAATATAACATTAATAATATGACACTAATTGAATTTAATTCATATAATTAATTTAAATATTTAATCAACAGTTTTTTGTGACAAAAAAGGAAAAAAATTAAGCATTTTATTTTTTTATTTTTTCAAATTAATTTTTTTTGGAGTATAGTTGATTTACAATGTTGTGTAATCAACAATTTTTGAAAATCCTTTGGGGTCATTGTTAGTATATGTAGCCATGTCGTCATGTGATTGTAAGAAGTCTGTATGAATTACCTTATGCTCTGTTTTCATCATTTACCATTGTGACGTGAAAACACATTTATTTACCTGTCCAACTTCATCCCCCATCCTTGGAGACCTAAGCTTCCCCCATTCCAAGCTGCTTGCACTTTACTGAATTCTGAATAGTACTTGATGTTCCCTCTGCTCGAAATGTCCTCATCTTCTGGATCTCTAGTTCCAAAGTGACTTCCTCTAGGAAAGCCTTGCCCTAGTCTCCCCTGGAGAGTAGTACCCTAAGCATTATGCACCTAATATCCAGAGAAGCCTTTATCCCATTGTATTTTTACTGTTGCCCTGTCTCATTCCCCCACTGTACTGTGATCCTTTTGAAGTAGTTTTGGTTTTTTGTTTGTTTTCTGGTTTTGGCCATGCTGTACCACGTGGCATGGGTGATCTTAGTTCCTGGACCAGGGATGGAACCCGCACCTCCTGCATTGGAAGAGTGGAGTCTTAACCATGGGACCTCCAGGGAAGTCCCCTGTGAGTCCTTTGAGACCCCAAAACTGGGTCTTAGTCTTCTTGGCCTCTCTTGGTTTAGAATATTGCTCTAGTACCCCTAGTGCCTATTTGTTCTTTTTTTGTTTTTTTGTGGTTTTTTTTGGCTGCATTGGGTTTTTGTTGCTGCCTTTGGGCTTTCTCTAGCTGGGGTGAGCAGGGGCTTCTCGTTGTGGTGGCTACTCTTGTTGTGGAGCACCGGCTCTAGTCAAGCAGGCTTCAGCAGTTGTAACATAAGGGCTCAGTAGTTGTGGCACACAGGCTTAGTTGTTCCTCGGCATGTGGAACCAGGGTTCGAACCTGGGTCCCCTGCATTGGTAGGTGGATTCTTAACCACTGAGCCACCAGGGAAGTCCTGCCTATTTGTTCTTGTAGAATGAATGGATGGTCTGCAGAGTCATATTCTCAATAATTGTATAGTATTTTCTTCTGCTAATGATTTATCTAATCATTTGCTGTCATTGAATATTTATGCATTTATCAGATCAGCTTCCAGAAATATCTGATCAATCACACCCCAAACTAAACATCTTATTTCTCTTTGGTTCCTGTTATTTAGTGGGTTGTGATTTGTCCTTCTTTACTTCATTCTAGAAATAGTGTGCCTCCCATACAAGAAAAGTTTTTGTTCTATTAGAAATAGCGCATGAGTAAGTCTTTGATGCTCTTATTGGAACAATAGAAAGAATACTATTCAAGTTTTCCATAAAGTTGTAGCAGCCTATGCTTTGTATGAATACTGCCTTTTTTATTTTCCTAAATTGCCAGCCAGCATGAGTGGTTATTCTCCCAATGAAAGAAAAGCAAATTAAATGCAAACAAAACAAAACAAAACCCCCAAACAGTAAGAAACAATTTTTCACTTATCACATTGGCAAAGATAAAAAAAAAAAGGTCTGGTATTGCACTGCATTGGCAGTGATTATAAGGAAAGGGGCTTCCATACATGGTTGGTGGGTATGCAAATTATACAACTTCTTTGAAAGGAAATTCAGAAACACATATCAAAAATTTAAACATACATTCCTTGTGCCCTAAGAATTCATGTCTAGGAAATTATCCCAGAGATGTATTTGAGCATTTACACAAAGGTAAATGTACATAGATAGTCACTGCAGCATGTTTTTCACTGCAAAAGATAGGAGGCAACCTCCATGTTGATTAACAGAGATTATATCCATACAATGAGACAACAATCAGCCATTTTTTTAAATTAGGGAGCTCTGGTTGGGCTGTTGTTAGGAACATCTCCAAGATATGCTGTTACATGAAAATGCAAAGTAAAAAAGAGTATGTATATGTAAATAAAATATGTGTGTGCTCCTTGATTTCAAACTATATTACCCAAGCTATAGTAACTAAAACAGTGTAGTATTGGCATAAAACCAATAGACCAACAGAACAGAATAGAGAGCCCAGAAATAAACCCATGCATATATGGTCAGTTAACTTACCACAAAGGAACCAAGAATATACAATGGGGAAAGGACAGTCTCTTCCACAAATGTTGTTGGGAAAATTGGACAGCCACATGCAAGGGCATGAATCTGGATCACTATCTTATACTATACACAAAAATTAACTCAAAATGGATTAAAAACTTGAACATAAGACCTGAAACCATAAAACTCCTAGAAGAAAACAGAGGCAGTAAGATCCTTAACATAGGCCTTGCTGATGATTTTTTGAATCTGACAACAAAAGCAAAAGCAACAAAAGCAAAAATAAACAAGTTGGGACTACATCAAACTAAAAAGCTTCTGCATAGCAAAAGAAACCATCAACAAATTGAAAACCCAGCTGACTGAATGGGAAAAAAATAACTGCAAATCATATATCTGATAAGGGGTTAATATCCAAAATACATAAAGAACTTATACAACTCAATAGCAAAACAAACAATCTGATTTTGTAAGTGGGCAAAAGATCTGAATAGACATTTTTCTAAAGAAGACATACAGATGGCCAATAGGTACATAAAAAGATGTTCAGCATCATTAATAATCAGGCAAATGCAAGTCAAAACCACAATGAGATATCACTTCACACCTATCAGAATGGCTATTATCAAAAAGACAAGAAATAACTAATTTTGGTGGGGATGTGGAGAATAGGGAACCCTTGTACACTGTTGGTGGGAATGTGCATTGGTGCAACCACTGTGGAAAACACTATGGAGGTTCCTCAAAAAATTAAAAATAGAATTATCATATGATCCAGCAATTCCACTTCTGAGTATTTATCTGAAGAAAACAGAAACACTAATTTGAAAAGATATATGCACCCCCATGTTCATTGCAGCATTGTTTACAATAGCCAAGATATGGAAACAACTTGTGCCCATTGATGGATGAGTGGATAAGAAATTGTGAGATATGTATATGTATATATATATATATATATATATACACACACACACTCACACATATATATATTATTCCACCATAAAAAAATGAAATCTTGTCATTCGCAAGGCAACATGGATGGAACTTGAGGGCATTATGCTAAGTGAAATGAGACAGAGAAAGACATATATCAAATGATGATCTCTCTCTCTCTCTCTCTCTCTCTCTCTCTCTTTTTTGGCCATGCTGTGCAGCTTGTAGGGTCTTAGTTTGCCGACTAAGGATTGAACCCGGGCCTCAGCAGTGAAAGCACAAAGTCATAACCACTGGACCACCAGGGAATTTCCAAAATGATTTCTCCTATATGTGGAACCAAAAACAAAAACAAGAAACAAGCTCATAGATACAGGGAACAGATTGGTGGTGGTTAGTGGGACTTATTCAGTTTATTTAAACTAAAACCTTTTTTTTTAGTTTAAATAAATTGAATAAAAAGCTTTAAAAATTTTAAAAAAGAATGTTAATTTTGAAAATTATTTGTATAATAGGAAATAAACAAAGAAAAAAAATACATCAATAGAGTACTGGTTAAATAAAATATGGTATAATCTATGAAAGGAATACTATGCAGACATTCATTATGACACTAGAATCCCCTTGAGACATTCCCTGCTGTAGCCTTCTGTCCCCTGTTCCGTTATGAATGGGTTATTGTCATGCAGGCCTTCCCCTTCATTATCATCCTGGGAATTCCTTTTGCCTTTCTCCTCCACATTTTCCTTTTTGCCATACTTGTGAATTCTGGTGGAGCATATCTGAAAAAGAGAACACGAGAGAGAAGCAGTTTGAGGCTTATCATGTTAGTTAGGATAGAATACTAGTGTTTGGGAAGATAAATGGGTTTATCATCATCTCACTTCTAACTCTCTGGAGGTAGAGAGTTCATAGTTTGGTTAGTGGCTCAGTGATATCATCAGGATCCAGGCACTTTTCATGTTTTTGCTCTGCTTTCATCACAATGATGGTGAGGTCTTCCCTTTCAGGTCACAGGTAGCTGCAGCAGCTGGCTAAATTTCATTTGCCAGAAACTGGTCATATGGCTGATCTTAGCTTGATGGAGAATGAGTAGATGGCATTACCAGCATCTATTGTGGGAACTGGTCTCTGGTAATAGGGATGGAGGATTGGAGGTATAGCTGTTGAACAGGTGACCTACAGGTCTATATATCTTACAAGTCTGGAAATGTGTTTATTCTACTCGCACAGTCTGGCTGGGTATAGAATTCTAGCTTGGAAAGCATTTTTTTCTTAGAATTTTGAAGGCATTGTTTCATTAGATTCTAATCCCACTGTTGCTGTTCAGATATTTGATGTTATTCTGATTTTCAGTCCTTTTCATGGGACGAGCTTTCTGCTTTTTGGAAGGTTTTTCTCTGGCTCCAAACTTTTACTGGGGTACGTTTTAGGGTAAGCATGCATTCTTTTTTCAAAGTAAAAAGTAACAACATTTTTTAGAACACACACACATATATATTTTAAATTTTTTTGGCACACAGGCTTAGTTGCTCCATGGCATGTGAGATCCTTCCGGAGCAGGGATTGAATCCATGTCCTCTGCTTTGGCAGGTGAATTTTCAACCACTGCGCCCCCTAGGAAGTCCCAGGAACACATACATTTTTGAAAACAACAAAAAGATCTTTATTTGGTTTCTTTTTCTCAGTTCCATTTATTTTTGGCCAATTGTGGTTGGGCTGAGGTAACCTTGATGACAATGAACTGTCTTTTCTAAGCTGTTCACCTTTGCCATCCTTCATGTTCTCCGGAACCCAGACGACCTCTCATCACTTCACTGCCTTGCTCTAATCTGTCCTCTTTGCCTTTACCTAACATGCAAAACTAACCTAAAACCAATGCTTACCTTTTACAACCAGAGAAGCTAGCCTCATAAATTGATTCACAAAGAGGTGTCAAGAACTTAAACTATTTTCATGAGTTTTCCTTACTCCAAACATGCAGACCTTCATGGTCTTCAATATTTTTTATCCCAAATAAATGAGTAAAAGCTGGGACTTCTACAAAAGTAAACAATGATTAACAAATGCCTATTTTTTTTTAACCTTCAAATCATATTTCCTAAGGGGGAAGGGGCAATATGGAGGTAGGGCAGTAAGAGGTACAAACTATTAGGTATAAAATAAGCTACAAGGCTACACCATGGGGAATATAGCCAATGTTTTATAATAACTATAAATGGAATAAAACCTTTAAAATTGTGAATTACTATATTGTACATCTGTAATGTATATAACATTGTACAGCAACTATACTTCAATTAAAAAAAAAAATTCATTCTTCCTAATTAGCTTCTAACTTTCTTTCCCTTCCTTCCTTCCTTCTTTCCTTCCTTCCTTCCTTCCTTCCTTCCTTCCTTCCTTCCTTCCTCTCTTCTTCTTTCTCTTTCTTTTGTTACATTTAGATCCCTTATCCATTTGGAATTTATATCGTGTGTATGGTGTACTGTATTAGTCTAACTTCATTTTTTCAAAATGGCTAACGAGACATCCAGATTCATTTATTTAAAAGCCCACATTTGCTTCAGTGAATTGAGATGATGCTTTTATCATGAACTGGTCAGACAGTTGCATCTGTGCCTCTTCCACTGTTCTGCTTGCCTCTATGTGTACCAGTACCGCATTGTATTAACTAGAAGGGCTTTCTAATTTTATTTATTACCTATTGGACCTGGTCCTCTCTCATAGCTTTTCTTTCTTTCTTTTTTCCCAAACTCATTAAGATGTAATTGACACACAACACTGTGTAAGTTTTGGGTGTACAATGTGATGATGTGATACACATATACAGTGAAATGTTCACCACAATAATGTTAGTTAACACATGCTTCTCTTTCTCTTATAAATTAGAGTTGGGTATCAAAGGATTGAAGCATATTATATACCTTTATTCAAAAGTACTACAACTGAGAGTAATACAAAACACATCTACTTTTTCTTACTGTACAAAGAGTTGCCAGGATGTCTTTGCTGTACATTTAACATATATTTGTAGCAGGACGCCTCCAATTCATCCTGCAATGGAGTAGGACTCTATGGGGCCTTCCTGGGACAGACGCTTCCCCCATATCCTGTGCTTTAGCTTCTCTCTGAAGTACCTAGATAACACTATCTGATGTACATTTCCTGGGTTGTTTTACAGATGCTAAAAACCACCAAATGGAAAACAGTTAACTACTTAATGACCATGAATACTAGCCCCAAGGCCTACTGGAGCCTAAGGATTGATAATGTTAAACCCTGTGGTTCCGCCCTATTACTTCACCATCAACCAGTCAGAGAATGGTACCCGAGCTGATCACACACCCTGCAGCTCCTCTCACCGGGCCTTTAAATATGCTTTCCTGAAAGCCATTGGGGAGTTGGGGTGTTTTCAGTAGGAACCGCCCTGGGCTCCTTGCTTGGCACCCTGCAATAAATGCTGCACATTCCTTCACCACAAGTTGGTGTTGGTAGATTGGCTTTACTGCACCCAGGCAAGCGGACCCAAGTTTTGGTTTGGTAACAGTTCTGTAGCTTTAGAACACCCTGAGCTATTGGGAATTACCAAGACCTGCTTCTTGAAAGGCACTTTGGCTGTGCTCTGTCTTCTGATTAGAACAAAACAGATGCTGGTGGGGATGGGGGGGTGTGTTTGGGGGCATCTGTTTGGTTGGTTTTTGGTTTGGTTTGGTTTGGTTTTGGGGGGGTTGTGTGTGTGTGGTTTGTGGGGGGTTTTTTGGCAGTGTTTCCTTTCACGTTTCCCTCTGGAACAGGATTTAACAAGTACTGTGGAATTTGAATCTGAGATGACAGAAAAATCACCTCTCCTGTGGTTCCCAGTCTGACCCTCACCTGCTAGCACAGAGTTCCACAAATTCCTCAAATAAGTCAGGCCGTCCCTGGAGGCCAGTTCCCAGGAACTCACAGGCAGAGCTGGTTCAGTGCTGGGAGCAAGCTCCCGCTTTCCGGTGGCACTGCCTCTCCCTGTGCCACAACCAAGAACCACCACCTTCTATCAGGCACAGCCACCCCAGCCCCCTGGAGCTTCACAGCAAAGAAAACTGTCCCTGGGTCTGTGGGGAAAAGGGGAGAAGTGTCATTACAGAGGCAATGCCTCTCCCTCCTTTCTCTTGTTACCCTCCCAGTGGGGTCCAGAGCACTGATGGGTGGACCCCAGTATCTTACAGCATTTTTAGAGCCCAAGAACAGCCCACAGACAAGGGACAGAGCTAACCCAGAAAAATCCACACTCCACTTAGGACAACCCTCTCCTCTAGAGTATCAAGGGTTTGAAGGTGCATAAAACTCATTGCTCTGATCTCCCTCTTTCCTTAAGATGAGGGAGGTCCCAAGATGTTCCTCACACTTTCATGCACTGAGAATTCTAGCCGGTGCGCCTTCACAAGCCCACTAATGGAAATAAATGCCAGTATTTAAAGCACACACCACCAAAATTGGCTTTTTAAGGTACTCTTCATATGAAAGTAATTTTTAAATCCACAGGTATTAAAATCTAAACAATCTAGACATCGTACTGTGGGGCACCTGATCAAGAGTTATTCAAATTCCATCCTGTGAGTCAAAGGTTACTGTGCTTCACTGAGAACCAGCACTAACATCCTATACGAGCATATGTCCTGTGACTCACTTAAAATAATTTAATTTCTCAAAAATGTTGACAATGAAATGCTGGCAGGTGACTATGTCTGCTACTGGGTCTAGGAGTGCTAAGCAGTGCTGACAGCAAGTGCTGAGCAGTGATTCCCAAACTTTTTTTTTACAAAGCTTTTGTTTGTTTGTTTGCTTTGTTTTTAATTTTAACTGTAACACCTTACAGCAGGAGTGTTATGTAAAACAGAGGGTGGAGAAACTGACCTGTTTGTATCCATGGCGGGACCCCAGTGGCAGGTTCACCAAGTAGCTGATGGTACTGAAACTTCAGGGACCCTCCAAGGCCTTCTGCCTGATTTTGTACTTTTAATTTTGCAGTTGCTTTTTTAAGGAGCTCACCCATCCACCAGTTGTATAAATTTCAGGCCCTGTGAAACCTGGTTCCACCTGTGGTAGAACCCCCCAGAGCCTCACCCCTTCCCCTCTCCTCTTCAGCCCTTCTCCAGGGGACCCTAATCCCCTGTGGAACAAAAGAAACAACTGGTAAGCTGGCACCATTTCTGGACTAGGAATCAGGAGGTGGGGTCTGAGGCCTGTGCTTGCTACTAGCCAAGTGTGTGCCTCCTTCAGGTCATGTGACCCTTCTCAGACTTGGTTTCATCGTCTACAAAATGGGTTTGTAACTAGATGATCACCGAGATCCCTTTCAAAACTCAAAGTCTTGGGACTTTCGTGGTGGTCCAGTGGTTAGGACTCCACACTTCCACTGCGGGGGGCATGGGTTCCATCCCTGGTTGGGGAACTAAGATCCCGCGAGCTGTGTGGTGCGGCCAAATAAAATTAAGCGTGCAGGACAGCAAATGATACAGGTCAGGGTCAATAAAAATGAACTCAGGGGACTTCCCTGGTGGTCCAGTGGTAAAGAATCCGTCCTGCAATGCAGGGGATGTGGGTTCCATCCCTGGTCGGGGAATCAAGATCCCACAGGCCCATGGGGCAACTAAGCCCATGCGCCACGGCTACTGAGCTCGCAGCCTCAACTAGAGAGCAGCCCACGTGCACCGCAGCGAAGATCCTGCCTGCCGCAACTAACACCCAAGGCAGCCATAAAAATAAATTTTTAAAAATTAACTAAAAAAGACCCCAAAGCCCTCAAAGTCTTTGATCCAAAGTCCACTGCCACTCCTACCTATATTCTCTCCCAGGAGCTCCCACTCGCAGGCTTGTTCTTCTTCCCCGAGGTGCTGGAAAACCTCAGCGCCCCCCCCCCCCCCCCCCCCCCCCGCTGGCCCACCTGCTTCAAGAGAGGACGTTAGTGATATCGGTGAGACAGTTCTCTCTTCTCCCCACAATTCAATGCATCCTCTCCTGCTAGATGTCGGCTGAAAGAGAGAAATGACAGGTTGTAGCCACATGGGTTAAACCCTGGTACCTTCATTTTAAATAGAAGTCAATGTCTTATCTCAATGGCATAACTCTTCAGGGGCAAAATTTTAGGCAGCGGCTCCGGTCAAGTCTGAGAAGAGATCCTTCCTGAGTTCTTGGAGCAGGTGTTCTCTCAAAAGCTCTCACGTCCCCAGGGGCCACTGCCCATTGTTCCGGAAGCCAGAGACCAACCCAGGTTGAAGGACATGGGAGTCCTGTCAACCTGGGCACAAGAGGAACTTTATCTCACTAGGAATGTCATTCACACTAAGAGCTGTTTAGGTTAAAGACTAGTGTGGTGGAGACTTTAGGTACCTAGCCCAATGTCCACTCTCTGCTTCCTCCCTCGTCACAGACCTTGACGTTATTTGGGGCAGCAGTGTACCCAGTGAAAGCAACACACATCCCAATCTCCCTACAGCTAGATGTGGCTGTCGGCGGAAGTTCTGGCCTGTGAGGTATAGGCAGAATATTGGATGTGTCGACTGAAAAAAAATGTACAACCTAAAAGTTGAGAATTCTCTTTTATTTGGTGGACAAAACTGAGGACTTAGGCCCAGGAGGCAGCTTCTAAGATAGCTCTGAGGGACTGCTCCAAAGAGGTAAGGGAGAAGCCAGGATACATAGGACTTTTTGCAACAAAGACCAGATAGTAGAAACTTCAGAAGATTACTGTTAATTAAAGAAAACCAGACATCTCAGGTTAGTGCATTCAGCACTTTTCTATGTATAGGAAGATACAAGAGTCTGGGCTCATGGAAATCATTCCTTTGATATGCACCTTACTATCTAGGGCCAGTATCCTGCTTTTCTCCATCCTGAATCCCCTCAGGGTGCACTGTCCAGGGTGACGGTAGTGGCTTGATGGCTACAACATCCTTTGTTTACTAACATGGCAGCCACATTTTCCGTTAACAGATGGAACTTCCAAGAAGGCTCTAAAAGTAAAGACGTCCTCTTTCTCAGTCTTCTCACCTGCAAGGTGGCCACGAGGGCTGCTGAGCAGGTCACCATCTTGGTTGTGAGGGGACGTTGAAGATGGAAACTATTTGTTGAGGAGGGTGGACCAGAAAGATAAGAAAAGCCTGGGTCCCTGATGGCATCACGGTGCCACGCCACCAACCCAGACTGCTCCCCTCTGGACTTTGTGTGTTTAAGTCACTGTTATTCAGGTCTCTGTTGCGCATAGCCAAATACAGTTTCTCACTGTGGTAAGGGGAGACTCTGAATAGTACTCTAAAGTTTCCACCTTTTTAAGAAAGCAGTCAGCAAGCAAAAATAGAATGTAGCCTTGGAGAAATAGAAACAACCTTAAAACACTCAACCAACCCCGCCCCCCCCATGTTACACAGAGGAAAAGTCAGGCCTTGAGGGGAGGGTACAGGAGAGCCAAGCAAATAAACCTTTTCAGTGGCCCCAGCCCAGCCCGCTTTACCTTTTTGAAGCAGAGGTAAGTGCAAGGTGTTTCAATTAAATGCAAATACTTTTTAGCTATTAAGAATGCCAAATGAGGGAATTCCCTGGGTTGTCCAATGGTTAGGACTCTGCGCTTTCACTGGCAAGGGCCCAGGTTCAATCCCTGGTCAGGGAACTAAGATCCTGCTCGGTCATCATCATCATCATCATCATCATCATCATCATAATGCCAAACGACACTGTGTCGCAGATGGTGGTGGTTTTGAACATTTGTAGCTTTAAAGAAACCAAAATAGGTTAGTATGTGTCCATTTTGCTAGATAATGTATTATTGGGACCCAGGCAAGGAGACATTCATTTAAACCCTAAGTCCCAGAAATTCAGATGAATAGAAAGGGAAAAGAAAGGGAAAAAAAAAAAAGGAAATACCTTGGTGTCAGCATTGGTGGATGATCGTTTCTTCCCCACAGGGTAGAAGATGAGAAGGTGGAAGGTCAAGTGTCACGGCGGTTACAACCTGGAGCTGTTTGGGAAGGGAGATTCCCCAAGCGTGAGCCATGTGAAAGCCATCCTTGCTTTGGGGAAGCATGATGTCATCAGCACGTGCTGAATCCTGTTCTCTTCGTTCCAAGAAGGGTCTGGCTTCCCCGTACCTCCCTCACACCAACCTCTGTTTTGGCCACTGCAGCTGCAAAATCTTTTCTGGTGTAAGACTTCACGAGCTGTCTTTGGAAAAGTGGGATTTTATCTTCCTTGTGAGCAGATTCAGAGCTGTGTTTGTTTCATTTATTCACTAAAGGCTCACTGAACGCATCCTATGCACAAGCGTGTCGAGCTGGGGGACACAGCTAGGGACCCAGCCCCCAGGTTTGCCCTGAAGGAGGTGATAGTTCAGTTGGAACACAGGTGAGGAAACAAGGAATTCTGACCTAGGAAGGTAAGTGCCCTCAAGGGAGAAGGCAGGTAGGAAGGCAGAAGGGGCCCCTGACTCAGAAGTCACAGAAGGCTTCTCAGCAAAGGTGACATCTAAATAGAGACCTGGGGGAGGAGTAGGAGTTTCTGTCCTCCCCGAGTCACTTGCGGTCCAGTGGCAGCTGCTGTCATGTGACAGTTCTTCACTCCAGATCCACAGAGTGAAATAAATAGCAATGAGGTGGTTAAAAAAATTAAATATCTCTCTCTTCCTTCCCTTGAAGTCTGCAGACAGTACTCTCTCATTTGTTCTGGAAAGAGTCAGAAGCCAGGGTCAAGAGTGGGGCTAAGGATGCTTTCCTCCCCTGAGGGTGCTGGGTCAGGAAATGCCAACGTGGGCACCTTGAAGGTCATGCCCATTGGACTCTCCTGGCCATGGGTGGCAGTATTTATGACTCTGGGCTTCTCACCCCTGTAAACATAAAAATAAACATAAAGATAAGTATGTTTTGGTAACAGCTTTATTGAAATATAATTTTATATAATTCACTCATTTAAAGTGTACAATATATGGTTTTTAGTACATTCATAGAGTTGTTCAGCCATCTCTACATTCGATTTTGGAACATTTTCATCATGTCAAAAATAAGCCCCGTACCCTTCCGCTGTCACCCCTAATTCCCCCACTTCTCCCAGCCCCTGGCAGCCACTAATTTACTTTGTCTCTATAGCTTCTGCCTCTTCTTAACATTTCATATAAATGAAAGCATATAATATGTGATCTTTGTGACCGGCTTCTCCACTTAGGGTAACGTTTCAAAGGTACATCTGTGTTGGAGTTGTGTACTTTGTTCTTTTTTTATGGCCAAAATATATACACATGTTATTTTGCATGTGCTTCAGGTTGGCATCTGGGCCAACCATCAGTCATATACATTAAAAAGGCCACTGATTTGTTAATTTGTTCTATAAACACATAGAGAATGTGTTGCCCAGGGTTTTATGTCTCCCAGACTTTCCAATTCATCTCCGTGTTTCCATCTCCATCGCCGCCATCCCAGGCCACCATTATGTGTTTCTTGGACCAGGGAGCTTTCTAAAAATGAAATGTCAGCCCTCAGCAGTGACCTCACCCCCCCCCCCCCCGCCCCCCGCCATGGCTTCCCTTGGCCTCAGAGTAAAGACAAAACTCCTGGGTGTGGCCAACAGCACTCCGCCTGGTCTGGTGCCACCCCCGCTGCTGTCTGAGGGCATCCCTCGGCCTCTGGCTGTCCTAGCGTTCTCTCAAGTCCTCTCACTTGCCGTGGTCCATCCTTCTTCCCCGTCTGGAAGCCTCTGCTTGGAACAGTCTTCCATTTCTTGCCCTGACTGACACCTGTTCGTCCTCCAGATCCCAGGCCAGTTGTGCCTTCCAAGAGGAAGCCTTCCGTGGAGTCACATACATGCCTCTCATGACCCTCTTCGAATTCTGTACCTTTCCTTTGTCACAGAGCTTGACCCAGGATCTATGGACATTTGTGACTGATTAAGACCTGTCTCCCCTCTAGACTGTAAGCTCTTTGAAGATAGGCCGTTGTCTAGTTTTGCTCACCACTGGATCCTCCTACCTAACTGCGCCTGGATTATAAATACAGAGAGGATGTGGGCACCAACATGCATCGAGTACCCCCTATAATCAGATACTTTTGCAAACACTACCTCGTGTAATCCTCAAAATAATTCGATGGGGATGGTATTGTTAGTTTCATTTTACCAATGAGATCAGTGAAGCTGAGACAGTATAAACAAATACCTTTCCCGAAGCTGGTAAGTGGCAGAGGACGATTCTATCTCCAGCCTCTTGAATTTGAAGGCCACTAAGACCTTTCCACTAATACCAGGCTGTTTCTGGGATTGAGAACACAAATCCCTTCCATTCAGGAGTTATTAGATAAACCCCTGTTCATAAATCTGAATTAAACACAGAAAAAAAGCAACAGGTCAAAAGTTTATCCTCCAAGGAAGGTGTAAACCAAGGGTTGCAGAGATCACAGAGAGATTATATCAGGATTGGGCCTTCAGGGAAAGCTTCCTGATATTTGAGACTCATGCAGTTTGGTTCTTATTGGTTTGCTGAGAGTAAGGTCTCACATTTCTAAAGGGAGACAGAGGATTTCCTTTGGAATTTTTTTACATTGTTTTATTCTTGGGTGTCAACATTTCCATTTGAGTCCAGCAAAGAAGTTACTGTTCATTTCCTTTCTTTCTTTCTTTTTTTTTTAAGTCCTTTTTTAGAAAAGCAGTACCTCTATCAGGAAAAAATGGTTACCAGAGCCATCCCTAGAGGTCAGATGCTTTTGTGTAGTTGTCACTAGGGCGTTTCCACCTAAAGATTCTCCGTCACTTTGAGGCGGCCTCAGAGCCCGCGAGCCAAGGCTCATGGGTGACCTCATCCTTCTGGACCTGGTCCAGCAGCTGCTCTTGATCCAGAAGATTTGTCACCACAGTGCGGGTGGCTGACTTCTTGCTACCATAGTTAGGTCATGAATAATTCCTTTCCAAACCAGGAATTTCCCAATTAATGTTAAATGGGAAAAGATGGTCAGTCAGCGCCCCTGGCAATAGGTCATTTTCATATTTCAAAGGACAGCTTATTTAAGGCAGTGACTTTTGCCCTAACAGATTCCTTTTGCACTGAAGCACTCTGGGTGTGTTCTTCTGTAGTCAATACTGGTGATCCTGTCAGTTTCCTAGAGATAAACTGACTAAAAAAAATGATGTCTCTATACAGACAATAGAATAGTATTCAGCCTTAAAAAGGAAGGAAATTCTGATACACGCCACAACATGGATAAAGCTTGAAGACATTATATCAAATGAAATAAACCAGTCACAAGAAGACAAATATTGTATGATTCTACTTAAAGAGGTTCCCAGAGTTAAATTCATAGAGACAGAAAATAGCATGGTGGTTGCCAGAGGCTGAGGCGAGGAGAAGAATGAGACGTTAGTGTTTCACGGGTACAGAGTTTCAGTTGCGGAAGATGAAAAAATTTTGGAGATGGATGGTGGCAACGGTTGCAAAAGAATCTACTTGATGCCGTTGAACTGCACATGAAAAATGGTTAAGATCGTAAGTTTTAAATTTATATATTTTATCACAATATAAAAATAATGTCTGAAGATTTTTTCTCTAAAGTCTTGTCTATTGTCCTTGTAATTGTTCATTAGTTGCACCTTCGTGTAGTGTGCCACATTGTCTTGAACCTTATTACTCAAAGTGTGGTCCCTGGACCTGCAGCATTAGCATCACCTGGGAGCTTGTTAGAACTAGAGAATCTCAGGCTTGCCCCAGACCTACTGAATTGGAATTTGCATTTAACAAGGCCCCCACGTGATGGTATGCATGTTGAAGACTGAGAAGCACTGCTCCAGACCAGTGTCACGCAAGCTTGACTGAACATTGGAATCACCTGGGGAACTTTAAAAATACTGATTTAATTGTTGGGTGTGGCCAGGCATCAAGATTTGCAACTTCTCACCAAGTAATTCTAATTTGCAGCCAAAGTTGGGATCTATTAACATGAAAATAGACTATAGAATCTCCCACACCAATATCCTTAACTTAAACACATTTGCAAAGTCCATTTCACAGGTTCTGGGGTTAGAACACACAGACATCTTTGGAGGACCATGATTCTATCTACCACAGTATAACTATGAATACAAACCAGTTTCTATGTTATCATTTCCATACACAATAATCAAGACACATAAAGAAAATTTCCACTCACTTCTGATCTAGAGTCAAAGCAAACAGAAATGGTTGAGTTAAGAGAACCAGAGACCTCCAAAAATTTGAGAATTTTTCTTCCAAATGCCTCTTTATCACATGTTGATATTGATATTTAACGTGTTCCCAAGGCAGGAAAAGACAAAAGGAGGTTTGCTAATCTAACTCAAGATGATCTTTATCAGATTTGCCTATATTTTATCAAATCTTTTTTTTCAGTAGTATATCAAGATGTTTTAATAATTTTTTAGAATGTTAAAAATGTAAAAATATACCAAACTTGACTTTTCATCTATTTAGAACAAGAATTATTCACACCTCCAGTGTCATTTTAGAAGAGAACTAATTAGAACATATTAGAAGAGAATTACAAAGAGTATCCTGTGAAGGTTTCTTTTAATTTGTCATTTAGTAACAAACCACAGAGATTATTTTTAGAACAAAATTAAAATGCCCAAGCACACACACACACAAAAATACAAAGCTTTCTTCCCTAGTACAACTGATAATGTTAAACTCTAAAAAGAGGCTTGATTAAGAATTTAAAATGATTATGTAAAATGTTATAACAAATAAATACATGCTTACATTTTCTACAAATATTTTAATATTTTGGGTTACAGTTGACAAACTAACCTTAAAATATCACACGGTATCACAAAGTCCCACTAGCATTTAGTTCACACTATAAGTGACTCAGAGCCTGAATTCAGCCATACCTGAACTCCTCTATACCCTGAACAGTGAGACAACTCCTCTGATCACAGTCTTGGATGTTGCAGCAGTGTCAACATTCTGGGGGCAGACCCTCAAAACTTCTGTGCTTAGCTCATAACAAACTGGTAACAAACAGTTCACAAACTAACTCCAGCGTGTTGCTACACTTTGAGTAGCATCATTTTAAAGAGAGTGGTCAGGAATTGCCTCTTGAAAGAGGTGACATTTGAGCAAAGACTTGAAAGGGGTTGGGGAGAGCCAGCCTTATACATACTCGGGGGAAGAGCAATCCAGACTGAGGGAACAGCATGTGCAACGTCCCTGAGGCAGAAACATGCTCTGTGTCCTTTAGAAACAGCCAGGAGAGCTGTGCAATTGCCACACAGTGAAGGGATGAGGTGATGGGAGATGGAGTTAGAGGATGCGGATGGGGGCCAGGTGACCATGGGCTTTGTGACCAAGGTAAGAACTTTTGACTTTGCTTAGAGTGTGGAATTTGAGCTGGGGAGTGACATATTTAATTAGTTTATTCCTGATGTAAACTTCTCAGGGCCTCCCAGGATCCTCCTGCACCTGGTAAATCTTGCAAATGGTCAGGAAGTTCTGGGTTGATAGAAGAAAGGGAACACCACAGGCCCCCTCTCAGAAAGTCCTCTCCTTTCCTTTACTTAGGATTTCTCCTCTCCCAGCCAGAGGATCACTTCCTGTGACCACAGGGTCTGTCAGCATCTTCTTGGTGCACTAGGTCTTCTGGTTCGCCTGCATAGCACAGCCTTGAATTAATTACCAACTTATCACATAGTGAACAGACATAACCTTTTCTAAATCACTCAGGTCTTCATTTTGAACCCAAATCACTGTTCTGTGCTTTAAACCAACCCTCTCCTCACCCCTTGTTACTTAGTGTGGGTACAGGACTAAATTCTAGCCAATGGGACTTGAGCAGAAGGATGTATGTAATTTTCAGGTCATGCCCTTGACTGACTGAGTTAGCAGGACAAGGTGCAGCCGGGTCGGATCATGAGAAGACTGAAAAACCACAAGTTGAAGACTGCAAAGTAACTAGGTAAGCGTTTGGGGCCCAAAACAATCCCTGGTATGGCTGATATTGCCCTACTAGCTTGGAGTTTTATGTATCAGAGAACTAAACCTCTTACCTAAGAGTGTACTCTCACCTATGAGTGTCTTACCTAAGGCAGTGTTATTTTGGGTCTTCTCTGTTATCACAGATGACCTGGTATTCTAACTAATTTTATCATCAAAAGAAAAATAATAAGCCAAGGGGGGGAACTACGAATGAAGGAACAAAATTCAAATTTTACTCATTTCATAGTTTGGTTCGAAAGCTTTTTTTTTTTCTTCTTCTTTTTTTCCCACTGCGCAGCTGGTGGGATCTTAGTTCCCCAACCAGGGATTGAACCCAAGCCCTTGGGAGTGAGCGTGCCGAGTCCTAACCACTGGACCTCCAGGGAATTCCCTTGAAAGCAATTTTGAGTATGTGGAAGAATGCAATAAATAACTGTGATTTATCCAGAGAAGTAAAAAATTTCCTCAAGTGACAAATGCTTTTGCCCTCATTTCCTCTCTTGTAAATCGATAGAATAAAATTCAGACGCACGTATTGAGATCCGGTTCATGTCAGTGACCTCAGCCGTCAGGGTAGACAGTGGCAATCTTATCCTTGGCTCTATCTAAGGATAGACTCATAGCCAATATATTTCACAGGCTCAAGGGCCACAGTTACTGAATTCTCATCTTAGAATGAAGGATCCAAGTCCATGACGTCTGACCATCTTACGACGTAGGTAAGCCTTGCGGATACAGTAGACTTTTCCATACAGGATCTCTCAGCGTGCACGTCAGGGCTGAGTTGCAGGCGAATGTCAAGCCCAAGACCTTATCAGGTTGGTTTGTGTTCCACGTGGCAGGCAAGGGAACAACGGAGGCTGAGTAATCAGACCTGGTTTTTGACAAGGAGGTTTGACGACCTGTCTTTTATCTCAGAGTACCATCTAGCCTCCCAGTCTCTGCTGTCTGCTCTCAGGGGTGGAGAAAACGACACTTATGGTTTTCTTACACTCTCCACTCCAGATCTCCCAAGTGAAGGATTCTTGACAGTGGCAGCCCTTTCTTAGCTGATGGGTAGAAAGACCTGCAGGTTCAAGTCTGGTCTGTAAACACTTGGGGGACCTACAGATCTGACTATTTTCATGTACAGTATCTGATCTCCACCATTCTTTTATCTACAGAATTTTTTCTTCTGAAGTAGAGTCAGCTCACTCAGGTTTGTAAGCTATTACCAAAG
This sequence comes from Hippopotamus amphibius kiboko, assembly GCF_030028045.1. Taxonomy (NCBI): domain Eukaryota; kingdom Metazoa; phylum Chordata; class Mammalia; order Artiodactyla; family Hippopotamidae; genus Hippopotamus; species Hippopotamus amphibius. The sequence goes on from NC_080196.1 coordinate 98,096,764, forward strand.
TAATAATGCTAATAATAATACTAGTAATATCAAAATAAAGTGCTGCTGTGTTTGGGGTTTTTTGTTGTTGTTATTGTTGTTTTTGGTTGCACCGCATGGCTTGTGGGATCTCAGTTCCCCAACCAGGGATTGCACCTGTGCCCTTGGCAGCGAAAGTGCAGAGTCCTAACGCCAGGGAATTTCCGTGCTGTTGTTTTGTTTTTTGTTGTTGTTATTGTTATTGTTGTTTTTTAAGAACTTTTATTGAGATACAGTTAACATACAATAAACTGCATGTATTTAGAGTACTATTTGGTATCCCAATCCCCCAGTTCATCCCCCGCAACCCTCCCCACTTTCACCACTTGGTGTCCATATGTTTGTTCTCTACATCTGTGTCTCTATTTCTGCCTTGCAAACTGGTTGATCCGTACCATTTTTCTATAGTCCACATATATGTGTTAATATACGATATTTGTTTTTCTCTTTCTAACTCACTTCACTCTGTATGACAGTCTCTAGGTCCATCCATGTCTCTACAAATGTCCCAGTTTCATTGCTTTTTAGAGCTGAGTAATATTCCATTGTATATATATACCACGTCTTCTTTATCCATTCATCTGCTGATGGACATTTAGGTTGCTTCCATGTCCTGGCTATTGTAAATAGTGCTGCAATGAACATTGGATTGCATGTATCTTTTTGCATTATGGTGTTCTCTGGGTATACACCCAGCAGTAGGATTGCTGGGTCATGTGGTAGTTCTATTTTTAGTTTTGCAAGGAACCTCCATATTGTTCTCCATAGTGGCTGTATCAATTTACATTCCCACCAACCGTGCAAAAGTGTTCCCTTTTCTCCACGCCCTCTCCAGCATTTACTGTTTGTATATTTTCTGATGATGCTCATTCTGACTGGTGTGAGGTGATACCTCATTGTAGTTTTGATTTGCATTCCTCTAATAATCAGTGATGTTGAGCAGCTTTTCATGTGCCTCTTGGGCATCTGTATGTCTTCTTTGGAGAAATGCCTATTTAGGTCTTCTGCCCATTTTTTGATTGGGTTGTTTGTTTTTTTGATATTGAGCTGGATGAACTGTTTATATATTTTGGAGATTAATCCATTGTTGATTCATTTGCAAATATTTTCTCCCATTCTGAGGGTTGTCTTTTCGTCTTGCTTATAGTTTCCATTGCTGTGCAGAAGCTTTGAAGTTTCATTAGGTCCCACTTATTTATTTTTGTTTTTATTTCCATTACTCTAGGGGGTGGATCAAAAAAGATCTTGCTGTTATTTACGTCGAAGAGTGTTCTTCCTATGTTTTCCTCTAGGAGTTTTATAGTGTCTGGCCTTACATTTAGGTCTTTAATCCATTTGGAGTTTATTTTTTTGTATGGTGTTAAAGTGTTCTAATTTCATTCTTTTACATGTAGCTGACCAATTTTCCCAGCACCACTTATTGAAGAGGCTGCCTTTTCTCCATTGTATATCCTTGCCTCCTTTGTCATAGATTAGTTGACCGTAGTTTATCTCTGGGCTTTCTATCCTGTTCCACTGATCTATATTTCTGTTTTTGTGCCAGTACCATACTGTCTTGATCACTGTAGCCTTGTAGTATAGCCTGAAGTCAGGAAGCCCGATTCCACCAACTCCGTCTTTCCTTCTCAAGATTGCTTTGGCTATTTGGGGTCTTTTGCGTGTCCATACAAATCGTAAAATTTCTTGTTCTAGTTCTGTGAAAAATGCCATTGGTAATTTGATCAGGATTGCATTGAATCTGTAAATTGCTTTTGGTAATATAGTCATTTTCACAATGTTGATTCTTCCAATCCAAGAACATGGTATGTCCCTCCATCTGTCTGTGTTGTCTTTGATTTCTTTCATTAGTGTCTTATAGTTTTCTGAGTACAGGTATTTTACCTCCTTGGTTAGGTTTATTCCTAGGTATTTTATTCTTTTGGTTGCAATGGTGAATGGGATTGTTTCCTTAATTTCTCTTTCTGATCTTTCATTGTTAGTGGATAGAAATGCAAGAGATTTCTGTGTGTTAATTTTGTATCCTGCAACTTTACCAAATTCATTGATTAGCTCAAGTAGTTTTCTGGTGGCATCTTTAGGACTCTCTATGTATAGTATCATGTCATCTGCAAACAGTGACAGTTTTACTTCTTCTTTTCCAATTTGGATTCCTTTTATTTCTTTTTCTTCTCTGATTGCTGTGGCAAGGACTTCCAAAACTATGTTGAATAGTAGTGGCGAGAGTAGACATCCTTGTCTTGTTCCTGATCTTAGAGGGAATGCTTCCAGTTTTTCCCTATTGAGAATGATGTTTGCTGTGGGTTTGTCATATATGGCCTTTATTATGTTGAGGTAGGTTCCCTCTATGCCCACCTTCTGGAGAGTTTTTATCATAAATGGGTGTTGAATTTTGTTAAAAGCTTTTTCTGCATCTATTGAGATGATCATGTGGTTTTTATCCTTCAGTTTGTTAATATGGTGTATCACATTGATTGATTTGCGTATATTGAAGAATCCTTGCATTCCAGGGATAAACGCCACTTGATCATGGTGTATGATCCTTTTAATATGTTGTTGGATTCTGTTGGCTAGTATTTTGTTGAGGATTTTTGCATCTAAATTCATCAGTGATATTGGTCTGAATTTTCTTTTTTTGTAGTATCTTTGTCTGGTTTTGGTATGAGGGTGATAGTGGCCTCATAAAATGAGTTTGGGAGTGTCCCTTCCTCTGCAATTTTTTGGAAGAGTTTGAGAAGGATGGGTGTTAGCTCTTCTCTAAATGTTTTATAGAATTCACCTGTGAATCCATCTGGTTCTGGACTTTTGTTTGTTGGGAGATTTTTAATCACAGTTTCAATTTCATTACTTATGATTGGTCTGTTCGTATTTTCTATGTCTTCCTGATTCAGTCTTGGAAGGTTATACCTTTCTAAGAATCTGTCCATTTCATCCAGGTTATCCACTTTATTGGCATATAGTTGCTTGTAGTAGTCTCTTATGATGCTTTTTATTTCTGCAGTGTCCGTTGTAACTTCTCTTGTTTCATTTCTAATTTTATTGATTTGAGTCCTCTCCTCTTTTTCTTGATGAGTCTTGCTAGGTTTATCAATTTTATTTATCTTCTCAAAGAACCAGCTTTTAGTTTTATTGATTTTTGCTATTGTTTTCTTTGTTTCTATTTCATTTATTTCTGCTCTGATCTTTATGATTTCTCTCCGTCTACTAACTTTGGGTTTTGTTTGCTCTTCTTTCTCTAGTTTCTTTAGGTGTAAGGTTAGATTGTTTATTTGGGATGTTTCTTGTTTCTTGAGGTAGGATTGTATCGCTATAAACTTCCCTCTGAGAACTGTCTTTGCTGCATCCCATAGGTTTTGGATCATGGTGTTTTCATTGTCATTTGTCTCTAGGTATTATTTGATTTTCTCTTTGATCTCTGCAGTGATCTCTTGGTTATTTAGTAGTGTATTGTTTAGCCTCCATGTGTTTGTGTTTTTTACAGTTTTTTTCCAGTAATTGATTTCTCACAGTGTTGTGGTCAGAAAAGATGCTTGATATGATTTCAATTTTCTTGAATTTACCAGTGCTTGATTTATGCCCCAAAATGTGATCTAGCGTGGAGAATGTTCCATGTGCACTTGAGAAGAATGTGTGTTCTGTGTTTTCAGATGTAATGTCCTATAGATATCTATTAAATCCAGCTGAGGTATTGTGTCATGTAAAGCTTGTGTTTCCTTATTAATTTTCTGTGTGGGTGACCTGTCCATTGGTGTAAGTGGGGTGTTAACATCCCCCACTATGATTGGGTTACTGTTGATTTCCTCTTTCATAGTTGTTAGCATTTGCCTTATGTATTGAGGTGCTCCTATATTGGGTGCATATATATTTATAATTGTTATCTCTTCTTCTTGGATTGATCCCTCGATCTTTATGTAGTGTCCTTTCTTTTCTTTTTTTTAGAAATAAATTTATTTATTTATTTTATTGGCTGTGTTGCATCTTTTTTGCTGTGTGTGGGCTTTCTTTTAGTTGGGGTGAGTGGGGGCTGCTCTTTGTTGTGGTGCTCAGGCTCCTCATTTCTGTGGCTCCTCTTGTTGTGGAGCACAGGCTCTAGGTGTGTGGGCTTCAGTAGTTGCAGCACATGGGCTCAATGGTTGTGGCTCATGGGCTTTAAAGCGCAGGCTCAATTGTTGTGGCGCATGGGCTTAGTTGCTCCGCGGCATGTGGGATCTTTCTGGAGCAGGGATCGAACCCGTGTCCCCTGCATTGGCAGGCGGATTCTTAACCACTGCGCCACCTAGGAAGCCCTGTAGTGTCCTTTCTTATCTCTTGTAACATTTTTTATTTTAAAGTCTGTTTTATCTGATATGAGTATTTCTAGTCCAGCTTTCTCTTGATTTCCATTTGCATAGAATATCTCTTTCCATCCCTCACTTTCAGTCTGTATGTGTCCCTAGGTCTGAAGTGGGTCTCTTGGAGACAGCATACATATGGGTCTTGTTTTTGTATCCATTCAGCCAGTCTGTGTCTTTTGGTTGGTGCATTTAGTCCATTTACATTCAAGGTAATTATCGATAAGTATGTTCCTATTCCATTTTTGTAATTGTTTTGTTTTTGTTTTTGTAGGTCCTTTTCTTCTCTCATGTTTCCCACTTAGAGAAGTTCCTTTAGCATTTGTTGTAGGGCTGGTTTGGTGGTGCTGAATTCTCTTAGCTGTTGATTATCTGTAAAGCTTTTGATTTTTCCATCGAATCTGAATGAGAACCTTGCTGGGCAGAGTATTCTTGGTTGTAGGTTCTTCCCTTTCATCACTTTAAATATATGGTGCCACTCCCTTCTGGCTTGCAGAGTTTCTGCTGAGAAATCAGCTGTTAACCTGATGGGAGTTCCCTTGTATGTTTTGTCGTTTTTCCCTTGTTGCTTTTAATAACTTTTCTCTGTCTTTAATTTTTGTCAGTTTGACTACTATATGTCTTGGTGTGTTTCTCCTTGGGTTTATCCTGCCTGGGACTCTCTGCGCTTCCTGGACTTGGGTAGCTATTTCCTTTCCCATGTTAGGGAAGTTTTCAGCTATAATGTCTTCCAATATTTTCTCTGGTCCTTTCTCTCTCTCTTCTCCTTCTGGGACACCTATAATGCAAATGTTGGTGCATTTAACATTGTTCCAGAGATCTCTTAGGCTGTCTTCAGTTCCTTTCATTCTTTTTTTTTTTTTAATTCTTTTCTGAATCAGTAATTATCACCATTTTGTCTTCCAGCTCACTTATTCACCCTTCTGCCTCAGTTAATCTGCTGTTGGTTCCTTCTAGTGTATTTTTTATTTCAGTTATTGTGTTGCATATCTCTGTTTGTTTGTTCTTTAATTCTTCTAGGTCTTTGGTAAACTTTTCTTGCAACTTTTCGATCTTTGCATCCAGTCTTTTTTCAACGTCCTGGATCATCTTCACCATCATTATCCTGAATTCTTTTTCTGGAAGTGTGCCTATCTCCTCTTCATTTAGTTGTTTTTCTGGTGTTGTATCTTGTCCCTTCATCTGGTACAAAGTCTTTTGCCTTTTCATTTTCTCTGTCTTTCTGTGGCTGTGGTTTTCAGTTCCACAAGATGAAATACTGCTGATACTGCTTGATTCTGCTGTCTGCCCTCTTGTGGAGGGAACTATCTATGAGGCTTGTAGGTGCTTCCTGCTGGGAGGGACTGATGGTGGGTTGGGCTGGGTGGGTGGAGCGCAGTAAAACTTTAATCTGATTTGGTGGGTGGAGCTCAGTGACACTTTAATCTGCTTATCTGCCAATGGGTGTGGCTGTGTTCCCACCCTGTTGGTTGTTTGGCCTGAGGTGACCCAGCACTGGAGCTTACAGGCTCTTTGGTGGAGCTAATGGCGGACTCTGGGAGGGTTCATGCCAACGAGCAATTCTCAGAACCCCTGCTGCCATTGCCCTGTCTCCTCGGTGAGCCACAGCTGCCCCCCACCCCTGCAGGCAACCCTCCAACATCAGCAGGTAGGTCTGGTTCAGTCTTCTATGGGGTCACTGCTCCTTCCCCCAGGGTCCTGGTGAGCACACTTTTTTGTGTGCCCTCCAAGAGTGGAGTCTCCGTTTCCCCTAGTCCTGTGGAGGTCCTGCAATCAAATCCCGCTGGCTTTCAAAGTCTGATTCTCTGGGGATTCCTCCTCCTGTTGCTGGACCCCCAGGTTAGGAAGCCTGACGTGGGGCTCAGAACCCTCAGGACTTCTGCGGTAAAACTGTTCTCCACCTTGTGAGTCACCCACCCAGCATTTATGGGATTTGATTTTAACACGAATGTGCCCCTCCTACCATCTCATTGCAGCTTCTCATTTGTCTCTGGATGTGAGGTGTTTTCTTTGGTGAGTTCCAGTGTCTTTCTGTCGATAATTGTTCAGCAGTTGGTTGTAATTCTGGTGCTCTTGCAAGAGGGAGTGAGCGCACGTCCTCCTACGCCGCCATCTTGATTCTAGTTTTCTGTGGTGTTGTTTTTAATTCCTTGGGCACTTTGGTCATGAAATAGTTAAGACAATTATAAAGGGTTAAGGGCAACATTACAAATATCCGTGCACTCACCACCCAACGGGAGGAATAAAATATTACTAACCACTATAGGATGCCCCTCTGTATTCCTTTCTTTCTCTTTGAATTTAAGGCTTGTACTTAATTTGAAATTTAGCATTCCCAGGTGTTTCTTTGTATCATGTTTTAATACATACTCATGTGTTTCTAAACAATGTATTATTTAATTTTGCGTATTTGGAAACATTTTATAAATAGAATAATACTACCTGCATTCTACTGCAACCACCCTTCCTCTTCAACGTTGAGTAATCCATTGGCTTGATATGTGTAACTCTGGTTCATTAATTTTCACCACTATATAATATATGAGCATTACATGTTATAAACTACATATATTATATACTACAATTTTTTTATGTATTCTCCTGTGGATATGCATATAAAATGTCTTTCAAAAATAAAATAAATAAAATGAGTCTCTGTATACTGTGTAAATTGTGGCATGTAGAGCTGTATTTTCTAGAGCTGCCCAATCTCAAGACAGTAGGCACAAACCATGTGTAGCTACTGAACACTTGAAAGCTTCCAGGTCCAAACTGAGACATTCAGTAGCTGGAATAAATGTATCAGGTACTAAAGACTTAGTATAAGAGAAGGACAAGAAAATATCTCCTTATTAATCTCTTGGATATATTGGGTTAAATAAAATATATTATTATAATCAATTTCTCGTTTCTTTTTGCTTTTTAAACTGTGGCTACCAGAAAGTTCAAAATTACATATGTGTTTTACATGTGGCTCACATTGTATTTCTACTAGTCAACGCTCCTCTACACTGTAAGCTTTTGGTGGACTGTAAGCCTAATGTAGCCCAGTCTGTCCTACTAATCTTTGTAAACTTAGTGCTCAGAACAGCAATGGTACAAAGAGGTGCATGGGATACACCTAGTGAAATGGATGAGTCAATGAATGACCACTGCAGGAATAATTCAAGAAGATTACTTTTATGATTCCACTTAGTTCAACCCTTTGCCCTTCAGAAGGCTGCACAAAGTCATCGCAGAATGAAATTCTTTTAGGAATCACACTTGAACCTGATTTTGTCTGTTGACTCCTAGGCTGACCACAGATGGACACAAGACCTTCCGTGTACCCAGGTGAGTGCAGGTTGAACCTTATCCCTGGGGAAAGCCCACCAGCCATAGCAGCCTAGTGCAGCTGTGTTCGTGCTCAAGTCTGTTACTGTTGTTATATGGTGTCACTGGGCCCAAGTGTGTGTGTGTGTGTGTGTGTTTTGAGGTGGGTGGGTAAGTGGGGATATCTTCTTCCAACCAGTAAACCAACAGAGGACCACCCTCTGGAGTCTGGCATCATAATTTTTGTTCTTGAGAAAGTTTCAGTCAAAAATAATAATCTTCCTTTTGCCTAGCCTCAAATCATGGTATTTATTTGATGTAACTATTGGCAAGAAGATCAGTTCTTTATGCTGTCCTGTCATAATTCCAGTGTATTTCAAATAGTTGGGGTTCCTGAGCCACAGGTGGTATGATTGAAGGTGTAAGTGCTTGAAAACATGGAGGGTAATGCAGACACTGAGATAACCGTGAAAACAGCTTATTCCTAAACACAGTTGTATTCTTTAGAGAAACCCAGTAGATGAAAAACCAAAAGTTACCAAAAAAATTAATCAAGGGTTTTGTTTTATTGTATACAACTCAATTTATGCATCATTTAAAAAGTGCATACTCCTTGGGCATTTTAAACATGATTACACTACTTTAAAAGTTGCTTTAAATTTCTCTAGGGACCTTTGGCTGCATGGGATAAGGGAGACCTCTGTCCTTGTTTGGCCCAGGGTGAGTGATGTACATAGCTTCTTTTACCAGGGTAAGTGATAAAGAAAAATGTTGACTTGTGTTCTTTTATCTAAGTCCAAGGAGCATCTTTGTGGGTGTGGGATAGGAAAGGAAGCAGATGTGCCTTCCCCTCCTCCCTGAATCCACAAGGAGGAAGAGGGGAACCACATTTTTGGAGGCCTGACCAAAACCCAGGAAAAAATGTCTCCCTGAGAAAAATCACAAGTTCAAAGACAGGGGCACTTCATGGTGACCAACAGTATATTATTCCATTTCTTTTATTTCAATGAACTCAATCATGAAAATAGTTAAGGCACAAAATGTTTCATGTTGATGACCATTTAAAAAATCCAAGGAGTTCCCTAGTGGTCCAGTGGTTAGGATTCAGTGCTTCCACTGCCGTGGCCTCACGTTCAGTCCCTAGTCAGGAAACTAAGAAACTGCAAGCCACCAGTGTGGCCAAAGAAAAAAGAAAAAACCAGTCACTCACTCTTTTCCACTCCAGCTGCCTCTGTTTCCTCATCCATGTTATCAGAGGGTCACACTGAGGGACAGGTTGTCTAGTGTCACCACTCCTCCTTGTGAACTTGGGCAAACATCACTCTGCTCTGAGCCCAGACCTAACCTCCCAATATTTGGATCTAGGAAGCCATCAGTAGTCACTGAGTTGTCACAAAAATTCCATTTTTCATGCAATAAGCTCAGGATCTTCTTTGTCCCAGACATAAAGTGAAACTTATGGCCAACCCCCAACAATCACATCCGTCTCTGACACCTCCTGATTTTATGAAAATAAAACAGCTGCTCGACTCAGGGAGCGAGCCCAGGGTTAGGAAGGAGTTAGTGGGTGATGGTGAGGGTCATGGGTGAGTCACTTCACCTCTCTCAGACCCCGTCCTCTCCCTTCAGGTTCAAATCTTACATCCCTGTGCGGGTCCCCTGACCATGGTGCTTCCCATTCAGCTGTGGCTTCCCCCCTCCACCACGCTCCCTACCCCAGTGCCTGTTTTATGTGTAATCCTTAGCTCTTGGCACCATCTGCCATTCTATATTTTTAAAATCTGTCTACTGTCTGTGACCCCTAACTCGAATGTAAGCTCCATGAGGGCAGGAAGTTTTGTCTGGTTGTTCCCTGCTGCATCCCCAGGGCCCAAAACCATGCCTGGCAAGTACTAGGGGCATAGGTTTAATTCATCCACAATCTAGGTGATAATAATTCCCATTTAATAGAGTTATAGTGACAATTCTAGAGAGATTCCCAACGCCTTTCCCCCCCATACACATACACACACACACATATATATATTCTATTTTCAGGCATGTAGAAAGTATTTTGTATACACTAAAGCAGAGCATATGAAAGGCCTTTGTAATGTTAATAATGATTGAAGGTATAAGTATCTGGGTTGGATGGAGCTGATACTGTGCATGAGAGGAGAAAGTTCTAGAAGATATTGAGAAAGGTAGTATAATGTGATAGTCAACGGAGTGGGCTTTGGTGTCAAAGACACCTGGATTTGAATGTTGACCTCCTCCGCTGACGTGCCGGGTGACATTGGTGAACTCAGCCTCCCCCATCTTGGTTCCCTGTCTGTAAAATAGGGTGTGGATAGTACCCACAGAGGTAGTAGAGTGCAGTGGTTTACAACATGGGCCCTGCAAGCTGGCCATGTTCATGTTTGATTAAATCATTGGCCAGTGGTGATTAATTTCTAACCCCAGCTTTGCCATTTCCCAGCAAAGTGAAGCTGGGTAAGTTACTCAATGTTTCTGTGCTTCAGATTTCTCATCTGTGAAATGAGGGTGGTGATGATATACTTATCTCATAGGGTGGTGGTGCAGGATATATATATACACACATTTATATATGTATAACAAATGTATACATATGAAACTTAGAGAGTACACGGCACATAGCCAATATGATGTAAGTACTACAGTGGTAGCTGTTTTTATTATCTCATAGAAATCTGAAGATTCAATGAGTTCACGCAGATAGAATGTTTGGTACAATGCCCAAAATGTGGAAGTCATTCAATAAATTATAACTAAAAATTGGAGGCTTTCCATTCTTTTGTTCTGATTAAGTAAAAGATAGATTTATGTAAAAGCATTTTTAAACTAAAATAAGTAATAATATCCCTAAAAGCAGAGGAAAAACAGTAAGGATCCTCACAGAGTTTGGATACTGACACTCAAGTATCCCTTCCTCACTTCTCCACCCCACAAGTATAACGTTTCTTTGAGATCTAGAATGTTATTTTTTAAGTGCATGTGGGTCTAGTATACTCTATAATATAGTTGGGCTTATTTTAGATTACTTATACTTTAAATACTTACTGCTCTAGAAAAGATGCTTCATGGTTACCCTATGGCTATACAGCCTGGGATATTAATATCAATTACCTAGCAAAGGTGTTTATATTTTCCTTCAGGGGTCGAAATTTCATTTATTTTGGTTGATGATAGGGGAGATGTTTGCCTCATTCTCTATCACTCTTTTATTTTGCAAGGTCTCCAACTATGAGTGCCCTTGCAAGCTGAGCAAGTTCAAAACCAAAAACTCTGTCAGTGAACCCTGGGCAAATTGTCTCCTGTTTAGAACTTCGAAATAATGACTATTCATCTCAAGCTATTTTAACTCCTTAAGCAAGTTATTCTAACTCCTTCTCGCTGAGCCAGCAGTACTCAGTACACCTACCCCTTTGTTCCACAGGTGGCAATGTTTCAGTCCCAGGGATGAAGGGTTTGTGGCTGGAGAGGTGGCTGGCTGGAAAGTGGTGGGCTTTGCATATGATGCTAAAGGGTTTGAACCTAAATGTACAATGCAAATCTAAAAAATTTTAGGAAAAAAATACATAGTAGGACATCTATGGGACCCAGGACTAGGTGAACAGTTTTTAGACTTGACATCAAAAGCACAATCCCTAGAAAATTTGATTAATTGGACCTCATCAAAATTAGGAAATTTTGCTTTGTGATCAAGGATGAAAAGACAAGTGATAGATTGGGAGAAAATATTTGCAAAGCACATATCTAGTGAAGGACTTGTATCTAAAATATATTTTTAAAACTCTCAAAACTCAACAGTAAAACAAACAAACAAATAAAACTCCCAAATAATCCAATTAGAAAATAAACAGATAATAAACAAGTGAGACCAAGCTTTTGCACAGCAAAGGAAACCAATGACAAAATAAAAGGAAAACCTGCTGAAAGGGAGAAAATATTTGCAAGTGATACGACCGATAACGGGTTAATATCCAAAATATATAAGCAGCTCATACAACTCAGTATTAAAATAAGGACCAACCCAACTAAAAAAATGTGCAGAAGACATGAATTAGACATTTTTCCAAAGAAGATATACAGATGGCTAACAGGCTCATGGAAAGATGCTCAACATTGCTAATTACCAGAGAAATGCAAATCAAAACTACAATGAGATATCACCACATACCTGTCAGAATGACTGTCATCAAAAAGTCTAGAATTAACAAATGTTCGTGAGGATGTGGAGAAAAGGGAACCCTTGTACGTTATTGGTGGGAATGTAAATTGGTGCAGCCACTATGGAAAACAGTATGGAGGTTCCTCAAATAGTTAAAAATAGAACTACCATATGATCCAGCAATTCTACTCCTAGGTGTATAGCTGAAGAAAACAAAACCACTAATTCAAAGATACATGCACCCCAACGTTCATAGCAGCATTGTTTTTTAGCATTATTGACAATAGCCAAGATATGGAATCAACCTAAGCGTCCATCAATAACTGGATAAAGAAGATGTGGTATATATATCCAATGGCATATTACTTAGCCATAAAAAAGAATGAAATTTTGCCATCTGTAACAATGCGGATGGACCTTGAGGGTTTGTGAAATAAGTGCCTAGTGAAATAAGTCAGACAGAGAAAGATAAATACTGTATGTTATCACTTACATGTGGAATCTAAAAAACAAAACAAACAAATGAATATAACAAAACAGAAACAGACTCACAGATATAGAGAACAAAGTAGTGGTTACTAGTGGGGAAAGTGAAGAGGAGAGGGGCAAGATAGGGGTAGGAGATTAAGAGGTACAATCTGGGACTTCCCTGGTGGTCCAGTGGTTGAGTTTGCATTCCCACTGCAGGGGGCACGGGTTCATTCCCTGGTGGGGGAACTAAGATTCTCACATGCCTAATGGCTATAAATAAATAAATAGGGACTTCGCTGGTGGTGCAGTGGTTAAGAATCTGCATGCCAGTGCAGGGGACAAGGGTTCGATCCCTGGTCTGGGAAGATCCTACATGCTGTGGAGCAACTAAGCCCATGCACCACAACTACTGAGGCTGCGTGCCACAACTACTGAAGCCTGCATGCCTAGAGCCCGTGCTTCACAACAAGAGAAGCCACCGAAATGAGAAGCTCACACACTGCAATTAAGAGTAGCGCGCACTCACTGCTACTAGAGAAAGCCTGCAGGCAGCAATGAAGACCCAACACAGCCAAATAATAAATAAATTTAAATAAATAAATAAATAAAAACCAAACCAAGCAACTGACTAGTTTGAAGATTAAAGAAAAGAGAGAGATGCAAGGTATTATGTGTAAAATAAGGTACAAGGATATATTATATAAAGCAGGGGATATAGCCAATGTTTTATAACTTTAAACAGAGTACAAGCTATAAAAATATTGAATTACTACGTTGCATACCTAGAACTGATATAATATTGTAAATCAACTATACTTCAATTTAAAAAAAGAGAAGAAAGAAAATGAACATTTCATTGCAAAGCATATACAAATGACAAAGGACACAAAGAAAGGTTCTATATCATTAGCCATTATGGAAATGCAAATTAAAACCATGCTAAGACATCACAACACACCTATCAGAATGGCTAAAATAAAAAATAGTGATAACACAAAATGCTGGCGAGAATAGTCACTAGATCTCTCATGCATTGCTGGTGGTCACATAAAATGGTACAGTCTCTCTAGAAAATAGTTTTTCAGTTTTGTAAAGAACGAAACAAGTACTTACCATATGACTCAGCAATTGCAATCTTCGGCATTTATTCAAAGAAATAAAAACATGTTCATGCAAAACCTGTACACAAATGTTGATAGCAGCTTTACTCACAGTAACCCCAAAGTGGAAACAACTCAGATGTCCTTCAGTAGGTGACTGGTTAAACAACCTGCAGTACATCCGGGCAGTACAACACTACCCAGCAATAACAAGGAACGAACTCCTGACACACACCACAACTTGGATGGATCTCAAGGGAAAAAAAGCCAATCTCAATGGTTACATATTGTACGATTTCACTTAGATAATATTCTTGAAATAACAAAATTATAGGTAGAACAGATTAGTAATTGCCAGGTGTGGGAATGGGAGTTGGTGGGGTAGAGACATGAAAAGGCAGCATGAGGCAGCCCTGTGGTGATGGAACAGTTCTGTATCTTAATTATGTTGGTGGTTATGTGAAGGTACACACATGATAAAATTGCATGAGACTCTCCTCCACACATACACACACACACACATACAGATCATACACATGAGTGCTTGTAAAATTAGTGAAATCTGAATAAGCTCTCTGGGTCATAACAACATCAGTTTCCTGGCTTTGATGTTTTACTAGTGATGTTACCACTGGGGGAGGCTGGGCAAAGGGTGCACCAGACTTCCCTGTACTTTTTTTTTCCTACAATTTTTTGTGAATCTATTTCAAAATAAAAAGTCAAAAATTCAGTTGGGCATAAAATAACTGTTTAAATTTAAAATTACCTCAGGATATATATATTTATAGAACTAACATGTTACTAACATACTAATTTGCTTTGGTAAATGTATCTACTTGTAAATCTATCTTGTCATTCAATTTCCTACTATGTGTTCTGCCAAATATAGCCTTAACAGAATCTTTGGTATGATAGTTGTGGACTGTTGTATGATTTTCTAGATTTTTGCTAGATGGGTGGAGATAGGATATGTGGGTAATCAACTGGATCAACTGGTTTGAACACTGTGGTTACTTTTGTAAACATCTCATGGAAAATCTTGTTGAAGCACAAACAGATTCTGTGATTCCACATGAGGGGAGTAAGTTTGCTCAGGCTTGCGGGGGTTAGAAGGTTATGAGTATTATTTCATGGCTATCACTTCCTGACTCAACCTTTATCGTACTCTCCATATTTGCTAATACATCTGATACCCTTGAGGTGTGTCTTTAAAATAATGTGACTTTTTAAAAGCACACAATACCACGCTGATCTCCTACTGGTGCCAGTTGTTCTGCATGTATTTTTGACAACTCACACTAATCCAGGGAAAATATGCTTTCTTCTTGCCTTAAAATGTAGACATATGAGAAGCTGTTTATTTTAATAAACGGTTCTTGAACATTGTTATTTCAATAATGCTGTTATTGCTCACAGCACTGTTGAAACTCTCCTTTGGGGCTTTTTTTTAATTAATTAATTTATTGCCACACCGCTCGGCTTGCGGGATCTTAGTTTCCCGACTAGGGATTGAACCCAGGCCCTCAGCAGTGAAAGCGCAGAGTCCTAACCACTGGACAACCAGGGAAGTCCCTTTTTTCCTTTTTTTAAAAAATTTTATTTTTATTTATTTTTTGACTCTGTGGCATATTTTTTTTTGTTTTTTTGGACTGATCTCAGTTGTGATTTTTCACCTTTTAAAATTTAGAATCTATCTATCTACCTATCTACCCATCCATATCTACCTGTCATCAAAAATAATTCAGCACAAATTAAAACAACGAGGTAGTATTTTTCACTTGCCAGGTTAGAGAAATTCATCTCTAGTACCAGCAAGGATGCTGAGGGACAGGAAACCAGTGTCTTGCTGGGGACAGCATGATTTGCTGCAACTGTTTGGAAATCAATTTGTCAATATATATATATCCAAAGCTTTATTTTAAAAAATATTTATCTATTTATTTGGCTGCAATGGGTCTTAGTTGCAGCATGCGGGATCTTCATTGCCATGTACAGAATGTTTAGTTGCAGCATGCAGGATCTAGTTCCCTGACCAGGGATCAAACCTGGGCCCTCTGCACTGGGAGCACGGGGCCTTAACCTCTGGACCACCCGGGAAGTCCCTGTCCCAAGCTTTAAAAGATGTTCATGACTTTTAATGAGACATTTCACTTCTGGGCATGTATACAGTGTTTTAAAGTTTATCCAAAGTGATGTCCACTGCAGCAAATATCAAATGGAGAGAAATAACCCAGTTCATTGCCTACAGAATATATTCCAACCCCCAATTTACTGTAAATGTTACTTTTCTCCTCAGCTGCGGAGTCATGGTGGGGTCATGAAAGGAAGCAATTAAGCCACAGTGCCAACCGTAGCTAGAGGTGGTTGAGAAAACTGCGCAACACCTACCCCACTGCAAGTGGGATAGAGTTCCCACTCATTTCATTTGCATCTCAAAGTACAAGGTATTTTAGCTGACTTCTGTTTTGCATGTGTAAAGAGCCCAGCACACATCCTGCAGTAAGAGTTCAATACATTCTGATTTCCAGCATGTTAACCATAAATGCAGACCTTCCAGGACTACTATTTTGATGTAAACAATTATTTAAATGTGCATATTCTCATATGCTCATTTGCAAATCAATCTCATTCAAAGGCTTTTCCTCAAAGCCATTGTTAATGTTTGCGTTTCCTTCTCATTCCCCTCCCTCTGCCCCCAGTGATTTCACCATTATCCTCCATCTTGTCCCCCAATTTAGCTCTCTATTTCAAGGGTTGGAAAGTATTTGTAAATGCTTTCAATATAGGGTGCAAACGAATCATGTATGCACTTTAAAGGGCTCCTGCAATCTCTCTCAACATCTATCACTCAGCACTTACCTGTTTATTGCCCCCTAAACAATGCCCATCCTAGTTCCCTTATTTTGTTAGATACATGAAATCATTGCTCCCCATACACAATCCCTTCTTAGAGATGCCTCCCTTCCCACAGGCTGACAGAGCTACCCCTACCTGCCATGTCACTACAAACTGGACCCAGGTGAATGTTACCTAAATTGGGGCATTTAATCTCTTCCAGGAAATTGGAGTTGGGACAAGAAGAGTCTCTTTAGAATTTGGACACAGAGACTGAACAAATTACCTGTGAAGGACCAGACTAGAAGGCCATCAGGTCTTAGGGTTAAACTACCATTTGGGGACAGCAGAAAAGATGAGATGCTTGGGAGGTGGTGGTGAGGGAGAGACAGTGAGAGAAGGAGAGACAGAGTGAAACTACCTGGAGTTGTTATTCCCGATCCTGAAGCTCAGGATTCCTGGGGTCCCATTTCTTTATAATAAATCTCCCTTTACATGAATTAGAATGACTGGGTTTTAGTTAATTACATCAAATAATCTAAGAATCAGATTCTCAGAGTGGGTCTTCAAAACAAAGATTTTAGGACTTCCCTGGTTAAGAATCTGCCTGCCAATGCAGTTCAATCCCTGGACCTGGAAGATCCCATATGCCTTAGAGCAACTAACCCTGTGTGCCACAATTACTGAGCCTGCACTCTAGAGCCCCCAAGCCACACTGCTAAGCCTGAGTGCTGCAACTACTGGAGCCTGAACACCGCATCCAAGAGTAGCCACCGCTCACCACAACTAGAGAAAGCCCACATGCAGCAATGAAGACCCAATGCAGCCAAAAATAATAATTAAAAAATAAGTAAAATATAGTACCAAAAGTTAAAAAAAGTGTTTAAAAATTAAAAAAAAAAGATTGTAAAAACAATGAATAAACATGAACCATGTTAGGAGTTAATCCCGTTCATTTTTCTTTTCTTCTCTTTTTCCTCCTTAAAAAAAAAAGAGGGAAACATACCATCAATACAGGAAAGTGCATAAAATTTATATGTATGGTTTAAAACAACCTCTGGTTGAAACTATTTACGTTTGATGTACTCTTCTGGCCCAAATAGTAAATATTTTTGACACTGCAGTGAAATCATGCCCCACAGAATTAGCAGATTGAGCATGTTAGATATTTTCTTCTTTTTTCCTCTCTTTAATTGTATATCTTCCCAGCTTCACACAGCCCAGTTATTTCCCAGGAACTGGGAATCAGCTTTTGCCCAGTGTGAGCCATTGACCCTAAAACTAGGCCTGAGCAGATGTCCCATGAATGGCCTGTTGACATCAGAAGGCTGGAAAACTTCACCCTCAGATCATGGTAAGTGCCTGCATTGTGTTACTTTGTCACAGATTAATTGACCTTATGTGGATGGGTTTATTTCTAGGTTCTCTATTCTGTTCCCTGATGTATGTATCTGTTTTTTTGTGCCAATACCATGCTGCTTTGATTACTGTATCTTTGTAGTATAGTCTGGAGCCTGGGAGGGTTATACCTCCTGTATCAGAGGTCTTAGTTGGAGCATAAAAAATAGGAAAATATGAAAAAAATTAAGAAAAAAGAAATTACACTGACATTATTTGAAGATTATATGAATATATACATATAAAACCCCAAAGGAATATATAAACATTCAGAATAAGGGAGTTAAATAAGCTTGTTGCATACAACATCTACTTAAAAAGTTAATTGCACTCTTGCATTCCAATAACATAAATATCAAGTATGTAGAAATACAATTAACAAATACAATTAACAAATGATGTTCTCTTTATACAGAGGCTTGTAATACATTATTGAGAGAAAACACGCACATACACATACATATCTAAATATACAGATAGATACACCATGTTAATAGATTCGTATAATAATACTGTAAAAATGTTTCTTTTCTCCAGTGATCTATGGACTCAGTGCAATTCTTGCCAAAATTCCAGCAAGTTATTTTTTTCTTTTAATTTTTGGAACTTAACAAACTAATTCTAAATCTTATATAGAAATGTGAAGGACCAAGAATAGCCAAGGTATTATTGAAGAATAAAGTGGGAAGACATACTTTAATATCAAGACTTATTAGGAAACTACAGAAATTAGGTAGTAGAATGATGGTGCAACAACAAATAATCAAATTAATGGAAGAGATTGGAGGCTCCAGAAATAGACCCATACATATATAGACATTGATTTATGACAAGGATGCTACTCCAGAGCAGTAGGGAATGGTCCTTTCAATAAAAAGTGGTGGACAATTGGACATTTATATAAAGGAAATGTAACCTGCCCTTGCTTCACACCATATACTAAAGTTAATAACAGGCTGATCATAGATTAAAAGTACAAAGTAAAACAATAACATTTATAAATAGTAATATAGATTACTTAAGCAGGACAGGGAAAGATTACTTAAGCAGGATACATAGTGCATTACACATAATTAAAAAGATTAATAAATTCCCTTAAGAGAGTGAAATAGAAATCACAAAGTGAAAGAAAATATTTGTAATACACATAACAAGAAAGGCTTTTATTTGAAATATATCTAGGATGTCTACAATTCAATAGGAAAAAGACAGACAGTAAAGGAAAAAAACAGGCAAGAGCTTGGAACATGCCTTTACAAAAGGTGGTATCCAAAGACGTAAGAAACATGAGAATGTGTAAATCTTATTAGTCAGAACTGCTGATGAAAAGTACAACGTGAAACGATATGTGTACCAGAAAGACTAAAATTAAAATGATTAAAAAGAACACAATATCAGTTCCAGAGTGTGCCCCTCTTTTTTGCACACCTGAACTTAATCATGAAGAAGCATTAGATGGACACGAAGTAGGAGACACCATACAAAATGACTGCATTATCCAAAAATGCCAATATTGTGAAAGACAAAAGCAGAGGAACTATTCCATTCTAAAGAAAACTAAATGCACTGACTGACCCTGGCTTGGACTCCCTACTAGAAAAATTAAAATTGCTGTAGAGGACATTTCTGAGATAATTGGTGAAATCTGAATAAGATTTTCAAACACGATAATGGTATTGTTTCAACGTTAAAGTTTTGATTTTGGTAATTGTACTACCATTACATAAATGAATGCCCTTGTTCTTAGGAAATAAATCTTTCAGGATTAAAGGGCCTGATGTCTGCAACTTCTTTTTAAATGTTCAGAAAAATACTATATATGTATAACATATAATGTATATATTATATATTATATGTAATAAAGATAAATATATAAAACAAATGAGGCAAATGTTTTCCATAGACTAGATTGATCAAAGATACTAGACAAGGTTTTTAAAATGTAACCTATAAATTAATATTGATTTATGCAAAACCATGCAGTGAAATCCTGTTCAGTTAAACTAGTTTCCTTAGATAGAGTGAGAGAAAGAAGGCAGACCTCCGTTGCTTACTTAGCAATTATAGATCTCTCCTGCAGCTGTTTACTGACTGCCTTTTCAGATATTCTAAATGTCCAGAGAGCCCTCCCAGTAAGTCATCTAACTCTGGGTGGTAGAAAGCACATTACTGAAGTTCAATAAACTAATGGTAGTGACATTTGCAAGTAATAAAAGAAGGTTGGGTTGATGAGTTCATTATGAAGATTATATCTGATAACGTCTTGCTTTGCAAACCTAGTTAATAGTTTTGAGGTATAATATAAGGCTGTTCATTTATCACCAAAGGAAGATTAGAAGATTTCATGATCTTTAGCAAGGTAATCATTAATACCCTCTTTTTACCCAGGAGCTTGTACATTTCAAAGCACTGATACATCCATGTTTCCACTTTCCCTGCACAGTCACAGATGCATATTCCCCTTCTCAGCTGAAGCACAAAGAGCTATAGTTCAGAGTCATAGTTTAAACTAATGGCACATCTGGTCCCAGCACTGGTTACTAGGCCGGGCCATCCCTACTATTGTTAGAAAACTAAAACCACATAAACATTCACTACAATATTTTTTTCTTATACCAAAAAGGAAAAAAATCTGAAAGATCATTCCCACTAGATATCATGTTCAAGTGATCCACAGCTTAAAATATACTTGAGGTCATATGCACTTGTATTAGCCTGAAGAAATTCTGGAAGAATATACCTGAAATTGATCAAACTAATTGGTGACCTGTGAGGGCTTGGAGATGAAAACTGCACAGATGAGGGACCCCCAAAAAAGTTGGTTTATTTTCTCAAATGGTTTTGATTTTATTATTTTTTCTGAAAAAGTTTCTGCTGTAAGGAATTTCATTTTAAGTTCATGAACCATGTGTATTTACCATTGAAAAAAAGAAAAAAACCCACTGCTATCTGGTCAGCTCACCAAAGATGCAACCTTGACTTTCAACTGTGTAACTGCAGTTTTCTGTCCCTGAGTGTTTCTTTTGTTACATCCAGTCCATCATCCAGGTGTCATTGGTAACAGGTAGCAAAGAATAAGTTGAAGTTTATGAGGCCAATTGCATATAAAGTACACCTGCCCTCGCCACTGTTCTTTGGCAGTCTTCTATCCAAAGGTAAATGTAATACATTGCAAATGAAGTTTGTGGCATTGTTCAAGAGAAGTGGGATGAAATGAAATCTTCTCAGTGCCAAATGGAATTTTTTCAACTCTGAATTTTCAAAAATCACATGAAAGGAAACTCCAGAGTCTCTTTTCTTTTTTTAAATTAATTAATTAATTTTATTGGCTATGTTGGTTTTTTTTTTTTTTTTTTGCTGTGCGCAGGCTTTCTTTAGTTGCAGTGAGTGGGGTCTACTCTTTGTTGCAGTGCGTGGGCTCCTCATTGCCGTGGCTTCTCTTGTTGCGGAGCACGGGCTCTAGGCACGTGGGCTTCAGTAGTTGCAGAACATGGGCTCAATAGTTGTGGCTCATGGGCTCTAAAGTGCAGGCTCAATAGTTGTGGCACGAGGGCTTAGTTGCTCCGCGGCATGTGGGATCTTCCTGGAGCAGAGATCAAACCCGTGTCTCCTGCATTGGCAGGCGGATTCTTAATCACTGCGCCACCTAGAAAGCCCTAGTCTCTTTGGTTTTTTTTTTTGAAAAAAATATTTGTTATATTGTTTTTCTGATGGAAAAAAAAAGAAACATATTGTTTTAGAAACTTTGGAATTCACAAAAATAAAAGAGGAAAGTTCACTAATCTAAGTCAGAGTTTCACAGGGCTGAAGTTAGCCTTTTATATCAGCAACACATTTACAAGGCAGGGAATGAATTTCAACTCACTGGATAGGATAGGATAGGATAGGATAGGATAGGATAGGATAGGATAGGATAGGATAGGATAGCTTATTTTTTCACACAGGATGTGATATACCAATCTGAGGGTTGGTGGGAACCACAGCCTCCTTTTAAAACTGGAAAAGATCTGGCCTGATTTATAAGCATGTCATAAGTCAAAATTCATTTGGAATTTTATTTGGAATGCAAAACAGTTTCCCCATTGAACAATGTAAGAATGGCAGCAAGATTCTGAGGCAGAACACAGGAGTCCACATAATCCACAGCAACTCAAAGGACAACAGTGTGGATTTCCTAGGTGGCGCAGTGGTTAAGAATCCGCCTGCCAATTCAGGGGACATGGGTTTGATCCCTGCTCCAGGAAGATCCCACATGCCGCGGAGCAACTAAGCCTGTGTGCCACAACTATTGAGCTTGTGTGCCACAACTACTGAAGCCTGGGAGCCTAGAGCTCGTACTCCACAAGAAGAGAAGCCTGTGCACCACAACGAAGAGTAGCCCCTCTCACTGCAAGTACAGTAAGCCCATGTGCAGCAACAAAGACTCAACACAGCCAATTAATAAATTTATTAAAAAAAAAAAAGGCAACAGTGCTTTATCACACTGAAAGGAAAATGGATAGAACTTTTTTTACCTCAAAAACAAGTTTATTCAGAAAGTATTTTGTCACATTGATATGCTAAATAAGTAGCAGGATAAACTTTTATCAGTTATTTACCTAATGTGATTTTATTCCTTCTTATTTGCTCCATTACTGTTAGTTTCACAGGCTTTTTCTCTCACCTTTTTTCATAATGTCTATCTTGCCTTCACGATTTTTTTTTTTATTGGCTGTGTTGGGTCTTCATTTCTGCACACGGGCTTTCTCTAGTTGCGGTGAGTGGGGGCTACTATTTGTTGTGGTGTACAGGTTCCTCATTGCCGTGGCTTCTCTTGTTGTGGAGCATGGGCTTTAGACACGTGGGCTTCAGTAGTTGCAGCACATGGGCTCAATAGTTGTGGCTCACAGGCTATAAAGCACAGGCTCAATAGTTGTGGCACATGGGCTTAGTTGCTCCATGGCATGTGGGATCTTCCCGGACCAGAGATCAAACCCATGTTCCCTGCATTGGTAGGCGGATTCTTAACCACTGCGCCACCTAAGAAGCCCCGCCTTCACGATTTTTAATGCTTTCCTCCATCTTTACTACCTTCATTACTATCAACCCTAATTTTGAGTTCAAATAAAATCATCTTATATTCTATTCATGGAATTTCAAGATTAAAAAAATCTTGTATGGGACTACATCAAACTAAAAAGCTTCTGCATGGCAAAGGAAACAGTCCACAAAATGAAAAGGCAACCTATGGAATAGGAGAAAATATTTATAAATCATATATCTGATAAGGGGCTTATATGCAAAATACATGTAAAGAACTCATATAACTCAACAGTAAACAAAATCTGATTAAAAAATGGTAAAAGAATGTGCCCTGATTTCAAACTATACTAGAAAGTTACAGTCATTAAAATACTATGATACTGGCACAAAAACAGACACATAGATCAATGGAACAGAATAGAGAGTCCAGAAATGAACCCATACTTACATGGGCAATTAATCTATGACAAAGGAAGCAATAATACATAATGGGGAAAAGACAGCCTCTTCAATAAATGTTGGGAAACTGGACAGCTACATGCCAAAAAAGAAAAATTCAAGCTGGACTACCTTCTCAACCCCATACAAAAATATAAACTCAAAATGGATTAAAGATGTAGATATAAAACCTGAAACCATAAAACTTCGAGAAGGAAACATAGGCATTACTCTCTGACATTAGTCTTAGCAATATTTGTTTGGATATATCTCCTCAAGCAAGGAAGACAAAAACAGAAATATACAAATAGGACTACATCAAACTGAAAAGCTTTTACACAGTGAAGGAAACTATCAACAAACTGAAAAGGCAACCTGCTGAATGGGAGAAGATATTTTCAAAAAGTATATAGCACAAAGGGGTTAATGCCCCAAATAGACAAAGAACTCACACAACTCAACATCAAGAGAACAAACAACCTGATTAGGAAATATGCAAAGGACCTAAATAGAGGTTTTTCCAAAGAAGACATACAGATGGCCAGTAGGCACACGAAAAGATTCTCAATATCACTAATTGTCAGGGAAATGCCAATCAAAACCATAATGAGATGCCACATCACACATGTCAGAATGGCTATTATGGAAAAGATAGTAAGTTTTGGCCGGGAGAAAAGGGAACACTTCTGCACTGTTGGCAGGAATGTAAATTGATGCAGCCACTATGGAAAAGTGTGGAGATTACTTAAAAAATTAAAAATAGAACTACCATATGATCCAGCAATGCCACTTCTGGGTATTTAACCAAAGAAAACGAAAATACTAATTCAAAAAGATACCTGCACCCCTATGTCCATTGCAGCAGTATTTACAATAGCCAAGATATGGAAGCAAGCTACGTGCCCATCAATAGGTGCATGGATAAAAAAGATGTGAAAAAAATATATATATAGCGGAATATTACTCAGCCATAAAAAGAATGAAACCTTGCCATTTGCAACAACGTGAACGGACCTAGAGGGTATCACGCTAAGTGAAATAACTCGGTCAGAAAAAGGCAAATACTGTTTGATTTCACTTATATGTGGAACCTTAAAAACAAATGAACAAACAGAACGAAACAGAAACAGTCATAGATACAGAGAACAAACAAGTGGTTGCCGGAGGAGCTGGAGGAGGAGAGAAATAAGTGATGGAGAGTAAGGGGTAGTTACTTCCAGTTGCAAAACAAGTGAGTCACGTGTACGAAATGTACAGTGTGGGGAATATAGTATTAACACTGCTGTATGTTATTTATGAAAGTTGTAAGAGAGTAAATTCTGAGTCCTCACCACAAGGAAAAGATATCTTTTTCTATTTCTTCAATGTTGTGTCTATGAGATGGATGTTCACTAAACTTATTGTGATAATCACTTCATGATGTATGCAAGCCAGATCATTATTCTGTATCCCTTCAACTTACACAGTGCTGTATGCCAATTATATCTCAATAAAACTGGAAAAAATAAAAGAGTGGGCAGAGATCTAAATAAACATTTTTCCAAAGAAGACATAAAAATGGCCAAGAGACACACGAAAGGTGCTCACACTAATCATCAGGGAAATGCAAATCAAAACCATAATGAGATATCACCTGTTAGAAGGGATTTCATCAAAAGAACAAAAAACAAAACAAGAAATAACAAATGTTGGCGAGGATGTGGAGAAAAGAGAACCCTTGTGCACTGTTGGTGGGAATGTGAATTGGTGTAGTCACTGTAGAAAACAGTAGGCAGGTTCCTCAAAAAATGAAAACTAGAACTACCATACGATCCAGCAATTCCACACCTGGGTATTTTCCCAAAGAAAACAAAAAACATTAATATGAAAAGAAATATGCACCCTCATGTTAGGCAGCATTATTTACAACAGCCAAGATACGGAAGCAACCTAAGTGTCCACCAACAGATGAATGGATAAAGGAAGTGTGTATATATTTATCAATACAATGCAGTATTATTCAGCCATAAAAAAGAATAAACTCTTGCCATTTGTGGCAACATGAATGGACCTCGAGGGCATTATACTAAGTGAAATAAGACAGAGACAGATAAATATTGTATGATGTCACTTATATGTGGAGTCTTAAAAAAAATGACAACAGCAACAACAAAAAATCAAGCTCAGAAATGCAGAGAACAGATTGGTGGTTGCCAAAGATGGAGTGGGGGATGGGCAAAATGGGTGAAGAGGGTCAAAAGGTACAAACTTCCAATCATAAGGTAAATAAGTCATGGGAATGTATTGATAACATACATCTGGTGACTATAGTTAATACTGTATTGCAGATTTGAAAGTTGCTAACAGAGTAGATCTTAAAAATTCTCATCACAAGAAAAAATGACTCTGTATGGGAGAAGTATTAATCAGACTTGTGGTCATCATTTCACAAAATATACAAATGTCAAGTCATTATGTTTTACACCTGAAACTAATAATATTGTTTGTCAATTATACCTAAAAGAAAAATCTTGTGTGTAGGAAACAAGAAAGTTATGGTTGCCTTTTTTTTTTTGAGGGTCTCTGTACCTTCTGGGGCTGTAGAGTGGTTGGAGTTCCCCTGGCTTAACAACAAATGTAACAGAAGCGCGACCACCAGCAACAAAAACAATAGCAGCAGTAACTATAATAAGAGAAACAAGTAGGACCACTCACCGCTCTTACCCAGGCACTGGGTTTAAAAGAAAACTTTTTTTTTGCTGCCTAAGTCATGAGAATCACTCTCCCAAAGCCAGAACAAGGACCACCAACTGGGTAATGTGTTAATTTCCTAGTGCTGCCATAGAAGATACCACCAACTGGGGGCTTCAACAACAGAAATTTCTCTCTCACTGTTCTGGAGGCTACAAGTCTGATATCAAGGTGTCCACAGGTTTGGTCTCTCCTGAAGCCTTTCTCTTGGGTTTGCAGGCAGCCGCCTTCTCCCTACATCTTCATGGGGTCTTTCCTCCAGGTGTGCCCCATTGTCTCTCTTCCTCTTCTTATAAGGACACCAATTCTATTGGATTAGAACTTCACCCAGGTGACCTCACTTAACCTTAATTACCTCCTTAAAGGCCCTACTTCCAAATATAGTCACATTGGGGGGTTAGGGCTTCCACATATGAATTTGGGTGAGGACACAATTCACCCTATAACAGGTAACATAATCCTGCATTTTATCTACCCTTCAGGTCCTTAATATAGCCAATGAAACATCTGACCTCTGCTGGGCCTCCTGGGAGTTTGGAGGTGGGCAGAGATGCTCGCTGTCTCTGCTGATTGCTTCACGGGGAGGGATGTAAACCTGGGGTGGGGCGGGCATGGTTGGACGTTCACACCTCAACAGCAACAGCAGCAGCCTTGGCATAACTCAATATGTGGCGGGCACTTTTCTAAGGTTTGTTGTTGTTGTTGTTTTGGTTCTTTTGGCCGTGCTGCCAGGCATGCAGGATTAGTTTCCCAACCAGGGATGGAACCCATGTCCCCTGCAGTGGAAGAGCAGAGTCTTAGCCCCTGGACTGCCATGGAAGTCCCTCTAAATGTCTTATATGTGTGATTTTCTCTAATTCTCACAATGACTCTATGGAGTATTATTATTATCTCCAACTTATAGTTATGGGAGGGGAGGATAGAGAAGTTGAATAAGTTACCCAAAGTTATCCAGTGTGGATGCTAGCTTTACATAAAGAAGCAGAGGAAATATGACAGAGAAGGAGAGAGACTGATTGATTGGTTGATTGATTGAGAAGATTGGCAAACCAGAAAGAGAGCGATAAAAAGATTCACGAACCAGGAAAGGCAAGAAATTGGGCAATCAGAGAAGGAAAATGATAGCTAGACAGACATCGGTATTTGGGGAAATGGTTGTTCAAAACCATGATGATCGTGTAATAATGGGACAGGGTCCTCAGTTGTAGTCACAAGCCTGTGAAACCTGATGCACCTGATGCTGTGTGTAAAGCCCTTATCACAATGCCCAACACAAGATAAACAATAAATGGATGAGGTTGATACTAATACTATTGTTCTCCACTCTCTCAAAAGCAAACATGTTGGTTAAAACTTGGGAATCAGAACAGTTAGGCATATATCTTTCATTTGACAAATGTGAGTAAGGTCTGTGTGCTGGGCCCTGGGCTGGATACTGGGAATAAGCGGACAGGACGGGTCCTCTGTGCTCCCCAGTCTCAGCATCTGACCTCAGGGCAGACAGAGAAGATGGGCGGTTACACCTTAGTGTGAGGAGTGCCCTGGTGGTATAAGATGTGGTGGAAGCACCTAGGTCAGCACCTTCTAAACCTTGAGAATCATGGGAAAGCTCCCAGGGAGAAGCAGCTTCCATCCTGAGCTTTGAAAGACAAGCAGAAGTTCGCTTATGTGTTCATTTCATTTTCATGTGTTTATCCAGGACCATTTAAGCCCAAGGCATTATGTTAAAGCTGAGAATACAACAACGGCTAAGAAAGACGTAACCCTGTCCTCAGGGGACTTGCAGTGTATTCGAGAAGACAAACATTAAATGACTAATTATACCAAGAGTGGGTGGGAGAGAGAGAAAGTTCCAGTCAGCAGGACACCAGAGGCAGAGGCCCAGGGCTGAGAGAGTCGGCTGGAAGGCTCTCTCTCTCTCTCTTTTTTTTTTTAAATTAAAGAATAGTTGATTTACAATGTTCTGTTAGTTTCTGGTATACAGCAAAGTGATTCAGATATACATATACAACAAACCAAAACAAAGCCATTGTGAATCCTACATATTCTTTTCCATTATGTTATTGCAAGATATCGAATGTAGTTCCCTGTGTGGTACAGTAGGACCTTGTTTATCTATTTTATATATAGTAGTTTGTTATCTGCTAATCCCAAACCCCTAATATATCCTCCCTACCTTTCCCCTTTGGAAACCATGTTTGTTCTCTATGTCTGTGAGTATATTTCTATTTTGTAAATAAGTTCATTTGTATCATTTTTTTAGATTCCACATATAAATATCATGAGATATTTGTCTCTGTCTGACTTCACTCAGTATAACAGTCTCTAGGCTCATCCATGTTGCTGCAAATGGCATGATTTCATTCTTTTTTATGACTAACATTCCATTGTATATATGTACCACATCTTTATCCATTCACCTGTCCATGGACATTGAGGTTGCTTCCATGTCTTGGCTATTGTAAACAGTGCTGCTATGAGCATTGAGGTACATGAATCTTTTTGAATTAGAGTTTTCTCCAGATATATGCCCAGGAGTAGGATTGCTGGATCATATGGTAACTCTATCTTTAGTTTTTTAAGGAACCTCTATACTGTTCTCCCTAGTGGCTGCACCAACTTACATTCCACCCAGTGTGGGAGGATTATCTTTTTGGAAGGCTCTTTTGAGGGGTGTGGGGTGATGGGGCTGAAGAAGCAACAGGGTCCCCATCACCAACCACCTGTTAAGTCATGTTGCGGAGCTGGGGTTTCATCCTGCCATACTGGAGATCCCCTGCACAGAATGATCAGATGTGCATTTTAGAAAGTTCACCAGAGCTGCTTGGGTCCTGGACTGGAGGAGGCAATCGTAGAGGGGCTGAGCCCAGTTGGAAGACTGCTGCCGAAGGGTGAGAAGTGATGGGGGTTGGGACTAGGATGGTGGATGTGCTGTAGAGAAGGGGAGGGACAGGAGAGATATTCAGGCTCTAGTAGGGAAGGATCTCCCCTTCTCTAAGAGGGGATTCTTCTCCTCCTCCTCCTCCCGCATAGCATTCAAGGGAAAAGAGGCTCCCACTCTGCCCCACTCCTGGGAAGCAAGAATTTGTGCTTCCCGTGCAAGCCAGGGACAGACAGACCCCTATCTGCCCCCATTCTGGCAATGAGAGCAGTCCTTTTTTCCTGTAATACCCCCTTACCCTGAAAGAGCATCAAGCCAGGAGAAGGGCAAATTCCCCACCCCTGAAACAGATGGGTACGAGTGGAGAGGAGGGGTAGGTGAGCCCCGGGCTGGCAGTTGAGAGACCTGGGTATTATTCCCATTTCATTCCCACACTAGTGCCTGGTCTCCTAGAGCAGGTCCCAGCCACGTGCCTCATCCTCCCTGGTGAAGCCAAAGGGTGAGTTCAAGTCTTCTAACCTGTAAGCCAGATTTCAGAATAGCATTCACAGAAAAGAAAATCTTCTGAATAGCTGTTGTTTACTTTGGGGTTTGATAAAAAGAACATAAAAGGCTCTGGTTGGCACTATTTAAATATTTGTTCGAGGACTGATATTTGCATTTAGGGTGAAATGAATTGATGCGCATTATTTATGATTAACTCTGAAGCTCAGGGGAAGGGGAATAATATACTGAGTTAGAAGGCAGATAAATCAGCCTGAGCATGAGGAAAATAAAGCCCTTGCTACCAGCTCTTCCTCCTACTGGCTAACTCTGTCTCCATCTTGCTTGTACATTTTCTAGTGGCTTTAAAAACCTACTCTTGATGCTTTTAAAGGTTTTGCAACCTCTAGGGGAAAAAATGCATGCAATTGCACTACACAATAAACAGTAAACACTAATTTCCCCCCAATGAAAAGCTAATAGTCTTCTAGAATTGTCTACAATAGACTCCACTTAGCAGCTAATATTCTCCTGCTAGCAGTCAATTTGGTTTCAGCAATAAGGATCAAAGCAAATGACCTAAAGTTTTTTAAATAACAAAGGGTGCAGTAAATGGACTGCAAATTGCCCCTTTTTCCATAAGCAGCACTCTCGGAGGTAAAATTTCAAATTGCTAATGGCCAGAATGTTGGACAAGTGGGGATTTTCCTACTGAGGGACCAGAGAAGGTGACAAAAGATAATGGCTTTCACAAAGAGAGGGCTGGAAGCTGGGAAAATTAAATCCTTGGACCTGAGGCAAGACAGGAGCTATGAAAAGAGTTAGGATCAGAAAATCGTCTAGCTCTCTGCATTAGCCTGGAAAGAAGCTTTGTGTTTGCTTGTTGCTTTAATGGTATATTGAGAGCAGCATCGGGGGCACCACTGCGACCAAAAATCCTGGGTAAATTTAACAAAATCCGCCAGTCTTCCAGGGAAGATACATAAAAATCACCTTTTTGCGTTTGAATCTTATGAAACGCTACCTGACTCATGATGGTAAATCACCAAAACTAACTTAGTGTTGTGAATTGATTAAACCCTCTCTCAGAAGGAATCTTTAAAAAAGGAATAACTGGAAGGGGGAAATTAAAGTATCATAGGAACATTACAGAGCTGGAAGCAACTGTGAGATCCTTTTCTGGACTAAGGAGCTGAAACTCAGGTTTGTCCTGCAATTTCCCTCTCCACCGCCCCCCCACCCCACCGGCCCCCTGCCCCAAACCATTAATTCCTCCTTTCTACTGG
Organism: Hippopotamus amphibius kiboko; assembly: GCF_030028045.1. Lineage (NCBI taxonomy): Eukaryota > Metazoa > Chordata > Mammalia > Artiodactyla > Hippopotamidae > Hippopotamus > Hippopotamus amphibius. Next base: position 98,127,237 of record NC_080196.1, read on the forward strand.
ATTTCTTAGATCCTAGGTTTAAAAATTTCCCCTTTCCCCACATCCTACTCAGCTATGTCTCATTTTTCTGTTCTCCTTTACATCAAAATTTCTCCAAATACTCATCATACATCCTGTCTTGAGTCCTCCATTCTCTCCTGCATCCACTCCAATCCGGTGTTTGACTCCCCCACTCCCCCCGAATTGCTCTCATTAAATCCATGAGGCAACGGTTATCCCACCTGAGTGGCAAATCAGGAGCGTTTCTACCAGTCGATCACTGCCTTCTTCTTGCACTTGGCCATCATGATGCCTGCTGCAGAGTCAGGTTGATGTCCACCAATGACTCATGCTCCCTTTTCCATTAAGAGCCATTTCTGGGATACAGCTGCTCAGCCGGGCACCGCATTTCCCAGATCCTCTTCCCACCTGGCTGGGGGCACAAACCTAGTTCTTTCAATGGGATATAAACAGGAATTCATATTATCCCTGGCTAAGGATGTCAAGTAGTGCCTTCTTTGTCCTGTTCTTTCCCATCTAACTATGCATAGATGCCCAGGCTGACCTTGGAAGCTGCTTGTTGCAGGTGACCAAGCTCCTGACAGCCTGGGTCCCTGAGTGACTATATGGAGCAGAGCCCTTCTGATGCCAGACATGAACATTGCCTTGGACTTGATACGAATGAGACATGAAAGACTGAGATGGAAACAGTTATGTGTTAAGCTTCTCCCATTCACAGGTCACTCTAACCCAACTTCATTTACAGTTCTTCTTCTTCCTCCAGACCTTTAAATGCTGGTGCACTCCAGGACTTAGTCCGTGGATCTCTTCTCTTCTCTACCTGCACGTACTCCCTATGTGATTTTGTCTAGCCCCACAACTTTACATATATTCTCTAAACTGACAGCTCCTCCCTTTAAATCTCAAACCTTGAATTTCCCCTGAACCCTGGTCTCATATACCCAATAAATACTTTACTGGCTATCGCCACTTGGATCTCTAATGGCAGCTCAATTTTTAAAAAATATTTATTTATTTATTTATTTATTTATTTATTTATTTTATTTTTGGCTGTGTAGGATCTTAGTTGCAGCAGGTGGGATCTTTTCGTTGTGGCCCACAGGCTTCTCTCTAGCTGTGGTGCACCAGCTTAGTAGTTGCAGCGTGCAGGCTTAGTTGCCCTGCAGCATGTGGGATCTTCGTTCCCTGACCAGGGATGGAACCTGCGTCCCCTGCACTGGAAGGTGGATTCTTAACCACTGGACCCCCAGGGAAGTCCCTGGCAGCATGTCTAAAACTTACATCTTGATTCTGCTCCCCCAAATCTATTCCTCCTTCAATGTTTCTCATCTTAATAAATGGAATCAACATTTATTCAGTTACTCAGGCCAAAAACTTAGGCATAATTCTATACTCCTGTCTTTCTCATAATCTGTTTTCAATCCCTCAAGATTAAAATCCTGTCCATTCAAGCATTTAAGTATTTATTTCTATCCATTTATCACTAGCTTTACCACTGGTCTGAACCACTATCATCTTCCTCCTGGACTTCTGCAAGCGTCTTGTTACTTATCTCCCTGCTTATATTTCACTCAATGTTTTATTCTTCTGACAGCAGCCATGGTGATCTTCTGAAATCATAAGCCAGACCATGTTGATTTCCTGTAAAAAACTTCCTATACATTTTTTTAAAATTTACTTATTTATTTTTATTTATTGGCTATGTTGGGTCTTCATTGCTGCACATGGGCTTTCTGTGGTTGTGGAAAGCGGGGGCTACTCTTCATTGCAGTGCTTCTTGTTGCTGTGGTTTCTCTTGTTGCGGGGCACAGGCTCTAGGCACTCGGGCTTCAGTAGTTGAGGTGCATGGGCTCAGTAGTTGTGGCACATGGCTTGGTTGCTCTGAGGTATGTGGGATCTTCCTGGAGCAGGGATCGAACCTGTGTCCCCTGCATTGGCAGGCAGATTCTTAACCACTGTGCCACCAGGGAAGACCCCTATTCATTTTTTAATTACGTATAAAATAGAGTCTAGACTCTATTATGGTCTATAAGTTTCTACCTGGTCTGGCCCTCACTAAACTCAAACTGCCTCCTCCTACCAACCACCTACCCCTTCACTCAGCTCCTGTCACCCTGGCTTCTTCCTGATCTTCACCCTGAAAGGCATGCCATTTGCTTGGGAGACTTTGCACTTACTCTTTCCTCTGCCTGGAACATTATTCTTGCACTCAGTTCCCTTCAACATACTTGTTTCAGGTTTTATTCTCTCTTTATCAAGACTTCAGTTTTCCCTCCTGTTATGGACTGAACTGTGAACCCCGTAAATTTTTATGTTGAATCCTTAACCCCCAATGTGACTGTATTTGGAAATAGGATTTTTTTTTTTGAAATAGGATTTTAAGGAGGTAATTAAGGTTAAATGAGGTCGTATGGATGGGGCTCTAATCCAATAGGATTGGTATCCTTGTAAGAAAAGGAAGAGACACCAGGAAGGGGCACACACAGAGGAAAGACCACGTGGGGACACAGCAAGAAGGTGGCCATCTGCAAGCCAAGGAGAGACGCCTCAGGAGAGACCCTGCCAGCACCTTGACCTTGGACTTCCAACCTCCAGAACCGTGAAGAAATAAATTTCTGTTTTCTATGCTCCCCAGTCTGCGGTATTTTGTTATAGCAGCCCTAGCAGACTCGTGTATCTCCCCTCTGATTTCTCCAATGTGTCAGCTCCCTTTACTCTCGATTCCCTACCTTACCCAGTTCAGACTCTATGAACCATCATTTCAACCACTTTCAATATCTTCAATTCCCTTTCCTCTTGTCCTTTCATTACAGGTTCTAGAAAAACAAACAAACGACCCAACAAATCTGAAAATCAGCAAGTTGCCCTCTTCTCACCAACCCAAAGATAGTGATTTTATAGCAGATTTCCTCTGCTTAAAACCTCTTAGAGGGACTTCCCTGGTGGCCCAGTTGTTAAGAATCCACCTGCCAATTCAGGGGACACGGGTTTGATCCCTGGTCTGGGAAGATCCCACATGCCGTGGAGCAAATAAGCCCATGCGCCACAACTACTGAGCCTGAGCTCCAGAGCCCGTGAGCCGTGCTCTGCAACAAGAGAAGCCGCCGCACTGAGAAGCCCATGCACTGCAATGAAGAGTAGCCTCTGCTGTCTGCAACTGGAGAAAGCCCGCATGCAGCAGTGAAGATCCAACAGAGCCAATAAATAAATAAATTAATTAAAAAAACAAAACAAAAAAACCCCTTAGAGGCTCTCCAATGCCTCAGAATAACATCCCAATTCAACGTAGCTGTGAGGCTCTTTGAGACCGGGCCTCTACTGACTGCTCCAGTCTGCCCCTCACTTTGTCTTCTTCACTCCACTATACTGAACTCCATCACCTAGCTCCCTCACTCAGATCTCTGCACATTCTTATTTATTTATTTATTTATTTATTTATTTATTTGGCTACGCTGTGTGGCTTGAGGGATCTTAGTCCCCCCACCAAGGATTGAACCTGTGCCCTAGGCAGTGAAATCGTAGAGTCCTAAACACTGGACCGCCGGGAATTCCCTGCACATTCTTTTACACCTACCTGGAAATCTTTTCTCCTGGCTAATGCTTCCTCTTTTTGACATCATCATCATTTTCCACTTTGTTTCTCTCCTGGAGGTTCTATCCTCTCCCCCCAACCCCCACCCCCACCCAAAAATCTATCCCTACTTCCAGTCTCTGCTTCATAGACATTGTCACTTTTAGGCAATGGTCTTCCTCTTCCATATACTCTGAGAACGAAAGAGGGCAGGTGCCTTGTCTGTTGATCGTATTCCCATTTCTAGCACAAATTCTGGACCATGGGAGGTTTTAGTGAATGTTAGTTGAATGAATGAGTGTATGAATGAATGAGTATAAGAGGGTTGAGCGGATAGAGTTCCCTCAATGTTTTAACCAATATCTGACATTCAAATAATTGCACATTATATTCTGCATAGTTATGTCCTACTTCCTTTAAGATACCCAGCAGCGCTGACACATAGGAAGCAATTCTGAGGAAAATGCTGATGAGCAAGTAGAGGCTTGATGTCAGCAGGAGACTTCTTGCTCAGAAAAAGGAAACTGTAGCCATCGCTGTTCCCATCACCAAGCTGCACAAAATGTAGATGCTGCGGAGCTTTATGTGCAAGGCCAACCAGGATGTGATAAGCCTCTGGGCTGTGTTTGAAATATTTCAGATTATTTCCTTAGGATAGGATCCCAGAAATGGAATTATTGGGGCAATGTGCACAGACATTTCTAAGGCATGTTGCCAAATTGCTTCACTGAAGGTGTAGGACTAAATTTCAATATTTATAAGATGGCTGTTAGTGGCTTATTTGAAAAGGGGTAGATGGATTCCAAACAATCATTGGCCAAGGCTAAACGAATGAAAGAAATATTTTTTCAGTGGGGGAATGGTTTTCAGATGCTCTCAAACTCGCTGTCATTGGAAGTATTAAAGCCCTCTCTGCATCTTTGTCGGCCCCTGACTGCACGCGAAGTGACTCTCACATGAGGCAGAAGGTGGTCCACCTCAGTGTTTCCCAAACCAGCTGGTCCACCAGAACCATTTAAAGGGCTTTTAAAAGTTAGACTCTATAGATCCTGGGGCTCTACTCCAGACCCGCCTACTGAGATCCTGTATATGGCTCTTTGGGGAACCATGGAGCTACATGCCCCTCCAGCCACGGTTCCAACATCGCTCCCAAGTGTAATTCCATGACATGATGGGTCTGTCGGATACAGTTGAGGGTGTCAGAGAGCGACATTCACAACTTTTCCTCTCATCTGACAAATGCACTGAAGGGAGCCCAGGAAAACTGCACACGGATATGCTGCCTCTGCTACGGATCCTGCCCTTGGGTACATACCTCACCTTGCCTAACCCTCGTTTTCTTGTCTAAATAAACCGGGATCCTGCAGCAGTGTGCGTGTGTGCATGCCTGAGTACATACGTGTGTGCCCGTGGGCTCTCCTCCCCACCTCCCACCCTAGTCTACCAGATACCCCCCATGGTGCCTGGCATGCATGATCCCAGGTTATTCAACACTGCCTTCTATTCACTAGGCAAGGCCCACCTCCCTTCCCTGGTTTCAGTCCCCAGTTATGGAAATCAGACTAACACGGTTCTCTCCGGGAGCTTCAAAGACAGCATAAGAGAAGGAGCCCCAGGCGAGGAGTGAGCAAGTTCTGAGGTGTCTCTCTCCCCTACTGGCTTCCTCAAGCATACAAGAGGATGTTTGGCCCCAATGCTCTCTAAGAAACCTAGAGCTAAAAGCCATGGGTCAGGGTTTTTTTTTTTTTCCATGATGGTGTCTGGTAATATCGTGCAGCTATCAAAAACAAAACACTTGCATATTTTGCCACATCTTAGAAAAGTACTCACAAAAATAAATTAAATTTAAAATACCACAAAATTGTACACACACTGAAAATTGGGTATTACACACTGAAAATTGGGTATTACCAGTCAAGAGGATAAAGATACCCGAGCTAAGGAAAGTTTTGATGTTGGGCAATAAAAGTGAGGGTAAAAATAATTTAAATTACTCAACTTGTTCTGCAAGTGGTTTTAATGATAAATATTTAAACAAATTAAAAAATGATAGTGGTTCAGGTGGCCCACACTGAGCCAGGAGTTCTTTCCCGGATGTGCAGTGTTTGAGGGGAGAGGAGTAGTGTACATTTCTGTTATTCATTAACTATGACTGGAGCCTAATATAGTCAATGCGGTTTGAGAAAAAAAGTTTTCTGAAACGTGGATGTCTTTTATAATTTTCTCTATTTTTTAAAAACTGAGGTTTGCTTTTTCTGGGACTCCTTTTCCAAGATTTCTTTCAATATTAGTATTCCTATAAATATTCCTTAAAAAACTGTCAAAGAAAATTTGTATTGATTGTAGGATGAAGGTACATGCTCTTAAAACACAGAATTGAGATTTTTTGTTAGTAGAGAGTCAAGGACTTATCCCAGTTCCTTTAGGAAGTATTCGGATCTTTTTCATTCTCTTCGGGACTTCCTAATTTTGAAAAAATTGAGGATGCTTAGAAATGGACTAGTAATCAGTCAGGACCATAACTTGCTCATGAGATTACTTGGTACATTTTTATGTTCTCAGTATTAAGGAAGGAAAATGGTTCAGTAAATACTTGAGTGAATGAATGCAGGGAACGTAAACAATCACGAATCCATCTATGGAAACACATGGAAAGCTGCTATGGAGGGTATTTATCCAGTGGCTGGCAGACCTTTATGAGCTTTGTGATCATTGGCAAAAATACTCATTTTTCCCTAATCCCACTTTTCACTGGTAAAATGGAGATGACGGAGCATAAAGCAGATCAATGTTCAAATAAGAGGATGCAGTGCCTGGTGTAGCGTGTAACACGTGAGCTATGACTCCAAAGGCTAAAAAAGAACTCGCTTTCCTTCCCAAAGTTTATTTATTTATTTATTTTAATAAATGTATTTATTTATTTATTGGCTGTGTTGGGTCTTTGCTGCTGAGCGTGGGCTTTCTCTAGTTGCGGCGAGAGGGGGCTACTCTTCGTTGTGGTGTGAGGGCTTAGTGCAGTGGCGTCTCTTGTTGTGGAGCACAGGCTCTAGGCGCTCGGGCTTCAGTAGTTGTGGCATGTGGGCTCAGTAGTTGTGGCGCACGGGCCCAGCAGCCCCGCGGCATGTGGATCTTCCCCGACCAGGACTCCAACCCGTGTCCCCCTCACTGGCAGGAGGATTCCTAACCACTGTGCAACCAGGGAAGTTCCTCCTTCCCAAAGTTTAAAACTATTTATTTTTATAAGAGAGGGGGATTATCAACCTCTAACGATATTAGAGTTGTTGACATTTTTCTAGGAATTCTTTTTAATTCTGTGATTAATGCAAATCTCACAGTAAAGCAGCACACTCTCTTACTGGCCTGAAATATGCTGAAAATTTGACTGTCTTGACTCATGGGAGAATGAGTTGCTACAGAACTGTGCCTAGCTTTCTGTGTTGAGTCAGAACTTGGGGGTCGGGAGGAGCCTCTATTATTTTCCATACCTTTCCAGGGGATTTAGAGGCATGGCCATGTTTGGGAACTCCTAATCCAGCTTCTTATTTCACAAGTGGAGACCTGGGAAGAGTTGTCCACAGAAGGTCAAGCCTGCGAGTGGTTTCTTGTCGACCTTTGGTTTTCTACCCTCGCTAGATCATTCATCCAATTTTTCACTTTAATGCACTTTTTAACCCTGTCTCTTGTACTTTCTTGTGATTTGGGCCCTGAAGCTGTTGTTGAGAGTCTGTACCAAGGCCAGGCCAGGTGGCATTCTGCGGGGCTGGGCTCTGGACTATGCAAATCCAGCTGCTGGCTCCGGCCAGGTAGGCAAACTCTATGAAAACAAGCTCACACCACTCACTGGCAGAGGAAGCTGGACAAGATCCCTCCCTCTGCCTATTCAAACAGGTGACCTTAGAACTCAGGAGCCGTGGATGAGCCGCAGGGCAGGGAGAGCTGCTGGAGGCGCGGAGGCGGCCCCAGGCAGGACTTTCGGAGCCTGGACCCTGGGGCCAGATGGCTGATCCCGTGTTCCAGCCCTTACTTACTCTCCACGCACCTTGGACAAGTTCCCTCCTCTGTAAACTGGGGAGAATAAAATTACCCACTTCTTAGGGCTGTTAGGAGGATTAAGTGGGCTAATATTTATAATGAGCCTGGAACAATGCCTGGCGTTTAGTTAAGTCCTAGGTAAGTGCTGGGCAGGTGCTGTATTAAATGCTTTTGAAAGCACTTTCCACCTGTCTTTTTTTTCTTTTCTTTTCTTCCTCGTCTTCTTCTTCTTCTTCTTCTTTTTTTTGGCTGCGTGGCATGTAGGATCTTAGTTCCCTGACCAGGGATCAAACCCGTGCCTCCTGCAATGGAAACGCGGAGTCCTAACCATTGGACCACTGGGGAAGTCCCTCCACCTGTCTTGATAAGGGGTCCCTGGTGCCTCTCTGAGGGATAGGAAATTAGACCCTGCCCAAACACATGCTGCAGGGAATTCCCTGACGGTCCAGTGGTTAGGACTCTGTGCTTTCACTGCCAAAGGTCTGGGTTCAATCCCTGGTCAGGGAACTAAGATTCTGCAAGCCTTGTGGTGTGGCCAAAAAAAAAAAAGAAAACATGCTGCTTTGAAATGTGACTTTATTAGGTCACTAGACTGTCCACTGCTCTCCCACCCACTGAGAACCCCTGACAGAGGGTCTGGTCTTCCTCTGGTGAGACAAGAGGGGACCTAGTTTTCTTTGAAGACACCTAGGCTGTTGTATTAGATTGTACCCACCCTCCTCTGCAGTCAGTATGCAGCAAACCCTGCTAGACTCAAGAGAAACTTGAATCCTGGATGCCCTCTTTTACCAGAGAGCCTCCGGGTCTCAGGATGACAAGAGGTAGTGATGAAGCTCACGTACTATGTGAGTCAGTGTCCCTGAGTGAAGTCCTCACATCCGTGCAGGAAAGAATCTAATTCAAGCTCCACCCCTGGAGCCAGAAGATTAGTGTTTAATCAGACCAACGCATCATCAATTATTACACTTGACCTTCCCAAAGTGCCCTAAGTCTATGAGGACAACTGTCACGGGGAAACGGAAATCCTAAATTGCACTGGCTTTTTATCAAGTTATTACTTTATAAAATAGTAACCACAATTCTGAGTTTTGTATTAACCCTTCTCTTGCTTTTCGTTATACCTTGACCATATAAGATATACCCTAAAATATATTTTTTTAGTTTTCTGCACGTTTTTTAAAAAATTGTATTTATTTATTATTTTTTGGGGGGTACACCAAGTTCAATCATCTGTTTTTATACACATATCCCCATATTCCCTCCCTCCCTCGACTCCCCCCCACCCTCCCCGTCCCAGTCCTCTAAGGCATCATCCATCCTCGAGTTGAACTCCCTTTGTTATACAGCAACTTCCCACTGGCTATCTATTTTACAGTTGGTGGTATATATATGTCTATGCTACTCTCTCACTTCGTCTCAGCTTCACCTTCACCCCCCACCCCCGCAAACCTCAAGTTCTCCAGTTTTCTGCACGTTTTTGAACTTTCTATAAATGGAATCATACCGTATGTGCTCTTTAGTGCCTGGCTTCTTTAGCTTGACATATTTCTTAGATTCATCAGCGTGGTTGAGTGGGTAGGGTGTTCATTCCATTGCATGGCTCTATCACTATTTATCTACCCTGCTGTCAACAGAAAGTTTGATTGTTTCTGTTGTTCGTTTGCTTGATTGCTGTTACAAATCATGGTGTATTCCCTGCAGGGAATTCCCTACCAGTCCAGTGGTTAGGACGTTTTCACTGCTGGGGCCCGGGTTCAATCCCTGGTTGAGGAAACCAAGATCCTGCAAGCTGCACAGAGCAGCCAAAAACAAAAAAACAAAAAAAAAAAACCAAAAACACAGTGTATTCCTACAGATCTTACCTGCTGCCTTTGTGTAAATGTAATCACTTTAATTTCTATGAAGACTATAGAAGCTATCCAGTGACTGCACTTACATTTCTTCATTTGGACTTCAAAATACCTGTGTGAGGGTCTTATCCTGCCAAGGATGCTGAAGCCTGGACAAAGAGCTCTGCTCCCATCCTAACAATAAGAGAAAGTTGGGTAACCTACAGCATCATCACTTTTCTTGGGCATTTCACACAGCAGATGCTGCAAGGCAGCTAAGTTGCTGGAATTTTAAGGAGGGAAAAAACCCACGCTAAGGTGGGATGCATGGACTGTTTCACCCGTGGCCGAGCACAGGAGGAGGAGATGCCAGCCAGTACTTAAGCAGGTAGGAAGAAATCAGCTAAAATTGTAACAACTTTCTAAAGGCTGAGTGTGGATGGGTGTGACAGTACAGCACCCTGGAGAAACCCAGACACATGGGAAGCTGGCACTCACAGCTCTTTTGCCGGGGCTTCCACGAGGTGCTCACAAGACCACTGGGGGCAGGGTGGGAGACCAGAGAGAGGCACCCTTGGTGGGGTAGGCCTGTGGGAGCCGTTTGGCCACTGCTGTCATACAGCATACATCTCCACGTCCACGCTGGACTCTTGTTGCTTACAGAGCAAACGTTTTAGCTGCTGGGAAGAGGCAACAAACCTCCACTTCCACGACCAAGAAAAAGACCTATTGTTTCTGGGGAAAGGGTAGAAGAAAAAAGCCTTCTACTTTTTAGCACTTCCCCTACTTTCTAAGGGAGGAAGAGGAAAGAGCCCCGGGTCTAGGGTCCTATTCCAGTATCATGGGGTGTCTCTCTCCCACTCTCCCACCTACTGGCTACCTAGCTACACACACACACACACACACACACACGCACACACACACACACGTGCACACACACGCACGCGCGCACACACACACGCACGCACACAGGAAAGAGGCCATGTGAGGACGCAGGGAGAAGGCAGCCATCTGTAACCCAGGAAGAGAGCCCTCATTGGAAGTTGAACTCTGCCAGACCTTGCTCTTGGACTTCCTGCCTCCAGAACTGTGAGAAAAATAGATTTCTGCTGTTTAAGCCACCCAGTCTACGGCGTTTTGTTATGGTCGCTTGAGCAGACTAATACAAATGTGAATATACTTCATTCCACTGACGTGTATACTTAGTAATGGTTAAAATGGTAAATTTTATGTTACGTATGCTTTATCAATATGGTAACAGTTGCCATCTGCACCGTGGAACTGAGCTGGACATTCAGCAGGGGGAAGAGCAAGTGTCCCCTGTCTCCTGTGAGAAGAGACACAGAGGACATGTCACCAAACCAATGCCAGAGAAAGGCTTCCTGCTTCCTGCAACATAAAAGGATTGCACCCAATGGGTGTATAAGATAGTGGCAAGTAAACAATCTTTCTCAACAACCACACAGTATGTAGAGCTTGTCCAAGTAAATAGTGTGATCACTCCATGTTTTTATAGATGGTGCAAGTCCTTGTTATGTATTATTTGTAATGATTGCTGACTTCAGTGTGGTTTGGGGTCTTTTAATTTCTTCGCATGTACGTCCAAGTTTGGGAAGACAGTTAGACATCCAAGTGGCGATATCATGTAGACAGTGGATAGGAGCCTGGTGTTTGTGGGACAGCAGGCTACAGATTGCACAACATCAAGTTACTTTATGTACTTGTCTATATGAAGCCCTGGGACCAGAAGAGGCCATGTAGAGAGAGAGTATAGATATAGAGAAGGGGAGATAAAGACAAAAGTCCTTAGGAACAGCAAGACTTAAAGTTTGGGGAGTTGAGGAGGAATCAGTAAAGGAGAAGAGGCCAGGGCGGTGGGAACAGAATCACAGAGCCTGAAAGTGTTTTGAGAAGAAAGGAGACGTCAGCTGTGTCAACTGCTGCTGAAGGATGTAGTCGGATGAAGACTGAGAACCACCACCTTTGACACAGGTCACCATATGGCATGACGGTGACTTTGGGAAGGTCCATTTCCTTAGGATGGCAGACACCGAGAAAGCCCAAAGGGGAAGGTTCAAGAGTTAGTAGAAGGTGGGAAAGGGAGCAGGCAAGAGAGAGAGGAACTGGAGTGGGATTTGGAGTCAAGAGAGAACATTTTTTGAAAGACGTGTGTTATCCCACCATGTTTGTTTGCCAAAGGGAAGGATCTGGTTGAGAAGCAAACCAATGTGGATGAGAGAAGGGGTTAACTGCAGGACCAGAGTCCTCGCAAGCAAAAAGGTACTGAAATCCAAAGTATAGTGGAGGGGTTGGCCTCAGGTAAGAGCGGGGACCCTCCCTCCTCTCTAACAGGAAGGAAGATGGAATTTGCAGGTACAAACACAGGTGAGGGGATAGACTTGGAGATAGGGATGAAAAAGTTTTTCCTAACTGCCTCCGCCATTCTATGAAGCACTGGGCAGATACCATTGACTGAGGGGTTGGGGAAGAGAGGGTGATTTGAGAAGGGAGGAGAAAGTGTGAAATACCCTTCACAGGCAGTAAGAAAGGGAACATTTACGGGAATTGTAGGAGACCTGACATTCCTTGGTGCCACGTGAGATCCTAATTGTGGTCATAATTTTGAAGTAAATCAAGTCAACTTGGTTTATGTAATTAGAAAAAGCATTTAGGGGCTACCTAGGTGGCACAGTGGTTAAGAATCCACCTGCCAGTGCAGGAGACATGGGTTCGAGCCCTGATCCAGGAAGATCCCACGTGCCACGGAGCAACTAAGCCCGTGCGCCACAACTATTGAGCCTGCGCTTTAGAGCCTGTGAGCCACAACTGTTGAGCCCATGTGCTGCAGTTACTGAAGCCCATGTGCCTAGAGCCCGTGCTCCGCGACAAGAGAAGCCATGGCAATGAGGAGCCCACGCACCACAACAAAGAGTAGCCCCCACTCACTGCAACTAGAGAAATCCCACACACAGCAAAAAAAGACCCAACACAGCCAATTAAATTAATTAATTAATTAACTAAAAAAAAAAGCATTTAGCTGTTTAGGCATAGGTGCACAGTCAAGGAACAGTTGGGTTAGACCAGGGTGTGGTTTTTCCTAGGTGTGTGAACTATGGTGTTTTTGATTGCAAGTAACAGAAAACCTCTCTCTCACCAGCTTAAACAATAAGAAAATGAATTATTTACCTTAAAGGAAAGTTCAGAGGTGGGGCAAGCTCCAAGGTTGGTTGATTCCATGGCTCAACGATTTCATCAAGGATCCAAATTCTTTTTTCTCTCCTCTGCTGTCCACGGATTGGTTTCTTCCTTTTTGCTTTTTTTGGCTGCGTTGGGTCTTTGTTGCTGCGCATGGTCTTTCTCTAGTTGTGGCGAGCAGGGGCTACTCTTCGTTGTGGTATGCAGGCTTCTCTTGTTGCGGAGCACGGGCTCTAGGCCTGCAGGCTTCAGTAGCTGCAGCAAGCAGGCTCAGTAGTTGTGGCTCATGGGCTTAGCTGCTCCGCAGCATGTGGGATCTTCCTGGACCAAGGGTCGAACCCATGTCCCCCTGCATTGGCAGGTGGATTCTTAACCACTGTGCCACCAGGGAAGTCCCGGTTTCTTCTTATAGCTTACATCTTGCTCATGACATGTCTGCAAGTGGCAATTAGGTCTACCTGTTTCCTCACTCTTGTAGAGCAGGAGAGAAAGAAAAGCCTTTGCTAGCCAGGGAACACAGGGCTTTTCCTCCAGGGGCCACTCCTGACTCTGGGAATGTCATGGGCTAGCTGGCTTCAGTCAGGCCTCCTTCAGGAGGGCCATGGGGTCGCTAGGATGGATTTAGATCAGTGGTTCTCCAACAGCATTAGCAGTTTCTGAAAATTTGTCTAAAAAAGTAAATTCCTAGGCTTCCATGAAGACAGATTGAATCAGAAATTCTGCGCATGGGGTCCAGCAAACTTTAAAAGCCCTTCAGGTTGATATTCACTCACAGTAAATTTTGAGAATCCCGGGCTTAGGGTAGTGAGGTGGACACTGTGAGTGAAACGAGGGTTCTGTTAGGAAGGAGGGTGTGGGTAACAGACTGGATGAGCATCTCAGGGTGCGAGACGGTCAGCAGAGTTAAGGGTATTTGCAAGGGAGAGATTCTAGGGATGGGCCCTGAAGCCTAAATTTCGTGAGAAGGGAAATGAAGATACAAAGGAATGATGGGTGGTGGAAAAGTCGGGTGAGCGAACGGAAGAGCTCGATGAGGCTGGAGAATTGAAGTGAGCGGGCAGGATAGAAGGTATGGTGGCCGCGTGAATGGACTCACAGACCCCCAACTGCAGCAAGTGTAACTGACCAAGGATACTCTGCACCAAGATCACGCTGACCACAGGCTGCTCCCAGCCAACAGGTGGCTGTGGCAAGGATACTGAGACCTACATGTTCAGGGCACACACTACGTGTTCATGGCTGACCTTGATCTTCATGAAGTTTCCTTAGACAGCAGGACAATCCAGGAGTCTCCCACACAGCCTCCTCTCCCATCCTCCTGCATTCAGCTTCACCCAATTCCCTCCCTATTTTTCCTCACAAAGGCACATTCCCTGTTAAAATCCTTACACATTTAATTCCATCTTGGCAACTGCTCCTTGAAGGACCTAGACTAACACAGAAGGTGATGGTTCTTGACTAGGGTTTGCAACTGAGATTATCTGTCAGGCACTGTGCTATGTGTGGAGCCTAAGAAATAAGTAACACACTCCCTACGCTGCAGGAGAACCAGTGAGAACTAGAGATGCATAAGGACCATTGCAGGACAGCATGGGAAGGACGATTGTAGGGACTGCCCCAGGGCAGCCCCAGCAGCCCCGGACATGACTTGGGCATCCATGGGGGTGGTGAGGAAGATGGTGACACTTGGGGAGTGGATATCCCACCAGCTGAAAACACACCCATTAGGGAACTCCCTGGCTGTCCAGTGGTTAGGACTCTGCGCTTCCATTGCAGGGGACATGGGTTCGATCCCTGGTCAGGGAACTAAGATCCCCCAAGCCACGTGGAATGGCTAAGAAAAACAAACAAAACAAACAAACAAATAAAATCCCACCCATGATCTTAGTGTCAAGCCTGGTGTTCAGTTGTTAGCCTTGTAGGCGTCCCCTACAAACACCTGGGTAAGCATAGCTCAGATACAGAATGAGTACAGCCTCCAGGGATGTCACCTCTCCACAGCATTATAAGACAATTCCTACCCATTTCCCTTCACTGTGCCTTCATGGGAATGGAGAAGCGAGGCAAACATTTTATGACAATGTGGTTGTAATTATGACGACATCCCTGCTTTCTGTCTGCATGTGTCTAACGTGTCCCTTAGTGGACGCCACCCTGCACTGCCCCTGCTGGTCTCACTGGGTGGTTGAGGGGATCGTGAGGTAGCGCTGTGAGCTACCCTGAAATCAGTGAGCTGCTCTATCATGCACGTGCTGATTACAACTCTACTCACTTTGGCTACACACCCAAGGAAAGGATGCAGCTCTGTTCTAAATGGGCTCCACCTTCCATGCCGAAGGGAAGTCTGCCTTTTCGGATTCTTAACCTGGAATCCAGGCTGCATGGTCGGACTTCAGGGAGACTGAATCTCCTGGAGTTGTGTGTTTGTGTCTCTGTGTGTGTGTGTGCATTTGAGGGGTATAGAAAGGGGTTGGGTCCACAGTTTTCATTATTTCTCAAGCATTTATGGCCTCAGAAATACTAACAGTAAGCCACTTCTTTTAAAGAGAAAACTGCTTAAACAAGACCTTAGAAGGGAAGGATCTGGGCTGTGAAAACTTTGCCCTTAAAGCAGATCTGTTGTAGTAGTTCTGCAGCTTTAGATTAAAAGAAAAATTCATTTAGCTTTGTGGTAATACAAGAAATATTCTGGAATTTTGTGGGGAAATAATGAAGGGGGGGTGGTTTATGGAACAAATGGGAATTAATTTTGCTCCTTAATAAACCCTATGTCATAAGAGGATTTTTTACGTCCATAGACCACTGTCTCGGGAAACTGAGAACTAAAAACAAACAGAAAAAGCATCATAGTTTTTCTTTTCTTTCTTTTACTTTATTATTATTATTTTTTTTTGGATAGACAGTTAATTTAAATAGTCCTAGATGTTTTCACAATAACACGAGAAATTTTTCATGAGAATGTTATAGGTACAACAGATAGCTGTTGGAAATCGCAGGACAAACCTAATTGTGTGACAAAAAGGCTCAATACAGGAGCGAAATTCAAAGCCTGCTTTTCTGACCTTTTCCCCCGACAAACGCTAGAGGGAGCTACACACCACAGAGACGCCTCCCTTCACTGAACCCGCTGTTGTCAAGGGCGGCTCAGCTGTGGGTACTTTGTGTTGCATGCAGAGCGGTAAGCAGAAACACGGAAAAGGAGTGCCTCGCTGCGTTTGGATGCTTGTGGCGCGGGGTCCGGCTGACCGCTCCAGGTGTCTGTTCGGGTCGGGAGGCTGTCGCGGACCCCAGAGGGAGCTTCTCAGCTCCCTGCAGGCTGCTCCCGCAGGTCCTGACCCTGATGCTTTCCACCGACTCTTCCCTTTTAGAATGAAAGGCCAACCTCACATCCTTCCTCGACAGGTGACTAAGCTGGTAAATTAATAGATATACTAATAGGTTAGCACGCTGACATTGACGAGGTGGGTGAGAAGAAAATAATGATGCAGATGGGAAATTGACATCAGGTTCATATACAATTATCTATTACCTGCTCTGCATACAGACTGAATGGTTATATTCCCAGGCATTGATAACTGGAGGGAGGTCTTTAGAGGCAGCCTTCAGGCTGGTTTTTGTTTTTGTTTTTTTTAATTGTGGCAAAATATATATATAAGATAAAATTAACCATTTTGACCATTTTTAAGTGTGTAGTTTGGCATATTAAGTACATTCACACTGTTGTGCAACCATCACCACCTTCCATCTGCGGAACTTTTTCATCTTCCCAAACTGAAATTCTGTATTCCCAGTCTCCCTCACTCCCCCGCCCTGGTAACCTCTATTCTACTTTCTGTCTTTTTGAATTTGCCTACTCCAGGTACCCCGTATAAGTGGAATCAGTTCCACTCTTGTGTCTGGGTTATTTTACTTAGCATAATGTCCTCAAGACTTGTCCATGGAGTTTGTCAGAATTCTATTCCTTTTAAAGGCTGAATATTATTCCATTATATGTACAGACAACATTTTGCATATCCATTCATCCACTGATGACACTTGGGTTGTTTCCCTATTGCCATTGTGAGTAATGCTGCTATGAACATGGGTGTACAGATATCTGTTTGAGTGCCTACCTTAAATTTCTTTGGGGAGTGGCATTGCTGGATTACATGGTAATTCCGTGTTTAACTTTTTGAGGAACTGCCACACTGTTTTCCACGGCAGGTTCACCATCTTACATTCCCACCAGCAGTGCACAAGGGTTCCGTTTTCTCCACATCCTTGCCATCACTGGTTTTCGGGTTTTTGATAATAGCCATCCTGATGGGTATGAGGTGGTCTCTCACTGTGGTTTTGACAGGCTCTGATTTAGACTAGTCTTGTTCACGGTTTTATCCATGATTTAGATGTGCAAAAAATCAAGTACACCGTAAAGAATTGGAGAGCCATGGCTTAGTTAAAAAAAAAAAAAAGATGTGGTGATTTTTCTAAATATGACATTGTGATGAATGAAACTGGCAAAAGTTAATTGTAATATTAGACCATGTTATCAGGAACAAGCACCTAGCACCGTGTTTCCCAATCTTGGCTGTGCACCAGAACCACCTAGAAGCTTTAAAAAATTATTGATGTCAGATTCTCAAGGAAGCTGATGTAAATGGTCTGGGATGCAGCCTGAGCCTCAGGATTTTTAAAAGGTTCCCAAGTGACTCCAACATGCAGCCCAGGTTGAAACCCTGTCCTGCTGGGTTTAGGCCCAATGACACCCACGATTTCATTGCATGTGTCCAGTTTAAGGGAAGTAAAGTCAAGCTGGTTCCTAGTCAAAGAGGAGTCAGAATTGTGAAAGAACAAGAATTCATATTTATGAGAGGAACAATTGAAAAAGTACAAACATGAAGACTGTGGAGAAACGGTAGGGAGTCTGTACTTGGAGTTCTGCATGGGAAGGCTGCCTCACAGAAGAGATTTCTATTTGTGGCGGGCCCCGAGAAGAGGTGCTTAAACAGGGAATAGTAGTTATTAGCTATTATTATCATCTTTTATAGAATAGGTTTTTAAAAACAGCCTTATCCAAAGAATCAAGCAGTGAGCCCTCTTTCAAGGGCCATGCCGGGGAGTCCCATCCACTAGACCACTGGCTGGGATGTTACAGAGCAGATCTGGGAGGAAGATGGTGACAGCAAGAGTCCAGATAACTCAGTCCCAGCAGCGAACACCGACTGGTGCTTTCTCGTCCACGTGTTGGGCTAAGACAATGCATTTCCTTATTACGCTATGCTCACAGGGAGAAAATAGTATTTTTCCAGTTCGTATTTGAAGAAGTAGAGGCTCTGAGGCTGGTCCAGTCACAGGTGACCCACAAGCACCCTGAAGGATGGTCTTCCAGCTTGAGCTTCTCAGCTAGAACATATAGTATACAAAGTAACCAGAAATACAAGGCTGAGGTTAGCAATAATGAGGCTGTATTAAAATAAGCATTCTGGCACTGACTATGTGGATGAGAGGTGGTATTTGAAACTTTGTCCTTTGCATCTCGAATGTCAGAGCTTCAAGGAAGGCAGGCGGTGATCTAATCCACCCCCTCCCTCCTCAAGTTGCAGATGAGGAAACTGAGGTCCAGGGAGAGTCCCCCGAGTTTGTCCTGGGTTAGACATTTAATATTGAGATCCTCGGACACCAAGAGCAGGTTTCTCCCTCCCGCTGCCTTCAGCAAACAGTCCTGCCCTTTCTCGAAATTCTGGGAGCTCAGCATCTCTCGCAGAATGGCTTTCAGAGCTGATTCAGTGATTCAGCGGGCACACAAGAGAATCAACCTCTTCACTTTACTAATACATTTTGACTGATTCAAAACAGCTCCATGGAACCTCTGCTTGATGCTCCAGACTTGGCTCTCGATGACTCATGTCCAATTTGCAAGAGTTAAATCCGCACACAAAGAATACACATTACCACCATTGAGGGGTTTACCAAGAAAGATCTTTTGTTCCCCAATTGCTTTAAAATTTCCAAAGAAGCGTTGTTAAAGCAATGCCGAGCAATGTCAGCGTCCCTGACATAGTGCATACCTGCCTGGGGAAACTGCACAGGAGAGTCCAGCAGTCCCCAGTGGGTGCCTTCTGGTAGGCTGGCCACAAATCAGCCACACTAGCTGCTACCCACGAGAGGAGCTGGGAAGAGCCTGCCAGGCTGGGGTCACATTTCTCAGCACCCAACCTCCATCCACCCACCCCAGACCCCACATCCAGATCTTCACCGAAGTAAGTCGGGGAGATGTGTCACTTCTGGGCAAAGGTGATGAGGTGAAAGGTGTGGCTTCTCTGTTGTGGCTCACCTCCCATCAGGCGGCTGAGAGTACATGATTCCCACGCCACAGGGGAGGGGGGAGCCACAAGAGGGAAAGAACCTGGGGCAGAGCCGGTTTTACACTTTCCTTGAATGAGAAATAAACTTTTATCTGTTAAGCCACGAAAATGTGGAGATTTTTCTGTTATGGCAGCTAGCAAACCCTTATATAGCTGCCAAAATTGGATCTCACCAAAATGTAAATATATAAACACAGAGTTTATCACAGTACCTGGCCCACAACAGGCTCTCCAGAAATGTGTATGGGGTGAAGGCAGAAATGAATCTACAGTATAGGATTCATGGTGTACTTTGTCAAAAAGAAGTTAGGGAATGCCCATAAAGAACCCTCAGGATGTGGAAGGTGTTTTAATACCCGCTGAGCCCTGGTTCTGCAGCTGCATATGAGAGTAAGTGCAGGAAATGAGTTGTATTTGGCACAGAAAAAGGGACCACACCGTGGGATGGATTTCTGAGTCAAATGAGGTCATCCTCATGCCTGGAGAGCTCCAAAAACAGACCAAAGAGCCCTTCCTATTAGGTGCGTGGAGGGTTCTTGGCTGGCTCTCAGGTGCAATGTAAAGCCTTGTGCAACACGGTGTCACAGCCTGGAAATGCTGTTTCCTGGAACCTCAGAGCTGGAGGCAGTGGAGAACCTTGACAGCTCTTCACAGGTGAGGAAGCCACAGCCCGGAGAAGTGGACAGCTCACCCAGAGACCCTTGGCCATCGGCAGACCCACAGCTCAAAGCAGGAAAGTGTGGATTAAGGGTGGGGATAAAAGAACTCAATTATCCGGATTTGAATCCTTGCAAATTACTTAACCTTCTCATGCCTCTGTTTCCTCATCTTTACAATGGGGATAATTAGAATAGCAGCTACCTGTGGGATGGTTATGAAGGTGAAATGAGTTAATGTATTTAAGTACTCAGGAAGGGTTAGCAGGGTTTCTATTGTTACTGTCGAATTCAGATTGCCCTTTCCTGTGTGTCAGCGTTCTTAGGCCTCCAGAATGAAGACATTCAACACCATGGAAAATGGGAAACCATAACGGAAGTGGAGGATGCCAGGAAGTTCTTAGGCCAGATTCTCAGAACACACAGCCTGCGAAACCAAAAGCTTGTTGTAGATCAAGTGTACGAATTGGTACTTGGCACACATGGAATCATTCAAAAGGAATGGGGAATTCAGGCCTTATTCATGTCTCAGGAATGCTCTAATGAGAATATAAGTGCACTGTTGTTTCTTGGTGTATAAAGGAAAAGAAAAGAAAATGAATGTAAAATTAATCCTAAATGAGAAAGAGAAGCAGCCCAGGAAATGAACATGGTCCAATACTGCTTTTCTCTGGTTTGAATGGCAAGATTCAGAAGACATGGTCTGTTTTGGATTTTATATTGCAAAGGAGTTTGTCAGGTTCTGGAAATCATAAGATGCCAGGCTTTTATAGAATTGCCTCAAATCCTTTAGTGTTTCATTGAACCAAGCACATATAGCCTCTCATCAAGTGTTCCTGGCCCAACCTTCATGCCAGGGAGGAATTCCTTAATATATCCACAGCAGATGGTTGTCGACTTCTGCTTGGACGCTCTGTGACGGGAGCCTTAGGGAGCCACGAGGCCGCCCACTGGTTACCAGGCAGCTTTAACTGTTATAGAATTCTCCC
The DNA here is from genome assembly GCF_030028045.1 of Hippopotamus amphibius kiboko. Lineage (NCBI taxonomy): Eukaryota > Metazoa > Chordata > Mammalia > Artiodactyla > Hippopotamidae > Hippopotamus > Hippopotamus amphibius. Next base: position 98,147,853 of record NC_080196.1, read on the forward strand.
CTGCACGGAGCTGCAATCTGCTTCCCTGGAATGCTGGCCCATTGCTCCTATATTCATCTTCTGGTGTGAAACATAGTACATTTCTTTGCTCTCTCTCTCGCGATGGTGATAAGAGTACAGTTAGATCTTCCCAGGGAAGAATGCTGGCCTTAACATTAACTTAACTATTGGATCTCAAATCACTTGCTTAAGCTCTCGTTGCCTTGATTTACTTATCTTTAAAGAGGGGCCTTGAATTTTCAGAAGGTTCTTGTAAAGGTTGAAGTAAATAAGCATGACGTACATGAAACATGGAGAATAGAGCCTGGAGCCAACTGTTTCTCTGAGAGATGGCAATTAGAGTGATTGTTATTTGGGACTTCCCTGGTGGTCCAGCGATTAGGAGTCCACACTTCCACTTGCAGGGGGCCTGGGTTTGATCCCTTGTTGGGGAACTAAGATCCCACAAGCCGTGGGGTGCAGCCAAAAAAAAAATTAAAAAGAATGATTGATGATTGTTATTTGGGTTCAGCTCTTGGGACCCCTCCCGCCCAAAGTCTTCTCTAAGTTGAATGTCTCCATTTCCTCCAGCTGTTCCCACCTGGCCAGGTGGTCAGCGCCCACACCATTCTGTTTGCCTCTCTTTTAACGCTTACCATCAGGAGTCACGTCTCCTTCCTTTTGTCCCATTTTCATTGGTCTTCATCCTGGAGAGACCCACAAGGAAGAGGGACTCAAGCAAGAAGAGGTGCAGCTGGCTCGTGGTGTAGGAGTCAAAGGGTTGTAACTTGGGGGTGGGAGGAGGACTTTGGGGTGCCCCAGGAGGAAGTCAGGGTCAAGATCTGGAGCCCAGAGGCGGCTGCTCCAGGGTTCAGTTAATGTGGAGGGAGAAAGAGCTAAAGGCGGAGATTCAAGCTTTTCTCCCAGGGCTTTCAAGCCTTCTCCAAGGAGAAAGAAGCCAGCTGGGATTCAGTGGAAATATTCTGATTATTCAGCCATAAACAAAGAACAAAATAATGCCATTTGCAGCAACATGGATGCACCTAGAGATTATCATACTAAGTGAAGGGAGTCAGACAAAGACAAATATATCATATGATATCACTTATATGTGGAATTTAAAAAATAATGGGTTAAATGGCCCCTTCTTCCCGTAAAGAATATCACCATGTCCTGATCGCCGGAAGTTGTGGTTGTGACCTTATTCGGAAAAAGGGTCTTTGCAGATGTAAATAAGTCCAGGATCCTGAGATGAGCTCATCCTGGATTATTCAGGTGGGTGCTAAATCCAATGACATGCGTCCTTATAAGAGACAGGCAGATGGAGATTTGAAACACTAGAGGAGAAGGCCATGTGAAGACAAAGGCAGAGTTTGGAGTGACACAGCTGAGGAAGCCAAGGAACAACAGGGGCCACCAGAAGCTGGAAGAGGCCAGGAAGGACTCTCTTCTAGAACTTTCAGAGGACATGTGGCCCAGATGACACCTTGATTTCAGACTTCTAGCCTCCAGAACTGTGAGAGAATACACTTTTTTTATTTGTTGGTTTCTAGTCACCAAGCTTGTGATAATTTTTACAGCAGCTACGGGTAACTAATATGGAGAGTATTCTCCTTCCGTGGGGAATCCCTCTCAGAGTCTGAAGGATGCCCCCTGGAGAAGAAGTGAGCCACCTCTATGCTCTCTGACTGTCTCATAACCATGAGGAAATAGGATATGAGGTTTAATATTAAGTGGAAAAACTTGAACAGGTGATTAAGAAATTAATCTGTCAGGAGTCAGATGATAATATCTTAGCAAGAGGCATCTCAAGTTCAAAACCTTCAAGGAGGCCTGACAGGCTCTAAGGAGTCACAGACAGGTCTGGCCTGAGGGAAGGAAATGCTGCCTGGGTGACTGGCGGGGCCATCTGGGGTCCCGGTGAGGCAGGAAGGAGGCCAGGTTGTTGGCATGTGCGCGTGACTAGAAGTCATCCTGGGGCTGGGACTTCCCTGTCTGCCGGGGAGAGACATTCATCTTCTCTGGCCCTCAGCTGCCTCAAATGGAGGAAAACAAAAAAATACTGTTCCAGCTCTAAGAATATTGCTGTGGGCTAATTTATTCATGCCTGTGACACATGTAACTTAAAAAAAAAAAATAAAGTCCCCCGAGTGGTTTTTAATAGGGCCATAAATATGCATAGACAACTCAAAGGAGCTGTCGGATTGAGTCTCTAGGTGATTGTTCCTTTATGTGAGTCACGACAGTCTGGGTTATGCTGTGGTGACTGACAAGCCCCAAATCTCAGTAGCTTAAAACAATAAAGGTTATTGGGGCTTCCCTGGTGGCGCAGTGGTTAAGAATCCGCCTGCCAATGCAGGGGACAAGGGTTCGATCCCTGGGCCAGGAAGATCCCACATGCCTCAGGGCAGCTAAGCCCGTGCACCACAACTACAGAGCCTGCGTGCTCCGCAACAAGAGAAGCCAGTGCACCACAATGAAGAGAAGCCCCCGCCTGCCACAGCTAGAGAAAGTCCTCGTGCATCAACAAAGCACCCCCCCCAAAACAAAACAAAACACAACAAACCAATAAACGTTGTTATGGATTGAATTGTCCTCCCCATCCTTGAATTTATAGCTTAAAATCCTATGTCCCAGTCTCTCAGAATGCGGCCGTGTTTGGAGAGAGGGTCTTTAAGAGGTAACTCAGTGAAGATGAGGTCATTAGGATGGGTTCTAATCCAATACGACTGGTGTTCTCATAAGAAGAGAAAATTTGGGCACTGAAACACACAAAGGGAAGATGATATGAAGACCAAAAGAGAAGATGATTGGAGAGAAGCCTGGGACCGATTCCTCCCTCACAGCCTCAGCAGGAACCAACGCTGCTGGTACCCTGTGCTCAGACTTGTGACTCCCCAAGCTGTGAGAAAATCAGTGTCTGTGGTTGAAGCCATCCAGTTGGCGGTGCCTTGTTCTGACGGCCCTAGCAAACTCACACAAAGGTTCGTAGCTTGCTCACGCTAAGTATCCACGGGTAAGAAGTCCTTGCTAATGACGGTCACTTAGGAACCCTGGCTCATGGGGCAGCCTCCATCTTGAATGTCACCAATTGCTGCATTGGAAGGCAAGACGTCAGGAGGGGCTGGCACTGATCCTTAAATGCTCCGGCTCAAAAAGGCACAAATCACTTCCGCGCAGGACTCATTGACCAGAAGCGTCACGTGGCCCCATCCAGCCAACAAGGGAGGTAGGAAGTACAGCCCTACACATGTTGGGCAGGTGGCATTACCGGTCCTGGTCCAGAGGTAGAGACGTGCCTGCCATGTGTGAAGAGCTGCTTAGAGCCCTCAGAGCGGGCAGTGCGTGCAGTTTACAAATTTCTCCAAAGGAAAAAAAAGAAAAGGAATGCTTTACTTTGCTCTGCCTTTCAAAGTCACTAAAATACCCAAAGCCTGCATTTCCCATAACTAACTTCTAAAATGTTTCTTTAACTGACACCCAAGTTCCCTGAGCTCTCTATGGGAAATTACGTGTTCTCATTTTGATGATCGTCTATAAAAAATAACATGAACACAATTTATTTCATCTAGATAAAGAGTCATCAAACTTTTCATGTAAAAGTCCAGCTAGTAAATATTTGAGGCTTGGGGGCCATGTGGTTTCTATTGCAACTATTTAAGTCGGCCCTGGAGTGTAAAAGCAGACATGGACAGTACAGAAACGACACAAATGAATGAGGTGGCTGTGCTTATAATCAAACTTTAGTTACAAAATCAGGCAGCAGGCGGGATTTGGCCCAAGGGTCATGGTTTGTTGATCCCCGATCTATGTAATTTTAGTGTCAGAATGTGCAATTGCATTTTTCCTCTACCCAAAAAGAGGCCAAATGACGTAAAGCTTTGACGGATAAGTGAATGTTTCTCAGTAGTTCCAGGAGAGAAAATTGGTGGGATAATGGAGTCCTAACAGGGCACCCAGGGTCATCCTCCCACCAGGTTATAAAGAACCTACATTGTGGTAGTTGATACCACATTTGGCAGTAGTATCCTGGGGGGATGGGGATGGTAGGTTCTGGAGCAAGACTTGCCTGGGTTCAAATCCCAGCTCTATCATTACTCTGTGCCTGACCTTGGGCAAGTTATCCTACCTTTCTATGTCTCAGTGTCCCCTCATCTGTACATGGAGATGCACAGAAGTCCCTGTTTTGAAGGGCTGCTGGAGGCTTGGCTGAGCTGATCCCCATGAAGCATTCAGAAGAGCTCCTGGTACTTACTAAATGCGCACAACAGTCATAATCACAGGTGAAGATGCTTATACTTCATTATGCAGACCAATTGCCAAACAGTTCATTAGGAACAACTGGGGTAATAACCAGGCAAAGGGGAAAATAATATCTTCAAATAATTTCTCTGAAGTAATAATCACTGAAGTGGGAGCCACTTGGCTGAGTTGTGTCACTGAGTCTTTGATACAATTGCCTGGAGCTGTGTGTGCCTCTTGCCCTGTAGCCAATAATCTGCGCTCATCTGGACTCTTTGGGATACTGAGTAACAAAAACACAACTGAATCCAGTTGAGAGAAAGGAAGGATTTTTCTTTTTTTTTAAAGGAATTAAACTACCAAGTCATGGTAAAGATAGAGGGTCCTTCTGAGCCTCAGAAAGACCTAGAACCAGGGATTTGCATAACACCAGGAATAATTGCTCAGTCTCTGTCTATCCTCTTGCTGTCTCTGTCTTGCTCTCTCTCTCTTACCTGTGCTTCTTTTTCTTCACAACACCTCCCGTCTCACCTACTTTCTGCTCCTGCAGACTGGCTTCCTCCATAGGATCTCCCTTCCTGGGACCGGATTGTTGGCTCCTTTCCTTAGCTCCAATTTGGAAAGCCCTGTAGAAACATTCTGATTGGTCCACCGTGGTGTGGGGTCTCCCTCTGGCCCAATCAACCGTGGCTGGAAGACCCAACACTCTAGCCCAGCTCAGTCTGGCGTTTGTCTCCTTTGGCTGAGGTTCTATCAGCTGTGGTGGGATCAGCTGTGATGTGTAGTTCTATCGGCTGTGGATTAGGCTGTACAGCACAGACATGGCCACTGGCCGCCATCTTTCCAGCATTCATTGTAAGAGAAACTAGGAACCCACCATGGTTTAAGTTCGCACACGGACCTTTCCTTTACTCAGCTTCCTGTTCCTGCTTCACGGTTGATTCCTTGATCACCCATCACAGCCTGCTCTCAGTCATTAACCTTGTTGTGCCTTCTGCTGATCCCAGTCAAGTCATCTCCTAAACTAGAAGTCCCTGATCCTGATACAAAGCCTGTGCCCATCACAGGCTAGACAGTGACTAGGACTGGCCAGTCCCGGGGCTGGGAGCAGAGCCACATCACGTGCGGATGCTCAGGAGGCCTTATACGTAGTGTTTCATCAAAGGGTCCGAGCAAGAGCCGTGGGGCAGGCCACAGGTCTCCCACCTCTTCACGCGGACTTGAGGTCTGAGGTCCGTGGCTTTATGTCCTGGGTGAATTGCTTCATCATACCTGCTCTTTGCCTTTGGTGCACTTGTCATGGTTGGGCTCTATTGAGGTCAGTGTTGTGTGTCTGAAGCCCACCCCGCTCCTTATTTGGTGCCCGTGCTCCACAGGGGCCACGTTCTTCTTGTCACACTGCGTGCCCAGTGTCTAGCACATCGTGTAGGATGTATTAGGTACTCAAATAAATGGATAAGTGAATGTGCAATGGGTGATGAGGACCTGGGGGAAGGTAGCAGGGGAATCTATACTAGATTCAGGGGCAGGAAGGACATCCCTGAAGGATGGCGTGAAGGCTGGGATCTGACACTCTGGAGTAAAGAGTCAGGTAGGAGGAGAAGCAAAAAGCTCCAGGCAGAGAACGGCTGTGATAACTCCCGTGGGCAGAGAAGTCATGTAGGAAATTAGTACCAGAGCCAGACCTAGAATTCAACTCTGCACCCCCTGTGATAATCAGGAGAGCCCCTGGTTTGGTTCTGTTCTGGAAGGATTATAGTAGGCCCCTGTTTTTTCAGCCCCAACGTGATTAAAATCATTACCCAGGGACTTCCTGGGTGGTCCAGTGGTTAAGACTCTGTGCTTCCACTGCAGGGGGCATGGATTCCATCCCTGGTCGGGGAACTCGGATCCTGCAAGCCTCGGGGCACAGCCAAAAAGAAAAAATCATTACCCAAACACTCACACCTAATCAGAGGACTCTTAATATTTAATATTCCATTGACTCTCAAGAGGAAACTGTAATTGTCTACTAGTCACATTGCAGCTGGCACCGAGTTATGAGGGACAGAAAACGCTGAGTGTGTGTGTGTGTGCATGTGTGTGTATGTGTGTGTGTGTGTGAGAGAAGGAGTGGATAATAAAAGAAAAATACAAAATACCTTAGAAGCATTGAAAAGATAAATAAGTAAAAAGATTAGTAAAGGAAGAATGCGTTGTCACTTATTTCAATTGACTCAGAATGGACTAAACACTACAAATGGATGGAGATGATGCTTTTAAAACCCCAAAGAAAACCCTTTATCCACCATCTGTGTTGGTTCAAAAGAGTTCAGTGCTAATCCAAACACAATGTGAAGCTGCCTGAATTAGAATCCCAGAGTTCTTAGTGCAGCAAATGTTTGGGCAGAATAAAAATTCTCCATCATCTACCCAAGTGAAAAAAGTGCTTTGCATGGCTGACGCTCTCCTTTCCAGAGTGGAGACACCAAGGCATCAACAAATGTCTAATGGGGGCTTATCACATGTAGGGGCCTCACAGAGGAGTTTCCAAAGACAGCGACCCATGTGCGTGGCTGTCCTGAAACACATCGAATAATTGCACCTCAAGCCCATTTGTCTATTGGAAGCACCACAGAGATGGAGGGTTTCCATCAAGATTTTGCGTCCCACCTCTCTCAGTATTTGGCTTTCTTCTGCAAGAACATCCAAAACAGAGCACGAAATCACGTTCTCTTCTGCTTCTCCTTGCTCTCTTCTCCTCTCTTCTCTCACCACCATTCAGGGGATAAACCTACAGATTGTCCACCTCAAGTGGGCTCCTTGAAGAGTCATCCTGTGACCTAGAAAATTGTCCTTCCGCTGTGCAGAAGTCCCCTGAGGACACCTAGGCAGGATTCCCTGGCCATTATAAAATGACATCCCTAGCATAGAGCAGTATTTTTTTTTTAAGTTTTTATTTATTGGCTGAGTTGGGTTTTCATTGCTGCGCATGGGCTTTCTCTAGTTGCGGCGAGGGGGACCACTCTTCATTGCAGTGTGCGGGCCTCTCTCTGTGCTGGCTTCTCTTGCTGCAGAGCATAGGCTCTAGGGGAGCGTGCGGCGGCAGCTGTGGCGTGCAGGCCCAGTGGCTCCGAGACACGTGGGATCTTCCCAGACCAAGGACTGAACCCGTGTCCCCTATATTGGCAGGCAGATTCTTAACCACTGCTCCATCAGGGAAGTCCCCATAGAGCAGTATTTGATGAATGAGTCTCCCCTTCTCCCTTTGTGGACCCACATCTTTTCCTCCCAGACCAAGTTCTGGAACCCATTGTCCTATTTCCATCCATACATCTGCCTATAACAAGGGTCTGAAGTATTTTCCTCCCGATTTCTATCTAGGCAGACACTTGGAGTTTGAGGGGCCATCAAGTTGAGGATTGTTGGTAGTTGGAGGTAAATCTAAACACTTAGGAACTCTAAATGATGCTATGACCAGCGCCCACGGAGTGTTACTGATGGACTGCTTGTTACAGCCAGGCTAATGTCACTTCACCAGGTTTAGTAGACCAAATAACAGCTCCCAAAGATATCAGGTTCTAACCCCTGAAAACTGTCAGTGGTACATTATTCGGAAAAAGGGTCATTGCAGATGTGATTATGCTAAAGATCTTGAGATGGAGATATTATCTTGCATTATTTGTGCCCTAAAGGCAATCACGTTTACCCTTACGGAGGGAAGCAGAGGGAGATGTGACACACACACACACCAAGGAGAAGGCAATATGAAGATGGAGACAGAGGTTGGAAGGATGCAGGAAAAGTAAAATTGTATTTGAAATGCATATGTCAACGAGGTTGATGAAGCTGTGTGTTTTTGTGTTTTTTTTCCAGTGAACTCACATATTTGGGAATGAATGAAAGAGGTTTGGCAACAATTGTATTCTCCGTCTCTGTTTCATAGATTCAAGTGCTAGCAAACATTGGCTTACGTTAAAAGTAGGAAGAAACAGAAGAATTCTCTTGCAGCTGTAGCACTCAATTCTTTGAGCTCCTTCTGAGGCATATGCTAAAAATCCTATTTTTTCACCTATCAGATGACACCTCAGTCAAGAACTCCTTCGGTTTTGCTCAAGGCAGAGAACTGGAAACCATTTGACTTGCAACAGGATTTGTTATCCAATCCTTAGAGTTGCTCATTTTTCTCACTCTCTAGGAAGTACCTCAAAAAGTTTTACCAAAATTTACCCAGTGGCTCATAATTATACCACTCGTACTTTTGTTTGTTGTTTGTTTGAGACACAATTGACATACAGCACTGTGTAAATGTAAGGGGTGCCGCATAACGCGTTGACTTACACACATCATGAAATGATTATCACAATAAGCTTAGTGAACATCCATCAGCTCATAGAGATTCAAAATTAAATGAGAACTCTGAGAATTTACTCCTAAAATTTTCACGCATAACATACAGCAGTGTTGATTACATTTATCATGTTGTACACTGCATTCCTAGTACTCATTTATCTTACAGCTGGGTGTTTGTACCTCTTGACTGCCTTCACCCAATTCCCCCTCCCTCACCCCCTGCCTCTGGTAACCACAAAGCTCATCTCTTTTTCTGTGCATTGTTTGTTTGTTTGTTTTTAAGAACTTTTATTGAGATACGGTTAACAGACAATAAACTGCATACATTTAGAGTGTACAATTTGGTATTTTTTTTCTTACTAGTGATGTATATATGGCAATCCCAATCTCCCCGTTCATTCTCCCCCAACCCTCCCCGCTTTCCCCACTTGGTGTCCATATGTTTGTTCTCTACATCTGCATCTCTATTTCTGCCTTGCAAACCAGTTGATTTGTACCGTTTTTCTATATTCCGCATGTATGTGTTAATATACAATATTTGTTTTTCTCTTTCTGACTTACTTCCTTCTGTACGACAGTCTCTAGGTCCATCCATGTCTCTGCAAATGTCCCAGTTTCATTCCTTTTTAGAGCTGAGTAATATTCCATTGTGTATATGTACCACATCTTTATCCATTCATCTGTTGATGGACACCTAGGCTGCTTCTGTATCTTGGTTATTGTAAATAATGCTGCAACCAGTTACTCTTACTTTGGAAGCATATTTTCACTCCTGATTTATTCAGAAGAGATTGGCAAAACTGAAATATCATTCATCTCAACACCTGCTTATCAATGTGGTTAAAATATATATAATTTTTAAATTGCATGCTTAAACATGTGGAGTTTTTTTTCAAAATCTTGGAACTGTGAATTTAGCCCATTCAGTGTATAGAAAACGTCTGCCATGGAATCGAAATGTCCTCAGCATCAAGTCCATCAGCCCAATCAGACTTACTTTCTGTTAGAAAAAGTCCAATTTTTTTTTGGAGGGGGTGGGCACCCGACACGGCTTGCAGGATCTTGGTTCCCCAACCAGGGATTGAACCCGGGCCCAAGTCTTAACCACTGAACTACCAGGGAATTCCCTCCAATTTCATTTTTTAACTCAGATCATCCTGTTGTGTGTCCTCCATGATGGAACCCCTCATGTTTCTGACTCTTAAGTGTAGGAGGGATAAGGAGTGAAGGCACAGAGCCTGCCGTGAACGTGGTACCTGTGTGAACAAGGCTGAGCTGTCATCACAGGTCTCCATCCAAGAGGGTGGCCTTTGACAACCGGGGTACAGGGTGGGTTTTGGTGGAAGAAGTGAGCTGTGTCAGTTCTCCAAGAAACAGATGCAAAGACTTTATTAGATGAAACAAGGAAGAGAGAAAATAGAGGCTGGGGCAGTGTGGAGGCTGGGGCGAGGGGGAGGCAGGGAGACTTCTTGGACCACAATGCAAATCTAAGACCCCATGTAGGGAGAGAGTAGAAGTGTCCAAGGTGGCTAAGGAGGTGTCCAAGGAGGCCTAAGGAAGGTTCAGTAATGCTGTCAGAGGGTTCTGGTGCCAAAGCTGGCCATCAAGGGAGTCCTGAGTTTCTTAGGACTGAATATGGTACCCTGGCCACATTAGTGGTTGGCTGAGCACAGCCTGTGGGAAACATGGCAGTGGATTTCATAATGCAGTAACTGGGGTCCTGATCAAATGAGCTCCCTCTCATTGGCGGTCTGGGAGGGGCCTTCTTATGGCCACCGCCCGACGTATTTAAATGAAAGTTGTGGTCACTTCTGCTGCTCCAGTCTTTAATAGATTTGAAACAAGAACATGATGACATGGGCCAAAACACTCCATTTCTAATGCCATGGTTTGACCTCTTAACAGCAACATACTTAACAACGGACCAGGGAATTCCCTGGTGGTCCAGTGTTTAGGTCTCCATGCTGCCACTGCAGGGCGCGCACTTTCCATCCCTGGTCAGGGAACTGAGATCCGGTAAGCCTAAGATCCCAAAAGCCACGCTGCGCGGCAAAAAACAAATAAAAAGAATGGACCAATGACAGGTTTGCAGTAATGGGGTTCAGGATACACTACCCTGAAATATGGCACCGTGGCATAGTGAATATTTTAAACTGAAAGGAAGAATTCTGTGATCTTCCCTGTCTCCCCTGAAGTAAGTCTTAAGATCCTCGTATGAGAGGCGCTCTCCTTATACCTGAAGAAGCATCCTCTCTCTAAGAGGAAGAGATGCTGAGAAGAACCTGCACAGGTCTTGCTAAGTTTCCCACAGTTTCTGTCCTATCCTATTTTTCCACAACTCTCCACTCTTCACCAAATCTAGTGTAAAAACACTCAGGTTTAACCATTTCTCTGGGTCTTCTTTTCCTTGTGAAGGCTCCTATGTCACGTAAAATTTATATTAAATATATTTTTATGCTTTTTTCTTGTTAATCTGTCATGGTCTGTTTAATTTTCAGACCCACTGGGGACCCTTTTCTCGCCCCTACAGGATTAAATGAGTCAAATGCTGATATCTGAAGTTGTCCTTTTGCTTGGTACCTGGGACATTTTTAATACCCCTAGGGTCATGATGCTAGTAAGATTCTGGATGGAGGAGAAGTACTTCTTTATTTTTTACGGTGGGAGAAGGGTGATTATGGATAGGCAGATGGGAAAGGAATCCTGGTATGCACACTGGGACAGTCTGCTATAGACATTTCCTTGGCCTCCCAGAAGGTCTGTGTCAGTTTGGGTCCTTTGAGAAGCAGATGCCTGAATGGAATGAAACATACAAGAGATTTCCTGGGGACACATCTATGAACAACAAAGGGGAAAGGATGCAGGAGTAGGTGGGGACAGATTTCAGAGTGGGACTCTGATCTGACACCTGTGAAAGGAGAAAGGGAAGGAAGGGGTCTTGGGCTGAAGAGTTGCAGCCAGGCACATGGGGCGCCCAGGCAGAAGAGGAGTCCTGTGTCAGGCCCGAATGGCCAGCACTCCCACTGGGTGTGGGGCGTGAAGGCTGAGGCATATCAGAAGATGCAGCTTCCCTTGATGGGAGATCAGAGCAGCGCGTGCATGTGTAGCTGCCACAGGGGCCCCTCCTTCCTCCCATCGCCTCCATCCCGTCTCTCCTCACACTGTGTTGATCCTTTAACATCTCTTCTCCTTCAGGTCCCAGGAGCCCTCTCCTGAACCATCCCACTCTCTCCCTACTCCATCCCCCACCTGCGCTTGGGAATCTTCAGGCTCCATCCTGGTGTGGGAGGTACAGCTGCTGTGTGGAGGGAGAGAGGGAAGACTTGAGCCTGAGGGTGGAGAATTGGAGAAAGGAAAATGGGATGGTCTTGATGCAAAGCTGCAGTTCACTTTTCTCTTTCTGATTTTCCTTTGTCAGCCCTGGATACATAAAAATGAATGGGTTCTCTGACACCAGGAGAGTTAATCTCTGCCACTCACCCTCCCCAGTCCTGTAAGGGCTGTGTCCTTCCTACAGGTAGAACTTTGGGACAACATGTTTCTTTTTTTTATATATAAATTTATTTATTTATTTATTATTTATTTATTTATTTTATTGGCTGTGTTGGGTCTTCAATGCTGCACACGGGCTTTCTCTCGCTGCAGCAAGCGGGGGCTACTCTTCATTGCGGTGCATGGGCTTCTCATTGCAGTGGCCTCTCTTGTTGCAGAGCATGGGCTCTAGGCGCGTGGGCTTCAGTAGTTGTGGCAATTGGGTTCAATAGTTGTGGCTCACGGGCTCTAGAGCGCAGGCTCAATAGTTGTGGCGCATGGGCTTAGTTGCTCTGTGGCATGTGGTATCTTCCTGGGGCGGGGATTGAACCCGTGTCCCCTGCATTGGCAGGCAGATTCTTACCCACCACACCACCTAGGAAGTCCTGGGACAACATGTTTCTAATAGGCTGTCTGTATCATCACCAGCCTGAGTTGCGTTACATAACTCTGCTCTGGCCATTTAACCAAGTACCATGCCCACTGCCGCGTGTTTTTCTCTTGTATGTGGCAAGTGGAGAAAGAGGGCTGTCTAGACCCTCACAGCTCCTGGAAATCTTTACCTCCCATTCAGAAGGTTGGATTTTGCTTCCCTAAAACACCATTTGTGACTTTTCACACTTTCCCTATCCTAATCCAAAATGGATAAAAGAAATTCTATGCCAAATTTAAAAATTATACTATTTAATTATACCTTCTAAGAGGCTAAGAATAAGTTTTATTAATTTGTGTATCTGGTTTTAAAGACTTAAACTAGAATTCAATTTGTGCAAAAGAGAAGAAGCAAAGGTCCAATACCAATTCACAGTAGATATGTTACCTTGTGATAATGGTGTTTAATTTTTTTTTCTACAAAAATATGCACTGACAATCCTTCTTAACTAATGATCACAAAATTTCTTTGACTGTAAAATTAAGTTCATGGCATGTATTGCTGAAAACTTAAAAATGAGGAATGTAGAGCCCAGACTGGTTAGCTGACTTACCCAAGGTCACACAGTAAGCAATGGTAATGCTAGAACTACAACTCTTTGGGCTTCTAGATCAGCTCTTTATGCTGAAGAGGAATCCCAAGTTTCAAGTCTGGAACAGGAAGAAGGAAGCAGTGTTTGGAACAGATTTTACCCTCCATAGCTCAAGATGAAATTCTGTTCTAGGAAGAGGCTCAGATTTCCTCAGTATCGAGATTTGATTACAAGTCTCTGACCACTGAAAGTTTTTTGTCTGCAATAACATCAGACTCGGGTCCAAGGGTTTAATCCTTCTAAGCATATGTTCTTTACATTGTTCAAAAGAGAGATGTCCAAAGAGTATATTTAAAGACTCAAATATTCCAAGTAGCAAAAAGCGTAGGTAAAGTAAAGCTTTGAAAACTCCTCCTGGAGGTGGAAATGGCTGTCAGACAAGAGAGAGATAATGGGTTCACACAGGATGTTGACACATCGGACCTCTGGAGAGGTCACTTAGTCCTCGAAGCCGTCTTAGGGGCTCATAAGCCGGACTGCATATTGCAATTACCTGGGAAGCTTCTCAAAATCGTAATGTCCAAGCCATCCCCAGGATCAGTTACATCAGAATCTTCCAGAGATGGAAGCTTGGCCGTGGGAGTTTTTAAAGCTCTCCAGACATTCCAACGTGCGGCCAAGATTGAGCACCACTCTACCAAAGCCGAGCACACAACCACTTCATAAATATGTATTGAATAAATAGTATGAATAAGTATATACTATACTTAGATGATACTTATTCATCCATTATGTTTGGATAAACAGGTGTCAGCAACAGAACTGAAAAAAGGAGAAGCACTTTAAGAAGCTAAACACGCTTTTTACATAGATGGAAGACCCTGAGATCCTCACTTGGAATATATACACTCAATTGAGAAAACACTAAGCTTAGATGTCAGGATTCTCAGCCCACAACGAGGTTGAGCAAGGAAGATTATGCTTCAGAAAGATTCACCGACAGCAGCAAGAAGAAAAAACTATGACAGCTTGAAGGCAAACTACAAAGCAGGCGACAGAACTCCAAGGAGAGTTGTCTGGGGCCATTTAATACCAGGGCAAACTGACCCGCCCAGCCCAGTTTCCCTGAAGGCATCATTGTATTAGAACAGTGCAGTAATTGATGCTCATAATGCCGGCTGAGTCATCCTGCAAAGGTGAAGTTCTGTTCTGTCCATACAGTTTCAGGGGCCAGAGGGATACATGGCAAAGTGCTGGGCTTGAGACACACCCGGGTGAAACAGGCTGCCCTGACTACAGCTGCAATCTGTTTTTGGAAACCTTGATGAGTTTAGTCACTGGGAAAAGCATCACTTTAAGGTTAGGAGGAGTTGCTACTTCCAAAGAGGTGGATATTAAATTTTTCAGTGGGGCAGGCTGTCCCTTTGCCAGAGAAAGCCCACTGCTGAGGGTAAAGAAAAGGTCGAGCTAGTGGTGTAGAGACTTCTTTGGGGAGAAAATCAGGGCTTGGCTTAGTGGTCCACATACAGATTTCTCAGACTGAGAAAGTTCAGCTTTTTCTTGGTTTTACAAACTCAATGTCTTTTTAAGGCAGAGATTTGTTGTTTTCTTAGAGGAGATTTTCTTTTTCTCAGCAGGCAGTGAGATAGCTCTGTGTATGTAAGATATCGCCTGTTCTTGGGAGTTGTGTAGGTTCTTGAACAAGCAGGAGGTGTAGATCTGAGTCTCCATGGGAACAGAAGGGCTCTGCAGACTTGAGGGGAAGTGGATGCAGGGTCATTTGAATGGGAATACTCCAGAACGTAGGGATGTTGGGTTACCGCTTTCCAGGGTAATTTCACTTGTCCATGCAAGCTCTCGTGGAAGAGAAGCGACTTCTGAGACGAGTGGCCATTCCCACTGTCAATTCTATTAGTCTGTGCTAGGTCAGGAAGTGAGAACCTGAAAGGTGAACGTCAAAGGGAAGGGGGAAAGTCCCTTTTTTCTCTGCACTGTCATGTCAGTTTTTCTAGACCTCCACATATAGCAAGGTGGGAGCTGGCACTTACATTTGGAGGTAAGTTGAGAACCAAGCGTGGTTACAAACTCTGAGGAAGGGTCCAGGCTGGAAGCTCAGCACATGACCATATCTACTTGAAGTTATCGGTTGTTCTTTGAGTTGTATATTCTTTTCTCTGTCCCCTGAGCAACACTTCTGTAAAGTTTGATTGAAAGTGACCACCTGGCCCCTGCAATGCTATGGGGAGAATACGGAAGATAGATCCCACTTTGGAATGATGCCCTGAAGGTGGCCAGAGAGGTGCTATGATCAAGGACCACCAGCAGGGGGCAGAGGTGCATGAGGGAGCAGCGATCTCTCCGTGGTGGTTAGCAGCACAGGGAGGAGTGGGGTGACATCCAAAGACAGGCAAAGCAGAAGTCTGGGGGGACCTGCACCTGAGCGAGTGAGAAGCAGCATAGGGATGCTCATAGGACTCTCTGGAGGATGCAATGAAGGGTGCTAACTCCTGATAATTAGCAAGACAGGATTGGAGCCAGTATAATTTGAGTATTTGGTGGAAACCATATATAATTACAAACTGTTGGACTTAAACATTGGGGAGACACTTGGAATCAGAAAACCTGTGTTCAAAAATACATCCACCACTTGCTAGCTGTGTGACATCAGGCAGTCCACACAAAGCCACCCAGTTCGGTTTCCTTACGTGACAAGAGGCGTACCTAACGTTTTACCTCCCAGACTTCTTAAGGTTGTAGTAAGGATCAAACGAGGTCAAGCTCAAAGACATTTTGCAAATGGTAAAATACTATGCAGACTTAAAGCGTTATTTCATCTCTGAAAGTTTTCCAACTAAAATGATGAAGCCTTAAAATTTTTTTTTTTTTTTTTTTTGCTTTGACTGATAATCTGTGTCTCTAACAAGCCCTCCGGGGGATCCTATCTAACTGGTGTGGGACATGCAGGTGGCATCTGTCCCTGGTTACTATTACCACTGTCTTCCCCCACCTCTGGGACCATCCCTAGGAGGCAGCGCAGGGACGGACAGGGAGGTGGAGTGGAATGGTATCCTCATTCCTGATTTACAGGAAAAATAGAAGCTGCCTCTAAAGCAAGTAAATACAATGCAGGAAAGCAGCTCAGCATGGACCCAAGATAACCAAGCAGAGAAGAATATTCATTTTGAGTCACAAAATGACAGTTTAAAGAACAGTAACATCCTGAGTAAAAATTTGAGAGACTACATTAGACAATTGATTCATCAACAAGTTCTTATTCCATTAACTTTAGTTGCCAGGATTTGGTAAATAGCCCTTTCAGGTAGGGCCCTGTGAGAGTTACAGTGCTAAATAGATGTCCGTCTTGCCTTTGAGGAGCTGCAGTCATGAGAAGAAAATACGCATGTGCAAAAGCAGTGCTAAGCCAGGCTTGAGCAGTGAGATGCCGTATCTGTGCTGTCCCGTGTGGAAGCCGGCCGTGAGCCATGTGTGGCTATTGGGCAGTCCAAATTGAGAGGTGCCCTATGCGTACAACACACATCAGATTTCAAAAGCTTGGTATTTAAAAAAAAAAAAGTATGTGAAATACCTCATTAGTAAATGTCATGCTGATTACATATTGGAATGATATTTGGGGTATATTGAATTAAAGAAAATACTATATTTTATTCACTTGCTTTTTGAAATAGATGAGAATCAGTTATCTGATGAATTTATTTATGTGGAGCCATCACACTTGAACCAGGTTTAAAGAGATGTCACGGGGCCTCTGTCAAATTCCATATCATTGAGTTAACACCGTTCTCAAGAGCCTCCCTCCTTCTTAGCACACGTCTCCTCCTCTTCCACTTTGCCGCAGTCCTTAAAATGTAGCTAGAAGGCAGAAATTCTGTTTTCACCTGAATCTAATCTCAATCGGATTCCAGTCGAGATCCCAGCTTGGTCTTTCTCCCAGCAGTTTCCCAGACTCAGAGAGCAACACGAAACACACCCCTAACAGCAGCAGATTTCTAGTGTTTTGAATACCCTGGGCTAGGGGCACTTTTGTCAGTTTCCTTGCACGATGAGAAGAACTTCTCTTTAGCTACCTATATGGAGAGTTGACTAAGTAGATGAAAAACATCCTGTTTAGACTCTTTCAAGCTTCCTGATGACGTATGCCATGAAGTTATACCTTTAGCATCCTTATTTTAGAGACTGAGACATGGTAAGTGCTCCATAAACAGTTGCATTGGATGAATTATAAACGCTGCTATTCTTTGGGATAACTGGCCCAAGTCCAGTCACATGAAAGAAGCATTGAGGCTATAATGTTTTCACTTTTAAATGGTTGGTGATGAAAACTTAGCCCTTTGGAGATTTTTATCTTATTCTGCTTTTAAAAGCTGCACCAAACCTGAACTTCACATGGACAGGGCAGAACCCACCCCAGTGTTGATGAGGCCCCTGTACACCTGTTACCACTTTCCCTCCCTCCTGGGCACACCTGCTCTCCTTGCAGCCCACAAGCCACCTACTTCCTTTCCCTGCATGGCCCGAGGCTGCAAGCTCTCTGAATTTTTCCCTTTTGCAGCACCAAACCACACAAAGAGGAGCTCCGGCAGCTGCAGGCCTGTTCACCTCAGCAATTCTAGAAAATGCTTTGTAATTACTAAGCAGAAAGCATAGAGTCTGAGAGGGTTAAGAGGACTAAATCTTCACACACAAGATGCATTTCCATCTAGCATTTTATAGCTAGTCCTTCCAGTGTGAAAGGGGGAATGAGAAAAGCTCTGAAGGACAGACCAGATGAATTTCACACAAGAATTTTTAAAAATTGGATGACAAGATTTTGAGCCCTTTTTTTGGTGAATTGGTCGGTCACTTGTGCATCTTTTGTAAAGTGTTTAAGTCATTTGCCATTTTTAATTGGGTTGTTTGTCCTTTTATTGTTGATTTGTAAGCATTCCCTATATAGTCTAGATACAAGTCCTTTGTCAGATATATGTGTTACATTTTTCCCCAGTCTGTGATTTTTCTATTCATTTTCTTGTTTATTTTAATTGAATGTAATTAAAAATTTTGATGACACAACTTATTTTTTTAATGGTTGGTGCTTTTTGTATGCTAAGGACTCTTTGCCTATCCCAAGGTCATGAAGTTATTGCACTTTATAGTAGCTTCCTTGCGGCTGCGGGTGTTACATGTAGGTCTGTGATCCATTTTGAATTAGCTTTTGTATATAGAGTGAGATAGGGATTGAGGTTCAAGTTGTTTTTCCACCCATATATCCAGTTGTTCCTGCAATATTGTTAAAAAGACTTTCCTTTCTCTGCTGAATTCGAGCCAATAGTTGGAAACAATCCAAATGTCCACCAAGAGAGAAATGGATAAACGAGTTGTAGTATACCCCTCCAATGGAACACGATTCAGCGATTTTTTAAAACACACAAGCTATGAGTACATGCAACAACCTGAATGAATTATTCAAAAACATTATGTTGAATGAAAGAAACTAAACACAAAACAGTTCTTACTGTATGATTCTACTTGTGTGACATTCTAGAAGAGACAAAACTAATTCTATAGTGAAAAAACAAATTAGTGTTTGCTTGGCTGGGGATAGGGAGGGAAGCTTTCTAGTGTGGTGGATATGCTCTATATCTTGTGTTGGATGTCGGTTCCATTTGTATATATGATTGTCAATATTCATCCATCTGCACATCTAAGGGCTGTGCATTTCACTGTATGCTAATTAGACCTCAATTGAAAATATGTTAAAGAAAAAGAAAATTACAATGTGAACCACCCAGGAAATAGCAAAGTTCCTCCCTCTCTGCAGAGGGCTTGCTGCTGAGGTCTGGGAAAGAGAGAGGATTCCATGCAGAGCGCTCTGCCGCTCCTTTTCCCTGAGACCGTTGGGTAGATTCTTCAAAACATTGGCTTTGGAGACTTGCATTCAAAACCAGCTGAATAAATAATGGGACTCGGGTGAGCTGATTTTTCCCCTCTGTGTTTGGAAATTTGAGCCAGTTGTATCTTTCTCACGCATATTTCATTTAGAAGATAATTTACATTTGCACGAAATCATGGCTATAGCCCATCTGCTCAATGACTATGTAAGATCCAACAGTTACTAGAAGATGACGTGCATTGATCGTAGTGAGCAGAAGAACTTGAGCACTGGGATTCAAGTTTTTCCTGAAATAACCCCCAGCTCCATCCAGCTACCATAGCTTATCATTTCTGATGTTTTCTTTGGAACATCGTTGATCATATCCATTTTAGGACAAGCGAATCATTGCGGGAGGGGAGACCTTCAATTCCCAATCGCTGCACCTGAGTTTGTGCTGTAGTTTAACAGGATTGTGTTGGCAGCTGGGGAGGGGTGGGGCTGGAAGGAAGTTGTTTGGTTATATATACCTGATGGTTTTATCACCAGAGATGATTTGTAACAATGAAACAGCTGGAGCAGTAACATGATTCAAATTCATGTCTGCATGTCAATGGGTTAGGAATGGAATTAACATAATTTCTGTGCTTTGGTTTTCCCTCAGAAGTTGAGACTCCTGGTTTATTTACAGTCTGCAGTACGCACAGCCAGGCAGTTACATTGCTGCGCAGATGGTGGGAAGGCAAGACCATGTGCTCTGGCTCAGTGCGTGAATGTTAACAGTACAGGGTTCGGCTACAGTTCTGCAAAGAGGCCAGAGCCTGCAGGAGACGGCAGATGACAACAAAGGCTCCTTTTGTCTCCCAGAGTTCTTAACCCTTCCTTTTAGTCCCTTTGCTCCAGTTTCATCTGCCAGGACTTTGGAGAGGAGGGGGATGGGGAGACACCGTGAGATGCCAGGACCAGGGTTTCCCAGGCAGATTCCCCGAGTGGGGGAGGCAGTAACCGGGGAAGGGGCTGCGGCCCCCAGACTTGGGGCATTTATGGGAAGCAGGGGCTGTGACCCAGTGGAAAGGAGGGCTCTGGGTACCAGAGCCAAAGAACAGGCCAGAAGGATGGTTGACAGACCAGACAGACTCTGAAAGCTGGCGGGGTGGTGGGGAGAAGGCACAGGAAGCATCCTGCTTTCAGAGCAGAAACGTGGGCAAGGGGGCAGGAGGTGCCTCTGATACAGAGAGGAAGTCCTAGGCCTTTCGGGAAAGAGCACAATTCAGTCCCAGCACTAAGAGGCTTCTGGGTGGAAAGTGAGTGCCTGGCTGTAAAGTAGGCCTGAGGAGGCAGCCGTTGGGCACTCTTGTGTCTCTTCTTCCCTGTCTTCCATTACATTCATCTCCTGCTGAGGCCGAGTTCACTCCCACAGCTGGGGAGGTAAACACCCCAAGTACACAAGGGAAAAGCTTCCATCCCTCAGCCTGAGTCTCTCTCTCTCTCAGTTACACGTGTGTGCTGTGTGTGTCTGTGTGTGTGTGTCCTGGTGAAAGTCAGAAGTGTTACGCTGATGGCTGTCTCTTCTCAGGGAGGAAAAAGTTTTCCTTGACCTTTTTAGGTTGGGTCTGAAAATTTAACTGACAAAGACAGGCTAAGAGGAGAAGAGCACACACATTTACTTAACATAAGTTTTATATGACATGGGAGCCTTCGTGAGGAAATGAAGACCCGAAGAACTGGTTAAACCTGAGTGTTTTATGCTGGGTTTGATGAAGAGGGGCAGTCCTGGAGGAATTTGATAAGACAAAGGGCAGGAGGTAGGTGCACTGAACTGGGGAAATTTAGCAAGGTCCGTTTGGCTTCTTCTCAGTGTCCCTCTGTCTCGGAGATAAGAATGTTCCTTTCCTCCACAGGAGAGATTTATGACCTGCTTGAGGGAAAGGTCAGAAAGTCCTTCCTGCACCTGTCATTCCTCAAATTCCTTCAGCTTGTAACAGTCAACATGCAAAGGGGCCACATTTTGGGGTAGTGTGTCCTGAACCCCATCACCTCCCATGTGGAAATGTGAAGTGGAGGGGAAAGTGGTTTTGGCCCCATACAGAGTAAAGTCTTCATGTATGTGTTTGTATGAATGAATGCATAATTTAGAAGCATTTAGTAGTAGGTTTTTATCCTTCTCAAGGCCATCTTTATAGCTACCTGCTTTATAATATCCCTAATCCTCTGTTTCTTGGGATAGAATCTGCTGACTCCTCCCTCTGAGCCATCATGAAATGCACATGCTTTAACTTCCTCCACAGAATCTTGCATTGACTTTTTATTTTTTTAAGGAAGTTAACTGAATTTAGAAACTGTAGGGTCTTGAAAACAGGAGTGATCTTCCTACCAGTTGAAGATGCCAGAATAGGGGCTTGATCTGATTGTGCAAGAGCCTTCTCACTGAGCGTAACCATCTTCAGAAATGGCCTCAACATCACACTGGGTGTCCTTTCCTTTCTCCTGTCCTCCAAGCTCTGTTAGGGGTACCTGGGCCTAACCACTCCCCACGTACCTGCTTCGGCAGTGACCAAGCACATTCAAGCCTGCAGCTGCTCTCTTCTTAAAGCATCTTAGGATCACCGATGTGCTCCTACAACTCCATTTACAGCTACATCTACTGGGTGTTGGTCAGAGCACTGCAGACTTTACAGATATGACTCCCTTCAGTACTTTCACTGACCCTAGAAGGTAAACATTAACCCCATGGTCAGATACAGAAGCTGAGACTCAGAAAGCAAGAAACTTACGGGAGATCAGAGTTTAAATCCATATTCAAGACTGCCCTAGTCCCATGCCTGCTTTTTTCCCACTATAGTATTCAGATTTCTTTATCATAAAAGCTTTTTAGTTCTCAATAGTTTCCTACTACAATTAAATACCCCAGAACAGTATGAAACTCTAAGAGCTAATGTCTTAGTTATGCCAACTGAAATACAGCTTGGCAGCAAATGGAGATTTAGTATAGACAATTCTCAGGGGACAACTGAGGGGCAAGGAAGTCATAATTGAGAGAGAGGACAGAAACTGATTAAGATTGTTTTGTTCTCATCTGCAGAAGTTCAGGAAAAGCCACAAAACAAATGTGATGCTGTAGGGTGTCAGTTGCCATTCTTTTCTGATGGTTTAGCAGTTGACTTATCTTCTTGTCTTTGGGGTTCTTCACTTACAAGTTTGGTGGTCTAACTTCTATCATGGAAAAAACCGATATTCACTCTTCCAGCCTGCCTTGCGGGTGGGTATCAGCACATGCCCTAGAACTTTCTGATCAGGCATTCTACCCAACATTTTGAATTGGGAACACTCATGGAAGCAAGTTTGACTTCCTGGGCCAAGGGTGGCCATGTGCTCAAGGCACTGCTGCATGTATTCCCTAGCACATGGTTACCAAGACAGGGTGGCCTCGGTACGCCAATCCCGCAGCAGGTTCTAGGGCACTGCTCCTAGCCATTCCACCCTAAGCATGGTTCTTCGGCTCCTCCAAGAATTCTGTGAACCATACAAGTTCTTTCTCTTTTTAGAAAATAACAGCTACATTGAGATGTACTTCATATACCAAAAAGTTCATACTTTTAAGCTGTACAGTTTAGTGGTCTTTAGTATAGTCTCAGAATTATGTAACCATCAAAACTAATTATAGAAGATTTTAATCATCTCTCCCTCAAAAGTCACATGCATTAGCAGTTCCTCCCCATCCCCTTGTCAACTAATCTACTTTCTATATCTATGGATTTACCTATTCTGAACATTTCATATAAATGGAGTCATATAATATGTGACCTTTTGTGACTGTCTTATTTCAGTTAGCATGATATGTTCACCTAGAAAATACATCATTTCCCTTTATAAGGAAATAATATTCCATTGTATGGATATATCATAATTTGTTTATCCCTTCAACCATTGATGGACATTTAGGTTATTTTCACTTTGGGGTTACTATAAATAATGCTACTATGAACATTCATGGACATTTGACAAAATTCAACTTCCATTTATGATAAAAACTCTCAACAAAGTGGATATAGAGGGAACATACCTTAACATAATAAAGGTCATATATGACAAACCCATAGCTAACATCATACTCAACAGTGAAAAGCTGAAAGCATTTCCTCTAAGATCAGGAACAAGATGAGGATGCCCACTCTCACCACTTTTATTCAACACAGTATAGGATGACCTAGCCATAGCAATCAGACAACAAAAAGAAAGAAAAGGCATCCAAACTGGAAAGGAAGAAGTAAAACTGTCCCTGTTCACAGATAACATGATACTGTACACAGAAAATCCTAAAGGAGTCACCAAAAAACAAACCTACTAGAACTCATCAATAAATTCAGTAAAGTTGCAGGATACAAAATTAATATATAGAAATGTGTTCTGTTGCTATACACTAACAATGTTATCAGAAAGAGATATTAAGAAAATAATCCCATTTATCATTGCATCAAAAACAACAATGTACTTGGGAATAGATCTAACTAAGGAGGTAAAAGCTTGCACTTGGAAAACTAAGACACTAATGAAAGAAACTGAAGATGACACAACAGATGGAAAGGTACACTGTGCTAATGGATTGGGAGAATTAATATTGTTAAAGTGACCACACTACCCAAGACAATCTACAGATTCAGTACAATCCCTATCAAAATACCTATGGCATTTTTTTCACAGAACTAGAACAAATAATTCTAAAATTTGTGTAGAAACACAAAAGACCCCAGTAGCCAAAACAATCTTAAGAAAGAAGAAGAAGCTGGAGATATCACACTCCCTGGTTTCAGACTATATTACAAAGTTGCAGTCATCAAAACAGTATGATACTGGCACAAAAACAGACACATAGATCAATGGAACAGTATAGAAAGCCCAGAAATGAACCACACTTTTACAGGTAATTAATCTATGAAAAAGGAGGCAAGAATATACAATGGGGAAATGACAGGCTCTTCAATAAATTGTATTGAGAAAACCAGACAACTATATGCCAAAAAAATCAAGCTGAACTACTTTGTCATACCATACACAAAAATAAATTAAAAACGGATTAAAGACTTAGATATAAGACCTGAAACCATAAAACTTCTAGAAGAAAACATGGGCATTATTCTCTGACATTAGTCTTAGTAATATTTGTTTGGATATGTCTCTCAAGCAAGGGAAACAAAAGCAAAAATAAATGGGACTACATCAAACTGAAAAGCTTTTGCACAGCCAAGGAAACTATCAACAAAATGAAAGGGCTGCCTACTGAATGGGAGAAGATACTTGCAAACAATATATCTGACAAGTGGTTAATATCCAAAATACACAAAGAACTCATACAACTTAATATCAAAACAAAAAACAAATCCCCAAAACGAAAACAAAACAACAACAACAAAAATACAGCCTGATTAGAAAATGGGCAGAGGATCTGAATAGACATTTTTCCAAAGAAGACATACAGATGGTCAACAGGCACATGAAAAGATGTTCAACATCACTAATCATCAGAGAAATGCAAATCAAAACCACAAACAGATATTACCTTACACCTGTCAGAATAGCTATTATCAAAAGACAAAAAATAACAAGTGTTGGCTAGGAAGTGGAGAAAAGGGAATGCTTATTCACTATTGGTGGGAATGCAGATTGGCACAGGCACTATGGAAAACAGTATGGAAAGTCCTCAAAAAATTAAAAATAGAACTACCATACAATCCAGCAATTCCACTCCTGGGTATCTATCTGAAGAAAACTAATACACTAAATTGAAAAGATATATGCACCCCTATGTTCATTGCAGCATTATTTACAATAGCCAAGATACAGAAACCACCAAAGTTAGATGAATGGATAAAGAAGTAGTATATATATAAACACAATGGAATATTTTGAGTCATAAAAAAGAATGAAATCTTGCCATTTGCAACAATGTGGATGGATATAGATGAAATTACGCTAAGTGAAATCAGTCAGACAGAGAAAGACAAATACTGTATGATTTCACTTATATGTGGAATCTAAAAACAAATGAAAAAACATAACAAAACAGAAAAAAGTCATCGATACAGAGAATAAACAGGTAGTTGCCAGAGGGCAGGAGGTGCGGGGAAGAGAGAAATAAGTACAGGAGATTAAGAAATACAAACTTCCAGCTGCAAAGTAATAAATGAGCCATGGGCCGGGACAGGGAGGGTGGGGGGGGAGTCGCGGGAGGGAGGGAATATGGGGATACGTGTATAAATACAGCTGATTGACTTTGGTGTACCTCAAGAACTTGTATAAGAGTGTAAGGCAATTATATTCCAATAAAGAACTTAAAAAAAATAAATGAGCCATGGGTATGAAACATACAGTATGGGGAATATAATCAATAATTATGGACTATCTTTGTGTGGTGACATGATATCTAGACTTATAATGGTGATTTTTTTTTTTTTTTTTTTTTTGCCACACTATGTGGCTTGTGTGTCTTAGTTCCCTGACCAGAGACTGAACCTGGGCACTCAGCAGTGAAAGCGCAGAGTCCTAACCACTGGACTGCCAGGGAATTCCCAACTTGCCATGGTGATCATTTTGAAATGTAAAAAAAAAGGGGGGATGGGTGAAACTGACTGGTGTCCAGCTGCAAGAAAATCTAGTGTGAATCAAGAAAGAAAAACCATACACAAGAAAAAGTCCAGGGATGGATTAATGATACGAATCTTAAATACTAGGGACAGTTCAGGGAAATGCTACAGGAAAGAGTAAAGTTTCTTGACCTTATTACCTGACCAGGTACGAAGCAACTTGATAGAAGGTTTTTCTGGAGCTTCAATTGGACCTGGATTCCAACTAGAGCAATAACCTGGGCAACCAACCAAGAGGAGTTAGCTTTTGTGCAAGGAGGTTGAGGCAGAGTCCAGGCCAGGCCTGGAAGTAGAACTCCAGATGGGACGGAACAGGAACAACCCAGAATTGAGCATGCCAATACGGAACATTTATTTCTCACCCAGGTCCCTGAACCTGAACCGTGAGCCTATGACTTGCCACCCTCCTTCAGTGGCAATGCCTCTCGAGACCAATCACCTGATCAGGTGCATCAGAATCACTTTGAGACAGGCTGGGACCTAGGACCTGGGGCCCTTTACTGTAGTGCTTGCACCACCGAGATAAACATCTCTTCCAGCAACAGAATACAAAGAAACTAAGGGGAATAAAAATAACTGCATGCATGGGCAGCTAGGGCAAATTATGAACAATAAGATACAAAAAGGCCAAAAACCAACTGCCACTTCTGAGGTGCCTGGAGCAAAAGCAGGGTACTGAGTATGATCCCTGCACAGGGCACCACCTGAGTCACCTCTCTAGCCCAATCCACTGATCCCTCATCCCCATCCCATTTTTTTTCCCACCCCATTTAAGGAACCAGCCCACCCTCCTCAGAGAGTGAGCAAGGGCACCTGTGTTGCAGGAGTCCCAGTAAAGCCTTGCCTGAATTCCTTCTCTGGCCTCATCAATTTTTATTGAGTAAAGGGTCCAAAGACCCGAGTTGGTAACAAAAGAAGGGTCCTGGAATCTGCATTTTTATAAGAAGAAATAACTCTTAAGTGCTGAAGTTCCCGGGCAGGAACACTATGACTGGGCTATTTGAGGAGGATCAGGAACACTGTATGTTCAAAGGTTTTTCACAAATTCTTTTGAGTCACTTACAAGTGCAAATGAAATAATCACAACCATCATCATGAGAAGAAACCCCAGAATTACGGAAGATCTGAGAGGGTGAATAGGTTTCTACTCACTAACCAACTATGATTGATTGGTAGTGGCTGCCTGGGTACTGCTGTTGAGACAAATTATGAGGTCTCACCTGGACTTAGACAGGAAGAGATCGATGATTGATTAGTAATGTCTGCCATTGCCACAGGTGGGGCGTGGTGGTCGTGGTGAATGTGTGCCTCCTACTTGCCATTTTCTCTTAGAAAGACTTAGCTACCCTTTCTCATTTTATGACTAGGTATAGTGTATGTATGAAAGACTGGATGGAAACATACATGTACACTCTAAAGAACAAAAATAAAATACATCCTTTGAAACATTTCTCTAGATAGCAGCTTCCAAAATCTCCCTGGGGCAACACGTGGCATTGTCTCACAACTTTTTTAATGTCTAATTTAAATAAATCCCTTTTGGCACAATTTAAGTCCGGTCCCTCTCATTCTATCCTCAGAGAAAAACAGAACAGCTGCTCCTGCTCTCTTATTCAGTATGCCTCCCTATTTTTAAGAATTCAGTTCTCCAGAAAAAAAAATTAATGAGACTCTTCTATTTTAATGAGTTCCTTGTTTGGTGGATTGGCATTTTTCCTCCCTCGAGCTCAAAATTCTTGGTTACAGAGACAAATTAGAATAGAACATTGAGACTAGAAGGAATTTAGATATCATCCAGCTCTTAATTTCAGAGATGGTGCAAGAGGCCCAAGGCCATGGGGGACCTGGCCTGCCCACACAGCAGAATCAGAACTAAGACCCAGCTGTCTGACCTCTTAGTTCAGAGGTACTTCTATCAGACCAGGGTATGTCAACAATTAGTGTGTTCTGAAGTGAGAATAAACCCAGAACCAAATGTGTTGGGGTTCATTTTCCACACACATCACTAGCTTCCTATCTCAAGGTCTTGGCTCTTTTGCCAGAGGGCTTCAGATCATGCCTGGGACAGACCAGAAGAACTGGCAGATTCATTCTTTAGGAGCAACACTTAACCAGTGAGGAATGGGAATATGCAGAAAAATACCCCTGATTCTTCACCTCTTCCTTGAAGGGACAATTCTGAAGTATTGGTGACCTGGTGTCTCAGAGGCTCCCCAGCAGGCTTGAGCTCTAGCTGCCCAACACCAGTGACCCTCTCATGAACGACATTTTATTCTCTGTCTTCTTATCGTGTCTCACTGACCTACTGCCTCATGGTGCTTCTGGGATCATCTCCCAAATAAACAATTTGCACCCAAATGCTTATTTCAGGATCTTCTTTTTGAGGAAACGAAACTAAGACCATGCTCTACAAGAAAAGAGCTTTATAAGATGCTCAGCTGGAGCTGTGAATTTAGAAGATTGGCTATGAGTGAATTTCCCATAATGAGTGGTCTTCAGGACCAGCTTTATAATTTATGGAGCTCAGCGCAAAATTAAAATGTGGGGTACCTTGTTGAAATATTACTAAGAATTTCAAGATAATAATAGCAGAGCATTAATCCAAGGGTAGAGTCTTCTGAGAGGAGGCCTGTGTGACTGTTCAAGTTGTATACATGCAAGAAGCTGGCCCTGGCAGCCTTTCTATGTAAGACTTCCTACTGACAATGCTGGTACACTTGTTGAGTCCTTACTGTGTGCCTGGCAGTATGCTAAGCCCTTTAGATTGCATTATGCCATGTGTTCCTATGACAGCCCCATGGAATAGACACCTTTTATTGGAAAATCTCTTGTACTGGAGGAGGAACATATGATGAGGTGCTGAGTGGGACTTTTCCCGTCCTGGAATCATGACTTACGTTGAAAGCGACCAAAAAAAAAAAAAAAAGAAAAGAAAAAGGCACAAAGGATACCCACTAAGGTAGGCAGAATAATGGTCCCCCAAAGGTGCCCACGTCATCATCTCCAGAACCGGTGAATGTTTACCTAATACAGAAAAAGGAATTTGTAGATATAATTAAAGATAAAGACCTTGAGATGGGGAGATTTTCCTTGATTATCCAGCTTGGCCCAACTTAATCACATGAATCTTTAAGGGAATCTTTTCTTATTGAGGTCCGTCAGGGAGATGTAACTATGAAGAATTGTCAGAGAGATGTAGCATTGTCGGCTTCGAAGGTGGAAGAGGTGGGGGTCCATGAGCCGTGGCCTGTGGGTGGCTTCATGGAGCTGCAAAAGGCAAGGAAACAGATTCTCTCCTAGAGTCTCCAGAACAGAATTTAGCCCTGCTCTATAAGAGAATGAATTTCTGTTATTTTAAGCCATTGAGCTGTGGTAATTTGTTACAGCAGCCATAGGAAACGAATGCATCCACATTCTAAACAAAGACATCAACATTCAGCCAAATACCTGCTCGCAGAGCTCCGGACCCCATCCCCAGCCCCAGGACCCAAGTCAGTGGGGCTAGGGAAGAGAGGCCATGAGCAGCAGGCTGATGAGTGAGAGGCTTCTCCTTCCTCTCTCAAGAGAATGCTTTTCCTTCTCCAAACAAGTGAGGGAGAAGCTTCCAGGAGAATCACTGCATCTGCACTGAGCTCCCAAGATGCGCCACGCTGCCTCAACCTGAGCCGCACATCCAGACCCCACCCAGCTCTTCATAGTCTGGTAACTTTCTGCTCTTAACCAGTAGCAGGGCCCCTCCCTGCAAGTTGCACAGGGAGGAGAGGAGGAGAGCTGTAACCGAGCAGGACCCTATGAGGCCTTCCCAGAATAGACTCCCACCTATGTCCTCTGCCTGCCTTTTGTCTGCAGAAAAACTTCAGTCAAAGAAAAAGTTTAATCAGAGAAATGAGAAAATGCAGAAAGAAATGAAAACAGTCAAGCAAGAAGAAATAATAATATGTTAGCCGTTGAACAAAGTCAAGGACCTATAGTTCTTCCTCAAGGACTAAAGATAATATTCTGAGCCATGTCCTTTGAGCTGTTTTGCAGATACTGAAACCCCCACCAGGTGGAAGAAGTTAGCTGTATGCTGCCCACAAGCACATAGACCCCAGACCAACTGCAACCAGAAGGTTGATAATACTGTCTCCAGATTACCTCACCACCAACCAATCAGAAGAATGTCCACAAGCTGACCACGCCCTGCTGCTTGAACACTGTAAGACTCCTGTCTACCATCTCCAGGGCAGGACACATGGTTTTGAGGGCGTTGGTCCATTGTAGCCCCCTTTGCCTGGCAAAGCAATAAAGCTATTGTTTTCTTCCTCACCCAAATCTCTATCTCCGAGTTTCTCTTTGGCACCGGTGAACAGAGGCTGAGTTTCGGCAACAGAGCTACACTGAATAAAGTGAATTAAGGCAGGAACGAGCAAAGGGAGGGTGACCTGGGACCATAAAGCAATACCATATATCTTTAAGGAAATTTAACCAATAATCTGATGTTTTTTCCCTGTAAATGATGTTTCCCCTCATTGTAAAATGAACTCATGTTCCTTTCTATTTTCCAGAATGTTTGGAGAGCAGAACAAAGAACATAAATCTAACACTATGCAGAGGCAGTCACTGTAAATATTACGCTGTTTCCTTCTAGTCTTTCATTTACCATATGCTTTTACCACATCTATTTTTATCAAAACTAAGATCATATACAGGCTTTTTCATTTAACAATAATGCTGCATTCGTATTTTCCTGCGTTAGTAAGGATGTTTGGAAGACTTTTTTGAACAGCAGCTTATTGTTATCCAGCCCATAGATGGTAATTTAACAATTCCTTTACTCGTAGATGTGTAGATTTGTTTCCACTTTTTGCAATTTATTAATAATACTGTGATAACGATCCTTGCATTCCCACCACAATATAAGACAGTCCCCCACCTTATCTTTTTCTTTCTTTTTTTTGTGGGGAAGGGGTATCTTTGGATTTTTTTTTTTAATTTTGCCATCAATCTATCAAAAGATCATATAATCATATATGTGTGTTTAAAGGATGGTAATGAATGCCCACACTTTCACACCTCAGATTAAATAAATACGATAGAATGGTCATGTTCATATCATTTAGAAATCCCCCTTTTGCTCCTCTCTTCATGAGTTGGCCGCATATGCATACCTGACTAAACTATATATTATCTGGATGTACATGATTTTGTCCTCTTTGTGATTGGAGTTGTATTTTTTTATTGTATTTTTAGGACTCGATTAT
Source organism: Hippopotamus amphibius kiboko (assembly GCF_030028045.1). NCBI lineage: Eukaryota > Metazoa > Chordata > Mammalia > Artiodactyla > Hippopotamidae > Hippopotamus > Hippopotamus amphibius. The sequence goes on from NC_080196.1 coordinate 98,178,655, forward strand.
TTTGGTCAACATTGCATTTCTGAGGTCCGTTCATGCAATACAGGCAGCTATGGAGTGTTGTTCATTGCTGTTTCATGCAAGCCAGCAACCTACCTTATCTTTTTAACATTGGTATTAAACATTTAAAAAGTTTGGAGTCAGTTTTATGGTGACTGTTGAAAGACATGGCTACAAGAGGAGTGTTGAGAAAATACCCAACTTGTTGGAACAACAATATAGAGCTCCACAAGGTGGCAGTTGGAAGAGGAAACCACAGACATTTAGATGTAAAACACTTGATACGTGTATTTTTTAAAATTCGTCGTATTATTCTCCCACTACATCTGTAGTTAATATTGCAAGATGGTTGATAAAAGGAGAAAGCAGTGTGTTAATGGTGATTATCGTCAACTTTTTTTAATTAATTTTTTTTATTGGAGTATAGTTGACTTACAATGTTGTGTTAGTTTCTGCTGTACAGCAATGATTATCCTCAACTTTTAAGGAAACCTGCAGGACATGTAACTGGGTTGAATCCCTGCATAACAGGAGTTGCTCAGTGCACTTTCAAGATGTTCTGCCTTAAGTTCAGTGCTACTCAGTAGTATACAGAGTTGTTTACTTGTTTGTTTGTTTTTCTGTTGTAGAGGACTTTTTTGCTGGGCCTTCATTTGTGTTTCTTGTTGCCTCTGAATACCCTTCCTAGTTGGCAGTGATGTTACAATACGAGGCAAGGAGTTCCCGCTCCCCACGATGGGAGACAGAGAATGACAGCGAGTCCTTTGGGTTGCTGCTGGGGATAAGGGCATGGATGGGCATGGAATCCAGGCTTGGCCAATTGTGTTCTGGGAGCTGGGACACTGATCCTCAAGAAGTGAAGCAAAGGTGAAGTGAGAGACGATCACCAGCCCAGGCAGCAGGGCAGCCAGCAGCCCGTGGTGAATGTCCAGGCGTGTGGGGCCCATGTGGCAGCAGCGTGTCCTCAGCTGACAGCCCCTCTCAGCGGGTTCTGGCAGTGTTCCCAGCTGTCAGTGTTCTTTTTGTTCCAACCCACTTCCCAAGCCTTGCTCCTCAATATTCCCATCAAATCTCTGAGCCACTGGTTATCCTTTCAATGCGTTGTTTTTCCTACTTAAGTTTGCCACAGTGGCTTGTTTTTGTCATCATGAAGAAGCTCAGACTGTCACACTTGTCAATTATGGTGTTTACTATAATTTATGTTTTTAATTGAGCATTGGGCATTGATCAGGACCTCCATTTCTTGTTAAAACCCTGTTTTATGGGGAATGAGATCCACCGCATGTTGTGAAGGAGTGTGTCATCATAGACACGGCCTATTTGTGAACTGGAAGTTCTCAGCTTCAATGCCTTCCATAAATACAAAATTCCACTCTGTTACTGTTGCCTTAATGTCTTTTACACAGATCGCATTTTGGGATTTATTCTTAAAAAAAAAAAAAAAATCAAACTTTCTGTCTTAGGCTTTGTGACACTTCTGCCCACATTCTTAGCTCAGAACCCTGGCCTGTGTTTCCTAATTCTGCTGCCTGATCCCCAGGAAATTGACGATAGAACGTCTGTTCTTTCTAGCCGTTGGTGATTTCTCTGAACCTAATCTCCTCCTAGTAAATGTCCCCCACCTGGAAGCCAGGTCCCAGGTCTGAGCTGCCCGGCATGGCAGCGTGCACCAGAGTCCTCTGCAACCAAGTGCTTATGAGTTTATTGCCAACCAAATATAGATGCTTTACGAGTGCACTACCAGAAAAGGAGTGCATTTCCAAACAATTAATCATCACGTTTTAATTATAAGACTGGAAGAGATTAAAAAGACTGATAATCAACCATGTTGTTGAGAGTGTGGGGAAAGACCCTCATTCACTTTTGGAGCGTGTTAGTAGAGTTATCTTGGAGAGGAATTTGGTAATAACTATCAGAAGATTGAGTCCATTGCTGGTAGAATGAAAAAAATCATACAACCATTTTGGAAGCTGGCTACTTTCTTATAAAGTTACACATGAATCTACCATATGACCCAACCATTACACTCCTAGAAGAGTGTACTCAAGAGACGTGAAAACCCGTGTTCACGTAATGTCATGTACAAAAATATTCACAGCAATTTTATTCATTATAGCTCAAAATTGGAAACAACCCAAGGGTCCGTCAACAGAAGGATGCATAAATAAATTGTGGCATGCCCGTATGTTTCTTTAAAAAGGAAGGAGCTGCTAATACGTGCAGCAACACAGGTGAATCTAAAGGAAGCCATACACCAGAGTACACGCTGCATAATTCTATTTTAAAAAATATTTATTTATTTATTTTTGGCCGCATTGGGTCTTTGTTGCTGTGCGTGGGCTTCCTCTAATTGCCGCTAGTGGGGGCTACTCTTCATTGCGGTGCACAGGCGTCTCATTGAAGTGGCTTCTCCTGTTGTGGAGCACGGGCTCTAGGCGCGAGGGCTTCAGTAGTTGTGGTGCATGGGCTTAGTTGCTCTGCGGCATGTGGGATCCTCCTGGACCAGGGCTTGAAACCATGTTCCCTGCATTGGCAGGCGGATTCTTAACCACTGCACCACCAGGGAAGCCTACATAATTCTATTTTTTAAAAATCTCAAAGTGTAAGCCAATCTATCATGACAGAAAGTAGATCAGTGGTTGCCTGGCACAGGGAATGGATGCAGGAAGAAACGCCAAGAGGAAAGAGGAAATTTTGGGAGTGATGGAAATATTCTGTGTGTTAATTATGTTAGTGGTTTTGCAGATATAGATTTCCACAGGTGTGTGTATATATATATATATTCATATAGAGTCTATTAAAACTCTTTAAACTGTACATTTTAATTATTATTATTATTATTTTTTTTTTTTTGGCCACACTGCAGGGCATGTGGGATCTTACTTCCCTGACCAGGGATCAAACCTGCGCCCCCTGCAGTGGAAGCTCCGAGTCTTAACCAATGGACTGCCAGGGAATTCCCTAAACTGTACATTTTAAATAGGTCAGTTTAGTGTATGCAAATTATATCTCAACAAAATTGATTTTAAAAGTTTGAGAATACATTCTCTTTGATCCAGCAATTCTGTTTCAGGAATTTATTGTACAGAAACACACAGCTGTGCAAAGATGTATGTACAAGGCTGTGCATCGCAAGACAGTGTATAGCCATGAAAACATTGAAAATGGCCAAAATATCCATCAATAGAGCAGTAGATAAAGAATCAAAGGCTGAGCAGCTGTTATAGCCTAACTTCTAAACTCCAAGGGGCTATATCTCCAGGACTGGCCAAATGCCTGGCACACAGTATATGTACAGACATGCAAGGAAGTTTGGGATATAGTTACATGACCAAAAAATATCAGCTTTCAAGAATAGATAATCTCACCTAGAGTGGAATACTCATGTTAGAGGCAGAGTTAATTTGGTATCTTTCAGGTTCTATGACAAGACTGAGGATCTGGTAGGGAAATTCTGTTCTTGGGGGAGGTTGAGACATCCCTGGAAGAGGTCAGACAGGACGAGACCACAATTTACCACGGAGAGATCAAAAGTCACCTGCAGAGGAGTGAGGACTAACTCTGCCACCATAAGGGGCTTAGCGCATTGGGGGTGGTGGCATTGAGCAAGTTGTGGTTCCTCTGCAACCACAACTTGCTCAATGCCAGACTCTTTTCAAGCCAGTCCCAGGAAGTGGTGATGTGTCACTGGGTACCATAACCTTAGTGCCCTGAAATACGGGGCCTCTTGGAATCATAGCAACACAGGGATGATGGCAAGGAAAATGGATTCCATGCCCCATCACTGAGACTTGTGCTGGTGGAGCCTCACGAGGTACAGAATGTGGTGCGGATGAAGGCAGCAGGATGAACCAGGCAGAGGGTAGAGGTCTTAGTTCGCTTGGTTATGGCCCAGGATGTCAGAAGCTCCAACAGGTCCCATCCATGGGCAGAGCAGGAAAACCAGGCAGCTGTCCGATGTGTAAATCAGGCAGAGCAGATGAACAGGATCCCTTGTTGGGGCCAAAAGATTCAATTCACTCTTCAACATCACCTATGTAGACAGCCATTCACTGCCTATAGATGCTTCCAAAGAAACAGCTTGCAACTAGAAAGAGCCCTTTGGTTTTCTGCCAAGAACATCCACATCAGATTGCTCCTAAGTAACACTCATTTCCGTGTGAATCAGAAACAGAATAAGTGGTTTGGGGCCCTGGCTGGCTCTTCATTCCACTTCACACTCCCAGAAGGCAGGTCTTAGTTGGCCAAGCTACCTTCCACATCTGTCAGTGGCATACATCTTTTTATTGCACGGAATATTAACAGGAATATTTCTGCTTGTTGAAGATTGAGAAGGCGCAGCGTTCTTTAGACCATTGGTATGGTGGTGCTGCTGCTTCTCAATTTCCGGAACCCTGGGGCCGGAAGGAACCCCACACTATTTTTTTGCTTCCTATAGTTTGGAGCTGCTTGTCTTTTCTCTGCTGGGATATATTTCTCTATGGCTCATTTTTCATGCTGAATTTCCTAAACTCCTTTCTAATGCTCTTGCGCGTTCCCTCTTGAATGAATCAAGCGCTTTTCCTTTCTCTATCCAGGATGCGGTCTCACATTTGCCACCAGCCTACTGGGAAGAACTGGGCTTGGCACGTACCGCACAGGGCTATGTGCCCCACTGTCTCAGGATTTCCATGTATCTGGTATCTGTGTATAATTAAAGGACCACTTGAGCGCTGAAAAGTACACATTTCCAACAGAGGAGGTTATTTCCAGGCAAGATGCGGGACTCAGACCCTTAGTTCTCTGATCAACATGTCAGTTTTAGTACTTTCTCTCTCTTTCTTTTGTTCTTAACTGAAAGTCCAGTAATTTACATGGTAGGCATGCTTGTACCCATCACCCAGATTTAGTGCACAGTAATATTTAGCCTCATTTGCTCCAAGCATTACAGATGCAAGAGATACCCCCACACCTCCTCTTTCTTGCTCCCTCAGAGGTAAGCATCATCATTTCTATCTTTCTCAGAGTGTGTTTGTATTTTTGCTCCACTTGGTGCCTGAGGGGCTGGGGAAATGCAATCATATTCATTGCCTTTTCTTCCTTCCCACTTCTTTTGGGGGCTTGGAGGGGGCTTTTTGAATGGGAGAAAATGAAGCCTAAGAGCCAATTATCTGAGATGTGGCTTGTGAGTTGTAAATAGTCTGAATTTGATTTTTATTTTTTATTATTTTTTTAAATTAATTTATTGGCTGCATTGGGTCTTCGTTGCTGCGCGCGGGCTTTCTCTGGTTGTGACGCGTGGGGGCTACTCTTCGTTGCAGTGCACGGGCTTCTCATTGCAGTGGCTTCTCTTGTTGCAGAGCACGGGCTCTAGGTGTGCAGGCTTTGGTAGTTGTGGCACATGGGCTCTAGAGCGCAAGCTCAGTGGTTGTGGTGCTCAGGTGTAGTTGCTCCACAGCATTGCTCCACAGTTGCTTCCTGGACCTGGGATTGAACCATGTCCCCTGCATTGGCAGGTGGATTCTTAACCATTGGGCCACCAGGGAAGTCCCTGAATTTGATTTAAAAAAAACAAACAAACTTGGATTATAGTAGAAGGGTCTGGTCCTTTGGGCAGATGCATCGAGCCAAGAATATTACTGCTTAAGGCCAAAGAGGAATCTATAATCCTCCATTAGCCTACAATAGGAGAGTCAAATCAGTTCAAGTCTACAAGATGTTTCCAGTGTCAATTCTTTGCTCAACTCGGGTTCATGTGCCAGTGGGGGTTGGGGTGGGTTATAAGTAAATAGGAACACAGAAAGTTTTGAGGGGCTGATATATACATTATGGTAAATAATATTTTCTAAAGAGAATAATAGGAGACAATCATAAACAAGCTTGAAATAGGGTGGGAAAAAAATCTGAGGGCCAAAGGTGGTCAGAAGAGTGAATTGGATGAAATCAGTTTTGAGTGATGGCAGAGTGAAAAAACCGCAAAGTGAGAAGAAAGATAGTAACGAATTAGGAAAGTCACGTGACAGGCTTGGTTTTATTTTCCGAAGCCCCTTTTTTTGAATACCTTTCACAGTCCTTAGCAGAATGTCATTTTTGTTTTTAGACGAGTTAATACTGATTGTAATGGCAGAAAATGTAATGAAGACCAAAGATGCCGTTATTCTTAAGATACTGAACCTCATTTCCTAGTATCATCTGGTAAATTGTTGTGACAGAGCGAATCCTTCAGCATCATCTAAACAGGTGCTGGATTGTAAGGTGCTGTTACCCACCAGGTTCATTTGTCCCGTGAGCAGCAAGCCAAACGCTGAGACGCAGAGGTTTGCAGCAGAGAAAATGTTTATGAGTCACCCAAGCAAGGAGACAGGAGAACAAATCTCAAATCCACTTCCCAAAAGGCAAGGGGTTCAGGGTATTTATGGGACAAGGAAGCAGGGCGGTCTGAGGCATGGGGAACGTGGAGAGGGTGTGGAAATGTGATTGGAAATAAGAAAAAGGTGAGGTAATCCTTCTGCGCAGGTGTAAGTAGGCTACAGGCTTCTTCACAGGATGGATGTTCAGAAAATGGTGGCACCGGAGTGTTTGAAGGTGGAGGTTTTGGTCCTCTGTCCTCGAAAGGTCACCAAGCAGCGACTAGTGCATGCCCAGCTGGAGGGTCGATGGTCCTAACCAGTCTTAGATGGCTGTTGGGCAAACATCTTATTATTTAGGCTATGCACTGCTTGGAGGACACATGAGTTTTTGTAGCAATAATTAAAGAAAATAAGCTTGATCAGTAAAGGCAGCTTACAGGTGGCATGGATCTAACTGATGTTTACTCTCGGTTTCAGTGGTAGCACTAAAGGAACAAATTTCCCTCCATGGTGCATCTGTTTCTCTTATATTTTAAAAAGCCCCTTTAGAAAATTTGCATGGGATTCCAAATATAAACTTGAAATTTTAACTATTTCCCATTAGTCTCTTTTTTTACTGTACCTAATGCAAAGTTCTGTGCACAACTATTTTGGTTCACATTACAAATTTGACTGCAAAGTCAATTTTGGTAAACTGAATTTTGCCTTTTATCGCTTCTTTTTATAAAGTGAGAGGAGCATTCCTTTGAAGAAATGCTCTCAATACCTTGATTTGCAAACTTATGTTCAGAATGATGAGCTGGGGGAACTACAGGCTGCGGCAAAGGCAACACCTTTTAAAACTGGCATTTGAGATATAGCATTGTAAATCAACTATATATCAACAAATTTTTTTAAAAGAACTTAAAATTAACATTTAAATTTTTTCTGATTTTAAAAATGATACATGCAATTGTAGAAAGGTTGAAAATATAGTAAATTATTTAAAAGGATAGAGTTAGAAAAATTATGAAAAGGAAAATATACATTGTGAAATTATTACCACAAACTCAGTTGACCCTGGAGCAACAGAGGCGTTAGTGGTGCCAATCCCTCTGTAGTCACAAATCCACGTATAACTTTTGATTCCCCCAAAACTCTACTAACAGCCTATTGTTGATCAGAAGGCTTATCGGTAACATAAACAGTTGATTCAGCAGAGAAGTCGCTCATGTCATGATACATGAATGAAATTTCAATATCCATCTTCACTGTTTCACTTTTATCTTATGTGAAAGTACATGAAAATATTAACCAACATTCATGTCAGAACTACATTCACCCATCAATGATGCGAGCAACTTCTCTGCTGAAGTGAGTAGTAATCAGGCATTTAGTTATGGTATGATTTTATGACACAGTTGTTGATAGAGTTACTAAAACTGATGGTAGACTTAGAAGAAACAGCAGGTCAGAGGTATAAACCGAAAAATGAATGTTTTAGCTTAAAATTAATTTTATTTCCAAAAGTATAGAGAGAAAAAAATTTTTTTGGCCACACTGCAGGATCTTAATTCTCCAACTAGCAATTGAACGCAGGCCATGGCAGTGAAAGCACCGAGTCCTAACCACTGGACTGCCAGGGAATTCCCTATAGAAAGAAATTATTAACAAAAAATTTTATAGTAACCCTCAGGTGGTATCGTGACTTCTACTGTACAACATAAAGTTATTTTTCAGATTCTGATCGCTAAAATGCCAAAATGACAGACTGATCCTGCGGTGAAGCTGAAAGAGATTTCTGTTTAATGAAAATAATTTGTACAAGAGTGAGTTTAATGGTAGATCGCATATCAGAATTAGTGACAATAAATTTATTGGACAGATAGTGGATTGAAATGCAACTCCGCTTATTAAATGATGGTTGACTTGCAGCTATAGCTTGACTGTGAATACAAGAATCTGGTAAAAACAACACAAATTTTTGTGAGAATCAGATGGCTATATGAAATATATAATAAAGAATATTGTATGCTAGTATTATTTGTAAACTGTGTGATACACATCCTTTATATCAGTAAAATTGACAAAACACTATTTTTCTAGGGAGCTGGTTGTTAAGCATTTACCAGCACACCCTCTGCTTCTCACCCACCTCCACCCTATGTTGGCTACTCCCCCACCCAACAGGTTTGCGTTTCTGTCTAGAGGCCTTCTCCTCAGTTCTTTTTTTTTTAAGTCTTTATTGAATTTGTTACAATGTTGCTTCTGTTTTATATTTTGGAGTTTTGGCTGCCAGGCATGTGGGATCTTAGTTTCCCCACCAGGGACCAAACCCACACCCCCTGTATTGGAAGGCGAAGTCTTAACCACTGGACTGCCAGGGAAGTCCCTCTCCTCAGTGCTGATCATAGCTAACAGTGCGGGCCCTGCCTGTACACAGCGCGCCAACGTCAATGCTGTCATATTTGGCAGAGGCCGTGTGCCTGGCTTGGCTCTGCACTGCACTCTTCCCTGGCGTGCCCTGGGCCCCATGTCCTTGGAGCTCTAGCTCGATTCCTGGCAATGCAGAGAGCTCTTCCAAGATTCAGTCACTTCTCCCAGAGGTTGGGCTCTGAAATCCTTGATTAAATTTTAAAAGTCACACAAATGTTATAGCACATGTCTTCCCCCAGAAGGAGCTGCCACCTGTATGTTCTCTAACTTAAAGAATCCTTATGTTTGATGTTTTAACTTGTTGTTTTCACAATGTTGAGTGCTAAACAGTTTAGAGGAATTTGCTTTATTTGAGTGTTTGTGGGATGAAACAGGGTCTCCTGAGCTCACTTGGGCATATATGTGCTGGTGTAAAATGATGATTCATAAGAACATGGCTCTCTACGGATGGTCCTGGAGATGATCATACTACGTGAAGTCAGTCAGACAGAGAAAGACAAATATCATATGATATCGCTTATGCGGAATCTTAAAAAAAAAAAAGTGATACACATCAACGTATTTACAAAACAGAAACAGACCCACAGACATAGAGAAAGAACTTACGGTTCCGGGGCAGGGGAAAGGATGGGGGGGAAGGGATAAATTGGGAGTTTGGGATTGACATATACACACTGTATGTTTAAAATAGATAACCAAGGGCCTCTGTCCCGTAGAGCTGTGGGAGGTCCCTTTTCTCCTCAGCCAGGACTGGGGGCCAAGATCAGCCCTTTGAGCACCATAGCTGGGGCTGCCATGAGCTGGGCAGCCTTGTTTTCCTAGCTCAGACATCTGTCGGTGCTGGGAGCCCCGACGTGGTCTGTACCAAGCATGCTGACCCCACAGCCAGACTAGGGCCTTAAGTGGCAGTGGGCACGGGGCCCCTGGCTCTCCTTGGGTTGGCTCTCGTGAGCCGTTGCTGGCCTGGGTCATCCCCAAAGTCGCTTGGCTCCTGCCTGCTCCACAGGGTCCCGCACAGGATGGCGAGGTGGCGGGTGGTGAGGAAGAGCTGAGGGTGGGTGCTGGACAAGGAGCGCTGCTGGCGGCAGGGCCAGGAGGTTCCACCTGACGCTCCGCGCACCGGCCGCGAGCCCAAGCCCCGCGTCTGAGCAGGTGACGTGACCCCTGACACAGCTCGGGGACCACACAGCTGAGAGCTGTGCCACTCTGCCCAGGCACTCACCTCTGGAGAGTTTTCTGTATTGAAACGCCTACTTTATCAGCGGCCAAAACTAGTGTTTTAGAAAATTTCTAAAAAGTTTTAAAGTTCTAAAAGTATTTTCTTCACTAAAAAAGTTCTGAGAGCCTCTTATTTTGCTATATATACATTACTAATGAGAAAAAATATCAAATTGTACACTAAATATATGCAGTTTATTGTATGTCCATTGTATCTCAATAAAAGTTCTTTAAAATAAAATTAAAAAATAAAAAAACAAATAAAATAAAAGCAATAAACAACTTTCTGTGGAAAAAATTGTTAAATTAAATTAAATTAAAATAGATAACCGACAAGGACCTACTCTATGGCACAGGGAACTCTGTTCAATATTCTGTAATAACCTCAATGGGAAAAGAATTTGAAAAAGAATAGATACATGTGTATGTGTAACTGAGTCACTTTGCTGTACACCTTAAACTAACACAACATTTTTAGTCAGCTATACTCCAATATAAAGTAAAAAAAAAAAAAAAAAAAGAACGTTGCTTTCACTGAGCCAATATGGTTTTGTCAGTTTATTCCATGAGCGAAGCCTCATGGGGCTTGGTAAGAGATAACTTCCCAGGTGACCACAGTTGAGAAACTCTTAAGAAAGGAGGAAGGCCAGAATAATTACAATCTTTATTTCACTAGTCTCTTCGTTGGCATTCGATTTAGCTAGGATCATTGCCTTAAACAACTCCGAGCTCTTTATTTTTATTCTTTTTACACAGATTTATTTCCAAGATGGTGCATCCCCAGGGAAGTCCCAGAGAGCTAATTGTATTGGTGTTTTCAGAGTGAATTCATGGGTCTCTGAGGGCACTGGACACAGTCTCCTTTGCTCAGGTAACACAGGAGCTGGCTGAGATTTTGTACCAGACAGATGTTGTCTGGAACATAAAACAAAACGCTTGTGCCACAAAACAAACAAGGTCTGAACAAACAGAACAAACCCATCATTTTACCATAAAAACAGCATGCAGGGGAGGAGGCAGGGATGGAGTACAATTCATCTAGTTTCTGGACCATAAGCATTTGATTTTTGTTTGAAATGACTATATTAGCTCAGAATCACGTAAGTTTTAAAAACAGCACGCACGAACCATTTTAGGCCTCAACTTGGGAGCATACCGAAACATTCTGAATAAAGGTACACCCCTTAGAGAAAGAAAGCCGTTGATAAAAATTCAGCACCTCTTGCCCCTCAATCTGAAATCTCGTAGAGAATTTGAAAGACCAGAAGGAGTATAAAGTGTTGATTTTTTTTCTGGTCTCAGTCATGGACTTAAGGTGACCAAAAACTCAAAATGGGTGACAAGCTTTGTAAAGATAAACCACCAGGAGAACAGAGTTTCAAAAAAGGAATTCTTGCAGCACCTTCATTAAGAAAATTAGCCTGGTTGTAAATATTACCTACTGAATCTTTCCATGTGTAACTCTTTGTTAATTCCCACAAAGAGCTGCACATTCATATTCGGAAGCTGAAAAGAGAAAACAACATATGGTTGACAGAAGACACATACCCAGAGCAAGATTTTTTCAGAGCATGTTCCCAGCAAACTCAGTGTCCTAATAGCAGTTCCAAAAGCCTTAAAATAACAGGTGCTATCAGGGCCAGGGCTGGCAAGCTGCAGAGGCAGGGGCTCCACCTGCCCAGATTCTGTGGGGGGATCGGGGGGTGGGCTTCTTTCCCACCATCCCTGAAGTCTCCCTTCTCCCCTCGGGCTCAGTTCCACTCAGGCCCAATGGACTCCTGCCCAATAAGTCATTGCCTATTGATGAGCGATTGTGAGGGAGAGACTTCCAACATTTATTGCTGGTAAGGGAAATTCAAACTAGCAGGTGATGAACCTGCTGATTACACACCGAAAATAAAGATCTATTGTCCTCCCATTTCTCGTCATGTACTGACACCATGTAAGAGTATGTGAGAGCTTACACACACACACACACACACACACACACATGACTGGAGTTGGGAGATTGGGCACTTTGCCACTTCTCTGCCTGTTTCAAACTGTATGATCTGGAACACCACCATCTATCTGAGACCTTGGTTTCCTCTTTTGTAAAATGAGGGGGTGGGATTAGATGACTGCTGGGGACCCACCAGCTCTAGCCACTCAGTGACCAGGAGTGCAACTCACACCTTTTAGAGGACAATTCCTTTGGAGTAGGGGGAGGCGGGTAAAAACAGCCCAAACATATGGACAGTCTCTACAGTGGGGACAATGAAAGTGCTTGTTCCAGAACCCTAAACAGCCCATTGATCCATTCTCACCCTCCAGACTGTGGCCAGCACGTGGCCAGTGCTGAGAAATCTCTCCTGGCATTTTCACCTGGTGCCTTCCTCTTCAGAGCACCTTTCTGCCCTCATTCAAATCTTTTGATTAATATCCAAGTTCAATTAAAGTAGTTAGCAGATAGTCACTGTGGAAGAAAGGAATGGAAATTTTCCTGGGAGAATTTTTAAGGGATGATTTAAGAGGCTGAGGCCTGTGAAAATTAGAATTATTCTACTGGAATCCCCCAGTCAAGGAGCCCATGTACCTCCCAGAGGCCTCCCGTGATTCCTACAGATGCCAAAAGAAAACTCACCAAGAAAGGAAGCTCAGCAACTTTTTTACCCAAATAAAGAACAGCTCTTGCAAAAATAGATATACCCCACTGTTCCAGTTATCTCTTGCTGCATAAAAAGCTAATCCAAAATGTACTAGCTTAAAACAGCAACCATCTTATATTTCCCAAATATGTGGATCAGGAATTTGAGCAGGGTGTGGTTGGGTGATGCTTCCATTTTCTGTGTTATCTATAGAGGTCATTTAGTAATTACTGGGGGAGGAGGTTGGAGGATGGGGTTGGAGGGGTCCAAGATGGCTTTTCTTGCACCTTTTTTGCCTTGGCAACAATGGCTGGAAGGCTGGGCTCAGGTGGCACTGCTGTCTGGAGCACCCACAGGAGACATCTCGAAGTATAGGGTCACAGGTTAGTTGAACTTCTCACTCAGCTGCTCAGAACCGGCGCAGAGAGTATTCCAAAGTGGCCAGATAGAAAGTAAGGCTTCTCATGATTTAGCCTCGGAAACTTTGGGTTCCAGAATGTCACTTCCACTGCATTCTATTGATGAAGGAAGTCACTAAGGCCAATCCAGACTCAAGGGTGATGGATTAAATTCCACCCCTCAGCAGGAGCAGAAGCAAAAACTGTGCAGCCATCTTTAACCCACCACACCCACCCCTTCCCTAAGCCTGTTTGAGCTGCTATAACGAATATGCCATAGACTGAGTAGCTTAAACAACAAACATTTGTTTTTCACAGCATGGAGGCTGGTTGATCCTGGTATCTAGTGAGGATTCACTTCCTGGCTTGTAGGCACCTGCCTTCCTGCTGTGTCTTCACATGGTGGTGCGAAATAGGTCATCACCCCTCTCAAGTCTCTTCTTATAAAGGCACTCTTCCTATTCATGAGGGCTCCACCCTCATGGCCTAATGATCTGCTAAAGGTTCCATCTCCAAATACCATCGCATTGGGGGTTAGGCTTCCATATTTGAATTTTGGGGGGATGCAAGCATTCAGTCCATAGTAGCATTCTTTTTCATCACAAAGTAATGCATGATCATTGTAGAAAATACAGCACCCTGCCACAATCTGGAGATAGCTACAAGTAACAAATCCTTCCATTCTTTCTTCTGTGCAGACATATGTATATTTGTAGTTTATGTTATTGGGATTGCATTATATAGAGTTCACATCTTTTTTTTTTTTTTTTTTGGCTGTGTTGTGTCTTCATTGCTGTGTGCAGGCTTTCCCTAGTTGCGGCGAGTAGGGGCTACTCTTTGTTGTGGTGCACAGGCTTCTCACTGTGGTGGTTTCTCTTGTTGCAGAGCACAGACTCTAGGCTCATGGGCTTCAGTAGTTGCAGCACACAGGCTCAGTAGTTGTGGCACATGGGCTTAGTTGCTCCATGGCATGTGGAATCTTTCTGGCCCAGGGCTTGAACTCATGTCCCCTGCATTGGCAGGCAGATTCTTAACCACTGCGCCACCAGGGAAGACCCATATCTTGCTTTTTAAATAAAGAATTCATTTCCTTAAATGATCAAATACTCCTTGCATTATTTTTAATGCTCACATACAATGCCATCACATGGGGAATAGCATATTTTATTTAACAGTTTCCTGATTGTAATTCATTTAGGTTGTTCTCAAATTTTGACTTTGATAAGTAGTACTCTGAACATTCTCACGCATCACACTTTGTCCACATTTTTAGTTATTTCTTTAACGGAGACTCTGAGAGGTGGAGTTCCTGGGTCAGATCCCCTACCTTGAAATCTTCCTTCCTTTGGATTCTGGGTCCCTTTTCTCTTCAGGACCCCATTCTCTCTTAGATAATTGGTCCTTAACACCCGCCTTCATCTTCTCCTCTGCATATGGCTGGTCGTTAAAGCAATGAGACCCAGAAATAAAGGCCCAGGAGAGCTTAAAATCCTAGAAAAATAAATTAAAAGATTATTTTCAACTGGCAAAAATGTATTCCTAATAAACCCAAAGAAGTAAACACAAACGTTAGTGAAGACTATTTAAAAGTTCCACAAAATGGTTACGAAATCCATCTCCAAATTTCAGTACCATATGTAAAAAGACAATACAATTAAAGTAGTCTAATGTTCCTAACATTAGGCAAAGATATAACATGGTTGGGAATTATCTAAGCAATTGAGGCAAAACACCATGTTCCTTAAATGAGGAGGAAATGTGGTGAAGATGAGAATTCTCCGAAATTGTAAAACAGAGTTTTAACTCTGTTCCAATTAAAACTCTAATTGCATATTTTACAGAACTTATTATAAACATAAAATTCATTTGGGAAAATAAAGAGAATACTTATAAAAAGAACAGCGAGAGGCAACAAGCTTTACCTGAAAACTGATTTTATTTTAATGCTGAAATAGTCAAAATAGTATTTTGGAGATTTGCTCTGAAACATAAGCCTAGACCAACAGAACAAAACAGGAATGGAATAGATTCTGAAAGAAGCATAAAATCTAACATGGAAGATATTAAACAAAACAACAAACAGATATTCTTAATGGTATCTGTGGAGCTAGAGATCAATAAGTGGAAAAATTAATTGAACTCACTTCAAATCAGGAATATTAAAGAATCAAATTTTTTAAATTGTGAGGATTAACAAAAATAGAATACAGAAAGAGATGGTTAAAGAAAGGGATCAATAAATTTTTTTCAAGCCATAGAAGTACTTGCCCTCCTCAAAAAAGACAATTTAGACGAACTCTTAGAAGATCAGGAGAGAAGGCTAGAGAAGGCTATTCTATATGCCACTTTCTTTATATTTTTTTATATGTCACTTTTAAATGAGACAATTTGTTATTTCATGATCTGGAGAGTTCTGGAAATCATCATACCTCTGGGTCCCTGGGAGCCATAACTCCTTACTTTCAGGAGAATGGTATGTACATAGGGAAGGATTAAAACCTGCCCGTAGACCTTCCCCCTGGTGACAGGGAACCTGTCCAACTTCAGGTACCAGCATCTGGTACCAGTCTTGGTGGCCAGCTTTGTGTCTAAGGCTTTTTTTTTTTTAAATTAATTAATTAATTGGCAGTGTTGGGTCTTCATTGCTGCACATGGGCTTTCTCTAGTTGCAGGGAGCAGGGGCTACTCTTTATTGTTGTGCACCGGCCTCTCATTATGGTGGCTTCTCTTGTGGAGCATGGGTTCTAGGCGTGTGAGCTTCAGTAGTTGCGGCACATGGGCTCAATAGTTGTGGCTCACAGACTTTAGAGCGCAGGCTCAGTGGTTGTGGTGCATGGGCTTAGTTGCTCCGCCGCATGTGGGAATCTTCCTGGAGCAGGGATCAAACCCGTGTCTCCTGCATTGGCAGGCGGATTCTTAACCACTGCGCCACTTAAGAAGTCCATGTCTAAGGCTTTTAATTCCAAGATAAAGTGGCTACTATCCCAGGAAAGGGCAGAGACCAGCAAAGAGGGCTGTGGGGTCACATTTCTGAGGAGCTCAGGGAGGTAGAGAGCAATTAAGGGCTCTGTCTGCAGAAAACAGGAAGGGCCTTGGAGGAAAATTATGCAACTGGGATTCAGGTTCAAACTGTTTCTACATCACCCCTCTTATGAGATTCCAGGGCGTGACCATGAACCTCAGGGGCAGCTCAGGTAGAAGAGCTGTAATGGGAAGAGTATCTGACTATCATTAACCACGTGATGACTGGGTGTCATCCTGGAGAATTGTACGTGTGTGTGTGTGTGTGGGGGGGGTGCCAGCAGTGCTGGGAGCCAGGCTGCATCACACCCAAGCTGATCCCAGCAATAATTCCGTGCCTACCAGAGGGCAGAACATTAACCCTTTATCCATTTCCGTTATTGTTCGAAACAGGGAGAGAAAAGTGGAAGAGATACCCTGCACCATTTCCCATCTCCACAGGCACCTTTAAAACTGCAACAGCTTCACCTGTAAGAACAACAGATATTTTAGGAAACCTATCTTTCTTTGTGTATCAGATACATTCTTGCCACTGTGTGCTACAAGATAGGATTCTATTTTAAATACATACAGGGGAGCTGACATTAAGGGAACCCTTTGGTAAAACAAACTTGTAAAGCAAATAATCACTGAATAAATCTGTCTCTAAATCTGGATTTTCATATTCTAGATCAGAATTGCCTGAAGGAAGTGCTCTCTACTCATTTATCTTCTGCTCAAATTAGAATTCATCTGTAACCATGCAACCTTTAGAATATTACTTCTATAACAAGTCACCAAATGCATATGCTTTAACAGTCCAACTCCATCAACAACTTTAGCTCATTTTTTGCCTTTTTCCATACTTCAGAAAAATATAGGTATCTTATTGAACAGAGGCACGTTCTGTTTCTTTGTAAAGGCTTAGGGCTTTACACAAAGAAGGATGTACAAGGCAATTATTATGTAAAAAAGCTCAGTCTCACTAGTAATCAGAGAAATGCAAATTAGTGCCCCCTGGACACCTGCCTATTCCTAGTTTAAGTTCTGGGCTAGGTGGCTGACAAGTTTGAGTTGAGAGACCTTAGGGCACCTCTCTTTAAGCAGAGCTATGCTTATATACCTTAACAGCAGACGGGGCAAAGCCTGTCGAAACAAATGCTCAATAGTTTTAATTTGTGGAAAGGAAATGGTCTTTGGAAAAATAAAGTTCTTAATGCTCTGCAATATTTTTACACTGTGGTAGGGCTCAGAGTGCTGGAGAAAGCACTTTGAGATCAGAAATCCAGCCATGTTATTAGTAATTCATTTGCTTTAGCACATGTGGGAGATAATGCATTCCTTGGCCCTGTGGCCCAGGTGGTCAGCTCTGCCAGCAATAATTTGGAAGCACTTTTGAGCAGACGGCCACGTGGGCTGCTGCAGGGTGGCGAGGAGGCTGCCCTTCTGCTGCAGCTGCTAAAGCAGCTGGGTTGGAGGCTTCTCCCTTTGTTTGGTTAAAACAAATTTCCAGGTTTAGCTGACAATAGTGTAGCCTGCAGCCCAGACCCACTGCATGCATATGGGAATGCTCTCCGCCAGCCCTTCTTGGAGCGGTGGCGCATTTTCATTTTCACCATAAGACCTGATTGAACTCAGATTTCACATTATCTAAATGTCACACAGTGGCGGGGCCATAGGGTGGGGGTGGGGCACAAGAGCCACGGATTAAAATCTAGAGTGGATTCCTGGGCATTTTCAGCATATCCTGTGTCAGATTATAAAAATGAGCCCTTTAAAATAGTAGACAAGTGACTTCTCTGGTGGTGCAGTGGTTAAGAATCTGCCTGCTAATGCAGCGGACACGGGTTAGATCCCTGCTTCAGGAAGATCCCACATGCTGCGGAGCAACTAAGCCCGTGTGCCACAACTATTGAGCCTGCGCTCTAGAGCCCGTGAGCCACAACTAATGAGCCCACACTCTGCAACTACTGAAGCCTGTGCACCTAGATCCCTGCTCCGCAACAAGAGAAGCCACCAATATGAGGAGCCCACGCACCGCAATGAAGAGTAGCCCCTGCTTGCTGCAACTAGAGAAAGCCCGTGCACAGCAACAAAGGCCCAATGCAGCCAATAAGTAAATAAATAAATAAAGTAAAATAGGAGACATAATGCTTAGTAAATTCACAAGAAGCATGAATTTTACTTATTCATCTCACTTAATTAGACTAATCAGGTAATCAATCTATCAAACCTCAATATTTACTCAACGTATCTTCAATTGTCAGTGGTAACGGAGGAGAGCAAAGATACCCGACACATGGGCAGCCAACAAATATTTTCATTGATTATCATACAAATCAGTGTTTGATCAAAGAAAATGTTGGACACATAGATATTCAACTAGTACTTTTCACTGATTGAGTATTATACAAATCAGTGGTTGATAAAAAGAGATCACCCACTAGTTCATCTGCAGACTGAGCTCGCACGAAGTGATGTTCTCTCACAGTTGGTGTGCCCTTCTTTTAATTGTTTTGCTCAGGCTGGTGCTGAAATGAGCTTGCATTTCTCGGTCTGCATCGATTAACGCTACAGCGAAGTGGCCAAGAAGTGTGCTGTGTGAGAAGAGGGATTGAATTTAGGATTAGCATTCGTACAGCATTTGCTGGGGGTGGCAGCAGAGGCAGCTGGTTTCTTCATTCATGCAGAAACTTGCTTTGTTCACATGATTGTAGCATTTTGATGCCAACATGCAAAACAGTCCTTCATACATTCCCTTTTATCAGTTCCCGTAATAGGCTAGTGAAAGCTGTGACGTCACTTTCCAGATACCCTTTACGTGATCACCAATTAATGGATTTGTCAGGAACCAGTGTCTTCTGAGTGCCCATCAATCACCCTTATTGAAGGGCAGGATTGAAACCATCCTCATCCATTGTCTAGCCAGAGGAGAGGAGGAAAGAATCCAGGCTCTTGATACGTCACCTAGGGATTCACCAGGATGGTGGTAAGTGCCAGCCCTTCCATGAAGCTTTGCTCAGCCATCCTGCCTCCCTGACGTCCCCCATCTGTGATCTCTTACCACACCCACTGCTTTGCCTCTCCTCTTGATGTTTACTGCTGCGGAGTATTATTCTGTACCGGTTGCATGAGTGGTTTTTTTGTTTCTTTTTTTAAAATGTATTTATTTATTTATTTTTGGCTGCGTTGGGTCTCCGTTGCTGTGTGCAGGCTTTCTCTAGTTGTGGCGAGCAGGGACTTCTCTTCGTTGTGGTGCTTCTCAGTGTGGTGGCTTCTCTTGTTGCAGAGCATGGATTCTAGGCTCACGGGCTTCAGTAGTCATGGTGCATGGGCTTAGTTGGTCCACGGCATGTGGGATTTTCCTGGACCAGGGCTTGAACCCATGTCTCCTGTGTTGGCAGGTGGATTCTTAACCATTGCGCCACCAGGGAAGTCCTTCATGAGCGTTTATCTTCACTCATTCATTCAGTAGTGGGATAGATTGGATGATCAGGCCTGCGAAGACATGATACTTGGCTGATATATCAACGATAAATGTTGCTGGTTGGGTTGCAGACTGAGATCAGCAGACACGGTGTTGATCAGGGAGTGCTTTTGGGATCGACACCCATGGAATGGAGAGGAAGGACGCAGCACTGGGCAGAGGGGGAAGCTGAGCCAGAAGTAGTCCCAGTGAAAGCCTCAGTCAACCCCACAGGGGCCCTGGGGCTGAGATGGCCTTTCAGAATTGCCCTGAGTTGAGGTCGAGGCCGGGGGAAGGCATTTATGCCTTTGGATCTAATCAGTCATTAAATGTGGGCTGTTCTGAAAAGGAAACGTGACCCTGGGAAAGGCAGCTCCCTTTAACTGAGACAACTCCCAAAGGGGGCTGACAGCTGAGGGCCGTCTGCCGGAAACACTTTCAGCAGCTGGGGAAAACGTCCTTCATTTCTGAAGAGGGATCTCAGCTGTGTGACACAGAATCCACAAGGATGAAATACCAACACATGGAGGGAGCATTCCGGATAGAGGGAACAGCAAATACAACAGCCCCAAGACTGGACGCGTGTAAGCAACGGGAAGGAGAAATGAAAAGATGTTAAGCAGAATGTGGTGGAAGACAGGGACTGGAGAGGCAGACGGGAGCTTCTGGGCTGTGAGTGTTGTATTTGTTCCAGTAGCAATGGGAGCTATTTGAGGGCTGTAAGCAGGAGAATAACAGGATTTGTTCTTTTAAAGATCACGCTGGCTGCCCGGTGTAAGTGGGGAAACGGTAAGAAGCGATTGTAGCCGGTGGGGTGAGACCATAGTACCTTGGATTAGGGTTACAGCAGTGAAGCTGGGGAGAAGCGGTCAAGTTTGGGATTTATGTTAGGGGTAGAGCGAATGGGTCTTGCTGATCAGTTGCATATAGGATCTGAGGTTAACAGGAGAACTCAAGATGGCGTCCAGGTTTGTAGGCTGCCCAACTGAGGAGAGAGTTGGAGCTTTAGGTGTGGAAGATGGAGAAAGAAATATTTTGGGTGTCAGAATGTGTGAGTAGAGGACAGAGGGACAAAGGAGAGTTAAGGATGGCTCTGATAATGCCATTTACAGCAACATGGATGGACCCAGAGATTATCATACTAAGTGAACTAAGCCAGACAGAGAAAGGCAAATACTGTATGATATCACTTACATGTGGAATCCAAAAAATGATACAAATGAACTTATTTACAAAACAGAAATAAACTCACAGGCATAGAAAACAAACTTATGGTTACCAAAGGGGAAAGGAAAGGAATAAATTAGGAGTTTGGGATTTGCAGATACACACTGTTATATATAAAATAGATAAACAACAAGGACCTACTATATGGCACAGGGACCTATATTCAGTATCTTGTAATAACCTATAATGGAAAAGAATTAGAAAAAAGAATATATATTATATAAAATATATATATAAAGCAATTACTGTGCCGTACACCTGAAACTAACACAACATTGTAAATCAACTATGTTACAATTAAAAAAAGAAAAGAATTGTTCTGGACATGGTAAATTTGAGATTCCTGTCTTAGTCTTGGTTCCCCAGAAATAAATTCTGAGACAGGAGTCTGAGTGCAATAGTTTATTTGGGAGATGATCCGAGGAAACACAAGTAGGGAGATGGGGAAGAGAGGTAGGGAAGAGAAGGCAGCCGATAGAGTGTACTTTATCAAGCAAGTTACCAATGTATAGACAACCAGAGCTTAATATCACTGGGGACTCTGGGAGACAGTAGAACATGCATTTCAGAGTGTGCCCAGCCAAAAGGTAAGCATGCTAGAATATTTGTCAGCCCTTTCTGTGAGTTCTTCTGGAATCATTAATTCCTTGGCACTTCTGGCCTGCTTGAGCAGAGTGGGCTCTGACAGCCAGACAAAGTCCTTAAGCAAAGAGGTAGCTGCTGGCAACCGGAAGTCAGGCTGGTGGGCACTGAAATGGTAAGAGTTGAAGGGATACTGGTGAGAAGGAAGAAGTTCAGAGTCAAGGCCTAGTTAAGACACCAGATAACACAAGGAGGTGGGAGTGTCCAGGGAGCCAAGTGCAAGGGTGAATCCCATAGTTCAGTCTAGAGTCACAAAGAGGAGACAAGCAGCCATGTGAGGCAATAGATGGATCAGAGTGAAGCCCGTGGCAGAGCTTATTGGCACTCACACATCTTTTCAAGGTGCCAAGTCAATATGAATAGTAACTATGTACAGTTCCAGAATCTCAGTGGATTGATTAGAATTGAGTGGATCATCAAGGGATATCAGAGTTGCTTCTCTGGGGATCTTGCCTGAAGACTGATTAGGTGACTTTTTCAAGGTCATCTATAGACCCGAGGTTCTTTAAGTATCCCTCTTTTACAAGTGCAGAAACTGGGATGCAAGAAAGATGAACGTTTTTCTTAGACTCTAAAAATTTGCTGGCTTCCCTGCTAGAGAACAGTGCACACGTGAAAGCTCATCTCAGTAATTTTTACCCATGAAGGGGGCTTGAGTATTTTATCAATATTCATGGAAAATGGTTTTTTAAAGATAATAAGCTTGTCAAAACATCTCAAACCTGAAGGTCACATTATTCAGAATTCTTTTCATCTCATATCACGCTTCAGTTTTGTCATGACAGCCCAGCTCAAGTTCCCCAGGCAATAGTAGTTACTCCATTACTTAATTGAGGTCCTAATCAATTAGGATCTATTGTCAAATGTAATCATCTATTTATTTTAAATGGGCTTTCTTTACTGAAGCCACCAGTAAACGGGAGTGTTGAGATCTTCCTCAAGAATAGTTGAATTTAACCTCTCACTGTTTTGCTTTCCCAGCCCCGGGGTCATCTTATGTTCTAGAACCAGTAAGTATTTTCAAGGCATGGGTCTTTCTTAGACCTAAAAAAGTAAAAGCATTGTAATTTAAATATAAACTGCAGTCCGATTCAGGAGATACTTCTCCAGCATCTCCCGGACACCATGGGATAGCTGTTATTTCCCTTTCAGCTCCAACTCCTGATTTAGTGATCTCTACCTGTTTCCTTCGTGTTTGTTTGGTTTAACTTTGCTCTTGAAAAGTGTTTATGATCCTGACCAAATGAACTCCACCCTTTAGGTTCTCACTAACTCCTAGTCAGGGGTTCTTAACCTGAAGCTCAGGGAGCCCTGAGAACATATAGGGCTAAGAATTTATAGGTTGGTTTCAAGGATTCCACGGACAATTTGAAATTATACAAAATTTGATGTGGCTCTGCATTTAGGCTTTCCCAGGGTAAAGGTCTTTCCACAGCTTCTTAAAGAAATCGATGACCTCAAACAAGGCTAACCACCACTTTGTTCTTCTTATCCCCATTTTTAAAAAGGTTTTGAAACCGAGTCTCTCTAAAAGCGAGTTCTCTTACCAAGTTCATGATTAATCTCTCTGTCTGAAACTTTATTCCATTTCTTGTCTTCTCTGACTGCAATCCTGTGCTAAATAAACACTGGTCAGATGACTTAAATTGCCGTAGTCGATAACATCATTAATATACTAAAATTGCTATTATAGATGTCATCATTAACGTGCAAACTCAGGTTGTTTCTCCAGGGCAAGATGAGG
This sequence comes from Hippopotamus amphibius kiboko, assembly GCF_030028045.1. Taxonomy (NCBI): domain Eukaryota; kingdom Metazoa; phylum Chordata; class Mammalia; order Artiodactyla; family Hippopotamidae; genus Hippopotamus; species Hippopotamus amphibius. The sequence goes on from NC_080196.1 coordinate 98,201,718, forward strand.
TCTCAGGCCCCCAAGCCATGGACCATCTGGCCAGAGAGTCATAAACCAGACACATCCTGACTCCCAAAACTCTGGTTAAGAAACACCACAAAAATGTCACAAGATGATGATTAACCCCAGTCTCTTTGTCTTCCCCTTTGAAAAACCCTTAATTCAAAGATCAAGTTGGAGTGAATCTGAAGCTTATCTCCTCCATTGCTTGGCACCCTGCAAGAAATCCTCCCTTTGCTGCTAACACCACTGTCCCAGCTTGGCTTTCTGCGCTGTGGGCATCCGAGCCCTTTGCTTGTTTACAGTTTCACACAAATAAGTTTCCTTTGTTCAGTATTTTCCCTTTCAACCAGCTCTTCAGGGCATCAGCTGGGCCACTCCCCTTCACTGAACCAACCTAAACTAGCTTCTGCAAATCTTCCTTTTGCGTTCCTGCCAGATAACTCTCATGTATACTCCAAACCCAGAGGGCAACGTAGAAAATTATTCCTCACTCTCTCATTCTTAATGTGTTTGATTTTTTTTTCTGGAATGGATATTATTAAGGGTTTGTCTTTGTCCTCATTTCCTCAGATAGCATTTCCTTCTGCTATTAATGTAAGCCACAAAACGCAGTAGTCTCACAACCTTGTCACCAAGAGAAGTCTGGTATTTTCAAATCACATAGCAGTTGTTACAGACATTTTGAAATTAGTTTTCACTCATTACTACTTTTAAAATTCACGGTAGTTATTAAATCTGGTGCTGCATCTTGTCATTTAAGCACACATATAACTGTTGTTCAAGAACAAAATTCCACTGAGTAAAATATAAAGATCTAATTGGCTTTACTGAACCATTTGAGTCAAGCAGCATGTCATCTAGCAAGTGGAGGGGAGCTCTAAAGGGGGGACAGAGAGTGAAAGATTTTAAAGGCGGGACAAAGAAGTTACAAACAGAAAAAAGGAATTATTTCAGATGAGGTCATCTCCCTTTTGGGAATAAAGGGATCTTCTAAGGTGGGTTACCTCATCTTCCTGTGGGGGATGGTGAGGGCCCATGAGACAGATGACTTCATTGGTGCTGACCAGAAAATTCCTGACTGACCAGTGAAGACTACATTCCTGGGGGAGGTTGAAGCTTCAGTTAGATTAGGTATTAAGCCTTGCTTTGGTGGCGTGGGCCAGCATAAGTAACTCCATTTGGGGCCTGCGGGTTTTTGTTTTTGTTTTTTTAATACTATATGACAAATGTATTTCCTGATGTTTTGTCAATTGTATTTCAGCATAAATATTTTCCTTTATAATCCTATGCATTTTATTTTATGCATTTAAAAATATTATTGTGAAAAAGGGTTCATGATACCAAAAAAGATAAGAACCTTTAATCTGAAAATAGGAGTTCCAGAAAGAAAACAAGATACCAGGGAAAATTATTGAAAGAAGAAAATATTTCCAAAATGGAAGGATATTAATTTGCAGATTGCATAGGGTCTCCTTGTATTTAGATCAAAAAATGAGAAAGAGCCCCATCAAGATCTAGGATCATGAAGTGGTTAGAACCTATGTGATAAAAATCCCAAAAATCTTGCGAAGAAGAAATAAAATAATATACAAAGAATTGGGAATCAAGAATTCATCAGATTTCTCATCTGTAACACCAAAAGCCAGAAGACAATGGTGCAAAGCCTTCAAAAAGGAAAATCATTTCCAGTGAGTGAAAATAGGAAAATTTTCCGATAATACAGGAGTCAAGAAATTTGTCTCTTGCAAAAGCACTGACGCTTCTGCTGCAGCAAAATGAAGGAAGAAATCACGAAAGCACAAGACATGGAATCCAACAAAGCTGTGATCCAACACGGGGAGAAATGAAACAAATTCCCACGATTCTGGTAAAGTGCGGTCCCAGGCTAGTATCTCTAGAGCAGTCTCAAAGGCGAGCACGAGGGGGAAGGATGTCTCCAAGAATAAATACAAGTGATAGTTTATATGTATGTTTGTTTATTTATATGTTTGTGTTTCAACATATTGGGAGAGTTCATCTCTGGCAGAGGTTTGAGGATAAATTAATGAGAACTACTTTTAAAACAAAACAAAGAGAGAAAAGGAAAAAGCTGTAGTTTTAAAAATTATTTAGAAATCTGGAGGTTAAATACAGAAAGAAACAGCTGAAAGAGTGACCGAATGGAATAGGACAGGGTTTCTCAACCTTAGCATATCAATATTTTGGACTGGATAATTCTCTGTCGTAAGTGGCTGCCCCATCCTTGGCTTCTACCTACTATATGACATTCGCATCCCCCCTTTTAATCATGACAATCAAAAATGTCTCCAGACACTACCAATGTTCCTGGGGAGGAAAGTCATCCCTGATGAGACCAGAAATAGAGGAGAGAGAGGAGGAGTGTTTTTGTTATGAGCCTTGTGAAACTATTTGATTATTTAAGTTCACTTAAATGTTCATTTATTGCTATGAAAAAAATTAAAATTAAATTAAATAATAGTATTCACAAATACCAATGATAATCAATTAGAAAATATACTTAAGGGAAAAAAGATATTGTTGACAATAGCAATAAAATTATAAGGTCACTAGAAATAAATCTCAAAGATGACAAAACTGTAATGGAAAAAAGTTATATCCATAATTAACTATGCAAAAAAGCCCAAGTGAAGATACACCATGCTCATATATGAGAAGCTAGAACTTCATAAAGAAGGAAACCCTTCCAGAAGTAACATATAAATTAGAGTTCCAATAATAATCTCCACAGGATTTTCAGTGGCTCTGACAAGCTGATCTTAAAATTCAGAAGGAAGAGAAAAGGGTTAGAAATATAGAATTAACGGAAGAGAATAGAGACACATCCACTCACATATGAAACTTGGTTTACAGCAGTGAAGGAATTACAAATCTTCGGAAAATGGATGGCCCATTCGATAAACAGCCCCAGGAGAATCAGCCATCCATATGAGGAAGTAACAGTGGATCACTATCTCATATAGAAATCAATTCCAGGTACATAAAAAGCCTAAATCTGAAAAACGAAATTGTAGATGAATGTATAGGAAAATATCTCAACAACATATGAGAACACAAATCACAATGGAAATCATTAATATATTTGACTAAATTAAAAATTTAAATTTCTTATAATCATATAGAAAATACGTAGAAAAGATAGGCACTCTGGAAGAAGCTATTGTAATGCATTAAGTGACATAGGATTAGTATCCAGTACATTTAAAGAACTTTTACAAATCAATAAGGATAAACTGATCTGAAAAGAAGGCATAGGAATATGTAGATCATTCTAGAAGGGGGAAATATGAAGTCAATAAGCCTATGAAATAGGGCTTACTCTCATTAGTCAATGGGGAAATGCTAGAAAGGAAAATTAACGTCCCCAAAATCTTCGTTTCATACTTATCAGAGCCTTGATTTAGTTCTGATATCCATTTCCTCCCCCATGTCTCAGGTAAAGCATGATTTAAGGCAATTACAGCCAACAAGCCACAAAGCCATGTCTGCCGTGCGGTTCTGGGAAAGCTCCTTCACTCTAAAAAGAAAAGATATCCATGCAAGTAACAGTCTTGGATATTGTGGGGTCTGCCAGCAATGCCTGGAGCTATAGCAGCCATCTTATGATTGTGAGTATAGTGAGCTTGAAATGAAGACATTGAAGATAACACAGGAGAAAGATGGAAGAAACCTGGTCCTTAATGACGTTGTTGAGCAGCTGAATTAACTAACCCTAGGACAGCTAAATCAGATTTTAGGGTGTGTTTGTGTCCGTGAGAGAGAGAGAGAGGAACAAATTCCCTATTGTTGAAGACATTCTGAGTTTGGTTTTCTAACACTTACAGCTTAAATCATCCTAAGTGTCTTTGACCCTAAACTGCAAACTACTCAAGGAAAGGCTTGTGTCTTGTTTACTTTTATCTTATGCACTTAAAACACTGCTAAAAAGAGGCTCAAAGATTCCTGACTATGTAGTCAGGATGACTCTGGACAGAATGGTAAAGTAATGAATTTTTTATATTTCTCTTTCTTGGTCCCCTCTTCTCTTTCACCCTTCCCCATCCATATGCTCCCACTATACCCACAAGAACTCCCCAGATTTCTTCTCATGCAACATAAGAGAGAAATGCCCTCCATGCCCCTTATCAAAAACACATCTCTCATCTTCCCATCCCCCGCCCCAGAGTCCCACTAACTACAAAGGTTAATATCATCAACCAATTGTACCAAAATGATTAATTCCTTAATTTAGGTTCTACCCAGATCACGTTTTCATTTTTACAGCTATCTACCCTTAACCAAAGCAGCAGCCAATGGTGGAAAAATGGAGCCCAGAGTTAGTGAGTGAGAGTATTGGGGCCATCGGGATATTTTTCCAGCACCTCTTGGCACCCACCATGTAGACAGGCATGCCTCTCACTCACCTTCCCTGTGGAGCCCACCCCACACGTGTCAGCTGGGACTCATGAAGGGGGAGTCACCCAGCAACTCCATGAGAAGCCTTGTAAGGAGTGAGTCAGGCTGAGCTCGTGCTGTACCCCAGGTGGTGGAACACGGGCATGTCTCTTCTCAGAACGATGCTGAATGTGAATTAATTATTTTTCTAACCTGGGCCAGCACTTGAACCATGGCTAACAGGTTGCCCAACTTTAACTGGCACCATCACTGGGAGTTTTGTTTCCAGGAAAGCCCATCACGTAAAATACAGTGTGAACAGCACCCCCTGGAGTTGTGTGAGGGCATGCTGCTAGTTTGGACTCAACAAACAATTAGGACACGTGAGGTGGCCTTGAGATGCTCTCTCTTCACTTGGTGAGTGGGAGAACTCTCCAGAATCTTCCAGTGCAGCCTCTCGCCAGCAGTGCTTTTGTGATGAGCAGGAGAGAGAGTAGAGACAGGTGTCAGGGAACATCCTTCTAAGGCACTGGATCTCAACCCTGACTGCATACTGGAGTCACCTGGGAAGCCATAAGAAACACTGATGTCTATGCCCGAGGTACTTGGTCGGGGGTGCAGATCGGACATCTGGGAAATTGGAATGTTCCCCAGGTGAGCCAGTGAGTGGCCAAGGTTGAGAATTACTGCTCCCAGGCTACCTTGGCTTGTGCCCTGCCCCGCAACACTCATATTCCAAACCCCCTCCTGTACTAGAAGTGTTTTCTTGTCTCCATAGCCTGAGCTTATGTTTTCTAATACCTCAGGCTCATTAGTTAATCTAGATAACACTCCTGAAGGGCAAGTCTGTGCTGTTTGTACATGTTTTGACATGAGGAAATCAAGCTCTGAGAATACAGGTATGATGTTTGTGATTTGTAAAGTGCCCTTTCTCTTTAGAGGTTATTTCAATTGTTAAAGTGAAAATTTTCTTTCTGCCCATCTCCTGAGGACAGAGCAAGAAGATAAGGATTTTTGAGTCAAGTACAAAATGATATGGTGAATCAGTGAAAGAAGTTTGACAGTTGAGACTGTTAAAAGTTGAAATGAGTTGCTTTAGGGAATTTATTTTATAAGAAACTTTTCTGGGGATAGTTTAAGGTATTTATATCTGGGCAAGAAAACTAAATAACGTGTCATAGATTTTCCCACATCTTTGGCTCTAAGAATGCTATACACACAGTTTCTGTTGCCCTCTGTGTTTCTCTCTGCAATGCATTTAGTATGTGGGAATCTACACACATGTTTGTATGTCTGTGGGTCTCAGTGCACATGAATGGTCTTTAATCCAGCATTTTCAGTCATCGGCAATAGAATCTCAACATATTTTCTCCAGGATTATGCCTTCATATCATTGGATAGCAAACCTTTTGTGTTTTAAAGCAGATTAACAAAGTCTTGCACAAACTTTATGAGATAGGTATTTAATTCAGTTGGTAATTTTTATTTATAATAATGGTGATCAATGAGGAGATGAAAGATATCTTGATGAATAAAAAACACTAATTTTTTATTTGGAAAAAATGTCAAACTTGCAAAAATAAAAATACAGAGAATAGTGGTAAATCCTTTTCTATGATTCACCTATAATAAATATTTTACTCTATTTGCTTTATCATTTTCTCCTGTTCTCTCTTCCCACTGCCCTGCCCCCTCCCCCAATTTCTTTCTGAAGGATTTGAGGACAAGTTAAATATGGCATGACCCTTTATCCCTAAATACTTCAGTGTGTTCCCAAGGATAGGGATATTCTATTAAATAATCATAATCTAGTTCTCAGCTTGATAAATTTACATTGATTCATACCCTACCATCCTTGCTCTAATTTTGTCAGTTAACCTAATAATGTCTTTTATGACATCTCCCCCTCCACTATACTATCCAGTCTGGGGTCAGTTATTTCATTTAGTTTTTATGTCTTTAGCCTCCTTTAATCTGGAGCATTTCCATTGTCTTTGTCTTTTATACCATTAACATTTTTAAAGAATACTGTTCCCTCATGCCTTTTTTAAAAAAATAGGACACTCTTCATTTTGGGTTTGTCTGATTTTTTTTGAAGATAGATGCATGTTATGTACCCTTGGCCAGAACACTGCACAGAAGACGTTATGTGCTTCTCAGAGAATCCTATTTGGAGGAACATGATGCCCATCTGTTCCTCATCAGTGATGTTCATTTTGATTGCTCAGTCTAGGTGTTGCCTGATGTTTCCACTGCATGATGACTTATTTCTTCCTCCCTCATAACTAAGGCACCTTCTCTGGGGAGACACTTTAAGACCATACAAATACTATGCTCCTCATCAAAAGGTCCCCCTAGATTTAGCATTCATTCATGATTCTTGTCTGTCCCAATCTTTACCTAGGTGCTTGCAAAATGATGATTTGGAGAAGACATGTTTAATTCCAATACTCCCTCCACATTTATCAGTTGTTCTGTAGCCCTAGTAAACAAAACAGAGCTCTCCCTTCTCTCCTATCTATCTGCCTATCTATCTATCATCTATCTATCTATCTACCATCTATCTATCATCTATCTATCATCTATCTATCTCTATCTCTTTATCTATCTATCATCTATCTATCCATCTATCCATCCATCCACCTATGCATCTATTAGGTGTATGCATGGATTGATGAATTCCTATTTTTCCAATGGTTTATAAATTGTGAATGTATTTAATCATTTTGGTGCTCAGATTGTATCATATTTGGCCAGTGGTAGACCAGTGGCTTCTGTATCTTTGTGATATGCCCCTCATTTTTTGGAGTATTTCCTTATTTTCTGGCATAAAGAAATGTTCCAGGCTGGTACAGCCCTCAGCTTCAGTCAAGCTCAGGAGGCCACATGCTTTCAGATCCTCATCCTTGAACTTTTCTAAGTCCTCCTCGGGCTCCTGGGACCTGCCAGGGCCAGCAGTGTTATCCAGGTGGGGCACCATGTTTCACTTTTTCCCTTTGGGGTCACTCCAGGTTAGGCCACCAGCACGGTGCTGACATGCTGATTTGGGGTGACCCTCACTCATCTGGACACAGGATGAGATTAGAGGTTTGGGCTGTCGTCCACTGCAGGCCCTTGGACTTGAGCCCAAGTGTAGGCCTGGGCATCAGCTTCCACCTGTCCATGTTCTGATCTACAGCACGTGGGCCTTGCCTCTCACTGCAGAGGGTTTTTGAGACCCTTGCTCTGTAATCAGTTAGTTAAACTGCACGGTCTGAGAGAACAACCCCAAGACTCCCCTCCCTTCTGACACCCGTTACAAGTTTTGGAGGTGCTCAAAAAATCACCTTCAGATTTGATCATTTAATAGAAGGACTCCCAGAATTCACCAAAAACTGTTATATTTATGGTTATGGTTTCTTTTTTTTTTTTTTAATTTTTTTTTTTGGGGGGTACACCAGGTTCAATCAACTGTTTTTATACACATATCCCCATATTCCCTCCCTTCCTTGACGCCCCCCCCTCGAGTCCCCCCCACCCTCCCTGCCCCAGTCCTCTAAGGCATCTTCCATCCTCGAGTTGGACTCCCTTTGTTATACAACAACTTCCCACTGACTATTTTACAGTTGGTAGTATATATATGTCTGTGCTACTCTCTCGCTTCTTCTCAGTTTTGGTTATGGTTTCTTACAGGGAAAGGATCCAAATTAAAGTCAGTGAAGGCAAGCGGCACGTAGGACAGAGCCTAGGAGGGGCCCAGATGCAGAGCTCTGGTCTCCTTGTGGAGTCACAGACAGCATGGCCTCCTCCCAGCCACAATGTGTGACAACACACGGGGAGACTGCTGACCAGGGAAGCTCACCTGAGCCTTTGGTGAAAGTAAAAACTGGGGCTTAAGCATCTCCTGCCCACATGACTGACCTTTAGTCTCCAGCCTTCCTGGAAGTTGGGCTAATAACTTTAGCCTCTAGTTCCTCTACAGATCAGCACTGATATGGCATGGCCCAAAGCCTCCACTATAGATCACACCACTAGATTGTCTGGCCAAGGCTCCCACGCAAACAAAGACATCCCATCAGGCAGGACATTCCAGGGGCTGGGAGATCACCTCCTAGTAGCAGAGGGTAAAGGCCAGCCCTCTCTGGGTGAAAAGAATTCTTCACTACATGCTCCACAATGCCAATGAGGCTTCCCATTCTACATCATTTCTTGTCCTCCAGGGCAGTCATAAGCCATGCCCGAGGTGGAATACACATTTCTTGCATAAGTGGTATTGCTCTTCTCACTCTACCCATGAGTCCCTCATGTGTCCTCCCTGCAGTTGGTGGTGTGTGTAAGGAAGGGGTGTGGTCGTTGAAAGAGAGTGAATTCCAGGAATGCAGTGATTAAGGCCTGGGGAGTTCAAGAGATGACATGATTGGAAGACGTTGTTCTACACGTAGGCTATAAAATTCAGAATGGGAAATGTAACACGTCCAGAAAACAGTTTTTGTTTTCCTGCATACTTTAGGCGTCATGAAGATGATCCACAAAGCTCAGCAACAACCTTTGATTAAGTCACTGGAAGTCTGCATTCACGGGCTGCTCAATGAATGATGCAACATCATGAGTAAATGGTATTAGAGACCTGCAGAGGCAAGAAAATCTGTATCACTTCAATAAGAACAAGTCCTGAAGAGCCATGGCATTGTGAGTAATAAAATAGTGTTGCTACCTTTTATTTCGTGGTGAGAGATATAAATGTAGCCAAGGACAGTGCTTTCGACAATAAAGAACAGGAAAGGATGATGCTTGGACACCAGGAAGAAACCCCATGGGTAGTGTTTGAACAGTCAACACATAGTTAATAACTTCTCTATCAGTTAGTCTGAACATACAGTGATAAATCCTGTATGGGATCATATAATGATGAATCCTATATGTTCTTGTGAATTTTGTGATACATTTTCTAATCACAATTTTTACATAGGCGAACAGCCTGCGGAAATTTTAGGCTTGGTGTCCCACATATCCAGGGGCAGCCCTCTTTCTGGCCCATCTTGTACCTAACCTGCTCCAGTCCCTGGAAAATCAGTCTTTTCTCCACTGTTTCATGGAGCCTGTTTCACGGTACCGGAGACCAAGATCTAGGTATTAGTTAGATGAACCTGATGAACATACAACTTTGAACTTGGGGTTATGGTTAACAGTGTCAGTCTTTTATCAGCTTCACCATCTGTAGTGGATACTTGTCCTTTGGGGAAGTCCAATATCCAGCCCTCTCTACTTTCTGTTACTACCCCACCTTTCATGAGGTGTCTCTGTTGTGTATGGTTGTGAGAGTTGGTGGCTTTATCACTATGGAAATGAAAAGAGCCATCTGCCCCTCCTTACCTGAATAGAATCACATGACTTAGCCTCAGCCAATTGGATGCTTTCCCCTGGGAATTTAAATCTTGAGCAAGTATCACAGGAATGTAGATAGTTGGAGGTGATCTCAGTGGCAACGGTGTGTGGTGGAATCTCTGCTTGGATTCCTATTGTCTCACCGTCCCAAATTCCCTTGGCTTTTGACTGTTTCCCAAGGTAAATTTCATCTTCTGCCTGTTGACTTTTAAATATTCCTTTACAATTTTCACATAAGATAGCCAGGATTGATTTTGTTTCTTAAGAAAAACGATGAATACTGACTGAATCAGAATACTATTTATTTCTGAGTTTGTTGTGGTTGTTGTTGTTGTTTGGTATCAAGAAAAATTTGATTCAGTGAAGTTTTTGCAAATGGTAAAAAATTTAACAGCTTGTTTTGCAATCTCAGGATACACTTACCTAAAGTCTACCAGAAGTTCAAGAGTAGAGGTATAGGAAATTTCCATTTCAAAGTATGTAAAATATCTAAGAACAACTCATAATCCTTTCGGTGATTAATTTTGAATGTGTTAAGAAACAGCTTTCTCAACCACTTACAATTTTTGCTGTTCATAGAAAATACTTTCCAAATATAACATTATGAAACGTTCAGTGATATAAATAAAAAGAAACTCAGAAATCTCAGTGCTCATTCCTGACACTTATTTACTCAAAGTTTTAAAACAACCAAATTTATTTTGAATTGCATATTAGGAATAAACCATATTTCATTTTTATTCTTGATGAGTTATTTACATTTTATTTACATAAGTATATTGATAAAGAAATGGATCAGCACAAATCAGGTTAATCTTTTGGCACAGTTAACACATTGGCAGTCTCCATTATGTTTAAATTTGTTCCTATCACATTGGAGTATATGTGAGAATGTGCTTTTACAGTTCTAAAAAAATCAAGTGTTTTTCTTCCAGCTTTATTGAAATATAATTGACATACAGCACTGTGTACAATTAAGGTGTACAGCATAATGATTTGACTTACATACATCATGAGATGATGACCACAATAAGCTTAGTGAACATCCATCATCTCGTAGAGATACAAAATTAAAGAAATAGAAAAAAAGTACTTGTTCCCTGTGTTGAGAACTCTTTGGATTTACTCTCTCAACAACATTCAAATATAACATACAGCAGTGTTAATTAAGCTTACTGTGTTGTACATTACATCCCTAGTACTTATTTATCTCATAACTGGATGTTTGTACCTTTTGACTTTCTTCATCTAATTTCTCCCTCTCCCCACTCCCACCTCTGATAACCACAAATCTGATCTGTTTTTCTATGACTTTGTGAAGTGTAATTGATCCACAACATGATGTTAGTTCCTGTTACGCAACATTGCGATTTGCTATTTCTATATATTTCAAAATCATCACAAGTCTAGTTATGATCTGTCACCATACAAACAAATTACATAATTATTGACTGTATTCCTCACACTGTACACTTCATACTCATGACTCATTTATTTTGCAGCTGAAAGTTTATACCTCTTAATCTCCCTCAACGCTTTCCCTGCTTTCCCCGACCCCCTCTCTCTGCAACCAGCTGTTCTCTGTATTTATGACTCTGTTCCTGTTTGGTTCTGTTTGTTCATTTGTTTTATGCTGTAGATTCCACATATAAGTGAAATCATACAGTATTTGTCTTTCTCTGTCTGACCTATTTCACTTAGCAAAATGCCCTCTAGGTCCATTCGTGTTGTTGCAAATAGTAAGAGTTCATTCCTTTTTTTATAGCTAATATTCCATTGTATATATATACACCATTTCTTTATCCATTCATCTATTGGTAGGCACTTAGATTGCTGCCATATCTTGGCTATTATAAATAATGTTGCAATGAACATTAGGGGCACACATATTTTTCTGAATTCATGTTTTTGTTTTCTTTGGATAGATACCCAGGAGTAGAATTGTTTCATTATACGCTGGTTCTTTTTTTAATTTTTTGAGGAACTTCCACATTATTTTCCATATTGGTTGCTCCAATTTACATTCCCACTAACAGTGCACAAGGGTTCCCTTTTCTTCACTTTCATGCCAACACTTGTTATTTGTTGTCTTTTTGATAATAGCCATTCTGACAGGTGTGAAGTGATATCTCATTGCAGTTTTGATTTGCATTTCCCTGATGACTAGTGATGTTGAGTATCTTTTCATGTGCCTATTAGTCATCTTATGTCTTCTTTGGGAAACTCTCTATTTAGATCCTCTGCCTATTTTTTAATCAGGTTGCTTGTTTTTTTGTTGTTGTTGTTTTTGTTTGTTTTTGATGTTCGGTTATAGGAGTACTTCTTATACTTTGGATATTAATGTCATGTCAGATAGATCTTTTGCAAATATCTTCTCCTGTTCAATAGGTTGCCTTTTCAGTTTGTTAATAGTTTTCTTTGCTGTGAAAAAGCTTTTTAGTTCAATGTAGTCTCATTTATTTTTGCTTTTATTTCCCTTGCCTGTGGAGACATATCCACCCCACCCCCCCAAATATATTACCAAAACTGATATCAAAGAATGTACTGCCTATGTTTTCTTCTAGAAGTTTTATGGTTTCAGGTCTTTAATCCATTTTGTATTTATTCTTGTATATGGTGTGAGAAAGTGGTATCGTTTGAATTTTTTGCAGGCAGTTGTTTGGTTTTCCCAATACTATTTATTTATTTATGTAATTGCTGAACATTTTTCAAAAAAATTCTTTTACATTCTTTTTTTTATACCCTTCTCCCTTATGGTTCATCACAGGATATTGACTATAGTTCCTTGTGCTATACAGTAGGACCTTGTTGTTTATCCCACTACCATTCATTGAAGAGGTTGTCCTTTCCTCTATTGTATATTCTTGCTTCTTTTGTCATACATTAATTGCCCACATAAGTGTGGGTTTACTTCTGGGCTCTCTTTTCTGTTCTATTGATCTATGTGTCTGTTTTTATTCCAGTGCCATACTGTTTTGATTCCAGTGCCATACTGTTTTGATGACTGTAGCTTTGTAGTATAGTTTGAAATCAGGGAACATGATACCTCTAGCTTTGTTCTTTTGTCCCAAGACTCTTTTGGCTATTTAGGGTCTTTTGTGTTTCCATACAAATTTTAGAATTATTTGTTCTAGTTCTGTGAAAAATGCCATTGGTATTTTGATAGGAATTGAGTCTGTAGACTGCCTTGGGTATTATGGTCATTTTAACAATATTATTTCTTCTAATCCATGAGCATGAGCCATCTTTCCATCTGCTTGTGTTGTTTTCAATTTCTTTCATCAGTGTCCTATAGTTTTCCAGGTATAGGTCTTTTGTCTCCTTAGTTAGATTTATTCCTAGGTATTTATTATTAGTATATAAACTAAAAAATAGCTTTTAAAAATCATTGTGAAAAGTAAAATATGGATTATAGCCTCTATGTAGAATCCTCAAAAATCTGCTGCATACCACAGCTCTCCTGGGCGTACTCTCTCTTCTCCTGTTTAATTTTTTAAATTGTACTTTTCTAGGCTTGGGTAAAGTTCTACCTCCCTCCTGACATCTTCCCTATGTCCAGCTGAAGTGGAGTCTCTCTCTTCCATGTGCTCAAAGCAAATAGGTCCCTTCCATGGCAGAAACAAGAGACAAGATGGGGCTTACCTTTGCTCACCATTTGGACTTGTATGTTTTAATTTTATTTTATTATGTATATGCTTTTCTCAAATATATTTCAAGCTCCTTAAAGTTCTGAGCTAGTTCTTGCACAGGTATTTGTCACTTGATCAGTGTCAAACTCCACTCTTGCCCTTCTGACCCATTTTTATCTAATTAGCATAGGGTTCCCAATCCTGTACCTACCACCTCTCCCATTTTGCCTCAACTTCATGCCACATGTACTATTTTTACTAGAGATTTTTCTGCAAATAAACTCAATTTTCATCTTAATTCATTTATTTTAAAAAGAAATTTTCCATAAATAGAAAACCAGTATTGTTTGTCACAAATTGAAGCTTAAACTTTTATTTTTTTTAAACAACGCCATTATCTATTACACTCTAACCAGCTAGTGTTGCCTTTGGGCTTTGAGACTAAGGGCAAAGGGAGATCAGCATGTGTTAGAGAAATTTCCTTTAACAAATCAGAGGGATTTGGAAGAGCATTGGAAAGGGAATGCCTTTCTTTGTCACAATGGGATTTGATGTGATTTAAGTTATCCACGTCAATCAAGGCCAGTGTGTGTCATGGGAGGCAGACACCCGCTGATTTCAGAAGCACTAATATAAGGTGAGCAATTGGAAGCTGAGAAAAAAGTCTTGTACTCTGCCTGAGTTCTTGCTTTGTGTGTCTTTCCCACTCACTCTGTAAGCTCTTCTCCACTCCCTCTTGCATTTCACTGTAAGACCTCTTCTCATTGTTATCTGAGCCTTACTTTTCTCATCTGTAAAATAAGAAAATTCTAACAGACATTCCTTTTGGTTGCTTCCAGCCCTGACTTTAACCAGAGTCTAGGATCACAAGATCATAAGGTAAAGCACTCATGGAGCCCCGGCACGCACTCCCTTTTACAATCGCCCCTCAGCAATGGATCGTTATGTATCAATAGCTCAGCATGGGCTCATTCACCCACTCATCTTCGCCCTGAAGGAGGATGGTGACCACTATTCCTCTCCCTTCACAAAGGACCCAAATGAAGTAGATAGAGATTCTTTCTCTCGCTCAAAGTGCTCAGGGAATACAAGAGGTATGAGCTTGGCTCTACCCTCCAGAGTTCCCATTGTTTCAATGATTGCTGGCCCTGTCACATTTTATTTCCATGAAGGGAAGAGAATCCTAGACAAGCTAAATATATTTTAGCATGTAATCCCAGTTTAAGTTAGCTGAAGGGCAACTGAGGTGTAAAATCATGCTGAAACCACTCAGAAATCATGTTTTAAAAATAGAATGTGGGGGACTTCCCTGGTGGCACAGTGGTTAAGAATCGCCTGCCAATGCAGGGGACAAGGGTTTGATCCCTGCTCCAGGAAGATCGCACATGCCACGGAGCAACTAAGCCCGAGAGCCACAACTATGGAGCCCACGTACCGCAACTACTGAAGCCAGTGCGCCTGGAGCCTGTACTCCACAACAAGAGAAGCCACTGCAATGAGAAGCTTGCGCACCGCAAGGAAGAGTAGCCCCTGTTCGCCGCAACTAGAGAAAGCCTGCATGCAGCAACGAAGACCCAACTCAGCCAAAAAATAAATAAATGAATAAATAAATTTATATTAAAAAATAGAATGTACAGGCCTCATAGGGCTGATGGCAGCTGGGATGTGCAGATTGCAAAGCTGGTCCTTCTCTTTTCCGGCAGCATGAACTTCTGGAAGCCCAAGCTTTCTCATTCATTAGATGAGAGATTTGGCCTAACCAAACCATCTTCATGTTCTCTCCTAGCAATCACCTTAAATATTTACCAAAACTCCCAGTTCTGAAAAAAAAATTTCAGGAATCAAATTTGTAATCAGTCCTAAAGCTACTAAATAATACCAAAAGCAAATAGGAGTTAAGATTTGGAAATTGACCTTTATATAGTAGTTAAAAAAAAATCTTAGGTGAGAAAATAAATGTGAATCCTTATAAATGAGAGAAAATACACTTCAACATGGTTCATGTTAATATATAAAGTCATCATTTCATATAATGCTATTTCTGAATGAGCACCTCATATTTCATTCTGAGCAATATTAGCAATAAAAATATTTGCCTGCAAATATATTTTGGAGCACTGTTGACTATCTGCCAAAATATTGGCAACACTCAACAGTTAATCCTACAAGCCTGTTTGCGAATATGTCCTATTTCAACACTAAACACTTAGGCCAACTCACCTGTCTAGTCATTTGCTGACAGCAAAGATACAGGACAGCTTGCTATCAGGCTAGCAAGGGTTACACAGAGAATTTTGAGACAGACTACTGTAGGGAAGGGAGAAAACCTTTTTCTTCTACCCTTCTAGGTTCTCATCTGGGGCTCTGTAACAAAAGACAGATTAACAAGAGAAAAGCATACACATCTATTTGATATGGTTTTACATGAGGCTGAGCCTTCATAGGAAATGAAGACCCAAAGAAATGGTTAAACCTGAGTGTTTGTACACTAGGTCGTATGAAGCATGGAACGTTGCAGAGAAATGTGATGGACCAATGGGTGTGAGCGAAAGAGAGTAAACTGGGGAAACTTAGCAAGGCCTGTTCATTTGGATTTTTCTCAGAGTCCCTCCTTCTTGGAGATAATTATGTGCCTTTCCTCTGAGCATAGGGAAGGCAGCTCTACACAAAGGTCAGGAGACCTGCTTTAGGGGAAGGTCATGGAGTCCCTCCTGCACCTACTGTTTCTCAAATTCCTTCAGCTTAAAATATTCAGTGTGTCTCCATATTTGGGGGTAGCACGCGCTGAACTCTTAGTTCCGAAAAGAAAATTTCAGGAATCAAAAAATTTCAAGTCACCGCAAAGCTAATGTGCTCCTCCATCCTAGGAACACTGGAATTTTCAGCAAAAAGCAAGCCTCTGAGATTCTGTAGCATAAGTGAGGGGTGAAGCTTGAGCCACTTCTACATTATCGGAAATGAGAGTCTAGACTTTTGTTACTGACTCTCATGTTACAGTCTCTATAGGAGAAGGCATTGAGAAAGAGCAGAGTGTATAATTTTCTCTCAGTAAAATCTGTCCCTGGGCAGGAGCAAGTTCAAGACCATCTGCAAAATGAAGTGGTCACTCTCAGATTTTTCTTGCAGTCCTAGCCTTCCCAATTAACTAGAGCGGAAAAACGAGTTCAAGTTATGTACTTTCTCTCCACTCTAAGAAAAACTTACCAAAAATATAGATAACCTCATTCACTCAGACCAGAGATGGGTAGACATCTCTTTGACTTATCTATGCAAACAGGTTATGCTAAGCAAGCTAATTAGGTAAATAGCACAGGGGAAGTTGTGGGGAAGAGGAGGGTGGGACTTTTCACCATTAAAGAGAAGCAGCCTTTAATCACTTTTTTTTTTTTTTGTGGCTGCAGCAGGTGGCTTACAGGACCTCAGTTCCCCAACCAGGGATCGAACTCCTCCCCGCCACCCACCTTCCCGCAGTGGAAGGGGGGAGTCCTAACCACTGGGCAGCCAGGCTGTTCCCTTTAAGTGCTTTAAGAAGCACAGATAACTAACAAGGACCTATTGTATAGCGCAGGAAACGCTGCTTAATATTACGTAACACCCTAAATGGGAAAAGAATTTGAAAAAGAATTGATACATGCATATGTAGAACTGAATCACTTTGCTGTACACCTGAAACTAACACAACATTGTTAATCAACTATACTCCAATATAAAATAAAAAGTTATTTTTTGGAAAAAAAAAAGCAGCATTGACTTCTTTTACAATCATTGGTGTACTGATTTTTTTTGTTCATTAAAGCAGGTAAATTTGGGTATTACTATTCTAACTACTAAAGATTCATGCTGAATTCCTAGAGAGATGACGTGCATGGAATTAGAGTTACAAAGTCTGAGCTGCTTACAACTGTCTATGAATCTAGTCTAGGTATTGAGTGTGGGGCTTGTGCTTTTTAGGTGAGATGGCAAATTGCCATAGGGGATATTAAAATGCTCTTCCAGGAATGATGTGATGCCTGGGGTTTCCTTCACAGTGATCTGGGAGGAGGGGGAAGAATGGAAAGACAGCGACATAGATGAAACAAGATTGGCCAAGAGTCCATCACTGTTGAATCCGGTGATGAGTACATGGCTGTTCATTATACTACACTCGATACTTGTTTGAAATTGTCCGGGATGAAATATTTTAAAGTCTTTAAAAAAAATTGCTCACAGAGGGAATATGGTCAGGAAATTGACGAGGATCGGCAAAGACACAGACAACAATGTGGCTGATGGGAAAACTCAGGACCGCAGGGAGGAAGCAGGCCAGCTGGGCAAGTGTGGGCAGTGAGCTGGCTGCTGTTGCAACTTGCGTTTTCACCCCTGCTTAGCTGGTGGGAGGGATCCCAAGAGGTCTGCCAGTGCCTGCCCTGGGTCAAACTGGGATGACAGCTAAAGATGCCTTCAGTGCTCTTTGAAATGCTCAGCCTCGGATTCTCCGCACATTCCCAGCAATGTCCTGTTCTGCAGGCCCACCTCCTCATCAAATCCCACTCAGTGAATGTTCCAGCTCATAAGACGAATGTTTTAAAAAACAGGATGGTGCTTTCCTCATTTGCATGTTTGTTCATGGCCTTCTCCCTCTGGGCTTGTCTGTACACGTGAGGGGGGGCAGAGAGGGAGTTCTAAGCAGTGAAGGGGGTGTTAGAACTGAGCGAAAGGAGAAAGAGAGTTGGTGTTCAGCTTCTGGCATCTCAAATAGGATTTCTGCCCAAAGATATAGTGTTACAAGCCATGCTTTGTGGAGAAATATGATTTACATTTTCTTTTCATCTCCTCTGAGAAAAAAGATATCAAGAGCCTAGTTCCTGGAACCAAAGGGTTTTGGATTAGAGAGGTCCCAGTGGTACATACAGGGGAGAGGAGAAAGCTGGACCTTCCACCCCAGCCATTGTGGGGAGAAGGAAGGGGACAGGCAAAGGCTGGGTGGAAGGCAGATGCTAACATCCTCATTTTCTCTCCCTGCCCCCTCAAGGAATAGGTTGGAGGCAGCTTTAGAAATATCTAGAAATGTCTTAAAAAGCCAGAAAGCAGCGGGACATGACTCCCTGTTCATGACTCTAGGCTGCCTGCTTGCACCCATTTGGCGAGAGCCGCCAAAGTGAATGCAGCCCTACAGCAGGGTGAAGCAGAGGGAGGGAGGATGTAGCTTTGAGGCAGTCTGGGACCTGGGACTCTTTACTGCAATGCCTGCACCTGGACACACCACTCCTTGGGCAACAAAATACAGAGAAACTATTGAAAATAACTGCCTGCATGTGCAGCTGGGGCAAATTATGGACAGAAAGATACAAAAGACCAAAAAACCCCTACTGCCACTTTTTGAAGAGCCTGGAGGGAAACAGGGTATTGGGAGCAAAACAGGGCACTGAGCATGCCCCTGCACTCAACACCACCAGAGGGGTGGGCAAACCACCTAAGCCACCCCTCCGGCCCGACCCCTGGACACGCCCCTACCCTCACCCCATAGAAGGAACAAGCTCGCCCCACCTCGGGGAGTAAGCAAGCTAGGGAACCTGTTGTTTGTTCTCGCTCCCCGCCTGCTGCAGCAGGGGCCCCAACAAAGCCTTGCCTGAATTTCTTGTCTGGCCTCTAGTCCATTTCTATGGATTGGGGAAGGCCGGGAACCCTGGTCGGTATCAGCTTCATGTGACACTAATGGAACCTCAAGGGTCCCATCTATAGGTGAGGCTGAGGAGGGGCTCAGGAGACCGCTGGATGAAAGTCCGTGAGCCCACCATGGGCCCACTAGCAGAGGCCAGATGGAGAACACAGCAGAAACTCAGCTAGGTTCATGGTGAAAGTAAAAGCAGAAGTTAGACTGGGCTGGAGTGTAAGGAGCAAGCAGCCAACCTGGGGACCAAGCCGAGAGAGCAAATGGTCCATTACCAGCTCCATGATGGCCGGGGCAGCGCGAGCAGCAACCAGGTGGACAGGGAGCATCACCCCAGGGACCAGAGGCGTGGAAGTTTCCACACAGATCTGCCCTCCTTCCCCAGTGCCTCAGGGGTTTATAATCTGAACACAGAGGTGTCATCTCAGAAGCCGGGCGGGAGTGGGGTGGGGAGAGGTGGTGGGAGGGCTGGGGGGTGATAGGGGGATGGGAGGATTTCTGCAGTACTCACCCTTTTTATGTAAAGAAAACTGTTGACATTATCACATCATACTTAGATTACCAGATTAGATGGGAAGTTCATTCATTTTTTTGCTGCCCAGTGAGCGGGGCTCTTGTGGAAGACCTTACATCTTATCTCAACATCTCAGTGCAGCATCAGAGACATTGGGATCTTGCGCGCATATTTTCTGTGGACTTTGTTTCAGTTGTTGCCCTTTTAGAAGTACCAGCTTTATCTCTGTGACTGAGGAAGGAAAGGCTGTGGGCACTGGGGAAGACACCTGCTCCTGCCAGCTGCCCCTTTTGGGATGCTGAGTCCTACATCTCATTCTGGGGCCTTCCATGGATAGACGGTCCACCTCACGTGCCACTGATGTTTCTTCAGCCACCACCTTTGTCTAAACCCTTCTATTGTCCCTCCATCCTCTGTGGATCTGAATGCTGACCCTTATAGTGACAATCAGGACCATATTGTACTGACACAAAAGTGCCAGGCTCTGGACCAAATGCTCTGCATCATCGTCACTTTTAATCCTTAACAGTTACCTTATGAGGTAGGTACCAATAATAGCAGCAGTTTCTCAATGTGAAAAGTGGAAGCTTAGAGAGTATAAATAACTTGAGCCCAAATAGTAAGTGGCAGAGCTGAGCTTTGAGCCCTTAGCTCTTAACTACCACACAGCTTCCACTCAGCTGCCCTGCGCCTGTGGAACACAAGGGCCGAGCTTGCTATGTTGGGTGCAATGTCTTCCTATGCTTGGCTCCTGGGCTTGGTCAATGTCCAGCCAGGCATGTCCCCGGCTGCATCTCCCAGTTGCCTTCCTCATCCCACAGCCCTGATTGCTGAGGTCCCTGCATGTCTTGCATCCTTTGTGATACTCCTATACCTTCACTTCACATTCACGACTCAGATGTTAGTATCACCTCCCCGTTTGTAGAGCCTTCTGTGACTCCCCATGGCAGAGAGTTGTTCCCTCCTGTGTGTTTCCATGGCATCTGGCATGTGGACAGGATATCTCACATGGAAACATAATTACATATTTATAGGACGATCACCCAAGTTGCACTGGAGGGTCCTCGGTGACAAGTCAATGCCATATTTACTTCTAAGGCTCTAGCCCAGAGAGGACATGGCAGAGACTGTGGGCTGCCTTGCTTAAGCCCCTTCTAATCCTCAACCAGAGTGTCTTCCAGCACATCAGAAGCCAGAAAGCAGAAAAACAACATTCAAAGCTAGGTTTCCATTAATTTAGGTCCTGCCAATCAAATGCACTCATGTGAGACTCTGATTCAAGACTGAGCTATGTTTGGAAAAAGCAAGGGGCAGGGCACCCATTTTGCTGGAATGGATCTTGGTTTTTAAATTGTGACAGCAATTCCTCAAGCCAGACAGATCTGTACAATCTGTAGTTCACATATATTTGTCACGGGGGAAGAAAAGAATAAATTTAATGAAACTGCCCTCTTAAAGGTTGCCAGCAACCTCTAAGAAGCCATATCAGTCCTCATCTCAGTGAACCTGTTAACTATGACTTTCTCACTTGCCTTTTCAAAGAAGGCGGGCTTTGTATTGTGTTTGATTAAAATCTACTAGAAATTCTGTTAAATCTGCATAGATTCTAGTTGACGGGAGGAGTGTGGGAAATAGTCACCCAGAAAGATAGTATAATCAAAGGAAGGACTGTTGCTGGGCAGCAAAGCTGAGGCAGGCTGGGGCCTGGGGCCTGGGACCCTTAACTGCAGTACTTGCACCTGGATAAACCTCTCCCTGAGCAACAGAATACAGAGAAACTAAGGGACTAAAAATAACTGCACGCATGCGCGCCTGGGGCAACGTATGAGCAATAAGATGCAAGACGGCCAAAACCCAACTGACACTTCTGAGGTGCCCGGAGCAAAAGCAGGGTCCCGCGCACGACCCCTGCACACAGCACCACCAAGGCGGGGTGGGCAGAACACCTAAGCCACCCCTCCAGCCTAACCCACTGAACTGCCCCTACCCTCACCCCGTTTGAGGAAGAAGTTCACTGCCCCATCCCTCCCCCCGCCCCCACCTTTGGGGAGCCAGCAAGGGAATGTGTTATTTTCTCTCTCTCTCTCTCTCTCTCTCTCACTTCAGTCCGGATAAAGCCTTGCCTGAATTTTCTCCTCTGGCCTCTTATCAATTTCTATTAAGGGGTCCAAGAACCCAGATCAGTAACAAAGTAACCAGACGTTTGCCAAATCCCAGAAATCCCACCAAAGAGGCAGGGCTCTCGACTTCCAGTTAGTGCTTAACTTTTATTTGTGTCATTTTGATTGTGTTTCTCTCCACCTCTAGAATTCTATGCTTTTATGATGTCTGTGATGTACTGTAAACCATAAAGTACTCCCGGGGGCAGGGGAGTGAGGACAGAGCAGAAAGCCCTGGCAGAATTTCACCAGCTGGGCAAAGGGAAGCTCAGTGATCTGCTGAAGATTCCAGTGAGCCTGTAACAAAACCATCTCTCTTTCTACCACGCACCTTATAAAGTGGCCCTATTTTCAATAAACTTCTTGGTAGAAGCTGAGAATGGTCAGAGCAGGCACCCCCAGAGCCAAGAGGCCAAGTGTCCTGAAGTGCTTCCAGCCTCCTGTGCAGTCTGATGGGAAAATAGACACCAGAGCATCAGCAGAGCCACAGGAATTAGAAGGAGGCAGTGAGTTGTTCACAGCATGGCCTTCGGTGCATCCTGATGGACAACGGTGCCATGGATGAACGGATATTTGTATGTATCTTAGTTTAAGAACCATAGAGGCCAGAGCAATTGGTCCTTCACAGCTCTATACCCAACGCTAAAAATAAAGTCTTAGTTTTGAGGTGGTGCCAACAGTTTGCTGCATTGGTATGCAGGGGCCTTCCCGCAGTGTGAATATTTACATCGTGTTTTCAGTACCGCTGGCAGAGGGCTATACAAGCATCCATTTGGTGAGTATTTAAAGATAACGATGTACCCACGCTCGGTCCTTTCTTTAGTGCTAAGGGACAGGAACAAGCTGTATGGCTTCTTAAATAACACAGCAGCCTTTGGTGACCTCCCCCTTCTCAGGCAGCTCTTGCCACCAACTCAATTATTAACTTAGAGCTGCAAGGAACAATTCAGATGTTACTCAAGGACTCATCATCCACCCCACCCCCACAAATGGTATAAAAGGAAAATAAAGACACTTAAATAATCCCATTTTTAAAAAAATATGAAGTTGAACAGATGGTTTTGTTTTAAACTGTAAGTGAAAGTGGATTAATGTTTTCCTTAGAAAACATTTATTTGAGAATTTCAGGTCATTTCCTGCTTTGCCCCCTGGTATTTAATCCTGCTTTTTTAACCTTGTCTCCACAGATTCACTCCTTCTTCCTCATTTGCAGCATTGCCGTAGGTTTGACCCTGCATGTCCGTTAGTGGACTAGATAACAAATGTATCCAGGAAAAGTGCAGAGTAGAAAAGTCTGGATGTCTTGATATTCCTTCACCATGACCATGACCATGACCGCCATGTCTACCATCATTGCCCAACACCACATCCACCTGGCAGCACTTCCCAGGCCCGTCCCGGACAACACCTGGGACTACCTGCTCTCTGCCATCTTGGCTTTCCCGTTGCCTGGGTTTTCCCTGCCAAGGTCAGTGCCAAGGACTTTTGACTTCCTTAGGTGCATCTACATTCTTGAAAGTAGGATTCTTATCCAGAGGAATTAAAGGCAATGATCCAGAAGCGTATTTAATTATGAAAGTAACAAATCAATATGAAAACAAAAGTTAGAATGTTGTAGAAGAATCTTGGGTGAAAAGAAAACATCCTCCTTCCTTTTCCTCATTCCCCGTCCCACTCCTCAGGAGGGCTGCTTTCAACCATTTGTTTTGCATCCCATAACTAAGCAAAATATGCCGCTATTTCCTGACTTATCTCCTTAAATGGTATCTCTTGGCTTCACACCACAAAAATGAGAAAATTACTTGTCTTCTCTTTCCCTTCTTCACCAAATTTTTATTTATTATATTTTAATCTTTCACTCCTTCTATGAGTCAACTGTGGAAATAAATGAAGACCAATTAAATAAGAAATGCAAAGCCTGTTAATTCTGAACTTGCTAGAGCAAGGGAGTCAGTGTCAGTCAGTTGTCTTTTGGCAGAGACTCAAAAGCAGGTAGAGGAGCAGGAAAGGTTTATAGTAGAAAAAAGGGAAAGACTCAGATGTGCCCTGATTGGGGGCTGTTGGCCTGGGATGCTGTAGGCGGACCAGCTAGAAGTGGGGTGTCCTTTGTGATTGGTCAGGGGGGCATTGATTTTCTCTGGTTGGTCTTAAGTTGAAGTGGGGGCAAAATTAGAGAAACCATCAGTTATTCATCAAGTCCTGGTTGGGACTTCCCTGGTGGCACAGTGGTTAAGAATCCGTCTGCCAATGCAGGGGACATGGGTTCAATCTCTGGTCCAGGAAGATCCCACACACCTCGGAGCAGCTAAGCCCGTGTGCCACAACTACTGAGCCTGCGTGCCACAACTACTGAAGTCCATGCATCTAGAGCCCCTGCTCTGCAACAAGAGAAGCCACTGCAATGAGAAGCCCAAGCAACACAACGAAGAGTAGCCCCTGTTCTCTACAACCAGAGAAAGTCCACGTGCAGCAACGAAGACCCAACGCAGCCAATAAATAATAAATAAATAAATAAATAAAATTCTCTTAAAAAAAATCAAGTCCTGGCCATAAATAAATACATAAATACATAAATACATAAATAAATACATTTCTTAAAAAAAAATCAAGTCCTAGCCATTTGGGGCTGATTGTTACAGAAGCTGTTACTGAGCATCCTGGCTTGTCTCTAGGGATAGGAATCTGGCTCCCTGCAAGTGTGACTTAGAGCAGGCTGACTTCCTGGGTTGTTTATTGTAGATAAGGGGTTCATTTCTTAGGCAAGTTGCTGCAGATTGTGAATCAAATTTCTATTTTTACATATGGCCTGGCCGTTGTCTCTTTGTGTATTGTCTCTCACAACTTAATAACTTTAAATAATAGAATTAAACCTCTATTTTTTAATCTTTTAGCTGTAAACAGTATCTTTTTGTCCCCATTCTGTAAGATTCCCCCACCATCTTCTACTCTCCCTCCCTCCACTTCCCAACTTCTGCCAGCTATAGCATTATTTTTATTATATAAAGATTTATAATACACTATTACTATCCCTTTCAGTAAGCACAAAAATTTCATGATGTGTCTATAGTCCATTTTGAAAATTGAGCCAATAAGCAGCTTTTAAAATACTATAATTATATAATATAAATATAAATTAATAATGTAAATATTCTTTAGTACTTGAACATAAGTAGTGGGATTCCATCCATAGAGAAGGAATAGTGATCTTATGTCTCTAAACCTGTGCCACTGAAAGGGTAGTATTTTAAGCATCAATAATGTCAACAAAAAATTAATCAGTGATCTAAGGAAGAAACGGAAATTTTTATTCGAGCCAAAATGAGGATCATCATCGGAAAACAGCCTTTCAGAAAGCTCTGAAAACTGTTCTGCCTGTTAGAGGTCAAAGCACAGTTATATAAGTTTTTGAGATGGAGGGCTGTACATTACATGGCATCTTATTGACAATTTACACAATCCAGATCTACAAGTACAAAGTGAGTAGTGGGTCAGAGGTCATCATGGCCCATTACAAGACTGAGGAAGGTCACCTGCTAAAGAGGTCTGGTTAATGCAGACGCACAGTACAAACGAAAGGAAGGAGGCCAAAACAGGCAAAGAAAAATTTTATGTTTCCATTTTTCTTATCTTGCCATAAAATGTGAATTTTATTTCAACAGAAAATTCATTCTTTTCTATTATACAATTACCTGGCATGTTTTCTTCCAAAGGGAGACATGCCAGGTAATTGTCCGGATACTTAATTGTAGGTTCTGGATTCAGGACTTTGGTTGGGTTTTTTTCGGTTTGGTTTGTTTGTTTGTCTGCATTGTGTGTTTGTTGCTGCATGCCCACTTTCTCTAGTCGTGGCAGGTGAGGGCAACTCTTCATTGCGGTGCACGGGCTTCTCATTGCTGTGGCTTCTCTTGTTGCGGAGCATGGGATCTAGGTGCCCGGGCTTCAGTAGTTGCAGTATGTGGGCTCAGTAGTTGTGGCACACGGACTTAGTTGTTCCATGGCATGTGGGATCTTCCTGGACCAGGGATTGAACCCATGTCTCCTGCATTGGCAGGTGAATTCTTAAGCACTGCGCCACCAGGGAAGTCCCGAGATTCAGGACTTTGAAGGCATTGTTCTATTGACATCTACTATTCAGTGTCATGGATAAAATCATCTGATATCAATGTGATGTCCATTCACATAGCTTAATGTTTTTTTGGGTTTTTTTATTATTATTTTTTATTTTATTGGCTGTGTTGGGTCTTTTGTTGTTGTTGTTGTTGTTGTTGTTGTTGTTGTGCGTGGGCTTCCTTTAGTTGCGGTGAGTGGGGGCTACTCTTCGTTGTGGTGCGTGGGCTCCCATTGCCGTGGCTTCTCTTGTTGCAGAGCTCAGGCTCTAGGTGCGTAGGCTTCAGTAGTTGCAGCACATGGGCTCAATAGTTGTGGCGCACGGGCTTAGTTGCTCTGTGTCATGTGGGATCTTCCTGGAGCAGGGATCAAACCCGTGTCCTCTGCATTGGCAGGCAGATTCTTAACCACTGCACCACCTAAGAAGCCCTAGCTTAATGTTTTTGAGAGTCATCCATGTTGCAGCACGTATCAGTATTTTATTCCTTTTTATTGGTGAATAGTATGCCATCGTATATCACTTTGTTTTATCCATTCGCCAGTTCATGGACCTTCAGATTATGTGTGGTCTGGGAGGACAATGAATAGGTTGCTCTGCACGTTCATGCATAAGTCTTTGTGAAGACATACGTTTTCATTTCTCTTGGGTAGATTTACCATGTATGATTATATTTAACTGCTTAACAAGCTGTCAAAGTCTTTTCCGCAATGGCTGTACCATTTTATATTCTTACCAGCAGAGGTCCAGTTTCTCTATGTATTTGGTATTGTCTCTTTTATTTTATAAATTTATTTATTTATTTATGTATTTATTTATTTATTGGCTGTGTTGGGTCTTCATTGCTGTGCACGGGTTTTCTCTCATTGCGACGAGTGGGAGCTCCTCTTCATTGTGGTGTGCAGGCTTCTCATTGTGGTGGCTTCTCTTGTCATGGAGAATGGGCTCTAGGCTCTCGGGCTTCCGTAGTTGTGGCTCAAGGGCTCAATAGTTGTGGCTCATGGGCTCTAGAGCACAGGCTCAGTAGTTGGGGCGCACAGGCTTAGTTGCTGTGGGGCATGTGGAATCTTCCCGGACCAGGGATCGAACTCGTGTCTCCTGCATTGGCAGGAGGATTCCTAACCACTGTACCACCAGGGAAGTCCTCTTTTTTATTTTAAACATTCTAGTGGGTGTGAGGTGGTATCTCAAAGGTGTTTTAATTTGCACATTCCTAATGGTTAACTATGTTGAACATCTTTTTTGGTGAAATAGCTATTCAAGTATTTTGCTTACTTTTTAATCAAGTTGTTTGTCAATTAATTAATTATAGTAAGTTTTGAAATTGGATAGCAGGAGTCCTTTAACATTGTTTTTCTTTTTCAAAATTGTTATTTTGTGATGAAGTGATCATTAATACCAGGATACTCCTACTTCAACTTGTTTTTAAATTTTGAGATCAAACCACACTGTAATCCTGCTTCAGTGTGGGTTAACTTCTCTGGCCTAGAGACATTTATTTCCTCATCCACCAAATCTTTAATGGGTCCCTTCTCTGAGGCAAGGACTGTATTCATCGTGATTGAGATTCAGTCTCTGATCTGGAGGGGTTCATGGTCTCAGACCCAAACATGGCATGCTCGCAAAAAAGACAGTACCTGTTGAAGTCCTAAAGTTCAAGGGCATACAAATCATGCGTGAGAGGTACCATTGGCACCCAGAGCACAGAACAGCTCATTCTGTTCAGTGATACCCTAGAAGGATTTACATAGGAGGTGAAAACTGAGAGAGGTTTTGACAAAAGGGTTGATTTTACCAAAATGAGCTGAAAAAGTTCATCCAGGGCCGGGAAGGGCCTGGGTAGAGGCAGCGGGGCTTAAAGGCACATCAGAGAGGGGTCATGCTAGATAAGAAGCTGGGGACAGAACACAAGGCTGGAAAAGCTGGGAACAGTCTCTAGGGTGAGGAACTTCAGGCATTGTTGACGTGACTGAGGGAAGCCGGGGCCTAAGGGGATTACAAAGGAGGCAGGCTGCTTACCTGCTCTGCACAAAGGCACAGTCTGCTCAAAACCCTGCTCAGCCCTCTCAAAGAACATTCTTTTCTTGTTGGGAGGGGACAAGGAGAGCGTGAGCAGCCCACACGAATCTACTGCTCCCATGAGAACAATTAGTAGAAGACACCCTACCCATGTCAGTCACCAATATCATCTTCAGACTTAAATGACAAAACATTTTTAGTGTTGTTTTTTACCCTGCACACTTGAAACCTGAAAGGTATGAGGTTAACTTGGGCCATTGTTCTGCTTGACCAGAGGCTGATTTTGCACCACCCTGGTAATGCCTTTTAATTCCTCCTCACAATTTATCCTTTCCTCTTCCTCCTTTTCAAAGTCTGCTGAGCATTTTTTAAGACAAGCCTTTGCCCCTAGAGCCTCCCTTCCAACCACTGTTTGGGGCCAAAATAGTCACAATAAATGAGATCTCTCTTTTCTGGTAAATTTTCAGTAGCTGTAGACTGTCTAATACTGAATCAGTTGTGTGTATTATGTGAACCCTTGAGACCATTTCTGCTTGAAATGGAGACTGAATCTATGTTTCAGGCATGGCAGACTCACAGAACACTCCCAGGGACCTCATCGTAGATTCCTGCCTGTAGGTTTCGGTCTGATAAATAAGAGCCCCAGGACTGGAGATCACTGACCCCATCCCAGCCTTCCAGGATTCAACGTAATGTTGAGGTGAGACTTGAGCAAGATATGTAAGGAGAGGAACTGGCAATGCCAGAGACATCTTTCCTCCATTTTATCATGTCTTCTACCTTTTGATCCCTTAAGACATTAAGTAGAGGTAAAGTTAAGAATTTATGTGATTTATGAGCTTTCTGAGTGTCAGGAGTTATGATACCTGCGGTCAATTGGCTAAGACGCAGCCAGTCAGAGGACAAGTGAGATCCCTACTTATTCAGCCACTCTTGCAGCTAGAGACAATCATGTGTAGTCAATGGGCTAAAAAGAGACATGTGACAAAATGTTTTGTAGACCCTTTTCCTTTCCTGAGAAACACTGAGGAAAAGCTCTTTTATTGTTAGTCCTTGCCCCTCCCCCACAGCTTTCAATTATGGAGTTCTGCAGTGATGTCGGAAGCAGTAGCAACCATTTTGAGTAAAAATCGATTGGAATCAGGCAGCACCAAACCACCAGACATCGCGAGCATCCGGAGCGCTCCAAGGATGGGACAGGGCAGGGGGCGCGGTGCATACAGAGAAGGTGCGGAAGCAAAGCAGGGAAGTTATTTGATTGGCTGTAGCTTAAGCAGTTGCCTTATTTGGGAAAGCCTAGCTGGCTGTTTGTGATTGGTTGTCCTTAGGTTTTGCTTTCTTTACCTGGAGGCAGTTCGGGCTTAGATTTTGGTTTGCTTACATAGAGCCACCCCAGCCTAATGCCCTCTTTGTTTCATTCATTTAACATCGTAGGTCTTCCTGAGCCGCATTGCTCTAACACGCCTATCCCATAGTCACATCTCCCGCTGCCTCGCTCAGGAAAGGATACACGTGATTCCATTTAGGGCCCCCTCAGATAATGCAGGATAATCTCTCCAGCCAAGATCCTTAATTTATTCACATCTGCAAAGTCCTTTTTGCCATATAAGGTAATGTATCCACAAATTCTGGAGATTAGGACATGGACATTTTAGCCTACCGCACCACCACACAAATCCACTTCTGCCCCTGACCCTCCCACAGCCAATCAGATGGCTTCCCCTAAGTTTTGCCCACAGGGTAATTCCAAAGCTGCCACTGGCTATGAGCTTGAGGACCAATCTTGAAGAGGAGTCTTGGAATGTGGCAGCCGAAGAGACCATGTTTAAAGCAAAAAGGCTTAGGTGTGAATGACTCAGGTGTTTCATCAAACCCTGTTTGGATACCGTGCGCTGTGTAGCTGTACCCCAGTGACCTGGTCACACCAGTGCTGCTTTCTCTGGTATGAAGAGAAGAATCAGATGCATTTGTGTGGTATGTGTTGGAGAGGTGTAGGGTAAGACCAGTTAATAAAGTCTATTCCTACAGGACACAACCCCCTTCACCTTGAGAATTAAGTGGTTTAAGGAACTCATTTAGGCCCTTGAGGCCCACTAAATGGCACTCTTCTGAGGATGCCCTGTGATTAAAAAGCAATAAGAAAAACATAATGAGAAGGAGGTTTGCTGATGCCTAATAAATCAGTCACATGGCTCAGCAGTCATATTGGAACTCTGAGACTGTCATACTCGCTGATTCAGCATCAGAAAGGCTTCATATTTAGCTGATTTTCCAGCAAAGGTCAGTTCCTAGTGATCAATCAATCCAGCCATGTACTCGCCCCAGGATCCCATTTCCAAGGGAGCTCAGCACCAAGGACAGGCCACATGGAATGATCTTGTATGCATTTTTATGCCTATGAAATCAAGTTGATATAAAGTCTGAGAGATGCAGAAGGGAGACGAATAATCCCATCTGCTTTTCTTTGGTGACGGACAAATTTCGAAACAAATGTACGTATAGATAATCCTCATGTGTTTTTCAAAAGGTCACCTAAGAGATAACTATGATCTTTTCTATGTTTTGAACTATTTTAAGATTTTTGGAATACTTTAGAGAATTGATTATTAAACACATGTGCATCTTTAACCCAGCTGTCAGACCATAACACTTTGCCGTATACAATTTGGATTTCCCTTCTTTTTAATCAGTAAAATATAACAGAAGATTTTGAGAGCAGCAAAGCTACTCTGATATTATAGTGGTAGGTACATGCCATTATGCATTTGTCCAAACCCACAGAATGTGCAACACCAAATGTAAACTCAAATGTTAACTATGCACTTTGGGTGATCATGAGATGTCCGTGTAGGTTCATTGACTATAACAAATGCAGCACTCTGGTGGGGATGTTGATAATGGGGGTGGTAATGGGGGTGGTTTTGTGTATGTGCGGGTAGAAGGTAAATGGGAAATCTCTATGCTTTCCTCTCTGTTTTGCTGTGAACCAAAAATGGCTCTAAAAATAAAGTCTATTAAAAAAATATATATATATATATATTCGAAGTACCTCATGTACCTCTCTGTAATGTCAGATTCCACCAGAAGTAACAACTATTCTGAATTTGAAGTTTATTACTCCATGCATGTATTTACATATATATTATATAAATGTATATGAAGAATTAATTGAATATATAGTCTAGCATGTTTTTAACTTTGTTTCAATGGTATACTGTATGTATTCTTCTGAAACTTGTTTTTATTGTTTAAAATTTGAGATTTACCATGTTGATTCACAAGGCATTCTGATTCCTGATCATTTGATTGTATTCTGCTTTTGCCCTCTGAAGGTTTTAAGGTTTCGTCTTGTCCCAAGTGGTTTTGCACTTCCTGACACAGTGCCTTGATTGTGGATCTATTTTCATTCATTGTCCTGGGCACTTGATGGGTCCTTTCATTCTGGAAAGTCATATCCTTCAGTTCTGAGAAATTTTCTTGAATTATGTCATTGATGACGTCTTCTCTTTGTTTTTTCCGTTCTCTGCTCCTATGGGCATCCTGTACTAATTCTCTATTTTTATTATATTTTCTCCCCCTTTCTATCTCTTTATTTTTGCTCTGCCACCTGAAAAGTATTTCCAGCTACATTTTCTATCCCTTCTATTGAGTTTGTAATTTATGTCCTCATATTCTTTTTTTTTTTTTAAAGAAAACATTTTTAATCTTACGGTACCTTGAAAAGTACAGTAGTACCAGCTGCATCACTGCTGCTTTTACGCTTGCTTCCAGACATCCTAGACTTGAAATAAAGATACTGTACTAC
The DNA here is from genome assembly GCF_030028045.1 of Hippopotamus amphibius kiboko. Taxonomy (NCBI): domain Eukaryota; kingdom Metazoa; phylum Chordata; class Mammalia; order Artiodactyla; family Hippopotamidae; genus Hippopotamus; species Hippopotamus amphibius. The sequence goes on from NC_080196.1 coordinate 98,233,349, forward strand.
TGTACTCTATACACTACTGTAAAGTACACAAAAGCACAACCACTTGTAGAGGATGCACGCACGTGACAATGTACGCCAGGCATGTGAACTAACTTACATGATTGGACATGTGAATGCACATTTGCATCTTTGAAAGTTCTCAACTTGAAGGTTCGTGTGTAGGGGGATGTCCTCATATTCTTAATTTCTAACAAAAATATTTGTTCTCTGTTCTCTTTTGATAACATCATGTTCATGTTTCAGGATTGCAAAATCTTTCTTATCTCTTTAAGAATTCATAGATTACAAACAAAACAAAACAAGTTTTCTTCCACCTGAATAGTTTCTGTTTCCTCCAGGTTACATTTTTCTGTTTATTCATTTTGGTCTGTCTTGTTTGAGGCTTTCGTGGGCACTGGTATTTGGATGTTGATTCATAGTAAGAACTGGGGACTGAAATGTTCTTAGAAAGCTCTGAGAATGTGCTTGGGGCTTATCAACCATTCATCTCACTGTGGAATGATCTGGAGGGACCGTTACATTGGGAAACCTGATATCACCTGTGCCTTTAGGTGTTCCTCTTCACCTGAAGAGATTCTTCGCAGCTGATTCTCCTCTTTGCAGCAAACTCTTCCAGTCTCCTGCCAGGAAGGCGTTGGCCTGAGGGCTGACCTTCTGGTATCCCACAGGAGGTGAGCACGGGGTCCAGCATGCTTGGATTTACTTAAAGCCCCACCCTTTTCAGTTCAATACCCGTTTCTTCATCCAGAGACCACCTTCAGAGAAAACTCGAGTCTTCTTCCAAAGGGAGGGAATAGTGGGGGAGGAACTATGGATCTGACTGCTTTTTCGACAGACGTCAGACAAGCCTCCGTACTTTAGCAACCTGTTTTTCTTCCTCATTTTCAAAAATGCCTGCTGTTGCTAATTTCGGGAGCTTTGAGGCATTCATTCTGTTCTAGAAATCAGATTGGGTCTCTATTTTCCCCGCTGCCAGCTTCAAATTCAGCTTCCTTGGCTCCGCCAAGCCCCCTACACCAGCCATTTCTCTAGCTTCTCAAATTTGCTAGCTGCTGTCTCCTCTCCCATGCTGCCCATTCTTATGGGTTTATGTCTTTTCAAAAACCTCTGCACTGTCATTTTAGTGAGATTTCAAGAGGCGGCAAAAGTAGATGCATACGTCCCCTTCCTCGTATATGCCAGATGGAAACCCAGTTTCCTCTCTCCCTGCTCCTTCCCTCAAAGCCAGCTGGTTCCAAAGCACAGTGCCTTTAATTACACAAACATTTATTGAGCAGATACCACGGGTCAGTCCTGGACCTGTTAACCAGCACCATCCAAATGGATAGACTCTGAGCAAAGGTTCGCTGGACTGCACTGCAGCGACATATGTGCTCTAAAGCGGGACTTGGGCTGGCTGCCTGGGGTCCCCTGGCCTCTGAGTCAGTCCTGACCCCTGCCCAGTACCCCCTGGTGGCCTTCCTTAGCTCTTCATGGGCAGCAGCATTTCCAAGTTGAGGTGCCTCAGCATCAAAGTCATTTGCCTTAAACCTTATTAGTGCTCTGCTCTGGCCCAGCAGTCAAATGAAAGAGAATAGATTTTGAGTTCTTGCCCCCTAAAAGTATTTTGCACAAACAACCACACGAAGGAAAGGGCAGAAGCAGTGGACACTAATTATAAGTCTGTTGTGTCACTCTCATTAGTCACCCTGATCTCTTCTCATTTCTAACCCTATAGGATTGGACTGGATTGTTCTTCCCCAAGATAACCCATATGAACTAAAGATTCATTATGTGTGATTACTATAAGGTCCTGATGACTCATTTGTTTAAATGGCATACCCAATGTGACCTCAAACATACGTAAACCCAAACCCCGAATGTTGCTGCAGATCGCAGGCCACTCTGTTTTTTACCTGAGGCACATTTTTATATATTTTCCCACATGCCAGGTATCGCTCTAAGCATTTTACACATATTGTATTACCGCACTTAATCCCTGTAACAATGGTACGAGAGAGGTACTCTCATTTTACGTATAAAGAAACAGGCCCAGAAAGGTGAAGTAACTTGCCAAGATCACACAATGAGTAAGAGAAAGAGCTGAGATTCAAATCTTAGCAGTCAAACCGCAGCACTCATAAAGGTGTAGACGATGGTGTGCAGTGTTCTAAGCCAGTGCTCTGCTCCCCACTCCAAACGGAATGTGACGACATCAACCCCGGGAGGGCTGCTACCAGCGTGAAGAGGGCAGAGGCCAGGGTTGGTGCTAGACACCCTATCGTGCACAGGACAGCCCCACAACAGTGATGTATCCAGGCCAAATGTCAGCAGTGCCGAGGATGAGAAGCTTGCTGGGGTACGTTGGTGTGCTAGTCATGGACGCTTTTCACCCAGCTTTGTAAGTTCTTCCCCCAGGCAGAGGGTAGAATTTGCATTTCTTTTTTAAAAAATTTTGTTGAAGTATAGTTGATTTACAACAGTGTGTTAATTTCTGCTGTACAGCCAAGTGGCTCAGTTATACACACACATATTCTTTTTCATACTCTTTTCCATTATGTTTCATCACAAGATATAGAATATAGTTCCCTGTGCTGTATAGTAGGACTGTGCTGTTTATAGAATTTGCATTTCTTGAAGTTAGGTGGCCACACGACTTGCTTTGGCCAGTGTAATGTCTCTGGAAGTGATGTGTGTCACTGCAAGGCAAAACTGTTCAAAGACAGGGCATAATACCATGTTTTCTTTTTTCTACATTGGCCATCTGGGAAATCTTGGAAACACAAAGATGGAGCTCCCCTCAGCCTGTGTCCTTACATGAGGGTAAAGCAGAATAGAGCCCTTTAGATGACCCATGACAGATAAGCAGTCTGAGTTACCAATACTCTGTAGTTTTAAGCCCCTGAGACTTGGTGTTGTTTACACAGTGTAACAGGTTACCCTGACGGGTTGGTTGCCGTCCTAATGTAAGTACGGTTGTCCCATGGTATCCGCTGGGGATTGGCTTCAGGACCCCTGCAGATAGCAAAATCCAAGGATGCTTCAGTCCCATACATGAAATGGCTAGTACAGTTGCCCTCCTCATCTGTGGATTTGAAGCCAAGGAGGTGGAGTTCGTGGACACAAAGGGCCAGGGCCGGCTGTGTACATCTCCCTGTCTCATGAAACCTGACTCAGCTCCTACTAATGCAGTCTCCCCAGGGGATTAGTTTCCTGCCTCCATACCGTGAGGCTTGGTCACTCTTCCTATGCTAAGAGTTTTGCTTTGTGACTGCGCTGAACATATTTAGATTCCATGATGATGGTCTTGTTTCTCTTTTTATGTCATTGCAAACCTCTGACATAAGTTGTATTAATACTTGTTGCCATAACAACCATGCAACTCAGATGTTTCAAGTTAACACACACATTTGCTATTCTCACTATACCTCAACCGGCTCTGGTGAGGTCAGAATTGTGAACATGATAACACCTAGGATTACATAAACTTTAAATTCCAAGGGTGTGAGCAGCCTTTAGTCCTGGTATTCAACTTTGTTCACCAGTTTCAATGCTTAAGGAATCTAAGTGTTCTGGCTTTCCAACTGTAGACCTTACTTCATAAATCAAATTAATCTACATAGTGATGAATTGGAGTTTCACTGAGTATGGATTGATAAGGAATGAGTTGGTGGCAACCTCACAGCAGATTAGTAAATAACCCCCCAAACATTGTTTCTGCTAATGAAAAATCTGGGTGCTGTATCTAAATCACAGAGCTGGAACAAAGCAGATAAGCGTGTGCTTGTGAAATCCAGTAGTCACGAAAAGACAGTAGAAACAACAGGTATTACTGCCATTTCTCCCCAGAAGAGAGCTGACAGGATCATCTCTTTAAGGTCCTTAGAATGCCAATCTTCTCCTCTTTCTCGTCCCCAGCCCTGCATAACTTGGTCAAGCTGTTCTCTAATTTGAAATGCCTTTCTGTCTCTTTTGCTCTCACCCAACTCCAATAAATTTCTTCTTAATGTCAAGTTCAAGTTTCTCTTCTACTCTGAAGCCTTCCAAGCCAATACTACTCTCTTTCCTTTCATGGCATTTATGATTGGGGCCACACATTTTAGTACTGGATTTTATGTTCTTTAAGGGCAGAGATGTCATACAGATCTTCATTTTCCATTCCACCAAATAACTTATATGCATTTACTTACTCATTCACTCCGCAGTTTGAGCATCTATATCCTGAGTTAGATCAGAGTTACAAAGGCATTGACCTGCAAGAACTTATGATTGGATTGGGGCTAATACTATAGATACAGAAATAGGTAAATACATTATGTTAACTGCATAGAAGAGGTGAGGCTGAGTGTTGTGGTCTGTCTGAATCTTACCTGTGCTCTAAGGATGGTTCTGTGGGATCAATGTAGGAATAACATACAAGGTATGGGACCCACAGAGAAGTCTGTCAGAGTGGTAACCAAGGTCCTGCAGCCAGAAAGCAGGGTCTGATGGGTGTTCAATACCAACAGGCTAGAAGCTGTCATCCAAAATTATAGAAGTGGGGAAAGCGGGGAGGATTGGGGGGGAATGAACTGGGAGATTGGGATATCAGATTGTACACTCTAAATATGTGCAGTTTATTTTATGTTAACTGTATCTCAATAAAAGTTCTTAAAAAAAAAAAGTTATAGAAAGTGGAGAAACACACCAGGAAAGCCAGGTCAGGTTAAGTGAGGAACTGAGCTGGGAACTAAACTAAACCTGTCTGGTTACTACGGCTGCGTAACAAATTACTCCAAAATTTAGTGGCTTTCAAAAACAACTTAAATTTTGGTCTTAAATCTACAATTGGACATGGCTCAATGGGGAGAGCTTATCCCTGCTCCACTCGGCATCACCTGACGGGGCTCACCGTCTGGGAACTGGAGTCCCGTGAAGGTCACGTACACGTCTAGTGGTTGATGCCAGGAGAACTCAAATGGCTGAAGGCTGACGCAGCTGGGGCTCCCTGGGCTGCCTCTTTATCTTCGTGTGAGCGTTCCGTGTGGTCCCCCCATCAGGGCGACCCACGATGCCCAGCAAATTCCCACACACTTGGTTGCTTAAAAGCATGCTTATCTCATAGTTCCTGTGGGTCTGGATGGCTTAGCTGGGTCCTCTGCTCGGGGTCTCACAGGGCTGCAATTCAAGTGTTGGCTGGGCTGCACTCCCATCTGGAGACTCAACTGGGGGAAAACATGTCTGTGAGCTCACTCAGGTATTCAGCAGAATTCATTTCCTTGAGCTGTAAGACGAAAAGGCCTGGCTTCCAGCTGGTTGTCAGCTGGAGGCCCACCTGAGCTCCTGCCCAGAATCAGGGGGAAGGAACATAGACCCCACATCTGAATAGAAGGGGTATCTCTTACATTACAAGAAAAGCATGTGGGAATGGGTGTCTGTTGGCATGGCCATCTTTAGAACTTAGAATATGCCATTGTTTGCCCTCTGGCCACAGTAATTCACAGGCCTCCCATGTGCAAAATACACTTATTTCCTCTCCCCCAGTCTTTGATTTTCTTACCAAGCTACAGCAAGGGCAACTGCTGCTGCATGTTAAGAGCCAAGTGGAAAAAAATTATAAACATGGTCTGGGAGAAAACCTTTCAAATGGGGACTTTTGCATATGCCCTGAGTTTTGAAATGGGAATTGGTTAATGCTATGTAAGAGCTTGTTAAATGAATGAGACTCCCTTGAGCACCTGGTATGTAGAGTCTGGTACTGCTTTCTGCTTGAGGTGTGTCTCTTTTATCTCCCTGACAAAACTATAAACTTTAGGAGAATAGAGACATTGTCTTTTGCGTCTTCTATATTCCATCCTGGTCCCAAAGGAGGAAGTCAGCTCGTACCTGCTAAATACATGAATTCCTCAATTCTCCTGAGGCCTCTGTGTGTACATTACTGCCAATTCTTGGAAAAGTCTAACCTGAAAATGTGTCTTTTTATCAACTTGAAGAAAGAATTGCGGATGAGGAGACAACAGACAGGCTGTGTGATGTTGGGAAAGTGACGTCACCTCTCTGAGTCTTGGTTTCATCATCTGCAGGATGATGGGACTGATGGTCTAAGTCTGTTTTGGTGCTAACTATCCATATAATAAGTGGAAACAGTTACAAAATTCTTGAACCTAGTTTTCCCTTCTCATTGGTCCTCCACCTTTACCCATGAGGAAGGGAGTGGGACCCTGACCACAGCCTCTGTCCTTAGGGATGGAGAGAGTATAAACTCCTGAAGAGCAAAGACAACAGCCTTTTGCATCAAGAAACACTGTGTAATTTTGAGAAGCTGGCTGAATGTCCAATGAAATGTCTTCCTTTTAGGAATCTATCTCCACAAGGAGTAGCAGGAAAAAAGGAAAGAGAAACACCCTAAGGCCTTTGACTGTGCTCACCTACACGTGGAGCACCCTATGGAAGGTTTAGTCTTGAAAGGTGTCTTCAAGGGCCTCCCCGTCCCTGACCACCCCCAGGGGAAGTAGTTTCTAGTTGGAGGAGTTGAACTGGTGAGGTGGCTTCAAGAACAGGTCCACTTCCTCATTGTATAGAATCATCTTTAAAAGGATGTTTTTTTGTTTTGGGTTTTTTATTTTTTTTATTTTTTTGATGTGGACCATTTTTAAAGTCTTTATTGAATTTGTTACACTATTGCTTCTGTTTTATCTTTTTTGGTTTTTTGGCTGTGAGGCATGTGGGATCTTAGCTCCCTGACCAGGGATCGAACCTGCACCCCCTGCACTGGAAGCTGAAGTCTTAACCACTGGACTGACAGGGAAGCCCCTAAAGGGATGTTTTGATTCTGAGGTACTGGAAAAAAAATTTTTTTAAATCAGAGCTAGCCCTGAGCAGAGCTTTGAGAAAAGGTTTTTTCCCCCAATGCATTTGACCTTTCCATTTCAGTTATTTTTTTTCCAAATTTACCTCTCCCCAGAACCATTACAAAATGTCGTCCCATATTTAACCACAGTTCTCCTCCCTCTCCCTCTGAAATAAATACAACCTGCAGTAAGGACAGAAATCGAAATCTACTTACATGAATGTGTAAATGACTCAAAGCTAGGTTCTCAAACTTGACAGTGTCTTGGAATCACCTAGGAAGCTTGGGAAAACCCCGAGGCCCCTCAGTGAGCCTAGGTGCATGAAAGGGTCCATTAGCAGCCTCCCAGCGAATTTTTTTCTTGTCTCCACATCCAAAGTTTGCCTCTGAGAAGAACAGCACACATAGAGTAGGACAAATTGATGAGAATCTCACCTGCTTTAATATCTATGATTCTGTTAATTATCCCTGCCCACAATTCCCAAACATTCATAGCCTCCCAACAAGATTGGATTTTTCTCTTGAAACCTACCTAGGCAAGCCGCATGTGTGTTCTAATTTCACAGGTTCTGTTCCTGTGGAAACGCTTTTGATTAAACCCAATTCCCAACTCAGATTAAAATTTAACATTGGGAATTAAAATAAAAACTAAAGAGGATCCCAAATTTGCTATTTTTCTTCTCTCCTGGGGTCCTTAGCACCATTGCAGCACCTTTTCCTGACTCATCTTGCATCCAGGGCTGGCTGAAAACACTCCAGTGGGTGGGAATGACATTGAAGGGGAAATGGCTTAAAGAGAACTTAAAAAATCTCCCTAAGAAGATGTCAGTAAACCAATCTCTTAAGCATTATCTCAAAACACAAGCGCCTGCAGCAGACTCAATACTTGATATATCACAACTAGTTCAAAATTCATACAAGATGAGACAGAAAAAGGCACCACCAACGGTGACAGTAATGAGCGGGGAGAGTGACATCGAGCACATAATCATCTACAACCTTACTATTCAGTATGATCATGGACCAGCTGCATTGGCACCACCAGCAGCTCGTTAGAAATGCAAATCTCAAGCCCACCCAGACCTGCTGAATCAAATCTTCAGTTTCACAAGATCCCCGGGGGAATTGCCTGCAGCTAAACTTTAAGAAGCATTGGACTACAGCACTGTTTCTCCATTAATGAGCAGAGCAGTGGCAGCAGTAAGAGTTATAGAGTAGATGAGAGGCCTGGCAGCTCAGACAACTACTGTTCCTTGCATGGCTCTTGCAGATTTCATGAGGATCAGCTTCCTCAAGTATAAACTGAAGCTTTGGTTGAAAAGGCTGTTGCAGCGAGCTTCTGGCAGAAAGCTTTTTTCAGTCCAAATTGTGTAGGGTGGTTTGTGTGATGAGAGTTGAGTGACATGCGTATCCCACATTTGGTATGCGTGATGAATGCTATTAATAAATATGTGAATCACAAATTTTACTCTCATTTACTTCCCATCTCAGGGAAGAAACGGTAAGCATTGCACAAATCACTGAATTAGGCAGCTGAAGTCTGATTTTTCGTCTGAAAAAATCTCGAGAGTCAGGCCAGGGTTGGCGTCACCAGGAATCCTGACTCAGATTTCCAAAGCAAAAGTGTTGCTGCTAAAACTCTGTTTCCTCATTACATTGCTTTAGTTGCTCCCTGTCTGAAGCTTCTTTAATCTGCAGGCTTTCGGCTCCACCCTCAAATTTTTGGCTTGCATTATTGATCCCAAAGTAAACACTGACTAAGGTGGTGGCAAAGTCAACATATTCCCTGAAAAGCGATTAATCTGGGTATTGAATGAAATCAGATGTCAGCGACCTAGACATTATGATTACAAATTCTATTATACAATAGGGCTTTGAAGAATTCCTTTCTCCGGGTAGTAGCTATTGATACATCACACCAGCTATTCTGGGTGAAGGATGGAATCTATGCTTGGCAAGGACCAAGGAATATTTGACTTCATAAATCAATAACTATTCTCAAAGCTGCTATTGACCTCTGATCAGCAAATCTGACAGCCAGGAGAGGTTATGGTCACTATGCTGCTGGTAAAAAGCAAACCCGTTGGTTAAACATTTGCTGAAAGCCCTGAACTCTGATAAAAGTGAACCTCATTTGGCCACGTGTGCTGGCAAGTGCTCTGCGACGTCAGGAGACTTAACTGCCTGACTCAACACATCCTGGCTGCTGGAGCAAGAGGGTGATCCGGGCTGGAAGCATTGACAGAGAGAATTCTTTCCTCAGTTCCTCTTTTCTGCCACTGGGCCCCAGGTAGTAGGATCTGTGTTAGGAGATTTTCAAATAATGACGGTTGCTGTCCTTAACCCTTCCCTAGAGCCTCAAAGAAAATTCTTTTCAAGCTTGCTCCCAGCTCCACACAAAGGATGAAGAGAATTGTTCTCACTCCTTATATCACTGCCTAATATAGTGTTTTGTACACAGTAGGTGCTTAATAAATATTTTTAAAAATGTAATTACATTTTTATGTTTAAAGGCTTTATTTTTTTTTAAGCAGTTTTAGGTTCACAGCAAAATTGAGATGAAGGTACAGAGATTTCCCATATCTGCCCCCCCACCCCCCCACACACGCATGTGAAGCCTCAAACCCCATTACCAGCTTTCCCCACCAGAGTGGTACCTTTGTTACAATCTCTGAACCTACATTGACGCATCATTGGCATCTAAAGTCCATAGTTTACATTAGGTTCACTCTTGATGTTGTACACTCTATGGGTTTGAACAAATGTAATGACATGTCCATCAGTAGATTATCGTATGGGGTATTTTCACTGTTCTAAGAATACTCTGTGCTCTGACAATCCATCCCTCCTCTCCTTCCAACACCCCCTGATTTTACTGTAGCCACAGTTTTGCCTTTTCCAAAATATCATACAGTTGGAATCATATAGTATGTAGACTTTTCAGATTGGCTTCCTTTACTTAGTAATATGTGTTTAACTTTCCTCCATGTCTTTTCATGGCTTGGTAGTTTATTTAATTTTAGTGCTGAATAATATTCCTTTGTCTGATATATACTCTACCGAATGTAAAACAGATAGCTAGCGGGAAGCAGCTGCTTGACATAGGGAGATCAACTCGATGATTGGTGATGACCTAGAGGGGTTGGATAGGGAGGAGGGGAGGGAGGCTCAAGAGGGAGGGGATACAGGGATATATGTGTAAATATAGCCTATTCATTTTGTTATACAGTGGAAACTGCACAACATTGTAAAATAATTATACTCCAATAAAGATCTGAGGAAAAAAAAAAAACAGAAAAAAAAATTCCATTGTCTGGGTGTAGTACAGTTTATCCATTTACCCACTGAAAGACATCTTGGTTGTTTCCAAGGTTTGGTAAATGTGAATAAAGCTGCTATAAACATCCATGTGCAAATAAATACTTTAAATAGAACACTTTAAAAAGAAATAAATTACTCTCTCCATTGTGCTTCAACTATACATAACCATCTATTTGAACACTTACCATATTGAGTTGCATTACTTATTTATGTGTCTATTTTGCTTTCAGTGCTACATCTTTTTAAAAGAAAGACTCTGGCTCTTATTCATCTTTCTCCATCACTTGGGACAAAATCTAGAGGTCATAGACGGCTCATTCTTTTGTAGTTTCTAGGTAAGCGGGGTGCTGGCTGGAAGCAGGGTAAACCCTCTTGCAAATACCTTAGTGATGAATTTAACAAGCTCTTCTTTAAAAATATAAATACATTAAGACCCCAACTAAAAGAGTAAGGTTGAAGATTTCCCCATAAAAGGAAAATTAGGAGATTAAGTACTCTCAGCTATACGGTAAAAGAAGAATTGGATTCCAATTAAAGCGATTCCATGAAAGCCTTTATTAATATTTTCTGTGTTCATGGAAAGAAAATGAACAGCCGAGAGCATCCTAAATAAGAAAATACCAATGATGCATTCATTACACATCTTTAATTAGTACTAATGGGTGCTATGTAATTAATTCAATTTACCATCCCTTCTTCAGTAGAAACATCTCCCTTCCCTGCAGTTTCCATGAGATGCTATAAATTTGTCCTGATTTGCTGCAAATAAGATGCTTTCATTTCCTGATGCTGGTTCTCAGACATGCAAATGTTTGTTGTCTTTCTGATTTTATGAATAGGGGCCGACCTCCTGGCTCTTTTACTGTCGAGCAGCCCAGATGATGTGGATGTTTGCCCTAGCTCAGTAGACATTTCTCAAACCCCTTCCCCAAGATCCAGGACTGTGCATATTTAACACTATTCCTGCCAATTTCAGCTTCAAGAGGGAACCACTCCTTCTCCAGATCTCAGCTTCTCCCTCCTAATAGACACCAGAGTGAACTCCAGCCCCCGCTTTATTTTCCTTCAGTATATTTAGCATCAAAGTAACGTCTTCATTTTCTACCGCTAATTCCTATCCTGAGGGTTGTAAACCATCTCAACCCTAACAGTCTCTCTTTTGTAATATTTCAAGTTGAGCCATTCACCACTGTCCCTCATTCACTAAAACACATGTAATATAATGTGTCAGCTGATGAAATATCGAATTGCTCTTTTGACTAACAACTTCAGATAATGCACAAGGTCATGAACAGAGATTATCTCTTGGATATGGAAGGCAAAGGAAATAGCTTACATGTTTCAGAATGCAGTGGTGCCTGTATTGCATTATCTCGTTCACCAAGATAGAAGAGAAGAGGAAATTCCCTTTTCCACTCCCAAGTGTATTCAGGAGGGATGAGAAGAGAAAAAAACCAGCTATGGAGGAAGACAGTAGCAGAACTCTGCATAAGGCAGTGTCCAGACCAAGGACAAAATGGCTTTAATTAACCTCACATGAAACGAATAAATACAGATATGTGTGTTTCTTAGTAGTGTGGCCTTTTGGCTGCATATGAAGAAGAAAAATCTGGAAATCTGACCTTTGCAGAAATGATGAAAAAACTGATCTGATAACGCTTTTCTCTGGGAAAAGCCATTCTCTACATTACATCCAAAGAGAGAAACTTGAAAGCCACTGTGCCAGGGCCAGGACTGTGACTAGCTATACAGTGTCTCTGTGGGAATTACAAGAATGCTTCCCTTTCTCCAGGCAGATGCAACCCCTCATCAGGCATGTGTCCTGGTAAATAGAACACAGGCTCCATTGCAGAGCTGCCTCAGCCAGACACCTTGAAAAGTGAATAAACATCATCTTTCATAACAACCCTCCTTGATGCTCTACTTAAAATCTTTTAATAGTTTGTTTTTGCTCTCAAGATAAAATTCAGGTTCCATTTCGTAGCCCCAATCCCGCACTCCTGTCCTTCTGAAACTGATTAGAGAAATGTGAGTCCTTTTAACTCTGTCTTCTGTATCTTTTAATTTCCCATTTATATTTCCCATCTCTGTGCTATATTCTGCATAATTTCTCCAGACCTGTCTTCCAGTTCATTAATTCTTTCTTCAGCCATGCTCAATATACTGCTTAATATGCCATTAATTTTTAAATTCATCATTGAATTTTTTTATTTCTACAAGTTCTAATTTTAAAAATCTGCTATATTAGTTGTTCCCACCACTAGAAGAAATTATATTCCTGTGATGTGATAGTGTTAGCTTAATGGTAATCGTGTTGTAATATAAATGAATCAGATCAATACAATAAGTCCCCTACGTATGAACGAGTTCTGTTCCGAGAGAGTGTTCGTAAGTCCAATTTGTTCGTAGGTTCAACAAAGTTATCCTAAGTACTCAACTAACACAATCAGCTATTGGTACTGTACTGTAATAGGTTCATAATACTTTTCACACAATAATACATAAAAAGGTAAACAAAAAATAAACATTTTTAATCTCACAGCACAGTACCTTGAAAAGTACAGTAGTACAGTACATACAGGGGCTGGCATCGAGTGAACAGGCAAGAGTTACTGACTGGAGGAGGGAGAGGGGGTGGGAGATGGCAGAGCTGAAGGATCGTCAGCAACAGGAGACAGAGGGCAGGCTGCAGTGTCACTCACGCCTGACGTTGATGGCACAGGTGCTGGTTCCTCGCTGGATTCAAGTCTATGTCTGGGTAGTAGCTCTTTTTTTCTCATCACAGATGACACGGTAGCACTGGACTACATTCTGAATGGTGGCTGCAACCTTCATGTACCATTCTACGTTCGGGTCTTGCGCCTCATAAACAGTGCCTCCTTAAATAAAGAAAATCCCCTTGCCATTTTCTGCATCGTGAATCTCTTAGGTTCTTCAGTTACTTCTTCTTCCTCTCGTCTCTCTTCGTCCTTCCTCTGGGTCTCCAATTCCATCAGGTCTTCATTAGTAAGCTCCTTGTGTTGTACAGCAAGGAGTTCAATGAAGTTGTTCTCTTGAAGATCTAGCTTGAAGTAAAGATATTGTACTACTGTTCTCTATACAGTACAGTACAGCAAAGTATACAAAAGCACAACCACTTGTAGAGGATGCACACACATGACAATGTACACCAGACACATGAACTAACTTATGTGATAGGACATGTGAATGCATGTTTGCATCTTTGAAAGTTTGCAACTTGAAGTTTCCTATGTAGGGACTTACTGTATGTTATATACCTTAAACTTATACAATGTTATATGTCAATTATATCTCAATAAAAAAAGAAAATAGGGAATTCCCTGGCAGTCCAGTGGTTAGGACCACTTCACTGCTGAGGCCCCGGGTTCAATCCCTGGTTGTGGAACTGAGATCCCACAAGCTGGGCAGTGTGGCAAAAAAAAAAAAAAAAAAAAAAAGAAGAAGAAGAAAGAAAAAATTTGTTTTTAATTAAAAAAAACAAAAAAATCTCCTGTCATTTTTTTTTGGTATTGTTTCTTATCCCTTGAGGATATAGTCAAGCTTGTCTCTGTTTTTGATCTAGTAAGTTGAGTATTTCAAAAAATAATTTCTTTTCAATAATTTCAACATCTGAAAATTTTTTTTCTTTGGTCACACCTCGTGGCTTGTGGGATCTTAGTTCCCCCACCAGGGATTTAAGTGGGGCCCCGGCAGTGAGAGGGCCAAGTCTTAACCACTGGCCTGCCATGGAATGCCCAACGGCTGAAATTTTGTAGGTCTGTTCTGCCCTCTGTTTTTTCTATTGTTCTCACTCATGGTACCCAGTTTACTTGAATGTTCATTCATTCATTTATTTATTCATTCATTCACTCATTACTGTGAGCTATGCATTTTCCTTAAGAAATTATTTGAGGGAATTGCTTGAGGCCTAGGATGAAACAGTGGTTCTCTGAGATTTAAATTTGCTTCTGCCAGGTTCTTAAAGATAGTAACAGTCTGGGACAAATTTAAGATAAAGTCATGCCTTGAGGTTTCCTGGGTTATCCAGGTGAAGTGAGTTTGGGCCACAAATCCACAAGAAGACTTGTTTTCTATTACAGCTTCTCTGGACCAGGGGTTTAATTCCTCCTGATATATTCAGGTCTAAGAAGACTTTCCTTGGGGATGAAGAGGGAGGGTTAGGGTATTTCTGGTTCATCATTAGACATTAAGAGTATAGCTCTTTAGGATCCCAACTTTATTTTTAATTAATTAATTAATTATTTATTTATTAAACTATAAGTTGATTTACAATATTGTGTTAGTTTCAGGTATACAGCTTCAGATTATTTTCCATTATAGAATTATTACAAGATATTGAATATAATTCCCTATGCCATACAGTAAATCCTTGTTGTTTATTTTATATATAGTGGTGTGTATCTATTAATCCCATACTCCTAATTTATCCTTCCCCCCTCCTCTCCCTTTTAGTAACCATAGTTTGTTTTCTATATCTGTGAGTCTGTTTCTGTTTTGCAAATAAGTGGACTTGTATTATTTTTTCAGATTTCACACATAAGTGATATCATATGATATTTGTCTTTCTCTAACTTCACTTAGTATGATAATCTCTAGGTCCATCCATGTTGCTGCAAATGGCATTATTTCATTCTTTTTCATGGCTGAGTAATAGGATCCCAATTTTATGTGTGAAAGATCTCCTACTAGACTCCTGGGCTTTGGCTTTTGTGGATCTTTATCCAAGAGGCCTTGGCAGCTGAAGTTCACGTTCAGAAAATACCCTCGATGAAAAAGCATCCTCAGTGTTCTACTTATTTATCTGGGTTTCTGCCTTTACTTAGATTTTAGCCTAATAGTTGTTTGTTACCCTATCATGTCAGTTGTTAAATGCTTTGAAGAAGATTTTTTAAAATGTACATTTGACCCAGGCTGTTTCTAGTTGATTTCTGCAGGAAGGCTGGTCAGAACGTCTAGTTAGTCTTAGTACTGGCAATGAAAGTCTGATCTCACTGTGTGACCTTGGGCAGGTTACTTAACCAATCTGTGCTCAGTTTGCTTCTCTGTAAAATGTAAACAGTAATAGTATTTGATTGGACAAAAAGTCTGTTCAGGTTTTTCTGTAAGACTTTTTGGCCAACCCAATACCTAGCTCAAAGAATGGTAATGAAATATCCATAAAATAACAAACATATAGTGCTTAGAACAGTACCTGGCACATAGTAACTGACCCCTGCTTTTCCAATCTCCAATAAGCCAGGCCACCATTGTCAGCTCTTCTCACTCTACTTCCCTTCTTGGCTTTTTGTCACAGTTGAACTTAAATCATGATTTCTGTAGCTATTAGGTAATATCTGTCTCCCCAGTTACACTCATCTCTAAGAGAGGGAATATGTCTGTCACTCAACTCTCTATCCCTAGTTTCTAGCATATGACACGACACATATTAGGCACTTAGCAAACATTTGCTGAACAAATAGATGTGTATTTCTACATTTATAAGAGAGCGCAAACAGAATGTGAACTGTCTCTAGGTGGAGAGGGCTCCATGGATAATTCCTAAGTCTGGTTAAGCACACTCTAGAGTCGGTCAGGGGTGAATATCCTAATCTTTGTATCTCAGTTTCCTTTTCTGTGAAATGGAGATAACAATAGCAGCTACTTTGTAGGTTAAAGCACTTAGCAGGGAGCCCAGCACTCCGAAAGAACTCAGTAAATGCTAGCCACAATTATCTCCACTGTTTTTATGTGTGTGTGTGTGTGTGTGTGTGTGTGTGTGTGTGTGTGTGTGTGTGTGACTTTCATGCAAACAGTCCACTTCAAGAAAGCATAGGCTGAAAAAAAAATAGGGGCCAGGGATCATCTGGAAAGTGGAGTATGTCAATGTTTTAGTTTTTCTGCTTTCTGAAAATGTGTGTGTGACACAGTGTTTAGATGAAAAGCAGAAAAGAGCTTCTCACCACGCCTGCACTGTTATTCTTTTCATTCCCCAGGGTGTTACTTTAGCACTTAACTGGAGAAAATGTACACACATTTATAGAAAGAGCTCGGGGCTCCTCATACCCCCATCAGGTTTCACCATTTGATTTACATTTTGTGAAATAAATTATAAACTTTTATAAAAGTCACCAGAGCAGAGTAATGGAATGTCCTGAGAAATAGAAGGAAGGGAATCAATTTCTTAGGTGAGAAATACATGCCTCCTGGGCCTGTGAGGAATAAAATACAAGGTACTGCAAGTACAGCTGGAAATACTGTGGATGCTTTGGGTATCAGCCTTCAGACAGGCCTTATAAACCTACAAATCTAGGTTATAGTTGATTTCCATCTGTGTGGACCTCATTCATCATCATTTCAAATGTTGCCATCACTGTACGTTACCAGCTCCCACTGAGACTTACACATCGTACTGCCGGATTCACGGATGCTGTGGAAGTGAGTCTGGTCCTCAGGTATGTTTTAGGCCAGCTTTTCTTATCTCATGGTCAAAAGCGAAAAGGAGAAATAACATAACTAACATTACAAAATGAGAAACTCTATATTGAGACGAGTCTGGTGGTTTTTTGAGTTGAAATAAGTGGCAACAAAGCCAAGAAAAAAAATTAATGAAAACTTGTTTTGTTCCTACTGGAATAATGCCCCTCTAGGCTGTCTCAGCCAGCAGTGGTAACTGCCAACGTGCTGTCAATCACAGCTGAAGGGAAGAAGCAGCACACTGGTGGTTATTTGCATAACTTAAAAAAAAATGCTCATTTAAATGGAAGTATCATCATTTTCAAACCAAATGAGAATAAACCGTCCTTAAAATTAACTGTCAGCAGTGCTTCTTACCTTAACTGCACATGAGGTTAAGCTGGGGGATTTTCAAATGTTCTGATGCCCAGGCCCTACCCCTGATCAAAATAAATCAGTATTCTGGAGGTAGGGCCCTGATGTTGGTATTTTTTAAGGCTGCTCAGGTTATTATAGCATGCTGCCAAGGCTGAGAACTGCTGACCTAGCCTCTTGTTATTAAGTAGGTGATAATTCTGGATGGCAATACGACCATCTGCTAGAAAAGAACCAGCCTATCGAGGGACCTAAAGGAAAGTGAGTTATCATATCCTGAGTAGACAAACCCAGTCTTGGAGAGCTGGTGACCTCTCAACATTGAGATGCCAGTCACAGGACCGTACACATTGTGTTACTCACCCTCCAGCGTGAACTTCTGGACATGCTGCCCTGGCGCTGGGATATAACCTCTGTGGGTTGTCGGAAAGGTATGCATCACTGAATGTAGTAGATCCTCTGTGCAGACATGAAGACAGAAACCCTCATGGTGTAGACTGTATAGAAGTGGTACTGTGTCAGATGTGTCTAGGCGCTAATTCTGGCTGTGTGAACTTGAGCTAGCTGCTGCTGCTGCTGCTTCTTTTTTAACATTTATTCATTTAATTAATTAATTTAGTTTATTTATTTAATTTTTTGGCTGTGTCGGATCTTAATTGCGGTACGCGGGATCTTTATTGAGGCATGCGGGATCTTTCGTTGTGGCGCGTGGGCTCTGCCTTGTGGTGCGCAGGCTTCTCTCTAGTTGTGGTGTGCAGGTTCTCTCTCTCGAGTTGTGGTGCGTGGGCTCCAGAGCACATGGGCTCTGTAGTTTTGGCGCTTGGGCTTAGTTGCCCCACAGCATGTGGGATCTTAGTTCCCCGACCAGGGACTGAGCCCGAATCCCCTGTATTGGACTGTAGATTCTTTGTCACTGGACCACCAGGGAAGCACCGAGCTAGCTTCTTAATTTCTCTGAGCCTCCATTTCCTTATCTGTAAAATACTACATACTGTAAAGTATGGTTGCTGCTACTATTATTTTTTTGAGATATAGTAATTGACATAATATAATATAACATTAGTTCCAAATGTATAACATGATGATTTGATATTGTATATATTGTGAAATGAGGACCAAATAAGTCTAGTTAACATCCATTACCATGCATAGTTACGGCTTTTTTCTTGTGATGAGAACTTTTAAGATCTACTCTCTTAACTTTTAAATATGCAATACTGCATTATTAACTATGGTCACCATGTTGTACATTATATCCCCAGGACTTATTTTATAACTGGAAGTTTGTATCTTTTGACCACCTTCACCCATTGCTACCATTATTTTATACACAAAACACTATATTCCATATATATATATACATATTTTTGTATTTGGTACTGAGATAAATAAAAGAGATTTTTTTAAAAAAGACAAAGTGAACTTCCTTTTACTATGTGTCTTATCTGGAAGTCCATAATGGAATCTGAAGATAATTAATATTAATTATGACCCCTGAGAGTGCCTTCTGAATTGTTAATACACAGGGTATTTAGTATAGTTTATGAATTGATATATTTCTATTGAATTCTCATTTTTAGAAAATTCATAATCCAAGTATGTTATATGAAGTCTTTCTGCTTATCTGGATATCTAATTAACCAGAAAGTCAAATTCTGAAACTGTGTTGAAGAATTCATGGTTCTAGATGTGGTCCCATGTTGTACACCAGTGAAAAATGGGAGTGAGAGCAAGAGATGCAATCAGAGCAAGGATTCTGGGCATCTCCCTGGAAGGATCAGGAAGTGTGTGTGTTGTGTCTTTGTGGCTGACAGGTTGTGTGTGTGTGTGTGTCTCTGTGTGTGTGGTGTGTGTTTCTTAAACTAGGATCCCAGAGATACTGATAAAATACCTTCAAAATGACCTGATAGCAGCCAAAATTAAAAATTTTAGAACTAATAGCTGAAGGCCATGAACTCCAGACATAATGAGGACAAAGTACATTTTATTTTATTTTATTTTATTTTTTGTAAAACTGTGATCATGACATTATAAATTTTATAATATTTTTCATTTTACTACCTCAGAACACACTTTACAATCACGAGCTAATTAATCTTAAAACTACCTCTACATGACATTATTGTGATGATTTGTATTCCCTGCAGAAGAATGGAAGGTAGAGTGATTACATGGTCCACATATTTAAGTAGGAACCAGGAATCTTGGACCTTAGCCTTCAATTTTTACCTAATCATTAGAACATTATTTGGGTAAAAAAAAAAACAACTCTTGAATAACCTTTTTGGACCAATTATTTATTTCAGAACAGTTTGGTCATAAAAAAGAAATCTAGCATTTCCTTCCCTTTATTAAAAACTGTTGTCATGGAAATATTTCAGCTCTCTAAGTTCTCCAATAGCCTACATCTGAACAGGTCATAAACAAGCAGATTGACTGAGGTCCAGCAAAGTCTTTTATGATGGAAGTGAGGTTTGTAATGGACCACATTACAGAGCTTTTCCAAAGTCCATTTCCTAGGATAAGGAGATAATAAAAGAAATCTTCGAGGCTCAGCTGTGCTCTATAACCATGGCTTCTTATCCTAACTGGTTTAGCTCTCTCCCTCCTTCTATACCAAATACACTAAATCCATTACTCTTTCCCATGCAGGTCTTTTTTATTTTATTTTGATCGGCTAATAAAAATGAAGTTCTGTTTACTAGAAGTCCCATGGTGTCTCTTGGAGACTACTTACCCCAAATATTGGGAATTGATGATATTTTCCAAGCAGTTCAGGTTTGTTTTTTGCTTTTTAACCGAATGATTTCATTAACTGATACAGTCATTCATTTCATTCTGGCTGGGGAATCTGACCAGTATGTGATTTTATATTCACAACAAAAATTCTCCTTATTTACCTCAGTATAGGAGCTAAGCATCACATTCTGTGAATTTGTTTAAACATCATGCGTGCAAGAGCGATCAGAAAATTCAACTCAGAGCAGGAATGTTTTGTATCCTGAATGGGTAAGAAGAGGGAGAATGAAGGTATTGTCTTAATTCATGCCTGGACCCATGACACCTACACGTTGTTTTATTTCATTCTGATACAGTGTTCCTCCTGTATCCTGAGTCCTCTTTGGCATGTATCTTTTTGCAAAACTGGAGAAAATAAGAAATGAATTTTGTTTTGAGATATTCACAACCATCCTGTAATTGGATGACACTGGGGTGGGGGTGGGGTAAGCGTGAAAAGTGCAAAATTGGCTTTTGAGACCATGAATCTAGGAAATGCATCAGGCTGCTACCTACATCTTCACACTTATTGGTGTGGGAAGAAACAATACACCTACCTGCAAGCACACACGTACATGTGTGTACACAGCGCCGGTTCAGAGGGCCTGGAGCAAAATATGAAAAGGATTGTGTTTATGCTTTAAGAGAAAGACCAGGATGGTTTGTCTAGATTTGCAGCATTCATAATAACATGATAAATCATTCATAAAATGTCCTTTAAAATGCCGGAGCTGAAGGGCAGGAACAAAGAACTTATCACACTGGGTCAGATCGCTGCCAGCAAGCCCTGTATCCTGACGGTGGCTTGAGGGGGCTGTGTTGTGGGACACTGGAATTGCCCTCATGGCGTAAAATTCCAAATGTTGGCGGGTCCTAGTGAGACCCCCCCCCCCAGAGGTTGTGACTTTGCTGTGAGATTGGACCCTATGAGCCCTCCCTAAATCTGTTGTCCACTGACTTAGCTAAACATTGTCTTGAATTCATTTTCCTCCTGAGGCTATATCACTTCTGGGGCCAAGCTTCACAAGTTTACTGTCCCTGGTGTCACGTCGAAAACCACCTCTGTTAAATTTCAGAGGGTGTTTTTTCATCTGGGTGTTCCAGAATGTGATGAACAGACGGGGCCTGTTGGAAAGGATCCAACGGGTAAAAGAGGGGAGGGAATGGGGTCCAGGCCCCCTTGGGATGCCTCGTCCGTAACAGAAGTAGGCAGCGGCTGTGGTTGAGGAGATGTTTCTTGGTGTGGTTGTGTGGGGCCTTTTTGATGGTTTCTGTTTTCTCCTAGAACCAGGAATCAACGTCATCCACTGAGAGTGAGGAAGAAGAAGGGGCGCCAGGAATATGAGAGCACAGTTGAGTTGGAGATTATGATTTGGCCGTGGGCAAAAACTCCTGGGCTTCTTTATTCTCTGCAGTGATTGTCAACTACCCAGGTTCAGGCTCGGATAAAACAGAAACAGTAGAAGACAGGGAAACACAGTCCTGGGGAGTAACTGCAAGAGCAGGACTGAAATGAGAGACTGGAATTTGTTAGACCAAGAGGGTGGTGACATGACTGGCAAGAGGTCTTAGAATTAGAAGACAGCAGAGAGGATAATGATCTTGATGATGACAAGGGATACATGAGACACTAAATTGGGGTGTGAGAGTCTGTGATCAGAGTTGGCATTTAAACCATTGATTTTTAAGGTTGGAGCAATGCGGATGTTGACAAGGTCTAAGATGTAGAGAAGAGGAAAAGGCCGTTGGAAATGAGGAGGGCAAGGGCTTGAGAAGCTGGAGGTTGGATGGACATCTTTGCATCTGTTCACTGTATCCCAGGAATAGAGGTGGATGGGCTAATGGTGAATCAGGCGCCAAGTCTTCACTCAGCATAGGTGTGTGGGGGGAGGGCAGGTCTGAGGAGGCAGCAACAAGAAGGAGGAGGGTATGATGTCACAAGCCTCAAAGAAGTGCTTTACAGTATTAAACTTAAATTTTAATGATAAATGAAATAATATAATGGAATGTATTTTTAATGTGCTGCAGTCTTAACATAGGGTAGCCAATACTATAAAATAGCAGGAGATTTCTGATTATTTTATAAAGAACTTGCGTTCACATGATGATGAGAAAATTTCTGTTACTATAAGAGCATGAGAGCTTTGTTTTATATTAATTGGAGTTGAGGCTTCATGGGGCAGATTCTGGGGACCATGCAGAGTGAGTGGCCATCAGCTGGAAGGGCTTACTGGAATTATCTATCAGAAGGTAACGAGGCCATTTCCCCCAGGCTCTGTTTCAACCATGAGAAGCAGAAGATTCCTTCCCCGTGGTCCAAAGATATGTGGTTCTAGGAGAAACAAAAAGAGAGGACAAGAAATTGTTTTTGTGACACTCCATAAGAGTAATTAGTAAGAATGGTCTTAGAAGTCTTTCTGCAGACATAGGTGGGCAGGCTTCAGAGAATCTGAGTTTCTTCACCATCACAGCCTTCGGATGCCCCCAAATGTTGCTTTCACTTGGATGCTTTGCCAGTCTCTGTAAATGCTAAGCACGGGCAGGCGGCCAGCACGTATGAGGCTCGCTGCTCATCCCAAAGTGCTTCTGAGGTCACGAGCCTCCTTTCAATAAGTAACACCAGCCCTTTCCTCACAGCTCTCCATTACAGCCGGCCCCAGAGAATTCGAGAGGCATCCACGCTGCCTGGGAGCAAAGGGAGAGCTCTCTGGGTGTGAAACATAACACCAAGAGCTGTTTTGTCCTAGCACAGGCAGGAGTACTGGTGATTTTATTCTACCTTTACAGTTCAGAATTCACCTTCTAAACTGCTTTGTTTCCAGGTGACAGGCTTCAAATTCCCTGAAAAATCTAGTGGGTGAAGTGAAGAAACCAGAAGCAGGCTACGATGCAATGCGAACATGAATTCAATAAATTGCCCCGAGTTCTTGGATATGATGTTTTAAGAAATGCTTACAGCTGCTTCCATCTGCTACCCCAGAGAAGCAGGTTCCCAGTATCTAACGTCTTACATAGTTCAAAGAATTTTGAAATCTGGACAAACTTTGAGATTGTCTCTTCCCATCACCCCATTCTTAAAGGTCTGAACCTGTGTGCGCATCTCTTGACCTTGTGTGTTCGATGGCCCCATTTCATCTGCGGTCCTTCCCTGCTCTCATGCCATATGGTCCTGGTGGCACTGTCAACTACTCCACTCTGTCCTCCCCTCCCCCTTGCACTGGGGTGGGACAGTGACCGAGGCTGGACTTACCTTGGTTTGACAGAACAGCTTGGGCTGCAAGCAGTCTTCTCATTTACTATACAGAAAGAACCAGGCTGCAGAATGAAGCCAAGTACACACAAGCAGAGCCAAACGCCAGAGCCCTGATGATATTGTCTGTACTTCTGGATTCAGGCATGTTTTCCTATTTGCATCCAAATGGTAGCCCAGGATAAACATGGTTCTGCACTTTGCTTTCTTTTTCTTTTAATTAAACAATATAACCTTGAGATACTCCATATCGGTAGAGAGAGAGCATCCTCATTTCTTTATTTTTTATTTTTAAATTTTGGCTGCTTTGGGTCTTCATTGCTGCACTTTCTCTAGTTGCAGCAAGTGAGGGCTACTCTTCTTTGCAGTGCGAGGGCTTCTCATTGCAGTGGCTTCTCTTGTTGCAGAGTACGGGCTCTAGGCACGCGGGCTTTGGTAGTTGCAGCACATGGGCTCAATAGTTGTGGCGCATGGGCTTAGTTGCTCTGCGGCATGTGGGATCTTCCGGGACCAGAGCTCGAACCCGTATCACCTGCATTGGCAGGCGGATTCTTAACCCCTGTGTCACCAGGGAAGTCCCCTCATTTATTTTTACAACTACCTCGTCCTTCATTGTGTAGATGGATCAGTAATTGAGTCAACCATTTCTCTATCGATGGACTTCTGGGGTTATTTCCAATCTTCCCATACTTCAAATGCATGTTGCTAAGTATTTTGCCAATGTTGTTAGTCTTAGAAGTAGGATGACTGGATTAATGTACCAATGTAATTTTTGCCAGATAGGGACACATTCTTTTCCACAGGGATTGTTTTGCATTCTCACCAGCAATACGGGAAATTCTTGTTTCTCTACAATCTTGCTCACAGAGTCTGTGGTCAAAACTTTGTGTTTTTTCTTTCCAGTATTTCAATCCTGTTCTCTCTTTTTAAAATTTTTTTGAAAGATTTACTTGTTAATATTAATTAATTTATTATTTTTGGCTGCATTGGGTCTTCGTTGCTGCACGCGGGCTTTCTCTAGTTGTGGTGAGCAGGGGCTGCTCTTTGTTCCAGTGCGTGGGCATCTCATTGCGGTGGCTTCTATAGCTGCGGAGCATGGGCTCAATAGTTGTGGCTCTCGGGCTCTAGAGTGCAGGCTCAGTAGTTGTGGCGCACGGGGTTAGTTGCTCTGTGGCATGTGGGATCTTCCCGGACCAGGGATCGGACCCGTGTCCCCTGCACTGGCAGGTGGATTCCCAACCACTGCGCCACCAGGGAAGTCCCTAATCCTGTCCTCTTAAGTCTTACCCTCCTCAGCAAGGCAAAGCAGCTGCTCACCAATGTCCATAGTATTGACCTGATAAGACTGGGGAACATTCACTGGGGTGTGTTCTGGAGATGCTGGTGAACAGAAGCTAGAGCAGGTGGAAGAGGCACCTGTGTTGGGGATCAAATTATGTCATAATCAGTGACATTGAAAGAACAGCCCATAACACTGGAAGGAGGTGGGGTAGCGGTGGGGCAAGTGATGGCAGTGAGCAGTATGGAGGTTGCACTTGGAGGTGAGAGACAGGAAAAATTGTAGAGAGAATCTAGGAGGTTTGTTCCTTGCTGTTAGCTGTGTGAGTTGGTTTGGTTTATCTCAAGTGCTAACTCAGGAAGTGTGAAGCCGCTAATAATTAAGGAGGGTTTCCAGTATGTGAAATCATCTTTCTCTTTTCCAATCTTTTGCGAATTAAATCATCCCAGTGCCTCCACCTCCACTTCATCCCTCCTCCAGCACACAAGTGAAAGCTATTTCAACATTGTTAGCGAAAGCTTTACAACTGCTAGTTGTTTACTAACTTTGCCTCAATCTTCCCATTTTTAATACAAATAATGAAAGTAAAGTCATTTTAGAAGCATACTTTCAAAATTTTATCAGCGAGGTAAAGCTGTTCTAAAAAGAACGGACATATTTCACCCTTTCAATTAAGTAGAGAGTTTTCAAGTCATTTAGATTATTGTTTTTTAAAAAAAATCAATAAACTTGTCAAAATTGTTAATTACAGCAGCTGCTTCAGAACTTTTACTACAGAGATGAAGGATATAATTTATTGCTTCTTGCAAATGAAAATGCAATGTGAGGAAGAAAAAAAATCATTCCTTTTCTACCAAAATATTAGACTCAAATAATTGAGCATTTATGGCATCCTGAAAAGTATAGACTGAAATTTACCACCACACTTCTGGTTGGCTAAATAATGGATTCCAAACATACCTAGGTCCTAATCCCTGGAAACTGTGAATGTTACCTTATCTAGCAACAGAGTTTGCAGGTGTAATTAAATTAAGGATTTTGAGATGAGGAGATTATCCTGGATAGTCAGGGTGGGCCCTCAATAACCTCACGAGTGTCCTTGTGAGGATGGGGCAAGGTGAGATTTGACTAAAGGGAGAAGAAGGTGATATGATGACCTCAACAAAGGGAGAGACAGACCTGAAGGTAGAGGGAGGGGCTGTGAGCAGAGAAATGTAAGGAATGCTGTTCTAGATGCCAGCAGATTCTCCCCTAGAGCCTCTGGAGGGGGCACTAACATGTTGATTTCAGTCCAGTGATACTGATTTCAGATTTCTGGGTTCCAGAACTGTAAGAGAATACATTTCTATTGTTTTAAGTCATCAAGGGTGTTTGTTATAGTGGCCATGGGAAACTAGTTATTACACTTCCAAATTTCTAGGAAATAAGAATTTGGTGTTTGATTTTAAAGTTTACTAAATAAGTTAATGAAGAGGAATAAGAATGTAAAGGCATTATTTAAAAGAACAAATATGACTGCCTCTTTTAGGTACAAGAAAATAACTGCATTAAATTTCAAGTGTCTCACTTGTATATAAGGTCAAGAGAGCTTCCTTAGCGAGTGTTGCAATGGTCTAGCTACCCTGAAGGGTCTCCCTGCTGTAAACTATCCTGACTTTTAAAATGTATTGTTAGGCTTATGATAAGTAACAAATTAAGCCCTGGAGATTGCATACACTAGTCAGCTTTGGCTTGGATAATGATAATGACGTGTAGCAAAAATTTCAAAATTTCAGTGGCTACAATCATAAATGTCTATCTCTAGTTCACACTGCATGTTGGCAGCTGTAAGCTGGGTGACCCTGCTCCAGGCTACAGGTCAAGTTCAGGTCTGTTTCTTGTGTGTCCTTATGGGATCCAGGATTAAGGAGTGACCGTCACCTGTGATGGAATGTTCTCATGATTTTAGGGCAGGAGCACAGAAGAGGTGTCGAAAACTTGCAAAGCCTCTGTGATCTCTGTTTTGAATTGGTCACACTGCTACTTCTGCTTATATTCCATTGGACTAAGTAAGTTACATGGTCAAGTATATTATCATTGGGGCAGGAACATTTATTCCTCCTGGAGGTGAGGAAACGAATATTTCCCTGAACAGTTATACCGTGTTCCGTACCCCTCCACCCTGAAAAACTTAGCTGAAACCAAAGAATGATGCAGTCAGCAGCAAGTAAATGCTGTATCAACACTGCAATTGGACTTCCCTGGTGGCGCAGTGGTTAAGAATCCACCTGGCAATGCAGGGGGCATGGGTTTGATCCCTGGTCTGGGAAGATCCCACATGCCATGGAGCAACTAAGCCTGCATGCCACAACTACTGAGCCCACGTGCCACAACTACTGAGCCCACATGCTGCAACTCCTGAAGCCCAAGCACCTAGAGCCTGTGCTCTGCAACAAGAGAAGCAACTGCTCTGAGAAGCCTGTGCACCACAAGGAAGAGTAGCCCCTGCTCACTGCAACTACAGAAAGCCTGCATTCAGCAACGAAGACCCAACACAGCCTAAATAAATAAGTAAATAAATACTGCAATTAAGGAGAGACTAATTTGGGGGCCTAGTGGCTGAACCTCAGACTTGTATATGAAACTGAGGCTCTCAAATGGGGCTAAAGTGGTCCTGGGGTGGTAGTATCCCCTTAGCAGAAACAAACACAAAGCCATTTTGGATTTCTATAGACAAAGATTAACCAAATAAAATCACAACCAAATGAATTCACATTAAACACACATGGAATGAAGTTGCAATGAGCAAAGGTCAGCAGAAACCAAGGAAGACATATTCCAAACTTTCAGATATTACTTAGCAAAATATAAAATAATTAGCCATGAAATGTTCAACGAAATAAAATTTGGAAACACAAAATAAGCAACTATTGAGAATGACGAGGCTGATTTGAAAAAAATCAATAGAACTTTTGGACATGAAAAATTTGATTGTTGAATAAAAACCCCAACTGATGGGTTAAACAGAAGATTAGACTCAACGAAATAGTTACTTAGCAAAGTGGAAAAGAGGTCTGAAGAAATCACTCCTAGTGCAGCGCAGACAGAGAAGTTAAGGAAGTTAAGAGATACCGACAACAGAATGAATAAACTGGAGTCCCAGAAGGACCAATATAGAGAATGGAGAAAGGGCAATATTTGAAGAGATGATAACTGAGCATTTTCCAGAAAGGATAAAAGATTTAAATCTTTAGAGCAAAGTATAATTAGGCAGGATAAATAGAAAGTCACATATAGACAAATTATGGAAAATTTAGAACACCAAGGACAAAGAGCAGTTAAAGATAAAGCAGATGACCTACAAAGGAACAATAATTAGACTAAGAGCTGCCCATTCATCATCAACAATGGAAGCCAGAAATCAGAACAGCATCTTCAAAGCGCTGAGAATGAGACAACCATTTACCTTGGGTAAGACTATTGAGTGGTTTTTCTTAAGGATGGTTCCATTCTCCCAATAACCCCCTCCCAATAAATTAACTCACAAACCTGCACTTCAGAATGGTAGGGGTGGGTAAAAATCAGTGACACTAATCACATACAGAACTTTTATTTACATCCTTCTACATTCCACAGCAGCGTTGAGTCTGCTTCTAACATATAATTTTCACCATCTTGCATGAATGAGGGTAGACATTTTCAGATAAACAGAAACTAAGTTTATCACCGATGGACTTTTACTAAAGGAATTTAAAAGGATGTCCTTCAAGAAGAAAATGATCCCAAAGGAATGCCTAAGAAGGAAAAAGGAATCCTTAGAAACAAAACCACAGCATATATTGGTAAAGCTAAAACAATTGTACATAAAGTTAATGTCTAATTTGGTGGTTTAAAAAAAGGACAGAATGAAGTTGGACAGTTGACAAACGAAAACAGTATCTCAAGCTTCTTGTATTGTTCAGATTGGGGATTAAGATATTAACTTTTAATTTGCCAAGTAAGGTACGCACGTAAAATATCCAAGGTAAACAGGAAAAGAACAGAAAGGCAGTGGTTAACATCCCAAATATAATAAGAAAACAAAGAGCCATAACAGGATAATTCAATAAAAAGATGCATGAAAAATAAGGAAAAAGGCAGTAAAAATGTGGAAATAAATCAAACATTTTAGAGACATTAATAAAAGTACTGAGAAAAGTAAATAGCTAATATAGCCAGATAAAAGGCAAGTATTTTGTCAAACAGGAAAAAATTGGAATCATGTACCTATATCTCAGCTATTTTATTATTTTTAGGGTGCTAGAATGAATAGCACACAGGTGTTCAAAATGTATTTCTTAAAAAGCCTAGCTATTCTCATACAAAAAGACTAGCTATTCACAAGTCATTCTTTGCTACCCGCCTCTATATCTGTCAAAAGTCTGAAGCATGATTTATTTGCCTATATGATCATAAACACCTTACATCTGTTAGATTCCTTTATGTGTCAATGCATGTTGCTAAGTTCTAAGATGACACTGGGTTTTACAGGTACATGGCCATCTTCAAAGGGTTTGCTTCATAAGCTTTCTTTTTAAAGAATACCAAATACTGAAAAGAAAAAAAAATCTAGTGTTATATGAAACACGCAGATGTGTGACACTATGTGTTATCCAGCTTTGGGCATGTCCCAGGCTTGATTAAGATATACATAGCTTGGTAAGCCAACTCAATAATTTGTAGAGGCTTAGCATTAAAATGTTCCCTATTTGTGATTACCCATTGTACTTTAAAATTGTTCCTGCTGATTTTTCATTTCTGATGATCCAAGTGAAGAGCATTTACCAAACACCCACAGTATGAAATCTAAGACGTTAAAGGCAGCCTCCTAAGGGAACAAAATGGAACAAATTCCAGAGGAGAATCTACAAGTTAGGGTCTATATAATTGTTGGGTAGAGGTAAAACTGATGGGAGGATGAAACCACAGTTTTGCTTTGGATAAGACTGCTGAAGAGTTTTTCTTAAGGGTTGTTCTCCCTGAACTACTTCCCTGCAAGAAACTGGATACTAATCTGAGACTTCAGAATGGTAGGGGGTGGATAAAACTGCTCCATGATACAAGTCACACGAAGACACACGAAGTATATTTGTTTACATCCACAAAGGATCTGAGTATCTTTAAAATTTGTAATTACCTCTAAACCGAAAAAAAAAAAGGAAAAGATCAGGATCATGGAAAACGTGAAGAATATCAGTCTAAGCCAGAGATCCCTAGATTTTGCTGTGTATTAGAATCACCTGGGGAACTTCTAAAACTCCTGATGCCCCCCCCATGGCACTCCGTACCAATTAAATGAGAGTGTGTGTGGGTGGGAGGTACAGAGCAGTGGTTTTAAACATCCCCAGGTGTTCCTACGTGCAGCCAAGTTTGGGAACCACTGGCCAGGGGTGCCACTTTCAACCTTACAGGGACATTAGCATCACCTGGGAAGTTATTGAAACTACTGCTGCCTGTGCTGTCCTGAACCAATGAAATCATATTCTCTTAGGCTGGCCGCTGGGTGCTTGATCATTTTAGAGCTCCCCAGGTGATAACAGTGTGTATCTAGGGTAGAAAACCACTGTATTGGGGGAAAGCTGGTACATAGCTACACAGGGGATTGATTTTGTTTTTTATGGGGTTCTTTTATGATTCAGGGTTACAAAATGGGTCCTGAGTTTCCTGGTGGCCAAAGTTAACAGAAAAACAAAATTAGCTGAAATAATTTTTGTCATCTGTCACACAAAAGCTTACCAGTTCCTTGGAAGAAAGAAAGCTTTTCCTCCTAGGTCTGAAATAAATATCTTGTTTGAGTCTTCTTACAGGAAACACGGAATGTTAAAGATCACGATTTTAGAAACACCTCTATAATGCATGACATAAAGCAAGGTTCATATTGTAGTTTCTCACAATCATCCCTTAGGGAAAGCCAAGGGCAGGACCCCAGAGTGCAGGCAGGTGTAGGCTGTTGTTGCCAGGGGTGTGGGAGCAGAATTATGGAAACAGGACAGGGAGAGGAAGTAGGACACACCCCTACAGTTCCCAGATGATAGAGCCTCACCCCAAGATAAAGTCCAGAACTGTGCACCTCTAGGGTGCAGGAAGGGTATCCTGTGTAATTAGAAATTATAATTTTCAATTAGAAAAATTTAAAAAAGATTACCCTTCCCCCATAATATAAACTGTATAAAACTTGACAAAGGCCTGGCTAGCAAAAATAAAGAAGCAATGACTCCTATAGAAGTCAAGGGCATGGTGAAGAGCATATTAGAATTGGGGTGTGTGTGCGTGTGTGTGTCTTTAAGAAAAGAAAAATAATCTAGGCCTGAAAAGGTCGAAAAACTTTGGCCTGGACAGAAGGTACGGAGGGCTGTCTTTCTAACTGTGCCTCCATGAAGATGGTTTTTTTTTTCTCGGTTGGGTTTTTGTGGCATCCAAGTACTGCTGATTTACCCAGTGGCTCACCATATGCAGGGAAGGCTTCTGAGTAGGGTGCTGACTCCAAGGGGCTTTGTCTTGAAAGAAAATCCACAGTACGGCACACGTTGAAGCCACAGCAACCTCGCAGGGAAGCAGAGCAGAGCTTACACTAGGATGGGTGTTTCCCTTCTTTTGAAAAAGATGTAGATGGGAGCAAAACAGATCCTTAGTAAAAGCAGCCGCGGTCGGGCATGAAGATTCTTTTGGGTCACGTGAGTTCTTTCTGCAACAACTGACTTGAATGAAAATCCTAAAGTCACCCTGTGAATACCAAAGAGGGCACTTTGATGTTTTCTTTTCAAAGGCAAATGACATGTTGTGCTTCTGTTTTCTTTTTGAACCCACAACTATACTTAACATCTAAATTTAAGGAAAGGCTTCCTGAAAAAGTCGAGCGCGGATTCCTCTCTCATTTAAAGTAGTCCCTGGCGTTCCTGTAAGTCTGACGGCCTCAAGGAACTGCTCATGCTAGAGAAACAGTAGCTGAGATGTGGGAAGAAGCCCACCGTGGCTAATAGGACGTCTTAATGGTTTGTGTGTGCAGAGGAAAACCTTAAAATGGAGTTTGAGGTTTCACGTTGCGGCTCACAAAAGAGCTGCCTTTTCTTCAAAGAACCACGCTGCCTGTTTTCGAGTGGGTGGGTGTGTACTCAGAGCCGGCGCTGTGCGGGTTTGGGTCGCGGTAAGGTTGACACAGGCAGTGGCGACTCGCGGCCACACCGGGGCAGCCTCCTCCCGGCTGGCGGCCGGGCCGGGCCGGGCCGGGCCGGGCGCGTCGGCTCCGGGGCGCCGACAAAGCGGCCAAGTGGGGCTTGCCGGGGTTTGCCAAGAACTTAAAGGGGTCTAGAAACATCCATCTTTCCCCCCCTTTAACAATGACGGCGCGCTCCGGGCTCTCGGTAAAAAGACCTCGGGGAAGAGAAGTGGGCTTTCTTGCGAAAAATGCCTTCAGCGCCCCCACGTGCCCAGCCCGCCTGCTCCCCAGGGCGGAGGGAAAGCGGGAGGCGAGGCTCCGAGGGCCAAGCCCGCGCCGGTACTCCTCGGGGACCCGCCCGGCCTCCGGGGGCGCCGCTCGGGAGCCCGCGGGAGGGGTGGGTGGGGTGGGTGTGGGGGCCGACCTCCCCCGCCCCCCGCGCCCGCGGCCCGCCCCCCAGCCCGGCCTGTGATTGGCTTCGGGGGGCGCGTGTGCCCGCCCCGGCGAGGCGGGGAGGGTCCCCTCCGAGCGCCGGGCGGGAGGAGGCGGAGGAGGGGGCGGGGAGAGCGGGGGCCGCCAGGGAGCGAGCGTGGGGGCGGGAGAGCCGGGCTCCGGAGATCCGAGAGCCGCCGCGGAGAGGGGCGGAGAGCGGCGGGCGAGCCGGGAGGGAGGGAGAGCCCGGCGGGCGCCGCGCTGCCGCCAGCTGCACGGCGCGCTCTCGGGACCGCCGGCCCGCACGGCCCCGCAGCCTTCCGGGAGGAAGCGGTGCGGGCAGCGGCCGGGGCGCGCGCGCTCGGGCTCCCTCACCTGCAGGCGCCCGGCAGGACGCGCGCAAAGGCCGGGTGCGGGGCCGGGCGGCCCCGGAGGAGGTGGGAAGACCCGGCCGCCCGCGCCGCAGCCCAGCCGCCCCGGGGCGCCTCGGATCCCGCGCGGGGCGCCGGCTCCATGGCGACCGGACTCGGGGAGCCGGTCTACGGACTTTCGGAAGATGAGGTGAGCGGCGCCCGCTTCCCCACGGGACGCCTCGGGGAGTTCCTGCCCGGCGGCGGCAGCGGGCGGGGGACTGGGGCGACCCCTCGGGTGCGCGTTCCCCCGCGCCTGCGGAGGGGACCCCAAAAGCGGGAGCGTCCCGGAGCGGGGTCCCGGCGGGGTGCTCGCCGCTCCTGCCCGGCGCCTGCCGCCCCCTCCCCCCCGGCCCAGCGCATTGTTTGTAAATAAAGCGGCGCGACGCCCCGCGAGCCTGGGGTTTTTGCTCGCCGCTCCCCGCTCCCCGCCTTTGGCTGGGAGGAGGGCGCGTGAGCTTCTCCGCCTGCGTGTCCCTTTGCTCCAAGCCGCGTCTCCCGGGGCTGCAGGGCAACTTTCCGCCTTTCGCTCCTGCAGCCCGGGAGTCCATGATGTGTGTCACGTCTGGGTCGCGGCTGGAGACCCGCGCCGCGCGGGGGAGCCCGGAGCCGCGGCAGAACCTGGCTTGTCTCCCCCTGGAACTTTCTTTCTAATGATGGTGTCAGCAAGTGCTCTGATGCGTGTGTGCTTGTTACGGTGGGAGCGGGTGCAACGTTCTGAGCTGTGCCAGTCCGAGCCTGTGTCTTGCGGAGTCTAAAGCCAAGAGTGTGGATTTCGGGGTCATTTTGGTGCGGGGTGGGGGGTGGGGAAGGAGGTCTAGGATGGTGGCAGGTGCTACTGGAAACTTGGTGGAAGCTTGCATCCTTGCCTTATTTCCCCCCTCTCTAGGATCCAGCACCTCGGGGGTGGGTGGAGAGAGGAAAGCTCAATTGAGCCTCTTTATTGATGAAGCGAATTAAGTAAGCCACGCCCCCGAGGCTGTCGGTTTGCCTGGAAAGCGCTTTGTTTTTACCCTCACTCTCTCCTCGCGGGTTCCCACTCCCCCTTTTTGAGAAGATCCTGCTAAATCACTGCTAAACCCTCTCCCGACCAGTCACTCTCGGCTCTTATTGGTGTGTTGCTCTGCCAAAAAGGGGGGTGGGAGGCCGTCGCCGGCGCGGCGTGACGGACAGGCTGGATGGAGCAGGTAGGAGGGGTTTGCCATCTGGCGGGGTGCGCGCCCAGGTCTGGCTCCCCTTTCGAGAGGTGAATTTACAACCCATGAAGCATTACTCAGCGGGGAGGTATTTCCTATCCTGGTTGTGCATTTCATGAAAAGTTAATGCTTGGAAATTCAAGGATTTCTGGGTTTCTCTTTCTTCCTCTCCTTTCTTTTCTGAGATCCCCTCTTTCTCTGGTGATGGGGGTGGGGTTAATAGAGGAGAGGCTCTTATCCGAAACACCACCACGTTATGGCTTCTCTCCCACCAGCTTTCCTATCCTGGTAGAGTGTGTGTGTGTGTGTGTGTGTGTGTGCGCGCGCGCGCTCCCCGTAAGTGTGTGTGTGTGTAATGGGATACGTGTCTTAGGGTGGGGAAGATGTTGGGGGTATGCTTTTTTTTCCGCCTTAACGGTGCTAGGTAAAGCTTGCTGCGGTATTTATTTTATCAAAGAATGATCGCAATGCAAATAATGTGATTGGCCCTCCCGATCATTTTGCCATGCCGGGCTCTTGTAAAATATCTCTCGCCTTTTGTGTAGTTACCTGAGGTTGGATGAAAAGTAGCATTGTTTCACGTACGCAGAGGGATCTCCTCTCCCTGTTTTCTCTTCTCTTTGAGGAGCTTTCTCTTTCATTCTCTACTTCTGCATTTAATTAGTAGCAGTAGAGGGCAGGCAGTGAGCTTTTAGCAAGGTGGTGAGATACACATTCCCAAACAAAGGAGCATGAAGTATTGTGGGGAATAAAGACAGATGCCTTTCATCTTAGGCCTTTTTTTTAAAAAAAATTGCATGATTATTCTTAAAAATCCTAGGAAAAAATATTTTTTTTAGTGAGCGTTTTGGGAAATGCAACTGGATAAATGAATCATGTATGTCAGTGTTGTTTGCGCTTTGTCTGCATTTACAGCTAGTGTCAGAACCTACTTAGAGTGCGTCTTACCACTTTTGTCTAGGTGAGTTAATACTGATGATCGAAACTGGTGTCTAGTGTGAAAGTGAAGGATGGAATGTAAACAGTCGGGGTGTGTGAGTGTGTGTTTGTGTATGACTAGGTTTACTCCTGTTTGTTGCTGGAGGCGTATTTGGGACTGTATAGGGAATAGCAAGAGGTGATGAAGACATGATATTGATTGATTGAGTGATGGCCATGTTGCTGGTACTACTTAGTTCCACACACGCTATATTACAAAAGACAGGTCACATCTGTCTTCCCTTTTCAGCTTCTCCTACCAGTGGTGGGAAAAAAAAAAGGCAGGGCTATTTTGATGACTGCACATTTTTATGGTATTTGCTTTTTATGGGAGGTTTCATGCTGTCAGGTTGCCCTTCGGAAGATCGGGGATTGCCTTCGTAGAATATTAACAAGAAATTATTGAATTTGCACAGCTTGTTTTGTCTTCCTGAATTAGTCTGTGTAAGAAAACAAATGGAAGGTTTTAACAGACTCTTAAAGTAGATGCCCGATGAAACAAACAGCAGGGTTGTTTTTCTAAGTTGGTGTGCTGTAGATCATCACACAGGAAGATATTTTGATTGCTGTGTAGAAACAAGTCACCTTATAAAACCTCTTAGCAAAAAAGACATTTGTACCTAGCAAATTTCATAGAAGTAACTTTGTATTTTCATTGGAGGTTGGTGAAAAGCATTATTGTGTGTTTGGCGTACACTTAGTTGTACCCCCTCGCAGAAGGGCCTTTAGCTCTAAGTACTGCTGGTGATGAAGCATTGTATTAATCCAGAAAATCACGGGATGCCAAGACAGAGGGCATTGTTCCTAGGTCTGTCCAGTTTATCAAATGAAAGGGATTAAATGTGGGCTTTGCTTGTGTGAGCGCATGTGCTGTTTATTTTTTATTGTGATGTTCTGGCCAGGGTTCCTCTGGTGAATTATAGTTCATATTCACCCGGATTCAAATTAGGTCCATTTAGGTAATCAAATTTGAAATTGCTGTCAGACGAAGGGCTTTTGGTGTTGGAAGGGATTAGCAAATTAACCAAATTTCTGATTCAGTGCCCAGGGTCAGATTTGGTTTGTAATCAGAACAGTTTGGACTAGTTTCTGCATTTGGCTTAGTTCCTTGGTGTTTTTTTGTTTTGCTTTTTTGGTTTTTGTTTATTTTTTGGCAGGCTGCAGCACATTTTGGCATAGTTTCATCGTGAATGTTGCTGTTAACCTTCTGAAATCTTTTATTACAACATCTCAGGAAGGTATCCTTTATTTACAAGATTTTCTGTGGGTGAAAGTTTGATAACATTTTCCTTAGATATGGCATTTAGATTTTTTTGGTGGCTAAGTGAGGCAAATGGCATAGAGATGAAGGCCAGGCTGACATGGGATGGTACTTTGAAACCCTCCCTTTTTATTTTATACAAACAAGATTAGTTGGCTAGTGTTTCATATGCTTTCTCTGCACCTGGCACTGTGTTAAGCCTTTATGCACTTACTGTCTCACTGCATCCTCATAAGAACCCAATGAGGTATGCTATGACTTACATATGAGGAGTGGAGGCTCAGAGAGGTTAAGTGACCTGCATGAGCACACACAGAGAGTAAGCTGTAGAGCCAGGATTTGAACCCAGTTCTGTTGATTTCACAACTGTAGTTTTTAACATGCTTCCTCTCTTCCAAGTACTTGGTAAGTCTTCATAACTAAATTACTCAGGATAATGTAAGTTAGAGATAAATGTCAGGGGTTGTAAACTGATGACGTCTAGGCCAGAATTGACCAGGGACCCTGCTTAGTTTTATCTCCATAGTGTTTTAAAGCTTGGGAATTTTCATGGAAAATGGTAAAAATCTGACCTCATTGGGGCTACATTCTCACCTGACAAGTTAATGGGTCTGAGTGGCGGCCCTTGAGATGTAGCAGCTATGCTGTAATAGCCAGAGTCTCCACTTCTCCCTGTTGTTTTAGGGGTCTTGCTCATTTGCATATGATTACCCACTTCATAACAAACATTTAAGGTTAACCTTTGGCATAGATATCATATTTTCTCTACTCCAAGGTGCTGTCAATTTTAAGATGCACCACTATTTTATGAGCCATTAAGGAAAAAAACATTGCTGTCAAGCTCTGAAAGTACTGTTGATTTCATGAAGCATCATTATTTCACAGATGTTGAGATATGAAAACAAGGATGTTTTAGAATTCATAAATTACTCTAATTGGAAGGCTGGGATAACCCTGGGTCATCAGTTTCAACCCCCGCCTCCTCCACCATCAGTCAATAATTTTAAGTCAATTGCTAATCAGATTTCTGCTCTTCTGTCTCAGAGAAAAGGGCTAGAATAAGGGAAACGCTCTTAAGTGGGTGTCAGCAGAGAAGAAACGGGGAGCCTAGGTGCTGGGCCACCTGACCTCGCCACGTGTGAGTAATTAAGAATGGTTGTTAATTTATAGAATGTGGTCTGTGTGTGTTTTCAAGAGATTACTTGAGAAGCCCTGAAGGCCATCTTTGCAGCTGTGCAAAAAACGGTCACAGGATTGCTTTCAGAAATTACAGTTTGGGTACTGTTTGGATCTGAAAGAGGATGCTGAGAGGCCACTGCCTAGAAGAACATAAGCCCTGCCCTTTCATTCTAACTCCAAGTGCCTGAGTCAGGCATAGCCCTGCTGGCTGGTGACCTCTTTACCCAGGACACAGGCTACCCCAGTTACATCTGTCTCATTACTGCTAACATTTGAGAAACAAACCCTAAAAGGGCCTAGGTTTTATGGTGACACTTGAGAGCAGTTTTTAAAATTGGCCAATATCACGTATTGTTTTAAGTTCTATGTTGGTTTTTCTTTGCTTCAAGGAGTCTATGGAATTTGCAAGAAATTGACATTCTAATGACATTCTGTTGAGTTTTATTGTCAGAATGTTTAAATTATGTCATCACTGAAAAGTAGTTCCCTTAAGGAATAAAAGGTTTTGGTCAAAGGCATGAAGAGAGTGGCAAATGGGAATACTCAGATGATTGCAATTTCTTTTCCATGCAGAGTGCAATTTAATTTTAATTTAATTTTGAAATTTTATGACAGTTTATTTTTGGCTTCGCCATGCGGCTTGTGGGATCTTAGTTTCCTGACCAGGAATGGAACCCGGGTCCCCTGCAGTGGAAGTGCAGAGTCCTAACCACTGGACTGTCAGGGAAGTCCTCAGAACTCAATTTAAAGGGAAGTGATTGAATGGTGCTTGGGCACCTGTCTCTTCAATGCAGCAATTGCCCACGTCACCAGGAAACTTCCTTGGAAGGCTGTTTGGGAATTGTGGGAGCACCCATATGCTTAGTAAATAAACATTCAGGAGAAATATGACTAATCTCAAGGAAGAAATCCCTGACGATGGTTTTTGGAACGTGATGTCGTCACAGCAGTGCTTTAGGGTTCCTGCTAAGTTACTTCTGCACGCAACCCCAAAGGGAAGAAACTTTATGCTCATTGCTAATAAATAACCTTTCTGGGTTGTGCAGTTATTTATATAACATGGTTAAAACATGGTAGTATGTGACTGGCGGAAGAAACAAATTAATTTCTCTGTAATAAATTGAGATCATATTAAAATTTTAATTTTGAGTTAATACATTTAAACAGGTTTTATTCTTGCTCTTGGATTTTGGGTCCTAGATAAGTAACAGCAATCAAAAGAGACCCTAACTTGAGTTTTTAAGCTTTTTGATATGGTAGGTCTTTGAATAAATGCTTTTATCTTACTGATAGATTTTGAATTGGTAATAAAGCAGACTACATAATGATCTTTTGACAAGCCATGTAAAAGAGGATTAAAATAATAAACGAATCATATGATGTGTATTAGGGTGGTAGGGCGTGAGAAGTGTGACAGTGTTACTTTCTGTTTTTATATTATTTTCTCTTCCAGGTCACAGTGTAAACAAATATATTTCATTTTCCAACTATAGGTGGCAATGTTTGTACTGTTTCTGTTTAATGATGTTACTGTTGGCTTGGGAGTTGCTTGTTGGAATATAGAAATGGGAGGATAATTTGGAGATGAGGATAAAGAAACTAGATGCAGAAAATAATATCTTACTCTTAACTAAAAAAAAAGTCAGTTCTTTACTAAAAACACTTAAAGTGATTTTCTCATTGTGGGCAGTGTCAAGAGTCATCTGTTTTCCACATTTTTCAGGATTCCTTTCACTGAGAACGGATTAAAATTTGGGGGAGGGACAGGCATTTGAATTTGGGGGGAAAAGCACAGAAAAGGTTCTTTGAGAACCATTGTCACATCCTCTCTTCTTGAGTGCGTAGGGACTTCTGAATAATTCTGCTTGTGTTGTACAGACCATTCTGTAATTGCTGTCATTGACTTTGAGAGGAACGAATCATCATCGTTACTGCTGGGTATTGGGTTGCTGGAGAGTCTTGGTTCCTGAGGCAGGACTGTGGCTCAGGCTCTGGCAGAGAGAAAAGCTGTGCTTACAGATCTGGGACACTTATTTCATGAAAATATAGGAACTTGTTATAATCGTAATGTTTTGTTCTGAACCCGTGTGGCCTGAGTGCTGGCTGTATTGTAATAGTTTTAGGTGTGAGAAGCCGTATTACATAAGTGTGTCCCAGGTAATGAGCTTCAATTTGACACTTTGGTCGACTTTTTGTCCCTGACTTCAGAGTCCCATATTGATTCAGAACTGGCCAAGTTTAATGGCGAGGCTATCAGATTCCCTGGCTGTCATCAAATTCACTGTTAGGTGACTTCTTGGCAGGCAAGCATCCACTGAGAGACTGCGTATTCTTTTCATGCCTCCTATTCACCAGGAAAAAAGGACCATTCAAAAGTGACTTTTCTTTTTGTGTAAAATGCTGTGATGTGAAGTCCGTCCTGTGAAGATGGCCCTTGGCGGGGCTCGTAGGGATGGTGGCCCCATGAAGGGGATGAACACCCCCAGGGAACAGTCCCATTGCTGGTTAGGGTGGGGGCCCGGCACCCAGGACTTGTCAGGGCTTCCCAGGTACACAGAAGTGAAATTTTAAAGGACTCCCTGAGAGGCTCCGGTCACTTCTGTGGCTGCCTGTTCTTCCAGGTGGAGACAGTGTGTTCCATGTTCTGTGTGACTAGGTCCCTCTGGGTTGAGGGAGCAGAACCAGTAGGGGACCCTGTGGAACAGCCACAAGGGCCTGAGCTGTGCCTCTTGTTTTTTTGTTTTTGTTTGAAGAACTTTTAATGAGATATAATTGACATACAATAAATGCCTCTTGTGATTCTATTTTTTGTGTGTGTGTGCCTCTGATTCTTGGTCTTGCCTTTGTTAATACAGTTTTCATATTTTAATTATATTTCTCATTTTCAGCCTCATTCGAGACCTGGCTCTTTGTGGTCTCCCTGGGCAGTTCTGGATCCCATCTTATGTCTTATAGAGCACTTTGTAAAGCTGAACTTGCCCTTGTGGGTTGTCATAGTAGCAGGGCGGCTGCAGTGGGAAAGATGGACAGTGCACTCCCACCTGGCTGGAGGTCACGTGGAGCTGCCCCAGTCGAACATCTGTTTTAATGTTTTAAACTTCAAAGTTAAACAGTTTTTTGGTGGTCTGCATGATTTAAAGTTCTTAATGTACATTTTGGCCACCGCGTTACATGTCAGCAATGAGGGATCCCAGGGAAGACAGGCTTGGGTCCCAAGTATATGTGGCAGAAGATGAAGATTCTGTCTACTAACTTTTCCTGTTGTTTAACTGCAGATGTTTGTATCGAAAGCATTACCTTTATTTACATGTAGTAAGTTTTATTTTTTAGTGCTGGAAGTCATCATGGTCTGGTTTTCCCAGAAAACGAAAGCAATCCCATGCTGCTTAGAGACTTATTTTGCTTTGTAAGCACTCAATATTAACTATTCATGAGAAAAAGTGGGTGTATGTGTATCCCACTGAATTAAAAGCTCTACATACTTGTGAATCTCCCAGCTACCTTCAGCTCCTGAAGAATGAGAATCTGTTAAAAATCCTGTGCATTCTTTTCTAAGTCTGCATGTTTTTTTCCTCTCTGTTAATCAGTGGTTTATCTTTGAGTGCCATCAGAGTGCTAACTTCATCTTTGGCAGTTTGGTAAGAAAAGGGGAAGGCGTGTGGGGTTTAAAAAAAAAAAAAAAGCAAAACTGAGAATCAGTTTGCTTCCTTTTATCTTTTCTTCTCATTCCCTTTTTTTAAAAAAAAGTATTTATTTTTTAAAATTTGTTTTTGGCTGCTTTGGGTCTTAGTTGTGGCACACAGGCATCTCTAGTTGTGTGTGGATTTCTCTAGTTGTGGCACGCAGATTCTAGGGCACATGGGCTCTGGTTTGCGGCATGTGAGCTCTCTAGTTGAGGTGTGCGTGCTCAGTAGTTGTGGCGCATGGGCTTAGCTGCCCCGTGGCATGTGGGATCTTAGTTCCCTGATCAAACCTGTGCCCCCTGCACTGGAAGGCGGATTCTTTACCGCTGAACCACCAGGGAAGTCTCTCTCATTCCTTTTGTGCTTTATATACTGTGTGTGATGATTTGGAGGCAGCCGGGATTACAGTCAGTAAGTTGGTTTTTAAACTTTGAACTGGCTCTGTTTCCTCCTCGCCTGTTAACTCCTGAGCATAAATGAATGTGGTTCTTGAGTTAAGCTGTACCTGGAGGGAGCTGAACTCTGTGTGTTGATTTTAAGTTCTAGAGTGTGTTTTTGCTGATAATTGAGAAGTTGGTATGGGCCACTCTGCCTGCCTTTGAAATAGAGGTCTTAATTGTCGGTGCATGTTATTAGCAAAAGAGAACATTTAAGCTGGTACTAAAAGCTTTTCCTTCTTTGCTGGGAGAAGTGAGATGGAGAAGGGTATTTATTGTGCAGCCACAGGGGTGGCAGAGGGAGTGGGGAGATATTGAAGAATATTTAATAACACAGAGATGCCAGTAATATAATATTAAGTGGAAAAAGTAGGTTACAAAACAGTGGGTGTCCTGTTTCTGCAAAACAGTAGAATCCTGTTGTGGTTAAAAGTGTTTATGAGTAGGAAAAATGACCAGGACTGTAACCCATGATGTTAATGGCAGCTATTGTTGAGCAAAGGGATTACAGGTAATTTTTCTTATCTTTTTTTGCTTGCTTAATGTTTTCTATATTACTACAATGAACTTTTTTTTTTCCTTAACATAAAAGTAAGTCTAAAAATAAGGTAGAAAGAAATCTCGCACATGGATGTACTTCAAGCTTCGGGTAAAAATTAGAGCACTTGTTCAGTCCAGATATTGATAGTGTTTGTTCAGTTGAGCACATTTTATCAACACCCCGCTTTGTGCTTTGTGTCTGAGGACATCAAGGTCATTGCACTGACACTTGCACCTTTTTGGTGCGTCCCAAGGTGGGAAGTGGAGGGGAGAGGTAAAAGGTTTGTTACTCTTTCAGAAAAAGTGGCTGGTAAATCCGATTCTTTTTTTCACCAGCAGCTTGCAAACTAGATGTTTCATTTTCTCCGCTACGGACACGTACAATTTGTATTTTCATCCTTCAGGGCGCTATGGTTGTATTAAAGTGATTTAAATCTTTAGTAGTGTTTCTGACTTTTTCGTGTGTGTACTATGAAAATTGTGGCCTGTGATCAAACTCAACTTTGTTTCTCTGTATTTTGTTTCCTTGGGTTTTGAAGTGAGAGGTCTTGTCGTTACCTGATTGCAGCACTGAGTGGTGTCGGGATATTAAGGTGATGACTGTGCCTAGCTGTGGTCACTGGGACAAATAACAGAGTGGCCGGAAGCTCTTCTTTGTTTGCCTTTGAGTTGAGTAACGTCCCTCAAGTGTCAGTGTTTCCTGGGGTATGTTTCATGGTGGTTCCTCCCTGAACGGAAGGATAGAGTTGCCAAATACCATGTTACGTCTAACCTGGGACCTGTCTTTATCCCCCCTCTCCATCAGTCTTTTAGTATTTCTGAAATAAGGATGCTTCTTACGATTGATAAGTGTGTTTAATGTGGTGGGAGGTTCCTGGCACACATATCTCCCTTGCATCACCTGTCCTCCCTGAAGTTACAGCTTACAGGTGATGGTATCCTAGAATTGCGGCACTTGAGTTGACCACTCCCAACTTGTGTGTTATGGTAGATTCTTGATAGTTGCCATGGCGACGTCAGCCTTATCTCTCTTGTTCAGTTATGATGTGTCTGTTAAGAAGTGCCCACCTGAACCATAGGACATGTGCCAGTTCAACGATGTCGTCAAAGAATCAAGTCCGTTTTTCACTACTCTGCTGTCTACAGCCTAGCCCTGTTCAGAGGCCTTATGAGGCTGAGGGTGGCTGCCAGTGGCAGTTAGAGCTTTGTTCCCTGTGTTCTCAGGGGCCGTGAGGCTTTATTGGGTGCCCCTGCTGCAGCAGCGGGAAGCGAGAACAAACAACAGGTTCCCTTGCTCACTCCCTGAAGGAGGCAGTGAGCTTGTTCCTTATATGGGGTGAGGGTAGGGGTGTTCTCTTTTTCTACTTGCAGAGGGAAGATAATCGCTTCCTGTGACTTTCTGCTTGAGATTAAGGAAATCTCATTCCCATAATCACCCAGGAAATCTCTCATTGTGTCTCACTGTCCCACAGAGGCTTAGATCTGCTCATCCCTCAACCAGCCAGTGGGAAGGAGGGGGTGGAATTACCTTTATGCCTTAATGTTCCAGCCCTTGAGCTGGGGTGATGACCCCACAGGGCACCTGTTGGATAATTCATCCACTGTCAGAAATGTCCATGACTTCATGAAATCACATGCTCCCTTTCCCTGGGGAGGTAACCCAAATATTCATCTAAGTATTGCAAGGATCTCTGGGTGATACACTGTCACTTCTTCCACCTGAAAGAAGGTGTTTTTTTTCTTTTTTTTAAGTCTAGTGACTGTGGTTTAATTGGTTAGTTCTCCCAAACCATCCAACCTCCAGTAGTGAAGAAGGAACAGGATACTACAGTAAAC
Organism: Hippopotamus amphibius kiboko; assembly: GCF_030028045.1. Lineage (NCBI taxonomy): Eukaryota > Metazoa > Chordata > Mammalia > Artiodactyla > Hippopotamidae > Hippopotamus > Hippopotamus amphibius. Next base: position 98,276,739 of record NC_080196.1, read on the forward strand.
CTCCCATTTGGAGAGGGAGAAAATAAGGAAGCTCAGGGTGTGGTTGCTGGAGGAACAGGAGTAGCAGGGAGTTCTTACCTTGGTCAGCCCGTCTGGCCGCTTCCAGCTCTGCTGCGTTGTGTCCAGTGTGAGGATCTTCCTTGGTCCTTGTCTCCTACAGCTGCACCTGGATGGATGGGAATTGGCAAAGTGCCTCCTCTTGGGTCCTGCTTGGTGGGAGTTTGGGACTTCAGGGTGGCTTGCCTGGGAGTTGAGCAGCCATAGGCTGGCGTCACCTGAGCTGAATACTTGACAGTATTGCTCCCATGAAAACTTAGGTTCCGGGTTTTTTTGCTTCCAGTCAATTCCATGGGCTCGTAATGGCATCCGGTGATCTTATCTAGATGAAGTCTGTGCTTCTGGTAATTTCTGTGTCTTAATGACAGGTCTCTGTATCCTGCTCATCCCATTGTTTCTGCCTCAAGGTGATTTGAAAAATAGCCTCAAATGCAGAGGCACAAAGTTTGGGTCCAGAAGACAACAGGGTCTTTAAACTTACTTTGCCTTTGCTCTGCCTACTCAGAGTGACCAACTTCTCCAGACTGGGATTGTGGGACTCACAGGACGATCTACCTACCCCACCCCTCTTCAGTTTTATTTGTAGCGCTACTGTATCACAAAATCTGTGATAGTTAGGGCTCTTGATTGCACACAACAGGGACCAATTCTGATGAATTTGAGCAGAAAGGGATTTATTGAAGGCATTTTGCATTGCACAGAGGTACCTGTGAAGCTAGAGAGCCAGACCCGGGCAGCGGTCAGGCACTCAGAGAGGCTGGACACTTGGAAGTGCAGTGAGAGACCCCACAGGAAGCATCCGACAAGGGCTCCGGGGCCCCTAGACACTGCATGCCACCTCTGACACTGTTCGCCACCTGTTTCTGGATGCCGTGTGGCGGGGCTCCTCTGGCTGTAGCTGCATAAGCTCTCCCATTTCCTACTTGTGTTGGGGATCCCCACAACCGGTCTCAGACTCAGTGATTCAGCAGAAGGACTCACAAGACCCAGAAATGGGCACACGCACAGTTACAGTTTATTACAGTGAAAGGATAACAGAGCAAAATTGGCAAAGGGATAAAGATGCCCGGAGTGACGTCTGGAGGAAACCAGGCGGGAGCTCCCAAGAGGCCTCCCCCTGATGACATCACATGGGATGCATTTAATTCCTGTAGCAGCTACTGTGACAACACATAGGAAATGTGGTCTACCAGGGAATCTCATTAGAGACTCAGTGCCCAAGCTTTTCATTGGGGACTGATTGCATAAGTGCCCTCTGCCTACCACATACTAAAATTCCAGGCTTCTGGAAGGAAGGCAGGTGTTTGCACAGACAGTCTGGGCACACCAAGGCACACTTACCATTTAGGGAATGTTTTCATCGGTGGAGGGAACTGTTTGCATTCAAGTTCCCAGAAGCCAGCCAAGAGCCGGTCTTGCAAGCAGGCCTTTTCTAAGGTTAGCAGCCTCAGGTTCGCCACACTGATTCTTTTCTCCCCACTATCTCTCTGTATTCCTGGTGACCCTGGTGAGAAAGCTCAGGCAGTAGCTTCTGATTGGCCCCCTACAACCATGGGCTCACACCCTTGCTTCTGGGGGAGGGGTGCGATGGGTCTGTTTCTTCCCCTTTTAAACTTTTGGTTTCTGTAGTGGGAGATGGGCCCAGCCTACCGCCAGAACTCACGCTATGGGAATCCCCGAGCATAGGAAGTGGTTTCAGATGCTGGTAAGTGCAGCAACCCTCTTCCCAAAAGCAGACCCCTCTGAGCATGCGTCAGGCCCTCCGTGGTGAGTTAGGGTTGCAGCAGTGAGGCGGCGTGGTGTGAACGTTTGCCATCCCGGCATCAGGCAGACGCTCTGACACGTTTTTGCTAATTTAATGTCCTTGAGGGGAGCACGGTGCCCCCCGCCCCCGACCCCCAGGTGTTGTGGAGGTACATGTGCTCTCCAGGAACCTACAGTATAATAGGGGATACAGCAATTCAGCTGAGACCTGAAGTGATGACAGCTACTTGAGGTTTGGGGACAGAACATTCCAGAGAGGGGGAATAGCAAACACAGAGGCAGCCAGCTTGAGGAACAGAGAGAAAAGCAGTGTGGCTGGAGCATGGGAGGGGGTGGGGACCGGCAGCCGGTGGTGGGGCGGTATGGACAGGGGGCCGGGCTGGAGGGCTGGGGTTTCTCAGAACAGCTGGGAAGCCGGTAGAGGATTTTAAGCAGAGGAGTAGCAGGATCTGATTTGTGACTTGAAGCACCTCTGGGGAGAAGCGACGATTGTTGGGGAAAGGACAAGAGTGAAAGCAGGGAGACCCAACCGGAAACTCCAGTGTTGGTTGATTGGGAGGTGGTGATTGGCTGGGGTTCGAGGAAGAGCACTGTGCAATGTGGTGGGGTGAGTGGATTTGGCGTGTATTTTGGAGGAATTGCCTGGGTCTTGATAGACGGATATTGAGTTACCATCCAGGATTTTGGTGTGAGCAATCAGGTGGTCACTTACCAAGAGGAAGATTTTGAGAGGAGTAGGATTAAGGGGAAGTGGAGAAATCCGAAGGTCGGTTTTGATTAGATGAAGAGTGATATAGGTACTCAGCCTCCAGGTGATGCCCCCGAGCAGGTAGGTATAAGTATCTGGAGCCCAGTGGAGCTGTCGGGCGTAGGGGTGGGACCCGGTCCTCAGAACTCGGAGAAATGAAGACTGGAGAGAGGAGAGAGCAGGCCCTGGGTCCCGCCAGCCTTTGGAGTGCTGGGCGAAGAGGTGTGGCCGGTGAGGAGAGCTGTCCTCTAACCACGTGTGGCCTCAGTACGGCTGCTGGGGGAGTGAGAGTGGTCAGCGGCATCTGATGACAGGAGGACAGTGAGTGTGCGTGGATGTGGCAAGGTGGATGCCCTGGTGGTCAGGAGGGTGGGAAGGGATGCCCCGGGCAGAAGAGGAAAGGCATGTGGGGACGCAGAGGCAACGCTTCAAAGGAATTTTACCATGAACAGAAGTGAAGAGATGTGTCTGCAACTAAGCAAGGACACAGGTCCTGGAGGATGTTTTCTTCTTCTAAAAAATATTTATTTGTCTGCACCAGGTCTCAGTTGCAGCACGTGGGATCTTTTAGTTGCAGCATGTGGGATCTAGTTCCCTGACCAGGGGTCAAACCTGGGCCCCCTGCATTGGGAGCATGGAGTCTTAGCCACTGGACCACCAGGGAAGTCCCTGGAGGGTGTTTTCTGTCCTCCAGTTGGGAGATACCGGAGTGCCTGTGTGCGGCAGAGAGGGAGAAGGCGACGCAGAAAGTGGATCTGCTTGTGCGGTGAGGTTGGAGTAAAGGCCGAGGGGCCAGCTCTTAGATGATTGTGGCTGCAGAATTTCTGGGCCTGCATTCAACATCATCTTGGTGTTGCCATCAGTGATCCTTCAGTGTCTCAAGCTCAGGACATGAGAACAAAATGGACTCAATATGCCAGTGATGTCCTCCTGCCCAGTGAAGGCCAAATAATCGTGTGCCTGGTGGTATGAACAGAAGTTTCCTCTGCAGTTAACAAGGCATGGGAGAATGGAGTTGACATCAAACACGGCTAGTAGCAGAGCCACACAGAACCCCAAGGAACCAGCTTGGTGGCAGGCAGCGAGTGCCATTGGATGTAGACCTAGTTTTACGCTTCTATAAATGAAATATCAACCGAAGAATTTAAGTCAGCACAGAGAGGAGATTTGCGCATTGTTTAACCTTTTAAACTGAGCATCAAGCTTGAGAAGTACTGTTCTGATGAGTGGTTGAGAACCACATTTCACTTTCTGGGGTCCTTGGATCTTATTTCTCCATTCTAAGCCCTTTTATAGTCTTATATTTTGTATATTGTTATTATTTTTTTCTTTTGATCTTTATTGGAGTATAATAGCTTAACACTGTTGTGCCAGTTTCCTCTATACAACAAAGCGAATCAGCTGTATGTATACATTTATCCCCATATCCCCTCCCTCTTGAGCCTCCCTCCCATTCTCCCTATCCCACCCCTCTAGGTCATCACCAATCACTGAGTTGATCTTCCTGTGTGTATATGCTTATTTTGTAACCATCAGCTTCAGTCTTGTTAGAATGAGGCTGGTCTTAATACACAGAGAGAAGATTAATACTTGCAGGAAGGGGCAGGAGTGACCAATAATGGACAGTTTGATGGATGGGATGAGGTGGGTTGGTAAGTCCCAAATTTTGTAACATCCTGTTGCTCTGGAGAGGAGGGTCTTCTCAGTTTCCCAGTCTTTTTTTTTTTTTTTTGATTAAAAAAAAATTAAGTACTGTATAGGGAATTCCCTGGCGGTCCAGTGATTAGGACTCCCTCCGTGCTCTCATTGCCAAGGGCCTGGATTCAGTCCCTGATTGGGCAACTAAGATCCCATATCCCACAAGCCACGTGGTGTGGCCAAAAAAAAAAAAAAATACTGAAGTGTAGTTAAAATACTGTGTTAGTTTCAAGTGTGTATCAAGGTGATTCTGTTATACATACATACCTGTGTGTGTGTATACTCTTTCAGATTCTCTTCTATTATAGGTTATTACAAGAAATTGAGTACAGTTCCTTGTGCTATACAGTAGGTCCTTGTTGTTTACCTGTTTTATATCTATTAGTGTGTATATGTTAATCCCAGACTTCTAATTTATCTCTGTTTCCCAGTCTTGCGGTGATTTTAACACCTGGGCAACAAGGACATTGCCTTTCTTTGCCAGGTGACCTTACTACTAGAGTTTGCAAAATGGTGGTTTCAAGCAGATGCTCTGGTCTGGACAGTGGCAATTTCAAGGATTTCTTTGCCCTTTTAAAAAATTTGTGGAAAATAAAAGCCAGTGTAAAATGATCAAAGGTGAGTCTGTGCCTTCTTTGGAGTGTATTTGCCTTTTTGGTGGGGCTTGGAGAAGCAGGAGGCCTTTCAGAATTTTAGGGAAGAAGAATAGTTAAGGAAATTTTAAGTAAGTGATGGTATTGACTAGAGAAAAGGAGGGGCAGTCTATATGGCATGAACAAATAAGAGGTTGTTTTGGACCGGCTTATCTGATGAGATTGTCTAATCTGAGATTCTGGCTTGCATGGAGCAGACACACACGGGGCCTGATGTTGTGCTAGGGACAGAGATGGCCAGCGGCATGCAGCCCTTGCTCTGAGGAAGGGTCTGACCTATTTGAGATGGGCACGTAAACCACAATCGCTCGTGGTCAGTGAAGTAGCAATTAACCATGCAGGACAGTGCTGTTGAGTCTGGGCTGTGAAGGTAGGTGGAAAAGACTGGTGTCCAGCTTCGAACACTGACATCTGAGCTGAGTTTTAGATTAAAATAAGCCCATAGTTAAAATTCGGGCACTTTTCATGTGCTAGATGCTGATGTAAATATCTGATGAAAACTTATAGAATCTCAAAGCTCTTGGAGTTGGGCACTTTCATGTCCATTTCACAGGTGGGAAAACTGAGGCACAGAGAGGTTAACTAACTTGCTCGAGGGGTCCCAGAGCTAGTAAGTGGCAGAGTCAGGACTTGAACCCAGGCATTCTGGCTGCAGAGTGTGGGTGGCACCACCACCCGGCAGCATCTCAGAGGAGTTCTCTAGAGAGTGGGGAGGAGGCACAGCCGAGGCCTGGGTGGCCACGGTCACAGGAGGAAGTGGCTCTGTGTGGACAGCCTTGTGGACCTTGTCAAGGGACTGGGACTTTGTCGACTGAGGCACTTTGAGAACCCGTGTAGATGTGTGCTTTTCTAACGCAGACCACGCAGCAAGGGGAAGAATGGACTTGAGGTAGACAACAGTGGGAGGTCCTGCAGCTGGAGTGGGTGGAGTTGGTGGTGATGACAGTGGAACCGATCAAGCGGGGGTGGGGTGGGGTGAATGCAGGAGGTATGTAGGAGGCAGAAGGCACTGAATGTGGTTACTGATTGATTAGGTGAGAAAAAAGGAGGAGTCCAGAATAATCTCCCCCACCCCAGCTTTGTTTCAGAAGACTACTGGATGGGAGGAAGGGAGAAACCCTTTTTTAAATCAAATATTTACTAAATACCCAGCACAGTGGTTCTAAACTGGGTGGTAAGCCCCCTGCCCCCCGGGAACACTTGGCAATGACTGGAGACATTTTTTGGTTGTTATAACTTGGGAGATGCTACTGGCATCTAGTGGGTAGAGGCCAGGGATGTTGCTAACCATCCTGCAAGGCACAGGATGGCCCCCACAGTAAGGAACTATCTGGCCCCAAATGCCAGTAGTGCCAAGGTACAGAAGCCCGGCTCTAGTGTTGCACCGGTTTTACACGGTTATCTAATTTAATCCATCAGCCAATCATGTGAGGTTATTAAATACTCTTCACGTTTTTCAGATGAGAAAATCAAGGCTTAGAGAGCATGGTGTTGCTTGGCCAAGGCCATAGGGTTAGTAAGTGCCAGAGTTGGAACCTGAACCCGAGTCTTCTACATGTCCCAGTGTAGATGTGCCCTTTGCAGTTCTCCTGCTGTCTTATTCCTAGCAGAGCTGCAAAGGAAGAGGCACATTGAATTGTGGGGCTCTTTTTTCTGTAGTGCTGGCTCCAGACTGGAGGAGGCAGGAAGGAAGGTGGTTATTTATACTCGGCTCCGCATAGGATCGAATTTTCCAGTCCTGAAGGTCTTACAGTGGGGAGTTCACAGAAGTTATCATCGTTTAGATGTTGGCTTTCTCCTGCAAATATCAACATGTACCATCCTTTGCTTTTAAAAATACTGCTGTTAATATGGGGATATGTGTATAAAAACAGATGATTGAACTTGGTGTACCCCCCAAAAATAAATAAATAAAATGAAATTAAAAAAAAATACTACTGTTAAATTAAGGTAAAATAAAATGCAAAAATTATAACTTTAATCCCCATTTATTCCCTGTGCATATTAACCATTGCAGTGTCTCAGTAATTTAATTACTGTGTATCCCTTGGGGGAGGTATTGGGAGGTCATTCAGGACTGCTCTGGATTTAGAGGTAGCAGAACTATTAAAAATACCTTGATTTGCCAGAGGTAAGGAGCCCTTTTGAGAATCAGTTTGTTTTAGTGTGGTCTAGAATGACAAGAGGGTGTTTAATAGCTCAAGAGAGAGTGTGGGGTTTAAAGTTCTGTCGGCTGCTGTCCACTTTTAATGGTTATTATCTGGTTTTCAGGCAGCCTTCCTTAGTGGCCTGTGATAGTAGAGCCTCAGGGACAGAGTTTCCACAGTTGAACTCTCTGTAATGTCATATTACCGGTATTTTCAAGGTTATGTATTTTAAGATACAGTCTTTGGATGGTGATCGGAATGAGGCTGCCCTGCTGAACCTGAGATAGGCTTTTGTGGGCATGATTCTCTGCGTAAAACAGTCTGTGTTGACCCCAAGTCCTCTTTTGTGTCTGGCCTCACGGCGCCCTGGTGCTTGGGCTGCTGGGACCATTGGGTGAGTATGCAGTTTCTGTGCTTTACACATCGGATCTGTTGTCCTGAGAGGTGCTGGGACTCCTGCATCCAGGTAGTGCTTCTTTGGGGGAAACCTGTTTGCTGCAGCTTCCAATCTTTTTTTAAAATTAATTAATATTTATTGGCTGTGTTGGGTCTTTGATGTTGCACACGGGCTCTCTCATTGCGGCGAGCAGGGGCTACTCTTCATTGTGGTGCACAGGCTTCTCATTGCAGTGGCTTCTCTTGTTGCAGAGCACGGGCTCTAGGCATGTGGGCTTCAGTAGCTGCGGCACATGGGCTCTATAGCTGTGGCTCTTGGGCTCTAGAGTGCAGGCTCAATAGTTGTGGCGCATGGGCTTAGTTGCTCCGTGGCATGTGGTATCTTCCCGGACCAGGGATCGAACCTGTGTCCCCTGCATTGGCAGGTGGATTCTTAACCACTGCGCCAGCTAGGAAGTCCTGCAGCTTCCAGTCTGTTGCCAGTTCTGCTAGAAAATATCAAAAGACGTTCAGGAGGGCAGGAATTTGGGAAGCAAACAGGGCTTTAAGTTAGAAGAGTCCATGTTTTCATAGAAAATCAGAAAAAAAAATGGAGAAAAGGAAGACTTAGAACTTTACACAGTGTGCTGGTTGCTGGCCTGGATTATACTACATACAATATTGAACTTGAGTGTGTTATTTTCTTATCAGATTCCTTGTATAGATTCACACGTATAACATGAAAGTAGTACTAGGATATTTTGACAAAAAAAATTGAAGGGGCAATCAATTAAAAGAACACTTATAAATTTAGCCCAAGAAGAATAATCATGAAAATAACAAATGTTTTATTCACTATATTAATGTTATTGTTTACTCAGTGCTTACCTGATTGGGCTTAGGGCTTTTTTGTTTTCCCTCCTTTGAGATTATCCCGATGAGGATACCTTGCTCTAATATTCCTAGCCTTGGGAAGGACAGTTAATCATGGGTTTCTGTTCCTGCAGCAGGAAGACAGCAGGCAAAATTATATAGCGTTTTTTAAAAGCCTGAATAAAGTACACCCCCTTGAGAGAGAGAACATCAGTGAGAACTTCATGGGTTGCCTTAAATTATTTTTATTATAATGTTTCTTAAAATATATCCAAACATAAAAGGAGGAATGAACGTGTTTATAGTGCATATATCACCGTAACTATCACTGTAACCAACACACAGATTCATTACAAATCCAGTTCCCAACCTAATTCAATTCACATTAACTGTGTGGTTTTTAACGTGGCAGGTGAGGCTGATTTGTTAAAGCGTCATCTGTCATCCGTATTCAGAAAGTACTGGCTGTGGGGACAGGTTTTCTTCTCCTGACGTACCATGTGCCGGGTGATGCTTACTCACTCTTATTTTCCTTTATTCCCGTTATTCAGACTTCTATTATACCATGTGCTTCTGGAGCGTGAAGACATCAGTGACCTAGAGTCTTGTTAGCTGGAGATACAGTGGAATTACCAATGCCCTCATGATCACGAATACCAAGCCCAGTTTTAGCCCCAGAAATCATGGTGAGCCCTCTGTTACTTAGGGTGGCCGTGTTGATGATCTAGAAGGTGCTTGTATTAATATATTAAGATCATCATGGCCTGAGGCTTCATGGCCTGAGGCCATCACACAGCTGTGATTCATCAGAATACAGACGGTTCCCACCTGGCCCAGTAACCATCTACATTGAGAATGTCACTTAGATCTGATACATCTTGTGCCATGGTTGCCATTTGATCTTGCACGGATCTTGGCTTTACTTTTAAAGACAGCTTTGTACTGAACATTTCCCTGGTTAAAGAACACAATGCAGCTAGGCTCTCATCTTTCCATTCCTTAGCAACCCTCTTTCCATTGCCACCATCAGATGACCTTGCTGATTTTCCAAGTAATGAAATGCTTTCGTTGTATTGTTTTCAAGAGAAACAGAACTCAATTTTTATTGGCTCTGGAGTCCCTGGCAAGGAAGGCACTGCTCAGGGTGCTCTGCTCAGTGTTGAGTGGGTGCCTCAGCTACACACTTGTAGTTGTACTTTCCCAAGTTGTACTTGAGGATTCTTGCCTTTAAAAAAAATACCTTCTTCCTTTGCGTATCTTAGCCAGGGATGAGAGTAAAGTAAGGAGCCATTTATTTATTTTAACAGACATGTCACACATTGCCCGTCCAAATGAACATTGCCATTGAGGGTGGTTTCTTGGGAAGGCCTTGCCTTTACTCTTAACAGGGTAACCATGGGTCAGTGAATTTCTTGGTAATCCTTACTCTGTCAAAACTGCCTTCTCAGCCAGGTTACTGGGCATGTTAGCCTCATTCCCTTAAAACAACACCTCATTAAAATGGTCTTAAGTGGTTGAACACTCATCGTAGTCACTGTGGTTGGCTTTGAAGCTGTTTCTAGAAGTTAAATTTATCCCCTGGGAAGGCACACTTGCCCACCACTCAAGGTGTCGGATGTAATGGGACGTGGACTTCAGTGGCAGCTCCTCCAGTAGAGAAAGTCTGCTTCCAGGTGTGGAATGATGAGTTGCTATTGAAATAGGTGCTTAGGGTCCCAAGGCAGCTGTACTGGCATGCCACACTTCTTAGTGTTACAGCAAAAGAATCAGCCACGTTCTTTCATATGCATACCTTGTAGAATTAGAATCAGGAGAGAAGCTTGGTAAATCTTACTCTAGGTTAACAAAAGTAAAAGAGCAGAAATTACGGGTGGGTTTTTATACGGTAGAAATATATACACATTTCCTTATTTTTCTCCCAGAGTGTCTTCAGTTGTTTGTCTCTTTCCTGCAACATCTCATATTTTTTGAAGCCTTTTGTGAATCCTTTTTTGGAGCCTCCATTTTTGTACAAGTTAGGAGGTTCTGGGTGTTATTTTTTTTAATAGGGTAATTCTATTTTTAAAAAATTTTATTTTTAATTTTATTTATTTTTGGCTGCGTTGGGTCTTCATTGCTGTGCGCGGGCTTTCTCTGGTTGTGGCGAGTGGGAGCTACTCATTGTTGCTGTGCATGGGCTTCTCACTGCAGTGGCTTCTCTTGCGGAGCACAGGCTCTAGGCGTACGGGCTTCAGTAACTATGGCACCTGGGCTGTGGCGCACGGGCTTAGTTGCTCCGAGGCATGTGGGATCTTCCTGGAGCAGGGATTGAACCCGTGTCCCCTGCATTGGCAGGTGGATTCTTAACCACTGTGCCACCAGGGAAGTCCTTGATTTTACTTTTGACCTTGATTGCCAGGCACTAGGAAATAACTGGTTGAGAGAACTTTTTCTCCCCGAATGCTGTAGCCTGTTGGGGATTGGGTTTATTTTGGGGAAGTTTATAAACTCAGATCCCCTCATAACATACCTATGCTGGTAATTTAGAGTTTGTCATCTTTAAATGTTTTCCTAATATGCTTATGAATTTAAGCACTTAAGGGCCACTCTCTTAAAGTGAATATTTAGATCTAAGTGCATTTTGGTTTCTGCCAAGAAAGAACAAGAGTAGATCAAGTGAGGAGTTGGCATAACAGAATGTAGCTCCACAGACGCAAATTGATGGTGGAGAATTGTGTTGCTGGTTTTTGGTTCTGATCAAGCAACGTGGACTCCTAGTTTTTTTTTTTTTTTTTAATTGTATTTATTTTATTTTTGGCTGCGCTGGGTCTTCGTTGCTGTGCACAGGCTTTCTCTAGTTGCAGAGAGCAGGGGCTGCTCTTCATCGCTACGCGCGGGTTTATCATTGTGGCTCCTCTTGTTGCGGAGCGCAGCCTCTAGGCGTGCAGGCTTCAGTAGTTGTGGCACATGGGCTCAGTAGCTGTGGCTCGAGGGCTCTAGAGTGCAGGCTCAGTAGTTGTGGTGCACGGGCTCAGTTGCTCCTCGGCATGTGGGATTCCCAGGCCAGGGCTTGAACCTGTGTCCCCTGCATTGGCAGGTGGATTCTTAACCACTGCTCCACCAGGGAAGTCCCTGGACTCCTAGTTTAAAACAAGCCTGGATAAAAGTCCACTTTCACGTATCATACTTGCAAGTGTTTGGACCCAGTTTTGGGGAGGTATGTATGTTTGTAATACCATGGTGATCTCAGACTTTGAAGAGTGACGGTAAAAGGAAAGGGTGAAGTATTTTAATACCACTGCTTCGCTCTCTGATATCCTTTTGCAGTTTTCACTGGAGGAGTTATCACAGAATGATTTGATGTGTTCTGGTTAAAGCAATGGGTAGGGTGGGGTGAACCGCTGCAAGGGCCTGCGGGGGCCCACCGGCTTACCCGGAGCACCTAGCACACCTGACGGGGGGCCCCTGAGAGTATACCTGGATTACCTGTCATACCTGTAGTTCTCATGGAATAGGGTCATTTAGCTAAGAAATGAAACTCTAAGTGAGGACGTAAAATGAGGAGCTCCGTGGTAACTGAGCAACACCTTCAGTGCTTTTGTGGCTGCCCACATATATTGTCCTTTCTGCTATATAATTGGAGTCCCAGTGGAGCTATTTGAGTCGTGGAAGCTGGGAGGAGGAGTTGTCGTACCCTGTTTTGCAGGTGAGGTGAGGCGATCGGGGAAGCTGGCACTCCTTAGCCTGCCTGGGAATGCAAGGATCCCAGATGGCAGCTGGTGGTGACAGCGGGCGGTGGGGTGGGGGGGTTGCTGCTGCAGGTGGAGCGTGTCAGGGTGGGGAGTTGAGCTTGGGGGTGGAATTTCCTGAAGGCGAAATGGGACGGCATCGTTTCACAACAGGGCTGCCGAATTCTTAAACAACAGAAGCATCTCTGTCCTCGCTGTTCTCAGTCCCGATTTTTTCATCTCAGCAGAGACAAAAATGATCGTTGCTTGCAGAGTGAGGGAGCTAAGTAAGGAAAAAGTGAATATGATTCTGGGCCACTCAGACAAAAGTGAGCAAGTTCTCTAAATGGTCTTGTGTTAGGTGTTATCCCTTCCCTCAGAACTGCTCTGCAGAAGACGGATAGAAGACCTACCAGGGGAAAATGTCACAATTCCCCGCCTACTGTTTCTCTTCTCTTTTCCCTTATTCCTTGAAGAAAGGGAGGAGCTTGAGGAATGTCCCTGAGGTGGATGGCCGTGGACCAGATTCTGCCCTCAAGTGATGGGGATACACTCTTGTTAGTAGGGAACTGAGCAGGGCTTCTGAAGCTCTGGCTGCTTTAATTCTCCTTTTGAAAAGGATGCTTTCCCCTGTGGCTTCTTGTTACGTGGTCTTCTCTGGGATAGTTTATCAGAAAATAGGACTGTCTCTCTATGCCCTTCCTCAGCAAGTGTTAACAGCAGGATAAGCACAGTTGTGAAGGCTTTATGTCCGCAACTTTTCAAGTAGCTGAGCACCAGCAATGTTAGAGTTGAAAAATGGGGCCGTCTCACTGGGAACCAGCTTTCAGATGTTGAAATCAATATAAATTAAGTAACGTGGGAAGAAGCTTATTACTGAAAGTGCTCCATGTTTGAATTATTTTTCTCTTTTGTTAGCAGAGTTAGGAAGCAGTCCTAGGGATTCCCCTGGAAGGAAGTTTGGCTGCATTAGAAGGCAGCGATTGTGAATTTTCCAGATCTTTCTTGGGTATGCCGTTAGAGCAGCAGCAGGCTCTTGGAACGCAAATAGGAAGTGTTGATGTTGTGATGCTGAGTGACACAGTGATACTAAGTTTAAAATGGTGGTTAATACCTCACTGAAATTTCACACACAGATACACAGTGGTGGAGCAAGGACTTCTAAAAATCTACTCCATAAAAGCATTCAGAACACTGGCAAGACATGTCAATATCAATGGTTTCAAAACTTTGGAAATTAGCTAAAGACTTGGAACAGTCTGAGGAGTATTTGTTCAAGAAAAGCCATGTGACCTCAGTAGGAATGGTGAACTTTGTGTGATGTTTTAACTTGTGCTGGTCCCATCCCCCTGCCTCAGCTCCATGGTGGTCTCGGAAGCCAATAGCCTGGTAGCTGCAGTAGCTGTGAAAACCAGCAATCTGGTAGCCACTGGATGAGGAAGAACAGAATTGGAGCTTCCCCAGAGGCCCACTTCCAAAGAAGTGTCAGCCCGCCTGGTAGCTTGCGTAAAAGCTCCATCCTCAGGGCTTGTCTTTATTTGATCTGACTCAGAGCGCACTTGTGTAAGGGCCCTACTCACTGAGCATTTGTTGAGAATGGTCAGTTGCAATTGTTTCATCACAGCTGTCTGAGATGGTGTTGCTATTTGGGGCCAGCAAGTAGCTGATTAAAAAATACTGCAAGAAAAACCTGGGAATGAAATGTCCATCAGGAGCCTTGTAAAGCTCCAGCATATTTCTGGGACTCTACAAGGCTCTGCAAATGCCCGGGGAAGACAGGAGAAGGCCCTCAATTCTCACCTGGCTGACCTTGAGGCTCTAGACAAGCAGAAAGTGAGACTAAGGTAGAGTTATAAACTGGCTGGAAAAGCAATGAAACCATGCCTCCAACACATACACAGAAGCCCTTGGTAAGGGCTGGAAGATTTATTAGTTCAAGGCATTTAAGGAAATCTCTGTTCAACTCTTGCTGAACCAGTAAGTGAACTAATCAGAGACTTCAGTGGCCATATATGACAAAAAATACAGACTATAGACAGCCCAAGAAAATCACTAAACAGCAACAACAAACAATCCTGGGGTCCGTAAGAAGAATTTTAGAGTCTGATTTCTACACATTGACACATTATATCATTTGAAATGTCTAGTTTTCAACAGAAAATTGCAAGACATCCGAAGAACAGGAAAATATGGCCCATCCACAGGAAAAAAAAGCAGTCAACAGAAATTGTCCTTGAGGAAGCCTGGGTGTTGTGTGTGCTACACAAAACTTTAAATCAGCTTTGATACATTCAAAGAATGTATAGGAAGCCACATCTGAAGAGTTAAAGGAAAATATGGAATGATATATCACCAAATAGAAAACATGAATAAAGAGGTAAAGATTATTAAAAAAAAAAAAATAGGAATTCTGGAGTTGAAAAGTACAGTAACTGAAAAGAAAACGTTGGCAACATTATGATAGGTGAAAGAATCCAGACACAAAAGGCCACCCTTTTATTTAAAATGTTCAAGATAGGCAAATCCATAGAGACAGAGGGTAGCTTAGTTGTTTGCTGGAGGCTAGTGGGAGGGAGGAATAGGGTGTGATTGTAATGTGTATAGAGTTTCTTTGGGGTTGAGGAAAAATTTCTGGCATTATCTAATGGTGATAGGTGCACAGCTTTTGACTATATTAAAAACCAATGAATCGTATACTTGAAAAGGGCAAACTTTATGGTATATGAGTTAAACCTCAATAAAATTGTTATTGAAAAATAACATGTAGGTAAGGGTACATCCAGATGCATGTAAGGTGTTGGGAAGATTGTGCCATAGACTTCAGTACCTGGTGCATGCAGACGTTGGGCATCTTGTGCCTTGAGTTGGAGTCTTAACTCTGCATCTGATTCTCCCCGTCTACCCTGCTGCCCTTGGCAGGGTCTGCTTCCGTGTCGCTGGATCGAGGGAGCAGCTTGGCAGTGTTCCTCCGTTCTGAGAGGGTGGTATGGGCCATTGAGCCAGTAGGACACTTCTTCCTAATTAACGCTCAAGCTTAAGCTTTCATCCGTGTGGGACGTGTCAGTGTTTCTCCCCATTCCCGCCACTTGTACCTTGGCGTTTTGCTCTTATCCTCCCGAGATCATGCTGAGAAAAAGGTAAGCAGCACAATCAGGAGAAAGGCCGCAGAGATGATCTTGGCTGGTTGGAGGCGATCAGAGGGCATCTTCCTGGCGGATGGCGTACAGCCCCAAAGTTGAGCAAGTGATTACAAAGTGAGAAAGGATAAAACCACTCTTGTCCTCTGCTGGTGGACTCGAGGGAAGAAATGGCGCTGCATATTAAGGCAAGGAGACACAGCCCAAATGACAAGACATATGGAAGAGAGGACGCTGAGACATCAGCCAGCGTTGGCTGTAAGTTTCAGTATGTAATGGATGATTGGCTCAGAGTAAGAGGATGCTGGAAATTATGAAAGAGACGGGGCGGGGGGAAGACATCCCCATAGCTTAAGAGTTGGATGGAGAAGCAGTTGTTTGGACAAAATACTGCTACTACTAGCAGTGATAATAAAACCTGCATCTGTTTCAAATGCTTTCTATTATGAATTCATCTCACCTATTCTTCTCTTAGGAGGAGGGAGTATGTGTTCACAAATCCAATTTATGAAAAGTGTTTGGACCAGAGAGCATCATAGTTGCAGGGATTTCCTGTACTAGAGAGCAAAAAGGAAGTAAAAAATATGAGACTCCAGGAGGCCGTTTTAAGAACTTTTTTTTTTGGTCTGAGGAAGCTGCAGATCACATATTTTGTTACAGATTTTCCTCTGGTCTGGCCGCACAAAGTAATTATTAGGTTGGCACAAAGCGCTATGGAAAATAACCGTTGCTGACATCAAGAGAGATGATTATGCCTTTTGGTAAACACAGGAAACAAGATTGCTAAGGAGCCTTTCCCTTCATTGCTTGAACTGTGGCTCAGTGGAAAGGTTACCTGTCTGTTTTTTTGTGGTCAGGACATTTTGATACGTTGAGAAGCCCACAAATATGTGAGCCTGAAGGTGTTGTATTTTGGGCCAAAGCCAGACTGGCATGGTGCTAGTAACTCGAGTTGTGTAAACTCCAGTGTGGGAGGCAGATTTGGTGGCTAGTGTCGCATGAAGAGCAAACCTTTAACTTTTATTCTTAATGTGTCCTGTTATACTCTTTTCTGAAATTGGGCACAGGAAAGGATCAAAGGCTTTAGCAGCCCATGAAGACTCAGGCTTGGGACCATTAATAAGAAAAAGTAAAATAAAACTAGGCAAGGTTTTTGTTTTATTTTAATGGGATAATTAGATATAAAACGAGAGAGAGCAGGACCACAGAGCAGGGAAAGGGCTGGCGGACTTTTTCTTAATCCTGTTTGAGGTTTGGCTCCATTTTCTTGACGTTCTTTAGTTCCCTTTGGCCAACTCCATAATGGTAAAATGAGACAGCACAATAAAGCCTGTGTCCTTCCACCAAGAGAGGAGTTGGACTCACTCTTATTTCAGTGGTTTTCAAATTCCGATCATAAGAAGTGCTCCAGTCCTCACCCACCGCACCAACATTTTATTACGAAAAATTTCAAGCCTGTAGAAGAGTTGAAAGAATGTCCAGTGCACATGCATTTACCTACCGCCTAGAATCTACAATTCATATTTTGCTGTACTTGTCTTATCATAGTTATCCTGTCTCCAGCTTATTTTTAGATAGGTTTCAGAGTACACAGTAGCCATCAGTACACTTCAGTCCAGCACCCCGAATGTGAATATCATTAGGTACAGTTTAATTGCTTATGCGTCACTTCCGGGAATTTTTTTCAAGATGAAATTCCCAAGCGCCATCATAGAGCTTCTGATGTAGAAGGGTGGGGAGGGACCAGGAACCTGTGCTTTGAAAGGCCCTCCAGGCTTGGGCTCCTCTGATCAAGGGAGAGGTTGATAGGAGTGTTCTTCACAAGATCTGATTCCGTAGAGAGTGGCTTTCCTGGCTCTTCATAAAGATGCGTTTCTAGTATGGCTCTGGCTGCTTACCTACATTTTACTGGTCTTTGGGAAAACAAAATGTAAAAACAGAAAGAGGGCTTTAAAAAGGAGAGGCGAGAGCTTTTCTTGAGGTGAAAATGGTGGGATCAGGTGGGAGACAGGGCTTGCGCTGGCCCTGATGAAGAGGAGGAAGATGAAGGTGAAAAGTGAGATTGGATCAGCCCATTCCTTGCTGGGTTGGTTTCAGGGCGGTGGGGCAACGTGGTGGGAATAAAAAGGTGGCTGAATTGGGTGAAACTGGACTTAGTCTCCGGATGGGTCCGTTCACTCCACCACTTCACGCCTACCGTTGAGGGAAAATAATACCTTAAATGATGGTTGGTGGATTAAATGAGACCGTGAATGGGAGAGCATTGATAAAGTTTCCTGTGCAGCCCCAAATGCTAGGAGTGTTCTTGTTACTTCTGGGCGGAGGAAGCAGTTGGGGCTGAGTACGGCAAAATGCTGACTCCTCTACCTTCAGGGTGTGTGTAAGGTGTGCAGGCATAACTCAGGATAAATAACCCGCCGGTTATGCTGCAGAGGATGCTGATGATGTCATCTCCATGGGAATGTTGGCTCCGCTCTGGGGTTTAATTACAGTGTACCCTTGGGCAGATTACTGAATGTCTCCCGTCTTGATTTCCTTCATTTCTCCATGTCTGAAGTGGAGGTACTCGGATGGTTGTAAAGATCCATTCGTCTTTAGCATTCTCTGCTGTTGCATTCTGAAAGGAAAGCTTCCGGGAATGGGATGACAGTTATGAATGGTAAGCACGGGAATAGATGGCAGTGTGCCTGCCCTTTCTCATCTACGTAACAAACACGGAGCAGTCACTGTATGCCCGATCCTGTCCTCAGGGCCTGGACTGGAATAATACTCATTTTTATTTTTTGAAACACCCTATAAAGATAGGTACTGCTTTTATCCCCATTATGTAGATGAGGAAACTGAGGCTCAGAGAAGTTTGTGATTTGCTCCTAATCACAGCTGGGAAGTGGCAGACCCTAATGGGATGCAGGCAGTCTGCCTCTGGGATCTTAACCACCTGGCCAGCCCTGCCTGCGGGCTTGAGAAGGCTGCAGAGGAGTCCTGGGGGGCCATGAAGTAGGGGGGCGCTTGGGCTTCAGGGATGAGTGAGTGAGTGAGTGAGTGTGTGTGTGTGTGTGTGTGTGTGTGTGTGTGTGTGTGTGTAGAACTGAGGAGTCATTTTGCTCTGGGTGGGGTTATGGAAGTTATTTTTCTGTTTTAAACTGCTGGGGTGCAAGTATTTAAACACTGAGAGGGTGGGTCAGTGGAGAGGGAGCAGGGGCAGTGAGGTGGTCTCTGGGGAAGTGGGAGGGCTGGGATCCGGTGCTTGTGGAGAAGGATCCCCTTTGGGTGGGGAGTCCACTTGGACACTTGGCTCCAGCAGGTGCACAGCTGTCTCAAAGGAGCAGTGGTTGACTCAGAGTTCCGAAAAAAATCTTCAGGTTTGACTTTATAAGCCTTGAGGTTTTTGGTTCTCACGCTTTGAATACACTGAAGCAGGTGATTTGATAACGGAGAGTAAAGTGGGATTATTTCTGTTAGTTAGCTCTTTTCCCTTTTTTGGTTTAGCAAGGTGAGAAGCTGTATATTCATTAGTTCAGGCCACCTCATGGGTGATTTGTGGAAGAAATAACTATTATGGGGAAAACATCTGTTACTCTAGAGAGCAGAGCCAGGCAAGGGGGACCTCGTTTCTGTACCTGCTGCTGATTTGGAACATATCCCCACGTGTTTGTGGGAGTAGCCACACTTGGATGCTATAAATACAGAACTTCCTTCACCTGTGTTGAGGTTATGTCCCAATAAACCTGTTGTAAGTTGAAAATATCATTACATCGAAAGTGCGTTTAATACACCTACTGAACATTATAGCTTGGCCTCACCCACCTTAAACGTGCTTGGAACACTTCCATTAGCCTGCAGTTGAGCAGCATCATCCAACTCAAAACCTGTTTATGATGAAGTGTTGACTGTCTCATGTAATTTGCTGAATACTGTACTGAAGGTGAAGAGCAGAATGGTCGTCGGGATACAGGATGCTTGGCAGTGCATCGGCTGTTACCCTCATGATGGTGGGGCTGGCTGGAGCATCACGAGAGGACCATACCGCATATTGTTGGGCTGGGGAAAGATCAAAGTTCAGAATCCGAGGAACGGTTCCTACTGAACGCCTAGCACTTTGGCACCATTGTAAAGTTGCAGAATCGTAAGTTGAACCTTTGTAAATTGGGGGATTACCTGTGGAGAGGGTTTCAGTTTGTATTTTTAACCACGAAGTATAAGCAAGCTACAGATCAACTGGTTTGCAAGGCAGAAATAGACACACAGGTGTAGAGAACAAACATATGGACACCAAGGGGGGAAAGGAGGGGTGGGGGGATTGGAGTGGGATGCATTGGGAGATTGGGATTGCCATATATACATTACTAATAAGAAAAAAATATCAAATCAAATTGTACACTTTAAATATATTCAGTTTATTGTATGTCAATTATATCTCAATTAAAGTTCTTAAAAAAAAGGTATAAGCAAGCAAGCAAGAAGGAAAAAGAAAAGAAGAAAACAGTCATTTACTAGCTGACAGAGTGAGCATAGGCGCTAGGGGGCTGCCCCAGGCTGGCTGGCTTGTGGGAGATGTGACCGAAAGTTCTGCTGGTGGCTGGCCCGCCCTGTTGGTGGAGGCCAGGGGCAGCTGCTCTTTTCTCTGCCCCTACCCGACCTCTGCCAGGAAGAGAGAGCCACAGTCCCCTAAAGCAGTCAGTCTCTCAAGCTTTTAAGGATAAAGCTGCTGCTGGGATGGGGAGAGAGAGAGGGTTGGTGGGTGGGGAGCAGCCCTTGTCGGAGAAATGTCGGCAGCCAGACTCCTAAGCGTCAGAACGCCAGGAATAAAACGTTGTCTGGGCCTTTCAGCTCCTGTATGATAGTTAATAGCATCATGGCACTGTCCTCTGCTATAAATAAAAAAGCTTGCGGTGTTTTAGCTACAATGCAAGTTAAATCCACGGTTGTGGAGTAGCTTTGGAAACTCATCTATGTTTGAGGAGATGGATTCCAAGTTTTAAATAACTGGCTTCCAGATGAAATTTTGGAACTCAGTCCATGTTTTAAAGCACGCGATTTACTCTTATTTTGTGCAAAAAGGACATGTGGAATGACCTGAGTCAAAACAAAAGAAAACACATGTATAAACTATCCTATCTTCCTCTGCCCTGATGTGAACTACAAGCTTTGTTAATTTTCCTCTTCCCACCCTCACTTCTGAACCTGTGTGGTACAGGTTGAACGCTTGTGGCTACCTCAGAGTACCTACCTTAGAGAAGTAATTAAGAGTTGGCTGAGTCTGCTGAACTTCCTGCTTTTCCCAGGCAGTTTCTCTCTAGCAAATGTGTTTTGCATAGAATTCAAATTGCCCATTTCCCCAATGATACTTTCCTTACACTTGGCGATAACTATTTAATAATCTCTGCTTGTATTTGACAGGCTGTTTATATTTTAGAGTGAAATAATGCATCTCTTTCATTTGAGAAAGGAATGGTTACAGAAAATGATTGCAACCCTGGGCTAAATATGCAACACAAAGTCTCAGCTGTTTGCTTTTCTGGACTTTGAAAAATGGTTTTAGCTTTAGCTCAGGACAGGTACTGTATTTGTAATTTATTGATTTCCTTCCTTGGTATCATACATTCCATTATTCTTTCTTATTTGTGTACATTTGGCTTTTCTTATTTTTTGGTCATATTTGCTCTGTTACTTGGTGACATCATTTGGGGACATATGACTTTTCCAAGTGTTGGGAGTGCAATTTGATCTTTAAATCTTTACAGTTTTACACTTTGTAAGATGTCAGGTGGTGGTTTCATGGAGGGGGAGTGTGGAAGCTGGATTTTTTGCCCATGTCTAAAAGCACTTAACATCTTCACGTCACAGCAGAAGCAGTCATAGTTATGTGTCACAGAAGAGTGTTATAATTTTTCAAGATTAGGAATTGGTGTATAATGCATTTATTAAGTGTTTATAATAAGTGTTTATTAGGTGTGTGTAATAATTATTTAATAGTAGTTTATGCAGAGGATGTGGGAACTGTGAAGATTTAATTTGAGATGATTCCTGCCCTCAAGGAGCATACCTTAAATATTTTTGGATCTTTTTTTTTTTAACCTGTGAAATAGAATATGTGGAAAAGTGCACAAAACAAAAATAGCCAGCTCTGCTGTGCCACAGCAGTCCCCTGTGTCCACTGCCCCTCCTCCTGTCAGTGCTCCCGAGCTTCCAGATTTAAGTCGAAACTCCAGTTCTTAAACATGCTGATGTTTTTAAGGGATATGTGTTCATAGCTGGAAATGTGAAGGAAAAAGGAAAAAAAAATTTTTTAACCCAACCAGAGCCAAATGCTGGTTTTTGTTTGTTTTTTTGGCACACGGGCTTAGTTGCTCCTTGGCATGTGGGATCTTCCTGGAGCAGGGACTGAACCTGTGTCCCCTGCATTGGCAGGCGGATTCTTAACCACTGCGCCACCTAGGAAGCCCTGCTGGTTTTTTTTTTAAATATTTTTAGTAGTTTTCTAATGAGGATTCTTTTATACAGTGAGACGGTACGCTTGATGCATTTTTTACACTGCCTTCTTAATTTATAAAATAAGCATTCCCTTTTTAAACAAAGTTTAGTATCATTATTATAAATGAGTACAAAGTATTCCATTATGTGGGTGTCCTCTGCTGCATACTCTTGGGCTGTTTTCCCTCGTGTTTCCCATGTTACAGTAGGATGAAGCATTTGTTCGCCGTGATCTTTCCTGTTAAATTTACAACTTTTAATGAGTCAAAGAGCATACACATTTTTATGAGGAACTTAAATTCTAAGTCAGGAGTAAGTAGTAGTGTGCAGTAGCTTAAGATTTATAAGAGAAAAGAGGGTATCTGTTTTGTCAGCCGAGGATGTAGATCTGCCTTGGTGCCTTCATATAGTAGATGCTCAATGAATGTTTATTGGCCGAATGAATGAACATAAAAGGCAGCTGTCATAAGGGGTCTGGTTAGTGGTGTGTACAGGAAGTGCTGCAGTGGTCTTAATAATTAAAGTAATAGCTAATGCTGCTGTATAACAGTTGGACACTGCACATTGATCCAGGTGAGTTACATGGTGTCCCAGGGGGTTTGGGAGGTGAAGGGAATCCACATCTAATGCTCACACTCTGGGGAGGAAGTTAAGACTTTAAAACTAGGTGGACTTAAAAAATGGAAACAACTCAAATGTCCATCCACAGATGAATGGGTAAACAAATGTGGTATATCCCTCCAATAGAATATTATTCAGCAGTGAAGGGAATGAAATACTGATACTTGTCACAGCATAGTTGGACCTTAAAGACACGCAAGTGAAAAGAAGCCAGTCACAAAAGGCCGCATATCATTCTCTTTATATGAGGTGCCTGGAATAGAGACAGAAGGTAGATTAATGATTGCTTAGGGCTGGGGAAGAGGGAAATGGGTATGGTTTTCCTTTCTCTCTCTCTCTCTTGTTTTTTTTCCTTCAGATGGTGACAGTGTTCTAAAATTTGGTAGTTATGTTGGTTGCATAACTCTGTGAATATATTAGAAGCCACTGAATTGTACAGTTCAGCCCATAACAGTGGTTACCAGTTTGAGATGAGGAACCCATGTGTGTGGAGACTCAGGCATGGGCCATTGAGCTGGCAGATCTTTCCAGAGCCAAAGGATTGATAGCGGCGGGAAATATGCGTGGAAATGCAGGCAGGGCTGATTGTGGAGGGCTGTGTGTGGTGGTCAGCCATGTGGACTGAGTCCTCCGGGCAGTGAAGGGGGCCGTTGGGTCAGCTGAGGGTGATGTAGTAAAAGCATCTTCCAGGAAGTTAATCTGGGCTGCTCTGCGGGTGTGCTGCCAAGGGAAGAGGCTGGAAGGAGGGAGATGAGTGTGCAGGATGATAAGGCAGACACAGGAAAAGTGCAGGGATTGGAGGTCTAGCAAAGGCAAAGCTCAGAACTGAAAAGCCTGAGATGACTTCAGAGTTTCGAACCTTGACGCTTGCAAACGCGGTAATGTGAAATAGGGAAATTAGGTAAATGAAACTACAGGTCCCGCTGTTGATAAGTTTTGTAATATGTTATTGATACCCTAGTGCGTTGTTTTAGTCAGAGTGTATAACAGCTCTCATAGCTTTCTTCCAAGCTGAATCTTTGCAGCCAATCTGTTTTACCTATTAAAAAAGGAATCTTTTATTCTACACTAATTAACCATTCTCCTAAGAGCCTCCTAAGGGAGTTTTCAGGAACCGGACTCTCGGGGTTGGATGGAGACGTGTGTATTTGTTAATTATTTGCATTAGTTTATGTTGTGTAATTTAGCAGATTTTACAGCTGGTTCCTTGGCAAGGGATGGTTAAGATTCCTACTGACTAATTATGATGTTGGGTTTTACCTTGTTGGTAACTATCGGAGCGTGAGGGTGTACTGCTTGGTTTGGGTAAATTTTGCTTGTAGATATTGAAGTTTGAGCTGTTGAATTTCATATTATTTTATTTTGGCTTTTAGTCCTTTAAAACATTTTATTCTAACTTCATTGAACACTAAAATATTCACCATCCGGACCCTTGTCAGGACAAGACCCTTGTCAGGACAAGACCCTTGGCAGAGACCCTTGAATGGAGCTAATTTAAATCTCCCTGAGATGCAGAATGTGAAATAAACTAAACTGTAAAATAAACTACCTGCTGTGTCAGGAGGGAGAAAATAAGATGTGATTTTAATATTTGCTTGTATCTGCAAAAAAGAACTTCGATAGGATTCACAGGAAGCCTAGCAATAGTGGTTGCCTGTGGTGTTTTGTGTGTGTGTGTGTGTTGTGGGGGACAGTGGAGAACAGGGGAGCCTGGCAGGAGCGAGTCAGGGTGAGAGAGGGCTGTTTTTTACACTGTATCTTCTTAAGTGTTTTTTTGAATTATATGAATGTATTGCAGTTGTCCCTTGTATGCACGGGGGATTGATTCCAGGATCAGCAGATACCAGAATTCGCTTACATAAGTCCCTTATCCCTTATATAAAATGCCATAGTATTTGCATATAAACTGTGCACATCCTCCCATATATGCTAAATCATCTCTAGGTTACTTGTAATAGCCAGTACAATGTAAATGCTATGTAAATAGCTGTAAATACAGTAAATAGTAACACTTTTTGGAGTTTTTTGGGAATATTTTTAATCCGTGGTTAGTTGAATCTGTGGATGTGAGAGCTGCGGATACAGAGGGTCAGTTGTACTCATTTAGGAAAGCAATTTCACTTTCTAAGAATGTTAGGGAAAAACTCTTGTCTTTGGTTTTTAGCCTTTTTTTTTTACCCCTTGTTCTACCATATCACATAGGACAGATGGTCACATGCTTGATATATTTTAAGTATAACCACACTTTGGCTGACTTGACTTTTCTCTATTTTTTTCTAATCAAAAAAGCATTTTTACACCCAAAAGAATTAGAGGGATAACCTTTACTCCATGTTTTGGGGAAAAAGTGTATTATTGATTATATTAGTTATCTAATGCTAAATAACCTCAACATTTATCACTTATTAGAATTAAAAATTCTAAACAATTATTATGTCATAGTCATCCTTCCTTTTCTATGAAAGTTAGCCTTTGTTTCTAGCTGAGTAAATGTCTCAGCTTCTCGCCAAAAGAATTTTATTCTGTACTGTTTCTGTGCCTTCCAATCCAAGCTGTTGATGTTTCTGCCAATATAATTCTTTTAAAAATGTTGTGAATGTCCTTTGAATCATATTGAGGGTTTCCTTTATTAGACAAAAGCCACATCCACAGATCTCCTCAGGATAAGCAGCTTTCTTCATCGCGCTTGTGCTGAGACTACTGAGGGACCATACCCTTACTTCATAGAAGCCTTTCTCTTGGTCTGAATGGTGCTGAGGCACTGCCTCGGTGTTTTTCTGAGTTCTTAACACAGACTTAATAGGTGGTAGCTTCAACACTCCGCCTGGAAGTTTCCTTAGCTCAAGCAGACAGCAGTGCATCTGTCACTAAATAATAAGGATTCTTTTTATTCCAGCTTCTAATAACATTTCCCTCCCTGAACACCATCACTCACAGCCTCCCGAAAGACCATCAGGGTTCCACTGAGCTTTATCAGATGCTTCAGGCTTGTCCTTTCAGTCCTTCCAGCTTCTCCCCACTGCCAGGTTCCAAAGCCACTCACACATTTTGGGTTTTTATTACAGCAGCACACCTGTTCCAGTTACTGAAATCTATCCTAGTTATTTGTTGCTGGAGTGCAAATGAGTCCAAAACTCAGTGGTTAAAACAGTGAACGTTATTTTTCAGTTTCTGTGGTTCTGGGCATCCTAGAGCAGCTCACGGGGGTGATGGTGGCTCTGGGTCTGTCCCAAGGTTGTCATCGGTACCTTGGCCTGGGCTGGAGTCATCTGAAGTCTTGAATGGGGTCGGAGGACCTGACCTACTACCTGGTTGTCCCACGTACGTGCCTGTTAAGTTAGTGCTTATTGTCAGGAAGCCAGTTTCTTGCCGTGTGGACGTTCGTCACAGGGCTTTTTGACCATCTTCATGACGTGACAGTCAGCTTTCTCAGAACTTGGTTCAAGAGACAGGCGAAAGCTGCCAAGTGTTTTTTTATGACCTATCAGTTATATATCCGTGCTGTTTATTGTGGGGGGTGACCACACAGGGTGTGAATTCACAAGGCAAATTCCTCTCCCATCAGGAGGGCCCGATGACGGGGGTCCGTCACCATGGAGGCTGACTAACACAGTGAGATACCTCAGCCGATCATAGCATGCCAGTGCTTTAAAGACAGGCCATCTAATTTCTATTAATTAGATTGCTTTTTTGGTTACCATTTGGCCCTTTTTGCAAAGCCCCGCCTAGAATAAGCCTCACCTGGTTGAAGTTTAGTGTTACTTGTATGCCCTCTGCTTTTATTAATAGAGGCCATGTGAAAGAACCATGTGAATTTCATTATTGCTTTTTTGCATAAATACAGCTGTGTGCCTTGTTTATTACTTGGTGTTCATTTTATAATTTCTTAAATGTTTTCCTCCAGAAATCAGCGTAAGCAAAACCTTGGTTTCTGTTGTTGCCCTGGCCAGGAGGAACCTGAAAGTGAGATGTGCTCAAGTACAGCAGTTACGTTGATCCTTCCGATGGGCTTATTTCTATTCTTCTTACTTGATATTTTGCTATGAGATGTTCCAGTTTGTTTGTGGGTAAAAGCCAGATCATCTTGAATTTAACAAATATTTATCGAACTCCTTGTCTGCTGAACTCTGTTCCAGGTGCTGTGGATATGGAAGTGTGTAAACAGATGAGGCCCCATTTGTGTACAGCTCCCAGTCTTAGTAATAAGAAAATACATTAACCTTTGTTCCAGTATGTGAAAGATTTGGCCTCAGATAAAGCCTCATTCATATATATTGCCTTCTTCTCTGTTCAGGTTTCATTTCATAATTCTATAGTTTGTTCATAGAAAAAAAAATGCCTGGAGAAAATGTGATTAGTATGAGTTACTGATTTTGGAAAAAGCTTTTAGAAGTGGCTGATGGGTGTTGAATCAACTGGTGTGAGGTTTAAGATCATGACATTGGATTCATAGGAGGCCCCAGATTCCAAGGGTTTGAAATGCATCTCAGAATGTGAGAGCCTGAAGGTTGTGTAGTCCAGCATTCAAGCAGGCAACCTCTGCATTCAGTGATTATCTTGCTGATGCTTGTGTGTCCCTGGTGACTGGGAACTGGCTACCTCCTGAAGCACCTCATTCCGTACTTGGGATAGTAACATGTGAAAGTCTTCCTTATTTTGAGGGGCGGTTATGGGCTGAATTGTGTCTCCCCCCAGATTCATACGTTGAAGCCCTGATCCTCAGTGGCTCAGAATGTGACTCTGGAGATAGGGATGATTAAGTTAAAATGAGGCCTTTAGGGGGTGCCCTAATCCAGTCTGCCTGGTGTCCTGATAAGAAGTCAAGAGACATCAGGAAGAAACAGGGGAAAGTCCCTGTGAAGACACAGTGAGAAGGTGGCTGTCTGCCAGCCCAGGAGAGAGACCTCAGGAGAAAGCAAACCTGTCGACACCTCCATCTTGGACTTCTAACCTCCAGAACCATGACAAATGCATTCCTGTTGTGTAAGGCACCCTGCGTGTGGCATTTTGTTAAGGCAGCCCTCACAGACTAATACGAGGGGAAATCGGTCTTCTTATAAGTTTTACACATTGACCTTTATTCCAGCATATGAGCCAAAAGAGAGCCAGGCTGAGCCTGTGTCCACATGACAGCCTTCCCAGGACCTTGCTGGCCCACCCCCCATGCAGCCCTCCCTACTGGAACCGGGCCGTTTGCCATCCTCACTGCTCTTTGCTCACTGGCTACCAGTTTGTATCTTTCTTCAAGTGTGTCAACCAGAGTTTGGCACGGGAAGGGAAGGTTCCAGAACCTTCCAGTGCAACAGAGTGGACAGAGATCGGGATTTGGAGTTTCTTAGATTTTGAGTTCATTTGCACGTCTTTGTCCTTGGGCAAATTATTGAACCTTCTTGGACCTCCGTCTCCTCATTTATAAGATGAGAAGGGAAGTGAATTGTATGTGTTGCTTACCTGACGGGGACCTGTGTGTGGTTGGCACCGCGGGCAGGATGATAGACTGCTGATACCTACGTCGTTCATTGAATGCTTCCTTTGTACCAGGCACCATTGCTCACGGCTTGACACGGATTTACTCATTTAATCCACTGCAGCCAGGAGTGTGCGTATTAGCTTTATCTCCATTTTACAAATGAGCCATTTGAGTCTCGAAGATGGTTATGTAACTTGTCCATGTTCGGGCAGCTAGGAGAAGGAGGGGCCAGAGTTTTCATCCAAGTAGAGGCCTCCAGGATCTGCCTTCTTGACTGCCGTGCTGTGTTCTGCTAACACACTATGGCATGAGATTTTGTCGTAACATGTAAATAAGCCTGTAATATTGTTATGAATCTTGCCTAGGACCATAGAAGCTCCTTTATAATAACTTACTACTGTGGGCTCATTTCATGCTCTTAGAAGATTCAGGCCCCCATATGCCCGGGTGGGGGATGGGGGAGGTTGTGTTGGTCTCCCACAACCACCCCCACACTATTGCTTTTTTTAAAATAAAATTTTTAAAATTATTTATTTATTTATTGGCTGTGTTGGGTCTTCATTGGTGCACACAGGCTTTGTCTAGTTGCAGTGAGAGGGGCTACTCTTCATTGTGCTGTGTGGGCTCCTCATTGCTGTGGCTTCTCTTGTTGTGGAGCACGGGCTCTAGGTGCGCGGGCTTCAGTAATTGTGGCACACAGGCTTAGTAGTTGTGGTGCATGGGCTGAGTTTCTCCACGGCATGTGGGATCTTCCTGGAGCAGGGCTTGAACCTGTGTCCCCTGCATTGGCAGATGGATTCTTAACCACGGCGCCACCTAGGAAGTCCCCACACTATCGCTTTTTGGCTCCAAGTGTGGGATGTCACATTCATTTGTTAAACAGTGTCTCTGGAACTCGTGATTCTGTCACTCCACATATGAAGTGTTCTTTGTAGTTTTGTGTCAGCTCCAAGCGTGACAAACAAGCCTTCTAAGAACCAAGTTAAAGATGTGGGTAAAAGGTGAGATGATGGAGGCTGAAGTCCGGGCTGCTCCATGACTTGCCACCAGCATCTTCCTCTCCGGTTTGAGATACCTCCGTCCGGAGACCAGCTGCAGGGTGTTGACAATACAGGAGGTAAAGATGTGGACACACCAGCTAAAGGTATTGCACGTGCGATGGGTGATAGGCCCACGTGTCACAGATGACTCAAATCTGTTAGGAATTTAGAGGTGGGGTGGGGAGGATTGTGTGCAGAATGTTGGAAAGATTGCCGAGCAGCTCTTATTTGGAATTGGGAGGTAGAAGTGGGTCTGGGGGGGCGGCACATGCCAAGGCCCGGGGCATAGCAGGGATCACAGTGCTGAGCGGGGCAGGTAGAGAGCAGTAGGCAGGAGGATTCTGATGGGAGCCATGAGGGGAAAAGGAAGGAGATACAAACGTTGTTGAGGAATGCTGCTGAACTGCTTCGAGTAAATGAAGGTGAGTAGGAATTGCTGTCCGTGGACTGACTCCATCAGCCACTTGGCACAGCACTACCCCAGATGTTACGGAGAGGAGGAAGTAGAAGAGAAAATTCTTAATCCAGAAGACCTTGTAGTTCGTTTAGCAGCATCAAAGCAATAGCATTTTAGGTAGGTACAGTGCAACGCGTCATCATGTCAATTTACGTGAAATTAGAGAATTCACAGATTTTAAAAAGTTCTCTCCCTGATAGCAAAGGGAAAAAGATCCACTCCTTCCCTATTTTGGATGGAGTTTCAGCAACATGTGGACAGAGTCTGTGTTAAGATACACAGCCAGGGATTCACATTGTGAGTGTTGCTTAGGCGAGAGGCCATTTCAGTGAAGCGGAGATGGCTGTGTGTAGGTTCCTTCATAGGCGGCGAGCTCTTGGGAATGTGGATTTTGCTGAAGATAGTGATTTTTAAATTTCACGCTGTCTAGCATGGTGCTTTCACATAGGAGTTTTTCAGGAAGTATTCATTCCACAGTGATCTTGAGTAGTAATAGCCAGCTGTTTGGTAAGAAACGCATAAGGCATGGTGGCAAACACGTGTCCTTACTCAGCTTTCCAATCTGTCATAGTCAGTCAGTACTAACATTTCAGAATTGTCCTTGTCCCTTAGGCGAACTGGTATTGCAGCTTAGCAGGTCTTTCTTGAAAAGCAGGAATAACCAAATAGTTATCTCTAGGCTGGGTGGGAAAAAAGAATACCACCCCACCCACAGTGAAGCTGGGTCCCGTCCGGTCCCTACAGCCTGCACGTACTCGGTATTTCACATGAAGAAAGTTTGTCCTGTAAAGACGTGTGACACAGTTGGTGGCCCTGCCCTCCTTTGGCCCGTGCTTTCGTGTCATCTGATGACGTAACACAGAGGTCAAGCGTTGCACAACTTTTACTGGGGGAGGAATACTCACATCCACTCTCCAAACATAACAAACACTGACGCACGAAGGAAATGGCCTGCACTTTGAGGTGAGTGACATAGCAGGTCCGAAGTAGGTTCAGATTGGAGGAATCATATTGTACATGGCAGATGGGAGCCAGTCTTTAAAGGTTGCTGCTGACCGGGTAGGATGTTACTGGGGGATTTGCAGTCCCCACCCAGGGCGCGTCTAGAACAGTTGAGGCAGGACTGTAGCAAGGTTTCTGGAAGACTGACTCCCTCCTCTCCTCGTTCCTCGCTGCCACCCGTGTGGCTGGGGGCCCTCTCCACTTCATGCAGAGTAAAGGCGCAGTTCCCTGGTGCAGCCTGCAAAGCCCTTCTCGCCTGCAGGGTCCCTCAGCTGGCCGCTCTACCGGCCTACCGCTCCCGTATTACCTGGTGCTCTCGTGCCCCTGAGGTGCTCTGGCCACGTCCTCTGCTTGGAATACACCTGTTCTTCCCTTGCCTCTCGATTGCACTTCAAGGCCCATCTTGCTGTTGCCATCTCCTTGGGCTCCACCCCTGAAGAGCTGACTTTCGTCTGTGTAAGTGGATCACGTGGCAGGCAGGGTGCTGGACTGGAGAGGGTGACTGGGTCTTGGAGGGCCTTGGAAACCAGGCAGCTGGGGGTGCAGGAGTGAAGGCAGACCCTGCACTTTTGAAGCTGTCTTTAGTGACACGTGAGAAACGTGTAGGCTTGTAGTACAGCTCTGTTGCCTCCTGCTCGTCCATAAACACCTAGAAAGAACATCTGAAAACACAAAGGGAGAATTTCCCTGTTCACGGCCTGTGAAGTTTAAAAACAAAGGCTTGGTGGTGTTTTTTAATTTAGGTGTCGTTAGGGCTTCCCTGACTGCTGGGTTGGTAGGTTAGAAGGATCTAGGTGTGTCCTTGAGGTTTCAGATTCTCCATTGATTGCATGTATACATAGACTAACATTTTTTTAGATGTGTTACAAGTTAAGCTGTAGTTTGGGAGGTTTTCGTTATCTTATTCCTCATTCTTTGCCTTCCACCCATGCGATGTTGCCCATCTGAGTTCTTTGTTCCCGAGGGGCTGGTTGTCCACTGGTGTTTATTGAGCTGTAAGCTGTGCTTGGCTCCCAGGGCCTTGGAGCGGGGTCAGGAGGGCTGCGATTATTCAGCAGATTCTTGCTGAGGGCCTGGCTGCTAGGTGCTTGCTCGGAAAGGGAGAAAAGTCACGATACTGGCTAGCCCTGAGGGAGTGCACCCTTAGGGGAGAAAACTTACACCCCCCTCTCCCCTCCTCCACTCTTCCCCTCTGACACCTGCTCACTCTCACACTCACTCATTTATTTTGCTCTCACTCTCTCTGTTGCTTCACCCATTGTCTTGAGCATCTGTTCTCATAGAGCCCAAGTGAATCTGGGTCCTGGCTGTCCAGGAAAGAGGGAGGCTCTGTCCCTTAAGGCGGGGCTGCAGGCAGGGCTGTAGGCTGTAGACCCTTGCCGGGCAGGTAGGTGTTTGAAAGGTGAAAAGATGGAGGGCAGGGTAGGGACGGGGGAGTTAATCCCAGGCCGCGGGTGTAGCGCAGGCACAGGTGTGAAGGCCAGAAAGTCCCCGGCTCCCTGCAGAGGATGGTGCATAATTGGATTTGACCCTTGGGGGTGGGGCCACAGTGGGGGTGAGGTGAGGGCTGGACGGGTGGGTGGGACTCCATTGCAGATTCGCCTCACTGGCCCCCTGGGCCCAGTCTGGCCGGAAGGGCAGACAGGGCCGCCTCGGGAGAGGACAACCTCTGGAATCACGTGGAGTCCTCACCCATTTGGATCCTGGGCGTTGAGGCTCTAGGGCTGAAATCCTCAGTTAGGGGTTGAATGTCTCTGCGGGTTTCCTGTGATCATTTCCATATTTTCTTCTATTTCTCATCAGGAACAGTTTCTGGTATTTTTATTTGAGCACAAAACAAGGCGTGCCCATATACTTTAAATTCTGTCAGAAAACTTTGACTCATGGTATCTAGGGTTTTAGGCCTTAGGTTTTGGGAACACCGAGTGTTTACATCTTGGGGCCGCTTTTACTGGGATGAACGTGCCTCTTTCCAATGGAAACTCCTTGGGAGAACCTACTGTTTGTGTACGAGTCTTTTTTTTTTTCCTCAGATCTTTATTGGAGTATAATTGTTTTACAGTGTTGTGCAGTTTCCACTGTACAACAGAGTGAATTGGCTGTATTTTCACATATAGCCCCATCTCCCCTCCTCCCTGTCCCACCCCTCTAGGTCATCTGTGTGTGAGTCTTTGTATGTTGTTTTCATCTCTCCGGGGGTATAGCCAATAGCTGTGAGAAGATTATTTTTGAATGCCGAATCATCTTTTCAGGGTGATTTGGTGATAAAAGTCATTCTGTGGTTGTCCTTACCTGAAACTCACCGCCCTGGCTTTTGTGTGAAGCTCAATTTCACGTTGCGGTGAGTTTTGTGTAAAACAGGGAGCGTCGGTGCATTCATAAGCCAGCTCTGTGCTTCCCCTTGCTGTCCTGAGTTTCTCCTTTACAGCGAAACAATACGATCCGTCTGTCCTGAGGCCCATTAATCATGGAATGTGGTGTGTCCAGCCGTGAACTCTTTTCAGCCTCGCAGCATTATCATCAGTGCGGCAAATTGGCCCGCGGAAGACGAGCAGGTGGCAGTTAGAAGCTTGGGGGGTTTTCTCCTCTACCGATTTCACATCAGCCATTTAAGGCTCTAATCTTCAGAGCACTAAGGTCAGTGCTTCGTAAAATTGCAGATCAAACCGTGGCATCTCAAGTGGCAGCTCATTTAGAAATCTTCCTTAAATTCCGAGAGAAAAAAAGAAAGAAAAAAGAAAGTGAATGCACTATGACTGTTTTGTTTCCAAGACTTAGGACATAGCCCTCCAGCTCTGTGGCTTTTTATTCTGACGGGAAGGAAATGAGAGCATTGTAACATACTGTATGGGATGATGTGTTAGTGCCAGCTCTGTGCTAAGTGCTGTTTAGAACGCAGAGCTGCCGAATCCTTGGCCAGGCCACTGCCTGCAGTCAGCAAGCAGGCTGTGAATGCAGGGGCCGTTCCAAGTGGGAGAAGCCTTCTGTTCCCACAAGGAGTAAAGGGAGAATCCAAAACAGACACATGTGCAGTTGAATGGATACAGCGCCAGGCCAAGTGCCCTGCTTTTCATTCACAATGGACGTCAGAGACAAAAGGTCAGAGCCCCGAGTTGCATCCTCAGCACAATAGCAGGAATACTCGGTTCTTTATCTGGTTGAAGTGAGTCAGGATTGTCAGGGCATGTGTGACATGCTACCTAAAGTTTAAAGTTAGCTGAGCCCAAGGACCTTCACTTCTGAATAGTGCACGCTGGAATCACATCTGCAGATGGCAACAGGAAGAGAGGAGTGGTCTCAGATACTGACCTGGGGTGATGTTTGCTGGAGGAGGGTGACAGGCATTTAGAGGTGTTAATGTTACCGAGTCCAAGTTTGTACTGCTCGCCACACGACAGGCCAGTAAATTGAGAGACGAGTTGTTGGGTCAAGGAATTTCGGTCTGCTGGCTTTGTTTGGAAAACCAGCAGACCAAAAAGATGATGGACGAGTGTCCCAAAAAACCATCTTACCCGCAGATGGAATTCAGGCTTCTTTTATACTAAAAGGGGAGGGGGTGTGGTTGATTGTTGCAAACTTCTTGGAGTCAGCATCCTTTGTTCTTGCATCTGTCCGCCTAGATCAGGTCCTGATGTTCCTGTAAACCTCTAATAAGACTAATGCTATTCTCTGTTCTGCACCTTTTTATCTCTGTATGAATGGAAAAGTGTTATATCTTTAAACGTCAGAGCCTTGAGAATGAGGTGTCATGTATATTTCAGGATTATAGGCAACATTCTTAAAAGCAATAGAACACCAAGTAAATAAAAGAAATGGATCCAATATGGAGTCAGGTTTGTTCTTCTCTATTATGTTAAGATAGGAGAGTGGCAGAGAGAGGCTTTTCTCCCCCCTTAGTTTTATGCAGAAAATGGTCATGGAATGATGGGGAGGAATCTGGCAAACGGCTGGGTGCAAGGCCCTGGGAAGGGAGGAGAGTTCATGCGTCAGGGCAGGGCCAAGCCGGGGAGGACTGGACGCAGCTGCAGAGAGGACTCTCTCCCGGGCTGAGCAGTGGTTTTGCAGAAGGTGGCCCGTGGGAGGGCCGGCAGCTGGGGACAGTCGTGGGAGTCAGGCAGTGTCACCCCCTCCTGCGGGTGTGGAAAGGGACCGCCACACACAGGGCGATCCCGGGACGGCAGGTGTCACTCTGGTAACTCCCATCAGGTCCCATGTTACCCGATAAGGCTCAAACTCCTGGGTGTAGAAGGGCTTGTAAGGCCCTCCTGGAGCCTCACCCCCACCTCTGGTCCCCTCTTCACATCCCGTTTCCTGTCATTTTCTAAACACAGTCAGTCTCGAGGCCTTGATCATGGGTGCTGTGAATGCAAATACGGAGGCCTTGTCCTGAGTGTTTAGAAGCAAGGACCCTGCAGCCCCACCGTCAGGGTTCCAGTCCTGGATCTGCCCCTTTCCAACTTTGTGTGTGTGTGGGGGGGGGGGGGGGGGGGGGTCTCTCTGTGCCTCAGTTTACTCATCTGTAAAATAAGAATAGTAACAGTTCCTATCTTATAGGATATTGAGCTGTATAGGTGTTAGCTGCTTCTGTATCATCACCATCGTCACCAAGCTCACACACTTCCCCCCAAAAGAAATGACTAATATCCTTTATTCTAGATTCCCTTAGTCTGTTCAGACTGCTGTAACAAAAATACCATAGACTAGGTGGCTTATCAGAGAAATTTCTCACCGTTCTGGAGGCTGGGAAGTCCAAGGTCAGGGTCCTGGCAGAGTTGGGGGTCTGGTGGGAGCCAGCTTCCTGGTTCACAGAGCACTGTCTTCTTGCTCTGTCCTCACATGGAGCAAGGGACAAGGGAGCTCCCTGGGATCCCGTTTATAAGGGCACGAATCCCATCCATGAGACCGCCATCCTCATGATCTAATGACCCACCAAAGTCCCACTTCCAAATACATGGGGAATTGGGATTTAACGTGAATTTTGGGGGGACTCAAGCATTCAGTCAGTGGCCTTCCCTGTGGAGGCACAGAGGGGAGTAGAGTCTGAAGACGATGATTCATAGTCATCCCTCTGTACTGTGTTAGGCGTGAAGACGCACATTCCTGAGCCGCAGTTTCCCCGTGTGTGTAAAAGAGGGATCGTGGCACCCTACACATCTCACAGGGTTGTTTTTTGGGCTGTGCCACGCGGCTCTTAGGATCTTAGTTCCCCGACCAGGGATCGAACCGGTGCCCCCTGCAGTGGAAGCACGGAGTCTTAACCACTGGACCGCCAGGGAAGTCCCTCACAGGGTTTTGTGAGTAAATGCCAGGCCACAGTGTAAGCAGATGTTCTCAGCAAGTGCCGGGTCCCTATCACTATTCTCATTGTGAGTTTTACTCTCCAGCAAGTGTTAACAGTTCTCCTGACCTTTTTTCCAACTCCAGATCGGGACCCAGGGAGTCAGGTGAACTTATTTGCAGGTATTTGAAATTGGGACTGTCTTTGACTATCTGGGACCTCTTTTTGTCCAGGTTCCAGTTATTTTGACTTCATTATGCCCCAGCAGCTTGTAAGGAGGCTTCCTTAAGGCCAGCACTCGTGTTGTCTCAATCATCTTTATTTCCCTGGTGGCTCCTAGCCCGTGCCTTACTCACGGTAGACACTGGCAGATGTTCGTGAATGCATGTAGTATTAATTAATACGAAGTGTTAAGCTGTACTTCACGGAAAACTAAGCAGGCTTGGATTCGCATGTACGTAAGAGGCATGTGTTGAATGTGTGCTGTGTCCCAGCCGGCAGCTTGCTTCCTGTGGTGTTTTTCTCTGTTACAGGGAAATTGTGATATTCCAGGTCACCATGTGACATTTCAGGACAATCACACGTTAAAGGAAATGTAAATTTATGCATTAAACAGCACCACTGACGTGCACAACGCCAGGAGGCGCTCTCCACATAGTAATCTGGCGGCCAGCTTTGCTGGTTTCTTGGTGCATTGAGAGTTGGAGGATCCAGCCTGGGCATTTGAAGGAGACCCAAAGAGGTGTCAGGTCACCCTTCAGAGTTTTGAGACTGAGGACTGGTTTTGAGCGGTTACGGTAGTTTCCGCACACAATGGAGAAAAGCTCTTCAGGGACACTCAGCCTCAAGTCAGAGAGGTAATATTCCATTTCTGTTGTTTGATACTCTGCCTGCTATAGAAAATAACCTGAGATGGCTTATAAAAGAAGTGTAGGCCCCAATAAAATGAGAATGATTAACAGAACCAGGAAGGAAGGGAAAGGAAATGGATTTCAGGTAGCTCCAAGTCTCCTGGCAGCCAGAACAAAGAGAGCACTTGCTGGGGTGATGCCTTCTCAGTTGAAGGAAGGAAGGGCCCCACGTCCTGCTGGCAGCTGTGGCTTCATGGGAATAGATGCTGGAGTGTTTTACCAGCCCGCCGCTGGGGCCGGGGCTGGGGGTGGGGGTCTGGCTGGGGTGGGGTGGAGAGGGGCACGTCCTTGCCTGGCAGAGTCATGAAGGCCCTTTAGCATCCTGGTTGATTCTGAAATTCCTCTTGGAAAGTTGAGCATTATAATGTTAGATGGTGGCTTCCTGAAGCCAGTGCTTCTGGAGGCCAAAGCAGTGATGGAGTGTGGTGGGAATTATCTGCACCTGTTTGTGAGGGGTAATTGGTGGTGAAGGGCCTTCCCCCAGGTGACACAGGCGCTTCAGTGAACAGACCTGGGGGGACAGTTCCTCTGCTTTTTCCACAGCAGCACATTATCCTAAACCCAGCTTTTGCAGGTGGGACTGACACACTCTTTGGGAACCCCTCCCACACTGGGGACACTGCCCAGCATGCCAATCCTAAGTACATCCCTGCTCAGGCCCCTCGAGGCTGGGCTGAAATAGTACCGATTTCTCCACTGGGGGAGATTTTGACTCTTGTGTAAACCATATTCCCTGGTGGAAGTAAATGATATTGATGGTGGGAAAGCCCTAACAAAACTTTTTTTTTTGGTTTACTTTTCTTTTTATTATTTTTTCCTTTTCATTTCTTCCAGAACCACCAAACTACCTTTATTTAGTTATATTTTATTGAAGTATAGTTGAATTACAGTGTTGTGTTACTTACTGCTGTACAGCAGTGTGACTCAGTTACACACATGTGAACTTGTCCATATTCTTTTCCACTATAGTTTATCACAGGTTATTGAATATAGTTCCATGTGCTCTACAGTAGGACCTTGTTGCTTATCCATTGTATATATGCTAGTCTGTATCTGTTAATCCCAATCCAAAAGTAATTTGGCTGATTTTTCTTACAAAACCTGAGGAAAGACCTTCCTCTTACCCAGCTCGCTGATTACAGGAGTTAATGGAAATGGATGTTAGCGAATGATGTTCCTTTTAGGGTGTTTAAAAAAAAAAAAAAAAAAGGAAAAATTGATTTTAGGTCTAAGAAGTTTCTCTGTAGCTTCAAAAAAGGCCAGCAGGGAATGCATGTCTTATTCTTTTAGATGAAATGTCAGTTTTCATCGTGATAGAGCCAACCAGGAAAGGAGAACGATTAAGGAGAAAGATTTCAATAAGTGGAACCCAAAACACTTGTGGTTGTAAAAAGAGCATGGCTTCTGGGCATGTTGAGTGTGGCCCAGCTGTGTTTCTCCCGGGCTGTGTCCTCCTTAGGGTCTATGAATGGCTGAACTCAGAACAAGGCTTTTGCAATCTGCGCCTTCTGAATACGGGTTTTGTTCGGTTGGCTTAATTTGCATGTGATGTCTGGAGTGCCTGGTCATAGAAAGAGCTGATGCTTTGTTTTGGGTAATGAGGGCTGAGGTTTCAAATCAGTGTTTCTAGGTTTACCGAAGTGTCAAGTGTCATTTAAGTAACAAGCCACTGTGTTGCGCATCACAGTGAGGTCCTGCGGGCCTCCCTGCACAAATGAGATTTTGGTGTATCTCCAGATCAGTAGCTAACAGAATGACATCATGAAAGAGAGAACTACATTCAAAATTCTGCTCCTATTATACGCATTTTTATTCAAGGACAGATGCCGTTTTAAACTTCTTCAGATGCTTAGTTCTGTCCTTGTTAATTATTTTGTAGCAAGTGTCAACAGTAAAACCAGGAGAAAGGGAGGAGCCAGTGTGGAAGACTTTTTTTCCCCCTGTTTAATTTGGTGCTTTTTGGAAAGTGGGTGAATTATTCATGATGGAATGAATGCGGGTATTATTTTAAATTAGTATAGAAGCAAATGCTTAGTGCACTTACTGAACTGCTGATGTTGATCTGGCTGCCAAGAAGCTTGACAGCCCTGAAGAGCCTATGTGTTCTGTTCCTTGGTTGGTTGGTTGGTTGTATAGCGACTTAACTACAAGCCCGATTTTATCCTTTTCTCTTTTGTTCTTTTCCTAAACATTTTTCCCAAGCTCTCAATAATTCATTTTGAATTAAAGTTAGATGTATAGTTTCCTTTCCCTTCCAGCTCCTCCTCGTCCCCCTCTCATCACTACACCTGAATAACATTCCCCTTGCATCAGGGGCGGTACTGGTACCTAGGAGAGGGTCAAGCACTTGGAGAAGTAAGCCCACATGTCTTCAGAGGCATGGGTCCTGCGAAGTCTCACTTAAAAATAAAAAAAGAATGCAACTGTTGTAATAGATCTCCGACTTGAAACTTATTTGGTTAACCTGAAAATTTTGGCCCCTGAAAATATGTGACAAAAATTCTGTACAGTATGCATTTTTAGGGAGTTCTTGCTCAGGGCCCTCTCTTAGGTCCAATTTTGAGGTCTTTTTGTTTTCTTTCTAAAAATGTGTACTGTAAAATAAATAGGTCACATACAAATATAATACTGCAAGTTTGACCTTATGGCAGTTGCTATTCCAAGCTTCTTGGCCTTTGTTCCCAGGCTCAGAACCAGCACGTGATCGGGTGTCTGAGATCACAGGAAATGAGAACAGTTGAATATGCTCTTTGTGAGGGTGGGGCTGGGCTGGCTTGTCATGCAGTGTACTCGGTGCTCAGTAGACTGTGGGTCCAGACCCAACTGAGTGGAATGAAGAGGAAGCACTGCTTCTTGCATATTTGTTTCTCCATGAAGCAACGGTGGCACTGATTTCTTGCAGTGCTGCTCATCCTCAAACTATGTACTATATGTGATATGAATTATGCATAAATGGGTGTGTGTGTTTATATTACTATATGCTGACACATATATAGACATTCCTCACTTTGCACTGTTCTGATGATGCAGCAGTTTCAGTTACCATGCATTAAATAATACCAGTCCCTTAACACAGTTCAAATTCCAGTTATCCTGGTGTGTTAACTGAACGGTGAGGAATTGTATAAAGTACACACATTTTCATGCTGCTGTTTCGGTTCACAAATCTCTGTATAAATAACAGATGCACCTCATGGTCAGTGACCAGTCACACCACTTCTTGCCATCTCTCGGTGATCGGTCATTGCACACATCACTCAGTTCACCCACAGACAGCAAAGCGTCTATTTGGGTTGCTACCTTGTCCTCCTGTGATAAACCAGTATGACATTTTACAAAAATGTCAAAAATTGAGAGGAAATTGGCCCACAAAGATCAAGGTGCAGCAAAGGAGTGAAAAATGATAATGATGGAAGTGAAATTTGGGGTGAAGTAATGGCTTAATGGGTACAGGGCTTCCTTTTAGAGTGGTGAAAATGTTTCATAATTAGATAGAGGTTGTGCTTGCACAACATGGTGAACGTGCGAAATGCCTCTGAGTTGTTCACTTCAAAACATTTAATTTTATGTTATATGAATTCGGTTAAAAATACAGTTGTCCCTCTGTATCTTTGGGGGATTTGTTCCAGGACACACTAGGACTAGCAAAATCCAGGGATGCTCAAGTCCCTTATATAAAATGGCATAGTATTTGCATATAACCTACGTAATCCTCCCATATACTTGGAGCAGGACCTACACTAATGATTTATTTTAACATAATTACCTCTTTAAAGATCCTCTATCCAAATAGAGTCTCCTTCTGAGGTACTGGAAGTTAAGATTTCAGCCTATGAATTTTCAGAAGATGCAATAATGCATGCAACCCCAAACAGGAAGTGATTAGTAATCAGAACCAGAGGAATTGAACACCTAGCTATCAAGAATCAGTGTGAATAGATAGCTTCCTCCACAAGAGGGCAGACAGCAGTATCAAGCAGTATCAGCAGTATTTCATCTTGTGGAACTGAAAACCACAGCCACAGAAAGATAGAGAAAATGAAAAAGCAGAGGACTTTGTACCAGATGAAGGGACAGGATAAAACCCCAGAAAAACAACTAAAGGAAGAGGAGAGAGGCACCCTTCCAGAATAAGAATTCAGAATAATGATAGTGAAGATGATCCAGGACTTTGAAAAAAGACTGGATGCAAAGATTGAAAAGTTTACCAAAGACCTAGAATAATTAAAGAGCAAACAAACAGATATATGCAACACAATAACTGAAATGAAAAATACACTAGAAGGAACCAGTAGCAGATTAACTAAGGCAGAAGGGCGAATAAGTGACCAGGAAGACAGAATGGTGATAATCACTGATGCAGAAAAGAATAAAGAAAAAAGAATGAAAAGAACTGAAGAGAGCCTAAGAGACCTCTGGGACAGTGTTAAACGCACCAGTGTTCGCATCATAGGGATCCCAGAAGGAGAAGAGAGAGAGAGAAAGGACCCAAGACAATCTTGGAAGAGATTATAGTTGAAAACTTCCCTAACATGGGAAAGGAAATAGCTACCTGAGTCCAGGAAGTACAGAGAGTCCCAGGCAGGATAAACCCATGGAGAAACACACCAAGACAGATAGTAGTCAAATTGACAAAAAGACAGAGAAAAGTTATTAAAAGCAACAAGGGAAAAATGACAAATAACATACAAGGGAACTCCCATCAGGTTAACAGCTGATTTCTCAGCAGAAACTCTGCAAGCCAGAAGGGAGTGGCATGATATATTTCAAGTGATGAAAGGGAAGAACCTACAACCAAGGTTACTCTACCCAGCAAGGATCTCATTCAGATTCGATGGAGACATCAAAAACTTTCCAGACAAGCCACAGCTAAGAGAATTCAGCACCACCAAACCAGCCCTACAACAAATGCTAAAGCAACTTCCCTAAGTGGGAAACATAAGAGAAGAAAAGGACCTACAAAAACAAAAACAAAACAATTAAGAAAATGGTAATAGGGACATACATATGGATAATTACCTTGGGTGTAAATGGATTAAATGCCCCAACCAAAAGACACAGACTGGCTGAATGGATACAAAAACAAGACCCATATATATGCTGTCTACAAGAGACCCACTTCAGACCTAGGGACACATACAGACTGAAAGTGAGGGGATGGAAAAAGATATTCCATGCAAATGGAAATCAAAAGAAAGCTGGAGTAGCAGTACTCATATCAGATAAAACAGACTTTAAAATAAAAAATGTTACAAGAGACAAGAAAGGACATGACATAAAGATCAAGGGATCCAGCCAAGAAGAGGAGATAACAATTATAAATACATATGCACCCAATATAGGAGCCCCTCCATACATAAGGCAAATGCTAACAACTATGAAAGAGGAAATGCAAGGCAGAAATAGAGACACAGGTGTAGAGAACAACCATATGGACACCATGTGGGGAAAGTGGGGAGGGTTGGGAGGGAATAAATTGGGATATGGGGATACCAAATAATACACTCTAAATATATGCTATTTATTGTCTGTTAACTGTATCTCAATAAAATTTCTTAAAAAAAATCAATGTGAAGGCAGAATCAGGGAGCAGTGGGGCTGATGGAGGCAGATTTTTGATTTCAGACATGGTTTCCAGAGGAGTCAGTCATGGACAAAGAGGAAAGGACTCTGTGTGCGATGAGAGGCGCATCCCCAGAACATGGTAACCTGGGATTGCCAGACCCGTTGTGGGATCCGCAGACACACTGATTGGTGTGAGCTTGGTGAATTAGAAGAGGTACTGAGTAGCTAACTGTGGGTGATGAACGACAGCCTGAGACACAGTGTTTTGTTTTGAAGGGCATTGGAGTCATTCGTTGAGCAAATCTTCATGGAGCACCCAGTGTGCTGTGACAGACGGAGTCATAGCACAGTCTTACCAGGAGAGATTTTGAGTCCCGTGTTAGATCCCTGAAACTACCTTCTGACTCTGAAGTTGTTTGAGTCCGTGGTTGTAGAGAAATAGATTATGTAAATTTTCCAAAATTAAACTTCCTTCGTATGCCTTAATTTTTTATTAATAAATGGTATTTTAATTACTGAATGGTGGAGTAGTAGAGATGACGTTTTGAGGTAAGACCATCTGGGTTTAAATCCTGGCTTTGTCAGATTTATCATATGACATAAATTGGCAGAGCTTCAATTTTCTCGCTGTGGAAAGTGGATAATTATATATATTTCATCGGGTTGGCAGAGTGTGTACATGCAGTAGTATGTGTGAAGGTTCTAGTACTATGTCTTCCTCGTGGGGCGCACTCTTTACGATAATTCAAGAAGGTGGAGGGTGCTCCCTGGTGATACAGTGGTTAGGACTCTGCACCTCCACTGCAGGGGGCCCAGGAACGAAGTCCCCACAAGCTGCACACTGCATCCAAAAAAAAAAAAGGGGGGGGTGGAAAGTGAAAAAAGGGGTTTTTTAAAAAGTTGGGGTTTTTTTTGTTTTTGTTTTTTTAAGGAGAGGAAAAGAAATGTCAAAGAACTTTGGATTAATACTCTCATTCATTCAATAACAAGAAAAAAGTCTGACATAGAAAAATTACAGTTACCAAAGAGGAAGGGGGGGAATAAATTAGGAGTTTTGATTAACAGTTACAAACTACTATACATAAAATGGACAAGCAACGGGGATTTATTGTGTAGCACAGGGAATTATATTCAATGTCTTGTAATAACCTATAATGGAAAGTAATCTGGAAAGAAAAAATATAGCTGGAAAGGAAAAAAAAAATCTGAGAACCAGCCAGTGGTTGAGAGCTGGGGATTAGAAAAAGACGAACCCCCGCCCTCAGCAAGCTTCCAGGCCAGGTGGAGGAGACCAGGAGGGTGTGATTAAGTACTTCTCTCCAGGTGTGCTTATGTTGCCTGCAGGTATTGAAGAGGGCTGCTTTGGGAGAAAGGAGTTTTGCAGGAAGAGTTTCACAGGGGAGCAAGCACTTGAATTACAGTCTGAATTCTTGGGAGAAATTCATCACCCAGAGTGGAACATTTATTTCAGGCAACGGGAACAGCATGCTCAGAAGCCTGGAGGTACAGGGGAGGGTGCATGGCATGGTTGGAATGTAGGAGTTTAGGGGTCATGTGACATCTCGGAGGGGTAGAGGGTAGGGGAGGGCAAGACCAGATGTGAAAGGGGGGCAGATCACGTAGAGAGTGGGGAGCTGCTGAGAGATTTTAATTGGAAAGTGATGGTATTAACAGTTGAGGAAGACTGAACCAATGGTGACACAGGATGGTTTGGAGAGGAGGCAGAGTGCAGACTGAAGAAGAGTTGTAGAAAGATTTTATGATGACGCAGATGAGACTGAGGTCCTAAACTTGAGCTGCAGCTACAGGCGCCTGGAGAAGAGGACTGAATCCAGAGCTCCTGAGGTGGCTGGTGTCGGGATGGATGTGGCCGGGGTGGGGATGACCTTGGGTTTCTAGCTTGGGTGCCTGGATGGGTAAAGAAGCCATTCATACAGAGGCAGGGGAGGAGGGGAAATGAGCAGCCACTGTCATGATCTCTGATTGGGTGAGTTGGAGATGCCTGGGGATGGACGGTACAGGTCCTTCTTTCCCATAGGTAGCTGTCCAGCCGCTGGGTCTGGCATTGTGTACATATGGAAGGTCAGTGAATGCAGGTGCCTCTCTTGGGAAGGGTTGGCCCCTAGGAATAGAGCTTGAGATTTGGTGTCTAGAGTCGTCAAGATTGTTCACAAATATTTGGACCTTTCCCCTTCAAGATAGATGGTGGCATTATATCTCCCTGCCCCACTGAGCCTCGGTGTGGTCACGCGAGCACCTTTAGTTAGAAAATGAACAGATGAGGCCCCGGTAGATTTTGTGCCAAGGCAGGCCTCACAGGATCCCTCTCAGCTGGGTCCAGAGGGCAGCCCAGCTGTGCTGTGGGCAGGGTCCTGGGGAGAGGTCAGTGTCCACATGGGCTGGAGTGCAGTCGACCCGTGATGGACCTGCACTGACAACGAAATCTTTTAAGATGATGTTGAGATGTTAGTGGTGGTTTTCCAGCATCACCTAGCCCTTCCTTTTTTGTTTGTGGTTTTGTCTGTTTTTGGCCATGCTGCACGGCATGTGGAATCATAGTTTCCCGACCAGGGATCAAACCCACAGCCCCTGCATTGGAAGTGCAGAGTCTTAACCACTGGACCACCAGGGAAGTCCCCACCCACCCTTCCTGACTCACGTAGTTTTATAAGAGACTGAACCTTACTAATTTTAAAACTATAAATCAGTTTTGAACTTACTTTTGTCAGTATATGCCTATGAATATAATGT
This sequence comes from Hippopotamus amphibius kiboko, assembly GCF_030028045.1. Taxonomy (NCBI): domain Eukaryota; kingdom Metazoa; phylum Chordata; class Mammalia; order Artiodactyla; family Hippopotamidae; genus Hippopotamus; species Hippopotamus amphibius. Next base: position 98,321,467 of record NC_080196.1, read on the forward strand.
GAGCGCACAAACCGGTAGGTAAATGGAGCTTTGACTAAGAACACTTCTTTTGTCATTGTTAGCCTTTCACTGTAGGTATATTTAATGAATTAAATGTCGGAAACGCACATGCTCTTTTTTGGGAAAAAAAAACCAAAACAAAACCAACGTTATGGAGATAATATTTCCGAATGGGTACAATTCACCCATTTAAAGTGTATAATTCATTGGCTTTTAGGAGATTCAGAGTTATGTGATGGTTAACCTCACAATTGTAAGACATTTTCATTACCCAGAAAGAACACTGACCCTCTCCAGGCCTCCCATACAACCCCTCAGCCGTAGACAACTTGTAATCTGCTTTCTGTTCCTATAGGTTTGCCTGTTCTAGACATTTCATAGAAACTGAACCATACGCTTTGTGGTCCTTTGTGACTGGCTTCCTTTACTTGGCATGTTCTCAAGGCTCGTGCAGGTTGTAGCATGTGTCAATACTTCATCTCCTTTTAGTGTCAAATAATACTCCGTGGTATGGAGTACAGTCTGTTGTAACACCATATGGTTTCTAAAGATGACACGATGCTGACCCCTTTATCAGTTAATAGACATTTGGGTTGTTTCCACTTTCCGAATTCTGGATAATGCTGCTGTGAATGTCCTTGTACAGTCTTGTACAGTCTTATAGAAGCTATTCTGCAAACATGTTTTTGTTTCTCTCAAGCTTATACCTAGGAGTGGAATTGCTGGGTCATGTGCTAACTCTATGTTGAATCCTTTGAAAAACTTCCAGATTTTCCCAAAGCAGCTGCACTGTTCCACATCCCCACCAGTGGTATGTGAGTGTTCCAAGTTCTCTGTGTCCCCGCCAACACTTGTTATTGTCTGTCTGTGATTATAGCCATCCCAGTAGGTGGCACGAGTTGCTTTAAATCATTTAACACGAACTTTTGATATCACAGTTCTGTCCTCTTTGCATTTCCTCTCTTTCATTGTCATCTCATGCTTTTATTACTTTGTACAGGTTTATCAGTGTTAATATGTATGTTTGGTAGGAAGGGAGTGGCTTCCTTTCCATTATTGGACCCACATTCCCAGCTTAAAATATGATATTTTGTTCAATGTTAGATTCTTCAGCTTAACCAACCGGCAAGTCCAATGGCTTGTGTTTTGAGAAACTTTCAAGCTTAAACTGGAATGAGAGTCCCATCACCATCACGTCACTTAACTGAGGAACTTTGGCGGTGGTTCCCGTTTGTCTTCATTCTGTAGTCAGCTTCAGTTCGTGGTGGGTGAAACCAAATGGGATTTTCAGTGTATATATTTGAATATTTATATTGTAAAACCACATGGTTTCTAAAGATGAGAACCTTCTGGAGTTCATGTGTTCAGCCAACATGCTTATGAAGTGACTAGTCTGCCATGGTGTTCAGACAGGGTCCCTGCCTCCTGGAGTGTGTCTTCTGGTTGGGGGGCAGACCTAAAGGGAACTAGACAGATGGGAGGTTACGAATTGAAAGAGGGCTGTCAAAGGAACTCTGTGCAGGAGAATGGTAGGCGCTCCCATGTTGGGTTTTGCTTTCTGTTTGGTGGGGGATGTGTTGGGAAAGACCTCTGTGAGGAAGTGACCCTTCAGCTGAGACCCAGAGAAAGGAGAGGGGCTTTCTGAGGTGGGGAAGCTCTGGCAGGTTGGAGGAACTGAAATAGAGTGTGGGGACCGTGGAAAGGGCGGAGGCCAAGGTGGAGGTCACGTTGGACAGTGCCTTGTGGACCTGCTGATAACTTGGACATTAGGCAAGATGATGCGAGATAGGGGTGAAGGGCTGTAAGCAGGGGAGTGGCATCATCCGATTAATTAAAAAAGACCCCTCTGGTTGCTGTATGTCAGATGGGTTGCAGTGGGGGGTCACGGTGATGGCAGGAACAGATGCAGGGAGACAAGTTGCACATCGAGGCAGGGAGGTCAGGGATCTGATCTACCTGTCTGGGAGCCCAGGTAGAGGTGTTATCAGAGCTGAGCCTTGAACTTGGGGCTCTAGCCTTCAACTTGGAGCTCTAGCTCCCTTGCTTTATTCATATTCCAAAAGGATATGTGTATGCTTATGCCAGAGGTAGGTCCCAACTGCTTGCTTCTGTTGCAAGGAGATCACCTCCTTTAACATTTGTTGTTGTAAACCCACTGGCAAAGACAAGGCAGAAGCCATCTTTGAGCTTTTAGGGCCTTGCTTTCTCTTAAGCAAATATTTGAGTGACCCTTCCGTAATTAAAATTTATTAACCAAATTAGAAAATGTGTTTTCACAAGCATCTAACACTTAGGCAAATTTGTTATTTATTTACGTGGGGAGCTGAAGTGTGGTTTCCAGTGGCAGTTTTGCTGTTGGGCAGTGTTTGTAGGGTAAAGGTGTTTGTATGTTTGTTTGTTTCCTGTTGGAATCACATGGGAAAATTTTTTTTAAAAGGCTTTATCTTTTTTTCCCTCTTGCTTCTTAAAACCCAGTATGTCTTTTGGCCTAGAACTTACATAGATCAGAAGTCATTTTAGTACTCGAAAAAGGAGCCATAGACCTTCTGTGGCATCGAAGATAGGTTTTTCCACGGTTGCTGTAGAAAATCAACACATTTAGTGGCATAAAACAATAGACATTTATGATCTTCTAGTTCTGTAGGTTAGCAGTCAGTCCAGGATTGACACACTTGGGCTTTCCACCTTCCCTGGGTAACCTACGCTCTTGGGCTCATGGCCTCTTCTTCCATGTTGAGAGCCAGCGGTGTAGCATCTCTGAACATTCTTTGTTCATAGGCATGTCTTCTCACTCTCCTCTCCTGCCTCCCTCTTCCACTTTTAAGAGCCCTTGTGATTACATTGGGCTCATCTGGATAATCTAGAACAATCTCCATATTTTAAGGTCAGTTGATGACCAACCTTACTTCCCCTTTTCTCTGTGACTTGAGGTGGTTATGGGTTCCTGGGGCTAGGACGTGGCCATCTTTGGGGGCCATTATGCGGTGGTAGTGTTACTCCTAAGATGTCTGGTGTCAGGAAATCGGCTCCTTGATTGGCCTTTGTTTTCTTCATTCGATTCCCATTGGTTTTTACCTTAGATTTTCTTTTTTTTTTTTTTTCCTGTTCTGGGTACACAGTAGGTGCTTTAAGATCATGGCATGGAATTGCCTTCTGGGAATGTGTATAAACTCACACTGGAATTCATCTGTGGCTGGAATGGTAGAGGTTTTTAAAGCAGTATTAGGAGAGATGGCATCTGCTCAGGTTTGGATTTTTCACGAAGACTAGTTTGTTTGGGAAACTTGAAGGGTTACCTTGTGTTTTTCTCACTAATGCAGGATATTAAAACATTACAAGAGAAGCCCAGGAGTCCTCCCAAGATTCATGTAAAGGTTTGTCATAATTGTCGTTCTTGAGAAATAATAGAACTCTTAATAATTTTCAGTGCTTGGATGGGGGAGGGACCTGACAGTCCTAGTGGAGAACAAGGAATTATGATATGATTTTAGGACCTTTGAAAGAATGGCTTGCGCTTTCATTGTTAGTTCTGCTGAATAGCTCCTTAGTGGAGAGTGTATGTCCTGCGTGGGGTGTGCAGCAAAACAGTTGGAATAGTTGGGACCTGAGCCATGGATAAACGTGGGTAAATGGGAGCACAGCTGTGAATATTGTTAATACAAGGTTAGTAAGTTTTGTTCGAACTTCATGTTTTGTGCAATCTTGACCTTACAGACCTTGGAATTTGATTCTCTTGCCTCTTTTATGAGGTTAGAAAAATCAATGCGCTGTGTCTATTTGGCAAGTGCTAGACAACACTATGTCTTTGTGAACTGCAGGTTTGGGTTGGAGGTTGGGGGTTGTGGCAGGAGAAATGTGTTTAGACCTAAAGATTTTTAGGTGACTCGATCATACCCAGTGCTGCCAAGTCTTCCGCCAAAGTTCTGTGTCCCCTCTCAGCAGTCCCTGCCCTATGTGAGGCCTAGGCACCCTCCAGGGCCTGCTTCCTTGGACTGTGAGTGACTTAGGCTGGCATCCGGCTGAACACAGCCATGAACTGATGGGTCTGGTGGTTTTAGCGTACTCAGAATGGCATTTCTCACTTGCAGTCTCGTCCTGTGAGCATTTTCTATGGGTCACTAAATCGGCCATAAAATCCTTTCATTTACAGAAATGGAAACTCACACTTATTGTTAACATATTGTGTTTTTAAGCTCAGAGGTAAAGAGCCACAAACTTTCCCCAGGGCTTTCTCAAAGGGTGGTTTTGGTTAAGCTGTGGTTGTCCAAGGTGCAGATTTCTGAGTGCTCCCCAGGCCTGCTTCATCAAAATGTATGGGGCTGGGGGTCAGGAATTTGCATTTTAAACTGCCATCTCCAGATGAGTCCTTGCACTCTGAATTTGGAGCCACCCCCTCGAACTCCTCTGCCCTGTACAGAAGCATAGAGCTAGGGCTCAAGGGGTCCAGTAAGTGCATCCCATCAGAGAAGTAACAGAAGAGTCTGCAAGGGTGCAGTTGGGGGTGGAGGACCAAAGCATCATCTTGACGTGTGCCGGAGCTTCCCACGGGAGAATGTGGCTTATGTGGCCAGGCCCGTGGACTGGGTCATGCGGAACGAGGCAGACTGAGCCCCCCACCTCATGCCCATCATGGTGAGGACCAGCACCGGCCTGGCCCGCCTCACCCAGTAGAGGGTTCATCCCTGGACAGATCTCTGTATGGTGGGTAAGATGGAACCAGGAGAAGGGTCTGGGCTTGGCACAGCCAGTTTCTTATCCAAACTCAAGCCCGGGCTGGCGTTTCTTCTTGCCTTGGATGGCGGCAGTGTTTTGGAGCTCCCTCCCTCTAGAAAGGAATTCCGGGAGTGGGAAGGAAGCGTTGCCCAGCCCCCAATACCTAGAGGGAAATAAGTGCTTCGTAAATATATGAGGTATGCAGTGAGAGTTAAAACTGGGAGTCTCTTAGTCCAGAGCATTTGCAGAACGGCCTCTTCCTTCTCTGAGTGCTTTGTTTTTTTCCGGGTCCATGTGTAAGGCTGTGGTTGCAGATGCTAATTTAAATCAGCACATGTGTTACTGAGGATGGAGGCCCCGTTTCCCTTCAAGCAGGAGAAACAGCCTCTCCTTATTACTGTCTAGAATGATATATGTTCAAGATAATGTGCAGTCAATTTATTTTTTATCATGTTCAAATTTGATTTAAGTACACGTGTGAGCTTGGATGTCAGCCACGTTGCTCCTGCACGTTAATCTTGATTTACGGGGAGGCAGTCGGCCGTTTTTCACTCTTTATTGGGGAGTCATATCATAGTGGAATTGGGAAAATTAGAAGCTAATAAGACTGGGTCCATAGGTATGAAAAATCATCCTGCTGAATGTGTTTCCCTCCGATCATTTGAAATGGTGCGAGTGCGGTTCTGGTTATCCCGATGCCTTCCCCTGTGACCTACACAGAACGTTTCCTCTTTTCTTTGTTAACACTGCCCTGACCTCTGGTGAATGGCTGCCTTGCTTTATTCTGGTATTTTTCTTGCCCTTCTTTTTTTTTTTCCTTCCTTCCTTCCTTTCTTAAGAATAGCTGCTCCTTGGCTGCACTGGGTTTTAGTTGTGGCATGTGGGATCTTCGTTGCAGCATGTAGGATCTTTAGTTGCGGCATTCAGGATCTAGTTCCCCAACCAGGGATGGAACCTGGCCCCCTGCATTGGGAGCGTAGAGTCCCAGCCACTGGACCACCAGGGAAGTCCCTGTATATTCTTTTTCATATTCTTTTCCATTATGATTTATTTACAGGATATTGAATATAGTTCCCTGTGCTATACAGTAGGACCCTGTTGTTTATTTTATATATAATAGTATGTATCTGTGAATCCAAACTCCTGATCTGTCCCTCTCCCCCTACTTCCCCTTTGGTAACCAGAAGTTTGTTTTCTAAGTCTGTGAGTCTGTTTCTGTTTTATACACAAGGTCATTTGTGTTATTTTTTAGATCCCGCATAAGTGATATCATATGGTATTTGTCTTTCTGACTTAATATGATCATCTCTAGTTGCATCCATGTTGCTGCAAATGGCATTATTTCATTCTTTTTTATGGCTGAGTAATAGTCCATTGTATATATATACCACATCTTCTTTATCCACCAATGGATGAATTTTATGGTGTGTGAATTATCTTCAAGGTGTAAATTAAACACACACACACACACACACACACACACACACACACACACACGCAAAGAATAGCTGCTCCAAACTTCATTACTGTGAGTGACAGCCCTGCAGAAAGACCGTACTTGATGCCTGAAGCTGCACAGCCCACAATCCTTTGTGTCCTTCCACCATCAGTAACTAGTTCCCTTTGCTTCCTTTCTCATTCATGACATATTCCCCGAAGCTCAAACAAGAATTACCAAAAAGTTCCAATAAACCTAAAACGTGACATGATGCATGGAACACGTCTGCTCTTTTAAGTGATGCCGCACATCGCTCTGTGGAACATACTGTTATCAACACAGACATACCCTTCCGTGTGCTGTGTGATTCAGTAACATTTCCTGCACTTTTAGCATGTATTCATTCATTCATTCATTCATTCATTCATGTTTTGGCTGTGCCGTGCGGCATGCAGAATCTTAATTCTTGACCAAGGGTTGAAGCCATGCCCCCTGCAGTGGAAGTGCAGTGTCTTAACCACTGGCCCACCAGGGCAGTCCCATTTTCTGCGTGTTAATCATTGTTTTTTAGGGGCCTGTGAGGCTGCTGACCCAGTATTCAGCGTGGAAAACGTGTATGACGAGATCAGAACTGAGGTGGTGAGGCAAACTTGGGGCTTTTCATAGTTTTTCCATCTCATTTACTTGTATAACTAGTAGTTCTGCGTCATCGGTGACTGGGCTAACTTTATAGTTAGAAAATCATATTTTCTTGTGATGACAGATTAATTTAAAGTCTTCCCCCCCTTTGATTTAAAAAAGAAAACAAAACAAAAACCCAAGCAACTAGTTCCAAGAACTGCCCTGCCCCTTTCAGTCCTGTTGGTGACTCTGGGAACTGTATTCCTTCTGTCTTGTTCCTGTTTTCTGGCTAAATCATCTTTTGTGCCAGATCTTTTAGAATTTCCAGAGATAGTTATCAAGCTGTAGATCATCAGGGCTGAAGGGAAGCCTGTCTGATTTGCTCATTTTCCAGCCGAGGAAGCTACAGTAACTGTGGCCCCAGGACCTTGTTCCCTCCCTCTCTCCTGTGAAGGCTCCTCTTCCAGCTCCAGGGCGCTGATTTCAGATCACCTTTGGCCCGCGATACAAGTGGGATATCTTTTGAAGATCCTAACCTCGGCCCACACTACCTGCTACCACTCTCCCGGGGCCATACTTCCACATCTCTTCGTTTTCATCCCTACCCAGGCCCCTGCATCATCCTAAGAGTCTTTGGTATCCCTGTTGCTGGGTTAACACACTGGCCTCGTCATTTCTTATTGAAGTAAATTCAGTAGTATTTCTCTTTAATCCAAGCCACTGCTTCCATTGAAGATGCTTAACCTCTAAGCTCTGAAATCCTGCAATCTTCTCTCTCTGACGTTACTTCTCTGCTTCGTTTTTCTCCTGTCTATACCACCGCCTTCTGTCCCAGTGGTCTCATTGGGACAAAGGTACCAGAAATACCTGGTAGGACCAAGAAAAAGGGGAGGTGTGACACTCCTATCCATCCATATATTGAAAAGGTATCCAGGCCCTCCTGACATCCCTGCCTACCCCCAGCCTGGTCCCTTGGCCTCCCTGGATTCTCCCTGCCTGGAGGCTGTATTCTGGCTTCACCTCTGTATTCAGCCTGGTCTCCTTTATCAGCTGCTGCCACAGTGCCTTTGCACCCACTCCACCCTGCTTTACCCCTGACCCACTGATCTGTCCTGGAAGAGCTTGCTGTGCTGCTCTTTCTGCTCCTTGCTGTATAAAATTGCTGGTGAACGTCACCAAGCTAAGCTGTGTAGCTTTATGACAAATGCATGCTGCTAACTTTGGCTGGACTTCTGAGAGCTTGCAGTCCTGCCTCCCTACCCTTTGTTCCTGCCCAAGTTCAGTCCTCTCAGCTCTTGGTTTGGCCCAGTGGTTCTCAATTCTGGCCACATCTTAGAATTACCTGGGGGGAGATTTGAAACTTTTACAGAGGCTCTGTTCATGCCCAGAGATCCTGACTTCCTTGGTTCAGGGCAGGCAGGCCTGGGCACTGGTGGGTGTGTTTTAAAGCTACACAGGTGAGTCTTAGAAGCAGCCAGTGTCAAGAACCAAGGTCTTTTGTCCTCTGTTCCCCAGTCCTTCCTTAATCACACTTTACAGCAGAGTGTCGGCTACTGTATCATCAGACATCTGACAGTCTTCCTTAATCCTCTACCTGCTGATCCTTTGAGGAAGAAATACTCTTCTTTTTTTTAAATTTATTGATTTATTAATTAATTGGCTGCTCTGGGTCTTTGTTGCTGCACGTGGGCTTTTTCTAGTTGTGGCGAGCAGGGGGCTACTCTTCATTGTGGTGCTTGGGCTCATTTTGGTGGCTTGTTACGGAGCACAGGCTCTAGGCTCATGGGCTTCAGTAGTTGCGGCACATGGGCTCAATAGTTGTGGCTCACGGGCTCTAGAGCACAGTCTCAGTAGTTGTGGCACACGGGCTTAGTTGCTCCGTGGCATGTGAGATCTTCCCAGACCAGGGATCGAACCCGCGTCCCCTGCATTGGCAGGCAGATTCTTAACCACTGCGCCAGCAGGGAAGTCCTGAAACGCTCTTCTTGCCAATGTCTGGCCCTGCCTGTCCCTGGATCCTTCCTTCACCTGCTCTCTTGAGGACCCAGGCCCACGAACCGCCTTTCTGCCTGCACTGATGTTGGCCAAAGTGGACAAGGCTAAAAATGTCCGGATCTTGTGAAAACCGGACAGCAAGGGCAGAGAGGGGCTAAGGATGGAATGAGATTCATATCAGAAGAGGGCGCCGTCTGATCCACTTGCCAAAGGCTACAGTTAGAGAAGGTACAGATTAGACAGACCTTGGTTTGAATCTTGGCTCTGCTGCTTGCTGGTCAGCTGTGTTTCCCATCCCTCTATAAGGAAGCTCGAGATAAAGTAGTCCTTCCTTACGTGTGTGGCGGTATCCAAGACCCCTGTGGATGCCTGAAACTCTGGGTAATACCAAACCCTGTGCAACTGACCCTTGAGCAACACAGGGGTGAGGGGTGCCGACCTTCTGGCCAGTCAAAAATCCACAAATATTTTATGGTCATCCTTTTTTATCCATGGTTCCTGTATATCTGCAGATTCAACCAACCCACAGATCATACAGATCTATAGTCTTTACTATTGAAAAAAATTGGTCACATATGTGGACCTGCGCAGTTTAAACCTGTTGTTCAAAGGTCAACTGTTATATACTGGTTTTTCCTATGCATGTATACCTATGAGAAAGCTTATAAATTAGGTACAGTAAGAGATTTCACAACAATAACTAATAATGAAGAACTATTATAACATACTGTGATAAAACTTATGTGAGCGTGGTCTCTCATAAAATAGCTAATTGTTCTGTACACACCCTTCCTGTGATGAAGTGAGATGATAAAATGCCTAAGTGATGAAATGAGTGAATGATGTAGGCGTCGTAATGTTGTGTTAGGCAACGATTGCGCTTCTGACCACACTGCAGAAGGGGACGGTCCTCTGCTTCAGGTGATCCTGGAGCCGTGACGATGTCTATGTTGACGGTTGGATGCCGGGAGCAGACGGTGTTGTTGACGGTGGGGGACCCCAGTTGGGATGCTGCGCGATGTTGTCACGCTACTCCGAATGGCAGACTATTTCAAACTTAGGAATTGTTTACTTCTGGGATTTTCCATTTCATATTCTCGGAACTTGGTTGACTGCAGGTAACTGAAACAGCGAAAGGCCAAACCACAGATGGCAGGGGGGTGGTGGGAGGATGGGGGTTCTGCAGTTACTGCTTTGGATTTTGTGAGGATAGAATTTGGTGACAGAATGAACTACTCTTAGCACAATGATCAGCCCATAGTGAGTGCTCAGCTAATATTCACCCGTTAAAAAATGTCCCTTCCTACCATTCACCTGAGGACGATCTCTCGGTCCAGCAGGTGTAATATGTTACCCCCTGTTGAGTCTCTTGGCACTTCGATGATCATAAGTGTATTCCCCTTGTGCTGTTTTAATCAACTGCGTGTGATTTGAAGATAAGGACTAGGTGGGATTTCAGTGTTTTTATTCTCTGAGTCATTATTAGGTTTTTTATCAAGAGATGAAAATGTCAACCGGTGTTTGTTGAAGTATCATTTAAAGGCATGCTGTTTCAGGTGCATGATTTCTGTTTCCCCACCGCCCCCCCGTTTTTGGGGGGTGGGGAGTGGAGGGGAGAGAAGGGAGGTGGGAAAGATACGGGAGAAATAGAGAATTGACGACTAAATGCTAACGTTTTAACAGAGGACAAAACACAGAAAGGAATCCCATGGATGAGAGTTGGGTGTTCTTTATTTTTGCCCCCATTATTTGAGCAAATTACTTAATCTTTTGGGGTCTTATTTCCCTTTGGGAAAAAAATACAGAATTAGATGTGATGCATTTTAGCTCCCCACTGAACGCTGCTGTTCGGGAGTCTCTGTAGTTACTTTGCCACTTCCTAAGATTTTGTTTCACGTGATATATTTTCTATCTATATATTGTATCATCAGATTTTTAATACCTTTTAAAGTTATACAAATAATATGTGAATGCATTCTTGAAAAATACTCAAACAACAGCATATACTAAGAAGTGAATGTAAGCCTTTTTTTCTGCATCAACCCTTCCTACCCCACATTTTACTTTGCCAGAGGTGAGAGCCACTGTTTACTAGTTTGGTGTAAAGCCTTTGAGACCTTTTTATGTGCATATCCATACACGTGGCCTCTTTGTATTTTTATAGGATTCCATCTTCAAAACTGAACTAAGTGAATCATGAATTTTGAGAGAAATTCCAACCAGTGTCTGCTTCTGCTTAGAACTTTATTAAAATTAGTGCCCGGGAGTTGCTTGGGGCTGTGTCGCCCTCTAGTGGCAGCTGACTGTGGTGTAAAGCTGCCATCCTGCTGTAGGGCTGGAGAGGAGGTGATGGTTCTGTCCCAACAAGCTGGTGACAGGCTTGGCTGTATTCAGTCACGGAGAGGTGAGCTCTGGAGTTGCTGTCGCCCTTATACCTGCAGCTTGCCCTTCGTAAGAGACTTAAAATTCGTGGTAGCTTTTCTTTTTTTGTGTGGCTGTGCCACGTGTTTTGTGAAATCTTAGTTCCCTGACCAGGGATTGAACCTGGGCCCTCAGCAGTGAAAGCGCAGAGTGTTCAACACTGGATGGCCAGGGAAGTCCCTGTGGTAACTTTTCAAATGAGGCATATGGAGGTACTGCTTATACCTGGCTGATTTATTGGTCACTAGCAAACCAGTTTCGAAGTAGGGCCCACCCATTACAATAGGTGCAGTCTTTCCCCTGTTCCCTTTTGGGTTGACTCTCGTCTGCGGAGTCCCCATGCCCTCTGCCTCCCGAATGTTCCGTGACCTCTTCACTCTCGTGAAAGTCTGGCTGGCTGTCCCTGGAGGACACTGCTTCCCTTGCAGTCTCCTCAAGGAGTAGTTTTTCCCTATTGCCATTTCCAGCCAAACTACCCTCCCCCCTGTTTTAAACCTCAGCTCCTGCTTGAAGCGTGTCACTCCCCTTCGACTGTATCTGCCCTTCCCGCCTCGTCCGTCACCATCTCCTGATCACCTCCTCCTCTGATGACTTCCTTCCCGGCCTAACAGTCTCCACCCACCATTGTCTGTCCGTGCACCCAGCAACCTGGCCTCTCAATTCTCGCCCTCCTCGGCTGGAGTGACCTTTCTGCACCTCATTGTCGACCCTCTTTAAATCTTGTTGTCTTGATCAACTTCCAGAATCGTGATTTTAGGCATTCTCCCCCGGATCTCCATGCCCGTCCGTCCTATGTGAGACTCTCCCTTCAGAATTCAGAGTTGTGCGAGTCTATGGACTCCACCTCCTTTTTACTTCCGGTTGCCCTCCTTGTGCCCTGAGATGATGGCCTAGACTTCATAGGTCCCTCTTGAGAACAACCAAACCATTTGGATCCTCTTACTCCATTGGACTCCCTGATGAGATCCCAGCCAGCCCCGGTTAGACTCCGTACCCTGGTTAAACTCAGTTTTCCAGCTATTGCAAGACTGTGTCAACCGGACTTTTCACAGGTGTGACTACCCACCTCTGATGGGCATCTGTCTTACTACACTTTTTGGGTAATTTCATCAGTTGCAAGAAAATTGTTTGACACCTTCTGATGGGTCATTAGATCTCTCACACCCACCTCCTCCTCTTCTTAGCTGATGGCTTTGCTTCTTGTTTTGTCTAGAGGAAGAAGCCATGCAGTTAGACTGTTCGTCTTCTTACCACCAGCTGCGTCTTTTCCCCACTGCCTTGCACCCTACAAGAGCTGAAGCACTGGCCTGTTCCTATCTAAGGCCACTCCTCTCCCCACAAGGAATCTTCTGTCCCCTTCTCAAGGATGTCTCTCCTGCAGCTTACTCTTTTTGCCCCCGGATTATTCATTTCTTACTTTCTCCTGGATTCTTCCAGATGGTATAAAAACAGGCCTTATAATATTTCTCTTCGAAAATTTCCTTAAAAATTCTGTGTTCCTGGGGCTTCCTAGGTGGCGCAGTGGTTAAGAATCCGCCTGCCAATGCAGAGGTCACGGGTTCGATCCCAGCTCCAGGAAGATCCCACATGCCGCGGAACAACTAAGCCCATGTGCCAAAAAAAAAAAAATTCTGTGTTCCTCTCCAGCCATTGCCCTCTTGTGCTTCATTTGGTAGCAGGCACCCTTTTAGAGAATAGATTCTACTCTCGCCACTGTCTACTTTCTTACCTCTTTTCAAGCTTGTAGCTATGTCTTTTCCTGCTCCGGTGACTAGGGTGACCAGTGGCTGCTCCCTGGGTGGGGCACCAGCCATCGGTGCCCACTTGCACCGTCCTGGAAAAGCCTGCCCATGTGTGGTCTGCCCTCATGTTCCTGAACCTTCAGCTGTGATTGAAACAGCTGATCTCCTCCTTGACAGCCTTTCTGGTCCCCAATGTTGCCCGTTGGTCTGTTCTCCCCTTGCCTCATGGGTCATTCCTTCTAAGCCTCCCTCTAGTTCCTCCTTTGCTCCCAGGCCTCCAGCTCTTGCAGGCACCAGGGGTTGGCCCCCACCCTCTTTTTGCCTTTTACACTGTGTCCTGTGATGTTTCATCCAGTCCAGAGCTTTAAGCCCTCCCTGTAAGCTGATGAGTCTCAAATTGTATTGCCGGCCTGGACCCCTTGCCTCTGACCTCATACTTAGAGAGCCGGCTTCCCATCTGACAGGTCCCCTTGATGGCCCTTGAGGATCTCAAATACAGCCTGGCCAAAGCAGAATGACTTCCGTTCCTTCTCAGGTCTGCCCCGCTCTCCATCCAAAGTCTTACCCACCATCTCTTACCCAGTTTTTCAGTTACAAACCTAGTTTACCATCTTCCTTCACATTCCTCATCCAATGACGGTCGTCACAAGACACCTATTGAGGGCTTACTACGTGCCAGGCACTATTCTAAGCATGTAAAAAAGCATGTCTTAGACTCTAGATGAAGGCTGGTAATATCCTGTTTTGCAGATGAGAAAGCTCAGACACGGAGACGTTAAGTAGTTTGTCCCTAGTCACAAGTTTTCTAAGTGTTGAAACTAAGATTTGAGTGCAAGCAGTGTGACTCTAAGCCTGGGCTCTTAACAAGAACCCTGGCCTCCAGCAGGAAGGTTGCCAGCTGAGCCTTGTCTCCAGCTGAGACTCCCTGCCTCCCTCCTCATCTTCCCCCACCTCCTGTCCACAGTGATCTCTCCAGAGTAGAAATGAGATCGCATCACTTCCCTATCACATTTGGGTCCAAAAGCCCGGGCCTGGCTGTAAGCGCCTGTGTGATTGGCCCCTGAGCCCCCTGCCCTGTCTCTCCACTCTCTGCTCTGCTCTAGTGCTGCTAAGAAAAGATACTGGGAGGCATGAACACAAGCCACACATGTACCCTACCTTTTCTAGTAGTTGCATTATGAAGTAAACAACAGGCGACATGAATTATCATGTTTTAGTTAACCCATTCTATCAAAAATATTATTTCAGCGTGGAATCAATACTCTCACACAAAAAACTAATGGAATCTTTTACATGCTTTTCTTTTTATACTGGGTGTTTGGCATGTGGTGGGTATGTCACACTCAGAGCGTGTCTCAATTTGGGCCAGCCCCGTTTCAGGGGCTCAGTAGCTGCTAGGGACCATCCCCTTGCACAGGGCTCGCCAACCCTTCTGCCTGCAGGCATGCCAAGTGAGTTCCAGTCTTAGGAGCTTGGTATCTGCTGTTCCTCTTGCTCAGAACACTCTTCCCCTAGATCTTCACGACCTGCCTCGCTTTAGCGTGGGAAGACCCAGTGCGTGGAGAGGCCTTCCCGGAGAACCGCGAGTTTTCACCCTGAGTCATTCCATCCTTTTAGGCTTCCAGGTAGCACTTACCCAACCTGCGATTAGCTTCTTTCCCTGTGGGTGCCTGTCTCCCTTCTCAGCAGTCGCAGCCACCCGAGAGCGCCCACTCGCCCCGCCCCAGCCCCTACGGTAGTTCCCGCCCACCCGGCCTGTCCGTCCCCCCTTCCTGCTGACTGTCCCCCCTTCCTGCTGACTGTCCCTTTCCCTTCCGGGCTGGGTGAGACCCGGTGACTACTTCTGCTGCTCACGTCTGTGACCTTTTTCTCCGCTCAACTCCTGATGCTGTTGTGCTTTTTTCCCCCTCTGATAACACAGTGTATCCTGGCATCCTCTGTCACTTCCGGGAATTAGAGCTGCACCTGCCGATCAGGACGCACTAGCCACGTGAGGCTGGTCACCTTAAGATCAATGAAAACCAAATAAAAGTTAAGATTTAGGTCTTCAGTTGGCGTTCGCCACATTTCAGATGCTCAGTAGCTACCTGTGGCTGATAGCTACCATGTAGGACCTTCCCAACATCAGAGAAAGTTCTACTGGGTGGTGCTGTTTTAACATTAAATACAGTTATTTGGTTGCATGAAGATTCAAGAGACCGCTCCCTTTCCCATCATAATTCATTTGTTCATTTCAACATCCCTGGTTGTGGTTCGTTGTAAAATTCTTTTTATCCCAGGAAACTTAATGGGGGAAAGAACCCGAACTCTGAAATGGTTTCTGTGGGGGTGGGGTGGTCATTTATATGTCCAGGTGCCTCTGAGTAAATAATCTTGACAAGGATCTGGACCATTTGAGTCCAAAATGATAGATTCCATTTTGAGTCCAAAGGAGTGGTAGATTCCATAATATAAACAACAGAATGCAACCTAAGTGATTGTTGCCTTTCTCTCTTTCACTGGATCCCCCTCCTGCCCCTTTCATTTTGTTTTGTCGTCTTACCACTTAACTGGAGACCTGATCTGGCCTTTCCAGGTTTGTGGGCAGGTGTGGCTCGATAGTGCTTGCTGCTGCCATCGTATAATGTTGGAATTAGGTGAATTAAAAACCATCCCTGCTTAATGTGCTGTGGTTGAACAGCCCATTGAGATGCCTGGAGCGTAAAATGCAGCCTCTCTCGTGGTTGTCGAGGGCAGTGATGCTTTTGTTTTCCTGGCCGAGTTTGGCCTTTGGATTACTGAGCACATGCTCTCACTGTACTCGGTTAATCATTTCCCATCTACAGTAACCCGCTCGGCTGCGTGCACCTGATACAGTGCGGTTAGTTCCAAGCTATGAAGCACCTGTCATGCATGTATCAGATTTCTCTTTTTAAAAGAGGGTGTTTGGCAGGGGTAAGATTTTCTGGCCTGTGTTTTCAAAATAGTGAGAAAACAAAACAAAAACAGCACAACCCCGATGGCAAGCGAGTGATTGAAGAAAAGAGCCTCGCGCTTTATCGCCTTGTGTAACGTGTGTTCATGCGACTGGCTCAGCCCAGCTTGCTGCTGGAGGGCGTCCTGAGAAGGCTGTCCGGACAGTGGCTGTGCCTCGTGGAACAGAGTCTAACCGAGAAGTTCATGACCAGCCTTGACTACCACTCCTCGACCTTCTCGAGCCTTGTCCGTGTTCAGTTATCAGCAGTGAGGGGGAGACAGGACAGCTGATTCAGGAGGAGTCACGACGTCCTCCACACTTGGCTTCCACATGTGTACGTATTGCCCTGGAATTCGAGCATATCTGTGCATCGTGTCCTGGGATCAGATAAAAGCATGGAAACGCACAGTCCGTTCAGCTCATCCTTTTACTTGGTCATCGTCTGCCCTGCCATTCTAGAAGCTTTTCCACTAAAATAGAGGCCTCTAACTAGGTTTCCACTTTCTTTTCGGGCCCATCTCAGTTGGAGGAATTAAGTGTTAGTCTTAAATCTCTTGCAGCTGGGGGGAGGGTGGATCCACAGGTGATTTCATTAAGCTGTGTGTTCTTCATAGAGCTCTTGAAAGATGCGTCACAGACAAACCCAAATGTGGATCCTGTGACCCCAGCTCTCTGGATTCATTTCCCGTGTCCGTGGCCTATTTGTGACTTGCTTGGCTGACTGTGAGCAGGACTGCTGGTGGCAGAGCAGTGACCTGATGCTTTTCACCAGGTTGTGCTCTGTGAACTTTTCTGTTATTTCATGTACAGTTGCTTCTTGGACTCATGTTGAGGTGCACGTGGAGGGTTCTGGGAAGAGCAACTTAGAATTTTGAACCAGTTTCTCAACAAATTTGATTATATTGTTTGCGACATGCTTTTGTATGAATGTATTCTCAAAAGGTGGGAGAAAACCTCCACTTTCTAGGCTAAAAACAAGCCCCCTTCCTTCCTGCTGCCGGCAGAACCCGCACTGGCTCTGCGTCCTTGTCCAGCTCCCTTTGCTCATTTCTGGAGCAGAGGGATTAAGCCGAAAGGACTCTCAAAGCTCCAGGTTGACCAGAGGAAATGGAAACCGCAGAGTCAGGGCTGAAGGGCCAAGTCTCCTAAGTTCTTCCTTCGCTAGCATTAGGGTTAGTTAGGGTTAGCTAACCCCCAGGCATTCTAAAGCCTTTTAGCCTTCTCCCGACTGTCATCACTTAAAGTGTTTTTTTTTTGCCACCCACTGGAAAGGGGATTAGGAGAGGAAGACCTATGGAACTCCCTTAGGGTGAGTTAAATGTGAGGTAGCCACATGGGAACGGGTCCAAGGGATGTTGTGTTTAACATAATGAGGTTATTTTGCAGATGTGAATCAACTCTCACATACAGTACTGCTGTGGAGCCAACAGTTCCTGTTTGGTTGCTGCGTAACAAAGAGCACTTGAATAATTTAGGGTCTTTACTTTTGAACCCTCAACAGTCAGGTTGGGTAGTGGTAAGGTTATGTTACCGAAAGCGGGGCCTGGCTGCTTGCTGCCCAAATGCCAGTTAAGAGGCACGGTTGGTGGAAAGGAAAGTTTGTTTTATTTTGGATGCTGACAACTAGGGGTCTGGGGCGGGGTAGGGAGGGGAGGGTGGACCCCTGTCCAAAGGCCGGCTCTGTCCCCACCCTGCAACCAGTGGGAGAGAGTTTTTATAGGTGGAGGGAGGGGCTCCATGCGGAAACAGCACAGTCAGCTCTGACAGTCATCTTGAAATTGGTCATCGGTGGTCTGACCAGTGTCGTCTTGATTGTTTTAAGTACAGTTACTTTTCAGTTCCAGGGTCAGTTCCCATTCCTTTGAGGCCAGTTCTCGGAATTGTGGTGGCTTCTGTCATGGCCACAGCCTGGTCATCATGTAGTTGACTTCTCTCACCTGGTGGGGGTTTCAGTATCTACAAGACAGCTCACAGGACATGGCTCAGAATATGATCTATCGCCCTTGAGAAGGAACTAAAGGTCCTTGACTATGCTTAATGACTGAACTGTTATTATTTATTCTTGTCGGACTGTTTTCCTTTGTTTCTGCATTTTCTGACTTCTCTGATTAAATTTATTCTTTGGCTAAAGTTTTTCTGCAGACAAAAGGCAGGCAGAAGACATGGGGAGGTGGGGTGGGCCAGGACCATAGGGTCCTGCTCTGTTTGTTACCCTGTTCCAAAATACTCTTAGCAAGTTAATTAATCTACTGTATATTCCCCAGTTTCCTCACCCATAAGGTAGCATCATCATATGACCTAGAGTCATGAAATTAAAGGAATTAATAAATGTGTGGTGCTTGGCATATGGCCAAGTGGATCCCAGGTGCCTTTCTGAGTGTCCAGAACTGTGAGCTCTTGGTGTTCTTCTCCGGTTTGGGGGTTTTGTTTTTATTTGATTTGTTTCATGAGGTGATGAGAGTATCTGTGATTTGCTTTTCATTAAAAGCTTTTTGTTTGTGGACAATGTCAAAGTTACAAGGCAGTCTGTGAAAAGTGAGTCTAGCACGTGTGGTAGGTAGAGTTTTGAGATCCTTAACGTGTCGAGAGATCAGACAAATTGAGCAGGAAATCATTCAGCTCAAATAGCGAACGTTGGTTAACTCTTATTTAGGAGGTTAATACTTTAGATTTTATTTATTTATTGGCTGTGTTGGGTCTTTGTTGCTGAGCACAGGTTTTTCTGTAGTTGCAGAGAGCGGGGGCAACTCTGCATTTCAGTGCGCAGGCTTCTCAGTGCGGTGGCTTCTCTTGTTGTGGAGCACAGGCTCTAGGCACATAGGCTTCAGTAGTTGTGGCGCATGGGCTCAGTAGTTGTGGCTCGAGAGCTCTAGAGCTCAGGCTCAGTAGTTGCGGTGCACAGGCTTAGTTGCTCTGCAGCATGTGGGATCCTCCCGGACCAGGGCTTGAACCTGTGTCCCCTGCATTGGCAGGCGGATTCTCAACCACTGTGCCACCAGGGAAGCCCAAGAGGTTAATACCTTAATAGTGGCCTAAAAAACCGTCACGAATATCCCAAAACCAGGTGGGATATTTCTCTGCATATTTCAGTTATTCATGGTGCTAAGTGACTTCAGCTTCTTGTATGCCTGGCACATGGTATTCAGTAAACATTTGTCAGATGAAGCATGGAAGGAACACATGTGACAGTTGAGAGTTGGGTGTCTTTTCTGATTTATTTGGGAGATCCTAGGGTTTTGACCCTAATGGAATTCTTACCGTTTTATACGCTTACATGTTACCGTTTATTTAATGTTTTGAAGGTTTGAGCAAAGGGTTAATTAGGAGAATGAGCTCCTAAAGTTTCTAGGGCAACTGTTTTCATTTCTCTGGGATTTGCAGAGCTGCAGGGTTTACAGAGGGTTTTCCATAGCCCCACCTTGATTCTAGGCCCTGGAGGTGGATATCACTTCCCTTTTATAGATGAGATCGGAGCTTGAGGAATGTAAAGAAACTTGTTCACAGCTGATGTGCCAGATTAAGTGGCTGGTCAGGACTTGAACGCAAATCTTTTTACTTTGGATCACGTGCTCTTAGCATTAATAAGTGTGTGTGTGTGTGTGTGTGTGTGTACATACATGGGAAAAAGTGAATGTGTTTAAGTCAGGAGCTAAATTGTGAATTGAGTTTTTCTTAATATGCTAATGTTCATAAAGAAGGAGAGGTATCATTTCCCTTTCATCCTCACTCGACTGCCTCATCTGTGTTTCACCATGAAGATGAAGTCAGTGTAGTAAACACATTTAAAGAAATTTTTTTAAAAGAATTACCATTTACATATTTTTATATATATGTGTGTGTGTGTATATTTATGTATATTTTTTGGCTGCGTTGAGTGTCTGTTGCTACATGCGGGCTTTCTCTAGTTGTGGTGAGTGGAGGCTGTTCTTTGCAGTGCACGGGCTTCTCATTGTGGTGGCTTCTCTTGTTGCGGAGCGTGGGCTCTAGGCGTGTGGGCTTCAGTACTTGTGGCACATGGGCTCAGTAGTTGTGGCACATGGGCTCAGTTGCTCCATGGCATGTGGGATCTTCCCAGAACAGGGATCGAACCCATGTCCCTTGTGTTGGCAGGCGGATCCTTAACTGCTGCACTACCAGGGAAGTTTCTAGACACATTTTTGACTGGAGACGTGTTACAGCGTTAGTTTCTGCAAAAATCCCATGGTCAGTAATGTGTTAAGCGTGCCCTCTGTGCTAGTCCATGTTCTAGTCGCTCTGTGAGTGGAGTATGAGCTCATTTAGTCCCCATAACAAGTCTCGGAGAGGTATTAATTTTTATCCCCCTTTGGGGATGAGGTGGTGAGGTAGAGAGAATTGAGCTTCATATTCTTAATTCTGCTGTCATTTGCCACCCAAATCAAGCCAAAGAATTCGACTTCCTAAGTGAAATTTCAGAATTACTACCCGCCCCCCCCCCCCCCCCCCCCCCCCGAACTAGAGTTGCTGTGATGGTCGTGTGCCCTTTGTATCCTCAATTCAAGGGTTTCCCTTTCTATTGGGATTGCCTGCTTCTGCATTTCTGTCTCCTTGAAGGCAATGACAGGCCTTCTTTTATCTTATTTACTTATTTATATTGGCTACATTGAGCCTTCTTGCAGTGCATGGCCTTCTCATTGCAGTGGCTTCCCTTTTTGTGGAGCACGGGCTCCAGGCGTGCGGGCTTCAGTAGTTGCAGCATGTGGGCTCAGTAGTTGTGGCTCATGGGCTCTAGAGCACAGGCTCAGTCGGGCTCAGTTGCTCACGGCATATGGGATCTTCCCGGATCAGGAATCGAACCCGTGTCCCCTGCATTGGCAGGTGGACTTCTACAAGGAAGTCCCAATGATGGGTCTTCTTATTTGTCTAACACCAGCCTCTGCTCTGACACCCGTCCAGAGCAAAAGCCGATTGCGATGCAGTGCACGTGTGTGTGAAGGCAGGGAGGAGTGAATGCTGAAGGGAGTGATGATGTGGCAGCTTTTCCCAGCATCTTGAGATCTGCAGTGCCTCTGGCCTCATGCTGCAGTGTAATGACATCTCTCTTATTCAGGGAATGCACTTTTTAAACTGTAGTCTGTCCTACACATGAGTGTGGGCGCCTCTTCTTAGAGGCAGGGCTGAGCTGTGTTTTTGGTGCCTTCGTTGTTGGTTTGGTCTTCCGGTTGTAAATTCACATTGAGATGGAGGCCATCTGAACTTGAACTGAGAGATAAAAATCATCTTTTTTTCCTTTGATGTTATGTTAGTGCAGACTGTGAAATTCCAAGTCGTGATCTCAGGCATTCTGCAAAAACTAACCTTTGGCATACTTGGCTGCAGCCAGCCTCTTTCTAGTAAATTCCCCACTGGTTCTTGGCTTTTCTTCTGGAATTAACACATTGACAAAGTTTTCTTCATTGGTATTCCTGGTGCGTGGGCTTGCATACTCTTCACCCCTTGATTTGTGGGATCGTTTTGTTTGTCTTTGATGAGAGTTTTAATGAGAGAGAAGCCAGAAGCCACGCTGGGTATGGGAAGAACGGAAGCATGTCTCTGGCAGGGAGACCTCAGGTTATTCAGACGGTCGGTCGTTGCCCAGGTTTCCTGAAGAAGGCGCTGGATTTTCATTCTGCTCATTGACGTAAATACCCCTGGAGTGACTGGCCAGGAAGCTAAATCCCCGCTTCCCCTGGTGGCTGGATGCAGTAGTCCCTGCATTCACTAGGCAATCAAAGGGAACTTGTACATGTAAACTCAGCTTGAAATTTTTGTGTCTTACAGGTAAAGCAAGTAGATAATGAAGGTAACCGCTCACATGCTGAGTGTGTTTCCTCAGTTTTTATTGTTGATGTTAATAACAATTTTGACTCTCCGTGGGAGGAGGTTTCCTGACGTAATCAGTTGGTAAAGAAAGATTCTTCTGTGTGAGCGGAGAAAGTGGGGTTTCAGTAAGAGCCCAGTCCTAGTAGAGATGGCCTCCTCCTGACTAAGCTGCTGATCAAGTGGTTTTAATGACAAATGTTCTGCTTTCTTGGGGGCTGGTGTGGACACTTGTGTATTTACTAAGTGCCCTCCCTTCCCAAAGTTCAAGCTGGCTTGGGGGGGTGGGGGGAGGCAAGGATGACACAAAGAGCTCGAAGTCGGGAAATGGGAGGAGAACGGATGGGTGGCAACCTGGGAGCTCCTCACCAGGGTTCCAGGGGCCTTTCAGGGACGGAGACTTCGATATGGTTTGAAGTAGTGAGGGAAGGGTTTGTGGCGTCAGAGGGGTTTGAGTAAACTCTTCAGGTTTAAAGTGGATGGAAAGAGAGAACGATCAAGGGCATTCCAGAAGGAGCCAGAGACATGCTCCTACTTACCTACATTCACTTAGAACCTTTGGCCATTTAACAACGCAAATTCAGCTCGTGTTACTCTGTTTGAAAGGCAAGAAGGTTGTGTTTGGTAGTGTTTGTATGATTGCTGCAGATTTCCTAGGGCTGAGCTGGGAGGAGAGGATGATAAGATTCCTGATTGAACCTCCCCTAGGAACAAGAGACCCTCAAATACGTTCCTCTCAGTCCCCTTTGCTGTTGACTTCAGGGGTAGAATCCTTAATGAACTGAAACTTTGGATGGCGTGGGGAGAACGGGGCTGATATACTCAGAGGATGATCCATTGTCAATTTTATAATCAAAAAAGTATATTGAAACCAATGCATATTTGTTTTAAAAAAAATCAAATTCAAAGATGTAGAAAGTGTCATGGGTTCGATCCCTGCCCCAGGAAGATACCACATGCTGCGGAGTAACTAAGCCCGTGCCCCACAACCATTGAGGCTGCGCTCTAGAGCCTGTGAGCCACAACTATTGAGCTCATGTGCTGCAACTACTGAAGCCCACACTCCTGGAGCCCGTGCTCTGTAACAAGAGAGGCCACCGCAATGAGAAGCCCGCGCACCACAATGAAGAGTAGCCCCCACTCGCTGCAACTAGAGAAAGCCTGTGTGCAGCAACAAAGACCCAACACAGCCAATAAAATAAATAAATAAATAAATAAATTTATTTTTAAAAAAATGTAGAAAGTGAAAAACTCCCTCTATCTGGTGGTTGTTAGGAACAGATGAAGAGTCAAGGGTGTCTTTTGTCTACATTACTTGATAATAAATAAAGTCACCCTGCTTTCTGGCCGAGCCGTGTAGATCTGACTGAGTGGAGACAGCTGTGTCAGAAGAGCTCAGCTTCAGAACAGCTGTGTTCACACATCTGCTTACTTGCTAACCTCCAGAAGGGCGGGGCGGGGGAGCTTCCTCCACCTCAAGAGTAGCACGTGGCTGAAGCAGAGTGTGGGGTGGGAGGATGGAGAGGGCAGAGGCTGGCAAGGTAAATGCCGGGGCTTTGTACATTGTTAGGGCCCCTGGAGTTGGGGAGTCTTCCAGAGGGTGTCGATGTCAGATTTATATTTTGGTTCCATTGTCCTGGTTCAGCCTTTATTGTACTGGAAGAGGGCAGAGGCAGACAGAGGCAGGGACACAAGTTAGGAGCTGTCCAGGTCACCCAGGTGAGCGATGTTGTTGGCTTGGATAGGATTGGAGCACCCAGAAGGTGGATGGGGTGGTGAGGTACTCACACCTGGTCTGAGAGGGCTTCCCTCTGGTTAAGAACATAGCACCCAGCCTGCAGTCCTGCAGCGGATTACACGCAGGAAGTGTGAGGGTGAAAATTCAGTGGCAAAGATCAGTGAATCTCTCAGGTTGGGGTTGATGAATTTTTTTACTTGATTAGAACTGTTCCCAAGGCTTGTAAAAGCCCACGGTTTGCCTCACAAAGGACCACGAGCACAAGGAAATACACATTTTGTTCCCTGGTCATATTACAAAAATGCAGACGGGTGCCGCGTGCTGTAAAAATTCCAGTCAGGTTGGTTCCTTTGTAGAGTCATCAACGGATTCTGTTGCCCACTTCTGAGCCCAGGATTCCTTTCGCCTTCAGTGGTGTGTTTGAAGTGCTTTTCTCAGAGGAGGAGTGCCTCCCTCGTGGAATCCATCCATCCCCTCCTTTGCAGCAAAGTTCTGATGACTGAATCCTTTGTGCAGCCCTCAGTTACCCGCATGTCTCTGCTGGAGGTAAAACAGGTGCAGTCACCTTTGCTCGGAGGCGTCGATTATTTTCCTGAGGTTATTGGAGGCCTTAGAGAAGGTGTTCAGGATTCCATTGCGCTGTAGACGACTGTCAGTTGGCGGTGCGCGGTTCTGATGAGAGCGCCGTGGGGAGAGGGGTGGGTTTGGTGGGCAGAGACGCCTGGGTGTGACTGAGGCCCGACTCCTCCACCATCAGCCATCCTTAGGCTTGTGGTCACCCCTGCTCCGGGCCTCGGTGTCATCCCGTGTAGGAGGAAGACAGGAACGCTTTCCTAATGGGCTGGCTGGGAAGAAGGTCTTGGCCAGGTGTGTCACATCTCTGGCCTCCAGTCAAGGGCCGACGCTTAGACTGGTGTTGATCAGCACGAGGAGGGGTCACCCGCAGATGAGGGATGTGATCAGGGACGTTACCTTACAGGGGACTTTGCAGTGTGTTTTAAAAGCACCTTTTATTGTCTCTCAGCCATGAGACTAGGAGAGAAAGCAATGTGAATTATTCAGGTTAGAGAAAATTCAAACTCTTGCACAGTATTGTCACAGAGGGAGACAAGTATGGTTTTGGGGAGAGGATGACATGAGTAATCTTGTTTAAGAGAATAAGATAAAATTCCTCTACGGCATCAGGGGTGAGGTGGAAATGAGGCAAAAATTGCCCTTTTCTTGGAAAGGATCCAGCTACAGTCTTGTCTTTTTTTTTTTTTTTTAACCTTTGAGTGCTAGATCACTTCATTTGGCTGTGGTTTACTCTGGTTTCCTGATTGTATGTGCAAATTATTGAAATTTATATGAAGAAATTCTGTTTCTCCCTCTAAACTGGTGTTATGAGTGTATGTCATGTGACTAGTGTTATGAATGTCATGTGACTAGTGTTATGTGTGTGTCATGTGACCAGTGTTACACGTGTGTCACGTGACTAGTGTTATGCGTGTGTGTTGTGACTAGTGTTACGAGTGTATGTCACGTGACTAGTGTTATGAATATATCCATGTGTTTGTACAAATCACTTAGATTGAGTATAGCTAATATGAATACTGGAAAAGTTTCAGTCATTTGTCCCCAGTTTCCACATTTCAAATTAAAAAGGCAAACTAATCTTAGAACCCATGTCCGTGGTTAGAAAACCTGGCTGGGCTCTTGTATTCCAAGCTACCATCTGATGAAACTCACAGGGGCTGTGAAAACAGTGCAGCCCTGTTTTGTGAAAGCAAGTGTGAGGCTACGGTCGTGGCAAATTTCAGATAAATGTTGTGCTGGCAGGTGCCTGGTTTGTCGTCTTTTTCCCCTACCAAAATTTCGAATCGAATTTGAACCACCTGCTTTACAATTCTGGTTCTAATGTAATGTCTGTGATTCTGTTCGGTTTTCGGAAGGGATAATCTCGTGTCCTCCTCTTGGGGCGTCTAGGGAGCTGATATTGACGGATTCCTCTGACTTGTTATAGCCTAACAGATGCGCTCCAATGTTGCACACCTCAGTGGATGTCGGAATGGCCCAGTTTGAAATGCAAGCTGTAAAAAAGGGAGTTTGGGGAATCTTACTCTGTTTTGTCGACACAGCTGCATTTGATACATTTCTCGTTATTGGCTCAACCAAGTCTGTGTGTTCAGGAAAAGATCTTTCTGCTTACCATCTTACTGCCAGATATTTAAGCAACGTTGAGGCCCAGATAATGAAGACTCCTAATGTGAGGATTTAATTTCACATCTCCTTGAAAAGGAGCTTCATCGAAAGGGAAGCTTGAAAGTGATAGGCCTCACCTTTCATTATTTTTAAATTGTTTTCAACTCCACTTAAGAGGACCCTCTAGCTCAGGTGTTTATTTATTATCAAGCCACCAATATGTGGGTGCTGGCAGAGTCTTTAGAAATGGAGGTCGGGAGAGGGGAGACCTGACTGCACAGTTGGGTCAGAGATGTACAGCGGGCAAGTACCCAGTCAGCAGTCAGGAGACCTGGCTCCTGGTTCTGAGTTGGAAATGACGTGTGTTGATATCCTCCTGTGTGGTAGGCACTGTCCTAGCTGCTTTGGGTCACATCAGCCCTCCTAGCCACCCTTCCTGATAGAGGATTCTGTCTCCGTTCACCGATAGGGAAGCTGAGGCTTAATCATGTGCCCGCCATCATGGAGCTGAAAAGTACCCCTCCTTTCTTGACCTTACAACACGTGCCTCAACCTCGGTAGAGAGACTGCAGCTGCCTCCTCTCTCCAAAGGGTTGGGATACATCATCAGTAGTATCTCTTGAACTAGACATTTGTGTAGTTTTCATAATTATTCTTGAGAAAGGGCAGTTTACTTCTGTGCTTCTTTCTTATCTGCAGTGATGACAGCTGGCACTGAAACAGGCTCTAAAGTCTCTGGGTTACAGTGCTTTATGGACCCAATGCCAGGAATGATGCGCTGCTGCTTGAAAGTCACACAGTAAAGCTAACCAGAGAGGAGGGCTCAGGTGCAGTGGGACATGCATGCTCTAGGGACACTGATGGGCTGGGCTGGCCTGTGTTCTGTATTCACAATGGGCTTGGCTGTGAGGGACGAAGGCATCATCGGGGAGTAGAACTGATCCTTCCTGCCAGTGGTCCTTACAAAGGAGTCGCTGTGGTGGGCTGTGCGACAGGCAAGCTGAAGGATTTCACAGCCGTCCAAGGATGGGAGGAGAGAGGGCCTGAGGGCCAGCTCTGTGGCTTTACAGATACTGGTCCTAGTGCCATGAGGCTCTGTGCTGTCTCCAATTAGGTAAGAAGGGAATTAGTTAACATTATCTAGAAATTAGCCTTTACCCTGTGATCTGATATTAGGCACCTAAAATATAATATAGTACTTTAGGTGTTTTAGTAAGTCATAGCTTTCCACTTCGAAGTATACTAGGCTCTTCAGTTTGGTTTTTTTATTGGTTTTATTTTTGGGGGGACCAGAACAGAGAATATTCTGCCCCAGATATGATTTCATGACTATATGTTGAGAGCAGCGACTTTTTTTATTTTGCAGCTTATCCTTCAGTTCATCTTACTGATCTCTTAGAAGCATCATGGAGTTCAGAGAGGCCGCTAGTTTGTCTATTTTATTTTAAAATTATTTATTGGATTTTCTGATTATAAAAGTATATATTCCCTGAAGAAAAAAAGAAACCATAAGAAAGGCTAAAAAAACAAATAAAAATGCCCCAGCATCTCACTAGACTGAGGTAAGAGCAATCACTGTTTTAGCATCTGGACCTCGTGCCCTGCAGATCAGCATCTTGGTTGGGAGACAGGTGCTCTGAGGGCAGAGCCGAGCCCGTCTTGGCGGTGCTGTGTCCCCGGAACCTGGTGGAGGCCCCGGTGCACGACAGGAGCTCAGTCACTACGTGTTGAGTTCTATGTGCAGTGCTGTCGTCAGGGTCCAACAGAGGGGACCTCGCTCTGGGACCTGCCCACACAGGGGTGGAGGCTGAAAGAACAAAAGGGCTCAGCCTGTGATAACCCAGACATCATATCTGCAGGAAACAGCTTACGACCCCCAGGGGGCTGAGGGAACCCAGGGAAGAACTGGGATGGCCTGAACCAGGGGCTGTGGGAGGCCCAGCAGGGATGGTGCTGAGCCCTTGCAGAGGAGATGCTGTCCCGCTGCAGTGAAACCTCAGAGGCTGGGGTCGACTGGTTATACCAGGGCGACACTGACTGAGACAGGAAGGAAGTCTCTCCCTCTCCTCCCAGCAGGAAGCTGGCCAGAAAGGGGGCCAGGAAATGCCATTTGTAGGGTGCTAATCCCAGTGGCCCAGGGCAGAGAAAGGAGAGGGTGGGTTTGGAGTTGAGAAGTCAGAAAACAACCAGCACTGCCTGTCATTTTAAAGAATTAGATCTGGAATGCAATTTTGCTCTGTTCTTATGTAATTGACATTTTTACTGTGAATAGTACATCATGGGCATCTTTCCCCATCAATAGATCATATAGCTCTACATCCTCTTTATGCCACCGATTCTGGAGTCAGGTTCCAGCTGAACTATTCATTAAATGTATGACTGGCTTATTTAATGAATTAGGCCACATTTCCCTCATGTGTAAATTCTACCAAGTTGTGAGGATTTAATGAGATTATGTCAAAATATTAGCACTTTACCCTGGCTGTGACAGTACCTGGTGATGGGTGATGGTGGTGATGGTAACAGGTATTCAGTTAGTCCAGATGATGTTTGATGAAATATTTGTGGGTTTTTTGCCTTGATGAATGTTCATGTAAATACATCTTTGCCTACTTGTCTGGGTTTTTCTGCAAAAAGTGGACTGTTCGCATCAAAGTCTATGCTATTCAAGGCTGGGCTGTTCATATATTTTTACCAAATTTCTTTCTAGAACTATTATATCAGTTTTTAATCTTTCTTCTAACTGCGCCTGTCTCCCCTGCACTCTGACCAGTCTGGCATGGTTATTCTTTTTGCTCTTTGTCAGTCTGCCGGGTTGCAAACATACTCTTGTTTTTATTTGCGTTCCTTTGATTATTGGTGAGTTTGAAAGTGTTTTTCCCAGACTCCGGTGGCAGCAGTTCTGCTTTGTGGTCAAGCACCTGGGGCCTGGACCGCTCGCTGGCTGGTCCACCAAGATCAGCTTTCCCACACTCTCAGCATCGTTTCTCTGTCTGGAAACAGGATTGTAGGAGCAGGGCCCACCTCACGGGGTTATGGTGAGTCCTGAGAGAACGTACGGAAGTATTGAATCGGTGCCAGGCCTTTGGTAGTTCACCGTCTAGTTAACTTTGGAGGTCACCTCAGCTCTCACCCACTGTTGGTTGGTTGATCTCAGAAAGGTGAGCTGGAGAGACCTGATGGTCGAGGAGTGGACCCTGGGGTTGGGGTTTTCAGAGACAGAGCATTTCTGAGTAGGGGGATGTCCAGCATGGCAGTGGGTGGCTGAGGTAGAATGTGGGTGGAGATGCTTGGGGTTCACGTGGCCATTTGTGAACAGAGGGCGTCCGTGGGCCCAGGCCCTGACATCATGCAGTAACAGGGAGGATTTGAGCCAGGGAGCAAGGTGGTGACCCAGGTTCCAGAGTCATCTTTGAAGAGGGGGGTGGGTACAGAGATGTTGGGAGATGGGCCAGGGGGTCTGGGATAGTATGGCAGGGAGGGCACCTCCTGACAGGTGGAGGAACCAGGAGGTATGGAGGCTGCGGCAGAAAGTTCCAGCATAGGACTTCATCCTGGCCTCCCCAGGTCTGTCCTCTGTGCAGGACCACACTTGAGGTGTGACAAGGGCGTAGTGGGAGCACTTTGGAAAAGGATGAAGGTGAAGGGGGTCCCAGCAGGCTTGATGCAGAGGTGGGGGAAGGGTGAGGAGATCGTGCAGGGTCACTGCAGCCACACGGGACCCCACGCTTCTGACTGGGTGACGGCCCTGTGCTTGGTTTAATGCTCTTGAAATTTCCCTGTCTTGGACGTTTTGGACAAAGGTCGCACATTTCATTTTCCATTGGGCCCCACAGATTGTGTAAGCGTCCAGAAAGGACGTGTGGAGCAGAGGTGGATGGGAGAGTTGACCAGGTGGGTGTTGTCCGAGGCAGGAATCCAGGAGGCCCCATGGGGGAGGCTGGGATTCGCTGTGTCAGGGTCCAGGTAGAGTCCACGTGAGCCGAGGCCGGTGCTGGAGGCCCGAGAACTGGCAGGTTTCTCTTGGTTGGAAACAGAATGGTTTACATTGTGATTGATAGCATCTGTGCCTCTCTGTCTCTCCGTATGCCTTTGTGTGTTTTGGTAACTTTGAAGAAAAAATTATTTCAAACTTAGAAAAAGGTTGCAACGATGTGATTGCACCGGCTTGGGTTCCAGAACAGGGCTTCCTCAGGGTGGCACTGTTGACTGTTGGGCTGGGTGATTCTTTGTTGTTGGGGGCTGACCTGTGTGTTGCAGGGTGTTTGGAGCATCCCTGGC
The DNA here is from genome assembly GCF_030028045.1 of Hippopotamus amphibius kiboko. Taxonomy (NCBI): domain Eukaryota; kingdom Metazoa; phylum Chordata; class Mammalia; order Artiodactyla; family Hippopotamidae; genus Hippopotamus; species Hippopotamus amphibius. The sequence continues at coordinate 98,351,370 of NC_080196.1, forward strand.
CTCTATCCAGTAGATTCCAGTGGCGCCTTCCCTTGCGGTGACCGTCGTAAACAGCTACACGTTGCCACATTTCCCACCGTCACCCCCAGCCGAGAAGCACTATTCTAGGAGGACCTGAGTTTCTGTCTGACCTCTGCCTCTCACTGCCTGGTAACCTTGGTCCGGTCACCTCTCTCTCCCCCGACCCCCTAAGCTTCAGCGGTCCTGTCTGCAAATTACTGTGCTCTGAATGTGCTGTGTTGGCATAACAGCATTGAGTGTTAAAATTTTGAATTTTTCCTAATTTAAGAGATTAAATCCCATATTTTAACTTCAGTATGGTGAGGAGGGAGATGGGCCAGTATTTCACATATGTATTTGCTGATTATATGTTGTGGGGTTGATTCCTCTTGCCCTTTGTTCAATTTTTATGATTTTTTTTTTTCTCAGTTGGGGTTTTGGATGTCCTCCTAATGCCTGTGGCCTCTCCTTGCTACCCGTCTTCTTCTCTACCAGCAAATCTTACCCATCCTGGCAGCCCCACCTCACCTGCCAGGTCCCATCTACAGGGTGGGGATGATGCTGTCCTCTGGCCATGTGCTGCGTGTGGGGGGTGAGGCTGAGAATGTGGTTTGTGGATCAAGCCACGTGACCCTGGAGAAGGACACAGGACCCAAGCAGTTCATCCTTTCCCCTAGAATCACCCATCTGAAGGTTGTTTTCACTGATGTTATGTCTTATACTGGTGTCTTGCTTAGTCAACTGGTCATTTAACTCCAGTTTTCTCTTTCCAACTCTGAGTTTGCTTGGGCTGCTGTACCGGAATACCACGGACTGCGTGGTTTCAACAACAGAGTTATTCCTCATAGTTCTGGAGGCTAGAAGTTCAAGATCAAGGTGCCAGCAGGGTTGGGAGAGAGGCTTGGGAGGCCTCTCTCCTTGGCTTGCAGACACCTGTCTGCCTTCTTTGTCCGCATGTGGTCTTTCCTCTGTGTGTGGGTCCTGGGAGTCTCTTCGTGTTGAAGTTTCCTCCTATAAGGACACCTGTGAGATTGAAGTAGGGCCTGCCCCTCATGGCCTCATTTTAACTTAAACACCTCTTTAAAGGATTTATCTCCAAATAGTCATATCCTGAGGGGCAGGGAGTTAGGGCTTCAACTTATGGGTTTGAGGGCGGGGGTAGAGGAGGAGGGCCGTACTCATTTCAGCCCGTAACACCGACTTAATTTTATGCTTTGTGGCAGTTGGCCAGTATGAGGGTTGCTGGATCTTTCTTAGAAGAAAGGTGAGTCCACTTTTTGGGTATTTGAAGATCTCATTATCTGATTGCTGTAAGAAGTTGCTAAAAATTTAAACGTCCCTTAACTGGATGGTGCACAGTTACTGGTCTTGCACATGCAAGGAGACTGACACTTATCCTGAGTGGAGGCACGCAGGTGCTTTCTGAGAAATCTCTGTCCCGCTGTATCATTACGTAGACGGGAAGGGGCAGAAGGGGGGAGCGTTTGCACAGGGAAAAGATGGCATTAAAAGGATTGCTTTAAGACAGGGTGTGCCTCTAAGCATTTACCCAAGGTGGAGGGGCACTGACCACGGAGCCCTCTGGGTCTAAGTCATTTTGTTTCCTACAGAGGTCGTGTGGGGCTCTGAGAATCTGAATGGTGGTGTTGAGGGGGCAGGTTCCTTAGGCACCAGTGATGGGACATGAGGTGGAACTAGAGCGGGTCCTCAGAGAGGTCCGCACCTGGGCTGCACTTTGGGGGTGAGTTGAAGCCACTGTGCCTTTCCCGCCACCTGGCAGTGGGAAGTTATCCTTGGTGGCAGCCAGCACTCGCGCACACTCTTCAGAGCTGCCCGTGCCCTTGAATTTTCCAACTTTATCTCACCTTCAATGTCCAGTGTATTCGCCTAAACGAGACGCCGTGCATTTAAGGAGTTAATACCGCTTGGTAAGACCTGTCTTGGAAGGGGAAGGCGTTTTGCCTTCCTGGGGCGTTTTTAAATTCGGCGGATTCATCCAGGGGCATAGTAGTCTGACGTTGCCTTGAGATTCCTCAGCTAGTAATTCACCTCTAACATAATTGACCTAGTTTACTTCTCTCTGGAAGGATTTTGTTCAAACCTCAGGGCTGTGAACTTGTATTCAGGAGCAAGTCTGAATGGGCCTGATTGGTTTTCTTAAATGGAGATGTTGCTTTGGGAAAAAAAATGGAAAAAAGTGAATGGATTTAAAATGTGTGAACACTACGAAAGCTATGAAGTTTGTTTTCATGAAGGAAAAAGAAATAGGCATCTGTGAAATGTTTCTTTTAAATTGTATAGTGAGAAATGAAGCTTTATAGGGGGTGGTAGTTTATTTCTATGCAAGTAGGACTCTTTCTGATACTGAATATTGAGTAGAAATGTTAGATCGTTTTGGGGAAGAAAGATGAGTCTTCTTTTAGGTTTTGTAATGCTTCATTATTTGCCTGTTAAAAGGATTTGGTGAAGATTTAAATGTAAATAGCTGAACTACACAGCATTCTGTGTGAAGGGATGGTGCCTCTTAATTCTGAAATCAATGCATCCATTTACCTGTTCCTTGCCTTGCTGGCCTGTGTCACCGTCCTTTACGTTTCTGATGAATGTTAACTACTTGTTGGAAATCTTTGTCTCTAGGGCTTAGAAGAGCATTAGGAGCACCGATTATTCGGACTGACAAAATTCATTTTAGACCTTAGATAGCTAGGTTGCTTTGACTATTTACTTACTGAGGGGTGGCGGGGGGGGAGGGCATAGGCAGCTCTTTTTCTGAGGTGGGCACAAGGCATTCCTTCCTTCAGGGAACTGGCGCTTTGTGAGCTGGCCTGCCTGCACCTGCTGGCCATCACTGCGTGGTGCCCGGGGTTGGCAGGCACCAAGGCCAAGGGCACTGTTTTCCATACAGGGGGACCTTGGTTCAGTGGGGGTGGGGGTCAGAGTGACTCCCTGTCTACTGTGATCTTGCCCCTCCCCTCCCTCCAGATAAGTTAGTATAAACCCCCCACTCCTCCAGCTACAGAAGGACCTTGAACTTTGACTGCGTTAGGGAGTACAGGCCCCACCTCAACCAGGCAGAGAGATTGGAATCTCATCTCCTTTTTAAAAACCTTTCCAGGGATTTCATAACTTTCCTGAGTGTCATTTTCTGGTGACTAAGGACCTTGGCTCTGGGGAGTCCTTCCTTTGCCAAGTGTGCATTCCTTATGTGCGCTCCTAAAATGATTCTGAAATTATGCCTATCCATGCACACTGCTGGAACTGGGGTTGTGGGAAAGGAACTGCTCCTTCTGCCCTGGAGAAAACAGGGGAGGGGAGAAACCCTTTGAGAACTGCTCTGCAGGTTTCCGTCCACCTGGCTTACCTCTTCTCTTCTTGTTTCTTTCTCTGCAGAGTTTATCCAGGCTTCATGATTTTTACCCCATACATTTTGATGTTTTTCTGCGTCATGGTTTATTGCAGGAGGTCAGGGATGAGTTGCGGTAATTCAGAATGTAAATTTCTGGCACGTAGTAGGTGCTCAATAAGGGTCACTGAATATGAAGGTCCAGAATCAGTGTGAAAATACAGAAATCACTGTAGTATGGTCATTTATGGGATGGTTGTGAAAGGATAGGCTGTAGGCTGGTGATGGGACTCACAGTCGTGTGTGTGTGCACACGTGTGTACAGGTAGGGGGAGCAGCCCGGCCTAGACTGATTGGTATTTTAAGTCGTACTGGACACATTGGGTCAAGTGTTAATAGTAATGGCGGTGACTGGGTTTTGAAATAATCTGTGGGATTAGAGAGCAAAGAGGAGGCTGTGTAAGAGGGTGGAGAGGGGGACCATGGTCACAGGAGAGTCCTAGACTGATGGTGACCAGGGCTGCCTGAGTGTTGAAGGGTTGGCACAGGAAGAGAATGAAATTACTGCAGTAGGCGGGTGTGTGTGTATGTGAGAGAGAGAGACGATGACGAAGTTGAGTATTAAATCATCTATACACAGGATACAAAGAATTGGCAAGATTGGGTAAATGTAGGATGACATAACAAGAATCTGTTGTGGCATGAAGTGCTTCTACCTCTTCATGAAAAGAATTTACTTTTTCATGATGAAAGTATAATAAATGCTCTTTGGAGAAATAAAAAAAAAGATAAAACAACTCAGGCATGATGGAGAATTACACTCAAAGTGAAACAGTCCCTCTTCGTGCGGTATTGGAGGAAGTTGGAAGTGTTTCGGTTTCTGTTTTCTCCTGCAGAGTGATTCTTGACAAGAGTCATTGGGGAGCTTCGAGGTGTTGGAACAGAGGAAGGACATGAACACTGACTGAGGATCTGCTTGGTTTTGGGTATAGATCTCAGTCCTTCCTGGCATTGCTGGCTCAGAGAGAGAGACTCAGGGCTGGGATTTGGGAGGAAGGGGGTTAGAGTTGCAGATGCAGATCTGGGGTCCCTGCATTTAGAAAATTTGTCAACATTTCTCACACATTTCTGTCCAAGTTTTCCCTGAAAGAGGGGACTAAACTTGTCCCTGCAAATGGGGGATCTTAAAAATGGGTGCAAATTGTCCATTCTGCTACACAATGCTGTGTTTGTTTTAATATAATAATCTTCCTCAGACTTTATTGTGCTTCAGAATCACCTGGGAGCATGTAAACACCAGTCACTGGACCCCAGTCCCAGAGATTCTGGTTCTGGCGGGTTGGGTGGGGCCTGAGAACAAGCATTTCCACCAAGATGCTGTTGCTGATAGTTGGGGGTCCACACTCTGAGAACCACTGTCCTATCCATCAAGACTTCCAAAAAATTGGCACTCCAAGAAGATGCTCCATGCCGGCCCTGTGGCTTCTTAGCACCTGTTCCTGCGTGCAGTCTTACAGGGAACTAGCACCAGTCCAGTGTGGGAACTGCACAGATTCTGTGGTTGTCAGTGACCACTTGAAGGGCAGGTGGCTGATGTTTTCCCTGCATCCTCAGGGTTTTGGGGGGTGGAGAGGTGAAATGAGCAGGCTGTGGAAGGGGTCTGACTCCAAGGCCACTTTGAGTGGACCAGTTATATCATGAGCTTTACAATCCTGTGGATGGATGGTTGGTTCCTACAGTCTCTCATATGATAATAATTTTAAAAACGTTAAAATCACCCTCATAAACATGACAGGCTCTTTATAGATTGACCTTAAGGACAGCAGAGGCCTTGTAAAGGTAGAAGTGTGTTCCTACAGGGGAAGAGATCTCACTTGGAGGTGGGCAGAGGCTGACATGGGTGTCTCCTAGGCTGCATGTTGGTAGATTCAGAGGAGAAGCAAGTCAGTAAACTTTGCTAAATGTTGACCGTCAAAACCAAGTGCAAAGTGCTTGGTATTAAAATTAAACATGAATTTCAAAATATAGAAAGAAATAGCATCGGGTAGAAATTGATCGATAAAATGAATGCAATATTCAATAGAAAACTCTTAGAAAGTAAGCAGTGGGGCTTCCTAGGTGGCGCAGTGGTTAAGAATCCGCCTGCCAATGCAGGGGACACGGGTTTGATCCCTGCTCCAGGAAGATCCCACATGCCGCGGAGTAACTCAGCCCGTGTGCCACAACTATTGAGCCTGCGTTTTAGAGCCCATGAGCCACGACTATTGAGCCCATGTGCTGCACCTACTGAAGCCCACGCGCCTAGAGCCCGTGCTCTGCAACAAGAGAAGCGACGGCAATGAGGAGCCCGCCCACCACAACGAAGAGTAGCCCCCCCTCACCGCAACCAAAGAAAGCCCGCGCACAGCAAAAGCAAAAAAAAAAAAAAAAAAAAAACCCAACAGTCAATTAAATTAATTAATTAATTAATAAAAGAAAAGAAAGTAAGCAATGAACATGAGACGTGGGCCTTAAAAAAGACCCTAAGTCCAAGAAAAGTTCCCCTAAAATGAAAACACTGTACACAGGTGGCCCTAACCTTGTCTGATTCCGTGGTAACTGAACTCAGTTCTGTGCAGAGCGAGGCCTGCCTGTTTGCTTGCTGGACTGGTTAGAACCTTCTGCTGCTCTTGGGTAGGACACTGTTTCAGAGAGTGAGACTATGGGGTGCAGAGGAAGATAGGGGATTGTGTGCTGTACCCACAAGGGGCCGAACTAGGTGACGATCGCAGCGCTAACTTTGAACAGCTGCTGAGTCCCTGCCCCCACCTGGAACCGGGAAGCTGCGTACAGTTTGCCAAATGTTCAGAAGCTGCTGCTAGTGTAATAGCCAAATATTATTCACCATATCCAGTTATCCATCAGATATTGATGAGGGCCTCCTGTGTTTCAGATGCTCCTGTAGGGAGATGTGTGTGTGTACATTTGTAGGTAGAAAAAAAAAAGCAGTTTTGGACGGAGTACTTCATTTTGAAATTTCTCCCTTCCTATAGTTATGTGATACCCATATTAGGACCGTTTGAAAGTAATCAAGTTTCATAAAATATCACTGTGAAAGGAATAAATATTTTAAAATATATTTCACATGGTCTTTCAGAGAACTAGCGCCCTAACACCATCTAGCCTCCTGCAGCTGTCTGAAAAAAACTTCCTGAACCTTCTTGTTTTCTTTTTGCTCCGAAAGTATTCTTTTGCAAGTAACAAACATTTGTAATTTTGGTTCTGGTATTACTTCGCCATACCTCTCTTTCAAAGCAGCACACACCCACGTGGTGCTGAGACCAGCTCGGCGACTCGAGGTGAGTGACGGGTGCCGCAAGCTTGAAGAAGACAGACACAGACTGAAGAGAAAAGTGGGACTGGGGGCTCAAGACCTCTCGGATCAAGAGCCCTGCTGACTCATCCCAGGTTGCTTTTATTGAGTTCGTGGGCTAACATTCTCAGGTTACACTCATAAACAATCAAAGGCCTCACATGACTGAGGCAATTATCTTTGTTTACTTCCTGGGTCTGAGTTGAGCAGGTGTGGATTTGAGCTGGGGGTGGAGAGCAAAACAGCCCTGGGGGCAGGAGACCTCTCTCAAAAGGATTAAGGGTCTGTGCCCCACCCGTGTTGGCCCCTCTGCGACTGTGCCTGTCTTAGGTTGTTCCTCCCTTGAGGAATCTTACCCATCTCTGGCTAACCAGTCATCCTCCAGGGCCAAACACGGTGATATAAGGAAGGTTCTATGCACCACCCCTGTTGGCCCCTCTGCGGCTGTGCCTGTCTTAGGTTGTTCCTCCTCTGAGGAATCTTACCCGTCTTTGGCTAACCAGCCATCCCTCAGGACCAAACAGGGTGATATTAGTCTCCACGCCCCGCACCCTCAGCTCCTCCACTGCTCAAGCAGGACATTCTGAATCCCATCGCTCGGCCCACATACTTCAACATTTTCAATGTTTCAAAAAGGTTCCAGAATGTCTTCCCACAATGTGGTAGTCAGGATTATTTTGTAGTTTGAAAAAGACCTAGAAAACTTGACTTCGATAGTTTTAAATAAAAGAAAAAAAATCAAAGTTAGCCCTGATTTGAAAATAATCTTATGTAGTTTTAGGAGGAAACTGAAAAGAAAATAATTTAGCACGATTCCAGTAAGTTAGGAAATAGAATTTTTCAGAGTCGCTGTCTCGTTAATGAGTTGCTGAGATGAGTTATGTCTTTATAATAAAGTGGCATTGCTGGGTAATGAGGCTCAGCTGAAATGTGAAATCTGATAACACGTATTTGCACATTTTAAGGAAGTACGGCTATTAGAAGCAGTGGTTCTGCGCAACAGGAGATCAAAACAGCCAGTATGCTTGTCTCCTTTTAAACGTGAAGCCAGTCACCCTGAAGCTTTTGCCTCAGGTGTCCAGATACCTGGTAGATAAATTACAGGTGAGCATCACTCATGGTGTGCTGCTGGCTTTAGCCACAGACGATGACAGAAGGGGGGTGAGGAAGGAGGGGTGGGTTCAGAGTAAGAGGTTGCTGTCTGGGCCTCTGGCCCTGACGGTTGCCCAAGTCCCATATCCTTGTCTCCCCACCGCCCCCCCAGATCTGCTATCATACTATGGTTGACGCCTGCAGCTCTTCTAGATTTGTGGCACCAGGTGCCGTGGCTTCTTGAAGTTCTGACTGGACAGCTTAGTTCTGTTGGCAGCTTTTCCCCGGGTGAGATGTCTTGACTCTCCCCTTGCAGCTGGCAATTTTTCTCCTCTGTGTTTGAGTTTAGCTTTTCCTGCAGCGTTCAGGCTAACTTCAGCCACTCCTTGAATCAGTGACCTCCGGCCTTCTTACTTAGTCCTTCCCTTGTGTTAACTCTTGGAAGGGTTCTGAGACCAGCCCATTGTCAAAGTGTTGCCATTCTTCACGAAGGGATTTTAAACATCACATATAGAGCCAGTTAGCCACCATAAATCCGTCATGGAATAAGAACAACAGCAAACAGACCCTCCCCCCAAAAAATGCTGTTTACAAATGCTCTCAGGTCATTTGTAATGGTTGTTTCTTTCATGATGTTTTGAAACTGGCTGAGAGTCAGGAAGCATCTGAATTAGAATAGTCTTGTGTTTCACTGCGAGGTGGGTGGGGGTTGTGATTTACTTCTGTGTTTTGTCTTAGAGAAGTTACACGTACACATGCTGCAGGTGGGGTATGACCTTGCCTAAATCTCAGACCAGTTCTTGCCCCCTCCCCCCATATGCCAGTCTTCTAAAATCTCAGTATCTCAGAGTTGGAAAGGGGTGCCGGGGACCATCTGCTTCATTTTCTTTCTCCCTGGTGATACTTCTGGCAGGTGTCTGACCTTTGCTCTCACTCTGGTCTGACCAGCCAGCTCTCGGCCTGGGGGGCCAGCTGCTCCGTGTTTGACCAGGGTTAACGGCCGGAAGTTCTTCCCTAAATGAGGCACGTCTGCCTTTCTGCAGCTTTCACTGCTAGGGTCGGGGTTTGTCCTCTGCAGCCTCATAACAGAAGGTGACTTGCTTTTTTGCCAACCCACCCCCTTCCTGTAGAATCTGCTCTTAAAAAAAAAGAAAAACGGGTTAAACATTTCTAAGTCTTCCTGTAATGTTTGTTTATTAACTGTCCGGGCTGCTTCAAAACAATTTTTTTGAGTTGTTAATACATGTAAATAGTTTTAAATTAAAAGTGTAAAGAAGGCCATACAGTGAGATGTGTGTGTATCTGTCTCTCTCTCTTTGTCATGCCTCTGTCCCTAACCAACTAATGTATGTCCACAGAGTTAGCCAGCGGTATCAGTTTCTGATGTCCTTGCAAAGTTTATGACACGCAAACACAGAATTTGTGTGTATACATACACATGCATCTCCTTCAGTCTCCTGTTTGTGTAAAGGATGGCGTTACCCCACGTGTTCTCCACCTAGGCATTTCATGTGACAGCACATCTTGGATTTTCAAATCTGTCTGTAGAGAGCATCCTCATTCTTACGGTTGCTTAGTCTTCTGTCACATAGATTTTGTCCTATTTATTTAAAAAGCAAAGCAAAACAACCACCTCCTTCCCAAGTCATGCCTCTTGGGTTTGCACATAATGCCGGCCCAGGGCACAGAGTGGTGACATTCCTTGCTCAGAACTTGGAATAATGCACGTGGTTTACACTGTCACAGAGTTGGGTCATTTTGTACCGAACGTAAAATAAACCCCCAAGGATTCCCCCTCCCTCCCCTGACGTCTGAAGCTCTCGCATCCTGTTTCTTCCATCCTGCGCTCTGCATTGACTCGGGCAGCCAAGCACGCGCCGCGCTCACCCCTGTTGACACTCCATCCTGTGAAATTTGGCCTGTCACCCATTCTGATGAGATCTTGTTGGATTCTGATCCAGTTATCTGATATTTTATCCAGTTATCTGATATTTTATCCAGTTGTGTGTATCAGCTGCAAATCGGATTAGCCTGCCATTAGTAACCCCCTCCAAATTTCCCTGGCTCACAATGTGGCCCGGGATGGAGCTAGTCGTAGAGCCCCGTGATATAACTCCCGGAGCCCCCTGGAGTTTTCTAATGATTAGACTTTGGATAGGAGTAAGCCCCTGGGCGCAACTAAGCCCCACCTCACTTTAGCATCAGTTCACCTTCACGTCATCATCTTGTCCAGAAGAATATAGTGTGTTTTGGTTGAAAGCTGGCCACGGTCCACAGCCACTAGTATGCAACATGCCCTTGAACTTTTCACCTTCTCAGAAAAGGGAATAAATGTGCATGTCTTTTATTCTTAGCAAAACTTCACTGGAGATTTTTCTTTTCTAAATGTTCATAAAATATTTAGTGATTCACTGTAGAACTTAGCTTTGGATGAATATTGTTTATTCATTCTCCCCGAAACATGACGGCGGGGTGCAGGTTGCCCAGCTCTCTGCTGGAGTCTAGGAGAATAGTCCTGAGCAAAGGGAAAGGTTGCCTGTGTCTCTCTGGGCTTGGGCGACTGCCCATGGACAAATCTTCTTGTCACTTCCTGAGATCTGTCTAGCTTCTGCCCTCCGAGAACTTCATCTTTGGCCATGATAGCTAGTTTAAAAAGCCAGCAACCAAAAAGGGTGAGAGGAGAAATACAGGGTCCTATGGGAGCTTATTGTAGGAGAACTTAACAAGTCTAGGAGCCCTGGAAAGAGATTTTGAGAAGATGTGGTATTTAAGCTGACACCTAAAGATAAATAAGGAGGAGATCTGAGCAAAAATAGCACATTGGTGGTGCTGGCAGAGGGAGGAACTGCCGTAAGCCCAGTCTCTATAATTTATAATGTAATTCATGACTTCTTTCAATGCTGGGACCTTTGCCCGTCTCTGATTTGTCTATAACTTCTCTGAGATGACCAGCAGTTTCTCTCAGCCATGGTGGGATGTGATTTGGTGGAATCCCTTTGTAGAGGATGTCCTTGGTGCCACCTCTGTTTCTTCTGTTTTGGGGCCTTGGGTCTCCTAGTCGTCGTTTTCCAATATAGACCAACTGACTCTACTGACTGGCTCTATTGTCATCAGTAAGCTTTTGTGCAAGAAGGCATCTAATTGTATCCCAAGAGTGGATAGTTATTTTATAAGCTCTTCACTCCTATCTAGGAATTAGAAATGGTTACCTTCTGAGGATTCAGCTGATAGCAAATAAGGTGTTTGTGGGACCGAACCAAGAAATTGTCTGGAAATATGTGGCCGAAGAAATTGGGAACATCCAGAATTCCAGTGGTGGTGACTCGGGTCCTGTCTCCTTGAGTCAGGATTGGAATTTGGTCACCCTCTGTGGAGGGGAGACCTAGTGAGTTGTACTATCAGGATGGAGCCTGGGAAGGGGGCGGGGGGGAACGGGCCTCCTAGAGCACAGGAAATAGAAGCCCTGAGAGGTTTCTGTGTGGTGCTGCTCTTTGAAGGCCTATCCCAGAGCGCGAAGACTTGCGAGGCAGAGGCAGTGGCAGTGGCAGGGTCACCCAGATGCAGAGATGAGCATGACATGTGTTTGGATCCTCACACTAAGCCCTTGTTCTGAGGACACACTCACTGGGCAGCCTTCTGACTGTCATTTGCATCTGTTCAACCCGCCTGCAGAGTCAAGATGCCAGCCGTGCGCCTTCAGATCCGTGCTGCAGGCCATTTTCTCACTGTAAAATCTAACACGTGACACTGGAATGATTTTCTTATCAGCTTTACTCATATGTCCCCTCTCCGAGTTGCCGGGAGCCCTTGACACTCTGATACGAGTCACGCTTCCCATCCTACTTGGTGAGATTCAGATCTGGGGCCACGGAATTCACCTGGGGAATCTCTTCTTGGGGGCCTTTGGGAGTCCCTGCCTCCTGAAACCCAGATCTCTTCCAGTTTCTTCTGGTCAAACCACACGCTCCACCTGGAAACTCAGACTGCACTTTATTGCGAGAGGTCAGAGTTATGACTGCCATGAAAAATGTAGAATTTTAGGGAATTCCGTGGCAGTCCATGGTTAGGACTCCGAGCTCTCACTGCTGAGGGCCTGGGTTCAATCCCTGGTTGGGGAATTAAGATCCTGCAAGTGGTGCAGCCAAAAAAAAAAAAAAGTATATATATACACACACACACACCCACACATACATGTATGTGTGGGTGTGTGTGTATATATGTAATTTTAGATTTGGAGCTGTGCTTTTTGGCTTTCAACAAGGTGCAATTGTTTATCATTTTTAGAACAGAAACACAAGATAATTCTTGTCTTAGTGATCTTGAAGGAATTTAAAAATGTTTCCTGTCTTATGATTATGTTTGGAACAAAAAGACCATTGATAGATGGATTCTTTGAAGACCTTTCACATGGAGTTTTACCAGCCTTTCCGGTAAAAAGAGGATTTTTAATTAGTGGAGGAGAGTGACTGTCCTTGAAGCTGGGACTCTTGCCAGCGCAGTCATCTCATGGACACCCTCCCCACCTCTCCCCATCTTCTCTGAATTACTGTGGATTCTTGGCATTCGAGGATTTAACATTTCTAGTTGAGAGCCAGTCTAAAAACCTGTCCACATGTGGAAGAATCTGCATTCTTGCTGAGCTGTACGCTTGAGTCATGTCAGATGTGAGGCGCGTGGAAATGCAGGTGTCACTGAGCCTGTGACCGTCCTTGGCCACCACCCCACTGCTAACTCCTCAGTCTACCACTGACCCCTAAACCCACCTGCTCCCCCATCTCTTCTTCAGGGATGTATTTCCAGGTGAAAGGATGTGGGATAGTGATGACTGCAAAGGACTCAGGATGACCACCAGGAATCTACTCTATTCACAAGTCACAAGTAGGGACATCCAGTGCTGTCACCAAAAGAACAAATGTAATATTAGCACTTTTAAGGCAAAACAGTCAAAACAGTATTTGGTCAGAGGGGTGGAAAGGAGAGTGTGAGACAGACCTGCCTGATTTGGGGCAAGCCACACAGAATTGGCATTAGAAGAGACAGAAATCGTGTGGGTGCTCGAATGTGATTCTAGTGGAATTTTATCTCCTGCGACAACCTTGCTTTTCCTGAGCAGGTGGACGTGGTTGCAGCCGGTCTGCCCAGATATAACCGTTCGAAGGCTTTCCTCCCATGGGCTTGCCGTCTCCTTCCCCTGCGGGTCATCTGTGGGCCTGGTCTGGCTTCCCTCTGGGTAATTTTCTAGGTGGTCATCCACCCCCGCTCCTCCAGCTGTCTTCAGTTCCCTTTTCCCACCAGCCCTTTGTCTCTGACTATTTTCCAGGAGGTCCGTAATTCTCTTAAAGGGACTAAGAACCCCTGTTGGCATTTTACCTCTCTTTTTGCCTCCTGAATGTTTTTTCTGTGAATATTTTGCAAGACTTAGCAACCTTGTTCCGATACTGGCCTCATCAGCTAAAACTCCCAAATGTTTATCACACTCACTATAAAGTCACCATCTCTGCAATTCCTCTATGTTTATAAATGTCTAGATGCAGGAAAACTGTGCTCTACTATATAGTATTTGCCTTATTCATCTCCACAGCTCTTAATTTATAGGCACATAATTTGCATGCTGGTCGTTAATCTTTCAGAGGAAATCTTGACCCTAGAACATGTGATTACATAATGCCTGTCTCATTTCCAGCTAGCTGAGTTCCATAGTTTAACTCTTCTGCAGTGTTCTAAGTTACAACTGGGGGAAGAATAGCAGTCCCTTCCTCCCTCCCTTCTTTCCCATCTCTCCTCTCACTAGACATTTTTCAAATCCTGCTGCCTTGTTGCACTGAGTTGGTGCCCTTAGAGCAGCACCGTGCAGTAGAACTTTCTGTGATTATGGAAGTGTTCTCTGTGTTGTCCAGGAGAGTAGCCACTAGGCATATGAGAGTGTTGAACACTTAAAACGTGACTGGAATCACCAAGGAACTGAGTTTTAATTGATTTTAATTACATGTAAATAGCTTTTTGTAGCTAGTGGCTACCATATTGCACAGTGCAACCATGGAGTTTAGTTGAGAAAGTAAGACTTACCTAACAATTTAAAAAAAAAAAAAAAGACCACAGCGATTTATGACTTGTGTCAGAATAAATGGTCAGTCTGAAGACAGTCTCAGAGGGAGGCACCAGGCCTCCCACACAGGGCCATGCCTGACCTCTGTAGTGAGTTCTGGTTTCTTTTTTTTTCTTTTCCTCTTTTTTTTCCCCCACTCTTTTTTAGATTCTATTCTCATATAGATCATTACAGAGTATTGAGTAGTGTTCCTTGTGCTGTATAGTAGGTTCTTATTAGTTATCTATTATATATATGGTAGTGTGTATATGTCAGTCCCAATCTCCCAATTTATCCCTCTGCCTCCTTCCCCCTTGGTAACCATAAGTTTATTTTCTACATCTGTGACTCTATTTCTATTTTTTAAATAGGTTCATTTGTACTATTTTTTAGATTCCACATATAAGCCATATTATGGTATTTTTCTCTCTGTCTGACTTACTTCACTCAGTATGACGATCTCTAGGTCCATCCATGTTGCTGCAAATGGCATTATTTCATCCTTTTTAATGACTGAGTAATATTCCATTGTATATATATACCACATCTTCTTTATCCATTCATCTGTTGATGGACATTTAGGTTGCTTCCATGTCCTGGCTATTGTAAATAGTGCTGCAGTGAACATTGGGGTGCATGTGTCTTTTTGAATTATGGTGTTCTCTGGGTATATGTCCAGTAGTGGGATTGCTGGATCATATGGTAGCTCTATTTTTAGTTTTTTAAGAAACCCCCATACTGTTCTCCATAGTGGCTGTACCAATTTACATTCCCACCAACAGTGTAGGAGGGTTCCCTTTTCTCCACACCCTCACCGGCATTTATTGTTTGTAGATTTTTTGATGATGGCCATTCTGACCATGTGAGGTGACACCTCATTTGAGCTCTGGTTTCTGACCTCTGACAGCCTCTTGGAGATCATTACCTGCACACTGGGAAGATAATCCCAGATCAAGAAACACAAAGTCCTTTTGTGGTGGGAGCTCCTCCAGAACAAAGTAACACTAGGGCCCGGAGGCCATAACTCAACTAGAAAGGAATGCAGTTGGATCCTGCCATTATCTTTGTGTGCCCATTAACTCTGAAGCCCCTCTCACATGGTTCCTGCATAAATCTGTTGCTATATAACTCCTGCCTAACTCTGTAAGTTAACAATGGCCCAGAGGCCATAGAAGGGGAAGTACTCAATCAGGTTATATGCTCCTTTGCTTGTTAGCTTATTTGGGAGACAAAAAAATTCCAATGTGTAGGAGTTTAATGAAAGTATATAAGGGGATGCCCCACTGTGTTTGGGGCTCAGTCTTTGGGTATGAATCTGCTGAGCCTGTACCAGTAAAATATACATTGCTTCCTGCTTATAGCCTCAGTGTTTTGTCTGTTGCTGCTGATTCCTGCTACACTTTTATCTCCTTGAGCCTCAGACCCACTCTTCTTCCTTTATTTTCTGTCATCTGACAGCATCGTCCCCCACTAGCACCAAAACCAGAAACTTGACTTGATGCCGTCTCCTTGTTTGCAGAGCCAGTCTGTCACCAAGCTGTGTTGCTCCCCCAGCAACTTCAGAACCAGTCCCATGTTCTCCACCCAGGGCCACTGTGCTCACCTGCCAGTGAGCTGACCGTGTCATTGTTGTCCCTGTCATCTCTCTGGACCCGTCTCCCTTCTTCCTGTCTTCTGCTCATCACCTGGCAGGCCTATCTCTCACCTGCTAACCACGTTTGCCTTGCACAGCACAGAGGATGATGCCAGGTCAGGACAGCTCTTGCCTGGCCCCATGGCCCTGCTCACTAACCTCTCCATTTGGAGGTATCCTCATGCTGCCTTCTTTGTCTGAAGGGATGTTTCTCCCTTTTCCTCATCTGGGGCTTTCCTCAACCTTCTGCTCTATTCCCCTCTCTCCACCCTTTGCACATACACTAATTACTTCCTCCTCTGAGTTCCTACAGAATACCATTCATTGCTGTTATGAAACTTAACCATGTCATCTTGTAATTACATGTGTATGTGGTTCTCCTGGGTAGAAAGTGAATTTCTGTGGGCGTGAACTCTGTCTTATTGATTCCTTACTCCTTGTACTTTTTTTCAGGACAGAGTAAGCACTTTTGGTTGAATAACCACATAGACATGAGCAGACCATAGGGCGTGATTAGGTGCTGTCCGGGCAGGTGCAGAGGGGAGGGGAGTTAGGTCCCCACAAAGAGTACAGGTAGGTTGGGGATAAAGCACGTTGTGGTGACCCTTCAGGGAGGAGTTTTAATTTAGTGCATTTGTCCAAGGGGGAGGTCCCACTGGAGCAAGGGAGAACAGACATTTTAGAAAGATTGGGCTGGTGAGGTGGCAGGTGAATTAGGACGAGAGAAGCTGCCACACAGCAATAGTAATGACATAGGGAAGGGCACCTAACAGGTGCTCAGTAACTTTTAGAAAAAGGAGCAGGTGAGGCTGTGTTAGTTGGTTGACAGACCATCCTGCTGTTAGTGATAACTCACATTAAGGCTGCGGAATTGAAGAGAAGGGGGTGAATTTAAATGAGTGGTTTTTAGAAGCAAATATGTTTCACAGCTACTCTCTTATGTTATCACCATTCTTTCTGGAACTTTTTTTTAAGGTTGTACTTATGATCATGTATCTGAAATATACTGGAGTTGTCTCAGTTTCAGATATTGACTGTACCAATGGCATGGGGTTCTGTATTTCTTGAGAATAATATAGCCATTACATTGAGCAAGTCAACCAAATTCCGTTAATGCTGCCTTAAAAATGCCACTGCTTTATACATGATAGAAAATACAGGCAGTAGCCTTTACTTCTCACTGGTGTTTTTTCCTTGTATTTGCACAGGAAAATCTCATTTGAGCAAAGAGAGAAATCAGACTCCCATTATTGCATGAGATTCTCTGTGTGCGTTAGTTCTCTCTTGCCGTGTAACAGACTGTCCCTAAACTTAGCAGCTTAAAACAAGCATGTATTATCTCACAGTTTCTGTGCGTCAAGAGATCAAAAGTGGCTTAGCTGCGTGGCTCTGACTCATGCCTTGCTGGCATATAGCAGGCAAGGGTCAGTCATGAGGTTGCAGTCTTGATGTCAACCAGGGATGCTGTCATCAGAAGGCATAACTGGGGCTGGAGGACCCACTTCCAGGATGGTTCACTCACATGGCTGTTGGCAGGAGGCCTCAGTTCCTCACTGCATGGACCTCTCCTCTCATCCGGCTGCCTGAGTGTCCTCACAACATGGCAGTGTCTGGTTCCCTTCAGGGTGAATGATCAGAGAGAGAGAGCGTGCCACAACACTTTGCCTTTTATGACCCAATCTTCAAAGTGACACACTGTCACCTCCTTCATAGTCTATCAGAAAGAAGTTACCAAATCCAGCCCCTAGCAAGGGAGACAAATGAAGCCCTGCCCCTTGAAGAAAGGAATTTCAAGAATTTGTGGACCCGTTTTAAAGCCACACAGTGTAATTTCTTAAAGCCAGTCACCTTGTGCATTAAGATTGATTCTGCTCTGGAGGGCCATCTTTTCACTTCTTCCCATTTGTTAACTTTTCCATTTGGCATAAGAGTGGCCATAATGTAGTAGAGGTTAAGAAATTATAGGTTGTGTGGAATCCTGTTTCTGCAGCTTTTTCTGGAACTGATATCCTCAGGACTTCTGCTTGTTTCAAGTGTTGTGTGTTGGGCTGATGGTGGTGAACAGCTACCAAGAATGGTCCTGTGGATCGGGGCTGTTTGCTGTGATCGGTATTTTATCTGAGCTTGAGCCGGACGTCTTGATATTGGGCTGCTCTCATTTCCCATCCTCTGTCTTTGTTCTCACCCCACGGATCTTATGCCTCTGTTCCACCCTTGTAGTGTAGGCATATTTCAGGTTTGTGTGTATCTAACCTCTGCAGCTGACTGTAAGGCCCCGAGGGGCAGAGAAGAATGCGTTTTGATCAGTTTTGTGCCCCTCCTTTCTGCTAGCAAAAATTCCTTGAACATAAATCACTCAACATGTTTTTTTTGGTTGAATGTGTCATTAGGTCAAAGTGGAGAACACAGAGCTAAAAGTTACCAGCAGTGTTAAGTTCAGGGAACTCCTCAAGAGAGTGAAGAGGCGAAAAGATGTAGGGGCCAAGAATCGGGGAAGAAAAAGCAGAAAGAAGGTAAGGAGGACAGGATATGACAAGAGTCAGAGATGACAAGAATGTGGAGTGAGCTCGGGGTAAGACAGGATAGATAGGAGATTTAAAAAAATGTGTGGAACAGGATCTTGTCTCCTAGTTGGGGTGAGAGCCAGGTAGGAATGGGGAGATTAATGATATCTCCTGGGCAGCAGGCACTATGTGGACACTTCCCATATGTTGGTTTATTTTTTAAAGCAATTAAAGTTAGTTGATGTATATATAACTCAGATATTACAGTGGTACAAAAAATATCAATTATCTCTTAATCTAGAGAGTGTTTACTACAAGTGTTATGGGTAATAACTAGAACTATAAATATACTGTAGAATAGGGAAGGTAAAGACATAAATTAATTTATGGGAGAACAATCATTAATGTAAGTCCCTGGCTTAGGACTTCCTTGTCCACAGGGACAGCTGGTGTGTGTGATACGTGGGGTCACAGTGGATCCCTGTGGAGTGAGAACACTATTTCTCAACCCAGATGTCACCTTTTGGTGGGGGTGGGCAGGGGGAATCATCTGCTATTGTTAAGAATAGGGAATAAAATACAAAGGTTATCTTCTCAAGGCAGATTCAGAGGAGAAAAGGTATGAGGGTGAGTCAAAAATTATCCGCACTCTGGCTGTAGAATTTATTTCAATTAACTTCTAGAAAAGACAAATACATCATTTTTCGACATAATCTCTTTGTTTTTCAATACACTTTGTCCATCTGTCAACAAGCTTTTGTGTTCCCTCATTAAAAAACATTTTAGGCTGAGCTGCGAGCCATGAATACACTGCTGTCTTGACTTCTTCATCAGAAGTGAATCTTTGTCCTTGTAGGGCTGCTTTCGGGGGACCAAACAGGTGAAAGTCCGACGGAGCAAGATCGGGACTATAGGGAGGATCCTATAACACCTCAAAACGAAGTCTTTGCAGAGTGTTGGCAGTGTGGGCAGAAGTGTGCAGATGTGCATTGTCAAACAAGATCACAACACCCTTGGATAGCAGTCCTCTGTGTTTAATCCGAAGTTTAGGCTTCAGCTCTTCAATAAGCATCTCACTGTAACATGCACTGTTGATTGTTGAACCTTTTTCCTGATGATGTTCCAATACTGGCCCTTGAGAATCCCAGAAAACTGTAAGCATCAATTTTCCAGCTGATGCTTGACTTTTGAGTCACACCTTCAGACCACAGAAAACGAATCACTGCACACTGCTCTTCTTTCATGCACATCACAAGTGGGGCATCCATGTTTGCTCCTACCGCAGTTACAAATGAACTGATGTAACACATTCACACCTGCACAGCAGTGACTGGGGAGACAGTAGCCTTGAATGGAAAGTGCTGAAAAGATAGTGCGGCCAACGGAAGTTTTAATGTAACTGGAGTGCAGATAATTTTTGATTCACCCTCGTAAATTCTACTGCCTTGTGTTGAGTTGGGCTTGAGATTTGTTTTACCAAAGGGATGATTTTGATAGATGATGTCTTTAATAAGTTTTGTGGGTGGGCGTGGGATATGGTAGCCACTTAAACACAGTTTATATGAGCAGGCTGCTGAGTTGCAAACAACTGACATACAAAATTGAGCCTTTGGAATGCCACCCATTTTTGTAAGTGGGGACTTCCTCTGTGCCACTCATTTATGGTTTGAGCACCTTATCTTGTTTAATGTCTTGATGAAGAATTAGAAAGTCAGGTGGGAAAGAAAAACACGTCATGTGCAGAGAATCATCCCTATTACACAGTAACAAGGCAGGACAGTCAATTAATAGGACAAGAGGAGCCACTGAAAGCCATGGGAAAGAAAGCCTGTGGTTATCTGTCCTCGCCTCTTCTCTGCCTGTGCTTTCTCTGCCTCATCCAGTCCATCTCCGAATAATATTTTCATTATCATAAGCCACCTTAGTTAAATATTTAATTCTGGGGAGTCATAACCAGGGGCCTAAATGTCATGCATAGATTTTATGAAAGTAATAAAATGCTTCAGAGAGTACAGTTGCTCAGTGTGGGGCCCATTGCATCTGATAAATGAGTCACATACCTGGTCACATGTTTCCGTACAGTGACGATGACGGCTTATCTGTGTGCAACCTTGTTGTTTGGAAGAAACAAAGATAAGTTTTACTGTATGTCTGAAACCCATGTGTAAAAAAATATTTTTATAGAGTAATATTCTCTTTCCTGCTGTCCTGCCTCTAAACTTTGGAGTGAAGTGAAATTTCCTGCAACAGCTGCTTGTAAATAGTAAGCGCTCAGTAAAGGCCCTCTCTGCCTTTTATCTCCCAGCTGTTGCCTCCATATTACATAAGCGGACCCTTTTCACATCCTCCACATAGATACCTCTATGCCTTTGTGAGTTGGCTAAAATACATGTAGCTGTGTCTTCTTATGACAAAAGATTTATTCATTTTAGAAATATGGAAACCTGTATTCCTAAGCCTGTGATTTAAAATTTTCCATTTTTTCCTTGTGTATTTTCTGAAGTTCCTACAAAAATGTAGTTTCCAAACAAAAATATTTAATGTTTCAAAAGGAAAATAATACAAATATGCAAAAAGGTGTCATTGATTATCCAGAGGTAATCACTTTTCATCAGCTTTTCTAGGGCTTTTCCTGTGCACATTTGTAATTGATATTTATTTTAAAATGCGACTGCATTGTATGTGAGGGCAGGCTAACTCATAAAGCAATCTTCAGTTTTCAGTGGGAATACACTGTGTAAGCCTGTTTCTACCTCACTGTCTGGGCAGGGTCAGTAGGTGATGGTGGAAGGGCGGCGGTGAGGTAGGGGATGCTCTATTCCACTCCCCTCCTTTCATGGAGTTTTCCCCTTCTTGGCCTTCAGGATTTTCTCCACTGAGCAGGGTAACAGGGAAGAGAATGGAGGTGGGTGAGTGGGAGGACCTTGTCTGGAAACCATGTCCATAATTTTTATCCACGTCTCATTGGCCAGAACTTAATCCCATGACTGCAAGGTATACTGGGAAATGTAGTCTAGTTGCAGGTTCGCGTGGAAAAGGGAAACAGTCTGCTGAACAATGTGTTGGTCTCTAACTCAATTGTTTAAACTATTTTGAAACTGAAAAAAAAAAAAAAACAGTTTATTTCGAATACATGTTTTGTGTGCAAAATCTGGTCCCTTCTCCATCTCTACCCTGTGTGAAGCCCCACCATCTCTGGCCAGATCTGCATATAATTGGTCTCCCTGCTTCTGTTCTTGTTCCTCTATAGTCACTGCCCCCCAGCAACTGCAGGGGTCTTTTAAAAACTGAAGTTGAATTTTGCCACTTCCCTACTTGGACCTTTCCAGAGATGGTTGCAGTATTGCACACGCTCTCCTGAGGCTGGCTGCTTGGGTCTCTGACTCCACTGGCCACGCTGCCCTCTCTCCCTGGGCTCTCCCTCTAGCCTCTCCCCTTGGACTTGCCATCTGCAGGCGGTGGGACTGGCCAGCATCCCTGCCTGAAAGTCCCCCCACCCCATCACCCTCTGTCTCCTTCAGCTCCAATATCACCTCTCTAGCCACCAGTCACAGATATCCTCCCTCTCCCTCTACTCAGTTGCTTTTATTTAGCTGTCATGTTGTCATCAAAGCACTCACCACCATCAGAAATCACCTGGCTTGTTTGTATGTGCTCATAATTCATTTTCCTGCTTTCTGAATTGTGGATTTCTTGAGGTAGGGGGATCTCCATCTTGCCCCCATCTGTACCCCCAGATAATGAGTCCTGCACACGGTGGCTACTTAGTACATCCTTGTGGGCTAAATGAAGGTCTTGATGGGTTATCACATATATTTTTTTTAAATCCCAAAATATTTTTATTTCTCATTTCTTTTTTTTTTAAGATTTTTTTTTTATTGGAGTACAGTTGCTTTACACTGTTGTGCCAGTTTCTCCTGTACAACAAAGTGAATCAGCTGTATCTATGCACATATCCCCATATCCCCTCCCTCCCGAGACTCCTTCCCATCCTCCCTATCCCAGCCCTCTAAGTCATCACCGATCATCGAGTTGCTCGCCCTGTGTTGTGCAGCAGCTTCCCGCTAGCTATCTTTTTTACATTTGGTAGTGTATATATGTCAATGTTACTCTCTCACTTCTCTCACATATTTTTAATGACAGTGTTATAGCTCATTGCACTGAATTGCCATGAATATTTAACTGTCTACTTTTGTGGCTTTTTACATTTTTTTAAATTAAAAAATGCTTTTGGTGACTCCTTTTAGCTAGGTTTTTTGGGATTTTTATGGATTTTTCATTTTATATTTATTTTCTTAGGATTGACTCCTAGGTGAGAATTTGCTTACTGGAAGGGTGTGTGTACAAGTATTACGGTGTTTAGACCCTCCCGATTTGTTTCCCCATGAAGTTGAGGGGTCTGGTATAGCACACTCTCAATAACAGTGGAAGGTGGGCTGGGCGGCGTAGGGGGTGGGGGTTTTGTCTGTCTTCATTGCTGTATCCCTAGATCTTAGAACAGGTGTTCGTGTTTACTAAATGAATAAATCAGTTTCCATAAAAAAAATTCTAGGTATCCCTTCATTTAAATTAATTTTTATTCATTTATTCCTGTAAGTGTTCCCTGATTTTTAAAATGTATGCCTTTGCAGAGTAGGTCTGTCCAATGTAAGAACACTCACCCAACATTAAACCTAAGGGAACCGGTGTTAGCTGGGCTCATCCTGTTCCTTAGAATCCGGACAAGGTTCCATTGAGCCCTCTGTGGAGGTGGTGGAAAGTCCAGAACTCTGCCCAGGATTTCCGAGAATCCCAAGGGCTGCGAGACAAAGAGACAATTTCTAACCAGAATTCATCTTCTCCTTTGTGACTTGTGACTGACTGTATCTTGGTTTCATCACACTGTCCCTTCTTTATTGCCCCCAAGTCAGTCATGAGTGTAGGACTAGGCGTGCTGCTCTGAGCTGGTTACTGGAAGGAGTTATTGCGTGGGAGACCCTCCATCGTCCTCTGCTTCCAAGGTCCTTTTACCCTCCTGCCGACAGATCACACATCTGCTTTGGTCAGCACCAAGGATTGTCCTGGAGATGTAGCACTTTCCACCTGTAACTGTATCCACCCTCCAGGGGTTCCAGCTGACGCCCACCTCTGCACAGTGGTGTTTGGGAGAATTGCTGATTTGCAATATCTGTCATTGGCGAGAGGAGCAGAGAGTTGGGATGGGGGAGGCAGGGAGATAGAAAAAAGTACGTTCCTCTCCAGCTGTTCCTTGTCCTCATTTCTTCGAAATGATTCCTTCTTCCCCCAAGTAAAGTTTTAACTCCTTCGCCTGGCAGATGAGGATTTTGTTTTAACCCGTGGTTCTCAGTTGCTGTGCTACGGGCACTAGTGGATCATAAACTCCTCCCAGGTGTACTAGGAACTCTCCACAGATGTGTTGCCAAATGTTGATCCACGTGTAAAAAACACTTAAACCGTGGCATTCCTTGAGCTGAGTGGGCCGTAGGAGCCGTCAAGTGATGGCTGTGGGGTACAGCCCGCTGTGAGACACAGAAGAGAGGCTTAGCCTAGATAACATGCTACGAAAGAATCCCCGGTGGCTGGTGGTGAGCTGAGTGTGTACGAGAAAGGGGAGGGCACTCAGCACCTGCTTAAAGGGCCCAGGGAAGAGCATGTAACCCTGGGAGCTTTGGTAAACACTGCAGTAGGGTCCTGTTTCAGTTATCTCTGGCTTGGCTGAATCCTTTCATGAAGGATGCCAAGCTCATTAAGTCCTGCCAGACGCAAATGCAGGCCTTCGTTCGAAATGGAATTGTAAACACACACGTTTGTGTCCCTTACTGTGTGTGCATGTGGGCCGCCTTGTGTTGGGGTGGGTGGTTGGAGGGGTGGTTGGAGGGATGAAGAGTTCTGGAAAGTAAGAGTTCTCAAACGTGGGTTCTGATTGCATGTATGTGTGCTTGATCTGGGCGGCTGGTGGGTAAGGTTCAGCACCCTTTTTGCTCCGTGTTTTATTTCACCCTCCGTGTATCTCCTTTGACAGGACATAACCTACAAATCACTTAGGGTGTCTTTCCCTCACCTATGTCTTGACCAAACACATTGCGTAGATGAATTTCGTATGATTTCTTTCTTGCCCCTCAGCACTTAGGTCCCCAAGGGCTCCATCCGTAGCCATTTTTCCTTCTCATTCTTCTTGGATAACTTCTCACAGATCTTGAGCTCTACATACCAACTATCAACTCTACATTGGTAACTCCCAAGTCTGTAGCCCAGACTAGACGTCTCTCCCATTTATCTATTTAGTCATCTGTTTTTTCTCCCCCACCTGGTTGTTCATAGGGCCCCTTGAATTCAACTGAATCCTCTATTTCAATTTGTGTTAAGACTTAGTGACCCAAACTGGAAACCTGAGAGTTATCCTGGACTCCTGCCTGCCCCTCCCCCTAAGCCATCTCATCTCTCTGAATGTCTTAGCCCTTAGACTAGACTTCTCCTGGCATGGCGCTATCACAGGTCCTGTGCTACTGTCTGTCCATCACTCTCCGTAAACCATCAGCATATTCATGTCTGTATTTCAAGTCCAAGCTCAATGCCCACTGCCTAGGAGCAGCTTAGAAAATACTGGAATGAGTAAATAAGCAGGTGGGTGGGATGAATGGATTCTGAGATGGTTTGGGATGATTTCCATTTAGGATGATGCTTTTTATTTCTTCTTACTGGAATGAGACGTTATTTTTGCTTGCCAGCACCAGCGTTTTGAAACCGTAATTCTGAGGAAATATTTTGCCATGTGAAATTCCTCTCTCTCAGTCCACATACACACACACAAATATATTAACTTCAAAGGAGGAATTATTTATGAAATTTGTGGTATCATGTTGCACTGGGGCATTTATCTAGGTGGTTTTGTGTGTGCGGTTGTGTTCCTGGTGCAGCTGGGAAGTATTTCCTATCAGCAAAAATAATTGATCTGCATGACTAGTTTGAATTAAACTTGTGCTTAATTAACTTGGATGCTCCAAATGTCTAGGGTTGTAGGATTTCAGAGCTGAAACGTTGCTTTTTGAACTTCGGTGTAAGGAAGGATCCCCTGTGCATAAATTGCTTTGTTCCATATCCCATTACTAGACCGAAGAGAAATCGTTGACTTTGCATATTGGGTGAGGAACGATCAATTGAAAGCCATTTTTTAAACTATTTATTTCTTTTCCAACAGGGAGAGTCCCGTATTCTCAGAGTGAAGGTTGTTTCTGGAATTGATCTCGCCAAAAAGGACATCTTCGGAGCCAGGTATGTCTGCTTTATTATCATGTAAGGTTCTGAAGAGTTTAAGGAAAACGCTTTTCAAATTCAGGTGTGCATTGGAATCACCTGGGGTGGGGAGGCTTCGACTGTTGGACCCTGCCTCCCGAGTTTCTGATTGAATAGGAGATGCTGATGCACTGGTTCAGGGACCAGGTGCTTGCAGGGGGTGTAGACCTTGTGTCACAGAGGTAGTTTGCAGGCTTGGTCTTCCTAGGGGTTGATTTCATGAGGAAATTAGATTCAGATGTTTCTGTTTTTCTGCAGTAGAAAAGTGAGTTTGAGAATATGTCTGTGTTCATTTTATTTTTATTTTTTTATTTTTTTTCTGTCGGAGTATAATTGCTCCACAATGTTGTGTTTCTGCTATACAATGAAATGAATCAGCTATATGTATCCTATATCCCCTCCCTCTTCGGCCTCCCTCCCCCATGCCCCCATCCCGCCTGTCTACGTCCTCACAGAGCACCGAGCTGAGCTTCCTGTGTTCATTTTAATATATTCCTGGGTTTTTTGTTCCCTTTCTTTCCCTCCCTTCCTTCCTTCCTTCCTTCCTTCCTTCCTTCCTTCCTTCCTCCCTTCCTCCCTTCCTCCCTTCCTCCCTCCCTCCCTCCCTCCCTTCCTTCCTTCCTTCCTTCCTTCCCTGCTTCCCTCCCTCCCTCCTTCCTTCCTTTCACAACCCTAGCTGAGGGAAACAAAGCATTGTTTTGTTCCTGGGAGAAGTGGATATTTTTTTGGCATGTGTAATTTTGGAATTAAGAGATTTGGTGATTTCTGTGGCATTGATGGAAGCACTGGCAGCCTGATCTTTCTGGGTGTTGTAGCTTTTTTATTTTAGAGTTGCACCTAGTATTCTGTATCTTTCCATCAGCCCTGTTGACTCTTAAGTGTTGCCTTAAGTTACTGGTAGCAGAGTGAGATTTAGAGCTACTTGGAACTAGGATTTTAACCATATTTCGGAGAAGAAAGCCCTTTTGAACTTTTGACCTAGAGGATATATTAGAGATGATCTAGTCTGACTTCCCTGACTGTGGAAACAGGAAAGGTTACCTACTTAAATCCAGGGAGGCTACTTGTTGCCCATTCACATCCGCCAACAGTGCTAAAACAGGCCCCCGGCCCCTGCTCAGTGCCCTGTTCGAGTTGGGTACCTAGTGGGGTTGAACCCTGAGGGCTGTGCTGGCTGCTGGAGTCACCTCATTGGAACATTGGGTCATCCCGTGAATCCCTGGGCCCGTTGCCTGTAGGGATGCTCAGGTTTCAGGGCCTCAGACTGACACCAGAGACCCTGAGTGACGAGGCCTCATTCTGTCCAGCTAACCTTATCCTCCCCACACCTCACAGAAGCCCTCATGGGCCATTGGTTGGCAGACCTCTTTTATATTCTGTCCTGTTACCATGCCCATTTTGAGTTTTGTCTAGCGAAGAAATCAGTAAGTTACTAATGACTTGCACCTGGTGAAATGACCAAAGATAAATCCGGGCATATCTCACTGTGTTGCGCTTCCCAGGTACTGTTTTTTTAACACATTGGAAGGTTTGTGGCAACCCTGCGTTGTCAGACAATGGTTGACGTTTTTTAGCAGGAAAGTATTTTTAAATTAAGGTATTTACACTTTTTTTAGCCATAATGCTGTTGCACATGTAATAGAGTACAGGATAGCTAGTGTAAACATAAGTTGTGTACGCACTGGGAACCCGAAACTCGTGACTTGTTTTATGGTGATATTCGCTTTATTGCAGAGCTCTGGAACTGAACCTGCACTGTCTCCAAGTTCTGCCTGTAAATAAATAAAACGATGCACATGCAATATCAGTGAAATGTTTTTAAAATTTTTTCTCTATTTACGTGTGCCCCAAACAACCTACTGGGAATTAGCTTTCTGAGTCATGTCACGGGGAAACCGCGTGTCCCGGGGTGCTGCCACCAGCCTGAGCTGCAGGTGATGGGGAGGTGGGGGGAGGCACCTCCCACCTGCAGGTCCTTTCACATTTGATGGTGACACCACCCTGAGCGGTTTACCAGGCGCCTGCGCTAATGCTCTAGCGTTTCGCTCGCCTCTTACTGAAATTAGACATTTATTGGAGACAGACACATCTCACTTTTTAGCATCTGTCTTCTGCTGCTTGACACACAGCACCAAGAACAGGACTGGGCCAGTTGGTTTTTAAATTTCAAGCTTGCACGCCGGCTAATAGATTGTGCTCTTACGTCAACAACACCTGTTGCTCTCACAGACTCCTTGCTTCAAATGTTAGAGTTTGGAAGGAAGAGCTGGATTTGGAGAATTTCAGTGACTTTTCTTTCGATTCATTTTTGTTTTGTTTTATTCAAAACCCTTCATAAAAAGAATGAAATGGATTCAGATTGTGTTTTCTAGCCTGTTCAGAAGATCTGAGGTTAAAATTGGTAGCGAAATTGCACTCCAAATCTTATAAGAGCCAAGCAGATCTGAGCCTTGAATTGCTGTCATTTATATGAAAAGAGGAGGGATCCTTTCTTCAGGACGGGTTAGAGAGGAATTACACATAAGGCCTCAGGATGCTCAGTGGAAAGAGAAATAGTGTCGAGGCTTCGTGGACCGACTGCTGGAAAATGAGTCAGAAGCTCTGAATCCGAGCGCTGCCCTTTGTTGTCTTAGCTTAACAAGTTCAACACACATCCTGCTGCCCGCCTGCCTCCCTCCTTCCCACTCCCCTTCTCTCAGGGGCCAGCTTTCTCCCAGGTGCCACAGTTCTCCAAGGACCTGTTCGGCAGTGAGTGGGTGACAGTAGGAGGGTCACGCCGCGCTTGAATCTCCCTGGAGAGGGGTGCCGGTTCTCGCCTTATTATTTTGCGCAGTGACCTTGCTCAACGTCTCTTCCACATTGTCTCAGGCGCAGCCTTTCAAGCCACCTCCATCGCAGTACGTTAGCAGAAAGCAAGGAGCAGTGTCCTTGTCGCTGGCAGGCTGGGGTTGGGGAGACCCCAGGGTGACTCTGGCTTCCGGGGAGGCACTCGCGTGTCCTGGGGGAGCTGCTGTGGGCGTGGCAGGTGCTGTAGTGTCTTCTGTGCTGTCCCCCTGGAGTGAGACCCTTTTCTCCGTGTCCTTCTGAATCGCAGGCTGGTGGGTCCCCCTTCTCCCCCAGCCTGTCACTGAGTATTCCCTCCACTTCTGTGCCTTCCAGGACCCTGGTTCTCCCTTCACAGAGGGAGGGTGGGGTAGGCACTGGGAGCCCTGATGGATGGAGGAAGGAGGAAGGAGTTTTCATCAGTGGCAGCATCGGAAACTCTGAAGTGGTGGAAGTCATGCAGGCTTGGACGTGTTGGAAGACGGGGTTTACAGTCTCCGGAGTGAAAGGAGGCTGCCTGGGTCACGTGGCCTGAGCGTGGGGGTCACGGTGGGTGGGGGAAGGAGCAGGGGTGGTGGTCATAGTAGGCGATGCTGGTGCGGGTATCAGTGCCCTCCCAGGTGGCCTCCTTGCCCCCCAAGGCTATCTGAGGCTCCGGCCCCAAGGACCGGCGTCTCTGGGGCCCTGGCCTCTGGGCCTGCCTCTCAACTTTGCCTCACGGAGACGACCCTTTTCCAGAACAGCCGTGGGCAGCCACTCTGTGCAATGTTTCCAACATGATTGTACTTCCCTCTCGATGTTGTTACTGGTATCTTACACGTGGCCTACTTTTTGAAAGAGTCAGGTTGTCTTTTGCCCAAGCTTTAAAAAAAAGAAACTTTCAATTCACCCTGCGCCCGAAATGCCCTTCTCCTTACCTGCTCTCTCTGTCCCCATCCAGTACTGGGGACACGGGATCACTTTCCAGCTTCCATCCAGCTCATTCTCACTGTATTAAAAGAGCCTTTATTGTTGGGAATTCCCTGGCGGTCTCGCGATTAGGACTTGGTGCTTTCACTGCTGGGGCCCAGGTTCGATCCTTGATAGGGGAACTAGGATCCCACAAGCCGCACAGCATGGCCATTTAAAAAAAAAAAAAGAGCCTTTGTTGGAAGAAGATTTGATCATTGAGCTGTTGCTCCCCTGGAACTTCTGAGCAGCTGGTCTGTGTAGAGAATGGCCGTGGTAGACAAGGATGAAGAAGGGCAGTCCTAGAATCTGTCATCTAAACAGGGGACACTGGAACCAATGCTGAATCACATGTCAGGACATGGGATGGAGATGGAGACGGTGGTCACCCTGGGTCACGGGCATCCAGCTTTTATGATCTATACTGTGAAAGGGATGCTGTGCGAGGTTTTTGAACGTTTTTTTTTTTTCTTTCGTTTTTTTGCTTTTCTTAAGCTTGGGCAAAAGAAAATCAGACTCTTTCAAAAAGTAGGCCATGTGTAAAATGCCAGTAACACATCAAAAAGGGAGTAAAATTATGTTGGAAACACTGCATACAGAGAGTACTCACTTCTATTGTGGAAACAAGCTGTCTTCGTGAGACAGAGCACGGCATTAGGGGGTCACGGTGACACTGCCACCTGGGAGGTTCCTTGGACACCGTGCTGGTGGATGGATTGTCACTACTCACCTTCTGAAGTGACCCACCGACCTTTCCACACCTCCCACCCCCTAGTTTGCTGCAGAGCCTTTGAGCTGAGGTGCAGAGCTAGCCAAATAAGTCTCCTGGTTTGACCTGCATTTGCCTGTGGGCTGAAATCCCAGTTTCCTGTTAAGGTGGAGGTTTCACATCCCTTTGTGACGCCCTGTGCCAGGCCCTCTCTGGTGGGTTCACCTCCCTCTCCGGCCACACCCTGGCCGCTGCCTGCTTTTCCCTGCTCTGCTTTTCTCTGCACACAGCACACTCGTCTGCCTCTGTCTTTGCTCCTCTGCACCCCTGCCCCCACCCTCACCTGCCAGCCAGCTTGGCAGGTCACCCCCTCCTCTGGCCCCTCCCGGTCCCCCAGCAGATCACTTCCTTTCTTTCATATGCCCCACGACCTGCAAGTATTATGTGTCCCTCTGTTGTTGTTTTGTGATTATAACTGTTTCTTTCTCCCAGACTACATTTTTAGCTTCTGACAGCTAAGGTTTATTTTATTTATTTTTTACTCTCCCTGCCTTACGTGGTACCAGCGCATAGTGGATTCTCAAGAAGCATTTACGGAAAGAATGAACGATGGCCTCATCTCTCCCCCCTTCCCTCCTTTCACTGCCCCCTCACTGAAAACTCACCTTCCTCTAAATGTGCCGTGAAACGTGCTGCTTCTCGCGTTTGCAGGTGTTTCCCCCTCTGCCTGGCGTCTGCTCACATCCTTTCTGGCACTGCTTGCCCAGCTCTCTAGGTCCAGTTCAGGTGGCAACACCTCTGCTGGGCTCCCCAGCCCAAGAAGAGAAATCAGCTCTTGTGCCTGGGCTGTCCTGGTTCCACAAGTTTCCCCCTCCCTCCAGCCCCCGTCTCAGCTCAGAGGCTGTAGCTCTTATTCCTGTTGATAAGCCCAGAGACCTTGGCATGTGGTAGTTGCTTGACTTAATAGTAGAGTCTAATGATGGTAGCTCTGGTGCAGGGTCCCCAGCCTGGAGGAAGGTCACTTTTTTCTAATTCTCAGAGGAGCCGTTAGTTCGTCAAGCATTGCCCTCACCCCCCCCCACCTGCCATCCAGGGCAGGTACTTTTTGTACTACACAGGTACTCTGTGTAGACCAGCAGAGGAGTCCCGCCTAGGACTAGATAAAAAGTGAGCATGGAGGTGGGGTCGAGGGGAGCAAGCACAAAGGCTGGTGTCAGAGAAGCATCTCGGGGAGCCAGCAGGATGGCAGGCAGGGAGGGTCTCCGTTTGATGCTGATGTCTTTGCAGAATCACTGCCTCAAAGCCCATAGAAAGGAACGCAGTCTTTTGTGGCAGTGGATCTAGAAACTTCTACTTGAGGGGCATGAGGCTGAGCTGGGGCTGTGATAGAAGGTCAAGACCCTGCACCAACCACTTAGTCTTAGGGTCAGGATGCAGCCAAGGACACCAGTCACGGGTTGGGGAGCACGTGGCTGTCGTTCCAGACAGGAGAAGTGGAGGCGCTGGGCCGGGCTCTTCACCAACAGTTACAGATGCGTTCAGGGGGACAGCTCTGACTTTCCGGGGAGCCTTTTAGGCACTTTCTGATGTAGCAGGGATGAGTCCTGCTGTTTGGCCACAAGGAAGGGTGCAGGTTGGGGTCCGTGAGTCATGCTTTGCTAACGTGGGGATAAGGAAGGAGGGGATCGAGTCACGATAGCTCATGTTTATTGAGTGCGTCCTATGTGCCAGGCGTGGCCTGACCTGTTTACACAGGAGCTCATTTGATTCTCCCAAAAGCCCTCATGCCTCAGGCCCTATTGTTCTTCCCATTTTGCAGATAAGGAAAATGCGACAAGAAAGATAAGTTGCGAAGTCTATATACCTTTAGTAAGTTTTAGAGCTGTGAGCTGACTGAGAGCCTAGGCTCTTAAGTTATTTACAGAGTATTTTGAGTGCTTCCAGGTTGGCTGCCCCGTGCATGGAGCGTGATATGAAGCCATCAGAGTCTGCCAACACTTTATGAAGAAGGAATAATTATTTCCATTTTTAGGTGAGGAAGTTGAGGTTCAGAGAGATTTTCATGAGCCCAAGATGAAACCACTCTGTAGTGAGGGGTGGGACCAGCTAAGTCCAGATTTATCTGACTTCAGAGCTCTTTCCCATGGTAGATGAATATTCATCTTGAATGGCCAAAGTTCAACCTTTGGATGGGCCATTGGACTAGATGACTGTTAAAGTTGATGACTAGGCATTTTTTACAAAGCAGATTTAAAGAACTAGCCCATGTGGTGTGTGTGATGGCAGCTAAGCAAGTTCCTAGAATTGTGAGTTGAATATCATCAAGTATTAGATTTCAAATAGATGTACTTTGCTAAGTCAGATCTTTTAAGTTTTTTTTTTAAAAAAGTATCTTTTTGAGTTTCAAACTGTATTCTTTTCAGTTAAGCTTGTATCTTAAGACATTTAACCTTTTGGCACAGGCTTAAGTGGTAACTGGATAGGATCATTTTAATGCAAGTTTTCCTCCTTAATTATGATCAGAGTCTTTATTTGAGGTTACGGTGGGTGGAATGCTTTTGAAACTATAAAGCTGCTCCTTAGCATTGAGCAATGCCTGCGAAGACAAACCAACTCTAGAATTTTATGCTTTTGTGCAGGTTTCAGGACTCACATTTCACAGTTGCTTCTCTATTGTGTATTGAGAGCTACTAGCCTCAAGTTAGCAGACCTGTTTGGGTTGCTCTCATTTTTAATTTTGGCAGCTGGTGATTTGAAATTTAAAACACATATGCACTTGGACAGTGGAGGGATGTGGCAAAAAAAATCCTTCTGAGGACTTCCCTGGTGGCGCAGTGGTTAAGAATCCGCCTGCCAGTGCAGGGGACATGGATTCGATCCCTGCTCCGGGAAGATCCCACGTGCCACGGAACAACTAAGCCCGTGTGCCACAATTACTGAGCCTGCACACCACAACTTCTGAAGCCTACATGCCCAGAGCCCGTGTTCTGCAGCAAGAGAAGCCACCACAATGAGAAGCCCGCACAGTGCAATGAAGAGTAACTCCTGTTCACCGCAGCTAGAGAAAGCCTGCGCTCATCAGTGAAGACCCAAAGCAGCCAATAAAAATGAATAAAGAAAGAAAGCCTTCCATCTCTCAGTAGTTGAGACTGATGGGGACTTAATGCCACCTAGTGATGGCTCTGTGGCGCCACCTTACCCCGTCCCCACCCTCTAGATTTCAGTTACTAACATTTTGTCACATTGGCTGCATCTATTTTTTTTTCCTGAAGTATTCAAAAATGAATTACAGACTTCATGACATTCAGCCCCTAAATACTTCAGCCTGCGTCTCTAGAAAAAATAAAAAAATAAAAAAAAAAAAAGAACGCATTCTTTTATAACCACTATGCAATTTTCACAAAACTAACAATAATTGCCTGATGGACTCTGTTACATAGTCCATTATCTGAATTCCCCCAACTGGCCCTGAAATGCCTTTTACGGTTGGGCTGTTTAAACCAGAATTCAGTTGAGAATCATGTGTTGCAGTTAGCTGTGAGGTCCCTTAAGACTCTATTACTCTAGAACAGTCCCGTCGTCCCCCCCCCCCCCCCGCTTTTTGAATGACCTTGAGGGGTCAGTAGGTTGTCCCTCTGACCACATTTGGTTGTTTCCATGATATCATAAAATGTGTTCTTCTTTCTCCTGGGTTTCCCGAACTTTAGAAGTTGGATTTAAACGCTTGATCAAATCCAGTTGAAACTTGTAGGACAGGAATGGGGGAGGCTGTTTGATCAGGAGGGACCCAGCATGTGATTGTCCCGTAACCGATGATGCTAAAATTCACCTCCGGGTTAAAGTCTGTTCCCTCTACTGTCAAATTACATTTTCCCTCAGGTGACCAGCAAGAATTGGGTGAGGTGATTTTTTGGCACTAGACACATATAAATTTTAAATACTAATTTGCTTTTTCTCCCAAAAGATTAGAAATTGTTTCTTCCTTTGCCCCTTTTGGAAGACAGCGCGCAAAAGAACTCTCTTCTTGGAGATCAACTCGATGATGGGTGATGCCTTAGAGGGCTGGGACAGGGAGGGTGGGGGGGAGTCGCGGGTGGGAGGGGATGTGGGGATATGTGTATAAATACAGCTGATTCACTTTGGTGTACCTCATAAGCTGGTACAAGAGTGTAAAGCAATTATATTCCAATAAAGAGCTTAAAAAAAAAAAGAACTCTATTCTTTTTACAGATGGAGAAACCTCGAGGCCTTAAGTACCTTGAGGGTCCCTCTTGCTAACTGTAAGCACTTGTAGGACACGATGAGGCCAGGGTTTGTATCGTGACAGGGTTTGTATAATGTGGGCGCTAGACTGAACCCACAAGTGTGTCTATTTGGCCTGTGGAACACCAAAACAAAGAAATAAAATATTTGAGCCAACGTTTGGGAGATTTCATGTTAAAAAACCAGATTTCCAGGTTTCTGGGCAGTCTCGGCACCCTAGCCACCCTGGCCCGTGTTCCTGTGAGACCGCGTGGCTGCAGCTGTGTGCTGGTGGGGCCATGCCCTTGGGGCCACCGTGGACCCCCACACCTCCTGCTGTGCTGTGTGAGGCCGGTCTTCCCCCAGCAATGTGGCCCTGGGGCTCCTGGACGGACAGCCCGTGTTTGGTGCTGACCCCTGCTCTCGGTGGTCTGCAGCGCGTAGAGCTGACCTCCCGCAGCACACTGCCCTGCCTGGGCGGGTGGGAGCCCCTGACGCTCGGCCGAGCCTGTGACCTGCCAACTCTGCAGGGCTCCCCGTCTCTGGAGGCCTGTCGGGGCAGCCTTAGCTATCTAGGGCGTTGCTGAGAATCCTGGCACCGAAGAGCTCTCTCAGTTAGTCAAGCGAGAGCCAGAGCACCCAGCTCTCAGGCTGTTTGCTCTGATTGTGCTCCCCCGGCCCCCAAACCCTGAAATGACGTTAAAGGGTATTAACCCTTTCCTCCCAAATAAAGACCTCTTCTAATTCCACAGCAGCCACACAACTTACTATAAATGTGTGCTCATCGTCCAGTCTTTGCCTGTGTGAACAGATGAAGCATCCTTTTAAAATATGTCAGTCATCATTTGCATACCACTCAGGCCACCGGGTTTCCCAGACAGAAACGAAAGAGTGGCAGATGGGCCAATGCACAGGGCCAGCACGTCTCCATCCTGCCCGAGGCCCCAAGGTTTGCTGTCCTAGAGCCAGTGCTGTAAGAGTGGATGTTTAGAATGATCTGGACTCCCTGCAGAGGCTGTGCTGGTGAATGCACTGATTCAGAATGCAGAGACTATCTGATCAGTTGAAAAAGATACCCGTATAAACTGGCCTCTGTGTCTTTCCAATTTTGGTAAATAAGGGGGTGAAGTAGATGGGCCACATTTATGTGCCATTCCGTGCTGTTAATGAGAGTCCCTTGTTCAGGATCCCCTCCTTTGCCTCGGCTCCTGACACATGAATGTGTTGGCATCTGTCGCTTAAGGAGCCTGGGCTCTGCCACCTGGTTTAACAGAGAGAGGAGGGAAAACTGTAGGATGTCTCGCCTTCACTTTCATCAATGGTGAACTATGCTCTGGTTCCTAAATTGCTAGGGCAGAGAATTAGATATGTTTTAGGAAGATGAGGGTGCCCCGCATATAGTAGATGCTTGATAAATTTTGTTCGGCTGGTCAGAGTGGAGAAAATGGAAAAATTAAAAAGCAACTGAAGAGCCGCGGGCACTATTTTAATCCACTAACGTAATTAATTACAGAGGGCACCAGTGGGGGCAGAAACCTGAGGATGCCTCTGGGGAGTGGTAAGGTTTGGATCCTGTGCCTGATGACATCGCTGTGTCCCGGTGCCCCAGCGTCTTTCCTCTGCCCACCCTCTCACCCCCCGCGCACCCTGATAGCTTTGCTCTTGCTTGATCCTAAAGTTGATTTTATATTTGTCTCCCAGAAGTTCCCCTCTGGGTGGTGGGAAAGGATGTAAGGAGCTGAAGTATTATAAGGAAGGGAATGCCGCCAACTTGAGATGAGTCAGCAGTGAAAGCATTCTGGAATGTGTCAGATAATGAAGACAATATGTACTTTACAGAAATGGAGCTAACATCCCCGCCTGCAGGAGCGCGGCCAGGAGGTATTGCATGGAGAGAGGTCTGGGTTTGAGTGGCAGAGGACTCACTGCTATAGTTTCATCACCAAAGGAATAAGGGAGGTGTTTCTCTCTCGGTTAATGGTTCCCCAGTGTTTTAGACAGCAAGGGCTGACTTTTCAGCTTATTCTCAGTGGTAAAGCCTGGCAGAGGCCTTGGGGATGTGCTCTCTGGGCTCACTGTGCACCTGCGTTGACAGAAATGGCATCACTGAAGGTGCAAAAGTGGTTAGACCTAAAAGAAATGCTTTTCAAAATGCACAATCAAAAATCCATTTTGGATGCATCTCTCTGGAACCCCAGAATATTATTTTTCAGATCCAAATCTCATATGTTGGATTATTGCATCTTCTGAAACAATCATAAAAGTATTTCGATTTAATGTTTATATTTGGGGCAGGAACCTGGAAAATTAAGTTTTTAAGACTGCTTAGAAGTTTAACTAAGCTGGCAGGTTCTTCAGTGGTAAAGACAACCTTTTCTAAATGCCTCAGGCAGTTTGAATGAGGGGCCAGCAAACCTTTTCTGTAAAGGGCCAGAAAGTAAATAGTCCAGGTTTTGCAGGACTTAGTCTTTTGAGATAGTACTAAAGCAGCCGTAATCGTATCTGAATGAACGGGCGTGGCCACGTACCAGTGGCGTGTGCGCCATGGTGTGTCAGCCCCTGAGAGTATAAACTGTTGATTCTCTATAACATGTGTATTCAGAACTGGGAGTGCCAGTATTATTTGGTCATGGTTCCCAGATTAAACTGTTTCATTGAGCTGCTGGTTGGTCAATGACAGACAGGAATTCAGCCAGCATTGATTTCTTGGGCGCAAGGGAGAAGGGTTCCTAGATAAGGCCGTAGCTTTTAATTTTTTTCCTTTGCTCTCCAAGGGCCACATGCTTAAAATACAGCTTATGAAGCATTTTAGGTAGGCACTGGATTTTAAAGTCTACAAATGAACACAACTGTAAAATGTTTTTGACTTAGAGAAAATGATTTCCCAGTGCTTTGTCTATAAATACATGAGTAAGATGGACTTGCTAGGTGGCACAGTGGTTAAGAATCTGCCTACCAATGCAGGGGACACGGGTTCGATCTTTGCTCCAGGAAGATCCCACATGTTGTGGAGCCACTAAACCCGTGCACCACAACTATTGAGCCCATGTGCTGCAACTACTGAAGCCCATGAGCCTAGAGCTCATGCTTCTCAACAAGAGAAGCCACGGCAGCCAGGAGCCCGCGCACTACAATGAAGGGTAGACCTCACTCACCGCAACTAGAGGAAGCCTGTGTGCAGCAGTGAAGACCCAACACAGCCAGTAAATAAATAAATTTATTTATTAAAAAAAATAAATACATGGGTAAGAAATAAAGTTGAATTTATATGCATCCCAGCAGATGCAGATGCATCATTTGAATTAGGGTGTGGCCATTAAAATACTGCCTCTTTTCTCTACCGAATAGTTCTTAAACTTACGACCTTAGGGCAAGTAATGTTTAGTAAGGAATCTGCAATGTGTAACTCCTCAGTAAATTATTAAAAGAACTGGCATTCCTACTGTATAACATCAACACAAGTGTTATAAAGTATGCCTTGCCTCTGTGAGTGTGTGCTGACATTCCTGCTGGCTTGCCCAGAGGAATGGGGCATAAATGAACTGCAAGGTTTCTTTCTACATCTGTCTTTGGTTGTTCTAGGTACATTGTTGTGCTTCCCCTTTTGAAGAAATGATTATTATTTCAAAGTCTCTATTTTTAGATGCTCAAAATTTTAAGCATTCAAGATAGGAAGGTAGGGAAGCATTTGAAAGAAATGCTGTGTTTCCAGTTTGAGGGCAACTGGTTGAGAAATCAAAATGGATGAATCATAACTTTATCACAGTTTCTTTTCCTTTTTGCTAGTGAGAAAATGATAATGTTATGTATTTGCTCGCTCTCACTTGTAAACTCTTGGGAGTTCATTGCAAACAGTGACTTTAATTTTGTTGAAGTGATTTTCAATGTTATCTGCACAGTCTGGGCAGTAAAAGAAAAACGTGCAAACCCTTTCGTCCCAGGACGAGTTGCTGGCTCTCTGCAGTGTGGTTTCATTTCCTGTTATTAAGTATGTAGTTGAACCACCTTGTGCTAGAAATGAGATTTGAGTGACCGTATACTTAAGTCAGGCTCTTTTGTTTGCAAAAACAACAACAAAACCAGTTTCTTGGCCTGAAATGTCAAAATATTTGTTCTTTCTTTGGACTAATCTTTTCTCAGCGGGTGACTCCACTGTCTGTCTGGGCATCCGGGTTAGGAACCCGGGAGTTGCCCTTGGCTGGCTCATGCCTCCAGCTCTGCCAGGTCTCCGTGTGTGTGCGGAGGGCCTTCCCAGCAGGGTTCATGTCCTGACGCCTGTCCTCTTCCCCCTGCCCCTCTGCACAGGATGCTGCCTCTCCGACTGTATTCTGTTCCTGGCAAACCCTTCAGCGATCACTCACTGCAGTGGATTAAGGTCCCGACTCCAGCGCCCTCTGTGCAGCCCTTGGCCTCCCCCAGCTGCCGTGCTCAGGCCGTGCCTTTGCTGGTGCCCAGGACCACCACCATCTCCCCTTTTGCACAACCACCTCGTTCACCACGACCCCCAGTGAGATGGCCCGCGGGCAGCTTTCCCTGTCTGCGACCACCTTGCCCAGGTGTGGGGCCTCAGCTTCGCTTGCGCATCACGGTGTTGGGACTTTGCTAGAGCGTCACCGCCGGACCCCCTGCTGTGGTCCCACGAGGGCCACCAAATCCCGGGCAGCCATCGCGCCGCCCACCTGGCAAAGTGTGGCACATGCACATTCCTCACGCCCTCTCAGTTCTCAGAGCCCTCCCTGTCACTGGGCTGGATTTATTTTTCCTGCTTTTGTACTCTCTCAGTGGTTTGTACCTGCCCTTATTTTCCTTACCCTCCCATTTCATAATTTCTTACTTTATTGTTCTGTAAGTATTGTTAAGCCCCTCATTCTTTACAATACTCAGGTTATACATTTTATAAATGTCTCTACTAGCGCATACCACATTACCTTTCGCTCCTTCCTACTTTGGAGTTACCACAGTTGCCTTTAACTTTAAGGAGTGCCTCACCCTTATCCCCTCTGTCCATGTCAAGTTCACTGGAGGAGTGGAATTGTGAAGCTTCCGTAACCACGAAGGCTTCTGAAGGGTTCCTCTTGTGTCGTGTGCACTCAGGTGTATGGGGCGGGGCGGGGGGGTTATAGCTCCCTCTGGTGGCCAGATCATCAGGTGCATTTTTGTTCTGAACTATTAAAATAGTATTCAAATCTAATAATTCTTTGGAGTTCTTTTTTAATTTTTAAAATTCAAATCGAGTTTGTTTTGGCAGGTATTTAAATCATTCTCAAATAGGAACACTTATACAGAGGAATGAGTGATTTTACTTTAAGCAGTCCATACTGATTGATTTTAAAGTAGACAGTACATCGCATTTAAACTTTATTCCCCTCCCCCCCTTTCCTTCCCTTTCCTTGCCAAGTAATTTCGTAAGCTTGTAGAATCATTGAAATTATATGCCACGAACTACAGAGGCATGATATACTAACATTGGGAAAAAATGAAATTCTTCACATGAGGGTCCCAAAGAGAAAAAGAATTTAATGCATTTTTAGTTTCACATTTTAATGGATCAGAGCTTCAAAACACTTCATTTTCTTTATGAAAGGAATTTCCAGACTGACCTTCTTAACATAGAAAAATATTGTAAAGAGTTAGCTATACCTACGCTAATATGGGAAACAGGTATGGATGGTCTTTAAAATATTTGTAGCTGGCTTTGGAAATTAAAAAATTTCCTTTAATATGGTTCTGGCTGAGGTTATGGGAGTGTTTAGCACAACAGAGAAGTTAAAGCAATCCATGACATGAAAAACAGACTCAGTTAAGACTGGAGAGGTTTTAAAATTCTCTTGTCATCTCTTCCCTGTAGCTAAATTTTTAATGATGCATGTAGACAGCAGTGCTTTTCAGATTGATGACAGTGGCCCTCAAAGAACAATAGCAGCAGCAATTTACATTTTTTAAAATGCAGGATTGGGTAATTTTCTCTCAGGTGTGCTTGGAGTTTTTTTGGATAAAATTCTCTCGAGGGCAGGGAAAGGGGTCATGAGTCTTTGTGGGCAGCCTGCCTGAGTGGGTAGGTTACAGTCAAGGGCTTATTTAAACAGAGTCGGCAGTGGCTCAGATATATACCCCCAGAGGAAGTAAACACAGGTCATTTCTCTACTCATTTTGCAATAATGTTCTTTTCTCCCTTTGCCATTTCTTCATGTCTGCAAATACTGACAAAACACAAAACCACGAGGAAAGCCATGAGGGCTTTCAGTGGGACAGAAAAAATTGGGGAGGTACTAGGGAGAAAAATTAGGGAGAAAAAAGTGTGTGTCAGTTTGCGACGGTGTTAAAATAGTTTATTTTCTGTTCAGTTGAAGGCGTTTGGATTTATTAGGGCTGTCAGGAGGGTTTCATGAGATAATGTTCTCATGTGACAGCCTCTGATAGTGTTGAGACACGAGACAAATACAAGGTCTATTGTGCATTTTCTCTAGACACCTCCCCCTGAAAAAAGCCAGGCTCCAAAGCAAAGAGGTGAATTAACAACAAAAAGAAAATCCTAGAACCATCTCAGCTGAGAAGATGCTGCTTAAGTGGAATGGTACTTCTCCTCGGATGGAGAAGCTTGAGAGATGTGATGCAAGCTCCACGGGCTGTAGAGGTTCTGCTGTCCAGAGCCTGTTAACCGTTATCGCGGGAGTCGTTTTTTGTCACCATGGGTCACCGCCCTGCTCAGCTTTCCCTGCCTTTTGTCTCCCTCTGGCTTCATTCTATCCTCTTGGGCATTGGTGATGAATCAGAGGCTTTCTTTGCCGAGTGGACTGAGTGTCCCTCATAACAGTGAGGATGGCAAAAGAAATGTCGCTGTGCTTGAGGGGCTTGTAAATCCAATAAGCAGGGCCTAAATCTGGGTTGAAATAATAAGAATGTACAGATTAAAGAAAACAGCGTGGGAGTCCACTGGAGAGAGATGGATCAATTCTGTCCCTTATTTTTTCCAAAAAAGAAATCCTGCAGTGCTAATGGACAACACCTCAGAAATAGTTTTTCAGTTGAATAATGAGAAAGGCAGATGAAGGGGGTGTTGTGGTTTCCTTTCAAATTTACATATGTAAGTGGCATAGACACTGGTGTGTATTTGTTGTGGAAATCTCAGACACGAAGTAAAAGCCTCTCTCTGCCTTCTGCCCTAGGCTTACTGAGATCGACCCTTTCAGCACCCCCCTCCCCCTGATCTTTGTGTGTGTGATGAAGGGGGGGGGGCATGAGAGTCGCACTGTACGATTCTATTAGCTTGTTTTTAACTCCCCGGTACACTGTGGAAATGTTTCTGGGTTATCCTGAGTATCTCTGTCTTAGCCTGTTCTGTGGCCGAGTCCGAGAAAGCTGCAGAGCCAGTGTGTTGACGGGCAGGTCACCATCTCTTCAGGTCCAGAGCAGCCAGGACTTGGCTTGGAGGTGACCTCCTAGTTCATTTGGCCAGAAGTGACAGCAGTGACCCTGACTATTGTTGTAGCTGGACTCTTGCAGTTGGTACCTTGATTTTTCAGGTATTTTTTTTGAGCGCCTAGTGTGGAAGGCACTGGGCAGGAGGGGAATTTAGGGTCCCTGCCCACTCAGAGCTTAAATTCCTCACCCCCTTCATCATCTAAGTCTTTGGCCAAGTGCAGAGGAAGCCACCTTGAAAGATGACCCCACCTCCCCACCTTTACCCCTGGACTCCCTGCCATTGGGAGTCCTGACTGGAGGACTCTTATTTCTGGTAACCTGGTTGCTACCCCTTAAATGATCCTCCAGATGGAGGTCACCTGTTAGGCATCCTTCATCCTTGGTGCGAACATGTGCCCAAATGTGCTTATGTTGGGACTTAGCAAATCCTTAGCTGGGAGTCCCCGGCAGTGCCATCCTCCAGCGAGCAGCTCTCTAGGTAGGATGAATGCCATCAGCTGCACCCTGAGCCACAACTTCTCCACCCCACCGTGCCCCCTCCTTGCCGAGAGCTCTTTCTGGAGCATCTTATTTAGCTGATTGAGTCGCGTTATTCCCTTTACAGCTCTCTACTGCACACACGGGCCTGTTAGCTACAGCTGGCTGTTTCTTGCCCTTGTGGGTATCATTTAAGTTTGCTTCTTCAAGTGTGAGTGACCTGAGTTTTACTTCGGCTCACTCTGTTTGCAGAAACCTTTATTTAACCTAAAAACTTCTTTTTTTAAAAAAAATATGCTTTTACCCTCTTGCCTTTCTATAGTCTGCTTTATTCATTTCAACTTCTCATGTCAAAGGAGTTCCAAGTTCATTTACAGAAAGAAAGAATGAGTTATAAAAGAAGAAACAAGGACCGAAAGAAGGGAGGCTTGTGTCTTGCAGCCTTCAGGATTGCCTGTGTTGGTAGCAGGTACTTTTAGCGGGATGGTAGGTGTGCCTGGCTTTGTTTGGTGTCACTGTCTCTGAGGACCTGCCCTGTTGCGGAGTCACCTCTCGTGGGAGAAGGTTCTGAGGTTGGATGTGGTTTACCCTCTCACAAGGCTTTCTTGCTCTTGATTTCCCGCCAGCGGCCTCCTGGGTGGTTTTGAATGTGGAGCGGAGGCCTGGCTGGGATTCTGCCTTGACCATCTTGGGGGCCTTGTGGGGCACGTGGTACGGTGGCTCAAAGGGGTTTACGGGAGGAGCTGGGCCAATTTTTATAGTTTCTCTCAAGGATTAGCGTGGTGTCTTCCAGAAGTGGTTTTCAGAGTCTTGTTTTTTGGGTCCAAGAATTTGGTGTCCTTTTTCTAAACCCTGCTCACCCATCTCCCACAAACAGGAAACCATACCCTGAGTAGCAGTGGCTAATTAATGATGGTGCTTGGTCTCAGGGCACCTGTGTTAGAGGGCAGGGCAGGTGTGCAGCTCAGCGATGAGCACAGATTCCTGCTGGTGCAGCGGGAGGGACTGCGAGGCCTGTTGTGATGGGACCCCGGGGTGAGGTGGCTTGAGTCTGTGGCCCAAATGTGGCTCACTTACCTCTCTAAGTTTCTGCTCTGGAGCTTAGAGTTAGCAGAGTTGCTGGGACCAGGTTTCAGAAGGAGTGATCTCTTTCTCTTTCCTTGAAAACCAGCAATATCCACAAATCTTAAGAATTTTTTTTTAAGACGTTCACAGTGGCTTCATCTCAATGACAGCAAACAATTAGAGAAATTATGAATGACCAGACTGAATATGTCTAAAGAGTATACATGGCCAAAAAATATTCCAGAAAGTTAAAAAAAAGATTAACTGGGGATAATACCGCCAGTTTCTGAGAGAAAGGGCTAATTTTCTTAATATAAAGTGATGACCTACAAATCAATAAAATGCCCTATAACCTAATTGAAAAATGATCACCAGAGAGTACAGAGAGTTCAGAGAAGAGGAGATACCAGTGACAAACCTATTGAGAGTTAGCTTCACTTATCATAAAAGAAATGGCAGTTCAAGCGCTAATAAAAAACCTTTTTCAGCTATCGTGTTGTCAAAAAGTAAAATTTTTAATAAGCAGTATTTTGATATGAGTGTGAGGAAATGGATCCCCTTTGACCTATTACTGGAGGGTGTTGAAGAGGGTACACCCTCTGGCAGCTTGGACGTGTCAATCAAAATGACCCGTGCCGTAGAGCCAGCACTCCCAGTTCTGCCAGTTTAAAAGGTGCATTTGCACATGTGTGAAGTGAGTGGGATACAAGAATGCACATCCCATTGACATAATCAGAAAAGATTAGAAATAAGGGACGTGTCTGTTAAAAAACAGCTGATTCCTGGGTTCTGACCTCAGCACCAGTTCTGC
Source organism: Hippopotamus amphibius kiboko (assembly GCF_030028045.1). NCBI lineage: Eukaryota > Metazoa > Chordata > Mammalia > Artiodactyla > Hippopotamidae > Hippopotamus > Hippopotamus amphibius. Next base: position 98,395,169 of record NC_080196.1, read on the forward strand.
GCTCCCACCTGCCCCCCCTCTTTTTTTTGCTGGTTTTATTCTGAGCCAGATTTTCTGTCTTTGATGGCAGCGCTGGGCTCACATTCATAGAAGAGAGAGGGTGGCCCTGGCAAAGTTTAGGGCTTGCCTTTTATTGGGTCACCCCCAACCTGTGAGCAGAGGAATGGAATGTCCTCTAAAGTGACCTATCATGGAGTAAATCGCTCCTTTATATTAAAGAAAAAAATCCAGCCCAGTGACTCACACCCCCTCCTGTCTTCATTTCCTCTTTGTGTTCCCAGGAGGTCTCTCTGTCCCTTGTTGTCATTTACGGTTGAAGCAACAGAGTCCAAGACCTACTGTATTTTGAGACATTGTGGTTTTATGCAGTATAATTAAGTCACCATCACATCAACCTCAGGAGGTGGAAACTATTCTTTGCAGTTTCCAGGTGAGAAAAATTGAGGATCAGAAAGGTTAAGCAACTTGCCTAAAGCAGGGAAGCAGCAGAGCTGGGTTCTACCCCAGTGTGCACGGGCTCTCTTCTCATCCTCCCTGCCTTCGTTTCGTAGCACCTGGGGCACCCTGGCCTGGCTCCCAGACAGTCTGATTCAGCTGGTCTGGGTGAGGCCTGGGCATCAGTGTTTACAGCCCCCCAGGGAATTGGAATGAGCTGGGAACCGCTGGTCTAGGCCACCAGCAAAGCATGAAGGTCGCTGATGGTCATTACGTGGCAAAGGGCTTGGACCCCTCGTTCTCTCCTTCCGGGCAGAGAATTCTTGTTCACACAGTCAGGCCTGTCTTTATGCAAGAAGGTAATCTCTGAGGTAAGTAGTAGGTGCTTCGAAAGAACTTAAGCAGCAGAAGTGGACAGGGCTGTCGTAGGCAGGAAGGACTGGGCATAGTGCCCGGTGCTGTGAGGGTTCTAGAAAAAACTTGCTTCCCTGTCTCTGTGGCCTTCACTGGTCAGCCGTGGTCAGTTTCACATGAGGTGGCTCCAGGCAGGCCTGGGGAACCCGGAGGAACTTTGTGACGGCCTCACGTCTGTCCTCTTCTGGGCATTGTGTTTCTGCACTCATTCCTGGAAAAGTTACTCAACCACACTGGCAGGTTGCGGGGGGTGGGGGGACACGGACAGGAAACGGTGAGAGAAGTGCAGCTTCTGGATGGAAAATCAGATACACGGGTGGGGACTGGGGGAGAAGGTTTAGGAAGGAAAAAAGTCTTTTTTTAGGTTTCTTGTTTTCAATTGGGAAAAAAAAACCCCTCACACCATGAGAGCTGTGAGTTTCAGTCTTCTTTGGGGACTTACTGAGGACTGCAGCCCCAGAGACAGCCTATCACATAGGTCTGAGCAACTGTTTTAAAGAGGCAAGGGGGGAGGTCACTATTTACTTGATTCTGGTGAAGGGAGTTCGTGTGGCCAAGCACACACCTGGGTAGAAGGTCGTTGCTGGTCATGAGGTCCAGGTGTCTCTGTTGATGATTTTAGTGCTTTTCTAGATATGAGAAGATGCAAGAAACCGGGTTCATAAAATTTGCTCCTGAAAATATCTGTCCAAAGGCCTGTTTGGCCAGATTTCCCAGAGCAGAGTGACCTGTCCTGATCTCCATCCTGAACTTCTTTCAGGGTGTGTGGAAGGTCAGGGATGGCAGAGGCTAGTGACTTCTTTCCTGTAGGACCAGATGGCGAGTGACATTTTTTTAGTTGTCACTGTAAACCGGAAGAAAAATAAAGTGGACATTTAGAAAACTACATGCTTAGGATTTAAGTTCAAAGAGCTTCATTACTTATAAACGTTTTACATAATACTTTCCATAGGTGGATGTTCACAGAGGCTGGATGGTCCCGTCAAGGCCAGGACCTACATCCAAAGAGCATCATTTTCTCCTCTCTGCAGACAGGGCTTCACTAACCTACTGGGAAAAAATTTAGAAGTCAAAATACACATACAGAAGTTCAGAGCTGAAAGAGACCCTAGAACCAGGGGTTCTCCAGCCTTGGCTGTACCTTAGGGGAGCTTCAAAAATATGTTGGTGTCAGGACTCACTGGAGAGATTCATTCAGTTGGCCTGGAATTTCGGGTAGCGGCAGGATGAGGGCTGGGGCCTCCTGACTGTGGCCTGGTCTGTATTCCAGTGACCACGGCTGGCACAGTGCCCAGCCCCAGGGCCCTCTCCAGGGCTGTGTCGCTCAAGTCCCACAGTCTCTGCTCTTGACCTTCCAAATGGCATCACACTCCTGGACAGGTGTCTGCACAAGCCTACCAGCCTCTCACACCTACTCGTGCATGATGGAAATTGAGTAAATGCACACTTACACCTGTGCTGAGGAGAAGACGGTTTCTCTTCACAAGTAATCTGGATGTGTTAGTCTTGCAAGCAGGTTAATTCATTCATTGTCTTTCTAGTGAAAACGGTTGCACAGCCTAACCTTCTTCCAGGCTGTCTGTGTGTTAAGATAGAAGCGGGGAGTTGGTTCTTTCTCCGTACTGCTCTGTGGCATCAGAAACCAAGCCCTGACCTCCCCTCCCAGGCCCCTTTGTTATGCAGCAGGGCTGGGAGAAGAGACTTTGCTTTCAGCCGTCCAGGGCGCCAGGCAGAGGAAACCAGACCAGGGCTTTGTTCTCCGCCAGCGGCTCAGGGAGCCTGTATCCTCGTCTGATATTTACTCAACACCCGACACCTCCCGGGAATCTTTCACATTGTTCTGGAAAGAAACCATTCTGCCGCGAGTGCCTATTTTTAGACTGTATATAAAGCCCGTGTTGGATTTCTGCTGCCTGTCTCTCTATCTGCGAAGCCTGCTGTTTGAAAGACAACAGGATCTTTTGTCTTTAAAAGTTCAGCACCTCTGGCTAGTTTCCCACCTGAACCCCAAAGCCCTGGGATGCTCTGGGGTATAGCGATTCTTTCCTCATGGTGACCACACCGAAACCACAGGTGATGACCTTTACACCAGAGCAGTTGAAATAATACAGCTGGGGGGAAGAAAGCTACTTCAAAACAATGAACCTCGAGTTAAAATGAGTGTGAGTTGGTCTGTCTTGATCCGCCCTGGGTGTATTTAACCTGTTCAGTGAGACTGGTTTGAGCTCTGGGCTCTTGGTGGGCTGTCCAAGTTCAGGACAGGTCCATTCGATGGTTTTTAGCTGAAGGAGTTAGCATTGTGGATGAAGAATGTCGCCTGCCTTGTCAGTAAACAAAGGATGTTGTGCCCATCAAGCCACCGGCCACTGCAGCTGCCCAATGGTGCACCCTGAGGGGATTCAAGTTGGAGAAAAGCGGGATACTAGCCCTAGATAGTTACGGTGCACATCAGTGAGCCTAGGCTCTTGCATCTTCCCATAATTAGAAAAGTACTAAATTCATTACCTTCAGATGTCTGGTTTTCCTTTGATTAACAGGAATCTTTTGATGTTCTGAGCACCTGGTTTTTGTTGCAAAAACTTCTGTCTATCCTGGCTCCTCCCTTAGCTCTTCGGAGCAGTCCCTCAGAGCTGTCTGAGGGGCCACCTCCTGGGCTTAAGTCTTCTGAATAAAACAATTCTCAACTTCTAGGTTGTGGGTTATTTTTTAGTGGACAGCAGCTATCAAGTTCAGTGATGAACTGTATGGAAGACGGGATTAAGGTATCGAGATGGGGTCTTGACCACATCCTGGTCAGCCTGGGGTGATTTCCTCTTTGGCCAGGGGTTTTGGCTTTTTTCTTTACGAAAAAGTCATTGTGTGACTTTCAAGGCAGTGATAATGTAGAGTGAAGCCAGAAACCCAAGGGCAGTGGTGGGGGCAGTTTTACATCCTCTCTCCTCTTTGCCTTTTCTTCCATTTTGCACCTTTCCCCCTTCTTTGCTTTCTTCCTTCCCGTCTCCATAGGGGGCCATATGAAAGAACTCATTATCTTTTATTTTGTAGTTCTTATTGAATAAAAATTTTATGATTCATGTTGTTCAATTTAAAGTAGGCAAATTGAATATTTTACATGGAATTCTCTCTTTAAAAAAATCAAAACTTCAGTAAAACCATACTGTGTTCCTTTAGGCAAAATATTTTTTAAAATTGTTTTTTATTAAAAGGATGTACATATATACATAGAAGAGACTAGAAAGGGTACATAAAATGCCAACAGCATATCAAGGTGGTAAGATTATCAGTTATTTTTGCTTTTTTTATTTTCTAAATTTTCTTCTATAAATATATTAATGTTATCAAATATAGAGAAAGAAAAATGCACGGGCCTGATGATCAAGCTCACATACTTGAAAGGAACTCATCCTGAGAGAATGCTGAAGAAACTATATCCTTACAGATTCGAAAGATGTATGTTTATATGCACATCTCCTTATATATCCAAAGGTTTAGCTGTAAGGATGAAGCATTATCATAATCAAAGAGTTAAAGCAACCTAAATTAGCTTAATTATGGTAAATCTCTAAAATGGAATAGTAGGAAGCCATTAAAAATGATGTTGCCTGTGAATATTTAATGATATGGAAACATTTTATAACACTGAATGGAAAAGTAAGTTACAGATTGGTTTGTATCATTTGATTCCATCTCTTTTGTAAGAAATCTATACATACGTAGAAACATAGAAGATTTAAAACATAAAAGATCTGTTAACAGTGTTCAGAGAATGGGGATTCCTGGGTGTTTATTTTCTTTCGTTGTGTGTGTGTGTGTAATTTTTCTGTAAAGAATCAATATTGCTGTCATAAAAATTGGAAAAGTTTATTTCAATTTTAGAAAATTGCCTCTGAGTGAGAACCTGTGATTTAAACTCGGCCTTTTACCCCCATTGTTAAATTTACCTTCTTCTACTTTGAAGAGAATTAAAGCATTGAGCTTAAATTGGCAAATGTATTTGTGAATGGTTTATTGATAATTACAATGGCTGAGAGTTTTAACTGCCATTTGTATCAATGAATAGTTTTCTTTTTTCTTTTCTGTTGTGTTTGGAGAGGCAGCAGTGCTGTTTATCATATTTTATGTAGATTAGAAGCCTCATCTTTGTAATGGGAAGCTAAATAATGACGCTTGTTCAGAATGGTGTTACAGTAAATGAAGCTCTGAGCCCACAGGCCTAGCAATGGTGCCTGTGATTTCAGAATTCGGAAGCTATTTCTGTGTTTGTTGAGGTTTTGCAGTTAAGGTCCCTGGGCCAAGGCTGTCTCCTAGAAGGCTGGCTCCAAAGTAATTGGTAAATTACTAAAGAAGACATTGGCCTTGCTCTGTAGCAACTTAAAATTTTACTGTGATAAACTCATTACAAAACAATTACATTAAGTTTGAGCTTGGTGCATAACCAGTAATAACAGATATGCACAGCTGACATTTATTTCAGAAAGATAAGACCTGGATGGGCAGCGAGAGTCGGTCTCTGATAAGCCCTTCCACCCTGGAAACCTCAGAGCCACCACGGTACTCGGTACAGGGTAGGAGCTTGAAAATACTTGCTGAATGAACCGCTGACTTGGCTTTTCAAACCTGGGCTCCTGTGTACACAAGCCTGGATCATGTAACTGCAGGATGAGAAAGTGGACGTTACATGCAAGCATTTTGAGACTAAGATTAAATGAATGGTCCAGAATCACAGATGATTCCCGACTCTCAACCCTGCTGACGATGTGTCAGGTGCACCATTGATTCAGTACCTGCAGCGGCAAGTGGCAGGCGCGTTCCGTGATGACTTTCCTGTGGGAGGCCTGCTGATTTGGGAAAGGTTCAGATATTCTGTTGCCTTAAATCGAGCAAAGAAGGTCGGTGGCATCACTAGGGCTGGTTCTCAGGTCTCCTGACTCCTGGCTTCTCCCGTTTAGTTTAGTGTTTCTGGGTAGTCCTCTGACAGTTGACCGCCTGTACTGTCTTTTACTAGGCTGCCTAGATGGGCTTTGATGTGTCCACCCTGCCCAACACAAACATCAGTGCTTCTGCTGGGTGGGTTTGTGGGGGTGCAGTCCGCAGATGCTTGTATCTGTGTTCCACTGGAGTTCAGCCACAGTCTCTTCATGCTGAACCGTCCTGGGCTGGGGGCAGAAGAACACAGAGATGTGGGCCTCCAGGAACTTACCATCAGTTACTAATTTGAGCTCAGCCTGGCCCTTGAACACGGGCCATAGGTTTCTAGATTGGGAGGTGGGGGAGAAGGGTGGGGTGGGGGAGATCCTTTAGTGTATAGGATTGGCTTTCTGCCTGCTGGCCTAATTTCTGATTGTTTCAAAGAATCGGTATCCAAGTGGGATATTGTTGTGTTCTGGCACCGCAAGCAGCCTGTGTTGCCTTGGTGGTGTGCTTGAGTTGGTTGCAGAGGATTTAAAGTAAAGGGCCTGAGAAGGGAGCAAGGTCAGTATGTGGAGGTGGTGGTAGGGGTGGGGTTCCTGTGTGGCCTGTATTTAAAACAATTTTTTTTCAATGGGGACCATTTTTAAAGTCTTTATTGAATTTGTTACAATATTGCTTCTGTTTCATGTTTTGGATTCTGGCCACAAGGCATGTGGGATCTTAGCTCCCCAACCAGGGATCGGAACCCGCACCCCCTGCGTTGGAAGGTGAAGTCTTAACCACTGGACCGCCGGGGAAGTCCCTGGCCTGTATTTTTTGATACAAGCTATTTTATGTGCGAGCCACGCCACATTCAAAAGTGTACATCTGATGGAAAGACGGAATGTACTAAAATTTACCTCTTTAAAAAATAAAATGTACCTCTTGAATGGTGTAAAACTGAACTGAATAGCAATCAGATACTTCATTTTATAGTTGTTACAAATAATATCTTGGGGGTAATATGGGTGAAAAAGGCAGGATGTTTTATGTAGGATAAAATCCTGAAAATTCTTATCTTTTTTTTTTTTTTTTAAGCAAATCTGCGTCTTTTTTTTTTTAAAGCTCTTTATTGGAATATAATTGCTTTACACTGTTGTGCCAATTTTTGAGAAACACCAAGTGATTTTTTTCTTATTAGTAACGTATATATGGCAATCCCAATCTCCCAATTCATCCCATCCCCACCCCCGCCCTTTCCCCACTTTTTATGTACTTTTGCAACTGAAAGAGGCATCTTCTCTTCTGCTCCAAGCAGATGCTGCTACTACTTGGAGGAAGATTCACCAGCTGTGGCACAGCTGGTCCCCCAGGCCTTTTCACAGCTGCCTGTAAAACCCACATGTGTTGTCATTCCCCTCCATACTTGCTTAGAAATCACTCGCAGCATTTTAGAGCATATCCCAACAACACCTGTGAATTTTCCCTCTGGTAAATTTTTCCTGAGGTTGGTTGCTTCTCTTCAGAGCCTCCTGGACTTAGATGTATTTGCCTGAGATTGATGAAGGTTTTGGAGGAGTGAAGTGGTTAAGAGCATTTCTTGCAGTGTCACCTGCTTGGTAGCTCTCTGTTTGTGACCTGATTTCCAGCATCTTCTCTCCTCCAGCTGCACAGAACCACTGGCCGGAACCCACCCACGTCTTGCTCACTGGTCAGGGCTGTCTCTGATTTGATACATCCTTGTTCTTCAGCTGGTCTCTTCACTCAGTAGTAGAGGTGCCTTCCTCCTATTTTTTCATCAGAATTGGCTCTTGGCTGTTATGTTTTGGGGACACACTGGCTTTTTGCTTCTTTTTTCCCATCCGTCTTGGCAGTGTCATTCTTGGTCACCGAATCACCAGGTGTTGGATGCGGGAATGAGGTGGTAGCGAATGGGGAAGCCTGGGAAGATGATTTGGGTCGGCAAGCACAAAAGTTGTCCTAGAGCGGCCGAAGCAGCCGGGATTCGGGTGGGCCGCCTCTTGGAGAATGGATGAGGGACGTGAGGGGCTCACAGCTGCAGTGTGCACGAGCCGCCACCAGAGGGTGATGGCGGCTTCCCGGCCCAGCTCAGGGGTGCCCCCTCCTGCTGAAGGTCTCTGAGAGCCTAGCCTTGAACAGGTACTCCCGCCACTGTCACTCAGGTGAAAGAATGGTCTTATAAGGAACCTGTATATCCCATTTTGAGAAATAATTACCTTTTAAAAGGGAACATTAAAGAAAAAAAAGGCTTTCGGGCTCAATTAAGAGCCTGTTTTTTCCCTAAACACTCTTTGCTCTCAAAAGTGGGCTCTTGGCCTTGAAGCGGGAAGTTAGAGGGGATTGGGGACAGACACCTGCTCTAACGTGGGCTGCAACTTGGTGTCCCTGGCAGAATTGGGGCTGAGGGGCCGTATTTCCTGTCTTTGACCATTGTACACACAAAAAATAATTATTAAATCCCCCCCCACCCCCCAACTTATTGCAGACATTGGTTTAAAACAGTAGGAGCAACATCATTTGCCGCTGGACCTGGGTTGCGTCAGTTTTTCAACTGAGGAAGGTTACAGGGTGGTTGTGGTTGATTTAGGGCAGCCTTTTAGAGCCTTTGCTGCTGAAGGCTGAGTGTCTCTACTCGGGACCTCACTGATTCCTCACACAGTCCCTGCTGGAGGTTTCAAGGCTCTATTTTCTGTAGATGAGGAAGCCAGAGGTGTGTTAGGCCAGGAACTTGCCCGATGTCCCCCAGCTAGTAAGGTGATGGAGGTGGAAACCAAACTTCGTTCTGTCGGGAAATACATGCTCATTCCGTGTATATAAGGACCATGGAACAATTGTTTAAGCGGTAGAATCCAGAGGGTTTTCTGCTTTCCTGGAATGCCCTTCCTTTCAACATTGGCGTGAACGTGCCGGGGGTGGGATGGGGGGGAATGCCATTAATTTTCAAGAAGGGACATTCTGTGTGCCTTGAGGTTCCAAAGGTTCCAGGTCACCTGTGAGCTGGCTGTTAAGTTTCTTGTTTTGCTGTGGGGCAGTGTTGTAGGACATGGTTTGAATTGTCTCTGGTGTTGCTTGAACCCACAAAGGTCCCCCTCTAGCTCGGCTCTGGTTCCGCTCCCTCCGACGAGCCGCTCCCTCTTCCCCACGTCTGAATCCAGTCCCGATTGCAGTGAGGTGCCAGCCGCAGCAGCAGCTCCCAGCCCAGACAGGCTGCAGCAAGGCACCGACCGGTACAGCTCCGGGGTGTCTGGGGTGGGCGGCTCTCAGCCGAGCCCCACCTGGGCGGTAGCTGCCGCAGAGCCCTCCCCTCGGCCCCTCCCTCGGACAGGGCACCTCCTGCTCCAGGCTGTTGATCACCTGTCGACAGGGGGACCCGGCAGAGTCCAGGATTTCTCCTCACTGCTGCTGTTGTCAGGGGAAACCGACCGCCGTCTGCATCCAGACCAGCCTTGCTCTGTCCCTCTCCCCTTTAAAGAGAGGTCTTCTTGCCTGGCATCTGGTAAGTAAGTGCCACGAAGGATTCTGTTTTCCTTGGTTTAACATCAGGAACGTGTTCTCCTGTAACAGATCCATTAGCTTTAATCTAAATGTGCCAGGATTTGGGGGATCGTTTGGTCCTTCTTTCCTTGTCTTTCTCTCTCTCTCTCTCCTTTCATTTTTTCCTCTTACCTCCCTCCCTCTCTCCTTCTTTCTCTCTTTCCTTTTTTCTCTTTTTCTCTTTCCTTCTTTCTCTCTTCCCTTCTCTCTCTTTTTCTATTTCCCTCTCTTTCTCTCTCTATCATGTCCATTAAATATTTTTTTGGCATGCTTCAAAAATCAGAATATAGACAGTGAAAAATTATTTGTGTTTCACCTGTGTCATCTTGTTTGAAACCTGTTTTCTTTTCAGTGCACTGAAAAATGATTATACAGCCACGGCTCTGGTGCCTCCCTCCCCCTGCCTCCCCTTTATGAATAAATTACTGCATCTGTCATCGCTGTGTTCCTGAAATGTCGAAAATAGACACAGTGGAAGGGATCTGTCATGAAGAGTTTGGAAAATTGGTACAAAACCCCAGGTGAAATGAGGACAGACCTATTTAAGAAAATTTTTTTAGACTTCATTGTGTATTAAGTTCAGATTAAAGCATAGCTAATGCAGTCAGCGAGGTCGAGGTGGGACAGGGGTCCGCCTCTTTGTTTTAGATTTACCTCCTGGGATACAAGCACCTTCCTCGTTTGTTTTATAACCTTTACAGGAAGTGCTTGAGGATGAGTCACATGACTCCTCACTTTAGTTTTCACTTGTGTTCAGAGATTACACGGTTTTGCTCTTATATGGATAGAGCTCAGGGATGAACTTCTAAAAATTGTAAATGAGGTGCTTGATGATTAGATCATTGTTCATTGTCTTTTGCCCACGTTGCTGAGCCTCCAGACATAGAAACTTGTATTCCCTTTAGGAGAAAAGAAAACCGGCACTTACATTTTCTGGACTCTGAGTTAAGGAGTACTCAGGCTAAATGCCATTAAAAGGAGTGAATCTCCAGGATCCTGTTGTCTTTCCATCTGAGGTTAACCTCACTAACAGGAATTAGTGTGGCTTTACATTTTTACACTTCAGTCACAAATAATGCCCTGTGGCAAATGTGTACCTGAATACCGGCATGGAAAACCGGGGCAGTGCTTGCTCTTTGGGGATGAGTCCACCCGTAAACGACGAGAAACTCGGGCTGCCTTAGACAAAGCATGAGCGAGGAGCTGGTGCTAGTTTTTATGAAGGGAAGAAGCCAGAGCCCACACAGCAGCTTGAGGCATGTCAGAAAGAACACTTGTTGGGAATCTTGAAAACCTTGGCTCTTTGTAAGGTGTGAAATTGAACTTCTGACCCTGTTTGTTTGTTGGTGATTCCTTGTTGTGCCTGAGAGTTGAGTGGCATTGAGTCCCCGGATGTGGAAGAAACAGCTTTAATAAAGAGGGACCTGCCATCCTTTTGGTGTAGGCCTTGCAACTGTAGAATCAAAACCATCACCTTAAAAGGAGATGTTTCCCCCGGAGAAATGGGAAATTGCAGACACAGACCCTGCAAACTTCACCTGTTTATACTTCCTTACCTGTACTCTCCCTTGCAGGTGAGGGGACAGTTACACCTCATGAGGGGTAAGGAAGAACAGAAAATAAATCCTAGAGAATTAGCTGCAGCTCTGGGTGGAGAACAGCGGTGGAAGAACAGCAAGAGATGCCCCCCTCCCTCCCAAGATGCCCCTGTTTGGTTCTGCCCTGCCCGTGCCATTGCAGTGCCCTTCTCCCGAAATGACCCAAACCGGGTGTTTGGCAACAAGAGGCTGCAACTTTATCTAAATGCATTTTTGCAGCTTGTGAACCCTCATCCCTGCCAAGGGGCCTGGGCACCTGGTTAATGATCTTTAATGTAGACGATTCTGTGCCATGATTAGCATTTAGCTTGGTTAGTGCCCCACAGGCTGAACTCCGTGGTCCTCCTGTGTGATTGAGTCTCTGCCCGCCGTCTGCCCACCTGTGGGCGCTGGGCACAGCCGGTTCTGTCTTGACATGTGCTCTTTCCCTCAGGGTGGCGGTGGAGGTGGGGGGGGATTGGCGGGAGCCAGAAGAGGTGGAACCAAAGATCTTTGGCAGAAGGAGCAGCTGCAGAGCACCCTGCGTAGTGGAGGACTCCCGGGCGGCTTTCAGGCTCTGAGATCCAGAGCTGACCTAGTAAGTCTTTCCACTGAGCCTGCTCTAGGGACTTCTGTTCAGGTGATGGTGACGTTGGGTGATCAGCGTCTCCCAGCCGCAGGTGTTGACTGCCTGGGTCTCTTTAAAGTCACTTTGGCAACCATCTGTGCTTACCAGCTTCTTTCTGCTAAGACACTCATTGGCATCCTTCCATGAAGGAAGGAGGCATTTGGATGCAGCTTACAGATGGATAGAGTTAGCCCTTTCCATCTGATCTGAATAGGTTGTGGAGGTGACTTCTACATGGTCACACTGACATGTACAGAAAGAGAAGAAACAGCTTCCCTAACCACAAAAATGAGAAACAACCTTTTTTTGTTATAAGAAACAATTTTTAAAACCAGTTTTTATAAATCCAGTGGCAGCAACCCGCAATCTCTCAGGTTTCCCTTAAAACTTAGTCATCCTGTTTCACTGTTATTTATAAAATATTCCTCTCCACCCCACCCCTAAATTAAGCAGAGTGACATATAAAAAGACCTCAACACTTTTGTTGAAAGTATTTGTAAGGAAAGCACCTACTCCCATCAGATCTTTCCTCTCTCCTTGGCCTTAACCGTCTTCTAGGGAATGGGGTCTGTTTTAATCTCTGGTGGCAAAATGATCCTTGGGCAGCGTGCCCCATGGTCCTCGTAGGCGGAATGCGGGTGGGTTGGGTGGCACCAGTGGTCATGAGTTGTCCATTTTGGCCTCTTTCCCAGACCAACTCCTGCCTTGTGCTTGGGTGGTTTGGCTGCTGGTTGTAGAATCTGATGTTTACTTTAGAATCCTGGGATGGAGAGGAGGATGAATGATTTCTAACCCTTGTTTCAGATCCTTGTTTCTAGGGAATTGTCAAATCTCTGCATTCTTTTATTGGTTTTAAAAGTACTAACTCATAACAATTGAGGGGACAAAACATAATTTTGCTTCTTTGGTCATCCACAGTGATTATATTTTCTGAGACAAATACTGGTTTACATGTTTAATAAAAGATTTTTTAAGAAATCATTTAATTCACGTTGAAATCTTACATTGCTATTGAAATATTATACTTATTTCTATGTATTATGAATTGCTGCAAGGCAGTGCTTCTCAACCAGGGTTGATTTGACCTCCTCTCCCCGCTCCAGGGGACATTTGACAATGTTTGGAGACATTTTTGACTGTCCTTGAGTGGGGACAGCCCAGGGCTGCTACACAACCTTCTGCAGTGCACAGGGACAGCCCTCCACCACAAGCAGGTGTCCAGCCAGCCTCAGGAGTGCCAAGGTTGTCAAGCCTTGCTTTAAGGAATGTGCAAAGCTAGAAATGCCGTGGAAAATCTGAAAGCTCTGAGTAGCCTGTCCATAAGAGTAAAAGTTTGATTTTTGCAAAAGTGCTCAATTGGGCCACGTTGAATTAACAGATTAGTGGAGGATGTGAATGATATAGCATTAATACAATGCATTTCTTTCAATTTCAAATTATTGGCCAAGTATCTTCTTTTAACCTAATTTATTTAGTAGTTGCTTGGTAGTTTGCTAATGTGAACGACCTGAATGGAGGGTTAATTTTCATTGGCAGGCAGGAAAAGCGCTCTCCATTTGTGGTGGAAATCACTCCACGGCAGCGGGTGGGAGGGACCCTGTTGTGGTCATGTTGTCTGAGTCCCCCTGTGGCCAGTGACAGGACAGGGATATCCCAGCCGTTAACCTCGCTGTGGAGACTGAAATAAGAAAGGGTTGTGGAATTTCAGATACAGAAGGGGATCTGAAGAATCAGTTTAGTCTAACACCTAGTTTGAGATAAACTCTAGCCCAGAAAGATTAACTTCCCTTTTCTAACCATTCTGATGTGGTTTCTCTGTCAATTCAGTTCTTGGGGAAATTTTTGCTTATTTGTTGAATTCACTTTCCATTAGTCGTGTGTTCATTTTCGACACCTTTTGTTGTCATCCCACCTTGCTCTTTGAAAACTTCAAGGTTAACTTTTTATGTGTTTACTTCTTGACGCCTTAATTAGATCAAACTAGCCTTGGGGATGGGACGATGGCTTACACACCCAGAGGAGTGTTTTGTAAGTTTTGGACCCCAAGAAGCTATTTGTTGACCTGAGTTAAATGACACTCATCATGAATGAACCAGTCTTAGTACCTAGAACTGACTTCCAGGTTGGTGTCTTTCATACAACTACTCACTTTTCATACATGGAAACTCATTATGTATTTGATAAATGTAGGTTAAGATGGTGGTTTCTACAGCTATAGATCAGGGTTCATCTCTTGAAGAGCTATGTCTTAATGGTGACTTCATCCAATATTTGTATTTTTCTTGGGCTTAGCATGCCTTGGGAAGTGTCATTTTAGTATTTTATGCTTGTATTTATTATATTTGCTTAAATAGCCTTCCTATGGTTGAATTTTAAATTGAAAGAAAGCCAAAATTGCATTCTGGAACAGGAAAAGGACATTAGGGAAAAACAGGATATAATGGAATAAAGTATGAACTTTAGTTAATGATGATATATTAACCTTGATTCTTTAATTATGACAAGTGTACCAGGCTAATGTAACCTGTTAATAGTGGGAGAAACCAGATATGAGATACATGGGAACTCTGTGTACTGTCTTTGCAATCATTCTGTAAGTCTAAAATGTTCTAAGGTTAAAAGTTTATTAAAAATTGCTGTCATTTTGTTAAAGGATATAGTAGTAAATTTTATTGTTTTGTTTTTTCTTTGGGATAGTCTGCTGCTACAGAGCTGAATTCCTTGTTTGCCTCTTAGCTTTTTGCTTAGGATAGTCATGAAGTGCCCCTTTCCAAAATGTGCCCAAATTGGTTTAAATAACTTTTCAAACCATATCATGTGATTTTACTGTGCCTGCCATTGCGCTCATTTCTAGGTGGTATATTTAAAAGACTAGACAGAATTATCAGGTTAAAAAGTTACATCAACAGAAAGTGTATTTGTAGGTGCCAATTGAAATACTATGGGCTGGGAATGCTGCCGGCAGTGAGCTAGTTGGACAATGGGACGTGTCCCCTTTTTTTGCTGGGCCTCCCAAGGCTTCTGGGTGACAGATGTCCCTGCCTCATTGCAGTCTCGTGTAACTCAATGCCTCTAAAACTAGAATAAGCAATTGTGGGTTCATCAAGCCACAAAGTATACGTGTGGGTCTATTGTATTTGATAAGTCACTAAAAATGTTATTTTCGTGTTAAAATCAACATAGGTGTATTGTGCGGTAAGTAAAAATTAGCATGAATTTTTAAAGTTTGCTTGAAATCGGTGGCAGTGTCCTCAGGCCCGTAGCCACCACCCCGCTGCTCTGTTGTGTGGGTGCTGGGGGTGCAGTACAAAAAGCACTGGACATGGAGATAGACACATTGGACTTTGAATCAGTTTGAGGCAATTACCTCAGCTGTGAGTGGGCATAATTGTCATCCTGCAATTTTGTTGTGAAAAGGGAATGAGATAATATAAGGTATATTTGAATAAAGTAAGATCTTACAGATGCTGAATATGTTACTTTACAGTAGGAGGCAACCGCCCTCCCCACTTACAGGTAGAGGTTATATTAAGAGTGCTGACATTCTTGGTGGACAAAGGTTGGCTTTGGTGCCAACCCATGCTCTCTCTTGTTCTTGCTTGGTGTGCATGTGTGTTACTGTTGGATAAAGACGGTTGCTTACAAAGTTGATTTTTAAAAAATGATTCAAACATATACAATCGTAGAGAAAATTACATGATGGCAAACAACATAATGAAATCCCATCACCCAACTTCAACAGTTATTAACATTTTGCCATTTTTAATTGCTATGGAATGCAGTTTAATATTTCTGTGCCATTCTTTTAACCTTAGCATGAGATCCCATTAGGGATGCAGGATTAAAAACACATTTCAAAGGCAAGTAAAATAATATTTCTCCATATGATTGCACTACCAACTTGATATATTGTTAGTTTTATTTGTTCCACTGTTTTTCTTTTTCTAAATTTAATTCTCTTCTTTAATTGACCAAGTCATAACTATAGTATTAGTTGTATTAAGTTAACCATCCGTGTCCCCCTACAGGTAACCATTTTTTTTTTTTTTTAGATTTGGGGTTCTCCACTCTCCTTTTTGGAAATGTAAGCAAATATATGCATATGTTTTGTATTCTTTCTTATTCCTTAAGTAGCAGAATATATATGCTGTCCTGAGCCCTGATTTATTTATTTATTCACTTAGAACCATATCCTAGAGCTCACTCAGTATCAGTATATAGAGAAGTTCCTGTGTCTTTTCCAGCTGTTAGTACGCCCTCGTATGGATGTACCAGAGTTTATTCAGTCAGTCCCCTACTGATGGACATTCGGGTTGTTCCCAGACTTGTCCATTGTTTTGCAATAAATAGTCTTGTATGCACGTCATTTTGTATTTTTTGTCCAAACATTCCAGTAGGCATACGGGGATAAGACGAAAGAGACAAGTATATAAATTCCTTTTGTCTTGCAGAAGGATAGCTTCTCAGCAGTCCTTCCTTCCCTCTAGCTCTAGCCTCCCCTTTGACACCAGTTTTAAGAGGTGAAGCTCTTCAGGCTATAAACCTCCCTTCCTGCTCCAAGTTTTTAAAGCTAGAAAGAGACCTTGGAGATGGGCCTGTCTTCCTCATGTTGTAGATGAAACCCAGAAAGTGAGCGGAGAGCTTTGAGCCCAGCTCCCCTGAGCTCCACCCAGCAGGCGACGGTCTTTGTTAAACTCTTCTCCTCTCTGCCGTCCCACTGGCCAGGCTCTCCTCGAAGGCAGTGTTACTCAAAGCATGGTCTACGGACCTGCAGCGTCACTGGGGAGCTTGCTAGAGATGCAGAATATCAGGCCTTGCCCCAGAGGTACTGAATCAGAGCCTACTTTCAATTGGATTCCCAGATGACTAACAGTCAAGTTTGAGAGCGCTGGTCTGGTGGCTGCCTTTAGAAACAGCTGTGGTTTATCAGCAAGGATGGTGTAGGTCTTTTCCAACAAGTGGACCTACCCCCTCCTCCTGATGCACCCCTCCCGTCTGCCTGTCCCTGCCCCACACCGACCTCCAACCCCGCCCCCATAAGGGGTTCAGTATTAGTCTCTTAGGGGTGGGGTCTTTTCTGATTATTCTGCTTCCATTTTCCCTTCACACGCAACCTTCATCTTTCTGGATTTATCTCTGTTATATCATGCTCTTCATGTTGGGCAGGTGCTCTTACTTTTGTTTCATGACTCTGTTCATGCTGACTTGTGTGTTTATTGAGTTTAGTGTGCACCTTCTCATCATTGATGTTAAGGGCTTTAAAATGCTTGCTTATTGTGTAAGAGTTCCATTATTTTTATTGTTATTATTACTGTCATTAGTTCCATTTCTTCTCTTTACTACTGCTGTGGGGTGTGTGTACCTATATCCGTACCTATAACTATAACTGATATTTGGCCTCAGTGCATACGTAATTAACTTAATTGTAAATTACTCCTTAAATTATCCACAAACGGAACTGGCAGCCAAAGTGACTGCAAGTGGTGAAATTAATTGTCTTAATACGATCCTTCTACTGTTGAATTAGCTATTTCCAGTCTTAGATTTGAGTTTTCGAAGGTCAATTTTTGGAAAGTGGAAGTAATAATTTATCTAGATTCAGTGCTGAGGTTTAGTACACTGGAGGAAAGATTTTAGTGTAATAATATGCAGTGTTGGTAAATGTACAAGAATAAAAGTTTTTTTTTTTTAAAGGCAGCAGCTTTTTATACTAAGAAACAGATGATCTTTTTTTCTAAACTATGTTAGCTGCACCCAAATTAGTAAATGTTAAAATAACTATGACTGGTAAAAACATTTTTCAAATTCTTTTTCCTTTTTATATAATTAAATGAAATTCTCCATTTGGTAGTTGATCTCTCAGATAAATTAAGTCTTGCCAGACTGTCTGAGGAGATAGTGAATCAGACCCTAAAAACTTGTAGCATTTGAAAAATAACTATGTACTGCAATTTATCAGGGCATAATTAAAGGAAAATTTTCAGTATTTTAAAATTTGTACTAGTAAAATTTATCTTGGTTTAGGTGAATCCAGTTCATGTCTGCTGCTGTGAAAAAAAACAGGTCATTGCTTCTAGTCACAGACAATAACCAGTTTCAAAGAATAACTTTTAATTTTTAAAAATTCAACCCTTTTTGAATTTGAAGGCCTCATTGACCTTAGTAACATCTGCACACCACTCTTTAGGTACTAGTACATTTATAAAATAGTTCAGGATGATTCATTTTTCTCACAAGCATTTTTTTGTTTTTGGTGTATGTGTGACAGGCGATCATCTGGAATACAGAGAGGATTAAGTCCTTTGACTTCCAGGTACTTAGGCTAATAGAAACCTCAAAATCTTCACTGGGAAGGGTATCTTGGGATCACTGTAGCCAAATGAATGAATAGGTATCTAAATAGATGAAAGTTACTCTTGCTATGATATTTGACATTATCTTGACTGATACATGAGAATTGCATATGTTTCTGAGCTTTATCTAGTGTTTTGAAAATTAGGTTAAGAATTTTCATCATGGTGATAGCATTAAACATTCATTACATAAAAGGTTTCATGAGTATTGTACATCTTTGTGAGAGTCAGTTATGTAAAAGTTGAAAAAAGGAAGAAGGTACTAAAACACTAGAAAGGAGATCAAATTCAAATAGTTTGCAAGGTGAAATAAAACTCGCCAACCGTAAAATCTGACAGGGTACAATGAAGAAATAAAAGAAAAAAAATAGATTAAATAAAAAGTAGGAAAGAGGAATTCGTGATATCAAGTAGAATGCATCAGATGCAAATATCCAATAGCCCATGAGCTCTTCGATACAAGATATTTGGGTTGAGAGTTAAACTCTTTGGATGAATATTATCTTACGAGTAATCCCAAGATATTCTAAGATCTAAGATCCAGTAAAATAAGTAATGTAGAATCAGTGGTCATGACTATGACCCATTTGTACTTCCTGCTCGTTAGATCATTAGTCCTCTTAATTAATTGATAGTGAACTAAGGCGGTGTTTTGGTCACTAGCATCTAACTAGTACTTAAAACACTAGGCTAACTAACCCTCCTGGTAATCTGTTATGTTCACAAATGGCCAGAGGAATAACAGAGATTAAAGAAAGATAAACACAGTCACCTGGCAAAAATATTTGGTCTTTCTCAAGATGATGGAAGTTATATTTAGGAGAAGTGTTTTTGGTAAAAATATTTGAAAGTTTGTTTTATCATCAGAAGTAGCTTGTGTTATTTTGCCTGGAGGGAAGGGTGTGTGTGAGAGAGGAAGGGGCAGAGAGCAGCAGCTGATACAGGCACTGTGTGGAGTTTGTCAATTGGGAGAAGGAAATGAGATGATTAAGTTAATTGGTGTCAAATAAGAATAGAAAACACGTGGGAAGTAGAATCTTGAAATTTCAGGGCTTTTCGTTAGTCATTAGTTGAAGACTTAGGAGAAAATAATGGAAACCACCAGTAATTAAGAAAAGAAAGAAAATTATTGGGAAAAAAGATCCCATGTCCTTTTCTTGGTGTTCAGGTAGAGTGTAGTTCTGGTCCAGCCCAATTCCCCTCTCACGTCCTTTTCTGTTAACTCTGATCTTGACAAGCTGAATGGCCTGCATTCCCTGTGTACGTCCTGAGTTTCTTTTCCTCTGTGCTATTCTTTGAGCTATGCCCCCGGTCCTCCTTCTCCCTCTGTGTGTCTGAGCCCTGCTTACCTGTTGAGTCCCAGTTCTGATTCCAACTTCTGTATGAAGGCCTCCTTAATTCTTTTCATTTCTCATAATTGAAATAGGGCGATTCTCAGCATCTCAAAGATGCTCCCCTTTGCACTGAGTTTGCGATTTGTTGAAACTTGCAGCATGAGCATGGTTAGTTGAGTTTGGTGAAGTCAGTTTAAAGGTTACACCAAGTTTTATACTTGGACAAAACCTCCTGTCTTCAGACTTCAGTCCTTAGAGGAGGGGATGAATCCACCTCTGCCTCACACGGTAAGTTGAGAGTAGGGAGCTGGTGTTAGGGTTTAAAATTTGTGGGAGAAGTAATACAACAAAGTGGAGAGAGGACAGTGAGAGCAGAGGCAAGGGGACAGGCTACACCACTAAAGTGACAGCAGAATTGCTGGCTAGTCTGGAAGCATTATGGACACTATGTTTGGGGGAGGGCTTGGGGTCTGTCTCTCCCTGACCTCATCAGGCACATGCAACAGCACTAACAAGCTGGCAGGAAGCAATCACATTCCCACCTGGGCACCTTGTACATCATCAGCACGGTACCCACTGTGATGGGCGGACCCTCCCAACCCTCCCTGCCCAAGAAAAAGCCTCTATGAGTGCCTTTCTTCCCTCTTGCCCTCTGCACTATGAGAATACACTGTAGTTCTGCCATCTCCTCTCCTCTTTTTAAGCTTTAGCATATAATTGTTTGCTAAGAATAGAAACAAATATTTCTGCCAGAAAGTGAAATTTTAAGTACTTCAAAGGATAATATGAGAATATCTGGAAATGCCAGGCAGCTCAAACAGGCTATGCCTTGAGCAGGGCAAGTAGCCGATTGCCATTGAACTTCGGTAAACACAGATTACTCTATTTCCTTTCGACAGAGGAGAGCCAGTGCTGCGCAGAAAAAAAGGCAGCCAACCAAAGACCTCATTTTAAAGATTTTTCTGGAGAATTGAAAAAAATTGCTTGTTTATAGCCAGTACTGGGCCATGGATATGAACCTATGACTCTCAGTTCTGGCATAGTCCCCACCCCTGCAGGGTGGATTTAGGCAGGCAGGGTTATGTGCATACAGGTATGTAGACTTGATAGCTTAGGGCCCCCAAGCTCTACTGCACCTTTTTTTTTTTTTAAAAACACATCTGAGACTTAGTAGCTGTGGTATCCATGGCAACCCACCAGTGATATTGCCAGGGGCCCAGGCACACCCTTGACCTTGCCTCTGTGCTCACACAGGCACAGGTATCTGACATCTGGCTGTTGATCAGGATATACAAATTGCTTAGACAGGATGTTATAAGAGGTGAAATTGTGGTCCTTTCCCCAAAAGCAGTGCATAGGGAAGGGATATATTATTTCCTCACTGTTTTCAGAGACCCTTGGGAACATTAAACGGTTCCTATTACCAAAGAGTTCCTGTTACAATGGAGCTTTAATAGTAACCTTTTATTTACTGGGATTCACTGGGGAAAACATTTAGGGACAAAGTGAGAAAACAATTGAATAGAGAACATGTTAAAAATTTCTTTTGGGTTTTGGATCTTACCAGGACTTAGGGTAGCAACCCAAATAGAAGTATTTACTTTAATCAACAAATAAACTATTAGCACGTTGGTTGTTTACACATGAGTCAGAGCTTCTAAAATTTGTTCCCATAAGTAGGTTGAGCCTCCTTCTCTGCCTGTTGTCATAGGGTCTAAAAATGGAAACGTGAGTCCAAACATTTTCCAGATCATAAAAATAATCCTGATTATTAGAGCATAAATGAAAGTGCTATTATTTGAGCGTCATCTTCAAGTTCCCCTGGCCAGGTTGGGACCTTGTAAGTCTTCTAAAGTTCCCTGTAGTGAGGATTAAGGAAATAGTAGAAGCTTTGCTTCTGGCCTCAGACATTTTTCTAATTAGGTCAGAGCCGCTCACCCTGGGATAAGCAGACACTCTCAGTGTCCCTTTGGCATCGATTTTTAGGAGTTGCTGTCTGAAGCAATCACATAGGTCGCTTCTTAACATTGCTGAACCTGGGCACAGAGTGGGTTCTGAATAATTAGTTCTGATCACCTGAGAGTTTTGTATCAATCTGTCTTGAAGATGCAGCTCAAATGTGTTAGGCCACATTCTTACATTACTTAAGTTCCCTCTCATGACAAATCTTTGTTGATCCATGATCTTGTGGTGCCCTAGATTTGGAACATTGTTCTGACTACAGATAGAATTTTTAATATTAGGCTAAATGTATGCTGACCGAAACGTTTATTCTGGTCGTAATTTTTTTTAAAAAACCTATATATGCATCAAATCACTTTCCCCAAAATGTGAAATGCAGGCTGAAAATCTGCCAGTAAGAGAGAAGGTAGAGTTTTGTTTAAACTTGACCTGTGTTAAGGAAATGGTGATGACTCTTCCTCCTCCTTCCACTGGTTTATTAATCCTGTGCTCGTCAAATATCAACTAGTGGATTAGTTCCACTGTCTGCTTATATTGTGGCTCTTAAAATTTTCATCTTAGCTATTTTTCTTTCTTGTTCTGCATGAACATTCTAAATATTGTAGAACATATCACCTAGAAGGGGAAAGTACCTTCATTATTAAAAAAGATGAAAAGTAAAAGAATTGAAATCATAAGAAATTTGGAGGGAAAAAAACCAACTAAATAAAAATAAAGGACTAGGAAGGAGGAATTAAAAGATTACAAAGGTAAAAGTTAGAATTAATAAAACAGAAGATAAAATTTTAAAGGCTAAGTAAATCCAGTAGCTGCTTATTTGAAAGGACCAATAAACTGAACTCCCATCATCCTAACTGAGATAAAGGGACGGCAAAAATAGAGAAAAGAAATGAGAAGGGAGGCACAGGAGGGATTAATTGACTTTATAGGAAAATGCTACATGCAGTCCTCTGGAAACACATTTGAAAACGTTGAGTTGATTTCTTAGTAAAGTACAAATTACCAGAATTGATTCAAGAAGCATGGAAAACTTCAAAAGACCAGTTATTATAGAAGAGGTAGGAAAGGTGATTAAAAGTTACTATTGGAAAAGGTACCAGGATTCCATGGGTTTGCAGCTGAGTTTTATCTAATCTTTAAAAAACAGAAAATGTTGTATACTCTTGAGTGCATCAGAGAGCTGATGCACCATCATCAATAGTTTATTCCAGTAATGCTAGGGTGATTAAGGGTTAGGAATGCTTAAAACCGTCATCTACTTTTGTACCCCAGCATATTAAAGGAGAAGAGTTTATGACCAGATCAGTAGAGGCTGAAGAGTCATTTGATAATTTAAGCAACCATTCCTAAAACATTATAATCTAAAACACCAATAGGAATAAAAATAAATTGCTTAAAGGCTATTTATTCCCCCACCAAACCAACCAACAACAGATATTTTCTAAAAGGCAAAACACTTTCAATTAAAATTAGGAATTATAAACACCATACACAAAAGTAAACTCCAAATGGATTAAAGACCTACATGTAAGGCCAGACACTATCAAACTCCTAGAGGAAAACATAGGCAGAACACTATATGACATCCATCAAAGCGCCATCCTTTTTGACCCACCTCCTAGAATCATGGAAATAAAATCAAGAATAAACGAATGGGACCTCATGAAACTTAAAAGCTTTTGCACAGCAAAAGAAACCATAAACAAGACTAAAAGGCAACCCTCAGAGTGGGAAAAAATAATTGCCTATGAAACAACGGACAAAGGATTAACCTCCAAAATATACAAGCAGCTCATGAAGCTTAATACCAAAAAAGCAAATAACCCAATCCACAAATGGGCAGAAGACCTAAATAGACATTTCTCCAAAGAAGACATACAGATGGCCAACAAACACATGAAAAGATGCTCCACATCACTAATCATCAGAGCAATGCAAGTCAAAGCCACAATGAGGTATCACCTCACACCAGTCAGAATGGCCATCATCACAAAGTCTGGAAACAACAAATGTTGGAGAGGGTGTGGAGAAAAAGGAACTCTCCTGCACTGTTGGTGGGACTGTAAATTGGTACAGCCACTATGGAAAACAATTTGGAGGTTCCTTAAAAAACTACAAATAGAACTACCATATGATCCAGTAATCCCACTACTGGGCATATACCCAAAGAAAACCATAATCCCAAAAGAAACTTGTACCATAATGTTTATTGCAGCACTATTTACAATAGCCAGGACATGGAAGCAACCTAAATGCCCATCAACAAATGAATGGATACAGAAGATGTGGCATATATATACCATGGAATATTACTCAGCTATAAAAAGGGATGAGATGGAGCTATATGTAATGAGGTGGATAGAACTACAGTCTGTCATACAGAGTGAAGTAAGTCAGAAAGAGAAGGACAAATATTGTATGCTAACTCACATATACGGAATCTAAAAATGGTACTGTTGGACTCAGTGACCAGAACAAGGATGCAGATACAGAGAATGGACTGGAGAACTCGAGGTATGGGAGGGGGTGGGGGGTGAAGGGGAAACTGAGACGAAGCGAGAGAGTAACACAGACATATATATACTACCAACTGTAAAATAGTCAGTGGGAAGTTGTTGTATAACAAAGGGAGTCCAACTCGAGGATGGAAGATGCCTTTGAGGACTGGGGCGGGGAGGGTGGGGCGTCAAGGAAGGGAGGGAAGATGGTGATATGTGTATAAAAACGGATGATTGAACCTGGTGTACCCCCCCCCCCCAAAATAAATAAATAAATAAATAAATAAATAAATAAATAAAAATCTAAAAAAAAATAAAATAAAATTAGGAATTATAAAAGGACATCTGCTTTTACAATTATTTGACATTGTCTTAGAGGTTCTAGTGAATGTCGCAAGGCAGTGAAGTGTTTGCCTGCCTAGAAAATGCAAGAGCCCACGGTGGAAAAAAAATCTAAAATCAATTGGAAAAATTGTCATGGTATCTGGATTAAAAAAAAGCTCTAAAAATGATCATTTCTCTGTTTTGAAAACAAGCACCTGGAAATGGAAGTAAAGCATTTCTTTTCTCAATAGCAGCAAATAACATAGGAAGAAATTGACCAAGGATGGTACCTGTACCCTTTTAAGCGAAGGATATGAAATAAAAATATATACCATATACACATCAGTTATCCCAAAATTAATACATCTATTGCCATTTCTTTTAGAGTTTCCAAAGCAGTAGGGTTTTCCCTTTCTTTTTTTCTTTTTGAACTGACTGAAATAATCCTAAAGTTTATATAGAAGAATAAATGTATAATGCATGTGAAGAGTGCATACAAATATGGAAAATAAAACCAGTGGAGGAGGGGGGCAAACTTGGCTGACAAGTGATCACAATATGTAAG
Source organism: Hippopotamus amphibius kiboko (assembly GCF_030028045.1). Lineage (NCBI taxonomy): Eukaryota > Metazoa > Chordata > Mammalia > Artiodactyla > Hippopotamidae > Hippopotamus > Hippopotamus amphibius. The sequence goes on from NC_080196.1 coordinate 98,419,704, forward strand.
TAAGAAAGTCTTTGTGATCAGATCAGTTTGGTATTGATACAGGATTATGTAAATGGTTCAATGGAACAGAGTAGAGAATCCAGGACTGTGTATCCTTAAATTAAGCAAAAGAAGTTAATACATAATAAGGTGAACAGTTCAATACTGTTGAGAAAAGAATACACAGTTCATTTGATGGTACTAGCACAGCCATCTCTTTAAGGGGTTGGGGGGGAGATGGACCTCTATCTTACGTTATAATCAGAAATAAATTCCAGAATCTTCAAAAATGTAAATGTAAACAAGCAATTCAAATTTACAAGAAGATATGAGAAACTAGTTATATAATCTTGGAGTGAGAGGGAACTTCTTAGACAAGATTGAGTACCTGCAAGCTAAACAGTTGGGGAGGGGAATGTATAACATATATGACAGACAAGGGGTTACTGTCTATAATTCTTGTGAATTGGCAAGACAGACATGACTCAGGGAAAATGGACAAAGAATATAAACATGTGATTCCTAGAGAGCAAATGCAGACAGCCAGGAAGCTTATGAAAAACAATCCATATTTGCTAGGGAATTGCAGATTAAAACAACAGCGAGTCGTTACTTTAAACCCATCAGACTGGTTTAAAAAAAAAAGGATAACTTCTTGCTAGCAAGGATGTGATAGAAGTGGTAGTCTCATAATACTGATGGAAATGTGAATTACCATGCTTATTTGGAAAGCAGACTGGCAATGCATGTTAAAATTAAACATTAATATGCCTTTTTCCTAGGCAGTCTTTCTCCTGGATACCTGTCTTCTAAGAATAAAAGTGTCTGTACACAAAGGTATATGTAAAAGTTTGTTTATTGTACCATGTCATAGTATGCAGCCAATGAATGGGAAGAAGTCGGGATGGCAGAGAGGGAAGTAGAAATGTGTGGTCAGAGGGCCATCTGGATACAAACTTCTATTTAATCTCTCTAAGCCTCATTTTTCTCATTGGTAGAGCAGGGATGATACCAGTACCTATCTCAAGGGGTTATTGTTAAGATTAAAATAAATGATGCTCTTAAAGGGCTTAGTACAGTGCCTGTCGTGTGGTAAGAATTCCATCAAAATTAGCTGTTGCTGTTTTCAAAAAAATGGGATCATGATAGAGATACCAGATTGCAGTGTGTTTTTTTGTTTCCCCAGTTAGTATATCCACAATGACATGCAACACCATGTTTTAAAAGCTCTGTGGTATTTATTGATGTATCTGTGTGTGGGTGTTTTGTAGATAAATCCCTACAGTTGAATTTCTGGATGAAAGGACATGAACATGTACGGTATGATGTTCATAGATATTGGGGAATTGCCCTCCCGAGTATTATACTTGTTCCCCTGGTTCCAGTAGTCTCTGAGAGTACCAGTTTTTCCTATCCTCAGTGTTACTCCGTTTTATCAATCATTTAATCTTTGCCGTTATGGAAGGTAAAAATATTTTATGTCTTTAATCAGTGAGGTTGAGTATCTCTTCATATATTTGTATTTCCTCTTTTATGCAGTGCTAATTTGCAGTCCTTGTCCATTTTTCCTTAAGGTTGTTCATTTTTCATTGATTTGTAAGAAGTCTTTGTAGAATAGGAGGTCTAACTCCCATGTCTGTGATATGTTACACATGTTTTTCTCATTTGAATTACTGCATAGCTTATATAGATGCTTTTCACTGTAACATTGTGCTTTTAAATGTCCCTTTTTTGTGGCTTCTTGGAGAGCTAATGACTGTTTATATAGCATTATTTCTTTATGTTAAAAATAAGAGGTATCCTCCCTGCAATTGTGAAAGGGACACATACACATTTTTCTCAATCTGGAAAAAGAAATTAGAAGGAAAAAGCTACCAACAACAAAGAACATCACTCTTAGTATTTTGGCGTTTTTCTCTTAGTTATCTTTTGGTAGGGAATATGTATTTTTACATAATTAGCATCATAATGTAAGTAGGCTTTCATAGCCTATTTTTTGGCCACTTAACATTCCCATATGTGATATTCAGCATTCCATTTTCTCAGTGGACAATATCTTAATCATTTCTGTCCTGTTTAAATTTCTCATTTGTCATATAAGAGAGAAAAGGTGCAGTGAATATCTGTGAAAAATTTTTTAATTTGGATTAAGTTCTATACCTCCCTGGAAATGGAATTACTGAATCAAAGAATATTAGGATTTAAATACCTTGGTATGTATTCCCAGTTTGCTTTCCCAAAGCATGGTACCAGTTGATGCTTCCTTCAGCATAAAGACTCTTACTTCAACTTAATCAGAAGATGAGAGCCAGCTAGAAGGTCTAGGGGAAGAGCCTTCAGAAAGAGGCCCGGCCAATATGATGCAAGGCCTCACGTGGAAGTGAGTTTTTTCAGAGTTTGAGGAATATATGGCCAGTGGGGCTTTGGAGAGGAGTGGAGCAGACGGGAGCCGTGGCTCTTGAGGGCCGTATGGGCCACCGTGAGGAATTTGCATTTTATGCCTAAGGTTGCAGAAAGCCAGCAAAGAGAGCTGCCAGACAGACAGGCGAGTGGCTGGTGTGACCGTCGCTGCAGGTAAGAGTGGCCCTTGAGGCTGTTGCGGTAGCCTGTGTGAGAGAGGGTGGCTTGAACCACCTGGGCAGTAACTAACATCCAGGATGGAGAAAAGGGGATGGATGGGAGATTTTTTTTTTTGGCCATTGAGTCCTTAGGGCTGACCAATGGACTGGTGTGTGAGGGGTACAGAGAAAAACAGAATGGAGGAAGTTTTGGCTTGAGCAGCTGGCTGGATGGTGGCCACCGAGATGTGAAGGGTTAGCTGGGAACAGATGTGGAGGCAGAATCAGAAGCTCGTTAGGTCTCTTAGCCCTCCGGGTGGACATGTGAAGGAGATGATGCTAATTGAGAATGGAGCTCAAAAGAGAGATCAGGGTTGGATAGGTCTTTGGGGGCATCATTTGCATTTAGATGGTCTTTACAGCAAAGGACCTGGACCGCATCACAAAGGATGAGGTATTTCTTCCATGTGAAAATGTGTTCACGTTCCTGAGTAACTGCCCTAAAATAATGAACATTGGGAACACAAGTGCTTCATAAAGTGGGCATCAGTGTCTGTAAACTGTCAGGTTATAAATGCTTGGGACATACAAATCACTGGGTCCTGGCTAATGCCTTGAGCAGAGTAGATGCAGGATATGATGTTTACTGAGTGATGTTTAAAGATTCAAGAGACCTTTCCCCGTTCTTGATGAGACAATTTTCTTTTCAGATGTTTTGATAAAGTTACTAGCGACTTGATTGCATTAACCTGTGAAGCATGTAACCCACATCATCCTTTTTTTTGTAAGGCATTGGAAGAAAAGGTTAATCCAAGTTAGGAGGATTTGATTTAAGACATTGTGAGGAAATTCAAGACTGTATTATAATCACCAAACCTTGCCTGTGTTATGTAAAGATTTTTGCCTGTGTCATGTCATCCTTGTTTGGTTCAATTTATTCCTCCCCCTCCAAGTGTCCTAGTTTCTCTTCTAACTGTAGCTGGATTTGAACAAAACAGAAACTTGGTTATTTTTTTTTCTGCCTCAGTATTTGGATCCTTCATTTGGTTACTCATTCTTTATAAATAAGTGATAGTATATTCTTAGCAATTTTTAAATAATGCTTTAATGCTTTTTCCCCCCGATTAGACATTGGAAGAGATTAAGTATAAAGCAAGATGCACCTGTAATCTGATTAGCCAGAGAGAGAGCATTGGTTACCATTTTGTTTTATTTCCTTCTAGTCCTTTGGCTGTATTTATATATGCATATGGAAATAGTTTATGTATTTGGAATAATGCTATAATATTGTTTAGAATGAAGCTTTTTAACAAATATTTTATGGTGAACATTTTATGAAAACTTGTAATTATTTTTAGAAGCGTGTTTTTAAAGGCTGCAGAGTATGGGTAAATATATACTGGCTTTTATGGGGAAAAAAATCTGTAGAACTCAGTAACTGACAAATCCTCCTAAGATTAAAACTAAAAGCAAACAAAATAGAAACACTGGAAAGTCTTTGGAATGCTACTCTGAAGTTCAGATTTTCTGTTCTTAATAAGATCTTTGGAAGGAAGGAAGGAAGTCAGCCTTCATAGTTTTTTTTTATTCTTTTTGCTTATGTGAGCTTAAAATTTAATGACCTTTTATGTACTTCCTCTCCTTTCCATTGGAACATACTGATCCAAGGTGACCCTTTGTGGTGCTTCATAAAATCCCATCTTATAAACCATCCAGATCTTCTAAGTATGGTAAGCAATATTGAACAAATTTGGGGGGTAATTTATCAGAAGTGCTGGGAGCCATATGAAGGTTGTGCATTTGTGTAAGTAATTTGGAATTAAAGAATTGCCATGAAATTATAACACTTTAAAATTTAGAAAAATAAATGTCGAGGGATGGAAACAGCTTTCCTCTTGGCAGACTTCTGGTAGACCCACACCTGGTCACTCTGTGGCCTCTGCTTGTCAGTAAGGACTGTGGGGAATTCGGAGAAAGACTACCATCCTTTCCATTCCCTTTGCTAACTGCATTCTGCGAACATTGTGAAACTCATGTATCTGTCTTAAGTCACCAGCAACTTCCTGTTCATCAAATCCAGGGAGGCCTGAATCTGCTCAGCACACTCCCCTTTAACCTTATGTAGCCCTTGACACTTGTCTCTCTTGGCTTCTGGTTCCCCTCCTTTCCTCTCTGACCACTCCTTCTGTTGTGCCACCTTCTCCAAGACTGTAATCCCATTTTCTTATGTTTTTTTTTTAACCTTGGAAATATGGTAATGACTTCTGTTGCCTTGGTGGAGACTGACTCAGGTGCTTTAAAAATGTGTGTATGTAAATATGTACAGTTTCTAAATTGGGCTATGTATATAGTTTTATAGCTCACATTTTTAAACATTATACTGTGAATGTTTTCCCATGTTTTAAAATATCCCCTAAGGGCATGAGCATATAGATACCTGTAACTTATTTTCTCTGTGGTTGGACTTTAAGGTTGCTTAGTTTTTTTTTTTTTTTTTGTAATGAACTTCTTGACGCTCAACTTACACCCCTGATTGTCTGCTTGGAAAGATTCCTTGAGTTGGAATTAAGTCAAAAGGGATGAGTTTATTTGGCCCTCTGGATTGTCAATAGGCTCTTTATTTTCTTCTCAGTGATACTCCTTCTTTAGACTTTCAATTACAGCAGATTCTAGCAGGTTTCCTTGTTTTCAGTTTCAATTGACTCTGGGTTACTCTGCGGCACTGCTGACCACAGTGACCTTGGAAGCTACGGCACATCTGCGGCACCTCGTACATACCCCTTGAGGAGCTCCAATTACATTCATCCAACCAGCCTCCATACCTTGTTCCTGGATCCTCCGACATGCAGGGGGAGAGTGCAGTTTTGTGTCTGCTGGGGCCACTGTGTTTATGGTACTATCTTCCCTCAGACATCCCTGACTCTGCTCCCTTTCTGCCCTCTGGTGGTCCCAGACTTGGATGTTGCCAACTCAGTCTCTCATCCCCTCACCCTCAGCTTATGACCCTGTCTTCTACTCGGGAAAAAGCAAAATAATAAAACACCATAAAGACCGTCAGTTGGGGAAATGCTACACATTGCCTTCCCTCTTCCTTGTTCCTGGTGTGTCTACAACAGCACTTGTCCTTTATTCCTCTGTATCACCTCAGATGCTACTTTCCCCTGCTTCTCCAAGGCCACCAACTCCTTCGCTCTGCACAGAGTTCTGTCCTTTTAAACCAGTGGTTCTCAGCTAGGGATGACTTTGCTTCCCAGGGGACACTTAGCCACGTCTAGAGGTATTTTTTGGCTGTCATACCTGGGGAGAGCTTCTGTCTAGTTGATAGAGGCCAGGGATGCTGTTAAACATCTTTTGATGCACAGAATAGGTTCCCATGATGGAGAGTTACCTGGCCCCAAATGTCAGTGGAGCCCAGGTTAAGAAAGCCTGTAGATTAGTCTCCGAGCTTGGTTGTATTCTGTCATCCAGTGTCTGCATCCTTGTCTCTCTTTACTATAGCTGCTCCGTGGAGCAGCGGTTTTTCTTTGTGGGATTGGAGAGGTTTGATCATTTCAGGCTATCCTCGGTTAGCCTGAATAGTGTAGCGGGAGCAGGGCTGGTAACACTGGATTAAGATGGCATGTCTGGGTTGAATCTGCTTTAGCGTTTATTCCAAGATCCTGGTGCTGCTCTGGTTGGGTCCTCATTTCCTTCTCTGGATAGAGGGACTGGAACTAAAAAGACTTGCAGCATTTCCTCCATGGTTAACATTTCTTAATTCATTGCTAAGATTGTTGTTCACTAGGTTTGGTTGCATTTTTAGTGGAGGTTGGGCAGAAGCTGATTTTAAGTAAGATATGGATGGAGACCACTTGATCAGTGAACCTGACTGTAAATGGTGGTGGGAAAAGTGGAGTTGGAAAGGTTTGTGGGCTTTTTACCCCCTTCACCAGAATACGGTTTTTCTACGCATTTTTCAAGGCAGAGCCTCAGTGGACAGGGAGGGAGTAAAAACACTAAAAGGAAGTATTGGCTGTGGGATAATGGTTATTAATCAGAAATATGAATTCTGTCTTCTTTTTATATTAATACTTGGAATGCAATCATTTAATTAGGGTATTAGTTTGCTCGAGCTGCCATAACAAAAGTGCCACAGACTGAGTGGCTTAAACAACAGAAATTTCTTGTCTCACTGTTCTGGAGTCTGAAAGTCTGAGATCAAGGCATCAGCAGGATTGGTTTCCTCTGAGGTCTCTCTGTGGCTTGTAGACGGCCACCTTGTCTCTTCCCTGTCACTTCACATTGTCTTCCTGCTGTACCTGTCTGTCCAGGTTTTCTCTTATGAGGGTACCAGTCACACTGGATCAGGGCCCATGCTAATGACCTCACTTTAGCTCAGTTATCTCTTTAAAGCCTCTGTCTCCAAACATAGTCACATTCTGAGGCACTGGGGTTAGGACTTCAACATAAGAATTTGTGGGGGACAATTAAGCCTGTAACAGTTGGGTAATATTTCATGGGAAGTATAGGTGCCTTTTATCATTAAGGCATCAGGCAAATTGTTATTCAGCTTGTTTAGATATATTTGTTTAATAGTATATTGTGGTTCTTATTTTTTTTAACCTTCTACTTAGTGTGTGAATATAAAACAGCTTAATTTTATAATTTTAGATACAGTCAAGGAAGGTGGAGTTCCTGCTCTTAAATGCTACTGTTTTGCACTAGTGTGTCCTCACCTGCTCAGTACTAAAAACTCGGGATATTTGTCTTGTTTAGAAAATTCTACAGAAAATGGTTGGACCTGTCGGCCTACCTCTCTGAGGGTGTATTTGGGGACAGGGTTTCTGTCCCAGTGCAGACCTTTTCCAGCAAGCCTTCAGTGATCCTCCCAGCCACTAGAGGTCACTGGCTCCCCTGATGACTGTTTTGTTGTCCCAGCACCTCTGGGAATCCCTACCTGTGGGAACTTGAAAGTCTAGCTTATAGTTTCCCAGCTGACATGCCAAGAACATTTGAGTTCATGTGGAAGGTTAGCTTCTTGCTACAAGAGGGAGCACTTCCTGTTGCAGCTGCACCTGCTGGGTTTGTGGGGGTTGACTTGCTTCAAGCAAGAGCAAAGAGATGTAACTGGGTGCTGATCACAAGCCACGGAAAGCACACATGTGTTATTCGGCCTCGGGAGTTCCGTAAAGGGTGGTCAGGTGTGTAGCTGTACCCCTTAAGTAGGACACAGCGCTGAAGAGTGTCCAGGTGAGCTCTGCTGGCCTCACTCAGTGCCCTTGACCTGTATCGAAGGACACCCAATGGGTTCATCTGAGAATGGGCTTGCACACCAGATGGTGGATTTACAGAGTGTCTCTAATGACACCAAATCCCCCAACCCATCAGTTCTGTTTGATGCTGTCATTTGTATCATAATTACCTTTATTCTGGCCTTCCCCACCCTCCCCTTCAAGCCTTTTGTTCTTGGGGGGCCAGCAGGTTGTGCTCTCAGCCTGCCTGGTGTGGGGCCTCCCATGCAGGAACTGGAGAGAAGCCGAGTTCATTGTAAAAGATGAAGGACAGACCTCTACTGCCTGTCTGCTCAGAAAACTCGGATACAGCTTTACCTGAGCAAACAGCCCAGCCCAAGTTACAGTTATTCACAAAACCGTGCATACGCTGGTTGTTGCCAATCCTGCTTGGTGAGCCCCAGGTTCATCTCCCTTCCCACTGAGAACTGCCACTGGGAGAAGCGATGCTGCAGGTAACTTCACATTAGGGCACCCCGTGGCTGTCTAAGCTAATTGCTGAGCTGGGTGGAGTTACTTAATCCTTACGGTAGGGGTGGAGTTGACTCAACTCCTTTTCCACCAACTAGCATTTCTTTCTAGCTGTCATTGAAGTGAATCATCAGTATAAGTAGCCAGCTCGGGGCATTCCTCCTCAGTTGTGTTAACACTTGCTGGTGGTGGTTCCCGAGGATCAGCGGAGGTGTGAGTGGGCAGCACTTCATCACCGGGAAGGAAGCCGGGGCCAGGAGCCCAAGGGGTCGTGGAGGTAGAGTCCCGGCTGTGTTTGACTACAACACTAGCCCAACCAGACACTTTCCGGCAGGAGAGATGGCTTGTTTTTCATAAGCCTTGAGGCCAATTATAGGTAAGAACAAAGACTCCACTGTCTGCTTTTATCATATGAATACATAACATCTAATGTTGGCACAGAGTTGCTTTTGGTGTCGTACTTTTTATATCAGTGGCATTATTCTAGCGCAAGATTTCCCTTTATATTATAAATTACTTTTTGATATTTAGAGTTCACTGTGGTTGATTGGTTTTGCTTTCCGTGTGTATAGATGGGATGGCAGCAAAAAAAAAAAAAGAAACTTGAAAAGAATTGTGATCTGAATTCTCCTGATTCTCTCCTCTTGGCTTTCTTTATCTCTGTCGTGGCTATTTAGAAAATTGTACACTTCTAATTCCGAAGATGAGAGCACAATGGATGCTCTTATTTTCTTTTCGGAAATAATGGAAAATGTCGACCACTTAAGTTCTGTGAATGTTGTTCTCTGATTTAGAAATCACTGGTTGGGGAGGAAACAATTATGTTTTTCCTCCTGTTGTGTTTTGGATCTCCGTTTTCTCTGAGTGTTTCCGACTTAGGAATCTCACTGGAGAAGAGGGAGACACCAGCTGTACGTGGCCTCAGATGAAATAACATCTCAGTTCATGAAACGGTTTGCTTGGAGAAGGATTGATGGTTTATATCCGAAGTTTTGGTTGGTAGTGGTAGAAATCTTTCTTCTCCTTAGTATTTGACTTACGTGACTTATTCTAAATGTATTATTATTATTATTATCGTTGTTGTTATTGGTTGGAGAGAGAAAAAGCTTAAGCCCAGAACATATTCTTTTAGGTGTTTCCTTTAGGTTTTTTTTTTGTTTTTTTTGTTTTTTAGAACTTTTATTGAGATACAGTTAACATACAATAAACTGCATATATTTAGAGCATACAATTTGGTATCCCAATCTCCCGATTCATTCCCCCCAACCCTCCCCACTTTCCCCACTTGGTGTCCATATGTTTGTTCTCTACATCTGTGTCTCTATTTCCGCCTTGCAAACAAGTTGATTTGTACCATTTCCTTTAGGTTTTGTTATTTTCCCACCCTTACTACTCATACATATAGATATGTGATATGATTAACATGTGATTTTTGTTTCTTTACTGTCTCATTTGATGATGATTCATAAACTGTTAACTAGTTAGTGTTTGTCTGTATGTTGCTAAAATGAATTGGAGTGCAGGTCACACCTTTATATTAACGAGCCAGGTTACTTTCAAAAAAATGTTCCTAATATTAAATGTTGTTTAAGACTGATGGAGTTCTAAGGTAATAAAAAGGTATCCACAGTGTGAAATAGCCAAGCCTATAGTCAAATCTGAGTTATTCTTTGTTTCACATTGTGAACTATAACGTTTACATGGGTTTAAGTTAAGAGTGTGCCCATCAAAGAAAAAGCAAACAACTAAACTGTAAGAGGGAATTTAAAGAACTTCTGTGGTAGTGCCTCCCACTCCCCTCCTTTTTAAATGTTGGTGAGGGGGAAAGGTGAACTTTCGTTCGCGTGGGAATTTGAGGAAGACGGTGATGAAATTAAGCAGAGCGGAAAAAGAAATGCTTTCTCTTTAGGTAGGAGAAAGGCAGTGGGAGTGATTCTCATGTACAGTCCTTGCTTTTTTTTTTTAATTTAAAAAGTTTGGTTTTGGAGTCTTGTGTTGCAACTACATGTTGATTTTAAAAAACATGTTTAGAACATTCTCTTATCACCGAGGAACATAAGGAAAAGATATCAAATGAAGGCAGGAACAGAATGATAGGAATTTGCTACTTGAGGAATACCAATTTTCTTCTAAAGTGGTTTGTTTGGTGGCTGTGGGGAGTCCTGTGTACTTACTGACAACATCTTAGAGGCAGTTGATAAAACTTTTGGGGTTATGACAGTTGCTTTAGGGTGGGAGGGTTGTTTTGATTTTTTTGTATTTCGTTCCGGGCAGTGTTTTCATACATCAGCCTGTGCTTCTGAGGGCTTTTCCAAATTGATTTTCAGACGAACTCACTCCTCTTACCTTGGCAGAAGTCTGTTCTGCCTTGTGATTTCCCTCCTTTGCATTTTGAGTTAATGATGATTTAATGCTCTAGCAACGTCGAGGGCCTCTCATTCTACAGGTGGGCTCGTATCCTGTCTGCCAATCTCTCCCATAGGATCCCAGGGGCTTCTGAGGTCATTCACTTTCAGGGTGATGCCAGAAGCACTTCTCAGGTGTTTTCAAAACCTATCTAAACTGTTTTCAGTGGCTCAGAATTCCACCGAGGGTCACTTGGCATGCCTTCACCTACAGTCAATATTTGTGTGCCCTCCGTGCTTGGCTGGGTTTTCTCTGGATCCTGGTAGATGGGGTCACAAATAGCTCCCTGTGCCATCCTGCTCACTGGCCAGGACTTGGGGGTCAGGTCTGGCTCAGACCACCAGCTGCCCTCCTGGAGTCAAAGACGGCTTTGTTCCTGGCTCCTCTGAAGGCCTGAGGTCTAGATCTTAGAGAAAATCCTTCCTGCTTTTACTGTTGTTGCCAAAACTGTATCTGCCAAAATAATCATGAGATCTTTCCAGGTAACCACCAGCTGTACTCTAAGCTGAGACCGTTGTGAGCTGCTTATTCATCTTAGAAGTAGTTACCGGGAAAAAGGTTAAAATTCCAGCTCCCGATTGACATCATCCCTGAAAACAAAGGGTTGATTTTCTTCTAAAGAACAGAAGAGTCCGTGGAAATTTTTGGAACAGCACATTGGACGTGTGACAACATCACCTCCCAAAGGCAGTTAACGGTGTCCCTTCAGACGAAGTGGAAACTCGGAGACAATAGATTCCAGTGGGGTAAATGGAGTTGAATAGAAACACGTTGAAAAAGCGCCACTTGCAGTGATGTAAATGGTCCTGCTCACTTCACTGTTACTCATCCTCCTGCTGCAGGTGACAGGATCACATGCGGTCATAAAGCGCCTCTGACTCAGGTCCCTGACTGGAAACCCCGTCATGTTATGGAGGGCATTTGGCCTCACATTCTGGACCAGAGGCTGGGTGCAGTCCTGAGGCTGTGATCTTTGGAAATGTTTTCCAGTGCGGGGATTTGAACCTGCAGCTCAATTAACAGGGCTGGCAAGTTGATTTTGGCTAGGATCTGCCATGCTGAGTAGACAAGCCGAAAACTCAAGGAAGTCTCCAGCTTTAATATCTCCCACTATTTCTTTCTTGCCCTGTTGTGTTGAGGTTTTCAAGGGCATAACTGCATGTGAGGTTAGTGAGTGATATGTCTGAAGGACACTGTCCTGCCTGATAATATTTTTGTGTGACTATTTTAACTCATTGACAAGGCTCTCGAGGACATTTGTAATGCCTTGTTCGTTACTCTAATTTGTCTTCTCCTTATTCTTTGAGTCTGTCAGTGACCAAATATTTATTGTCTTTGTGCTAGACACTGAGAGGTACCTCTTTTCCATTTATGCTTGGCAGTTTTTGTGGAGCTGAAATTCTTTTAAAAGGTTGATTGTTTCTTCCCCCATCTCTCATTCTTGTTTTCACTTGATTGATTTTATTTTTAAATACATACTTTAACAGCCCTTAAGCATGGGCCTGAGTGGGGATGGCAAAGACAATTAAGACTTGATTGGTGAGATTAATCAGCCTGGGAAAAATATGTCCCCTAATTTCGTTAGCTAGTTAATTTTTTTTCCTTTTTAATTCTTTGTTCATTAAGGGGAGGCCACACGCTGAAGTTGGAGTGGTTTTCCGTGTGTGTGGGGGGTACTCTGTTTCTGAAGGAAATAAAGAATTTAACGGCTAGAAAGATTATGTCAGCTGAAAGGTATGCCTGTCATAGAAAGAGAGAGTGAGTGAGAATGAGAAGACCAAACCAGGGCGCTGTGACTTACATGGAACTGCAAATCCCAGGAGATGAGGCGTCACCCACTGCAGGGATGTTGCCATGATTATTAGATTTTTGAGCCTGACGCAGGGTGGAAAGCTTTGATGACAAAGCTAGCATCTTTGTTGAGCAATAACCAGTTTAGGGCTGAGACCCACAAACTCAACAGTGAGACTCAGAGGAGCACTTGTGGGTGGGGCACCTCCTGCCCCTCCCTGGCCGGGAGCGGCCCAGCCTCTGCATCTGCCCTGAGCTGCAGGCTTCCTGCAGTTGTCCCATTCTAGGTATCACCCGAGTCATAATCAAATCGCCCTTTAGTCGTGCTTGTGCACCATCTATATTTGGCTCGGCTGCTGCTTTTTTTAGGGGAAGGGAGAAGTGTGGTCAGAGAACACAATAAAAAGCAGTTTGTGAGCTTCAGATGCAGTGCACCCAGTAAGGGTCTAAATGGCTTGAGGTGAAGCTCAGTTATTTATTCAACGTGCACTGGAGCCCCTCGGGGGGCTATTCGGGAGCTGGATGCCGGGGAGGCCAAGTACCCATTGGTACCCAGGCCCACGGGCCACACAGCATCTGCAGGGAGCTTCAGCCGACAGTAACCAAGGGAACATAGAATAACCAAGTATGGGAATAACAATTGCATGGATGGACAAGCCTTTTTTATTTTTATCTTTCTTTCATATGTTAGCTTCTAACATTTTCCAGTATGGCTGTTTTTGGTTAATTTAAAAGTTGTGGCCGATGCTAGGATAGTGGTTAGAAAACTTGCTTTAAAAAACCCTTTAAAATATCATTCCCATAGAAAGCTATACATTGTTGTGTCTAGAAGGGTAAAAATCCACCACTGATCTTTTAAAGCAGAATGAAGAGATGTTTCCTGGAAAGAATGTTTCCACCCATCAAACATGTTTATCTCATCTCGTCCATGTTGGAAACCAGGGACAAGCACATCTGTGGAGTAGCCTAGAAGAAATTATTCCGCCCTCTAAGAGGTGTGGCAGCCTAGATACAGAGGCAAAGAGTTGAACTTGTGGCTGTACCATGGACATGACACAAGTTCTGTCATTTGCCAAATGGAGTCGTGTTAAGTTATGTGACCTCCAACATCGAGCTCTCATTTTTCAAGTCAGAATTTATTTTAGCGATATATGGAACCAAGCCTTGTAAATTGTTACTATTTTGAAAGTGTAGGTTAAATACTGAGAGGGAGGGGTGAATGGGAACACACTCGGAACAGTGCATTTGTGAGACGCTGTCCATACTTCCTGCACTTCTTAGCCCAGCATCGCTGAGAATGAGGCATTGCATCCTGGGTTTCTCAGGCCACTACGACCACGAGTGCCCGTGCTGTGCTTGGGGGCGGGAAAGCTTTGGGATGACTGCAGACACTTGCAGCTCACCAAATGCTGAAGTAAAGGGTTGGAGGCCTCCCTTACCATTTGATGAGATTAGCTGGTAGCAATCATGACATCTGATTGTTTCCAGTTGTAGGTGGCAGAACTAGAAAAAAAACCTGGTGTGTCTTACTTCAGGGTGCATGCCCTCAGTTATGGTGCTATCTTACCCTAAATCCAGTCAACCAAGGCAGCCATTAAAGAAGGGGAAAAAAATCCTATCTTTGTCAAATGTGCAACTGTTAAATTTTTGTGAGGGTCTTGCACTTAATGATTTCTCATTTCCTGCACGTTATTCAAAAATCACCGTTTCAGACAGGTCCCGGGACCATTCTAGTAAACAGCAACCAGCACCTCCTTCCACCTCCCAATGTCAGTCCCCTTTGCCTGCTGTGTTTCTTTTCTCTTTAGTGTTTGCCATCTGTGAGTTTACCACCTGTCTTCCCTTGCTGGGGGGTAAAGTCCACAAAGGTAGGGGGTTTTAAATGTTTTCTTCCCTGGTGTATCTCAGGTGCCTAGACCAGTGCCTGAGACATAGCAGGTGCTCAAGTGAATGTGCCCAGTGAAGGAGCTGGAGAGGAAACCAGACACTCGAGCCTGGAAGGGCTGTGTGGGGAGCCTCTGGGTGTCCTTGTGGTCCTGACTTGGGTCATCGAGAGGCTGTAGTTTCTCCTGAGTTGCCAGTACTTTGAGGTGAGTTGTCTGGAGGTCGCCTCGCCGCACCTTTAGGCATTAGTAGAATGGAATTGGCTGGGTGGCTCTCACAACCCGGAGGGAAAAGTCTCATCACCAGCCTTTCTTACAGGCTTTTTCCACGGGTTGGGGTTGCTCTTCCATCTTCTGTTAACACAGAGAGCTCTGATCACCGGGGACTAGCTCCGTGGAGCGCCCTACAAGCTGTTCATCGACGTGGCGCGTGTTTTACCCGATGTGGATTTTCCCTGCCTGATTACCACTCTGGTTTTCAGTGTTCAGCATGCTGCGGTTGCTTGTTCCACTGTGGTCTCACTTAGCCTTAATCCTTTATTAATTGCCTCTGGTTCAGACTCCCTCAGAGCAGATTATCCTTCACGTTCAGCTTCTGCTCCATTACTATTGGATTTCTTGGTTTCAGTCGTGACGTGAGAAAAAGAACCAAGAAGTTGTGATGAGGCTATTCTATTTCCATCCGATTTACCCCAATTTTAGCAGTGATAAACTTGAAAATAATAGAGATGGTCATTGCCCAGCACGGGGATTCTGTTTCACAATATGCGTAGTGATATTTTCCAGTCTCTGTTAAAGCAGACCTTGAGATTTACCCCCTCACACACTTCACCTCCCCACACCCCCTGTGCCTAACCTGCCCTCGGGCCATCACCATACCCTGTAAAGCTGTTCCTTGTGGCAGAACTACTGTGTGACCGAATGTTGTATACACAAGTGACCAGGCCATGCCCTGTTTGCAAGGGGCTTCTAGACCAGTCGCAGTAACGGACACATCAGTAAACGATGCTATGCCAGCAGGTGTGGGGTTTGGCGTTAAGACCCTGGCTCAAAGACAGTTGAACCGGTGTTTCAGGTTAAGTGACCATCAAGTGCAGGCAAGGTGGAATCAGGGTATTTCCAGCAGAGGAGAAAGGGCATGGTGTGCTTGGAGAACTAAATGAAGTCCTCCTTGGCTAAATGTGGAAGGCACGTGGAAGATGACCTCAGAGGGGCAGGCGGACGCTAGAGCTGGGCAGGCCTTGGATGCCACAGTCATCTGGACTCTTTGAGGTTACAAAGAACCAGTTCAGAGTGGGTGATTCCCATGTGTTTGGCTTGGGTGATTAGGTTAATATTTGGCTGCATTAAGGAGATGTGGAGCAGAGGAGGTGAGATTTCCTCCATGAGGTGCATCATCGCTGGGTTGGGATGACCAGAAGGGTCCTTCCTCTGCTTTTCTCGTGCTCAAGCTTAGGGTCCTGGTGGAGTCAACTTGGCCACCACTTAGCAGTTAATAGTCATGGAAGAGGAAGGGAATGTGAGCCCACCCAATGAGCGCTGTAAAGTGAAAAGAGGTCAAAGGTAAGGCCTTGGGGAGCACCAGCGTATAACCTTGTGTTTCTCTGGTCTGGATGTCCCACTCCAAGCTCTTCAGATGAGATCCGTGCACTTTTCCACACCTGTGCTTCTCTCCTGAATGCGCTGTGTTCTAATCGCCCTTAGAGCCTTGCTACACGCACCAGCAGTATTGCCTGGGAGCTTGTTAGGATGCAAATTCTCAGGGCTTACCTCACACTTAATCAGAATGCATTTAAACAGAATCCTCAGGTGATTGCTATGCATGGCAAAGTGCTAGAAGCCCTGCTGTAGAACATCTTTACCAATCACATAAAAGCTCGGGGTGGCTTGTTACTTCTTTTGTGTTCTCTTTAGGACCTAATTGCCTTTTAAGTTTTTACCAAAATTACAGACTATAGAATATATAGAGTGTAAATCTAATTAGCAGCTAATAAGCGTCATGTGGCTGGGGTTCAGAGCTGTCCCTCCACATGTCGTTTCCTACTCTGATCGCTTTGTGTTTGTTTATAAGGTAGCACATTGCAAGCAGGCATGCTGCCTGCACGCTCACCTGGCTTGGGCTCATCTAACACACTTTTCCCCCAATGACCCAGTGAAGAGAGAGATTCCCTTTTGTGGTGACACCGGCCACATCCACAAGTAGCTTATATTTGATGTAATTATGATCACTGTTGGATGGTACCTCCCTCCATGTCAGCTGCACAGATTATATTCAATGTCTTGTAAGAATCTTTAATGAAAAAGAGTCTGCAAAAGAATATATATATACATATTCATTATATATACAAGTGCATCACTTTGCTCTACACCTGAAACTAACACAATATTATAAATCAATTATACTTCAGTAAAAACTTTGAGGCTAATTACAATGAATGTTTTCTCAATCATATGCCTTTATTAAGGGCTGTTTAAGAGTTTGGTGTGTGAAAATTCACATCTATATTGAAGCTCACAGGTCTCTGTTTCGAAAGGAAACCTTTTCAGGCTTGGGGAAAAGATCAGCAACAGACAACAAAAGCATAGGAAAAGACGACTGAGAACTTGTACAGTTGGAATAAAAATTTATAGTGGTGTATAATGAGCTAGTGATACATTTTTATGTATTCATTTCTTATTAATTTTTATTGGAGTACAGTTGCTTTACAATGTTGTGTTTGTACCGTATAGCAAAGTGAATCAGCTGTAAGTATACATATATCCCCTTTTTTGGATTTCCTTCCATTTAAGTCACCACAAAGCATTGAGTAGAGTTCCCTGTGCTGTACAGTAGGTTCTCATTAGTTATCTATTTTATACATAGTATCAGTAGTGTATATATGTCAATCTCAATCTCCCAATTCATCCCACCCCCTCTTCCCCCTTGGTACCCATACGTTTGTTCTCAGTGTCTCTATCTCTATTTTAGCTTTGCAAATAAGATCATCTATACCACTTTTCTAGATTCCACATATATGCCTTAATATACATCTGTTTTTCTCTTTCTGACCTACTTCACTCTGTATGACAGTCTCTAGGTCTATCCACACCTCTGCACATGACCCAATTTTGTTCCTTTTTATGGCTGAGTAATATTCCATTGTATATATGTACCACATCTTCTTCATCCATTGCTCTGATGATGGACATTTAGGTTGCTTCCATGTCCTGGCTATTGTAAATACTGTTGCAGTGAACATTGGGGTGCATGTCTTTTTGAATTATGGTTTTCTCTGGGTATGTGCCCAGTAGTGAGATTGCTGGGTCATATGGTAGTTCTAATTTTAGTTTTTAAAGGAACCTCCATACTGTTCTCCATAGTAGCTGTATCAATTTACATTCCCACTAACAGTGCAAGAAGGTTGCCTTTTCTCCATACCCTCTCCAGCATTTACTGTTTGTCGATTTTTTGATGATGACCATTCTGATCAATGTGAGGTGATACCTCATTGTGGTTTTGATTTGTATTTCTCTAATAATTAGTGATGCTGAGCATCTTTTCATGTATTTGTTGGCCATTTCATGTATGTCTTCTTTGGAGAAATGTCTGTTTAGGTCTTCTGCCTATTTTTGAGTTGGGTTGTTTGTTTTTTTGATATTGAGCTGCATGAGCTGTTTGTAGATTTTGGATATTAATCCCTTGTCAGTTACTTCATTTGCGAATATTTTCTCCCATCCTGAGGGTTGTCTTTTTGTCTTGTTTGTGGTTTTCTTTTCTGTGTAAAAGCTTTTAAGTTTAATTATGTCCCATTTGTTTCTGTTTTTATTTTCATTACTCTAGGAGGTAGGTCAAAAAAGATCTTGCTGTGATTTATATCAACGAGTGTTCTGCCTGTGTTTTCCTCTAAGAGTTTTATAGTCTCTGGCCTTACACTGAGGTCTTTAATCCATTTTGAGTTTATTTTTATGCATGGTATTAGAGAGTTATCTAATTTTATTCTTTTACATGTAGCTGTCCAGTTTTCCCAGCACCACTTACTGAAGAGACTGTCTTTTCTCCATTGTATATTCTTGCCTCCTTTGTCATGGATTAGGTGTGTGTGTTTATCTATGGGCTTTCTATCCTGTTCCATTGATCTCTATTTCTGTTTTTGTGCCAGTACCATACTGTCTCGATTACTGTAGCTTTGTAGTATAGTGTGAAGTCAGGGAGCCTGATTCCTCCAGCTCTGTTTTTCTTTCTCAAGATTGTTTCGGCTATTCGGGGTCTTTTGTGTTTCCATATAGGTTGTAAAATTTTTTGTTCTGGTCCTGTGAAATATGCCATTGGCAATTTGATAGGGATTGCATTGAATCTGTAGATTGTTTTGGGTAGTATAGCCATTTTCACAATATTGATTATTCCAAACCAAGAATATGTATTGGATTGGAAGAATTGGAAGAATCCAGTGGGAAGAATTGGAAGAATCCAGTAGGAAGAATCTAATAGCTCTCTCCATCTATTTGTGTCATCTTTAATTTCCAATCTGTTGAATTGGAAGAATCCAATAGATTTCTCTGTCTATTTGTGTTATCTTTAATTTCTTTCATCAGTATCTTATAGTTTTCTGGGTACAGGTCTTTTGCCTCCTTAGGTAGGTTTATTCCTAGGTATTTTATTCTTTTTGTGGCAATGGTGTATGGGATTCTTTCCTTAATTTCTCTTTCTGATCTTTCGTTGTTAGTGTATCGGAATGCAAGACATTTCTGTTTATTAATTTTGTATCCTGCGACTTTACTAAATTCATTGATTAGCTCTAGTTTTCTGGTGGCATCTTTAGGATTTTCTATGTATATTATCATGTCATCTGCAAATAGTGACAATTTTACTACTTCTTCTCCTATTTGGATTCCTTTTATTTCTTTTTCTTCTCTGATTGCCGTGGCTAGGACTTCCAAAACTATGTTGAATGATGGTGGTGAGACTGGACATCCCTGTCTTGTTCCTGATCTTAGAGAAAATGCTTTCAGTTTTTCACCACTGAAAATGTTTGCTGTGGGTTTGTTGTATATGGCCTTTATTATGTTGAGATAGGTTCCCTGTATGCCCACTTTTTGGAGAGTTTTTATCATAAATGGCTGTTGAATTAGTGATACATTTAAAAAATATGAACACCCTTTCCTGTTTATAAGTGATTATCAACAGTGTAATCAGGGTATCTGGAATTAACTGTTCTGTTATTTTCTCCCTTAGTCCTCGAACATTAATATTTTTTGTGTCCTTTGTATTTGAATATTTACATTTCTCACACAAGGGTGTGTCAATTCTGTAAGTCATTTGTTAAAAGTTTTTGCTTTTGTTAATCAAAAGTGGCTCATAATGTTAGTTTGGGGTATTAGGTAAAATATTATTGCTGAAAATGAGGTTCACTGTGAAGCTTTTTTTTTTTTCCCCTTTTTTTAAATTTCTTTGCATTTACTTGAGCTTATAACTCAGGACAGCTTAGGAAATGACCCTGTGGCTCCCACATTGTGGAAAAGTGAAGAAAATGAAGGAAGATTAAGAAACTGAGATTTGCACAGAAAATACATTCTGTGCCTAGTTGATCAGTATCAGGTCGGTGTTGAGAATTCCATGTTTTGGCAACTCATGCAAGACAGCGTTTCCAAATGTGTGACCCTGGGAAGATGTCACCCTATCACACGATGAGTAGGAAGTCAAGCAACGAAGAAATACTTATTGAGGGCATATTCTCTGCACAGTTCTGTGGAAAATGCAGACTAGCGTAAGAAGTAGATAGTGACCATAAGTGACTTGCAGCTAGTTTAAGAGTATAATATTCAGATTTACACACTTGAGAAAGGGCAAACAGTACAGAAAGCCACGGGAGTCAGTGGCAGAGAAGTGGCCTTAAACAGTCACGACTGCAGGAATGCAGAGCACCGAGAGGCTGGGTATTATAGGGTGGTTTGTTCTCGGAAGATGAGGAGGAGGTGCTGGCTGCCTGGAGCCTGGAACGATCAAGAATTTCCACAGGAGGAAGGGGAGAAAACAGAAAGGATCACCGATAAGCGAGTATGCACCAGGGGTAAGTGGGCTGAAAACTTTGAAGGTGGTAGATTGGCGTAGTTGGGGAATCAAACACATGGGGCTGTTACTGACAAGGGGGTTTAATTGGATTCTGCGCTTATTGCCTAATTCTTTTTTTTAATTGATTTCTTTTTTAAAAATTTTATTTATTTTTTTGGCTGCATTGGGTCTTAGTTGCTGCGCACCGGCTTTCTCTAGTTACATTGAGCAGGGGCTACTCTCTGTTGTGGTGCAAGGGCTTCTCATTGCAGTGTCTTCTCTTGTTGTGGAGCATGGGCTGTAGGTGCGTGAGCTTCAGTAGTTGTGGTGCATGGGATTAGTTGCTCTGTGGCCTGTGGGACCTTCCCGGACCAGGGATTGAACCCATGTCCCCTGCTTTGGCAGGGGGATTCTTAACCACTGTGCCAGCAGGGAAGTCCCTGCCTAGTTCTTAAGCATAGAGCAAAAGTAAAACAAGCATCCTCTGTTGTATTTAGGTATACTAGAGTTCTCATCCCCATAATTATTATGGGAAAGGTGCATTTAATTCAGTACAAATTGTTTTAATCTATCCTTTGTGCTCTTACCCCGTGGTTATTTAACACTTTCTCCTGTAGGGTCGCAGGGACAGGGAGAAACATATATATCCACAAAACAAAGTCATCTAGTAGCATGAACGATAACACTCTTACTAGGTAGGGATGGTGTGGGTTGGAAACACACCTTCTATAATTCTAGAACATACCCCAGGCTTTCTCTAGAAGTCCTTTAATAACCAGTCTCATCCAACACAGTAACTTAAGGGAGGATTTAAAAATATCTGAATGCGAGGAAAAATCTCCCGTGTGTATCCAGCTTTGAGGATGCAGTAAGGGACTCTGCTGTTCATACTGGTGAGGAGACCAGTCAAGATTTTTAATGCTCATGAAGGCTTCATTTCTTCTATAAATTCCCTTCTTGACAACATATGGGTCTTGGAGATCCAAATGTGAGTACCCGCCATAGATTTATCTGTGTAACTGGGAAAAAAATATGTGCTCCATCACACTCATCTTCTTATCATTGGGGTGGAGCTTTATCATAACCCAGTGCTCTTTCTATTGATTATAGTTTTTTTCTTCCTGCCATAATGCTGTAAAGCATAATTGATTTCGCCTCTCTTTTAAAATCCTATTCTAAAAAGCCTTATGGTGACATAGGACAGAACTCGCCGTAATGGAAAGGTCAAGTGTCTGGTGGTTGGTTTGTGTGTTTAACAGCCTTGAAGACAAAACTTTAAATATTTAGCCAGTTGTTTAAGAGTTGAAGGGATGTTTTTGCTTCCCTGAGCAATTCTAGGATTTCACAGGAAGTTCTTTGTGCTTTTGAGAGCAGTGTGAATGTGGTGGGCACGGTGGCATCAGTAGTAAACATATTTTAAGTATTGTTCTGCAGCTTAGTACAGGTCCATAGTTCCATGCAGTTCGAAAATCCAAAAAGCCCTGGAAAGAAAACATTGTTGTAGTTTTGTAGGAAACTCATTTGGTGCTAAAATGAGCCACCAAATGGACCTCAATGGACTTGAGAGTATTTCTGGTTTTATGTAAAACACTTAATATGAGTATTTGTACATATTGCCTTGGGTCCCGCCCCCAGACCCTTGCTAGGAATGTTATGCAGTAATTGGAGTAGTCAGGACCATCTAAAATGAGAAAAAAGTCAGAGTTCTTGAGCACATTTGGCCGCAATGGTTTCCAATAAAGGACGGCTTGTTTCCTAAAGCTGCCGTAATGAAGTGCCACAAACAAGGTGGCTTAAAACGTAGCAATGAATGATCTCACAGTTCTGGAGGCTACAAATATGAAATCAAGGTATCGGTGGGGCCATGCTGTCCCCGGGGCTCTAAGGAAAACGTGCTCTTCTCTTCTCTCCCCTGGTGTTGAAGGCAGTCCTTAGCATCCCTCCGGTCACGTGGGCAATCTTCTCCCTGTGTGTCTTCATTCCTGTGTGTATGTCTGCGTAAATTTCCCCTCTTCTGGGAACACAGTCCTATTGGATTAGAGTCCAACCTAATGAACTCATTTTCACTTGACTACCTCTGTAATGACCCTTTTTTCTAAGAAGGTCACATTCTGAGGCTCTGGGGTTAGAATTTCTTTTTTTTTTTTTTCTCCTTTTTTTTGGCCTCGCAGCTTGTGGGATCTTAGTTCCCCCACCAGGGATCAAACCTGGGCCATGGCAGTGAAAGCACAGAGTCTTAACCGCTGGACCGCCAGGGAATTCCCAGGATTTCATATAGTTCTGAGGGGACACAGTGGAGCCCATAACACAGGGAAAGGCTCACTAGGAGCTGCTTCGTTCTTGCTGCGTTCACAGCAGGGCCGATTTCCAGACCTTTGCCTCCTGGCTTTCCTGGTGCCCTGGCAACTGCTTCAGTGAACGGCTGTCACTCGGGAGATGGCGCTTCAGCCTTGAGAAGGTACCACATCTCGTGTTAACCTCCTGTGAAGCAGGAATCCCTTCCCCTCAGAGAATCTTGCCCGAGGGAAGAAAGATTCTTGCAGCGAAAACTGGGCTGGACTCGGGTCCGCTCCCGGGGTACCACTGGCACCACCATCACTCCCATCCCTGAGAAGTCTAGAATGTCCCTATCTATGTTAAAGGAAGGATTGTACAGAAAATATTTAGGACAGTGATTGGCATGTAGCAGACACTTGGGTAGAGAGGTCGCTATTGACGTGCGCAGGAGCTGTTGGCCTGTCTCCGGAGCTGTCCTTGGGTTCCCTCTTCTCTCCACTACTTACCTTGTCTGCTCAGGGCAATTGGCCCCTCGAGGCGCCCTCAGCATAGTTGTTGTTTACTCATCTGCATGGCAGCTCCTTCTTTGAGACCTCTGTTCCTGGGCATGAAGCACTGGGGTTCTCCATCTCTGCTGTTGAGGGGTGCCGAGAACCTCCGAGCGCCCAGAGCACACCGCGACAGCAGACGTCAAATGCAAGCTGTGCTCTGGGCACCCACGGCTCTTCCACAGTTAATTAAAAGTATCTTTTTCTCCCTCTTTAGTTAATAAAGGCTGAATTCCCTGAGTAGTTTTCTGCCTTAGACCGTGCCCTGTTTCCTAGTTCCACACAGCTCGGCGTTGATTCCACTTTGGCATCCAGGTGAAAGTTCCTCTGAGTGAGCAGCGTTGTTTCTTTTCTGTCCTAAGGGCACAGGTGAGTTGAGCTGAGGAATGGGCTTCCGTGTCAGAGTGAGGACTTTGGAAGTCTGTTCCTGTGCTTGGTGGTTTCAGTGTGATTCTGTGTATGCGTACCTGTTTTTTTAGGCTGCTGGGGGAGTGGAGGGAGCTAGTTTATTTTTAAAGAAGAGAGTGAAATATAATTAAGTAACTATGAATGTATCTTTGCAAGAAGTTTGAATTCACTTGACTTTTCTAACTGTGAGGGGAGTAGATGAATGGGTATCAGTGTCCCCAAGACTCATGTCAGGAAAGACAGACTGACGATGTGACCGCATCTCTGAATTTGTCCCCTTGCCTTATTTCCTCTAGAACCGAGTTCCTGATAGGCTCTCGTAATTACAGGGTACTTGCAACTGTCCTCTTATTACCAGATAGTGTTTTTTAAAAAATAGACAAGAACTGACTTGCCTTGACTCAGCTGCCCCTCCACCCCCCACTGAACAAAACAAGGTGGTGCTGACTGTAAACTGTCATTACAGGTAGGCCTTGTAAGTTTTCCTTCCCCTGACCCCAGTAAACATGGGCAGAATCAAGCGGCCACGGAAAGCCCACCCGGAGAGGCAAAGTCCTGGGCATCCAGTAGAAAGGAAGCTGCCTGTACCCTCCTCCCACCCTCTCAGGAGTCTGGATAGTGGAGGCAGAAATACTGAGTTGAATGGGCTCATTCGATCCTGGAGAAAGAAAGAAGAAAGGGACAGACCCTCAGGGGTTCCCCAAGTGGGGTGCCCAGATGAGCACATTGCTAGAAATGCAGATTATCAGGTTCTACCTCAGATTGGCGTCAGAGACTCTGGGGTTGGACCCAGCAATCTGTGTTTTAACCAGCCCTGCAGCTGATTCTGATGCCTGCCGCAGTGTGACAACCTCTGCCCAGGAATTCCACCTGTCTGCAGGCCTTCCGCAGGCGGCCCAGCCACCGTGGTGATGCCGTGTGCTGGAATCCACACGTCTGCACTGCAGCAGAGCCCGCGTCTTAGTGCACGTCCAGCAGGGAGGGTGTATGGAGGTATTCTCAATTGTTCTAGTTAATCATTACTGTGAGCAAACACTGTCAGAGTATAGGTCCTGCGAAGTGAGTGTAAGATGAAGCCTTCTGTAGGTACTTGGAAAAAGGTGAGCAGTAGACTGCTTTAAGAAGAGGGAGGGAGTACTGATGGGGAATATTCGAATGTTTCCATGATACAGATTTGTGGTTACCAAGGAGGGGGCGAGTGGATTGGGAGTTAGGGATTAAGAGATGCAAACTATTATATGTATGTAGAACTGAGTCACTTTGCTGTCCACCGAAAACTAATACAAACGTTGTACATCAACTATACTTCAATTAAAAAAAAAGTTCCAATGATAAATCTCATCAACCTCATAATTTGTCATAGGATTCATATTCTCTGTGACATGAGAGTTTCTACGTGGTGACTTTGCCTGTGCCCTGCGTAGATTGCCTTCTCTGGCCTGGGTAGTTAAGAGATTGAGCGCATTTCCTTTCTCTTTATGCTAGCGTATAGAATACGTATTGCTTAAATAGTAGAATTGGACTCTATGGTTTTCAAAGAACTTTTGGGGAAGATTGAGCAGTTAATACCCACAGTCATTTTGGATCCATGGGACTCCTAAGATTCAAACCTACTGTCGACCAGCCCAGGATTCTCCTGCCAGCAGGGGCCTGGAGGAGAACATTGGCAGAGGACGTGGCTCTCCTTTCTCATGGTGAAATGGAAGAGCCAAGTATAGTGAACTATTCCTTGATAGCCATTTATGCATCTGTGTGTGTTTGTTTTATATACATCTTTATTGGGGTATAATTGCTTTACAGTGTTGTGTTAGTTTCTGCTATACAACAAAGTGAATTAACTATGTGTATACACATATCCCCATATCCCCTCCCTTTTGAGCCTCCCTCCCACCCTCCCTATCCCACCCCTCTAGGTTGTCACAAAGCACCAAGGTGATCTCCCTGTGCTATGCAGCAGCTTCCCACCAACTCTCTCTTTTATATTTGGTAGTGTATATACGTCAGTGCTACTCTCTCACTTCATCCCAGCCTCCCCTCCCCTCTCCTTCCCCCACCCTGGGTCCTCAAGTCTGTTTTCCACATCTGCATCTTTATTCCTGCCCTGCTACTAGGTACATCAGTACCATTTTTCTAGATTCCATGTATAAGCGTTAGCATACAGTATTTTTCTCTTTCTGGCTTACTTCACTCTGTGTGACAGACTCTGGGTCCATCCACCTCACTGCAGATAACTCAATTTCATTCCTTTTTATGGCTGAGTAATATTCCATCATATATGTGGCACATCTTCTTTATCCATTCACCTGTCGATGGACATTTAGGTTTATGCATCTGTTATTAACCCTTTTGCCCCATCTGCAGAGTTCCTGCCTGAGCTGCCTCTTGGAATTCCTGTGTGTTTTACTTCTGTAGCGTCCTAGAAGTTTATTACCCTTTGTGCTAAACAATTTACATAAATATTTTCCAGCTGATAACACTTCTCTAGACAGGAATTAATTCTGTGGAGCATTTGATAAAGTGAATATACAAGTATATTAGGCACAACTTGGTCTTTGAAAACTTACAGCTTTGAGGTTATATTAAGTATTCCTGTTAAATAAGCAGGATATCTATGTAAATAGTTAAGGTCAATGAAAGCTGATAATGAAATAAGAATTTAGTTGTGTGGTAAATTTGAAAGTATGCATGTATTATACTGATTCTATATTGTCCTGTGGATATATTTCCTATTGGACATTCTTCTGGGAAAGTTTTTTAATGAATTAGATGCACACAGATAAATTTATTGATGAAGACCAAATGCTCTTTTAAATAACAATAGTAGGACTTTTGTTAGTGTTTGTGTGTGTGTGTATGTGTGTGTTTAAAAACACTTGTTTTACAGATACAATCTCTGTTCATGAAACTGTGTCTGTGGGGTTGTGATGGAAGGTAATGAGGGAATGATTCATTATATAGATTTTTGTTGAGCCAGAGCTTTTAAGGACTAAAGTTTACATAAAGTGAACTTGAGCCTTACATGTTCCCGGTGTGCGTGTATATACTCCTATGGCTGTAGTTATGCAGAGTCCTTAAAGTAGGCATCCTATGGCTTTGGGCTATTTATTACCTGCTACTTTATGCTGGGCTAGTCCTCGGAAGGTAACAAACATGACTATTCAAGTAAAGGTTGAAGAAAGTGATTAAAAGTACCTCTGAACTATCATATGGCAATTTGGAATTAATGACATAGGTAATTATAGTATTTGATATAATGGTCTCATCTGGCCAAAGAGTTCCATGATGTCCATAATGTTGATTGCATATGAAGAGACAAGACAACTGTACTATCTGAGGAATGATCCGAAATAGTTTTAACTCTCTTGTACCATTTCTATTCTGAGAAATCCACGTTTAAAACATCTCTTCATGGATTATTTTTGGGTATTCACTTACATTAGGCAGTAAACCCCTCTAAACTTTGTAATTACTCTCAGGTTGTTGAATAAACCGTTCCATGGTGCATGTGGTTTGAGGATATGCATGTGCTGTGATGTATTTCCGAACTATATTTTCAGAAGATACACTTTTGTATGAAGTCTCATCTAATCAATTTGGAAAATTGGTAATTTCTCTTACAAGTGCATGACTGAATTGCTCTGCCCCCCACCACCAAGTGTGCATGGGGGAGAATACTTGAGGCCTTTAGCAGAGTGGATTTTTTAGAACCCCCTAAAGGGATGATAAAGGAGGTGCTGAGTGTTGACATGGTAATTAAACATCACTTCACTGGCAGGGGCCCCACAAATAGATGCTATTACAGTGGTGATGAAGCATATTTCACCAATAGGATACTTAACAGAGATACTAAGAAAGGGCATTGCTTTTTACTCCATTGAGCGTGTTTATATACCTTTCTTTAAAGGTGCTTTGCGATGTCATGACCCTGTTACTTGAAAAGAATGGTGGTGGTTCAATTAGAGATTGATGTTAAAGTTGTAAGTGCCTTTTACCCCTACCTACTTTACTGGCACAAGTATGGTATGTTTAACCTGAATTTTCTGGTTGTTGCTATTTGCTTGGGACCATTTCTGGTGGGAGTTCACTGGAGGGGAGTAGGGGAGAGGCTGGCCATAGGGGCTAGCTATGTCACCTTGCAGTCTCGGCATTCCAGCCTAAATAGTGACCATCTCTATCATTTGGAATATGGAGAGAAATGAGAGGAAGAAAAAAATCACTCGTGGTCTCATAAATTTGGTAATAAATACTGTTTTATAGTGGTATAAAGAGTTTGGTATATTTAAATGCAGTAGGTGTGTTTGCTTTTACATTTTAATTTTAATTGCTAATACAGTTTAATTATAATTTTTAAACTTTCTTTGTAAAACAAAGTGTAGGTGACTACATCAAGTTCCTCATCAATACCATTTTAATGGCTCCATAGCATTTCACGTGTACGTGTGCACACGTGCTAGGACATCATCTTTTCATCCATGAAATGGGGGTCACTAACATCCTGCTTACCAGGGTTGTTCCGAGGGTTAGAGATGGTGTGCACCTAAGGCACCAAGCACAATGCTGTGCACTCAGACGGTGCTTAATAAATGATACTGGAAGTTATTATTTCTGTTCTTAAGATTGTCCCTGCAAAAAATGCAGATGTAGAGAACAGACTTGAGGACACGGGGTGAGGGGGCGAAGGGGAAGCTGTGACAAAGTGAGAGAGTGGCACTGACATACATACATTACCAAATGTAAAATAGCTCCTGGGAAGCTGCTGCATAACACAGGAAGATCAACTCGATGATGGGTGCTGGCTTAGAGGGCTGGGATAGGGAGGGTGGGAAGGAGTCTCGGATGGGAGGGGATATGGGGATATATGTATGAATACAGCTGATTCACTTTGTTGTACAGCAGAAACTGGCACAACAGTGTAAAGCAATTATACTCCAATAAAGAGCTTAAAAAAAAAGATTGTCCCTAAATTTCAGATCATCTTAGAATAATAAAAATCTATGACTTTTTTGAATTCTCGATCTATGTCCCAGCTTTCATGAAGGTGACATCTGTAATATATGAATTCACTCTTGTCTGACTTAGGTTTGTCTGGAGCAGGGGGTAGACAGCCTCTTTGAGGGCAGCATCTGTGTCTATTTACCTCTGTCTCCCTGCCCCCCGTTTCTTTGACCTCCCCCCTTGGTGCCCGCCACAGTCTTTGCACTTGGTCGGCATTCTGTTTGAGGAATTAATTACTGAAGTCTCTGATAAGGGAGCGGTTTTTGGTTTCCCTGTTCCCTTGTGGCTTTGTGGGTTGCTATCTCTCTTGGCTCTATTAAACGATGACTGTCATAAAAGCGTTTTCTTAACCTCTGGTTGACTGCACATATATGGGGAAAACACATCACAGAAAATGCTGGGGACAAAGGCACATCACAACTGTCATTTTCTTTAACAACTATATGAACATTTTAGTAATTTTTAGGTGGAACTTTGCCTATTAGTGACTGCCACTGAATGATATATATACTACCAGAGGATAAGAAAACATTGGCTTTAATCAAAATTGTTTTTTAAAAAACACTCTTTTAGCTTATATATTTTCATGGGCTGCTGCATATTCACAAAGATATAAGCAGAACTGTGTATATGTGTGTCAGAGAGAAACAGATGCACATGCAGTGTCCCCACCCTCCCTGACTCCACGCGGTCTCTAGGACCCAAGGTTGGGACTCCCGAGTGACTGGTTGTAGATGACAGGGGACAAGGAGAGAGTTCGTCCTGAGGAATAGTGCAAGACGTGGGTGACAGGGAAGGTGCTGGGATATAGGGGTAAACCACAAGCTGCTCCAAACAGCAAAATCACTGCTTAAATATCCAAAAGTGTGTTTTCCTGCAGCTTCACAGAATATGCCTAAGCTGTAAAGTTTTTTTTTTAATTGAAATATAGTTGATATACAATGTTGTGTCAGTTTCTGGTGTATAGCAAAGTGATTCAGTTATATCTACACACATACACACGCACGCACACACACACATTATTTTCATATTCTTTTCCATTATGGTTTATCGTAGGATATTGAATATAGTTCACTGCTATACAGTAGGACCTTGTTGTTTATCCATTCTATACATAGTAGTTTGCATCTGCTAATCCCAAACACCTCATTTATCTCTCCCTCACCCCCTTTCCTTTTTGGTAACCATACGTTTGTTTTCTATATCTGTGGATCTGTTTCTGTTTTTGTAAATAAGTTCATTTGCATCATATTTTGGATTCCACATGTGAGTGATATTAGGTTGTTTCCATGTCCTGGCTATTGTAAATAGTGCTGCTGTGAACACTGGGGTTCATATATCTTTTTGAATTACAGCTTTCTCTAGATATATGCCCAGAAGTAGGACTGCAGGATCATGTGGCAACTCTAGTTTTAGTTTTCTGAGGAACCTCCATACTGTTTTCCATGGTGGCTGCACCAATTTACATTCCCACCAACAGTGTAGGAGGGTTCCCTTTTTCCACACCCTCTCTAGCATTTGTTATTTGTAGACTTTTTAATGATGGCCATCCTGACTGGTATAAGGTGGTACCTCATTGTAGTTAGATTTGCATTTCTCTAATAATTAGCCATATTGAGCATCTTTTCATGTGCCTATGGGTCATCTGTATGTCTTCTTTGGAGAGAGATGTATTTAGGTCTTCTGCCCATTTTTTGATTGGGTTGTTTGTTTTTTTATTATTGAGTTGTATGAGCTGTTTATATATTTTGGAAATAAAGCCCTTGTCGGTTGCATTGTTTGTAAATATTTTCTCCCAATCCATAGGTTGTCATTTTGTTTATGGTTTCCTTTGCTATGCAAAAGCTTGTAAGTTTGATTAGGTCCCATTTGTTTATTTTGGTTTTTATTACTATTGCCTTGGGAGACTGACCTAAGAAAACATTGCTGCAATTTATGTCAGAGAATGTTTTGCCTGTGTTCTCTTCTGGGAGTTTTATGGTGTCATGGCTTTTTTTTGTTTTGTCTTCAGATCTTTATTGGAGTATAATTGCTTTACAATGTTGTGCCAGTTTCCACTGTACAACAAAGTTAATCAGCTATATTTATACATGTATCCCCATAGCCCCTCCCCCGGAGCCTCCCTCCCACCCCTCTAGGTCGTCTGTCAATGCTACTCTCTCACTTTATTGCA
Source organism: Hippopotamus amphibius kiboko (assembly GCF_030028045.1). Taxonomy (NCBI): domain Eukaryota; kingdom Metazoa; phylum Chordata; class Mammalia; order Artiodactyla; family Hippopotamidae; genus Hippopotamus; species Hippopotamus amphibius. Next base: position 98,450,491 of record NC_080196.1, read on the forward strand.
GCTTCTCCTTCCCCCTCTGTGTCCTCAAGTCCATTCTCTATGTCTGAGTATTTATTCTTACCCTGCCACTGGGTCCATCACTACCATTTTTTTAGATTCCATATATATGCATTAACATACAGTGTTTGTTTTTCTCTTACTTCACTCTATATGACAGACTCTAGGTCCATCCACCTCACTACAAATAACTCAGTTTCGTTCCTTTTTATGGCTGAGTAATATTCCATTGTATATGTGTGCCACATCTTCTTTATCCATTCCTCTGATGGTGGACATTTAGGTTGCTTCCATGTCCTGGCTATTGTAAATACTGCTACAGTGAACATTGTGGTACATATATCTTTTTGAATTACGGTTTTCTCAGGGTATATAACCAGTAGTGGGATTGCTAGGTCATGTGGTAGTTCCATTTTTAGTTTTTTAAGGAACCGCCATACTGTTCTCCATAGTGGCTGTATCAATTCACTTTCCCACCAGCAGTGCCGGAGGGTTTCCTTGGTGTCATGTCTTATATTTAAGTCTTTAAGCCAATTTGAGTTTATTTTTGTGTGTGGTGTGAGGGTGTGTTCTAACTTCATTGATTTACATGAGGCTGTCCAGCTTTTCAGGCACCACTTGCTGAAGAGACTGGCTTTTCCCTGTTGTATAGTCTTTCCTTCTTTATCAAAGATTAATTGACCATAGGTGTGTGGGTTTATTTCTGGTCTGTCTATTATGTTCCATTGATCTACATGTCTGTTTTTTGCCAATACCACGCTCTTTTGATTACTGTAGCTTTGAAGTCTGGGAGCGTTATTCCTCCACCTAAGCTATAAACTTTTTTTAAAAAATATAAATAAAAAAATTTATTTTTATTGGCTGCATTAGGGCTTTGTTGCTGTGTGTGGGCTTTCTCTAGTTGTGGCGAGTGGGGGCCACTCTTCATTGTGGTACGTGGGCTTCTCAGTGTGGTGGCTTCTCTTGTTGTGGAACACGGGCTCTAGGCCCGCGGACTTCAGTAGTTGCAGCACACAGCCTCAGTCATTGTGGCTTGCAGGGTCTAAGAGCGCAGGCTCAGTAGTTGTGGCGCATGGGCTTAGTTGACCCTGCGTGTGGGATCTTCCCGGCCCAGGGATGGAACCTGTGTTCCCTGCATTGGCAGGTGGATTCTTAAGGACTGCATCACCAGGGAAGTCCCTAAGCTATAAACTTTTAATGCCTCTTTCCTACCTTGGACAAAGGTAAAAACGCATTTGTCTGTAGTAGACCCATTGCTTTCTTGCATTCGTTGAAAGGTTATACATATTTAAAAGTAACTCTTTGTCAGTATTGGTGACAAGTAATGCCTTTCAGTAAATGTCAAAGGCTGGAATGTACGTGCATATTTCTTTCAAGAATCTTCAGTACTCACCCACTTAAGGCAATTTTCTGGGAAGAAAAAAACATCTGAAGCTCTTTTGGGTTTGTGATTAAGGTGTAGGCTAGCCATGAAATTATAGGGTTTCGTGCCTCACTGAAGAGTGTATTACGGTTGAAGCATATGTGTAACTGCTATTGTTATTTTCATAATTTTTGTACTTATAGAAGTAATACTTGCTCACAGAAAATTTAGAAAAAAATCACAAAGAAGAAAATAAACATAATTCAAAAAGTTGTCATTGAGGGAAAAACAACTATTGATTTTGTTTTTCTCAATTACTTTCATATATATATAGAATTAGTCACATTTTTAGATCATGCTTATTCCTTAATGTGATACTATGATTATTTTCTCCCAATTAAAAATATTCTGAGAAGATAATTTAATGGTTGATAATATTCTAGCACATGATTATACCATAATTTATTTAATCATTTCTCTCTTGAACTAAAAAGTTGCTTCTAATTTTCTCTTATATATGATGCTGTAATGAGTATCTTTTGCAGATAAATATTTGCCTGCATCTCTGATTATTTCTTTGAGATTAATCCTTAAAAATGGATTTATTGAATCAAAGGCATCAATTCTTTGAATGTTTCGATACCTCCTGGCATCTTGCTTTCCAGAAAAAGTTGTGATAATTTCTTTGCAGTAGTAAAGTATTAAAATATCTGCCTCTCTTTAGAAAGTGTTAGCTCTTGTTAGATGAAAACTTCAGTTTAGATATTATCACACATGTCCATTCCCATCACAATTGTCATTCCCATTTCATTCATGAACCACCTGAAGTTAAGAGTGGTTAAGTACTGTCTAAAGGTCACTTAGAGAGTTGGTGAAGTTGAGATTTGAGACTCCAGTGGAGATGGTCAGAACACCAAATGAAGAAGCACCCGTGGAGGAGATACATGGGCTTCTTGCCTAATTCCCTCCATGCCCTTCTGGTTTTTTTTCTTTTCTTTTTTTAAATTATAAAAGTATTATGTATTAATGGAACAGCAACAAAAACCTTCAAACAGTTTATAGGGAGTAACATGCAAAGCAGATTCCTCTACCCTACAGCTGTACCCTGTATCTACTCCCCATAATAGAAGCTGCTGAAGAGCTTTTGATGTCTTTTCTAAACCTTCTGGTGATCTAGGTGGGGGGAGGTAAGCCTTGAACGTAACCTACCATTGACCTCAGGATTTGGCTGGCCTTTTGTAGCAAAGGTGGGGAGAGTGTGAGGACCTGAGAAGCAGAGCTTCAGAGGGCAGAAGGTTCTTCCGGAACTGCTGCCTCTATCACACAGCTCATGTGAAGTCAGTGTGAAAAAGTCTGGCAACTGCATTCTTCCTCTCACCACTCCTGCAGAGCACCCCGTTCAGATGAAGGTCATCAGGGGTTAAAACAACAAGTAAGCTTTTGAAAAGAGGCTGGTGATGAGGCCTGCTGTCCCTCAGCCTTACCTCTCTCCACTCTGCCCTGCCCCCCCACCCCCCAACACACATGCCCACCTACCTGCCTTTTGTTGTGGTTGTTGCTTAGGTGATGTGTTTTTGGTTTGGGTTTTGGTTTTGGTTTAATTAATTAATTAATTTATTGGCTGTGCTGGGTCTTCGTTGCTGTGCATGGGCTTTCTCTAGCTGCGGTGAGGAGGGGCTACTCTTTGTCGCGGCTTCTCATTGCAGTGGCTTCTCTTGTCGCGAAGCATGGGCTCTAGGCTCGAGGGCTTCAGTAGTTTTGGCATCTGGGCTCAATAGTTGTGGCTCGCGGGCTCTAGAGCGCAGGCTCAATAGTTGTGGCGCACGGGCTTAGTTGCTCCGCGGCATGTGGGATCTTCCCGGACTAGGGCTCAAACCCGTGTCTCCTGCATTGGCAGGTGGATTCTTACCCACTGCACCACTAGGGAAGCCCAGGTGATATGTCTTTGATACCTAGTAGGTAAGTTGGTTAGAAACTGGTAACATGTGTAAGAAAGTATCAACCCAGGGATGCTCAAGGGTGGCTTCTCATACTCATAATTGTGGGCTTCACCCTTCATGCCCTGATGGAGAAGGTAGGGTATTATTCCCTCTTCTTGCCATATCTTTAGGAAGCCAATCCGTATTTACTTAGGATGGGCTGGGCTAATGTTATTATGAATGAAGAGAAGTGAGTTTGAACTGTTCTGAGATTCAGAATATTCTAACCAAAAAGAATCATCCAGTCCAGTGCCTTTAAATTTTATTTTTTTAAGTTTTAGAACCCTGTCCAAAAATATTCTAACATTAACAACCAATATGTAAAACAGATTAAGGTGGAAATGGTAGCCTGTAGTTATCCTAAAATAGTTAAACTAAGGCTCTGTCGAGCCTGCAGTTTGAAAATTGCTGATTTAGTCCAACCTCTTGTTTTTGGAGTTATGAAAATCAAGGTTCAGCATACTCAAGTGACTTGTCCAAGGTCTCACAGCTGGTTATTTGGAGTGTTGAAAAGGAGATAACATCTCAAAGGTGTGGCCTTCCTTAAAGGTAGACACTTAGCCCAAGTTCCTCCACCAGACTTGGGTAAGATAATGAGATAAAAATTAGGTCATAATAGCAGTTATGGTACAAAATATTTTCCAGAATTTTGAGAACTCCTGCCCCTAGATATTTCTTCCAGCCAGCTCTGTTGGTGGTCAGCATAGCGTATTGCAGCAAGGCTGGATCCATGCACTCAGAGGGGCAGATTCCGGAGCAAGCACACCTGTGTTCCTTCCCATCTCCCCTGCTTCCTAGTTAACCTGGGACAAGCTGCTTGATTTCTCTGTCTCATTTTCTCATCTGAAAAACATGCTGACTTCATAAGCTTGCGCTGAGGCTGGAATGAGATACTGCATATAAGCATTTGCCAGGTGCAGCATGGATGCTTGATGGTGGCTGGGTGCTGGGCCAGTGGCAGTGGTGACAGTAATGGTGGTGCTGGTCCCAGTTGTGCTAACAGTTGAGGTGGGATTGATTGCTGCTCAGGCTGCTCTGGCATCTTCCTGCTCATTTTCTTATGCTTGATGACCTGTCTGTAGCGCAGCTTTCTGCTCCAGCCTTCCCCTTGGTGAAATGGGAAAATGTTGTCATCTTCACTCAGCTAAGCTAAGGAGGGCCATTCATGAATGTCCTTTATATATACACACACACACACACATTCTTTTCATATTCTTTTCCATTATGGTTTATCACAGGATATTGAATATAGTTCCCTGTGCTCTACAGTAGGATCTTGTTGTTTATCCATTCTATATATACCAGTTTGCATCTGCCAATCCCAAGCTCCCAATCCATCCCTCCCCAACTCCCACCCCTTGGCAACCACCAGTCTATTCTCTGTGTCCCTGATTCTGTTTCATAGATAGGTTCATTTGTGTCATATTTTAGATTCCACAAATGTGATATCATATGATCTCCAGTTGCATCCATGTTGCTGCAAATGGCATTACTTTTTTTTATGGCCGAGTAGTATTCCATTGTATATATGTATCACATCTTCTTTATCCATGAATGTACATTCTTGACCTTTGATAATTTAATCCTTTTTGTCGCCCACTCCCCCAGCTCACCAGCACGTGTGTCTGCTCCTAGCAGAGTCATGGGAGTGTGGTCAGTGCTCTGTAAACATTTGCTGATGGGAGTAGGTACTGCTGTACCATCGGAAGGGGATAAGGATCTCAGCGGCAGTGCTCCGCACCTGATCCCAGCCCCACCACTCTTGAACTTACACCCTACTGTCCTTTCACCAGCCCATCCCAAGCCCTATGCTCCCTCGCCTTGAACTTATACCCTACTCTCCTTTCACCCACTCCCACACCTTGGCCTTTGGTTCTCTGTTCACCCTGAATTCTCTTCCAGGAAGTTTCCTGGTCAATCTTTCAGGTAGTCACCCTAGTACCTACCTCTGCCTGGACGAACACTCAAGGCAGGCCCAGACAGGCCTTCCTTGTCACAGCTGGGGGACATTGTCCTAGACTCTGAGACCCCCACCTTCAACCCCCAACTGCATGTGTCACTCACTGTGAACTATCCAGGGGATATAAACTGAGGTCAATAAATGATTAGAGGAAGAATGTGGATGTTCCATTAAAGTGAGCGCCTGGCTCTTTATTGCAGTTATATAATAGGCAGCAATCATGACAGCCAAGGGGCATGAAGAGACGAGACGGCAGTCAGCAGAGTTTTTTGTCTTCTTTATAATGTGGGATTGTGTGTGTGTGTGAGTGTGCGTGAAGCTCCATGGTGTACTGGGAGCCTGTTCTTGAGATAACAGAGATATCAGGCCATGAGCTCATTTTAGCAATAGCTTGGTGGCTAGAAATAGAAAATGGGTTTCTATAGCTAGAAAACAGTCTTTTCAAATACCATGTAGAACAGTGGTTCTCAGAGTGTGATTCCTGAATCAAGAGCACCAGCATCACTGGGCATTTGTTTGAGATGCACATTCTATGGTCCCACCCCAGACCTACTAGATCTTTGCGGGGCTTTGGGCTTGGGGCGTAGCAATCTGTGTTTTAACTACCCCCGGCCCCAAGCAATTGTGGTATGCTCAAGTCTGAGAACCACTGACCTGGAACTGTACTCCTCATCCATTGCCCAGACCATGGCTCTGATGAGGAAGGTGTTTTGGGGGTCTTTAGACCTGGATTTGGTTCTGGCTCTTGAGTCATATTTATTCCGAGGCTGAGGGTGTCCAGATAAGGAGAGGTAGATGAGTCTGGTTAGCTGTTCTTTAGTGAAAGAGCACCTGTGGTTTATGGATAAGTGACAAAGAGTTAACTAATACCTTCTTCTAAACCAGAATGTTAAAAATATTTTCTCAGAATATAACAGCAAATTCTGTTGTTGTTTTTGTGTGTGTGTTTACGGAGATGTGTTGTAGCTTCCACTAAGATGCATTTTATGGGTAATAAGTACTACATATATACACCAACAATATTTTTCACTGACTTTTGATTTCTGTTTTTTGGGTATCAAGTATAGTTCTGTTACTACTAAAGTTTTCATTTTATCACACCTTTCTCTTTCCTTAAGGGAAAACATGGGTTTCATGTTAGCTTTGCTTTCAAATAAACATCATTGGTTCTGGGTGATAGAAACTTTTCTCAGTATATTTACCTAAAAAGCATGTTGAAAATGTTTCTGCTTAGTTTGTGAAATTGACATAAGCTGGGTCATTAACTGATATTTTTGCATTTTCAGTTAGGTTATGGCTACTTTCTTTCTCATATTTTTAAAATGAAAAGTATAATCCTGTTTTTTCTTACAGTGATCCATATGTGAAACTTTCATTGTACGTCGCAGATGAGAATAGAGAACTTGCTTTGGTACAGACAAAAACAATTAAAAAGGTAAGTGTCCATCCTTCATTAAATATCATTTGTCATAATTTAATCTGATTAAAGTGTGTCTTTGAGCTCTGTAGAAGTTTATATTTTAAGATGGCAATATTTTCATTTTAAGGATCTCTCAGTATGAAATCTCTAAATTCAACAGAGGCCAAACTTTTCATTATTAACCTAAGATATTGGTTTTGGCTTTTAGTTAAATGACTATAAAAAGAGTATTAAAATAAGCATTATTACAAGCAACAGCTTTTTTCCTCACAAAGAATAAAGCAAAATAAGGATTTGTTCATGTTGGCTTGTTAGCTTATGAAAAGCAATTTAAAATACATTTAATGAAATGGAGTGGCTTGTGGGTTTTGTAGGCAGAAAGGGGAATGGTTTAACTTAAAACAGGCGTTACCAAAGGAAGCAAAATACTTGCTTAGCTACATGAAAACAAATAAAAGATATGAACAATAAAACTATATACATTTATGAGTGTGCTGCACTTTTCTAAATTTTACACAAGATTTCATTAAAGATTTGTTTCCATAATTATACCTTAATTCTCCTGTCTCCATGTTTTATATACACCTATAAAATATATTAAAACATATTCATATCCATAATTATGTCTTAACTCATCTATCTTCATGTTTTTATATACATCTGTAAACTATATTAGAACATAAATTTATATCCATAGTTATATCTTAATTCATTTATCTCCGTGTTTTTATATATATCTATAAAATATATTAAAACATATAACTACTCCATATTTTGGGCATTTATTGAAGATGCATATTTTCTACCAAAAGTACTGCTCTCATTTGTGCTTCAGTATTATTTATAGATTACTATTATTTTTCCCTCCCCACCTGTGCGGGGTAAACAGTCTAACACTTTGTGTGATAAGCAGTTCCTGGAGAGCGTGATGGCTTTTAAAAAATGGTAACTCTCCTGCCACCGTGCAGATGCCCGGGGTCTGCGGCCAGGTCCTTTTGTGTAGGGACGGCACAGCGTTCTAGCGTATCTTCCACCTGGCATCCCGACCAGCTCTGAAAATCAGCTTTGCGAACCGGAGCCGGTATTTTGATGAGTGGGGAGGATTCCAGCGAGGGACGGAGGCCATTGTTCCCTGTTGGGCGCTGTCGCTGGTTCAGTTTCCAGCGGGGCGGGAGGCCCGCCTGGCAGGGAAGGCAGCCGGGGGGCCTGGTGGCCCGCTGGACGCGGAGGGAGCAGAGAAGCAAAGCCACCAAAGCCGGCGATCGGGGACCCTGAAATGTGTTTCCTTCCGGGGAGAGGTCCTCCTCCCTCCGCTCCACGGTAGAGGGTGTCGCTCCGCAGCCGGGGCTGCGCTGTCTGCCTCGCTCGGCAGCCAGCCTCCTGGTTAGTATTTCTGTGCTGCGCTCCGCTCGGGCTTAAGAACTGTTTTCATCGTCCTCTCCTTGTGGCCGGGAGCCTGGTCGTTCATGCGTTTTGCGGTCTCACGTGTCTGTCTGCGTTCCTCACCTGTCCTTTGCCTCTCCCCCTCTGCGTTTCCCTGTGGCTGGACTCCGGTCGCCGGCAGCCCCCCGGCAGGCCTGGGCCTGCCCCACCTCTCCCCCTTCCTCCTCCCGCGCCCTCTCGCTCATTAGCATCCCGGTTCCATTCATAGCTAGAAGCACGAAACCCCTTTCTGTAGGGTTAGATTCCCCGTTGAGCTGTGGGTGGGGAAATTGCTGATTTTTTAAAAAATGCCAGCTCAGTGTTGTACAAATTGCTGTGTTTATTCTTTATAGTGCTTTGTGTTATTATTTTGCTGCTTCTTGCACGAGTTTTTAAAAGAAATAGATTGATAAAGGCAAATATCATTCTATCTTAAAAATATCTGTAGTCCTTGGTGAGGTGGTGATTTTTCTGTCTCAAATTTTTACATACAATTTTTGAGGCATGTGTTTATTTCAGAGTATGAGGCATGTGCAAATGCAGAAACACGGGTGTATGTAGTCTTCCATAGTATGTTTCATCTTAGTTTCAAAGGCTGTTTGGCAGTCCATCTTTTATCCAAGCTGAGGACAAAAGTATCCTTTCCTTGTCCTTGTGAACATATATTTCTATAGATTGATATGGAGATGGATGGGCAGGTATGGATGGATAGAGAGGATTGAATGATAGGTAGGTGAATATTTTTTAACCTGGCTATTTGGGGGAAAAGAGTTCACTTTTGGTTTGTAATTGGCAGAGTTTTTTTCATGGTATATAATCTGGTCATCACTATTGTTCTTTATAAAATAATCTTCAGATTTCAGTACTTATATAAATAGGGAACACTGTCACCCTTCTGCCACCTGCTTCATTCCTCTCCAAAACAAATTTGTAGCAGGTTGAGGGAAGTAAACAAAAGTTCATTTCCTTCTTGATAAAATAATCGTATCGATGTTGATTTCTTGAAGAATACCTTTGTTTTCATGATGATGGCTCTTCGGTCCCTGACGTTATTCCTTCTGGTTCATAGCGTGAGATTCATGGTTTCTGATCTGTGAATCATCTGTTTATAACTGCATCCCCTCCCCATCTAGTTTGGCTTAGAGAACAGTCTCAGATAATTGACTAAATGCTTCTTTTATTGCCATTTTGAAAATCTCATAGCTACTTTTTAAGTGGAAAAAAAAATTGAAGCAAATATGTGGACTGCATTGTACCAGTAACTGTTAATGTTTCAAAGACTGTAAAAGAAATTACAAGATGATTTCTCTTCCAGACGCTGAACCCAAAGTGGAATGAAGAATTTTATTTTAGAGTAAGTTTTTCTTTTTTTTGGGGGGGGGGGGGATAATTGGTATTGATAACTAGATGGATATAGTATCACAACAGACTCATTTTGAGTGACATTTGTTAAATTTTTATTATGAAATTCCTTTTAAGATGAAAAATGGTTGGGTAGCTTCCTAATGTATCCCAAATTTTCGAAGACCATGACTAGCGGTAACAAAATCTGGACTTGTTTCATTTTGGGATGTTTGAGGGAAACAGAAAGTTATCCAAATACCATATTTTAGCTGTTCTATGCAAGTTTTTTTTTTAAATAAAGTGAAGTATAATTAAAGCTATAGCTTAATTGTTTCTATGGGATATAAACCCAATAGAAGCAACATGATTAAAAATAAGCCTAAAAGTTACTAATCATGTTCCGATTAGGGAAGAAAATTTTTATAATTCAAATAGTAAGTGTGAGTGTTTGTGTGTTAACATAAAACTACTTCTGGAATTTAAATGTCCACCAAACCTTTTATATTTACTATCTAGAAGAGGTATGTGTAGAAATGACTGAATTCTGTGAATTAATGGAAATTACTATTCAGTGAGTTTTTGTGGTGGTTGCTTTTTGTTGTTGTTGTTCTGAAATTTTGAAAATATGAAGCTACTCAGCAATTTAATGGAAAGTGGGTTTTTTTTTTCTTCAAGATGAAAATTATTTAATCGTATGTATAGCTGTGATATTAAAAACTACTGTACCTCCAGAAATGCTCTAGATAAGATCCTCTGATTAGTGTAGCTTCCCAAAGAACAATATTACCATTAGACTCATGATAATTGATCCTGATTTCTTCTTTTCAATCACAATGATACTTTATGTGCTCCGAACTTAGTTCTCTCTATATGACATCTGTTTTCTATTAGGTTCAGAGCTAAAATATGGCATTGATATTTTAATACTTGGTGAGTTCCTATGCATAGCCTCTACCAGGTGTATTTTAAATTACATCATAAAGGGCTGAAAGTAATCGGGGCAGATAAATGTCATTGGCCCATAGCTAACTCTCAGATACTGCTGTCTACTTGTGATACTCCAAATTACTTAGGCTTCTTTCAGTTTAACACCTTGGCCACATTTCTGTAAATTTTAGTACATCCAAGATTTTTTGCAAGTTATATTAGCTCTAAACATATGTAAACTCGATTTTTTATTTTGGCATTAAAAAAATTTTTTTTGGTCATATTCATTGCACAAATCTTTATTGGGTGCCTACTATATGCCAGTTCTTGTCATGGCCTGTGGATGCACTGGTCAGCAGTACAACCCTTTACTGAGCTTACAGCACACACTAAGCCCCCGCCCACTTGCCTGCTCCATCACTAGGCTAAGAGCAAGCCAAGGGGTCAGAAGCACAAGACGTGCTCTCTGTACCATCAGATGTTATTCCATTCCCTTCTCCCTCGTGAAGCAGCCGAGACTTAGTCATGGTACACCTGGGTCCCATCTCTGGCTCTACCACTTACAGCCTTTCTGACCCTGGAGAAGCCCCCTGAGGACTCACACTCCCCACGGGCTAGTCCTCCCTTGGTAGGGTTGTTTCTGGGATTTACGTACAATGATAGAAATGAGAACACTTAACACCATATTTCACACATGGCTGGTCCTTAACTGAATGATACTTGAGTCTGAAGGATGGTTCCTGCTATTTCAGTGAGATTTGGGTAAAGAGACAGAAAGAAGCAAAAAGATATTGCAAGCCCAGTAGCTCTGACGTTGACCCACAGTTGCTGGAAGAGGGGCAATCTTTTATTCCTTTGTCTCTCTAGTGGCTCAAAGCGTGGGCTCTGGAGAGGCGAAGGCCAGACCTGGAGGCGCTCCTGGTTGCCCTGCATACTAGCTGTGGGCTCTTGGGCAAGTTACTTTACCCTCCTGGTCTCAGATCCTCACTTGTAAAATTGGGGAGACAGTTATACATTATAGGGCTGCTTTGAGAATGAATGAGATCATGTGTTTTTGATATTTAATAAGGAGATAGTGCCTAAGATGTGCACACACAATGATAAAGAGCTGTTTTCTACTATCTTCATTATTTTTTATCATTGTTGTTATTATTAGGGCTAAGGAATTTCCTCAGGTGTGGACCTTTGTGAGGCTGTAGCCTTGGTGTACAGGCATGAGGAGGCCCTTTTTTAGGGGAGATTTAGGAACTGTTAAAAACTATTTAGAATCATCCTTTCTTATGTTAGAAAAGCAGCTTAAAAGCATTTTCTTTTTCTGATATATCTACATATTAGGCATAGAATAATATAGAAATGAATAATAGAAAACTTGATTTAGTAAGTGGGTGCATTATAAAGCGTTTTATTTTTTCACTCTCTTATTTCATTCTCTGAATTATTTCTGCCTATTTAAAAAATATTATATCTGTCCCTTATAGGTAAACCCATCTAATCACAGACTCTTGTTTGAAGTATTTGATGAAAACAGACTGGTAAGTGGGTCCCTATTTTTAATTTTTGCTTCATTTTTTTGAAAACTGAGTTTTTAGAGCAGCACCTATTAAAAATCTATATTTATGCCAGTATACATGTCCCTCAAAAAGACCATTTTTGTCCCATTACTAGTTTAATGTTCATAATTCAAGCACTTTTGTATGGGTAGGACAATTGATTTCTGTATGTGTATGTTTTTATCATAGTTAATATTTGTGAAAGTCACGCTGGTGATTTATCAAATCATGTCTGCTGGGGATACAAAACAATAGGCAAATCTGTCAAGGCCATTACTCTTGTAAATGAAACTTTTCGGGTTTTTATGGATAAGCCAGGTAATGTGATTGTGACACGTTCAATAGTGAATCTCTTTGGGAAAACAAAAATCTAATTAACTGTATACAGCAAAAAGTGAATCTATATTTAGCAGGTAAAATTAAGCTGTATTTTAAAAGTGGTACTTTCTCAAGGGAAGTTCATAGAAAGTACTTTCAATGAACCAGAAATATGCCTGAGGCATAAAACTGGTACATACTAACATTTTATGTAGATTGATAGGTAGGCAGGTGTCTATGTGTGTGTGTGTGTGTGTGTGTGTGTGTGTGTGTGTAACTGATACCACTTAGATTTCATTTTAGAAATGGAATTTCAGAAGCAAATCTGGCTTAAAGCACTTTGCCAGATTTAACTCCCTAGAATGTATACATCAAGTACTCATGTGCCAAGTGTTCCAGCTATGAAAATGAATATCATTATGATATGTATAAACTTTTGTTACCCTCAGAGGTGGTATTATAACTCAGTGAGGTCAGTTGTACTCAGATTTGCTTTCCTGGAAACTTATGTACAGTCATCACCCAGTATCCGTGGAGGGATTGGTTCCAGGGCCCCTGCAGATACCAAAATCCAAGGATGCTGAAGTCTTTAATATAAAATGGTGTAATATTTGCATAGAACCTAAACACATTCTCCTGGATACTTGAAATTTATCTCTACATTACTTATGATACCCAATGCAGTGTAAATGCTATGTAAATAGTTGTAAATACAATGTAAATGCTGTGTAAATAGTTGCTTGTGTGAGGCTAATTCAAGTTTTGCTTTTTTGGAACTTGCTGGAATTCCCCCCCCTCCCCCGAGTATTTTTGATTTGCAGTTGGTTGATCCCATGAATGCAGAACTCGTGAATACAGAGGGCCCAACCATATATTATTTGCTTAAAAGAAATGTTCTTATGGACCCTTCTTTCTGCAGAATTCAGCTGAAACTACAGGTTTTTGAATAGCTTGAGTTTAACAGAATATTTGATCTGGAGGAGCCTTAAAACATTACTCATTTAATCCCCTGTCCTTGCAATTGAGAGAGCTGAGGTCTAGAGCCCTCATGTAATTATGTAACTGCTAGTCTCCTAAGTCTCAGGCCAGTGGTGGTGAATAGCCAGGCATTTAACTCTTAGTATGGAACTTGGGAGTGTGTGTGATCTCCTGTGCCTGGTATTACTCTCCAAAGTAGAAAGCCAGCAGATGTTGGCCCACCATCCTGATAGCTTTTCTATTATGGATTCTCGGCAGCTTTGCATTGAACTGGACATTTTATAACTTAGGTGACACTTAGCATTACTGAATAGCTAAATCATCTCTTGCTCTGTGTATGAAGTTATTTTCTTGTTAAATTGAATGAGAAACTCTGCTTGAGGGTACAGTACTTAGTGCTCCATCTCTCATCCAGCAAACACTGAATTCAGCAGTGTGCAGCAGAGTAACAGTAAGTCCGGGAGACATAGATGCAGCCACAGACTAATCCCTATTCTCTCATCTATTGAGTATAATAACACTTCAAGGTGAAGAAAGGGTCAACTTTGAGGAAAAATTGCCTCTTGTTAGATGGGTTTTAACTCATTATTTTTCTTCTATTAAAAGAAATTCACTGTAAAAATTTTGTTTTCCACTTCCATTATCTAAAAGAATGACTGTTGTTGAGATGACCTTGCCATGAGCCCTAAACTGTACTTCCAAGCCAAAAAGGGTTTGGAATGAATGCAGAGCTCTAAGAAATCCCATGTGAATACAAACTTTATCTGAAAAATTGTGTTTTATGTACCTAGCTTTGCCCCAGGCCATCTGCAGTGTTGTTACTATGCGGTGAATGCTGCTGCTGGTGGTTTTTTCTTTGTTGGCTATTAATCCAGCTAAGACAATACGTGACTGTAGTGGTGTTTGGCAGTTTTCGCATTAAACAGACTGGCTTCCATTTCTCTCATAGAGATCATTTTTGGCATTTAAAACACATGCCTTTAGAAAACAGGTCTGGACGTATGTAAACACAGGGTTAATCCTCCACACCGTGGACTCCAGAGCTATTGAAAAAGTCATGCTTTGCGGCTTTTAAAATAAACCTTTTTGTCACTCTTTGCAGCTTGGTATTCCCTCCCTCCCCGCCCCCTATTTTTTTAATCCCTCCTAAATAAACCTCTTTGTTAAATAACTGATGTTTCTGGATCATGGAAAAGAGTATGTTTAAAACACACAGAATATATCCAAGTTAGCTACAAATCTGATGGCAGTTTTTTGAACGTGGACTTTCACTTTTATCATTTAGGTCCTTTTTGGCCCTTCAAAAACAGCAAGATTCTATGTTTGTATCCCAACTGGGGTGATACTGCTGACTTCTTACCAGAAAACAATCACCTCCAGGCAGCCTTTTTTCTGCATGGTATTTAAGTTAATTTATTACAAAAACCACATGCACACTCTTCTTCAACTTTCCTTCCCTTTTTTCGGGGGGTGGGTGTTGTGTTTTTCTCCTATCTGGCATGTGGGAGAGAATGTTTTCTCCAGCTGAGTTCCTTTCCTCTGGGACTGCCATTACGACCCCCCCCCCCCCCCAATCTTTTAAATGAAAAACCCTGTAGTAGCCAGAGGCAGACCTTAACTGGCAGTGTTGTAAGCGGTACCCCCTCCACTTAGCTATTTTGTTACTTATAGATCATGGTCTAATTATTTACCGTTAAAGGGACACTCATTCTGTGGGGTGTGTAATTGTATTTATAGTACGTTTTATTAGTTTGCATTCCATCATGGTAGTGTGGTGATATCATAAGTAACAGGGGAGAATAACATACGATTGCTCGTGAAAGAGTTTTCCTGCAGCCACGGCATTTTTACTTGTCATTATTTGGTTCGGTGGGAAAGGTGCTGGGGAGGTGGGGGGGATACTGTGTGTGCTTCTGTGTTGGATGCCAGGTCTCTCTCTCTCTCTCGCATTGATTAGACAGAGTCCCGGTGCCCTGCTTGTTTCGGAAAGAACTGTCCGGTGAGCGCCGTGCGGTTAGATTTATAGCAGCATGGCTCAGAGTGTGTTTGCTGCCTTAGTCAGCTGTGAGAGCTCCCTGCTGGGGCCACTCCTGTCTGATGGAAAAGCAGCAGCTGGGAAGGTGCTGTTTCAGGCTCTTGCTGTTTAAAAAAAAAAAAAAAAAAAAAAAGCGAGAGGGGGGAAAACTCCACTAAGTCCACAAGCTGGCATTGGAGGGGGAGACCGCGGTCATGTGGTTCTGGCCATCCTACCCTCTGTCACAGTGTGGATGAGAGCTTTTTGCTCTTATCCAATCATGCCTGGAATGCCGCTTGCCACTTGGGTTATTTCTGCTATCTGTCGCTCTTGGTGCCGCAGTGCTAACGGTTTGGCAGATGGGACACTTTTTCTTGGAGTTTGTGTCTTTGGTTTTTGACTTCTGGCAGTGCCGGGCTTGTTGTTGCCGCTCGCCCTCTCCCTCCCTGGCCCTCTGGGCACCATGGCCCATCGGCTTCGGTTTCATTTTGGCTCGGGTCGCAGCAACACAGCCCCCGAATCAGAGATCCTAGACCAGGAGAGAGAAGACGACTTTTTCATGGCATTCCACACGCTCCCGCGGCGGAGCGGCCCTCACCCCTTCACCCCGAATGGAGCGGAGGATGGCACCGGCGGCCTGCAGGCAGGCGTGGGCGCGCTCAAGCGCAGCACGTCCATGTTCATCCCCCAGCTCCTGAGCCCCGTCGACGCGCGGCCCACTCGGAGCTCGTCCGTGCAGATCTCGCTGCAGCGCAAGGCGGCCGACGGGGCCCCCGACGGGTGCGGGCCGCCCGAGGGCCTGGACGGCGACGCGGGCTTGGCACCTCGGGGCGGCTGCCCGGAGCCCGAGAGTCCCGAGAATTCCCCTCCCAGGGCGGCCAGGGCTCCGGGCCCGCAGGTCAACGGCATGTGCGGCCGCCGAGGACCCGGCCCGGTGGCCCCCGACGGCCGCGAGGAGGCCGAGCCCTCGGCCGTCGGGGGGCTGGAGGGCGGTGGCGGCGGGCTCCGCATCCAGCACCGCGCCTCCAGCGCCGACGTTCGCCAGGTGAGGCTGACGCCCTTCGGGGCCGACGGCCAGAGCGGCCCATCGGCGCCGGAGCCCAGGCGCTGGTCCCTGCAGCACGTTCCAGATGCTTCTGGAAGCGCCGGGAAGCGGTGCTTTGTCTTCCAGTTGCAGCAGCCGCAAGCCGGCGTGCCGGGGCTGGGCGGTGACTTCAACTTCGGGTTCACTGGCACCAAGGGGGACAGGTTGGTGAGGTATCCCCGCATCCGGCTGGAGAGGAGCACCTCGTACCCCACGCAGCCCCGGGCCGAGCGCGGGAGCCCCACGGAAGAGCGCGGCCACCCGGAGACGCCACCTCGGGGCCGCAGGGTGGCTCCCGAAATCCACAGGACCAACTCCGCGGAAAGGACGCCGCCGGGTCAGGGCTGCACGTTTAAGATCAGGCAGGATCAAAATGCGGGGCAGCAGCATTTCAGAATTCTTGTGACTCGGGGGCCGGAGGAGGCTCCCCAGACCCCCGAGGAGAGTAACGCCGCCGGCCCTGGTTCCACGGGCGCCGGCGCCCCGGTAAGTGAGCGTGCGTTTCCCTGTGAGCGCCGGTCGGTCAGAGGGGACTGATTTAAGCCCAGCAAGCGTATTCTGCAGCGTAATTTAAATAAACGCCATCCTCCTCCTTTCTGGGAGTTTCCCTGCTTCGGGCCAGTGTAACTTTTTTTTTTTTTTTTTTTTTTTTTTTTCGGGCCAGTGTAACTTAATGTTTGGCCGAGTTCTAGGACCATGATTTGTGGTCCAGCCTTTGGTAGAGGTCCATGAAACTATGAGCGTTTCAGAAAATATCGTTTCCTTAGGTCCTCAAAGTCAAGTAACTCCGTTTTGCAAAATCCAGACAACCCCTTCCCCCTGCCCCCCCCCCCCCGTTTCATCCCTTCTGAAGAAAAGAATTTTTAAAATGTATTTAAGTTAATCTACAGTGCCCCAACGTGTTGACGTTGGAAGTGCGTTTAAAAGTGGCTCGTAGATATAGCCAGTGACAACACATGCCTTTAAAAAACAATCAGTTCTAATGAAGGTGAGAGAATCTCGCTTTAAACTTGTCTAGTTTCTTAATGATTAAGTGTATGTCAAGTTGGACCAAGTCCTCCTAATGGCCTTTAGCTGTAGAGGGCTGGCCCTTGTTTTATAATGTGTATTGTCTTTTTTTTTTTTGTGCCTTTAAGTAATCCTGCACAAGGGTAGTCACACTTGTGGGACAGCAGGAAATGTGTTTTTGAAGCAGATTGGCTTATGGGCCAAGGCGAGGCGAAACTGATTGGGGACTTGTTAATGGTCAGATTGCCCAGCCCTGCAATTTAACACTGCCCACTTGAGTGTCTAAGCTGGACTGCTGTATATAGAATAGTAAGTGCCCTGTCTCCAGCTGTGGAAACAGACGCCCTGCAACAGATTTTGGCCTTTCTTGCTCCTGTGTTCTTGCTCTCTCCATTTCAGTGAAATGGAGTACAGAAAGACAGCTGCTAACTCCACCAGGAAAATGATGCCTGCAGCTTTCATAGTTTGTTGTGGGATGAAAAGTTTCATCAGTTAGCTTTCTTTTACTAATACTCACTAGCCATTGGATGCTTTTTTTTTTTTTTTTAAAGGACAGTCTCCTTGTATTTTGAATTTGGTTTTTTCCCTTGAATTTCCTGTGATTGCTGGTTTTGAGGATACAACAATGAAATGTCTAGGAGACTTTTTGTTTGGGTTTCAGTTGTGAATTGTGACTTTTCAAAGTGGATAACTGAGTATGACTGTGGAATCATATCATCTTTTATTACTTTGTGTT
The DNA here is from genome assembly GCF_030028045.1 of Hippopotamus amphibius kiboko. Taxonomy (NCBI): domain Eukaryota; kingdom Metazoa; phylum Chordata; class Mammalia; order Artiodactyla; family Hippopotamidae; genus Hippopotamus; species Hippopotamus amphibius. The sequence continues at coordinate 98,468,591 of NC_080196.1, forward strand.
GAGAAATAATTTTGGCCATTTGAGTAAGTTTTATCACTGCCACGTCATGGGTTTTCACCATTTTGAAAGCATAATCAGGTGCTAAATGAAATTACATTTTTCTTGGTGTTATATAACTGTTTCTTCTTCTTTTCCCTTCTCTAAGCCCTTTTATTATCTCTAGCCCTTTTATTAGGAAATGTGTGAGTGCATTGTCTTGGTCTGAACCAATACCATTTTTATACAGTGGTACAGATTGCAATAAAATTCTGATAATAGCTTCTGTTCTGCAGCCTAAGAAAGTACAATCACAACAGGTGTAGGCTTCAATGGGCAGCGCAATTCCATGCTGAATTTGGAGCACCTACCACATGAAGATTTACAAAATGCATTTCCTGAAGTTTTGACAACTGTTGGGTTATCAGAATTTAAATCATTTTGTAGTTAGATGTTGAGGACAAACAAATTTATAGAATTCCAATCTCGTTTGGCTTGAAGTTTCTAATGTGATTAAAAAACAAACATAACATACCAACTTACATGCAAGGACCATTCTAACTTGCAATGGCTATTACAGTGGGAAATAAATTTATTCAGATTTGGAAATGCAAGTTCTAGACTAAAGAGCTTTTCTTGGAAAGTAAGTTCCATCTAGTGCACAGTAGTTTTTATTTTCACGCTTGTATTTTTATATGCTTACAGAGATTTGTAAATGGTTGGTAGGAAGCTGGTTTTCTTTTAAGCGAAAGCTTGTTTCTTCAAGAAGCAAAAACAAAACTTGTCTCATAACAAAACTGTCTGCTCCATTCAACACTTTGTACGTGTTTCGTATGGGCCGGGGTGTTAGGTGTAGGCAGCAGCTGCCATGGCCTTATTTATCTTGAGGGAAAACACTCACTTGGGCGTCTGCAGTCTGGCTGCCACCAACCTTTTTTGACGTTTCAAATATCTGCTGCTTTGGACAGAAGAGCATTTCATTATTAGTTTACATAAAAAAATCGATTACGGCCTGGTGTTGGAATCATGTCAAAAATCTTTCTTGTTGGGGGAAACCATTCAAAATTCCTTTTGCGAAAGTGCTCATATGTCATGATCTATGCCTCAGACCTTATTACAAGGTTACCTCGTCGAGTACTTCTCTGTGCCTCTCAAACATCCTGTCATGACTGTCATGAATAAATATGAAGTGCAATGTGATCCTAAAAAATGCTAATCAGATTCCTGGGACCCCTTGTGATCATTGATTTTCTACCCAATCTGACACCTCTGTAAAGTAGAATTGGTTTTTAGAGTTATCAGTTATAAATATCTCAGAATTCTTATAACTCATCAGTTCAGTTTGTGGCATTTTAATGGTCGTTTAATGAATAATTTAGTTATTTTCTTAAATTAGTTTTTTGGGTTCCTTGGTTTGGTTTTGAGCTTCTTAACTGCATGACAGTTATTCCAAGAAAGTGGGATCACTGTTTACCAGGCGTCTGTGTCCCCTTTCACCATGCTTTGGTGCACAGTAACTGCTAGGCTTTGCATTTTATAAGTTTCAGAAACTGGTTTTCTAATCCCATTAATAATATTATTAAGTGTTTAAGGTCCACTGTATATATAACATTACACTGGGTCCTTGGAAAGTTTCTGGGACTATCTCAGTTTCTTGCTGATACAGATTTCATGATATAAACAAGAGTTAGAAGGGCCCACGGGGGGTGCAAAAACACATATTCTGATACCCGCTACATATACTACAGGGAAGGAGTGTTCATTCTTTACTTCTTCCCAGGTTCTCTGAATTTCCCTGTGCCCTCTCCATGGACGTACATTTCCCAGAAGTAGCGTGGTAATCGTCTATGATTAAAAATTCATTTTACTGAACGACAAAGGAATACCCAAACTATTTTTGTTTGGAATTTTAGTTTGAATCTCTTTCAGAGAAGGTGATTTGACTATACAGAACATTTTTGACATCAGTATTAGCTGTCGTCTCTTTTTTACCTTAAAAAACAATTCTAGGAAGATGGGTATAAGCCACCCTTTTATTTAAAAGCACCACCACAACAATGTAGTGGATGATAAAAGCTAGTATTCCTTTCATTGACTTGCTCTCTGTTTGGATTCTGTAAACTTTTTTCTTCTTGGTTATCTCTCTTAATGTGGTTCTATACGAGCATATTCCAGTATTATGTAACTTGAAATTTCACCTTAGAGGGATGTTTTGAAAAGTGTAGGTGGTGACATCGTTAAGCGTGTATACACACAAACACATAGGGCTTGCAGGTAATAACTCGTGTCTCTGTAGCACTTCACAATTTGAAGAGTGTCGGCCTTTATTTCACTTAGGCTATATTTCCATCCCACTGTCTCACTCAGCCTTCCCAATGGTCCTGTGAAATAGTGTTATTTTACTGTTTCCAACAAAGGTATGTGATACTGTCATTAGGTGTGATGGCTAACGACAGTATCACATTCTATCATTTTGTATAAATATAGAATAGGAATTTTAAAAATATGTGTATCTTTGCACAGTTAAAAAGCCTGTGTAGCCAAAATGCAGTTTAATGCTTTCTGTGACGTGACATCTTAATGCTGAGAATTTTGGAGGTGGCAACTCCATTTGGTGCCTCGGAGCACTGGCCTGAGGGACTGCACTGTGCAGAGTCCTGCCGTGTCCCCGGGGAGTGTGACTCCCTCTCTGAGTGTTCTCTCCCGTCAGTGAAAGTGGAGGCTTTCACTGACGGGAAAACGTCCAACTCACAGGTTTATGGTGAGGTTTAAATGAGGTGCTGTGTTGTTTTTTCCCTTCTTACCCAAGTCTCTGTTATGTGTAAATTGTTCTCCAAGGAAAGTAATTAGGTTAACTGTGAACAGTCGGTTTTTGATCACAGGGTATTAGACACAGGGCAACATGAATTTAAGGCATACCTGGAAATGTTTACTTTAGTAACTGGCTTTGATCTCCTCTGTGCTGTCATCTCATCTTTCCTGAGTATTTGCCCCTTGGGTAATCAGCATCACAGAGCCTTAACATTGCCCTGCGATGATGCAGTCCTTGAAAAGACGCATTCATTCGTGAGCTTTGCGTCATAAAAAAGGACCTTTAATTGTATTTGCTGTATTGAATTTTGAAACTTAAAAATAGGTATTTCTGCTGGCATTTCAGACATGTTATTTGTTTACCATGCCATTTTGGTTATATATATATACACATATATATTTTTTTCCATGCCATGTTTCTAGTTGTTTACTTTTCCTTATGGGCTGTAGCTTTGGAGCAGCGATCTAACGTTATCTGTACAAAATTTTCATATTGTGTGGTTTTTACAAATGCGGACAGTATTTGGGAATAGGCTTTATTAGATCCTGCCCTTTAGAGGGTTTTTGTAAATGTAGCTGCTTCTCTTGGCTACGCTTGGAGGTAGAGTTATCTCTACATAAACATTTGCAATACCAGAAGAAATTTATTCCATGTAAGAATTATCTTAAATTTAATAAATGTTGGCTGTCTCTGTATAGTTGAGGCTAATCTAAATGGTAGTCTGTAAGCAGATTTTTTAATAAAAATAATTAACTGCATATTATTACTGGTGAGCTGGATTAATGCCCTAAATATATTGACCTTTTTTTTTTTTTTTAACTCCTAATGATACTATCAAGACATTTGCAAAAATGAGGAAAAAGCCAGAAATTCATGAAAGGTGTTGAAATTGTTGATTGAGTGATCGAATACCAGAATATCTAAGTTTCCTGTCTGAATGCCAAAAGAAGCTCGGGAAACCCAATCCAGAATTGGCTGGTTATTATTGAGAGGTTTAGTATCCCACCTGCGATCATCCAGTTCCCTTGATTCATACCAGGCAGTGTAATGTTCCATGTCCTGCACAAGAGAGGTGGCCAAGACAGTCCACCCGCGATGTAGACCCAGCTCCAGTTTAAAGATGAAAAAGGCCTAAATGGGTAGGGTTGAAACTATTAGCTAAAATATGTATTGCAGGAGCTTGGTAACTTTTCTGGGCAGGTGGAGATTATGGAGAGATTTTTAGAAATTATCTTGACTCAGTATGCATCACGGATGCACGGTGTTCCCAATGGATTTTCCTTTTTAAATCTCTATTTTTTTGCTACAGCTTACTTGGGCAAACGGGCATGCAGAGGGAAAATAAGAGAGTAAGTCAGTGAAACAGGTGGCCGGCTTGAGTGGACCTGAATGAAAGTGTCGGTGTCCTGCCTGTTCTGTGTTGTGTCCTGAATTGACACCTTGGTGGTCTCTAGGCATCACCACGTTTTTTTGTTTTCTATTTTTTTATTTTTTATTTATTTTATTGGCTGTGTTGGGTCTTCTTTGCCAAACGCGGGCTTTCTTTTTAGTTGCATGAGCGGGGGCTACTCTTAGTTGTGGTGCGCGGGCTCCTCATTGCCGTGGCTTCTCTTATTGTGGAGCACGGGCTCTAGGCGTGTGGGCTTCAGTAGTTGCAGCACATGGGCTCAATAGTTGTGGCTCACAGGCTCTAAAGCGCAGGCTCAATAGTTGTGGCGCACGGGCTTAGTTGCTCCACGGCATGTGGGATCTTCCTGGAGCAGGGAATCGAACCCGTGTCCCCTGCATTGGCAGGCAGATTCTCAACCACTGCGCCACCTAGGGAGCCCCCATCACCACGTTTTAACAGGAAGTTTTGCTTTCAGGATGGAGGATGAAGTAGATTGAATTTCAAGAAGCCTGTTTTTTTCGCCCTGATCATTTTAGAACCAAGGACTGTTATGACACTTTTGAATAGAGTACTTCATGTGAAGGGAAAGGTCATGAAATGAAAGTATCATAAATTGAGTTGGAAGGGACCCTGCTTTCTCTGGTGTGACTGTTGTGGCCACACTTAGTGTTCAAATACTTTGTATTGGTTCCTTTAGGTGGCTGCCCCAACTACCTGTTCTTTGAAACAACTCCATGTTTATTTTAGTGTTAGGTACTGTGCCCGGGAGGAAAAGACCAGTGTTTCCCCAAGCAAATCTGCCTTTCAGAATTTACACAGCCTTCTTTTGGGACTTAATTTGGGACTTAATTTTTATAGATCAAGGTAAGTCAGGTGGCATTTACTTCCCTCGTGTAATAATCTGAGGAATCTGCTTTCAATCCATGATCTTTTATTATGTTGCTTACCTCTTTCTGGGAGGCTGGGATGGGGTAGGGACGTTATTGTATCAAGTACTTGATGATTCAAATAGTTTGATAGATTTACAGTTTCTCTTTCTACTCTCTGTGGGTCAATCCAGAACTGACAGACTTTTAAAATATATTTAATGAACCATGTACATCATAACTCACCCATTTCCTTGAGAGACTTTTTAAAGCTTCATAATCATACTTCTTGAGGTTTTTTTTGTTTTTTTTTTTTTTTTAAATACACAACTGGGTATTTGGCTCTTCAGAGAGGACAAAAAAGCTGCTGTGGTCCAGTTGTCTAAAAATTGAGTTGAATAGAAAAGTTGAGGTGGCGTAGAAATACTGAAACATGTATGTACACTAAACTCCCTCCAAAGAACCTAACACTTCTTCAAAGCGAGGGGTTTTTCAGGCCAGGAGCTCTGTTGTAGGCCTAACAGCTCCCTTTAACTGTCCAAAGGAGTTGGGCTGAGTTGAACACGGCCTGCTAGCAGCCTGGCTCTGGGATCATCACATTATCTTTCTCATGAGTAAAAGTGCTTAGTATGTATTCAATACGTACTTACCAATTATGCTTTTCCACTTGAAAAAAGAGATACTAAATTGTAACACAACTTTAAACATTTTAATGCAATTTTAATATTTAAGTGTATTTAATCTCTTATGATAGTAGAAGCTGTTTTTTCATCCTGATATAGTATAGTGCACATTAGCATATATTATGAGGCTGCCCAGATGTTGTAGCAAGGAACAAAGCAATGAAAGTAGTTTTATATAAACACAGCATGCCTGAGGTTGAAGTTATATTAGCAAAAGATGCTCCTGTATTCTGCAATATGGTACTCTTCTTTGACGAATGGATGTGGGAGCCATTTTTAAATTTTATATTCATAAACTTAAAGAGCTGTGAGTTTCTTTAGGAATTATATAGACCAATTCCTTTCCAGTTTAAAGATGAGGAAACTGAGGGCATTATTTTCACACTTACAGAGAACATTGTTTTTATCTCACAAGTGTGTAATGATTATTTTTGAATATACAGCCTGTGAAGTGCTGTGAGCAAGCCTGTCAGCCGCTGCCTGTACTGGGGATCAGCACTTGCATTGTGCCTGTTGTTGAGAATCAGTGCTTCTGCTGGTACACATGCCTCATCTGAGCTGGTGTGTCTGCTGAACAGAAAGTTCTGCTGATACAGACCAGGCTTCCTAACCTTTTATATTCCAACATTAAGGTATGCTGACATACAGGACAGGATACCGTGGTTATGATGGACAGGAGTGACGTCATGCGAGGGGAAGATTGGAACCGGCTCTGGAAAGATGACCAGGATTTGTCTCAGTGTGTCAGTGGGAGGGGCCATGTTTTGAAAGACTGAAGGTAGAAACCACCCGTGATATGGTTTCTATCTTTGCCTAAGAATTTCTTTGATCATGATTAGCAGGTTTCAACAAATTGTGTTTTGATGTGAAATGTTGTTGAAGAATTTGAGGGTGTGGTTATCAGCAGGAATAATTCCTCTCTTTCTCATCAAACGAGGAGTTGAATAAATTCCTTCCTTGCCTGCCTGCCTGCCTGCCTTCCTGCCTTCCACAGAGCTGTTCTTGAGCAGCTGCCCAGAGAGTAGGAGGACCAGCGTGGAGGTAAATATGGCTGAAAGGGGCACAGAGGAATGGGGTGTGTAGGCTTTGGAGCCAGTGGTGATGGAGTGGGTAAGGCATGCATGCAGAAGGCCACTGTGAGGACACGGGGCTGGGAGGCCACAGAAGGTGGTGACAGGAGTGACAGACATGATCGCATTTATATCCTCATGGTCCACGCTGGCTCCTGTACGGGGACTGCAAGGAAGGAAGAGGGAGGCCACTTTGTCATGCGTGTCACCTTAGAGGGTGGCGGAGCCCAAGCCCCGGCCTTGGTTGCTCTCCCCTCCACACGTGTATTCTTCCAGATCCTAGGAACCATCACCAGTTTTCTCAGGAGTTGGTCTAAGCTCAGTTCTTAGACTGTCAAACCTTAGTACTTAGACTGTCATTTTTGTGTTGCAGTGCCTAGAAAATGGGAAGCATTTATTCTCCTTAAGCAAGTGTTATTTCAAGATGCTTTCTGCTGCCTGTGTCACGGCAGGACGTGGGTGGATTTATTTTTGCAGTTTTGCACCAGGGAGTCTGCTTCAGATTTGCAGATTGCATTTATTATAAGGCGTATTGTCCATTGATGAATAATGTGTGGGCTCCAAAGCAGATATACAGATTTTAAAATAGCTCATTTATCCTGCAAACCTCACCCACAGAGAGAGGCAGGCCCCTCAGAAGCAGCGGCCGCGAGCAAGGGTTTCTGCATCTGTTTTGCCCGATTCCTGAGGCCATTGTTTTTGCCCTCTGGTTCATGTGTGTGTTTCCTTGACAGGCTGAGGCCTTGAAACACGGTCACATTCTCAGTTCATGGAGAAGACATGAGACGCAGAGAGAATTCTTAAGTCGCTGCTAAAGAAACTGCTGCTCCTTTGTCTCAGCGACTGACCGTTTCTCTGATAATGTGGATTGAAACAAAGGGAAACACCAGATGTCATGCTTTGTACTGATGTCCTTCCTGTAGGCATCAGAAAGTGGCCACAGCCAGTTTTTCCTCATTTCTTTGAACTGACCTACGAAGGCCTGTGCAGAGGTTCTGCATTTGGAGAAGCCGATGCAGTCCTCAGAGAGTGGAAAGTTCCATTGGAAAGAGCGGGCCTGGGAACAGTCTCAACTTTACAACCAGGAAGGGGTCAGGGGCAGGGTACGAAGTGGTTCAGAGGTGCCTCCCTTAGTAAGTGGAGCCCTGCAATCCGCTGATCTTTGCTCCCAGAACCCTCCCTTAGATAGTTTTTCCTTTTGAGCAGGTTTCTTATTTTGCCGAATGTGTTGCAATCATCTCTCAGTGGCCAGGTGGCCTGTGTTGGAATGCTGGTGTGTGTTGCCAAGCAAAACAGATGCAGGAAGATTTGCCTGAAGTGGGGGAGAAGGCGGCCGGGGTGGGGGAGGGGGAGTTGCGCAGGGAAGGCCAGTTTTGTTGGGGGCAGGGCAGGACTGAATGCTATTTATCTGCAGAACAGAGGTCTAACTAAGGTTTTAAAAGTCATTGCTTCACAGCTTTCAGAAAGTCATCCTAGGTTCACGTAAGCATGTCCAGGCCTATTGAAGGCCTCTTTTTTATCTTCCACCCTGCATTCAGAATGGGGTTTAAATGGTTCAGTACAGCAGGAAGAATTAAGTATTAACCTTCTGCCCAGCACAAGCCACTTGTTATCAGATTTGTTATTTTAATGTATTTCTCTTTCTGCCTATTAATAGATTGGCTCTTAATGGAATGGAATGTGCCAAGGAGGATGCAGACTGGATAAGGAGAATTTCACGGATTCTGATAATCCAGCTCCTTAAAGGCCCCCTTGGCGAGGTGTGGATTGATTGTTGGGGGTGGGGCTGGCACCCCAGTGACTCTGGCGTGCAGTCAGGGTTGAGAATAACTAGTTTAAGAAGCTAATGCTAGTGACAGCCTGAATCTGGGTTTTGTGTTGGCTAGTAACCCCTGGTGTAGACACTGATTTAGTGCATTTCTTCTTACATGTCGTTTCCTCATCAGCCCCGAAATACACATTTTGTTTGTTTATGGAGTGGCTCTTGCTGGATGTGGGGTGTCCTTTTGTGGCTCAGTCCACAAGGTAAATTTCCATTCACAGGCGGCTCTGCAATACCTGTGTGTTCAGAGCAACAGAGTGTTCCAGTTGGATATTTGCAGTGTATATGGAGAAAAGCTTCTGTTCCAAAATAGCTTAGAAATGAAAGCAGTAATTTTCTCCTCCATTTCCAACTGCAAGAAGCAAGTGAAAGTGGGATTCTCATTCCAGACAGGCAAGACCGGTCTGTCCTGTTATCTTACCTGCAAGTATGACTTTTCTGCAAGTAACGAAAGTTATCTTCCTTCTGTAAATATTCACTGAGTGCATTTTTGTGGCTTTTGGAAACTCCGCTTCTTGAAAGTGTTGACCAAGCGTCAGACTCTCATGAATTTCAGAGAAGTTGGTACTAGGTGCTTTCTTCCCTGTAGTGTTTAAAGTAGAATATTAAAAGTGCAAAGGACTTTAAAGGTTACCTGGGCCAGTGTCTCATTTTTTTTAAACAGGAAAGTATGTGGCTTTTCCAAAGGTAGTCAGGAAAGGGGTAGCAGAACTTCAATACCAGATGGCTTCATGCCCAAACCACTGTTCTTCCTGCTACACCCAGCACAGGGGAGTATTCACTCCAGCTACGTCTTGGAGTCTTTTGCAGATGAGCTGTCCAAGGATAGTTCACATGATTCTCTTACTCCTTTTCATGCCTTCTTAAGTAGAACATTCTAAGCATATCGCGATGGGTTTTTTGGACTCACTGTTACCCTCACAGCCATGGATTATTATATAATCTAGTCATTCATTATGGAAGTTTTTTATGAATGATGCTGTCAGGGCTTAATAAGGTGTATAGCACACTTTCCTTCATCATTAAAGCTCTCAGAACGCCCATGATCTCTGAGATGAGTTTGCTGCTTATTGTTGGCTTCTCATCTGTCTTGCTCGTCAGTTACCACTTCTTGTCGCTGTCAGTGTAGCAGCCCCCCTCCCTCTCACCTGCTGAGGACTTGGGAGGGGTTTAGGGAAGTTTGTGAGGATTGTTTATAAAGTGAGACTAAATAGACTGAGAGTAAGGATTTGAGTTGTTCTTTTTGAATGAAGTGCACGTGGTCTGTCTTTTGTCTTTCCCCCCAGTCCCTTTGCCTGTTTTGTTTTTCTTTGTCCTTGGAGCAAGTCTGGAATCAGATTGTTTTAAGATTTAAGTTTAAAAATTCAGTGGGATAGAATGTGTGCCAGCTGTTGAGCATAGTCCCTGGCACTTAGTACTTAATAAACGGTAGCTGTTTTTATGATGATTCCCTCTGAAGGAGAAGATGTAAGTTCTTCGCAGATGCTTAGGGATTGGATACCCAGCAAACCTGTAAGCTGCATTTATATTGGCAAACACGTACGTGGTTCATCTTAATTTTTATTGCTGTCTGGGTCTTGTCCTTATCCTTTTAGGGTTAATGAATTTTCTACTGGACTGTATGGAAGAACTATGAAAAAAAATCAATAAAAATTATTCTTAAAAAAGATTTTATGATTTCACTCAACAACCAAGTATCAGCAACTTTAGACTTTAAGTTAAAAGGACTTTCAAGACTTTAGTGGTTTAATTCTCTTTTTTTTTTTCAATTGAAGGAGTTAATTCACAGTGCTGTGTTAGTTTCTGGTGTGTAGCAAAAGTGATTTATTCTCTTTTTTAAAGGCCAAACCAAGACCACTTTACAATAATGGTGACCATCATCCCCCTAGAAGTATTTCTGGAAAAGCTCTTTCTGATTCTCATTAAACCCAAACAGAGTTGTCATAATTTACAAGTTACCCTTTAGATCTGTAAATTATGAAAACCAAATTACAAACCAAAATGTGCAGTTGATTGTAGGTCAGTAATTTCATCAGCAGTTATGCAGTTGCACATATTAATTGTTATTTTGCTATTGAGTAGGATAAAAATGTAGGAATTCAGTAGTTTCCCTCATTCATTACGTTTGATAATAATGATATTAAAATCAGTCTTTATTTTTCTTTTTGTATGTTTTCCTCCTTCACACTGAGTGTGCTTCTCTCTAATCTAATCTCCGAATTTCAGGAGTCTATTAATAAAGTATGTGTAAAGAATTAGTTGCTAATTTTGGATGTGCTTGAAATGAGATTGTCAGCAAATTACAACTTCAAACCTAGGACTGCAGTTTGTTACAGATTGGGCATCATCCCTGATGTAGAAGATAAATTCCAACTGTATGAAAAATATAAAAACTTCATTACTTCTGATTTTTTTTTCATACATTAGACTTTTCTTATATGCCTTTTAGATACTTAGAGTGTAATATAATATCATGGATAGTTTTTCACCCCAGACATTTTATTTGTGTTAAGATTTTGCAGTGTTGAATTTATTGGAAATTAGAGACTAGAAAACAAATCTTTACTGATTAAATAGTAACTATTTACTAAACCCAAGTCTCTAGGTAACAGCTGTGGAATAAGCTATAATTCAGTGGTAAAGCTGGCAGGAAATTATTATTTAATGCAGCCTTCCCCCTTAACAAAAAAATAATAAACTAACTTAGAGAGGTTGTGTGATTACCTGCCGTTGCTCCCTTTATGAACATGAAGGTCAGCGAGGATAAGGGACCCTTCTGAATTCCTTTTACATGCTAGGTCTGGTAATAGAGATGCAAGTGTTGAACAAGAGAGACATGGCCACTGCTGTGGTTATTATCAATAGTAAAAAGATACTACTAAATAAATTGAGTGTTTCCGTATATACAACAAAGGAAGTAAACAGGAAGCTGAGACAAGAGAAAGTAATAGGCCTACTGAAGAAGGGTATTCGGGAGAAACCCCTCTCTAGAACCAGCTGTTACCGAGGCCTGGTGCATTAGGTATGCACTGCGTGGGTGGAAGGGCGTCCAGGCAGAAGGAACCTTGCTCCCGTGCGCACAGATGTCCTGCATGGGGAGGAGAGTTGGGCGTGTTGGAGGAACTGAGAGGGATCCTGATGAGGCTAGAGTGTAGAGAATGAAGGGGGTAGTGGTCCAAGGGGAGTCGAAAGACGTGCCAGTACCCCAGATCTTTCACGTCAGAGAATATGTCCTGTTGGTAAATCACATGGAGGCACCTTGGTAGATAAAAAAAAAACTTGAATTAACCCAGCTTTTCTGGAGCCTGGGAAGCAGTAAAGTAGCTATTTTTTAAAGTACAAATCATCTGATTTTCTAGAGGAAAAAAAAAGAATCTGATGTCACCTTTGAGATTCATAAAGGGTCTCTCCCTCTAGTTCCTCTCACAAATGATAGGAAGGCACATTTAAAAAAAATTTTAATTGTAGTTGATTTACAGTGTTGTGTTAATTACTGCTGTACAGCAAAGTGATTCAGTTATACATGTCCATACATTCTTTTTCATATTCTGTCCCATTGTGGTTTATCACAGGATATTGAATATAGTTCCTTGAGCTGTACAGTGGGACCTTGTTGCTTATCCATTCTATATATAATAGTTTGCATCTGCTAATCCCAAACTCCCACTCCATCCCTCCCCTGCATCCCCGTAAGGCACTTTTTGTTTCCTTTTCAAAAGCCTTTTTCACATATTTTGCCTCTGCTGAGATATCATAAAGACAGGGCAGACAGGAATGTGTAAGGACATAAAGATTTTCTTACGTGTCTTTAGATTCCATCTTTACTTTTGAAATGTTTGACAGAGAGTGTGAGCTGATTTTGTTTGCTGGTTTTGTTTGTTTTTGTTCATCAGAGGCTGTGTGATTGTTGACAGTTGGGGGTTGTGGATAGGGCTTTGTGATCTGTAACATGTTGGGCTAATGTATGTATCCGTTCAGGGAGATCCTTGCAAGGTGCTCTGTTTCAGACCAAAATGGTAGGCTGTGTGACCTTCAGTGCAGATTTTAGGTCTGGCGCTGAGACTGTAGAGATTATATCAGCATATCCTTCTTAGAGTAAACATGGGAAGACAGTGTGGCAGAGTAAGGCTGGCTGCAGATGTTTTCATCCCTCCCCTGTCAAGAGGTAGTGCGTATTTCCCCTCCCTTTGAATCCCAGCTGGCCCTGCGAATGCAGTGGCGGTGATGCTGGGCTCCTTCTACACTCAGTCTTTAAAAGACCTGGCAAGCCTCCGCTTTCTGCCTCTTGAGAACGTGTGCCTTCAGGATCCGGCTGCCATGTAAAGAAGCCACATAGAGAAAAGTTCCAGCTTTCTACCATCCCCACCAAAGTGCCCGCCAGGTGAGTGCAGCCGTGGACGTTCCAGCCCCAGTCACCGTCGAAATGGCTGTGGTGGGTTTTAAGCCCCTGAATTTCAGGGTGGTTTGTTAGCAACAGATAACCAAAAGAGACAGCGTCCTTACTTAACATTCAGTCGTGGGGAATTTAACCTTGCTGGTTCGTCAGAGCCGCCTCCTGTAGGTAAGCTCGGCGGGGTGTGGAATGATGGAGGGCTCGGACAGCTGTTTTCCCGGAAGCTGGAGGAGGGCAGCCGCGCACAGGATGGGCAGACCAAATAGCTCAGGGATACACTTGGCTTAGACAGCTGAGAAACAACTGCAGTGGCCCAAAGGAGTGGGGAGAGTGGGTGTTTTGCCATCAGGAATGGAGTTATTCAACTTGAAGGGAAAAAGATGTGTAGTTTTAAGGAAATCCATCGTATTTGTAGGAGTTGCACTAAGAGAAGCATTCTTAGCCTAGGCCTTCCCCAAGATCCAGTTATTTGTTAAAATCTAGTTTCATAGGTGGGCGGTGAAGGACTTCTTCCATACAGTAAAGAATGTTTTAATATAGGAATGGTAATCTTGATTTTCTCCCTTCTGAATGGCTCGTGAATTTCGGGGCCCCATAAAATCTCATTTACCCTGTCCTGTAGGCCCTTGTAGCCATAGCAGTGGGTAAAGTGTTTTTTTTGTTTGTTCGTTTTGTTTTGTTTTTGTAGTAGGTGCTCAGTAAGTGGGATCAATTTCGTTTCCATAGTAATTTGATTCGTGTTACATATAATTTAACTAAAGTTTGCTCTGAAGCAATCTGTTATGTTTAAAATCACAGCAAATGACGTCAGTTACAAAGCACACCTGCACACCTTGGTGGATTTTTCTCTGTCATGTGATTAGCCGCCGCCGCCGCCACCACACACACACACACACACACACACACACACACACACACACACACACACACACACACACACACACACACACACACACCCCCTCCTCAGACCAAAGAACAGATTTGACATGCAAGGAATTGCATGTTTCTGGAATACTTTGAAGAGATACAAAGCCCAGGTTACACATCCCGAGCACGAAAGTGTGCGAGTCCTCGTTTCGAGGGAAACCACAGCCTGGCATCCGCGTCAGCCCCTCTCCTCGCCGTGGCCTAAGTCACCTCCACGTTGTGGGGGCCGCTGATGACCAGCAGCCTTTCTATCGCTGCAGCCTTGGGCCACACCCCTCACCCATTCCCTGACCTAGCCTGTGGGGCAGAGGGACCTCATCTGGAGAAGGATGGAGCGGGTGAGGGCAGGAAGCCCCGGCGGCACCGGGGATCACCTGTGGGCAGCTCGTGTTGCCGGTGACGAGTCTCGGGCTGCCTGTCATCCCCGTGGTGCTGTGTGGACTTGTGCCAGCAGGAGCAACTGGTTAAAGTCTTTGACCTCTTTTGACGCTTTTTCACACTAATGTTTTGTTGAAGATTCTTGTTCAAGTCCAATAGCAAGGGGAAAAAAAAAGTTAATACTGGCCTGTGTTTAGGTTTTGCTTGCAGTTTTAAAAATAGCCTGCTGGAGTGTTTTAAATAAACACTAGATTTAAGGCCCTTTTTTGCTGCTGACAGTTTCTGTGACCCCTGGTCGTGTCACTTTTCTGAACCCACTTCCTCCTTTGTTAAATGAGAGCACATGATTCGAGTTTCTGTAGGGAATAAATGAGATAACTTTAAGAGCGCTGGCAGTGCTAACGTGCTGTACAAATGTGGTTGATTATATTATTATTAGTGATAAAATGCTTGCTAGAAAAAAGTGTAGTAGTCCTTTTTCTCCCCCCTAAGATGGCTTGAGAAGGAAGGATTTCCAGCTTAAGTGATTGTGGAAGGCCCCACGATGTAACGAAAAACGTCTTTGGTTTGAACTGTGTGTAGGGCTGGGCACTGGCTGTAGGATTGTCGGAATGTGTTGGGCGTCCACAGTCACCAGTTCTGATAGCGTTGCGCTCAGGCATTTTGCTGGAGTAGACCATGTCCTGCTGCTTATTAAACATTTCTGTGTGGAGAGAATTATTTTTTTTCCCTGGAGAGTATTTATTTCTTAGTGCCAGGCTCTAGGCTGGCTCTGCCACCCTTGGCTTTTTGCTTGGCAGCCGCGCAGCCGGGTCATAAGGGGGAATTTGTGGCCAGTCTGGGTAAGAACGCTAGGCGAAGAGAAGAGAGACTTGGCTGTCGAAAGGGAAGCACGTTAGCTCTGGCATTTCTGGACCCACTTTGCCCTGGGGGCTTGGATTTGAACATTGGATCATGTGGTTTCCCTCCAGGGGAGAGGGGAGGGAGCCTTAAGAAGGGGAAAGGAAAAAATACTTTAGTGAAAACAGAAGCAACAAATAAAATAGAGGATGGTAAATCTGGTGTGATCCCTCAGGCAACAGAGAACGGCAGGCTCCAGGCTGAGTGTCAAGACTCGGTTCCTGGGGGGTGGGGGGCGCCTGGCTGGGGTCCTGTACTCTGGGCATGTCAGGTTGGTTTGGGAAGCCTGGCAGCAGAGAAAGGAAAGGGTATTGACCAGGCCTCTGGTTCACGTGGTAGATCTTGAGTTGGGGTTGTGACAGTTCGCTCTCCTCCAGTGGGTAGTTGCTGGATGCTAATTGCTGGCTAGATCATTGGTTGCATTCACATTTTTGGCTTGTTTCTTGGTGGGTGTAAAGGGGGCAGTTCAAACCTATGGCTTTTAAACTTTGCTCCCAAGGCTGCTTCTGAGGTTCTGCAAACATTCACCTGAATGTCATTTTTATTATTTTTAACCTTTAACAACTATGAAGATGTGATCATAAGTTCAGACATACAAAGTGTGTGAGATAAAATAGCTTATCAGTGTGTTTTATATCTCGAGATTCTGTGTGTGCTGTGTGAAACCCATTGACACATTCTGCTAGCTTATTTTTAACCACTCTTGGATTATTGTTATATCTGAACTGGCTAGGTAGGTTATGGTCAAAAACTTCAGTTTTTATAAGCATCACGGTGATTCCAATGCAGGTGGTCTATGACCCGCTTCAAGAAACCTTAAGCTGAGAGATGCTTGAATGATGCCTCACTCAAAACTGACAACCTTGGAAACATTTTCTCCCTAGCTTAGCTATTTTCTTCTGCAAAGCCATTGTTTGAAAAATATCAAGCATGCTTTCTTTTTCATAACCAAAAAAATGTTGAAGTGTGTCCATAATCCAGTCTAGTTCTTTGAGAGCACTGAACCTCAGACTGGCCTATGAAATTCAGAGAGGCATTCTCTCCATTACATACATCGGCAATCGATGGATCTCGCAGCTAACAGTGTATAATGCAGTTCTTTCTACAGTTTGAGGGCTGACCTCTCTGTGTGGCCGAAGCCATTTGAAGATCAGAAACTTTGGAGGCACCTTGTACTCTTTTTTTCCACATTCACCTGGCGGCCAGGCCCTGCGCCTTCCTCCTCCTGCGGTGACCCATCCCCACTTGTGCCCGCACCACTGCTGTGGACAGCTTCTTACTCAGGGCAGTAGTGTTCTAACTGTTTAGACTGTTAACCACCTCCAGACTGACTTTTCTAATCCATCTTCCTCATTGCTGCCCCAAAGTACTATCTTGAACTTCAAATCTTACCCTCTCACATTCTGCTAAAACCCCCTGGTGGCTCTCTCACCACTGTGATCAGTCTGCTCTCGTTTCCTATCTTATGTATCTCTTGGCTCCATGCCACTGCCTCCCGCGAACATTCCCTGGTACAGGGCGCTTTTCTAGACCTTTATTCCCCGTGGTCCTTCGAGGATGCCCTACCTCCCCTTGCTGCCAGTCCCTTGCTAACAAGTCTTCTGCTCCCTCGCTCTGTCCCCTCTACCCCCAGCATCGTATCTGTATGTGTCTGCAGATCTGACTTCTCTCAAGCAAGGCTGAAAACTTTTAAATTCAGAGACAGATTTTCAGAAAAACCTGTTCACACAGTGATTGTATACTTGGCTTCTTTTACTTTAAAATTGTTTATCAAGGTGAGGGAGTCCAAAATAATCTGGCCCTGCTGTCAGAGAGCTTACAGTCTAGGGAGATAGACATGTATGGAAAAGATACATGCAAAACAGTATGTACCAAATATGGAAGTAAGAATTCAAACCAAGCGGAAGATAGAAATGGATGAAAGCTACCGATTCTCACAGTCGAGAAAGCCTGTGAGAGGGGTGAGTGGGATCTTGAAGAATGAATGGGGCTGAAATAGGCAGAGAGGGCGTTTCTAGCAAGAAGGCTTGGAGAAGAGAAAAATCTCGGACGCATGGGCCTGTGTTGGTAGTTAGGTGTGTAGTTGAGTAGAGGAAGTGGGGCTGGAGGGGTAGGTTGAAGCAGGTGTGTGGATGCTGCTATTTACTAGGTGTCAGTAGGATTTTCTTGTTGGTGCAGGGTCTGGGGGGAGCGTCTGTGCCATCTGAGGGCTGGGTTTTGCATTGTTGCCGTGAACGTGACACGGTTGACTCTGCTTGATTTAATAAGAATTTATTTTATGCTCTAAATCAGGAATCAGCAGAGTTTTCCCATAAAGGGCCAGATAGTAGATATGTTAAGCCTCTGTTTAGGGTCTGTTGAGAACAGACCGCATTATACACTGTGAGTTGTGAAACACGCACATTTCGAGTGGAGGGAAGGCCTCTCAATTTCTTGGTCTCTGCCCTGAGCCGGGTGAAGTGTCCTTGGCAGGATTCCGCACCCTCCATCCCTGAAGCCTGCTCTGCGAAAAGGCCTCCTGTTCCAACTCTTCCAGCTAAGTCTGCAGGGTACTAGGTGTGCCTCTGTGTTTACAGTGTGATTGTTTGCCTGTTCTCATGTGTAATGAAAAGAGGAGCTGTGGGACTGGCCTGGTTAGGAAAGCTTTCTTGGCAGGGGCTGTGGGGAGGGTACCATAGAGAGAAAGCGGGGGAAGGTTTGAGCTGGGCTTTAGCGTTAATAGTCTAATCTGAATAAACAACGAAAAGCTGGTGGGCACTGCAGAGAGGTAGGTTGGATGGGAGGCCCAGATACGGCAAGGATGTAGGAGGCACAAGTAAGACAGGTCTGTGGCGGCTGGTGAACTGTACAGACTTTTCGTTAAGACAGGCTGACTCTTGGAGCCTTTCCAGAAAGTGGCTGGTGTGTTTTCACCAGCGGCAGAGATATGGGGAGGGGAGGGGGAATTGGAACTGAGGGCTGAAGCTGAGAAATAGTCCTTTCAAATTATTTTAGGTACATTTTTTCCTGTATTCAACCACAATTAATATGTTAATCGTGAAAAAGCTCAGAAGAAAAAAAGAAGGCCAGAGAACTGCTCGTAGCCCCAGCACCCAGCAATGATCACTGTTGTTCTCTGCTCCCCACGTGAGAGGCATTGCAGAGGTGAACAGGGGAATTTGGTAAAAGGGTAATCAAAAAATGACTTATTTTATAATTAACTACTTTCCACTCACATGCCACTTCCTGAACTCTGCTATAATTCAATCCTTTTTTTTTTTTTTTTTTTTTTTTAATCTGTTGGGAATAGCCCCGATGGAAATGGTGTGACTTCCAGTGGAATACGTTAGCATGGCTGTTAGCAATACATTAGCATTGCCGTGCAGAATGCTAACACCCTCTGAAGTGGCTTTTGTGTCTTGTTCTGTGACTGCACCCACTCTGTGGCACACTTTTCATCATGTTTTTCTCTCAACTTCAACCTCATGTTTCCCTTCTTTATATTATAGTCTCTTCTCATCATCAGATAATGAGTCCCCCTCCTGCTCTTCGTGCCTACAAGCAATGTCAGAGATAAACCGTGTTTCATAAACAAGTCAATGGGAATTTCTCCTAACCTTTGGAAGATGGTTTCAGAGGGGAAAAAAAGCCTTTTCTCCCCCTTAGTATATTACAGCTGACCATTGGAGCAATTATAAAATTAAGAATTTTAAGAAACATAATCTTTAATTAAAAGGTAAAGTTGATAGTTGCGTCTGTTTCACAATTCCAACAGTATACCATGTGAGTAGTACACAGTTTCTGCTTGCTTATTTTTCCGTTTGATCCTCTTATTTCTGGCAACAAGGAGTATTTTTTAACCTGGTTAAAATGCTGTGCATTAGCTGGTAAATCTAGTTCTGCCGCCTCAGAGGAGAGGCAGGAACTCTCTTAAAAAGGAGGATTGAGCTACTTCTCATTATCTTATGAGGCCCATTATTTATCTGTCTGATTTTAAAATGCCACTGAAATTTATACTCCAAGAGATCTAAATGAATATAGTTATTAATTGCAAAAAAAAAGGTTTGCAAAATATTAACTGCAGTAATTGAAATTAAATAAAAGGTTGATCAGTCCAGTGGGTTTAAATTAAAAAGTTACACCTACTGAAAGGTCAGATCAATGAATGAATGAATTTTGCTCTGCAGCTCATCTCAGCGAGCCGACCCGACTGGGGCTGGATCTGTTTAGCCCTCTTGCAGGCCTTGATGTCTCAGCTGAGTTTGCATGCTCCCAGTGGCGGGAGGCAGGGAGAGCACAGTGGCTCAGGCTGGTGTGACATTCTGCAGTTAGGCCTGTTACTGTATAGGCTCATGAAATGGATGTCCCTCTCCTGCTTACACAGAAAAAAGAGAAACCCCAGGGACTGCAGAGAGCATGAATTGGAAGTAGGGAATTCCCATCTGTCTCAGGCTAGGTTGTGCTGAAGAAACAACATCTCAGTGGCTTAGACCACGACGATTTATTTGTTTGTTTTGCTCATGATAGATGAGCAGCGGTTGTCAGCAGGGGAGCAGTGCTCCGTGTGGTCACCAGGAGTCCCCAGGAGGACAACAGGTCACCCCGGGGATGGTGTGCTTCCACCCACCACCACCCCCGCCGCCGTGGGGAAGGGAGCATGGCTGATGGCACGTTGCTCTTAAAGACTCTGCCTAGAAGCGGCACACATCGCTTCGTTGACGAAAGCAAGTGGTGTGGCCATGCTGAACTTCCGATTGAAGCAGCGCGTGTCTGCCATTGCCCAGAAGGAGGAGAAGTGGGATATTGGAGAAGAGCCTGTAGGACTCAGATGCTACCCTTTCATCCGCCCTAATGATCATGGGGCTTTGGAGCAATAGCAGAATCCTTCCTCTCACAGAGGTCCCAGCAGTCAGTCCCCCGCCAGCTGCTGTGGCTGCGTACCGTGTGCTTGACTTGTGAGACATCCTTCTGGAGAAAGTAGCTTTCCTACCCAGTTCACTATTATTAATTGTTATGGGTTGAATTGTGTCACCCCAAAAAGATATGTTGAGGTCCTAACCTCAAGAGCATAAAATTGTGACCTTATTTGGAAATAGGGTCTTGGCAGACATAGTTAAGATGAGGTCATTCGGGTAGGCCCTGCTTCAGTATGCCTGGTGTCCTCATGGATACAAACACAGGGAGAAATGCCACGTAAAGATGAAGGCGGAGATCTGGGTGACGCAGCAGAAACCAAGGAAGGCCAGAGATTGTCAGCAGACCACCTGACGCTTGGGGAGAGGCCCTCACAGGCCTCAGAAAGAACCCACCCTGCTGACACCTTGATCTTGGACTTCCAGCCTCTATGAGACAATAAGATCCTGTCGGTTAAGCCACCCAGTTGGTGGTGCTTTGTTATGGCAACCTTAATTAGCAGACTAATTTACTAATCAATATGCTTTAAAAAAAAAAAATTCTTCATGGGCCTGGCAAGCAGACCTACTGGGGAAATCAAAACAAGGGCCACCTTGGGAAAGTTTGATGAATCCTAGCCAAGATGATGTCTGATGCTGCTTATGGAGAAATTCTGTTTGCATAATCTTGATCCCCCATCTCAGAAATAACTTGTAGCAAATGTTTCTCATGTCTCAGCCCTGGAAGCAGAGAGTAAAATATGTCAGCAGGAACTCCGTGTTAGTAATAAGAGGCGTTTAGGGACGGTGGTAACAGGATGAATAGTCGGTCTTTATGATACCCTTGCAGGTGGTTATCTGTATAGAAAAAGTTCCTGTGGGATGAAAAGCTTTGGGGACTGGAGCTGCTTTTGTCAGTGCTGGGGGAAGGGAGAATTGTATATACGCAGACGTGCTGGAAGCTTCCATCAGTGATTATCTCCATTGTTGTGACAACATCTGGTCTTTTGGGCAGGCTGATTTTGCATCATCTTGTTATTCTCAGTAAAAATGGTTTGTCAGATACTTAAATTTATTGCTTTGAAAAACTTTTATATAATTGATGCTTCCAATTTAAAGTAGTTTGCTAAACCATATGTCTGGATATTTTCTTTCATTGTGAACCTGCTTTTTCACTATTGTCGTAGAGGATAATGTCGTGGACACTATCCAGTTATGGGTAACCCAGTGGGTGATTGGTACTGCTGCATGGCTGGGCACCAGGCTGGTACTTGCTGGCACTGGCGATCTGCTGTGCTCCTCCATGTGTATGTTGTCGTGGGGCATTCTTGTGCTTGCTCTCCTGCTACCTGTGCCTCACATGCGTGCGTGCGTGCGCGTGCACATCCACGTGCGCTGTCCCTTGCACACATGCTAATATATTTCAGGGTCAAGAGCGATATATAATTTTTAGAATTCTGAGTAGATGCTTTAAGCAAAGGATTTCTTAATTGATCAGTGCTAGAAAAGAAGGTGCTAAATGGTTACCAAGTTACCCTTTCTGCAATTTTCCCCTTCCTACTGTGTGTGAACCCTAGTTGTTGTATGCGTGCTTCTGGTGCCAAGGCTTGTAGACGGGTGGTAAAGTGGTTTATGTCTCCAGTAAACAGACCCATTCAGAGAATCCCTGAGAAGCCAACTTACTGGTGAAATGATGTACACAGACGTGTTTTGAAGCACAAAAAATCCGTGTGACTCTAATGCATTCTTGATGCTCTTTTGTGCATGGATCAGTTGTGCCATGAAATTTAAAGTTTCAAAGTGGTAGCATTCTTATTCAAGTCCACACATGTTCTAATGATGCCTTGTTGTTTTTTGTTTTTTGTTTTTTTTTTTGGTAAGGATTTGTGTTCACTTCTTTATTTTACTGGATCTTTTTAAAAAGGCAAGTCATATCTGTTTATGTTTGCATAACCATCATAATAAGTACTTTTTGAAGTTAGTAAATGCTGTTCTGTTAGTAAATCCTCTAACTTTTAAAGTTAGTAGTTTAAATTTAGTAAAGTCTGGTCTTTTTTGTGGATACATACATTATCCTGAAATTATATGTTGTCAAACTGTTGTTGAAATACTCTGTTCTAATTTACTAAATACCTCAGATTTTGCTTATAGCCACCAAAGAAGTGAATATAAAACAAGAATACTTTTTGAAAAATTTTCTTATTCAAGGGTTAAACAAATGCTACAAGTTGGTTCATCTTTTGCTAAAGGGTAGTAACAGAACTTGAACTGGTTGGAAGGGAGTGTTGTAGGCAAAAATAACTATCTTGCTTCTGAAACTTAATTGCAAAGTGTCTCTTGGTTGCAGTGTTGCAGAAATTGACTTAAAGATTCAGTTGGGGATTTGAAGTGGCAAAATGATAACTGGAAAGAATCAGAGAGCTGTTTTTTTGTAATTGGGGGTCATCTCTTAGAGTTTCTCTTGACAGTTAATATGAAAATTGATCTACAGTTTGGTCTGTGCCTGTGTGGTTTTCAACACAAAATCTCAGCAAAAGGACCGATGGGCCCTTTCTCATTCCAGCGCTGTTAATCAGGAAACAGTGAGTGAGGTAGTCACTTCGGGTTGGGGAAAGTGAAAAAGGAAATTTAACTTAGGGATTCTAAAATCTGTTTGCTTTGAGAAATAAAGAACTTGCTATTCTTACACCATTGCAGCATTTCCTCCGGATATTGTGGTATTGTTCAGAATTATATTTAAACAGTCCTTGCATACTTCTTTTGGCACTACGTAGTGGTTGCCCCCGGGCACGTGTGTCCATGACTGATCCTACAAAATCATCCTCTTTGTTTACGGTGAACTTGGACTGTTGCCCCAGTATCACTGTGTGGGTTTCCAGGGAGGTCCTGCTTCTGCCGCATGTATCTCTAGTGGATTATTATGTACCAAGGACTGTAGAATATTGTCTCTTCTTTAACCAGATGACTACTTAGGTTTATTGTTGACTTGCATTTCCATTTTCTCTTTGTTCCCATAATATAACCAACTATTAGAGTCATCTCCCTGTTACTAAGCTGCTTTGCTCAAGTAACACTGCACATGCTCACAGGTGAAGACTTTTACGTCAGTCACAACGAGCAGGTCTTCATCGGCGTTCTTCATTCACTCTCTATGCAGACGCAAAGAACTGATTTGTTCCTTTTTTTTTTAATCATAAAAATAGCAATTCACTTTTATTTATGTATTTTTCTACTTGCCTCATTTCTTTTTTTTAGAACTTTTATTGAGATATAAATAACATACAATAAACTGCATGTATTTAAAGTGTACAATTTGATTTTTTTTCTTATTAATAATGTATATGTCAATCCCAATCTTCCAATTCATCCCACCCCAACCCCCCCTTTCCTTAAGTTTTTTTCTGTATAAATTCTCACTTCACTTTTATTTTGTTTAGAAATTCTCTGAATCGATCTGGATAGCAATATAGTAAGGAAAGCAAAATATGAAACTTAAGCCATTGGAAGGACTGTTTTGGACACAATGGATTCTAGCTTTGAGTGGCGCGTTTTTCATATTGGAGGCGTCATTAGCAATTTACTAAAGTGAAGTGTTTGTAAACATTCTTCCGTGTGTCTGGCTCTGCTGATGACTGTGATGGGGTGAATTTAAGTTGAATAAATGGCCTCTGCAATCAAGAAATGCACATGCTGTTTGAAAAGATAAGAGTTACATATGAAACATTAGATAATAAATGTTTGGGGAATTTTATGAAAATTAGGGTTGAATATGTGTATATACCTGTGTTGGAAAACAGTAGTTAAGACATATCCTGGAAATGTTTTGCCTCAATCATGAGAGTAAATTATTGCTCTTAAATCTGCTCTCAGCTTTCTTGTTTATTTAAAATAAATGAGGAAAAAATACAGAAACTCAATTCATAGTATAATAAATTACCAAAGCTTTATAAACAGCTCTCCTGTCAGCTGTAAGTTTTTTGCTTTTTTGAGTTTATATTGACTTATGTTTTTCCCTTCTCAGTAAGCCTGTGGACATTTCTTTACAATCTGATTGATTGTAGCAGAGTTCCTCTGTAATTTTCGGTCATGTGCAGAAATGTCCTGAAGACGATATCCTTGTATGGTTGGCCTATTGATGTATTAAATCCCTACCCTCCCACCTGTAGTTTTCTTCCGATTAATTTTTGGTCTTAAGAAAAAGTCCAAGAGAGGTCTTAAGAGGACAGTTACTTGGGGCTCCTTGAATTAATTTCTAGTTCAATTTTTCACCAACTTATATTCTTATTCCCTGGATAACAGCTTTCAATTATGTCAGATTTCTTTAGATTTATCTTAATTTCATAATAATTCTTAATAGTGCTGCTTTTCCTTTTCCACCTAATTCTGGGCCCCTTTAAATCTCGTTAATCCAGCTATGATCACATTATTAGATATGGCAGAGTCATCTTGGTGAACTCTAATTAACTTTCTTCCTGTTGGAAACATTAAGACATAGTTCTCTTTTCCTTATTCTGCCCCACACCTTGAAAGAAGTTTGTAAATGGAAAGGGTGTTTGTGAAGATGCCAGGTAACTTTCTCAGTTTTATGTCAGTTCTTTCTTGCTTTTTATAATAGCCATCTTTTTTTTTTTTTTTTTTTTTTTTGGCACACAGGCTTAGTTGCTCTGTGGCATGTGGTATCTTCCTGGGGCAGGGATCAAACCCATGTCTCCTGCATTGGCAGGTGGATTCTTAACCACTGTGCCACCTAGGAAGTCCCCTTTCTTGCTTTTTCTTTGCCTCATTTTCACTTACTGCTGAGAATTAACATCACTTACCACCTAGGATTACGTATTGAAGATAATAGACCATAAATGCTGGTTGATTGAATGAATGAGTTAAATATGCCTAAAGTACTTAATGGAAAAACTCTGCTCTTAATGTTTGTCAGTTCCAGGGAAAATGGCCTTTTATCACGTTTTTCTGTGAATGCCTAAATTTTGCCATGTTATAGGGCTTAATATAAGTGGTTACTGTTGTTTTCAGGAAGGTCAGGAGTAGGTGTACCTCCTGGGCTGGATGGTGTTTGGTATTCTGAGTTGTCTGTTGGGAATGTTCGCACAATCCTAATTGTCTGGATTGTTAGGACAAAAGTCCTAACAGTTTACATGCGTTGCCTTCTAGATTTTTCTAACACATGGTTGCTTCCCACCCCTTCAGTGAGGCCTTTCCCTGAGACCAGGCTCAATTAAGACAGAAAGAAGTTGATAATAGATAACAATAAAATTGATGGAGCAAATAGCCTTCATTCAGTCTCACTCAGTCCTACTGGGTGTTTCTAACTTCTTTTTAGGAGAAGTTCTACATTAGTTTAGTTTTTTTTCTGGAAGTGGGGAAGTCAGGTTTACACAGATATTAAAACCTGTTTTCCTTTTTCAAATGATTCTTTCCAAGAATCAAACACTTTTAATCAAGCAATTTTCTGAAAGCAGAATGTAGAAATTAAGTGTTAGAAGAACTATATTTCTGGTGGGTTTATTCCTCATTCTTTCAGCACGTTATACCCTTTAAACCTTATTCAAACAACATGTTTGAATAAACTATTATCCTGCTTACACAATAAATAGAACACTATTAAGGTGCAGTCTCCTCATCTATGACAAAAATTTAACTTCTATCATAAGTAGCTATACAGTGTTTCCATATCTTACATTCTTAATTATTTAAATGATACTTCAGAAATATTGGAACACTTTCCATGTAGGTACACGTTCTTACCCACACAGCATACGTGTTTACAGTCACCACAGGTATATCAAAGTATAGGGTGGTAAAGAATAGAAAGTGTATTCATCAGAACCTTTACATAGCCAATTCTGAGTTTTTAAAATATTATATAGTCATAATTTAGGTATATATAATGAACTCTACTAACATTTACTGAGTATGTGCCTATAGAAGTGCTCTGTTCTGTAGCCTGTAAGGAGATACCACTCTGGTCCTCAGTGTTGCAACAACATGGTCAGCATTCCAGTAAATATGCTGTATTTGACATCTGCAAAAAGTGCTCTCCTTTTCTTAAGTTTTATATAAAGTATTTTTAAAGTACTTTACATAAAGTATTTAAAGAGTACTTTATATAACAAAGTATTTTAAAAATACTTTATATCCTTTATATAAAATTAATTTTAATTTTGTTAACTTGTTTGCATTTACTTTTGTCACAAACTTCTATCAATGGATGGTGTCTTAAAGAGAAAGGCATCCTATGAAAGTAATAAACATTCCTTATGTAGTGTATACTCTTTATCTCATGGATATAGTGGCCCCTAGCAGAAAACAGACTGGTTCAGCATGTGGAAGAGTGAAGCCCAGCACACTGAGGATTTCCTCAGTGATGATAATCCCAGCAGCTTGGAACATTGACTTGATGATGCATTGCACGTGGTAGTGCTGACTGAGGCGGGTCAGTTTGGGAAAGCAGTCGAATGTGGGACAGCACTAAGAGTTCTGCTGGACACTGGGGCTGCAGTGATGAAAACATGAGCTCTTCCTCATGGGCATCACTGGCACTTGGAAATTTCCATGATTTGAGGATCAGGTATGGGGGCCAATAGAAATTTTCCCAGAAGGCCGAGCCTATATGAGAACATTGGATTGTTCTGTGACCATAATGGTATAACCTTTTTATTGGCCCAGAATGAGAAACTGCAGGCTAACATTTACACAGAGGAATTTAATGTCCTGATAATATTTACTTGAAGAACTAGAAGAGCTGTTTTAAAACATTTCCCTGTATGACTTTTTTACTGGACACTTCTAGTTTGACATCATTCAAGTTTAACTCTGTCCTCATTTAACTGTATCCGGTACAAATGCTGAAGCGCTTAATAAAGGTCTGTATGATCAAAAAGGCAGCTCTTAACCGAGCATGAAATTCCAGTCTCATTTATTTTTGTTTGCCCTCTGCCAAAGAATTCAGACAACTGCATGCTTGACTTACAAATAGAGGATCAGCAATTGTGTTTAAAATATGGAGCGGAGATAAGTTTATGTGAAATAACTCCACAAGAGGAAAGAAAATGGAATATGCATATCTCCTCTAGTACTTCTAGTGCTTCCTGCCCATGGAGTCCACGGAGTGAAATGGTGGGTAGGGATCCTACAGGGACCATCGGCCTGCAAAGTGACATTTGCCCTCATGATCATGAGTTCACCTCTCTACTGCAAGGCATTTCTGAATAAACTGAAGTTATTAAGTTCTGACTTTACCTAGCAGAATCTAAACCTCTGTCCACACTGCTTTTCATGTTCTTAGGCTATACATACATCTTTGATATATAAATAGTTTTGCACAATGAGGTCTAACAGAGTTTTATGGCGTAAATTTCCACTTGCTTCCTTATGCATTATGTTTTGTCAAATAGAAAACATCAGACTCGGCAGATAATTGACTCATTGTGTTGGGGTTTCAATTCTGGTGAGTGTCCTTTTGTAAGTTGTGTTTGTGTGCATATGCCTATGTTTTGCTTGGAAGAACAATGAGTAGGCTAAGGGCAGAGGCCGTTTGCTCTTCCTAACACAGATGGGTGGGAAGAATACTCTTACAACCATTAACACAACAAAATAACACAAGAACAAGGCAGTAATCGTGTGCCTTGTTCATATTCCAGGTTCATTTACAGCTGAGCGTGATCTTGAATATTACAAGGAAATAAGCTTTAAAATCAAATTACTGTAGAACTTTGCTAATTCATGCCTGACTAATTTGCCCACCCAGTAGTTCTCACTGAAGTCTCACTGTTCTTCTACTGAGTTTGAGAAAAATTTAGTAGTAGGCTGTGGAAGAAGGCTCGTGTTACTTTTAGTTCGGGGTTCATTGTAGAAAACGTAGTGATGTATCTTAAGGTATCATAAACAAATAGAAGAAAATACACATCTATCTGCCAGACCATCAAGAGAAAACATCTGCTGAAAGGCTTGGATTCTATTTTCTTTCTTATTTTTGATTGTAGGATTTTTTTTAATGCACAAAATAGAAACGTAAGTAATTGTGAGCAGTTCTCCTAGTTTAAGAAAACCTACCATAAAATTTCATACTGTTCAGTAAAATTTTAAAAGCACTAAACTATGGAGAGAAGTATCAGACAGTTTATGTAAGGCTGTGAAGTGGGCATTAACATGATTTAGTCCCAGTTTTATGACAGAATTTTGTTTTATAAGGAAAGAAAGAAAAGGGAGAGATTTAACTGTATTTTACAGTTTAGTGTATTGTCTGCTTAGAACTTCGGTTTGCTGCTTGCAAAATAAAAGAAGTTTTGGCTAAATATTGACTTTTATTTCCAAAACCCTGTGATAGATGCTGACCACCAGCACCACTGAGGGCTTTTAAATGTTGAGGTCCCAGTGAAAATGTGTTTCAGACCTTGAGCATTCACTGTATCACTTTCTTTGCAGTCGAGATGAATATTATTAACTTGCCACCAGAAAACTGAAAGGCTCAGCTAATGACTGGTCTATACTCTGTCCAGTTAGAAAATCGGAGTATCAGATAAATAGCGTTGCGGTTATGCCATGTTCTCAGTTGTAGATTCAGGTTGATTCCTTGCACCACGCATCCAGAAGTAGAAATGTAAGTACTCACACAAAAGAACAGGCCCATAACTAGACACCAACCATATCCTGGGTTTAGGTATAGTTATAATCAGAACTGTTTGCTATTTTGTTCTGACAGGTGAAACATTCCTACTGCGGTACCACTAAGTTAATTTGCATATTCATTTATCTAGATTAGATGGAAAAATAAGTGAATGAATGGCCCACATGGCTGCAGTAATGAGTGCTAAATCAGTTGTGTTTTCCCAAGTAGATATTATAACAACTTGCCGATGTTTACCGGTGATTGCTTTGTGTATAAACTAGCTCAGATTCAAGGCTTTGGCTCTGATCACGTCACTCTCAGTTGCATCTCGGAAGCCTCTGCTGAAAGAGAGATGCTGGGGAGTGGGGCGGGAAGAAGGAGCAGCTCTCTGTCTCAGGGGATTGCTGATGACTCTGGGTGCTCCTGGGTTGCATTGTTGGGGTGCATGGCCAGTAGGACGTCAGGTCTGGATAAGGGAAGAGGTTGAGAACCAGTGAGCCTTAGCATTCCATTTATTGAAGTCTTAGTATTTTGATGACTAGAATCCGCTTTTCCAGGTGCTTTTAAAATAAGGCTGTGAGCAGAAGTGTGTTTTGCACGCAGTCTGCACAGCACGCCTCTCCAGGTGTGAGTCAGCCACACACAGGCAGAGCCTGGTCCTCCTGCTCCGGTAGCTGCTGATGGTGACAGCAGCTGAAGCAAGAGAAGCCTTGAGTGACCAGGAGAGGAAGCCTCCACTTGACACCTCAAGTCTTCATTGAGTATCTTCAGTGTCCAAGGGGGGAGAAGGTCTTCTGTGGATTTTACTTATTTTAGGGTTACCAGAGTTATAGAATCCCCTGAAATCTGTATGTGCTGAAGTGCGAATATCTATATACAGCTCTCGGTAAGTTTTTAGATTCTCCCTTCAATTAACTAAATTTGCTCTCCTGAACCTGAGGTCTTACCTCCAGCCCTGTATCCCAATGATAGTCACGATTTCTGTAATAAAAGTAACTTTCAGGAACTTCATTTCTTATTCTTCAGTTTCCCACCTAACAATTAAAAGTGGCATGTTTAATATGCATCTCTCTGTAGATTAAAACAAAATATCCATAACTGCTAGCCTATCCAGTATTCAGATAGATATTTTAGTAAATTCATATTATTATAAACCCATAGATTGGCATTAGACTCTGGATGCTTGGAGCCTGTTTCATGCTTGGCACAAAGCAGGCACTAAGTAAATATTTGTTGAATGAATAAATGATTGAATGAATGAATGAAGAAGCAAAGAAATGACAGACCAACCATTTATCGTACAATTTAGTAATCAGGAAGTTCAATAGGGAAGTTCAGTGACCAGATTTCTTTTGCTAATCTTATTAGTGCAAAGGATTTGTTATTAAAAATAGATCCACCTTCATTGTTTGACTGGATAGTCTAAAATAAATCCAAACCCATTGTTTCACTGGGCTTCATAAAGGCAGGATAAAATAGATTATACTTCCCGTCATCTGCCTGATGCACTGCTATTGCTGACAAAATCCCACCCTTGGCAAATGTGA
Source organism: Hippopotamus amphibius kiboko (assembly GCF_030028045.1). Lineage (NCBI taxonomy): Eukaryota > Metazoa > Chordata > Mammalia > Artiodactyla > Hippopotamidae > Hippopotamus > Hippopotamus amphibius. The sequence goes on from NC_080196.1 coordinate 98,498,846, forward strand.
AACAATAACCAGCATGAAAGCTCTGAGGTTCCTCCAAATGTATATAAACAACCTTGGCCAGGCTCAGAGCTGGTAGAGCATCTAAAAATAGATAGATAATCCCTTATCTTGTTGCATATGAAAATAGTGTTTATATAAGGTAACATTATTAGAAATGATGTGTGAGAAAAGAATCCCAGCAATGTCTTTTACAATTTAGAGCGAGAAAATATATTAATGTGACTTTGAAGCACAGGATTAGCACTGCTGGAATGTGGACCAAAACTGTAGCCAGTTTCTCTTTGATGAAAAGAAACTGTTTATGTGGACATGTAACATTCTGTCCCATGGAGACTTGTCCCCTGCCCCCAAAGTGGCACCCTGTTTTTCCATTGAAGGTGCACCGAGAAGCGCACTGGTTGTGATGGTCCTTGAAAAAAAAAAAGAGGTGTATTAGGATACCCCCAAATCTTACTGGCTTAACACCAAAAGTTTATTTCTCACTCGTGCTACGTGCCAGCATGGTTCGGCAGGCCTGCCCATCCCCGTGGTCGCTCAGAGACACAAACAGACGGAAAGTTGCACAGGAGCCCAGCTCGGAGGTGCCACTTGTCACCTCTCCTCAGAGTGCACTGGCCAGAACTGGTCACATGGCCCTGCCTGACTGCCGGGAGGCTGGGAGGCGTAGTCATCTCCGTGTCTAGGAAGGAGAGAGAACTGGCAAGGGCTGAGCAATATTTGCAATTGGTGAGTAACCCTCTCGTATTAAAATCAGTTAGTGAGAGTGTGGTGTAATAAATCCAGCACCATGTTTTTCAGATTTAAATGGACTAATTGAATTTGTCTAAGTCCGTGTCAAGTGGCTGTTTTCTGAGGCCTGAGAATAAGGGGAGTCTGGTTCATTTTCCCACTGTACCAATTTATTGGCATACAATGAATGGAATTTGATCTGTGATAGAATCTTTGCCTAAGAAAGGCAGCACTCATTTTTGTTTGGCATTTTCCAATAAGCTCATTTGATATATCTATTTTTAAAGTTAAAGCATATTTGTATGAAACTAAGGACCAAACAAAAATTGCCACAAATAATTAAGTGAAACAAGAATTTTAAGGGGTTTTTTTTGCCTCCGTATGGATACAGTGAACATTTGCCAGCAGCTGGTTATAGCCAAGATAAAATGCATTTAATTTTCCCCTTTCCTTCTCTCCTTCAAAACACACACACACACACACACACACACACACACACACCTGGTTATTTAGAAGGAAGCAACCCAAGTTGTCTTCTCTTACCTGGGATATAGCCAATTGAAGAAGCTAGATTGAATAAGCTGTCCAGCCGTTAACTACCTATCATCTTCAAGTGCAGGAAGCAGTGAAAGACCACAGGTCTGGGGGGGTCACCAGAGGCGCCCCGGTTCACATCCAAAGCAGAGTGAGAACCTGAACGCATAGTTGTTGGGTGCTGACCAGTGCGTACCGGTGGCCTTCGCCTGGGAAGGCACACAGAAAACTAAACTGAGGAGTGTATCCGCCTCAGTTCCAAGGGGCTGCTGGGACTCCTCAGATGAGCTGCCCTTGAGCAATTTTCTGAACCTTGTCCTGCATTCTCACTGCTGTCTCTGTGACTTCCCATCTCCCTCCAGTTGGAATCCAGATGCCTTGGGTGCTCCAGGCCTTCCTCCATCAGGCCACCATGTCCGGGGGTGGCACTTTCCCTTGGGCTCTCCTGGGTTTTCCCGCTGGTGCAGAACCCTCCTCTGGCCCTGCTTGGGAGGGGCCCTCCCTCCTGCTTTCTTCTCTCCCTGCTCCTCATCCCTCAGGGCTGGGCCCCTCTGCCCAGTCCTTCTTCCCATCACAGGGGCTCCCTCAGCCCCCCCCCTTCCCCGTGGGGCCATCCCCACCCAAGTCAGTGCTTTATTCTTGCCTTGCTTGCGGCTCATATTACACTCTATCTTCTTGTGTTCATAGATATTTTCATAGACGGCTCCTTTTATATCCCTTTCTCTAAGCTCTTATGAGGTCAAGGATTTTTTAATGCATTTTCTTATGCCCTTATTGTCTAGTATAATGCTTTATATATGACTAAATGCTCGTTAAGTATTGGATGAATTTATTTTATGTTAGTTTTTAGTACAAATAAGCACCTGGAATGTTAGCTGCCCAATGTTAGTATTCCTTGGATGCTTGGGTTACATACACTGCACCTAGTAAATGAATGCCTGTAAAATAGAATTTAATTTGAAAAGTAGTGAGATCTTTAATCCATAGAGTATTTAGCTTAAAAACAAATGAATTGACCCCGATGTAATTTTTTATTCCCTTTTACAAGTTTAGCATATTGAGAGCCAAAAATATACTAACGCTGACTTTGGAGGAGGGTGTACCTAAAGTAGTATTTTTCTCTCAAATCATTTTGCTGGGTTATATCATATCCAACTGGGTGATGTCCAGGAATTTGAGACTAGTGGTTCAGAGAAGCTTGTCAAACAAGAATAGAAAAACTGTACTTAACCAGAGAAAAAGTAGTTGATGGTTATCTGGTACATGCTGTGAATAGGTTTGTTTTTCATTGGGGGGATGATTGGATCCTTGGATTCTTCTTTAACTGTTGAATCATGTTTCTTAAAAAAATTATTTTATGAAGTTAAGATGAGAAATGCCTTGTTCTTTTCCTGGCAAAATCAGTGCCAGTATAGTTAATGCACCAGCCTAGCTGGGCTTTAAAGATCAAATTATCTTTCAAAAGAGTAATAAATCCCCCTTTGGAATAGCAAGAAGATGTCCGCTGTTGGATATGGGGTAATTATTGTGTGCTTCGATGTCATTAGAAAGCACAGTAATTTTAATAACCCAGGTTGTATACAATAAAGCTCTTGCTTTTTAAGCATACATCAACCATGTGCTATGATCATGTAATGGTAAACTGCCTTTTATTTATGCTGTTATTTATTTTGTTTTAATTAACATAACTTAGTCTTTGCAAAACATCTTATTGCTTTTGACTCATGTAATCTCTGGTGTGTGATAATGGGTTCTCATGATTTGTTTCTAAGATCTCTTTACTCTGAGTAAGGGTTTGGGTATTTGGAAATATTTAACGTACTGTTTGTCTTCAGTGACATGAATTCCCATTTTATACCAACCTTTATACCAGCCTTCACGTTAGCAAGTGGGAAATCTGATCATGAATCAATATCATGAAAATGCACACCACACTCTCTGCTTTTTCCCAAAATAAACTGAAGGATTCTCCTTCCTGCCACCTTCTGGTAATATTTTCTCGTAATACTGCTTTCGTAATCATTGGTGGGATGTCTTGTCAAGCCTGTGGAATTTGGTTTGACATGAATTCATTTTGGTTTCCCCCTTTTTTTTTAAGAACAAGTTGCACCTGGGATTGGGGGGAAACACTTTCACTGAATGGCTCCAAATTCAATCTCTTATTTTTTTTTTATCTCCCTACTTTTTTAAAAAATTTGAAGTATAGTTGATAATCTTTTATTTTTCCACCAAGCAGCTGTTGACACAGATTTAGGAAGTAGCTAAATAAAAATATGGCAGTTCAGAAATGAACAGAAATGGTTGCTCTGTCAAAAACTAGCAGCTGCCAGCTTTCAGTTTCTGTGCCACAAGTGCTGGTTTTTCTTGGGTACCCTCACTGTGTGACATTTGCTTGAACTGCCAGACCAGCTTCGTTTTTCCTTTCAACTTTTGAGGTCAGAGGTAGAAGCAGTTGAGTGATTTCACATCGTGTATTTGTCATCCATTTTAAACTAATTATTAAATGGTACTAAAACAACAACAGTAAAACAGCAGCCACGACAAAGCCTCCAAGTATTTGGATGGCATGTGGAGCTTTATTTTAAAAGAAACCATGGTTCAGATAAAACCTAAATATCAAATAAAATGTTAAATCTCTCAGTTAATCGTGTGGCCTCAGAAACCACAGTTTAACGAGCTCCGAATCAGGAGGGATATTACAATATTTTGCTTCGAGCTTTTGCATAACATTGTGAAGAAAGATGGCTGCAGCAGACGTCTATGTAAGTAGATGTACAGTCAGCCAAGCTGTGCCTGGGCTCTCAGGGCAGGCACATATAAAGATGGAGGAGATTTTGGGATGTTGAGAGAGGAAATTACTGGCAGGTAGTAGAGGTTCTCTTCAGAATCCTTTAGGTTTTATGGGAGGAAATAGTTGTTCTCAGCAGACTTTTGAAGGGGTTTGGAATAGAAAGGTATTTCCTTTTTCCTTTTTGCCTGTGTCGTCTTCGTGTTTCAGGAAGAAAGCACCTCCTGGTGTGTGAGCACAGACCAGAGGCATTGGGCAGGGCAGGGGAAATGTACTGTGTGTGCATCTCAATCCGAGGAACGAGTCAGCTGTAAGATAACGTTAGGGGCAGACCTTCAGGTGGTCCCCTGATCACTCTTACAGATTTTGAGTTTGGCCCATGAATGGCATTTTTATTTCTAGTGGTGCCCAGGATAAAAGTTTGAAGGGAACCTCACAGCGCTGTTGGTCAGGAAGTTCTTTGGGTTCAAAGAGGATTCCCCTGGCGATTCAGTCTCTGCTGAATTCACAAAGAACATCCCTGTTGGTCCAAGGGTGCGGCATCTCCCAGCTCTCCAGTTCTCTTCTTGTCTTCCTAAAACAGGTTTTTGGATTGGCCTTTGTCCACGTATAGGTTTCCTATGGCTGCCGTAACAACTTACTTACAGACTTGACCTAAAAACACAAAAATGAATTCTCTCACAGTCCTGGAGGCCAGAAGTTCAAAATCAGAATCACTGGACTAAAATCAGGATGTCAGCAGGTCTGTGCTCCTCTGGAGGCCCAAGGAGAGAATCAGTCCCCTGCCACCTCCAGCTTCTTGTGGCTGCCAGCATCCCTTAGATGGTGGCCACATCACTCCAGTCTCTGCATCCAAGGTCACATTGCCACCTCCTCTTCTGTCTTCAGTCTCCCTCTATACTTCTGTGAGGACACTTATAATTGCATTTAGCGCCCACCTGGATAATCCAGGATAATCTCCCCATCTCAGTATCCTTAATTTAGCCACGCCCACAAAGATCATTTTTTAGATAAGCTGACATTTAGAAGTTCCAGGAATTAGGACGTAATATCTTTGTACACCATCACTCAACCTACTACACCCCATTTGCAACACCTGGGATGGCTTACAGAGAGAGCCAAAGGATTCAGATTCTATCCTGCAAGGGTCGTTTTACTCTTGAAGTTAAACTGAGTGGTTATTGAGAACGTACTGTGTGTTGGTGCTGTTGTTAGACACAGTGGGAGATACAAAGATGTATAAAACTGTGTCTGCCCTGAGGTTGCTTGTGGTTTTGCTGGAAGGGAAGATGTACATGTAAAGTGAGTCACAAGAAAAAGGTCACATTAGATCTGGGGAGCCAGGGAGTGGTAGCAGCAGTGGTTGTTCGAGCCCCTGAGCCTGTGTGCTTGGCATCGATGGCTCTGTGTGCTGGAACATTAGACCTAGGAGAGGTCTAGGTGATCACGTCCAGATCACCGCTTGACTGTTCCCCATTCCATTTTTGTCTGCTGTCTCTGGGTCTTTTCCCAAGAGCTGCCTCCTGCAAGTGTGCCTTCCTGGGTGTCTTATTCTTTTCTGTTGTACTTCGATGGTTTCATTGTCTAGCCTTCAGTATCTCTTTCCCCGGTAAAATAGTAATTCAGATTCTTGAAGGTAATGCCTCTGTGCTAGCAAACACGAATAGAATCACTTCTGTAAATCAGTTTTACAGAATAAGAATAAAATCTAGGAAACAAATTTACAATAGAATCAATCTATTACAATATCATATACAATATGTTCTATCATTTGGGGTAATTAGGAGTTACCCTAGCTCAATCTGTCTGCATGAATGTCACATACCTTAGTGAAAACTATGGCACTATCCCTTTAAAAAGAAAAATGATTATCATTTCTATATATATTTTTAAGAGAACCTGCATGTCTGAGTTGCAATGCATGATTTTGATAAGAGTCCAGGGCTATCTGCTGTTGAGTTTATCCCTGGGGCCCTGGTTATCTTAACTAGATCCACAGAGACAGCATGGAGAGATGAGACAAGCCTGAGTTTGAATCCTGGGTCCATCACTACCTGGATCCTGACCCTGCTTACCGGACCAGATGATATAAGCAGGTCACTGAACTTTTCTGAAGCACAGGTCTGCCATCTTCAGAACGGGACTAATAATGGTACCTCCCTCAGGGTTATTAGGATGATTAAATGAGATAATGCATAGAAAGTGCTTAGAACATGTCCTTAAAGTCTGTCTTTTCCACCTCTCTCCCCCCTGTTTTTCCTTTCAAAAAAAAAAAAGATCTGTGGGCTGGGTCAGTTTACTGGCTCTGATTAGCACACTGCCGTTAAGTAATCAAACACTGTCCCGTCTGGTCCCTTCTGACAGGCACATGATGACAAATGCAACATTTCTTGGAATATCGTTTCACCTTGGATACCAACCAAGCTTCTAAATTACATTTTATATGACAATGTCTCCCTGTATTTTTGTTCCTTGGGCTTCTTGAATTGCAGCATAGCATGTTTCTTCCAGTAAAAATCAAAATTAAATAAATAAATGGTTCCGTTGCAGCCTGTGTCTAAGAGGGACGCGTACCATGACTGCAGATTGGGTAGCCGTTACAGTTAATGACAGTTGTCTTCTAAACATTATCTTTAATCAAGTCTCTGAAGATGTGCATGTACTTTTGCTTTTAAACCATAATGTGTGCGTGTGCGCGCACCTGCGCCTCCCTCTATGCGTGACCAGGTTGAAGAAAGCATGTGGCTGGACACCGTTTGGTCTGCTTTGAACAACAGTCATTCTGGACTTAATGGTTCTATTTTATTAAAGTTCTTACCTGAATTTTCAGAATAAAAGGAAGATTCCTCCCATACAGAGGCACTAATTGGTCACACAGCATGTGCACCCTGCATGATAAGTGACTGGGGATGGTGCCACATCAGTGCCTTTGTCCAGTTGCTGTTTTTTGTCTGCTTTGCAGGGAGAGAGGCATAGACTGATATGAAAAGCTGTTAGATTTCTTGACTGCAAGATACCAAGATTTGTGGGTTTCTTTGACACATGGATGCCTAAAAAGAAAAATGCAGTATGTACTAGTAAATTAAAAACATTTTTCAGCACCTTTGTATAAATTGGATATATTAGGTTGGCCAAAAAGTTCGTTTGGGTTTTTCCATAAGATATTATTTTGATTTCTTTTTGAAAATTTAACTCTAAAGCTAAGTCTCCATTACTGTGGCTTTGAAATACCCGAGACTGTTTTCTCTGGGTGGGTAGAGAAAAACGTGGACTGCTTTTACAGATAGGGCCTGAAAGAGTTATAATTAGGTTACACGTATTTCATAAATACCTTGCTTAGGAAAGCAGTCTCCTCCCCTACACTGGCCCATCTTGGAGATGAATTGAGATGAGGGTGGTGGAGAGCTTAGACAAGACTGGCATTTACACGATTTTAGGAATCATAGGTAACTCCCAGCTTTTCTCAGAATGGCATCCAAAGTAAGGCTCAACTTTGTCATTTCTTCTCAGAATGCAGTTCAGTGATCCCTTAATGATCTGCCACACGGCCCACAGACTAGCTCCTGAAGCAACAGGCAGGGCTGAGGCAGCACCTGGGTGAGGAGACCTTTTATCCAGCAAAAAAAAAAAAACCCCGACAGGACCTAAGAATTGGGGACTACGCTGTGACTACAGGCAGCCAAGCCAGCATGCCTCTTCAGAGACTGTACGTGTTGGGTGAGAGTTCAGATCTGGGCTGAGCCACTTCCCAGCTCTCTGACCTTGGACAGGTTACTTAGCCTCTCCGTGCTCCAGTCTGCGTGTCTGTAACGTGCTTGTCAGGAGGACTGAGGGAGATAAGTTACGTGAAGCACTTAGAATGTGCTGGGCACAGAGTGAGTGTCCTGCGTATGCTGATTGCGGTTGTTGGTTTACTGGTTCAGACGAATTGTGTCGTGCACACGTTCGGGAGGGTCACTGCCCCCAGCTTAAAAGAAGTCTTTGCTGCACTTTGTACCTGAAAAAATATATTCAGGTTTAGTATTCGCTCCCGTCTGATGACCATGATGCATCTAATGCTCTGCGAGTTCTTTCCATATGGAAGTTACTGCTCACTCTCACACCGCCGCTCCATGTTGCTGTTATCATCCCGGCCTTGCAGGTGAGGAAACTGAGGCTTCGAGAGATTAAGTTAACTGCATCAAGTCACCATCAAAATAAGATGCATGGCTGGGAGTAAAGTGAAAGTCAGAGACAGAGTCAGCACCCTGCTTTCTCAGTGCTGCTGTGCACAGGTGTCTGGTCCTCAGAGTCAGCTCAGAAGGAGAAGAAAGGAATTCAGTCTGTGGAAGTCATGCTTGTCGGTTCTTTGAACATGGTAGTCAGAACAGCCCATGCTCCACTTAGCGTCATGAATACGGTTGAATTCCAGTGCATTGCAGGCTCTGCTGTATGTGAGGGGCTCCACCATGATTAAGTGTGAGGTCTGGTGGGCAAGGTTTGCACTGTGTGCCACTCTGTCTCCTGTTCTAGGTTTTTCTGTCAGTTTCTAAATTGAAAGTAGGTGCATATAGCATGATTTACAGATTGTTATAGAAATTTTCAAGTTAATATTTTATCTCAAATTGACACTAAGGGCAAGACAAACTGATGTAGTAAGTTTATCTTGTAACTTCTGGGAATTGTACACACTTAAAGAACCTTAGAATTACTGTATTTTATAATGGAGATACTAAGGCACGGAAATGTAAGACTTCTCCTTAGATCCATGGTGAGTTAGGGCCCCGGGTAAGTCTTTCAGTACTTTTTCCTTTGACGTGTGGAGAAAAGCTCAAATAAGAAAACAGATGGAAGAATGACAGTTTAAAGCTCATTGAAGTGTTTACATCTGTTACCTGAGAGTGTTCAAATTCCCAGAGCCATTGCTGTAGACTGACACCCACTTCAGTGTTCCAGTAACTAATGTTTAGCCCAGGAATGTGGTCACTAGAAGTTTAATTTTGATGAAATTGGATGCTTTGATCCATGAGAAGGTTAGGAATTACATGGGAATGTAATTATACTTTTGTGTGCCTTTTTTGTAGAGACCTCCATACACTTTATGGCTATGGACACAGAGACCAGTTGATAAAGACAGTCTCCAGTTTGTGACTCTTCCTGGTTTTCTTTCTGGGGAGGAAAGTACACTGTAGAATAACAACGATTTAATTTACTTGTCAGGCATCTCCTTTATTCAGTGTTCGGTGCTAGTTTTGCACATACTGTTTTCACGACTCCGGTAGTTAAGAAGCTTGCTCAAGGTCAGAGAGAGAGCACCACTCAACAGTTGTGCTGGGGTCCCTGCAGTTGCTGCGGCAGCCTGTGCTTTTTCAAGCTGGTATCTGCAAATCCTAAGGTAAAATAATGACAAGTATTCCTTACGCCTTGGTTTTACTTAAAGATTTTTATAGGGAAATTTTAACTTCTATTAAAATAAGCCATGGAAATATCATGGAGGGTAATGCAGAGTTCTCATTAACATTTAGGGTGACCTAGAACTTTGCCCTGGCCCCAAACCCAACTCCGGAGGTGGCTCATCTCTGCTGTCAGAGCCATTGCCCCCATGCCCTGCCTTTCCCTGCAGGTGACTTATGAAGTGCCCACCAGTGTGCAGTTGGAGGGGTGACAGTGCGATGATGTCACTGGGGCCCCATGTTGCCCCAGCTAGCGGGGGGTGGGGGGGGCAGTGTTCGCTGAGAAGCTGGGGGTGGCTGTACAGTGTCATCGAAGTCCCCAGGTTAGTGCTGCTTCATGTTGCAGTTACTTCGTAGGTGTCCTGAGCCCTTGTAGTTAGCCTAGGGATTACTATTTATGAACAATTTTCTTCATGATTGTAGGTTTAATGTTCCTAACAACCAACATGTATATAAATGGACTCTTTTGTATAACTTCTTTATAAGTTGATGAATAGCCTCACTGCAAATCATCTTTTAAAAAAAAGGTCATTTCTAAGCTTAGACTAAGCTTTTTGTTCTTATTTAGTCTTCCTTCGGTCCTTGACATTACATTTCATTTTCATGTATTATTTTTTAAGGGATAATTAACTTTACAACAGTTCATTTCATTTTTTTAAAGCTCTTTCATATCTTTTGCCCTCAGGTTGGAACAGGGGTTCTCAAAGTGTCTGTGCTGAGCTCTTGGCAATACAATAAGTTTTTGGATTGGAGACCAGATGGATTGAACCATTGAGTTTCTAAAAATAGCCATTTGCTTTACAGTTGGCTGGTTATTGGCAGGGACCCCTCCCCCCGACTCCTCCCATTTCTCAGCTCTCAAAACATTCCTTAATAAGGCAGCTTAATCACATTCCACAGTAACTAGCACAAGCCTTTCACACACACTGACACAAGATATGTGATAGTTTATGAAATAGGAGGTACAGGTGGTCGTCGCCCCATTTTCCAGATGAGGAACCTGGTCCAGGGAAGGCTTAGTGCCCAAGGTCATGCAGCTGCTTAGTTCCTGAGCTACGACTAGTACCCAAGGGGCCAGCCTCCGGGGTTCTTTTCCCTGGCACACTTCACATCCACGCCTGTAATTTAGAACCCGTGCATCTAGGCTGTGTGCTTCTCAACGATAGTACCTCCCCTTCCTCTGAGTCGTTGGCGTAGGGCATACAGTGCAACAGATGTGGGTTTCAGGGCCAGGACGAAGGGGGAGCAAGAGAGGCATCTGGGGTCCCGCATTTAAGTGAGCACTTAGATCACATGAGCAGCCCTACTCTCAGGGCCTCGCCAGCCTTGTCCTGGTTCCGGCACTCGTGGCTTTGACAAATGGCATGGATATTCGACAACTTCTTGCACAGCCTGTGGGCATTTGAGTGTTAGTCCCAGTGATTCTTAGAAAAAGTCCCAGCTTTCTTCTCCCAGATTTACTTTATGTTTTGAGGCATCAGTTAAAGACTTAAGGTTTGGTGCCCGTGATGCTACTTCTGTTTTCACTAGTTTGATTGTTCAAGACTTTTGATGTGACACGGAAGGGAGTATTGGGGACATTTTTCTCCCCTGTGATTTTTATCTAAAGTACATGCACATTCTCTCCCCCCTGTTCCTGAGCCTTCCTGGCTTGGACGCCAGCCCCACTGTATGCTCTCAGTCGTAGCTCTTTACAACACAGTTCCTTGTCCTGGAAACGTTTCTAGCCCAGTTTCAGTTCCTTTCTGATAAAACTGCATAGCTCTTGCTGTTGGTCTTAAACACAACTCACTCAGGCGAGGAGCTCAGCCTTCAGTCTCAGCTTCTCGTGGATTTTCCTGGCAGCTACACAGTGAACTCTGTCCCACTCTCTGTTTTACCTATTAATTAGGAGATAGTCCAGTCGTGACTCTTTGCTTGCAGATCTCTCTTGTTTGAAATTCCTCGGGGTAGGGGAGAGGGAAACCAGCTAGAACTGATAAGGATGGACTTCTTCAAATAAGTGATTAAGCCGTCGCATCCCCATATGAGACATTAGCCAGCCCCTAAGAAATAACATGATATTGTAGAAACAAATGTAGGTGTTGGAGTCAGAGAGACTCTTGTTCAGATCTCAGCTTTGCCACTTTCTAGGTACAGCAATTACACTTCTTTCTTCCCTGGTGCTTCAAGGGGGTGGGAGTTAAAGAAATATGAACACCAGATCATGAGAACATTCTTACAGAATTGCCCAAAGATAGCGTGAATGCTTTATGGAGTGTAGGGGTGGAAGTGGACTTGGACAGCGGTTCTCAACTGGGGGCAGTTTTGTCCCATGCACGCCTCCCCCCAAGACATTTGACAATATTTGGAGCTATTTTTAGTTGTCATAACTGGGGGGCAAGGGTTGCTTTTGCGTGTTGTGGATAAAAGCCAAATGTTTCTAAAACCCTATAATGCATAGAATAGACAGCCCCCCACAACAAAGTGTAATCTAGCCCCAAATGCCAATGGTGCCGCGGGTGAAAAGCCCTGGGTTCAGAACTACGCTTATTGAATCTAACTGTCCTATTTAATACCCAGTGACTGTGCAGAATAAAATTGTTTCTATCCCCCTTTTTCAGATGAGAAGATCGACCTTTGGTGGTGATTAAAAAACTTGCCTTTGGCTAGTCAGCTATTTCTAGGTAGCTGTGGGACTTTAAACTAGACATGTATGCATCCAGAGCCTATACCCTTTCTACCAACCCAGTAGGTAGTGAGCTCCCCGTCACCGATGGTGTTTAAAACCAGGCAGGGTGAGCAACCACTTGAGGGTTGAACAGAGAGACGAGTCTCAGATATTTTGCACTAAATGACTTTTGTGGTCCCTCCTAAGAATGTCCCTCCTAAGGATCACATTCTTTGATTCTATTTTGAAATGGGATTTGTCTTTTTAGTCCCAGTATTAGAATGGCAAGCAGATAGCCCTTGGCCATGACCAGTGAAATCTCTGTGCTTTGTCTGTGCACCTGTGAGTCTTACTCCTATTAATATCCCAGCCCTATCGGGCCAGAGGGCTAGGGTTCCGAACAGGGGCGGCCAAAAATGCATCCCCTCCGCCATCCCATCCGCATTCCGGGCCCAGGCAGTTATTTTTACCAACACGTGTAGATGGGTCCAGATAGTTCTCATCTGGGAGGATAGTAGAGGCACAAAGGAGGGAGCTGGGGGTAGGGGGGCAGGGAACACAAAATATTTTATATCTTTAGAGACTGCAATTTAATATCAGTTTGCTAATCAGTATAATTTTACCAAATTAACAGGTAATCACAGTTGCTCTTTTGTGAAGAAGGAAAACCGAGAGGTTTACTTATGGTTGCAATCCTGTGCCCTGGAGGAGGAAGCTTTAAATAATTGATGACTTTTGAGGGAAACTTTTTTTAATAACAACCTAGTTAATGACCTGACTTGATCGATGGTATGCTGTAAGCTGTAGTCTCCAAACATTTTTGCGCAGTAGAACTTATAAAAAATTTTGAAGAACTATTTCTCACACATTTTTGAAGATGACATCTATAATTTATCAGTAACTCGATAAATTATTAGTCCAACAGTTGTAAAAAGATATAGTTTTTAATGTATGGAGTATTTTGTGTGTGCTTTAAATATATTTCATACTATACCCAGTATTTTGGTTTTTTTTTTATCTTGTGATCGTGGATTCAGCTCATTTTATGGAAAATATGTGCCATAAAATTGAATTAACCAAATCAGTCTTTATTGCTAGAAACAATCAGCCATATCCAGCTTATTTCCTCTCATTTAAAAATCTGACTTCATTTTTTTAAATCAAATAAACAAGAAAATTAGTTAGGTGGATGGTATATATGTAAGACGTTGTCATTCCATGAGCCTGTCGTCCAGGGGAAGTAAGAGTCTCTCATGTCCCCTCAGCTCGGGAGCTGTGCTTTTTCAAACCGTCCCTTCGTTTTGTGTTTCAGAGGTTTTTATACCCAGCAAACTGCATCGTGATAAGATTAGTAAGGGTGAGAAGTACACCTTTCTTTGGAAAACGGGAGAAGGGGGTTGTGAATTAGGAGAGGCAAGGGAGCAGAAGACAGACTCTGTTCTCAGGCAGATCAAGTTTAGGCAAGAGGACATACAGAGGGGTCTAGAAAATGATTTCTTTAAAACTGCCCGTGCCCAGGTCCCCTGGAAAGTCTTTGTTTATCCTCAGGGGTCTGCCTGCTGCAGTTAGAAGAGCTCAGCTTTAAAAGATACTGGGGCAGGGGGAGGAGATTAATCAAAGAGTAAGAAGTGTTCAACTCCATTTCATTTCTCTTTCAAATGTATACTTTATTCATCTCATTCTTGTATTAAATCCAGGTAAGGAAAGAAGGACACGTGTAATAACATGGACATGACAGATGACACTGAGATTATGTTCAGCATTGAGTTTACACATTGCAGGAGCTGTAACTGGGACGCGTAACCTGAGGGGATGTGGAGTTGGGGGCTGTAGCACATCAAACTGGGGTCCTCTGGGGCGGGGGGGAGCCTGTAAATGTTTTTTTCTTTAAGTCCATGGAGTGTGAAGTTACCCTCTGTGGTGGTGGTGACCGCGTGGACCCTGGAGCCAGCCTGCCTGCGTTCCCATTCTGGCTGCTACACTCTAGCTCAGTGACCTTGGGCAAGTTTCTTAACCTGCTAATAACAGGTTTCTGACACATGATTTGTGAGCTACACGTAAGCTTATTATTCTTTACGGTCTTGAAGTTCTTGCCAGAGTATGGCTGGAGCTCTCCCCCCAGCAGACCTTGATGGAGTCCATTGGCCAGAGATGTGGTTTCAGCCAAAATACAGCCAATGCAGAAAGAGGCTTATTAGCAGGACCTACCTGGGATGCCAAAGCTCCGATGAAAAGTCAGTGTCCTCATGTAAACCTGTATAGTTCTAGTTCAGAGTCATCACTCATTAAAATTACAAGAATGATACCACACTGCACTTATGTGGCATGTGATCTGTTTTTGCTTGGGGACAAAATTCTGCACACCCAAACTACTGTCCAGCCAGCCAAGGAGATGGGCTGCTAGTTTCCAATGCCTTGAAGTATGAGGAGGAGCTTTTAGCAGTAAACCTGTTAATGAACTCAAACTATAAAATGACGTTGAACCCATGGTGTCCGTAGGTGCACTTTTCCCTATCGTTCAATCATTCTCTTACACTGCACTGGTTACTAAAGGTGTCTTTCGTGAATCATTTCAGATTATTAAAGTCTATTTATTGGTAGCTAAGTTCACAGATAAAGTACAGAATCTAGAAGTATCTTTTCTTTTGTTGTTTATACATTTATCATTAAAGTTGCTTGCCAAAAAATTGATTTTAAAACTTCTCCAGAGAAGAAATGAGACACTTATCCTGAGAAGAATCATTGTATCTTGAGATCTTAAGAAATTAAAACAGCTTTGTATGATAAAATCAGAAGCACAAAGTTAAACAACAGTGTGTCATTAACTGAACCCAGTGACACATTTTCCTTTTAACTTCGAAGTTTAATCTCAGGCCAGTTTGCTTTGTAACAAGTAGAATATATGTGAATGTTTGCCTTGTTGTAGCAGGTTGTAGGCATTAAAAACTTATAGTTTATTCAGCAAATTTACCATTCCTTTCACAGGGAATGACAGTGACATCCAAGGTTTTTCTACATGTGCATAGTTTACAGAAATAAATTAGCCTTATAAGAAACCATCAGGGTCGTTCATGGGGGAGCTTTTGTGCAGCTGGACAGCTTTGAAGCAGCTGTAAGACAGCATTGTGACGCCAGGCCATGCCCCAGACCTTGTAGGGGTGACAAGCTGTGGCCTCCTCCTTTCTCTGAAATGATACACAACTGTAGACCGCAGTCTGCGTCACCAAGAGCATCTGGGCTGAAGGGGAAACTTCTTTACAAACAGGGAAATAGAGATGAATGCTGGAATAACACCACGGACTGATGACACTCTGCACCCTGCAGGCAGCCCCTCTGCCCTGGGTAGGACGGCAGCCCCGGCCACTCCTGTGCCCTTCCCGGGCCTTTGCCTCCACTGCCTTCTGAATTTGCTTTATATCAAGTCAGCGCCACTGCTGTCCTGTGGCTGTTGTACCGGCCGTGACAGTGGCTCCCACGGGCTCCTGGGCACGGTGGTCAGGACCTCACATGCATGGCGGTACTTACTCCCTCGTCCCACGGTGAGCAGCCTCACCTCCTCGCTGAGAAGGAGGGTCCAGGAGCTGGATGCTGTGAATCAACACCCCGCCTTCCAGTTCCCCGCGTGGTCCAGCCCCTCATGTAGCATCATCTGAACAACTTAACGCTCTCCTGAGCACACTCTCTCTCCAGAATCTTCCCCACCAATACATTCTCCTTCTCGCTGTCTGGGGACCTTTCTAAGTGCAGTCCTTGCTCATTTTCCCTCCTTAGTGTCCTCACTTATCCTCTCATCCCCCAGGTGCTGTCCTCCCACATAACCATGCAGGGCCCTTAAGACCCGGCCTTCTTTCTTTCCCTGCTACCCTTCCCCTGCCAGATCCCCCCACTGGCCTTTCAGGCCCTTGCACCTCTTCCCTGATGAGCTTCATAGCATTCCTTTTCCACCCGTATCTATCCTCCTGCAACCTCCTACTTCTGACCCTGCATGAAGATTTCATCCTTCATAAAGCCATGCCTGCCCTTGACCCTGGGCAGAATTTGTCGCTTCCTCTGCTGTATCCCTGCAGCTTTCTGTTCATGCCTCTGAGATGTGGCAGTCGTGGTCTGTGTCTGTACAGAGATGCCCACCACCTGGGGCTGTTGAGCACTGAAATACAGGTGGTCCAAAGCAAGGTGTGCTGTAGGTGAGAAAGAAACACACACCGATTTTGAAGACTTAGCTCAAGAATAAGAATATAAGACATTTTTAGTAATAATCTTTATGTTGATTACATGTTGAAATGATAATATTTTGGATAAATTGGGTTAACTAAAATATATTATTAGAATTAATTTCACCTTTTTTTTTTTTAATAGAACTTAGAAATTTTCAAGTTCTAGATGAGGCTCATGTTACATTTCTCTAACTAGCACCAGGCCAGTTAGCTTCTGTCCCTAAGAGGTGAGGGTACCTAGCCTCTGCCTGAAGGAGCCAGTGACCTCAGCAGTGCTGCTCACATTTTGTATGTCTGGTTCCCAAATCTGTTTCCCAGTGTTTGCGCTCCTGGAGTTTATTGGCTCTTAAGTTCAGAGTATCAAGCTTGGCAGAAGGCCGTAATTCTTGTGGCCCTCAATTGACCCCTGGCCTAGAAGATGCTTGCATTTGGAGGTGGGAGAAGACTGGACTGTGCCATGGAGCTGCCTCCACCCCCCGGAGGGAAGAGGGGACGTCAAGCGCATCTCATCCCTGATGTGATAGCAGGACACCTGGAGCAGTGGGGACTCCCCTGGTGCCCACAGGCTTCTCATAGCCAAGTTTGTCAGTACCATTTTTTTAGATTCCATATATATGAGTTAGCATACAGTATTTGTTTTTCTCTTTCTAGCTTTACTTTACTCTATATGATAGACTCTAGGTCCATCCACCTCACTACAAATAACTCATTTCATTCCTTTTTATGGCTGAGTAATATTCCATTGCATGTATATACCACATCTTCTTTATCCATTCATCTGTTGATGGGCATTTAGGTTGCTTCCATGTCCTGGCTGTTGTAAATAGTGCTGCAGAGAACATTGGGGTACATGTGTCTTTTTGGATTATGGTTTTCTCAGGGTATATGCCCAGTAGTGGGATTGCTGGGTCATATGGTAGTTCTGTTTTTAGTCTTTTAAGGAACCTCCATTCACAGCCAAGTTTGAACTGGTCTAGTTATGCTCCTGGTTAAAGCCAGGCTGCTATTGCCGGGCTACCGTAGTCTTTGCCAGCAGGATGGTTCTTTGCTCTGTCTACCCCTTCTGTTTTGTCTTCTGTACTTCAAGCAAAGTGTCCCTTAAAATAGAGGCCTTGATGATCACACTCCCGGCCAGCATGGTTTCATTCTGCCCGCCTACCCAGCATGATTTTACGGAGCCTATAAAAGTTCTCTGAGTTTGCTCTGACATCTTGTTGACAGGGAGGTCTTGTTTGTTGTTAGAAATAAGAGCAGCGTCTCCAGGACACACCTAACTCTGCTTTAGTGAATGGGAGGTTTCGGCCGTGACCTCTACAACCTAAATGGCAGAGAGGCCGGCAAAGTGAAAGCTGTATGTGTTTTGTCAAAAAAGTATCTTGAGTTTTGTTCGGGTTTTGTGTACTGGTGCATATCGAGGGGATTTTGGTAAGAGCGTGTGCATTCAGAGGATGTCATCGCTGCACCTTTTTCTTTACTTTTAATGGAACACCACTTGGCTGTTTGATTAAGGTATATTTGACATTGTATTTCGAAACAGTTCACCTTTGAAAAGCCAGAGGCACCAGGTGGTGAAACATTGGATTATGAGATGCGTGCTGTGGGTGGAGGCCAAACTCACACCCTCTTCCTGAACCGAAGCAGCTCTGCTGTCGGAGGATGGAGACTGGAGGGTATGGAGGGAGAATAAGGAATATTCCTCCATCCTTTTGTTTGTGACGGCAAAGCTGACTTCATGCTCTCTTGAGGAATGAGACAGCACCTAAAACTGAGTGCATCTCGACATCCAGGTGACTCTCCAAGACAGTACGCTATTGAAGAGTCACTATATTTTATAACATTTTGTCTAAAAGCTTTTGCAAAAGTTTCTCACGCCATTCATTATTTAGATAACTCAGAGTGTGTGCTTCCGAAGTCACTCTAAAAATAGCACCTGTTTCCCCAATGTGGTCTGTGCTGGTGCCCGAGTGTGGGCTGCGTGTCCCGCAAGGAAGCAGCATTTACTGGTTTAGCAGTAAAACAAAGATTATTTTTCCATCTCGCTGTTTAGAGTTGGGAGATATACCAAAATTTGTAAAATATGAAGATCTAATTATTCCATATCTTTACTCTTAAATTCTTTTTCTGTGGCTTATGTTCTAATTCCTCTGTACTTCTCTTCCATTTGTCTTGAGAAATTCTCAGTGATTTTTTTGAAAATCACTCCTTAATAATTTCCAGGACATAGGTAGCACTGGACAGTTATCATTTGCTGGAGTTGAGTGGCTTTTAAACTTGTGACGGTGGCACGCAAAGAGAAATTAATTTGCCATCACAACTTAGTACATGCACTCACCTTTGTATGTAATTGAAACAAATTTCTCGGAACAGTGCTTACTTATATTTCATGTGAGGCTCTAATGTTTTTTATTCCGTGATATTTAGTTTGTTTTAATGCTTCTTGTGAACTAGTTACTCGTGGGATTGCAGCTCACAGTTTAAAAAATGCTGCTTTAATGTATAGCTCCTGTATTACATGCAGATCATTTTACTTTCCTGGAATCACCAGTCCTTTCTGATACACTTTTCCGAAAGAGTTTTTATGGCCCCAGCTTTACCTGCCAGCACCCCCTACTTCTTGTGAGGTCCTCCCCACATAGTCCCCCTCCCCGCTGCAGCTTCGATGTGAAATGCACAAAGTCCTAGCACAGTGACCTCTGTGGTCATCAGTATGTAGTAAGATTCAGATCACATCCTTCGAGTGCACCTCTAACCTAAAGATCAAAAGTCTGTGTTGTTTCTTGAATGGACGTGCTCTTTGAGAAATTGACTCTCATTTATTTTGTGAGGACAGCTAAGCCTGGTGTCCACTTAAGTGCTGGCAGCTCTGGCCCAGTGTGCACAGTGAGAAATGCCCGAGGGCTGTATTAGGGTTTCACTGAGGCTACTGTGATCGTCCCTAGGCTTCGGGGGCCAGTGGCATCCACACATACCTCTCCATGGCCACGGCACGTACGTGTCCCTTTCTTTCTTATTTAAAAGGGAACAGTTATTTTAAAGGGGGGAGGGGGTCTTAAATGTCGCTAATCATCATTTGGAACACAGACTCTAAGAGAGAGAGTGTTTGGTGTATTTATTTCACTTTTCCAGTAATGGAATCTAGATTTTTGTGTCACCTTATGTGACACATTTCAAGGGCTCTATTTTGTCATTATGTTGGGAAAATATTTGATGGCTTGTCAGAGGGGAGTGTTCATAAATGTGTTACTAAACTGCACATTTTCAGCCTCTAGGATAGTGTGATAGGTAATTGAGGTTGAAATTGACAGCATTTACCACTTAAAAATAAGCACAAGAAATGCCAGTATGCACTGTGTGCGTTGAAACTAATTCGGTTTTTGTAAGCTCTTAGGGTTAATATGATGCCTGATGGGAGTAATTTTGTAATGGAAATTATTTCAATGATTTGGTTAATATATTTTTATAATATTGGTGCAGGGTGCCATCCTGTGACAGTGATGACCTAATGATGCGGTGATGGCCTCAAACCCTGGCTTCCAGGGCCCACCGATGAGGATCCCGCCATATTAGCATAGCCAGGTGTCCTTGAAATACTGCTGCTTCTCATTTTGGTGTAAAGGCCACTCATAGCCTCTCAGGTCCCTCCTAGATCTCTTCTGTGGTATTGAAAACATGTTTTAATATCGATGTAGTGTCATTAACCTAAATATTTTACATTGCCTGCAATATCTGTAGTTTTGGCAACAGTGGGATGTTTTGAAACCTAGATCTCATCATGTTCCACTGACTGGCGAATCACTTGTTTAAGCCAGTTCCTCTTGACCATGTGCTGTTCCATACGCTTGATCCCTATTTTATTTTTAAAATGATTTTATTACAGTTGTCCTTGCTGTAAACCAGAAAATAAGAGCCTTCTGTTTAATGGTGAGGTTGCTCCACCTTCATCTGTTTTAGGAATTGTTTCTTAAATGTAATGAGAAAACTTCTTAAGGTACAAGGGAAGCCACCTAGCTTTGCAGAGAGGACCACTGGGATCCAATAAACTGCTCCCTTGAGGAAAGGAGCACAGTCAGAACAGGAGGTTGTGTTAAAGATAACATCCCAGATGGGCATTTTAGCAGAACCTCCCTCCCCAAAGTCTCATAAACTGTGCTATCATCAGAGTCCCTTCTCATCTACACTGTTGAGAGCCAGCATCCCGACGAGAAGCCCAAAGCTGGTGCACAGCCGCGCTCTCCTGCCCATTATTGAGATGCGGGGGCAGTGTAGTAGTTAAGAGCCCCAACTCTGGAACCAGTCTACCCAGCTAGGAACCTCTCTGGTCTCTAGGTTCCCCATCTGTAAAATGGGCATAATAATGGTGCCCACCTACTACAGCCGCTGTGAGGATTCAGTGAGGCCTTGCCCCAGTACTTGCTTTGCTACTGTAACCCTTAGTGGAAGGTGCCTGTCTCTTGGTTCAGATGGTGAACTCATCTGATGGGTTTAGAACTCTGACCTCTCCCAAGCAAAATAACATGGGCACATGGATGTTTTGTGAATTTTTGTTAAAATGCACTCAGGTTAATGACTGATAGGTAGCCATTTAAAGAGAGCAGATTTCCTTCACAGCATCAGCACTGGTAGCAGGAGAAGGGAGGAGACAAGTGGTAGAACCTCACTGCTCTCATTAGGTAGACACACGATTTATGGTCAGGAGCCAGACATTTCTGTGTTTTTGATAGTGGAATTAACTGATATTTACACTGGCCTTATAGTTAAATCAGCCAAATTCAGAATGGGGGTTTTCCCTAATTCTTTGGACAGTGAAGATGTCTACTGTTCTGGGCCTTGTGCTGACTGCTGCTGGTTCAGATATTCAGCATTGGCACCTGACGGCCTTGTGTTTGGTGAGATATCTCCATGGTGGGCTGAGGCGGAAATAGCTGAGAAAATAGAAGAAAGCAGCGTCTCATCAGAAGGATGGGGGCTCTTCTCATGTTCTGTGTAAGCTCAGCCAGTGGTGACTTTGATGTTTCATTATCCTTCATGTATTGTTTAGAGGAGACAGATAATTTTCTAGTTAATCAAATTTTTAAAATTGCCTAAAAGGAAATCCTAAGTGTGGAGCAGCAGATCATTTCAGTAAATCTCGTTCACATTTACCTGCTGCTGCCTTTTAAATGCAAGAAGAGAATTTTTTCAAGTGCGTTTGAAAAGCATGTTTTATAAATTAGAAATGTCACAGTAAACCAGTAAAGAGTGAAAATAAGAGCCCAGGATTTGGAGTTAGGAGGTCTGGATTCTCTCTTGGGCTTCTCCCCAAGCTAGCAGTGGGGCAAGTCTGATGATGTCTGAAGAACTTTCCAACTATAATAGGCATTTTGAATGTGCTAGAAACAACTGCGCGTTTTTTATGGGGGTAGCAGAAGCCGTCGTGTTCTTTCCGATGCACACTGCAGGTCATCTAAGCATCAGAGGCTCAAACACAAGACCCCTACAGCAGAACATTGTGTCAGCATGACCTGTTGGACACCCTGTGGTCCAGGCCAGGGACCCCTGACCCTGAGTTATGACTTCCCAGACTCGCAGAGTCTGAAAGGGCACCTGTGAGCTTCTCCACATGAATTTCATGAGGTCTGTCTGGTAGATAGAGAGATGAAGAAGCACCATGTGTCCAAAAATTGAGCCAGTAGCTGATCCATGAACTTGGATTCTGAAGCAGTATACTTACTAGATTTAAAGTTCAGGGCCATTTTTTTTAATAAGTAATGTGTAAGGTATATTAATAACTGGACTCTGTACTTGTTCCCAAGACTCTCAGCTCTCAAGGAGCTCTTTCATTTATAGATCTTAATAAATATTTGTGAAAATGGTCCCAACATTTCTTTACCATCGTCTCCTTAAACTGGGCCAGCTGTGCCCCAAACCCTCTGGGGTCCCTGGTGTCCCTTCCGCGACTGATCACTTGCTCTCCAGGTCCAAGAGAGGATTTGTCTCCAGTCTGTTGGGTGGGAGATGTCCTGCAGAGTCTCAGGTAGGTAAAGATCAGGTGTGTGAGGCCTTGGGCTCACTGGTCTCCGAGGCGACAGCTGTCTGGGCCTCTGCCTTCAACCCATCCTCCCTGCTCTCCTGTGTCAGGCCCTGGACCTTTCTCTGTTTGTAAAGAAGAACATTTAAGAATGCTGACACTCAGTGAATAGATGGAAACATTCATTCTTTTCTCTCTTCTCAACAGACTCGAGACGACTTCCTGGGACAGGTGGACATACCCCTTAGTCATCTCCCGGTAAGGATGGTCACCTGCTCTAGAGCACGTGCTGTGAGCAGCCGTTTCTAACTGTCTGCAGTTGGGTGTATTTTCAGGGTGGTATTTCCTCAACACAGTGGAGAAGCATGTGTACTTTGGCCCTGGCCCTTTTCCAGAAGGTGGTCCTTTCAAGGGGATAGGAGATAGCTTAGCTGTAAGAATCAAGTGCACCTCAACCATCCACAGATGCCTGGCAGTGTCACGGGCTGATTTCTCGTCTGCTCCATAGCTTGTCTCCCTTTGTCAGACATACAAAACAGCTGCCTGCTTCTGTCACACCCTTTCTCCTTGTCCCTGGAATGTCCTTGCTTTCAAGTTCATCCTTTGGGTCTAATCAAATATCTGTTGCCTTTATCTAGAATTGTACATGCTGTTTCTCTTGGGCTACATCTATACAAGCTAGTGTTGCCACGACTTTGGTGCACGGCTTTCTCAGTCGGCACAGAGACAAAAGAAAAGATGCTGTTGGTACTGAGGGAACTTGTCAGCTGGAAACACGCACTCTGGCTTCAGAAAGTGTACTGGGTTGGCGTGTGTGGCGTTGCTACCATTCCTCTTTTCTTAGATGAGGAGCAAAACAATTGGGGCTGTTGACATTAACTGAGCTTAAAGGTGACTCCCGCACGTGCCAATACTGGTAGAATGGGGGGCCAAGAGCTCCTTGGTGAAAGGTAGATGATCTCATGTTCCAGCTCTCAGCCCCTCTTCCCCTGGGCAGAACAAAGTGCCTGAACTAGCGCCTAAGAGAGGATAAGTCAAATGTTTCTGCCTTCCAAGGGCATTTTATTATTTTCTTAAATGCTTTATGTGAGCAAATATTATAAACAGCCTATACACTAAAATGACTCAAACCACCTTGTGTGAGCCTACTGCTGTGTTGAAACTGTAGCTATTACTGTCTGTTAAAGATCAAGAAGAACTGTGTCTCACCCAGGGAGCTGTGAAGCTCTGTTGTGAAGGAATGTGATGGAAGTACTTCATTCCCACTTACTCAGGGGAGCTGTTAAGGAAGAAAGGTTTCAAGTGTGTTCCCTTCTGAAAGATCGGAAGCAAAAGTAATATCATCAGAATATTTTTCTTGTTTCCATATAAAAACCTGAAGCTCCAAGGTGCTTGTAGGAGGTGGGCTTATGCTTGATGGCATAAGCCATCAGCGCCCTGATCGTTCTGCTGAAGTCACAGTGAGAGCATGTAGGTGTCGCAGCTTTTGTGCGCAAAGACAGTGCACATATGTCTACATCAGTGGGTCTTCTCTTCGTGCTCTTCAGGTTGAAGCTGTAAGCACCTCACATTGTTAAACAGTGCTCATTGGTTGGCCAGTTTTTTCATGGGTGTCTCCAACCACCCTTTTCCCTAACATGAAAACCGCATCACCCGTCAAGGCAAATTACGTGATAACACTGTAAGAGGTGTAAGTGAAATTTTTAAACAGTTTGCTCCAGCAGTCCCTTGTTTGAGTGATTGAATGTAGATTGGTTTTGAAAGGTTAAGTGGAACTCCCAGAGAATAGAGTGTCCCTTTTCAGAGACCACGTCTGTAGGGGGAACATTTCACCTTTGAATTTGGGTGGAGGCAAGCGTAAGCTTTCAAAGAAGGAAGTGGTGCCAAGGCTCCGGGCTAGGATAGAAACCGGCCAGTGAAAGAGTGGAACAGTGAGAGACCAGAGGGGACTGAGGACTGTCGCAAGAGTCGAGCCAGTCGAAAAATGGAGCCTCCCGGTTTTCAGTCTGTCCCAAGATGACGTTACACTGGAGTGCCGTATCTCCTGCTTAAAATTGACTGGCTTTGTGGAGCCCACTACAGTACTACAGTCTCCAAGCTGGACCACAAAGGAAGCAAAAGGAGAGGTTAAGGTGCGTTCCTTATCCTTTAAGTGATAATAGAACCCAGCCGGCATATTCTGACTGGATGTGGCTTTGGTCCCAAGATTTGAGGTGCTCTCATATGTACATTTGATTGTATGTGTAGGACACTCATGGGAAAATTGCACAGTTAATTTTGTGTAACACAAGTGTGGGCATGTGAAATGGATGTTAGCGTACAAATAATTGTGTGGATAAAAAACGGATGCTCTTTTCTTGATAGCTACATGAGCACTGTCAAGGCAGTATATATATATATGGCTTTGTTGCCTATGGTTTCAGTGTTGTTCAGTGTCATTGAATTTTAGATTCAAGAACTTAGGAAAATTGTCTTATTAGTAATGAGAGAAGGTAGTGGAGAGCAGTGACGTGGAGGTCAAGTTGCTGTTGGCCACCCATCCAAGCCTTCTCACGGTTTAACAGATCGGATTGGGTAACTGCTTGTTAATTAACTCTGTACAGCCCCATTAACTGAGAGAGAATTTATTCCTTTAACAGATGTTTGCTGATAGGCACGGTTCTGCTCTCTGAGGAAGAATCCGTGAAGCAGGTTCCTCGCTCCCCTGGCTCAGCCACATGTGATAGTCGAGCATTTGAAATGTAGCTAATGTGACTGAAGAATGGATGTATCATTTTATTTCATTTTAATTAATTAAAATTTATGTTTAAAACGCTACATGTGGCAAGTGGCCCCCTCCTAGGCGGCTCTGGTGAGATCAGACCAGAGTCTCCTGGCTCAGGTGAAGACGATGATCTGGATTCCCTTTTCCTGAGATGATGATTCTGGCTGTTGGAGGGACTGGGGGTGGAGGGATTCCCATACCAGGTTTCACTTGGTGATCGTGTCATTCAGCTTTTTTCCCCCACCTAAGGCTGTTTCTCTATAGTTCTACGTATTTAACATACCAAAATTATTGAATTTAGGTATTAAGAAAAGGCCCTAAAATTTGGAATCATAGAAACTAAGATAAAGAAGTAACCTTTTGTTACTGGTTTTAAACTCTATATTAGCAGAATAGCTAATTTCGTACACCTCCATCTTGACGTAGATACACACTTACTTACTACAAGGCATTTTAAGCTTTATCTTGTTGCCCCAAGATAGCATGAACCTTTCTTCCTTTAGAAAAGAATCATCTCTGGCTTGATTTTGGTCTGAGAAGTTGCAGCATTTGAGAAGCCCTTTTCTGAATCAGGAACTTCATGGAAAAGATTCAAGACCGCAAAACTAAGGTTAATGCAACCTTTTGTGATTGTTAGGAAATTATTTTTAATAACTTAAATACCCTACTTGGTGGATTGTTGGTGTGCTTTTTGAAAAAAATAGTTTAGACTTAGTAATTGATGTTTGCTAAAGAACCTTCTTCCCTTGCTGCAGTTCTAGGGGCCTCTGGGTGCACTTGCCAGTGGAAAGTGGCATTTACAGTGTAAAACTGTGCTTTTAAATTCTTAGGAATGGCTCTCCTAAGCTGTCCTTACTTGCAGCTATAAATTCTCTGACCCCGAGAAGCCTACCTGAAAAACCAGAGGGTCACGGCACTTGAGCATCTCAGACTGGGGCACCACGGGTCCTCCTCGGCCCACTACCGGCTCTTGGTTCCCTGGATAATGTTGTGCCGTGCTGGGCCTTGTGAGCCATCAGGACAGTCCGGATTGGAGTTGTGCCAGGGAGATGAGTGAAGGAGGCTGCTTGAAACAGAGAAATGGGGCCGGGAGGGTTATGTGAAGCTGGGGTGTGCTCTGCGTGATAGAGCCTCACTACCTCCGTTACCGAGGAGGCCAGTGTTGGCTACGTTTTTGTCCCTTAAACAGGAGTGAGTAAAGAGTGATAATTAAAAAGAAAAGAAACTTCTTTTTCCCTCTTTGATCTTGGATTCCTCGGTGCTTTATCCGATGCTTCCAGATGAAAGAAAATAATTTTGACTTGTCATTCGCTTTCATTCCTGGTTCTCAGACCAGTGTTCCTAGTTTGATTTGTGGAAGAAAAAAAGGGATAGGAAATTGGACCCAAGGAGTTTAGAATGGTAGGGATCTGTTTCCTTTGCTTCTATTCCAAATATGCCACCTGTCTTTAATATTTTTTTCCACTTTATTTATTATTGAGGGTGGGAGTGAGTAAAAGAAGAGGAGGAAACAGGGAGAGTAAATAAGGTGAGTCGTCTGACCTTTTATGCAGATCTGAGAATTAAGAAAACGCAGATTCACATTCACGGGAGTCTCCAAATGTCAAGCTTTAAAAGATCTCATGGGAATAGTTGACTGAGCTTGGAGATGGGCAGGTTGCCTTGGTAACCTTAGTAAGTTAGTAGTCCTCTTTGGGCCTCTGTTTTTCTCATGTATGAAATGAGGGTTTTCACATAGATGATAACAAGTTTCCACCCAGCTCTGTGAAGGAGCATCTTAGCTGTCCCGTGGCGTTCACTTAGCAGAGGCACAGCGACCATGATGACATACGTGTTACCTGGAAGACTCGGGCAGCGTGATGAGCTGGAGGCATGAGGAGATGGAGGCTGTGTTTTAGGAAGGTAGTCCTACCAGCCTGGTGTCTGTGCTGCAGCTGAAACAGAGCTCCTCTATTTTATTCTTTTACGGCATGGCACCAAAAGTGAATTTAGCTATAACTATCCTATTCTTGTAGCTTTTTCTTTTCCTATTTCAGGATCTACTCTTTTTTTCTTTCTTTTTTTCTGTCCACACTGCGTGGCATGCAGGATCTTAGTTCCCTGACCGGAGATCAAACCTGCGCCCCCTGCAGTGGAAGCGTGAAGTCCTAACCACTGGACCACTGGGGAAGTCCCTGTAACTGTCCTATTTTTCTTATGAATTAAAAAAAAAACAAAAAAACAAAAAAACTATCATTTTTACATCTCTTTGTGAAATTCTGTGTCATTGCCCAGAAGTTCATACAGGATTTTATAACTTGCCTTCAGTTATTACTTAGATACAAAAATAACTCCAAGACTTGCATTAACAACAGAATGATGTTTCTGGCGGGTGTTGCCATTTGCGCCTCTGAAACTCTTTTTTGCCTCTTCTGTCAGTTGTGTCTCCCCTGCCCTTTGAGCTCCAGCACATCGCGCCTACCAGATGCAAAATCTCCGTGTCTGTGGGAAACACAGAGGGTAGAGAGAACTATTTTAAAAAAATTAGTTCTCCCTATCCTATTTTAGTCAAGTGCCACTCAAGGCAACCGGGGTAACTTGAATTTCAGTTTTCCTACAGCGAGGCGTTTTTGGGGTGATGGTGATGTTGTTTGCCACCTTAATTGTGCTTGAAGGTAACTCAGGTGATGAACACCCCATTCATAATTCTGGCTGGCACCAGGGTAATGGTTCCCTCTCACATGCACACAATTCAGTATCACAGAGCTTAGAGGGACTTCGGAACATTTTTTAAAAATTTATGTATTTATTTTTGGCTGCGTTGGGTCTTCATTGCTATGTGCAGGCTTTCTCCAGTTGTAGCAAATGGGACTACTCTTTGTTGCAGTGCACGGGCTTCTCAGTGCAGTGGCTTCTCTTGTTGCGGAGCACGGGCTCTAGGCATGTGGGCTTCAGTAGTTGCAGCACTTGGGCTAAGTAGTTGTGGTGCACGGGCTTAGTTGCTCTGAGGCATCTGGGATCTTCCTGGACCAGGGCTCAAACCCATGTCCCCTGCATTAGCAGGCGGATTCTTAACCACTGCACCACCAGGGAAGTCCTTAGAGGGACTTTAGAGACCATTCATTTATCCACTCCTTGTATTTTACAGGTGAGGACAGCTGGGCCCAGAGAGGGGGTTGACTTGCCCAGTGATCGGAAGGCTGACCAGACCTTGGGTCTCCAGCATTGATCTGTGGTGCAGTCAAGGGCCAGAGGAGCGGGGTGGAGGGACTCGGGCTAAGACTTGGGTGCTTTTAGCTGTTGCATCCCTGTTTTGAGTCTAGGGTCCTGATACGGCCATTCCCTTCCACTTGCCCACAGAGTTGTTTACCTCATTATAAACATGTCAAAGTAACTGCAATTCTATTGAAAGCAGCAAATCTTTTTAAGATGAAATTGCTGTGTAACCAGACGATTTTCTTTTGAATGCTCATGGCCCGGGACAGGAGGTAGCAGCGTCTATTTTGGCCAGTACTGTTAGCATCAACCTGTTTGAGATGGCTTCCTACCAGGAACACTTTCAGTGCTGCCCTGGGCTTTTCTCCAGGGAACAGCATTCAGCAGGATCCTGGATCGTGCCAGGAAGAAGCCTGTTGTTATCTACAAGATCACCGTCTTGTTCACGCTGGAGAATTTCCGTGGAGGTGAATTTTCATTTTTTAATGCTGTGCCTTTTTGTGGACCGTGGAATTGGCAGTGCTTACAAGTGACATGAACGTGTAGCGTTGGCTGATGATGATAGTGGCCAACGTTTTTTAAGTGTGCCAGGAACCCTTGTGAGGACTTTGTATGTACCAGCTCAGTTGATTGCTTTAATCGTCACAGTTCTGTATGATCCTGTTACTGCCCCACTCCATAGCTGAGGACCCTGAGGCACAGAGAGCTAAGGAACTTGCCCTTGGCCACATGGCTCTGTAGGTAACAAGGCCAGGACACAGACCTAGGACGTGTGCCTCTTGATTTGTGTGATGTTTGTCATTTAAACTAGGTAGTGTATGGGCAGTTCCATTTTTAGAGTCCCTGTAAGTTCTCTGATTTTTTTTTTTTTTTTTTTGTCTGACTTTAGAAAAAAGTCTAGAGAATGAAACTGACTTTCTTGAGTGATGGTGAATTTTTGTGGCCTCGGTAGTTTACTGTAGATCAGGTGGATTAATCAGCTACTTGTACAGGTGCTTACTTTGTGCCAGGCAGTGCTCTTGGCACCAGGAATACAGTGGTGAACAAATTCATGTCTCTGATCTCATGAGGTTGTATTCTGCAGGTGATGGATGATAATAAACTCATTAATAAATAAATGAGCAAGATAATTTCAGACGGTGAAAAGCGGGGAGATAAATCAGGATGTTGTAACAGAGGATAAGAAAGGGAGCCTGTGGTGGTGGTTTAGGATGCAGTGTCTGAGGATGTGACTTGGGATCCCAGACCTGGATGACAAAGTGGAGACCGCTGTGGCCATCCGGAGCCAGAGCTGTCCAGCAGAAGGACCTGCTAGGGCGGCGTGAGATGCGATGTGCACACAGGACAGAGGAGGTCAGGATGGGTGGAGTAAGGGGTGACCCTCACAGTGAGGTTACAGGTAATTAAGAACCAGATCACGTTTAACCTTGTAGGTCCATAGGAAAGAATTTTCAGCGTATTATAAGCAGAGTAGGAAGCCATCAAGAGTTTAAAGCAGAGAGAGACATAAACAGATAATGTTACAAATATAAATGCATACATACACGTATCCTTCTGATATATAATAAATCGTTTTTCTGTGGTTTGTCTCTCTTGCTACAAAAGTAAATATTTTTAATTGTGTTTAAAGAGTCTAGGTATTTGAAATTTTACTGCACATAGTACTTTTAAATTAATGAAATAGTAATATGAATTTTTCCAGTTGCCTGCTTGCTTTGAGCATCTGATTTTGCACAGTAAAATACTGATTTCCTTCAAAAATGAATAAATACCGCAATTACATTCATAGCTTCCTGAAATAAGCAACCAGCAAAAGGCTGGATGGATGATGCCACCAAGGACACTCTCTCTGGAGGAGATAATCTTTCAGATGACATGATGTTTTTTTGTCTTTTTTTTGTTAATTTTTTTATTAGTTATCTATTTTATACATGTTAGCGTGTGTGTGTCAACCCCAGTCTCCCAGTTAGATGACATATTTTAATGTTAAAAGTAAAGTAAAATTGCATTCACAGGTGAATCTTGCCCATTTTCCTGGTAACTGCATCTCTAGGTTTCTTGAATCACAGGAACAAGCAGGCAGGCTCTAGTGACCCCTGTTCAGTTAATCAGCAGCATGAGATTGAGGCCGGCACCCAGCAGTTAGAAATTACACTTGGCAAGGACGACTGTAATTTTGTAATTTGTCTAAGGCTGAGGTTGGCTCCTAAAAATGGGTGTTGATAGTGACATCTAGTGGATCTTGAGTAAAGTTCTGTGACCTATGAGATGTGTAATTAATTGTCAAGGACTGGGTGAGGAACCGACTCTGTTCTCGCCAGGCCCTTGTTCTAAAACACGAAAACGTGTTCTCTGTCATCCCGTTGGGTGTACCCGAAATACGAAACCATCAGGAGTATTGAAACTTACTTTTTCTCCCTTTAGACAGAAGATCCAACCATGGAACGACCCTATACATTTAAGGATTTTCTCCTCAGACCAAGAAGGTGAGGCTTTGGGCTGCAGCCTTTCCTTATGCTTTGGCTCTTGGTTTTCTCTGAGGAGGATTCCAACTTCTTTTCCTATTGGATTTTTTTAAAGCAGTGTAAATATGAACCATCATAAAGGTGTAACCAAGTCACATCCTCTGTAACCAATTTTCTTCCATCATGCAGTCATAAATCTCGAGTTAAGGGATTTTTGCGATTGAAAATGGCCTATATGCCCAAAAACGGAGGTCAAGATGAAGAAAACAGTGAGCAGAGGGACGAGATGGAGGTAAGCTGCTGGCCTCCGGGCCATGATCCACTTTCCTTGCCTGAGAGCATATTGATTTTTTATTTTTAATAAGTTTATTTATTTATTTATTTATTTATTTATTTAATTGGCTGTGTTGGGTCTTTTTTGCTGTGCGCGGGCTTTCTTTAGTTGCGGTGAGTGGGGACTACTCTTTGTTGTGGTGCGTGGGCTCCTCATTGCTGTGGCTTCTCTTGTTGCGGAGCATGGGCTCTAGGCACGTGGGCTTAAGTAGTTGCAGCACATGGGCTCAATAGCTGTGGCTCATGGGCTCTAAAGCGCAGGCTCAATAGTTGTGACGCACGGGCTTAGTTGCTCCGTGGCATGTGGGATCTTCCCGGAGCAGGGATCGAACCCATGTCGCCTGCATTGTCAGGCAGATTCTTAACCACTGCGCCACCTAGGAAGTCCTGATATTTTACTTTAAGACTTTATAGTTTAAGGAAATAAAAGTTTGTAAAGCTTAAACATGAAGAAAATTACGTGTCCACGAATTTACATCTTTGACGGGTCTACTGATGTGTTCATTTTTAGCAAAAAAGATAAAAAAGTTCATGTTATAACACTAATAATTGAAGAGGCGTCTCTCTATAAACTGCTACACCCCTATTTTAGTAACAGCCCCACCACTATGTGCAATTCTCCCCACATATTTAATTTCTTTGGACTTGCAGCTCTTTGTAAATTCCTTTTAGCACTTGGAACTGCTTCAAAGTGGATATAATGATTTAGGGACTCTTCCAAGTTTCTTAGTCATTTGGCCCACAGGTGAGAGCGTGCATTAGGAAAGCTCTCCTCTAGAAATGCCATTTTGGAATTAGCTGTTCAGAGGGTTTTCTTTTGTTCCCGCCTTTTAACTCTCCAGTCATATACGTCTGTGGTGGGTCCTGTTGTACCTTCTCAGCTGAGGCTTCGGATGGTGCTGTTTTGTTAGACAGATTCTTGTATTGTTCTGGAAAATGTCCGTTTACAAGACCTCTCTGTGCCATACTTGCACATCTGTTTGCAGCTGTTGCATATACATGAAGTGTGAATAATGCATTATGGGCAAGTTAACCGAACCCCCCTCAGACCCAGAGGTCATATTTGATGTGCGGGCTTTCACCTTTCTCTGTGAGGAGGATTGAGGTGGGTGGTCGGCAGTCTTGAACGTTAAGATTTCATAAGCACGTCCACAGCTTCTTATCTCAAATCCAAGGAATTTTTTTTTTCACACTCTTCCACCCTTCCAACTGCAGTAACCAGTGAGTTACTTCATTTTCCAGTGACTTTACTAGGGGATGTCAGGAAGGAATACTTAATGCTGAAAATATGTGTTGCAAAAAAGTACCTCTGACTTTGGTGCCACGAAGCCTGTTGATGCGGAAGCAGCAGGTGGGGAATGGCTGAGTAGGATGCAGCCGCTTCCAGGCTGCTCTGGCGGCCCCGCTTGTCCTGCCTGTAGCGGAGGAGCTGCCCCTCCTCCCAGAGCTGCCTCCGTGCTGTCCTCCTGATGCCCGGGTGGGCCGTGGATTCTGCAAGAACACACGTGCTGCAGGGCTCATCTTCCCAGCTCCCTCTTACCTTACAGAGGTGTTGAAAAGACGACAGCTGTAGCGTGACCCGTATCATCGGCATGGCTTTGTACAGCCCCGGAGGCCTTCAGGTCAAAATAACAAACACGAAATATGAAAAGAGTATAATGTGACTTAGGTAACATGACAGCCTGTGCATATCCCCATCCGTGTCACACCCTGCGGTGTCGTCTTCTTAGAGGGCAGTGCAGTTCATTGGCCATGGCTCAGAATATTTTTGAGATGCTCCTAGAATTGGGTTTTTTTTTGCCCTATTTTGGGAATTTCTTTAAATGTGGCACAGGAAGCCACTGCCAGAGCCGGAGAGCACAGGCACGAGGACACAGGGCACAGATGCACTGTAACCATCACACCAGTCTCCTCATCTTCCCTCTGATTTTACTCTACAGCCGGGGTGGGAAGTCGTGGACTCGAATGACGCGGCTTCTCAGCACCAGGAGGAGCTTCCCCCGCCTCCTCTGCCCCCCGGGTGGGAAGAAAAAGTGGACAACTTGGGTCGTACTTATTACGTCAACCACAACAACCGGACCACCCAGTGGCACCGACCCAGCCTGATGTGAGTACCATCCGTGGTCAGGAACAGGTCCCCACGCTCTGCAGTCAGGTGCCCACGTGGCAGCTCCCTGGGACGAGGTGGGGAAGTAAATCTCCTCTCAATAAGAGCACATGGTTGTGCGGTACAACAGGATTCCTCTTCATGTAGGTAAAGAGCATGGGAGCCTGTCAAGAGTTTGTAGGTTACCTTCGTATCAGGTTCTCCTGTTGTAAATTTGCACTAATTTCTTTTGTATGACTTCTTTATGTAGACTCATAAGATGTAAAGCAGAGATTATTTTTCTCAGGTTTATCTTACGTTTGGTGATTATATCACTTTCCCCTTTTTCAGCTTCCTCTCCTGACTAACCCATAATGGAAAATAGCAAACATATGGGCTGTGCAATTTCCTCTCTAACTTTTTGGCTTTTTATTCCATAATTATTGGATTTGGAAATTCTGTCAATATTATTTTTTTTTTCCTTTTTGGGAAATTTATAGATCACTCCCTTGATATAATTAGAAACACATAGGAGGGTTGCTCACTCACAATTGGTAATTACTGTTGGTTCTCGTCCCTCACCAGCCTCAGGGATGCAGTGACTTGATTATTGTTTTGTTCACTTGACAGTTTTTGGTTTAATGATAGCAGATAACACTAGTTAAACCTCAACTACTTGTTGAGACTTGTTTTTTGAATGATAGTATACAGCAAGACCTAAAACTATTAATACACAATAAAAGGCAAAAACAAAATATTAAAAGCAGAAAAGGAAACAGTTATCCTAGAAATCATGAGCTCCGTAGCAGTCAAGACAAGGAGGTAATTATCAAGAAATTGTATAATTTTTAATATGAATAAAAGCACGTATATGAGATGAGATAATTTTCTCTTTAACCCAGACTCTGAAGGCAATTTGCTAATGATGGTTTTTAGCAAGTATTAGCAATGTGATGGTTGGTGTTGTCAGTAACCCTTTTATCTTAAGAAGTTGCAAAGATGGTCTGCATAGGACTATGGCGTAGGTAGGAAAGGTGGCCAAGGAGTCTAGTCTAGGTTTTGTTTGGTTTAGAGAAAAAGCTTGCAGAATCTGCAACAGTGAGTAGCCAGTCCTTCCTAAGCCCCCACGTGGGTTCTCATGAATATCAGTCACCCTTGGTCAGCCTGGCGTGCACACTAGTTCATTGTTCCCAGGGCAGCATAAATATCCCAGCATCCAGATGATGTCAAACTCTTCTCTGTTGTAATTTTTCCTATGGAAATGTAAATGGAGATAGTTTAGTTGATTCTTTTAATTTATTTAATTTTTTTTACCATTTCCCTTTGATTAATGACCGTAGCTGTTGAAACTGTTGTAAGCCATCTGACTACTCTAGTTATTTGTAGTTTAAAAAAGAAAGTAACCACCTTGGGCTTGGTTACGTGTAGTGATCAGAAGAATCTTAGTAGCAGTACCCTAAACAGAGTACCTTTATCTGCCTTTGCTAAAGGTCATAGGAAGGGAATACCTGAAAACACTAGAGACCAGTGTTGTGACTGCTGTAGAAAAGTGACCACCTGCAGCTCACAAAGAAAGACTAATGGCCAGTACATATATGGAAAAATGTTCACTTTCATTAATAATTATGCAGACCAAAGTCTATATTTAGGGGGTAAATGGGGACAATTGCTACTTTCTCTGCCTCACAGAGTTGTGAAACTCTAACAAGGGGATTCCTGAGAGAACACGTCATACTCTTTTTTAAACATACCAGCTTCAGTGTGCTGAAGAACTGAACCACAACAAAAGCTGTGACTTGTGTGAATGCTGGCTCATCAGTAGGGAAACAGTGGTTTCTCCAAGCTCAGGTTCACCTGTAGTTCAGGGAGAAATCAGCAGCGTGATGGTCCGCACCAGTGAGGCGGCTCAGCCAGGAAGGACGTCTGCAGAGCTCTGGGTGGGACCCGCTGGGTGCCTCCTTTCCACCAGGCGTGACTTCTGAGAAAGCAAAAGAAAAATAAAATGAGGGAGTAGGGTCGGTTTTCACAATAACCTCCTCATCCTGTCTGAACTGTTTGAGAATTTGGGGTTCTTTTTCCTTAACTTTATTTGACTTGACCAGAAGCTCTCAAGCCCTTCCGATTATTTTAAAGTGTTTTGATTCAAAACTGTTTTTTTTTCATAATTCAGTTTTCACAGAATACTGCAAGCACTCTTTTGGGGGGGGTGGGGGGGATGTTAAGGAGTGCCTTTATTAAAAGGCTGCGTCTGAGAAAGTCAGATAGTGAAGTGATGATCACGTGCTACACAGAGAGTTAAGACTCTCCTGGAGACCCTCACATCTTACCCAGTTTGCTGCAGACTTGAGCTGCAAACTTCAGCCCCCGAAAAGTCCTCATTGATATCCCGTTGCCCTCAGGCTGTTCTTACAGGGTCCTTCTCACCCTGCCCGTTGCCACTCACAGTCAGGAAGTGTGACTTCATCATGCATAGCCACTTTCTGATTACTTTCTCTTCTTTTTGGCCCCAAGGATGTGCTAACCCCCAACCCCCCCCCCCCCCAAAAACAAAGCCAGAACGTGCCCCTTCCCTTGGCAACCTTCCGATGTCAGCCTACTGTCCTTTCCTCTGGGAGAACTGCACCTCTTCTGTCCCGGTCTCGCTGAAAGCCATATGCCTCCCTATCAGGACATAGAGCACATTATTGCCTGTGTGAGCAGGGACTGTGGTTTCCTATTCACAGATCAACCCCTAGCACCTGGCACAAGGTAGGAGCTTTTAACTGAACGAATGACTACAGATGAGTCACTTCTGAAAGTGGGTGTAGGCACATGGTTTAGTGAACTCTCCAGGCCTGGATGCAGAGCTTTAGGACGGAAGGTGACCACAGAACACTCCCCAGCCCTCCCAAGTCAGACAGTGGCTTTTAAAACACCTCTAATTTTAGATTTGTGCTTATCCTATTTAAATATAAACTGAAAACTTTTTACTGTTAAATACACAAGTTTAAAAACATGAAGAAATTGTATTAAGACTATAAATGAGCTCAAACACTTATTTTAACTGTTTCTAGTACTTCTCTTTCTAAACCACTTTGTACATCTCCCATCTAAGCAGTAATTTAATCATAATGACTCAGGTCATCATTAGTCACTGATGGATATGATTGTAAATGATTAGACACACTGATCTTAATTGGCACTGAATTTGATAAATTTATGGTTTTTCTTCTCTTTATTGATTTGTATATTTCCCATGAAAGTCAAATGAAGAATATATATGTGAAATTAATGACTGAAAAAAATTGAAATAGCCACTTCTTAAATTTTTTCCCTGCCCCCAATAAAATCATGTTTCTGTTTTAATTTGTCCGCTCAGATGTATTTTTAAATGTTCATCTTCCCATTAGTGACCATTTAAACTTCCTGTCGGTTTCAGCAACCCTCTTGTTCAATTGCTTAATTAAGGGCAAAAGGCCTCCCTTGTGTGAATGTTTTCATTTTATCACTAAAAACCATAAAAAAGCCCAGGGTTGGAATTTCAAAACCAGAGGTATCTTTCTTCTTTGTGCTATTTAGTGGCTCTGGTTCACATTGGTTACTAATTATTTGAGTATGTTGGATAAGGAGGATTAGCATAATTGATTTTAAACACCCCTTTTTAAAAAAAATAAGTCCTTCCAGAGTAATGGAATTTTCATATACTTTTGAGAGAGAGAAGATGCAGATATAGTAATATTAAAACCTTATTCTTTTCAACCTCTCTGAAATCCCTGTAACAATTCAAGTGTGTGTTACAACCCAGAACACACATTTGGTATTGACTAAGTGACAACTGACATTTCAAGTGAAGATTTAAAGTTTTAATAAAACTTTTATATACACAATATTTTTAAGTAAGGCCAGTCATTATAAAGTGAAATTGAGTTGAATGTTCTATAGAAATCACTGCAGCATATAAAATCATAAAGACAGTATTAGATTTTCTAACATATTCAAGAGAGAGTTACTTTTAATCATTCTGTTTTGGTGGTTTTAGAAATTGTGTTCGTATACTTGTGTGTCCCTTGATATTGATTAGTTTCTCTATGTCCTTAATATTGTGTGATTTTTTTCCTGAGGAGTCCTCTGCTTAACATACTATTTTTAGTCCAGTTATAGTTTAATACAACTATAAAATATGCAAAATATATATATTTATGTTAGGTTTTAAAAATTTGTGTATTGGGTGTGTACATACGGTAAAACTTCATTCGGATCTTAATAACGAGTTATTATTTTAATGTGGATTAAGCAGAAGGTAACCTTCATACTATCCCTTTATCAGTAAAGCTAAAAAATGTGAAGATTTTTGTTGGAAATATTCAGACTCTCTTAGAAACTGGTGTTAAAGAGTCACCTGTTTATTTGCAAACAGGGCTGCTTATTGCAGACTATTCACTGTTACAGGGGCCCAGCAGGCTCTTTTGGGGGGAATATATAGTATAAGTTAGTTTGGGACTCATCAGAATGTTTTAAAACCTATGTTTTAGGGAAAATCTATAATAAGGGCCCTTGATTAATACTGGATTTCAGTTAGTGTGAAATAACGTTTTCAAACATTTTGAAATATTAATTTACAAAATCATTTTTGTTAACTGAATATGGTGTCTTATGGAAAGAGTCTGTAAGAGTTTTCTCTGAAAAACATTTTGACATTTAAACTTCTACTCTAAAAGCCTCCAAGTAGTATTTCTCCCAAAGGAGAATTGCCTGTAATTTACTGCAAAAGTTTTCAAGATTGAATCCATGCTCTTCAGATCCTGAATCAAGAGAGTTACATGGATCCCCCCCAAAAAAAGGCTGTGAAGTTCCTCAAATCCCACTTGATTTCAGAGGTTATTGCCCGATGTTTGTGAATTTTAAAAAGGAGTTGAAGGGGTAGAAATGCAGTGTCGTGACTGAGATTCTGTCAAAATGAGAGCCACAGCGGCCAAGAAAGTTCACGCTGGGGCGGGAGCATTTCCCTCCAGACCCCAGCTTTGAGTTTCTACTGTTTGTACTCACGGGTCAATTGTTGATGACCAAAAATTGCGGCCTTGTCATGGCTGGACTCCTGGAGGGGGGTCGCTGCTGACTGGCCACGAGTGTAGCTTACCTGTCACATCTTCAAGAGGCCTCACTCGTCACTGGGGCACATGGATGGAGGACTTTGACTTGTCTTCGTTCTTAAACCCTAAAGTACATGCTTCGTGGTATGCCTGAAAGATATTCAAAGATACTGTGACGGATGCATTTAAAAACTGTGTTTATTTCAGTGAAATGGATGTAGAAGAATAATTTAGCCCAGAGATGGTGGCAGATTCTCCTGTTGAATGGCCAGCTGATTGTCAGTGTTGAGCGCGACAGCACTGACGTTGTGTTAGGTGTCAGGCCCTTGGTGAGTGCTGGCTGGTGTTGAAAGGCCAGGTATCAATAGCGGTTCTCCTGTCTCCCATCCTCCCAGGGATGTGTCCTCTGAGTCCGACAGCAATATCCGACAGATCAACCAGGAGGCAGCGCATCGCCGCTTCCGCTCGCGCAGGCACATCAGCGAGGACCTGGAGCCAGAGCCCAGCGAGGGTGGAGACGGCCCCGAGGTACGATGTCCCCTCTGCCTCCATGCTCCCCGGAGCGCCTCCTTTCCATGTTCTCCAGGTCAATCCTATCTGAGTAATTGCTGTGTAAAAAGGAAAGATCATGGTCTCATAGCTAATACCATCGGGATACTTACTAATTAACTTAGTGTTTATACAAGCCATCTTTGATGAGTACACAGTTTACATCACTACAGAAGGGAATGACATTATTTTTAGCAAAATCTTGATGTTTTCCCTTTATAGTTTATTTTTCCCCAGAGTCTAACCACCTATTAAATGGCAACATGGTTATCCTCTTTGAGCAGTTGGAGGAGCCTGTAACTTGTTTGGGTACCAAATACAAGTTTTTACTGAGTAGTTTTGACATGGTGGAAGACATTTATTACCAAGAAAATACAAATTTGGGTAAATAGAAATGTTCACAAGTTTACCCTTAAATGCTTATGCTTAAATTACTGGGGAACAATATATATAAATTGAACAAGTTAGCAATGACCATAACTTCCATGCTGCCTTAACAACTCTGTTTGCTTATTAGGAATCTATTCCTGTTAAACATTGGGTTAGGCAAATCATTCACAAAATGTTCCAGTGATCAAAATTGGAAAAGCAAAATGAACAATGCGGCAATAAATTCACTAGAAGTTACTTTATGCCAGTGATTACTTACAGCTTATAGCATCTCTGCTGTTTTCACTGTGAATTCTCAGTGGTTAGAGTAAAAGAAAATTCATGAAAATCATAAAACAAATTCCTGAGAATATTTTTTAACCCATGCAAGAAGTAATCAAGTGCTAGAAGCAAGCCACTGCTCGGAGAGGTGCTATTGGAAAGGGATTAAGAGCGCAGCCCCTGGAACCAGGCTTCCTTGACAGTGGCCTCGCCACTTCCTAGCTCTGTTACCTTGAGCGAGTTACGCCCTCTGCCTCAGTTTCCTCATCTGTTAATCAGGGTAGTGGTCTTATCTTCCTTTTCGATCCTGAGAAGATCGTGTGCCTCCTGCATGCTCAGTAAACGTGAATTATAGTTATCATAATGGTTACTGCTGGGGCCGGCACGGAGAGGTCCCTCATGCTAGCATTTACCACAGCGTCTTGTTCCTTGGTAGCCTTGGGAGACCATCTCGGAAGAAGTGAGTATCGGTGGAGACTCCCTGAGCCTGGCGCTGCCCCCGCCGCCAGCCTCGCCCGTGTCTCGGACCAGCCCCCAGGAGCTGTCTGAGGAACTGAGCAGACGGCTTCAGGTCACTCCGGACTCCAATGGGGAGCAGTTTGGTTCTTTGATTGTGAGTAATAGTCCTCTAGCTCCCAAATAACTCCGACATTTTCCACAGTTCCTCCTTCCCTTGGAGAAGCAGGACTTTACCAAAATTAGCCCTGAGCAGGTGAAAATCGTTCTTGGTTCCTAAAGAACTCAAGTCTGTGACTTGTGTATCCTCAGCTTTAACCTTGTAGAATTTCTTTTCCCACCCAAAGGTTCATAAAGAGTACCTCTGTCACAAAGGTGGTGTTCGCACTGGGACCTGGGAGTCGCTGGGTCTCCAGTCCATCCTCGTATGTCATACGCTGCATGCTTTATCATCCTCATTTCACAGATGAAGACATGGTGTTAAGTGACCCATCCAAGACAGGGTTAGAACAGGAGATAGAAGACGTTTCCCAAGTCCCAGAGTACCAGTCCTTGAGAAAGGTTGTGAAATTGTGACACTGTCGCCAGGGTAGCATTTGGACTTGGGTCTTTAACCATCAGGGAAATTCATTCTAGATGCTTCAGGTGGGGCTAGGGCTAAGCCCCAATGAGAAGCAACAGAATCAGCCACAAAGACCTGTGTTTGACAACACAAAACTTTGCAGAAAAAGCCTATAGAAAATTCCTGCTTGTGCATAAAATTGAGAAGCAATGCAGTCTCAATGTCTCTCAAGAAATTGAACCTACAGATGTACTGTAGTAAATGGTGGTAGTCCCTCTGCTGAAAATGGCATCCTAGGAAAATAGTCATCCGTTACCGCCGTATCAGATGTAAGTGAATAGGAGGACTGCATAAAATGTAAAAGCCAGTAAGTACTCAAAAAATCGTTACTCCTTCAGTTATGTGTTTTTGTTTTGAAGGACACCATTAGCCTCTATGGAGTTGCACTGATTACCCAATTAATGTGCTTTTGTATTAAAATTCTTTGAATGTCTTTCAGAAAGAGAAATACCACTGAGATGAATATTTAGTACTAAAGGGGCAGGGGAAAAAGGTTTGCATATATGGGATATTTGAATTGATAAAACTGTTGCTATGGAAACAACATAAGCAAGGAAGCCATATATTTAAAACCTTGTAAAAGGAAGAAAGTACTGCCACAGCCATAGCAATGGTATAGTTTTAGACTACCAGTTGAAAAGCCATCATTTTAGGCAGCACTGATATTAAACTAGCATCTCTTGTTATTTGTATAGGAGGCTTCTGCATTAATTATTCTAGGTTCATAAAATACCTTTAAGATCTACGTGCAAGTTTCTGAATTATTTTCAGTTCGTGTTGAGTCTGGTTCAACTATTAAATAACAGTGCCTTAGGAAAGAGAGGAGTAGGGGGTTCTTCTCCAGTTTTGCTTGTCAGGGTCACTCTGTATTCAAGGACAACTGCATGAACTTTTACTAAAGAACGAATCCTTCATGCTGACCATTGTGGGAGGACTTGTAAAGCTTTCTACTTGGCGCCACAGAGTCTGTCTTTGACCTTACCCCCATTTTACGGATCACAAAATATTAAAAGTGAGGAAATACTACAGATTTTGTCCCATGTAGGAACCTGTTGCTAATTAGACCCCTGCCTTGTGTATGTGTGACCTGCTGCTGATCTGTGGGTCTTTTTTTTTTTTTAACCATATAGATTAATACAAACAAGTGAGAGGAACATGTTATACATTACACTCTAGATTTTTTTTAGATTAACTTCACCTATTTTCCTCCATTCCTGTGCTGTACAACTTTACCTCTATACAGAAGCTGAAGGTATAAATAGCTAACCCTTCAGAAGTAGCCCAAGATTATATTTGAGTTCCCCTGGAAATAGAATCCAGCTGATTCTTTGTCAGTGGTCACAGTAGTCCATAAATGTTTAATAACTATATGTCAGTATCTTTTCCTCTATTCACATTCCACTAGAATTTACCCAGAGGTTGCTTCTCAAAGCAGAACACAGGACTTCTAGGTTCTTTTTTCCATTATTGAAGTGTTACCTGTGGAATCCCCTTTCCTGTTTTGGCCTCTTATTTTTGCTGTTATTTCTGTCCCAGTCTGCCTAAGACACTTGAGAATGACAATGGAAGATACTTGACTCCTTAAAGGATTACTGTCATTACTCCAAAAAGATGGTGTTTCATTTAATTACCTTCTAACATTAAAGAGCAGTGAATAGGCTTGTGATGTAATTTTTAAGCCAGTGAAACTCATTTCCCAGAATCTGTGTTGATGCTTCGTGTCCTTTCCTCCCCTTCAGCAGAGGGAGCCGTCCTCGAGGTTGAGGTCCTGCAGTGTCACCGATGCGGTCGCAGAGCAGGCTCATCTACCACCGGTAACCCATGCTCATTTCCAGCCTCAGCTGGCTCTTTTGGCTTTTATTTAAAATCATCTGGGCTACCAAGGAAGAGTTTTTCCTGTGCAAATCCATTTACCATATACATAGGACATTAAAATTTCCTAGCAAATTGACCAAGGAGGGTGGATTTCCAATACAAAGAGTTGTTATTGCCACCAAAGTCTATGAAATGCTAAAAACTCCATTGCTTTGCTTCTTTCTCCAAATTAATACCAATCCTGATATGCTTACTTGACTTAAACATTAGCAGTTGCTTTTTTAAAGACTTCATTTGGTCCCTAAAGCAGTATTTGAGTGACCTGTATCTCAAGAACATAGGAAGAACTCTTCTGGGGGGGTAGCGAGAAGTCCTTTCCGTTACTAATGGCCTAAACTTTTAACCCACAAAGCCTCTGTACCTTCTCTTTAAAGGCAGCTCTACTGACTCAAGAGTTGGCTATAATTTGTTCCCACTTTCCCACAGTTTTCATAACTAGCAGCAAATATGGATGTGTAAAGCATATCTAATAATATAGGACATAACTAAAAATGAATATTCTGATTGGAAGGCAGACCTGAACTGCCTTGATGTTTAGTGTACACATTAAAAGTAAATTTTATGTAAATTTGTTTCTTGTTTTGGAGGAGAAGATATTATGTGGTTTCCGCATGCTCAGCTTGATGTTTGACTTTGACCAGTTTTTTTTATCATGACAAATCCTTGATCGTTGTTAGCACTTGTTGATTGCATATGAAATTGTTTGCAATGAAATGATCATTGTTTACTGCATATAAAATTGAAGGGAAAGAAAGATTGCACTTAACAGTTTTTGCAGTCGTGGCATCTTCCCTATTGTGTACATTTTTGCTCAACTTCAAAGGATTTTTTTTCGCCTAGGCTTTAAGTCTTTTGTGTTTACAGAATGAATTAATGAGTACATTAGTCAA
Organism: Hippopotamus amphibius kiboko; assembly: GCF_030028045.1. Classification (NCBI taxonomy): domain Eukaryota; kingdom Metazoa; phylum Chordata; class Mammalia; order Artiodactyla; family Hippopotamidae; genus Hippopotamus; species Hippopotamus amphibius. Next base: position 98,542,155 of record NC_080196.1, read on the forward strand.
CTGAGTAACCAGCGTAATAGATTCAGTTGTGGCATACGTGGAAAGGGCTGGTAGGTCAGAAGCTTGACAAGAGCATCTTTTCTGGGATGCAGTACAGGCCTCCCCCAAAACAGAACAATCAGCTGTGATGGACCAGTGGGATCCTCTTCATGTGATTCTGTGATTTTCCTTGATGAATTAATGGCACTTTCTCTCCTTCTCAAAAATCAATGTCAGTTGTATTGGCCAAAAGAGCTCACTTCCCTGAAAACTGATGATTCTTCCCTCTTTCCTTGTGCTCTGTGAAGCTGTGAACTCACTGATCACCAGTGGCCTCTTATTTGAATTTTGAGTTTGACAGATTTAAGAATCTGCTAATTATTTAACATTGGGGACACAATAGTTGTACTTTCCTTTTTTTTTTTTTTTTTCCTTAAGACAGCTCACTTTGTTGAGGTTGTCAGTTCATTGTTTACCCAGATCAGGGCTGCAACCTGAGCCTTCTCTGGGTGGGAGGGGAATCGTGTTCCTCTTTTCCTTCTGGTCATCAGTGGTTGCTCAACTTTATTTGGACTGGGTGGATTGCAGAGACTCTGATTCATGTCACCTGCCTTTCTGGCTGCACCAGCACTGATTCCTGATTCAGTAAGCAATGTGTGGTCTCCCGAAATGCATTTCACTGATGTAAATTATCATTTAACAGCCCAGTGCCCCAGCTGGGAGAGCACGTTCATCAACTGTCACGGGTGGTGAGGCACCAACGGTAATGATACCTTGTTCAGACATTAATGGCAAAACTGTGGGTTGATTTTAATATTTTGGGTAATGGTGAATATACGCTTTTTTTTTTTTTTTTTTTTGATAGCAGCTTCTCATGTGCCACAGAGATGCACATTTCCTATTTGAAACCTCTCACTTTCACATTGTTTGAAGCTACTGGGTAAAACTAAATGATTTTTAGTCCCATATAGTTTTATGAGGAATACTGTCAAGCTTTGTTTAAGTGCATTTAATCTGAACATTGAGTCTATTTCTGCCTTTTGGTGTTTGTACTCCTGATAAGCTTCTCCTGTGTGTTTAGAAAACGTGGGTAAAATATTTTGGTTGGAGGAGAATCAAGGAAGCCACAGGAATTGCATGCAGTTGTACATGCAAATTTTCAGTTATGCATTTCCTGTACCACGTTTCAGACGCTGGCCTAGATTTTCTGTACCACAAGCACGAACCAGTGACCTTTCTTTGCTACCAGGGGCCTCTATTCACAGGTTCACAGCTATGAACAAGTGTTCATATAATTTAGGAGGAGAGAAGAAGGAGTATAACTAAGAAATTGAAAAGATCTAAAAAAATGCTGTTTTTAAGCCAAGTATCTGTTGTTCTTATTACTCATTATTTTAAGTAATTTCTACTATTCATGTTTGTGGGTACCTTGGATGACTGTGTACTTCAATTGCCTGTTTTCTCCTTGATCCGTAAAAACAGGCTAGCTTATTGTTTATGCTTGGAGCTGCCACAGCAATGTGAAGAATTTTCCTTACTGTTTCACCTTTGTATGTTTGTTATAGCTGCTTATTACTTGAGAACATGTTTAAATACATCTACGCCGGCTGATTTTCTGCAGGCTGTTGATTTAAAGGAACAGTTTAGTTACATTGTTAGAATTTACTGCTCAGCTTGTACACTGGACGGTCGAAGTGGCAGTCAGCAAAAAGCGGCCCAGTTTAAGGTATTGAGTTGCAGTGATTGATAAGAAGGGCCTGTGTTGAGTGGGCCAGGCTCAGCCTCCAGTAGAAGTCAAGAAATTTCAAATGAAATAGCATATTTCCCACTGTGTGCTAGTAACTTCTGTGGTGGTAGAGCTGTGAGGTGGACGAGGTCACCTCATGAAATGATTTTGGTAGCGTGCAGGGCATCACGATGAGCATCTGCTGTCATCCACTCCTGCGCTTGGTTAGCCTCGGAACGTGTTGTGAGTGTTGGAGTGTCGTGATGGCTGATGATGTTCAATGACAGGATGAGCTGAATTATGACCGTCCTGGGCTCCGTGGTCGGAGTCACCTGGCAGGACAGAGTGACCCGTCTGGATGAGCTCCCTGCGACCCTGCCACTGCGCTTTTCTTCTTGCCTGTCCTCTCCCCCTCCGCCAGCAAGGAATTAAAAAAAGAATTTGGTTTTGCTTTTTATTTTTAAAGACTGGGTAGTCATATTTCCTAATGTTTTATCTCCTCTCGTGCTCTCTGTGTGCCTGGGAATCTTTCACCTGGAATAAACCAACTTACTTTACGGCCGCGTTAGAAACTACCACGTCCGTTTCTTTTGCACCCTCACCATCCCTTGTCACAAATAGCTTTTGTTTCTCCAGTTCCATCTCCTACCATGTGTTTTCCCCTCTTTTACACCTTCTCCCTGTCAGCCCCAACACTGAAGTGTGCTGTGTCATCCTGGAGCTACCCTGGGACTCCGCGTCCCACTCCTTCCTGTGTGCTCTCATAAACATACGTGTGGATGCGCACACACCCCGGCACCCCCACACACATGGACTCTCCTATACGTGTGTCATCAGCCTGATGCTGTTCACTTGTGAGCATTTCTTCGGGACATGTTAATCATGACGTAATATTCCGTGGTGCGCATGCAGCACACTTTAATTCTCCCACATCCGTGAACATTCAGCCCCCACCCCTGCAGCGCTGCTCACCGCGTGGCTTTCACCACCCTGGTGTTGCTCCCTCTCCGTGGCGGTGCTTCCACTTCTGTGGTGTAATGAGCCAGCCCTGATGCTCACCTGCGGAGCCACAGCCCTGTGACGTATGACAGATAAATACGCACTGCTGTCACCTTCCAGTTGGCTAGGCGTGAGCCCCCTCTGTGAGCGAAAATGAGAGACAGCACGTTTGGGGGTTTTGCTGCACCTACCCTAGTAGTACACTGAGGTACCAGTGTGGCAGGGTGTGAGCCCGCCTCGGAGAGCCCGTGATAGCGCCAAACGCTGTATCATCTTTAAAAGCATTGTGAAACCTTTACAGCTTCAGCATAATTGAGGTCTTCATTTTAATGAAATAAGTGGAGCCACCATGAAGCTGCAGTTAAACGGCTCCTTGGCATTGTGGAGCACAGTGGTAGATTCAGATGAGAAGCTGTGACGTGTTAAATTAAGCGGACTAGCTGTTTTTAACTTGTCTCCTGATTAATCGACTCGTTTCTTGAGGTGGGATGGACGCACGTGTGCAGGAGCACACGCGCGCGCACACACGCGCGCGCACACACTGCAGAAGAAGTCTGATGCTGGCTCCGGGGCTGGGCCACTGCCATGGTCTGTTCATAGACGCTGAGCCCCACCTCCTCCCCAGCTGTGGGAGGTGGTGTTTTGAGTCACAAATGGAATCATCAGCACAGGTTGTTCTTCACGGTCATTTGGAAAGAAACCTATAAAGAAGCATTTTAATAACATCATCTTGCATAAATGGAATTAGATTGTAGGTTGCCAATTCAGTTCTCAGTTGAAGGTAGAATGAACATTTTAATCAGATTCAGTGTTCTCTGCGACACTGCTCGTTTTCCATAAACTGGTTAGTCCTATTAACTGTGGATCTATGAAGGTAACCTGGTTACCGGAAGTCATCCAGCTTTAGAACTCAGTCCTGAGGTTATCCGTGACACGTCCCAGTTATTTTAGTTTATAAGCCTCCTCATAAATATCCCTTCCAGGGATACTATAACTGTAAAACTATCCTTAAGGTTTCCAGAATGGAGTTCTCTGAGGGCATATCTAATTGCCTCTCCCCAAAAAATAATCCAACAGGGAGGAGGAAAAGCAAAATTTAGTATTTAGTATCCCATTCAGCCAAAACCTTTTTGGTCCTCATATAAACAACAGTAGGTCAAGGCTTGATAGCATGTACTTGGCCAAAAATTCTAATTGACTGCTAACTTGGGTTACAACTTGGGTTCTACCTTAGGTCAGCAGAGTCCATTGCTGTAGTACCCAGATAAGAACTAGCCTGGAAATAGCTCCTTTGTGTTGGTGCCACAGCAAGAGGAGGAGGGTGGAAAGAGCTTGCAGCTGTAGACAGATTCATCTGTCTTTACTCCTCATGGAAGGGTCAAGCCTGCATGTTGATGTTTCTTCCACTCTTGTACTCTCACACCTTGATCCAGGATGCTAGATACTCAGAGTCTTGGAATTACCATCCTGGGGCCTTGGATGCGTTATGTGGAATAATGCCAAGGAATAGTTGCTGCAGTTTTAGCAGAAAGTTGTCTTTCAAATACACTTGCCCTGCTGGGTAAATATGTTTTGGAAATAACCATTAAGGCAGCTGCTTTATGGTCTCAGGTTTTCTTTTTTTTTTTTTTTTGGAATGTGCTGTTTGAGATCATGAAGTAGGATATTAAGCCTCGTTGCCTGCAATCCCCAAATCACGTGGCCACAGCCCTGATCTTGCTTTTCAGTTCAAGGTCTTTCAGTGGACCGGGGGACCTTCTTTGCCAAGGTGCATTGTTGGTAGTGAACACAAAAGATGGGATGCGCAGAGGGAGGAGTTGGGCTAAGAGATTAACATCTTCAGCCTAATCAAGAAAACGACACCTGGTAAAATGTCTGGAGGTTCAGAAGATCCTAATTAGGGAAGATCGTACCCTAAAAGAAGTGTTTTTCCTTTTGTAACCTCACGTAGGAGATTATTCCTGATGTTTGGCCTCTTGTTTCTTTTACACTCTCCCAAGAGCCTTGGTAGTCATGGCTGGTTTCTTGTTTCTGAGCACCCCCCACCTTAGAGTAGCACCCCTTTCCCGGTTACAGATCTTATATACGGCATCCGTACGCCCAGGATTTCTTGGACAGCACTGACCGCAAACGTCCGTCTCCTCACCTCCATAAGTCGCTGAAACACCCTGCTTTTCCAATAGTTCTCCACCCCGCCTGCATTTCTCAGACTGCTCCTCACAAGCAAAGTGTCACAGGATCCCTTTTGGGATCAAAGTTGGACTGTCCAAGGATAGCCACTCTGTACTGCACGTGTCTCTAAGCCCAGAAACTACCTGTGTTCCATTCACCCTTCAAAGAGACAAACTCTATGTGGGAGGACGGGGGCGAAATACAGCCTCAGTTATCAGCCTCCTTTGGAATTCTGGCCTCAGATTGCCAAGGTGGCCTTCCAGGCTGGGGCAGTTGAGTTGTTCTGGTGGGTCAGTGGTGTGAAAGCAGGCCTCATGGAGAACAGACTCTCCCCCCTCACTCGCCAAAAGCCACATAGTGTAAGGGCCCATAGGTGGTGAAGAATTTAGGAATAAGCTGGGAGAACATCCCTGTGGCAGCTAGATGGAGGGAAAATATTCAGAGCAAACCTCTCGGATGGTAACATTTGATGATTTGAAATACCTTTTGGGCTCTACGTGGTTTGACAGTAAAATGCGGTAACTAAAACAAATTGTCACGTTATTCTCTTTCCTTATGATCACGTTGGCAACAACGCTTTATATGGAAAGCTGCATGGCCTGGAACTGAGTTCTGGAAGATTTTTGACCCTCTAGCTTGTGTGGGCTTCATTTCACAGTAGGTTTAAAGCTATTCAAAACCTGTTGCTGTTTTCCAGACAGTGATGTTTTCGGTACCATTAGAATTAACTCACTTTGTCTAGCACAGATAATTCTGGGTGTGTATTACTTTATGAAGTTGATCAGAAAACAAATGCAGGATATTAAATAATAATGATTTCTTACGCAAACAGCCATCAGTGGCCTATGTACATACCACGCCGGGCCTCCCTTCAGGCTGGGAAGAGAGAAAAGATGCTAAGGGACGCACATACTATGTCAATCATAACAATCGAACCACAACTTGGACTCGACCTATCATGCAGGTACGCAGACCACCACACAGCTTGCAGCCACAGGCGCTAGAAGCCAAAATGTACATGAGCCCCGTGTTCCTGACGTTTCTGTGTTGTGCTGAAGAACCCATGTTTAAGAAAACTTTTCTCACAAATGTATTACTTTAAACATAGTATTTGCCTAAGGAAGAATTTGGTCCCTGACTCAGTCTCTCCCTAGATGGTCCATTTTAAAAATGTGGTGTAAAAGATATTTTCAAAGTAAGAGCCTGTTTATTACAATGGGTAGCATCCCTCCTGACCCCCCTTTTACCCTGAGGCTGGTTTTTACACCGGCTCGTGATTCATTTTTATTTCCTCGGAGTGTGTTTCCCCATTATTATGTGTAGTCATTTCCTCCACACTCTTAATAGGCCAGACCTCTCATTACCACTGGCTGTGTCGTTGTCGGGCCCATACGCGAGTCACCCGTGCAGGGAGAGCCTCACACAACGCTAACTTGTGTTTGCCTCCAACGTAGCTCGCAGAAGACGGTGCGTCCGGATCCGCCACAAACAGTAACAACCACCTAATCGAGCCTCAGATCCGCCGCCCTCGTAGCCTCAGTTCGCCAACAGTAACTTTATCTGCCCCACTGGAGGTGAGAAGGCCGCGCCATCGAACGGGGGTTGCGTCTCTCCTGTGACTTCTCCTCACTCTCTCTCCTCTCTGCGCCGGGACTTGCGTCCTGCAGCCACCGTCCTCTCTCTGCTCGGTCGCTGTGTTCGCGGTGAGGGGTGTCCTCATGCAGCCTCGCTCCATGCTTCCCATCCCTGGACTCACCTGATTCTCATTCTCATTGGGCTGAGGCCATGGTGACTTGTGCTGGACGTGGGCTCCTCCTTTCAGAACTTTCTCCATTCTTGTTGTGTTTCGCTCCTTACTGCCTGTGACCTCATGAGACTCGCATAGTAACTCTTTCAAATACCAGTGCTTACATTGAGTTTTCAAACACAGCTGTTGCTTTGATCATTTTTTCCTTTCGACTGTAGGGTCTTCCATTGTACGGGCCTCCGTGTTTCTGATGCCTGTTTGCATCTCTGAGTCACTGCTGGGCATCTGCTTTGCGCCCTCCTGTTTGTGTGGTTTTAGCAACATCCCTAAATATCACAAATGCCAGAGGCTAAACCTTTGAAGTTCTAAATGTGACTGCATCTTAGAGATGGCTGCGGGCTTCTCCGTGCTCGGGTGTCCGATGTTGATACGTGGGAATGGGTGCTGTCTCCCCCAAACTGTCATGTAAATGTTCTGGGTAACAACTCTGCAATTCTAGGTGGTTGTCTCCTTTGATAGAGGGTTTTCTTTTTCTGCTTTAAAAATTGCCAATCCATCTTCATTAGACTGTGCGCTCATTCAGAGCAAGGGCACATTTTTCTCCACCTTCTGTAAAATCTCCATCCGTAATGCTCGCTGCAAAACAGTATTTTGGGTATGTACTGAGTAGCTATCAAGGATGGTGGCTATCCATACTTAAAATTGTTGTCTTTAACCCATAGAAAAACTTTACAGTTAGATTGATTTTAAAAGTAAACGAACAACAGAAGCAGGTTTTTCCCCCTTGTCCCTCTTCAAAGAGGAGTATCCCATGACCCCCAGGTACCCGTGGACCCGTCTGGACGAGCACCTGATAAGACTTCTAATGCTCATTATTATTCCTTAGGGTGCCAAGGACTCACCCGTACGTCGGGCTGTGAAAGATACCCTTTCCAATCCACAGTCCCCACAGCCGTCACCTTACAGCTCCCCCAAACCACAGCACAAAGCCACACAGAGCTTCCTGCCGCCCGGCTGGGAAATGAGGATAGCGCCCAACGGCCGGCCCTTCTTCATTGACCATAACACAAAGACTACAACATGGGTAAGGTGGCTGCTTTTACTTGGCTTCATTTTCATCCCGAGGTCTGGCGTTCATTCCTTTATTTCCTTACTCCGTATCCATGGTTCTTGCAGAGACGTTTCCTGGCACGGAAGTGTGTCCCAGTGGGTCTCCTCAGCTTGGGCTAGACGCTGCCCGTGGGGGCTGGTGGGAGTGGGTGACGTACGGGCACAGGCTCGTGGCCGTCTTTGGGATGGGTGCCTTTTCTTCAGCACGCTCTTGGAAAGCTCCAGTTGTGACAATTTACCATATGTGGAAAAAAGGTAGTACGCCCTACGGGTAGGATTTTGATGTTACTGCTTCCCGTCTCAGGATGCTGTAACCTTATTAGGAATTCTAATCTTTTTACAAATAATGTTTCTTCGTCACTTTGTTTTCGCATTTGTGTTGACATTACACATCTTTATTTTTATGTGATGCATCCTTTTACTTTTTACTGTTTACATCGGATACGTATTTTACACTTCTGTGCTGCATTACTTTCTTTTCATTGTGGATCAGAAGGTGTACTAAGGACTTTGATTGTAAATTTGATAGCTCTTTTTTGTGAGCATCTTGTCACAGTTGGTTTTTCTTATCACAGTGCTCTTCCATGTGCCCCTGAATCATGCATGAGAGAGAATCCGTGTGTTGTGCTAACTTAAAAAAAGGAGATTAATGCAAAGTACAAATGCATATCTTTATATTCCTCTGTTCGCTCTTCATTTCTTCAGGGGACTCGGTGGTGGCTTATTTAATGTATCATAGAGTTCTCTTGAAAGTCAGTGGTGTTTTCCCACTGTGTGGTCTCTACACGGATGATCAACCTGAAACAGGTCCTCATGTTTCTGGCTGTTGCTGATGCTGCTGAAGGTTTAGTTTCCTTCCTGTCCCTTATATCCCTTATGTCTGATTATCTGGGTACCGAGGGTAACTCAGTCTTTCGCTCCTCTGGGCTACTTGCTTAGAACTGATGTTATGTGAAAGCTGGTTGTCTTCGGGTGATTCTTACAGGCCCTAACTCTGTGGCCTTGGACCAAGAGTGAACACGTGCTTTAAATTCCCATTTCTAGTGAAGACACCAAGTATGCCCAGTTGATAGAACAGCAGTATTGTGTTAAGGAAGAGACCTGGGCCCAGACGATCTAGACTGTCATTTACACTTTGCCCACAACGTGATGGTAATTCAGTCCCTTGAGAATGGGATCAGATGGCCCTGCAGACTCTCTCAGATCTTATGGATCGTGGTACAGCGTGCCTTCACGAGGACATTCTTAGCATTTGGGGCAGGACTGTGCCTGTAATTGCAAGACATTTAGCATCCTTGGCTTCTGCCACTGAATCCTAATAGCCACTCTTCCCACCCCCCACCCTGCCATCATAGTGATAACATTGCATTTCCCAACACCCCTTAGTGAGAACCACTCCAATGTTGAAGTAAAGGAGTAACATGCCAGGAGAATCTATCATTCTGATCTCATCACATTCATTTGGGAAACTCATAGCTACTTCTAAGGCATATGTAATAACATGTAGCTTTGTCTGAAGATAAGGTGGACAGGTTTGTGGCAAGATGAGAGTAAAAGATAGGCAGCTTCTTGGGGAACAGAGCGATAGCGATTGGTTTTAAAGTCTTGCTTTCCCTCATGGACATAGAACCTGTAGCAGTCCTGCTAGTGCACCCATTTCTGTTTACTACAGCACTGCCGGGATTTCAGTTCCTCCGCCAGAAGTGCGAGCTCCAGAAATAGAGGGTAAATACTGTAAAAGTAGCTGGATTAGCGTATGGAGCCACGGTGGCTTGCCAACATAAGCTATGATTTTAGTAATTTGAACTAGCTTAGTCATCAAATCCCCTAACCTTTTCACAGCCTTTCACGCCACAACTGCAGTGTAATTGCAGCTGAGCAGGTTTTATTTTAAATAGCACCAGCTTTATTTATTGCCTGCATGGGCACTGAATGAAACGCAGTTTGAATTTCCAGTTGCCCCTTTCAGATGCTTGTGATTTGCTGATTTACTGACTCAAAATTTTAATTGGTTAAAACAGCATTTTGTTGCTGCTGCTGCTGTCGTTGAAAACCCTTAAGGTGACAGCTAGGGATCCCAAAAACACCACCCTTCTCCATTAAACTCGGATGTGCGGACACAGCCCCGTTATCCCGGCTAAACAAAAGCCCGTACCGAATTCTCACCGCAGAATGCACGTGAGAATAAACAGAATGTTTTGATTATTTTGACGAGAGGTGGAGGGAAGGAGAGAACTGTGAAGATACTTTTCGGCTTAAAACCTGTGTTGCATTAACTCGGGGTTTACTTTGTTTTTTTAAAGAGAGAACAGCTATTCTTAGATTTGAGCATTATCATAGAAAAAAGAAGAAAAACTGATCAGACAGGTTGAGAATAATGAAAACCAGAGTTCTTCCCCCAGCACCCTGTGTCCTCTTGATTCCTGCTAGTGCAGGAGAAGATTCAGAAAAGATTTCCGGAAGCAGAAGAAGATTCAGGCCGGCATTTCCCTTGTATACGTTGATAGAGGAAAATTCCCTTTGAAGTCTATTTATAAGTCACGGCCTCTCACACACACAGATAATGGAGGCAGTGTGCCAGCCGTCTGTTGGGAGTAAAGACTGACACATCAAATGAGCATCACTTTGTCCCCACCTGGGTGGTGTGGGCCGTGGATGCTCGGTAGAGACCACCAGGGAGCTGAGGAGAGATTACAGGAGGCCTTCAGCTCGTCCATTCCTTCTGCTGAAAAAGCAGCTCAAAGCATGTGTGTAAGAGTATATTTATGTCTTTTACAGGAGAAAGCATTGGCTTATTTTTGTAGCAAGAAAGATTATACCTTAATTAAGTTTCAGGTTTGTTTTTTACCCAGGTCCAAACTAATAAAACTCACTGTAGCCCAGGCCTGGTGGTTGCTCCCTTCCAGGTTGGAAAAGTACAGTTATCTTTTCAGCCAGCCAGCATGCCCATATTTTATATTTTTTAAGTGATTCCACTAAGAAACTTTTGGGGGGCCCACACCACACGGAATGTGGGATCTTAATACCCCGACCAGGGATCGAACCCACACCCCCTGCATTGAAAACGCAGTCTTAACCACTGGACCGCCAGGGAAGTCCCCAAAACCTTTTTTTTTTTTTTTTTTTTAAATAAGATGTTGATCTTTACCTTCTGTTTAAAAACCCTTTCAACTGTATTTGAGGGAAGCAGTTGTGAAATACTGATATAATTGTGAAAGAGTGCTCTTACTATCTGAGGGAAGGGAGAGACAGCCAAGTGTGTGGTGTGTGTTGTATCCATTCATATTCGTATCGTTCGAGACCTCATGAGGTTTCCAACTGACTGTCATCTAAAGCTGCCCTAAGTCCTTTGGGGCCTTGGCTGCCCTTCTCCTGCTCTACCAGCTGCCCCTCTGTCATTCAGGGGATTCCGTGGGAGGGTGGTTTCCAAGCGCCCCCCCAGGCTTAGCCCGCAGAGCCTGATGGATGGCAGCTGCTGACATTATTTTGCCTTTTGTTGCTGTAATAAAATCACGTGACCCCTAGGGGGTCACATTCTATGAATTCTGGGTTTCTGTGCAAGGCCATTTTAGCAGACCTGTGAAATCGAGTTTATTTAATACTTCATGCTCCTTCCCTCACCCCCTATCACTTTTCTTTAATTTCAGCTTTTTTTTTTTTTCTTTCAGTCACCAGCTCTTTACCAAGAGGGCTGATTGTCTTTCAGGTGGCTTGTGTGTGTGATTCCAAGGCATGGCTGGCCTTGCACGTAGCATCCAGAAGTGCCTGTCCTCGTGCATGTCACAGCAGCCTCAGACTTTCTCCAAACCCAGCATGATCTGGGGGGCCAGGGTTCCCCTGAGTGGTGGCATTACCTGGTCCAGCTCAGAGTTAGCTTTGGGTAGCTTTGATGGAGTTCAGTGCTCTTCAGGTTTTCCTCTGTCCACGACGAAGAGGTCACAAATGTTTACCAGATTATCAGCTTTTTGGACCTTCTAAATCCTAAACCTACTTAGTCTGTCTACTTACAGTATAGGTGTTCCAGTGCACTACAGAATTCTGGACTATGTTATGCCTCTAATCATCCTTTAAAAAGGTTCAGGGTCAGTTTCCATCAAGAACTGCTAACATGATTTATTACTTCAATTAAAAGTTTGCTTCTAGCTGACAGAAAGCAAAGGTTGATCTGGATGTGTATGATTTTTATTATGGTTCTTGCCAGCTCCAAAAATCTATCACATTGTTATTATCCGGTGATACTAAAGGTTTAGACTGTTAACTTGGGGGAAATAATTTCAAAGCTTTGTTGACTTATAATGCACATACCATACAATTCACCCTTTTAAAATATACAATCGAATGATTTTTAGACTATCACACGTGTGCAGCCACCACCATAATCAGTTTTAGGACATTTCCATCACCCCCAAAGAAAACCCTATACCCATTAGCAGTCATTCTCCATAATCTAGGAGATATTTAATATAGTCTTGGAGTATAATTATATATAATCTCATATCTCCAAACAAAAGTGAGTTTTATTATTTTCCTAGTTTTATACCAACCATTTCATTTTCTTGTTGACTTAGGAAAATGCTGAGACAGTAAACCTTTTAGTAATTTGACAGCAACAAAGTCTTTAACATTATTGAAATAAAGGGGTTTTCTTTAAGGTTTTAGGGGGGTTTCTGTTTTGTTTTTTATTATCTTAGGCTTATTTGGTTAATAGTGTGTTATTCAGAGTTTTATCATTTTGTTTTCTAATCTTCTGAGTTTAAAATGTTACACAGCATTTTAATTGGGTCTGTGTAAGTGAAGGACAACTGCCAGAAGCTAAACCAGAACCTCCAGGCAAGTTCTCGTTCTCTGTGAGACTCAGTTTCCTCACCTAAAGGAACAGAGATTATGTGCCCAACCTCCTAACAGGGTGCTTGTAAGATCATATGTCTGACTGTTCTTTGTAAGTTATAAAGCATGACCCAAGATGTCAGTGTATATATTTTTCTTTCGTTGGTTCTGCGTGGTATCTTTTGAAGCATATCCCTTAAGAAAAATATTTTGTAAACTTTTAAGATCTAATTTGTAGAACTTGATCAAGAATCCCAGTACAGTTCTCTAGTAGGGATGCGACTTTATATGATGTTGCCGACTAACTCTGGGGCAGGACGGGACTTGACAGTCAAAACCAGATTCAGGTTTTCGGCTTTAGCTCAAGAGACGGTGGAAGGGAGCCACAGCAAACTCAAATGCTGGTGGAGAGGGTGTTTCTAACAAACCAGCTGCCCTCACCCCAGAGCTCAGGATCCATAGGGAGCTGTACAAACCAGTGTCTCCACTCCCTCTCTGTGGAGGAGAGCCTCCTCATCTTCACTGGCATCCTCCATTCTGGTCTCCATGGTAACATCACTGCAGGAATCCTCTTTCTCTTCGCCTGCTCTCAAGGAAATGGTTGGGGAAATGGTTAACCTTTTACTTAAATATTCTTACTCTCCTCCTTTCGTCAAGGACAAGGAAGAAGAGTAGAATCTTTCTTGAGAAATGGTCAGCCAGGTTTCCTATACAAAGATGGGATCCTCCCCTTCCCCATGCAGCAGGAGTGCGGCCCCACACACAGGCAGCCTGATTGCTGTGGAGCACACACACCAGTACCGCCCATGGATAGTCACACCTAACATATTCTGCCTTTTACGTTTTTCTTTCAGGAAGATCCACGCCTGAAATTCCCAGTACATATGCGGTCAAAGGCATCTTTAAACCCCAATGACCTTGGCCCTCTTCCTGTGAGTACACTGGAGACACTCAGACCAGTCTGAAAATGTTTACTCATTCATGGGCCCAGTGTTAACAGGGAAGCCCTGTGGCCTTCCCTTTCTCCAGATGTTTTGAGTCCCCTGGGTCTGTAATTTTTTCTTACAATCGAGTGTATGGCTGAACTCTGACAACTCATACAGTTCACACCACACCCAGCTCTTCTGAAAGATGTTTTTGAATGGCTGGCTGCTAGTGGAAGGTAGGCCTTGCAACTAGGATGTACAAGGCACTCTCTACAGGTGACAATTTAAGCAGCACACATTTATTTTGTAACTTAGCAACCACTAATTTCTATCCATATTGCTGATTTAGTCATAGGAACAAAAATATTAAAAACAGTGAGAGAAAAGGGCGTAAGTAATCATAGAAGGTTTCTATAAGTCATTTATCCTGGAGATATTTTAAGTTTTTCTCCCTTGTCAAGGACTATTTATAAATCTAATTTTTTTTTATCAGTTCTCTTTTGGGGCCTGAATGAGAGTCAAGCTGTTTACTCCAAGTTAGATTTTGAATGAAACCTTCACCATGCTTTCTTCTTGACCCGCCCCCAAGGCTATTTTAAAATGGAAAGGTGCTGGGAATTTTTTTTGGTGGTTGTTTTCCAAGAACCTTTCTGTTGCCTGGTGTATGCTATGTTACAGCAAAATTTGAAGCTAGAAAGATTAGGGTGCAGCCTTTATTCATCCAGTTATACAAATATCCCACACTCTCCAAATGTTTGGTTCCGGGGTTTAGATGGAAAGAGCCCAGGGGAGAGGCTGGAGAGAGAGTTTAGAAAGTGAAAGATTGTAGGTTGTCAAGATCTGTTGGATTCTTGACTTTCAGATAGCAGGTAGGCACAGTTCAGATAATGAAAGCATACCAGCCTGATCTTGGAAAAATTATTCTAATCTGTTTGGATCCTGAGTAGTGAGAGTTCACAGCAGAGAATTTCAGTATTAGATTGTTCATCCACCTGATGACAGGAGTAAAATGTCTGTCTCTCACATTTTATATCAACCTTCCTCCTCCCTTTAGTACTCAGTAAATATTCATTTAATGAAATGAGCTATTCAGCCCCAGGCTCAACGGTCCCATAGTGTGCTGGAATTTCCCTTTGAAGCGTTTGAAATAATAACCCCTGTTTTTCCCCTTCATCATACAGTGCATCTGAGACTGTAGACCATGTGCTAAAGTGTGTTGCTGCATGTTGTCACAAGTTCATTTGAAATGTTTCTATTTACTTTAATCTTTATATAAAAATGTACCTCAGGGAAGAAGAGTAAGAAGGTGTCCTAGAGTCAACTTCTGCCTTTGATTTTGGAGCTGCCAGCTAATGTTTGTCTTCTCTTTCTTCCCCTGATACCAGCCTGGCTGGGAGGAAAGAATTCACTTGGATGGCCGAACGTTTTACATTGATCACAGTAAGTAGACGCCATCACGGACACACAGGTGTTGCCGGTAGAGGGGGGGGCGAGGGTAACTCAGACGTGACAGTGAAAGCGGTGTCATTTTACTCTCTGTCTAGGCAGCCAGGTGTTATGTGGCGAGAACGATACCAGAGACTCAGTGCCCTCGTACGGTACTGTGCATCCACCCAAGTTTGCTTTAAAGTAGCCCATCCCAGTTTGATCTTGTGACCTATTAACTTTTTTTTTAATTAAAAAAAATTTTTTTGATTGATGACCCCTTGACTTTTGCGCTTTTTAATACATACACTCTGATAATAGAAAATAAGATTAGAAGTGATGATTGAGTCAGAAATCTGTGTATGAGCAGTGCTTGAAGCAGCCTCTACGTTTTTTTAAACACTGCCTTCAGAGGTCTCAGGGCAAGATGCCCATTCTGACTTATTTTCTATTCACAGCATGTTTCCCTGCACCCAACACACTAATACATGTGCAGTTCTTTTCTTGAGATTGTAGTATATTTGCTGCAGACATTTGCTCCAGCTCCTGTAAATAAATGTGTGGTTTCTCATGTCGACTAAAAGTGAAACTAATACAGGTTTGCTTTTAGCCAGTGGGTTTTTTTTTTGCCCTTGTTGAAGTGACATTTTCTCCGTGGGATCATATTGGTATGTCCCTTAAAACTCCTGAAAATGTGTATTAAAAAGAAGTCTTCAAGTAGATTTAAAGTTCACATACGTGTATGATCTGGTGCTGTTTATCTTGGTTCTCATTTGGTTCATAAACATGAGCATTAAGTCTACACCAGGTTTCTCAGCCTCGCGTTTTCTTAACTAATTGCATTGGTTAGTTAAGCACATTGCTGAGCCGATTGGGAGGTCTGGCTTCGAGGAGTCCTCGTGTGGGCGGGACCTTGTCACGGTCTTTCGTTTTAGGGCCTCTTCCTGGGTTCCTTAGCGACCAGTGCATGCTAGAGAGACCTTCGTTTTCAGGCACAGGAGATTGAGGGGTTTGTATAAATCGAAGTAAGCAAGAAGCCCAACAACTCAGAATTAAACCAAAAGTAGAAGTCCTGGATGTACTTAGGGGTGTGAGTTACCCTTGGTTAAAATTAGATAGTTCAGGGTACATAGTTTTTATCTTTGACCAGTAAAAACACTGATTCTTGCTTATTTTCCAGAATTTTACAGTGAACATAAAATTGCTGCCATGAATCCTTTAAAATATCTATATACCCCCACTTTTTTCCTTAGGGTGCTATTTATAATTCTACTGTTTCTTAGCATAATTTGCTAAAATAGAAGAGGAATCACACCCCTTGTTCCCACTAAAAACAAAAAATAGTTTCCTTTTCAGTTTTTTCATGCATTACAATTTCAGTTTTCAAAGAGAGGTTGAGTAGTAATGACCAATTTATTAAAGTGAGGTCCCAGCTGGTAACACAGCCTTGGTCTGCTACACAGAGAGTACTTCACACAGCATTGTGGCCTTGTTCCAGCCGGTGATCTGATGTCAGGCCAACCTGAAAAGAGCTTTATGAAATGTTCTTGGTGTACTACAAGGACCCAGAAACATGAAAAACACTATTGCGAAGGGCCATCCTAGTAAACGTTAGAAATAAGAAAGATCCCAGACTATTTTTCTGGAGGCGTGCATCGACCTGCTGTAAGATGTAGCAAATGCTTGTTAAATGGTGACTCGGAATCCATTCGCGGAGGGCCAGTGGTGCTGGTGTTGTGTCAGGAAGTTGATGTCCCGGCTAGAAAGTGGAGAGACCTTGCCTTGAGAGGCAACAGCAGCCCTGCCTCCAGCCTCAGGCCTGCCCAGCTCGTGTTTGCCAGGAGGTGGGAAAGGGTAGTTCCTTGCTAAATGCCTGGGCGGTTCCTAATTCCTGATCAGTCCCTCCGGGCTCCTCTCAGACATTCCCCATTCCTCCTTTCCAGACCACACAGCGCTTGGGAGGCCCCCCTCTTCACCCCTGGGAATCAAACGATAGGATATCGACCGCATACAGAGCCCGGTTGATCTGAGCTATGCCAGTGCGATATTTGTGATCCTTTACGTGGAGTTAAAATTTGCCTTTGCTCAACTATACTGAAAAGTTCTCTTAACCAAATATAGTGTGAAGTAGATGACCAAAGACTGTAGAAAAAGGTCTGTTTAGGAGAACCTCATTAGCTGGTAATGTAACATTTCTGCCATTTCTCCCTAATTCGTCAAGGTTTATTCAGTGGAAAGCTGTAAAGAGGTACATATCAATGAAACAGAGTTCGAGTCATATGTTTTTTGGGGTTCTTTTAACCAAATTCCAGTCTGTGGAAAATGCAGCGTATCTGTCTTTTATAAAACGTTTATCAAAACTCAAAGCCACTCCAAAATGGGTTTAATTACCAGGAATTTCCTCCTTCTAAACATTTGTCCCGAATCTTATTTCTAGCAGAATTCAGCATCTCATTTTGCTCTCCTACTACCTGCAAGCCAGGCCATCCCTGTGACACCATTTGACTGTGAGAGCAGTCATCTTGTAAGCTGCTCAGAGTCATCCGTCTTCCACTTTACTGGGACATGTTACTGCACACTGAATGTAAAAGAGAGCAGTGCACTTGTCTTCTAATTCATTAGGTTTTTTTATTTTCTGCTTCATAAATTCTTGAGACGTGAGGCATTTTCAAGATTAAAAATCTTAAAGATTTAATTTCAGGAGAGCATGAATGCTCAATACTAATCTGCTGTTGAGACTCCTGGATTCATTTGGTTGACATTTATCAAAAAGCTCCTGTGTCTCAAGCCTGGTGTAAAAGGTTAAGTGAAGGTATTGAACTGAATCCCTGCCTCTCTTAGGAATCGCGTAATTCTTCTTAAAGACCCAGTATGCCCAGCCACTGAGTACCTGGCCACAGGCAGCTTATATACAAAGCTGGAAAATAAAATTCCAGGGTGCTGTAAGATCCTGTTTTAGTCTTTCCTGCCAGCAGTCTTACCAGCCCTGTTAATAGTAGCTAAATGGACTGAGTTTCTCATTGTTCTACTTCATTCTTGCCCCTTTATTTGAAATACTATGAGGGTGAGTCAAAAATTACCTGTACTCTGGCTGTACAATTTACAGAAGTTTTCATATAACCAGAGCGCAGATAATTTTTGACTCACCCTCATATGTGTCAAAGAGAAAAAGCAAGTTTAGATTCAAAAGTTTTAGGACAAAATGGGTAACTGGAAACCGACATTCATATGTTGATAATTCTTAAGTGCAACATTGATCATTATTGTAACCATACAGGAACCATATGTGGTTCGGAACGCTTAGACTGTTTTAAAAGGAATTTGTCTTCGCCATCAGCTTCATTTGGTCATTTGAAAAATCAGGCTCCTGCTACGTGCTGGGAAGTGTGTAAAGAGGTGGAGAGAGGGCTGCAGAGATGAACAGCACACAGTCCCTGTCCTCAGGGGGCGTAGGTTCTAGTCCAGGTTTATTCAATGGAAAGCCGTGAAGAGGTACGTATCCAGGGGGCCCCAGGAGGTATTTCAGTGTTGTCTTAGGGGAAGGAACCAGTTGTTATGTAGAAGTACTTGCTGAGTGTCTGGGCTCCAGCAGTGAAGGAAGGCTACCAAGGGGCCTTGTAGAATGGGTGACTTTTCAGATGACTCCCAAATAATGAGTGAGAGTTAGGTACTCCCAGCGAAGAGCGGTTCCAGGAGGGAGGAAGCGTGCACAGGTGTGTGAAGCTGTGCAGGTGACACCAGGCTCAGAGAAGCGCAGTGGCGTTGCAAACAGCTGGCGTGCAGAGGAGGCTGGCGTGACCCTTAACCCTCTGGGCTAAGTCAGGGCGGGTCTGCCGGGTACGGGAACTCGGGTCCCTTCCGCAGCCAGGCCGGAGCGCCTGAGGGACTGCGCAGAGGGCACTGATGAGGTCAGATTTGTGCTCTAGAGAGATCCCCTTGGCAGACTTTCAAAGGAAGTTTTGAACGGGGGTAAGTGAGACTGAGGCCAAGGAAACCTAGAGAGTAGTCCAGAGAGAAGGGGAGCACTCCGGAAAGAGGCCTTTTCAGAGAGGTGGGGACAGCTGGTGCCCGCAGGAGTGAGGGTGGAGGACGTGGCAGGTTGTGGATTTGAGCAGTGAACGGATTGTGGTGCTGTTAACAAGGGATGCAGGGTCATATGAACCACTTTTGTGGAATGGAAGGTTCTGGGTTCGATTCTGTCAGAGTAGGGTTTGAGGTATTTCCCATAGGAACTCCAGGTGCAGGTGTCAAGGATGGAGCTTGAAGTTCCGGTCTGGACAGATTTGAGCGTTGTCATATGTAGGTAGTAGGTAATTTATTTTCTGCTCTGATGGTGATACCCAGTCTGTATATAGTCCAAGGCAGTTTTTACTCAGCTGTATTCTTTTTCTTTTATTTGGTTTTCTTTTCTCTTGTTCTCCATCACAGCAGCAGCTCCTGGTTTCCAAAAATGTCTGTCTTCAAAGTAAGGGACCCGAAAATACCTTTTGCTTCCATCAGCATTCTCTGGAACAGTTGAAACATTTCATGTAACTTTTCTGCCAGCGTGAATCTAGAGTCATGTTCTTTGGTAGCTTGATTTTAAAACTTTACTACTGCTTTTGTTAAAATAATTATCATACCAGACTTAGAAAAGTTCCTGGGATAGTCATCAAAGCCAAATTTATTAGCTATTCTTATCAGTCCACTTACTACCAGAAATAAACAGAATATTCTTCTCAAATAATTTCCTTTTTTAAAAACCAACTTAGAGGGGCTTCCTAGGTGGCGCAGTGGTTGAGAATCCGCCTGCCAATGCAGAGGACACGGGTTCGATCCCTGCTCCAGGAAGATCCCACATGCCGCAGAGCAACTAAGCCCGTGCGCAAAAAGAAAAAAAGAAACACCAACTTAGATTTCCTAAAACTCCGGAAAGAAACTATTCTTCCCTCCTCTACCTCCCCATATCTTTCATGTGAGTCCATTCCTGACCCTCCCCCCCGCCCCCCCCCGCCATATACACCCACAGTAACCTAAAGTCTTTTTAATTAATACACAGTCACCAATCCCAAGTGATCCAGGTAGCTAATGTGTGTTCCCACCTACACAGTTGAAACAACAATACAGGTGCTATTTACGAATCTTGTTGACATTGACTCATTTGGAAGAAAGAAACACTTCTCACCGACTTGGCCAAAAGGGAACCTTTCTTGTGGAATCCTCCTCTGCTGTATCTGATTCTCATTTTTTGGACTGCCATAGCTGTTTTGATTTTTGTGTGCGTATAACTGACATATAATGGATTATTCATTTGTTCAACTTAGGGTTTTTAACTGAAAACAGTTTGCAACACCATAAACAAAGGAAAAAGTATTTGAAATGAGAAAAAATCATGTGTGTGTGTTAACTTTCGGGGCACTAAGACCTTTTATGCTTTTTTTTAATTAAATGAAAATCAACATCACATTATAAATCCTTGAAGGAATGGGGGTTTATAATTGAAGTTTCAGCAGATTGCTTGCCAAAAGCAGTATGAATAGGAGGTTTTACTTTAGTTGTGCATTTTTGATTGAGTGTTTTTAACTAAACAGTGTGTGGGGGGAGGAGGGGGTTGCCTTATAGGGTATAGTTCTCTTCTAACCCTGAAATACTAAGTTATTTATCCTTGGGGGTCAGAATGGGGAACTGGGCAACTTTTAGAAGAATCCAGAAGTCTGAAACGTTTTTGACATGAAATAAGTTTGAATTAATAAGCTGATTTTTTGTTTGTTTTGTTTCTTTAAATATTTCCAGATAGCAAAATTACTCAGTGGGAAGACCCAAGACTGCAGAATCCAGCTATTACTGGTCCGGTCAGTATTTTCAAGTTCTGACTCTTCAGTTATAATACTTTGGTTTCATCTAAATACACATTTCTTGCATATTGCTGCTTACCTTGATGCCAAGGGCCTGGTTGGCATCCTTGAGAAATTTAATATTACTCCCATCTCCTCCTGCCTGGAATTTCCGGGTGAGGTGCAGCCACGTTTGCCTTTTCACAGGGCTTTCAGTATAAAGGAAAAGAAAATGGTTTGCTAGTGGGAACAAAACTAAACATTCTCGTCTGTCTTTTCTAAAAGGGTAGGTTAAAAGTATAACAATCAGAATGTCCTCTCTTCCTTTTTATATGAAGCAAAACTTGGTCCTGTATTTGTAAAGTTTTAACATTTCTTGAGGCCAAGGGCAGTATGTGTGTGCTAGCAAATTTAAATTGGATTCTGAATCTCTTTCGGCTCTAAAAGACTGCAGACAGAGGTCTGGGAGAGGCTGTAGCTGAGCTCTAGAGCTGGCAGTTAAGAATCTTTATCTCTGCTGACCCACTGACTTTCTCACAGTTCCCTCATGTATGTTCATAAGGAAAAGTGACAGCCTGTCCCTGGTCAGTGGGCACCTGGTATCAAACAGCTGAAAGGAGTCTGTGGAATATTCCAGAGTCTTTTGTCAGTGGTTACATGAGTGCAAGGAGAGACTCTGGAATTTCAGAACTGTACTGGGATCAGCAAGATTGCAAATTGGGGAACCTTTTAAAAACTGGAGGAGCTGAAGAAAGGAAAATTGGTTGTATCGAGTGCTGAGCTAAGACACCAATAGGTATATTTAAAATACTAATTTTGTGGCTTTAATCTGGTTTGGTTCAAATTAAATTTTGAATTATAGGTCCATTTGAAAACTTGAAAGATAATATAGTGCACCTTGATGCCTGACATCCCTTTAGTTACTTGCTGGATTTGGATTTGTTCAGCTGCTTTGCTATTGGTTGATGCAAAGTGCCCAGTACTACCTGGGTCAAAACAGACGTCAGCTACTCTTCATGTAGCTTAACAGACACCTGCCTCACTGCCGTGGCCTCCTTTTGTTATATTCACAGTCGCAATACGTTAGAATAGTATTTTCTCTTCTCCATCATGAGAAACAAGGTAAATTCAAGAAACGATGCTGTTTTCAAGTAACAGAAGACTTTTGACATAATAATGAAGCCTTTTCAAATATTTCTGTCACTTATTAATGCAACACGGCTAGTTCTTATTAATTACTGTTGCAAATTATTTCACATCGTAAATCCAGGTAGATTTGCCCTGAAGATAGATCTTTGTTTCTTTGTTTTCTACTAATAAAAGAGCCTTGTTTACTCTTTTTTTTATTATTGGTAGTATTTCTTTCTATAAGAGCATGTGTATCTAGGTAATTATTACCTATTTGATCTTTGTTTTAATTCAGTTCTAAATTTTTGGTAATTTTCATAATTGTTTCTTTCTGTCCTTAATGTGCAAGTTATTTAGAATATGCTTTTTAGTTTCTGAGAGTATGAGAGGGTTTTTACCTGTTTCTTACTAATTTCTAATTTTATTGCATTATGGTCATATAATATTGTCTACAGAATATTATCAGATATTTGAAACTTCTTTGGAGGCTTGGCCATTTTTTGTTAATGTTCTTTTTGTGTTTGAAAAGAATGTGTATTCTGTCTTTGCTGGGTATAGAGTTCTTTATATGTCTATATGTTAGATCAGGTCTTTGGTGTTCAGATTACCCATTTCCATGACAACTTTTTTCCTGGCTTTTCTACCTAACCGAGTCATCCATGTCAGAATCTCCCATGGTGATTGTGGCTTTGTCAGTCATTATGTTCACTTTCTCTTCACTAGTATTTGCCTAGTATATCTTTTCTGTCTCTTCACTAGCTGGTTTTTTCTTTTTCCTTGCTTTCTACTGGACTGATAGAGTACTCTTTATTTTCTTTTATTTTCTATACTTGCTTGGAAGTTGTATTTTCTTTTTCTTTTCTTTTAGTGCTCACATGAAAATTTTTAACCAACATGCTTGACTTATGTCAAAATTAACCACTCTCTACTCTGTTCCTGGGTAATATACAACTTTGGGGAACTTCAGTGCCATTCTTCCCACTTCTACTTTACATTGTTCAGTGGAATTTTAAAACTACCTTATCTTTCAGCTTGCCAAAAAATCATTAATATTTTCTCTTTTCAACAGTCAATGCTTCTTTACTTATATGTAAACAGATTTCTTTGCCCACCATAGGTTCTTGCACCTACTTTTTTCCAGGTTAAGTTTTCTCCTTAATAAAGTTTAATCTCTAGTTCGTGGTTCTCAAAGTGTGACCTATAGATCAACAACATCAGAATCTTTCCGAAGCTTATTGGAAATGCAGATTTTGGGGTCCCAACCCAGACCTACTGAAAATCAGCAACTTTGGTTGTGGGCCCTGCAGTCTGTGTTTTAACACACCCCTCCGGGGAGTCTGGTGCCCACTCAAGTTTGAGAGCCTCTGCTCTGGCAACAATTTCAGTGAGTCTGAGAGAGGAGGGGCTTACCTACCTGTTATATGATAGTTTAGCTGATTACAGAATCCTTAGTCAACAGTTACTTTCCTTCAGTAGTTTGGAGATATTTTTTTGTCTCTTCCAGCCCCCATAACTGGTAATGAGCCGTTTGTGGTCAATCTAATTGTCTTTTTGGGGGGAGTAAATCTCTCTTCTCCGGTGATTTTGAAGTTTTCTCTGTGTCTTTGATTTTCTACAATTTTACTATCACGAATCTAAGTGTGTATTTCTTTTTATTTATTCCGCTCTGGATTCATTGTGATTCTTCCATATGGGGAGTGTGTCTTTCCTTTTATTCAGGAAAATTCCCCAGTTATTTCTTCACATATTGTGCCTTTCCCATTTTTATTATCTGTATCAGTAACTCCTGTTGGGTATTTGATTCGGTTTCACGTTGTCTTCCTTATCTTTCAGCTTTCCTAGCTTCTTTCTCATCGCTGTATTGTGGGCTCAGCTCTTCCAGTTAATTATCTTTTAAGCTCTTTATAATCTACTTGCTCAGTTGATTGTGTCCGTTATATCAGTGACTAGGTTTAATTGCTCGAAGTTCTATTTGTTCTTTTTCAATTTGCTTGGTCTTTTTAGTTATTGTTATTCGGTCCTGTTCTTTCCTCTTACTTATTTTCCTATTCATACTTGCAGCTTTTAATCATTCTTAAAATATTTATTCCACAGTGTCTTTTAGATTGTTCTATTATCCCTGGTTCTCAATCTCCCAGTTGTTCTGTCTGTAGACTCTCCTCAGTGGTAATTGATTGCCTAGTTGAGTTTATAATTTTGTGTTTTTAAGTGTGTGTGTGTGCACTTATCTTCATTTTTTTTTTCTTGTGGGGTTTTTATACATCCTGACTTATATTTACTGTTAACTTCTTAGCTTGAGTTTAGGCACCCTTAGTTACTGTGGACCTTAAACCCACTTTGGTGTAGGCGTGGAGTCTGAATTTATTAGAAGTCTGGGGTTTCTTGTTTGTTTTTCTCCCGGTTATGGTCCTGGACAGAAGGTAAGCTTCTTTGCAACTTTCCCAGGCCTGTGGGTAGAATTTTCTTGTACCCTTTTCAGATGTGGGTCTTAAGCAGGGAACTGTGTTTTGACTCCCTGGGTCATATAGACTGTAGGCCATGCTCTGTGTCCCTGTGGGGATTAAAAACCCAAGCGCAAAGCCCACTTCTCTAATTTTGAGTCTGTTTATCTGGTACCTAGAGTTTCTCTCTCTTTTCCCAAGTTTTAAAAACATCTACATATTGGGGGAGAGGGGACCCGCCTGCAACGTTACTGAGAGTCAGTGTGCTCTCTGCATGGGGAGCATCACCATGAAAAGCATTAGAAACGTGAAGTGCTGTTCACACTTGCTGCTCTTAAGAACACTCTCTCTTGCTTGTGTAATGCTTCGTACTCATTCAAGAACTTTATAATCAGCTGCTTTGAAACTCACAGCAATCTTCTCAGGATGGCAGGGAAGAAGTTGGAATTCCCGATTTGTCAGGTGCTCAGAAAGCTAGCGGCCAAAAGTTTGAGCACATGTCAGAATCCAGGCCAGAGCCCCAGGTGTGCTGGCTTTACAGACGTCTCCATGTCAGGCCCGAGCCTTCTCTGCAAGGAGCTCCAGTGTCAGTAATGGACAACAATGGCATGAAAACATTTAGACCCCACTTACACAATGTCAGATTTTCATTTTGTTCAAAAAAGAAAGCATATTTAACAGAAAGCAACTTTAGTCAACAGATATGTTCATTCTTTAAATAGCCTTATTTAAACATATAACATACAAGTTATATTGTATGTAAGAAATGAAGGTGCAAGATTTTCAGGAGAGAATAAGTAACTTGGCCTGTGCAATACAAGAACTATAATCCTCTTCAGAGGCTGCAACGTATGGATGTCTTTATCCTGGTACGCTGTTGGAATCTTTTCAGGAGAAGAATATAAAAACCTACTCTTCTTAGTCCATCATAAGAACGACCCCTAGAGAGAAAAGATGTGTATTGGAGGAGGAGTAGTTCTCAACTGTCATTCATCCTTCCCCAGAAGAATGAAGACAGGAAATATCTCAGCACTGATTTCCACCGACATTTATTCAGCACCTACCAGGTTACAAGCCAGACAAGGGCAGAGATACCATGGGCTGGGGGCAACACTTTGAAATATATTCCTTGGGAAACTTGTCATTAAGACAATCGAAGTTGCATTTACAGTGATGAATGTTTAAGCCTTTCTTCAGTGTTTTCAGGCAGGGAAACAAAAAATAATTGCTGGGAATCCCGGATTTTTAGAAAGGGAAGAGCCTTGAATTTTGACTAGTCAGGTCCTTCTGCTTAACTGTGAAGGAATTCCAGAGTGGAGAGGTTATGTCACAGAGCCAGAGGGCAGTGGAGTCTACCCTGGACGTCAGACCTTCTGAAGCTGGCATGAGACAATAAAAGGAAATCTTTTTTTTTTTTTTTCAGCTTAATTTTCTTCTATCACAATTAATCATAGCTAAGAACATCAGACAAATACTTTTTAACACTTTACTTTTTTTGAGAACTCGCTGTTCCTGTCATGGCTGGTTCCCTCCTGTCACTCTGGTCTCTGCTCAGATTTCCCTTTCTCAGAGCTGCCTGCCCCGACCACCTCTGTCGTTTCCCGCCTAGCATTTACCACTGTGTATTCGTTTATTTCTTATTCCCCATCGCTCACAGTAGCTTCTAAAAAAAAAAGCGACAGTGTCTTTACCAGCTTATGTTACGCGATTGTATCCTTTTCCTCATGTTGGTGGTTGTCCGTATAGGGAAAAAATGTCTACCTTTCCTAGAATCAGAATCCATACATTATTTTGTCAGACTAAACATTATCCAAAATATATATGATATGTAGTCAAATCTAGTGTTCTGTGGAGAGGCAAATGAAGACTGGCTTAAAAATTAAAAACTAAGAACAGACCATAGGTAGTATAAATTGCTTTTAGAATGTTTTTTTTTTTAAGCTCTTTCTTGGAATATAATTGCTTTATACTGTTGTGCCAGTTTTTGTTGTACACCAAAGTGAATCAGCTGTATTTATACATATATCCCCATATCCCCTCCCCCCCCACAACTCCCTCCCACTCTCCCTGTCCTGGCCCTCTAAGTCCTCTCCCATCCTCGAGTTGATCTCCCTGTGCTATGCAGCAGCTTCCCACTAGCTATCTATTTTACATTTGGTAGTATATATATGTCAGTGCTACTCTCTCATTTCTTCCCAGCTTCCCCTTCACCCACCACCCCGTGTCCTCAAGTCCGTTCTCTACATCTGCATCTTTATTCTTGCCCTGTCACGGGGTTCATCAGTACTGTTTTTTTAGATTCCATATACATGAGTTAGCATATGGTATTTGTTTTTCTGGCTTACTTCACTCTGTATGACAGACTCTAGGTCTATCCACCTCACTACAAATATCTCAATTTCATTCCTTTTTATGGTTGAGTAATATTCCATTTTATATATGTGCCACTTACATACATAGAATTCTTTATCCATAGAATGTTCTTAAGATACATAAATATGATGTCTTTTGCTCTTGAATTACAAAACAAAGCAGTGGCACGATCATTGTTTTCTATGAGAGTAACTTTTTTTTTGGCTTAGTTGTTATTTGTTTGATTGTGTCTTAAAGCAGTATGAAGCAGGGGGAGCTTTTCTTCACGTGTCTTCTTTCTGGTCAGGAATAAGTATGGTGACGGTGTAAGGTTTGGAGTCTGGAGACACTTTGCAAAGGATCAGTGTATTTCATTAACGTAGCCCAAAGTGATATCAGCCCAAATTCACACCATGTCCTAAAAATTAGCAGTGAGTTGTTCTGAGAGTGAAGCTGTCACAGTTACGTTCACGTGGGTGCAAAAGCCAATCCTTTCTGCTTCGTAAAAAAAAAAAAAATTGTCTTTTCAATAGCCTAAAGTCAGAGCTCTGACTCAAAGATACTGTAAGCTACTTGACAAGATAGCAAGTAAAGAATATTTGAATGACTATATAAAAATGTTATTACTTTGCCTGAAGAGATTCTAGAACTTATGAATAATGTTAGCTCAGTTATTAAGCTCATTCCTGTGATATCATTATTCCACAGATACAGATTCCAGGTTTAAAGAAATCCTTGCCCACGACCTCTAAATGGTCAACTCCTAAAATGAGGACTTTTCCAGCATGCTGTCTACCCAGTTTTTTATTCCTTGACAAGAACATCAGTTTGCTTGCCTTTCTGCTTATTACTTTTTCTCCCAAAGATTTTTAAAGCATGATTAGTGTTTTCTGAATGACAATGTAGGTCATTTGGAGTTGTGTGTTAAACAATAGCCAATAACTTATCTAAACTACAACCAATAAAAAGATTACAATGCACCCTGATGAGTATTCAGACGAAAGTCACATGGAAAGTCCATTTAGTTGATGCATAATGTCTCTAAGTGGTTTCTTGAATATCCACATTGTTGTTTTCAGGGGTGAAAGCCCCATTCAGTGCTGACTAACCTTAACCATTTCTGGAGCTTTCCCATGTGCTGTGTAGACATTATGTAAATTTCAGTGATTATGTGGAGAGTGACAATTTTAAGGTTCATGATTCGTGAAATTTTCTGAATGTTGGCTTATTTACATAAGATTTCAAGTGTATTATTCATATCACCTATATTTATACATTTGTCTTCCAGGCTGTTCCTTACTCCAGAGAATTTAAGCAGAAATATGACTACTTTAGGAAGAAATTAAAGAAACCTGTGAGTACATGCCTTCCAAAAAGGGTGCTATAGTCATTTGTAAGTTACCAAAATTATTTCAGTGACAGCAACCTGTGTCTTACTTTTATGCGTATCCTAAAAATATTACCTTCCTTTTTTCACTGCACTTTGATCCACCTGGATCTTCAATTGAATTTTCTTTTTAACAGAAATGGTAAGTGAAGATTAATGTAGTATTTCATATCGAATCACCTGGAGGTAATTTCTTATGTAATACATAAAAAGATAGAGATGATTTTTATGAGATACAAAATAATTCAGGACCTAGTGAAAAAATTTGGAGAAGCCTATGCAATTGATTATGGTTATCCTATTTAATAAAACCTAGATCTTAATTAGAAAAATGTTCAAGTCTGTCCCTTTAAATTCATAAGTATACTTTTAATGATATGTACAATAAAAATATAATTTATAATATTTGACATATTAAGACCAAGTATAATTTTCAGATTAAAATTCTTAGTGAGAAACCCACTAAGATTCTGACAAAACTGAGAAAACCCTATTGTAGGCAGTGTTTTAAAATACAATATTCTACTGACATATCTCCCCAAATACTTTAACACTGTGTCTTCTGGGTTTTTTTTTCTGATTTCACCTTTCTGGTGTAGATTTTACCAGTTTTTTCCTCCGTTTGCACCTTCACTACTTTGGGGGTGCTTTTGCACCAGTCACCATATCTTGGCTTCCTCACTGGAGAAGGGAGAGTATCTGCTACAGCTCGGATCACCCGTGTGCCTGTGCTCCTTCCCTGTCTCCCCCACTCCGCGCCCCTCCCTCAGCTAATGCCTCATTTTCCCAGCATCTGCTGTGGGTGAGGCACTGGGGATGCAGAGACGCTTGAAACACAGCCTCTGCCTTAGGGAGCTCCCACTTACAGGTTCTGTTCTCTCCCCCAACATCCTCACTCAAGGAGCTCCTGGGTAACTCCTTTTGAAATGACTCAAATTTGAACCTGTGGAATTCCAGTGTTTCTTTGTGAGTTGCCTACATTTCCCCCAGTGATGTGATGACTGCAGATATCAGCCTGTCTCACTTTGTGGCACTTGCACTGTGGTACCTTCTGCCAGGAAACTGACTCTGCAAATCCATCATCATGACAAAGCTGACCCTGGACCTGTTTTTCCAGGAAACAGTTATTCACAACTTCGGTCAAGTGCTTTTTTATTTTCACGTTTATTAACTGTTGCCTTTGGGATGCTTTCCCACAATTTGGCCATGATAATCAGCATCCCACTCCCTGTGGCAACAGAATTAGTTTGTAGGCATCGTGGTCACGGTTACCAGCTGGTGTCCCTACCAGGGCTGAGAGTCGTCCCAGCCTGGCCAGGTGGGGATTGTCCAATCCCCCGGACTAAAGTCCCTTTCTTTGACTGAAACAGTATATAGAGTTGACCATATTTCAGTTGCCATTGGGTGGATAAGTGCCCCACAATTGCTTATAAAAGGGGGAGAGGATGATTGTCTTTTCTCAGCATAGTTTCTTCTGCAGTGTGTGTTGCTGGCTCAGTCTGACAGCTGCTGGCAGATGCTGTATGTCTCCTCCTGACATAGTGAGGCTTTCTTTCTGTGTGAAGAAAAATCTAGAAAGGAGAGAGTTTCAGTTGGAACCATTCATCGTTGGTTGTTTATTTGAAGACTGCCATTTCTGCTCTGTTCTTTTTTTTTTTCTGTTAGGAAGTAAGGTGTATATTTACTCTCTGATTGTGTGGGGGGTTTTTTTTCTCTCTCTCTCTTGTTTAGGCTGATATTCCAAATAGGTTTGAAATGAAACTTCACAGAAATAACATATTTGAAGAGTCCTATCGGAGAATCATGTCTGTGAAAAGACCAGATGTCCTGAAAGCTAGGCTATGGATTGAATTTGAATCAGAAAAAGGTCTGGACTACGGGGGTGTGGCCAGAGAATGGTTCTTCTTACTGTCTAAAGAGATGTTCAACCCCTACTATGGTCTCTTCGAGTACTCTGCAACGTAAGTGTCTGGAGTGCATTCGGAATGTGTCCCCACTGAAGCAGTTTTATTCTTCATGAATTTAAACTTAATGAAAGAATAAGCAGCTTGCTCATTTGAGATGAATTAACACCGCTGATTTCAGCCCCTCCCCATCCCCAGCCCTTATAGTCTAGAACAGGTTCTGACTCCACATGGTGAGATAATGTACTCTGTGAACACCTAAAAATAGTTCTTGTCTGTTGGGTTCATGTAATTGAAATTGAAAATGTGTTGGGTACTTCTGGTAAGGAACAAGGCAATTTTCATTTGTAACATTATGTTAATTTGGGAGAATTTGTCACTGTCAGAATTCAGAAGGTAGTTGTCTTATAAGAATAGTTTCTGAAGGCAAATTGAGGACCCGTCCTTTAGGATCCAAAGGACCATGCCCTGGGCCTGTGAGGGAAAGCCCAGGACCCTCCCCCCGTGCCTTGCATTAGGATTTCATCACTGCCAGCCATGCAGACTGAGTCAAGAGTCAGTTGCTTTCTCAGGAATCAGACATTGGCTACTTACAAGGCCACCCATTCGTCCTCCAGGATGTGGCTTCTCCAAAGGTTTAGGCAGGACTGGGCCCCCAGTAAAGCAGTTGACCTTGAAAAGCAGCCTGTGCTCTTCAGGGACAAGGGTTCTCCTGTGTCTTCTCCCTGGGGCCAGTCTTCTGGGAGCTTTTCTGGAAGGCAGCCTCAGTGCTCTTTTCAGGTGCTGTGGCCAGGAATTTCCCATTTTGTAAAACTGATAAAGGCCCTTGAAGTGGAGGGGGAGGATCCAGAGGTGAGATCTGCACCCACCCTCGTTCCCAGAGCTGCCCCAGAGGAACCTGGCCGTAGAGCCCATTTTGCAAACCACCGATCCTCCTGATTGTGAGACCACAGAAGGACAGTTAGGTGTAGGTCAGCATTTTGAGGTTTGCGCTGTTGGGACAGCCGTGTGTTGCTACCAGTGGCCTCGGGGCCTTTCAGGGCAGAGTGCTGGTCAGATGGACCAGGGGTTGGGTCCCTGGGAAAAATTTTAATCCCCAAACCAAAAGCTTCTCAAGGCAATTAACCCTCTTCCTCACAGAGACCACCTGTTGCACTCGCATGGCTGGGAATCCCAGTCCAGCCCCTTTGGTATACGGGGTTTCCTGGCTTCTAAAGATACTTGGCTGAACCGTTCGAAGTGGACATTTTTGTTGACCCACAGTAGGCAGATACCCAGTTTCTTACTGTTTAACTTTAACAGGGCATATGCACCAGCTCTCAGAGACCTGTGTCCTTGGTCATAGAAAGAGGCTACCTAAAGAAGCCCCATTTCCTAGCTTTTTTGCCTTGTCATCAGGTACAGTATGTTGCAGATACACTGTAAAAGCTTAATGATAGGTGGCAATGGGAAGTTCAAACTCTTGCATTTCTTATTTATTGCATTTATTTACTGCCTTTCTTTTTCTCTCGTCCTCCCCAAAAAGGGACAACTACACACTTCAGATCAATCCCAATTCAGGCCTCTGTAATGAAGACCATTTGTCCTATTTCACTTTTATTGGAAGAGTTGCTGGTCTGGCAGTATTTCATGGGAAACTTTTAGATGGTAAGTTATTAAAAAGTGTTGAAGTAATAAAAATAGGACAGTGCTGTCTGTGGTCTCTTATTAGGTGTCTTATCTTTTACATCATAGATTTTAAGCAAAAGTGTTTTACTGGTTTTCTCTCTGTAAATCAATAGTTTTTTTTAATGTTTTGTCCATAATGAAGGTGCTTTTTCCTGGTGTCATCTTAATCTGAGCACTAAAGACATAGTGTCTACACACAGTTTGAAAAAAATTTTTTTTGAAAAACTTAAGTGTGAAGCACAAAGCATTCTGTATTTGTGCATTTTCTGTTTTCCAGAATAACTTTAGCAGGAACTAGATTTGATGACAGATGGAAAATGCTAATTGAAAAGTTAATTAAAATGGTCCGATCCAGCCAATATCCTGCCATTGTCCTATTTGTCCCCAAATTACCATTTTTTTTTAATGTGAAGAGACTGTAAATAATTTCAGAGCAGTGTTATAACTCAGCTAAGACCTTGGCCCTGGGGTCACTGCTGAAACAGATGGCACAAAACAATCTCGTTATTATTTAGAGTGCATAAAGTCATGGAAGAGTTTCAGCATACCTTGGAAGTTAGACGTGAAACCCCCTTCCCTGGCTTTGTCAATAAGCTTATAATAGAGACTTCTTATGGATTTGGTCACTGAAAAAGTAGTGCCTTTAAGAGAACATTACAGAAACCACCAGTGAGGAAAGAGAATCAGAAATATTTTTCGAAAAATTTAGGGGTGCAGTGGTTGAGGGTGGAAGACAGTAAGATTTGAGATCAACACCGCAGTTCCTGTAGAGAGAGTTCCAGGAGAATTATGGGAATTGCATTAATGGAACCTTAGCTATGCTAGTAAATAATTGATGTGCCCTCTGTACATTTTCCCTTAAGAAATTTTTACTGGTAATTGGGGGGCAGGGCTGGTGGCAGGAGTAAACACTTTTTTTTCCGATTAGAAGGAAACTACACTCACTCTGTATATGTATTTACTGTGAATATATTTTAATTTGCAACATTGGAGTCGTGCCATACATTACTGCAGCCTGTTCAGATTCACTTCAGCCTTTTTAGAAAGTGCATTATTTACCTTCTGCCAAGTAAGAAGATGTTCTTAGTTGCTACAGGGGAAATACAGAAGAGTTCAAGCTGAGATCCTGACCTCAGGGAACTGATGTTCTCGTGGGGGTGGGGAAGCAGGCATCACCGTGCTGGTCCAGCGTCCAGCAGAAGGAACGGGGGGCTCTCCAGGCAGGAGCTGGCTCGCCTCGGGGACCAGGGAGTGCTCCACCGGGACTGGGCTCGCCAGGAGGCGGGGGTGGGCTTGGCGCGCTTAGAAGCTGGGATCATTTCAGAAGAGCGAGGACTGGCCAAGAGTCAGGGCTCCCTGGACTAGTGATCGGGAGAAGCAGGAAGAGGTGGGGGGACCTAGGGGACTCCTGCGATAGGAGATAGGAGATAACCTTGTAGTCAGGAACCGCCAGATGAAGAGCTCAGATGCCCCCAGGTGTGTGGCCATCAGGGTCTTCTGTTTCTTAAGACCGTGGACGGCCCTGGAGGCAGAGCAGACACACTGCACATCAGTATCAGCCCACTGCTCCCTTCTGTGGGCTTCACCCCTGTGGACACCAGGGCGTCTGAGCCTCAGCCTTAAGACCACACTGAGCCAGTGGGAGCGGGGTGTGCTGCTGAGGGTGGGTGCCTGGTTAGACCTGGAGGGGGGCTTACAGTGGGCGTTGAGGGGGAAGGACGAGGACTGAGGTTCCGGCCCGTGTGAGTGGCATGACACTGGCTTGCCCGGGGCGGGGTGAAGTGGTCCCTGTGGGGCACCTGCGTGGTGGTGGCAGCATTGTCACCGCCGTTGCCTCACTCAGGCCGTCATCACCCTGCCCCGGGAAGACTGCACAGCCTTCTGAACAGTCTCCCTCGTTTCCTTCCTGTCCCTTCCTGTTCTTCTTCCTATTTCTGCCCAAACAATGACACTGAAATGCAGATGGAATTTGCACCTGGCGTTTCAGTGACTCCCCTTGCCCCGGGCAGCAGCCCAGACTCTCCGGCACCTCATGTAAGCGGTGCACTCCCGGCCCAGTCCCTTCTCCTGTGCTTCTGTCCTGGCGAGTGCCCCGTCTTGTCCCTCAGCCGGGAGTGCCCTTTCCTCCCCCGTGCATGCGCCCTGTTCGTACTGCAAATTCTTGTTGGGCTTGAAGCTCATTTGTCATCTCCCAGCAGCCTTTCTGACCTCACCTCTCTGCTGTACCATCTCTGTTAGTATAATTGCCCTCCTTCCAAACCTGTGTCCCCACACCAGGCCCTCATCCTACTGTAGAAAGTCCTTGACCTGTCCTGGCCTCTTATTCAGATGAAGGCAGGTTAGCCTTTTATTTCATGTTCCGACGCACAGCATCATCAAAAGATTTGAAACTGACTCAGTTTTCACCACATTGTAGGTTTCTTCATTCGACCGTTTTACAAAATGATGCTGGGAAAGCAGATAACTCTGAATGACATGGAGTCTGTGGTGAGTAAACACGGGTTGCCCCCATGGGCATCACCAGCAGCTCATGCCTTACGGAAAGGTTGTTGAGACCATGTCGTAGTGACAGCGATTTTTATGGGTGTCGTCATTCAGTGTGAACAACAGGGGTGGTTCAAGAACTTAAGTGATCTCCCCAGCTTTTTAAAGAAGCACATCATTGTTCGCATTTCCTGGAGTCACAGTATTTAGGCTGGATACACCCACATCTCAGTTACCTCTGCTTACCCAGGACTGGTTTGACCAAATTAAATCCAAGGGTCATTTGGAGACCTCATCGCTCCCCTTGTTTTCCATGGAAAACTGCTAATACTGAACCCTTGGAGACTCGTCTGCTAGCCCTCTGTTTTCCAACCTCAAAAAGTGGCAGGAGACCAGACCAAAACCGTAGGTGAAGGGAAGAATATTTACAGTCATCCTAGACATGGAAGAAGGGTAAAGGGACCCCTACAGTGCAGAAGAGGAATGAAAGGTTAGGAAACAATTGCTGACCTTTGATTTGGGTTTTCATGTTGGCGTTTAACTTACTTTTTCTGGGCTTACCATTTTAGGGTTGAAAGGCTCTTCTATGAAAACAAGAGTTGATGTGCTTTTCCAAGTATACTTTGCTTCTATTTTTCTTTTAATTTCCTGTACCCCCACCATTCACCTCTTCCCATGGGGGTGTTTGCCCAGGTGCCAGCACAGTCACACATGGGGCCATCGGGAAGCATCTTTGTCCATTTGGGGTGTTTGCAGCTCTGCTTTCACGTTCTGTCACTTGAGTCAGAAAGCATCTTCCTACCCTCAGCCTTGCCGCCCTGTTGACTGTACATGTTGTGTAGTTGGGTATGTGAGCCGTACAGTCCTTCCTCACAGCTCATCCTCTGGGTGTGGAAGGAGAGTAGAAGGCCAGCAGAGCACGCGAGTCCGCTCAGCTGGGTTTTCCATGGGTGGGTAGCTCTACGTGTCCTTGGTACCTGTCTCAAGCTTCTCTTCAGCTTTCAGCTTTAACTTAGGCTTTATGCTTTTATTACTGTAGGATGAGGAAGCTAGGAATATAGACATCTCTCTTCAAGCCTGAATTAATTTTATCCCCCATGTTGACAGCTGGTGCATACATTCTGGTTTGTCTTCTTGGCACCCATGGGGCTGCCCAGAGACAGAGAAGCCCAGGCTCTCAGGGCCTGCATTCTAGGTTTTGACACCAGAACAGCCTTCCTGTTTGCTCACAGTGACTTGCAGAGAATGGTAAAAGCACAGGAAGGGGCGTAACTTGAAACCATTGGCATTTAATTAGAACATTCTCTGTCCTTCCTACTTTCCTCTGATAGTTTCACTCTTAAAAGATGGGGAGTGTGTTAACCCCTACATGTTCAGTTGTATAATTTTATGATGGCCTTCCAGAGCAGGCTGCTTCCTCTTCACCGAGGACAGGATCCATCTACAAATCCCTGTCACTACCAAAGCAGTATTTTAGTTTGTATGTTTAAATTAAAGTGAAAGAGTAGGTTTGGGGTAGAGCTGGAAACATTATGTTAGTGACTAATGCATTTCTTGAGATTGTGAGTGGAGCGACATTGGAAGGACATGATTATTTAAAGAAGTGAGTGTGTATTTTGGAAAAAATGCTTAATTTTAACTTCTATCTCATTTCTGTAGGATAGTGAATATTACAACTCTTTGAAATGGATCTTAGAAAATGATCCGACTGAGCTGGACCTTATGTTCTGCATCGATGAAGAAAACTTTGGGCAGGTATGTGTGGGTGACCCCACAAGCTCCTCCTTGGCTTTCAAAGAGTCTTTGCTTCTTCACAGGCTGTACCACAACTTTGCTGGACCATTAAAAGCATCAGGAGTTCTTGGTGTTAATTACCATCTGATTGTTTCAGCACCTTATTGTCATGCCAGGAAGCCAAGTCCTGGTTATAACTGCCTCTCTTCCTGCACAGTTACAGAAATTGTAAGGCCTCTGGTGTATGAAGTAGCTCCTGCTTCTAATCTAAAGCAGATCTGAATGTGAATGTTTGTGCCTTGGTTTAGATACTTCAAAAAATAGTGTAAACATTTGCTTAGTGATATAAATACGTGACCAGGAGTAGGTGATGTCTGGTGGCCTTGCTTTGTTTCCCTCTGCTTTAATGGTTCCCTTGTCATAGTGAAGATTGTCTTTGGGGGCTTAGCGGGCTCGGGGTTTTGTAACATTCCGTCTTGCTTTGCACCAATACTGTCATTCAGGCTGGATTAACCATGAAGTTCAGTTTCAAAGATAAAGTTGCCTGCCTGGAATTCTCAGCAGCATCCTAAAGTTCTGTAGGATGTGTTTGTCTTAAACCTGAAACCTTTGATTCACTTTTCCCTTGGTGATGATGCTTTTGGGACGGACTTCTCAAGGACTTCTCAACCCTGGTACCTGTCCTTTCACAAAAGCCCAGAGAGAGTTCCCATCTCCCAGACCAAATCTACATGGCCTTGGCATTCATGAGATCCTGGAGCCCATTTTAAGGGTTTCTAATGGAAAATGGCATTGATTTGTTCTTTATTGCTTCAGAGATTATTGAAAGTGTACTCCTCTGTCCAAGAAGTGTGTTCACATTCTGTGTTGTTTCATGATGTGCTCGGTTTTGTGGGAGACGTGAGGAAGTCAGGTCCCTGTCTTCTTGGGTTCACAGTCTTAGAGAAAAGAAGCTGATGCCACTGGATATAAAGAAGTTAATGACACTTGGGGTAATAGCTGGTGAGCAAGAAAGTCATCACATAGATACCACAATTGCTTGTTACATGTGCTTGAGCCAGGAAACAGTCACTAGTGTGAGTCCTGGGAGTGGGTGGGTCTCAGGGAATCTGTTTTCTTTCCTTCCTGGTTGGTTGAGTTGAGGCTCATAGAATTTGAGGCACAGTGATGAGAGAAACTTTGTGATTAATGTAAATGATCGAATCCATTAAGAATCTCATGTTGCCTCTCCATCCTTTTTTGCTCCATATTGTGTTTCATGCCCAGAAAATCTTCACAGACCAATGGACACTGCTGTCCTTGTGGGAGTCTTGTCATGGGTTGGCGGAAGGGAAATCTTTTCTGCACCCCCCCAAAAGTGTCCCCTCCAGGTTAGCGATGGCCCCCACGGGACTAAATGTAAATGGGTTCCAGCCCTTGTCTGCTTCCTTCCTCCACTGCTCCCTCCCCTTGAAGCCCCTGCAAGCCTCCCCACCCCTCCTCCTTCACCCCTTCTCCCGCCCCCCCCCCCCCCAACTGCTCTCCTCCCACCTGCTCTAAGCCCCACTGCTTCTGCTGGCCTCGCGGGGCAGGTGCTCCTCTGCCCACCCCTCTTCTCGTGCTGCCCTCGCTCGCGGGGTGGCTCACCCACCCTGTGGCTCCAGCTCCACACTGGTTCCACTGCCTCCTGAACCGTTTCTCCTGAAATGCCCACAGGTCCCTGAACTGAACTGAAGCCACTTCCTCTTCCCAACCCCCACCTCCTCTCTGGTCTAATCAAGTGGGGGCCCCACCCTCCCTCCAGCCTGAAACCGGACTCACCTTGGAATCATCCCTCTCTCCCCGTGTCCAGCTGGTCACCACATCCTGTAGCCCCAGCCGCCTCTTCGTGTCCCTCGTCTGCACCCTTCCCTCATTGAGGCTCTGCTGGTGCCTCGGCTGTGTCGTGTAACGGTCTCCCTGGTCCCGACGTCGCCCCTCGCTCCAGTCCGTTCTCTGATGCCCGCGCATGTACGCTCCAGATGCAGTAGTTCTGGAAAGCACACCTGGAGTTGTAACTCTTCTGCGCGACACACATTCCTCACTGGCCATCCTGTGCCCTTCAGTGTGAAGTAAAACCTTTCCTGCACAGCTTCGGACCCCCTGGCTGCCCACCTATACCTTCCCTCCTGACACCTCCTTCCTCTCACCTTCACAGCCGTGGGATGCCTGCATCGGTGTCCCCCAAGACGCCCCGGGCCCTGTCACTGGCTACGCGGCGCCCTCTCCTTGCTGACCCATCCTCCTCTCCCCGCCATAACGCTCTGCCCTGTAGCCATCACCGGCCTCCCGTGAGCCCCTTGAGGTCTCCTTGGTTTCTCCAGCTCCCAGCGTGTAGCGATGGCCGCTAAAAGCTTAATGAGCAAAGGAATGAATCATGCTGACCTAGTTTTTTTTTTATGTTGTAAGTAATGGAAGCTCCAAGTGTGAGAAAACAAAATAATTGGAATTGCAGTGACTTTTTTTAAGCTGGGCCTATTTAAGGATCTTAACTGCCAATTTTCAAAGGGTAACACATGGCTAATCATCCTGGCACTATGTCTTCTTTGGATTTTTAACACATGGAGGGAGGAGTAGAGATGAAGAACCAAGGAAGATTTAAAATCAGTCTTGGGTGTCAAATGCAAAACAAAGGTTTCTTGATATTATATATCCACTTACAGAAATCTGTGTGATTAACCTAACACGGTTCAGAAGACATTAGTGATGCCACAGTTAGAAGTAGACGATCTGGGAAACCTTCCTTAGTTACAGTTAAATGTAACTATTTCCACCTAGTAAGTACAAACCAAACAG
The DNA here is from genome assembly GCF_030028045.1 of Hippopotamus amphibius kiboko. Lineage (NCBI taxonomy): Eukaryota > Metazoa > Chordata > Mammalia > Artiodactyla > Hippopotamidae > Hippopotamus > Hippopotamus amphibius. The sequence goes on from NC_080196.1 coordinate 98,580,791, forward strand.
AAGATGTTTGCATTTTTAAGTAGACTTCTAATAAAGATTCTGATGATCGTTATAGTTCATGTCAATTATTCATTAAAAACAATTCTCAAACCTCATTTAATATGGGTTTTTCTGACTTTGGATTGAATCAGGTAGAGTAATGCAGTAATCAGAACAGACTCACGAGATGAGTAGGATAATGAGTAGGTGCCCTATTTGTGAAATTACTGCCTTTCCTCTTTAGAGAGTGAAACCTGATTAACAGGGAACTAGCGTATCTATTTTGTGTTCTGGGAATTTAGAGTGAATTAAGCAGCCACACATTGATCTCATCTCCCATATCCAGTCTGTCACCAGGCCCTGCCTGTCCGTTTTGACTCCCTGCTATTTTTCAGTTCTCTCGGTTCTCCTTGTCTGTCCCAGCACCAATACCTGAGCCTAAACTACCATCTTCTCTCATAGATTCCTAGCTGGTTTTTTTAATATCCACCTACAGTGGCAGAGTGGTCGTCTCAGAATGTGCAATGATCATGTCATTGCTCTGCTAAAAACATGCAGAGACTTCCCACTTTATTACTGTCACAGTAAAGACCCAAACCCTTAATTTGCCCTGAAGTCTTGCGTGGCCAGGTCCTGCCTGTTCATCTCCAGGTGTACTTTGCATCAGTGCTGCCCCTCATGCTTTCTGGGTCTGGTCCCCCTAGACTTCTTGCACACACCAAGCTCCTTCCTGCCTCAGGATCTTTGCACATGCTGTTCCTTCAGTTGGGACCACTCTCCCACCCTCAGTTCAGTCCATTATATATTTTTTTTTTTTTTTGGTACATGGGCTTAGTTGCTCCGCGGCATGTGGGATCTTCCTGGAGCTGGGATCCAACGCTTGACCTCTGCATTTGCAGGCGGATTCTTAACCACTGCGTCACCTAGGAAGCCCTCCCACCCTCAGTTCAGACAAAGCCAGCTCTGACCCCAGACCACAGTACTTCAGAGTACCTTTCATGTCTCCCTATGGCAGGTACCATAAGTGACTTCGCATTTGTCTTTATGGTTATGTGTTTAGCATCTGTCTCTCCCATCAGGCTCAGTCTCGGCAATGACTGCCCTGGGTCTGCCTTTTGCTCACCACTGTGCACTCACCACCTGGCTGTGCCTGGTGCAAGGCAGATGCTCAAAACAGAGCTGTTGAACCAAAAATGTGGACATCAGCAAGAGGCCCATGCAGGCCCACCCCACCCCCCATCCCCCCACCCCGCCAGCCCTCTGCAAAACTGCTGACTGTGCGTTGCTGTTCTCTAACCCAAGAGGAAGCACATGCCTCCTTGAACAAAAAGATAAAGTCATTTCTTCAGTGGAGTGACGTTAGCCCAGGAGTGAGATGTGCAGGCCGTCGGCCTTCTTCAGTGCTTTAAGCTGTCCTTTCCTCGTTCCGTAATTAGAAATATTAGACCATGAAGTTTGGGGGTCGCTGTCACTTCATGTAATGAAATTGCAGCTGTTGCCATTTTTCCCCGGTCTGTTGTTTTCCTGATTGGTGAGAATCTGGAGCTGCTGGTTTCATTTTCTACTAAAAAATATTTCAGATGAACACATTTCAGTGTTTGAACAATCGTCATATGCCAGCCAGAAAGAGTAAACCACACACTCATGGGCACCCCTGCCCCCCCCCCGGAGGAGACGCCCTTTCAGTGCTGCGACGAGCAGAAGTATCGCAGGGTCAGCAGGGCAGCACCTGACCGGGTTGCTTTGAAGCGGCACTAGCAGCGGGGACTTCTGAGACGCTGTGCGGTAGGGAGGGCAGGAGAATGGGCAGCAGCCTTGAGGAAAATCCGTGCGGCCCTGGCCTGAGTTGGGTGAAGGCGTACATTCTCCGCTGCGGAGACGGCGCCCCAGGGGGGCCAAAACTAGACAACTTTCTGTCTTGGAGGACAAGACATTTCAGCCGTTACGATGGCTTGTGGTCCTCCCCGCGGCCACAGAACACGCCACAGGTGTAGCGCGGGGTCTTTGGTACGATTGCGTGGGAGGAAAGGGGCAGCTGGGGGGGGGGCATCTAAAAAGGCTCCTGGGGGTGATTAATGGGGAAAAGGGCTGAGAAGCACGGGGTTGGGGAGAGGGAATAAGGGAAGAGGCAGAAACTGGAAGTAGGAGGAGAGAGAGGTGAGAGGCAGAGTGAGGTCGTGGCTGAAGCTGAACAGAACCAGACCGAGACCCCAGTGAGGAGGTGGCTCCTCAGAGACCAGGTCAGGGAAATGGGCAGTTGGCAGCTGCAGGAGACGTGAGGGTGGAAACGTGGGCCGGTCGCCCGGAGAGGCTGGGGAGGGTGAGGACAGCGCCCTGGAACGGGAGGAGAAGCAGCCAAGCCTTCCTCTGTCCTTTTCCATCACGAGGGGCTGCTTCTGGAGGCACCAGAAGTGTTTTTCTCTTTTCCCCTCCCCACCCTGTGTCATCTGTGGTTGACCCTCTCATTCAGTAGCTCTCTGGAAATAGCAACTCCTAGAAAACATTCTGTGCTCGTGCAGCTGAACTGTACTGAAAGCCTCCCTCCGGGCTTGGATTTATTAACTTGTCATTTGGTGTGGATGTGACAGAAAAATCTCATTACTGAAGAGAGTAGCAAGACAGTCTTTGAGGAATAAATGAGGGGGGGAAGAAAAACCATCATTGGCTTGTTAAAAAATACTACACAAATGTAAATGAGTACTGCCTACAGACCTCCAAATAATTGTCAACGAATTAAAAGGTGTTTTACTCTAAGAGACGTCCCATCCCACTCCCTAAGTGGAACTGTTTAGGAGCCTCAAGAAGTGCCTTGACCTTCACAGGACAGGAGCAGATCACCGCGGGAGGCCACTGGATGGGATGGAAGACAGCAGCCAGGGGGGTCACCCGGGAAGGAAGGATTTGAAGAAAAGTAAAAATACAGTAACAATTAAAGTCCATCCTAGGGACAGTACATCAGTGAATTGATGTTGTAGAAAGTGGAGTTCAGTCATGTGGGAGGGAAACTAGAGCCCTTGCCGAACAGTGAAAAAAAGGACAAAAGAAAACGTGAAAGGCTGTGTGAAAAGGAACAACCACCAAGTGCATCATCAGAGAAAACGCTTGGAGAGGAGCAGGATCTGATATTCAGGCCAGAGAGGCTGTCTGTTCCCGGGCGTGTGGCAGGGCTGGGGCAGGGGGCTCACTGGAAGCGGACCTCTGCCAAAGCAGACCTGTTACAGAGCTGAATCTGTACCCCTGGTGATGGATGCGACAGAGGCTTACTCTGGAGAACCCGCTCCCTCGGGCTTGGCTTCCCCTCAGATGTAGCTGGGTGGTTGGGGGGGAAAAGACCACAAGGAATGCCACGAGAACACGAATGTGGTTATCTTTGAATAGGGGAGCTGTGAGTGTATTTTTTTCCTTTTTATTTCCCCAGAATTTCCATGAAAGTACACATTTTGTTTGTTAGATCAGTAGGCCTCTTCCTTCCCTTCTCTTCTGCTACTTACTGCTTTATACACTCTGATGTTAAGCCAGGGCTGGCTCAGAGCAGAGGAGGAGGTCCTGCCTGGAGTACAGCTGCTTTGCTCTTTACGCTCCTGGCCAGCTCTGGGGAGGGGCTTTCTGGGCCAGTGAGCCAGGAGGTGGTGTCTGGATGCACACAAAAGGCTGGAGTTCGCAGGGCTGCAGGTGAATTCACCCCTCAGCCTGACCTTCCTCCGCATCTTTCTTTTTTTAAGTCCCTGTGTTTTGCTCCTTTGGAAGAAATTCCACATATCTTTTTTTATGACTATAAAATCTAATTTTCAGTAACAAATTTGGATTTCTGTGGTCTCGATGGATATATCCTGTCTTTTCTGTTAAACATAATTAAATTTCTTGAGAAGTCAATAGCAGATGAAAAAAGTGTTGTTTTCCATTGTTGCTAATGTATGAAGAATAATTAAGACTCATAAATAACCATAAAATAATTTGCCTTCAGTGATAACATCTTTAAGTGTGTAACATCTTAACAATTTAAAAGCCTCATCAGAGGTTCCCTTGGACACAGAGCCCATTTGCTGGGGAAGAGTTCTGAATAAATTTTACTTACCACCCTTTTATAGTAAGACGTTATTACTCAGTGATAATATGCAGAATAACAGTGATGGTGATCATTGTTTTATCTTTGTAATTACAGACATACCAAGTGGATCTGAAGCCCAATGGGTCAGAAATAATGGTAACAAACGAAAACAAAAGGGAATACATTGAGTACGTATACACATACTTACAGCCTTCTCTTTTATTAAATTGAACAGCATGTTTGGTTGCCGTCCTTTGCCAAAACAACTCATGCCGTATTACGGACGTACTTGTAAGAATATGAGTTCCCTCCTGGCCTGGGCTGATAGGAAGCTGAGTTATGGGATGAAAGGTTTGGCTTGTGTCATGACTGCATGTTGCCGCGGTACAGAGGAGCAGTGGGAAGAGAGAAGGGGCCACTGTTGAGTAACATGGCAGATACTCTGGGAGCCTGTGGGCGTCTCGTCTCAAGTTGAGAATTACAGCAGTGGAGCCGTGTCAGCAGCCAGTGGGGGTGAAACTGGGAACAACCGAAGAAAGAACTTTCTCTCTCTTCTGACGTCTTTTCCATAATGAAAATGTAGGGAAAGCGTCACAGTGGGTAGGGAGAGTTCAGCACATGCAGACATAAGGAATCGTTCCTGATGTTTGTAATTTTGTTAACTCAATCTCAGCCTCCCTTGGTGGAACAGAACGTTGAGTCCTTTGGAAATCTCGCTGTTAAATAATCCTAGGACCTGTGTCCTGGGCAGAAGGTCTTTCTCTGTCGGGCAGGTTACGGTTTCCTCTCTGGTATGTGTGTGTGCTCTGAACACACGATTCCGGTATCTTCCGAGGACTGCTAGCCTTCACACAGGGACGAGGTCAGGGTAACAGTGGTTGGCTCCCAGGCCCTGGTTTCTGCTCATGTCCTGAGTTATAGCCGTGGCCTGAGCTCCTTGTTTGCATTCAGCACTCCATTTCAACAAGCCAGGTTCCGTCCCCTCTCACCAGAATTGATCACAGGACTTGAATTCAGAGAATTGGCCGAGGATCTCAGCATCCTTCCTTAGCATCTGCAAGAAGAACCTACTGTCCTTTCTAATTAGGAAGAATTGGAGAGTGCTGGCGTCTCTGCTTAGATACCCTGACAGAGCATGGACTCCTCCACTTGCAAATTGAAAGCTTGCTATGCTTAATCAAAAAGTGGAAGTAAGATACTGCCTTTCCTGCCTGTTCACGTTACTCGGCACTTGTGGTGAACTTGGGCAGTCTCAGCAAGCAGACGACGTCCTAGCAGACACCGCTGTCTTCATTCAGAAAGTACAGACGTCGAGTAGGTTTTTAACCAACAGTCCACCCCAGGGTGACTTGGTCCGAAAGTCTGAGGATTTGGGACCTTGTGATACATGTTGTGCGTCATTCTTTGCAGTTAATTCTTTTAGGTTTCAAATTGGGGGTAGGGGGTGGGCTGGGCAGTGTCTCCACTAGCTTCACTGGAAAAAGGAGGATTGAAATCCCCGGCGACTCCCTGCCATCTCTATCCCTTGATGCAAGTAGGCCATTGGGCTGGTGATGGCAGCACAGCTGATGAAACCCAACACGCTGAGCGATGGGTGGGCAGCAGGCTGGTCCTCAAGGGCTGTTGCCATGGTGCCACCTCATAAGCGAGAGCCCTCTGACAAGGCCCTTGTGCTGTTTCACAACAGAATGCCTTAGATGGAATCCAAAGTGGATACGCCTGGCAGTGAATTGTGCTGTACACACTAAATGTCACGGGGAATATGGTTTCAGTAGGTTCCTGTGACTCAGAGAGGTTTTACCATTAATCCTCCAAATGTTGGTGTTAAAGTCGTAGCAGTAAAGCGCCGATAAACTATAGGCATCGTTGAAAACCAGTACATTGGATGCTAGGATGAAATATCATATGATAAAATACATTGTACTGGGTATTCCCCTTAAACATGTGTGCATGTGTGTATGTCAGTGTGGGTGTGTACGTAGTGGGTTCGGTGTGTATGTGCATGTGCCCACGTACACATGTATTCAAACCCCACTTTCCCTTCCCTCCAGACAGACGCATTTATAAACTAAGGCTTGATCTGGGGGAAAAGAGGAATCCGTGTTTCTCTGGAAATTCTCAGCAAGGTTTTAGGCTCCACACATGCTCCTTATTCTCGAAAGAGCAGTGAGTAGGCAGCGTGGGCCACAGCAGCAGACCCTCCCGCCCCTTGGCCACTGTCGGGCTTCTCTCCTTCCCCGCCTGATGAGAAGCAGTTGCAGTTGCGAAGGAAGAAGCGAACACCAGTGATGAGGACAGTGGTTAAATGCTCTTCCGTTTTCCTCCCACAGCTTAGTCATCCAGTGGAGATTTGTGAACAGGGTCCAGAAGCAAATGAACGCCTTCTTGGAGGTACGTCGTGCTCACCAGAAGTCTCGCCTGTGCCTTTAGGTTGCGAGAGGATGGCTGTCCTCCTTGGCGGGGCGGGGGAGAAATGATCACACACCCTGAGCCGGGCACGGGCGTGGGGACCCAGGACGGGACTGTTCAGCCACTGCACTGCCACCCTTTCATTGTTTTGTTCAGTGTTTTCTGGTTTTACTGCTGTTATTTTTTAATTTGCCGTCACTGTTTTTAAAGAGAAATCTTTACAGATCCAGAAGGGCAGGTTCCCGCACAGAGGCTAGAACCATCGTCCTGCAGTTTTCGGTGGTACCCGGGGAGGGCGGGGAGCATCTCTGCCTTCTCTGCGGTGACAGGTTCTAAGAAATGTGAGGACCAGGGGCCGTTGCCAGTCATACCCTCCCTCCCCAATAACAACGCCCTCCTCCTCATTGGTCGAACATTTTTTTTAATCCCCTGCCCTTTCCTTGTGGCTATCTGAATAATTCCTCACCCTGTTAAAGGGTGAAGCAGTTGCTTCTCAAACCCAAGTGTGTAATGTCAGGGATGCTCCCAGGCATCTCCCTGAGGAGAGGGGCCCCTCGCAGAGAGTAGGGGGTTCATTGACCCAAAGTGCAATCAATTACTTTTTAAATCCTGATAATGGGTATTAGTTACCTAAAGAGAGTAAGCCCCAATTGCACATGACAAGCTTGCGCTGAACCAGTGCAGAGTTCTCATCAGGCGTTGCTCTCAGGCTCACCCTAGCTCAGTTACCTGCTCGTGGTGACTAAAGCACCAGCCCAGGCAGGACACTCAGGAAAATTCCAGGACTTAGGGTGTCATGTGTGAGTTAGACGCTCTGGAGAACATCACATTTCATACTGTATTTACATGAGAAACCCACCCAGTCCCACCCCAGGTGGTCACACTTTCAGAAACTGGCCACGTGCAAGGCCTAGCGACACGGAGCATCCGCCCTAGGTCACTGCACTCGTTAATGATACCTAACCTGGGAGCTGGGGCAGGTTCTCTGTGTTCCCTGTCTCCTCCCCACTGATCACACTGCCTCCTCCTGTATTTCATCTCTGCCTTCAGTGCCTTATTTTTAAATGGTTTGCCTGCGCATCTGTGGCCTGTGCATTTGAGAACACCCTGACTCACAGCAATGTGTCACAAATGGCGTTTGGAACCCGCCTGCCTGCAGCAACCCACATTTTCATAACATTTCAAATATCACTCAAGTACCTGAATCTTCTGGAGTTGGCTGTTTTTTTAATTTTTTATATTGTGACTCTGCTGTTTCTATCTGAACTAAAATTACTGAATGCTGTCACTGATAGGTATAAATCATCAGTGAACAATGTATTTTTCCTGGCTAACCAAAAACAACTTGTTTATCCTATAAAATTTGTCTCTTTCAAGGAAAAAGGTGTTGAGAGTGATTTTTTTTTTTTTTCAGGGATTCACGGAACTGCTTCCTATTGACTTGATTAAAATTTTTGATGAAAATGAACTGGAGGTTTGTACTGTAAACATTTCGTATAAAGGCGATTTTTTTTAAGTATCTCATTCCTTCACAACTTGATATTTTAATATTCTCTGATGCATAATGTCCGAGCGGGTACGCGTAGATGAATTCTGCTGCAGGTCTCGTAGGGGCTCGTTTGTTTGCCAGTTGGGGACCAGGGAATAGCAGGAGTAGTCCCCTGTAGATCCCTGGCCCAGGAGAGGGCAGATCAGGGACCGAGCGGACGGGGAGAGGCCCGCTGAGCTGGGTTCACAGCCTGGCACTCGGGCTGGGGGTGTGGGGAGAAGCTGCTGCTCCCGGTAGAGCTGGGTGGTGGTAGCAACCAGCCGGGGTGGCGGCACCGCACCCCCAGGGCGGGGCTGCCTGAGGACCTCGGTCCTCCGCGCACCCACTGTGGCAGCCCAGTGGGGACCCGGCCAGGAGGCGGGTGTGAGCGTCCACGAGGGGCTGCAGAGCAGGGGTCGCCGTGAGCGTGACGTGCTCTGTGCTGAGTGGGGAAGCGTGCCGGAGAGCAGCAAGGTGGTAGCGGGAGGTGGCTTCATGTTCAGTCGTGCCAGCGTCTTTGTGTTGATGTGGGTGAGAACTAGGAGTCTGAAAAGCAGTCTCTCCGCCTCTGTGTCGAGAGAAACAAGAGGAGGAAGGCTGTGTCTGTTGAGAGGCTGTTGACGGGACTCAGTGGCCGTGTGTCCCGTGAAGCGTCCCCGTAGGCTGGCTTTCTGTTCTTTTACCTGAAGAAGGAAATGTCCAGATAGATGACGTCGTAGGAATCACGTAGAGGAAGCCCTTTGTTTGACAGGTGGGGAGACTGAGGCAGGGAGAGGTTAGTGACCTCACGGGGTCTTGGCATAGTCAGGCCTAGGAACCCGGTTTTCAGGCCTCTGGTTTAGTTCTTTTTCCATTTCACCCTGGTTGCCTGTGTGGGAGCATCGTTCGTTTGTCCACAGGAAGCCTGCCCTACGGAGGGCTAGGTAATAAGAAAAGTGGAGCCAAGCCTGGTAAGTCAGAGAAGCAATTCCTGCGTTCGGACAGGCCTGCAGCCTCAGGCCGCCGGGCAGGTGAGGTGATCGCCCTCGCCTGGTGGATCGGTCTGGGAAGATGAGTTCTTGCTGTCATAAAGTACTAATTCTGTTGGGGGCCGGGGGGTATTTTCAAATATTGAGACAGATGACCTCTCAGGAGAGGAAACAGCCAGAGTAATGAATGAGCAGATGTAAATGGAGCCTAAGAAAATCCATGGGCACGGAGCTGAGATTTGAGGGGTGGGGAAGGTGATTGATTTGGACTTTTAACTTCCGACGTGACATGCGGTGGCTGTACAAGTGTTGGGATCGGGTCCCCTTGTCACCTCCCTGTCTCTGATCTGCAGAGGCAGGCAGGCTGGGGAACACGCATTCCCCTTCGCTTGTTTCTGGGGGTCGCTGGCATATGTGGCTTCGCACACGACGCAGCGCTGGCCTTGAGAAAAGGCCTGTTCTCTGCTGTATTTCTCTGGCTTTCACGACGTGCCCCATTCACCTCTGGTCCATCTCTCTCCCAGCTGCTGATGTGCGGCCTTGGCGACGTGGACGTGAATGACTGGCGACAGCATTCTATTTACAAGAACGGCTACTGCCCGAACCACCCTGTGATCCAGTGGTTCTGGAAGGTAAGGCAGGGCCCAGTCCTGTGCTGGCTTCCCTCGGTCTTGCTGCTGGATTCAGGGCTGTGTTGGTACGTGGCCTGCTGGGAGAGAGCAGCGCGTCCCCGGCCCCCAGCCACAAGCAGCCCTCCCCGCTCCTTTCCTGTCGCTGCGGTGGACGGCAGAAGGCTGTCTTGAATCAGCCACACTGTCTTCCTCGCCCACCTATTAAAGTGCTTTTGTTTGAGGAAACCATTGAGTAGGAGGACCCTGAAAGGCAGATAATTGGATTCAGGGATTAGAACTAGTCCTCCAGAGTGTGAATGAGAACTGGGAGGCATCTCAGGGCAAAAATGTGCTTTGGGGCTGACGTTTCCAAGATGCCATTTTGGTTTAAAAAACTATTTTCCCAACTTTTTTTTGTTAATTCCAACAGACATTTTGATCTTTACATCTTTCAATCAAAGACGCAGATGAAATCTGATTTACTCTCTAAAGGCTAGTATTTGCACTGTTCGTTATAGGAGGGACATGAAATAGGAATGAGTGGGTTCAAAGGAAAGAGAGTAAACTGACTTTAAAAGAACAATTACAGGGGAAAAAAGTGCTGATTATTTACATACAGAAATAAGAAATTGTTGAATTCGTCTTAATTTCTAAATATGTATTATTAGTAATATTTCAAGTGCAACAGAGAAACATAGAGAAAAGGAAGAAAGCAGAATCTTTAAATCCTAAAATCTTAATCCATTCTCAATCAGCTTTGATTTTGGATTTTTTTTTTTTAATGTCAATTCAGGTAACTTCACCAGTGAAGCCAACTCAATTCTTAGAATAATTCAGATATGTAAGGTACACAGATTATTTCAGAAGCCTAGCCTGGCCTCTGTTTTTCTTTCTTTTTCTGAAGTGTTGTCTTTAGAGAATTTATCTGCAATCAGAAATGCTGCCTCATAACCTGGGTTCCCCTCCTCAAACTGTGTGTATTTCTAACTGGCTCGGGGGAACTGGCCAGCCTCACGTACAGAAACGTGAGCTCGGTGCTGTCAACGAGTTTGCTTTTTTTACCACTTATTTTGACCAGTTGGCAGATGATGAAGGAGACGTTGTGATCTCTTGCTTTCTGAGATTACAGAGGCCGGTATTGCGGTAGCCATTAAAAAAAAAAAAATGTTTTCAGAGTCAACTGTCTAGGTCTTATACTGCAGTATAAATAAGGTGACGTTTTGACCGCCTGCGCTGCAGCACACGTGCCGCGTGGGTGTAGTGACTTCCTGCCTCCGTTCGTAGGCTGTGCTGCTGATGGATGCTGAGAAGCGTATCCGGTTACTACAGTTTGTCACAGGGACGTCCCGCGTACCTATGAATGGATTTGCCGAACTTTATGGTGAGCAGGGTACCATGGGATATCATCCTCCTGCCGAGTGTTTCTATCCAGGCATCCGCCGCTGCCCAAGAAGACTCTGCCTCCCAGGCATCTAGCCACGTGGGTTTTGCATGGACCCAATAGACGTACATCACGTGAAGAGATGGGGCGGCGTGCCGTCACCTCGGCTGTTTGTGTAGTTACCTTTATATAAAAGCAGGGGGTGGTTTTTTGTTTTTGTACAGAGAGCCGTAAGATTGGTCTTCTCTTTTTTCTTTCTTTTTTGTTGTTTTGTTTGTTTTTTGTTATATCCTCAAAAACAACTAGATTTTGTAGAATCGTCCATATGGTTGGTTGTAAACTGAACATTGAAAGCCCTCCTCCCCTCTGTGAGGCAGAATTCTTCAGTGCTTACTGTAAATTAAAAAATCAGTTTCTGCTCTGCATAGTAAAGGTCACGACGTTTCAGTTTTTGCCCCAGAAGTGGTTTTAAATTTAAACTTCCAGGGTTGGACCGAAAGGCTGTAGCTGTCCGCACGTCCATGTGTTGTCATGTCTGCTCTGTTCAGCTTGGCACGATTCCATTCTGGTGGCGACACAGAGTCTGTGTCCTGAGGTCGTGCAGACTTTTTCTTCCTCTGTTGTTAAATACTGACTGTTATGTCACAGTCACAGAGGGGTCCCCAGGCTCACCCCCAGGCATGCCCTGCCCACCCCTTCCTTTCCTTCAGCCCCTCCTTCATCTTGTTCTAGTGCCTTGAGCACTCTTAGCGTGCATGCATTTATTTATTTATTTATTTATTTTTGTCTAGGTTCCAATGGTCCTCAGCTGTTTACAATAGAGCAATGGGGAAGTCCTGAAAAACTGCCCAGAGCTCACACATGGTGAGTGACAGAAAACCACACAGTTGTGGACAAACGGTATTTTAAACACTTAGCTGTGTATGATGCTGGGCTACAGGCGAGAGTGCTACATTCCCTGCCCATTCAGCATTTAGAGCACAAACTGTCAGTGGTACAGGTGGAAATATAAATCGTGCAGTGATGCTAATGAAATGAAGCCACGGTTTGAATGGGCCTGGTTTTTTTGGTATGTGAAGGGTTAAGTCCCCCTTCCTGCTTCCTGTGGGGAATTCCTCCTCCAAGCCCCAGCCTTCCCTAATTATTCTGGGAAGCAGAGACTTCACTATATATTCTCCCCACGTGGATACGACAGCTCCCAACCTCTGAACAGATTGAGTTTTTACTCCAACCTTAAATGGTTTAGGAGCATGGATGAAATTCCCCATAGCAACAGGTTTGTAGAAGGCCTCCATGGCTGTGCAGAACCCATAAGTCTCTGGGATTTAGTAATGTGCGTCAGGCCAGGGAGACACGTGCTGGGTACAGCCGTGCTCAGAAGGCCTCTGGGATGCAGGGTGGGAGGAGGCCTTCCTAGAGGGAAACGCCAAGGAGTTTCGTGAAACCCAGCACAGAGAGGACCTCAGGAGCTCTCAGGGAGCTCCTGCCACTCCAGCTCCAGTGTCCCTTGGGTTGGTTCCCCCACAGGATTTGATTTCTTGCTCTTAGGAAGCAGGTGGAGGGGCGCCTGTGGATGGTCAGCCACCAGCATCCTCCTTTCACACAAGAAGTGGGGCTGCCGAAGCCTCTGGGCCGTCCTGTGCAGCCCGGCACAGCTAGCGGAGAGGTCTCATCAAGATGCATGTGTGGAAAATGGGCTGTGGACGGTTTTTTGCTTCTGTTTGATTCCCTTACCTCGACGGAAAGCACGTTTCTCCCCATTTGAACCATTCATAGGACTCTCAGTGGAAGGGATGTGGTCCGTGCCTGTTGGCGCCGGGAGAACAGGATGACTGGCTAAAACTGGTCGATGGCCAGAACAGTGTCCCTGATCCTCTGCCTTTATTCCCAGGGGAGAATGTTTGGGCCCATTTGGAGCTTTTATTCCAAACAATATCAGAGTCAAATGCCGCTTTCTGGGCTCGTGGGCCTTCATTTGAAAGGCAGCCAGCACTGAGCTGAGCCCCAGGACTGTCAGAATATGGGCAGGGCCCCCAGACTCAGACAGGAGTGCAAGCTCTATCCCTGGGCACGGCCGGCCTGCGTGGGCCCGGCCCTTGACCTTGATGGCAGCCTGAAGTACACTCTCAGCGTTCGTGGGGGCTCTTGGGAAGCTTGCTCGTGATCTCATCCTTCACAGGCTCCCAGATCACAGCGTTTGAACTGAATCTGCCAGGATTAGAATCTGCAGTTAAGCTACTGCCTCGGTGATACGGTTCACTTTCTCTCCAGACTCTTCAAAGAGAACCGAGTAATTGAGTGTTCATCCTTCGTTCCTCTGTGACCATATAGACAGATATCTGGCTGTTGAATTCTTCTGTTTCGGAGACTACATGCTGAGCCACCACTAAAATACTGCCCAGATGAGACCCTGAACTCAGTGGTTCTCAACCTTGGCTACACATTGGAGCCACCTAGAAAGCATTAAAACACACACACACACACACACACACACACACGTGCGCGCACGCAAGGGTACCACTTCCAGAGATTTTTACCTACTTGATCTGGTGTGTGACGTGGGCCATGGGATTTTCAGAGCTGCCCAGGTGGTTACGGAGGACAGCTAGGCTTTAGAATCACTGCTCTTCCGTCGGAAGGACAGAGGTCTACCCAGGAGGAAGCAACCCTGCTGGCTCTTACCGAAGTCGCTCTTCTCTGTGTGTCACAGGATTAAAGCAGCCAAAGAGTTTATTCAGTGATACTGCCCCCAAACGAGGAGGAGAGAGCTAGTTCTGCTGGAGCCATGCCGGCTGGTGGGGTGGGACTTGCTCTGTTTTCTCTGCTGTGGCTCTCCTGCTGTCACACAGGAAGCACGCGCTCTGCTGGCTGCTTCACAGCGACAACCATACCTGTGGCTGAGTAAAGTCTAGCCATGTGTGTGTTTCGTCTCTTCCACGTTTTATGAAAATATAAAGTACACAATTAGGCTTCAGGATTAAAACCTGATTTACTAGGAGCGCAAGGGCTGGGGGAGCTCGTTCTTCCTGAGCCTCCGTGAAGCTCTCGGGTATAATTGCTGAGTGTCTGACATTAAAGGGCTTCATTCCTTCGTTCTATCAAAGGTCACTGCTCGGATATTTAAAATTCTGCTTTACTGAGAATCACGGACCCACCTAAAAATAATCTGCTTCAGCCCACACGTCTTCCGCACGATGAGGCTGCAGCACTGAGGGTAATGAGGTCTCAGCTAGCTGGTGGTGGGCCAGCCCTGTCTCCTGATGTCAGAAGTAGTGGTAGCATTTATTAAGCACTCTGTCTCAGGCATCGCCCTGGGCATGTCACAGTGATTCTAGAGGTAGGTCGTGTTACTGCCCGCTTCTTACGGATGAGGAAACTGAGGCACAGAGTGCCAACATAATTCTAAACCTCAGCTCTTAACACTCCCGTTTGCCTGTCCCTCTCCAGTATTTCTCGAACTTGAATAACATATGGGCCTTTTTTAAAGGGAAAAAATGGCCACAGATCCTTGAAATCCCACAGGGACTGCAGGCCCTGGACTGTGAAATACCAGCTTAAAGTCAAGAGGACAGCCACCTCTTGGGAAGGGCTCTTGTGAGTGGAGCCTGCAGGAGTGAGATTCTGTGCCTGTCACTGGTGAAGTGATGCTGGAGATCTCACCATCACAGTGAACCCGACATTACTTCTTCAGGGCTGCTGGGTTCCTGAGACCCCTGGCTGGAGAAGCGCAGTGTTCTGCTCTGCTGTGTCTTCTGGTGCTTGGTGACTGTTGGAAAAAAGCCTCAGAGCTCAGTGTGTCTCATGAAACACTTTAGGGGTGTTTAAAGGGCCACACGGACACGTGTCTGTTTCTTACTGCTGCTGGCAATCATTAGCTTTTACAACGTAAAGAAGTTGTTCTGCTCGTGCTTGGAAACCTATGTCAGTGCCAAGAGGGAGCAGTTTTAAATGCTGAGGCAGCGGAAGCAGATCTCGGCTTTGGAGCCATCCTGGGGCTGAATCCTGGCTCTGTTGCTTACTGTGTGACCTTGGGCAAGTTACCTAACCTCTCTGGGCCTCGAATTCCTCCTCTATATAGGGATGAGGCATTACCTACCTTACAGGCTAGTTGCTAGGATTCACTGAGGTGATAGATGAAAAGTCCTTAATGGTGCTGGCACGGGGCAATTGCTCCACAAGTGTTAGCTCTTCCTAAAGCATCAAGAACTAAGGTGCGCGTACACGTGCACATGTGTGTGGCCATCGTCGTGACAGGTGCCCCCCAGCAGCCCCCCGACGTGGGCATCAGTTCTGTGTCTGGGGCTCCAGCTCCTCATGCCCCATGGGCGCCAGCGGTGAATGGTGAGTGTGTGATGGCCGTGGTCGCTGGCTTTGGGTGCTTGCCGTGCCCAGACCCCCTTCATATATTCTGATCTGAGCCTCCCAGCACCTTGCAGCAGTCTCCCCATTTCACAGAAGAGCAGACAGATGCAGAGAGGGAGGTGACTTGCGTGAGATCACACAGCTGGCAGGTAGCAGAGAGCTAATTTGAATTCAGTCCTGTGGACAAGTGCAGTCCTTTGTTCACAGAGGTCACGTGTATGTCTGGAGGCCTCACTGTCACTAAGGTGACTTGTAACACCTCTGCCAAAGCCCCCAGGTAGGTAGGGGCTTTTTACAAATGCAGCTTTTCACGTGCCGATGACTTGCCTGACTTTGGTTAGAGGGTAGCTCAGCATCGGGGTCCCAGAGCTGCAGGCAGCCTGGGTTCTAGTCTCGCATCTGTGGTGCTATCAAGGGTGAGACCTGGGGCACATTGACCCACCTCTGGGCTCCAGGACTCATCACCTGCCTCACAGGACTGTGCTGAAAACAAAGCAAGATGCTACCGTGGAGAACCACGGGGCTTCCTAAAATAGTGTCGAATGAAAGAGAGCGTTAGAAACAGACACAGCCTGTTTCGAGGGTTTTGACATCGAGCATGTGTCGGTTACCTCGCCTGTCTTGTCTCCCTTCCCGGCAGGGATTGCCAGGATCCGCGTTTGGTCCTAGTAGAGAGGTTTCATGGACTACTAGAAAATTCTTTTCTCTTCCCCTGTAAGTTAATATAAATATAGCACATTTGGTGCAGGCAGTGTCATTGCTGGAATTTACTTTTTGATAATCAGAAATATTTTTGCTAGTTGAGACTTTTATATCCTCTTGCTAGAACATCAAATGCCCCCTTAGCCAAATCTAGGAAGTGCTGGTGTAACTAAAGGCTAGGGATGATGGCTTTTTACCTATGCTTTTTTGGTTACTTTTGCAGCTTTAATCGCCTTGACTTACCTCCGTATGAAACCTTTGAAGATTTACGAGAGAAGCTTCTCATGGCTGTGGAAAATGCCCAAGGATTCGAGGGGGTGGATTAAGCACCCCCTGCCTCCAGGTGGTTGCTCTTCAAGCAAGTCCTGCTTGCACTTTTGCATTTGCCTAACAGACTCTGCAGAGACGCTGGGCCGGCGTGGCGCGGCGCAGGCTCCTGGAGCAGAGCCTCTGCCATGACTTGCCCCCGTGCTGACATGGGAACCCAGTCCCAGGTCGCGTTCCTGCATTTTCCACCACAAATTACCAACTGGTTGATGTGTATACTAATTACATTTCAGGAGGACTTATCTATTTATGTTGTGCCTCTGTAGGCCAAGCCCTTAATAAATATTTTACATACTTTATAATGACAGCGAATGGAATTAATCACTCTACAGGTATAGTATTACAATTCATGTTTACTTTTTAAAATCATTTAGACCGATTTGCAGATTTTATTTCACTACAATTAAAGACGTCTCATGTACTTGGAAAAGTGAGCATATTTTTTTTGTATTTGAATTTCATGCCAGGTTTAATGTCAGTGACAATTCTTATTTTTAAAGTACTTGGACAGCCCCACCCCCTACCTGATTAGCATTGGAAGAAGGACTTTTGTCCAAAAGCCTTCTATAGACAAATACTTGGAGAGAATTTAAACTATAACATTAGGCATCATGGCAGTTTTTTCCATGCTCAGAGTAAAAACAAACGGGATATTACATTTTTTGTACAAATTTAGCATAATAGCTACAGGCTGAGAGAACTGTAACATAGCATGACAAAATTTGTGTTGACTTGAAGGAATCACACCATTATTCCTTAGAAGTAATTACGTGTGCTAGAACACATCTGAGGCAGGGTTGGACTATCATTTCTCGTAAGAGAAGCTACTTAACCCTTCCTGATGCTGTACAGTCCTTCTATCATATTTTCCTCTTTGCTGTTCATAGTAGAGACACTTGAACGAAACTTGGCACCGCGTGATTTGAAACTGGAAACCAGAGCTGTGCAGTCTCCTGTTTGTATGCGTTCGCTGATGGTAGCTAAATAACCAGCTTGTGTTCTAACTGCACCAATTCTGAAGGCACTTTATGTACTACATGGAGGTCATATCTGGTTTTGTTTCTGTTTTTTGTGGGGTTTTTTTTTTCATAAGCATTGAATGTGATGATGATTTCTTCTCTCTGCACACACCTTTCTGGTGCAATATCTATCAATTGTGAATCTGGCTGCTCATGTATAAAACCTGGCTGTAAAGCTGAGCCTACAGACCTGTCCTCACCAATCGTTCTGTGATTTCTACTCCACTGCAAAGATTAATAGACACTTAATCTCACCGGGTTTCGTTCCCGATGACATGTTGCATGCTTCCATACCATGTACTGCCCGAGTTGTGTCTGTCGGGTGCTGGGTTAAAAGCGCAAGAGAAGACTTGATTTGATCCCCTGACATCCGGCTCTTCAGCTGGCCCTGGTGGGGATGGAGGGTTCTGCGGGATTCAATTCTTGGCCGCTTGTGAGTCCCCGTTGTAGAATTCTGTCATGTTTTGAGAGAACACCTGAGGCAGGGCAGGAGGCCAGCAACCCTGCTGTCCTTCCTAAGCGGTGTTGTCCTCGACCCTGCAGTGGCAGTCACAGGACAGTAGACATCTCAGCTCTTGCCAGTTGTAGAAAAGACAAAAAAAAAAAAGTCGTGGTTTCAGGGCCTCCGTTTAGGATCTTTTGGTGTTACAAGCTCATTTTACCCGGCTCTGGGTGGCTTGTGGGAAGCCGTGAATGTTTGTGGTTGTAAAGGAGTTGTCTGAAGCGGTGCAGAGGCCTAGGTGGCTAAAAGAGGGTGAACTTCTACAGAGCGGAGGAGGGTTCCCTTTTTATACTGATTTTTAGAAATCCAGTAGTGATCAAAAAACCTAGGTGTTGAGTAATTAGAAAAAAATATCGCTCGTTATTCTTACCTATTGGTGGGATTTTTTTCCCCATTGTACAATACAACAAGTGTCTCAGTGGCAAACGTCCCCCGTCTTGTAGCTCCTCAAGTCCAGACTCGGCTTTCTTTTTATGATTTATGCCAGAGCCTGGGAGAGCAGTATGCTTGGATGGGTTCTGAGAGTGAGTGTGTAATTATAGGTGGAGAAATCCAGTGATTCCTGTGTAAGAACTGGGATTCTTCTGTCATTTTGTAAACTATTCCCAAAAATTCAGAATAGTCACTAAATGCCAATTAGGCAAAGTATTGAAAATATGAAAGAAAACCCATTCTAATTTCTGTGCCAAGAACAGATAAAAAATTACCAAAAGAGACCCCGCCAGCAATACTTGAAAGGCAGTAATTGTGAATGACAATTCGGTTCATCTGTACCTTAATATCTGATTTCAGTGACAGCTCAAAAGTGTTGGGTTTAGAGTTTGGGGGTTTTGGTTTTCTTTTTTTTAATCCAAATGTTTCCCTAGTTCTCATCAATTCTCAGTGTTTCACTCTTTGTCCAAAATGGTCACCTATCTTGTTTTCTCTCAATCCTGATGACCACTCTGTCACCTTCACGACATAATCACAGAAGGCAGTAAGGAAAATGCACAGCCCACGCCAGTCAGCAGGCCTGGGGAGGAGGGCAGTGTCGCCTCATCTAGTTGTCCTCAGCAGTGATGCTACTCCAGGGTCTCTAATAGCCTCTGCGTTCTTAGAAATTACCTGAATCTAGCTTTTTCAGTTCCCTGAAAAAGAGTTGTTATGGGCCATTTTGCCTTGAGGTTAAGAAGTAAGTTGCAGAGTTTGCATATTGCATGTTGAAAGTCTTTTAAATGTCAGGTATCACAGCCACGTGTAAAAGTTCAGCCACGTGTAAAAGTTCTAGGTGTTTCTATTCCTGCCTCTTGTCAGCCTTTAGATGAATTTGGATTAGCTTCAGGTAGCGTGCTGCTTTTCTACCTGCTGCCTCTGGAACAGAAAACAATGAGGCCTTTGTCTCAGCGCTCTTTCTTTTTTCCTGAAATACTTGCCATTATTTACCAAAGGCCCTTCGGTAGCTAATATCAGATATTCCCTGAGGTCAGATGACAAACGCCTAAAGCAGCCTGACGTGGATTATTCCTCCCGTAGAAGGATGCGGTGACGGATTCTGAGAGAAATGGTTTTCAAAATATTTGAACCACTTTCTACATCTCGCATTGTTAAATAGACAACATGTACTGTTGCTGTGTGATCTCACCAGTTCCAAATTGGCTCTCTGGAAAAGCAAGTTCATATGCAGCAAGTTACTAATTGTTCTAACAGTGACTAATTGCTCCACACGTGACTCTGTCTTCCTCTTGCATCTCACCTCTGAAATTTCAGAATCTATAAAGAGAGCCTGGGTTAATCAGTTCTCAAGCCCCCACCAGGCCCTTGTACGAGTGCTCCTCTCTGTTTGCTGTTTCCTCCTCACCCTGACTCTGCACCCCTGCACTGACTCTGGTGTCATTTTATGCCTTGCCGGTAGGGGGCGCTGCTGTGCAGGGTAACTGCCTGGCCTACTCCCTTCCCGACACCCAAGAGGTCCTGCACTACCTCTGTCTTATTCAGACTTCGGGGTACATCTTGATAACTCAAGTCAAAACTGCCAATTTTAGGTCTGAGATGTGTTTCTTTTTTTAAAAAAATCCTTATAAACTCCACTTTGTACTTTAGATTTTAAAACTGGGAAGAAAATGTGATATACTTTGGACCACTTTTTTTAATTCATCAAAGCCTTAATGAACAGTGTATATACACTTGCATACGCACCCCACCCCCCCAAACCCCAGAGTGTTTTCAGTGCGTCGGAGACAAAGCTGTAGCATTAGGACGCGAGCTTGTATGTTTCCTGGGAAAGGAGAGCTTTCTGTTGGTACAGAATTTTCCAAGAAAACCTCTCATTAGACCTCTCCCCGTCGTTAAAGGTGTTACGTGCAGAGCAACGCATGTTTAAGATGCATGTCTTTTTGTTGGTTGGTTTTGTGTTTGTATGAGTAATGATAGAGTCTGATGACATTGGTGACAGACCTCTGTGTACTACCTTCTCAACCTGTATCAGTGCATTGTAAACCTTCTCATGACCATGACCCTGTGTCCACAGACATCTGTGCTCCTATATAAACCAGTTTGCCCCTCTTCCTCAGACGAATTTCACCTAGATTGTCACGGTTTCCTTCATGGTAACTTTGCATAACTTTGTTCTTCCTTCAGTACCATGTATGTTATATATATATATATATATATATATATATATATATATCTCTACACGTACATATGCTGTCCAAATATATCTTTATATATTTGTGTAGCATTTCTACACCTACCTTGAAGAATCTGGTTTCGAAAGGGCGTGAGAGTTTAGTCCCTTCACAGTTTTCTCCAGGCTGTGCCCTGAGAATTCTGACACTCAGAGCCTGAGAGCACCCCAGGAGGAGGAGGATATAATATGCCATCATCTCTCAACTCAGCATCTATTATCAAATCAAACATGAACAAACAGTGACTTCTAAGGTGAAAAAAAGTTTCAAGCATTCCAAATGAATTCTCAATGTTTCATAACTTTTTATTATAAAACCACCTCCTAATATAAAGCCAAGTACCATTTGATACAGTGATTAAAAACCAAACAACTTGGGAAATTTTTTTAAAAGACAACTCTGGATAAATGCTCATTTTCACAATCAGAATAGCTTTAAAATGTGGTCAAATTTGATACACACAGAAAATGTTTTGTTGAACAAATCCTTTTTGGTTTTCGTTTTTCCTGGGAGATCTAAAAAGAAATTGTGGATTCTTTTCCTGACAGCAAAAGAGTAATGTGACAAAATGAAGTTGTTGTAAAGAAGTGATGCAACTTGTCAAATATTTAATAAAGAATTATGGAAGCTGGAACTTTTTCTACATCAGGTATTACAGGTTGTCTGATTTAAAGCTTCTTTGTGAGTGCATTGCCTTAATTGTCTCAGGGAGGGGGGTATTTAAATGCCTGCAGATGTATAGATAGTATATTCATTTCCTTAATCTCCCTAAAAGTCCCACATCTTTAAAAACATCATTAAAGGCTTCCCAGAACACGTGGCTTGAGGTTAATGGGATGCACCTCTATTCTTATCCATCTGCCTTCTTATTAAATTTGAGAATTAATGACCTGATGGATTACCCAAGTGGTAATATAAAGTCCATTCCTGGAAAGGCATATTTCACCTCTAGTTTTTATCTGACTAACCCTCAGTTTACGTCAGTAATGAAGCCCAAGACGGTACTCAGAAGGGAGATGCTATCAAAATCCAGGTCTCATGTCAATTCCCTGATAAAACATGTAGACTCCTCAAATTGTTTTTCTTTAGTACTAAGCCTCCTCTTGATGGCCTTAACTTGTCCCCTCAGGGACTGCCAGGAGGTAACATCCCAATCAGGAAATAATTTCCTCCCGGTTTCCTGCTACTTGTCTCTTTCAGTTGGCAGTAGAAAGTATCTTGCTGAAAAGGTGTCAGCATTCTAAGTTCCTGCGGCCTCCTCCAGCCTTACAGGAACAGGCCAGGGAGGTACTGGCGGATAGAGCCGCTCTGAACTTGTGTGTTTTCATTCTCCGAGGAAAACACAAATGATGAGATATAGGAAATAGAGGAATAAATCATCATATGAGTTACACGGTTGCTAGGTTAGTGAGCACACCCTGCTCTGAAGCCACGAGTGATCTGGGCACTTCTGAAACTCTAGAGTCCCTGGTAAAAGTTGGTGGTGAGCATAGGTATCCAGGGATTCTCATCGCTGTGGTTGGCTCTGGGGAACCACATTCAAAGGGGTCCCTGGACATGAGAGGGCGGACGGCACTCTCCCATCCCTTTGGTGCTCCCTCATCTGGGAGACAGCACTTCTCAAAACTGAGTTTCCAGAAGATTCGGGCTGTGGGATCTCTTAAGTATATATAGGACTTAAATTGGACCGGAAAACAAAATGATGGTGCCTTTTATTAAGACCCAATATGGACTCCTTCATAAGCAGACTGCAGGACGCTGGCGCTGCCTAGGGGACCCCCGCTAGTGGGGATCGAGGACGGGGAGACCCAAGATTCCCTTTGTAGAGCTGAGCTCAGGCCCAGCCTGGGGAAAATTAGTCCAGTCAGCCTGTCGCCTTCCTGCTCAACATGTCTGTAACACCCCAGCTCCCCCCAGCCAGTGTCCCACCCAGGCTGTGCCTCCTTCCCTCTCCCTGCAACTCCCGCGTCCACCCTGGCAGCAAGTCACAGGTGACAGAGGATGACCTTGACAGGAAAGCGGTGGAGAGGCCTCCCCCTGCCGCTGGGCAAAGTGGCATCTCCCCTCAGCTGGGCCTTGGGGTGGGGGCGCCCCCAGCACCCAGTGCCTCAGAGAGGAGGTCAGAGCTCCCCCCCCGCCGCCGTGTCTCAGCCCAGCCCAGCCCAGGTCCTGCACTTGCAGCAGCAGCTCGTGACTCCTCTGTGTCCACCCGCTTTACGTTGGAGTCTGAGCTGCCGGTGCTAACTTAATCCCGTCCTTAGCCAGGTGTCTGGCCAACGTGCCACTTCAGGTGCCCTCGTAACGCGTCAGTGGGGCCCCGTCACCTGCAATTCTGCAGCCTCGGGGCATTGCTCACTGTAGGAACAGGACACAGAGCCTCGGGGAGAGGGGCTTGGGGCCCTGACGATGGGAGGGGAGAGTACACATTTCCCCCCAAAACACTTCTGCTCGCCTCACCTCACCCTAATGCTTGGGGAAAGCCTTTTTTTTCCTCTCTGCAGGAGACGTTTGCTTGCAGATAAGTTAGCTTGGAAGGGGTGTAGAGGTGTGCAGTAAGGAAACCTCCAGCCTGAGCCCTGACGATGACTGACAGTGGAGAGGCACATCCTGCTGTAATTTAAGGGAAATTATACATTCAGGCAATTTCTAAGCAATACCGTGAGTTTTACATACCGTTCCTATAGAATTGGGACGTTACCAATTTTCAATCCTTCGTGGCCTTGTTCAGACTGAATAACAAGACCAGCTAAAGGCAGACCATTCGGCACTGCTGCGTGCCCAGTGCTTACCAAGATTTAATCACACGATTGCGGAATGTCTGATCCAGAAGGGCCTTGGCCGTGTGGGTCCCGCTTCTTGCTCCTGAGCACCCCCTACGTGCTGGTGCTGTTCGCCCGGAGGACCAGGATTGGGCCTCACTTGTTGCCTTCGGGGACGACCAGGGCAGCCCTGCAGAGATCCGGGATGACGGCCGTGGGTGCCCTGCTTTCCTGGCAACTGCAGGCCCCCAGGGAGGGGGCAGTCAGCGTCTCGTGCTGCCCCCGTGGCTCCCTGGGGGCTCGTGTGACCTCACCCTGTCCCTTCCCTCCAGCGGCTTGTCTGCAGCAGAGGGGCTGCTCTTCACTGAGCTTGGGGGAGAAATGAGGGCAGGAGGGGCACTAACAACCCAGCTGGGGACAGACAGCCACTCTCAGCCTTGACGCCACCCCTGGCAGAGTCAGACACAAGGTCAGGGTCAGACCCATCAGTGTCCTGCCTCAGGCAGAAAACCCGGATTTTCAAGGGAACCCTGCAAGCACGTCAAGCTGGTCTCATTTCCTAAACCCCTCAGGGTGGAGCCAAGTTCAGGAGGCTCCACGGGAGGAAAGGGCCAGAGCTCAGAGGGGTGCTGGGTGCACCCCAGGCAGCCTCTTGCTTCCAAGCCAACGACACCAGGATGATTTAAAAAGCTTAAATCAACCTCAGGTAACATCATCCCAGCAGGGAATGAATCTTGATGAATATCTGCAGGAAATTTTGTCTCTTGCTAGTAGAGGGCCAGAGCCCACCTCTACATCTGGGTTTCCCTATGTCTTTCTCCAAACACAGGAGAAGCCCTTGAGCAGAGTAAGGGCCCCGACACACTGAGCACAGAAGCTTTGTGGCTGTTGGGGCTCCCCCCACCCCAGTACATGCTCCACAGGCTGGACAGTAAATAGAATGTGGAAGCGGAGGGGCTGATCCTGGACGCTGATTCCAGCCATCCCCTGCGACAGGACCTTCTGCAGCCCCCAGGCAGAGGTGGTGGGGGGAGGGGGTGCTGTGCGGGTAGCCAGTGCAAGGCTGTTCAGGAAGGTCAGGACCAGAGGGGTAAACCACCCCTCCCCCACCCTGGCCTGCCCAGTCACATGGCCACAACTAACTGCCAGGAAGGCTGGGAAATACTTAGCTGTGCCCAGCAGACAGGACAAGGAGTTTGAGAACAAGCAACCTTCAGCATCTCTTTGCAGAATGAATTTCCCCTTGGGATAGAGGTCTTGCTGGCATTTGCCAAGCCTCTGGAATCTTTGATTTACTCTCTTAGGATAACAGCACTACTATTTACCATAAATCTCCACATCAGTCTAATAAGGTAGATATTATCACCCTCAACTTACACACGAGGAAACAGACCAGGAGGGCAAGAGTCGTACAGAGGAGAGATCTGGACCCAGGTTGTCTGACTCAAAGCCTCCATTCAGCTTCCCACTCGGGCCCATCTCCATCCCCTCCACCAAATCTCCTCTCAGAGGCAAGAGCCCAGACACTCATTTACACTAAGATGTACATGACTGATCAGACGAAATGCATGGCCCCTTCTAGAAGTCCTCAAACTCCAAAGGTGAAACTTGGCTTCAACCAACAGGAATAAAGATAGAAATTATGGCATTGAGGTATCCACAAACTGAGTGGAGGAGGGCTGTTGAGGGCAAAGGCCCTGTTTCAAGCCACAAAATCCACTGTGCACAGAGGACACCCACCTGAAAAGACAGCCTGTTCCAGGGACAACCCCAGCCCCTCGCAGGAAGCCGCTCTACCTCTCTGGCCGCCGCTCCAGGACAACTCTCTCCACCTATCAAAGCAAGGGCCTCATATTTTCCAGATTTCGGGGCAACACGAACATCCCTTAGTCCAATGGAGTTGAAGGACCATAGGGGCTGGAGACCGAGGGCTAGATTCTCTACCTCGGGAACTATTTGATAGAGTACCGGGATGTACATTTTCTAAAGAGTTTCTGTTTGTTAAAGGATTTTAGATGTTAACCTAAATTTAATATTATGTGTGGTGGGAAGCTTGGGTTTGGGATTTGTCTTTTGAATCCTAATTATTCAGAGAGCTCCTCCGCCAGTGGGGTCTTCTCCCCTCCGACCCCCAGCCTCACCGCGCTCTAGTCCATCCACCCCCTCTGGCCTTCCTTGCGGCCTGTATTTACTCAGAAGATCCTTGCTTGTCCATCAGTTGAGGTTATCAGGGGACATGCCCTCCCCATCCTAATGAGCATTTAAACAAAACCCAGGCCTTTGAACCCCGGACTCCAGTTAAAAAGTAACTGGGGATTGGATCAATAGGAGACAAATATTAGCTGTGGAGGCCAGAGAGGCAAAGTGTTGGGAAACAGCCACTGCTGGTGACATGGAGTGAGCAATGGTCATACCTGTCTCGGAGGTCCAGGACCCTAAGGACCCCCGGTGACCTTGGGCCAGTCATTTCCTTGCTCTACAAGTTGAGCATGGAAGCCACCAGCCTTTCAGTTCGCTGGCAGACAACTCCATAGGTCTGGATGGCGGCCATAGCATCCTGAAGTGTGTGCCCTCTTTCTCTCCCTTCCTCAGCCATCCTGCACTCTGGTTAGCTTGCCTCCAGCTCCAGCACACCACTGGGCTGTTCACTGTGTCCGCGACTTGCCCTAGAGCTGCTGCCTGGTGCTCAAGGCCATCCAGGGCATTTGGGCAGCAGGAGAGCAGAGTTCCAGGTGGCCCCACCTAACGCCGCTTTCCCAGTCTCCATCCTGCCCCGCGATGGGCACTGTTCACTGTCATCGCGCATTTCTTCTTCCTCAAAACTCTATCTTGGCTTCCATGACATCTCACTCTCCTGATTATTCTCTCCCTCTCGAACCACTCCCCTAATGTCAGTGTTCCTCCAATACTTTGTTCTTGGTGTCCTCTCTCTCTCTCTCTCCCTCCCCCCACCCCACCACCTCCCCTTGTGGCTTAAAACTATCACAGCTACATGCGCAATGACCACATCAACCTCTACTTCCAACCCCTCCCAGAGCCCTCAATGCTCATATCCAAATCCTGTTGGACGTCATCTTGGGATGTCTCCCAGGTCACTCAGACTCAAAGTGTCCCACTCTAAACCCGCACTGCTTTCAAACCTCTCCTCTTTGTTTCTAAATTTCTTTAGATTTGTACCCTGGTATCTTCCAGGCATCCACATTGGGACTTTATCTTTGACCTTTCATATGGCCTTGTTCCCCAAGGGAACAAAGAGGGCCAGAGTTCAGTTTTCTGTTCACTCATTCATTCAACAAACATGCACTGAGTGGCCATCATGTACCACATACTTGCAGAGGCTGGGAATACAGCAATTCAAAACAAAAACAAAACAAAAATCCTTTCCATCAGAAAATATATATATTCTAGTGGAGGCAAACAACAGATACATAAATAAGTAAAATGTATGTTGCATGAAATGTTGATAAAACCAAGGAAAGCAAGCAGAGGAAGAAGGTAGGATGGGAGGGAGCAGATCTAGATAGAGTGGATCAGGATAAAGATCTCGAGGTGAGAGAGTCTTGGGGTGACTTGGGGAAGAGCATGTGGGGACAGAGGAACAGCAAATATAAAGGCCCTAAGAAGGATTGGGATTTAAGGTCAAGGCCCTTTTGGAATATACTAACATTGAGTCAGCTGTCAGACTTCCAAGTGAAGAGGTCAAGAACAAGGTTGAACATGGAAATTCAGGGAGAGTTCCAGGCTGGAGATACCAACTTAAGTGCCATCAGCATGTCGATGGAATTTAAAGCTGAGTCTGAGAAGGATGGATTCGCAGACTGGAAGCAGAGACAATTAGGAAGGAAGGAGTGGCCCGAGAGGAGGGAGGAAAGCGGGAGCCCGTGGTGTGCCCGAGGCCAGGAGAAGAGAGCTTATTGATGGAGGCAGGGAGACCACGTGTGTCAAGTGCTGCTGGTAGGTCCCCAATACAAGCACTGAGAGGGGACCACTGGAATTGGCAATGAGGGTGTCACGGGGTCTCAAAAGGGGGAGGTTTTGGTGGAATTGTGGGAGCAGATGCCTGACTAGAGTGGGCTCAGCAAGAAGGGGCAGGGGCTAGGGACGGCAGGCACATCCTTACTGGCTCCGTATCCGCACTATCATCTCCGGTCCCACCTCCTACACCTTACTCGCCTCAGTAACTTCTGCCCAAATCATGATAATAACCTCCTGACCGCACACCCCTCTCTTTCCCTCCCCCAATTCCCAGTCCAGTTTGCACACAGCTCCGAGTAGAGCCCAACTCTAGTCACTGCATTCTGCTGTGGAAATCTTTCAAAGGCTACTAGTGTCAACCCAAGAAAATCTAAACTCCTTAGCCACGCACTCCAGGCCATTGGTGATCAGGTTCGTGACTCAGTTTCCCTCCCTGACCCTATATTCCCTCAAACAGACTATTCCCCCTCCATACACACCCCTTACCTTCTTTCCTTCTTGCCTTTGCTCATGCAGTTCTCTCTCTCTCTCTCTCCACATGTCCAAATCTACCTAAAATTCAGAGTCCATCTCAGATGTCACCTCCTTCAGGGAGCCTTTCCTGATTCCCCTCACCCAGTGAAGTTCCATCCTTCCTCTGAACCTACAACAATTTGCCCCTTTCTTCCTCCCACTGTCGTTATCTGTAAAATTGTCTTCTTCCTCTACGTCACCATAAGCAACCTGAAAGCATAGGTTCCATCAATGCTGTCTCTACCTTGGATGCTCAATAGAGCTGGATGAAAGGGAACTGGTTAGGTGCCTGGGGAACAGGGTGACGCTGGTGGTTCCAGCAAACTTGGAGATTGTCTGTGGGCTTCAGTTTGGAGGATCCTTGCTGTTTCCTGCCTCAGTCCACTCCTGGATAATAATCAAACATTGGCTGGGTAAACAAGCATCTTCCACCTCGTGACCCTGACAAGGGACTCAAGACCCAACTGATTGTCTGTAAGAAAGTCACTTGGGGCCTCTGGCAAGAGAACAAGAGAAGAAACAAGGAGACAGTCAGACAAAGACACTGAAACTGCAGAAAATGATCTGCTAAGAGAGTCCTTTCGACTTGGCCCGAGTGCTTTGATGCCTGCCAACTCTCCTTGTGGCCTAAAAAGGAGCAAATATGAACATGGTGCCTTTTTCGCTCTGTTTCTCATCCTTTCAGACATGATTTTCAAGCCTCGTAGTATCAGCAGCACCTTAGTTCTCAAGAGATGGCAGTTTCCCTGGAGGCCTTCAGGCGTCTGAGCCACGCTTGGCTGTCTAAGCAGAGGCGTGGGGCGGATGATTCCTGGTGGCTGCCCAGCGATCTCCTTTAGGTGCTGGCACAGGGTGTGGGAAGAGGCCTCTGAGTTTGGAAAAGGAGGTGACCCCAGAGGAGGCGAGCCTGCTCTGTGCTTAGAGTGGGGGCAAGAAGTTGCAAATGAGAAAGACAGCCTCCACTTGGGATTGTCACAACTCAGAAAATGATTCCAGAAAATGTCAGGAGCTCACAAACCAACTACCCTAAGATCACAAAAGGGGGCAGCACCCAAGATGTATGGAAACAAAAGTTGCAAACTGGGGACAGGTGGTCCATAACTTGATTGTCCATGAACTTCGACCTTCCTGGGATTTTTAAGATAGGGACATTTCTCTTAAAAATCAAGTTTTTCAATCTCACTTGAAAAATGAGAAGCCCTGGCTTTCATCAGCAGGAGCTGAATAGGGGTGCTCTCTTTAGATGTGGCCCAAACTTTCCTGTTGGCCACACTCCTCTCCACTCCCTATTGCATCACATCTAGGTCACTTCACTCATCATCTGCCTGGCCATGTAGACACTTGAGTTTGCAAACTCAGCATGTGTTCATAGGAAATTTAGACCAATATGAGATTTGGGCTTGAATTATCTAAGAATCTTCCGAATCCTCTTTATTTAGAATGTGTTTGTTCTCACATTGTCACAATATACCCCAAGGGCCTGGGGCCGTGAACGCATGTACACTGGGAGCTCAATCTCTTATAACTCTGTTTCTGAGTCTCCTCATCCCCGCTTTTCTGATAGCTCGGCTGGGTTCAGAGGTGTGTTTGCCAGCTACCTGCCCTGGAGTTCTCGCCTGTATCAAGCCTGGGAGGGGCTGGTCTGGCAGAGTGTTCTCCCCTTCAGATATTGTATGGGTGGAGCTTTGTCTTGGGGACAGAGAAGGAAAAGAGGAGCTCAGATGTGAAATCTTCAACTTATTCCCCAGTCTTGGAAAGTTCTTGCATTCAAGATATTCCAATGACCCAGAAATGCTTCCTTTAAAAAAAAAAAGTACTGCTCAAATGGAGCATGGAAGAATCTAGCTGTTTGAAACAAACTTCTGAGGTCCTACTCACCCCAATGTGGAGGCAACCTACCTAATCATAAGCCTCGTCCCAAGGAGGAGGAACCAAAGAACATGTGAAGTTCATTTTACAAATTCTACCATGTATGCCACAGAGTATCAGAAAATGTCACAGAGAGTAAGAAAGGTAGGTACAGTTTCCTCTACAAGAAAGAAATCATTCATTCAAGAAACACCAACTGATCATCATTTGCACCAAGCGATGGGCTAGATGTGGGGGATGTAACATGTAATTCAGGTTTTGCCCTTGGGTTTTCATTTAGTGGCAAGGGAGAGGAGAAAGCCAGTAATTAGAGCAAAATGTGCTACAGATTCACAGTCCAAAGTTCTTGGGGCCAAATGTGTTTTGGCAAGCAGAACTTTTTTTTTTTTTTTTGCATTTTATAAAAATACTACATTAAATATATCATACATTATATAACGCTGCCAGTAGAGGCTAGGGCAACACACTGTCATCAAACCCGTTAATATTTCTACAGCCAAGCATGTGAATACACACACTAAATGGAATAATAAAGACTATAAACATCCTCATGTCAGTTCAGGTCAGGTTTGTACCATCAGATAAGGTTTTTGCCCCAAATGGGATTGCTCCACATTTATAAAAAATGAATTTGAAATGGCAGATAAGGACTTGTACCTCTGCCCAGAGGTCAGGGGCTGTCAAAAAGTCAGGTAAAGATCTACAGATTCAGTGCAAATCCTATCAAAATTCCAGTGGCATATTTCACAGAACTAGAAAAAATAATTTTAAAATGTATAGGGAACCATACAAAAGATCCCCAGTGGGCCAAAAAATCTTGAGAAAGAAGAACAAAGCGGGAAGTATCACACTCCCTGATTTTAAACTATACCATGAAGCAACAGTAATCGAAACAGCATGATACTGGCACAAAACAATGGAACCCACACTTGTAGATTAATTGCCCATATAACAAAGGAGGCAAGACTATACAATGGAGAAAGAATACTCTCTTCAATATATGGTGTTGGGAAAACTGTACAGCCACATGCAAAATAATGAAACTAGACCTCTATCTTATGCCATATATAAAAATTAACTCAAAATGGATGAAAGACTCAAATGGAAGACCTGAAACCATAAAACTTCTAGAAGAAAACATAGGCAGTATACCCTTTGACATCAATCTTAGCAATATGTCTTTAGATATATATTTCCCTTCCCTCAGGTAGGGGAAACAAAAGCAAAAATAAACAAATGGGACTATATCAAACTAAAAAGCTTTTGCACAGTAAGGGAAACTGTCACCAAAAAAAAAAAAGGCAAGCTACTGAATGGGAGAAGATATTTGCAAGTCATATATCTGACAAGGGGGTAATATCCAAAATATATAAAGAAATCATACAACTCAACAAAGCAAATAAGCAAACAACCCAATTAAAAAATGGTTAGAGAATCTGAATACATGTTTTTTCCAAAGAAGGCACACAGGTGACCAATAGGCACATGAAAAGATATTCAGCATCAGCAATCATTAGGAAAATGAAAATCAAAACCACAATGAGATACACCTCACACTTGTTAGAATGACTATTATCAAAAAGACAAGAAACAGCAAGTGTTGGAGAGGATGTGAAGAAAAGGGAACCCTCATACACTGTTGGTGGGATTATAAATTGGTGCAGCCACTATGGAAAGAAGTATGGAGATTCCTCAAAAAATGAATAAAAATACCATATCATCCATCCATCCACTCCTGGGTATTTATCCAAAGAATGTGAAAACACTAATTTGAAAATATATATGTACCCCTATGTTCATTGCAGCATTATTTACAATAGCCAAGATAAGGAAACAACCTAAGTATTCACTGATGGATGAGTGGATAAAGAAGATGTGGAATATACATTGATGGAATATTATTCAGCCATAAAAAAAAGAATGAAATTTTGCCATTTGCAACAGCATGGCTGGACCTTGGGGGTATTATGGTAAGCAAAATACCCTATGATTTCACTCACACGTGAAATCTAAAATGAAGCAAAACAAAACAAAAAAGCCCTTATAGATACAGAGAACAGACTGGTGGTTACCAGAGGGGCAGGGGACTGGGGGATGGATGAAAGGAGTAAAGGGGTCAGTTGTATGGTGGTGGATGGTAACTAGACTTTTGGGACAGATCACTATGTAAGGAATACAGATGTCAAATTACAACACTGTACACATGAAAAAAAAAAAAAGAAAAGTCAAGGTAAAGCATTTTTCCTGGAGGAGATATCACTTGAGCTGAAACTCAGAAGATCAACTGGTACAGAGGGAGACTTTTCCAGCACATACCAGACAAGCCACCTGCAAATACTCGAGCAGCCCATGGGGCAACTAGAGCCAGTCCTGGGGGAAGCATGGTCCTGCTATCCACCTGGGAGATGCAGGCACAGCAGGGACCATGCAGTGCTGACCACCTGCTTCAGATTCACCTGGGGGCAGGTGATAAAAATTTTTTAAAAACTCAGGCTCTCACCCAAAGACCCTCAGAAAATGGAGCCTTATAAACTCCACTTAAATAAGTTCTCCTGGAGAGTCTTATTTGTGCCGAAGTTTCAGAACCACTGATTTATTTGAAATACCCCATGTGCCAGGCAGTGTCCTAAGTGGCTTTAGAATTATGAATGCATTTGATCCCCTAACAACTTTACCAGGTAGGTGCCTTATTATTCCCATTGTGCAGATGGGGAAATCAAGGTACAGAAAAGATTTCTAAAAACTCATCCAAGATCACAGCTTGTAAGGGATAGACCGGGTGATCTGGTTTCAGAGTTTATGCATGCTGTCTCTGCACTGATTTGGGCATCTTCCCTCAACCTGCAAACCTCAGGCTCTGGCAACTTGGAGCACTGATAAGGCGCCCCTGAAAGTGCAGATCATGCCCTGTGTACACACCCTCCCCCCACCCAGGGACCAGACCACGCACAGAGCTGTCTCAGGGTAAAAGGGGAGGTTTGGTCTTTCACCCCTGGGGGCTGGAAGCCACAGAGAGAAGTTGATCAGTTTGCAATAAGCCTTTTGGCCCTGAGGTTCAAAGCCCATGTTGCTCTACTTTTTATCTGTGTTATTGATACGTGTTCCAATAGCTTCTGTTTGAGGAGATGGTACCAGAGAGCTGGGATAGGGGGTTGGAGTAGGTTGACCGGATGGTCAGGCCTAGAGAGCAGTTTGTCCTCTTCTTGTGTCAATTCCAAAAGGCAGGGTTTGGAAATCAAGTCAACAGAGAGCTTTTCTTCATCTCCCCACAAACAGCCGTCCTGCCGTATTTGGAGAGTGTTGGGCAATGCTGGACCGAGCTGGGTCAGGGGAAAAGTCAATTTTGCCTTTAAATCTCTAAAGCCAGGTTTGGTTTCCATGTTGCTATCACACGCCTACAGCTCACACCAAAAAAAAAAACGCTCCAGGCTTCTGTGTATCCCCTCCCCCATCCACCCACCCGTGAACTACTGCGGGCATCAGAGAATGTTCTGGAACATTCTGCCTTCCCCCTTACACTGAGCGACTGTCATCCCTGCACAAACCATCACCAAGCAACCTCTTTTTGATGGCCCCAGAGTTCTTGTT
Source organism: Hippopotamus amphibius kiboko (assembly GCF_030028045.1). Taxonomy (NCBI): domain Eukaryota; kingdom Metazoa; phylum Chordata; class Mammalia; order Artiodactyla; family Hippopotamidae; genus Hippopotamus; species Hippopotamus amphibius. The sequence goes on from NC_080196.1 coordinate 98,613,994, forward strand.
CAAGGATGACTGCGCTCCAGCTTAAGCCAATTCAGAAAGCACTGGAATTGCACATGAAGTGAGAAAAATGGCCAAATGCCAGGGAGTAGGCATAGCAACCATCTACTCAGGATTTTAGAAATAGAGAGGGAACATTACAAAGTATTTGCTCCAAACGCTTTGCTTTTACAGATGAGGAAACAAAGACTCAGAGAGGGGTGCCCAAAGCACCCAGCTCGCAAATGGAGAGACTAAATCAGAGCCCACTCACCCAACCCACGACTGGTGGGATTTTCCTACCACACTATTTGGCCTCTTGTCATGTGTCTGCAAAACGTCCCAGTTCACAGTCACCCACTCAGCTTTTTACTTATTCTCTGGAGTATCTTCTATGAGCCCAAGAGGGGCTAGATAGACACTGAGTACGAACCAACCACAAGGGACTCCAGTAAGAGCTCTTCATGGTTTCTCCTTCCTCCCTCCATCTTCCCTTCAGAAATGGCACTACGTGTGGTGTCACCTCTAACCACTTAAAACAGAATTTCTGGGGCTGAGCTCCACACACGGGGAGTTTAAAAGTCTCCCTGAGAGAATCAACTTCTGCAGCCAAAGTTGAGAAACACGACTTGAGAGCACAGCTTTGGGGAGGTCACGGGCCCCAGTTCCACCTGATTTAGTTCCTTGGAGCCTCTCTCCTGGTGGCAAAGGGAAAAAGAGGGTGGAGGTGTCTCAGCACCGTCACAGCTGTCACCTCCCTCACCTGTCACCTGCTCAAAAAGGAGACCCGTGCAGCCTCCCAGCAAAAGCCACTAAAAAGAATGACTGCCCACCATAAGCAGCTCTGAAGGAAACGAAACCAATGCTCTGGAACAGCAGCAAAATGTGCACAGCGCAAATATGGCGGGGCCAGCTCGTGAGAACTGCTTTCGCCCAGAAAGGGCCCTGCGTCAGGAGCTCACGATGCGCCCGGCTGCAGGTCTGCGTAACTGACCCGGGAAGGATGAGATGGGCTGTCAGAAAGCAGCAGGCAGCTTCCTGCAGAATCGCTGAGAGGGTTCGTGGGAGTCAAATGTAGGAAATGAATTCGCGAAGGGATGGGGTTCTCTGAGATCCCCTGAACGCAGTCTGTCGTTCCAAATGACTCACGCACCGCCGAGAAAGACTAAAAATATTCAGGCACGACATTTGCATCCATTAAATTGTCATTTTGTCGCACATGGTTGGAAACTGGGTTTTCTAAAGGTGACTGGGAATTGTCTGCCCCCGCTGCTGGGTGTCTGGGGGCTTCAAAATGAACTCCAGCGTGGGGGATGCTCAGAGGGGCTCAGTGGGCCTCAGAACCAAGTCAAGTCATTTGTTCTGCTTATTAGCAGCAGTGGTAAAACTCAAGGATTTTGACAAGCGAGGGGAGTGCCTGGTGGTGGAGCCTTCCCTTAGCCTACCCCAGGCTCTCCGCTATCCCGGCCGTGGGTAGAACCGCTGTATTCCAAGCTCTGAACAGCAACTGACTTTCTTTGCTTCTCTTATGTGGTCATCAGATTTTCCTCTAGGTGTTCAAGGTGATTCACCTTTTGCTGTGGTTTCTCAGATGGTGTCACCCAGGGCAGATCAGTGAATTCAGAGCCCTTCATTCTGTAAATCACACCCTGGTCCATGTCACAAGCAGAGGCTGGGCCGTGCCTGGCCATCTCCCTCTGCTAAGCCACATGGGGCAGAGGAGGCAGGACAGCCTCAAAGGGAACCAGCAGGAGGATTTCTGCCCCCAGAGATGCAGAGGGAGGAAGAAATCCCTAAAAGCACAAGAGCGAGGCAGTTGGAAGAGATGCTCCGTGTGGAGGACTGAGTCTTCCCAGCAGACATGGACAGAGTGAAAGGGACATCCCCGACGTCCAAGGCTGAGCCGGCTAAGTTCAGGTCATCAGCAAGGCCTGGCTGTGGGGCTCACAGCTTCTGGCTGCCAAAAGGGCTTGATTTCTAAGTCAGGACAACGGTCCTCAAGAGGCAGAGCCTGGGTTCAGAGATGCGTTCTGAATTTACCCACAGACTAACTCAAGCCAGACGCATGGCTCAAGGCGGATACAGGGGCTTACGTGGCAGCATTGTTTGGTAGCAGCATTGCTTAAACTCGCAAAAGATGAATGAATCTGGGGAGCTTTTTAAACAAATTTATGGTGCACTTATATGATGGTTGTACAGAGCTGAAAGAAGTTGATTGAGAAGTCTCGGGTCGTGGAGTATAAACATTTCTTTCTCTGCCCCACCTCCCCCAAGTCTCTGCTTTCACCTGGCCTGTGTATAATCTCCCTTTACTGCCCATCCCTTAATGCCAGCTTGAGCAGACTTTGCAAGTTTCTATTTTTGACACGTGCACAGCTCTCTGCAAAACTCCATCCTGTTTAATGACTCACGTCCCACACCCCCCGCCCCAGGGGCTGAGAGGGGTGGGTGAGGTGTATCCTGACGTCTCACCTCCTCCTCCCTGTTCTGATCTGGGGGCTGGAGGAGGAGAAGGCAGCAGAGTCCTCTCCTTTGCTGGTGGCTTGCCTGAGGCAGGCAGTCCCTGGTCTCTACTCCAGCGGGGGAGGGTTCTGTGGGCATCCTGGTGTCTCTGAGTACATGGTGGGTGTGGCTTTTCAGGGGAACGGGGTTCAGCCTCACCCCATGTCCCCTTTCACTGGGGACCTGCCAGGAAAGCGTGCCTCATCTCCCTCTGGTCCAGACGAAGGGTGCACAAGCCCCTTCCTAGGCACTGCTGGGCCCTGCCCGCCTTCACATCATCCTGGAGTTCAGGAAAAGCTTGGATGAGTCTTCTTGGTACCCACTGAGACTCAGGGACCTGGGATGGTGGGGCTGTCTTCCCCTCCTTCCCAGAGAAGGTACCCTGCAGCCCACAGGACCCTCATGCTGGCACAGGCACCCTGGGGCACCCAGCCTGCATTCACATAAACTGCCAGAAGGCACTTCAAGCTGTCTGGCTCTCTCACCTCATGCCCTGTGGCATGTCCTCATGGGGGCTGTCAGTCCTGTGGCTCTGCAAGCATCAGGCTGGTCAACCAGCTAGGCTCCCCTGCCAGTGCGCCCTTCACAAGTGGCTCTTGGGGATGCCTTTCCCAGTCTACCTACTTGGCCTGGGGTGGGCAGGGGGTGGGACATGTTTGGGGTGGGGGAACGAAGGGACTTCTCACCAAGAGCAGTGCACGCCCCACAAACTGACCCCTTGCCTCCTTCCAAACCCAGGGCTCACCCCACATAGACCAGGGCAGGGGCTTGGGGTGAGAGGTTCCTCTAAGGAGGTGCCAGGAAGCTGATGGGAGCTCTCCTTCGAATGCCCGAACACCTGGCATCGTTCGTTGACAGCTTTGGCCCTTGGCTGCAATTCCAGAACAACGGGGAACGTTGTAACATCCTATTATTTAGCCAAGAAAAGAGAGGAAAGAGCTGTCTGTGTCCTGATACTAAATGATCTCAAAGATATGTTGTGAAATGAAAGGGCAAGTTTCAGAATCCTAAATATTATGGCTGCAACTTGTATTTTAAAGGTGGTTATAATATACACATGTGTCTGTGTTCAAAGTCTATACAAGAAACACACAACAATGGGACTTCCCTGGTGGCACAGTGGTTGGGAATCTGCCTGCCAATGCAGGGGACAAGGGTTCGATCCCTGGTCCGGGAGGCTCCCACATGCCTCGGAGCAACTGGGCCCGTGCGCCACAACTACTGAGCCTGCGCTCTCAAGCTCTCAAGCCATAACTACTGAGCCCATGTGCCACAACTACTGAAGCCTGCACACCTAGAGCCCGCGCTCCACAACAAGAGAAACCACTGCAATGAGAGGCCTGCACCATGCAACAAAGAGTGGCCCTCAATCGCCACAACTAGAGAAAGCCCACACATAGCAACGAAGACCCAATAAAGCCAATAAATAAATAAATAGAAAAAAATTTTAGAAAAACAACAAAAACAATGCTTGCTTTGGTGTTGGGGTCTGGAGTCTCACTTTTCACTGGGGGCGGGGGGGGGGGAGGGGGGCCGTTTCATGAATAGTTGAGAGCAGGCACCCAGTAGATGTAAACTCCCCCAGGCTGAGAAGGGGGAGAGAAGGCCCAATTTAAAGTGCATTTACATCCTTTTAGCAAATGTAAGGAATGAACAAGGTAGTGCGGTGAGGGACATCACCAGTGCGTGGTGCATACCAAAGAGAAAGGGGGCGTTGAAGCCAGCAGAGGGAAAACCACATGTTACTTTTACAAAAATAAATCTGCTAGTCATGCATCACCAGCTTCTAGAGAGGATGAGAGGCAGCTTCCAATAAAAGATACTGGTGATTACACATTCCTAAAAAACAGAGGAAAAGGAACAAGAGCCAATAAAAAAGTGGAGAGGTGGCGAAACGACTGTATCTAGAACTTTGGGCACAGGTCTTTTTTTTTTTAATTGAGGTAACACTGGTTTATAACATAAGTTTCATGTGTGTAACATTATATGTCTAAGTCTGTATACGCGACAGTGTGCTCACACACCCAAAACTGAGTTTCCATCTATCACCTGCAGCTGATCCCTTTACTCATTTTGTACTTCCTCACCCCGCTCCATCCTCTCTGGTAATCACGACTCTGTTCTCTGTATCTGCATCTTTGGTTTGGCTTGCTCATTTGTTTTGGATTTTGTGTTTTATATTCCATACATGATTGAAGTCATATGGTAATTGTCTGTCTCCATCTGATTTACTTCACTTAGCATAATACCCTCAAAGTCCATCCATATTATTGCAAATGACAAGATTTCATCTTTTTTACCGCTGAGTAGTACTCCGTGGTACACGTATATACCACATCTTTTTTATCCATTTATCTGTTGATGGACACTTAGGTTGTTCGTATATCTTGGCTAATGTAAATAAGGCTGTACGTGTCTTTTCGAATTAGCGTTTCACATTCTTTGGATAAATACCCAAAAGTGGGATAGCTGGATCGTATGGTAATTCTATTCTTAATTTTTTGAGGAATCTCCATACTGTTCTCCATAGTGGCTGCACCAATTTATAATCCTACCAACAGTGTATTCCCTTTTCTCCACATCCTCTCCAATATTTACTTCTTGTCTTTTTGATAATAGCTGTACTAACAGGTGTGAGGTGATAGCTCACTGTGACTTTGATTTGCATTTCCCTAATAATTAGTGATGTTGAGCATTTTTTCATGTGCCTGGGGCCATCTGTATGTCTTCTTTGGAAAAATGTCTCTTCAGCTCCTCTGCCCATTTTTCAATCAGGTTGTTTGTTGTTGTTGTTGAGAGGGCACAGGGTTTTCTCTCACACTCACGGACAAATTACTTGGTCGTACGACATCTCATTTAAACATCACAGCCACTGAGGCACAGGGGTGCTGTTTCCAGCCCTACTTTGTAGATGCAGAAGACACCTAGGGCAGAAAGCTGCCTTACTCATGTCGCACAACCAGTCAGTGGCATCAGGGTGCCAGGCTCAATTTTTTTCATATTCTCAGTTTGATTCTTTCTTCCACACACATTCCCAGAAGTCTCATACCCCTCAGGGAACCATAAGAGCACTATCAAAGCTGCCATTTATTGATGCCACAGGGCGCCCCACGCATACATTGTAACTGCCCTCCAACATGCACTAAGTCTATCCTCTCACCAGCTGTTGTGTGCTCCATTTTATTATGGCAATTTTGAACCGTGTGAATACAATACCCACTCCAAAAAGTGTAAGAGAACTTGCTACTGCCTAATCCTTTTCCATTCTGTTTCTGGCTGAAACTGTGATCAGTTAGTCCATACTGACGTGCCGGTGGATTAACGGGCTACACTCTCAGCCACGATATGAGAACTTTATTGGGGCCTTTGGAGACGAAGCCTTAGCTGAGAGGTCTCTAGCAATCTCAAACCCCAAGGCACCATTTTCCTTCCCATGGAAACCACCCTGAGCAATTTCCTCAGACGTCCTTCCAGACAAATAAGGACACCGTTTACTCCCTTCTCTGTGTTTTTTGAAATGGAAACAGGTTATACACACTGCTGGGTATCCTGCTTTTTTTACCTTTAAGAGTGTTCTAAGAGTTTTTAAAGAATAGATCTTTGAAACTGTTTTATCAGTTTGTTAAAAAAAATCCACACATCTCATATGATTGTAATGGCTCCAGAATACACTCTGTAAATATATCCTATGTTAATTTGACCAGTGCTTTCTAACAGATATTTGGTATGTTCTAATACCTTGCTATCCACGCAATATTGCAATTTCGCACACTATAGGATAAATTCCTAAAAGTGGAATGGTGTGTCAAAAGCTATAGGCATTTGTAATTTTGATAGCTATTTCCAAATTGCCTTGCAATTTGCAGTGACCTACACTCTCGCCTGCAGTAGATGGTGCCTGATCCTCAGGCCCTTGCCAACACTACATAAAGCTAGTAAATTTGTACAAAGAGGCAAGCTTGGGATGGTTAGGCCCTGTGTGGTGTCTGTAAGGGCCTTGGTGCCTGGGGAGAAGCTTAAAGGCGCTGGGGGTTGCCCACGAAAGGTCAGGCTTCACAGGGGATATGAGAAGCTCTGCGACTAGCTCCCCCCACCTCTCAGTCCTGCCAAAGACAGAGCCAACAGAAACACCCTCTAACCCACAATATGGTGGAGGTTGGTACCAAGATCTCTCTGCATCTCACTGAGGAAAAGTAAAACCCGACTGTGTGACTGAATCCCAAATGCTCAAAGGCAATTGCCCAAGTTTGCTGCTCTTCACGCACAGGTGGTCTCTTGATTGTCTACAGCACATATGGGGCCAGTAATAGTTAATCCTCGCTCCCCTGGCAGGGAATTGGTTTCTTGAACAAGGCTGTGAAGTCTAAAAGAGGGAAGCTTCATCTTTGCCTACCCCTTTCCCTCACTATCCCCTGAAAATGTGGTTTGATTCCTCTGGTCATCTTGTCGGAATAAGACACCTCTTTAGCTTTCTGAGGACAAGGCTGGCTACTACCCTTGTTCAGTGTCAGGCAGTCTCCTAGCCAAAGTTTACTTCTCTGGGGCTTAGATACCAGTGTGAAGTGTCAGAGGCTAAAACTGCACCCCCCAACCCCATGGCCTGTCTTCCCGGCAGGGAATGACTGAAGTGTCTGTCAGGAACTAAGGGATCCTGGTGCATTTTGATCTTCCCTGTGAAAAACCCCCCCTGCCCAACTTGGCTGGAAATGTATAACCACCCCCAGGGACAGACAGTCATGAGGAGAAGGGCTGAAAGGGAAGCTCTGAAGCAGAGGATGGGAAACTATACTTGCCGCAAAGTAACAGAGTCAGAAAACCCAATGTCAAAGCTTCAAGGAGGTTATGTCAACCAGCCTCTTAGTTTTCCCAGGGACAAAACTGAAGCCAAGCAGGTAGGAGAAGTCATCACAAAGCCGAGTCCCCACCAGCCAGAGCCGATCTCCACTGATGAGTTTGGAATGCCTCATCGGAAGGTGGTAGGAATTTCATGGAAATTGATCTTTCTCCTTATAATGAATGGTTGAAACATTCTCTCTCACCTTAAAGCTTGCTATGATGCCACCCCAGTGGGTGAATGCGAACACAGAAGGTTTATGGACGGTCTGGAAGCTTTTTCTCATTTCTCAACCAAACCAAATTTGGCTGAACCCAGATCAGCCTCCCTCAGGAACACGTGGCTTGGCAGGTGGTTCCCGAGTGGGAGCCTGGCGAGTGCCTTCCAAGGTGACAATCATTAACAGCAAAATACACTTCAAGGCAGATTAATTAGGAAGAATACTCTTCAGGCTGATCTCAATTAAAAATTTAAAGGGTATTGATAGTCTTAGAAAGTAGAGAAATGATTCTTCGGTGCCAACTCTACTGGTCTTTTCTACATTTCTCTTCTTTCCTTTCCAGCCACGTTGGCCAATAACTCCAGGTGCCTCTAGACGGCTAACGAGCCTGGTCCACCCCTTCCACCAGCTGCTTCCACAAGTAGCTCCGAATGATGGTTCATATCCATATGCCATCTCTTTCCAGCCAACTGAGTCCCAGATTCCTTTTCATTTCAAAAACTATTTTGGTTCCTATTTGCCAATAATGTTAATATTACCAATAATGTTACCTTTGGACTTGCCCGCGTCCATGCTGTGCATGTAGGGCTCAAATTCCAACTACTGGCTAACAGCCAGCAAGACATAGCATCTTTCCAGACCCAATGAGCATGATTTTCACATTCTAGTAGCATTCTGAATGCAATTGTATTTTAAAATGTATTTCCCAAACTCATCAGTGGACATATTTTTAAATATGTGAAAACAAAGTCCTCTACACAGGCACGGCCTACAATCAGTATCAGACATGAAGTGGTTAACGTATTCATGATATTGGGTATTAATGTAAATAGTTTGAATAGTATTTTATTATTTTAGCAAAGGTTATAATCTGTCTTCCAATCAAGGTCTTTAAATGGCTTTCTGCATCCTACCAAACTATTTCCTGAAATCCCGCCAGTAGAAATTCAGTCCTTTTGTATTAATATTTATCCCTCTAGAGGCTCCTCCTTTCTGTCCCTACATCCTAAAACTCAACTGATCTCCAACCAAACTGCTTATCTTCTACTGAAAATCAGCTTTTCTCCAGTGTTCCAGGTACTGTCTGTTTATTAGTATCTATCTCCCACCAGACGATACGTTTTTGGAGGACAGGGACTATGTCTATTTCATTCATGAGTATCTCCAGGGCTTGGAACGCATACGCAATAACTGTTTACTGAATGAAAAACACATCAGCCTGCTATGTCAGATCTTTTGCCCTAGACTAGCAGTTCTTAAGTACAATAACCCCTTTAAAAAAAATCCACAGAACCCACCCTCCCCCATGTAATAGCAGGTGATACTTTTATCTATTGATTAAGAAACTGCATAATGACCAGTAGTTATATTGAATTCAGTAAAACACTGAAATAAATGTTTATTTCATCAATCACAGCAGCACCCACATGTATTCAAAGGCTTGGTGTACATATGGATTTTCAGGCCTTTGCAGCCCCTCTGAGGCATCCCTTCCTTATGTCTGTAGCCTACAAGAGGGGATGGAAAATTCACAATTTTGCCAAGAGATGATCCTGTCCCTAAGGATTCATGAGAAGTAAGAATGATGCTGAAAAGGGAGGATAACAAGGTAGTAGATATCTGGAAATTAATTCCCCCAGAACACAGTGCTTATTATTCTAGTGGTGAGTCAATAGTAAAGTCTAATGCTGATACAAAGAAATGACCGCTGTCTTTGTGCACCCCAATTCCCGGAGTTGGGGGAGGCCCAGAGCACAGATAGGAATATGGGCCGCAGATTCACGTCTAACAGAGTCTGGAGCGCCCATGACTGGTGTTCAGATCTGTGGATCTTTCTCACTTCTTTTCACTTTGGTCCCAGTCCCCATCCCCACATTGAGAGGCAGCTCAGAATGGAAGCAGAGCCAGCTGGTGTGGCCCTTTTGAAGCAGAGCTCACAAGAGACACCAATAAGCTTCTATCCACCTTTGGCACTAGTTTTGTCGTCCCCAGCATGATCATCCCTCATGTGGACTTCACCAAAGCCTCTTAACTTCCTCTCTTCCCCTTCTCCATACCCCTCTTCTCACTGCTGAATACTCGATCCTGTCTAGATACAAGCAACACCCTTCAATATCTTCCCAGTGCTCTTGGGATAAAGATGAAACCCCAACTTTGTCCCTAAGTCCCATTGGACAGCACCCTCCTACCTGGAGGTCTCACCGGGCACCTTCTCCCACTCTATCTCCTCCAGCCACATGGGCTCACCTTCGACTCCCTGCCTCACACCTTCACACGTGCTGTTCCTCTACCTGGTAGCTTTCATCCCCATCCTTTTGCCTAGACAATTCCTATCCCTCCTTCAGAGCTCAGGCCCAACATGGCTTCCCGGAGGAAACTTTTCATGACTCCCCTGCTAGATCAGGCCCCCTCCTTATACCCACTTAACACCCCAGACACCTACGCAGCAAGCACTCTGAGCTGAGTGACTCCCTTCCTGGATCAAGTGAAAGCTCCCCTAACTCCAACCCTGACTGGCCCTCCGACTGCTGAGGATCAAAGCCCTCCGCTTCCAAGGTCACTTTTGTTGGCGCTTGTAGCTTTACCGAGACCTCTCATGTCAAGCCAGCCAGCCTGTGTCCATACAGAAATCCTAGTCCTTTGATGTCTTGCTGAACCTGTTCTCAGCTTTTGGACGAGAGACCATGTCCTCCTCATCTGTTGCCCGGTTCAGCGGCCTTGAAGCTCTGCTTCTGATCACACCTCGAAGCAAGGTAAAACCCCAAATGCAAAAGCCCCTTACCCCCACCTCCCAAGCGCTAGCCCACTCCCCAAAGGAACCACCATCAATGATGTTCTTTGTATCCTTCAAGGAAGAAAAAGTATGATATTACCACCAAATAAATACATATACAGATGCACCCAAGTATTTCTATACTTTTACCTATACCAAATGGATTCTGATGTATTTTGGACTGGGGAGGCATGGGATAAGTCATCATCCTTACCCCAATTCCTGGTCTTTTTCTTTTTCTGCACAATTTTACGTTGTATGGCTGTTATTACATTATTACATTGTATACTGTATTACTTATGTAAGCAGTCTACCATACAGGTATTCAGTCTGTTTTTCAGTTTTTTGATCTTACACACAATGCTGCAATGAATACTTTTATACACATATCTTAGTGTCCTTTTGTGAATATATCTACAAATTCCCAGTAATAGAATTACTACACCAAGAGGAATGTACTTCCAATTTTAATAGACACTGTCAAATTATCCTCTAAAAAGTAGACCATTAACACTTCCAGCAACAGCATTTGAGAATGGCAGCTGCCCACAGCATGACCAATACTGGATATTGACCAGCTTTTTAATTTTAATCTATGAGCTCACTGAGAATTGATCTCATTTCTATAACGATGAATGAAGTTAGCCATATTTTCATGTGTTTATTTTTCTGTAAATTCCATGTTCATATCCTTTATTTTCCTCATTTTCGTCTTGAATTATTCAATCTTGATTTATATGAATGTTTTCCAAACTGAAGAAATGTGACTGGATTGCTAATATTTTTTCCTAATTTGTTTTTCTTTTGACTTCATTATTTTAATCATCTCATGTTAGAAATTCTTGATTTGAGGCTTTGTGTGTTGCCTAAGAACTCATTTGCTGGCCCAAAATTACATACACTTTTATCTGTTTTAAAGAGCTGGACAGTTGCCACCATCTGTCCTAGAGATTCCTCTTGTGCCCTATTGCTCCTCAGCCCCCTTGAGACATCACAGTTTATCTTCCTTTTGACAATCCTCACTGAGATCTTGCCCTCCTCACAGATTCAGCCAAAATAGCCAATATACTTCAGGTTAATTCAATTGATTTTTTTTTTCCTGGTTCCAAACTGTTGTCTGGGTTATTGATTACTTTCAAATGCCCTTTACATGGCCTGGATTGAAGAAGACATCCCATAAACTTGTCTAATTAAAGTCTAGCTCTTAAGACACAAGAATCTATTTGAATGCTTTTCCTAAAGCTTTTGGAGAAGATGACTTCCCTGGTTGTCTTTGGTCCTCTATGTGCAGCACCTTCAGCTAAACCATTACTAAGAGTAGTTGGGATTTTTCTGATGTCCTGCAGGGGAGCTTTATGTATGGGGGTGGGGGAGAGGGGTGAATGGGGGTGAGCTGCCCAGGTGACTGGTAGAGGAGATCACAGCAGGTAAACCTGGGAAAAGTCACTATTTCTAAAGTTTTGGCTTCATGGGATGTTCTCCCATGACTTTTAGCTCATAATGTTTCAGAGTTTATAAACCCTTTCATGGAAATCAGCCCATTGCTGTTTTACACAGCAATACCAAGGAGAGTCATAATATTGTTCATAATATTTTTATGTAGGAAAAGGGAGGCTCTGAGAGAGGAAGCTAACACAGCTGGGAAGGGCTAAACTGGGTTGCAAATCTCTGTCTTAGGACTCAGCCTACTGGCGTTTCGCTGGTTCTCCCTGTCCTACCTAGTAACATCAACTTTCATGTAACAGAAGAGAGAAGCTGACCTTCAACCTCCAAAAAGAACTGAGCTAGGTCTGTGTATTAGCAACACAGGATCCTGTGGACTCCTGGGATCTGTTTGGATGGGGTTGCCATATAAATTATAGCATGCCTAGTTAAATTCACATTTCAGATAAACAGTGAATAATTTTTAGTATAAGCAAGCCCCAAATATTGCATGGGACATAATTACCTTTAAAAAAATTTGTTTATTTGAAGTTAAAATTTAACTGGATGTCCTGTGTTTTTAGTTGCTAAATCTGACAATTCTAATTGAGGAGAGAGAGTTTGTCCATATATATGAAAAGATTTGTGACATTCTTGGTCTGAGGAGGTATTAGCTGAGCTGTAGCAGTGGCTTCCTAATATAGAAACAAGAAAGATCACCTGTAACACTTAAGAGCTCATAGACAAGGAATACTTTTGCCCATTTTGCTTGGTACCAAGCTAAAAAGTTAATGATACAATGTATCAAAGTCCTTTACAAATTACAAAATATGTGTGCAATTATTTATCTTTAAAGGTGGTCTTTGCATCATCATTAATAATTCTGAAAAAAAAGGAAGCACACAACTTACTTCAAAATAGGGTTTTAGTGCATAATAAATTCAGTCAATGGAACACAATCAAAGAAAATGGAATCCAAAATTATTTTTAAGAGTGTTGATACAAGATATTCCTTGACACGGAATTATGTTGAGGATAGACTATTGAAAGAAAAATACAGGATGCTATATTATCATATTTTTGCAAAACAATCGCATTTTGTCTGTTAAAGCACACCTTCCCCGCTCTCATGTTTTAGCATCTCTGATATTAGGATGCCTTTAGGATTTAATGGCATTATCAGTGTTATTGCCCAGGCAGCAGACATGATGTAATTGTTATCTACGTGCATGTGGAACTCAGTGATTGCTGGTCGTGGTGTCAGCTCACTGAGCTATCTGCATTGTTGGGACAACATATTTTGAGTTTGCCATTTAAAATATCTTCCAAGATTACACGATGATTCAGCATTGAAATGAAAAGTTATTTTCTGTGCAGAAGCATGAAAACAAAGTAGAAGGGACTAAATCTGATTTTATCAATACAAATTTTCCTTTGTCTTGGAGAAACAATAAGAGTTACACATTGGCTTGCAAAGCAGCAAACAAGCAAGTGCTTTACAAAACCCAAGAAAGGAACAGACTCACAAGTAGATGACGGGGTGCTGTATTTTGTTACTGAGAAATGTGCAAAAGGATTGCCAACGACGAGCCAAGGAAGGCAACTGAAGACAATTTGTCCCTGGGCCCATTCACCAGGGACAGGGGAGGCAGGGGCAGAGCTAGGCAGGGTGGGGAGCCTAGCCAGCCTCTGGGGGCTCTGGCTGCCTTGTCTGTCCTGTTGACTTTTTTTTTTTTTAATTTAGTTAGTTCTTCGCTGTGTCTGGTCTTTGTTGCTGCGTGCGAGCTTTCTCTCGTTGCAGCAAGCAGGGGCTACTCTTCATTGTGGGCTTCTCATTGCGGTGGCTTCTCTTGTTGCGGAGCACAGGCTCTGGAGTGCTGGCTCAGTAGTTGGGGCGCACGGGCTTAGCTGCTCCGTGGCACATGGGATCTTCCTGGACCAGGGCTTGAACCCGTGTCCTCTACATTGGCAGGTGGATTCTTAACCACTGCACCACCAGGGAAGTCCCTGTCCTGTTGACTTCTGATCTAGTCTAGCCTGGGTTCCAGGCAACCAAAGCAAAAGACAGGGAGAGATTGAGGAGGCCCCATATGGTGCCTGGGACTCCCCCGCTGTCCCTCTCAAGGGCCAAAGCAGCTATCTGAGGGACAGGAGAAGGAATGGTCATGGGTGAGAGGGTACGGACAGACAGGGATGGTGCCACCACTTAATCTGCATTTTATCTGTTATCTAGAACTTGCCTTGATCACTTGGGAGCTTCAGGCAAAGGGAAATCCTCAGGGCTCAGGACAATGCCCAGATTTGCCCTCTGTACTGGCCCCAAACCTCTGACCCAAAGACCCTTCTTCCCCAGCAAAGCAGGGAATGGGATTTATAGCAACTGGAGTCTATGGTCCCAGCTGCAGGGGAGCAGGAGCCATGAAGGGAGAGGCCTATGGCCTCCCAGGAAGATCGACCATCTCATGCCCCCACCAACAGCCAGTTGAGTGTCTTTTCTCTCAATACTTTCTCTATTATACCTGCCCAATAATAGTCATAATATTATTGAGTGCATACTTTGTGTCAACCCCTAAGTATTTTACGTACATCATCTCATTTAATCCTCACCATAGTCTGGGAAGCTACCGTTTTATTATCTGAACTTTACAGATTAGGAAATTTAGGTTCAAGCTTACCCAATAAGTACAGAAACAGGATTCAACCTTCAGGTTCTCTGGCTACAAATCCCCTGCTCTTAAGCACCACTCACAGCACATTTCTCCGAACACAGGCCCCTGAATGCTAGCCGTCCTCTCCTGTCGAATCCCACTACTGTTGTTCTACTCCTGCTCCTTGGAACTGCTTCCTCTCTTCTCGTCCCACCTACATACCAAGCAACTATCAAAGAGCCTGTCCCTGTCCCCTGTGCCCACAGCCTGAATCTCAGCCCGTATGCCTCTGCCGCCTCCCATCATCCCCTGTGCCTCCCTCCATCCCCTGTGCCCACAGCCTGGATCTCAGTCCTATGTGCTTCCCCCGATACCCCCTGTGCCCACAATTAGCAGATAGTGTCTCCTCAACATCACCTTGGGTCTGCTGGTTCCGGGTGGCTGGCTGAATTAAGTAAGCCCTTCCCCTCAGCCTGCCCACCAAGGAGCGCTGGGACCTGTGCTCTTGTTCACAGGGCCTGGCCCAAGCCCAGATGCAGCTTTACAAAGCCCCCCTCCCACAGAAGGCTGGCTGGGGCTAGGTCTGAGACCCCTGCGCTGACCCCTGCGTCCCACCTCTACCGCTCCCTGAGGGGACTGTGTGCATGTGATCTCAATAGAGTTAGTCATCGATTCTAAAGCCGTGCCTCTTCAATTCAGCCGTGAGCTCCTTGAGGCCTCGCTCCTCATGTGACATGAGCAGTAAGTGATGGCATCTCTCTGCTCAAGAGCCCACCGCCAGGCCCAGGATGGGGGCTCAGCAGAAACACTCCGGGCCTGGATCTGCGTCTTAACCACACTAATCCCCTATTTGGACCCCAGCCTGACATCGGGACTCTAGGAGGTGATAAGGGAAAGCAGGTTGGGGCAACAGCAGAAGAGGCAGGAGGGGACAGCTGACACCCTCTCAGGGGTCCAGGGGTGACGATAAGACCACTGACCAAAGAACTAGTCTGGCGTCGGGCTCGGAGGATTCTGCAGTCGGTGGCTCTAGAATAGAAAACAAACTAAGTGCTGCCTGACTGGAAAACAGAAGTGAAACCACAGCTGCAGCCAGGACAGAAAGCAACTAACTAACTTGATTTTTGAAAACTTCTTTCCATTGAACATTGTTTTAATTCAGGGTCATTCTTGGGTCGACTCTACCAATACCTAAATATACCATGAAGCGGGGGCGGGAGTGAAGAGGAAACAAGGACAATAGAAAAGGTTTCGCTGGGAGCTGCCAGTGGACAGAACTCAGGGGAGACACAGGCTTGGAGGTCAATGTTTGTGACTGCCTCCCCGTGCAAGGGGTAAAGGCCTTGGGAGCAGGGAGCAAGGACAGAAGCGAAGATAGTGACCTGCACAAAATGACAGGGCAGAGTGTTTCCTTGGAGAACTCTCCACCAAAGTGGGGTCCAGGAGAAACACACTCAGGGATGGGCACAGAGGTCCCACTGCATAAGAGGAACACATACCCTGGATTTGCATCCTAACTTCTCAGCCTAAGACTGCACCTAAAGGGAAACAGAGGAATGTTATTACAATGATTCTGTAAGTGGCTCTGAATTTCCTGCCAAATTTCTATTTCAAGTATTCCATGCAAGGATATCTGTTGTCAACTAGTTCACATAGCTGGCCGTGGCCTTCAAGAAAATTATAGCAGGGACACCAACCTGGGGCACATTTGAGACTGTCCAGAGTATGTGGTTAAGATCCTAGCCACTGATTAGAATGTGTGGAAAAGTTTTCCACACCACCAAGCAGTTCTCAGACGCCGTCTGGGTGTCCTACAATTCAATTCTAACACTATCTGCCTGGAGATAGCATCAGATACTACAGGTTCAGGGCTCAGTCCCACAACCCTCCCCCTCACTTCAGACCCCAGCTGCAAGTCCTGGTTGTCATCTGTGCTTCTGAGCTACCAGAGGTTCCCATGAGCCATTCCGTGGCTTGCGTTAATGTGCTAGATTGGCTCATGGAACTCAGAGAAACATTTCACTTACTAGATAACCTGTTCATTATAAAAAGATGCAGCTCAGGAACAGCCAGGTGGGAGAGATGCACAGGGCAAGGTATGGGAAAAAGGCACAGAGCACCTGTGCCCTCTCCCAGCCAGCCACTCTTCCCAAATCTCCATCGTGTTCACCAATCTAGAACCCCATCCTTTGGGTCTTTTATGGAGGCTTCATTACATAGGCATGATTGGTTAAATCATTGGCTGTTGGTGACTGATTCGACCTCTTACCGTTCTCCCCTCCCCAGAGGTCCAGGGGTGGAATTAAAAGTTCCAACTCTCTAATCATGTGGTCGGGTCCTCTAGCAACCAGCCGCGTCTTTTGGCTACCTAGGTTCCAGAAGTCACTTCATTAACATAACAAAAGACACCTTTAGAGCTCTTACGACTTAGGAAGTTTCAAGAGTTTTAGGATCTCTGTGCCAGACTTGGGGACGAAGACCAAACACATATTTATTATTAATCATAACAACAGTTGCTCTGTTCCTTTAACACGCAGACATCTAGATGACTTTGGGATTCTTCTCAGGAGGTTCAGGATGCTCCTGGGGAGGTGGGGGGTGGGGGGGGAGAGAGAATTCTCTGATGTCAGCCCAACTCCGGGTAGAGAGCTATCTAAGATAGACCGTCAACAAATGAGTGAATGAATCAACTAAGTCCTGTCTTCATGTGGCGTTTCATGGAATTGTTTTTTCCATATGACATCTCTGATGATGGGAGAAGATGGTACCATCAGAATTCCTTGAAAGTCACCAAGGGCAAGAGGAAGAGCTGGGATTGGCTCCTCTACCTTGAGAATCTGTGCTCTGTGACTCAGTGTTTGGCCTGGGTGTTGGGTCCCTTGGCAGGAAGGACTCCCTAGTCACAAGGCACCACTCCCTTCTTCTCAGGAAAGGAGGCCCAGAGCTCTGCGGCTGCCGAGATCTCTTCTCAGGGACACTGTGCGAGCCCTGGCAGAAGCCTGCTCTGTCCCTCCACATTCTCGTGCCCACCAGAGTAGAAATGCTCAAGGTGACAGGTTAGTGGGTTGTAAACACAACGGAGCATCTGGACAAAGATCATGGACCAAGTCAGAATCAGTGTGATGCTCAAGAATTTGTCCCCAGCGCCCAGAGTTTTGAGCTACTGTTGGAAAAACAAGGTCATGGGTGTTGAAACCCAGCCTCCTTAGGCAGGGAAGCTACAGAAAGCAGTGGAATTGCCCCGGAAGAAGTGAGCTTCAAGTGCCAGCCTTGACCTGTACTAACTGTGTCTTTGATTATTCTTGTTTCAATTTTTTAAAAATATTTGTTTATTTATTTGGCTGCACCAGGTCTTAGTTGTAGCACGCAGGCTCTAGTTCCCTGACCAGGGATTGAACCTGGGCGCCTTGCATTGGAAGCACAGAGTCTTAGCCACCAGACCACCAGGGAAGTCCCACTTGTTCCAATTTTAAAATCAGCAAATAGCTCAAAGATGTTACAGGCTTTAATAATAATAACACTTAAGAGTACTGACCCTGTGCCAGGCACTGTTCTAAGCGCTTTATGTATATTAATTTACTGAATCCTCACAATGACCTTATGAAACAGGTACTACTATTAACACAAACTTATAAATGAGAAAACTGAGGCACAGAGAGGTTAAGTACCTCTCTCAAGATCACACAGCTGGTAAGTGGAAGGGCTGGGCTGTGAATCCAGGCAGTTTTGCTCCAGTGTCAATAACTACGCTATGAAAGAACACAGTCAAATATAAAGGAGAGCAGAGAGGAAAAGGTATTCAAAATTACTGTCTTTCACTGATTTTAAAACACACAATTTTCCCCCACATTTTACCATCTTGAAAATCTGATGTGACATATCTGAAAAATTCCTAGATGCAATTCATTAAGAAATGAACTTGAGGTGGTACTGATTTCTGAGTAAGTCTTCTGATTCCAATTCATCTCTTCTTTACTGTAATAAATGCAGTTAGAATGAAGCACTTATTTTGCGCCTATGGTGGATAGTGGCTAGCCAAGCCCATACCAGAACTCTATACTGTGTGAGTACGGGCCACAGGACCTCATCCGGTAACTCTGCCCTCAGCCCCACCACACTGGCTGCGCTGGCCTTCTTCCTGTTTTGAGACACACTTGAGCATGTGGGCCCCTCTGCCTGGAAATGCCTTTCATCATGGTTCACGCTTTACCCTCCTTCTGCTCAAACAGTAGGGCCCTGCCTATCACTATTTTAACCTGAGTCCTTCTCCAAAACTCACTACCCACTTCTGACTCCCTTTATTTTGTTTATCGCTTCCCTCCTTTTGGATGTAAGCTCCATGGGAGAAGGCATTTCAGTCTGGTTTTCTTGGTTGGTTGGTTGGGTTTTGCTGCTGCATACCCAAGATCTACATTAGTGCCAAGGACATTGTGGCTTTCAACAAATATTTCTTGAGTGAATGAATGAATGAGGACTCATTGAAAATTCTTGTTAGATGCTGAAGGAAGATTTACTTGGAGAGTATTTGCTTATCTTCAGATGGGGGAGGCCAGGTGGAGAGAGGTGAAGCCAGGCAGAAGGTTTAAAGGGCCTGCATTCTAGACCTGCTCTCATTAGAAGTCCCAGAGGAGTGGCCAATCTTTGGAAAAACTAGGATGGAAACACAATGTTTTGACAGAGTGTTAGAGAGCATCTAGATTAATTTTTGCCATTTAAAAAATGAGGAAAGAAGAACCAAATGCAAGGCATTAACCTTGCCTGCATCATAGTTTTCGAAAAGAAAGAAAAACAGCTCTGAGATTTTGGAGATAATTGGGAAATTTGAAAATGAGGTAAATGGTAGATGCTATTAGGGAATTACTGTTAATTTAGCTCTGATAACGGTACTCGGGTCCAGCAGAATACTCCTGTTCCTCGGGGACAAGTGCTGAAGTGTTTAGAGGGGAGTAGCAGAAGGTCTGCCACTGGTTTGCATCTGCCTCCAGGAGTGGGTACCACTCACTCAAATGATGACCCTCCCCTCCTACCTCCTAGCAATCAGGCCCCCGGCCCCATGCCTAACCGTGTTCTGAGCCTGTTTCCAGCCACAAGAGCAGGACCTTTAGTGGGAAAAGGCGGCCCATGTGTGACTACAGTGATGAGACCAGGACCTGCCGTCAACATCCTATGTTTTCACTTGGGTGCTGGATTGGGATGCTGGTTTGAAAGTGGTTTTGATTCTCTCGATGGCCAACCTGAGGCTGTGGCCACTCAGCATCCTGCCAGCCCCTCTGTGCTCAGCCCTTTCCCTCACATGGTAAATTCAACTCCTTTGGTCTCTTTTTTTTTTTTTACTAGCCCTATAAATAACCAATTACTTGATACAGCTCAGGATCTTGGTAATTTCTCTATATCCATCGTTTTTCTCTATTCACTAATAAAAACGAATGCACCTCCTATTTCACCTAAGGTTTCATGGCAAATGACAAGCTAGTATCTTCAGCTTTGCTACACAGAGAGAAAACTAAAGGCTCAGAAACATAAGGTGTCTTTTACAAAGGCAAAAATCTGAATGGCAAAGAATCTCGAATGAGACCCAGGATTCCCAGTCCTCAAACTTCAGCCTCCCTCCTGGCAAAAGTTTGGCATTCTTCACTGGAACTGATCACTTTTTTTTTTTCCCCATTTCAAAAAGCCTGCACCTCATGGCAGGAAGATGAGAAAACCACAGTCACCCACAGGGGGCGGAGCCTACTTCCAGCTGCACCAGTGGAAAGTTACCTGATTTAGTTCTTCTGTTTGCAAAGCCCCATTTTGCAGCCTGTATCTGAGAACAAACATTAGGGATTTCAGACATTCCAAGCTGAACTTCAACCTTGCAGGATTCAAATCTATCTTATCTTAAAAGAATGCATCCCCTATAATTTAAAAAAAAAAAAAAAAAGTCATTTTAAAGCAGCCGAGACAGGGGTTCTGTGATTTGCTGGAAGAAGTATGTTGAGGATTATAAATAGGGCAAGATTCACCCTTTTCTCTGAAATTCAAAATCTTTGCAAGCACCATGGCTGGGAATTTGAAGGAAATCATCTGAAAGTTGAACTTTGTCTTCACCATGGTTTTCCAAAGGAAAGGAAAACTGGTTCGGCAAAAACGCATCAACTCTCAGGGACCGAGCGAAGCTGGTGAAAGTGACCCGGATGTTCATGCGGTGAGGCCTGGGAGTGGGGGAGCTGGTCCTGCTATTTGAAAGAATCTCTCTCCTGGGGACTTGGGATTCTGTTTCACCGAAAAGGTGAAAAACCAACAGTAGTTCTGAAACGAAATGTGGTTGCTGCAAGCAGGAGAATCAGATTTAAAAGTACACAGCAAGTTACCACAGGCAGGGCCAGGGAGGCCTCATGCTGACACCAGAGCCGTTGCACAAAGCTGGAGCCGGGGCGACCTCCACTGGACCCACGCCAGTGTTTTTCCCATTTCAGGGTGAACCTTGGGGCTTCTACGTATGAATGTGCCAGCCTTCACAAGGCCAAGGCCAAGGCCAAGGCCAATCCCTCAGCCGGCCCCGGGAACACCCTGGTCTTTCCTAGGGGCGAGTTCTCAGTTTGACCTCGGGTGGATGGAGGGAAGGGACCAGAAGCGGGACCAAAGATAGGGGCAAGCTGGGGGCTCATTTCTTGAGATCAGTTCTTAGGAAAGGAAAAGAAATGCCAGCGCATACCTTGCTTTCCCTTCCACTTTCACCTGAAAAGTAATATGATAACTGAAAATAGGTGTAGGGCAAAATGGCAATATAGGCGCTCGTTAAGGCTGCCTCTTCTCCTCAGGGGATGACCAGACCTCGCTTAAGACGCCATTTATTGCTATAGAGGGTAACAAACAGCTTCCTTTCAAAGCGTAAGAAGGCAGAACAAAGTGGCCAGAGGAGGAAAAGAAATGATCAGAAACATTAAGAATAATAGCACCTGACAGACTACACATAGGACGTAGGACGAGGGGCAGCCTCCAATGGTGCTTGTTGTTGCTTTTGTATATTTCTGTCTTCTCAGCTGTCTTTTCTACCAGACGTGTAAACTCCGTCTGTCCTGCTCACTGTCGTGATGCCAGAGCTGAGCGGGTCAAGAGGTGCGTCGTAAGTCACTGTTGGTGTGAACAAATAAGTAGTTTGTAACGACGTTGGAAATGATTGCTTCCAGAGGAGAGTGAGATTGCCTTCCAAATATCGGTCAAGAGCTTGAAGCAGAGGGAACCGAGGATATATTGAATGGGTTCTTGTGATCAGGTGACTTTTCTGGATCTAGAAATCTGAGGGGGTGACAGTGTGATACACTGCAGTCTTCCTGTGAGGAAAGAGTTAAACAGCTCTAAACCTGGGTTTCTGAGGGGAATGCTGTGCTCAGTGGGGCAAGGGCCTCCATTTGTGTCCCAGGAGGGGGACGCAGGCCTTCTGGTCCTGCCTAGTGAGCTTGACCAAAGGTGACGATGACTAAGGGCTAAGGTCGTGCCCTCCCTCCCTCCAAATCAATACTTTAATGTGACTTATCAGAAAGAGAAAGAACTGTTTACTTTAAAACCCTGGATCCCATAAAGGGAGCCGGGAAAGGCCTAAAACCCACAGAAGCTCAGGGCTGGCGCCCAGGGCCGCCCCCACACAGCCAGCAGAAGCGGGGAGAACAGAAGGCACCAGCCCCTGGGCCGAGAGAAGAGGCGAGCTGACTGGAAGGTAGGTGCCTCGCCACACACATTCCAGCATCTTCCAACTCCCCTGCGGGATTTAGGCTGTTCCTTTGGGGGAGCACTGACGTTGAGAAGTGGGGGTGAGCTGCAACCCAGGTGTTTAAAAGGACCCCACACAGCACCTGAGCCACGTGACGTGTCACGCACAAAATCTGAATTTGTCTGCGGTGATTATTCTGTTTCTTCAGAAAGCCTAAGAAAACTGGAGACTTTCCTAACGATGCTTCTGCCCCCAGTGAAGGGAAAGGATAAGGCCTGGAGGTGGTGTGGGCTTTTATTTCTGGCCTTGGAGTGGCTGTATATGAAGCCATTTCCTGTTATATGATGGTCTGACAATACTAACGCCAAGGCCTTCGAACAAAATTCCACCAGTAGGATACCTGGAATTAGGAGGTTTATTCGGCCAGAAATCCTCCCCTCCCCGCTGTTTCAGGGCAAGCACAATCGCAGGGCTCCCTATATTTTGTTCTTCTACTTCTAAAACTCCACCATTGGAGTTGTTCCTCTGTCCAACGGGTATTGTTCCCTGGACAGCACTGGAAATAGCTGGATACCTGCATGGAAATGAAGCTGGTTCCTGGGAACCCCCAGGCCTCAGCAATTCTCTTTAAAAAGAATCTATGGGGACCCCAACTTGGCTAAAAATTTGCCCAGTGATCCCCTCTTCACCTCTGGTTGGTGATGACGGGCATAACAGATGCGTGCATAAGCTTTCAGGTATCTCCTTCTAGATGGATTTCAGCAAGAACAGAAATGCTTCCTTGCTTGCTATTGAAAAGAACAGTCTATTTTAAAATTTCCATGTGCTTTCAAAATGACAAGACTCAGGCATATGCTACTGACTTCTTTTGTCTTCTAGACTATAATAACCTAAAAGAATCAGTGGATGTGTTTAACACATCTATTGGAAATGACAGGAAATGTGGATTTGGAATTAAGAAAAAGCATCTCCGTTTATCATTTGCTTTTTAAGCGTCTTTTTTTAGGTGCTGAAGGGTGAGGTTTGCAGCAAAGTGGACCTTCACGGTCCCCAAGGCATTCTTTTTTCAGCCCTCTGGAGTTGGCCCTAGAATGTTCTCAGACCCTGGGAAATAAAATGTGAAAGCAAAGACAGGCTGCTCGTGCCCAGATCTGACCTGAGAAAGCATAGGGAGTTTTGTGATATTCTTGGTACTTGTGAATCTAAGACATCTTACACGGTGCTGTGACACAGATAGAATACTTACAGGCTGGTGAATTCACTAGAGGATTAGGCTTTGTAGGGTCTTCCTTCTCAATGATCTTCCCCTTCCTGCCCCCTCCCCATTTAGGAAAAGAAACCCCCAACTTTAAAGAGCAAAATCCAGCCTTGCCTGTTGTTCACACGCACGAGCTCAATGGGAAAACCGCAATCTGAATTGACTACAGCAACTAGAAATGTCTAGAGATTCTGTCCAGGTTGGGAAGGTGAGGGAAGGAAGCCTGGGACACTGTGGAAGTTTCAACTGTTTTAATAAACAGCCATTTAGGAATGCCTGGGACTCAGTCTCTCTCAGGAAATCTCAGGAAGTAAGGCTCCAAGAGAGATGGTGGGAGATTTTTGTGGCTGAGATCAGAGGAGAGAAATTACAACAGGATCCCCCAAGGCCTTCTGTAGCTGTGGAAAACTGCTGGCATTTGGACACATCACCCTGAATTAATTTCCATCCTCTTTGCCTTTAAGGCTTCATTTTTTCAAAGGAAATAACAGGTGTAATTATTTCCCAACCAGCTTATAAACTTTGTTTTCTATTAACTGGGGCTATTTAAGTTCAGTTGTTAAATTTGAAAATATGAAAGATTTTTTTAAACCTGTGGAATGAGAAGTGACTACGTAAATTTTTAAAAATACATCCAAGTATATCCTGGTATTAACCACTTCCAATTTTTTTTTTTATTAGTGACATATCATTGTATGGCATTTGAAAAAAATGAAAACATTCTGTGTGCCCATTTAAACTGCTTTGCAGGTTGACAGAATTCAATCACTCCTGCAGAAACCATCAAAGAAGTAGTAAAAGATGATGGCTGTTATACTTTTAAATTGTTCACAAGGCCAAGAACATAATAGGCACTCAATAAATGTGTTTGACGCCATACCATAAAATAATTGTAGTGCATAATAAAACATTTCACTAATAATTTGCTAGGAAATTAGCCTGCGGCCCATCTCTCAGCCCAGCACCAACTGTTCAAGCTTGTTGACAAGCAGAGTAGGAATAGGGTAAATTCTAACCTCCCAATTTCAGAAGAGTGTTTTGCAAAAAGGAATTTTTATTAGGAAATCCACACCAAAAAAAAAAAAAAATCTTCATAAAAATGTTTACATTCTAATTATTTTTCTTATTAGAAAACTATTACATTAATTGTAGAATTAATAAATGCAGAGAAGCAAAAGGAGAAAACAAAATACAAAACCATAATTCCATGGTTAACAGTAGATGTGTTTGCCGTGGGCGTATATGCCTTTTTTCACAGAAAGGGGCTCATACTGTGGATTTGGTTTTGTAAACTACTTCTTCATTCAATAACACCTCTTGAATCTCTTTCCAAGTCAACAGCCATTTTTCTACAACATCACCTTAAATGACTAGGGAGTACTATAGATATGTCACACTTCTCCTACAATTGGACATTTAAGATGTTTGCAGTTTTTACTGTTACAAACAATGCCTCTCTGGACAACCTTATAGGTAAACCTTTCTACAAATGGGTAGAAAAGAAAATCTTTTCTACAAATTCAAGGACTTTTTCCCTGCCATATATTTCCTGGACCAAAGAAATAGAGGTTTATTTGGGGGAGGAGCTTGGTAAGATTTACCATTAACACCTTCACTGCCTCCTCTCTTTTCTTCTTTTCCCTGTTTACTCTTCCTTCCCTTTTCCGTCTTTTGCAGTTAACGAAAGCCTGAAGCGCCCAGGGCCCATCTGGAGAAGTGGAGGGGGGCTCAGACATTGCTGTGAGGTTCTGAGAAGTGAAATGACCTCGGGAGCTGGACCGAGAGCTCTCCGAGCGTGTCCTACCAGGACCTTTGTCACTAGTGAATTGATCACCTCCCGGTGATGCTTTCCAACTGAGATAAGAGATTTCTGGAACCTCTCGCCATGGGCGGAACATCCTGGAGTGACCAGGAAGGGGGGCTTTCTGTTCCATGTCCCTCGAGCAAAAGCTAAGCAGATGAGCCTGGCCAAGTCGTCAGGAGGCGCTGCAGGGAAGGGAAGAACCAGAGATGGTGAATTGCGCGAGTGTGTCCACTGCGGCTGCAGCCCCGCGTGCCAGGGATTTGTCCTAGCAACGGGGGCAGTGGAACTCTAGAGCTGGTATTCGATGTGAGTCTTGGCAAACGTGCCCCGGGGAAAGTTCCCGCTGAAGAGAGCAGGTCTAACAGTGGGCCAGGTGGCACTTTCCTGCCGCCTTGCATTCTGTAAAGGCGAGCCGGGGTCACAGACAGGAACCAAAGGAGGAAAACAGCAAATCCACCCAGTGAGAAAGAAAAAAAAAGGCTGCTGTTGTACACTAAAACGAATGTTATGTATCTCGATAAAACAAGAAAGAAAAAAAGAGGCAGGATCAACACGCCGATCCCGTGGAAGCTGAGTGGCTTCGTGGTGTAGTGCTCTCAACCGCACAGTCCAGGCTGAAGAGGGTTGTTTCACACCCTGCATGTGAATAAGGGGCATTTTTACTGACAAACTGCAGAAGGGTTCATTTTCAAGTTGTTAAGAATCAGCCGATTTTATGGCCAAAGCAAGGCTCTGGTTATCAACTCAGTTATCCTGGGGAAAAAGTAAACTGGCCTCCATCCATCTCCATTTCCACCATTTGGGGGAAAAGAAAGCCTTAGATAAAATGCTTTATTTCCTCTCATGCTTCACTGTGGGCAGGAGCTCATATGTCAGTCAGAAGCCATTTTTAACAGGAAATCAAGTAAACCAGAGGGGATTTATTCACAGGAGGTTCCCTTTTGCTAGAAAAGGAGTATTATTAACCAAAAAATGGAATAGTGCCCCTCTCTCTATTTCCCTCCTCTCATCTGCCACCCGCTACTGTGATGGGAAACCACTGCGGTGAGTGAAATGTGACATCTGAGCACCACTGGATGCCTCTGTATCCAACAGCTATTACTGAGAGTGGATTACAGCTCATCTAAATGCTAGGTCCCCATGCAAAATAATCGTTCTTGGATTGCAGAATTGACTACAGTTACTGATGATGGATTGGGATGGATGGTTCAGAAGGAGTCAGGGAGGCTGCATTAATCCAGTCATGTTTTTATGGCTTATCATGTGGGCTTCCACTAAGTATTTCTTTTCTAAAATCGATTCTCTCCAGGGATTCTTTCTCTCTTAGCCCTTTTAGAAAACTGATGCAGAGTTCTCATTCACTTCCATAGGAAGTCTTCCTTCCTGTTGTGGGGAGGCCTTTGTGGGTGGTAGCAGAACACAAGGCAGTGGGTCCTGTATTAGCTCAGCTGTCCCAGGACCCTGAAGTCCAGCATCTTTATTCCTCCCATTGCTCCACATGCTCCTGACCCGTTATCCCTCTTTTTCTTTGCTCAGGTCTCTCTGTGGAGCCAGCGAGGCTCTCTGACAATGCTCAGTGGATATGGTGGAATGTGCAGGTGACACTCACACTCTCACCGCTACCGATTTTCCTTAGCAGAGCTGTGGAGTGTGACAATGGTGTTTGTGTCCAAACTACCAAACGCCATTATCACACTAAATAGCTACTGTTAGGCAATCCTTCCGCTCACTCAATGCCTTGACATCTGTTTGGTATGGGCAAGAAGGTTCATCTTATAGCCGTGTTCCCCGTCCTGTGTAATTACTGAGGAAATTCTGGTCCTTTGGTGCGCCTAACGGATATGTCATCTGAACGTTGCCTCTCACATGCTGTTGTTAAGTAATTTAGCTGATGAATTTTCTTGTTTTCCTGAGTCAATAAAAAGATTGTGGCATCCCCCAGAGCCCCAGCACAAGGCTAGGCACGTGGTAATTGTTCAACCTGTGTTTACTGAGTTGAAATGAATAGGAAAATGGTAGACGTGGAAAACTAAAACCAGTTTAAATCTAGGTTTCGCAAACCACATGCTTATAGGTAAAAAATGAAGGTATGTGAGTCTTCTCCTTATCATAAAAAGACAACTTTCTAATAAACTTACACACGGCCTAACTGACCTTTCAGAAATTCTAGAACACGTTTGATTTCTACTGATTTTAATCAGTTGCCAGGCTGATTACTGAATTTGTATGCTAGGTCCTTCTTCCTTATGTTTCAATGAATTTCCATTGGGAAAATTATACATGAACCATGTGTGTGGGCTGTCATAGCAAATCTGAACATTTTAATCGCAAGGTAGCTGCTGGGACACTCAGAAGAGCTGGGTGGTCTAGTTTGAAACATTCTTTCTCTGAGAGGCATTTAAAGTAAGAAGTAGGTTCTGTTTGTGCTGGGCTAAAACTTCTCTCCTGGGACTTGGCTAAGTGAACTAGTATATGTTTAGTCATGAAAGGGTAGGAGCAACCATCAGAGGCCAGTTCATTCAACCCTTCATTTATTAAATAAATATGTACCGAGTGGCTACCATGTGCCAGGTGCTGCCTTAAGCACTGGGGATACTTTTAAATTAAACGTGTCTGATGTCATTTCCAGAAATGGACGTTCACTGGCTCACGTTCTGTCTGGGACCATTCTCCTTGTTCCAGTTACGTTTGTCAGGGAATCAAATGAGCAAAACTTTGCAAAACAATTCCAAGTCCCTCACTGGAAAGGACCACGTGAGTGCAGTCCACACGCCTATGATACACGCCAAAGGTCTTGAGAAGCTTCTATGTGGAGAAGAGGAGGTCCATTCCTGCCTGCCCTGCACCTCCTTTCCCTCCCATTCCCTCCCTCCTGGCATCATCCATGCTCAAGAGGAGAGCCAGACTCCCCCTGAAATAATACACTGACATTCCTTTCTCAAGAGGAGAGCCCACTAATTGAAGAGAGTTGATAGAGGGCTCTACTGTTAGACAAACCACTCCCATGAACACTATTCACTTGACCCAGACAACACAGGGCAAAGATGTCAGGATCAGGGCTCCTTCCATGGACAGCAAACTGAGAGTGGTCTGGTCATGCAACCACAACTCAACGTGGCTCTTCTATATCTAAGGTTCTGTCCTTTACCTACATCCTTCCCTGGGCTGGTTATTTCACAAAACCTCACACTTCACAACGGAGGCTGTGTAGAAGCCGGGTTAATCATACCAGCATTGGCTCTATATCCTCGGCTCCCCATCTGCTCTGTCAAGGATTCTGAAGGAAGCCTGTGGAACAGGAGAGGGATGAATCATAGGACGATCTTTCCCTGTTGAGTTCTCCTAATGCAGAGAGAGCCAAATACACAAAACCTGTAACCATGAAGTGAAAGTGAAGGGAAGGGAAGGAACGTCTTAGTAGTTTGGGATCAGGAAGGCGGTGGCCAAACTATCCAGACACGGACCCCCAACTTAGTGACCCAGTCAACTGCCACAGCACCTGCAGCCCCAGAGCCTTCGGGCTCCAAATCATTCCCCGGCTCAGCAACAAATCTGGGGTGGCCTCACGCATTCCTCCTCCTCACTCCCACTCACCCGGAGATTTTACTCAGATGGAATTAAACAGGGAGCCGGAAAAAGGGCATTCTGTATCTTTTCTACCAGGTTGACTCACATACCAGCTTATTATGATTCCTGCCTGCGTCTGCGCTGCCTTCAGGGTCAGGGGCCCATTCTTTCTGCAGATCTGTAAGGAGTACACATTGTGAAGCTACATCTAATCCAGTCTCACTGCTCCAATCTCGGATCACGGCATCCTCGCCAGCCCAGCTTGCATCTCTCCAGCTCCCCCTGGGATGGTTACTGCTGGTCGTCTGCAATAAGCATTCCTGGGGACCATTTACTCTTTCCCTATCGTGAAAAGCCAACCCCAGGGCCCCCCAGTTGGATGCCTCACCGCCCCTCCAGTTCCCCTCTCTTGGGACGGGCTCAAGGAAGCAGTTGGCTGCAAAGCCATGGCAGGGGCCCCCAGGGCCTGTGGGGAGGTAGAAGGGTGGGGGCATCCACTTCAATTTGCAAGTTTCCTTCCAAGCTTTCTGAAGGGAAAGGAAGGGTTGCAAGCCACACACAAGTTCACCACAATGTAAATGGCTACTGCAGATCCATTCCAAAGGGTCTGGTCACAAGACAGCCTGATTTAGAAAGCAGGTCACCATATGTGTTCTGAGAAAAAGGTTTATGGGATGCAAATTTATCACGAACTTAGAATATTTAAACACTGTGCATGGGGTGCAGAGGATGCCAAGATTGGAAGACATTCATTCAACCAACATTCAGCCATGTGTCAGGTGGTAAGCTAGTCACTGAGAATTCAAAACTAAGAGATTCTCCCCCAGAATATAGGGTGTAGAATATGCAGTCTAGTGAGGGTGCAGGCAAATGAGTAAGAGCAGAGCTGAGCTGCAGCTTCTTTGAAGTGGATTTGGGGCACCGTGGGGGCGGGAAGGAAGGAATGCCATCTGTGGTGTGAGAGAAAGGCATGAATAAGAGACAGCACTCCAGGGCTTCAGGCAGCCACCCAGTGAAAGAGAAATCCAGTCGTGACTTTGGCAAGTGAAGTGTAGACGTTTTCACCTTGACAGAGGCTGAGTTACCTTCACGTTTCCAAAGCGCTCCCCAGCAACTCCCTCCAGAGAGCAATGGAACTACGAACCTGGAATGTATCTGGGGGCGGGGGGGCCCCCCTCAAAAATACAGCCAAACAGCCGCAAAGATTACCTTTTAAGCAAAAGAAGCACGTTGTGCTATTTGGCAGCTGATTGGGGGAGGGGCGGGGGGATATGCTTGTGTCTGTGTGTGTGTGTGTGTGTGTGTGTGTGTAGTGCATACGTATGTGAAGAATTTTAATTTCTCCAAGAAACCAGGTAAAATGCCTTTTAAATCCCATGCAAATGGGACTTTTTCTTCCTTTCTGGAACCAGGGAAAAGCCGGTGCTACGATCTCCAACTAAAGCGCTCAAGTTCGCATCCTCCGGTCCCCAGTGCTCTTAACCCCGGGGCCACGCTCTTCTTGGGATACTGCTCCCTAGAGGTAGGATGTGCCCCTGCACATCACAGCTGCAGTGGCTCGAGAGGATTTCAAGTCTGTTACCTGAGTAGTCCAGATTCATTCATTAAGAGCTTCCCCCGACAGCAGAATCTAGCTTTAAGTCTGATAAAGTAAGTTCTCAAAGGCTTGAGGGGGAGAGGCAGAGGAGTGGAAGAACTTGTTCTGTTGAGCGACTGTTGACCCATTAAATACACCAGACAAGAACTAATCTTGTTGAGCCTGGAGAACAAGTCTCTTCCTTTTCACTTTTCTGGCACGTTTAGCCCAGTCAAGAGCTGATTAAAGTCCTTCTCATTTCTTGAGGCTGTCTGTCTTCCAGGCAGCATGTCCTGTCCTGTTTCCCACGCGGATCTCAATAGCAGCTGGGTACAAAGAAGTGAGAGATTCTCACCCACCATTTAGATGTGTAGCTACTGTGTTTATGGCCCTGTCCCTGTGCCTGAGACTCTTCTGGTCTCTCCTATGTCCCTGCACGAGCCCAGGCTCCCTCAGATCAGATCCCTTGCTCAGCAAGTACAGTGAGTGATGTGCTGAGCTGCATAAGATGTGGAAAGGGCCCTATATTCGTCCCCAGGAAAGTGGCTACAAACCATGAACCCCAAATGGAGGTGGTGTGTTAAGAAATTCTGATTCTGAAGAAACAATTGTTTCTTAGGTCATCTCAAGTGATTCATCCTTACAAATTTCACATCTTACATACTCTTACATATGTTCTCAAGCACCTACTATGTGCAAGGCACGGAGTCGGGGAGAGTGTTTTTGGAAGGGGCCACATGGCAGTAAAGAGACAGGAATCACACAGGAGCCCTAAACAGGCATAAGGCAAGGCCTTGTGGAAAGTGGACAGATAGTCAGATTCACGAGTACCCCGGAGACTGGGGTGTCTGGCCACTCCCTGGACTGTGGAAATAACTCAGGTCTCTACCATTATGGTGATTCATTTGCTCTTTCTGTTCTTCCTGCTGCCATTCCTGTCTCCACCCTTACCTACTGTTTCTGCTCACCTGTAACTACTGCTCACTCACATGTTCTGCTAATTCTGGGGTCTTGTGGCCCTGCTACGTCATGGCCTCTGCTTGCCTGCCTCCTTGGGGTGTCTTTTCAGTTTCTTCATATGCTACCAAGGGACTTCACCCTCCCTGTATCTTCAGTTTGGATCCCTGAGCCAGAGAACTGGTTGTATGCCCATTGGGGCAGCTTTCACTCCAGGCCAGGACATAGACTGCTAGTCAACCTTTGGGGCAGAAAAAACAAAGGGCAGTTATATGAGAAAGTCTAATGCAAAGAGTAGTATGTAAACTTCACTCTGAGCAGGACCTATCCATTCTCCAGATGGAAAAGTAGGGGAAGAATTCTCAGGAAAGGGGAACAGCAGGTGTCAAGTCTTCAAGTGGGATGGAGTCTGGAAAAGCCAAAGAACGTGAAGCCAACTGGTGTGGCAGGAACGTGGTGACCTGCAGGGGATGAGGCTAGAGAGGTGGGAAGGCGCTGGCATCCCTGGCATCAGGATGGAGGGGGAATGTAAGAGGAGGGCAGGCATGAGTGGCCATGACTTTCACTGATGGGTCCTCAAGACCAAGGGTTGACAACCTATGGCCTGTGTGTCAGATCCAGACTGCCACATGTTATTGTGTGAACTAAGCATGTTTATTGTATTTTCAAATTATTGGGGGGAAAAATCAAAAGAAGACTTATTTTATGATGTATGAAATATATGAAATTCAAATTTCAGTGTCCATAAACAAACTTTTCCTGGAATTCACCAACCATCCCTATTTGCCCACACTATCTCACTCAGCTGAACACTGAAACTCTTAGATCCTGGAAAGCCCCTCCATCCCAGGGAAAGTGGGGTGGCTGGTCACCTGGAACACAGCCAGTTCATTCACTTACATATTGTAAGTGGAGTTTTCAAGCTCCAAAGGCAAAGTGGAGTAGTTATGACAGAGGCCATATGGTCCACAAAGCCTAAAATATTTACTATCTGACCATTTATAGAAAAAGTTTGCTGACCCCGTATCAAGACCAAGGAAGAGAGGGTAACATCTGATAAAGCAGGAGAATATGACTGTTACTATCATGAGACTGTTGACCATGCCTATTCACTTTCTCCATTGGAAGCCGATTCACTTTAAAAACCTAGATTGGATTATGTTACTTCCCTGCTCAAGATCCTTCAATGGTTTCTCATCTCACTGGGAACAAAACACAAGGCTCCCATAGCTCCCTCTCAGACAGACCTCAGCTATTCTTGCTCCTACCCTTGCTCACTTCATGCCACGCCTATCAGCTTGCTGACCCTCAAACATGCCAAGTATGCTCCTGCCCCAGGACCTTTGCACTTGCTCTTCCCTCTATCCAGAACCTTTCTGCCAGATATATGCCTACATCACTCCTTCACCTTATTCTTGTATCTATTCAAAGTTGTCCTTTCAGTGAAGCCTTCCCCCTCATTGTAGCGCTCTTCGCCTCCTGACATCACTTGTTTATTTTTCATGTCTACACTGGAAGGTCAAGGCATGTGAGGACAGGAACCCTGCTGTATCCCCAGCTCACACGTGGTGGGTTTATGATAAATATTTGTTGGATACATAAATGATTGGTAAAGCCAAGAATTGCATGCATGTCTCCAGGGACATGTCTCCACTCATTGGACCGTGTAATTGCTAATCAATATTTCATTTTGGCCAATATCTGTCCTGTTACAATTATGCAGCTGCCCATCTCTGTCATCCACTGGCTTATTTTCCTGCCAAACACCTTGTCTTTAATCATCTGAACATCTGCTCTGTGGGTATCTCATGCCAGATACCAGCCTGAGATGCTGCCATTTCTCTTGCCCTGAGGATGCATGCATTAAATCCCGAGCCCAGGGATGGAATCAGGGTGATCCTTCCACCCCCTGAAACTGACAATGACATTTCATGCATAGATGCTCTTTTCTAGGGTGAGGGTCCAGAATTGTCATCCAACCCTCACGAGGGTCCTCAACCCTCAGAAGGCTGAGGAGCTCTGATTTTAAGCAACAACAGTCCATTTGCCTAAATAGATGCCACGCTCTCTAGTCTGTTGTTTCAGGCCCTCCTGTGGGGGGACCTCTGCTCTCCGATATCTTGTGATCAATGCTTGTGTTCTTAGGACTCAGCCGATTCCACTGGGATGTTCTCTTTGCACCTCTGGAAGGATCCTGCTTTCTGCCACATTCTGAAACTTTGTAAAGAACCAGCATGCTCCTCTGAGGCTCTTGGGCCCCCCAGTGGCTGCTCCACACAGGCCGTTTTCTTCCAGGCCGTGAAAAGTGCTACGCTGAGCCTTTCACATCACGTCGTGGATCAGAGACACGCTTCTGGGAAGAGCCGCCTGCCAGGTTCGGGCAGAATGGCTTCAGGGTGCTTCTTCGTGAACATGAGGCCTGACTGGCATGTTCTATCAGGGTTCCCTGCCCATTTCCCAGAGCAACTGAGCAGAGGCTGCACCGCTCTGGGGGCAGAGACTTGGGTTCCTGATGGCGAGGTACTCCGAGGGCATCCAGGCGTGGTCCTTTCCAAGAGGAGCTTGCGGGGGGACACTGGGTCTCTGCCATTTCCTCAGCTCAGAGGACTTTCCTTCCCAGGAGGAGAACCATTCCAAGCGGCTTTTCTGCAAAGAGAGCCGTCCCTGTTTTTCTGAGGCAAGGAGGGAGGCGGCAGCCCAGCTCAGCTCCCCCTACACCCAGAGAGGGCCTGCCTCATGCACCTCCGGCCTCGACTTAGAAAGACTACTTATCCACCATCGCATCACATCCTCACCATCGTCATCACCGTCTTGCGGATTCTCAGGCTTTTGGGACCCAGAGAAACCTTAGGCCCACCCCATGGACTATTGTAGTACAGACTAACATTAATTAACCCACCCGGCACGGCTGAGCAAAGGACAGAGGGTCCTCTCCACTCGCAGGGAGGCCTTAGAAGGGAGGGGTGTCCTCAGGGTCTCTTGGCCTCAGCACGACTGACATTTTGGGCCAGAGAATTCTTTGCTGTTGGTGAATGTCCTGAGTACGTAGGACGTTGAGCAGCTTCCCTGGCTTCGATCCACTAGACGCCAGTGGTACTTCCCAGTGGTGACAACCAAACAACATCTGCAGATGTTGACAAACTGCCCCTAGGTGAGCACCACTGTTCTAAGGAATGACTCCTTCACTGGGAACTTCAGGACAAGAGGTAGAAATGGCAGGAGGTTTGGGGTATTGGCAAGAGAAATCTTGCCAAGTCAAATAACACCAACCACCCCACAAAGCAAGGTGTGTTTAGAGGATGAGAAAGAGGGGCAAGGGTGGAGTTAGGCGTAAAGTCAGAGAACGTGAGGGGAGATGTGACCTAAGTTTGGGGGCGTGGGGTCTCGAGGGAGGGGTTGAGCGAGGGGAGGCGGGAGGCAGGAGGGAAGCCTTCAGGTCACGAGGGACACACAGGGGCTTCTGCCTGCACTGGCTTCAGCTGGGACCGGCCTCCACTCACCCTCTCCTTGGACAGAGGGAAAAGCTGCCTGGAGTCACCCTCCTTCTTGCCTTCATGCCAGAAAATACTTACTGAGGACCCACCATGTCCTAGATCCCAGGCTTAGAGAGAGAAAACATGTTTCTGTCTTAGGAGAACAGAGAGTCAAAGAGGCAATTGCACCCAAGGGCAAGGAGACAGAAGGACCAGGGGCTCTAAGGGCATAGACTTGGGGACTCAAAGGAAGACTTCCTGGAGAAGGTGACCTCTGAGAGGAAACTTAGAAGACAAGTGAGGATTTTTCAGACAGAGAAGGGAAGGGTTCTGGCATACATAAGCTTCTAGGGTGCTGTGGCCTTGAAGTCCTTTCAGAGGGAGCAAGGTTTTGTTCTGCTTTTACTAGAGGGTAAAGAGTAGCACAGACCAGAGCGCTTGGGGCCCAGAGGGGTGGCAGAGGAGGAAAAGGACACAAAAGGAAGGGGCTGGGGACAAAGGAAACCACACCTTGTTTACAGCTGTGGTCCCTCACCACAGCCTCGACATCCCGGGAGCTTGTTAGAAACGCAGATTCTCCAGTCCACCCCAGACCCATTACAGCGGACACTCTGGGGGTGAGGCCAGCAGCCTGTGTTTTAACCAGCCCTCCAGGTGAGGCTGATAAACCACTGGGCCTGTCCATTAGTGTTTAATGAGAGCAGCTGAGGGAATCAATCAACCAGTTATTCTTGCCTTGGAAACTAGAACAGCAGAGTTTTCGGAACCTTGGCTGCACATTAGAACCACCCTGAGAGCTTTAAAAATCCTGTTGGTTAAAGCCATGCCCCAGACCAATTACCTAAGGATCTCTGAGGGGGACCCAGGCCCTGATATTTTAAAGCACACTAGGTGACAAGAGCGCACAGCCAAAATTGAGCACCACCGCTGCAGTTAAACAAGATGCTCTATTTTGAATGACTTTGAGAACTTTATTTTTTATCAGGAACAATTTACACAAAAGGATGTATCAAGTAAGAAGCAATTTAGACAAAATGATTTTTTTTCTCTCCTTTAAAAATCAGGAGGTAAAGGGCCTAGGGCTGAGACAGCAGCGTTGCAATGTCTTCAGCAATCTGTGTCTTTCTGGGTGTCCACTCAATTCTGTCCTCATGGTCACAATTTGATTAATAGAGCTCCAGCTATCAAGTTTATGTTCCAGGAAGGAAAGTCTTAAAGAACGAAGGGCCAAAAGGGCAGTTGCTCTCTAACTCAGTCCTCTTTCAAGAACATTCCTGGAAGCCCCACCCAGAGACTTCTGCTTGGATCTCATTGGTCAGAACTGTGACCTGGGACCACCCTCACTGCAAGGGAGTCTGAGAAATGCAGTATTTTAACTAAGCACTCTACCTCTGTGAAGAAAACTGGGTCCTGGTTCTGAAGAAGTGGGGGAATGGATATTGGGCAGAGAGAATGGATAGAGGGTGTTTTCTTCTTTCTCTTCCTCATATGGACTGTTCTGGGGAGGCAAAGATATGGTGTAGCCTCAAGGAGAAATGGACTGTTATATAAGAATAGCAAAAAAGAGCACAAAAGTACAGTTTTTCATTCTTTTTTCCCCAAACAGGCTTTGCAGAATCAAAGGGTAAAGCAGAAGGTGGTCTTCTCTTCCCACCCAGGGAGGAGGGAGGGGGAGAGTCACCCGGGCTGGGAGCAGCATGGATAACGGGGACAGGGCTAGGACACGGGGGTGTTGGCGCGGGAGGCGGGGTGGAGGAGGGGGTGCTGGGAGCACTGGGCCTGGGGAGGGGCAGCGCTGTGGAGGGCACCACCTGGAGGCTGAGCCTACAACCTTGCACTTGCTACAATTTTCAGTTACATTAGCTGTTTACTGGTCCCTGTGGAGTGACAATTCCATGACAGCTGCCTGCTCAGACCCCTGGAGTGTCCAGGAGAAGATGTCCAGACGCCTATCCATGCCTGAGACTGGCTGAGCCCCTTCCCAAGTGCCGCATGTGGACACACCCCCCCCCCTTCAATAGCCTGTGACAATAACCCCCTTCTCAGAGGCAGCGGGGTGGCCCCCTGGAGCTGCAGTGGGGGTATAGAAGGTGAAGCCTGGGCTCTGGAGAGAGGTGGAGGCCCCCTCTCCCACACACACCCAAATCCCAACACAGGTAAAGAAGGAGGAGTGTCTGGTAGTTGGGGCCAGCACCCAGCTCTGTACAAAACAAGGCACGTGATGACTCACGACGCTGGACAAAAGCAGAGTGACCATTGACTCACACGCGCACATGCTATGCATTTAGGACTATTTATTGTGTATCTATAGATGGTGTCAATATATGCACATACCTATACAAACTGTGGCACTTCTCTTGAACTGTTATGCAATGCAGACAAAAGGATAAAAATAGAAAAGACTAATGTTATTTGGTGAAACATCTTGTAAGCACCCTGAAAAGTTCAATGTTGACTAGTGGAGTGACCCACCCAGTGAGGTGTCTCTGTCTCAAAGACAGTAAACATGCCCGAGGCACTGAGGGCAGAGACACTGGAGGCCAGCCTGAGGGTAGCGACAGTGGGACCCCAGCAAAATGGGGGGAGGAGACAACCTAGGTGGTCTGGGGGTCTCTTCTGCATGTCTCTTCTTTGCTTTGATATTCTTCCTGGAGGTTGCTCTGGTTCAGATAAGTGAGGGCTTTAGGGCTTATCTTGGGGTATACAGAGAGCAGATTGGTGGTTACCAGAGGGGAAGAAGGTAGGGGGAGGGTGAAATGGGTAAAGGGGCTCAATTGTACGGTGATGGATGGAAACCAGGCTTTTAATGGTGAGCACGCCATGGTGTACGCAGAAGACGGATTTTGTACACATGCAACTTACGTAATGTTGTCAATCAGTGTTACCACAATTTTAAAAAAGAGAACCGATTGCAGTTGCTGGCTGAGGTTCTGCATCATAAGTAACCCTGGTAATTCACTGAACATCTCCTCCACATTCAGTTTCCTCCCTGAGAAAAGGGGGATTCCAACACCAGAATGACTCCCCCTCCTGGATTCTTGTCGAGCATCGATGGCGTGACCCACATTTTGGAGAGTTAACAGCTCTGTGCAGCTAGAGGACGGCATCAGTCTGTTCCGTTACCCGACTCCCTTTCTAGCATCCTGCACGAAGGGATGGAAAGGGTGATCCTCCCAGGCAAACTTTCTGCATTGTTTCTGGAGATGCAATATTTTCACCCAAAAGGTTGACTTTCTGGATATGAGACAAAAGGGTGAAGAGTTTTGTGACAAGGGAGACTTTCGGTCCCCTGACCACAGATCACATGGGCAGTGGCTTATCATACCCACGATCAGGGTGGGACCTGCAAGGAACACACTTCCTCATTTTTACAAAGTGGTGCTTGACTTTCTTGGTACCACTTGCAATTTGGTAGAACCGGAAATTTCAGAAAAATTCCCTGGAAAGTTCTATATTTAAGTAGCTTCCTTCCTTTTCCAGAATTCCGGACCTGGAGCGCCCCACTGATGACTTGGCCAAAGGTAGGCACTCCGAGATGTCCTCGTGTGTGTTACATGTGCCACCATATCTCAGGGAAAGGTCGCAAGGAAGGGGACAGTAATCCTGCTAAGCTTTGTCCATAGCTGTGTGCAACTTTGTAATATTATGATTTACACGAAGTACAATATATATTTGGTCTTTATCCCCATTCGTGGCACAGAGCGTCTAAAACCCTTTTCAGCATTTTCCTAAGTGCTGAGAGCTGTAAGGGTGCCTTTTGCTATGTTAAGGAAGTGACTTTGGAAAGTTCCTAGGTAACCTAAGGACAGGGTTGGGTTGCCAGGGTTCAACCCTATGATTAGAGTGTTAGAACTTTCAGCGCCCCTCCCCCCAACCTCTGGGGAGGGGAGAGAGGTAGAGGGTTGGAGATGGAGTTTAATCACCAATGGTCATTGATCTGATCCGTTGTGCCTATGTAACAGACCCTCCATAAAAACCCAACAGGAGAGCTTCTGGGTTGGTGAACAAGCCGGGATGTGGGAGAATGGTGCACCTGGAGAAGCCATGGTAGCTCCACACCTGTTCCCCAGCCCTTTCCCTGTGTATCTCTTCCACCTGGCTGTTCCTGAATTATATCCTTTTATAATAAGGCAGTAATCTAGTGAGTAAAATGTTTCTCTGAGTTCTGCAAGCAGCTCTGACAAATTAATTGACCCCGAGGAGTGGGTTCTGGGAACCTCCGATCTGTAGCAAGTTGGTCAGAAGCACACACAGGTGACAACCTGGACTTGCCATTAGGAAGTGGGGGGCGGGGGGGGCAGTGCACACGGGGTGGTTTGCTGTCTTTGAGGACGGAGCTCTTAACCTGTGGGATCTGTTGCTATCTCCAAGTAAATAGTTTCAGAATTGAGTTAAATTGTAGGACACCCAGCTGGTATCCCAGAATTGCTTGGTGATATTGGAAAAGACACATTGGAAACTTGAATGGAAGCAAAGGTTCCACGTGAACCAGTTCCCTGTGTAGAGTTGCATCAAACCCTACCACCCAAAGTAATTAAAAGTCAGTCCAAAAGTCCCACTGCCCGGGCTACACCCCGGACCAGTTCAACAGGAAGCTCTGGGGTGGGATCTAGCGTCAGTATTTTCTGAAGTTTCCTGATATGACAATGCACAGCCAAGACTGAAAACGACTGGTTTAGTGGGATGGGGGGAGGGGATACCCTGAGAAGGTGGCTTTTGAGTAGAGATCTAAAAGTTCTGAAGGAGAGAGCTAGAGAAGTTTTTGGGAAAATAGCCAATAAAAGGTAAAAACCGAGGGGATGATTCCAGTAGTTTAGAGGAAAATGCCCTATGTGCCTTTTAACAATTATTAGGAATTGTCTCTTTAGGAAACACACTGGCCTAAGTATCAAAGATAATGCCCCGTGTCCCCAGACATGAGGGCTGGTGGAACCCCAAAATTGACGCCAACTAGAAGGGTTTTCCTAAGGAGTGAGCCCTCTACCTCCCCCAAGATAGTTAAAATCAGACTTGATAGAATAGAATTCTGCTCGATTGGGGTTTTCAGGACTCCACATGCTACATAAAATGACTGTCCAGCGGATTGGAACTCTAGGGGTGAAATGGTGAGGGCAGAGGGCAGGAAAGCAGAGTGCCATCCCGCTTGGTTCACTACATCCTCCGGGGGTAGAGGTGGTTTTTCCTCCTTTATCTCGTGCTCATCACCGAGAGGAAGATGGCTGATGGCCGCAGGACCACATCTAATTTAAGCCTTCATTCTGCTGCAGTGAGGGGTTTGATTTATTGGTTTCCGGTAACACAGACCTAGAAACAACAGCAAAGACCCTATCGATCTCTAAGCCTGTATCACGAGGCACTGTTAGCAAGATGTGTAAATACAGACATAAACAATGACAAAACAGGATGCCCTCCTGGGAAGCCACCGCAGTGCCAAGTGAAGGAATTACCGAGGGTGAACTTTTCTGTGGTCTGTTGATTCTGAGAAATAGCTGGGCTACCTGCAAAGGGCGGCTGCCTCTGTTGAATTTCACCTGCCAGGATTTTCCCACCTCAGCTGGTTTCCACCCTTCCTGCTCTCCTTCCGGGCAGAGGTGACCTGTATATAGGGTTGGTCCCCACCCTACAGAGCCCTGGGAAGAGCTACCTCAAGAAGGAAGTTTCCTGATGCTGGAGCAGAACAATCTAGTTTGTTTTCTGCCTTGCCTTGCATCTCCCCTCCATCTCTGGGTCCCTCTAGGCTGCCTGTGACTCGCTTCAGAGCCCTTTAGATGCAGTATCCTTCTGGTTTCCCGATGCCCTCCCCTGCTTGTTGGCCCAGAGATGCCTTATGTGTCAAGGCACCCTCCTCTCTGCGCCTCCACCCTGCCTCCTTCCTGGGCAAGCACTACATTCTCCATGTTCTAGCTGCTCACGCTCTGCCTCTGCTAAGCCTCCAGCGCATTATAGAGTCACAAAAACAAGCCAGTCTCTGTCCAATCAGCAAAACCCCTGCCTTCATCATGCCCCCAGCCTGCTCCTCCTTTCTCCCTATTCAATTGGGAACCTCCTGTGTTTCCAGGCAAATTTGCTTGGGGGCACCCAAGGATGCTCTTCTTGTGCTTGCTTCTGAACCCTGGCTCTTGAGATTCTCCCCATAGGGCTACCTTCCTTTCTTCTCTCTGTTCATGTATCACTTGCTTTTATGCCCTGCTCAAAATTCACCTCTTCCAGAAAGGAAGATGAAAGAGGAACTGATGGTTGGAAGAGCCATTGATCAAAGCTGGGCTTATCTGAAAACAGCAGGAAGATAATGCAACTAGGCTTGTCAGCAATTCCTGGACCATTTTTTTAGGCAGCAACAGCTCTTTGATGCTTGAAAGTGAGGGTTTTAACAGACATGCAGCAAAATTATTAATTGCCCACCCCCCGTATAGCCCACGACTGATAAAACATTGTGAAATGACTTGAAAACTGAACCCTGAAAAAAATACATATGACATGATTTCTTCTCACTTTCCTCTTTTCTCAATATCAATGATAAGGAAAAATACAGTTTTTATTTACAGTTGTAGGTCACTTTTAGGTGATGTTTTATTGCATTGTTTTCCCCTAGTAAGTAGTAGAATGATTTATGAAACTCATTTGTCTATTAGGAATGATATAGCTATTTATAAATAACTTCAAGCTAAAAAGTATATAAAAGCTTGGTAGTTGTAGTAATGATTCATATTTATTGAATGCCACCCTAGGTCAGTTACTTTTTATTTGTCAATTAATTCTCATATCCTTGCAAGTTAGGTATCATTACACTCATTTTGTAACTGAGAGGACCCTGCTGTGTCCTCTGCCCCTTATTTGTAGAAAAACTTTAGCCCCCAAGTTCCAAAGAGCACATTTAGTCAGAGAAGTGAGGAAATGCAGAAACAAAGGAAAGCAGTGAAGCAAGAGAAAATAAGAGTTTAGTCATAAAACAAAGTCAAGAATTTTTAGTTCCTCCTCAAGGGTGATAGATAGTGTTCCAAGCCATATTCTTGAGCTATTATACAGAGAGTGAAACCCCACCAGGTGGAAGAAATTAACTGCTGGCTGACCACCAGCATGCAGACCACAGAGTGGTTGGAACCAGAAAGTTGAGGATGTTGGCTCTCGATTACCTCACCACCAACCAATCAGAAAAATGTCCACGAGCTGATGATGTACCCCACAACACTCTCCCCCACCCGGTCTTTAAAAACCTTTCCCTGAAATCCAGCATGTCTTTTGAGCATGAGCTGCCTGTACTCCTTGCTTGGCCTTGCAATAAATGCTGTACTTTCCTTTCCCACAACCCAGTGTCATTAGATTACCTTTACCACACAAGGGCGAGAGGACCTGAGTTTGGTTCAGTAACAATTTATCAGATGAGGGAGTTGGGTTCAGGGAGATTAAGTCATCACTCGCTGAGCTCACACAGCTGGGAAGTGTTAGAACCAAGACCAGAGCCCCAGTCTCTTTGGTTGGAGACTGGATGCCTCACTACTCACCACACTGCCTTCCTGCTTTAGAAGGGTTTTCAAGCCAAATAGGCTCATGCCAAGGTATCAAAAGAAGCTAGAGATGCTAGTCATATCACACTGACATAAATAAGAATGCCCTACTTCTCCATCAGAGGAGAACACCAGCAGTGGTGGGTCAGAGATGTTCATTCAGTGAACAAATGCATATCAAAGAATCTTCTCTGTGCCAGAAATCTTCTAGGTATTGGGATGCAGTGGTGAATAAACCAGAAAAAAAGAAAAATCCTGCCCTCGGGGAACTTATAGTCTGATGCAAGGGAGACAGACAATTTTAAAACAATTGAAATGTATATTATATCACATGGTGATAAAGGCTATAGAAATAAAGCCCAGAGGGGGATAAGGGGAATCAGGGAGGGATCTTGCAAGTTTAACTCAGTGGTTGGGGAAGGACTCCCTGAGAAGGTGACTTTTGAGCAAAGACCTGAAAAAGGTGGCAGATATCTGCAGAGCAATATTTCAGACAGAGGGAACAGGAAGTGCAAAGGCCCTGAGGCAGGAGTGTTCAAAGAACAAGAGCAGTGCTGTTGGACCTGAATGGACAAGTAGTGAGATGAGGTTAGAGAGGCACCTGGGAGATTATGTGGGGTCTCATTGGCCTTTGTAGTGATTTGACCTTTACTCTGAGACAGCAGAGAAGCTGTTTGAGTGTTGGAAAGTTCTAAGAAGAAGAAGGTTCTACTCCGACTTTGGTTTTAACAGGATCACTCTGGCTGCTCTGCTGCAGGTAGCCTGCAGTGGGGACAAGGCCAGAATTCAGGAGACGAGGTAGGGGGCTGCTGCACAAAGCCAGATGGATGGTGATGGTGCCTTGGGCCAAGGAGGTAGGGATAGAGGTGATCTTGGATACACTTAAAGGGAAGGGAATGGGATATGATGATGCACTAGATGTGGTGCATGATGGCAAGAGAAGAGACAAGATAACTGTCAGGTTTGGGGCTTGATGAGCTGGAGGGATGGAGTTGCCATTATCTGAGATGAGGAAGATGCTGGAGCAGCAGATCTAGGAGGAAGTCAAGAGCTCAGTGTTGCACAGGTTTGAGACTCCAGTTGTAAATTCAGATGGAGATGCCGACGAAGCCATTACACAGATGGGTCTGGAGTTCAGAGAGATACTAATTTGGGAGTCGGTGTATAAATACGTCTGGGTGTGACAGTCCTCACATTCACAGCTGATCCACTGCACAGCTCAAGGGAGCAACAGTCCCATTTCTCCTGTGCGAGAGACAAGGACACAGGTTTGAATTGTCCCTGCAAAAACTCATATGGTGAAGTCCTAACCCCCGAGGACCTCAGAGTGTGACCTGTTTTGGAGACAGGGCCTTTACAGAGGTAATCATGTCAAAATGAGGTCACTAGAAAGGGCCCGGATCCAGTATGACTGGTGTCCTTATAATAAAAAGGGAAAATGTGGACCCAGACACGCACTTGGGGAGAACGCCGCGTGAAGATTAGACCCATGCTGCTATAGGTCAAGGAACTACGATGAGCAGCTAGGAGAGGGGCCTGGAACAGAGCCTCCTCTGTTACCGTGAGAAGGAACATGGCCCTGCCTACACCTCGAGACAGGACTTCCAGCCTCCAGAACAATACACAATCCATTTCTGTTGTGCAAGTGACCCAGTTTGAGGTCCTTTGTTACAGCGGCCCCAGGAAACTAATACAGACACCAAAGAAAGTATTGTGGACAACGTAGCTCTGGGAAGCAACCACTACCTTACCATCCATGCAGAGGCAGATGGAGAAAGAGGAAGGGATGGGCTGCAGAGGAAGATGGAGGTGAGACATCCCATCAGAATTGCTTCAGGTACTAAAA
This sequence comes from Hippopotamus amphibius kiboko, assembly GCF_030028045.1. Classification (NCBI taxonomy): domain Eukaryota; kingdom Metazoa; phylum Chordata; class Mammalia; order Artiodactyla; family Hippopotamidae; genus Hippopotamus; species Hippopotamus amphibius. The sequence continues at coordinate 98,658,048 of NC_080196.1, forward strand.
GGAAAATTTGCGTCCCTAAGAACCTGACAGACCGGCTTTTCTTGATATCTGATAAAGAACATGTAATGTTTGAAAAAAGCCTCTAGATGATTTCTACCTGGGTCCATGTGGGCCTCTCACAAAAAATAGAATTTTAAAAATTCTTGGTCTTGTGGCACTATTTGTACTTTAAATATTTGTTCATTGCATCTGTCAAGCTGAAGGCGGTGCTCACATGACCACACAGATGAACCTGGCGGTCCATCTTGCCTTTCAGCTTTTATAGAACACTTTAGGACATGCTGGTTCTCAGAGGATTTCAGAGCTGCTATAGCAGAGAGTTGGAAAACATACCCTTTGCTGGAAGGCAGAAGAGGTTTTTGCGTCTCTTTGATTTTTTAGAACTATTTAAGCCCACGTGGCACCTGCAGATCTAAATGGGGGAGAAACTCCCATCTGTTCACTTTTGCACACGCTGGACCAGTGGAGCAGAGTGTACACAAAGGAAGCAAAGCCAGGACCGGGCCAAGGCCAGCTCCTCCCATCTGCAAGCAGTTGAACACATGCCCCCCACACACACAAAACAGAATGTATATTTAGAAAAGAGAGTACTTTATGATTAGAAAATAACTGTTACTTCTTTCGGCATCCTTTTTAATAAGATCCTATGGACACCCTTTGCTATCATGAGGCTTATCAGAAGCATGCTTGGGGAGGCTCTAGTACAACAAGATAACATGAAATAGTCCCATGGGTTAGCCAGCCAAGCATCCCAAACCAGACCTCTCCAGAACAGGCTGCCACTGGCAAGAAGTCCTCATCTCTCTGCCACCCTCACTAGCGACCAACCTGCTGCTGAAAACACAAACCCACTTTAATGTGGGTTCATTTGTTTTTGTCATCTGCCCTTCACAGAGCTCCACTGTCCAGTCCTTTAGGAAACGGAGATGTTTGCGTGTGTATGACCACCCTGCAGGCATCAGGCATCAAATCCTCAGCTGGACCCACCAGACTGTCCCAGCTCCATCCTGGGTTGAGGGTTCGATATGTTCACAGACCTCCTCATATCTCACACTTCTGGAGACATACAGGAAAAACCATGGAAACTGGATGTGGTGTAAAGTAAGCTAGAACAATGGCAATGGGTGTAGGCATTTCTGAGACCCCAGAAACACTCCTTTGCTGTAACAGCTCAAGGCACACTCACCCTGTTGTTTGTGTGTGCGAGGAAAACTGCCATTCATCTCCCAACAGAAGGGTAGGGTTTGGGTGGCTGGACAGATGGCCACACAGCCCCACAAAGGCCATCCCTGGGAGTGCTGGCTGGGACAAATCCCACCGCGGGCACCCCTTCTGTCCCTGGTCCTTCAAATGTTTCTAAACAGATGAAATCCAATTACGATAAACAATAAGGGCGCTTGGAAAAATAATCTAAACGTCCATAAAAGGAGGCAGGGAGAGCACCATCCAAGCCACCCCATGGGCTGCCTGCAAAATGCCAAAGCTGGGAGAAAATCCTTTCCTTTCAACTGTCTCTCCAAGTCCAAATTCAAAGCCAGCTTGGGGGGAGGCGGGGTTACAAGATGACTTTGACTTTTTATTCTGCACCTTTCCATAATTTTTTGAACACTTGTGTTGATATTTTTATAATTACAAATTATCCCCAAAGACAGGGTCTTTGGTCACACCCACACTGATGTGTATACACTCATTTCAATTAAAATATGCCCTGCGCTTTTTTGTTCTCATGGAACTTTCTAGAACTCCACTGCCAAATGCATCTGTAGGATCTCTGCGGGGAAAGCAGGCTACAGGCTGCCTCGTAGAAAAATGAGCATTTTGTGACCTGCAGCCAGGGGGAGTCACTTCAGGAGAAAAGCTGGAGATGGCAGATTTTCTGAAACGATGAGCTGTGCCTAGCTGAAGTGTTTTCTCCAAATCTCTTTTCAAAACAAAAATTGCATCTATGTTCTCTTTTTTTATCTAAACCGCATGCCCGAGGACAGTAGCATTTTCCAGCGGAAGCATCCGGGAGTCTCCTGTGGAAGCCGCTGCCCCAGGACAGCCTGTACCCAGCGACCACCCCATACTGTGCAGGCTGCTGTGTTTCTCTCTGTCCCCAAGCTGCTGCCTCCCAGAATTGAAGCAACTGGGTGCCTCCTCCACCCAACGACTGTCTGAAGTCCAGGGGCCTAGTCACCTCCCTCAACATTCTAGGACCCTCCTCCCTGTTTCTAGACATCCCTCCTAAGTGTGGTCCTGGGCCAGCACGCAGATCTCCTGCGCGTGTGATGGGAATGCAGAGTCTCAGGCCCCACCCCAGACCCACCGAATCAGAGCCTGCATTTTCACAAGAGCCCAGGGGGTTCGTGTCCATTTTCAATTTGAGGAGGCTCCTCTGAGGAGGAGGCCTAACAACCCGCCCTGGTCAGGGAGTAGTTGAATCATCTTTAAAAACAGCTAGCTATCTGAAAATCCTGTAGGTTTCCTCCTACGTGACTTCTGGAAAAAGCAAAACTATGGAGACAGTAAAACAGCCGGTGGCTACCAGGAGTTGGGTCTCAGGGGAAGGAGGGAGAAATTGGTGGAACATAGGGAATTTTTAGGGCAGCAAAATGACGCTGGGTGATGCTGTGATGGTCGATACATGTCACAGTATGTGGGTCAAAGCCCGAAGAGTGTGAGCACAAAGAGTGGACTGCAGTGTAAACTACGGCCTTTAATAAATCACAATGTATCAATATTGGCTCCTCAGTTATAACAGACCTATCACACCAACCTAAGATGCTAATAATAGGGGAAACAGGGAATGGGGGTTACGGGGTCATGTGGGAACTCTCTGTACTTCCCACTCATTTTCTGGTACACCTAAAACTGCTCTAAGAAAGAGTCTATTAATCAGACAATAACAACAGCACGACGCTGGGGCTTGAGACGTTCTCACAGTTTGGGGTGCATGGAAGAGTCCCTGAGCTGTCTTTACAGTGGTTCCTCTTGCCCAATGTGAACTGCTGTGGCCATTCTGCCCCACAGCTGGGCAGGACCCAGACTGGTAGGAAGGAGGCCCCTGTGGAATGCATGGGAGGGGCTGGGACCCTGTGAGCTTGTGTGTCCAGCCAGGATTTGTACACATCTTCCAGAGCAATCCTGCAAGGGGCAGCCCTGGGTTTAGGGAGCTTGGATTTAGAAAGCAAAGTAGAAAGTGGATCAAACCAGAAGTAGTGTTTATAAGAATGGGGAAAAGACACAGATGCAGTTATTCTGTGCTCCAGTAGATGTACCGGGAAATTACTAAATTACTAATCCTGGGGAAATGTGAACTTGGGCACAAATTCTAAAGAACAAGTGTCTGTGCTAACACAGGTATCTCACACTCTTTGTCTAAAGATGAATTTAATTAAACAGAACATTATAACCAGATATGTGAGTAATGATGGGACATGGCCTGACGTTTCGGAAGCCCCCCTCCAGCCACTATAGCATAATCCACTCTTGTGCCACAGCTTGACCCAGTGATGGACGGAATTCACCTTTTCTGTTGGTATAGCATCTGGATGTGTCTAGAAATTCCAAGGTTAGGAAGGGGGGTGGGGAAGATTGGGGTTGTGGACAGACCCTGCCCAGGACCACGTCTGTGACAAGACAACCAAGTGCAAATACACAAACAGACACACAATGTGAGGTCGGTACAAAGGCTAAAGGTGTAGACAAAGATGGACTTCTTTGAGACTGACAATGGATTCCATCTCTCCATAAGTCTGGTCACAAATCCTCTCTGAAATCATCTCAGTGAAGACAGCAGGTGGCGGTTCTGGAAGCAGCTCGGAGCTCAGGCAGCTGGGAATAAGGATTGTCACACTGCTCTCTGCAGGCTACACATTCCCTCCAGGGTGTTTTCAGATTTCTGCTCACAAGGCTGTGTGCTGCCAGCCGGTGACCGTTAGTTAACAGGAGATGTTAGGTCTTCTTTTCTGCTGGGGTCCCAGATGCCATCTTCTTCACAGTTGTGGAGTTTGGCTGCATTTTGCTTTTCCCGAGGCTTGGTTTCTTCTGTTTCTGGCTGTTGTTTTGAAGAGACTTCAGCCCCAGCATTTTACAGTACTTGTTACACTGATGTAGCGCTTTAAACTGATCAATGAAGGTCATGGAACAGTTGCCTTTAAATCCTTTGTACCTGTGCGTTTGGGTGGAGGGAAACCATATTTTAAAACAGGGCACTTCATCAGTATTAAAAGAAACATTTCAACAGGGAAACTCACAGTGTGCAGAAAATATATTCATTCCTACTTTAGGCAAGAATGGCCAAATGGTTGATACAACGATTGATAGAAGAAGACCTGTGGGACGAAGTAAAGGCAAAGGCCAACTGGCATGTGCAGTAAAGACCATGAATTATGATCAGACAAATGTTCTAGGGGTTGACGGTTCTGCTATGTCAGCATTTTGTAGCATTTTATTTATTTAATTTATTTATTAGTCATAGTGACTAGTGCTGGACCATCTCTCTTGGTGATCTGAAGTCACCCCATCCCACCCAGATGTTCTGAATAAGGAAATCTAGAACTTTGGGGCTAAAAGAAGTTGAGCTTAGATTTCCACTTATCACTGAAGGAGTTTAGGCTGAGAACCTGTGCAGCTGCCTGAGACAGCAAAGCAGGTGGGTGTGCGAGAAAAGACTAGGGCGCAGCCCTCTGAGCCTTCCTCGCAGAACTGAAGGGCTCTCTCCGGCGGCACCGCACCTTCTCCTCAGGAGGAGAATCTGAGCTGCCGGAGGGACCCTGCTGACCTCTCACCTGAAGTGGTCTCAGGGGCTGTTCCTTTGGGTTCTTTTGGGACATTTCCTATTCAAATCGTCAATGACTGTTTTCACATCTCGATCCCAGGAGGTAAGTGTCCTCCTGAATGGACAAGTGCCCACACCCCCAAATCTCCAAGATCCAGCAAGAAAGCTGGTTGAAGGGTTGCTGAGAGGATGAAATGAGAAATCCATACAAACCGCCTAGATCTGTGCACGACACACAGTCAATGACGTTCAATTAAGGTTGGCCAGGCTGTATGATAACTGTCAAGGTTATAACTGGTGCAGCTGATGGAGGCTTCCTGTGAAAGGGATGCTGAAGCTGAGATAGAAGGATACGGGATTTGCCTGGTAAAAAGGAGATGCGCGGGTGTGGACGGCATACGAGACCATCGACACAATTTGCAGGGCCCAGTGCAAAACAAAAACATGGGTTCCTTCGGCAATAATTATTAAGACTTTCAAGATAACAATAGCAGAACATGCATTAAATGAAGCCCAGGGCCCATCTGAGTGCAGGGCCTTGTGGGACCACACAGGCTGCCCACCTAGGAAGCCAGTCCTGCTGGGTGTGAGTGAATTCTGCCATGTTTGATTAATAGCGCCAAACACCAATTGGCAAAAGAAAGTCTGCAATGCTGGCATCATGCTGAATCCAATATGATTCAAGAAACTGGGCCTCCTTCATTTGCTGGCAGAAACCATAAAGGCCAACCAGCCTGAAATGAATGAGTTAGGACTTGTGTGCTTTTCCCTAGGAAATCCAAGCTGGGTTTTAGGCTGTTAAGGGCGTGAAAGACTTTTTTCATCTCTGAAACCAAAGCATCAGTGAGCAGCTCCATCCTGACGTGTTTGTTAGAAATCCAGCCTGTCCCTGCCTCCTCCCTGCAGAGAAACGGCTCTTCCCCACCTCTCTGGGAGCCCACACTGCATTTTCTTGTGAAAAATGACTCAGTTTTTAAAAGCCAAACTCCCTCGTTAAAGAAAAAGTCAGCCCAAGACAGGTGTTGACTCTAGAAGGGTAGAAAAAAATGCCACTGTCAACCATGTCATCTTTACATCTCTTTCTTCTCCTGCAGGAGATCATAAGAACGGCTGAAACAGCCTGCCTGCATTTCCTTGGTGCCCCAGCATGCCCTGGAGAGATGCAAGGCCACCTCTATCTGTGATTGTCAGACGAGGTGGAATAATCCCATCCTCCTGCTGGGGAGGCCCTGCTTGTGTCACACCAATTCCTGAGCTTCTCAAACTAGGATCAAAGGCAAGGGCAGCCTCCCTATTTAAGTACATTGGAAACAAGTCACAGCCATCAGTCTAAGGCGGCCTTGGGGCTTCTAAACATTCAGACAGCACCTAGTCCCTGCAGACAAGAATCACTAATTCATACTGCAACCTCCCAGAAAATTCGCTGGTCGCTTCTCAGGCCCAGCCTGGCGGTCAAGTGTGTGATACTGTGAACAAGTGAGCCCTTATACCATGGTTCTCACCCACTGAAATGGAAATGGCCGAGTCTGGGACAAGGGAACAGGACTTCTGGGCAGCCCAGCTGGGTCTGCCCTCCTGAGTAGCCTCTGGGAGCCCAGATCTCTTCCCAGGAATCTGGTGCCTTCTTCAGAGTCCTCAGGGGAAGCCGAGTAGGCAGCAGAGACTGCAGCCGATTTTACTACAGAAGCCTGTGCGTGGGCGGGGCAAGGCCCTAGAGTGACGTCAAGGAGCCCCTAACTCAGCCCCTAAATTCCTTCAAGCCCCAGCTTGAGTGCATCTCTGTGGAGCCTCCCCTCTCTCACACCATGATAAGAAACCTCTCCAACCTCTTCCCTGTATCCGCTTGTGAGAACTACATCCACTTCTCAGAACTCAGGGTATGCCTTCCAGTGCACAGACTGTGATCTCCCCCAGGACACTACTTTATGCCCAGAATACCTGCCCAGGGAGGCTTTTCAATAAAGGTCCAGGGAACAAATGAATGGATGCTGGCCCCATTCTCAGAGCTACCTCATCTTGGCCCAGGGCATCTCCAGATTACACTGCTAAACTTCCCTTCCTCTCTCCATCTAATTTTGGACTCTCAAATGGGCCTCCCAGGCAATATGGGACATCCCTCCTCAGCTATCTCAAGTGTAGACTATTTTTGCTACCTAACATCTGCAGAATTAAAAATCTTTCTCCTTTCTCAATTTGGTCTCTATCTCAGTCAGGGATGCTGGGCTTCTATTTGACCTCTTATTCTCTCAAACTCACAGCCATTGCTGCTGCCTGGGAAGAAAATAGGGCAACATTCTTTGTGTTCCTAGATCAGTTAACCCAGAGTTTTCCAAAGGACATGAGTTCAATTACACCAAGTGCTCGTACACCCAAGAAATGGGAGATAGAGACTTTCCTGCTTGTGGTCCACCTTGCATGCCACGTGTACCATCTGCCACCCTCAGGACTGGAAGGGACCACAGATGTGAAGCATCATGACATCTCTCCAGTAAGGTCTCCATTGCAGACACTCATCATTGTTGATCTCATTGGATGGATGTACTGGGTTGAATAGTGTCCCCCCTCCAAAGTCATGTCCTTCCCAGAACCTCAGGATGCGGTCTTATTTGGAAATAGTGTCATTGCAGGTATCATTAAGATGAGGTCATACTGGAGTAGAGCTGGCCCTTAATCCAATGTTACTGGCATCTATGTAAGAAGAGAAGGTCTAGACACACAGGGAGAATAGCACATGACAACGGAGGCAGAGATGGGAGCTGAGGATGCAAAGACCTCTGGAAGGTGGGAGAGGGAAGGGGATACATTCTCCCTCAGAGCCTCCAGGAGAAACCAACCCCGCTGCTTGACTATGGACCTTCGGCCTCCAGAACTGGGAGAGGACCCGTTTCTATTGTTTTAAGCTACGCAGTGTGTGATAATTTGTTTTGGAAGCTCGAGGACTCTAATACAATGGCAAAAACAACCTTGTATTTGAGAGCTTTCTCACACATTTCCATTTTTAGAAACCGTAGTTCTATTGAATTTTATTAACTGAATCTTTTTATCCTTATCCTCAAATTAGTATAATTTTCTAGCCCATCACTTTAACTTCTCCATCCTCTCCCACAGTTGCCAGGCCTGAAACAATAAATTTATTCTCCTGAACATCATCCAATGGAGTCTTTTCTTAAACATCTTGCCCCTTGGACGGGAGTGGTGCAAGGCTCTCCTGTGGCTTAATAAAGGACTTGTTTAAAGAAAACTTGCTGAGACAAGAAAACCCTATAGAGAATCCCCACATGTTGGGAACCCTTTTAGAAGCAAGCCAGAAGCTATTTATAATAGGTTTTAGTTTGAGATCTTTTCTAAAGAAACTTTTAATTTATGAGGAATGGCTAAAAGGACATGGAACTCAGGTTGAGGATGGAGGGGAGGAATTGAAATGAATCCCCTCGTTTGGGTGTGTGTGTGTGTCATGTCTGTGTGCAAAATAAAGCCAGGGCTGAATTTATGAACAGGTAGACTCAATTGTCACCTATATGTGGCACTAAGGGAGCCACCCGCTCTGGAACTAGCTAATGATTCTGCCATTCCATCAATATCCTCCACTTCTTCATGTTTGTTCACTTATTTCTTCATTCACTGGGCACCAGCTGTATGGCAGACATTGTAGGGGGATTAAAAAGGACTAATAAGGTATGTGGCTCTTTTCTAGAAAGGTGGCATCTTGCAGAGGAAGCAGACACATGAACAAATTACATTACGCTATGATAAAGGGCTTCGGTAACCCAGGGATGCAATTTTTTCCCACTGCCTGGTGGGTTCCAGGGATGCTTCATGGAGGAATAATGGCTCTGGGTTTATCTGGCAGGGGGAACAGCATGGACGAAAGTTCAGAGGATGTTCTGAGCAAGAGCAGGCATCCTGGGGAGAGACGAGGCCGGAGGACATTTGTGGAAGGCCATAAGCCATGCTATGCATCCTTCCTGTGGGCAGGTCCATACTTCCCAAAGTATGTTCCGAGGGACAAGAGTCCCACAAGATGCTTTGAAAAAAATAATAATTCTGTGGTGTAAACACTGAAAAATGCCATATAATCTCTCCCCTGCCCCCTTGGGCATTCAGAATACACATCAGCTCTTTGAAGACCCTATGAATTCTCACACGAAAGAAACCTCCTACACTTATTCAAGCTGGGGTTTCCGCAAATTATTTGACAACGGCTGTCTTGTTTTCATACGACCACTTTGAAAAATGCTACTGTAAGAGTCACTGGGCTCTTCGGGGGTGAGGACGATGTAACGTGACCAAATCCATTTCCCAGAGAAGTTGTATTCTGCACCTGTCTCCAAGCTGACCTTCTTCCCTCTAGACAGGTGCCCTCAGCACCCAACACCATGGGAACCCCGGTCCGGCCACCACCGTCTCAGCCAGCCTGTCGCCAGGGCCTCCTAGTGGTCGTCCTTGCTTCTTGCCTTGTCCGCGGGTCTCCCACGGCCACCCCGGGGCGGGGGGGGGGTCAGATCATGGTCACAATCACAGAACTGCTCGAAAGGCTCCACCTCCCTTAGAACAAACCCCGCTCCTTCCCGCGGCTGCCCGCCTCTCTGCCAGCCTCGCTGCCTGGCCTGCCCACCCTCTGCCCTTCTCACCGCCTCCACAGCCCCTCCCTCGGGCCTCCATGAAGCAAGAGCCATGGTGCCTCCATGGAAACAAGCCCTGGCACTTGCCCCCCTGCCATCCACCCAGGCCGGGAGAGAGCAGAAGATGCAAAGGAGAAAGAAGGGCAAAGCACGCCCGCAGCCTGGTTCTCTGCTTCCACTGGCAAGGGCATTCGAGCAGCCCCGCCCACCTGCCAGGTTCCTGCTCTGACGGATTCTGAAAGCACCCCAAATCCGGGGGGTCTCTGTGATGTGAGCCCTGAGGACGAGGGGACCCAGCTGCCTACTACGGGTCCACTCTTGCGGCCATAAGGCCCATCCCCACGGCTATGCAGGAAGCATGCAGTCCTCGCTTTAATATCTGAAATGAAAACTGAAGTCGGGACCCAAGAGAGCCAAGGAGGGGACACTGGGGACAGGACAGCCATGAAACAGGCAGTCTGAGATTCATCCGTTGTCCTAGGCCCCTGAGGTCCGATTCCCAACGCCCCATCCTCATTCTACCTGCACACGGGGAGCCCCTTCAGGGCCACAGGGCCCGGCAGGTAAAGCAAGAGCATCAGCATCTCCACCGAGATGTCACCATCAGAAGAGCACCTGCTCTGACGTCCAGAGTGGGGTGGAGGCCACATTTTCAGCGTGTTCAGGATTGCATGATGCTGACTGCAGGGCCTTCCTCCTGGGACAAGCCCTGAAACCCACAGGGAGGGGCCTCTCCTCGGGAACGTACTCCACTCAGCCCCTCAGTCTGTGCCTCTGCAGGCTCCTTCCCTTTAGACACACACACCCCCCATGCCTTTGTCTAGCAGCACCTCCCTCTTCAATGCCTGTAACCTGGAGCGCCACCACTGCATTTAGCTTAGACCTTCCTGAAGGCACTGTAGCTTTTTCCCAGATGATTCTGGTCTTCACCCAGCCCTACCCTCTCAGGCACTCTGTGACTCCTGCCTCTTGGCCATCACGTCCTCATCCTTCATTTCCCCCCGCTGTCTACCAGGCTGTCCTGCAGGGGGCGATCTGGAGTCCATCCATCTTTCCAGATTTTCTTTCAGTTCAGACTGATCTCTGAATCTGGAAGACAAATGACTAGGGGCCTGGCTGTGTCCCTCTGGTCCCGGGGATGGACTGGGCAGGGGGATAACTAGTTAGTAGTGTTGGCGAGTGGGAAGAACCCCACGGCTCCCACTCCAGTCACTTCAACAGAACTGTCTTTTGTACAACTTTGGGCAGGAGGCCGGCAGGGTGCCGTGCTATCCCACTCTGCGGACAGGCTGGGTCCCGGCTGACTCTCGGGCCCAGGACACTCTGAACACCCACTGGGAGCATTGCTAGTTGTGACCGCCTCACCAAAATTGTGAAAATAAGTGTTCATCACAGGCCTTCAGACCTCCTTGATGGCAAAGACTGGCCAAATAAACCAGCCACTGGCCAACTAGCTCCGCTACATAATGGCTTGATCGGATTTAGATGGGATGCAGGCTGCTTTCCAGGGTAGGGGACAACAGTGGCAGAATGGGAAAGCAGATATTTGGGGTGTGAAAGTGCCTTTATTAGGTCCCGTAGGCCTGGGAGACTGGTCCTCTAAAGCCTGGTGTCGGCAAGTCAGCAAGAACATCCGGGATCTATAGCGACACGGGCCTGCTGTGAAAAGCACTTAAAGGATGTCAGGAAATTCTGTTCCAAATCCCTTTGTTTCCTCCCCTCCTGGCAGATTCACACGTTGCATTAAATAGTCTGCCCAGAGTCACCACACACACACACACACGCAGCACATGCCCCATACACACATGCACACTCATGAGCCGACTGTCAGGGTGTGCCTCTTGAATAGTAGATCACATTTCCCTGCACCCACAAGTGTGTTTCATCCCTTCCTCTCCAGGCCTGGTGGTGTGTCGGGATTGTGCCTGGGTTAAGCATCCCAGGTGGCTGTCGCCCCTCTGTCTGCTTATAGAACACAAGGCTCCATGGTGGGCTGCTCTTGGCATGGAGGGCAGAGCCTTTTTCTGGAACTCAGCTGACTGCATGTGGGAGGCTGTGTTAATTTTTCTTCTCTTTCATGGCTTCTAGGACATCACATTGATGCCAGGAGAGCCTGCTTTCTCGAGGCAATTGTCCTCACCGTGCGTCTGCCTTGATATTTGGACCCTTAGCACCTCACATCTGCCCCTCCGCGGGAACAAGCCATTCGTGATTCTGTCCAGGGTCTCCCGAATTTGGTTGCTACGTCAGAGACGCCTGACACATGCTATATATCCTATGCCTTATCGTTCTTTCTTCCAAAGGTAGAGCCGCGATGCTGGCTGGCAGCCGCCGGGAGGGGGGTCCTTTGTGGCTATTCATATCCGTCCTATTTTTGGCTCAATGCTTACTGACTGGGAAGAAATCTGCTCGGGGTACTTTTCTTTGTTTTTCCACCAACATGATGTGAGCTTTTGGGGATTACAGAGGACAAAAGCATTGGCTCTGGTGCCCTCTGGTGGCTGAATTGCAACATCACCATCTTCCCAGAAACTCAACTGCTGGACGGGGACAGGTGTGTGTCTGCAGGACCCACTGGGACATGTGCAGCTCTGCTCCCCCCAGGTGTTGGTTTACACCGATTTTAGTTTGATTAGGTTAAATTTCCAAGTCTTTGGTTATGGAATTAGGCATTTTCCCTTCAGAGAACTCTAAATGGCCAAGCAATTTCAAATCAGAAATATATTCAACAGTCCAATCAGTACCTTGAGTCTGCCTAGAAAATGGACTATTAGATGCTGAAACAATCGTACTTGCACACTTTGCAACATGAAGTTTTGGTACTCAATACTGCCGAAGGACTGTGGGTATTGGGGTACAAGTGATGCATTCTTATCCCTGGCTCCCAAGGCAATATGCCAGGCTTCAGTTTTAAGGCTCACCAGGTAAAGCTGCATTAAAATGTCAGGACGGTCCCCTATTTCCTAAGATTATAAGTGATTTACCCTTAAAATAGTATCGCACCTTCTGACTTCACTAAACAAGAGAAGAAGCCAGGTCCTATTGTCTGGGGTCTCCACAGCCAAACATATGGGTCAGGTTGAGACATAGGGAATATTTTCTTTTGATGACTCAGTGGCTCCTCTTTCTGCAAAAGATCCTGACCACTGCCAGCCAAAGGGTGGACCCTAAATTTGGAAGATTTTTTTCTTCCTGGTTTAAAGTTTATTATCATTATTAATAGTTATTAACGTAAGTCAGACTTGCCTCCTGTTCCTCCTATCCATGCCTGGTGTTCTTTTTAATGCAATTATTAGATCATGTGTGATGCTACCTATGTGGTGCACTGCTTCCTAGGACGGGGGCACCCTTTCCCCAGGCTTTTGGAGAGAGGGCCACTCTCTCCAGCACGGATGAAGGAAGCCCGCGCAGGGTGCTTGCTAAGAATTAAGAGAAGGAACTTCCCACGAGCTATTTTACATTTGGTAGTGTATATATGTCAGTGCTACTCTCTCACTTCATCCCAGCTTCCCCTTTGCCCCTCCATCACCCTGTGTCCTCAAGTCTGTTCTCTACATCTGCATCTTTATTTTTGCTCTGTCACTGGGTTCCCCAGTACCATTTTTTTTAGATTCCATATGTATGAGTTAGCATACAGTATTTGTTTTTCTCTTTCTGGCTTACTTCACTCTGTATGACAGACTCTAGGTCTATCCACCTCATGACATATAACTCCATCTCATTCCTTTTTATGGCTGAGTAATATTCCATTGTATATATGTGCCACATCTTTATCCATTCACCTGTTGATGGGCACTTACGTTGCTTCTAGGTCCTAGCTATTGTACATAGTGCTGCAATGAACATTGTGGTACATGTTTCTTTTTGGATTATAGTTTTCTCAGGGTATATCCCCAGCAGTGGGATTGCTGGGTCATATGATGGTTCCAAACATAGGGAGATAAACTTGATGGGTAATGACTTGGAGGGCCAGGATAGGAAGGGTGGGAGGGAGGGGATGTAGGGATATATGTATAAATACAGCTGATTCACTTTATACCGTTGTGCCAATTTTTGAGGTACACCAATTGTATTCCAATAAAGAGCTTTAAAAAAAAATACATCCAGGAAAGTTGAACTCTCATTGGCAGTATAAGGAAGTACATGTTTTGTCATGCCCTGAAGATGATCAGATCTTTAATCTTTGCCAGTTTGGGAAGTGAGAATGGCATCTCATTTTAAATTTTACCATTTTTATTACTAATTAAATTTAATGTTTTTCATTAAAAAAAAGAATTGAGAAGGTGCTCAGCCACCAACCTCCTCCCCTGCTCTCCGGAAGCCCTCTGGCATCTGCCAGCCTCCCCAGTCTTTCCTTCCGCTGTTCGAGATTGCCTCCCACCTGGACTTCTCTGCCTGTCTGTAAGCTGCCTTTGCAATTGAACCCTTCGCAAGTTTCTCCCATTGCCTGGGCTCCATTCTGCAGCATTGACTTTCACTAGAGTTTCTTCAGTAGAACGTCGCCTCCTGTCCCTCGGGACCCCTTACTCCATGCTCTATGCAACCTATAAGCAGGCTGCCCCCTTTCCCTGCACCTCCGGCTCCTCACTTGGCAAATAAGAAGGTGGGATGGACCCGGCTCCCAGGGGCCTCCAAAAAGATCTCCCAAACCCCACCCTGTATACTCTTTTATCTTTCCTCCTTTTATCAGTTTTTCAAACTGTGCTTCTAAGAAATGTTTCTTTGGAGGAAAAACAATCGTGACTTAAAAGTTTAAATAAAAGTGTTTTTAAAACACAATGGACTAGATGATCTCATACTCCTAATACCTAATCTCTCTCAGACACTTCAGAATTTCCTTCTCTCCCACCCCTCCTCCCTGACCACTCCTCAGGAGGGAGGCAGTAAGTAAACACTTAATAGACAACATTTTGCACTGGGCTCTAGCTATCAGCTCTAATGGGTGCTGGGCAGCTGTCCCAGGCCACATAAGTCACATTATAGCTGAGAACAAAACCAAAGTTTCTTCTTAAATTGGGAGAAAAAAAAATATGGTCTGGGTTCCTGCAAGCTGTTAAGATGCTTTTAAAAGTTGTCTCAAATCATCACTCTTATGCTTGTCTTAGTTTTTGAAACCTCTTGGGCAGGTTTCTGCTTTGTTTCGGCAGCAAGCTGTTCCAAATAATGGTATGGAGTTTGCCTCCTCTGGGGTCAGGCTGAGGCATGAGGCAGGGGGAAGGAAATCAGTATTTATGAAGCACGTGCTGAGCTTCAGGGACTGGATGCAGATGAACTGGGGGAATCCTCAAGACAACCCCGTGTTCCGATTCTGTACATCAGTGGCTTCGAAAACATCAGGTCTTGTGTCCATAGAGCTGGTAAGAACCCAGCATTCAAACCAGGTCTAGAGGATGCCTGAATTTGTAATGTCCTGCAAAGAACATGGAGCCTGTAAAGGAAAGCTTTAATTTGGGAAATTCTTCTGGGATCCAGGAAAAGCCCTTCATAAATAGGGGCACCATATATGTTCTCAATGGGGAAACTTATCCAGGACAAATGACTAATCAGACAAGATGCTAGGATGCAGGCATGAAGTGGTACTGTCCTGGGCAGACCAGAACGTACTGTCACCCTTTTCATCACACGGGCAAAATTCCTATGACACCAAGAAGCAAGGCTACCACTCAGAGAATCAGAAGTAAGCAGCAGGACCGAGATCTGGACCCAAGTCTTTTCTAAAACCCCTGTTTTTCCCACTACATCATACATTCCTCTTGACGTTCTCTCTTCACAAGCCCAAGGCCATGTCCCGATTCCCTGACCCACATGACAGGGCTCTGGTCAGCAATGGGGATAGAGCGTGGAGATAGTTCCAACACAGAATTTTATTATCCTGAGCAGATTTTGAGAAGGAACGTGTTAAAACTGCACCTTTGTTCTAAAACCAAATTAAAAGCTTTTGTGTAGTTGGTGAGAACTTCGTGAGTCAGGATTATTTTTCTGGAGGTTAAAAGAATGGTTCCCTTTCCACGTTTTTCAAATCCCTCTACTTTTCTCCATCCTTCATGTGCTAATTGAAAATTAGTGTACTTGTTAAAGCACTGCTGATGCTGATGGTCTGAAATAACCAGAAAGCTCAAGTAACTAAGTTGTTCTCAGCTGGAGGAGAGTGAGCTGTATCAATCATGCTGTTTTATTGTGTTTCTGACACGCTGACATCTGGAGCTTTGCTGGCCCTGGAGAGCCTCTCCCTCCCAGGGTCAGCCGATTCCTAGAGAGAGTAAATGACTATCTAGAATTCCTTCCATATGCCAGTTAACCAATCCACAGCCCACTCTCACCATCCCCTCTATGGGGGTCTCACCCTCTGCACCACTATCCACCTCCCCTAATCACCCCAGGACAGGTACCAGATGACTCCAGACAGAGCCTGCTGGAAAATTTCAAATTAGTCCATTCCAAGATTGCTTACCCCGCCCCACCCACTCCTTCCCTCGAAAACCACGATAAAACCTCTGTCCATGTTTGCCCCTCACTCCTTCTGCCTCCTGACTGACCCTGGTGCCTCCCCATGTGGCCCCCCCAGGGCTTGGTGTGCCTCCTCCCCTGGCGAACAGTGAGCAACAAGCTCTTTTCAGGGGCAACTGTCTCTTGACCTGTCAGCTTCATCACACCCGAACCATAATAAAGCCTACTTTAATTGAAGTGTAGTTGCTGTACAATATTACCTGTTACAGGTGCACAATACAGTGATTCACACTTGTTAAAGGTTATGCCCCACTTATAGTTGTCATACATTCCCCGTGTTGTACAATACATCCTTGTAGCTTATTTTATACCTGATAGTCCATAGCTCTTAATTCCCTACTCCTCTATTGCCACCAGTTTGTTCTCTATAACTGCAGGTCCACTTCTTTTTGGTTATATTCACTAGTTTGTTGTATTTTTTAAGAGTCCACATATAAGTGATATACAATATTTGTCTCTCACTTATTTCACTTAACCTAATGCCTTCAAGTCCATCCATGTCGCTGCAAACGGCAAAATTTCAATCTTTTTTATGGCTGAGTAGCTATATACACACACCGTATCTTCTTTATCCACTCATCTGTTGATGGACACTTAGGTTGCTTCCATACCTTGGCTATTGTAAATTATGCTGCTATGAACATTGGGGTGCATGTATCTTCTTGAATTAGTGCTTTTAGTTTTTTTGGATATACACCCAGCAGTGGAATTTCTGGGTGATACGGTAGTTCTGTTTTTAGTTTGAGAAACCGCCATACTAAATTCTCCACTTTAAAACACAAGCCATCCCTTCTAAAAGTCACTTGCCTCCCCCACTTCCTCCTCCTTACAAACAGTCCTAGTACGTGGCAATAGCAGCAGTGGGGGAAAGCATGGTGGCTCCAACCCAGAGCTCTGTTTTCACGAAGAATCACAAATAGCCTGCTTTCTCCTCACTAGTGGTCAAGCAAAGCGGTGAGAAGAGACAGTCTGTTCAAGAGGTACCCCAGTAAAATGTTACGTTAGTGCCGTACAGGCACACCCCACAGTGAGCTAAGCAACACCCTGTGCTAAGTTAGGAAAACACCACCACCGACAACAACCGAAGTCACGAACCACAGCCTCCCATAGCCGTTTGCCCCTGTAATCAGTCATCACCACTGGAGTCTGGAAGCCGCCTAAAATACTTTTTGGTGAAAAGCACAGGGAAAATACATGAAAAATATTCAAGTTGAATTCACTGCACTCGATTGCAAAAACAGAATTTTAAAAGAAGCTTCTAATAGTGAAGATATTAAGAGTAGAAAAATGGCATATTCCTAGTTAAAACAAATCCCAATAATGACTGGCATTCCCCAGCCCCGCCCCCACCCATGGCACTCCCGTTAGCAATTAATCTTGAAATGTGTTCAGATTTTTTATTTGTTTCAAAGTTAGGAAACAAATGTGTTTCCCTGGGAGAACAAAGTCCATAAATATTTTAGGTAAGTGAGAGAAGTGAATTGAATTCATCCCAAGAATACCTGTCACCCACAGTTAGGATAAGAAATCTCCTCTGCCCACATCAGCCTAACAGCATCTGCCCGGTAGGTGTTTGGAAACCCAGAGATGAGTGATATGCACTTGATGTTTTTTTCTACTCACCCTTTAGCCAATGTTGCTATGCCAACGTCAGTTAACTTCATTCCTACACCTATGGGAAGAGACAGCAAAGACGGGATTTGTGTTACACGGGGCTCCTCAAAAGAGGGACCATCTATTCACAGGGAAGGATAGCGTCAGCCCCATCATTTCCCTTCCTGCATAAACACACACTTTCCTCCTTGTTTCCATCGGCAGAAGCTGACAGCCTTGCAGATGCACATCCAGCTTTATGCGAACATAATGGGGAAGACAGTCTTCGGAGGCAGCTGGTCAGGGGAGCGAGAAGCAGGGTCTGATGCCTTACAACACGTGCCCTTGACAGCTCCAGAGACACATCCCACTACCTGCCTGGCCCACCCTCTCTGCTGGATGGAGGGAAGCCTGTCAATTGTCCCAGGAGTTATTTCCCCAGAAATGCTCTGATTTGGGCTCGGGTCTGTTCCCTATTCTTCATTAAAAGCAGAAGCCTTTGTACAATAGAAGGTGCAGTGAGTGTGGGCTGGGCTGGCCAAGTTCAACGGTGAGAGAGTTCAAGATGGCCTTTGTTCAGTTCCAGGCCAAACTCCAGACACACAGCTTCCTGCCTCCAGAAAGATAGCATTCGGATTCAGGACTGAAGGTTTTCTGGGTCAGCTTTGGGCCGAGGGAAACACTCCTGAGTCACGTGTAGACTTTTAACCCTTGGCCTGGAGGTGTTGACGTGTGTCCCCATGGTCTAACCTTTTGATGCTTATCCTAACCTCGATCCATTAAACCTTTGGAAGTTGGGGGGTGGGGGGGAGGAATACCATATCAACAGAACAGCCACCTGAGCTTCCTCCTCTGGTTCCTGAAAAGCCATAGGCATCCCTGGTAGAATCCCAAGCACACACGAGTCTTTTTGCTTCTACCCGCCCAGCAGGAGCAGTTGGGAGAGTGGATAAAGAACCAAGGATTCAAAGAGAATCAAGTCTTGCAAGGTGGGGAAGGGCGAGAGTGCTGTCACCTTCTGCAGTGGAATAGTACATCCTCTCTTACCTGGCTCTGGAAGAAGGCAATCCTCTCTGATGCCCAGAGTATGGACAGTCTCCAGCCTCTCCAGAACCTCCTTGCCAGACCAGATACCTATTCTGCTCCTGCCTCTCTGGGGACATGGCTGTAGGCACTGGCTCCAACTCTGTGGACCACTACCTTAATCTCACCCATGCCATCTAGTGACTGGCCTTTTACGGCAGGGCACGAGGTTCACGGTGCTATGCCACCTGGGTCTCGCCTCCTCTTCTCTGGCCCCTGACTCTTGTCCCACCCAGGCCAGGCTGTGGTCACTGTGTTCCCCAAGGCCAGCAGGCGACCTGCTCACTGAGGGGTCTGGTGGCACAAAAGCCAGTCTGGGCTGTGGACGAAGGAACCAGCATCCGTGGCAAAAGCCAACTCTGAGGGTCAGGCCTGATGCAACCTAGTTCCATGGGTCTCCGTCCTATGAGCACTGTTTTCTGAGGCTCAGAAAAGGACAGTTAAAGGGTTAATGCTCTGATTCAGCAACGTCTGCCTGGAGTGCAGCAAAAATACAGGCCATGCTGCTGTTCAGACAGAAGCAAAGAGCCCGGCTTTTCTGCAGGGCACCTGGGAGCGAAATTAGACACGGCACTTTGGGGAAGACAGTAAGCATTTAAAAGCCTCTTTCACAGCTGGCAACTAATTCGTCTCATTCTTTCAAAGCTGCTAACAACTAGAACATGTAGAAATGCTTCACATCGTTTTTATGATAGGAACTTGGCTTTACAAAAAAAAAAAAAAAGCCACCAAATTGCAAATGCCCTCTTTGGACATCTTGTTTCGTGGAAAAGTTGTATTTAAAAATTACAGCTCTAAGCTGCATAGAAGTCCAATTTTAAGGAGTCATTTGGCAAAAGGTCCTCAAGCTTGGGAATTGCTTTTCCTTGATTCTCACAGTTATCAGCTGTCACTGATGTTTGGGAAAGTAAAATGATTTTCAAAAGGAAACTTCTCTCTTGGGTTAATAATTTGCCAGCAATTCAAAGGTCCTTAAGGGTCTCTGTAGGATAATAATTTAGATTACAGTGTGCAGCTATTAAATCAAGTTGGGGATAACAGTCATATACAGGTTGTTCCTGATGGAAGGCAGGGAGAAGGCAGTATTACAGGTTCATTCTCCAGAATTTGAGTTCTTGGGTTATGTGGGTGACAGCTTCTTAGGAACCCCAGTGGTCTGTCGTGTGTGCAGACCTCAGGGCCAAATCACAGGCTCACCTTTCACTCCACAAACCTGCAGGACTCACCGCAATCCCATCAACAAGCGAAGGCAACCAGGGAGAGAACAACTTAAGAGTCTGAGAAAGTGATACTTGAGCTTGGGTTTGTTTGGGATTTTTAAGTCCTAATTCCAGTGTCTCAGTAAAATTATAAAATGTGGGGGACTTCCTTGGTGGCGCAGTGGTTAAGAATCCACCTGCCAATGCAGGGGACATGGATTCTATCCCTGGTCTGGGAAGATCCCACGTGCCGCGGAGCAACTAAGCCCGTGTGCCACAACTACTGAGCCTGAGCTCTAGAGCCCAAGAGCTGCAACTACTGAAGCCCACAGCCTAGAGCCTGTGCTCCGCAAGAGAAGCCACCGCAAGCAGGCAACGAAGACCCAACTCAGCCAATGAAGAAATAAATTTATAAGAATAAATTATAAAACATGCAGATTGCTTAGAGAATGGATGTGTTATCTTGTGCTACAATGATGACAATAGAAAGATTTTTCCCAGCAGCAGCAGAGAGTAAATAAACACCCTTATGAGACACCTTGCCAACACTTTAAACCGCACACGTCATTTACAGGGAGATATAACGTTCCACTACAGCTGTTTACTAGCGCCTGGAAGCAAAATTAGCCGTGCATGAAGTTCCGGGTGTTGCTTTGCAGTACAAGAACTGTATTTAATGCAAAATTAACTCTGATGGAGAGAAGGTGAGGAAGTCTCAAAGTTGCACAGTCTAGTTAAGAGAGCTGTCTGTTAAGACCATGTTTGTGGCAGCAAAGTCTCTTCAAAAGTGAGAGGATATGGCTACCTTCAATTTGCAGATCAGCCTTCCCTGCAAGTCTGTAACACTGCACTTACCAGCTGGCTCGGAGAAGTGCCTAACAGGAGACTTTGACATTAAGGGATACTTGGAAATCTCACGAATTTGCAAATTTGAGTTTAAGTGGAAAGAGCTTGGGGTTCAGGGTCAGAAAGCATATTGGAGTCTCGGACCCCTCTTCTTAGCTGAGTGACAGCCGGTGATTAGATCATTATCTCCCAGCCTCTGTTTCCTCATCTGTAAAATGGGGATCATAACACCTCTTTGGCAGGGTTATTACGAAGGTTAAACAAAAATAGGGGAAAATGAGTGCAGGCAAAAACTAGTGAAATCCAAGGAAGGCCTGCAGTCTTGTAAATGACATTGTACCGACCTGAATCTCCTGGTTTTGATAGTGTGCTGTAGGTATGTAAGGTGTTATCAGGCGAAGCTGGGTGAAGTGTACATGGGGACCTCTCTGAACATTTTTGCAACTTCTCATGCCTATGGTTATTTCAAAAGTTCTTAAAAATAGGGAACACTTACTATGTGTCACTGCTGCACTCAGTGTCTTACTCGAATCCTCGCAATCACCCCGTGTGGAAAGTACTGCGGCACCGAGAGGTAAGCGGTCTGCCCAAGGCTAACAGCTAGGAAGCAGAGGTGTAGGAAATAGAACCCACAGGCTTTCTTACTCTTCATCACCATGCTGTACAGAGCTTGGGATTCTTATACGTGACAACGGCTGACATTAGCAGGTACCCAGTTACAGTTCAGATTTCCTTAAAGCATTAATTATTTGGAAAGGAAAAGGAATGGAAGAGCCCCTGTGGCAGCAGCTGTTGGGGCCCTGCCCATCGCCCGCACCCTCACCACTTCCGTCACACAGCTCTACCTCCAGGGACCGCCACCAGCATCTCTTGACTTAAGAACATTCCCTGATCACAGGCACCTACTGTGCGCAGCATGGCTTGCCCACGTGCAGGTGACGAACGCAGGGGAGTTGACACCCGCACCCGGAGCAGCCTTCTGCTGGTAACTAAAGGGAGCTGGTGTATAAATACTCCCGCTCTCTCACTCCGTGGGTGTGATCATTCTGAAAAGTGTGTCCTGCCCAGCTTTCCAGAGTTTCCCCAGCAGGCATGAGCTTCAGTAATACACAGCAGTAGCTGGATGTAAGGTACCCTTATCGACTCTTTCCCTTCCCTGCCATACTTCCTCGATCGCCTACCAGCGTTTCCTGGGACCTCCTCCCAAACACTTACACGTGAACATTTGTGTGCAGTAAGGATTAGCTTTGCCTAAATTTGGTTTTGCCCAGCTTTTTGGAGGTAACCGCTAAGCTCTGATAAGAGGGTCTGAAGAGCCTAGAGACTGAGGTCAGTCTCGCGGGCAGGCGGTGACGGGTCCGCAGTAAAATCTCTGAACACCAAGGCTCGGGGGCTCTCTCCTGGTTGGCTGTGCTCCAAGCATATCACCCCATGGGGAGAAGCACTGTCCCCATGGCTCCATCAGGAGGGGACAGCTGGAAGCTCCCACCTGGTCTCTCCTGGACTCTTTCCTGAGCGCCGCTTCCCTTTACTGATTTGAGTCTGTATCTTTCCACTGTAATAGACCATAACCATGAAGATAATGGCTTTCCTGAGTTCTGGGAGTCGGCCCAGGAAACTAACAAACTGGAGGGTGGCCTTGGGGAAGCCCCAGACCACAGCTTGTCTCAGGGTTGTCTATGTGAGAAATGTAATGATGACATCTCCACTTCATACGACAAATGTATTCCCCAAAATGTGGGTATAAATTGAAAACACGCTGTAAATTCACCAGGGGAGCTTGCAATCTAAAGCAACTATGAAAGACCTTTTCATCTATTAAGAATGAATTCTTACATTTTATCTTTTGATACATCTGGATTTTCATATATACTTCTGAATGTGTGCCTGTTGAGGATACAGAATGCCAATTTTTGGTTACCTGTTGTAATGGGAAGGTGTTACTGGAATGAATTATTAAAATGTACTTTGTTACTCCATTGAGGTGGTCATTTTGGGCTCCTTTGTCCCTTTGTTTCTGATGAGACATTAGTAACATGTTCTGCTGGTGAAGGTGCTCACAGCCTGCATCCAGGAGACCGCTCCCTCCCACTCCCCTCCCCATCCCCAGGAACATCCCAGGCCCACAACACCCCTGGAGCCCAGACCAAGCTGCTCTCCTCACCCTGCATGTCTGTGACCAGGAGGCAGCCACTTGTTTTCTGGTAGACCCAGTGCTGGAAGGTGCAACATTTCTGACCAGCCTCCGATTCTCTTCTTAAGAAGTTTATCTCCTTCCCATCCCTGATGGAATACTTCACAAATTCTCCAATCAGCTCTTCCTCCACTGTTGCATATGGGATATTGTTCTCAGGTCGATGGATGAGAAAAATAGGAATGATCCTGGAAGGGAAGAGAACATGGGCACGTATCGTGCTCTCAGACAGGAATAAAGATGGTGGAAGTGGGGATATTCTACCCTGACCCAGAGCAGGGAGCTGCAGGATCACTCCCTGGTTTCCAGCAGATGTAGACTACAAACCCCAATGATAACTCAATGGATTAAAAAAAGTGCTCCTTTTATCTGTTCCTCGAGTTAGTGAGAAGCTCCTACTTGCGATGGAGTTTAATTGCTCATGTAGAAATGAATGTCTTCATTACAGTCTCAGTGACCCATTGGTCATGTGACTAATATATCCATCCAGCATCTATCCACCCTTCCATCCATCCTTCCTTTCAGTCAACAAACATTCATTCAGTGGTTTCTGTGCATCAGACACTGTTCCAGAAAACAGCAGTAAAGAAAACAGAAGCTCTGCCCTCAAGGATCTTACATTTAAATGGAGACAGACAATAAAAAAGTGTCTTGTGCTCTGCGCTATTTATGAAAAAACAAAGCAGTGGAGAGGAGAGAGGTAGCACCGGGGGTGGGGGTGGGGTAGGATTTTATTTAGGGAGGTTAGAGAAGGCCTTGATCATAAAGAACATTTGAGCAGAGACCTGAGGAGGTCTGCGGAGGGAACATTCCAAGTAGAAGGAACAACAAGTGGGAGAGGCTCTGGACAGGAGCATCCGGGGTGTGTTCAAACAGCAGCGAGGGGCCGGTGTGGCCGAAGGCACTGAGCAAGGGCAGCGTGCTGGTACGCGAGTGAGGATGGGAGGGAATGGGGAGGCGGACCCTGGGGTGTCTGGGCCACTTGAGAAACTCTGCCCTTTGTGCTGAGCAGGATGAGAAGCCATTGGAGAACGCTGGACAAAGAAGTGACGTGATCAATCTTGTATGTGGCGGGGATCACTCAGCCACCCTGTGTGGTATGGACTGTGCGAGGGCAGACGCAGGGAGACAGGGAGGAGGCCACACAACAGCGATGGCAGCTGGAAGTGGAGAGGTGATCGGATCCTGTCTTATCCATGCATGGTGACACCATCCTCGATGATGTCCCCAAACCTGCTCCTCCCTCCTCAGACGGCCCACACCTCCTCCCCAGCCTCACTCTCAGCTGAGGACCTTGCTTCCTGTTTGACTGTGAAAACCGAAACAATAAGAACTTCTAAAAGCCACGTCCACCACGTATTCCTGTCTCCCAAGGTCGGTGCCCATGCCCTCTGCCTGCCCACCTCCTGCTTTGGAGGTGGGCAGGCCCTCCTTGCTACTACCTGAACCATCTCTCCACTGGTGTCCTGGACCCCAACGCCTCTCAAATGCTCAAGGACATGGTTCCAGCAATGGTTCCCCACCCTCTCCCATCCATCAGGGTCCCCCCTACAGGCTCATTCCCAATGGACACGCTGTAACAACTCTACACAGCCTGTGGACCCCGCAGCCCACGCCCGCTACTGACTCACCATTCACACCAAAACCCACATCAGCTGTAGACTCACTGTCTCCAATCCCTTCCCTCCCACTGGCTCTTGAACCTACTCAAAGAGGCTTTCCCGCTTAAAGAAGCCTCCGTCAAGGGCACCACGCGTGCCATGTTGCCAAGTCTAATGGTCCCATCTCAGTTCTCATCTCACTCGCTCTCAGTGGCACTGGACAGTTGACCTCTCACCTCTTTTCAAGACACTTTCCCATGGCTTCCAGAAACTCACTTCCTCTTGGTTTTCATTCTGCTTCACTGGCTACTTCCTCTCTGTCTCCTTTGCTGTTCCTCATTTCTCCCCAGCCCTTGCACGCCGGCACACGCTGGGATAGCTCCCTCACTCTGCACACATTCCCTAGCGACCCTCCTGGCTTTACATGCACTTTATACGCTGACAGTTCCCACGTTTATATCTCCAGCCCAGGCCTCTCCCCTGAACTCCTGACTCCACCCCCAGCTGCCTGCTCTCCATCTACACTAGACATCTAAAACGCGTCTCAAACTGAACACGGCAAAACCTGGACTGTGCATTTGCCTCAACTCCAACATCTGTAGAGTTGATTGGCAATCCTATCTTCACATTCTTGCCATTCAACAAAAGTCTGCTGAATCGGTTATGGCAGAATCTCAAAAATTCAGGGGAGAGGAGATGAGAGACACAGTATCTGCTTTCCAAGGGCAATCGTTGGTGAGATGCCCAGAGAAGGAACACCTAACTCATAACTCCTAGCTAATAAAGACAGGCAGCAGCCAGGTGTGTCATGAAGCCTGAGTAGGAACAAGCTAGCAGAATGTGAGCCAAGAGGGAGAGGCACCCAACAACTCCATCCCTGTGTTTGGTACCCACAGGTCAGTCTCCCTCCATCCACACTCACATAAGCCAGTTCGAGACCCACCTCCTGCGCCTCGCTGCCCCCAACCTTGCCTGGCTGGAAGCTTCCCCAACACTTCTGAGTTCTATCCAGTGATGCTCTGCCTGTCCCTTCCCCTCTGTGACGCAGTTACTCCATCACTGAACAGGATCTGGTGTCATGACTGGCCATTCCCTTTGGCCACCAGGCGAGGAATAAACTGCATGAGAGCTCATGAAAGGATGTACGTGAGTCCACCTCACCCACTACTCACCGCAGAACTGTGTGTACAGCAGGTCAGCACCCTGTTGACTAGGGGCCATACCCAGTCTGATGCCTGTTTTCATACATCCCACAAGCTAAGAATGGTTTTTACAGATGAACATACGCAACCGATTGCCTCTTAGGGAACACTAACTCTGAACCCCAAATGTAAGCAAGGTTACTTTAAAAAGCTAGCAAAATGCTACTTAAAAGAATTCCATTCTTCTATTTGTAAACCTGTATAATTCATCAATAACGATTTGTAGATATTAGTTTTTTTGTCACATAAGCATTTACATAATAGCATTGATTTTGCCTATGGACCTACACAGCCTAAAATAGTTACTAGCTGGCCCTTTACAGAAAGGGCTTGCCTACCCCTGATCTCTCAAGCTTTGTCTTCCGTTGGTGAATTCTTCGATTCTTCTCTCTGCCTAAAGGCCACAAACATGTCGCCTCCCTATCCTTAATAACAACCATCCCCACACCCTTCCTTTGCGGGGACTTGCTCTTAGACTTTATTCTGATTTTTCTTGTTCCCTTCACTTCTTAAAAGGGGAGCCTCCATTTGCATCCCTGGCCTCAGTTCCAGTTCCCTCTTTGACCTATTACCCCTCGCTTTACAAAATCCCCGCCTGCTAAGGCCACCCATTATGATGGCCTCTAATTATTCCCCAGGATCCTTCTGTAGCATCTGACAGTGGTTTTTTGTTTGTTTTATTGGAGTATAGTTGGTTTACAGTGTTGCGTTAGTTTTACATATATTGGGTTGGCCAAAAGGTTTGTTTGGTTTTAAGTAAAACTAAGACACTTTTCATTTTTACCAAGAACTTCATGGAACATATTCACTAACTGAACAAACTTTTTGGCCAACCCAAGACACATATCCAGTCTCTTTTAGATTCTTTTCCCATATAGGCCATTACATCGTATTGAGTAGAGTTCCCTGTGCTATGCAGTAGGTCCCTAGGTAGATAGCTAATAAGCATCTGACAGCGTTGACCCCTTTTCCCCTCCAGAATCACCCTCTTGCCTAGACTCTGGGGGCAGTGGCCCCTCCGGGCTCTTCTCCCACTGAAGGTGCTCCTTAGCACTTGCTGTTCCCTGCTCAGCACTGACGCTGCCCCCTGCATGTCCATGTTTCTCGAGCTTCCATCCTTGGTCCTTCCCTCTCGTTGTTCTATGCACTCTCCCTGGGTGAGCCCACCACTCGCACAGCTGCGGGGACCAGCGGTACGCCGGTGCCCAGCAAGCCAGCTCCCTGCTTCCCTTCTCTTTCCGCTCCAGGCTTAGAGGACCCAACTGCTGCCATCTGATGGGTCACAGGGACCACAAACCTCAGACTCAGCCTGTGCAAAATCATTCACCTCGCCATACACCTACATGAGTCTTCTCCCTGCCTTTACTCTCTTCAAGTGGCCGCGTCGTCTACCTAGTCTCCCACGTTCACAGGCAACCTTCTCTTCCTTTTTACTCCCTCCGTGAAGTCTGGTTAAATACACCTACCGAATGAATGTCACACAAGCCCATTCTTTCCTTTCTCAAACTCCCCACGGCAGTGGCTTAGTTCCACTGTCATGGCCCCTTTCTGGGGCAACAGCAACAACTTTCAGACTGGTCTCACTGCGTCCAGCCTCTGAGCCTTGTCCCTGCACATCCATTGTCGCCGGGCAGATAGCTCTAAGAGCCACATCCGCACAGAGGATTTTTAGGGCAATGAAACTACTCCGTATAATACTATAACGTATGATACTATAATGTATCATTAGACATTGGTCCAAACCCACAGAATGTACAACCCTAGTGTACACTGTGGACTTTGGCTAATGATGATGTGTCAATGTAGATTCAATTGTAACAGATGTTCCATTCCAGTCTCGTCAGGATGTTGGTAATGGGGGAGGCTACGCACGGGTGGAGCCTGGGGGTATAGAGGAAATCTCTCCCCTCTGTCCAGTTTTGCTGTGAACCTAAAACTATTCCAAATATTAAACTCTATTTAAAAAAAAAAAAACAACAAACACGTGTCTGCTCTGCTGCTCAAGGCTCCCCTGCTTAAAGCTTCTGGTTAATCCCTGCATTCCTCTTGCCCCAAAGCCAAGAGAATACACCCCAGGCTTATTAGCTGAGCATCTACTGTTCTTTGCATTCTGGCCCCAACCTACCTCTGGCTTCTTTTTCTGTCCCCCTTTTTTCTACCCTGCCAGCATGCTAGATTCACTGAACATTTTCCATCTCCTTGAAAACCTTCTTTCACGGCTCTTCATTTCTTTCTTTGGACATGCTGCTCCCTTTGCTTGTAATTCTCCACCGTTGCTCTCCATCTGGCAAACTCCTACTTATTCTTCAACACCCTCCTCTTGGAAGCCCTTCCAGACTCCCTACCTCCTCCGTGTTCCCATAACTCCTTGCACTTCACGCCACCGCACTGGGTTTTGTCCTACATGCCTTGCACTCCCACTGGCTGTGAGGGGCAAGAATCTGTCACATTTTCTCTTTAACCTTTTAAGTGCCCATCACTTAGCATAGACCAAAGCCAGGCACATAGTAAATGCACAGTGTTTGGCAAAAATGAATGTTTATATAGGACAAAGTTTCTCAGTCTCAGCATTATTGAATTTTGGGGCCAGATAATTCCTGGTTGTGAGGCTGTCCAGGGCACTATAGGACATTTAGCAATATCCCTGGCTGCTTCTCACTAGAGGCCAGTAGCAAACCTCCCAGTCACAACCGTTAAACTGATATAGGATCTGATCTGAGAAAACCCGTAGACAGTCAAAGCAGAAGTCACCTAGTTAAGGGTTGACCACATAGATGTCATTTTCAAGGACTTAAAGTAGAAATCATGAGAGCCACCCCAAGGAAAGGTAAGATGCTGATTTTTTGATGTTCATTAATGTAAAAAAAAAGTTCTTGGTACAGGTTGGTTGTCAGATGGGTAAACAAATAGGTATAAGTCCCTAATTCAGGCCCCCTAACAACTGTCAAAATATTTAAAGGCTCAGAAAGTAGGTTTCTGGACGGGTCTAAGTGCCAAAAAAAAAAAAAAAAAAAAAAGATGGTGTGACCGTCACCTGCATCCAGTGATGGTCACCTGGGGGGGGGGGGAGGGGAGGGGAGGGGAGGGGCAGGGGTCAGTTCTTAGTAAAGCCGCACAAAGAGCCCTACAATAAAAGGGCCCCAGAAGTGGCCCAGGTTTTGAGTCAGGATCTGTACATAGAGAACAATTCTGTGAAACTTAGTAGCCAAATCCAAGCTTAGGAAAAGTCTTGAGGGCAGCAGGGCCAGTGGCCTTGTTTCTCCCTTCAAAACTACCATCACAGGCACTGCCATCATTCCTCTCTCCGTGGGGACCTGGGTCAGTAGATGCCCTTTCCCAGGGAGATAAGACTTAAGGCCTGTCTCTTACTACGAAGAAAGGCTTGAGCTGGGGACCCCAGCAGGTCTGCACTCAGAGGCAGCCACCTGTGGTGAGAGCAGAGCTGGGAGGACGCTCCCAGAGCCCTGAGAACCACCAGGCCTGTGCTGCTCCACCCACGTCCTGCCTTCGCCTGGAGGCTACACACACGTGTCAACTTGCGTCAACAATTGTTGGGAAAACATTTTTATATTAAATAGACAGAGGGGAGAATCGTAAAGACACAAAAACATTTCGAAGGAACAACTCTCTGTAGGCGGGTTACTTTGGACTAAACCCCCAGAGTACTTGCAGGGTATGTATCTATCCTCCTCCACCACCTACAAGCATTTTCTTGAAAAATGTGAGAAGCGCAGCTCCCTCCCTGCCCCATTTCAGATGAGGAAAGAGCAGAATCTGGACCAGGACAACATCCTTTGAGACACCAAGCGGTCAGCCCTTCCAACAGCACGTTCTCTGATTGCTCATCACGCTGGGAGTCATTTTAAGCATTATTTCTACTTCTAGGATGAAAGTTTCTGTGTCTTGTTTTATGAAAGAAGTTGAGTATCAGTCAGATGTCTGGTGGGCCCATTTGGGGCAGGGGGCCCTTCCCAGCAGCCCTGAAGTCAGCCTCCCTCTGATGCGCTTTGTCATTTTTACAGGATTCGGGACATTGAGGTTCCCTCCTGAGGACGGCTGGCCACGGACCCTGCGGCCGAGCAGACGCGCTCAGGGCTGAATTGGGTTCTTATTCGTTCCATAGCCCCAAAAGACGGAAACACGGCTGGCGGTGATTCAGGGTGTTAATTAGGCCCGCTCTCTGCCCAGGGGGGATCTTTCGCATGTACAATGCTGACTCTACTGTCGTCCACGAATTCAAAACCAGAAGCTGCCAGAGTGTGGAGGGTTTTCTCTTCTAGACCCCACCTGCCCATAGCAGGGAACTACGGGGCCAGCTTCATGGTTTGCAAATAAACACGGGGTGGCCCGGGTGCTCCGAGGGGCTGGCTGGCGGGAGAGCCCATCCCAGGCAGGCCAACCACCCAGCCCCGCGCAGTGGAGCTGCAGAGAAGCCTCAGGCTATGCCAAGACCAGCTGGGGCCTCCCTCTTGTCTCGCTGCTTGGGAGCCCTTTCCCTTCACTGGCTGCCTCCCTGCGGGGACGCTGCTGAGACCACCCCCCCGTTGCTCTGCCCCCTCCTCTCACAGCCACCTGACAGGTGGACACATCTCCGTGGGCCCTGCTTGGCCTCCCTGCACAGTGGGGTATCTATAGGCTGACGGGTGGACATCCGAATCATCTTCACCCCTACAGACACACTCACGCCCCCTGCCCTCTCCCCTCAAGGCCTGCCCTCTTTCACCTTTGCTAACATGGTTTCAAGAAGAGAGGCCTGGAGAAGGCAGCATGGATCTTGGGTTAGGGGCCATTTCAGAAGGAGGGTCTTCACTCTATCAACCTCGACTTCATTTCTGAGGATGGAGAGTGCAAACAAGGAGCAGAACCCCACACAGGAGCTGCGGGAAGAATATGTAAGTTGCAAATTCAAATCGATGTCAGCAGAAGCCGAAGAGGGACAGAGGGCTTCTGGTGGAGCAAGTACACAAGAAAACTCGGCGGAGACCAAGAGAAATGATCTGTGAAAAATGACAAAGCTCCTGGCCGCAAAAGATGCCAAACTGTTGTGACAGCATAAGACCTCAGAAGAAGACACCGACACCTCCTTTACCTTCTAACCTGCCCCCCACCCCCGTCAACCCAATTCACGGAGGCGTTTCATGGGCTTCGTGCCAGCAATGACAACTCAGACCCAAAGGCCAAAAGTTAGATATAAGCCACTCTGCAAACATGCTTACTGTCCTCTAAAGAACATTCCTGCCACAGCGGAAGAGGCCAGGATCTTACCAGCATCATAAAGATAATCAAAGATGGACAAGGGGAACTACCTCTGGAAAGTTCTGATAGAAGATGTCTTCTAATGGGACCGATTCTCTTAAAGTGGCTGCTCAACCTGAGGAGGGGGCAGCCCTTGAAGGACCTACTGCTCTCCTTGAAGGAGTTAATACAATTGTGTCAACTTCTGACCCGGAGGCCTCGGTTTGCCTCCTGGAGCAGAATTACAGCCGGGCGGGGAGGGAGCACAGGAGGCCTATGGGGTCAGGTGGTGTGTGGTCCATGGGGGAAGCCTCCCTGCTCACACACAAGGCTGTGCTCCATACAGTTGCATGCGAGACAGGCTCGGGTTCCTGAAAATGAAAAACCAAGGAGGGTGTCTGCACTCTTCTCGCTACGTGCTGGCAAGTTTCCACCCCCACACCTGGGGACCACATTCTGTGCCCCAAATGCGTTCACAGGAATAAAGTATTAGTGAAAAGCCTGCAGTGAGGCTACACCACCAGGGGAAAGGCACAGCTAGGATAATAGTCAACGATGAGAAGTGACTATCATCCACTCCGTCGCTCCCCTTTGATGGCTGAGCTCCGGCCCCTCCACACACCCCATGCCTCCTGCTTACAGTGTGGGGGGGGGCACATCCTGGCCAGATGCATAAAAAAAAGCCTGTGAACTGCCTGACAGGAAGCCACAGTGGATGTGGCTCGCTCTGCAAAGAGCCCCAGCCCTGAGAGGGCAGAAGAGGAAGGAGATGGGACATTTCACAAATTCACTGAATGCAATTAATTTACCTGAAAGGGCCTCAAGTAAGCTTCTACGCTGGGGAATATGGGGCTTATAGACAAAAATCGAAACTTGGTTATGTCTACCTTAACTAAGTATCACAAACTTGTCCTCGCCAGGAATGGTACAAACAGAAATGTGTCTTCTGATGTGACACAGTGTATCACTGATAATATTCTTGCCAAAAAGATTTAATATGCATCGATTCACAAGGAAGCAATCAGTCCTGATTATACCTGTTGTCTCAGCATAACAGAGCTCCCTTGTTTGGGGAGGCAGTCTCTTAGATCTGTACATAAATATTCAGAGCTGTGCACTTAAGATGTCTATTATACACTTTAATTGTCTTAGATTGAATGATAAGTTATAGTTCCTGTAGTAAAAAGGGTGTTTTTGGAACAATTGGGGAAGCTTTAATATAGATTGGATATTAGGTGATACTCTAGCCATGTTAAGTGTCTTGGTTTTGGTAATTGTTGTGGTTATATAGGAATATATACACTCAGAACATACAGAAAGAATATGGAACCAACCATTAACAATTGTTCAATGAGGTGCAGAATATACATGTGTTGTACCAACCTGTTTCAAAATTTTTAAAAGTTAAAGAATGCTGTGTGTTTCCAGTATAGAATCCTCTGATTCTGGTTCAGTGAACATGGAATCAGGCACAGATGCCCTTTTTAGGACCTTTATCTGTCCCTGTCCTGGCATGGTCCATGAGTTCACAAATCCTCCCACGGTAAGGAAGGAAATGTATCTGGATACCGAAACATCCTCATCTGTCTCCAGGGCGGTGGCAGATTTGCTGGGAAGCTGATTAAGCCCTTGTCCTTCACCCGCACCGACCCTTTCTAAGTCACCCGCATCCTGATATTCAGCATCGTGTTCTTTTCCTTAGAAAAGCCCCCAAGTTGTGTATGAGTCAAGCTGCCCAAAGCTGGGGCGTGCCCCTGCCGGAGGGCACTGCGGTTCCACGCCTGGTGGACTGATTACTATGTGGACTCTTCCTCCTCAAAGAGGAACTGAAGAGGCAGAGCAGGACGAGGGGACTGGAGAAGCAGGAACAGGGGGTATTCTCATGATAACCCCGTCCAGGATGCCCTCTCAGCGAACTTAACAGAAAAAGCAATCATCGAAAGTGGTTTTCTCGGCATTAGGTTCGTTTTTCTTGAAGTTCCTGAGCACTGTTTGTGTACTACATTTGTGAAGCATTTCTTGAAGAGCAGCAAGCATTATAGTCTATACGTGGTGTGCCCAACATAGCGCCTCAGGAGGGGGATTTTTTTTTTTTTTTTTTGCATTTCGTGAGTTAACAGAGATCATGCAGACAAGAGTTCCTTCCTTCTTTCCCCAACTTTCCCAGTTCCTACTGATCTGTAAACGACTGCTGTCTGAAGTTGCCCACATGCACGGGCACAGCGCTTTCTCTTCCCACTTAGGATCTCAACCAGATAAGCAGGTCAGTAAATAAAATTTCCACACACCCCAACACGTGCTTGGGCCAATCGATAGCTAGTCAATAAGTGGACAGTCAGTGCAGTCTACCTCTGCAGGGTCCAGGAAGTGAGGACTATGCGTCTATGTCCCTCATGGCCCAACCCATTCTTTCCTGGCACCACCATATTTATTTTCATCACAGGACTCCTGTTCTCTTGTATTTGTGGTTTAGACAATAATATCCATGAGAGTAGATGCATTTTCTATTTAACATGGTATATACACTTATTGAATTATTCCACCCATCCATACATTTACTGAAATATCTAGCATTTTTTTTTTTTGAAGAACAGGATAGCAGCCGTATGTGCCCTCCTAGAGCTTACAGACAGACCAGCTGAAATGTGCATCCTACTGTTTCTTCTCACCCTCTCATCCCTCAACGCCCCTCCACGTCCCCAACAAATCAGAGGAGAGGAACACAAGAGGGAAACACACTTACTCTGGCACTTCTCCGAAGCCCTCCAGAGGCTGTGCTTCAGCAGCGTAGATCTTGGCGTAGTATCTGGCGGTATTCTGAACATAGCACTCCTAGGTCATCCAAATACATGGGAAAGTCCAGTGATTAGGAGAAATTCAGAATGTGTTGCCCAGTAAGACTCAAATTTCCCAATATAGGTCAAGCCAATGGATTTCCAAATCCATCCCTTCACTGGGGGCACAGAAGCAACACTGAATGTAGCCTACAGTTGGCCACTTGCAGAGGAGGCCTGAAGGAACCATCCAGGTGAAGGTCAAGTGGTCCCTGGGGCTAGGTATCCCTGAACTGTGAAATTTCTAGAACCCGCATGGCTGAAGTTCACCTCTGAGCTAAAAGGACTGGTCCCTGGGCAGGATGTCAGACAAAGCACAGGGACTGTTGGTTTCCCCATGAGCTCTCCTATCTGAGGTTCTTCTTAAAAAGGTGTAATTTGAGCTGTAAGTAATGAACACCTTGCCAAGATTGTTGGCTTAGGAAAAGCAAACTGGCTTCTGCTTTCCACTCTGTAGGGCTTTTCTAAGTGGGAGTCTGGATGCTGGGGGATTTTCCATGACTGGGCCACATGACACTTAAGATGGAAGGAATACTCAGTGAAAGAAAGGAACAAAGAAGGATAGACTTGAGGAGAAAGCAGTACAACTGGCAAAATCTTATGTTCAGAGAAGAGGGGCTGTCTTCATGAGCACCACGCCCCACACAGCACTGCCATCTGAGATAACCATGGATGCGCAATGTTCGAGAGCACCCAAGAGACCCACCTGATCTAGCCTATTCGTTTCATAGGTTAAAAAAAAAATTTAAAGGGCACCTAGTTTGTGAAAGAGCTAGACCCAGCTCTCCTGAAAGCTTGGCCAGCATGAGCATCGAGTGAAATTCATGGACCAGGGGGCAGGGTGGTGGTGCAGGGAGAGAAGCTTGTATTCTCCCCCCTCCCCTCCCACCTACGACTCGGTAACACAGGAGGGACTTTAGCTAGAGACTTCAGCCAATCTCCCTTCATAGTTTATGGGCAGACATTGAACCTAACTCAAGAAGGCAGGAAACAGGACAAATGCTGACCCTTCTGACTATATCCCACCTCCTTCCTCTTCCCTAAAACAAACGGAAACACTCCAGAAACTACCCTTGATTTCAGCTGTCCTTGAGGATCCTGGGGAATCCTGGCATCTAAGGTAGCTGAGACACCGCACTTCCCGTATCATTCTGTGTCCAGGTAGATTCAAACCCCCAGGGATCTGACGGGGCATCCTAGGAAGCATTCCTAGAAGTGACCCCAGCCCAGGCAGGAACTGATGAGGCACCTCCAGACAGAGGCTAGTCCCAACTGGCTGGCACGAGGCCAAGAAATCACCGAGACCGAGGTGTGATTTCCAGCATTTAGCCTTAATCTAGCAACTCCTTTATAACCACGCCCCCAGAGGGAGAAAGACACCCTCCTGGAGACACTCCCATCAATTCTGAGTCTGATTTTCATCTCAGCTC
This sequence comes from Hippopotamus amphibius kiboko, assembly GCF_030028045.1. NCBI lineage: Eukaryota > Metazoa > Chordata > Mammalia > Artiodactyla > Hippopotamidae > Hippopotamus > Hippopotamus amphibius. The sequence goes on from NC_080196.1 coordinate 98,693,156, forward strand.
AGGTCATGGTAGGTCCGTCTCACACCTCAAGCAGCACCCTTAGGGCAGGTAGACCCACCTGGGCGGCAAGTTTGTAGTTCCTCTGGATGAGCTCATCGTTGTTTCTGGTCCCATACGCAATGGCATTGTGCACCTTGAGCACACAGGCGTGGCCGGGCTTGAAGACTGGAGTGAGGCCCTGCATCACTTTGCTGCGGAAGGCTTTCCGGTGGACCCCTTCCCCAAAGTGCAGCTCCTCCGTGGCAATCTGACCGCGCAGGCGGCCCCCGAAATAGCTGTCATTGAGGAAGTCTTCTCTGAAGATGAGTTGGCTGAATTCAATCTCTTCATATACTAAAAACATAACACAGCTTCCGTTGGACAAAAACATCCCCCAATCCTGCACCTTGGCTAACGAGCATTCCCACATAGGGACAATGACAAGGTTGACCCACGGAATCTAGGAGGGGAAACCACACTGAACTCCCAACAGAGGCATAGCTCGAAGGTGAGATGGGGGAGGGGAGGGAGATGGATCACTGAGGATGTAGAAGGACCAAGGTGAGGTCCCACTGGATCGGATGAGAGGGGAATGAAACTGGGGAGACCAGGAAAAGAACTGTAGACAGGTCTAGAAAATATGAATAGAATCACGCAAGGTGATTAAAGGCAAGTTGAAAAGACAGGTGAAATGTAGAAGAGGGAGGAAGGACCAATGATAAGATCTGCTAGATCAGTGCTCCCCAACCTTTTCATTATTGCCTCCTGCAAGGATTCTTTTTAGCCTTTTCCCCCCTAATTGCTCCACATAACATTTTAATACCACAGATGTACTGTGTATCTGGTTATGTCTGTGCTTCATACACAAAAAGAAGCTGCCTCCCCAAGACCCAATTTTGTCCTCTTGGGGGCGATACTGCCTCTAAGAATGACTGGTAGATACAAGAAATAGGTGGGGAAAACCCAAAACAAGTAAAAAGAACTCCCTCTGAAGAGAAGTAGAAAAAAGTTAGAATTATTTTGGATCGATCTGTGAAAAAAAAAAGAGTTGAGTTTTCTAGCAGCTGTTTGAGTTGATTCTGCATGTGTTTCAGATGACAATCGATTCAATCAGAACATTCCATTTTAAACTAGAGATGACCAAGTCAGACTTCTGATTGGCAAGAGAAGATGGCTTTCAATAAGATCGTTTTGATTTTTTAAAAAGCCTTCCACCCCTCAAAAGTTGATGAAAACTCACCTTTCTGAATGTTTAAAAGATGGACATCATGGGTTGTGTCAAAGTCCCACTTCACCTTTCTAATTGGAATATTTAGCAAAATATTTTTCTCTTAAAATTATTTTCAAGTCATATGTTTCTAGGGCAGTCTACGACCAACATTAGCAATTAAAAGTGTAAGGAAACAGACTATTCTTAAAAGGTATTGATTAGTGTCTAGACCTAGTTATTGTCAGAAAGGAGGCAGGTAGGGGATTTTCAAATAGAAAAAAGTGTGTGAAAGTGTCAATGAAAGAGTAGTCAAAGTTGCTCCAAGAGTTTTCACAAAGGCTAGCAGGTGAGTCTGCAGGAGACTTCTATTTTGGGTTTTTAGAGAGAAAGTGGGCAGAGGAACAGGAAAACAGGTATGTAAATGGGACATTTTCCCAAACAAATATTAAAGAAGATAGCTCTATCGCAGATTTCATCCCAGGTGATAGAACCAGAAAGTTATGTAGTCTAAGTTAAATTTTAGAATTAGGTAATGCAATGGAGAGGGAATGCTTTATGTACAACCTAAATCTTAATTCTAGTTATATGATTAATTTGAACAATTTTGCCCCCAAGGCCTCTGAAAGAATATAGGGAATGTTTTATGTATATACACCAGAGCCCAATAAACATGAGCTATATTTGCCACATTCTGTTTTCCTTCAAAAATCCCAAAGTTTATAAAATTTAAGTATTCTTGAAAGTTGAAACTTCATGTGTTTTAAAATTCAAATTCAATTAACTAAAGACAAAAGTTGTTCCAGATTTTCTGCTTAGTAATAGGAAGGAAAAATTTTTTGTGCCTTGCTATATAGGGATGGGCACGTGTGGGGATGGATAATTTTCCCTAAGAAAAATACATGACAAGCACAGACTCCACCACCCTCAGTAATCCTGTCCATAATTTCCAGGAATGTCTACTTAACCAGAATAAAACAATGCAAGAAAAATACATCTTAGAATTTTTTTTTGAAAGCCCTGTGTGCCATCATTAAGTTATGCTAGCTTTATTTGAATCATTCATTTTGGGCTTTTATGAGATTTTTAGTTAGTGATCAACTTGTAAAATGTTGTGTTCCTCCTCTAGAGATTTAAATAAGATGTCTAGTGAGAGCTTCCTCCAGATAAAAAAGGTGATAAAGCAGTCCTTTGAAGCTTCTTCATCAGAGGGTACAAGGGAAGGCAGGGGAAGGTATGGCCTCCCCAGCCCAGTGAGCCACTGAAACTGGACCCCCAGTCACATGGAGAAGTGGCTGGCAGAAGGTGATGTCTCCAAAGTCTAGACACCGACCCAATGGTGGGAATCACAGGGCTACAACACAGTGACCAGTACCTCATCCCCACTGGGGTCTCATTCCTGACTGGTAAAGGCTTGAGAAACCAGTCTCTGCAAATCTAAATTAACCAGGTCTGAGCAAGAATCTGGAAATGGGAAATGCCAATCGATGCTAAGAAGCTGACGAAACAGAAAAACCCTTCTTCTGAAGGTTGTTTTGTTTTTTGGTATAAGAAAGGACATTCTTTTGCATATTTAGACTCTTGGGGAGATGGGGACAGATATAGGGAAGAATTTAAAATTACACAAGTCCATGACACACTAAAGACAGGTATGAAGCATTTGAATGCTTTGTGAAGAGTTTGTATTTGTTTTTTTGGATAAATGTATTTGCTGGACCATTTCTAAGTCGAGATTCCGGCTCCTTGCCTTTAATTACCAGACTTTACTGCATCTGGATTGTCTGTACTGTCTTGTTTTCACAAAGATTTCAGGGTTTTTACTTGCCTTTAAAAAAATCAGTACATACAGTATACACTGGCAGTTTAAACTTGGCCATGAGAATACCTGCACCACAGAAACTGGAAAACTGTACAAATCAGGGCCTCCCCAACCCCTTGGCAGGCTGTTAAAAACTGGCCAGCAGATCACCGTGTGCGGATGGGCTCATGTGTGAGGATGGGTAATTTTCCCCAAGAGGAAACACATGACCAGCACAGACTCAGTGGGTGGCCCAGAGGCAGCCTGAGCCTTCAAGGGCAGCTGTTAGCTTGTTGCTTCACCAGGAGTGCACCAGTGCCAAAGGAGAGCACAAAAATCCATCTCTCATTTCCACTAGGATGCAAGTGAATGGACTTATTCTCCTAGATACCTGACTCTCTGGGGAATCTGCTCAGCTAGTCGAACTGAAAAGTAAGAAAACTGGAGAAACAAAACATGCTGTGTAAGTGCCAGAGGCTGAAAAACCCCATGCAGATGGGCTGGATGCAAGACTGATGCTTCACAGAAAAAGTCTAACCCCAACCACCCCCACCTCCCAACAACACATGGTCCCAAGAACTGCACAGCTATAGTCTGATCTCTCTATTAATTCACTTCTGGGCATCTGTAGCCTAACGCACTTATCACAGGCGCTGCAATCAGGTTGAAACAGCTTATGCATTGTCATTCGTTTCCCGGGGGGCATCCCTGAGCTCTCTCCTACTTGGTTAGAAGAGTTGATGATGAGAACGTAGTTTCTACCACTGTATTTCATGCTTTCCTCTGACGTCCAGCTCAGATTCGCTTACCTTTAACATCTGGGTGACTTGAAAGTTGTTTGAGAACTAGAAGATGACAGAGAAGAGAATGCCTTCAGTACAAGTGAGCATTCTGAGCTGGGAGGGGCTAGTGGTTTTCACTGGAAACAGCAAAGCTGAGGTTTACCTTCGGCGGTGAGGTTAAATTCAGTAGTCACTTTCCCGTAACTGTTCTTGATGCAGCAAGAATAGAGGCCCTGGTCCTTCTGACCGGCTTGAACGATGGCCAAGGACACAGTGGAGGTGTCTCCTGCTCTGCAGTGGATGACATGAACGTGGGCATGCGTCATTATTCTGAAGCTGCACTTTCCTAACAGCGGAAAGAAACTAATGCTTCTCTGCCCTTGTGATTTCAGCCAACGGGCTGAAGGACAAAATTGTGATCAGCTGTTAAAGGAACATTTGTTTGTAGATGATCAGCACATTTTTGGCTTCACATTCTCACTCCACGCGACATGAAAGCACGAAAACATCTGGGAGGTAGAGCGAAGAACTGAATGTGTGAATTCTGGGGGCTGTCGTTAACACTTCTGCTCGGAATTCCTGTTATATCACTAATCCAGGTGTCCTGGGCTTGAAGGGAATCTGAAAGTTCCAAACCCAGACACAGTAAAAGAGAAAGGGGGTCTTTGCTGTGTACAAGGACTCACGGCCTGAAGACTTTTAAACCGTGTGCTCCCCTAGCCAATACCATCCATCAACCCACCCAACCTTAGGTTCCAGCGCTGTGCTGACAACGATGACGGTCATGGCCAATGTGTGCCGAGCACTCGGTACGTGTCAGACCTTGTGCTCATGACTTTCGGGTCTCTTCCATGCTATCCTTAGCGCAATCCAGCGGATACTATTACCATCCCCAGGTCAGAATAGGAAACTGAGGCACCCTGAGATTAAGCAAGTGGCCTAAGGTCACACAGCTGAAAGAGTAGACTTGGGACTTAAACCAAGATAGCCTGACTCTGCAACCCTCATCTTGACCATGTTAAGCTGCCTCCCCAAGTGATCTGTGACCCAGCCCTCAAATCTGGGATAATTGGGATGAGAGTTAAAGCCACAATCTTTATTCCAAAGTCTCGAAGAGAAAACTTACTTTGCAGCCAAAAAAAATCAAATGTTATTCTAGTTTTGTTCTAGATGGTGAATTTTGTTAGACATTCTCCAGGGTCATGTGTGTGTAGTGTATGTTTTGGTCCATTTCACAGTTCAACAGCAAAAGTCCATGTGTCTGGAGTTCCTCTGAATTGCATAGTCAACAGAAGTATTCGTTATTGGTTGGCTTTTCAATAGACGTCAAGCCTCTGATTTACATATACCTCTTCTGGAATGTACCAGTGGCTTAAAACAGAGTCCACTAAATCATAATACTTCCTCTGAGCACATCCTGAATGTACGGTTGAATGCAGACATGAACAAGTCCAGTTATAAGGGAAGACTTCCTGTACGGGCTACCAAATACTGTGTCACCGGGCGAGGGGGTGGGGCAGCATACAGTATCCTTGTCATTCTAGTGGCCTACTGATCAGCACAGCATTTCTGTCCCTGAAAGGGGCAGTCGAGATCTGCCAGAAACTCCGGTGGCTGAGCTAGAACTGCCCTGTGACAAGTTCCTTCTGGCCAAGAAGCTCTGATGCTTGGCACACAACATTTTTCTGACTTGGCCCATGACTCCCACTGAGGCTTTCTTCTGGGAGGGATAGCTGAGGAGTCAGAAAGACCTGGATTCAAATCCTGAGCTGAGCTCTGGTCTCTCACCCTCAGTTTCCTCGTTTGGGAAAAAGGAAAGAGCAAGAGGCCCTCCTGGGTGTGCGTGAGGAGCAACTGACAGCCGGCAGGTGAAGCCTGACAGAAGGGTCTAGTCGGGGGAGTGGCCATGAGGCACCGGTGGGGGTCAGCTGCTGTGTGGCCAGTACCAGGGGATTTGGTCATGGGGAAACAGGCACAGTCTCCACCCTCGAGGGTCTTCCAGTCTGGGAGGAGACAAACAGAAAATACTAATATAAACTGTGAGAAGTGAAGAAGTGGTCTTGCATCTTTTTGAATCAATAGGGGAAAAGTTCAGTTTCACATCCTGTTACCGTATAAGGGATGTATGTTTTTGCCTTTAGGGGAAGAAAAGGCCAAATGCCCAAGGGGCCGAACAGGAGTGGCGCTTAGCTGGGGAGACGAGTGCAAACAAAAGTGTGGTCAGAGTTAACACCGCGGAGAACTACACCGGCTAGAGGGAAAGGGCATCTAACCTGGTGGCTTCTCAGAAGACCCCAGGATCCACCAGCAGCCCCAGGGAGCAGGGGTGAGGCTCACCAGCACACACTGCACACCCTCCAGCCTCGGTAGAGATGTCCTTCCTACAGCCAACCAAGGAGAACCCGCCGCCAACAGCAGCCAGCTCTTCCCTCCCTACTTGTCTTGTCTGGAAGGAAGGATGTGATCTGTGCTCAGCTTTCAGCCAATCCACTCCATGGGGACAATGGCCCTTTCTAAGCCCAGGCCACTCCCAAGCACCTCTCTCCCCAGAGTGGAGAATGGGTTCCTGGTTACCAAGGAGGCGATGACAGCCAAGGTAGTGCTGAAGGCTGCCAGCTTGAGATCTTCATGCACCCAAGACATATACCACCATTGCACAAGCTTCTTGGTTTCCTCAGAGTACATTCACCTCGCCCTAGCCACGAGAAGTGTCCTGACACCTAATTTCCAAAATCTAGCCTATTAAGGAAAAATATCTTAAACCTGGGGACAAAGGCAAAAGGATGATTACACGTCCTTTGTGTGTCACTGTTTAATGGACTCAAAGGAGAATTTAGTTCTAGAAGATGCTCCTGCATTGGACTTTGCCATTTGCTCTTTAAATGGAACCCACCTAATTATAACTTCTCCCGGACAGAAACCTACGAAAGATAACTCCCAAGGTTTATTACCTGTTGAACATTAAGTTGTGTATCCAGTTGCAAGTGTATTTCAGCCTTCTTTTGCCTGATTAACTACATACATTTCCATTCCTCAGATGTTCCTTTGAACATATTTACCATCTTACAGACTCATGTAATGAATTAGAGAAGGAAGATCTCTGCTCATGTTCCTATTACATTTGAGAGATCAACTTTGTGATAACCGTATCTTGACAAAGCAGTGAGACACTTCTTGGAGGGATGTGTAAAGGAAACGTGTGACTGGAATTAGTAGTGAAATTCTGATAACATGTGAAAACTGACCTGAAATATAAATAAATGGCTTCTTAATACACAAAGGAGTTATGACTTCCAAATCTCGAGCGGTAGCACAGAGGAAGCACATGGGTGCGCCTAAGCCAGAGAGTGTTACCTAGAAAGAAGCCAACCTCACCAAGAACTTAAAGGCTGTGGCCATGTCATTCGTAGATGGCATGCCTACCAGTGCCACACTTTCTATGAGGGAGGCTAGGTTTTCTAAGCACACATCAGATGGAAAAGGGACCTGAAAGATTCAAGTGCCAAATTCTGAGTTCAGGTCAAGAGCATAAAACGCTGGTTCATTGTTCTTGGTTGATGGCTACAGAAAGTATTTTAAAGTAAATAAGCAGCACTTTTTTTTTTTTTTATAAAGCTCTAGGGAACCTTCTTGACAAGTCAAGCCATTTATTCTCCATTGCAATTCTTAAGCCTCAAGTAAGACAAGCAGGGTAATGATGGTCTTTTAGGCAAAGTAGCTTTATTCCATTAATCATAGTCCAGTTGGATTTTTCTGGAGTGATGTCATATAGAAATGAGACTATAGCTCAAATCTTCCCCGGTTGCATTAGGAACAATTTCCAGATGTGTTCCAAGCAAACATCTGACAATTATATAGAAAACTAATTTCTCACTTTTTCAGCCTACTTGTGATAAGGTTAGTGGGTTAAGAACACCTCCCACGACTCAGGGAGCAGAACTGGGACCTCCTTTGGCAGAAAGAAACTTCTGAGAATTGAGTTAGGCTGGTTTCCATCGAACCAGGGGATCTGTTTCTAGAATGAGCCACACCTCCTCAGGTGTGACAGATGAACCCTGGCTCACCAGTTTGCTTGAACAAGCGTTTATTGCCAGAGAGTTGCCTTTGGAAGGTTCATTCCACATGGGGTATTCTTGGCAACGATGCTCACTCTTATCTCCCCCCTCCTCGTCTCCTCTAATAACCTAGGGGCCCAGACGTAAACTGCTTTTCCCATCTTAGGGATGGCGGCTTACCACCCTGGGTAGATGCCACTTTTCTGTAACCTCATGGATTGTTTTTTTCCTTTTGATTTCCTCTTCTTAGCTTTGTTTGAGCTTTTTGTCAGGCTTTTATGAGAACAGCAAAATGCACAGGCATACAGAAGAGAGCTCTTTAATCTTGGGGCACAGAACCTCAGACTAGAAGATGGACAGGATTTCTAAAAATGTAATGAAAGGTGCATGCCTTCCTAAGGCCACCAGACTTGACGGTAGCCGAGGCAGGGCAAGAACACTTCACCATCCTCCCTGTCCAGGTATCTGTCCTTTTGTTACTTATTCTTCTTGGATACTTTGGGTGTGGAGTTTCTGCTTCAATCTTCCTTTTATACTTCCCATAATTTACTATTTTCCTTTAGAACCATGTTGTGAAATAAGCAACCAACAACTGAAAAGTAATCGGGGAGGATATCGCACCTTCTCTGCACTTGGATTATCGACTTTGAGTCTTTCATCCACCAGATAGTAGAATCTTCGTCAACCTCTGCAAACTGGCAGCTTAATTTTACATTTCCAGAGTGGTCAGGGAACATCTTGGCCTGGATCTTTCTCAGTAATACCGGAGCTGGAAACAAGAAACTTTTAGGTCAGTGTTCTTATGAGAATTGCAAAGAGCTTTAAGGTGGGCAAGAGACTTTCCCATTTTAATCACATTTAATTCTCACGACAATCCCAAGAGATAATTATTAACCTCCACTTATGGACGAGGAAATCTAGTGTCTGAGGGAAGATGTTGCTTTCCTAAACAGGTGAAAATGAACAAGTCCATCTAATAGAAAACTCCCACTTTTCATTACTTAAAATTCCTTGAGTGAGGTCTGCAATGCACATAGTGAAATTGAACTTGAGACTTAAAAAGAATGATGAGGGGGTGGGCATTGTAGATACCTAGTCTATAGGACCCGGGCCAAATAAAGATGCTTTTAGATGGTACCAGATGATCCAGGTCAAAATTAGGGCTGGGGGTTAGGAAGTAGAGTAAAACCTGGACTAGCCAAATAATGTGGCTAAGCCCCCAGGTGTAAAAGGCAACTCAGGTTTTTTGTTGAAGAATATTCATCCATCTTTCCCCTTGACCACAGTTGTCTTCGCAGAAGATATCTTAATGGGTGGTGGTGATGTCCAATATCAAGTCCATTAGCAAAAAAGAACTGTCTGCTTGAATGAAATAGGAGCAATAAAGAAAATTCCCAGGGGTTAGGCTGAGCTCTTTGAAGGTCATCTTTTCTTTTTGACATTAAAATAATGTTATTCAATTAAAATAAGTAATACATCCTGGGTCTTCTCTAACAAGCTTATAATGTTAATAAAACAAGCATATGTATTTTTTAAATTTTACCTAATTTTTAACTATGAAGTTTGAACATGTGGGCATTATGAAAACTTAAATTACTGCAGCCGTATCAACTCAATATTTTCTTGAGTTATGCAACTAATTCAATCTAACTTCCTTCTCATGGGTTTCTTTGGGTTTTTTTTAATTTTTTTTAAGCTTTTTATTGGAGTCACTTTTAAAATCAGGGACGAGAGCTCGGCGCACCGGGTAAATATGTCGTTACTCAGGGCAGCCACTGGGCAGCAGCATAGACAAGAGGAGGGTGGTTAACAGCCAGGTGGTGGGAATAATTAGGCAGGTAGCGAGGTTACTGGAAATGTGGTGTCGGTCTATTACACACCAAGTTCCATAATTACACAGCTTTGGTAACACGAAATGTTATATAACCCACAGCAAGCCGAAAGTCATCAAAACGGATGTTTTGTTTGCTCTGTTGCCTCAGATTCCACTACTGTGAAATCCTCAATATGCTAAATGTGCCTCCCAGCTCTTGGCAACAGACTTTGCTCAGATAACAGACTGTATCTAAAAGCTTATTTTCTTCCAAGAATGGGTGGCTTTTGGGTAACAAGTTCTTCAGTGAGAGAGTAGCTCAGGGTACTAACTATATTATGGGGAAAAGATTACATATACCAAGTCCTTATTGATGGCAAAACCCATTTCACATCATCTGGCCCTACTCGGCTACCTGTGCTAGGGGCTCTGGCCCATGGTGTCAACTCTTGGTCCAGAGTCTTGACCAAGCCTGCAGCCCCACCTGGGACATATTTCCTCAAGGGCCCTTCATGGGCGATTCACTGACACCTAAGTGTTCCTGAGGCTGCCAACCATGTCCACAACCTGTTGTAAATTTTGAAGACAGAAAAGTGGGGGAGGGAAATTCAGGGAAAGGCATAAAATGGGCAGCAGAACTAAATGAGGGTCTAGGATAGGAAGCTGTCTTGGTCAGGAGGTCTCGGGGCTTTGGGAAAGGACTTCTGTGTGGGGTGGAGGGGAAAGAAAAAAAAAGATGGAGCTAAAATGAAGATTGAGAGTGAAGCTAGATCTATCTTCTGTGTATATTCTGGCCAAGCGTTGAGGGCAAAGGACTGAGAAGTCCTCTGGTGACCGTAAAGCTTTGGTTGTACTAAGCTCTGAATGTTAAAAGACAGTTTACTCAGTTTGTTCTGTTTCTTCCAGAGTTACCCCTGACACTCCAACACACACGGTCCTAACTGCCTCCCCCCACCGAAGGCTGTGCTCTCTGTGGCTGCAGCCCTTCATGCCTGGGAAGGCTGAGCAGCTCCGGAGATCAAACCCTCCACCGGCACCTGGATGGCCCTTTCTCCCACGGAAACAGACAAGAATTCCAATATAAGATTTTCTCCCTCTGGGCTGAAACCGCTGGAGATCTCTTAAAACATGGTTTCATTCTCTTTAAGTGTTTTAAAACATATATACTAGAAACCTGGTTGGATACCTCCGACCTCTTTGGAGAGCAGTTTTGTTATTTAATCTTTCCTGCAGCAGGGGCTGTGGGCCCATCTGATGCGGTTTGGGAACACAGTAAAGGCTCAGGTCAGAGGAAGAGTCTCCCCTCAGGGTTAACGAGGCCGCGGCGTTTTGCCCCAGCTTGCACTGGCCCGTTACCTCTCTGCAGCCTCTTCTGACTTCTGCCAGGTTTCATGGGAAGAGAGGCTAAAAGCTGGGTTATGGGATGGAGTTTGGCACTGAACTGATTCCCCAAGCAAAGCAGAGCTGACCGCAGTCACCAGGGCTCTGAGCCTCAAGGGGTCTGAAACCTGGAACAGAGACCCGGGGGGACGTCAGACTCAAAGGGGAGGGCGAGGCCCACAGGCCTACATGCCCGGCCACAGGACACAGCCACAGCATCTGATACCTCCCCAGTGTGCACGCACCTTAACGGCAAGGGCTCAGGAGGACACATGAACTTGGCATCAGGTTAACAAACCCAAACTTTCATAATGATAGGAAGCAGCAGAGCCTCACCTCTTCCTTCGCTTTTGCAAGGTGGCCTTTGGGGGTCTTTTTTCTCATCTGTGCATGATACCGATGTTTCGAGTCTAGGACTCTTTTTAAGAAAGATTGAGTTCTTCCTGATGTTCTCTTTCTCTTCCAATCTCAGCCTCAGGGCAGCCACCCTGGACAGAATTTTCTTCTTTACTCCTTCAGTTAAGTGTCCACTTCCTGGGGTTTCTTGTTTCTCCTTGACCTCCTCTGACCCGGTCACTGCTGGAGGAGCCCCGGGGAGGCAGGCAGCTTGGGCCGCCATGGGACCAACCTTCTCCTCCCTTGACTTTTTCCCATGACCCAGGATGGAGCCCCGCTGGCAGGGGTCCTGTAGCATCTTAGGAACTTTCTCTGACGCACGTTCTCCGGAAACGAACGCCAGTGTCACTGCCGGGGAGACAGATGTGCTTGTGGGTTTGGTTTCCCCAACTGGGGGCGCCTCTATTTTATGTTCCTCAATTTTGTGGCTTCTTAAAAAGCCTGTGATGCTTCCTTCAAGAGATGAAGTAAAAGGCCCCCGAGTGAGACCACTAGAAGGCGGCACATGTTTCCCACACTCACTCTCAATAGCTCCCTTTTCCTTTGAGTCAGAAGATGCGTGTTGATGGTTTCTGGACTCTACTAAATCATTCTCAGGGAGGTCATGACTTTGACTTGTGGAGTTGTGAGTATCAACTCCAATAGACGCGAGAGTCATTCCTGCACCGCCAGAAAGAGGTAAAGTGGGGGAAACGAATTCTGCTTTGCTGTTTTCCCTTTGTTCAGGCTCCTCTAAGCGCCTCTCACTGCCTTCTTGTATTTGGCTTCTGCTGCATCCCCTTGGAATCGTTTCTCCACCTTCGACAGGACCCGGGACTGGCAAGATGGCAGACTGCATGTCCCTCTTTGCTTTGCCATGTTGACTTTGTCCTGCCTCCCCCCTCCCCCTGTCCCCTTGGTTTCGGTTGATGCTGTTTTCACGTGGAATGGTTTCTCCACTTTGCTCGGGGCACGGAACTTGCAAGATGGCAGGTTGGACTTCCACTCTCTGGCTCAAGTTTCCATCAGCCAGTTTACTCTCCACTCTGATGGCCCCCAGTGTGGATTCAGAAGGCTCTGGTATTTCTACCCTGGCCCACTCCACACTCATGTCATCAACGGGATCTACAGAGGACGCTAAGATTTTAGGGCTGGTCAGGAACTGTTTGAAGAAGGCAGGGCTCTCCACCTTGAGTTGGCTTTCCTCTTGTTTTTGACTCACACTGTTAACACATTCTTTCCTTCCAGTTCTGGAAGCCTCTGATAGCAAGTCTGTGACATGTAATTCCTTTTCATCGACAGGGTCCACAGATGACTCCAGGAGTCTGGGTTGGCTCAAATACTGGGAGGAAAGACAGCTCCAATTTGCGCGGCCAGCTTGGTCTTCACATTTGATTTCTCTGTCATTAGCAATCGCTGAGCCAGACTCAGCCTGAGGACTGCAGGCTGATGCCTCAGAGGGGTCCAGTTCAGACACGGCTGCATCTGCCTTTAGAACATCAGATGAAGCCCAGACCTTGTCAGGGATGAGACCAGCTTCGGACTCCTTGCACTTAGAATCTGTCAGTTGTCTCGGTGGCCAGGGTTCTGAAATGGAAGCCTCTAGGGTTATAATCTTCAGCTTTTTACCTGCTTCCCAATATCCAGAACTGCTCTCTTTAGGCTCCTGCAGAAGGATATTAGAGAGAGGGGGAATGTTGCTCAGAGCCTGACTGTCCTCGTTCACTGTAGATTCAGCCATCACAGACACACGAGTCCCCAAGCCCGAGCTCTGTCCTCTTTCCTCCCTGGAGTTGCCTGATGAGTGGTCCAAGGTCACCAGGTTTATTTCCCCTTGTACAACAGATATCGTGGGCAAACGTTCTTGGAAATTATCGTCAGGAGAACCCTGCTGGAGCCTCTGTGTTGTTTCACTTCCTTTTTCTTGGAAATTCTCTTCAAGGCTCCTCGTGTCTGCTCTGTCTATGGTCTGGCTCTTCTTTCCAGACTGGTTATAAATCTGAAGAGGGGAATTGCTACAGAAACCCTCTCCCTCTGGGAGCCGAGGAACGTGGATATAGATTCCTGGTCCACTGGGAGGCACTTTTGAAGCTAGCTCTTTTGAAGATTCAGTTGTGGAACCCTTTAAAATATGACCCAACTGTGCCCTGGAAGGAAGTTGAGAAATATTTTCATCTGGTGCCCGAGATTGGTCCTCCTCAGGGCCACCCGCACAGCTGTTCCCAGCAATTGAGACATGGAGGTATTTGGGTGGGTGGCCTCTGGTGGCAGCGGTAACAGTGGATGTGTCCCTACTCTCCCTGGTCACCTCAAAACACTCAAGAACAGAAGCAAATGTTGTTGGCTTCTCCCGAGGAAACTCTGCTGTTGAACCATGACTGGCCAGTGCATCTGCAGTATCCGGGGCACTGGTGCTGGAACTCTCGTCACTGCCTTCTTTAGACCACTCGAAAGAGTCACTCTCAGAAGATAGAGGCAGTCTTTCCTCGAGCCCTCTTGGGTAGCTGGGGCACAGCCCCTCCTGACCAGCCTGTACTACAGAGGCCAACGCGGAGGTGGAATTCACCTGAGCTAGATTTTCCCTGGTGGCAACTTTACTGGCTTTTTTGGAAGTGTTCCAGGTGAAAGTACTGATAAAAAGAGGGAACACGGCAGAGGGTCTCTCATTGCTGCTTCCGTATGTAGACTGCAGAGGCTCAGAACCTCGTGTTTGAAAAAGAACGTCCGGTGTCTTGCCATCGGGAGAGCATAAATCAGATACTTTGCTTTGACCTGCCAGCTCTAAGTCCATGGAGCACATTTCTTGAGGCAAATCTTTACCAACTGGGGCTCCAACAGGAGAGCCCACGGTATCACATGTTTCTTGGTCACCTGCTTCAAGACAGTCTCGTACACTCGCTGTTACTCTGTCCCTTGGCCCAGCGCACACAGTTTCCAGGGTGGGGACGGTATGTGTGACTTCAAGGGAAGCAACAGAGGGAGCCCGGGGCTCCCCAGGATCAGTGCTGTTCTCCTGGGGGAGGTGCGCTGACAGCCCACAGAGGGACATGTGTTCACTCCTGGCTCCTGGGATGCTCAGCTCATGCCCTAGGTCTGCCCAGGGATGTCCAGGTGTGTTGTCTTCTCCATCCTGGTTTTCATGCCGTGGGCCTTGGGTACAGCCTTCTACCTCCAGGTATTGGGCCAGTGATGCATTTTCCTTGTGGATCCCTCCTGAGTGGGGGAAGGACTCTGTTGTGGTCCCAGTAAAGGCAGACACCTCCCCAGGAGACTCTGAGAAAGCTGGCGTCTGGCTGAGAGAGATTTGCTCCCTGACTGTTTCCTGAATCTGTACCTAGAAGATGAAAAGTGATATTAATAGAATAGTTCTGGGAGATCCCACAATAGGGCACAACTGCAATCCCAGGAGTGTTAATCCTTGATGACTATGATATCAGACAATAAGGAATGATTGAGATCTAAACATTAATCCCCAAACTCTCTAGCTATTAGAGACGTCCTGAGTTAAAAAACTGTATGTGCCGGGGACCCCATTATAAGCAAAAGGCCTTCTGACAATCACTTAATATCTTCCCCCACTCTCTCAGGAAGATGGAAGTAAATTACATGTTAAATAAGTAATGTTAACTTTTTTGACCAAGTCACAAGAGCTGGTGTGAATCTTCCCGGAAGGAAACTTCACATAATCAAATATGCAGAGCTTGTAAAGTAGCAATCAGCAATCTTTGTCCCCCAAATAGGCCAGCTTGCTGGTTAATTACCAAAGAGGCATGTCCTCTGAACCCGCCTCTTATGAAGTAGTGGAGTTATGACTGGCCTTCAGCACTACCCATCATCTCCACCCCAGGAAGGTTATAAAATCTTGAAATGCCTCCCCCACTTTGACAGATGCCTGGTGGCAGGCAAACCACATTCACAAGAAGCAGGGGGTTCAGGACTGCTTAGGTTAGGGGGGAGAGAAAGACAGGAAAAGATAAAATGAGGAAGGGAGGGAGGACAGAATAAGCCTCACTTTGCGAGGAGTGAACCCAACACGGTACTGGCTATCCTTGATGTTGGATTTTGTTCAAGGAAGCAAACTCCAACTAAGTTCTTGTCTCTTTTTAGCTCATTGATTATTTCAAAACATCAGAATTATGCCCAGCCAAGGAGAAGGGAATTTCTGACTTTGGGCAAGCATCTCCATTATTATTTTTTTTTTTTAAAGACTTTATGGGGACCATTTTTAAAGTCTTTATTGAATTTGTTACAATATTGCTTCTGTTTTATGTTTTGGTTCTTTGGCCGTGAGGCATGGCATGTGGGATTTAGCTCCCCGACCAGGGATCACACCCACAACCCCTGCACTGGAAGGCGAATTCTTAACCACTGGACCTCCAGGGAAGTCCCAAGCACATCCATCTTTGCCCACAGGACTCCTGTTTTGAAGCAGCCCCATTCAACTGTGCAGGAATCGATGACTGGGCTTAAAGAGGGGAGGAGACAGTCTCTCCCCCAGCGCATGACAACCTAGAGCTGAAATATGTGCAGCTCCAGGGTCCCGACGCTTATTGCCAATCACACGTGAGAAGCAGTCAGTCTCTTTACACACCACCAGTGGGAAACAGGACCACAGCGTAACTGCACTTTTCCATACTCCCCATGGCTGGTAGCTGCCATCAGTGATTCACCTCTCCTTTTCTCCTGAAAGCTACCCTGATGCTCACTTTGCTCAGAGTCTGTTGGCATAAAAGTGCTAACTGAATAAGAAATTTAGCATGGTTTCCTGTGCTATGAACTCCTTGAGTGCTAGGACCATTCATCGATTCAAGTATTTATCGAGTACCTCCAATGTGCTAGAAAGTATCCCAGGTGATGGGATACAATACAGGCAAGATGTCCATCTGCAGGGAGCTTCCATTCTACATTGTTTAAGGCCTGGCAGGGGCTCCATAAACACTTGTTAAAAGAATCAGTAAATGAATGAACACCATCACCAGTTGAGTCAGATCTACACAACTTCACTCATTAAACGTCTTGATTTGAAAGGGCTTGGGCTTTCATCTGTTTGTCTTTGGGACAGCTCTCTCCCAAGAGTCTCCTAACCACAAGCAGAGACAATACTGGTTCACATCCTGGTGTTTCTAAAAAGAAGCACTCTACATATTTTCTATTGTATTAAAATGGAAGAGGGGAAAGAAATTTCTGGTAAACAAGCAAGGTTTTTCAAAGTGTCCAGGAGTTTAATGTGTTCATGGTTTCCCCTCTATGCCTGAACATCTATAACACTCAGAGAAAGTTTTTTGGGTTTTGTTGTTTTGTTTTACACAAGCGATAACACAAGTCTACTGAACTATTAAGCATAGAAAGCACGGGTAGCTTCCTGGTCATGATTTGAGATGCCTAGGGAGATTATCTGATTAAAAACACCACGACCCTCTCCTGAGCCTTCCTCCCCTGCACGAGTTTCCACTACCTCTGTCACCCCTTTATTTTAAGATCTTGCCATCATCACAGTATCAGTGCCAAACATTTATGAACTAGCTGTCATGTGTAGAATTCTCTGCCAGGTACTGGACAATTTTTTCCAAAGGCCTCCACTTAAAAAGCCACTATGTTACTTACTGGGACATTACCCACCCATCATTGCTAACTAGTGTATCAGAGTTACAGGCTGATAGCTAAGAGAATAACACCTGGAAAGGATGAAACATAGGACACGTAAGCTTTGATTAGGGTGGTCTGATCACTGTAATATATCATAACCATGGTGTCTCATGCCTTGACTTACAGAAGAGCCCTGTTCCTACTAAGGTATACTCATTCCTCCTCTACCTTTTAAAATAAAATCCTACTTTAAAAGCCTAGTGAAGCCCCACATGTAAAGAAATATGATGAATCCTTGACCACGTAAGATTCATCCGCTCGAGTATTTATTGAGCACCTACTGTATATCAAGCTGTTCTAAGGACTGGAGAAGCATCAGTGAACCGTAACAAAGACTGCTGGCCTTTTGTAAGTTAGATTCAAGCAACAGCCACACAGGTTGGTTCACTGCTGATATGAAACTCCAGGAAGTATGACCGTAACCAATGGGATTTTCTCAAAATGGAGCTTTTCACAGTCCAGTGCATACTTGCCGAGGCTCACACATTGGCCCCAAGGGCAGGGTCCTCAGAGGCCAACTCCCAGAGGAAGGGAAACCACAGGCTCACACCTTTAAAATGAGTCAGACCTTTCTCTCATGGGGAGATCTCTAAGTCATTATGAAAACTCCAGCAAATGATTCTCCTGCTGCTCAGCTAATTCTCAGCATGGGGTGAGTGCTGAGACTCGGGTGGCTTTGTCAGGTAGGAAAACTGTTCTCATTCAGGTGAGCAGGAGGAGGGCCTAGGGCTCTAATCAGAAACCCAGAGTGGTGTGTGGACTCAGGATGAGACACCTGGCTTCAGCTTAATCGCATATTTCATGCATGACCCCATGTAACCTCTTCAGCCTCTCTGACCCTCGGTCTCTTCCTCTAAGGCTAACCACACGCACATCAGCACTATTCCACCAAGTGCCTGGCACTCATCAACATTCATTTCCCTCGTTCTGTGAAGAGCCAGTAGTGGCTAAGGCAGAAAACAGAGCAACTCAAATGAGCAGAGCAGTGCTCTTTCTTTACGTCGGCTTTCTCATTTGATTGGTAAAATAAGTCTGGAATACGGATGCTAGCATCTCTTCTCTACTGATGAGGTCAATAGCCTGGGTCCAATCATGAAACAAAAACCACAGATTAGGTTAAATAAGGGAAGTTGAGTATAAAGGATTGTTAAGTGCATTAGAAGAGTAGCTGCGAGATATTGGGAAAGCCTAAGGTGCTCTATGGGAGGAAGAGTACCAAGCAGGGACCACTTGCAAGGGGTACAAACCTAGTTGGAGAAGGTGTAACTGGGCCACCAGGTAACAGAGACATTTGCCAGCTTGGCCAGGCCAGAGCTGGTCTGGAAGTGCTGGGCGAGCAACACACCACCCTTCTGTGTGTAGGCAGGGAGTCAGCAGTTAGCACCCAGGTGTACAGTGGGAGTCGGGGACCCCCAGGGGCAGAGGCTGAGGCCTTCAGAGGGGTGGGCTACGTGTGGTGGGGGTAGTGAGGAGGAACGACAGCCCTGTGTATGGGCCACGTGGGGGCTCGTGGAGGGAGTCTGGGTGTTGGTGCAGGCAGGAGGCCCTCAGAGCAGGCTGGCCATGCAGAGCTGCGCTTTCCAAGTAGAGAGGATCGTAGGGTGGTTGTCGCTAGGCCAAGGCTACAAGGCCTCAGATGGACCACGTTCTGGGCCCTGTGGCTGGGGCAGGCTCTACCGGATGACCACACAACCATGTCCCCAACCTCCAACCAGTGCTGAAAGTGACAAGCCTCTTCTTCCTGCACCCTCTGCTGAGGAAGCTTCACATCGTGCCTACTTTAAAGGAGAAATGAATGAAGTTCTGTTATCACCAAGCATGTACTGAAGGGTGCTTCCAGAACTCAGAGGCGGTAACCAAGAACTGGCACATGAGATCACTGATGTCAGGGGTTAGAAATCTCCACCTGTGTCCCACAGTCAATGGCAAAACTGGGATTTAAAGCCAAGTCTAGCTGGCTCTAAAGCTCTTTCCAACTCAGGTTTTTTAAACAAGTTAAAGCAAGGGAAGTTAAAGCAAATGCCAAAGGGCTGGGAACACCCCCTAATCTAAATCGAGAACTTCTGAGCTCCCGAGACACAGTGAGTGTGAGACTATAGTGGTCCTTGTTCCTTACTGCGTGACTATCAGCTTCCTCACAAGCTCTTAGGGCAGGACTTGTTATCCTTTGCTGAATTTTTAGAACCTTAGCACATAGTAGGGACTCCATTACTGAATAAACATGAATGAATACAAGCAGGGGGAAGGGTAGACCAAACATAGTAACACTTCCAAACCTGGTTTTGAGAGCAGGCTGAAGCTTGAAAACCTACACTCTGCTTGCACAACCATCTCCAACCCCATCTCTATCCAACATGCCTGCTTTTACAACCGCATTGTTTCTACCTGGCATTTCCAAGAGATTCTGCCTCCTACGTGTCTCCCGTGGAGCCCACGTAAGGTGTGTTGTCTCATCGCCCACCCTGTGATGTGCAGGGTTACCTTCATCATTAGTAGGAGTGTCCTGGATGCCAAGAAGAGCATGACACTCATTTGAGTAACTAACAATAGAAGGTGGTGTGAGATAAGATCCCTCTTCTCAGATGGCTTATAATCCAGCTGAAGAGACAAGGTGTACAGGGAAAAAATAGCAATTCTTGACAAGTTATGCTAATGGCCAAATGGATGGAGTTTAACAAACAGTGCTGCTCCAGGAGTGAAAGGAAGGTCACCACTGAATCCTCCTCTTCCACTTGATGGATAAGATTCCTGCAAAAACTAGAGGGTGCTCTCTTATGTATCAATTCTTAGGTAATTCTTGAACATTTCAGTGCAGTCTCGGGATGCTTTTCTGCTTAGAGTGGGCAGATGTGGTAGATGCTACTGGTCGACTATCTCAACAGCATCCTCAACCCCCTTTCTCCCTTGCCACCTCCAACTAAAGGTTGGAAAACCATGTACCCTCCCAGCCTCCTGCATAGCTAGAAAGGGCCAAGGGGTCAGTTCTGGCTGATAATGTAAGAGGAATTCCACTAAGGAACTTCCAGGGAAGTTTTGCTTTCCTTATATAAAAGGCACAGACACGGTAGGTACCTTGCCTACCACCACCCCCTTCCTTCTTCCTGTGATGAAGATGTGATGCCTGGTGCTGTAGCAATCACCTTGCAGTCATGAGGCAACCAACATGAGACTAAAGAGCCAACCCACTATGGCTAGTGGAGCAGAAAGGATGGACTTGGGAACTGGCAGGCATCCTCGAGCCACTGGATCAAACAGCAAGGCCTTCGACCCCCAGACTTCTTGTGAAGGGAACAAGAGGAGTCCTTATGCTTCAGGCCACTGGTAGTTGGTTATTCTGTTAATGGCAGCTCAAAGCTTTCCTAATGGATGCTAGAGGAAAGGATATGGCTCAAGGAAGGAGGAAAAGGCACATGAGGTTCACCTGGAGCCCTTCGGCAGGCGCTGGGCAGCTTTAGGCAGAGGATTAGTTTGAAGGACAGTGTCACAAAGGGTACCGGGTGTGGCTCCTAGACAGGGTGCTGGGGAGCTGGTCAAAATGCCAGGGGATCAATAGGGCCTGGGGCAAGGTGAACTTGAAGAGGGGGAGGGAGGACAGGGAAATGTGAGAAGATGGATCAAAGGAGAGGCCATGGTTCTAAAGGCCACATTCAACCGCCCAGAGCCAGGGGAGTTAAGCTCCTCAGCTCACGGCTTCAGCTGGGCATTCTCACCATAGGCCACCATGTTCTCCTGTGGGACAATTTCCTAACTCCTGTTTCTTTTTAGATGTTCTTTGAATGTTCTTTATCTGGGCTAGATACAAATAGCACCATGTCTTTCAACGGTTGTCTACACATCAATTTCCCCCTGGGGTTCCAGGAAACTTTAAATGGGAGCTTGCCCACTCTCCAGCCATCCAGGGCTGGCTGCAGCCTCGCCCACTGGCTAACCTTTCCTAAGTATCTGCTGAGCCCTCACTACAGGGCCCAGCGTCATTTGGTCATTTGTCATTCGATAGATCAAATCCATACCACCTGGGGCTGCGAAACTGAAAATAGCCCGGTCTCCAGCCAAAGAAAGCTTAAAGGCAAACTAGAATATTTCAAGAACTTGAGTTTATTTTTAGGAGTTGCTGGGATGCCCAAAAAGGAGCTTCACTTAAGGCTTTGAATGTTAAGAGAACACAAAGTGGAGGACACGCATCTAAAAATCCCCAATCCTGGGAATTCCCTGGCGGTCCGGCGGTTACAACTCCGTGCTTTCACTACCAAGAGCAAGGGTTCAGTCCCTGGTTGGGGAACTAAGATCCCACAAGCCACACAGCAAGACCAAAAAAAAAAAAAAAAAAAAAAAAAAATCCCCAATCTGGAAACCTGATCCTGAAACACCCCCTCACTTGACCAACTCTTCTTCATTCCAGACCTTCCCGGGAGGCACAAAATCTTTGGCCAGTTGGGGTTTCAATCCTGCCCGATTTCTTGGGAAAGAAATAATTTGTAAACACCCATTTGATTTCTTGGGTTTCCATGATGAATACCTTTTCCTAGAGCTAAGGGGCTCTGTGCACTCAGTGCAACCTTTGCCTGGTAACATGGTATGAGCCAGACTCTCAGAGCACAAGCCAGAAGCCTGTGTTTTTGTGCATCTCAGGTGATGTAAGTCTCAGCACCACTACTAATGATAATCACCAAGCCCTGTGTAGCCCTTAACACCTAGCAGGCACTGCTCTAAATGCTTTACATGCGTTAATACAGTTAATGTTTGCAAAATAGCATAGAGATGCATGCCTTTCGGACTTAGGGTTGTGTATTGTTAAGGAGAAATACCAGCTATTCTAACACATAAGACCATGTCGTGGTAAACTCCCAAGTACAATGGTCCAAAAAAACAACTGTCTCTTTCCTGTGTGCATCTTTGTTTTCCTACTTCTGAGAGTTTGCTGGGTGATGGGGAGGAGAGCCTTGATTTCCACATATGCAACTAGGAGGTATGCAAACATAAGTGAAGTTGGGAAGGCTAATGATTTTTCTTGAATGCCTTCAAGCATTTCTGAACACTCTTTGCGGTTTTGTTTTGTTTGCTATGTTCCGAACAGACTGGCACTTGGATAAGGGGGAGACAGGGAAGTGGAGCTGGCTGATGGAGGAGCAGTGGGCCTCAGAAGACCCAGGTGTTGTCCCGGATGTGCTGCCTCATGGGAAATGGCTTTGGGGAAGTTACTGGATCTGAGGCTGTTCTTCCACAGTAAAATGAGAGGGTTGGAGAGTATCTCTTGGCCCTCCTTAGCTTTGGTGTTCTATGACCTGCTGCCATGGAAACAATACAAACGAAGTGGGGTTTAAACTTCACTTTCCCCTTGGAACCAGGTTTTTCCTTTGACTCCTAAGGCTTCTAGATCTGCCTCTACTAAGAGTTGTTAGGGGGGAAGGACTCGTATGTAGATTTAGAACAAGCCAGTAGGGCCCCAGAGAGGATTGGGGGAGAGTGGGCTGGAGAATGCTCCCCGATTCCTAGCTTTCGCCCAGTGCTGCTCGTGGCTGCTTCTCCCTCCTCTATGTACTGAGTGCCCTGTTTTTTCGGTAGGCTGCTCTGTCAGCGTACGGGCCCCGAATTCATCCTGCACCATTGTGGAGGCCCACAGACCTAGTCCACGCCCATGAAAACCATCACGGCCACACAAGGAAGACCAGTAGCTGTCAGCCTCTGATCCCTTCGGGGCTTGAGAAAAGTTACGGCTTCTTTCATCCAGAAAGTCTCGTTTTCCCGAGAATTTCAAGAGCTTCCACAGACCCACTTGAGCCCCTTGATTCCCTCCCTCCAGGCCCCGAGGCCACGGAGTGAATCCCAGCTGTAGGTTCTGAGCCAGGAGCAATACTCAGCTGTGGTATCATTCCCACAGACCGAAACGTCTCTGCAGATTTCAGACTGGGTGATAAGGGGACGGGGTGGAATTAAACCTTAGGTTCTAGGAGAGCGTTTTTCAAATCGATCTCTTTACAATTTCTAGAATTTGTGAGCAAAACCAAAACCAAGGTAGTAGCAGTTACCGTACTGCCCTGACAATAATACGTGGTACGAAGCCAGTTCTTGTAAACTTTAGAAACAGGAAATACTTGTCATGGTTACTACACTACTTGCCTATTCAGCGAGGCTTCAAAGGGTACAGGGGTGATGCTATTTGGCACTTGGAAAATCTGAACATAAACCTACAGGCAGGTTGCCTGTCTCGGATGGCCATTGCCAAAAATGAGAAAATGCAGGATTGGGCCTTGCAGAGTCCCTTATAGGCCACGTACTTCAAGTAAGCAGCAGGACAGCTATAGGTCCTTACGTTTCGCTTCTGATTAAATGGAAAATATCCTGAGGGTACAGTTCTAGGAGGACACAGTTACCCAGCCGGCAGTAACAGCTACCCGATTAGATTCAGAGACAGCGTCTTCAGCAGGAGAAACAGAGCTCCCTGGACAATGAGGTCCACGAGAGGAGGACAGGGTTAGCCTTACTCATCGTGGTGCAAGGCACAGAGTGGCTCCTCAAAAGGGGTGGACATCCAACGAGCCTGCTCTTGGTCCCGTGTCCCTTTGCTGACAGAGGCAGGGAGGGTTTGTCCCTTCAGAGTCCGGTTCTCATCTAATTCTCTGTCGAGACACTGATCTTCTACCCAATAACCTGCCCGAGGGTCCTGTGCTGTGGTTAATATGTGCTTTCCACTAAATTAACTCTTCACCGCTAATGACTTAGTGCTGTGTTAGCCTCAATCTTTAGATTGAAATGGAAGCCACCTGTCCCTGAGTAGCCAGTGTCTGTCTTATCCATGAGCAAATGAGTTTCCCAATACAAACCCCCCAGGAGACATCAGCGTAGTGGTACAGTGGACACCAGGCACTGAAGGTGGGGGTGTCCAACTGATCAGGGACCAGGGTTGTGAATTTATAACATGCAACCAAAGGGTTAAGTTTAAACGCCTGTACTTTAAAGAGGAAGGGATTCAAAGGCAGGGTGGGAGTGGGGAGGGGCAGGTGCAGATTAGAAACTGAGAACTTTTGATGGAGCTGTCAAAAATCAACTTCCCCCTTGTAGATGGAAAGGATGATTCACAAAGAAGCTTCTGGAAAGCTGAAGTTATTGGAGGAAAGGCTTTAAAAACAAGAGAAAGAAAACACCTGGGACTCAATGCAGTGATCTGGAGCCAAAACGGCAAGCACACACTGAGCTGGCATTTGTACTTATGGTGGTTTGAAGATTCACACACAGGACTTCTTGCAGGCATGAGTAAATGCATTCTCTTTATACTTTTTCTCCGGCACTGATCTTGTCTTCCTCGTAAGCTCCCAATCATGTAGGGGTTTGGGAAACGACTGGAGAACAGCTCTCTCACTAAGCAGCCCCTGATCAATCACTTCAGTCCTTCAGGGACTGCTCAGGCCCTTGGTTCTGCTCACCCTGACCTTGCACCTCTGGAAGCTGGTGTCCGAACTGCCCACACTGGTAGGTGGGCGGGGGGCTGGCTAGGCCCGGAGTCCCAGAAGGGAAGCAAGGAAACAGCTCCTATCCTCGTGGTTTCCCTTAGTTTGTTTTAACACAATCCTGAAGTCAGGAGAACTCGAGTCAGGATTACGTGCCCCCGTGAGCCCCGAGTCTGCCAGCTTTTTTGGTCCCAACATCTGAGGGCCAGGTACCCTTATCCACACCCTCACACACTCCTAATTTGATTGTGTAGAGATAAGACTCTGATCTAAGAAGAAAGGAACTTAGAAAACTCTCAATAAAGCCTGACTTTAAAGATTATTGCCCTGTTTAAATGAAAAAAACAAACACTTGCTTCACTTTATCTGTTTGCTTTCCTCAGTACAACTCCAATCACCATCCCCACCTCACCCCCAAAGTCCTGAGCTGCTTTGAAAGAAGATTGAGTAGAAATGGAAAGAATTTTCTCTGGTAATTCCTTGCACACACTATTGGCAACCAGGGCTTTTTCCTAGGACTTCAGAAACAAGTTACCACAGACTGGGTAACCTGAGAACACATTCCCTCAGTTGCAGGGGCCAGAGTCTGGAATCAGGGTGTCCCCAGAGCAAAGCTCTCTCTGGGGGCTCTAGGGAAGAACCTTTTTGCCTTTTGACCTCAACTAATGACATCTGCAAGGACCCTAGTTCCTTTCACGTTGAGGTTCCAGGTGGATATGAATTGGGGGTAGTTTTCAACCCACTTTCTTCCCCAGCCTCCCCTACTGGCCTTCCTCCCCACAGTCTGCTGTCAACACTCAGCAGCGAAGCTTTGTCACTCTCCATAGAGCCCGACTTTAACCATTACTGCCCTACTTAAGCGAAAATAAAAGGTTTAGAGTGAGGAACAGAGAGGCTTAGAGTGAGGTTCTAGCCACAGGACAGTTAGAGAGAGGCCAGCTTTCTCCTGGAGGCTTCGCTTGTTTCGGTGATAAAAGCAAAGTCCGTCGGGAGGATAAAACTCAGCACAACGGAGAGCCTAACCCTTATCACTGCTTTGCTTTTTGCTCTCGAACCAAATTCCCCCGCCCGAAGCCCAGCAGCCAAAAAGCCCAGACCCCAAAGTTTGCAGCAAAGAGAGGGTTTCTCCAGGAGGCAGCCTAGCGCGGAGCCCGCGGAACGAGCCCCAGAGCTGCCGCCCGGAAGCCAGGGCCCGGGTGTATTTATGGGATTGAAGCAGGGCGGTCTGAGGCGTGAGGAGCGTGGGGAGGGTGGGGAAAGGTGATTGGAAATAAGAAAAAGGTGAGGTGATGGTTCTCTCCACGTTCAAAAATGGAGGCTCTGAGCACCACCCGACGGTGGGAGTTTCGACCCTCTGACGTCAGAGGTCACCGAGCGGACCCTCGCGCATGCGCGGCTGGAGGGTCGGGGGTCCTAACCCTTCCGGACCCGCCCAGCTCCAACTAGACTCAGCTGACTCCCAGTTCCGGGGAAGCAACGCCGGCAGACGTGCTGCTCGGAGGACGTGCGAGTCTTCTGCAGCAACAGTGAAACCCACCTTGATTAGTGAAGGCAGGTGAACTGGACTTCACTGATGATTACCCCCGGTTTCCTTCTCCCGGAGGCTGGTGTCCTAGCGCCCAGCCTTCTGGACCCTGCAGTCAGCATCAGCCTCTCCAGACTGCTCTAGGAGGGCCCTGCCCAGGCCAGGGCTGCAGGCTCTCCCATCTGTGATGGAGAGGCAGTGACTGGGGAGTCCCTTGTGTTTGTTGTCAGATTTAGAACCTTAACTAGAAGTGTAGACGGCGAAGGGGCGAACGGTTCTCATGATGGTTATTTTCCCACCCAACGCCATCAGTGTGATGGTAAATGTAAAAGCACTTGTTTTTAAACCATCACTTAAAAAAAAATGCCCGAAATCTCAAGGCAGTATCAAAATACCTGTGCTGACTCAGAAAGATAATTTTTCAAGCATCAGCAGAAAGGGGAACTTACAGAATTTGCAATTTTACCTCCTGCCCCGCCCCCACTCTCAGCTCTGTAAATACAGTGGAGGCAATACATTGGAGGGGGTGGGGGAATATGATTTTTTCACGTTTCTGTCTTGCCTCTGTAAGTAGATTTAGTTCAGTTCGACAAATAATATTGACAGGCACTGTGTTTGTTCTTGGCATTTACAAATGAATTAGAACCAGTACCTATCTCCATGTAACTCACAGAGTAACAGCCCAGCTGGGCAAACAGCTAAAATATACAGTAAATGCTAGCAGAGAGATTAGGAATAAAATGTTATGGGAGAGATTGATTTTCCTTCAGGGAGAGGGGAAGGGACAAGTGTAGCAGGGAAAGATCCAGAATCTGCTGCCTGTTCATTTACATTTATTCATTCCTTCATTCCTTTATTCCACAGTTGTGGAAAGCTCTCTATGTGCCAGGCCTCACCCTAGCTGCTGGGGAAAGAATATCACCAGCCAAAGATTCTGTCTTCTTAGAACTTGCATTCTGTGTAAGGAGGGAGACAAAGCCAAGGAGGTCAGAAGATGTTCTACAGTGAGAGAAGGTGGAGGAGACAGCACGAACAAAGGCACTGGGGTAGCCAAGTGCCCACTTATCTGGAATGACTAGGATGTGGGGTGTACGGAAAGGGAAGGGTGGGAGCAGGGAGACAGCTGAAAGAGCCCACAGTCCGGTTCTGGATACCCCTGCACATGGCATAGATTTACTCCTATAGCAAGAGAGTCCACCCAAGTTTGACAGGGGCTAAGAAAGTGATGTCATTGGTTTAAGCAAGGGAATGATAGTCCCAGATTTAGTTTTCGGGAAGATTGTTGCAGTAACGTGGAGAGTGTCTTAGAAGAAAAAGACAGTGGCCCAAGGAGTCTATTGCAATGGTCCAGATAAAATTATGAAGCCTGGGATACAGTAGTGGCTGAAGGATGGAGTGTGATGTGGATGGAATAGTGCCCTCCAAAAAAATGTGTTCAAGTCCTAACTCCTGGCACCTGTGCCTCTGACCTTGTTTGAAAATAGAGAGTCTCTGCAGATGTAATCAAGTTAAGATGGAGTCACACTGGATTAGAATGGATCCAGATCCAATGACTGGTATCTTGATAAGAAGAGGGAAATTTGAACAGAGACACAGGGGAAACGCCATGTGACCATACAGGCAGAGATTGGAGCAATGCAGCTACAAGGCTGCCCAGCAGCCACCAGAAGCCAGGAGAGAGGCATGGAATGGCTTCTCCCTCAGAGAGAGCCTCCAGGAAGAACCAGCCTTGCCAACACCTTGATTTCAGACCTCTGACCTTCAGAACTATGAGAGGATAAGTTTCTGTCGTTTCAAGCCCCCCAGGGTGATAATTTGTTATGGCAGCCCTCGGAAACCAACAGGGAGAGGAAGATTCTAACTCAGGAGACACTGTAGAGGGAAAATCGACAGGACTTGGGAACTGGTTAGATGCAGGGATTGAAGAGGAGGAGGACATCAAGGAGCATCCTTGGGTTTCCAGCTCAGGGAATTGCATTATAAGCTCTTGTGGGACTGACACAGCTACTTGCTGGAATACTTGATACACTAAGTAGGTGCTTAATAAACAGGCATTAAATAACAAGTGTTGGCAAGAATGTGGAGAAAAGGGAACACTTGGTGGTGGGAGTGTAAATTGTTTCAGCCACAGTGGAAAACAGTACGAAGCTTCCTCAAAAAAATTAAAAATAGAACTACCATATGATCCAGCTAGTCCATTTCTGGGTGTCTATCTGAAGAAAACGAGAACACTCATTCACAAAGATACATGCACCCCAATGCTCATAGTAGCATTATTTACAGTAGCTGAGATATAAAAGCAACCAAGTGTCCACCAACAGATGAGTGGATAAAGCAGATGTGGTATATATATACCACGTATATATAGTGGAGGTATCTATATACCTCGTATATATAGTGGAATACTACTCAGCCATAAAAAGGAATGAAACATTGCAATCTGCAACAACATAGATGGATTTGGAAGGTATTATGCTTCGTGAAATACGTAGGACAAAGGCAAATACTGTATGTTTTCACGTATATGTAGAATCTACAAAATAAAACGAACAAATACAACAAAACAGAAACAGACTCACAGAGAAAACAAACTAGTGGTTCCCAGAGGAGAGAGGGGAGGGGGATGGGCAAAATAGGTCAAGGGGATTAAGAGGTACAAACTACTAGGTATAAAATAAATAAGTTACAAGGATGTAACGTATAGCACAGGGAATATAGTCCACATCTTATAATAACTGTGTATGGAGTATAAGCTATAAAAATATTAAGTGACTATGCTGTATACCTGAAACTAAAATAATATGTTGAATCAACTATACTTCAATTAAAAAAATAAATAAATAAACAAATTAGCTCAGCTATCATCTTTGGGCTCTGAAAGAGCCACTGTACGGCTTAGTTATTTGTGTTGAAATTGCACGGGGGCATGGAGGTAAGGCGAAGGCAGTGGGTCCAGGGCCGCCGGAAGGAGCAGAGTGGCCTCGGAACTGTGGTGGTGTGTCTGCCCCACTGATGGCAGGGCCTGGGGAGGAACGCTGGACATCGCAGTAGAGTGGAGCGTGATGGGCACCGCCATTCATCTCTCTCTGTGTCACCACAGGCCACATCCTGACCTCTGCTCCTCCAGCCCAGATCAGAAGACCAACTGACTGCAGGGTGGAGGGAAGGGATAGTTAGGGAGTTTGGGATTGACATGTACACACTGCTGTATTTAAAAAGGATAACCAACAGGGACCTACTGTACAGCACAGGGAACCCTGCTCAGTGTCATGTGGCAGCCGGGATGGGAGGGGAGTCTGGGGGAGAACGGATGCATGTATATGTATGGCTGAGTCACTTTGCTGTGCACCTGAAACTATCACGAGGTTAACTGGCTATACGCCAATATAAAATAAAATGTTAAAAAAAAAAGACCAACTGCAACATCTCACACTGCTCCTGTTCCCATCCAGTGTGGGGCCCCTCCCCAGCAGCCTGCCAAGTGTCCCCAGCCCTGACTCCTCTTCACGATCCTGACTGGGGTGTCAGGACCAGTGTCCCTGCTGCCTCCACTGGTCCTTCGGATCAGTCTCGGGCCAAGAAGCTTCTCTGCCTCCCTTTTCCCAGAAGTGCGGAGACTCTCCAAGGATCTGGCCCGGAGAGGGGACAGGGGGTTGGGGAGGGAGGAGGGGTTCACCAGTCCCCTAGTCCCCTAGTCCCCCTCCTCCACACTGGTAGAACACCAGCTCCACACACGATGCAGGGCCTGAAGGGTGCAGTCTTAGCATAGGACATGTCAAGAGGACAGGAACTTTGATGTACTGCACAAAATAGGAGATTTGAGCTGATCTAAGCCTTTTTGCAGAGAAGATATTCAAAATCTAGGAAGCAGGATGACATCAGAAGTGAGCGTCCCAGGGGAAGCTGGCTGCTCCTTTCCCTGTCTCTTCTCTGCCTTCAGGACTCCTCCCCGTGCCTCTCATGATGAAAGTAACTGAGAAGAGAAACTGGGATGTCAGGGAGTGTAAAGGGGGGAGGCAATCTGCTCGGGCTTGGGGCCCCTCCTGCTGCTTTGTACCTTTCACTTCCTCTGAGTTCAAATCTGTCAGTATCTTTTCAAGCCAATCCTCTGCATTCCTGGATCCTCTGAAAGGGGCAGCACAGTAGCAATTATAAAGGTCAGGTTTGGACATGGAATTAGCACATTCAGCAGCTCAAAATGGTCTCACCCCGCTTCAGTCCCTGTGCTGACACTCCAACCCCATGAGTCCCCTTGAGAGAAGAACCATCGCTTGGAAATTTGAGATGGGGAGATGGAGGGACACAGTGAGACCCTGACAGAGGTGTGACACCTCTCACTCCCCTTCCCATCACCTGCTGTTGAAGGCATCTTACTCCACGGCTGCTTTTCTCCTTGTATTTCCTTTGTGCTCTCTCCCCAGTCAAGCAGATGGAGAGGTCGTTCCTCACTGCCTCGGGGAGGGGTGTGGAAAGGGAAAAACAAAACCAGCCTGTATTCTAGACTCTTAGCTCCTGGGCATCAAAATGCCTAAAATGTCAGGGGGATTTAGAGGCTTTTCAGGACAGTTAGAAGATTAAGAGAGGCCTGACACCCTTCCTAAAGCATCACTCCTCCCTCTCTGTCCTGCCTTGTCTGGCTCTATAGCATCATCACTGCTGATGATACAGGTACCTCTGTTTATTGTCTGTCCCCCGACTAGAAGGTAAGCACCCTGAGTTGGGGGGAGGGGGAGACTTCGCTTTGCTCACCGTTGCATCCCTGGCACATTGAAAGGGGTCTAACATAGAGCAGGTGTTCAGTCTATATTTGCTGGGTGAGCAGTGTTTCAAGCAGAGACAGACCTCCTCTGGTGAGAGACAGATCCGCTGGCCTGGGAGCAAAGGAGACGAAAGAGGGGTCTGGGGTGTCTCTGCTCCCAGCTTCCAGGAGGGAAGGGCAGTGCTCCCACCAGGGAGGCAGCAAGAGCCCCGGAGGACGTGGCCATGCGGCACCACGCAAGACGGGCCCTCAGGCCCCTGGTGTGGCATAGAAAGAGCAGAAGCCACCAGACCTGCGGCCACATGGGCCAGGATAATGGTCACCTCTTAGCAGTGACCCCAGTGCACCAATAGCACCAGGATAACATATAGGCAGATGTCACAACCCTGCAGAACAGGGCAGGAGGACCTCCAGAGGCTCAGGAAAACGTTTCCCGCAGTCTGCAAATGTGTGGCTCCAAATGGCAGTTACCCGAATTTCCTTACACCAAGCGTCAGGCTGGGCTTCATCCCAGCCGCCCCGTTTGTGAGCCCCCTGGCTTTTGTTGTGCACACGTGCTTATACAACCCTTTCCTTAGTGACATGAAGAGAGGCGGAGGGACCGGGGAAGGACCCTGTGGTTCTTGTATATACGTGTGAAGCCAGTGAATTTTAGACTAGTGGGGTTCTGGGGGTGGGGGCAGGTGAAGGTGTCCAGGGCTATTTTGAGCAATGGGAACATTCTGTTATTTGCCCAGCACTGAACTGGGTCTCTTTCCACTCCTCAGGCCGGTGATAAGGGCCCCCACAGGCTCAAGCCCCAACCTTCCTAATAGTCTCACCTGTATACACCAGGTTCCAGCCACACTGGACCTTGTCTTCCCCTAATATGTCTCACTGAGTCAACTGAACGCTCTCCCGTTGGCACTCTTAATTATGGCTAATTACACTAGACATTCATGTGTTCGGTAAAAACTGGTTAGGTCAGAGCCTCTTCTTGTCAACTCTTTTTAGCAACTAGATTCACTCACTATATGGATTTCAAAGTAATTCACCTGAATTCCTTTAACATATGCATGAAAATTCACATGTTCGGGAGCACAGCAAGGAACTGAGGGGAGTGGGCCAGCAGTGAGGTCTGAATCATATCTGGGTACCCGCGAGGGCTGCGTACAACCAGTTTCTGGTTCACATCATGATTTTTCCCCTCTTTGTTAATGTGTGATATCACAAAAGAACAAAGATAAGCCCTGCGGAATTCAGACCGATGCCCAGATGTCTGAAGGGAAGGAATCTCACCTATGACTTTGAAAAGCACCATTTTTATGCATATTATCTACTGGTATTGTTCCTATAGATTCTACCAGCTCTGGAAAAGTCCTCGCCAACCAGATGCTAAGTGTATTAGTTATCATCTGGTGGGAGGTGAAGCCAGCCTTGTTCTGTACATTCCAGGAGGATGGGAAGCATGTGGCCAGATTCTAAAGAACCTTCCCCATCTCAGCCATGATGCTGAATGCCCAGTTTGGAGGAAAATATCTGATCCCTTTGAGAACTGGTCTGATACTGACCCAGCTACGTATGTTCTAACTGTGAATAGGAAGGCTATGGACTTATTATTGTTTATCCATTTTTTAAGCCAATCACTAATTTATTTGAATAGGTAATAAACACACAGTACAAAATTCACAAGGTACCCAGTGAAAGGGCGTAGAGTGACAAATAAGTCTTCCTCCTACCCCTGTCATCCAGTCCCCTTCCCCGAGGCAACCACTGTTATCAGAGTTTATTTTAGTTCTAGAGAGAGTTAAGGGACTCAGCCCTAAAATGGGATTAGGAAGCTGTGTAATGTCATGATTAGGGCCAAGGGCCTGGAGTCAGGCAGACTGTTCAAAGCTAGGCTGTACCATATCCTGACCCAGAGCCCAGACACCAGCAGGACTTATCCCCTTGGATTATTGAGATAATTAAATGAGCAAAGTGCTGAAGTCTTAGCACAGCCCCCGGCACGTATTTACACTCAATAAACGTCGGCTTCCAGGACATAGGGTGACTGAGCGTGAAGGAGCGGGGTGGAAGAGATGGGTGGGGCACATTGACTACTCCCTGGGGAAAGCCGGTGATGCTGTTTCTCCACCTTCAGACAGGAACCCCTTTAGAGGTTCATGATGAAAACTCAGGAGAAAAACACGTTTAAGGGAAAAGCCACTTCCCCTCCCACTCCCCAGCGTTCCATTCCACATCCGATTTCCCAAGCCCCGTCACCTGTGACCTCCAATGCAGCTGGAATGTGTCCTCTTTTGTCCTGTGGCTTGACAGCAATTCGATAGGGGGGTTGGGGGCAGGGTGGCATGTTGTTTTCAAAGTGATAGGAGAGACGCAGTGGAGCCCGCCCAACAAGCCTCAGGGCTGCCAGGATGCCAGCTGGGATGCCAAGGCCCTGGCAGTGGGGGGCTGCCTTAGCTAGGGATTGTCATTAAGAACAGGGCCTGCATGGGGTGAGGAATGAGAGGCTGGAGGGGCTCGGGGGGGGGACAGTCGCTGCTGTTTGCCACGTCCCAAGCCTTAGCTAGGAGTATATGACATACAGGAAGCAGCCCTTTCCTTCAATATAGCATTACGTACTAGGATGGTGGATATGTGTCATTACACATTTGTCAAAATGCATTGAATGTACACACCAAGAGTGAACCCTAAAGTCAGTTGTGGACTTTGAGTGTTAACGAGGTGTCAGGGTGGGTTCATTGATTGTATGTACCACTCTGCGTGGGGGATGTTAACAGCTGGGGAGGGGCAGGGGGAAATCTCAGTACCTTCCCCTCAATTTTGCTGTGAACCTAAAACTGCTCTAAAAAAGATACCCTATGCTTTTAAAAAAGAGAGAGAAAATTACAGCTTGTCACTGGATCAGCTGTAGAAGAGAAAAGGAAACCAAGGTTGAAGCCTGGGGCAGTGTGCTTTTTAAAATCACCATTACAACAGAAATAACATAGAGCTGGGCTGTCCAGTGCAGAAGATTTTAGCCATACGTGGCTAGTGAGCACTTGAAACGTGTGTGGTGCAACTAAGGAACTGAATTTAAATTTTTATTTAATTTAGGTAATTTACATACAAAATTTTTAAATGATGTGTGATTCAGTTAGGAAAAAATTTAAGTAGATTTGGAACAATTTGGGTATGTGAATCTGTTCTTTCAACTGTTAATTGCATGAAATGTCAGTACAGATCAAGTATTTCCAATGAATAGTTAGCATCCAAATTGAGTGTAAAATACCAGATTTTGAAGACTTAATACCGAAAAAAAAGTAAAATATCTCTAATTTTTATATGGATTACATGTTGAAATACTATTTTGGTTACATTGAGTTAGTAAAATATAACATTAAAGTTTATTTCACCTGTGTCTTTGAACTTTTAAAAAAGTGTGGCTTCCACAAAAAATTAAAATTTACATATCTGGCTTACCCACATACACTGCTGGTGAGAGTGGAAAATGGTGCAGATGCTTTAAAAAACAGTATAAGAATTACCCAGCAATTCTACTCCTAGCTATTTAACCAAGAGAATTGAAAACATATGTCCACACAAAAATGTGTACATGAGGGACTTCCCTGGTGGTCCAGTGGTTAAGACTCTGTGCTTCCCCTGCAGGGGGCGTGGGTTCGATCCCTGGTCGGGGAACTAAGATCCCACACGTGGAGAGACACGGCCAAAAAAAAAAAAAAAAAGTGTACAGGAATGTTCATAGCAGCGTTATCCAAAATAGCTACAAAATGGAAACAGGCCAAATGCCTATTAACTGATGAATGGACAAAAATAAGTGTGGTAGATCCACATAACGTAGTATTTTTCAGCCATGAAAAGGAATGAAGTATCGATAGATGCTCTAACGTGGATGACCCTTAAGAATATTACGCTAATTGAAAAAAGGCAGATAAAAACTCCACATATTGTATGATTCCATTTACAGGCAGACCTCAGAGATATTGTGGGTTCACTTCCAGACCGCAATAAAGGGAATATCACAATAAAGCGAGTTGCATGAATTTTTGGTTTCCCAGTGCACATAAAATTATGTCTACACTACACTGTAGTCTATTAAGTGCACAGTAACATTATATCTAAAGAAACAATGCACATACCTCAATTAAAAAATACTTCATTGCTAAAAAATGCTAACCATCATCTGAGCCTTCAGCGAGTCGTAGCAGTAACAATGAAGATCCCTGATCACAGGTCACCAAAACAAATATAATAATGAGGAAAAACTTTGAAATACTGTGAGAATTACCAAAATGTGACACAGAGACATGAAGTGAGCTATTGCTGTTGGGAAAATCGTGCTAATAGTCTTGCTGGATGCAGGGTTGCCACAAACGTTCAATTTGTAAAAAAAAAATGCAGTATCTGCAAAACACAATAAAGTGAAGCATGATAAAATGAGGCACACCTGTATATGAAATGTCCAGAATAGGCAACTTGATAGAGACAAAAATCAGAGTTTGCCGGGGGGTGGGGCAGAGGAGAGTGGGAAGTGACTGTTTATGGGTATGGGGTTTCTTTGGCAGATGATGAAAATATTCTGCAATTAAATAGTGGCAATGGTGGCACAGCCTGTGAACATACACAAAGTTACATATGTGGCTTGCATGACACTTCCCACTGGACGGCACTGATTTAGATGAAATAGCAGCTTCCTTCCCAGCTGTCACTGGTGAGGGTATAGAATTTAGCCAGAGATAATCAACATGGAGTGATTTTGGTTGCACCCCGCCCCCGTCCCCCCAAGAGGACACTGGGCACTGTCTGGAGACATTCTTGGTTGCCAACTGGGGTAGAGATGAGAGGTAGAGATTGCTACTGGCCAGAGATGCTGCTAAACATCCTACAATGCACAGGATAGCTGCCAAGAACAAAGAATTATCCAGCCCAAATGTCAACAGTGTCGAGTTTGGGAAACCCTGCACCAGAGGCTGCTCAGAGTTTCCCAACCTCCTTTGCACCATCTCAGCCTCTGTGACTGCCCTAGGATCAGAAGGTATGTTCTGGGCATGACCTTCCCAGGACACTTTCTCCTGGAATCCAGCCACTTCACAGATATTCTCAGGCCAGGAGCTCCTCTGGACACCGGTGTGGACATGGAGACATTCTAGGCAACCTAATTCCGGAGTGGATTAGCTGTGGAGTCCATGACTCCGTCCTTTCTCCCTGAGGCTCCCTGAGTTCCAGAATGTTATACTTTATTTTTATTTTTTTCGGCCGTGCAGCTTGTGGGATCCTAGTTCCCCAACCAGGGATTGAACTGGGACCCCCCTGTAATGGAAGCGCCAAGTCCTAACCACTGGACCACTAGGGAATTCCCAACTTGCTTTAAATGAAGCTGGCCTCCTTCTGGGTAGAATTGCCATTTTTCTTGTTGTTTTCTCTCCTGTGTCAGATTTCAAAATCAAAGACAGCTGGAATTAGCAAAGTCTATGTCATAAACAGGCTCCTTCTCTGATGTCTGAAGTAAAAACCTGAAGAAGAATATCCTAACTTGCTCTGAGGGTACTTTGCTTTAAAATTATCCTTTCTCTCTGCATTACTTTCTTATGGCTCTGTAACTAATTACCTTAAAAAAGATACAAATTTATTATCTGACAGTTCACGAAGTCTGAAGTTCGACATGGATCTCACTGGGCTAAAATCTAGGTATCAGCAGGGCTGCATTCCTTCTGGAAGCTCTAGAGGAGAAACCCCTTGCCTTTTCTACCTTCTGGAGGCTGCCCACATTCCTTGACTCATGGCCCCTTCCTCCATCTTCAAAGCCAGCAGCACAGCATCTTCCAATATCTCTCTGACTCTCCTCCCTCCCTCTCTCACTGAGGACTTTAGTGATCACATTTGGACCCCTGGGAAATCCAGGGTAGTCTCCCATCTCAAAGCATTTAACTTCATCACGTCTGCGAAGTCCCTTTTGCCATGTAAGGTAACATATTCATGGGTTCTGGGGACTAGCCCATGGACCTAATCCTTGGGGAGCATTGGTCTGCCTACCACACTATCACCTGGACCTGGATAATCTGCTGGGTGGTCCCTCAGCCTGCATCCTCATTCCACACAGAGAAGAATTTGGGGCATGTTTCCTTTTCCAGAATCATGGAATTTTCCCAATCAGAGTTTTGAGGTAGTTAACATTGCTGACTTTCCAGATCCTAATTCTCAGTGACCTGTGCCCCCAAATGGTCAGTGACAGATGTAGACACTATTTGTTATGGGCTGAATTATTTCCCGGCCCCCAGATTCAAACGGTAAAGCTCTAACCCCAGGACCTCAGAATGTGATTATATTTGGAAACAGGGCCTTTAAAGAGGTGAACAAGGTAGGGGACTTCCCTGGCAGGTAAGACTCCACGCTCCCAATGCAGGGAGTCCGGGTTGGATCCCTGGTCAGGGAACTAGATCCCACATGCATTTTGCAACTACGAGTTAGCATGCCACAACTAAAGATCCCACATGCCGCAGGGAAGATCCTGTGTGCCACAACTAAGACCCAGTGCAGCCTAAATAAGTAAATTAAAAAGTAAATAAATAAATAAATATTAAAAACAAAAAGAGGTGAATAAGGCAAAATTTAGGGTGGCCCTTAATCCAATATGACTGGTGTCATTATAAGAGAATATTAGCAGAAATGCGCACCCACAGGGAGATGACCACAGGAACACCCAGTGAGAAGGCAGCCACCTCAAGCCAAGGAGAAAGGCCCGAGAAGAACCAGCTCTGCCGACCCCCTGACCTTGCCCTTCTAGCTTCTAGAACTGTGAAAAAATACATTTCTGTTGTAAAAGCCACCAGCTTGTAGTATATGATGGCAACTCTAGTAAATCAAAGCTGGTCACATTTTTTCTTTGTTTTTGTTGTTGATGATGTTCTTTACATCCTAAGAAGATCTTGTGGCTTTCAAGATCATAAAAATAGTTTCCAATATTTTTTACAGTAGTGTATAGTTTGGGTTTTTTATATTTAACTGAAAGATCCATCTGGAGTTTATTTGAGGTCTGTTGGTTTCATTTTTTTCCCCATACGGATGGCTAATTGTGTCAGCTTTGAAGATTTTGTTTCTTCCCTACAACTTCAGAGGTTATTTCTATCATAAACCAAGTTCCAATATATTCTTAAGTCTGATTCTCTTCTCTGTACTCAGTTTGGTTTATCCATTTATCTGTCTGGGGCTACTACCGCACTGTTTTGATTACCATAGCTTTAATGTTCGTATTGACAGATGTTTGGTTAACCCAATATTTTTCCATCCCATTTCAGTGAAGCAAGTTCATCTTCAGTCATACCAAAAAAAGACCAATAAGGCATGTCTCTGGCACTCAGCTCCCACCCAAGGAAGTGATGAGAGATTTGCAGCAGGGACTAAAACCCATCTTCACAGCCAAAGGACCCTCTTCTCGCCAGCCTCTACTGCTGCCACCCAAATTCTTATCCCAGCACTGCGCCTCAAAATAAAACTCAGCTGTAGATGACACACCTGTTTTGGATTAGTTACAATAAATCAGGATCTGTATTTATTTCAGTGGCTGGACAGGTGAAGCCCAAGCTGCATTTATAGCAAGCCAACTAGAAAGCAGAGAAAAATGCAAGTCACGAGGTTTTTTCCTCTGAGGACAAAGGGCTTACACTTGACAAGCCCTAAACTTCCCAATGTTTCCAAAATCCTGTGATTCTTTACAGGACCCCCTCAAGTTGTAGTATTCACAGTAGGTCTCAGTCTCATTAAGTGCACAGCTTAAATTCTATTGCTCAGGAGAATCACTTAGCTCATTAAAGGTACAGATACAAGTCTGGGGTAAAACTCAGAGATCTGCGTCTTTAAACAAGCACCTTAGCAGGTGATTCCAGTGCAAATCACCCAGGGCCCCACCTGGAGGCAGTGCCCTGAGGACTCGGAGCCCCTGAACAGGAGGCTTTTGTGCCCCTGTTGGGGGCGCGTGGGGGAGGTGTTTCTGCTATAACACATGTTCTGTAATGAGGCAGCCGGATGAAATCAGTTAACAGGGAATGACATCAGTGTAACGTAGATGCTGCATTGGTTCATGGGTGATTTTTCCTAGGCTAAGGGCTCCTGAATAGCTGGAGTAAATTACAGAATCTTGAGCAGGAAAGGGAAGAGCCTTTAACTCAGCTTTTGCATTGGCAGCAGGGACCCTTTTTGGTCATATTTTAATAAAATTAAAAATGAGGGGGACTTCCCTGGTGACGAAGTGGTTAAGACTCTGCCTGCCAAGGCAGGGGACATGGGTTCGATCCCTGGTCCGGGAAGACCCCACATGCCACGGAGTAACTAAGCCCTGTGTGCCACAACTACTGAGCCTGTGTTTTAGAGCCTGCCAGCCACAACTATTGAAGCCCGCGTGCCTAGAGCCTGTTCTCCACAACAAGAGAAGCCACTGCAGTAAGAAGCCTGTGCACCGCAATGAAGACTAGCCCCCGCTCACCGCAACTAGAGAAAGCCCGCGTGCAGCAACGAAGACCCAAGGCGACCAAAAATAAATAAATAAATAATAAATAATAAATCTTGAGGAAAAAAAAAAGAGGGACTTCAATGGTGGTCCAGTGGGTAAGACTCTGCCCTCCCGATGTAGGGGGCCCAGGTTTGATCCCTGGTCGGGGAACTAGATCCCACATGCATGCTGCAACTAAGAAGTCTACATATCTCAACGAAGACCCCATGTGCCACAACAAAGGCCCAATGCAGCCTAAATAAATATTAAAAAAAAAAAAAATGAAGCCTAGTGGGCTGGGGGAGGGATGGACTGAGAAACTGGGGTTGGGAGATGCAAACTATTACATATAGACTGGATCAACATCAAGGTCCTACTGGATAGCACAGGGAACTATATTCACTCTCTTGTAATACCCTATAACGGGAAAGAATCTGAAGAATAATATATATATATGTATAACTGAGTCACTGCTGTACAGCAGAAATTAATACAACACTGTAAATCAACTATACTTCAATTTAAAAAATAATAATACAATTAAAAAAAAAAAAAAGAAGCCTGCCCCAGTGCTCCTCCCTCCTAAGAGGCACACTCCAAGCCTGAGCATCTGAAGGCTGGTGGCACCTCCCAGGCCCCACTTCGTAGACAGCCCCGCAGAGACCCACTTCTGCTTTCGCGTCTCAGCCTCCAGCTGCTCTAACTAAAGGGCTGTCCGCACTTCCACTCAGTGACCTGGTGTCCATTTAATCTCCATGTGGCCAACCTGAGCCGCCTTCCTGGGTGGTCCAAGTGAACTGCCTGCCTTCATTTTCTGTTTTGTCTCTGGTTTTTAAATGGCCTGTTTATGAAGTAACCTGCGGGGAATACTTTTTTCCCCAGAAGGCCTGATATTTTAACTGTGTGATTTTGTGAGGTGTTGTAGGCATGCATATACTGCACCAGAGCAGAAACAACTTATGCGTGGAGAATACCTACTGCCTCGATTTGAAATGTAGTATTGAATAACCTGGCCCTTTGTTCCTCGGCTAAGACTGCGGGAAATCGGGGGTAAGGGGCTCCAGAATCCCTGAGGGAGTGCCTTCACGAGAACTACAATCTCTCATGAAAGGTAGCCCTGCTCTGCCGGTCTGGGATCTGTAGCCCCCAGGGTGACACTTGCATTCCGCAGCCCGAGGGCCTTAGAACCACCAAAATCGGGACCTCTGGGTATGGGACTTGAGTATTTAGAAAATACCACGGATATTTCTAAATCACAGCTAAGATTCTCAACCTTAGAGGTACAGAGAATCATTTAGGAGCTTTTAAAACCCGCAATGTCCAAGCCACACTGCAGACAAATTACATCAGAATCTTGTGGCAGAGAGGGGGGCAGGGACAGTATTCAGGCAT
This sequence comes from Hippopotamus amphibius kiboko, assembly GCF_030028045.1. Taxonomy (NCBI): domain Eukaryota; kingdom Metazoa; phylum Chordata; class Mammalia; order Artiodactyla; family Hippopotamidae; genus Hippopotamus; species Hippopotamus amphibius. The sequence continues at coordinate 98,733,779 of NC_080196.1, forward strand.
CAGAATGGTTTAAGGTCCCAGGTGATCCCAGGTGCAGCAGGGTCGAGACTATTGCCTTAGGGTCTTTTCTAACCCGGGAAATCTCTCGCAGACCAGGACTTTCAGAACTTTAGTGTGCATGCGAATCGCCTAAGAATTGGGTTAAAAGTGCAGATTCTGATTCAGCAAGAATGGGGCGGGGCTTGAGATTCTGTATTTTGACTAGCTGGTCTGCAGACCGCACGGTGAGTAGCAAGGCTTTAGGCACTAACCAGCTTCCAATGATTACTTAACACTGACTGAGTACAACGTCTGCAGTGAGCAATGATCTTGCAGGTCCAGGATGGTAATGGTTTTTGGCAGAAGTGGCACAGTGGGCTTTGTGATTAAAAACAAAACAAATGTTTGTGTTACTCCCTGGGTCAGCCTTGGAGTGGTGCTGACAAGAGGCGTGACGGCCACGTGCTGAGAGATGAGTGATTACAAACTTCTGCCCTTCCCATCATCAGCAGAGAGCTGGCTTATCTGCCTTCCTGAGTCAGTGCTAACAGCTGTTATTTGGGGGGACGTGTTTTATTATGCAGATGAAGTCAAATCTCAGATTGTTCTGTCCCAGATACAAAAACTATATTGCGAGAAGTTTAGATTATCTGCTTATATTTTCCTATGCTTTAAAAAAATGTCACTGGTGACCTACTATGTGCCCCGCCTGTCACTGGGTGGCCGTGCACATTTCAGGCTGCCATATACCATGTTATTATACCGCCTGCCTAGCTATTTGGCTGCACTTAGACGAACATGAAGTTTCCTACCACATTTATCACATGAGCCTACACAAGAGACACATTTCTATAGATCTTACTACACACATACATACACACACACACACACACACACACACAAGTACAAGTAAAACTGGGAAAATTTGAATAAGATCTGTAGAGGTATCAATGTCAATGTCTTGGTTGTGAAAATTAGACTACAGTTTTGCCAAATGTTACCATCAGGGGAAGCTGGGCACAGTGTACAATGATATCTCATTTCTTACAACTATATATGCAAGCACAATATCTCATTAAAAATTTCAATTAAAAAAGAGGTATAAGACCTCTTGTAGCCAGCCAAGAGGAAGCTGATATGGGGAGAAAGGGCATATGTAATAAGAAGGTAAATAATAAATTAAAAAATGAAAATACTTATTAAATGTTAACTGCATACCAGGTACAGTGCTGAGCATTTTACATGCAAGTCTTTAATCTGTACAACACTGAGGTGGTGTGGTGATGGTGGTGCTTATTATTATTGTTGTTATTATTATTTTCTTTTAGATGAGGAAACTGGGGCTGGAAGAGCTTACGTAGTTTTTCCCAGGGCACAGAGTCAGAAAACAATAGGGAAGGAACCAAACTCAGGTCCAGAGCCCACTATACTATACAAACAATGTGGACAAGAATGGTGTTTCTCTGGAAGGAGAAATCGTAATCAGGGATGGGGAAAGCGCTTCAGGGTAAGTACAATTTGAAGGACCCTGCACCTTGGCCTTGAAGGACCAGGTGAACTGAGCTAGCAACAAGCTAAGTGAGGGCATTCCAGACCAGAAGATGGAAAAAACACACCCTGTAGGAGAAAAGGCTTCCTTTTCCACATAAGGAAACCAGTGTGTATGTCTGCTTCGCCTCTCAGAGGTAGACAGAAGCAATATTGTGGAAGGTCTTGAATGCTAGGGGCATGTGGTGAGATCTTCCTGGATCTAGTTAGCAATTTGTGAGAGCCGATAAGGCACCAATAAGGCCAAGGCTATACCTGAATCATCAGCATTCAGAAGGGAAGCCAAGTGCAAGGTATGGACGGTTTAGCATAAGCCAATCCATGCCCAGGGCCAGAAGAGCCATGGGCGGCAGTTTCCCAGTGGAAAGTTGGTATGTGAAGGGAACCAAGGAATGTGCTTACAACAATGAAGGCCATACAGTAGCTGAGACCAATGATTATTAAAATCATACCTGTCTATACCTGGAATTTGCAGCAAAAGCAGTTCTAAGAGGGACATTTGTAGCAATACAATCTTACCTCAGGAAACAAGAAAAATCTCAAATAAACAACCTGAACTTACACCTAAAGCAACTAGAGAAAGAAGAACAAACAAAACCTAAAGTTAGTGGAAGGAAAGAAATCATAAAGATCAGAGCACAAATGAATGAAATAAAGACGAAGAAAACAATAGCGCAGATCAGTGAAACTAAAAGCTGGTTCTCTGAGGAGATAAACAAAATCGATAAACCTTTAGCCAGACTCATTAAGAAAAAAGGTAGAGGGCTCAATCTAGTAATCTAGTACCATATGGCTACTTACTCATTCAATTACTGAGTGCCTATTATGTGACCAGTACTATTCCAAGGACTTGGGACATTTCAGTGAAAAAAAACAGGGACCAAACTCCCCACCATCGTGGAGCTCATCCTCTATGTTTAGTGTGATTCCTGGTCAGGAAGATTCTTAACTCGCAGAACCTAAGAATACATTTCCATACTGTATACTAGAGATCCCATGATCCCAAAGAGACATGCAGATCTCTCTGGGGCGAAGCTGGGCAGCTCTGCAGAAGGACAGACACAGCACTTCTGATTTAAGAGTGAGGATGATCTTATTCCAGTGAGGCTACAGGGAAACTTAAGATGGGCAGACTGGCGAGCCTCACCTCTGAGTTGGATCAAGAAAGTTAGATCAGAACCAAGGTGAAGGATTGGCGGTGTGAACCTTGAAGATGATTCAAGTTAGCCTGGGGTACCCTCTCTTTTTTCCACTCCCAAACTGGGATTAATTTAGGAATCTTCCATAAATGTAGAGCAACTGAGGGCTTTCCAATCTTAGCCTGGGTAAGTACTATTTCAAGACAAATCACAACAAGATGGCCTTGCCTTGTAAGAGCATGAAAGGAAGACAGGAGATAAGGACTCCTGGAGACAGTTTAGTCTGCACGTTTGCCTTGATCTTGTAACGCAGAATTAGAGATATGGGATGTTCCTCAGAATGCTAAAAGCAATACACAGATGAAGAGAAAATACTAAAAGATAAGATGCTGGTCACTGTTTCTACTGATGGTCACCTTCAAGGTAAGTGAATCAGGCAAGAATTAGGAGAGGGCAAATTTATTAATATTACCCCCAACCAAGGATTTTTAACCATTTCCAATTTTAAGTTCCCATGAGCCTCAGATGTCTGAGAATAAATATTTTAAATGCCTTTTGACTTAGTTATGGAAAGATTCACCAATCTTGGGCTGATTTTCTTTTTTAGCAATATTATAAAAAGTTTGATTTCATTCCCAATGACCCCCTAATGCTTTGGTGTCACATTTGCAATGATACTTAGCCATTTGCTGTAAATGTGGCTATGTTGTGTACACATGTAAGAAGTATGGACATCTCCTACAGTTAGAGAGTAACTTTTTGCATGGGTAAGAGAAATCTCTACTCACTATGCCACTTTTCCTGTGGCCAAAGTTTCCTGCTTTAGTCAAGGGTCAATAAATGCCACAGATACAGAGATCCTATTTCTAACTTGGGACTGCACAGAACTGTTCTTAAATATACAGCTTCTACTCATGTTATCCCTTGAGTGAGAGGTTGGCTCTGCTACTGAGGACAGCAAAGTGACAAAGAGTCCCTCTGCCTGCAGAATGCAAGCTTTCTATAAAGTCATGCTCATGGTCCTGTGATAGTTGCCTTGGTGATGCCACAAAACACAGGTGGGACCTGAGCTGATAGCTGGCAAGGAGGGGGTGCCTCCATGAATGTGTGTGTGAGCAAGAGTCCCATAAGAAGCTCAATAAAGATAAGAGTGCCCCAGAGACAGCCCATTTTATTTCGCTGCATTGCCAGGAAACGAGTGAGCTTGCTGGTCCCCTGGGCTCTCCATCTCAGAATTCAGGATGACTAAGGGGGCTCCTTCCTTTAGCACCTCTCAACTTTTGGCAGTTGAGGGAGCTAGGCATTGCCTCCCACAGTGGTGGGTCTAAAACTAACCTTGTCAATAGCACCCTCCCCTCCACTTACTTTTTTTGGGCCACTTTGCACCCTCTTCCCCTGCCACCACCCCTACCTTTAATAATTAAAGTAATTTGCCCAATGCAATGTTCAACATGGATAAACAACTGTGTAAAGGCACTTAGCTGAGTCAGGAAGAACATTTTATGAGTAGAAAAGGAAATGCTATGTTTATTGACATGGAAAAATTAACACTGCAACTTAATTTTGTATTACTATTTGGCCAAACCACCTCCATAAACTCATCTTGGGCATGAATCTGTGGTCATTGGTGTGTTAAGTAACCAGAAAGGATAAAGCTGGAACTCCTGCAAAAAAGTAAAGTATAAATGTGGCCTTTATATGGCTAATTTGGCCAGTGGAACAGAACAATTTGCTCAGGAAAAAGCTACCTGGGATCTGGAGCGTTTTACATTGGCTATTTTATTGGGTCTTTAGAAATCAATGTTGTTAAATTTTTACTTTTTCATAAAAGGAGTTCAATAACTTTGAATGCATTTGGGAATATTTAGTTTTCTTTGGAGTATATCTAGTCTTCGATAAGAACAATACTAGGTCCTCACTACAAAGTTGGGAGAAAGGAGAACAGGGGCTGAGTAAAAATAATTGATAAATAACTTTTCTTAGTATTTACAAAAATCAAATCTTGGCCATAGTACAGCATCAATTCAAAGCCCATTTGGAACCCTTTAAAATTAAAAATATAATAAGTTCATATATCAAGCATAACATCTTTGTATATTATTCCCATTAATTCAATTCTCTCTCTTTCAAATATAACCCCAAATCAGTAAAAAGGTAAAACTGTTTTTTTTTTTTTTACTTCCTGCTGTGTTTTCTTAGCTTCTTTAATACTTTGTGGTCTAAGAAAAATAAAATAAAACAGACATTCATTCAAAAATCTACTCTGATTTTTGAGCACAGCAAAATCTACTTTATCTACTTTCTCCAGCATCAAGTGAATTCTGCAAATCATTTAGATACACCAAAATCTTTCATTCTTACTATGAATTCTGATGAAAGCCAGCACTTACCAATTTTCAGTGCCCAGAAACATTACTAAAAGGAATGTTTTGGGGTTTTTTTTACAAGCTACACCCAAAATACTTGCTTGAAAAGCTTTCTAAATAGTGACATTGCCTGGTAAAACGCATGCAGTAGACAAAATATCAGATTTCTTTTTCCAGCTGTCCAGAATCCCCTTAGTGCCTGTTACTTCTGTCTGTCTTTTGCTATAATTAGGATGGCTTAGGGTGGATCTGGGCCTTTTTTCAAAACCAGATTTCCTTCCCAGCAGCAGCCCCTGTCATTCACAAGTACCCTGATGGTACTGGGAGAATGATTTTGATGTACATTGTGGTACAGCAATTGTGAATGTGAAGGGAAGGGACACACACTCACACACACGTGTACACACATACATACACGCACAAATACATTCTAGCTTATAATTTTTTAAAAGAGGAGTCTTACCTGAGGATGGTCACTCCAGTCTGGAACCTTGCTTGTCTCAAGTACGTTTTTAACCCACACCCCTTCTCCCTGTAAGTCCAAGTTCCCTTCTTTGGGGAGTGAGCCCGGTGGAGTCTGCAGGATTTTTGCTTCTTGGTCTACTTGGGTTGAAATAGCACAGCCTCCTGCACGGAGATGGGAATTCAGATCAGTCGCTTCTCCTTTGGCTTGGGAACTCTCTCTTTTATCCCTTGGGGTTAGTGGGTGCTTAACAGGTCCTTTGGGATACAGGCAATTCAGGGAGGCTTCTGTTGCCCTTTCTTCCAGGTTGGGGTTCAGCTTCTTGGCTTTTCCCTTAATTCCCAGTCGCCTCACCCTGGCAGGTTTCTCTGAGCCCCTCCGGCTCAATAAGTCTTTCCCCCCTACTCTCTTCTCAGCTGCAGCCTCCAAACACTGGTTCATCCCTGATTTCCCTAACTCACCAGACAAGTGCTTCCTCTCTCTCTCTGTCACTGCTTTATCCATGTTTAGCAGATTGTCACTGGCGAATTCCTTTCCTGACTGGTGGCTGGCTCTGGTTTCTCCCTGAATTCCTGGATAACCATCCTCAGCAGCCTCCGAAGCCGTGGGTGGTTTACATCCCCCCTGGTGTGTCACCATCGATGTTCCATCCTGGTGCCGTCCCAGAGGCAGAGTGACCCCCGTTTGCGGGGTTGAGGCACCGTGCGCGGAGGCGCGGCTGCTCCTCACCCCCACTTCTTGGGGTGGTGAGTGATAACCACAGAGGCCAGGGGTGGCATCCATAGGCCCAGTGTCATCCGACACCGGAGGCCCACAACCCATTTCACTGAGGACACGCTCACACCCACCCAGGCAACACTCACTGAATTCCATCTCTTTGTCATCGCTTTCTAATAAAAAAACATGCTCCGTTCCCTGCAGGTTCCTTTGCCAAACTGCATTAGAGTAATCCGTCATAACGTCGGAACATTCCAGATACTCCAGGTCATCATCTGAAAACTCCTCGGTGTAGGTTAGGGTTATCTCTGGGCAAAGTTCATAATCACTGTCAGAGTCTATGCTGGAAGCCGGGGGGCTGACTGGCTTGTTGCTCGTGGCCCTGTCACCTGGGGAAGTGGATGAGGCTGCCTCCGTCAGTGGTAGGCTCAAGCAGATGTATTTCTGTACTTTGGGATTTTGGTGACTAGAGTTTAAGACTTCCTCATTGGGGCCATCGTTGTCTAAGGCACCATCCATTAACCTTGATACTTCGGAATGCACTGTCCCGTGACCACACACATCTTGTTTTTTGGGAATATCACTTGAATCAGGACAAAGCAACCCATCTGAAATTTCCTCTCTGTTATCCGGATCACAAGCCTCTTCAGTTTGCCTTGTGTCTTTAACATCCAAGGGATTTTCAGAATTGGATGCACCAAGGTCATTATCGGCCAATAGGTGGAATGCGCGTGCACCGTTGAATTTGGAGGAGGGGGAGTCAGCTGACGTGGGAGGACCCGAGGCAATACTTTCTTCTTCCTTATAAGGATGCTCTTTCTCATCAATCTGATGTGTGCCTTCCTGATCATTTGTCTCTGTTTCATGTTTGCAACCTGCGTCCCTGCCATCTTTCGGGTTAGGAGAGAGTTGTTGATTCTCTGACGGGCACTCCACTTCAATGGAAGCCGAGCAGCAGATCATCCCAAAACAGTTTTTAGCAGAGATCTGATAAACAGCAGCGTCATTTTGGGTACAGCTAGGATGAAGTGAAGACACAGGTAAGTTTGCATGCGTACTTTTCCCGTATCACAGCACACACAGAAAATGACTATGGTTTCCCTGCACACTCAAGGACACCTGTGGTCCCCCGGGAAGGGGGTTCGTGGTCAGAGCCAACCGGCTGAGATGCTCAGCATTTTCCTTTCAGACTCTTCACAATCTTACCCCAAATTGAAAATGCTGAGAATTACTCAGATGAATGGGGAAACGTTTTATATTCTAGTTTCTTCTTCTCTCCTTTTATTTTGTCATTCTATGTTATGGGAATTTGAAAAAGCATTACTTTCTGGAGTAAGGCGTTATACATAAATAATTAAAGTACTCTAACTCCTCTAGTAGAACAGTATAAGCAGTAACTCTTTTTAAGACTGTGCTAAGAAGGCATGGTTCTTGCCAGTAGGCTATAAAGATAATACCATCCTAGGACTATGTGTATGAAGAACGGTGCCATTTCCTCTTTAATTTAACATGACTATAAAGTCTAAACCACAGCCATGAACCCCTCTGGCTAGAAAGCAATGTCCACATGTCATCCTGACCAAGACCCACCAGGTGTTTGGCTTTGGCCCAGCAGGGAAGAAACTGAATCCTGGATCACACCAAGCCTGCTCTCCCTGCTCCAGGAGAGATGGTGCTCTGTGGCCCCACCCTTTCTTGACTGGAGCCACACGGAGCCTGGAGCCTGACCTGCTTTGCTGACCTTTCCCCTAAGACGCTTCTCCAGGTTCTGCAGTCCCAATAAAAACTTGTTAAACTTGCTTTATATTTGCACTCTTAGTTATCTCATCTGATCTCATTTTCATTGTAACACTGCTGATCTCACTCTATGTATTATCCAGCTCAGAAGTCAACCATTTTCAGAAGGCAGGAGCTGAGGGTCTGGCTCAGACTTAGAGATGATGCTCAGATCTTTAATGACTGATGTGTGTAAAAGATGAGCAAATATCTAACCCAGGAGGGTCAGTGTTAGATGCTCACAGTTATGCAACACTGTCTTCCTTATCCTCTCTCTTCCTTATTGGAGGGACCTCTTTGTCTCCTGAGCTCACATATGCTCATAAGCCCTCAATTCTTGAGTGCCCACTCACATAGGCCTCATTTTCAGAAATCATAGACTAATTCCAATTTTATTAATAACTTGTTTTATTGGTAACTTGGTTCCCAAGTAGAAGACATTCAGTGGTGGCCAACGCCGGCCAAGGCTGGCCAAGCCTGACCCACAGCTGATCTCTGGATTTGCCGTGGCCGACACCACGGGGAAATTGAAATTTAGGACAACTTTCTGGGGGAAACTGTATCTGCTCCTGTCTATTTCACAAGGTTATTCTGAGGCTCAAATGACAAATTCAATGTGAAGGGGCTTTACAAAGCAGAAACTTTATGCCACATGTACTCTATAAGAATGTGAAAGTGATAAAATGATAATTACGTGATGTGATAGAGATATTAGCCGAAGCTAACGTGGCAGTCATATTGCAATATAAAGGTATCAAATCAATATATTATACACCTTCAACTTACACAGTGTTTTATGTCAAATATAGCTCAATTTAAAAAAAAAAAAGGATGCGGCAGAATTACCATATGACCCAGCAATCCCACTACTAGGCATATACCCAGAGAACACCATAATTCAAAAAGATACATGCACCCCACTGTTCATTGCAGCACTGTTTACAATAGCCAGGTCATGGAAGCAACCTAAATGTCCATCAACAGATGAATGGATAAAGAAGATATGGTACATATATACAATGGAAATTACTCAGCCGTAAAAAGCAACGAAATTGGGATATTTGTAGAGACATGGATGGACCTAGAGACTGTCACACAGAGTGAAGTAAGTCAGAAAGAGAAAAACAGATATCGTATATTAATGCATATATGCGGAATATAGAAAAACAGTACAGATCAACTAGTTTGCAAGGCAGAAATAGAGACACAGATGTAGAGAACAAACATATGGACACCAAGCGGGGAAGCGTGGGGGGGAGGTGGTTGGGGTGGGATGAATTGGGAGATTGGGATTGCCATATATACATTACTAATAAGAAAAAAATATCAAATTGTACACTTCAAATATATGCAGTTTATTGTATGTCAATTATATCTCAATAAAAGTTCTTAAAAAAATTTTTTTTTAAAAAGGATGAGGGGCTTCCTAGGTGGCACAGTGGTTAAGAATCCGCCTGCCAATGCAGGTGACATGGGTACTATCCCTGCTTCAGGAAGATCCCACATGCCTCGGAGCAACAAAGCCTGTGTGCCACAACTATTGAGGCCGTGTGCCACAACTACTGAAACCCATGTGCCTAGAGCCTGAGCTCCGCAACAAGAGAAGCCACGGCAATGAGGAGCCCGTGCACTACAACAAAGAGTAGCCCCCACTCATCGCAACTAAAAGAAAGCCCACACACAGCAAAAAAGACCCAACACAGCCAATAAAATAAATAAATAAATAAATAAATAAATTTATTTATTTAAAAAAAAGGATGAGGCAGTGCTAAGACAAAGTTATCTCTGGTTCTCTAGAAGTATGCAGAAGAATTATCAGGGAACTCCATTCAAAATTCTTGAATCAGAATCTGTGGGTAAAGGGCCTAAGAACGTACTTTTCAAGTTCCCAAACACATTCTGCTACAAATTGTCCTTGGCTCACCCTTGGAGACACCCTCCTCCCCATTATCATTAATGCGGCTCAGGTCTCTTCAGTTAAAGCTGAGCGAGGCACGGAGAGAAAGTGACTTCTGCACGCATTTCACATTGTCCACATCATTTCCTTCGTGCCTCTTTTTGATTAGTTCTTGGAGATCTGGCCTCAACTGTGAGCTTACGAGGGGCATCGAAGAGCACCATGGGCTATTGGAAAATCCCAAGTAGTTCTGATTTCCTGTTTTATCCAGGCCACAATCCCTCTGCTGGACAAACCAGCTACCCTGAAGATACTATGACTTGAGTGGGAAGAAGAGAAAGGAGGAGAGGAAAATGAGCCCGAGAGAAACAAAGGACCAGGTAAGAAAGCAATAAAGGAGGAAACAGAGATGATTCTCCAGAATCAAGGAGAGCAAACAAAACAAATGTTAGAAAAACATGGAGAAAATAAATGGATTAACTATAGTTACCTTCTGAATGACTAAATTAACAGATCAGGGAATGTTATGATTTAGTAATGTGGGATTTTATGAAGCATGTGTTTTAGCTAATATAAGATTTACAAGTCATCCTGAGTACATTAAAGAGGAAAAGGAACTGGATTAAGTATAATTAACTTCTCACAGGCTAATGAGTGCCTTTGAAAGAGTTATGGTTTGTGGTTGGCAAGTCCTAGATAATTATCTCTAAGCATCCCAACAAGGAGGTGGAGAAAATCCGGCAAGGAACCCAGCCTTTGTTGAATGCTTCCTCTGTTAAACAGTGTGCTAGCTGCTCCCTGTCTGCAAAACTGAGGCTCAAAGGAGTCATTTCCCCAAAGCGAAACAAAGTTGGTAAGTGGTGGAGCTCGGATAGGAAACCAGAGCCTCTGACTCTGATGCCTAGCTCTGTGTATCCTGTTAGAAAATGGATATTCAGAGAAGGGAAATGACAGGGTGTAGAGAGAGATCATATGTGCGAATAAAGCATTTCCATCCTAAGTTTTCATCTTGATGGGTCAACTGACAACAAGAGTATGTACCACGATGATGGTAAAAGCTGAAGAAGAGTCAAGGAGATGGGCAAGACATCATGTCCACTCCTAAAATGACTAAAAATTCTAAGAAGGGAGATATTGTAAATTTCTCAGAGAACTTTGCGGGTCAGTTCTGTGCCAAGTTGTATGGCACAGTCCAGAAGGGCAAAGGGAGCACAGACAAGGGACTTCAGTGGTAGCCGTTGAAATGGTATGAACGTAGCATTGGGGTTTAGAATCTTTGCAAGATGCTGGCAGAGTGACCTGTGTGCCCCACAGTGATCTGACAGAAATGCAAAACCATCCTGGAAGAAATTCCCTGAACAATTAATTGCATTCTCTCTTTGCCTACCTTTCCTTTTGGATGAAGGAGACAGCAGCCTTCCTCCACCTTGCTGTGAAAATCTTGCCTGAATACTCTACGTTCTTTCTAAATTAGTCATTTCCATATTAGAGAAAAAGGGATGAATGCAACCTTACATAGATGGGGCTTCTTCTGAGCTTGAACCACCCAGATTGGTCTAAACCAGAGGTTCTCAAACATTTTGGAAGCAGGACCCCTCTAAATTCTCGAAAATGATTGAGCACTCAAAGAACATTTGTTTATGGGTGTAATATGCATCAATGTTGACCACATTAAAATCAAAACTGAGAAAAATTGAAAACATTTGTTTATTCCCTCAAGAATAACAAAAATTAACTCATTACATGTTTTCATAAATAACATATTTTTATGAAAAATACCTATATTTTTCCAAAACAAATTAAAATTGGAAGAGTGGTATTGATTTACATTTTTTTTCGTGTGGCTTAATAGAAAACAGCTGGATTTTTGTATCTGCTTCTGTATTCAGTGTGATACATCACATTGTTTGGGTTGAAGTATATGAAGAAATTCTGGCCTCACACTGATATGTAGTTGGAAAAGGAAGAAGTATTTTAATGGTCTTTTCATATGATTGCAGATAACCTCTTTGATACTATACAAAGATAAGTTGCAATGTGGAATCTGAAACCCTATCAATGAATTTTTCATACTTGTTGCATAAAATCCACTGGTCTGCACTGCATTTTACATGCCTCTTTAACCCATGTATGATTTTGTAACATCATGTATTAGTCATTTGGAAAAACTTGGTTCATAAGATCTTCCAAATATTAATAGAGTTCAACACAATATTTTTAAGAATCCCATTCCTTAATATTATTACTGATCCTATCAGAACAATTTTGAACTATTGGGAAACTACCAAGCTTATAATGAAGGATACAAGTTTTCCAAATTTCTAAATTAAGAAAATAATATAAATATTCACTTATAATACTTAAGTCAATTCTGTGCTAAACCGCATGGTAGAAGTGGAAGATGGAGGACCTTAGCAAAAGCTGTGAAATAAGGACCCCTGGAAGTTTCCTCCTTTATAAAAGCAGCAAGAACACTGGCAAAAATTTGTCTGAAGGAACTTTTTCAGAACTCTAAACATCAGCCACAGGCAATGTGGGTAGCATTTATTCAACAAAAATGGCTGAATCTCAGTTAGAACAGTGAGTTTTTTGCATTTTTACTCGCCCTCATCCTCTCCGTCCGTCCCTAGTTCCGTGGTAGTCTCGAGAACCAAGAGCCCACAATCACAGTGAAACTCAGCAACCCGGCAGCCACTGGAGAAGGCAGAACAGGGATGGAGCAACTCCAAAGCCTCATTCCCAGGGAATCATCATCATTTGACCTGTCTGGTGCTTTCCTGGAAGCCCAGACTCACGAGACTGTCTTTCTGTGACCTGATTCAGAGCTCACCCTGTGTGAACAATATTTCCCCGAGGGCATTTGTCCAAAAAATTCAGAGGCAATAGTTTAACATCATGGCTGCCTGCAGCAGTGGATAGCAATTGTGGCAAACAACGGGCTGACCGAAACGTTGAACTGGGAAGGAGGCTGGTTTCCATCGATGCTGGGGTGGGGGTGGGGGGCGGCGGGAGGCGGAAAGTGGTGCTAACTCTGGAAGTTCCTCGGGATCCTGCCAGCTTAACATGGTTTTGTGCCTTGGGAACAAGTGTTATAAATGTGAGCGAGAACTAAGAGCCCAAGGCAAGTACCCCCAGGACTAGTAACCCTATAAAATAAGAATATGAAGACAAGGGGTTGGGGAACAGAACGTAACAAGTGCAGTTAAAGACATGGAATCATTTTTTACTTTAGCTGCTGGTGTGGCAGACCTATACAAACGGATACTCTTTTAAATTCCTGCCCTTCAGTCACCATCATCACCATCACCAACATCATCGCCTAAGGGTGTCGTGTTTTCACATGCGTGATTTCACACATTTATTTATTCATGATTCCACCGGCACAAATAAAATAAGTTACTCCCATGTGCCCGGAAAAGCAGATTAGCCCAGCTCCTGTTGCTACTGCCTTCCCCTCTGGCTCCTGGAGGTCATTTGCCTGCTCCCAAAAAACCTCTCCCAACAATGTGAAAATTGCTGAAATTCAAACTGGGCGATCTGGCCAGGCACCCTGGAGACAGGGTTCATAGGAGAGGAAGCTGAAACTACTGGCTGGAAGTAAGATTTGGAATCCTCTCTGGACTTCAGATATTATTCTGTTTTATTACATAGTCCACGTTCCGGTGGAAGAAAACAAGATCTGGGGACGGGCTGTCTGCAGTGTCGCCCCGCCCCCTCCCTGAGCCGTGCCTGGCCGTGCAGCAAGAAGGGGGAGAGGCTGGGCTCAGTAAATACTGCTATGATGACATCCTTGTCCATTCTGCAGTCAGAGCACCAGGTGAAGGTCATAATATTTTCTGACACTAAGTGTCTGTGTTTTATGACTTGCCCAAGTGCTGCTATCCATTTTATAAATTGACTTATTCAGAATAATCAAAGGAATAAGCAAGCCTTTTATATGCCCCAAAGCTATGCTTGTTATAGAGATGGAAGAATTCTAATACTAGAAACACACAGAATTTCTTGATATTTTCCATAAGCAGCTAGAGATATTTCAAATCTGATGAGGAGATTCCTTGCACATATGCCAACTTATTTATTTATCCAACAGAGGTACTGGACCGCACATCTGGAGAGCGGAGGGGGCCCTTTGGGCTATGCTGCTCCAGGGACTGTCTGCCTCCCACCCACTCTCCCCCCACCCCACCCCCCGTCCCCTCTTTTGCTCCGTATCACAGAGCCGGCCCTGGAGGCTGCATCTCCCCTGCTCCCAGGAACACCGGCTTCCTGCTGCATTTGACCAAAAGAAGGCAGGAGATGGAGGGTGGGAAGAGAGGAGAAGGCAGCCTCCGGTGGCATTTCTAGCAGACTCCACCCCTCCTGTAGCTCCAGTCCCACAGGACAGCCCACCCGGAACGAGTAGCCCTGCCCCCTCCCTTCGTCTCCGCAGGTAGGAGATGGCGGCTTCCTGCCAATGCTAATCTGAGGTGGGGGAGGGACACCCCACCGCCCAATATCAGCTAAAGTCCTTAAAAATAGTAGCCAACCAAATCCAGCAATGTTTAGAAAAACGTATACATTGTAACCAAGTGAGGTTGTCTGAGAAATACAAGGCTGGATCCACACTCAAAAATCAATGAATATGGGGACTTCCAGATAGGGCAGAGGAAGAAGTTAGTAAATCCCCTTTTCCAATAACAACTATGAAACTGGACGAAACGGTCAAAAACCATATTAGGTGCAAGAAATTGATCAAAAGGAAAACAAATGCAAAACACATTTGCAGCTAGGGACTTAAAGCTGCAAATTCCCCTAATAAAAATGAAGATTATTATAAGATCTCTGTCTTCACTATATGTCAGCACTACAAACACACACACACACACACACACACACACACACATTATGACCATAAGAACAGACAAATAGCTCGAACAGACTAGCAACCAGAAATAGTGTGAAGGATGTGGGAATATATCCGCCTGTCTGGCTCAATCACCTGTGTAGCCCTGCATTTACTGTTTGGTTTTTGTCTTCCTGGTTAGACCCTGACTGATACAGAGAAGATTTATTTTACAGATCTTGGAACTGAGGTCCTAAGAAGATGTGTCTCTCTTAAGTTACACAGCAAAAAAAAATAATAAATATCTCCCATGTGTAAGGCACTGTGTTAGCCGCTTAGAGAAGATAAAGATGTTAAATTCCTAGGCCCTTTCTTAGATGCTCCCCATCCAATAAGTGAAACAAGATGTCTTTGAAACAGCTCCAACACAGGACAGTATGTGTTAAGTGCCATTAAAAATCAGATCAATTACAGAAATTGGGGGGGGGAGGGTGCATGATAATGAGGGAGGGTTTCCTGGGAATTTGGAAGCTTAAGCAGGTCTAGGAAATGCACAGTAGGTTATGGCAGGAAAGATGGTTCCTGCCTGAGGTTGGGGAGGGAACTGATCACTCCCAGCAGAAGGGATGGCCAAAGGTGAGAGGAGATGGGAAAACTCCCAGCTCTCACCCAAAACAACAAACCATGTTTCATTTGGAACCCGGGGGAGCGCTGGGCTGAAAGTTAGGGCAACTGCATGATTTACTGTTGAAGGAAGTAGGACGCTTTAGAGAGTGAGGAGAGGCCTGATTAATATTTATACCAAACCACAGACAGAAAGTGGGGTCACTTCCTCCCAGGCTAATCAGGAGGAAGAATCACCCACCAGGATGTGGGCAGGGCCCAGATGGTGAAGGATTTTCCATCCCAGACTGAAGGGTTTGGACCTCAGGCTCCAATTCAGCGGGAAGCAGATCAGAGCAGTCATTTAGGGAGGAGTGAAAATCATTCTGTAAGATGCTCACCACACTGCACAGGGTACCAGGGTGAGGACGGCACACTCCCCATCTCCTGAGGCCTCGGGCTGAGCAGAGACCCCCCATCCTCCCATATGTCCTGCTGGACCTACAACCACATATGCCTGGCTCACTGCATGGGACTCGAAAAGACAGACAAAAAATGGATGGCATAAGAGTTGTTTCCTTCCCTGGGGGAGCTACCAATTTTGCTGAAAGATAAGACTTTCAGGTATTAAACAGGGAGCAGCATGTGATTTGCAAACTCCAGTGTCATCAAATTCCAAAAGCACTGTTGAGGCAGTGAGCGCTTCTGGTGGACAGGAGGGGAGAGGTCAGGGTGGCCTGGATCTCAGGGAACCAGCCAGGAGCAGGTAACCTGAGCCCAGCGGGGAGGATTAGACTTTGGCCGGATGGGGAGGAGGGGAGGGCATTCCAGGCAGGGGTAATGGAGCTGGAAGGAGCAGGTCGTGTGTAAGGGACAGAGAAGAGATGAGCTGTGTGGGGAGAGGGCCCCGAAGGACAGGCGCTGTAGGTTGGAGGCACAGAATTCTGCTCAGGAGCGAACTGCCAGGGAAATTCTACTTTTCCCCTTCACTCGGGTGCAGTTCTGAGCAGACTGGAGAAGCAGGCTGCAAAGCCAGTACAGCATATAGTGGGTAAGGGACAGACTTAGCGGCAAGCCTGCCTGGGTCCACACGCTGCCCGCCTGCCATGTGATATTGGACAAGTTACTGAGTGGCTCGGGAAAATTACTGGACCTACACCAGAGGGGGACATGAGGATTATGGGAGTTAATTCCTGTAAATGCTCACAGCAGGGCCAGGCACACATGAAGCTCTAAATCGGCAATTTTCAGCCCTGGCTGAACCTTAGAATCCCTCGGAGCGTTTCTGAAAAACTACCAGTGCCAGAAGATTTTTAGGGCAGTGAAACAACTCTGTAGGATACTATATTGGTAGATAGATGTCATCATGCATTTTTACAAACCCACAGGTTGTACAATGCTGAGAGTGAGCCCTGATGTAAACTGTGGACTCTGGCTGGTAACGACGTGTCAGTGGAGGCTCAGCAGTTGTAGCAAACGTCCCATTCTGGTGGGGGATGCAGACAGTGGGAGGGTCTGCATTGGGGACAGGGGGTGGATATGGAAACTGTGCTTTCAGTTCCATTTTGCTGTGAACCTAACATTGCTCAAAAAAACGAAGTCTCTTTAAGAGAGGGGAAAAAAATACCAGCGCCAGGGCCCCACAAAAAAAAAAAAAAAAAAACCAATTAAGCAGCAACTCAGGGTGAAGCGCTTTGCCATTGGTGTTTTTTAAGTCTCCCAGGTGGCCATACTGGGCAGTCAGGGCTCAGAAAGCACTGAGCTAAACGAATGTTAGCTCTGGGACCTTGCGAAGGAGTGGGGGGAGCCGGTAAGTGGATGGCAGAGGAGGGATCTCCGCCTGGACACGTCCAGGGAGTGGTTTTCCTGGCTCTCACTTGGCACAAAAGTGCTGAGCTTTTGACATCTTTTTGAGCCTCTGGGACGAAATGCAGACCAACCAGACATTCTCTGAACGAGAAATGAGCAAACTGACTTCAGAAAGGAAAACATCTGGTGGTGTTACTGCCAACAGGCTTAGTTAACAGATGACTGACCCCTCATCAAAAGAACACTCAAGGGTAGCTGCAAACAATCCCCACCCACTTCATCAATGGGCCACCAAGCCAGCGTAGGGTCCCAGAATGCCTCCAGAAATCCCAAGGGACACTGTGACAATACAAAGACTCCTAGATTGAAATGAAAATCCATCTATGAAAGACATGTCATCTTGAGAGCAGGACAGAGAATGACACACCACTGGACATGGGCTCCGAGGGCCCAAAGCTCTTTCATAAAAGCAAGTTAGCTTAGAATTCTGAAGGACTGATACTGTTTATTTAAACACCCAGCATGCTCCAAAGCAAATCTTGATTTTCCCATCCAAACCCACTTCTCATATCAAAAAAGTCTGCAATTCCATTCTACCAATTGCTCGGGCTGCACACCTCCCCTCCCCTCCAGCACCTGATCCAGCAGCATCATATCCGGTGCTGTCAGATGCATCCAGAACCTAGCAGCTTCCTGCCACCTTCTCCAGCACCACTGTGGACCAGGCCATTTCACCCCTCGTCTGAATTACTGCATCGCTGCCTGCGGGTCTTTCCCGCTGTGCCCTGTCTCCTCTACGGACAAAACATTCGCACCACAGCAGCCCAGCAGCATCCTTTTAAAACGAAGCCAGAAAAGATCATTTCTCTGTTTAGAAACCCTCCTGTGTCCACATCTCATCCAAAGTAAGATCACGGCCTCCAAGACCCAACGGTCTTAGGTCTGGGATTCATCTCCTGCGACTGTGCCCTCCCTCGACCCTCTCCAGCCACAGGGACCTTGCATGTTCTCACCTCTGGCCTTCCTCCTGCCCTTACTATTCCCTCTGATGAGAACACTCTTTCCCGGGTTCACGCCCCTCTCCCTCTCCTACCCATCACATCTCTGCTCCCAGCAGGTCACTAGAGAGCACTTTCCTCCCCTGACACGCCTTCCCTCCCTGGCTTTCCTTTACCCTTTGTCACCAGACACTTTACTGATTTTATTGGTCTAAGTGTGACTCCCCCTCTCATCCCTACTCCATGAGATTGAGGACTTCACTGTGCTGCTGCTACTGTGGGTTTAAAGCCATTGCAGCAAGAGTCAACTAGCTTTTTTATTCCTTCTTCCTTTTTCTTTTTTTTCTTTGGCCTCTCTGTGCAGCATGTGGGATCTTAGTTCCCTGCCCAGGGATCAAACCTATGCCCCCTGCAGTGGAAGCATGGCGTCCTAACCAGTGGTCCTCCAGGGAATTCCCTCAACCAGCTTTCTTGAAAAAAAAAAAGTGGAGGTGAAATTTGATCCAAGATTTGAACAGACCTGGAAGCTGTGATTACAGACCTGCCTACTGTTCCATCAGTTGATTTCAAACCTTCAGAAACAGAAGTTGGAGTAGTGACAGTCAAACATACTAAATTCAGGATTCTTACAAAAGCAGAGATTGACGTCACCTTGTTACTCTAGTAGAGAGAAACTAAATATTGTAGTCAGTTTACCAAATGATGCCACTTGCCTCTGTGTTTGGTCAGGACAGAACAACATTATGGAGGCCCTTGGATTGAAAAAGGAACCCCTCTCACTCCTCCTGCCTCTGAAGTGGTTAGATTTTGTATAAATAAAAATAATGCTTTCGAAAAATCAAAGCAAAAACAAATAAACAAAAATAACCCAGGGTCTTGAACAGTCCTTGGTATATAGTAGGCCCTCCATGAATTCTTGTTTTTCAAGAAAGCCCTCCCGATCACTCCTTTCTGAATTATACTCCAGCACGTGTGTTGGTAGATTTTGTTTTGGAGGACGGCCCTGGTAGAGCGAGATGCGTGTGTGACAGAACGGGACCTTGGGGCCCTGCAGGGACACAATTCTTGGGTAATCATAGCTTTGCACCCAACCAGTTGTTAGGGACTTGGATGGGTCCCATGATCACTCTGGTCTTGGGTGATCTATAAAGTAAAGGAATTAGACTAGACCAATTGCATGTGACCAATTAAATCAGCATTTCTTGGGAGCAGCACCTGAGTATCCGTATTTTTCAAGAGTTCACCAGGGGTAATGTATAGCCTGGAGCAGGATGCCTCAGAGAGCCGGGCCTCTCATGTGTTAATGTGCACACAAATCACCTGGGGTTTCCTTAAAACGCAGAATCTGCGTTGCCGGGTCAGGGTGGGGGCTGGGACGCTGGCAGTCTAACGAGCTCCCAGGGGAAATCAGCTTTGCACGACAAGGTCTTGGAGTTGCTTCCAGCTCCACGACTCCACCGCATCTATGAAGAGTGACTGTCCCTTTATCAAATTCTCAGAAAGATATCAGCTGTCACTTGACTGGCGGCTCCATTTTGAGCTGAGTTCCCAGTAAATGCCTAGCAGCTGCCCCTGCATGCAATTCCGGTGGATGTTCAAGTTGGCTTTGCTTTTTTCAAAAACTCATGGCTCGACCCAGGCAGGGAGAACGTGCAACACGAGACCTGAGAACTTCCCTCTCAAAAGCAGCCTAGGAGACTGTGGTCAGGGAAGAAACCCATCGCAACTGAATTGCTTCTCTTTGCCTGCCGCTCTGTCGTCAGAGCCTCGGTGCCCGCTGTGTCCCTCTTGGGCATCTTCCCCGGACCACCTCACTGCACCTCTGCCTCACTCCCATCTCCTGGGGCCCGCTGGGTGAGCAGGCCTGGTGACTGGCAGCAGACAGGAAAGCGGGGTGCTGGCACGGTGCCTGGGGGAGCAGCCCTATGTTGGGGGAAGGCTAGGCAGGGCTGGAAAAGAAGAAGCATCCCTCCCCACCCCCGCTGCAGCAGCGGCCCAGGGAACGGGGAATGACAAGGCCAGAAAGAGGGCGGCCACAGAGTAACCAGAAACTCAGGCTCCCTGCAGCTTAATGGGTGACAGGAGCCCCTGACATGGTGGCCTTGTCCTCTAGCTCCTGTGGGAACCCTTTTCACATTATTCTCTATCTTCACAACCCCCTTCAACAGCACAGCTGCTAAAGCACCAGCAGGCCGACCACCAAGAAGCCACCATAATTCAAATTCCTCCCCCAGGATCCAGATGGCTGTCCGGGGAATGGCTCTGTGCAGGAGGAAAAATTAAACTGACAAAGACAGATGAACAGGAGAAACACATACAAAGTTTATTGAATTTATACATGTACGTGGAGCCTTCACAAGAGAATGAAGACCCAAAGAAGTGACCAGAGCAGGAAGCTTTTAGGCACAGAAACAGTACATTTGTGTGAAGGATTGACAAGACAAAGGGTTCGGGCTGTGGGTAGTAAATGGTGAAGAGCTAATAGGAAGATGAGGGTGCATTTAACAAGGTTCGTTTGTACAGAGCTCTTGGCCCCAATTTCCCTGTCTCTGGTGATAAGAAGGCCTTCCCTTCTCCTGGCACAGAGAACGCACCTTTCACAGGGGAGTTTTAGGACCTGGTTCTGGGAAGAAAGGTCAGAGTGACCTTCCTGCTTCTTCCATTAAAAAAAAAAAATTCCCTTGGGACTTTCCTGGTGGTGCAGTGGTTAAGAATCCACCTGCCAATGCAGGGGACACGGGTTCAATCCCTGATCCAGGAAGATCCCACATGCCATGGAGCAACTAAGCCCTGTTCATCACAACTACTGAGCCCGTGTGCTGCAACTACGGAAGCCCACATGCCTAGAGCCCATGCTCCACCACAAGAGAAGCCACTGCAATGAGAAACCCGTGCACCGCAATGAAGAGAAGCCCCCATTCACCACAACTAGAGAAAGTCGGTGCACAGCAACAAAGACCCAATGCACCCAATAAAGAAATTAAAAACAAACAAACAAACAAAAAAGACCCTCTAAAAAAAACAAAAAAAAATTCCCTCGGTTTAAGATTTTCCATATGCCAAGGTACCATATTTGGGGGTAGCGTGTCCTGAACCCTATCAGCTCTTTCCTCTCCCCTCAGATCAGGACTCGGTAAAGAATATAACAAAAGTACTACATGTGTTACAAATCTTCACTGTGTGGGGCGCTGGAGGTACAGCAGGGAACAGACCGGACAAGCTTCTCTTCCCCTGGAACTTACCTTCCAGTTGGGGGAAGCTCACGACAAACAAAAATACAAAAAAATATATATCATGACTGGAAACAACCCAAGTGTCCATCAAAGGAATAACAACTCTGGTGGATCCGAACCCGGAAACTCAGAGACACCACTCAGCCATAAAAGGGATGAACCACTGACAGAGCAGATGACACAGATGATTCTCAAAATACTTAAGTGGAGTGAAAGAGCCTGATGCAAGAGAGTACATGCTCCACGATCTCATTTATATCAAAATTCTAGAAAAGACAAACTAGTCTCCATGACCAAAAGCAGATCAGTTGTTGTGTGATGATGGGTGGGCAGAGAGGGCAGGAAAGTCAGGGTGTAAAGGGGCATTGAGAGTTCTTTTGAGGGGATAGTTACGTCCACTCTCTTGATGGTTCCATGCGTGTGTGTATGTGTTCAAGCTCACCAAATTGAACACTTTAAACCTGTAGAGTTCACTGTATGTCAATTACACCTCTGCAAAGCTATTAAATGTGTGTGTGTACGCACGCGCGCGTGTATACACATAGATATATACATTATGTCACGTGCTACATGAAAAGTAAAGCAAGATGAGGAAGGCAGGACATGCTGGGAGCAGGAGGCCCTATTTTAGATGGGTCGTCAGAGGAGGCCTCAGGTGATTTTGAGCAGAAACCTGAAGGCAGTAAGAGAACTGGCCATGGGGTCATCTGGGGAGAGAACATTTCCGGTAGAAGGAGGAGCTAGGGCAAAGGCCCTGTGGGCCTGAGTAACACTGGAGCTCAGTGATGGCTCAGAACTGAGTTAATGCTTCAATATCTGGACTGAATCATTGCCCCAAGCTTCACACACAGTCTTGCATCTGTCCTGCCTACCCCAGTAGAGTTCATATCTTTGGCCAGAGCTGACTTCTTAACACCTACAAAAGCAGCGGTCACACTACACCAGCTCTGGAATCTGCACTAAGATTCTCATTCAAGAATTCCAAGATCTGCTTGAGCCCATCTTCTCTGAAATGGGCAGGCAGCCTGATTCCACTTTCAAACTCTTATGACTGAGAGTGAGTGTGTCTAACAAAACACAGAAGACCTCAGGGTAAAAAGAGTGAACATTTACCTGGCATTTGCTAAGTGCCAGGCACTGTTCTAAAAACCTTATGTACATTGTCTCAGCTCATCTTCCCCCTGCCGGGAGCCGTCCAGGGATTGCCTAAAGGCTCAGGCAAGGCCGAGCACTTCGGGAATGGCCTGCAAGGCGGGAATTCGGCTCGGGAGAGCTGCAAAGCAGGCATCTTGGAAGTACCAGAGTTCTCCGAGATTTAGTTTCACTATGAGTCTCCTTTGTGTACTTTTTCTTTCTAGGAATGATGAGCTCTCTGGGTGAGGGGTGCCAACGCTGCCTTCAAGAATGGTGGCTACCCCCCCCCCCCCCCCCCCCCCCCCCGCTTTCTTGGTGTTGTGGAAATTCTATGGGCCACAAACAAATCACATTTAGACCCTTAGGGGGCCCGGGTAATGGAGGAATGTTTAAACTTATTGTCCCCACCCTTGGGCCATGCTGGCAATTCGGCCGTAATGGGCCATGCATTGTGATCAGGAATGCTGCCTCACCCAATCACAATTATCCCAAACCTCTGAAGTGAGGGTCCGTCAAACCAAAGTTGCCTATAAAATATCCCATGCACTCTTCCCTTATAAGAACGGAATATTACGGGTATCTATGTTATGTCCATGTCCTGTATGTCTGCTGTCACATAGCATAGAGAATGTAGCTCACTAATTAAGCTTAACCTGCTAACAATGCGTCTGTCACGTCAAGCCTGGGCGCCTGAAAGGCCTGCCCTTAGAGATTGTTATCCTGTGCTCCCCTCCCCCTTGTAACCACTGGAAGGACAAAACAAGAACTCGAAGAACTGATAAGAACTAATGATTACATAGAAGACTCATCACCTGACTAAGGACTGGCCCCCGGCGGAATCAATGGGACATTTGGGGGAGGGATATGGGGCCCCAATGGAAAAATCCACATAACAAGATGTAAGATATATAAGACCCGAGCAAAAATTAAAGTTACTCTCTCACTCTCTCTCTGCCTCCTGTCTCTCTCTCTCTCTTTTTTTTTCTCGCCGACTCTACCCCTCCCAAGGGACTCCCTGGATCCTGCCTGGGCTGGACCCCGGCACCCCCAGCCTTGCAAGGTAGATACTGTTATTATTCCCACTTTACAGATATAGAAACTGAGGCACATAGAAGACGAGCTACCTGCCCACGCAAGACGCAGGGCCAACACTTGCACCTGGGCGGTATGACTCTGGAGCCAGCCCTTCTAAGTATCCACACATGGCCTCACAGAGTGATGCAAATCTCTGATTCCTAACTAGTGGTCCCCCATATACCCCCACTGGCCTGGTCCAGGCCTGTCCCTGCACATGGCTGCGGCACCTTCCATATTTGGGGCAGTCCTATAGACTGAATTGTGTCCCCCTAAAATTTATATGTTGAAGCCCAAACTCCCAGTATGATGATATTTGGAAATGGGGCCTTTGGGAGATGATTAGGTTTAGGTGAGATCATAAGGGTGGGGCCCTCATGACAGGATTAGTGCCTTTATGAGAAGAGACACCAGAAAGCCTGTCCTCCACCCCCCCACCCCCACCAGCTTTCTCTCTCTCTCTCTGCCATGTGAGGACATAGCAAGAAGGCAGCTATCTGCAAGCCTAGAAGAGGGTCCTCACTGGAACCCCACCATGCTGGTACCATGACCTGACTTCTAGCCTCTAGAACCGTGAGAGATACATTCCTGTTGTTTAAGCTCCCCAGCCTGTGACATTTCTGAGCTAAGACAGGCAAGGTCAGCCACTCATGCCAGGTCCAAACCCTTCTCACGGGTCGAGCTCATTCCTAGGCTCAACTGCGGCTCAGGTGTGGTCTGGAAGGGGTCCTGGGGGGAGTCCAGAGCACTGGCCTTCCTCACCCACGTGAGTGGACTCAGCCTGAGGTCTGGGCTGATGTCTCAGGGTTGAAGGTGCCTGGACGTGTCCAACCTTATAGGATTCAGAAAAAGGGAACTGGCGCCTGTGTTTTGGAGCAGGGAAGCCAGGCAGTCAGAAGTGATGGAATCTGAGGCAGGTAGAGAGGAGGCAGGGGTCCAAGGCAAACAGAGAACTCTAAGACAGTGCAGGATGGAGGGAGGTGGGTGGGGCAGGAGAGGCTTCCAGGCGTGATGGGGCAAAGGTGGAGATAAATTTCATGAGAAAAAACAGGGCTGGGCTGGTCAGAACAGACACATGTTCCCAACTGAACCCTGTTCTTAGTTGTGTCCCCCCAGCACCTCACCTCAGGGTTGAAGTAAAACCCTTCTGGAACTCACAAGGCCTGATTCGGGTCCAGCTGCCCTAACTAGCTGTCAAGTAACCTCTGTGATATTCACTTTTAAAGAAGACTCGGTCAGGTGATCACTAGTGTTGGGATTTCTGCATCAGCCAGACCCACTATCTTTTCAATCCTCAGAAATGTCACCCATGATTCTGTGATTACAAAGTAAGACTGAACCCCAATTAGCCCAAGAACTTCCCTCATGTTACTGGTCCTAAGTTCTCAGAAGGTGTCAATGGAATGGCCCTTCTGGAGTCATTCGGCATGTGTCCAATTTCCAGTGACCAGTGCACCTTCTTCTGGCTGTCCCACCATCTGGGGAGGGGCTCTGGGACTGACCTGTCACCAGTCACCTGGACTAGCATGGATCTGCCCTGAGAGTTAGCACCATGGTGGGAGCAACTGCCCAAGTCCAGTGCCCAGGAAAGGATGAGCGAGCACACCAGAAAATCTGAGTGTCCCATGATGCGGTCCCCGTCACCATCCACTCTGTAACAGGGAAGAGCTAAATCAGTCTCCATGTTCAATCTGCTTCTTTGACTTTAACCTTTGCTTTTTGCTGCTTTTGTTATTATAATCATACATGATGGCCTGCCTCAGGGAACCCTGCCCCTCTGCCTGAATGTTAAACTAAAGTGTCTCCGTTCAGCTCACAGGCAGACAATCAACCCTACCCACCTGTGAATGGCTGCAAGAAAGAAGAAATTAACACATCCCCTCACCGAGACTGGTCATTTCAGGAGACGTTTTACATGACTGATGGCCCTTTTACTTTATTTCCCCGCCGCCTCTCCCTCTCTATTCTACCTTTTTACTTTACTTCCTCACAGCCTCTCCCTCTCTGATTCTATAAAAGAAACTGGCATCCAGACCCCAGTAAGATGGTTTTTTAGAGACACTAGTCTGCCATCTTCTCCATCTGCCGGCTTTCCAAATAAAGTCGTATTCCCTGCCTCAGCACCTCATCTCCAATTCATTGGCCTGTTGTGCAGCAAGCAGAGCGAGCCTGGACTCAGAAACAACTCCACTGAGACACTTACTACCAAAGTTAAAACCGGAATGTGACGATGGGCAGCAGATTATCAGCACAGACCGATCATCCCAGGGACCAAATGGGTGTTTCTCGTCAGACCCTTGGGACTCACTCAAGAAATGTTCCAAGCAGTGGTCTGAGAAATGCCCACAAAGCGCATTGGCTGAATTCATTCAGGAAGAATGCCGCAGGAGCCCGCCCCAGCTCCGTCCTGGGAACACAGATGTCTTCCTAGTGCTGGAAAGCTCTACCACTCATCCTGAAGACTTGTGACACCTACTTAAGCTCACGGGAACACAAAGTTCACAAAATGCTTTCCAACCTTGGATGAGATGCGTTTTCCCTCTTAGCCAAGACATAGCAAGATTCAGTCATCTTTATTTCTACCCAATGAATCCTTGATCAAACACATTAATTATATTTTATCCTCCAAGAGGGAAACAGCAGAGAGGAAAAATACTGTCAAACTAAGCTACCTTTCTTTTTTTAAGTTAATTTTATTGGAGTATAGTTGCTTTACAATGTTGTGTCAGTTTCTGCTGTACTGCAAAGTGAATCAGCTATATGTATACATATATCCCCTTTTTTTGGATTTCCTTCCCATTTAGGTTACCACAGAGCATTGAGTAGGCTTCCTTACTATACAGCACGTTCTCATTAGTTGTCTACTTTATACATAGTAGTGTATATATGTCAATCCCAATCTCCCAACTCATTCCACCCCCCTTCTTCCCTTAGTATCCATAAGTTTGTTCTCTGCTTCGGTGT
Organism: Hippopotamus amphibius kiboko; assembly: GCF_030028045.1. Lineage (NCBI taxonomy): Eukaryota > Metazoa > Chordata > Mammalia > Artiodactyla > Hippopotamidae > Hippopotamus > Hippopotamus amphibius. The sequence goes on from NC_080196.1 coordinate 98,760,301, forward strand.
CTCTACGTTGTGAATAAGTTCATCTGTACCATTTTTCTAGATTCCACACATAAATGATATTACACGATATTTGTTTTTCTGATTTACTTCACTCTGTATGACAGTCTCTGTAAATGGCAGTATTTCGTTCCTTTTTATTAAGCTCCCTTTCTTACCTCTAAATTGTCCTGTTTTTAATCAGTTCCACAATTATAGTTCCGTGTGGGAAACATGTTCAAATTGCCCAAAGTAACTATTATTTACAGAGTAGTCTAAATTCTTTGCATGTGTTGATTTAATCCCTGTGCCAACCCTATAGAGCAGGTATCATCCTTATCCCCATTTCGCAAGTGAGGAAAAGGAGGCCCAGAGAGGTTATGTAACTTGTCCACGATGATACAGCTTGTAAGAGGTAGATCTGGGATTTAAATCCAGACAACTTGGCTTCAAATCCTTGCTCTCAATGGTGGATATAATCTCATGTACTTTGTAAGTGAAGTTGATGTAACACTTCTGCCTTTAGCAGGATGTGTGCCTTGAGGCGTTTCTTCCAGGAAGGGAGATATTTTTAACTGATTCACCGCTACTCATTTGCCCAGCCTCATTCATAACCAACAACACATGTCTTTTAGATGTTTGGGAAAGAATTTGGATTTCCCTGGGTAGAGAAAGAGGCTGAGGGTCCCTCCAGAGGACAAAGTCTTTGGCTCAGACAGCAAGCATTTATGAACAGCCCTCTGCCAGCTACAAACCAGAGTGGCTTCCGGAATATAACAGTGCCCCAAGCCTCCTGGCATCTGTCTGTCTATCCAGATGTGAGGAATAACTGAGAAGGCTGAGACTTCACGAAAGTCAGATTCCACCTTCTAAAACCCATCCAAACAGGGTTTGGAGTATAAACATATGACAAAAACGGCTTCAACCCTGTGTCTGAGTTTCAGCTCTCCTATTAAATATCCATTTCCTTCTTGTCTTTGAAAATTCTCCACTGATCCTAACACTTTCAAAGCGATTCATATAAAATGATTCTGGCTCTAAACACACCTGGTATTATACACTAGGACAGACTGATTCTTTCAGAGCAATTCTGGGAACACAAGACTTTCAGGGAGTGGTAACTGATAACTAATAACAACTAATATTTGTTGCACTGACCTGCATATGTCCATGATCGTTTTCAATGAGTCATCTCAATACATCATCACAAACATTCATTTTACGGATGAAGAAACCGAAGCTCAGAGAACTTAACTGATTCGCTCAATGCCACACAGCTCACAAGCAGCAAAGCTTATTTTCAGCTCTTAAGGGTAGAGGAGATTACAAGATGTGGCCACTAATTCCTCTCGTCCAGTTATGTACACCCTGCTGCACTGTGACATTCCTACTCCACTATTCAAGAGGCGGCATCTCTCTCCCTGCCTCTTGAATCTGGTCTGGCCCTGTGACTTGCTTTGGCCCAGAGAGTGTGGTGGGGATGGTGTTGTGAGGGAGCTCAAGAGGGCTTGCAGCTTTCTCCTGGATTGCTGCCCTGAGACTGACATATAGGAAGCCAGTCCTAGCCAGCTGGAGAAGCGTCCACATGGAACACTGAGGTGGCCCAGCCAACAGTAAGCATCAACCACCAGACCTGCTGGTGAAGCCACCTTGAACCTTCTAGCCGGGCCGATCCCGGGACTGACTCAAGCTCACCAGCGAGCATGAGCGGGCCTGGCAACACTAGCAGAGGAACAAGTGCCAGCCCACAGAAGCGTGATCACAAAATCCTCTGCTGCTGCTGTTCGAAGGCACTCTGTCTTGTTTGATGGTGGTTTATTGCACCATTCCTCAACCTCCGCACTCCGGGCATTGCAGCAGGGAAGGTTCTTAGTTGTGCGCTGTTGCCCTGGGCAGTGTCCCTGGCCTCTACTCCCTGGATGCCAGTAGCACCCCTTCCCAGTTGTGACAATCAAAAGCGTCTCCAGACATGGCCAGATGTTCCCTGGGGGCAAAAACATAAATGACCCAGGAAACCTTCCTATGGATTTTTTTCTTTCAAAATCTTGAGTAATCAATACCCAGTTTGGGGCAGAGATGGAAAAACATTCTTTGCACTTTGACCCACAGACACCTCCTAGGTGGCCTGGATAAACTCAGCTGGTATCTTGGGAAGCAGCTCTACGTTATCAGCTAAAGCTGGTCGGCCCTAGGCCAAGCTAGGCGAATGGCAGCCTGTTTTTAGAATGCTCAGACACACCACGTATTAGTTTCCTAGAGCCGACATAACAAAGAGAGTAGCATAAAACAAAAAGTTATTCCTTCGCAATTTTGAAGGCCAGAAGTCCAAAATCAAGGTGTCAGCAGGGCCACGCTCCCTCTGCAGTCTCGGGAAGAATCTCTCCTTGCCCCTCCCAGCCTCGGGCAGCTGCTGGCCATCCTAGGCACTTCTCACCTCACAGCTGCATCACTCCAACCTCTGCCTGTCTTCACATGGCCGTTTCCCCCTCTGCTTTCTCTCTTTAAGGATACCAGTCAGGGCCCATATTAATCTAGGATGATCCCATCTTAATTTAAATAATTACATCTGCAAAGATCCTATTTCCAAAAAAGGTTACCTTCTGAGGTTGCAGGTGAACATGAATTTGGGGGGCCCTATTCGACCTGTACACACATGAGCAGATTGACTTGTGATGACTGCGCAGGTCTCCCAGCCACTATCCCCACCAGGCCCTCTGCAGGGTCTGCCTCCAGCCCAGCCAATGCCAGGGCTGAGCTGATGAGAGAACAAGAGGGGTTGCTTCTTGTCCCTCTAACCTGGGCGCTCCTGCCCTGGCCACCCCCTCCCCCTCCCTCCCTTCGGCCTCACTTGTAATCTGGGCTCGCTCTCTGTACCACTGGACATGACCATGACCCTCCAAAGAGGCTTCTTTGCTGCGGAGGGGAGTGTCACTCTCCAGGTGTGGATTCCTGGACAGATTTTTATCTGTTGCTTAGCTGCCTGTCTTGCGTTCATAAGAGACCACAGTTCCCCATTTGTATACACATTCTCATGACTTGCTTTCACTATGAGGTAGAAAATATCTATTTGCATTTTCTTCCCCTCCTCCCCAACCCCTACATCTTTTGGGAAAAAAAAATGTTTTCACACTACAGTGCAAACCATACTGTTATCTTTGATGTTTCTCTCTCTTGGAATGCTTTCTTGGCTTTCCATGTCTTTCATCTGCCAAGCACACTTGACCTGTGGTAATGGAAAGGTCACAACAGCACTGATCAATCTCTCTAAGTGGCCCCATTTGCCCAAAACACACCGTCTCATGAGATTAGAGTGGTATGAGGAGGAGACCATAGGAAGGACGGGGGGAAGAGGTGCTACAGGGCTGAGGAAAGAGGAGAGATGAGAAGTGCATAAATGTGGCAGCAGGGCTCTTGGCCTCAAAGCAGAACTGCAGATCAGATTTACTAAACCAGAAAAGGCCCTTGGGAAACATAGAAACAGGAGCTTTCAAATATCTAAGGACTCAGATTTAATGACTGAAAGACTAAACTCGGCTAGGTAAAGTACTTTCCTTTAGGAAACTATGAGCTAACCTGGTGGTTTATGGTGCACTGATAATGGCAAGAAAATTCAAGACTAATATCGTAACTAACGACTAACGTTCAATCTTTGAAAGACATTTGCACAAAATCCCATTCATTTTCTTATCCAGCACGTAACATACAAGTAGAAGTCAAACTACTTTGCAGATGTATATTTTTGGATGTAAAGTATTTTGCATCTTGGACAACACAATGGAATCACCTGGGCTGGGGGCGGACTCTGCCAAGACTGGAGGACAAGCAGTAGTGGGTGTTATTGCCCTATTTGTGGGCAGCTGCAGCTCAGAACCACTAGCGTAGAAAGCCAGAACTTTTAAAGATTACTAGCATCCAATGTATTTACTACTAAGCAGGAAAAAAAATGCAGCTGCATCTATTATTACATTGCCCTGCCATTATTCCTTGCATTAGGACGGAATACTTTTCCCAGTAGTGGGGCTACTTTTCACATGGCAGGTGAGGAACTTGGAAACTGTACCTTCTGTCATATTTAACCTTTCACTTTCATGATAAACCACTGCCCTGCCAGACTGCAAAGCAGAGAATGAGAATCCCCTGCCCCTTTCACAGCACGAGCACCCTTGCTAAGTTTCTCTTCCCTGGGTTGGTCTCTCCCATTTAACTCACCCACCTGCCCCTGGGGCTTCACCATGGCCATCCCTTAAAAATCCCTTAACACCCTGCATTTGTTGGGTTTGCCTATATTCCTGGTCCTGTATAAATAAGAAATAACAATAGCAAATCTCAATTCCTAAATTGTATCCCATCAGTAAAAGAACGCACATTAAGCTTCTCTTCTGGCTAAAAAGTAAGTACACTATTGTAGCTTAGTGTGAGACCCAAATTAATCAATCAAGAGATACATACTGAGTGCTCAGAGGGACAGAAGCAAGAGCAGAAAACATACGAAGTACCTTGTGTGGGTCTTCAAGGATCTTACCATCTAGACCAAGGGTCAGCAAACTACGGTCCACAAGCCAAATCTGACCCCCAGCTGCTTCTATAAAAGTTTATTAGAACACAACCATGCTTGTGTGTGTGTGTGTGTGGCTGCTTTTGCACTATACTGGCAGAGTTGAGGAGTTGTGACAGAGACCATCTGGCCTTCAGAACCTAAAATATTTACCACTGGCCCTTTATAGAAAAATTTGCCAATGCTTAACAACCACAACTACAACAAATATATATTTGAGATGGATAGATAGATAGATAATATATTAATGTGTATTAGTTATATATTAATATATAACAAACATATTTGAGATGGATGGATAGATAGATAAATAATATAGTAATGAAACGGAGAGAGTTCCTGCCTTTAGGAGGCCCCAGTCTCCTGAACAATCATCAATCCTGAGCAGTTGATAAGCACCAAAGGGAGGCCTGTGCAAAGGAGAAGAGGCTGTCTGAGGCTGAACAGATCCATGGGTAACTAGAATTGCCTGTGAGCCATACAGGTGGATTCTAAGGTAAAGAGGAGAGTGGGGAAGGCCTTGGCAAAACTGGAATGAAGAGGCAGGACGTCCAATCCGCGGCTGAGGGGCAGCATGGCAGCCAGCCTGCCTCCCAGTCTACTGGAGCGTGGGGGAAAGGAGGGTGTGATCTGTTCACCACTTGTCTTCCTTGACAGACTTGAGGTTTTATGAGAGTGCAGGCAACGTCCACACGGCTCACCTCAACCCTGGCATTAAGCAACATGCCTGCCGCATGGTAGCTACTTGATGAATAACATTTAAAAAGTAAATAATGAATGAATAAATGGATGTCTGGAATATCAGGTAGATATGCCACAAGCCAGTCGAGTCACGTATTTCAACCATGGTAAAATGACCTCTGACCTTATGTTGAAACGAAAGCATAGATGAGGAGAGAAGAAAGCTTTAACTGAGCAACTACTATATAAACAAGCCTTTTACAAACATTAAATCATTTAATTTGCAGAGCCACCCTTTTACAGGTGAAAAAACTGAATTTCAGAGAGGTGAAGTAACTGGCCAAGGTCACACAACCAGAAAACGGCAGAGCTAAAATGCAAACCAAAGTCTTCACTTTGTTATTCTCAGATCCAAGGCTGTGGACACACACCCATGCCTACCAGTCATTTTCATACCATGCTCTGCAGACCTCAGTCTCCTCAGAGCCACCATAAGGGACATGAAGACCAATTCGGTAGCACTGGGGACCAAGAGCACAGACTCTCCACCCAGCTTCAACCAGAGGAGTTTTCATTTTCTCTACCTCGCTTATGGAGCTTCCTGATTTCATCCAAACATATAGTTCTTGGGGGAACAAAAAAGAATAAGAAACCATTATACTGGACCATGCTACTTCCTCAAACCAAGCCAGGAGGTACGGTTTGTAGCCTTAACTCCACCGCCAACTTGCTGTGGGATCAGGGTCCATCACTTCTTCCTTCTGTTCTTACACAAGAAATGCTGGGTGCAGAAATCCCATCAAGCTTCTTAACGTTCCAGAGAGAACAAGATTAAATGAAGAGCCCATTTAGTGAATGAAAATGGCTGGGCCACCTTGAGTAACATTCTAGATAAAGTTGTAATTCCATCAATGATGGCAAATTAGAGGAGTGTGATGACTTAGCAGGCAGAGCTCAGCAGAGTCATTGCTGGATGCCTTGACCGGTGACTGCTAATAGCATCCAACAGGACTCAAAAAACAAACATCAGCCAATCTTCTGGGCTTACCTCACAGTAACCAGCACATGACAGAACATGGGGATCTTAGTACACAGTCCACAGAGGCACATCCACTTACCAATAGAGATGCAATACGTGAATATATTGATTCTCGAAGAATTCATAACTGGAGACAATGTCATACTCATCTATGGTTTGACCATTCTTATACCAAGTTACCTCTGGCTTGGGCTGACCTGATGATTAAGCAATAAGAATATTCTTATTATGTGAAACATCTTTAGAAAAGAAAATCACAAAGTTATGAACAAGAACGGGTGATGAACAATAGGGATAAACATGGTGTATATGTCACCTGTGGAACTAGAAAAGCTTCCTCTCATTGATAAAAATGCAACCTTCAACAAGCACTACTGGGCATGTTATGTGCCTAAGAATGATGCTGGGCTGGGGTGGGCGTGGGGCATACAAAATTAATCTCAAGACACTATTAATAAAAATTATCTAAAACTTAGAAAGAAGGCAAAAATGTGGATGGTATCTTTTTCAATGTCACATGGGGGCAAAAGGTCCATCTAAGAGTTATTGAGGGGAATGTACTTTGTTTCATCAATGATTACTATTGATTAAAATTCTACAATGTAGTGAAGTTGCATATAAACTTGTAGATTTTTACTCAATAGATATGCAGATAATCTGTCTAGCAGACAAGATAACGCCACGAATTATGGTTTATTGCCCTATGGGACATTAACCAGTGTTTTACCTAACTCAGCAATCTTATCCTAACATTCCTTTGTTAAGTTGCCTGTAAATACCCAAATGTTCTTTGACCAGGCCTTAATATTTTCTGGTTCTCTTTATTCAAAGAATTGAATAAAATCTTTGAAGGTCACTCCATATTTGCATGGGAGTCACTTTACCTTTTTGAAAATTATACTTTAACAGTGCTCAGAGTTGAGTGTATGTTATGGTACAAAAGAGGGAAGACAAGAAGCCATGTCTTCTTGAAGACGAAGGAGTCTGGAATGTAGGTTTCCCAGGCTGGTGCTGTGCACATGTGACTGATGTCATCACAGAAACTGACCTATGCTTTCTCCCTCAGAAGGGATTCATCCTTCCCTGCTGGTCGTTAACCACATGTAATGCTAGTAGGCTAATCTGGTAAATCCCCCCAGGAATTCCTTTCACCCCTTGGGACTTTTTTTCCCCTCGTGACAGACAGGGCAGGAAGGTTTCCGGTGTGTGCCAATGAGCTTTCTCACTAGCTTCCATGTCATTGAAAATGTTTAAAATGTGCCATCTATACCGGAGGAAAGCCCAGTATTTGGAAGCAATACACCATTCTGAATCCATCCCAGCATCATTCTTGTGTTTCTGTCCTATCACGTGATTTTTGGCGAGCAGCCCCTGAGACCATTAAGAGAAAAGCTCCATGTTCTTCTAAGGCTGTAGAAGGGGGAGAGCTAAAAATGTCAGGGACGCGGGTAAAAAGAAAGCCAGTGAGCCCTGTACCATGGACAGGACCGGAGGGTGCTAGGGACCTTCTCCCTCCCTCTCTATGTCACCTCTAATTTGGGGGTCTCCCAGCTGCACCACCTCCTTCCCCCTCCTCCAAGTAAGATCCCTGGCACCAGGAGCAGACAGACCTGCGTGCAGGGACACATCTCCAGCAGCTGCTTGGCTGAGTCTCCTTCAAACAAATGACTAAACCACTGAAAATGAGCTTCCCTGAAAAACCATCAAGGAAGCTGCTGATCACATTTCATTTCTGCCTCTTCTTAGGCTGGTGTTCCCCTTTGCGTCAATTTTATCACATTCCTTCTTGGGAAGCATTTAATTGATCCTTTTTTGTGTGTTCCTGACTTTTATTAGAGCCAGTACCTCAAGGATGCATGAGCTGAGCCTGGGGAACTCATTCTGATCTCTTGGGCTCCAATTTTTCATTTCAGACTGATCAGGGCTGATTGAGTTCTCCGGTTTCTTACTGGCTGACTGGTTTTTTCCCTTCGTGTGGTATAGAGCTGAATAATCAGCCCCAAGTGAGACTTGCACAGGGAAGTGGTATCTTGTACCTTGTGGGTGGTTCTCTTTTCTCCCTCTACTTGCTGGAAACCTCACCCGAAAATCCTACTCTTGTTTTTTAAGCCTACCTGCAGGTCGCATACTGAGAGCCACCTCCAGCACGTTTCACAAGTATCTGGCTAATGTGCGTGGGGACCGGCAGCCAAGGTTAGGGTCCACCCAGACACCGGGGCTTCCTAGGAAGACAGGGGGCCACTCCGAAGTCTCAGTAGTGGACTTGAGCCCGTCCCTCTATCTGCATGGCTATGGACAAACACCGATAAAGACGGGGGGCTGTGCTCTCGGCTTGGGGAGTCTGGGTGCACAGTCCTACACCCAAACATCCAGAGTGAAAGGTGAGATTTTATTGTGACTTCTGCTAAGGAATGCTACCATTTCAGAGGCTGGCTCTTCTCCTCTCTGGATTTAGAAAAAGGGATAAAGGGGTGAAGAGTTTTCTGTCATCCTTCAAGGTAGACATAATCTAAGTAAGAAAAGAAAACAGCCCACAAGGTACAAGATACCACTTCCACACCCAATTATTTTACTTCTATTTTATTTTAATCATAAATCATTTCTCCCATGGTAGGGACCAGTTCTGGACCACCTCTGAGTTCTTTACTCTCCAGTCAAGGGGAATCCCAGCCCCCTTCTTTCCCTCCACTGGGCATGTTTGTCTTGGTTTTAACCTTTTCACTGCTGCCCAGCATAGCTGAAGAAGGTCAGCGGTGGGGAGACTTGGAGTTTAGCCGGGCTGGGGATATCAGTAAATTGTCTAAAGTGAAGTTATTCACGCCATTCCCATGTGCCACAGGAAACTGAGTGGATTATCTGAGGAAAGAACCAGTGTGGGGGTGGCCTAAATGTGTCTAGAAAGGTACTCAAAGGAATCATCTAGAAAAAAATCATGGAGGATTTAGTTGTGCAATCGGTGACTCAGAGCTAACTTCCCAGGTGATTTTCCCAGGTGATGTTTTAACAATGCTCTTGTGAGTGAAAAAAAAACCTCATCTGCAGGTAGATTTCAGAGGCTGATGAGCTAGAGATGCTTACCCGATATTATGCAACGAAGCAGGGCGTCTGACTTCTCAGGAACTTTCTGGGAAAGCAACGTAGATAAAAAACAAAGTGTGCACCTCTGGGGCCCTCCTGAGTCTGTCATGCTTTCATGCCACATGAATCTGAAAAATAAAAATCCCCGACATCACCATTTGTTCTGGGACGTCTCTGACTTTTCTCAGGAATTCAAGAAACCCCATCGCCCCATAAGTGGTCCTTAGGGAGAGAAGGAGCATGGTCTCTTGGCCTGTGGAAGGCTGGGTGTTGCACTCAGGCTGGCGGGTGGGTTGGGCATCCCTAGGCAGGCTTTCTCACCCACCACTGCTGACATTCTGGCCGGGAATGTTGTCATCGGGGGGGCAGACCTGGGCATTGCAGGATGTTTAGCAGCATCCCTGGCTTCGACCCACTAGATGCCAGTAGCACCCCTCCCACAAGTGGTCACAATCAGAAGTGTCTGCAGATGTTGCCAACGTCCCCAGGGAGGGCAGCCCCGGTTTTAACCAAGCATCCTAGGAGATGACAGGGTGGCCACAGCCCAGACTGAGAGGGAAAACTGCGTGAGCCCATGGCCAGTGCCACCTCTTTCAAAGTTTTTTCCTATTTAGACTCGAAAAGCGTGTGCATGTTTGCCTCCCAAAAGCAGAGTTGATTCAATACAATGGAATCGCTAGGTGGGAGGTATCTCTCCAGGTGAAACCGGGAAACTATTGCTCCTTCTGAGCAGCAGGCAGGTGCCCCGGGGAGGGCAGCGAGTGGGCTGGCATTTTTGAACAAGCACAGATTCATCAGAACAAGCCGGCATTAAACGCTTGGTTAGTCACCAGGTATGCCATTTGACTTAATCTCCTTTAAGTGACCTAAAAGGTTATTAATACCACCTACATCTTACAGACGAGGAATCTGAGACTCACAGAGGTTCAGCAACGTGTTCAAGATCGCCCAGTTCTAGTGGTCGCTCCCTGGGACCCCCTCATGGCCACAGGGTCTGACATCTTCAGGGTGCGAGGTGGCCCTGGAGCTGTGCAGTGCACATCTCACAGCAGCCCTAAGAACATAGGTCTATCTGAACCAGAGGACCCTCTCCGCTCTGTCTCTGGGTACAGTGTTAGCATCACACTGCCAAATCTATCCTTTGTGGAGCCCCAAGCTTGGAAACATTTCACTCTATCCAAACAGTAGAAATTTAGAGACAGAGTCTTAGATTTAGAATCACCTTCCGCGTAAATACATTTTGTGTATTTATTTCTGGTGTGGTAAATTTCCCAAAGATGAGAACTGTGCAACTTACATATTTTGTATCTCCAACTAGTGCATTGGTTTGGACACAGCATATAGTTAGGGTCATCCAAGAAAAGCAATGGATGAGGAGTCAGAAGTTTTAGCTGTAACCTGGTTAGAATCTGTTCCCCCACCTCATGCTTTCATACCATTCTTTGAAGGCAGGGACTGATCTTTCTTTTTCTCACTGTATGTCTGAAACCTATTACAGTTTCAGGTTTGCAGAAAGCACTCACAAACATTTATTCTTTAAATGGAGTTCAATAGTTAAGAACTACTGAGGAGGACTTCCTAGGTGGTGCAGTGGTTAAGAATCCACCTGCCAATGCAGGGGACATGGGTTCGATCCCTGGCCCAGGAAGATCCCACATGCCATGGAGCAACTATGCCTGAGCACCTCAACTATTGAGCCTGTGCGACACAACTATTGAGCCCGTGTGCTGCAACTACTGAAGCCCATGCGCCTAGAGCCCGTGCTCCACAACAAGAGAAGCCACTGCAATGAGGAGCCCATGCACCACAATGAAAAGTAGCCCCCACTTGCTGCAACTAGAGAAAGCCCGTGTGCAGCATTGAAGACCCAATGCAGCCAATAAATTAATTAATTAATTAATTAATTAAAAAGAACTACTGAGAAGAGATAAACAGAGGTTTAAGTTTGTTACATAGAATTGCAAATTGCAGTGATGAGAAATAAATTTGGATAACTAGAGTCAACTAAACAATAGAAAACATGAACACACCATAAAATACAGTCTACCTTTACCAAGACAACTTTGACTTTTCCTTCTCCCATTCTCTTTCTCCCTCTTCCTTAACTTCCCCAGTTCTTTCATTTTCCTTCCTTCTCCCTCCTTGTTTGTACATGGGAATGGGGCTGCCAGTTGTCCCCTCATTTCCATTCTCATCTTCTTACACATGAATGGAATTTTGAGCTTATCATAAGGCCACCTAAGTAAAGTTGATATTTCTTAGCCTGCCTTGCGGCTTGGTGTAGCCATGTGATTAAGTTCCGGCCAGTGGGATGTAAGTAGAATGATGTATACAACTTTGAGGGAAAGAAGTGTGCTCTCCCCTTCCATTTATCCCTGTCCCAACAGCTGAAACGCAGATGTGCTGGCTGGAGCCAGAGCAGTCGTGCTGGCCCACGAAGTAGAAGCTGCATTTAGGGTGTAGCAAAAAGATGAAAGATCCCTAACCTCATGTAGCCCCCAAACCCACCCTGGCTCCTTCTACCCACATTGTTAGGAGAGTTACCTACAGAAATGTCTATTTTATTGACGTCTATCTCTAAAATAACACCAGCATTTACATCCTTAATAATATAATGCATGGCCATCTTTATGGCCATTTTTCCCAATAGAAAAAAAAAAATTAAGGTACTTTTGAAAAATCATACACCTATAGACCAAAATTCTTGGCTATTTACCATGTGACAATACTTCTGTCGTCTGGAACCTACCTCCAGAAGAGAATGGCATGGGCTCTGCGTGCAAGATATCTCATTTCCAAAGGATAATATGTTACCACAAAGGAATTAATACAAGTGTAAGACACTTTGCAAAAAGTTTATGTCTTACTCTGTGTCTTGAAAAATTATGGATATTTCTATCAAAAAATAAAGTTGGCCTTTTAGTGTAAAAACTAAAGAAGAAGAAGTTTTAGTTCTAACCTTTCCATTTGTCACTTCTGATCCTGTGCAGCTTGCGGGATCTTAGTTCCCTGACCAGGGATCGAACCAGGGCCACCTGCAGTGGAAGCTTAGAGTGGTAACCACTGAACCACCTGAGAATTCCCTCCATTTGTCATTTTTGAGTGGCAACATAGCATAGGTGGCTAAGAGTTCTAGAGCCAGATACCCTGGGTTCAAAACTTGGCTCCACCCCCCAGCTCAATAAGCATGTCACAGCTGCTCTGTGCCTCAGTTTCCTCATCTGTAAAATGGAAGCATAATAGTATACAACTATTCTTCATAGGTTGTTGTGAAGATTAAACGAGTGCTTGCCTGTAAAGTACTTAACCCTCTAAGGATTAGAATAACACATATAAATGGCCTAGGAAGAATCTGCTACATAACTGGTTTTGAAGATGGTAATTAGTAGACTTTAAGGAAAGACTTCACTTGTTTCATCTATTTCCTTTTCTGCTGTGGGTTACCACAATGATTTTTTTTAAGCGATATACCAATTAATGTCTCAAAATTTCTGCTGGTATAATATTCACCTGTAATAGTAATTTACAAGACATGACTATTCCCATTGCCGGGGCTACTACTATAGACAGTGAGAGAAGAAAGGACAAATCAAGCCTTCGAAAGCTGGGGTGACGTCAAAGACCTCGTGTGCCATCCATGACTCCTCCCCAGGTGACAACACTGACAAACACACTATTTGACTCACACAGTTGGTTCAGTCACCACATGCCCCGGCCACAGGGCACTGACGATAAAGGAAAGGACGGTTAAGTCAGGCCGTGGATCATGTTTCCTTGCTCCTCCAAAGGCGAGAACCCTTGAAGACAGATTTATCATTCTCTGCTAGAGATGGGTAAGCCACGAAATACTGAAATTAGCAGAGGGGGCCATGGTGGGGTTCACGGACAACCCTGGAGCGATAACAACTCAGCTGGAATGAATAACATTAACTGGAAAAATCTGCATGTTTTTGTTTTTTTAGCTGTGCTGTCCAGAGCAAGTTGTTTTCTTTTTAAAAATGTTTGTTTACCTTTAATTAGACAGAGTCTAAATGCGTACATTTATATGCTTTAAAACACACAAAAAGATGGTCTCCCACAAGCACTATCCCTCCATCTCAGTACTTTCCCAAGAGGAAGGGTTTGCTATCCTTTCAAGCATTTTTCTATCCATTTACACGTGTAGTCATCTAAATACATGTACACAATTTTGTTGTAATATGTCATTAAATTGTACATACTTGCCATGCAGTGGGCCTATCTTACTTATCAAGTTTCGACAGTCTTACTGTGTCAGTCCAACCCATAACGGGCTGCATCATTTTTTTTAATGCTTGATGGTATCAGCAGCACATAAAACGGCAACACCATGCTTCATCTGTCTGTTCTTGTGTTAATGACATGTAGCTTGGCTGGAGTTTTTCAGACTTACAAATGTGTCTCAAAAAACATCCTGGTACATGACCTCTCGGGCACATAGGTGGCTTTCTAGACTAAATACCAAGAAATGGAATTGCTGGATAAGAATATTCACATGTTACATTTTGATAGATACTCCAGGACGGGCAGGACTCTTAACGGAATAGAAGGAGGTAGTGATGAAGGGCCAGGATTCCTGGGTTCAAGGATTAGCTCTGCCACGTTCCAGCTTAACTTCTCTCTTCCTCAGTTTCTTCATCTGTAAAATGAAGAGAAGAGCAGTATCTACTTCATTTGGTTGTTAGGAACACTGAGTACATACAAGCTCTTCTGAAGAGCATAGGAAGCACGTGTAAGTATGAGAGGCTATGAAGAGCTTTGGGTTTAATATCAGCAAAATTACAAAAACCTCTTCCTCTCACATGGGTGGAGAACGGGTAAGAAAGAGGTAATAGGAGAATTCTTTGTACATTTAAAGCCCTCGACCGATGCCAAGTTCTGTTTTGGCTGATCTGCCCCACGCAGATAGCCAGTGGCATGGCTGCTGTCAGCAGGAAGGCTGCTGTCAACCGAAAACTGCTGTCGGGGAAGAGCTCTGAGCCCACATGCAGATGATGGGTAACCAGCTCTTCGGGAGCTGGCAGGAAAGCCAGCTGTCAGTGCTCTCTCACTGGGGACAGGAGGGATTAGGCCTGATGACCCGGCCTAATCCAATGGCAATTGGGTTCCTGAATTTGCCATCGTCGATGACTCCAGATTTGGATGCCACACCCACTGTCACTTAATACCCAGTCCTATGTTAGGGGAAAAGCTTCCTTCCCAAAGATGAGTTCTGGAAATTTGGGGTGGGTGGGGAGAGAGGGGGGTAGATCAGGCGGGGAGAGGTCATTAACGTGTTTCAGGTGCCTTCTTTGTGTCAGCCCCCAGGCTGGGCACTTCATTGACATTGTCTCATTTAATCCTCACATTGAAACTGCCAGATAGGGGTTCTTTCTCGTTTCACAGATGATGAAGCTTGAGGTGACTTTACAGAGTTGATGTAACAAACCTATCCTCACTGCCTACAAGTGGCAGGGCCAGAATACGAGTCCAGATTTGTCCAAGCGCAAGGGTCGTGCTCTTTTTTGGGTATGATTTTAGGGTTGTAGGTGAGAAATAGAGGCAAAATGGATAAATAAATAAGCCCATGAAAAGATGCTCACCATCACTAGTCATGAGGGAAATACAAATTAAAACCACAATGAGATAGCATTTCACACCCACCACGATGGCTATTACAAAACAGAGAGTCAAATGTGGGCGAGACTATGGAAAAAAACAACCCTCAAACACAGCTGGTGGGAATGTAAAATGGTACAGATGCTTTGGAAAACAACGTGGCAGTTTCTTAAAAAGTTAAACATGAATTTACCAAAAGACCCAGACATTCCATTCCCAGGTATCTACCCAAAGAAATGAAAACATGTCCACACAAAGATCTGCACACAAATATTCTTAGTAGGATTACTCATAATAATCAAAAATTGGAAATAACCTAAATGTCCATGGGAAACAACCTAAATATCCAGCTAGTGAATTGATAGACAAAACATGGTCTAGCCATACGATAGAACGGTATGGATAATAAAAAGGAACAAAGCAGGATGCATGGTACAACACGGAGGAAGCCAAAAAGCATTATCATTAGGCTCAGTGAAAGAAGCCAGAAACAAGACACCACACAGTATATGATTCCGTTTATATGAAATGTCCCCCCAAAGCTATCAAGACCAAAAGTAGATTAGCGGTTGCTGGAGGTGGAGGCAGTGGGAAGAACGCTAATTAACAATGAATGTGCATGAGGGTTCTTTGGAGGGTGAGGAAAAACTGATCTGTGGCAACGGCTGTGCAACTCGATAAAGTTAACTAAAAGCATCATTGAATCAAACACTTCGGATGAACTGTATAATACACAAAACATGCCTCAACATAGTTAATTTTTAAAATAGAGACAAGAAGGACAGACAGATAAGCACATAATATTCATTTGGAGCATTGCTTGTGATAGCAAAAGACTGAAAGTAACCTCAACGTCCATCCATATGTACCTGATTACAATATATCTACACAAAGGAACTTTTAATTTTTAACAGCAATGAGCATCAGAAAAGAATAAGGCAGTTCTGTATTCATGATATGGAATAATCTCCAAGATATATCGTTGAGTGAAATAAAGTATAGAAGAGAGTGTAGAGTATGCCATCATAAGCAAAAGAGGATAAATATGTATCATAATATGCTTATTTATACACATAATGATTCTAGAAATACACAAGAAACTGGTACCCTGGTTGCCCTTGGCAGGTGGCCTGAGTATCTGGGGAAAGGATGGGATGCTGGTTGAGAACACTGCTTGTCTCTGCATATCCTTTTGGATATTTTACATTTCTATATGTTACTTAATAAACAAATATAATTTTTAAATATTAATAGCGAGCAACTCCATGTGCCCGAAAGTGGGCCTGGCACATAGACAGGTGAACACACTGAGCTGTAGCTGCTACTTGGCTCTCTCTGGATTTATTCTGAACTTTTTTTTTTCTGGTGAACTAGGGAGTCTTCCCACTCCCCTCTCCTTTAAATCTGTGGCAGTTTGAAGTTATTTAAGGGAGGATAAAAAAAAATAGCTCAAGGTTAAATGAAACCTGTGAGAGAGTTTAGTAACTCCCCTTATTTTACAACTGAAAAACACCCCTGAAGCACAGGCGGGTCAAGTGACTTTTCCAAGGTCACACAGCTTGTCAATGGCACAGTCCAGGTTTCTTGATTCAGATTTTCAACTTCTTATATTGAAAGGATACATTTCTCTGCCTTTCTCGTCCTTGTCCTCCTCCCTCAGGGTAAAGACAGGGAATAGAGGAAAGATGGTGATGCTAGAAATACACAGAACATGAGCGTTGTCATGAGCCCAACTTCGGTGAATTAATTGGTTAAAATCACTTCGGTTTGAAGTTGAATGAGGTGAACTGACTGTTGTGTCCAGCCTAGGCATGTGTCGTCAAGGTCATCACCAAGAACACACGTGGTGAAGAAACTCCCTCTCTGGCTGGTCCTCCGTATTCTCCCAGGCTCCCTGTGTCCTCGTGCTGGCCTTCCCTGCAACAGAAACCCCAGAGCAACTCGCAGTCATCCCTCTTTGGAGGCTGTTTATTATAAATGGACCTAGAGGTGACATCCTGTGGAATTCCGGGCATCAGCTAGTGTAGAGGAAGACCTAGGAAATGTTAGTTTCTCTTCTGTCCCACTCCCTGCCCTGCAACGGGCAAGAGGAACACTGCCCCTGGTGTAATGGACGAAGCCTGGATTAATTATGCTGAACAAACCACCTCTCAGTGAGCCGGCACTAAGAAAGCCCGCTGTGCGGGCCCGGGACACGGTGCTGTGGACAGTGGACCGTGTCGGTCTCCCCTCAGCCACCTCCTCCCACCATCCTTCAACCCAGCCAGTCAGAGGATCTTAGGAGAAAACTTTTGATTTTTGCCTCCATTTTGTTTTCTGAAGAATTCTTTTTAATCATTCTTTTTTTTTTGAAAGTTGCCTTAGAGATAAGCAGCTTCACACCCACTGGCCTCATTCCATTCAAAGGCAGGACTCTTCTGTGGGACAATACTTTAACTTGTCTGGGCTGAAGTACAAGGCAGGCCCATCCTAAATCTTTGAAGTAAGAATGCTGCGCAGTGCTAACCTTATGACTAAGGGAAGAGATGATATGACTTTACAGGCCTTTCTCCAAAATACCCAAAACCTCCCAAAGCGGCAGTTTCGCTTGTCTTCCTAACTCCATTCCACACCTCTCCCATCACTCAAACCTGGTGACGGGTGGGCTGAACTTCCCTCTACCTGCTCTGTAGGCTCTGGTTGGTCTAAACTGATCAAATACTCTTGCTCAGTGATTGGTTCACTAACTAAGGTCTAAGCCAATCAGCACCTGGCTTTCTGCAGAAAGTAAGTTCTGCGGTTATCCAATCAGTGCAAAACTTGTCTTTCACTCTGTCCTCTAACCAGGAGAACGGAAGCGTGTGGACCCCAAGGGAGGCTGATACCAGTTAAGACTGAGAAAGCCAGCCTGAGGTTGGAACCAAAGCCCACGAAAGAGCAGAGTCTCTAGAAATGCAGAGATCGGAGCTGGGGTTTTTAGTTGCAAGAAGAGTTGATTTTTGATTGTTATTTCTAGAAAGCATACCGATGCATCCATGCTTCCCCAGGGTGCCTGAAATTTCTACCATTAGCCCTACATTCCAGATCTCTGTGTCGCACATGCCTTCACCAAGTTACAGACAGAAGTAAAGGCTTTAAAATTAGACAGCTTAATCAAAGAATGCTTCTCCAAGAAAGTTTTAGGAACAACTAACCAAACCAACCTGAGGAATTTCTAATTTCCATTGGCATCCTGTCTCTTTCTGCCATCCGTGTTTTGTTTTGGTTTTTGTTACTGTTGTTTCCTTTGTAGAAAAAGACCACCTTCCATCTCTCTGTGTTCAAATCCCACCAGTTTCAAACCTCAGCTCAAGTACTGACTTGTCCTTGAAACCTCCGTGATAGCCTCAGCTGGAGAAAAGAGCCCCCTCCCAAATAATGGACCACTCACTTCCCCACACTTGGTGTTGCCAGCAGACACGCTCCACTGCAGGCTGTCTGCCTGCAAGACACCTGATGGGTTTATCTTTTGTGTTCTCCACAGCTATTGTGTATTGTGGCTGGGCCTTCATTTCTGAGAAGCAGCAAGTTTAGTGTTTGAAAAGAACAAACGCCAGTAGGTTTTCTTCAGGAATTACAGGCCAAAGAAATGGCTAACGTGGTTTTCAGAGTGCTGGTCCCCCATCGCACCATCAGCATCACCTGGGAACTTGTCAGAAACGCACATTCTTAGGACCTTTAGTATCAGAAACTCTGGGGGTGGGACCCAGGAAAATGTGTTTTAACAAGCTCATTAGATTCTGTTGCACTTCAAAGTTTGAGAACCACTGGACTAGAAGAAGGTCTTAAACCACTGACTGAGGAGTGAATGAGCCTGGTTTTCTAAGAGCAGGATTGAAGACCAAGTGACGGTCAAGGTAAGCTGGTGGCCGCAGATGTGCTGATAGCAGCCATGGAGGAAATGGCCCTGGGAGGGGTAGGGACTGTGTATTCAGAAGTGAACTATCCAGAACTGATGTCTCTTCAACCTGTGTCCATCTCTTTGACCTGATGTTCAAAGTCTCCTGGTGGACCGGAGGGTGGGCCAGGTGGGTGTACATTGGCAGAAACCTCAATGAAGCCTCCAAACATTTTTAAATGTTTTTTTCTCTCATATAGGTTGGGCATTTATTCTTTCATTTTTGCCCCCTAAGACGACATGATCACTTTCTTCCAAGTTTCTTTACATTTCTGAATTTCCAGATTTCCTTTTTGGCAGAATTAAGCTCAGATTAACTGGGATCCTTGCCAACCTGTCAGTAACTCAAGCAAAGAATTTATCCAGATACCCTGACCTGCC
The DNA here is from genome assembly GCF_030028045.1 of Hippopotamus amphibius kiboko. Taxonomy (NCBI): domain Eukaryota; kingdom Metazoa; phylum Chordata; class Mammalia; order Artiodactyla; family Hippopotamidae; genus Hippopotamus; species Hippopotamus amphibius. The sequence goes on from NC_080196.1 coordinate 98,779,543, forward strand.
TGGACAAAAGCTATGGGCTCTCTCAGTCAAGACCACAAGGGCGGGGGCTTCCCTGGTGGCACAGTGGTTAAGAATCTGCCTGTCCACAGATGTAGAGAACAAACATATGGACACCAAGTGGGGAAAGCAGGGTGTGGTGAGGAGGGAGGAATTGGGAGATTGGGATTGCCATATATATATTACTAATAAGAAAAAAATATCAAATTGTACACTTTAAATATATGCAGTTTATCGTACATCAATTGTATCTCAATAAAAGTTCTTAAAGAAAAAAAAAAAGAATCTGCCTGCCAATGCAGGGGACATGGGTTCGATCCCTGGTCCAAGGAGATCCCACATGCTGCAGAGCAACTAAGCCCGTGCACCACAACTACTGAGCCCACACACCGTAAGTACTGAAGCCCGCACGCCTAGAGCCTGTGCTCCGTGCGCTCCGCAACAAGAGAAGCCGCCGCAGTGAGAAGCCTGCGCACCACAAAGAAGAGTAGCCCCTACTCGCCGCAACTACAGAAAGCCCGCATGCAGCAACGAAGACCCAACACTGCCAATAAAAATAAACAAATAAAAAATAAATAAATTAAAAAAAAAAACGCAAGAGCAATAATAAAGATGTTGCTACAGCTCTTTGGAGCTGTCCCATGAGCCCAGCTTGTGGTTCTTGTCTGCTCTGTCCCTTGATGCCTGTCTCACCCTCACCCCAGAACAAGGGAGCCCCCTGTTCATTATGAACCTTCATCACTGACCTTGAAATTCCAGCCTTGGCTCCCGAGATGGTGCACCCAGCTACCATCTCCGCTCAGCCCCCCAACGGCAAGTCCATTTCTGAACGTCCTCACCCTCCACTCCCAATCCCCCCACTCTACAATGCCCATGTCTGGGCAAAAAAGGGAATCAATGCAAGGCTCAACTCTAATCTTTCAGGAGAGACGGGTTTGTGCCTAAGCTTTCATAATAATCACAGACATGATCTTGTACGCATAGATTTACCTTCCATTCCTTTGGATGTGTGAAAACTCCTATTTAAATATAATACTGATATGTATTAAAAAGCATCATCAGATGATGCTGATAAGTTTCTACTTTGCTTTTTTGATAACAAATACATCATCAACCATTTTCAGGCAAATATAATTGTTCTTATTTATTGCGGATGCAATCCAAAATATAATGTTTTTTCTTTTGCTCTCAAATGTTTTCAAGTATAGAGTTTTCCTCAAAATATCTGATTTTCTATGTTATTTTTGTTTAATCATGGCACTGGTGTCAAAATATGTAGTTTCTGTTACTTTAATGATTTATGTTATGAAAGCATTCTGAAATTTTAACAAAAAAAAAAAAGAGAGAGAGAGAGTGAGAGAGAAGCTTTTTAATTAGCCAAGGGGAGGAACTAGTCTGTGTGGAGAAACTACGATGTGACAGATACTTTAGATATATTTACTCATGTAATTCCCCCATCAGTCCTGTCAAAGTGGATGTTGTTATCTTCATTTTACAGGTGAGAACACTGGAGTTCAGACAGGCTGGAAACTGTGCTAAAGTCAGGATCTGGTTCCAAATCTGCCTCCAGAGCCTGGGCTTCATTCCTCAACTCTACCCTGCTTTCCCCACATCCATCCAGATTAGGACACTTCACTGCATCCTCCTTCCATAGGCTGATATCTACAGGTAAGTGTGTGTGGGGTGATGAAAAATGGATTAAATTGGGGGGGAGGGTGTCTTTGCAAGGAAAATGGAATTCCACCCTACCTAAAAATCTTCCCCAAATTGTGATTGTATGTTTTGCAAAAACTTCAAAGGACAATGGAGTGTGGGAGCTAAAATACATTTGAATTTGTTTTAAATCTGGATTTCCAAGATCTGATCATGTTTCTTGGCCATCAGTTGCCTTTTAATACAGGATTTGTCAATTTGCCCATTCAGAAGGCAGCTCACAACATCCGGGGTTTCAGTTCAGAAGCCTTACAGCAAAGAAGCTCATTTGATCTACACTTAGCTGATATGCTGTTATAAAATGTTTTTGACCATTCCTGGTTAACTGATCTTCAAAAATGAAGGCTACCTTTACTTAAGGAAAAGGTTGTGGGAGGGAAATAATTAGAACAGAAGCAGCTCTAAATGCTGCTCTTGCTTTTATCTATTTTTAAATGATTGCCAGATGTCTGTAACTGACACCCTTAATCGGTGGTTTCAGAGTTTGGATGTGTTCATCAAAATGTAATGTGACAGTGCTGCTATTTTATCGATCTTTCTGGGGCTGACTTTTTGCCTTAAATTTTTTTAAAAAATCTAGCAACCCAAGTATAATGTCTTGCCTATAGTTAACAATACTGGACACTTAAAAATGTATTAAGACAGTAGCTCTCAGGTTCAGTGTTCTTAACCCAGTTTTTAAAAAAGGAAGAAAATCTGTTTTAATGACTCAATGAATGTTTGCATCAGCCATTTTGAAATGCCTGATAGCTTTTCAGCAGCTTTCATTCCCGTTGTCAGACAAGATACTGCTGTGTCCCCTCAAACAGTGGAGATTTACAATCATCCAAATAATCCAAATAAAGGGAATAACTTTTAGGCGTGGGTTTGGATTTGTGGCAGGCCCGTCTGCCTGGGTCTCTCACAGTGTCCCATGCCAGAGCAAACTGGCCCCAAACCATTGCCTGGCCTCTGCCCATAGGCTGCAGGCACTGAAGCAGGTTGCTCAGTGAGGGGGAGAAAATAGGAATAACTTTTGACTAAAACACTCAAATGTTTCAGGCAGAAGTTCCCAGGGCCTGAGATACCTGGGTTGTTAACTCAGATTTTCATGCACTTGACTTTGCAAAGCCTTCACAAATCCCTCCTTTAAGTCATCCTAGATGTTTATTTTTCCTAATTATTGAGATAGCCTTGAGGTGAAAGAATCTATTAAAATTATTGTCAAGCCAAAATAAACAGACATTAAAAAATAATAATAGTTTCTCAAAAGGGTCAGAATGGACTGAAACTAAAAAAGGAGAATTTCACCACTTTAAAACCCTGTAATGTACCCAAATATGCTGTATAGACCCTACTTCTTTCATCTTGTTCTAGTTCATAAGGAAACAATCTGCATTGTTCCCTCTTGTAGAAAATGTAAACAACTACATATGTAAAGCACAGCTATTCGTTAGGTTAAAAACCGAAGTCTAGATACTTACTTTTCAATACTTTTTGTCCAAGAGACGTGATAGGGGGGCTGGCTCGGCTGTGGGCTTCCCAGGTTGTGTGTGAGGCATTGACTGGGCGTCCCTGTTCCTGGGACTGGAGATTCAGAGGAGTTACAAGGTTCAGGGTCTTTTCCAAAGTTTTTCAAAGCACAGTTGGCTCTGTTTCCAGAAAAGCTCCTATCTTCCTAAGAGGGAGAATTCCGTGCCCAGGGAAGTTCTGGAAGAGGAGCATTTTTTTTTTCCCTGCCCTTGAATGAACTAGGTCATTCCTGAAGCTGGAGAATATTTTTTAGCATCACTGTGATGAAACTTGAGGGCTGTTTCTGCAGTGGGAGCGACACTTGTTGACGCTGCCGGGGAGGCCCTGGCAAAGGGGCCTGGTGAAATGCAGCCCCGGGGGAGCTGATGAAACCCAGACGAGCTGTCACTGGTGGCGGGGAGACAGCAGCGTTTGGCAGAGCCCATGCAGGACCTCAGGTTCAGGTGCTCGCCTCTTAGAAAAGCAAAATCTTGCTGCCTGATAAAGTGATTAAGGCCAGAGTAACACCAGCAGTTCTCCTACCAAGGCTATCAGGCACATGAAATACACATCGGAAACCTGAAGGGGGTTGGGGGGAGGGGTGGCGAAAATAAGAGTCATGTGTTGTTCATTTAGAACTGGTATTACAGTCGTTCTCTGAAGTTCTCTGAGAAAAGCAGAAGCCACAGCAAGGCAGGATCCACCCTCCTCCTCCAGTGGTCCCCTCCTCTCCCCCACACCCCCCCTTCTCTCTCTCTCTCTCTCTCTCACACACACACACACACACACACACACACACACACTTACACATTCTCTCTCTTCCTATTTTGACTGCAGTAGTAAGAAGAAAAGAGAGGCAGACCAGAAGAAATCCAGAGAAGAAATACCTTGAGCCCTGTTTTTTCAAATGGTCAAGAATCGTTCATGTTGGCAAAGTAGGTTTTATCACGTGGGCATTTCTTTTCTTGAATTTTGTCCAGTTCCAAGAAAGAACATAGAATATCCAGAAGTATCATTCCGTAACCACTTTGCCTCTTTGCAAAAACATTTTAATGTACCATACCTAGAAACTGACAGCTTAGAAGGAAACCTCTTATGAGACTCACGGCTAAAATTAGCAGCTTCAAGTGGGTGACTTTGAAAGGGACATAACTGTAAATATTCACCCCCTACTGGGCACTATAATCCTCAAAAGCAAATTGTTTTAACACAGCACAGTGCATGCATCACTGTACCTTGATGGAATGAAACTTCTCACAGGACGAAAAATCATCATCCAGAATTATTAGGTATCAAGTGCACTGTGGATGTGTTCTGTTTATTTCAGTTGTATCTTCATTTGAGAAGAAAGATACTGAAAAGCTGAAAGACTTTAAAATAACGGGAACACATTTGGGAACACATTTCTATGAAGCAACAGAACACAGAAATTCCACACCTTTGCGATTATGGATATCCGTTGGTTTTATTTAAAGCCCAATCCTCTTCACAGAAGAAGGTCCGTTCCAGATAAGAGGAGATAACTTTAAGGTGAGATTGAAGAGAGAAAGAGGTTGTGATGATAAAAAATAAATGTTATCACACTTAGCAGGACAGGATAAAGCCAGAAGTGTCCCAACACAGTAGATAAATGTGATGTGATCGTGAAAGCGGAGTTGCCTGGCAGCTGGTAAATGGAAAAGTCGACACTGGTTATGAAACTTAATTTTGTTCTTCACAAACAATTTGAAAGACAAACTCCCTCAACTCCTATCACCCATCTCCTAGCAAAATAAATTTGAGGAGCAGTGGATTGAAATATATATTTATTTATATATAACGGATTATATGTCTATTTTTATATCTAATGGATTACTCATCTCGTTAGCCTGCAACCACAGAATTTCTTTTTAATTCTTACATTTGGTGGAGCAGGAATGGAAGAAAATCAGAACCCGAGACCTTGGGATTAAACTCAGACCAGGTCACTGTTCTGAATGTTTTAGGATTATTCGAAGGAGGGGATAGAAGGAGGGATGTTGAAGAGAAAAAAGGAGGGCACATATTTGTGTCCCTCTAATAGCATCAAAAAACACGTGAGTTTGTGATTAAAAATAAAGACCTAAAAATGTTTGGCATCATTCCAAGTGAAGTAGTATGGAATAGAGAAAATACGTTTAGGTAGGCTCTTTTACTGAAGCTATAGGAGAAGGAAAAAAACCTTCATTTGAGAGGAGATTTTTCCATCTAAGGAGCAGGGCTGAAAATGTATTTTTTATCAGTTGTCATTTAATTGCTTCTCTGAAAGGCCTTTGGGGCTGTGTTCATTCCCTGGAGTCTGGAATGAATGGGAGCCGTGCAATTCACCAACTACTCTGGGCTGGCCCGGCACTGGGATCTAGTCAGTTTCCAGCACATCTGAATATTTCAAGCAAACCTGTTAGGCTCTTAAACTGCTCTCCACTCCCATGACTTGGGCTTGGATTGGTACGTGAGGGGTTTACCCCTCACTTTACTCCTCCTGGCACAGGTCTTCAAGTGCTCACATCTAACGCTATGAGTGATGAATGCCCTTCCCAGCAGAGCACATTCTTGGCTGAGGTTTGATACCAACCACATGTCAGGTCAGATCAGATTTTCTGCCAGGGTCCTTGGGCCAAGCTGGAACTGAACGGGTCAGTCCAGCTGCAGGGAGCAGTCCATGTCTGGGGAGGGTCCCCCACCACGGAGAGCAGCAGTTCATCCCCATCCCGGGTCCAGGGGTTCTCAGAGCTTTTGCAGTATGTGTAGTTTCTTGCTCAGTGGATGTGACCCGAATCAGGCCTTTGCAACCTTCATTCAGTTCCCTGTATATTAAACAGCTGCTAGTCACTCAGGTAGGTCAGCTCCACAGGTACTCCTCCTTTCCCTCAAGTACAGTGGCCAGAGAATTAGTCATGTCAATAAGATTCTGTTCTCTTAGTGTTTTTCATTCCAGGGAAGATATTTCTTAAAAATTCATCATGAGAATATTTGTTTTAAAATATTTGCAAAATTAAAATTAAAATTGTGACTTTTTCAGAATTCATATATTTGAGAGGAACTTGTCCAAACATATGAACGTTGTTTGGAATTTGGAATTCATTTTCCCCCAGAGTATCACAATCGTAAATGGTAGTTAGGTTCACAGAACACTTTACAGAATCATTTTACTTAATCCATCATGTTCCTAAAGTACCTATTTCAGCTTCCTAAAACCACAAGTCTCAAAACCAAGTTAATGTTCAATTTAATTGTCATGTCTAAGTACCTGGGAAAAAAGATCCAAACTTCCATGATAAAATCCTGGCATAGTTATTCCCGTGCTTCAGTTTTGTTTTAAAGTAGCCACCAAAAAAGCATTACAACTTTTAGAACAGGAAAAAAATTCCAATTTTCACAAATTTGTAGGTTGAGCCCTAGGTCCAATTTCACAAATACTAAGTCAGATTAATTACTTGAACAGTGTATGAAAGTTTAAATTTTTAAAAATATTTGTGTATGGTATGTATATTAAGTATTTTATAAAAGTTTCATTTTTAAGGCTTTTTTTCTGATTATAAGATCAATACATACTCATTACTGAAAATTACATACCCATTACTAACAATTTTTAATATTTTGATTTTGAAAATTTTGAATCTCCCACCACCCAAAGGTAACCACCATTTTGGTGTATTTCCTTCTACTCTTTTATTTTCCCTTTGTGCATGCTTATACATACAGTTTTCTATCTGTTTGTTTGTCTGTTTATTTTTTTACTTAACATGGGCCTCTCATTAAGAATTCTTTATTCTTAAAGCCTGCATACTAACCTGTCAGATGAATGTGTTCTACTTTATGTAACCAGTGTTCTACTGCTAGATATTTAGATTGCTTATATATTTTTGCTTTTATAAACAACGATGTGGTACACATTCTTGTAAATAAATGTTGGGGCACATCGCTTTGGGCATATTGTCTAAGGATAGGATGTTAAAAGTGGCATTGGTGAGTCAAAAGTCACAAATATGTTAGATTTTGAAATATATTGCCAAACAAAACTCTGTCAGTTGTACTATGTTATGTTTCCACCAGCAGGTGTAAGCCCGCCCAACCTTACTGAGAGAGTAATTACTTTTGGCACTGAACACTATCACTGACAATGTTTTTGCCAATCCTAGAAGCAAAATTTCTTTGATTGCTAATGAGGTTAAATAGTGGTTTGTTTGGGGTTTTTTGTTTTGTTTTATTTTGTTTTGTTTTTGGCTGCTTTGGGTCTTCGTTGCTGCGTGGGCTTTCGCTAGTTCCAGAGAGCTGGGGCTACTCTTTGTTGCAGCACGTGCAGGCTTCTCATTGCTGTGGCTTCTCTTGTTGTGGAGCACGGGCTCTAGGCACGTGGGCTCAGCATTTGTGGCTCGCGGGCTCTAGAGCACCTGCTCAGTAGTTGTGGCTCGCAGGCTTAGTTGCTACACAGTATGTGGGATCTTCCTGGCCCCGAGACTGAACCTGTGTCCCTGTGTTGGCAGGCAGATTCTTAATCACTGTGCCACCAGGGAATTCCCTAAATAGCATTTTGTAAGTTCTTTGGAACTTCTTCTTTCATGAATTGTCTTTTCAATTTTGGGGATCAACTTTGCTATTTGAGTATTTTCCTTTTGGACATATAAAAGCACTTCATAATATAATTTGCTGCAAATAGGCTCTATCTTCCAATCTGTGGTTTTGATACATAGAAGTTATAAATTTGCGGTTGTGATATCTAGAAGCTATGAATTTTTATTTAATAAAAACTACACAGGAAGGAGGAAAGGGAGTTGTTTTTTAAAGGGTACAGAGTTTCAGTTTTGCAAGATGAAAATGTCCTGGAGATGTATTTGACAACAGTGTGAATATACTTACCACTATCACATTGCACACTTAAAAATGGTTAACATGACAAATTTTGTGTTATTTTTTTAACCACAATTTTTAAAAAGCTCTCTTTTTCTTGTGGTTTCTTTCTTTGCTTATTAAGCCCCATCCCTACATGCACTTACTCACTATCCCACTGTCCCAAGGCAGAATAGAGGGTAGAGTACAAAGCAAGCCCTTCTCCCTCTTTTTCATGTTCCTTGGTCTGTGCTCATGTACGAAATCAGCCTGTGCCTTTTTCCTTAACCCAGACACCTAGGATTCTCAGTTTTCTTGCTGCTTTAAGGGCTTCCACCCTTTACAACTAAGAGAGTGATAGGTATAATAGTTAGGATTTTGGTTTGAAGACTAGATTCCCCCCCACCCCGTCAAAAATAGAATGAAATGGCAGTTAGGACTTTCAGCTGTGAGTGAATAGAAAATCTTCTCCCCAAAAAGCAACTATAAAGATAGACAATGTAGACAGCCATTTTAATGTTCTGGAAATCAACCAAAGGCATGCAACAATATGAGAAGCATTTATGGTTGGGAAACATCTCAACTTTGGGTACTAACAGTGGGTCTCTATGACATTCTTGGCTGGAGCTTCTCCCACGCCCCCTCCCAGCTGCAGTGTCACAGAGGTTCTGCCAGGGCAGACTGTGAGCACTGCCGTTTTTATTGCCACTGTTGAAGGGGGCTCGCTGGATTTGGAGCAGTAGACAACACCTGTGCCCAGCAGTGTTATCAGTGGAAGCAACTCTTGGTGGCAGATGAGTGGAGAAGGCCAACAGCTCTACCAGCGTGAGGATGGGATTGAGGTTGGGGCAAGCATCTGTCTGGCTGGGGCTGCATTCTTGTGCAGTGGAAACCAGGAAGGACCCAGCTCTCCATCTACACATTCCCAGCATGCACAGAGGGGACATGAAAGGGTCCAGCAGAAACTAAACATTAGGGCAGACTCAAACATGGCTGAAACTTGAATGCATTCCCCTACCCACACATAGATACATTGGAAGAGGATGGAAATTTTACTGGCTCAAGGCATTTGAGCACAACCTCTGTCCAATCATTGGCTGCCTACCAAGCCACGTAAACACAGGAGTGACTCCTAGGAAACAAAGCTTTAACATTTTTTTTAAAGAAAACTGAGCAGAAATATTTTGTCCACATACTATGAGGGAGACAGATTTCACAGTTTATCTCAGGTAAGTTACTAAACTAAAAAATAAACCAAACAGCAACAACAACCTTGGGGCTTGGGGGAGAAAATTGGAACTCAGAGCTACCACAATATATTATCTAAAATTTCAAATTTTCAGAAAAAAAAAAAAAGAGGTAGGCAAAGAAACAGGGCAATGTTCTCTTATACAGGAAAAAAGCAGTCAATAGAAACTCTGAGTGTTCCCAGCATTACCCTGATACCAAAGCCTGACAAAGACATTACAAGAAAATAAAACCAAAGACAAATATCTTTCAAAAACTTAAATGTAAAAATCCTTAACAAAATATTACCAAATTGAAATGGGCAATATATGAAAAAGATTATGCACCATGACTAGCTGGGATTTATCCAAGTAATGCAAGGATGGTTTAACATCCGAAAGCCATTCAATGTAGTATCTTGTTAATAGAATAAAAGACAAAGCCACATGATCATCTCAATAGAAGCAGAAAAAATTTTGAAAAATTACATCCATTCATGAAAGAAAAAAAAAAAAACCTCTCACAAACTATGAATAGAAGGTAATTTCATCAACCTGATGAAAGGCATCCACAAAACAACAACAACAAAAACCCTCAGTGAGTATTCTATTAATAGTGAAAGATTGAATTATTATTTCCCTAATATCAAGAAAAAAAACAAGGACATGACTTTTGCTACATCTATTCAACAGTGTACAGGTGGTTCTAGGTAGGGTGATGAAGAAAAAACATTAAAGCATCCAGATTGGAAAGGAAAAAGTAAAACTGTCTTAATTCATACATGATAAGATTTTGTATGTAGTAAATCCCAAGGATTCAACTGACAAACCACTACAACTAGTAAATAAGCTTAGCAAGGTCACAAGATACAACTGATTTTTAAATATTAATTTATGTTTCTTTATACTAACAATTCAAAAATGAAATTAAGAAAATAATTATATTCACAATAGTATCAAAAAGAATAAAATACTTAAGAAAAAACTTAAAAGACTTGTATAATGAAAATTATAAAACATTGAAAAGAGAAATTAAAGATTAAATAAATAGACATTCCACATTTATGGATTGGAAGACTCAGTATTGTCAAGATTGCAATTCTCCCCAAATTGATCTATATATTCAACACAATCCCTATCAAAATTCCAGTGGTGTCTTTGTAGAAATTGATAAGCCGATCCTAAAATTTATATGGAAATGCAATGGAATTAGGATAGCTAAAACAAAATTTTGAAAAAGAACAACAAAGTTGGAGGACTTAGACTACCTGATTTTAAAACGTATTAAAAACTCACAGTAATCAAGACAGTGCAATAGCGGCACACTCATATACATGGACAGTCTCTATAGATGTATCAGAATTGGAGAGTCCAGAAATAAGCCCTCACATTTATGTCAATTTGATTTTTGACGAAGCTACCAAGGTAATTCAACAAAAGAAAGGATTGTCTTTTCAATAAATGGTCTTGGGACAATCGGATATCCATATGCAAAAAATCCAAACTTTGAAACTTACCTCATTCCATACACAAAAATTAACTCAAAATGGATCATAGAACTAAGTGCTACTAATGTAGTGCTACAATGATAAACTTCCAGAGAATAACACACGAGAAAATTGTGACTTTGAGTTATGCAAAGAGTTCATATATATGACACCAAAATCATGATCCATAAAAATAAAAATTAGGAAATTGACTTTTACCAAAGTTAAACATTCTTTTGCTTCAAAAGACATCACACACCATGGACTGGGAGAATATACTTGCAAATCATTTTTTATATATATTCTTGAAATATATATATATACATATATATATATATTCTTGCAATCTCTCAAAACTCAACAATAGAAAGACAACCCAACTGAAAAATGGACAAAAGACTTGAAAAGACATTGAACTAAAGAAAATATACAAATGGCTAATAAGCACATGAAAGGATGCTCAACACCATTAGTCGTTAAGGAAATACAAATTAAGACCACAATGAGATACCATTACATACCCAGTAGGATGGCTATAATAAAAAAGACAGACAATACCAAATGTCCATGAGGATGTGAAGAAACTAGAACCCTCAAACATTGCTGGCAAGCAAATAAAATGGCACAGCCAGTTTGGAAAACAGTTTGGCAATTTCTTAAAACAACATATCTTTCCACATGACCCAGCAATTCCACTCCTAGGAATCTACCTATAAGAAATGAAAACACATGTCCAAACAAAAACCTGTATGCCAAAAGCTGGAAACAAATTATGGTACATCCGTCCGTACAATTGAATAATATTCAACAGTAAAAAAGAAAGGACACAGACAGATACATGCTACAACTTGGAAGAAACTCAAAAACATTATGCTAAGTAAAAGAACTAGATGCAAAAGACTAAATATTGAATTGTGCCATTTATATGAAATGTCCGAAGGAGGCAAATTTATAGAGACAGAAAAGATATCAGTGATTACCTAGGGCTGGAGGTGGGAGAGAGGATTAACTGCAAATGGACATGATGGAACTTTGGGAGATGATGAAATGCTCTAAAACTGGCTTGTGGCAATGGTTGCACAACTATAAATATACTCAACATTGTTGAATCATATACTAACATCCAGAGAATTTTATGTAGATTATATTTCAGTAAAGCTTTTTAAAATTTATAATAAAACAGTTAGGATCCCTCGCCTATCCTTTAAAATTTTTTTTAATTTGTACTTTATGTTCTTTCCAGCTTTATTGAAGTATAGTTTGTATATGGTTTGCAAATATTTTCTCCCATCCTTCAGGTTGCCTTTTCACTCTGTTGATGGTTTCCTTTGCTGTGTAATAGCTTTTTAGTTTGACATAGTGTCACCTGTGTGTTTTTGCTTTTTGTTGCCTGTGATTTTGGTGTCATATTCAAGAAATCATTGTCAAGATCAATGTCAAGAAGTGTTTTCCCCAGGTTTTTTTCTAGGAGTTTTATGGTTTCAGATGTTACATTCAACTCTTTAATCTGTTTTGAGCTACTATTTGTGTATGGTGAAATGTAAGTGTCCAGTTTCATTCTTTTGCATGTGGAGATCCAGTTTCCAGACACTATTTATTGAAGAGACTATTCTTTCCTCATTGTGTGTTCTTCGAGCCTACTTATCAAAAATTAATTGACACTATATGCGTGGGTTTATTTCTGGGCTCTATCCTGTTCCATTGGTCTCTGTTTTTATGCTAGTATGATACTGTTTTGATTACTATTGCTTTATAATATAGTTTGAAATCAGGAAGTTTAATGCCTCCAGCTTTTTTGTTCTTTCCCAATATCACTGTGGCCATTCAGGGTCTTCTGTGGTTCCATATGAATTTTAGGATTATGTTTTCTGTTTGTGTAATGAAGTCTTTGGGATTTTTATAGAAATTGCATTGAAATTGTAGATTGCTTTAGGTAGGTATGGCCATCTCAACAATATTAATTCTTCTAATCCATGAATACAGGATAGCTTTCCATTTATTTGTGTATCCTTTAATTTCTTTCATCAGTGTTTTATAGCTCTCCATAGCATGTCTTTCATCCCCTTGCTTATGTTTATTCCTAAGTATTTTATTCTCTTTGGTGCTATTGTAAATGGGATTGTTTCTTAATTTTCTTTTCAGATAGTTCATTGTTTAGTGTATAGAAACTCAACTGGTCTTTGTATGTTGATTTTGTATCCTGCAACTTCACTGAACTCATTTATTCTAACAGTTGTTTTGTGGAGTCTTTAGGATTTCCTACATATAAGATCATGTCATCTGCAAACAGAGATAATTTTACTTCCTCCTCTCCAATTTGGATGCCTTTTAGCTGACCTTCATAGTGACATCAAAAACCATAGGACCTATTTGGTAAACCTGTGACTTTGAATGATTACTTTGGATTTCAATTCCCATGAGCCCAAGAAGCAGATACTCCATGAGTAAATCCTCCTGAACATGATATTCCTCATGACAGACATCCAGAGAGCCAAAAGTCTAAGACAAGGATTATCACCAGCCGCCTCGTGTGATACATGCTCATTTGACAGTGTCATTATGCTGCTGTCTTATGCAACAAGACAGAACATGAGCCTGTCCTTCAGCAAATGTAAAGGTGGCGGGGGAAACCGTGTGTGTCCCAGGGAGCTCTGCAAAGGTCAAGGGACAGAGTTCCTGAACTCTTGTACCACGTATTACCTGCTGGTCATGTAGCCTTGCAGTCATTGATGACCCAAATTCTACATTAATAACATTCATTTTTTTAATTAATTAATTAATTTATTTTATTGGCTGTGTTGGGTCTTCATTGCTGCACACGGGCTTTCTCTAGCTGTGGCGAGTGAGGGCTACTCTTCATTGTGGTGCATGGGCTTCTCATTGCAGTGGCCTCTCTTGTTGCAGAGCACAGGCTCTAGGCACGTGGGCTTCAGTAGTTGCAGCTCATGGGCTCAATAGTTGTGGTGCACGGGCTTAATGGCTCTGCGGCATGTGGTATCTTCCTGGGGCAGGGATGAAACCCATGTCCCCTGCACTGGCAGGCAGATTCTTACCCATTGCACCACCTAGGAAGTCCCAACATTCATTTTTTTTTTTTTAATTTTTTATTTTTTTTGGGGGTACACCAGGTTCAATCAACTGTTTTTATACACATATCCCCGTATTCCCTCCCTTCCTTGACACCCCCCCCCTCGAGTCCCCCCCACCCTCCCTGCCCCAGTCCTCTAAGGGATCTTCCATCCTCGAGTTGGACTCCCTTTGTTATACAACAACTTCCCACTGACTATTTTACAGTTGGTAGTATATATATGTCTGTGCTACTCTCTCGCTTCTTCTCAGTTTCCCCTTCACCCCCCGCCCCCTCCCATACCTCGAGTTCTCCAGTCCATTCTCTGTATCTGCTTCCTTGTTCTTGTCACTGAGTTCATCAGTACCATTTTTAGATTCCGTATATGTGAGTTAGCATACAATATTTGTCCTTCTCTTTCTGACTTACTTCACTATGTATGACAGATTGTAGTTCTATCCACCTCATTACATATAGCTCCATCTCATCCCTTTTTATAGCTGAGTAATATTCCATTGTATATATATGCCACATCTTCTGTATCCATTCATTTGTTGATGGGCATTTAGGTTGCTTCCATGTCCTGGCTATTGTAAAGAGTGCTGCAATAAACATTATGGTACAAGTTTCTTTTGGGATTATGGTTTTCTTTGGGTATATGCCCAGGAGTGGGATGACTGGATCATATGGTAGTTCTATTTGTAGTTTTTTAAGGAACCTCCAAATTGTTTTCCATAGTGGCTGGACCAACTTACAGTCCCACCAACAGTGCAGGAGAGTTCCCTTTTCTCCACACCCTCTCCAACATTTGTTGTTTCCAGACTTTGTGATGATGGCCATTCTGATCGGTGTGAGGTGATACCTCATTGTGGCTTTGACTTGCATTTCTCTGATGATTAGTGACCAACATTCATTTTTAAAGCATAGTAAAGCTGATCTTAAATCAGGGTTTTTGGCAAAATATTGTTTCCTGTTCCTACCATTTACTTTTAGGTTTACATGGTCAATTAAGAGAGTTAATTCTATAATACTTAGATAAATCAGCAGGAAAAGTGTAAATTCCTTACCTGGAGCAAAACTTCACAAAGGAGGTTTCCCCCAACCCACAGCTTTCTGAAGCACAGTCTACCAACAGTTGCCTGTCTCCCTTTCTTGAACTTCAGAGTCCTGTCCAAGCTTCATGACATTAGATCCCTCTCTTGGTGTAAAGGATTCCGGTGGCAGAGCTCTGGGCTCAGTTTTGCCAGCCCAGCAAACTCCCTTCTTTGCTGCCCCCATGAGAGGGCTTATAACTACACCCTTCAGAACATGGCCCTTCTTTCTCTTTACATTTCACAGTCTTCTTTCTCAAAAGTTGTCCAAACCTGTCTTCCTGAGGACAGAAAGAGAACCTTATTCCAGGGAGAAAAATATCATCCCCACCTGCAAGTGTGGCTGCGTGTGATAGTGCCAGTAGAACAACCAGTTAGCATCTGCGTGTGTTACACAGGCACTTCTCCACATTCATTTACTTTATGAGTGTTCACTGGAGTCCATTTGTTTCTCTCCAGCTCCCCCCACCCCCTAGTGATGGGACCATAGCCCACCAACCACCCTTGCCAGGTCAACCACCCTCACCACCACTTCCAGCATCACAGCCGCCATCTGAGGCTGCCAGCAGAGAGCCACTGGACCAATCTTCTAGAAACACTGTTGTTTTTCATAAATCTTCCATGGTTCCCCATCATTAACGGCATAAAGATAAAACCTCTCAGCCTGACGTTCCTGAGTCCTCTCTTGTCCTGTGATGAAAGCCGACCCAGGAGCAAACTCTCCTGGGAAATGCAGGTCCTGTTTCTGGATTATTCTGCTCTTGTGTAGGGAGGATGCCAGCCTGGTCTTCAAACACTCATCCTGCCCAGGCTCTTCAACTTTCTTGTCAGTTTCAGCCGTATCTTCACCTCGGTGGACTGGTAACGCATATGAATCAGAGCTTAATCAATGACTCAGACTGTCGGTAGCACATGTCATCAGCACCTCAGAGGCTTCTCAGGGAGAAGCTGGTGTGAAGCTGGACTATCTGAGAGCTCCTTGCCGGGACCAGAATATCTTGCCCCGTAGGTAGAAATGCTTCCTGAACTCTGCTCCTCCCCTATTGGCCCATCTCTTCATTTTCCCTCAAACACACTCTATTGTCATCTCTCCCATTGCAGCTTTGCTGACACCTGTCCTTCCACCTCCTCCCAGCAGCTCCCATCCCGGCCTTCCTCCACCTTCCTCCTCTGAACTCAAGATATGTCACTCATTTGTTTTGAGACTGAATTCCTCAAATTCTTAAAATTGGTGGTGATGGTGGGAGTTTTTCAGTGAATACTGGGCGGGAAGACATTCTCCTGAATTCTCTTCTTGTACTTGTTTATGGTTTCAATTTTTTTTAATATTATATAATCTGATACATTTGGAACTTGTTTTAGTGTGATGCATGAGTTAAGGAAACAGTTTTACCATTTGCCTCAAAATCAAATTTCCCCAGTGATTCGAAATGCCATCTTCATTATAATTTAAGTTCTCATCTATTTGGGGTCTCTTTTTATGGTTTTACATTCTGTTCCACTGATCTGTCTAGCCATGCAATGATGTAAAACCATTTTAGTACTATGGCATTTTAAATCTATTTTGATATTTGCTAGGGCTGGTCTTTTCTCATTATTGTTGTTTTTCAGAAACTTCCTGGTTATAACCTGTTTACCTTTCCATATGAACTTTGTAATCATCTTGTCTGCTCCCCTCCACCAAACTCCTATTGCTGACATTATCAGATCTGAATTTCAAAAATCATTCTGGCTACAGTGTGAAGAACAAGAGTACATGAGGAAAGACTAGTGAGAAATGCTACTGCATGAGTTCACAAGAGAGGTGAGGGTAACCTGGACTAGGAGGGTGACAGTAGAGATGGAAAGAAAATAGGATCGAGTGATATGGAAAAATTAAAATTGGCAGGACTTGGTGATAAATGTGATTTGGTAGTTTAGGAAGAGGTAGGTGGTTTCCTAGTCTTGCCTGGAGCAGCTCTGGGATTTAGTCCAGTTCTCCAGAGTCCCCAATCTGGATCAATCCAACGATGCACTGTTAGTTTGGGAGTTGCCCTAAAAAGCAGGGTGCCCTTGGGAAAAGACCTGGAGCTCTTCTGTAAGGAGATATCATTGGTTCAGACAAGATACCCCAAAGTGAATTGCCTCCCCCAACCAGTATCAGGTATCAGGAATACCAAACCAGCTTCTAGAGCGTTTCACAGGCTGTGGGGGTGTACCCATGACCTCAAACCTCATGGCTTTAAATGGCAACCGTATATTGAGAGACATTCTGTCACATCACATTTGGGGACTGCAGAGCCAACTTGTGGTTAGTGAAGAAAAAAGGCAATACCTCAAAAGTTTTCTTTTCTTCAGTTCCTCAAAAAGTGCAATTATCATACGATTCCACTCCTAGGTAGATGATACCCAAAAGAATTACAAATGGGAACACAAAGAGAGCCTTATATATTAATGTTCGTAGCGGCATTATTCACAAGAGTCAAAAGGTGGAAACAGCCCCAAAATGTCCATCATCAGATGAATCAATAAACAAAATGTTCTACATCCATACAACAGATGCGGCCTTCAAAAGGGAGGAAATTCTGACACATGCTATAGCATAGAGGGACCTAGAAAGCATTATGGTGAAATAAGCCAGAAACAAAAGGATAAATATTGTATGATTCCATTTATGTAAAGTACCTAGAATAGGCAAACTCATAGAAACAAAAAGTAGAATAGAGGTTACCAGGGGCTGGAGGAAGGGGGAAATGGGGATTTATTGTTAAATGGATATAGAGTTTGTTCGGGATGATGCAAAGGTTCTGGGAATAGGTAGTGGTGATGGTTGCAGAATGCTGGGAACGTAATGCTATTTAATTGTACAATTAAAAGTGGTTAAAATGGTAAAGTTTATGTGTATTTTACCAAATTTGGAAGTACAGGAAAAAATCACTATGTTGTCTAACAGGAACTCATAATATTATAGGTCAATTATACTTCAAAAACAAACAAACATGCAAACAAATTCATTGAAAAAGAGATCAGATTTGTGGATACCAGAGGTGGGGAATGGGGGAGGGGGAATTGGAGGAAAGCAGTCAAAAGGTACAAACTTCCAGGTACAAGATAAATAAGTACTAGGGATGTTATGTACAACATGATTAATATAATTAACAGAGCTGTATGTTATACACGAAAGTGGTTAAGAGAGTGAATCCTAAGAGCTCTTATCACGCACAAAAATTTTTTTCTGTTTCTTTAAGTTTGTATCTATATGTGATGATGGATGTTCACTCAACTTATTGTGATAATCACTTCATGATGTACGTAAGTCAAATCATTATGCTGCACACCTTAAATTTATACAGTGCTGTATGTCAATTATATCTCAATAAAGCTGGAAGAAAAAATGGTAAATTTTATGTGTATTTTACCAAATTAAAAAAGAATATATATTTTAAACTTCTCTTATGAAAGAATGTCATAAAAGAGGCACCTCCCCTCATCACTGAGATAAATTATGATCATGTGATTATGGCCATAAGTCGTATTAGCTCTCTGAGACCTAGGTTTTGCAGAGCAGGCAACATACTCTCTCACCCAAAACAATGCAAAATATTTTGGGAAACAAACTATATAGCCTGCATCTCCGGAAATCCCCTCCCAAGTGGCTAACCACAAAGGGAGGAAACACAGCAAGGTGAAACCAAAAGTTTACAGTCAAAACTTCAGAGTCCCGTGTTATTTCGTTCTGATCAATGCAGTGCAACCGTGCACTCAGGAATGATTCTATTGCAACAGTTAAGCTTTCTCTGCCTTGGTCTTTCTTTATGCCATCATTCAGGGCTAATCTTGTTTCCAAATGTCTTTTTGAAGCAAACAGGTCTAAGGCATTCGATTAAACAGAAGCTATTTAAAACTCATTTGGCAAACCACCTGAATATTAACAGAATTAGGCAGTATCCTTCGAAGAGCTCTGAAGACAGCTAGGGATGAAACTGTGTTACTATTGGCAAAACTGATGCTACAAATAACCGCTCAGCTAGACACTATGAGGTTGCCAATGCTACTTCCATGCAAAAAAACATATATTTTTGTTCCAGAGGACACCCTAAGAGGAATTTGTCATAAAATGTAGGAGCATCTAAATGCAAGAACAATCAATTTATTGAGTGAATAGTAACATGATTTCCAGAAAAAAGAAAGGATAATTGATTAATATTGTATACATAAGTGGATATAAATTATTTATAGTGATAAAATTCTTTGTCAAAACTCTAAACAAGCAAATTTTTCTGACCACATAGTCACTACAATATTAAAGAGTGTGCAAAGGTTCAAGTGTTGGCTCAATGACAGTAAATGAAGGGTAGGAATAAAGGGAAATACTTCTCAAGGGAAGAAGGTAATACCCTTCTAAGTCATTGCTATATATCATGAAGATGTGTGAACTTTGAAATCTACAAGTTTGTGGATATCAATGAGCTTGGGAAGACACCAAGTTAAGGAAGATAAGTATAACAGGATGGTAAAATGAAATTTTCAGCTGAGGTCCCTAAAATAGACACCACATTCTAAAGAGGTACAAGAATACTTAACGCAGATGGCATAATTTTAAAAATAACCACTACACACCCATTAGAAGGACCAAAATTTGGAACACCAACAACACTAAGTGCTGGCTAGGTTGTGGGACGACAGGAACTCTCATTCATTGCTGGTGGAAATACAAAAGGACACAGACACTTTGGGAACCAGTTTGGGGGTTTCTTACAAAACTAAGCATACCATATGATCCAGCAACCACACTCCTTAGTATTTTCACAAAAGAGTTGAAAACTTATATGTCCACAAAAACCTGCACACAGATGTTTATAGCAGCTTTGTTCACAACTGTCAAAACTTGCAAGCAATGCAGATGTCCTTCAGTAGGCCACTGCGTAAATGAACTGTTACACCTAGACAATGGAATACTACTTAGCACTGAAAAGAAATGAGCCAGCAAGCCATGAAAAGACATGGAGGAAACTTAAATGCATACGACTAAGTGAAAGAAGCCAGTCTGGAAAGGCTGTATGATTCCAACTATACGACATTCTGAAAAAGACAAAACTATGAACACAGTAAAAATATCAACAGTTGCCAGGGATGAGGGTTGGGGGGTAAACAGGTGATGCACAGAAGATTTTTAGGGCAGTGAAAATACTGTGTATTATAATGATGGATATATGTCATTGTACATTTGTCTAAATCTATAGAATGAATGCATAACACCAAGAGTGAATTTTAAGGTAAACTGTGGACTTTGGGATGATTATGATGTGACAGAGTAGGTTCGCCAATTGTAACCAATGTACCATTTTGGTGAGTGATGTTGATAATGGGGAGGCTATATATTGGGTACAAGGGGTATATGGGAAATCTATGTATCTTCCTCTCAGTTTTGCTGTGAACCTAACACTACTGTAAAAAAAAAATGAAGTCTAAAATAATCAGTATGAATTGTTTATCCACTTGGAAAATAAAATATTTTTTTAAAAAAACCTACTGAGTGTCTTGCTAGTTAAAGCATCTATAGAAAGATGTCGTGAAGCTAGACACAGTACCTAAAGGGTACAAAATTGGCTTAGACAATGAAGGGGTTCAGAATATGCCTCTCCAAAATATGCCAAAATATTTGGTATAATGATTATTTTAAGCTGAAGACGTTTGAGATTCAACAGACACACACACACACACACACACACACACACACAGCCCTCTGGGAGCTTCCCTTATCTGACTAAAAGCAGTAACTTCTGGGAAATAAGGCTGCCATAAATTCCTCTTCAGGGTGGATCTACTCCCACAAGGGAGAACACAAATAAAACCTGACCCAATTCGCTTCTCCAGGGGGCTGCTATGACCCTGCAGAAAATGGAAAGACTACTCATACCTGTCTAGACAAATGTTATCACAAACTTCCTCAGCCCCCATCTATTTTCCTGAAACCCACTTGCCTTTCCTAAGAAACCTATTTGTTCTTCCCACAAGAAGCCTTTTCTCTCCCCTCCCCTTCTTCTGCCAAATTAGGTATATAATTCTTTAACGCCAACCAATTAATGAGGCAGCTACTTCCTTTGATGGTTCCCATGTGCATACGAAATAAACATTTTCTCCTGCTCATCTGTTGTTTACCAGGGTAATTCGCAGGCCCCAGGTACTGAACATAAGAGGGTAGAGGAAAAGGTAATTTTTTTTTTCCCTCCCCTATAGCAAAAAGGGAAATTTGTTGGCTCAGCCAACTGCAGTGAAGGAAAGGTGAAAAGTGAGCCGGGCCTCAGGGACTATCACAACCAGGGATGGAACACCACTTTCTCCATCTCTCATTTCTGCTTCTGCTTCTCTCAGGGTACCAGTCACTTTCTCCCTCTATGGACTAGATTCTTCCACACAGCCAGTGCGGACATGGCCACCGGGCAGCTGAGACTCATACCTCCCAGGTTTGCCACCTGAAATAGCCTGAGACCCTCTTCATCAAGTTGAAGGTCAGAAATCCCCAGGACTGGCCAAGCTTGGGGAACGCGCCTACCTGCAGCCAATCACTGGGCTGAGGAAGCAGATTGGTAAGAAACTGGGGGCTCCCGCTGAACCACACGTTGAAAAGCAATATTTCTGAGAAGAGAGGGCCACTCTAGGCAGACAGAATGGTCCTTCCAAACAGCATCATGAAGACCTCAGACACATTGTCAGGCCACCTACATGGCTCCCTCGGCATCCCGAATCCCTGGGTGTCTCCCCTAACTCTGGTTTGGCAGGAGTGGGTGGGGAGGAGCAGAATCCCAGCCAGTCATCTGGTGCCTTTTTCAGCTTCTCAGTGCTCAGCTCCCAGAGGGCTAGACCTTTCTCCATTCTATGTTGCTGCATTCAGACAACCTGTGGAAAAATGTTGGCCAGCATCTGAGACACCCCCGTCTCTACCACATCGCTCCTAAGTTTTACCCCCACTCTGCGCTCCCTCGACTCAGTGTTATTTGTCTTAAAAACCCAGACCCCAAACGAAACTGTGCCGTGCTCCTCTTTGGAGTGGCTCTTGGATTAGGAAATTATTGATGAACGGTAATGAGAAGGGACGAAGAGCAGCCCTTGTTGCCCCAGCCCCTGCCCGCTGCCTTCATCTCCCCCTTCAGCTGAGCCCCACTCTGCGCTGTTACCCCTAAAGGTGTCTCTGCACTTGTACAGACTGTGTGCCACGCCCTGCAAAGCTTTAGGGAGATAAATTTAGACATAAAACAGGAAGTAATTCTCTATGTCGCTGAGAATGATCTAAGAGAAGTTATTGCCTCAAGATATCTTAAAGCTAAAGTGCGAGGTGGGGGGGAGCGGTTCTCAGATCAGAATCACCTGGAGGGCTGGTTCAGCCATACCGTCTTTGGCCCCTGCCCAGAGGTTTTTTTCAATGGGTTTGGCGTGGGGCCTGAGAATTTGCATTTCTAAAAAAGCTGATGCTGTTGGGCCAGGGCCCGCACTTTGAGAACTCCTATGACAGAGGCTTAAGCAGAGACAGAAAACCTCTTTAGGCCGCAGGGTTCTCGTCTGAAATTGAAGAGACGAGACGTACTGGCCTAAGTCAGCTAAGGTGCTCTTTAGGGCTGACTTTCCGTGACTATCGTGTTAAACAGGTGACCACATATGTACTCGTTCAAGCTATTCTCATTACCATGAAATAATTATCTTTATTATGATATCATAAAAATTTCCAGGAGCTTCAGGGCTCTGATCTATACACTGCAAAACCTCAGTAAATTAAATTCATTAAAGTCACTCAGTGAAAAGCTTAAATTATAGAATATTTTAAATAAATGCGCTTTTGCTCATAATTTCCACTAGCCTCCTACAAAAAATATTTCGAAGAAATTTTTTCATTGATGGAGCTTTACAAAACCAATTAATGATTAGCATGTAAGGATTAGCAAATAACTAATGTTTAAAGGCCTTAAGTGTGATTTAAACTGTTGGTTGACTAAACATGTACCTTCTTCTCCCCTTTCCCTCAACCAATAAATAGTATTTACATTTTAATTTAATACAGTGTCCATTCTCCTGAAACAGCATTGTTTGTTCTCTACATCTAATTTGAACATATAACTAATATGTTACAATTTGAACCTTCATTTAAAAACTGCCCTTCTCCCCCCCACAAATAACCTTATTTGTATGTTAATTTGCTTAACTGGAAGTAGTCCATGATCTTGGAACAGCTGTGATCACCATCCAGGGCTCATCTTTGATCACTTTTTTTTTTTTTTGTGCTCTCCTCTGAACCCTCATGCCCTTCCACTTAGAACCTTAACACTGAAGGGGGCTTACAAAGCATCTAGTCCAGACCCCCAATCTGAGCCACCAAATGTGTCCTCAGGGTACCACACCAAGGAATTCCCAGACTCTGATGGCCAGCCGGAGCAGTGAGGAGTTTTGCATCAATTCTTGGCACATAACATCACGTGCAGAGTCTACTCAGATCCCTCCGTTAGTGACCCCAATAAACTGAGAACAGGTCACACTTGGGCACCTGGAGAAGAGCCAGCACTGATGTATTTAATCACCTTTGCACCTGAGCATGCACACCTGCCAAGGCTGATGTTGTCATTCCACTGGGAATAGTCAGAGTTGTCACATTTTTAAAAAACTATAAATTATACCAGTATTACCCAGGAAATAATCATGCCTTCACTGGTCAGATTCCTTTCATTCTCTGAGTCCACCATCCCTAATTCCAGAAGTTTATTGCTCTATGTTCCTGGCCCATCTCTGAAAGCTTCTGAACTGCATACACCAATATAGAAATCCCAAGGTCCCAAACTTTGCTTTGCCACTTTTTTATGTTTATAAAATTTATCTCCTCAACTAGATCATAGGCTTCTAGAAAACAGGGGTTCTACTTTATATTTCATGTCCCTTGTCTGCTGTGTCTGAAGGGATAGCCAGGATCTGGAATCCCAAGTCCCCTTGCCAGTGTCTGCTTTGTTCCCAAGGGACATATGTATGGAAGAAGGACATGTTACATAGGGGACATTGCAGGCAGTGTATTCTCTTTATTACTGGTTAAGTCATCAGCCAAAATCCTTATGGTGAGACTCCAATTTGATTGAATGGCAGAGACTAACAGGGAACCCCTACTTTACCTCATGGCTTAGAGTAGAGCTGGCCTCATCTGCTCTCTCCATACTTCCTGTCTTCCAGATGCCACCCTGACCTCACATTGCCTTTCAGCTGCAGTTCTAAATCCACCCCACCCAGTCTAGTTGGCCTTGGTTCTAGGGACCTAGGGCTGGAGTAGGGCGATTACAAATAAGATGGCAGGATGCAACAGGACCTAATAAGCAGACTGAGCCAGTACATATACAGAAGAACAGAAATACAAATACCAAGGAAGATAAAAATGACAAAAGACTGGCTGAAGGTAAGTCAGGATCAATCAAGGGATGATGTACGTCTACCATCTCGATGATCCTTTAAAGGTAAACGAGCTAATTTTTCATGCACCAGTGCTATGGTCCCTTTTTCCCTTTTTTTTTTTTTTTTTTGGCTGCATCTCTCAGCATGTGGGAACTTAGGTCCCCCCTGCCACCCAAGGATCGAGCCCGCACACGCTGCCCTGGAAGTGCAGAGTCTTAACCACTGGACCACCAGGGAAATCCCAGAGCTATGATCCCTTGATAGAGATACTCTTAAAAGCCCTGGCTCTTTGGAATCCTGGCTGGACAGGTCAGCTCTGAGCCCCTCTTGGGAAGGGAGAGGAATCCAAGTGGGGACTAGGGATGGGGGAGGAGCAGTGCCCGTGTTGGGAGGTGGGAGGAGCTGAAGGAATAAGCAGCCTTTCTCCCTTAGGAATGAGCCTAAGAGGTAGCTCTTCCCCCTTTCTCCTGGACCCTCTACGGGTCTGCTTTGTTCTGCCACTTTTAACGTTCTGACTGTGAAGGGAAAGAGAAAGAATCAAGTGGCCTTGGGGAAGCTGGTCCTCTGACTCTCATCAGAAGTTCCTTTACCACTATGTCCTTGGTTTCATCATTGACAGACACGGAAGAGCTTGTTCTCCAAAGGTGGAAAGAAAGGCAGAGATCCTGTGCTCTCCCTAGAGCAATCAATGGTTCTCAACTTGGTTACATATTAGAAACAGATGGGAAACTGAGAAAAAATTCTCAGCGATCAGACAGCATCCCCAAACCAATTAATTAAATAAGAATCTTGGGTGTGAGACTCAGACACCAATGTATTTTAAAACTCCCCAAATGCTTCTAATGTATAGTCAAGGCTGAGCACCACCACCCTGGAGATTAAGCATCCCTTCTGAAACCTGGCTTTATATTAGAATCACTTGAGGGACTTTTAAAACTTTTAAAAAAAAGAAAAGAAAAACTAAAGACCCCTCAGACCAATTAAAATCAGATCTCTGGGGACTGTGAGCCAGGTATCAGGATGTTTTTAAGGTTTCTCGGGTTTTAAGGTTCCTTTGTCTATGTGGTAAACCATACACAACATAAAGTTTACCATTTCAACCATTTTTAAGTGTACAATTCAGTGGCATTAAATACATTCACAATGTTGTGCAACCATCATCACTATCCATTTCCAGAACTTTTTCATCATCCCAAACAGAAATTTTGTATCCATTAAACAATAACTCCTTATTTTCTCCTCCCCCCAGCCCCACTGACTTCTATTCTACTTCCTGTCTCTATGAATTTGCCTATTCTAGGTACCTTATATAAATGGAGTCATACAATATTTGGCCTTCTGTTTCTGGCATACTTCAATGAGCGTAATGCTTTCTAGGTCTCTCCATGTTGTAGCACGTGTCAGAATTTCCTCCGTTTTTAAGGCTGCATAATATCCCATTGTGTGTATGTAGCATATTTTGCATTTCCATTCATCTGTTACTGGACATTTGAGCTGTTTCCACCTTTTGGTTACTATGAATAATGCCACTACAAATATTGGTGTAGAGGGATCTGTCTGAGTCGCTGCTGGCAATTCTTTTGGGTATATTCCAGAAGTGGGATTGCTGGATCATATGATAATTCTATGTTTAACTTTTTGAGGAACCGTGATACCCTCATGTGATTCTTATGTGCAGCCAAGGATGAGGAACAGTGATATGGCCGGCATCCCTCTTACATCCTGAGAGAGTACGGATTGGTAGTCGGTAAATATTATTGGATTAATTTCTTCATAAATTGCGTCGGAACCCAATGCAGTCGTTAGTGTTACCAAGTCAAAAGACTGTTGGATGGATTAACGTAGTTAGCACCCTTCTGAAAACCCCAACAAAGTATCTCCCTGCCACCAGAAATATCACATCAACTGCAGTTCCTATCTTCAATTGAAATGTGTCCCCAGTGATTTGCTAGTGCTGATCATTTACATATCAGAGTTTCTGATTTGCTTTGTAGATAATAAATGATTGGCATTGTAGACAGTAAATTAGACCCAATTCAAGACTTTTCTCATCGCCGTATCTATCATGGTACCTGGTATTATTCCTCAGATACATTTTCTGGAATAGGAAGGAGAGAGTGGCAATGTCTACGGGAGTGTGTAGTACACAGGAATGTGTTCCATCTCACAAAGCGCTGCTAAACTAGCCACTGACAGCTTGTATGTGAGGTTTGGTTTTGTTTTTTTCTCTCGCTGCTCCACGTGGTACTTTCTCCCCCGTATTTTCAGCCTTCCTTCTTGCTGCCAACAGAGTACTCACCACTCTTTCTTTGCCATAAGCAGAGATTGGATTTAGTCAACCTTGTACTCTAAGCACAGTAAGAAAGAATTCACAAAGATGTAAAACGTGATGGGTGTCCTAACTAGCTCATCTATCTGGATTATCTACGCCTTTGTCTTTGACTAAGGTATTTTGCAACTCTGAGAGATAGAAGTTGTAGCAAACTGATAGTAATGCAAATAATTCTTGATTATAAATAGATAAATTCGGGGGTGGGGGGGAAGTTCAATGGATTTCCCTCCTCCACTGTGGAAGAAGCTGCTTTGCATCTATTAAGCTAATTCATTGCAGCTCTCTGCTGGGCTTACATATTTATCTCCTCTTTGGATTCTCCTTTGAAGTGGTTGTAACACCTTTCTGGTTCCCTCATTCACTAATGTGTTAAATAAAATCTTTGACTTGTGTTCACTGTACATTCATTGAGAGTCATGATTTTAACTTTCTAAAAAACCACCTTATCCAAAATCTGAAACACCAAAAACATCAAGTGTTGGCCAGATTGTGGGGCAACAGAAATTCTCATTTATTGCTGCTGGGAATGCAAAAGGATCCAGCCACTTTGGGAAATAGTTTGAGGTTTCTTACAAAACTAAACATACTCTTACCCTGTGATCTAGCAATCATCCTTCTTGGTATTTACTCAGAGGAATTGAAAACATGTCCACACAAAGCCTACACACAGATCTTTACAGCAGCTTTATTCACAGTTGCCAAAACTTAGACACAACCAAGATGTCACATCTTCAGTAGGTGAATGGATAAATAAACTGTGGTACATCTAGACAGTAGAATATTATTTAGCACTAAAAAGAAACAAGCTATCAAGCTATGAAAAGACATGGAGGAAACTTAAATGCATATCATTAAGTAAAAGAAGCCAATCTGCAAAGGCTGTATGATTCCAACTATATAACTTTCTGAAAAAGGCCAAAATATGGAGACAGTAAAAAAGACCAGTGATTGCAAGGGGTTGGGAGGGAGGAGGGATGAACAGCAAGAGCACAGAAGATTTTTAGGACAATGAAAATACTCTGTATGACAACATAATGGTGGATACATATCATTATACATTTGTCTAAACCCACAGAATGGGACTTCCCTGCTGGTGCAGTGGTTAAGAATCCACCTGCCAATGCAGGGGACACAGTTTCGATCCCTGGTCCCATATGCCGCGGAGTAACTAAGCCCATGCCCCACAACTACTGAACCTGTGCTCTACAGCCCACAAGCCGCAACTACTGAGCCCACGCACGGCTGAAGTCCACACGCCTAGAGCACGTGCTCCACAACAAGAGAAGCCACCGCGATGAGAAGCCTGCGCACTGCAACGAAGAGTGGCCCCCACTCGCCGCAACTAGAGAAAGCCGTTTGGCAGCAACGAAGACCCAACACAGCCAAAAATAAATTTTTAAAAATAAATAAATAATAAAAAAATAAAAATAAAAATAAAAAATAAAATAAACCCACAGAATGTACAACACCAGGAATAAACCCTAATGTAAACTATGGACTTAGGCTGATTATTATGCCTCAGTGTAGGTGCATCAGTTGTAACAAATGTACCGCTCTGGTGGTGGATCTGATAATGGGGGAGGCTGTACCTATGTGAGGGCAGAGGGCACATGAGACATCTCTGTGCCTCCCCCTCAATTTTGCTGTGAACCTAAAACCTCTCTCTCTCTCTCTCTCTCTCTCTCTCTATATATATATATACAGGCTTAATAAAAACAAAACTAAATGAAAATCATCCCTTTACAGTATTTGGCACAGAGCCTGGCACAGGTAGCTATCCAGTTAATATTTGTGAATGAATGAATGTAGATAAGTAAATGTAGTCTCTGCCATGGATGATGTATCATGAAGGAAGGGTATGGACTCTTAACGCAACGCTTAGCTGCTATGCTAAAGTTGAAATTGAAATGGGAAAATCCCCCCAGTCCTTTGGGAGATGACGGCCAGAAGGGGCTGCAAGGGAAGTGGAGAGCCTTGTGTCAGAAAGCGGATTGTGTGGACTCAACAAAGAGGCTGAGTCAGGGGTCACAAAGGGTGCTGGGCATGGAATAAGGTGGGAGACAAGGAATGCCATTTAGGTTACAAGACTCCTGTTTCCTTTCCCCCTGTTGCATACAGATCCCAGGACCTCTGGGTTTTCTCCTGCACTGGGCCTCTGAAAATCTGTCCAGATATAAAATAATGGCACTCTGGCCTTTTTGGTTAGAGTACCAACTCTAATCAAATCATGTAAAGGAAAAAAATCTGAGTCAGCTTCCAGATGTGAGTGTTTTAAAGATGACATCAATGGATTTCTGCAGAATGAAACTACAGACTTCCTGCAAATTGTCTGGATTCACAAAGCCCTATGTCACTTTTAACTAACGAGGAAGAACTCCCAAGTACGTCATCTGTAGACATGCATGAACTTTCAAGGGGCATTTAAAAGTCAGATCTCCACTCTGTTTTTCTCCTATCATTACAGAAATGTAATGGTTGATATAGAAAAGGCACCTGAATTAGTTTACTTTTTAATATTTAAATTTTATTGGAGTATAGCTGATTTACAATGTTGAATTACTGTTTATTACATTTTTCCAAATTAACCTGGCAACTGTGAGAGTACTAATAAACAGTGAGTCTATTTCTCCCATACACTTTCTATCTGTATATATATTCTCTCTCATTTAATTCTCATAACAACCATTTGAAACAGGTACTATTATCTTCTGCACTTTACAGATGTGGAAATTGAAGCTGAGAGGTTAAGTAACTTGCCTAAAGTCACACTATTAGTGACTGGCAGCATCAAAATTCAAATTCAGAGCTAACTCTAAAGGTCACATTCTTTCTACGGTACCATCAGGCCCCATAAGAGAACCACAGGAGTGAAATTACATAAGAAAATATTAACATTTGATTGGGCGGAGAAAAAGACCAGTCATAAAATGCAATGTTAGTCCAAGGTAGAGGTTGGAGGGTGAGAGGTGGGGTGAATGCACAAGATATAAAATTGCTGGGTGAAAAATAGGGCCCCGACTAGAGTGAAATGAAGGAGGCACTTGTCTTGGGGCAGAGAGGAGAAGCAGGGGAGGGGGTGGGAGGTTACTGACACCATTCGTATCCAGCTGAGCTGTAACTGGATAAAGATGCACCTAATCAAATTGTGAAGGATACTCACAGGGTAATGAATGAGCAGGAGCACAAGCAAAAACTTGCACAAAGCATACTTACAAAAAAGTCCCCTGAATCTCAATTTTAAAAGACTAGGAGAGAAATGCAAGTCAAAGCCACAATGAGGTATCACCTCACATCGGTCAGAATGGCCATCACCAAAAAAATCTAAAAGCAATAAATGCTGGAGAGGGTGTGGAGAAAAGGGAACCCTCCTGCACTGTTGGTGGGAATGTAAATTAGTACAGCCACTATGCAAAACAGTATGAAGCTTCCTTAAAAAACTAAAAATAGAACTACCATATGACCCAGCAATCCTACTACTGGGCATATACCCTAAGAAGACCATAATCCAAAAAGAAACATGTACCACAATGGTCACTGAAGCACTATTTACAATAGCCAGGACATGGAAGCAACCTAAATGCCCACCAACAGATGAATGGATAAAAAAGATGTGGCACATAGATACAATGGAGTATTACTCAGCCATAAAAAGGAATGAAATTGAGTTATTTGTAGTGAGGTGGATGGACCCAGAGTCTGTCATACAGAGCAAAGTAAGCCAGAAAGAGAAAAACAAATACCGTATGCTAACTCATATATATGGAATCTAAAAAAATGGTACTGATGAACCCCGTGACAGGACAAGAATAAAGATGCAGATGTAGAGAACGGACTTGAGGACACGGGGTGGGGGGTGGGGTGGGTAGAGGCAAAGGGGAAGCTGGGACCAAGTGAGAGAGTAGTATTGACATATATACACTACCAAATGTAAAACAGATAGCTAGTGCGAAGCTGCTGCATAACACAGGGCAATCAACTTGATGATGGGTGATGATTTAGAGGGGTGGGACAGGGAGGGTGGGCAGGAGTTGAGGGGGGGATATGGAGATATATGTATAAATGCAGCTGATTCACTTTGGTGCACAGCAAAAACTGGCACAACAGTGTAAAGCAATTATATTCCAATAAAGAGCTTAAATAAATAAATGGGAGAAATGTATGTGAATTATATCTCAACAGAGCTGCTTAAAAGTTATGCCAATAAAAAAAGTCAAATGTCACTTCCTCCTTAAAAAAAAGAAGACTAGGAGACTAGACTAATAAGGACCAGACCAATAAAGACGAGAAGGCTTGATTTCTATAATTGGTACCTGCAGGTAATAGACTCTAATATTTGTTCACTGACTGAGGACAAAACCAGAAGGCCCTGGAAGTAACTGGAAAAGGTTTACCAAGTCAAACTGAGTATGAAACAAGCATTTGCACTTGTTAGGAGAATAGCTAGCATTTATTATCTACTATGTGCTAAGCAGAGTTAAGTGATTTATGTTAACTCCTTTAACTCTGGTAACAACGCTATATACACTATATTTTCAGTCCCATTTTAACAGATGAGGCAGAGAGTTAAGTAACTTATTCACAGTCATAAAACTAGAAGCTAGCAGATCTTCCTGGATCCAAAGGTTGTGCACTAAGCCATTATACCGCATTCTAAACTCTGAACTTACTGGATTTTTTAAAAAAAAATCACTGGATAGTGACTACTTGTGCTAGAATGTGGTGGAGGCTGTATGCCTCCAATCACCTTGAAAAAATGTAGTGAGAACTTGGGTGTCCAAATTATTACTACAGGACTTCCCTGGTGGTACAGTGGTTAAGAATCCACCTGCCAATGCAGGGGACACAGGTTCCAGCCCTGGTCCGGGAAGATCCCACATGCCACAGAGCAACAAAGCCCGCGTGCCACAACTACTGAGCCTATGAGCCAGAACTACTAAAGCCCATGCACACAGAGCCGGTACTCTGCAACAAGGGTAGCCACTGCAATAAGCCCGCCCACCTCAAGGAAGAGTAGCCCCCCCCCGCCCCGTTCTGTTCGCAGCTGCAACTATAGAAAGCCCGGGTACAGCAATGAAGACCCAACACAGCCAAAATAATAACAATAACAATAAATTTCTAAAAAAGTTACTGCTACAGAAAATCCTGCTGTCCCATGCTGTGTAAAAGTTAATGGCATCAGCAATTGGGTTAGGAAGCCTTCAGTCTGGGGTCGACCTGGCTGGTCACACTTCCTAAGTTACTTGCTCGCTTTTGTCCAAAACTACCCTCTAGTTTTCAATATGGCAACGGCCTCGAATAATGCTAAGACTGGGAGAGCCAGCTCCGGCGCCGTCTGCATTTGTTATTTCATCTATTCTGCATCCTTCCAAGGAAGAGCACCCTCTATAAAGTCGCCTGCTTTGATTTATGAAGATTGTGGGTGGCAGTCTGACTCGCAAGAAACCAGATGATCCCCGCTAAAAACAATCATTTCCAAGATCTCATTAGGTTTAAATAACCACGGCCCAGTTTTTTAAGTCTAGGCACCGATTTCAGGCAATTTCCATTAAGTATCTGGATTTCCGGCACCACTTCCCTTAGCAATGCCATACACATCTAATCCTAAAACGGGGAAGCCTCTGCTGAGGTTGCCCAACGCGGGCGCCGGTGGCGTCGCAGGGCGCACGCAAGTCCCTGAGTCAGCAGAGCGCGCCTCTGGAGGAGCGGCCAGGCCCGCGATGGAAAGCCGCGTGCTCCCCTCCTTGGCGTGAGGCAATCCTCCTCCCACAGCCTCGGGAAGCCCCCGACGCCGCAGGCTTCCTCGCCGTAGCTGAGCCGCCCGGGCGTAGTTCCTCCACCGCTTCCTCCTCCAGCTGCCACCACCAGACCCTTCCTGCTCAGCCGCGACTCCACCTCCCCGGGTTCGAAGCGCGCGCCTCCTCCGCGGCCCACAAAAGGCGACGCGGGCGGGGCAGGAGAGGCAGGGGGGGGGAGGCGGGCCGCCGCGCGCACGCGCACAGTGGGCGGCCCCGCCCCCGCCCGAGGCCCCGCCCCCGGAGCGGCCGGCTCGGCCGGCCCGCCGGGCTCCCCCAGGCAAACCTGTCTCTGCGGGGCGGGGAGCGGAGCTTCCTCCTCCGAACGCGGTGCGGCGCCGCCGGATTCGTCCTTCCGCCCCTGCCTCCGCGGCGCCGCGGCGAGCGAGGGGCCGAGCGGAAGGTGGTGCGCGATGTGGCCGGCGGGAGCAGCGGCCGTCGTGGGGTCTCCGGCGTGGGACACGTCGGTGTGCGGGGAGTCGCAGCAGGCCTCGCCGCCCCCGGGCTCGCAGCTGCCGGCGGCCGCGCCCTCGGGGCCGCCGCTCCCCGTGGCAGCCGGCGCGACCCTCAACCGCCTTCCGGAGCCGCTGCTGCGGAGGCTCAGCGGGAGCTTGGACCGAGCGCCGGAGGGCCGGGGATGGAGGAGGCTGGCCGAGGTGGCAGGGAGTCGGGGGCGCCTCCGCCTCAGGTGCGGCCCCGGGGCCCCGGGGAGTGGGGGGAGGTGGCGGGGTCACGTGGGGACGAACTTGGGCCGGGGGCGCGCGGGGAGAGTGAGGTGGGCGCGGGAGCCGGAGGATGGACGCGGCGATGGGTGAGGTTGGAGAGCATTCGGGCCGCTTGAGAGGGTGCAGGGGCCGCTGGTGGGAAGGCGGTGGGAGAACTTAAGCAGCCTTCCAAACGGAGAGCCTGAACACAGGAAAGCCCTGGGAATGCAGAGATTCGAGGCTGAACTCCGGCCGTCCACACCCTTTTCCTACCCTGCTTCCCTTGAGCTGTAAGAGAGAAATCGAGGTTGACCAAGGAGAACATAAGGAAAGCTATCTGGAGACCACTGCGTTAGGGCGGTAATTCCAAAGGATTAAAATACACAGACCTAGAAGACCTAAGGAAGGTTAGGAAGGGACATGCAGATAGAGGGATAATGAAGGTGAAGGGTTTGAGATGCAGGAATTCATGAAGGTTTTAACATAGATGTAGAGAGAGAAGGATGGTGGGAAGACAGAAACTAAACTCACCTCCTTCCTCCATCAAACCAGCTTGACAGGTTTTCTTCTTGATTTCAGCATGACTATTAAACTATAAGTAAAATAGTATAGTAAACGCAATTACCAAGCTTGGAACTGGACTCAAGACTCCTTTACACTCTTAAGAATTATCCGAGGACCCCAGAGTTTTTAGTGTGGGGTTCTATATGTTACATACATACAACATATACTGATATTACCATATTAGAAATTAAAATTAAGAATTTTTTGATATTTAAAAAGAATAATTCATTACATGTTAACAGAAATGACATGTTTTTGTGGAAAAAACAAACTTTTCCAAAACAAAAAATTTAGTTAGAAAAGTGGCATTGTTTTGCGTTTTGAAAATCTCTTTAATGTCTTGGCCTAATCCCAGAGAACCGGCATCTTTGACGTGCTTCTGCACTCAGGTCAGGTAACACTGGATCCTCCCATGCCCACTCGTGAGAGAATGAGTGAAAAAGATAAATAACAGTATTATTATGAATGTCATTTTGACCTTGGGGATCCTGTTTAAAGGGTCTCAGGAACTGCATTTGGGCTTCCCAGACCACACTTAGAACCACTGCTCTAGATCATTGTTATGATTGGGGTCTGCCTTTGAACCCCTTAGCAGTTTCATTAACTTCTCATATGACTAAACTTTGTCTTGTACTATAATTATTTGTACATGTCTTTATAAACGCCTCGAGAACAGGAACCATCACTTAAAGATCCTATGTGTTATGCATAGAAGCTGTCTTAGACACTCTATAATTTTGAATTGAGAGGGGAACTGTTCATTCAGAATTGGGTTTTTGGAGTGCCCAGTTTTAGCAAAGTTTCGGAAGATAAAAAGATGTCCGATATTTAGCTCCTACTTATAAAGGCTTATGCGGTCATAGACTGTTATTCTGAGACAATTGCAAATAACATGTTAGATGCTCTGTTGGGTGTGAAGAGTAACAGCAGGTTTAACCCTCGCAACAACCTTGAGTTTCAAAGAGTTTGAGGTTAAACCAGAATAATGATGATTTGGGATTATTTGGCCGTTCGGGGGAGTGATGATGTGAGGATGGAATCAACAAGTGGTAAATTTGCACAGTTGAGCAGATAGATGACATACATTTTCTTTTCTTTCTTTTTTGGCCACACTACACGTGGGATGTTAGTTCCCCTGCCAGGGATCAAACCCCTGTCCCCTACATTGGAAGCGTGGAGTCTTAACCACTGGACTGCCAGGGAAGTGCCCTTTTTTTTTCTACTGTTCTAGGAAGAACACATTGTGCTTTTGGCCATGCAAAGAAAATCCAAAATACGTACTATCATTCTAGGTCCATAGATTTCTGGATTTCTAGACTTAACAATAATATAAAAAGTTGTCCTCTTTGTTGGGGTGGGGGGTATCAAATTACCAGATCTGTGATTGGTTAATTTGTGAAATTAACCACTACTCTAGTTAGGGAAGGCCCTGGCATTTCCTAAAGAGGGTGCTCCTGAAGTGAGCACTCCTGTTTGGCCATGAAGAAGGGAGAACAACAGAAAGGCCCTGCCACTGAAGAGACGGATGAAATCTGAAAGTAGTGGATACCTGACCGCAGGTGTTCGGTTTTCCCCCCCATGCCTTCTCTTAAGTTTTGTTAAAGGCTACAGAATGGTATTAGCTGTGTTTGAGGAACTAATGGAAAAGTTTGAGGCCCCGCCTCTGGTGAAGGTAGTATAGAGAGAAGGCAGTCGCCCAGCAAGAGGAGACAAGCAGCAAAGGGCACGCAGCTCTGGAAGCAGGGATGTCAGGGCGAGACGTCTGCCGGAGACAGACGAGTTTGGCCAGTCTCCCAAGGATGTGAAGGTGAGCTCAGAGTAGATTAGTTGAGCTGGGGAAAGTGGGGCCACCCTGAAGGTTGGAGAGCTGGAGAACATTAAGCTCACATACCTGTTGAGATCAGAAGAATTAAACTGACTTAACAAAAAGTTAGCCCTGGGAACTTGGAGGCTGAGGAGTGACAACTGAGGGGGCAAGGTAAGCTGGTGATGCTTTTTCTGTTTAAGACTGAAATGGTCATTTTAAAGTGATTTCATACCAATGGCAAAAGAGCATCTGTGGTAGTAGAAGGTCCTAAAGGCATTTTTCTCTAGTGTCAAACCCAGGAATTACAGTGAGTTAGTCCAAATGGGTAACGGGTTCCACGTGGGTGTGCAGTGCTTTCCTCAAGAGTCACTGGATTCACAGCCCTAAAATCCCAAAATGTTGCCTATTCTGTTTCTTTTTACTTTTTTCCCTCACTATACAACTTTCCTCAAACTAGATAGGAATTTAATAAATAAGCCACAGGAGCTCCTGCTGAATTGTCCCATCAGGAATGAGGAGTGCTTCTAGATGGTTATTGGTGATTCAGGATAAATCCTTGCATATGGTTTAGTTTCTCAAGACCATGCATATATGGGAGTACCCTAAATACAGACTCAGCCTTCGTTCCATTCCGAACTGACCTAATGTGGAACACCCTTTGCTGTCAGTGTAGATGAGCACAGGTTCTGAGTGTCTTGCCCCAGCTAGGTGAATTCTGTGGAGGTATTGAACATTCGAGCCCCAAAGACGGCAGAGCTTTCAGGAGGCTCTAATGCTGTGTAAACTCCGTGAAGGAGGAGCTCAGAGATGGGGCTGCGGGACATGGACCAGGGAAAACATTCAGCCACTGCATACTTGCCGTGTGGAAGGTGCTCTTTCAGCTGTGGAATCCTGCCCACCAGCACCTTATGTTAGGAGAATTTCCTCCTGTCCCTGTCTCCTTTGTGTCGACCTCTTCATCTTTGGATTTTGGAATGCCTCAGGGCTCAGGCGTGGTATCTCTTTATCTAGATTTCTTCACCTTGGTGTTATCCTTAAGTCTCATGGCTTTACATATATTTAGGTTGATTACTCTCAATTCATATCTTTAGCCCATATCTTTGCTTTGAAATCCAGGATTCATACCTGTAGCTCTCCTCTCGAATGACTAATAAACACCTTAAATACAACATGTCCAAAACTCAACATGTCTTCTGCCATAAAACTCTTTCTCTTGCAGTCTTCTGCATCTCAGTGAAGGGCAACTACATCCATCCAGGTGCTCAGGCCAAAAACTTCAGAGTCATTCCTGACTCTGCTTTTATATTCCACATCCACTGTATCAGCAAATCCCTTCTGCCGTACCTCCAGTATGTGTCTAGAATCCAGTGTCCACTGCGATCACACTAGGCCAGGCCACCATTATCTCTCACCTGCATTGTTCCAGTGGCCACCTTACTTCTCCGCCTCCTGCTTTGCTCCCCACCCCAGTCTATTCTCAATATAGCAGTAAGAATCGTTCTTTTAAAACATTAAATCAGGTCTCATCTTCCCTCTGTTCAAAACCTTCCCATTGCTTCTCCATTTCAAAAACACCAGCTAGCCACCAGTTAGGTCTTGGACCTGATCTCTTAGTATCTCCCTCCCTCTCTCTGCTCTAGTCACACGTGCTTTCTTGCCCTTCCTTGAAGACAGTAGGGCCTTTGGACTTGCCGTTTGCTCAGCCTAAGATGTTCTTCACGGATGAGCCACAAGACTGGCTCCTTTACCTCTTCAAGTGTTTGCTTAAAAGTCACCTTCTCACAGAGAATGACAAATATATGATGTCGCTTATATGTGGAATCTAAAAGAATGATACAAATGAACTTATTTACAAAACAGAAATAGACTCAGAGATGTAGGAAACAGACTTATGGTTACCAAAGGGGTAAGGAGGGAGGGATACATTAGGAGTTTGGGATTAAAATATACAGACTACTATATATGAAATAGATAACTAACAAGGACCTACTATATAGCACAGGGAACTATACTCCATATCTTGTAATAACTTATAATGGAGGAGAATGTAAAAAAGGAATACATATGTTTGTATATTTATGTATAATTGAATCACTTTGCTGTACATCTGAAAGCACAGCATTGTAAATCAACTATTTCAATAAAAATTTTAAAAATAAACAATATTGATTACATTTTTTAAAACAGATCACCTTCTTAGTGAGGTCTTCTCTGATCACACTATTTAAAATCACTCCCTACATTTGCTCCAGCATTACCTATCCCCCTGCTTTGCTTTGCTTTGCTTTGCTCCAAAGCAGTTAGGACTATTGGATGAATGGGTACACAAATCTCTGTGTGCGTGTACATATCTATCCCTCTCCTCTAGAAAAATCTGGGAGGATGGGGGATTTTGTTTTGTTTTCTGCTATGTTCTCAATACCTAAGAAAACACAGTTGGCCTCTTTTAGGTAGTTAATAAGTAGTTGTTGAATTAATGAATGAAGATTCCAAAGTATAAATGTAGCAAGGAGAGAAGCAAAAGAATCTAAAAGCAGTGCCATGGTTTGTACCCTAAAAGATGTATAATATGTTCTATTTGATTACATATTTTTTAAAGTATAGATTTTTTTAAGCAAAGTCTGTTTCCGTAAGAAAGCAGTCTTTTTAATTAAATCAGAAATTTCAAATGAGGGCTGGTAGAAACCACTTCAAAGCACAGCCTTACAGGAATGTAACTAAAAAAGGAAAGAAAGAAAAGTTGGGTATATATAAACGTCATCTTAGCCGAGAGCCGGTGCCTATATGGAAAATCAGTAAAAGGAAAAGAGAGCACCTTGTTTTTCTCCAGTGCCTCGTGTATTAGAAGAGAAGTCGTTGTCTACTTTTTTCTTCATTTGTGTGGGGGGGGGGGGGGAGTGAAATTGTTTTTAATTTTCTCCATATCAATATAGAGATTATTTAAAGCATCATTTGGTTGCATTTGACAAGATGGCATCTTAATTTCATGTATCAGATCTTGATAACCTTTCTGAGCATTAAAAAAACTTAGCATACAGCATCCTTGTTTTTATAAATTTCCTATTATAGTTATTTGAAAAATTGATAACCCTTATATTGTGTCTAATACAGGTTCCTTGGGTATTCCAGGGCTAGTAAAGGAAAATCTTACAGAATACTGCAGAAGCATCTTCAGCTTTTGTTTTTGCTACCATCACAATCACCATTATTTCATAAAAGAAAAGGCACTTTAACACTTCTCAAAATAGGAGAAATAATCTTAAAGTCTTATTGTCCTTACTGTTATCATTTTGCCATGGACTTTAGGTAGTGCTGCCTGAGTATACAGCCCAGAATTCGGAACACTTGATCTCTAATATGATCACTGACATTTAACAAGGCTAGAGTACTAAATGTACAAATTTGGCTAGAATACACAGAAAAGAATAGCTAGTGACAGGAGGCTTTGGAGAACACCATCGGGTTACCAAAACAGTAGTTACTCAAAAAAACTTTTAAGGAAAAGCTAAAACAGTTTTAGAAATAAATGAAATAAACCTGTCATCTTTTAATGTTCCCATATTTTTATTGCATAATAAGAGCTAACTTTTATTGAGTGCCTCTTATTTGCCACACACAGTGCTAAGTACTTTTTACATGAATTGTCTAATTTAATTCTAACAATCCTATGAGATAGAATAGTAGCGTTGAAGTTATTTTGGTTGGATGCATGTTTTCCTCTGTGAAATAACCAACTTTATCACAGAATTATAAATCTTGGGTAACCATTATATAAATGCTATGGCAGCCTTTTACTATAACTGATCAAAGTGAATGTGAATTAAGAATATTTTAAATCATATAAAAGCCTGCTAACCTTGGCTCTGCCACAGCTGTGGTACCATTATGTTTGACCCCTTCCATCCAGGCTTCCAGGCATTTCGATTATGATTAAAATTCAGTCGTTGTTCAGTTATGAATAATTAATACAGGCAAGACAAAATTTTAGGTATCAAGGGATTGAAAAGATATATATATGATAGGGCTTCTGTTTGCAAGGAGTACCGTTACCTAGTTGGATAAAGAAGACATGTTTATGAAAGAAAAGCTCATGATTTTAAAGCAAAATTGTGTCAAAACATGTAGAACGGAGGTCTGCGACAGTAGCCGCTGGGCCATATTCAGGCCATTGCCTGTTTTTGTACAGCTCACGAGCTAAGAATGTTTTATATATTTAAAAATAAACAAAAATCAAGAAAAGAATATGCAGCAGAGACTGTATAAAGCTTAAAACATTTACCCTCTGGCACTTTACAGGAAAAGTTTGCCAACTTCTGCTATTCAAGACGAGCCCCATTAGGAGACTGTGTCTAAAGGGACAGTAGCATTCGTAATGTAAACCATTTCCCACCCCTCAACAACTTGCTGTGTATTCCCTGCAACACCCGCGATGGGCCCCGACATGTAGCAGGCAGATCATATTGAAGGAAATCTGTTGGCTTGAATCAAATCTGTTGTTTGCAGTGGTCTAGACTTGGAGCAGTGTTCTCTTAAGGTCCTGGAGCCTGAAGGCAGCCCAAGCCTGTGTCTGCTGAAGCTGCTGGGTGAGAAAGGCTGTACGATCGTGGAGCTGAGCGACTTCCTGCAGGCCATGGAGCACACCGAGGTCCTTCAGCTCCTCAGCCCCCCAGGTAGGTGTTTCCTGGGCACATTCTCCAGGAGTTCATGGAGACAGACTCACAGGAAAATATCTCATTTGACCAAATGAACTGTGTTAAGTATTTTGGGAACATGTAAATGTATGGAGCCTCATTTTCCCCCCCAGGTTGAGACTAAAGAACACATAAAAAGCAAATACAATGCATAAACGTTGATTTGATTGTTTTTCCAAAAAAACAGCTCCAGAAGACATTTTGGGGACCACTGGAATAACTTGAATATAAACTGCATATTAGACATTAGGGAATTATCATGTGAGGATGGTGTTGTACTTTTTTTAAAAATATATTTATTTATTTATTGGCTGCGTTGGGTCTTCGTTGCTGCACACGGGTTTTCTCTAGTTGTGGCAAACGGGCCCTCTTTGTTACAGTGCTTGGGCTTCTTATTGCGGTGGCTTCTCTTGTTGTGAAGCATGGGCTCTAGGCGCACGGACTTCAGTAGCTGTGGCTCGTGGGCTCTAGAGCGCAGGCTCGGTAGTTGTGGCGCATAGGCTTAGTTGCTCCATGGCATGTGGGATCTTCCCGGATCAGGGATCGAACCCGTGTCCCCTGCATTGGCAGGCAGATTCTTAACCACTGCACCACCAGGGAAGCCCTGGTGTTGTACTTCTATAGAAGAATGTCTTTATTCCAAGGAGGTGCATGTGAAAGTGTTGAGGGGTAAGGTTTCTATAACTTATGTTGCAATAGTGCAGCCAAGAAAGTAAATACACACATATTTATTTATATGTATGTATATGAATGAGAGAGTGTGACAGATGTTTATTGTTGAAGTGTTTTGCCAACATGGTTCTTTTGAAATGTTGAATAACTCAACCATATGATTTTTTTCCTGAATATACCAATATTAAGTGAGGTTGCTCATTTCCAAGGTGTGATGTGAGAAATAGGAAACAGTCCCTCTTTTCCACAGCTGACTAACTGGTCAGTTACTATGACATCAGAAGGAGGGACCACATCGTCCAAGTCACACGGCGGCGGCAGCGCTGCAGACCTTCTTTCTCAGGGGCTTGGGGAAGTAGGGACACGTGGTATAGTGGTGTACCATCAGATACACGTAGCAGAAACCTCAGCTCAAGTTGGTGTAATAAAGAGAGCATGTTGGTTGCAACAGAAAAGTCTTGTAAGCTTGGGCTTCAAAAAAGTCAGGAGGCAGCCCTGTTTCCAAGGAGCTGGAGTTTGTCTGTGCTTTTCCTTTCTTGTCATTGGCTCCCTCCCAAGGCTGACTTTCTGCATAGTCATAAGATGTGTACTAGCTGTTCCTTGCGTTTATCTTTGTCTTAGCAGAAATCATAGGATTCCCTAATAAGTTAACTAATTTTGGTCACGTGCCCGTGCCTGTACCTATCACAGGCCAGGGAGGTGGAGTGTGCCGCTTCACCTGGCTTAGAGCCAGGAGTGGAGTGGGTTCCGTCAGCTTTCCAGAAGGATCGCCAAACAAAATTGGGTGCTGGGGGGTGGGGTGGGGAACTAAGAAGTCTACCACAAATGGATTGTACCACCAGTTGCCTACTACCCCGGATTGTGAGCCAGGAAACTTGGACTCTCAGGTTATCCCTTGCTTTACAAGGCCTAGTGCAGATGATGAAATAGGTCCTCTATAAACGCCTCCCCTGTGTTACCCACTGTATCGGGTGCTTGACGAATGTTTCTCAGTGCCTCTTCATACAAGAGGCCTGGGGTGATGCAGATCCCGTCTAGATGCAATTGCTCTCTCTCACCAAACAGTAAACTATTTCTTCAAGTGACATTTATTAATTTTTATATCCCCAGTGTCTCAATCTCAGAAGTACCCTGGAGTTGTGGCAGTTGAAATCTGCCAGTCTAGGGCACTCGGCTACTAAGTTCTTATACTTTATAGGGTACTGGGGCCTCTGAAAAGAAGAAACCTCTTTGGGAAGTAAATATAACTTTAACATCTCATTATGTTTTTCAATAATTGCACTTAGTGACTCTGCCAAGTCTGTAAAATGAGAGTAAGTTTTCTTTACCTCACAGACTTGGAGCTGCTGCTGCTGGTGTGTTGGGTTGCATCTAGGTGATCACTGAGGCTGCACACAAATCTCATAATCTGTGCCGTGATCACTGGCCTGAGAGCAAAGGTTTCCAAGTTTTTAAAGTTACCCATGTATGAAAGTGGGCTTGACTGAAATTGAGTCACATATTTATCTGTGTGTAATGATGTACCTGAAATTTTTAGCAATATTTTCTATTTTGATGTGATAAGCCAGCAGCGAATACAGTGCCATCCTAATAAATATCAGTCATCGTCTTTGGAAAAATCTGTTTCTGCTCTTTGTGTTTCCCTCCAAATAGTAGGATGAGCGCTTTACCATCAGTATTCTCCTGTGCAGATCGCTCTGATATTTGGCCAACAGGCTTTTTCAGTTATCCCCTGGGACTTTTTCACATTTGAAGGGAGAACAAGAAAAAAAGTAGTTTCTACATCACCACTTATGCACTATTTCTGTGAAGTTTTGTGTTGTATTAGTATTCATTAGCTACATAGTACTCATTAGAAATCGGTTGGTACTTGAATGTTAATTGATTTAAGAGGAACTGTTTGGGGATCTAATAAAACTCAGTAATTTACAGTTAGCTTTCTACCTGAAACTTATGTGAATAATCTAAAATTTACTGTATTCACATACATTAGAATATAGAAATGTAGGAATTTGAGAATAATTTTAATATTTCAATAAGGACATTGAGAATAAAAACTATTGCAATTATATTAAGAATGCAAGCTCTGATAGAATCAACTTAATCTGGGATTTTGCTCATTCAATCAACAGTACTATATTCTAATACTCTTGCTATTCCAGACATTGGTACCATAAATTAAAAGATGACTAAAACAATAGCTCCTGCATGTTCAGAATTCATCGTCTGGTAGGGGAGACAAACATGTAACTCATCACATCCAGTACAATCATAAAAACAAGTATATATCCAGGTTTTCCTTTTCAGT
This sequence comes from Hippopotamus amphibius kiboko, assembly GCF_030028045.1. NCBI lineage: Eukaryota > Metazoa > Chordata > Mammalia > Artiodactyla > Hippopotamidae > Hippopotamus > Hippopotamus amphibius. The sequence continues at coordinate 98,822,735 of NC_080196.1, forward strand.
GTATTCCTGAGTCTTTGTGAAAATACAAAGTAGGAATATGCTAACGTTTTCTCTCTCTTTTTTTTTCTTTTTTGGTAATGCAGTTTCGTAAGAGGACATTGGTTCTTATTCCAAAAAGAGTCTGACTTTTCTCTGTTTGTCCTTATAGAGAGCTCTTGTTTTGGGTGACTAAGATGCTATGAACCTCTGAACAGGCCTTTCAGGCCTCAATTACAAGGAGAAGGGGAAACATCATATTTATTTTAGTCTGATTTTGCCGTATTCCATCCCAGTTGTTTGTGGGATGACAGCCAGAGATGGCCATAGGAGATGGCTGTGGTACCAGTTTCTTGGAGGTCTTTGTTTTGGTGGCTCAGAGGTAGCAGGAGAGGGTTCCGCCATCTCTAACTGGAACAGTTGCCTTGATTGGGAGCCAAATTCAGTGGTCCTTCACTTAGCATGAGATCTAAGTCAAGGGCAACTAACCCCAAAATTCTTGCACTCTGTGGGCTCTGACACCTAATATATTTTTCGAAAGATTGTGGTTTACCCTCTCCTGCTTCCCCTCCAATTGGGCTTTTCCATAGCACATGGGTTGGCCAGCTTGCCTTTCAGACTGGCCCTCCCTGCATCTTATGTTGGAGAAATGGCTTATAACTCTTATGTATGGATGGTGTCCATCCTCATTGTCTAGCTCTGACTCATTGTTTCTCTGTTTTTCCCTATGTTTTCCTTTGGTCATTTCAGTGAAAATTGGAGGGGGTGGTGGGAGGGGCGTTAAATGAATTTGCTGAAATTGTCTTGAACCAGAAGTCTGTGATGACTTTTTTAGACCTTTCTTTATTTATCTTTTTATTAAAGGGTCAAAGACTCTGATCTCAAAGCAACCCAATTGGCACCTGTAACCTTGGCAAGTAAACTTAGACGCGCCTTTTGAGTTGTTTTTTTGTTTTGAGTGAAACCATTTGAGTGCAGATGTATAAGCGCCATCCATTAGAGTTTCATTAGGTTTCAGAGAAACCATTCGAGTGCAGACTAAGAGGCTGTATCAGCTAGAGTCTTGCACGTCACTAGATGGTTGCCAAGGACGCCGTGCTCTGACTGGAACTCGGCTAAGCAGAGGCTAGACAGTGGGGAAGGTTTAGAGAGACTTAACTTGTTACACACGGGTTTCATTACATGGATCCCAAGGTTCTTCCTGCTCTAGTTTTGTGATGCTGCCGTTTTCTTTCATTCTTGTATGAAAGGAGCTTTGCCGCAGGTACATTTCAGATGCGCTGGCAGGGTCATGTGGTTTCACTGACATCTTTTCCATTTTCCCCCCATCCTGTTTCATATTATCAACTCATTTTTCTTCTTTAGTTCCTCGTACCATACTCATTATTATGTTTCTGGTATCAGTTTTATTTTTTATTACTTTTATTGTCTCTAAGACAAGAGCAAAGATGGTTGAATATCATTCTTTTGTTTCCAAGATACCTTTATTTCACATTTTATCTTTACAATTCTGTGCAGGACCAGAACAGTACTATTATGAACAATTAAATTTTAAATGTGAGCACACATTTATGTGGAAAAGGCGATTACCAGAAGTTATCATTTGGCCAAAATCACAGTTGGTTATTGACAGAAGTAGGATTAGAACCCAGCTCTGCTGACCCTGACCTGAACTTGACGTCATTTCCTTAATGCTAGGAAGTTTCTGGATTGTTCGGGAAGCTTAGTTATGGATTATTACCTCAGTTCCCTCTTTGACCCACAGACTTCAATTTTTTTTCTTCTTGCCAAAGTAAAAAGTACTCAAATACGAGATCTTACATATAAGGGACTCATCTTGTTTCATGAACAACAGAAATTCCTGAAAGCAAGCTATTAAGAAGTGAAAAGAGGCAAAGATGGTATAAATGGGAATAAGATTAAGGAAGAGGTAGAGAGATAGAAAGGGAGTGGTGGTGAGGACTGGAAGGATGGGTTTCCATGCCAGGGTGTTAGAGGGAGTTGACGATAATGTAGAAGGATGAGGGATGTGATGTAGAAGGATGAGGGATGTGATGTAGGAGACCAGGTTTAGCCATAGCTGATGCAAATGTAAATTGACCTGTAAGAGGAAAGTATGCGGACATATACTGATTGTGTAATGGGGGCGGGGGGGTTAGTTAGTGGAAGAGGAATGGTATTTATTCTGGGTTGCTCTGGGTGCTTTTCAGTAATAGCTTAGAAATGTTCAAACTAACGTTGAGGGAGAGTTTTAGATAGAAGCTGATGGAAAAAGTTTTTTGGTTCATGGCCTCTGAAACTAGATGCACTGTAATGTACACAGTAGATCTTTTCCTGGGAAAGCTGTGAATTACATTGATAGCAAGTGCATTGTAAGAGAGAATAACGCAAAGGGAACCTACAATGAACCCTTTTGTCAAGTCAAGAATCACTGTAATTTATCTGTTTAGTGATTCCAGAAGGGGTTTTAGTTTTACTGTTTAATATCTTGTGCCGGTTGCTCTACACAGGTGTGTGTTGAAAGCATAATCCTTCATGTTCCATCAGACCCCGTCAGATTCTCTGGCTTACAGGAAATCAAGTAACCTCTTTGACTTCTTTGCAGATGTTATCTGAAAATAGGCTTGTTTGCCAGGAAGCTGTGTATTCACCCTTTAAAATAGAACTTTCATTTACCTTGGTACACCCTCCAGAGCTCCGTGCCATCTTCCCTCCTTACTTTGTTCAGCACCTTCTGACTAGTGGGCGCTGCACGAGGGTGGTTAGAGGTGACCATGGTTCCCTGTCGCACACGCGACGTGGGAGGAAGGAAATATGTGTGGTTAAAACATGGGAGGTATTGTGACTTCTCTCTTTACTACTCACCCAGGGCAGTTTCCAAATCACTCTGTGCCGTTCAATTCTCAGTCTTTGAAGCAATAAATAATAAAGACATGTCTTTGCTTACTTCTTGAAGACTTAGACTACTAAAATTGTTGGTACAGGACAGATGTATCAACTGTGTGTCTGAATGTCTGTTAAAAATTATTTAGTCTTGTCTCCCACAAAGGAACCTTTTAGAACATCCTAGTCACATGGGCCACTTCCACTGAAGTCATCCGTTTCTTTGTAAAACCCTCTAGGGAGAAAGCCTTTCGCTTTCCTTCATTCTCATCTCTTGTCTGTGTGAAATAGAGAATCTTTGCCACGGTAAATTTTTAAGCACTGTCATGGTGCAAGACATTGCACTCTGCCTGACGTGCTCCTTCCAGGAAGAGGCTCACTGTGGCAGAAGATGGGATTAACAGGGGAGATACATTAAGAATCACCGGAAAATGATAACTATGTGAGGTGATGAATGTATTAACTAACTTGATTGTGGCAACCATTTCACAACATTTACCCATATGAAATCATCGTGCTGTGTACCCTAAATATATGCAGTTTTTATTTGTCAATTATACCTCAATAAAGGTGGATGGAAAAAAAAATCACCAGGATAACTAAAGGCTTAAAAGGGTTTTAAAGCCCAAGAAAACTTAGGTTTGCATCCTGGTTCTGCTGTTTTACAATAAGTAAAAGACTGGTCTCAGGGAGGTTAATAATTTACACAAAGTAATTTGGATGACTTTCTGCAAATGACATAAGTTCATTTTCCTCACTGTAACATAGATCTAGTTAATATCTAACTCATATGATTATTTTGAAAGTTAGAGATCAAAGTGCTGGGCCTATGTAAAGCAGCCAGTAAATTGCCGCTATAGTAATTTTTATTATTATTATACACATTCATTCAACAAATCCGTGTTGAACACCTATCGTTTCATATATGCCAGGCACTATTCTAGGCGTCGGGTAAACTGGTGGCGAAGACAAGAGCTTCTATTTTACTAGGTGAGACAGATAAGAAGAAATGGGACTTCAGGTGGTTAGTGCAGTGAAGCCTACAAAGTGGGATGGGTGTAATAGAGAACGAGGGGTTGTGGGGGGTAGCTCATGTTTCCCAGATGAGCTGGAGGCCTGGGTGATGAGAGAGTCTGCCATGAGACAGTGGGGGTTGAGGGGAAATCCAGCAGAGGACCAGGAAGTGGAAAGGCAGGAAAGAGCTTGTCTTCCAAAGGAAAGAGGCCCTGCGTGGCTGGCGCATGGTGGGCAAGGAGACGGTGGGCACGAGGGCAGGGGGGTCAGTTCACACGTAAGGAGCTTGGGTTTTCTTCTAAGTCCAATGGGAGGTCAGTAGAGGGTTTAATCAGAGGAGTGATGTGGATTAATTTATGTTTTAAAAAGACATTGGGCTGCGGGCTGGAAGTAAGGAAAGAAAGTTAGCAGGCTGTGACAACAGTTCAGTCAAGAGGGGATGGCAACGTGCTCATGGCACTGAAGATGGAGAGATGTGGAAAAGCTTAACCGACAGGCCTCGCGGCTAAATTCCATGTGGAGAAGGAGGATGTGGGCAGGAGGGTTTAGGGATGGCTGCTAAATTTCTGTCCTGAGTAGCTGGACGCTTGGGGCCAGGCTGGGACCTGGTTTATCTTCCCCGAGATGGGAAAGACTAGGGGGGGTCTCGTGGAGAAGAGATTTTGTGTCAGGAGGGATTTGAGACGTTACCTTTGAGATGGCTATGAGCCATCTCCATTTTTTTCATTGGCTGCATTGGGTCTTCGTTGCTGTGCGCGGGCTTTCTCTAGTTGCAGCGAGCGGGGGCTACTCTTCATTGCAGTGCACAGGCTTCTCATTGCAGTGGCTTCTCTCGTTGCAGAGCACGGACTCTAGGCACACAGGCTTCAGTAGTTGCAGTACGTAGGCTCAAATAGTTGTGGCTTTTGGGCTCTAGAGTGCAGGCTCAGTAGTTGTGGTGCACGGACTTAGTTGCTCCGCGGCATGTGGGCTCTTCCCAGACCAGGGATCTGCATTGGCAGGCGGATTCTTAACCACTGCGCCACCAGGGAAGTCCCAAGCCATCTACATTTTAAAGCCAATTTAGGGAATTCCCTGGCAGTCCAGTGGTTAGGACTCTGCGCTTTCACTGCTGCGGGCCCGGGTTTGATCCGTGGTCGGGGAACTAAGATCCTACAAGCTGCGCTGCATGACCAAGAAAAATAAATAAAGCCAATTTGACCACGATGCTTGTATTTTTCAGATTTATACTTGTTCCCTTCTGTTGTTGTTGCAACTTTTTTTTCCTCTCATCACACTTAAACTTTGAAAATCAGAGTCTTTGTATCTTAAAGTTGTGATGTAAGTCTCTCCTGGCAGATGAATGGTATATAGGAGCATTAAAATACAGTGCTGTGAATTTTCTGGCTTAGATAAGAGTGCTCATCCCATTTCTGACTTCAGCATATACTTTCCGACCAACATGGATTACAGAATTCAGAAAAACTGTTACTTCAGCCATCCTGTGCTTGCTTGGCAGCCACATAAAGGATGAATGAATATGAAAGCTTTTCCTTGGCAGGAGTTTTAAATTCTTTTTTGAGAGGCTCTACTATATTTACTAAAGATTTCCCAGGGTTCCTCCAGACCCTCAAATGTAGTAGCTATGCGATGAATATTTAATCATTTTGGATTTGGGGTTCACTTGGTATCTTTCCTGCATGGATTTCACATGTCTCTTTTACCTTAGATACTATTTTTTCCCTAGAAAGTTTAGTACCTTTCATATATTAAGGTTGCTGTTATTTAGAATATCTCCTCTTCGATGGTAATCTTGTTGTGCTTCTTCGGATTGGTGGGTTGTAGAAGAAAAAGATATGAGATCATGTTCAGGATATATTAAAACAGACATGGGAAATTAAGTTTTATAAGTCTTAATGATTATTTCTCCTTTCTGAAAGCCACTAGCCCAGGTCTTTACATTAAGCCTTGGCAAATGTAAAACTTCCTAGCTTTGGTTCCCTTTGTGTCAGTTATCTGTCACTGCATAACAAATTATCCCAAAGCCAAAAATTTAAAAAACAGCATCCGTTTATTATCTCAGAGTTTCTGAGGATGGGAATCCAGCAGCGGCAGAGCCGGCTGGTTTTGGCTCAGGGTCTCTCACAGGTGGCAGTCTAGCTGTCGGCCAGGGCTGCAGCCGTCTGGAGGTCCCACTGGGATTGGGAAACCCTCTTCTGAGATGGTTCATGCACATGGCTGTTGGCAGGAGGCCCAAGTTCTTTCCTGACTGCTTGGGCCTCTCTGCAGGGCTGCCCAAGTGTCCCCATGACAGGGCAGCAGGCTTCCCCAGAGGGAGTGACGGAGAGAGAACCAGTAGGGAGGCGACGGGGATTCCATTATTGACTCCAGGATTTTTGACGAGAAGCTCCTGTCAAAAGTTTTCCAAGTTTTGATGCTGGTAGTCATTTCTCAGGTAAGAAATATTTGCATCACATGTATCAAATTTATATCTTGCCGTTCTGTTCCTGTACCTTTCAGCTTACAGAATAGTTTATTTTAATGCTAAATCGTAGCATTGACATTCAAATGTCTTTAAATGCCACTTAAATGTCTTCAAAACTCACACTTGTCTTACTCACAGCGCATCTGAGTTGAAGTGCAGGCTGTCTAAGCATTGATGACCAGGTATTCCCAGAGCTGGCACTGAGAAAGCGTTATGACTGCTGCCTGCGGACAGTTATTATAAGGCTCATCCTGATTTCAGAGGTGTTAGACCTTAGAAAAATACTTCTCAGAATTGAAGAAAGATGGCAAACAGTTTTCCCCCCCAGTCGTGGGGCCGTATAGTAGATCAAAGTCTTCTGCATGTGCTTTCCTTTCCTGCTGGTTTTACAGAGCCTGGAGCTCACAAGCTCATCATGTGATGGGAAAGGAGGTGTGAATGGGTGATTTATAACAAGGATGAATATGCAGGTTACTTCCAAAATATTTCTTTTTTTGGTTTCAGAAACATAAACCAGGAAAACTCTTCTTCTCTGACTTTATATAACTTTTTTTTTTCTTTTTTTAAGGAATAAAGATCACTGTAAACCCAGAATCCAAGGCAGTCTTGTCTGGACAGTTTGTGAAGCTGTGTTGCCGGGCAACTGGACATCCTTTTGTACAATATCAATGGTTCAAAATGAATAAAGAGGTAATTTTTTTTTTTTTTTGCTGCATTGGGTCTTCATTGCTGTGCACGTGCTTTCTCTGGTTGCGGCGCGCAAGGGCTACTCTTTGTTGCGAGGCACGGGCTTCTCATTGCGGTGGCTTCTCTTGTTGTGGAGCACGGGCTGTAGGTGCACAGGCTTCAGTAGTTGTGGCTCGTGGGCTCTAGAGTGCAGACTCAGTAGTTGTGGCGCACGGGCTTAGCTGCTCAGCGGCACGTGGGATCTTCCCAGACCAGGGCTCGAACCTGTGTCCCCTGCATTAGCAGGCGGAATCTTAACCACTGCACCACCAGGGAAGTCCCAAGAGGTAATTTTTTAATGTCTTTTAATTCCTCTGTCATGAGAAGAGCGAAAGATAGAGAATGAATTAGCCTTATGGTCTTCAGTGTGTGTTGAGGAATGTTGTTAACGGGTCTGGGTGGTTACTGAAGTATTCAGTAGTCATTCCTTTGGTAAGCAGCAATAAAATCAGTTCCCTGTTCTGAAAATTATGGAAAGTCGGGAGTACTTGGGCAACAACGTTAAAACATGACATGTCACCAGCACATTCTAACACATCTATACAAAACTCTTTATAAGAGATTATGTTCCAAGCAAAATTTTTAAAAGACTTTCAAAGCAACATAGAAGGCAGTATTATTTTAAGCATGTCACATAGCCATTACATCAAAAGATTTAGGCTTTTGTGGTAGATTCTGAAGTAAAATTCAGGTCAGTAGAAAGGGGCATTTATTCCTTTTGTGGAAAGATTGTGTCCCCAAACCACCCAACAAATAACGTAAAATTTGGAATTCTCTTATCTTAAACATCTTTGAGCCACTCTGCCACTAGGGATGTCTCAGTGGTCTGGCCATGTCGTGTCCCACTCTGGTGGGCTTCCATCTTCTCCCGCATCCATCTCCCCTCACTCCCTTCCCTCCCAGATGGGGCCATGAAACTCCATTATTCTTTTCAGCCCGTTCGTCACGTAACTAAACTTTCTTCCCAACTCAACACTAAGACTGCATTTGCAAACCTGAAACTAAGTTCAAGAGCTATTCCGAGATGACAGTCTTTCCTTTGATGGGATCACCCTGTGCCTTAGAAGAAATATGTGGATCTGTACAATTCTTAATTTCCGTCCCTCACACACAGGTGAGGTAGGGCAGCTGTGAGCTGTAGTAACAGGCTCACTCATGGGCGTTGGCACCAGACAGGCCTGTGTTGGGTCCTGACTGTCTATAGCAACTCAAATTCCTGTCACTGGGGGTTGAGAGGACTTAACGGACATGATATTTTATGTGCCTAGGCTCTCGAGAGGTGGTAACTAAAGTTATTTTTACCATATTTTCTCAGTTGCAAAGTGGCTTCCATTTTAGTAAACGCCTTTTGAGGAAAAAATAATGGACAAAACTTACTGCATTAAGTATAACATTTGTGACTTATGTCCTGATTTGAGAAGGGGAGGGGTGTAGAGGATGAGCAGTACATCGTGGATTTGAAGAGCTGTAATAGATTTTAAAGCTCTTACCGGTGAAGTTTTGTCAAACCACCCTTAGGTCCATAGTCTATTTCAGGAGATATTCATTTAATGACTACCTGTTGGGCACCTGTTTTGTGCCAGGCACAAACTTAACATGTCTAAAACCAGACTCTTGATTTTTCACCCTTGATCTCTTCCTCTCCCAGTCTCCAACACCTCAGTACATAACACCCGGATGCTTAAGTAAAAAATCTAGGGTCATCCTTGAGCTTGCTTCCTTTCCCCTCAGGCTCCACATTTAACCTGCCAGGTTTGATGAAGTCTGTCTCTAACATAAAGTGACTTACGCACTTTGGTCCGTCTCCACTGCCCTGTCCCAGTCCACACTACCATAATTTCCAGCCTAGCTGGGCAGTAGGTAGCTGGTCCTCTCGCTTTGCGCTTGCTTCCCTTCCAGCAGGAGGTTAGTGTTTTAAAAACAAAAATCCTATCATGTTACTCCTCCTGCTTAAGACCTTTATATCAGCTTCTCCCTTTATACCAGCCTGTTTATTTTCCTCGCAGCTCTTAACTCACAGAGTTATCTTCTTTGCTCAGTCTCTCCCCAGTGGAGGTGGCAGGGCCCCTGTGTGTCGGTGCTTCACCATCCAGGCCTCTCTGGAAAGAATAAATGGGTTTCTTTAGGAAATACATACAGAGGGGTTTCTAGGAGAATAAACAGGCGATAAGAAAGTTTGTGATCATATTTATTCATGCAGGTGCAAGTAGTCTTTCCATCTTCTCCATAGCCGTAAAACTCCCCTGGAGAGGGGATTTATAGTAGGTTTACTCTTGGTCTCCTTCCTGGGACTCAAAGCCACCCTGAAGAGGGAATTTATGGCAGCCTTATTTCCCAAAAGTTTCTGCTTTTAGTCAGATAAGGAAAGTTCTGACAAGGCTTCTTTCTGCATCTGTTGAATCCTAAATATCTTCAGCTTGAACTAATTTTCATACCAATGTTAGGGTTCTGAGTGGGTAGGATCCCCGTGCATCCCAAGCCCAACTAGCCTTTGTTAGGAAGACACACTTTCCATTTTAACAGGAGAAAAGAGAGCAGTTAGGAATAGGCACAGACATAGGTTTGTGATTTTTTGGTAGCAGGAAGAGGAGATAATTTCAATCTGAAGTCAATGTCTGAGAGAAGTGGGATTGTGGGAGGTTTGAGGAGAGAGAGAAAGTACACAGGAATAGTCTGGTAGGAAAGTAGATTTGGTAGGTTCACATGGTAGGATGGTCAGGCAGTGCTAAGGGCAGCCTCCATCCCAGCTGTCAGATCTTCAGCAAAATGCTCTTGCTCTGGTGCAGGTTCTGCGAGGAGAGAGAGTTGAATTCAGTTGGCTGGAGTTTGGAGAGGGAGAGCTTGTTAAAGTACTTTGCAAGGAAGCCAACATACAACTAGGCACTTGACTAAGCCCTTTGACAATATGACAGAATTAGGTGGCGCTGATAAATTGATGGGAGCAGCTAAGGTGAAAGAAAAGTTAATGTGACCAAAGCCCAGGAGGAAAAGCCTGGGAAACCCTTGCATGGCACTTCCTTCCCATCACCGATATGCTTCCCCTAGCCCTTCCCCACCCAGACCCTGAAAGAAGCGTATTGGTCAAGGCATTTGTCCTGATAGCATTTTGCAGATGAGAAAATAGGATCTCGGGGTAAAATAATTTGCTCATATACTAAGTTAACTTGGTCAGAACTGAAATTAACAGCCCGGCCTAACTTTCTGTGAACTCTTCACTCCATCATGGTATGGCTGCTGAGCTCATAAATGTTTCAGTTCTAGATTCTTGAAATACTAATGATCAAACAATTTTAAATGACAGAATAGACACTTTTCTGTTAGTGAGTTTTTGGAAGATATATGGGAGAGAGCTTAACTCTCTAGCTAACAGATTTGTAAAAGACTGGATTTCTAAGACTTCAGTCCTAAGTTAGTCAAAATGTTATTGTTTGTTTCTTGAGTGACAGATACTTTAGAACTTGGGGGGAAAATGATGTACTTTTCAAAGCTCCAAGGAAATCTTACATTTTGCACAGAACATTTTATAAGATGTGTTTTGGTGAGTGATTCACTTTTATCCTCTTATTCTTTCACAGATTCCAAATGGAAATGCATCAGAACTTATTTTTAACACAGTGCATGTAAAAGATGCAGGCTTTTATGTCTGTCGAGCTAATAATAATTTCACCTTTGAATTTAGCCAGTGGTCACAGCTGGATGTTTGTGATGTCACAGAAGTAACAGAAAGCTTCCAGAGTAAGTGATAAATTAAGTTGAATGCTCAGATGGGAATTGCATTTTTAAAATTTTGTTTTAAATGTTTACTTTCTAAAAAAAATTTTATTGGGGTATAGTTGCTTTACAATGTGTTAGTTTCTTGCTGTACAGGAAAGTAAATCAGTCATGTATACGTATATCCACTCTTTTTTTTAGATTTCCTTCCCATTTAGGTCACCACAGAACATTGAGTAGAACTATAAAGTAGATTCTCATTAGCTATCTATTTTATACATAGTAGTGTATGTATGTTAGTCCCAATCTCCCAATTCATCCCATCCCTCCCCTTCCCACCTTGGTAACCGTAAGTTTTTTCTCTGCATCTGTGACTCTATTTCTGCTTTGCAAATAAGTTCATCTCTACCATTTTTCTGGATTCCACATATAAGCGATATTATACCATATTTGTTTTTCTCTGACTTACTTCACTCTGTATGACAATCTTTAGGTCCATCTACATCTCTGCAAATGGCACTATTTCTTTCCTTTTAATTTTTTTTAATTTATTTATTTACTTTATTTATTTATTGGCTGCATTGGGTCTTCGTTGCTGCTCGTGGACTTTTTCTAGTTGCAGCAAGCAGGGGCTACCCTTCGTTGTGGTGTGCAGGCTTCTCATTGTGGTGGCTTCTCTTGTCACAGAGCATGGGCTCTAGGCGTGTGGGCTTCAGTAGTTGTGGCACATGGGCTCAGTAGTTGTGGCACACGGGGCTAGTTGCTTCACAGCATGTGGGATCTTCCCAGACCAGGGCTTGAACCCATGTCCCCGACATTGGCAGGTGGATTCTTCACCACTATGCCACCAGGAAAGTCCCCTTTTTTATTTTAAATGTTTACTTTTAAATAATTTCAAACTATCAAAGATAATACTCACATATATACTTCACCCAATATAATGTCACCAGTGTTAAGATTTTATCCTATGTGTTTTGATTCTTTTTATGGATGGATGGATAGACAGACAGACAAGACAGACATGCAGATGCCTTGGGCTGCCGTGACCTTTCTCGGTCTGGCCCTGCTGCGGACCTCTTGACCCTTGCTGCCTTTCATGAGTCTGAATGCTGTGGTCTCTGGTTTTGGAGGAGAAAAGAAATCTAATGCAGTCTTGGTGACTTTTCAGTTCCTTTTTGTACTATATATATTTTTCTCCCAAACTATTGTATTACTCCTAAAAAATTGTGTTGAAGAATAAAGACTATCTATAGAGTTGAAGTTGCCATGAAAGGGCATATCGTGTATCATTCGCTGCAATGAGGCATTTCATCGAACTAGTTTTCTTCTCTTTGCCATCCATCTTTTTAGTCCAATAACTAGTATTGATCAAAGTAAAAACCCAGTGTACTCTAAAGAGTAGCCATCCGATATTTTTTCACACACACAGTCAAGAACCATGTTTGTCATTTTTGCCAGACAAAAAGAATGAGGGAAACAGACTTTTTGTTGCCAGTTTGCCTGTCTTCCATTCTTTTAATTTAGCTTTTCCTACACCTGAACAGTCTCTATAAATAGTCATGATTAAGAGAGTGATTTATGTTTTCCTAGAATTTCTGTGCATGTAATGAACTTTAATATGTTTATAAATGAATCTTATTCATTCAACAAATATTATTGATCGCCTGCAATGTGCTGGCCATTGAGTTTCACTGTTACTGCATCACATTGACAAGACCTCGGTCCTCAAGTCTCTTAAAGAGTAACAGACGAGCATTCAATAAATAATGCTAACCCATCCATATGTATTCAGTGCTAATAACAAAAGTCCTAATTTTAAGAAGGCAAGTTAAATCAAACAGCAGAAGGTAGAGCTTTCTATTTGGAACAGGAATGTCACTCAAGATGTTTATAAGTCCTTTGCTCCCACCAAAAAGACTCTGTGGCCAAACACATTTAGAAACCACTTAAATTATTTTCCCCTCTTGAAGACACAGTGCATACTAACATTTTGAAAACTGTGAGAAGTCCTGCAATAAAGAAATCTGTTTAACTTTGTTTAACCCAGAATGTTCTAATGTTCTAAACCTATTTGTCTATAGCATCCTTTTTTTTTTTTTTTTTTTTTTGGTATAGCATCCTTTTATCCACAGAACATCTCTTAATATTTCTAGGTGTGCTACAGTTTTATGAAACATCGTTTGGGAGATGCTATTGAAGATTGAAAAAAAAAAAAAGGATGAAGTTGAAAACTTTTTTTTTAATTAAAAAAAATTTTTTTTAACCTAGAGATTTTATTTGTGTTCAATGATATTTTTCTTTTAATTTAAGGCATCTCTAAGCTGCAAATCTGTGTTGAACCAAAGCCCCAAAAGCTGATACCTGGCAGCACGTTGACTTTACAGTGTGTTGCTATTGGAAGCCCGCTTCCTCACTACCAATGGTTCAAAAATGAATCACCATTAATGCACGAGACAAAAAAGCTATACATGGTAGGAAGTTGGCCTTGGGGATGTTTTGGGGGGGGTTAATATGTAAAATAGTATAATTGAAAATTACAGTGAATATTAAAATTCATATTCTTCGGAGTGTTTTCATGTTTTCAGAATTTTTTCAAGTTCTTTATTATCTAATATTAATTGATTCTTATATTTGCAAAAGGGCTAGAACACGACACCAGCCCACATGTAAGGGCTTGTATGAAAAAATGTCAAACAGTATTGCATCAGACTCACCACTGTTAGATTCATTGTGTTATTTGCTTGCTAACATTTGACCTAATGAATGGAAATAATCTAGGGATGTCTGAAATGTTAAATGTTAGGTTTTGTAAGTTTAAAAAAAAAAAAACACACATACACAAAATAACTTCCTCCAAGCCACTTTAAATTCAAATTGAAGAGGAAACATGTGCATGTTCTGATGTGGTTACAGGTGCCTTACGTGGATTTGGAGCATCAGGGAACCTATTGGTGTCGTGTGTATAATGATCGAGACAGTCAAGACAGCAAGAAAGTAGAAGTCGTCATCGTAGGTAAGCAGTATCCCTCAGTGTTCTGACAAATGGAGCTATAGAAAGGGAAGTGTTGGAAAGCGGGAATTCTTCTCCCCCATCCTATCTAATGGTATGTTAAGCATTAGCAGTTATTTTAAGTAGAAATTTGAGAGCATGCATACTAAATTCCTAATCAGGATTCACATACAAAGAACAGAAAGAACCGTAAAAAAGGCTATTTTATTTAGATCTTTTTCATTATTTTTTTAGTTTTATTGTTTATAGTAAACATTTATGGCAAAAATGTATTCCTTAAAGCCTTAGCTAAAAAAAAAAACCTTGATTTAAGGGGAAAAGATTTTTAATAAAACATTAAAAAAAAATCACAAGTATATAAAGACAGGAATGATTATTAATCAGCAACCCCTCTTATGAAGTGCATGATTTGGGGGTGTGTTCTAGTTATGCTTAGTGCATTTAGTCACCTTGTTAATAGCAAGAGATATTGATGCACATGTTGGTTTGCCAACATATTTCTATATTTATCTCTGTTTGCTTGATGGCCACCCTTCCTAAGATCATGAATTACAATATGTTCACATTTGTTTTCTCTGGAACAAGGACGAACAGATGAGGCAGTGGAATGCACTGAAGGTAGCGTAATCCTTTGGTTTGAAACCAAATATCCTGCATGCTGGTTCCTCTTGGGATTGGTGGAGTGCCCTGGTTTACTGAGTGCAGTGATGGAAAAATACTAGCTATAAGAAAAAATTTTGATAGAAGAATACAGTATCTTAGTCTTTGAGGGTTCATAAATTGCCACAGACACTATTAAACTGACATTATTAAAATAACTAATTTTTCATTGATTTTCTATTGCATATAAAAATAAAGTTCCTGGGACTTCCCTGGAAGTGGTTAAGACTCTGTGCTTCCTACTACAGGGGGTGTGGGTTCCATCCCTGGTCAAAGAACTAAGATCCCACATACTGCGTAGCGCAGCCAAAAAATTAAAAAAAGTTAAAAAGTAAAGTTCCTGTAAAACATCTTATGAGTAGTGAACAGTTGCAACTAATTCTTAATGTTAATTATCTTCATAAAATTTGCAAAAATACATGGCTATACTGTCATGGATAGTTGTTTAGACTCTGTCCTTTAGCCATGATAAGATGCCTCTCAAATGCAAATATAATTTCTGTAACAGTTTCAGGACAGGAGATTTATCGTTTAACACATGCTTTAGCAAATATTAAATATCCTGTTTTAATATAAAATTTATAAGATCCATTTTTTGAAGCTACAAGTCTGTAGCTTATATATTTTGGCAAAGGTGACATGGTAGATTAAAGAGAACTGAAAATTATTTTAACATAAACTACTAATTTGTTTTAATTAACCAAAGCCTTGCACGTAAGTTGTATTGAATAAATTTTACAACTTAAGTTACCTTCCCCTAGTGTGATGGTACATTGTTTTGCAAAATTAGGTTTGTGAATAGCAAAGTATTTTTTCAATTTCTGCCTCTAAATTATAAAACCTTTGGCTCTACTTGGGCAAAATAAGAAAATAATGTTAAATCATGTTTCCTGGCTTTCCTGTCCTTCATATTACCATGGTGTCACTTTGAAATACTGTTTTGAAATACTGTTTTCATCCCAGTCATAGTTGCAGACAGGAATTCTCTAGCATAAAGTAGTTCTAATCCCGTGGTCTCTGGGCCCTACCTGAGGGAATCTATGCAAAGAAATCCTAACCAAACTCCTGTTCCTTCCCCTTTTTCACCTAATTGCATGATTTTTAAAACCTCCTAACATTGGAGACCTCTAAGAATAAACATAAACTAGCACTGCTGTCGGCTTCAGGGTGATGCATGTAAATTACCGCCTTGCTGCTTCTTTACCTGCAAGATCCTTCCTATCATTTCTGCAGTGGCAGGCACACGATTAAATAATAATTTTCAAATAAATCTGTTCAGAGCACTTAGAGGTGAAAGCCCAACTATGAAACTACTCCAAAAATTTCACATGGAAAAATTAGATCCAACTTTTCTTTCTGCAAAGTTGAGGCATTGTATCGCTGGTGGATTGGCACATGCTAACAATGCCCTACAACATACCATATCTTTTTTTACCTGCAGAACACGATGTGATCTGTTTCATTTTATGTGCTTTGTTAAAGATACTTGATCAAGACAGGGGGTAGGGGGTTGAATAGGTGGAGCTCAGGGGATTTTTTTTAGGGCAGTGAAAATATTCTGTATGAGAGTTATAGTGGTAAATACATATATGCTGGTTTTAAATCGTTTAAGAGGTCAGAGGAGGGGGGATCCCAGGATGGAAGGCAGAATATGACAAAAGAATCTAAACCTATTACAAGTGTAAGAAGCAACCTCACTGATTATGGGATGGAAGAACAGGTGCTGACCTAAGTACCTGGCAATGAGTCAACACAGAAGGCAGAAGAAATTGAACATAACCCTGTGCTCTGGCTGATGCCACTCTGTAGTTGATTTTATAGCACATAGAAGCTACTGCATAACATTTTATGAACAGTATAGCATTTATAATTTATTGTGAATGTTAATTTTTATCTTCACAAAATTTGTAACGGAAAAATAGGTGGCTATAACGTCATAGGTATTTGCTTAGATGATTTCCTTTCTCTGTTAGTCAGGGACTACAGGCTAACAATTCTGAAACCACTATACCTCCAAAAGTACATTCCACCAGCCTAACCAGGAGAAAAACATCAGATATATCCCAATTTAGAGACATTCTACAGAATACCTCACCAGTAATCCTCAAAACTGTCAAGGTTATCAAAAACAAGGAAAGTCTGAGAAATAGTCGCAACAAAGCGGAGCCCAAGGAGACACAAAGTAAATGTGATGTAGTGTCCCGAATGGGGTCCTGGAACAAAAAAGAACGTTAATGGTTCATTAATTGTGACAAATACGCCTTAGTAGCAACAGATATTAAAAATAGGGAAACTAGGTATGGGTGTATGTGGAAACTCTCTCTGTACTATCTTCACGATAGTTCTGTACATCTTGAACTATTCTAAAATTAAAAGTTTATTTTTAAAAATATCATTTGAGGTTTTCAGTTAGTTTCAAGAAGTGTATAGTTGAGGCCATAGACAAACCTATCTCTTTTGTCCCATAATTGGCCAGAATATCTAAAACTTTGATCAAATCAAGAATGAGTCTTTTTAGCTTTATGTCATTTAATGAAAGTAGTAGTAGCTTAGGAGTCCTAACTGATGTCCACAACAGCATTCTCTCCTCTTCACAACTTGCATGACTTCTCCTTTATGGCATTTACAAAGTTCTGACCTGATAAGACATTATAACATGATTTAATAGTGCAAAAATCAACTTCTTTGATCAGTCTTACTATTTGTGCTAAATTGGCAGTTAAAGATTATTAAATCTTTTTAAATCATGTAAAGATTAATCTATTTTCTCTTATTTTATTTTAGATGAGTTAAATAATCTTGGGCATCCCGGTAAGTAATACAAACATAAGATTTAGATTTTTAAGTTATTGAATACAGTAACTTAAAGATACTGTAGATATTCTTTTGCTATAGTCGTCCTAGTAATTTTTTCCCCTTGATTGAAATCTCATAATTTAGGGTTGAATTTAGTACCTACATGAAGTACAATTTCATGCAAGTGAAAACATTAAAAATATTAGATTGTAAGACTGTGTAAGGGTAGAAAAATAAATACACTGAGGCCATAAAATATCAGTGCATTTCTTTATCACTGTGAATGACTCTATACATAAAAAGGCAGTTAAATGGGGAAATGCATTATCTTTAATTTGAAAGACAAGAAGCAGCCTTTGAAAGAGTGACAGGAGTAACATCTCTGAATGTTACGTCGCCAGACCCCTGGGTCCTTATTCGAAGGTGCTCCGTCATTGAAAACATCTGAACTAGTTGGGTGGGTGTCTGTATCTGAAATAAAATTATTGTTAGCGGGGATTGTTGGTGCTGTACAGATGAGTAGTTAGTCGTTGATCATTAAGAGACTGACAGATGGCAGAAGTATTTATCATTCTTTGGCCAGTTTTAATGAGAACAGATTTCTGAACAAGTTAAGCTGAAGGGAAGCCTCACCTGAGCTGAAAGGCATGGTAATTGTGAGGACTCCATAAAGACAGAGGGCATTGGTCCAGGCTGCGGGCATTCTGAAAGGCACCGATGGCACCTGTGACTATATCTGAACATAAGACCTCACAGGAGTGGAATAAGAAGGCAGTTATATGTATCAGTTAATGTTTGTCGAGATCCCTCTTATTTCTCGACGTGTTATTTCTCATTGTTTTAGCACCATAACTAGTTTGCTTCGTTTTGTGCCCATATTTTAATAAACATCTGTTATCGTGAGCGATGACTGGGCTGTATTGATTACATATAAGCCAGTGAGACAAACCAGAAGGCCATGGTTACCCACGTGCCATTCCTGCTGGGCCAGCCTCGAGCTCCAGGAAGCCTCTGTGAGATGCTTCAAACACCCAGAACTAAGTGATGTTGGAGAACCACCGTCGTCACCTAGCTAGCTGCCTCTCTTGATCTGGTTAGAATCCCCTTTTCCTAAATTTGTCTGTTATTTCACACCCTTCAATGAACATTATGAAAAGCTATTTCAGGAAAACTTTTGCAAACCAGCACCACTAAGCTTCTACAATTTTCCGGACCTCCTTTTTCATTATATCCTTACTCCTCAAGAATTAGAACACCAAAAAATTTAGTTAAAAAAATTTTAATATGCTTTTAGTGGACTCTCGTAGCATATATATTGTTAAAAATGCAAATACCCTGTCTATAGTAAGAGACGCATTACTGACTGAACTCCGTCTTTCCCTGTATCCATTCCTATGTGCTCCTCGAGAGTGGGAGGTATTTCATTTTATGTATAATTGATGGCAAAGAGCGTGATCATGAAATGAGATTTCCTAGCTTGATACCATTGGGCAAGTGACTCAGTCTTTCTCTGCCTCAGATGCCTTATCTGTTTAATGGGGGTAATAATAGTACATATCTCAGAAAATAAAGCAAGGTTATTTTAATCAGTTATATTTACAGCACGTACAGCAGGCCCAGGTCGGCGTGCAGGAAATGGTAACTACTCCTCTGCTGCTCAGTGCCACCACCTACCAACCGTTTTCAGATTGTCATTTCTGCCTAACATGTTAGAGTATCACCCCCAGCCGTGGTAATCAATTACCAGAGACATTCCCCTGCCCCGATTCCGACCCTATCCGTCCAGGTGCATGTTTTTAATCAAGAACCTAAAAACCTTAAAATTGTAAACTAACTGTTAGGAACCACATTCTGCTCTTTGGTGCCACTGATGTGATTGTTTGTTTCCATCCCTGTAACCACAAAGATGTATCATGGATAACAACTCCTTATCTTCTTGCATTTTTATCTTTCTCTAGATAGTAAAGAGCAAACAGTTGACCAACCTTTGGGTGAGTAGAGCTTTACAATGTTTATTCAGAATATAATTGTAGCATGCAACTCTTTTATGGAGATCATGAAGGGATTTGAGACTTTTTAAATTGACAACCTTTATAAATATTTGAATAACATTGAGACCAAATGTTTTCTTTTGGATATTTGTAAAAGAAACTATAGAATAGGAGACTTTAAAAGATTATGGATTCAGTTTCTGGGACCAGATCAGCTTCTGTGGAATGATTTCTGTGTTTGGCCAGGGTACAAACAAATAAACATATAAATAAAAAGAAACATGTAAAGATCATGTAGAAGTGAGTGATACTCTATCTTGGGGGAGGGTTAGAGGTTAGGAAGGCACCAGAGAGGTTGCATTAGCAGCTGTACATATTGAAGGATGAACAGGAGAAGAGCCTTCCAGACAGAGAGCATGTGAAATCCTAAGTAAACATCGTAGAGAAAGGAGACAGGGCATTTGTTGTACTGAGGGAGTTGCAAATAACACATGATGCTCTAGAGCAGTGGTCCCCAACCTTTTTGGCACCAGGGACCAGTTTCGTGGAAAACAGTTTTTCCACAGACTGGATTGGGGGTGGGGGGAGGATGGTTTCTGGATGATTCAAGTGCATTACATTTAGTGCACTTTAGTTCTATTATTATTACATCAGCTCCACTTCAGATCATCAGGCATTAGATCCTGGGGGTTGGGGACCCCTGTTCTAGAACATGAAGAGAAGGAGCCTAGAGAAGCAGGATAGGACCAGGTCTTGAGGAGCCGCATTTCTCAGACAAGCCATTGGAAGGAAACTTTGATGAGAGGGGTGAGATTTGCCCCTCTGAAAGGCCAGTCTTATATCGTTATTTTCTTGTAGAAAATAAACTGGAGGGAGACATTGCTTAGGTTAGGAGAAAAACTGAGGCTGTTGCAATAGTCTAGGTAAGAGGTAATGAGAACCTAAACCAGGGCAGCACCAAGACAATGCAGAAGACGCCGGAGAACAAATTCAGAAGACCTTGAGGTGATGGAATCAGTAAGCTGTTTACGTCAACTCGCTATAGGGTATTAAAAATACAGAGGAGGGGACTTCCCTGGTGGCACAGTAGTTAAGAATCCGCCTGCCAATGCAGGGGACACAGGTTCGATCCCTGGGCCGGGAAGATCCCACATGCTTCAGAGCAACTAAGCCCATGTGCCACAACTACTGAGCCTACGCTCTAGAGCCCACGAGCCACAACTACTGAGCCCACACACCACAACTACTGAAGCCCCCACGCCTAGAGCCTGTGCTCCACAACAAGAGAAGCCACTGCAATGAGAAACCCGCACACCGCAAGGAAGAGTAGCCCCCGCTCGCCACAAATAGAGAAAGCCCACACGCAGCAAGAAGATCCAATGCAGCCAAAAATAAAATAAATAAATAATAAAATAAATCTTTAAAAGCAAAAAAAATACAGAGGAATCACCATGCCTGCTCAGATCCTTGCTTGGGCTAGGCAGGTAGTAATGCAGGCCACTGGGTTAGAGAATACAAAATCAAAAGCAAGATTCAAAGGATAGATGGCTCTCATTTTGGGACCTAACCGGTTTGAGGTATCTGTGCCCCGTCTAGGCGGGGATACACAGCAGGCAGTTGTGCACGTGGATCTGGGAACTCTAGGGAGAGGCCAGGCTCAGAGATGCAGTCATGGGCGTCATCAGCACAGAGGTGGAGGCTGGCACCACGAAGGGTAGCATTCATGGGATTGCTCAGCCCGCAGAGAAAACGGCACTCACTGGGGGAGGGGGTGGCCCACACAGTGTTTTTTAACAATGAGAATAAGTTGTCGCTGATTAGATAGCGTATACAAATTCAGGTTTCTAAATTCTCTTGGAAATGGTAGCTTTTGAGTGAGAACTGTCACTTATGGCTAAATAGTGGCTGTCACTGTAAAAGGGCATGTGCTGCCCTGTTTCCCTCTTGTGTAATATTCTTGGTCTACTTCACTCTCTCCTTCTCTCTCCTCCTCTTCCTCCCCAGATTGTTTCACCAGGTAGTTAAACTTCTTTCCGTGGTGGCTGAATCCCCAAACCGGAAACTCTCAGGACTTAAGGTTTAGACCCAGAACTAGCAGTGTCATACTACAGTTGAACATACTACATGTTCAAAGAACCACAGGGAAGCCCAGATTTGGAGCCGCAGGCAGGGCCCAGGGTGAGGGTGACCACACTGTATAAAGACAAGGAAACCATGGTTCCTCAGAGGCAGTCTCTTACCACAGCTGGAGAGGCAGCCTGGACAAGAACATGAATGGCTTTGTCGCCAGACTAAGGAACTTGGACTTTATTTTGTAGGACATAGAAATTAAAAGATCTGATGCATGAGACCAACAAGGACTGTATATTCACCCAGTCAGATCTGATGTTAATACTCGATCGTTGATAGATGGCCGAAGGTTTTTTATTTAACAAACATGTATGTAGCACTTAATACATACCAGGTCCTTTTCCAGTTGCTTATGAATATTAACTCATTTTGGATGATATGAGTAACACACTATTAGAATAACTAGACATGGAATTAATGATATAACTTGTACCAATTTTTAAAGAATACATTTCATTAAACTTTGGAAGACATCTAGGATCATGTAGTTAAGATATCTTTCTGAAGTAGTTTTATTAGGTTGCTTAATCAGCTGGTGTTTGTGTTTCCTTTTTCCAATGAATGGTTTGTGTTCAAGAAATTCTGGGTACAGAGAATGGACTGGAGAACTCGAGGTATGGGAGGGGGCGGGGGGTGAAGGGGAAACTGAGAAGAAGCGGGAGAGTAGTACAGACATATATATACTACCAACTGTAAAATAGTCAGTGGGAAGTTGTTGTATAACAAAGGGAGTCCAACTCGAGGATGGAAGATCCCTTAGAGGACTGGGGCAGGGAAGGTGGGGGGGAATCGAGGGGGGGGCGTCAAGGAAGGGAGGGAATATGGGGATATGTGTATAAAAACAGTTGATTGAACCTGGTGTACCCCCAAAAAAAAAATAAAATAAAATAAAATAATAATAAAAAAAAAAAAAAAAGAAATTCTGGGTAGCTCTTACAGTAAATGTTTTTCTACAGAAAATTTCTTCCATTTATTTTATCACTTAAAAACCATCCTAAGTGGCTTATATAGTTGCTATTTTGAAGTTTTCTTTGATTCCTTCCTCTTATCCTCTCAACTTCAAATTTTACTGTTTCTTTCTCTATCATAGCTCTAAAGTCTGACTTTTCCTTTCCCTTTCTACAACTAATTCCTGGAATGAGACTTTTGTCATCTCTCATTTCGACCACTGCAGTCTGCTTCTCTATTCTGAATCCACCCCAGTTCAGGAACTGTTTTGCGAGTAGAATGGGCAAGGTAAGTTACCCACCCACCATCTTTATCACCATCAAACTCAAAATCTTCCAAGACATCTTAGGAACTAGCTGTTAAAAATTATTCTTGGAGACAAGTTTTTGAAGAGTTATGGTTAGTTATTGAACACACATTTTAAGCCCTATAGTCCTCAAATTGCTGAACCCTTGCACTCTATAAATGATACCAAGTGTTCCTTCCAAACAGATAACAAAACCAGTGAATAAAGAATTGATCTTAGCAGAAACAGCCCATATGGTTAGTTTGACAACTGTTCCCCCCACCAAAGACCCCAGTGATTTTTTTCTATTCCATACCTTATAATTGTTTTCTGCCAATAGAACTTAGTTTAGGATATATTGGATTGAAATTATCATAATATCCCATAATATCATAAAAACCCACTGTGCTTTACAGACGCCTTACTACTTGAATCACATCGGGAAGCCCATGGTTTGGGCTATAATGATGTAAGCCAGTGACCACACATTCTCCACCTCCTCTCACTTAGGAGCAGATTGAACTGCATCCATCGGTGTATTGAGATTGCTCTGAACTCTGATAGGGTTAGTAGGCTCAGAAAAAAATGCACTGAAGTTTTTCTGTGGATTAGCCAGCTGAAGGCTTGCTATCTAGTGGATGAATTGGTAGAAGAGTACATTTCTAGTTTTAGAAGAAACTTTTGAAAAAAAAGGAAATACAAGTGATGTCTTATACTGCCTCCTAATTGAAATCCATCCTGAGTATTTGACTTCTTTAGAGTTTTAAAACTAAGGGCAGTTTAGTGGAGGCTTTGTGTCTGAATTTACTTATTTATTAGTCTTGAAGATTGGCCCTTTCTTTGGAATAGAAGAGATTATCATTTGTACAGGACTTGAAGTGACTTTTATGGAATTAGAAATGTGGCTTAAATACCATTTCATTTTTTTCAAAAATGTATACACTCATAATAGGCAATTACCAAGAAATCTCTGAAAATGTGATATAGAATACCGACACTATGACAAGGGGAATTCCCTGGTGGTCCCGTGGTTAGGACTCTGCACTTTCACTGCTGAGGGCCAGGGTTCAATCCCGGGCCACGGAACTAAGATCCCATAAGCTGCGTGGCAAGGCTGGAAAAAAAATACTATGACAAAAATAGTGAAGCTCTTCACAAAGTGGGGTATTCTGCCATTTTGAGAGAGTCACGTTCTTTGAGTTAGTGCTAAGGTTTCTCCAGATCTTGTTTAACCCTGGACTTAAATGTTCTGTGAAAAGAGAAATTCCACCAAAAGAGATTTTCGGTGACATTTAATCATCTTAATGATTTGAAGCGTGAAATTAGATTACGTATTATAGCCATCGAGTCAGCAATGTGATTATCTGTAGCTGTTTCAGTTGCATAGGAGTGGTATACATATTAATTTATAAATTAACTACTTAGCAGCACTTTGTACAGAGGTTGGTCACCAAGTCCCGGCCAGCGTCAGGCTGGGACTGCCACGTGCTCCTTTTGCACCTCCTCCACTGCTCCCTGGTGTCTCCATCATGGATTTAGACCGTGACTTGGGCTGCACACACCCCACTGCCAGCCCTCGAGAAAAACGTCATGACAGGTTCCTGTTGTCATGGCTTGGTCTCAAGTCTTTAACCTTTAACCCCATCCCCGACTAGCAAAAATACAATTCTGAAGACCTCTTAAACTATGCTTAGCCTTCCACAACTCTTTTGGACAAGCTAGACACCAGATAAAGCCAGCTGGTACTTTTAAAGACACAGGTGTGGATCTTTTGCCCCATGCAAACAGAAAAACTCTTTGTATGAGACCATGTCTTTGAGCAAAGCCTCAGTTCACTAAGGTCAGAAAATGAACTGCTCAGACATTCATACAAAAAGTCCTCACGCAGCCCTGAGGTAGCCACATCTCACCCAAAAGGGAAATATTTTTTTCTTAAAGAAGCTAAGGGGAGACAACGAAAAATTTTTTAAAACTACAGTATTTGTTAAACTTCTGCTCTTCTCTCCTCTTTGGTATTTCCCCTTACCCACTCTGATGGGAATTCTTCCTGTCCCTCTTTTCGGTATTTTTTTTGTTTCTAGCCTCTTCCATTGTCAGCAAAACTGAACCTAATTTGATGGAAACCCAATTCCAAACATTCTTTGCTTAAATTTGCTCTAAAGTCTATATTGAATATTCTTTCCTTCTGTTGTAAATCCGTAATAGTATTACTTTAACATTAGTTACCATTATGCTTCATATACAACTGACATCCTTTGCCTGGTTCTCAAAAGCATCAGTTAATTTCAGTTGTTTGATTCGTCAACCATGAAGTTGAATAATAGTGAAATCTTATTTGTAAAGCATTCCTTTTATTAGGTTTTATTTTAATTTTTATATCCTTTAAATTTCTCCCCCTCCACCCCCTCCCCTTTTTTTTTAAACAGCAAAGGACAAGGTTGCTCTTTTGATAGGAAATATGAACTACTGGGAGCACCCCAAGCTTAAAGCTCCTTTGGTGGATGTGTATGAATTGACCAACTTGTTAAGACAGCTAGATTTCAAAGTGGTTTCACTGTTGGATCTTACTGAATATGAGATGCGTAACGCAGTGGATGAATTTTTACTGCTTTTAGACAAAGGAGTCTATGGTAAGATATTTATCATCTTTGTTTTTATACTTACCCACTGTTCTTTTTGTTGTACAAGTTAGCTTAAGAGTTAAACAGAAAGGCACGGTAGACGGGTTGTTGAAAAGTTTTATTCTTGTAATAAAAGATGGATTTGATCTTCATTCCATCGTTCCATATGATTAATTAGCTTGATGTCTTTACTTTCATGTCTCAAAACACTGTTGTTCTTATTAGAATTCTTACCTATCTTACGTGATTTTGTTTTATTGACTAGAAAAGCTACAGTACAATAAAGTTCAATGACCAAATAGCAAATTGTATATTCGTGTATGTAAAATACTACTGTGTGTGTGAGAGAGAGTGAGTGTGTGTGTGTGTTTGGAGTATAAAAGGTTGCAACCACATGTACATTTCACATTTGTTTCCTTTTTCTAACTGTGGCATAGTATCTTCTGGTCTTTTAATGGGAACTAGAATTTGACAAGGAAATAATGGTGAGTGAGACATGTGAAAACAATCAGTAAGCTAAAGTTCTATCCAGATACAGTTAAAGATGGACCTCCACAAAAATTCTAACAGTAAATTTTTAATGGTTTTTCCTCATTCTTTCACTTAAATATGTTCAGAACACTACATGTATGGTAAAGATTCTTTAAAGAGGGAATGTGCTGTCAGTAGTGAGCAGTGTCTTTGGTAATTTCTTTCTTTCAATGGGCATAGCCGCAAGCATGGGACTGCCAGCTGTCTCACTGTGAGCCATGTCTCAGAGCTGTGCTCGCCACAACGTTCTGTAATAACATACGACTGCCAGGAAAGTGACATTGCCAGGCCTGCTGTCAGGATGCCACCGATAAACAAAGTGTCGATTTGGCTTCTATACATTTCCAGTTATTTTGCTTCAATAATTTCTAAGTTTAGCCTTTTTACTTCTAATTAGACTAAATGATGAGGCAAGTTTGGTAGAATTGCTAAAGGTTCTCAAGGTAGGATTTTTAACGGAAGATCTATACTTTTAAGAAAATTATAAGCTGCTTAATATAATGGGAGGGGAGGAACGCTATGTATGGAATCCAAACACCTATCAGTTATATGATTTTAAGCAAATTACTTAATCTTTTAAAATTTGATTTTCTCACATAAAAAATAGGTCATGTAAAGCTTGTTATATGGGTTAAAATTAGATCATGTTTATGAAGGTGCTTTGAAAACCATGAAAATGCTATGCAAGTGTAAAAAATTAATGTCTTTATTATGATTACTTTTATCAGAGAAACTTAATAATGTAAAATGTCCATGAAAGCCAACATGTGATTTTAAGTGTCAAGAGTGCTGCTGCAGGATTTCCCAGCAGGGTGAGGCTGAAGTATGTGAGAAAGCTAGAGACCAGATGATAACTTGCCTAAGGTTCGAACCTGAGATAACCCTGGAGCCATGGTGAAGATTTGGGTAGATGGAAAGGAGACAGTGGCTTGAGCAGGGTCATAGAGGTTACACATAAGCATATGTTGCTCTGGAAGCAGAAAAGAGACAGAGGGAGTAGAGTCAGATTTTGAATACTTGACAGTGTATAAATTTTACTCTTTTAAAGTATACAATTCAGTGGTTTTTAGTATATGCACAAAGTCGTGTGGTCCCCTAATTTCAGAACATTCTCTTCACCCCCAAAAGAAACCCCATATCCATTGGCGGTCTCTCCTCAGTCCTCCTTACCCCACACTCCTGGCAACAACACATCACTTTCTGTCTCTGGATTTGTCTGTCGAAGACATTTCATATAAGTGGAATCACTCCATATGCGTCCTTTTGAGTCTGGCGTTTTCACTTAGCGCAGTGTATTCAAGGTTCCTCTATGGTATTTTTATGGCTGATTAATGGTCCGTTGTGTGGATGTAGAACATTTTGTTTATCCATTCATCAGAAGATTGGCAGTTAGGCGTTTTCCACCTTTTGGATATTATGAATAGTGCTGCTATGAACATTTGTGTGCATATTCTTGTGTAGACAGTGTTTTCAGTTCTGGATATTTCCCTTGGAGTGGAATTGCTGGGTCATAGAATTCTAAGTTTTGCTGAGGATGTGCCTGACTCCAGAGCACCTGCACTATTGTATATTCCTGCCAGAAATAAATGAGGTTTCCAGTTTCTCTACATCCTTGTCAGCATTTGTTAATGCCTTTTTGGTTATAGCCAGCCTAATAAGTGTGAAGCGGTATCTCATTGTTTTGTTTTGCATTTCCCTAATGGTTACTGATGTTGGACATCTTTTCATGTGCTTATTTGCCATTTGTATGTTCTCTTTGGAAAAATGTTTATTCACATCCTTTGCCCAGTTTAAAATTGGGTTGCCTGTTTACTGTTGAAGAGTTCTTTATATGTTCTGGATACAAAAGTGTCCTTATAGATATATGATTTGTCTTTCCAAATATATATGTCCTTATAGACAAATATTTCCTCCCATTCTGTGGGCTGTCTTTTCACTCACTTGATCTTCATTGCTTAGCGAATTAAGCCCACTCCCTTTGTTGTGATTTTCAGAATGCTGTCTGTGCACTCTTACTTTCACTTACAAGGATAATCTAATTCCTTGCCAGGCTGGTCTCGTTTCTGTTAGCTGTCATTCCAGGCCCAAGCCTTGTTTGTTTCTGTGCGCCCTGCCTATACAGCACCTTGCTTTCTCTCTGCCTTTCCAGACCAAACCCTTTCTCTCAAGATGGCCCGTTATCGCTTCACCTCACAGATATTCCTCTCTGCACTTTATTTCATACAGGGTTGCCCTCATCACATGATATATGGTATTTAATTTAATTAAATACATTTAATTACATGCCGACTTTTCTTTGCTAACAAGAGCATGCCTGAATAAGCTGCAAGACTCCCGGGGCCTGGAACTCTGACTCCATTTCTTCTTCTTGGTCCTCATCGCCTACGTGATAATATTCAGGGCTCACGTGAGGTGGAATAAACCCACCCTGAATAAACAGGTGTATCCATTTTGTCATTTTTTACCCAAAATGATACATATGAAAGAGCCATTTTTCTCACTTAAATAGGAGTTCAACCTGGCAACCTGGATCCTGCCCTCTAGGGCCAAAGGAAGCAAGTTTTCTTTGCCCTTTAAAGCCACATTCCTGTTAGGGGTTGGGGCTGCAGCTACAAAGAAGTAGCTTTTTGTTGTTGTTCCTGCCTAAGTGTCTTTTTGCTATTTACTGAGGAAGCCCATCCGGATATTTTTGTTGTTGCTGTTTGGGGTTTGGTTTGGTTTTTACAATGAAAACAAACTTCTTTTCAAGAAGGTGTTCAGAATTGTTTGGTGCAGTTTTTATAGCACCATTTCCCAGTAAAGAAGAAATGACATCTTTTTTTTTTTTTTTTTTTTGCGGGAGGGGGTGCCTGCACTGCACTGCTTGCGGGATCTTAGCTCCCTGATCTTAACCTGTGCCCCCTGCAGTGGAAGTGCAGAGTCTTAACCACTGGACCACCACCAGGGACATCCCATGACTCATCTATTGAATACTACACTAACCCAAATTTTAGATTATTAATTCAACAGACTGTAGATGGAAACGTTAGTGATATTTATCTCATAATGAAAAGAAATAACAACCCATGAGATGAGATTTCTTTTCTCTGCTTCGAAAAAGCTACATTTATATTTTTATAACCATGACTAATGCTGTAAGGAAATGCTGTGGAATTTCATACACTTAACACTGCCGTGGCTGTTCATCTGAGTTGTTTGTTCCTTCATTCATTAATTACTCACTCTACTCCTGCTGTGCCAGGAACACACAGATAAATGTAAGACTGCCCTGCCCCGAAAAAGCTTCTGGTTTCACAGAGAAGACAAATGAGTCAGCAAAGAAGTCAGCCTTCTTTGTATTTCAACATCATGGGATAAAATTGCATTCCATATTATACCATTGGTTATAAATGTATTCCCTTTATGAATTAAAATACACCTCAGCATCTTGATGTTGGTTGAACATTCCATACTTAAATGAAGGCCATTGCCAAAATAATTTTCAATGCAAATTCAGTTAACACTGAAGTGTGTTTATAGTTGCACATCTCTTAAATAAGCATGCATTAACATCAAGAAAATAAGTCTTTTTTTTTTTTTTAAGAGTGCTACATGTTCAGAGTGCAATTTCTCTTTTTTTGCTTTTCAGGACTATTATATTATGCAGGACATGGTTATGAAAACTTCGGGAACAGCTTTATGGTCCCTGTTGATGCTCCAAATCCATACAGGTCTGAAAACTGCCTGTGTGTGCAGAATATACTGAAATTGATGCAAGAAAAGGAAACCGGACTCAATGTGTTCCTGTTGGACATGTGCAGGAAGAGGTGAGCTGTCCCGTCTTTTTTACCGAAGCTTGTTGGTGTCCGTTAACTATCAACCGTGACAAGTTAAATCTAAGGGCAAACCTATGCACGGTAGGAATCACTTAAGTTTGTGAATTTTAGATTGTAGACTGAAACTGATTAAGAAGAAAACTAGAGGAAAATATATTTTCTCTAAGTGTATTTATTTTAACTTTTTCCTGTCTGCTCTAGAACAAAAGTGAAGTATGAAAGGGCATGGGTATTAACTCATACTAGAAAAGATACAGCTCTTCAGACAGCCTTTAGAATGTCTCTAACAAGCCCTGCAGCTATTCCTCCAGGAATTAGCAGAAATGACATGCATGGAGTGGGGGCCTCTCGTTAGTCCTGGTCTTGCAGACAAGGTTTAACTAAACCAGATGTTTGAAGATCTGGATCCCATCTGTCCGTCATGATGTTACTGAAGAGTGGAACCAGTGATAACTCTACTCAGTCACAATTTTTTGCTTGCTCAGTTTTTACCAATCAAAATCCAGTGCCCTACCGAGCGGAGTAAGCCAGAAAGAGAAAAACAAATACCGTATGCTAACTTATATATATGGAATCTGAAGAAATGGTACTGATGAACCCAGTGACAGGGCAAGAGTGGAGATGCAGATGTAGAGAATGGACTTGAGGACACAGGGTTTGGGTGGGGGGTGGGGGGCGAAGGGGAAGCTGAGATGAAGTGAGAGAGTAGCATAAACATAGATACACTACCAACTGTAAAACAGATAGCTAGTGGGAAATTGCTGTATAACAAAGGGAGATCAACTCGATCGATAATGGGTGATGCTTTAGAGGGCCAGGACAGGGAGAGTGGAAGGGAGTTGTGGGAAGGAGGGGATATGGGGGTATATGTATAAATACAGCTGATTCACTTTGGTGTACCTCAAAAACTGGTGCAAAAGTCTAAAGCAATTATATTCCAATAAAGAGCTTAAAAAAAAAAATCCAATGCCCGAGTTCAAACATAACTCCAGTTTTAAAGCTAACAAGAAAAAAAGGTGTGATTCTCTGCTGTGCCAATAGTTTTAGGAGCCCTGGATTACTTTTGGTAAATATGTAGCTAACAAGATAAAGGAATTTTGAAGCTATGATTTTAAATTATGTGTAATAGAATAGTATCATATTTTTATTATTATTTATGCTCTTTTAAGAATGCTGTTTTAATTTTTCATATTTATATCTGTCCTCTCCTACCTTTTAAATAGAAATGACTATGATGATACCATCCCAATCTTGGATGCACTAAAAGTCACTGCCAATATTGTGTTCGGATATGCCACGTAAGAAACTTTTATGTTTATATTGAGGATTCTTTCATTCTTTCATTGATGACTTCTTTTTGATTGTAGATAAGAAGCCTAGAAATATCTATATCCATCTAGGCATAAATTTGCCTTGATATTCTTGATAGAAAATTTTAAATAATTGACTTCAGCACTTCATAGCTTGGTATCTTCTTTCTACTAAGCACCAAAGCATTTAGTTCTTGCTTAAAGATTAACTCTTTAATTAGTATGCCATGTGAGAGGCAGAGGATTCCAAGAGGCTCATCAGCTTTTGCAGAATCCTCGTGTGGCAGGTGTTTGCTCTTTTAAAAAGTCTTTCTTTTCAGGTGTCAAGGAGCAGAAGCTTTTGAAATACAGCATTCTGGGTTGGCAAATGGAATCTTCATGAAATTTTTAAAAGATAGATTATTAGAAGAAAAGAAAATTACTGTGTTACTGGATGAAGTTGCAGAAGGTAAAATAAAAACTAAAGAGAAATCTACTCAGGGTTCTCTGTTGGGTAATTATTTTATTCCTACTGCTACTGTGTGGGTTTGGAATTAGTATTTCATAAGACAATTTTTTATATAATGTTCACAACACTCCTTTTTCCTTCCTTCCCCATTGGCTTAGCTACATGCATCGGTGCAGCATTACTTGAACTACAAGGCTGACCCCAGACATGGTTGTGAAATAAATGAAGTTTAATCCTCAGAGCTCTTCACCTTGTTTCTATGCTTAGTACCTGATACTGCCCAGTCTGCTTATTTGCAAAAAAAAAAAAATTGTCTAATGAGCATCCTCTTTCAGGATCAGACAGATGAAACTTTACAGAAATTTTGAGGCCCTGTGGGAAAAAGCTAAGTTCTTTTTTTTTTTTCTTCTTCTTTTTTTTCTTGATGAACTTAGCAGTTTTAAAATTCTGCTTTGACAGGATCCTAGAGGTCTAATGCCACATCTTCCATTCCCTTCTGTTCCTTCCTTCCCTGCCTGGCATACTGCTGTGCCCGTGTGGGGGGTGCTGAATAAGCACGTTACAGCAGTAGATTGACCTGTGTTTTTTGAAATACCATTTTATAAGTCATATCAAAAAGAAGGCAGTTCTTCTGCAAACTGGTTCAGTAGCAAATGGAGTTTCATGGATGTTCTAAAGATGGCAGCTTGAGTGTATGGTAACTGTGTGTTTCACGACCCGCTGTTGGTCATATTCATTTATTTTCATGTTTTTGTCAGTGTAGATGCCTTAGCTGGATCACTTGACTACTTTGCCCTTTAATGTAGACAGTCAGAGCTTTGGCCCTCCTTCAACCAAAGAAGTTCTGCTTTTATCTGTTTTACATATTGTGTGGGCTTCTATTTAAGTTCTCATTTGAAGACAAAGTTCTGGTGCTTAAAAAAAAAGTAAAGCCTTTGGAGTATGTCAGTTATTTTCAAAGTGAGATCTGTGAAGGTACTTCAGAGACTCTAAAATGTTTCATTCTAATTTTAGTCTTAAAAAGCACCAGTTCATCCACATATGATGTATACTTTGTTATGGCAATGAATGGCATCCCAGTATATGCTGTGAGTTTATATTTGAACTTCTGGATTACATCTTTACTTATATTTTATTATATATTTGGAATTTGGATCTTCTGGATCATTTTTTCTGAATACTTTTAAGTATTCAAAGATCATAGGCCAAACAGTTGAGGGAGAAAAACCACCTTTCCAGATTCAATTGTGTGCCGGTAAAACAAAATATGCAATAAACTGGTTGCTGTTGTAAACAGCTGTTATAAGTTCTAGCTGTCAATCTGTGACCCAGGATTTTGATTTTTGTACGCCAGACAGCATTATTGTTAACTTGCTTGAAATTGCAAAATAAATTCTTCCCTGTCTAGTTCTGGCAGTATGGCAATACCATCTTGCTATATAAAACTCCAAGACCTGCTAGAAAAAAATATTTAATTAGTGATTTAATTTTTAATGATATAAGTCTCTTGGAACATTCTTCTGACAGTTTTTATTGTGAAATAGATGTTCCACATGAATCTCAGACCTTGACAGTTCCCTCTATCTCTTTCCTTGCCCCGCCCTCCTACATAGTAACCATCATTCTAAATCTTGTTTATCATTCCCTTGATTTGCTTCTTACATAGTTTTAATTGAGTTTACATATGTCTGCAGAAAGTATATATATTTTCATGTTAGTTGTTTTTAACTCTATCAAAAGATGCTGTGTTTGGGGGACTTGAATTTTTTCAGTGTTATATTGCTAAGGGCAGTCCATGTTGTTGCATGACTACAGTTCACTCATGTTGACTGTATTATAATATGCTACTCTGCAGACATACTGCAGTTTTTTTCAGCTGCTCTCCTGTTGGGCATTTGAGTTACATCCCAGTTTTTACTTTCATGAACAGTGCTGTTGTAACAATCTCTTACATGTCTCCTGGAGTATGTATGCAAGAGTTCCTTTGGGATATAAATCTAGTATTTGGAATTACTGGATCGTGGGGTATGTCAGTATTGAATTTTACGAAATAATGCCAGACCGTTTTGCAAAGTGGTTGCACCCGTCTACACTTACCCCTCTTCCCCATAATATACAAGAGATGGTGTAAATCTGCACTCTCTCCATCACGTCATATGTCAGACTTTTTTATTTTTTGCCAGATGTGTTAAATACTATCTCATTGTGGTCTTGATTTGGGTTTTCCTGATCATTAGTGATATTGAACACGTTTCTACTGGTAATATGTACATCCTCTTATGTGAAAGTCTGTTCGTGTCCTTGGTCTGTTTTTCTATTGTGGTGTTTTTGCTTTTCTTACTGATTTAGAGGAATTCT
Source organism: Hippopotamus amphibius kiboko (assembly GCF_030028045.1). Classification (NCBI taxonomy): domain Eukaryota; kingdom Metazoa; phylum Chordata; class Mammalia; order Artiodactyla; family Hippopotamidae; genus Hippopotamus; species Hippopotamus amphibius. Next base: position 98,856,413 of record NC_080196.1, read on the forward strand.
GATATGTTCTTGATGTTGTACTAGCTAGAACCTCTGAGACATCCTTGAGTAAAAGTCGTAGTGATAGACATTCTTGCCTCATTTCTGATTTTTAAAGGGAATGCTTCTAATGTTTTCACGTTTAGAATCAATGAATTTTTTAAAATCCAACATGATAATCTTTTTCTTTAAACTAGAAAATTTAGTTCAACTACATTTACTGTAGGCTTTTTGTGCCTGTTTTAACCATTTAATTTTTTATTTGGCTCATTCTTTTTTCATCTTTTTTAAAAAATTGATTTCTGTATCTTCTCTCCTATAACTTTCATTTTAGTATATGCTCACAGCCCTTAAGCTCCCCCCCAACCCCCAATATGTTGCTGTAACTTAGACTTAATTCTCAATTGTTTGATATATTCCTCCCTCCCATTCTGTGTGTGTGTGTGTGTGTATGTGTGTGTGTGTGTGTGTATAAAATCACTCTCTCTGTCTCTCTCTCTGACCTTACTATTGGTGAAAGACAAACATTTGGAATCTTTCTGAACAAAAGGGATTAAGTCAGAGTTTTATGTCTGTTTTCCCCAGATAAGTAACTACTTTCCCAAGACTAGATATTATTAATTTGTTTTTATCAATAATATATACAGAAATAGGGTACATTTATTGTAATGTATTCATACAAAAGAATATATGGTTTTATAAATTTAAATTGAGATTTGTCAGTATTCATAAGTCTCTAAATCATATTGAATGAAAACAGTATATTACAAGAGCATGTGTATAACATTTTTGTTAAGTACAAAACCTAAAACGTTGGCACATACCACTCACCAGTATCTACATCAGTGAAAATTAAAATATACATAAGAATATACACAGTACTTTGGTTACTTTGAGTTGGGGGAAGACAGTCATGGTGCTTTAACATATCGGTAGTTTTAACACATTATTTCCTTTTCAAAAAATAAATCTGCGGTAAAGACAGCATAATATTTTAACTTTCTCACAGCTGTGTCATCGTTTGTTTATTAACGGAATGTATTTCTCAAAAGAGTATGGGCATAAAATTATGACTGCCCTTACAGCAAAGAACAGATCTTTGTGAATTTCAAGGCTTAGAATATTAGGGATTCATTAATAGAATTATAGACGATAAAAGCTAGAAAGGGGCCTTTAGAAGTGAGCTGGTCCAGAATGTTTACATGTTTGCTCACTGCCATATCCCTAGCACTTGGAACCATGCCTGGAACACAGTAGGTGCTTGGTAAATATCTGTTGAGTAAGTCATATTGAGGATATAACCTTATTTTTAGGAGAGTTCTTGGCCTAAATGAAACGATGTGGTCTTAAAAATAATATTCACTTATCTTTTAGATATGGGTAAATGTCACCTTACCAAAGGCAAGCAAGCTCTAGAGATTCGAAGTAGCTTATCTGAAAAGAGAGCACTTACTGACCCAATACAGGGAACAGCACATTCTGCAGAATCTCTGGTGCGGAATCTCCAGTGGGCCAAGGCACATGGTACAGTAAAGTCTATTTTTTATGAGCTCTGTGTTTATATAAAATCAAAAAGTGTTTTTCCTTCTTAATATACAACTTTCCTCCGAATTTTGTAAGGAAAATATTTTAACCTAGTGAGTAAATGCAAGACTAAACAAAGGTTTCAGTTATAGATATTATAATGATTTATTTGATGTTGGAAATATTATTTAACCCATTATTTTCACCTTTGGTAAAATTTAAATGATCATTTTTAAATTCTTCTATCTTTAAAACAATTTTCAGTTTGTCTAATATACAGTCGCTTAGGCTCTCCTGTGTTGTGAGCTGTTGAAGTGTGCCATTTCAAAAACCAAACAGGCCCCTACTTGATAAACATGTTATCTGTAAAATGGGGGCGAGAAGTAGTGCGATAGGGCTGTTGATGTTGAATGAGATCACATGTACAGACACAGAAATGATGGTCAGCAAATACTGAAGGCCTGTGCATATTACTGAGCATAACTGAGCACTGTCTTCTCGACACTTGAATCCATGGGTTGGTGAACAAGAGAAAAAAGTGAGGCAGAAATCATCCGCAACTTAATTCCCTTTGGTAATTCTATGTGATTTAGTGAAAAAGTTTAAATTATGGGCTGAAATAATGGTTTGTTGAATTTTCTATGAATCCCAGATATCTATGCTGTGGATACATTATTAAGTGATAACTGAAAATTCATTGTATTTGTTGAACTGCCATATAATATCTTTCTTTTCATAACAGTCTGTTCTCCAACATATATTTTTGGTAAATTAACATATTGAAGCACATTAAAATGCAAAATGCCATAAGTATATTATCTTGGCATTCCAGATAATTGGATAAGTAGTTAAAATTCTTTTTCTTTAAAAAAGATGCAAAACAACTGCAAAATCACAGTTAAGAGCAACAGTAAACAAAACCTTTCATAAAATGAAATTAAAAGCTCAGATAGAAAGTATTTATAACAAATTTGATAAGTAGATAGTTATAATAAGGAGCTCATGCAAAATGGTACAACAAAAAAACATTAAGACCTCCTCTAATAATCAGAGGATGCAAATTCAACAATACACATAGTTGAGAATATACTAATAATTAAGAAACAAATATAGTAAATGACAAACTTAAACAGTAATTAGAGAAAGGAATTAGTTAAAATGGTGATGGTGTATTTCTTTTCCTTTTTCAATCCCATCAGATAGGCTAAACATTTTGAAAATAAACATTAATCTTGTTTTGGAAATGTGGTGAGACTAGTATAATTATATTCTCCATAGATGGAAAACTGTCACATTTGTGAGAAACCAGACAGTTATGTCCAACAGTCCTACAGCATTAAGTTTATATCAGAAATATTGACTATGGTAGAAAAAATAAAACTGAGATATTATAGATATTCAAGAGTAACTATTAAAGAATTGTTAAAGCATAATGTCACTGAACAGTTTATTAAAAACTATTTTCATGAAGAGTAAGGCAACAGTGAAAATATATCTACAGTTGTATGATTTTGATTACCACTATAAAAATTATGTATGCAGAGGGACAAGAACTGTAAGAAAATAGAAAATAAAAGATATTTGCTTGACCAGCAGAATATTGGGCTTTTTTTTTCTCTCTCTTTTTTTTTTTTAAGAGAGTTTATATGTGTGCGTGTCTTTAAACAATGTTAGTTACATAACATTTTTAAGCAACAGAAATAGCTCTAATTGTATTTTGCCCCATAAAGAATATTTGTTTGCTACTTAAATACTTAATATCAGAAAACTTACCAAGCATTCTTTAAATATTTATAAACTGTTCTTACTGTTCTTTTTCAGAACTTCCGGAAAGTATGTGTCTTAAATTTCAGTGTGGTGTTCAGATTCAATTAGGATTTGCAGCTGAGTTTTCTAACGTCATGATAATCTATACAAGTATAGTCCACAAACCACCTGATATAGTAATGTGTGATGCCTATGTTACCGATTTTCCGCTTGTGAGTCTTTTTTTCCTCTATTTAAAATAGTGATATATCCTCACTAATGACTACATTTTTGAAAAGTTGATGATAAATGTAAAGGAAATATGTATATATATCTATTACACTCATAAAAATATTTGCATTTCAATAACAGTAGTGATAATATTTAAAAACTAATTCCCCAAATACCTTAAATATGTTAAATTTAGGAATGTCTGAAGTTCACCCAGGAAAGAAGGCTTTAATTTCCCTTACCCTAAATAGAATATCAAATATGAAGGAATAAAATGTGCTATACATATGTACAGAATAATTTACTTTTTAAAAACATTTCCAAAAAAGTTATTAACAACAGTGTAAGCTGTATTTCTTAAGCTATTGTAGTCTATTGGAAGAATAGAAACCTAGTTCTTTCCAAAAGATTTAGATATATTTACTTCGTATTGGCCTAAAGAAGCCACTAAACAACATCCCTCTTTCCGATATAGTTGTAGTAAATTGAGATGTAAGCACAGAGTAAGGCAGACAATCCAGAACATCTCCTTTGCTTCTGATAAAGGCTTCATGGAGGACATTGCTTATTGTGACCCCCAGCATTGGACAGGTCTGTCTACCAGTCCCAGCAGCTCTGGACCAGGACAGGCCCCCAGGCGCTGGGCAGGCGGAGCCTGAGGGCAGCTCTAGAGTCACAGAGCAGATCCTCCTCCCTTGGCAGCAGTTGCCTCTTAAGAGAAGGAAAAAAGAGAAAAGCTGCCTTTGGCATGTCCATTTATTCCTCTTAAATATACAAATCACATAAATCCCCCTGCACCTTCCCAAGAGTGATGAATAAAAGGAGAGAATCCAGGAGTCAAACACTGATGGGGCTTGGACTTAGACGAAAACTTGGGGACGCTTAGAAGTGTCTGTAGGAATAGTTTGAAAGCTTTTTAGGCATAGTTCAGAGCTAACTTCTTAAGGGTATCAGTGAGGAATTTAGAATTCCTTTCTGATTGTTACAATTCTAGAATATTATTTTCATCGATTCTCTAGCCCTTGGTAAGGGATTACCTATTCTGACCACTATTCGTCAGAGAGCATTACCTATTAAGATGTTTTATGGTCATAGATGATGTTGTGACCTTTACTGATTTCATGAATATCGTTTACTGATTTTCACAGGACCTAGATATTGATCCCAAAGATGCAAATAAAGGGACGCCTGAAGAAACTGGCAGCTATTTAGTATCAAAGGATCTTCCCAAGCACTGCCTCTATACTAGGCTCAGCTCACTGCAAAAATTAAAGGTTATTACTTTTCCTGTTTGTAACTACTAAGAGAAAACTTTATGAAAGTGAAAATGCATTTTTGCCTGTGAACCTTGTATTGGCCTATAAATGTGCTACTTCTGTGCGTATTAAGTTAAAGTAGAGAGAACGGCTATATAGCAAGTCTCAGTGACCTTTTGCATGTCGTATTCTGTCCCCGATAATGGCCTGAGGGTTTGTGTGTGAGAATGCATGTAATTACCCTCCATGTTGTTAAAAGGTAGAGACTAAGAGCATAGTCTACTTGTAAATATCTTAGCATTTTCAAATAAGCATTTCCTAGTTCTGTGACTTTCTACGAAACGTAACAAATTAGAACTGGAATTCATTTTGATCTTTTTTCATTTCTCACTGACCTTACAAATCAGAAACTACATGGTACATGGTCTGTAAGGTTGAGCTTTCTAGTAGAACCATATTCTTGCCAAACTTGAGTTTTTATTTATAGCTGCATGACCATGGAAGGCATTAGCCAAAACTTGGGGAATGAAGTGAGCACTATTGAGAGTCATATGAGGACAACAGTCATAAACCTGCTGTCGCCCTGTTTGTGGCTAATCTGCTTACGCTCTCCTTGTATCTTTGAACTTCAGTCTATTATCTAATTCGGGTATACTTCTCCACCTGTGATTGTGGATGATTATTCCATAGTATTTTAAAACCAGCTAAACTGTTGACCTAGATGTAAAGCCAATTATTGTTTCATTACAAGATCATTCCCCATCTCCAGTAATAGGGAAAGATAGTTTCCTAAGCCCCGCTGCTTGGAAAATATCTTTTCACTGTTCATCAAGAATACGATACCAGATCTCTGTGATTTTGACTATACTAATACAAAATACTGAATGAGGGGAAAGGAAGCTAATTCTAGCTGGCCTTTCTTAGTATAGAGGAGGTGTAAAGGATACCTTGATGGTCTGGAACCTGGGAAAGAGGAGTGAGACTGGGTTTTTTCGTTGTTTGGTTTTGTCTGTATGTGTGTGTGTGAATGATATTCTAAGACTGATATACTTTCAGGGTTGATAAAAATGACAAATATTTTTTCTTTTCCTTTTCAGGAACATCTAGTCTTCACAGTATGTTTATCATATCAGTACTCAGGATTGGAAGATACTGTAGAGGAAAAGCAGGAAGTGAATGTCGGAAAACCTCTCATTGCTAAACTAGACATTCATCGAGGCTCAGGAAGGAAGACTTGCTTCCAAACTTGTGTTATGTGTAATGGCCCATACCAGAGCTCAACAGCCACCTCCGCCGGAGCTGGCCATTATCGTTCATCTCAAGACTCATTCTGTGGTGTTTACCATTCACATCTTAGCAACTCAAGTAATGTCATGCCATCAGATAGTTGTCGTTGCAGCCGGACTGCAGATGCATTTATTTCAAGTCATCATACCCACCATTATTCATGTCAACTCGGCAGAAGCAATGTGCCAGTAGAGACAACTGATGAAATACCATTCAGTTTCTCTGATGGGCTCAGAATTTCTGAAAAGTGACCTTTTTGTTTTTGAAAGTTATCATAATTAATAGATGTCTCATCCAACAGTACGTACATAAAGTGAGGTATTGGGGAAAAGCAAATATATATACATGTAGAGAATTACTAACAGCTCTTTAATGGAAAACTCAGAACTCTGAGATGTTGGAATTGTATTATTTAACTACAGACTTCCTCTTCTAGGATTTCGTGAATTGGTTGATTTGTTATGTAAGTATGAAGTATGGATGTGTATATGTTTATGTGTATATAACAAAAATGTTTTCATTTTGACTACTCTGAAGTAAGAACAGTGGGAATGGCATTACTGTAGAATAAGTCGTTGTATTTTTAGAACCAGAAAAAGAACCTTGCCAATTATCAGACTTAACGTAATTTTATCAGTGGGAGAAACAGTTTGAGGCATCGTGTTTAAGTTAGAGCTGAAACCTCCAGGTTTCTATTCCAGTGTTTATTCCACTACAACCTGCCTTTCTGACAGTTCTGTTTTGTAGATAGATTTAGAGATATGTAAATATGGATATCTGTATATAATCTAGAAATGTATGAACTTTAGTTGTGATTATAGGACTTTGCTGGAAATGCCAGTTAAGAGATTTGTATATAAATCTTATGTAGAACAGGCTGAAATGTCTCATTCATAAGGTCATGAAAGCACATAAGAAGTGACAAAATGTTTGTCTATGTTAAACCCTAGACAGCAGGATAATTTTGCTACTGAGTAAATCGTGATAGCTGTTTTATCTGAATCTTACAAACATTGGACACATCTTCCTTGATAACATGTATTTTCCCATTGATTTTACTGGCCTTAGGAGATAATCAACTTTGGTTCTACCTAAAAGCAAGGTTAAAAAGCAGCTGGCAATAAGAAAAAGGTTGAATTAGTAATTTATAACATCCCACAAAGAAAATCCCAGGCCCAGATGGCTTCACTGCTCTATTCTACGAGATATTTTTTAAAGTAGTAGCACTAATCCTTTGCAAACTTTTTCCAAAAATAGAGGAGAGAACACTTCCCAACTCATCTTTTGAGGCCAGTATTACCCTAATATAAAACCAAAGACATCACAAGAAAACTACAGAGCAATATCTATTATGACTATAAACACGAAAAATCATCAACAAAATACCAGCAAACTAAATCTAGCAACATGTGAAAAGGGTTATACACCATGACCAAGTGCGATTTATCCCAGGAATGCCAGGCTGGTTTAACATAATGTGTAAATTATCTCATTATTCACAATAGTTATATTCTATAATGTCACTATGAATACTGAATTAGTGAATACAGAGCCATTGCTCCTAGGGGAAATGTGTGTTTTGCATGTATACATATCTCAGACTATAACCTTAAATCCTAAAAACAATTTATCCTTGTAGGTTCTGTTTATTTTATAACAGACAAAATGAGGTTCAGAAGTATTAAGTGACTTGCCTAAGGCCACTCAACTAATGAGCCAGAGTTGGGATTCAGACACATCCAACTGGCCCCAGAGCCAGAGCTTCTTGCACTACACTGCCTTTCCCCCTGCCTTCTCCATCTGGTCATCTCTGCAGGAGAGCTGAAATAGGAAGGCAAAGCATTGCCTCATTTGACCTCAGTTGAGAACATGCCCCTAAGGGAACTCAATTTTTTTCAGCAGCTGCACATGTCCATGAATGGTCATAAAAGTGCTGCAACTATTGATTTTGGGGTTATAAATTTTAAATAATTGGCTAATTCACAAATACAGAATCATGAATAATTAAGATCATGTTCATAAAGATCAACATTACCACATTGTCTTAATATATGCAGGAAAAGTATTTAATAAAATTCAGCACCCTTTCATGATAAACATAAACTAGGAATAAAAGAGAACTTCCTCAAGATGATAAAGAGCATCTACAAAAATACCCACACCTACTTAAACGTCATACTTCATGGCAACAGACTGAATACTGACTGCTTTCCCCCTAAGATGAGAAATAAGACAAGGATATTCATTCTCACCACTTCTTACATTGTACTTGAGGTACTAGCCAGGGCAATTAGGCAAGAAAAAGAAAAGGCAACCATATTGGGAAAGAAGTAAGACTATATATATTCAGAGATGACATGATCTTGTATATAGAAAATTGTAAGAATTCATTTTAAAACTAATGAATTCAACAGGCTGCAGGATAGATAACAAAGATCAACATACAAAAATCAGTTTTATTTCTATACTAGCAATGGATATTCTAAAACTGAGATTTTTTTTTACTCCTGTTTATAATAGCATTAGATGAATAAACCTATAAAACATTGTTGAAATTAAAGAAATTAAAGAAGATGTAAATAAATGGAAAGACATCTTTGTTCATGGATTAGAAGACAATATTGTTTAGATGGCAGTGCTCCCCAAACTGGTCTACAGATTCAGTGTAATTCCCATCAAAATTCCAGCTGGCTTTTTTGCAGACATTGATAAGCTGATGAAAAAATTCATACAGAAATGGAACCCACAATATCCAAAACAATCTGGAAAGAAAACTAAGTGGGAAGATTCACACTTAACCGATTTTAAAACTTATTACAAAGTTATAGTAATCAAAACAGGACAGATATATGCAAAGGAATATATCAATAAAATACGAGTCCAGAAATAAACCCATACATTTTATGATCAATTGATATTTGGTAAGAGTGCCAATGCCATTCAATGAGGAAGAATAGTCTTTTCAACAAATGGTCCAAGGACAACTGGATAGCCACATGCTGAAGGACCCCTTCCTTATACACAAATTTTAACTCAAAATTGATCATACACCTAAATATAAGAGCTAAAACTATAAAACTCTTACAAGAAAACACAGAAGTAAATCTTTGTGACCTTGGACTAACCAACAGCTTCTTAGATACAGCACCAAAAGTACAAATGAGGGGAAAAAATAAATTGGACAATCAAAATGAACTTTTGTGCTTTAAAGGACACCATCAAGAAAGTGAAAAGACAATTCACAGAATGAGAGAAAATTTTTGAAAATAATACCTGGTGAGGGATTTGTATCCAGAATATATAAAGAACTCATAATTCATAATGAATCTTTTATATGCTAGTGCTCAATCATAGTTACTGGAGCAGTAACAAAGGGACTGTCCAATGGACTTTCTGTGATGGAAACATTCTGTATCTTCACTCTCTAATGTGACACCTTCTAGTCCCATGTGGTCATTGAGGAATTGCAGTACAGCTAGTGTGAGGAACTGATTTTTTTTATTTTAATTTTGGTTTTAATTTAAATAGCTACATAAAACTAGTGGCTTCCATATGCAACTGTGCAGCTGTAGCGTATGGGGCTAGAAATTAGGGTAAAGGGACTTTTTGCCTTTCACTTTATATTCTTCTGTATATTTGAATTTTTTTTAAACTAAGCATGTATTTATAATTTTAAAACATTTAAAAAATAAAGAATGGTGCATTTTTTTTGTCTTTTCCATCAGCCATGCTTTTATTTTACTTGAATCTCTCACACCAATTGCTTTGTAATATTAACATAGGATATTTTAAAACATCAATGGAATTTAAAGAAAGTAACCTATCCATACCAATGACAATGTGAGGAAGAGATTAGCACAGTAAAGGCTTACTAAATCCAAAGCTAATACCTGATTCTGGAGAAGGGGTATTTTCTGGAAAGTAACTTCAAAAATTATAAAGTAGCAGTGAGTTACAATGTTTTCTAAAAAAAGAAAAAAAAAACCCTCAAACCTCATTACATGGGATCATTTGAATAGAAAACATTAAAGTGTTGTTCACCTGGGGATTTCCCTGGTGGTGCAGGGGTCAAGAATCCTCCTGCCAATGCAGGGGACACGGGTTCGATCCCTGGTCTGGGAAGACCCCACGTGGCCGAGCAGCAACTAAGCCCATGCGCCACAGCTACTGAGCCTGCACTCTAGAACCCGCGAGCCACAACTACTGAGCCCATGTGCTGCAACTACTGAAGTCCACGCACCTAAAGCCCATGCTCCACAACAAGAGAAGCCACTGCAACGAGAAGCCCGCTCACTGTGAGGAAGAGTAGCCCCCACTCACCACAACTAGAGAAAGCCCATGCAGCAATGAAGACCCAACACAGCCATAAAAAAATAAAGTATGCAGAGAGACAGACCCCTTTAAAAAATAAAAATAAAAAATAAAGTGTTCATCTAGAGGTGAACAGGTAAATAAATAGAGAGGCATAGCCTTTAAAGAATACTGAAAAGGGGCATTTAGACCTTTTGTTGCACATGAAGCAACAATGAAGTGGTCTCGGTAATCAATTTTTTCCACTTGTCAAACTCAAGAAATTCAATCATGTAGTCATAGTTCAGATAACTGATATACTGACTCCTAGATCTGCACAAGTTCAGTGTCAGGATGAGATCTGATTTTTTTTTTTTAAGGCTCAATAAGTTTTAAGTTGTTTCCTGTTATTTGAACATTCCTCTGGTATTTGTACATTATTGCTTTCAACTACCAACTGTTGCCAAAAACTCAGAATTTACACATTACTTTCACATATTTCAACCTGTTTTTCTAGTTTAACATTGTGAATTTTATCCAGGCCCAACCAAAATATATTTTCAATACTTGCCCTTGAATTATATGACGAATCTCTTGTATTGATAAGCTGCTAAGGAAAATACACCCAGAACATAATGTTTGTATAAATGTAATCTTTTTTCCTGTTTTGACAACATTAAAAATATTTCAGCTTCAGACATAAAGTCTGGCTTTACTAAAGCGGAGAAGTCTGAGTCCACTCCAAGTGGTGTGACAAAGTGTGTCATCTTGTCTATGCTTTTTCTATTTCCTTATCTGTAAAATAGGGACAATGATATAATATCAGAGGGCTTATAATACTTTATAGGGTTGGCAATACTCAAGAAAATAATTCCTATAAAGTGCCAGCCTTTTGAAAAGGGTCATCATTTTCCAAATCTGGCATTCTCAAAATCATACCAGTCCCCACACAGGGTGTTGTTATTTGTTAAGGTACCTCCTACGATGCACTTTCGTAGTATTAGCAATGCATATTGGCTTCTAAAGTAAGCCACAGTTGAATTTTGTTCACTCCAAATTCACTTTTCGAAAAGTATGGAAATTGAACGTCCCCAGTCGTTAATGTTACATAAAGTACTTTATACCTACACACAAAAACAATCGATTAGCAGTGTTTCTCTCTAATTGGTGGGATTGTCTCTGTTTACCTGTATTTTCCAGTTTTTATACAGGGAGAAACTACAGCTTTAAAATATATGGAGAAGGCTTCCTAGGTGGCACAGTGCTTAAGAATCTGCCTGTCAGTGCAGGGGACACGGGTTCGAACCCTGCTCCAGGAAGATGCCACATGCCGCGGAGCAACTAAGCCCTTGTGCCACAACTATTGAGCCTGCACTTTAGAACCCATGAGCCACAACTATTGAGTCCATGTGCTGTAACTACTGAAGCCTATGCACATAGAGCCTGTGCTCCGCAACAAGAGAAGCCACGGCAATGAGGAGCCCATGCACCACAATGAAGAGTAGCCCCCACTCACCACGACTAAAGAAAGCCCGTGCACAGCAAAAAAGACCCAACACAGCCAATAAAATAAAGAAATTTATAAAGTAAAGTGATTATTGACCAAAAAAATAAATAAATAAATAAATAATATATATATGTTATTTAATGTAAATATTCTGTGTCAATAAATTTGTTTCTGAACACTAAATTTTTCTTAAGTTTAAAAATACAAAGGGGCTCATGTATTTTTTTAATGTCATGAGTAATTCATACATCAGTGCTTTTAAATTTTAAAATTGAGATGCTTCCAAACTTAGAGAAAAGCTGCAAAACTAATACAAAGAATTCCCATATTCCTGTCACCCTGATTCTCTAAATAGTAACATGTTCCAGTATTGTATCATCTTGTCTCATAAATGTATGTACGCTCATATAGATACATATACGTAGGACATTTTTTCCTGAGCTGTTCAGAAGTAACCCTTTAGCCCCTAAGTCAATAAATACTTCGGTGTGTATTGCCTAAAAACAAGAACATTTTACGTAACCACAGTACAACTGTCAAGATGATACTTAGGATTCCAGAACCCCCCTCTGCTGTGGCCTGAACACCAGGAAACCCAGGGCTTATCTTGTTTGTCTCCCTTCCCTCAGGGATCGCAGTCCTGTGCTCCTTGTCCAATATCTAAAAACTATTGTTTCATGTATCTTGTCTGGTATTCTGGTTGTTTAAGATGAGACAGCACCTCCAGGCCTTATGATTCCATCATGGCTAAGTGAACACCGGCAAGTAATTTGTAAAACTAATCACATATTCAAAAATACTTTTGGATGAATTTGCATATATTGCAAGAAACTATTAACCAAACCAGGGTTCACTGCTCAAAGCACAGCAAGTCAACCCTGAAACACCAAGGTCTACAGCAGAGAAAGCGTTTATTCATGAGGCAACCAAGCCAGGAGATGGGAGAACTAATCTCAAATCTGCCACCTGAAAGGCAAGGGGTTTGCGGTGTTAATGGGATAAAACCGAGGCATGGGGAGTGTGGGGAAAGGTGACTGGAGGCAAGAAAAAGGTGAGGTAGCTGTCATTCTGCACAGGTGCAACTAAGCTACAGTCTTCTTCACAGGATGCGTGTTGAGAAAATGGTGGCACCAGCACGATCAGAGGGTAGAGTGCTTGGCTTTCTGATGTCAAGAGGTCCCCAAGAGGACATCTGCACATGCCCAGTGGAGGATCAGTGGCCCTAACCAGTCTTAACCAGCTCAAGAGAGTACAGTTCTAGGAGGACACAGTTACCCAGCCGGCAGTAACAGCTACCCGATTAGATTCAGAGACAGCGTCTTCAGCAGGAGAAACAGAGCTCCCTGGACAATGAGGTCCATGAGAGGACAGGGTTAGCCTTACTCATCGTGGTGCAAGGCACAGAGTGGGTCCTCAAAAGGGGTGGACGTCCAACGAGTCTGCTCTTGGTCCCGTGTCCCTTTGCTGACAGAGGCAGGGAGGGTTTGTCCCTTCAGAGTCCGGTTCTCATCTAATTCTCTGTCGAGACATTGACCTTCTACCTGATAACCTGCCTGAGGGTCCTGTGCTTTGGTTAATATGTGCTTTCCACTAAACAAACTCTTCTTTGCCGCTAATGACTTAGTGCTGTGTTGGCCTCAGTCTTCTTTAGATCTAAATGAAAGCCATCTGTCTTTTGAGTAGAAAGAAGCGTCTCTTGTTTTAACCATGAAAAAATGAGGTTTCAAATATATACCCCCCAGAAGATATTAGCATAGTTGTACAGTGGGCACCAGGCACTGAAGCTGGGGGGTGTTTAGTGGATCAGAGCATGGTTGTAAAGTTACTATGTGCAATTGAAGGGTTAAGTTTAAACACCTGTACTTTAAAGATGAAAGGACTGAAAGGCAGGATGGGGGTGGGGAGGGGCAGATTAGACTAGAAATTCAGGAACCTCTTTTGATGGAGCCCTCAAAATCAACCTTCTCCTTGTACATGGAAAAAGAATGATTCACAAAGAAGCTTCTAGGAAGATAAAGTTGTTGAGGGAAAGGCTTTGAAAACAAGAAAAGAAAATGTCTGGGACTCAATCCAGTGATTTGAGTGAAGAAGGCAAAAAGGATGCTGAGCTGATATTTGTAATTAAGGTGGTTTGAAAATTCACATATATGACTTCTTTCAGGCAGGAGTAAAAGCATTCCCTTTATTTTTTTTCTCTGGCACTGGTCTTGTCCTCCCAACCACACGTAGGGTTTGGGAAATGAGCAGAGAACAGCTCTCTCACTAAGCAGCCCCTGATCAATCACTTCAGTCCTTCAGGGACTGCTCAGGCCCTTGGTCCTGCTCACCCTGACCCTGTGCCTCTGAAAGCTGGTGTCTGAACCGCCCACACTGGTAGGTGGGTGGGGGGCTGGCTAGGCCCGGAGTCCCAGAAGGGAAGCAGGGGAACGGCTCCTGTCCTCACGGTTTCCGTTGGTTTGTTCTAACACAATCCTGAAGTCAGGAGAACTCGAGTCAGGATCACGTGCCCCTGTGAGCCCTGACTCCGTCAGCTTTTTTGTCCCAGCATCTGAGGGCCGGGTACCCTTGTGCGCGCACACATACACACACACACACACACACACACACACACACACACTCCTGATTTCTGATTGGGCAAAGACTCTGATCTAAGAAGAAAGGAACTTCGAAAATTCCTCTCTCAACCAAGCCTGACTTTAAAGATTATCATCCTGCTTTAAACGAAGATAAAACCAAATACCTGTTTCTCACCAGGTGTTTGCTTTCCTTGGTACAACACTAATTACCACCCCCACCTCACCAGCAAGCCCCCCCCACCTCGCGTCCCAAGCTGCTTTGGAAGAAGAATGAAGCAGAAATGGAAAGACAAGAATTTTCTTCTGATAATTCCCTATATACACTGTTGGCAACTAGAGCTTTTTCCTAGGACTTTGGAAATAAATTACTGCAAACTGGTTAACTTAAAACAATACATTCTCAGTTCTGGAGGCCAAAAGTGTGAAATCAGGGTGTCCCCTGGGCCACACTCCCTCTTCAGGCTCTAGGGAAGAATCTTTCCTTATCTTTTGACCTCACCTAGTAACATCTACAAAGGCCTTAGTTCCTCACATTCTGAGGTTCCAGGTGGGTATGAACTTGGGGGGACAATTTAAGCCCCTACAGCAACCCACTTTTCCCCCAGCCTCCTCTACTGGCCTCCCTCCTCACAGCCTCCAGTTTCCCATCAACACTTAGCAGTGAAGCTCTGTCCCTTGAGTGGGTAGTGTGGACTTGAGAGTAGAGAGGCTTAGAGTGAGGTTCTAGCAACAGGACAGTTAGAGGGAGGCTGGCTTTTTTCTGGAAGCTACACTTGTTTCTGCGGTAAAAGCAAAGCCTGTTAGGAGAGTAAAATTCAGCACAGTGGATAGTTTATCTTTGTCACTGCTCTGCTTTTGCTCCTGAACCAAATTCCCTTGCACAGAGCCCAGCAGCCAAAATGCCCAGACCCCACGCCTTGCCACAGAGGTTCCTTCCAGACACAGCCAAGCAAAGAGACTGTGGAATAAGACTCAGCGCCACCTCCCCGAGATCAGGGCCTGGGTGTATTTATGGGATTGAAGCAGGGCGGTCTGAGGTGTGGGGAGCGTGGGGAGGGTGGGGAAAGGTGAGTGGAAATAAGGAAAAGGTGTGGCGATGGTTCTCTCCACGTTCAAAAATGAAAGCTCTGGGCTTCCTAGGTGGCGCAGTTAAGAATCTGCCTGCCAATGCAGGGGACACAGGTTTGATCCCTGCTCCAGGAAGATCCCACATGCCACGGAACAACTAAGCCCGTGTGCCCAAAAAAAAAAAAAAAAAAATGAAAGCTCTGAGCACCCACCCGGATGGCGGTTTCAGCCCTCTGACATCAAAGCGGACACGCGTGCATGCCCTGCTGGAGGGTCAGTGGTCCTAATCAATCTCAACCAGCTCAGCTCCAACTAGACACACCTGACTCCCAGTTCCTGGAAAACAAGTCAAGCAAACATCTTATTGTTTATGCTACGTGCTGCCTGAAGGACTGTGCAAGTTTTTGTAGCAAGAACTAAAGCAAGCGTGATGAGTGAAGGCAGGGTACACGTGTAACAGATCTAACGAATGAGGACCCCCAGTTTCAAAGTTCACACATTTCTGGGCAAAGTATTTCCCTTCCTATTCACTATCCCACCCCAAAACTGACTTTTAAAAAGGCAATTTGCATGTACTATTTTAGTAGAATAAATGGTTCATCAATATTATCAAATGAAGGCATGCGAGCATAAATATTTATGCAAAGGAAGGAAAGCAAATAAGTCTTTGGGGTGGAACGTGCCACTTTCTGTGTGCCCGGTACAAATGTTTTACACAGAGCATCTCATTTCACTCTCAACAGCTTTGTAATTTATAGATGAGGAAACGAATCGTTAGGCTGACCAAAGATCTCTCCATTCGCCTGGAGAGCCCAACTGAAAAATGCCAGGAGCAGGATAACTCAAGCCCAGAACAGAGCTTATTTTCTCCGCGATGCCGCTGCTTCTTACCCACTAATGAAGAGATACACGATCCTTGTTAATAATAAAGGCGGAATCAATGCAAAAGTGGGCTGACGTGAAATGACATTAAAGGCTCATATTTGATGACGTAGTACATATTGTGTCTAAAAGATATAAATCTTTGTTTGGATAAAGTGAGCAAGAAACCATCCTACTTGGAAAACAGAAGGAACGGCATCTTGAATCTTATAACTGGATCTTGGTGTTTTTCTAGCATAGCAGAGAAAGAGCTGAGTGTGATTTTTGATGACATAAGTGTGTTAACAGGGTGACTTAACATCAATATTTCATTCTTCGAAGGACATGAAAAATAGTTTTTAAACACTGACACATCATTCTTAGAAGAGAAAGTAATCTATCAACTCTCAGTGTGAAAGTCACAGGCCACATTCCAAAAACTTACAAAGGGGTTGACCTAAATTTAGTCATGTTGCTGTATTACGTTCAACACAGTCTGACAGGGAAAGGTGTTTAAAAAAATTTTCTTTAAAGTATTTTCTTCAGCTTTCGTTTGACCACATCCGACTTTGTGTAGAATGGTCGTTTTCTATTATGAAGATTTAGCGTCTTCCCCAAAGACCAATCATTTTTATAATACACATCGTCTACGTACCTCTGTCTCCTTTGCTGCCACACTTGGGTTCCGACATCACTCTCTGACCTCAGGGTCCTCTGTCCTGTGTCCAGCTTGGGTAAGTGGCTTTGTCTCCCTTCCCAATGACCTGCCCTAACAATTGACTTCAAACCTGAGTCCACTGCCTCTCAAACAATTCGAGTAGCTTCTCTGGGGGAGGGTGGGATTGGGGCTGCCACCCTGTGTTTCATCTGGAGCAGCTCTGCTTTCATCTGGTTTTCCATGCTGCCTTTCCAGGTAAGCTTTGGTTTGTGTAAAAAGTTTCTCAGGCAAAAACAGCGGATCTAGTCTCCGCTCACCATTGCTGGGGGATCCTCCCCTCACACACAGCTAGGTGACTCCCCACAAGCTAGGTGACCTGGGGCAGACTACAGAGCGGAGAAAGAAGGGGAATAAAAAAAAATCCCACTGAGCTGTGAGGGCTCCCAGCCTCTCTATGAAGGGGAGGAGCTCAGTAGGCTGGTCAGTTGGAGCTGCTGATGACAAGTAAAGGCCAGACGAGCAGGTACGGATGGACGGTTTTGGCAAACAGCACAACACTTGGCCCTGAAATCAACCTTGTCATTCAAGATGTGGCTTCCTGGTAGGTGTTATTAACAAGGCAAGACACCATCGGATAACCTTCCCATTAGAATCAGGTATTGCTAACTAGGTATTAAGTTTCTTAAAACTGGGTTTTACACTTTAGGGGCACTTGACCTCCTTGTGGCCCTGGGAAGTATATGGTTTCAGGGCACGCAGCGGCATTCCCAGGTGGGCAACACGCCAAGGTCAGCACGCCCGTTTGCAGCCTCTCTGGAAGCACACCTGTGTGAAAGGGTCAAAGCGTTTTGTAAGCATGATGGGAACCAGGGGAGGCGCTCTGAAGAATCCGGTGGTTAAGGACACCAGGCTGAGCTGACCCAAACACGCATCCCATCAGCCAACCTTGCCAATGAGCCTGCACACCTCAAGCCAAGAGTCCCCGTCCCAACAGCGCCTGCGTGTGCTGCCAACGCCCCCTTTCTGATGGAGGATCTTCTTCAGCGGTAGGAACATCCAGTCGGCTTGGGGCTCGCCTTGCTGGTCTGGGAGCCGTTCTAGCCACACCCACTGACTTCACACATCTCAGGTCTGACCTATGAAGTGTCAGTGTCTTGGTGCAACTCTCAGGACCACCTTTGCCCATATTTTCATGCCTTGGACCCTTGTTGGTAGATGTGACCAACATGGGTGACCAAGGCCCAAGCCGGGGCTAGCCAGCAGAGAGGGCTGGGGGCGGCAGAGACTGTAATGATGGTTAGATAGCACTGATTTGTCCAGAGACTGAAAAGAATGTCACCAAATAATGCAGTGAGGAAAGGGAAGGAAGACTATTCACAGTGTCCTGATCATCCGAGCTGCATGGCCAGCCTCCTGCTGCTGAGGGATGGGGAAAGGGTGGTCTGTTTCTGACGGGGCCACAGGGGCAGCTGGCTTCCAAAATGCTTCTTTAAAGGGACACGATTAAGGTCAGTCCGCATTGCGTGGGAGTTCTCTGACCAGATGCCTTGGGCCTGGGGTTACCAGCCAGCCCAGAGCCAAAGCTCCAGGGACCTAACCCCAAAAATGCAATTCGAGTGAGGACAGATGGGCTGTGAGGGGACAGAAAGCTCATTGCAGGACCTACTCCTCCAGGTTTCACATCTGGTCCAAAGAGTATGCAAACGTGCTCAAGGTCGATGCTGCTGGCTGAGTCTGCAGGAGCTTTGAGCCCATCCTTAGACGCCTGGGGCACTTAAGTGGGAAGACTAGGAGTCTCCAGAATCCCTTTAGGAATTGGTTACACAGCCCCTGAAGGGAGGACTTGAGAGAGACCCTATGCTTGAGGCACAGGCACCAGCAGACTCCCCTGATGTGTTCTCCACGTCCTCAGCATCTGCATCCAGGGCCACCTCAGGCCACTCCTTGCCCTCGTGGACGACTGGCCGGGAGCCAGAGTAGAAGCGGGGGGACCCCTGTCACTCCAACACTGCCTGAGCTCAGCCAGCTTCCTAAGCACAGGGCCCGGGGGTGCACGGAGCAGGTGCCACCCCCTGTGGAAGAACCAGAAAGGTGCCTCCTTGAAGCCCTGCACCTACAGCTCCGGTCCATGGTACTTGTTCATGAACATGGGCTGCCCACAGCCCGCCAGTACACCTGCACGCCACCCACGCAGAGGCTGAGGACCACAGGTGTGCTCTGCTGGCAGCTGCGGATCCGGCTGGCTGCCTTCTGCCCTGAAGAATCATCTCCACGCTGGCGCAGACGCGTTTTGAAATCCAGAATACTAGGTACCCCGTAGCGGGAAGGCAGTTCCGCAGGAAGATAGACGTGTACTGGTTCCCACATTTTGTATTCTCTGTCACTCTCTGTAACTGATGCTGGTGACACGTCATGCTCCAGGGATATAATGTTTAAGCTGGGAAGCTACAGTCCCACTTTTCTCTACACTGTAGTACAAAACTTTCATTTTCTTTAGCCACTCAGATTCTTCTAACTGCAGGAGCCTTCCTTGTAGAAACGTGATCTACCAAGAAGAGGCAGCATGAGATTGAGGCCTGGGTTCAAAGCCCAGTTCTGCAGCCTACTTACCTTTTTTTTTTTTTTCTTTAGATTTTTTTGATATAGACCGTTTTTGAAGTCTTTATTGAATTTCTTCAATAAAGACAATGATATTGCTTCTGTTTTATGTTTTGGTTTTTTGGCCATGAGACATGTGGAATCTTAGCTCCCAGGCCAGGGGTTGAACCCACACCCCCTGCATTGGAAGGTGAAGTTCCAGTGTAACCACTGGATCACCAGGAAAGTTCCAGCCTACTCATCTCTTAAGCCTCAGTTTTCACATATGTAAACAGTACCATCTACCAAGGGGTACCTGTAAGCATTAAACAAGGTCACCCAGTAAAGACCTTTAGTGAGGGCAGTCATATAGTAAAAAAACTCAGTAACTCTTACTAACAGTTTCACCAAAATAAAATGTGGGTCACCAACTGGGTTATTAAACTATAGAGAAAATAAAGGCATAGTGTGTTGAATGGTGCCCCCCCCAAAAAAAGATATCTCTACGTCCTAATCCCCCAAAACCTGTGACTATGACCTTATATGGAAATGGGGTCTTAGCAGATATAATTAAGTAAGGATCTGGGCAGGAGAGCATCCTAGATGAGGGTGGTCCCTACTCCAATGACAAGTGCCTATAAGACAGAGAAGAGAAGATGGGACACAGAGAGGGCCATGTGAAGATGGAGGCAGGGACAGCACTGACACAGCCATAAGCCGAGGGTGAATACCTGGAGCCCCCGCAAGCTGAAGAGGCAAGGAAAGTGTCCCCCCTAGAATCTTCCAAAGGAGAATGGCCTGCAAAGACAATTTCTGCCCAGTAATACTAATTTTGGATATCTGGCCTCCAGAACTGCGAGACAATAAATTTCTGTTAAGTCATCAAGCTAGTGAAACTTGGTTGTTGACAGCCCTAGGAAACTGCTACAGAATGGCAGCTCACAGAGGAGCCAGCCCTCAGACTGCCATGGGAAGGATATTGATGGGAGAGGGGGCAGAGCTGGTCCTGAGCGCAACAACTGCTTTGTTTTCCCATAGATTCGAGACTTCTGTTGCAGTCTCTTGCGCCCCCTCCTGGCCCAAAGACAGAACTGTGCTCCCACCAGTCCCAGCTACTTGATATCTCAGATGAAAGGGGAGAACAGAGGGAATCTCAGTGTAAAACAGAAATATGTTTCTAGGGAGTTCCCTGGTGGTCTAGTGGTTAGCATTCTGCACTTTCACTGCCGTGGCTCGGGTTCAATCCCTGGTCGGGGAACTTAGATCCCACAGGCAGCATGGTACAGCCAAAAAAAAAAAGAGAGAGAGAGAAAAGAAATGTTTCTAAAAAAGAATTTTAAATAATGCATTCTTTCCCCCATCCTGAAAACCACAGTGAGGTATTTATCACTTGTCCTGAAATCTCATGCTCTATCCTCTCACCTTTCTTGGTAAATGTAACTCTGCGGTGATGACCCACCCAACATCTTTCCCCTCATTTCCCTGTAACCCAGCCACACACTTCACTGGGGCTCCCCTGGACCTCGCCACCACAGAAATGAATCCAAACTTTCCCCTGCTAATCACAAACTCCTATCAGCTCACTTCCTGCAGTGTCCCTTCAACCTAATGAGAACTTCAAACCCATCCAAAATATACAAACAGCACATGCAGCTCTATGTCAAAAAAACAAGCAACCTCATTTAAAAATGGGCAGAAGATCTAAATAGACATTTCTCCAAAGAAGATATATAGATGGCCAAAAATCACATGAAAAGATGCTCAACATTACTAATTATCAGAGAAATGCAAATCAAAACTGCAATGAGGGCAGAATGGCCATCATCAAAAAAATCTACAAACAATAAATGCTGGAGAGGATGTGGAGAAAAGGGAACCCTCCTACACTGTCGGTGGGAATGTAAATTGATACAGCCACTATGGAGACCAGTATGGAGGTTCCTTTAAAAACTAAAAATAGAACTACCATATGATCCAACAATCCCACTCCTGGGCATATAGCCAGAGAAAATCATAATCCGAAAGGATACATGCACTCCAAAGTTCATTGCAGCACTATTTACAATAGCCAAGACATGGAAGCAACCTTAATGTCCATCGTCAGAGGAATGGATAAAGAAGATGTGGAATATATATATATATATATATATAAATCAGCCATAAAGAAGAATGACATAATGCCCTTTGCAGCAACATGAATGGACCTAGAGATTAAGCTGAGTGAAGTAAGTCAGAGAAAGACAAATATCATATGTATCACTCATACGGTAGAATACAATTTTTCAAAAAAAAGATACAGATGAACTTATTTACAAAACAGAAACAGATTTACAGATATGGAGGACAAACTTACGGTTAACAAAGGGCACACATGGTGGGGAAGGATAAATCGGGAGCTTGGGATGAACACATGCACCCTGATGTATATAAGGCAGACAACCAACAGGACCTACTGTATAGCACAGGGAACTCTAGCCAATATTCTGTGATAACTTATATGAGAAAAGAATCTTCAAAAGAATGAATATATGTATCGTATAAAGGAATCACTTTGCTGTACACCTGAAACTAACACAACATCGTAAATCAACTATTCTCCAATAAAATTTAAAAAAACAGAAACAAAAAAACTGCGAACCCAGCTTCCTTCACAGCCTCTCTTGATGAACATATGTAACCTGGATTCTCTGGTTCATCTCACTATCACTCTCACAAACACCACCAACTGCCTGGATCCACTCTCTCTCCACTGTCTTTTAACTGGCAAAACTCCAACCCCAACCATCTTCCACACACGTTCTCTTTCCACTCAGACCCCTCCTTCCTCCTCCTCACGCCCTCCCACTCTTGACAAGAGCCCTGCCTCCACCATCACTGAGAAGACAGAGGCCATCACAGCCTTATCACTAGCCCACCTGCATCTACACCTACATTTCACTTCTTCCTGTTACGATGGAGGACATGACCTCCTTCTATCTAATCCCTCCGCATATAGTCTGGGTCCTATCTCCCTTTTTTCTTCCCCAAATGTCACTTCTTTAGTTACTTCCCTCTGTCCTCTCTTTTTAACCAGTCATTCTCATTGGCCTATAGACCTGCTGTCAGAGCCAGCCTCGTGGACATATGACATCTCCTCGCACGGATCCAGTACTTGGTTTAATGCTCTGCTGTCACCATCTTGAAATTATTAATAATTTTTGAAGGAGGTGCCAATCCCACCCACTGTGGTAGCTCCGATTTTTCTCTGTTTCTCTTTTCTAAATTACCAAGAGAGTAGCCTGTGTGAACCACCTCTACATCTTCGCTTTCATTAACTCTTAAAGTGTTCAAATCCCAACACTCTATACCCAAAACTGTCCTTGTCAAAGTTACCACTGGGACTTTCCAGGTGGCGCAGTAGTTAAGAATCCACCTGCCAATGCAGGGGACGCGGGTTCAAGCCCTGGTCCGGGAAGATCCCACGTGCTGCAGAACAGCTAAGCCTGTGCACCACAACTACTGAGCCTGCACTCTAGAGCCCGTGTTCCACAACTACTGAGCCCACATGCTGCAACTACGGAAGCCTGCGCGCCTAGAGCCTGTGCTCCACAACAAGAGAAGCCACAGCACTAAGAAGCCCTGGCACCGCAACGAAGAGTAGCCCCTGCCCGCCGCAACTAGAGAAAGCCCACCTGCAGCAATGAAGACCCAATGCAGCCCCCACCCCCCCCCAAAAAAAGAGTTATCACTGGTTTCTATTTGGTCAAATGCAATGAATGCTTGCCTGTTGTTATCCCTGAAGACGCCCTCTAAATAGGTCCTCTTCTTCATTCTCCATCCTACCACCCCCTTGATCGTGTTCTTAGCACTTTCCTCAGTTTGTAAATGTAGAATTAACATACTTTTTGCTCTTTCCTCTAGATTCCAAGCTTTTTTAAAATATTTATTTATTTAGCCTATGCCAGGTCTTAGTTGAGGCATGCGGACCCTTAGTTGAGGCATGCATGCGGGATCTAGTTTCCTGACCAGAGATTGAACCCAGGCCCCCTGCATTGGGAGCTTGGAGTCTTACCCACTGGACCACCAGGGAAGTCCCCGCTAGGCCCTGAGCTTTGAGGGCAAGGACCGTGCGCGCCCGATGTCTGACGCAGCAGCTGGCACGTACAGGGTTCTTAGTGGATGTGCACTGTGTGAGTAAATGAATGAAGATGCGAGAGAATTCAAACTCTTTCTTTTATGTAAAGCTGATGAAAACGGAGGTCCTGGCCCAGAGAAACACTCTACTGCAAATACTTCTTCCAAATGGTACAATTTCAAAATACCAAGCTGCAGATGGAGTCTCTGATGTCCACCATGCCTGTTAAGAAATATTTTGCCACATGTTAGCATTTCATTGGGGGCAGAATGGGAGGATGGGGAAGTGCCGCAAACTTCTAAACGAAATTGAAGCACAGATACAATTCCAGTCTCATACTATTTTGTATGTATATAAAACAAAGTCTCATAATACTTTGTTTTAGCTCCGGCCAATCTTAAAATGGTCTGCAAATGATCATATGGATACAAGCACCTTTCACATAATTTGTGTCAACGTCAAGGGTGTAAGAGGTGCCTAGGTCACACAGACAGAATTCTCAGGCATGGTTTTTCCATATCAGAGCTGAAATGCAATGATTTCATGACAGAAGAATTCAAGATCTTGATAAGAGCTCAAATGATCAGTAATGTATAAACTTAATAGAGAAATGTTAAAAAAAAAAAAAAAAGCTAGAAAGAGCTGATGGACTGAGAGAAAAAGAAAAACCAAAGAATTAGATGACCTGGAGATGAGCAGATAGCAGAGCACACTGAGAGAGCTGGAAGGACAGCTGGATGCCGTCAGAAGGTGGAACGCTCAAGTTGAAGATTTTGGAGGCAGCTCTAACTAGTTCTAGATGCTGACTACTTCCAGAGGCGGTCATGAGCATGGATGGCTTATGTAAGTTGGAAGTGAAGGTCACTGGAGTTGGGGAGTCAAGGAACTGGTCTAAGGTTGCTGGATAATTTGCTTAGATGAATATTCAGGCAATCAGATTGATAACAGGAGCTGGAGTCAAAGGGACGACATTGCCAAGATTTTCAACAAATGATAATCAGCACTTACAAGGCAGCTACTATGTGCTTTGCATGGACTATATCATTTATGTTAACAACAACCCTATGAAGCATACTATTACTAGTAGCATCCCCATTTTACAGATGAGCAAGTTGAGGCAGAGAGGCACCCTGCCCAAGGCCAGCTAGCAAATAGTGCAGCTGGTCGAGGAATCTGGGCTGTTCGGCAGCAGAGATTATGCTGCCTCTTGTTTGAATGACAAGAAGATGCCAGACAAGAGGAAGTAATATTGGCCTTAAACCCGGAAAGGAAGGCAGGAACCAGATCGTGACGGGCGCTGTACTTCATGCTGTTCTGTAATCACCCTCTTGGCAACTGGCAGGCTTTGAAGGAGGTCAGACAAGGGCATGACAGCATCACCTTAACAAGTTCTGGAAATTCAGTCTGGCTGCAGGGTCAGGGGGGAATGACCTGAAGCAGGTAAGCTTTTCAGAGACTCTGGCAACCAGGGGTGACTGAGCCGGGGCAGTGCACCTGGAAAGGAAACCGGGGATCAGCCATGATGAAGACCGGCCGATGACAGGACCCACCCTAGAGGAGCCGGCAGGGCGAGGCCCACCCCCCAGGGGGTTAGGAGCCAGAGCCCATCCTTGGCCCCGAGGGGAGATCGCGCAGTCCTGGTCACCTGGAGCTGGCTTGCGGGTGGCGATGCCAGCGGCACGCTCCCAGGGGAGGGCTGAGACCCCAGTGAGAGACTTGGGGCCTGAGCAGCGGGGACCCGCGAAGAACCTGCAGGCGGGCCTGGGGGGATCTGAGGCCCCCGTTTCAGGACGGTGGGTCCACACAGGGTTCCTGGGCCTGCCCAGCTCTCTGCGCCAGGCCTTGCCTTGAGTTTTCCTCTCCTGCTCCCTGGTGCCCATGAGCTGGGATTCCCAGCAGAGGGCAGCGCAGGCTCATGTGTCCCTGGCTCTGGGTCTGGGCGGGTTTCACAGCCCGGGAGCTTGTACACCCCACCCTCCGGGCCTCCCCCTCCGGCCCCGGGCACACGGAAGGCCGGGAGCCTCAGGAAAGGCTCCCCGAGCAGCGGTGGTCGGCAGCCACCATGAGGCCGTGCAAGTGGCCACGGGCCCCTCCTCTCCTGACCTCTCACCCCACGACCCTGGTGCCCAAAAGCCCAGAGAAATGGTGAGAAGCGCCTCTCCTGGGCCTCCTCTGAGGGAGGCGCCTGCTTTGAGGAACAGCTGACAAGGGCCCCTCTGGGGACGGGTCAGGGTGCAGGAGCCACAGGCCTTAGAGTCCCAGCTGCCCTCTGAGTCCTACCCGCACAGCGAGGGAAAGCAACAGGACTGCGGAAGCCTCCCCAGAAGCCGCGACCCTGAACTTGAGCCTCTCAGAACCGGGTGACAGACCCTGAATGAAGGCCCTTAGAGCCCTCCTAGTCTAGTCTGATTTTCTTCCTTTTTTCTTTTCTTTTCTTTTTTTAAATGATATTTTTTCAATTACTTGTAACCGTGGTCAAATATACGTCAACCTAAAATTTACCATCTTAACCATTATAAGTGTGCAGTTCAGTACTGCTAAGGGCCCACTATTGTTCTCCCTCTAGATTTCTATTGTGATTTTTCTTATACAGAACTGGAGACACAGATACAGTGAACCTCAAAGAAAAGGCAGAGACCTGGAGAAGGATTTTGCTAAGAAAAATACAGAAAGAATTCCAAGGTAGGCCTGAGAGGTTTCTCAGGCTACTGTGCACCTACAAGCTCTCCAGACCCCTCTGCCCCAAGGGGCTGGGCGGGGGTATCCTGTCCGTCTCCGTCACGCCGGCCCCCCAGGCCTTCCTCAGACATTGGCCGGGCACAGCCTGCAGCCCGTCTGGCAGCGCTAGTAAGTACCCCCAAAGGGGTCTCAGCCCACATTCAGAAGCAGGACCAAAGGCTACTCAAAACCCTCTCAAACATCACTTTGAAAATAATCTGTACAGTGTGTAAATGGAACGTCAACAGAAAGTGGTGAGTAACTGTGACCCAAAACATTTTAATCAATAAGACGCATTCAGGGACTTCCTAGGTGAGCAGTGCTTAAGGATCCGCCTGCCAATGCAGGGGACATGGGTTCTATCCCTGCCCCAGGAAGATCCCACGTGCCGCGGAGCAACGAAGCCCGTGTGCCACAACTACTGAGCCTGCGCTCTAGAGCCTGTGAGCCACAACGATTGAGCCCACCTGCCACAACTACTGAAGCCCATGCACCTAGAGCCCATGCTCCGCAACAAGAGAGGCCATAATGAGGAGCCTGCGCACCACAATGAAGGGTAGCCCCCACTCACCCCAACTAGAGAAAGCCCATGTGTAGCAACAAAGACCCAACACAACCAATAAATAAATAAATAAATTTTTTAAAAAATGCATTCAGATATTTGGCCTTTGATGAGCTACAAAGCTGAGCAAGACAGAACTTGAACCCCTAATAATAATAACAGCGAGTATTTACACAGCTCCTATGAGCCTGGCACGATGCCAACTACTTTTCTCATTCAGGCTTTTGTGATGGAGACACTCTTTGTTGTGCCCATTTTACAGAGGAGGAAACTGGAGCCCCCAGGGCCAGCTGACTTGCTCAAGGTCACAGAGGAAGAAAATGGTGGAGCCTGGATTTGGACCCTGCAGACCAGCTCCAGGTTGTGGCCTGATGACCGGGCCTTTGCCTGACATGCTAGGGCCGGGGTGCAGTGACGAGAGAGACTGCAGGAGTTCTGGCCCCCAGGAACCCAGAAGTGGGTGGAAGGGTGAGTTCCCCTTCTTTGAACAATGTCAGAGCCACCAGTCCCAATGAGCTAGAATTGCCCTACAACTGTCCATTTTGATTGGTAAATTTTCACATAAAAACTTTAACAGGGGCATTCACACACACGCTCACCAACGATGCCACCTCTTTCACCACATGCCCTCTGTTTTGGTCTTAGTGCAAAAAGAGAAAAAAAAAATGTCCCCAAAGGACCTGAGAACATCCAGAATGTTTTAACACTCCAACAGACAAACCTTCCCGTCTGTCCCTTCCTCCCCTTCATACTTGGCTTTGCTGCCGGCTCTTTAAGGGATTTGAACCTGAGAGCACCTGGCCAGGAGGTTGTGTTATCCCTTGATCTGAAAGAGCTGAAAGAAAAAGTAGAACAAGAAATACTGAATGATTTTCTATTTGCCTGTACTTGGTTTTTTTTTTTTTTAAACATTTAACTATTTATGTTTTAAAATTTGTTTATTTATTGGCTGTGTTGGGTCTTCATTGCAGCACATGGGCTTTCTCTAGTTGCAAGGAGCGGGGGCTACTCTTCATTGTGGTGCATGGGCTCCTCATTGCTGTGGCTTCTCTTGTTGCAGAGCATGGGCTCTAGGCGCAAGGGCTTCAGTAGTTGCAGCACATGGGCTCAATAGTCGTGGCTCTCGGGCTCTAGAGCACAGGTTCAATAGTTGTGGTGATGGGCTTAGTTGCTCCGCAGTATGTGGAATCTTCCTGGGGCAGGCCTTGAACCCGGGTCCCCTGCATTGGCAGGTGGATTCTTAACCACTGTGCCACCTAGGAAGTCCCGTACTTGGTTTTTTTGAATGTGTTTTGGCTCTTATATTTCAAGCTAGTGGTAGATGGGGAAAAAATGTTTGAAAATAATATTCACATGCCCCAGGCAGCTGAGCACACCATGAGTTTAATTAAAACTCTCTTTTCTTTAGCTCTGCATCTGACCTTCCCCCTCAACCTGTACCCACTTCATTGTCATGGGAAGGGAGTGTAGGGAGGGACCTAGCGGCTACTCTAATTGGTGACAGCCTACGTCTATTTATTTCTCATCACCTAGCTACACTCACAGAACAAAAAATATAGCCTTCAGTGCCCAGGGGTTGATTGATTTGTAGCCAAGGCATTTATGAACACGCTTTTTCCATTTTCCCTTTGTTACCTGTTCATTATCTTTTGTAACCGGGGCCTGCTTTCAAGTATAGGTACAAGTAGGTGATATTTGAATGTACTTTGAGATATAACTGTTTCAACAGATATTGGGTGCTAAAGAAAAATCCAAAACAATAAAAGCCCTGCCTGCTGTCTTCCGTGGGCCACGTCTGCATCTGATCCTTCCAATGTTTGTCCTTCAGCATATCATCAGTGCTCCTGTTGCCAAACGCAGTAGCATTCGGTGGCTTTTAGAATTTTTGCAGCCCCTTTTCCCAATCAGCGGTGCATGTATCTGTTAACTCTCCCCAACGCTTCTTCAGCCATCCTTAAAGTGAAATGAGCGTCCTCTCTCCTGTTCCGGGCCCCTTCCAAGTCTCTCTCTCTCTCTCTTTTTTTTTTTTTTAATTTTTTTTGTGGCTGTATTGGGTCTTCGTTGCTGCACACGGGCTTTCTCTAGTTGTGGCGAGGGGGGGCCACTCTCTTCATTGCGGTGCGCGGGCTTCTCAGTGTGATGGCTTCTCATGTTGCAAAGCAAGGGCTCTGGGCACGTGCGCTCAGTAGCTGTGGCACATGGGCTTAGTTGCTCCACGGCATGTGGGATCTGCCCAGACCAGGGATCGAACCCATGTTGCCTACACTGGCAGGCGGATTCTTAACCACTGTGCCACCAGGGAAGTACCCTCTCCAAGTCCCTTGCCAGGAGGTGCCTCCAGTGAGATATTTCATCCCAGGAATTATCAGTTCAAATGAACTATTTCTGGCTTTATCAGCAGAGAGAATAGGATATGAATTCTATTGGAGGAGGGGAGACTGCTCTTGGGATTTTCTCTACGCATCCTGTTGGACCAGCTTAAACATGCATTTCTATTTCTTTAAACCAGAGTTTCTCAGTCTTGGCACTGTTGAAATTTGGGGGCTAGAAAATTCTTTGTGGTTGGGGACTGTGAATTGGGGGTATTCAGCCGTTTCCCTGACCTCAGCCCCCTAGATGCCAGTAGCGCTATCCTCCACTTACCCCCACAGCTGTGACAACCAAAAAAGTCTTCAGACATTGCCAAACGTCCTCTGGGGGCAAAACCGCGCACACACACACACCCCCAACTGAGAATCACTGATCTAGTGGTTAGAAGCCAAAGATATCACAAAACATCGTACCCTACACAGGACAGCCCTCCAACAAAGAATTATGTGGCCCCAAAAGTCAGTAGCGCTGAGGGTGAGAAACCCTCAACCTGCCCTGATTGTCTGATCCAGCATTAGTCAAGTCTGCCATGGTCTGCAACCTAATTCCTATCTGCTACATCCCTCATTAAGATAGTCCTCCCTGATAAAATCAAAGGATTGAAAGAGCTCTGTAAAGAGTAAGCGCTTGGAAGAGGGAAAGTGTGCTTCTCCTAAACTTGGGGCTATCCCAGACTTCGTAGATGGAGCTAACCCCTTGGAAGGGGAATCGAGGCTGGAGGTGGAGCGAGGGGACTGGCCGGCAGGGCTGGGGGAGCGATGGTCCTTGTAACCCCAGCACTGACCCGAGGGACTGTGGTTTGTGGAGAGCCTCCCACTGGGGACGGCCAGGCCACGATACTGAGAGAGAAAGGCAGCAGTCTGCTGCGTCCAGGGCTGTGCGTTCTGTGGTGTAGGAGGGTCAGAGGCGCCCGTGGGCTCAGGGGCCAGCTCAAGTCCTGGAAGCTTCCACAAGATCAGACATCAGGACAGAAGATTTGTGCCCATCTGGGAAGTCTGAGACGTGTGGATGCCACCTCACTGCCTTACTCCCTGGGGGAGGGGAGGCGCCACTCCTTTTGAATGGCACTGATTGGAGGATTTCATAAACTTGAAGGCATTCTGAAACCAGCTTGCTCCACTGAGAATTCCTACCTTGAACCTGGTTCCCCTGCAAAGCAGAAGGAAATGTGACCTGTGGCTGCCATCAGGACTCCTCTTACTAATTCAATGCCAGAAACAGGCTCACCAGAGACAGTTCAAAAAGAACTCAGTGTGCTTCGGTTATAAAATCTCTTTTCCATTCTCCGTGACTGCTGTGGCCAAGGGTATCTCCCTATCAACCTGTGGGGCCTGCCTGGTGGGTGGCTGGACTTTAAACGGCTTTCTCTGCTTTCTGGAGGAAGAAATTTGTACAGTTCTAGGGTCTCACCACCCCTAGCTCAGGAGAGTCCCAGGTATGACCTCCCTTGCCCCCAAAGCAGGGAACATGTCTAGAAGCACACCTCCCATCTGCACATTTCATAACCTCAATGGTCAACTCGTGGGTGAAATAGTCCACAGTCCTTGGAAATTGATGTTATAGGAAGATTTCCATATTATAGAAGTTCCTCTTCAAAATATCAATCAGTCTCCCTACCCTGATTTCCCAGTGTGGGAGGCAGAACAATGGCCCCCAAAAACGTCCACATCCAAATCCCCAGGACCTGGGAATGCTACCTAACATGGCAAGAGGGATTCTGCAGATGCGATAAACAGTCCTGAGATGGAGAGATGACCTGCATTACCTGGGTAAGCCAATGTCATCGCAAGGATCCTTGAAACAGGAATGGCGGGAGAGCTAGAGACGAAAGGAAAAGGCCATGTGTGACGGAAGCAGAGATTGGAGAGATGCTCTTTGAAGGTGGGGGAAGGGGTGACAAGCCAAGGAACCCAGGCGGCCAACAGAAGCTGAAAAAGGCAAGGAAATGGATTCTCCCCCAAAGCCTCCTGCCAGCCCAGCTGAGGCCCCTTTCAGCCCTCCTATCTGCGTCCTCGCCCTGGAGGCTCTCTTGATACTCATTTTCGCCTGATTTCACCCATAGTCAAATGTTGGGGAAGAGGAGAAGAAACAACTCTCCTCCCTGTTACCCTGCTCCCAGTTCGTCCAGAATTAATTCTCAGAGTTTTATTCCTTCCCCACCTTGGGGCAAATAAGGAGTCTCCCTTACCTAGAACAACAGGGCAAAAGCAGGCTGTTTATTTACAGGGACGTTTTACTGCTCCAGACCTGGGGCGGGGCGGGGGGGGGGGGGGTGGCACGTGTTGAAGAATGGCTTGTTCCCCATCCTGACTCTGCTGCTGTATTACTCAGATTAATAGTTCATCCGTGTTCCCTTCTCTGGCCAGTCACTTCCAGGGGATTTTGGAAAAATTCATGAGTTAGCATTTGGAAAGAACTCTGAACTCCTACATAAATTTTAAAAAAATCTCACAGTTGGAAATCCTGATGCCTTTTAATGAGTCCTTATAAGATCCGAAAACACTTAAAACTTCATGCTGCTCCCTGGAAATAGCTTTTAGTTCTATACACGCATGTAGTTCCATACATATTAGGTACCTACAGAGCCCCTGTTACAGAACACTTACAAGGTACCAGGCAGTGAGTTAAGCTCACTGTATACACTATCTTGTTGATTTAGAGAGATCAAGATCACCTTGACCTGGGCTGTCTGAGTTCCTGGAAGGAAAACAAACACCCCATAGGTATGTGTGCATCCACCCTGATGTCACCAGCTCCCATGCACAGCGCCTGGCAAAGGGTGGGGACTCAGTGAGGCAAAGGGATGGCATTTCTTTTAATTATAGCAAAGTGAGATGAGCCATTACCAGAGAGACCAAGTTTAGGTCAGAGAAGCAGAAATAGATGATATTGATAATACAGGATTCTCTGCTCTTCTGGTAATTTACAGATTAAAAAAATGCACAGTGGCTGGAATCAATTCCCGAAACCAAGAGTTTCTTCCCTGATCCCTGCTCCTCAGGCCTGCTGCTTCTTTCCCAAATGTGCACGAGGCCAGGGTGCTAAGACACTAAGGACACGGCGTTCTGTTTGGGAGCTGTTTTCTGGGTATTGTCTCTCTCACCCCAAGTACCACTGGGAATGCTGCAAAGCACGTCTCAGAAGTACATTTATGGCTTGGCTCATTTTCCAAGAAAAGGACAAGAGAGACAAGGGGGACTCTCGACTGTGGAAAACCAAAGTAAATAAGTAGAGAATAACACAACTTGTGTTATTCTTCAGTTAAGGTTTAGAGGCATCGTGCATGTAAATAGCCACCAGGGGGCACTGTTATTCTCTAAAAATGCTGCTGGTGGGGATGGGGCAGGGGTGGGGGGTGGGGTGTGATTGTCTTTTGGGGGGGTATATGGACACACACGTGTGTTGGGGTGACAGACAACTTATCTCTCACCCACCGACCGCCACTCAGCCAGGCAGCCAATCCCTACCTTAACCTCCACCATCCACCCACACCCTCTTCTCCGTCATCCTTCTTTCCCATTCTTGGCCAAAAAGGAGCAGAGAGGAGCAAGAAAAACGAGCAAGATCATGAAACCAATATCGAATCAAAAGATATTCCCCAGGACACCTCAGGAAGGACACCTCAGGAAGAACCCCAAGGTGCCATGCCTCTCTCCTTTGTTACCTCATCCTCTTTCTGCTCCCACCTGCCTCCCCAGCCCCCGACAGCAATGCTTCATTGCTTTGCAGGAAGGTGGCCCCATCATCCTGGTGATGTCCTGCTTGTTAGGCATCTTCCTTGGAAACGAGAACTCTGGACAGACTAAAGACCTCAGAAGAATAATTTTTTGACATTGGCTCTTTGGACGCATTTCATATCAGACCATCTGGATCTAGAGGATACGCCTTAGGGAACCTTCCTTTTCCCCTAAAATCACATGCGCGTGGGAACAGCCGTTTCCTCCATCTTTGTTTAAAGTAGTTATCCTCAGAGGCCTTAAAACCCCAACCTTGCCAGAGAACCTGGGCAGTAAGAGCACAGTGAGCTATACTCCAGCTGCAAAAACACCCCTGTTCATTGATCTTCTTTCTCCACCTGCTTAATAGGCATTAAAAGCCGTGCACGGAAGGCCTGCCTCCGGCTGATTTCAAATGCATCGACATAATGGACTTGTCCCCACAGAACAAACCTCCAGGGACTCAGGCTTGGGCAAACCATTTCTAACACTGTCTTGATGCAGGGCAGACAGCGAATGCTTTGGAGAGAGCTTGTGTGTTGCTGAGCGGTTTGAGTTCAAATGCAGACAGCACCATCTAACTGGCTGGGTGACCCTGGGCATGTTCCTGAACCTGCCTGAGCTTCCATCTCTGTGAATCCAGGTTAATAATCCCAGTGCACTAGCTTATGGTGAGCTATGGAGGTAACAGAGGTGCGTTCCCAAGGTCAGAAGGTCAAAGATGGTATTACTATTGCTTACCGTGCACTGGGCCCTGTGCTCCACGTTCAACACACATGAATGATCTTAAGCCTCACAACAACCCTACCTGCAGACGTTGGAAGTGAAGGGCTTCGTGGGCTACTGAGGACCACGGTGCTGGCAGGTATATGGAAGATGCTGGTCTGGGGGTCCCATTCCTCCCTGTGAAAAATGAACCGGGATCTTTCTACTTGTGTGCAGGTTGGGGGAGCAGGTTCAACGTGGGCTCACATGCTCTGTGCTACTGGGCCCTGGGTATTTTTAGTGATGCACCAACAGTAAAAAGGCACCTCATGAATGGGTGACAGTCTCAACGTGACACAATATCATGACATTTTCCAGGCTGAAACAATAGTCCCTAAGGAAACGGCATTGTGGGAATTATTAAAAACAGCAAGGTGTGCCTCCAGAAGACATTTATTTTATTTCTATTTTATTTCTAAGGGATGTAAATCGTGGTTGTGAAATACACTAGTTTCTTTCTCCTTGGGTGTGGTCAGGAAAAGTGGTCACTTTCATAACAGCTATGTTTCTAGATCTGGAAGTTCACATCCTTAAGTGGCAAGACATCTAAACCATACTAGTGACGGAAGCTCTCTAAAGTGGAGGCATATCTGGTTCATGTCTTTAGGCCTGGAGGGTTTTATTGATCCCCCTCAAGGCCATCAGAACTTTTATAATCCTGACAGAAAACTGAGACTAGAAACAGGATGGGAGGTTTTCCTTTGTTTTTGCAATGGGTATGTGCCTGTGTGTGTGTGTGTGTGTGTGAAGGAAATAAAAGATAAATGGGAAGAAGGAATATGGGGAGAGATGGATGTAAAGCAGGTGAGATGAATGAGGAGGGGAGGGAGGGGGAGAAAGGACCACAGTAAAACACGGATAGAAGATGGAGCAGTCGGAGGGCAGAGGACTGTGGATCCCTGCGGTATTGGGGACTTCAGTGGGAAAAGCCGTTACAGAGTTCCGAAAATAGAAATGCTAAGAAGAATACTTAGTCGTTTTGACAGGCTGGTCAGAAAATGCCACGTGTAAGCTCTCAGGGCTGAAGGCCAGGACCAGCTGCCAAGCAGGGCCCTCCTCCTCCTCCTCTTCATCAAAAGGAAAGCTGGCCCCGAACGCTCTCTACACCTCCTCCCCCTGCGTGCTGCCAACACCCTCATTTCAGCACGTAAACAACAAGCTCTGTTATGCCCACAGGCCCCTCCGTGGCCTTCTCCGCCCGGGTGGATCTGAGGGCCCCAAAGGCTCCCCGCTGCCTTCTGGAACCAAGAACCCTGGGGTGTCCACAGCTCCCAGCACCTCTGAGAAGGGATGGCCTGGGAAGGCCGCTCCTCCCTTCCTTCCCCCGTGGCTCTTCCCAGCTGGGGCCTCTGCACAATGGAGCCGGGCCAGGCCCTGTTGCTGAGGGAACCGGCAGCCGGCCCAGCCCCCTTCCCCACTGAAACAGCCAGAGGAGACGCGCAAAGGATTAAATTGCCCTGATCTCCAGGCCTCTGAGGAGGCCGGGAGCCGCGCCAGCGTGAGGTGGCAGCTCCCCATTGGCCCGGAGGCAGCAGGAGGCCACACAGCCTGGTCCTTGGCTCCCTTCGCCCCACCTCCAAGGCCCTCTCCTCAACCACAAACCCCCCAAGAGCGAGACCGCCAGTTCTGCCCCCTAACACGGGATGGGGGATGCCAAGCCTGCGTGGCTTTACCCATCTGACCCCTCAGGGCACCTGGGAGTGAAGAAGGAACTGGCTGCCCCAGTGAGAGACGCGCTTTTGTTTGGTTCTAACTCATTGTCTGTAAACGTTGGTGGATGCAATCAGATCACCATCTACCTGCAGCTGAGGCTCTGCAAATACAAACAGTGTACCTCCATCAGGCAACAACCCCCTTCATTCTCCGCCCCGCTCCTGAGATGTGACTGCAGCTCTGCTGGGAGGAACAGTTGACAGGCCTGCAAGGCCTTCCTTACAGCCTTTGCTGGCAGGGGGCGGGTCTTGCCCCTAAACTGCTCATTAGGGGACATGAGTCACTGTTTTAAAAATACCCATGCCCGGGACTTCCCTGGTAGCACAGTGGTTAAGAATCCTCCTGCCAGTGCAGGAGACACGAGTTTGACCCCTGCTCCGGGAAGATCCCACATGCCACGGAGCAACGAAGACTGTGCACCACAACTACTGAGCCTGCACTCCAGCGCCTGTGAACCACAACTAATGAGCCCACGTGCCGCAACTACTGAAGCCCGCCTGCCTAGAACCTGTGCTCCGCAACAAGAGAAGCCACTGCAGTGAGAAGCCCATACACTGCAAAGAAGAGTAGCCCCCACTCACTGCAACTACAGAGAGCCCACGCACAGCAATGAAGACCAAACGCAGCCAAAAACAAAATAAACGTTTTAAAAATAAAAAAGTAAAAATACTCATGCCCAGAATCCATGCCCCACCCCACCCTATAAATTCAGATTCAGTGAGTCTGGGGTGGAATTCAGGGAAGGTTTGTGTTTTTGTTTTTTGGTTTGTTTTTTTTCTGGCTGTGCCATTCGGTGACCAGGACCAGGGATCGAACCTGTGCTACCTGCAGTGGAAGCGTGGAGTCTTAACCACTGGATCTCCAGGGAGGTCTAGGAAGGCATTTTTTAGGTGCCCGGGTGATTTTAATGATTCTCTGGGCTGAGATGAGTGGTGAAGCCCAGCAGGGCTGCGTGGCTTGTCTGAGCTGCACTGACAACAGGAGACCTGGGGCAACGCAGTTCCTTTGACTTGAGCACAGCGTTCTTTCTGTCATATTCCTTTTCCTGCTTAAAAAACTTTTTTTGGAAAGTAATACACATACTATTTCGGAAATTTATATAGAAAGGGATAAAGAAGAAGGTTTAGGTTACCCATAAACCCTCATCACCCAGAGTCACATACTGTTAACATTTGGGGTTATCTTTTCATCTATTTTCACATACTTAATTTACAAAAAGGTCAGACAGAGTATACAGTTTTATGCTTTCTTTTTATTCCTTTGTAACCTGAAAGGTGGCATGGGCTTCTTAGACACAGCTGGACAAAGTGTGAGCGGGCAATTTTTTTAGCAGACTGTTTGGCAATGAGTATTGAGAATATTTTTAAACGTTCACCTTTCAGCCCACTGCGCCATTTCTAGGAATCTCTCTTTAAAGAATGATCAGATGCATGCAAAAATTTATTTGCAGAGACTTTCACTTTAGTGACACTTAAAAGCGCCAAAATTGTCAACCTCATCAAGGTACAAAATTACAGGGATAGTTTAATAAATTGTGGTTATTCATGAGATGGAATACTCTGTGGCCATTAAAAATCACGTTTTCAAAAAATGTGTACTGGCTGTGATCATCTTTCTTTCCCACAGTCCCTCCACACCCTGGGACGCTGGTCTTCGAGTGAGTCTTACAGAAAGATCCCACCTCCCGATTCTACTGTAACCCCTTTGGATGCAGCAGGCTGTTGATCTCCCCTTTCCTGATCACCTGAAGCATTTATTCTCAGCACCCAGTGTTTGGGCAGTTCATTCTTCTTATTATTTAGTATCCATTACTTCCATTTGTCATCTGGTGTATGTATGTATGAATGTGTATTATCTGTGAATGTGTGACTGTATGTGTATATATATATATATATGTAAGAGAGAGAACTCAGGATTGTAAACGGAGGGCAGGGGCCATGATTTCCACATCTTCATTCTTTACTAGCTCTTCAGTTGCAGCACAGCTAAAACGCCATTCATCATCCTCACTTCTGATCCAGTTCTACTAACAACTTTTTGAGTGCATAAGACATACTTCTCTCCTTCTGCATTACCAGCTTCTTTAGTGGTATCACCTAAACCATTCTCCTTGGGGACACCCAGATTCAAATTTTTGGAACCATTGGTCATTGGACCCTAACGGTTTTCTTTTCAAGCCTTGGCATGTGTCTTTCCATTCCCACTGCTGTAATCAGGCAGCATCCCCATCACTTCCATCCTGAACAGCTCTATCCTTCTGCTGGACCATCTGCTTACGGCCCCTTTTCCCTTCAAACTATGCAATGTCAACCACTTAAGTTATTTTTATCCCATCACTTCTACTCAAAAGCCTTCAATGTCCACTTTTAAAGGGCCATTATTAAATGAAATTCTAACTTTTTATTTTGGCATGTGGGTCCCTCTTTAAGTCAATCCCAACCCATCCATCTTCCTATTTTATACCACACAACTTCCTAATTGATATCCCCGACTCCTGCCAAATTGGTATATGCACCAACCCTGGGATACAGTCTCATGACTTCTCCACTTACTAGCTGTGTGATCTTGGATAATTTGCTTACCTCCTTCATCTCTGCCCCTCATCCACAAAGTGCGGGTAATACTAATAATACCCGCCTTATAGGATTGTTGTGAGAGCAAAGCAGAGGTGTGAATGCCAGGCCTGTCACTCATTGATTTGCCCACAATGTTGCACCTGGGCAGAGCTTGGCAAGGCAGCACCTTTGGGCTCCAAGTACTGTCAGCTGAGGTGGACCAATTGGGCCAAAGGGTCTATTTCCAAGATGGCTCACCACATACCTGGCAAGTGGGTGCCATTGGCAGACACTCAGCTGGGATGATGGTCCTGGAGCCTGAATTGTCCTCCATTTGGATTTTCCATGTGGCTTCTTGGACTTCCTCACAGCATGTCTGCTGGGTGCTAAGAGAAAAGGAGCAGAAATTACCAGTCTTCTTAAAGGCCAGGCCTGGAACTAACACCACATAACTTCCACCATCTTCTTCTTGTCAAAGCAGTGACAGGCCAGCCCAGATTCAAGGAAGTGAAGAAATAGACTCCATCTCTCCAAGGAGTGGCCTGTGCACAGAAGGAAGGAAAGAATGAATGGGAACCACCTTTGGAGACAAGTTACCACCGAAGGGTCTTTGCGACCCCTTATCTTATGCAGCAGAGGAGCTGCTCAACAAATATTTCACATTTCCTGAACGCTTAAGGCCTGGAACATTCATCTGTCACAGGGTCGCTTCGGTTGCTGTTTGAATTGTGAGTTGACTGTCCCCCTGTGCTTTGATTAGTTACGATATTCCAACTAAACAGTAAGCTCTTTGAGGGCAAGGCTCCCAGCTACGAGACACATTTTTGTATTCCCCCCCCCCATAGAGACTTACACATAGTAAGCCTCAGAAATGTGCAGCGCTTGATGTATTTTCCTCTGGCAGCCCTACCACTGGGAAGGGAACATAAGAGCTGCTTTCACTGAGTTTTTGTATCCGGCCGAGGCTCGCTGGGCTCCAAGGAAATCTCAGAAACAGTCCCTTTGTTTCCCAGAGTGGGGCCCAGAGCCGTCCAGAGGGGGAAGTGCAGTGCAGAGGCTGTGGCCTGGAGGGCGTGTGGAGGAAATTCCATTCTAGACCCTCATTTCCGAAACTGCTCTGTGATTAGCCCGTCTCTGTGCAGGCCCCAGTCCAGAGGCAGAGAGAGGCCAGGCCGTAGGTCATAAAAACACCAGGAAAATACAAATGCAGGCCCCTTTACAGCCCTGAACAGGAGGTTAAAGGATTTGCTGTGTTGTTTGTTTATCTCTCAGACTGAAGCCAATTATCCCAATTACATTTTTAAAAAAGTTTACGAGCGATTGTATTTTAAGTTCATTTCTTCTCAAAAATGGGGCTCTACAACACATTTTTTTCTTTGGTCCCAAGGACTCAAGCCCAGTCTCGGAGGCAAAGAGGGAGGCCCTGGGGTCACATGTCAGAGGTCAGGGGCCCCTGATTGTTCCCACATGTGCTTCCACGTAGCCATAGATTTGAACTTTGCATTGTTGCTGAGGCCCCCGGTCAGGGGCTGCCCGGGGAGGGGAGAGCCTGGGGGAGGCCATCTCTGCAGTTCAAAGGCAGCCTCTCAGGCGAGGCTTCCCTTGGCTTATGGTTTCAATCCTTGAGTCAGTCTTGAACCCCATCCCTGAGGGGCTCCCGTGGGTGGGAGGTGGGGGTGGGATCGGGGATGGACACTCCTTTAACCCAACACTGCCAACCTTGCAGACTGACAGCGGCTTCAGAGCTGGAAAACCCGCAGGATTAGCATCAGAGGCTGAAAATTCCCCTGCATTGCTTTCAGAAGCCCCAGAGCATTTGCCCACAATGCCGATAAAGGATGCTCCTTGCCCAGAACCAGCCAAGAGCTCCTCCTGGCCCAGCGCACTCAGGACTCTGTAAAGTGTAGCTGAATGCAGGGCACTGGGGTTCAGAGATGAACCCCAGGCTCTGGCCTTACCCAAGGGTAGTGGTTGCTGGATAGTGCAAGTTGAAGAGGAGGCGAAAGTTCCCAGACCATCCCCCCAAAACAAGCATCTCCACTGATACCTGAAAATCTACCATACATATGATGTATATTTATATTTAGTGACTTCACAGGTGTGTTAACATATATGATTAAATGCAAAAAGCAAGCTACACAGTAATATTTAGTGCATGGCCCCATCGATCCAGGAGATGTGCAGGCACCCACACACACAGGGAAAACGTGGGAGAATACACATCAAAATGTTGGTAAGATCTCTGGTAGAATTTCAAATGACTTTTTTCCTTTTATTTTTCTGCATTTTAGAATTTACTTACACTACACATGTTCCTTAGGTTATTTTTTTCAAAGGGAATAATCTAGCATTTATGAAACATTTCTTTAGCTCAGTGTTTTTCAAAATGTGATCCAAGGGAATTCCCTGGTGGTCCAGTGGTTAGCACTCTGCGCTTTTACTGCTGAGCGAACCAGCTCAGTCCCTGGTCAGGGAACTAAGATCTTGCAAGCCCCAAAAAAGGGATCTAAAAACATCCACATCAGACTCAGAAAGCTTGCTGAAAAGGAAGATCCCTGGGTGTAATTCAGACCTATTAGGTCAGAATCAGGGGGTTCGGGGTGGGTAGCCTGAAAAACAGCATTTTAAACACCCTCTCCAGGCAATTCTAAGGGAATGGAATCCACCTGTGCAGATGTTTGCTCTCTTTAAAGGTTCTGGCTCCACTGTGAGCCATTTCAGGCGGGACCACTCAACCCCTCCTGCCCTCCTTTCCCTAGGTCCTCAGAACCAGAAATAGCCCATTAACCCTGACAAAGCAGCCCTGGCCCCGCCCCTTCCCTTGACAAACAGTCCACAGGCAGAGCTTCCTGGCACTACTATCCTCTCCCTTCCCCTTGCTCGTCTTCTCTTTTGCTTCACTACACTTGTTTTAAGCTAGAAGGACTGACAGCACAGAGTGATTTGCATAATTATGTATGTCAAGTAAGACTAAAGCTGTAAACCAAATTCAGTTATGCCAGTGGGCAGCAGGATGGTAGAAGAGTCACAGGGTAAGTCTGACCCTGCTTCTTGATAGACATGTGATCCTAGGTTAGTTATTTAACCTCTCCAAGCCTCAGTTTTCCCAGCTGTAAAATGGGAATAGTCACACCTACCTCTTAGAGTTGTTGGTGAAAGATTTAAAACTAAGATCATGCATATATGCAAAGCATCTGGTACATGGTCAGTACCCAGTGAAAATAGTTATTACCAATTTGAACCAAAGAACTTATGAAAAGTCTGAGATAGCCGTTCTCAAACTCCCCAGGGAGTTTAGTAATAATGCACATTATTAAGTCTTCCCCCCAGATATTCCAAATTAGTCTCTCCAAGGAGAAAGCCCAGGAAACTGATACTTACAAGTATCCCAGGTGATTCTGATCACACCTTGTAGGTGGTCCCTGATCACACTTTCAGGAACACAGTCTAAGGCTTTCATCAGCAAAACAGAAATAACTACAACTACCGAATTCCCCAGCTTAGTCACACTTAAATAGTCAATTATCCACACTGCCCATCACAGGCTGGCTGAGGTTTGGCAGATCTAAGCTGTCCAACTGGCAAGGTTCCAAGCTGGGGTCTGTGTCCAGGTCTGCTCCATAGGTCTCTCATCTTTCTTAGACCAGCAGGTACTCAAGGCCTGTTCTTCTCAGGCCACATTTGCTAACATTCCATTGGCCAGGCCAGCACGTGGCCACACCCACTCCCCCTCCCTGTGGGGGGAGGGGCAGATATAGTCTGCCTCAGAGACAGGAGTGAAAAATAAACAGTTGTTTCTCAAAAGCAAATCCAGCCTGCAGCCTCTTTTTATACTGTCCACAAGCTAAGAATGGCTTTTACAGTTTTGAGGAGTTGTAAAGAAAAACAAAGTGAATAAGAACGGAAAACTATATGTGGTCCGCAAAGCTTAAAATATTTAGGAAAAAGTTTGTTGATCTCTACTGTAAGCCATCAAAATGTCAAGGTTTGTTGTTGTTGTTGTTGTTACATAGCATAACTGCACAAACAAAGGGGAGCAATTTCATATTTTTGTTTTGTGTTTGTTTTTAAGTTGAGGCATTTAAAGTTGTTTCTAAGCCACAGAGCAGGAACCACGGGAGAGGAGGAGGGGAACCACTGAAAAAACAAGAGAGGGAAGTTAATTAAGGGAGAGTGGTCTTGGAGGAGAAGGGCCAGCCTTTTCTCTAAGGATCTGGTCCACTGGAGAAGAGGGTGGGGTGAGAGGGGTGGGATCAGCTGTGATGTGGTTGTCAAGGAGAAAGAGAGGACTAGATAGGACTGTCCAGGGGCAGGAATACCCAGCTACTGGGTGTCAGGAAAAACTGTCAGACTTAGAAATGACCAGAAGAGGATCCTGGTGGCCTTGCAGTAGAGTGCTGGGGGGTTTCTAGCAG
This sequence comes from Hippopotamus amphibius kiboko, assembly GCF_030028045.1. NCBI lineage: Eukaryota > Metazoa > Chordata > Mammalia > Artiodactyla > Hippopotamidae > Hippopotamus > Hippopotamus amphibius. The sequence goes on from NC_080196.1 coordinate 98,898,901, forward strand.
AGCTTCCAGGGATTATCTGACTCCATTCAGTGTGCACCTGCGATGGTTTTTGACGGACTAAGGTATTGAACAATTCTGTAGGGATAGAAGTTAAGTTCCAAAAAACTGACAACATAGTTTTTGTTTTTTTTTTCCCCTGTTCATGGCAATGCGAAGGAATTATGTCCTGAGGATAATAAAAATCTAAGTCACGTTCTCATTTAAGCCAGTTTGACCCTCTTACTGGTTTGCACATTAACCAATGAGTTAAATAAAATCTTTGACCCTTGTCTATTTCATAGTCATATGAAAGTCGTAATTTTACCATTTAAAAAAAGGATCTTTTAGCAATATCTAAGGCACTTCATTTGATAGTCACCTCAGCTCTGTAGGCCCATTACTGCTGTCACTGTTATACCCCATTTTGAGGATGACATCATTGAGAAACAGCCTAAGATCTGGAATTCCCTGGTGGTCTAGTGGTTAGGATTCGGCACTTCCACTGCAGAGGCCTGAGTTCAGTCCCTGGTTCGGGAGCAACAAGGCCAAAAAAAGAAAAAGTAAGAGCTTGCTTAAAATCACACAAACAGAGAGTGACAGAGTCAAGGTCGGGACTTCAGGAGTCGTCTAATCCCAAATCTCCTATTTTTTCCACTAAGTTAAAAAAAAAAAAGACACCCTATCACACTATTTATTTGCCCTCATTTATGAGCATAGGAACTGTGATTTAGTAAGCAAACGGACCTAACATTCTTGGGTGCCTGATGCCTCGTGTGCAAATGCTGGGAAAGGAGCTACAGGATGTAACTAACTGCTTGCCCTGCCAAAGGTAGACAGCATTTGAAATCAATAAGACTGCAGATGAGTACCAGTGCCAACAGGAAACTGCTATCTGATTTCTTCTTCCCTAATGGATCATCAACTGAAAATTCTCAAAAGGTAAATGTCCCACAAGTACTTTTCAAAGTCTTACTGTTTTGCTTCCACCTCAGATAAACCCTCCTCCCCAGATATGCTGGCATTTCAGGAGGCTTTACTCTAAAGGGTCCTGCATTTCTCCCAGTGTGATCACCCCTTTCCCACAAGATGCCCAACACTGACTGAACACCTCCGTGACCGATGAGCTCGCTCTTCCGCAGGGCACTTTACAAATGTCACCTACACAACACTCTGTAAGCTCTACAGTCATTTGGTCAGCGAATATTTACTGTGGAAGTATGATAATGTTAGAGATACAAATATGAAAAGAAGCGAAACAAAACAGAATCTCTACCTCAAGTAGTTGAGTCCAGTGGAGAACCTTTCCGACAAACAGATAATTACACTACCACATGCCAATCAAGGTTTGGTGGGTGCATGCAGAAACTGGTTCCTGAGTGTTTGAGAGCATCACAGAAAGCATACTAGAGCTAGAGTTTGCACGGAAGAATAAAGACGTTGCCTAGGGGAGAGAAGAGGAGGTGTTCAGAAGCTCCTGGGCAGAGAGAATGCTCTAACAAAGGAAAGGAGGGAACGGGGTATCTAGGAGGCAGAAAACAGCCCAGAGTTGCTGCAGCTATCAGTAAGGAGGGAAGAATTCCAAATATGAAACCAGACAGGTGGTCAGGAACAAGTCATGGCAGGCCAAGATGTGGAAACTTCCCTGTAGGCAACAAATGAGCAAGTCACTGCGGCAAGGCAGAGCGCACAGAAGCACTCACAGGATGCCTTCAAGGGAAGCCAAGGGCACCTTCAAGGAGATACTCATACCACAATGATTGAATCAGCACCAGGTCCATCCTCAATTTCCCACCTATGCCCAAACCCCAAGACAGGTTCCAGGGTTCTTGTCTTAGCAGCAGTCTTCAGGCTGCTATAGCAAAATACCACAGACTGGGTGGTTCTAAACAACAGACATTTGTTTTTCACAGTCTCGAGGCTGGAAAGTCCAAGATCAGGGCCCCAGAAGATTCCGTGTCTGGTGAGGGTCCACTTCCTCCTAGACAGTCATCTTTTCGCTGTGTCCTCATGCGGCAGAAAGGACAAGGAAGCTATTTCGGGTCTCCTTTAGAAGGACTCCACCTTCATGACCAAAGCACCCCAAAGCCTCACCTCCTGATGCCACTACCTTGGGGGTCAGGATTTCAACGTATGAATTGGGGGAAGGGGCACATTCAGCCCAGAGAAATACTCAAGACAGATACTCAAGTGAATGACAGCTAAGAAATGGACCTGTGCAGTTGTAAATATTTTCCCTACTTGGATTATTTCTTCGTGGTCTGAGTCTCCAATCCTTCACCTTTCAGGCTGGGAAGGAAGGGGGCACATGTTCAACGAATCTGAAGGAGACACACAGTCACGGCAAAGCAAACTGTTAAGTGCTTAGGACTCTGAGTTCTCACTGCCAAGGGGCCGGGTTCAATCCCTGGTTGGGGAACTAAAATCCCATGAGCCGCATGTCATGGCCAAAAAAAAAAAAAACCACCAAACTGTTAATTTGGCAACATTACATGGCAAAAGCCAATGGATGTCTTTCCATTCATTTATCAAGGTCTCTGGAGACACTAACTGGCAGGATGCAAATGACCCCCTTGGAGAGTGTTATTTCTGGGGACCTCTCAGGCCACACATTAAAAAGCACTGGTTCCCTTCCCCCTCCCCATCTGCCACTGCCCACCTCACCTCACCCCCCACCTCCCACTCCCCACCTCCCACCTCCCACCCTTCAGAGAGGGAGAAATCTTCAGGAGCTGCATTTTCCTCACTGACATCCTCATCCAATGGGGTCCTGGGGAAGTCTGCAGAGATAAAACGAGAAGGAATTAATCTGTCTCCAAGAGAGGGCCTGCCTCAGCTGGCTGACAGCTTAATCTCCCCTGGGTTCCTGAACATTCCTTTTATTTTAATGTGCTGCCTTTTTATAAAGTACTGTTGAAAAGAAACAGAATTTGGGGTAATTGGGCAGTAACAGCATCATTTACAGCAAAATAGAGACAGCCTATTATTAGCATCTGCGGTAAACACCATAGGGGAGAGCTCATTAATTTTTAGCAACAAGCAGCATTTTGGTCCCTATATCCTTTCCTCAACTAAATTCTCACTTCTTGATTGCTTCCCCGTTGATCTGACAACAAAAAGAGAGGAGGCAATTGCTCCCGTATGCATAACCATTCCTCCACAGAGCATCTTTGCGGTGCGAGGACTACCTAAATCTTGGGATTTATGTTATAACTGAGCCACCCACCTCATCCCTGACCCCATGCCTCATCATCACATCCCGTAGCCCCCTCTCTTCTCAGAACATCTCGGTAGTGACTTTTCAGTGATTTTTCCATGCCCCACTTTAATCCTGCACATCTCTGCACCAGCCTGCATTTCTTGTCCCCACAAGATGAAAGATTCTGAAGGCAGCAACGGTGTCTCTATACTATCCAGCCCAATGTCCAACATCCACAGGTTGGATTAGTTTCCTTTGCTGTGTAACAAATGCCACACACTTAGCCACTTAGAACAGCACCTATTTATTAACTCATAGTTCTGTAGGTTAGGCTCAACTAAGTCTTTGCTCTGGGTATCACAAGGCTACAAACAAGACTGTCAGCTGGCCTGGGCTCTGGGGAAAAGGTCACTTCCAAATTCATTCAGATTGTTGGCAAAACTCAGCTCCTTGCAGCTGTAAGACTAAAGTGCCTGTTACCTTGCTGGCTGTCAGCTAGGGGTCACTATTTGCTCCTAGAGGCTGCTCTTTGGTCCTTGCATGGGACCCCCTCCATCCTCAAACTAGCAAAGATGTATCCACTCCTTATGCTGTCAGTCTCTCTGACTTCCCCTCCTGCTCTCAGCCAGATAAAACTCTGCTTTCAATGGGCTCATGTGACTCAAATAGACCCACCCAGATAATCTCCCTGTTGATTAACTCTAAGTCAACTGATTAGTAACCTTTTTGCCACATAATGTAACACAATTAGGGCATGATATTGCATCATATTCCCAGACCCTGGCACTAGGACAGGAAATCCTGGGGGCAGTGGTGGGGGGAGGATTTTAGGATTCCTCCTACCACAAGTGTCTCAGAATATGTGAAAAAGCAAGAACTGTTGGGGGTAGTAGGAGCTCCATCCATGCATTTTCTGCCCCCACCCTAAGCATGACAAACACTGAGCTGGCCTCCTGAGCTGCTGACAACAATGTAGACCTAACTGGGCAGCATGATCCCAATTTGGGCACCACACATACATGGCAGAGAGAACCGAATGTCCTCAACACCACAGCTAATCACTTCTAGCAAGTCCAGGGCTTATATAACTGACATGCTCATCACCCACACTCAGAGACTCTGCTCTCCTAAACTGAGACCGCAATGGTTCATGATCTTTCAGCTTTAAAAGATGCCCATTTCTCCTCCCCCAACCCCACCCCCTAGAGCTTAGGCCTGGGCTGGATTGGGGTCCTTGCTTGACAGTAAAACTTTTCCATTCACTTTGTTTGTTTGTTTGTTTTATTTTGGCCACACCACACTGCTTGCACAATCTTAGGTCCCCAAGCAGGGATCGAACCCTCACCTTCAGCAGCGAAAGCGCAGAGTCCTAACCACTCAACTACCAGGGAAGTCCCCTCAACCCTTAGTTTCTTAGTCTTGTCTTTTCTTTTCGTGACCAGACATCTTGCTGCTCCCTGATCTGATGTCCTTTTACCTGTTGTGTCCTTTAACCTGTGTCCGTGACTCCATCCGTCCCTTCTCCTCTCTTCTGCAGCTCCTGAAAGTCTTCTTTCCCCTCCGCCTGCAGGTATGAGGATCTCCCACTCTCCACTGGAGATGCCACTATTTCTATTCCTCACCATAGGTCTCTCTAATTCTGTATCTCAGGTGCTTGAAACATGGTAGCAATCAGTATACATCTGTTAATTGAATGCATGAGTGACTAAATGAATAAACTGGTGAATCTGAGTCACCTATGCCTTTCTAATCTATTATTTCTCAGCATCAGTACCACAGTGGTGCCTTCTGGTTATAGGATCCTTCATTCATTCATGCATCCTTATGAATACAAAGATAACTATGAACAGGATAAACATTTTCTCCTAGGTTGTTGAAGAACCTGTTCTCTGTAGAGGACCTGAGGCATTTCCCTTTTGGGATACGTTTTGCCAGCCCAAAGGTGGCTTTAAAATTCAACATCTAGGAGTACAAGCTACTATCAAATTTAATCGTTAGGAGTCCAGGTCTGCCAATCCAAGAGTGATAGGATTCCTTTCTTTTGTGAAAGACAGCATTCTCATTGTTTCTCACTAAAAGAGACACTTAAATTTGCTTCCCACCAGGTTTGAAGCTGGTGCCTAATGTGGCTGAAAATGTTATGGAGCCCAGGGAGGAAATCCAATGCCCTGGGGCTGCGGGGCTGAATGGTGGCCTTGTTTCCACGGCCATTCTCCTTTGTCTGCCTGGGCTCTCAAATGACATGTTTGGACACAAAGCCTCTTAGGTAGAAATTACTACATTTGCAGGCGTTCCTAATTTGGAGCAAGGTTTATTATTTCAAAGTCTTTTTTCAAGATTAGACTTCAGTGAAGTCTCACAGCTGAGTCGCAACCCTCATTTGAGAAGAGTATGATGTTTATGAGTATTCTTGTTAATTTTTTTTTTCAGGTTTCCTCTTTGGAAGAGAGCCACCCTGCCTTGAAATTTTCCAGGGAGGATTTCACTTTGTCCCATTGAGGTCGTTTTCTTAACGACTCAGAGATATTTATCTTTAGAACTTCAAAACCTTTCTGTGTAAAGGGAGCTTAAAGAAGACAGCTGATAAGACCTAGGAAAGTCAGAATCCTTGGGGAGTTGGGGGAAAGAAAGGCTATTTTCCTAATGACTATTATTCTCAGGCCAGTAGATTGTGTGGTTCCTTGGCCATAGGGGCAGGTTTGGGCCAAGGGTCCTGGGAGCACGGGAAATGTGACCTCTGTATTTGAGAGCCAGTCTGCATTCTTCACACACCAAATATAGGATGCTAAATTTTCTAATTTTCTGTATTCCTGATGCTCTAACATCTGAGGCTGTGCTGACTAGGGAGAGACTGCCTCTCCCAGGGCTAGCCACTTCTTAGAGACAGCAAACTACTCACTGGGAGGGCCCCTTTCATATGCAAACTAGCCAACCCAGAGCCTATACGTCAAAGCACCTCCTCCAACTGGCTCTTATTCTCCTGGAGGCAATATTTCTCTGCTCTAATCATCCCAGGGCCAGGTACCAAATGACTAGAGACAGCCCCTATGTTACAGAGCCCATGGAAATTGTTCAGACTAGCTAGTCCAAAAGCTGTCTGTCCTGCTTACCCTGCATCCACCATTCCTTCCCAGGAAAACCACAGTAAAGGCTCTCCTCCATGCCTTCCCCTCACTCTTTCTCCCTCCTGACCAACCCTGTTGCTTCCCCACATGGCCCTGCAGGGCGTCACATGCCTTCTGTTTTGAGGGAATTTCAGTAACAAACTATCTCTTCAATGGCAGCTGTCTCCCCATGTTTTGGCCTCATCATCCCTGAATAATAATAAAATCTACACTTTAAAAATCATCAACACTGCTCTCAGACACGCTCCCAGGAAGTAAGAAAGAAAGAGAAGGAAGACTAAAACCCATGACTACCACTTCAACCCCAAAGACAGACAGACAGACAGAGGAGAATCTGTGAAGAAAGGCAGGTGACCATCATTTTCTTACTCTGGACATTCTCCAGGCCAGCTTCATCAAGAGCTTGTAAGGTGATACTATTGATATTTCAACCTCATTTTGCTAGTGGGTGACGAGACTCAGATAAGTTAATAATTTGTCCAAGGCCACAAAGCCACACTAGTAGGCAATAAGGCCAAGGTTTAAATTCAGCTTTGTTTAATACTCAATGCCAGTGTCAACCCAATCCCAATCTTTTTGTCTCAGCCCCTGCCATTTACACCTCCCACTTCATGTGGGAGCTTCTCCTGGGTTCTCTTCCAAAATAGCTTTGCTGTCCAGCAAATCCCCTAAGATGAAAGATGAAGATTTATGACATTGTGCTTCCTTCTAAAGGTACTCCAAACAATCAATCAGTGGTTATTCCTGAATATTTACCACGCCCTCTTCTCTGGGCTACATGCAATGGGAAGGAAGACAGTCCTGAACACGATGTGACTGAAAATGGGGACTTTACAATGTAAACTGGGATATACACCTAACACAGGAGGAGCGAGACCAGATAACACGGGAGTATTTAGTCAGATGCCGGATTGTGTGGCACAAAATAGATTAGTAGAAAGAGTGGAGGAGACAGTTGAGGACATCCTGGCATAGACAGAACTCGATGAGGACCTTGAAGGATAGGGAGCAGTTTGGTAAAGAAAAAGATCAAACGAATTATTTTAGACAGTATGGCAATTCTGCAAAGAATTGTAAATAGAATGATCACATATCCAGCAATCACTTCTGGTTACATATCCAAAAGAACTGAAAGCAGGGACTCAAAGAGATATTTGTACACCCATGTTCACAGCAGCATTACTCACAATAAGCAAAAAAGTGGAAGCAACACTAGTGTCCATCAATGGACAAATGTGATATATATATTTATATATAATTATTATATATATTTAATATGTCCTATATATAGAGAGAGAGAGAATTATTATTCAGGAAGGAAATTCTGACACATTCTATGACATGGATGAAGCTTGAGGACATTATGCTAATTGAATAAGCCAGTGACAAAAAAAAACAAATATTGTATGATTCCATTTATATGAGCTATCGAGAGGAGTCTAATTCATAGAGACAGAGAATGAAATGGGGATCGGGAGTGAGGAAATGGAAAGTAATTGTTTCATAGGTACAAAGTTTTTGTTTGGGATGATGAAAAATTCTGGAAATACTGGTGATGGTTACTCAACATTGCGAATGTACTTAATGCCACGGAATTGTAGACTTAAAACAGTAAAAGTGGTAAATTTTATGTTGTGTTTATTTACCACAATAAAATAATTAATTAAAAAAATTTTTGCTCTATTCCTTTAAGTGCCAAACCTTGAACATATTTGTTTTTAATGGAAAATTTCTCCAACATATGACGCAGGCCCCTGTTTTCTTAAACAGAACATACCAGTCATAACCTAAACATCTCCCGAGGGTCAACATCATCAGCTAGAATGAAATGCAGCCAGACCTCTAAAGTTACCAGCCCCAAATTGATTCAGTAAGTTACTAAACGTAGTCACTCTGCTTGGCTGTCTATTGCTTTTGTCTGTTTTTCCAGTTTTCCTCTGCTCCTCCCTAGTTTCCTGCATCCATCAGGTCAGCATTTGCTTTCAAATCTGTTGTTTTATTTTTGAAATCTACTGTGAGCGGAGGAAGCAGAGAAGCAAGTGTGTTCCAAAGAGGTGCAATGTAAGACTTAACAGGCTCCTCAGAAAGAAGGGCCTGCCATGCCGCTCTGTACCTGCATATCCTTACGACCCTCTGCCTCTGGGTGTTTCACAAGCACTTCAGACTCAACACGATCAAAACCAAAATAATGACATTCCCCCTTAAGCTTACTTCTTCTGTAGTGCTCCCCAGCTCCGTCGTCTTTGTGGTCATCACAACGCCACAAAAGTGAACGCTGGTCCCTCACTTCTCCTACGTCCAGTTGATTCTCTTTGTCCATTTCCCCTTCTGAAACTCCGGGCCAGGCCTTCAGAACTACTGAACTAGCTCATCTGGTTGTCCAGCCTTTAATCTTGCCTCCTTGTACCTCATAGCTACAAACTACATTCTTTTCTTCTTCCTGAGACTAGACTTTTCTTTCAAAAACATACAGTCGGCACTTGGTAGCCGCGGGTTCGACGTCCGAAGATTCAACCACCTGGGACCGTAAACCTCATAGCACCAGATCCGCAGTTGGTTGAATCTGTGGATATGGAACTGCGGGTACGGAAGGCCGACGACGGGACTTGAGCATCCGCGTATTTGAGTATCCGCCGCCGGCCCTGGTACGCGCCCCCCGCCCGCCGCCACCCCCGTACCAAGGGAGGACTGTATCTGTAACGTCGCCTGACTCCTCACTGCAACAGAATAAGTTCAAATTTACCTCACAACCTGGCTGCAACCTATTTTTCCAGCTTACCTCATCTCCAGCTCTCTCTCCCCCAAAACCCTTATTCACTAGTCATTTACCATGCCTCCAATACTCCGTGTACAGGCATACTTCCAAATTCTCACAAATAGTTTTCACTCTTTGTAGCATGTCTTTACGAAATTGCACACTCCTCAATCCAAATTCAAATACCACCTTGGGGGGACTTCCCTGGCGGTCCAGTAGATAAGACTCTGCACTTCCAAGGCAGGGGGCACGGGTTCGATCCCTGGTTGGGGAACTAGGATCCCACATGCCCTGTGGTGCGGCCAAAAAATAAATCAATAAAATAAATAATCTATTAAAAAAAAATACAACCTTGGTTGATTCCACACTAACCTCTACCTCAAACTCTCTCTCTACCCTAAATTAATCACTCCTTCCTCAGGACATCTGACATGTCTGTTGGTACCTTGGATGACCTCTACATTAAGAACTGACTGATTGCTCCAAAGGAGGATGTGGGCAGAATGAACACTTACAGTGTCCTTTTCTAGCTCATTGAATTCTGGTTAATTGCCTGTCTCTCCTGCTACAAGACAACGTCCTATTTAGTTTCCTTTCCCAGTGCCCAGCACAGTGCCTTGAATAAAAAGACACTCAGTAACTGTTAGCTAAACTGAAATGAGTTGTTGAGAATGCATTTCAGAGTAATCACCTGAATTTGGAATTACCAGAAAAAAGGAGAGAAAAGGAAATTGTATTGGAATCAGTGATAAACGTAATCTAATTCATATTTATGAACATAGAGACCCTGTCAGCGTTGAAAGTCTAATTGATGACCTGGGGAGACGTTTTGAGGCAGACAGAACACCCGTGCTCCTTGCCTATCATGGACATGCTCCTTCCCATACATACCAAGCCCCTTTCTACTTGTCCCAAGTGGGACAACACATAACATCAGTAAACTTGCAATTCCCTATCCATGAGTTTTCCTACTTTCACATCTTCATCAGGTGCAGGGAATTGCAAATATTTAAGAAAGCAAAATATTCGGTGCATATCTCTATTGGAGCCCTCATCACTCTGGATTATGGTTATCATTGGTTACAATTTCTTTCTCCCCAACCTGACCCAGCTCTTTACGAGCAGGAGCACTGTGTCTGCCACGTATTAAGTGCTCAACATACGTTTTATTGAAGTATTGCATGGATGGATGGATGGATGGATGGACGGACAGACAGACAGACAAATGGATGAACTGGTATTTTACTTTCAACAACTGACATAGCTCCATTTCTGGGCTAACCAGAAAGGATGGGCCTGCCTAAAAACTGATCGTTTGATTCTTTATCACAGTTGCCTCCCTTATGCATCTTCCTCTTAAATTACATTAGCCTTTGAGGGTAGAAGAAAAAGAAGGAAGAGGGACTTCCCTGGTGGCGCAGTGGTTAACACTCTGTGTTCCCAGTGCAGGGGGCCCAGGTTTGATCCGCGGCCAGGGAACTAGATTCCACGTGCATGCTGCAACTGAGACTTTGTATGCTGCAACTAAGGAGCCTGCCCACCACATCTAAGACCCAGTATAATCAAATAAATAAATATTAAAAAAAAAAAGAAGAAAAGAGATCATTTTGCTCAATAGTTTTACCTAGTCTTTCCAAAGTAGCATTTGGGAAGAGTATTTTTAAACTTTAACTTCATTTATATATTTTTGGAAAAGTAATATACTCACAGGATATAAAATCCAAATGGTTGAAAAGTATGCAAATGAAAAGTTATACCCAGTCCCCACCCTTGGTGTAGCCACTGACACTACTTTCTTGGGTATCCTTCTAGAGATAGTTTTAGCGTGTAAAAGCAAATCCAAATGGAAGCATATCATATATCAGCTTTTCTTAACCTTGACTGTACAGTGGCATTATTCAGGGGAACTCTCCAGAACACGTAGATCAGAATCTCTGGGGGAGAGACCCAGCCGTTGGTATTTTCAAAAATTCCTCAGGTGATTCCATTGTGCATCCAGAGTCAAGAACCATTGAGCAGAACTTCCCTGGTGGCGTGGTGGTTAAGAATCCACCTGCCAATGCAGGGTACACGGGTTCGATCCCTGGTCCGGGAAGATCCCAGATGCCGCGGAGCAACTAAGCCCCTATGCCACAGCTACTTAGCCCACGTGACACAACTACTGAGACCCCATGCCTAGAGCCCATGCTCCGCAACAAGAGAAGCTACTGCAATGAGAAGCCTGCACACCACAACAGAGTAGTCCCCCTACTCACCACAACAAGAGAAAGCCCCCGAACAGCAATGAAGACCCAATGCAACCAATTAATTAATTACTTTTTAAAAAAAAGAACCATTGGACTTCCTAGGTGGCACAGTGGTTAAGAATCTGCCTGCCAATGTAAGGGACACAGGTTCGATCCCTGCTCCAGGAAGATTCCACATGCCACGGAGCAACTAAGCCCGTGTGCCAAAATAAAATAAAATAAAATAAAATAAATAAATAAATAAAAATAAAATGTATTCTTAAAAAAAAAAAAAAAAAGAACCATTGCACATGCTTTGTTCTGCAGCCTGCCTTACTTTTTTTCTCTAACAATATGTCTTCAAAGGTCCTTCTATACCAATGTATGAGAATGCCCCCCTTTTTTTTCTTTTTTTGAACAATTCACACCTTTATTACACGAGCTAAGACAGGAGGGAAGAGGATTTATGTGCCTTTCCAGACCTTGATTTTCCTCGGATAGAACTCCAGCTCCTTTCCCTCTAGCACATAGCCATCTGCTCAGCCACACTGGCCTGGTCTTGAAGTGATGCATGCAAGAAGCTTGCCCTGCTGGAACTGCTCCTCTAGAAGACTGCTGATTTTGGAGAATGCTGTTTTCTTAAAAACAGCTGCGTGGTTCTCCACTGGATAGGTGGAACATGAAGGCCATTTACGAGCCTCAGGTAGGTTCCAATATTTTGCTCTTAAAACAGTGCTACCCAAAAAATGCTGTCATGTTATATATAAAAAAAATAGTGCTACAACAAATAACCTTTACACCTGTCATTTTGCGCATACACATATACATAAACTATATTACATATACACATATATAGCGAAAAGTCCTACAAGTGACATTTCTGAATCAAAGAACAAGAATGTTTGTAATTTTGCTAAATATTTCATGCTGAATACTTGATAGGTGTTACTAAACTGCCCTATGAGGATTAATTATTAATCCAGGTTCACAAAGAGTTTTTAAAGTGGAAAAGTGCGATTGCATTTTAGAGACATATATGCCAGGACATAATTACTGTACTTGGGCTTACATTTCAAAAAGTGACTAGAAATTGGAGAAGCAGATCCTTTGTCACAGTTAGGGTAACTGGTATCTTTTCTGATAGGGATGGCTGGCTGCTCCGTCTCTTGCTCTTTCGTGTCATTAAAGAGTTTCTGTTCTCAGAAAGGAAACAATATGTGCTCTTTGAAGTGGTTCAGAAAAAAAAAGACCAACACCACATTTTAAAATGCTTTGTAGAAGAGCATCCAGAAGCGGTTCTTTAGAAGAAAGAGCCTGCAGACAGAGCTACTGCTCAAACGAGAGAAGTCTTTCAAGCACTTGGAGAATTTCTGACTCCGGAGGAATTCTCTCATTTAAGAGAACACAAAAGCAAATAATGGAAAATGCAGACACAATTATTCTCACTCTGAGGGAATAACTTTCCAACCGAAGGGAATCTTTGCTTTGAGGATATGCCAGAAGCTGGAGACAGTAAATCAAGCACCAAATTAGAAACACTCTCTTCCTGCAAAAAGGGGAGCGTTCCTAGGAGCAAGAAACAGACACCATTCTGAAAGTTTCCACGTTTGTATACAATTGAAGTTTCTACTTTGTAACATTCATCTCTTCTGCTTCCTTCTTTACTCCTCCTTTCTCCTCCTCCTCCTCCTCTGTGAAAGACAGACAAACACAGAGAGAATCAGAGACAAAGACAGATGTGGAGTTACAGAGGGAAACAGAGACAGATTTTCTTTCTGTTATGACGTGTTTTAAAAATACCTCTCAAGACCTGCCAGGAGAAATGGACCATAATAAAAGAGATCATTTTCCTGTCAAATGAGTTTTATGGTATTCCTGTATTTCTCAAAGAAATTCAAGCGTCCGTCTTGAAGAGTTTACCAGTGGAGGTTCTTTGATAGAAAGCAATAGAAATTGACTCAGGAACTCGGAAGGCAAAAAGGAGGAGGTTATCTGAACGATGCTGGGTAGCTCACAGAAGTGAAAGAAGGAACCAGGGCAGATCTGGAAGCAGAGTGGCAGAAGCTCATAATGTGCTTCTGTTGGAGATCTTACCATCAGATCGTTTTTTGAAATTCCCAGGAAAAATAACCTTCTTGATTTGGCTTCATTACCTGCCCTCTGCCTGTGGCGAGACACAGCTGGGTCTGTTACCAGAAAAGGGTGCGGGAAGTTGGGAAATATGCCACGAGGACTGCAGTAGCTCCCCCCCAAAACCCAGTAAATGATGCCCATGAATATCTGATCTTGGGTAAACAGAAATGCTACATTGAGATACTATTACAGCTTGTGACTTTGCTCTTCATGAAAATAGGCAGAAGGCTGATTACAATTAGGACCAGACAAAAGGTTTTCAAAAAAGCCCTTCAAGAGACTGAGAGGGTATTGGACCTGCTTCAATCTCCTGGATAATGCCTATCATTTTTTTAAAAGTGGGCATTTAAGGACTTCCAAGGTGGCGCAGTGGGTAAGAATCTGCCTGCCAATGCAGGGGACACGGGTTTGATCCCTGCCCCAGGAAGATACCACATGCTGCGGAGCAACTAAGCCCGTGCGCCACAACTATTGAACCTGTGCTCTAGAGCCCGTGAGTCACAACTATTGAGCCCATGTGCCGCAACTGCTGAAGCCCACGCGCCTGGAGCCTGTGCTCTGCAATAAGAGAGGCCACCGCAATCAGAAGCCTGCACACCACAAGGAAGAGTAGCCCCTGCTCGCCGCAACTAGAGAAAGCCCGTGTGCAGCAACGAAGACCCAACACAGCCAATAAAATAAATAAATAAATTTATATTAAAAAAAAAAGTGGGCACTTAAAAAGCTGTGTGTGTATTGGATTTCCCTCGTGGTGCAGTAGTTAAGAATCCGCCTGCCAATACAGAGGAACACAGGTTCAAGCCCCGGTCTGGGAAGATCCCACATGTCTTGGAGCAACTAAGTGCCGTAACTACTGAAGCCCGTGCGCCTAGAGCCCATGCTCTGCAACAAGAGAAGCCACCTCAATGAGAAGCCCGTGCACTGCAAGGAAGAGTAGCCCCCATTTCCCACAACTAGAGAAAGCCTGCACGCAGCAACGAAGACCCAACGCAGCCAATAAATAAAAATAATAATAAATAAAATTTAAATAAATAAAATAAAAAATAAAAAGCTGTGTGCCAAATCGATGCAACCATATTCCCAGCAGCAGTATTCACAATAGCTAAAATGCTGGAAGCAACTTGTGTCCATAGATGGATGAATGGATAAACACGATGTGCTATATGCATACAATGGAAAAGCCTTTATAAGGAAGGAAGTTCTGACACATACCAGAACATGGATGAACCTTGAGGATATTATACTAGGTGAAATAAGCCAGTCACAAAAGGACAAATATTGTACAAATATTGTACAATTCCACTTACGTGAAGTACCTAAAGTAGTCAGATTCATAGAGACAGAAAGTGGAATGATGGTTGCCAGGAGCTAGGAGGGGGGGATGGGGAGTTGTTTAATGGGTACAGAGTTTCAGTTTTGCAAGATGAAAAGAGTTCTGGAGATGCAGGATAGCGGCGGTTATACAACAGTGTGAATGTACTTACTGCCACTAACTATGTGCTTCAAAATGGTTAAAATAGTCAGTGTTATGTTACGTATAGCTCACTACAATTTGAAGATGGAAAAAAGCAGTGTCTGAGAGTAGACATGCCAACAGCACAAGAAAAAAGGGTAAAAATGAAGGTGATATTAAAGACTTATTTCTAAACATGCTCCCTTTTCCATGGCTTTCTGTGGTGGATTGGTTTAGCTGGTTCCAAGTGTTGTATTTAATCATTCTTTAATTTACAGAATAAAAAATTCATGAGATCCAAAGACAAATGTCAAAGCTAGCAAATGGCTTCTTTTTTATATATGTTACAAGTCTAGCTGGTAATCCGAACCCCCTGCACTGACACGGGCTTTCTTTACTGGACTGCAGAGCCCAGGGAAAAAAAATTAAACCTTTATGACCAAGAGCACTATTCCATTTCCTTTCTAAACTAACCCCATGAAAGGCCACCCAGGCAGGCTCGTGCAGACAGAGCAAGACAACTGTAAACTGAAGCAACCATATTTCTACATCCTTCATACTGAAAAAACAAAACAACAAACACCAAACAAAAACGAATACAATTTAAATACATAACAACGGCTGGTTTCCATCTTCATAATTTACAGCGGGTGAAGTACTGAGTTATCAATAGCCTTTCATGTGGTTAGCTTCAAAATGTTATTTATTACCGTCTCCAGACCATGGCTTTCTGGTTTGTTCAGTTGACTTCCCCACTTATTGGGCCCTTCTTCTGCAAAGAGACCCTCCCCCTGTTCTGCAACTATCCACACCTACCAAGATCTTTTCTTGGAAGTCTTTCTATAAAAAGCATTTTCTAGAAAGTCTTCCTGAACCTCTTCAGATCTCTTTTTCTAGTGAATTGCTATGACACTAATTATTACTTTTTTTTTTATGGTGCCTAGACCTTTGCGCCATCAAAGAATAATTTTCAAAAAGTTAAAAACCTGACTCAGACAAGTGCAGAATGAACACATGTCAATTATTTATGTAACTGATGAGGGTGCCAGGAGGATGGTAAAACTGGTTCAAAAGAGAATTGAATGGAGGTCTGTGTAGTCAGATAGGAGAGGTATCCTAAAATAAGTTTTCTAAGTTACAGACAAAACTGGTTAATGTCCTATAAGGCAGTAAAATTATAACCTTTGGACGTATCTTCACTAGTCCTGGAAATCTACAAGGTAAAACGTAAATTCAGGGAATCCGGGTCTTAGTCATGAGTAAATGAAAAGAAAAACAAAAGTACATCTCCTAGGGAATTAAACAAACTTTGAGTGGGCCTTGGGCTAATCAGTGCTCCCATATGATTTTGAAAGGACATGCAGTCATCCTTTTACCTTATTTCAAGGTTTTTGGATAATTTTTCTTGACTGGGTCAATCACACCATTTTGTGAAGAAACACAAGTTTGCAGAGATTAGCGAACTTGTCCAAGATCACACAACTAGTGAGAAATCCAGCTGGGGCTTGAAACCGAGTCTACTTGGCCCAAGCACAGTATCCAGGGGATACAATTGCTTATTATGTGTCAAAAAGTCTCATGACCTATCTAGACTACCTCTGGATACCACTGGTGACATACAAGTAACAGCTAAGAAGCATATAACTAGTTGACCTTAGGTGCAGTTTAGCAAAATTGTTCTATGCTTCTGTTTTATTTCATCAGATCGTAACGTCTTTGAGAGGAGGTATTTACTCAGTACGTGTTTTTGTTTGTTTGTTTGCTTTGGCCATGCCACTAGGCTTGCAGAATCTTAGTTTCCCGAGCAGGCACTGAACCCTGGACCCCAGCAGTAAAAGCACCAAGTCCTAACCACTGGACCGCCGGGGAATTCCCAATTAGCATTTGTTGAGTTCCATCTGTGGCAGATTGTATATTCCAAAGACCTATATATTTATCCCATGTCGCATGCTCTTTCTAAAATTGGACGCACACTCCTTCCACTGAAAGGAAACAGGTTCTCCCACCCCTTGTATCTGGGTGGTAACTGCCCTGTCAACGGAGCACAGCAGAAGTGATGCGACGTGACTTCGGAACCCAGGTAGTAGAAAGTTACAGAGCCCACCACGGCTGTCTCTCTCTCTCTCTCTCGAAATGCTTGCCCTTAGAATCCAACCACCATTGTATGAGGCAGCCCAGGCTACGTGGAGAGACGATGCGTGGATGTTCTGACCAACATTCCTCAGCCCCGCAGCCAACAGCCAGAATCCTGGGGGTGAACTCTCAAACAAGCCAAAAGATGATTTCAGCCCCCAGACGTTCAAGTCTTCCAGCTGAGACCCAGACGTTGTGGAACAGAGATCAGTTATCCCTGCTATGCCCTGTGTGAATTCCTAACCCACAGAAACCAAGAGAGATAATAAATGACTCTGGTTTTATTTTAAGCTACTACGTTTTGAGTCATTTCTTACGTAGCAAAAGATAATTAACATATTATGTCCTCAGCACTGTGGCATGAATAGTGTCAACTTTTCATTGGTGGCTCAAATGTAAATGTCACGTAGTTTTCCCTAACTTTGCTGAGGCACAGATTTGAACCTTGCTGAGTGAGCGTGGGTGTGTGCATCCCTGGCTGGTAAAGGAGCCTCCTAGTGCCTATGGCTCCATCAGCCTTGGTAGCTCCCACCTGTAATTGGATGTACCGTCACTCATGTACAGAGATTAAACGCTCATAGCCTGGGGGCGGGGGGGAGGAAGCAAGTGCTTGTCCTGAAAGTTGAAGAGAAATTGGGGATGTTTAAGAAAGTAATGATTCTTGGCGAAAAAAAATGGGGGGGGGGGCAGTTTGGGTTAAGTATAAAGTGAAACTCAGTGAAGGATCAGATTACATGTGGCATGGCCTCATCCGCCATGGTGTTAAGTAGCACACCATCTAATGCATAATTACATTTTTCTGTGGAGATGCTTTGCTGGAGTGGAGGTATGCACTTTTGTAGCATTATGAAAGTCTCTGGATGTATTCTCCTAAACCCTCAGTGGTTAATTATGCTTCTTTATATCTGCCAGCTCCTAGCTTAGAAGTTCCCATCCCGTGAGGTATGAGATTTCCCAAGTCCTCTGCCAAAGAACCTCAGCTCAGGAAAAATCTAAACAGACCTCTGATTAAACCAGTCATTAGCGTAGGCTGACTTGCAGCTTTTCACTTCAGGGACACGGAAGCTGATGAAGTAGTTTTCCCAAGAATAGGCTTAATTTAGATAAAGTGTACTTTCAGGAATATCCTGTGTTTAAGAGAGTGAGCACAGTAAATTACTACGAAGAGCTACGTTTTAAAGATTCCTTGATTTACACGATTTTACTTCTATCAGCTGGAGGCTGTATTTTAAAATGACAGCAAAAGAAAAAAAGACAATAAACGAAACACAACAATAACAACAAAAAGCAGGCAGCACAACATAGCCATGAAGAAGTTAGAGTCTTGTTTCTTCCTTTCCTGGCACCTAATTTCTCTGTTTCCTCATCTGTGAAATGGGGCTATAATAACATGTCTCGCAGGCTTGTTCTGAGGGTTAAACAGGACAGTGCATGGAAAGCCTTTAGCACGGTGCCTGTCACACAGTGAGAAACTAAGAGCGTTTCCCAAGACCATACTCCTGTATCCTGCTTGCATTTTACCCATCCACGTGTTTATTATCTGTTTCCTCCTAGAATGTGAACTCTGGGCCAGCAAGAACCTGTTTGGTCACTTAGATATTTCCAGAGCCTAGAACAGTGGCCACCAGAGAGCAGGTGCTGAATAAACAACTTATTTTTCACATACTTCTAGATTATTCTGTAAACAAACTGTTGCTAATAATAATATCAATAATAACTGTTAAATTAATTAAACAAAAATCGCATTAGACTGAGGTGGTTCTAAGATCATGGCAGCCTATGTCAACAAACCAAAACCTAAGCCTATAAATGCCTCAGAGTTATGAAACAGAAACACAAGGACGACCAATTACAAACAGCCAACTGGGCTTTAAGCTGTAGCCAATCAATCATTTCCTTGCTTTACTTCCACCTTTTCTCTATAAAAGTCTTCCCAAGCTCTTGTCGGTAGAGTCCTCCTAAAAACTTCCAATTTTTTTTTTAAATAAGTTTATTTATTTTTGGCTGTGTTGGGTCTTCGTGGCTTCGCGTGGGCTTTCTCTAGTTGCAACGAGCAGGGGCTACTCTTCGTTGTGGTGCTTGGGCTTCTCATTGCGGTAGCTTCTCTTGTTGCAGAGCCCGGGCTCTAAGCACGTGGGCTTCAGCAGCTGTGGTTCATGAGCTCTAGAGTGCAGGCTCAGTAGTTGTGGCTCACGTGCTTAGTTGCACGTGGGATCTTCCTGGACCAGGGCTCGAACCTGTGTCCCCTGCATTGGCAGGTGGATTCTTAACCACTGCTCTACCAGGGAAGTCCCACCACTTTCAATCCAGCATTGCCCTATTCAAAGCGATTTTTGCTCAGATAAACTCTTAAAATTTTTAATATGCCTCAGTTTCTCTTTTAACACAACTAATGAACATTGCCCACTTATTATCAACCAGATACTAAGCTAAGACTTCATACACATGACCCCACTTAATTCTCACTATGGCTCTGTGTAGATATTATTCTACCCATTCTGTACATAAAGAGATTGAGCTTTAGAGACTATATTTCAAATTCTCCAAGTGACATGGCTACAAGCAGAACTAAACGTGGGCATTATTCCAACACCTGCTCCCTCCGAGTCATACGAAGGTGTCTCCCAGCGAGAAGAAAGCTTGGAAATCACTGTTGCAGACAGAGCAGCCCCTAATCTTTGTTGTTTGTGGCGAAGCACTGATCCTGGTGATGGAAATTCCATCTGTTCTAGCTCTGTGTTAAGCATGTTTTTAATTTTTTGTATCTTATGATGTTTTGACATCTTGGAGGGGCCTTAGAGATTCAGGGAGAGACTGCCCTTCCCAGGGCAAACTGAGTCCTAAAGATAGTAACAACTCACCTAGGAGAGCACTTTTCATGTGCAAACCAAACAATCTCAAGTCGATAGCCCCCGTGACCTTTTTATCTAACTCTCACACATCAAGTCAATATTTCCCCTACCCTAAATCATCCCAAGGCCAGGTACCAGGAAACTAAAAACCTCCTTTATAGCCCAAAGCCCATTGGAATTATTCAGACTAGCCATTCCTAAGCTGTATACTCTGCCCTCCCATGACTTTTCCACTGAAAACACAATAAAGAGACTGGCCTCAGTTTGCCCCTTCTTCTGACCAAAATCTGGTGCTTCCCCTGTGGCCCTGCATGGCATGGCATGTCCTCTTCTCTTACAAAATGTAAGTAATAAAAATCTTCTCTCAATGGCATTGGCCTCTCCCTGTCATCACTCAGTTACCTTCATAAATTAGAATTCTGCAGGCACACATTTTAAGACACTGGCCCCCTGAGCTGATTCAGGGAGGAATTGATTTAGGAGGCTTCCTGCAGAACTGAATCAATGCCTTCCAAAACTCCTTTTTCTTTTGTGTCATAATACTATTTTCACAGTTATATGCATGAGTTTATCAGTTTCAGCTCACCTCAGAGCCTGCGGACTCTGAAGCAAGGTATTAAAATCAGTTTTTTAATATGAAACCGCAACCAACAAAGTATTTCCTACTATATTTTCTGGCTTATTTAACAGCTTCTTTTTGATTGATTTATGGAACTGCTGAAATCCAGAGAATTGGAAGAGCACGTTATAAGGCAGACACTCCTAAGTTTCTGCAATATCTGTTTTTCTCATCTTTCCTGGTAATAAACATTTTATCAAAGGACATGACCACCCACCAAAAAAAAAAAAAAAGTGAAGCCAGGTGTGGCCATGTGACAAAGTTCTGGCCGATGGAATGGAGGGATGCAGAGGCTGTGTGGCACACAGTCATTTCTTCTTTCGTCCTCATCATCCTTCCTTGCATCCTGGTGTTTGGAATGCTAGTGCTGCCCTGTTGGATCATAAGGACTGGTCCCTGAAGACTTCTTGGAGCAGAGTACTTACTTCTTCAGTTGGTCTATCTCGTTAAGCAACTGTTATTGGGGGTTTTCTATGACCCACAGCTAGGCCAAATCATTAGAATTCAGTGGCAAATGCTGTAAGTGCAGGACTTGAGGAGGTGGTGTTTAGTGACAAAATTGATAACTACATAGCTTAGCTGAGATTGAATCCTATGGACAAGCAATGAAGTAATAATAATGGCTTGCTTTTTTAGTGCTTTATAATTTAAAGCATTTTCAAATGTATTTTCTCTTTTGATCCTCATAATAAACTCCTGGGCCAGTGAAATAAAAGGACTTTGGTGGTAACCTCTAAGCAGAAAGCCATCCTCTCCTGGCCCTGAGGGCACAGCTTTTTCTGTCATATCTCACAATCAGGTCTGACTCACTGATCCAATTAATGGCATGGTAGAAGGCTGAGATTTTACTATTTAGTTTCCAGTTGACTTCTCAAGTTGATTTCAATTCTCTTTACAATAATGATAAGGTCAAAGCTCAGAGGGTCTGAATCGTGTCCCCCCAAAATTCATACGTTGAAGCCCTAACTCTCAACGTGACTGTATTTAAAGACAGAAACTTCAAAGAGGTAATTAAGGCTAGATATGGTTGTATGGGTGGGACCCCAACCAGTATGACTGGTGTTCTTATAAGAAGAGTAGGAGATGAAAAAAAAAAGAGAAGAAGAGTAGGAGATACCAGGAATGCATACACAGAAAACGGGCCATGTGAAGGCACAGTGAGAAGGTGACCACCTGCAAGCTAAGGAGAGAGGCCTCAGGAGAAACCAAACCTGCCAACAACTTGATCCTAGACTTCCAGCCTCCAGAATTGAGAGGAAATTTATTTCTGTTGTTTAAACCACCCAGTCAGTGGTATTTTGGCATCCTTAGAAAATGAATACAGGGACTAAATAATTCTCTGTGTCAGAGAGAAGATGGAGTCCCAAGCATGTCAACTTCTAGTCCAGGATCTTTCCGGCAGTCCATTCCATGTCCTCAAAGTGTCTGCAACTCCCAGATCCTGGTTTGCACCTTAAAAGACAGACCTTCCATCAGCCCAAGTTCATATCCTATCATTTAATTGTTTGGGGGCTGATAGCACTGCTCTGAACAGACATGGACCCAAGTAAATGCTTTGTTATTGACTATTATTAATCAGAAAAAAAAAAGGTTTTTGTATAAATGATTGTATTCAAGATGTTTCTAAAAAACTACAATGAGGTATCACCTCACACCAGGCAATATGACCATCATCAAAACATCTACAAGCAAAAAATGCTGGAGAGGTTGTGGAGGGAGAGGAGGGAACCCTCCTATACTGTTGGTGGGAATGTAAATTGGTAAAATCACTGTGGAGAACGATATGGAGGTTCCTCAAAACATAAAAAATAGAGTTGCTGTATAATCCAGCAATCCCACTCCTGGGAATATATCCAGAGAAAAATATGGTCCGAAAGGATAGATGCACCTCCATGTTCATTGCAGCTCTGTTTACAATAGCCAAGACATGGAAGCAACCGAGATGTCCATCGACAGACGACTGGATAAAGATGATGTGGTACATGAATACAATGGAATATTACTCGGCTATTTAAAAAAATGAAATAATGCCATTTACAGCAACATGGATGGACCTAGATTGTCATCCTGAGTGAAGTAAGTCAGACAGAGAAAGACAAATATCATATGAAGTTGCTTATATGTGGAATCTAAAAAGAAAAAAAAAATGACACAAATGACTTTATTTACAAAACAGAAACAGACCACAGACTTAGAGAAGGAACTTATGGTTACCATGGGTAAGGGTGGGAAAGAGGGATAGTTAGGAAATTTGGGATTGACATGCACACACTGCTATATTTAAAATGGATAACCAACAAGGACCTACTATATAGCACAGGGAACTCCGCTCAATATTGTGTTAACAACCTAAATGGGAAAAGAACTTGAAAAAGAATACATATACGTATGTATAACTGAGTTACTTTGCTATACACCTGAAACTAATACAACATCATTAATCAACTCTACACCAAAATAAAATTAAAAGTTTTAAAAACAGATGTTATTGAAAATCAGAAAAATGTCAAATTGAATGGAAACAAACAAACAAACAAAAGCATGAGGGAAACCACAATGAGACATCACTTTCTACCCACTAGGATAGCAGTCTTTTTTTTTTAATGGAAAATAAAAAAGTGTTGGTGAGGATATGAAAAAATTGTAGCTCTCACACTTTTCTGGTGGGAATGTAAAATAGTGTAGCCATTGTGGAAAACAATGTGCATTTCCTTAAAAAGTTAAATATAGAATTGACATATGACTCAACAATTCCACTCCTAGTAAATACCCAAAAGAATTGAAAAAAGGGACTCAAACAAATACTGTCACATGAATGTTCATAGAGGCATTATTCACAGTAGCCAAAAGGTCCAAATGACCCAAATGTCCATCCACTGTTGACTGGATAAACAAATTGTCATATATCCATACAATAGAACATAATTTGCCCATAAAAAGGAATGAAGTACTGATACATGTTGCAATGTGGATGAAACTTGAAAATGTACACTAAGTGAAAGATGCCAGGCACAAAATATTACGTATTACATGATTCCATTTTTGAGTGATGTCCAGAATTGATTAATCCACAGAGACAGAAAGCAGATTCATGGTTGCCGGGGGCCAGAAGGAGTGGAGGACGGGGAGCAGCTGCTTAGTGGGTACAGGGTTTTCCTCTGATGTGATAAAAATGTCTTGGAACTTGATAAATGTGGTGGTTGCACAACATCGCAAATGTGCTAAGTGCCACTGAATTGTATACTTTCGAATGGTTAATTTTATGTTATGTAAATTTGACCTCAATTTTTTAAAATACTAAAAAAAATTTTTTTTAAAAAGCATGGGAAGAAGATGTGGCACATATATACAATGGAATATTACTCAGCCATAAAAAGGAATGAAATTGAGTTATTTGTAGCGAGGTGGATGGACCTAGAGTCTGTCATACAGGGTGAAATAAGCCAGAAAGAGAAAAACAAATACCATATGCTAACTCATATATATATATGGAATCTAAAAAAATGGTACTGATGAACCCAGTGACAGGGCAAGAGTAAAGATGCAGACGTAGAGAACGGACTTGAGGACACAGGGTGGGGTGAAGGGGAAGCTGGGACAAAGTGAGAGAGTAGCATTGACATATATACACTACCAAATGTAAAATAGATAGCTAGTGGGAAGCTGCTGCATAACATAGGTAGATCAACTCAATGATCGGTGATGACTTAGAGGGCTGGGATAGGGAGGATGGGAAGGAGTCACGGGAGGGAGGGGATATGGGGATATATGTATAAATACAGCTGATTCACTTTGTTGTACAGCAAAAACTGGCATAACAGTGTAAAGCTATTATATTCCAATAAAGAGCTTAAAAAAAAAAAAAGCATGGGGAGGAAGAGAGAAGATTTACAATGAAGCTATTGGTGCCTTGTCTGGACCCTTCCAGAACCTGAGAGGGACCCTAGGAACGTGTTCCCATGGCTCTATCTCTTTTTTTCTTACAGAAGGTCTGCAAATGGTTTAAGCTCCATGCCCCACAAAACCTGGCCCTGCCCCAGGGAAGGACCTCATGGCTCTGAGCCCTTGAAATAGCTGGAGGAAACAAGTCAGTTTCACCTACAGCCCCCGCAGAGCTTTTTGGAGCCTTAGGGAGGAGGGGAACTCAATTTCAAGCAAAGACTGACTTACCCTTGTGGCCATAAGGCTCTAAAAAGAAACTCAAGTACTGAAGAAACATTTTTCTTTGGGAAGCCTCCTAATTGCATTTTGTCCCTGGATCTCTGAATGGAGCTGTCCCTGGTATAGGCAGCTCTCTAGGGTAGGTTACCCAACTGTCCCCATTTGCCTGAGACTAAGGGGTTACCCAGGATGTGGAATTTTCAGTGCTAAATCAGGGAACATCCCGGGCAAACCAAGGTGGGATGTTCACCTTCATTAAGGTGAGAAAGTCTGAGCACCTTCAGAGTAGAGAAGATTGTAACCACCGTTTATTTCCTCCAGTGGAGATTTATTGAAGATTTTTTAAGGGGCCAGGTGCTCTACTAAGAACTGGTGCTTCAAAACTAATAGAAAATCCTGTATGATTTCCCTTACGTGAGGTTTCTAGAGTAGTCAAATTCATAGAAACAGAAAGTGGGATGGTGGTTACTAGGGGCTGGGATGGGGAGGAGGGAAGGGTAGTTGCTATTTACAACTACAGGGTTTCAGTTTTGCAAGATGAAAAAGTTCTGGAGATCTCCTTCACAGCAATGTGAATACGCTTAACACTACTCAACTGTACTCTTAAAAATGGTTAAGATGGAAATTGTGTGTTATGTGGTTTTTACCACAATTAAAAAAAAAAAAAGGAATGAAACAGAGACCTTGCCCTCTAGATGACCCCAATTTCTTGGGGGGTAGATAAATGGCAAGTAATTTAGTGCTGTTTGCAGAGTACTTGCATAAAATACAATCACACTGGACCCTCAGGATCGTCTGTAAGATGGAGATTATCAGGCACATTTCACAGATGAAGGAAGAAGCAGGCTGGGATTCAAAGCTGGTCCTCATGACTCCACAGCCCCTGCTCAGTCTCTCTGATGCTCTGTGTGATCCGAGCAGGACCATGCCTTCCCCGATGCAGGCTGTTTACGTCTGTCTGCTCTCATGGCCTTTGATTCTCCCGTTAACTTGACTTCGGTATGACTCTTAGTCTTGGGAGGACCCTCGAATCTGGCAGAGAGCTGGCCCCTCAGGGCACAGCTCCCCTGTGGTAGGGGTGGCCCTGATGGAGTTAACAGCTTCTAAAAGCTTCTTCTCCCCATGGCTGGCACGGCTCTCAGGGGCTGGCTTTGCTGTCTCTGTAGCGCCCCTCTCTCTGGTCCAGCGTGGGTGAGGACCCTGCAAAGAGAGCCCTTCCTGGCATGAACCGGTCCACAGCCCTGGATGGCTCCCCAGGACAAAGACATCCCCAACAGCAACTCTTGCCAGCAAGAGACAGAGAGAGAAAGGAGCTCAGGGACAATACATTAAATAAGTTATTAACTCTGCACTTCAACAGTGTGCTAATGAAGCCTGCGGGCTGGACTCCAATTTCTTCAGTTTAGAGGACCCTTGTTCTGAGCACTTAAATGGGGGTGTCTGTGGGCTATTCATGTAAACTGGTTCAGAGCTGAATGTCTACATGTGGGGAGAAGAAGAGACCTCAGCTGTGGGCACCAGAGCCCTGTGTCTCTCGTTTCCCAGCTAACCACTGCCCCACCCCCACTAACCACCCCCTCCAAACTGAAAGGAACTCTCTCTTCTTAGCACTTATTGGAGAAATCCAGGCAGGCCAGGCATTCAGAGAAGCAGTCCCCATTAGAACCACACTGGGGGGAGTTTCCTGGTGGTCCAGTGGTTAGGACTCTGCACTCTCTGCTGTGGCCTGGGTTCAATCCCTGGTCGGGGAACTAAGATCCCACAAGTCTCACGGTGTGGCCAAAAAAAAAAAAAAAAAAAAAAAAGGAATGAAAAAGAGCCACATAGGGAAGGGGAGCGAGTCCCCAACAATTTTTCTCCAGGCTCCTTCCCACCCACCTGATCTCCTTATAGAGACCCTACACACCAGCCTCGCTAACGGCAGTAAGCCTTCTTTTATCCAAGAGTGGAAACACAGAAGCATCCAAAAAATAGACTTGTTCTTCAAAGTCAATTAAAATGATGATTGTCTTAACCTGGCCTGCTGTAACAAATACAACAAATAGATCAGGTGGCTTAAACAACAAACACTTACTTCTCACAGATCTGGAGTCTAGAAGCCCAAGATCAAGGTGCCAGCAGATTCAGTGTCCCATGAGAGCCCTCCACCTGGCTTGCAGACAGCTGCCTTTTCCTTGTGTCTTCACATGGCAGAGAGAGAGGATCACCTCTCGAGTCTTTTCTTCTCAGGGCACGAATCCCATTCAGGAGGGCTCTACTCTCATGACCTAATCACGTTCCAAAGGCCCCACCTCCAAATACCATCACCCCAGGGGGGTGGGAAGGGGTGTCAGGCTTCAACATGTGAATTTCGGGAGGACACAAACATTACAGTAATCATCACTCAGGAAAAAAAGCAAAGAAGACATTTTGAAAATTTTCTACCATGCGTCCATCATGGGTCTTTCTGATATGACCTTCTGGGCTGCCATGGCAGGTCAGTGATGTCAGGAGAGCCCCATCTGAGCCAGGCTGACTTCCCCGCAGCTTCATCCGTCAGGTGTGGAGTATAGGAGGCCTCCCTCGCAGTAATTTTAGGCCTGGGCAGGAAACCAGTGTTTTAGAATATCAATGTCATTATCCAAACATGTAGACTAAACAGAGCTACAAGACCTCCGCAGGCCACCCTGTCAAGAGATGGAGCCTGGAAATTCCCTGGCAGTCCAGTGGTTAGGACTCGGCACTTTCATTACAGATTGAACCCATGGGCCCCGGTCTGATCCCTGGTTGGGGAATTGAGGTCCTGCAAGCCATGCAGCGTGACCAAAAAAAGAAAAGGAAAGGAAAAGAGAGAGAGAGAGATGGAGGCTTATAACTTGCTTTAACCAATAGAATCAGTGGAATGCACCAGAAGTGACATTGACATTGCGTGACTTCTGAGTTTGGCAGCTCTGGCTTTTGCCCTCTTAGAATCCTGACCACTCCTCCCTACCCCTCACCCCCACCCCGCTCCACCGTGAAGAAGCCTGAGATGAAAGAGGACATGGAGAGAGGGGCCTGATCCCCCCTCAGCCATTGCAGCCAAGCCAGCCCAGGGGCCATTCCAGACGGTCCAGCCCCCGCTGACCCCGCAGCTGTGTGAGGGAGCCAGGCACAACCAGCAGAACTGCCCAGGTGGCCCACGGAGTCAGAAGACGTAATAAATTATTCGTTTTAAGCCACTGAGTTTGGAGGTTGTTTCACACCAGACATAACAGAAATAAAATGTCTCTTAAAAATTCATTTTAGGGACTTCCCTGGTGGCGCAGTGGTTAAGAATCCGCCTGCTAATGCAGGGGACACGGGTTCCAGCCCTGGTCCGGGAAGATCCCACATGCCGTGGAGCAACTAACCCCATGCGCCACAACGACTGAGCCTGAGCTCCAGAGCCTGCGAGCCACAGCTACGGAGCCTGAGTGCCACAACTACTGAAGCCGGCCTTGCCTAGAGCCCATGCTCTGCAACAAGAGAAGCCACTGCAATAAGAAGCCTGCGCACTGCAAAGAAGAGTAGCTGCTGCTCTCCACAACTAGGGAAAGCCTGCGTGCAGCGATGAAGACCCAAAGCAGCCAAAAAAAAAAAAAAAATCATTCTATATCTCACTCATCTGTGGAAACTAAAAAAGCTGAAGTCATAGAAACAGAGTGGATTGTGGTTACGGGGGATGGGACAAGGGCGGTATGTGGGGAGATGTTGGTCAAAGGGACAAACCTCCGATGAGCAGATCGATTGAGCTGTGAGGACCTGACATACAGCACCGTGACTATAGTTAACAACACTGCCCTCTGTACTTGAAAGTTACTCAGAAAGTAACTCTTAAATCTTCTCACCGCCACCCCCACCACAGCAAAATGGTGGTTACTATGTGAGGTGACAGAGGCCTTAACTAACCTTTTTGTGGTAATCACTGCAAAGTATATGTGTATCAGATCATGACATTGTATAAGCTTAAGCTTACACAATAGTATATGTTAATTACATCCCAAAAGAGCTGGAGAAAAAGCTCATTCTGCTCTTTTTTGAGACTATATATATAAACATACAAATTCCAAATTGGGATACATAAATTACAAACATTCTTTTGATCTGGAACAAGGCTGAACTGGATATGATATGTAAATAATCTCCAAATTCCAGCTTCTATAACAGCGTTTTTCATATGGTATCGTTACTACTTGTTTCTTCTTAAAAATTTTTTTTTAATTACAGAAAATATCAAACATGTACCAAACTACAAAGGACATTACATCAAACCCCATGTAGCCTTCATCAGCCTCAACAATTATTAACTCAGAGCAATTGTTTTGAATATACCCTCCACTCACCTCTCCCTTCTTCCCCCAGGATTATTTTAAAGCAAAGCCCAGATATCACATCATTCCATCTGCAAATATTTGAGCATATAGCTCTTAAAGATAAGGATAATTTTTATAACCACCCTTTTACATCTCTCTGACTCCCACAGCTTACGAGCTTTGTGAGAACCAGACTTTACCCTTGTCCTCATTGTCTGCCCAGAGCCCTGGCTCCAGGAGTATGTGACCTGTGCAGTTAATTGCACAGGGTCTCAGCGCTCAGAGGGTCCCGTGTTTGTTTTAATGCTCTGAAGTTGCCATCTTGAAATTCCCTTTTGAACAAGGTCCTGCATTTTCATCTTGCTCTGGGGCCCACAAATTATATAGCCAGTGCAGCTATAGCCTAACCAAGCAGCAAACATTTGGTGATGGAAGAGGGGCACAGTGTTAGGCTCTGCACACTCCTGATCTTTACCCTGGACTGAGCCTTCTTTAGCATTCCCCAGCTCAGCGGATGGCACTGCTATCCTTCCAACCTGCAAATCTAAAACCTAGGTATCATCTTTGCCTCCTCCTTCTCCCTCAACCTCCTACCCCCTCACTAAGTAAGTTTTCACCAGATCCTAACAGTGGCAACTCCAGAATTTCCATATAGGATGAGAAGGTAAGGGAACGCTCGTTCTGAGCTCTCTTTGCATGGCAAGCATTAAAATTGTTTAGGTTTATATTTATTTGGGTGGCTTATTGGGAGCTGTCTTAGTTTTGGGTTCTCCCAGGTGCTAGTAGTCTCTTTGGAAGGTGATTCCAAGAAGTGCTGTGAGCCAAAAAGGAAGCAAGACGGGGAAAGCAAGGAAGCGAGACGGGGAAAGCAAGGATGCACACAGCATGTGTTACTGGCTAGGTTATCCCTCTAGGCGGCTGGAGTTTGACCCTGTTGGGTACCCTCTGAGATGGTAAAGGGATGCTCCTTCGAACTGTCCCACTGAAAGGACAAGCCGAGGTATTTATCCAGCGGTGTTCACTCAAGGTTGCTCCTGGGGGCGTTAGTTCCCCAGCATTTCCAACTGTGTGCGTGCAGGCCGAGCACACATCTGATGCCAGGAAGGCCCTCGGGCAGGAAGACACAGGTGCTTGAGGTAAGAAGCCTTCGGTGAGTAAAGGGAACTCTCTCTCAAAGCTGCAGGTAACCTCCTAGGGGCTGAGGGGTATAGGTGAGATATCAATAGCATCTCCTCTAGGAAGATGGATGGAGATGGGGGACAGCTAAATTCTTTCCCTTCGCAAGACCTGTTTGAAGTTGTTACTGGAATCAGTCCATCGCTTTTCACTGCTCCCACCCTGGACCAGACCTCCATCTCTCTTCTCCTTTGGTTACGACCCCATCATCCACATTTCCTTCTTGCCAATTACTTCTTTGTCCCACAGAGAGATCATTAATATGTGGGTCTTCTTGTTGCTCCTGGGAAAAAGACCAAAACCCTTAACGTTACCTGGAAGACCCTACAAGATTTGGCCCTGACCTACCCTCCAGCTTGATCAAACACAAGGAAAACAGCTTTCTATACTCAGCCATGTTGCTTCCTGTTCCTTTAATATGCTGTGTTTCCTCCTGCCACAGGGCCTTTGCACAAACCGTTCCCTCTTCCTGGAAAGCTTTTCCTAACCCCCCAGCTTTCTCACCTATTTAACTCACAGAATGTCTCAGCTCAGTCATATCTTCTTCAGCGAAGTTTCCCCTCAACTCTCTGGCTCTGTCAGCTCCATTAACACTTACCACAATCATAACATCATGTTGAATGCCCTTTTATTTCTATTTTCTTGCCATTGTTCCCCCACACTGAGCTCAGGGCCTACCTAGCATACAGTAGGTTCTCAGCCATCCTTGTGGAATGAATTTGAAGACATACTCGGTCTAAAGAATGTTTAAAAGGAATGTACTGGGAGGCAAAGTTTAACAAAATATTTATGATAAGCACAGACACATATCAGCACAAGTAAACAGACATATCTTTCAGGGTATGTATTGTTTGTAGTTGAAAAAGCTAAAGATAACCTAAAATTCTATAAACGTGTGAATGGCTAAGTAAACTGTGCTGTATTCATGCTGTGGACACTCTGCCCTCGATAGAAAAACACAGAAGTATGCCACTGATAGAGTTAAAATAGAAAAGTCAATTGTAGAACACTATGTGCAATATGGTTCTGTAAGAGTGTGGGGGGGGGGAGGGGTGCTTTCCCTGGTGGTGCAGTGGCTAAGAATCTGCCTGCCAATGCAGGGGACCCGGGTTCAAGCCCTGCTCTGGGAAGATCCCACATACCCTGGAGCAACTAAGCTGGTGCACCACAACTACTGAGCCTGCGCTCTAGAGGCCGTGAGCCACAACTACTGAAGCCCGCATACCTAGAGCCCGTGCTCCACAGCAAGAGAAGCCACCTAAATGAGAAGCCCACACACCATAACGAAGAGTAGCCCCCATTTGCCACAACTAGAGAAAGCCTGCACACAGCAATGAAGACCCAATGCAGCCAATTAAAAACAAAAAAAGTGTGTGTGTGTGTGTGTGTGTGTGTGCATGCGTGCCTGTGCTCCTGTGCACGCACTTGATTTACATAGAAGCTATATGAAGGGTGACCCAAGAAACAGTGGTTATCTCTGGGGAATGGGGTTGGTGTGGTAGGAAGGATATTTGCACCCTTCTGTAATATTTGCACACTTTACTTCTATAATATTTTGCTTAATGTTAATGAGGTGGCATTTTATGCGCCACTCGGTTTGTGGAATCTTAGTTTCCCTGACCAGGGATCAAACCCATGCCCCCTGCAGTGGAAGCGTGGAGCCTTAACCACTGGACGGCCAGGAAAGTCCTGATTTTCTTTCTAAATGGAGGCTATTTCTCTGCCTAGGAAAAAGGCCTGTTGTGTTTACCCCAAGGAAACATCTTTATTTGTCAAAAACTTCCACAGGATCCATTTATGAGGCTGTTAGCTGTGTACCCAATAACATGGAGGAAACACCAATGTTTCAAAACCCTTTGTCTTATTGAAGACTTCTGGGACGTTCCAATATTCCACTTCCTTTCATTAAAAAGCAAATTGGCAGTAAGTTTTCCTAGATTTATTCACTCTCAAAGCAAGCACAGCCTTTGGCTTGAATACTCTACATTAAGCAGAAGCAAAAATGACACAGCGAACCTGTTTGGGGTTATAAAATATTCTAATAGATTGAGTTAAGGCATCACTTTTCTGAACCCCAGTCACATTGCTAGAGTCAATATCTAATTTAATTCATGTTTATTGAAAGTCAAAGTACCTATTACTTTACAAAGCACATAGGGAATCAACACAGCAGCACTGAAATTAGACCAACGCAACTTGAATTAAACCAGGTACCCCCACGTAAGGGCAGTGTGATCCCTGTAAATCTATACTTCTTTATCTATAAAATGGGAATAGCATCTCATAGAATTATTTTAAGGAGTAATCTATATATTTCTACACTAGGGAAATGCAAATTAAAACCGCAGTGAGATACCACTTCACACCCAGACTATTATTAAAAAAACCCAGAAAGTAACAAGTATTGATGAGGAAGTGGAGAAATGGAATTCTTGCGCACTGCTGATGGAAACTGTGGAAAACAGTATGGCAGTTCCTCAAAGAACTAAACATAAAACTACCATATGACCCAGCAATTCCACTGCTGGGTTTATACCCAAAATAATTGAAATCAAGAACTCAGACTGATATTGTACACCCATATTCATAGCAGCATTTTTTCCTTTTTTTTTTTTCACATCTTTATTGGAGTATAATTGCTTTACAATGTTGTGTTAGTTTCTGCTGTACATTGAAGTGAATCAGCTGTATGTATACATACATCCCCATATCCCCTCCCTCTTGAGCCTTCCTCGCACCCTCCCTATTTCACCCCTCTAGGTCGCTCTTGAGCCTCCCTCCCACACTCCCTATCCCACCCCTCTAGGTTGTCACAAAGCATCGAGTTGATCTCCCTGTGCTATGCAGCAGCTTCCCACTAGCCATCACATGGCAGTATTTTTTGATTCACAATAGCCAAAAGGTGGAAACAGCACAACTGTCCATCCACAGATGAATGGATAAATAAAATGTGGTATATACATACTTTGGAATATTATTCCGCCTTTAAAAGAAATGACATTCTGATCAAAGCTGCAATATGGAAGGACCTAGAAAGCATTATGCTACGTGAAATAAGCCAGAAACAAAAGGACAACTATTGTATGATTCCATTTTTATAAGGTACCTAGAATAGGCAAATTCATAGAGACAGAATATAGAATAGAGGCTACCAGGGGCTAGGGGTGGGGGGGCAGTGGGGATGGGGTAATGGGTACAGACTTTTTATTTAGGTTGATGAAAAAGTTTTGGAAATGGATAGTGGTGAAGGTTGCACAACATTGTGAAGATACTTAATGCCGTTGTACTGTACACACATAAAAATCATTAAAATGGTCAATTTTATGCTATGTATATTTTAACCATAATAACTAAATTACATATATTTCAAACACCTGGCATGGTACCCCAGTGGGCACTCAAATTTAATTTGAACCATTCATGGGGTAACACCTTTGGCCAGGACAAAAACCTTCCCATAATTAAGGAAGTAGGGTACAGACTGTCTCTTGAGAAGACCAATAGCAGGGCACTAAAGAAAAGGCAAAGATATTCTTTATTTCAACCTCTAATTAGCCCTCGGTCCTCTGATGGAACACAAAATGCACAAGGCAAAACCTGCCCACACCTGTCCCTGCTCCCAACATCCTTACATTTGATAGAAGAGATGCTACGGAAGGGAAGGGCAGGAAACCTGAACTGACAGACATGAATGCACAGGGCACAACTTCTACCAAACCCTGCGAGTGACGTCTGCAGGCTCACCTCCTCCAGCGATGCTCACTCCATGGGGTCACTTTAAATCCACATTGTGGAGGGAGGGCCCTCAGACTCAACACTTCGGGGAGCAGGCTGAAGCAGTAGGGAATGGGGAGGGTTGTGGCAATTTGGAGCCTTCAGGCCCCACCTGAGGAAGCAGCAGGTCAGCCATCACCTACTGTGGCCATGCCCAGACACAGGCCCAGCTTTACAAGATCCTCGGACTTCACAGAGAGAAGTCACAAGCTCAAATTCTTACATGAAATATCTCAACTTCCAAACATGGGTGTATTAATCATGTCTTTTATTTTCTGTATTTCTAATGCTTTGACATGTAAGGTCCTTCTGACCCTGGAGGGACTGTCCCTCCCAGGTTTAGCCAATTTCTAGAGTGAGAACAACCCATTTGTGAGTGTACTTTTCCAATATAAACCAACCATTCCAGAGC
Source organism: Hippopotamus amphibius kiboko (assembly GCF_030028045.1). Taxonomy (NCBI): domain Eukaryota; kingdom Metazoa; phylum Chordata; class Mammalia; order Artiodactyla; family Hippopotamidae; genus Hippopotamus; species Hippopotamus amphibius. The sequence continues at coordinate 98,933,207 of NC_080196.1, forward strand.
CCACATGCTAACTACCTCCATAATTGGGCTCTTACGCTCTAGGTCCTGTCCACCTGCCCTAACCATCCCAGGGCAGGTGCCAGACAACCAAGGTCACCCCCTATGCCTCTGAACCTGCTGACATTATTCAGACCAGCCAACCCCAAGCCTGTTGATCCTGTCTTGCTCATTCTTTCCCATAGAAACCGCTGTAAAGTCTCCAGCCCACAGCCTCCCGCCCCTGCTTCCTGACCTGCCACAGTCTTCCCCATGTGTCCCCACAACCATGGTGTGGCATTCCCCCACCTCTTAGGAACTGTAATAAACCATCTCTTCAATGACAGTTGTTTCCTGAACTGTTGGCCTTACTAAACCTCAAATTTTCTGTTAATATGCTGTGTTTTAAAACAATGGAAAACACTGATTTAAAATAAAAATTTAAATGGCAAGAACAGTGATGTCTGTTGTGGTGTCTGTGAAGCAGGACTTATCCAGGCTGTGTCCCGAGACTTGGTTTCATTGACTTTTCATATCCATCCTGAATGGACGTCATTAGTTTCTTTCTTCTATGATAAGGAACCTAAGGCCAGAGAAGTTAAACACTCACCCAATGTCACCAATAGTGGCTTAGATGGAAAGTGAATTTGAGTTTTGAACTTGGAGAAAGCAGGATTGGGAAGGAGGAGAAACAGAACACTCCTACAACAGAGAAGATTAGGACTCTGCGATGTCACAGAGGCTAAGGAGAGAGGTTGTTTAAGTGGGATGACTGAGTAGGAATTTCCCTTGCTTAGGACGTAAATAGCTTTTGTTAGCGCCTATTGGTTATGGTTAAAAACTGAATAAAGAGTGTTGTCTTGCTATAAGGTATGTGTCTTACTTGGGATTTAAAAATAGAAGGATTTTGTCCAGACACAAATCAGCCTTGGTAGAGGAGGAGGAGGGTCAAGCCTCATGGTGGGTATCACTCCAAGTTAATAAAACACCTCTAGTACTGGGTTAACAGACCTGTAAGTAGCTGCTGTATCTCAGGCCCAAGGTCATTCCCATCAGTTTGTACCTGGTGACACACATATTGAGTGGAAGCTTTGGAGTTTTTATATTGATTATTTACATACACAAAGAATGCATACTGATCTGATTGTTAATGTGCTTCATAAATGTCCATTCAAAATAGAAGAAATCCAAAGTATCTCATTTCTGGGATATTACTGAATTTCTTGACGGATTAAATTCTATTTTCAGCTTTATGACTCATGACACCACTAGCATCCTCAAGTTGTGTGACACACTGGGTGGAACAGTTGTATGAGGTCTTCAGCCATGCACTTTTAGAATTACATATGTTTTGGGATGTCTTTTTACTGCCCAGCTAATACGGAAGTTCAGAGGAAGCAACTAATGCCAGAATTACAGAAATGGGCATATACTTGACAACACTAACAGCATCGGACACCAGCAGTGTGACCAATAATAGCTGTGACACATACCCTTAACGTACCTCTCAGTATCCAGCCCACCTCTTTGCTAAGGAGCCAAATGATGTGGGGAGGGAACTTGACAATGTACCCAGCTAATTAATCACTTTCCCAACTCTCTTGTAGGTATGGTTGGCCTTGTTAACACTGTCCAGGACAGCGACAGGTTAGGAGAAATCTGCTGGGAGGCTTCTGGGAAAGCTTTTCCTTTTCTGATGAAAGGGGACAGAGGCAGCAAATCCAAGGCTTCTCCCTCTAATGGTGATCCAATATCCATTCTCCTGGTAATAGATATTCGGGCTGTGTCTAGGTTTTGAGTGTTACAAATAAAGATGTTATGAACATTATTGGGCAAATCTTTGTAGATATGGATTTTCCTTTCCCTTTGGTAGATAATTAGGAGCAGAATTGCTGGGTCACAGATTAGGTGTATGATTCATTTTCTCAATAACGTATGAGCATTCCAGTTGCTCCACATCCTCACCCCTATTTGATGTTGTAAGCCTTTAAGGTTTAGCTGTCTGAAAGGTAATGGTATCTTACTGTGATTTTATTTTATTTTTATGAGTATTATTTTTAATCTTCTGGCTGCACCACACGGCATGTGGGATCTTAGTTCCTGGACCAGGGATCAAACCCGCACCCCCTGCATTGGAAACACTGAGTCTTAACCACTGGACAACCAAGGAGGTCCCTTATTGTGACTTTAATTTGCATTTCCCTGATGACTCATGGTGGTGAGCACTTTTTCATGTGCTTATTGGCCATTTGAGTATCTTTTTTTGTCAAGATGGCAGAACCGAAAGATGGGAACAGCCAGAATCCCACAGTCAGTGCTTAGAGAACCATCTGACCAGCTCAGGCTGTAATGAGAGTGCGAAATAAACTTCTATTTTGCTAATCCACTGAAATTCTGTTCCATATGTTTCGAGAGTTAAACTGTATGTAAATTATACCTCAATAAATCTAATTTAAAAAATAAAAAGAATAGCAGAGGAGGGGCGGATCCTGAGAAGACAGGAACCCAATGGGATGCTGAGCAGACCTGGACCTCCATGAATGACTCACATCTGGAGGGGGCTTCTGGGCCCTGACCTTTTGTGTTGGGATTTAATCCTATGCCACACATTTATTAACTAAATGGTGATTCTTGCTAGAATAGTTCCACTTGCTAGAATGAATTCACGCTTGAGATGAGAAATTGAACTAGACAAATGCAGATGGGCTGGAATGACCTAACACTGTCAAAAATCCCAGCTCCCCTCTGTTAAACCAGGAGCCCTGGTCTCAGGCTTCAGAGCCCCTCACGTCACATTGCCCAGGAGCCACTAATTCTGGACCTGGCTGCCTGCAGAATTAAGTTGAGACCTCCGGGAAATGGGCTATGTATAAGGATCTCAAAACTCCTGAACTGTCCTTAGCTGAACTTTCCTCCACTCTCCAAGGCCCGCTAAGCTCTATTTGAAGAGCTTGCAATTTAAAGAAGTGAAGAGGCTGGGAGGGATAAATCAGGAGTATGGGATTAACAGATACACATTACCATATACAAAATAGATAATCGACAGGGATTTACTGTACAGCACAGGGAACTGTATTCAATACCTTGTAACAACCTATAATGGAAAAGAATAAAAACAAGAGGAAAAAAATATGGAACCGAATCACTTTGCTGTACACCTGAAACTAAGACAATATTGTAAATCAACTATACTTCAGTAATTTTAAAAAATAGCTTAGGGACGTCCCTGGTGGCACAGTGGTTAAGAATCTGCCTGCCAATGCAGGGGACATGAGCCCTGGTCGGGGAAGATCCCACATGCTACGGAGCAACTAAACCCGTGCACCACAACTACTGAGCCTGTGCTCTAGAGCCTGTGAGCCACAACTGTTGAGCCCATGTGCCACAACTACTGAAGCCCGTGCTCCTAGAGCCCGTGCTCGGCAATAAGAGAAGCCACTGCACTGAGAAGTCTGCGCACTGCAACAAAGACTAGCCCCCGCTTGCCACAACTAGAGAAAGCCTGCGTGCAGCAACAAAGACCCAACACAGCCAATAAATAAATAAATAAATAAATAAAAATTTTCATTAAAAAATAGCTTAAAGAAGTGAAGAGGCAGCAAACACAGGGAGTTGAAAATGAGAAACATTTTCACCAGGGTTAAGCTAAGTCCTGGGCTTAAGACTTGTTAGTGAAGCCCACCTGCTATCCTTTTAAATAGATAAAAGACTCCTCAGTCTGCCACCATGAAAAACTACATCCACCCCCCCCCCCATTCTCCCACACCCTGCTCTCTTCACCCCCAAAACCCTATAATTAAAAAGGCTCTTTTCATTCTGGAATACAATTCGAGTACAATCATTAGGAAAATCCTACCCTGTTTCTGTGGTTACTGACAACTCCTTTGTGTAAATCTCATTAAATCAAACCAGGGACTCCCAGTTTTTAAGACAAATCCTGGGAGGAGAAAGCTATGTTGATTTTAGAAATAATGTTGCATATCTCAGGTGTGAGGCCTCTTTGGATTAGAAAGTAATATTATTTATCTCCCTGAAACCGCTAATACACCAACCATGAAAAATTGATAATGGTTTTTATCACCAAGTGTCCTTTTTCTACTGTGGTAGTGTTCTTTGTGTCCCTTTCTAGAAACAGAAGGCTTTCTTTGACAAGCAATCTTATTTTCATGTCTTTAAGAAAACAAATGAAATTACTGAAAGTATTGCTTTGGAAACTATTTTCATCCTGTACATTTTTGGTACTTAGGAACAATTTGCTTCTCATTTAAAAAGAAAAATGTTTCTTATTCAAAGCATAAGCAACAGTGGGTATTCCTTATAGCCTAAAAGGCTTGAAATGTAAAACAGTTCTCATAGAAAACTAGAGACAACAGAGAGACTTCCCTAGAGCAGAGTAGCATACAATATAGAATACTTATACATTAACGACCTCCAGGCCTAGAGGTTGTTACCTATTATTCTCTTTTTTCCCCCTTTAATTTTGTTGTTTCTATTTCCATTCTAGAATTTCCGAAGTCCTTAACTATAAAAACAGTCCGCTTCTCTTGTGTCTTTTTTCCATCAAAGGATATAAATAGCTTAGGCATTTCCTTTACCATCAAATGCACAAATAGACTAATCTGGGCCCTATTCTGGGTGCTACCCAAAAAGGGTTGTGATGGGACCCACTCTGTGGGCTTATGTATGGATGTGCCTTTCTTTGTGTGAATGAAGGCTCTTCCCTGCCACTGTGCCAAGTCCTGGTGACTGGAAACAAGCTCCTTGGGGGCTTCATTTAAAGGATTAACTTCCACCAAGGACTCAGTCTTAAAGGGATCTTTCACATGCTCCACATTGCTTGAATTCATGCTGATTTCCTAACTTTGCCCATGGTTGCTGCAATCAATGACAGGTGGTCATGTTAGGAAAGCGACTGATAACCGGGATAGGGATAAAAGTTCACGAGTGAAACTATCCAGGTGCATAGCTGGAACAGAGACTCTGAATGCCACACTCAGCCCTGAGGTGCCCCCTCTCATCTTCAGGCTCCCCTGGCACCGGCTGCCCCCCCAGGTGCTCCCAAGGTGGCGCTAGCTTTTGTCTGGTACTTCTCTTGTGCCTGTTTCATTCTGCCTGTTATTACAGAGCGTTGTTTCCTTTGTCTTTATCCTGAACCCATCTGTAAGGCATTATTCTTCTGGCTGGTCTTCCAGCACCAGCACACTACCCTGTCCAGGGTTGTGCATTTATAAGTGTGACCAGAACCTCTCTTATCCGTTGCAGGGAGTATCAAGGAAGTATCCATGCCTGAAAAGCTAGAGCTGTTGGGACTTGGTCAGACATACTTTCTAGAAAAAGGATAACCTGGTAGAATATTCTTCAGATAGAGATATTATTTATCTTTATTAGGTAGCTTTAAATCAGAACTAGAAATATCTTAACCTTGAATGAGCTAGTGAGGACCTAGGAAGACCTTAGGAAGCTTAGGAGTGGAAAAAAGAGTATCAGACAAAAGGAAGGGGGAAAGAGGGCAAAAGGGAAGAGGATTAGGGAGGCACACCCTCTTGTGAGATTACATCGTGATTAGCACAGCGAAATGAATATTTATGAAGGCGGTGCTGATTATATTACGAGGGATCATCTGAATAATCATGAATATGTTTCCATGCATTTGGACCTAATGGGACGGTTTTCAGTCTTTAATGAGGCATTGGCGCGTGTTTGCAGAGCGGGGAGAGTGGAGCGGGAACAGAGAGAAGGGGATGAACGATACAGGTCACAAGGTTTCCGCACGTATTGTCCTCACCGGACTGCTCTCTTCTCCCTGCAGTCCTGTCTATACAGATCTAGGGAGAAAACCTCTAAAATCACGCACCGGGTGCCTGTCAGTGCAGAGGCTAAAATGGTTTGCTGTTTTTTTCTAAACCTACTTGGCGCCTGAACGGAGTGGAGTGGAGGGGAGGAGGGAGGCTCTAGGTCTTATGCAGATTGTGCAACTGAGTTTTGGGACGGTTAAGTGATTTTTTCCAAGATCACAAAGCTAGGCTTCAGATCCACCTCCTGGCTCACTCGCAAGTGCATATACGGTGAACATGCCGCCCCTTCGCCGGGTCGGTACTGGGTTATTGTCATTGTCCTACCATAATTGCTAATGGTTGTCCCTCTCACTCGCAAAAATATAACCGTTGGAATGTTAAAGGGTTTGTTTTGTTACCCGGTTTGAGGAAAGCACCTATTTCTTTACCTTCAGTCCCTAGCAGGATGCCAGGTTAGTGGTTGTTTGGGAGGAAGATGGCAGGAAAATCACAGAGGGATGGTTGGGTGGGTGTTCCTGAGCTGTTCAAAGGGCATGGAGGAACTGGGGGCGGAGGAGGAGGGCTGCAAAACGGTATAAGTTTTCACCTCAACAAACTGAGATGTACTCGCTTCTCGGGAAAGACAAATGGAACCAGCCCCGCATAAGGCAGGGGCATAAACCAGAATGCCAACTCAGTTATTTTCTACCAAGAGAAAAAGAGCTCTCCCTGGTCTGGGCATGCTCATGTGGGCGGTACGTGCAAGGGGGAGGCAGGTGATCTTGTGCCCTGGAGCTGAGGGACCCTAGGTCCAAATCCCAGCTCTTTCTTTTTCCGTAGCTGCAGTTTGACCTGGGGCAAGCCCTCTATCTTGGGTTCCTCGGCTGGAAGATAGGCTGTGTGAGGCCAAAATGCAACAAGGAGTGTAGCAAGGCGCCTAGCACAGGATGCAGACCCACACATGGGAGCTATTCTTAGCTTCTCCCTGCAGGCGGAAGCGGAATTGCAAACGGAATGCCTGCTCGCAGGGGAACCAGAGCGGGGGAGGTAAGCGGGTGATTCAGCTGCCCGGTGCATCCTCTCGGCGCGGGGCTACACCTGCCACATTCGCGGGCACCTCCCGCAGGGGGAGGTTCTGGGTCGGGCGCTGTCAAAGCAGGATTCCGACTGGAGTTTATTTCCCCCAGGTTCTAAGCTAACCAACCCCCTCCTATGATTGACACATTCTTTCTTTAGATATGCTAATACCTTCAATTAGATTACAGACTAGTCTGGCCCTGACATGCTTTGTCTCTTAAACAGACTTCGCCTATCTCAGGCCTTTCATATTAGATTTTTTTAATAGTTCATCTCAAAGGAGGATTTTTAACCCCATTTCCTTGTTCTTTCAGGGGTACCCCTGTCGGGTGACCTCCAGCCTCCATCCGGGCCCACTCATTCCACCATCAGGGGTATCCACTGGGACCTTGGGCAATTTTTTTTTTTTTTAATAAACAAGAAACTACATCTCACTTTCCTAATCTATAAACTGGGTTGTTTGGTGAGTTGTTAAGAATAAATGAAGTCATCCTTGAAGAAGGATTAGTGAGAAAATCTTGAGTACCATAGTGTATGGTATATGGTGGATAGTAGGCGCTCAATAAACGTGTTGAATGAGTGAATGAATACATATCGTTGATTGTTGGGACTCCTACCATGTGCCACCTACTTTACTATTCTTTGGGAATATAATGCTGAACCAGAGAGGGGGTCCTGGCCCTTTGGAGCCTACAGTCCCCAAGGGTTAGCGACAAACAAGGAGCCCTGGTGCTGGGGAATAAATGCAACCACTGGAGAAACACAGGGTTTTCCTGGAACACTTAGTTAGAGGACCAACATCAGTGACAAGGTCTCTGAGGCTCCCCCGAGGAAGTGGGCTCCTGATGCCGAAAGCTCTGCACCGGTGCCGCATTGAATCTTGGAGACGGGTTTGGGTGAAGTAGAAAAGGACAGCTTTATTACTTTGCCAGGCAAAGGGGGACGGAGCCGGTTTCTGCCTTGAAAAACTATGTGTCCCAACACCAGTGGATGTGATGAAGGGTTTTATAACAATTGTTCAAGGGTTGGGGGGGGGGTCTCTGACATTATTAGGGCGTGAGCAGGGCCTGCACGCCTTTCATCTCGCCTCAGGTGGTCGGTCTCAATCTTGATGAGCTTCTACGGTCCCTTTAATCTTGCCTCAGGTGGTTTCTTGGCTGCTCCCCACCCCTTGAGTAGCAATGGTTCGAATCTGCCGTTTGGAACTCGGGGAAGGTCATGGAGGCTGGTGTCTTGCCTACAAGAAATGGGGGACCAAAAAAAAAAGGCCTCTGTGCCTGGGAGCCCCACAGGGCCCGGCTCGGTGTTACCCTAAGATATGACATGAATGGTTAAGAGTTAGCCAGCCAGAGGTGGAAAATCTCAGTGCCCTGGTGCAAAGGCTTTCCATGCAAGAGAGGCTTTCTTCTGACAATGAGACCCTGAGGGACTATGGGAGTGTACCTTGCGGTGGGGGATTTGGGTCTGAGAAGAGGCATGAGAGGTAAGCACGGGTTAGATTTCGGAGGGCTGTGTAAACCAGGGAAGGGAGTTGGATTTCATCCTAAGTGCCATGGGTGTTTAGGAGACAGGGTTCCACAAGGTTGATAAAAATGACTCAGGGCTTTCATGCTTGGACTCCATGTGGAGTAGTGGTCAGTATGAGACGGGAAGGAAGTGGGCAGGGCACAACCCTTAAAAAAGGACACAGCGGTTGAGAAAAACTGGATATGACAAAAACTGGTTAGAACTGATTAGGCCCAAGATGGTGAAAGATACAACTTCCAATAGACCTTGAGCCATATTATAATCTCACTTTAATAAATTAGCATATTCTAAATGACACACCCACAGGTGCCATGACAGTTCTGAGGCTGACCATAAAAGGCCAAGAAGTGGGCGGTGGCCTAGTTCCTGGAAATCCCTGCCCCTTCCCCAGAATAGTGGGAATAATCCTCCCACTCAGCCTATGAAATTACCCAGCCCATAAAAACTAAGACACCCCCCCCATATTTCAGGCCACACTCACCTTTTGAGACAGGCCACGTTCTGTGTATAGAATGTGCATCTCTGTCGTAAACCTGCTTTCAGTTTACTATGGCTAACTCGTGAATTCTTTCCTGTGTGAAGCTAAGGCTCCTTGCTTGGCAACCCATTCCAGGGACTCACCCAAGACCTGGGACACGAGGTGGCCTTCTCCCCCTCCCGATTTTTCCTTTGATTATTAAAGTTTAGCTCTTGGGGCAGAGCCCGCTTTCCTACCGGCTTGTATTCTTCACAAGCTTCCTATGGTAATTAATCTACTTCTTCCCTATCACTTTGCCTTTTGCTGAATTCCTTCTGTGCCAAGACATAAAGAACCTGAGCTTCATTAAATCCCAAGATGAGTTGTGTAGTTTCATTGGGAAGACTGTGGGTTCGAGTCCCATCTGAGGTGTGGTTTTAAATAGAACATGGCGCCAGGCTGCCTGGGATTGAATGCTGACTCCATCGCTAAAGGCTGTGAGCTCAAGAAAGTTACCCAGCCTCATTTGTAAACTGAGATAATAACAGGGCTCAACTCATAGGTGTGTTTGAGAATGTGAGTTAAGTGAGATAATACGTACAGAGCAACGTACTTAGAACAATACCTGGCATAGAGTCAGGGCTGCGTGAGCATTGGATGTTATCCTTGCTACTACAGCTTACACACCAAAAAGCCTCTGGTCTGAGGAATGCAGGGGGAGGGGAAAGCTTACAAACTGCCAGATAATGGAAACTCCAGGAACTTGAAGCTCCTCCTCTTAGTTCAGTCATGGTTCTTACAAATTTGGTTACTTGGTTTCAATAGCTGATTAGAAAAGGAGCAGGTGCTGGAAGTAGGTTCCCAAGGAAAGGCAGAAGTAACTTCTGGCAGCTCAAGGAAAATCAAAGTACCAGGAGAAAGATGCAAGAACCACAAGAATTATAGCAGGCTGGCAAACTGTGGTCATTTAGGGCAGAGGGTAAAAGTCCTGTGCATCCAAAGCACAGGAAAATTTTCGCTGTATTCCAGTACAGTTATTGAGAGCATAGAGACGCTGTTCAGAAAACAGCTCGCCCGTGAAGGCAGAAGTATGTTTTATGAACTTTAGAAATAATGTTATTTTCAACAGAACATAGTAGATTCATAAGAGATCCAGTGATAAACAACCCAGTGTATGTGTGGTATCTCTTTCTTTAAACCTCAGCTCCAAGCTGCCTAGCCGTTTAGGTCTTGCACCTGTTACAACTTTTTTTTAATGGGGTTTTTTCTTGGGTCTTTGAGATTTTCCTGGCAGGCTTTCGGTAGCAATCTGTTCCCGTTACCCTGACTTTCTTCCCGTTCCCACCACTGTATTGTTGGTATTTGATCATTTACTTTAAGACATCCTGAGATATAGATACATAGCTCATAATTACACTGTAGGGTGAAGGTATAGCAAAGTTTAAAGGAATTAGCAAGAAAAAAAATACATGGCAATTTATTTGTATAAAGGTAGATGTTTTCTGGGGTCTTTTTTGTTTCTTCTTCCAGGTGGGTGGGATATAAATATGCAGAAGAAAAAGAAAACTTGGTTTCCATCCGGATGAAAACTCAAAGTTCAAGCCAGGGCAAGAAAAACTTATTTTCTGCTGCTGGGTGGGAAAGGTGGGCTTTCTGAGCTTCAACCACCTCTCTGGCTTCCTGTGTCTGGAAAAGACCCATAAGAGGAATGCCACGGGTCACAAGAGTTACTTAGCTGAGTAAATACACATGAGTGATTGGGGGAGAATTACAAAGTCTTCTCTAAGTAACCGAGTCAAAACTAACAATACTCAGTTGTCAGAACATCAAGTGAAGCTGCCCAAACTATCACCCTAGACACGGCCAAGTATTTTAAAGACTCGCTGTTGAGGACAATATTTGATGGATGTAGTTTTGTTTTCTAGCTTATGGGAACAAGAGTGCCATGGAGGAACAACAGATTGAATGCAGTTGGGGAAGGAAATCCGGTAATTGTAGATGGGGAACACTTGGCAAGACAAGGAATGGATAGGGGCTGTTTAAAAAAAAAAAAATTTTTTTACTGCCAAATTTATGGCTCAATTCTGATTCGTATCAGTAGGATTTGTAAGCTGTCCTTTGACTGAGGTTTGGCAGTTTGGTATGTACTGGTGGTCTTAATCCAGTATCTGGACCAGAAAGCAAACGTTTCATCTTTGGAATCCCCGTTACAATTGAAAATTTTCCAAGGAGACAGTGGAAGCCAGATGGGAATGTGGCATGCATTGCTCTATTAGCGCTTAAGTCCTCAGTTGGTGCTGTATTGCTTTGTGCTTTCTTCTTTCATTCCTGAACACTTATGAGAACCTACTGTGTGCCCAGCCTCACAAGACTCCAGAACACTAGATGCTGGGGATTTACAGCAGTGAATCCAACAGGCCCCATCTTTGCTTCATGAAGCTTGCTTTCAAATGGGAGGGAAAGGAATGAAAGATGCAATACAATTACAGTTGCCAGATTTAGCAAATAAAAATACAAGACACCCAGTTAAATTTGAATTTCAGATGAACAATGAATTTTTTAGTGTCAGTAGGTTCCAAAGATGGCATGTATTTTATCTGGCAACCTTAAATATTGATATAATGCTGGGTAGTGGTAAGTGCTACAGGACAAGTAAAGCTGAGTACAGGGCTAGCTAAGACGGAAGGGGGCAGTTTTAGTTAGGGTGGTCAGGGACGCTCCCCCTGACAAGGTGATGATGGAGCAGAGACATGAATGAAGTGAGGGAGGGAGCCAGGTTGGCAGATATCTGTGGGAAGGTGTCCAAGAGAGCAGGAACTGTACTTCAGAGACCCTGAGGTCCAATCCTAGCATCACAAATTGGGTTCTACGCCAGTAAGCATTTAATAACTGAAATTAACTAGCTCTGGGTCAGTCCACGGTCCTATTCGCCACTCATATCATATGCTAATTCTACAATGTGCACATTATTAAAGTCTAAGTGGTGGGGGGGGGGGAGGGTGTAAAAGGACAAAGAATGGAAAGGAAGCAGGATAGTTTGTGGAACTGTTGAGCTTGGCACCGAAAATGGAATTCAGCCTCAAAGCTCCACACCAGAGGGCTGGGAGAGCTCCTTTGGGACCTTATGCTACTACCTTGCTCTATGCTAGAGGGCACTGCTGGGGTCTCTACACTTCACGACTGTAGCATCTGCTATCAGAAAGTGCCCAGATAAGAGATCAAGAATGCTTTTCCAAATGCTACCTAAAGAGCCAAAGCTCTAAGGCAAAGGGAGGCCTTCCTTGGCTTTATATTTGTTCATGGGCTTTTGCTATTAAATTCTAAGTGCTTATTTGCATCTTAGCTAGGATAGTCATCACCAAGGAAAGTTGTCTCTTCTGTGACAAGCTTCCTAGCAGAAACAATGTAAGTAGGGCCTGAGGCCCTACCACCTGATCCTGCAGGAGTCCTGCAATGGTCCTGGTTTTACAGATGGCAAGACTTTCCCCCTCTTTTGTCAAGATTCTTTGGATTTGCTAAGGATAAAGAGATCAGACCTTTTCTTTTTTCTTTTTTTATTGAGATTGTCCTTTTTTACCCAAATGCTTTATTAGTTAGTAGGTCTCAGAGAGGAAGGCTTAGGGATACTTCTGTGCATGTTTTCTCTTTCCTCTCCAGTCACCTGGTACTACAACCTCACACAGGATGGATAAGCTGGAGGATGAGGCTGGAGTCAAATAAGGGAGGCCCTGAAGGGGCAAAATCAGCAAGAACCAAAACTGGCTACTCCCCACCCCAGCCTCGACTTTGAGAACCTACACTGTACCTTAGTGTCTTCCTTAACATGACTTTGCTGTTCTGTTGTCTTAATTAGCATTTCTTTATTCTTCCAGAGCTCTTCTGCCCCAGAAAATGGTTTGGTTGTTTCTTAGGGGAACTTCTCTTAAGACCCATCAACTCTCGATGAAAAGAACACAATAATCGCTGTTCTAAGATCCTTTGAATCCCTCAGCTCTAAGTCCTCACCTTGCTGTTTTTACCAATCTTGGACTCAAACCTCCTAGCCAAGCTCCTGCATGGATAGACCCACCTTAAACCAAGCTTCCAATTCTCAGTAAATTCTTTTCTTATTTTATTTTTCCCCCAGCCCCCGGCCTTTCCTCCCACCTCCCCTACCCCCACCTCCATTCTCAATCAATTCTGACCTTCCTCCCCGCCATCCTCTGAGACACGGTGCAAGCATTTTGAGGAGTGTGCGCGCCGACTTGCCGTGGTAAGCCTTCAACTCAGCTTTGTCGTGTTAGCAGGCGGTGACCATCGTGTGTGCGGAGCCAGCTTTCGACAAGGGCACTTTTTCTTTCAGCGGAAAGGAATAACACGGTGTATGTGCACTTAATATATGATAAGCTGGTTGCTTAAGGGCTGTTTGGTGAGAAGAAATTGGTTGAAAAGAGGTCAGTGATAAGTGAAGAAGCCTCTGAGAGAGAGCAGGAGGGGGACTTCCCTGGCAGGAAGTGGTTAAGACTCAGCACTTCCACTGAAGGAGACGCAGGGTTCTGTCCCTGGTCAGGGAACTAAGATCCTGCATGCCAGCACAGTGTGGCCAAAAAAAAAAAGAGGGAGAGAGCGCGCCTTAAAGCATAACACAGCTGGAAACAGAGGACAGGTGCACTGAGAAGGCTGCAGAAAGCACGGGCAGCACTCGCCTCCTGGACATGGAGGCAGGAAAACAACGTGGCAGGGGGATGGAGAAAGGAGCATGCGGCTGTTGAGGCACATGCCCGCCTTGGAGGATGCAAGAGGAGGAGGTACCTTTTGGACCTCCCGAGTTAGACGTGACTGTCAGTCATTTCTCGAGCTTACTTGACAATTCATTGTGACCTGGAGTTAGAGTAGATATTAGAGCTAGAAACACAGATTTGGGAATCCAGAATAAAGAGATACTTGAAGCCCTGAGAGCGAATCTGTTTCCTCAAGAAATGCAGAGTTGGAAAAGAAGAAGATCAAAGATAGAACCTTGAAATATGAAAAAGAATGTCTCTCTCTCTGTATATATGTCACTTTGCTGTGTAGCAGTAATTAACTCAACATTGTAATTCAACTGTACTTCAATAAAAAATAAACTAAAACAAAAGATAGAAGCTTGAAAATATCCATATTTAACAGACAACTACAGAAAACTCAGCTAGGAAGAAAAACTGAGAGAGCATGATCTTTAGAGAAAGGGGCGTCAAGCTAAAGGAAAGAAAGAATTTCAAGAAGGGGCTTGTGTGAGGAGGTCCACGCAGAATTCCCAAAGTAGGGACAATCTTTCAGACCATAGTTTCATTAGGGAGGCAGCCAGAAAGGCGGGTAGAGGGTATATTTTATGCCCCAAGAGAAAGGGCCTTTATTCCTCTTGACTTAAGTCGTGCTTAGAGGGTAAGGGTAGGATGGACTAGTGAAAAGAATCTAAGCAGATGGGCGGCAGCACCTGGAGGGGCTTAGTTACTGCTCCCTTTGCAAAGCAGCTGAGTAATGTCTGTGGTGCGCAGTGCCTGGTGCTGAAGTAGTTTAACTGGTTGTGGTTTATGCTCTGAATTTTCCATGTGCTATAGTCAAGCTGACTTAATACTCTGTGTGATGGACTGGGAGGGACAAGATGAGAGAAAGGTCAGAGGAGAGGCACTGTTCAAGAGGGAGGATCCAGGAATCCTCTGGAAGTGATACAGTTGATTGCTTTTATATTTAGTGAAAGGCTGAAGTGGAAACTCAAGAAGGGTGTGATGATGATGGTTCATCTGATCATGATTATTTATCTCTGCAGATCTGGACTGTCAATGCAGTGAGATTAAGGCAGATGGGTTTTTCACTGTTATCTAGCAAAAGTTGAGTTTGTCTCCTCAAGGAAAAATTTCAAATCCAGTGGCTTTTACTCTTGATGAATCACAGCTAGATATTCACTTATAAATTAAATACAGAGAGTACTATCCTGATATGTCATGAACATTACAAATTATACACAAAAATAGAAGTTGAAGAAGGTTGAAATTATGATGGACTAAACAATGTCATTAAAATTTAATTTTCTTTACGAACAGTATAAAGTATTTTGCTCGCCTTAAAATTTTTAGTATTCAACCTGCATCTTTTTTAGAAATCTTTGTAGAATACATTGTGATAAAGTGATCTGAAGATCTTGTTTGAAATTCAGTTTATTTATACGTTGGTTGTAAATGCTGCCATAGTGGGAAAAGACGCTTCACAAAGTCATGTATCATTGGAACAGGTGGGTCATTTTCACCACGTGCTTAATGATAAGGCTCACTTCTTAATCCTACCCACCATCTATGCAAAAGGTTGAGTGGAAATTTGGGTGATGAATCGCTGTTTCCCAGTCAGTCAATTGTTCCTGTAATGTAAATCGGGAGATGTTGCATTTGGATTTTTATATTTTAAATGATTAGTTTCAAATATACAGAAACTCTTCATTTGGGATTTGTTGGTTTCTTTTTTTTTTTTAAGTTTAGGAAATTTGCTTTATGATACAAATTACATAGCTGATAGTTGTTAAAGGTAATATTCATATGTAATTTTTAGCACCAAATCAGAAGTGATTGCCAAACATCTGTTTCTAAAATGCTCTCTCCAGGACTTCCCTGGTGGCGCAGCGGTTAAGACTGCAAGCTCCCAATGCTGGGGGCCCGGGTTTGACCCCTGTTCAGGGAACTAGATCCCACATGCATGCCACAACTAAGGAGCTTGTTGGCTGCAACTAAAACCTGGTGCAACTAAATAAATAGATATATTAGCTTTAAAAAAATAAAATAAAATGCTCTCTCCATAGCATGAGTTTCTTTCTTAAAGCAATCACTTTCTTTTTCGTGGTTAAAATGTTATCTTTAAAGGGCTTTGTTTTTTTTCTTTCTCCTTTCTTGGCTGAGTCGTGTGGCTTGAGGAATCTTAGTTATCCTGACAAGGGATTGAACCCAGGCCCTGGCAGTGAAATCGCTGTGTCCTAACCACGGGACCACCAGGGAATTCCCATGCATTTTTTTGTTCTAACAAAATATCTGCCAGACAGTGTGTTATAGACAGCATTTACTAACGAAAAAGACAGCAGATTTGGAACTCTTCTTTTTAAGAGGACAACAAATAACTTATCTTTATAAAGCTCTTTGCTGTAACATATCCAGCAAACCACTGTGTGGTACAAAGATTTCAGTAGTCATGCCTCGTCTTTCAAAGTCCAGGATTGAGTCCCTCTTGCAGGAAAGTTCTTCCTATACCTTCCCCCCCCACCCCCCACCCCCACCTCCTTTAAAAATAAAATCAACCTCCCTGATGATATCCTGTAGCAATCTCTGAACTTATGGCTTTAATTTCTTGGCTGCAGTAGCATATCTGTGAATGATTCAGTGATGAATTTTGTGTTGGAATTTTTGTAATTTAATCCCAGAATTAAAGATTTCTGGAGAGTGGCTGCTTCTTTAATAGTTATTATTACACAGTTTTTAAAAAGTCATATATTGGGACTTCCCTGGTGGTCTAGTGGTTAAGACTTTGCCTTCCAATTCAGGGGGTGCAGGTTCGATCCCTGGTTGGGGAATCAAGATCCTACATGCCTCACGGCCAAAAAACCAAAACGTAAAACAGAAGCAATATTGCAACAAATTCAATAAAGACTTTAAAAAACAAAAATAAAATTTAAAAAATCATATTTTTTCAATTAAAGAAATCATTTATTATTGAGAATGTACCTTCTCTGCTAAACTTTTTATTTAGTGGTTTATAAAAAATCAGTTCATACAGCTGTGCCATCACTGGAACAGGATCATGTATACACCCTAAGCAGTGGCACGTTAGAAATAGCTGCTCTTCTCTTTCAACAGTAGAGCAATCTTCCCACACTGTCTAATATATTCTAATATGTGTTTGCTCAAATCTACAGCAATATTTTTTAAGCATCTTCCACTGTTTGCTGACAAACAAATGTATTTTATTTTGCAGTCATATTTTCTGGTTATTATTTTCCTATTTTAACATTTGTTGGTTTATATTTGTGTTTTCTACCATTCCAGAAATAACCAATGTTTCCCCAGTGAGATGTGGCTTTGGGTCATTTGGTGTTAAATAAACTCCTCATTAAGTTTAGCAAAAATTTTAAAGCATTTGATCATCTCATCTCTAAATGTCATTGAGAAAAAAAAAATCCCTATGGGCATTTGATCGATCTGGATGTTCTGAACACCTAAATTTTCAGTGTCTTTCTGTATGTGCTGATGGCATTGGGGAGACCTCAGTGGGCCAAAGTATCATTATTCCTGACCTCACAGGTTTCTTGTCTCATGGGGAGAGAGCCAAAAACTCAAGTGTTGGGAATTCCCTGGCAGTCCAGTGGTTAGGACTTGATGCTTTCACTGCAGTAGCCTGGGTTCAATCCCTGGTCTTTGAACTAAGGTTGTGCAAGCTGTGCAGTAAGTGTCATGTGAAAAGGATAACTTAGGAACATGTCAGGGCCACCCATACTCAGCTTGTATGTGTAGAGAGAGTCGAAGAAGGCTTCTCCAAGTGAGTGACATAAATTTACACCTAATTAACATAGGAGTTAGTTAGACGAAGGGGATTGGGAAGGGTGGGGAGAGTCTTCCAGAAACAGGGAACAGCATTGTGAAGGCCTGACAGTGAGACATCAGGTTTCATTCGAAGAACAAAAAGTTCTGCAAGACGGGATCTTAGAATGTGAGGAGGGAGGGGCAAAGGATGTGGACAGGCAAACGGGTTGAATCATGGAGAACCTCCTGAGTCTGGACCTTATTCTAAGGACAATGGAGAGATACTGAAATGTTTGAGTAGAGAGGTGACAAAATGGCATCTTTAGAAACATTCCTAGAATTCTCAGTGTGGAGAATGTTGGCCAGGCTGGAGGCAAGATCAGTTAGGACCAGTTCCAAGCTGAGGGGATGAGCAGGAGGTTGAGTCCAAGTGATGGATATGAAAAGAAGGGATTGGAATCTACAGATCCTTGGAAGGTAGACTCCTTAGCACATGGCGATGGAATAGATGAGGGAGTAAGTGCCATCAGATGGTGGAATCAAGTGGGAGATGGATCTGGTTTGGTTGGTGTCTGGGGTTGAGAGTAAGAAATTAAGAAATAGAAATAAGCTCTGGATAACCTCTGGAGATCCACTTTTGAGGAAGTGAGGAAGGCAGGATTAGGCAGAAGGAGTTGACCCATAATGCTATGGAGACTGAGGCCTAAGCCAATTTACAGGGAGTTCTGGAGCTCAGATGGCCCTTTAGAATTGGCCCAAATCAAGGCAAGCCTTTGTATGGCTACATCGGCCACACATTGGCTGCTCCCAGGGGAGGAGTGTAAACTTGGGTGAGATAGTTCATAGGACCTGGCACAAGATGGTAGCCAAGGCAATTTGCCAGGAAGGACACAGTTGTGAGTGGTCAGCTATCAATAATCTCAGCAGCTAGGGAATGGGGGCATATACCCCAAAGATGGTTCTATACAAAGCACTATAGTATCCACTACAGTGGCGAAAGATCTTATGTTTATCTTGGGACATGCTTATTTTTAGGTACCTATGGGTTTATTATCCATTCCTTAGTTCACAAATAACTAGTTAATTTCAAGTATGGAATGTACTAGGCATTATGCTAACCGGTACAGATGGTGGGGGTGTTGGGGGAGGATACAAAGATGAAGATTCACATACAAAGTAGCCTCTGTGCTGCAAGGGACCAATGAGATCCCTTCGTGGGTGGAAGTGAATCCCTGTTTCCTATATGTTAGCTTCTCCTCCTTGAAGGATTAGGCCTGATTGCCTCTCCTTTCCTCTGATACCTTCCAACTCTCCTCTTTCTTTTCCCCTCCTCTTGGACTTAGTAGGAAAGAAGCCCAAACACAAGTTCTTTTCAAAGAAGCCCAGACATAATGTAAAAGTTACAAAGGTTTAGGAAATCTTACAAAGTTCTCAACAGGCCTTGTCCATTGGCCCATAGTTCCTGAAGATGACTCTTTGCTGGTATCCCAATTCCAAAATTTCTTGCTCTTTGATTCTCTAGAGTGCATACAACAACCCTTTCCTCAACCCTTTCCTCGGTCCCTATCGTTTTCTTTCCTTGGGCAAGGCTGGCTTTTCAGCATTTAGGCCTAAAGGGACAGTAGGAGATGAAGATTAGTGAATCCATCCAGGGGCCAGGAATTAGTTCATTCATTCAGATATCTAGGGGCCTCTGAAATAATGTCCAACTTTGGATGATTACATTAATTAAATGAGGCTATTAAACTGAGGTGGCTCTAATGTCCTGGCCACTTATGTTAATAAACCAAAATCTAAGCGCAGAAATACCTCATTTACAAAATCAAAACCGATAAGGACAACCAAGTCACAAACAGCCAATTAGGTTTTAAGCTGTAGCCAATCAAATAATGTCCTTTCTTTGTGTCTTCAGCCATCTCCCTCTGCCTCTCCCCAGCTCCTATAGATGGAACCCCCTACCACTTCCTGTATGGCACTGCCCTATTGGAATAGATTTTTGCTCAAATCCCCACTTAAAAATTTTAATGTGTCTCAGTTTATCTTTTAATAGGACACAGCTCACACCCTCTTCAGGTCTCTGAGTGAAGGCTTTGCAGGTTATTTTCAAATGAGGTTTGGGAAAGGGGAGGTGGCTTTGCTACAGAAAATCTGTTTATGGAATCACTAACAAATAATAAGGGGAATCGTCTCTTAGACCTCCTCTCAGTCTATTTCTGGCAGGTTAGTAATGATTTAAATCTGGTTATGATTTCTTTCAAGGGTATGTTTTTGGAAAATATTAAAAAATTCTGATTCTACCAATATTTTATTAAAAACATGACAGATTTTTCCCCCTTTGCTGGCCACTCAGCTACAGATCTTGAAATTATAATGCTAGTGTCAAATAGTGTAATCATTCCTTTGAAAACAAGCCAACAAATCTACCATATGAAACTATAAACAGCTAGGCCTAGCTTAGTTTTGAGCTAAAAAATATGTAGCTCAAGTCAGGGGACTGTCAGTTTAAGGAGTGGTTTGTCAGGCCTTTTGATGGTGAGATAAAGAAAAGGCTTTTCTTTTTGTTTTTCTTCTCCTTTCCCTCAAGGAACACACCTTTTGTGTGCTCTGCCTAACAAAGGAATTTCCCAATTTCATAGTGGAATTCGGAGGGAAAGTATGATGTGTAGACTGATATCTATATGCTCTTGCAAAGCCGGCTTCAACCACAAAAGGTTTAAAAAAAAATGGCTGGGATTTTGCAATACACTGATTGGAGGAAAAAACGAAGACATTAAGAGTTAGCAAGAAAAAACAGCAACAACAAAATCCCAAAGGATTTGGAATTTCTTTAGTTTCTATTTGGCAGAAGAATAATATGATTTCTTTGTTCTGCCCTTTCCTATCTACAGCAGTCAAATAATAGTTTATTTCATTCTTCTATTGTTGCCCAAAGCAGAGTGGTGCCCAAGATAGCCTTACATATGCACAATAATAGAATGAACCTTTGTACTAATTTTTTGGAAGAGGGGTGGTGTTATTTTCTTTTTAAACTTACACTAAAAATTATTTTTTCTGCTGTGAAATTCAGTGATTTCATAGAATAAAGATGGGTGCTTTGCTTTTCACTCTTGGTCTACCTGGCGAAGGGATTTCTCTGAAATCCTCTTTGTAAAAATAGAACTGAGATAATTTGCAAGAAATTATTATCTTTTACTTTTGGTTGGTTAGGGTTTTTTAAAAGCAGATGCAATGCTATCCGTTGCTATTTGTGCAAATGATGAATTGTGCTTTCAAACTAATTTCCTCCAGCCGAGGCTTGACCAAAATACTGGGCTTTGTAAACGGCTCTGCTCAAAAAGTATTTTTGACATTATGAAGCCATGTGAGGCGGTTCTACAACTGAAGCCTCTTTACAATAAGCAATCCAGACCTGAGTTTTGGGAGTATAATTCTTATAACCATTCAAATACTTTGTGCTGTGCTTTCAACTCTTAGGAGAAGGGAACTGGGGGAGAGGCAAGAAAGTATTTTAAGTAAACAAAGATTTTAAATCTAGGAAAGCTAGGATCTACTATGGTATGGACATTATGGAATTCCATACATTGTAATACGTGTAGTGTATCCAGATTTCAGATTAAACAAGGCCTTGTATCCTTTCCAATGCACATAATGTTTTTACATGCATATTAATAAAGGCCCACCTTTGGGAGAAGAAAAAAGGCCTCCTTTCAAATGAAATCAAGCCCAGGTAAAGTTGAAACTCAACCCACAGAATACTGGCACCGGTTTCAGGCTAAAAGAAGATGAGTTTCAATTTCACCATCTTGGAACATTGATAAACGTGATCAGGTGGCTGGCAAAATTTGCAGATTACATAGATCTTTCTAAACACGTGTAAATATGTGTCCCAATTTATGTGCAACTCCAAACAATTTGCTGTTTGAAATTAAAGACCAACAACTCTTCTGTGAGACAATCACTCGGTTCATTTACATGAAAAGTCTTAAATCGCAAAAATGCTACTTCCAATTTACATCAGACAGTGACCCCATAACAGAGAACAATGGCCTCCTCGATGGAAGTTCATGCAAAGGAGGGGCACACTGAGATTTAAAAAGAAAAAAGGAAAAACCAACAAAGAAAACTTTTCAGCACACTTTGCAAATATTAACCCATTAATCTAATTTAAAATAAAGCACAGAAACACTTCCTGTGCTGGGAGTCTTCACGGCTCCTCGAGCAATATTATTATCTTCAGAGCCTGGTCAAACAGGAGTGAGCCTTTTTAAGAGGCTATGGTGACATTGTTTTCAGATCCTTCCATTTTGCCCTATTTCCAGGGTAGGCACAATTCGCTTGATTTGGGGGTTCCTCGCGTTTTAAAAAACCTTTCAACCGAGCGCACGTCTGTGAATCGTGTAGGAACCAGGAGCCAGGGCTGGATAAACAGCATACCTGATCTGGTGGTTAATATACTGTCTCCTTCTCGGACGTGTTAACGATTATACACCTTTGTGGTCTTCACGCGATTTATACATGTATCTTTTTTTGTGTTCTGGAGGCTGTGACCACCTGCTGTACGTACAATATGTGCTTGTTACATTTGCACACATCTCCCTTCTTGAATTTAAAGACCTAGCTATTACATCTTGTTTACTCAATATCATTCCCCCATTTAAAAAAAAAAAAAAAAACCCTACATGAACTGAACATGCCATGTTTCAATCTGGCCCCAGTGGCTTTTTCTCTGAAAGCAAAACGTGTGTCTTTTACACCAGGGCTTTCTCCCCACCCCAGGGGGTGTCTTCCATTCTTTTGTGGCTCAGTTTAAGGCGAAAAGGGCTCCAAACCACTAACTACCCAGAAGAGAGCCCCTTCTTCCACCTCCAGGGAGAATTTCAGATTTAATGCATCTGAAGATAGCGTGCTCTCTTCTGACTTGTTTGCCACCATTACGAGGATAACAGACACCACCTTGGCTTCAAGATCCTGGGTAGAGGCTCGCGGTCTTTTGCAACCATCTTTGGCGAGGCCTTGCTTCCTTCCATTCGAGTAAGTTGCGGCTTGGGGCCATGGAAAGGACCGGGTGAGAGCCTGCAAATGTCGTTGGAAAAAACAGCAGCCCTCCCTGCAGCCCCTCACCATCACCACCCCGCTCTCCCGGGCGAAGCCGCGCCGCGGCGGCCGCATATGGGCGAGACTTGGCAGGTCCGCGGGGCTCGGCTTCCCTGCGCCGAGTCGGCACCGGCCGGGCGTCCGCGCCCGCGGGCTGCGGGGCTCCGCGTCTCGCCTCCTTCTCCCCGAGCCTCCCTTCCCCCACCGGCCGCCCCCTCCCCCTCTCCCGCGCTCCCTTTTGTTCGCTCGCCGCTCGGGCCGAGCCGCCGCCGCCGCCGCCCGGGCCCGCACCCCCATCGTAGGCCCCGGCGTGGCGGGCCGCCGCTGCCGCCGCCGCCGCCGCCGTGCGGCCTAGAGCGCGGCGCCCGGGGAGGCGCGGGGCCCGGGCCGGGCGCACGGCGAGGCCGCGGCGGCGGCGGCGGCGGCACCGGCGGCGGCACGGGCGGCTGCACGGGCGGCGAGGCCGCTCCGCCGCACACGCACACCCCGACCCCGGCAGCGGGAATGCAGATGACACGCCCGTAACATGGAAGCCGCCGCCGCCGCCGCCGCCGCCGCTACGACGACAGCAGCAGCAGCCACAGCAGCAGCAGCCGCCGGCGGCGCCGCGCTGAACAAAGGTCATCCGAGCTGCGGCCCAGACGCCCGGGCTTGACCGCTGCGAAGGCCAACCCCGGGCAGGGGGTGGGTGTGCGCCCGGGGCGCGGGGGGCGGCGAGGGGGCGGCCGGGCCGAGCGAGGGGCGCAGGGCCGCGGAGGAAGGGGCGCGCGGGCGGGCGCCGGGGACAGGCGGGGGCGCCGGCCCCTCGTGCCCGGCCCTGCGGTCGGGGCCGGCGCGTGAGGCTCTGGCCCCTGGGCCTGATCGCCGTGGCCTGTCCCACCCAGGCCTTGGGGACAGCCGGCCTTCGCGCCCCGCCGGCCTCTTTGGGGGGGCCGAGGACCAGCCGGTTCTGCTAGGCCCCGCAGGTTCCGAGAGGGGGGCCACGTGAGCGCCGCCGCTCGCCGCCTCCCCCCTCCAGTGCTGGCGGTGCACCGCGGATTTTTTAAAAGGCCTCTGTGCCCCTCTGTCCCCCTGGCCCTGAATCTGCCCCCCACCCCCACCCCAGACAGCCCTAGATTGCTTGCCCGAGGTGAAGGGATTTGGACGACTCCCCCCAGGTGCTTGAAAGAAGAGAAGGTCGGAGGAGGAGGAGGAGGAGACTGGGGGGGCTGCTGGCGGTGGTGACAGGGCTGGGAGAGAGAGGAGAGGGACGGGAGGAGGGGGCTGGGTGGGGTGGGGGTGACAGGCAGAGAGGAGCCTGGTCAACAAGCCAGCACCACTCTGCCTGGAGGCCGAGGCCGGCTCCTGCCGCCGACGCATCCAGGGTGAGGAGACACACATAGATTGCTTTCTTGGGGGCTCTTTGTCAGCCACCAGCCCAGAGCACACACACTGACACACACGTACACAAAGATCTGAGCCAGGTTGTGGGAGGTAAGTGGGGGAAGGAGAAGGAGGGGGCAGCAGTGTCTGCGGTGGGCTTTGGGGTGGAGGGGCGGGGGGATGGGCCTGAGGGGCTCTGGGCTGCTCGAGAGGTGAGCCTTTCCAAGGCTGTGTGCTTGTGTGGCGCTGGGGGGGGGGGGGGGACACACGATGACCTTCCCCTCCTCACCAAGACCTGAAAGGGAGCAGCAACCCCCAGCGAGATCCCCCCTGTGCTGATGATTTTCAGGGACTTGTTGGCAACTCAGCGAGGGTTGCCATAGCTTTTTTATGTAGGGTGACCAGAACCGGCTGAAACTGGTTTGAGGCAGATCAGCTCCTGAACACAATGCAGTCACTGAGCCTACTACAGTGGGATAGCAGCTTCCTCCCTTCATGGCAGCCAAAAGCAGAGGAGCTTGCAGGAAGGGACCATCCCAACACAGTATGTGAATGCACACTTAGACACCACACAGCACTGGTACGTGACTCATGGAGCCCTAGAAGATTCTGTGTAGAGAAGATGGGGAAAAATGTGCAGGTTTGCAAGGTCTGAGATTCCTTGGGCTTTTCCTGCCTTTTTCTTTTGCTTAAGGGATGGACAAGGAGCTGAGATTTATGACCCTTATTAAAGAAAAAAATGTGCCTTGCTAGGGTGGGGACACTTGGTTTCTGCAGTCTCTCTCTTTCTCTCTCTCTCTCTTTTCTCTGCGTTTTTAACAAAACCAAACCAAAACGAACTGATGGGTTTGTAATGGGAGTTTGTTTGTTGCTGGAGAATGCTACTTTGCATGCTTTTTTTCTCTTGCAGGGTATGTTCTGTTTTGTGCTTTTCCTTTTAGAAGCTACTAAAGGGTGTTGGGGATACTTCTGACTATTATGAAGGCCAAAAGGTAACAATATTGTTCTAGGAAATGAGCATAAATGCATTCCAGTGATGCTGTAAGGCATACATGCTGTCTTTTTTTTCCTTGTAGGCCTGTTGACTGGGGCTGCTTTTAACCCTTTCATATTTGCAGAGAATGCAGCCGTGTGACAGTAACTGAACATTGGTCCAAAGTCTTTCCAAAAGGTCAAGGTTCACAAGGTGAGATATGATATTTTGAGCATGAATTTGTGTTAATTTGAGGATCTGTTCAGACACAGACTGACAGTGGATTGGTACCCTGGAGGTAATATTGGGTGGAGAGTGGAGGAAAAATACTCTCAATGTTAGCCAAGTTTAATGGGATTAGAGTGACTTTATGATAGTGTTGCTATCAAGGTGAAATCAGAATGACTTCATTAAATCGCATGTGGCTGGTCATTTAGAAGAGGCAGGCCTGAAAAGAAGCAAGTTTAAGAGAATGGTAGGCGTCAGGGCCTTGTGGGGAATGCACTGTTTTGCATAAGAGTGAAGCAGTACACATGTAGCATTTTCCCGATGATTACAAAACAAGGGAAGGACTTTGCCAAATCCAGGCAGCCTAGCCACCTTTTGGGGATTTGAGGAGTCTGAAGGTAGATTTGCCTTTTGTTCATTTATCACCTTTCTTTTTACCTTGCTCTCTGTGTTAACCTGAAAGGCTTTTCACTCTGAGTCAAGTGGTGGAATGGCTTTTATTGATTTGGGGGGCTGTTGACGGTGAGGTTGCCATTGGATTATTTGTGGCATACATTTTAATGTGGAATACTTAATGCAATGCCAGGAGGAGACCCGGTAGTCCGGCTTCCTCTGTGTAAAGATGCCTGTTAACTCAAAGGTTTACAGCAGTGGATGGTAGAAAATCTCCAATGCCTTAGAAGATGACAGTTCTATTTGAGCTGGCATTTTTATGCATCCTCCAAAACCAAAAGAGGTTTTAGAAAAGAGAGAAGCAGCAGTAATGAGTGGTAGCAAAGTAAAGAACAAAGGCAGTGAGAGCTTACAGGGGAACACGAAGCATTTCGCCTTGGGGTTCCTTGTGAAAAGAACTGCAACTTTCCCAAACAGGAAACCAGCAGCTCCAGAATCAAATCCAAGATGATCTCAACCACAGATAGAACTAGTTCTGTCTTCTCGTTTGGTGAAAGTACAGTCAAGGGGAGCCCATAGAAGACATGCTTGAAAACAATTTTCTCCCCTACTTTGTAGAGGGTATTTTGTTCTTCTTTGCATTCAGCAGAATAGTCTTTTCAGAAATGCCGAGGGTCATAGAATGGGTTGTGTGCTGGCAGTTGATGGGCAGAATATCTGCAGTGAAGGGTGTCAAGTATGCAAGAGTTTTATTGTTGAAATTTTTTTCATATGATTTCAGAGCATCCAGCATGTGATAAAAGTGGCGAAAGAGAAACAACAGTGCGTGGTTAGCTCAGAATACTTTGTGTGGTATTTAATAGAGATAAATGTAATCTCGGACTGATAGACCAGTAAATAGCTTATGTGATGGAACAAAATTCTTTACAAATCACTGTGCGAAAATTGGTTTTCAATTCTACAGCATTTTTCACTGCCAGAGGTTCTGTGTCTGAATGTGGCAGAAATCTGCTTGCAAAGCAGATCCCAGTCCACGTTGCATGATGTGCTATTCCTGCTTTTCTGGTGCCAACTAAAACTCAGATGGCTAATATGATAAACCTTAATTAGCTTAGTACTGTAAGCTGTTTTATAATTGAGTCCTTCACTCCTGTCTTTAGAAAGTCAGTGATTTTTATTTAACTTTGACAGCTAACCCCTTGCAGTGACTGTTTCTCGATAGGATGTTTAAAAGCCTTTTTTGTAAGGCGTGGCATGTCCCAGAATGTTCTGGTTTACTCTCTGTGGTTTTTTAGCTTTGTTACTCCCCCTCCCCCCAGAAGGCTCCTGGAAAATAGCATTTGCTTTGCACGCAGGCCCGTCTTTCCACTTTCCAGCTGCAAAGAGCCGTTACAGGTCGGAGAGCTGGTTCTCCAGGGCTGCAGTCAGGAGCTCATCTTGGCTGGAGGTTTGTCTCAGGTGGCGATCTCACGCAGGGCTCTGAGGATGTAGCAGGCCCAGGTCTCCCCAGAGAGGAACAGAGTTTTCTGGGCTCAGGAATGTGTGGAAGCCACAGCATCCTCTTTCCCAGAAGCGCCAGGTGGGAGCAGGGTGGCACCCACACTTGGAGTGGGGGCCTGCGCCTTGCTGTCGCTGTCCCTGTCGCCACGCGGGTGGCCACACCCGGAGCCCAGGGCCTGGTGAGGATTGCCTGCGGCGGTCTCCGAGGACGACTGACGGGCCATCCCCTCTGGAGGAGGAATGTATGGGTTTGGCTGAGACGGGTCCACTGGAAAGAAAGTGTCACTGGGTGGTGAACCTTTGCTTGTTTTTATTATTTGCCTACTTAGAATCACTTTTCCCATGTTAAAGAACGTTGGATCCAGGGTTTTTAGACCTCTCAGCCTCCTGGTTTAGAACTCTAGTGTGCACATGCTCCCTGTCTCTCTCTCTCTCTTTTTTTTTTTTGCTCTTTTCTCATGAAGAGATTCTGCACCTCCATCCACCTTGACTCCCGTTTAAAGGAGTGTCTAGGAAGGCTGCAACCAACACGTGAATGAAGTTTTCTGCAGATACCTTTGACTAGCATGAATTAGAACTTCAGGGTTTGTAATCTCCCTTCCCCCTTTATGTCTTCCCCTGAAATGCTTTCCCGGGCTGTGCCGTGGGGTACTGTCGGTCTGCCCTTGGAGTTGAATGACCTTCCCCATGTCCTTGGTGGAACTCCCTTTAGCTGTTCACAGCTGCAGCAGAGGTTGCCCCCCTGTGGAGCCTCACAAAGGTTGCCAGCACGGGGGCAGCAGGAAGGATCTGGGGAAGATGGGGTGTTGCCCCTCCCCCCATTCCCCTAACATCTCTTCCTCATCAGTTCAGTACAGCAGCAACAAAATAATAACAACAGCCACTGGTAAAGGTCAAGGAAATCCACACCTTTGTGTTAATTATACAGGCATCACCTCAGCGATATCGTGGGTCTGGGTTCCAGGCCATCATGATAAAGTGGTTATCGCAGTAATCACTCGAATAAGCAAGTCACTCGAATTTCTTGTTTTCTTGGTACATATACAAGTTATGTTTACACTATAAACTGCGAAGTGTGCAGTCGCATGTCTAGAAAAACGATGTACGTTATCGTTGTTAAAAAATACTTTATGGCTGAAAAAAATGTTAACTATCATCTGATGGTACACAGTTGCCACAAACCTTCAGTTTGTAAAAACAGTATCCGTGAAGTGCAGGAAAGCAAAGCGCAGTCAAAGGAGCTATGCCTGTATTTGGCGTATAGTCTTTAACTGTGTCATGGTTAAATAATTAACTTTTTTTTAACTTTTATATTTACATACAGTAGAATTTACTCTGCAAGTGTATAACTCTACAGGTTTTGTCAAGTGTGTAGCACTGTGTACACGCCACCACTATTGATGGGGACTAGTTCCGTCGCCTGAAAAATTTTCCTCCTGCTGTCCCTTTGTAGTCAGACTCTTCTCCACTCCAGCCCCCCGGCAGCCACCGATTTGTTCAGTCCTCATATTTGGTCTTTTCCAGGATGCCATACAGATGGCTTCTTTCACTTATCAAGTGCGTTTGAAAAGCGCCATGTTGTTTTGTGTACCTAGGCTTGGTTCTTTGTTGTATGGCCGAGTTGTGTAGACCTCTGTATGGATGTACCAAGGTTTGTTTCTCTGTTCTCCCACTGAAAGACAATAGGGTTATTTCCAGTATTTGGTGGTTGGGAATAAAGCTGCTATAAACATTTGCATACAAGTTTTTGTCTGAACGTAAGTGTTTACGTGTCTTTGGCAAGTACTTAGGAGTGAGACGGCTGGGTCCTATGGTACGTAGGTAAGAATTAGAAGTTAGAGTGAAAGTAAATTTAGCTGGTCATAGCTCACAAGGAAAGATCTAGCCTTGTCAGCTGCAGTTAAGACTTCCCAAGGAAACTTTTCATAGCAAATGTTATCTGAAGACACAGGAGAGATGTTCATGATAATAGACTACTAGGTAACAGGATGACAGGCTTTATAACCCAGAACTAATCGGAATTAGCCAAAAGTGGAAACACGAACCTGCAAGTGGTAAAATAGCCTTGATTTCCTTCTGCAGGTATTCCTAATCTCTTCAGAAGCATTTGGCAGTTTAATTTTTACATTTGTCTTCAGGTTCCATAAAACACCAACCTGTAACAGAATTGAAACTTTGGAAAGGGGTACGAAAGATCTCTGTTGAAATCTTAGCTCCATGAAGAACTTACCATTGGTTATAATTTGTCTGATTTATTGACTGTCAAAATATCAGTCTTATTTTAACATTTGAAGTTATTATTTAGCTTTTGTGCCTTTTAAAGAAGTGAAAATATTTAAGGAGTTTCAAAGCAGTGAGGTAGGGAGATTTTGGAAGCAGATTTATTTATTTTTTTAGAGGATAAAGTCATGTTCTGGATCAGGAAGAACAAATAGACTGAGGTTATTGTGTTGTAGAGGGAGGGAGGGGAGCCCGAGAAGTGGGAATCAGTGTTAACTTGGGGATTATTTCATCCACGTAGCAGATACTGCATGTTTAGTAAGCACCAGACGTTGTGCTAGGCACTGGGAGGACCGAGGGAAAAGGAATCCAGAGAGAAGAGTCTAGTGGGAAGTAGCCTACAGATGCTATGATAGGAATGTGAATGGGCCACCTAGTGCCAAGTGTGGAGGGAGGAGCCCTGGAAGAGGTGGCTTCTGAGCTGGACCGTGAAAAACCAGTAAGAATATGTAAGGCAGGCAGAGACTTGGGGGAAGAGCATGAGAGCCCGATGGAGCAGCGTGTGGAAAGGCCCTGGGAGAGCTTGGTGTCGCAGGTGGGGATGGGAGAGTGGGGTGGGCGTGGGAGAGTAGGAGATGAAGCTAAGAGGCCAACAAGGGCCAGGCTTTCGAAGGTCATTTTATACCGTCCATTCCAGGGTGGGCTTCCCTGTGTAGGCAGCAGAGGCAGAAAGACTTGTAATGACAAAGGTCCTGGGGCAGTACCACGAGTATGGAATGAGGGCTCTTCAGGCTGGAGGCAGGGATGTCAGAGGGGGGCCCTCACGACAGTAGGAGAGAGGAGGAGGGCTCGGTCTGAGGCATTGCCGTGGGGCTGCGTCTGGGGCAGGTGTGTGTGTATGTGTGCTGGTCCCTGATTAGATACAGGACATGAGGGAGGGGGAGGAGCAGAAGATGCTTCCTGAGGTTACTTGCCACCTGTTACTTCTGTCTCTGAGATTCAGGAGGCAGAAAAGCCTTGGGAGGTGGAGGTGTTGATACAATGAGTTCAAGTTTGGGTTGTATTGCCCACGGGGTGTCCTTTGCCTCCCAGATCTGTTTGAGCTGGAGGTCTAGATTGGGAGCAATTTATATAGAGCAGAGATGATAGAAAAAAGGCATGATAAGATGTGCGTTTTGGCTCCCAGAAGATAATGGTTTATATAGTAAAAAGCATGAATGAAGGGGAGGTGGGGGCTGAAGAACTTAAGATGCATACTTCAGGAAGTTGGAGGGCAGAACGTTTCCAGAAAGGCAGACCACGATGTTAGCAGCGAACACCTGCAGACAGCGCAGTCCATTGTGGCGGCCTTTCCATACATTTAGTGCTGAGACGATGAGGTGAGCTGTATGCTGTTGTCTCCGTGGTGCAGGTCAGGAAACTCAGGCCAACATCCTGGCCAAGGTCTGCCAGCTCAGAAATGGTGGTGGAATTAGAATTTGGAGCCGCCTCCTCACCTCTAGGCTCTTCGGCCTTGGGGGCAGGGGGAGCACGAGGTGGGGGGCGACAAGGGGAAACCATGGACGGTGCCTGGAGGGAGGAGCCGAGAGAGACACAGTAGGGGCTGAACAGCGAGGGCCCGGAAGACGCTCAGGTTGGGAGTGGCCGGTGAGGACGGTGGAGGTGAGCATGTGTCGTGGAGAAGTTGGAGGCACAGTAAAGGGCCTTTGTAATTAGCCAGGGTCTGCTGACCTTAGTCATCGCGGGAGTGGAGAATCTGTATCTACACCAGAGACAGACGGTGCTAGGAACAGCGTGTCGGAAAGAAACGTTTTTTTCTGGGCACAGGGGTAAGGTTCAAATTGTGAGAAGGAATAAAGAGGTGTTTTTGTTTCATTTATTCCTTGAAAAGGATAAGAAAAAGTAAATTGAAAGTAGTGTTGAGAAAAATCTTTTGTTCTAACAAATAAACACAGTTTAAAGAATTCTTTGAGTCATCTTCTACAGACAGGAAGTTCTAAATTCTGCCTGTTAGAATGAGGGGGGTCAAGAATTATATTAAAAAAAAAAAAAAAGAATGGGGGGGAGAGCAAATCCTACTTAATCTAAATATGGAGACTGACATAAGTAATTTTTAGACAACCTCTGCGTGGCCTCCTTAGCTGTCCCAAGTATTCCCCACCAAGTATCCTCTAGTCGTTAGGAGCCCCAAATGCAGGTTTTGTTTTCAGTCAGATATTACCACAACTACATAATTGGAGATTCCGAGCACCTTGAAAGATTCATAGAGACCTAAAGGTGACGTCAAGGTGGCGAAGTTCTTGAATGTCTTCTCAAGTCAGCCTTTCCTTTTAGGGAACCAAACTCCTGCTGACTCATGCGTCTAGTAATGGGTATTGATTTTGGTAATTTTCTTCTGTGGGGAGCAGATTCTTTCTAGGTATCTGAGCAGTAAGAATTCTTGAAAAACTTCTAGGTAAGAAAATTCACAGCTCTGTGTTTAAAAAAAAAAATCACAAGGCTGGAAATACGTTAAATATTTACAGTTGTCTCCTCATTTTCTACAGTGGGCCCGAGTTGCGGCGGGGAAGGGGGATGTTCAGCAGGTAGTTAATAGCACGTTTGGAACCAGAACCCAGCACCCTAGACTGCTAGTCTAAGACTGTTGTCATCATTACTTTCTCTCTGCCTTCCAAAATTTCTCATATATATATTTTTTAATTAATTTTATTTGTATTTTATATATTTATTGGCTGTATTGGGTCTTTGTTGCTGCACACAGGCTTTCTCTAGTTGCGGCGAGCAGGGGCTCCTCTTTGTTGTGGTGCGTGGGCTCCTCATTGCCGTGGCTTCTCTTGTTGCGGAGCACAGGCTCTAGTCTAGGCACGTGGGCTTCAGTAGTTGTGGCACATGGACTCAATGGTTGTGGCTCACGGGCTTAGTTGCTCCACAGCATGTGGGATCTTCCTGGAGCAGGGGTCGAACCGTGTCTCCTGCATTGGCAGGTGGATTCTTAACCACTGCGCCACCTAGGAAGCCCCCTTATATGTTTTTTTTAATAAATTTATTTATTTATTTATTATTTTATTGGCTGTGTTGGGTCTTTTTTTGCTGTGCATGGGCTTTCTTCTTAGTTGCAGTGAGTGGGGGCTACTCTTCGTTGCAGTATGTGGGCTCCTCATTGCTGTGGCTTCTCTTGTTGTGGAGCTCGGGCTCTAGGCATGTGGGCTTCAGTAGTTGCAGCACATGGGTTCAATAGTTGTGGCTCACGGGGTCTAAAGCGCAGGCTCAATAGTTGTGGCGCACGGGCTTAGTTGCTCCGTGGTATGTGGGATCTTCCTGGAGCAGGGATCGAACTGTGTCCCTTGCATTGGCAGGCGGATTCTCAACCACTGCGCCACCTAGGAAGCCCTCTTATATGTTTTTGATGGTATAAAGGCGAGCTCGTACTTGTAGTCCTTACATCATGTGAACCTGAGAGCCTGAATTATTCAAATGAACCCTCACACAGGTACTCATTGACAATTTTGCTGATTTAACATAGCAAGAGTGGGGGAGGTAGTTTGAGGTCTCTAGCTTGAGAACTGGGTATGCCTAGTGTTCTACTTAAATCTGGATGGTAAGGCCATGGAGATTTTCGGTTGCCTTTGGCTAGCTCTCTGTGATCTACACCTGTCTGCCCAGCTCTCAATGGTATAAACCTGTATTCTGCCACTGGCTAGCTGTGGGACCTTGAGCAGGTTACTTAAATTCTAAGCCATGCTTTTCTTGAGGGTGGTTTTGAAGATTCAATGCATGTGAAGTGCTTAGTGGGGTGCTCGGTGAGTCTTCCCTGAAATGTTAGCTATCCTGTGTTCCTGCGCCTTCCTGTTTTAGGGGAATGGCTTTAGCCCTGACATTCTCTTTTCTGTCTTGGAGGGTGGTGTTTCTTCTTTTCTTTTACCTCCTTAATCCGTAGTGATTTTCGTTTTTTGGAGGATGGGGCAGGCATGAAAGCATACATGGTGAGTGTCACCTGCCTTGTCTGTAGGTTTTCAGTTACAGCTGCCCTATATCTGATGAAAAGGGGCGGAAATCTAGGCAAGAGTACTTGTTCCTACTTGGCTGCACTGAATCAGTAGCCAGAAATCTTGGACGAATTTTGTAGTTATAATCTTAAACTTCAATTGTCTTTGCTCCCAGAAAAATTCAGCCCCATCAGTGAGTGGCCAGAGTCTGGGTTGTCTGTCTGTTGGTGTAATTTGTGTCAACCAGAATTTAAAAACAAGCAGAATTTGATCGTGAATATGCGGCAGGTAGCTTGAGTCTCTTCCATCCCTTTCCTGCCCACTTTTGCTTGACAGTGACCAGATAGTCCAGTCATGCACACTGGGACTCGAAGGTGATGGAAGATCGAGTGGAGATGGGATCCCAGGGATCTTTGTGTCTAGAACTGCCCTGTCCACCGTGGCAGGCACCTACCACACGTGGCTTTTGAGCGCTTATAATGTGGCTAGTCGTAACTGAGATGGGCTGTAAGCACAAACTATACACCAGGTTTTGAAGACTTATACAAAAAAGAGGAAGTAAAATGTCTCAATAGTTTTTTAATATTGATTATATGTTGAAAGGATATTTTGGATAATTTGGTTGAATAAAATTTATTATTAAAACTTATTTCACACCATTCTCCCTGCCCCCCCCCCCCTTTTTTTTGTTTTAAAAGTAGGAATAGAAAATTTAAAACTGTATTTGTGGTTTTCATTCTCTTTCTATCAGACATGCTGGTCTGCATTGTTGGACAGTTAAACAGATTTAACAGTGAAACTTCTGTGCTGCCGGTGGTGTTCACAGTTGCTGATATTGAGTCCCTCTTTTGGTTGAAATAGTTAAGAGTAAGAACTACCTTCGGGTCTCCTTGTTAGAGAAACTTGTTCTCCCCTAGTTTGGGCTCCCTGTCTCCCTGGGTTACGGGGTTTAAACATCC
Organism: Hippopotamus amphibius kiboko; assembly: GCF_030028045.1. Taxonomy (NCBI): domain Eukaryota; kingdom Metazoa; phylum Chordata; class Mammalia; order Artiodactyla; family Hippopotamidae; genus Hippopotamus; species Hippopotamus amphibius. Next base: position 98,967,246 of record NC_080196.1, read on the forward strand.
ATGCTGGGTTGGTGTCTGCTTCCGATTGGAAAGGGAACCAGCGTTTACTGCAAGTTTACCATGTGCTGGATGTCTGGACACTGACTGTCCCCTGAAAGGTCTGACATCCCCAGTGAGACTTGGAGAGGTTAAGTGACCAAAGATGGCAGCACTGGTGAGTGACCGAGCTCAGACTTGGGCCGTTCTTCCCGGCTTCCTGCTGCATTTCCCTACCTGCTGCTGCTGTCCTGTACCTGTGGCCACTGCTGTCCTATACCTGCAGCCCCTCCTGGGTGCCCTTGTTGCCCAGATAGGACTTCTCACGCTTTAATTCGCATACAGATCACCTGGGGATCTTGTTGAACTGCAGATAATGATTCAGTAAGACTGGTCCAGGCCCAAGAGTCTGCATTTCTGACAAGCTCCCAGGTGGTGATGATCTGTTGGCCCGTGGACCACACTGGGTAGTGGGGGTCTCCACTGCTTCCCTTGGTTTCAGACCTGCTGCCTCTGCTTCCAGAGTGATCGGATTCTCCAGGCCTTGCCTTGACTGTGGGAACCCACCTTCGATTTGCATGTGGTGCCAGTGAGTGCAGTTGGGGTCAGCTCTGGTTTTCGGCCGTGGATGCCCAGTCTGGCATGAACACTGATTTCTGGGCACACAGGATCTGACTGGATCCTCAGTGTATCCTTGTTCCCACATACCTGCATTACTCCAGCTTTATTACCTTGCCCCCTTGGCGTCTGTAACCTGATGAGACAGAAGGTAATTTTAATATTGAGATGAGATCTAGGAGATTCATGGCAGAGGTACCCGTTTTAAGTCATTGTGATGAAGACTCAGGCCTTAAATCAATACGTAGGAATGACCGTGCCACGTTTGGTTCAGGGACTCGGAATCTGATGGGAGGTGAGGACTCAGAGCTGTGAGTCGGCCACTGTTTCTGCCTCCACGCACGACAAGGAATCGGGTGACTTGTGGCTTTTCCTTAGAGTGGGAGTCCTAGGGGAGCCGCCGCACAGAGTGGGGTTGAAGAATGGCTAATCAGCACCACCTGCTTGTCTAGCACAGGCTGACGGCAACCACCCTGGAGTCCTTGGGTCCAGATGTCCTGGGGAAGGTCACTCTGGGGCCTGAGCCAAATGAGAAATTTTGAGTTCTAGCAAGGAGTTTGGTGTATTATATGTTTGAACTGTAAGAGACGACAAAACTGTAGTGAGGGTGTTTTTAAACTTGGGGGTGTACATTGATTAAATGGATAAAGTGGTGTCTGTTACATGAGATAGTTTGCCATCCCCATCTCTCTACAAGAAGGCCTCCCGTCTCACAGAAATCCTAGTTGAGTTCTTATTGGGTGTTTGGACACAGAGTCTATGATACGCAGATCCAGCACGTTGAATATGATTTATTAATTGTGGCTAAATCTGTCAGCTCCCTGTTTTGTGCAGAATCCCTGCCTGGGGTGGTGGGGATATGTGTCTTGGGCCTGTGAGTGTGTCTGCTGTGGCATCCCATTTCCGTGCGGGGAGCAGGGGCAAGGCTGGGCGTTCAGGACGGGCACGGCCACAGAGACAGCCCTGGAGAAAAGGGTTGGGACCGTGGGTGTTAACCTGAGTTGGGAGTGAGTTCAGGATGCAGTGGGGTGGTAAGTCAGAAGCCTCACTGGAGCGTCCTAGGAGTGAGGGTCAAAGACTAGGCGGGTAGATGTGCAGAGAACGTCAGAAGGCAAAGCAAAGATGGCTGGTCCCCAGGCCAGTGAGCTGAGCCCGAACCAGGAGTACACGGCATGCAGACCGATGGGCACGTAAGAGTGCGGGACCACAGGTGTCAGGAGATGGGCCCCACCTCTGTGCTCAGGAGGGCTCCACGGGATGATTGTGGCGTGAGTGAACAGATGAATGGGTGAGGACAGTGTGAGAATAAGTGCGCCTGGTCCCGGATAACTGAATCAGAACCAGCCTTACAAAGTGGCCTTCACTTGGGATGGTTGGCCAAGGACAGCTCAGGCGGCCAAGGTGAGGAGGTGGATTGGGAGAGGCAGTAGCTCCTTGAAGGCAAGATTCGCGTGGGAAGGCATTGCGACACTGGATTGCTGGCGTTTGCTTGACTTTAGAGGACACACAGTCAGGATGTGGGTGTTTAGAGCAACACAGTAAGAAAGGGAGCTGATTATTAGGCCACAGCTGCTGCCAGGGGGACCCGAAGCTAGGAGCTCAGACATCGTCTTGCTCTAAGCTTATTCTGTGATCTTTTCAGGACCACGTGTCCTCAGTTCTCTCTTTGCGCCTCCCTGTTGGTACAGCTGCTTTCTTTTCCCTGAGTACGTGGCTGACAGCCCCTGTGTCCCCATGTCCTCATTGAAGCCACTGGTGGGCATCACCTGTATTCCTCAGTCTCTCTGCCAGTTCTCAAGACCAAAAACCTCATTGGTCCTGGTCTCTTCAGCTGCAGCTTGGAGGGCAGGGTTACTGCTGACCCTAAAAGGGGGACAGTTGTCTCCGAGGAGCTGGCCGGTGGGCCTGTGAAACACCCCTGAGGAGCGTCTGCTACAGCAGGCATTGTAAAGGCAGATGGATGCAGTGTTAGCTATCTGGTGTGTCTGGCCCAGGCATTCCCCGTTGTACAACGTGGTGCTTTCTAGCGAATCTCATCGTAAGAGCAAAATGTGGCAGCTGCCTTTGTTCTCACATTGGCAGACCATTAAGTGGATGAGTAAAAGCAATGAAAATATGAGCTGCTTGTGTTTATTAGCGAAGTTCAACAAGCTGTAGGCCAAAAGGGGGCAATGAAGGGGGCTGCCTTTTATAGGATGTGCTCGTTCGTAAATGAAGATGGTGCTGTTACCCAACTGTTGGGTTTTTCAGTCGGGATGGGTTTTCCTCGGTTTGTCCCATCTTTCCTCTGTCCTCTCCGGCCTGGAGCTCGGGCTTGCTGTGTGACTACGCTGTTTAGGGAGTGCCGCCTGTAGCTTTGCCATAGTTCATTATTGTCAGGAAGTAACTTACCCAAAAGCGAAGTGCGCGTGTGTCCTTTTCTGATAGCCTCACTTGGCTCCTGAAGGCAGAGGTGGGAGGAAATATACAAAAAAGGAAACATTGCATGGAGGTAGAGGTTCCAGGAAAGATAAACGTTGGGTGCAGTTTTGAAAAAATAGAGGGATGGAGTTTTACAAAAAGGGAAAGAAGATCCAAGGAGGGAAACGATGGGAAAGCTCAGCACTTGGCACGAGAAGAGAACGTGTCCAGAGGACACTGAGCAGAGTCTTCAGGCTGAGACAGAGATTTTGAGGCAGGAAATGACTCAACGATTAAGAGTTGCAAGGCAGATAGCTAAAGGGTGACTTAGGCACTGTGGGAAAGGGCAGTGAGGGAAACCGTGTCAGCTTGGAGCCACTTTGGATTTCTGAGGCGTTAGGCCTCACAGCAACCCTGACAAGCGGGTGGCCTTAACCCATTTCATGCCTGAGGCACTGGAGGCCCTAAGAGTGAACAGACAAGCCAGGCGGAGCAGCCGGTCCGTGTTGGAGATGGCTTTCCTACCTGGGTCTTTTGGACCTGAAGTCTACAGCCTGTATGTTCTTCAGTATAGCAGCCAAGGTGTATGAGTTCTTTTGAGTGCAGAAATGGACTCTTTTCTCTATTTACTCAAAAATCCCAAAAACAGTATGTTTAGTTTTCAGTATTTGCTCCATAAATGTGTAGCACGTGCTGCTTGTCTGAGGAATGCGCTGGACCTGGGGCACTGGAGGTGGGGGAAGCTGGCCGAATGGCTGGAGGCCATTGTTCACGCCTCACACTCAGGGTCTCTCTCGGGTGTGTAGGTGTGCATCTGAGGACTCTCATAGGGAGGGGTGGGGGTGTGTGATGTGAATGCATGAATGTTTGGCGCCCCTCTTAGGTGTATGTCCATTTGGCAAAATGCAAGTCTGGTTTAGCTGTCCAGTGTTAACTTGGGAAATGATTAAACACATAGTTTAGCACTTGAGTAATAATCATTAGGCTTTGCTGGTTTTGATTTAGATGACTCATAGATTTTAAAGAAAATTTCTTTTCCTGCTCATCTTGGGCATTAGGATATTGTTGACCTCTGTTGGAGTTTCACATTTAACCATAACTTCTTTGGTTACACAGTGCTCTAATTTCAGGTCGTTGAGGATAGGAAAATTTTGTTCTCTGTTGGCCTCTTCGAAGACCTTGCTGGGCTGTGTTTCTGCAAGAGGCACTGGAGTGAAGGATGCTCGTTATTAAATCCATGTAGTTGTTGGGAATTCTGGTGGCATCTATGTCCTTATCCTCTCCTGTTTGGGGGCATCAGAGTTGTGGCCGAATTTCTTCTAGGGCTTTCCCTATGCTAGAATCCTATCACTGACCTCGTTTTGATGTTTTAATAACTCATATTAATATGTACTTACTATTGACATATTCCAGGTATTATAGACAGCACCTACCTGGATTGTTTTATTTAATCCTCACAATAACTCTGTAGGGGTAGATCTTACTATCTGTTTTCTGCTCAAGAAAACAGAAGCTTAAAGAAGTAACTTGCTCAGAATCGTGTAACTTTTAAAGGGCCGAGCCGGGACTCACTCCAGTTTGTCTTATTCCAAAGCCCAGGCTTTTAACCACCACAACGTACTGTGGTTTATAGGTGTCGCTTCTAAGCTGATCAGTGGGAGGCTCAAATGTCTTTGAGGTTCAAAGCCACGGCTTCTGGACCAACCAGTATTTCTCTTGTCAGGATCCGGGAGTCATGTCTTGTTTGCTGCCTGACACTGATGTGACTGTGGCTACTGAGAGTAGGTGAACATTAAGAGAGAACCTTGGTTTCCCGATTTTTCTTCCTTGACCGTAAATATGTGTGCCTCCCTGTGCGCATGTGCATTTGGCAACACAACTAGCCTCTTCTTGGCAATGCTTGTAGAACCAGCCAAACGCTGTTTTTATTATCATTTCTGTGGCATTAACATTAAGGCAGAGTCCCTTTAGAAATACCACCTTCTTGTTCTTCTTCCATATTTGGAGATTTGTTCTCTTGTTCTTTCCTTAAGTCATCTTGGGTCAATGCCGAGGTGCCCCTGGAGAGGAAGTACCAAGAAAAACATGGAGGTAGAATTGTTCAGAAATATGGGCAGGAAGGATCTGCCTCACACTGGGCTCCAGAACTCCTGTTTTCTAATACCATCTTCCAAGGAGAATGATTGATTAGACCTTATTTCAGGTATGTCCCAGAGATGTCTCACCCTGAAAGCTTCCAGCATCAGATAAGCTTGGGTAGTGTTCCCAGTCTGGGCATTGGATCCCATAATGAAGTTTCATACTAGAAGTTCACGTCAGCACTTTCAAGTTAAGAGAAGCCTTGGGAAAAGGAAGGGTGTGTGTGTGTGTGTGTGTGTGTGTGTGTGTGTGTGTGTGTGTGTGTGTAACCCGGCACTTCCCACATTCCTCTGTGTGTGTGTGTGTTTAATCCAACATTTCCCAAATTCCTAGACTGTAGAATCCCTTCTTTCCCCTTTTTGGTGGAAAATTGAATAACAGGAGGAGCATCCGTGGGTGACCATTGTTCCAAGCTGTTGGTTATCTTTGGTGAAATTAGTGAAAAATGAGAGAGGGCCTTGTGAGAAATAACAGAGAACGTCCTCCTTCTCCTCCTTTTAATATAACACAGCATTGGACAAAATGATATAATTAATTCTCTTTCTCTGTGTTTTTCTGTTTTCTGTCTACTCCAGGAAGAGAACTTTAAGTGAGTTTACCTTTAAAGTCAACAGCCAGTAGACATGCTGTGAATGATAACCTTGGGGGGCTGCTCTCAGTCATGTTTTATAGATGAAAGTGCTGCATTTCATAAATCCAGAAGTGCCTCAAGTGAATTTGGTATCTAGCAAGACTAGGCAGTGGCCTCATTTTGGAGTTCAGGACCAGTTGTGATAACCCTGTGGGGAGCCCCTTTGTCCAGACCCTTCCTCAGTTGGTGGGAGAGAAAAGGGGGGGACGGAGCTGGAGTGGTGATGCCACCCACTCCAGGCTGGGAGGAGGCTCTGGCATGGGTGCCCGAGGGGAGCAGGTTTATTGTGATCTTAGGAGGACTAGGTCTTGGTGGGAGGAAAACAGGTGATAAGGGGAAGGTCTGGTCTGTTGATGCAGAGCAGGGGTTTGGGGTTTTCAGCCTCAGCGCTAGTGATGTTTGGGGCTGGGTGGTTCTTTGTTGGGGGGCTGTCCTGTGCAGTGCAGGATGTTTAGCAGCGACGCTGACCTCTACTCACTATCCCACTGGATACCAGTAGCACCCCTCGCCCCTCTCCGAGCTGTGCCAACCAGAAGTGTCTCCGGACGTGGCTAAATGTCCGTGGCGGTGGAGGAGGGGCAAAATCACCCCAGCTGAGAATCACCGACTCACAGCCTTGTAGCGAGGACAACACTTCAGAACTTGGGTAGTAAAAATTCTGAAAGAAAGACCTCTGAGGGAAGCCAGTGAGCACGTGTGCCTGGACCGTCAATTCCCTAGAGAACCCCTAGTGCTCCCTCATGCTTTCTAATACTGAAAGTCTCCAAAATGTTTGCAAATAGTTTCGGTTTAAGTATTTAAAATAAAAAAGTTTCTGGTAAAATGAATACGAAACAGCAAAAAATAGAGCCCCCGGTTTGATGGGAGCATTTCAGGGACAAAGGCTTCCGTGCAGGATTTAGGGTTTTTGTGCAAAAACGTAGAAGGCTTATTCAGGTGCCAAAGGAAAATTACTTTGAAGTTCTCCTGTCTGTACTCAAAATATCACCTCTAATTTAGAAAATCTATACTTTGCTTCAAGCTAGAATTATAGAGATGCTACTGAAAAGTGTGGCATTTATAAAATGCCGAAGGAATGCTTCTAAAGCCTTCATGAGTTTTTTCTCTTAAACCAGGATCTTTTGTTTTCAGTACTAAAATGGGTATGTGATTTCTTAGTTTTGAAATAGTTGGAATTCACCAAACACAAAGCATTTTATATCCAACTAATAGCAAAGAAATTTAGAAGCTTTCTTCTTGCTCTCTCATCTTTGAAACTTTGAATAACCCACTTCAAGCAGAGGCTGTATTGAATTTTTCTGAAGTCAATTAATGGTGGCAGATTTAGCCCAGACCCTTGCAGTATTTCTGTAAACTCATTGACAAATTAGTGAATTGCCGGCACAGGGGCCTTTTAGTTAAAAGAATGTGGAATGTCCAGTGGGAGATAGAGTGCTTGCAAGAGGACCTTTGACAGACTTGCCAAGGTCGGTGATTCTGACTCCCCGAGTTCATAGGAAATTTCAACTTTCATCTGCTTCCCTGTAGATATGAGATTCTGAAAATGCTTCGGTGGATGAACTTAGAAAAACATTCTACCCCCGTCTTCCTTCCCCTGCTCTTTCTAGATTCAAGTGTCAGATGTTTAATGTGAATCCTAAGCCTTTCTATGAATTTTACATCTCTATAAATTTTACATATCTATGCATATAAACATGTAAAATGCAGTATGCTTATTTTTTCTTTTTAATTTTAATGTAGTTTCTATATTGTTTTAGGACCTGATTTTTTTTCTCCCCTCACTAAATGGTGTACCTTGACTGTTTTGTGTCAATATCTATAGTAGCTCTACCTTACCTTTAATGAGTGCATAGCCCTCCATTAAAAAGGATGTACTGTAAATAATGTGAATGTACTTAAACATTTTTAAGTGTACACTTCAATAGTGTTAAGATGGTAAATTTTATGTTATGTGTATTTTACTGCAATTAAAAAAAAAGGATGCACCATAATTGATATAATCATTTCTCTGCTGATGGACATTTACATGTTTTCCAGTGTTCTGCTGTATTAAAATAATTCTGCACCAAACATTTTTGTACTGATGCCCCTCGCTTTGAAAGATTTTATTTCTTTGGTTTAAAACTTTGCACCTGTGCTCTAAGATCAGTGACGTGTCTTCCAGATACAGCAACTAGGATCCTTGCCCTTCTTTCCCTTGGGAGTTGCTAAGGAAAGAGCAGGTTTTTCCTTCTGGACTGTAAGAATTTCTTGGCTGTGAATGTGCTGTTGGAGAGAGAATCCCATAGTTCGTAATCTCCTCAGCTGAAGGTTTTCTTTCATAAAACTTGGGGGGTGTCTGGGCAAGCCCTTGCCTTGAGCACCTGTTTACTGTCTCACTCCAGGTATCTGCAGAGATAGTCAGCCCAGGTAGATGACCTGGTTCCCAAAGGCATTCCTGGAGGTGAAATGAAGGCCACCACCCCTTGGGAAGACCAGATGACTGAGTTTTGATAACCAGGTTTGGCTAGCTGGTTAGGGGGCTTACTCCTTCACACAGTTGTCTGCGCAGAACTGAGCCAGCTGTTCAGATGCACGGCTTTGGTATCTGGTCAGCTCTGCCTTCTGCTTTCAAGTTTTTCTAACAGAGCCATCATTTTGAAATGCTAACTCAAGGGCACTCCTGCCCTTTACATTTACATTCTGCTTTCTAAAGAAAAACATGGGACAGGTATTTTTGGAAGCTTTGTATATTCAGTAAGTAGATATTCCACTGTTTAAGAACCTTAGCACTTACGGCAAGTCAGCACAATTCTATTTTTGACTCTTGAGCAAGGGAAAGAAAACATCAGTCACGTGGATTGACCGGAGTTGCTTAATTTGGGTATGTCTGATGCAGGTTCAGTCACGGGGCAATCCTTTACCCCGAGTCTCCCGCGCTTTGCTTCGGGGAGGTGGTCTGGTGGCAGAAGAGGGATGTAAACTGGTCCTTGGCAGCAAGGCGGGACCTGTCATCTCCCACCAGGGCCTCCACCGAAACCACACAGCCAAGCAGAACCCCAGGCCTGAGCGCGCAGGAGCCTCTGCCCTGCGGGACGTGCCAGTCGTGGTGAAAGTGTCCTTTCCCAAATCCTTGGACCACGCTGAGCCGGGGTGAGCTATGGTTGGTCCCACTTCCTGAGGAGGTGACTGCGGGCGAGCTCTGTGAAAGCTGCTTTATCCAGGAGTCCCACGGGGTCATCCCGGGAGGAGCAGCATCACATGCAAATTGTTCGTCCTCTGAGCAGGGGCTTTGAAACTCAAGGAGCCCTCCGCAGACATCTTTCTGTTAGTTCTGTTTGATGTGTTTGTGCCTCCCTTTCAAAAGTATTTCTTACTGCTCTGTCATCCTAGTTGTTTTTCCGAGGATGTCCTATACCCGGGTAAACAGAACGTGGAAAGACAGAACTTTGTCTTCCACAGAGGGGTCTCTGGGATTATGCTCTAAGTTATGAAAACTCAAATGCATTTTAAAGGAATGTAGTCACTTGAGTAATAAAACATGATTTTCATGGGATATTTAATTTTCTACAGGCAGACTCAGGATAAAACTCCTAGATATTCATTAATAAAGGAAAATGTGGGAAACGGGCATTTTGGAACATTTTGGCAAACTGCAAATGAAAATCGAATATTAAATCAGTTAACTCCGTGTGAAAGTAAAGAACCACTTCAGATGTACCCTGTCATGGCTCAGTGTCACGTATTTTCTAATTTTGTGGCTATGAAATAGAATATTTTCATTTTGAGTTTTTTTTAAAAAAATGATTATGTGATTCATACTTTTCTTTCTCCTTTTCTCCTGTCTTCAGCATGTTGTGGACCATATTTTCTCTCTCCTCGATTTTCCTCTCTTCCTTTCCTTCTTTCCAAACATTTGGCTAACACTTAAGAGCGAAAAGCGGTGGAGTTAGGTAGGTGCAGGTGAATAAACTCCTGGGCTCCCTGTTTCCAGGTGCATGTCACTTATAAAGAAGGATGCTTCTCAGGGTGGACCTTCCGTCCAGCAGGCTGTCTTTCTGTTAATTTTCTTTCATATTTTACTTGCCTCTTCATATATATTTCTGAGTTTTTCTAAAAATACAGTTATTAAGAAAACAGCAGCACATTAACTTGTACATTCAACTTGAAAGGGCATTTTCCCAGACTGGAGCAGGTGCTTAAGAAATATAAAGTCCTACGTAAAATGAAGTACCCTTGTCAGCGCTTCGCTGTTATAACCAAGGCTTGTCCAGACGTTCACGTGCCTTGGGCTTCCACATTCTTTCCTGCTCTTTTTCACCAGAAGGGTGGTTATTACCTCTTTAATGACATCTAGTTATTTTTTTGACCTTTAACTGTACCTGATGTCTGCTTGCTAAAATCTCCATGACTCTAAATTGCCCTGTTAAAGGAATTTTTTTTTTTTTTTTTAATTTTTATTGGAGCCCAGTTGCTTTACATGTTGTGTTTCTGTTGTACAGCAAAGTGAATCAGCTATACGTATACACATATTCCCTCTTTTTTGGATTCCCTTCCCATGTAGGTCACCACAGAGTACTGAGTAGAGTTCCCTGTGCTATACAGTAGGTTCTCATTAGTTATCTATTTTATGCACACTGTCAATAGTGTATATATGTCAATCCCAATCTCCCAGCTCATCCCAACCCTCCATCTCCCCAAAGGAATTTTTTTCCTCCCCCCTCCTCATTTTTGAGAAATGTAAAATGTACTCTGTACTTTAAATTAAATTAAAACATAATTTAATTTAAAATTAAAAAATAGGTTATGAATTACATACAAGTACTACCTATATTCCTACCTGCCAGTGTCTTAACTGAATATCTTTGTACACGTTCTGTTCCCTCCCTCTCCGTCTCTCTGTTCGGCCCTCTTTTCTCCTCCTCCCCTCCTCCTCCCCTTTCCTCCTTTTTCCTGGGACCTCTCCTAATAGGTAAATGGTTCCTTCCTTCCTTTTTAGATGGACCTGGGGCCTCTGTACTTAGGGATATTTAAGAAATTACCACATAAAATGGATTAACCTTTATAAATGGGGTTTAAAGTTTTCTTATACTTGGCTTTGGTCTATTGTTTTGCCTATGTCTTAAGACTTTTTACTTAAAATAAGAGTTTGTCTATACCAAATCTGACCAGCCACCTCATTCTGTCTTTCTGACCAACGCTTTTTATTGTCGCCCATACCATTTTCTCTCTCATCCGTTTGCCCTTTCTGCTGAGGCTCGGTGAACTCCTGGGTTCATACTTACCTTGGCTTGGGAGAAGTAGTTGATTGCCTAGATAAGATTTCCTTCAGGCTGAGGTCCTTTGGAAAGTGAAAGTAAGAGAGTACTAAAATATCAGGCATATGCATACATATGGATACTGAAATGTAGGCAAACCTAATTTACTATGAAGTGAGGAATGTGTGGTCTCCTGATGGATGGAATGACAGAAATCGTTCTTTGAGACATGGTAAACACAAAGGGGTATGGTTTAAGCGCATGAGTAAATGGTTTTAATGTCTCTGTTTCCCCCATCTTTCACGTTTATCACATGAGATAAAAAATACATCCTCAGTTTCAAAGCAAATGGTGAAACTCAGCACTGTATATCTTAAAGGTTATTTTTTGAAGTGTTCTTATTTTTGCAAGAATTCTTGAGGAAAGGTTTCTCTTGCACTTCCTTGCTTTGGCAAAATCTTTTTGGAATAGATCAAAGTCTATATTTAGAAGGGTACTCCCGAACAAATGTATGCATTGAGTTAACATGGATGTGTGTCTGTGATGTCATGGAAACATGTATAGACATAGAAAGATGTTTGATATGTTGTTGAATGTAAAAAAAGCCTATTATGTTAAAATTATATATGTGTATTTATGTTTAAGCTTATGTATGCATTTAGAAGTCTGCAGCCCAAATGTTATCAGTGATTCGAGTGGGCTTCCTGGAGATGGTGACTTTCTGTGGCTTATACTTCCATTTTTTTTTTAGAGTATTGGCAAAGAGCATATACTACTCTTAAAAGAAAAATGTTTTAAAAATCCAGGAGTGAGGGACTTCCTAGGTGGCACGGTGGTTAAGAATCTGCCTGCAAGTGCAGGGGACATGGGTTCGATCCCTGCCCCAGGAAGATACCACATGCTGTGGAACAACTAAGCCCGTGCACCACAGTGAAGAGTAGCCCCCGCTCTTCGGCAGCTAGAGAAAGCCCCAGTGTAGCAACGAAAACCCAACACAGCCAATAAAATAAATAAATAAATTTATTAAAAAAAAAAAATCCAGGAATGAAAGAGAGGTATTTTGAATAAATGGAAGCCTGTTGGCTAAATAAAGCTCTTTCCAAACATGCTACCTGGGCATTTGAGTTAAGAGTGATTCTGATGATGACATAGCGCTGTTCACAGAGAGATTTTGAATCTAAGAGGTTGTGTTGGCCGGAAGGTGCCTTAGTTGGGGGTGAAAGAGACAGAGGAGGTAGGATACTGTTACTGCAACGAAATTCATGCAAAGGGACTCAAGGTTCTGCTGCTGTTGGATGAAATGCTGGGGTTCTTGCCCTATCATTTCTGTAGTGTTCATTGCACAGAACATCTTAAGGAATGCTTGTCAGTAAACTGAGAGCAAGTTGGTTATTCCAGGCTATCAAATCAGCAATTTCTAATGTGTACTTCAAAGAGAAAAAAAGGAATAAGTAGAAGCTTCTCATTCTTTTAGACGTCAGTGAATCTTTTCCCATTGTGGAGTGAATGGTTAGCTTTCAGAAGTGAGGTAATTAGGAAGCTGTATACATTTTTGGACCTAAGTGCTTATTATGTAATATATTAGAACTGCTTGAAGACCTAGCTTACCTGTGAAACGGTTGCCTTTAGTATTTAATGTTTAAAGGGTTTGTTTGGCCTGTGCATCTCTTGCGTGGAAGCCAGAGAGGGTAGTGATTGTGTGGGGTGGAATGGTGGACCATTTTAGTTAAACTGTGCATCAGCTGGGTGGTTCCAGAATATCCTGATCCTCTGGGAAAGTCGTCAGAATGTCCACTGGGTTTATTGTGGCTTTGTCCTTGTCCTGTGTTTACTGCCTTTGGTCGTGACCGCTTCCTGTGGTTCTAGACTCAAACCGCTTAGAGAAGGAAGAGATGCTGTGTGGCCCTTCGCTCTCTGGCTGGTACCTTTGTAGCAGATTCCTGTTGTCTTGTCCTTAGTCCATCACTTGTCTTCTCATTTTCAGCACTTTTACAAAGAAGCATAAATACGTGACTTTCATCATGCAAAGCCTTCTGTTTAGGAAGGGTTTAATAAATAATACGTGAAAATAATATTCTCATTAATCAAATCCAGTAAACCATGGCTTGCCCTGGGTATGTATTTGCGAGGTTTTAAGACTGTTGACCTCCTTACTCTTCCCGAAGGAATTAATTAATCATTTGCCTTTTCTGCAGTTTTGATCCTCCCTTGACTCCCTTCACTGTCAGGCACTCCTTGGCATTTTATGATCAGGACTAGCCTATCAATTTTTTCTAGATATTTTGGCAGTGTTATCTAGGTTAATGTTGTGGCCTACCTGGAATATTTTAGATGTTAATGTACATTAAAGTTTGGGCAGGGTTAGCGGGCTACTGGATCATGAGAGGTGCATCGTGGGACTTGGAGAAAAGTTAATGTATCACAGGAAAGGCTACGAGAAACCGTACCCGAATTCTCCCCCTCTTGTCTAACATGCCTTTGGCATGGGGCCAGTGAGCAGAGGCTGTCATTGGATTCTCCTTTGTAAACTGTCACTATATTTTGACCTAAATTGGCTTGCCCCGCTTGGATTGTATGACCGGGTGTGCCAGTCACAGCCGGCATTGGTGGTGCTCTACAGAGACTAGGTGTCTAACGGATGCCCAGCCGTCTCTGCTTCGTGTGGGCGTTTCTGCTTGTTGGCTGCAAGTAAATAGACTCCTTCTTTCCTTCCTTCCTTCCTTTCTTTTTTTTTTTTAATTTTTTGGCTGTAATGCGCCGCGAGGCTTATGGGATCTTAGTTCCCTGACTAGGGATCAAACCCGTGCCCCGTGCAGTGAAAGCCCACAGTCCTAACCACTGGACCGCCAGGGATTTTGTAGATTCTTGTCCTTAACGTGGTATTTCGCAGAAGGCATGGAGTACCTCTGAGATGTTCTTCAAGGAGAAAAGGGTCCAGAGGTCAAATAGATTTGGGAGACGTGTTACACTCCAGACCTTCTTTGTGATTCAAAATGCACATTACTCCATCAACAGTATCAAAAGGAGGTGGGAATAAAGATTTCCACGTTTTGTGTAATGTTTTGTGGTAAAGAAGCCAGTTTAAACCTCGTTTAAGCGTTGAACCCTAGAATCTTCCTTCCCTCCTAATATCTGTGAAGAGAGCACATTTTGGGGACCAGTAATGTAGAGCTGGGAAGTGTGTTGGGGCTACCTCTCACCAGCTCACCTGCCCGTCACAGGTACCTCTTCTCAGTCCCCCAGGGACGTCATATCAGTACCTGGAAATGTATCGTGTTGGGAGTATTTAAATCACAGAAATGGATAAATGCTAAAAAGCAGGACTCTCCACCCCTCACACTGCTGGTTATTAAAAATTACACACATTCTGCTGATAAGAGAACCAGACATTAGAATACGTTTCTAAAATCTTCATTTTAAAAATTTATTGTAACTTGTCTTCCCTGTTCACTGCAGCAGGGTTTTTTTTTTATTTTTATTTATTTTGTATTTTTAAATTTTAAATTGTAGTGAAACATACATAATAGCTTTCATTTTAACCATTCATCAGCATACAATTCAGTGGCATTAAATACATCACCCTCAGCAAACTTTTCCATCACTCCCAACAAAAACTCTGAATCAATGAAACAATAGCTCTTTCTCCAGCCCCAGGTAACTTCTGTTCTTTTTTCTGGCTCTCTGAATGTACCTAATCTAGGCACCTTAGGTAAGTGGAAAGCATAGCAGTTTTTTTCTGGCATGTCTGCTGTGACCCGGTGGAGCCACCGCTGGTGTCCGGGTGGGAAGGAGGATTGCAGCACACACCTGAGACATCCTCAGTCACGTGCATCTTTATATTCCTTCCCCTGCAGTTTTTGGTCCTTACGTATGAATCTCTTACTGTAAGCCACCTCAAATCCTTCTTTAGAGGTATTATTTAAATAAAACAACATATGATGTACATAAATGTTGAAATGACAATAACTTGGACAGATTGGAGCAGGTTGGGATTAATCAGTTAGAGAGAGGTGTCTTCGGGAGGCTTTGAACAGGAAGAAGATAGAGTAGGCTGAGGACTAGAGCATATGAAGATAAACCAGCAAAAGAACAAGTTGGGAGACAAGATCTCAGCCCTGTGTGACCTTCCGTTTTAAAATGGGCAGCCTGGTTAGCTAGAGACATAAAAGGCTACACAGACTATATTCTTCAAAGGGCCATGGTTTTGTTCTGGGGTCAAGTCTTAGGTTGTAAGCCTTTTTCTTTTTTCTTTCTGTTTCTTCCCCCCCCAGGACTTGGACAGAAACACAAAAATTCTCTGGGTTGGAATTTCTCTTTGATGTTGGTCCTGGTCTAAGGGGGAATTGTTACTCTCGTTTCATTATGTGTGCTCTTAGATTTGGTAAGTTTGACAGAACAGTTCAGCTGTTTCTGAATTAAGCAATTTTGTATGTAGGTATTTTTTTCAGAATATAGATCATCTAAAAGTACGTAGGTATTTTTTTCAGAATATAGATCATCTAAAAGTAGTTGAATGCCAGAAGCTTTTCTTCTCTCCCCTTTTTTCCTTTCCTTTATTTTTAAGTCTCACTTGAGTAAGGGTCTTCTGAATGCATTGAGGTTGGGGAAGAGAGACCTGAAAAAGAAAAATACATTACAAAATACATTAAAAATACGTTAAATTACAAAAAGATACATTAAAAAATTCTTTCTGAATATACACGACACCTAATTTTGCAATCAAAAGTGACTATTTGGGGGTTTTCAGTTATATGACATTTTGAGACAAATAATAGAATTTGCTGTATTTCACTGTAAACAATTTTGAGACCATACTAAGTGCAGTACAATCAGTGAACTATTTTCATGTTTGCATTTCTGTTTAGGAAGAGCCTTGAACAGTTTGATGTATTTTTGGAGAAGTGAGGCTTGAGGAACAGAGTGATTTTGAGTTGTTTACATTGAGGAGGGAGATGTGAAGTTAAGATGGTTAACGATTTTTAACAATTTTAATTTTTTGTTGAAGTAATACACGTACATGAAGATTTTTTAAAAAATCAGTATTTTCCAGTCCTCATCCCTGTAGGTAGTTAATTTCAACTCTTTGATCTGTTCTTCTGTTGTTAACTTTCTCATTGCTAAATAGTATACTTGCACTAGACTTCTTCATTTAGAAATTACCTTCTGGCTATCTGTTCTCGTAGGGGTTATGAGACTGGGCTGTGGAGGCAGAAAGTCTGAGCTCTCGTCCATCCTCTACCCTTCACTGGCCATCTCGTGCTTGAGCAACATACTTAAACTTTCTCTGCCTAATATATAAAACAGGAATAAAAATAATAATAATAATGGCCCCCAGGCCTGCCCTTTATGTTGCAGGGCCTGGGGCAAGAGCACAAAAGGAAGCCAGGTGGCTAAATATTTAAAGGGTATAATGAAATATTTAAGAGATATATTTAAATATTTAAAAGGTATATACCATATGCCTAAATATTTAAAAGCTTTAAGTCAAGCTGTAGCTATGGCCTGGCCCGGTTTTCACCCAGGGCCTGGAAGCCTAATCCTCTGGCGTCTCCCCCAAGACCCAGAGTCTGGAGATGCGCTCATCCTTGGAGCAACCTGCTCGGGCAGCCCCACTGGACTCTGGCCCTGGATCCGCTGAACCAGCTGTAGACCAGACCGATCCGGCTGAAGCCTCCCAGGGAGCCGACTGTGGGTGGATTCTCCTCATGGGATAATTGTCTTGAGCTTTTTCTGACTAAGACTTTCCAGGCAGTTGTAAGCACCTCCCCAAACCTGCACCCTCTATGCAGGGGTGCAGCAGGGGCTCTGCCACCCCAGGGCAGAGGCTGCGAGCGGCACGGACACACCCCTCCCCCACCCCATCTGTCTCTTTCCCATAATTCTCATTCACTCAGCCAGTTTCCAACGTTTAAAAAAAAAACCAGAAACAAAACTTTCCTATGAGACTGAAAAGAAAAAAAAAAAAATCTCTGTGTTTAGATAAATGGGTTGTGTAAAGCGTGGGCCCAAGGGCAGAGGCTTCTTTTGTGTGGAGGCAAAGGTACTAAGCATCCCTTTGGCTGCTGTGGGGATTGACAAGCAAAACTCTCACAACAGGGCCCGGGGCACAATGACTCCTCTACTGTTGTTTGTTGTGTGTCTTACATTTGGGGCGTTCTGTAATTTTGCTGTGGTGTGGACATTTTTCATATGAGGTGCTGGGCCATCACATGAGAGGTAGATCCTTGCCAGATTTAGCGGAGAAAAAAAAAAGAAAAAAAGATGCCCAGATAAACGATGGAATGTACTTCTAGGAAAAGATTAATTGTCATTTATCTGAAATTCAGATGTATTTGGCAGCTCTGTGAGGATCCTTTCAGTCTGAGACTTGGCTCTTTTAGTCTCGGGAGATATTCCTGTATTTTTTCTTTGATGATATCATCTCTGTGTTTTCTCTTTCTGGAACACTTATTACATGTTGGACCAACTGGATTGAACTTTTAATTTTAATGCCTTTTCTCTCCTATTGTCTAGATCTCTAGTTCCACTTTCTGGGAAATACCCTGATTTCCTTGACTTTTTTTTTTTATACCTGTTTTATCTTTTATTTCAGTTATTAATATTTATTCATTGTAAACATTCCTTCCTGTTCTTTGGGTGCTGCTTCTCCATAACTTCCTGTTTTAGTCCTCTGAGGATAGTCTTTGTGTACATACACACGTTCCTCTGCTCTTTGAGGCATTTCTGTCCTCGTTTTGCTCTTTTATTTGTTTATTTACTTTGGTCTGTCTTGTGTGGGAGGCTTTCCCACAGGTCTGGTGATCTTTAAGATCGAGGCTGATTGGAAGCTGTCCTCAGGTTTGTCTGTGATCAGTCGTGGAGCCGGACTCCACTGAAGGATCCCACAAGTCAGCACCTGGAGCTTTCGTTTCTCAGGGTCCTTTCTCCTGCCTGGGGAATAAACTTGGCTTTTGGCTTTAGGGTGGAGGAAAGGGAAAGCCAGGCTTTCCCATCTCCTACCTCACCGTGGGGACTCTGAATCTTAAGCCTCTGTGGCTTTGGTTAACCCAGAGAATTTTTCTCTTGCCCTTCCCCGGCTGCCCCAGGTGGCAGAGGGTCAGGACATCATACGGGGGCTCTGCGTGCGGACTTCATCTACTCCCTGGTTTCAGCCCCACACCACTCCTTCCATATCTGCTGTCTCCTTTGCTGATTCTAAAGCCTGAGCTTCATTGAAGTTCCCTGGGACTAACTGTCCTCCATGTCTGCAGCCCCCTCCTGCAAGACCTTGGGATATAACTTCTCGACCACTGTCCTCTTCCTTTTCCCAAAACTATTGATGTCTTAGGTTGGGTTTGGTTCCATTCTCATGGCCCTATCCTGTGGGTGTATAATATATGTTTTTGGTAAGAACTTTATTGAGATACAGTTCATACTCTATAGTTCACCCATTTGTATTATACAGTTCAGTGGTTTTTGGTCTTTTCACAGGAGTTGTGTAACTGTCTCCACAGTCAGCTGTAGGACTTTTCCATCACCTCAAAAAGAAACCCTGTCTGTTGGTGAGAATGTAAATTGGTACAACCACTATGGAAAACAGTATGGAGGTTCCATAAAAAACTAAAAATAGAGTTACCATATGATCCAGCAATCCCACTTTTGGGCATATATTTGGAGAAAGCTCTAATTCAAAAAGATACATATACCCCAGTGTTCATAGCAGCATTATTTACAGTAGCAAAGACATGGAAGCAACCTAAGTGTCCATTGACAAGTGAATAGATAAAGAAGATGTAGTATATATATACACAATGGAATATTACTCGGCCATAAAAAAGAATGAAATGTATATAATGCCATTTGCAGCAACATGGGTGGACCTAGAATTTATAATACTAAGTGAAGTAAGTCAGACAGAGAAAGACAAATATCATATGATATCACTTATATGTGGAGTCTAAAATACGATATAGATGAACTTATCTACAGAACAGAAACAGACTCACAGACATAGAAAACAATCTTATGGTACCAAAGGGGGTGGGGGGAGGGCGAGGAATGAATTAGGAGTTTGAGAGTAGCAGATACAAACTACAACTTATAAAATAGATAAATAACAAGGTCCTACTGTATAACACAGGGGACTGTATTGGATATCTTGTAATAACCTATGATGGAAGAGAATATGAAAAAGAAAAGATAACATATATGTAGAAGTGAATCACTTTCCTGTACACCAGAGATTAATACAACGTTGTAACTCAACAATATTTTAATTAAAAAAAAAAAAATAAAGTAAAATAAAATGGAGTAGGAAAAAAACGAAGACATCCAGTGCTTTTTAGCTGTCACTCCCCAGTTCTCCCAATTCTTCAGCCCTAAGCAACCTCAGGTCTCCTTTCTGTCTCTATATATTCACTATTTTTATCTTTTTAAAAATACTTTTAATGTCATCTTTGTAGGATTTCAGGAGGGAAGGGAAAGAAACTCATGAATTCAGTTAACATTCTTTTGTGGGACGTTCTTGCCATGTATAAAATATTAACCTATAAAAACATTCTGCCTGTTTCTCTGCTGTTGCATTCTGAGGATTGGCTAACGCACCCTTTAACAGACATGGGGATTTTCCTTTGTATTTCCTCTCTGTCCCCGTCCCATTGCCCCACCGCCCCTCCTGTTTTTTATCCTCTTGTTTAATGCCCTTGCTTGACCAGAACCTCTGATCTTTCACAGCCGGGAATTGCCAAGCCCAGACGAATGGCCTTCATGTTCTCTTGGCTGCTGTAGTTTTCAAGTGTCTGAAGAGTGGTTGTATGGGGTGGTCGAGTTGGAGCTGGAAGGTCAGCCTCTGAATCCAGGCCCCCAAGTATCTTCTAGGTTGAGGAGGTGGAGGCTCTGAGCTTGTGAAAGTGGGTATTATTTTCAGTCACTTAACAGCTCTCCCTCCCATGCATTCACTAGTCAGTAAACACCTGCTCTTGGGCAGTTTTAGAAAATGAACTTTTGGGCTCTGACTGAGCCAGTGAGGTAGAGGAGACAAACACAGAGAGTGACAACGTCACCTCTTATAAATGGTGACGAACGCAAGGTCACAAGTCCTCATGGCCTTTGGGGTTGATAGTGGATACTAACCTCTCCTTGGGGCAGCTGCCAGGGAGCCCTGGCTGCGTCTCTTCTGGACTCCAGGATTCCTCTGAAGGTTCTGTACCTCACTCTCTCTGCATTCACAGCCTGCCAGGCTGTGGTCCTCTCCTTTCCCACCTCCAAGGCTGCTTCCCTTCCTCTTTCCCTGAAGAAAGGGAACTCGGCTTTTCAGAGAGCTCAGTGACTATGAGGTAGATGTCTCTACCACATGGGGGGCACTTAGCCCACTATTGCTTTGACTGCTCCAAGCCCAGTCTCCATTCCTATTTTTCTCTAGCTTCTGCGGTACAATGACGTGTTGATATTGGTTTAGCTCCTCTGGATGAGGGCTCCTGGCCAGGGGGATGTTGCTGGGTGCTCAGCCCTGTTGTGGGCCTGGTCTGAGCCAGGGCCCTGTGACCTGTCAGTCAGCATGTGAACATGGTCCAGAGGTGCAGATTGGGCCAGGGTTAGGCAGGGAGTGGGTGAGATGGCAGCTACTCCTTGGTTATCCCTGTCTGGGAGGACAGAGCTTCGAAATTAAGAGAAAGAGTTACAGGACAGTCAGACATATTGAGATATTTTGCTTTGAGAGTTGAAATTTTGCTGCCCTTTAGGAGGAAACTGCATTCTTTTCAGTGTGTGAACTCCAGGTGACCCACCCGTGGCTGATCCCTAAAGCAGGACTTGGAAGCACATCTACACTAGGAAAGGGGCCAGCATTTTGAAATGAAATGAGACGTAAGGGATTTCCCTGGCGGTGCAGTGATTAAGAATCTGCCCGCCAGTGCAGGGGACATGGGTTCAATCCCTGGGCTGGAAAGATCCCACATGTGCGGAGCCACTAAGCCTGTGAGCCACAACTACTGAGCTGTGTGCTGCAACTACTGAAGCCCACATGCCTATAGCCCGTGCTCTGCAACAAGAGAAGCCACTGCAGTGAAAAGCCTGTGCACTGCAAAGAAGAGTAGCCCCTGCTCACTGCAAGGAGAGTAAGCCCGTGTGCATCAAGAAAGACCCAACACAGAAATAAAATAAATTTATAGGAAAAAAGAAAGAAACGAGATGTGCTAAGGAACCAGGGCCATTGCTCTGTAAAGTATCCAAGAATGTTCCTCTTCCTCCTTTCTCTCCAGTCAAACCATCATCGCCGTGAATGATCTGGCAGTTGTTATTAGTTCTTATTTTAAAAATGAGGAAATTGAGGCTCTTCCCTCAGAAAAACGCTAGGAAAGAATTCTTCATCCTTGGCTGATGGAGGGGTGTGTGTGTGTGAGATTATAGATTAAGAAGTAGCACGGCCCTAGGAGGAAAGTGTGTCCCCCCACCAGGAGAACAGTGGTTGGGCTCCGGTTGGGTAGGGTCTTTGGTGTCAGGGCAAGGAATTTGGACTTAATTTGGAAGGTGATTCGAGGATTTTTGATAGAGGGGAGCGATAGATATGATTAAGATGTAGCTTTAGGAAGATTAACCTGGCAATTCTGAACAAGAGCGTGGAGAGCGGGGCGTTGTGTTTTTCTGGGTGTAAGACGGGATGCTCCAGGAGGAGAGGAGTGGCAGGGGTCATGAAGAGCATGGGTGTGACATTGCCGAGGAAACGGTACAGGGCTCGATGAGAGAGAAGAATTTCGTATAAAAATTAAATGCATATATTTGAGATGGTAAATTTCATGATATGTGTATTTTATCACAATTTAAAAAAATGAAATTTGTACCTTGCTTTGTTTTGCTGTATGTGGGCCGTTAATTACACTGGGTTTGTGATATGTGTGGATTTTAGTATTTGGTTGGGAAATTGTACTGCATATAATTTGGGAAACAGTAGTTCCCAAATTAGCTGTTAACTTTTGGAATGGCAAAACCCAGTTACTTTGTTATTATAGAGAAAAGGAAAGGCCGGCCTTGTTAGAAGACACCTGAAGGATGACAAGGCAGGTAAAGGATTCATTTCTTTCCACGTGACCTGTACAACCAAATCGCTAGGAGGGACTTATTTTTATAGGCTGTTTCTTCTCTTTCCTTTTTTTTTTTTTTTTTTTTTGGCTGCTCCACAGTGCACGCGGGCAGGATCCTTGTTCTCCGGCTAAGGATTGGACCTGTGCCCCCTGCAGTGGAAGCGCAGAATCCTAACCACTGGACCGCCAGGGAAGTCCCCATACAGGCTGTTGTTTCCTATGGTTAACTGTCAGTGATCCAGTAGTCCTGTTGCCCACCTTGGGCACAAAGAGAAACCAGGTAAATCGTCAGTATCTCTGGCCACAGACTGGGGCTGGCTGTTGTAGCAGACGATCATCTCCATCATTCTGTGTGCAAGAAAGCGTGGAGAACGCAAACTTTGAGAGATTCTGTTTTTAATAAACTCAGGTTTAAAAGTTGCTAAGCCGTTTTGCTTACTCACTGGCTGACCTTGAGGCAGCTTATTGGTAAGAGGATAAAATGGAAAATTAATCTCCACATACGCAGAGCTGTTTTTTAAACATTTTAGGAACTACTTCTTGTTTGTAATGCCATTCGCCAACGTTCTTTGGAAGTAGAAGGATAGAAGTACCCATCTGCTCATCCCAGCTCCCTTCTTTGCATTTTAGTACTCCCCCACTCTCTTAACTAGTCATTACCTCTGTCTTACTTTTTAAAAACAAACTGAAGCCCAAGCTTTATTTAGATTCCCTCTGTTTTTACCCAGCGTCCTTTTTCTGTCCCAGGACCCCATCCAGGAGATCACATTGCATTTAGTCATCGTGTCTCCTTGGACGTCTCTCACTGTGACAGTTCCTCAGACTTCCTTTGTTTTTTATGACCTTGACAGTTTTGAGCAGGACTGGTTAAGTATTCTGTAGATTGTCCCTCAGTTGGATGTGTCTGATATTTTTCCTGTGGTTAGGCTGGGGTGATGTGTTCCTGGGATACCCTGCTATTCTGTCACATCAAGGAGACGTACTGTCCATGTGACTCGTGGTTGATGTTGACCGTGGTCACCTGGCTCAGATGGTGTTTGAGGCTTTTCCACTGTGGAGGTACTCTTCTCTCTCCCCTTTCCACACGGTCATCTTTGGAGGAGAATTATTTAAAGAGTGGGATTGTCCTCCACCTCCGTAAGGGTAGGGCATCTACATAAATTATTTGGAGTTCTGCACAGGAGATTTGTCTGCTTTTCCCCATTTATTCTGTTATTTCAATCACTTATATAAGTATGGACTTATGGATGTTTATTTTATATTTTGGGTTATAACCCAGTATTGCTTTATTCGTTGCTCAGATTGTGCCAGCTTGGGCCACTGCGAGCTCTTTCAGTTCACCTCTGTGTCCCTTTGACATGCCCCTCTCAATGCATTTTGTTTCCTTTCTTTTTGTCTTGTCTTGGAGCACTTCCTTAGTTTCTGGCACTACAGAATGCTCCAGGCTCATTTTGTGCATTTCCTGCCCAACACTGGAATCGGCCATTTCTCCAAGGAGCGCTGGTCCCTTTTAGTGGAGAGCAGTGTTAGAAACCCAGTGCTGGCTGTTCTCACTTTTGGTCTTTGCTAGGCATCTGCCCCAGTACTGGGTTCACCTCACAGGACTCTCTTTTTTTCCTATCAGATCTTTTCATACGGTAGCCCAGATTTGGTTTTTATAGCTGTCAGATTTTTAAACTAGATCAATACAAAATTATTCCTTGGATGGGCAGTCAAGCTGCTTTTATATATTAATTTTTAAATGTTTTGTGTTCTAGTATCAACACTACATAGGAATCTGGCTACAAATTTACATTGAATTTGGGTCGGTGATATTTTTGGTCTGTCATTTGTGTCTTTTATTACAGTTTTTACAATAGTTTTACAGATTCATGAACCTTAGGGAGATAGTTAAAAACCTATTAAAATTAAAATTTGAGCATTTGGTTTTATCAAGGCAAAATAAGCAGCTGAAATAAAATGGACCTGGGAGCTGGAGGTTTGCATTTATCATTCCCAATTTAAGGTGCAGCTTAGATGGTAGAGAATGCCAAGGGTAGTGGGACAGTTAAATGAAAGAGATTAATTACTGTGTAGGCAACTGGAACAATATAAAATTCATATCTTCCGGATGTAATTTCTTCTCTGTGTTTGTCTTTCATGGGAAACCCTGCCTGAGAACCTGTCTGAGCACATGTCTTGCTGTTAAGTGTGAGGGGACTGTAAGCTGAAATGAATACTCCTCTTTACTCCTTGTCTCAAAACAGATAGAGATATACATTATTTTCTTTTCTGTTCCCCACATCATGCTAATTACTAATCGAGTTTTTCTTTTCTTTTAAAAAATATTTATTTATTTATTTGATTGTACCGGGTCTTAGTTGTGGCTCACCGGCTCCCTCGTTGTGGCTCAGGAACTCTTAGTTGCGGCATGCATGTGGGATCTCGTTCCCTGACCAGGGATCAAAGCCAGGCCCTTGCATTGGGAGCGTGGAGTCTTAACCATTGTGCCACCGGGGAAGTCCCTATTTTATTTTATTAACTAAGACTCGGGGCTTCCTAGGTGGCGAAGTGGTTAGGAATCCGCCTGCCAATGCAGAGGTCACGGGTTCGATCCTAGCTCCAGGAGGATCCCACATGCTTCGGAGCAACTGAGCCCATGTGCCAAAAAAAAAAAAAAAAAAAAAAGATGTATTAACTAAGACTCAAAACTTAGAGCTTGATAAAATTCTTGGGTCTCCCATGGGGAAAACTTACCAGGATCCTGAGGGTTGGGAGAAGGCAGGTCTCCCCCCTGACCTTCTGCCCATCTGCAGAGGACAGTACGTTCTCTGCAGGGCACAGAGCAGCTGGAATCCTTTCAGGTGTGACTGCCAAAAGCTTGCTGCGGCCGCTTGTGGGAAGCTTTGCCCCCCCGTGGAGTGTCAGTCCATAGTTTTGCTGTGGTTTGGGGGCTGCAGAGCCCGGGTGGGCTCAGGTGAGGGTGGGGCCCCGCGCCTCTGGTCTGTGAACATCTCTTCGTCCACCTTCCTGGTTCTGACCTGCTGGGTCAGTGGCGCCTCAGCCTCTAGTTCTGATCTCCACTGAGGCTCACACCTCAGCCCCTGGGTTCTGTGCGGGACAAGGTAAGCCCCTGACCTTTGACCCCGAGCCCCTTGGTACCAGCCTCCCCCCCCGACCCCGCTGAGAGTGCTGCCCATGTAGCCTCCTTCCTTCTCTTGCTCCGATCCAGACACTGACGAGGAACCTGTCGGCCACACAGGTCTCCTGGCTGTGGTTGCAGGTCTCCAGTCTGGTTGTGGGATGAAGCGAGTGGGAACATTCCTTGAACATCTGTGACCCCCTGCCTTCCATGTGTGAATGGTATGCTTTCTGTGCTTCTTGTGTAGTGTGTTTGATCATGACGAGGTTCCCTCTGGACATCTCAATAGCAGCCGTCCCCGCCACAGCCCTGGGGTTGGGTGTGTGCTGTTATCTCCATTTTTAGGTGGAAAACTTCCCGACACAGAGAAGCCAGAGAGCACAGGGGATGTTGGCACTGGGAGGGGCATTGGGCCTCACACCCACTGTCTGCGTGTTGTCGTTGCGACATTAGAGCTTATTCTCTTCACCAGGGTTTGTCCATAGCAACTAATTTATTTCAGGCAACTGTACGGATGGGTTTTATATGCTCTTGCTTGTTTGTTAAGTGACAAGAACGTAGGTCGGTAAGTGATTTCATGGTGCTGCAGAGAGAAGTAAATAGGAAATTCACCATCTTCCTCCACGCATTCATTCATCACTCACAGAACAAACATTTCTTTTACAGCTAGTAAGCAAACCATATTAGGAACAGTTGAAACTTTTTAATAACGTAGATATTGTATAACAAGTCATCTTTTTGTTCCCTGGACGTTAGCTCATAAATATTTATAAAGTTGGGGGGAAGGCTGGGCTTAAAGTAACTCTAATGCATGGTGGCAGCAACAGAATTGGTGCCGCCATTTGGGAAATTGTTCTGGCATTTGTGTTCACGGATCAGAAGAAATGACCTGTGGTTAGAGCAAAATTTGGGAACTATAGCATCCCCCCCTTTTGGAGATTTATAATATTTATTAACGTAATAGAGGCTGTCCTGCAGAAAGAAATCTGCTCAACATAGAAAAATCCAGCATTTGCTATATGTATTTCAGCGTTGTGCTTGTGAAAAGCCTAATAAGGTCCTTTAGAACTGGTGTCTGTGTTTCACAGCATGTGAAGTGCAGCATGTGAAGGGTTGGTAATGTTTTCCTAGAGGAGGTGAATGTCGTGGACAACACGGGTAGGACTTGGAGAGGGGACAGGTTGGGAGGGAACACGAAGGCTTTAGTGTAAATTTGACCTCCTGTTGGACGAGTCAAGTGGCATATAAAGCAGGCGATTGGAAAGGTGGCTCTGAAGGTAGAATTAGGGCTACAGGTAGAAATGTGTGACTTCGGTGAATACACGGGATGTCGTGATGCCTGAGGTTGCCTTTGAACAAAGGTAGATGAAAGAGTCTGAAGGGACCCAGGAGGGGAAGAGCCAGGGAGTCATGGGAAACCCCAGGGGCCCCTGGCAGTGCTTGCAGGGTCCGTGAGAGGACAGAACGCCTGGAAAACAAAATTCTGCTGAAAGGCCATGGCAGTGAGAAAGGACGCAGCCAGTGAGCTCCAGCACAAGGGAGCAAAGAATGGGAGTGGCGTGTTTCTAGCTATGAGGCGCTTGCTTTGTTTCATTTAGTAGCTATACACTGTTAAATGAAAGCATGCATCTTCATTTAACTTTTTCTTTTGGAATAATTGTAGCTTTTAGAAACATTGCAAAAATAATGCAAAGAATTTCCAGGTACCCTTTACCCAGTTTTCCCTAGCCACCTTGTATGAGTATAATGTATCAATCAAAACTAAAAGTTTGTCATTGGCATAATGCTAACTAGACCATAGACTTTACTCAAATTTCAGCAGTTTTTCAACTAAGTGGAGGACAGTATTTGTGTGCATTTCCCTCTCTCTGTAGCCTTACAGTGTACAGTCAGAGTTTTGTTTTCCAAAGTTACTTGGGTGGGTTCTTTTCCTCCCTACCCTCTTCAGCATGGGTATTATGTCATTTGCTTGTAATATAGTTAGTTCTTTGTTACACTTGGTCTCTCATTTTGGGCCTCTCCTCATTCCTGGTTGCTCTTATTTTTTATTTACACACAGTTAAAATTCTCTGGGTTTTGACAAAGGCATAGACGTGTGTATCCACCCGCACAGTTGTGATACAGAACAGTTCTGTCACCTCCAGATTTCCTTCTATAGCCTGGGTTTTAACAGTGGTTTCAGGCGAGTGGGTTGCAGAGGGGTGGGGAGGGAGCTGGGTGGTACGGGGATCTGCCCCATAATGGCGAACTTGACTGTGAAGACAGCGTGGACAGACCACAAGGGTAGGGTCGCCAGGTTGAGGTTGGGGGACGTCTCTTTCACCAATAGGTAGAGGTACTAGGAGTGGCCAAAAGCCCCGAAGCAGGACAGCAAGCTCACAGTGAGGAGCAGCTTGGAAAGGTCAGCTGTGCGGAAACAGGCAGTGTCTGAAGGCAGGCAGGCCGTGGGGAGGGGTCCTGCCTGTTGTCTTTGAAGCTGACTGTGGAAAGAAGGCGTGGAGTAGCTACCAGGGAGGGTTAGAAACAGCCTCTGTCCCCTGGCAGGGTGGGAGTTAATAGTAAGGAAAAGAGAGGGTTGTGGAGGGGAGGGACACAGAGGATGCTCTGGGGCGCGAGGAACAGGGATTTGCTGCAGTCCTCTCTCGAGGTACCCTTGGCAGCTGCAGAACCAAGTGGAAAACGCAAAGGAGCTTTTTACTGCAGAGCTCTCGTTTGACCTGTGAGTGCTTGCAGTTGGGGGGAGTGATGCAAGGAGTAGGCCCAGAATTGCCAGTTGAGCTTCTGGAAAAGGCTGACGTTTGTAGGGACCATGTGCTTATGTTCCTGTGGGGCTGGGGCGGAAGGGTGAGTGTTGGAGGGAAGGGGAGGGAGCCTGCTGGTATACAGCCGGGAGGGAGAAGTGAAGGAGGACCACAGGGAAGGGCCGGGGCAGTATTTACTCGTCTTTCCCAAGGTTGTGCTCTGATTAAGTGACTCCGTGTTTACATTTCCAGAAGCAGTTTGAACTTTCACATCAGTTGTTTTTCAAATCAGGAATATTGGGTATTAACTGAAGAACACATGGCCTTGGCCAGAGTATGTGTGTCAGTACTGATACCATCCAGATTCAGTGAGACAAGAAGATGTCTATTCTGGATACTAGCAGCTGTATTAACTCATGTCCTGTTGGCTCATACAGAATTAAAACATATATTTTGTTCTTTTCACCTTATGTGTAAACTGTCTTTTTACACATGGGGAGCTACCCTGGTGGAGGCTGTTTAGAAAGAGAAGTTCTTCTGGCCTCAGCACGTGGTGGGCGGGGAGGGGGGGGGGCCACACCAGTGCTGGAAAGTGAGGGGGCGGGGCGCTCTGTGGTCCTGGGTCACCCTTCTTCCCAGTGGCTGGAGAGGAGCCTTAGACCCACAAGGTGCCCTGGCGTAGTGTCCAGATCCACCCAGGGCCTGATGAGTGTGAAGGATGGAGATAAAATGAACACTTCTCTCTGGCATTTTGGCACTTAACATGGGGCCTTCAAATGGCACGTGTTTAAGAGGTTCCATAGCTCCGTTTATTATTGCTTATTTTTTCCCTCAAAGCTGTACACATGAAGCCATTCGTGTGTGTGTGTGTGTGTGTATTTTTGTAAATTAATTTTTTGAGACCTAAGTGTCTGCCAGTTTTTGGGGCCCCGTCTCCTCGTCCGTCCCCCACCCTTTCCTAGAGAGAAGCACTGGGGCACAGACGTAACTGATCAGTTTTGTTTGTTTGTTTTTGTTTTTTGTTTTAAACTCCACAAAACGGACATCTGTTCCCAGCTGGTTTAGGAAAAGCGAGCAAAGAAGCATGAGGCAGATTTACGTAACTAAACTTGCTTGGTGTTTGGGATGGAATTGTAGGGAGAAAATATTTTTCCCTGATAAGGGATTCAGATTGAAGTAAGGTAGAAGGAAACAATCAGTTGGGGAAAAAGAGATGTGATTTCTTTTTCTCTTTTGTGATTGAAGAGATGTCATGATGGAGAGCCCTGAAAATGCTAAAGGTGGAAAAGGGATTGGTGATGGAGGAAGAGCCAAGGAGGGTGTATGCTAGTATGAGGGGAAAGGCAGGGGTTGGGACATAGGCCAGGAGAAACCAACCCCTGCTTATTTCTTTGAAGACGTATGAAGTCTGGGGATGCTAGGTCATTTTCTATGAGGAGCAAATTAAATGTGAAACATGCATGATATAAACACGTTATAAGAACATTGTACATTTGAAGAAAAGATAAGAAGGTTAGAAATGTGAGTTAGATCCATTAATCTGTTGAATTACTTCATTGAAAAGGGCTTCAGTGGCCAGATAAGAGCCAGAAAATAGTGACAGATACAGTCTCCCAAGAGGATAACAGACTTTGTATTATTGTAGTTGTTCTTTGAAAAGTTTGTATAATACTGAAGAGGTGGTCTGTAGACTTTGATTTGTTTTTCTTTAGGATTATTATGACTTAGCATTTATTGATTTTCATTAAAGAAAATGTTAGTTTCTCCATCTACATGGGGAGACCGATGTGCTGTCACTGGTCAGATTGACCTTGCGTATTCATTTGCAGTTGGGTTCAGTGGTTACGTTATGCCTGAGCTTCTACACCGTCATCCTCTAGTCGGAAATTGGCAAATGGCTTCGTGAAGAATGGTTTTTTATTGCAAAGTGTAAGAAGTATGATTAAGGGGTGAATGGGTTTTCCTTAAGTTTTTCTTTTGATACGATAACTTTTGACTTTCCCCAGCAAAGATGAAATAGCTTACTGTAAGTTTAAGAGATTTTGGTAGGAAAGAAAGTGTTTTGTCTGTGTCATAGGAGGGAATAGAGTGACCACATGACAGACTTGAGCTCTTTCATTTCCCTTTTTTATAAACAGGCCTAGCATTTTCCCCCCAGACATTTTCAATGTGAAAGGACATTCTACATTAAGCACAAATGCTGTTAGTGAATTATATGTTATTTATAGGGGGTTTAGTTTTAAATTAAAAGACTGTTAGTGCCTTTGAAGGAAGCTATATTTTACAGGGTATAAATGAAATGAAAAGACATTGTTGCAGTAACTAAAGACTAATTCTGTTTGAAAGTCAAGCTATTGAGGGGAAAGGGAAGCTAAAATGAGGTCTTTTTATCTTTTAAAAGAGAAGACTGAGATTTATTTTTATAATGTTTTTAAACAAAAGAATCTACTTTTAAAACAGTACTTAGGAATTGGGGTGAAAAAAAATGAAGAAAACTTTCAAACATAAACATTTCTCTTTGTACTTGATAGAACGGAGAAATGAAGCGGGAGTTAAGCCCTTTTTCCCCCTAAGTGGAGAATTGGCTCTTGCCTTCCAGAATGTGGGAAGGGGGAGGATGATAGGATGGTGTGATTGTGGGCATGAAAAACATTTCTATCAACCAAAAAAGAAGTGTGAAGTTACAGAGAGTGGTGTTTACTACACTGACTGTACAATCCTGGAGAGGTGAACTCACCGCCGTGGTCTCAGGTTTCAGATGACACGTGCTTTCAGCGGCTGCTGTACTTGGCCTGTTAGGCCCACTCTGCATTTCCACCTTGTAGTCAGCATTCTTTCAGGTGAACTAGGAGAGCTGACTCATAGGTTTTTAAACCTCTACGAATTCACTCTTAACTCTCCACAGTGTCCCAGGACTTCACCCCAGAGAGTTCATCCGGGTTCATCTTCTTGCCTAAAGACAACGTATATACATCTTAGGCCTTTAGAGGAATGGGGGAGGGGGCGGGCAGGTGTGGCTAGATGTCCACGGAGGAAGTTGCTCCTGCATTGGGAATGTCTTCTGGACTGCTTGGGGGGTTTGCAGACGTGGAGGTTCCTCTCTGGGGTGTTCTAAGCCTTCACTCTGCTTTAGTTGTGCGGGTAGGAAAAGATACGGGGCAGTGTGGTGGGCGACATCCTACCATTGACTGTAAGGTTTAATGCTGCTCACTATTCACAATAGCCAGGACATGGAAGCAACCTAAATGTCTGTCAACGGATGAATGGATAAAAAAGATGTGGTACATATATACAATGGAATATTACTCAGCTGTAAAAAGCAATGAAACTGGGACATTTGTAGAGACATGGATGGACCTAGAGACTGTCATACAGAGTGAAGTGAGTTAGAAAGAGAAAAACAAATATATTAACACATATGTGGACTATAGAAAAATGGTACAGATCAGCCAGTTTGCAAGGCAGAAATAGAGACACAGATGTAGAGAACAAACATATGGACACCAAGTGGGGAAAGCGAGGAGGGTTGGTGGGGAAGGAACTGGGAGATTGGGATACCAAATAGTACACTCTAAATATATGCAGTTTATTGCATGTTAACTGTGTCTCAATGAAAGTTCTTAAAAAAAAAAAAGATTTACTGCTGCTGCCACCGCCACGTGTGAGCACCTGTGTGTCCATACACCAGGCAGGTCCCTGCTGTGTGTAAATGGGAGGGAGATAGTACGAATCATGGATTAATCTTACAGATATTCATCAGAACTCCTGTCAAGCGCACTGCTGTTGTGAACTGCCCGTCGCTCAGCAAGTTTTGTTTCACGTGGTGACCTTTTTATCACGTCTTGTGGTTGTGTGTTCTGGGCCTACCACCCACTGAGTATTTGAATTTTCTCTTGCTTGCTTTTTTCTTTCTTTGCTCCTGAACTGACTGCTCTCTGGGATGAATGGTGGGAAACTGGGTGACGTCTTTAGCTCACCAACATCATGAGGAGAGGGCGAATGACATAAATCCCACGTAGCTGGAAAGAAAGGGTGGAGGGGCTTAGGCGGATCCCAGCCCCCACGGGGGACCTCCAGAGTCTGGGTCCCAGCTTTGGATAAGTGGTGGCATTAAGAAACCACCTTTCAGGCCCGTTTGACTCCAGAGCGTGTTGGGGGATGGTCTTTTTTTTTTTTTAATTGAATTGAATTTATTGCGGCTGCGTTGGGTCTTCGTTGCTGCACGCGGGCTTTTTCTAGTTGTGTCGAGCAGGGGCTACTCTTTGTTGCAGTACGTGGGCTTCCCTTGTGGCTCACGGGCTCTAGGCACGCGGGCTCAGCAGTTGTGGTGCGTGGACTTAATTGCTCAGCGGCATGTGGGATCTTCCTGGGCCAGGGATCAAACCCACGTCCCCTGCATTGGCAGGCAGATTCTTAACCACTGCACCACCAGGGAAATCTGAGTCTATGTGCTGAATTCTCTAAAAAGTGATCTGTAAACTTGGATCATCATGGCTGGTAAAGATAGCTCACAGGGATGCTTTGCTAATGGTGGTTTTATTGTGAGTATTCAATTTATAAAGGCAATATGATGCTTAAAAATAAAGCTGGTGACATTCAGGGATTATTCCTAAGTGGGTGGACTCTTAAGTGGATATGCTGTCTGACAGATGGATTTTTTCATTCCCTACATTTTATAGTTCAAGTTCATTTAGAGAAGAAAATCATAGTGTCAAACTTTCTCACTAAATCTGACTTCCTATAGATGTTTTCACATCATTATCTGCTTAGAAGTGTTTTACTTTGATGCCGGGGGTACATTATTTCCTGTCTGGTCCTGCAGGCACCCATCTGCAAGAAAAGTGGTCCAGAGTGTTCTCTCTAGGCTAAGTAAACCATCTAGAGAAAAGTGTGACTTCTGAGACATAAGTGAGTGGAAAGTGATTTATTCTTCAGCTCCTATTGAACCATAAGTGTTTATAACAGCTTCAACAGTAGTTTTTCCCAACGAAATTCTCTGAAGTGTTTGGATGTGTCCCAGAATAAGTGAATATGCTGCGGGTGTCTTAGCAACTGATAATGTATTTACGGTTAATATGAATTTCACGGGTGTGTTTATTGTTGCCTGAGTAGAAATTCTACCGTGACCCTTGTATAGTTATTTTTATTAGGAATGCATGATTTTTTACAGATTGTACAAGAAAAAACCCATTAAATACTTCAGTGAAATGTGAAAGACAACTTCTCAGCAATTTAAAGCAGATTTAAAGGAGGAATAATGTAGTAAACCTTGACAAGGAAAGAGTCTAGGTGTCTACAAATCACTGAGGCCGATTCGTCCATTGAAAGTTGCCCGCAATCAGCTGTGACCCTCGTTTCTTCCAACATAGATTGTTGCTTGAGTCCCGTCTCTTCTTCCCTCTTCTCCTTCCCTTTCTTTCTCTGCCTCTCCTTCCCTTTCCAGTTTTTCCGTCTCCCTCTTGCCTTTCCTTCTGTCCTTCTCTTCCTGGCTGCCGGCCTGCACAGCAGAAGGAAGGCACAGGCCCAGAGAGATGCCCTTACTTCCTGAGGGTCTCAGAGCCAGTGAACTGTCGCCAGAGCTGGGTGGGGCCTGTTCTTGTTGTAAATCTTGTGTTCTGGTCCCTCACGTGTGTCCTGTTGGTTATTTGGCATTTATGGTGCAAAGGCAAGAGAGACAGTGCCTGTCTTTAGGCAGCTTGACAGGCCAGTAGGTAAGAAGAGACAAGTATACACACACTGTAGTACGTACAGAACATCATAGAATCGTAAGATGGAGTGCTCTGGGGCTTCAGGGAGGAGGAAGAGCTCCCCTACGGCGGAAGGTCCCCTTGTAAAGACCCCAGGCAATGTGTGTATTTATATATCCTTCCTCTTTAGTAATGGCTGTGACTGTCCATTTCCCTAAAACTCTCGGTCCTCCTACCATCCAGGGCTTGGTGGACATTAACGGAGGTACGTCTTCCTAGACTGTTATCCAGCTGGATCTAGCCCTTCCTCCCCCCAGGCTGTCACGTCCTTGGGTCCATGTTGGCACGTGCTGGGAGTAATTTCATGGAAGGCCTTTCTTAGCTGTCACAGCCACTTGCACAGCTATGTTGGCTGAGTGGTAATTAGGAAGCAGCTGTGCGTTCCCTTAACCAGTGGAACCGCTGGACCAGGGAGCGAGATGGAAGGGACACTATAGATTTCTGCTGGGAGAGAATTTTTTTCCCTAACGTAATGGAGGGAATTAGGATTCAATAAAAACTGATAAGAGGGAGCTCCTCGGGGGTTTTTAAAAATCGCAGATGGAACCTTATTCGCAGTAGATGGCCTGTCTGGGTTAGGGTGCTCACATCTGTGGGTGAATTGAAATCTGTAATTGGTTTTTTGCCTGTAATATATTTCTTTTAATGGGATATCTCAAATCTGACAGGGACTATATTAGTAATAATTTTGCCCGTAGAGTTAAATGCTGTCAAGATCAAAATGTGTTTGGAAGTAGCTTTTTGTGAAAATGGTGAGATGAATCCAGTGATAAACGAAATTTTATAGCTGTTATACCAGAACCTGCTCTTCGTGCTGTAATAGTTTTGATCAGCTTGTTAGAGAGGCTCCATGCTGACCGTGCGGCACAGCATTTTGGAGGAATTACGTCGAAGCTGTAATTATCAAGGTATCCCATTCTCTGGATGTTTGCTCACTTTGGCTCAGAGTTCCGACATTATAATAAGTGCAGTTGGTGACTTGCTCTTTCGTGGTAATCATCACTGCGTTCATGTAAATCCTATAGGAATGTTTATCCCTGTGTTCGTTGCTGATGGAATGATTTTCTGTTCATTTAACAGAACATCTGATCAAATTCATGACCATGGGGGATATGAAGACCCCAGACTTTGATGACCTCCTGGCAGCATTCGACATCCCAGATATGGTCGATCCCAAAGCAGCTATCGAGTCTGGACATGACGACCAGGAAAGCCACATCAAGCAGAACGCCCACGTGGATGACGACTCCCACACGCCGTCCTCCTCCGACGTGGGCGTCAGCGTCATCGTGAAGAACGTTCGCAACATTGACTCCTCCGAGGGTGCGGAGAAGGACGGCCACCATCCCACCGGCAACGGCCTGCACAACGGGTTTCTCACGGCGTCCTCTCTTGACACGTACAGTAAAGATGGGTCAACGTCCTTGAAAGGAGACGTGCCTACCTCAGAGGTGACTTTAAAAGACTCTGCATTCAGCCAGTTCAGCCCCATCTCCAGTGCTGAAGAATTTGACGACGATGAGAAGATAGAGGTGGATGACCCCCCTGACAAAGAGGACGTGCGTTCCGGTTTCAGATCAAATGTGTTGACGGGGTCGGTTCCCCAGCAGGACTATGATAAACTAAAGGCACTTGGGGGAGAAGGCTTGAGCAAAACTGGAATCTCTACGTCAGGCAATCTAGATAAAAACAAAGTTGTTAAGAGAGAAACGGAAACAAATTCTATAAATCTGAGTGTTTATGAACCTTTTAAAGTCAGAAAAATGGAGGATAAACTGAAGGAAAACTCGGAAAAGGTGCTTGAAAACAGGGTCCACGAGGGGAAGCTGAGCTCTGAGAAGAATGACGCCTCCCTTGGCAGCGCGGTGCTGTCGAGGACCAAGCCATCCTCCAAGCTTTCTTCCTGCATCGCTGCAATTGCGGCTCTTAGTGCTAAAAAGGCTGCTTCCGACTCCTCTAAAGAACCAGTGACCAACTCCCGGGAGTCCTCTCCATTACCAAAAGAAGTAAACGATAGCCCTAGAGCCATTGAAAAGTCCCCGGAATCCCAGAGTCTGATCGATGGGACGAAGAAAGCGTCCCTCAAGCAGCCGGATAGTCCCAGGAGCATCTCCAGCGAGAACAGTAGCAAGGGTTCGCCATCCTCTCCTGCAGGGTCGACACCAGCAATTCCCAAAGTCCGCATAAAAACCATCAAGACGTCTTCTGGGGAAATCAAGAGAACGGTAACGAGGGTGTTGCCCGAAGTCGATCTCGATGCCGGAAAAAAGCCTCCCGAGCAGACAGCGTCCATGGTGGCGTCCGTGACGTCACTGCTGTCGTCTCCGACCTCGGCCGCCGTCCTCTCCTCCCCACCCAGGGCGCCCCTGCAGTCGGCAGTCGTCACCAACACAGTGGCCCCCGCCGAGCTGACCCCCAAACAGGTCACCATCAAGCCCGTGGCGACCGCCTTTCTCCCGGTGTCGGCTGTGAAGACGGCCGGGTCTCAAGTCATTAATTTGAAGCTCGCCAACAACACGACGGTGAAAGCCACGGTCATATCTGCCGCCTCCGTGCAGAGTGCCAGCAGCGCCATCATTAAAGCCGCCAATGCCATCCAGCAGCAAACCGTCGTGGTGCCGGCCTCCAGCCTGGCCAACGCCAAACTCGTGCCAAAGACTGTGCACCTCGCCAACCTTAACCTTCTGCCTCAGGGTGCCCAGGCCACCTCCGAGCTCCGCCAAGTGCTCACCAAACCTCAGCAGCAAATAAAGCAGGCAATAATCAGTGCCGCGGCCTCGCAGCCACCCAAGAAGGTGTCGCGGGTCCAGGTGGTGTCCTCCCTGCAGAGTTCCGTGGTGGAAGCTTTCAACAAGGTGCTGAGCAGCGTCAACCCAGTCCCAGTTTACATCCCCAACCTCAGTCCTCCTGCGAACGCGGGCATCACGTTACCGACCCGCGGCTACAAGTGCTTGGAGTGCGGGGACTCCTTCGCCCTCGAGAAGAGCCTGACCCAGCACTACGACAGACGCAGCGTGCGCATCGAGGTAACGTGCAACCACTGCACCAAGAACCTCGTTTTCTACAACAAGTGCAGTCTCTTGTCTCACGCCCGCGGGCACAAGGAGAAGGGAGTGGTGATGCAGTGCTCGCACTTGATCTTGAAGCCGGTCCCAGCAGATCAAATGATTGTTTCTCCATCAAGCAATACTCCTGCTTCATCTTCCGCCCTCCCGAGCTCTGCGGGAGCCGGCACACACACTGTAACAAAAATTCAGTCTGGCGTAACCGGGACAGTCATATCAGCCCCTTCCAGCACACCCATCATTCCAGCTATGCCTCTGGATGAAGACCCATCCAAGCTCTGTAGGCATAGTCTGAAATGTTTGGAGTGTAATGAAGTTTTCCAGGATGAGACGTCGCTGGCTACCCATTTCCAGCAGGCTGCAGATACGAGTGGACAAGTAGAGTATCATTTACATTTTGGTGTTTCGGTGGTGAATCTATAGACATGCGTGCTCTATACCGTGCCATTGATTTTCGCGGGAGCTCAGTTAAGTGGGGGGATGTGTGTGCATGTGTGTGTACACACGCACTTGAGAGAGAGGATTGTTTTCACAGAATAGAGCAAAGTTGAAACATGAATCTTATTTAAAAGTCAGTTTTTTTGGAAGATGATTCTTTTAGACAGATGGAAACTGTGTGCTGGTTGGGTTGTGGCACCTTAGGTTTAGGGTAAGTGAAGGAGTTCTTAATTGTCAGGTTATTGGAATTTATGTCGGAAGTCTGAGTGCTAGCAAGCACTTGTCACCCCATCATATTAAGTGTTTAAGTCAGGCTGTGTCACCGGTGTTCCTGAGTCATTTATTAGCGGCCATTTTGGGATTAAAAATTTTTTTGTCGTTTATATAATTACTGTGTTTTACAAACACACCCAGTCGGCACCCACTTTTAAGGCGTGCCTGCTTACTTAAGGTGTTGGTCTAGTATATTCAGTAATACTGTCCCCTGCAATGAATTTACGGTCCTAATGGAAAACCCGTCTCCATCTAAATAGAGTACCTTTGTGTGTTGTTCGTGGCTTTTTTTTTTTTTTTTTAAATGGTGACGCATAGGTTGGTGTTGGTGAGATGCGTTTCTCAATGGGCATCGGTCAGCCATTTCCTCTCTGTCATTTGCTTCTTTCTATGAGGCAACTTCTGGGCAGGAGTTAAATGTGTTTTACAAATATATGATACCTGTCATTCAGAATTAATTGGACATGTTGAACGAAACAAATTCAAGCTAGAGAGAGCATATGATTTATTGTCTAAGCCAGGAAACTTGTGAAATTGGCAGGGGCGCTGGTTTGAGCTGCTATACTCTGGCTCAGACTTTGTTTTTGAAGACCCAGTGATAAACTGATCTTCCCTTCACTTGCCTCCACTATCTTGTTGACGAGGAGCTTTATGCCGTGGCTCAGACGTCTGGTACTGTCCCCGTGATCAGTTCCTCAAGGGCAATTGCTGAGTTAAATTCTTCGTAGGATTTGAGTTCGGGGAACAAAAGATTAAGAATATCTCAGTGATTTTTTTTCTCTGGACATTCAGCTGAGTGGAAATGGAGATGATAAAGAGTTTCAAGAACATTCTTGCATCGAGAACATTGAATGTTACATGTTTCATTGGCTCTGACAGTGGAGCTACTCAGGTGGCGAGGCTGGTTCAAGAAGGAGTGACCCCCGGCAGGTCCTGGTGACAGGGCTTGGGTCCTGTCTGGGTCCCTCTTATCTTGTCACCACTTTATCAAAGGGACAGTCTTAAAAGTCATCTTAAAAGGATGCAGTCAAAAAGAGAAAAATCCGTTTCCTCAGTTCTGTCTGTCCTGCTGGTATTTTGTGCGAGTGGTGGAGTATGTCCCGGCTTGCGTGTGCTGGTCAGTATTCGCACGTGGAGCTGCCTTCACAGATGTCTGTTCCCTTGGGGATCCCTTCTTTAGGCAGGAGGAAGCACATGGCACAAGGTAGGAATTTTCCTTCTTCCCTGTTTTCCCCTAGTTTTTGTTCTCTGTTAACCATTTAGTCTCAACAGCCAAACTAGGGTCAAACAGGGAAGCGTTTTCCTTCAGGGAAGGGGATTAACGTCTCCTCTCGTGTGTGTGGTTGCTTTGCCTTGACTTTTTGTGTATCGCTGGAACAGGTGTGTGGCACAGTTCCCCCGTTCCCCACGGGACACTGAGGACCGAGTCGGGGCAGAACATACACTAACTCCGGGGCCAGGTAGCACGAGGCCAGACAGTCGCCCCGTTCCAGTGCCTTCCTCTTCTGACTCTGCCGAGCTAGGATCCACTCAGCCCACCTGGGCAGAGCGTTTCTGTTGAGGGAGCGTCCCCTGCCTGCTGAGCCAGCCACTGGCCCGCTGGCAGCGTCAACAGGCCCCGTGGCCCCCCTCCTGCTCCTCGCCTCCCCTTCCTCACCGAAACCCTGCCCTTCCCCGCAGCACCCCTCCGCGACTGCCCGCGCTTCTGGGACTCA
Organism: Hippopotamus amphibius kiboko; assembly: GCF_030028045.1. Taxonomy (NCBI): domain Eukaryota; kingdom Metazoa; phylum Chordata; class Mammalia; order Artiodactyla; family Hippopotamidae; genus Hippopotamus; species Hippopotamus amphibius. Next base: position 99,006,404 of record NC_080196.1, read on the forward strand.
GCCAGGGCTTCCACGCATCTGAGGGCAGCCTGGTCTCTCACTTCGGCCGTCCAGCCTGCTCCCCGGGGTGCGGGGGGGCTGCCCCTTCTTCAGCGTCCTGAGCCCCGCCTCCAGTCTCTCCCGCAGCCCAGGAGGCCTGTGACATCCGTGCGGCTCCTGCTGTCCTAGCCTCGTACGTAGTGGGAGCTCATGTGGTCCCCGCCCATGGCTGGCCCCTGGCGTGGCATCAGGTAGACAGGGCCGTGGCAGGTGGGGCTGAAGACAAGGAAGGACAGGAGAGAAAAGAGAAGAATTCTCTGTTTCATCTTCTCCAGTCTGCGGTTCCCATGACCGCTGCCTGGTGATAATCTGTGAACTTTAAGTGGGAGAAACAGTCACCTGTATAAATTGTTTCCTCTCTGAGAAGGGCCCTTACAACACGTAGTTCAACTTCTAAATTTTGTAAGAAAATCTAAGGGCAGCTCAAGTACCAGTCTTTCCTGAGCGCTTTCGTTCCATTTTACTTTCCATTTCTCCGTTGGCTTCCCTGTGCTTGGTAACTTGTGGGTGAACTTGAGCCAGAGGAGGCTGCCTCACTGCCCAGGGCGGGGACCAGTGCAGGGTCAGCCCTGTGCCTGCAGCTGCCCGTTTTCTCTTCTGGCTCTTCGAGAATCAGGTACAACAGATTCCTGTACTGACCCTGGCTAGCACTGATTCTGGAGGTTAAAGGGTGTGACCTCAGGGCCCTGGCAAAACAAGCAGGCCCACTGGCCCTTGCTCAGTGCCTTGCCACCTGTGAGTTTACCATACTAGAGAAGGGTGTGCTGGTTCACCGGCAGTGGGAATATTCCTCCCCCTCCCTCCCTTCCTCCCATCAGGGGTATTGCTCCCTTCCTTGCTTCTGCCCACCTTCTATTTATAATTGCCAAGGTAATTTAAAAATTTTACGTGATAATGTCGAAAGTGTCCTGTGCTAATGCCTTGAGTCTTCTCAGATCATTCTGTTTTTAAACTTTTTATTTTGAGGTAGTTCTAGATTCAGGTAAGAAATAATACAGAGGGATCCTGTGTACCCTTTGCCCAGTTTCCCCCAGTGGTAACATCTTGCAAAACTATTAAATAGCAGTATCTTATCCAGGCTGTGGGACTGATGCTATCAATACATGGAAGCTTTCCATGACCATAAGGACCACTCACTGCCTTTTCAGAGCCACAGCCATCTCCCTCCCACCCCTGCCTCCTTCTCAACCCCTAGGAACCACTAATCTCTTCTCCATTTCTATAATTTTATCATTTCAGGAATGTTACATAAATGGACTCATACCACATGTAGCCTTTGAGATTGGCTTTTTTCACTCAGCATAATTCCCTGGGGGTTTCTCCAGGTTGTTAGATGTATCACTAGTTTGGTCCTTTTTATTGCTGGGTGTTATTCTATCATGTGGTTGTACCACAGGGTGCTTAACCCCATCCAGTCATGAAGGACGTCTGCATCGTTCCCAGTTTGGGGCTGTTATGAATAAAGCTGCCACAGACATTTGTCTACAGGTTTTTGTGTGAACGTAAGTTTTCATTTCTCAGGGATAAATCCCTTTATGTGCTGGGTTGTATGGTAGTTGCATATTTATATTCTCAAGAAATTCTTTTCCACAGTGGCTGTACAATTTTAAATCTCAAGAGCAGTTGTATGAGTGATCTAGTTTCTCCACATCCTGACCAGCATTTGGTGGTGGCATCATGTTTTATTTTAGCCATCGGATAGGTGTGTAGTGACGTCTTGTGGTTTTAATTTGTGTTCATAGCTAATGATGTTGAACATCTTTTTATGTCTGTTTGCCATTGGCATATCCTTTTTGGAGCATTGTCTCTTCTTGTCTTTTGTCCATTTTCTGATTAGTTTTTTTGTTTGTTTTTGCTGTTGAGTGTTAAGAGTGCTTGATATATTTTAGATACTGGTCCTTTGTTGGTATGTGGTCACAAGTCTTTCTCCTGGGCTGTGGCTTCTTTCATCTTATTAGCTCTTTGGTAGAGTAGATGTTAATTTTGATGAAGTCCCATTTATCAGTTTTCTCTGTTATGGCTTGTGCTTTTGGTGTCAGGACTAAGAACTCTTTCCTCTAGATTCTGATAACCTTCTTTTATGTTTTCTTCTAAAAATTTTTCAGTTTTATGATTTATGTTTAAGTCTGTGATCCATTTTGGGTTAATTTTTGTATAATGTGTGAGACTTAGGTTGAGATTTCTTTTTCTCCATGCATGTCCTTTTTCTCCAATACCATTTGTCCAGAAGGCTGTCTTTCCCCCAAAGAATTGCCTTTGCAGTTTGTCAGATATCAGCTGGGCATATTTATGGGGCCATTTCTGGGACTCTGGTAGACTGATTCTTCCAACTTTAGTCTTTTTTCTCAAAAATTTTTTAAGCTATTCTGGTTCTTTTGCTTTCCATATGTTTAGTCTTGTTTATGTATACGAAGAAAATCTTGTTGGAATTTTGATAGGAATTATGTTAAACCTGCATATCAATTCGGGGAGAATTCTTTTCTTTATTATGTTGAGTCTTTCAGTCCATGAACAAAGAATGTCTCTCCATTTGTTTAGCTCTTCTTTGATTTATCATTTTGTAGTTTTTATCATACAAGTGTTATTCATGTTTTGTTTGCTAGCTTTGCTTCTTTCTTTACGTGTTTTGTTGGCAGTCCCCTGTCCGTCCCCTCACCCCCAACCCCGCATGTGGGCAGTTGTAAACGGTATTATATTTTTCAGTGTTTACATGTTTGTTGCTAACATATGGAAAAACAATTAATTTTGGTATATTTATCATGTATCCCTTGTCTTTGTTAAACTCATTATTAGATTTAGGGTATTTTGGTGGGGTGGGGGGGTAGACTACATTGATTTTTTTTTTCCAGATATTGAACCAGCCTTGCATCTCTGGAATGAATCTCACTTGATCAAGGTGTATAATTCTTTTTATATATTGTAAATTGTATTTGCTAATATTTTGCATCTGTATTCGTATAGGAAGGGACTTATAATTGGTGTTATTTTCTTTAAATATTTGATAGAATTCTCTAGTGAAACCATCTGGGCCTGGAGATTTCTTTTTTGGGACTTTTTTAAACACCCACTGGGCTGGTGGAGGGACTCCTTGTCACTTGGTAGGGTTGAAAGTCCCACTTCCCTGCTGCCTTCTCTGATACCATCCGGTCACGGGTATTAGGGCACCTTATTACAGCCTCAAGGGCAGAGAGGTCTGGGCTCCACCTAGACGTGGCGTGTTGCGGGTGGGGCCATAGTGTTTCCTGGGGTGTTTGGCTGGAATAGAGCAGTAATTGTCTCTTTTGCTAGGCTGCCCCTTTCCAGGTCCTTTGGCTACAGAGAGCAGGCTTTTGTTGGGGACTTTTTTGTCTGCACCCATTGGTGTTTCTGGGTTCCCAGTTTCCTCAGCTCCAAATCTGGGATCCGTGAGGCAAAAAGAACCCCAGAGAACTCATAACTGTCATTCCTTGGGTCCCGAGGTCCCTAGCCAGCTTGCCTTCTCTCTGCCTTTCAGATTCTCCATATGTTTGTTCTATATATGCCCAGCAATGTTAGTTGTACTTAGTGGAAGGAATAGAGAGGTACTTCTATTCCATTTTCCTGGAAGTGGAAGTTTCTTGCTGTTTGTTTGTGTAGCTGTTTTGTCTTCCAGAAGAGTGTGTGTAGTTACATCGTTGTGCTCTGCTTGAGGCCTCTGGTCTGTGATCCTCAGTCGCATTTTGGAGTCAGGCTTCCTGGGAGGACAGCATTCCGCTTGACTGTGGACTCAGCTCCTCTTTGAGTCTCAGGCATGTCCCCTGCTCAGTGCAATCACCTCTGTCGTGACCCATCTGTGACAGCTGTCAGTGAGCCTCTCTTCTCCCTTTTGCAGCCCAGCCTCTCTCTCTCTCTTTTTTCTTAACTTATTTTTTTGGGTTCATTTGGTCTTTGTTGCTGCATGCAGGCTCTCTCCCCCTTTTTCTAAAAAAATAAATTAATTTATTATTTATTTTTGACTGCGTTGGGTCTTCGTTGCTGCGTGTGGGCTTTCTCTAGTTGCTGTGAGCAGGGGCTGCTCTTCATTGTGGTGTGCGTGCTTCTCTTGTTGTGGAGCACAGGCTCCAGGCACACAGCCTTAGTAAGTTGCAGCACTCAGGCTCAGTAGTTGTGGTTCGCGGGCTCCAGAGCGCAGGCTCACTAGTTGTGGCACACGGGCTTAGTTGCTCTGTGGCATGTGGGATCTTCCCGGACCAGGGTTTGGACGTGTGTCCCCTGCATTGGCAGGTGGATTCTTAACCACTGCACCACCAGGGATGTCCCGCCAGCCTTTCTCTTGAGAACAAGTTCTTGGTTTAGCTTGGCACCGTATTCCTTTTCTTTTTATCTTTCATTTTCTCCTCATTTATATTTTGACCCCTGTTTATGGTTTGAAAGGATCCTTTTCCAGGTTAGTCCAGGGGTGCTTATTTGAACCCAGTAAAGCATCTCTTTTTCTGTTGACACCAGCCGTGGCTGTCTGTGCCACACCTCCTCTCACCATCTCCCGGTACAAAGGTGTACGGGCTCTGGAGCTTTTGCCAGCATGTCGTGGGATAAAGTAAGGTTTTGGTGGCATTTGCTGAATTCTGCCTTGCTGGTTACTCCTTCCCTTAAAGATGTTCTGTGGACAGTCTCTACAAGGTAATGATTGACTCAGAGACTCAGAGTACTGCTTTATCAGTAACTGGCCCTGGGCTCAGCAAAACCCCTGCAGGTCTCTGGTGAGAGCAGCGTGGTAGGAATCTGTGGCTTAGCTCGAGGCCCTCTTTACCCTGCGTCCCCCGAGCTGGAACCCGAGCCGGGACCCCAGGCACGCTCAGGCCCAGGTCAGTCTGCCCTGCCTGCATCTGCTCACCCTGCCGGGGGGCAGGCCACAAGGAGTGGGGGGTGAGATGGAGCCTCTGGGGTGGACCCTTCCCTTCCCAGCCGCACAGAACCAAGCAGGGCAATAAAAGTGGAGCACATGGGTGTTGACTTCTAATGCTGGTAAATCTGCCCTGGTTGGCGGTTTAGATTCCACCCTATTCCATTAATAATTCATGCCTTGGGGCACATTGAGAAAAGGAGTGGGTGGAGGGGCTAGAGAAGCTTCCTTCCGCTCCATGAAGCTGTTAAGGGCTGACACCTTTAGTTTTAATAATTGAAAATAAAACATACTGGAATGTCATTGCTTTACCTCTTGGTAAAACCACAACTAAATTTAGCCAAGTACAGACTGGAAGTGCATATTATAACCTCTGAATTGGTAAAAATCAGTTTTCTTCCTGTAGAATCTGTATCCGCTGTAGAATCAGAGGACGTTATAGGTCCTTTGCTCAACCCTTTTATTTTACTTGAAGAAACAAATGCCCAATCAGTGGCCAACTCAGGACCCAAGGCAAGATTTCTTTATTGCTTGTTATTCTTCCCAGTTTGTGATGCTGTAACCAAAGATACAGAAGCATAGAACTTTACAGTTGCAGAGACCATAGGGGTCTCGTGAGAATGGACCCTGGGGTTACATTCAGGTTAGCTTCAGGGGTGCAGATAAAGGTGACTTATCTGCAGTGGTCCTTATTTTGGGGGGTTGCTGATTCAGTTTAGGGTCAGGGAGTTTATGGGCGTCATTAACAGAACATCCTGGGTATATTAAATTATCTCGAGCAGCCTCCACCAGGTCTCGTTTCTAGACAGACTCTGCTCAAGCAGCTTCTTCTGGAAACCATGGAGCCCACCACCCCCAGTTCCCTCGCCCACCCGAAGTACCATTATTAGCTTGGTTTTTGGTCCTGCTCTCCTAAATGTTTAATTTTAATTTTGGTCAGGCCAGCCCTGTCCCAGTTTATATCCTTCAGTCTCATCAGCTCCTGTCTGTCTTCTTGAGTGATAGTCATTTGAGTAGATTATGTGTGTTGACCATCCTGCTTTCTGCAAATTTGCTCATATCACTGTCAACTCTTATTAGGGATTTTTAGCGCAGGATGATTTGAGGACAAATTTACCACCAACAACTAGCATTAGGAACAATGGTATTACAGTTATTTCTGCTATAATGCTTCCTTTGTGTTACTTCCATTTAAGTGAGATCTGAAATGTGTCCTTATTGTGAAACTGGGTGAAAGTGAGAGCCAGAAAACAAACCGGTATATTTTATTATTATTTATACTGTAGATGAAAGATTATGAAACTGCTGTTAATGAGGCAGAAACAATGCACTTAGTAGCACCTGGGCTGTTAAGTTGACAGTGTCTTGACCTCTGGATCAGTGAGTTTTGTGCCGTTGCAGGCTTTTGGTCTGTTTGAAATTTAAGCATAAGTAGATGCTGTATTTACTCACATTTCCCTTGCCTTCCTCATCTTTTCCCTTGTATATTTCCCAGGCTACTTTTCTCCCTTAAATATGAGTTGAAACACATGGAGTTATTTTCCTTGTTACTCAGATAATCCCTCACGTATACAAAGAGGATGCCGAGCCCTAAGGCTGTCTGAATCCTTACCAGAGCCCCAATGTGCCCCGTTCCCCTCCTCACAGCCTGCGTGGGAGGCCCAGCCATCGATTTCTGTGCCAGGATTGGGCATGGAAGGTGCGATACAGGTAGTTGTCAAGTATGAGTGTGATTACCTTTCAGCTTCATTTTCAGCTTTCTCGTGTTACCTGACTATTGAAAAAGTAATCTTTTACTTTAAAAAGTAGCAGTTCTCAGAGCAAATGAGTCTGCCCCAGACTTGAAATTAGCTGCTTGTCACCCAAGTACCGCAAATGTTTTCCATTTTCAGATGACAAGTAAACTGTCAAAAGACACATGAAACTGTTTAAATGCATTTTATTATACTGTTTTCTGTTCAAAAGGCAGGTACCATCATGTTAAACTGCTTTAGCCTCAACTTGTATAGTAGAGAGTCAGAGTTTTAAGATACATTTTTGTTTCTTTGATTTAAAGCAACAAAAGGACAGATTCTTGTAGACCACAAGAGATCTTGGCTTGTCCCCATGCTCAAAGGCATCCCCCAGATCCAGAGAACGTGTGTCAGTGCTGTAAATTCCTAGTATCCCAGAGAAGCTAATGGCATCTGCTCTTCTGGGCTATGATCCGTCACCATTGTGTCAGGAAGCAGAGAGGACACATTATCTAACGCACGGGCAGTGGATAAACCTGGAGGGAAAACAGGTTAAACCATGTCACGTGAGTTTAAAATTGTTGTGGTCACACACGTATCCAGGAAGAGAATGTCTGCAGTCCAGACAGCTTGCGCGTTCTCAGAATAGAATGGAGCGGGAGCAGGTAAACAGAGAAACATGGGCGTCAGCACAGGCTGTACACGGGTATGTGTGCCTCTGTGTGTACAAACTAAAGAGCTTTATCTGATGTGATTTCCCAGAGACTGCATTCTCCCGTTTCAGTAATACGGAGACATTGTGATCTGGGGCTGTCGCCCGCACGGGCCCCCACTCTTGCCTGTACTTCTGTACCTGAAGTGGGCGAGGAGCCTCAGCCCGGAAAAATGGCTGAGTGCAGGTTCCTGTAGCTCGTCAGAGGCTGGTGGGGACCTCGAGGGCCGATGCTGCCACCTGCTCTCACAGAGCCCTGAGGCCACGAGGACGGTCCCGCGGCACAGTGCAGTGTGAAGGGAATGCACCCCCTCTCCAAGAACTGGTGTGAAAGAGGTCTTTATTGAATCGTTGGTATTTGGGTGACCTTGTTACTCTAAAGCATTCTTCATAGTCTTTGCAGTCAGAGATTTCTATCATAAAGAACAACTTTAATTAACAAAACCTCTTCTTGAATAATTTTGATACTTATCTTAGTTAACCTGCTAGTAACAGAGCCCTTTCACCCGCCAGCACATCCATAACAGTCTATATAGTTATGTGTATTATAAACATATGAGCATGCAATAGAGGAGTGTGTTTAAGTCATTGTGAATTTTATGTGTATCATGAAGGGTGTTTGTGAACGTCTTGATGAGAGATCATGTGAAAATTCTTTTCAGCTTAGGGAATACGTACTTTGTCTCCTTTTTAGATTTTCTGTTTTATTTTTGTTGCTGTCTTTCCCTGTAATAAAAGTGGTAGAAGCACATCAACTCTCCATGAAAGAGACGCTGGGGGCGGGGGAACAGTGGCCTATAAGCCTGACGACAGTCCTCTGTGGCCTTCAGGTGCATTTGCCAATAGCCTCCACCCCCCCAGGGGGTGTTTTTGTTTGTTTACTCCTTGTAACCCCATCCCACTCCCCCCTCTGTCACAGGCCTTGGGATTATTCAGAGCCCGGTTCAAATCCTGGTTCTTCCACCTAATACCTGTGCAGCCTTGGCAAGTTTCTTAACTTTTCTAAACTTCTTTTCTTCATCTGTAAACTGGAGATAGTGTTGTCTACTTCATAGGTTATCATGAGAATCAAATGAGATGATGTATCTAAGTTTATCTATTTAAGGGACATAGTTCACCACTCCTATCATAGTGGAATGGGCTCAATACATATGATAAAAATAAAATGTTTTGACGTGAGTGTAGAAAACACTGGTTTTATTCCCAAGTAAGTGCAAGATGTTCTGAGATGCCTGTGGAAATTCAAACATTATAATTCACTGCTTGGGATGAATGACTGTGGTAAACGTGAGATGACCTTAGTTCAAAGAAACAGATGTTTACCTGTGATAATGTAGATGTCACCAGGATTTTATAATTAATGCATCTGTTGATTGGTTTGCGTTGCTGTGGCTTGTTTTAACCTTTGGAATATGTATTATTAGAAAAGGAATGCTATTTTTAAATGATGCTTAACCTCATCAAAGCTGCCTGTAATGTTCTTACTTTGTGACTGCAATAAACATTTTATGGGATAAAATTTGTATTTTAGTCCTTTCAGGAGAGAACCAAGAAAGAATTTTCAAGTGAGTTTCTAATTTTTCTTAGTTTAAGTTCCTCAGAAGTTTAAACCTTAATTTGCTTGATTCAAAAGCTAAAAGAATAAAAAGCCTTTGGAAAATGTCTTAGTTCTGTTGTCCATCTACAAGATTGTTTCAATTTTAGCTCAAGTCTATATTTTGAGGCTTTCTTTAACTGACTTTAATAAAAATTATACATTTTAGAAGATAGTGGATACTTGTTGCACAAATGTCCAAATAGTATTCAAACACATTTTATCTTCTGCTATGTTAGGTTTATTTTTGGAGTGGAAGTAATTAAGTCCTCTATTTATATTTACTTTAAGTTTTTTGTGTTTTAAAAATATGCCATGTTTAGTGCTTACATCTAAGGGGATGAAAATATGTAGCGTGTTTCAGTTTTTCCTGGTTAGTTAATGGTGTAGAGCCCTTTCCAAAGAGGATTTCAATCTCAGTTTTAGTTTATATGTGATTTGATTTTAAGCTCTGTGGTTTCAATTTAATATCTGAATTTATGTATCTAAACTTGGTTCGTTAGTTTTAATCATAAATCATATAATGGCCAATTCATTTAAGAGACCAATTCATGTGCAAAAAAGAACAAGTAATTGCTATGGCCATTCTTTTGCATTCCTGTATTTCAGATCTCAAGTTAAGTGACAAAAAAAAAAAAGAAAAAAGAAGGAAAGAAAACTGGATTAGCCACTAATTTTTATTGTTTTGAAGAAAGTTTTTTGAGTTGTGGAAATTCTGACTACTGTCGAGATAGATGCCCATAAACTTGTATTTTAAAGTTAATTATACATTAGATTTGCTAGCACACTTTATAAGAATACCTCTTCTTCACACTAAAAAAAAAAAATGTAAAAGTAACAAAATTGAAACTCTACCTAAAGCTAACATTCTCTTTACATGGATTTCGGGATGAGCCTGACTACATAGTACATATTATTTTGTCTGTTACAGCGTAAAGCATTTTATGTTGACCATTTAACTTTTAAGTTTCCTTTCTCTTTGGGCTTAGAGTCAGTTATCGTAGTATTTGAAATGACCGACGTATACTGATTTTGAGGTTTAACCAAGCTTCTTTGCATATCAGAAAATACTTCGTAGGACCAACCCTGTTTCCCCCTTTGGTTTGTTTAGAAGACTTGCACTGTCTGCCAGATGCTGCTTCCTAACCAGTGCAGTTACGCATCTCACCAGAGAATCCATCAGCACAAGTCTCCCTACACCTGCCCCGAGTGTGGGGCCATCTGCAGGTCGGTGCACTTCCAGACCCACGTCACCAAGAACTGTCTGCACTACACGCGGAGAGTTGGTTTTCGGTCAGTATGTTGTTCATTTCCGTTCAAGTAAAGCTTATTCACGTTTGAGGACACAGGGTTCAGAGTGGTCTGTGCACATCGTTTTCGGGGTCATACAGTGATACCTCGACTAACAGATCCTCTGAGTGCCTAGCTTATTGGTGGTAGAGTTGATCCGTTTGAATCCTTTAATGTATTGACTCTGGTCCACACGAAGCCACGGGTAGATAGGGTCCATCCTTCCAGGCACAATTGCACGTGGCAAGGTTTGGCCTGTATGGACTGTTAGAGCCTTTATACTTTCTGCGCCCTTTCTAGCATACTTTTGTTATCATGCTGTCTGCCTTTAACCCCTGCAAGAATACAGTGCATTTCTGTACCTCTGCATACTTCCTCTCCTCTCACCAAAACAGGAAGGGTGCGATGGTCCCTTACTTTTATCTCATCCTGTGGAAGGGTCGGATGTATGTCCTTTCCTACCATCACTCCTTCTGGAAGAGCCTTCCACCCCACGTCACCTTACTTTATTCCTTCTCCTCCATTGCCCGCGTCCAGGCTCCTCCCTCGTCTCTGCACATCTTAACTGTGGCCCCTTTCACTGCCCCTTAAGATTGTCAGATGTGTCTTTTACAACGTCTGACGAATCTAATGTTAGTTTAGTCTTTTACAAAATGTGACGAATCTCAGTGTCCGTTTCGTATTGAGTGATGATGCATTTGAACTTCATCCTCCACTTTGTGACCTTCCGAAATGCATGCCTGTACCTTTTGGGAATATTTTGTTCCTGTACGTTTTGACCCAGTGAAGGTTGACCAAGAAAACACGTCATTGATACACAGTGTCTTTGTTAATAGAGGTATTACTGTGTTGGGTATTTATCTTAAACTTGAACGTTTGGTCACTTGCTGTCATTGATATTAGACTGTTAATATACAATGATTTTTTTTTTCAGTTGTAATATAGTTATGATGTTTTATAAAAACGAAGGCCAGTTGGTATGATTTAACAGTTTTATTTCAGTTACATTTAGGTTGTGGCATCACCAGTTTCTAGGTGGTTCTGTCCATTTTTTTGGACACTGAGACTTACCTCACATTTTTATCTCATGCCTCCAACCCTGTGATGCACAGATGTTTAATGAACAGGGAGCCACCCTAGCAGAAAACCTTTGGTTTGGAAATTTAGAAACCAGGGTTTTTGGTACCAGTCCTGCCGCTCATTGTGTGGTGATTCATGTGTTCTCTGTGCCTTGGTGCCCTGTCTATGAAATCGGTGTGATGTTTACCTCTATCTTCATGGGTATGTTATAGAGCAAAACAGGATAATCTGAAAGCACGCTAAGAGCTTAAGTGGAATGTTCCACGTTGACGGTGCCCCTGATTCCACAGAATTCATACACAATGATACTTTGGTTTTTATCCCATGTTTGGAAGCTCTTATTACTGAATTCTTTGTTTAATACAGAAAGCAGTTCTATAACATTTTACTAGTGCAGTTCTTTTAACGGATGCCAATTTCCTCAGACATTTATAGTTGATTTTTCTAATATAGTGAAAGTAAACTGAAATTGGAATGAATAAAGGAAGTAAGACTTCTATAATTCTAGCTATTCCTGGTATCTTTCCTAAATGAAAACAAAAGCTCTGCAGACAGGCGAAAAGTAATGAACTCACTTGGAAAAGCCCATCCCTTGCTTTGTGAATGAGAGGGAAAAGAAGAAAAGCAAGCGATGGGCTTTTCTAAGTGAGTTCTCATTCACAGAGTTGCTTAAATTTGGCACTTTGAGTTTTTACTAAAATATCTGTGTTTAGTGTAGATTTTTTTTTCTTGCATTTGAAGGTTACAAGAGCTATAAAAATGCTGTTTGTATGTTGATGTTTTACCTCTTTAGTCATAGAATAGAATTTGACCCTAGTTTTTTCCCTGTCATTTCAAATAATGGTCCAGTCTGCTACTTGGCTGGGGTTTAGCAGCCCGTTGACCTTGTACATTTTCCCCTCCATTTTGGCTTTATAGTTTTTCCATTTTTTTTTTTCCTTGAAAAGGTTTTATTGTGCGCAGAGGGGAAAAGGTTCAGTCCTTCTTGGCCGCCGCTTCCCTCATCATGGCCAAGACGTTGCTCAGCTCCTCTTTCTTCCTCTTGGCACAGATGTGTCCTCACCCTTTTCTTGATGAACTTGAGGGCCCGCTTGTCCTTGGAGACCTGGAGCCACTCCATGGCCCGCTGCTCATAAGCCTCACACCTCCCGGATCACGTCCCGCATGAAATTGGTGTGCTGGTGGGTCGCCCGCGGCGGCGGCTGTGCCTTGGCTTGGTCATGTTCTTAGTCACTTTGTGGCCCTTGTTGAGGCCCATGGCCATGGGGTGGCACAGAGCCATGACTGCTGCCCTTCAATGGCTGCAGTGGCAGAAGTTGTTTTTCCAATTTAAAAAATCATTTAATGTTATTTTTAGCCAGAGGAGCATCTCTAGCATGGTTCCCAGCCTGACTTTGTCTCCTCCTGGGTTCGTGTGCCTTGTCTGCTCTCTTCCTCGTCTTATTGCATCTCCCAGATACTGAGGGAGTCACTTCTGGCTTCTGGTTGATTTGGTAAAAGTCATGTATTTCTCTGCATTTTCCTGCTTCTTGATCCCTTAGATCTGTATCTAGAAAGGGGAATTATAGGATTGTGTACTGTAAACATTTGTTTTTAATTAAGAGAAGTTTGATTGGTACTCAGAACACACAGGGCTTCAACTAAGTTAAGTATTTATTAATTAATAGACTGGATTTTCAGTAGCATTAGGACATGGTACAAACCTTTCAAATTCTCCTTCTATTTTTCTATCATATTTACATTGCATATTGGCCCCTGTTGCCCGTGAATCTTTTCTTCCACTCGTAGGCAGATATTTAACAGCTTTCTCTTAAGCTCTTTTAAATTTTTCTACTTTCTTTCCTCACATTAAAGGAGGGGGGCATGTTTTCCCTTGGCCTCCATGAGGCTCTTTGGACCAAGCCTTAGCCACATCCTTCTATCAGCTGTAGGTTCCCTAACCTCCTGTTTATTTTCTTAGGGATTAAATCTTCCTCTCTGTTCAGGCGACTTCAGAGAATCAGCCCTTCCTTGGTGTTTTGCCCTTTGAATACCACCTTTGTACTCTTGATGGGAAAAATATTTTATGATTCACAGTGCAGCAGATTCTTTTGTTTAACTGATGGTTAGTAACCCATCTAGCTTTGTTTTATGTAATCGTCCTCTTTCATAGGAATTACTGGCTTCTGGGGTTGGGAAGGACTATGAAATTGCCTAGTCCAAGTCTTCTCATTTAATGAATGAGAAACCAGCCCAGAGAGGCTCAATAACCCGTTCAAGACCACCCACGTTCAAGTTAACTCAGAATTGTTTCAGTGCGCTTGGGTGGCTTTATTGCCTAAAATAGTAGTTCAAGTAGGTAGGACAGAGGAGCTTTCCTCATCTGTTCTCCTGTATTTAGTGCTTTGAATGTATATGCTGCTGACCATGATGCCTTAGGTCATTTAAAATGCTAAGGCATTAATTATGATTTTTATAAAATGCTCGCAAAGCGTAACTGGGCACGCTTTATAGAACACATGTAACTCAGCGTGCCACTCCTGTGCTGCTCTGGAAGCCGCTCCTTGATTCGGAGGGAGGTTCTAAGAGCAGCTTCACGTGGATGCCAGCCCCTGGAAGGCAGCCCGGTCTGCAGCCTTCCTCCCCCCAGGTCAGCTCTCACACTCACACCCAGGGCGTGGCTGCCAGGTGTGTGAAAGGTCTGTCCACGGAGAGACCAGTCTCAGATAATTTTCAGGTGTGAACAAAGGATGACTAGGTGATAAGTGGATGGGCTGTAAGTGGTACTGGGAGTCCTTGCATGAGAAAGATGAGGTTGGGGAGAAGTGTCTCCAAGTTTTAAAGTTTGTTTCTGTATGACTAGATTTGAGTGAGGAGTTGAGCTAGTCATCACATTATTAGAAATTCAAGAAGAGGTTAGGTACAGAGGCAATTTATATAGGGAGATTGGTTTTTCAGAAGTTTATCATTCACGTCGTTTCTTAAACAAATGTAAGTGTACTTAAATTGAATTTCCAGGAGACAAACACACCAGGTGGTTGACTTTCTCTGTAGCTTCCACCAACGTTCAGTGCCTCAGAGTGGACAGGACACAGTGGCCGTGGCTTTGGAGCCAGTACTCATTTGTTCCTCTGGGTCCCTCTGTTGATGGCATGTAGGATTAGATAGCAAAGATTTCTTCCATTCGGTATTGGGGATGGGTGGGAACCTCAGAATCCAGCATGTGGGGGTTCTCTCAAAGCCAGGAGTCATAGGGTCTTGCTGTGGTCATGGCCTTGACATGGCCCCACGGTGCCTTGGTCTCACCACAGTCTGGAGTCTGGATGTTCATTCCTAGAAACTTTAAAGATGCTCAAATAGTCCATTAGAGTTTTATTTTCGTTCTTCATGATTCTTTCTCAAGTATATAAAAATAATTTGATCTGTTATAAATAGAAAAAACTCCCCCACACTTAGCCATTAAGAACCTAAAAGGGCTATTTAAAATATGTTCATTTTACCCCGTTTTACACAGTTAAGTCACACATGTGTAATGGTCTTGTGCTAACGACCGTGTGTTTATTTTCTAACAGATGTGTGCATTGCAATGTTGTGTACTCTGATGTGGCCGCACTGAAGTCTCACATTCAAGGTTCTCACTGTGAAGTCTTCTACAAGTGTCCTATCTGTCCAATGGCATTTAAGTCTGCCCCAAGCACACATTCTCATGCCTATACACAGCATCCCGGCATCAAGATAGGAGAGCCAAAGTAAGTCGTGCTGCTTTTCGGCCTTTCCCCCAGTTCTTTATTAGTAATTTAGAGGAGGTGGTAGTTCTGTGGGGTAAAATTTAAGATATGAAAAATTATGCCAATGTGCAGGTTTGGATGCTCTGTGAAGTATAGCTCATAACTGCCTAAGCCTTTCAGTCCTGTCCAGGGGGAAGTCTTTGTCCAAAAATGTCACTTACTGTTTATGCTTTTGTTGTCAGTGTTTGCTAAACACGTGAATATTTATCAATTTTGTTCTTTTTCTTAAGATGATTTTGTTCTTTTTCTTAAGATGATTTTTAGTAGGTTCTTGGAAGACTATTTCAATTTTCATAGTTTCTTTCTTACAGGACACACTTTTCACAGTCACGTTTATAAGATAAAGTCAACTTAAGACACTGGTTCCTGGATTTAATTTCATAGCCAATATAAATCCTTGATTAGTAAAAAGTGAATTTCATTCTTTGCCTTAATCTCGCTCTTAATTTTGTCGGGGTATGCCTTGTTGAGTCTTCAGTCCTTAAGTGGTGTTTTCAGCAGACAGGTAGGGGCTCCACCGGCAGTGGAGGCAGCTTAGCAAAGAGGAAGGCAGTGAGGGCGCCCGAGTCAGAATCCTGCCGCCACCCACTGGCTGTGTGACCTAGGGCCGGCACTGACCCCTGTGAAGTGAGGGTCGTGCTTCCGTCCCGGGATTTGTGTGAGGATAAAGCACGGTGCAGGGTGACATGTTTAAAATGCACAGCATGTGGCCCCTCTCTCTGGCGCACGGAGAGCCCATGGCCTCAGCTCCATCCCTGCTTCCTGGGTCCCCGGAGGTGCACGCCGCCCTGGGTCCCCGGAGGTGCACGCCGCCCTGGATCCGATGCCGGGGGCTGATGTTCTCCCTGAGTTGTTTACGGCAGTTTGGGATTTGATGCTTTTGGGAGGCTAGATTTGCTGCCTGAAACCTATTGGTGAGTTTTGTCTAAAACTCTGTATGGAGGTATTGGAGGGGTGGGGGAGGATATTCGGATATGCCATGTTATGTATGTCTGACTTTAACGTTTAAAGTTTGGGGGAAATGTTATTGGCTAAACACAATAGAAGTGACTCTGTTTACTTAAAAACTATGAGAAAATGGGGTTCTATTCTAATAGGACCTTCACTCTGATCTTTGCAGATCTTCAAAATGAAACATTACAAATTAGGGGATTCATATACACCTTGGTGTCTTAACTTTGAAGATGGACATTAGTGAATTTTAGTTAAACAGCCTTCAGTGTTCCTGGTCATGAGCCTTTTGGACACTCGCATAACCTGCCTTATCCCCCGCCCAGCCCACCAGTGAATATAATTTTTGACTTGATTTTTTATTCAAATAAATAAAACTTTATTGACTGGAATGTGTATGAAATCTGGAACAGTAGTTGTTAACCTGGGAATACAGCTCAGCAAATGATTAAAGTAAATGAAAACAATATTCCTCAAATTTCAGTAACGTATAGGAAAAAAATTATTCCAGTACTTTCTTAAAAACTTTTTTCTGTCACAATGGTTTTTTTTAACAAGTGCAAGCCCAAAGATAGGCATTAACGATTGAGTTTTAAACTATAAAACTAAAACAGATTTACAAGTGAAATACCACAAAACTCCCAGACCAGTGAACTCAGTTAACAGCATTGATTCAGGGAGATGAGTCCTCCCTGCAGCAGCAGGTACTGCTCCTTGGGCCCTGTGATTGTCACCTGTATTACAGGGGCCTTGGGGCCACCTTTCCCTATGCACACTCCTGTAAAGCCTGCCTTCCTGTGCCCTGCCGGAAGCTGGTTGGCCTCCATTTGAGCCCAGAAGCTTTCTTTCCATGTCAGATCTCTGTTCTGTTAAAGTGAACTCCACTCTGGTAGAACCTCGGGCACAAAATCTCCCAGCAGTCTTTGGTTAACAGGTGGTTTTATGCAAATGACTCAAAGTTATGCAAATGAATTATGTTAATTTTAAAAGATCAATATAAAAATCCCCCCCATTTTCGTTAGAGAATATATGGAAGTCTGAAAATATAGCCACAAAGACCTGCAGTCCCAGCATCTCAGCTTGAAAAGCACGACATATAATTTTTATTTCACAGGTGTTTATGTAGTGATTATTATATGCAGGTACCATTCCAGTGCTTTTGTTCCTTATGTTCCAGTGTGTGGTCGGGCATGTTTCCCTGCTGTGTCAAAGGGAACTTTGAACACCTTTTAGTCTTTTCTGGGTAATTTGAGATCATTTTGAATGTCCACTACTAGACTTTATGGTGATACAGTCTTGGGACTGTTTTCATATCTTCCTGGACGTCTGATTAACCAGCAACCTCTTTGGCTGCTTTGCCCTGCCTTCTATTTGCCTATTCTAAATGTATATAAGTATAGAAATGAGGACTTCAAAGTGAAGAATTGTGTAAGAGACGGAGTTTGGGAACAAGATCCTAAGAAATAAAACAGTACAGAACTATAATAGCGGCATGGTAGAGGACTTTGATTCAGACAGTGCTGAGCTCAAATCACAGCCCTGGGATTTACACAGCATCCAGCAGATTCTCTGCTCTCTGAGCCTGTGTCCCATCTGTGAGGGTGCAGATTCACCTCCAGGAGGTGTGGGGACGTGTCCTGCTTGGGACCGTGCTTTGTACCCAGCTGGACTCACTCAGTGGTGGTTCAGGCAGTTGGCAGCAGTTTTGAGCTTAGACTCCTTTATTCATGTGCTTTTATATTCAAGTGTGGCACTTTGTCCTGATCGAGGGTGGGTATTTGGGTTTACTTTTTATTTCTTTCCCACCTCCTGTTTTCCTTCCCCTCCCTTCTATCCCCTGCCGCCTCCCGTCCTTTGTTCTAGTCCAGTTATCCTGCCGTCACTCAGTCTTGCAGTTGGGATCAGGTCAGACTTTTAGGTTCAGCTTTCAAAGTACCTCCCCTGCCTGTCTCACATGCCAGGGTGTCCAGCCACACTGTCCCTATCACGCTGTGTCGTGTAGACGCTGCCTTTGTGCAAACTGGTCTCCCTGTCTGGAGTGCCGTCCCTCCCCTCTGCCTGACAGTCTCCCTGTGGTTATTTCGTGCATTGTAGTTGGAGAGTCTGCTTTGTGGTCACGGTCTATCACTCTGTCTGTGAGATTCGTGGTACCCTTATTTAGACTTTTCTTTTTTGACATTAGCACCAGTTTTTAATTTCGTAATCATGTCTATCCTGCAGAAAAGTTGGAAGAACACTGTGGAGAACTTGTGTGTCCCTTTCACCCAGATCCCCCGGTTTTCAGCATTTCTGACATTTACTTCATCCTTTCAGTTTTCTCTCTGTGGCCCTCCCTCTCTTTCTCCTATTTAGGAATAATTGGGCGTCGTGACATAAATATTTGAGTGTGTTCTGCCTCTCCTCCCAAAAAGGACACTCATGTCTATTATTACCACCATCTGGCCTCCCAACCAGGAATCAGCGTGGGTTACATGACCATCCAGTTCACAGAACCCATGAAAATTTCTCCAACTGTTGAGATATTATCTTTTTTTTTTTTTCCTTTCTTTCTTCCTGGTGCAAAATCCAGTCCAGGAGCACACTTTGCATTTAATTGTCCCATCCGCATGCTTCCACCTGGAGCAGTTGCTCAGTCGGTCCCCCTCTCACACAGCAGAGGATACCTGCCTCGTGTTCTAAGGATGACCCACCTTCCTGGTGCATCCCCGCTTCCTCACAGCTGGACTCAGGATCGTACTCTGGCAGGAATCTCCTCACCAGATCCCATCGGGGGCGCTCACTGTCTGTCCCTCAAGGCATGTTACCCTCCATCATACACTCCAGTTGGCGGCAGCCAGATCTCTGCACTGTGAGGTCACCATTTCCCCCTGGATATGTGTTAGTGGTTTGTGGGGTGTATTCCAGTATTACACCAGCAACCTGTTCCTCAGAAAAATGCTGAAGTAAATAGATTATGTCCTGTTTTATACTTTCTTTGCTGTTCCGTAGAAGGCAACAAAGCGAAACAAAATCCGAAAGGAATGCAGCATGAATAAAACAAGCCGTGCCATTTTTCATGAAAGAGTTATTTCTGAAAATGTAAGAATAGGGTCCTGAGAAAATTCCTAGCCTAGCTAGTAAGTCTCAGTTCTTTTCTTGAGGCTTTATTTATTTTTTTGCGGTGTGCTGATTACCGAAAAATCAGGAAATGCAAGCAAGCAAGACAATGAAAACAATACCATCCAGCAGAGATGATGACGGTTATATGCCATCTGTTTCTTTTCTATGCCCTTTAAAAAATGTGATCATATCCTACATACTGTCTTGTTACCTTTTTTTAATTTGCATGAAGATCATTTCATGTCGTTGGCATATGTCCACATCATAATTTTAAAAACTTCATACATTATTGCTCTTATTTAACTACATATATTACTGGATGTTTGGGTTATTTCCAGCTCTAAGCTGTTTCAGACAGTGAGGAAATGCACTTCTTCGTCGCACCTGGTAGACTTAACAGTGACACATCATTAACGCACCACCTTTGGGCTGAATGATGAAGTCACGTAAACCTTGTCTGATCTTAAAAAATCTCCCCTTTCTCCAATCAAGGGTGCTTGTGCTCTGTGCCAAGGTAACTGATGTGTCAGGACCTTCTAAAAACATGTATCACTCACGCCAATTAAATTTATAAATCTCATGTGGAAAAAGAGAAGTTAAATCTGTAATTTTTTGGCAGAGAAATACAAAGTGAGGTCCAAAGGTACGTGAGAAGTGCTCTCTTAAGAAGACCCTGTGAGGAAAGACAAGTGGTTTTAAGAAGAAAGCCATTCCTTTCTTTTAACTGTAGAAATAGCAAACAAAACTTTAGCCTTTTCTTTCTCATGTGGCTCACACCTTCGGTCAGTGTTTCTCTGCCATTTTCCTAAGCTGCTCGTTGGAATTCTTTCTGTTGGTGCTCCTGGATCTTCAGAGGAGACACAGGTGTCCCTGGGCCTCCCTTAAAGACCAGGACGACCCTATAGAGAAAGGGTGACCTCCTGTGGGCAGACGTGCTCACCAGTGACCCCATGAATCGCTGGAAGCAAAGGTTGGGAGCGGGGACTGCAGGTCCTTTCACTCTCCCAGAGGACTCCCGCCTGAGGGCCAGCAAAAAGTGTTGACGAATAAAGGAATTATTTCCAGAAGGTTCAGAGATGCTGAATTAACTTAAGGAGGCTGCTTGGTAGTAACGTATTCGGTAGGGAACTGGTTTGTAGTAGACAATGTGTATTTTAAACTCTTTAGAGCACAATAGACATTCTAGAGTTGAAGCAACATTTGTGGATTTTCTTTTACGCATCTTTATTGTCGTGTATAATTGCTTTCTGGTGCAGGGCTAAGATTCAGTGTTAAGAACAGGTACAGAAATAGTGACATTCAAGTATAAAATTACTAACTCTGAAAGAAAACTTGCAACAAGTAACAGCGTGTTCAGGCATCTGAGACATGTGGGCCTGCCTAGTTCATCAATCAGATTCTCTTTCAAGTTAGAGTACCACCATCAGGCTGTGTTTCTTGTCTGATCTTTAGAAGTATTTCAAAAAAGAAAAAAAAAAAATCAAGGGTGCTTTTGCTTTGTGTTAAAGTAGATCACAAGTGAAGACCTTGTAAAAATGTGTCAGCTATAGAATGATTTCTAAGCAAATGTGATCGAGTGCCTCTATACCCAGGATGTCAAGTTGAGCTGCACTCGAGTAATGCCAGCTGCCTTCGAAAGCATATTTCACAGCTAAACTGTTCTTTTCATTGTGTGTGTTTGTTCTTGCTGTGCTTCTGCCTCCTGAATTCTTGGATGTGACGTAGTGGTTCCTTTGGCCTGAGAGATGAGGGCTGACTGACGTTTCCCTGAACCTCTTCTGTTCTAGAATAATATACAAGTGTTCCATGTGTGACACTGTGTTTACCCTGCAAACCCTGCTGTATCGCCACTTTGACCAACACATCGAAAATCAGAAGGTGTCTGTTTTCAAGTGTCCAGACTGTTCTCTTTTATATGCACAGAAGCAACTCATGATGGACCATATCAAGGTGTGTGCACATCTCTTATGTCCTTTAACTGAACTGCAGGTCTATTCATTGGTTATAAATCAAGGCTGAGCTAGCTGCAGATTACAATAAAGCGTGTGCGCTGTCGGGGAAGGGATGGACACTGGTCATTGGTAATGAGCAGTTTGCAACATGCTAGCATCATGAGTTCACGTGACTGAGGGATGCTTTTTAATCCTAAGTCCTGGTCTGCATACCATGAAAAATCAAAGCAAAGTAACAAAGGCATGCCCTGACTGTAAAAGAATAATAAAGTTTTAGGTTTTGTTGTTTTTGTTTTTTTTTTCCTTTTCCCCTATGTGTGAAAATGATGACTGTGTAGTTTACTTTTTTGAGAACTTAGTGTTATGTAGGATTTAGGAATGGACAGGGATGCTGATGAATTATGGTAATTCACATAAATATTGGTGTGTTTAGAAAAATGAAAGTTTTCCTTTGAAATTACTTAAGCAGTTAAGTTCGCATTATAATTGATGCCCCTGGATTTTGCAGTCTTTTTTTTTTTCTTTCCTATCAAGTTTGCATGTAAATCAACAGTGGAATGTCCAGGATACAGCACAGTACGTGGCACCTGATGGGTGGTGTTATTGAAATGAATAAACGTCAAGTTTGGACGACCCACTCTCCAGCCCCCAAAAGGGGCACCTAAATCTCTTGATAGCCTTTTAAGCTCACTCGGGACAAAGCTTAGTCCTAGCCTCTTAACGGTCCACTGTGAGAGGTTAAGCAATTTGATTCCTGTGTCATTAGGAGATAATACCCATCAGCTCTCAGAGATTAAAGTGACTTCCTTTTCAGAAAGCAAAATGACAGACCCAGTATTATCATGAACTCAATCTCTCTTTCTCTTCGTTTTCCTCTGTTTAAATGTATTATACAGAAAAGGGCAGTTTACAGAGCAAATCAAGTGTCTAAATTATTCTAACCTCATGTTAGTTAAATGGACACACTATATTAATCCTTGGAAGTTCCCGTGTTGAGTGTATGTGAGCCCACAGAGCGTAACTGCCTATTGCCAAGGACTTAAAACCTCTTAGAGAGGGCACTCACCAGAAGCTCAGTGAAGGTAGTGATGGTGTGGCATTACTAGGGTGAATAAAATGCATGGGAGAAGTGTTTCATCATTCTCTAAGTACAATAAAATCCTCTTAAGATGTTTGAAAGGTTTTTACTAAAATTACAGAATTATCTTGGCAGTAACTATTTAATGAATGATCAGGAAAAACTACAAACTGCTAATCAAAACACAGGAACATTGGCATTAGGCCCAGGTGTTTTAAATGTACGATATGTGGGGTGGGTGGGGTGCAAGGAAAAGAAAGAAAAAGTTGCTTCTTAGGTGGCTTTTAAGGTATTTGCTTTCTGGATCTCACCTTTACATCTGGAAGTAGGGTCATCCTACTTTGTGGTTAGGGTCTTCCTTGTGTTAATAGTGAATTTGGAGGAATACAAGGTTCCAAGAAATAGACACTGAAGAGGAGCGGTAAACCCTGTGGCCACAAGGAGGAAAGGAGTGTTTTTTTCATCCGAACCTTTACGAGACTCCATGATACAAAAACAGTGGGAATGCTCACTTATGTTCTTATTTCAAGTCTGTTTTATACATTATGAAATATTACCCTGCCTTTATGTGTTTGGAGATGGGTAAGAATAAAGATAGTTTTAGAGGCACCCTGTTTTGGTTTTTATTTCTTAATTTATGTATCTAGCTTGTGAATTTATTTACATCGTCTAATACCTGTGCTGTTCAGTTTTTCATGAGGAAGAGTAGGAGAAAGGAGCCCAGGAACAGTGTTTCTCCCCATACCTATTTATTTAGAGGTAGATTTTTATTTGTCCAACTTAATCCAATTTGTATCTTTTCTTTGTCCACCACAATGTGGGTTTATTCACTGTGTGGGACTCCTGTGCTCCATGTTGGCATCTGCATTTAAAGTAAACCTTCAAGTTACCGTCATTCAGGCTTGTTATTGTTACAGGAGCTAAAGAAGCATTAATTCCAGAAGAATTAAGTTGTATTTCTTTTATTAAAAAAAGACAGTCATCCTTAATAATCTTATTTTTTACTTAAAATGTAAAAACAAAATGAGTAAATCAGAAATTCTCATTTTTGCACACATTCCATTGCTCTGTGGTCACAGCAGAACTTTCTGCTGCTTTTCTGGAGTTTCTATAGCATGATAAGGCTATCTTAGAATACTTTGATACTTTTTAGTTAGTAAAAATGCATTTGCCTCAGAATTTACAAAAAGTTTATCAGAAGATTTGCGGTTTGTTTTCTTTGGGTTTTAAATGGTTAAAAAAGTAAAAACTTGGCTTCTGTTTTGAGAAGGGCCATGTAAACACAGAGGCCTCTGCGCTGCATGGTGGAAAAGAAGCAAATGCAGTTTTTGGGATCAAGAGAGGTCTCTCCCCAGATTTTCTCTTTGCAAAGGCACTTTAATTTTTTTTTTTTTTTTGGCACACGGGCTCAGTTGCTCCGCGGCATGTGGGATCTTCCTAGAGCAGGGATCGAACCCGTGTCCCCTGCATTGGCAAGCGGATTCTTTAACCACTGCGCCACCTAGGAAGCCCCTGCAAAGGCACTTTAGACACATGGCCCAGACCCTTTTTCTACAGCCCAGTTTAACGATTATCTGGGGAGACCCGTAACACTGCTCATGAGAAAATTATAGAAACCCCTTTTTTCCCTCTGGGGTGAGACAGTATTGTGGTGGTTGGCTAATTCTTGGTACAGTTTAGAGAAGAGCCTGCCTTGAGAATGTGTGCTTGGTGAGTTTGCCGAAGGAACTGCTTCGTACCTGAACACGCAGAGGCTAGGGAGCTGAGGTCTGTGCTGTGCGAGTCTCTGTGGCCCAGGGGACTAGCCGTGCTAGGCCTGCTGTCTTTCTGAAGATGAGAAGAGAAGGCCCCATCCAAAGATAAATTGTACACTGAGGCACAGACTTATTTGCTTCTTTCTCTTTTTGGACTCCAGGCTTCTAGAACATGAACAAAACGAAAACCAAAGCAAGCTGGTCTTCAGGATCAAATTGCACTAGTTTTACCCCAGTGGAATTTGAAGTCCTGGGAGTTTAAGTTGGGGCTGTGGAGGCTACTGTGTTAATGATAATAAATAAGCAATGTAGAAAGGCTTTTTGAGCAGCTGCTGTGTATAGTTCACAAGTCTGGGAGCTATCAGTAAGAAGGGATGGATTGGGATGGGGTAGAGAGATTAAAATGACCAGAAATCCCCCCCAGCAAAAACCCAAACTGTAAGAAGTATTTCAAGAATGTGAAAGGCATTCAAGGGAGGGAGAAGGGTTTATTATTAACACATTGGTCTCAGGTGTTTGTTAAAGTTGGTTAGCTAAGGGTCTTGAACCCCTATCAGTATATTAGCCTATTTAAACATTTCTGGGTAGATGCAAAAGTAAAATGTTCTTCCCCAGAAGTTATCCGTTGTAGAGGGGACTCAACTTTGGTACAGTGGGGGACGACAGAGTGCCAGGAATGATTTGGATTCAATACAGAAGTCTTTCTTTTCAAATTTTAAAATGGCACAAGCAAATAAACTTTTAAAAATTACTTGGAACTAGAAACTCATAACTAACAGCAACTGTAAAAGTTAATACTCCTTTATTTCTTTTTATGTGTACATTTTGCTTAGGTTTTCTTCTTGGTATATTAAGAAATATTTCTGAATGAATATAAAATCATTTTGAAATGTCTATAATGTAGTAAGATAGTCCACATGTGCTTTCTTTTAGTGGTGTGATTTGTGAAAGATATTTCTTTTCTTTTTATAACATAGTCTATGCATGGAACATTGAAAAGTATTGAAGGGCCTCCAAACTTGGGTATAAACTTGCCTTTGAGCATTAAGCCTACAACTCAAAATTCAACAAATCAAAACAAAGAGGACACCAGATCCATGAACGGGAAAGAGAAATTGGAAAAGAAATCCCCATCACCTGTGAAAAAATCCTTGGAACCCAAGAAAGTGGCCAGTCCCGGGTGGACGTGTTGGGAGTGTGACCGGTTGTTCACGCAGAGAGATGTTTACATTTCCCACGTGAGGAAGGAGCACGGGAAGGTAAGTGACAAGTGAAGGCCTCCGGGTCAGTGTAAGGTGGACCGTCCAAGACATGGGTGCTTGCTTGGTTCTGCTGGTTATTAGCAGGGGGACCTCGAAAATCACTCATTGCCTCTGAACCTCCGTTTTTTAATCTATAAAATGGACTTTCCGAGTCCTTCCAATCTTGTTCTTTGATTTTGCTGATCACCCCAAGGCCAGCAGGAAGTTATCCACCGCACCTGTGTTTATAGCTGAGGAAACTGAGAACCATGATAAACCAAAGTTATAAAAACATGTGACTTTACCTGTTAGCTCTATGACAAAAGAGAAAGGAGGAGAGAAAGAAAGTTGGGGTTTTGAAAACTATCAGTAACATTTGTATGGCTTTTGTGATTCTCTCCTGAGTTTGGTGATAGGAGAGAGACCTCATCCTTAAACCATCCAGAAGAAGCTCTGATAACTCAAAATCTCCAAAAACTCTGCATATTTTTTCTTTTTAAAATAGTAAGTGTGTATCTCTCACTGATGAGGATTTTTTAAATGCCCATTACTAGACTTATAAAACTAGCAAGATTATTTTTTAACGTTATTCTGGTTGTCTCAAAGTTGGTTTGTTCTAGGTAGATCCAGAGGGTCTGCTTTGCATTTGATTGTTGTATAACTTAAATTTCTTTTATTCTCTAGCAGCCCTCCTTCCATTTTATTTTTTGAATGTGCTGTTGATTTGTTGGAAAAAATTGGGTTATGTATCCTGTAGATTGTCCCTTGCATTTCTGAATTTGGGTAATTGCTTCCTTTTGACATTGTTTGTTTCTGTTTATCCCATAATTCCTCGAAATTGGATTAGATTCAGGTTGAATTTTTTAGATGGGAATACGTCATAGGTGCTGTATTTTTGCTTCACATCCCGAGGCACCTAATACCAGCTTGTCCCACTTTTAGTTCAAATACGCTATACGTTCAAAGAAACCTTACTGCTTTAATTTAAGCCAATAAAGCCAAATAGTTATTCTTGGGGAACCTGTGTAAAAAGTTTATAAGAATTGGTTTGTAATTAGTATATTCTAGATCCTTGAAAAGTTTGTTTCTGTGGCATTTACAAGTTAATTAAAAGCCTTGCCTTGTAATCTCATTTATTCCCTTTATGGGAGGTGCTCACGCAGCTAGCATGTCGGACCTTCCTGCCATCCAAACAGAGTAACCTTGTCTTTGAGCATCGATCACCGTGCTCACAAATGGCAGAAAGATGTTTTTCATTATATTTGGTCTAGCTGCACTTAACGCAGCATCTCCTCACATGAAAATCAGCTACTGAGAGACTGTGAATGGCTTGAGTAGCGCGTGGCTTAGTTAATTGTCTCAGCCTCATTAGGCCCTCCTCATAGGCCGTGGCATTTTAGAATATTCGGGCTAAAACTCGGGTAGTTCTTACGGAGCCATGCTTGATAAACCTACTATATGAATACACCACCTGTAGTTCTTTCAGAGCCCGATGTGGTGATGCGAGGAAGAGTCTTCTTTTCTTGGCACCCAAACTGGATTTCACAAATGTTAAATAAAACAAGAGCAGACCGTAATAATTATCTGGTAGTCCCAACCCTTCATTTCTTATACATTTGAGATTTCTGTAACCAACTGGGAACATTTCAGAATTTTTTTTTTTTTTTAAACTATCTTTAATCTTGCACATCTGACAGTTATTGAGTCTGGAACATAACACGAAGAGACAGCTCGGAGGAAGAGCTGGTGGAACGAAATGTAACACTTTGCTTTGGGACCACAGCCGGCCGTGTGCGCGTGCGCGCCGTGCCTCGCAGGGGGCACTGTTTGGCTTAGTGGGATTTTAGGATTAGCTTTGAAGAAGTTGAGACTCTGCCTTTTGGAAAGAGGCACATCAGATTAGATTACAGTTTCAATTCTGTTCACTCGGATCTCCGATCTCCGGAAAGAACTAAAGGGAGGTGGGGGAGGAAAGAAAAGAAACTTCTTTCTAAGCTGTTTTGCCCTGAAAAGAGTGTTGAACTTGAGTCAAAAACTGAAGCGTGAGTTCTCCGTGCTGAGTCAGACTGGACCTCCGCTTCCACACCCCACCTACAGATGTCCTTGTGTCTGTTCCCACCCTTTCCTTCTTCCCTCCTGTCCCCAAACCTCAGATCTCCTACACCCTTCTTTTCTCTCTCCTCCCTTCAGACAGAAGCAGGCACCCTTTTCCACCCCCTGTGCTCCTCAGCTGACACTCGGGGCTCCATCACCGGACCCCCCTCACTCATGACCTCCTTGTTGAGGCAGGTGGTCATTTCTCCCTCTTTACCTCCCTGACCCAGTGCAGTATTTTCACCCGATTGGCACTTCTTCCTAAAAGCATTTTCTACTCTAAGTGTGAAACAGTACACTCTCTCCTGGTTGCCAGAACATCCATTGGGTTTCTGTCCTGGAAACATTTAACTCTCTCGCTGGGAAGTTTCAGTTACCCTCACAGCTTCACTTCTCATATATATCAATATATGTGCAGATAATTTCCAAATCTCAGTCTACAGCTGTGGTTTCTTGCCGGCATTTCAGTCCCCAAAATCCAGCCACTTATCGAGTGTTTCAGCTTCTTGTATAATTTACAGAAGCTTGAAGCCTATTCAACAAGGAACTTAAACTATTCTCAAATATAAAATCAGAAAGATGAGCTTGTCAGCGTTCTTTATCCAGTGATTTCATCCAAGCAGTGAGCCTTCCCCCAGATAAATGTACAAATACACAGAATTTTATTTACAATTTTAGGCACTCATGTACCTCCTGACATTCTTTCTTGGTTGCTCTAGGGGTGTCCCCGGGACCTCAAATTAGGATCCCCTCAATGAGATAGTATCTGAGGTCATTCTCACAGATCAAATAAATCTAGAATTTAAGGAACCTTATAGTAAATAAAAAAGTGAAAGTTGTATGTACTTGTTCAAATCTTGAGAATTACTCAGTGATATATGATAATTGTAGCCATTTTCTCATCTGCTGCCAGGTACCCCTATCCATCATAGGACCATCACTGAACTTTCAAATAGAAAGATCCTAAAGAAAGTTGCATTTACTGAATTGTGGAATTCAGATGCCATCCGAATGTTCCTTATGAGACTTTCCGAGGCTCTCTGGGGATATAGATGTGGTCTAGTTCTGTGTCTAGAAATTGGGAGGAGCCTGGGGTTTCAGAGCCTGACAGACTTGGTTTGAATTCTTTCTCTTGCCTTACTGAACCCAGCCATTTCAGAGCACAGGTTATTGAGTAGCTTGGTTCTGAGAATCAAGAAAAAGAATGTGGTGGATCCTAACAGCGGGTGGCTCCAGGTGAATCTTTTCTTTTGTTTATAGGGTATTGGTGACAGATGGAACAACACCACAGATGGAGAGTAACTGGGTTTCAGCACAGCCTTTGACAGACTCTCTCTCAGTACTGTTTTGTGTAGGATTGCACAAAAGGGCCTGGGTGAGACGTTGATTTTATAGCTGACTCATGATTCATTGTTGTATTGGAGAGAAAACTTCCATTTTGAATAAGATTTTGCTCAATATTTCTATCAATGACTTTTGACTGTAGGGAAAAAAACTGGGAGGGATTTCACAACGTAAATCTTAACAGGTCAGCACAGACTTTTCATTTAGGTTTTAAAAAACTAAGCACACTGATATTATGTGGGACAGATAGGGTTTAGTTATCGTATGTGAAAAAACATTCCAGCTTTGTTTGCCTATCTTAAGACCACCTGTCCTTTGTGGCTGCAGAGATAGCACTGATATCAAGGAAGCGAATGCCCTTTGATTTGGCACCATAATCTAGCTAGTGGTTCTCAGAACTTGATTGTGCAACTGAATCCCCTGCAGGAGGGCTTGTTAAAATACTCATTTCTGGGCCCTGGCACCCCCACAGTTTTTGATACAGTAGGTGTGGGAGGGAGCCTGATAATTTGCATTTCTTATAAGTCTACCCTTTGAGAATCATTGGTGTACCCTAGGTAGCAGTAAAAGCCCTTGGAGCACATTGATTTGTACAAGAAACGTTTATTTCTCACCCGTGCAGAGCTTGTTACAGGTGTGAGCAGTTCGATGGGGCAGCTGTCCTTCTGGTGACTCTGTGATCAGGACCATTTCTTTCAGCTTCTTCATCTCAACATAGGTGCCACCGCAGTAGGGAAGAAAAGACTAGAGAGTCGTATGCCCTTATATTCTAGATGTGACACGTGACACATACCATTGGCCAGGACGAGTCATGTGACCAGACCCACTTGCAGTTTTAATCTTTACTGTGCCTGGCTGTGGGGGGTGGGACAAACAGTGTTTACCTCTCCCAGTGCAGTGGCGACAGCATTGGAAGTGGTGCACCTGGGTTCTCATGGCAGCGACTGGAGGTGGATGTTGACACACGAGCACTCAGGAGGGTAACCGGAAGGGTGAGAGTCTGGAAACTCTGCCAGAAGGAAGAGAAGTTGGAGTCCAAGGGAGCTTTGATAGCTGTCTTTACATACCTGTATCCTCCAAGGAGGAACCAGTGCTTGATTAATTACAGAAGAGCTGAAGCCCTGTGGGTGAAATACCTACCTACTTGTCATGGGCAGGTAGATTCAGGCAGCAGCCAAGTGACCACCTGTAGAGGGATGGACTAGAAAGGATGCCTTTCAGACTCACTGTGGAATTAAATGAAAACATCTGTAGTAATACTTGCAGTGGTGCCATGGCTACCAGGAAGTAGGCATCTATATCCCATCCCAGTCAAAAAGTCACTTCTCGAACCGTCAATCTACAAAAAGCATTTCTTCTTACAGTTGATCTGATTTATAGGTTGAAGCCGAACTTGCAGAACAAATCACGGTGACCGCCAGTGGAGCTGAGCCCGGCAGAGTGGCTGCCCGTCATTAGAATCACCTGGAGAGCTAAAATCCCAGCACACATGCGCTCCTCGGGCCAGTTTCCTGGCCGATGCTGGGGATGGGACCTGGCGTTGGCATTTTAAGCGCTCAGGTGATTCTGGTGTGTAGCCAGGGTCAAGAACATTGGTGTCACCAGGCGATCTGCCGTGGACCCTCCCTTGCTGCCGTGGCCCCGGCTCATCTGACTGAAGCACACACCTTTGCTGGTGTATGGTGCAGGGGAGGCTGGTCCCAAGCGCATTTGTTTATTAGACTCCAGCTAATGCTCGCTTTGGGGGTGAATACAGGTGATACAGCTCCTGGAAAGTTGTGTTAGTGAGTAGAGGAGCAGCCTGGCCTGGTCTCACTATTTAATGCCTAATTGGAAACTATTTGAGGATGTCTTAATGTTTCTCTTTCTAACGAGTTTGTAAACCCTTTAAGAAAAGTCCACAGATCTCATCTCCTCCTTTTTTGGTACTGGTGGTGTGTGACCTGGAATACTTGATATTATTTCGTCTTTTCTATTGTGAAATACACTTTTAGCCTACTCAGATGTAGGTGAAAAAAGGGGCAATGGCAGAAAAGGAAAATGGGAGAATGAAATGAGAGTGTCTGGGAGGTTGGCAGAGCTGTTGGATGTAAGCAAGCTGTCATGTGCCTTTTTAAATGATGGTGAGTTTCCTGTGTGTGTCTACGTGTGTGTGTGTGTCTGTGTATGTATTTTTTGAAAGCACTCATCCAACCTGGATCCTAGCCATGCTTATAAAATATATGACAGGGCATACTTTTCCCCCTTAATCTTTCTGAAACAGTTTTAGAGAAAATTATGAGATACAATGTTACATCTCCTTTTTGTTTCTGTCTTCCTGCTTTACTGTGGTGTTGATTATTAGTTAAGAATATGAAAATATGGTTTGCAGTTAACCGTTTACAGTTAATTGCCAGATGGTTTCACTTTCATTCTTTTAGCCTTAGAGTTCATCCTGTTGTCATTAAGCCTGCATTACTTAGGGATATGAAAAGGCCTTTTATTTAATTAATCTGACTGTAAGAAGAGGAATAGATTTTTATCCTGAAACTCATCTTTTAGCTACGGTGATGTTAACTCTTTGCCGAAATGTGCTACCTTAGCAAGAGGTGAAAAAAATCATTTTCTCCTGTCTTTTTGGCTTAGAGCTTATTTGTGATTGCTCAAGGTCTCGGGAAAAAGGTATTTAAGTCAGTGGCATATTCTACACAACTCCTGGTCAGCTGTTGGGGAAGGATGGTTTCCCACTTGATTGTATGTTTGTCATCAGATGTGAACCCAAGGGTTTAAATAGTTTATTATATATGGTTTTATAAAGATCTTCTATGTGATTTAATGAAAAACATTTTTAATGTAAAAATGTCCAGTTTTTTAGTTCAGAGCATGTGAAGATACACATCTGTTGCTGGTTTTGGTAGCTTGTGCTGATTTGGAAGGTGGGGTGATGAGCTGACAGGGTTTGCTGCCTACGTGGCGTGCACCGTGCACCATTTTAATAAATAGTGTACTTATCCTTGAATCAGGCTCTGAGGTAGACATTATTACTAATGCCATTTTACAGAGGAGGAAAGGAACCTAAGGGAAGGTTGATTTATTACCTCAGGCTCTACAGCTTCTAAGAGCAGAGGTAGGATTCCAATTCAGGCTCCTCCATGCAATGCTGAGCAGCTACTCTTTTTGCAGAGCAGAAAAGCTTGATATTTCGAAAAGTGCATACTTTTCATCTCATTAGATCTTTCAATGTCGATATGGAACAGTTAGCAAATATGTGACTTTCCATCCATCGTCACTTTAATTTCGGTGTTTGGTCTTGGTTATACTTGGTTATGCCATCCTTAAACGAGCATGTGTCTGTAGTTTGGGGAGAAGGTTGGGTGTAACAGCCTCAGATTCCTTAGCTGGGACCCAGGGCTCTCCTGGAGTGATTGCGGTTGTGGGAGCAGCACCGAGGTGTCGTTAATTCACTGTGCAGGTCTTCCTGTGAGGTCTAGGGATGCTTGGGGTGGCTTCCCTTTCTTAGAGACTGCCTGGATGTGTTTGTGGCCGAGTGGATTGTAGTGGGAGTGAGCTTCCTGGGAGACAGAGGATCTTCCTGCAGAAAGGGGAGCTCAGAAACCTGGAAAAATGTGCACGGGAGTCCCCTGCCTGACTGTAGGAGTTAACCGACAGCAGGGGCTCTTGGGGAGCACAGAATCAGGATCAAAGTTCTGTCTCATGGTCTGGGTGTGGGGGATTGGGGCGCGGAGAGGTGGGTAGGACCTGGATGGAGTCCACCCTGGGTGATTGTGATACCATCAGACTCACTCACACTCCTCCCCTTGATTTGTCCCTTGAAGTCCTGCTCTCAAGGAATTAAGTTGACAGCTGCGAGACGAGCCGTTTAGGATACTTACCTCTTACTACTGAGAATTTATAAAAGGTGCCTAACAGGAAGATGGAGCTGGAGAATAACTTCAATTTAGGAGTTATTACACCTTTTAAAATATGTAGGAAGCAGCAAGTTTTTATCTTGGGCATTACCTTCCATTTAAAAAGTTCAGGAAACTCCCTGGCCGTCCAGTGGTTAGAACTCCGAGGTACCACTCTAGGGACCCAGGTTCAAATCCCTGGTTGCGGAACTGAGATCCCGCATGCATTATGGGTCCCCCCCCAAAAAAAATTTAATAATTACTTCTTTGACGTTAGTTTATATTTCAGTTAAACTATTTTAGCAGACTTATTTATTTTTGTACCTTGAACAAGAACTTGGAAAGCCCCGACCTTCCCGGTACAAGGCAATTCTACCTTGTTTCACTGAACCGAAATACAGTTACAGATGCAGAGAAGGAGCTGTGAGATTTGGCACTAAATTCAAAGAAGGTGAAAGGACAAGTTGAGTGACCAATTTCCACTTCTGAAATTTACTGACTGTTTCATGAGGGACAGAAAATGAAGAAAAATAAAACCTTCAAGAAAGATTAGTAAGTTCTTTTGAAAATGTGACTCAAATAAGACCATAAAATATTACTCCAAATTTTGTTTATAGCCAGAAGAGTTTTTTTTTTTCCCCCAGATGCTTCAAAAGATTTGCTCTTAGATATAAAATACTTATATCAGCTCAGATGTCTGTTGCAGTTACTTTAGGAGACATTTTTCTGTAAACTCACCGGAGGTTTCTGCAAACAAAGTTGAAGGGCTTTAAATATATATTTATATATGTGCAGTTATATGGTCTCATGGAAAAGACGAGGCTTTCTCTGTGAACTCCTTTAGTGCACGTTTTCTGATTCATTGAAGAACAGGGCATGTTACCGCACATTCCATTGGATATTAAGTGTAAAACCCTGAATTGAAAGATGTACAGGGAGTTCCCTGGTGGTCCAGTTGTTAGGACTCGGTGCTGTCACTGCTGTGGCCCGGGTTCAGTCCCTGCTTGGGGAACTAAGATCCCGCAAGCCTTGCAGAGCAGTGAGAGAGAGAGAAAGGAAGGAAGGAAGGCAGGCAGGCAGGCAGGCAGGCAGGCAGGCAGGCGGGAGGGAGGGAGGATGGGAGGAAAAGATGTACAATAAACATAATAACACAAAGTAGGTGGGTGTGTTAAGTTGCAGTCATCAGTCGGGTCAGTGGGCTTGCCTCTGGAAGCCTTGTAGGATTTAGGGACTGGTGGAGCCAGAGTGGGAGCCGCTTAGTGGTCCCAGTAGAGGGTTCCCAACAGAACCAATCGCCCTGCGATCAGAACTCAGGAGATCAGACCCAGCAACAGATAACACAGCTTTGTGGTAGATCCTCACACAACTGCCAGAGCATCTTTTGGGAATGCTGTCTGTCTGTCCTGGGTGGACCCTCGTGGGTGTGCTTAAGGTGGAGTTCCGAAGCCCTCGGCCCTCCCCGCCGGGCCTTCCCGCACCCCTTCCTCCAGGCCTTTTCATGTGGTTCCAGCAAAAAGAGCTGCTTACGGCCACTTCACGCACACCACGCTCTTCCTTGCCTCTGCTACTTCAGTTCCCTGTGCCTGGGCATCCCTGTGCTGCCCCACTGCCTGGGTAGCTCCCAGGCGGATCCAGCTCGTTGTGGCCACAGCAGGGCCCCTGTCCCCGCAGCCGCAGCCGCGCCCGTGTCCCTGCAGGGCCTCTCAGTGTTCTTCCTCCCGCTGGTGACCACTGCAGTCATAACGGGGCACCCTCTCTTTTTCTGTCTTCTTCGGCAGGCTGTGATCTTCCCGCTGCAGAGCAGGGAGATCCTGGTGGAGTGAAAGTAGGAGCTCAGTGAACTCTGTGGCACGAATCAGAGCCGCCTGGGCCCCGGGGTGTGCTGGGGAGCCAGGCTGTCCAGGCCTTCGGTGTGGCCGGGCCCGGGCTGTGGCTGGTTGCGCTCACTCCTTTTTGTAGGTGTGGGTGGCACCTGTGTTGTTACCTTGCCGCCTGGCAGGTGCACGCCTCTGGCCAAAAGCAGGGGGTGGATCAGTGTGGGCTCACTGAACAGGGGTCAGGGGTTAGAAAGGCACTTAAAGCACTCGTGCTGCAGACCAGCATAATGTCTTCTTTTGTGTTACTATTGATTTACAATGTTGTGTTAATTTCTACCATACAGCTAAGTGATTCAGTTATACGTACATATGTATACATTCTTTTTCTATTATGGTTTATCACAGGATATTTTTGTGTGTTTATCTTTTGGCTGCGCTGGGTCTTTGTTGCTGCACGCGGGCTTTCTCTAATTGTGGCGCGTAGGGGGCTGCTCTTGTTGCGGTGTGAGGGTTTCTCATTTCAGTGGCTTCTCGCTGCAGAGCACAGGCTCTAGGCGTGCGGGCTTCCGCATTTGTGGTACATGGGCTCAATAGTTGTGGTTCACAGGCTCTAGAGCACAGGCTCAGTAGTTGTGGCGCACGGGCTTAGTTGCTGCTTGGCATGTGGGATCTTCCCGACCCAGCGATTGAACCCGTGTCCCCTGCATTGGCAGGCGGATTCTTAACTACTGTGTCACCAGGGAAGCCCTATCATAGGATATATATATATTTTTTTATCATAGGATATTGAATATAGTTCCCTGCCGCACAACATATCTTTGCACTTGAATTACAGCTCGGTGGTCCTCTGCCCTACGAACATGCAGGCAGTACCACCTGGTTAGAGCGGACTGCCTCTCACCCCTGCAGGGACTGAGGTGTTCGTAGACGTTCAGGTGCTGGCAGTGCACGGCCCAGCAGGGATGCTGTGATTTTGGAGACAGAGGAGGACTCTTGCTCCCTGGGCTCTTCCTGTTTATCTCTCGAGGTTCAGGAGGTAGAGGCTCCCTGGATGCTGGTCTGGTGCTGTTGCAGATCAGAGAAACACAAGACTTGGCCATCTCTGTCTGCTTTGGGTGAATGTACCGAGTTTGCTGGCTTAAGAACATTTCTTATTAAAAACATCACCTGCAGCCAGGCCATCGCTGTCTCTGATGAGCAGTTTTCCTCCTCTCTGCTTCCACTGCCCCAGACCCAAACTGACGTCCCCCGGGGCCCTGCCCCCGTTGTCTTTCAGACCTCGGTCCCTTCCTGTGCCCCAGGGTTCCCTCCCTGCCCCTGGCATCCCCGGCAGGCACATGTAGGTGTAGACCCAATGGGCCGGGGCCAGGGGAGGAGAGTAGTTTCTTTTATTATCTGAAGTGTCCAGATTTGCTCTAGGATTGGGTTTCTTCATTGAACCAGAGCTGAAAATGGTGGTGAGCCTTTAGAATATTGGTACCGTACTGCGGTGTGATGTGAGGAGGCTTTTATGTGCTTGCCCAGGAATGCAACTCCATTTTGTAACTTCTTTAGGAAAATATGTTCCTAAGTCCAACTGGCAGACCAGATTTTTAAATTTCAAAAATTTGGCACCCAACTGTGGTGACCTACATGGGTGGGATACATATAACTGATTCACTTTGTTGTACAGCAGAAACTAACACAACGTTGTAAAGCAACCATACCCCAATAAAAAATTAAAATTAAAAAAAAAAAAGAATTTAGCACTTGATTCTGTAAGCTGATACTGCCTTGAAGCCCAATACAACCAGAAAATAATTTTACATCCCAAAGTGGGGGCGTCCAAGGAAATACAAGGCCATCTTGGCTGTGGTTGACTTGGTAAGAATCATAGACAGCTCTGGAAGGTGACTCAGAGGTCACAGATTCCCACTCAGGGTTCATTCAGTAATCTAGATCCTAGTGGTGTGCAGGACATGTTCTGAACACTTCCTATGAAAAGAAACCACTCTCCTAACTATATAGTTATGACTTTTTTTTTTTTAAACCTGGATTGATTACTTACTTTGTTAAATAGATTTGGTTCTGAATGATTGAGACTGGGCTCTGTTTTCTGTGGAATACAAGGTGGGTCTAAATCTGGGTTAGCAAACTAGTTCACAGGCCAGCCACCTGTTTTTGTGAATAATTTATTGAAACACAGCCACCCCCATTCATTTATGTCTCATTGTCTGTGGCTGCTTTTGAGGTACAAGGCAGAGTTGAGTAGTTGAAGCAGAGGCTTTATGGCCTGCAAAGCCTAAAATATTTATCATCAGGTCCTTTATACAGAAAGTCTGTCAACCTCTGATCTAAATTTATACTCTGTATATATTTCCCCCAAACCAGTCAGTTCTAATTTGTAGAAACTTGGATGGTTTAGTACTCAAAAATTGTTTTTCTTGATGCTTTCTCATGTACGAAAAAAGTTTGAGTTTCCTGTGCTGTGTTCATCTTAATACCTATTTATTTGTCTATTCTTGGATGTAATGAGACTGGAAAATCTTACTAGTGCCCTAAATATTAAATTCTCTCAGTAAAAAGATTTTAGAATTTATGACCCACAGTATTTCAGATTTCGGAGGAAGGCTACTTGCGTGTGTACAAGACCATTTTCTAAGAGAGCATAGGTGGTTTGGGTAAGTAGGTTTATTTCTTATGATTCACCATCTGTAACTGTAGGTAATATTCATAAAGAGGGAATGCTTTCCAGTTTCGTGGGCACATACTGACTATATCTGGATCTAACATGAATATATGAATTAAATACTTAATGAAGCATTAATTTTTATTTATCCTGGTGAGAAGTTTCAAGAATTCTCACTGTGCAAATTATACGTTTTATTTAATACCTATGCTAATGATGTTACATGTTTCTTTAGTGAATTTCTTTTTTAATAATCAACTTACTGAGTTATAATTTATATGTAATCTTAGTACATTTTTATTCTATAGAAAAGCTAATTTGTTTTACAGGAGGCATATTAAACTATAGAGCTTTCACCTGTCCAGGTTATCAGTCTGTACTTTTTTTTAATTCTTTCATTCCTCTGGGTACTTGCATATTATAGGAATAATGTGCAGTTCTGAAACTATTTAGAACAGGCCGTTCATTCATACTTAGGGAATGTTTAGCTTTACACCATGTTTGTTCTTCCATATGTATCTTGCTTTTATTCTATAAATATTTATCAAATTGTATAGTATTTGCTATGAGGGAGCACAGACCAAGTGTGAAATGTAATTCTTGCCCTGTAGATGCTTACAGTTGGGTAGAAAAGAAAGAGTAAACATTTTTAAAGCTAAAACTAGTTTGAGTTGGGTATGAAACAAGAGTCTTAGAAGCATCACAAGGTGGTATATAATTAAATACTAAGCGAAAGGTGCTTTCAATTCAGATTTCAGCTCATTACCTGTTGAGGCTCTATGAATAAAGCGAGCAGTGAAATACAGCCCAGCCTTAAAGGAATTCACAGGAGGATAGAGTGAAATTAAAAATTAAAATTGGGTGTGATACGTGGAAGAGAAGAATTAGACTTACATCTAAGGTACAGCGAAGCAGCTTTGAGCATCACTGTTTCGTGGGGAATCAGCTGGAGTTGGGAGATGCCGGGGAAGGTTGCAAAGAAATACTATCTCATACTATCCAAAGAGGTATTTGGAGGATGCACAGGAGGAATTTGCCCTGTGTACAGAGAAGCAGCAAGACAGTGGATATGGTACAAACCAGCATGGCATGCCAAGTGGCTGCCAGCAAGTAGTTCTGGAGGGTGACGTTCTAGGAAGTGGGTGATGGGAGGCTGAGATGGGTGAGGTAGGCAAGTCCAACAGCCTCACTCCCTGAAGCTACACCAGGTGGGCTTTAGGGAGAGAAGGGACACATTGAGTTGTGTGTTTCCAGTGGTTTGCTCGTAGCTATGTGGGATGTGGTGAGAGAAGGAGAGGCAGGTGGCTGGAGAGCTTGGAAAGGCCCACCAAGGACCTGAGAGCTGAGCTGGCTGAAGGGGGAAAGGGTTTGAATAGGTGTCCAGAAGAGGGAAGGCTGTCTCAGAAGGGCAAGGGAGGAATGTGTCATGGTCTTCAGATGTGGATTTGAGAGGCTTTGAGTGGAAGGTTTATAAAGTCGCAGGAGGTGTAGTCAGAATGATGGGTTGAGGATTAGGTGGTGGACCGTCGTGTGAATTTTGCCATCCATATGAGGAGACAGTGCAGTAAAAACCCCATTGCATATGATCTGCAAATACCCTGTTCTCTCCATCCCCACCCCCTGTAAGGACAGCCCATCTGTCCTCACCCTCCATCCAGCCCCCACTGACCACTCGAGGGTATCACAGCTGCACTTGTCCACTGTCTCTTGCGTCTTTCTCAGCATCATGAAGTCTGCCCTGGTACACTTATCCTAGCAAAGCAGCCTTCCTCACCCCCCTCCCCTACTGCCATTTTTTCTCCACCTAGCTTCACAACAAATCTCCCTGGAGTTGTTTTCTGCCCTTCTGTTGCATTTCCTTCTCCTGTTTAGACTTTTGTCCCAGCACTTCACCAAGGCCGCTCTTGCTGAGCTCTCCTACCTTCCGTGTCCCTGAGCCCAGGGGAGCTTGGCTTTCTCAGTCGGTGTCTTGTTGACCTGCCCGAAGCACTCGTTTGCTTGGTTCCCCTTGAAGTGTTTTCTTTGCCAGGCCTCTCAAGCAGTTTTCTCTTGGTTCTCATCCTGCCTCATCGATAGCTCTTAGTCTTTTTCATCTTATGAACGTTGATGTGTCCCTTGACTCTCAGACGATTCACATCCAGGCCCATGACTTTGAGTGGCATCTATGTCCTAACGACTCACAGAACTATTTATATCTCCAGCCGGAACTCTGAGTTCTGGACTTGACTCTAACTACCTATTTAGCATCTCTGCTTAGATCTCCAGTGGGCCTCTCACACTTAATGTACCCAAAATGTAACTCTTGATTCCTCTCCTTCCCTAAACCTGCTTCTCCCCTGTTTTCCCAACTAGTAGGTGGTAACTGCTCCACCAGATGCCCAGGCCAAAGAATTTGGAGTGATACTTGACCCCTCTTTTTCTCTCCTTTGTTACGTACATTCAGCGCATCCACAAGTCTACCCTGGAAGTATGTACCAAATCTAACCACTTATCATCACCCTTTGGTCCAAGCCCAGGGCGCGTGATCTCTCCTCTGGAACCTGTGTCCTGGCTCCCTGCTTCCATACTCGGCAGCCGGGGTGACCCAGGGAAATACAGATGGCTCTGGAGTATGTGCCTAGATGCCCAACATCACTAGGCATTGAGGAGAAACAAAGTAAAGTGCAGTAAAATTTTTACCAATCACTTTGGCAGAGTTGAAGAATGTGCCTTGGTGCTGAAGACTCCTGATGAACGGACACCGGCTTAGATCAGTAGATCAGTGGTGTCCTTTTCGAGGACAGCTCGGCAAGAAGGATCACAGCGCCTTAACATTTTTGCAACTTCTAAACTAGATAGTCTGTTTTCAGAATTCTACACAAAGGAAATAATTGGTCGACTGCAGAAAATTTTATCTGTAAAAGTTGAAAAGTTGAAACAACCTAAATCATTAACAGAAGATAGTTAAATGGATTACGGCCCATTTATACAATAGAATAACTATGATGGATTAAGAAGAATGTGGAATCATCAATATGTGTAGCTGTGTGTGCTTTCCAAGTGAGAAAATCAGGTTACAAATCAACATGTATAATATAGACTCGTTCTTATAAATACACGTGAATCTGTGTATCTGGAAGAGACATGGGCAGGATATATAGCTAGAACTTGACAACAGTTACCTTGATTGGTGAGATTAGAAGCAATCTGATTCTCTTTTATTTTGCAATAAGCATTTGTTATCTTTATAATCAGCAACAATAAGAGAAAGAAAGTGAAGGCTGCAGGATCTAGGTGCATCGTGTTACTTCACTTTGATATGGAAGCTGCCAAGCAGGAGTCCGTTCAGTTTCCCAGTCCCTTCTTCACCCAACCACCACTGGCTGTGTAAGCATCGCACCTGTTTACCTTATCTCCAGTCACACAGGAAGACGTGCTTGTCCTTCTGTGTGAGTCCCTCCCTGCCTCCCCACCTCTGTCCCCAATGTTTTTTAGAGGCTTCTAACAGGATTTAAACATGCTGATGTCTCACCCACCTTCCAGAAACAAACAGTGCTTGCTCTCTGTCCAGGACTTTATGGTAAATTTGTTACTCTGTGATCACTTTGTAGAACATACTTGTATTTTTCTGATAGAGAATTGTGTATTGTTATTTTTTTCTTTTCCTTTATTCATTTACACAGTGAATGTTTTCTGAGTGATTTCTGTACGCTGAATGCCATGGATATAAAGATGAACCACCCATAGCTTCTGTTTTCAAGGAGCTTACAAGAGAGTGAAATTCCTCCTGAAATAAAAATAAAAAACCAAAACTTACAGAGTTCAGGGCTTTTCTTTGGAAAAAAGAGGCATACCATATAAATAGGTATTTTATCTGTTAGCTGAAAAATTTTTAACTTAATACCATTTAGTTGTTAGAGAAATGCAAATTAAACCACAATGAAATACCACTAGCCACCCTTGATAATGGCTATAATAAAATAAAATGGCAATATCAAACGCTGGAAAGGATGCAGAGTCATTGGAGCTCTTATCCGTTGCTGGTGGGAAAACAGAGTACAGCCATCTGGAAAACACTTTGACAGTTTCTTATGTAACTTACCATATGACCCAGTAATCCCATTCCTAGGTATTCCAAGAGAAATAAGATCATATGTTCACACCAAAACCTGTCCATGAATGTTTATAGTTTAATTTATACCGTATACTTTAATAATTTCCAAAAACTGAAAACAACCTAGAAGTCCTTCACCTGGTAAGTGGATAAGCAAACAGGGGTCTATCCATCCTATGGAGTACTCCTCAGCAGAGAGAAACACGGAATACCAATATACTCGAAAGAGCTGCTGACGTGTGATGCTGAGTGAGAGGTGCCAGTCTCACAAAACCACAGGCGTTATGCTACACGATCCCCTTTACATGACAAATGGAAAGAGCAAAACTGTAGGACAGGAAACAGATCCGTGCAGGAAGGAGGGGTTAACTCTAAAGGGGCACATGGGAATTTGGGGGGCGATGGAACGCTTCTATATCTTGATTGTAGTGGCAGTTACTTAACTGTATCCATTTTTCAAAACTCATTAAAAAGTGAATTCTACATTTTGTAAATGAGTACCTCAGTGAACCTGACCTAAACTTTTTTTGAGGCTACAGGAAAAAAAAGTTTTTTTATATGAGCTATATTCACAGGTTGGTTCAAAAATCCAAATAATATAAAGGAATGCAGTTAAAAGCCTCATTTCCACCCTTGCCACCCTTGGAGTTTCTCTGTGCCAGCATCATCCTTTATACATCTGTGTCCTCATTTTTACCTCTTTCTAACACAGAACACAGCTTATTAATAGAATTTTCTGCACCAGTTCTGTCTCCATGTAATTTGTTGTAGTTCTTTTCATATCAGTGCTTTGAGATCTTTCATTCTTTTCTACAGCTGCATGACAAGAATATTGTTGTGAGTGCATATCATTTATTTAATTAATCCTCCTTGGATGGACCCAGATTTTTTCCCAT
This sequence comes from Hippopotamus amphibius kiboko, assembly GCF_030028045.1. Taxonomy (NCBI): domain Eukaryota; kingdom Metazoa; phylum Chordata; class Mammalia; order Artiodactyla; family Hippopotamidae; genus Hippopotamus; species Hippopotamus amphibius. Next base: position 99,048,354 of record NC_080196.1, read on the forward strand.
CTTTTCCCATCACATACAGTGCTGCAGTGAATTACCTTGTACATACAATCAGTTCTGCTGTAACGCCTTTGTTGAAAACACAGATTTATTCCAATGCAGTTGATACATCAGGGAACAATTGAAGCATGATGTGAATTCTGAGTTTGCTCATATGTGATTCCATCCCTGATAAACGCTGGGTGAGCACAGAAAACTGTACAGAGTTGTGTAGGAATACACCTGACACACTTGGGCACACACCTCCCACCTCCACCAGCAACCTCATCTCCCCATGGGCTGAGTCACACAGGCCCACACCTGGTGTTACAACTTCCCTTTGATTTCAGATAACCCTCCTTCCACCGCTTCACAAAAACACTCAGCAAGCCTCCTGATGCTCACTTCCACAAGCAGACTTGCAAGTCTTTTCAAGGTAAAGTGCCATATTTTTTGCAGCACCTGTTTGTTAATATTTCTGAACTGTTTGACATGTGTAAGTCTGTGCTGCTGTTTTTATTAAATGAGTCATTGGCAGTTTTGAGTGTTCTGCCCCTAACTTCATTGTTGCTGGAAGTCCTGTGGGTTCTGTTGCCTGGTTTTGCATAGTTCAGTGATTTAGAACACATGCTGTATGTAGTTGTGTTACAGCAGAATTGACTGTGTTGTGTGCGGATTTATTTGTAGAATAGATTCCCAAGTGGAAGGGCCCAGAGTTTTAGGAGTTAAATTCTCAGGGGCTGCTGCTGTGATAAGCTTAAATTATACGGTTGGTTTGGTTTTTCCTTTTTCATAAAAAATGCTATGGTAGAGGTGTGTCAGTGTGCTTTGGGAATAACTTTGCTCCCCTTTAATCTTTCATTTGTGGCTGTTTCTGGACGTGTGATAGCTGCCAAGGAGGCTCTTTGCATGTTGGTGCGAGGCAGATGCCTCGTGGAGGAAGGGATCGCAGAAGAGGTGGAGAGAAGTGGATGTCTGGCCAGACGGGTGTGTGAAGTTGTGGCTTTTCTCCCTCTGACTTCTTCAGAGTTACTTGAAACAAGGCCTTCAAGCCAAGAGACAGGAAGGGACCAGTTATCAGAATGGAAATGTCTGATTGTGAGAGAGCCCACATCCACCAAGTGCCATCTGAGAAGAATGCCTTTCAGAGGCATTTTAAATACCAGAGCTCAGACCTGAGCCCAAGAGTAGGGCATCTAGAGCAAAGGAGTTTGGTAAGAGGAGTTAATAATAATGCTTTCTTTCCTAAAGGACACAAAGATAAAAGAGTCAGAAATTGGAGATTAGGGAGAAAATTTAGCAAGTGTACCCAAGTGTTTTATTTGATGTTTTACTCTAAAGTTTTACCAAAATTTTCATACCCTGCCAGCTCACTATTTCTTTAAAAAGTTCTCTTAAAAAACAAAATAATTTATAATTCAGAAATTTCTTTTCTGATTTTAGTTAAGTATAAAAAGTCCATTTAAGGCCCTGGTTCTGTTAATATTGATTTATGCAACCTTGGAGCCAGGAAGAAGTAAATGACCTTGAAAGTCTTGAAAACAGAATGATGATAGACTTTTACACTTTCTTCATCTTTCTTTTTTTTTAATGGTTACATCAGACATTCTTTTTTTTTTCTTTTTTCTTTTTTTTTTTAATCTTTATTTGGGTTTTCGTTGCTGTACATGGTCTTTCTCTAGCTGTGGAGAGTGGGGACTACTCTGTTGCGGCGAGCGGGCTCCTTGCTGTTGTGGCTTCTCTTGCTGCGGAGCATGGGCTCTAGGCGAGTGGGCTTCAGTAGGGCTTCAGTAGTTGTGGCACATGGGCTCAATAGTTGTGGCTCATGGGCTCTCGAGCGCAGGCTCAATAGTTGTGGCGCATGGGCTTAGTTGCTCTGTGGCATGTGGGATCTTCCTGGACCAGGGATCGAACCCGTGTCCTCTGCATTGGCAGGCAGATTCTTAACCACTGCGCCACCTAGGAAGTCCCCTACACTTTCTTAATACTGTTTTTTCCCACGTTTGTTTGATTAAAAATTGCTTTTCTTTGTCATAAGGTAGCAGTGTGAACTATTTATAATATTGAACATACAAGTTATGAAAATAAATTAGGCAAAACATCTTTAAACAAGTAAGTGTTTAAGATTTGACAAAGAAGAAAGTCATTTGCTGTGTTAGGTAATGTAAACATAGCAGGTTTGATCTGGAAACTGGAGTTTAAACTTGTAATTTTCTTGTCACCAGTAATTTTGAAATCTTGCCCCATTGTTTTGGGATTGCACAGTTCATTTCTGCATTTTTTTTCTTGAAGATGTTGAAAAAGAATATCACACATTGTCAACTCTTTTTGAAAATAGTAATTATTGATTCAGCTAAGCTGCTTTTCATTTATTTTATTATCTACTGAGGATTTCTTTATTGATATTTCTTTATTACAATTTTGATTTGATATTAATATAACTATGCCATAACCAGAAGTAGAATATTAAAATCTTCACCGTAATAGAAAATCCAGTCTGCATGTCTCTGACGCCTCTGCCCTGTTGTGTGCTTAGAAAGATATACTTCCATTGTTTCCCTCCTTTTTGATTATTTGCTTCAGCTGTCTTGCTTTTAGAATGGTGTCTTGTGTTCTGACTCTCCCAGGTGATCTTAACATTGTCCATCTTATATGTACAAAGTTCAACAGGAGTTAGATATTTGTAGATGTTAAAAACCTTTATTGAAACATAGAACTATTCATAACTGACCGTTCTTGACTTAAAGTTTTATTCTGAAAGAAACCTCTTACTCATTCTCTGGCTACATATGCCAATCCAAGAGACTAGGGATGGTTGATTTAATGTGATCAAAAATTCTTATGAAGGAGAAGGGACAGGATGTCTCAGGCAGTAGTTGGTCACTTGCTTTGCTCTCTGTCTCTCTTTTTTCCCAGAGATCATTCTTAAAATGGGATATATGATATATATCCATACATCCTGGGGATATACTTAGGAAAACAATACAAGCAACACTACGACTATTGCCTTTGTCTGGGTTCAGACCTTTTCAACATCCACCAGACTGCTTTGCTTTATTTGGAAGACAGTATTTGCCACTTTTTAAGAAATGAAACTTGGTTATGTGACTTTACTATTCCTAATAAAATAATGTATTGAGGATTTCTCTGTGTCCCAAGCACTGTGCTAGCCCTTCAGTGCCCCCCTTCCCCCAGCACCCTCTGTGAGGATGGCACTGCTGTGATGCCCGCCTGATGCTTGGGGGGTGGTTTATGGAGGTGGGAAACTTTGCTCTGTCATGTGGTTTGTGAGTGATGGAGAAGAGGTGCCAGCCCATCTCTGGGACTCCAGAGCCAGACTCTCAGCTGCCTGAATAGATTTGCTTCCCAGTTTGAATAAGGATGTGTTCATCAGGTGATTCATGTAAAAATAATATAAAAAAAAACTTGTTTCCTCATCACATGGGTCACAGTTGCTTGCGTATCTCTTCTTATTGCCAAAGATAGTAAGAATTTCACATGAGAACTTCTTCCTACTTCATCCTTATTTTTAACGAGGGCTGAGCCAAATTTCATTCCATTCATGAGGCTGACAGTTCTTTCTTGATTTCATTTCCTTGTGATATGACATTAATTCCAGACTGCAGTGCATATCATGCCCAAAGAATTTGTTTTTAAAGTTAAGCCACTAATTTTACTTTAAAGGTTCCACATGGGAATTTGTTGACTTAACATAACTATGTCTTAGCCAAGGTGGGAAACTTTGCGCTTTGGTTTTTATGTATCTCTTGAGAGTTCTCTCTTGCTGTCTGTGCCCCCCCCCCCCATACACAAATACACACATGCGCGTGCACACACACACACACACTCTACATATACCAACAGGCAACATCTCCAAAGTGGTTTCAAACTTGTGTTCTTGAGATAACCAAATGGCATCATTTAAAACAAAAAGCCTTCTTGGAAAACTCTTTCCTTATATAAGGAATAATTCGTTATTGGGGGGAAAGCTAAAATGTTTAAAATTAGCCAGAGATGTAATTTAAAATGGTACATTGGAGAAGGAAACATGTTTTTTCTGGATATAACAAATTAATTAATGGCTTTATTTGGTATTTACTGAAGAATTATGTTTTTCTGGGTTATCTGCTTTTTAAAAATAACACCTCTTAGGCAAAGAAAATTTATGCAATGTTTTCAGCTGAGTGTTTGTGTTGAATCAAAATCCTAAGTGTTTTTGAGGAAAAAAAAAAATATGGTTTTTTAGTCTTATGATAAAGTGTGTCCCATTCTCTAGAAATGAGCCCCTCCATGATAACTCCAGCCCTGCCCGCCCTTGCTGTTGTATCTTTAAAATAATCTTCTAGTCTTGTTACTGTATTGCTAAACAATGATGATTCTTAGACAATTACAGAAGTTTTTAATTTGTAAAGTGTTTGTTTTTGTTCTCTCCAGTGACTTTCTTTCTCTTGTCTCCTAATAAAGCAAATGAAGAAACACCCCTGCCGCCAGTGTGACAAGTCTTTCAGCTCCTCCCACAGCCTGTGCCGCCACAACCGGATCAAGCACAAAGGCATCAGGAAAGTTTATACCTGCTCGTAAGTCGTGGTTTCTAACGTGGGAAGCACAGTGAAAGGATTAGCCTGGAACTTCTGGAGGTTTTAACTATTTGACCACTAACTTCCCACTTAACCGTCCTCTGCTCCACAGTGTGTGGATTTCCTTTCGTAGTTTTATTTTGTTTTGACAGACCATTCGTGCTTGGTTTGTAACACTTAACAATATTAAAATAAAAAGGAGCTGTTCCTTGTCCACCCTTTGTATGTTCTTATCTGTTACCTATGTTTTTTTTGTTGTTGTTTTTTTTTTTTTTGCACCACGTGGTTTGTGGGATCTTTGTTCCCCCATAAGGGGTTGAACCTGGGCCCTCAGCAGTGGAAGTGCAGAGTCCTAACCACTGTACTGCCAGGAAATTCCCATCGATGTTCGTATCCATTATGCAGAGATGTGTATTTTATTACTGAGAATTTTGGAGAAGTGGCTCACGGGCAGGTAGGCACACGGTTGAATGAAATGCCCTTCGGTATCTTACACACAGCGAGGTGCCAGCGTCGGCAAGCTGGATGGGCTGGTTGATGTACTCAGGGGTTCAGAGCAGGCCCTGATGGGGCTGGTCATCGCGTCAGTCCTGGGCTGGACGTTTGCTCCTCAGCTGCAGTTCATCCCTCATCTCAGCACACATGATTGGTTAGAGACCAAATTCAAGGAACTGAGTGGGCCAACCCACTGAGTGCACAGTCCATGAGCTACTGCTTTGTATGTGAAGGTCAGAAATTGTTGCATTATTGTTAGTGAGAAAGCTCTGTCACCCACTCAGAACATGCCTGAAGTGAGGTGATATAACAAGGTACTTTAAGGCACTTCTCATAAAAGAGGACTAAATGACAGAAGCCATGTAGCCAGCGTGATGAAAGCAGGGCTCTGTGTACCGTGTGGCTCAGGGGGCATCAGAAAGTCGGCTGCCAGATGGCCGGGGCTTTGCGGTGTCGTGGTTAGTTAGGGAAAGTGTTTTGGTTCGGAAAACAGGGACCCTCCTTCCGTGAGGTTGAAGTCAGGAGTGATTTTGGTGAGATGATAACATTCTGTAAATAAAGTCTGTATGTTGAGACTGCATTGAAAGAATCAGTGAATTTAGGAGGAAAACCTGGGCTGAGAAAATGGAAGGAAGGTTGGCATGGATGGCACAGTCCTTCCTCTGACAGGTGTGTTCGTTTCCCTGTGAAGTCCCTTAAAGCGGTAAAGTGCCAGGATCATGCAGCTAATTTTGTTTGTTCTTTGGTGTTGGTGCTGGTTCCCACTGCTGCCCCGTAGAGGGTCTCTAACACAAATCATCAGTTTGTAGCCAGTCTTTTTTTTTTTTTTTTGGCCGTGCGGGCTTTCTCTAGTTGTGGCGAGTGGGGGCTACTCTTCGTTGGAGTGCGCAGGCTTCTCACTGTGGTGGCTTCTGCTGTTGCGGAGGACGGGCTCAGTAGTTGTGGCACATGGGCTTAGCTACTCCGAGGCATGTGGGATCTTCCTGGACCAGGGCTCAAACCTGTGTCCCCTGCATTGGTAGGTGGATTCTTAACCACTGCATCACTAAGGAAGTCCCAAGCCAATCATTTTTATACGATTTTCTGAAGCCTTTTTGAAGACAGCAAACGTGGTTGTTCATAAGCCACGAGGAGCTCTCCGTCCGCCTTCGCTGCAGTGGTATCCTTGATGTCTGGCTTCGAGCGTCTGTAATCACCATGGTCATTAATTTGTGTTTACCTGTTTTTGGCCTGTTTGATTAAGAAAATGATAAATTCATATCTTCTACAGAAAAGCTGTAATCATAATTTCGGGGCAGAGGCGTTGCAGAAGCTGAACCGACAACTTAAGTAACTGACCTACTTTGGAGATCTGTTCACGGTTTCCTACATTTTAATCGACTGACTGAACACACTTGAGCAGTGTGGTTCTAACCATGCATATTGCATTTGTGCTTTGATGAGGAATTTGACGGGGAAACCGTCTGTCTTGTCTGTGTTGTGGCAGAAGGGAGAGGAATTGTTAACTCCAGCTTGAAGGAGTCAGGCAGGGACTCTCTTCCTATTAAAGTGTCTCATAATGTAAATTCTGAGGGAACACTCTGAGTCACTGGAAAGAAAACTTTTGAAATTTAATGCTCTCCATGTTCTACAGCCATCTAGAGGAACGAATTAAGTAATATTTTAACCAAACTCAAAAAATAAATACTGCATCTGAACCAAATTAGGCTGATCCTATAAGGACACAGAAACTGATAGAAAACTTTTAACAAAAGCTGCAAGTTTTTTGTTTTTGTTTTGTTTTTGTTTTTTTCCCCCACAAATTGGCAACTGTGATTCATAGCAAAATTACTCTCACTTTGGACCATTGGTATTCATACAGACCACCCTGGCCCCTGAACCGCTTGTCGGCGGCTGAGGGCTTCCCACAGTGAATGTGTTCCTCAGTGAGTTCCTTTAAAGCAAGTAGGTTATTTCCATGTCTTTGGCCCCACAGGCACTGCCCAGACTCCAGGCGAACCTTCACGAAGCGGTTAATGCTGGAGAAACATATCCAACTCATGCACGGAATTAAGGATCCTGACTTGAAAGAAATGACAGAAGCCACCAATGAGGAGGAAACAGAAATAAAAGAAGATACCAAGGTCAAACATTGCACGTGTTCTCTTTACAGTGAAGTTGTGTTGACTTGCTTTTTCCTTTTTTTTTTTTTTTTTTTTTTGCATTGAAATTATGCTGCAGTTACACAATTTAAAAAATTCACACTATGCATAAAGCTGTAAAATAATAGGGATGCTCTTTCTGCACTCATTCTGAGCTTTCATCTTGCTCCTAAAAGGTAACCTTTATTATGTTTCTTCTATATACTTCCAAATACAATTTTTAGGGATCAATCTACTTACATGTAAAAATTTAAAAATTTTATGTTGACCCACAGAAGTTGTCTCTTAGCCTGGGGATTGTATGACTCTAGACTCCCTTTTCATCGGCAGTATATTGGTTGCAAGAGGTACCTAATCAGAATTGATTCCATTTAACTTCTCTTTGTAATGATAAAAGATTAAGATAAAAAATCTGTGCCTTATCAGTAGATAGTGAACTTGAAGCAGACAACACTATATATATTAATCTGAGTACAAGGCATGTATGTGCCAAGTGCTATTGGAGTAAAGCAGCGGTTCAGCAGACATTTAGGAGACCCTGCTGTCTTTGGCACTGTGCTGCGTCTGGAATGTTTCTGGGTGAAAGCCTGTGTGTGCTTTCAAGGAGTTAGTCATTGAAATCAGAATACAAGTCAGACTAGTGTCACATTAAATTGTAATCCTTTCCCTCAAGTGATGGGCAGGTAGGGGTGGAATTAAAGAATGTACGTGCAAAAGCAGCTTTAGGTCAAGGCGGGAAAGCCGGATGGCCATGGAGCTGGGAGAGGAGGGAGTGTCTCTTTGGCTTGGATTTTTGGAGAGGTGCTTTTGGGATTTGATGAGGCCAGAGGGGAAGGAGTATGAGGAGAATGAGTGGGCAGGAAAGGGCACTTGCTAGACCCGGTGAGGCTCAGCTAGCTGCATCTGAGTCTCAGGAAAATCACAAATGGCAAATGTTTTCTCCACAAGATGCTTTTCAGTCCGCCTGCCCCCTGCCTCTCCCTGGCCTCATCCACGCACTCACCTGGTCCCCCTGCCCCAGCCCCAGTGGCCTCCCTCCTGTCCCCCAAGCACACAGGTCGGCTCCCAGCTGGGCGCCTTTCCCCGTGCGGCCTCATGGCTCAGGCTGTCCCTGTGACACTGCGCATGGCTGCTTCGCTGCTGTTTGTCACTCCATTGGAGCCTGCGTCTGGTGAGGGCAGGGTCCTGATTGTCTTACTGAGCCAGCTGGTGGAGGATGCCTGGTCATCCTGGAGCTGAGTCCACTTCTGTGCGGCAGATGGAGGGAGCGACCCTTGGGTGGGGCGGTAGCCAAGCAAATTGTAAGGAACCCACACCCCCCAGCTCCCGGGAGGTGCTTCCCCGCAGCCCGAAAGCACTGACCGCCCATCACCCGCACAGAGGCCGGTTTTCAGTGCATCACCTGTTCTGTTTTCTTCTCCAAGGTTCCCAGTCCCAAGCGGAAGTTGGAAGAACCCGTTTTAGAGTTCAGACCTCCCCGAGGAGCCATCACCCAGCCCCTGAAGAAGCTGAAGATCAATGTGTTCAAGGTGCACAAGTGCGCCGTGTGCGGCTTCACCACCGAGAACCTGCTGCAGTTCCACGAGCACATCCCGCAGCACAAGTCGGACGGCTCGTCCCACCAGTGCCGCGAGTGCGGCCTCTGCTACACGTCGCATGTCTCCCTGTCCCGGCACCTCTTCATCGTCCACAAACTGAAGGAGCCTCAGCCGGCGGCCAAGCAGAACGGGGCCGGCGAGGAGAGCCAGCAGGAGAACAAGCCCGGGCCCGAGGATGCGCCGGCCGACGGCCCCGTGTCGGACAGAACGTGCAAAGTGTGTGCAAAGACGTTCGAGACGGAAGCTGCCTTAAACGCTCACATGCGGACCCACGGCATGGCCTTCATCAAATCCAAAAGAGTGAGCTCGGCGGAGAAATAGCCGCATCCCCTCCCCGCGGAGAATCCCGGTCCGCATTGGAAGCAAAGAGACATTTTTGTTACAAAAAGTTTGCAGTATCATAGAGTTAACAGTACTGTGTAGGCTGTTGCAATATATCCTCCCTCCACACCCTTCTCCGCCTCCTCCTGTATATCGTCCTCGATAAGTATTAAAACAGTATTTGAGTTGAAAAGAGTTTGTATATATTTAAATGAATAACTTTTTTATACTCTTTGTTACATGTTTGTATCAGTATTTAGTGGCAAGTGTTTTCAAGTTTTTTTCATTTGTTTCGTTCTCGGTTTTTTTTTTTGTTTGTTTGTTTTTTAATTTGGGTTAGAATTTTTCTTTTTGTACTGTTTCTTTAAAACAGAGTCCTTAGTAACAGGGGCAGTTCCTGAATTCAAATAACCATTTTGTATGTCACGGATTTGAATGGGTTAACTAATTACAGGCTACGATAATGCCTTTTTAATGTGTTTTTAATTTTTAGAATTCACTACATAAATTGTAGGTGACTGTAGGTCTCAAAAACACTAGGGACTTTTAAGTGTCTTAGCACTATCCTCAACGTGCCTGCCCCGCCGGGACCGCAGCCCGGCACGTGGCATCTTCTCCAGGCCAAGTGGTGTGGAAAGCAGCCTTGCGGATTGCTTCTTTCCCAGCAGGGGGATGAACACTTGGGCCAGAAATCCAGTAAGGAACGTGGATTAATTCCATCTCAGAACGGGGAAGAAGGGTATCCTAAAGGGAAAAAACGGGGGGGCCGGTGGTTCTCTGGGCCAGTTTGCAAGGCTGGCTTCTTCAAAAAGAGCACAAGGAGAGAAAGTGACGAAAGGGCTGGACAACTGTAAAAGTTACAAATACGTAGGTAGACCGATCAATTTATATAGTCACGTTTTTTGTCATGTAACTTATTAACTAGTACAGAGACACAACTAGAAATATCAAGTATTTGTCTGGCTCTTGACAGGGGGAAAAAAAAATTCACAGTTGACTTAACCCTTTGCTGTCTGAAGAGTTGGCGTTTCCTCTTCTGGGTGCTACTGCCAAACGCCCTGGTACTTAGACTTGGGATGCACAACTTTCACCTTATCGACGCAGCAGCCGGCGTGTCGCAATTGGCCGTTCGAGTCAGCACTGAGCCACCTGGGTTTAGTTCAGCCATTTCAATAAGTATATTTAATATCGGTAGTTCTGCTTTCTTAGTGCAGCCGAGGTACTCTTCTGTCCCTTCCAAACATTTATAGTTCTCTGGGAGAGTTATACTTTTTGGTTTTGTGTTTTGTGTTTTCTTTTGCATTTTATATCTTGTATTTATCCCTAAACAGGTTTTGTACTTTTTTTTTTTTTTTAAGAAAAATTCTTTTGTGTATATGTAGATATACTTGCATGATATACTGTAGTCAACGTTCGGTTCCTCAAAAGGTCTTGCTGCTGTCAGGTGTCATGCACTAACCACATCCATCCTAACTGTATGAAACACATTTCATATGTAAATAAACGTGGGACATTTGGCCTTTGTGCTTCCGTGAGAGAGTTATTGATGGTGGGTCTCTGACATCTTCATGAAGTTTAGGGAGAGTGATTCATTGCAGGGAAGGGCTACGGGATATTGCAGAATTCTTCCCGCTCAGGAGAGTAGCATATTCATTCTCGTTAGCAATCAGCTATTTTGTCACTTTCATATTGACTCCATCAAGTACATCGGTATAACCCGAGGGCGTGATTAAATACTCCTCAACTTGAAATTCAATTGCTGTTACTTGTTATATTTATACTTGTATTGCTCTTAAGTTGTATTCATAGCACTTTCAATATGTTTCTGCATTTGAACCTTGCAATAAACCTGTGTGGTGGGCTGCACGGGTCCTAATAGCCTAGTTTTACAGTTGAGGAAGCTGAGCTCAGATTAAGTTCTTGGCCCTCATAGCTGGTAAGTGGCTTTGCATATTAGAACCCAGATATTCTTGCTCTAAATCTAGTGCTCGCTCTATGTGTTTATGTACATATTGACAAATATTCCTTTATTCAACAAATAAAAAATATGTGCAAAACACGATACTAGAAATTTTTGTTTGTGGCACTATGGCTTTTTATAAGATAACCTGGGAGTCTATCTGCTAATAAATACCCAGACATACTTGGTGATATGAAATTGGCATCTCTTAAATGTCTAGTTGAGCATCCAAGAAAGTTTTTGAAAATGCCCAGAGGTTCAAAATGAAGAAGACACTGAAATGCAGAGTAGACAAACAGCACCCGATGCTGTAGCTTTGGGAGGAAACCTGGATGGTTCAATTGAAGAGAGAATTGATGAACTGGAAGAAGGATTGTGAAGAAATTCCCTAGAATGCAGCACAGAGATAAAGAGATGAAATGTGTGAAAGAGGTTAGGAGTCCAGAAGGACAAAACAAGCAGCTCTAACAAGTTTAATAGGCGTTCCAGAAAGGAGGAATAGAGGGAATTGGAGAGAGCCAGTGTGGAAAATTCTTAGCTATTAATGGAAGACACGAATACTTGGGTTAACATGGTGAATGCTGAGCAAAAATCCACATTGGGGCTTGTGAATTCTACTCATATTTCATTAGTTGTTGATGCTGGGTGTGGTTGTCAATGTGGGCATTTGAGAAATGGGACGTAGACTAAAGGCAGAAAACAGACATGTTTCATGAATTTTTAGGAATCCCATTTCCTTTTGGTCCGGAAGGGGGTGGGGATGAGGCTGACAGAGTAGGCTGGGTCCAAGTTGTAAAAAGCCTTGAATGACAATCTAAGGGATTCATACTCTGATAGAGATGAGTTATTGGAACAGGGGAGTGACAACCAGATTAATTGGTGACAGTGCTTAGGATGGATGATGGGAGAGAGTACAGTCAGTTAGATTGTGTTATGGTTGTAACCCTAATAAGATTTACTTTTTTTCTTTTTTTGGCTATACCCTGTGGCATGTAGGATTTTAGTTCCCCATCTGGGGATCAAACCTGCTCCCCCTGCAGTGGAAGTACAGAGTCTTAACCACTGGACCACCAGGGAAATCCCTCAAGACTTATTTCCTGTTCAGACTGGAGATGTTGCTCCAAATCTCCTTGTCCCCTTCACCCACTGTCAACAAAAGCTGGTTATTGTGGCAGATGGAAAGTGCAATTGAGTGCTGGGGCACAGAAGTGACAGATGTCACTTTTCACAACTCATTGACCAAAGCCAGTCACATGGTCCCACTTAGTCACAGGAGACTGAGAAGTGAGATCCTACCGTGTGCCTAGAGACAGAAGGCTGAAAATATCTGCACAGCATAAATGACCACCACAGGGGTAATTAGATCGAAGTAGCTATGGTGCTAACACTGGTTCACTGTGGGCGTGAGGACGTAGCTTAGGGTCGGGGAAGGAGCTCAGAAAGAGGCTGCAGTTGTAGGTAGTGTTTCAGGAGAATCGGGAAATTTCGTGCTGTTACAGAGAAAGAAGAGAATCCTGAAAGTTCAAACCTAGGTGATTTCTTGGACAGATATTTTTCAAGGTTTAGATTACCTAAATAGAAATAAGGAAGTCAAAATTAAGAGCTGTTTATGGAGAAGATGAACTTTAGATATACACTCAAGGTTAGTTTTTGTTTGAATGTGTGTGGTTGGGGGATTTCATTGTCAATAACCGAGTAACAGTAATGCATAAAGAAGAATGCCTTCAAGGTGGTAAAACATAAAATGAAGAAAAGGACAATGTAGGCTTAGAATCCATGGCATAGACAACTGCTTCCTCCCAAACACATTTTTCTGCAAATTCCTGACTCCTACTCTAGTAAGTATTCCAAAGAGCAACTGTTCCATCCTAAAGCTCTGATGGGTGCCTCTCTTCAGGGTTGGTGGGCTAGTGAGTTCCATCCCAGGCTCTTTGACCAACGGAAATTTCCTGTTGAAAACTTTGGCCAAGATTAATATATTATTTCATAATATAGTCATCATGCTGTGAGCACTGTCATTTTTTTTTTAATGACTACTTGGAATGGGAAAAAATGTATTTTAAAGAACTTCATAAAATAAAATATGACTTAAGGGAACCACTCACCTATCCCAAAGAATGGTCTGAAAATAAAGAGGGGTGTCCCAAATACAGGATGCTATTTATGCCATTTAGTTACACAGACGCACACTGCAAATCAGATGCTGTAAGGATCCCAGGTTGTAGCTTTTACCCCTGTTGCAGTGTGTGGGCTTCTCATTGAGGTGGCTTCTCCCGTTGTGGAGCACGGGCTCCAGATGCACAGGCCTCAGCAGTTGCAGCACATGGGCTTAGTAGTTGTGCCACATGGGCTTTAGAGCACGGGCTCAGTAGTTGTGGCACACGGGCTTCGCTGCTCCGCAGCATGTGGGATCTTCCCAAGCCAGGGACTGAACCCATGTCGCCTGCATTGGCAGGCGGATTCCCAACCACTGAGCCACCAGGGAAGTCCTGAAGCTCTTACTTTTAAGCACAGACCTTCTAGGTAAGGAACCTGGAGTTTGTTACCTTAAACACTTGGCTTCTGCTTGTACACAATTCAGTCTTTGCTTACATGGATCCTTGAACCTTCTTGTTGGAGTTTCTTTTTGCAGTGAGGTACCGCACATCCCTGCAGAGTTCATCATACACCTTTGGGATATGACCATGTGAAGTTTTGTCTCTGCGAAGAGCCTCTCTTCCTGCTGCTAGATGCTTCTGGACTAGCCAGTTGTAATTCTGTAGTCATCATTACTCCCAAAGCACTGATTCTGAACAGCCCCATCTTGGTCCACGTGGTTTGGGTGTAAGGATGAATTTGAGACTTGGCTACCCGGTCTTGGTCCACGTGGTTTGGGTGTAAGGACGAATTTGAGACTTGGCTACTGTCAGCCTTCCCTATAAAAGAGAGCATTCTCTTTTCACAGCCATTTTCCCCTCCCTACTTTCCCTTTTGGTGAACACTTTAGTAAAGACTCAGTACATTGGATGATAAAAATTTCATCATCTTAGCCTATGTTTTTTTGGGAATCTGCTCATTTATGTTTGCTGCTTCGTTGCAAAGTTAGATCTGGGGGTGCCCAGCACAGGTCCTGTGTGAATTAGGGTCTTAGCAGGGCACATGGCACACTAGAAAAGGTTTAATTTTATAGTAATTAAGGAAGGGACTATATACAGAGCTGCGGGCTGGAACAAAGGATGTTGAGGGTCCCGGGGACTCAGCAAGGGCAGGGGTGGGCTAGAGCAGGGTCCTCTAGATGAGAGCTAGAGCCAGAGCCAAGCAAGGAGGGTGGGAGGGAAATTATAGGGAAACTGCCTTTTCACACTCAATGATTTCCTGCCTGCACTTCCCACCGGCAAAAACCAAATAAAAGCTAGAAAACAAGGAAACCCAGTCATATTCTGTAATGTCAGTGTGCTGGGCACAGAGCAGGACAGAGAAGGATGCATGACGGGTCTGGAACAGGGGCTGGGAGACATGATGATAATCACAGATACCCAGCAGGTGCTTTCAGAGGCGCGTGCTCTACACATGTTTTATTGTCAATTCATGTTTTATCCCCTATAGGTAAGCTGTCAGCTGGAACAGGGTACTCTCAATTCCACGTTACTTTTTCTTTCTAATTTCCTCACCAAGTTTATCCTGGAGTTACACCCTTGCCCTCGTGGTTATTTTTTCTTAAGGAAACAGAAGAGCGTTTCCCAGAAAACATTCTGTGGTAGTTTCCAAATTAAATTTATGAGGTTAGTTTTGGCTCATAATGCAACACTATGTATAATGTTTCACAGTATTTAAAGGAACTGATTATTTAATTTGCTTTGCTTTTTATTATAAGCTGCTATCCTTGAGCTATTCTTACATTTATAATTGTAAATTACACTACCATGGCAAGTCTGTTTCTAAACACAATCCTTTGCAAGATGATATTTTTATCTAGGGGCGCTCTATAATTAGAGTTCACTCTATCACACATCCAACTTAGTTCCAGAACGTGTGGGTTTAGCCTAAGAGTAATTGTCTGACCTTCAGGTTGAGTCAAGTTTAATTGGATCGGTTATTTCTGGAGAAGAAACATCATCTATTTTTTAAAAAATAACAAGGAAGGCAGAGATCCCGTGATTGGAGAGGATGGTGTGAGGTTGACATGAGGCAGGAGAAAGCAGAGTTGCACGTGTCAAAGGGAATGACCCTGTCTTGGAAAGGGTAGAAGACACGTCTCTAAGGAGGGGTAATGGACATTTATCTTGATTTTGTCAGTTCAGCATCTGATCCCCTTCTGGGGTTAGGAATCTACCATTGTATGAATCTCTGAGAGATGGATCTTACTTCATACTCCCAAAACCAGAAGGTCACTCTCCCTGACCCCCAGAAGCCTAACCTCAGGCATGGGATGACCAATACTTGGTCAAAAAGATGCTCCTGCTTTGACTCTCGAGCAGGTGATACAAGTAGGGACAGTTTAAATGTACTCATTCCGATGGCACCGTGGCAATGGTCGTGGTGACTGCAGATGGAGAATTACACGGAGCATTGCATTTGCTGGTCAGGGAAAGCAAAGAACCAAGACCCGGAAGAAAAGAATGTAGATTCCTCAGCATCTCTGCCCATTTGGGAACCAGTCTGCCTTCCAGGAACCACTAAGCATCTCGGGCCCAGGGGTCCCATCATGGTGGGACATTTTGAAGCTTAAGCTTTTCCTTTTCTCTTAATGAGACACCATTCAAACAACATGACAATATCACTTATTTTATTTTATTTTAATATTTATTGAAGTATAGTTGATTTACAATGTGTTAATTTCTGCTGTAGAGCAAAGTGATTCAGTTATACATATATATTCTTTTCATATTATTTTCCATTATAGTTTATCACTATATTGATACTGAATATCATTCCCTGTGCTACAGGGACAAGTAGGACCTTGTTTATCCATCCTATGGGTACTAGTTTGTGTCTGCTGATCCCGAACTCCCAATCCTTCCCTCCCCCACTCCTCTTCCTCCCATCACAGGACCTGGCACTTGCTTATCCCTCTGCCTGTACTGCTTCCCCCTGTTGTTAATCCCATGGGGGCCTTTTCCCTTCTTTCAGGTTGGCTCTGAAGTCACCTGCTCAGAGGGATTTCCGGGTCACCTCACTCAAAGTGCCAGCACCCCCCAACAGCACACACCCGCTTGGCCAATCTCCATTTCTTTCTTTTTTCTTTTTCTTTTTTTTTTTGTCTGCGTTGGGTCTTCATTGCTGCCCACGGACTTTCTCTAGTTGAGTGGGGGCTACTCTTCGTTGTGGTGTGTGGGCTTCTCATTGCGGCGACGTCTCTTGTTGTGGAGCACGGGGTTCTAGGTGCGCGAGCTTTAGTAGTTGTGGCTCACAGGCTCTAGACCGCAGGCTCAGTAGTTGTGGTGCAAGGGCTTAGATGCTCCAGGGCATGTGGGATCTTCCCAGACCAGGGGTCAAACCCCTGTCCCCTGCATTGGCAGGTGGATTCTTAACCGCTGCACCACCAGGGAAGTCCCCAACCACTCTCCATTTTTTTTACCTGCATTATTTTTCTTCCCAGCACTTATTCCCCCGACACTATATGCTTATCTGTTAACCTTCTGCCATCCTTTGGATGAAACGTTCCAAGCTGTTCCATGAACTCTGCCTGCTTTCTGATCTGAGTTCACCATTTCCTCTCATTGCAAGAGGCATTTTTCATTTTGCAGCCTGAGAGCAGCAGATATTAGTTTTCCCATCAGGTTGATCCTTATTCTGGTCAGCAAAGACAAATCCTTTGTTTTCTCAAGTCCATTGCCAAATGATGAGAAGCCAAATGCTCTTTCCTTTTACGTAGAGCTAGTTACGTGAATAAAATGACTGTGGCATTAGTAACAGCATCAGCTAGCGACTGCCGCTGCCTCAGGAAATGATAGAGATTTGCTTTCAGGAAAGGAAGGCGTTATTTATTTTCATGTCCTATTTTTATGCCCAGCACATTGCCTTGTGGAAAACAGGTGCTTAAAATGTCTTCATAAAACAGCTGAGTCCCCTTGAAACTTGATTAGTCATAATTTTATTCCTTAAGCGTTGGGACAAATATTACAAGGGTCTTGAAAAGTAAAATTATGTTTTTCCCTTTTATTTAGGTGGAATTTTAAAAAATCATTTAGGTAGTTTTTATTACTAATGATGAAAATGTGGATATGTGTTCCACCCGTTGTACTTCCTTCCACCCTCCCCCCCCCACCCCGCTTGACAAAAGACAGAGTACTTAATACTGAATTCTAAAAGCAATTTCATATTTTCATTGACTACACAATATCAACAACTGACTTGGAAATAAATCCAGGTTTCAGAGATTTTTCTGTTTAATCATTCTTAAATATTCAAAGTACCTAAACCTCCAGTATTTTCAACCCTCTCCCTTCATCACTTTTTTTTTAAAGGAAAGAGAATTAAGTGCAAGAGATACATATGGAATTGAGACTTTTAACACTTACTAATGTTAATCACTCAAGAGCTCTAATGTAATACAAGGAAACAACTGAAGTAGGCTGATTACATGCTTTTATGAATTTACAGATGGGGAAAGTGAATAGATTAAACCCTGGTTTCTGTTGCCAAATTAGGTCCCTTTTTAGTCCAAGATGTTGCTTTCTCTGTGTATTTCCATATTGGATGTTATCCTTCATTTTTTGCACTGAAATTTCAGCTTCTACTTCAACTTAAGAACGGTCTGCGTGGTGCATAGTAACAAATAATGTATTCATGGCAGAAAATAATTTTGAAGGTAGACTCAGAGGGTTTCAAGGTCAGAGAAGACCGTAAAGGTAATTTTATAAAGATCATTTGATACTGAATCTTGTCTTTAACTCTCTCATCCAGTGCTCAACGACTATTGGATACCTCCAAGATTGGAGACCCCTATACCATTGGAAAGAGCCCAGTTCATCTTTGGGTAGTTTTGACT
Organism: Hippopotamus amphibius kiboko; assembly: GCF_030028045.1. Lineage (NCBI taxonomy): Eukaryota > Metazoa > Chordata > Mammalia > Artiodactyla > Hippopotamidae > Hippopotamus > Hippopotamus amphibius. Next base: position 99,066,392 of record NC_080196.1, read on the forward strand.
AGAAAGCTCTTTATTGTTTCAAAAGTGTCCCTTTGTAACTTGGATCTAATGCTCTGTTTTTTTCAAGGAACTATTCACCCAGTAACACTTTATTTCAGCTTGTGCGCCTGAATCTTTTTCTTTAGGTCAACAGCAATAACAAAGAATAATAATAAATTGCCACAATAGCCAATTTTTTTAAGGATTTACTATGGGTCAGACCCTGCAAGGCCCCCTTGTATATACAAGGGTGAGTCAAAAATTATCTGTACTCTGGTTATATTAAAACTTCTATAATTTCTACAGCCAGTGTGCAGATAGCTTTTAACTCACCCTTGTACGTTATCTGGGTGTCTGGTATATACTATCATCTGTCATGTGTGTAATAGGCATTTAGAATATAAAGAGAATAACAACTAATTGTCTTCATTATTTATGGTAAATCAGATACTCACAGTACTTTAAATAAGTTAATTAAATCTCACAACAATTCCAAGAAGTAGAGACTACTTGTTTTCCTAATTTTCCAGAGGAAGTAATTGAGGCAGTGAGATTGCCCTGGGTCACACAGGAAGTGTCAGCTTTGGGTCTTAGCTATTATATGAACTGCCTCTTAGAAAAGCACAAAAGATTAAAAAGGGCACAGTGCCTTCCCATATGGAGCTTCCAGGCTGTAGGAAAGAGGGAAACAGAGAATAGATGCCTTCAATATGAGGATATAAAGAGGATATGCCAGTGAATAGAGAATAGGGAGTATAGAGAACACACAGTTATCCTGACCCAAAGGGAAGTCCAGGAGGGCTTCCTGGAAGAGTGGGCTTAGAAGATAAGTAGGCTAGTAATGTTTAGGAGGAGGTGGGCTGGGTGAAGGGCACTGGAGACAGAGGGCACAGCATGAACAAAAGAGCAGAGGTGAGAGAGTGGAGTGTGTACAAGGAAGAGTGCTCTGGTCTGAACATTTGTGTCCCCTAAAATCCATATGTTGAAATCCTAACCCCTAAAGATGATGGTATTAGGAGGCAGGGCCTTAGGGAAGTGATTAGGTCTTGAGGGCTGACCCCTCATGAATGGGATGGTGCTCTTATAAAAGAGACACTATAGAGCTCCCTCACTCCTTCCATCCTGTGAGTGTTCCAGGAAAATGGGACCCTAGGGGATGGCCACGTCCCAGGTCTTGGGTGAGTCCCTGGGATGGGCTGCCAAGTGAGGGTCCTCAGAAAGAATTCAAGAGAGCAAGCCATAGTAAAGTGAAAGCAGGTTTATTGAGAGAGATACACATTCCATAGGCAGAATGTGGTCTGTCTCAGAAGGCAAGACTGGCTCCAGGGCATGGGGTCATCTCAAAAAGTGGGGTGGTTAGTTTTTATGGGCTAGGTAATTTCATAGGCTAACACGTGGAGGGATTATTCCAACTATTTCGAGGAAGGGGCAGGGATTTCCAGGAATTGGGCCACTGCCCACTTTTTGGCCTTTTATGATCAGCCTTGGAACTGTCCTGGCGCCAGCGGGGTGTGGCACTTAGCATATTCTAATATATTACAATGAGCGTATAATGAGGCTCAAGGTCTTCTGGAAGTCAAATCTTCTGCCATCTTGGGCCTAACTGGTTCTAACCAGTTTATGTCCCATCCTCAAAGGCTAATGGCTGTGCCCTGCCCCCTCCCTTCCCGTCTTATGAGGACACAGAAGGTGCCAGCAAAGACACGGAGGAGGACCTTTACCAGAACAAGACTGCTGGCACCTTGGTCTTAGACTTTCCAGCCTCCAGAACTGTGAGCCCTAAATTTCTGTTGTTTCTAATAAGTCACCCAGTCTGTGGTATTTTGTGACAGCAGCTCCAAGGGACTCAGACAAAGGGTAGGGGTCTGGGAGGCTTAGAGGCTGCTGTGAAGCCAGGAAGTACGACTGAGTCACAGTGATGTTTGCCCTCAGTGTAAACAAAATTTGCATCACATTTTAAATATAGCTAGAGAGCTTATTATTTAAGGCAGACTTTCTGGAGAGAAAGTATTTACACCATGAGAAGGCCAGAGCCATACATTTTATGTTGTGTTAAAGTAGATGAACGCAGTTACCACCGTCTTTTTTTTTTTTTTTTTTTTTAATAATTTGTACTTTTTTTTTTTTTTTGGCGCATGGGCTTAGTTGCTCCATGGCATGTGGGATCTTCCTGGAGCAGGGATCAAACCCGTGTCCTCTGCATTGGCAGGCGGATTCTTAACCACTGCGCCACCTAGGAAGCCCACCACTGTCTTTTGTCAGCATGGTTTGCTTCCCAGGACATGTGTCCTAAGCCCCCACGAGGGCATGTGTGTGTTTATTTGTCCTACCACAATGGCATCTCTTTCCGTGGAGGAGTTCATCACTCCCACGTGTGGCTTTCAAGTCCGGCAAACACATGAACAGATGCACACAAAGTCCAGATGATGACGCAGAAGCCTTTCTGTGCTTATCACTTATCTGAATGTTCTATAGGTTGGATTCACAATCGTTCTCGGATAAAAACCAAACACAGCCACTTATCCTCCGTATATTTAGTTTTTAAACCCAGAGATATTCACAAGACAGCTAACTAGAGAAAATCTAGCCATGTTAGCTGGAAATGTTAATCTGCGTGACTAAAGGAAGCCAGGTGGTCAGCGGCCCCCACATCCACAGCTCCATTTTACTCAACAATAACAAGTTGTGTACAAATCGGTTTCCATGGTTTGTTCATCGCAGCCGCTTTGCAGGTGGCGGAGGAGACACAGCTTGTCTCTGCATGTTAAAGGGCGAGAATGTCACATTTCCCCCCAACACGTTATAGGCTACTGTTTCATACATATAAGACTCTTTGTCTAAGAGGGGAGTTTTATCCTGACAGATTAAGGTGCTGACCAATGACGGTCCTGACTTTACTATTTTGTCTGCTCTTTTTTGAATTTCAATTGCCCTTTGCTTTTCCTGCAAGAAATATTTCTCTCAAGTGCGTGCAGGACACTGATGAATTCCTTTCTGATCTGAATTCAGTGGAGCCCAAAGAATATGCTCGAAGAAGTAAGTAGGTTTTTCTTGGCCCATCGGGTAGGTGAACACAGGGCAGACAGGTTTGGGCTGCGGCTATGCTAGAAAAACCCCTGAGAATTAAAAACCCAGAAGCAAATAGGAAAGAGAAGATGCTCCTCAATTGATAAATTACGCCAGGAATCAAGGCGGGAGGAGGAGTTTTTATTGCAGAAGGCAATAGAGGGGGTGGTATTAATTCTAGCCAGAAGGAATCTCATGAGGACCAATCTCTTAATAAGATGTGGATTATTCGTAAATCGTATGATGCTGTTTACTGTTTTGAAGTTGATAACGTTTCACTGTCACATGGGATGGCTTGGTTTATTTCTTTTTCTAGACATTTAGTCTGCTTTTGAAAAAGAATTGCTTCATTATTCAGGAAACAGCTCTTGCCCGTTACATGTTGGATAGTAAAGTCTGAGGCGTATCCTGGTGAATGCATTGGCTCAAGCTGGAAGAAGTTCAATGGCAGCCAGACCTGTTTGCATGTGGTATGGGTGGACGTCAGGCTGCTGTAATTATTTTTTGTTAATTTCCCAAAATGATTTTCATAAACAAAGGGACGTATATCTTCCTGCCGGAAAGGGGCAGGAAATCAGATTCATTTTCAGTGGGGTAACCTCTCCAGGAGACTGATTCATTGCTGGTGCTGATGTAAACCACTAAGAAGGAAAAATGTAAAAACTCACTCTTTCCAAAGCCAGAAACACTATCACAGCAACTTCCATTTCCATTTTGAACACATGTATAATTTATTTTGTATTGGAAAGCCCTTAGTAGCATAATATACAAAGATAAACAAAAGTTTTAATCTAATATTGAGTAATTCAAATAGCACATGATTTGAAGCAATTACCATTCTACACTGGATTATATGTCCTGATTGTTCATAAAACAGTAGGGAAATATGAATCCAATGTATTCAATAACCACCTTCAAGTTGTATTTTGGAAGTGATTATGTTTTGCTACAACACTTGGTGATATTGACAGGAAACATTCTGACAAACCCAGGCCAAATCAGCTGGCCGAGAAAATCCAGAAGTGTGCAATGATTTCTGGTGATGCGGTGGTGGTACATATTGTCATCATTAGTCACAGCTTGTTAACGCTTTATTTGTCTTATAAGTTACTCTAGTCATGCACCAACGATGTTCCATCTGTAGACACCTGAAAATCTTTTTTTTAATTAAAAAAATTTTCCAAGGTTGAATGGTCCAAGAAAGAATTGAATGATGTACATAAATGGATAGATGATAATTACTTAATTTAATAGGTGAATGCTACTATCTAGTGTTTTAACTGATTTTCATTCTAACGCACCCCCCAAAACATTCAACATGGTTGCTTTGACATTTTGCCTGGGATTTTTGAGCACAGCACGTGGTTCTGACCCTTGTTCTCAGCGTGGTTTTCCTGACAGTCATTTGGGTGGAAAAATAATGAGTCAATATTCAGAGAGTACTTTTACATGGCAGGTACTGTTCCCAGCCCGGTGCAAAAGTTGTCTCATTTAGTCCTAATGCCCCCATCCCACCATGGGGAGGGTGTTATTATCACCTCTATTTTAGAAATGAGCCACAAAGATGTAAATATTGTGCTGAAATAAGTGATGCAGATGGGATTTGAACCCAGGTCATCTGATTCCCAAGCCTGCCTTTTTAATCACTGCCTAAAATAAGCAACAACTAGAGAAACAAGCAAAAAAAGGAATGAAGCAGAGATATATGTATCATTATGTTGGGAATATACAGAAATAACATCAAGAAAAAAAAGTTGTATAAGAATATATATAGTACGCAAAGTTTAAAAAAATGCAAATTAAGGTGCTGTATTGCTTTGGGAGATGTGGAATGTCTCCGTTACACATGTAAGAAATGCATGAGAAATGCATGAGAAATGATATGCATGAGAATGCATGAGAATGATAGCCTCCAAATTCAGTTAGAGGTTGCCTTGCAGTGGGCATGGTGAGGGTGGGGATGTAATTGTGGAGCCATCCAATCTCAAACGATGGATCAAGTTGTGTTTTTTAAGCTGGGTGATTGAAACATAGGTGGTTCTTAGGGTTTTTTTCTTTACATCTTTTTAAGATTTTAAATGTTGCATAATAATGTTTTAAAACGCCATGCCCAATCCAAAGCACAGAGGTGACAATAGCAGAACCTCTGATACTGGGTGGGGTCTGAGGAATAAAGTGGAGAGAGACGGTTCTTGAAATTCAGGCCAACGTGTTTGTTTTTGCAGAAGGGAATGGGCATCATTGCTACTCTGGAACAGGAGAGAGCCTGATATTAGAGCCTGAGACAGACACTCAATCTGGCAGTAGGAGGATGGATTAAGGAGCGCAGAGCTTACTGGAAGGGAGAGAATAGTAACACGACTCCAAAATGAAGTTCCTGTACCTCCTTCCCACCATCCTCTACATTCGCTTTCATGTCCACCATCTTAAAGGGAGAGGGTTCCATCAAACAGTATTTGTGAGCTTTCATGTTGCCACCCCCTGGGGTCCCTGTCTGATTTTAACCCCCCTTTCATTGCGGAAGTCCTCAGGCCGGTATTCTGGCCCCTCCGCTTCTGGCTTTGTTTTTCGTTTTGTTTTTACACTCCATAATCCACAGGAATCTACACTGAATCTCTTTTCACGTGTAAAAATTGCAGCCTAAAAGATCTCTGTAACCAGGTAGATACAACTTACATTTTCAAGAAGAGAAAAATTAGATTAAAAACTATTGAGTATCTAGGAAATAAAATATTATGAACTAAAAATAATGCCTCTGAAAAATATTTAATGCTATGGAAAATAATCTTAGTATATTATTAAGGAGAAAAATCAGGATACAAAACAATATGTGTAATATAATACCTGTTTTGGAGAACATATGTATATACACAAATGTGTATAAGTGTATGAATGTGTGTGTGTGTATATATATATTTATACGGAAACATATTTATACAGACAGAGAAAGAGAGAGGTACTATGTCTCCTTTGTAGAGAGAGATTGTCTATCTTATTTTCCTTTGCAAAGTCGAAACCTAGCATGGTGCCATAGAGTGTGTATTAAGAGTGTACCACATCAATCATATATATAAATGAATGATTAATAAAGGACTATGAAAATGCTCAAAAAAAAAATCTCTGGCATCCTCCCTCCTGATTAATCTTTTGTTTTCCCTCAATTTTCTTTCTCCTTGACCACTGTGGTAATAAATTCCTTCTTAAAATTCGTCTTTTCTTAAAAAAATTTTATTTCTTTATTGGCTGCATTGGGTCTTCATTGCTGCGCACAGGCTTTCTCTAGTTGTGGCGAGTGGGGGCTACTCTTTGCTGTAGTGAGTGGGCTTCTCAGCGTGGTAGCTTCTCTTGTTGCGGAGCACGGGCTCTAGGTGGCAGGGCTTCAGTAGTTGTGGCTCACGGGCTCTAGAGCGCAGGCTCAGTAGTTGTGGCGCCCGGGCTTAGTTGCTCCGCGGCATGTGGGATCTTCCCGGACCAGGGATCAAACCTGTGTCCCCTGCATTGGCAGGCAGATTCTTAATTAGGAAGTCCCTAATGCAGTGACTTTTAAGGATTAAATCGTATAAATTAACAATTGAGTAAATTATGTTAAGAACAAAAGGAATGAATACTCAAAATTCACCATTTCCTAATTGTTGTATGCACTTGACCATCATCTGTACTCCTGAACTGAGTCTGTGTGGTGGAAATGCATTGCTGTGCACATCATCCTTTAAGCTCAAGTTCAGGGACGTCAGGCTGAGAGCTTGAAGTCAGCTGTGGTAGAAGTCTATTCACCACACAAGTCAGCAATTTCTGCAGGTTGGGGCTTGTATTGTTTTGTTGACTGTCTAGACTTCAGAAGATGATGGAGAAAATGTTACAAATTAAAACTTAAACGTGTGTTATGTCTATAGCCTTTGCATTATAAATAGCACCCCAAAACTGTCATTCAGCAAAAACATTGCTCACACCATGGACACACGAGTGAAGTTCTGACACATATCTTTCTGACTTCACATCCTCATTACTCATTAAGGTGGACAAAAATATCACCCAACATTTATGTGGGGATGACACTCATTGGTGTCATAGGTAAAATCATGGCTACAGATATGAGAGTTTGACAAAAACTAGTGAAAGCATCTGTGAGGATCGGTTGGCTATATACGGAATTTATAACAAGGAATGCTATTGATTTAATTATTATTTGTGATCTGTGTGTGTTATGGGCTGAATTGTGTTCCTCCCAAACTCATGTGTTGAGGACCTAACCCCAGTACTTCAGAACGTGACTGAACTTGGAGACAGGATTAATGTGAAGTGAGGTCACTGGGATGGGCCCTAATCTGACTGGTGTTTTTATAAGAAGAGGAGGTTAGGACACAGACACACCCAGAGGGAAAGCCAAGTGAAGGCACAGAGAGAAGACAGCCATCTACAAGCCAAGGAGCGAGGCCTCCGTAGAAACCAACCCTGCCAACACCTTGATCTCAGACTTTTAGCCTCCACGACTGTGAGGAAATCTATTTCTGTTGCTTAACCACCCAGTCTGTGGTGCTTTGTAATGGTAGTCTGAGCAAATTAATACACTGTGCTATACAGCATTTTTATCAGTATAATGTATGGTATATGTATATATATTATTATATCTTTTTTCTCTCATTTTGGGGAGAGAGCAGATTATTAAACATTTATCTTCACTGCCCAGGCCCCGCCCCACTGCTAGCAAAACCTCTAGGAGATGGACTTAAGAAGCAGAATTTTAAGGAAGCTTCTTACATGATTCTGATCATTGTGTAGGTTAGCTGAAAATAGGGATGTCAGTTTTACTGGTAATTACTGGTGAAAACATATGTTGGACAAGATACTAAAAATAGACACAAAACCCACCGCCTGGACTTCCTAGGTGGCGCAGTGGTTAAGAGTCCGCCTGCCAATGCACGGGACGCGGGTTCGAGCCCTGGGCCGGGAGGATTCCATGTGCCGTGGATCAACTGGGCCCGTGTGCGGCGGCTATTGAGCCCGTGTGCCGCGGCTATTAAGGCCCACACGGCTGGAGCCTGCGCTCCGCAGCGGGAGAGGCCACTACAGTGAGGAGCCCACGCCACGGTGAGGAGTGGCCCCTGCTCGCAGCAACTAGAGGAAGCCTGTGTGCAGCAACGAAGACCCAACACAGCCAATAAATAAATAAAATAAATAAATTAAATAAATAAAAAAAAAACCCAACCCCCTGAAGTAGTTTGTTAGGGCTACTGTAACAAATTACCAGACTGAGTGGCTTAAACAAGGGAAATTTATTTTCTCACAGTTCTGGAGGCTGGAAGTTCAAGATCAAGATGCTGGTAGGGTTGGTTTCCTCTGTAAACTCTCTCCTTGTTTTGCAGGTGGCCAATGACCGCCTTCTGCCTGGTGTCTCTCTGGGTGTCCAAATGTCCTTTTATACAGACACCAGTCAGAGGGATCAGGGCCCACCCTGACAGCCTCCTTTTAACCTAATCACCCCTTTTAGGGACTTCCCCAGTGGTCCAGTGGGTAAGACTCTGAGCTCCCAAGGCAGGAGGCCTGGGTTCGATCCCTGGTCAGGGAACTAGACCCCGCAAGCATGCTGCAACTAAGAGTCCACATACTGCAACTAAAAAGATCCTGCATGTCACAACTAAGATCTGGTGCCGCCAAAATAAATAAAATAAAATAAAAATAATATATAAACATTAACCTAATCACCCCTTTAAAATGCCCTATCTCCAAATGTAGTCACATTCTGAGGTACTGGGGGTTAGGGCTTCAACATATGAATATTGGGATGGGGGGAGGTGGGCGGGGGGAACACAGTGCAGCCCATACACCCTGTAAAGCCCATTTTTGATTTCTAACCTCTAGCACTACAAAAAAAAAATTTATGTTGTTTTAAGCCACGAAGTTACAGCAACCACAGGAAACTCATACAGACTTGCAAGAGGCTCACTGATTCGTGTGGCCACACATCCTGGTGACCACATTTCTTATTGTTTTTCCTACCCTTTTGTTCTATCACCACTTCTGCTTCTCCACCCCTACTTGTTTTCCTTGCTATGTTTTTAATATTGAACTCCAATATAAAATGGTGAATTTATTGAGTGAATATGTGATCCTTATTAAATATATATGGAGATAGAGGTATATCCATTTTCAATCATTCTAATCTGGGAACTTATTGCCTTTGGCTTTATCATATATGTCTCTTGTCTGAATATCTTGTCTTGTTCCATCTTTTCTCTGGAGAGAGGGCACTTGGAAACCAACAAGGTTTTATGCTCTTCTATGCTGGCACTTGGTATAAATGTATATAATTTAAAGAGCAGATGACCAGAATACACAATAGAAACACTACTGAAAGGAGACTCTGAAGCCGTGTTGTGTGTCTTTGGTCCCACCAGGCAGCTGATCAGTTATTTCTGCAGGTCTTTCCATGGCCCGCTGTGTTCTCCAGTTTCCACCCTCCTGGGATCCTGTCTCTCCATAAACCTGTCACACCTTCCCCGAGCACGTGGCTGCTGCTTCTCCCCAGGCCCGTAGCTTCCCAGCCACTTTTCACAAGCTAATTAGTAGCATCCTTGGCTTGGATTAGAATCCCTGCTTGGAGAGTGTTGCGGGTTGAATTGTGTCCTCCGAAAAGATATGTTGAAACCTGAACCCCGGTGCTGTGAATTCGCGATCCTGTTTGGAAATAGGATCTTTATAGATGTAATCAAGTTAAGATGAGGTCATGCTGGATTAGGGAGAGTCCTAATCCAACGACTGGTGTCCTTGTAAGAGGGAAATACGTGCACAGACACAAGACACACAGGGAGAATTGCTGCACAAGGACGGAAGCAGAAAATGAAGTGATGTGTCTAGAAGCCAAGGAGCGGCAACCACCAGGAGCAAGGAGAGAGGCGTGGGCAGATTCCCCATCAGAACCTCCAGAAGGAACCAACCCTACTGACCCCTTGATTTTGGAGTCTCCAGAACTGTGGGACAAAAAATTTCTGTGGTTTCAAGCTGCCCAGTTGGTGGAATTTGTTAACACAATCCTAGGAAACAAATACAGAGAGCTATGGCCTCTCAAAACCACCTGCCAGAATAAAAAAAACATTGTCTTCATTATCTGAGATGAAAGTAAAAAAGCAAAGCCAACAGTCTCAGGTAGGTCCTGGTCTTCATTTTCCTTGAGATGTACCAGGCCCACCATGGAGTCCAGGCAGACCCATTTGTAGCACTGTCTGCAGCAGAGGCCTTCCAAGGGGAATCTATTTATATGGAATTAAAACTGTGCTTAGCATATTGAGGCCCCGTTGGTTTCATATGATGCCTGCATTTTCAGGCACTTTGTTCCTCAGGGAAAAAAGCGGGCGGGTGGAGGGAGGCTTCTGGTTCCCAAGCAGTCTGCAGGATTTTTCATTTCCTGTTTTCTCTAATCTCCTCACATCCTTGAATCTTCCCCAAGCAGCTACTTTTGCTGTAAAACTTTCTTAACCCTTCAAGTCCCTTCTCCCTGGTCCTCATCCCTCAGCGCCCCCTGATGGCTGGGTGGCTGAACTTCCTTCTCTGATCACTTACTCCCTTTGGCTTCATCATTTATCTCTTGTAGTGATTATTTCATGTCTCCTGTCTGTGTGTCTATCCTCTCTCCTGGAAGCCAAGGCCTGTGGTAACACCCCTAGCATAGGAGGCACTCATCAGGTCACTGGTCCCAGCCCTGCCTTTGTTCTCTGGTCATCAGTGGAGGACTGACCATCTATTGATACTTGATTTGCATTCTCAGAATGTTGCCTCTTTTCCCATCTGGCTGTCAGTCTGGAGGGCATTTTACTCAAGGCCAGCCCCTTCACTGGTGCTGGAGCTAGGGACAGACAAGATGCTGAAACCAGGAAAATCTCATAAGAGGAAAAGGGTGACACAATGGGGTCCACTGAAATTTCTGGATTAACTGGATTTCAAATATCCATGTAGTGGTAGGCTGAAACATGAATCCCCAAAGATATGGCATTCTAATCCCTGGGACCTGTGAATATTACCTTACATGGAAACAAGAGTTATGCAGATGTGTTTAAGTTATAGATTTTGAGATGAGGAGGTTATCCTGTCTTACCCAGGTGGGCCCTAAATGCAATCACATATATCCTTAGAAGAGGGAGGCAGAGGCGGAGGGAGATCTGACACACAGAGAAGATCATGTGACCACAAGCCAAGGGATGCTGGCAGCCACCAGAAGCTGGAAGAGGCAAAGGATGGATTCTCCCCTGGAGACTCCAAAAGGAGCACAGCCCCGCTCACACCTTGATTTCGGCCCAGTGATACTGATTTTGAACTTTGGGACTTCAAAACTGTCAGAGGATAAATTTCTGTGGTTTTAAGCCACCAAGCTTGTGGTAATTTGTAATAGCGGTCACAGGAAACGAATACACATACTATTCTCGTTCTTGAAGTCCAAGATTAATAGTTGGCCAGATGAAAGGGAGACTGCCAGGAGGTGCTTGCAAAGAGCCTGCTTCAGGAACTTGGATATCAAATTGACACACATTCAGATCTTTTATCCACGAGGAGATCACTGTCAACTGATGCTCAGCATTTTACATGCCTCCAATGCAGAGCAAGGACTATTCAATTTTAGTTTTAAAAACTCTCCAATGTAACACAGCCATCTGGTAGGTGCTTAATAAATATTTGCTGTAAATGCTGAAGATTGTTGCTTTCGGGATTTGTTTGTGGCTCAGCATTCTAGAAGCTTCTTCTGCCTTCACCTTCCTAATATAGGTGCATCCTTATTTTAAAATTTAAGACCATTGGGCAAACTCTTTCCTCCATTTAAACCCAGAAATTAATCAATTCTGCATTTTCATATCCACATATCATTGCCAAGAAAGAAAACGTGTCTGCCAATTAGCTCAGCAGACTTGAAACAAGTTGTTTTTAATCTTTTGGAAATGAAAACTTGGAACAACTGCCATGCAATTTGAAGTAGCAGGTGGGATTAATCATTAATTTATTCCACCCCTCCCTCTCATGACAATCACGATGTATTTAGATTTGGACAGGGCCTCTGGCCTGGCACCTCAAGTTCTTGACAGAAACTAATTAAGGATAGGTGGGAAAAGGACAACCCGTCCATTTGAATTCATAACCGGAAAGGAAGCAAATGCAATTGAAAATCTGCACAGCATACAAAATAACCTCAGCTAGAAAACGATAAATCTAATCCATTTACAAAGCAAAACACCAATTGGAAAGAGAATTAGAGTTTAGTCTTCTCAAGTGAAGAGTCAGGTATCTCTCTACATTTGTCCTTCAGGGATTTATCCAAGGGTCAGGACAGGCTCTTGCAATTCTAGATCTTTAAACTTTAGGCTGCTGAGTTTGGGATACTCAGTGATGGAGAAGGGAATTTAGAAATCATGCCGTTTATTTATAATAAATGCATCCAGTTTTGTTTTTGACACAGAGAAGACCTGAAAATACATTTGTGGAGTTGGATTTGGGGCACTTGAAATTATTTTTTTCAAAATTTAATTCAATTGATTCAGCAAATATTCATTGACCTCCTCCTCTGAAATATCCACTGATGAAGACACAGCCCCTCCCTCACAGGGGAGACAGGCCAACAGTTACAGGCCTTCTAGTGTGATACGCTGAGCAAGAGTCTGGGCTGCTTCCTGGGCAGACCAGCCTTCAGCCCAGACTCAAAGGATGATTCAGAATTTGCCAGGCAGACAGGAAGGAGGGTCATTCCAGGCAGAAAGACAGACAAGTGCGGGCCTGGTACATTCTGTATAATGGAGCAGAGGAAATGGGCCTGGGTGTAGCACGATTAGACTGGAGAGGCAGGTCTGGTCACGAGAGCCCTTTTAAATCGTGCTGGGTGTCGGGAATTAATCTCAAAGAGCACAGCAGACAAGCCTGGCCGCACACAGCATCTCCTGAGAATATTTGAAAATCAGTGAATGCCCAAGCCTCACCCCTGACCAATTAAGTCACTCTTTGTGAGGGTGGAGCCTGGGTGTCAGTATTTTTAAAAAATTGCCCCAGGTGATTCTAATGTCTGCCCAGGATTGAGAATCCCAGCTCTAGATAAGAGATCTGCAGTTCTCCTCTCAAGAACCAGGTAGGAAATATTTTCAGTTTTGTGGGCCATACAGCCTCTGTTGCAACTATTCAATCTTGCCTGTGTTAGAAAGCAGCACTGACAGTATGTAAACAACTGTGATGGCTGTACTCCAATAAAACTACTTACAAACATAGGCAGGGCCACAGTTCGCCAGCTCCTACTCTAGATGATGGAATACCTTTGAAGAATTTTTTTTTAATATTGATTTAAAATTCTGTTCATAGTTTATTGTTTATGCACTATATTTGTTAAATAATATGTGATTCTGTTCTCATTGTAAAGGAATGGACACAATACAAAGCGCAAGTCTTTTTTTGTTCACTCATTCAATTCTCAGTCCCCCTTTCTGGATAACAGCTGTTTAGCAATGGGTCTGTGTCCTTCTAGAACTTTCCAGAACTTTCTCCTTGCATTTTGTGCATCTGTATCTACCAGAAAGATATTGTTTGGTTTTGTAAACTTGAAAAATATATTTATTGCTCTTAATCATTTTTCTTTCCACATAATAATGTTTCTTGGAGAATTTCCCACAGCAGCAAATATAGATCTATCTCATTTTAGTTGTGGCATATGAAAGTATCATACCTTTCCTGTTAGAGGCTGAACTATTTGAAACTACTGACATTAAACTGTTTTTGTCCCATAAAATGGATTTTTCGTGTGGTTCAACCTAATAGTTTGTGTCCAAATTTTGCCTTTACAAGCATTCATGCCACAAGCATCTTGCAATTCTATTCTTATATGTGTTTCCCTGGAGCAGATTCTGAGATGTTGAATTGCTGGGTCACTGGGAATACAGTTAGAAAGGAGCCTTCAGTTAAACCATAGACATCAATCCTGACAACTTTCAGCAAAAAGAGAGTTTATCAGCAGACAATGGGGCAGGTCACAGAAGGAAGAGGAAAGCCAAAGACCTGCTAGGTTTGGAACCCATCACTGGACCAGTGAGGTCCAAACAGCCTCCAGATGGTGCTCATTCTACAGCCTCGTAGGAAATAACCTGTGGATGAATGAGGCCCAAACTTGGCTTCAGACCTTGACTCGCTCCACTCTGGTCCTGGGAGAGGGTTGACCTCATATCACAGGGAGTGGGAGGGCAGAGAGGGCACAGCCTCCACGGACCCCATCAGCTTCTGTAATGAGAGGACACAGCACCTTGTCTTTTTGTCAAGACTCCATGTAGTTGGAAAGCAGTAATTTTCCAAAAGAAAATTTAGTTGCTATTAAGAGGGCAAATAGCTTCCAGGAGGCTAGATCAAGAGAACTATTTCTTCATATCCTTACCAACACTCAATTGTATCAACCTTCTAAATTTTTACCAATCAGATGGCTAGAGAAACAATTGGTGTCTAATTGTGGTTTCTTGGGTGAGATTGAGCAACTTTCTCATAATTATTGATCACTTGGGTTTCCTTCTCCAAGAGTTTCCTGTTCGATATCCTTAGCAGATTTTAGATGAGTTTCTTTGACTTTTAAAAAATTACCGATTTGTAAGGGTCCTTTATATGATCTGAATACAATTATTTATCCAAGCTGTTAATACAGTAAACATGTCCTCTCCCCTTGGGAGTTACTTTTTAACTCTGTTTGTGGTGCCTTGGAAGTGTTGTAAGGAGGGGAGGGATGTGTGGTCAATCTTGTGACTGAGGCAGTTTAGCTTAGAAGATGATCTCTGGCTACAAGTGACAGTGGATGCCAGCTCTAAGGTTCTGAGTGTTCAGAACGGAGGACAGTCACATCCACAGGAGGGAAGAGGGGAGAGTCAGTTATGCTCATTATAGCAATAACCTGGAACCACAGAAAAGAGGCCAGTGATAACAGACACCCACTGGCTGAGCCCAAGTGGCCAGAGCAGCAGAACGTGCCAAGAGCGGCGAGGGTTCATGGTGAAAGTCAGGTTACCTTAGGCAGCTCAGCAAGGACCATTTGCCCAATTATGGCCAGGAGGTTTTGAAAATAACATATTACTTTCTTAAAAAGCACTCACGTAAGCAAAATGCGGTTCCTTCAACCTGATGTCTACATTAAATCTCTGGAACCCAATTATTAGTAAAGACAGACAGAAATGCGAGAGGAGCTGTGTAGTTTGCCCCGCTGTATTTGGGGTTTTCTCCCCACTCACTCTAAGGAAGATCATTATCTTTAGTTATATGTAAATAAGAACCAATATACCAAGCCGAGAAACAAAAACAGGGTCTTTTTGTATATTTTCAAGGGCAAGAAGTTATGGGTTCAAATTAAAGTGGGTTTGAACACACAGCTCTGATCCTAATTAGCTACTCTGAATACTCGGCTCTGATTCTTGCTAGCAATTAAAAGGAGGGAGACTTGTGTTGCTGTGTGTATTGTTGTCTCTGGGCTTCAGTTTTCTTAACTTGTTCTATCACTTCACAATGATGTGACCCTGGGCGAGTGACTTGACCTCCCTGTGCCTCAGAAATTAACATTGGTACAATATGTGTGTACAGTTCTCTGTCATTTTAGCACACGTGTAGATTTGTGTAACTCATCCCACAGTCAAAACACACAACTGTCCATCACCGCGGAGGTCTCCCTCTTGTTACTGCTTTATAGATGATGGAACCACCTCCCTCCACCATCACTAGCCCTTGGCAACCAGTTATACGTACAGTTGTTCCAGAAAATAAAAAGTGTGAAAGCGGCCCAAACTCATTTTTTAAATTTGACTACAACTTTGATTCCAAAACTAGAAAAGGAAAAAAAAAAAAAAAATAGTGGTCTAAGCATTCGAGAGAAAGAAGTAAGACTGTAGAACTATTAAGAACGTTCAGGAAATTCTCCAGATACCAGAACAAATGACAAAAATCGATAGCATTTTTCCACACCAGCAACAATCAGTTGGAAAATATAATTAAAAATAAAATAGTGAGGAAAATAGCCAACTATATGCTATCTAGGAATTGTTTATGTAATCTATTTTAAGACTGTCAAGGAAAAAATATAAAATTAGAAATAAGGACACAAAAGAAGATTTTAATAAATTGCATGATATCTGATGATAGCTTGATAAAAAAATGTCGGTTTCCTCCACTTAACCTATAACTGTGAAGCAATTTCAATCAGTATTCTAGTCGGATGTTTTGAGAAACTCAATAAACTTTTTCTGAAATTTCCTGAATATGAATTTTCTGAAATTTGTGTGAATGACTAATGGTCCACAGATATTAACTGGCTCAATTTTGAAAAGATGACTAAAGGCTGAATACTCAATATACCTCAAATCTGTAGTAATAAAAGCCATGTGGTTCTGATATTAGAACCAGGACTGTCTTCATAGGCATGTGACCTTTGCACTCACACAGAGCCCCACACATAAAGGGGCCTCATGCTTCCTTTAATGTGACTTGCTGTCACCATCTTGAAATGCTTAATTAATTTTTAAACAAGAGGCCCTGCATTTTCATTCTGTATTGGCCCTGCAAATTATATAGTCAGCCTTGACTAGAAGAAAGACTGTTCAAGACTAGAACAAAAAATTACAGGCTCAAAAGAACAGATTTCTATTCAGTAAAGGACACCATAGATAAAGGATTGACAGATAACTTACTGAGAGTAAGTATTTTTGATGACTCAGGTAGACTAGGACCAATATATGGAAAAATAAGGAGCTCTTGCAAATCAAAAAAGAAAATTCATTAAGATATGGGTAGAGGATACAAACAGGTACTTTACAGAAGAGAAAACTTAAATGGCTTAGATATTTTAAACAAAACTGTCCTGACTTATTTGTAATTAGAGAAATGAAAATCCAAACAATTGGATATTTTATATCCAGTAAGCATCAAAAATGGGAAAGCTGGACAGTGCACAGAAGACAGGGAGCAGCATCCTTGGGGATGGAGATTGGGGCGGTCCCTCTGGAGCGCAATCTGATGGGACTCGCACAGCATTTGGGTACCTTGTGATCGAGCAAGCCCACTTGCAGGTGTGTACATTGGAGTTGAAGCCTCACGTAGATTTGTACAGGGACATGTATAAGGAGTTTGCCCCTGCGTGGTTTTGTGGGTTGGAGGCCATCTATGGGTCCGTCGCCCCGGGAAATACCTAAGTCTAAGATGCTGATGAGTTATTATACAGCGGTTGGAAGCTCTCAACTAGATGAGCGCAGTAACACCATAAATAGTACAAATGTAGCACTGAGTGACAGACGTGGAAACAGGAGATCTGAAGCACAAAGTCATTTACATAAATTACAAAGACGTAAAACAAAAACACCTACAAACAAGATGATACACATCAAACACAGGGGTGAGGGGATTGTGGGAAGGGAAAGAGAAAGAGAGAGGTGAAGAAAGAGGAAAGGAAATGAATTATTGAAAATGAAGGGGAGGGACTTCCCTGGTGGCGCAGTGGTTAAGAATCTGCCTGCCAGTGCAGGGGACACGGGTTCGGTTCCCGGGCTGGGAAGATCCCACATGCCTCGGAGTAACTAAGCCCGTGCACCACAACCACTGAGCCCAAGTGCTGCAACTACTGAAGCCTGCTTGCCTAGAGCCCATGCTCCACAGCAACAGAAGCCACTGCAATGAGAAGGCTGCCCACCGCAACGAAAAGTAGCCCCCGCTGGCCACAACGAAGAGTAGCCCCCGCTTGCCACAATTAGAGAAAGCCCGTTTGCAGCAACGAAGACACGACACAGCAAATAAATAAATTTAAAATAAATAAATAAATAAAATGAAGGGGAGGGACTTCCTGGTGGTCCAGTGGTTAAGACTCCGCACTCCCAATGCAGGGGGCCTGGGTTCAATCCCTGGTCAGGGAACTAGATTCCACCTGCCGCAACTAAGACCTGGTGCAGCGAAACAAACAAATGGTCAAAAAAAAAAAAAAAATGAAGGGGAAAAGGACATATATGAGCACAAACAAAATAAGACCTTTACAGGACCGGAGCTAAGGGAGGCATTTAACTATGGAGCTTGATTACTGCGCCCTTTTGCTCCCAAGATTAAAAAACAAACAGACAAACAAAAACCTCTAAAATAAGGTCCTACAAAATTGGATAAAAAAATTTTAAGACATGAGTATTTTCTCCTGGCTGTATGTAGGAGAAAGAAAAGCTATCAAATTTTAATTACATCTTTTTTACTCCCCCGAAGCATTTATTTTTTAAAAGAATTCAAACAATCTTTTTCAGCAACAGATCACGTATGAGAACATACGTCATTGTTCTGCTCAGTGAAGAGAGAGGCTGCAGGTGCAGAATGCAGGCTCAAGAGTGCTGTCTGAAGATATGTCTCTTCTTTTTTTGATCATTTAAATTTTAGAGGTTTAGAAGGTGGAGCTGAGTGCGGATAAATTCATTTGAAAGCGACACAAAGAAGCTAACTTTGCCCACTTCTTTTGCTTTGAAATTCAGTGTATGACTCCATCGGGAAGCTGGGAAGCAATATCCTTAATGGAAATGTGGACAGGCTGGGATCTTACAGTGAGTGTCTCTCCACCCACGCTCCGTTGGGGCGCTTCTGAGGGCAGTACTGCAAGCTTCACATTCTGCAGGTGAGCATGGGATCTGCGCCCACACTCTTAAAGGACGGGTGAACATTGGGCTCATGATGTGAAACCTGATACAACTCCACTGATTGCTTGTCTTCACTGTAAAAACCAAACTATTAAGATGTTTTGTAAAAAGTTAAAATTAAATTTAAACAGTTGGCAGAAACTGGCTTGTATGTCCTGAGTATGCGACATTGTAGGAGGTAGTTGTCCACAAAACAAACAGACCTTCAGATGTTCCTCTTACCACATTGCATGGGACAAGACCTCTGGATGACCTTTGTGGGGAATCCAAGGTCAAGTTCCAGCCAATATTCCTGAGCATTAATTCCTGACTCACCATCAGTGTTTGGGATACCAAAGGGAGATGGACTTCCCATTACCCATAATCCTTTCCCAGAAATAGAGCTCTGAGACGTGAATCTGAGGTTACCCCAGCAGATGGGTTGGAACTTTTACAAATACATGGCTAAATCTTGTTGACTGAGGTCACAGGGCTCACCATCTTCAAAGCATGTTAATTCTTTTACTTCCGGGAGGGAAAAAAACTAGCAGCAGCACAGGTTCCTGTTAAATACAAAGATATACTTTATGCATGTCACACAACACTGAAAGAAAATACATTACTGGTTGGCTAATAATCATATAAAAGAATGATAATAAAGCCAAGCTCTCTGATGTTAATGCTATAAAATGGTCTTACAGTCATTAACCATTGGCGACAGGGAGATTATCACCCAGTTCCGTTTGTCACGCTGAGTATTTGACAATGATTGCTTGAGGGTTTAATCAGTGTGTACAAAAGTCATATCCTATTTTCAAAGCAGATTAATGCTTCTGATATCAGAGCAAAAGGTCAGACCTACACAATCATGTAAGTTATGTGCTTAGAAGAAGCACCCCAGCAATTTTTATTTATAATTTGATCTTTGCTTTATTGGGACCGGCATTCTAACTATTGGCTTGATTTATTAATGAAATCTTTACTTGATACATTGTGTCCTGCTACAAAGAAATGGCAGCTTGGCAAATTGGTTGAAAATTGTAGGAGCTGTCAACTCTTAATGACCTGTAATATAGGAGAGAGATGCATCCCACACTGGAGGCTGCTTTTTAAATAATCAGCTACATTAACCCTTGGAGCGTATTTTTATTTAAATATGGGTGCATCTGAAGTTCTGTAAATTCACTTGAAATGCTCTGTAATGGAAAAGGCATCTGCAAAGAAGTCAGCAAACTTTTCTTCTTTCAATACATTTTTTCCCTTCTCCCAATCTGCTCGATGCACGGGTAGTGCCGCTGCAGCCACGCTTAGGAACAGTCGTGCATATATTCTGTGAACACTAACATTAAAGAATATTGTGGCGTTGTGTTCCCAGGATGGAGCTGACTACAGCGTGGGCATGTGTGTGCCCAATTCTTGTGCTGAAGAGGATGTGACTGAGATGTCTCGGCTGGGTAGGTCCGGTAGACTATGCAGTGAACCTGTTGTCCCAGCATTAGGTTTGAAAAACCCCAGCCCCTTGCAGCCTCTTGGCCGTTCTCTCAGGATTGAACCAGCCTTTCATCCTGATAAATCCAATACGCTGAGACTAATGGAGTTTGCGGGCCTTGGGAGTGAAGGTGGAGGAATAGGAAGGGCGTGGGTGGAAAGGAGGAGATAGACATTAAAAGAAGTTAAGTGCTGAATCTTTATGTAATTTTAAACCTAATCTTTCCTCACCCTCAGCTGCCCGGTTAGGTTTGAAGAAAGGCATTGGGTGGCATCTGGTTTCCACATTGTGAGTGTTCTCTGCTGTGGCCATTGGTCGGGTCCCAAATCCAGAAAGCCACTCTGGACTGGGATCATGTGAAGCCAGTGTGCCGTGATGGATTAGGCTAAGAGGCCAGCATGTGGTCCTGGTGGTCACCTCCCAGCTGTGTGATCCTGGGCAGATCACTTAATCTCCCCCTGCTCAGCCTCTTCCTCTGTACAGAGAGGGGTGGACCGTGAGGTTCAGTCTGGCCCTAACTCTCTGCAGTCTTACAATCCCTTCTGATTTTAGCCGTGCAGAATGGAAGCATTTTAGTCCACGTGGAAACTGGTCTTTCAAATTTTTCAAAGGAAGAGCTTTAAGGCCTAACGTTTTTACTGCTAGTGTCTTTTGTACTTTTTCTGGTTATTCAAATAAGACCTAACGTGACACGTTAAAAGGAAAACATTGTTTCTGTACATACAGAAACTTCCAACCCAAATGTGTGGATCGCCTCTTCACCTTATGCAATTGTGACACTAAGTATCTGGAGGTGGTGCTGACCTCACAAATTAAGGGCTCAGTTCCACCAGACTGCCTCCTACTTCAGATGCCAATTGTTTATTAGTGGGTCCCGAGGTTACCCACGACTTCTGTCCAACTTGGCTACAAATCAGGGGTTGCCATGACTCTGATATGTTCCCAGGAGCCTCTCCTCGGGTTTGATAGTTTGCTGTAACGGCTCACAGAACTCAGGGAAACACATGACTTACTATTACGGGCTTATTATAAAGGACAAACCTCAGGAATAGCCAAGTGGAAACGATGCAGAGGGTAAGGTGTATGGGAAGAGGCACAGGGCTGCCACCACCTCTCAGGGTGCACCACCCTCCCAGCACCCTGGTGTGTTCATCCTCCTGGAAGCTCTCTGAATCCCTTGGTTTAGGGTTTTTATGGAGGGTCCACTGCGTAGGCATGATGGATTAAACCACTCGCCATTGGTGATTAACTCTATCCCCTGCCTCCCTTTCCTCCCTGGAGGTCTGGGATGCGGCGGAAACTCCCAACCCTCTAATCACATGGTTGGTTCCTCTGACCACCAGCTCTTCTCCAAGTCACCTTATTAGCTCAAACTCAAAGGGGCTTATGGTGAAGAAAACAGATGCACCTGTCACCCCATCACTTAGGAGATTCCCAGGCTTTAGGAGTTCTGTGCCAGGAACTGGGGATGAAGACCAAATGTATACTTGTTATATCACAATATCACACACATTATTAAACGCCCTCTTGTAGGTGCCGATATTGCAGTTAGTTCTCAATGACCTTTGCCGAGACCAGCTCGGCGACTCGTGGCGAATGCCGGGTGCCGCAAGCTTAAAGAAACACAGACAGATTTAAGAGAAAGATGGGACCAGGGGACTCAAGACCTCTAGGATCAAGAGCCTCGCTGATTCATCCCACGTTGCTTTTATTGCGCTCTGGGCATTCCAGAAGCAAGATAGCCTAAGGTTCTCACACTCCCAGTTTCCTCCCACAATCAAGGTGATCTTTGAAGTAAACAAACAAAGGCCTCACATGATCTGGGGCAGTGATCTTTGTTTGCCTCCTGGGTCCCAATCTGAGCTGGGCGTGGAAAGCAAAGCAGCCCTGGGGGCTGGAGGCCTCTCTCAGAAGGAGTAAGGGTCTGTGCCCCACCCCTGATGGCCCCTCTGCGACTGTGCCTGTCTTAGGTTGCTCCTCCCCTGAGGAATCTTACCCGTCTCTGGCTAACCAGCCATCCTCCGGGGCCAAACAGGGTGATATGAGGTGTGCAAGTGAGGAAGGGGCTGCGCCCCCAGAGAGGGTCAATTTTCTGTTTCCTCGGTAGCCTATGCCCCCATAGCCTCCAAGCCCAGCATCCTTAGTTCCTCCGCTGCTCAAGCAGGACATCCTGCACCCAGTTGCTCGGCCCACATACTTTAATTACTTTTAGTAACATTTTCAAGGTTTCAGAAAGACTTCTGAATGTTTTCCCACAGACCTTAAATTGTCCTCTGAATTTGTGATTATTTCAACAGCTTCAGGTACTTTACCTCTCAACCTCAGCTGACTATTTTAGGTGGTATTAAGAAGAAAACCAGTTGTTATATATCAAATTTAAATTTCAATTCTTGTTGAATAAGCCGTAAATATCCTAGAAACAAAGATAAATTTTCTGAGTTATTATATTAGCGTATCAAGTGAATACTGTCTAATGAGTTAATGGTCACTATTATTTAAGAGATTTATCAATTAGTCCAGTTTTTCTGCCTAATGCCAAGCTTATTAGCCAGAGTTGATGTTAGAGTAAAATGAAAGGTTAGAATTTATTACCAATACAAAAGTATTTCGATGATTCTCTTTGAGGAACTAGAAAAAGGAAGGGCCCTGATTAGGGTGAGCAGAGCTGACTTGGGTGAACCTATTAGTAGAATTTAATCCTCATTGCCAAGGGGTTTATCCAGCTTCTGCACAGAGGCAACAGTTAGAAATGGGAGCGTCTGTGCCCAGGGGAAAAGGTCCCCATCTGGAAAGGATCTGTCAGCTGTTCCTTAAGGCTTTTTGAGGGAGTTGTCAATGTTTCCACTACAGATGTGGAGGCACCAGCTCAACAGTGACTGCTTGTGCAGATTTTATTCCTGCAGAGCAGGAGGGCAGGAGTCAACACGAGGAGAAGACCGTGGCAGACAAACCAAGAAGAAATGAGGCTGGTACAGCAGAGAGAGGGGAAAATATTCTGGGCAGGTCAGAACATATTGCTTTTAGGCAAAAAACTGCATAGTGTGGCTGTCGTAAGATGTTATAAAATTTCAACCAACAGACTTTGTGTGAGTTCCTGAGAATGAAAACATGCAACACCAGAGAGTCTAGATAAAATTTGGGTGTGATGATCACAAGCCTAGGCATAGACTAGTTCCCTAACAGCTCATGTCTGTGTCTTTCAGCACCACTTACTGTGTTGCATTTCCTAGCATTCTTGAAACAAAGTACCACAAACTGGGTGGCTTACAGTGCATCACTCCCATCTGTAACTCCATCATCGTGTAATGTTCTTCCCGGTGTGTCTCTTTGTGTCCAAATTTCCCTCTTTGTGTTCAAATTTCCCTCTTTGTGTAAAGATATCCGGCACACTGAATTTAGGACCTACCCTAACCTATATTGACCTCATCTTAAGTTGATAACCTCTGCAAAGACCCTATTTCCAAATAAGGTCACTTTCAGAGTGTTAACCAAACTCAACAGTTCCCTGGGTGGGGGTGGAGCGTTGTTAGGGTTTGAAGCTTTTTGGAGTGCACACAATTTAATGCAGAACACTACCTAACACCTAGTTCCTCATTTGGCTAGATTATCTGAGGTCCTTTAAACATGACAGGGAGTGGGGAATGTGGTGACTCACCGACAGATTAACAGGAGAAAATCAAGTTTAATTATGTACATTCAGGGGCTCCAGGAGACTGTGGGACTCAGGACAAGTTAGGCAATTGAGGCTTATGTGCTGTGCTGTCTGAGAGAAGAAGCGGGGAGGGGTTTGGGGCTTCAAAGGGAAGGAAGGCAATTTACAGGTAGGTGAAAAAGAGCACGTGTTTGGTAAACAAATGTTTGTGGGCCATGCAGAGACAACGGACATGGACAGAGACAACAGACACGGAGAGGAATTTTAACAAACAGACTTTGCTGGGTTTCTCCCTGTCCACACTCCTAGTTCCTATTGTACTATAGTTATCTATGGCGATAACTCTCTCTCTTGAATGTGTCCTCTATCTACATTCTTTTAGGCAGTTAGGACAAAGGTCAAAGGTTCTTCCTGAGTCTTTTGGGCCTTGATTGTCTTTAGCTTGAAATAATCCGAGAGCCAAAAAACAAGTTACGGGGTGGCAAATTTTGCTCCTCTGCACTGTTCTCTTTCCTTTGCTCTATGAGGCTGATTTCACCTCACTTTGCCTATTATATTATTATTATTACTACTATTATTATTAATTGACTGTGTTGGGTCTTCATTGCTGTGCGCGGGCTTTCTCTAGTTGTGGCTCACAGGCTCTAGAGTGCAGGCTCACTAGTTGTGGCACATGGGCTTGGTTGCTTTGTGGCACGTGGGATCTTCCCAACCCAGGGATCAAACCCACGTCCCCTGCATAGGCAGGCAGATTCTTAACCACTGCACCACCAGGGAAGTCCCACTTTACCTATTATAATTAGAATGATGAGGCCTACATAGTGGTACAATGGTGCTAGCACTGCAAGGGATGGCTTCTTCCCCCACTGCTCTCTCTCACGGATTTCCCCGAGCACTGATTGAGAAAATGGACCTATTTTAATAATAACCCCTTGACTTATGCCCCAGAAATGTCTTTCCGTCGAAGGACTTAAAAGGAACCCAAAACATTTCACAGAGTACCATGTTCTGTTCTCAGTTTAATTCAGAAAATACTTATTGAGTACTTTTATATCCGGCCTTTGTGTGAGACGTCACGTATGTGTGCTGGGGGAGAATTAAAAGGATTGGGAGTTACTCATTTTGGGAAACCTGCCATTTAGTTAGGAAGAAGAGTCTGTGTGCCTCAGCTGTTGGGAAGCACTGTCAGGAAAGAGATGGTCTGTCTCACGTTGAGCACTGGGGACAGGCACACACAGAGAGGAGCTTTGGGGTGTGAGGCAGTGGGGGTGGGGAGACCCACACTGGGTAAAGAGAGAACATTATAACAAGGGCTTGAGCTGGCCTGTATTAGTGCAGAGGTGGCAGGGGCAGGGTGGGGAGGGAGAGTGGGGAGCAGGTTGTGCTGAGATACTGGAAACAGATCATTTATTTGATTTGGTTTCAAGTAAAGGCTTCGTATTCACCTGTGTAGACCTGGATTCTGGTACACTGTCCGGACTTAAGGTTCATTGACTGTGCAGGGGCTGCCAGTTGGTCTTATTTACGATGGCAGGACTTTGAGCTGAATGTGGGCGCTCCCTCTCAGGGCTCCTGGGACCTGAGGACATGCACTTGGGTCACTTAGTGAGGTTGGACAAGCCCAGGAACCCCAACTGTGCACATGCAGCCCCATTCTGAGAGTCTTGGCCTGGTTCTCGGCCCAAGTGCTGCCCCATGGAGCGCAGTGTTTGGTGAGTCTCCGTGTTGGTTTGCTGGGACTGCTTTAACCAAGTACCGCAGGCTGGGTGGCCTAAACAACTGAAATTTATTTCTCATGTTTTTGGCAGCTGGAAGTCCAAGATCAAGGTGTCGCAGGGCTGGTCACTCCTGAGGACTCTATCCTTGGAGTGCAGGTGGCTGCCTTCTTGCTGTTTCCTTGCATGATCTTTCCTCTGTGTGCTCACACGTCTGTGTCCAAATTTTCTCTTCATATAAGGACACCAGTTGGATTGGATTAGGGCCACGTCAATGGAATATTTAACTTAATCACCCCTCCAAAGGCCCTACCTCCTGAGGTACGAGGAGGTAAGGCTTCAACATACAAATTTCGGGCGAGAGATTCAATTCAGTCCATAACACTCTCTTTTCAAAGTCTCTTTGAACTTGATTTTGGACCTCTAGGGTTCAATTATGTTCTATTCTTTGTCTTTCTCTTTGACCTTTAGACTCCCTGGAGACTTGTGATCAACATGAGAGGATGGTGGGTGCTTTGCAGGAAGAGGGAATGATGTCTGCAATGCAGCCCTCAGTCCTAGCCAAGAAGAGCCCTATCCTGAGCCTCATATTTAAGGAACCTCCTACTTCTCTGTATGTGTCCTCCCCATGGGATGTGATGCTGTAGGGCCAATGGGACATGCCCCCCCTGGAGCCCGCCCCTTGCCTTCCAGTCCACACGCTGAGTGTCTAGGACCCTAGAATTACAGTGGGGGTGGGGCTGGGGGCGGAGCTTAGGTTGTCCATACTCCTGCCCATAAGGCAGTTGGTGGTATAGGAACAGAGCATGGGAGGAGAAAAGAGGTGGGGTGGAGCTGGGGATGCAGATGGGATCCTGCGGAGACCCCATGCCCGAGATAGAAGGGATGGGCCTGAGTGTCTAGGGGCCTAAGCTGATGATGCCTTTACAGTGTAACCACGCTTAACCCTTTCTGTGATCTCCCCCAACACACAAAAACATACACACACACTTGCACTGTTCTGGCCTTTTGGTCGGGCCAGAGCTATTTAGAGGTTTAAAGGTCACTGCCAAACTACAGAGTACTGTGGTGATGGAGCAGGGCAGAGCCAGGAACGTCATTTTGTTAGTACCCTGCCTGGAATATCTTTGGGGTTGGGGGGCAGTGGTCACCCCATGGATGAAGAAGTTATCACCTTCCAGGTTTGCCGCTCAGCAGTGAGGACCTGGGTCTCCCGTGTCCTTCAGAGTCTGGACACCGTTGCCCAACGCTTCAGAGTTCATCCACGGACAAACTGCTGACCGTGCGGATAGGAATTTCCCCTGGGGCAGCCGAGGTGACATCTGTTGTAACATGTTTTAATCGGCTTCGGGACCAGTGAGGCAGCTCCTCTATGATTTAGACGCAGAAAGACTATCATTTCGGACAACTGGGGTGCATTTTCCAGCTGCTGCCTAAGCCTGTGCTTCTTGAAAAGGGAGGATTCCGATCTAACAAAAAGCACGTTTTAAAAAACAATGGAAGGTGAAGGAAATGTAATCTCGAAGCCCAGAGGTATATTGTATCATTCTATTCCTAATTCTGTAGTCTCAGACATTTTGTTGCCTGGAGGGCCTGACGTTAAAGTTAAAAAAAAAATCTTGATTTGAGATTAGCCTGTGTCCTCCAGTATGTGCTGTGCAGTTAAAGGTGGCAAGGAAGGTTCTGGCTGCTGTGGCCTCGCAGGATGTCCACGGAAGCTCATCACAGGGAGGAGCTGGGCTTTGCTTTGCAGGCCAAGGAAGTCCATTTTCTCTGTTCACCCAGGGTCATCAGGCTGGGGTCCTGATTCACATTGGCCAGAGGCTCTTGAGTGGTTGATTGGACACAACAAAAACAAAAACAAAAACACTCCAGCTGATTCTTTTAAATTTAGAATAGACCTTCTAAGGGGAACAGACGTGGCAGCTGGTCAGTATACTTTTTTTCCCGTGTAAGAGATTATTGGGGAAATTAAAATACTACTAGCAAGTAGCTCAGGGGGCATCAGTTCAGTGATTAGAGTTGGATGATGAGGAATTGTGCTGCCGTGTGCCCCGTAGGGACCCACTGATGAAGCCCCCACGTTCCTGGCCAGCGCTGAGGACCCACCGACAACTCCAGCGTTTTGTCTCCACCCTTAACAGGTGACAATGAAGACTCACAAGGAATCACACAGTATTAACCTTTCAGAAGCCCTCTGGTCACTCTCATGGGAACAGTGGGTGCTGGAGGTGGAAGGGACATGAGACTACATTGTGCCTAACCCACCCTTCCTCATTACACACATGAGAAAATGAGATCCAGAGAGGTGAGGTGACTTGTCCAGAGTCACACAGCAAGCTGGCTTGAACCCCAAACTCCTGAATGCAAGTCTAGTAGTGTGGTGAGATGAGGTCGCCTGGGGGGATAAAAGGACCACATCCTTCATGTTCACACAGACCTGGGGTGAGTTCTGGCTCTGCCACCCAGTGGCAGTCATAGCAAAGACGATCAGCGTTTTCTGAGCTCAATTACTCAATGCCGGGCACTTTCTAAGTGGTTTAGAGTTCTTGCTACATTTCATGTTCACAATGACCCTGTAAAGTAGGTCCTATTATTTCCATCTTACCAAGGGGGAAACCGAGGCACAGGGTGATTAAACTAACTTACCCGTGGTCGGATAGTCGGGGTGGATGCAGGCTCCCAAACTGCAGATCCTGTGTGCTTAAGCACTATGCTCAAGTTCATGAACTTATTTGAGGAGAATTTTCCTTGTCTGTAACATAAGGTAAATAATAGCTCCTTATAGGGATGTTGACAGATTAGAAATAATGACCAAGATGTATCTCACAGCAAGTGGGCACTACATAAACAGCAGCATTTTTTGTTATTTATAATGGGTGTTGCTATTTCATTAGACCACGCTGTGTCCCCATCCTTTGCTGAGATTCTTCAAGTCCCCTGGTCTGGTGGTTCTCAATGAGTGCACCCGGATTAGCAGCAGGAACACCTGGGAACTTGTTAGAAATATAAATTCTCAGGCCCCACCCCCGACCTACTAGATCAGAGCTTGCGGGGGTCCGGGGTGCAGGGGGTGAGGGGAGGCGGCAGTCTATTTACTGAGCGAGCCCTCTAGGTAATTTCGAGGCACACTAAAGCTTGAGACCTTTGCTACCCTGTCTTACCACTAATATCTTTACAAATGATTTCTCGTGGTGACTAATTAGCTGTGTCCTAAGTTGGCGCATCTTATCTTCAATGTCAGACAGCTCCTTTCCCCAGCTTGTGGCTTCCATCCTATTTTTCCATCTCATGTTGCATTTTTCTGTCTTGTGGGGACCTGCTCACAGAAAGATTTGAGCCAGCAATGGGGTCTTTGCGCATTGTCCTTCCCAGTTCCATGTGCTGGGAAAAGATGCAGAGCCCCGGGCAGGTTGAGGATTCAGGAGACCTGTGGTCCACCTCCAGCTGGGCTAAGAGTTCCTAGTTCTGTCAGTTTCAGCGTCTTTGAGTTCTAATTTTCCCACGTGTAAATGGAGAGCTGTTAAAAGCCAGCTGCCCTTTTTAATGTCAAAGTTTGATTTTGAAATAATAAATATGAAAGCTCTTGGAAAAATGTCAAATATTTATTGCAAAGTAAAGTGTTACTGATGCAATCTTTTTTTTTTTTCTTTCTCTTGGTAGATATTTTAAGATTCAGAAGTGCTTCATTTTTGGCTCCTTCTCTCCCTTTCTTTACAACAAATTCTTCCTCCTCGTCTGGTGGGGGCGTGGCCAGATGTGCTCCTGGGTTATTCCGCCTGGACACGTTTGTTGCCGTGTGTCTGTGAGTATAGGCATCTCAGGTACCGGGTTGGGATGTGCATGTTGGGCTGTTTGATCACCTTTTGCTCACCAGCTACACTTGGCCATTTCATTTTCATTCACTGAATGATGTCTGATCACCATTTACCTTAACTAAGAAAATCTGAACGTGTTCCACAGGAAGCTGGCCACACCCAAGTGTGATGGGCTTTTGGGATCACTGAGAAATGCATCCTGGCCTCAGATATTCCTGTTCTTATCATGTGACCACTGAAGATGAATTTCTTTTATTTGAGGCATTGCTTCTCCCTCAAACACCTCGGCAAACTTGACCATTAAATCTTAGTTGCATCTGACATTGTTCCTTAGGACAAACTAATGGCAGTAGACTTGCTGGCCCAGAGCTCAGATCTTTTATAAGGTACTTTCCTGAAAACCTCATTTACCTGCCCCCACTAGGAGATGCCCCTGTCTCTTTCATCACCCTGCCACCAGCATCAGAAGCTCCCTTTATAAAAAAGAAGTACCAATTTGATAGTCACAAATTGGTTTAATTTACTTTTTTAAAAAATTGCTAATAAGGATTTTTCCTTCTAAGTTTACCTGCTATTCATACTCCCTTTTCTTTGTCTGTGTTAGTTTTGTTCTTATTGATTTTTAAAGTTCATTCTACAGATGAAACTTATGACTCCTTAGTCATATCAGCTGCAAATATCTTCCTCAGCATGTTGGTTGCTTTTTGTTTTGTTACGATTTTTTTAATAATTATAATAAGGACTTTAGTGAAATCCAGTCATCTTTGACTTTGTAATTTCTTTCATTATTTTTTCTTAGAAAGCCACTCCTAGCCCTTAAAACTGTTAACGTTGGCCTACATTTCACTAGGGGGCTGGAGAGGGTTTTTTTCCCCTGGGCTGTTTTCTCTGCATCTTACTGTGGTGCTGGGGTGAGATCAGGCTTGGTCACACGTGTGTCATCTCCCCTGCAGGTTCCTCACCTTGCTGGGCCTCGCCCTTCCTCTGGCTGGAACTGTCTACGTGGCAGCCACCGGGTCGAGGTCAGCCCACAAGGCATTACCTGCACACGAGGTGCATTCGGCCACTTACGGGAGTCTACCTTTGAGGGAGCCGGCAAGGAGCGAGCCAAGAAACAGAATCCGACGGATGGGTTGCCTGGCCCATCTCTCTCTGTCAGGAACCCCGAGCAGAGGAAAAAGTAGGCATTTTAACAAACCAAGACCACCTATGAGAGGTGACTTAGATGACGATGCTGTTAGAAAATAATCCCTGCAGGGCTAGGGTCTAGTGATGCCTGACAGCTTCTAAAAGCTGGTGTGGAGGTTGGGTCTCTGCTCTTCACAGTTCAGTCTTTGTTTACCATCAGTGTGTTCAGGCGAGATCGCTGAAAATGCCGCTTTCTGTCTTGGGTACAATTCTCCAGTGTGTCTTTGTGTGACTCAAAGTCTAGGTCAGAACAGAGATTGGGTTTCACTGTGGTAATCCTCTAAGGGACCCTTCCGTGAGCACGATGTCTATTTTCAGTGTCACAGCTACAGAGATGACTCACAGAACCTTCCTGGCATCACCGAGATAAACGATTTACATATAAGCTGAAGCCAGGGGAGCGAGTGTGCAACACGAGGGGATTACGACGGAAAAGGACAACCCAGCACAGCACAGTGAGAACCTGCGTAGGGATAAGTCACACCAGATTGTGTTTTAGTTAAAAATCAAGAGTGTTACCTTTATTTTCACCTGCCTATATGGCAAGGCAAACACACACACACACACACACACACACACACACACGTTCTGAAACAAGAATAGCTTCACATACAAGTATTTTTAGAGGATGTGGAATAATTTTTGGCAAAGCCCCTTAGGCCCACACAATTGTTCTTCCTTTACTCCAATGAGAGGGATAGAAACAGAACCAAATTTCAATGAATGGACCAGAAGAATATGAATATGCAAGTAACTGCAGGGAGTACCACCAGCGTGGAAGGCACAGTGATGACTTTATCCGATCCTATTTGGATCTTCAGGCAAAAACAAAAACGGCAGCAACACAACCAAAAACCCCAACAATGAGGAAAACAGCAGAAAGCACGTTTGTGTAAAGATGATATAATATAAGCACTGGGCAACCTCCTCCCCACATCAGAAGGCCTCGGAAATGTTTATCGTTAGGCTTCTGCAAACGTCAATCCCTCTGCCCTATAATTTCTACACTTGGGCCCTAGTATTGCCCTCTGGGGCCTCAGAAAATAAATCTACTTACTCTCTTGTGTCTATTACAGCCCTGTCAGATGTTGAGGATGCTTTCAATGGCCTTCCCCAAGCCTCAGACCCCTCCATTATTTCTTACCTGACGTGGTTCAAGAACTTTCTCTGGTTTCCGGTTGCCATGTAGAAGGTTCCAGGGTGGGCCTGGCAGAAAGAGCACATGCTTAGCAATCTCCAGTCAAATGCACCTTGGTTTCTAACTCTGCCCTTGTTCAGGTTGTTTGACTCTAGGAACCTCCGTTTTCATATGTGTAAAATGGGGACATATAATGGGATTTGTTGAAGGAATTCAGTGAGATATGTACTCACCTCCTCCTAATTTGTTGCTCTTTTCCTTGTTCTCTCAGTTAAACCAGGAGAGGGAGGAAAGGGTAGGGGCTGTAACTGGTCAAGATCTCTTGCTACACTGACCTTGCTGAGGTCAGCAGGGTCCCAGGGACCTACCACATGCTTCTCATTGTCACCTTGAGGGTGAGCCTGCAGTCACCAAAATTCACCATTGCTTACCATCCAGGTGAAATGCTAACCCACAGAGCCTGCATTTTAAGGCCAGACCACGGGCAGACACACCTGATGTGGTGCCAGGAATCAGTCCCTGAAACTTTAGGTTCTTCACCCAAAGTAAGACTCTGCCCAGGAATTCCCTGGTGGTCCAGTAGTTAGGACTCCAAGCTTCAACTTCGGGGTCACAGGTTCGATCCCTGGTCAGGGAACTAAGATCCTTTCTCAGCAGCTACATTTAACTGTGGTCTCAAAATTGGAGGTTTCCATGTTCCATTGCTATAGCAATTTTCTAATATTTAATACCATCAGAGTAAAATATCACATTCCTGAATGTTTGGAAATAATCAAGGTGGAGAGACCCTTAGGTTCAGCATTTTTTTCCTCTCCACTTATACACTCTCCAGGAAATCAAATCAACATAAGACCACTGTGTCTTCTAGAAGTTTAGAGCTGAATAGGGTATTTCAGTTTCCTAGTTCCTTTTTTTTTTTCATATTATACACCATTTATTGACAAAATTATTTTCCCAAGATAGCATAAGGAAGAAACTAAGCCATATTTCACTTTAACTCCATATTCTCTGGTTTTAATAATCTACCTTTCAGAGACAAGGAGGTAATTCTGGATGATGTTAAAAATCAGAGATTTGAATTTATTTACTGTTTATATATATTTTTTTTTTGGGGGGGTACACCAGGTTCAAGTTTCCTAGTTCTTTATCCTCCAAATAGTCATTGCATTTGCTTAGAGTGGTTTCCTGTTATGTGAGCCTGTTCTTTACTATTTAGATGAGAAAAATAGAAGCGAATGTTTAAGAACATCTTCATGAAGTAAATAGCTGTGGATTTCGGCCCCAGGGCTCTTACTCTATGGTCTGTTGCTTAAAGTGCGCTCACAGTAATAATCACTGAGAAAATCCAGAAATTCAGAGCACTGTCACACCCACGGTTCTCAAACTTGGGTGAGCACAAGAGTCACCTGGAAGGCTCGTTACAACACAGATTCCCAGGCCCTGCCCCCTAAGAGTCTGATTCAGTAGGTCTAGGGCGGAGCCTAGGACTGTGCATTTCTAACAAGTTCCCAGGTGACGTGGAAGCTGCTGGTCCAGGGACCCCCACTTAGGAAGCCACAGGCGTTGTTGTCCCGATCCTCCCTCTGCTCCTGTGGTTCATGACACTTTGCATTTACAGAGAAGTGAAGCGGGACTCAAAGAGACTGTCTTCTCTATAGACCAGTTGTTTTCAGACAGTCTGATAGCTACTGCTAGTTAAGTTCACCCCCAAGTAGAATTTAGATGAAAAAAATAATAATGATAGCAAAATGTACTCAGTGCTTGCTTGCCAAGTTAGGCATCGGGCCAGATACTTGACAAATATTGTTCTTGAATCCTCACAAGAGCCCTGCCAAAAAATGTGCTCGGTTTAAAAGTGAGGAAAGAGGTTCAGAGAGGTAAAGGAATTG
Organism: Hippopotamus amphibius kiboko; assembly: GCF_030028045.1. Classification (NCBI taxonomy): domain Eukaryota; kingdom Metazoa; phylum Chordata; class Mammalia; order Artiodactyla; family Hippopotamidae; genus Hippopotamus; species Hippopotamus amphibius. The sequence goes on from NC_080196.1 coordinate 99,099,946, forward strand.
GCAGAACTGGGCAAAGCCCGTGACACTCCTTTGCAGCTTGTGGCTTCTCGGGTAACTAAGGGGAGTCAGGACACGAGGCCCAGGACACGAGGCCCAGGACACTGCTGGTTGTGCTGGGAGAGTGCCAATTCTTGGGGAGTGAAAATTCCTCTAAATGGAAGGGAGAGCTTCGTGCTTCCAGGCACGTCGCCTTGAGCGGGACGCCAAAGGAGAAACTCATCTTTACAGCTGGAACCTCAAAATGCAGGTTAATTACACTCTTCCATTTAAGATATTGATTTTGATTTCCAGAGCTTGGTTATAAGCCAGATCTCGATTGTAAGTTTCAATTCTGCAAGGACTCCTTGTGCCCACGATGTTTAAGGTAACCGGCTACGTCCTGGAGAATAAACGAGTCTCTTGGAGCCAGCTTGAGTTTTGGAGGCTCCCATTTCACAATTCCAGACACTTAACTGGCTCTCAGGATGAGCCGAATTAGATTTGTTTTAAATTAAAGGGAATAAATTAAATAGAAGGAATTCACCATTCTTAAAGCAATAGGGAGGTAGTAGCTGTGACACTATCATATTTGTTTCATGATAATCCCATGATTATAAGATTTACTTTGATTCCCATTTTGCAGATGTGGAAATTTAGGCACAGAGAAGTTAATACACTTGCCAGAGGTCACAGAGCTAATATGTGACCGCTAGATTCAGAGCCAGGGATGTCCAACTACCTGTAAGGCCTGCACCCTTAGCTGCTGCTCCACTTGCCTCTCTGTTTTCATACCTCAACAGGTACGGATGTTGTTGGCAAGTGATTCATTCTTGGGAGAGCATGAGGGATGCCATTTCAAGTGGAATGCCGACATTATAGCACAAGTGTGTGTGTGTGTGTGTTTTCTTATTTATTTTTGGCTGCTTTGGGTCTTTGTTGCTGTGCACAGCTTTCTCTAGTTGTGGTTTCTCTTGCTGTGGATCACGGGTTCTAGGCACTCTGGCTTCAGTAGTTGCAGTACTTGGGCTCAGTAGTTATGGCACACAGGCTTAATTGCTCTGAGGCATGTGGCATCTTCCCGGACCAGGGATCGAACCTGTGTCCTCTGCATTGGCAGGCCGATTCTTAACCACTGCACCACCAGGGAAGTCTCAGCATGTGGTTTCTTAATAATGTCTATTTCCCTTCCCCCAACCCTCTGTAAAATAGGACTGGGCGGTGGCAGTGGCAGGTGTTGGCATTCTTGGGGACTGAGCTTGGGGAGCATATTCTGTACGAGAGAGTGGGGGCACCAATCTCAGGTCAAGAATGTTAGGAAAAGTCAAGGTTCATAGGGGAGGGAGGCCAAGTCCAAAGGTCCACAGATAGATCAAGAGGGGACCACGGAGAAGTGAGTTGAGCTCCCAGGGTCACAGGGAGGGAGCATCCGGGTGGCGGCCGGGATCACTGGTTTGAGTGTTTTGCCTCTTGCCTGTGGGGCAGCGTGTGGACTGGTCTGGCTTTCAGGGTGGACAGTAACACCTTTCCTCCTGCCAAGGATTTCTAGGAGCCGTGGACCGTGTGCTGAAATGCTTTTCTTGGCAGAAGACTGTGCCGACCCTCTGGACCACAGAGATGCCGGGAAGCACGTGCTCTGCCCTGAATGGCCTCCGGGTTTTGAGCCTCCTCTGGATCATGTCGGGGCACACCGGTCAGATGACCACGTGGCTGTCTTTGGGTGCGGAAAACTGAGGAAGCTTTAGGAGCAGTCGGGGAAGAGAAGAGCTTCTGTGTAGGGGGATCACATTCGGCCAAAGGGCAGGAGGCTGAAGCTTTCCCCTTGGGCTGGCTTCCTTTCGTTTTAAAGACACAGCCATGAACTCTCATAAATGAGTTTTCCAGGCCAGCGTCCAGTGGTTGCATTACCTCCTCTTGGGTGTAAATCAGGCACCTGGTTACCAGGTGAATAGTGATAGCTGAGTATTGTATTTTCAGCAAAGCCCTGGTTACGGTTAGCTACCTCAGCCGCTATCTCTGTTTTTTTTTTAACTTTTTATTTTATATTGGAGTATAGTTGAATGAACTATTTTTGTTGTTGTTGTTGTTTTGTTTGTTTTTCACCCTCCCTTATTCCCAATCCAAGTTCTCCTCTTAAATGAATTACGGGGATGAATAAAACCCTCTCAATACAATTGAAAGCTAAAGGTGTTCTTGTTTTTTATGAAAAGATAAGTCACATGATTTTCTTCTGTTAAATAAAAAGACATTGCTTTTTATGTCTGTTACAGATAATGTGCTTGAATGGAAAGCCAGAGTGCTTAGAAACCCACTGTACCTTTGCTCCTGGAGTGGCCCTTTCTATCTTGGGGCTGACACATTTTTCCTGATCAGGTAAACACTGTGTTTTCTCTGCAGTTCTGCGGTTGTGCTCGTGGCTGCGTGTTTGGGGGTGTGTGGATATGGATGTGTGGCCGTTCTCACTCTAGTGAGACAAATTGAACAGCTCATGTTAACCCACCTTGGCCTTTGCTTCTGTGCGTCTCTGGACATCACTGTTGTCACCGGTTCCTCTCTTTTGTATCTTCAGTTTATTAAATGGTTTGGTATGGCTCTCTAAAATGGGCGTTTTACCAAAGGTGATTTTATTTATCAAAATTGTTTATTTTAGTGGTTCGCAAATTCTGGCTCATGGTGTGATGCAAATTCAAGATCCAGTTGCCAGTTCTCACTACACCGAAATGTGAAGAAATAAGAAAATTGTGTGATATTACATAAAGCTATAGTTATTTAAATTAACTACTAAGAGGTAGATTTTCTTACATATCTGAAAAATGTCAGGCACTGTGTAAAGTCCTTTGCAGCATCACCACATTCAATCCTCATAATGTTCCTATATAGTAGGGACAACTGTTATAATAAAATCCCCAGTTTTTTTGTTCGTTTTTTGGTTGAAGTGAAATTCACATCACATACAATTAACCACTTAAAGTGAATGATTCAGTGGGATTTAGCATGTTCACAATGTTGTACAACCACCACTTCTACCTATTTTCATCATCCCCAAAGGAAACCTCATACCTGTTAAGCAGTTTCTCCCCAGTCCCCCTACTTCCAGTTTTTAGAAATCTGCCCTCTGTAACTGTGGGTTTACCCGCTCTAGATATTTCATATACATGGATCACACAATAGGTAGCCTTTTGTGCCTGGCTTCTTTCACTTAACGTGATGTTTTTGAAGTTCACCTATGTTGTAACACAAGAGTAGTACTTCACTCCTTTTCATGGGTGAGTGATATTCCTTGTATGGCTAGACCACAAAATCTTCATCTTAAAGGTAAGAAAATCGAGACTGAAGGAGATAGTCTTGGTGGACCGGTTGTCTAAACCCAGGGAATCTGACTCCAGAGTCCGTGTTCTAGCCACTGTGCTGGCCTGCCTCTACCTCTTTTGGGTTGAATATCCCTTCCTTCATAGGGACATGGTGATGGTGGATGGCAGCTGTTTTTATTAAATGTTAAGCATTCATCCATCCAACCACGTTCTATCGAATCCCTATTTGCCAGAAATTGTTCTAGGCCCTGAGGATACATCAATGGGTAAAACAAACAAGGGCTTCTCATGGAGCTCCCATTAATATATGTGTGTGTGCGCACGTGTGTGTGTGCACGCATGTGCATGCAAACTTGTGACTGGCAATAAGCGAATAAACAAGAAACAATCTGATAGTAATAAATATCAGGAAAGAAATAGAACAGGGGGTCGTAGCTGTTTAGACTAGGTCAGAGAAGGCTTGTCTGATGAGGGGCTATTCGATCTGAGACCCACATGGCAAGAAGGAGGGAAAATCAGGACGAGACAGTTTCAGGCAGAGGGTGCAACTAGTACCAAAGTCTAAGGCAAGAGAGAGTGAGCCTTAAAGGAGCAGAAGACTGAAGCATAGTAAAGTTGGAGAAGAGTGTGAGGAGATGAAGACAGGAGAGACAGGCAGGGCTGGACCATGTAGGACCATATAGCGACACTAAGGAGTTTAGACATGGGTCTTGGTGGATGGGGGAGTTGCTGAGTTGCTTTAAGTTGGAAAGTGATATGATCTGATGTTTTATAAGCAATCACTCTGGCTCCTGTGTTAATAGACCTAAGAAGGGTAGGAACAGAGGCAATGAGGTCAATCAGGTGACTTTTGCCATATTTCATATGAGAAATGATAAGGCTAGGACTGCAGTGGTGGAGGCTATAATAGACAGACAAGGTCATGTTCAAGGTATGTCTTAGAGGTAGAATTGTTAGAACCTCCTGATGGGTTGGATGTGAAGTGTGGGAAAAAGAGATGTGTTGAGGATGATTTCTGGTTCTGGCTTTAGTAACTGAGTATGTGGTGATGGTATTCACTGAGACAGAGGAGATTGGAGGAGCAGGGTTTGGAGTGGAAATAAAGTTTTCTTTTTTGGAAGAGTTAAAGTGAAGAGACCTTTTAGACATCCACGTAGAGATGGTAAGTAAGCAGTTGGCTATGCAAGTCTGGAGCTAGAAATCTCGGCGTTCTTGGGATCCAGGCAGCATTTAAAGCCATAGCACTGAATCAGATCACGCTGGGAGGAGACTGGAATGACAGATCAGGGCTGAATCCTAGGACCTCTAGTATCTCAACCTGTAGAAGCTGGGAAGAAGGGGAGGAGCCCCAGAGGAGTCTGAGAATGAGTGACCTGTGATATGGGAGGACAAGTTAGACACCTCAGGGACCAGGAAACCAAGAGAAGAAAGCAGTTCAAGAAGGAAGGGTGTAGTCAATGGGGCTGACGCTGGGGGAGTGGAGTATGCAAAGAAGTGATCTTTGCATTTGGCAACATGAAGGTCTTCTGGTGACTTTGTCCACACTGAATCCATGGAGTGATGGAAATGGAAGCCTCACTGGAACGGGGTGAGGATGGGAGGATGTGGAGACACTGACTGGGAAGAGGAGCGAGATGGTTAATGGGGGTGAGAGAAGTCATTAAAGAGAGGAGATTCAAGAACATATCCATACAGGATACTGGGGATGACTGGAAGGCACAAACTGATGGGTGCTGGAGAGGTTGGTGTTGGCCAAACAACGGAGCCATCTTCTGCTAGTGCCTCATTAGAACAACTTTTTCTTACAAGTCCATGAATTTAAAAAGTGTATGAGCCATTGGATTAAGAGAGAACTAGCTCCCAAACAGGGATGACTAATAACCGTCTCTTTTCTGCAATACTTACTTCTCTGCTGCCCTGGTGGCTTGCTCCCTCTCCTCCTTCAGGTTTTTACTCAAAAATCACCTGTTCACAGTAGGCTTTCCTGGTCCTCTCTATTTTATTTTATATATTTTTTTAATTTTTAAAAATATACAGTTTTTAAAGGTGACCTTGCATTTACAGTTATTACAAAGTATGGGCTATATTCTTCATGTGGTACAGTACATCCTTGAGCCTATCTTACACCCAGTAGTTTGTACCCACCCTCCCCCACTCCGTTTTGCCCCTCCCCACTCTCCGCACTGGTAACCACTAGTTTGTTCTCTGTATCTGCGAGGCTGCTTCTTTTTTGTTACATTTGCTAGTTTCTTGTATATTTTAGATTCCGCATATAAGACTTCATGTTTCCTGATTTATTGTTTTTTTTCATCTAACAGACTACAGATGCCACTTTATATATTTATGTATTGATTATCTGTCTCCACTGGAACATAGGCAGGATTTTTTTTTCTTTTTGGGTACTGCTATCACCAGTGCCTAAAGCAGTGAGGACTTAACTGTTTTATAACTCTGGTGTGGTAGGTTCTTGGGGTAATGCAGACGAAGTAGGGTATAGAATGAGCTGAGACCTCGCCACTAGAGCAGTAGCTCCTGCTAAGAGGCGGCCAGGGTGACAAGAGAGAGTAGCCCAGACAGGCAAGGGGTAGAGTCCACTGTCTGAAGCAAACAAGGCCATGATATGGGGACCATTGGGCACCAGATGTTTCAAGAGGGCATAGCTGGGTCTAACCAGGGAGTTGAAGTCCAAGTGCAGGGTGGGAGGCTCTGGAGGGTGGGTGGGGAGGTCCATCCAGGGGACAGCAGTTCAAAGACCAGAACTCTGTCTCCTGCAAGGAGACTAGTAAGAGCAAGGCAAAAAGAAGACTCCATATGCTGGCTGGGACTGGGGAGGGGAGCTGGGAGGACAGACCGGGGCAGCTGGAACCAAAGCCAAGCTCAAGCTGGAGACTTGCCATGAGGGGGAAGAATGAGGGGCACGAAAGGCCACTGGTCATTCCAGGCCATCAGTGGGAATCAGAGAGCAGAGAGCCGTTGGGTCAGCCCTGAGATATCCAAAACACAGGCCAATGCTACTGAGATTCCAGATGTCCAAGAAAACTACAAATAAGCACCCTTTTTATCATCAAGACGACATACCTGACACAGGGCTCAGTCTGGGGTCCAGGGAGCGCTGTGCCTTTCTCAGTGCTTCTCAGAATATGGTCTCAACGTAGTTGCAGCAGCAGTGTCTGGAAGCCTGACAGAAATGCAGATTCTCGGGCCCCACCCCAGGTCCACTGAATCAGGCTCTCTGGCTGTAACAATGCTGTTGCCCGCTGATGTCTGAGAACCACTGTGCCAGCCTCGGCGTGAGGAGCTGAGGGTGGCAGAGAGTGGGAGCCAGCAGATCCTGACAGTGCAAGAGACCAAGATGAACGTTTCTTTTTTCTTTATTCCTGTTTGCTTCTGTTTCTCATTGCCAGTCTCTGTAACTTTTTTCTTTTTCCCCTTCCAGTGTTTATTTTATTAGTTTAGAAAGTCCACACAGTCTTTTTATTTATTTATTTATTTATTTATTTATTTACTAGCTGCATTGGATCTTTGTTGCTGCGTGTGGGCTTTCTCTAGTTGAAGCGAACGCGGGCTACTCTTCGTTGTGGTGCATGGGTTTCTTCTCAGTGAAGTGGCTTCTCTTGTTGCAGACCACAGGCTCTAGGCGCGTGGGCTTCAGTAGTTGCAGCACATGTGCTCAGTAGTTGTGGCTCGCCAGCTCTAGAGTGCAGGCTCAGTAGTTGCTCCGAAGCATGTGGGATCTTTCCGGACCAGGGCTTGAACTCGTGTCCCCTACATTGGCAGGCAGATTCTTAACCACTGCGCCACTAGGGAAGTCCCCACATAGTCTTTTTATTTATTTATTTATTTATTTTGAGAACTTTTATTGAGATACAGTTAATAGACAATAAACAGCATATATTTAGAGTGTACAGTTTGGTATCCCAATCTCCAAATTCATTCCCCTCCAACCCTCCCCGCTTTCCCCACCTGGTGTCCATGTGTTTGTTCTCTACACCCGTGTCTCTATTTCTGCCTTGCATTTCCTCTTTCATAGTTGTTAGCATTTGCCTTATGTATTGAGGTGCTCCTATATTGGGTGCATATATATTTATAATTGTTATCTCCTCTTCTTGGATGGATCCCTTGATCTTTATGTAATGTCCTTTCTTGTCTCTTGTAACATTTTTTATTTTAAAGTCTATTTTATCTGATATGAATATTGCTACTCCAGCTTTCTTTTGGTTTTCATTTGCGTGGAATATCTTTTTCCATCCCCTCACTTTCCGTCTGTATATGTCCCTAGGTCTGAAGTGGGTCTCTTGGAGACAGCATGTATATGGGTCTTGTTTTTGTATCCATTCAGCCAGTCTGTGTCTGTTGGTTGGTACATTTAGTCCATTTACATTCAAGGTAATTATCAATATGTATGTTCCTAGTACCATTTTCTTAATTGTTTTGTTGTTGTTTTTGTAGGTCCTTTTCTTCTCATGTTTCCTGCTTAGAGAAGTTCCTTTAGCATTTGTTGTAAGGCTGGTTTGGTGGTGCTGAATTCTCTTAGCTGTTGCTTGTCTGTAAAGCTTTTGATTTCTCCCTAAAATCTGAATGAGATCCTTGCTGGGTAGAGTCTTCTTGGTTGTAGGTTCTTCACTTTCATCACTTGAAATACATCATGCCACTCCCTTCTGGCTTGCAGAGTTTCTGCTGAGAAATCAGCTGTTAACCTTATGGAAGTTCCCTTGTATGCTATTTGTCGTTTTTCCCTTGTTGCTTTTAATAACATTTCTCTGTCTTTAATTTTTGTCAACTTGACTACTATATGTCTTGGCATGTTTCTCCTTGGATTTATCCTGCCTGGGACTCTCTGCACTTCCTGGACTTGGGTAGCTATTTCCTTTTCCATGTTAGGGAAGTTTTCAACTATAATCTCTTCCAATATTTTCTCAGGTCCTTTCTCTCTCTCTTCTCCTTCTGGGACCCCTATAATGCAAATGTTGGTGCATTTAACGTTGTCCCAGAGGTCTCTTAGGCCGTCTTCAGTTCTTTTCATTCTTTTTTCTTTATTCTTTTCTGCATCAGTGATTATCACCATTTGGTCTTCCAGGTCACTTATTCGCCTTTCTGCCTCAATTAATCTGCTATTGGTTCCTTCTAGTGTATTTTTCATTTCCATTATTGTGTTGCATATCTCTGTTTGTTTGCTCTTTAATTCTTCTAGGTCTTTGGTAAACTTTTCAATCTTTGCATCCAGTCCTTTTTTCAAAGTCCTGGATCATCTTCACCATCATTATTCTGAATTCTTTTTCTGTAAGGGTGCCTATCTCCTCTTCATTGAGTTGTTTTTCTGGGACTTTATCCTGTCCCTTCATCTGGTACAAAGTCCTCTGCTTTTTCATTTTCTCTATCTTTCTGTGGCTGTGGTTTTCAGTTCCACAAGACAAAATACTGCTGATACTGCTTGATACTGCTGTCTGCCCTCTTGTGGAGGAAGCTATCTAGGATCCTCCTGTGTGCTTCCTGATGGGAGGAACTGATGGTGGGTAGGGCTGGGTGGGCGGAGCTCAGTAAAACTTTAATCTGCTTGTCTGCTAATGGGTGCGGTTGTGTTCACACCTTGTTGGTTGTTTGGCCTGAGGCCACCTAGTGCTGGAGCCCACAGGCTCTTTGGTGGGGCTAATGGCGGACTCTGGGAGGGCTCACACCAATAAGCACTTCCCAAAGCCCCTGCTGCCAGTGTCCCTGCCTCCTCCGTGAGCCACAGCTGCCCCCCACCTCTGCAGGCAACCCTCCAACACCAGCAGGTAGGTCTGGTTCAGTCTCCTATGGGGTCACTGCTCCTTCCTGCTGGGTCCTGGTGAGCACACTTTTTTGTGTGCCCTCCAAGAGGGAGTCTCTGTTTCTCCCAGTCCTGTGGAGGTCTTGCAATCAAATCCCGCTGGCTTTCAGAGTCTGATTCTCTGGGGATTCCTCCTCCCGTTGCTGGACTCCCAGGTTGGGAAGCCTGACGTGGGGCTCAGAACCCTCACGTTAGTGGGTGGACTTCTGCAGTATAACTGTTCTCCAGTTTGTGAGTCACCCACCCAGCATTTATGGGATTTGATTTTAACGCGATTGTGCCCCTCCTACCATCTCATTGCGGCTTCTCCTTTGTCTCTGGATGTGGGGTGTCTTTTTTGGTGAGTTCCAGTGTCTTTCTGTCGATGATTGTTCAGCAGTTAGTTGTAATTCCAGTGCTCTTCCCCACATAGTCTTTTAAATAAAATTTTCATTCGAACAATGGAAATATTACTAATAGTGATACATAGTATTGCAATTGGGCTAAGAGATTAAAATCTTTTATCTCATACAATTCTCACAATAAACCTATAACGTTGGAAGCAATATGGGGCCCATTTTTACAGAAGAGGCAGTTGATGTTTAGAGATAAATAACTTGCCCAAGTCCTACCAACTAGGAAAGTTAAAATCAGAACTGAATATAATGTTTCTTCGTGCCAAAATCATGACAAATCACTATGTCACTAATGTATTTACATAGTAAGACCAAAGACTTCTAATTATCACTAGTGATGGTTTTGGAATCCTTTTCTATCTCTCTGGCTGACTTCATACATCTGTGTTGCAGGATTTTATTCTTTCCCAATCTGTTTAGGTCCCTGGGTCTTCTTAGCCTCCTGAAACTAAACTAGTTCTCTTGCTCAGAGCCTGTTTTCCTACCAGCCGTTCTCTTTGTCTTGTCTTTGTGAACTTAGGATGGTGCATGCCCACATACAGAGTGAGACCCTGATTTATTCTTTCCTGAAATTAAGAGGAGTCTGGAATTAGAATTGGCTGTGCTACTTCCTCAACTCCGTGCTCTCTTTTCCATGTCTCTATAAATTTTGTTCCTATTATGGTGAATCCAGCTGCATCTCAAAAGAAACTCTTGCTGGCAGAGAATAAAGACATTCTACAACCCTCCCCGATCCCTTCCAAGTCCCGCCCAGCACACACACACAGCCTTCTTTTGCAATAGGAAGTACATTCGTCAATCAAATCATTATGTTGGGGACGTCCCTGGTGGCACAGTGGATAAGAATCCACCTGCCAGTGCAGAGGACACGGGTTTGATCCCTGGTCTGGGACGATCCCACATGCTGTGGAGCAACTAAGCCCGTGGGCCACAACTACTGAAGCCTGTGCACCCTAGAGCCCGGGTACCACAACTACTGAGCACATGTGCTGCAACTACTGAAGCTCGAGCGCCTAGAGCCCATGCTCTGCAAGCAAGAGAAGCCACCACAGTGAGAAGCTCGTGCACTGCAACAAAGAGTAGCCCCAGCTCGCCACAACTAGAGAAAGCCCGTGCACAGCAACGAAGACCCGATGCAGCTGAAAATTAAAAAATTAAAAAAAAATTATTATGCTGTACACCTTGAACTTATGCTGTCCTTGTATGTCAATAATATCTCAATAAAACTGGGGGAAAAAAGGTTGGGAAACTCACTCACACACTTGCTTACCATCAAGTTATAACCCAAAGGCAGAGCCTCAGTTTCTTTAGCTGAACATTCTGGGTAATGAATTTGTCATCAGGATATGCTGGTGAAGAAGAACTCTAGCTGGGATCTTGGGCAGCCCACTTAGTGGCTGAGTCTCAATTTCCTGACTAGGTAGGCAGGAATGGTGATATCCTCTTTTTTGCCTAGTAGGGCTGTTTATTCATCTATACAGTCATTCACTCAACAAACATTTATTGCAGAGTGGTTTGGTACGGCTGGTGAAGCAAAAACCAATGCCCTTAGTGAAAGTGCTTTGCAAACGACGTGACGCTGCAGACATGGAAAGCCTTGATGTTACGATTTCAAAAGACCAGTGTGGTAGTTATTAGCGGCAGTCACCAAGCTTTCTGGCTCTCCTCCCTCCAAGCAATTGGTAACATTCCACTTCCTGGACCATGGCGGTTGGATGGGGTCCAATACTAGGTTGTTTTTTTTTTTTTTTTTTAATTTATTATTTTTTGGGTGGTACACCAAGTTCAATCATCTGTTTTTATACACATATCCCCGTATTCCCTCCCTCCCTCACCAATACTAGGTTTGACCTACCCGATCTTGCCATTATGCTAAGAGCTTTAAACTTTAAACATGTCACGTCTGGGTTCGGGCCTTTACTTATTGATCTGAGGCCCTCCAGAACGCTCTTGTCCTGTGTCCTCTGCCAAGGTCACTGCTGAATGTCAGATAGTGGCTGCTCCGTCAGCCTGGCTCCCATCGTGAGGAGGATGCTGAGCCGAAGGTGACTGGCCATGGACGTGTACCATGAGCGAGAACAAACTCTTATTGTTTTAAGCCTTGAAGATGTTTTGTTACTGCAGTGTTTGTTACACTGTTAACTTATTGTGTCTTGATAGACAACCAAATTAATCAACCCATGAACCGCATCATTGATAAATCATTCCTGTGATCTATTCTTCTCTTTTGATCAGTGGCTGGCTAAGTGCAAGTTCATTTTTAAAGATGCTTCAGAATTCAGACAAAGGAATAACCCCTAAAGTCATACTCAGATACTTTGTCAGTCACCTTACAAGGTAGGTTATTTATATAATTTCTTAATTCATTATTGCTGTGAAATCATTTTTAGTCTTTGTCCTTTTTTTTAAGATTTATTTATTTGTTATTTATTTTTTGCTGCATTGGGTCTTCATTGCTGTGCACGGGCTTTCTCTAGTTATGGTGAGTGGGGGCTACTCTTCGTTGCGGTGCACGCGCTTCTCATTGCAGTGGCTTTTCTTGTTGTGGAGCACGGTCTCTGCATGCTCAAGCTTCAGTCATTGTGGCTCGCAGGCTTAGTTGTTCCGTGGCATGTGGGATCTTTCCGGGCCAGGGCTTGAGCCCATGTCCCCTGAATTGGCTTGCAGATTCTTAACCACTGCGCCACCAGGGAAATCCCTAACTCTCCTTGAAAGAATTTTCAATGAAAAATAAACTGAGAGAAGTAGTTTTCTTCCTTAAATACAGTTGCTCTTGCTGGTTTTTGCCAATGGAAGATACCAGTATCCACGGTATTTGTCATAATAGAATTCGAACTATATTAAACAAGCAAAAACATCCTTATACCTCAGCTGATGGACAGCAGATTTCAATAAACATACAGTCAGATTCCCATGGAACCTATGTTCTACAGAATTTGTATGGTTCCTATAAATGAGTAGAATTGGATCCTGTAAATAAGAGACTAATGGTCATGATAAAAGTAGAGGGAAATACAACCAGGGGAGGGGCTGTTTGAAGCTTGGGACAATGGTCATTCCACTCACCAGCAGAACGAATGCGTGGTTGGTCAGCGCAGAAAGGAATACAATATTGGGACAGAATATGGAACCAGTGGGGAGCAGAGTGGCAGTGACATAATGAGACAGTAGAAGTTTGGGGAGAAAAGGGAACTTCAACTCATGTAACCCAAACCCTCCATTTATACACTTTCTAAATCATGGTTTGTTGTTGAGCCCAGCTCTCATTACATAGGGTCCACGGCTCTCTTGTTACACTGCACTGTCACAAAATAGGAAGGGGAGTGTTGAAACAATCTTCTGGGCTCGTCAGAAGGACTGGTTAAGATCTGATTCTAGTCTGCCTGGGCTTGCATCCTGACTCAATCATTCACCAGCTGTGTGACCTTGAGTAAGTTTCTCACCCTTTCTGTGCTTGAGTTTTCACATCTCAAAAATGAAAATAAAGGCTCTCACTTCATTGGACTCTTGCGTGGATTAAATGGGATGATGATGCCAAGAACTTAGAAAAAGGTGACCTGCAGTAAGCCCTCAATAGATATAAGCTCTTATTACTACTGTTGTTGTTATTTATACCTTTTTGCTTTCCCCGTTAACAGGTTAAGAATGAGTCTGAGCCAACGAAGAGAACTGTATTGATTTCTTTTCACCCCAGCCTTTGTGGTTTCCTCCAAGCTCTATTAAATCTAGTCCTCATTCTGAACGCTTGACAGAATGTTTACCCTTTCAATAGCTTTTGGGCACGTGGCACTGGGCTGAGTAGCCTGTCCTGCCCTGTGGTCTTTGGGAGGAGAGGGACTGGCATTCAGGCCAACGGTTCTTAGTGACAAACACCAAGATGGGTTGTTAGGGGTTGGGGTGTGGGGTCCGATGGCATGGTGGACTCTGCCTGGGAAATCTGCTTCAGGAGAAAAATCCTGGAGCTGGGGATTGAAGACCAAGACGTGTTTTACTAGGCGAGTAAAGCAGTCATGGGGGGCAGAGGGAGCACAGGGAGGGGGTGAGGTGGTGTGGCCTCCAGGGGCAAGATGGCGGTGAGGATCCCAGTGAGTCACTTGGTGCAGGATGTGCGCTGGGACGGGCAGCAGGGGTGGAGAGAGGGTGAGTCATGGACACTCAGGTCTTCCAGCTGGAGCCATGTGGAGGATGGTCATGACATTCTTGAGATGGGAGCTCTGGAGGAGAGTGAGTCCAACCCGGGACAAAACTTTGTTGAAAAACAGGGGAAGTAGGAAAATTCTCTGGCAGTCCAATGGTTAGGACTCCGAGCTTTCACTGCCAAGAGCCCAGGTTCAATCCCTGGTTGGGGGACTAAGATCCCACAAGCCAAGTGGCGCAGCCCAAAAAACAAAACACACACACACACACAAACCCAACACACATACACACACACGAAAAATAAGGAAGCATCACCAATCTACAGATTGAACTCACCCTCTTTAAGATAAACCCAGTGAAAAAGCAGCCGAACTCCTAGCTATTTTGATATTCTCATTCATGCCGGCAAAATCTGCTGTTATTACTCAATTATTTATTCCTTGCCTTTTTAACTCCAAGAAGAGTGAAAGTAAGATCATTTGCTCACTCGCTCTTTCTGTATTTATTGAGGGCCCACTACATACCAGGTGCTGTTCTAGGCCCTGAGGATTCAGCAGTTGAGAAGCCATGCAGGTGTCTCTGGCGTGAGGGTTACAGTCTAGTGACTAGAGATAGACAATAAACAAATATGCAACACTAGGTTGCAATATGCAACTCCATTTATAATAGGTCGGTGATGATAAGTGCCACAAAGTGGCAATTTGGAGAAGGAAGCAAGGCCGAGAGTCTTCCTCTGGAAGGGTAGTCAGGGAAGGTGACATTTGTCGAGAACCCTGAGGGAATTAAAGGAATGTTCTAAACAAAGAAAATCCCATGAGCAAACAAGGGTGCATGGAAGGGAACCACGAGCAAAGGTCCTGAGGAGGCAGCCATAGTCGATGTGTTTGCAGAATCTCAAAGAGCCCAGAGGTGCCAGAGTGGAACCAGCGTTTCAGAGGACAGAAGGAATGAGGGCAGGGAGGTGGAGGCGAGGGTAGGGGAGGGGGAGCAGGTGGCCCAGGTCTGTAGGGCTGGTGCGCTGTCTTAAGGGCTTCCCGTTTACTCTGAGAGCAGAAGCCTTCGGAGGGTTCCTGTAGGGCAGTGGCATGGTCAGATTTACATTTTGCAAGCTTCACTCTGGCTGCAGGGCAGCGAATAGACTGGGGAGAGGGCAGAAGAGGCGAGACCAAGTAGGGGCTACTGCAAGTTATAGAAAATGCAAAAACTCAGTCTCTAAGGGTAAACCCTCACAGATGTTATCTCACAGGAAACGGAGAGTAGATGCTCCAGAGCCTCGCAACTGTGTGATTATTCCAACTAGGAGCCACATGTTCAACACTAGTTTAATAGGTTAAAACATTATTGATAATAATGTCTAACGAAAACAGAAGGTCATATACTAAAAATAACCTTCCAGTCTCGCCTCCCACAGGGCAACTTTGTTAACAGTTTCTCGTGAATTAATTCTTGCAGGAACTTTCCATGTATTTACATGTACCCCGCCCCCCCAACACACACACCCTGAATAGGATTATACTTAATGCTGCTTATTTTGCAGGTAGCTTTTTTCACTTAATGCTTTAGGGCTGGCATACTTCTTATCTGCATGCAAGGACACACCTCGCTGCTTTTAAGCTTGCCTGGGATGGCGCCCATCCCAGGTGTGGTGTGGGTGGCCCATCCGTGATGTATGTAACGGGTCCCCATGAATGCGCATGAAGGTAATTTCTGAGTTTTTTGCAATCTTAGACAATGATGCAAAGTCTATTTATTTTTGCGCAATTGTCTGGGCACGTTTGTAGGGTAAATTCCTACAAGTGGAATCTATGGTTTGGTGCATCCAACGTTCTGATGGACATTTTCCAATTGATCTTGCCACCCACCAGGTATGAGAGGGCCTGCTTCTTACACCCCGTGACACCGGCTGGCATCACCCTTTTGAATCTTTGAAAACTTGCTTTGACTTTAAATCTTCAAGCTTGGACAAAAATGAAGTGCATGTACATTCATATGTCACTTTCCATGTTTCAAACAGTTTTCTTATTGGTCTCATTTGATTCTCAGATAATCTTAGGAGGCAGGAATCCTCCTCCTCCTTAGAAGAATCTGAAGAACCATCAGCCTCCTTTTCCATTGAAGAGGAAAGGGAGAAGTGATATGATTTTCTCACTGTGAAAAACTGAGACAAAACTAGAAATCACATTTCATTTTCTTTCCCCTGTAGTTCTCCAGGCGTGGCCCACCTAGCAGCCTCCACCCACTCCCACTGGCCCCAGCTCGGAGGCTACAGGGGCTGGACGCTGCCTGTACCCTGCTCCCTCCTGAGGGCATCCGACCTGAAGCCTGGCTCAGAGGGGAGCAGGGGGCTGACTTACCCTCCCCGGGAGACAGAGGCGACAGGTGGTGGGAAGGCAGGCTGGGAGGCGAGAGCCCGAGTCCTGTGGGAGCAGCTGCAAAGCAGCGTGGTCAGATGGCTCCTCTGGTGGACGGGACCCAGGACCCAGGACCCAGGACCCAGGGAGGGCTTTGTGGCTGTTGCCTCAGCTGATCCGGGAAGTTGCATCCTGGCAGAGCTGGTGCCCGTTCTCTCTTTGATCAGCAATTTCAGTTCTGTTCCCAAGTATCCGCCCCCGCTCCAGCCCACCTGCTGCTCTCTGTGAATGATGTTATCATTGTGGGGAGGAGAGGAGGCCAGCAGGTCTGGGTCCGGGTGCTGCCCACGTCTCTGTGGGGGTTGCACCTCCAGCAGCTCTGCCCTCTCTGTCTGCCACACCCCACGCCGGGCCCTGGGCCACGTGCTCTATCCTTGTTGCAGAAACCTGAATTCTTACACGTGTTCTTTAAAAAAAGAGGGTTCTGGTGGCAGCCCACCCAGAAGCCACGCCAGGACTGCGTGTGCCTCCCGCAGTGTCCAATAGGTGCCACCAGACACGGGTGGACCAGTGGGATGTGCTGCAAGTGTATGATACACACTGGCCTCTAAAGACTCAATAAGGGAGTTCCGTGGGGGTCTAGTGGTTAGGGCTCGGCTCTCTCACTGTCGTGGTCTGGGTTCTATCCCTGGCTGGGGAACTGAGATCCTGCAAGCCACGTGGCCTGGCTACATAAATAAAGACTCAGGAAAAGGAAAAGAATGTAAAATAGCTCAATAATTTCTTATATTGGTTTATCTGTTGAAATGTTAATATTTTGAATATATTGACTAAAGTATACTATTAAAATTAAGTGTACTTTTGACTCTGAAATGTGGCCACTAGAGCATGTTAACTAAGTGGCCGATGTGTCTCGAATTATAGTCTATTGAGCAGCCCCGGTTGAGACACCTGGTGGCTTATTCATCATCATTGTAGCTGCTGCAAATCCTGCTTGGAATGAGGCAGTGTATGAGGGAAGGAAGGAAGAAATAAGTGAGGAAGGGAGGAGAAGAGGGATGATGGAAAGCGGTTTTCACCTAGGGAGGCCCCGTGGAAGGACCAGCGTCAGATCTCAGTACTGCTGTGTGGTTGGACCGTTTTAGGCAAGTGACTGAAACTTCTCTGAGCTATAATTTCCTCATCAGTAGAACTGAGGTCACAGTTACCTGACAGGGGCATTTTGAGGTTTAGAAAACTCCTAGCACAGTGGCTGACATGTATGACTTGCTCAATGAAGAACAGTGCTTTTGCATAAGTAGCACCTGTGCCAGAACGTGACAGGTGCTCAAGAAAAGTTTTTGAACCCTCAAGTGTATAAAGGTTTGGGGTGTGTGGGCCGGTGGTCGCCCACGTGGTACAATCTGATTTCAAGCATCTTATCTGCCATCGCTATGTGTCCCCAGGGAACCGAATGGAACTTCTGTGGAGAGTCACCCTCTCGCCCGGCTCTCCCCTGCCAGGTTGCAGCCTCTTCACCTGTACTCAGTGTGCTTGTTGGTTGGACTGTTCTCCCTTGTGCCCTGGGGCCCCTTCTGGGAATTCCACCTGGAGAACTGCCGACAAGCGTGGTGGACGAATCTGCTGTTGTTGAATAACTTCCTGTCGGTCCAGGAGGCGGTGAGCTCAAGTTGTTGGCCGTGAAAGGGCAGAGAGGTGCAATCCGGTGTCTCCCTTCACTCGGTTTGGTGAACTTTTCCAGGGCCAACCTAGGTCTGATCCCCTTTCTTCTGGCATATTCTCTGGAGTAATAGTGATACTGTGGGCAGGGAGACTAGCCTCTCGTGATGAAGTGGGAGTTATGGTACCAGCCCTGGCGGGGCAGTTGCTGGGAGGACAGAGGGGAAGCAGGAGAGTGGGCTTTGGAGGCCAAATCTGTCCCGGACGCAGCTGCTCCTGCTCCATCATGGTTCTGTTCCGGTCCGTGTCACCCCAGGGGGAAGGACACTTTCTTCGCCTCCACCCAGAGAACCGATAATGGGACGGAACATGGCACTACACCCTCCCCAGAATGAATTCTATCCCCTGTCCAGCCAGATCTGACAGAGCAACAACTGTGTATATGGGCCATGGCTTCCTTAAAGCCCTAGTTTCCTCCTAATGAACTTGGAGCGACTGGAAGTGAAATAACTGTAATTAAACCACGTCACTTATTTCAAATATTCCTTGAAAGCACAGCTGAAAGGAGAATCACTACAGTGTGACTGCATAACTGCTGACCAACCAGGCGGGTGCCTTTGGTTCACAAGTGCCCAACGGCTTCGACCTGGCGTACCTCACCATCTAACTGCCTTCAGGTGGGCCCCGTCACAGACGTGGGTCCACCTGAAGGAGGAGAGGTTGGGCTGGTTTCCCAGAGGCAGACTGGCTTAAGCCACAGGTGGAACAAGGAAAGCTGTCACTTCAGTTGGATACGTCTGGTCTGCCTGGGATGGAGGGCGTGGGAGGAGACACCAAGGCGCCTTTCATCCCTGAAGCCCTGGAGAGAAGTGCCTCCAGGAATCGCCTCACATTGAATTAGAAATGTAGGTAACCGCCTCATTTCCCACAGACACAGAGAGCCTGCGGATCGAGGTGGCTTTGGCCAGCCAATGATCTGTCAATCATGCGTGGGAACTCTAGGGTTTCCTACAAAAGCTCGCCTGAAGCCAGGCCTCTGTTCTAAATGAACACATTCTCTCCACCTGGAGTTGGGGGAGAGCAGGAAGGCAAGGAAGAGAGGACAACATGGACCGTCTGACTCCAGCACCAAGGAAAGGTAACTATTCTTACGCCCGTGAAACATGATGGCATTGAGTTCCCACCACTGTCCTGGGAGGTTAGCTATTACGGTGGTTGTAAACCAGAGAGAAAAGTTGTCTGAATGTCCAGTTTGTAAAATGGTAATAATACTACCTCTCCCCTGGGACGGTCATGAGGATTCGTCGAGATGAGGTCTGTGAAATGTCTGCAACCAAAGTCCTTTCTCTTCCCATGGAAATTACCCCCAACCGCCCTACTGAGTTCCTCCTGGTCCAGGAAGGTGAGGCAACGTGGAGCAGAGGTGGTGCATGAAGGAGAGATGTGACCTCTGCTGGCCTCTTTCCACTGCAGCGGCTGGACGTGGCATCTTGCCAGTGACTTTCAGTTCCATCTCACCACCCCGGTGATCATCTTCAGCCACAGAAAGTGAGTCTAATTGAAACCATTGTTTCTCCCCAGGTGGCCTCTTTTATAAAACTCTTAGAGAGTCTCCAGTTCTGGGCAAAGCAGTTTTCACAACTTAGGAAATGAACTTTTCAGAAGAGTGTGGACACCGAACCTGCCACTGTGTATTTTTTCCAAATTCTTCTCTAATATTTGTCCTACACAATCAGTCTGTATTTTTGCAGAGTTATAATCAGTGTGTCTGTCATGTCTCCTCTCAGCTTTGCTTTTTCCATTTCACTGTTTTTATAAACATCTCCGCATATGGACACGACCTGCTTGCTTGTCAGCTTTAGGATTTATATACCATTTTTTTTTTTATGGTGGGCACCTAGATTGTCTCCAGTTTTTCATGATTATAAATGGTACCTCAATGAATGTCTTTGAACACGCTACTTTTCCCTCTTCTGTATTTATTTCCTTGGGGACCTATCTCCAAGTGGAATTACTAGGTCGAAGGGTAGGAACAATTTTGTGGTGCTCGTTACATACTGTGAGATTACTCTTCAGAAAAGGTGAAGTAATTTATAGTGTCCCAAGCAATACATCAGCGTACCTGCTTCCGCACGCTGGATGTTTATCACCTTAACTTTTGTTAATTTTAGGAAAGCTCTAAGGCCTCAATAATTCACAGGGAGGATGATAGTTTGTGCATTATCCATGCCATATTTTAAAAGACTTATTATTCTCTTTGTTAAAATACATGTTCAGTTGAAGAAACACTGGAAAATATTAGGATGAAAAAAGGGAAAACACAATCACCTCAGACCTGTTTCCTCGCTTAAGGACAGGTGATTTTGCTGTCAATATTTTGATATTTATTCTTCTGATCTTTTATTGTGCACAGCTTCTTATATATGAAAGGATTCTGCATATATACTTTAACTCTTTCTTGGAATAGTTTTATGACATAAGCATTTTCCTATATTATTTTATTTTTTAAGTTAACATACTTTTAATGTCTGTACAACATTCCATTTCATGAACGAATTATAGTTTACCTATATCTTCCCCTGGCGTTAAATACTTAGATTATTTCCAATTTTATGTTTGTATAAATAATAGTCTCATAAACATTTCATGGTAACCGTTTGTCTCCAACTCTGATATTTCTAGAATGCTTGTCCTTAAGAAGAATTACCAGGTCAAGGGCGTGAGTGTCTTTTGGGCTTTTGAAGTATGATGACAAATTGCTTTCCTTAAAGGTTGTATCAATATTCAGTCCTCTGGCCATCTAATTACACCATTGCCAATATGGACAATTAATAATTTAAAAAAATGCTAACCTTGTTATTTTAAGATATATAAGAAAACATTCATTTTTCACACCTAATTTGTAAGGCTTTGATTACTAGGAGTGGAGCCGAACTCCAAGTATGTGTTGACCAACTGTGTTTCGTGATTACTTGTTAATGTCCTTTGCAAGGAAACATTTAAATCACAGCATGACCCATGATGTGGCCCACTCCAGCCACATGCAAAGACTCAAGCATGCTGGCCAAGGAAAATGCATCCAATTGTTTGTTTGTTTGTTTGTTTTTGGCTGCACTGCACAGCATGTGAGATCTTAGTTCCCCAACCAGGGATCGAACCTGTGCTCCCTGCATTGGGAGTGAGGAGTCTTAACCACTGGGCACCAGGGAAGTCCCTCCAAATTTTAATTTATTCTAAGAATTGAACAATTTTTAAAAAGGCAGATCTGTCTTTTTACATGTGTATGCGAAGCACACGAAGCTTCCTAACTTCAAATGTAAAAGAGTTTTTGGCTGACTACTTAAAAAAAAAATCGTTCCATGCTTCTACTAGGCATAGGTGGTTTGCTGGTCTAGTGAGTTTGAGTCAGAAGATGTGGGTTCAAAGCATGACTGATAAATTACCAGCTGGGGGACCCAGTATAAGTCACTGGACTCTCATCTTCATTTTTCATATCTATGAGATGGAGATGATATACTTCACATCAGGGCTGGAGGAGAAAGTGAGATCACACATATGGGAACTATGAGGGTGAGTCAAAAATTATCCGCACTCCGGTTATATTAAAACTTCTTTTGGCCTCACTGTCTTTTCAGCACTTTCCATTCAAGGCTACTGTCTCCCCAGTCACTGCTCTGCAGGTGTGAATGTGTAATATCAGTTCATTTGTAACTGCAGTGCGAGCAGTTACACATCCAAAAATGGATGCCCCACTTATGATTTGCGTGAAAGAAGAGCAGCGTGCAGTGATTTGTTTTTTGTGGTCTGAGGGTGTGCATGTCCGCACACTTCTGCTCACACTGTCGACACTCTGCAAAAAACTGTGTTTTGAGGTGTTAAAGCATCCTCCCTATAGTCCTGATCTTGCTCCATTGGACTATCACCTGTTTGGTCCCTTGAAAGCAGCCCTACGAGGATGAAGATTCACTTCTGATGAAGAAGTGAAGACAGCGGTGCATTTGTGGCTCGCAGCTCAGCCTAAAACATCTTTTAATGAGGGAATATGAAAACTTGTTGACCGATGGACAAAGTGTATCGAAAAGCAAGGGCTTATGTCGAAAAATGATGTATTGGTCTTTTCTAAAAGTTAATTAACATAAATTCTACAGCCAGAGTGCAGATAATTTTTGACTCACCCTTGTAGCACCGGGCCCTCTGTGTTGGGCTATGGCTGCTGGAAGGGCTCTGGAGATGCGGCAGGTGCCTACAGGTACAGGTAGGTGAGTGCATGGCTCAGCCAACCCTGCAGCCCTGGCGGAGGAGAAGGGGCAAGCCTCTACTGGCTCCCTCCGGGGTGCACTGGCAGCAGGATGCCCTGACTGCTGGTCAGGGTATTTAGTGAAGAGAGGATTGGTTTCTTCTGAGGACTCTCTCCTTGGCTTGTAGATGGCTGTCTTCTTCCTGTGTCCTCACATGGTCTTCTCTCTGGGGTATCTGTGTCCTAATCTCCTATTCTAACAAGGACACCAGTCATAGTGGATTAAGGTCCACCCCAAAGACCTCATTTCACCTTAATTATCTCTTTAAAGGCCCCATCTCCAAATAATCACACTCTGAGGTCCCAAGGGTTAGAATGTGGGTGGCTGGGGGGGGGGGAGGGGGACACAATCCAGACCATAATAGTCTATATTAGGAAGCTTTTATTAGAGTCTTTGTAGTGGTGGTAGCCAGTGGAGACTTGTCTGACTCCTGAGAAGAGGTGCCACAGTTTGGGCTCCAGTCCCCCAGGGAGTTAGACAAATATTTACTTGGGTGGATGTGGGTTTTTATTGGATGGCCTGACTGGATAGTTTACCACCCACCTAGGACAATGAGTTCTTAGTCCCTCTCCACTCTAGAGCTGGTGAGAACCTACTTGAGGGTCCTTAAGACGGAGGCATCCTGGCCCCAATGTCAGCATCTTTCGAAGAGGCTGTCATGGAAGGTAGATTTCAATTCCTCAGCTAAAATCCAGCACTACCGAAACTTGTAACAATGCTACTATGTTTAGCTTCTAAATGGAAGGAGGCATAAAAGGTACGGCTTTTTTCCTTCAGAGAACACACTCATATAGAATGCTAGTAATTCAAGGAGGACTGAACTAGCAGGTCTCGCAAAAGGCATGGCAAATATACAGTATTGTTACCATCCCTCCCTGCCCACACTCATGGCAGACATTACGAGTCAATCACCACACCGCTGAGCTGACTCCTCCTCCATTCCAAGCATTAACACTAAACTAGAATTGGCATGCTAGATAAAAATAACGTGCTCTCTGTATCACTGTGGTGTTAGGCAAATGGTCTCTCATCCCTTCCTCACGAAGAACCATGGCAACTTCAAGCAACTGGACTAGGATTGCCAAAGGCAGAGTTGTGCTGGATGGTCTGGCACCCAGGTTTGACATTCCTTCCATTCCACTGCAGAGCCTCCTGGTCCTAACCCTCACGATTCCAAGCAGATACAACAAACAGTGCTGTGCTCTGAGCCTGTGTCCCGAAATCTCATTTCCTGCCCCGGAACCGCCCACATACTACAGCTGGGACTATTTCGGGAGCCCTCTCAGCCTTACATACGCAGAGTCCAAAATTGTGGGGGAATTAATTTTTGTGGGGCCACCTTTGACCCAAGGGGGGTAGAAGACAGCAGAAAAACGCTTCTTTCTTTCACCCCCCAGGACAATTTTGAGGTATAGTTCATGAGGCTCCACAGAACATTCTGGAAGAACTGAGCATTGGCCACTGGGACAGTGCATCCTTGCACTGGCTTTCCTTGCTTCCCTGTTCCACACCCCATCCCTCATTCCTACCTCCACATGAACTCCCCACACCCTAGTATTTGTCAGATTCTCCATTTGGGTCGGGGGAGGATCCCTGGGCCCCACCTGTGCCTTACAGTCATCTCTCTCCGGAATCAACCACCACGTCTGACCGTACAGTGCTTCATGGGTGGCAAGGGAGATTCCCAAGCATGGTCTCATTTTGAGCTGCACAGTAAATTGCAGAGTGAAGATGAAGAAATTCAAGTTCAAGGTCCTGCCCAGGGCCAGACAGCTAGTAAATGGTCAAGACTAAAGGCTAACTCAGGCTCGCTAACTCCAGCCCAGCTCCGACCCCACTCAGCCACAGCTGCCCCCACGGCAGCCTCTCTCAAAGGCAGGCTGGCTGGAAGCACCTCTGATTGCCAAGGTTGCAAGTCTTCAGTGTCCACACATTTTGCAGTGAAGAAAAGTGAACGTCCTCTCTTCTTTGCAGAAGTCAACATGCCCTTGTCCTCCTCGGGGCCACGCTGTTCTTGGCATCTTTCACCGCCTCTGCTCTGCTCACACTGGCTTCTAACCTTCCGGTGGCAGCTCCGTCGGAAGCAAGGTACCCGCGGTTCCCAGCCCACCCGGCTCTGTCCCTTGCCTGCCCTCAGAGTGGCCAGGACCTCCCAGGCAGGGCTGCTGAACGGATGCCAGGCTGTTTGCACTGTGCACGTTGGCTCCTGGAAAAGCTGGGTGGGAACTGTTCGGCCTGGATGGGAAAGTTGATTGGGTCTTTGTTTCCAAACTTCTGAAGCTTTCAACTTGCACTGGGGTTCTGCTCTGCGGGTCTGCTCTGCAAACACAAGGGAACTCACTCTTGCCCATCGAAATGCTTCTCAGATGAAAGGAGCGCCCCCACGTGGCTGTATTGCGTTTCTCCTCCAGTGGCGAACGGCTGCTTGGAAGCTCAATAGAGCTTCCCATAATGGGATGGAGAGACGGACATTTACGGAAGTTGGGGTTACCCCTTCAAGGTCACACGCCTAATAAGTGACCCAGGTGTGAGCTGAACCTAGGACCTTAGCCACCATGCTATTTTGCCTTTCCAATGTGGTATATATAACACTTCTTCCTTATACCAACCTGTGTGTCCTACAGGAAAAACTAGTAAGAATTCCTGCTAATCTATTCTCAATGCAGCAGTCAGAGTGATGGAAATGAAAATCAGGTCCTCTCAAGTCATCTGCTCAGATTCCTCCATTGCTCTCAAAGCAGAATCCCTGTCTATCACTCCCCTGCTTGCTGACTCTAGATCAGCCTCACTGGCCTCCTTCCCGCCACACACCCAGCATGCTCCCTCCTCAGGGCCTTTGCACTTGCCGTTCCCTCACACAAGAATGCTTTTCCTCTAGAATCTAGATCTTGGCACTAGCTCCTTCACTCCTACAGATGTCTGTGCGTACGTCACCTTCTCAGAGCAGCCTCCACTGACCTCATGGTGTAAAATAGCCCAGAACCGTGTGTGGTACAAAAGTGCTCAAACTATATCCCGAGTGGAATAGATGAATGGTCTTTTAACCAGGGAAGCACCATACCCTCCCCATCAGGTCATCAGCCCCTGTGGGCACAGCCAGGTGACCGAGAAGGAGGCTTGTTCCCGTGCAGCCCAGTGGTTCTCAACTCCAGACGCAAATGAGAGTCACTTGGGGAGATCTGAAATCCCATTGATGCTTCCAGAAAGGACCATCCTGGAACAACTGAATCAGCATCTCCAGGGGTGTGGCCCAAGCCACTGAGTTTTGTAAGCGTTTCCACGAAGAGATTCATTCCTTTCAGAAGAGCTTCACTTCTGGGAACTACACTGTTAGAGCTATTTCAACATACTAGCCACCAGAAAACTATTTACAATGAACACAGCCATCCTATTTCCTTGGCATCCAGGGTGGAGGGGCCCAAGGGAATCTGGAGTTTTAGGAAGCCAGCTGGCCCAAGGCAGCATCCTGAGGTCACTGTCAGTGGATCACTACTGAGCACATGAACAGATGGACCCCTAGTTTTCCTTTGGGTTTGCTGATTGCTCTGGTGAACACCTGAGGGATCTCTTTTCCCCCATCCAGATCAAATGTAACATTTGGCCTTACGTCCTTGTGTTTTTCAGTGAAAACGTGTCCGTGTTGTATTTCTTGCAGTACTACACGAAGCTCTACTGCCGATTCGGGCCATTCCCCGTGGGCCTCCTTCTGAGCATTTTCATGCAACAAAATCACCAGGCAAATGGCCTCAAAACCAAGGTATGTGGTTTCCCCATACCTCACGGTAAAGACTGGGCCTGCTTGGGACTGGAGGCATCCAAGATGAACCGAGGTTTCTGGCTTAACGAATGATATTGGATGGTGAACCAGAATGATTACTTGCAGGGAAGAAATCCCATCTGGAAGGCAAAGTAACAACTTTCCTCCCTCTAGACGCCACAGAACCTGATTCCCAGATGGAACTGTCAGGTCTGACCAAGAATCTTGTCTCTAGAAACCAAAGAGCTTGTGCTATTAAAAATCCAACCCATGTAACCATGACCTTCCAGAAGAGGAGCTTGCCATTGCCATCTCACTGGGTGTGCGTTCCCACATCAGGGGTTTCCCTGGGTGTGTACCAAGACTCCAGTGGGTGGGGCGCCGCCTCCCCTTTGTCCACTCCTCCCCATCCGATCACCCCACAGGTTGTTTCTCTTGCCATCGTCTGGTAGCGTCTCCACCTGATCTTGTTGAAGCTCGTCTCTTACTTGGATTTCTTCACTAGCTTTCTCCCCTCTGGTGTTGTTGATCTCAAATCTACCCTCAGGGCAATCTATTTAAAACACAACCTTGGCCTTGAACTGTGCAAAACCTTTTCACATGACTTTTGTTGATCCACAAGACCCTGAGGGCAGAACATGCCTTATTCACCTCTGAATTTCTAGCACCTGGTTCTGAAATCACTCAATAAATGAATGAAGGATAATTTGCTTCTCAATGGAAAAAGGGCCAAGAATTCCCTTGCATTATTAGGGGGCAAGGCTGTCCCTGAATCCCCTCTGCTAGGCCCTAACTTGGTTTGCCTAGGGCTTATGGCTACCTCACCTAAACGTTCTAAAGACAAGCTCTCCTTGGAAAATTTTGTGTTGCTCATAGCAGGGACAGGAAATAGGGCTTAATTGGAAGGAATGGGTACAGAGAGGCTACATGACTTTTCCTATAGGTTGGAGCACCATATTCCCTGATAATGCGCAATTCAGTTGTAGATTACAGCAGAAGGCCATTCAAGTGGTGCTTTAGCGTAATCCAGGTTCATGGTGCCCAGGGAGAAACTGCATGTGAGCAGAGGAAAAAACCTAACATCATGATGGGGCATTTGGGAATCACTCTGAGGACCACGTCAGGACCAGGGAATATGGAGCTAGAACAAAAGTCAAGCTGAGCTGGAGGGATGACTTTGAATGGACGAGTAGGCCAAGTGTAAACTGTAGAAGCCAGAAAATAAGAACACAGAGTCCCAGCTGGAGGCAGCTGAGGCATATTCCACGTGGTGGGAATGAGCTGAGACAGTGTGAATTCTAAGAGTGAAGGCGACCCTAGGCTAAGAGGAGCCTCATGGAGAACCCCCGAGGAAGGGACTTTGTTTCCTGTAGCTGGAACCTAGGGCAGGAACCTGAAACCCAAGGAGGGGAGAGCTTCTCTTTAGAGACAAGATTGTAGACTGATAAGATGCTAGTTCAAGTTGATGTAGACGTCATCAAAGCACCTCGAGAACTGGAACAGAGAAGCAAGAGACACCCTTGGAAGACAGGTCTGGATTGAAAAAGGCCAAGTAAGGTGACATCTAAGATCTCGAATTGAGTCCAGTAGTAGAATTTAACTCTTGGGGCTATTCTTCGAGCTGAGAACGTCTCCATTCTCCCATTCCTTCCACCATTGTATGTCCCAGTGATGGGTGTGGCCCACGTATGGTCTGTGTGCTGGGGGCCCTCACATTTATGGGGCAGAGGAGAACCCAACAAGGAGCCTCATTTGGTTAAGGAACAGATGGGAGGTTAGGAGTAGTGGGAGTGGGTTAGAGCATTACCTTTTCTTTTTTCTTTTAACGTTCACCTAAAAATGATTCAAGATTCACCGTAAGTTGCAAAAATAGCAGAGGAGAGCCTGTGTGCCCTTGACCTGTGTTTCCCCACCAGTAACGTCACGTAACTATGGGACACGATCACCACCAAGACATTGACGTTGGCACAGTCCATAGACCTTAGATCCGCCAGTTTCATGTGCACTCATTTGTGTGCGTACAGTGTTGTGCAATTTTGTCACATCTGTAGATTCGTGTCACCATCACCACCACAATCAAGGTAAAGAACTCCTCTGCCACCACAGAGACCACCCCTGTGCTCCCCTTTCATGGTCACACACCCCACTGTCCCCTACCCACCCCAACCCTAACCCTAGTAGCCACTAATCAGAACCTTGTATTTCAGTCAAATTTGGTCATTGACTGAGGTTTACAAACAGACTCGTAAAGTCACGCATAACACACAAAAAGGGAGTGGGAAAGGAATTAACTACACGACGGCCAACATGGGCTGTGAACAGTGAATTTCCTTTCCCCGCAGGTGCAGGCTCTGCTGGGGTGGATTTGCTCCCTGCCGACCCCGTTCCTAGCGGTCGCTCTGGCCTACACGGTGGATGACACCGCTGCCACCGCTTCAGTGGCCGCTGCTGTCTACCAGGCCCCCCACTGGACCCTGTGGGTGGCGGCCGTGGGCTGGGCCTTGTTTGCATGTCAGGAAGGCTGTGGAGCTAGGAGGCAGCGATGCAGCATGGGGCTTGCTCGGGGCTCACACACTGGTCTGTTAAAGGCAACAATGTGAAAACACGTGTCCATAGGGAGACTTTTATTTGCTGCCGAATGACTAGTATTGACTCAAAAACACCAATTTGTCTACATACTTGCGGAAACCCACTCACATATTCTGTTTTAGATGTTTACACTGGTTTATATACAAATACAGGTTCTGAAAGAAAAATGTGCAGTCTCTCCAATGAAGTTAGTTTAGAAATTGGAAAAGAACAGGTAGGGTAATGTTTTGAGAAAAAAAAAATTACCAGCGCTGGGACAACAGTACTGACCACACCCACCCTGGCCTTGGTCTCCTCATCTGAGGCAGAATAGTTCCCAGCGTCCCCCTGAGCCCTTTGATAACCGGGGACACTGTTTCTGTTGAGCCCGGCTTTCAGAATCAGGCAGAAAAACACCTTAAATAGAAACAAAGGGATCTTCTCCAGATTAGAAATATCTGTCCAAGTCACCCGACTCTTTCTCCCTTTCCTCTCTATTTGGCATGAGGTGCTTGAGGTGTCAGCAAATGACAGAGAAAGGCTGTAAATGCACCTTTTGTCTGTAATGCACTGTAAATGCATCATCTCTATTTATTCACTTGATTACATGAAATACTTATTAAATGCTTGCTCTATGGCAGGCACTGCTCTAGATGCGGGGGATAACACAATAGGCAAGAAAAATCCCGCTCTTGTAGGAGATTGCAGTGGGGGAGGGGAAGCGAGAGACCAGGAGACTCTCGTAGCCTGAATAACGGCCTCCAAGTTATCAGGTCCTAACCCCTGGGAACTTGCACATGTGAAGTTAAGGATCTTGAGAAGGGAAGATTATTTTGGATTATTTGGGTGGGCCCTAAATGCAATCACATGTATCCCTATAGGAGGGGGACACAGGGAGATTTGACACACACTTGGAGGAGATGGTGACATGAAGATGGGGCAGAGAGAGACGCTGATGTTGACTGGAGTGATGAGACCACAAGCCAAGGAATATCGAAGCCACCAGAAGCTGGATGAGACAAGAAATAGATTCTCCCCCAGAGCCTCTAAGGGGAACGTGACCCTGCCAACAACTTGATCTTGGCCAGTGATACTGATTTTGGACCTCTGGTCCCCAGAGTGATGAGAGAATAAATTTCTGTTGTTTTAAGCCATCAGGTTTGTGCAATTTGTTACAGTAGCCATAGGCGATGAATCCAGAGCTATATTAAGTAAATACATTTGTAATATAATTTCAGATGCAGATAAATATAGTAAATAAAAGTAAATCAGAGGAATTCCCTGGTGGTCCAGTGGTTATGGCTCCATGCTGAGACCGTGGGTTTGATCCCTGATCAGGGAACTAAGATCCTGCAAGCTGTGCATCAAAGCCAAAAATTAAAAAAAAAAGAAATCAGGGGTGAGAGGGTAACTGGATTAGGGGTGCATTTGCAAATATGTGATACAAAAGCACTCCAGGCAGAGGGAATGCTAAAGCAGAGTTCTCTAGCCTGGAATATGCTTAGTGGGTGAGAGAAACAGCAAGAAGACCAGTGAGATGGGGATCAAAGATCAAGGTGGGAGAGAGATGGGAGTGAGGACAGAGAAGAAGGCAGAGGTCACGTCATGCAGGGATTTTTTTCTAAATGCCATGTGACATGATCTGGTTTGTGATTTTGAAAGATTACTCTGGATGTTTTCTTCTTTTTTTCTTTTCTTCTTTTTTTTTCCTGTGGCTTGAAACAACAGAAATTGATTCTCTCACAGTTTTGCAGGCTAGCAATCCAAAATCAAGGTGTTGGCAGGTCCTTCCGGAAGCTCTGAGGGGGAACATCTTCCATCCGCTCCTAGCATCCCTTGGCTTGTGGGCACATCACTCCAATCTCTGTCTCCATCTCCACATGGCCTTCTCCCCATGTCTCTCCTCTGTGTCTGCATCTCATTTTCTCTCTGTTACAAGGACACTTTGGATTTAGGGCCCACCCTAATCTAGGGTGATGTCACCTCACATTCCCTACCTTAATTACATCAGCAGAGGCCCTTATTTCCAATTCTGAGGTTCCAGGTGGACAAAGCTTTTGGGAGACCACTATTCAGCCCACTGCAGAGAGCCATTGGTCTTGGAGAGAGATTTCTCGCTGTTTTAAATTGTAATTCATTTAAATTAAATAGTCACAGGTGGCTCATCAATATCATATGGGATACCCAGTTGTAGAATTATACCAAGTTACAGAAGGTGAAGGCTCTGAGGCCAGACAATGTTAATAGCCTCGTCCCAAGGCCCAGCAGTTCATGCGGTGCACCTTGAAGCAGACCCCAGGCTAGTGAAGGGACTTTGCACCTTGTCTTACATGTGGAATGTTTTGTGCTCAGAGAGGTTAAAACCACACTAAGGAAGTAAATTGGCCACACTAAGGAAGTAAATTGGTTGTAAACTCAATATTAACAACTCTTATTATTTTCATATTCCTGCAATGAGAAGTTGGGGGTTTTTTTGTCCTTGTTTTAGTACATTCTCTTCAAAATTATAATGAATAAAGCCCTTCTTAGAAGAATGTTCACAGACTTAGGGGCAGAACCCACAGGGAGTGGTAATGACATCGCATCTTCCCAGGCCCAGGGAGGGGCTCGTGGCTCCATGAATCTGTGCCTGTCCCCTCCAGGTGTGGTGCTCAGGCTGCTTTCCTGCAGTATCTGGAGTTTCCTGGCCAGCATCAGCTACGCTTGCTACTTGGTGCACCCCATCCTCATCATCCTCTACAATGGGCTTCAGGAGACGCTTATTCACCACACGGACATCAACATGGTGAGGCAGCCCCTGCTCTCAGCTCGTTGTAGCATTATGAGGTGTTCTCCCCTGAAACAGTGCAAACGATTAGTTTTGTTAGAAGCTTATCTTCTGTTTGTCAAAAGCCTGTTGTTCTTTGTTTTATTGGAGGCAGGACGTCAGCACAGGATAATATCTTTCTTTCCTTCTCTTTATTTGATTTTTAGTGCTTAGTGCCGTTTCTCTTACAGATCTATTTCATACAGCTAGGATGGTGCACTTTAAGATCCAAACACAATAGGACTCTTGTAGTAAGACTGTGTCCACTCTGCCCCTCTTTCTCTCTAGTTTTATCTTTTCTCTGGACACTGTTTGCTGACCTGCATCGCTGGGCTGGCCCTGACGCTGTTCATTGAGAAACCACGTCAGGAAATGAAGCAGTGTCTGCTGGGATCAGTGCCTGCAGGGCCATGAGCTTCCGGTAAAATCTGCAAGAGTGGGTGGCCCTTTGTGGGCAGTGATGGGCAAAGGCAGGGGTGGCCTCGTTTATGTAACAAACGCCTGTGTTTCTTCATAGGGTGTGAATCAG
Source organism: Hippopotamus amphibius kiboko (assembly GCF_030028045.1). Classification (NCBI taxonomy): domain Eukaryota; kingdom Metazoa; phylum Chordata; class Mammalia; order Artiodactyla; family Hippopotamidae; genus Hippopotamus; species Hippopotamus amphibius. The sequence continues at coordinate 99,131,542 of NC_080196.1, forward strand.
ATTTTGTGAATGTTTAAGGTATACAAGGTCTCTGCGTTTAATATATAAAGCAGTTCTGAGTGTTTACTGTATAAAAGAGTTCTGTGATCATCTGTTTAGTAGCACAATAATTGCACTCCAGTATAACTTTTTAGCAAAAAAATCTGGATTTTTTTGGGTCTTGTCCTGCATGTATTTTCTATATCAGTGATCATACGAAAACATCAAATGTAGTAAATTTAATGTACTTTAGGTTATAATGCTTACTTTTCTTGGTAAAATCACAGTATGTTGTTTTGCACATCATAATTGTTTTTGTTATTATGATACATTTGTAGACTCGTAACTTTATCCTAGATGGTATGACCCTCTAGTGTGTACCGTTCATGGGTTTGTCATGAAAGGCCTTTCAAACTTTATTCATCTTACAAGATGGTCTACGATTTTTTTGAAATTAATTTATTTATTGGCTGCAGTGGGTCTTTGTTGCTGCGCGTGGGCTTTCTCTAGTTGTGGTGAGCAGGGGCTGCTCTTCGTTGCAGTGCACAGGCTTCTCATTGCGGTGGCTTCTCGTTGCAGAGCAGGGGCTTTAGGCATGCAGGCTTCAGTAGTGCAGCATGTGGGCTCAATAGTTGTGGCTCACAGCCTCTAGAGCGCAGGCTCAGTAGTTGCGGTGCATGGGCTTAGTTGCTTCGAGGCATGTGGGATCTTCCCTGACCAGGGCTCGAACCCATGTTCCCTGCATTGGCAGGCGGATTCTTAACCACTGCGCCACCAGGGATTCCCTGATTTTTTTTTTTTTTTTCTGGTCATGCCACACAGCTTGTGGGATCTTAGTTCCCTGACCAGGGATTGAACCCAGGCCATGGCAGTGAAAGTGCCAAGTCCTAACCACTGAACCACCAGGGATTCCTGAGATGGTCTGTGAGTTGAATTGTGTTCCCTGAAAAAGATATGAAGTTCTAATCCCCTGGTACCTTAGAAAGTGAACTTATTTGGAGATAGAAAGTTAAAATGAGATCACGGGGGTCGTGGAGTGGGTGACCCTAATCCAATATCAGCGGGGTCCTTATTAAAAGGGGAAACCGGGACACAGAGACAGATGTGTATAGAGGGAAGACGATGTGAAGATACAGGGAGAAGATCGGCAATCCCAGGAACACCAAGGACTGCCAGCAAACACAGAAACTGGAAGAGGCAAGGAAGGATTCTCCCCTAGAGCCCTCAGAGAGAGCATGGCCCAGTCGACACCTTGATTTAGAAATTCCAGCCTCCAGGACAGTGAGATGATACATTTCTGTTGTTTTATTTTATTCAGTAATTTATTTTCAGATTCACATTTCATTTATTTATTTAAATTTTTATTGGAGTATAGTTGATTTACAGTGTTGTTAGTTTCAGGTATACAGTAAAGTGAATCAGTTATACATGTACGTCTGTTGTTTTAAATCAGCCAGTTTGTGGGACTTTGTTACAGGAGTCCTAGCAAATGAACACAGTCCCCCAACACAACCTCTAACAGAGAAGGAAGAGACCCTAGTAAGCGGCTTCTATCCCAACCTCCTTGGTTTCCAGCAACATGGCCTAGAGATGGGTAAGGCTTTTAGGGCCAAGTGGAGAACCTGACTGTCCCGATTCTCAGGCTTGTATTCCTTCCTGGGTGTGTAATTTCACGTTGACCATTCCTACTTATATATGTCTAACATTATTTATAATAATGCCTTTTGTGTACTTAATAAGCAGAGGATTTATTAACAACCATGGGGTTACCAGGAGTTTATTGGCACGGAATGCTCGCCATCTGTGTAGGCTCTCTGCCTTTAAGTGGATTTACAAGGAAGACCACTGTGGGGTGGGGAGGGCTGAAGCCCCACCTCCTTTGACAGGGCGGCTGAGAGCTAACCTCGTCCTTTTCCAGCCGGCCTTGGGGAACGAGCCACAACTCCCTGAGGTCTGGTCTGCTCTGATGGCAGAATCTGACCTGAGTGAGGAGCCAAGACCCACCTGGGTGTGTTCAGTCTGTAATAAAACGTGCACCAAGTTGGCTTTTGGGGCAACTGCGAAGTTCATCGAGTTCTTCGGGCGCCCCCTGGTGTCCAATCCGCACCGCACCCTCTGACTTAATTAGGCTTCAGAGGAGCTCTTGAGGGTGGGTGGCATTTACAGAAGGAACACTGCAATCCCGGTGGACCCTGGTGGGTAATGACTTGCCTGCCAACATTGCTCCGCAGTCCAATTGCCAAGTGCTTCTAGTTATGAGGCAGGAAACCCGGGGCCCTTGGACACAGCTTTCCAATTACCAACAAAGCCTTTGAACGTTTTCTTAATGAGAAAAAAATACTCTACCCACGACGGCAATTTAACAAAACATAAAGCAGGGATAAAGAAGTCCAGTTTGGTTCTGGCTATTGTTTCAACACAGAATTCCCTAGGAGTTTAAGATTTATAGAATGTATGGACCTTATTTGGATTCTTTAACAAACTGTAAAAAAGCATATGACATTTATGAGACCATGGAAAATTTAAGTGCTGCCTGGGTATTTGATGATATTAAGGATGTATTAATCTTTTAATGTGATAGTGGTATTGTGGTTATGTGTTTTAGAGTCCTTATCTGTTAGATGCCTACTGAAATACTTATGGACAAAATGATATAAAATGCAGTATTTATCTCGAAATAATATTGGGGGGTAGCGGGATAGATGAAACCAGATTGGCTATTTAGTGATAGTTTTTGAAGCTGGTGTTGGGTACGTGGGACCTCATTACACTATTTTCTTTATTTTTGTGTATGTTTCACGTGTGTATAATAACAAAGTTAAACAAAGTTATAGAGGCAGCGGATCAGAGTAGAGTAAGTGTCAATTGGGTATCTCCTTTAATTCCTCGTAAATTCTGAAATCCGTGTTTCATCCCTCAGTACCGACCTGTGGATAAAAACAGGTCACAGCAACAGTATAGGGTCACCCCTGGCAGATCTAAAGGAACTCAGCCCTCCTTAAATTCCTCCTGACTGGTTTTGGGAGAGTCCAGGGACATCTTGCTTATTTTGAGAAGACCTGGGCTCTGCTATTTCCGTTTTAAATGAGCTGGCTCTCCTCGGCCGCCCCACCCCTCCCCTCTCGGCCACCAGAGCTGCTGCTGAGATCTGCTGGTGGTGGCCAGAGCCTCCTACACTGGCTAATGTCCCCACGCCACTCTCCAAAGCATGCCACCTCCTCCCATGACTTGTCTGCACAGGACGTGGGCTGGGTTGCCTTCGTGCTCAGGGCCATTGCGTCCATTCAAAGCACAAATGGTCTCCACAAATGCCACCGGCAGATAAATGCCCTCGCCCGTGCCATCTGTGCTTTCTCATACAAGCTTGGACGCAGGGCTGCTGGGTGCTTATCATGGTTTTTTTTGTTTGTTTGTTTTTTGTTTTTATTTATTTACTTATTTATTGGCTGTGTTGGGTCTTCGTTGCTGCACATGGGCTTTCTCTAGTTGCAGCGAGTGGGGGCCACTCGGTTGCGGTGTGCAGGCCTCTCAGTGTGGTGGCTTCTCTTGTTGTGGAACATGGGTTCTAGGCACTCGGGCTTCAGCAGCTGCAGCACATGGCCCCAATAGTTGTGGCTCACAGGCTCAGTAGTTGTGGCTCGAGGGCTCTAGAGCGCAGGCTCAGTAATTGTGGCACACAGGCTTAGTTGCTCCTTGGCACGTGGGATCTTCCTGGAGCAGGGCTCAAACCCATGTCCCCTGCATTGGCAGGCAGATTCTTAAGCACTGCACCACCTAGGAAGTCCCTGTTGTGTTTTTATAGAAACTGCTCTTGCAGTTTTTCCTCTTTCTAGTATAGGTCTGTCTCCCTTGGATGCACTGAGTCTGTGGGCACTGGTATGGAGGCAGTCTGAGTGGCAATTGCTTCCTCCTTACCTTTGTCCTGTTCACCAGTACGTCTCTAGCTCACCACCACGGCTGGCACACAGGTGGTGTTAAATAAATGTCAGTTGACACAGTGATGGAATCAACCCTTTCTTCCTTTAGATAAGTTTTTGTGTCTGTTTTTTTCAGGAGGCTTCTTTTACAGATAGGTAGGCTCTCTCAATTAGGTTTCAGATGTGTTCAATTTTATAAGACTCTTCCCCCCAAATGACCCAACCAAACCCCTGCCAATGAAGCTCAAAATTGAGAAGTCCCAGGACATTTGAAGGGGTGAGAAGCCTTTAGAACTTTAGTCCCTATGCCCCAAGTGAAATTTAAATCAGTGCTGTGCTGATATAGGCTGAGAGGCAGCCACTTTTGGTAACCTACCCACATTCGTGTCCCCTCCTCTCTTGCTAAACAAACTCTGCAATTGTTCCAGTATCAATGTGCCCAGACAGAGGGAAAGACTCATATTTAGGATAAGACAGTTTCATCCTCCTGTGTGCCTTTACCAATGGGTGGTCCAAGTGTGGTCATGTGACCCAGCTCTGACCAATGAGGTGTAAGGAGAAGTGTGCTGGGGATTTCTAGGAAAGATTGTCTTCCCTGAGGATGGAGGAGGGTGGGGCTTCAAGGAGAAAGTCCTTCTCGTCCTCACCTCTGTTAGTCTTGTGAGAGTACAGTGTTATTTAGAGTTCTTCCTACCATTATTAGGTAATATTTTTTCATTTTTCCTTTTTAAAATTAAGATGTTTATATACAATAAAATTCAAGCATGAATTTTATGTTTCAGTGAGTTTTAATAAATGCATACGGTTGTGTAATCACCACCATAAGCAAGATATAGAATTCCATCACCCCTCAAAATTTCTGGAGTTCTTTTATAGTCAACCTCTATTCCCACCCCCAACTTTTAGAGAGTAACTATCTGCTTCTGATTCCTATAGCTTTATTGTTTCCAGATGCATGTATTTTTAAATGTTTAATTTTTTTAAAATATAAAATATTTAAAATATTCAAACAAGTCTAAAAAATGAAACATTGGGTACCCCCACGTAGCCATCATGCCTAATAAACGTAGGTTAACATTTTGCCACTTTTCGTTTAGATGTGTTTCTTTTTGTTTAAAAAATAAAACATTAGAAGCACAATTATAGATCTCTCTGCATCCCATTTGCTTCTTCCTTCCCATCTGAGTTCCACTCACATTTTTTTTTAGATTTTTTTTTTGATGTGGGTCGTTTTTAAAGTCTTTATTGAATTTTGTTACAATATTGTTTCTGTTTTATGTTTTAATTTTTTGGCCTTGAGGCATGTGGGATCTTAGCTCCTCGACCAGGGATCAAACCTGCACCCCCTGCATTGGAAGGGGAAGTCTTAACCACTTGACCACCATATTTTTATATTTTTTAGTAATAACATGCATGTGTCTATCAATGGTATATAGCATGTTCTTTGCTTTTAAACACTATGTCATTGGATCCATATGGTAATATCCTTTCAAAATATGAGTTTCCTTTTTAAACGTAGTTCACCTAGCTAGCCCACTCATGTTGAATGCTAACGGTGTTATATTGTGTGCATGTGTGCCTTAAATGTTTATCTCCACCAGTGGGTAGGTAGATATTTGGTTTGTTTCCAGTTTTTTGTTGTTGCAAACATGGTTGTAACCAACTCCTTGTGTGTGTTTCCTCATGGAGTTACATTCCTTTTCCAGGGTTTATAGTCAGGGGAGTCATTGCAGGGTTATAGGGTGTATAACTCAACCTTACCTGATAATAACACAGTTTCCTAACAGGGTTTTTGAAATTTACACCTCCACTAGTGGTGGTTGGGGATAGATGCTATTACTCAAGGTCCTCCCCAACAGTTTGTATTATTGACCTGCTAATTTACTGTTAAGTCCTGGATGAGTGTAAGGTAGCATCTCATCACTTCCCTTTGCATGTCCGTGTCTACCAGTGGGGCTGAGTATTTTCCATGCGTGTTTTTTCGACCATTTAGAATTTCCCCTTCCCAGGCTGCCTGCCTATCCTTTGCCTATTCTTCTATTGGCTGTTTGTCTTTTTATTATTGATGCTGAGATGTCTTTTATGTATTCTGAAGACTAATCCTTTATCGATTGTGTTGCAAATACGTTCTCCCAGGCTGTGGAAACTTCGTATATGATATGAATGCTTTACCTGTTAATGTAGGCAAAATTATCAGTCCTTTCCTTTTGGCTTGCATTTTTCGGATCTTGTTCATGAAGTCCATAGAAATGTTCTTTTGTATTTTTTCCATAGGGGGAAAAAGCGTCAGTGTAAGTTCCTGATCTCATGCTGTGAGTTCTTTGAGTTCTTTGTAAGGTGAATTTGTAAGGTTAGAGCAGTGTTCGATAGGGGAGGGGGATCATTTTGCCTCTCAAGGGAAGACTTGGCAACATCTGCAGGCCTTTTTTGTTGTTTTTTGGTGGGTAGAAGCCATGGATACGGTTAAACATCCTACAGTGCACAAGATAGCCACCTCCCGACCCCAATCGCAGGATTATTCAGTAAAAAATGTCAGGAGTGCCCAGGTTGAGAAAACTCTGAGTTAGAGAACAATGGTGATGATTGCTGGGTTCACGCAAACCAGGACACTCAGGTTCAAAGCTCCTGCACAGGAAGGACTGAGGTCGTGTCTGGGGCTGTCAGCACTTCGACAAGTAACATTGGGTCATTCTGTGTTGAACTTGGTAAATATGCCTGAGCCAGGTGTGTGAAGTCTACAGGCGGGAACTTGACCGAATCTGCCAAACAACCTAGTATTTGCTCTGCTCACAGTGGGAGGGGGAGGCGGTGCTGCCAGAGCTGTTTAATCAGGCCTCACAGCCAAGCTAACGAGCCCGAACATGTATCATGTGTGTTATGTGCTGTTACTGGAAAGGCACATCTTATATCATATGTTCTGGTCCCAAGCAAGTTATCAGTTCACTTCGTTGTTCATTAAAAGAAAAATCATGCTCTCCATCCTGATATGGTGTCAGTGTGCCTCTGTTTCTTTCTCTGAAAAATGACAAAATCTGACAAGATTAGTGCTTCTCACATGCTGGTCTGTGCAGGCTGCTTGAAGCAGAATCATCTGAGGTGCTTTTAAAAAATACAGGTTCCCAGGATAAACTCCTGGAGATTTGCAGCTTGGGTGGGACTCAGCAATCTGGACTTTCCTCAAAACTTCCCAAAGCTTTCTAATGAGTAATGGTGGTGTTTTGTTTGTTTGTTTGCCTCTCCACGTGGCCTGTGGGGTCTTAGTTCCCTGACCAGGGATCAGACCCGCCCCCCTGCAGTGGAAGCACAGAGTCTTAACCACTGGACCACCAGGGAGGTCCCAGTAATGGTAGTTTTGAACCATTGTACTCAGTGAGTGAGAGGACTGGTTCTACATCGCAGAGTCTGGATATATGACATTCACGAGTGAATAGCAGCTTCTCCAAGACATGAACAGTCTTTGGTGCAAAGTGAGCTTTCTTGTGCCTGAAGAGGGTCCCTAAAAGGTTTCCCTTGGGAGCCATCCTCAGCCTTTCAACCCCTGGGCATTCTTTGGCCAAAGGTCTCTGCCATTGTGAGTTCATGAAGGGATTTGGGGACGCCGGCTCTCTGCAGGTAGCCTCCATTCGTTCACGGACACAGGCGGGCACTCACTCGCTCAACCACCCCCTCCTCTGTACTGTCATCAAGTGTTTATTCGCCCCTGCTTTGTGCCAGGCACTGTGCGAAGCACTGAGGACACACCGTTGACAAGCACGGCACCCGACTTCTGCTGTCTCTGCTCTCACAGTGTTCCAGGTGAGGGCGATAGTAGGCCACGCCCCAAATACCTGATTACAGTGAGCTGAGAACTCTGACCCTAACTGGGAGGCTGAAGATGGAATTTCTGGGAAACTAGCCTTAAACTGAGATTTGAAAGACAGTAATAAGCTATATTTATTGAGGGCTCATGACATGCCAAGCATTGTTCTAAGCACTTGACAGAAACCAATGCTGATTTTTTTTTTAAAGCTCTTTATTGGAATATAATTGCTTTACACTGTTGTGCCAGTTTTTGAGGTACACCAAAGTGAATCAGCTGTATTTATACATATATCCCCATATCCCCTCCCTCCCGCGACTCCCTCCCACCCTCCCTATCCTGGCCCTCTAAGGCATCACCCATCATTGAGTTTATCTCCCTATGTTATGCAGGAACTTCCCACTAGCCATCTATTTTACATTTGGTAGTGTATATACGTCAATGCTACTCTCTCACTTCATCCCAGCTTCCCCTTCGCCCTCCCCCACCCCCGTGTCCTCCAGTCCATTCTCTGCATCTGCATCTTTATTCTTGCCCTGTCACTGGGTTCATCAGTACCATTTTTTTAGATTCCATATATATGAGTTAGCATACGGTATGTTTTTCTCTTTCTGGCTTACTTCGCTCTGTATGACAGTCTCTAGGTCTATCCACCTCATTACATATAGCTCCATTTCATTCCTTTTTATGGCTGAGTAATATTCCATTGTATATATGTGCCACATCTTCTTTATCCATTCATCTGTTGATGGGCATTTAGGTTGCTTCCATGTCTTTGCTATTATAAATAGTGCTGCAGTCAACATTGTGGTACATGTTTCTTTTTGGATTATGGTTTTCTCTGGGTATATGACCAAGGATGATTTAATCCCAACACAGCGCTCTAGGTACCACTCTCACCCTCATTCGCACATGGAGATACCGAGGCGTGGAGACAAGTCACTTACCCGAGGCCGTGGCCGAGCGGGGTACCAGATGTGAACCCGAGCAGCGTGAGTCCGGAGCCCATGCTTGCGGCCATGCTTGCAGCCACTGTGTTCTCGTGGCTTTCAGATGAGCAGGGTTAACCTCGCAGGGGGTTTATGAAAAATTCTTTCCAGAAGTTTGTCTGCTGCCATGTGATATGAGCTTTGAAGGTGGGAAAGACTTACCACGTTTGTACTCCTCGAGGATTTTAAGAGGAATTTTGCTTTTCCTCAACACTTGAAGGAAAATGAGGACAAAGGAAGCTTAAGGGAGGGCCTTACCACTAGACCTGAGAAGCCAGGGCTCCTCTGAATGTGCTGCTTCCTCCATAGCTTCTCTCCATCTCCCCACATCCCCCCAGGAGGCCCCCTCGCTCCCTCCGGGTTCTGCAGACATGCTCAGGGTCTTCACGGGTCTGGGTCAGAAAGCTCAGAGGACCCTTGAAGAGGTTAGCACCCTGTGGTTTCCAGATCAATGCTGGGAATGGGATGCACTTGTGAGCAGAGAGCTGGTAATCCTTCCTCTGACATAAAATGAGGATCATGGCCTCGGAAAGCCTTCTGAGACCTGGAGAAGCCCCATCTTAGGAAATGTCTGATTTTACAGAGACTGGACCTGAGACAAATGTGCTTTAAAATACAGCAAATCAGTATCCAACACGAGCAATCAGCGAAGTCCCGTGAAGAAGGGTCTTTTTTGTAACTAGACCCCCTCCTACCACCTCTGCACTGAAGGGCAATCATACCCCATGATCTCACTTTATAAAACCCTAGGAGGAATTTTATAAGGGTCTGTCTTATAAGGGTCAGGAGCCTGTTAACTAGATATTCTGCCCTTCAGGGCCTGCTGTTGGGAGAGTTAGAAAAACACTATTTGGCCAGTCATCAAATGTTAAGGATCCAAGAAATTGTGTTCCAGCATGGCCTGACCTGTAGACATTTGGTTGGGGAAGTAACCACTCCCAGCTCCAGAAATCTGTCTTGTCAGTTACTATTCCCTACGGAGAAATGAGGCAGGTTGTAATGATCCCGCTGAAGAGCATAACGAGGTTGAGAGTGTCTAGGTTTAAGCAACTATCATCCGGACTTCATCAAGGAATAGGTGGGGAGCTGGGGACAGAGGGACCTGATGGGAATGCCAGCGGTCGTGTCTGCCTGAGTGGCTGCAGAAAGCTGTACCCTGGAGAGAACAGGAAAACGCTTTCTGCAAAGGATTTGCAAGGGAGAGCTCCTCTCTCCCCAGACTGTGCCGTCCCAGCTGGGAGTCTAGGAATTGTGTCGCCTTTGATGGCCTGAATCTTAGGCCAGCCTAGGAGAGGAGTGGCTGGTTAGCACGTGATCTCCAGCCTTCTTTCCCCAGCTGCCTGACTGCTCCATCATGATGCTGATTCCTGGGATGGCAGAGAGGGTTTAGGGTTCAACCCACTGTGTTCTTGGACGGGAATATTTCTCATGGGAACCTTAAGGCTGAGCTAACCTGGTGGATGGTTCTCCTGAAGTGTAAGGCTCCACCTTGCTGCTGGTGGGGCTTCTGCCCCTAAGAAGAGATGATTCCTGGGGCCAGTTCCTAGGGAAGAGAAAGTCCTAAGACTGGAAAACTGAACTAAGAGGGCAGACTATAGCTGAGACAGAGAGAGACCTCAAATACTTTCCTTTGTTCAAGGCTACAATGTGACAAAGTTTAGCGAAGGTAAGAATTGCCTGGGGATTTTGAGAAAAATCATGTTCCTGACTTCTTGCATTTTAGCAAACAGGCGATTCTGATGACCACACTTTAAGAAACACTGATATTGGGACTTCCCTGGTGGCTCAGTGGTTAAGAATCTGCCTGCCAATGCAGGGGACACAGGTTTGAGCCCTGGTGCGGAAAGATTCCACATGCCGCGGAGCATCTAAGCCCGTGCACCACAACTACTGAGCCTGTGCTCTAGAGCCCATGAGCCACAGCTACTGAGCCCACAGGCCACAGCTACTGAAGCCCATGTGCCTAGAGCCTGTGCTCCACAAGAGAAGCCACCACAATGAGAAGCCCGCGCACCACAATAAAGAGTAGTCCCCACTCACCACAACTAGAGAAAGCCTGCGCGCAGCAACAAAGACCCAATGTAGCCAAAAAAATAAATAAAATAAAAAAAATTCTTTTTAAAGAAAGAAACACTGATATTGACACTAAACTGAAGGACATCCCAAAATATGGTCCTAGGAGTACAGGATATTAAAGCAGTGCCCATCACATGGAGAGGGATGAGGAGAAGGAAGGGGCTGGGACCAGGAGGCTTCTGCCTATGGGTACCTCCCCCGACACTGCCTGTTACCAGAGCAACAGGAGCAGCAAAAGCTCAATGCCAACCTTGCTTCCACCTCCTTCTCCAGAAACTCAGTGCTTGCTCATGAGCAAAGTCATCAACCAGGTGACCTGCTGGCTGCACAGGGAGAGGCTGCCTGACATCCACTGCACCAGCCATCTTGCTCACCTGCTTACTGAAGGCCTCATATGCAGTGGTACCCTTTGGTGACAGTCACATGGGATACAATTATTGTCACACATGAGGCTCATTCTGGGAGGATTCCACATACAACTTCCCCCCAGATCATCTCAATACTTCCTCTAGTTTTGCTGCTTCCAAGCTGCCTATCATCCAGCCAAACGGTTGCTGCCCAGAAATTAGTGAAGAACCGTACCTCTGAACATCTCTCCTTTCAGGAACTCAAAGTTCTGCTCATTGCAAGGAGTTCTTTGTCCTGCAGGGCTACCCCTGTGAGGGGCTATAATACCTTTGTCTTCTGCCTTGTTTCAGAATCAACCTCTTCTTCTTAGTCATCTGGTCATATGAATAGCCATGGCCAGGAAGCAGCCGCAAAGAACCAAGCAGGTCCAAGAGGTTTTCCAGCAGCTACTACAGAAGAAGCAGAATTTTTGTGTTTATCTAACTTCTACCTTCCACTGAATATTAAATCAGTGCCCAGGACATGTGTGCAAACTAAGCTTCGGGAAGAACCCCACGGTCCCACGCTCCTCCACGTCAGTGGTTCTTAAACTTTTGATCTCATGACCTCTTAACATTTTCAAAAATGTTTGAGGCCCCATAGAGCCTTTGTTTATTATGAGGGGTATACCTATTGATATTACTGTATTAGAAACTAAAACTGAAAAAAAATTCATCTTTATTAATTACTTTACTTAAATACAACAATAAATTTATTACATGCAAATATAACATATTTTTATGAAAAAGTACCTATATTTTCAAAACCAGAATTATTGAGAAGAATGCCATTGTGTCACAGTTTTCAAACCTCTGTATTGTCCAGTTTAATAGAAGATATATGTGCTTCTTCTATCAGCTACTGCTTTCAGTCTGTTGCAATCTCACATGCCGTGTAGATTCTGGAAAACTCCAGTGTAAATGAGGGAACAGGGGGGTAAAAAAGGAAATAATGTCATAGTATTATTATGCCAATAGTTTTGACCTTGTGGATCCCCTGGAATGCTGTCGGGAACTCTGGGTTGTGGGGGTTGGGGCAGGGTGAGTACCAAGATCATATTTTGAGAATCACTGCTCTAAATAGTATGTAAATTAAAGCAATAAATGACTCTGGTCATAAATATATCCTGCCTAACAGAGGATCTATCTCTGTGATAAAGCCCAACACAACAGTTACTGAGCAGGAACTTATAATTTGCAAAAATGAAGAACATGGTAAGATACACAATATATTCATATACATACAACATATATACGATACAACAGACATATATATATATACTCATATATACGAACTTTTTTTTCTTACTTTCCAAATTTTCTCTTAACAAAGTCTAGAAATATCTCTATTACCTGCCTCGATGATTTCTCTTACCTCCTCTGCTTGCAAAACATTATGAAACAACATAGCCATCGCAAGTTTCAGACCTGTGGATCTGTGTCATGGCATATTTTCATGATCTTTCCTCCCATTGGTGGGAGAAATCAATTCGTCTGATTTGAAGAAATAGATGTGCAGAATCCACGAGAAAGTTTTAGTTGCAATGTGTTCAAGTGGCCACAAGAGGGCAGCACCTGCGAGACCGGTGCAGGGCCCCACTGCCTTTTGAAACTCACCAGCAGCCTCCTAGGAAAACTGCCGACTTGAACTGTGAATTAGAAGCATCAGAGTATTCAAGGTTTCCAGCCTACTAGGAAATTTAGAATGTCATAAAGACAAAAATAAGGTTTCCACTTAATCCTTTTGGAAATATATCTGTTATTTCTAATCTATCTGATAGTTTTCAACTGAAAATAACTTCTGTCTTTTCAGTCCTTTCCACTGCCTTCTTCCTGAGGATGCTGAAATGAAACTGTTTCACTTTTTTTTCAGTCCTTAATATGAGGACTGCCTGTCAGACTTGACCTCAAAGTTCCTGCATCTTCTAACACCCATTGCATCAGATAAATGCCTGGATGTGCCCTCCCCACATCCACCCCCACTCAAGCTAAAGGATGACACTGGACTTCCCTCCTTGGTGATGGAGACCTCGTGGAGGTGCTGGTGTTCCTGGTGAGAGTATGGCTGGGGGAACTGCTCAGCTCCAGGCTGCTCTGGGGGCTCCAGGACCTCTGATGAAAGCTGACTGTGGGGACCAGCCCAGAGATATCACAAGCCCAAGGAAACATGGAACTCACACCCACTTGAGGAGTGAGGAAATCTTCAAGTTCCTCTGGGACCACTTGGGATCAGAGGCTCAAGACTTGGTGCTCTGTGGCATTGCCCAGCCCTCAGACTGACTTCCACAGTCCCCCTTAAAAGCTTCATTAGTGCATCTTTGGGTCTTGAATGGAGTCCTGCAAGCTTGATGATGAAGCTGTCCTTAAGACAAAAGAGCAGAGTGATCTGGTGACACTGGCTAAGGCAGAGCTTTGTCTAAGCAAGTGCTTCTCTCTAGCCTGGTCCCTGTTACAGCAGCATCACCCGGGAACATGTTAGAAATGCAAAGTCTCAGTTTCCACTGCAGACCACCTGCATCAGAAACTCTGGGGATGGAGGCCAGTAATCAGTGTTTCCCCAGGCCCTCAGGAAATTGTGATGCACGTTCAAATTTAAGAACTAGCAAAGCAACATTTAAGTGGGGAAGCTCATGGTTGCAAAGCCAGATGAATCTGGAAGTAAATGATAGAGAAAATGAAAGTGAGAATAGAGAAAAAGCATAAAAACAGAGAAGAGAAACGTTTTCAAGCAAGGTTAGAGTAAGAGCGTTCCCTCCCTCGCCTGGGTGTGTGAGAAATGATAAGTTGCACCTGCTCTAGAGTAGTGTCAGCAACTGAATATCTATCTAGAGCTTTCCACCCCGCTATGGCAAATTCATTTGGCTAAAAACAACTCTTGGGGTAGTGACCTTTTATTCAGCTAATATTACTCCTCTCGTGGCCTCCAAAGCACACAGAGAAATTGGAGAACTGATGAAAATCTTTAAATACCAAAGCCTTCCCAAACACTGTGTACTTTTCAGAGGGCATTTCTTTTTATTGGGATTTCAGATTATTGAAAGGTTATCTGTCTCCTGTTCCTAGAGGGATTAAAATACAACAAAAGAGAGGAGAACATGCTGTGACACGTGGCGTGTGCTTTCTTCCCTCCCCTGGTCGGGCCTAGCTGACTGCCGCCGTGGACCTGCCGGGGGAAGATTGCGAAGTGCTTTGCTTGCTGAAGGTATTACCGGGAGCTTGTGATGCAGACTGCCGATGGGCAGCTCCGCCCGAATGAGAACATTCCCAGTGCGAAGTGAAACCTTCCAGGTCTCTGCAGATCTGGCTGCCGGAGGGGCGGGTGACTGCCTCGTCCCTCAGTTTCTTTTTCTGTAAAGTGATAACTTTGGGGTGTTCTTACCTTGGACAGCTACCATGCCCCTCCTGGTCGTCTCTATTCCTTTACTCTCCTCGAATTACTCTCCTGGCTCTTTTCTGTTTCATAGCTGTCTCTACTCCTTGCATTTCTCTCTCGGATCCAGAAAATGGAGTTTTTTCTTCCACTTGTAATTTTCTCTTCTCCATTCTCTTCTCACCTTTTCCGTCTTTGTGAGAGAGACTGTGCTGTTTTGTAATCTTAATTTTCATTTCATCCCGCGAGCCACTTCCCTGTCTTGTTTGAGCCCCACAAAATCTCCGCCTTGAGGATTAGTAGAACTGGAAGTCAGAAGACCTAATTTTGAACGTTAAGCGAGCCACCTGAGTTAGCCTGTGTTTTCCCACCTGTGAAGCGCGTACCATGTACCAGACAAGATTACCTCATCTAATCCTCACAACAACCCTTTGAAATAGGTTCTAACTAACATTTGAAGTAGATGCTGTTAATATCCCATTTTATATTGCGGGAAATGAAGTTCAGAAGAGTTGAGCGAGTTCCCTGACATCACGCAGCTGGGAATCCAGTCAAGCATGTGCCCCCAGGGGCTGTGCCCTCAGCACGACTTATTGCTAACAGTGGCTCTTGCTACCTTGCAGTTACATTATAAAAAGGAAATGAAACATCATCTGTAAGAAGTTTTTGAAAAAGTTAAACTGCCGTATGACGGGAAGGATGTGCGCTAGACTTTTTCAAGGAATCCCGCCCACCCCCCACCCCCCGCCTTTCCATCATCTGTGTTCAATTACTGTCTCTGTTCAAGTTGTCTGGTGAAATTGTTTGATGAAAGCGGTCAAGTAAGAGGGAACAAAAGGAAAACAATTTTAAAAGTCTGAAGCACAAACTTAGAAGCTATAAGATGAACCTGCACACAGGCTGGTACGGCCAGAGCAATAAACCAGGCCCTCCCTCCCGACTATCGTCCCAGATCTCCCCCGACGCCAAGCTGCAGAATAACAACCAGAGCCTGGCTACGATGCTGCAGGGACTGGTCAGAAAAAAACCCCAGGGCTTTCCCTCAGCAAATGGGATTTTTTTCTTCTACTTATAATTTTCTCTTCTTCTCCATCCGCATTTCTCTCTCACTCTCTCACTCCTGTCTCGATCTTCTCACTGATCTTTTCACCTTTTCCCTCTTTCTGAGAGAGACTATTATTTCTCCACCAGCATCCATGTTCTATTTCGTTCACGACAGCAGGCACATAACAGCAGATACTTAATAACGAGGCACTTGGCTGCCCAGTGGGGTGCCATTTCCCAGCCTCCCTTGCAGGTATAGTCATGTGACCAGGCTCCCACCAATAGAAGATGAGCAGAAGTGGTGTGCGCCACCAGCTGGGACATGTGACAGCTGCTTTGCTGGCTTCCTGTGCCTTTCCTTCTTCCTGCAGCCCGGACCTTGGACGTGACAAAGACTCATCCTTGACCAGCTCTACAGTGCCAATGCCATAAGAGGTACAGCAGGGAGCCTTCCTGCAACTCATCTCATGAGAATGAGACGTTTTTTCTTTAAACATTCGACGGATGAGTCTCCTTGCTAGAGCAGCTTTGTGTGGTCCTGTGATACAGATTTCCCCCTTGCCTTCTCCTCCCTCTACTGCTGCACACTCTTTGTTCTTTCCCAGTGTTACCTCCCATCCGCCTGCAAGGTCCTAGAACCAACTCTGCTTGAAACTTCTTGGCAATCACATAAATGTGGGGGCTTTCTTTACCATAATCAATAGGAAGGTAGGGAGAATGTGAACCGAAGTGTCTCCATCCCAGAAGACCAATTTCAAACAACTGTTCAAGAGTGAACATTTTTCGAATTATATATGTAAAAAAACTGGGAGTAATAAGTGATTATAGCAGGATTGAAGGATACAAGGTTAATATACAAAAATAAATCATTCGTTAATATACAAAAGAAGTCACCTTTCATTCAATATACAAAAATAAAGCATTTTCCAATAAAATCTTGTTTCAGTATGAATAAGTGGAGTTTGAAATTTAAAAATACAACACTGGGACTTCCCTGGTGGTCCAGTGGTTAAGACTCTGTGCTTCCACTGCAGGGGACATGGGTTCGATCTCTGGTCAGGAAACTAAGATCTCGCATGCCACATGGCATGGCAAAACAAACAAAAAACCCCACAACAACAACAACAACAAAAACCAAACAAAAAAATGCACTATTTACATTACCACTGAGAAAAATGAAATCCTTAGGTATAAATTTAACAATGTATGTATAGAATCTATATGAAGAAAACTATAAAATGCTGGTGAAAGAAATTAACTAAGTAAATGGAGAGCTATTCAATGTTTGTGTGTAGGAAATCTCAACACTTTAAAAATGTCAGTTCTTCCCAACTTGAGCTATATATTCAGTCCAATCCCATCAAAATTCCAGCAAGTTATTTTGTGAATATCAACAAACTAATTTCTTCTTGTTTTGCTTTTGCACCCTTTACTTATTGCCTTCACCATGTTACAAGAAGACTATTAATAATAGGTAGTATTCAGTGACCACTCACTTTGGGCCCCTCCATATCCTGTGTGGAAACCACCTTTCTCCTCCTCTTGAGCTGGGGAGCCTGGGCTCGTGGTTTGGGGCCATCACCGCACAGAGGCCCGAGGGGTTTCAGAAACACAACCATGCATAGCTTCTCAAAGAGGCAACCAACAAGGTAATTTTAAAGTTTACATGGAGAGGCGAAAGATACAGTATAGCCGACACAATATCCAAGAATGAAGTTGGAAGACTGACAGTACCCAACTTCAAGACTTACTAGAAAAGCTGCAGTAATCAAGACAATGTGATATTGGCAAAAGAATAGACAAGTACATCAATGGAACAGAATGGATAACCCAGACATAGACCCACATAAATATAGTCAACTGATCTTTGGCAAAGCAGCAAAGGCAATACCTGGAGTCCAGATAATCTCTTCAACAAATAGCCCTTGGAACAACTGAACAACCACATGAAAAAAAAAAAAAGAAGCTACATACAAACCTCATACCCTTCACAAAAATGAACTCAAAATGAATCACAGATGTAAATGTAGATTACAAAACTATAAAAATCCTAGACGATAACGTAGGAGAAAATCTAAATGCTCTTGGGTTTGGCAATGGCTTTTTAGATACAATACCAAAGGCATGATCCATGAAAAAAACATCAATAAGATGGACTTCATCAGAATTAAAATTTTCTGCTCTGTAAAAGACATTGAAAAGAGAATGAGGAGATAAACCCACATAGTGGGAGAAAATATTTACAAAAGACACATCTGATAAAGGACTATTATCCCAAATGGTACGGCCACTTTGGAAGGCAGTTTGGCGGTTTCTTACAAAGCTAAACATACTCCTACCATAAGATCCAGCAACCACAATACTTGGTATTTACCTGAAAGAGCTGAAAACTTATGTCTACACAAAACATGCACGTGAATATTTATAGCAGCTTTACTCATAATTGCCAGAATTTGGAAGAAACCAAGATGTCCTTCAATAGGTGAATATATAAACTGGTAGTCCAGACAATAGAATATTATTTAGTGCTAAAAAAAATGAGCTATCAAGTTATGAAATGACATGGAGAAATCCTAAATGCATATTACTAAGTGAAAGAAGCCTGTTTGAAAAGGCTACATACTGTATGACTCCAAATATATGACATTCTAGAAAAGGCAAAACTATGGAGACAGTGAAAAGACCAGTGGTTGCTAGGGGTTAGTGGGAAGGGAAGGATGAATAGGTGGAACACAGAGGAGTTTTTTGAGCAGGAAACCACTCTATGTGATACTGTACTGGTGGATACATGCTGTTATGAATTTGTCCAAACCCACAGAATATGCAATACAATACCAAACTACGGACTTCTGGGTGACGACGACGTGTCAGTATCGGTTCATCAGTTAACAAATGTCTCACTCTGGTGGGATGTTGATAATGGGGGAAGCTATACAAGTGTGGGGGCAGGGAACATAAGGGAAATTGCTGTATCTTTGCTCAATATTGCCGTGAATCTAAAATTGCTCCCAATAAGTCCTTAAAAAGAAGGAACATGCATTCTCAATTCAGAACACTTGGAGAGGTTAATGAAAGCTAAAGAAAAAGAAATAAACCAAAGAAAATAAAATCACTCACAATCGTACTACCCAAAGTGGTGGAGAGATGACCTCCATTTTGGTGTGTGTACTTCCAGGATTTTTTTAAAAAAAATCATTAGACGTTTTGATGAAGTCTCATTCATCAATGAATGCCTCATCAAAAATCATTAGACATTAATTTTCCCCCGTCTCTTTAAATTTGCTTCCAGAGTAACTTTATCACTTCATGTCTTATATTCATGTTTCTGTTGTTGATTTGGATGTTACAAAACAAATGATAACTCTGAAACATCTGATAGGAAAATTCTTCTTTTTTTTTACTTAAAAAAGTGTCTATGAGTTCATAAAAAAGAAAAAAATCCTCAATAATGGCAGGCATATAAAAAAATTATCAGACTTGTGGTTGCCATGGGGGAGGCGAGATGGGGGAGGGATGGGTTGGAAGTTTGGGATTATCAGTTGCAAACTATTATATACAGAATGGATAAACAACAAGGCCCTACTATATAGCACAGGGAACTATGTACAATATCCCATGAGAAACCATAATGGAAGAGAATATGAAAAAGAATGTATATACATGTATAACTGAATCACTTTGCTGTGCAGCAGAAATTAACACAACATTGTAAATCAACTATGCTTCAATAAAATATGATTTTTAAAGTTTTTTAATGTAGTTTACCAGAAGTCCATGTCTACTTATTTAATATATGGACCAATATAAGTACTTAGCATTTCCTGGAGCAACAATTAGAGACAGACACGTTTGCTCCCCACAATCCCAGCAGAGTCTGCCTGACGGCTGGCCGTGTGGGCAGAGCTGGCTGGCTGTTTACGAGTTCTGTAACATCCATTTCATCTGCTCTCAGTTACTCTGCTCCTCTCGAATTCAGATGCAGATCAGCTCTGAAAGAGTGCAATTTCCAGTGTTTCTCTGGTCAGCCAGCTTATTCACATTACTTCTATACCATATCTCATAAAAGCAAAAAACTGGTCCCTCTGCATATGCAGAACAAGCTGCTTAATTCTCTGACCCGTGAACAGGCAGCTAATTGCACCTGTACCTTAGACGGGGGTAGGGGGGTGGTTCCCATTTCATCCACTAAACACGATTTCCTTTCATCCACTAACAGAAATGAGTCTAACAAGTCTCTCATGATCAGTTTCTAATGGGGTCTGCTCTGGTCCACCACAAGAGAGAGAACTTGCACTTGCTGCTGTGAACAGGAGAGTGAGTTTGGTTAAGCAAGATGGGGGATGTTTCCAGACGGGAGGGGAGGGGGTGATATTCTTATCAGGTGCGGAAGTGAGCCTATGAAGGCGTTAACGTGGATGGAGGGCCTACCATGTACCTGAAGATATGCTAATCCCTTTAAGATGGATTATGTGACTGAATACCCAATCCAAAGTCACTGCTATAATTTGCATAATATAGTTGAGGAAAGTGAGACTCAGAGAAGTGAAGTAACTTGCCCAAGGTCAGAGCAGGGTTTGAACCAAGGCCAGCTGACTCCTGGGCCTTTGCTCTTAATCAGAACTCACACAAAGAATAGAAGGCAGTCCTTAGCGCAGTACATCGCAGGCTCCAAGAACAAAGATGGTCAAATCCAGACAGAGGCTATGACGCCTTGGGTATCCCACCTGATACCTGCTCCTTGGCTTCAGGAACATCACCCTCACTAGAACTGGGACCTAGAATAAGGCTGGCGGCTCACTTAGGCACATGGGGCTGCTTCCAACACCCCTTGCGTGGCCTGGCTGAGCGTTAAGGAAGGGAGGGGACCAAGTGGAGACTGGTGTCCAGGCCCTGCCTTCATCCCTGCCTTTACCATTTCCCCATGTCCAGGCAAGTGCCATTACCCGCCTCCTCTCTTCATTGTCTTGACCCTTCCCTGAGAAAGAGTTCTAGAAAAAGTTCCTCTGATGGGCTAAACGCTTGCGTTAGGGTCAGGGCCACCTTGTTTTTCACTTCCAGGGTCATTTGTCTGTTCAACAGCTGGGCACACGATATGGCGTTGGGACTATGGCCAGACTTGTCCCCGGGTTTCCAGACCTGCTTCTCTTGGGTCCTCAGGGAAGTCTTGCCAGCTTCCTGCTTAACCAGGAATTGTATTGTCCTTCAACCCCGGACTGTCCTGCCTTCCTCCCTAATGTCCAAGTTCTTCTCAGGGCTCTGTCTTAACTTTCTACCTGGTTTGCCTCAAACCCCCTCTTTCTCATGGAGTCCTGGTTGTTGATCTGATTTTGATCATCCCATTGTTCTTGAAAGAGTCTTTCTAGAATCTGTGGACTGAGCAGGAGTGTTGAAACCAGGGACTGGCACCCATGCTAGGATCAGACATGGGTAGACAGGCTGAAGGAGAGTTGAGTTTGGCTGGGAAGGGCCTTGGTCAGGAAGGAAATGTCAAGAGTGAATGCTGAAATCTGAGTCAAAGAAATAGCAAAATCCCCAGCCCGAGAAAAACCTGAGACAAGAGCCAGCTGGAGCTGGTGTGGATGGAAATGAGAAACCATTGTGTTGAGTCTGCATAAAATGGGGAGAGAGACATCTGCTGAGGTTGGGTGGATTTGGAAGGCCAAAGGTGGTATTTAAAACCTGGCTTCTGGGTCGGCCTGGCTGATCTCTTGTACGAGTAAGCGCCTCTCATTCCAGACCATTCCATGGGCACCTAAAGATGGATCTGCCTTGGATTCCTCTTCCCACGGCTCTTACAGGTCCTGACTCACCTTGGTCATCATTGAAAAAGGCATCTGATTTGCATAACTGCGGTTGGCCTGATCCGTGGAAAATAGTTTAGTTGAATTGGGTTAGAATCGGGATTCTTCTCCCTGGAGGGTCTTTGGGGTTACATGGATGTTTGGGGCAGGAACAACTCTGAATCATTGGGAGCCATGAATGTAAGAGCCCCCCAAGCCCCAGAATCCACTGCGAGCCACAGAGTCTCAAAGCCTTTGCATTTGGCACCCTGACTTTTCTTGACCTTGTTCCCTCTCTTCTACTCAGCCTCCTGCTCTCACTTTTTGGCTGAATGGAGAGGCAGACCCCAGAACTTTGCTTAGTTTATGGGTGTGAAGCTGACTCTGAAGACTTTTGAGCTTTCCTGAAACATTTATACTGACTTTGCAGAAGCACAAGGTATAATGAATGAGATGGGCTTTACAGGTCTCTGCCCTGTAAATCAGCGTGAAATAATGAAGCTGATGATGAATGAGACCAAAAAAAACACAGAGCTGCCAATCAGAGAGAACTGGTTCGGCTGTGCAGGGAAGCCCTCCCGTATTTCTGATCTCAGTGTGGCAGGACAGCGCATTACATTCTTTTTCACAGTATACATTTCATAAAGGGCTTTTACATAAATTATTTTGCTTATTCCTCCACATAGCACAAAGGGCTGGGAGGTGTCCCATGTCACATAGGAGGCCCTGAAGCTCAGGGCCACCCTGCTGGCTAGAATGTGATCGGCTGAGATTGGACCCTGTTTTTCTGATTTTAGTGTAGGACTCTTTCCTGTAAAATGTGCCACTTTTCTTACGTCGCTGTGTTTTGTTTTCCTACAGCAGCAAAACTTTTTCTCTAAACAGAAGTGCAACACGGTAAATAAAACCATCAAAGGCCAAACTGATCTGGTTGCAATCGAATAAGAAGTTTGGAGTCCTGTGATCAGTTGAGAGATCTCCAATGTCTTCTGTATGCCAGCAAATTCACTCCCCACAGGTGCCCACAAGATAGGCATGTTCTAATTTTAGAGGTAAGAAGCCAAGGATCTAAGAGGCTGAGAAACTGGTCCAGGTTACTCACCCTGTGTTACGAGTTTGGCTTCTGTCTCCCTGAAATTCATATGTTGGAATCTTACCCCCAGTACTGTGATCGAATGCGGAGTCCGGCTGCTCACCGCTCAAAAGCCAATAAAGAGGTAAGGTTGGCAGAAAGTTTGTTTTATTTTGGATGCCAGCAACTGGGGAGGGAGGTGGAAGGGGAGGACTCCTGTCCGAAGGCCGACTCTCCCTCCACCCCCCTCGCTGACAATCAGGGGACAAGAGCTTTTATGGACAGAGGGAAGGGGCTACAGGCAGAAACAGCACAGGCAGCTCTGACAGTCATCTTGAAATTGGTCATTGGTGGTCTGACCAGTGTCATCTTGATTGTGTAGAGTACAATTAATCTTCAATTCAGTTGGTTCCCATTTTCTTGAGGCCAATTCTTGGAACTGTGGCAGCTTATGTCATGGCTACAGTCTGGTCATCGTGTCGTTAAGTCCTTTCACCTGGTGGGCGTTTCAGCATCTACTGACTACAAGACAGCTCCCAGGAAATGGCTGAGAATATTACCTATAGCCCATGAAGACGAACTAAAGGTCCTTGACTTTGCTTATTGACTAAACTATTATTGTTTTGTTCTGTTTGACTGCTTTTCTTTGCTTCTGTATTTCCTCACGTCTCTGATTAAACTTATTCTTTGGAGAAGGTTTTTCCACAGATGAAAGGCAGGCTGAGGACACGGGGGGCCTGTACCTCACATTGTGACCTCATGCGGAAATAAGGTCACGGTAAGGTAATTAGTCTAGATGAAGTCATTCTAGAGCAGGGTGGGCCCCTAATCCAAGAGAACTGGCATCCTCATAAAAAGGGGAAATTTGGACACAGACATGCACACAGGGAAAATGTCATGGGAAGATGAAGGCAGAGATCAGGGTGATGCAGCAGAACCTAAGAAATGCCAAAGATGACCAGCAAACCTCCAGAAGCCAGCAGAGCAGCCTGGAATAGGTTCTCCCTCACAGCCCTCAGAAGACAGCAGCCCTGCCAACACCCTGATCTCAGACTTCTAGCTTTCAGAACTGTGAGAGAATAAATTTCTGTTGGTTAAGCCTCCCAGTTTGTGGATCTTTGGTGGGTTAGCTCTGGAAAACAAATACACCTAGCCTGGCTTAGAGCCAGGTAGTAAATCCAGGCCAGGCTCCAGTGTCCCTGCATCAGACCGTGAGGCCGAGGCAGCCTGCTGGGTGGAAAAGACAGAGTCCTAAACAACACATTAAACAGCAGCGCTCAGAGCGTTCTAGAAGAACCGCTGGGAACAGGGAGAGGTGGCATTGGGTGAATTGACCCCGAGACTTTGTTTTCTGTACGTTCTGTGTTCCTGGCACAGGTGGTGAGGAGAGGCAGGCGAAAAAAATAGCTGTTGCCAAGTTGGATGATGAATGCCAAGAAGTGCAACAGGCATGGGGGAGTGTTTTGCAAATGAAGCGCTCCCCAGACATGGCCACATGGTTTCTGGACAAATAGGTAATTGCAAACACAGTTGCATCCCTGCTTTTCACCAGCTGGGTCTTGTTTGCTGTTTGCAAAGGTTGGTCTCTATTAATCTCCATGCTTCAATGCAGGAACACATTTCTGGCTAACAGCACTTCAGCAGGCTTCACGGAGACAAACAGCCCTGGAATATCGTTGCTTTCTTTGCCAGCTAAATAGCTAGAATCCTGTATTAGTACAAAGACCTCTAACTAGTGAGGCAAATAAAGTGAGGGGAAATGCATTATTTTGCAAGTTGAAATCAAGTTCAACTGATCGGAGGCACCAAGGAAGGTCTGCTCACCAAATACCCAGAGCACATGTGGGTATAGATCCTTGCTCCAAGTGCAGATCATATTTAGTCATTCAGAGGAAGATGCCCTAAGACAGTCAAAAGATGCAGGGAAGGTTCTAAGGCCAGGTTACTATGTTAGAATAGAAGGAAAGAATTTCCTAATGACTTCTACCCCATTCCCTGTCAAAGGCAGGACGCACAATTTAACATGCATTTAAGAATGTCATATCTGAGAATCAACCGCATTTCATCTGGTATGACAAGCCCAACAGTGAAAAGGCCGAATTTTATTGTCATTTTAGGGCATTGTCTTACAAGCTTCCCAAAGATCACCTGACTCTCTAGATAGGGGACTGCAACTTTGTTCCTGTTACTATTTTCTATTGATTAGAGCCCAGAACCTGATGATCTAGAAAGTTAGATGTTGGTTTATAGGAAATAATTGCTGATGAGATGCAATTTATTTATTTATTTATTTATTTATTTATTTTATACAGCCAATTTATTTATACAACTATAAAACTATGTATATTTTTTCAAGCTCTTTATTGGAATATAATTGCTTTACACTCTTGTACCAGCTTTTGAGGTACACCAAAGTGAATCAGCTGTATTTATACATATATTCCCATATCCCCTCCCTCCCATGACTCCCTCCCGCTCTCCTGGTCCTGGCCCTCTAAGGCATCACCCATCATCGAGTTGATCTCCCTTTGTTATACAGCAACTTCCCACTAGCTATCTATTTTACATTTGGTAGTGTATATATGTCTATGCTACGCTCTCACTTTGTCCCAGATTCCCCTTCGCCCCCTGCCCCCCCCCCAACCCCGTGTCCTCCAGTCCATTCTCTGCATCTGCATCCTTATTTTTGCCCTGTCACTGGGCTCATCAGTACCATTTTTTTTTTTTTTAGATTCCATATATATGAGTTAGCATACAGTATTTGTTTTTCTCTTTCTCGCTTACTTCACTCTGTATGACAGACTCTAGTTCTGTCCACCTCATTACATATAGCTCCATTTCATTCCTTTTTATGGCTGAGTAATATTCCATTGTATATATATATGAGATGCAAATAATTTTTGTTGGTAAAGGAGATAAATCCAAAAGTTCTGAATTTTCTTTTGCCCTATATGATATTAAGCCATTTAAAAAATACTATTCATTATAAGAACTGACTCTATAGCGCAAGGAACTCTACTCAATGCTCTGGGGTGACCTAAATGGAAAGGAAATCCAAAAAAGAGGGGATATAGGTATATGCATGGCTGATTCACTTTGCTGTATAGGAGAAACTAACACAACACTATAAAGCAGCTATATGCTAAAAAAAATTTTAAAAAGTATCAATAAAAAGTATAATTCAGAAATCATAATCCAGCATTCTTCCTATCTGTCATCTACCTAGCTATCTATCCATTTACCTGCAGGAATTTCTTGTATCTTCCCTTAAACTGGCATTGTCATCTGCTGGTTCTCTCACTAATGAGTTACATAAAACTTTGACATGTGCTCACTATGTATTTTTATGAGATTGTATTTTTTAAACATTTTGGAAAGTGTATTTGAATATACCCATCTTCATTGCATGCGGCCCATTAAAATACAAACTTAGGCCACAAGGGATCAAAAAATACCAGCAATAGTATTGCTGGACCTCTGAGTTCAAGCTTGATCATCATTTTTGCTCTCTGAGGGATTCTTTTCTTTTCCAACAGTTCAACTGTGCATTAAAAAAAAAAAAGTTCAGTGTGCTGTGTTGAAAGAGATCTCTGACTATCTAGTCTGCCATATTGATCCAAATGGAAGTCCTTCCATTTGACTTTTTAAACAGTCAGATGTTCATTACATTTTGCTAACCAGAACCTTCCTGGACAAGGAAAATGCCTCTGTGGGTTTCTTATCATCCACACTTCTAGTTTAACTCAGGGCTGTAGAGGATGGGAGGAAGGCTGGGGTAGGAAGGAGAAGAGTGGGGTCATTCCAAGCCTGGGTTTGGGCAGCCACAGGGCAGCATAGAGACTCTGGATTCTAAGGCACAGGGCAGAGACAAAGGAAGGAGGGAAGAGCCGTAGGAGGTAAGGTGCTTCAAACCCACACCCAAGGTCTCCCCTAGAGTGAAACTTGGGACTTTAACATGACTGGGTTTGTTCAAGGGTAAAGAACAGCATCAGCAACAAAACTGCGCCTCCCAAGCCGTGGGGCTGGCAGTAGATCCCTGTGCTGTCCCCCAGCTGGAGGACCCTTCCCCTGGGCGCTTTCTCCATCAAGGCTGCATCTGCACTGGGTTCACTCTCGGAGTCCCACTGGCTCCTAGGGATCTGGGGACTGACTGTGACGAGCAGACGCGAGAAGGTAGCAACTCTAGGACTGAGCTTGCGGTCCTGATTGTACGACCATGAAGCTCTGAGCCTTGTGTCTGCCCCTTGCAAACTCTAGCAAAGAGAGGATACGAAATTAAAAATAAAGGTAAAATCATAAAACACTTCCAGGTTGTGAAATTCAATGTGTTTGAGTACCTACCATATGGGGAGAGCTATTTGGGGAGTAATTGATTCTTAAGGGAAAACTTCAGATTTTTCCATTCAGTCCTAATTTCAAGTATTCTGCCCCAGTATCAGATTGTCAGAATTTTGTCTCCATGTTTGGACTGGAAACTATGTAATTGTACCCAGATAATGTCATTTCTTTCTAGTCTGGAATCTGCTATTTACTAGTTAAATAAGCACAGACAAGTCACCCTCCCTCTCAGCCTCTGCCTCCTCTTCTGTAAAGTGCAGAGACCCCTCCAGAGTGGGTGTCTGTTTCATGGTTCTGCCTGGAAGCCCCTCCATTTGGGGAACAGCCCCATCCCATTGTAGCCCCCCAATCATGGAGCTCTGGAGAGGGCCCTAGTCATGATTTCTGCCACCCCGTAGCCACAGGAGTGTCATATATCCCAAACCAGTTAGAATCTGCTATAATTTTTCCTCTGGAATTAAATAATTCATTTCTCTTCTATTGGTAAAGCTGGGAAGGTGGAGAAAGTCAATCTGAGAGAATGAAACTGACATGCTTTGGATGATGGAGAGAGAGAGGCTGAGAAGGAGAGGAGAAGGGGGAGGGATAGAGACAGGGAGGGGGAGGGGGAGGGAGAAGGAGAGGGGAAGAGGGAGAAGGGGAGGGGGGGAGAAGGAGGGGGGAAGAGGGAGAAGGGGAGGGGGAGGGAGAAAGAGGGGGAAGAGGGAGAAGGAGGGGGAAGAGAAGGGAAGGCAGGAGGCGGGAGGGAGAGATCCTGAGTCCTGAGATCCAATGGCCCAGCTCTTCCCCTAGACAGGCTATAAAACCAATAAATGCCCCTCTGTGAATATCAACTTAGAGTCAGATTTCTCTTTTTTTAATAAATTTATTTATTTATTTATTTATTTATTTATTTATTTTATTGGCTGTGTTGGGTCTTTGTTGCTGCACACGGGCTTTCCCTAGTTGCGGTGAGCAGGGGCTACTCTTTGTTGTGGTGCGTGGGCTTCTCATTGCGGTGGCCTCTCTTGTTGCAGAGCACAGGCTCTAGGTGCATGGGCTTCAGTAGTTGCAGCACATGGGCTCAATAGTTGTGGCGCACGGGCTTAGTTGCTCTGCGGCATGTGGTATCTTCCTGGGGCAGGGCTTGAACCCGCGTCCCCTGCATTGGCAGGCGGATTCTTACCCACTGCGCCACCAGGGAAGTCCTAGAGTCAGATTTCTGTCATTTGCAACCCAGACAATTCTGACGACTCCTGACTATGAGGATTATTTCTAGACTCCATGAGGTTAGGTAAATTTGTTAAGCTAAAAGTGCTATGTAAACATGTGACAAAATCATCACTGTTAAGTGGCTTCTGCACTCAGGGACAAGGCAGATATAGGGACTCTTATTTGGAATATATCTTTCTCGTGTATGAAAACATACTCATAAGCACACGAATCCAGAAGAGGACTAAAACACCCCCCGGGGCATGCTTGCTGGTGAAGGATGTCCCATGAAGATCCTTGAACTTGTCAGGACCGTGTTCCTCTTGGTGTGTGAAGCTGCTGATGGAGGCTGAGTTCTGCCACGAATGCAGGACACGCATCGCTGAGAGGTTCCTTTTGGCAAATCTGAACCCATTATTATTTATAACCAAGTTTACTAAAGAAGAGAATTTGCTTCAAAGAAAAGCCCTAAGAAGTTAACTAAAACTCATGGAAACAGCATTATCTTCTGCCACACGTGTAAGGGAAGGATGTGGTGGCTTACGTACCACTGAAAGCATCACGAAGAAGAGTAGGAAAGGCAATATTATCACAGAGAACTGAGTATAAAAGGCAGATAAAAATGTGCTGCTGCTTTCTCTCCCGGGGAGGGGTGGGGAAAAAGCAGCTTGGGGTCCAGGAAGGTGTGGATGTTGGGGAGACTTACCGAGCCTGCGCGGTGGCAGACCCAGCTCAGGGTGGGATGGGGAGGGAGCCTCAGCTTTGTGGGGCCCACTGTGTTTCCTCCCTGCTGTAGGGAACTGGGGGACAACCTGCCAGGTGGCTGCGACCCTCTCCAGGGCTCCCTGGGATCTCATTCAATTTTAACAAACACACAACCCTGATGTGCTGTCACTTCTGGCAAAAACATGTTTTGGCAAATGCAAAATTGCTAATAAAATTAAGTAACATTCTGGGTAGCATCTGTTCTGTGACCAGTTTACCAGCTTCTGAGTAAATCGGCCCTTGAGCACATCCTCAGGCAGAAACCTGCGGTGCTTCTCATCCCAGGCTGCAGAGAGCCCCTGGCGGGGAAGGGGTCAGGAGGTAAGAAGAGAAGAATCTCTCTATTAAAGCCAGCACTTTTCCATTCTTGCTCTTTCCATCCGAGTCCACCTGTACAATTGTAAGAGTGTTTTCTATTGATTAAGACTTTCTGGTTGCCAGTGACAAAAACCTAGTTTTATCCAGTTGAAACCAAAACAAACAAAACCAAAAGGGGACTTTATTATAAACATACCAGGTGTCTCATGGAACCCAGGACAGGAATGAGTCATGCCTGGACCTTCTGGAAGATGGAACTCAAATGCAGTCAGGGCTCGCTCTCCATCTCTCATCTCTGTTCTGCCCTGTGCATCCCATCGGGCTCTCCTTCCCTCTTTCTAAAAACACATTGTCTCTTCTTTATTGGCAGTTCATGGAGGAAACACGACTGCAGGTAGCTCCAGGCACTGAGGGAAAGACTCCCAAATCCAAAAACTCACCGTGGAAGCTTCGTCAGTGCCCACCCCTGGACTGGACCATTAAAGCCATGATGGGATGGATAGGCCAAGTGGTCGGGCATCTACACTAGGACCTGTGGCTGGGATCAGGATCCTGTTGGAACATGGGGGCCGCTCCTGTTCATGGTTAGCCAACCTGCCCCTGGCTCTTCCCTGCTCTCCTGCCCATTTCCCTACCCTGTTCTTGGGTGGTGTCCCCAGCTGAGGGCTGGCTTGTTAACAGCCCTCTCTTCCACCACTTGGGGGCACTAGACCATGTTGATACTGCCCTGTACTGTCTCCCAGGACCTGGCATGAGCTCTGAAGACCGCAAAGCTGTTATGCCCCAGAGGGTAGGCATGAATTCAGATTCTAAATCTTCCTAAGATTTAGATGGCATGGCTGGCTCCTCATCATTCATGACACGAATGTCTAAAATTATCTTAACAACAGGTCCTACAGTAGAGCACTGGGAACTGTATTCAATATCCTGTGATAAATCAAGATGGAAAAGAATATGAAAAAGAATGTAGATATATGTATAACTGAATCACTTTGCTGTACAGCAGAAATTTACACATTGTAAGTCAACTATGCTTTAATAAAATAAATTTTAAAAATTATAAAAGTTAAATTATCCTAATTATTTACTTGTTGACTTCTTCATTGTTTCTCTTCCTACTAGACTAAAATAACATGCGAGCAAGAACCTTTTCCATATTGTACACTGTTAATTCCCAAGTTTGAGAACAATGTAAGTAGTAAGGATTTGATAAATATGCACATTTTAATGAGTTTTTTAAGAACAGCAAACCCTCACATTTAAACTTAGAAGTCATCTTTAGTAGAGTCAAGTCATCCAGCCATAGAATTGTCATATGTATTATTGGTAGCTTTGCTTCTCCTCCTCATGTCCTACTGTTTGTCTTCCTTTGTTCCCCACGGCCTGTCCTTGTCCCATCATAGACAGCCAAAGATGAGTCACCCACTTTGAGGAATAAGAGGTCACTTCAAACTCTGAGACTAAGGTGGTGATTTCTTAACTTCTAAGGTCAAAGTTATCATTCAGATGTAAAAACAAAAAGTTATGAAGGGGGATGCTATCTAGCATAATCATTCTTTTCTTTGAATCCCCTTCAAAAAAATTCTAAGTGAGGGAATGGAGAGGAAAGTTTAGAGAGGAATCAGCAGAGATTACAAAGGGCTGCCTTTGCATCTACCCCCTTCCAGCTGAGTCCTGAGGGTGGAGCAAGGTTAGATACAAGCTTTTTCTAAGATGGAGAATTCCAGAACATAAGTGCATCTCCTGGACCTCCGAGTGCTGGCCAATGTCCCCTGAGCCACAATGGTGTAGGGATAATAGAACAGAGATGAGTGGAGGACTTTAAGACCAAATGACACTGAGTGACAACAGTACCAAAACCTACTTGGGTGTCAGAAGCACTCAGGAAGTTAACCAAGAAAGACCAAGAGAGAGAGGACCATGGACCCAAAGAAGCCTGGGGCTGGAGGTGATGCCACGACAGGCACTTCAGTGGGGGCTGTGAGAACAGAAGCCAATGACTCAGCAGTGGAAGAGGTCACATTTAAGGACTAGATGAGACAGACTACATTTCCAAAGATGCTAGAGCAGGTGTGAGGCAGATCAAGAGGGAGAAACAGATGCAAACAATGGCCCCTGAAACTCAGGATGTGCCTCCCTTAACTCAGTTGCCATCTGGGGAGGAAAGGGAGGGGGTAGGAGAGAGGTTTTCAGAATTCTCAAAGTGACCTAGTTTTAAAACTGAAAGTGACTACATTAAATTTTTGCAAACCAGGCATAAAGGGGGTTTAATATAACTTTTCTAAGTTATAGGAAAATCGATTTTTGTTCCCCAGCAGCCATGATGGTGAGACTTATACACTTGCCACAGAACATCAGAGGTCAAACCTTGTCCTAAGGAGAAAGATGGGTGATTCACGGTGACACTGCTACCTGTGGGCACAGCCAGAAGGACAGCCCAGAACTCCTGAGTCTTATTCCAGGGTACCCAGCATCACAGAGTGTTGCTTCCTGTGTCTACCAAACTCTTGCAGAAAGTGTTGAGCCTCACAGATAGCAAATGCAAGAAAACATCTCTCTAGCTTTTTTTTTTTTTTTTTTTAATACAGCATAGAGTTAAGCTTAGAAGCCAAATTTCACTGTCTCATGACAGTCGTAACAGGGGACATAAATCAAAATGAGCATCTTTGGTTAACGAATGTCATCTTCCTCTCTCCCTACTTCCTTTCTCTCCCTCCCCCCACCCCCACCCCCGCCCGCTCTCCTAACTATTCCAGACACGTTTCTAAGCATACAATTCCTTTTGGCTGGTTATAACAATAGTAAGGCACAGGGAAGCATTCAGAAGAGTCAGCTGGGATAGAAGAGTGTGGCAGTTTGAGAAGCGGCTTATTTTGATGGGAGCGCTTAGGCATCCGAGTGGGAGGGAGATTGAGGAGGAGGGAGAGGCAGCCCAAATTTCCACTTTC
The DNA here is from genome assembly GCF_030028045.1 of Hippopotamus amphibius kiboko. Taxonomy (NCBI): domain Eukaryota; kingdom Metazoa; phylum Chordata; class Mammalia; order Artiodactyla; family Hippopotamidae; genus Hippopotamus; species Hippopotamus amphibius. The sequence continues at coordinate 99,163,514 of NC_080196.1, forward strand.
TGATGACGACATCTCTGGGTAACAGTGCAGGCCTTCTGAGACACATCCTTCCACAGATGTAGGAGACAGTGAAGACAGAGCACGACTCAGAAAGCTGGTGTCTGGCACCATTAACCAGGTGCAGCTGACTCAGATTCAAGACGATGCGACTCATTCCTACCCAGCCAGGCTCCAGTGTTCCTGCCGGGGCTGACCAGATTCCAAGTCATCTGTCAGATGTCTTCCTGTTTGTGCTCCATTTAAGAATGAGTCCCACCTCTCTCTGTGCAGCACAAGGAGAGCCAAGATTCCTCAGTGTCTGCGATGCGGGGCTGATGTTGGTTTCCGACACCATCAGTCTGTAGGTGGCAACCTGAACTTAGGAACTGAAAGTTGAAACTCCCACCTGGAACTGTGTCTGCTCATGCAGTCCTGGGGGGTTTCTAAGGGCAGAAAAGAGCAGAGGACAGGCTGCACCACGCTGAATACGTGTTTGGATTTGGCAGACCTAGAGAATTTAGGAGCCATTCCATAATGTTTCAATAGAGTCTTGACGGTTGTGCAGTCTTTCAGGGGAGATGCCTGCTGTGGGTTGAAATTTGACCCAGATGGATTCTGAATCCCTCTGAAGTATTAGAGCTTGTGATTCTAAATGGAGCAGGTGGTCAACAGCTAGGTGATTCAGGCTCCAAAGTCACTCGTGGCTGAAGCACACAGAGGATTTTGTTTGAAATGCAGGACTCTGGCAAGAGTGTCGCACCAAGAATTTTCTCAGGTCTCCACTTTACTTTGGGTTGACAAGATTTCAATATCTGACCATTATTTTAAATATAATTCCTTAAAGCCCAGTATAACTGAAGAGGAAAATTAGAAACTTGCACTCAGCTAAAAATAACTCCATGCTTGTTCTGCTTTTGTAAAATATGCTTGCTTGCACCAAGGAAAAACTCTGAGAAAAACAAACAAAAAACCAGGATGACCTACAATCCAATGTAACCATAAAATGTTTTGCTAAAAATGGAATGTTCTGCACCTGCTCTTGTAAGTTTCTGTTTGGAAACTTCCCTGCTCTGTAAACCAAGTAACCAATCTACCCATGCTAACTGTAACCATGTGAACTGACCCCTATAAAAGTAAATCTCACCCTGAGCTCAGGGCCCAAAACTTTGGAGCCTTAGCTCCTCTGGGGCCCCTTAAAAAACCTGAGTTCTCCAACCCTCGGAGTGTGGTGCTTGGTTTCTTGACGGACTGATTTCTGCAACACAACAATTTAAGTATTTTTGCTCCTTCCAAGTGCAGCTAATTGTGTGACACTGAAAAGTCATTTCTCTCTCTGAGCCTTATGTTCATCATCAAAAAAATGAAAAAGTTTTAAGCATGTGATTTCTATGGTCTCTTCCAAACTTGACAGCCCATGATGGTCTAAAATCTCTATTGTATGGAATTAGAAATTAGCCTTTCTGGAATAACTACCAAGACACACACACACACACACACACACACTCATTGTAGCATAATTAGAAACAAATTAACAAGAGAGAAGAGACTGGGGTTGGAAGACTATACATCAAGTTCAGGGCAGGAAACCTCCCCCATCTTGTTAGTTTCCATTCCCACTTGAGGATCTACTGCTGTTGCACACCTATCCTTGTAGCTAGGTAGGTCATAAAATACCTAGTACATGATGGAAAATTCAGGCTGCATGGGCGACTGATGTAACTACAGTTGGGCTTTAAGGATCTTCCAAGGACCAATACAGAAGATGTTTCTCAAAAGGAGAGTAGGTATCTATGGGAATTCCCTGGCAGTCCAGTAGTTGAGGAACCCGGAAGCCAAGTGGCATGGGCAAAAAACAAAACAAAACAAAAACAAACAATGACAAAAAAATGAGAGTAGGTATCTATAGAGGAGGGCATACATTAACTCCAAAATCCTAAAAGTCTACTCTGTGATGCTCTTTTGGTGCTTGCTAGAGTTTTCAAATTGCATTCTTATTTGCCATCAACACTCCCTGGGAAGTCACCCCTGGAGTGCTACTTACACTTGCTAGGGAGCCATCCTTTGTGGTGCTGGGGAGACTCACTAGAGGCTGAGGGTCACTGGGTGTCTCACATGCCACTGCAACAGAAGTATAATGACATGTGTCCGACAGTATAGTTTCAGACAAAGTAGTTTCACTGCCCTCTGTGCTCTGCCTAGTCATCCCTCCCCACTAGCCCCTGGCAACCATTGGTCTTTTTCCTGTCTCCATAGGTTTTTGCCTCTTCCAGAATGTCATATAGTGGGAATCATATCGTATGTGGCCGCCTCACACTGCCTTCTTTCACTTAGTAATATGCATTGATGTTTCCTTCATATCCTTTCACGTCTTGATAGCCCATTTCTTTTTAGCATTGGAATAATATTCCACTGTGTGGATGTAGCACAGTTTGTTTATCCATTTGGCCACTGAAGGATATCTTGGTTGCTTCCCAGTTTGGGCAACTATGCGTTAAGCTGCTATAAACATTCATGTGCAAGTTTTATGTGGACATAAGTTTTCAACTCTTTTGGGTAAACACCAAAGGACGTGATTGTGGGATCTTATAGTTAAGACTATGTTAAGTTTTTCAAGAAATTAACAACGTGTCTTCCAAAGTGACTGTGACCAATATACTTTTTAGCTCATGGATGAAGAAAAGGGTTCACGGAAGTTAATCAGCTAGTCCAAGATTGGCAGGTACGTGGGGATCTCCGCTCCATGTCACTCTGTGTTGCTCCTTAGCCAGTGCTCCACATAAGCAGGAGCATGGAGGCAAAGTCCAAAGGCTGTGCCCTGAGGACACTGGACAGGTAAAACCTGGGTCCCAGGTTTGCCGGTCAGAGCAATGTGAATTCTTACTCTTCTCCCCAAAACGTGCTCTACCCGTAGCTTTCCTCGTCTCCGTTGAGGGCAACTCTACCCTTCCAGTTCCTCAGGCTAAAAACCCTGGAGTCAGCCTTAACTTCTTTTCTTCTCTCATACTCTGTATCTATTCTTTCAAAAAACCCTTAGGATGCTACTTTCAAAATATATCCAGAATCTGAACACATCTAAATACCTTCACTTCTACTACCTTGGTTCCAGCAACTACTAGTGCTGGTTTTAATGATTACTGTATCGTTCTGATTGACTGAAGACAATTTTATGTTTGGAAGAATTTGATGTTTGGAAGAATTTTACACATACTAGCTTCTGGCTCCATACATTTGAAACCTTGTTTCTTTTCTATTATCCACATCCTTCCAAGGCCAGGTGCTGTAGGACACCCTCATATCAGGATACCACCTCTAATGCAGCTTCCTGCCTTGATGTCAGGTGAATTGGTACAGTGGGTGGTAGCATTCCTAGAAGCCATTCCTACACCAGGATGGCAGGAAATGACCACGAACCACAGAAATATATCCACTAAACCCAAACTAAATGTATTTCCAACTCAGTTTCTCCTTAGCTGGATACTGAAAACATTCCTTGTCCCTCCAGCATAAAGGGAAGTATGATGGAGGGGAAGTTGGAATACAAAGAAACAGGAATCAACCAATAGCAATTCAAATATCTTGGTTTTTTAAAAATAATTTTTAAAATTAATTAATGTGGCTGCTCTGGATCTTAGCTGAGGCATGTGGGATCTTCGTCAGGGCGTGCAGGATCTTTAGTTGCGGCATGTGGGATCTAGTTCCCTGACCAGGGGTTGAACCTGGGCCCCCTGTGTGGGAGAACAGTCTTAACCACTAGACCACCAGGGAAGTCCTAAATATCCTGCTTTTGAAACTTTTACAAAACTATATGACCATTTTTCTTCAAGGCTTCGGAAGGGGCCTCTGAAAGTGAAGTGTCCCAAGTGTACGTTTCCTGGTAAGTAGCTTCCTGGTGAGTCAACTTCTGGGGTATTTTAAATTGCCACCTGCTCCCTTCCCCCACAGCTTCTTCTCTCTCTTACCTGTTTTTCCTACGCCCATAGCACCACCGCTCCTTAGGTGCTGTATAACTTATTTATTATGTCTCTTGCTGCTAGATGTTCACTGTTTCTTGTGTCTAGGGCCAGGTGCGTAGTAGACGCTGCAAAAAGATTTGTGAATAAATGAATGAAATAATGCATAAATGAGTAAATAAACTAAAGATAATCTAGGATCAGGACTACCATAATCCAGTATTTGGAAATTTAAAAATTTGAGTTCTCTTCCAGACTCTACCACTTTACCTTGGCTATGTCATTTCACTTTTCTGGGCTTCTGTTTCCTCGTGTATAAAATTAATTGGCTATTTTTTCATTCAATTAACATCTGTTGCGACCCAGCTATGATCAGAGGATACAATCACTGTACCCTCTTGTTTCCTTGCTTTCAAATACCACTACTCTTGCAGAGCCCGAAACTCCGCGGCTTCAAATGTCCCGCCTCTTCCAGGCCCCGCCCACCCACCGAGCCCATCTTTAGGCTCCTCCCCTATTCAGCACAGCCGGCAGCGGTGTAGAAGCCCCGCCTTCCCTCATCGCAGTCATCCAATGGCCTAGATACACGGCTAGGTGAATACAGAGGGAGCTTTAGGTGTCCTCCTGGCGCCTGACCAGAGTCTTGGGGGACTCGGTTGGTCTTGAGTAGTCACTTCCCAGAGCGGCCCGTGCAATATGCAGGATATCCCGCTCCCCCAAGTTCCCTCGCAAGGGTCTGACGAGGCTGCTGAGGCCGGTCGCCCCCCTCCCTCGGAGCCCTGGGTCTTCACTGGACGAGGCTCTCGCCCCGCGGAATTCTGGGGATGGTAGTTTTCTTCCTCCTGGTTCCTGCCAGGTACATTGGTGGCGAAGGCTCGCAGGACTACGATTCCCAGACGCCCGAGGGAATCTCCGGTCACGTGGCCGGCAAGGCCGGTGGGCGGGGGCCTGGCCGGGGCTCCGCAGCTGTCTGTGACACCGGGAGCCCGCGGGCCGCCTCGGCCCCTAGAGACCCCGACATGGTGCGCGCGGGCGCCGTTGGGTCGCATCTCCCCGCGTCCGGCTTGGACATCTTTGGGGACCTGAGGAAGATGAACAAGCGCCAGGTAACGGAGTCCCGCGTGGGGGGCGCGCCCGGGAGCCGGGACCGGCTGCGGCAGCGGGGAGTCGAAGCTCCCGGGATAGGGCTCCCGCAAGGACAGCGCCCCGCGACTGGGGCCGGCGGCGACCCGAGGCTGCCGCCCTGGGCTCTCGGAGGCCCTGGGTTCGAATCCGCACAGACCCACGTGTGGGCACTTTTTTGCACTGACAAGAGCGCAGTCAGGGGAGGGTGGTCCGGAAGGGGAAGAGAATGGAAACAGCGTCCTTTGGCTGTCGAGTGTGGTTGAGAAAGCGGGGAGAGATGACTCCACCGCGAGTGACAGCCCTATGCACGTATTTGAAGGGCCACCCTGTGGAAGAGAGAACAGATTTCTCTTTGGGGCTTCTGAGGCCTGACGTCCAGAAGGAGGCTGCCCGCGGATGAAGTGGCAGAAAGGCAGGCGAAAAGGACAGAACTTCCTAGCGATGGGAGCTGTCCCGCAATGCCCCCCGACCCAGTTTCTTCCCATCCCCGGGGGTGTTTTCCCGACCAGGCGTTGGCACTAAATAAAAAATAAAGCTCCCCGTGCGGCAGAGCTCACTGGTGGTGCTGCACCGTGGTGGACTGAATCAGTGTTCCAAAAGGGATTCCAGATGTCTCCTAACTTGTTTCTCAGATTTCGTGATCTGGCAGCCCCTTGAATATCGGAGGCAGCTAGCGTGGGGGACTTTGGGCAGCTGGGGCTGATTTCTCACCCCTCCGTGAGAGGGCCTCGGAAGAAAACTTTTCTTGCTCTCCTTAGCCAGCCCTTGTTCCCCTCTGTCTTTCTTTTTTCCAGGTAGAATTTCAGACTCGTGCAGTAGTGTGGGGGAATTTGGTGACTTGAATCTCATGAACTGTGTTGAGAACCTAGTTGTTTCTAGGTGTGCATGTCAGATGAGCTCCTGGGAGTTTCCGTGACTGAGATGAGTTGTGGCAGAGATTATCACTAGCTCGAAAAACCAATAGCTAATGCCCTGAGCATTGATGCTGTTTACAAGAAAATCCTTCAGGAAGCAGAACTTTACTTAAAAATCTAGACTTAACTGGGTAGATTTTAAAAATGGCTCTAAAATTGGTGCCAATTACCAGCTACTATCAGTGAAGGCCCTCTGATGAATGTGTCAATCCCTAAGCCAGTTTCCCTTTTGAAAGTTCTATATATTCCCACTCTCAGTGACTGAGGCCCATTAGTAGCTGGGTGCATTGCCTATACAGTATTTTGTTAGTCTTCTAATTAAAATTCAGAAGCTCAAGTCTGCTGCCTCCTTGTGCTTTTTTTTTTTTTTTAAGCTTTGTCCTTTTGCTTCTTTCTTTTTCCCTCCAAAATAGCATCCTATGACACCTTGTCAGGAATGCTCACTCCACCAGTCTTGGAAGCAGAACCTCCTTTTTCTACTGCCCTTTGCTTACTGTTAATTAAGGAAAGAGCCACATGCAAAAACAAGGACTCTTTGTTTCTGCAGTGAGGAAGAGAGGAAGAAAAACAGCCACTGGCATTTCTGCTGCTCTGTTAGCCACAATATCTGGTGTGAAACATTTGTTTAAAACTCTTAGACATTGGCTATTTCATCTTTGCTTGACAAAGACTAAGTGTGGGCTTGCTTCTAAACTCTGCTGGGGTGATTAAGTGCAGAGCATGTAGGCAAAGATGAACAACAAGAAAAGGCACCAGTGAAATGTGGGGTGTGTATTTCCCATCAGCTTATCAGTAGTTCCATCAAAGTTACATTTTCTAGATTCCAGGATTTCAATCCTAGACTTAGATAGTAGGTCCCTCGAAGATAGGGTTTTGGAAGGGTGATCTGTGGTTTTGCAGTTAGCTTGATTGTTAGGTTTCTATATAATTGGCTGTCTCTTGAGCAAATAAATGTCTTGCTCAAAGAAGTTTTTTGTTTTGTTTTTTTGACGAATTGGTTTTACTTCCTCTTGATGAATTTTTCAGGCAAATATATACTGGAAAATATATTCTTAGTACATGGTCTTTATTAGATAAGAGACGAGATTGTATAATTTGCTTTTATCAGAGAGAAACCCAGTGGTTTGAAAACCTGTATAAAAATGGCAGTCTCTGTAGAAAATCGTGGCTTGAGCTTTTCCTAACCAGAGCTGCAATTCATAATGAAACAACAGTTGTTTATTAAATCCTTTAAGTTAGTCAGAGCAGGTGGCGAAGTATTTGAGTGTGAACTCCAGTGAACAACTTCTGCTTTATACTGATGTGATTTGCAGGGCCGATTTTATACTTCAGAAGCAACAGTTTAACGTATTATAGCCCAACACTTGAACAATAACCGGTTAGCACTCCAGTTTCCTTTTTTGCACTCCTGGGAATTCAGTTTCATAATTTGCTATTGACACTTAAGCCAAGGAGTTAAAAAAAATGGTTATGTGACTCTAATTTTGAATTGCATTTATTTTCCTATTTTCATTTATCACATCAAAATATCTTAGTTATTTTAATTCACCTTTTGTCCCCACTTTTGTAACCTTCACAATTACCTCAAATTACATACTTGAGCACAGATATAATTTTAGCAAGAGACAGTTTTGAGCTTTGCTTTTGCTTCCTTTGTATCTATCGGAATATGTTTTCATGTTTTGTCACACTCTCCAAAATGATTATTTTAATGGTCTCTAACTGGTCAAATTGTTCTTCCTTTAAATACTTCTCCACCTCTTCCCAGATTTTGAAATTAATCTGTGCTCATCATAGGAATTTTAAAGAATAGACAGTAGTTCAAAGTAGTTTAAAGAAGACAATCCAATCGCTTATAATTCCACCATGCTAAGATAGCCTCCATTAGCATCTCAGGGGATCTCCTTGTCTTTGCTTTATAAACTGTTTTACAGTTTGTGGAGATCCTACATTTTTCACTCACTATATCTTGAGTGCTTGGTCCTGCCATTAAAGTTCTTTATTCATTGTTTCAAATAGTGCAGCAATTTGCTGTTATTTACCCAGTCATTTGTCTCTTGTTGCTCATTTATTTCCCTTTTCCTGTTTTTACAAATAAGATTGTGATAAATATCATTGGGCCATAATTCCCTATCTGCCTTTATTTTAGACCGAATTCCTAGAAGTGGGATTACTGGGCCAAGAACAACCTCTTGATACTAATGGTTGATAATAACTTGCTTTCAAAATGATTATATCAACTTGCATCCCCACCACAACATATGTTTGCGAAGCACTGAGTATTAGCACTAAAACACACACACACACACACACATGTGCACAAAAATAAACAAAAAACCTTTACATTTACTAGGCCAAAAGGGGGCTGGAGGAGGCAGGATTTGTTTTGAAAACTTTGTATGTATTTGCACACTTAGTATGTATTTGCCGCTTGTATTTCTTCTTTGGAATAGTAATAGTTTTAAGCTTGTACCTCTTTTTTTGTTGTTGGAATTTTAGTGGTCTTCTTACTACGAGTTCATATGTGCCCACCATGTATTTCTAACTATTTATTCAACAAGTTGAATCCTTACTTTTTCCCAGGCCTGTGTTGGACATTGGGGATACAGCTGTGAACAAGGCTGAAATGATCCTTGCCTTTGTGGAACTTATAGTTTAGTGTGAAAGATGCATTAAATAATTATATGCTTAATTATCAAGGTGATGGATGGTATAAAGAAATACAAGATGGAGTGAGAATACATAACAGGAGGACCCAGGCTGGTCTATGGCAGAGGTTGGCAAATTCCAGCCCACTGCCTGTTTTTATAAATAACATTTTATTGGAACACAGCCACATTCATTCTTTTATGTGTTGTCTGTAGCTGCCTTCCTACCACGATGGTGGAGTTGAGTCACTTCCACAAAGATGATAAGGCCTATACACCTAAAATATGTATTACCTGGCCTTTTACAGAACAATTTGCTAACTCCTGGTCTGATGGGTCAAGGAGGGCTTCCCTTGGGAACTGATGTTTTAAGTAGGACTTAAAGGTGAGTAAGTGTTAGGTGTGCTAAGGCTTCTAAGGAGAGAGCCTTCTGGGCAGTGACAGTAGCCAGTGAAGGTCCTGGAGTGGAAAGAAGCATGTGCTTTTTGAAGCACTGACAGAACCCACCAGTGGAGCTGGCGTGCAGTGAGCTCCACCAGCTGACACTGGAGAGGAGAGGATATATGTCAGACAGGGCCTCAGAGACCATATTCATCCTCAGAGTGTGGCATGCAATCAGAGAGCCTTATGCAGGGCACAGAGATGCACAGATAACCAGAGGTGCATTTGAAAACGAGTGCTGAGTGTAGCGTGGAGAACGAGTTGGAAGAGGCACGCGTGGACATCGGGAGGCTGAGCAGGGGGCTGTGCTGGTGACTTGGATGAGCGTGGTGTTGGGAAAGGATGAAACTCAGCAGATGCCAGACATGGTTACAGGACAGAAAGGACAGAACGACTGGGTGGGGTGGCTGCATACAGCTGGGGCGTTGGGAATGCCATGTATTGAGGCGGCATCATGAGCACGGAAGGCTTTTTGGAGACGGTAAGTTCAGGTTTGACCATGTTGGGTTGGAAGTGCCTTTACAGACATCCGAGTAGAAGTGTCAGGGAGGCGGTTGGAAAAGTCAGTATTGGGAGCCGTTAGCATGATGGTGCCAATGCCGGCATTCGAAGATCCAACTGGAGGAGGAGGAACTGGCAGGAAGACGAGAAAGAAAGTGGTCAGAGGTTGGACCAGTGTGCCTTCCAGGAAGCCAGGGGTGGAGAGTTTGTGGAAGTGATCGCCTGTGTTGAAAGCTGCCGAAAGGTGAGCAAGGTGAGGACTGACAGTTGTGCGTTGGATTTAGTGAGCTGTGACTGGGTATGTAGGCTGAGGAGTGACTGTGGGTAATGAGGAAAGGGAGAAACCTGGGGTAGAAAATCTTGAGAAGTTTGGCTGTGAAGAGAGAGAGTGTAGAAGCCGTACGGAGGATGTGAGGTGGAAGGAGGACTGAAGAGGGGAGAGACTGAAGCTGCGGGGAGGGACAGGGTATAGAGCAGTGGTCCAGCCTCTGTGCATCAGGACCACCTGTGAGCTGTTTGTGAAACAGGGATGCCAGCACCCCTCCCCTCCCATTGGTTCCATTGGTCTTGGGTGGAGACCGGGTGTACTGTGTTCCAGAGGCTCTCCAGGTGCTTCTGATGCACAGCCAAGGTTGAGAACCAATGGGAGAGAACAGAGGTTCTCAAACCGTGGTCCCCAGGCCAGCAGCTTCAGCATCACCTGGGAACGCGTTTGAAATGCAGATTCTCAGGCCCCACATGGGGATGCAAGTGCACGCTGAAGCTTGAGAACCACTGCTGTAAAGGCTGGTCTACACTCTCAGAAGTCAGAACTGTGTAAAACCACCTGCTACGTGTCTCCTGGGCTTTCCTGAGTGTCTCAGCCCCCATTTCTCCAAGCCTTGTGCGTTTTTAAGAGTATTTAAAACTATATTTAAACTGTGCTTAAAATGGCATTTTAAACTGTATTCAATCCTCAAAAAGAGTCCATAACCCTGCATTCTGTCTCAGTTAAAATTATATTTGGATATTTGAGGGAAACAATACTGTCCAGAGCCATGTGATCTGAGTCCTAGTTCCAAACTCACTTCAAAAGGATATTCTGAAAAGCTGGCAGGTAGTTAAGATGGGATCTAACCTATCTAATCTCATTTGCTCTGAAATACCACTAAAACTATATATAGTAGAGGGATTTTAAAAAGTCATCAGTTACTCCAAGGTAGGAAGCCCAGAAAGCGAAACAAGAGCAATCAGATTCCAGAAGCTGGAAAACAGAAGAGTGGCAACTGACAGAGCTGGAACCAGCAGTGGGGGTCACTGAGGAATAAGTCTCCAGTGCTTATGCTGCAGGAGCCTCCAAGACTCAAGAATGGGCCGTTCCAGATGTCCCCAGAGTGGGGGAAGGGTGAAGGGGAGGTGGGGCTAAAATTGTTGAGACTGGGCAAAAAAAGCTGAGGAGCAGTTAGAGCCCAAGCGGTCCTCCCCGACCCTACTCAGAGGTTTCCCTTCCTGGGTAGAGGTCTGGAAGTTTCTTCCATGGAGTGGTAGACAGAAGGTCTTGGAGTGCGGGCTGCTGCCCAATCCTCATGGAGGATGAGGGGCTGCATGCTGCATGCCGAGGATGGAGAGATGGAGGGGGTGGTGGAGGTCCCCAGAGGGCGAGAGTCCCGCTGTGTCCGTGAGCACACAGGCCAGAAGAGCAGGTTCCCGTGCCAGACGTGGGGTCGAGTCGTTTCAGGGCCAGGTATGCTGCTGAGAGTGGACAGTTCAGGTGGAGGGAGAGGGTTGTTGGAGGTGAGGAGGTCCAGGAATTGAGACGCAACGTGTTGGGTGGGCCACGCATGCTCTTCAGATCACCCAGAGCAGCTGCAGGAGGAGGGTCGAGGCAGGGACCACAGCCGGGAGCTGTCCTGGGGCACAGTGAGGGCGGGCAGTCCTGTGAGCCTTCGCTCTGTGGTCTCAGGTGAAGCTGGAATTAGATGTGGACTTGGGTGGCCTTCCCACCGTGTTCTTAACCAAATATTTGATTCTCATCATTTTAAACATTTATGGAAATGCTAAACATCCAGGTGTTTACAGTTTCTGTTTACTTTTAAATTGTAATTTCCAATGCAGAATGGCCTCACATAGGACAGAGTGTTGTAAGACTAGGACTCTGCACCCTCATGTGGGGCCCTTCTGGCTGTGGGGCTGAGGAGGGTTCTAGGTGAACCTCGCGGTGTGTGTCGGGCTGAGGTTAGACCTGCGCCCTCTGCACTAGGGTGTGAGGCCGAGCAGTAGAACTTGAGTGGTGGGGTCCCTCAGGGTTGAAGGTTCTGGGGGGTTCTGGAGAGGTAAGGAGAGTGGTACCGAGGCCTTAACAAAGCATGTCGCACGGATTACTGTTTGTTTGTTTTTTCCTTTTCTCTCATTGAAGGAGAGGTGATACATGGGTATTCCATGGTCAAAAGTTGAAATTCTACCCAATGTTGTAGTCTGTGTGAACTAGTTACATGTCCTAAAATCACAGGTTTAAAAAAAAAAAAAAACCAAAAAACCAAAAACAAGCGCATCTCCAGCTTTGGGTTAGTGAATATTCTGTCACCAGTTCTCACTTCTGGTTTGGCCTTTTCCGTTCCAGCTCTACTACCAGGTCTTAAACTTCGCCATGATCGTGTCTTCTGCGCTTATGATCTGGAAGGGCCTGATCGTCCTCACTGGCAGCGAGAGCCCCATCGTGGTGGTGCTGAGGTGGGTCCCGCAGCCGCCCTGCTGCTGCCCGGGATCCAGGAGCAGCACGGACAACCCAGACTCGGTGTTTTAATTGCATAACACTTTAGCGTTTTCTTTATTGATACCTATTTTGAGACGGTTTCATTATTTTTTCTGGCTTTTGTCGAAGAATCTTTTTTTCAGTAGACATTTTGGGCCTTTAATCATGTTGGATGTTCGTGGTCCAGCACAATATGATTTACTATCGTGTTTTAATCCATGTTAAATGACATTTTAATAAGATAGCAATAATGCAATATGTGTGTACACATTGTTTTTTAAACGTAACTAATTTAAAGCTCTTACTTGGTTCTCTTTGTATACCGGGCAGGCAGGGAGTCTGTGTCCCCAGTGGTCAGCATGGTGTCTGGTGTTTTCTCAGGCTTCTTCAGCGGTGCTGTGATAGTTGACTCCTTTCTTATCAATACTCTCAAGACTCTTACTCTTAGAAAGCACAGCAAATTCATCTTAGAAAAGTTTATACTTTAACGGCCCAGAGCCATGAAGTCATCCAAGGGGAGAAAGTTAACAACTTGAAATTAAATAGCATGTTTGCCAGCCACGAGGTGCTTGGAGATGCTCTGCCTCCTATGTCTTAGAATGTGAGTCCTCCTGTGGTGGGAGTGGAGCCCCTCTGTTCCACAGGGGGAGTGGGGGCTGTAGCGGTGATCTGGGCAGGGTCACTGCTGGCCAGAGCAGAAGAACCAGCACGCAGGTTTCTTGGCTCCCAAGCCAGTGCCCTTTCCCTCCTCTGGGCCCCGCTGCCACATGATGGGGGGACAGCTCTGGCCTGGGCTTCCCTGGGCCGCCCTTCTGTGGCTGGCCAAGGGGCTGCTTCTAGAGATGCAGCGTCTTCATAAACTTAGGAGCCTGAGGATGGCGTAGCTCACACACAGAGCTGAGGGGGCCTCTAATTCACTGGTGTTTACACAGTGCTCCCGGGGTGCCCGAGGGTCCAGGTGGATGGCTTCGGAGGGAAAGGGGACCAAGCTCACGGGCTGTAGACATCTTAGCCTTGCTTCAGTTGTAACAGTTCCACTGTTATGTATTTTATGTGAAGATTTCATCTGAAGGAAGGATTTTAAGGCTTTTGAAAAAAAGAAAAAATTAAACCCCTTGAATTCACATGGGCTCTGTCACTCAATAAATAAGGAAGCTGAGGTCCAATGAGGCCAAGTTGCTTGCATCTCACAATGACTTTCGGCAGAGTCAAAACTTGGGCCGAGGTGTTTCGGCCCTTCTTCAGTCGCACAGGCGCGCTTGCATGCAGAGATTATTGTGAAATTGCAGTATATGGGGACTTTTTTTTTTTAAAGCATCCTTTACAATTCTAAAGCATTATGGTTTGTCAGCATAAGCTGTTGACATCACGAGGGATGTGTGACCTTGGGGAACACAGACCTTGGGGGAGTCCCCGGCCCTTGAGGAAAGCAAGTGTAAGTTGTTATTAGTGAAACATTTCAAGGAACTGCCTTCCTAATGGGGCATGAGAGTGACTCAGTGCCAAACTTCAGTTCACACTTCCTGCCTCTGAGACTTGTCCTGGGAGGTTTTTTTTTTTTTAAACTGAGATCCTTGTTATCACAGACCAAGGTGGTTTTCTAGAAACTTCTTTGCACTGCATGTCTTCAGAAATTTTTTCGAAGAAGTAAAGATAAAGCAGTAGATGAAGAAATCATCCTCAGTATTTTAGCCATCACTGGCTTTTACTTCAAAGAGTCCACATTTTTCTTAGTTCTTTTTCTACCCGATACAAACTGCAGAGGGGCCCATTTTCATACTCGGATCCAAGAAGAAATTGCTCCCTTTCTTGCTGTCATCACCTGAGTGGTGAGCAGGAAACCTCTGTGGCTTGTTTTATAGCTTGTAGACCTGCCTGACTGTTGATGAAAGGTGACATGCCAAGTGGTATGTTTGGTGTATTCTTTATAAGTTGAAATGTTCACCAGGTGTACTTCTGATGTGACTGTGTTTCTTTCCAGTGGCAGCATGGAGCCAGCCTTTCACAGGGGCGACCTTCTGTTCCTAACCAATTTCCGGGAAGACCCAATTAGAGCTGGTGAAATCGTGGTTTTTAAAGTTGAAGGACGAGACATTCCAATAGTTCACAGAGTAATCAAAGTCCATGAAAAGTAAAGAGGCTTTACTTCTCTTTGATTTTGTTTTGTAGACAAAACTGTGGATGGTTTGAATGGTTGATTAGAAAGTAGCAAAAACACTAGATTATGTTCTGAGCTTTACCATTTAGTAATTGGGTGACTTTGGACCTGCCGCTTATTAACTCAGGCTGTAAGATGGGAATGATAATACTTGACCCATAGTAACTCACAGGGTGATTATGAGAATGAAATGAGCTGATGTTTACTAAAGCTCTTGAAAACCTTAAATTGCTGCACCATGTAAGGTGGAATGTATTCTTGCATAATAGTTATTTGAAGGTCTCAGAGAAAATCAAATCTCATAATAGAGATAATTTTGGTAAGAGAAGTATCTTCTGAAATGCAGAAAGCTACCTGTTTCTCAATGTCACGTTGGACCAACTGGCATTCTCAGCAGTAATATTAGCCCTGGATGAATAAAAATTCCTTTCCCCAACTCATCCCATGATTTGGTCATTGCATATCCTGCATTAATTCTCCCCTGCCCCCACAAACAGCTTTGCCTTTCCCTTAAATGTCAGTGATGACTTATTAAGACGCTTCTTGGGAACCAGAAACAATTACTTCTAGCTCAAATATATTAAGTTTCTGTGAGAGAGTACAGTCACGTGATTAGTGAAAATGTTACATTTTATATACTTGGTTATTCATTTACCTTTATGTAGTTTAGTGTAGCATTTTACCTGTATGAGTTATGGGATTAAGATTAGGTTTGTATATTTGTGTTTTTTAAATAATGGAGGATTTCTCATCCTCTGTGTGCATGTGTTTGTGTGTGTGTCTGTGTGTGACTATTTGTACGTTTCTGGTATGAGATTCTTATTCCATTCACTGCTTCCAGGTGTTCCCGGAAGATGTTTGATACTTAAAATATTCACTTCATTTTACTTTAGACATTAGAATGACCCTGTTTCAGTTTGTGTTAATACACTGGTGCTGTGTTAACATTTCCTCTTTAGTAGTACTTGTTAACTTACTGATGAAGAAATATGCTCAGTCATGATGTGACAGAACGCTCATCTGATTTTAAAACAAGTTTCCAGAGATGAGAAATTGTTCAAAATTGAGAAATAATGATCCTTTGCTGTAATTTACATGAATTTTGAGGGGTGGCCCGGATTTTTATTCTCTTGATTTCTTTTTAACCATCACTGTAAATCAGCTCGCTCCTTTTGGCATGGTTTCAAATCTTCTTGGGCTTTTAATATTTTATCAGATTATTTAGTGCCCTTTGTTATTTGTCTTATTGAAAAAGACCCCTCTATAATGCTGTAGTATCGTGTTTCTAGTATCAAGGCTGTGTAAGCACCAGTTTAGAGTGTTTAAAATGAATCCCACCTGTCTCTTTTTTTAACATAGTGGTTTTATGCTGGTTGTAGTTCCTGTTTGTTTGCAAACTGGATTGTATGCCACTTCACTCAGTGGTGAAGGAAATGAGGCTCACACATTTGGTAAGGAAAAATAGGTTTGAGGAGAGCTAAGAGCACGCTTATGTTTGAATTACCTTGTGCTCAAGGCTGTATAATCTGGGACCAAGTTCACGTGTAGAGTGAAGAGGACTGTAGTCGTGTTGACCAGTTGGTCCATGAGGACTAAGAATGGTTGAGAGCAGTGCTGGAGCTCATCATTGCCTTCCTGGTGCCCTTGAGCTTTGCCACGCTTTTTGGTTATCAGGGTAACTTAAGTGCTTTAGAATTTAAGTCCACAAAATCGTCATTAGATGTGTGCTTTAGTTGAATGGTTATCTGCCAGCAAGCATCTGAAACCAAGAAAGATCAAGTTATCTTTGACGCTTTTCTCAATGCCCACATCTGCCTGTAAAGTGTTGGCCTAGCCAATATTTTTCTGATGATGCTGTGCTGAAAATAATTTCTGAAAGGACATTGTTTTGCTTTCCAGAGATAATGGAGACATCAAATTTCTGACTAAAGGAGATAATAACGAAGTTGACGACAGAGGCTTGTACAAAGAAGGCCAGAACTGGCTCGAAAAGAAGGATGTGGTGGGGAGAGCCAGAGGGTGAGTGAGGATTAACTTTTAAGTTATATAGAAGATCCAGAAACCAGCAAAATATTTAGAAACAAAGAAGCCGAGGTGAATAGAATTATTCATTACAACGATTATATGTCGGGAGAATTGTAGGCAGTTCTACTTCGTACTGTGAAGACTAAACAAAATTCAGAACTTCCTAAGGACCTAAAGTCTAAAGCTGAATGCAAGTAAGCTGTCTATATCATGGATTTAATTCTATTTTTGAAATAAATCCTCACCTCAAGATTAGTTATTTATAAACAACAATTACAAGAATTCCTTTCAGAAATAACTACCATTTAGCATTGTGATGAATAGTCTAGATATTCCTTGTACCTACACAGATGTGTGTATGCATATATAGTACGTAATTTTATATAGAAGAGTTTTTTTTTCACCCGACAGAAAGTTGCAAATACCTTTCTGTGTCAAATCTATACCTATATCTTTTTGAACGGCTGCATGCTGTTCTTCTGAGAATCGTGATTTACTTCACTAGTCCTCTTTTGGTAGACATTTAGATGATTCCCTGGTCTTTACTACTAAGAAAAGTTCTGTGATGAATGTTTTAATACCCATCTTTGCATAATTGTACCAGCCACGTGTTCTGCTTCTGACTGACACCGCAGAGTCTCTCCTCTTATTAAATATCAAAAAAGGCGATTCTTCCCCTCTCTTGGTGACCCTTTTTATGCTTAACCCTTGCTAGAAATGTCTTTACTGAAATCCCACTGGCTGTGTAGGGCTGGAGATCACAGGTGACCGTTTTCCAAGACAGCTTTATTCGTCAGCTTGTAGTTTAAGGCCTCTTCCTACCCCTTTTCTCCCTCCGCTTACCTTCTAACCATTTTTACTGTATTGCATTCCCACCTGAATATCTGCAGGGAGATAAGAGAGACCTGAAGCTGGTCAGTCCTGTGTTTTTAGACACTCTGGTGAGAGGCTCTGTGTAAGCGACAGGTCGAAGCTGCTGATTTTAAAGCAGACTGGAGGGCACCAGGGGGTGTTACCTTGTTTCCCATCCGTGACGTGACTGAGACTTGGGGCAAACTGATTCCATGTTGACATTAATTTTGTCAGCTTAATCATTGGCTGGTTTATGCTGGCTGATTATCTCTGGGACCATAGTCATGTTTGGGTATAACTTATGGGATTCACATTTGTATTCTCTGCCCACCCAGCTTGTCTGTTACATCTGAACAGCGCTGTGCAGTGAAGATGATAAGGATGCCTTCAGTTACAGACTAATCATTCATGTGCTTTCAAAGCTCTCTCTCACAGCTGTTTATGTATAGGTTGTCTGAATCTTCTCTACTAAGAAAAATTAAGAACTTGATTTGTGAAAGTTGCCCATTCTGTTGTACAAGTGGCTCAGCTAATTATTTTCATTCTGTTACGGTGAAATGCAGCAAGTGAAGACAAGTAGCATCTCTGGCTCCTGATTTGCCTTCTTAAAAAATTGTCCTGGCTGTTAGCTCTGATGCTTTTTATTACTAAGAAAGCCTTTTGAGACAGGAGTGAATATTGTTTTCATGGCCCCAATCAGTGGTGTTCCCAAGGAAGACTGTTTCCTAATTCTGATTTATAGTGTTTTCAAGTATTGCTATCATTATATGACAGACACTTTTTACATTTCTGGCTTTTTATCCCACAATTTAGGTTTTTACCATATGTTGGTATGGTCACCATAATAATGAACGACTATCCAAAATTCAAGGTAGGAATTTATGTGTATGTCTAATATTGGCTCTTTTACACGTGCAGCTGTAAAGATGCAGTCTGTTTTAAATGTTTTGCTGGCTAATTCTTCTGCAGAGTATTTGTAGTTAACTACAAATTAATATAATCATTTAAATTATCGATTTTAAACTATTGAAAGTAATTATTGAAGGTAGCTACTTCCACCTTTTACGTTTATGTAGTGTGTTCTAAAATAGCACCTGTATGTTTTTTGCTTTTTATTCTGGAAATCTTTAAACATACAAAAAAAGTAGTACGGTAAGCCCAGTAATGCTTATCTCCCAACTGCACCAAAAATAGTATCCACGTTTTTTTTTTAATCACTTGAAGCACAATAGGAAACCTACCCAGGAATGAGTAGTACCTTAGCCGCGCTTGCTGGGGTGTGATCCTTGGTGCATCAATATATTTGGGGGTTTTAACTGTCGTGTGTTATTGAACAGCTCGTTTGGAGAACAAAGCATGGGGAAGAGGTCATCTTTTGATTCTGCCCTCCGTCCACTGTGAACCAGACTTTATGTGAATACATTTATAGACCAAATTTGTTTGTAGCCCTCACGGTAATTTTGCACTGTGTTTTCTTTACAGTATGCTCTTCTGGCTGTAATGGGTGCATATGTGTTACTAAAACGTGAATCCTAAAAAGAAAAGCAGTTCCTGGGACCAGATTGAAATAAATTCTGTTGAAAAAGAGAAAAGCTAATATATTTGAAATGTTCCACTTTCTGTATAAAAGGAAACAATGTGGAGACGTTTTTTGTCTTGTTTGAATAAATGATTCATCAGTGAAGGTTGTTTTCTTTTGTGGACTCTGATTTGAATGTGCGCAGTCTCTCTGCCTCTTAAACCGAGCTTGAGGGTCTGCAGCGCTTCGGGAATCAGGCAGGCCGTCTCTGGGCCTGGCCTGCTAGTGGGACAGCGCGTCATCCAAACGCGATAGAGATGTAACATCTGAGTTTCAAAAATGAAATTCTTTGCATAGCATTTCCAGGGGAAACAAACGGGCCCTTAAAGGAAAATGATTTTTTATTTATTGAAGTGCAGTCTGATAAACGAATAAAGCCTAAAACCTTTTTAGAATAAGGGTGTAATCTGCTTTGTTTTTGTGTTTTGGTGTATCTTGAGGTGGCTGGATAAATTGTTTCAAAAATGTTTGATAAATTGCAACAACAGTGCACACTCCTTGACCAACTGCAAAAAGCACAGAAGGGTAGAAGAGCCGTGTCCCTTTTCCCCTCTGTCTCTTCTCCATTTCCCAGGGATCTCCACTATTATAGTTTAGTTTCTTTATCTTTGCACTACACACAGTCCTGCATATAAAATAGGCCTTCATTAAGTCATTTATCAGACCCTCATATCCCAGGCGCTGCCTCAGGTGCTGGGGATACTGAGTCCCAGCCCGGACGGAGGTTACAGTGTAGTTGGAGGAACAGGTGATAAACTAATTTCAGGAGGGACGGTTGCTGTGGGAAAGAAGCCGTGAGGGCGCTTTTCGTGTGGGTCTGGGAAGACCTCTGAGGCGGGGACGTGGAGCAGAGTTAGAAGAAATGAGAGGAAGGGACTTCCCTGGTGGTCCAGTGGTTAAGACTCTGTGCTTCCACTGCAGGGGACGAGGGTTCAATCCCTAGTCGGGGGACTAAGGGCCAAAAAATCCCCCAAACACTCCCAGGGACACCATTGCTGCTGGGGCCCAGACCACACTGCAAAGCGATAAGGGAATAAAAACGAGGCCAGTGGTGTTTTCACATGCTCTCCTCAGTTCTGCCAAAATGTTGTCGTTTCACTGAACAATATGAGGTTGACATCCTTTTCAGTCAGAACTTAGAAATCTACCTCATTCTTTTAAGTTTGTCCAATTCCGATCTAAGAATTTAGAATCCCTCCAGGTCACTTAACCACCTATGGGCCTTGAGCATAATGTACCTCAGCCTCGAATGGAGGGTGAGAACAGCTGTCAGCAGCCTGTGTGTCCCCAGGAATTAGAGATGATTCCTCAGCCCGATGCTGCCCATGTACACAGTTCACACTCAGTACGCGTCACCCACGGTTACGTGTGTGTTCCTCTTCGGCATAACCTGTGCCTTGACACACCTGTATAGTCACTTTCCCAGACGGAACTCTGATTTGGTGAAGATCAGCAGGAGTGATCCGTGGGCGGCAGCCTGCCCTTTAATCCTTTATCTCTGCTAAAATAGGCTGTGGCAACAAGAATGGACCTCATCCTGTTGAAATCAGCAAAGTGAAAGAAAAAGATTTACAGGGTACGTTCTAAAACCATTATTCTCTTGTGCCTTTTAATAAACTCGTTTTTTAAGGAAAAAGACATTTTTCTTCCTTGAACTAAAAGTGGAATTTCAAAATGTTGGGTCAAGACTTTATTTTATCATCTTCCTGGGTATCTGTAGTTGGTTAATATAAAATTTAAAAAGCGCCTTAATGTGGCTAAGCTTTTCGGCAATCCTTTGAATATGCCTCACATTCTGAAACAAATTTTACAGAGACATCTAAGAACCCAAACGTGGTTCAGCCAGAGCTATTTCATTGTGGCTCGTTAGAAAGCATGGTCTCTTGGCCTTTTAGAGGCTATTGGTCTTTATCAAATGGAAGTGATGGGAGTTAATGCTGAGTCGAAGCTCTTTTATCTGTAGGTCTCAGTGGCAGCCTCAGTGTCTGGAACGAGAACCAGGCCGGTATCCGGGCAGGCAACACTAGCCCTGCCACATGGCGTGGATTCACCGGGGAGAACCTCTTGCTGGGAGCTTCTGTATGCTTCTGGGACCCATTTCTCACATGGTTGAGCAACTGCTTTCCCACTTCACAACAGCTTAGAAGCCTGAAGGTGAAGGTATCTGGCGGACACTGGCCAAGCTAGTAATACCCACAGAGAAGGGAGAAGACCAAGTATAAAAAACAGTGGAAGGATTTCAAGACACCACCTAGTGGAGGGACAGACAGCCCATGTTCCAGCTTATGAAGGCTTCAGTGATACACAAGGACACTTACATAGACGTTAAATGGTGTTTGCTATACTGTGTTTTAAGATCTATTTAGGCTTCTATCAAAAATTGGGAATTTTCTACTATGGAATTAAGCTTCAGTTTTTTAAAAGGTTAGTGGTAGAACCTCTGATTTCCCAACCCACAGGTCTTAGTCCTGCCTTTCCCCTCTGAAAATGAATGTGTTAGTCCTATGCATATACTAGACACACCCACACACACCCCACAACAACCAGATTGTGGGCTCTAAACTACTCTATGAAAATTTTGGACCTGCTACTGTCCCCAGCAAGCAAGGATGGACAGAGGACGCATTCTTGCGAAGTGGAAGAAGTCTGACCATTTTAAGTAAGCCAGGTAGAAAGCTCTTTAAATAAAGCAAAGCCAGGCTGGGCATCTGCTCTATCGAAACCTCCTCAGGTGACTCATGCAGCCAGGGTTGAGGACCTCTAAGAAACATCCGCACAGATTAGCCAGGAGGAAATGTGATTAGGATGCTTGATTGTTCACATCTTCCATTTCGTCTTCGTGAAGTCATTTGCGGATTGCATGGTAGGAAAAAAACCAGAAATGTACTGTATCTATGTGCCACCCTCTCCCCTCCATTTCCCACACCAGACTGATGGTAGCATCTCAATTAATGGTCATCTGGTTTCTGCTTCAGTACCTCGTCTTACCAAATAGCCTTTAGCCCAGCGCACTGGTCGATCAGTTTAGTCTCGTCCTGAAAATCCGGGCAGAGGTTCAGCAGTGGGTTCAGCAGTTCCTTCAGTTTCCAACGAGAGGCGTGGGATGGGTGGGGTGCAGTAGAAAGAGGGATCTGGAGTCACACTGGGGTTTAAGCCTTGCCTCTGCCTACTGGATATGCAGTTTTTAACTAATTGAGACTCAGTTTCCTTATCTCCAGAATGAGTGTCAAGGTGGGTGCAGGGTTTATTAGATACTTGGTTTTCATCAAACAGGGCTTTACCCTTTCTTCCTCAGGATCACTGGAGCTTGACTGCTTAGGATTTGTTTATTTTTTAGCTCCCAAATCCTCTTGAACAGGGGTCCCTAACTTGTGGGATCTAATGCCTGATGATCTGAGGTAGGCCTGATGATCTGAGGTAGAGCTGATGTAATAATAATAGAAATAAAATGCTCGATAAATGTAATGTGCTTGAATCATCCCAAAACCATCCCCCTCACCCCCAGTCCTTTGGAAAATTGTCTTCCACGAAAACAGTCCCTGGTGCCAAAAATGTTGGGGACCGCTGCTCTTAAACACTCTTCCCTATCATTTTTGGCCATGGCTTCTGCCTACTTTTCTCTGGATTTTAAACCTGCTTCCCTGCACTGTTGCAGACAGGGACATTTGCCCCCAGAGCCTCTGCTTTTAGCCACATGAAGCTTCAGGAAGATGCAGGAGAGGGGAAGGCCCTTTGCCATGCGCCATAGGTGGCGAAGCCTTCTGTTACAGAGTTTTCTCTGGGCTTCTTCCCTTCAGTCCTCACCCAAACATTACCCACTACATGCCTCTCATCAGGGGTAATTGTCTCCCCACAGGTGTTTAGCTTTTGCCATACAGCAGGAATTTTTTTGGAACAATTTAGAGCAGTTTTAGGTCCACAGCAAAATTGAGTAGAAAGTACTAGACATTTCTCCCCACCCTCACAAACACACAACCTCCCCTACTATCGAAGCCCCACCCCGCAGCATAGTAGTATATTTGTTACGTTTATGAACCTACATTACACAAAGTTATCACCCAAAGTGCATAGTTTACATCAGAGTTCACTCTTGTCGTTGTATACCTTATGAGGTTTGACAAATGTATACTGACATGTACTCACCATTGTGGTATCATACAGAATAGTTTCACTGCCCTAAAAATCCTCTGCCTATTCATCCATCCCTCCTCCTACCTATTCATCCATCCCTCCCCCTACCTGTGGCAACAACTGATGTTGGTCCTGTCTCCAAAGTTTTGCCTTTTACAGAATATAAAACAAGCTACAACAAAACAAAAAGGAAAATCCTCTGGGCACACTCTCTACTCCACTCCTCAATGTTCTTGGGTTCTTTCAGTTCCTCTGGGGGCCCAGGTGTCCTCTCTGGGGTCTCATGCCCTGAGGACACAGCTCCTGAATGAATATGCAAAAAATAGTAACTAACAAGGGCTTGTTGTCTACCTCTCAGGAGTCTTTACATTTTAGTGGTGAGCTTGTGAAAAAGCTCAAGGCCTTACAATGGGGTCATTACAGATGCCCTGATAGCTGAGGTAGACAAATTGGGGGTGTGCAGGAGTGGGAGTTCCCCAAGTCTTTGGACTGAAACTTTTGTTTTCGCTGCAAGGCAGGGATCGGGTCTGCGTTGATGCAGTGCCTTGCACGGCTGCGCATGCTCACAGCTTCCACTTCCCACGACCCCCTGAAGATGGGCTTATGCAAAACGCCTGCCACCCACCCACCCACATGTGTGCAGGTACGTGGCTTTTGATGGATTAGCTCATTTAAAATTTCAGTCTGAAATTGGTTAAATAAAAAAATCAAAATAACACATTTGTATCATTCGGGCAAGTGATACGAATTTACAAAATGAGAATCCCAGCGGGGACTCTGACAGCTAAAATGTAAAAGGGAGATTAAGGGGTTTAAGAGGAAATTTGGAAATACAAAAAGCCAAGGATAAACAGTCCGGGAGAAGCAGTGAGCGGAGTGCTGCACAGCTGCTGAGTTCTTACCGGCTCTGAGCTGGGCGCCCTGGGCCCTCAGGGCTGGGGGAGCCACACAGGGTCCCCTCCAGGGCCATGTTGAGTTTTCCCAGCAGAAATGCCTCTCACTTGCACCCAGGCCCTGTGGGCCACCAGGACCTAAACTCTTGGAGCCTCCAATGCATTTTGGAGCCGCGTTCTCCTTCCCTCCATCACAATTTCCAGTTTTTGCCAAGTGGGGTGTTAGAAAGAGGCCAACTGTGGAGAGGAAGCAGCTAGAGGAGGCCTAGAGGTCTGCATTTCTAAATTTAGTTTCTGTGTTTTTCTAAGTTTGCCTTCCTCAGTGGTTTTCAGTCCTGGCCGCCCCTTAGAGCCATGTGGGCACTTGGAGTGATCAGGGTTTCTGGGTCCCATCCCACATCATTCAAAGGAGAGTCCTTGCAGGTGGGACCCAATGGTGCAGTTTTAAAGCTCCCAGGTGACTCCAGTGGGCAGCTGGCGGCTTGCTGCCTTGAGAGCGGCTTCCTCACCCTGCATGGGACAGGGTGTCCATGAAGCAGCTCAGGAATTCCTTTTGTGGAGGATATTTCTAGGGCAAGAGATCCCTGCATCCCAGCCCTCTCAGTTGCCAGAATGTCTGAGAACCTGCCTTTTACCACAGGCAAATGCCTTTCCTGGAGAGCCGCCTTCTTCACCCGCCTCCTCCTTGGAGCTATCTTGCCAAATCCCTCCCTGCCTACAGCAGTCAGCATCTGGGAAGGGTACTCGGGGAGGTGTGTGGAGAAGATGGGGGCCAGCGAGGGGGCGGGTAGAGAGGAGGGAGATGGGCACTTTGTTCCCTACCCATTTAGGTGCCCCTAAGCCACTACATCTCAACCCTTGACTGTGCCTAGAAATCTCCTGGGAATCGTGCTAGAATGCCGATTCTGATTCAGGCGGCCCAGGGCGGGGTCTGAAATTCTGCATTTCTAACAAGCTCCTAGGCTGATGCTGTTGGATGGTCATCTCACTTAGAATAACAAGGCTCTAGGATGCTACTTCACCCCATTCTTGGAAGTTTTTGGGGTTTAAACTTGGATGAAGCCGGGTTAGATGGCTTCATAGGTTAGCAGATCAGGAATGAGGGGACCCTGGGTCCTTACTGGGGGTGGGATGAGACTATACTGATTTGCCTCAGATGAGGCTGCTGGCTTGACACTACCCTAGACTAGAGCCTCCTCTCCTAACCAGGTGACAGAATTGTGACCTCATCCACAGAAAATCAACCTCGACCTCGAGGCAACATAGAAAGCCCTCTTCCTGCCCATGCCCTCTGTGACTGCCCATTTAAGGCCACCATCTGCACTCACGGTGACCTGATTATACTGGAATCACCCGCTCTCACCTTTCCCTCCACCACGTGCCAGTTCCTACCCTTCCTGTTTCCTTAAAAGCTCCAGGAAAGATCATAGGAGGTAATGTACATAAAGTCTCGCGCTGAGAGTGGAATGTGAATAAAATAATTTGCTTGAATATTCTGCTCAATATTTCCAAAGCACCAGCATCAGAACGCAGTGGTGTCATTTAACTGGAAATATTCAGCAGGGCCCCTTGCTGCAAGCATCTCCGTGACAGCTACCACTAAAAGGATTTCTTTGATTTCATTTCTTTCCAAAACACTGCCTTTCTTAGCTGCTGAGTTTTCAGCCACTTGCTGTCTTCCCAGTAGTTCTTCATTCAGCCATTTCCTCCGCGGAGGAATTAGGCAAGACCTGGCGACTCTCTGAGGAAGGCTGCAGCTATTCGCGTCTCTAACCACAAGGAAATGACTACTGACAGCTCCAAGTAAAGCAGAAATATTAAGAATGATGGGTGAAGTTCCTGTACCAGGAGAAAATGGAACATTAATAAAAAGTATTAAAAGCCAGAGCATAGCAATACACTGTAGGTTATGAAACCATGTTTAAATCTGCATGAAAGTTGTTTGCCTTTGTCCCTTGGAATTTGCAGAAGTGCGCTAGGTTTCGATTGGCTTGTTCAGGATTCTTTGACTATGATGGGTCAATATATTCCACTTCTAATTTCCTTATATTATTGTCTCCCAGAAACACCGGCTCCATCTCCATTTAAAAATTTTGCGAAGAGACAAGTAAGTTGCACATTTAGGAACTGATTATCCTGACTGTAAGTGGTCCAAAGATTTGAATTTTCCTGCTGCCTGCTGCTGGCTGATGTATGCAAATGGAGAAAAATGAAGGGAGATGAAACTCAAGTCAATATATTTTGTACTTGTTAAAAGTTCTGGTGGGAAAAATGTGGGGGTGAAGAATACCAAGGTTACTCTCTGTCAACTCAAGGCATCCAGTTTCCCTATGGTGGATGCAAACCTTTTTCTGCACCGCTGATTGGGTGACATTGGTGACTTGCATACTTGTTGTGAATCTGTTATAGCTGGAGGCTGCACATCAGCACAGCAGTAACAAACTATTCTCTTTTAATTTTTTTTTTTTTTACGTGGACCATTTTTAAAGTCTTCATTGAATTTGTTACAATATTGCTTCTGTTTTATGTTTTGGTTTTTTGGCGGTGAGGCATGTGGGATCTTACCTCTCTGGTCAGGGATCAGACCCACACCCCCTGCATTGGAAGGCAAATTCTTAACCACTGGACCACCAGGGACCGTTGGGTCTTCATGGCTGCGTGCGGGCTTTCTCTGGTTGTGGCGAGCAGGGGCTACTCTTCGATGTGGTGCGCAGGCTTCTCATTGCGGTGGCTTCTCTTGTTGCAGAGCACAGGCTCTAGGCACGCAGGCTTCAGTAGTTGTGGCACATGGCTTCAATAGTTGTGGCTTGTGGGCTCTAGAGCACAGGCTCAGTTGTTGTGGCGCACGGGCTTAGTTGCTACGTGGCATGTGGGATCTTCCCGGACCAGGGGTCGAACCTGTGTCCCCTGCGTTGGCAGGCGGATCCTCAACCACTGCGCCACCAGGGAAGCCCCTTCATTTGGTTGTTATTGAAGTATAGTTACTGTACAGTATTATATGTCACAGGTGTATAATATAGTGTTCACAATTTTTATAATCTCCATTTATAAGTTATTGTAAAATAGTGGCTATATTCCCTGTGTTGTACAATATATCCCCATTTTATACCTAATAGTTTGTATATCTTAGTCCCCTACCCCTCTATTGCCCCTTCCCCCTCTCTCTTCCCGCTGGTAACCACTAACCACTAGTTTGTTCTCTATAGCTGTAAGTCTGCCTCTTTTTTGTCATAAGCACCAGTTTGTTGTATACGAAAAGATACATGTACCTCAATGTTCATAGCAACATTATCTACAGTTGCCAAGATATGGAAGCATCTTCAGTTTCTATCAGCAATATGAATGGATAAAGAAGATGTGCTATGTACACACACATGGGGGAGAGAGAGAGAGAGAGAGAGAGAGAGAGAGTGACAAGTGGAATACTACTCAGCCATAAAAAAGAATGAAATTTTGCCATTTATAGCAACATGGATGTACTTAGGGGGCATTATGCTAAGTGAAATTAGTCACACAGAGAAAGACAAATACTGTATGATATCGTTTACATGTGGAACCTAAATTTTATTATTTTAAATTAAAAAATAAATGCATTCACCATGTCCTATTTTTAGTGTCAAGTATAATACAAAATTCCCTTGATGGTTTTAGTGGGACCTTGGGAATTAATTAAGGGTTGCACTCAGTAGGATTCAATGCTGGTCCCTGCAGTATGTGAAAGTGAGACCTCTTTGTGGGAATTTAAATATATTCTCACTTGCTGAAGGGGTTTATTAAATGACTTGTAATAAACACCAAAGCTCTTGCTTGAGAAAAATAAATATCCTTGTCAAAATGTCTAAATAGGACATTAATAAATGTAATCCTTTAGTTTCCCAGCTTTGGACAAAGGCTAATGTCATTAGCTATGACATGTTTAAGTCACTGTAATCAAATATAGAAATAAAATTTAAAAATAAATACAATAAATAGCAACTCAGATATCTGTGGAGTATTACAGTGAAGACATCAGAGGTTCTAGTCCCACTGACATTGGATTTGGGTCCCTAAGAATGGTTTCCACCATCTTGGAACCACAGACAACTGCAAACACGCAATCACACTTGTGACTACTCCTTCCCTTACGTGTAATTTCTCACAGCAGCAGTGTGCGTGGAATTAGGGAAGTCTAGGTAACTTTTGCATAGAGAAGAAGATCAGGATGCTAGCAGAGTGACATCAAAGAAGGGCATATTTTGCTGGAGAGAAGGGAAGACCTGTAATGAAGTGTATTTGGAGCTGTTGGTAGGAACTGAGTGCCTGGGGAGAGTCTGCCGAAATAGGGAGAGGGCTGGACTTCAGTGGCACTGATAGCTCATGATCTGAACTATTACCAGCACCTCTGCACCAGACACAAGCCATGCCTGAAATGGAGCAGGACCCTATGGTCCTTGTCTGCCCCACCCCCCACCCCGTGTCCTCAGCCTGCCTTTCGTCTGTGGAAAAACTTGAGTCAAAGAAAAAGTTTAATCGGAGTAGTGAGAAAATGCAGAAACAAAGGAACACAGTCAAAGGAGACCAAATAATAATAATTTAGTCATTAAGCATAGTCAAGGACCTTTCATTCCTCCTCAAGGTCTATAGATCATATTCTGAGCCATGTCCTGTGAACTGTTTTGTAGATACTGAGACCCGTACTAGGTAGGGGAAGTTAACTCCATGATGACCAGGCTGTAGCCATGACGTAAGCTGCCACAGTTCTGGCCTCAAAGGAATGGGAACAAACTGACCCTGGAACTGAAGATTAACTGTACCTAAAACAATCAAAATGGCGCTGATCCGACCACCGATGACCAATTTCAAGACGACTGTCAGAGCTGCCTGCATTGCTTCTGCACGTAGCCCCCTCCTTCCGTCTACAAGAGCTCTTGGCCCCTGATTGTCGGGGGGACGTCAGCCTTCGGACAGGCAGCCACCCTTTCCCCACCCCCCCACCAGTTGCTGGCATCCAGAATAAAGCAAACGTTTCTTTCCACCAACCTGGCCTCTTTATTGGCTTTTGAGAGACGAGCAGCTAGACCCCACCTGCGGTGACATGCTGGCCTGCTGGGCTCTTGGCCGTAAGTAGGCAGTACTGGTCTGGGGTACAGTTCCCTGGGAACCACACAGATAGAAAGTGCTATGTGGTAGGGAAATGGAAACAGGGTCTCTGCCTAAAAGCAGAGTTTCCCCCATGTAAAAGATGAAAGGCTGGAAAAAACTTGCCACAACCGTTGACAAGGTTTCTGTTTTTTCCATAGCTGATGTCCAGGGAGGAAGGTGGGAAGATATAGACACATCCTTTTAAGAGGACCTGAGCTGCGCTGCTGCCTGATTCTGAAACATCCCTGAGGTTTTTGGTAGGACCTGGTTCTAAATTCTTTGCTATGGGGAGGTGGAAGGCAGGAGCCGAGGGAGACAGAAGCAGAACTACCAAAGGGAGAGAGAAACTTTCCACACAACAAGAGCCTAGGAAACAAAATTTGGAACTTGAACTGTAGGCAGAAAAATCAATATCAGGAAGATCAACTTCATTCATTCATTCAATTTGAAATTAAAATGATATAACTAAATAAAATGAATTTTTAAACTCATTATGTTTGGGATCTTTACAGGCCAATGAAGAAAAATCATTCATAGACATTAACAAAATATGACAAAACAATAATCAAGCATAAATGAATGAAGAATAGGAGTATATGAAAAATAAGCAATTGGAAATCTGGAAAATAAAAAATATATGGTGATTATAATTTAAAAGCTCAATGGATAGGATAAAATCTAGACTAGAAACAGGCAAAGTGTAAATGAAGATAATATCATGCAACAGAATGAAGGCCCAACAACCAGGGACTGAGAAAGAAACAGACGGACAGAAGCTAGATGGAGAGGCTCTAACATGCACCAATAGAGATCCAAGAAAGTATGAAAGAGGAAATTCCAAAGCAGCATCATTTGAAGAACTTACAGGTTACAAGAATGAAAGAAGAATAAAGCCAATGCCCTTATATTAAAGATATTCTCTATGTACTGGGAAAAATAAATAAAATTCAATCCACACATAGACATATCTTGGTGAAACTGAAGAGTATCAGTGATAAGCAGAAAATCTTTGGCCCTATCAGAGAGAAATGACCTATTACCTATAAAGGAACATTTAGGTCGAAAGCCTACTTCTCATGAGCAGCAGTGGATTTTAGCAGTTAATAGGCAAGGTTCTCAGGAAATATCTATTAGCCTGGAATTGTACTCAGTTTCAGTATCGTGCAAGTGCAGAGACAAATGGACGACCTTTGTAGACATACAAAGACTAAGGTCACTACCCATCGAGCCTCACAGAAGAGCCACTTAGCAAGAAGAAATCCAGACAGAAAAACAAACTGAATCAAAAAACAATACCAAACACAGAAATAAAGAAGAAATTGATAGAAATTGGTTAATTTAATTAATTATTGATTACTAGAAGAAGAAAAATAAGCAAATTTTTGTGCATTTTATTTTGTTTAAATGGAGTTCTGGACAATAATAAGAGGAAATAGGCATGAGTATATCAGTTTCCCACTAGAATATCAGCACCCCAAGAGACAGGATTTTGCTTTGCTCTCTGCTGTACCTCCAACCCTTAGCACAGTGCCTGTAAGTGTTTTTTGAATGAATGAATCAATGAATGAATGAGGTAGGGTAGAAGCAGAAATTTAATGGGCAAGTATACTCAGGATTTTGCCTTCTTCTGGAAGGGACAAGAGATACTTATAAAAATAAGATGAATGCTAAGAGGATAGAAATACTATCAAGAGTATCAGAAAAAAAAAACAGAAGAAAACAAAGAGAATATAGAAAATTGTATTAGCCCAACAGAAGGTAGAAAAGTAAAAGCTGATAAAGAGAAACCAGAAAGTAGAAATAAGTTCAAATGTATTAGCGATAATCACAATAAATATAAATTGAATCAACCTACCTATTAAAGGACAGAGACCATCGAATTGGATTAAACCAAATGAACAACAAACCAAATCCAGAAATTTTCTACAGCAGTGAAAGGTTAAAAAGAAAAGTCTGGGAAATGATATTCAAGTCATATATTAATCAGATGAAGCTCATAGTATTAATGACAAATAAAATAGAATTTAATTTTTTTAAAAGTTACTCAGGATAAAGACATTGCATCATGCTAAAAAAAACCCACAAGATACAGTAAGCAAAATCTTGTATGCACTTAACAGAAAATCCTGGAATATATAAAGTAAAAACTAAAATAATCAGAAATTAACTAAATCACAGTCAGCATGGAAGATTTTTAACACATCTTTGTTAGAAAGTGCCAGATCAAATAAATAATGATAGGTAGTCTATAGAAGATTTGTTTAACACGATAAAAAAAATTTTGACATAAGACATACAGATATAGTGGTCAGCTGCCAGTAAAAATAGATACTATGTATCCTTTAAAGAACACACGAAGAATTAAGAAAAGAATCACATATAAGAACATAGTTTTCAAACAAGTTTCAATTTTTAAAAGCAATTAAATGAAAAATCAATTGAAAAATTTAACATGGAAACTAAAGCAGGCACTCCTAAAGAACTCATGGTTTAAAGATAATTCCATGATGGAAGTGTCAAGATAGAATTGGATCTCAATAATAGAACCACACGCTGTGACACTTGGAGGTGAATATATAGCCTATATTCACATTAAGAAAATAAATATAAAATAAATATAAATATAACCTTATGTTCACATTATAAAAATAAATGAATTTTAACATTTAAGATTCTTATAGGATGGCAGAGAAAACCAAAAGAACAGAGAAGAAAATCATAACATCAAGAAAAAGTTAACAAAATAGAAAATGAAGAAACAGTAGAGAAGTTTTTTTAAAGGTCTAAAGCAAACATGATACAAGTGAAGGTTTGTTAAATCTGCCTGGTATATACATGAAGTATATATTATATTATTCTGTACTTTTCTATATGATTGAAAAAGTAAATGAAAATACTGGAGATGGGGGCTGGAAAATGCTTTTGCCTAGATCACAATTTTGCCAACGTTAAGTTTACTCCAAATTCTCAGTGGCAGAGTCTGATTTTGGCATTGGCTCCTGATGTGACCTGCCTGGGCTTTAGCTTTTTGGCAAAGACATCAAGGTTGTTATTTTTGTTACAGAGAATGTGGCAGAAGAATGTCCCTAAAGTACTGCATCCATCCTCCTGTAAATAGAGCTGTGGGAGTTCACTCGCTAAAGCCATATGCACCCTGAAGTAGCTGTCTTAAGCCTCTACGGGATTGCCTTCACAAGCTTTATCTCTGTGCGTGAAAACATATATGAGGGAACGAAAGGAACATCATGTTATAGGTCATAGAATTTTAAGGTGGAAAGGGAACTCCTGTCTGTCCTCTCTCCCATAGCAGGGAGGCCTTTTACAATGCGACGGAGCAGTGTGTTCTGTGATACAACACGGAAAAGGCTCAACTCCTATTGAACAGAAGTCCCTGGGACTCTCACCCACTGCTTTTAGCATTTAAAGCAACACATCAAAAGTTTACTCACTTCCACATGACAACCCTTCAAATGTTGGAAAACAACAATCTGGTCCCTCTTCAGACTCCTCTCCTCCTTGAAACACATCCTCAGTTCCTTCAGAAAGGCAAGAATCTAGTGATTCTTGAATCCTGTTATACATGCCAAGTGCCTTAGGTAGAGGGTGTGATGATCTTCAAATTCCCTGTGATTATCTGCATCGCAGATAGGGAAACTGAGGCTCGGGGGATTGAAATAACTTCGCCTAAGATCCAAAGGTTAATAAGGCAGCAAAGCTAAGCAAGTTTGACTGAGCCCCTAGGTTTCTGCTCCTCCCTGCTGTTTGTGAGGTGCGGTCCTCGTGGATCCCCGCAGCCTGCCCTGCCTTCTCCTGCTCCCTGCGTGCTCAAACACGCACCCTGGGATGAGCTACTGAGAACTGAATGTGACAGCATGATTTCTAATAGCCCTTTAGAATATTTTAGCTTATTCAATCCTCCCTCCAATCCATTGAATATGTAAGAAAGGCATTAGAGCTCACTAATACTACAGATGCTACAGATCAGGAAACTGAGGCTCAGTACAATGGACTGTCCCCCTCCCCCAAATCCAACCTTTAAGTGGAAGAATTGGGATGTAAACCCAAATCTTCCCATTCAACATCATTCCTTCCCGTTGCACCAAGATGCCCACCCATGATCCAGACTCTCGCCAGCATTAAGAACTGAGCCACCCTAGTTAATCTGGACTTAAGTACCTGATTGTTAATACACAGCCTAAAATGGTCTTAGATCCTTTAGCAGCCATATGACACTACTGCCTTATGCAGATTCTGTTAGGAAGTAGTCCCCCAAATCTCTTGTTTTACAAAAACTGCTGTGACATCACAGCTTCTCTTTGTGCAATTGATCCTTGTAGAACTCCTTCCTTCCTCCATTCCTGTGGACTCTATCCCAAGCTCCAGCCCAGAAGAATATTTTGGACTATCACTGTGTCATCCAATGTGGTAGATCCAATGTCGTTAGAACTGGGTAACTGGCACCCTTGACAAGCCTCTGTTTGCTCTCACGGTGGATTTCTTGATGACACTGGGGAAGTGCATCACTGAGGACTGAGCCTGAGGGTGTGGGTTCCAAAAGCTCAGGGTCCTGAGGAAATGCGATTGCAGAGAAGGGAAATCAATGTGTGTTCAGATGTTGCCACTACACCATGACTGGTGTGCGCTGGGAAGGGGGAACAGCTCCCCCAGAGATATATTCTCTCTGTACAGCGGGGAAGGTTGATGGATTTGGGGGGAATGAGACACACATGGAGACATCCCCACACATCCTCCTGACATAAAATCTATCTCCTAATTTATTACAGACCATGCTCAAGGTCACAGTGAAGATTATTCAGTGCCAGTGCTTTTCCCCACCTTTGCCTCACTGGTGGAATTCAAGGTGCTCAGAAAAATCCCATTGCAGCTGCCCGCCTTTGGAGCTTGCTCTTAACTGAAGTAGACCACCCCCCTTTCCCTACCCCACCCCACACTCGGCTTGCCTTTCTCTATTTGCTTAGCACCCTCTTCTTTTCCTGTTACTGCACTCTCCCAAACAGATGGTGTTTATAGACAGGAGAGAAATGGAAGTTATTCAGCTGTGAGGCTGGTAATCGATACCCAGAAACCGACCCTCTGAAGATGCCAATCAGAGGAGGATCCTCACGGATGCAGCCACTAAACCAGCTCAGAGCAGAGATCGATGAGTCTGGCCTGGGCTGTGTCCCCGGGACAGGATGACAACCTCCTGTGCTTGTAGCCAGTTAAGTCGGATAAACATATGTGTTTCCTGCTGGCTTTTCCCTACTTCTCCCTGAACTTTACGGCTGTGTGTGTGAAAGTCTGATGTTCATGCAGCCAGCAGCAAACAGAGAACTGCCTTTCCCTGAGCTGGTGGGCAATCTCGCCGCTGGGAGGGGTTTATTGAACTCCTGCTCCGTTTCTGTACTCCGCTCTTCACGCGTTGCTGTGGGGACCCAAGAAAAACCCTCAACTGCTCTTTAGTTGATGAGGAGGCTGTGCTGTCAGGACAGCCGATCCTCTGAGAACTGCCCTGAGCAAAGGTGGAAATAAGACAAGAGGCAGAGAGGGAGGGAGGCGGACAGCACGTTTGTGTTGGTATATTGGCAACTACCGGAATAATCATTATATGTGGAATCACAGACACACACAGACACACAGACACACACACACACACACATACACGTACATTTGATGCCCAGGAATCTTGGGTGCAGATGAAAGGGAGGTTTGGGTTTAAGATGAGAGAGGGCCCTGATTTCTGAACCAGCTGTCAGGAGAGTTTGAATGGAGGGGACCAGCAGTGGGTAGGGAGTGTGGGGTGGCCTGGGGGGGTCCCAGGTGCTGAGCGAGATGATGGAAAAGGACACAGGTTCCCCCATAACCCCAGTCTCAACCTGGAATCTATTTAATTAGTATTTGGCCTGGAAATGAGGTTCCTTTACCCAAGACAAATATCTATGGAAATGATTGGAAGCTGAGCCACCTGCTTCAGTAACTGGCAGCAGGATCATCCTTCACTGAGCTTGGTCACCGTCCTGGGCCCACTCAAGGGACCCGGAAGTGCCTCGGGGTGGGGTCCTGAGCCCATGCATCCCTGTGTGTTCATTGGCCAGCCTCGGCTGCTTTTTGTTCCTTTCCTTTCCCCTCTTTCTCCTTCTCTCCCTTTAAGCCCCTCAGCCTCCTCTGAGGTCTCTTAATTGTTCTCTTCTGTAAATAGAAACCCTGGGGTGTTACTAGGACAGACAGGCTCCCTAGTGGGTCAGGGGCCTGTGTGTGAGAAGGTCTGGCAACGCGTGAGATTTTGAGGCAGCCTCTAAGTCTTAGCAGATTACAATTCAGAGACCTCTCTGGGTCCCCCTCTCCTTCCCTCCAAAAAGCTAATCTCTCTTTGGTTGATGCCTAAAATGTCTGTAGCAGAGAAATGCTTTTATAGCACAATTTGAGGTCAGGCTTGAAACGCAGCAGGGCCCACTAAGGGAGATAACCCCACATGGAGGTTCCAGTACAGGCTTTGGATTCCATGAGGCGTGGGATCCACCCCAGCTCTGCCATTTGCTTCTAAGCTGATTTCCACCACTTCCTGAGCCTCATCTTCTTAATCTTTAAATTGAGGACCACAAGTTACACGTTCCTTATAGGGTCTTTTTAGGGATTATAGGAGCCAATGCATTTTCTATGCAGTCACGTTTGTAAACCATCAACAAATACCAGCTATTATGAGTCCACCCATGCAAACGAGTGTAAAAAATTCACTCAACATGTAAATGACAGGATTTCTATTTACATAAGAGAACAACTAAGAGACCTCAGAGGAAGCTGAGGGGCTTTAAAGGGAGAGAAGGAGAAAGAGGGGAAAGGAAAGGAACAAAAAGCAGCCGAGGCTGGCCAATGAACACACAGGGATGCATGGGCTCAGGACCCCACCCCGAGGCACTTCCGGGTCCCTTGAGTGGGCCCAGGACGGTGACCAAGCTCAGTGAAGGATGATCCTGCTACCAGTTACTGAAGCAGGTGGCTCGGCTTCCAGTCATTTCCGTGGATATTTGTCTTGGGTAAAGGAACCTCATTTCCAGGCCAAATACTAATTAAATAGATTCCAGGTTGAGACTGGTCTCTGCCCTCAAGCCATGTACTGTCTGAGTGGGGAGATTAAGTACCAGCAAACAATGCGAAAATGGTGACAGGCTGAACTGGGAGGTGCTGTGCACTAACAGTGCATTGGAAGTAGGGACCCCAGGCTGG
Source organism: Hippopotamus amphibius kiboko (assembly GCF_030028045.1). Lineage (NCBI taxonomy): Eukaryota > Metazoa > Chordata > Mammalia > Artiodactyla > Hippopotamidae > Hippopotamus > Hippopotamus amphibius. Next base: position 99,199,786 of record NC_080196.1, read on the forward strand.
GGCAGACAGAGTCCCCTGCAGGTGTGGCACTTGAGGGGCAAAGTCAGTACAAGCAGAGCAAGTGGAGAGGGCATTCCTGCCAGCGGCACAGCAAGAATAAAATGGGGAGGCTGGATCACTCAGTGGGGAGACTTGTTCCCCTGGAATGAAGTGCTAGTGTCTGATGAGGGATGAGTCAGTCCCAGCCGAGGCCACACCTCTGGAAGGTGCTCACAGGGCGAAGTTCAGAGTCAGGCTCCCAGGAGTGGTGAGAGACATGTTGATTTCTCGAGGGCTGGGGAAGAAATCAAGGGCATGGTAGGGCAGGAAGGTCAAGGCAGCTTGTCCAGGTGGAGGGCACCACCTCAGAAAGGATGAGCAGGACATGCTTGGGAGGGGTCCTGTCAGGTCAAAGCCCACACTTGAGTTAGGAAAGGTGAAGTTGGGACACGCCAAGTGGATAGGAGATTTCCTGCTTGGTCATTTCTTTCTTAAAGGGATAAAGAGGGACTTCCCTGGTGGTGCAGTGGTGAAGAATCCACCTGCCAATGTAGAGGACACGGGTTCGATCCCTGGTCCAGGAAGACCCCACGTGCCACAGAGCAGCTAAGCCCATGCGCCACAACTATTGAGCCTGCGCTTTAGAGCCCATGAGCTACAACTATTGAGCCTATGTGCTGCAACTACTGAAGCCCACGCGCCTAGAGCCCGTGCTCCACAACAAGAGAAGCCACGGCAATGGGGAGTCCACTCACCACAACGAAGAGTAGCCCCCCCTCACTGCAACTAAAAGAAAGCCCGCGCACAGCAGAAAAGACCCAACACAGCCAATAAAATAAATAAATAAATAAATTAATTAATTTAAAAAAATATATGGCAGGACTTCCTAGGTGGTGACGTGGTTAAGAATCCACCTGCCAATGCAGGAGATACAGATTCGAGCCCTGCTCCAGGAAAATCCCACATGCCACAGGGCAATTAAGCCCGTGTGCCACAACTATTGAGCCCATGTGCTGCAAATACTGAAGCCCACGCACCTAGAGCCCGTGATCTGAAACAAAAGAAACCATTGCAATGAGGAGCCCATGCACAACAGTGAAGACTAGCCCCTGCTCGCCACAACTAGAGAAAGACTGTGTGCAGCAATGAAGACCCAATGTGGCCAATAAACAAATTAAATAAATAAATAAATAAATAAATAAATTTATATTAAAAAAAAGAATACATAGGAAAGTTAAGCGGTTGTGGATTTGCGGCTGGAATTAAAGAATTTCCTCATGGCCAACTCTGCTGTTAATTCACCCTGTTTCCTTAGGATCTTCAAGCCTCAGACAAAGAATAAAACTCAGCACCAGGGGAGAAATAGAGCCTGAGTTGCGATAAAATTTATGCCTCGATTCAGAAATTATGGAAGGTGATTGGGATCACCTCTAGACAAGCTGAAGCCAGGTTTGTAACCCCCACTCCATTCAGAAGGCTTAATAGTTAATATTATTTCAAAATCAATATAAACAGGCACTCTAGAGAGTCTCCTCAGGTACACTGGGCCCAGCACACTAATTAACTGACAGCAACTACCTATTTTACCTGTGAAGTCCATGCTGAAAGGCCAAATATTTCAGGCAAAAGTGAAACAAGTGAGGCATCATCAGGTCCCAGTGACACAGCACTATTTTAAAGGTGTCCTGTGAGCAATTTGGAAATGATCAGGAAATTCTAAATGTGCGCGTATTTAGAAACAGTAATTCCATTCTTAGGACTATACCTTAGAGATACAAATCTGTACGAAGATCAAGCACAAGGATGTTTATCACCATATCATTTGCAATAACAAGAAGTGGTCAGTGTCTTAAATAACCATCAACTGGGAACAGATTAAATCAGTGATTGAACCTTCACACGAAGGGATAATATTTCTTCAGAAGAAAGTAGATTTCCGCGTAGTGACAGGAAAACATTGCTGGCATATTGTTTAGTGAATAAAGCAAGCTTCAGACTAGAATGTGACCCCAATGGAAAAAAAGAAAATCATCAACACATGCCATTGTGGGTAAGAGTATACACCCTGTGGTCAGACTGCCTGGGCTTTAACCCCTGATCTACTGCACACCAGCTGGTCAGCACGAGCACATGGAGGAAGCGTTGGTGTCCCCATCTGTAAAATGGAAATGGTAAGAGTACCTGCCTCATAGACACATTATTATGAGGCTTTCTGACAAAATATCAGACAAACTATTAATAATGATCAACTCTAGGGAGCTAGACTTGGGATAGAGGGGAGCTTTTTTTTTTTTACTGTATTCACTTCCAAACTATTTTTTTTTTTGCAAGAATGTTTAAACAGACTTTTAAAAAATGGTCTTTCTGAACTAGAAGCCATCTATCAACAGATGATGACTCTTCTCACACCCTTGATTGACTGAGGATTAGTGAAAGGTGAAGATATTTATCAGTTCAATCAGGACTCCAAGACACCCTGAGACTCTCCTCCTAGGAGAGAAAGGCCTTGCTTCACAGTACCCAAAAGTCTCACTGAGAATCACAAAAATCTCACCACAAATGACTCTGTCCAGCTTCCCACACTAAGTGACTTGACCAAACTCAAGCCTAGGCTTCTATCAGCTCAAGACCATGTCACTTGGATGACCCCAGCCCCTTAACACTAAGAAACTCAGCACTGTCAAAAGGATTTATTGTTTGTTCAGGCTAAAACCTGATTATGTGTTCCTGACATCTTTCTTCTTAGAGCAGTTACTTTAGAAAACTTACAGTTATAAATCCTTTCTTGGGCCTTTCCTGTGGTGCAGTGGATAAGACTCCATGCTCCCAGTGCAGGGGTCCTGGGTTCGATCCCTGGTTGGGGAACTAGATCCCACATGCATGCCGCAACTAAGGAACCTGTGAGATGCAACTGAGACCTTGTGCAACCAAATATATAAATATATATAAAAAAATCCTTTCTCTACTCCTTTGAGATGTAAACCTTCTCCACTCAGAAATGTCTCCTCAAGGATCTGGGAGCCATCTCTTTGAAATGTGAACATCTAGGTAGATAGCTCTCATGTCTCCTGGTCTTGTGGGAAGGGAGGGGCCTCACTTTGGTGGGTGCCTTGCTCCAATTTGCAAACTACCTCCTGTCATAAAGATGTGAGAAGTCTGTTACTCCTCTGGATAAGTGCCAATAAGCAAACACAGATGGCCTAATCACATTGACCACCTCCTCCCTTATATATCCTCTAGTACTTTTCTTTTAGCACAATCTAGTGTTTAAAAAGTCTCCCACCTTTTATTTTAGTGGTGTTGAGCTCGGTTTTATACTGAAGTCTCTCCCCTGCTGCAGTAGCGTCAATGAAATCTGTCTTGTCACCTTTACTTGCTATCTACCTCTGTTTCTCTTTGACACTGCTGGTGAGGGAAGACTTCATCCAAGGGAAGACCATGACCATGGAGAAGGGAGGCCTTGACATTTACCTTCATGGTAATTGCTTAATCTCTGCCTCCCAGTAAAATACCAGAGGGAGAACTGGGTAGCTGTGGTTCACTATGCAAAAGACAACTGAAATGTGAGTGAAGATTTCCCCCCCAAATGAACATTATAATAAGTCCTTAACTGAATGCTTTGCAAAGTACTGAGAAATGTGCTAAGTTCTCAATATACAGCATCTCATTAAATCCTTACAGTAGTTATATGAGAGAGGTGTCATTATTTTCTTAAAAATAAGCCTCAGAAAGATTAAGAAATTTGCTCAAGGTCACACAGCTCATAAGTAGCAAACCCAAGTGTCAAATCCCAGTGTCTGTCTCCATGAGCTTTTGCATGGCCTAGATAAAAACATGGTGGCTCTGCAGATGAAGTACAGCTTAAATTTATGTTTAGGCGGGAAAGTTTCTTCTCCACAGAAAAGAGCTATGTCTTGGTGCATGTAGTCAAAAAACAGCCATGCTCAAACAGTAACCACAACAGACATCTCTGTAGTAAAACACTTAGCCTTTTTCCTCAAAACTGGATTAAAAAAAAAGCATGTATATATGTATGACACTGAATCTGCTGTACAGCAGAAATTAACAAAACATTGTAAATCAATATACTTCAATACAAACAAACAAAAAAAACAAGTTTCAGGCCCCTGAAATCGGGTGGTCTTGGTACAGATCTCAGAACGCTGCCCTTTTTTCTTAATTTCTTTCTTTTTTTTTTTTATAAATTTATTTATTTTTATTTATGTATTTATTAGCTGCATTGGGTCTTCTTTGCTGCACATGGGCTTTCTCTAGTTGCAGCCAGCGGGGGCTACTCTTCATTGTGGTGCATGGACTTCTCATTGCAGTGGCTTCTCTTGCTGTGGAGCATGGGCTCTAGGTGCTCAGGCTTCAGTAGTTGCGGCACACAGGCTCAATAGTTGTGGCTCACGGGCTTAGTTGCTCTGTGGCATGTCAGATCCTCCTGGAGCAGGGCTCAAACCCATGTCCCCTGCATTGACAAGCGGATTCTTAAACACTGTGTCACCCAGGAAGTTCCTTCATCTCTTTCTTAATGGTCTTTGAAATGCCTTCTCTTAAATATTGTCTCACTCCTCAGCTAGAACATCACCTCCCACGGGGTAGGGATTTCATCTATTTCGTTAACATATGTGTCTATGGAAGTGCCTGGCCCATGGTTGGCACCCAATATATACTTGTTGAAGAAAGGAAGATGGGAAGAAGGGAGGGAGAGAACTGAAACAGGGTTTAGAAATATACTCTCTCTAATTCTAATCCCAACCCCACTCAAATTTAATGCTGTGGTCCAGAGAGGTAAGTGACCAGCCAAAGGGAATAGGTCTCTTTACTCTTCAACTAGATTAACTACTCCATCTTTCTTGGGGTGGGGTGGGGGGGGGGTGGGAAAGGGGCAGATATAAGAATAGCCTAGATTTTATGAAGTTTCTCAATCTCAGCACCACTGACATTTTGGGCCAGAAAACACTTGTGTGGGGATCTGTCCAGTGCACTGCAAGGTGATTAGCCACATTCCTGGCCTCTAATCCCTGGATGTCAGTAGCTCTGCCCCAACCACCCACCTCTGAGTTGTGACAACTGAAAATGTCTCTAGGCATTGCCGATGTCCAGGGACAGAGGGAAGGGGGAGGGGGCGGGGGCAAAATTGGCCAAGGTCAAGAACCACTGGATTAGAAGATAATGTAATGATGAGCTACTAACTAGAAAAGGAGAAATTAAACTCCACTGCTTAAACAGAAGTGGGGGACATTTCAGGCTTTCAGGGGTACTCAAAGCCATTGCACATACTGTGGAGAGAACCAGAATCTTGGGATCTGGGAAGGTTCCAAACTCCAGAAGGAGAGGAATATTCATCAACGTGATGACTCAGGAAATGAATATTCTCATGGTCTGCCTGCCATTCCAGGTAAGAATTCAAGAAATTTAATAAGAAAATTGATCTGTCCGCACATGGTGGAAGAGAATCTAATGAACAACAGGCCAGGCAGATTCAAAAGCCTCAAATTATTCTCCCTAATACCGGCACAGCCATTTTTGAACACAATTAAGGACTTGAAACCCCACAGGGGAATTCAGTGGAAATCATTTAACATTTATTTGATGTGAAATCTCTGACCCAAGCAATTCATAGAGCAATTAAAGGAGTAGGGTCTGGGAGATTTGACGGCAACATAGTTTTGGGCTTTGTTGACAAATGGTCAGTAGAAGTAAAAATTAGTGGCATCTTAAATTAGATCTGAATGTGAATAAGATTCAAGGATCCCATAGGGCTTGGTACAGGAAACTGTATTATCCAATAGACAGTGCTCATTAACAACCTGGAGGGGAAAGTAAATTCGACCTAGATTAAATTTGCAGATAATACAAAATGAGTGACAAATGGCAAATGCAGAAGATAAATTAAAGTTAAAATTACCAAAGACCTGAACACTGGAGGATCTTCATCAGAACTGAATAAGATGAAATTTAATGAGAAAAAGGAAGCTATTACACGGTCAGGTTTGATTACACTTGATGGTCTGTGTAATCAGATAACACACACGAGAGAGACGTCGGGATGGTGAGGATAAACTAAAGGGAAAAGGTATTCCTCCAACACACCTTGGAAGTTTGGCTCAATAACTTAGCATATTTTGTCTGAAGGAGATTTTGCAGCAGAGGAAGTGAGACGTGGTGGATAGGCGGATACGAATCTGCTGCCCCTGCAATCCTAGTTCAGGGGTATAGAGTTTTGCTACAGGAAAATGGGGTTCTGATGAAGTTGATACTCTAGTAAAGGCTTCAAGGTAATTCAGTGCTTTACAAACTATCATTATATCATCATCATCACCTATTGACCTACAGATAGACTAGACACTGTTATAAGGACTTTATTTTGCCTAAAAAATTTTCTAACAAAGGCTGGTGAACATTACTTTGTTACTTAAACATATACATGTATATTGACGAACAGAGCACGCCTAACAAAACATACAAGAAAAAGATGGAGATCAGTGTGATGGAAAAGACTTCTTTTTCCCTGATGACATAGAATAATATGAGGACTTTAAAACTCTTTGTGTTTTTTTTTTCTTAGCTTTAAAAAAATCCTTATGACTTCCAGGTTTTACAAATGAGGGAATTGAGGCACAGAGAGGTTAAGCATTTTGCCCCAAACCAGATAGGAAGTGGCATAGAAGGGATTATCAACCCATATTCCTTGGGGAACAACCCGTAGCAGGGGGAATCTGGGAGAAAACCTAAAAGATTCCTGGCACATTTGAAACCAGTGGTGAATTCTATTTGTAGGAAAATTCTGTTTGTTGGCTCCAGTCAAAGAAACCCAACTTTTGCCTTCACTATGCTCCTATCTCCTTTTTCAGAACCTCCCTAAATTGGTTAGGGATTTATTTGGCCGTAAGAAAAACCTGATTCACAGTGGCTCAAACAAATAGGGGTTGCTTTGTCAGATGTAACAAGAAGACCGAAGTGGATACTAGTGATGATTCCCCATTTCAGCAATGCCAGGGATGACATCTCTGTGTGTTTCTTGGCCTTTCTCTCATGGATGCAAGATGATACCAGAGCTGGTTGGAGTGTCTGCATTCAAGGCAGGAAGGAGGAGGGAGGGCGGTGCTGTCCACCTCTGTTCCTTTACCATGAAGGTAGACGCTTTCCCAGAAGCCACCACAAGCTGACCTCCACTAAGGTCCCCTTGGCACAAATGGGTCACATGAGCATTCCTGCCTGGGAAGAGACTGGGAAAGTAGCAAACAGGATTGTTATGACTGAGTTGAGGCAGCCATTGGGTAAGTGACTATATAGGTCTACAATGGCTTCCCTCTTTTTTCTTTTCCCTTCAGTCAAGCAACCTGATTCTAGCAGTGCCTTGATCTGAGCAGCTGACGTGTTCTGGCTAAAGTGTGAGCCAGAAAGGAGCTAAGATGTGCCTATTCCTGTTTTTCATTTTCAGTAGAGTGTTTCCAAAGGAACTTAAATCACAAATCTGCAGGAATATGTTCTGGAAAGCCATCTCTTTGCAGAGGCCAGCATTCATGGAGGAGTTTGAATGTTCACAGGGTAAAGATTTATCAGGCATTTTTGGCCAGTAAATAAAGTCAGAATTAGAGGCATCCCAAACATAGAGGAATAACTTGATGAATCGTTCAAAAGGGGAGAATTGGCTTTTCTATCAGGAGAAGATGCTGGGCAGCTTTTTAGAAAGTTAAACATATAATTACACTACAACTAAGGAATTCAATCCCCGGTATTTACTCTAGAGAAATGATGTTACATATGACTGCACAAAGACATGAATGTTCATAGCAGCTTTATTCACTATAGCCAAAACATAAATAGGCGAAAAACCAGAACAAAACAGAACCAAAAAACCTCCCAAATTGGGAACAACTCAAGTATCCATCAACTGGTGGACCAGGAAACTAATTGAGAGGCAGCCACACAGCAGAATTCTATTTATTAGTAGAAAGAAACAAACATCAGATACACGCAACGATGTATCTGAAGCTCAAAAACATTATGGTAAATGAAAGATACCCGACGCAAAAGATGTCAGATTTTGGACTTGCCAAGCCTCCGCCGTTAATTCTTTGAAACCTCTATGTACTGATCAATTGATCAATTGACGGATATAGACAGAGCTAGAGATAACTGTATGTGTGTATCTGCATATATACACACATACACACATCCTGTTGATTCTGTCTCTCCGGAGAACCCTGACTAAGGCAGACAGGTAAGACAGATAAAGCTGTGAAATTAGGTGAAGCTCTATGCTCTCAGTGTACAAGTTGCTGCACAAGCACTAGCAGCGAAGAGTTGTGTGTGAAAAGGAGGGGCTGCAGCACACTTCCAGGGTTCTAACGCCAGCTGCTTGGCCGTGGACGAGGGCTGACATTGTCTAAGACTCTCCCTCCCCTCAAAAGGAAAAAATGAAATCATCTACTCATTAATAAGGGTTAAATGAGTTATCAATACAAAGCAGTTCTCACTTCAGCATTGATAATATTGCCTATGAGAGGGTCTCACAGTTAAGCTTCCCAGCTTCTGGAGCATTCCTCTTTTCCCTGCCTTTGGATACCTACATAGTGTCCCCTACTTTGTCTTAGATGACAAAGCGCCCACGCTACCTTGAACCCTAAGAGGACCACCACTAATTTAAACTTGAATTCGAATTCCAATTTTGGTAGAAGGGATTGTCACACGGTTATCACATTAGGTGCTAGGGTAAGTAGTTTTAAGCAGCTTCCAGATAATTCATTTGAGCTGACCTGTTCCCTTCATCGCTATTGTCAGCAGGGCACTCATGCCCTGTGACACTGCTCCACCGTCAGGACCTCTTCTTCCCCTGTGTCCCCAGGGGGCTGTGCTGGGAGGCCCCGTGTGTGTGTAGCACTTGACCCACCAGACACCCTGGTTTCTGCAGTGATGTAATATGCTGGTCTGAATACCTGGGTGCCACAGTGCTAGGCGCCATTGAGAGGGAGTCCGAGAGAGATAGACAGATGTATGTTGATTTGATAAGTCAAATCAGATTAAACTAATGGAATTTCAGAGATTTTCCTGAATAATACTTTCCGTATGGACTTGCTACTAAACGTGGCTACAGCTTGGCCTGGCTAGAGTTGAGAGACTCTGGCCTGGAGAAGCCGGCTGGCTGGGGGGATGATGATCTGGAGATAACCACACATCACGTGTGGAGTCAGCTCTTCACGTAGAGTCTATAACGTAGTTTCACATTTGTGGTCTTTCATATTCTTGTCCTTACAAATATCCCAGGGGAGAGGAAGGATGAGGAGCACAGCCTCTGCGGATAGGTCCTTAGAAGAAAGAATCAGAGTTGCTCAAGCCCAGAGCTGCCCCACCCTTTGCACCATCACCGACTCTGCCCTGGGCCTCCTGTGGCCTTGGTACTCAACTCTCTGCTCTCTGAGGGGTAGGGGCAGCATCTGAAGCCTCCCAGCCTTCCAGGCCTGGTTGACCTGGAATAGGCAGCTGCTCGTACAGCGGCTTTCATATCCCCTGGAGGCCAAGTGACATAGGCATATACTTGTGGAAAGTTCTGGAAAATAGTGCCCCTTGCTCACCAGATCCCTTGACTAATGCTCAGCACTCATGTCTCTCGCTTTCTCAACTTTAAAGGGAACAGAAAAAAACACATGCACACGAATGTTCATAGCAGCACTATTTACAATAGCCAAGACATGGAAGCAACCTCAATGTCCATGGACAGATGTGAGATACACACACACACACACACACACACAATGAAATACTACTCAGCCATAAAAAAAGAATGAAATAATGCCATTTGCAGCAACATGGATGGATCTAGAGATTGTCATACTATGTGAAGTAACTCAAAGACAAGTATCATATGATATTTATATGCGGAATCTAAAAAAAATGATACAAATGAACTTATTTACAAAGCAAAAATAGGCTCACAGACATAGAGAACAAACTTATGGTTACCAAAGGGGAAAGGAGTGGGGAGGGATAAATCTGGAATTTGGGACTAACAGGTACAAACTACTATGTATATAAAATAAATAACAAGGACATACTGCATAGCACAGGAAACCATATTCAATATCTATCTACCTATCTACTATCATCTATCATCTATCTCTGTATATATCTGAATCACTTTGCTGTACACTTGAAACATTGTAAATTAACTATACTTCCATAAAAATAAAAATAATAAAAAAATAAAGGGAACACAGTCCCGCTAGAGGATATTCAGATCAGTCAGGAAGGGGAGAGGGAGCAGTCTTTGCATCTGAGTGAGTGTTGACGATACAGAGAGTATCTAGTGAAGAGAAGAATGGGGGCAGGCACGATGGGGTCTGTAAACGCAAGGGGAGGGGTGTCAGGAGGACTGGGAGGGGCAGAAGAGGACCACGTGATCCACGTGATGTGGGGAAGGAAGAGTTTTCCAACATCAGCAGTCTCCAAAGATGAGAAGGAGTGAGTTCTCCAGCACTGGAGATATTCAAGTGTGAGCACAAGGAGCACCAGGCAAGGAGGGAGTTAAGGACAAAAAGTTGGGTTACGTCAACCTGCAACTGAGGGTATTATCCCCCATCAAGGGATGTTGCAATGTCTGCAGACATTTTGGTTGTCACCCTGAGACATGCTAGTAGCATCTAATGAGAGAGGCCAGGGGTGCTGCTAAAAACCTTACCATGCCCAGAACAGGTCCCACAACAAAGAATTATCCAGCCCCAAATCCGAACAGCACTGAAGTTGAGAAACCCTGGAGTAGAATAACTGGAAGGCTGGAGTCGAGGGTAATCACCTCTGCAGTCTGTCCAGGAGTGCAGAAGACCAAGGAAGGTAATCAGTGAAATGTCAGAAATAGCTGGATTTCAAGGAAGATTGCAAAGTAGGATGTTTAAGTAGACATCCAAATTATATTTGCGGTTTCAGACATTGTGGGCTACATTTTGGAACTCTGGCCATCCCTGTTATAACCCAAACTATGAGCCTGTTATTCTCCAAAAAGCAAATTTATATGTTCCTACCACTTCTGCCCACTTCCACGTACAAGTTGGAAGGCCACGTGCACAGATCTAGAGGTGGAGTGGGGGTGGGAGGGTGGGGAATAGCTGAAACCAACCAAACAGAGGAGTTTGCACTGAGCTTTCACCCAAAGGCCCCTAAAAATTATCCCTGATATCCCCTCTAAAGTTATTTTAATATACTTTTTATGCCTGCTGGGTGATGAAATTTATCGACCCCCAGAAAAGTCCTGTAACTACAGAGAAACTCATTTTTGCTAGACTTATCACTCTCAGAGCTTGAAAATCAGGTGCCTGTGAGGTCGACTCTTGGCTCTGCCAATTACCATGGGGTCATTGAGCAAGTTATGTAACCTTCCTGTGCCTCAGTTTCCTCTTCCATGAAACAGGACAAATAACATCTCTGTCACAGGACAGCTGCGAGGATTACAAGAGTGAGTGCACAACGCCTGGTACGTGCCAGATGCTCACTAAGTGACAGCTATTAGCTGTGATTAGTGATTACCTCCTTGGAGGATCTAAATAGCATGTGGTATTGGGTTAGGCACTGGGCAAGGAAATCACACCATTTTGACACCCACATCTGAGATAAAAACGAGCTCGCCCTAATTATAGCTCTCCATTTTTATTAATTAAAACAAATAAGTAGCTGCCAGTCAATAGGTACACATGACCTCATTTACTCCTCCCAACATGCTAGGGAGGGAGATATTACCAGCTCAGGGAAGAAATTGAGACGCAGATGCCAAGTCACTGGCCCAAGTCACATAGTAGATCCTAAGTGGCAGAGGCAGAATTAGAACTCACCTGTGTGCGTGCAGGACACCAATGCCTCCCTGTTGTCCCCCTCTGCTCCCCGTTCCCCACATTTGCCTTTGCAGCCTGCTTCCTTGTCTTTGGGCTGGACCTGGGGATCTTGCGGCATCTTGCTGCAGCAAAACCAGCCCTTCACAGGCACCATGGTATAAATGACCAGTGACAGCAAAAATAGCCCCTAAACCTTGAGACTCCCAACCTAGATTCCACATAGGACAAAGATAAAGATGCATGAGCTATTTTCCATATTTCAAAGAGCCATGGAACTTCCCTTCCAGTAGGTAAGACTCCAAGCTCCCAATGCAGGGGGCCAGGGTTTGATCCCTACTGGGGAACTAGATCCCTCATGCATGCATCAACTAAGATTAAATAAATAAATAAACAAAAAAATAAATAAAAAATTTTAAAGCCATACATATACCCCTGATGAAGCTGAAAAGATGAATTAAGCTGCACTGTTTCACTGATTTAAGCCAGAATGACATCTACCCTCTGAGGTAATACTGGTGACTTCAACCTGATTAGAAATTCTGTTGGACAGATAGTTCCTGTGTCTTTGATGAATAAAAATGAGAAATCCAAGCAATATGGCTTATTTCTCAGTAAAACATTCATCAAAACCTGAACTCCATGGAAGAGAATTAAAAAAGAAAAGCTCTTAGTGATGTCTGGGAGTCACTGAGCTAAAAAAGAAAGATCAGACGTCGTGAAATATCAGGCACAAGATAATGTGTGCCTAAGTATGAGACATCAGCGTACCCCCTCAGCCCAAACCTTCTTTTCAGGGAACACTGTCCTGCCCGGAGCCCTGTGGAGTGAAACCTACCATATCTGCCACCATGCGTCCTACCCCCGATGAGAGTGGATTGGACATTGTGGACTCCCTCATCTATCAACTGTGGGGCAACCTAGAACTCATGTAGCTGGGTCAAAATAATGAGCTGGGTCCACCATGTTTCTTTCTTGGAAACCAGGAGTTGGGAAACTGAGAGATGGAGGCAGTTTCCAGCAGAGGTGGAAGACAGGAGGCCAGGACCCCAGCCCACCCCACACACATGCAAAATAAATGCCATTGAAATATCATGGCTGTTGGTTACATAGGTCTTTTGTGAAAGTAGCTAAAGGGTTAAGATCCATTTATTACAGAAAGATTAAATTAAATGTTCCCAAATGGGGAATTCAACAAAGGGGTACTCTAATTTGTGTCACAGTGATAAGAGGGCAGTGCCCTCCTGCGCCTAAGGGGTGCTGGTATGGTAGTTAGCAAGAGATTCTCTAAGGGACGTAGAACTCTGGGGCAGAAGAGATGGGCTGGAGACCCAGTCTTTCCTCCCCAGGAGGGGAGGTTTTACTTCATTAAGTAAAATTTGTAAGATGTCTGCGTGCCTGAGGCACTCTAGGCTGGTTCTCTGAGTTTATCAGCTGTCCATCAAACTCCACTTACTCCTTCTGCAGTGGTGCAATCAGAGCCAGGCACCTGACTGATTAGCAGGGCTACAACTCCCAGCCTCTCTCGCAGTTCCCTGTGACCCTGAGTGGCTGAGTTTTTACTGATAAAATATGAGCAGGAAAGATGAGTGGTACATTTGGGTGGGTATATTGACTGGCCCCCACCCCCACCCCCACTTTCCCTGTCCTGCCTGCTGCTCTCTAGGCCATATGAAAAGCTATATGAAAAGATACCCAGCCAGGATCTATCTATTGGGGATCATTCAGTCCTGGCTGAATCAAACCTGCAATGGTTTCTTTCTCTAACTTGCAACAATCCATCTGGTTTGAGGACTGGGCTCAGACTGCTATACCTGCAGGGACAATACACTTGGGACAGTGCTAATAATTAAGTGTGGTCCATGCATCAGCTGCTCATCCTTAAACTGTTTGGAACCCATCCACAACAAGATAAAGAGTTTACGCCAGAAAGCAAATCAACAGTGTCATGAAACACAGTGTTCAGCTGACAAAGTAAGATGTTCTCAAGGAAGGAAGCAATGCACTGATTTACATTCTGCCACAAGCTCCTTACCTCCTTGCAGAACATCCCTTTGAGGAACAGAGCACTAGGGAAGGGTAGAGGCACAAGATGGAATGAACCCGGATTCCTGAATATCCATGTGGAACAGAGCTCTGAACTATAACAGAAAAGAGGAACAAACCATCCCTATCTGGCAGGGCTGTGGTGAAGATTTTAAAAGCTATATGAAAAGATACCCAGCCAGGATCTATCTATTGGGGATCATTCAGTCCTGGCTGAATCAAACCTGCAATGGTTTCTTTCTCTAACTTGCAACAATCCATCTGGTTTGAGGACTGGGCTCAGACTGCTATACCTGCAGGACAATGCAGCCATTTACAACTCTTGAGTCCCTTTTCTGTACTTTGGACTGGGTCAGGCACTGTGGATTCAGCCCTGAGCAAGACCGACACACTCTCTGCCCTTGTGGGACTCCAAAGCAAGTGGTGTGTGTAAGCCCAAGACTGGCTGCAGAAAGCCTGTAGGCCAGGGTGCTTAGAGCAAGAGCTGAAGTGAATGGAAGAACCCAGGTACCTCCTGGCCTGCAACAGACCCAAGAAACAGGGGCTTGCCTGAGTCAGCAGAAGAGTTGCACTTTCTACAGAGCTCTTCCCATATGTTACTGTATTTACAGTAGTTTTCCCTTGGTCTCATAGTGGGGAAAACTTCATTAAAAGATTCTAAACGAATCGATTAAACTAAGGGGAAAGGACATTTTCTATAACTTAATCTGGAGAGATAAAGGTTTAATGCCCCTCCAAAAGCATAGGGTTGCAGAAGACATTTAGATCCAAGCATTTCTTAGGTTGGTTGTTCATTCATCAAATAGTTGTTGAGCACCACTGTGATCCAGGCTCTTTGCAGGCGCACAGGGGAGCAAGACCAAGTCTCTGTGTTCCTGCAAGCTCATGGCCAAGTGGGAGATGGCAAGCCTACAGATGATCACTTGACCATGGAACATGTGCTTACTAATGAGCAGAGCCTGGGAACCTGGAAGGATAAAGTCCAAGCCAATTGTGGGCTTTTCCCCCTTGATTTTCACTTGGGGTCTTCCCTCAGGATAGCATTACTCTATTGGCTGGCTAATAATAGTGATCTCGAAATTAGCATTTGTTTTAACCTTCTAGTCAGACACATGCATGAAAATACTCTTCCAAGCCCAAGAATACTCAGTCATGCAATATGCACATGTCATCATCTAAGAATGGCACAGGTGTATTGACTCATCAGATATGCAGAGAAAAACTTATGATTTCAACTTAGTTGGTATCAGTGCCCAGTATTGACATGGAACACCAGCAGGAACCAACCAGAGAGACAATTCCCAGTGCTTGGTGAGGAATAGCATGCAGGAACACATCAACACACCCCCAGTTCTGGCAGCCGCATCGTGGGCAACAGCATCCTACCAGCTTCTAGTCAATGTTGCATTGCTATGGTACCCACCCTCTTTGTATCCATGGCATTGAGAACCTCGGGAGTTGGGCTGGTGATCATTCCTCACATCCGAGAACAGAAGGAGCAGGGGAAGGTTGGGCAGCTCTAGAGAAGTGTGTAAATAGCAGTTTAGGGACAATTTGAGCTTTCTCGTAGACGCAGCCTAGGGAAGTCGGCACAAAAGCTTCATCTATTATATGGATGTCGTAGGCTGGTGAAAGGAACCAGGAGTATAGTAAAACTATTGTTAGCTCCGATCACGTAACATGTCTTTCCTGCTCCATCCTCCATCACACCCTACAAATGGGCAGGGACTCTCCGAAACCCCAGGTGGAGTGAGGGTATTAGTGGTGGCGGTGAAGGTGAAGGTGGGGCGCTCTGTAGGAGGGAGGCAAAGGTCTGGAGGTTGGTGGGCTGGGACCGCGAGCAGCGAGATGGTCCACGGAGGGGAAAAGTCTGAGAATCGGAAGTCCTTTGCAATCCGGGCTCCGATCCCCTCCGGCAAAGCCCGACTAAAAACATCCGTCCTTTGTGCTCGTCCTTCTCTATCCACCCTCGCGCCGCCCCCGCCCCTCGGCCCCGGGGTCAGGCCGCGGGGTCATCGCTCCCTCTAGCAGGATCCGAAAGCAGCTAACGCGGGAGGGGCCCTGGTGAGGCTGGGGAGGGAGGAGTTCACTGAATTGTGCAGGAACGAAGGCGTCGAGGATGGGAAGACTTAATCCAATGTGGGGAAGGCAGACGGGACTACGAGGGAAAGAGAGGGGACAAGGTACACTCAGCCTTTTCATCACTCGGCGGGAAGATGGATAATTTTCGGAGACCGTGGTCCCAGCGCCCCGGCTCGCTATAGGGAGACGTCAGAGCGCTCGGGTCGGCGGTGGAGGAGCCCCTCGGCGCCCCCGCCCGGGCTTGCATATAAAGTCGGGGCGTCGTGGACGCTGCAGCAGTGGCGCTGTCGGCGGCGGCGGCGGCGCTCCTGCGAGGTTCTGGTGCTCCCGTCTCTGCTCCGCGGGGAGAGCGCACTCTCTGCCCAGCCTCGCCGCGGCGCTCGGAGGGCTTCCCGCCGGGACCATGCGTGGCCGCGAGTTCCCGCTCGTCCTGCTGGCGCTGGTGCTCTGCCAGGCGCCCCGGGGGCCGGCCGCCCCGGTGTCGGCGGGCGGAGGGACCGTGCTGGCCAAGATGTACCCGCGCGGCAACCACTGGGCGGTGGGTGAGTGTCCGGCGCGCTCTAGTCCTGGCGGGACCAGCCAGCCGCGGGGGCTTGTCTCCCCATCTCTCAGGGTTTCTGTGGCTTGGCGTTGGGGACTGGGTTTGCTCCGACCTCTCTACTCAGACGTCCACCCCGTTCTCCCAAAACGCTACCCTGCCTGCCCTTCAGCATCCTGGGAAGCCGTCGGTCCCTCGGCAGCCTCAGACTGGTCCCTCGGTCCTTTCCCCCTCTCTTCCCTCCTCCCCAGGACACCCGAGCCAGCACGCAGCTCTCCAAAATCCCAACCTTACGTGGAGATCACCCTCCCTCCGCGTCTCCCAGCACTTCCTTTTATCCGCCTAAACACAACCCTGGCTGGCGCGGTTCTCTTCCTGAAAAACTTTGGGGAGCTGGATCCCCTAGCGCGTCTCAGAGCCCTGGTCCAGCCTGGCGGCTGCGCTTTTGCACCCGGCAAAGCCACAGGTTTGGGACCCGGGGCACTGCGCCCACCCTGGGTTTCAGATCTGTTCTGAGAGCGACGCCTGAATCCCACCTCTGTTTGGGGCTCGCCTGAATCTCCCCAGTCCTTCTTTGCCTTGCGGTGATTTTCTTTTCCCTGACCTTCTGCCCAACCCTCCCTCTTTCCATCCAGCAGGCTCGGTGCCCCGGGAATCAAGCCTGGTCTCCACGCTGATCCCGGGTCTCTCTCTCTGTACCCTAAGCCCTCGCTTTTCTCCGCCTCTCTTGACCCGATACCTCACCCTCTCCCCTAGCCCCTTCCCCCTGCCTACAAGTCCTGCTTTCTGGGCACGGGCTTGGAGGTTCGCCCCTCCCTGCCCCGGAACCACAGCGGCTTGGACCAGGTCTCGGGCCGCGGAGCGCGCGTCCGCTGTTTCCCCTCAGTTGGGAGGCAGGTAGCGGCCCCGGAGCTTCTCCCTCCTCCAGCATCACCCCGGCGCTCTCGGCCGCGCAGAGCAGATCCTCTGGCAAATAATGCAAAGCGTTCGACTTCCTCAGACACCTCCCCACACAGCCGTCTACAACAACCCTAGCATTTCCCGGGAGATCCCTAAAGAGATTTAAGGCTGGTGCGCGCGCGCGTGCGTGCGTGTGTGTGTGTGCGCGCGTGCGTGTGTGTGTGCGCGTGTGTGTGTTTCACGATTTCCTTAGTCATCTGCTTAGGAGTAGGGGAGGGTGTGTTGGAAAGATACTTGCTAATTCAACTCTCAGAGGATTTACAGACTAGGATTGATTTAGAAGATGGGGTGAGGCTAGAACTGCACATCCTGTGCGTTGTGTAGGTTTCCATCAGAGAAATGGAGAGCTCTGGGTTGCAATAGAGTAGTTTTCATTATTACTGAAAAAATCATTTGCCAAGTCTTGGCAACCCCAGGGATGAAAGTATTTGTCATCTTTGAGGGACACCTGGACGCCGGAGCCTGGTATAGAGAGGAAGGGTTGGGATGGGTGAAAACCCCTGCACTTACAGAGAGAAGGATACTCAGAAGATGTTTAAGAAGCCAAACCTGGAACTGATACTTAAAAAGGGCTCAAGGAAGTTTAGATCAAGTGGTCATTGTCCAGTCTGGCCAGCAGTCAGTGGGCTGGGAAGGTGGAAGGAAACTTCCAGATTTCCAGCCTCTTTTTCTCATCCATGTTTTTGTACTGAAAAAGCTTATTGTTAGGTAACCCTTGCAGGCTAAATGCAGGACAAGAGAGTTAACTGGGAAGCTAGAATCATGTTATTTCAGACGCAAGCCAACCCCGATTGCTGTGGTTCCAGAGCACATCAGTCCCTAGGTCTTCAGGGTATCTGCCATTTAATCACCCTCCCTGGTGGTACTTGGGCATTCCCTGCCCCAAAGTGTACTGAACAGTGGCACCCCAAAATTGTCTTATTCTCTTATTTGTTCTCAAACATACTTTTTACTTTTTCTCCCTTGACTAACTGTGCAGAGTTGATGAAGATCAAGGGAAAGGGGGCGGTGACGTAGAAAATCACATTTGGGTTTAAAATGTTGTTGCAGTTGCTAAAAAGTTTGCTTTGGGTGGATATGCCCTCTGTTGGAATGTGAGCATTCACAAGCAGGAATGCCATGTTAGATTTTAAATTGAGCTTTCCGCTCTAAGTAAACGCCTGTCCTCTTCAATCACTGAAGACATGCAGTTTAGTTGTAATTAAAACAAACGAAAGCTACATATTGCTGTCCATGAGGAAGCTGTCAGCACAAATTTGCAGGTTTGTTAAGTGAAATGCCTCTTCCAGCTGAGAGAAACGTGATGTGGCTATGGAAAACAAGTTAACAGACTGAAAACTTAACCAATTCCGATCTGGCTCAATGTTCATGGAAATGTTTTATGTGTGATGAAAATATAGGTCAGCACTAACACTGGTAACTATCCCCTGTGTGCCCATGAAATGTTTCTGGTTGTGCTTCTAACTCTGATGTGAAGCGTGTCGTGGAAGGTTGAATTCTGAACACCAGTGTTCAGCTGCAGAATGGCCTTACACAATTGTGCTGCCCCAGCCACTGTGAAATACAGTTGACGTATCACTCCAGAAAAACTAGCTCTTAATACTCAACACTTTCTGTCTTAATGGATATTTTCTAAAGTTAGGAAAATCTTCAAGTTTGGAGTTCAAGAAAATTCTTTTTCTGTTTCAAACCTGCCATTTTAGTGGTATTTTTAAGTGACTAAAAAGGGGCAAAAGCTACCCGCCCTCCAGCTCCACGCCCCCCCCAAGATTTTATTTTGTCAGATGTCTGTCTTTTGTCTATGCTGAGCTCTCCATTATTATGATATGGACACGTAACAAATGATGATGGGAGAAGAGATGGAAGTGGGCATATCATCCACTTGCTATGGAGAAGATTATTTGGTTGACAGTAGCTAGCTAAGAAGTGCATTAGGACCCAGGGAATGTGTGCTTCCTTGGGGTGTCATAGATGGCGCACTTTGCTTAAGAAAGGTAAAAAGTCTGTGGTCCAGGGGATGGAGTCTGAACACCCACCAATATACACAGACTGAAATTCAGTACAAGATCTCAAAGATCTATGTTAAATCACCCACAGAATGGAGGCCTACTTTAGCCTTCCATTTTAAAAAAGTCACAAAATTGTTCAAATATTACAAAAAGGAAGTTCTTATTTGTAAAAACATCTCCATCGTTCCTCCACTTCAGTACCAATAACGCCTTTCTCATTTACAGCATCCCAACCAAATGATAGGCAATGACTGAGGACGAGAGCAACTGAGGTCATTATTGGGAGCATCAGATTCTAATCCTGCTTTCCCATTATCATGATTCAATTTTCTCCATATTAATAAAGCCAAATGAGTCGCTACTTCCTGGGAGCTGGGCAACATAATCATTGTGATGGCTGAAGGCAAGGTTATTTAGTGCATATCTGGGCACCAAATTCACCAAGCAGATAAGAGAGGAGTCAGTTTTTCAAGATTCCAAACCTTCAGTTGGAACAGTGTCCTCGATAGAGTCTTAAAATTGTGTGAAGTGTCAGGTCCTAAGTGACTTGGCAAAGCTCACACTGCAATGCAGGAAAACCTCATTTTCAGGCTCCCCAATACGCACAGAATTAATTTTTCTGAGTCACAAAATGAGTCATGACATAGTGATATATGATCTCCATTCCTTTTGACAACATTAGAATGCCTTTGGTAGACCTTATCCTTATTTCCAGACCCCAAAATGATTTCTTACTGCCTTATATTCTTAGGAAGTTCAAAGACACTTCAGAGCAGTATAATATTGTAGAGGCTGGACTGTGAGCTGATTTTAATCCCAGAATCTTTACTTGCATATGTGTGACCTTTGGCAAGTCTCATTTTTATCAAATTTATTATGGTGTGGATCAAATGAAATAATCTGCATTTAAACATCCTGTGAACTGTAAATACACACACAAGCAATAAAGTCAGAGTGAGGGCCTCTCTCTTGGTGGACAGAACTGCTGGGAAGAGGCCTCCTTCCATTTTCAGTGACTGAAGTCTGTCAAATTCTATTTTCATGATGTCTGCCTTACATACTTCTAATGCTAGTCAACACTGGAGCCACAGAGAGTTCGTTCCTTGTGAGCTTTAAATAAAAAGCACCATAGTTTTATTAATGGCAGAAACTTGAAAGTGCTCTAAAACCCAATTACAGAGAAAAGGGGAAAATCAACTGAAGAAAGTAAATAAGATATTGTGAGTATATTTAAGCAATGAGCCAAAGTGTAGCGAATACAGACCTTAAATTCCATACCTGGGTGGTGCAGTGGTTAAGAATCCGCTTGCCAATGCAGGGGACATGGGTTCCAGCCCTGGTCTGGGAAGATCCCACATGCCTCGAAGCAACTAAGCCCGTACGCCACAACTACTGAGCCCACGAGCTGCAACTACTGAAGCCTGCTCACCTAGAGCCTGTGCTCCATAAGAAAAGCCACCGCACTGAGAAGCCCGAGCACCGCAAGGAAGAGTAGCCCCACTCGCTGCAACTTGAGAAAGCCCACTCGCAGCAAGAAAGACCCAACACAGCTAAAAATAAATAAATATTAAAAAAACAAATTCCATACCCTCTGACCCTAAGGCTATCCCCATTTGCATACATGAATTTCCACGTTTTTAGCGGTTTGGTCTCCTGCACAGCAACTTTCATTTGCTTATATGGCAAATGCACATCCCTGGAGCCATTGATAGACTTTCACTGACCATTTTAGACCTCCAAGAGAAAATTCTGCATTTACATGGTTGAAAAGTGTTGGCCAGAACTTGTCTTCAACTTGTTTTTCATTACAAACTGTAATTTCTAGGTGACATTTCTAGGTGCAATTTCTAGGTTCAGTCTCAGCTAAAATCTAAGAAAGTTTAAATGAAAAATTCCTTTGGTACATTTGTGTTATAGATAAGAGGAAAGCAACACCTTTTTATTCAAGCAAAGAAAAGCACAGAGACTTTTCTCTTCAGGAGCAATTTAAAATTGACTGGGGAAGATGTTCAAATGCCAGCATTCAGCGGGGAATAAAATTCAATGCACACAGAAGTGGTGATAGAATTTTAGATGGTGGAAGGTTCCTTCCATGTCATCTGGTCCAACATGTTCATTTTATTGTTGATAAAATTGAAGTCTGGGGTTGCTAAATGACTTTAGAGAGGTCACCTGGCTAGTTAGCAGAGGGGGCTGGGACGAGACCCAGGGCTCCTGAGTTGCCGTTCTGAATCCTGTCCGTTCATTAGGCATTTTGAACAGGGAGCAAAATCTGTCAGTCGTTTAGGAACTAACCCCTAATAGTATCAATAAAATGCTATTTACCCCACATTTAGGAGAAAGCAGCACAAACACAATTGGTGCCCTTTTTAATTTCTCGTTCATTCATTCCCCTGGATTAAATTTGTGGCATTCTGTTTTTGCTTTTGTTGGGGTTTTTCCGAACCCAAGTACATGCTGATTTTATTTCTTGATGAATGTGGCATCACAACATTCTTTTTTTAACATTCTTTTTTTAAATTGAAGTATAACTGATGTACAATATTATATGTTACAAGTGTACAATATAGTGATTCATAATTTTTAAAGGTTATACTCTCTATATAGTTATCATACAATACTGGTTATATGTTTTTGTTTTTGAACAGGACACTTAATGGGAAAAAAGAGCACAGAAGAGTCCCCATATGTTTATGAGGGAAGGAGACTGAAGGAACAGCTGAGGGAGTACATTCAATGGGAAGAAGCTACAAGGGATTTGCTAAGCCTCCTAGAAGCGAAGGGGGCCAGAAGCCATCAGCCACCTCTACAGGAGCCCCTGGGCATTCGCCAGTTTACTTGGGATTCAGAGGACAGCAGCAACTTTAAAGACACAGGTTCAAAACTCAAAGGTATAATGAACAAACTGGGGAAGTGGGAGTGGGATGAAGTGGGGTGGGGGTGGAAGGTGTTTGGGGAGAATTGGAAGGAGGGGAGGTTTGAGCAAGGAAGAAAAAAACTGTTCCGAGGCAAGCCTTCACAGCACCTACATTAGGCTGACACTAGCACATGCTCAGAAAATGAGTGGCCAATGCCCATGCTAGCTTTTCTTTTCAACATCATAGATTATTTTTCCTCTTAACACATCAAACTCCAGTTTGGGAGTTTTGTTGGCAATTGTGCATTGATAGGATTTTTTTAACCTGCCAGACCCTTCCAAATTATTTTGATAGTGAGGACATAGATTATTTGAGTTGATCCCTGTGGATCTATAGATATGTTTGTTTGTTTATATTTATTTATTGGCTGCATTGGGTCTTCTTTGCTGCACCTGGGCTTTCTCTAGTTGTGGCGAGCAGGGGCTACGCTTCGTTGCGTGGGCTTCTCATTGTGGTGGCTTCTCTTGTTGCAGAGCATGGGCTTTAGGCATGTGGGTTTCAGTAGTTGTGACTAGAGGGTTCTACAGCACAGGCTCAGTATTTGTGGCAGACTTAGCTGCTCCGCAGCATGTGGGATCCTACCAGCCCAGGGATCAAACCCATGTCCCCTGCATTAGCAGGCAGATTCTTAACCACTGCACCACCAGGGAAGTCCTGATATGTTTATTTTTGATGAATACTAGTGGAAGGTCCTATTCACAGATGCTTTTAGAAGAGAACATTCTTGTTTGCTACTTTTGATGCAAAATAGTACTATAGTACTCCTTCATATTTGTTCCAAGATCACCTATTTCGGGGCTTATCCTAATATTTTAAAACTTGATGAAAATATCTCAGTTCAACTGATTCATTCTATATATGATTTTATAGAGGATGGGGAAAAGAATTATACCAAATTGGCATTGTTTAGGTACAAAGACAGTAAATGAGATAAAAGAGAGAATAAAATTTATAGGAAGAAAGCAAGGCAACTGAAAATGATGTGATTCTCATTAACTTATGTTTTCATGAAATTTATGATAAAAGGCAAAAATAATCACTGCAATACTCCTAATAATAATAACCAAACTAACACAACATTATACATCAACTACACTCCAGCAAAAAGTAATTAAAAAGTAATAATAACTGCTAGTTTTAGTGAGTATTTTCCATAATCCAAGTACTGGGTGTAATAGCTTACCGCCATCCATTTCCTCAGGTAATGCTCGCACCAGTCTTAGGAGAAAGATTCAGGAAGATTCTATTATTCTCTCCATTTTAGAGGTGAGGAAACTGAGACCAGTCATGTAGCTTTTCAAGGGAAAAGCCCGTGCTGTCTGCCTTGGACAGTCTGCTGCCGTGCAAGGCATCTTCTGGGAATGGTCCTCGTTGATCTTAAATATGAAGGATGCAGGATGCAGTAGCAGCCTGCCCTCTCGCTGTTTCTGGCAATAAATAATATTGTGTTGCACTCACAAACCATGGGGACCTCACACTGTCCCTCTTTTACGGTGGTTAATTCTGATTGATTGTCCCTTAACAGAGGTTCAGGGCTGGCGTGGCCAAGCCTCAGCTGGTTTCTCCAGAGGAAGCCTTTACGTGTCACTGGTCTCCCGTCTACTGTGGATTCTCTATGCTAAACGCAAACAAAAAAATTTCATTTGTCGCATTAAGTACCTACAGAGAAAGTCTCTGGTAGCCTTTATTTCAAAAGAAAATCTGGATTAAATCAACCAATACAGAAATAGGTACCAACTCTGTACAGATCTCTGAGTGACTGATTCTCTTGTCCACACCTGTGTATATAAGCTCCCTGTCTGTTGATAGATCACAGGGTTCTGAGGGCTCTCGGAATTTGTGATTGACTTCTTGGGCCCTGGGTGGCCTGGCCTATTCTTGGCCAAGTGCTTTGCTGGACTTCCTGTGGGTGGATGTCCAACAGCAGTACTTTCTGATTGGTCTGAAGAGTAACCGTGATTACCACCACAAAACCCTCTAAAATAACTTGACACACATTGAAATGGACTTATCCTCATAGCTCATTCATAAAATACCCCCCATACCCTATCACATTATTCATCTACAGTGCTTCATTTTGACCCAAACAACACCCACTTTGAGTTGCTTTATTCCTCCAAACCTCGCTCTGCATAACTTTGGAATCTTTTGAAAAATGCAATTTCTTCCTCGAGGATTGGAATTTTTCTGCCATCTTCAGAAGGACATTCTGTAAACTTCGAAGGCAATTGCAAAAGTAGAGCTCCAAAAAAGGCCTCTGAGCGGCAGTGCTGTAGGACGGATTGAGTGGGCAGTCACAGAAAGTGACTGCTTTAAGGGGACAGTATTGATCAGTACACAGTGTGAGCTGAAAAAGTCATCTTTTTCTAATCAGGCCTTGCTTTGCTATTCTATCTCTTTATGCTTTGTTCCTCTTTTTACAAGTTCAGAAAGCCCATCTCATTTAATGCTACCTCACATTGAATAACTAACTATTGCACACATTGGTACTATTCTTTTGGATATATTTCCCGGCACCATGAAAAACAAATTCAACAGTTAGTTTAATCTTTGCAGAGACCAAAGCAGTTTATCACTCAGAAAAGAAATTTAATAATTTAGCTGAGCGTTATCAGAATTAGCAGCAGGGATTTCTAGAGGCTGAGGACTTAAAATTAAAAACTATCCACATATGCTCCCCTCTCCCATTGTAGTAATAAAACATCAAGTCCTGTTGCCAAATCTCCCAGAGCCGTAGTTGGAAACTGAGCATTTTTGTACATTTTGGTGACAAAGATATTTCCTTGATTCAGAAAAGATTTAGGTAAATGAGCACTGAATCTAGACTACTGTATCATGGCAAACAGCCTCCAGAACTTTTTAGCAGTTATGACCAATAATTTTCAAGGTTAACCTAAATCTTTTAACTCTACCCTTCTCATAAAAGTTAATGGAAGTTTGGGACTTCTCCTGTGGCGCAGTGGTTAAGAATCTGCCAATGCAGGGGACACAGGGTCGATCCCTCATCAGTGAAGATCCCACATGCCTCGAAGCACCTCAGCCTGTGAGCCACAACTACTGAGCCCATGTGCTGCAACTACTGAAGCCCGCTTGCCTAGAGCCCATGTTCCACAACAAGAGAAGCCACCGCAACGAGAAGCCTGTGCACCACAGCAAAGAGCAGTCCCTGCTCTCCACAACTAGAGAAAAGCCCACGTGCAGCAGCAAAGACCCAGTGCAGCCAATAAATAAATAAATATTAAAAAAAAAAAGAAGAAGAAAAAAGTTAATGGAAGTTTTACCCTATGGCTTCTATAACATGAAACCACGTTCCGCTCAGCTCCAGGGCCTATTCCACAATCCTGGGTGTGGCTGCGGATCATCCTGAGTTTCAATGAAGGCTGAGGTTGGCCTTTGGGATCCTTTTGTAATTTGGACCCAGTTCATTGTTTTTTGCAGCCCAGGACTTTTTCTTTTACTTGGCGGACATGAGGAAAGGGATCTGGGGGTGTCGTGGAGGAAGTAAATGTACAAATTTGCCCTCACTTTTAAGGGACTGCTCCCACTGTCCCATCAAAGCAGCACAGAGAATAGAAAGGTTTTATTTATTAATATGTAAAATGCTCCAATGGAAGCTCCAAATATAGGAAAAGCAACATACGATCAAGAGTAACATATGATCAACAGTAAAAAGCTTCTGATTACCCTGACTGTTTCTATGAAGGTGAGGGCCAGCAGAGTGAAGCTGGCCCCCCACCTCAAATACAGCTCCTCCCCACCCCTAACCATGGACCCCCTCTCCTGCCTCCGCGTCCTTGATCTTCCTAGGTTACACAATTTGCCTTTTCCCTGTCCCTTTACTTCCATTCTCTTGTGTCAAACTCTCAGGTTCAATATTTTGAGCCCCTGTGGGGCCTTCCAAGCATCTTGTCACATATCCTCAGCTGGACCGGTGGCTCATATTGTGAAATGTATGACAGCATCTTCAGGCAGCCTGGGCTCCTGGAGAAAAGCAAAGCTAATTGGCCTGTGTGGAAATTGAACCCCAGGCCCTGGCTTCTTCATCGCCTGGTCAAGACAACTGAGCCACAGAGCAGGGAATGACCGATCTGAGAATCTTAGTAATTCCTTTATTGGAAACAAATGGCTGGTCTGGACGCTGGGGGAACCTGAATTGCCAGAGATTCTTGGAAAGCATAATAAGCTCTCGTCTGGATGAAAAGTGTTTTCTCATCTCAGTGGGTAAAGGTTGCTGTATGGAAACAAAGAAGTGTTTTAAAATTAGAGCTACTCATTCTCTCTTCAGTCTTAGTTAATTAGAACAGAAGCCTCAACAAGCCAACCACAATCAGTTTAGAACTGGCAGCAACCCAAATTAGTTCCTCTTCCCAAGTTGCCCACAGACTACCCTTTACAGTCATGGGTTTATAATGTGTAACTGTGTAATTCATAAACTAGCTTTGATATGTGGAATGAGGCATTTCTAAGAAGCAAAGTAACATTCTACATTCCCTAGTGGTCCAAGGTCCTACTGTATAGCACAGGGAACTATAGTCAGTATTGTGTGATAAACTATAATGGAAAAGAATATGAAAATAAAGTATACATATACCAGAATCACTTTGCCATACAGCAGAAATTAACACAACATTGTAAATCAACTATACTTTAATTTAAAAAAAATTTTTTTAAAATAAAGTTTTTCTTATATTTATATCTGTGTAGTCCTATCAGGACACAAGTTAAGCTAATATAACAAAAAGACCTGAAAATATAGTGGCTCCTCAAAAGAGGAAGTTAATTTCTCTCTCGGGGGACAGCTGTGGTTCTCAAGCATTAGTGTGTTCACAGGCACCCGGAGGACCCGTGAGGGCTCAGATTGCTGGATCCCAGCCCCAGAGTTTCCAGTTCTGTAGGTCTGGGGTAGAACTAGCAATCTGCCTTTCTACCAAGCTCCCAAGTGATGCTGATGGTTTGTTGGGAATGGATTTACTTCTAGCATTAGACTTTGGCATCACTGACTATGTTTGCTTAACTCTTTCAAATATTTTTTAAGTGGAACCTCTCTACTCCAGGTTCTCAGCCTGAAGGAAGGAACACCCAGCTGAACTGACACTGATGATGGTGGCCTCCCTCGAAGAAGCAAAACAAAACCCTTAAGAGACGGCATTCTATGCGCCTCAGTTCTACCGGGTCATCAACAAGTTTCCTTTGTGCCAAATACTTAACTATTCTTGTATCTTTCAACTTTGACTAAAGTCATGATTTTGAAGCAGCACCTCTGGTTTGAACTTGTTTGCTGTGATTAATTGTCCATAAAGAGTCTTCCAATTAATGTTCTTTACATCTAGGGCATTTGTCTATTAGATTCCAGTCCCCAGCCTACTACCCTTCACAATAAAGGCTTAAATATCTTGTCCAAAGGGCAGATAGTTCTCTTATTTCAATTCCAAATGAGAGGACAGTGGTGAACACTGAGATTAACAGAGAGCTTGATAATGAACTTGTGTGCTCATTGATGAAGGCAGGCTGAATTTTTAGCTCCCCTCTCTGAAAGCCACTTACTGAATCCTCCTTTGTAGTTGCTACCACTAAAAGCTCAGACTTGCTTTATCTTTACCATCAGATGGGCTAGGTTGAACATAGAGGCTGGCTTTCCTCATTGCATAATAATTCCCATTTCTTCAGCCTTTACTATGACCCGGTATTTTGCCAATGTTATTGATATTTTCTTCATAATAGTTTCATAAGCTGAGAATGATCCTTCTCGCGTAATAGCCGAGGAAATAGCTGAGAGTTAGGTCACCCGACTTGCCCAAGGTCACATAGTGGAGGGAAATTGGATTCAAACACCTAAAGTCATCAGATTATCTGTAGCTGTTGACCGTTTTTCTATTACCTCATTTTGAGCCCCTCTTTCAGTAAATTTAAGCCTAGCAAGTAGCACCGTTTCTCCAAAATTCCATTTCCCACCTGGGAGAAGTAATCCCTGGAGCCAGGTTTAGTCAGCTCCACAGCAGAGGGAGAAGATGGGTTCCAGAGATTCCCTTCCATTCTCAGAGAACATGGCCTGTGGTTCACAGTACTCCCCAGACCCATCTTTATCATGACATTCACACATGAACGGATTTTAAAGCTTCTTGCCATATGTTTAGATTTCCTTCATTTGGGGAAATCACATGTGAAATGGAGAAGAGATTTATTTTGCCTTTGTTTTGATTATCAGAGAACCACATAAGATGTGATGTGTTCTAATTTCTTTTAAAACCACGGTGATTCCCAACATATCCAGAGCCAGACCCAGGGAATATGTGTGAGGTATGTTTTCAGTGTCCTACTGCCTTTCTCTTCTTGGGACCCCCTGGGCCTCTTTCCCAAGGATTTAATCCTGCCCCGAGTCTACTAAAGCCTGCCTTGCTGCTGATGTTGAAGGGGAAGCCCTATCACCAGGGTTTGCCCTCCAGTAGTTTGCTCATAAAGATGAAAACAACCTTCCAGACCTGGGGACATTTCTCTAAGGGTGACATTCCATGTAGAGAGGAAGGCAGTGCTTCTGGAATAACCCAATATAGATGGTCCCTTGTTCAGTTGTTTCGTGAGAGTAGATATGATCCTGTGTTTTAGTAGCAATCATTTTTTCCTCATGTGTCCTGAACAAGACACAAGAACTGTTCACTCAAATCCCCTGACCCTTGCAGGCTCCTCTGTACCAAGCCCTGGTCAAGATCAGAATCCCTTTATCCATTCACCTGTCCATGAATTGATAAAGAAGATGCGGTACATATGTACATTGGAATATCACTCAGCCATAAAAAAGAATGAAATAATGCCATTTGCAGCAACATGGATAGACCTGGATATTATCATACTATGTGAAATAAGTCAGAAAAAGAAAGACAAATATCATATGGTATCACTTTATATGTGAAACCTTTAAAAACAATACAAATGGGGAATTCCCTGGTGGTCCAGTGGTTAGGACCACTGTTGGGGCCCGGGTTTGATCCCTGGTCAGGGAACTAAGATCCTGCAAGCTGCACGGAATGGCCAAAAAAAAAAAAAAAAAAAAAGGATCCAAATGAACTTATTTACAAAACAGAAACAGACTCAAAGAAAACAAACTTATGGTTACCAACAAGGAAAGGTGCGTAGGGGAGGGGATGGATAAATTAGGAGTTTGGGATTAACATACACATGCTACTATACATAAAATGGATAATCAACAAGGACCTACTATATAGCACAGAGAATTCAACTCAGTACTCTGCAATAACCTATATGGGAAAAGAACCTGAAAAAGAATAGATGTACATATAGCTGAATCACTTTGCTGTACACCTGAAACCAAACAACATTGTAAATCAACTACACCCCCCCCCAAAAAAAGAGAAAGAAACAAAAGAAAAAAAGATTAGAATCCCTTTCGTTAAGAGATATAGCTTTCCCTACACGGAGAGCTTTCTTGAACACTTGTTTGCAAGTGGAGTTCCATCACCTATCTGTATGTGCTTATTGGGTCAGGGAGTTTTCAGCTGCAGATAATAGCATCCACTTTGAGTTGTTTAAGTAGAAAAGGAAAACTCAAAAAAAAAAAAAGAAGCTCGGTCTCCAATAGGTTGATGAAATGGCTGCCACGTGCTTTGCTACCCTTACAGCATTCTGCAGTACTTCCAGAGTTGCCACTCCTTCCCACTGCCTGCCACTACCTGTGCCCCGCAAACTCTCTTCTGCTCTTGGCTTACTTTCGAATCAGAGTTTTGAATGTGTCTGATTGGTGGAACCTAGGTCACATGCCTGTATCTAGCAGTGAGGGAAGCTGGGAAATGTAGTTTTTAGGATTCTACTTTGGGAATATGGGACAAAAATTGTGGGACCTGCCAACTAAAGCTTGGCACTTGCCATCTGCCTCTATGAGGATTAGGTCACTAGCCACTGCAGTTGTTGACCTTCCACACACCCTGAAAGGAGTTACAGGAGACCAGGAGTGAGGCAGTCAGTGCTCTGGAAAAACTGGCAGAACAGGCCTTCAGATAGTTAGACATTTTCAGAAGAGAATTTTTATGAGCCCAATATCTCGCATCTTCTCATACCTAGAAAAGCACTAAAATCATTAACGGAGACACCTACTCCTCGTGACCAGCAGCGACCTTCTGCCAAAATGTGTGCTTAATTGTCCTTATGCCCCTTCACCAAAGTCACACATATACTGGCCTCCCTGCTGACCTCTTTGGAGCAGTTCCTCGGAGCTACCTGAGAGGCTGTCTTCTGGGCTATAGTCCTCATTTTGCCCCAAATAAAACTTAAGTCACAACTCTCACATTGTGCTTTTTTTTTTTCCTCCAGTTGACAGACCCTATTAAAAAGAAGAGAGGGTGTTTAAAAGAGATGGTCAGCCCCAGGTTACAGATGTCCCCTGCCCCTTGTGCCCCAAAAAGAATTTCCTCTTTGATTTCTGCCCACTTCTTTTATAGAGAACAATTAACACCCAGCCTGGGATTCTGGGAAAGGAAGAGCCTGGTGGCTTTTCTCGGAAGCACACAGGCTAGGCATGTGCATACAAAGAGGAGAGAAGATTGCTTTTAAGAGGTGACCATATTTAGGAATCCTTGCAGCAAAGCAGGATAATCAAAAGGAAGAATCCAAAAGAGAAGAAAGCAATAATCACCTTCAAATTTATTCTTTTAAAAACACAGTCCTGGGCTTCCCCGGTGTCTCAGCGGTTAAGAATCCGCCTGCCGATGCAGGGGACACAGGTTTGATCCCTGGTTCGGGAAGATCCCACATGCCATGGAGCAACTAAGTCCGTGCCCCACAATCATTGAGCCTGTGCTCTAGAGCCCGCAAGCCACAACTAATGAGCCCATGTACCACAACTACTGAAGCCCGTGGTCTGCAACAAGAGAAGCCACCACAGTGAGAAGCCCTCGCACCGCAACAAAGAGTAGCCCCTGCTTGCTGCAGCTAGAAAGGGCCTGTGCACAGCAGTGAATAACCAGTGAAGCCAAAAATTAAATAAATAAATAAATAAATGTATATAAAAACAAAAAACAAACAAAAAAAACCACAATCTTTTTTACATATAGCTGATTCACTTTGCTGTACAGCAGAAACTAACACGTTGTAAAGCAACTATACTCCAATAAAAATTAATTTAAAAATTAAATTAAATTTTAAAAAAGAACCCAGAAAAAAAAAAAGCACAGTCTTTTTCTTTTTTTTTAATCTCCTCAAGGTGGATTGCTCTGGGTAATTTAGCAGTCTTTGCTTACAATCAAACATTCAGTAACACACTAAGCAGACATTTCAAGCAGTGCAGTACAGTTTCCAGCCCCACAATGCCCACCTTTCCATTCCTATTGGGGATATTTGATCACCACAGAGCATCTTAACCTAGCTTGGATGTGCAGGGAGTAATCTTAGTAAAATGTGAGATTTATTTACATAATTCATTTCCTCAACCACAGGCTGCTTTAATCAGAGAGTATAAGATAGCTCTTCAAGGGAAACCTACAACGATAAACTATTGCCATTCCCAAAGCAGAAAGACCATGTGAATAATGCTGCAATGAATGTGAGAATGCAGGTATCTTTTCAAGATACTGATTTAATTTCCCTTGGAGACCCAGAGGTGGGACTGCTGGATCATATGGTAGTTCTAAGCATGGCCTTGCTTCTCTTTGACCTGTGATCAGACTCATTAAACTAATTAACAGATGATGGATGGATGATTCCACATGACTCTAGATGGAAAAGAGATTATTTTGTAGACCTTCAGGAAAGACCACTGTAACAGTTAGGATATCTTTGGCTGTTAGTAACAGAAAGACTTCAACTCAAATTGGCATAAAAGATAAGATTTATTATTTCAAATACTAGAACTCCAGAGGGAGGTAAGCCTCAAGGTTGTTGAGTTCGATTTCATTCAGTGACTCAAATACATCCACAAGGATAAGGGTCTTTCTGTCTACCCACTCTGCCACCAGGGTTCAGATTTGTCTTTAAGTTGACTTCTCTCATGCTCACAAGATGGCTGCTGGAGTTCCAGCTGTCACATCCACACAAGACAACATTCAAAAGAAGATGAGAGGCCATTTCATTTTAGGCTTCACCTTATTAAGAGTGATAAGTCCTTTCCCAGAGGTCTCTAAATCCCTTGCACCTCAATGACCAGCTGGGTCACATGCTTGCTCTAATCCTACCACTAATGAAGAGAACTAGACCACTGCGATTGACCTCACCAATTAGGATTTACCAGTGAGTCGTGTGGGAGGAGGGGCAGGGACCTGAGCAAAGTCAAGACTCTCTCAGTAAGGAAGGAGAGTGGAATGGATGTGGGAGGAATTTTCAACAGCGTCTGCATCAGGCATGAACCTCATTTCTTGTGACCTCACACAATCCTGGTTCTAGCAGGATAGCAATTTCAAAAATTAGTCCCTGCTATTAAGTGTAAACATGCTGGGTTTTATTCCATTCTCGGATGCTTATGCAAAGTCCTTCTAATAGTTTGAAGACCATGAGTCCTTTAGAGCAAATGACAGTCCTTTTCTCTTGCTGGAGGCACCTAGGTTGTGATTGCAATTGACAGTTTGCTCCTGGCTTTTGACTGAGACTTTCTCATCCTTTACTCCTTCCTTGCCTTGCAAGACAAGTGACCGTGACTGACAAGTGGCCGTGATAGCTCCTCTGACCCCACCACTGAAATACGGAGAAATGGAAAGGAAATTGAGAGCTTCAAATTGTACTCTCATCTGCCTGGCAATTTCCCAAGATGCCTCAGCTAGAGATGGCTTCAGTGGATAGGCTGGGGGTTGAACTTGAATTTGAAAAAAACAAAAACAAAAACAAAAAACCAAACATGCCCAGAAGAGATAGTACAGGGAGCTCTTTTCTTTTCACTTAACTCCTGGGATGGAGGAAGAAAAAAACAGTGAATACTGTGAAAAACAATTTAACATAGTAGTCAGCAACTGGCAGCCTGCTGGTTGGATGTTTGCCTGGACAGTGTCTTAAAAATGAGAATTAGTCACAGACATTTCAAAATCAAGGGATTTCACATACAAATCTGGGTTGCAAGCTTTTGCAAAATCAGAGGCTCTTCCACTGGGCCTGCTTTCCCTGAAGACAACCAGTGCCTGGCGCAGTACTGTGGCAGGGAGGGGCTCACATTCTCCACTTTGCCACAGTCCCCACTACACCCTAGTGCCACCCCATCTGCTACATTTATTTATATTACCTGCTTGCACACCCATAGTGACAGCTGAATTTGAGTTCAGCTCTGAGTTGCACAGAACCTGTCAGTCCATCATTCCTGTTCTAATCTGTGACACTTGGCACACTATTTGGTATTTCAGAGTTCCCCAGTTAAAAAGCAACTAGTCTGGGGAGAGACAATAATTTGCCCTTAATGTGTTAACCCCATAGCCCAGGCCGAGAAGAGCTGCAAAGATAAGGAGGTCATCACAGGAACAGGCTCCCTCTGCCCCCTTTTCCTGCCTGACCCTTTCCTTCTCTGATGAGACCCTTCTTTCTCAATCTGCACTCAGGCCCCCAGAGGAGCTGCCCCCAGACATGTCTTCTGTCTGCCTCTCCATCTTCCTGAGACACAGCTGACTGCATAGCTCCCTTCCCTGTTTTTATTTCTTCTCCTCCCAGCACCAGTCCTCCCATCTCCTCCATCACTAGCGTCACAAAGTCATCTTCTTTGGTGACCTTTGGCACTTTACCATGAACGACTTCCCCCAGCTTCTAGCCTCCCCATCGTCTTGGCCTTCCTCCTGCCTCTAGGCCTCCTTCTCTGTGTCTCCTTCTCCTGGTTGGTGTTGAGTCCTGGGAGTTCTCCAAGACTCCCTCTCAGGCTTTCTGCTCATCTTCAGTCTTGTCTGTAGCAAACTACTCACATGATGCCACCATGACCCCAGATTCCTGCTCAGCCCAGATCTCTCCTCTGAACTCTCTTTTAAACTGAACAAGATTATTTGATGTCCAGTTATTGCACATAAAGTAACCCTCAAATTTCCTCTAGTTCTGGTCTTTTTTTCCTTCATTGTCTCTCTCCTTTTTTGTTAGTTGCATCATTTCTATAATAGTAGTGCAGATGACATTTTTTAAGCTCTTTATTGGATTATAATTGCTTTACAATCTTGTACCAGCTTATGAGTTACACCAAAGCAGGTGACATTTATGTTCTGTCACACTAAGTCCCACATATGTGTCCTCCTAGTTTTCTAGGTTGCATATGTTCATCTTCATCCACAGTTCTTTTTTTCTTTTTACTTTTTTTATTGAAGTATAGTTAATTTACAATGTTGTGTTAATTTCCGCTGTATAGCAAAGTGACTCAGTTATACATATGCACAATTCTTTTGCTGTGGTTTTCTCTGTTATTGCTTGATTAGATGAAATCCATCCTCTGCTATTTATCTTAAAAGGGGCACTTAAGAATGAATAATATTCCTTGAACTCTTGCTCTTTAAAAAACTATTTACGTGATCAAGATTCCATTATAATTCAATAAAGAAAGACTTATTAAAACAAAACCAAAACCAAAACCAAAAACAACAACAAAAAAACTATTTGTCCACAGCCTCATTCCTGGAGGAAAATTCATCTAGACTCAAAATCTTTTCTTGAGTATCTTGAAAATATGCCTCAGAGCTTCCATGATAATCTCTGCTATTTGGAGCAGCATTTATACGTTGTCTTTTCATCTTTAAGTCATAACTATCTTTTAGTGACACTGCCACTGGTGTTTGAAGGTTTTGTTTCTTTTGCATAATATCTAGGAAGAGTAGTGAGGGAAATGGGAAGATGCAGTGTCCCAATACTAAGTTCATACAAGAAGTCTAGCCCCTGGGACTGTTTAAAAAAGAGGGTAGAAGGGCGTTTCCTGCCGGTCCAGTGGTTAGGATTCGGTGCTTTCACTGCTGTGGCCTGGTTCAATCCCTGATCCCTGGTCCCTTGTCAGGGAACTAAGATCCTGAAAGCTGTGTGGTGGGGTGGGGGTGGGAAGGAGGGTAGAAAGACAGGCCTTTGATTTTCCTCTACTGGGGGTGGGGCGGGTGGTGGGGCAGATACCACTTTAGCATAAATAGAAGTCAAACTTGGAAACTCCAAATAGATTATCTTGTTCAGTATTTCAGAACAACCCCTAACATAGATGATATTATGCCAATTATTACAGATTAATAACTTGCGGTATATACATTAAGAACTAGTTCAAGGGCACCTAGTTTATAAATTGGAAAAACCAGAATAAAACCCATCCTTTAAAATCCAAGGCAAGTTCTAGTTTACTATACCACAGCTGTTTCCTACAAACACCCCAGAGTCAAAATGATAATTTCCTTCCTGGGACAGTTAACGCCTGTTCTTCTAGGAAGGAAGTGAGTGAATGGAGTGATTCTTAATCTCCTTTCCCATCTCTGAGCCTGAAGTATCATTAGCACCTCGGGTCAATGGAGGGTGTCCAAAAAGATCACCGAGCTTCAAAGTATCTCCTCACCAGATTTCTTCCGTGCTTAAATTCTACCGTTAATTCTTTGGGTTGGTCGTTGTACCCCCAGAAATTGACTCTTAAAATGTAAATATTTCTAGGTGGGTGATATATGAGGATATGTAAGTCATTAATACCTTGGTATTAAATACCAGGTATTAGAAACTATCCTGAGTGGAAACCCTATAGTATATAATGTCTAACGGTAGGACTAAACGTATCTACCTGCTGTGATTTGAAGGATACCAGGAAGAGAATACCATGTATCAAATATTTTTTACTGCACAGGCATCTATAATTCTAATTTTAGTATAATTTGTAATTAATTAAATTTGAATTAAGAATTGCTCTACCTCAATATCGACAACAATATTGTACTACAATCACCAAACTTGCTAGGAGACTAAAGAGAGGAAATTGTGTAATGTGATAGGATTGCTAAATATCACTACAATGCCAATCATATTGCAATATATACATGTATCGAATTAACACATTGGGGACTTCCCTGGTGGCGCAGTGGTTACAAATCCACCTGCCAATGCAGGGGACATGTGTTCAATCCCTGGTCCGGGAAGATCCCACATGAGGCGGAGCAACTAAGCCTGTACGCCACAACTACTGAGCCTGTGCTCTAGAGCCCTTGAGCCACAACCACTGAGCCCACGTGCCGCAACTACTAAAGCCCACGCACCTAGAGCCCGTGCTCTGCCACAAGAGAAGCCACCACAGTGAGAAGCCCACACACAGCATTGAAGTGTAGCCCCTGCTCGCAGCAACTAGAGAAAGCCCTCAAACAGCAAGGAAGACACAATGCAGCCAAAAAAAAGAAAAAAAAGTTAATACATTGTACATCTTAAATTTACACAATGTTGTATGTCAAGTGTATTCAATTAAAATAAAAAGAATTTCCCTACTTCTGGGCTCATTTTATTAAAACATGCAAATATTTCCTCATGAAAGTGATAAGAGGGTAAGGCACTCATGCTTTGAATAAACTGATTTAGAACAAATTCCTTCCTAACCTGAATTATGGAGGGGCATGAGAAACTGGAAGGCATAGTCTTTCTTGGCCTCCTAGTGACGTAAGAATCCCCGCTGTCCACCGTTGGGTTGACCTGACCTGGGTGGGAATCTGAGTAGAAAAGGAAGGGCTTTCCATCAGTGTGAAGCCCATGGACTTGGGAGGATTCAGAAAGGAAGGCCATTCCTTGGCTGAGAAAAGGCCCTGCTCATTGCTGGCGGTTCTGGAAAGTAAGCCTTCTGTTAGAAAGCTGCTAGTGCCCAATTAGAAGGTGAAGTTCTCAAGATGACCACCAGATGGCAGCCTCAGACAAATTACTGATGTACTTATCTGCTGGATCAGATTGTTGCAGTTGGGAGGATTTTCCAAGTCCTCTGGTTTAACCATTTCTATTTTCTATTCTATTCTATTCTATTCTATTCTATTCTATTCTATTCTATTCTATTCTATTCTATTCTATTCTATTCTATTCTATTCTATTCTATTCTATTCTATTCTATTCCGTTCCCTTCCATTCCTTTCCATTCCATTTCTTTATTTCATTTCATTTCATCTCATTTCATTTCTTTTATTTCATTTCATTATTTCATTTTATTTCATTTCATTTTAAGACCACGGAAGTGAAAGCCTGGAATCTTAACCACTAGGCCACCAGGAAACTCCCTGGTCTAACCCTTTCATTTTATACTCGAGGAAACTCAGCCAGGGTTAAACTACCTTGCCTGAAGCCACGTATCGTCAGTGGCAGAACTGGGGTTCCTGTGGACCTCCTGACAAGGAATCCATTCATCTCTCTATGAGAGTAATCTGAAGGAATGCTCCTCACCCCAAATGGAACAAAATACAGAAAAGACAGCAGGAGCTGCTATTTGAGTCTGAGGACAAAGTCTTGCTTGAGTAGATTTTTGGCCAAGTGTCAGGCAGCCCCATTTATTGTGGGCTTGTTTGCTTTAAAAAAGAGCCTGGCTGGGGTGGGGTGGGGGGAACACAAAGGAGTATGATTCAGAGATACAACAAGACAGATTGATCCCGGGAAAGTAAGAGGACAGCAGGCAGGGAAAACCAAGGAGAGATGCCTGGAGGAGATGAGCTTTGAACTAGAGACATAAGGATGCAAGGAGAGGAGAAAAGGCCATTTAGACAGAGGACGCTCAGTGAAAGAACAGGAACGGGTCCACCACTGCAGCAGGGCAGGCCCGTTGCAAATGGCATATAAGTCAGCTTCCCTGGGACCCAAGGCCTCTCTCCTGTCACACTTGCTTCCCCTGATCCCCACCTCACTGACCTATCACTGCAGAAAAGTTTCTCCAGCCAGGCATTGACCTCACAGAGTGAACTTCAGTCATCATTCTCTTTCCCAGGAGAGCTGGTGTTTTAGGCTGGTCTCTCCTTTCGGGTAAAAAGGTGTTGTCCATCTTCAGCAACAATATAGACAGTATAGGGGCTGGGAGAGCGAGACCCTGCCAAGGTTAGTAATTTAGAGCAGAGGGTCTCTGTTACCCAGAAGGTCAATGGGAAAGGAAACGGGTGAGCGAGACATGTGGGTGGAGGCTTGAAGGCAGAAAGAGAAGTTGAGATTTGAAACTGCAGAAAAAGCGTGTGGATGTGTTGATCACCGTGCCTAGGACAGTAGGCGCTCATTATCTGTTAGCTGAATTGACATGTCCTTATTGACTTTGAAAAGGCTCCCTGGCAAGGGAGAAGCATGATGAACATGCTATTTACGAAAATTCTTCCAACATGAGTACCTGAAATGGATGGAAGGAAGCAGCAGGAACTTGGTGGGAAGACTTTAACAAAAAAACAAAACAGCTTTATTGAGATATAATTCACATACCACACAATTCACCCATTTAAAATGCCCCATTCAATAGCTTTTAGCTTTTAGTATATTCAAAGATACATGCAACCATTTATCACCACAGACAATTTTAAAACATTTTTATTACATCAAGAAGAAATCCCGGACTTCCCTGGTGGCACAGTGGTTATGAATCCGCCTGCCAATTCAGGGGACACGGGTTCAAGCCCTGATCTGGGAAGATCCCACATGCCACAGAGCAACTAAGCCCATGAGCCACAACTACTGAGTCTGAATATTTCAGGTAGAAGGCTCACTGAAGCCCGTGAGCCTAGAGCCCGTGCTCTGCAACAAGAGAAGCCGCCGCAATAAGAAGCCCACACAAAGCAATGAAGAGTAGCCCCCGCTCGCCACAACTAGAGAAAGCTCGTGCACAGCAATGAAGACCCAACGCAGCCAAAAATTAAAAAATAAAAAAAAGAAATCCCATATCCTTTATCACCCACTGTGTTCCCATCCCTCTGCCCCCCAGCACAAAGCAACCACGAATCTATTTTCCATCTCTGTAGATTTCCCTATTCTGGAATTTCATATGAATTTCTATTTCTTTCACTTAACAATGTTTTCAAGGCCCACCTGTGTTGGAGCATGTATCACATCCAATTCCTTTTATGGCCGAATAACACTTCATTGGATGCATGCACTGCATTTTGTTTATTAATTCATCTATTGATGGGCATTTAGCTAAATTATGAAGGATGCACGTTATAAACATTCATGTACAGGTTTCTGTGTGGATGTATGTTTTCATTTCTCTTGGCCAGAATTGATGGTTCCTATGGTAACTCTATGTTTAATCATTTGAAGAACTGCTGGATTGTTTTCCAAAGTGGCTACACCATTTTTACATTTCCACCATCAGTGTATGTTGGGTTCTGATTTCTCCACTTTCTCACCAACATTTCTTGCTGCTGACTTTCTGATTCTAGTCATCCTAATGCACGTGAAGTGGTATTTCATTGTGGTTTTACTTTTCATTTCCCTGATACCTAATTACATCAAGTATTTTTTCTCTATTGTTTTTCTCTTCTCTATTTCATTTATTTCTATTCTAATCTTTACTATTCCCTTCCTTCTGCTCACTTCAGGTTTGGTTTGATCTTCTTTTTCTAGTGTGTTAAGATGGAAGTATAGGTTATTGACTTGTGATCTTTTTTTTCAATATAGACAGCATTTACAGCTATAAAATTCCCTCTAAGCACTACTTTAGCTGCATCCTATAATTTGTGGTATGCTGCATCTTCATGTTCACTCATCTTAAAGTATTTTCTGTGGGGGAAGATATTTCAGGTAGAAGGAAGAGCTTGGATAAAGGCAAAGACGTAGGAAAGCTTGGGTCAAGCTTGGTGGACGGTTGAGTTTGGCAAGAGTACAGAGTCTGTGCAGAAGAATTTGAGTAATGGAGAAAGGTAAGTTGGAGCCATCTTGTATGAAGACTAAAGAGTTTATTCTGAATGGATTTTAGATAATCAGTTGTCATTTCTAGGACTGCTGTATTATTTCACTTTCTTTCTAGATGCAGAATGAGTGGCTTTTTGAAGGTGCAGAAGACAGGAGGGGGAAAGTTTAGAAGGAAGGACAGGAATGGGTCAATACAAACATAAAAATAGGCAAAATCTGTGCAACTCCTGCCCTGTCCTCCCAGTCTTAGAGAAGTGGCTGGTGAGGCTTCAGCCACCACTGCAATTACAACCCAGAAAGCAGGAAACACTGGCAGTGTTTCTGAAATAGCTGCATCCCATCCCCCCACAGAAAGCAAAAATTGTTTATCCTTGTTTCATCACTGGCTAAGTTTTAAGTTTTGAAAATAATAACATTCCGGTTGCCCATTCTTTCCCTTTCGAAACTCTCTTTTTTTAGCTTTCATGTCACCACTTTCCTGATTTTCCTTCTCTCACTCCCCTGCCTCCTCCAACACTGTCCACGAAATGCTGGAACCTCTCAAGGCTCTAACATCAGTCTCCTCTTCTCACTCCACACTCCACCTCTCTCAGCGATCTCATCTGGCCTCTGCCCAGGGCAGTGGTTATCATCTGCACACTGATCTCAGAGCTCAGATAGCCCCCAGCTCTGCTCTGAGCTCCAAGCCAGTACTAGGAGTTGCCTACCCAATATCTCCACTCAAACTCCTCATTCAACCTCAAACCTGGCCTCCTTATCACCACAAGAGGCTTTCATGCTAATTTCCCTCAATTACTGCAATAGCCTTTTAACTGGTCTTCTAGAACTCTCTCTTACCTCCTTCTTAGCTCTTCATACTGCAGATGAGATGATTTATTTGAAATGATCATATCCCCACCTACAGCAGACATGAGTTAATTTTTGGCTGTCCAGCAGCTGAACACACTTCCTATGTTGGAAAATTTTCCCTCCTTATGAGTCTTGGTTGGATGCAGAGCCTGCCTCCTAAAATTGTTTTTAGCCGTGTAGACTCTCACTTCTCTAAGTTTCCTTTGGCCTCTGCCAGACCAGCCTTGTTCCAGAGCATCAGACGGACCCTGGTCCTCCTCCTTTGCACATACGGTGCCCACCCCCACCCCTCACCTCTTGCCTGGCTAACTTGTTTTCCCTTCAGAGCTCAGATTGAGTATCACTTCTTCAGAGAGGACTTCTGTGACTTCAAGGTCGAGGGCAGATTCTTTGTTATAAGCTTGTATAGGATGGGATGCTTTCTCTGGGCCTCACACACCCCTGTACTAGTTACTGTGAAGCAGTTACTGGGTGCTTCCATTGGGTCAGACACTGAATATGCAGGGGAGGATCAGACAGCTGCCTTCAAGGCTGCCACAGTCTCCCTGGGGGCTGTGAACATCAGCACGTGAAGAGTGCAGGAATAGCGCTCAAGCCCCCATCAACAGAATGCTCTGGGGGGAGAAGAACAAGGAACCAACTGCTGCAGGAAGGCAGGCCAGCTGCACGGAAGGCAGTGGCATCTGGGCCAGGTCCTGAAGGAGTTTGCCAGGAGGGGGAGGGTGGGAAGTCCTTCCAGACAGAAGGAACATTCACACTCAAAGCCACAAAGTGAAAAAGCACATGGTGGACCAGTGAAATGCAGAGTACTCTGGTGTCACTTGAGCAGAGGATGAGGAGGAAAGGGGCGTGAGGAGGAAGGCCAGAGACAAGCCTGGGAAGATGGGTTGGGTCAGATTCAGAAGCGCCTCAGATGCCGTACCCATCAGGTGCTTGGCTTTTGTCCCATGAGCCTACAAGGAATTGTTTTAAGCGCCTAATTCTGACTACAGTGTGAAGGATAGATGGAAAGGACTGAGGCATAGGAAGATGATATGAAAGTTGTATCTTTATAGCTCCAGCGCTTAGAAAAAAAGAGAACCCAATAAATATAATAGGTAAATGAATCAATGGAGAAATAACCCAATAAATGTAATGGGTGAATGAATCAATGAAGAAATAACCATAAAAGGGGACCATATGTGGTAAGTGCCATGAAGCACTGTATGCCACGGGAGACCATCAGCATGGGTGAGAGTTGAAGGAGCCCTGAGGCAGAGAGCTTGCTGAGAAGCACAGGGCTGGGTGAATTTAAGAGATATTCTGAAGTAAAATCAATGCGGCTAAGCAGTTAACTGCATTCAGGCACTGAAGGAATGAATGAACTAGGGTTAGGTTTGGCTAACAGTGGCCAAAAAATTAGACTTAAAATAAAGAGCCCAGGTAGCAGTCCAGAGGTAGCATCGTGCACCAGTGTGGTCCCTTCCATCGTGTTACTCAATGTCCTCAACATGTGGCTTCATGGGGGCACCAGCATCACACCTGCCTTGTAGCCAACAGACTACAGGAAAGAGATAAGAACAGGGCATGCTGCTGACTTTTTTTATATATATATAAATTTATTTATTTATTTATTTATTTTATTGGCTGTGTTGGGTCTTTGTTGCTGTGTGCGGGCTTTCTTTGGTTGCAGTGAGTGGGGGGCTACTCTTTGTTGTGGTGCGTGGGCTCCTCATTGCCATGGCTTCTCTTGTTGCAGAGCATGGGCTCTAGGCGCGTGGGCTTCAGTAGTTGCAGCACATGGGCTCAATAGTTGTGGCTCACGGGCTCTAAAGCGCAGGCTCAATGGTTGTGGCGCACAGGCTTAGTTGCTCCATGGCATGTGGGATCTTCCTGGACCAGGGATCGAACCCATGTCCCCTGCATTGACAGGCAGATTCTTAACCACTGTGCCACCTAGGAAGCCCCATGCTGCTGACTTTTAAGAACTTACTTCATAAAAGTGTTTTCCCTTCCATGACATTTGCCATTATTTAATCATATCTAATTGAAAGAGGGACTGGGCTGTGTCTTTGTTCTGGGCAGCTAAAATTTGGAAGATGTATGGTTGAGAAATAAGGTAGAAAGAAAACTGGGAAATAATTTGCCTCAAGGGGTCAAGAACAATTTCATCACATCCGTTGGATGGCTGTGAATGCAGAAAGAGAGAGGAGAGTTTAAAAAAGGTTTTTAGGAAGCCACAGAGTAAAGACAAATAAGTTTTGCTTTGAACATATCTATTTTGGGGCACCTGTGGGATGCCAGGTGGAGAAAACCAGTAGGCACTTGAGAACGTGTGTACAGTTTCATTCTTATTTCCTCTACCTAGGCTATGCACCTTGAGGGTGGAGACTCCTGTTTATTCATTATTACATGTCCACCCGGCCTTGCAAGTTTCAGGAATGGATATAGATGGCGGGAAAATTAAGAAACTGAAAAAAACTAACCGCTAACTTTTTAAAGTACAAATGGGGAGACTATAGAACCCAGCCACTGTTAGCAGTGGAAAGAGGTTTCTCAGACCACTTTGGACAGGAAGGTAGCCTCCTACACAGTTCATCCAGAACCTACTAAAATAAACGCACACATACATTTATACCATGCACAGAGCAGAGGAACCCTGCTTTTAAAATGAGGGACTTTCCTGGCGGTCCAGTGTTTAAGACTCCACGCTCCCAATGCAGGGGACATGGACTCGATCCCTGGTCGGGGAACAAAGATCCGGCATCCTGCGCAGCGCGGCCAATTTTAAAAAATAAATACATTACAATACAATACAATACAATACAATACAATACAATACAATCAGGTTTTCCGTTTCAGGAGTCTGTGGCAGGTGACGAGGGATAAAGAAAGACTTTGGAGATCTAGCTTTATAGGGGGAGCTGTTCAAGGTCATACGACCAGGCAATGTCACAGACATGACTGAACCAGAGATCTCTTGACTTCCAGGCTGAGGGGCGGCACTGCTCCTGCCCTTGAGAAGATGACCTGCCAAAAGTAAGGGAACACGACCCTCTCTGCTTCTTGCAGGAATGTGAGAGACGTGGCCGAGGATCTAGACGATTTAATTCAGTTTTACGAAAGGGGTTTTACAGTGAGCAATTAAGGCACAATTAAGGAATTAATCACTAATGAGTCATTAACTCTGTCCACTATTGTACAGTTAACAAGCTGAGGCCAGATATGAGAGCCAGCT
Source organism: Hippopotamus amphibius kiboko (assembly GCF_030028045.1). Classification (NCBI taxonomy): domain Eukaryota; kingdom Metazoa; phylum Chordata; class Mammalia; order Artiodactyla; family Hippopotamidae; genus Hippopotamus; species Hippopotamus amphibius. The sequence continues at coordinate 99,243,969 of NC_080196.1, forward strand.
CCCAATTAAGGGGACGACACTGTCCAGAAAGCGCACCTTCAACCTCTTGAAGAGTCGGGCGAGCCCGCCTGCAGCTGCCGGGCCTCCTCTTTTCCCAGGCGGGTCAGGACGCTGGCCGAACCCCGAGGGCCCGTGTGGAGCTCGCGCTTGCCGAGCGGAGAGGAAGGCCAGCTTTTCATTAATATCATCTTCCCTGAAAGTCTTTTTTTGCTGGCCTCCTGGAGGCTTGAATTCCGTTCGTGTAGTAAGGGTCTGTCGGCGGGAAAGGAGCGCTTGGAGCTGAGACAGGGAAGGGCTGAGGGTGCGCGCGCTGGAGCGAGGCAACACAGATGCTAAGTTCGCGGGGGCGGCTGCGTCCGGGCTCCTGGTGTCCTGTCCGTACACCTCCCGCGGGAGGGACGCGGCTCTCGGGAAGCGGAGTCCCGGGCTGCCCTCGCTTCCCGAACCTGGGCACACCGAGGGCTCTCTGCCAAGGCTTTCAAGTAACCGATGAACTTGGCCGAGTGAAGGAAGGTTGAAGATTTCCTGCCTCCTCTCGCCAGATTGTAGACCATCGGGGACCGGCAGTTACTTTCTCCCCTGGTTTAACACTTCCCATCTCCCCAAACATTAACAATATGTGTTTAAATAAGTAAATACAGCTGGACCTCCCCCATTCAGTTGCTGACCTCTGGCCAAAGACTGCTCCCCCGCCCCCCCCCAAAGGGGTCTCTCCCAGGCCTCCCACCCCGTCTCACCCACACCCCTCCCGATCACACTCCCGGCAGCAGAGATGGGGGTTCGGACCCGTAGGAGGCAGAACTGGGTTCCGAGAGCCGGAAAGCAACCTCGGATGAACAGCCCCGACGAGGCTGGGGCCGCAGCGCGAGGGCGCAGGACATCAAGCGAAGAAGACCCTCCGCGGATGCGGCCGCCTCTGGACCCCGCGACTCTGGAGACCGGCGATCGGGAGAGGCGGAGCCCTCAGTGCCCCGCGTTCCCAAGGGAGAGAAAAATCGCCACCAGAAGTCCGGAGCCACGGCGAGCAGGGCGGTCACGCCACCCTCATGGGCAGGGAGAGACTCCTCCATAAAGGGAGAAATGCGAAAACTGAAATGCCCCCAACGCGGCGGGGGTGGCTGACGGCGGCTAGGTTAACGGGGTGGCCAGCTCCGCGCCGGCCCGGGATCTCAGGATCAGCCCTGGGTCCTAGCGGAGCGCGGGACACTCTGCGCCAGCAGCTCCGCCTGCTGCGCCTGACTCCGCCCTTCCCTCGGAGCCGTCCAATCCGAGGGGCCCTTCTCCGCCCCGCCCCGCGGTCGCATTGCAGCGCACTGGGCTGCTCCCACCCCTGCTCCCAGGAGCAGTGAGGAGCAGTTCTACCGTCCCACCTTCTTCCCCTCTGCCGGCTGCGGGTCAGAGCAGGCCTCGTCTTCCTGCGATGGAGTCCCCAAGGCCTCCATCCTAGACTGATGGGATGCAAGTCGGCCTGAAGTAAGGCCTGCTTAGAGCAACTCAGTGTCTTTTTCTCCCTGAACCCCTTAAGACCACTCTCAACTGGTTCCTGTTCCCCTTCAGTGGACTATGGTAGAATCGCCCAAGCCAAACCTTCAGCCTCATCATGGAAGACTCAAGAACCATTTCCCAGGTGATGCAGGTTTACTGGGGAAGTCCTTTCCCCAGAGTCCCTGAAAGGCCAGTGTCGGCCCCAAATCAGGGCTAGCGCAGCCTAGTTTCGTAAGCCAGTGCCCTACCTTGGCAGGCGCCTCTGCAAACTGCTTTCTGTAGCCGCGAGCTTGAGCAGAGGCCCAAGGTATTTCTGAATCGTCTGGGGCTTTAACGTTATCACAAGACATTCTCACCTGCAACCTGAGTTCAGTACAGTACAGGCTGCCCGCCTCACCTGCACCCCTCTTACAGGAGCTGGCAGCTTGACTCACCCCAGGCGCATAGAGCTGCCCTGCTAGGCATCCCTTAGGAGCAGGGGGAGGGGAGAAGGGGCTCTGGGGCTAATGCTTTGTCCAGGCCTCCCCCGGGAAGCCCAGTAAGGCCCTCACAGCTAGCACCCATTCCTCAGCATCTCTATTCCCAATGTGGCCTAATGAGCTATTCTTGGAAATTGGAATTAGGGAGTACTTATTCATTAAATATTTCCTGAATGTGGGATATGATCATGAACTGATGGGACTTCTAGTTATTCCAGCTCCAGTTCTTTCAAGTGGAGTTAATTGGTACAACCTCTCTGTGGCTCTCTCCTCATTTATAAAATGGGATAGTTGAATCTTCCTGGTAGAGTCCTTGTGAGGCTTAACTGAGATGAAAACCACTTAGAAGAGTGCAGGCACATAGTAAGCTTTCAATGATCATTAGCTATTAGTATTTCGATCACTTTCCAAGGACTTGTCCCTGAAATCCAGGTATGGTTCACTCTGTTGATGCCTAAAGAGATGGTTTAGAATATCCATTCTCAGACTAAACTAGTAAAAGAGGAGAGGAAAGTGGTGGAAGAAAGCTGCAGATGCAAAAAAGGATAGGAAGAAAAATGGCAGAGAGGAAGCAGAATGAATAATGGAAATGACCTAAGGGAATCGAAGAAGTTACTGATGGTAAGAAGCGCAAGGTCAGAGGTGTCCAGGACTAAGGAGAAAGAAGGCAGAGCAAGTGTGGTACTCACCAGGGGCCAGTGAAGTTGGAAATTCTCTGAATAAATCATTCCTAGTAAAATGAGGGCATTAAAGGATGAAAGAGAAGATAGGCCAAAGAGAAAGAAATTTACTTACACATTCATCCCATTTTTTTCATGCCAAGATCTGATATCGCTTGGGCCAACCCATTCATTTCCCTGTGGAACATCCTTGTCAGCAAAAAGCACAGGTATACTACTCCCTACCTCTTGGGGAAAATAACCCATCAATACATTCTTACTGACTAGCCTACTGATGTGTTAGGCTCCAGATGAGGATCTAGGGGTATGCAGCCCTGGTTATGCCACAGCCTCTAAGGACTCATATGGCAGAGACTGAATCCTGTAATGACACTCCCTCCACTCCCAGCCCCGGGAGAGTCCTCCTTTTCCCAGGTAGGTTTCAGGAACCCAAGTGCAGCGCAGGGATACTCGCGTTCAGAGGAGCATGGGATCACAATGTGTATTGCTTCATGCCAGATCATTGGTAGTTTACACAGTGTGGTAAACTACACATCTTTCCCATTTCCCAGGGAGGTGGGGCTCATTTACAGGAGGAAAGGGGACTGGGGTGGTTCACTAACGTGCTAACGACCTACAGACATCAGCCGGTTGATACTAAGGCTCTGGCCGGGCTTTTCCGGCAGCACTCAGAGCTAAGAGGCCAGAAGGACCTGCGCTGCGGGAATGGGGGTTATTCGTACCGCAGCCTCCCAGGCTGGGAGTCCCGGGCTCTCTTTCGCCCCCGCGGACTCCGCGAGTACCCCGGAGCTTCTGAAGCCCGCGGAGACTTCTGGATTCATTCCCCGCCCCACGAGAGACAGCGCCAAAGAGCCGCAATACTGTCTACGACGCGCCCTCGAGGTTGTGCCCTCCAGGTCGCGGGCGCAGAGCGCCCCAGGACACTCTCCCCAAGCGCGGCTGCTAATTCGACACGCGTCAAACAGAACCACTGGCTTGGGGGTTGCGGAGCGAGCTGGAGAGGCGAGAGTGAGGCGCGGAGCTTAGCAAAGGAAAAGTCGCTCTGCCCCAGTCTGCGGAGCATTAATGTCATCAACCCTGGGTAGCAGGGGCTGGCCCCGAGCCGGTGACCTGGGCAATGATCTGAGAGGGGCCTGGAGCCGCGGCTGGCTGGAAAGAGGGAGGTGGGGCCGCCAGAGGCTTCGGGCAGTTCAAATCTTACCCTGGGAAGATGGTGCAGGCGCTTCCTACTGGGGTCGGTCCTTCAAAGTAGCAGCTGCAGCTGGGCTATTGGGGCACCAAAGGGCTGGGAACGCGCAGGTAGCTGAGCCTTGGGCTCCAACACCCGGAACCCCACACACTCGCAGGCGCCCGCCGCACCAGGAGAGGGGCGCTCTGGTCTAGGGCGCCGCGGTGTCCGGGACGCGGGCGATTCTCGGCTGCAGCACAGCGCCCCGAGGAGGATGCGCAGGAGGGAGCCCCAGCTCTGCTTTCCCGCACCCCCCACATCCATCACTGCAGCCCCTCCAGAACCCGCATTCATACACACATCTCCGCTCCCCCCGCCCCCCCAGCAGTCCTGAGCGCGCTTAACAGGAGTCGAATCAAGACAGGTAAATCTTTAATTCTCCTCCCCAATTCTTGGAAACTACTTATACAAACGGTTCCTCGAACTCTCTCTCCGTCTCCCCTTCCTCCCAGTCGTCCTTCTCTGGGGTTGCCACGCCGCCCAGGAGCGGCCGAGGTCAGACGCTTTGGGTCCCTCGAACTTGGAGGCTCCGGAGCCCGCCCAGGTGCGAGCAGCACGGCCGCCTGTCCCCCTGCAGCAGCAAGGCCAGGGGTCCGTGGGAGTGTGGGGGCGGCCAGAGGGCCTCGGCTGGCCCGGGGGTCAGCCCTCCGTGGTGAGTCAGGCACAGGTGCACGTCCTAGACCCAGGTCTTCAGGAGGCGCAGGGCAAGAGCGGCCGAGTCGGCGGGAGGGACCCAAGGAGAAGGGGTGCGCGCCTGCCGCTCGGGGTTGGCTCCTAGGACGGGTGTCTGGCCTGATTTGGTCCCCGGTGCCCCTAGAGGGCCTGCCACGGCTTCCCGATGGCCTGGATGTGCTCCTTGGCCTTCAGGCGCAGCGCCGCGATGCTGCTGTTGCGCGGGTCCGCCTCGTCCAGCGGGAACTTGTCCGCGAAGCCGGGCCCGCACGGGTAGGCGGGCGGCGGCGGCGGCCCGAGGGGCTGCAGGCCCGGGCCGAGCGGCGGCGAGTTCAGGAAGGGCGGCGGCGGCGGCGGCGTGTAGCTGGCGGGCAGGCTCTGCGCCGGCGGCCCGAAGCCGGGCAGGCTCTGCAGCGCCGTGGCGCCCCCGCCCGGCAGCGGCGGCCCGAGCCACGACTCGAGCGGCAGGGCGCCCCCAGCCGGCCCGCCGCCGCCGCCGCCCGGGCCGGTCCCGAGGGGCGCCAGGGCCGCGGCGGGCGGGGAGCGGCTGAAGGAGAGCAGGGGCGGATCCTGCAGCTTCATGGACGACACCTCCAGCTTCTCCTGCCGCCGCCACTTGGCCCGTCGGTTCTGGAACCACACCTGCGGAAGGCAGCACAGCGCCGTCGGGCTGCGGCGGGGGCAGGACTCCCCATCCCCGAGAAAAACTGGGGCTCGATTGTTTCACCTGCTCTTTCCACCCTCCCCACCCCCCACCCCCGCTCCCCACCCGCATTACCCTTCTTTGCTGCTCCGGTCTCCTCCCTCCTTCTCTCGAGCCCTCTGAGTCTCTTTGTCCCATCCCTGTCTTCCGTGGTGTTCCCACCCTCGTCCCTGTTTACCTCACCCTTAGCTGTGGTTGTACCTGTTTCCAATTCCTGGCACCGAGGAGGCAGGGGAAAAAAATGAAGTTAACCCTGGAATCGGGCCGTGGAACTTGGGAAACCATATCTCACCAAATTTCTGTGACCTGCTCGCTGGCAGCCCTTCCCGACACTTCACTGTAGACCTGGCTTCTGCCCTGTGTGGTACAGCTCTCAGTGTCTGTGCTTTTGTCGAAGACTTTCTGTGCTTCACCTACCTTTTGTCTCTGTCATAGACATAGTATAAACAAACACTCTAAAGATTGTAATTGGCAACATTGGCTGTTAAAATAGAACTATTGTCACGAATTACTGGTTATGATATCTGATAGAACAAAGTGGGTTGATTTCATCCCAGGCATATTTAAATATGCATATTTCTGCTTTAGTGAGATTTTTGTTTTCATTTAATTGATATCTGACTAGTATTTTTGATATTTCTTAAATATGGCTTTCAGTGATTACAGTAGTTCAAGTTTAATAATGTACTATTACTGTACGAGTTAGTTTTGACATTACCCTAAGATGAATTCAATGAGTTCAAGTTTTTCTTTTTTTCTTTACATATAGAAAGTCCATATTAAGGGTGAAATGGTGAAACTTCCATTACTGATTTGATAAAAGCACAAGAAAGGGTGTAATTAAGATTTCACTATCAAGTTACCACCCTCAGGAGCAGAACAGAGAGAACTGGTCTAGTTTAGTGGAGAATCTAGAAAGAACTATAGCCAAACTGGGGGCTTCAGTGTTACATTTATGAAGGAAAATGTGGGAATAGTTGCCACCTCAGAAGGGAGACAGCAGTTCTAAGTTAATAATAGGGAGGGGGTACCTCCTAGGAGAACTGAAAAAAAGCCACCCAGCACCTGAGCAGAGCAGGGAAACTGTCTGCAGGCTGGGACTGGGGTGTGGTGGGGGGGGAGAGAAAGAACAAAAATGCAGGTACCGCAGCCCCGTTTCTACAAAAGATTTGTCTGCGTATCTGGGGCCCTGATTTTCCCAGAAACATTAGCTATATAGAGAAACACTGGCACAGGTGAGGACTTCCAGCCCACTGCCTCTCCCTCCCCCTCCTCACCAACATACCACTCCATCCCCTGAAATATCAGCTACAGGCTTCAGATCCAGTATCCAGAGCCAGAAGGCTAAAGCCTGGGATAGCCTGCTCTTCGCCTGCTCTACTGCTGTCCTCAACACAGCAGGAGACCCTGTTTAGCTCCCCATCCCCCATCTGATTACATCATAGCCATGTGTTAAGAACCCACCATATGCTGGGCCACTGTGCTGGCCCTGTGATCACAGAGAAGAAGTCACAGACACTGTCCTCAAGAAGCTCACGTCTTAGACAAGAAGCAAACATCCCCGAACAAGTAAAGAGGGAAGGACCAACTAAAGAGGAAGGAAGGTGGGACAGAGGTGTGCAAGCAGCCCCTGAGTGGGCTGAGCCTCTATTCTGGAGGGGCCCTGGAGGGCTCTGTCCATTCCTCTTTCTTCATCTTTCACTTGTTTTCCTTCCCTCTCCCCACCCCATCCTCCCTCCCTGAAAAGCAGGTGCTAAAATGCTCACCCCTTCAATGAAATCATTGCAGCTCTACTGCCCCAAATTAGGAGAAATTGAACTGTCCTTGCCAGTTAATTCTGAGTCACATTAGGGAACTATTTTTTAAAACCTTGACACTTATTAATGACTTTAACCCCTTAAACTAAGCAGAAAAGACAAAAGGCAAGAGCCTGTCTGCTTTTACTTTCCAGACAAGGCTAAAAGCCCCAAACATCTGAGTATCCTCACTTCCTGGAAATGTAATTCATTAGACACACAAAAATCCCATCTTAGTTCCACTGCCTTTCAGATGCGGTGAAATTCGTTTCCAAAGTCTCCCTTTCAGGCCTCTGTAAACTCTCCCAATTTGGAAATCCTCCCAGATTTTTCACAGATGACTAGCAAATATTTAAGGCTTTCAAATATTTTAATGATCAGGGATTAAAGATAATTCAGCTTTAATTAAAGCGAAAACCCCTTTAAATAAAAAGGCCTCTGCAGCAGCGGGAAGTTTGGCTGGATGTGCACCCGAGAAGCAAAAGTCAGTTTCTTAAACAAATCCACCTAAAGTTTCAACTGCCAGGCGCCAGGCTTTCGTAAGAAGACAGGGTTTTCGTTTTTGAGGAGGTGCGCACAGTTAGTGACTAGGGTGGCATTTGGGGCCGCAATCCGGGTACCCTCCAGCAGCCGCCTACATTCCCTCTCCACTCAGTGACCCCCGCCCCCTCCTAGTCCTGGATGCTGTCGCCTGGTCATCTTGCCAGCCATTCCCAATTCCTTCCTTTAGCTTAGAACGAGGGAGACTCCAAAGGGGAGGTGCTACTACAAATTGGAACACTGCCCAAGGGATGGTGCTTGGGGCACATGGAGAATCTGTGACGCTCCTGTGGGGCTCTGGGCGAACCAAGTGGAGGAAGGCCCATGGGAAAAGCGCCATAATAAACGCGTGGACGCCCGGGGATTCAAGGAAGCATTGGCTGCAGCTTGAGCTTCCGGCCCTCCCGTGGGCCCATCTGGGCGCTTTACCTGGACCCGGACCTCGGGTAAGTTGACCTTGCCGGCCAGCTCCTCGCGACTGTACACGTCGGGATAGTGGGACTTCTCGAACGCGCGCTCCAGCTCGTGCAGCTGATATGTGGTGAAGGTCGTGCGGTTCCGTCTATGCTTCTTTTTGGGCTGCTCCTCCTCCGACAGCTTCGAGTCGCCGGGGGCCGAGGGTCCGACAGGCAGCCCAGGGCTCGGCCGCGCCTCCCCGGTCTCCTTGGGGCAGTAGGGGCGAGGGGCTGGGACGACGAGACCCCGGACGGTCAGAGACACTCCCCGGAGTATCCGGGGGCCACCCCGCCTGCCCATGAGGGCCCCGAGACGGCCCAGGGAGGTCGAGGTGAGGGCTGCGAGGGCCCCCTAAGCTTTCGCTGAACGCAACTTGGAAGCTCCTGCTATGCACACAGCCCCCATCCCTGCGCCCAGATGCCTTAATAAAAGTCAAGGCAGGAACTTTCTCCTCTTGCAAAGCTCACAAGTTTGGACGCCCTAAGGGTCTCGGAGCAGCCGAGGTGCGCACTCACCTTCATACTCGGGAGCGGGCGCCGGGGCGGGCGGCGGGGAGGGCTCGGCGCCTCCTGCAGGAGCCTTGGGGCAGGCGGTCCGCGCGCCTGGCCTCCGATCCCGCTCCTTCGCGCCCCGGGCGCTTCGCTCCTCTGAGGCCCGGGCGCCCCGCTCCTCTGGGAAGGAGCCGAGGATCCCGTCGTCCTTGGTAAATCCCAGGATGGCTTCGATGCTGTGCAGCCGCGACGTGCTCCCGCCCGGGCTGCGGAGCAGGTGGCCGGCGAGAGAGAAGCTGGCGTCGGCCATGGCTGGGGCGCAGCCGGGCAGGTGCATGGGGAGCGCCGGGACGCGGGAGGGCGCGGCCCGCGCTCTCGGCAGCGCCGCCTGCTTGGAAGACCTAGAGCAGAGGCTCGAAGCCGGCTCCTCCCGGGCGCGACCGTCCAACCCGAGAGCCAAGCTCCGCGAGCGACGCCGGCCCCGGCTGCGCGCACTAGAGGTGGGCGAGCGCTCCGCCCGCGGCCGCCTGGGTCCCGGCAGGAGTCGGAGCTCCGACTCAAGGTGGCTGGGGCTCCGCGCGCTAAAGGCTCCGAGCCCGCTCGCCCCAGCTCCTCCCCTCTCGCCCGGGACCCAGCCTCTTCCCTAGTCCCTCCCCCCGCAGCGGGGCGGGTCCTTCCCTTACCCAGCCTCAGGGTCCTGGCCACCCACCCCTAGCGGGGCCCGCACTCCGGGCCTTCACCTCCCACCTCCCGATCCGCTCCTGACACTCGGGAGACCCGCGGTGGGCTGTTTGACGGGCCTGGGGACCCGGGTCCGGGGGCCCGCGTCCCCAGGCCTGCCTCAGTGGGGCCGACGGCCTCGGTCCCACCTCCCCCTCGGGCTTTCCTTCCTACTTCAGTTCCTCTCCCCCACCCCAGACTCGCCTTCTACCCCCAGGCTCGCTTCCTACACCGGGCTGAGCGCCTGGGGCGACCCTTGGAAAGACCGAGAGAAGGCTACCTGGCTTTTCGGCGTTGGGAATCAGTCCATGTTTGAATCTTCCGCTCTTTCTCCCTCTTTTTACTCCAGCCGGCACTTCTCTTTCGGCTTCGTAGTCCGAAGCTTCGGACTTAGAGTTTATTTTGTTTGTCTATATCTGATTTAACTACTCCTCCCTGTCTCCTCGGACTTGCGCGCCCGCAGGCTCCCTGACTCTGGCGCCCAACCCCAGAGGCGGAGGGCTCATCTGTGCCCGCAGGCCCGGCGACCTCAAGTGTCCCACGGCCCAGCAGGAAGCTGGGAGGCGCCGAGCCGGGCACGCTGCCGGGCTCAAGCTGGTGGGAGACCCGCTAGGGGTTCCTCACTCTCGCAGATTGGCCGGAGGGAACCCTCCCCACCAAACAATTTTCCAGGCCAGGGAGATGACCCAACCTCAGGCTGAGTGGGGAAGGACCTTCTTCAAGGGGCAAGGCCTCGCACCTCTCTGGGGCTACAGGCGTAATCCGCTGGCGTTTCTTTCCGCTTTGGGGACCCCACGAGGCTTCCGTGGCTCAGAGTGACTCTTAGGCTAAGTGGGAAGATGAGTTGTGCGGGCGAATGTTTTTGTTTTGTTTTGTTTTTTCATATTCCCCCAGTGCTGTGAATGGCTCTGTAAACAACGACAATTCTCAAATCTGATGCCAGACCCCGTTGGTTAACTTTATCTTGAATTGAGACGAGCAGTTCATGAGTCCCTTCTGCAGGTCGGGCACAGATGGGGGCCTTGTCAACATCACAAAAGAAAGGAAGGGCTGGGGCCCCAGGCCTTGAGGAGTTTAATGTCTAGCCTGGGAGACAAGACAAAGGAAGAAGCGAGAAACACATGTACCTTAGGATCCTCCACCTTTAAATTAACGTTAGAAGGACATTTAATAGGACAGGTGACTATGTTAAGGATCTTTAAATGGAAGTGGTTAATTCACCGTGATGGGCACATGGGAAGGGTTCAGTACACCAATGTCTCTGTTTTTACTAAAACTGTAAAAAGGTAAGTTAAAATAGCAAATGTGTGAGTGTACGGTAGATAGAAGTGAGCTACTGATTAGTGAGAGTGAGAGATTATTTTCAAGGAAAAGCTAAATTAATGAAAATCAATACACACTTCACAGTTTTTGCACATCACTCTGGTTTTCAGCACAATCTTCATACCATCCTACCCTCACAGCCCTGTGAGGTGAGCAGGACAAATATATTTGTCCCCATTTTACAGAATAGAAGACTGAGGCTCAGAGTGATACAGCTATTAAGTGGAGGGGACAGGACTAGAACTGAGACCGGTTCTTGTCCAGTGCTCTCTGGCTGCCCCTCTTTGGTAATTCTCCTGGCAGAGTGTGATATTTTTGAACAGAATCAAGGCACATCTTAGTCTGCAGTCCATCTTTAATCCTTCCCGGAGACTGAATCCTGCACGTAAGAGGCTGAGGCGGAGGCAGCTTAGTTCTCCAAAGCAATGCAGTCAGAACCCGTGGACAGTGGCCTTTGGGCGCTGGTGTCCAGGATGACAGGACAGACTCTCGGGAGGTTCCCACCCCAGTGCGGGGGAAGCCTGCTGCCCGGGGCCCTCTTCATGTTTTCTAGGCTGTCAAAGTCACTCTCCCCCAAAACAGTCCGGTGGCACCCTACAAGGTCCCACGAACCAGGTGGCTGAGGTGCTGCCACCTTAGTGACCAGAGGGTGGCCATAGGGATAATTAATTGGCATTTGTTATTTCCCCTCTTACTGAGTACACTTTTTATGTAAACTCCCCCAATATTAAATTGATCTCTATAATCACCGCTAAACAAAGATTGACAGCGTTTTCTTAAGCTCCTGCCCACACGCTAAGGGGCTTATGGCCTTGTTCTCCAAAGTTAATTCCCTCTGGAACTGCCCAGCTCTCCCTAATAGGTCCAGGTGAGGTTAGCTTTTATTTACTGTTTATTTCAGAGTCTCAGGAGAAAAGCAGAAAAGACTTCAACAGCCACTGGCAAGGGACCACGGGGGAAACAGGGCAAAGCAGGACAAGGGGAGGTTGGGACTTCTTTTGTACGCGACATAAAGAGCTAGTCAATACTATTGTGGCACAGTGGAGGGTACTCCAAGCAATCAGCCGGGGGTCATTGTTAGGGGCTAATCTACATGTGTATTTCCCAAGAACTCGATTAGGGAAGATGAATGGACTCGGCCATGTCCCTAATTCTTCTAGCCCAAAGCTGCATTTTTCCAGCAGTTACGCCAGCTCATAATCAGCCCAGCTTCGGCAAAAGTAAGGAGCCTGGCTTCTGAACTCTACCTCTGTTTAATTCATTAATTCATTAGGTAGATCAAAGAAAACTCCCTCCTCGCAGCCCCCACATGTGGGCTGAACTTTACGCAGCTAAAGCCCCTTTAAACTTGGCATGGTTTGGAGAAACGTTTCCGGAAGTGCTGACAGTGAGGGTGGTTGGGGCTTACGGGATGTTTAAGAGGGGGAAGCTCGGATTGATGTGGGGTGGACGATCTAGAATGACAATTGGAGTTGGGAGACTTTGAGGAGAAAGGGGCAAGGGACTGGCTAGCATGAAGAAAACAAAGTCTAAACATAACCAGCAGTCGAGGTGGCTCTTTTATCTTGGATGTATGCAGGAGGTCCCCTTTCTGGAAGCATTCTAGGTGGACTGCTTCACCCACAACGCTCTTGAGAAAATGGGCATCTGCAGAGTGAATTTGCTGTGCACTGGGTGGGCAGGGGGCATACTCACAAAGTGAGCTCATGACATTGGAATCTAGTAATTTCACCTTGAAGCAATGTTTTAGGTTTGGGCGAGAAAAGTGTGTATTGGAGGACCTATGGGTTATCACGTCATAAAGCGTATAAAACCAACTCGATGTCTGCATGGAGTCTATCCCCTTAGGAGATGGATTTTAATCCTGGAATAACTCCGTCTGTCTCACACCACACCGGAGGACCATCTCCTCCCGCAAGCTGATACATGTTCATTTGGGCAAATCAACTTAACTTTAGTTGTAGCCAAAGCTAAACTCTACTCATATAATCATTAAACACACACACACTGAAGTTCAGCCAATTCAGCTGTCAAGAGTTAAAGAAAATATATGTATATATAATAATAGTTATTATTTATTGAATACTAACTCTATGCCAGTGGGCACTCTTCTGAGTCCTTTACATAGATTACCTAATTAGTTATCACAGTAATCCTGCGAGGTAGACACTATTATTATCTCCACTTTACAGATAAGGAAACTGAGACACAGAGAAGACAAGTCACTCGCCTAAGTTTGTACAGCTCATTTCAGGTGGAGCCAGGACTTGAATGCTGGTGTTTTTTCAGGAATATCCATCTAATCCCTGCATATACCATCTCCCAATATGGTACTGCCTACACATGTATGCACTGTTAATTCTCCCGTGGCTCTACGAGAACTAGCAGATAAAGTAAGAAAATTTGGGAGTCAAAGGATTCAGGAATAATGTGGTTCAGAGTTTGAGGGAGGTGAGAGTGAAAAAAGGTGTGATGGGCAGTCTGTAATTTATTTGGCCAATTATAATCATGCCAGATGTGCTTAAAAAATAAGTACACCATTCAATTTCCCAAGGCTGCCTTATAAAGTTTAGGGAAGAATTCTCTCTCTATTCCCAGAGTTCCAATTCACTCTCAAGTGGTTTATGAACAACATATGTTTAAGCATCTACCATGTGTCACTTATTTTGTCTGCCTTGGATGCAATGCATTCTCCTCTATACTCTACTGTCTATTGTATGTCACGGGCACAATGTACAAGCTGACAGTCACTGCAAAACAACAACAACAACAACAAAAAATAGCTAAACTCTCTTAATACTGACAGATTGAGTCCAGTGATAAAATACACCATGCTTGTTCATCTCTTACTATCAGATCTTCCCAGTTGATGAAACATTTCCCCGCTTGAAGCAGGATGGAAGGTATATCAAGAAAATGTCCTTGGAGATGCTTATCAGAAACACCATTTTTATGACGACTAACCGTGACTATCCCTGGTCACCTCCTATATTCCAGTTTATTAGTCAATATGAGCACCGGACTCTTCTCTACTATTTTCAGACTAAATTGAATTTGTGTTGGGAATTCGCTGGCAGTCCAGTGTTAGGACTCTGGGCTTCCACTGCAGGAGGGCATGGGTTTGATCCCTGGTTAGGGAACTAAGATCTACTAGTTGCACGCGCAGCCAAAACAAACAAACAAACACACCAAGCCTGTTGATATAAGGAGGATACTGCAGTGAATATAAATCCCATAACATAATTATGGCTAAAATAAAAAAATCATTGACGAGATGAGCCTCACAGTCATCTCTGGCTGAATTGAGAGCCGTATTGGAAGGGCATATGGAAACAGACATTTCATTTAATAACACAAAAAATGAAATGTAGGGCAGTTGGGAGCGGTTGTGTTTCCCTGCAGTAATGCACTGTTTGAAAGTCTTCCTTTGGTGTAAGAACAGAGACCACAGCTCTCTGCAGACCATCCAGTAATCAGCAAGAAGCCTGTCCTCCTTTGGGACACCTGCTGTTTCTCAATTACAGTACTTTGGTAACAACATCATTTAAAACTCACCTTTGATTTAGTTTTCTGTTATTTCAGAGAACTGTAGGCTTAAGAATGAGAAGAGGAAGCTTGCTGATGATTGTGTCTGCTCTCACTTCTCGCCTCCACTTTTCTTTTGTAGATGTGAAAATGTGGACCTAGAGACGTTCAGTGAGCAGCTTGGTGGGGCTTGAGCTAGAGGCCAGTCTCCAAACTCCCAGACCCCACCAGGCTGCTGCGGCTTTCCCACCACTACTCAGCTCTCAGGATCCTTCACTGGATGTCCCACACATGCACGTAAAGCAAATCTGTGTTTGAATCCTGGAGATATGCCCTTGTACACATACAATGAAGTTACTCCTCACACCACTCCACATTCATTTAACAACACAGTTACCTTCGTCCTGAGCTTGCTTTTGCAGCTGATGCAGATCCAGGTAGCCTCTGTGGAGGAGAAAAATTCTCTTGGCGATAGATCTGCAGGGTGTTTGGTCTAATAACTGATATTTCTACCCATGGATGCTCTGGAATCAGCGCTCCCTGGCTTGTGAGAGCCAACAGTTAGTATCTCTTCCCAGCTCGGAGTTCACATTAGTAGCTTGAAATCAGCCATAATGGGAGTATTTTCACCACTGAAATTAGCAAACACTAAAAATCAGGGCATTTTCCCCTCTCCCCAACCTCCATTAGTATTTTAAAAATATTTACTAGCGTATCGATGTTCCTGCTTCATTAAAGAGTAAAGAAATCAGAAGGCATCATTACTATTAAAACTAAACTATGATCTCTTGGGCCAGAGATGGTCACCTTTTTGCCAAAAAATGAGACAGTTACATCATTATCTCAGAATATGTAAATAAAGGGAAACTTGGGTTTCTGCCAAAGAAATGGGCTTTTTTTGAGTTGTCAGGAGCAAAGCTATATTAAGATAATTCCTCTTTACTTGTTTTCTAATTAAACTAATTGAATTCAGAGTGTCTAGGGGAAGCACAAGAGACATTTATCTCGAGGGGATGATGGTCTTGAAGCCCATCAATCCTCTTAGAGTGTTAAGATGGCAAATCTGAGGATGCCCATTTTGCAGGAGCCTTGACCCAACCCCCACCCGGAGTCTAGCCATCTCCAGGATTCTTCTCTCCTCCTCTTTTCGAAAGGACAATCATCAGGGAGCCAATTCTCATTTCATCTTCACAGCTCCCTATAAGGTCAATATTATTATAATGCTTTCTCCCCCATACCATCTGTATTCCATAAGCCCATTGAGCTCTCTAAGACTTACCTCTTCCCCACTTTTCAAATGGCCTCCTTGAATACTTCTGGCCACTCTTGTATCTACTGCAAGCTGCTCACTGAGCTTTTTTCTCTTCTTGAAATTGTCCAAGCCCCTTTCGGCCTCAGGACCTTTGCACTGACTATTTTCACTGCCTGCAATGCCCTCTCCCAAATGTTCACATGATCCTTCTTGTCATTTTATTTGTCTCATAGCACCTTCCACTCTCCAAAACTATCTTACTTGGTATTTGTTTCTTTGTTCGTTACCTGTCTCCCCTCGTTAGAATCTAAGCTGAGTGAGAACAGGGAACTTGTTTTTAGATTCCTAGCATCTAGAGCGTATGTGGCACATAGTGGTGGTTGATTTAATGAATAACTACAAGGAACTCTGTTTCACAGATGAGGTAACAGATTAACTAAGTTGTCTCATTTCACACAGCTATTAATTAGCACATGTATGCATTTTTTTTTCACATTCTTTTAATCAGTCCTCTGGAGCTTTTCTAAAATATTATCTCCCAGATGTTTGGAAATGTCAAACTGCTTTGCTTTCCTTCTCAAATAGTCCACAGAAATCATTTGATCACTTTCAAAAGTCAGTTCATAAAAAAAAAAAAAGTCAGTTCAGTCCACTCCAGTCTTGTTAGCATCAGCACTGACTGGGGTTGCCTCCACTGCCTTTGATGTGAGTGTTCATCAAATGAGGAGACTGGACTCCAGGCAACGCCACTGAACTGCTGTCTGCTCAGAGCCCACCCCACCCCAGCTTCTCTCTTAGCAGGGTGCACCATCTTAGGGAATGTCATTCTTTTCCCAGAGTGGCTCCTGCATCTCTAGTGCAGAGTATTAGCTTTTACAGTTGACTGCAACCTTATGGACATTTGTTTGTCAATTTTTGTTTTACTTTCTCCTTTGACCTCTTAAGCTCTAAAAATGCTGACCTTATATGTCCTGACCTATCTAATTAGCCCCTTTTAACCACCAGATGCTTTCAGTGGGGTTTTCAAGATGCTCCCCAGAAGTTATCTTTTTTTTTTAAAGCTTTTTTTAAAAATAAATTTATTTATTTATTGGCTGCATTGGGTCTTCGTTGCTGCACACGGGCTTTCTCTAGTTGCTGTGAGCGAGCACTACTCTTCATTGTGGTACTTGGGCTCCTCATTGTCATGGCTTCTCTTGTTGTGGAGCACGGGCTCTAGGTGCATGGGCTTCAATAGTTGTGGCACATAGGTTCAATAGTTGTGGCTCACGGGCTCTAGGGCACAGGCGCAATAATTGTGGCACACAGGCTTAGTTGCTCCATGGCACGTGGAATCTTCCCAGAGCAGGGCTTGAACCCGTGTACCCTGCATTGGCAGGTGGATTCTTAACCACTACACCACCTAGTAAGTCCCAGAAGTTATCTTTATTCAAAACACTACTTTTGACTTCAACACCTAGGACCTCTAGCTTTTTAAATCCCTAGGAGAACATGAATTGTCCTTCCAGAATTCCTGTGGTTAGACAGTGAGTATATTTATTTCATTTACACACACACACACACACACACACACACGTTAAACATATATATACATAACATACCTACAATGTTTATATATATATAACTATTATATATATAATAGTTATCCATTCTTTCAGTCCATTTATTCATCAAATGTAACTTGAATACCTATTATGTAGCAGACATATTCTACCCAGATTCTACTCAGGACCCTTCATCTATCTCCCAGAACCTTTTCTTTCTTTTCTTTTTAATAAAATTTTTTATTGGAGTTTAGTTGATTTACAATGCTGTGTTAGTTTCTGCTGTACTGCAAAGTGACTCAGTTATACATATACATATATCCACTCTTTTTTAGATTCTTTTCCCATATAGGTATTACATAGTATTGATTAGATTTCCCTGTGCTATACAGTGGGTCCTTATCAGTTATCTATTTTATATATAGTAGTGTGTATATGTCAATCCCAATATCCCAATTCATCCCACCCCCACCTTCCCCACCTGGTAACATAAGCTTGTTTTCTACATCTGTGACTATTTCTGTTTTATAAATAAGTTCATTTGTATCACTTTTTAGATTCCACATATAAGTGACATCATATGCTATTTGTCTTCCTCTGTCTGACTTACTTCTCTTAGTAGGATAATCTCTAGGTCCACCCATGTTGCTGCAAATGGCATTATTTCATTTTTTTTTTATGGCTGAGTAATATTCCATTGTGTGTAAGTACCACATCTCCTTTATTCAGTCATCTGTTGGTGGACATTTAGGTTGCTTCCATGTCTTGGCTATTGTAAACAGTGCTGCTACGAACACTGGGGTGAATTAACTTATATTTTAATTGTATTAAGAGATGAAATTCTTGTAGAAACTTTCATTTTTTGTGGGAGTGGTATTTACATATTGCTCAATGCTTTGAACTCTTAAATGAAAATCCTACATATGAACACAAGAGTATGAAACAAATATCTCTCCTTTATTTGAATGCTTAGGTAGAAAAGAAAGTGAAAGCTTAAAATGCATGGCAAATCCCAAACTTTTCTTGTTCCCCATTGAGTGAATTTTTATTTTTATTTATTTATTTATTGGAGTATGGTTGCTTTACAATGTTGTGTTAGTTTCTGCTATACAGCAAAGTGAATCAGCTATGCGTATACATACAGCCCCTGTCTTTTGGATTTCCTTCCCATTTAAGTCACCACAGATCACTGAGTAGAGTTCCCTGTTCTGTACAGTTGGTTCTTATTAGTTATCTATTTTAAACTTAGTAGATACAGTATATATGTCAATCCCAATCTCCCAATCCATCCCACCTCCCACTTCCCCTCTTGGCATCCATACGCTTTTCTCTATGTCTGTGTCTCTATTTCTGCTTTGCAAATAAGTTCATCTATATCATTTTCTAGATTCCACATATATGCGTTAGTATATGATATTTATTTTTCTCTTTCTGACTTTCTGTTGATGGGACATTTATGCTGCTTCCATGTCCTGGCTATTTTAAGTAGTGTTGCAGTGAACATTGGGGTACATGTATCTTTTCAAATTGTGGTTTTCTCTGGGTACATGCCCAGGAGTGGGATTGATGGGTCATATGGTAGTTCTATTTTTACTTTTTAAACCATACTGTTCTCCATAGTGGCTGTACCAATTTACATTCCAATTTTGTTTCACTCGTTTGTTTCAGCCTTTTTTCCTGTCATACATTTTTCACTAGAGCTGTCAAAGTAGAGTTTGTTCACTCTGCCCCAACATTTAATTATAAAATATAAAACATATATTTAGAAAATTTAAAAATATATAATAGTTGAAGGGATTATAAACACCATGTATCCACCACCTAGATTTTAAAATTAATATTTTGCTGTATTATTCTATTATATCTATTCATCTACCCATCCCTCTATCTATCCATCAATCTCTTGTGGTTTTGGTTTTTGTTTGTTTTGGGTTTTTTTTGTATTTCTTAAAGTAAATTGCAGGTTTCAGTGCATTTCAGCCCCAAATACACAAGTGCAGACATGTCATTGGTTAGAGTTCGACAGTTTTTAAGGATTCTCTTTTTCTTTTTCAGCAAAACATACATATGGTGAAATGCATACTATTTAATGAGTTTTACAAAGATATATACCTTACTATGCTTTTTAATAGTAAACGCCTATCAAGACAGGGTGTATTATTATCACCTCAGAAAACTCACGCCTGCCCCTTCCTGGTCAGTGCTCACCACCATTCCCCTAGAGGATACCACCATTCCTGGTATTTTTCACCATGGAATAGTTTACCTGTTCAAGAATTTCTTACAAATGGAATCGTATAGCATATACTTTGCATGAGACGTCTTTCAATCAGCTTGATGCTTTTGAGATAAAAATGAATGAATCCCTGATACACAAAACAACATGAGATCCATTTTTATTGCTGAGCTGTATGAATATTCCATGGCTGTTTATCCATTCACCCATTGATGGACACCTGGACCGTTTCTACTTCCCAGCTTTTATGAATAAAGCTGCTGTCAACATTCTTGGACACATCTCTTTGAGGACGTGCTTTCAGATCCTTAGAGTGGAATGCTAGGTCACAGGCAGTATAGTTTAATATGTTACTTTTATATGAAACTTCCAGAACTTTTTCCAAAAGTGGTTGTGTTAGTTAATACTCGCTCCAATAATATATGAGTTCCAATTGCACCACATCCTCACCAACACTTGCTGTTGCCAGTTTTTAAAATTTTTAATACTTTAATAGGTCTGTTCTAAAATGTCACATTGTAAAAAAAGAAAGACAGCAAGAAAGAAAGTAAAAAAGAAAAAAAAAGGGGAATTCCCTGGCAGTCCACTGGTTAGGATGCCAAGCTTCCAAGGCAGGGGTCATGTGTTCGATCCCTGGTCAGGGAACTAAGATCCCACAAGCTGCACAGTGCAGCCAAAAAAAAGAAAATGCCATTTTGTGATTGGTTATTCTAATTATATATATATTTACACAAATTATATAATTTATATCTGACAAAAGACTGGAATCCAAGATATAGACACATAATTTATATAAAATACATTAAACTATATATTTATATATAATTAAAATCTGAAAAAAGATGTATATATCTCCTAGATTCCAGTCTTTTGTCAGATACACTTTTTTTTTTAAATTGGAGTATAATTGCTTTACAGTGCGTGCAGTTTCCGCTGTACAACAAAGTGAATTGGCTGTATTTACACATATATCCCCATATCCCCTCCCTCTTGAGCCTCCCTCCCCTCCTCCCTATCCCACCCTTCTAGGTGATCACCAAGCATCAAGTTGATCTCCCTATGTTATGCAGCAGCTTCCCACTAGCTATCTATTTTACATTTGGTAGAGATACACATTTTGAAAATATTTTCTCCCAGTCTGTAACTTAAATAGAGCTTGTTTATAAAGCTAACTTGTTTATGATATATTAATCTTTTTCTATATTACTGAATTTGATTTGTTATTGGTTGTTAAGGATTTTTCATCTCTATTTAACAGGGACATTGGCTTGCTATTCTGTTTTTATAATGTTTTTGTCAGAATTTAGTGTCAGGATCTTTGCCTAACAAAATCACTTGGAGAAATTCCCTCTTCTTTTTTTTTAATTTTTAAAAATTTAAAAAAATTTTTATTTTATTTTGGAGTATAGCTGATTAACAATGTTGTGATAGTTGCACATGCACAGCAAAGCGACTCAGCCATACATATACATGTATCCATTTTCCTCCAAACTCCCCTCCCCTCCAGGCTGCACATAACATTGAGCAGAGTTCCCTGTGCTATACAGTAGGTCCCTGTTGGTTATCCATTTTCCTCCTCTCCTATATTCTGAAAGGGTCTGTGTAAGGTTGGTGTTGTTTCTTCTTTAAATATTTGATAGAATTTACCAGTGAAATCATCTGGGCCTGGATTTTTCTTTGTTGATAGAATTTTTTTTTTGCGGGGGGGTGCTTTGGGTCTTTGTTGCTGTGCACGGGCTTTCTCTAGTTATGGTGAGCAGGGGCTACTCTTTGTTGTGGTGCGCAGTTTTCTCATTGCGGTGGCTTCTCTTGTTGCAGAACACAGGCTCTAGCCATGCAGCCTTCAGTAGTTGCGGCACACGGGCTCAGTAGTTGTGGCACACGGGCTCAGTAGTTGTAGCGCACGGGCTTAGTTGCTCCGAGACATGTGGGATCTTCCTGGACCAGGCTTGAATCTGTGTCCCCTGCATTGGCAGGCAGATTCTTAACCACTGTGCCCCCAGGGAAGCCCCTGTGGATAGAATTTTGAGAATTATTTCTATTTCTTCAATAAACATGGGTTATTCTATTCATCTTGTATTTTGTCAAAGATTTGTGGCCTTTACTAAGTTGTCAAATTTATTGGCATAAAATTCTCCATAATATTCTCTTATTAATATTCTTTTATTTTGTTTTGTTTTCTGGGTTTTTTTTTCCTCCTTGTTAAACATTTTATTAAACTTTTAGCGTCTGGAAGATTGGTGGTGTGTCCCTTCTTTGGTTTTTGATGTTGGTATTTATGTTCACTCTTTTTCCCCTTGAGCAGTCCATCTAGCATTTGTCAACTTCGTTGAAGCTTTTTAAAAAAGTGCCAACGTTTGAGTTTATTGTTTTGTTTTCTGTCACTGTCTTATGCTCCTTATCATCTCCTCCCTTCTAGTTACTTTGCTGAGTTATGTTTTTTGAAGAGTATTTTTGTTTGTTTGTTTAGTGGTCAGCAAACTTTGGATACAAACTCCAAACTGTTTCTCTTGGGTGGGCAGCGACAGAATGCTTAGTTCACTTGCTTAACCTCAGCTGGGCTGCTTGGAGTCTGCCTAGTAACATGCACAGGTCAGGGATTAGCCAGTGTCTTGAAAAGACTTTATACACAGACTTTAGGACTGCCCTCCTATGCCTCTCTCCCTTCTGGGAATCGCTCTTTCGCTTTAGGGCAGCTGTGTCACCCCAGACTCTGCTGGTTCTTGGAGCTGATACAGCTACGGCCAATACGACTGCAGATTTTCTGAGTTTTAACTGTCTAACTTGGCTTGACTGGGGCCTGCCTGCAGACCTCTAAACAAAGTAAAATCACCGCTGCTTTTTTTTTCCCTTCCAAGTGTAGATTTGATTCCCATCCAGGACAGATCTGCCTGGGGCTGCTGCTCTCTGGTGCCTTCAGGCTGTTATTTGTTTGTATTTTGTCCACATTTCACAGTGCTTTTGTGCAGGAGGGTTGATTCTCTAGGAAATAATCCTCCATTATCAGAAGCTACGAGCCCCCAGTTTGTTCTTTTTTTTTTCCTGTAAGCTCTTTATTGGAGTATAATTGCTTTACACTGTTGTGCCAGTTTCTGCTGTACACCAAAGTGAATCATCTGTATTTATACATGTATCCCCATATCCTCTCCCTCCCTCGACACCTTCCCGCCGCATCTCCCTCCTCTCTGTGCCTCTGACGGTTCTGTCTGTAAGCGGTGAACTGGCAGATTTCGTGAAATCAGGAGTGAAAACTGAGCTCGTATGTAACTCACAAACTGGATTAGGTGGCCTCTGAATGGTTGAGCTCACTATGTCAATATTCTTTCAAAAGAAGACCTCCTGTTTCATTATGCTGTAAGAGTGCATGTCTAACTGAGGGCTAGACTAACTCCTGGCAAATTGGAAAGTCCATTTAATTTGTCTTCTTGGAGTCTGTTCTTCTGTACCTCTCCCCAGAGCCACTGCGGTTCCTTCCGCCTGGCTGGAAATGCTCCCTGCACCTCCAGATTTTATCTCCATGGGCAACCCTCTGTGTTCCTGGCCCTTGTCCCTTCTAGTACATACAAAACTCTGCCCCCTCACCACCCCTGGGGTCTGTTGTCTCTTTGCTCAGCTGGAGTTAGTAAAGGGAGAGAAAACCATTTCAGTGACAGTGACCGTGGGCCAATCTGCTCTCTTTCACAAAATAAACCTGCATTAGATATTGACCATCCCTGAAACCATAGCATGAATCATAGAATGTAAAGTAAGCCAGCCCCTTCATTTTTACTACCAAGAAAATGAATTTCCAGAGATGATCGATGACTTGTTCAAGGTCATACACTAGTAGAACTGGTGCTAGAGCCCCAATTCCTGACTTCCAGTTGGCTCAAAGGAATGGCTGCAAGCATCAAGTCCGGCAATGAACTGAAAATAAATCTTATCTGCTATTTATAGTTTCAACATTGTGAATATTTAAAAGTTTCTGGTATGAGACAAATCACAACTCACATGCCAGTTCTGATAAAAGATGAGCATCGTTTTAAAATATGTTCATGGTGTTTGGGGTTCATGGATGCTATGGTCTGAATTTGTGTCCCCCTCCCACAAACTCAAACATTGAGTCCTAACTCCCAAGGAGATGCTATTAGGATTTGGGGCCTTTGGAAGGTACTCAGGTCATGAGGGTGGAGAACCTCATGAATGGGATTAGTGTTCTTATAAAAGAGACACGACCCACCAACCCCCAGCTCCCTTGTCCCTCTCACCATGTGAGAATAAAATGAGAATTCTATTGCCCACAAGAAGGCCTCACCCAACCATGTTGGCACCCTGATCTCAGCCTTCCAGCCTCAAGAACTATGAGAAATAATGTTTGTCATTTATAAGCCACCCAGTCTATTGGTATTTTATTACAACAGCCTGAATGGACTAAGTGAACTTGAAGGCTAATTACCATCAAACATTGTACCAGTATTCTCCCAGGAACTTCCACGAGGGGCTACACTTTGCCCAGGACCATGGGTTCTGGACCCCTAATAATTTGTTTTATTTTTTGTATCTTCATAACATGAAACTTTTTCATATATAAAACATTCAGGAACTCTGAGTAGAGAACAGGTTAACCTCTAACTTTTTGGTCTTATTTCCCTTTCCTCCGATAGAGAGGTTCTTCTTGATGAAATTGGTCTTTGAGAAGTATTTATTCTGTACACATTAATTGAAAAAACAGTATTTTGGTTGGGTTGGGTTTGGTTAAACAGCTCTAAGTGCTTCAGAACTCTAAGTCTTCCTGGTAATTTCCTTTGAAAGAGAGCACATATTAGGCAAAAGAAATCTGTGTATTCAGTCATGCCTGGGTATTTGCCAGGGATTGGTTCCAGGGCCTGCCCTGTACATAAAATCCAAAGATGCTTAAGTCCCTTATAAAAAATGGCGTGGAACAGTCGGTCCTCTGCATCCCTGGGTTCTACACCCGCAGGTTCTGCATCCACGGATATGGAGGGTTGACTATAGCCTGGAAGACTGTAGCATAGAATGACAGCATTGTTTATTGGAGGCTAGTCTGAGGGGGTGGGATGGGGAGGGACAGGAGAGAAAAAGAAGGAGAAGAGGTAGGAGAGGAGCAAGAAGGGGAGAACAGGATGAGAGAGAAAGGGGGAGGGGAGATAGAAAGAGACACACAGAGAGACGGATTTAACATCTCAATATGCTATTTGTCCCCCCCACCCTTTTGGTCCCCAGGCTATCACCAAGTTCAGACAAGAGGAGATGACACTGGATACAGAAACAGCGGTAGCCTTTCCCGTTGCCCCCCTGCCTCTAGCCCACCCCCCCCCCCCAACTTCCCACCTCCACCCAAATCCATTCTTCACATGCTTCTAGAATGATGATCTACCATGCAGATGCTGGTGAAGTCTAGTCTCTGTCTCCTTTCTCATCTTCTACCCTATCCCTGCTCCTGCCCCTTGGCTTTGTGCAAAACGTGTTGAGAATCATCAGGACTATTAAGGAGCCTGGAGTGATAGGTGATGTGATCTTTGATGGCCCTTGAGCCTGGGCTCCCAGTGGGCACCCTGACCTTCCACATCTTTCTCTGAAGGGACCTGGAGTCCTGCTAATGGTTGGACAGGGTGAAACCTTGCCCTCTAAGAAAGAAATCACAGGTGAAATGCCGTTTGCTTTTGTTTCTTCCTGGCTGTCCTGAAGATCTTTATGCAAATGTGCGTTCTGTCTCATTTACAGCTGAAAGTTCATGCGTCACCACATGGATAACTAAAAGGACAGTATGATTCCTGCTGTCAGGTGCTAGCTAATCGCTCTACCAGGACCATTTAGAGCAACCAAGCTGTCGTCTATATGCTTGTAGAGAGTTTTTCATCAAGGTTTTCCTAACTGCTCACTACATTAAAGCATATGTGGTTTGAAATTCTCCACGGGGGAGTGGTCGCCTCGGATTTTGACCTGGCTTCCTCCCCCACACCTGCCCTGCCCCTCACATCACAGAACATTTCTGCTCTGCTGTCTGCTTGATTTCCGTAAAGGTGGCCTGGGCTTTTTCTTTTATGGTATCCAAGTCCATGTTCTGAAGATTCTGTAACTGCCCAAGAATAGAATCCTTATCTTCTTCCTCTTCTTGATCTTCATCTACCATTTTCCGGAGATCTTCGGGCAAATCCACATCATCTCCAGCGATCTGGATTTGGTTCTCATCCATTTCACTCTGTGCAGAAAAACAAACATGGAGATAGAGAAACCATTCTAAAACAAACAAACAAATCCTGAGAGCGGCAGGGAGACAGAGGGCTGCTGAGCGTGGATGGGAGGCACAGCACACTTGGCCATCTCAGAGCAGAGCCTGGGCCTGGTACCAGTTGTGGAGGCCAGACATCCTGGTTGAGAGCCCCCTCCCCACCCCCCTTCACTGCACTTGGGTCAATCAGAACCTTCTAGCAGAGTGGTTCTCATAGTGTGGTCCCTGGAAGGGGGCAATATGAGCATCACCCGGGAACGTGTTAGAGAGACAAATTCTCCGGCTCCACCCAGACCTACTGAATCGGAAACTCCGGGGTGGGGTCCAGCAATCTGCATTATAAGAACCCCCCTCTGTCATGCTGATGCCCGAAAAACTTGACCAACTCCGCCTCAGGGCAGCTCTGCAAGCTTTGTTGTCTCTCAGCCCCAGGCTGTTGTGACTCAAGGGCCTGAGCTGATCCCACTCTGGGGGGTGGGGCTTGGGCTCACAGGGCCAGACAGTGCTCCCTTGATCCAGCCTTAACTCTTTTTTTTTTAAATTAATTAATTAATTAATTAATTTTATTGGCTGTGTTGGGTCTTTTTTTTGCTGTGCGCAGGCTTTCTTTAGTTGCGGTGAGTGGGGGCTGCTCTTCGTTGTGGTGCACGGGCTCCTCATTGCTGTGGCTTCCCTTGTTGCGGAGCACAGGCTCTAGGCACATGGGCTTCAGTCGTTGCAGCACATGAGCTCAACAGTTGTGGCTCACGGGCTGTAAAGCGCAGGCTCAATTGTTGTGGCTCATGGGCTTCGTTGCTCCGCGGCATGTGGGATCTTCCTGGAGCAGGGATTCTCAACCACTGCGCCACCTAGGAAGCCCCAGCCATAACTCTTTAGTGGCAACTTCTGTTTAACCATCACCCCTTTCCTCGCTTCTAACTAGACACAGAATCAGCTCAAGCTCAACTTTACATCCTTGTCACCTGGAAGTGAGTCTGGTGCACAACACCTGCTTATTAAATGAATTGTCCACACCATAACTCTGACTCAGCGCCCCTTCCATCTAGCCTTGCGTGTTGCTGAGGCCTTACAATTTCCTTTTGTGGTCCTAGGTGTGGCTCTTCCACAGTCTCTTAGTTCCTGCTGCCCGGTCTCTGAAGTCCCTTTACCCTTAGGCTGCAGAGCCCTTTGTTTTGTAGAAGAATCTACAAAAAAAGTGTGTCTGGGAAAGCTAAGGGTCATTTCCATTCCTAGACAGCTGCTCTCAGATATAATTTTCTGAGATCAGGTTGCAACGTGGGGCAAGCTGGGCTTCGGGGACACAGAAGATTAAAAAGAGTACCAGAGGGACGTCCCTGATGGTCCAGTGGTTAAGATTCTGAGCTCCCAATGCAGGGGGTGTGGGTTCAATCTCTGGTCAGGGAACTAAGATCTGACATGCCATGCGGTGTGGCCAAAAAGTTTTTTTAAATAATAATAAAAAATAAAAAAATAAAAAGAGCACCAAAAAAGTGAGTGGTGGGAAAGATCTAAGTTATCTAAGTGGTGGGAAAGACCTAAGCAGACTGTAGTGCCCACCTCGAGGATGTTGTGACCAGCCTGGGATTTGTTACCAAAGGGCACGAAAGACCACATAAAGACAAAACGATCATCTTAATCTTAATCAGACTGCATTGACTTGAATTTAGAAAAATTTGGACATCTGCCGAGTTCCCACTTCTGATGCTGTGTAGCTCCATACTTCTCCAATGGCCTTTGAGAGGCTGGAGGCCACAGCCTTTCCCTTGAGTGCCTTCTTTTATTTGGTTCTCTGGGTAGAGTGACAGCAAGCCTGGCTCCAGAAACAGGTTGAGAGGCTGACTTTTTTTTTTTTTTTTAACTCAAAAAGATTTATTCTAGGGCTTCCCTGGTGGCTCAGTGGTTAGGAATCTGCTTGCCAATGCAGGGGACAGGGGTTCAAGCCCTGGTCCAGGAAGATCCCACATGCTGTGGAACTACTAAGCCCACGTGCTGCAACTACTGAGCCTGTACTTTAGAGCCCGCGAGTCACAACTGTTGAGCCCATGTGCCACAACCACTGAAGCCTGCACGGCTAGAGTCCATGCTCTGCAACAAGAGAAGCCACTGCAATGAGAAGCCCCTGCACTGCAACGAAGACCCAACACAGCCAATAAACAAAAAAAATTTATTCTAAACATTAAAATTTGACAATTTTGTTACAAAATGCAGCAAAGAGCTTTTGATATTTTCCCCAAACCAAACTTCAGTTGGACAAAAACAATGTGAACTTCACTCAGAATGGGGTTGTA
The DNA here is from genome assembly GCF_030028045.1 of Hippopotamus amphibius kiboko. NCBI lineage: Eukaryota > Metazoa > Chordata > Mammalia > Artiodactyla > Hippopotamidae > Hippopotamus > Hippopotamus amphibius. The sequence continues at coordinate 99,271,619 of NC_080196.1, forward strand.
AACCCCCCTCTAGGCAGGGTATGACATCATGTTGGCCCCCCCAACCAGTACACCATCCAGGGCACCATCCGTAGATGAGGATGTGGGGCACCAGGGCGGTTGCCTCGGCTCAGCCGTGATGTGGACAAGTTCCCCATCACTTGTCTCTGCTCGGTTTTTTTTCTTTTGCAAAGACAGTTGAGTTAGCTACACAGTGACAGTTAACCAGACAACGAGGAAAGTCTCAGTTTTGTCTGGAATGATCTGACGTGGTGTCTCCATGGACCCCATTCCCCAGCTCTGCACTCTTTTTTTGTGTTGTCCACACATGGTCATGGAACTCGGCGGCTCACCTTCCAACATGAAACTTCTAGATTACCTGCCCTGCCCTTCACAGAATTCCCTCTTCGTATTTACTTCCTTGCTTTCTTTCCCCACCTTGGGAGGCAGACTTCTGATGCAGAGGAGACAAAGATGCCTTTAGGCCGTGGTCCTCACCAGGCCCTCCCTGGAGACCCCCAGGGACAGCAACTCTCAGTGTCACTTCCCCTGGTGAGAGAAGCTTCTCTGTGCACTTGGCCAGGCCTCGGCCTCTCAAAGCGCTTAACGGATTAATTAGTTCCTCGTCAAACTGGTGTGGGGATTAATTAGTTAGTTAATCCCCGAGGGCTCCTGGCCAATCCTCCTTTTCTATTTATTTTTTATTTACCGACCCTCGAGGTTGCATCCCTTGAGGACGGTCCTCTGGGCATTTTTACAAGGAGGGGAGGGAAAGCCAGGGCCGCAGCCTGGAGATTCTCTGTTCACATAAATGAGGGACCCCTGCCCGCTCTGAAATGCAACATACATGATTTGCAAAGACCTTCCCAGGAATTCTGGCACCTTCGCCCCTCTGGTTGATAATAAGATCTCTGCACAAGTTCGAACCTGGACAGAGTAGCTGCTGGGGGCCTGGAGGGACCGGCAGCTAGAGGGCCCAGGGGGCCAGGGAGCCAGCCAGGTGGTGCCCAAAGAGACCCGATCCACTCAGGAGGGCTCCAGTGCTGGTGTTCTCCTGCCTCCACTTCACCAGGCAACTCAGCGTGCTGCCTCTGCAGCTTTGGATGGGCTCCGATTATTTTTACCTCCTTCCACTGGCCCAGGGAAGGGAGAGCAGTGCGGTTGCACTTTGCCTCCCAGCTCACAGAGGGGATCTGGATTGGCACAACGTCTACCCAAGTGGTTCTAAAAGTGGGGTCCCCGGGCCAGCCCAACACCATCTTTCTGAATCACGTTAGAAATGCACATTCTCAGGCCTCACCCAGACCTGCTGATACAGAAGCTGTGGGGGTGGGTGGGACCGTTTGTGATTTAGCAAGCCCTCCTGGTGATTCCGGTGCTTACTAAAGTTTAAGAAGCCCCAGGGAGTTCTCTAGCAGTCCAGTGGTTAGAACTTCGAGCTTTCACTGCAGGGTCCCGGGTTCAATCCCTGATCTGGGAACTAAGATCTTGTGTGCTGCATGGCGCGGCCAATAAATAAATAAATAAGTAAAGTTTAAGAAGCCCCGCTCCACATCCCTTGAAGACAAGGGGCCGTAACTTACTCACCTGTAGGTCTCAGAACCCAGTGAAGTGTCTGGCATGTCGCCACAGACAATAGATATTTATTGAATGACTCGGTGAGCTGTTGTCAGGGAATGTGCAGGCCCTCTTTATTGTAAAGAGCTCTTATTTCATAGCTACTGACGTTTTTATCTTTACACTCCCGTTGAGGGGCAGTGCAGCCTAGAGGTCAAGTATTGGTCTGAGAATCAGATTACCTGTACATGAAGGTTACCTCTACTACTTACAGGCTGTGTGACCTTGGGCACCTAACACCACCTCTCTGAGCTTTATTTCCTTATTTATAAATTGGGGTTATGCTATTTGCCTAAGAGTTATGGAAGATTAATTAAATGATAACTGAATTATTTGGACTATGTTAAGCACTTCATTAAATGTAGCTATTCCTGAATGTAATAACCTTTAGAGGCGGGGTGATGGGGAGGAGGATGTGCAGTGGATAGCCTTGACTCTGCACGTGGTGCTCAGCCCCATCAGAAGGCCTCCGTGTCTTAGCACCTCACCTGTGGCCTGGGAACGACTCCTACACACCTTCGCTCCAGACGCTCAGCTTTCCTAGCAAACTGGGCCTATTCACTTCCCTTTTAGCACTAGGCCCTCAGTTCTGGGAGAAAGCTACCCAAAGGGTCCGGCTCCCCTTCCCCCTTGTCAGGCTCCCCCTAATGTCTGTGGGACGCAGATAAATACTGATAGAGGTCCCTGGCTTATCACCCGCGCCTCTTTTTTTCCCAATCCCTGGCTCCATCCTTCCATGGGAACCTTGTGTATATGGTTCCCAGTATGCAGACCTCCCCACCCTGCTCTACTTTTCAGGCCAAGTGGTACTCAGGCCAGCAGCTCAGTGTACCTTCGAGAGGACAGACCTGGCCCCAGCATGCATTCAGGCAGGGAGTTCAGGGCACTGGGCAGCCAGTGTGGTCCCTTTGGCCACACACTTCTCACACCTTGTGAAGGAGTGTGGCCAGAGGAGGCACGGAGGGGAGTCCTCTAAAGTATGGGGCCCAGGGGGGGTGGTGCCAGTTGTCCAGTCTAAAGGTAGCACTGGGCGTGGTCAATGGCTGTAGTCAGGGAGTCCTACGATCACCGTCCCTCTAGGATTACACTACTGACTGTCCATCAGAAGTGCTATTGCTTCAAGTGATGATTCTACGAGATTGAGTCAAAAATTATCCGCACTCCGGTTATATTAAAACTTCTGTTGGCCACATTGTCTTATTAGCGCTTTCCGTTCAAGGCTCCTGTCTCCCCAGTCACTGCTCTGCAGGTGTGAACGTGTTACATCAGTTCACTTGTAACTGCGGTGCGAGCAAAAATGGATGCTTCACTTGTGATTTGCACAAAAGAAGAGCAGCGTACAGTGATTTGCTTTTTGTGGTCTGAGGGTGTGCATGTCCGCACATTTCTGCCCACACTGTCGGCACTCTGCAAAAACTTCATTTTGAGGTGTTAAAGCACCCACTCTATAGTCCTGATCTTGCTCCATTGAACTTTCACCTGTTTGGTCCCCTGACAGCAGCCCTACGAGGATGAAGATTCACTTCTGATGAAGAAGTGAAGACAGCGGTGTATTCGTGGCTCACAGCTCAGCCTAAAACATCTTTTAATGAAGGAATGTGAAAGCTTGTTGACAGATGGACAAAGTATATTGAAAAGCAAGGAGATTATGTCAAAAAATGATGTATTTGTCTTTTCTAAACGTTAATTAAAATAAGTTCTACAGCCAGAGCATGGATAGTTTTTGACTCACCCTCGTAGTACTGGAATCAGTTTTCCTGGGCTGTAGCCTATGCTCTGGGCACCTTGTAACTAAGTGTAGGACAGCCAGGCAGGGCTAGTAAGTGGCTGGAGGACAAAATGAAGCCCTCTGGAACCACACCTGGACTCCTGGACTCATCAGCACTGGATTCTAACCAAGTGGGCCAGCTCCAGATCTAGGACAGGCCAAGGATTAGGGTCCCACTTGCAAAAACTGCAGCCAACCCAGACCACTATCCTGCAGAGGCGGCCATGACCGTGGGAAGACTATGGGATTTGGAGTTGGGAGACCCACTTCTGTCCTTCGCCTCTGCATGACCTTGGGCAAATCACCTTACACTTTGATGCCCACCAGGAGGGACCCTCAGAGGATCACTGAGCAGATTGAATGAGACATATTGTGAAACAGCCTTGTAAGCTTCTCAGCTCTGGACAAATGGTAGCTGTGGTTATTAATATTTTAGAGGAAAAAGGGCAGCTTGGTGTCAAGATCCCTGCTGAAAAGATCCCTGGGAAAAAGAAGGTGTGGACAGTGAAGCAGAAGATGGGAGAGTACCAGCCTTTAAGACAAAGATCAGGACAGAGCAAGTAATTAAGGTGCATCCGTGGGATTTATACAGCAGACCCTGGGCTTCGTCTCTGCCTTGAATGAAAAACCACCTGCTGATAGGACCTCATCTACAATCCAGTCAATGAATGTCTTTTCCTGACTTTCTGCTGCTCCAGGTTGGGAATGCCAGGAATATTTTGACAGAATTCACGCATCAAGAAAAGGCAGCAATGCCTTATTATACCCCCGAACACAAGTGCAGTTACAGCCAATATAAATCAGCTCCAGGGCGGGAGGGGAAATTTGGTGCTGACAACCATGGTGTAGGTAAATGAATGAATGAATGAATGAATGAAGGAGGGAGGGACGGAGGGAGTGAAGTGAACCAGCATATAAAGAGGAACTTAGGGCTTCCTAGGTGGCGCAGTGGTTAAGAATCCGCCTGCCAATGCAGAGGTCACGGGTTGGATCCCAGCTCCAGGAAGATCCCACATGCCACGGAGCAACTAAGCCTGTGTGCCAAAAAAAAAAAAAAAAAAAAGAGGAACTTATAGGCTACTTTATTCTTTGGGATTCTGTTTCAGAAGTCTTCTCATTTCTAGCAATCTTATCAACTTGGGATACTGTTTAAGGCAGTTAAGAACTAATTATTTTTATGCTGGCTGACCAGAATCAGCTTTAATCTCTTGCTTTTTAACCAGATTTATAATCTTAATTGCCAGTGCTGAATGCCCCATTATTTAAATAGCCCCATAGCCTGCATTGTTATTTCCTGTGACTGATTTCTGACCTTTTACTGAAGGGTAGTCACGACCCTGGATTCGGACTTCCTACATCCCAATCTTGATAAACTGGCCTTCATCTTGTACCAAACTGGAGCTATGATGATAAAGTATCTTATGTGGTTATATCGTCGAAAAGCTGGTTGTTCACCTCTTGTTAGAGTCCAGTCAATCGAGCTTGGTGTACAAGCACACACCAGGTTGTTTCACACAAGGTAGATTTGATTTTGGTTTTGGTTTGTTCCTTCAGTTTTGGTCTACAGGATACCAAACAGCTGGATTACTGAGTTTCTTTCACGTGGACGAGTTGATCTAATAGTCGATGTTTAACCTATTTCTGAGGATCACCAACGTCAGCAGTCCCCTGTCTTCACAAACCACCCCTCACTGTCCTGGTGATGAGTGAGGGCCCCTAGGCAAGATGACAGCATCCCCTGTCTCCCATCCTGCCAGAGCTTACAAGACATTGGGAGGGTGGAGGGTGTAGATCAAAGAACACAGTCAGTCAACAAACGCCTCTGTAGAGAGGCAAAGGGGGCATGGCCTGCTTTGCTGAAAGACAGGGGGAATTCGGGTTGGACCAGGAGGGAGGTGGGTGCGAGGCCCTCGGGGGCCAGGCTTCAGCAGACACACTCATCCTTGTTCTGATCAAATGCTGCTAAAGGACTGAGTTTATGTTTTCTCCCTGGAGACTGTGGTTCTCATCCCTCTCTGTGCCTCGGATTCCTTTGTAAAGTGTCAAAAAAAAAAACCCCACAATGGTCAGGCCCCACCACCAGATTTGGCTCTAGAGATCTGTGGCAGGGTCCCAGGCAGAAGAATTTTTAAAAAGCTTACCCAGGTGATTCTAATGCGTGAGTAGTGTTGAGACCTTGTCCAGGGCTTGCTAACTGCAACTCCTGCTACACCACACTGTTTTTCCCTCTTTAGCTACCTAAAGGGCCCACAGCACACCCAGAATGGGACAAAGGCTGTGGATTTGACTCCTTGAATACAGCTGTCTGTTTTTTTTTTAATTTTTATTTCTTTATAACTGACAGAGGCTGAGCAGATTTTCCTATATTTGTTGTTGCTTTCTTCTGATATGAATTGCTTAATCTAGCAAAGACATTCCACAGCCACAAGTTTATAGTTTGTCTCCTGACTTGGTTTGCTTTATACACTCTTTCATACAGAAGTTTTACATTTTTTAATTAATTAGTTAACTAATTGGCGGCGTTGGGTCTTTGTTGCTGCATGCAGGCTTTCTCTAGTTGCGGCGAACGGGGGCTACTCTTCATTGTGGTGTGCAGGATTCTCATTGCGGTGGCTTCTCTTGTTGCAGAGCACGGGCTCTAGGCGTGAGGGCTTCAGTAGTTGTGGCACATGGGCTCACTAGTTGTGGCTCGTGGGCTCTAGAGCACAGGCTCAGTAGTTGTGGTGCACAGGCCTCGTTGCCCCGAGGCATGTGGGATCTTCCCGGACCAGGGCTCAAACCCGTGTCCCTTGCATTGGCAGGCGGATTCTTAAGCACTGCACCACCCGGGAAGTCCCCAGCTGTCAATTTTTAATGTTTGATTGAGAGTGTGCGCACACAGGGCCCCTCGTGGGATGAAACCTCCCCACTGTGTACATCATACACTTCTTGCCTTTTTGCGGGTATTGCAGAGGGACTCAAGAAGCTCTTAGAGACACTTGTCCAAGGCTCTCCTTTACAGATGAGGAAACAAGTCCTAGGAGGTGAAGATACTTGCATAAATGTCATTCTGCTTGTCAGGGGACGAGAACCCAGCCCTGCTGCCAGGTCTAGCTGGAAAATATGGTCAGTGAGTCAGATTGGCTTGGAGTCGAATCTTGCCATTTACCAGCTGTGTGACTTTGGGAAGTCATGTTCCCTCTCGGAGCCGCTCTTCTTATCTATGAAGGGGAAATGATATCTACCTACTTTCCAGGGTGGCTGGAAGGATTAAGTGAGAAAGCTGATTGGGCTAAGTGACACACGTCCAAATCCAATGACTCTTTCTTCTCTTCCCAGGTTCCACCCAGGACCTTCAGCCCATGGCTCTTTCAAGGGCATGAATAGAAGGGCAAACTGAACTGGGACAGCAGGGGGAGGAGCAGGGAGGGACAGCCCCTAACAGGCCTCTGATGGCCTCCCCGTGCTGCCACCAGAAACAGCTGCTCGGGAGCAGGAGGTTTCAGTGTCTGGGACCCTGCAGGGCAGCCCCGAGAGCTCCTGATCTGAAGGAGACAGGGAAAGAAAGCTTCACAGAATCGTATCTGTTTTTAAGAGGAGACTTTAAAATTCAGTTCTAATGGCGCTTTCAAAGTAATATGTTTAAAGAAACACTACTGATAGATTTTGTTCTATCTTCATCTTTGTTCAAAGTGAACGATGCCCTTAATACAGCAGACAAACACCAGGTGTAACTAAATCATATAGCTCAGCAGGGGGCACGACATTATTTTTCAATGACTAACCTAGATTGACAATTCCGTTAATAGGATTAGGGTTCATTGTGGAACTCTTTTCTCTTATTAATTTGGCTTGACTTACATATACATTTTGAATTGGCTAGGAAGGGGGGGAACCTTTGTGTTTAGAAAAAAATCTTGTGGCTTTACTTAAAATGTATTACTTCCTCTATTTGCAAAAAATATGACATCTTAATTGTGACATAAGGTAACCTCTGTATTTTATACAAAACCATAATGCCGAATTCAGACTTGTTCTTTTCATGAAAATTGATTTTACTATAACTCATCACAGATAGAGTCCTGCTATTTTTGGCACTTTGCTCTTTGGGTGTGTTTTGTCTTTATTTTCTCCCCATAACATCGATCATTCAGCAAACCTTTCGTATGGGGGTGTTTGTGTGTGTGTGTGTGTGTGTGTGTCTGTGCGCGCATGCAGCTTCTACATATCAGACACTATGCAAGGCCCTGATGACAAAGACAAAACCTCAGCCCCTTTGTTAAGAAGCACACAATCCAGCAGGTGAGAATATTCAGGGTGGAAAGATGACATAAGAGACATGGAGGGTAAAGGGAGGGAGGTCATGGAAGGTTCTGGAAGAAGTGGCAGTAGAGCAAGGTCTTACAGGAAGGAAAAGAGTTACGGAGAGCAGGGTGTAGGGGACGAAGCAGGAGGAGAGCAGAGTCCATGCAGGGAGTAGCAAGAGGTGAGTCTGGAAAGCTAGGAGCCGCATTGTGGTGTACAGGCCAAGGGGGCTGGACTTTAAAAAGTCATGGTAAGCCTTCTTTTTTAAACAAAGAAGGTTTGCATTTTGGAAACCTCACTGCAATTTTGAGGGGTTACGACTCAAAGTCATAAAGCTACTTGAGGTATTGTAGTAAAAATGCTGAGACGTGATGAGCCCTGCACTTGGGGGTGAGCTGAGAATGATTTAGGAGGTGAAATGACAGTGACCTGGTGATTTGCTGCATGTGGGGCTGGAGGAGGAGGGATGAGGCAGGGGTGACTCCCCGGGGAGGTGCTGGCAGGGGAGCCCTTGGTGGAGGTGGAGCCTCCAGGCCAAGCAGGGCTGGGAGAGGATCGGTGGCTGTCCTGGATCTGAGCTAGGAGATGCCCAAGTAGAGGTGGACGCGGAGGTGAAATCTGGGGAGAAGATGTAGGAAGGAGGTATAGTTTGGAATCATCAACACACATCTAGGCGGCAGCTGAAAGCAATCGAAGACGCAGTCATTCAGGGAGAACGTGACGGCTTGAGTGGGACAAACAGCAGATGGAGGAAACAGCCTGGGATATTTGGAAATTTGGGGGCAGTCAGGGGAAGGCTAACCCTTGCAAGAGACAGAGAAGAAACAGTTTAAGGAGAAGCAGAACGAGAAGGATGGTGTGCAGAAGCTGTGGAGAGAGAGGGCTGCAAGGAGGAAGCGATGAGCTAAAGGAGGCAAGAAATTTCTGCGCCAGGAAGAACTGCTCCAGGAAGAGGTCCCCAAAGGAGAGAGCGGAACCATCTACCACGTTGAGACGGACCACCGAGCATCTGCGGGAGAAAGGCGTCGGCAGAGCAGCGGGAACCGGCCATCTAGGGAGATGCCCAGAGAGCCACGTTCACCTTGCTGTTTGCTTCAGCTGGGAGACTTGACCTGCTTTATAAAGGAGAGGAGGGTAGGGAGGAAACACTGAAGATACAGGACAGACGATAATTAGTGGAAAGAGACCTGCATCTTACATGAGCATCATGGGTTACGTTAGGCAAAGTCCCCTACTTACCTGGAATTTGAAAACCAGGGGAAACCAATGTAAGAGTGGACGTGAACGTCCTCATGACGGATATACTTTCCTGCCTATACGTCCGATTACTGTGATTTGATGACTACACTTATTTGACTCCTCGTGTGATGACTGTGCTGAAAAATGCTCATCAAGAGACAAGGGTACGACCAATGGGGTCGTCCTTGACTGTGAACAATATGCTCAGAGATGAGGCCTGTGCCGTTTGCCCGACGCCAGGGCTACACTGCTCCTTTCAGAGGCTGCATTTCCTTTCCCCGGCCCACAATCGACTGAAACTCTTTTTCACAGGAAACAGCCAAATAATGTCTTTAGAAAATACAGTTCTAATTCCAAAATGTGACATAGTTATCCTCATTAGACCTGACAGCTCCCGGGAAGACATTTTCCTCAAATCTGCTCTCCGTTGGGCCTGGGTGAGGGGACGGGCCCAGAACCGCCTCCTGCTGGTTATGTAACCGCGGCCAGTGACCCTGGGGAACTGTGAATGAGGCCCCCGGGGGTCCCCCGTCGTTAGCTGGAGGACGTGGTGAATGTGTCCAACCCCCTGTGGGCCCTTAATACTATTAGTGCGGCTGTTTACCCAACATGGGTTTTATAAGACGGCACCGGGCTGAGGGTTCTGCAAACACGAGGGGAGGGAAGGCTGTCATCCAGAGCACAACAAAGTCCTGGTGAGCCTTGCTTTCTGCCCAGGGCCGTTTTCTTTGTGAGACGGTTGTGTTCAGTTCTCATGTCTGCCATCCTGCATGGAGGCCCATGGTCTAGAGGGGAGGGAGGGAGGATGAGACATGAAGAAGTACTGGGAAAAGACCAAGGAGGCTCAGGGGAGCTTTGGGAGTTTTGGGACCTCGTGCAAGTCCCTTGATCGGCATGAGTTTGATGATGGTGCATTGAGTGTATGCCTATGAGGTGTGCTTTTCTGTGTATCAAAAATGTTTAATAGAAAGAAATGCCACTCAGACTCTGGGAACAAGCAGACAAAGCGCCGTGGCAGCACGGAGCCCACACCGGCCCTGGGAAGAGTTTAGAGTGGCGGGAGCGAGGGGCGGGGCGTGAGCTCCTCCTCTGCGCTTGTCCAGCCTGAGGTTATGCTAGCGGCTAATGACATACCACGTTTCTTCTACTCATCCTTCTCAAGTCTTCTGATGACCTTTGTTTTTTCTTTTTATAGTCACCATGCTATACATTACATCCGCAGGACTTATTTACCTTCTAACTGGAAGTTTGTATTTTTGACCCCCTGCACCCATTTTTTCCCGTCCCCCGCCTTGCCTCCGGCAACCACGGATCTGTTCTCTGTGCCTATGAGCTTGGGTTTATTTTTACATTCTCCATACAAGTGAGGTCATACAGCATTTATCTTTCTCTGTCCGACTTATTTCACTTAGCATCATGTCCCCAAGGTCCATCCATGTTGTTGCACATGTTGAAAAAAAGGGTTTCCTTCTTTTTTATGGCTAGATAATGTCCATTGTGTATATATACCATGATGACCTTTTTTTTAAATGAGTTTATGTATTTATTTTATTTTTGGCTGCATGGGGTCTTTGTTGCTGTGCGTGGGCTTTCTCTGGTTATGGTGAGCGGGGCTACTCTTTGTTGTGGTGCACAGGTTTCTCATTGCTATAGCTTCTCTTGTTGCGAAGCATGGACTCTAGGCGTGCAGGCTTCAGTAATTGTGGCTCGTGGGCTCTAGAGAGCAGGCTCAGTAGTTGTGGTGCACAGGCTTTGTTGCTCCGCAGCATGTGGGATCTTCCCGGACCAGGGATCGAACCTGTGTCCCCTGCATTGGCAGGTGGATTCTTAACCACTGCGTCAGCAGGGAAGCCCCCATGATGATCATTTTTAATCATGGTAATCAGATTAGTAGTCCAATAAGTGCAGTAATCAAGATGGCAAGGGGATACAAAGAATGACGTGGGTACCTGTTGCCCCACCTTCTCCCTGGCCCAGGCCTCCCTCAGCCCTGTCCAGGCTGCTGAAAATGTCCAGTGCTGACCAGCCAGCCCCTCACTCCTTTCCCTCCAATTTACGGTGCAGATTGCCGTGGTCTTGGCCTTTCCCAGTCACAGTGATGTCCGTGGGCACTGCCTGGCCTTCCAGGGCCTCTTTGCTCCTTATTGGAACATCTAGGAGATGAAAACCTACACTTATATTCCTGCTGTGGCTTTCAGAAGGCTTTCTAAAGGCTCCACTAGGAAGGGTTCTTCTGAATAATCAAAGAAAGACCTGAGTTACCGATGATTCCTTACCAGCCGGCAGCACGAGCCCCTCCACAGAAGCTGGTTTGATACAAATATTAGAGCCAAAGTGTGACATTCAAGGCCTAGGAAATGACTGTCCCCCCGGGCCATCGTTTCACCAAAATCATCTCCTCTTGAGGCTGAATATTCCAATTCCTTCAACGCTTCTTCAATTACAGTCAGTTGTTTCAAAATCGCTCACCATCCTGATTGCTGCGGAGACAGCTACAGCGGGTTGGTTTTCTAGCTGTCTCTTTGCTCAGATGCTCCCCTCCCAGCCTGTCCCCACCCCTGTCCCTAAGGACACTGCCACTTCCTGCTTTGTGACAGATGCTCCTAGCAGGGCCCCCCAGGCCTTTGCAGGCTTGCTAGCACAGCCACCACTGAAGAACAAAATGCACAATCTGGTCCTTAATATCCAAAGAATGGGCTTAAAAAAAATGCCAGGTCCAGAAATTTCCTTCTGTTCCTCAGCATCACCACTGACCCTGCATACAACATACAGTCTCCGGGGGAAGAACTGAGAACACCTGAGGGGTGGTTCTGTTGGGGCAGCCCAGGTGCATTTCCCTGTGGCTGCGTCTGAGGATGCCAGGGGGCTCAAAGGACCTAGATTCCTGTCCCCGTGCAGGGGGAGGCTGTTGCTGAGAGTACCATGCCAAAGCCACGATCTGGCTTGGACAGGAGTGATGGGTCTGCACAGATGGGAAGCTGCCACCCTTGGGCTGATCTTGGCCTGGGAAACTTGTCTGTCTCTCTTTGCCCCTTTCTAGCCTTGGGTGATGTTGAAGGCCCCCTGCGCCCTGCGTCTCAGACAGGGTGGTGGGAGGGGAACATGTGACCTGTGACAGCCACTCGAGGCAGAGGAGGTGTGGCGGGGCTGCACTCCAAGCCTAAGGCCTGCTAGAGATTGGGGTGTTGCACATCTGGTGAGAACTGGATTAACTGGAATATGATCCAGGTGACGTTTTTTTCTTTTCAGGGGGCTGCCCTGCATGGCATGCAGGATCTTAGTTCCCTGACCAGGGCTCGAACCCGTGCCCCCTACAGTGGAAATGCCGAGTCTTAACGACTGGACTGCCCGGGAAGTCCCAATCTGGGTAATTTTTTTTAAAGCTATTCTTCCTATTAATTACCATTTTTATGAATAGTGCACATTGGATTAGATAGAATTTCCGTATGCTTACAAAAAAGCAGGCAGTTGTATTGTTGGGGTTTTTCACACCATAGGCAAATTCTTGAAGCATTAAGTGTAGAATCCATTTTTACACAATCCAGCCATGTTATACAAGTGCCCCAGGGAGGCCCCCACCTGAAAGTAAACTCTGCGGTGAAGGATGACACGTGGAATGCTTTCAAGTGACACTATCACTATTTACTTGGGTTGTGTTGGAATTTCGTCAGTGCCTCACAGGTCAAGCCATCAGCTGACACAGGAGCAGGAAAAGTGATGCGCCTGGTCCTCTGGAGGATGAATTCTACAACGTTTTGCTGAAATATTGAGTGGTGCATGTTGTCCTTGAAGTCTCAGGGCAATTTTAAACCACATGGAACTCCAAACTGCTCTAAAACTTTGGGGACACCTCAAACATTAAGAGTAGGAACAGCAGAGACCTTGGGGCCAGAGGGAGCTGTCTTCAAATCCTTTTGTGATTTAAGATGCTCTTTTTCATGGTTAAGAGGCCCAAGTTCTAATCCTGCTTCTGTCTCCACAGCTGTGGAATTTTGTGAAGTCCCTTAGCCACCTCCCCCCCCCCCCCCCCCCCCCTTGGCTGCAGTTTCCTCTGGTCTAAAGGAAGGCCATGGCATTAGATTCTTAGACGAACTCAAAGGTCTCTTTCAGGGTCTATGAAAAAATGAGGGGGGCTCTCTATGCACTGTGCATTTGAAACAGCTGTAGAAAAACGGGTACAAGGGCATCCGTAACACATGCAACTATTGTTCACGGTGTGTCGACCTCTTTGTGGTCCCCCCTCCTCTAGCTGGCTTGAAGGAGCAGTAGCCTATGCAGTAGTTACTGTCACTCCAGGGAGGATATGCATCTGTACATTACATGACTATAATTCTCTCCTCTTTCCCTAGTTTCTGAAAAGCTCTTGTTTCAAAGGACAGCTTGGCTCAGAGATTTGGGAATTATTTTTTTCTCTGGAGAGCATCAGACCTGTTTTGCAAAGCCTGAAGGTGAGCTGAGAATTTAGGTGAGCAAGACCATGACCTCACCAACAAAGCTCAGATGCTTGTGGTTCAGGGACCTCCAATTCTTGCCTTGTTTACAAACATCAATGTGCCCACCACAGGCCTCCAAGACCCTTGGTTATTATTATCAAGAAATAAGACTTCTGTGCATAGAGATACTAACAGCAATAAGTGCCGTCATCCATAGAGCTCTTTCCACTCATCAGGCACTCAACCTGTCAGGTATTCCTTATTATCTCAGACAAAGACCTCAGGAAGCAGGTATCACTGCCCCCATTTTACAGATGAGGAAATGGAGGCTCAGATATATTAAAAAGCCATCTGAGACTGCAGACGTCAGAGCCAGAAATGAAAGCCAGTTCTCCTTATAGCCTTACCAAACAATGGAAGAGTTGTCAAAAATATATCCTCGACAACAACAAATATATATATATCCTTAAAAAGCCCCACCCTTTTGGAAGAGACACAGCCAGCTGATGTGTGTGTGTGTGCGCGCTCAGGTGCACTTAATTTTTGCTTCCTTCCAAACAAAATGTGCGGCACTTTCATCAGATGCACCCAAGGTGGGAGGCATTCATTCAGTGGCATGAATCTGTGACGGGCTTGCTGCCACATTGCTAAGCACAGCCCGAGGCATCATCCCAGGGAGTTTCAGGAAATTCAGGCAACAGAAGTGGGAGGGACGGTGTTAGAAGTGCTCCATGCTCCCAAAATGCAAGCCAGGTGGGAGAAAGTACTAACCCTGTATAAGGTGGGCAAAAAGCAAGGCACTCTTTTGAAAATTCATTGGTCAAATGAAAATGAGTTTAAATTTTATTGTGAGTTTTCCTCCCCTCAGGGAGTGTGTCTTAGGATCAGTCTCTGCACTGGGCAGGCCTCTCTACCTCTTTGGTGACTTCAGCAGTGACCTTGCGTGGGCAGTGGGCTCGCTCCCTTTGTTTAGCGCTTGTAGCTTCTGAAGTCAGTTTTCCCAGGGATCTGCGGGGGACCCACGGAAGCAACTTGTTTAGCAACACTTTCTAAACCGCCCAGCCTGCTGAAGCTGGCTCTTAGCCCTGCGAGAGAATCACGTGCTTTGGAGGGAGCTCTTTGGCTTCTCCAGGTGGAAAATGTTCTCTCAGGGAGGGTGCTTCTCTGGAATGGGGAGTGGAACCAGCCAGCCCAGAAGGTGGAGATGGAGTCATTTAGAGGAGCTGGGCGATCCCCGGGGTGGCGGGGAAGGAAATGAGAAGTGAGTCGGGGGAGCAGGGAGCTGGGTCCTTGTCACCCTTGGATACAAGCTCGGTGATGACTATCTCTACAACATCACCTCCAAAAGGAAGGAACGGATTGTTCCTTTGAAGTGGAGGCAGAATATCATAGAACTTAAGACCCTGGGCTCTGCTTTGCCTGGCAGTGTGGCCCTTGGCAGGTGGGTAGTTACTCTCTCTCCTTCTGTCTCTGTTTCCTCTAAGAACGTACCTTACAGGATTGTCGTGAGGATTAAATGAGTTGATACGTGCAAAGCACTTAGAACAGTGCCTGGCACTTAGAAAGAGCTCAATAAATGTCAGCTGTGGTGATTATTCCTGCTGTGCATTTATAGACGGATGTTCTATAGTCTTTAGATAAATTTATATGAACAGGTATTACTCTATTCTGTTGAGAGGAAATGGAAGTTCATAGGTTAAAAGACTTGAATCTAGTTTTTATGAACTAGTTCAATGATCTTTTCACTATATCAGGTATCTCAATTACAGTTAAGGCATGCAAATATATTTATGTATTATATATGTATATATATTTATGTATATTTACATGTGTATATACAACGCACACACACACAAGTGTGACCCTCTGTTGATAATCAAACACTCCATTTCTTATTATGTAAAAAATGACTGGATGTTTACTGTGTTAAGAATGTCTCACCTTTGGGAGTCTGTACTTTTCTCTGAGGTGAACTCTGAGGCACGCCCTCTCAGCCTTTTTTTGTGTAAATGCAGCATCTCTTTCCATCCTAAAAGTAAAAGAATAGAATAAAGGATCTAAGGACATAGAGAGCACAGGCCATTCCAACCCCTGCTCTGAAGAGCCAGACACTGGGACACACCTTCTGTGTTCCCACTGCTGGCAGACAAATGGGAAATAGGGGAGTTTTTCCTGCATCCCCAAATGTCTGCCTCTCTGTCATTCCACTATCATAATTCAGCACAGACCCTAAATCCCAAAGACAGCTCGGTTCTGGGAATCTCTCTCTGTTGCAGCCAGGGAGAGGGGTAGGGTGATGACTCCTGATGTAGAGCTGACCTCACCATGTTTCTCTAAGTACAGCCTGGGGCCACAAGCATCAGAATCACCCGGAGTGCATGTTAAGAATGCAGCTTCTCAGCCTGACTGCATCACAGAAGGAAGCTACATTTTAAAGATCATTTTGTTTCTTATTTTATTATATTGATTAGGGGTTAACACATTTAGTGCTTCTGAAATGCTAGGTGTATGAGCTGATGACCAAGATGTTGAGTATTACTCTTGGGACATACATTTTATTTTTTTATTTTATTATTTTTTTAAATAAATTTATTTATTTAATTTATTATTTATTGGCCTCATTGGGTCTTCGTTGCTGCACACGGGCTTTCTCTAGTTGCTGCGAGTGGGGGCTACTCTTCATTGTGGTGTGCAGGCTCCTCATTGTAGTGGCTTCTCTTGTTGTGGAGCACGGGCCCTAGGTGCATGAGCTTCAATAGTTGTGGCACATGGGCTCAGTAGCTGTGGCTCACGGGCTTTGTTGCTCCGTGGCATGTGGAATCTTCCCAGGGCAGGGCTTGAAACCATGTCCCCTGCATTGGCAGGCGGACTCTTTACCACTGCGCCACCTAGGAAGTCCACATTTTATTTTTTAAATTAAAAAAATTAAAATATACTTGCTGTAAAATATTATGTTACAGGTGTACAATATAGTGTTTAACAATTTTTATTTTATTAAATTTTTTTTTTTTATTGCCATGCCACATGGCATGGGGAATCTTAGTTCCCTGACCAGGGATCAAACCAGTGCCCCCTGCGGTGGAAGCTCAGAGTCCTAACCACTGGACCGCCAGGGAAATCCACCCCCCTTTTCTTCCCCCACTACTTTTAAAGGTTATACTCCATTTATAGTTATTATAACATATTGGCCACGTTCCGTGTGTTATACAATATATCCTTGTAGTTTGTACCTAGGACATAAGTTTTAAATTGTACAGGACACTTATTTTTATGGAAAAAAATGTTTGGAGCAAACCCTTAGCAACTCCTTCCACTTTCTTTCCTGATGCCCTTTAGAAACCCTGATGTGGACTCTCCACGTATGTATTTAAGGCTCGGATGGGTCTCCACCCATGCTGACTTGATTCTGCAACATTCCCAATGCATAAGACATTTTTGAGTTTTAAAGGATGTTCTCCTCTAGATCTCTGCAGAGCTGTGTTCCCGCAAGACAGTTACGCTCAGTGACTGAGAGCTTGAGATTCAGTCTTTATTTTGTTTATCTAATTCCACCAATAAATGGTGATAGAATTCAGAACTCTGAGCTACAGTATTGTGGAATTTTTAAAAAGCACTTGAAATCCTTGACAGCTGAAGCAGGGACATTTAAAATACACATGACAAGGAATCCAATTTTGAAATGTTCTCCTTGTAGTTCTCTCCTCTTACCAAAGAGATGTGCTCTGGAAACGATGCCTTAGTCCAGGGAAGAAAACTCATCTACTCTTCTCTTCCCATTGTCACCATCTACAAACCACCAAGTTTTTCCTTCTCAGTGTCTCTCATAACCATTCCTTTCCTTTGAGCTATAGCAGCTTTATAAATGTCCCATCACTCCATGCTGTATCTTACACAGTGTTTCTTTAAATAGTATTCTGGTTACTAAAGTGTTCTAGCAACAAGAGCTGGAAGCAGTGGTATGCTGGCAGATGTATCACAACCAGCTCTCTGGGGCAAGAAGCTCTGTTTGTAGCACTTGCCAATTTCCGTGGTGTAAATACTCCCATTGAGGCAGATTTCAAACTATCAACTTGATGTCACTGAATGAGCAATTGCAGGCTGCTGCAGGTCAGCTCCAGCACAGCACTGGCTGGAAGATTAATTTTTCTCAAGCAGTGTTTAAATCGGCTATTCTCCAATTCAGTGATCTCCCTGGGCCTCTACTGCCTGGCATGGAAACAGCAAATATGGTCTGTCCACTTTTCTCTATCATAAATACTACATGGGGCCACTTGATTGGAGACTGCATCGGCCATTTAAATGATTTCCCTGCTTCCTTCATGGCCCCACAATTGAAAATGACATTTTTAAACAAACTCCCTCAGAGATTCTTATATGAGCTAAACAGGGTCACCTTCACAACACTGTAAATCAACTATACTCCAACACGGGTTCAATCCCTGCTCCAGGAAGATCCCACATGCCACGGAGCGACTAAGCCCATGCACCACAACCATTGAGCTTGTGCTTTAGAGCCTGTGAGCCTCAACTATTGAGCCTGTGTGCCGCAACTACTGAAGCCCACGTGCCTAGCGCCTGTGCTCTGCAACAGGAGAAGCCACTGCAATGAGGAGCCTGTGCACCACTATGAAGAGTAGCCCCTGCTCGTCACAACTAGAGAAAGCCCGTGTGCAGCAACGAAGACCCAATGCAGCCAATAAATAAATAAATAAATTTATAAAAAAAAAATAATAATAAAATAAAATAAACAGGGTCACCTTCTAAGCCCCAATTTAGATACAGTGTTCCCTTCCCTGTTTGGCGGGGAGGCATCCTCAGGCAAGCTAGGGTGTGGATTTCCATAATACTCTGTGGACAGCCTAATTGGACTTGTGATGCTGCTGGTTTGAAATGGGCTCCTTTGCTCATGAGGATCTGGAGAGATGTGGACACCTTTGGGGACGTCTGTGAAATTCACATGAACCACCTCCTCTCCCAGCTGCCCACAGAAGTGCGTTATTGGAGGCTGTATATATACACATAGCGCCGCTCTCTGGCTGTATAGAATTGAACCAAGCTGGACAAATGGAATTTCTTCTCTGGGAATTTGGGTTTGGGACTGAGAAAGAAAGAGACTCGCAGTGTGGCTGGAGCTGTAACGGGTGAACTTGGGGGGTGTTGGCTGCCATTTTTCACTGGCACTGTGGTTTGGGTAGCGGAGCGAGTAGAGAGCTGACTGCCCCCAAAGAGCAAAGCAGCCGCACTGAGATGGAAGCGACGGCAAGAGACATAAAAAGAGGGCTCGTGGCTTCCCGGCAACGCTCTGGTCCTGCTTCAGGTCCACGTGAGGCCTGGGGGGATTTCTGTTATGGGTTTGGTGAAGCATCTTTGCATGAAGCATGATTTGCCTTAAATTCCCTGTTTTCATTTTCAGGTGGCTAAATTGTTTCTTATTTCTTGACTCCAAGTTTTGGAATCATCTTAACCATGACCCAGAAGGTTGGCTGAAGGAAGGGCTGGATCTAAAGCATCAGATTAAACTACTCATCACTGGGCCCTGGGCTCGGGCACTCTCTGAACTCATTTACCTCTGCAAAATGTCAGGCCTGAAAGAGGCATGAGAGCACATTGGGTTCAATCTTCTAATTTTGGAAAGGAAATAAGAACTTGCCCAAGAGATCAGTGACCTGGGGGCGTGGGCAGAAGCAGATCTCCCTCCCACCCCAATATTTTACTATAAAAAATTTCAAATATACAGAAAAGTTGAAACAAAAAGTGGAAACCCATACTCACCATTTAGATTCTACAATCAGTATCTTATGTTTTTTTTCCATATCACTTATCTGTATCTCTCCATTCATTTATCCATCTTATTTTCTGATGCATTTCAAAGTTGTAGACATCAGTACTCTTTTCTTCCCAAGCACTCCAACATGAATACCATTAACTACAGTTACGCATCTGTTTATAGTTCCTCTTTGTTTCTCTTTTTTTTCCTTTTAAATTAAAATTGTGCATACAGTTAAATACACAGACCTTAAGTGGGCTGTAATGGTTAACTTTAGGTGTCAACTTGACTGGGACACAGGGTGCCCCGATTAAACGCCATTTCTGGGTGTATCTGGGAGGGTGTTTCCAGATGAGATGAGCATTGGAATCGGTGGATGGAGTAAAGCAGAGAGC
This sequence comes from Hippopotamus amphibius kiboko, assembly GCF_030028045.1. Lineage (NCBI taxonomy): Eukaryota > Metazoa > Chordata > Mammalia > Artiodactyla > Hippopotamidae > Hippopotamus > Hippopotamus amphibius. The sequence goes on from NC_080196.1 coordinate 99,291,101, forward strand.
CCTCCCCAGCGTGTGTGTGGGGGCCTCATTCAATTCACTGAGGGTTTGAATCAAGCAGAAAGGCAGAGGAAGGGAGAATTCACCCCCTGCCTCCTGCTGAGCTGAGACATCAATCTTCTCCTGCTCTGACTGGGACCTACCCCACCAGCCTTCCAGTTCTCAGAAACACACCACCAACTTTCCTGGGTTGCAGATGGCAGATGGTGGGACTTCTTGGCTTCCATAATCACATGAGCATTGGCTCCTTGTAAATAAATCTCATATATATCTATGTATACATACATACTTTTTTAGATCTCTTATCGGTTCTGTTTTCCTATGTAACCCAAACTCCTATTAAGGTTTAAAAAACATTACCATCACCTGAGAAAATACCCTCATCCCCATTCCAAATCAACGCCTGCTCCCAGTCTTAGAGGCAACCACTGTCTTTTTTCTACCATAGGTTGGGTTTGCCTGTCCTAGAATTTCATATAAATGTGACCATATACTACACATTCTTTTGTGTAAGGTTTTCACTCAGTATAAAAAACTTTGGGGATTTATCCAGGCTGTTTTACACATCAGTGGTTTATTCATGTTTATTACTGAGTGTATTCTACTATATGAATAGATCACTTTTTAAATTCATTCTCCTATTGACGAACACCTGGATTATTTCCTGGTTTGGGCCACTGTGAATGAAGCTACTTTGAACATTTTTGTATAAGTCTTTTTGTGGACATACATATTCATTTCTTCTAGGTAAATACTTAGGCATGGAATTGCTAAGTTATAGGGTAATTAGGTTGAGTAAATGTAGTTTTATAAGAAACTGTCAGACCATTTCCTAAGTGGCTACATATTCTATCTTACATCTCGTCAACTGGATCAGGAGTTCTGGTTTTCCACAACATGGCTAAGATTGGGTACTGTGTCTTTTTAAATTTTAGCCATTCTGGTGTTTGCGTAGTGGTACTTTAATTTTAACAATGATTTTAATTTTCATTTCCAAGATGACTAACAATATCAGGCATCTTTTTCATGTACTAATCGGCCATTTGTATGTCTCTGTGAAGTATTTGTTCAACTCATCTGCCCATTTTTCTTGTTTGTTTTAATTATTGAGCTGTAGAAATTCTTTATATATCCTGAATCCCAGTCCTTTGTCAGATATACATTTTGCAAATATTGTCTCTCGGGCTGTGGCTTGCCTATTTATATTCTTAATGGTATCTTTTGACATGGTTTTTTAAATTTTGATAATGTCTAATTCATCATTTCAAAATTTTATGGTCACTGCTTTCAGGGTCATGTTTAAGAAATTTCTGCCTATTTCCAAGATGCAAAGATGCTCTAAGCTTTTTTTCTAAATGATTTATAATTTTAGCTTTTATGTTTAGGTCTGTGGTCTGTGATGCACATCAAAGTTCAAGTTATAACTGATGCCATAGCAATTGCTGTAGCATAACTAAGGTAAAGGGACATTTTAATATAATGGAGAGAAATGGGGGGATAAAGAGATCGTTTAATTTAGGTATAGACCTCTTTCAGTACTAATGTTACCAATATGGGAAAAAAAAAATCTGAACATGGAAGTAAAATAAAAATGAATGTGCAATAGAGTGCATTGTTGAATAATATTTAGCTTACAATTTGTAGTCAATCCCACAACTTTTCTAAAACAATGAGGGCAAGTTTAGGAGGCTTATATTTGCTAATATTCATGTAAATTATTATATATACAATAAAATGTATAGCTCTCTCTATATGTAACTTGTGATGAACCATTTTTGAGGCCTACTTTTTTTCCACTGTAACAATAGTTGCTCCCGTTTGTACAGGTTTTTTCTTTGTTTTTTGAAGTATAATTGATTTACAATGTTGTGTTAGTTTCAGGTGTACAGCAAAGTGATTCAGTTTTATATATATACATGTAAGTATTCTTTTTCAGATTGTTTCCCTTTATAAGGTATTACAAAATATTGAGTGTAGTTCCCTGATGCCTACTTCTTTATGTAGTATTCTAGGTGATAGAGCTCTTGAAAACTCCAGCAGTGGACTGGAAGTCATGCCTCTTGCCATGGGAAAGCAGGCTAGCCTCACTGTCCTGCTACTATTGCTTAAATTGGTTGATTACATAAATGTATAACACACACACGAGTTGCTGGTAAATAACCCAGTCCACTGACTGACCCTACCATTTGACTATTTGGATCTTTGATCTGTCCAGATATAAAATTAAGTAAAACTAGGTCATGAGTTAATCAAACAGATGCCAGATGTGACCAGATTTATTGCTGGGACATATTCAGTGATATTTTAATATCGGGTTATATTTCTGACCATTTTCTTTTTATTTGCCCCCTTGAGTTAGGAACATTTGGTGCTATTGCTCTGCTTTTATTTCTTTATTATGCTTGTGTGTTGTTTTTTTTTTTTCTTTTTTTAACACGCCATAGGCAAAACCGGCCAATCTTCAAGGAATGATGCCTTTTTTGGCCTAAGTATTATTTTAGCACGAACATGATTTTTGCACTTGCATTTTTTAAAAAACTGACCTTAAATGTACTGCAGAGCCATGCATAATACATTCTAGGTAGTTTTATAGGTCACAATTTCTTTCAGGAAAAAATACAATAGACAAGGTTCCCACTAAATGTAGGCTTTTATGCTTCCTTAGTTTCCTACAGGTCATTAACCCTTTCACCTCTAATCATCTTAGCAATAGGACTTAGGCAACTATTATATAATTGATCATTAGCAAAACAGCCATGGTGGCAAAAAGAAATATTTTTGTAACATACAGTGAACATTTAATTTCAAGATTGATGCTTCAATACTCAGTTGATTTATTAAAAGACTCAAGTTAATTCTATCAAACTTAAAAAAAATTACACATAGATTACACTTATTTAAAGATCAGTCTTCAGCAGTGAAAAATTGGTGATATTCACATTCCACAATGCCCAACTGAAATGTTACTAATGTTTTATTTTTATTACATTTTATATAGCCAAAAGAATGTCCTTATTTTTTGGAGGTATATAACCAAAGTATCTGGGGATGAAGTATCATGATGTCCATAATTTACTTTAAAAATTGTTCTCTATATCTACCATCTGTATCTATCATCTATCATCATCTATTATCTATCTATACCTATCATCTATCTATATCTAACATCTAGCTTTATCAACTATCATCTATATCTATCATCTATCATCTATATCTATCATCTATCTAGCTATCACCTATCATCATCTACCTATCATCTAACTAATCATCTATAAGCAAATATGGCAAAAGGTCAACTGTCAATTTCACGCCATAGGTACCTATGGGCATTTATTATACTGTTCTACTCTTCTGTATCTTTAAATTTTCATAATAGGCAGTCCACAAATTTATTGTCTTTGAGAAGCCAAATCTTATGACATAAATATCATATTTTCTAGAAAAGTATTTTCTAGACTTTTTTTTCCCTGCACATGTAAGATCAAGAACACTGTACTCTATGTTCTTTAAGGCCCTCTTCCAAGAGCAAAGTCTGAATTCTCACAATTTGAAAGATTTCTACTTGCTAGAGGGGTGAATTTCCTGACAACTGTAAAGATATTTAGGCTCATAATTTTTCTTTTGAACAATTGAGGTCAATTAAAATGTGCCTGGACCAGAAAGTGTTCAGATGCTTTCAGATTTATTATTTTTCATTTCCATTCATACAAGTAGGACATAGTAACTGCTGATGCTAGGAAATGGTTCACTTTAGCAGAACAGACTTTCCTCAGGTTAGAAGCAAACAGCATGAGGAAAGGCATCTAAAGAGCAAAGAGGTAGAAACTGGGGAGCTGAAGACAGTGTGGCCAGAATGAATTTCTTTCTGCTTTTAAAGGGAAACGAAGTTGCATGTACTCACTTCTCCTCGATCACTTGCTTTTGGTACTCCTCGTATTCCTCCCTAGTCATCCCCTGAGCGGCTGCAGGATCAGATGTACCTCCTTCTTCTTTTTTTTCTTCAGACCCGCCACCAAGTCCTAAATTCTTTACCTGGTTACTTATCATAGTTTTCATAAGGAAAGCCATTGTTTCTGCCCCAGAAAAAGAAAATCAAAAACTCAGACAAAACCTGAAGGAAAAAACACCTCACAAAACCTCCAAATATCCTCTAGGACAGTCACACATTTAAAAGCAAAGGACTTTGCACAGCCTCATCTGTTCAAGGGCATGACAGAGAAGAGTGGTTTGTGGGCTGTAAACTGGATTAGAGAGGTGAACTCCTTAGTACAGAGAGGCAGATGGTTCAGATTACCAAGGCATACAGTCAGATGCAACCGACGACTTTCTGAATTAATACACTAAGCTAATTTCAGAGGGAAAAAAATCCTTCACACTATCCACCCCTCTCTCTATCCATTTCTAAATTTTAAATTATAGGCACAGCAGGGCTTCATCAAGAGTTGTTTCAATTAAATTAATCAGAGCTGACTGATTATAGGGCTGTAGTGGAATTTCCAAATTCCAGCCCTTGAGGACAACATCCTGTGGAAAACTGAGTCCAATGAGAACCCAAAATGCTTTATCAAGCAAAAATAATCCTTTGATCCATCATTTTATCTCATTGGACTCTAAGTAATATGCAAGGATTTGCTTTTTGGTTTGCTTGAATCCTATACCGCTTCAGTGGTTACTGTGTCTTGTACATAAATACCCAACTGAGGCAAATGTAAAGGACAAGCCAGAGGGTCCTTCACTTACATCTGAAAGATTATCCTAGCTTGTTCCTGCACTGACAGGTTACACTTCTGCATGGAAACAATGTGCTGGACACTTTAAATGCTCTGATCCAGAAGGTGAGAGCATAGGTGAGTCAAATTATCAGTGTGTATTGGGGGTCACCTTTTCCTCTTACATGCAGTCCCTTCCTGGGTGCTTTATTTAAGCTCACTGGTGCACTTGGAGAAAACTTTGGACGATGTTCTGTAACAGCAGATTCTCAATGGCTGTGGTTTTCTCCAGGTCAAGGGAGGAATTTGAGCATCGCTAAGACTTTAATCTACGTTAGTATCTTTCTAATTAAAGCACTCCAAGAGGGGGTGGGGTGGAGGGGATAGAGGCAGCCCGTTTGTAACCTATGCTTATTTTATCTGTAGGCATAAACCCTTTCAGGAACTAGATGACTATCCCTAAGATGGCAAAGAACTATAAAAACTGGATTTTTGCCTAAAATGCTTGTTTTATGTATTTTAAGATCTGCTTTTCATTGTACTAACCCATTTAAAAATGTTGCTAAAATGGTCTCAATTTGAGAATAACAAAGATTTAGAGTGAAACAAACTTTTCTTGGCATTCTCTGAGAATGTATATACATACTTAGCTCCACTTCCACTTTAAGATGTGTTGCTTGGGATTTAATACAGTCAAACCATGCTCTCTAAATTATTATTTATAACAAAAATCCATTTTATAAAAGTTATTAAATTAGATTATGAAATTATTAAAATTGCACTTTATTAGGAATTAGGAAATATTATGAATGGTGAGGGTCTCAATTCCAACCTCAAAGCCAGTTGGTAAAGCAGCCTCTCCTTGTCCCGTCCTCTTCTGTCTTCTGTGAGTGTGTGGGATGAGGGAGGCTGGGAGGGTGGGTGTCAAGCATCACAGAAACTCTTAGGTGGTGACTACACCAGTGTGACAAATGAAGAGTCCCTGGTATTGTTTTATGTACGGAAACCTTTCACTGTCTTTCCCAAAGACAATTCCACTGAAAATGGAATCATGTCTTTAAAAACTTTTTATTCCTCAATTTATTACAATGGCCTTTTTACTTGGGCATTTAGCAACTATTTGCTGTGTGTGGAATCTCCCAGAAAAGGAAAATAAATACCCCAGGTGAAACAGGACAACTAGGTGTTACCGCTCCAAAGGCTTCTCATTATACTTGAAAAAAATCCCAAATTTTTACTGGGATGTCCCCAGTGCCCCAATCAGTGTCTGGTTTCCACCACCCCTTCCCCGGTAAGCCTCACTGACCAGGCTTTAGGTTTCCACTGATTTCTTTCAAACCTATCTAATTTAATTCTTTAATTTTACATTACTCAGTATTTTCTGTGTGCTTATAGCAGAAGGGTCCATCACTCTACTTTCCATTTTCTGAAACCACTTTATAAAGACTATCTTTTACAAAGCTACCAACCATGAGACAGAATTATTAGGAGGAAACTGAAGGTCATCTTTAGCAGTGGCAAAGCCAAGATTTAAACCTAGATTTGTCTGACACTAGAGCTCTACTCTTTCCTTTTTATACCACATGGACTCTCAGAATTGGAATTACTTGGTTAAATGGTGCTTGCCGAAAAGATGAGAAGATTTTTAAAAAAATTACCATTAGTAATGACTAAAGTTTCAGCTTAGCCACACTTTTACAAGTATTTGGTCATTAAAGATGAAAACCTCAAATGCAATGTTTGAATTATTTTGTGTTTTTCATTATCAGCAAGGGTAAGCATTTATCCATTATCATTTCCTAGTTTCTTTTTATGCCTCCATGTACTGACTTTGCAGGTGGTAGGCCACCTAGGGCAGAATGCAAAACACATGGCACCTGAAATTCTATCACAAATCAGGGCCTACTTTGGAAATAACTACTTATTACCCTAGACCAATGAAGGAAAAAGTAAATTTACTAAAATATTTCTTTATTTGAATAAGGTCAATGTCATTTCTTGAATACCAGCTAGCATCAAATTAACATTCAGAAAAAAACACAACAAAATGTTATCCAATTGAAATTAACAGTGGATAGAAAACCCTTTTAAACTTTAAAAGAAATATATTAAACAGGCAACACACAGATCTAAAAAGTTGCAAGTGGTGATTTTACATGAGATCTTATACATTAAAAAATCCCCAATATAATCATTTGTTCACTATCTCCCTGCCATAAGCACATGGACAGGAAAAGATAATCACACCTTAATATTCACAACCGTCATTTATGTTCTTTACAAAGATTGTATCTCTGCAATGCAGCGGGTCAGGCAATCCTTTATTCAAGTAATTTTTGTTTTCCCCAAGTTATCAAAAAGTACAATTGTCTGAGATAAAATGTCACAAAAATCACAATCAGGAAAGCAAAAAGCTTTAGCAGGCTGACTTGAAGATGGGGATTTTCATGGCTTGCCCATGATCTGAAGATGATTTTGTACATCTGAGAGCCATCAACCAAAGTACCAAGAGCTACAGGCAGCAATCTGGGTTAAGTTTGTAGTTGCTAATAAACAGAGTTTTAGTAAAAAGAACATTAAGTAATACATTTTAAGTATAAGAGAATCAGTGCACATTTGCTAATGTCATTGACAATGAAAATGTTATATTAGCTCTCAGCTCAGCTTTAAGGTATCAAGAGACCTATTTTTTTCACCCCCCATCTTAGTGGTTCTCAAACAGTACTGTGCTCAGAATCACCTGAGGCGCCTGCTATAAACTGATACTCTGAATTCCCCTCCCACCCCCACCCCCCCCGAGTTTTGCTTCAGGTGGTTTGGAATGGAGCCCTGGAATCTGTATTCTTAACAAGCACTCCAGGATCCAGATGGACCACAGACTACACTTTGAGAAACACTATTATCCCTTTAATACACAACAAAATATTGTGGCCTCATAGTAGAGTTTCAAGCTGAATAAAACATTCAAACAATCAGAACACAGATACATTAAATAAGAGTATTAACCATTATATTGAATATAATTGCATTTCTTTTTTAAAGTGGCATAAGCACAAAGACTTACACTAAAATTGTAAGATCAATTTTGTTTTAATCCAAGGCACCTGTAAAATACTTGCTGGTGTGAGAGAAGTTAAATTCAATTATATAAAATAGTACAGAAATGAAAGAATCCTGGCAGTGATTGATTTTTTTCCTAGAGCAAACATTTTCTACAGAAATGAGCTAAAGTCAATTTTGAGGAAAACAAACCAAATTTCCAATAATATGATAAGTTGTATGAACCCATTTACTGAGTGATTTTTAGCAAATTAAATTAGTAAGCAAGAAACAACGTTCATGCTCACTCTCTTTTGTCTTCACTTGTATTAGGAATGATCAGAATGATTCCTCTTGAATTTTAGCCTGGAAAACATACACTGCATAAATCTAACATTCCTTTAGTTCAGGCACACGTGACCATGGATTTTCTAATACTGGATATTTTGCAGCCTTTTTATCTCAAGAGGATTTCATAGTCTACAACTGAACCAGTCTTCTGAAGGTATTAATTTTTTTTCATGGAATAAAAGTAAATTCTGGGATGATGATGTCTCTGAAATATGAATTTCAAAGTGTTAACACTAGAAGGAAAAATACTAGCAAAGCAGTTCTATGGTGAAGTGGTCGTAGGTGCGAGTGATGGTTAGACCATTCCTGTTCAGAGTTCCAGGACAAAGGCTAGGACTGTTCGCATGTGCAGTCCTAGTTTGGTACTGCTGCAGTGCAGTTCTTCAGAGTCTCTGTATGGATTTTAGGCAGTTAGTCCAAGCTGTACATGATAACTGAGAGCAAATTTATGAAGGCTGTGAAGAATTAAATAGTACTATTTACAAAACGGTACTGTTTTCGATTCTGTGACAAATGAAAGGTATCATCTCAGATAGCTAGAAGAGTAGAGTAAAAGTATTTTGAAGTCTACATCAGTTGTGACAACAAAAATGTCATTTACAGATTATTTCTATAATACCTAGAACTGTGTACAGACTGCAACAATCCCTTCTAGCCTGACATTTTGAAGTTAAGCTTACTAACAAGTGCTTTACAATATCCTTAGCTCTGGCATTAAAGGAAAGGAATCAGAAGTAGCAACGCTATTTTTCAAATTTTGGCTTCAAAAACTTTAACACTGCCCCTACTACTGCCTTCTTGATTTCCACAAACATGCAACGTCACAAACACCAGATTGCATGGAATGATGTAAGTCAAAATGCAGTAGTAGGTTTTGTGACCTTAAAATATCCTCAGGACATGCAATCTGAGTTGAATTTAGAGATGCAAATGCAGAGTAATTTTCATAATATTGAACTCACACTGCTGGAACTCAGACCTTCAAGAATATGAGCGATCGTGAAATGAACACATCACCAGGCAAAATACCCATAAAAGCCATTGTCAGAGGAATGCTGTCACCTAAATGGTTTCTCAGGCAAAGAGCAGCTCTTAAATCTCCCCCCTAAATTTCCTTTAAAAGTGAAACATATCATTGATAATCAGAAGGGAAAAAAATACTTCAATAAACATCCTGAAGCCTATTATCCAGATCCTAACCCTCTCAGACAAAATATTCTTTGATTTCAAAGGGAGCTGTATTAGCTTCAAGGACTGCAGGACTGAGTCTCAGAGTAGGAAATTCTGGCCTCCAAAAAAAGATTTGGCTACAAAATAAACGTGATGGATAGCTCTCATTTAGACCTCATATTTTGGGGGGGGCAAGAAAGCAAGGGTGTTTATGCTAAAAATAGAAATCTCCAACATCAGAGACTTAGGGGTAACTTTCATGTACTTGGGAGCACCCTTTCTGTTATTTACCCTCTGATTTATCAATATTCTGTCAGTGGCTGTGTTCTACTGGCCAGAAGTTCACTGAAATTTACATAGATTTATGTACTATGCACAAATTTACATGTGGTTGTCTTTAAGGTTTATTCTTACTCCAGTCAATGTCTGAACATTTATACAAAATTTAATAATTTAGACTACGAAGCAATTTAAAAACTTAAATTCCTTCAAAGAGACACTTTATACATACATACATGATGTACACATATGACAGTGGTGGTCAAAAGAATTTTTTGGCAGCTGCTTCTTGCTGAGTCCTAAGGAAAAAGAGAAAAACAAACTGAAAGAAATTCTATACCCTTTACGTTGGAATTAAACAGTATTGCTTAAAATTAAAAATGCCTTTTGAAGTATGAAATACATAAAGATGAACATATGTCCTACACGTGCACTCCCATGTGAAATGAAATAGACTAGACATAATATTTACTTTGTATGAACCTAATTTTACAGGTACTGAAAGTTCTATTATGGACATGGATAACTTTATTGAATATTTCAAATTAAACAAATATAGAAAAATGTTGGGTCAAATTTTAGAGACTTACCTATACATGATATAACCAATGAATAACACCGTTTGTACCGCTACAAATATAACGAAGTGCACCGTAGATAAACACGATGGAAATGGTGGCAGTTCCGGGCATTTTGGTCTTTCATTTGATGGCTATAAGGCAAAGAACTTTCCATTATAATTAGTCAAATCAGTATTTCAGAAAAGAAAGTAAATGTGAAATCTTTAAGAAACTCATAGTTTACTGTATAAACTCAAGTATTTTCATTTATTCATCCCATAAGTATCTTCCACCCCCTTAACTTTCACCAGCAAACTCTTTGAAAGAGCAGGTGACATGGGAAGGGCTCCATTCTTTCACTGTCTGGTCACTAACTCACTGCTGTCTGGCTCCTACCTTCATCACAGTGACAGTGACTGTAGTGTCCTTGAAGGTCAGAGATCACCAATTCCCTGGATAGTCCCAGTTTATACTTGCTGTACTATGTACTAGAGTAATTATTATTTTTTAAATAAATTTATTTATTTATTAACTATGTTGGGTCTTTGTTGCTGTGCATGGGCTTTCCCTAGTTGCAGTGAGTGGGGGGCCACTCTTTGTTGTGGTGCTCAGGCTTCTCACTGCCGTGGCTTCTCTTGCGGAGCACAGGCTCAGGAGCTGTGGCGCAAGGGCTTACTTGCTCCTCCGCATGTGGGATCTTCCTGGACCAGGGATTGAACCCGTGTCCCCTGCACTGGCAGGCGGATTCTTAACCACTGTGCCACCAGCGAAGTCCCTAGAGTAATTATTAACAGCAGCATCTCACTCTCAAAAGTATTCTGGTTCAGACAATTACATAGTTGCCCTACCGATGAATTACCTGACAGAGAGAATGGCCTTTTCTCAGCTCTCACCCACCACAATCTCCTAACATTCAACATCACTAATTAGTATTATGGAAAATGTTTCTTTTCCTATTTTCATGAGTATTCCTTCTATTATAAGCAAGTAATTAAATACCACGGACAAAGATTTCATCAAGGTATCCAGAGAGTTTGGCTTCTAAGATTCGTTGTTCTCAATATGCTCACATCTATGGGACAAAGTTCTTCACTATGTATATATTACCCACAGTATCAACTTGGCCATTGTAACACAGGCTAAAGTTGGGGGGAAATAACTCCAAACAGAACTAAGGCAGTAGATGACAATGCTTTGGATGCGAGATAAAATGGGCAATAATAAGAAAACAATTAAGCCATATTTAAAAAACTGGAAGAGGAAGAGGCAAATGTTATAAACATTTGTGAATTTTATAAGGGTTTTCAAAGCCAGTAAATAAGTTATGGAAAAACTTAACTGAAAACAAGAGCCATGTTTTTTTAAAAAGAACTTTTATTTTTTTAAAAAACTATTCAATAGGCTATGGAAGCATGATGTGGAACATGTAGACATTTGGATCATATGGAATAATTCTACTTTGAATATTAAAAATGAGCATTGGCACTAATTTAAAAGTTAAAATATATTCAGTAGAATATGTGTTCTTCAGTTCCAAAAGAAGACTGTGATAATCATAAACTAGAAGAAAAAAGAACTTACCATATTTCGCTGCACTAAATTATCTATGTCCCGCTTGACTATGTGGAGGTGCTCTTTGATGTCATTGAAGTGCTGGGTTGTCTCATAAACACCCCCTGCAGATCCAGGATGCTGTATGCCACTGACCAGTCTGACAGTATCACTCAAGGAATTCCTGAAATAGAAAATCCCTTTAGACAATGGAATCACTGGAAAGATGAATTTTCTAGTCACAGATTTCAAATGGTTAGATACATTTCTAAGCCCAACGCATCAGATCATTAAAACAAACAGAGCCCCCAGAAACAAAATCGGTACTTTAAAAAATTGTCTTCAAGATTGGAAAATAATTTATAAAAACTACAATTTAATATTATACCTTTATCTTTTACTAAAGATTGGCTAACCACATAGAGAATACTAAATAATTTGTATTAAAACCAGTATTATAAATGGTTATTGAATAACATAATGGATAATACTCTTAATGAACTTAAATGTTTCTAAGTGTTTAAGGTTGTGCAGTAAAGGATTAACCCATTAGACCTGGGCTGCCCAAACCCTGCACATTCCAAAGGTTTTCTGACCTGGCCCATGACTTGCCCCTGGGAGATAATCTCTAAGCCCCATGGGCGCCCCATGCCTATGTGACTGACCCCTAATAAAAATCCCCGACATGAAGGCCTGGGTGAACTTCCTTGCTTGGCAACACTTTGCACATGTTGTCACACATCACTGCTGAGAGGAGTAAGCAATGTCCATGTGACTCACAGGGAGGAGACAACCGAAAGCTTGTGCCTGGTTTCTCCTTAACTCCACTGAGTGCATCTCTTCTCTTTGCTGATTTTATTATATATCCTTTCATTGCAACAAACCATAATTGTGAGTACAGCAGCTTTTATGAGTTTTGTAAGTACTTCTAGATCACAGAACCTAGGGGCGGTCTCAGAGACCCATAAGACAAGCGTATCACTAATTCAATTTCTCCTTATAGTTCTATCAGAGGGCCCCTATATACAAACCTAGCACTTAAACCAGAAACCAACTAAAGAACATCTATCTATCTGTTTCAAATATGAAGGAAAAACTGGTTGCTTGGTATACTGAGCAATAGTGTGGTAATCTCCACCACTGTAGGCTAATTTTGACTTTATACAACATTTTACCTTACACTCTGACTTCAGAATATAATCCCCATGTAAGATGTGATTCCACTATTCACAAGTGAGATAAAGAGTTCTACCACTGAGTATGCCCTTGGATATGAGTCTGTAAGCATGACAGTAAGAGACTACAGATATTTTTTTTAATAATGGTAGAAACATAACAGGGCTATTTATTAAGAAAGAAAGGAGCATAACTGAATTTCAATTTACCTGAAAATGTTACTGCTCCCCTTTACCTGTCTTGGTTCCTGCTGTTCCCAGAGAATATCCTTCACATAAAGCCTCTGTGTCTGGGATGCTTCCGTCTAGTCCTGACCCCTCCCTCCAAGAGGGAGGGTCTAAAATAAAAGGGCCAGTTCAATCGACTGCCTTTCCTCTACATTTTCCTTTCCTTGAGCCCTCCTTGTCAAATGCAACCATTCCCTAAACATCACACACTCTTTTCCCCTTTGTATCTGTATACAGTCAGCCCTGTGGTTTCCACATCCATGGATTCAACCAACCATAGATTGAAAATATTCAGGAAAAAAAAAATTTCCAGAGTTCAAAAAGCAAAACTTGAATTTGCCACATGCAGACAACTATTTACATAGTATATACGTTGTACTTACAGCTATTTACATAGCAATACATTGTATGAGGTAGTATAAGGAATCTAGAGATGGTTTAAAGTATACAGGAGATTATATGCAAATACCATGCCACTTTATATAAGGGACCTGAGTACCCCTAGATTTGGGTATTCCAGGGGTCCCTGAATCAATCCCGTGGATTTGGGGGGAATACTGTATATGGGTTTTCTCCCTCATAAAGCATAAGCTACCTGAGAACAGGAATGTCTCTGATTTTCTGACAGTGCCTTCAACAGTTACAGTGCCATTTGGATAAAGGAATAAATAAGTTATCTAACTTATTTTCATGGAGCAAAATTTAGTCTAAAAAGTAAAAGCTTTGCTAGAAGAAAAAAACCAAAAAAATAACTCAAATATTAAGATTACTGAGAAATAACACAATAGGTAGGCTGAATGTTAAGTATAATAAAAATCTTTAAAAATTCTATTTGAGTTATATGAACAACAAAGAGTTAAAAACTTGCTACAAAAATATCTCTGGTGCTTTCTGAATAAATGGCATGTGTTGATTAAAATTTCTTATAATGGCACCCATGCTCAAGGAAATTCATGTGAGTCTACGCTTTTCCACTTAAACCCAAATTAAGGATTATATTTTACTATCTCTAAAATACTTACCAAGAATAAAGCATCCCAGAATATACAACCTTCTCACATATCTGCATTTTAAAATATTGCTTCCCAGAGCATGAGCTTGCTTAGATATACATAAACGTCTTTTTAATACACAGAGATTGAGTCACTTAATATGTTCCTATTCATCACTCATTCATTTGCCTGTTGATTCTGCTAGTGTTTATTTGCTACATGTTATGAGCCAGGCAACTTTTAGGGATATAAACTGTGCAAGAAAAATATAATATCTGCCCTGTTGAGACTAACAGTCTAGCAGGAGAGCAATGTGATAGAGGCACTCCTAGAGTTCTATGAAGAAAGATGCATTTAACTTAGCTGGGCACCCAGAGCCAAGTGTTAAAGGATAAGGAGGGTTCTATGAGGACAGGACTGCGATGGAAGGAGGGAATATTTAGCTTAGGGAATAGGTCAAGTGAAAAGAGGGCTGGACAGAACCCTAAAGAAAAACACCTTGTAAGGAATAATGGAAGGATGACCAACAAATGAAGAAAACTAAGAAGCAGTAGAGGCCAAGAACATCAAGAGAGAGTGGTATGCTAGAAGCCTTGAAAGAAAAATGTCTCAAGATAGAGGGAATGGGAAAGTGTCGGTTGCTACAGCAAGTCCAATAGGATGAGGACTGAAAGGTATTCATTACAAGGACACCAGTGACTGCAGAAAGAATGGTTTGCTGCGTTCAGGACAAATTACAGTGCTTTGGAAGAGAACACAAGCAGGTTGGTCTACTTTTTAAGAAACTCACTAAAAAAGTAGGAAAAAGAGAGGCAATAGTAAAAAGAATAGAAAGCGTCCATTAAAGGTTTGGTTTATTTTGATTAGCTTTAAATAACGAAAGAGTAAGCCCTTTATAAATGGAAGAAGTGGCACTGAGGTGTAAGTTAAAGCCAGAAGACAGAGAAAGGATCACGAAAGAGCAATGGTCAGAGTAGAGAGAACGGGATCCAGTGCTAAGGACAGGCCTGGACAATAGCTGTGCAGATGGAGACAAGTGTGGGGAGGGAGGGTGGAGCACAAAAGAGGTAGTGGAGGAGGAGACAAGGTCATCTCCCAGGAAGAATGTCAATGGCAGGCTGAGTTATGGGGCTTGAAAACAGTGGTGAATATCTTGAATGAGAGAAGTGACAAAGAATGAAAAAAGACTGCTAAACAACTTAAAAGTCATACTACAGGGACAGGCTGAAGGTACAGAAGAAGATAACTAAGAGTAAGGTCCCAGAAGAATTTGTGAAAATATTCATGTGAAAATGCCTAGCACACTACCCAGAATGCAACAGGTACTCAATAAATTAGGTAAAGGTAAACATGAAATGCTAAATGTTGCCTACTTATCAAAAAGAACACTTATACTTTCAATTCAACAGTAAAAAATTATATAACCAATTAAAAAATAACACAGTCAACCCATACAAATAGCAAAACTCAAAGAACATCTGTAACTGTCCACTGAAAAAGCCTAGAAGCATTGACAATCCAGTAGCATTAAGTGCTACACTGTCTATAAATACCATTTCTCACTAAAAGACTAGAGCTCCAAAGAAAAATGCCTTTGATAAGTGTGAGACAGAAATGTACAAGAGAAGCCAGACAGTCTTACCCCTGAAAGGAAGGAAGCTACGAAACACTACTGGGGTTGCAACAAAAGGACGCAGAAGCTAACCTGTAGGGACAGCTAGTGCCCAAAGATGAAACAATCTGAACATCAGTTATAAAGACTAATGTATCAAAACAGCAAAATATGTTAAAATCTGTAAGCTGAAAAACAAGCAAACAAACATACATCACCCCTATCTCATCATTTAACCTTGGACACTGCCAGGGGACCAACTCGTTATTCTGAAAAACGATAGAAAAACTCAAGTATTTATTCTGCCTTTCCTGAACTATTTCAGGATAACAAGCAAGTAATCAGAGAAATGTTTTTTAAATGGAGAGGGAATTTCAGAATGAGAATGTCATCCTTCTTCAACCTCTAGTGAAGGGATGGATTTAGGCTACGGACATCACTGGCTAAAACTTAGGCTGATGGAGACACTTTATAATGAATGGCTCAGGCTGACAAAATCTAGTTATTAGTAACTGTTGGAACTGGATGATGAGGATCTGAGGGAAGGCTCTTATCCTTAACTTTTTTGTATGTTTAATTTTCTATAATTAAAATAAAAATTGGCAAGGCCTTATGGAATGCTAAAAATAGCACCTGAGAGTACAGAGATAATGAGAACTAGTTCTCTTTTCACCTTATGATCTTTTATCATTTAGAGCCTTTCCCCCTCTCTCTGTAAACTGGAGACAACTGAACTATATGTTTCTGCTAAAAAAATTCTCTGATCCCCTAAGAATGTGAGAACCCATAGACACAAACCACCGTTCCTATAAAAGGCAAATATTTCCTACCTCCTTACATGTTTTTCCTGAAGCTTATTCAGAAGAAAAAGCTTTAGAGGACAAATTCAGACATTTGAGTTGAATTTTTACATTCATGTACTGTATGTAGGACATCTGTCCTCCATTAGTAGTGGGAATTTACAGAGATTGCTAACTACCCTATGGAAGTGTCTGCATGGATAATACAACTGGATGGCTAGACTTTGCTAACTGCTAACTCAAGATATTCTAGTAGTACTGTTAAGTGAAACAAGTAAAGTACAAAACAGTATCTAGAGCATGCTACCATTTACATCAGAAAGAAGGAGGGAAAATACATATGTGGAGAAGTAAGGTAAGAAGAACAAACCAGAAATTAACGAGATGGGTTACTAACAGGGCATGGCTGGGAAAGAGCTAGAAAGAAGGGGAGAATGGGGCAGTAGTGATGAAGAGGAAATGATACCTCAATGAATATATTCTGGCTCCTAGAACCACAGCATTCACGTACCCTTCATATACCCAAAATATAAACAAAGTCAACCAGGATGTAGGAGGAATACAAACACTAACAAAAAACCTAACTGCATTATAAATGAATATCATAACCATACTGAAGAGAGTGGGGAAGAAGAGAACTAAGCTAACTACCTGGAAAATAGTGTCTGGACTAGATACTGTAAGGCTAGAGGCGAAAGGAGCTTTACATAGATCCATCAGTAAATGTGTTTCTCATAGGGATATGGTTTAATAATTTGAAACCACTTTATATCTACTTTATGCACACACTAAAACTACACCAATAAGTAAATACATTATAGACAATAAGAACCAGGTTTCTCCCTATTGGAGAAAGAATTTTCAAATAGGGAAAAGAGGAAGGCTAAACTCAACCCTGCAGTGTCCAGTCCAGTCCAACCAAAATCCAAAGTATCTGGATAATCTCGTGGTTTTTCCCATACAAATATAGAGTAAGGGAAACAAAAATATGTGTCTACGTGTGGATTAGTATACATTCACATATTCCCTAGCTCTGCCCACTGACAGGGCCTAGGAACAATGGCATCCCGGTAGTAATGAGCACACCTAGTCCCCAGATTTTGGTTTCTAAATAATATAATATAATATAATAATATTGGTTTCTCCAATAAAAGGAACCAGAGCTCACTGAGAAGTGGTTGATTCTAGTGCTGGGGCAGAGAAAATACAAGATGAGCTTGAAACATTTTATAGTATCAGAAAGTAAAGAAATGCTTAAAAAAGATGGAGGTTTGTTGAAAGAACACAGAAGCCAACCTGAAGGAGTTCCTAATGACCAGAGCTGGAACAATTTGAGCAACAAAATAAATAGTGATACTACAGGGTTATAACCCACAGAATAAAGAATCCATGAGTCCACACTGATATAAACAGATTAAATAAATAAATGGCAGAAAAGGAATAGCTGGTCCTTATAGAATTCTAGTAAATAAATGTAGAAGGAATGATGGGAATAGAAAAACCAGCATTTGGTAAACACCACATTCTTGTTTTAGGTGAAACATCAATGGATGCTAAAATTGGTAAGCCAAAGGTTAAAGCTAAACAAGATATTTACAAAGACTCAAAGTATCTTTCCCCAAATATTTATTAACCACCAAGGGAAAGATAGTAACTTTAAAGTAGAGAAACTGGGAAGAAACTACAATATCCAAGTGATCACAGCCAACATCACCAATAAGAAGACATACCAACATCATGAACATGATGCACTGTTGTATTCTTGTCAAAAATGCAGAACCTCCGTCCAATCATGAGTAAATACCAGAAAAACCCAAATTGGAACCAAACTGGTCCAATGAACTAATCAATGCTCCTGAAAGTTGCCACGGTCACGAAAAACAAGGAAAGATGAACTATTTCAGACTGCAGAAGTCAAAAAAGAAATGACTAAATGCAATATGGAATCCCGGATAGGATCTTAGAATGAAAAAGGCATTGGTATAAAACTGGTGAAATTTGAGTAAGAGCATCAGTTTAGTTAACAGTACTGTACCGATGTTAATTTCTTCGTTCTGACAATTGTACTGTGGTTATGTAAGATGTTAACATCAGGGGAAGATAAGTGAAGGATACATGGGATATGATATATGAGGGACATATGTCCTTTTTTTCTTTTCTTCAATGTCTGAAGTCTAAGATAAGATCAAAATACTTTTTTAAATGTTATATTTTAGCCCGTGTGCCACAGCTGTTGAGCCTGTGCTTTGCAGCCCGTGAGCCAAAACTATTGAGCCCATGTGCCACAACTACTGAAGGCCAAGTGCCTAGAGCCCATGCTCTGCAGCAAGAGAAGCCACTGCAATGAGAAGCCTGCACACCACAATAAAGAGCAGCCCCCACTCGCCGCAACTAGAGAAAGCCTGTGCACAGCAACGAGGACCCAATGCAGCCAATAAATAAATAAGTAAACAAATTTATTTTAAAAAGTTATATTTTAAACTGGTCTGTTTCTAAAATAATTTAACTATTCATTTAGCATCATAAGTATTTTAATCATGGGTTTAAAAAACTTGAAGATTTTTTAAAAATGACAAACAGTATAACTGGAAGAAATACAAATTTGCAATTATAAGTTAGGCTGCCTTTAATCTCTAGGTGTTAAATGTTATAACCTTCTGTTTAACCTCATTCGGTTTAGTTTTCCAGTCCTAAAGAACTCACCTTAACACTCTAGTGTGTCAAGGGTTGAACTGGCTGGGGCAGTGTCCTAAAGTATTAGCTTATGGCACATGACATGTTGGCCGTTTCTCTGCTTCAGGCACTGAATGCTGTTAATTATCTGATAAGTGAACCCTTTTTAAAAACCTGTCATTCAATGTTCCAAGGACACAGTGGCTCCTCTCTTCAGCAACTCTTTGCCTAGTCTCTCTTAGGGTACAATACAGAATGAAAAAGAGGTAGTCACATATAGCATGCTTCCTTCAGAATGGTTTCCTTCCATCAAAAAGAAGTTCCTGCACCAGGTATGCTTGTCCTGTAATACTGTGCTTATTCCTCTAGTTATTTTTCATAGGATTGTTATGTATTACCCATATTCTGTTTATAGTTCAGAAATGTACAAATGCTGTCAAACAACTGTGACAAACCTATTTTTTTTTAAATTTTTATTTATTATTTAATTCATTTATTTTATTGGCTGTGTTGAGTCTTTGTTGCTGCACACGAGCTTTCTCTAGTTGCAGCGAGCAGGGGCTACTCTTCATCGTGGTGCGCAGGCTTCTCATTGTGGTGGCCTCTCTTGTTGCAAAGCACAGGCTCTAGGCACGTGGGCTTCAGTAGTTGCGGCACATGGGCTCAGTAGTTGTGGCTCACGGGCTCTAGAGCTCAGGCTCAGTAGCTGTGGCGCACGGGCTTAGTTGCTCCGCGGCATGTGGTATCTTCCTGGGGCAGGGATTGAACCCATGTCCCCTGCATTGGCAGGTGGATTCTTACCCACTGCGCCACCTAGGAAGTCCCTTATTTTTTTTTTTAAAGATGCTAAAGCATTTTTTTCTTTTCTAGCTTGGAATAATTAAAAAATTTAGACAGGTTGCCTAAATACCAAAAGTCCCTGTATACTTTACATTCCCCTATTTATAAAACAATCCAGAGCACAATTCTTATTCATGCAGGAATCTTACAACAATCACATGCCTGCATATCTAGAAAAGTCATGAATTTAGGATAAAGGTACCACGTAATAATCAGACGTTACTATAGTATACTTACTTCATTTCATTTACTTGTCTCAGAATCTCATGCTGAGCGTTCACAACAGTATCCAGTTCTTGTTGAGTGGTCTGGAGGGAAAACAACAGATGACCAGCCAGCTTAATGATCCCCATTTTACAGAACATACTGCACAGTAGCTTTTCTTTTCTACATCGCCTCCATCAAAGGCTAACTAAGGCACAGCTGCATATTTCAAAAGCTCACCTGTCCATGCTGCCCTGGGATTCCTGCTCCTCTTTTAGAGATCTCCTCCGTCAAGGAAGAGACATATCTTCTCTGTTCATCAAGAATCATATCTAACTGTCGGTTCAGCTGCTTGATTTCAAGATGAATACGATTCTGTCCTTCAAAGATTTGTCTTAGCTCACGATCTCCTACACTCTCAAATAATTCATCTGCTGAAATGGAAATTACAAATCAAAATTATTAGAATCACCTACACATATACAGTTTTCAAATTACTGCAAGTGACCAAAGTACCAACATATGCTAAAATGAGAACATCGACAGTGTTACCATCTTCCCACAGTGTTAAACATGCATGTAGTTAATTCAGTGGTGATTAAATTACTGTTTTCACCATCTCTGGTGGTTGAACACTTATTATAAATCAGGTCTGAATTTTTTCACCTAAAAACTATGTTCTCTTTTAAACAGACTGTGTGATTCTATTTACAGGGGCAGGCAGAAATAATCTAATTTCTTAACAGAAATCAGAATAGTGGTTGCCTCTGTGGAAGGGGGTTGACTTGGAAGAGGTATAAAGGAACTTTCTGGGGTGATAAAAATATTCTATATACTGATGTAGTGATGGTTAAAGGGGTTTACACATTTGTCACAATTCATCAAACTATTCTCTTAAAATTTTTGCATTTTAATTATGTAAAAGATTAAGAAATGGAGTTGAGAACATTTTATTTTCCTTTTATTCTGACCATGCTGAAATCAGATCACTTCATTCAAACACTACAAAAAGCTTCAGGATATACTCACAAATCATATGTGATGTTTAAAACAAATTCAAGGAAAAAATAAAACTTACCTTTCATTTTTATCTTCATTAAATCTGAATCACACTGTTAATCATTTAGATTAACACACTGCTTAGTTCAAAAGCTAGCCCCAGGCTTTATTAGATATAGCCTTGATCACCTGTGCCGATGGGCACCCAAAATCATAAACGTTAGCAGATTATACAGTCACTTTACTTGGCCTTATCTTGTTTTGTTTTGACACGTAGCCCATATAAGTTTTTAATTACATTAACTTAGACTAATATTTTAAAATTTTCAACCTTTAATGTCCTGAATTCTGTTGAGTAGTAAAAGGAGTAGATAATTACTTCACATTACTCTTCCGAGTCTTGACAGTTTTCAAGTATTAGCTCTTTATTACTAAGGTAATTGTGTGCCACTAAAGGGAAAGAAAGAAACCTTGGACAATTTCATTCAACAAATATTTATGGAGTCTCAACTACTATGTCAGCACTGCTGTCGTTTTTTTAGGCTTAGGGGACACAGAAGTAAACACAACAAACAAGAGCCCTGCACTCACGGACCTTATACCCCAATGGTTCACTGTTTGTCCACATCACCCAGGTAGTCCTGACTGCACACTTCACTAAGAGATGCTCTTCCTGGTAAAAACAGCAATCTCTAAGCCCTTCAGAGACTGAAGATTTGTTTAAAAATTGTTCTCCAAAATTACTTGGAATGTGCCAGGTCAGAGAGCAAAGGTAAGATGACACATAAGCGCCACAACTACTGCTGCAGCTGAGGACAGCTTTGCTTCAACTTACCAGGCTGCCCTTGAAGGTCAGGGTGGTCCTTCTGGAATTCCTCCTTTTTTTTATCCAATTCTTGTTGAAAGTGCTCAAATTCCTCCTGGTACTTCTCTTTTTCTTTTTCAGAAATTTCTTTATCTGGTGTAGGCTTTTTTGGAGTTTAAGAATAGATCATTAGAAAAATTAAAAAGTAAGAAAATAATAAACCTCAATATACGTTCTTTTCCTCATTTTAACTACTCCACCACTAGTTGAAAGGCTAATTTACTCTTGCTACTAATATGACAACAAGAAATAAAAACAGCCACTACCATTTATCGAGTGCTTGTCAGAGGTGCACTGTCGTTGATGCTTACAACGCTCAGGTGGCCAGCACAAGCATCTCAGTTTTACCAGGGAAGAAGCGGAGTGTTAACCAGGTCATGAGGCCAATAACTGGCAGACACGAGGTCCAAACCTAAGTCAGTCTTCTCAAGCTTTCAGCTACCAGGCAATACCATTAAACTACAAATAAACATTTTGAAAAAAATGAGTGTACTTACTGGCTCTCTCCCAGGCTCAGTCAATTGGAAAGTCAGAAAAGAAAGGACATCATGGTCATCTACAAAGTAAGAAAAAAACAAACACCAAAAAACTGAAAAAGTTCTGTAATAGGTGATTTTTATGGTTGTGAATTTACTTTACAGACATCTGTTGCTTTAAAATAATAATATGGGAAATAACAAAAATTAGCTCTAAAAGCAATGGTGCTCTGTGAACTTCGAGACCAAAATTCATCTGATTTATATTAGAACTAGGCTAGAATTCACTTTCTTAAATCCTAAACCAGAACATTTACCTGTGTTTAACCTATTACAGATGTTTCATAAATGTCTGATAAGGGAATGAACAAACAAATGAAAGGTCAAAACAAGCCTGAACTCCTAATTCTGGCACCAAGATCCTCCTTTATTTTTCCACAGATCTCCTTCATGGACTGTGTCCCAGTCAAGTGAGACAAAATCCTGTCCTTCAGGTATTTCCTGTTCCTATCTGTCTCTGAACCTTTCTTATAGCGTTTACCACTCGGAGCCTTACTTCCCTGTTTGAACCATGACACGGCTCTGTCCTGGCTTACTGGGACAGTCCTGATTTATCCATGTTGCCCTGGCATTAGTGACAGCATCTCCTTTTACTCCCAGAGCATCTCTATTAGAATACGATTACTCTTGTATATATCATTTGTTTCTCTCATACAGATTTTATTTCACCTAAGATCGTACTAAAAAAATCAAATTAATTTCCAGCTTTTAAGCTAAAAACAGCTAACAGATCAAACCTCATAACGCTGAACTAAAATACTCATCCTGGCTAGTGTCACGTCCACAAAGCAAGAAAAATGAATTTCAACTGTGGCAACCTCTTTGCTTTCTGCTACTTTTACGGAGATCTAGGCTTGTAGCCAGATTAAAGAGAAAACTGTAATATCACAGCGTAGATTAGGTAACATTAGGAGAAGTCATGCAGTGTTAATGGAGAACTGGACCCAGGAGCCAGAAATCCAAACCACGTCCTGCCTGGGTCTGACTTGTTGGCCATGAGATCTTGAGAAAGTCCTTTAATCCAAGACTTGGCAAAGTCACCTAAAAATACGGTAAATATGATCTATCCTTTCTCCTTCCCTCCCTGTGCTGTTGTAAGGAAAAATTCACATATGTGAAAATAATAAAAATATTATACAAAATGAACACAAGATGGTATTAGCATCCCACGATAAGTTCATTTATCACCACACGTGGAAAAAAATGGTAAGTACATCTTCTTTAAAGTTCAGTCCCCAATAATACTTCCTCAGTCTACCAAATTCATTTAAATGTGCTGTGACAACTCTCAGGTTCCTAAAACACTTGGCAATTAACCTTTTAAATATGTCTCCTTTACTATGAAATATCGCACCCAAACTGACAGTCTAATTTACATAATTGTATGTAGCCCCAGCCAACTGTACGCCTACAGAAGGTAAGCAGAGAATCAGCCGTCCCAAGAGACCAAAAGATTGGCACCACAGACCAGGGGAAGGTTACAGCTAGTGTGAAAAGTAAACAAGGCCACCCATCTCCAAAATATAGTATTCCCAATAAAATTCAATTCACAACCTTTTAATATTAAAAGAGAGCAAGATTTTACCTGCAAGACCTCCAGTTGCAGCAGATATTCCAAAATGCCCCTGTGCTGGGATAATCATATTCTCCACTTTGGCGCAAAATTCATAATCATTTTTATCTGGTGTGAAGCCATTATTGATCATTACCTAGAAAGACATACTGTAGCTATAGCTTTTATAAAGACCTTGTAAAATGAATCCCAAGTAGTCAGTTTATGACTATTTGATCTTTATATTCGGTCTAATAACCACCAAAAAGCTATCAGCTTCAAATTGTTATGCTGTACACCTTGAACTTGTAGTGTTGTACGTCAATTACATCTCAATAAAATTGGAAGAAAAATAAAAATTAAAATTAATTGTCAAAAGGGTAATCCTTGGTCCATTAAATAAACTCACTTATTTGGTTTCATTACAAGAGATAGTTCACTTCAGAAAATGGTTTTTGCCCTACTGTGTGTCAAAGGCTTAAAAATAAAAATGATAACTTTCCATGAAAATCTTTCTAAAATAGAAAGTGGTTTGCCTTCTCTAGAGAAGACTTAAGGAACTATGATCACTTTCTTTGAATGGTTCCTACAGAAGAGGGATCAGGCTTGCTCTGAAACCCCAGTGACAGAGCTACAATACGTTGAATGGACAATTTTTACTACAGGTAGTTGAGAACTAAATAGATGACCTCAGCAAGTAGTGAGCTCCTCTTCATTAAATTATGGGGGTAACTGGTCCTAAGTTAGCAGAGAGTCAGCAAAAGTGACAAGTCATAGAGACAAAAAAAGGCAGAAAATGAAAAAAACTAGAAAGACACATAAGTTTCCACTCTGCAGAACGTATTTTTGAAGTGTCTTAAAAGAATCTTGGAAATCTAAGCAAGCACAGGAATCCACCTGGCACATGGATATTCTTCTCATGAGCCCAGTCTAGCAATGCTCTGGCCTCTTCGATACCTTTCACTTTTAGCAACCCCATCACTAGCCCCACCGTAAAGAAGAGCCACTGAGACAGTGGAAACAAAGGGAGTACATACATAGCACCAGAGCAAGGGCATTTCTATTATCAGGTCCAGATGCAAAGTTTCATCAGTGATAGTTAAGATAAAGTCACACAGGTACAATGTGACAGTACCCCATCCAAATTTTCAGCAAGAGAGTAAGGAACAGGGCAGTATGAAGGGTTAATCTGTATATAATGTAGGATGGAAACACAGGAACTCCTACCAGTTTTAAAAATCACCTGCCATTTAGTTGACTAATACTAATATTTCTGTTTACTCTGATCAGTAATGTTCCTGAGTTTACATCATTTACAACTAGTTCTCCTCTACAGTCTTTCAAATCACCAATCGTTTTTTTCCAAATCACCAATCATTTGCCTTTGACAGATAAAAAAAGAAGTAAGTTAATCATATTCTAATTTTAATCCTAAAAACTTTCAACTGTTCAATACTTTTTCCTTGAACCCTAAGAAACTGAAAGGCCATTAGGAGTCTTTATTATCCAGTTCTAATTCTTTAAACAAACAAACAAACAAACAAAAAAGGTATAATATATTCATGGCACAATGAGTTTGGAGGAACGTTAGGGCTGTGACTGTACAGGTACAATATGTCCACTGATTACTATCAGTAACACTTCTTTGAGATTACTGATAACAGCCGTTATTCATCTTACAGTTTCGACCCATTGTTAACTACACTTGCAGTATTTAACATCTTGTTTTGGAATTCCCTCGGGGTCCAGTGGTTAGGACTTCACACTTTTACTACTGAGAGCGTGGGTTCGATCCCTGGTTGGAGGAACTAAGATCCCGCATGCCACGTGGGGTGGCCAAAAAAAAAAAGTGTATAAAATCTTGTTTTGACTATTTCCTCCACTGATAGCATTTCTTTTTTCCCTTACTTTGTTTTTCCCTCTGAAGCTCAAACAACTGGGAGCTAAAGGTGTAAGCACATTTAATAACCATTTCTTGTGTACTAAAAACGGGCACAACATTAGGGACTCTGAGGAGTACAGAACATCATGCCTGTGTTCTATATTGTAAGATGCGTACAATCACATTGATGAGAAAAGACAAACCGTAATTAACTAGCATTTCAAGACAATATATTTTAAAGGCCAAATAAGAATGAGAGGAAAAAAAAAACACTTAAGAGTTTAAGAAAGACCATTATGAGCTTTTCGGAAAATCTGATGGAAAGGAATCTTGAACTAGTATGTTCAAGAATGAGCACAACTCTGTCAGGTAGAGGAAAGAGTCCTACAGGAAGGGAGAGCAGACAGAGCAAGCACACAAAGGCTAGGACCATTAAGTCACAACCAGGTGTCCTGCCAAGTCTCTCTAAAATGCATTCTTCAGAACACTGGCTCTATAGACATTCATAGATACTAAGTGAAAGGAGAATTCCATGGGCCAGTAAGCCTAAAGAATGAGGGGTTTAATAAAGGTTTCTTTATTTGAGGACTTCCAGAATCTTTAATGTGCTCGTATGCACAGTCCTCCCAATCTCATCTGACAATGGAACTCTTTTTGGGGTAAATTTTGCAGGATTATTGTTTGGGGAACTGCTGGTAGGGCTGACGGCCTCACTGTGTGGGGTCGTGTAGGCAGCCTCCGTGATCTGTAAACTCAAGAAAGTGTCTGTACTCGCCATGGTTGGTGTCTGGGTTCTGCCACGTGAAGGTAAGCGTAACCTATGATGCCCCTGATGAAACTGTACAGGATGTATAATAATTCCAGTGGAATTCAAATCCAAGTTAGTCATAATAGACTGGACAGTGCCTCCGTTCTGATGGTCTTTACATTAGTTTGGAACTTAAGGCTAAGCCAATACAAAGTTTTCCAAATAACTGTCTTTTTCAGAGTTTATACAAAGGAGTGTAAAGCTAGCTCATGATTTAGGGAAAAGAAAAATGTATACAAGATTTTCTTTACTTATATGTATTATATAACCAGGTATTAATGGCATCTTTAAATAAGCAACGTTCACATGGTATTAGTGATCTTAGTTATTATACCTGCCTGCTGGTTATATCCACCTAAATATTACCCCAAACTCAATTTGGCTACAACTAACCTCCTTACCAACCATCTGTCTTGCCACTCCTCCCTCAAACACAAAGAAACATGCTGCTTTTTTGTTTAAGTTAATGGTACCATTTAGTTGCACACTGGCCAGAAATTCAGGATCTTTGACTCCAGAACTATATTTACTCTCCCAGCCCCAAGCAAACCAGTACTAAGTTCTGTAGTCTCTACCTCCTAACCATCTCCTCTCTCTTTCCTCTACTCTAGTTCAGACCACAAGTAGAGTCTTGCAGCTAAAACAGTACTAGGTTCAAATCACAGTTCTGTTACTTATGTAGTATGACACTGTCCAAGTTACTTAAAATCTCCCATATTCAACTTCTCCATTTATAAAACGGAGATGCCTTCCCCATAGAGCTGTTGGAATAAATGAGAAGTATTTGCAAATGATATATCCGATAAGGGGCTAATAACCAAAATATACAAAGAACTCACACAAGTCAACATCAGAAAAGCAAACAACCAGATTAAAAACTGGGCAGAGGATCTGAATAGACATTTTTCCAAAGACATACAGATGGTTAACAGGCATATGAAAAGATGCCCCACATCACTAATCACCAGGGAAATGCAGATCAAAACCACAATGAGATATCACCTCACATCTGTTAGAATGGCTATTATCAAAAAGACAACAAATAATAAGTGTTGGCGAGGATTTGGAAAAAAGGGAACCTTTGTGTGCTGCTGATGGAAATGTAAACTGGTACAGCCTCTATGGAAAGCAGCATGGAGATTATTTCTTAAAAAACTAAAACTAGAACTACCATAGGATCCAGCAATTCTACTCCAGTATATTTATCCAAAGGAAACGAAAACACTCATTAGAAAAGATATATGCACCCCTATGCTCACTGCGGCATTATTTACGACAGCCAAGATATGGAAGCAACCTAAATGCCCATCAACAGATGAATAAAGATGTGGTACATATATACAAAGAATACTACTTAGCCATAAAAAAGAATGAAATCCTGCCATTTGCAACAACATGGATGGACCTAGAGGGTATTATGCCAAGTGAAATAACTCAGAGAAAGACAAATACCATATGCTTTCACTTATATGTGGAATCTAAAAAACAAATGAACAAACAGAACAAAACAGAAACAGTCACAGATACAGAGAACAAACAGGTGGTTGTCAAAGGGGAGGGACCTGGGGGGAGGAGAGAAATAGGTGAGAGAGAGTAAGAGGCACAACCTTTCAGTTGCAAAGCAAATGAGTCACAGGTGTGAAATGTACAGTGCAGGGAATACAGTCAATAACTGAGATATCTCTGCATGATCATAGATGACTAGATTTATCTTGGTGATCATTTTGAAATGTACAGAAATACTGAATCACTACGTTGTATACCAGGAACTAACAGTGTTATAGGTCAATTTTACTTGAAAAACAAATTCATAGCATCAGATCTGTGGATACCAGAGGTAGGCGGTGAGGGTGGGGGAATTGGATAAAGACAATCAAAAGGGATAAACTTTCAGTTATAAGATAAATAAGTACTAGGGATGTAATGTACAACATGGTAAGTATGGGGTTGGCCAAAAAGCTCATTCGGGTTTTTCTGTAAGAGGAAATTAATTAACATTGTTGTATGTTATATATCAAAGTGGTTAAAAGAGTAAATCCTAAGAGTTCTTATCACAAGGAAAAAAAATTTTTTTGACATTACTATTTTATTTTTAAAATTTTATTTTACATGTGTAGTTTTATTTCAGTTTGGAAATCATGCACAAATATGGCCTAGTAAAAAATTCTAATCTAATCTAATATAAAAATGAACACCCCCAGGCTTAATCTTTTTAAGGAAAAAATTTTTTTCTATTTCTTTTTCTATATGAGATGATGGATGTTCATTAAACTTATTGTGGTCATCATTTCATGATGTAAGTCAAATCATTATGCTGTGCACCTTATACTTCTACAGTGCTCTACGTCAATTATATCTCAATAAAACTGGAAGAGAAAAAGAAAAAGTGAGAAACTGCATGTAACGTACCAAGTACAGGTCGTGGCCCATGAAGAGTCAAGGAGTCTAAATCATCCTATTATTGCTCCTTTCACAAATACCATTGTAAGAGCACTGCTGCCTAAGTCATCTTTCTAAATTGTAAATCTGCTCATTTCACATTCCTGCTTAAAGCTCTGTAACAGTTCCTTACAGGATAAACTACGCGAGGCCTGAGAGACCTGTTACTGCCAATCTTTCAACCTCATTTCCCAGATCTCCTCTATCCTCCAGCCATACAACTACTTGCCTTTCCCAAATCTTTCAACAGTCCCGATGCTTGTTTTCTCTGCCTGGAATACGCACCCCATCTAGGAAACTTTTACTTCTACTTCTCCTTCAAAGTGTAGCAACTCTGAGAAACTGTTCCTGACCTTCCGCCTGGCAGAATTACAGGATTCTAACCTCCTGATCGCTTAAAGGTACCTGTGTTGTAGCATTTATCACATAGCATACTAACTTTACATAAGCATAATGTTACATAATGTCGCCTCCATTAGACAAGCTCTTTGGAGAAAATGACCTTTGTCTTATTCATATTTGTGTGGCACACAGTAGAATGCCTAAACCGTCACTGACTAAACGCAAACCAACTGGCAAACCTGACAACACATGACCACTTACACTGAGCTTTGAAGCCACTTCTGTTCTCTCAGAGTAACACCGATGAGTATGTGAACAGTATCCAAATTTAAAATGCACTGAATTTCTATCCAAGATTCAGAATGAGAAGTCACACTACAATATTGTTCATTTGGTTATCTCTAAACGCATGTTACTTACTGTCAATGTTTTCTGGTAATATATAATCTTTGCCCGGACAGGATAGGGTTTATTACGAAAGTCCCTCTGGCAACTTGCTAAAGCTTGATTAGCGCCATCACTATAGAATGAGGGGAAGGAAGATAAACAAGAAACTTAAGAAAGCTTCTCAAAACTCACTATTTAAAATAATTCATGTCCAGAAAGATCAAAATAATATCAAATTATGACAAAGCTTGGGATATTTGAAGTTATTTATGCAGAGGACACCAAATTGACACAAGAGTTTTTCAGGGCTCCGGCTAACAAAAGGAGTCAATGGCTCCTGCAAGAGGAAGGGATACTAGGGCAGGGTCAGAGTCACATACGGTGTTTTTAAAAAACACAGATTCCTAGATTCCATCCTCAATCAGGTGAAGCAGAATCACAAGGGGGAGGCCTTGGACCTCTAGTTTAAATAGCTCAATAGGTGGTCATGATGAACTACCAGAGTTAAAAATCACTAAGATAGGAAAGTATTTTCTCTTACTGTTCACTGACTGGCTAAAAGGTAATTCCCCCACAACAAACATGTGAAAATTAAAAATGTACATACCTAATCCATACACATTACAAATACACTAAACACTTGGAAGTTTTGTAGCCCACTGAGAATCTTTTTGATACAGCAATACTAAGGTTGAATGAGGTGGCATAAACTGCTTAGTCATTAGGTTGGTTAAGGCTCTGAACTTTATTTTTTAAAGATCCTTCTCAATAAAGATGAAAAAACATGACCACTATTATCACCAACAGTCAGAAACATTTTATAAACCTTTAAAGGTACCATATAATTTCAGGTTAACTACAACACAATTTTATGTTTGAAATCTAGGTGTTCCACAGAAAGAACTTTAAAATGAAACCAAATTAAAATAAGACCTTTCTACTAAGTTATAAAAAACATCTCAAGAAAAAGAATAATCTTATTTCATCTGGAAAATGTTCAGATTTGAAACAATATATTTTATAAGGTTTCCAAAAAGAAACTGAAATCAGGAGTAATGTAAAAAATATACACTTACTTTTGATGGTCATATTGGATTTGTCCATTGTTGCCTATAATCACTATTACAGGATTATTTTTCTAAAAATAAAGAGAATATATTTGTTTTAAAGTCCTTAAATCAAAGAAGTATAGATCATTCTGGGTGCGCTGTAAGTTCTCTTACACTTCTAAAACCCTAGGACACTGTGAGCATGGGACTGGCGTGGGACTTATGGGAGATAAGTCACAGGAGGACTAACATGGCCTTAGCATTCAAGGAGTTCAATGTTAAAACTCTTTTTTAAATTGCTAATAATAACCTCTGATAATCAGCAGATAAACTACCAGCTGAAACAATGATCATCAGTCTTAGGGCTGCTACAGCACAAGTTAACGTTTCCAGTTCATCAGTACCTTTTGTTCTTAACTGTTTTAGAGAAATTAGCTGATCAAAAAGAGTGATTAACATATATGAAAAGATATCAACATGTGAGTGAGTAGTAGTAGCACACATATTTCCACGAAAACAAACAGTAATAATCTGCTAAACACTACTGGTCTCACTGCCTACATCTAAATGACTCATGGTGGTCCATCAAAATGGTTAAGCATAAACAGGGTGGTGTGGAGGTGGGTATTGAAAAGTTCTCAGACTTGAGGTTCCATTGTTACCTCAAGTTGGTATACGACAGACCATGAGCTCCTACCTTTAAAATTATAAATTCCCTGCTATCTAAAGACTAATTATCATACTTAAAATATAGTTTGGGGAGGCCTCTACTATTAAACTGACAAAAGTGTTAAATAAGCTATATTGTTCACTGCCTAACTTTGTTAGTAAATATATTAAAGTGGGTAACAGTCTTGAAAACAAATATACCTTTCCATCATTGTCAAAAGAATCAAAAAATATTCCAACACCATTCCACATATCAGCTGATCCAAACACAGGACCCTCCAAGCCTTGATTTTCTGCATACCAAACTGCCTGTAAATATACAACAGGGAACATTTAAAGACTAGTGGTATATGCATTTATACAAATTTTCCAAGTTAAAGAAATTACCATACCAGGCCATCAGCTCCAATTCGACCTCTTCCAGTCACTCGAAATGTCACCTCAACCTCCCAGTTCTCAAAGGCTGCTTTTGTCTTTGTCCACACTGATCCTCTCTGGCTTTTTAAAGATGGTGCTATTCGAATTTGATCTGAACTTGGAATAGCATCTGGAATAGAAATCAGGGAAGAAAAGCTTTAAGTTATAATTAGATAAAACTCAATGAATTACCACCAAACTGTTACATATACCTATAGAGATCTAATTTTAGCTCAGTTACCTGTACAGTAATTTTGTTAGGAAAAAATTTCATGTTGACAGTTTCAACTTTTAAATTTTAGAGGTTTTTAATACCCTCCTCCTATCTGTTGAAGAGTGCAATATCTCTGCAAAAAAATTAAAGCTGCAACCAAACACTAAAAATTCAAGGGCAGGAGGGAGGAAATTATAGCCTGAAAGGCAAATCAACTATTTGATTCTCATGATACTCTTTTCCAAATACCTCAAAAATTTGCATATTTTCTTTTTTTAAAACTGCGATGTATTTTTACCAGTTTACAAATGTTAAAAAGCTCAAAGAGCGTGAAAAGAACATACTACTAGGAATCAAGAGACTTATTCCTAGTCTCAGTTCAGCTGTGTGACTTTGAGCAAATAATTCTCTTACTCCCTCGGGCTCACCATACGGTCACCTGTAAGATGAAGGGGCTGGGCTCAAGCACTTATATACACCCCGAAAGTTACATGCAAACTTTTGAGCATATATACACTCTTCTAGGGAGAGGCTCAACTGAATTTCAAGTCAATAATCAGTTCTTCAGCATCAGGAGGTTCTCAGAGAGAAAAGTGATGGTTTGCATCTCCATCTACTTACTAGCTGTTGGATCGTAGTCAAGTTACTCCAATTCTCTAACAACCTCCTAGGCATATAAATGCTTATATTAAGTGCATATAAATATTTCAATAAATGTTAGCTATTCCTATTATTGGACTAGATAATTATTAAAGCACCAATGAGGTCTAAATTTGAACAATTCTAGCACACCTTTTCAGATATTAACCAGTTCTGACATTCTGACATCCACGCTGGGACATAACTGTATTGTTTCTTTACAGCTACGAAAAATTGACAAAAAGACAAGTTGAGATATTTTAGTAAGTTCAGCCACTATTTCTCACCAACACTTTCAAACACTTAAAGGTTTGGGGCAGTCATCACGGAAAAAGCATTGGATACAGAATCAGAAGACCTGGATTTGAGTTCTATTCTACTGACACTAGCTATGTAACCTTTTCCAAGAACCTTAACCTTTCTGAACATCAGTTTCTTCACCTATAAAACAGGTAACACCTGCCTTGCCTACCAAGGATTTAATCAGACCAAGAAGAAGGTGAAAGAGCTCTGAGAGCTATAAATACTTACAAATTGCTGTTATTTTTGCCCTTATGAACCCAAGGATGTGTATGAACAGTACAAAAGGACATTAGAGTTAAAAAAAAGAAACACCACAGATTTGATCTTAATTTGGGGATGATGTAAGGGGACATGTTTAACTTAAATCTTAAATTTCTCTATTTAAAAAAATTGTTTCAAATAATGGATCTTAGGGCAAAATTAAAGAGGAAAAAATGATCAATGGAGTTAAGAAAACTGTGAGACTGTGAAAAAATTACAGTGACAGTGAAAGGAAGGGGTATCCATAAGCAGCGATTCCCAGTCAACAGAAAAAGTCATGGCTAACATTTTAATTTCTTTATTTCAAATTCAATCTGGCCATACAACTTTCATTCACCCAGGTACATTATCGACATTTCTGCAGCAGAAAAGCTTAACCGGTTAGAGGTTCTGAAAATAAAGTTGATGTGACTAATTTCAGTAGTTGATTAACATTCCTAATTGGCTGATGTATGTGGTGTGAGTGTGAGAAAAAGAGAGAAGAGCAAGTTGGCAATGGAGAAATGCAGAAGTGAAAATATGTCAACACATTTCTCACCACTACTGAAAAATTCATCACCGTTCCAAAAAGAAAAAAAAAACCCCCCAAACCTGTGTCTGGTACACCTGCATCATCTTTGTGCATTAAGAACAATGCTCCCTTGATAACAAATGCCCAGCCATATACCCTTGATGAATGGGCACATAATAAATGTCTGCTGAGTAAGAAAATAATTGCACTCTACTTCAAATATTTAATGGCTTGGTCATTAAGTCAAATTGAAATGTATTAGTTTCAGTGAAATGATGCTTTCTAAAAGTGTGCTTCCTATTCAGCAATGACTTTCTAGAAATGGAACACGCTGTTTCAAGCATTGGACAACCTAAAATGATGTATACAAACCTTACATAAATGATTGCTTAATAACACATAAAGATGGAATTCAAACTGCCAGTGCTTCTCACCCCATATAAAGTGGCATTTGCCACTTGTATCAAAGGTTGCATCTGATGGTCACTGAACAAAGTTTACAGTATGCCAAGTGCTACTGCTGATTCCTTAGTCAGCGGTGACACATCAGCACTAAAGTACAGGTATGTTTTCTTTCACATATATAAATATCTAGCAAGGTTATCTTACCCACTAACGGTACTTAACAGTGCCAAACACACAAAATGAATAAAAACATAGAGCACACGTTATTTCAATCCCCCCCACCCACTGCGCCAAAAAACTAAAAACAAAACAGCTGTATGTATAATGCTATTGTTAGCCTCAAGTTCTCAATCAATACCCCCCCATCCCTTCTACTAAATATGGCAACGAGCCTGACTATTAAATTACATAATGTGTTAACACAAGAGAAAAGATCAAAGACCACACCAGGTCATGAGAAAGGCAAACTTAAGGTACAGTTCCAACAGGGTGAGAAGAATAAAGACTTCTGACATAAAGACTTAAAGATTACTCTATAGCCAACACATGCCATCTCTGAAGCCCTCAGGGGGCATCGGGTACAAACCGGAGCATTAGCCACTGCTAACACCGGAGGTGAAAAAGCAGGCGAGGGCCGAGCGGGAACGGGAAAGAAGGTGGAGGGCCGCTAGACCAGGTCTCAGGTTGGGATGGATGGGGGAGGGGGTGCGGGACGTTTCCCCTGGAGACGTGGCGTTAGGGTGAAACGTGATGCCTAGAAGCGAGCTCAAGTGAACGCTTGGAAGTGCGCGAAGTAACGAACAAGCTCTAGACCAAACGCAAAGAACACAAGGAATCAAAGAAGGGAGGACAGAAGGGAGGTGGGGTGGAGAGAATATGGGAAAGACTGGGGGGCTGGCGGAGGGAACCCTGCGGACCAGAGCCGGCCTGCAGGCGAGGCTGCTGAGAAAGCTCTCCTCCACCGCATACGGCACGCAGCGGGAAGAAGGTGAAGAGGAAGCGGCACAAGGCGGGGAGGGCACCCGGGCCACCCGACCTCTGCCCCGGCTTACTCCCCGCGTGGGCCCAGAAGGGCACGGTCCCGTCGCTCTGCACCAGGTGCGGTCCCTTGAAGCTGTATTTGTACTCGAAACGCCGATGCGGCTGCGCGCCTAGCGTGGCCGTGGCGCCGGCAGCCGCGGGGTCGCCTCCCACGCCGTCGCCCCCGACGAAACGACAGAGCGACAGCAGCAGAGTGCAGAAGAGCGGCCGAGCTCCAGCCAGGGTACCCCTCTGCCTGGATCCCGCCATCTTGGATTCTGGGCAACGGAGGCCGGCGGAACGGGGAGGGGGCGGGCGCTGCGGACGGCCAACAGGGCGCTCACTGATTGGCGGAGCCCGGGGACCCCGGAGGGCAAGGGTGAGCCCCGCCCTCGGTCTCCGCTATCCAGGCGGCCGCTGGACCCAGAGCATCTGTGGGCGGGGCCACGTTGGAGGGGGCGGGGCCCGGGGGCTGCAATGCCCTCTTGCTCCTCCTTTCCGCCCCCAGGGCGGGAAAGGGACTGTAGCATTCCTTTCGCACGTGACGTGGAGTGTTGGAAGCGCAGACCCGAAGGCTACCGGCGAGGAGCTTCCTCATGCCTCTTAGCATACTTTAGAATTCTCCAGCCCTGACACGTGTGGACCCACCACATCAATCCTCCCTGGCAGGTAACAAACCTTTCCAGGATTAGGTAGAAGAAAGGCATTCCTTTTGATGTGGTACTAGTTGTTCAGTAGCTGGTTTTCATTAGGTGGACTTTGCAGAAACGACTCTTTCCAGATACAAGGCATAATCGCGAATACTAATGGTCCTAGCCCACTGAGCTCCACCAACCTGTGTTAGGGTATTTCAACCTGGGAACCAGCAGTTCACACAGGCCCAGAGAGACCTAGAATCTTTTTGTTGGTGTTGAATCAGGTATGAATTTGTCACTCAACCTTTACCCTTCTCAAAATCTAATTCCAAGAGCTTTCCAGATTTTAAAACCATAGCAGTAATGCATTCAAATGAAACTTGACTTTTGTTTCGTTTTGATAAGAGAGGTTATGGCTGTGCAGGGAGGGAGAAATAGAACCTGGACATTTGAGTAGGATTGGTCTTGGATTCAACAAATAAGTTCTGCATTTTAAAGGGGAATCTTCTTTCTCTTACCTGAAAGAAAAATTGTCAAAATATGAATGATCATCTAGAGTTTTGTTTTTCATAAGTGTCTTAATGAATTTTTTTTAAAACCTGAGAGTAAGCAGTATGATTTAAATAGTTTATTTCATTAGCTTTTCTAGTATTCGGCAGGTGCTTTGTATGAATTGTTCCATCTGTAGTTTTTTTTTCTTTTGGGCCTTTCCCTGCTCAGAGTGTGGGATCTTAGTTCCCTGACCAGGGATTGAACCCAAGCCCCCTGCAGTGGAAGAGCAGAGTCCTAACTGCTGGACCACCAGGGAATTCCCTGTAGATGTATTCTTGATGTACCAATGGGGAGAGGTGAACTTCACGTCCTCCTTTTCCTCCATCTTGACCCCTCATTGACTCTTAATGTGGGCTGTGAGTACCACACTAGCTCTAGGAACTGCATGCCCACATTATTTTAACTTATTTTTCATTGCCCTCCCAACTTATATCCAGATTCATGGGCTATTACTATTAAATCTCAAATCAGACCTTTAAGTTGAATATGGATTTATGGCTCTTCATTCTTCAGTCTCCACATGTAACTAAATGAAAGTACACTCTTCATTATCACCTTACCAACAGCAGTAACAAACATTTATTGTCTGTACGTGTGGGTCATTGCCCCAGGCTCTTCAGGGTTTTCAGTTCATAGAATTTAATCATTTTACCTCTAATTTTTTCATCTCCATGGGAACTAACTCTATGCCTTGCATGGAGTAAAGAATCAATAAGTATTTGTTAAAGAAATGTTAATGTTTATCTTTATGGCAAATACTTAATGAATGCTTACTATATGCCAAAAACTGCACTAAGCACTCTGCACATATTACCTTATTGATTTCATTTTAAAAATTTTTGTTGAAGTATAGTTGTACAATATTACATGTTACAGGTGTATGATACGTAGAGTGATTCACAATTTTTAAAGGTTATATTTCATTTATAGTTATTATAAAATTTTGGCTATATTCCCTGTGTTGTACAATATATCCTTGTAGCTTATCTCATACAACAGCTAATTGAAATATTGATACTTGTTTCTCCAGCCTGCTGGGCATCTAATGAGAGGTGGGTAGAAATATTTGACGAAGAAGTCACTTACCAAATGAAAAGTTAAAACCTCATGAGATGAAGGCTTTTCTTTTCCCTGTTTGTCCTTCCTTCTGCCTGAAATGTGTGTGCAGTGCTGGGAGAGCAGCAGCCATCTTGTGACCACTAAGAATGATGGCCCAGGAAGCCAGAGGAGCCCCACCTTTAACAATTTTCTTGAGCCCCTCTGGTGGGGGAGGTCTGCCTATCTCCAGACTTCTGTCTTCTGAGATAAGACTCTCACTCACTTAAACCATTGTTTCCAGGCTTTGCTCCCTGCAGTCCTAACTGGTAGCATAGCTCACATGCATTGAGTGCTGCTATGTGTCAGGCACTGTTTTGGGTGGTAAACATACAATCACTCATTTAAGAAGAAATTAACCCAACATTTTCATTTACTCTGCTGCTAGCTGTTTCTTTTCTTTTTTTAAAATAATTAATTAATGAATTGGCTGTGTTGGGTCTTTGTTGCTGCGCGTGGACTTTCTCTAGTTGCGGTGCGTGGGCTTCTCATTGCGTTGGTTTGTTGTGGAGCACGGACTCTAGGTGCATGGACTTCCGCAGCTGTGGTGCGTGGGCTCAGTAGTTGTGGTGCGTGGGCTTAGTTGCTCTGTGGCATGTGGGATCTTCCCGGCCCAGGGCTCGAACCCGTGTCCCCTGCATTGGCAGGTGGATTCTTAACCACTGTGCCACCAGGGAAGCCCTAGCTGTTTCATGTATAAGAAACAGACCTCTTTTTCAACATACTTGACTACCTTCCCTAAAATAACCCATTGGACATCTTAAAAGCCCTTCTCCAGGTTTTCAGCAATTGTAAATCAGTGATGAAGCACAAAGGCTTTGGAGTCAACTGAGGCGGGGAGGACCCCTGGTGTTCCCAGCGTATGGTCTTGGGCAAGGTGTTTAGCCTCTCTACAGCTTGCTTTCCTTATTTAGACAACAGAGATTAATAAGAGTACCTATTCCGTTTAAAATTTTCCATTTTAGAAAGAACTCAGTGCCTGGGACCCAGTAAGCTCCCAATAAACATGAGCTCTTCTGGTAACATCTTTTCACTCTTCCACTGTTAGCGAAGAGAAGCCTAACTCAACCCCATTAAATCAGTCACATCACGGTTGCATTCATCAGAATACACAGTCCATCGCTTCTTCCCATCTCTTATTTTCTCCTCAAGGTAAGGAAACACACCCAAATACAGTCAGGTTTGAACAGTGAATACTGAAGAACTTGTGACTTCATAGTATCAGTAACATAAACTGGCTGACGTCTTTTAGGTAAGTAGCTGATAGTTTATGAATAGCCTTAGAGTCATGCCACAGATTTGGAAAGAGCAGAGCTAATGTGACTAATTTGGTCTATTTTAATTGTATTACAAATGCTGTAGTAGTTAGTGCTAAAGAATTTGCCAATTATAATTAAATTTGCAATTTATTTTCTGCATGGTTACCGTTTAATCAATGAATAAAATATAGGGAAGAATTGCTTTGGATGCAACTTGGGTTAGGACAGAGAAGGGAGAATGATGCTATATTTGGCACAGTATGTGTTGACCACTGGTTGTCTATGTATTAATATGCTGTGTGGGTGAGGTATCTGTAAGCTATCAAATAATATTTGTCTTAAGCAGTTGGTGTATGTGAAGATACTTTTCTTGGTCCTGTGATGTTTAAATAGACTAATTGACCCCATTCCAACCTTTAGTATATATTTTTAAATTTGGAATTTTACCAAAATGTGAGATTTTGGTAAAATGTAAAATGTAAATTACATCTTGGTAAATGTAAAATTAGCCCCGACACTTGAAAGAGGATGTGTTGTTCACTATAAAACAGAAGGGTTTAACTTTTCTTCATATATGAAAAGGTCAGTCATAATATGACCCTTGGGACAAAACATTACCTTTCATTCCTTTGACAAATTCAACGTACAGCTAAGGAGGTGGAAAAGGGAAGAAAAAGTAGGCAGGAGAACAGAAAGCAAAAGAAGAGAGAAAGAAATATTTGGAGAGGGGAGGAAAATATTCTTATCTAAACTGTGATATCCTGCACAATTTTTGACCACAGAATAAATATTTGTAGATATTGATTTCCCAACAGAAAATAACAAAGGCCAGTCAAAGGGAGGTTAAGCAAAACATTTAACTTGGGAGTCAAAGTTCAATGTAAAGAAATGGGACATGAACATAGATAGGGAGTAATCGCACCCCTCCACTATATATTAAAGAAGAATTGAACCAGAGCTTTTAGGAGTTTTTTTTGGTCTGTTCTCTGGAGATAGTCTTTTGCACACATCTGGAATGCTGGAGTGTATGCAATATGGAAACTGAAAGAAATGTCAGTGATATGTGAGGCAATAATAAAAATTTGTCAGCTACTGACAAATTTTTTGGTCTGTTCTCTAGAGATAAAGTCTTTTGCACACATCTGGAATGCTGGAGTGTATGCAATATGGAAACTGAAAGAAATCTCAGTGACGTGAGGCAATAACAAAAATTTGTTAGTTACTAGCTCAATAAATAAAGGATTTTTTATTTAATTCTTTCAAAGTTGTGGCACCCATGGCAAGATGATGCTGAAAAGAGAATAATTTGTCAATAATAAATCTCCAGCAATGCAAATCTCTCACCAGACCAAAAAAATGCTTTAAGCAATTTAGGTCATAATTAGGGTTTTCTTCCTCTCCTCTCTCCAAAACAGCAAGCATATAGTAAAACCGTATTATTTCAGCCTTCCTGCTTTATGCAAAATTAAATTCCAGGTGAATTAAAAATCTACATGTGAAAAAGCAAAATTATAAATCTTTTAGAAAAAAATATAAATGAATATATTTATGACTTCAGTGTAGGAAAATATTGCTTTCAAACAAACACAAAAGCTCAACTCATAAAGAAGAAAGATTGATAAACTCAGCTACTGAAAATTCACAAAAAACTTTTATTCAACAAAAGATACACTAAAACAAAGTGGGAAAAAATGTCACATACGGGAAGACCATAATTTCTATGCATAAATCTGGCAAGAGATGAGTATCTAGAACAGAAAAAGAACTCCTTGAAATCAATAAGAAGAAACACATACCAATTAAAAAAAAAAAAAAAAAGAATTAGAATAGGCCATCCTCCCTAAGAGGAAATCTGAATTGCCAAGAAATAAATGTTAAGATGTTATCCCAAGCAATGTGAATTAAATCAGAGCAACTGCAATTGAAACAATGGGATGCCATTTCCTCGTCATTTCCCATCAGACTAGTAAAAATTTAGAAGTATGATAATATCACATATTGGCTAGTATATAGAGAAGTGGGAACTCTCAAATACTTTCCTCACCAAAGGTACATATTCTTGTTAGTAAAGAGTCACAGGTGAAATCTGTGGTCCATGAGACACTTCCGTAGCTTTAGAACTCCATATGATAATCCTCATTTTTGCTTGAGCTAGTTGGACATGATTTCACTTAGTTGCAGCAAAAATGGTGTTAAAACTACAGTTACATTTCAGTTCTTTGCTTGCATTAGTGAATTAACTATTTGTGGAACCTCATAATGACTTTGAATCAATTGTGTTTGATAAGAGTAATGAAAATGGTCTTGTCTGCTTGCTTCTCGAATGTGATTCTTCATTCATGCGTGCATGTGTTTATTCATATTTACTCATCAAACATAACTGCGTGCTCCACTATACTAGAGGCAAAGTAGGAGGAATGCAACTTCCTGGGAGATTTCAGATATAATCTTAAAAAAAATCATTATAAAATTTTAATAAATGGGATGCTTTCCGCTGCAAGAACGAAAAAACTCAATTTGAAGTGGTTGAGACAATAGGGAGACCTGTCATCGGACAGAACTGTAAGTTAGAGGTAGGTAGGGCTGGGTTCAGGAAGATATAAGCAGTCTCTGCTCGGTATCTTGGAAATGTCTGTGACTCTACCTTACATGGACTTTGTCTTCAGGCTTCTCTCCAAGTTCTAAGGTGGCGGTTCCTTCCTCATGTTCCACGAGAGATAGAAAATCTCTCCTGACCTTGGAATAAAATTTCTGCCCTTCATGTGATGAGGTCAGCTTAGGTTACATGTCCATCTTTGGAACATTAACAGAAGCCAGGGAAGACCATGCACTGACTCAGTGTCTGGTAAAGAGCATAGAATTACCAGGTTTGGTTAAGAACAGTGGTTCTCAGACTTTAGTGGGATTCAGAATCACCTGGGGAGCCCCATCCCCAACATTTCTAGGTAACATCGTAGGCTGAGGATAGGATGTAAGAATTTGCATTGCTAACAAGTTCCAGGTAATGCTAAATATGTTTGGGGATACGTGTTGAGAATCACTGGTCTAGGCAAATCATGGTCTATCCCAGGAGCTGAAGATGGGGTCGGCCCCCGAGCCACATGGGCTATATGTGTGAGGGGTGAATATCTACCCAAAGCTGGGAGCTCAGTTCAGAAGGAAGAAGGTTGAAATGAAAGATTGGAAGGCAACCAACAGTGTCTCACATGTTTAAGCAACAACATGATAATGTCTTATAGAGTTTAAAGATGACTGAGGATGCAAAATGCAAGAGTGATCTAAGTTAGGAGGACTTGAGAACATGGTTATAAGAACAAAGAGTTTTCGGTTCAAGATTATGCTATAGTGTAAATAATCAGTGTTTAATCAACAAGGATACAAGATGTAAGGTTTCTAAGGAAGATGAACGTGGAGCTGGATCAAGTCTCTACGTAGAACAGTTGCTCTGCTTTCTGGATCACCTCTTCTGGTTTACGGAGTTATTCTTGTCTCTGCAAGGCTAGTGCATAACTGCTAAGGCAGGGCTACAAAGTGATTTCTTTAAATTCTTCTCAGGATGGTTTTAAATGGGAGTACCTTTTTGCAGGTGAGGATGTGATAATGGGATGTTTAATTCCTCAGTTTTTTTTATCAGTTGTATCTGCACCTATTACCCAAAGCATGTAAAAAAAAAATAAAAAGGTGTTTCCTAAAGTGTGCTTAAAACTCAATGGTGTCAAGAGATGCTATGAGGTACTATGAGAATAAGAATTCTATAAGCAACTAAGTTTAGGAGACTTGAATTTTTCAAGTGTGAAAAGCTTATAAAAGCACTTTACTGGTGAAGCCCAATTAATTTTGATTTAACTCAACATTTCCTAAGGTTATTTGATTACAGAATCCTTTATGCACAACACTTAGTAATATACTGCAGGCTTTCTGTCATGTGGAAGAGACTTCAAGGAATGTTGAACAAAACTACTTTAAAAAAAATGTTTTATTGAAGTATAGTTGATTTACAATGTGTTAATTTCCATTGTACAGCAAAATGACTCAGTTATACATACATATATAGTCTTTTTCATATTCTTTTCCATTATGGTTTATCCACAGGATATTGAATTTAGTTTCCTGTGCTATACAGTAGGACCTTGTTTATCCATTTTCTATATAGTTGTTTGCATCTGCTAATCCCAAACTCCCAATCCATCCCCTACCTCCACCCTCCCCTCCCCCTTGGCAGCCATAAGTCTTGAACAATACTACTTTAAAATACTGTCAAAGAAAATCCCAGTTTCCATGGGTAACCACTCCAGGATTTACCAAACCTCTTTAAAAGCAAATCACTCTGATGGCTAATCGAAGGTACCAGAGTCAAAGTCAATTTCCTGGTTTTTCACACATACCGTGATTAAGCTATGAACAAATGTAATAAAATGATTCTCATATGACCTTTCTAATAATTCCTATTCTGACTACTGCAGTTAAACACAATGAGGGCTGCACAATGCCTTTTACACAAGAGATGATTAAATATGTTTAAAGGTGGTACACAGCTGAGGACACACAAAGCTTTATATGTAATCAATCAAGCATTCTGATTGACTAGGATTTTAGCAATTTGCAGACAACTCCTTCAGGAATCTGAATGAATTATTTCAGGTGCCGAATCACCAATGATGCTTATTTCTAATTTCATTCAGTTCAATTTCCTAAACACTTTTTGGATGGATGCCCATGAGATTTCAGGCTCTGTACTATTTTGAGTTTGATACTTTAATGTTGAAGACTATTAATAATATTTAAGATTTTAAGACAGTTTTCTTTTAATCTTCTGGAACTGCACTCAATAACTTCATTACAGTCTAAATGAATAAAAAACTAGTAATGCTATGGTTTCATGACAAATCTCATTCAATACTGCCTTTACTCATATTTTACTTATTTCCAAAGCCATTTCAAGAGGCATCTCATTAGGTGCAGTCTAAGAGCCCCTCCTTTCCACTAATCTCCCTTTGAGGCCTGTATAATGTTAGGGAAACTACTGTAGGGCCCCAACATTTTCCCCCAAAGTGTTTACTTTCTTTTTTAAAAAGTAGTTTCTTCGTTTCCTTTGCTTGTCCATAATTGGTCCATGAAGCCTTGTAATTGTGTAAATGCATAGAGCAAAAATTATGATAAAAATACGGACTTAAATTGAAAGCAGTTAGTTATCAAAGACAAAAGGGTGCAGGCTTCTGCACCAGAATGAATTTGCTCAATATTGACATAGTGAATTGTCCTGAGGAGATTAAACCCCAACTCGAAAAGCAGGCAGAGGAACAGTGAGTGACAGGGGCTTTATGGGGGGGCAGTGCCTCCCAGGGGGAGAGTTCATCTTCTTCCTCAAAGAGACGCCTTCAGGGATCATGTAACTTGAATTCC
Organism: Hippopotamus amphibius kiboko; assembly: GCF_030028045.1. Lineage (NCBI taxonomy): Eukaryota > Metazoa > Chordata > Mammalia > Artiodactyla > Hippopotamidae > Hippopotamus > Hippopotamus amphibius. The sequence continues at coordinate 99,335,523 of NC_080196.1, forward strand.
CTGTGAATTCAGTGTCATCTTAGCTTGACCAGCTCTGGAAGAACATATTAACCTCCGCTTGTGATTTTCAGAAAACCATTCTAATTTAGCAAGTAATTAAGGGTCACATGCAGGATAAAGAGCTAGATAATCTTGGATTACCCACAGGAAGCTTTGTCTCCAAGGCAACCCCCGATGGAGGGGCTGTTAATTCGAAGGCCAGTCGGTTAATGAACTGGGAATGGTAACTGGCTCTCAGACCCGGCCAAACCAGGGAAATGGAAATAACAATTATATTGCTCTTGAATGATTCAGTGATAGAAAATAAATGCTTCAAAAGCCAGTGGAGGCAAAACATTTTGAGAAAGGATATAATTGTCACTATTCTGCTAGACCAAGCTTACAGATCTAAAATTAGCTTATCTCGAATTCAAGCTATGTCAATCTTTATTTATGAATTTTAGCCTCATCTCCAGCTGAATCCTCTGGTTTCAGTGCGTCCTATGACCTAATTACCCCACAGCCTTGTTTCTCCAGAGGGGCAGCCTTAGTAACCAGACCAGGCTGGGAGAGTGGCCCAAGGGACCTTTGGAAGAAGAGACAAAAGTGGCATTGTTCATCAGAGTCTTTGATATCTCACGCTGGGCTAAAAAATAAGATAAAGTTGCACAGATAAGCACCCTGGGAGGATTTTTAGGCCAGGTTGGTAAAGGTGGAAGGGAAGTAGGCAGCCGACCTAATGAGAGAGGCTGGGATAAGATAAGGAGAAAAACAAAGGCAGCCTCACTCAGAAAACTCAGAGGGACAGGGCGGAAAATTCAAGCACCCTGGCTGATTCCTTAAGGGCTTCTCTCTTTTTTTTGCCCCCAGTGGCCAAGTTTGGGTCTTACATTCTCCATGAAGCTTTCAACAACTCTTGAGCCCTTATTTATTTCCCTTCTCTGAACGCTTAGTGAACCACATTTCACAGTCAACTGTATGTGCTGTTTCAAGGCTTAGTAACAGTTTCACCTGCCCAGATTTTGTGTCTCTTGGCTTGTAAGTCATAGTATATTTATTCAGTATTCTGTAAACATTTACTGAGACTCAAGTGTGAGGTGGGCACCGTGCTAGATGCTGGCGATAGATGAGTAAAATATGGTATCTGTCAGCAGGAGCTCACAGTGAAGTGAGTGAAGGAGGCAGGTGAGCGAGTAGAAATGTGTTGTAAACTCTGAGAGGGATGTAAACACAGCTGGACATGCCTCTGGAGCCGTATTTACTTGGATGTTCAGTAACAAGAAAGAGAGCTAGTAACATGAAAGATGATTTATCACCAAGGCCTGTGGCGGTTGATGACAACACCATGAAGAAACGTCTTTAGGACGTACTGGCAGTGAAAACTTTTAGTTCATAATCACCAAGTCAACAGACAGATGAAAAGCAGAAAGTAGAGAACTTCTGGGTTAAGGTAGAAAAGGGTAAGGAGCAAGGAAGATATTCTGGTGAAGATTTACTGCAACCTTCTCACCAGGAGTATAAGACCAGCATGGTGTGTTTTCAGAATCTGCTGAGGTATACATCCTGTGGAGCTAATTCTTCCATCAAGACAGATTAGAGTGTGTGAGAGAGGAAAGTGAACCCAAACTGATCAGATGTAGATGACAGGAAATGGAAAGAGAGAGAATTCACTTTAAATGTGACACTGAATTGGAAAAGGGCAGGTTTCATAGTGATACGGAACTAGTCTGAACTAGTCTTAGGATTCCATGAAACAGATGTAAAGGCTGATGGGATTTTTGAAGATTGCATGTTTATGTAGGAAACTGTTTTAATGATAAAACGATGAAGGACCAGTTCTGACCAAAAATAAGAAAGGCAAAAGGACACCTGTGGAAATTCCTTGGCAGTGCAGTGGTTAGTACTCAGTGCTTTCACTGCCGGGGCCCGGGTTCAGTCTCTAGTTGGGGAAATAAGATCCCACAAACCTTGCTGTGCAGCTGAAAAAAAAAAAAAAAGGAAAAAAAAGGAAACATATTTGATAGAATAAAGCTCAGAATGTCAGAATGCTCTGGGGAGGCGCGACCCAATTAAGATCACTGAGGGAGAAGCAGGGCCCCAAAGAAGGGCTGAAGAAATTCGGAGTCTTCAGGCCCAAAGGCAAGAAAGAGAAAACGAGATGTCAGCTCTACGAAGGGAAATTGAAAACGCTTCCTTGTATAGTGAAGGCGCTCTAGTGGGGAAAATGTGCTGCTTTATTAGATGGGCCACAGGAAGCTCAGACTGGAAAGAGATGACTCAGCTGAGATTTTCACACAGCTGCATGAGTTTACAAAGGGAAATGAAACAGGCAGAGGTAAGGGGGCATGTTATTTTCCTTTCTCCAAGTATTTATAAACAGATATAAAAGCACTGAGGTGGGAAGGGAAGGGAGAGTAGAGACAATGAATAAGGCAATTGGGAGGTGCAGTCAGTCCTCCACGTCCATGGGTTCCGCATCCTCCAGTTCAACCAACTGCAGATCAAAAAAATGTTTAAGGAAAAAAATTCTAGAACATTCCAAAAAGCAAAATTTGAATTTGCTGCTCGCTGGCAACTATTTACATAACATTTACATTGTATTTACCACTGTTTACGTAGCATTTAAATTGTATTAGGTATTGTAAATAATCTAGAGATGATTTAAAGTACATGGGAGGATGTAGGTTATATGCAAGTGCTATGCCATCTTTCACAAGGGATTTGAGCATGCTTGGATTTTGGTGTCTGGGGGGGTCTTGGAAGCAATCCCCCTCAGATACCCAGGGACAACTGTAGAGATAAACTGAAGCTATTTGACTGTTTAAATGATCTGGAAGTATGCAGGAAGACCCTCCATACCTGTAATTGTGGTAATAATTTATAACCTGCTCTGGGTTAAATTTCAGATGTGCATAGCCATATCTGAAAACCAGGAAGATGTGCAAGAAAGGCCTAAAAGTGTAACCAGCCCTTTCATTCATGCAATAAGCATTCACTGTGCACCTATATGTGTGAGCACAGCTCTAAGTATTAGGGAGAGAACAATGAACCAGACAGAGGAGGCCTTGATCTCATTGAGTTTTACACACTAGTCTGGGGAGAGACACAATAAAACTATCAACAGATGTTTAAAAAAGAAAATTTCAAATAGTGGTATTGATAAATACTGCAAAAACAAGTGTTGAGCGTGTGACTGGTGGAGCTGGGTGGGCAGGGTGACCTGGTGCTTTAGGTAGACAGCTCTGGGAGGGCCTCTCTGACCAGAGGCCTGAGGAATAGAGAGGCAGTCAGGTGAGGATCAGGGCAGAGTGTCCCAGGCAGAGGGGGCAGAAAGCACAAAGTCCCTGCATCAGGAAAGGAAGCCCAGAATGACTGGAGTGGGTCAGAAGTTGGAGAATGGTGGAGAGGAGGCTGGAAGGATTACAGGGGCTTTCTGAACATGGTGAGGACTTTAAATTTTACTCTAGTCACAGATGGCAGTGACTGGAGAGTTTCCAGCAAGTGACTACTGTCATCTTTCTCTGTGATCTTTGTCAGTAAATAAATCTCATGGACCAGAAACACCAGAGGTATCTGGGAGTTTGTTAGAATACAGGATCTCAGATCCCACTCCAGACCGACTGAATCAGAATCTGTAGTTTAACAAGATCCAAGTGATGCATGTGTATGTGAAACTTTGAGAAGCACTGCTATAACCATATTTGTGTTTTTAAAAGACTCTAAGGAAAACCTACCAAGATAGTTATAATTTTCTTAAAAAAGGAAAGTGTTGGTGAGAATGTGGAGAAATTGGAACCCTTATACATTGCTGGTGGGAATGTAAAATGCTGCAGCCGTATTGCAGTCAAACATTTTGACTGTTCCTCAATAACTTAAATATAAGTTACCATATGACCCAGAAATTCCACTCCTGGGTAAATACCCCAAAGAACTGAGAATGGGGGTTTGAAGAAAAACTTGTACATGAACCTTCATAGCAGCACTAGTCACAACAGCCAAAAAGTGGAAACAAGCCAATGTCCATTAACTGATGATGGATAAACAAAATGTGGTATATCCACATAATGGAATATTATTCAGCCATAAAAGGAACAAAGTACTGTAATATACAAAGTATATACAAAGTACTATAATGTAATAAACCTTAAAAACATGATAAGTGAAAGAAGTCAGACGCTATAGGTCACATATTATGGTTCCATTTAGATGAAATATCCAAAGTAGGCAAATCCACAGAGACAGAATACAGATTGGTGGTTGCCAGGGGAAGGGGAGAAGGCCAATGGAGAGTGAGTGCTTAATGGGTACAGGGTTTCCTTTAGGGGTAATGAAAATGTTCTCCTGGATAGTGGTGATGGTTGTACAACAGTGTAAATGTACTAAATGGCACTAATGGTAAATTTTATGTTGTGTGTGTTGTACTGTAGTTAAAAAAGAAAAGACTGTGAAAATCAAGAGTGGATAACACACCAAATGGTATTTGCTCAAGGGACATTTGTGCATTTAGTGGGTGGTTGATAATTATATTTTAATTTTTTAACATTTTATTAATGACCTGGATAATAACACTTTAAAATCATGTACATTTCTTTGAGAAAATGCTAATAGATCTGTTGAAAGCTAAAAGTAAAATGAACTTGGCTAAATTAGGCCAGAATCAAGTAGAATGCAATTCAGTGAGCTCAAGCATGGAAACTGAACAGTTGCTAAAGGCAGAAAGGTGAAAAAATTACAGAGATTAAAATCCAGGGGTCAGAGAGCACGGCCAGAGGGAGCTCTCTGGACAAAAAGTCAATGTCAGTAACTGGACTGAGGTATCGGGGAACCGCAGATCACATAGAAACCGCTGGGTTCCCTTGCCATTCCCTTCAGCATCTCTGGGACATGTTCTCAGATTGTGCTTCCAACTCTGGGGTTTGCACCTGGTAAATTGGGAAACAAAGGAGAACCATGAATTGGTTAGATTTAGATTATGAACACCTATGAAGGGAAGTTACTGCGTATCATTCATTTGTCTCCCCCTCCTTCTCCCTCCAACTTCTGTCCTGTCTCCTGGTCACCTACCACCACTCATGTCCTGAGAGGCAGTAAAGCCTGAGATCTCTGGGTCTGGAGTGGAGTCTTGAATCATGCCACCACCAATTATTGTGTGTGATACCAGGCAGGTCACTTAACCTTTTGTGTTTCTGTCTTCTCATCTGTAAAATGGGGATAATGATTCAGAGTTGTGAGGATTAACTGAGTGAATACCCGGTAAAGATACAGAGCCATGCTTGGAACCTAGGAGTTCCTCAGTCCCATTAACTGCTATTATAGTTACTCTGCTGGGCACTGGGATTATGGAGAGAATAAGATGTTCTCCCTGTTATGGCAGAGTTCGTGTCTGCTGGGGAATCGGCTACAACACTGCCTGGCAAACATGAAGGAAGAGGTGGGCACACAGTGCTTTGGGTCCCAGAAGGACTTTAATAATTCTGCCCAGGAAGAAGTATGAGGGATCAAAGACGGGGGGGCATATGAATAGATCAGGAGAAGGATGACAGTCATCATAGCCAAAGGGAACCGTATGTGCAGACATACGAGGTCCCCAAGACCTGGCTCCCTTGAGGAGCTATGACTGGTTCAGTGCAGCTGACCTAGGGTGTGAGGAAGGGATCCCTGGCAGATGTGCTGGAAAGGCAGCTCTCCCAGCTTCTGGAGGTTGCTGGTAATTCTCTACATTTCTTGGCTGTGGATACATCATCACTCCAATTTTCGTCTTTGTGTTCACGTGGTCATCTTCCCTCTGTGTTTCTGTGTCTAAATTTTCTTCTTCATGTAAGGACGCTAGTCACTGATCAAGGTCTACTCTAATACAGTATGACCCCCTCTTAACTAATTATGCTGGCAAAGACCCTATTTCCAAATCAGGTCACATTCATAGGTACCAGGGGTTAGGACTAGAACATATCATGTGGAGGGATCCAATTCAACCCACAAAAGGGCCGTCCAATTGGAGCAGAGGAGAGATGCACACAAATATTCATGGATCACTCTGGAGGGCTGAGGTGGGGAGACTGGAGGACCATGAGATGCTGGAGGATTAGTTAGGAATTTACTGCAATACAGTAAGTGAGAACAGCTGAGGCCTGGCCAAAGGCCATGTCTGAGAATGGTGAGCCATCAAAAACACTGGCCGACCCAGTTGGAACTTTTGGCAACAAGAGTTCACAGGCGGTGGGGAATGTGTTCTTCCACGAGAAGCTATAACATCTGGTTCTGACGTTTAGTGATCATTACCTACAGCCATTAGGAAATGGCTTCATTAGGTTTGATAAGATGCTGATATTCTAATTCCATCATCTCTTCTTCATTTATCAGTTGGATGTTTCTATGAAAGGAAATATCTCATTAACTATTTACTTTGATCTACGATTCTTACAAGGGCAGGAAAAATGCTTGATTCTTTCCTTTTTTTTTTTAAACTATTTTCAAACTAAATAGTTCCCAGACATCCTCCAAAAATGACCTCTATCTTTTTGTTGTTGTTGGCCATCACTGTTTTTCTGTTTGTTTGTTATCATTTTGAACTCAAGGATTTTTGACATATTTGATGTGTTTCATTTTATTTTCTTTTTAAACATATTTGATATGTCTTCATCCACTTCAGTTATTACCCTTAATGATGCTCAAATCATTCCGCTGCCTCCTGAGTTCTGTTGATACAGTCCCAATAATCTTTGTTAGTTTTCTTGGTTTCTGAAATTTTTTGAACTTTCCCAATCATGGAGTCTTAATTTGCATTTCTTTTATTAGTAGTAACGTATGGGATCTTTTCATGTATTTAATTGGGTGTGTTTTGAGTTTGCAGCTAACCAATACATGGACCAGGCAGGTGGTGGGGTGTTCTGAAGAGCAGTGAATTGTAAACCAGGAGCCCTGTTCTCTAATCTTGGCATTGGCATGACCTATACGGAAGTCACTTATCTTTTAGGATCACTTCATCCTTATCAGATTGGTGGGGGGTGGGGGGCGCCTCTACAGTCTTTGAATGTCCCTCTCAATCTGAAATGCTGAGATCTTAATTCCTGGCTCTCATGTGCCCCAGAAATCGTCTAAAGATGTTTATCCAATAAAGTCAGTAGGGTAATTGTATTACAAAGTTCAATTTAATTTCTGTCTGGGCAAGTTATTTTACCAAATTCATTTGTAGAACAACAACAACAAAAATTGTTAGATCACATGTTCTGGTTTTTAAAATTATTATTAAAAAATATGGTCCCTGAATTGGTAGATGCTGCATTGATGGACCCTCCTGCTTGCTCTTTCAGAAGCTGCAGCCAACTGGCAAATAGCTTGTCCAGCCTCCTGCTGAAGCGTCTGCTGAGGCTCTGCAGATTGCTGTGCGCCACTCCTCCTCCCCCAGCCCAGTCGCCCTCCATCCTCAGGCTGCTCATTAACTCATTAGAAGCTGCTTTGATAGCAGCTGTGGGGGAGGGTCTGCTGTCTGTAGCTCAGGGTTTTCGAAGCACCTGCCTCAGCGTCACCTGGAGACCTTGGTAAATGACTGTCTCCTACAACATCCACCTACTAGGGCATCACACACGGTGATTTTCTTCCATAGCATTTATCACAGCATCAGGAATCAAAGTACTGCTTGTGCAAATTTTTGTATAATGCCTGCGTCCCTCGCTGGATGAAAAGCTCCACGGGGGCAGGCTGTGTCAGAGTTTGCTTCCCTTCCTGTCGCCAGCACTCAGCTTGGGGTATGGTGCTTTGCAGGCATCCCAGTATTGGCTGGTTGCTGAATGCATGGGTGCCTGAGTGACCAAATAAATCAATTTGATGGAGAGCCATCCAGACACACAGAGACTTCCCTCTTGATGTACAGATTGTCCATGTAAAATGAAAGAAGGGTTTTCCCCCAAATTGGGGCCGACACGTAGGTCTAGGTGCCAGTATACGTGTATAAATGCATGTGTGTGTATACAAAGGAGGAGCTTCAGAGGAGGCGGCTGGCCCGCTCCTGGTCCTGTGAGGCTGCATGTTATTAGGGGAAGAAAGCACCGAGCTGGGAGGTCGAAGATCTGGAGTCTGGTGCCACTCCTGGGGACCTATTTGTGAGCACACCACGTCTTCATCTGCAGAACTGTGGCACCTGTGGGGATCCTTTTAGTGCTGTGAGCCTCTGATTGTGCATGTGAGGAATGCTGTCTCACCAAACAAGAGCCAAGATGCTGGCAGGCCGCCCTCCCAGCCCATTAACGACGTAAAGGATGTTCACTCAAAATACCTCATCCTAAACCAAACACTTCCTCAGCTTTCAAACCAAATGCTGCATCTCTTTCTTTGCACATCATTTTTGCCTTTTGGGACTTTGCTTGCCAGGTTTTCCTCTCTCATTCTCAGTCTCCTTGTGTCAGCTTTAAATTACTGACTCCAAACTGCACTGTCAGGCACTGTTCCAAGCACTTGACATATATCCACTCATTTCACAAAGATAGAATGCAGTCCCACAAGGTTCTGCACATGTATTTACAGGCCGACCTGAGGCATGTCAGTTTCGCATGTCGTTGGTTGATAGGCTCTGATGTGGCTGGATTGTATATTACAGCAACTGTTCTGCAAAGGTGACTTAAGCACTTGAATACTTAGGTGGGAACGGAAGACGTACAGCAGGGTCACTGCCTTACAGTCAGTTAAATGTGTCAGGAAATGAACCTTCAAGAAATGTTTGCCAACAATAGGAGATCATATATGAAGTCCCAAATCCCTTGGCATACTTTATAAGTCCCCCAAGCAGTCAGGGAAGGGGGGGTTGAATGGGGAGCTTGTGTAATACACGCGCTTGATGCTTATCTGAGTCTCTGTGGCGTCCTTACTTTCAGTGGGGTCCTGTGACACAGCAAGAGCAGACAAGCCAGATACGGTGCCCTCAAGAAGGTATTTCTGGAAGAACACGCTTCCACGGCATCTTCTCTCCTCCCTGCCACTCCCTCCGTTCTGATTTCTTTGCTACGTAAAAACATTAAACGACATTACCTTAAATGAAGATATTAAAGTGCTATTTTTCTTATGATAAAAGTGATGCAGGCTCATTCTAAAGATTTGGAAAGCATAAGGGAAAAGCCAGAAAAAAAAAAGAAAGATCAGAACGCATCCAACTCTCAGAGGTACGGTAGGTAAGTTAATTCTGCCTTCTTTTTCCCAAGTCATATTCCTTAAAGATATTTTCCTAACCACATTTCACTCTATGCCTGTGATATAGAGGAAGGTCCGAGATGAAGGGTCCTCTCCGCAGCCAGAAGAAATGGCAAGTCTCATCCAATGGGCTCGAGAAAAACTTTTGCTTTGAGAGGAGGGATGAAGGTCAGATAATGGAGGTCTGTCTCCATACACGTCTCTCTCTACAGTTTTCAAAGGGACTCAGAATTGGAACATAAAGGTTTTAGCTTGAATTCAGGAATTAAAGGGCAGGAACAGCCAGACTAACCAGATTATTCCCTTTCTAGGGGACTAACATGTGAAGATGCTTTGGAAAGATTTTTACATAAAATATCTTGGTTGCTCCCCTTTCTTTCCCATCAGACCTTTCCCTTTCACCCTCCTAGATCCACACAAACGACAGCTTTATTTTTTGTCAAGCTATACTTTATAAGTTTTCTTTCTTTTCTTTTCTTTTTTCTTTTTCTTTTTTTTTTTTTTTGTCTCATTAACTCCACTCCCTCAGTCTCCCCAGATTTTCCAATGATTAAAGTAGTGGACTTTTAAAAAAGGCCTCCAATTAGCACCTCATCAGCTCCAATTAGAGGAGACAAAAGCCGTGTAAAGATAACTCAATGAGAGAGGCCCGTACAACCTCATGTAATCACTTAAGACAAGCATCGGGCATTCTCTTTGCTTACTGCGCTGGGCCTATTCACCTTTCTTTCTTCCTTTTGGATGCATTTAAGACTGTTTTGCTGGGAAGACAGGCCTCCCAGGAGTCTCATAATTCCTCATTCAGAGGCTACCTGTTTACAGCTCACAGAGCCCAAGGACCTAAACAATCCTATATTGTCTGCCTACTGCTTCCTTAAACTTCAGCATCCCTAATGGCCAGTTCTCTGTGACCGCAGCATCAGTTAAAGGCTGGCTTTATACTCACTGAGTGTTCGCCTTGTACTGTCTTCTAATTATACAGGAGGGCAACAATGTATTTTTTTTTTCAATGAGAGTTCTTTGGAGCAGTTAATTTGGTGCCTGTACTAAATGCCCCCAAACATTAATTAGGGTGGAAGGAACCCTAATTTCCTCTGCAGCCTTCAGCTTTCCCCTCTACTTACTTCCCTTGTATTCACATAGGCCTGGATGAGTCTCCATAATGAAATTACCTCATTAATGCCTTTATTCTTCACAGTAACTCATTCAAAACCGACCATTTAGCTTTAATTTAATGCTGTCAAAAGGAAAAAGGTGCATTCATGGCTTTGATTAGCAAAAAATTTCCCCCCCTAAGGGGCGGACAGATTTAAATTATGAAGATGGTAAGTAGTAAGTTATAATTGGGCACAAGCAGCACTTCAGGGAAGCTTAAATGCTTTCAAAGCCGGGCCTGGCCGGTCTGCAGACTATTAACTGTGTCCAGTGCCTTGTTCTCACTATTTGAATTGATGGCAACTTAACTATAAAAAAGAAAATGGGGTTTAATTTTTGTTTAATACACAGTGGGGTTGTATTTACCCACAGAGCAATAGCTTTTCGATGAGCTCAGCCTTTGTTCTCCTAATAATTTATTATCCGTGCTTTCTAACATGAGTTTTGAAGGCGCCGTGCATGTCCCTGTTTCTAGGCGAAAATAAACCCTTAAGTGCACAGACTGAGCAAGCGGGTTGTTGACCTAACACCTCAGCTAGGGCAGCGCCAGATACGTGAGCTCTGGTAATATGTTTCCTGATGATTTTTTAAGTTACAGCACTTTGTGGATTTACCCTTAAAAAAAGTCGTTCCTAGGTGTTTTCTTATTTGATGCAAGGATCGTGTGAAGTAAGATTTAGATATTAAGCGCTCGGTGGAAAAGCAGAGGTTTGGGGAGTCTGAGGGATTTACTCAGAAATCATGGTTAGTGGCAAGTGCAGGACCAGAAGCCACTGTATCGCAAGCTTGGGGTAACACACAACACTCGATTTTGAGGACAGAGCTGCTTTTTTTGTAACATCCAGAGCATCAAGTATGTTTACATTGGCTCAATCTCAAGATAGTCTACTTAACCACGCAATACTATCTTAGCTACTATATATATATATATATAATATATAGACTATGTATATATATATACACACACACACACACACACACACGTTTGTGTGTGTGTATGTGTATCTGTAGGTATATATGTTGTATCAATCACATAAACACATGGTTCGTTGCATGTCAGTGAATCACAGATGGATGGAGAGGGTCTTTCTGGATGCAAAGTAGTGTTCAATCATTAAGCACAAGCAATGAGAGAGAGAGAGACCCAAGCATGACCATGTAGCTTGTTCTTTCAAAACCTGAAATTATGTGATACAATCATCAAAACAATATAGAGGCTCAATGGAAAGTGTGGGACTTGGGGTCCAATCTGCTTTAAAAACCTCACCTCAACCATGAACAGGTTGCTTCTATTTTCTCAATCTGAGTTAACTCACTTGTTCAGTGAGGATAGTAAAACCCATCTGTGAAGATCAGGAAACACACGAAAAGAGTAGACATTAATACAAGTGGCTTGCAAGTTTCAGGAAGTAATCATTGGGAGGAAAAACTTTTCCTCTGTCCTCTTAGATGCTGTGCTTGAGGCCTGCAAATAAAACTGACAGCTGCTAGATTAACAATAGAAAAGACAGATTTCTGTTCACAGAAAAATGTGACTCAAGGAAGAATCTGGGGCTTATATACCATTTTAATAGGGGATGAGGAGGGGCACTTCTGGGAAAACAAATGACTTCTTAGAAATAGGGTGAAAGGGCAGCAAGGACAGGGAGAAAGGGCATTTAAGAAGAGCAAAAGACTTTTTGGAAATATAAATGGACCCTTGGGAGAATAGAAGGGCGATATGATAGTTTTGTGGCATGCCTGTTTGGATGTGGTGCCAACTCTTCCTTTCCAAGAAGAGATTAGATTTGCTCCAGGGAAGAGAATTTATGACCGTTGAGTGCTTTTAGGTAGATAAGGGGTTTCAGGAAGTTGAATGCTTTCAGCTCAAAATAATTTTTATGCCATGGTGGCTTATTCTGGACCTCTTATTCTGAATCCCTTTTCCTTATAGGAAAAAATGGTATTAATAATAACTATTTATTGACCCAAACAAAATGCCTTCCATACCGTAGTAAAGTCCCAAGATGCATCAATTCATATATTTTTGCACTAATTCATATATTTAATAGTTACGGTTTATAAGATATTTTAAGTGATAACTATTTTAAAACCACTAGATATTAAGCATGCCATTATAATACTTTATGCGTTTCTTGAGATTATAAAATATTTGGGCAACAAACATCAAATACAAGTAGTTCTGACCTTGTAGAATATACCAAGAATTGGGAAAAATTTTATTTTCTACATCAAGTCTATGTAACTCTATCAGGATAATTTGCACTTGTGAGGACCGATTTTTTCTGGCCTTCAGTTATAATTCATCAGGCTTGGTCATTGTTGAAATGGCCACTGTACGTTCTTGATCAAGACCCTATTTTCTTAATTTGCAAACATGAAACACTCAGGTTTTGGAATAGCTGGGGGATGAACACCAGATCTTTTATGCTAACTTCTCAGGAAAAGTTTCATCCATGTTAACGACTGAATCTTTACTTAAATCGGCAGAGTGGCTGCTCCTTCCCTATTTATGGGTCTGTGTGTGTGTGTGTATATTGAGTGTGATATTGAAAAAGGTTAGACCTCAGCTGACTTGAATTGTGAGCCTTTCTGTCATCCTGACATGTCAGATGCAGTGATGTGGACAACACACCTTATTAAATGTAGTATTATTTGTCACGAGCACATCCTGGAGCCCTGCTCCCCTTTCCCTTACTCCAATAGTGCAGTTTTCAGACTTGACCTTGGGCTTTTGATACTAAAAGAGAAGGATTTGTGAAGAATCTTTTAAGGCACTTCCTCTTAATTTAGGACTTTCTGTTGTCACATCACTAATGTCAATAAATTATTATACAGTGTGATCTAGTTCTAGAATTAGAAACATATTAGCAATGCATCCCACATACGATTCCAAATTGCTTGAAGGTCATTGGAAAATAGGCACTTGAAGGTCATTGGAAAATAAATTATGGAGTGACTGATATTCCCCCCAAAAAGATATGCTGAAGTCCTCAACTTCAGTATCTGGGAACGTGACCTTATTTGGAAATAGGGTCATTGCAGATGTAATTAGTCAAGATGAGGTCATACTGGAATACAGTGGACCTTAATCCAATATGACTGGTGTCCTTATAAAAAGGGGACAACTGGACACAGAGACAGACATACACAGAGCGAAGATGATGTGAAGACACAAGGAGGACGCCACGAGAAGATAGAGGGTTGGAGTGATGCAGCTCCAAGCATCAAAGCTTGCTGGCAAATAACCAGAAGCTAGGAAAGGGGCCTGAGACTGCTTCCCCATAGCCTTCAGAGGGAGCATGGCCCTGCCAGTACCTCGATTTTGGACTTCTGGCTCCAGAACTGTGAGCTAATAAGTTTCTGCTTTATAAGCCACCAGTTTTGTAGTGCTTTGTTATGGCAGCTCTGGGAAACTGATAGACTACGATACAAACATTTTTAGAATGATTTTTAACCTCATGATAAGTAACAGGCTTTACTGCTATGTCATCATGATTATTAGTGATAGTAATTTATTGTATAAATTATGTTAATATGCTCTTATTAGAGCAATATTTATTTTCATTTATGTAATCCTTTTCCTCTGAAGATCTTCAAGCCATAAGTTTGATCATTGCTAGATATTTGTTGGAAAAAAAATATTTCTGAGGCACTCCTCTGACACTCTCCCCTTCCTTGCCCCCCGAATCAAATGTCATATGTACAGCCTCCTTCAATGTCTTGTCTTTTCTCTGTGCTGTTCTTGACCACTGAGAATCAGGTGTCAAGGTGACCTTCTCACCAACAGGAAGTTATTTTCATCTTTCATTGTTAAAATGAAGATGATATATATACGTTTCAAACATTATAGGAGAAACTATATATTTATAAGCATTGACAAAACTAGGAACCAAGGAGTAAGTGAAACTTCTCCATAAGTAAGTTGAGAAACAGAGTTGAAAGTGTCTAGTTCAATGGCTGGGACATAGCAAGTGCTTAATAAATACTCACTTTCACCCTTCCCTCTCATCTGTTATACAGCAGGGTGTTGCAATCGTGGAACAGAAACAAAAGTCAGGCAGCAAATCTACTTATAATCAAAAAGCTATTTAGGAGGTGCTTAAACACATGGGTAAATTCTTTAGACAAATTTAAAATACAGGTGGTGTAAGCTTGTGGGTATATCAGAGCCAGGAGTTTCAAACAATACTTTAAAAACCTTAGGTTAGGGACTTCCCTGTTGGTGCAGTGGGTAAGATGCCACACTCCCAAAGAAGGGGGCTTGGGTTCCATCTCTGGTTGGGGAACTAGATCCCACATGCATGATGCAACTAAGAAATCCACATACCACAGCTAAGAAGTCTGCATGCTGCTACTAAACGATCCCGCATACCGCAACTAAAACCCGACACAGCCAAAATAAATAAGTAAATAAATATTTTTAAAAATTTATAAAAAACATAGGTGAGACATACCCAGTGCATGTGGATGTGGCCTCTTCTGGCTCTGAATACCTATGTTGCCATGTTGTTTCTTTAAACACAATCTGCCTTGGATCCTATTTGTTTATGTCCAAGAATGATCTCCTTTACCAGGCTGTAAGCTCCTAGAGGGCAGGAGTCATTTTATTCATATTTTGTTTGGTCTGTAGTGACCTCGTTTTGTATCCCGCTCCAAGCACTCTCCTGCCTACCTTTTCTATGCTGTTTACATGTCTATCTTCTCTAACAAGCTATGAACCCCTTAAGAGCAAGTGTAAACACACAGGTACGTTCTTATTACCATGTCCTGCTCTGGGGCACTGGCCAAATTCATGTCCACTTCAAAGCCACTCTTGTTTTTGGCCAGATCCTCCTGGACCTGTGCTGGTTTCCTCCTTTGGGTCAGAGCCAGAAATGCTGACTCCATGATTTTATTGCACACGAAGTGTTTCCATGCCGTAACTCAGCACTAGGTATGTTGTAGATCAGTATATAATTGTATGAATTACGGTTTAGCATATTAGAGTTATCAGTTGTGCAGCCCTGTGACATTTGATTTCATGAAAGGTCAGTTTGTATATGGAGAACACTGCTGTGGTTGTATGGCAGTGTCGAGAATGAGAGTAATTGAGGGCAAGTGGTATATACAGCTTTATTGCGTTTCTTCTGTCTTCATCTAAACAATGAAAATAAAAATGCTAGCCACCATTTAAAAAGCACCATATTTATTTCACAGAGGATACTTTTCCAATGAGTACATAAAATGGTGAGCCTTCAGGGGTATCCATCTCCTTTGATTGAAACTGGCTCATTTGATTCATACTAGACTGAGAACATGGAGACACTTTGTAATTACGCCCTGGAAAGCACACAACTTCATTTTCTTCACTGTGACTGCATTGGAAGGAACCCTGAACAGACCCCCTTCTCTCCCCTCCCTTTCTTGCTTGTTGCATCTGGTCAATTCTAACAAACATTCCTAATGACCAGGCTGTATCGGCATTACCTAGTCAAGTAGCCCATTCAGTTTGCTCAAAAGAGCACAGGCATAATCAAGCCTTTGGCTGAATGCACAGTTCACACTGAATAGGGCAAATATTTGGATTCAAGTATAGGTCAGCAGCAACCAATTGAAATATTGATAAAGGAAGCCTGTGGGAACTAAATGTACATAAAAGAAGGAAAAAAGGGAAGAGAAAAAAGGAGGTCCTTAAGGGGTGAGCCAGGGCAACAAGACCACATGAGCGATTTCTCTCTTCTACAAGGCAGTAGGTGGCTTAGCTCAGGGGGTTAGCAAAGCCATCACTGACAGCCTGTTATTCTAGCGTCAGAAAGCGGTACGTTCAAACTGTTTTGTTTGGTTCCAAAGTGGAATTCATAATTTCCTACGAAAGTGCTATGAAACTTTCTAATAAGAACCCTCCCGCCCCGCCCACATCCCTTTATTAAGAGAATTAGGCTGGAGTCTCTTTGTGGTTTTTTATATTGTCCTGTTCAGCCATCAGATCGCACTTGGGTAGGTTGTATTGACTTGAAACCACTCGAGAGCACCGAGGCTCCCCTGGTAACCTCCTTGGCTCCAACCCCCAGCATCCACTCACCCGTGACGCTCGGCAAGTCCAGACCTCTGTGGCCCAAAGTAAACGTTTGCCACACTCACAGCCCATGCATAATGCCTTGCTTTATGGATGGTTTAATTCTCAAACATCCACTCTGCATGTGGGCATTAATGTGCCCCAGTGCCACACTTAGCCGCATCCTCTTCCTCCTAAAAGGGTCAGAAATCCCAGTCTCCGACTTCACCAGAATACTTAGCTTTCTTTGCATCCCCCCAGACTCCTCTGAAGGTCCAGCCCAATTTCCCCCAAGCTCTTCTTTGAAAACCTCCAGGGAGCTGTGATTGGGCAAAGAGCCCTCTGCTGTTCCTACCGTCTTGCTCCCCCTGCCCTTGGAATTGCAGTGGCCAACGGGGTAAAACTCGGTGCTCCCGGCACTCAGAGCTTGGCTGAACTTGGTGGGTGGAAAGAATCATCTGACCTCCAGGGTTCACCTGCCTCCAGCCCGCACCTCTGAGGATGGTAATGTGCTTCTCAGAAGAAGGGAACATCTGAGCTGGCTCGGCTGCATGGAGAGCGGGGTAAGGGAAACGACTGAGCCTCACGTCAATTTTAGATGAGACAGAAATCTTGAAACCATTGGAAGGCACACACGGAATATACAACTAACATCTCAGAAATTTCTTCCAAAACCCAGCTATGAAATGTTGGTTTACTTGGCATTCACTTAAGGAGCCCTCTTTATTAAACCTGGAGTTGAATTGGAGCTTATTGGATGAAGACAACTGATTTTTAGAACAAAGATCCATAACATCCTGCAGTGTTACACTGTGCTCAGAATAGTGTTCTGTGAAATTCTGTCCTTTTCTTTTGTTTGTAGCGTGTATGACATTTATCTAATAATCTGAATGTTTAAGTAGACCATCCACACTCAGGTACTTCAGATAACATATTGTTCTGGCCTTATATTCAATGGATAGTTAAATACTAAATATAAGTATCTCACCCCAAACCACAGGCCATTCGATGGAGAGGGTCTGAGTGTTTGCTGTGGGGTGTGCACTTGGACTTCTCACTCAGGAGATTCTTGCTCCCTCCCCACGTGCTTGCACGACATGCATGGCTTGGGCTCCTAGAAGCATGGACAAGAAGATGTGGGTGAGTCAGTGAAACTCATCATCACACCTTGAGAAAGAGGCTAAGTCTGGAATGGAGGTGTAGACTGATGGGTGAGGATACACATGCAGCCATCATGCCTTAGCAAGACTGTTCTGACTGTAGGAGGCAGAACCCAATCAACAAAGAAAGTAATAAAGAGCGGGGCGGGGGGAGTTATTACAAGGACAAAAGAGTGTCTCAAGCGGGAAGAGTAGCTGGGCCTCGCAGGGAAGAGGAACCATGAAAGGCAAAGCCATAAGGAAGGACGTCCCTGGTGGTGCAGTGGTTGAGAATCTGCCTGCCAATGCAGGGGACACAGGTTCGAGCCCTGGTCCAAGAAGATCCCACATGCCACAGAGCAACTAAACCCATGCACCATAACTACTGAGCCTGCGCTCTAGAGCCCTCAAGCCACAACTACTGAGCCCACATGCTGCAACTACTGAACCCACGCGCCTAGAACTCGCACTCCAAAACCAGAGAAGCCACGGCACTGAGAAGCCTGCGCACCAACAATGAAGAGTAGCCCCCGCTTGCCACAACTTGAGAAAGCCCGAGTGCAGCAATGAAGACCCAACACAGCCAAAACAAAACAAAACAAAAAAAATATAAGGAAGTCAGGCAGAGGGTCCTCTGCCAGCCCCACTCCTTCTGGGGTATCATGGACCACAAGCTGCCTCTCCTGTGATCCTGGGATATCAGTGTGACGTCAGAACAGAGACTACACTCATGTTATGCTGATTTCACTTATTTAAGAAAGGGAAAGTACCATATCTTATCAATTCTAAGATGCCTTGAGTTATAAAATCTACATTAAGTATCACTAAAAAAAAAAAAACCCAAAAAACCACCACCCATTAAATCCTGACACCATCTTAACAATAGTCCTTTGCAAGGCATGATTTGATTGTCACTGGCCTCTCATCGCTTTGACACTTCTTTCATCCATTCTGAGGGATTTGGCCCTTTCTTCTGCATTCTGTCGAATTTCTTGGAGCCTTGAAAGCCATCCTTTTGCGTGTATCTCAGTAAACAAAAGGTAACACAGCTTCACTTGCTCGTGCATATCTACAGTTCTTAAATCTTTGACACTGATTAACGAGAAAATATAGACTTGTGGTCATGCTGATATCAAAGAATATTTGCTTTACAAATAGCAAATCCACACCCAGCTATTCTAGTTCTGCGCCTTTTTGTGGACACAATAATTTTTTGTTTCAGTGTCAAATCAGAGTGGAATTTTTTGGAAGCCATCTTAAAGGGCACGTGAGTACCAAGAATGCATAGAACTCACCAGAAGTGATGATGATATGAACAGCGATAAGTAAGTTGGCAGATGCACTGGTGATGAAACATAGGTGAAGACTGTCACCTGGTTGATAGCAATTATAAAATGCTTTTGATTTGTTAAGACACATCCAATTCTGTAGATGTTAAAGTGGGAGATGATGTGCATTTAAGAGTTGATTAGGAGACTTCCCTGGTGGTGCAGTGGTTAAGAATCCGCCTGCCAGTGCAGGGGACATGGGTTTGATCCCTGGTCCGGGAACATCCCACATGCTGCAGAGCAACTAAGCCTGTGCGCCACAACTACTGAGCCTGTGCTCTAGAGCCAGCAAGCCACAACTACTGAGCCCATGAGCCGAAACTAATGAAGCCTGCGCACCTAGAGCTCATGCTCCGCAACAAGGGAAGCCACCGCACTGAGAAGCATGCACACCGCAGCCAAGGGTAGCCCCTGCTTGCCGCAACTAGAGAAAGCCTGTGTGGCAGTGAAGACCCAACACAGCCAAAAAAATAAAAAATAAAAATAAAAAGTTGATTAAATACGGTATTTGCATGATGGATGTTGAGAACAGAGGTCTACAAAGGGGACAATGACCGAGGTTCTTCTAGAACAGAACTTTGCAGTGCCGTGAGGATGCAGCTAGCTGGTAGGGCGTGTCCATTCCTGGCGTTCAGTGTAACCCAGAAGCTTTAACGACCCATCTCCTGTGGGCCTCATGACAAGACCTACAAGTAGACATTAGGACCTGTATTTGCAGTTGAGGAACCAGAGCCTCAGGGAGGCAAAGGGCCTGCCCAGATCACACCATCTGTGCGTGGCAGGGAGAGGTTGTGGAACTTAGATCTGTGCTTTGCTTATACCACCCTGGGGCCATGACAGGGGCTGGTTAAGGGTTTGCAGGCAATTCTGCATGAATGAATTAACCACGCAAAATGGGGTTGGAGTAGGCCTGGCCAGATCAAAATTAGAAACTAATTCTTCCTGCAGCAGAGAGTTGACGTGAACGTAAGTGAGAGCTGAATATTCCCTAGCATGTCTTGGGCAGAGAATACATGAGAGAGACGAGAAACCCTTTGGTTGATCTCTATCCTCGGGGGTCCAGAAATTTATGAGGTATATAGCTATGCAAAATATAGATGTGACATCAAAGTAGGGCATCTATTATTTTGGCAAGGTTCTAAAACCATTCTTAATATTTATGGAATGAAAGGACCTAGCCATGACCCTAAGTTGACCTTCATATACTCTCTCTGTCCTAGGGACATCTTTTTTTCATTATTATCCCACATGTGAAAATTCATGGTAGGCACTTCCTAGGTGGTGTAGTGGGTAAGAATCTGCCTGCCAACGCAGGGGACATGAGTTCGATCCCTGCCCCAGGAAGACACCCCATGCTGTAGAGCAACTAAGCCCGTGAGCCACAACTACTGAGCCTGTGCTCTAGAGCCTGTGAGCCACAACGATTGAGCCCGTGTGCTGCAACTACTGAAGCCCACGTGCCTAGAGCCTGTGCTCCGCAGCAGGGGAGGCCACCACAATGAGGAGCCCACGCACCACAATGAAGAGTAGCCCCTGCTCACCACAACTAGAGAAAGCCCGTGTGCAGCAACAAAGACCCAATGCAGCCAATAAATAAATAAATAAATAAATAAATAAATAAACAAACAAACAAATGTATAAAAAAAATTCATGGTAAGTGCAGTTGTACTCTGTTTAACAAATGTAAAAACCTCTCATGGTCAGGAATAGTTGGCTGGTTAATTGAGAAAGTCCATCAAATCATAGACTTTTAAAACAGTGAACATTTTCATTTAGCTTAAAGCATAAACAGGTATATTCACACCAATCTTATGATGACCGATTGTCTTTTCTTTGCAAAGCCTCCATTGATGAGAGCTCTTTATCACTTGCTTTGCGTTGTCACATCCTTAATGTATTGACGTGATTGCAAGTTTTAGTGTCTTTAAAATGCAGAGACGTTGCAACCACAATAAAAATGTAGAATTATACTATCAATAACTATTAATACGTTCCCCCTAAACTTTCATAGCAATCTTACTCATATCTGATTTGATCAAAAATGTTTTAGCAGCTACTTGTTTTTACCAAGTCTCTTAAATTAGTCACATTTCGTTTTTCATGTACTCATTTGTTCGTAGATTTAGTCAATATTTCATCAGCTACATTATTATGCCAACAGGTACTTGGGATTACACTTGCTACATGACATGACAGCTCTCAGCCAGTCCTGGCTTCTCCCCCAATTCCTCTCACAGCCTTTCCTCTAATAGAATCCATGCCCATCAAATTCCATCCTTGCATCTGCTTCTCAGAAGACCCCTAACTGACACAGCACATACTGCATTTATTGTAGGAACAAAATGATTGTCGTAGAAAAATTAATAACTAAAACAAAAAATCAATTAAGCTTTCAGGAGATTTCCTGAAATCAGAATCCACATTAAACACAATCTATATAGGCACCTTTAGTGGTGAGAACTGTTCAGAAAGAGGAGCTTGAAAGTTGCAGTATTCTTAATTAAAACAAAAGCTCACTTCTCTAGTATGGACTATTGGTTAAGCCAGGAAACTGACGTGTGTTTACTAAGTGCATTACTCTTAATGTAGACATACAACCCCATTATGGGAAATAGGAAAAACGAGGAAAGAAAAAGAAATCTTGCCTACTAACTAAACCATCGTTATTTTGGCAAAGAGTAAATTCATGAACTTCAGAAAAGTTTTACAAGGATCGGAGCACATAGGATTGTGAATTAACTGTCAAGTAACCAGACCATTCAATTAACAAGAGCTCAAGCCAGGAGCTCCTCCACATCTCAGATTGTCAAATAACCCCAGAGGCTGGTGCAGGGTGTGGCCAGCCCTGTTCTGTGGAGATCTGCTGTGGGCCTAGATTCTAGGCCTTTCCTTGGGTACCTGGAAAAGTGGGGTGGGGGGGAAGGTGGCCCCGGGGAATGAAGCAGGTGTCCTTTTCTGCCTGCATTTCCCATGCTGATTGTGCTGGGCTGCAGGGCTGTTCCATCGGAGGTCTGAGATAACAGCTGCATCATTACGTTGGAATCTAGCCCAGAGCCACCGCAATAGGTCTCTCCTCTGTGTTGTAACCAAATCTGGGACCAGGTGTGCAAAAGTCATGGATTTTGCAGTTGGGAGAGGTGTTAGGTAATTACCTGGAGAACCTGAGGCTTTCTAGGAGTTCTGGAACGCAGCTAAGGGCACTCCGCATGCTTTGGGGGCACTCGTGGGTTTTATAGTGGCAATACTGCCCCTTATTTGTTTAGGAAATTATGAGTGTGTGTGTGTGTGTGTGTGTGTGTGTGTGTGTGTGTATGTAGAAGGGGTTGTTGTCACAATGGATGAAGAGCCCAGAACCTAACTCTGTTTTACATATAAACACAATTTGTCTTTTATGACTTTAATCTACAATAATTCTATGTAAATTAAGGAAAGATTATACTTACATTTGGTTGGAATTTTACTGAGAGTTATTCACCACTACAGGGCAGCTCGTGGTATTTGAGCCACCAGCACTTGCTTTGTTTGTGGCTGTCACATTTGAGTGAATGTACGCAGGGGCACGAGCACTGCACTGCTTCCTCTGTCTTCTAGCTATAAGTGTATCATTTACATATTAAAATACCTATTTATGTATTATAATGACTTTGCTTTTATCTTTTCTTTATATTACTCTTAGGACATTAGAGTGACTAAAATATCTGTGTAGATGAGTTGTATCTGTGCCTTCGATTTTAGGATACTGTGGGGAGATTTACACACCATTTGTTAGGAAAGGGGGGCATTAGGTCTGATGGGGTGGAGAAGTGCTATTCAGATTGAATTTGCAGCTCCCAGCAATTCTGCTGTGGTGGAATCACATGGAAACGGCCTGTCCTCTGGGCTGTCACTGCTCTGGGCTCTGTCCTGGCACACTCTGGTGACCACTCAGGTGCTGGCCCTCCCTTGGCTATAACACAGGTGCCCCGACTTCAATCCCCTACTCTTTATGTTGGTCCAGGGCTTACCCAGCTTCTCGGAGCAGGGCAAACCAACTGATGCTTGTTGGGTCCTGGATGTTAGTTTCTGGATTCAAGCTCATAAAATTCTGAGGACTTGGCGTAGGGAAGGTGGCCCCACTTAGGAAGCTGCCTCTGAATATCCTATTCCAATCTTGAATCCAGCCTAGGATATCAACTTCCCTTCACCCAAGCAGACTGAAAAATAGAGAGCGGACATATTCCCCTTGATTCAGAAAGAAAGAAAAGAAAAGAAAAAAAAAGCCAACACACAAACAGAAAAACCGAACTTCATTAAACCCAGGTAATTAACAAAGTTTTCCTTACAGACAGAATGTTAACTGGTAAGAAGTTGACCCAGAATAAGCACCCCTGAAGCACGCCCAAGAGTCTGCAGAAAGGCAATAGGTATTTGGTTTAACTGCCACAGGCATGAACAACCACCCTGCATCTATGGGGGCCTCTAGAGGGCTTGGTGTTTAAGCGAAATCTCAGACTGTATTTCGAAGCTGCTATTGCTGCCTCCTGCCAGGACCGCTGCCCTGGTTTGACAAACATTCAAGAAGGATTGTAGGTTTGTCCCCAAAGAAAGCAGCACAGAGGCAGCTGCTTGGTGGGGATGTGACTCAGGCCAGCTGCCCTGAGGCTCTCCGTGCGACTCAATTGCTCCATCTGCCGAGTCAACTAGGAAATGCAGAAGATGCTTGTGAAGGGAAGAGGAAGAAACGAAGTGAAGCAGCCGGTCGTGGTAACTGTGATGGTCCACAGACTGAGTTGTTCATCACATGTGTGAGTCAGAGAAACCCATAGCAAAAAACCATTGTTATGCCCATTTCACAGGTGAGGAAACTGAGACTCAGGTTGAATTACTTTACTCAAGGTCACACAGCTGTTAAGTGGCAGGCTTGACTTTTCAAGGCCTTCCACTGACTGAAGTGGGGGGAGCTAATGTTATCGCTCAGGGTGTCTGGAATTTTCACTGGAAGCTTCTTTGCCATAGACGTCTTGGCTGCAGGCACTTTTGCTGCAAACATTTTTGTTGCATAAGGAATTGGCTGTAAGGCAATTTTGCCATGAAAGATAGAATAACTGGTTGACAGTTTGGTTTGACAGTTTGTTTTCAACTGGTTGAAATGTGTTAGCTTTTCTTCCAGTTGTCAATGTTATTGACGTCTTCACGGAGCTGACAGATGGTGATGATTTGTCCCAAAAGTTGCTGTCTTACTTTGAAACACATTACATTGGAAGTGAAACAGGCCGAGGGCCTTGAAGGCACAGAGTTGAGCCCACATATCCAATAGAACTTTGGAGCATCTATCAAGGGACATGTGCCAAGAACAATCAGTGATGTAGAGGCTTTCCCAACGTGGTATAAAGCTCACTTACCAACACACGTCCTAGTGTTTGGAAACTGATACCTCGCTTAATGAAGGAAGAAATTTTAGTTAAAAAGTGTGATGCTGGGAGTTCCCTGGCAGTCCAGTGGTTGGGACTCAGCGCTTTCACTGCCAGGGCCTGCAAGCTGTGTGGTGCAGCCAAAAAAAAAAAAAAAAAAAAAGATGTGATGCCAAATGAGGAGACAAATCAACAAGCATAATAATTAATAATAATAATAATAATAGAAGACAAGTGCTTAGGTACAACTCACAAAATAAAATCAGTTATTTGTACAGTATTGCCATGAATCTACACCCATTTCAAATATACTCAAATATTTTGTATTTCGCAAGTCTTTTTAGTTTTGTCATTCATTTCTCGTGTTTCATTATGTTCTTTTTATTTATTTATTTTTAATGTTAACATCTTTTTTTAAATAAATTTATTTCTTTATTTTATTTTTGGCTGCATTGGGTCTTCGTTGCTGCACATGGACTTTAGTTGCAGAGAGTGGGGACTGCTCTTTGTTGCGTTGCATGGGCTTCTCAGTGCAGTATCTTCTCTTGTTGTGGAGCACAGGCTCTAGGCGTGTGGGCTTCAGTAGTTGTGGCACATGGGCTCAGTAGTTGTGGCTCGAGGGCTCTAGAGCAGAGGCTCAGTAGTTGTGATGCATGGGCTTAGTTGCTCCGAGGCATGTGGAATCTTCTTGGATCAGGGATCTAACCCATGTCACCTGCATTGGCAGGTGGATTCTTAAACACTGAGTCACCTGGAAAGTCCCATTATGTTCTTTTTAATGTTCCTCTTTTATTTTTCATAATTTTATCTTTCTTGAATTGAAGTATGACTGACTGACAATGTTGTGTTAGTTTCTGGCATACAGCAAAGTGATTCAGTTTTATATATATATACACATACACACATATATATATATACATATATTCTTTTTCAGATTATTTTCCATTATAGGTTACTATAAGAAATTGAATATAGTTCCCTCTGCTATACAGTAGGTCCTTGTTCTTTATTTCATTATTTTATCTTTTATGGCAAAATTGCCTTATGGCCAATTAGTTATGTGGTGCAATGCTTGTGGCAAAAATGTCTACGGCAAAGGTATTTATGGCAAAAAGTACCTAGAACCACCCATCAGGCACTCTGTTAAATAATTTCACTTGTACACAAGCCTTTGAAGTAGGTGCTCTCCTGATTTTTAAAAACATGGAACCTGAAACTTAGAGACATTAGGTAACTTATTTGAGGTCCCGAAGTCAGTAATGGCAGAATTCTGCCCGGTTCCGCAGCTTGGCCCTCATTAAATGTAGAGCCTTCTGAAGGTGGGCAGGTAGAAACAGAATAGTATCACACCCGTGAATAAGGACCACCACCGCATTAATTCTGAATTTTCCGCCAGCCTTACCATCTTCTAAGGAGTAGATATACTTTGTTTTCCACAGCACAGAGAGGTGAGAGAAGATGTGTGTAAATAGAATCTGAACACTTTGGAAAGGAAGTTCACGACTGAAATAGCTTCCGTTGCAGTGTTTTGTTAGCTGTTTGTAAGAGGTGGGTTTTCATACTTTGCATTTGCTTTCAATTAAAAAAATTTCACATTAATTCATGTATATGTTCTCCTTATAAAAATGAAAAAAATTACAAAGTCACATGACTCCCCTTTGTACTTTCCAAGTACACGTCCCAGAAGCAAATAGTGTGTATCTGTCCAGACGTTTTCCTATGTATTTCTATGTACGCACTATACAACGATGCAAATACACAGTTGTATTGTATCTTTATATAAACAATGCAAAGTGCAGATTGCTTGCTCCCCCTCTACCCCAACTTAACAGTATGATTTAGAGCTCTTTTCATGTCAGAGCATAAAGATCAGCCTCATTTTTTTAAAAAAAAATATTCTGTGGAATGGATATATCAATTTACACATTTTTTCCCTACTAATGGACATTTGGTTTGTTTTCAGGTTTTGTTTTTTTCCTATTATAAACAATGCTGCTTTGAAAATCCTTGTACATACCTCTTAGTGCACACGTAAGTTTCTTGAGGGTAGATGTTAGGACATCAGATTGCCAGGTAGTGAGGTGTGTACATTAAAAGTATTAATAGACAGAGCCAAAATGCCCTTCCAAAATGTATGTACTTACCAGCAACCTCTGCCTTTCCCATTATTTCTGTCAACTCTTGTTAGTATCATTTTTAAACTTTGGCATTCTTTTGCGTGATATTATCCCAATTTTTTTTTTTTTGGCCGTGCCAAGTGGCATGTGGTTGCAGGATCTTAGTTCCTCTACCAGGCTTCAAACCCATGCCCCCTGCAGTGGAAGCTCGGGGTCTTCATCACTGGACTGCCCGGGAAGTGCCAAGAGATTATCTCAATTTTTAAAAATATTTGCATTTCTTAGATCTTTAGTGAGTCTGAGCATCTCATGTGTTTTTTTTTTTCTTTTTAGCTCTCTATTGGAGTACAATTGCTTTACACTATTGTGCCAGTTTCTGCTATACAGCAAAGTGAATCAGCTGTATTTATACATATATCCCCCCTATCCCCTCCCTCCCACGACTCCTTTTCACCCTCCTTATCCTACCCCTCTAAGTCATCACCCATCATCCAGTTGATCTCCTTGTGTGATGCAGCAGCCTCCCACTAGCTATCTATTTTACATTTGGTAGTGTAAATATGTCAATGCTGCACTTCATCCCAGCTTCCTCTCCGCCCCCCACCTCACCCCACCCCCGTGTCCTCAAGTCCTTTTGCTACATCTGCATCTTTATTCTTGCCCTGACACTGGGTTCATCAGTACCATATTTTTAGAAGCTTCCCATGTTTATCCATCATCCTGTCCTGAGTTGCCCATTATGACTTTCTATAAAAGTGTTTGTCTTCTTTCTTGTTGTTATATAGGAATTTTTTTCATTTAAATAAAAACACTACATGTTGATATAGTCAAATTTAAATCTTTTCCTTTATGCTTTAAAATTTTTATGGGTTGATTAAAAAGTCTTCATATACAGTAAGGTCATTAATATAGGTTATTATATATATTTTCTTTTAAAGCTTACAAGTTTTTCTATTTATATTTAATCTAATTGGATTTAACTTGTGCTAGTGATGTGAGGTAAGCACCAAACCTAGTTTTTCCAAATGGAAAGCCTTTATTCTAACAACATTTATTCATGATCTATCCAACTATTTGAAGTGCCAATTTTATTATATACTAAATTTCCATATAGATACATAAGTCCATTTCTGATATTTATTCTATCCTGGATTGATTTTTTTTATTTATTCACCTATTGATATAAAAAATACTATGCTCATTTAATTATGGTGGCCTTATAATACATTCTAATATTTGATTGAGCAAATCTTTCTTTTTGGTTTGTTTTTAAAATCGACATGGCTAATTTTGTGCTTTTACTTTTCTTTAGAAATTTTGGGATAAGCTTGTCATGTTCAAAGAAAATCCTGTTGGGATATTGTTTGGGACTGTTTTGAACGTCTAAAATATTAATTTTGGGAAATAGAAAACCTTACAATATTGGGTCTTCCTATCCAAGAACATGGTATTTATCACCATTTGTCTAGCTTTTTTTTTTTTTCATTTTCTTTTCTTTTGGCACGGAATGCAGAATCTTAGTTCCCCGGCCAGGGATCAAACCCACACCCTTTGCGTTGGAAGTGCAGAATCTTAAGCACTGGACTGCCAGGGAAGTCCCTGTCCAGTTTGCTTTTAAATGTTAGGGAAGCTTTATAGTTTCTATGAAAAGATTACATACCTTTTTTGTTAGGTTGATTCCTGGATCCTTTATAGTGTTTGTTGCTATGGTGAACCGAACCTTTTAAAAATGATATTCTGATTGTTTATGGCTGGCACACAGCAAAGCCACTGAAGCCTGTATTTTGGTCTTGTATCTGCTTACTTCATTGAAATCTCTGTGTAGTCTTGTTTGTTATGATATCTTGGGTGTTAAAAATTAGATTATATATTCTGCAAATAATGAGAGTTTTGTCTAGTCTTTCCTATACGTGCATCTTTGGATCTCCTGATTTTCTTCAGTATTACTATGGTGTATATGTGGGTGGATTTTCCATTTAATTGCATTTTGTGTGGCTTCTTGAATCTGAGAAATGCAGTCTTTCAGTAATTCAGGAAAATGCTCAGCCATTTTCTCTTCAACTATTGCCTTGTCACTTTCTTTCTAATACTTCCATCTAGAATTCCGATTAGTTGTATTTTAGTCACGTTGCCCCATGTATCTCTTCATATGTTTCATATCTTTGTCTCTTTGTCTGTATTCTGCATAATTTCTTCAGATTTCTCTTCCAGTTCATCAGTTCTCCTTTATCTTACCTGTGGTTTAAACCATCTATTTTTTAAAAAACTGGTTATACTTTTCATTTACAGAACTTTTGGTGTTTTCCCAAATCTCCCTGATCAAATTTGATAGTTTCATGTTCCTCTTCATAGTTTCAATGCCTTTTTTCTAAAATCATATTTTGCATCTAAAGTTTCCATGTCTGTGCTCTTCATGGCTCTCTTTTAGCACGTCTTTGTTTCCATCAGCCCTCGCTCTTGTTCCCTTGGGTGCGTTTAATAATTTTTGACCAGGGGTTCATGTCTCTTGGCAAGTTACCCGTGGGACTTTTCTCTGAGATCTGAGTTGCAAGTATGTTCCATCCAGAGGGATTTGTGTTTGCTTCTGCCAGGTGCTTGGGAACACTAAAATGACCTGGCGGTCACTTTAAACAAAATGTTCATCTCAGATTATTTCACATCACAGGAGTAGTTTGAAGTCAGGTGTGTGATGCCTACATTTGACTGGTTCCTCTGTGGGTGTTTTCACCCCCTCATCTGCCTACTGAGCGTGCCACATTGTGTGTCCAGGCTTTTGGAGCATCTAATCCAATCGCCCTCCCCAGAGGTGGGGGGGGTGGCAGTATTGGTTTGCTAGAGCTGCCATAACAAATACCACAAGCTGGGTGGCTTACATACCAGAAATTTATTCTTTCACAATTCTGGAGGCTCAAAGTCTGAAATGAAGGCATCTGAGGGTTGGTTCCTTCCGAGGGCTGTGATGGAGAATCTGTGGTACGCCTCTGCCCTAGCTTCCGGTGGTTTGCTGGCAATATGTGGCCTTCCTTGGCTTGTAGGAGCATCACGCCGCCTTCATCTTCATATGGTGTTCTCCCTTGCATGCGTGACCATGTCCAAGTTTTCCCTTTTTATAAGGACACCAGTCATATTGGAGTAGGGCTCACTCTAATGACCTCATCTTAAAACTTAACTACACAACATTGTAAATCAACCATATTTCAACTAAAAAAAATACAAAAATAAATGTACATTAAAAAAAGAACAGAAAGCTTTTCAGCATTTAAACACATAATAAAATATTTAACAGGCAAAAACAAAAACAAAAACCCTTTACTAATTACATCTGCAATGACCCTATTTCCAAAGAAGGTTACATTCTGGTGTGCTAGGGGTTAGGGCTGCAACATATGAATTTTGGCGGGGGGGAGGTGACACAAAACCATAACTCCCCTCTTTTGCTGCGGACTTTGCTTCTAGTGCACGTGTGCGTGGCCCACGAAAATGGACTTTCCAAGGACTAGCAGATACCCAGGGGTAAACACCAACCCAAATTCCTACTTGTCTCTCTAGATTTGTCATTCTCGACCTCCAAATAATTCTCTTAGTTTCCCACCAGGTCAACCAGGCATTTGAAAGCATGTTTTAACATTTTATCCATTATGTTAAGGTTCATGAAAGGAGTGTTTTATCAGAATTATCTGCTCCAACATATTCCTGGAAATGCCAACTCCTTTTGGTGTAGGATGAATTCAGAAGTTTTACATGACGTCCCCTTGGAAAGAAGTAAAAAATTCAAATGATTGGTTTAATGTAAACATTTTTGAATAAATCTCTCACATACTCCTCCTCCTAAAACAGCACAAGATAGGAACGGCATGAAAACTCAACAAGATATAATCCTGGCAAGAATTCTATGTTTAGAAAGAGAAAATATTTAGCAGTGCTGTCCCTCCTGCCTGAACTGGTAAGATGCTGATATGAATTCGGAGCTACCCAAATTAGTTCTCTTTGCTCCGACACGGTTTTTAAAAGTTTGAAGGCATCCTCCGATAACTTTTTATCCCACCAGCAAATTGCAGGGCTACAGAATGAAGACTATGTACCCGCACATCAGATCTGACGACAACAATAAACTTTACTTAAGTAGTTTGGTGCTTATAAAGCCTTGATGGATGTGCTTATTTTCCAAGTGGTATATATTCCAGAGTAGATTTGTGTTTGCTCCTGCCAGGACATAGTTTCACAATAACTATGTTCTTTTTTAAGAAATTGATTTGTTCTTTCCCACCCACCTCTTTCATAATAGTATAGCCAAACCTTAGCTTCTTTCTCCAAACCTTCAGTCCCAACCCCACTGCCTTGCCTTCACCAGAACTGCCTTTGTCCCTGGGGACAGGCCTCTGCAGAGCTTCCTTGAAAGGACCATTTTCCTCCCACTCTCACTGCTTTTAAACATGGGATGCACTCTGAAGGATTCTTTCTTTTTTTCACTCAGCCCTCTCTTCTTCAGTTCTGCTTTGGGGTAGAGTACCTTGACACATGTTAATTATTTTTGTCTGGTTACACTTCCTCTGGTCAAACAGAAGACCAATATGGAAAGGAGTCACCTATGTAATATTTCTATTTCTAGTCGACAACAGGGGTTCTGAAAACGTGGCTCATAGAACTTGTTAGAAATGCAAATATTCTGGTCCTACCCCAGACCTACTGAATCACAAGCTCTGTGTGTGGGGTCAAGCAAGCTGTTTTAACAAGCCCTCCAGGTGATTCTGATGCCCACTCAAGTCTGAGAGCCATGGGGCTCACGTCTCCCTTTCCTACTTTCCTTCTCTTACTAGGTACGGGTACAGTCCCTCTAAGTTGCCCCTGTAGGTGCTGACAAGTGTTGGAGTCTCTTACAAACGCTGGGGCTGGAGAAAGCAGATTCCCAAGAGCATGCGTGCAAACACATAAGTTGTGGCATGTAGCCACCTCCCTTCTAAGATTAGAGCCTTTGAGCGGGAAGAAAGGAAGTATGAGAGCAAGCAGACACTCAAAGCTGCTCAATGCCGCAGGCAGAGAAAAATTCTTTTCACTAGGAACCGAACCTAGTCCCAGCATTTTTGCCTCTGGCCATGGGGATGGTCAGGAGATGACTGTCACAAATCCGCAAATAAATAGACGAGTCCACCAGAAATTTTTAGAGGAAAGACCTTGCCAGAAATGGCAGTGAAGGGTGTACAACTCTGCTTCTCCCACAGATATTGATCCCATTATGTAGGAAGAAAAACAAAGGTTAAGAAACAGAAAGATGGGATTTCATTTCACCCCAAGTGTATGGCTCTGATTTCTTCAGGACAGAGCCAAGTTTATAAAGTGGGGACCCTTCTGGAAAGGAGGCTCAGAGCTTCCCCTCAAGTGACACGCGTCTGCAGCCCAGGTGGGCACTGGACTGTGATCTCTACCTTAGGCTAGATAATGCTTCCATTGGATAACCAGCAAATGATTTTTTTTAAGCTACTAAATCTTCATGCAATTTTTTAAAGCTCTTTATTGGACTATAATTGTTTTACACTCTTGTACCAGCTTCTAAGGTACACCAAAGTGAATCAGCTGTATTTATACATATATCCCCATATCCCCTCCCTCCCACAACTCCCTCCCACCTTCCCTGTCCTGGCCCTCTAAGACATCACCCATCATCGAGTTGATTTCTCTTTCTTATACAGCAACTTCCCACTAGCTACCTGTTTTACAGTTGGTAGTGTATATATGTCTATGCTACTCTCTCACTTCGTCCCAGCTTCCTCTTCGCCCCACCCCCCCAACCCCGTGCCCTCCAGTCCATTCTGGGCATCTGCCTTCATGCAATTTTGAAAGGCATTTTATTATAGACATTTTTATTTTCACACATACAACAGTAGAGGGAATATTATAATGAACACCTATGTGCTCACCATTCAGCTTTCACAACTATCAACCCACGGACGATCTTCTTTTATCTATATTCACCCCACCCCATGGGATTATTTACAGCTGTCATATAACAGACACCATAATATCTTAAATATTTTTTTAAAAGATTTTTAAAATCATGAAACATACATTAAATATTTTAATGGTGTCACTGACTGACCCCTGCAAATCCACACAGGAGAATTAGATAAACCTGGCCAGAAAATAATTCTTTTCTCCTTCCCACCCCGCCAGCCACCTTCCCCCAAAGCGAGTCATGTCCATCAAGAATAATTATGGAGGTAGTTGGACATCCCCAATGCCAACAGCATAATCTCAGCTATGGGCCTGAGGTCCAAGAATTGTGAATCTTTGCCAGCAAATCTGCACATGCGTGCGTTTCTTCCTCCTGTTTTGAAACCAAATGAACTCAACATTGGGTTTGCCATGCACATCTTCCATTTTTCACTTCCCCTGACATTCAAAGGAAATCTCTGCCTGTGTCTGGATTTCCTCACATGCATCCCCCAGGCAAGGTTAGTTGTGAAATACCCGAATGGTTATAGCAAAGACGTCTCTCTTCTGCAAACAGAGCCCAGAGTTCTGATGGACGGTGCTAATGGAGATAGGATGCTGCATCTCACGAAGATGAAGGAATGTGTCTACTTTTTCAGATCCACACTTTCTCGAGCACTTTCTTTGGGCGGTGATAGGACTCATGTAGACTTAAAAGATAAAAGCAGATGATCTCTGTGCATAATTGCAATATCTGAAGCAGCGCCCCAAGGAAGTAACTATAAAGTGGACTGGAAAGTACTAATTTAAAAATGCATCTTGGACTTCCCTGGTGGCTCAGTGTTAAGAATCTGCCTACCAGTGCAGGGGACACGGGTTCGAGCCCTGGTCCAGGAAGATCCCACATGCCGTGGAGCAACTAAGCCCATGTACCACAACTACTGAGCCTGCGCTCTAGAGTCCATGAGCCACAACTACTGAGCCCATGAGCCGCATCTACTGAAGCCCTTGTGTCTAGAGCTCGTGCTCTGCAACAAGAGAAGCCACCACACTGAGGAGCCCACGCACCTCAACAAAGAGCAGCCCCAGCTTGCCACAACTAGAGAAAGCCCACACGCAGCAATGAAGACTCAACACAGCCATAAATAAATACATACATACATACATAATAATTTTTTAAAAAGAGAGAGAAATAGTCAAAAAATGCATCTCATCTGTAACTAGTTTATTGAAAAGTCTAAATTTATTAGGGATAGAAAGTATTTTTTTACTTTTGTTGAATCCCCCTCCCCCTCCTGTTTTTTTTTTTGGCTGTGGCTCTTTTCATGAAATCTTGACCAAATTCTAACTTTCTCATCACCTTTGGGGTTTAAGACCAAGCCCTGTTCACTGAAAACATTTTAAACTTGAACTTGACTTAAAGCTTGGCGCTTCCTTGTTCCCCAGCTCCAGCGGAGGCCAGGGCTGCAGGACTGGCTGCTTGGAGGGGAGCAGAGGTCTGGTTCTGAGATTCTTCCACCTGCTGCCTTCACTAATTCAAGCTCCCAGAGGGTTGGAGCCAGGCAGGAGGTGTGAGGGCTGGCTTTGGTCACTGTCCCATGTTAGAGTGAGGAGGGGACCCTGGCACTGGGTTCCCACCCATCTTCTAAACTCTGAGCTCCTTCACATGCAAGCAGGGCCCCCTTGCATACAGCAGGGGTGAGGTGTGCCCCCATCTTCTTCTCAGGGACAAGAAACCACAATGCCTTCAAGCTCTGGGAAGGAGACTACTGCTAGCAGCAGGTGAGTCATCTTTACGTATAAGTATGTCCCCTCTCTTCAGGGCAACCCATGCCAGGCACCACTCTCTTCTTCCCCATGGTGATTGGGGGTGTAGGTGGAAAAGGAAAGCAAATCCTACTCCTAGCCTCCTAGAGCATCCTCCCATGAATGCTTGAGCTGGGCCTTGCTGGAGTGGCAGGAACCGTGCGCTCTGCAGCCCCGCACACGTCCAGCCAGAGAACAGCTGCCCTTGTACATTTTAGAAGCACCCACATTGTTATGGGTGAGCCTCTTGTAACTCCCTTTCACTTGACATTGGGATGGGAAACTCCCCTCCTCACCCCCATGGGTAGGGAATAACTCGGCATCGAGAGCACCGTATGCTCTACGAGTCTGTCTAAACCTTCCTCTCTCCAGCCCTCTTCTCCCACAGCTGGGGGTGGGGGTGGGCGAGGTGGAGGGAGGGGCACATCCTGCACAGGAGCTGCAAGTCCTGTGGGGAGGTGACTGCTGCCTGTCTGAAGATGCTCGCTCTAGAATGCGGGCATCCCTAGTGCATTCCTAGTGCATTCTGACCTCAGCTTTGGGTGAAAACACAAGTTTGGTTCAATAGGAAAATTCCACATCCTGAGCAGACGTTGCAGCTTGCGAAACCCATCTGTAAATACACACTTCGTGTGGAAGAGGCAGCAGCAGGAGAAGCATGTGACAGGCCTTGTCCTGTTGGCCAGTGTGTTTGCTCTTCTTTAAAATGGGCAAGAGCAGGTGGTGGTGTCTAGAATGAAGAATCCAGTTTTGAATTATAAAGATCTTGGGAAAATTTTGAACAAAAATTAAAAAGGTAATGGGGCTTCAGTATGTATCCGCACAGGCCTGTGATTTCATTCATTGGACTATACTACCCTATAAAGACAGGGACCAGAGCTGGTCTTGATAGCAATCATACATCCAGTCCACACCACGGTGTACGTCACATGGGGGGCAGTCGATGCATCGTC
This sequence comes from Hippopotamus amphibius kiboko, assembly GCF_030028045.1. Taxonomy (NCBI): domain Eukaryota; kingdom Metazoa; phylum Chordata; class Mammalia; order Artiodactyla; family Hippopotamidae; genus Hippopotamus; species Hippopotamus amphibius. The sequence continues at coordinate 99,370,535 of NC_080196.1, forward strand.
TGTGGAGCAGTCGAGTGGATGGAAGTAATTGGGGGCCACTTGTGACTGTATCCTTAGCAGTTAGTTGCTCCCTGCTAACGTTTTCTGAACTCTTAATATGTGTACATCAAATACTGTTCTAGGTTCCCCAGGAGTGAGGACGATGGTTAATTCCAATCCTCAAGAAGGTTTTGATGGGGACTTCCCAGGTGGCACAGTGGTTACGAATCCACCTGCCAATGCAGGGGATACAGGTTCGATCCCTGGTTTGGGAAGATCCCACATGCCACGGAGCAGCTAAGCCTGTGTGCCACAACTACTGAAGCCCTTGTGCCACAACTGCTGAAGCCTGCACACCCAGAGCCCGTGCTCTGCAACAAGAGAAGCCACCATAATGAGGAGCCCGCGCACCAAAATGAAGAGTAGCTCCCACTAGCGGTAACTGGAGGAAGCCAGGGTGCAGCAACAAAGACCCAACGCAGCCAAAAATCAATCAATCAATCAATCAATAAAAAGTTTATGATGAAGGGCAGGAGACAGATTGACACAGCTACCTACCAGTAGCGCCTCCAGCTTCCATCTGGGAGAAAGCAAGGACCCAGACTTTGAAGCCAGCAAGGAATGGGAGGTGGAGAAGCCCCCTGCACAACTTTGACCCGGACACAGCCCTGACCCAAACTGTTGCAAGTGACGCTGAACTCATTCCTTCATGTTCCTCTAGTGTGACATGGGGGTCACCCAGCTAGGAATGGAAGCGACTCAGAAGCCTCCCAATGCACAATGTTGGGTAAGTGGAGAGAACACTCACTGAACTGGAAGAGAGGTGCATTTGCGATAACAAAGCTCATGGGTTCTGCCTTGGATTCTCTTGTAATCCACCCTCCTTCCCTGGAACTAGCCATGCTGGAGTTTAGCGCTGAGATTAGTTCTGTTTTTCCCTTCCTCGTTATATATCACAAATTCCCTCAAAATTGCTTTCTATTTGGGTCTTAATATGGAGTCTGGTGACTAACTTTTCCAGGTACCTGACGGTTAATGGATAAACCAGCTCTTGAAATTGGTAACCTGAGTGGATAGTCTCTAAGAAGGGACGTTAGTGGTGAGAATTTCAGACTTGAGGCAGATTCGTGGCAGGGGGAGTGGGGAGGCTTGGTGTTTTGGGTTGTCAGCTGCAGCGTCCGCATTCCCTTAGAGGGTGGTCCTTCACTCCTCTGAGGCCCCCAGCATGCCTCCAGGATCCCTACCTTCACCCCTTAGCCCTGAGGGACCCCAGGGCAACTCTCCCCTGAGAACAATAACCAGATTCTCTAGTCTAACTGGAGACTTTGGGAATCAAGTAAAAGGCAAGAGTGAGAATGGACTGCCCAAGGGAGGGATGCCCATGTACCTCTCTGCAAAGTGGGTGTCGGGGAGGAACATAGCTGCAGCCCTCCAGTCCCATCTGACCATGGACAGGCCACCAAGTGGAACTTCAAGTCCAGTGATCAGAGAACCAAGCAGAGGAAGACCCAAGCAACAAAGTGAGTGTTGATAAGTCAACAGAGACTCGCTCAGAGAAAGTGCCCCCCTACACTGACCATGGATTTGATCCTTGGCAGAAGGATGCCCTTATAGCTGGGAAAGCCAATTTCCTGGGGCTACGTTCACTTATTTGAAACACCCAAATCAAATCCTGTCAGTCTAAACGCTCTCATCCCACACAATGTGAATATTTATACATAAAGTGTGTGTCAGTCTGGCGGATGGCATGGACCGCAGCAGCCAAAAGCACATAGAATAAGCCCGGAAAGAAAAATGTACTTGGCGGCTGTCCTTGGAAGGCTCTTCCAAGGGATCTGTTTGAAATGTTTTCCAGCTGTTATTTCCTATCTGAACAATCTGAGTCTAATTCAGTTTGTGGCACCTTTCTCCTCTCCAGATTTTTGTCAGAAAGCAAATTACCCACATATGGCTCTCTACAATCATAGAGATGGTTCTGCTGGTTTTGACTGAGACATTTACTGAACTGTAAATACATGACCCCGTTGGTACAGGGGAGGGGTATTCTACATGATGTGGTCTTTCAATTACATGGCATGCTGGCAGACTGGCAAGGTGCTGTGTGTTATCTCCAGAATTCTGGGGGAAGAAGGTCAACAGCCGTCCCTGAGCTGTCTCAGGGCAGCCCCAGCACACAACTGTGTAGTTGTGTGGGGGTGGGGGGGAGAGGCAAAGCAGAGAGGGCCAAGAACACCCATGGGTTACAATGAAAAAAACCAAAACAACAAAACTTGACTTTGGAAAGAGTTCCACCCTCATATATCATAAAAAGTATTTATAAAACAAAACATGACTCCATTGGATACAACTTTCCTTCTGGCTTAACCATTTCCCCACCCAGCTTCCACTCCCAGTGTGGTTGGCAGTGAGGTTAGAGACGGAGGGGATTAAAAGCCACAGGAAAGAGACTGGAGGAGAAGTTAGAATTCAAAACATAAGCTGTCACCTTGCCAGAAATGGATGAGAATCTAGAGTCCCTGACGTGCCTGTGGATGCTGGTGAAGACACCGCACCACGTGGGAACAGGAGGCAAATCCAGCTCAGCTGAGTCGACGGGCTGCGTGGACCTCATTTCTCTCCTCTCATCTCTGGGAAGCAGCCTCCCCAATATTAGCAACCTGTGCAAAGTTTGTTTGCCACCCTACCATTTCCCCACCGGGGTCTCCATTCTCCCTCCAGACATTTTCTTTCCCTGTCAGCTGGCTTGTAACTTGATGCCTCATAAAATGTTCATGGCAAGGTAAGTTTTATTTGATGGTATCTTAGGATGTGCCAGTTTCCCAAGGAAGCCATATTTTCTTTCACAAAGGAGCATGCACAAGGGATTACATAACTGAAATATAATACCTACATGTGCATTCCTGACTCTTGTCAGAGTCCTAAATTAATCAGATTCTCTCCTGCTCCTGTCTAAAGCCCAGAGCAGATGCTCCTGTGTGACAGATGGGTCTTTGCTATTCAGTGTGGTTCACAGAGCAGCAATGGTGACATCACCTGGGAGCTTATTAGAATGCAAATCTCAGACCCCACCCTCCCCACAGCCACTGGATCAGAATCTTCACTTTTGTGAAGTCCCTGCTGATTTATGTGCACAATAAAGTTTGAGAAGCAAGTGGTTTCCAAACTGTGGGCTGCTACTTGTTAGGAAGTCATGAAATCAATGTAGTGCTTGCGACCAGGATTTTTTTAAAAATGCAATCATATAGAGAACATACGGTAAATTTTGTGAATTTTGTTCCAGTTATTGTAAGTGTTGGCTCAGTGTGTAGAATGTGTGTTTTTCCAGTGGGTCAATGTCAAAAACATTTGAAAGCTGCTGATGTTATGATCTGGTTGGTTACTTGTTCCTCAAGGCAGTCTAAGCTTTACCCTTAAGTTCACCCATCAGACATGTATCTTCAGCTCATGAAATAACCCCTCCGAAGACACAGCTAAACAAAAATGTGCTTATTAGGCTCCCTCACTTTCACCATGAAGCTTTATAAAGAAATGGTTTTGTTTGTTGGTTTCCTTCTAGAAAAAAAATCTTTCCTGAAAAACAGCATGTTTCCTTCTCTATTAGATAATGTGTTAATCTATTGTATTTCTGAGTCTTGACTCCCAGGTATCTTTGGCCCAACACGACATAAGAGTAACTATAATAGTTTTGTAATTCTTCATTTCTTTGAGACTATATGTTAATAGTCTGTATGCACTTGCCAGTCATCTCATATCAGAAGGTTAGAAAGGCTGTCAATTCTGTATAGATTAGGAGATTGCGTGGTGGAAGCAAATGGTGACCTGGCCTTCTATACCATGGAGGACCATTCTGTGAAGTCATGTTTGATTCCAGTGTGGGGGGAAAATATGGGCTGGGTGGCTGAACTATGTGTATCCTATGGGGTTAATCTGATGGTGAATTAATGTTTTGAAACATATCTCTGTTACAAATGTTTTAGCTGTGTGACCCTGGGCAAGCTATTTTACCTCTCATTATATGAATACATTAAGGATAATAAAAGTACCTACCTTATAGGGTTTGGGGAAGACTGTGTATATCAAATTTGCTATAAAATATTGTTCAGACCCTACTATATATTGGGCACAGTGCAGATGCTGTGAATACAGTAGAGAGAAACAGAAGGTTCCTGCCCCTGGAGTTTCTAGTCTAGCACAGAAGCAGACACCAGACATGCAGCAAGTTCTCACGGAAGGAGACAGTCAAGATACAGGGAACTTGCTTCAACAGTCTCCCAGTGGGTTTCCCTGCTTCCACCCTTGTCCCTTCAAGACCCTTCGTGGGTCCAGAAGGAAATGCAGGGTCCTAACGGGGGCCCTTAAGGCTCTACTTGGGCCCCAGTTGCCTCTCTGGGCCATTTCCTGCAACTCCTGGCTTGTTTATTCCATTCCAGCTACATTGACCCCTTGCTACTTTTTGAGCACCCCAAGCAGGTCCTCATCAGGGTCTTGCTGACACCTCTGTGTGGGTCATTCTCCCCCAGGACCTCCACATGGCTCACCTCTCCCTTCACTCAGGTCTCTGCTCACAACCCCTCTGTCGGTGAGGTCTTTCCAGAAGATCACATCTAAAATAAATAGATACTCCCACTCTCCATCGCTCTATTTCTCTACCCTAATTTTCCCCCATAGCTCTTTTTAATAGTGATATGTATTATAATGGCTTATTTTGTGTGTCCACTTGGCGAGGCCCAGTATTTGGTACCAGTATCCAGATATGTGAGCAAACATGATTCTGGATGTTTCTGTGAAGGCAGTTTTTTAGATGAGATTATCATGTAAATCAGAAGACTTCACATACAGCAGATAGCCCTCTGTAATGTGCACGGGCCTCATCCAATCAGTCAAAGGCCTTAATAGAAAAACACTGACTCTGAAGAAGGAATTCTGCTAGGAGTCTGCCGTTAGAGTCAGACTGCAACATCAGCTCTCCCCGGAGGCTCCAGGATGCCAGCCTACCCTGCCGTTTTCAGGCTTGCCGTGCTCTACAGTCACATGAGCCAATTCCTTAAATCTCTGTGTGTACATACATACACACACATCTATATCCCGTCATCCATATCCACTCATCAATCCACCCATATGTATATATCCTATTGGTTCTGTTTCTCTGGAGAATCCTAACACATATATCTGTTTGTTTTACTGGACCAAAAGGCAAACTCCATGACAACAGGGACTTTGTACCACCACTGCTCTATCCTTGGCCCTCAGTGAACTTTTTTTTAATAAATTTGTTTATTTTATTCATTTATTGACTGCACTGGGTCTTTGTTGCTGCACATGGGCTTTCTCTAGTTGCTGCGAGCGGGGGCTACTCTTCATTGTGGTGCGCAGGCTCCTCGTTGTAGTGGCTTCTCTTGTTGTGGAGCACGGGCTCTAGGCACTTGGGCTTCAATAGCTGCAGCACATGGGCTCAGTAGTTGTGGCTCACGGCCTCTAGAGCACAGGCTCAATAGTTGTGGCGCACGGGCTTAGTTGTTCCGTGGCATGTGGAATCTTCCCAGGGCAGGGCTTGAACCTGTGTCCCCTGCATTGGCAGGCAGATTCTTTACCACTGCACCACCTAGGAAGTCCTGAACTTTTTTTTTGAATGAAGGGAGCCAGTAAGAATTTCAGATTGGAAAAAAAAGCTATTAAAGGAAATAAGCAGGGTGACAAGAGTCAATGGCCAGGGAGAACATTTTCTTCTTGTACTGGGTTGAAAAGTGTCCTCCCAAAATTCATGTCTACCTATACCCCTCAATGTGACCTTATGTGGAAATAGGGTCTTTGGAGATCTAATTAAATTAAGATGAGGTCATAATGGATTAGGGTAGGTCCTCATCCAGTAAGTAGTGTCTTTATAAGAAGAGAAAATAGAACACACAGAAAGAAGGATGCCATGTAAGGCGCAGAGACAGAGACAGGGAGGTAGAACGGCTGTGACGTCAGAGACATGTAACATCCAGGATTTCAAGCAACTCCCAGAAACCAGAGAGACGCGTGGGATGGCTTCTCCCTCAGGGCCTCCAGAAGGTGTCCTGCTGACACCCACTGGACTTCCAGCTTCCAAAACGGTAAGAAAATACGTTTCTGTTGTTCAAGCCCCCGGTTGGAGTACTTCGCTCTGGCAGCCCCAGAAAACGAACACACCTGTCTTCCTCACTTCTCTACCAGTTCCCCAGAACCTTGCAGTTGCAAGGCACCTGCCGCTGCCCCCACATCCCTTGGGTGAATCACCTTTGTCATGTGGGGAGCCCCTAGTAGCTGAGTGCAGGTTCCCAGTTGGCCACCGGGTAACCTTGTATTTAGATGTGAGCAGGTGGTGAGAGAGTGCACACGAGCTGGGGGTGGTCCAAAAGCACAGCCAGTGTCTTCAAAACTTCAGTGTCCTGTCTGGTCGGAAACAAGCCTCACACTCTGCCAGGAATCAAGACGGGAGCACATGAGGTTACCAGCCAACCTCACGAATGGGATATCCAGAGGCAATCCTCCAGCTTTTGGTTCGCTAAGCTGCTTTTTCAATTAAGAAGCCTGGACACATCATACATGAAGGGGTCTTGTAGAGTTCCATCGGCTGCTGTTTCATCCAGAGGATTCGTGAAGCTTTTCTCTGTAAGGGCTGGAGGTCCATGCAGGTCTGGCATGAATGCTGTGGGTGCTGTGTGTGTGTGACTTCTGGAAGAAGGGCACGGGGACTGAAGGGCAGTCCCCACGGGCACGGGCTGTTACTGGCTCCTGCAACACTTTTCATTCATAGCACTTCTCACAGTTTGTAACTGCAAATTTATGTAATTGTTTTGCCTGGAAGGATCCATGTCTGTTTTGCCAAAAATCCCCAGGAAGATGGGGATTGTGACTTTTTGCTCCCCTGTGTCTGCTGTGCACAGTGCCGTGTGCAGCTGAGAACAAGCATTTGATAAATATTTGCTGGAGGAAAGTGAGATGTGTAAATACAACTTAACTTTGGGATGCTAAAGTCACCCTGCTGAAGAGTGCTGCGCGTCGCTTAGAAGTAACCTCCCATTTTATTACATAACTCTGCCTCCCGTGTGGTCCAACTGATGAAAATTCCCTCCCTCCTATCTTTCCATAAGGGAACTTCAGCTACCAACTCATGGGGCTTTCTCTCCCCCAGCTCTATTTCAACCTCTTTTTTAGGTGGTCAACTTTTTCTGCCCCCCAAAGGAAAGCTTACGTGGAATTCTAATCCAAAACCAATTGAAGGGTGAATCGTTCATGGTGCAGTGGGAGTTGGGGTGGGGCCCTCACAGGCCTCCCCCTAAGGCATCTCCCATGATCCCCAGAGAGTTCCTGGTTTGAAAACCCCAGCATGTGGGTCCCAGAGGACCCCCCAGCTGGGGACGTGGGCCTCTGAGACTCAGATTCAATGGAAGCTGGGCCCTCAGATCTTGACTCAGACTCAAATGCTGGGACCACACTCAGCCCCCAGGAGGTGGCCTACCCAGAATGCAGGTTCCGGCTCCTAAGAGAAACGTCTCTCTCTATCACCTTGTCTTCATCCTGTAAGCAGACTACTTCTTCAGGACTGGGTGTCAGGACAAAACACAGTACAACCACATAAGAAAAATAACTTTGTTATTAAGCATATATAATCTTATCAAAAGTATTTCATAGTATCACATCCATAACTGAATACTAGCTCAACTGCTATATGGACCTGTTATAAATAATGAACATAGCTACTGAAGTATATGACCGTTCACTGGAAATAAAAATCATCAGGACATACATGGAATTCCCCAGGGTACTTGCTTTGGGGACCTTATAAAGAGCACTGAGGTCCCTGGGGGATGTGTAAAAGGGTCTTTTTTCTATGTTATCCCTAAAGCAATAATATTTGTTGCAGGAGCATGTGAAGTCCAAGGTTTTTATGTTTTAACAATTACGGTCATGTTTGTTTTTTTTTTTTCTCAAATGGAAAATTATTTTTTGATTTGTTGTGAAATATACATGCTGACTGTGCCAGGAAAAATGTCATCTATTTCCCTGAACTCATTATTAATAACTTGAGATGGCTCTGCTCTACTAGTTGTTTGGCCTGGATTCCTGCAAATAAATTCCCTTTTCAGGAAAGGTTATCTGAAAGATGTTAAGGTTACACAGTGAAGCTGCTCTGGGACAGGCTGGAGGGGAGGAGAGGGAGGGGAGGGACACACAAAGTATGAAGAGGGATTTGCTGTCATATGTCAACCCAAGGAGATGCCTGGCGCCTAGTCATGAAGAGCATCCTCCCCTGCATGGCTGGAAACAGGCCTCACGAGGCCAACAGTAGCATGAACCCTGGAAAGGGAGCATGGCGGGAACCAGGGGGCCCTTCACCTGGTACTTAACACCCCCCCCACCCCCTGCATGCCAATGTGCATTTGTTATTTACCTGTTTGGCTATGAACACATCTGTCTGAGTTTATACGGGAGAAATGACTTTAGTTGGCCAATGCATCCTGTGGCAGGTATTAGAATTAGTACAGAAGGAGAGACAAGACAGCATTCCCTTTGTATTCCCATAGGCTTTGGCATCATGAAGCTTATAATTTCTCCCTCCGGAATTGGAAAGGGAGGAGGAGTTTCTTAAACTAAAATGTATCCCCTCCTTGCACTATTTTGAACAGGAGAGCTTTATGTCCATTGCTTTCCGAAACAGAAGCAATCTATGAAGCCCTATTTTAAGGTCTAGTTATCAGGGTGCAAAAAATTGACGTCAACATTTCTGGGACAGAATCGAGGAGTGTACAAAGACCTTCCTTCCTCATGACACATGAAGTGGGTTACCACAACTAGCAAATTTTAGGCACCCTTCCCCTCAAAAGCTTTTTCTATTAGGTTCTAAGCAGAAGTGCTGTTTAGACAGTGAAGCTTTGGTTTTCCTTCCATACCTAAAAGATATGTTAGGAATAACAGTGACTTATGATGTCTTATCTTTGAAAAATATAATTTGGGCATACAGAATACATATTTAGTCCTATGGTAGTAGTCCAAGTTTTGAAAATCTGAGGATAGAGAATTATTTTATAAGTTGACCTGATCCAGCAGATTGAGATAAAATACAGGTTATTGTGTGTTTTGCTAGAAAATATTACCCAGAATCGTCTCACAAATCCCAGATATTACCACCTTCCATTCATTCTGTTACTATATTATCCTAGCCTCTGGCTAAACATGCAGTTTAGTTGTATTTTATGAGTGCTCAAGAATAGAGAAGAAAATTATATTTCTACATACAGTTCCCTGTTAAAAAGGCAATAAAATTCCTCATTAAAAAAAATCAAAGATGAACCTCATCATTTCTCATAGAGCCTGTGCAGGATTTTTTTTTTAGCATTCATCCATCCATACACTTTAAATACTGCATTCCACAAGCAAGCAAACATTAAATATATTCCAGATGGGAATCAACATCTGCTCAGTTCATCTCTGTGAACCCGTGGCTGGCGAGGGCTTCGGCTGTGAAGATTAGATTCCGGAGAGACTGAAGGGGGCAGGAAAGATCCTAGAAAAGGAGCACTGAGGATGTGTTTGCTTTCGGCTGCAACATTTGGGTGGACAGTCTCTGCGGATTTTGTGCGAGTAAGAAATAGCGGAGTCAAGTGTTGGTGAAAAACTCCGCCACTGGCCGGCTGACTGGAGCCCTATGTTCCTAACAGGATGATGATGAGAGAAGGAAGGCTGGTGTCACTTGATATTTGCAAACACAAGCCTTCCTATCGTTCTGAAGAAAGACTGGGAAGCGGCATATACACACCCACTGTGGTTCTCTTTAAACAAGCTTTCCCAGGAGAGTGAAATGATGTAGGAAAAAGAAAATGAAACACAAACCGCCCAGAAATTCATGGGGACATTGCAGAGTGGGCAATGGGACATGAGCAAAGAGAAGTTGCAACAGTGGTTCCTTGTGAAACTCAATATAAGGGCAAAGTTCTAAACAGGTCGATGAAACGTCATTCTGGGTATCAAACAACAAAGTGGACTTAAAGGAGCCTGTAAGCTGCCCGTGAAAACCAAGAGGTTCCCCAACAATATTATGAAGGGGCAGACGTTCCTGCCAGTTCCTTGAGCACTCTTGCTCCTGTGGTTCCAGAGAGAGCCTTTTCCAGAATGTGAGTCCTACTGGGACCCAGAGGTGTAAGAGCCAGCACTGACTCCAGGAGGTTTGGGAATATACTTTTCCAAGTGCTTCCTGTGTTTGCCGAGAAGGGAAATCAAGAAGACCTCCAAGAACTGGAACTTGAACTAAATTATGGAAAATTAAGGAAAGATGGGAAGGGTGGGAAGGAAATTTCTGGCCAATGAGGAAAACTGTTGTTTTTTCCCTCCCTGTGCAAGACATCTTTCAATTTTGTGTTAGTCTCAATATGCTGGCAAGCTTGGTTGGCCCCTGACAAGGACTTCTAATTCCCATGGACAGCAAATTTACCAGCTGCTGGGATGCAGCAGGGCCTCTGCCCAAGGTTCTCCTGCCCCACTGCCAACAACCCAAGCCGGCAGCCTCCTTCCAGCCCTGAGCTCCACTGTACATCGATTCAACTTGGATCACAGCCTAATGGCACCTGGCGGGCACCAGTCACAGCCAGGGAGTTTGGTACCTCTCCCTAAGGGCCAGTTACCTTGATTTAACAAGTAATCTGTGGTTTACTAAGCAAGCCCGCTCATTTGATTAAATAGCTCTAACACGTCCTGGCAACCAGGCACCCATTGTTCTAATGAGAACCAGGGCACTGCATTCACTAACTTTTTGTCTTGAAAACAGGATTTATTCCTACAGTTAGAGTAATTTTCTTCTTCGAATAGGATAGTTATAGATAAGCATGGCATGAACCCTTAATAGTCACATCTGCGTGTTAATATGTGGCAACTTATAGAACAGTCAACATGGGACTGTAATTTTCCTCCATCTTTTCTAATCTCCACTCCTTCTCTCCTTTCTTTAATCAAAATTGGGAAATGAGGCTGGGTAAGAGGAGAGAATATTTTAAACCTGTTAGACTGACAAGGAAAAGGAATCATCCACCAAGGTAAATATACATTGTTGTCTTCCCCTTTTCACTGAAAATTTTGATGTAATTTTTGAGTTAATTTGATTTACTGAATTTAATTTGATTTAATTTTGATCCTGAGGAGTAAGAGTCTATTTTGGACACATATCTATTATTTTTAACAAGTAAATTCACATTTTCTTAGAACTCACCTTGCCATTTCCCCTTTCTGATAGTCTGCCAAATTTTAAGACACTGTAAGAATACCCAATTCAGAAATCAGGAGGCCCTGGAAAATAAGGAGGTCAAAGAAAAGTTCCACCACAGATTCTCCAGGGGAAGCAGGTAAATCAATCATTTCCTCCCTCGTGTCTTCAGTATGGCTAGCAGGGGATTCTGAAAACAGTGTTTGGGAGAAGAGAAGTAGGGAGAAGAAAGGAAAAGAGGTTTTTGTCTTCTGTTTGTTTTTTGTTTTGTTTTGTTTTTTTTAAAAGAAAAAAAAGAACGTATCTTTTCTAGGTCTCCAGTGGTGTTTTGCTTTGTTTTGTTCTTTGGATGATTTCACTGCAGGTGAAAACACTCTTCTCTTTCTTTGGCATGAAGATGTTGGGGGGTGCTAAGGATGGAAGACTCTGTGGCCTCCCAAGTCTCTTGTCTCAATTCTTCTTGGGTAGTCATCTCCAGAGCTGAAGTCCATGGTGTCTGGAGAGGTGGAAAATTCCTGAGGTAACGGGAACTCCTCTGCTGAAGAGTGAGTCCGGTGCCCGAACACCTTTTCCTGCAGCTCGGTGATGTCGTTGCGGATGTCTGCCAGCATGAGCAGCAGGAAGTCGAAAGAACCAGGGGGTCCCTGCGCAGGAGAGAGGTGTCAAAGCTAGACCACCACACACCCAACCCTTGGCCGAGTGATGCCTTCCGTGGGCTCCAGGGTCTGCTGTCCTGCTGCTTGCAGGCAACTACTTAAGTCAACTCTGGGTCGCAAATGGAGGAAATGTAAAGACTGTAGCAGCCTAGGGGATTCTGCCTTCCATTCCTTCAGCTCCCAGATGAGCTATGGTGACACACTGACCTCTCCTAGCTCTTAGGCTCTATCAAATCTGGTAGAGTGACAGAATATGAGAATAACCCTTCTAGGTTACTTTCCAAAGAACCCCAGAAGACACTGATGAAGGCAGAGAGCAGCGGTCAAGAGGCTGGGGTTCCGCTGGGTTTGAACCTCAGCTCTGCCGCTTACTAGCCCTGTAGCCTTGGGCAAGTTACTTAATTGATTTGGGTTTCTTTTTCCCGTCCATAAAATGGAGATAATAATAGTCCTAACTTCGTAGAGTTGCATAGGGTTCGTGAGGATAACACATTTTAAAATGTTACCTTTTAAAAAATGAAATTATTAAAATGTCTATAAGGATGGTTTGACTATAACTGCAATTTAAACGAAGTTGACAGTATATGGCAAAGGCATCCATTCCCCATTGACCAGGAAAGGTCCAAACAGAGGCTTCCTGAGTTTTCTATTGACTGAACATCTTTTCGTCATTATAAACATTTACTAAACCTGACTTTCTGTGAAGTGCTGTGGGGGCATGGTAAAATAACGTGTGAACATGCATGTTCTGGCCCTGTTGGTAGCCTGTAGTAAAATCTACCACCCTCCACAACCCCTGCTTTGAAGCCACCACCTTAGCAAGCAGCAGGACAGCAGTGTACAGAACTCTGCAAAGCACTCAGTGTCGTATGGAGAGCATCCTGACAGCCATGGATGCTCATCTGAGGTGTGGCAGATCCGGTAACAGGTGAGGGGATGCACACCCAAGGATGGCTACTAAGTGACATGGCCACGATCGGAGAGCTAACACGTGGAGGAGTGAAAATGGCAACTGGACCTCCTACCTCTAAGGTCAAGGATCTTTGTCTTTCTTCAGAAATGACACTGATTTCTTCACAAGCAGTGGGGCTGCTTGAATCATCTGTGCTTTTGGATACTACGAATTCTCATTTCTAGTCTCCCAAACACCATATATCCAATCCAGCTAATTTCATCTCCATGGTCCCGAGCAGCTGTGCACGTCTGCACTTTCTGGAGGGGATGGTCATCGGACCTGCTAGGGTTCTAGTGATGGCTAAATTCGTAAACGTTCAGAGTTATGACTTATCCCTGTAGATTTCTTTCCTGCCTCCTTCAAGATGTTCTAAGACATCGCTAGAAACAGACTCATGGCATACTGAGGTTCTGAATCTTAAGAGAAGATATTCCAAAAAAAGATTCGCCAAGATAAAAGAAACAACAGGAAATGAATTTTCAAAAATAAAACCCAACCAGCTGCTAAAGGCTCCTGTGATTCTTCTTGTAACCACGGAGTTCTCTGTGGGCAGGCCGAGAGACAGCTGGAAGGGGCTGGCTGTCGTTAATAAGACCAACTTCCAGGTTCATCAGAGCTGTAGCCCTGCAACATTGCACTGGGGAAGCAGGACGGGTGGTGCTACTTACTGGAGACCCTCTGGGGCCAGGTGCTCCTCTTTCTCCCTAAAAGCAGAAGTGTCAGGGTTAGCTTTCTGGACCACAGGGATGCCACCACCCCAGTCACTACTGAGACCCCCACCACTACCATCTCCCTGCACAAAACAGCAAATCCTTCCTATGAGAAACAAACGTAAGCTTGAAGCTGTACTCTTGGGACCACTGGTTTGAACCGAGCTGCTTGAGTCAAGTGCCTCTCATTTTGATTTCCCCTAAAGCCATATATTTTCCAACCAGATCAGGCAGAAGGAAAGCTGGTATTTCCAGGCAGCATGTGGGATAACTTAGAAGCTTCTAAAGTAACTCACACTGACTTCCTTATGAGGCAAGTGGCAGGCATCCCCCAGAGTGGAACCACCTACTTGTACAGAATGGAACTTCTTCCGTTCTTGACTTAAACACAGCAAAGAAATGGAAACACACAAAACAGCCCCACAAAGAACACTGGCTAACAAGCAAAACACATGCTACCGTGACAACAAGGAGGCCTGTTTAACATTTACAGGAGTAATTTTTCTTAGAAGTGGTTTTGGTGGTTGTTTTTGTTATTACGGTTGTTCTGGATTTTAAGAAAATGGCTTTTTAGATCTTCCTCCCAGCTTTGGGGACAAAAAGTCTATCTGTGTCTCAACTTTGCCACATGCAAAATGGGGACAATAAACTGTGCTTGAACTTTACACGATGCCTGCACAACAGGTGGAATTGAGAAACCTAAGGCTTCTCAGAAGACTTACCTTAGAACCATCTCTTCCTGGGGCACCTGGTGGACCCTACAAGACAGAGGGACCTAGTTTAACAGAAGGAACACGCTTTCCCCAACTACAGATGGGAGCCCTGATGAAATACTGACCACAGGGCCCCTCCGGCCTTGCTTAATGTGGGACAGATCAGGAGATGGTCCCATGGGTCCCATCGAGCCCCGCGGGCCAGGCTGCCCTGGGGGGCCTGGAATACCTGGGAAGCCTGGGCTCCCCTTTGGTCCTGGTGAGCCTGCAATCAAAGAACACCTCATTAGTCCACAGCCTGTAAGGAGGACAGGGGCTCTGGCTGACTGACAAGAGAGTCCAGGAGCCCCTGTTAGCCATTTCTCTTTGTACTCTGACCTTTGCCTTTTGACCTCTCCACTGAGATGTCCCATAGGCAGCCTGAACTTAACATGACCAAAAATTGACTTCCCCCTTCTTTTAAAAAAGTTTTATTGAAATACAGTTGACTTACCATGTTGTGTTAGTTTCAGGCGTACAGCAAAGTGATTCAGACTTTCCCGTTCTTTTCACAGACCTCCAGGCCCCCCATCCACTCAAGCCAGAAACTTGAGAGTCTTCCTATAGATTTCCCTGTTCCCAAGAGCTTTTTACCCAATCAGCGACAAGTGCTATGTATTTCACCTCTTTAACGTCTCATAACGACCTGCTCCTCTGCGTCCCCGCCTCACCGCAGGGCGGCGGTTAATGCAGTGGGGCAGTGGCTGTGCGTGCAGGTTTCAGCAGCAGGGGGACCTGCCTCTGAATCTTGGACAAGTTGCTTGACCTCTTTGAACCTTAGTTCCTCATCTGTAAAGCAGGCCTAATAAAAATCTATTTTATAGAGCAGTTATGAGCATTAAATGAGAGTTTAGACACACACACACACCCCTTAGACCAGCACCACACACACAGAGGCACTAAAATAAAAATCTAGTTTGGCCTCCCTTTTATTGGCCTTAGCTTTTGCCTCATAGCTAGTCCCTCTGTGTCCCATCAGTCTTGTTCATCTGTCACCTGCTCTTCACACTTCTATGAGAGTATTATTTCTAGAACAAGTCTTACTCTGTGACTTTCCTACATTCAACCATTTGGGGCAAAAGCCTCAAGCCACTGCCTGCAGGACCCAGGGGGATGGCTACTGCTGTTGGGGGAGGGGCAGCAAGCTCTCCAGCTCAAGGTCTGCCACAGATACAAGCCACAGTTGTGCCACCACAGTAGGCGAGAAGATCTCACCCCAAGGCCTGGATGCCTGGGTCATGCTTAGGACTGTGGCTGGACCAGGAGAACTGAAAATTCCTGACCCCCCAACCTCTACCATGGAGCAGTAAGTCACAGCAGTCTCCCACTGGGGAACAGCAAGAACATGGAGAGAGGAGCCCTGTGTGGCACAGGTGTGCAGGGGCTGCTGAAAGCCAAGAACCACCAAGAAAAACCCACTGGCACCCTAGGCCCCCACTAAACATACAGTAACAGTATCCTACCACGAGAGGAGTCTGAAAACCTGAAGACTGTAGAACATTAGAGGTAGAGACAGTGACAATACACTCAAACCCGGCTCAATTATTCATTAGATTGACTCAATTCTTCTTGCTAGCAGCCCGGATACCCACCTCCAGGAGTCATGACCATATACCCCAGTCTCTACTGTTCCTCTCCGAATGGTATCTGGCATTCAGTCCAAAATTTCGAGGCACGTTATAAAAAACCAAAACCAAAACCAAACCAACCACCCCTGCTAGCCCTGCAAATAAACAACCCCCATTCAAGAGACAGGGCAATCAACAAAATCAGACTCAGAGGTGACCCAGATGTTAGAATTATCAATACAGGCAGTTTAAAATAACAACGTATGTTAAAGGTGCTACAGGCAAAGACAGCTTGCCTGAACAGATAGGGAATTTCAAGTCTGTTTTTGCTTTTGTCATCTGTGTTTTTGGTGTCATATCCAAGAAATCACTGCCAAATCTAATGTCATGAAAGTTTCTGCCTATGTTTTCTCCTAGGAATTTTAAGTTTCGGGTCTTAATTTAGGTTTTTAATCCGTTTTGTCTATGGTGTAAAGGAAGGGTCTGATTTCTTTCCTTTGCATAGGGAAGGACATTGTGTTTTAACACATTTTAGACTCTCAACTTTATGAAGGCATGTGCTGTGTCTTAATTGTCAGCACATGCTCAGAAAGGCCCAGGTACAGAGAAGGCTACTTAGTAAATGTTTCATGTCAAATGACTGCGATGCAGAGACGGGGCTGATTGCTGGGCTATAACCATTTCTCAGTGATGTATTCCTTAGTGCTATAATGATCCCTCTCTTTCAAATGCATACAGGGATTACTTTTTGGTTGTACATGGCTCCTACAATGGACAGAGCACAGAGATAGGATGGAATGACTTTCAGGCACCGGAAAACAAAACAAAGACTTCAGACTTCAAAGGCAGTCAATGTTCCATTCAAGTATGTCTCACACCCCTACTCTCAATGCGGGTTCCAGGTACATCCTGAAAGAGTTTATCTGGGAAGGGGACCAGATCCCTCTTATAACTAAATACTTTACCTCTAATAGCACAAGGACAGGCCAGAGATAATATCTGAGCTTCATTTACACAGTCAATGAACTTCAGAGATCAGTGCGTCAAGTGCTTTTAAACTGTGCGGCTTTGATGTGCAAATGTCAGCACCTTATAATGTAACAGTGGGGGGCAGAGAACAGCAGCCACTCCCTCAGCACCAAAGCCAAAGGATTCCAACCTGGTAGAGCTTCCTGTATTGGTGCCCCAAGCTGTGATTCATCACAGACTTCAGGACTGGAATTTTAGTTAAGAGTAAGAGAAATCTTATTATCTCTCTAGTTGCCCTAACACATCTCAACGGAGGGCGTCACGAACTATGATGCTAGAAGTAAGGAGAGAGAAGGAAACAGGATTGGAGGAGGAAGCAAGGGAATAGCCCATTGCTAATCACTCCACTCCCTGCTCCAGCAAAGACCCTGGACGGCTCAAACCATGCTAGAAACCAGATGGCCGAACTGGAAAAAAAAAGCCAGCAAGTCATTAAGAAGAAAAAAGCCAATGCTCCCCTGTTCCTAGCTTGTCCTTGTTGGAGTGATATGTATGCTGGCCTGGCGATGAACCTTCTCCAGGGCAGCAGAGCAAGAGTATCCCCTTAGAGAAGGACGGAGAATACTGGGCCAACAATCAATTTGTAAGAAGAGAACCAAGTCTTAGAAGCAGCAAGAGGCTGCCTGTGTGTGGCATCTGCTGGAGAAAACTCCACCATGACCCAGAGACCAAGAGAATGATCAAGAGGAGAAACCAAAGTCCTGGACCAGTTCTTGGTCTCTGTAGAGACTGAGACCCAGGCCACCTGGGTTTTGATGGAAACCAGGAAACAAAGATATAAGTGGAGAAGAAAACACATAGTTTGGGAAGCATTTCAAGCCTTTGTTTTTGCTGACTTTCTAGCCTAAAATCTGTTCATGTCCTTCCTGCTTGGACCAATCCTACCTTTCATGTCCTTCTGTGTCCAGCTCGAACCCCAAGTCCCCTGATCACTGCAGGCTACGGTGATCTCTCCTTTCTTTAAGCTTCCACAGCAGGAAGTTTTTGTGTACTTTACTTGGGGGCAGGTAGGTACTGTTTTATTCTATTGGCTTTCACTCTACGTGTCTTGTCCCCATTAAAATGTCAGGAGGTCATTCACAACACCTAGCACACTGCTAAGCGATGAGCATCGGGGATAAGACAGCTATGTCTTAGAGTCATTTGCTAACATTAATATCATTTCCTTCACTGGTATGAAAAAAAGTATTGATCTATCTATGGAGGGACTCGTAATAAAACAGAAAACATCCTGTCCCTATTTTTTAAAGTTCCCATTGTGTATTTCCTGATGGAACGATAGGATGTTTGGGACTTTCTTCAGCGTAACAAGGGTCAGTTTCCAAAACAGTATGCTGAAGAAGCCAGACAAAAAGAATAGATTCCTTTCTACGAAGTTCTAGAACAGACAAAACTGCAATGATAGAAAACGGGTGGTTGCCTAGAGCTGAGGATGCAGATTGCCAAGGGCACAAGGGGTGATGGAAATGTGCTACACCTGGATGTAGACCAGATACATGGTGGTGGTTAGTATGTGCTTGATATGGTGTATATGCCTCTGTCAAAACTCGCCCAAGTGTAACTTAGGTGTGTACATTTTATTGTATAGAATTGCATCTCAATGAGATTGACTTATAAAGGGAAATGTAGAGATAGATGTAAAAATAAGTATCAGTGTAAGTGTGTTCACAAATGACGGGAAGGAGGAGAGAGGATTGGGGAAGAGTGGCAATGAGGCTGGACAGGAGTTGTCAGAACCAGGTTATGAGCCCACAGGAGTTCATTATATGTCAATATGTTAATATATGTCAATGTTAAAATATATATATATGCGTTCATATATGTCAGTGTTAAAAATAGTTTTCATTTTGTTTCTCTGTACCTTAAGATGACCTTTAAGAATCTTGTCCAGACCCAGGACAATGAATTTTTCTCCCTGATTACTATTGGTTATGAGGGTTTCTCAGGCTTGTCGGTTTCTTGGCACACAGGCATGGGAGCTCTCTGGACCCTGGCTTCTGCTCCCACCCACGGGAGCTAAAGAACTCTATCCCGCCCCTGCCAAACGTGAGCTCTTGATGGGCCCTGGCTGGGGAGCCTACCACCCTTCTAGGATACTTGCTTTCCCTCGATGCTTTTATGTTCTTCTTCATACTCACCGGGAGGGCCCTGGCCCCCAGGCAGGCCAGGAGGTCCTGGAACGTAGGCGTTTGAGGCCAGCACCTTGTCACCAGTGACGTACTTGTCCAGGTCGGCAGCGCTGTTGGGAAGCAGGGCAATCTGCAAAGAGAGGAGGAACCGGGGCCAGGAAGCACGGGCAGCGCCACTGCCCGGCGATGCTCTGGGCTTGTGTTGTCTGCAGGGGCCACAACGCCTTTTCTTGCTCAGTCCACTGTATTTGAACCAGTCTGAGCTCAGACGGACTCCAGAGATCCTCCTTCTAAACCCGAGGGCTTCTAGTCAAAACAACTTGCACAAGATCGCTCAGCTGGCTAGTTAGTGGGTGAACCTGGATGGCTCCAGTTTGCCTAGATATCATTAGACGCATTACCATCATAATTAATACAGTCTCCCTGTTTCAGGCTTTTATTAAGAACTTACGTCTCAAATATTTGAGAAACTACTATCTGCCAGGCCCCGTGCTTCGTTCTAAGGCGACAATAGTGACCAAGACGTGGTTCTGGCTCTTAAAGATCGCAGCCTTGGGAGCCAAGATGGAAAATATGGTTACGGGTCACCTGCAAGCTCAGGTGTTTGGGAAACAGTGACTGTGATGGTTTTAAAATATGCCCACAAATTTTTGGACACTCGTGCCTTTAAAAGGTGGAGGTTAATTTTCTAATTTTCTACCCTCTGAGTGTGGGCTGTGCTTAGGGACTTGCTTCTAATAAATAGAAAATGACAAAAGTGACGGTGTGTAACTTCTGAGACAAGGTCATAAAAGGCACTGTGGCTCCCCCCTCATTCTCTCTCTCGGATTTCAGGGGCTCATTCTAGGACAAGCCAGAGGAACCACACACGTGAATGACCTTTGCATTCCTTGAGGTCAGGAATCGGTGAGACCCTTGGTAAGAACTTAACGCTCTGAACGCCCACTTCCTCACTGGTAACACCCACTATTAGGACATGAGGATTACATGAGGAAGTGTATATCAGGTGCCCAGCAACGTACTAAATGCTTGATAAATGGTAGTTCTAGTCTCTTTCTTCCAGGAAGCTGATTCAGGGGTGTAAAACCGAGTGGAGACTGTGTTTCTGAGGGTCAGAGCTACCCCCAGAGGATTCACTCGAGATCCTGGAGTCCTGTAGAAATCAGGTATCACTGAGATTTTCTGAAGCAAGTTGCATTTGTACCCACGTCCTCCTGAAAGAGGCCCTGCTTGGGGACCCCTGGCCAGAGGGCAATGCAAGCTAAGAGAAGGCGCATGTCTGTCTCATCCTTGCCCGTGGAGTGCTCCGAGGCTCTACACCCATCTTTGGATCTGAGCTGCTGAGAGAGGTTCCTACCACCTGTGTGTGATCAGAGGTGGCCAACTGCCACTGCGACAGCGTTCTCCCCTGTGGGTTCAGCATCAGCACAGAGCACTAAATTAGAAATTGTACAAAAGTTCTCCCTCTGAGGCTTATGTCAACTTCAAATTACATATCTGGGGAGCATGAAACATAGAACTGAATGTTGATTTGAAAAACCATGGAGTTTACTTTCCGATTTCAGGGGCAAGTCAGCATTTCTCACCTCTCCTTTCCTTCCTTGGGGATTTCCTCCTGCCCCTGGGAGACTAGATCGTTCCAGTTGAGTTCAACCATGCCACACGAATAACCCCTGGGATCTCAGGGCACCTGGCTTGATAGTAACAAAGCAGGGAGATGGAGTAAAAGATGATCATGAGGTCTTGACTCCCAAGCCTCAGCTCGAGGGGCTTATGGGGGAAACTACAAAACCCATCTGCTAAAAACTGTAGCTAAGAGACCAGCCTGTGAACGACACTGGGAGGCCTCGGAAAGTTCTACCGTCCAGATGACCGTGTCTGGCTTCAGAAGGTCCTCAGCCTGCTGCACTGGTGTCTGTTTCGGAGAGTGGAGGTTTGGGAATGACTAGCATGACTATTACAAAACGTGATTCTGGCGGAGACCCCTGCCCCAAATCCCCTTCTCCCGCTGGGTAGCTGCTGGGTTTGGGGCCATCCTGAGTCAACTTTAGCAACTGATGATTCTTCTTAGTTACAGAGACAGATGTTCTTGCTAACGGAAGAAATCCAATATTAATAAAACATGAATATCATGGTATTACATGGTTTGCATGTTGGTAAACGGCTTTTACCTAATATATCTTATGGAGAACAAGTTCTTCTGGCTAGAAGAGGTGACTGTGCCAGTCCTGTATCCCATTAACCCCTTAACAAAGGGCTTGCAATGCTTCTAAAAGGTGAAATCGTGGGAAACCACAAGAGGGTTCTAGCCGTAACCTGGCAGTCTGGCATGGAGAAGGGGCGGAGCCACGAGGCTGGAGGTGTTGCTCGGCTCCTCCTGCCCTGTTCCTCTCGCTCACCTGCAGAGCACATGTCAGGCTCTCCTGCGATCAAGGTCTTAGCCCTGCATCAGCTGCCCTGGGTGACCTATTTGAGCCTAGGACCTTCCTCTGTCTGGAACTTCCTCCAGAGAGGTTTTTTTTTTTCTCCTTTTCTTGGAGTTCTTGCTGAAATCCATGCAGTTCACAGTGCAAGGATGCTCAGAGAGCAGGAAGCTCAAAGAAGCACGAAGCTCAAAGAAGCACCAAGGCTCTCTTGCAAAGGGTCCCTCAGTGCCTTGGGAGCCCCTTCACTAGAATGAAAATCCTTGGGTAGGGACAGCCTTGCAGGTCCATCAGCTAGAAGATTCCTGACCATCCAGTGCTTTCCAGATAAATGGTCTTCCTCTGTGCTTTGAGAAGACCTAGTGTTCCCTGAGAGATGCAAGGAAAGGCACTCAATTCCCCTATGATCATCGCTTAGAATTCAGCAGGGCAAACCATGAGAATTACAATCTTGTGCAATGTGAAAGCCAGCTTTGCACAGTTTCAGGTTGGGGTTCATGGTTCCAAGTCACCCACCAGGACAATGGGGCTGGTGTCACAGTGTCATAGCGAGAGGCCACTCCAACCTGTGATTGTACACCTGAGTCCTGGGGTGGAACGGGGTGGGGGGGGGGAACCCGAATGAGGGGAATTTATAAGCAAAACTACTCTAACTACAAGACACAGGGTCAACACTGGCCTCTGAAGCCTGGTCCAATTTTATTACCTGCTCGCAAGAGAAAAACTAAAATGTGAATCTCTCCTGTGGGCTTTGGGATTAGGCAGATCTGTGTTTAAATCTCAGCCCTGCCACGTTCTACCTGTGGGATCTTGGTGAGCTACAGAACCTGATTATCTCATCTATAAAATGATCATCTATAAAGTGAGGGCTGCTGGGAGGATAAAAGTGACGATGTCTTGAACACGCCTGGCCCAGCGCCCAGACTAGTAACTGAGAGCAGCCGTGACCATAGTACAGATGCTGTGCGGGGTGGCGTGGCTCAGCTCTAAGTAGCGGTGTGACTTTGGCCAAGTCCCTTCACCCGTCCAGGTTCTCACCTTCACGCCTATAAAATGAGAGGTCTGGACCAGATGAGCAAGTCTTTGGATGCAAAATTTTGTAAGCAAGCCTGGAAGACGAGACGTGCATGTGGGGGGACTTCAGAGATTACTCCCCACCCCATGCCCTCTCCAGCTCTCTTCGCTCCCTTGTAAAAGTCAGCAGATGACCCAGTAAACGTCGACCTCAGCTTCCTGGCTGCCTCTTGCTGGGTAATCACATCCTGCCTCCCGCCAGCTCCTCTAAGTGTCAGCAGCAGGAGAGAAAAGTAAAGGCACTGGCGTTTTGGAAGCAGCCATCCAGAATTCCTGGCTTGACTTTCTACACAAACACAGCAGACGATGGGCTTGAAGGGTGCAGGTGTTTGGGAATAAGTTTGAGAGAACAGTCTCCATTTCTCCTGGATTCCAATCAATGGAATTATGAATATCATTATCTCACATTAGCCTTCATTAATAAAGCGTCTACCTCACAGGGCTGTTGGGAGGAATCAGATGGTTCCTGGAAAGCACTTTATTAGGACATAGAGTTCATGTTTATTATTTATCGGGTAAACATTTACAGAGCTCTTTCTAGGTGGCTGGGACTGCTCTAAGGCCCTGACAAATATTAACTCATTTGGTCATCATGAAAACCAATCCCCTTTTTCTAGAACTGAGACACAGAGAGGTTAAGTAACTTACCCAGGGTCACACAGCCAGTAACTGGTGGAGCTAGGACTTAAACTTAAGTCAATTTGTTTCTGGAATCTGTGCTCCTAACCACAACACCCAGCTGCCTCTCTTAATATTACTCATGATATTTGGCAAACAATCTACAGTCACTTGTGTATGCACTGGTCTTCCCAGCCATCCTGAGGAGACATTTTACAGAGCAACTAGATCAAGGTAGCAGAGGAAACCACAAATCATTGAGAAGCCATATATTTGCCTGACACTAAAGGCAGCGCTGGAGCAAACAAACACAGCTGTCAGAATGCAAATCTGCTCACACTTCTGAAACCTCATTGACCTCTAACTTCTGAAGCCTCCACTGCCCCACCCCACTCGGCCACTGTAGGCTGACTCCACTGCGGGCTTGGTTTCCCAGCTAAGACAGGAAGCGTACTTAAGACAGGACTTGATTCTGTACTTTCTCATCATCTGTCATCTCCCAGCCCATCACAGGCCACAGCAGGTGTTCAGCAAACACTCACACTTCCTCAACAGCAGTGCTGTGCTGAACTCAGAAGCCCCTGCTGCAGGAGCATAAGGGCCTTGTTAAAAACTCATTCCTTCCATCGTGTATATATACAGCCCATCTTCCTTATCCATTAGTCTGTTGATGGACATTTAGGGTGCTTCCATTGGCTATTGTAAATAACGCTGCTATGAACATCGGGGTGCATGTATCTTTTTGAGTTAGCACTTTTGTATATAAAATTTTTATATTATAAAAATTTTTATATTATAAAAAAGAATGAAGTTTTGCCACTTGCAGCAACATAGATGGACTTGGAGGCCATTATGCTAAATAAAATAAGTCAGACAGAGAAAGACAAATATGTTATCACTTATACAGGGAACCTAAAATATAAAACAAATGAATATAACAAAATGGAAACAAACTCCCAGATATGAAGAAAAAAACCAGTGGTTACCACCAGGGAAAGGGAAGTGGGGGAAAAACAGAATAGGGGGAGGGGACTAAGAGGTACAAACTACTATGTATAAAATAAATAAGCTGTAAGGATATATTGTACAGCACAGGGAAAGCAGCCAGTATTTCATAATAATTTAAAATGGAGTATAAACTATAAAAATATTGAATCACTATGTTGAACACCTGAAACCAATATAGCACTGTAAATCAACTATTTCAATAAAAAAGTCATACCTGAAAAAAATAAAAAATTTCTTCGTATCAGTAAAAAAAATAGTAAATTAAAAACTGCCTCCGTGGCTCAGATTTTTCTTCAGTGCTCTGATGGGACAGAGACCTCCCTCTGCAAGTTAAATGATGGGTATTTTATCTATTCCCCAAACTCCCTTTTTAGCCAAATCATCTATTTTTTTTTTTTTCCTTCCCCTTCCCAAACCACAGAAGAAATTGCAGAGGTTGAAGGTACTGGGATCTGCACACCATTTCCAAAAACTTCTTTACTGGGAAATGAAAGCACAGAAACCATGAAACAAATCTACATCTTAGCAAATTATTATAAGGCAAACACCCTTTTAATGAACACCTAAGTCAAAAATCAGAATTTGGTCAGGGACTTCCCTGGCGGTCCAGTGGTTAAGACTCTGTGCTGCCACTGCAGGGGGCACAGGTTTGATCCCTGGTTGGGGAACTAAGATTCCACATGCTGTGAAGTGCAGCAAAAAAAAAAAAAAAATCAGAACTTCGTCCACATGTCTTGACCCAATCACAGCCTTCTCCCTCCCCGCAACGTAACTACTATTCTGGTTTTAATCACTTTCTGTGCTTTAAAAAATAATTTATCAAACCCAACTTTGCAGGCCTAGACACTACGGTAAACCACAGGGTCTTGCCCACTTGAAAAAACAGTACGTCTTTTAAGCTGCTTTCAACCTGCAGGTCGCTGCTTCGGTTTTCGTTTTTCTTAGAATCTACCCACTGAAGAACCCAGGGCATTGGCCCTGTAGACTTTCCCACAGCTGGGATTTTGCTGACTGTACACTCATGGCGTCGTTCAACATGTCTGCAGACCGTTTTATACTGTGGGGTTGGCCACAGTCCAGGACACCCGGTACCTTACTTCTGAGCCAATGTTTCTTTGGGCAGCTGTCCCAGGTTCTTTTCGGAACACAACAGATGGCATCAGCAGTAGTGAGAGGAAGTTAAAAGTCAACTGACAAGCCCCACACCGGCACAGGCGCACAAGGGAGGAGACCTAGGCTTTAGGGTCTGGCCTACGTCTTGGGCGGTGACTGCACCTCTCTGACAATATCGCCATCACAGTGAGGACGAAACGGCATCCTGCTTATGAAACTGCTTTATCAACCGCAGAATGCGACATGTTCTACGAGGCGCCTTTAAAAGTCTGTCGCTCCTTGTGATGCGCCTTGAATGCCAGCTTTAGCTCAGACTTGCCACAGTGCCCTTGCAGGAGAACTTGGGATGAGGCGGACCAATTCCCGGCCAACCCCCACCCATGAGAGTTACTGGAGTCCCGACAAGTACTGTCATTGGATCTGTGTGTAGCTCTGCCACAAGGGCTCTAAGGGTAACATAAAATTTTCAGCTTCTTTGTAACATTTCTTCTTGCATGGATTGTAAAACACTACAGGGAGGTTAAGGGAAAGCCAGATGTTGAATCAGCCACTACATTTCTGAACTAGTGAGACTTAGTGGCACTGAGCCTAAAGATCATTCAGGCTGGAAGGAGCTTCCCCATAGCTCTCAGCTCCCCAGAGAAGAAAATGGAGATGAGCCTTAGGCCTTGAGACGTTCATCAGCTGCTCCCCCAGGCCCGAATCCTCTGGCTTATGAAATGCAAAGTTCTTCCACGGACCCTTTTTCGGATGACTCAGTAAATACTAACACCAATCCAAGTTCAACCTGAGGATATCTGTGTGGGGCCTATTATTTATAACTCTGAATTTATACTGATATACTTAGGAGGTTTTCTGCCTCGTCTCGTTATTGGATCACAGCTATTTGGGATCTGCACATCACATACATCTATGCCGCTGTTAAAGTTGCTGGATCTTCACTACTAATGTACCAGAGGCCTGCAAAGACATTTATCTTCTCAGCCTATTGACCGCCTGTTTCACTGGCAGCTGTGGATCTCGTTAGAGGCTGCCTGCATGTTTGTGGAACACGGAAAAGCGACACGGCCTAATCTTACCCCGTTGCCCTCTACAATAACTAGATGCCACAGTTAAACAGATTATATACACCTCTTTGATATACTAAGAGCCTTGAGGGGAAACAATTAAATAAACAAACCAGCAAGTTTATGTTTTACCAGCATAAGTGCCATTTCTGAGCTGCCGACAGACTGGTGACCTTAGGTATAATAAACATCATGGACCGGGATCCAGGACAGTGGCTTAAGATTTCAGGGCACTAGATCCATTCCGGGGGCATTACTCCAAGCACAACAATGGTACCAGAAATAGGATGCTCCGTCAGGCATGTGTGGGAGCCTCTGACAGTCCACACCCTTGGGAACACGAGGTATATGAGCAGCTGCTTTCCAAGGTACGCGGAGCCCAGAAACCACAGGTCGTAACTTTTAAATGTGAAAAATAAAGCCGCTATGGAAATTCACCACCAGCTATGAAAGTTTATAGAGAAGATATTCGATATTCTCTGTTGAAACATAGGCAAATGATTCTACTCTACTCTATTTAGAATCATGTAAGTCATGTAAGGGCCATGTGTTCGGATGTTCATTTCATAAAGTCACACCAATCACAGTTCATCCTCTCTGCTTGGCCATGTGGTCCGTACCTAGTGGTCTATTTGAACAGTCACCTAATCAACCCCCCTGCCTTTGTTGTTTTGTTGACCTATAATGAGCTCTGAGGGTGGGTGGACAAAGCATCCCAGTCCAAATCTAGTTGGCACCAAGCTCAGGGAATACCCAACAAGGCTGTGGATGACATTTTCTTACTGTTCCCAAAGTTCCTCCACTTTGCCTCCACTGAGGCTTCCTTTTATCTTATGTGACTAACACGTACCTTCTGTTTCAGCTGCAGCACCGTCTGCTTCATCTGGTGAAACTCCTTGCACGTGGCGCAGCAGGTGGCAGCTCTCACCACATTCTCTGCCTTCTCGTCGTGCCCTGAGGGAGGAGATGGGCTTGGGTTTGCCTGGGAGGCTGGGCGACATCTAGGCCCAGGGAGACCGTGTCAGGAAGAGCAGCTCCAGGCAGACCAGCTGATGTGGAAACGTACGAGGGACGCAGGCTGGTGACTTTACAGTTCTCAGGTCACCGACGGCATGACTGGGGCAGGTGGACCTGGGGGATCAACCCTGCTCTGGGCTCAGCTGTTTCCACTTAGGCATCCTAGCACCTTCCCCTTTCATTGTGAAAAAGTGAACCGTGGTCCTTTTACCATGAGGTAGGCTCTATCAACCTGACATGACTTACACTCCTCTCTGAGGGCCAATGTTCACACGCTGTAAATTATCCTCCAAGCCCAGGCAAAGGGGCTTGGATGCAGGGCTCGCAAAGCTTGTTTTTATCACCTCTGATAATCCAGCTGTTCAAAGGGGGCACGGCCAGGCCAGGCAGGGTCACAGACTGGGACTGGGTACTGACCTCTGGGCAGATGTAAAGCCAGATGGAAGATGCTCCAGGCACCCTGGACATGCCCATCCGGGGCCAAACGGGTCAGGCATGGGGCAGGGTCCCAATGCCAACTGGTAGAGCAGCAGGAGCTCCACGGGCTTTTTGTAAAATCATAGTTTTCGAAGGAATGGGTGAGTTAAATGGTGACATGACCCAGTATCCACACAGCCCTCATCCTACTGGCACCTAAATGGGCCACACAAGCCTGTGCTGGGACACTAGACACCTGAGGTCATTTGCTACCAAAGGGCAGGTGCAGACTCCCACAGGTCTTCGTAAGAGGTGGCAGCTGTGTGGGGTGGGCCCAGAGCAAGTGACAGGGGGAAGGTGACAGTTTGGTCAGGGTGGGGCAGGACAGTCTCACACCCAGGCAAGTGTCAACTCTCCTAGCTTAGAAGCTCTTTGGTGTTGGGCCAGGTGTGCTGTTGGTGTGACACGTAGTAACCACTAGGATCTGGAAAGTAGCCAGGGACAAGTGACATGTCTTTCCAAGTCATTTCTTGTGCTTCTGGGCCCATGTGCTTTTTTTTTTTTTTTTTCCGTTTTGGCCATGCTGTATGGCGTGTGGGATCTGAGCTCCCTGACCAGGGGAATATACAGCCCGAATATACAGCCTGTCGCTTAGGTTTTCAGCGTGTGACTGGGAAAAGCACTTGAACCTCTAGGAAAGAGGCAACCTCTTTTTAAATCCTTCCACGTGTGTGTGCAACGTAACAGGGTTGCCTTGTTAATCCTCACTTTCTAGCCTAATTCTGTCCCACCAGGAGCTTCCCCACCTCCCCGGCCTCTCCCCACCCTCCATGCTCAACTGGTACCCATAGGGGATTGTTCCACTTACACCGCAGCTGTGTTACAATGAGCTGGGTTATGAGAAAGGTCTTTGCTTGGAGATGGTAAAATGCAATGGTTAAGAGCATGACCTCCAGAGTCATAGCGTCAAGGGTGCATATTCCAGCTGTCACTAACTAGCTCAGGGACCTTGGGCAAGTTACCTTACCTCTATAAGCCCCAGTTTCCTCAACCATAACACAGGGCTATTGTGACGATTAAATGGGGTGATGCCTGTAAAACTCTTGGCACAAGGCGGGGTTCTAGTAAATGGGAGAGGGTGCCTAGAGTCTTCAGGCCCACCAAGCCCTGTGAATTCCCTTTGCCTGATAAAACTGACTTTCAAGGATTCTGGGATTAACACATAGAACAGAACGAGGGAAAGCGGGTTTGGTGACTTCCGGAAGGGATTAACTGATGTGGATTTAGAATTGATGTTTCCTGAATTTGAGCCCAATACTTTTTCTACAAATTGGGCAGTTCCCTTTAGGCTCTTTATCCCTATTTAATGTACCACTTACAACCCCACTTGCCTATGGAGCTTGAACTCCTCTGAGGAGAACCAGAGTTACTTAAATGGTCTCCAACGTAATAGTGACCCAAGGGAATTTCGATGCAAGAATACACTTGGTGGTAGAGGACTGACACCTTACCCAACTTTGTGCTGATGGCAGAGAACAGCGGACTCCTGCATAGGTAGATAAGCCCGGCACCAGGTGTGTTAGGTTTAAGGACAGCTGAGTGACATCCATCTCTCCCAACGTAGCATTCACTTATTCCATCCCATCTACTGGTCAATATATGTGATCCCATCCCATAACCCATCTATCAATCTTATCCATCCCATCTTCACACCCACTTCTCTCTCTCATCCATTCATCTGCCCATCCACCCATTCATCTATCCTTCCCTCTCTCCCTCTTAGCCATCATGGAGCATCTGCTATTTGCCAGGTTCCATGTGAGGCATTGAGAGTGTAAAATAAATGAGGATACGTATTCAATGATCTGAAATTAACCTTCCTTTTAATCAGTCCTGCTGGCAGTCAGGCCACCATGAACAAGAGTTAAAAGCCCATCTGTTCATTTCTACCTTTGTATACTCAGCTGAACTTACCAAGTATTGGTATAATTAAGGCAACCTGATATTTTCATGATAATAAGCCTCTTCACCAGGCTCTAGACTCTGTTTCATTTAGACGATGGAATGTTAGAATTAATACATCTTTAGTTCAACCTCCTTTACCGATAAGGAAAGAAAGATGCAAAGGACGGTCATTTGCTTTAGGCTTCCCAGAATGCTGTGTGCAGAGGATGAGCACTTACAGGGTCTGAATCAGGCACTGTTGGGGTGCAGTGAGCCTCTGACTGGGGGTTCTGCTCAGGACACCTGAGAGCTGTCTGCCAGGCGGACTCCAGGGCAATGATTCTCAGTGTGATCACTAGACCAGCAGCAGCAGCAGCCTACGGGTAGCCGTTCTCAGAAATCCAAAATCCCGGGAGTGGGCCGTGGTGCATCGTTCCATCAGGACCTCCGTCACCGAAGCACGTGCAAGTTCAACAGTCACTGCTCCAGGGAAGCAGCTCTGCTGAGGGACCCGTCACCTGAAAAT
Organism: Hippopotamus amphibius kiboko; assembly: GCF_030028045.1. Taxonomy (NCBI): domain Eukaryota; kingdom Metazoa; phylum Chordata; class Mammalia; order Artiodactyla; family Hippopotamidae; genus Hippopotamus; species Hippopotamus amphibius. The sequence continues at coordinate 99,400,738 of NC_080196.1, forward strand.
CCCTGGCCTGTTTCCTGACCCTTTGTGGAATTATCAAAACACAGAGAACAAGGGTAACTTTGTCCACAAGCCTTTTGAAGCTCCCACAGAGCAAGGAGATAGGCGCTGGCGGAGTCAAATGATCAGGATTTGAATCCCGATGCTGCCACTTCGTGCCTTTCAGGTTGGAAGTCACAGCGTCTGTTCCTTGAACGGTAAAATGACAGTGACCCTTATCACCCGTGGTTGCTGTGAGGCATCAAGGAAATAACCCCCGAACATTCCCAGAGCAGTGCCTAGTACGTGGCATGTTAATACCATTGTCGTGGTTGGTGTCGTTTATTAACTTCCCTGCAAAATTACAGATGGGGGGAGGGCTCTGTGCACCATCCTTTGGCAAGAACTTCCAGAGGGTTTAAAGATAAACAATTGTGTGCGCAGACCCAGAGCATGCAATCTATTCTGAATTGGGGTTCGTCTATCCTGTACAGGATACAGTAACATCAAATGTGGAGCTAAAACAATCTTGCGTAGGCTTCATTAATAATTCGTTTAGAAATATGGGTAGACATCTCTGATTTTTCATGTTTTCCATCCTCTCCATCAATGATGTGGTCATGCGTCTCTGACTGTGACCATGACCATGTTAAGTGAGGCATCACTTATTCTCCAACGCGTTCAGATTTTAAAGGTGCAATATTATGGACTAGCCACAGGGGGGCGTGTAGCTCTAATTTTTACGGACGTTGAGGAGGCTATGCATTGTAAGCACTAGACATAGAATTCCTAAGATACCATATTAGTAATAGTCAACAACCTTAGAAAAACTAAAGAATGGCCTCGACGTATTTCGTATGGGCAGAGTCACCAAGCACATTTGGTTTTAAAAGTTGATTGTGCAGATTTGTGCCCTGGCGGTAGTGCTCAACCCTGGTGGCACATTACAACCACTTGGGGCGGTGGCGGGGGTTTAAAATTCCTGCTGACCGCGCTGCACCCCATCCATCTGGGAGTCACAACAAGGGAACGGTATCAGCCTATTTAAAACTCCCCAGGTTGAGAACAGCTCATCTATGGATTAGTGGAGCTTGAAAGTTATATGAAACACCTGGCCGTCCCTGTAATAAGGGATGCTGGGGGGTCACGGTCACTTTATCAGAAAAGAAACAAAAGTTGAAAAATAGAGACCAGAAAGCTAATTACTACGGAGCCAATATGTCCTTAATTCGTCTCTGCGTCGGCGCGCTACAGACGCCCTGGGGTGACTACACTGGCTCCAGGCACATATTTGCAAAGACAAAAAAATGGAAGTGACAGAGCTTGCCATTCCTGCCCACCAGCCGGACGGCTTGTGTCACCACGCCCATGGGCGCATGACCACCATTCCACGGGCAGAGGCCAGCCCTTCTGCTGTCCACTTGCTTTCTGAATAATGAGCTGAGATTGTGTTCGATTTTAAATTCCTCTGACTATAACATTACAGACACCAGACAATGTAAAGTTTTTTTTTCTTTTTTTAAAAAGGTGGGAGAAGGGGGATTTAGATCACGTGTTTATACTCAATCATCATCTTGTCAAAAAAAAAATGACTGTGATGAAATATTGGGCTTATTAATTAATCCAAAACAGATGAAAGTGCACGGCTGCCTCTGATGTTCCAGGTGTAGGGCTGGTCTGGCCCCCAACTTTCCTTACTGCTGAGCTGCATAACTGCATGTTAATTATTCATCTTTTAGATACTGTAGGTAAAGTTCTCGGTTTAGAAGGTGCTGAGGCCAGACATGCCTTTGACACTCACTTAGATAAAGGACAAATAAATGTAAACTGCTCTGGGACTCATGGGGATGGTAGGACTTAGGCTACTTTTACTGCTGCTAAATCACACCAAATTGTGAAAAAAGATCTGTGATGGTAAAAGGGCCTTCAGAGCTCACCTAGTCCAACAACCTTGTGTCTACAGGGGAGGAAACTGAGGTCTGGAGAGCTGTGCAATGACACCCAGCTGTAAATACTGAAGCAGCTCTGGCTACCAGGTCTCCTAACTTCCAAGCCAAGGAACTTTCCATTGCATCACAGCCGCTGAAGAGATGAGTCCAGGATGCTTGCTTTTGTTGCCCAAACCATCAAAGCCAGCCCCCCACCTTCTCAGCAACCCATCACTTGAGTAATGATTCTAACGTTCAAGGCATAGAATGTGCCTGTCCTTTCCCGTAATTTTAATTATGGGTATGAATTACTCCCCTCAGTCCCTACCCCATGACGTCCTTGGTTACCGGTGGTGGAATGTTTTTCTTAACACTAAAACCAAACTTGAGTCCTCTGTGCCTACGTCGTGAATTCAGTAGAGACCAGTCACTGAAAATTAAATAGAGAAATTCTTCTAGAATGCTGCTGCCGGGGACGTGGTAGTGGAACACAGCAGACAGTGGGGCTGTTTTAGTTTTTAAAACTATTTGGGGACCTCCCTGGTGGTCCAGTGGTTAAGACTCTGCACTTCCAATGCAGGGGACATGGGTTCGAGCCCTGGTTGAGGAATTAAGATCCCACATGCCGCACCGTGTGCCCCACCCCTAAAAAAAATCTATTTGTAGCTGTGATGTTTGGTGGAAGATAAGGTGAGAGGACAAACAGGAGAGAATTCAAAGCCTAAGCTCATCTGTGCAGTGAGTTGTGGTGTTACAATAAAGCTCAGTGTTATAACCACGAGACAGTTCTTACTGATTAAATAGAAGGACATTGCCCATTTAAAGCACTGTAAGAGGAACAAATGCTCTCTCTGCAGGGCAGAATGGAAGAGTATTGGCTGTTTTTCACTCATTAGATGCTCTGTAGTCTGCAGTCAACTACCCCCCCCCCCCCCCCACCTACACCCCCTGGACTTTGGCTGCTTCATCTGGTGAGGACATCCTCGCCTGAAAGTCGACCAGATGACTTATCAAGCTTGGGCCCCAGGGCTCAGCTCTTTGATGCTAATACGTTAGAATTTTCCAAGCTGCATTTTTCAGCCCACCGTCATCTGTGAGATGCATATAAGTGTTTCTTCAGAAAATAATTTTAGGAAGTGCAGTTTTAATCAAAATGAACATTTTTAAATAGCAACGTTAGAGCTTTTAATGCACTCACATCATGAGTCCTGCAGAAGTGGGTGCTGTAATGCACTCTGCCCTGAACATCTCAACACGGAACCTTCCAAAGAAAGGCTAATTAACACCTCCCAGGACCCCCAAAGTCCTAGAGAAGACAATGTGGGCAAATGCTGTAATAAATGGTTGATAAAATACGTCTTTAAATGAAAGTAATAGCAGAGAAGGTGCAAAACCTATCAATATTTAAGACTGCTCAGATTTTTTTACTGGATTCTCAGCCTTAGAAGTCAAACTGATCATGATGTAAATTCTTGACCTCTTATACTGAGACTTTTTGTGTGCTTGGATATTTTTAAAGAAGTAGAATCCATCTCTCAGGAAAGGAAACAGAGGAGTGTGGTCCCAGGACCGATTCAGCACAAGAGACTGCTCATTTCAGACCTGCACTGAGACCTCCCCATGCCCTGGCCCCTGAGCTGGGCTCCTCTCTGGGTCCACACTGCCCAAGAGTAAGGCAGGAGGTGAGCACCTCCCACCAAAGCCCACCTTGTCACTGCCTCTGGCTCCGACCCATCCCTGGGGTACCACACAGTAAGCAGGGTGACTTCAGAGGGATGAGGGTGGAGAACCTAGGAATTACTACAAGATGTGGAGGCCACTTGAGACCAAAGAACAAGGAGATTCAGTGTGCAAAATCTTCCCCTAGGCTCTGGAAAGCCCATCTGACTTCTGTGGTCTCTGCTAGTTAAGGTTGGGTCTGGACAGACTACTCTACCCAGCAGGTGGGAAGTGCTCACGAGCGGCCTGGTTCCTACTATTCGGAGATTCCCCAGCCTCTAACCCTACCCTGACACTCAGCAGCCATTGCTACCACCTCTGATAGATGCCTCTAGACTGGATTGCTCAAGGCTGCCCTTCACGCCAGGGAAACGGGATTTCACCTGAATAGAAATGTGAGGCAAAGACACAACAGGGTTACCAGGTTGAGGACCCCTCAGTCCAAGCCCACGGGCGTCCCGGCTCAGAACAAAGCTGGAAATCCAATTCCAAAACGAAAAATTAGAAAGCTGCTTTCTTTTTGGCTAACTCTCAAGTCAGCCCACATACGAATATATCAACGGCTAAAAGCCTGCACCTCATTTTTCAACGAGATTCTTCCTTTCAGCGAAGGCCATAATCTAAGAGGTAAGTTACACATCCTCCCTCCCCCAAACCTTCTCCACCATGGGACAAAAGTGATTTTTTAATTCTGAGTAATCATGAAAAAATGCCCTGAAAAAAATATTTTGAAAATGTCTGAAAAATGCCCCAAAGACTGTTTGTCCCTGCTTTTCAGCACCTCTGGGCATCCTGGCCCTACATGCTTCAGGCTTTAAAAAGTGTCACACTAAGCCCTCTGAGTCACTCCAATGACCCCCAAATTGACCAATCCTGAGCGGAGTGCAAGCAGACCTTCCACATTACTTCTAATGTAAGGTGGCTTCCTCATGACTCCCACTTGCTTGCTCTTCAGGATTTTGCTTTGTAGTTTCTCCATGTGAGGCAGCTGGTCCCCAGCTGTTTGCTGTCCTCCGCTAATGGCAACAGGCTCCCATCCCTTTTGGAATCTCAGCTTACATGGAAGAATCACTATCTCCAGAGCGCCCTGCAGCTCTGGTCCTTTCACTTCTCTGCATTTCTTGGTAGAGAGGATTTGCCCTAGGAACCCCCTCCCCACCCAGAGATGGCCCAGGCCCAGCTAACCTCTCCTGACAGACGACAGCATTCCTGCCACTTTCCCTCCTGAGGAGGCAGAGCCGAGCTCTGAGCTTGGGAAGATGACAGCAGCTTCCTGGCCTACAAGGGTTGGATACAGGAGTGCAAAGGCTCCTCCCACCCCCCTCTCTCCCCTCCACACCTAAATAAGGCAATGACCCAACATTCCAGCTGATCACAACCCTACGTGATCAGGCTTCTCAGTTGAATCTGGCCCAAATAACGTAAATCGGCTTCTCAAACTCTGCGAAGCCCAGCTTCTAAAAGTTCTCCACATCAGGGTGGACTGGGCTTGCTAAATACAATAAAAAAGTGTTTCTCAACACTCTCAATTTTTGTTTTCACCCGATCATGAACCAAATAACAGCCCACCGGCAGGCACAGGGCCACAGGCTGGCACAGGGCCACAGGCTATACTTCCAGTGGCACCGACGTGGATTGCTGCCTTCCACGGAAGTGTTTCATGTTCTTATTCAGCCTGGTTTCTTGTTTGTTTTTTTTCTTTGAGAGAGCCTAGTGTTTCTGGTCTCATCTCTGCTCTTCCTAGTTTGGTCTCAGCTTGTAACTAAGTTCTACGGATCCGTCCACGAGCACACCACCTCCGTGCTCGGTGCAGAGCTTCCCCCAGTGCAAAACCAGCTCACAAGCCTTGCTGCTAACAGGCATCACTTTCACTAGGTCTCTAGAAGTTTGACCTTATATCCTTCCTTTGTCTTACCCAGATCCCACCGACCATTTATACAAATGCCCCTTTCTGCCTGTTGCTTCCTGAGGAACCCTATTGGCTTCCCAAGTGCTTGCCTGCCTATCCATCCACACACCCACCCACCTTCCCACCTACTCACCCATCCATCCATCCATCCACCCACCCACCCACCTACCCACCCATCTGTCCATCCGTCCACACACCCACCCACCTACCCACCCATCCATCCATCCATCCGTCCGTCCACACACACACCCACCTACCCACCTACTCACCCATCCATCCATCCATCCATCCGTCCACCCACCCAACCACCTACCCACCTACTCACCCATCCGTCCATCCGTCCACCCACCCACCCACCTACCCACCTACTCACCCATCCATCCATCCACCCATCCGTCCACACACCCACCCACCTACCCACCTATCCATCCATCCGTCCACCCGTCCACACACCCACCCACCTACCCACCTACTCACCCATCCATCCACCCACCCACCCACCGAGGGGGATAATTTTACTTGCCCCACTCACCAGTGTCGCTGGGGTACTTGTCCCCCTTGGTGCACGTCCTCCCGTCGTCCTCCTGGATGTAGCCCTCCCGGCACGCACAGCGGTAGCTGCCCAGGGTGTTGACGCAGATGTGCGCACACAGCGTCTCGTTGCTGGTGGCACACTCGTCGATATCTGGGTTTGAACCAAAGGCAAACAATGCTCAGGCAGTTTCAGAGAGAGCACCTCCAACACAACAGGTGACCTTAGGCTTGGCCCTTCTGTTAATGTCTGCAAAGGACACCCTGCCAGACCTCTGTCACCAAAGCCCGGAATAAAGCAGGAAGCTAGAGACGGGGGCCACCAGGACAGGAGCACGTCAGGCAGTGGCACCACACTGATCAGTGATGGGGTTCCGAGTCACGTGGCTTGGCACAGGCACTGCTAGCCTCCGAAGTTCTCACTATAGGACACGGCAGTGGAGCCTGCCCTAAATACTCCGCAGGGCTCCTTGGAAGAGGAAATGAGATGACGGATGCCAACACATTTTGGAAAACGACCATTGTAGAAATGATTTCCTGCAAAGACCCTAGTGTGCCGAGGGTTTTTACGGTCCCTTTACGTCCGGAAGTTCCTAACAGCATGATGGTGACCTAAGGCCACTGGGAAAGGCTCCTTCCCAGTGAGGAGATCTTGGAAAAGCCACTTCTGATAAAAGAAAATAGTCATAATGGGTCTAATGGAGAGAGCTTTCCCCAGGAAATTTCAGCCCCATCCATGACCCAAACAGATGCCTCCTGAGCGGTGGAAATGAGCCACGACACCATCAAACAAGTAACCAGTGAGAGTCCCCGTGAACCGCAACACATCACAGACTTGCTCCTCTACCGAATGGGTGAGAACAAAACTGTCTCCCAGCAGGGAGAGAGAGGGAGGCCCAAACCCCTTTCCTGCTCACTGGCTGAAGATGCCGGGCGTCGGTCAGTTCACACAGCCCCAGGCTACACAAGTGGCTGGGGAACAGACCCAGCCCTGTGTTCCAGGATGCTGACAATGTCGCAGCCGCTCCCTGGACAAGCTACCTGGGACCCACCTCTGGCAGCCCTGGGTACGTGGTCACCTGGATGTTCCCCTGTCAGTTCACGCTGTGTCGCCTGTAGACTAGGATGACACAGCTGGCAGCGCCTCTGCAATTCCTCAGGCTGACCATCTGTGTCCACGTGCCCCTGCCCTAAACCTAAGGGCAAGGCTGCCTCTACTGTCCTCAGGAGGCAGGACGAGGTTGAAAGGAGAGAGAAATAGGGGGAACTCTTAGCCAAATGCTAGCGTTGCTGGTCCTCAAACCTCCCCTGCCCCCAAAGAAAAGAACTGGGTACCAGAGCTACCATGTCTGAAATCAGAGCCCTGGCACCTGGGACCTCAGATCGTGGTACAGACAGGTGTACCCATGGGAGAGCCCATGGGTCCCCCTCCTTTCTCTTGGTGGTCTCAAGTCCATTCTTTGTCAGTGGGGGGGATGCCATCCCAGGTGCTGCTGGGAAGAAGCCAGGAGACCTAACATCTAGAACTTCTCTTAAATGGTGCTCTCCAGAGCCCCCCTGAGGCGGAGAAGGGGGCTGCTCATCACAGCTGGTTTATTTTCTACCCAGGCCCCCCTGCAGGCTCCTCAGTTCATTTTTGAGCTGATCCTCAAACTTCACTGTGCACTTGTGCAAATGCAGACTTCTGCATCCACCCGCAGAGTCTGGAGGGGAGGCCAGGAACCTTTTTTTGTTGTTGTTGTTGTTAAGTGATAAGCTTGGATGTTTCTGAGACAGTTTAGCCACGGACTGAGCACACTTTGATACAAGCAGCTCCAGGGGCCAATGACCATAAACCTGCCTCAGACACCACAGAAGTGCAGGGCTGGGAAGCCCAGTGAGTGTGGAGCAAGCTGGTGGCAATGGACAGTGCTGGCTTTGCTCAGCTGTGCCTGGGGGCTGGCTTCAGCCCCCTCTGAGTCATTTCCAGCCTGTCTGCTATATGGACACCTCCTCTTTCCGAGTCTCTCTTCCGGGTCATCTTCTGAGAAAAGGATTATTCTTGTTTCATTTTCCTGCACTGTCACATTTCTGCCCACTTATATTCTGTTTTACCTTATTCTAGTCTTCATTTGATAACATTCCCCATCTCCTGCTCTTATGTCTCACTGCCAATTGGGAGCTGACTGGTATCCACTCCCTGAAGAATCCCTTGGTCATCATTTGTTTCAATAATCATGGTGAAAGGCAGTGACCCCTAGAGTAGTATTAATACCAACCCAACTCCATCCACCAAGTGTCAGGATGCAAGGGGACGGATCAAAGTGGCTCCTGAGAGCTAGTCCCCACTGATGAAGGATGTTCAACAGAATCATTGGAATCTGGCACATCCTTCATGGCCTGGGAAATATCTTGCATCACCAACGCACCCAGGCAGTACGGCTTCTCCCGCCTCCGGTGCCTCTCCCGGTCATATCGGTATCCTGGGTAACATGTACACAGCACTCGGCCGAAGTTATCTGTGCACTGCTGTTCACAGGGAGCCTCAGCACACACATCATAATCTGAAAAAGAAAAGTGTGAGCTCAAATCAACCACAGTCATTCACTAGACGGAGGCAGGGGCCACCCAGCCCCAATAGGGAGCAGACTTCCTGGGCTGCACTCAGCTCAAGGGGAACTGTGGTGTGACTGGCTATGTGTAGAAGGAATGAACTCTTCAGGTCATGGGGCGTCTTCCAGGAGTGCTGCCATGGGTAACCGAGTGCTCAGCATCTCAATGGTAAATGTAAATATCACTAGTGACTTTCCCCTGCGTCATCTCATCATGCTTTTTTTCCCCCTTTCTATAAGAGCATCATTACAAACTTTAATAATGGTTTGTTGATTGGCACAATCTATGTAAAAAGAATGCGCTTACTTACTACATGAAAGCAACCTCAAATACATTCACTAGCTCAAAGATCTTCAAACCAAAATACGCAATCCCTGGGGTAAAAGGAGATTTTCCTGTGGGTACTTGGACACATATAATTTTAAAAGGGTCAATTTATAGATATTAAACTTTCATGTTTATCCTTTCTAAAAATTAATCTACTCAAGGATTTCCCCCATGGTCAAGAGTCACTGTGTTTCTCTCTTGCTGCCTTTCCTATTTTCATTTCAAATAGCTTTATTAAAGCACACAATTCACCCTTTTATAGTGTGCAATTTGCTCGTTGATCTTTGTCACTCATCCAGAGAACAAAGATGCTTTAGATGGCCAGGGTCTGCCCAATTACCTGGGGGCCTGTTTCCTCTTTTTCACCAGCTGCTGTAGAGACAGAATTCCTTCCAGCTGAATACAAAAGAACAGCCAGCCCTGGTGATGGGTGTTGGTGTCATAACATTGGGGGTGGGGGGGGGGTAGGTGCTGGGAGTCAGGCAGGCTGGGAGGAGTGTGAGGGAGGCTGACTGATGTCTCTGTGTGCTGTAGGCATGCAGACGGGGTGGGAGGGGGTCGGTTCTTCATGCTGAGAAGTGGTTGGGTAAGGTCAGATGGCTAGAGATCTCGTTCCAGCTCGAAGTCTCTGCAAATTGGGGAGGATGCTGTATTATTCAGCAAGAATCAGGGCATCTCTTATTTTCTCAGTCCTTACAAACAAACTGATATTTAATGAGCCTCTGAAGGGACTTTGGCTCTAAGTCAGGAGCTCAGACTGAGCATTTACTTCCAGACTAGACCGAGCATCTCATTAATCACTGCACTATCTCCCCCAGGTGCTGACAGATAAACTACCCCTGGACACAGAGCGAGCCTCGTTCTGCTCTGCTGCATACAAAGGTGAAATGGGTGGGCTGTCAGCCCCTGAAGCAGGCGGGGTCAGTGAGACAAGAATCACGCCAAACTCATGATGACCTGGAAGGCCGCCCTTGCTAAATACTCCTCTCCACAGATGTGACTCCAGGCCTGCTTTGCCTGTGTGTGTCCCTGGTCAAGCGCGTTTTCTTCAACTAAGCATCGCCTCCAGGCAGCCCATGTTCTATGCTCTTTTTGTGCAAGAGCAAGATCTCAGCTGTGATTGGCTGTGGGATGCCCTGCTTGGCCAGCTCTAGCCCTCATCCAGCAGCTGCCGGGGGGTGGGGGTGGGATGGGGGGGGAGTCGGGAGTCCCCTGTTGACTGTTATGCTAAGATCTGTTTTGAGAAACAGCAGCCCTGTTGTCCTCCCCCATTCCAGATCCCTTGAAGTACCACTTCTAACTCTTCTGGCTGAGTCTTTTCTGATTCACCTCTGTGTCTATAAACAGTCAGCTTGCATTGCTTCCTCCTCCTCTGTGTGCTAAGAACTCTCAACGGATTTCCAGCCATGGATGAGATGCCTTCACAGGCTTATCACTGTTTCCCCAACTACGTCCACGCTTTCTCCTCCCTCCATCGTCCCCCTGTCATTACACTGAAATTTTGGTTTGCTAACTCTTCAGTGTTGGCACCATCATGATAATATAAAAGCTATTTTTTTGCTGAGCCTGGAAGTATACTCTAATTCCCTATTCTTTCTTGAAGACCCTTTTCTTTTTCCTGGAATTAAAATAATTATCTAGTACTACATGCACCCCAATGTTCACTGCACCACTATTTACAATAACCAAGACATGGAAGAAATGTAAATATCCATCAACAGATGAATGGATAAAGAAGATGTGGCACATATATACAACGGATTATTACTCAGCCACTAAAAAGAATGAAATAATGCCATCTGCAACAACATGCATGGAGCTAGAGAATATCATACTAAGTGAAATAAGTCAAAGACAAATATATATCACTTATGTGTGGAATCTAAAAAATAATACAAATGAATTTATTTACAAAATGGAAACAGACTCAGACATAGAAGACAAACTTATTGTTACCAAAAGGTAAAGAAGGGGAGGGAAAAATTTGGAGTATGGGATTAACAGAAAAATATTTTATTAACAGATTAATATATTAATCTGTTATATAATTAATATATTTTATTAACAGATTTATATTTTATCTATATATAAAATAAACAACATGAGCTTACTGTATAGCAGAGGGAACTATATTCAGTATTTTGTAATAACCTACAATGGAAAAGAATCTGAAAAAAAAAGTATACATACATATATATCTCAATCACTTTGCTGTACAGCTGAAACTAACAAAATTGAATATCAACTATACTTTAATAAAAATAATAGTTTTGTATATTTGGAGGGTGCAGTTATGAATTTTCTCTCTTAGCTTCAAACCCCTCTTCTACGAGCTACTTTGTGACTGGGGCTCTGGAAACCACATTTCTGCCTTGTCAGCTGCTGGCTTACTAAATACTGAGAATAGGGCTGGGAGTGGGAGCAAGGTGGGAGGGGAGAGAGACTGAGAAAGGTCTTAAGGGATTTAAAAGTTTTGAAATCACGCGTGCCTAAAAATGTCTTTTTCTCAACCCTTATGGCTAGTTTGGTATATAATTCTGGGTTCGGAAAACTAGTTCAAAATTTTGAAGGAACTGCTCCCTTGTCTTCTAGCTTTCAGTCTTGCTATAGATAAGTCCTGTAAGATTCTAATTCTTGATCTTTCAAATCTCTTTTCCTCTTTGAAAAATGTTAGTATTTTCTTTTTGCCCCAGGGTACTTACATTTCACAATGATATCTTTATGTGGGACCACTTCAGTTTTTGGTAGGCTCTTTTAATCTAGTAATTCATATCCTTCAATTCTAGAGAATTTTCTTGAATTGTGTCTTTAATGATTTCCTGTCTTCTTCCTCTGTTCTGTGTGGAGATCTTACTTATTTGGATGTTGCCTCCCCTGGACTGGTCCTCTAATATTCTCATAGTTTTCTTTTACTATTTTTTATTTCTTTGATCCTTTGCTCTAGTTCCTGAGACAGTTTCTCAATCTCATCTCCCAACCTTTTTCCTGTTCTCATTTTATCATGTTTTTAATTTCCAAGGATTCCTTATTTCTTCTTTAAATGTGCTTTTTTAATAACACCATGTTCTGGTCCCGTGGATGCTATACCATTTTGTATCTCATAGATATATAAATGGTAGTCACTTTGAAGTTTTCTTCTTTCTGTGTGGTGTTTTCTCTAAGACTCTTTTTTTCCTGTATGTTTCTTGTTATAGAGTTTCCTCCAATGACTGGTGATCCTTTTTTCCTGTCTGGACTTCTGCTGTAATTGATTCATGGTTACACAGAATAGCTAAAATATAAAAAATTTATAGCTAAATAGAAGTGAAGCTATAAAATTAGCTAAATATTGAATAGAAGGCTATAAAGTCAGCTAAATAGAAGCTCTTTGCATGTGGTAGGCTTTAAATGATTTGGCTGGTGCATTTCAATGTCAGTTTCTTTAGGACTTTTTCCTGAATTGTCCAGAATGTCCAGAGGAGACATTGCCAAGTCCTTGCCTGACAGTAAATTCAGGAACTTTTGGAACTCAAGTGAAGAAGAAGGCTGAGTATTTCAACGTTTAATGTATAACCAATCCTTTACTAAATCCTTCCATTTTCAGTATCAGCCCTGCCTTCATCTCTGACTGGCACCAGTCCCAAGAGCCTCCGGGTAAAGAATACATCTCTGGTCTTGTGCTTGGTCTTGGAAGGGGCAGTACTCTGTCTCTGTAGAGTGGAAGACAAGTTCTGGGAGTCTGACTTCTTCTTAAACAGATTTTCAGTCAATCCTTCTGTGCTGACATTACTTTTCACTTTCCAGTGCCTCTGTTTCTGGAGACTTTTAGTTTTTCCGATTGTTATTTGCTTTGGTATAAATTCGGTTGCTCCTTCATTTACCCAGGTGCTGGTTAACGATTCACCTTTCCCATTCTGCTAAGTTACACCTCTCTCTTCTCCAGATTCCAAAATTTTGTTGCTGTTATCTTGTCCTCTCTTTTCTTTGTTTTTGTGGGTTTGTATGTCTTTTGTGAACCCCGCCCCGCACTCCACAACACACCTCCCCCCGCCCTACTTTGTGGGGTTTCTGGAGGTAGCAATGTTAGTTACTTTATTCAACGTTCCATTGTTGACACGGGTTTCCCAGAAACTACCAGCTTTCTGCCATGTAGCTTTATCTCTACCTTTTCTCTATTTTCACCCGCCCTATTTCTCCTGGCACCATTCTAATTCAGATCTTCAGAACTTCCCTTGTAAATCCTCACCTCAAGATTCTTCCCCCATAAATCCACTCTATGTAACACTGTCAGGCCAGTAATATTCTGAAAGCATAGCTCTGTGAGTGTCACCACCTTTCTCAAAAAGCCTGTAAACTCTATTCTCATCAACATTATTGCATTTGAGGTCTGCTCTTCTATCCCCAACACTTCTAAATTGCAGCTTCTACTCACTAGTGTATTTGTTTAGAAATTCTAGACTATACTTGAGACTATACTTCCAACCTTAAGACTTACTTATGAATTCCTTACACTTCAATAATGAATACACGCTCTTCCCCATCATCCCTTGTCATATCTATGGCTTATCTTCACACTTTTGTTTATTCTGTTTCACCCTTTATAATGTCCAATCAACCCCTCCACTCTTACTCTCAGCACTTTATTACTGTTGATACCCTACCTAGTTTCTCAAGTGCCAATGAAAGGTCACTTCTTTAAGAAGCCTTCCTTGAAGTCCTCAACAGAGTTTAGTTTCCACATCCCACCAGTCCCCACAGGACTTGACCCTGCTCTGCCGTATCTGCTGAATGCCTTCTCTGCACCAGGCTCTATTCTAGGAGGCATGAAGCAGGACGCTGAAGAGCACAGGGTCTGGAGCCTACCCTCCCCACTCTGCCTCTCTGTCTGTGATCTTGAGGTCTTTAAGCCTCAACTTCCTTACCTGTAAAATAGGGATAACAATAAGACCAGCTTCATGGTGCTTCTAGGAAGATTAAATTGGGTGATGCATTAAGCACAGCACCTGACACCTAGGAAAAGCTGTGCCTACTTTTCAGCTTCTTTTACTACTAGTTCTTATGATCGCTTGGATATCTGACAGGAACTGTGACCCCTGGAGTAACCAGCACTATTCTTTTCCTACAGTTTATGCTCAATTAGTAATTGTTGAACTAGAACAAATCCGATTACCCTATCCCCTGGCCAATGTAGAAAACACTTATGGCAGGGGTTGGCAAACTTTTTTCTGTAAATGGGCCAGGTAACACTTTGGCTTTGCAGGCCTTTGTTGTGACTACTCAACTCTGCTGTTGTGGGGCAAAAGCAGCCATAGACAATATTTAAGTGAATGGGTTTGTCTGTGTTTCAATAAAGCTTTATTTACAAACACAGGCGGTGGGCCAGATGCGGCCCACAGGCCACAGGTTGCTGACACTGGATTTAAAGAAATATGAGCCAACAACACTCCTAAAGTGCAGCTTCTACTCACTAGCGTATTTGTTTAGAAATTCTGGTCTCTTTTTCCTACCTGTGATGGCTAATTTTAAGTGTTAACTTGGCTAGGTCACAGTACCCAAAAATCCAGCCATTTTTCTAGAAGTTTCTGTGGAGATTTTTTATTTGTTTTTGATGAGATTCACATTTAAGGCAGTAGATGTTGCGTAAAGCAGATTGCCCTCCATATGGTGAGGAGGCCTAAACAAAAAAAAAAGGTGGCCCTCCATTGATAAAGAGGGAATTTTGCCAGCAGATGGCCTTCAGGCTCAAATTATAATTCTTCTCGAAGTATCTAGCCTGCTGGCCTACTCTGCAGACTCTGGACTTGCCTGCCTCTACAATCTCGCGAGCCAGTTCCTGAAATCTGTTTCTCTGCAGAATCGTGACTAATACATCATCTTCTCTGAAATCCTATACTTTGCATTCTTGGGTAACAGAAACCTTTATGATTAAAGATACCTCCAGTTATAAACACAAACAAACACACATTGACTTATTCCCATAGAGGAAAACAAATCAACTTTAAAAAGTATTCTAGTGAAAAGCCACAGAACAGAGAGTTAGTTACGACAAAGCAACTTTCAGCACTTGGGACCACTTTTCCTGGAAATACTCAGTTCTAAGTTACATTAATCCTAGGTGCTGATATCGTCTTACTGCAGGGTGAGGGAGTCTGGTTTTAGGCTTAGAAGTTTGAAACCGCAACACCTATCATTTAAAGAAACTCTAAGCATGTGGTATCCATGTAATGTGTTTTTAATCAGGTTGGCCAAGGTCTTTAACTGGGATCTTAAATCCATGGGCCGAAACTGAATTTTCTTTCCTTATCTGCCAGATTGAAACATAAAGGGCTCAGCTGGTGGCTGAGAAAAGCTGGCTTATAAAAGAATGCAATCATTTTGACCTTTGTGGGTTTTTTTTTTTCCCACCAAGCTCTAATAGAACTAGTTGGCAGTGAGAAATTCTGTCTTGGAGAGACACACATAAACCAGCGTATGTGAAGACATTTCTTAACCAGCCTTCCTAAAGCAGCTTTCTCAGAGTTGACAGCTATGCTTTAATGAACTCTCCTGCAAAAGAGAGCAGTAAACAAGAAGGGTTCATTTATCTCTAACTGATAAAGAAATTGCTCCCTATGAGATAATGCAACATAATTAGCTGGGCTGGGCTCCAAGTCCTCTAGAGAGACCTGGATTCTTGGCCAACAGTGAAGAAAACTATTTCACATTACCTATTCACCTGCCCCCAGCCCAGCCCAGCCCCGGGCAAACCAATCTCATGCTCTTCCAACAGTTCTTGGTGTTTTCTGTATCAGCGCTCTGCCTGGAATCCTTTGCAGTTCTCTTCTTCCTACTTGCCTCAGTCCTGGGCAGCCTTCCTCATAACCTAGCCCCAATCTCCTCTCCTTCTTGAGACCATCTCTGACCGCCCTGGTCTCTGGGGCTATGTGCCTTCTCTGCAATATGCGTGGCTCTACTATGTTGTTAATAATAACAGCAACCACCAGTTATCAAGCACTTAATAAGAGCCAGCCTCTGTTCCAAGTACTTTACATGCAGCAATACTCTTAAAACCACCACATGAGTCAAGTACTAACACTTTCTGCAAAGACTGAGGTTTAGAAAATCATGTGCCCAAGGTCATAGCTAGCAGGATGTGTGTTATGGACTGAATGTTTGTGTCCTTCTGAAATTCATATGTTGAAATCCTAAACCCCAATGTGATGGTATTAGGTGGGGACCTTTGGGAGATTATTAGATCATGAAGGTGAAGCCATCATACATGGGATTAATGCCCTTATATAAGGGACTCCAGAGAGTTCCCCTGCCCCTTCTACCATGTGAAGACGCAACAAGAAGATGGCTGTCTATGAACCAGGAAGCGCTCACCAGACATTGGACTTTCCAGTGCCTTGGTCTTGGACTTCCCAGCCTCTACACAGTCTAAGGTATTTTTGTTATAGCAGCCCAAATAGATTACAGCAATGTGGAAGCATGATTAAAATCCAAGTCTCTCTGATTCCATGCCATCCACATGCTGTCTTCCAGCTTGAGGGCTGGGCCCACATCTTACATCACTCTGTCTCTTCAGCGCTGGGCTAGGCAGTGTTTGCTGATGATCATGTGAAGGGGCTTCAGGTTTAGCAGATGAAAAGTAGGTAGAGAGGCTGGGGAGAATGGCTGTGTTCTAACTGTGCATGAGATGCTGATTAGGGAATTACAGCCTCTATGACACAAAACCTGAAATATAAGAATTACTCAATATATGTGTATATGCTGTGTAATGATTTAGCTAGAGCCTGCCATATGTAACCAAATTGGCATCAGAAGAATTAAAAGCCAAGAAAAGAGAGAAATCACACATGCATGCACAGTTAACACACATACGTTCTGTGTACATCTGAACTTTATAGACCTCTGGTTATTAGTCTTAAATAAGGTGAGAAGACATAATTATTTATATTACGTACCTTCTGGGATGCATTGTCCGAGGACAAATTTATATCCTTTGCAGCACTTCTTCCTAAGAGAGAAACAAAAATGCATTTTAAATGTGACATGTTAGATTAAAAATATTCTTTTCAGTTAGTGGATTTTTTCCATTTTATTTATTTTTAATTTAATTTTTATTTTATACTGGAGTAGAGTTGATTTACAATGTTGTGTTAGTTTCAGGTATACAGCAAAGTGATTCAGTTATACATATATATATATTCATTCTTTTTCAGATTCTTTTCCCATATAGGTTATTACCAAATACTGAGTATAGTTCCCTGTGTCATACAGTAAGCTCTTGTTGATTATCTATTTTATACATAGTAGTTTGTATATGTTAATCCCAAACTCCTAATTTATCCCTCCCCTTCTCTGTTCTGATTTTATTTTTCTTAGTGGTTTTGAATGATGTGCCCAGGAAGAACTGAGGCATAAAGGAAAGTCAGGGCAGAGAGAATCTGAGATAAAAAGAAAAAATATTATCAGTACCATATGAACACACCTTTTCCCCACCCAGGTTAGGACATTAATCCTTTGAATCCTACATACACTAATATGTATAAAACAGATAACTAATAAGAACCTGCTGCATAGCACAGAGAACTCCACTTCACTGTACAGTAGAAACTAACACACTGTAAAACAACTATACCTCAATAAAAAAACAATCCTTTGAATCCTATGAAGTGAATTAACTCTGAGACTTCAAGATGTTTATATTAGATGATTAGCAGCTTATAGGATATCATCCTACAGGCCAAGGACTCACACGGCTTGCTAATTATAATAATTAGCTACTTATAATAATAAGATAATTATAACATACTGATTGATAATTATAATAATTAGATTGCTAATTATTATCAAGCCCAGGAGTGGAACTCAAGCATTCTGACTCCCATTCAAGGGCCTCACCACCACCCCCCCCCCCTTTTTTTAAACACTTGGACCACATAAGGTACTGTACCTAAAGATACCTAACTTATCTGAATTTTAACAACAGCTAAGAGGCAATTCCTAACATAAATATCCATGACTTACATCTCTGCCCAAGAAATGGTGCCATCAGTTCAAAATACAAATCTCCACTGAAGAGATCACATCTCCAGTATGGAGCTGTGACCTCCTAATAGACCAACCCCCTTTGCAGATAACAATTATAAACTCTGGACAAAACAGAAGCAAACAACTACCTGAAGATTCTGGAGAGTAAATAAAAGCAGACAGATTTAGGAGGTGAGTTGAAATTTTCAACAAGAAACCGACAGAGTGTCATTTTTCTGCTTTTTAGGACTTTACCCTGAGAGCAGATCACAGTTGCCATGTGGAAGCTAAAAGTCTGAGAGAAAGCCTGCAATATTTTTTGGCCTAACTAAAAAGAGGACAAAGTCTTGGCATCCAGAGCCACGAGAAATGGAGAAAGAATCCTGGAAAGGGAAGCGCTAGAGAAGGAGAGCCCTGAATTCTGCATACAAACTCTGTCCAAGCCTCTGGTAACCCCTAACCCATGTGTGTAACAGATCCAAAACATCTTAGCTAAAGACACAAGGGGCTCTAATGAAGACTTGAGCTGCCACTTCTAACAGGCCAAACGGTTTTCACTTTTTGTCCAATCAAGTTAACTGTCTGCTAAAAGAAAAATATCAATATTCTTTGGATGAATATATCAGGAGGCAGGGTCTCCTGCAGCATAACATGTATAAATGTGACCTATTCTCAAGGGAAAAGACAATCAATGGTGTCAACTCTAAGATAACCCAGAGGCTGGAATTATCAGACACAAACATACAACTATGTTCAATGATATAAAGGAAAACATACTAGTAATGAATGAAAAAGTAGGAAATCTCAGCTTGCCATCTCTCCAGTCTCCACCACTTTTCCCTTCCCTTCTCTCCCAGCTGGTTTCTAAGTAAGCTTCCCTTTGCCACTTCCAACATCAGTGTATGTTAATTCAGAGACCAAGTATTAACCAGGGTCCTGTGAACCTGCAAATCTCAAGAACTTACCAAGATATTTTGAATTGACTATAATGGTTACACTACCATTAAAAATACTCTTTCTTTGCAACCATAAGAGAAATCAGATTCAAGGATACTCCCATCACAATGTCATTCTGACTCATTTGCATTTGGATATACTTTCCAGGTGGAATAGAAAGGGAATAACAAATACAAACTACCAGTTAGGAATTGCATATCACCCGCAACCTATTGTGCCACCTATGTTAACATGTCAATCTGTATGTATGAATTAGGGGCACAGACCACTGATTTGGAAAATTAGGCATTATCTGTGTCCTAAAGCCAGTTCCCACTTTTGTCAAATGGTCAGAACCTTCGATCAGGTTAGACAAGGTCTTCTGTCTCTTTAAGAAAAATTTGAGACATTTAAATGTATTTTTTCCATCCTATCTTAGTAAAAAAATAACAGCATTATATTCTACTTTTGCAAGTCATTGTAATGTAACTATATTATTGGTCAAATCAATTTTTGTGAACTGGTCTGCTAAGTGAATGACCATTCATAGAAGAAACTTAAGCAATCTCCTCCCCAAGTTTTAAAAACTTATAACATTTTTATTAAATACTTTATACAATTTATAAACATCACACCTAGTAAGAGAACATTCTGATGCTTAATCAGGTTCCGCAACATCATCTCATTCCTTCCTGTGACATCTCATGTGCAGCCCAGATGCAACAGATAATCCTACTTCAAAAGCAAAATAAGTGGGCTTCCATTATACAAACAGTGGCATTTGGGATGCTACCAAAGCAGACTTTGGGAGTGAAATAGCTAAGCCCAATCCCACCCCCCAACAAGGATACACTTGCCTGCCTGTACGTGTGCACTCAATAAAGATTTAGACTCCCTCATCAATATAGTTTATGTTAAAAAGAAATACTGGGTCGGTCAAAAAGTTCATTCAGGTTTTTCCTACCATATTACGGAAAAACCTGAATGAACTTTTTGGCCAACTCAATACATATGTATATACAATTTACTGATATGAATGATCTGTGGCAACGTCCAGAGTCTTCCCATTAGACATAATTTCCCAATATCTCCAACGGAATTATAATTTCAAGACAAGAGAAACCTGTGGGGTATAAATTTATGATTATTATTATTTGTAACAGAGGTAGAAGACCTACTTTTACATTCTATGAAATAAACTCTGACTAGTTTTCCATGGCTTAAGAAAGTCCAAGTTCCTAACAACCAAAAAGAAAACTGGCTTAACAGAGTGTTCATTAAAAATTCACGGTTATTACTGACTGTATTACTTGAGGCTGTCCTACGGAAAACTATAGGAGGAAGAACAGTGCACTAGATGATTTGAAACTCGAATGATTCATGAGAAAGTTTGGTAAAGGGGCAAAACATGTGTTTTTGATTCATCTCAAGTATAACACCACATTTAAACATCTGGTTCTATTTGTCTGTTTCTACTTAAATGATATCTAAGGTATCGCCTCTGAGATGTTCTGTGGCATTTTAAAGTTCATACAAATGGGTAAAATCCTTATAATCTCTTTTTCTATATCTAAGACATTAAACTTGGGGACTCTGACCTTTCTGAGTATGTCAAGTGCTTGGGACCATCCACACAATGGAGCCAAAAGTCACCTGTCACCTGCTCTTTTATGAAATTAAATGATAACATAGTGATTTGATATACTTTCAACAGGCTACGGAGCTCTGTCAGAAAATCTGAGCTTCCGGATGGACATGCTTCATTTAAATACCTGCTCAGCAAAGAACTAACTTCCCCTTAGCTGTTTTTTCTTAACTGCATAGCTAACACTGTCTCTCTGCTAGAGAGAAGGAGGTCTGAGACTCTGCTGTATCCTCCTTTTTCCCCAGAGCTCCTAGGAATACAGCATTATTTTGCATGTTAAACACGCATTAATCATAAATCAACAGTTAAACAATGAAATATTCCAAAGCATAACAAAATAAACCCTGGCCGTACACGTTATACCATTTCAGAGATTACTTACAACATAATTCACGTATAATAAAGTTGAGCCAAACTGAACTCTCCTCGTTATGCAAGCACAGACACTTATTAGATCTAACTACAAACATGATTGTGCGGTTTTTATCTTTTAGAAAAACAAACTAAGACAGGACAAGCGCATGTGGAGTCAGGGGAGGCAGTTCTTCTTAATACGCTTCACGTGTCAGCGTGGTTTTTCCAAATACAAATACTTTTCTCATTTCTTGGCAAGGGGAAGTGGCGATTAGATGGTTGTTACATAGAAAGGGTGACATCTGGTAATCAGGAAAGTCTGTGGAGGTTTCCCCTGGGTGCCCTTGAGTATTAACACACATAAAAAAATCATAAATAAAAATAGTGCAGCCAGAAATATATCCCACCAACTAAGCGTGTGTGAAAAGCTTTTGGAAGGAAAAACTGAATCAGGAAAATGAAGATAACAGAGATCTCATCATCCAACTGTCTGCTAGTGAGTTACTAGATTCTAGAAAAGAATTTTTTAAAGAACCACTGCCTACAGAATTAGAGGGCCAGAAGAAGGGATCTCGAAAGATCAAGTGAGCTAGTGGGCAACATGTATTTCAATGCTTGCTCCGACACAACAGTAAATTTTCCTAAGATTTACTTGGGGCTTTCTTTGCCTAGCTGTCTAGACATGCACTGTATCAGGTTTTTTTAAAATGTGAGAGAAAGAACGATGCTTTTCAGAGTATCTGGAGTTCTTGCTGCCAAGCTAGATGGAACGATGGCTTTGGAGTCAAGCAAACCTGCTTTACAATTCTGGCTCTGACCTTTAAAGAGCTCAGGACGTGACCTTGGGCTCATTTCTTAAACTTGCTGAGCTTCAGATTCTTCATGGATAAAACACGAACAATAAAATTTGCTTTATAGGATTAACGCAAGGATTACAGATAATAAAATAAAGGTGCCTAGCACAGGGCCTGGTCAGAATGGTGTTCTCAGCTGCGGCCTTGCGAACACAGCAAGAAAACAGCAAAAGCAACTCTTCCCAGATGCTTTCCTCTTGTGACTCATCTCCTTCTTCCACTTCTTAGTCAACGGCAGATGCCATCTCTTCTTCCAAAAACAAAGAGGAGAGTAAGGGAGGGAAACTTCTGATTTTCAAGATGACAGAAAAGTAACATTTTGTTGTCACCTTCTTTCACAAGTTAACCCCAAATAACTAGGAGAACAAGAAATAAAATGCAAACTCTTATCCCATGGATTTAGGGGACCTTTCTAACTCTCAACCATAATACAGCTGTCCCTTAGTAACTGCAAGGGATTAGTTCCAGGAGCCCCCATATACCAAAATCCACAGATGCTCCAGTCCCTCATGTAACATGGTGGAGTACAATGAATACAGCTGGCACTCCATATTTGTCCATAGATATGGAGAGCCGACTGTATACTTATTGAAAAAAAATCTGTGTATTAAGTGGACCTGTGTAGTTCAAGCTCATGTTGTTCAAGGGTTAACTGAATATGAACATGGCCCGTGGCTGGAGGGATGGGAAGTGATTTTTAAGAGTGGGGTAACTTCAAACCTAAGTGCTGACCATGGAGAGGCCAGCCAACTCACCCTGCAGAACCTCATTTAGCCATCAAAACTGGAGACCCCAGATATTGAGCAAAGTGGAGGCCAGAAGACAGCAAGTTGACCTAAAAGTCTGATGAGAAGTTAGACTTCCTGTTCCCACCCCAAACCCAAGAAGTTAGCCTGATACTTTTGTCTACTGGGCAAGAGGTAGAAGGTATATATTCTTTTGGAAAATTGTACCCAAGAAGTTCAAGACTAGGACACCAAGTCAGAGAACCAAGTAGCACCTAACTCCCCCATGAGTAGATAATTCTGCCCAGGCACACAGAGTTCCAATATGTTTTTTAAAGAACCCTTTCAGATACATGCACCCCAATGTTCACTGCAGCACTATGTATAATAGCCAAGGCATGGAAGCAACTTAAATGTCCATCAACAGATGAATAAAGAAGATGTGGTGCATATATACAATGGAATGTTTCTCAGCCATTAAAAAGAATGAAATAATGCCATTTGCAGCAACATGGATTGTCATATTGAGTGAAGTAAGTCAAACAGAGAAAGACAAATATCAATATGATATCACTTACATGTGGAATCTAAAAAGAATGACACGAACTTATTTACAAAACAGAAACAGACTCACAGACATAGAGAACAAACTTAGGGTTACCAAAGGGGAAAGGTGTGGGGAGGGGAGGGAGGGATAAATTGGGAGTTTGGGATTGACATGCACACACTATTATATTTAATAAAGTAGATAACCAACAAGGACTTACTATATAGCAGAGGGAACTCTGCTCAATATTCTTTAATAACCTAAAGGGCAAAGGAATTTGAAAAATAGATACACGTATATGTATAACAATCACTTTGCCGTACACCTGAAACTAACACAACACTGTAAATCAACTATAGTCCAATATAAAATACAAATTAAAAAAAAATAAACCCTTTCAATTTACTATTTCATTCCAAAACAGTGAAGCCCTCCTGGTGATGGCTTCTAAGGCAGACGGATGGTGGCTTCCTCATATTTGCAACTAGTCAGTCCCAAATGAAGACAGATGAGACAGAGTAGAGCCAATTTACATCGTCTACTCTTACCAGCCCAACCGCGCTGTGGTATGCCTGAGCAGGGAGCCCACGAGAAACTTCTGCCAGGAAGAACAAAAAACACAAATCCCTCGGGGCTAATATTAAAGGCTTGAGCATCTAAAAGTGGTCCTGGATTTTTTGGTAACGCTCCTTAGAGTAAGGACGCTTTCCTCTCTTCCTTTTAACCTTCCTCCTTTGTGGAAACTTTTATTGAGCTTTGCACGACTTCATGGGAGCTACTAGAATTCCTTTCACACCAGATGACCTGAGAACAGAGTCCAATAAAATGACTCACCTCCCATCTACAGATGCTTGGTTCCAGCCTTTTAACCAGAAAGTGCTCCTCCCAGGCAAATGGAATAATATTATGTTTACCAAGGCATTAGCAAACTAACAAACCAACTCAAACAAACCTACCTATTTGTGCATCGACATCTATATAAGCTTGTTACTGCTGAATCTCAGTGACTTCGTTATGGGACTTCTAAGAGTATTTTAGGTATAACCTTCTCTTCTATGCACAATTACTGATGATCAAAATCAAATGAGGAAAACAGTACAGTGGTTCCACACACACACACAAATTAAACAGTTACCACATGATCCAGCTATTCCACTTCTGGGTATGTAGCCAAAATAACTGAAAGCAAATTCAAACAGATATTTGATCATAGCAGCATCTTTCACAATAGCCAAAGGCATAAACAGCCCAAGTGTCCATCGACAGATGACTGGATAAACAAGATGTGGGATCATATATACACAATGGAAAATTATTCATCCTTTATCATTTCAAAAGGATGGAAATTCTGACCTAGGCTACAGATGGGTAGAAAGTGTCACTTTGGGAAGAGGAAAAAGTTCTGGAGGTGGATAGTGGTGATGGTTGCACAACAATGTGAATGTACTTAATGTCACTGAACTACACAACTAAAAATGGTTAAAATGGTAAATTTGTATTGTGTACATTTTCTCTCTCTCTCATGCACGCGCGCACGTGTACACACACACACACACACACACACACACACAATGATCAAATGAGGAAGGAACACTGTTGAAGTAACCCCTGTGACCATTAACACCCTGGTCATGGTTTCATAAGGGTTTTGTGTGAATTACAGAAAAAAATTTTTTCTAAGTGTTCATGAAAAAGCTTTTCTTAGATGGAGCTAAAGTTACAACCAAAAGGAATAAGCTCCACTTTCCATGCGGTGTCCATGGACTGTGACCCACTGAGTAGGACATGATTCACAGCTATCAGTGTCTCTGAAAATTAGCCACAATGGGAATAAATGTGGTATATATCCCTCCAAGGCTGCAAGTGATAATTTATTCATTCAACAAACATTCATCATGACCCTACCTATAAGGCAGACTAGCCAGTGGTTAGGACCCTGCACCTTGGGGATGTACCTCCTAGGGTTGAATCCAGGCTCCCCAGCTTTCCAGCTGTGGGGCCTTAGACGTAAAGTGACGTAAAGTCCCTCTAACTCGAGTTCCTTATGTGTAAACTGGAAGAGTATAGTACTCACCTCACCGGTTTGGTGGGAAGATTCAATGAGTTAGGATGTAGCTTAGGATGGTGCTGGCATACGTTAAGTCCATCAGAAAAATGTAGAAAGAAGTGTGGTTTTCCTGAGTGTCCCTGCTCTGATGGCCACCTTCTAGGACCCTGCAGTGATGCAGAGGAGGGACGTGTGGACCACAGCTGCGGCTGCAGGCTGAGAACATGGGCAGACACCTTCACATGACCTCCCTGCCAGTGCCTCCCTATCTCCCTGGCATATCCGGGTTCCTCAGACTCCAGGGTCAAGGACCTCAGCCGAGGCTGACTGGAGTAGGGGGCGAGGGGGCACGTTAAAGAGATAAGAACCTGGGACTGATTAACTTCCTCTTTGCCACGATGCCAACGCTAGACACCCCAGCTCTCTTCTCACACACTTTCCCCTCCTTCCTTGCCTCCCCCAAATGAATTTTCTGCCTCATCAACTCTCGTTATCTTGTTTGCTGACTGCCTTTTCCCTAATTCAGCTGATAAGTTAATCATTTCTGAAACATAAGAAAAAATTATAACAAATGGGAAAAAGTATTTTGGTATTATCTTTGTAAAAAACAAAATGAAACAAACTTGAATCTATTGATATGTATATATGTACATATACATAGGTAGTGAGATTTTTATAGTAAAAATAATAAAGATGACATTGGGTATTTGTGGTTCTTTTCATAAGGGTGAGCTACAAGAGGGCTCCTTGTTCTTTTTTGTGTTTTCTGATTTTTCTGTAATGACACGTACTGATTTTGTAATAAGAGAAATTAAAAGAATGAAATAAAGGGGTCTTTAGGGATTTTAAGGGTGGTTTGACACATTTCTAATGCTAGGCTTCATAACAGTTTTAGAAACTCGTGGTTTTGAAAGTTGGGTAAGGAGTCACATTTAGGAGCGTGTTTGGGCAGATTGGCACCCGGCATGATTCGTTTAACCCAGAAACTGAGCAGTTATATTTTGGACAAACTGGACCAACTAGATTTCAACCCAACTGCTTTTGACCAAGTCACCTGGAACCAATATACAGTATTTACTAAGAAATTGCTTTAGGGATTTAATGTATTATTTAATAGGACGTTCATTCTTACTTTTTCCACCTCAAACAACTGGTTTAATGGGCTTGCCTTAGGGAGGATTTTAATGGAACAATTTCTCCCACTTGTGGGACACACTTAAACCAATGCATCTCTGCTCACATGTATTTCCACTGTTGCTTATTTTCAGAGGCGCTGATAGCTGTGAATCGTGTCCTAATCGGTGGGTCACTGTCCGTGCACAGAGCATGGAAAGTAGAGATTATTCTTTGCAGCAACATGGGTATGCAGTGACACTGCAGGACCCAAAGCTCTAGTCACTGATTTATTTTTATTTTATTCTGAATTCTCTAAGCATTCGAGGAACACCTGAATGGTTATGAGTGACATTCCCTGGTGGCATTCATCACGAAAATCCTACCTTCAGGCACTGAAATATACATGGTAAATGGAGGAACACAAGTCATCCGCAGTTGTTACCAAGGCACTCCAGAAGCTTCCTGACTGCTCCTTCACCTTCTCCTCCCACTCTGGACTTTCTCTGCAATTCAGCCATTGCTTCTTCACTCCTTTCGCTTTGTTTATTTACTAACTTATTTATTTAAGTATAGCTGATTTATAATGTTACATCAGTTACAGACATGTAATACAGTGATTCAATATTTTTTATAGATTATACTACATTTAAAATTATTATAAAATATTGGTTATATTCTCGAATGAATATAACACAACAGAAACACACTCCTCTCTCTTCTTCAAAGGGTGGGTCCAACCTCAGGATCTCAACTCTCACCTCTCTGATGCCTAAACTGCAAACTTCCAGGCCTCTTAAGTGCCTTCATTTTGCTTGCCTGTATTTTCTAAGTTTTCTATAATTATCAGGTGTTACTTTCATAATGAGAAAACGTTACATTTTAAATCTAAGAGAAGAAATTAACTTCTCACTGCCAAGGTGGAATAGAACAGCATCCTGGAGGGAGCCAGAGCTCAAAGGCAAATAACCCATAAGCCTGTTTCTAAATGTTGCCTTTATTTCCCCCCCCCCCCCCCCCCCCCCGTAAAAGCTCCGAATAATCCACAACAGCTGCATTTTCAGAAAGTGATCACTGCAGCAGAGATAGCCTTATCTACTTTTTTTTTTTTTTCTGTTGTTACAAAAACCCAAACTATAGTTGGGCATATCACCACCCAGCATAAAGGAGCCACTTCCCAGCCTCCCATGCTCCAGGTACAGCCTTGTGAATAAGCCTAGCCAATGGATGCGAGTAGCTGTGTTGTGTGCAGCTTTCAGGTGCAGCCTCCCCTTAAGTGGAAGGGGCGTATGCCCTCCCCCTTCACCTTCCCACGAGTGGGAACGTGACCAGAGGTGGTGTGCCGTCTTGGACAGTGAGATCCGCACCTCATCAATGGTGGATCAACATGCAAGGCGAGTGCCTGATGCCATCCAGCCACCCGATGAGCTAAGCACGCCTGACCAGTTTTGAGCCAGAGGAACAAACTTCCATCTTGTTTAAGCTATTATTTTTAGTTTCAGTTATAAGAGCCTAGTATCTGCCCACCTTCACACCGTCCCCCACCCGCACCCCCAAAAGCTAAAATGACTGAAGGAAATAAAGGCACGGGAGAAAGGCTACTGAAATGCAAGGTTAGTAAGCCACGAGGCACCTGGAGAAGACGCAGCCTTTCACTCTGCTCCAGTAACAGCTGTGCATGGAGCCCTTGAGCCTTATGAAATGCTGGCCCTTGAAATGTAAATATCTGAACCTCCCTTGTAAATTACCCAAAGCTAGAGCACTCTCTGCTTTGACAGGGAGACGGTCCTTCTTTCCGCACAGTGGGCAGAGTTTCATTGGTGCTCAGCCTGCACTTCAGCATGTAAATGAGTCATTTCAGAGAGCGCGCAGTACAGGAACATGTAAATACAATTTGCTAATTCAGATTTCTGCCTGGGGTCAGTCACCTGAGAATTAAATGAGGAAGTCTTAGAGATCTTACTTGTAATGACTTTGAAAGACAGAATCCTCTTTCTTAGGTTAATTACTCATGATGTGATATATCCCAAACCTCACACACATAAAACCCTTACGGAAACCAAAATACAACTGACATTACTTCAGGTCTAAGTCACTGGAGGGGGAAATTCACACAACACCCAAAGCCGGATTGCTACCTCATTTACAGATGAGAGCAGGGATCTTCTATTTGTTTAAGATACCGAACTACATAAATAATGACCCAATGTCCCCTTAAAAATTTCAGTTCAGATTAGTTCAGAACTGGAAGCATTACGTTTGACATACTACTACCAACATTTAATGGAAAGCTTATTATACCAAGCCAAGCATTCTCCATAGATAAATAATTTTCATAACTGCTTTTTTTTTTTTTTTTAAACAGATGGGAACACTGAAGCCCAGAATTCTTTAGTGACTTGTTCAAATTAGTAGCTGAGCTGGACAGGAATCCAGACTGCAGGACTCCAGAGGCCACCACTTCCCTGACCTTGGTGTTACAGAAGATGTGGGTGTTACAGAAGATGTGGAGATGTTTAAGATCTGAATGTGGTCCTTGAGGATAATGAACGTGGGAGAAATATATATATACACACACACACACACACACACAATTCTAAGCCTAACACAGGACAGAGCATTCAAAGCACCATAACACAAGTGAAATGTATTTTCTTGGTACACAGGGGCGAGTATTATGTCCATTTCAATGGCTGCAGAAGTGTGTGGCCCATCAGAGTGGCTCCTGTCCCAGAGGATGTATTAGGTCCCATAAGAAGGGGCTCCCATCCTCACTACCTTCCCTTCTTGCTTCTCCAGCTTGGCCCCCAATCCAGCTCCTCCGTCTTGCAACCTCAGCTTCCCTCTGGAGAAAAACTGCCCTGTCCTTGGCTCAGCATACCCTCAGACAACCTTCAGGCTGTGTCTCCCAAGCCTGAACCTTATTTAATCGTAGGTCAGAGAACCACAGTCTAGGCCCAGTTGAGACATTGGAAAGAAAAGACGGCAGACAAAGAGAGTAGTTAATAAGGCTACTGAAATATTTTAGGCAGATGAAGAGGGTCTAAAACAGGGCAATGGGAATTGAAAAATGAGAACAGATTTTAAAGAACTGTTGGAGGCAGTATCTATAGGATTTCCTAACACACTGGATGTGGGGAATAAGAAAAACAGAGACGTCCAAGACTAGAGATTGATTGTAGTGCAGCTGTCTGGAGGATGAGGTCACCATTAGTTAGGGCAGGTTAAATCGGGAAAAAGCTAAATACAGAAGATTTTTATAGCATGAATTTGGGGAAGACTAGAAGGTATTAATGACATTTGGTTTGGACATAATTGTTTAGGATGTCTGAGGCCTTACACAGCTCAAGGGGGAGGTGAGGGTGGAGGTGTGCTAGAGGTGGTATTCAGAGGGAGAGGTGAAGGATGGCATTGGATAAAAACACACAGAGAAGGCAGGTGCCAAGGACATGATCTTGGGAGCTCTCCTCCTGGAAGAACTGGGCAGAGTAAGGAAGCCAGAGAGAAAAAGAGAAGGACTAGTCAAAGAAGTGCTGTGGAGGAAGCCGACAAAAGGGACGTGAGCTCGAGCAAAATCACTGTCCCACTTCTGAGTCTCTACTCCGCACCCTGGGAAACAAAGCACTTTGGCCTGGGGTGATCTTTAACGTCTTCCCTAGCTTTTGGGGTGAGGAAGATGTCTGTATCTGCCTCGTGTTCACATGGATGTATAGTTTGTTAAAACTTACTGAACTGGCCACTTAAAATTGGTGCATTTTATCAAATATAACTTACACTTCATAAAAAACTTCCCTGGCTCTAAGCAATTTATCCATTTTATGCAAAACTATTAATAGTAGTATGAAGTATTCCATTTATGAGTATTTTTTTCATCAGAGAAAAAGAAATATGGGTCAAAAACTGTGTACCCTTAGTTCACCCACCGCCCCGCCACAAAAAACCCCCAAAATCCATGAACTGGAACTTGTTTTAAGAAATCAGTCCCCGATCATTCTGGATGTTGGTATGAGTGAGCAGTTATCTTGAAGTGTTTTGCAAACACATGGGAAAGTAGCGAGAAATTCTGGTGGACTCTCAGACATGGCATGTGTGGTAGGTTTTGTAGGACAACCCAAGAGCCGCAGGAAAGCAATGTGGCAGCCCTGGCTCTCCTGGGACCTACAGCTCCGTCATGACCGCTAGACAAATTCAAATGGAGGCTCTCAGGAGTATAACACGTGTGGATCAACACACGGCTCAACTCAATAAGGATTCCTAAGGTGCAGGAATGGATGTTCCTGGTGCAAGGTATATCCATTAACTTGAGCTCCTTGAGAGCTGAAGCATCATTTAATTAGAAGGGAGTGGCTGCCCCCATCTCTATATTGAGTCTATTATGGAATTTGCCATTTATTATGATTTTTTCCCCTTCTTTGCAAATTTTAAGAGGTAGTGGTTAGAGAAATAAGTATGATCTGTGACAAGTTATAGTTTTGGGATCTATGATAACGGTAGCTCTACAGAGACTATCTTTGGGGTCATGGGAGGACATGTATGTCACTATCATTATA
Organism: Hippopotamus amphibius kiboko; assembly: GCF_030028045.1. Lineage (NCBI taxonomy): Eukaryota > Metazoa > Chordata > Mammalia > Artiodactyla > Hippopotamidae > Hippopotamus > Hippopotamus amphibius. The sequence continues at coordinate 99,431,485 of NC_080196.1, forward strand.
CTCAATCTGTCTCCTCTAACTGAGCATGAACTCCTCCAGGGCAGGAATCGAGTCTTAGTTTCCCTGAGCACTTAGTCCAGCGTCTGAAAGACCAGATATTCAACACATTTTGGCTGAAGTGAACTTGGCCAGAACTCCTTCCTTGGGAAGAGCCCATCTACGACACTATTTACAAGTTATGGGTTATGGCTTTATCTTCCCTTTTTTATCTATTTTAAAAAAATTTTTCCTGGCGTCCTGTGGGTTCTCATCCTTCCCTTCGTCCTCCTTTTCTGTATTACAAGGTGCAGAAGGAATTAGGGACTGGCAGGAGTAACGGGCAGAGAGTAAGGAGTGTGTAATCCCAGTAATGTTTCTTGCATGAAATAATGACAAATTGATTACCTCCGGGGCCAAAAACATCCAGCTTTATCTGGAGTAAATAATATGTGCTCTGCTGTTTGTCATCAAGAGCTGGGAGATTCAGAGAGTCTAGGCAAGTCATCCAAGACTGTTCAGCGGTGCTGCTGGAACCAGAATCCAGGGGGTGCTTGGCAACTCGACCCCCCTGTCCAGACTGAGTTGTCCCAGGACGTTCATTCTGGATCCCTTCTGAGCGGCAATCTAGGCTTCGGTGTTTAGGATGCCTGAATCAAAATTATGAACAAATACAAAAACATGGAAACACTGAATGGTATCACGGGATGGACAGCTGTTTTGAAATCAGGCAGGACTGAGCTCGAAACCTGACTCCACCACTTTTCCGCTTTTCACGAAATGATGCACGATGTGTATACACTTATATTTCAGCGTCTTCCTCTGAAAAATGCCGTATCAATATGTACTCTGTTAGGGTTATGTTGAACGTTGAATGAGATGAATAAAGCCCCTGCTATAGCACCTACTGTGTAGGAAATGGCCACTAAAGGGACACTGGTGATGAGAGCAGTGGCGACAGTAACAGCGGTAGTGGGTGTTGCTGTTGTTACTCTCTTTTGTCTTTCTTCAACGTTGGCGTTAAAGATACATGAAGTGACTATTTATCAGCTACGATGAAACTCTGTGAAATACTGGAAAGCCTGAAGGTCGGACAGTACGTGCGTTTACACTGAACCGACTAATAACTGAATGTTGACCCTGGGATGTCACAGACAGATGCCCTGGGAAGTCGAAAGAATTGTGAGCTAAAAAGAGCGCACACCATCACTTGGGTAATCAGCTCGTGTAAAGACACAGAACGTAAGAAATGTTCACCCACACCAGGGTCTCTGAACATAACAGAATGCTCAAGATGTCAAAAGGCACTCAAGTCCGCCCCAAATTACCAAAGGCTGGTGCGAGCCCAGGCTGGCGTGGTCTGGGAATTCTCTGTGGAGTGGGATTCGGATCTTACAGGATGATTAAGTTGTATCCTGACAGGGAAGAGAATGGAAAGCCACTCAGGGCAGAGACAGGGTGTCTAGAAAAGCAGGCAGAAGTGTTCGTTATCTTGCCCTTAGGGACAAAAACTCCAGCCCTGAGAGATTTTTGTTACGTGGTCGTAGGCAGCAGTGCCTTATCAGCTAGACCCTTGAATTAACCAGGCACCCTTGAGCCAGAGGTGACAGTCCCTGTGCCTGGCTGTCCAGCCCCTTCCTAGGGAAAATCACTTCGCCTCCACTTGCTTCGAGCGGGTAGGCTGGATGGTGCTACTTTGCACCAAGGGGTAATCCTCTTGCCTCTCCAGGTTGAGAAGACTGGGAAGGGGCGCCTGAACCCTGGGCAGCCAATCCAGCCACCTCTCCCAGGACACAGCAGTAAGCTGGACCAGTCACACGCTCCGGCCCAGGGCTCTCCACCAACAAACCCCAGTGAGCAGGCTGGTTAGCCACGGTGGTACAGCTGAGGCTCTGGCAGTTGAGAAAGATCTGGAGACACCAAAATGAGCAGAAAGTCGAGTAGGCAGAGGAAACTGGCTGCTGCCAGGACTCCTGAGAGAAGCAGAGACTTCAGGAGGGAGACAAGGGGGAACCACCCCAGGTCCAGCTCGTTTTCTGATGCCTCCACCATCATTACCCCAGACACCCTAACCACAACTCCCTTCATCCCTGAGATTCAAGTGGCATTTCGGTTCTTAGTAACCAAGATCTGTTCTTTCCCAGTTGTCCTGGTAACACAGCAAAGATCCAGTTTTTGGAAGCTAGAGTATAAAAGGTTTTTGATTTGGGGGTTAATTCCAGGTAGAGTTTCCACAATTGCTATGTGTTTTAGCAAAAGAACAAATTTCTGTTTCCTGGACAGAAGTCACGCCCTGGATGGTGACAAACAAATGTCTTCATTAACCTGTAGACACAGCCCTTATCACACATGAGAACTGGATTCTGTCAATAACAGTTGAACCTCGAAGTGTTCTGGGCATTAGTGAATTATTTACTGGTAACCTTGAGAGGGAGTTGTAGGTCAGGTTTAGATAATGAGAAGCCAGCTGGACCAGGCGCAGCAAAGAGGAGTGAGAAAGTATATTTCCTAAACGTGAGCTTTCTTTAAATAACACGGACATTCTAGTGTCTCTGGCCATGTGAGCGCGTAATTCACTGGCAATGCCCCGTGCTCTCTGTCTTCTGTTTGGCTTTCCCTGGAGTCTGGTTCCTTGCTCCAGCCAAAAGAAATCCTTCTGTGCGTTCCATCAGAGAGAAGCGATAAGACTGATACACAGACGCGTGGCTGTTTCACGCAGCTGACCCCTCTTTGCTGTTGTATTATTAACGGACTTCCCTCCTTCAGATCTTTGAAATGCTTTCTAATCTGGTCTCCTGATGTAACCTCAGGCCAAGGAGCTCTCAGAAGTTGGAGAGCCCAGTTTTTCTTCCCTATCCCAAGTATGGCAAGTAAGATAAAGAGCAAATAGTGCTATGTGATTAAGTGATACACGTAGCCTTGAAAACTTGCCATAGCAGCTTTAGTGTTGTGTACTCACACAGCTCAAGCTCTGCCAGAAAGTCTAGTGACAGAGGATTCCTTTCATTTTATTCTAGGGGAGAGCAGACAAGAGGCCATAAGCAGAACTGGGCACCCAAAGAAGATACCACTATTTTAGGGCATCGACTGTAAAAAAGGCGTTCAACTCAGAGGAGTAACTCTTTAATGGAATTTCAGGTACTATGATAAAGTGAAGAATCCCAGATACTATGATGGGAATGATGCTTTTGTGATGAGGGAAGGCTATTGGGAGGTGTATGTTATGGAATTAGGATCCACTTCTAGGTGCCCAAGTTCTACAAGATAGGGCTTAGCCTTCCAGCAGGGGCTGCCTGAATCAAGAGAGAACTCCCTGGAGAATGGAGGACAGCGGTCCTGAGGACCACTAGACTCCCCGCCAGGTCCAAGGATGCCCCCTCAGCGCCGGCCTGAGCATGGCCCTACTCCACAGTTGTGCTGATGGGCTAGATGCTCACCAGCTGGACCCAGAGCTCAACCCTCTCCCACAGATTCCAGGACACCACCCTAAGGGCCAGTTTCTCACCTCCTGACCCACTCTGGGAGATGGCTATTGCAACACCCTCCCCACCTGTTCTCTATTCCCAGTTATAGATAAGGCAGCTCTGACAGCGGTGGGGACCTTCTGAAGAAGGTCAGGCAGGTCCCGGGTAGGGGATTCCCCTTTGGCTTGTTGGCTTCTTTCTGCTGAAAGAGACTAGACTCTAGTTGGCCACGGTCTCCTGAGGAGCCTCCTGGGCAGGTGCAGGACCAAAGACTACAGCTGGCTGCATCCACAAACTGCCAACGATGCCCCGCTAAGTCCCCATCCCATCTTCCTAAGGAGGAGGCTCTGCCTGGACTCACCGTCTGATCAAACCTGGAAGTCAGGCAGGGGGCCCTTAGCCTGGAAAGCAGTGGTGGTGGAAACAGCAACAGCAGCGCTGACACTGACTGCTCTGTCCCTATGCGTGGCCTTGTCCACGGTGCCCTCGGCAGAAGCCAAGCCCAGGCCCTGCCTGCCCTTCCTCCAAAGGGGCCTCTTCCCTGGGACAGTGGAGATACAGGAAGGGTGGAGAAGGGTGTAGCTGTGGCCGTCTCCCAGAGTGAGTCACCAGCTGAGAAACTGCCACCTCCTACGGAGTTCCATCAAAACCTCACGAGAAGCAACAAGACAGCCTGTGATTATCCCCCTTTTACAGTGAAGAAACAGGGCCCAAGGTCATACTGTGAAGGAGGGTTAGAGCCAGGATTTCAGTCCCCAAAGTATGAGGCATAGTGTTTAGCTCAGAACAGTCGCTCATTAAAAAGATCTGAATGCAAAAAAAAAAAAAAAAAAAATCCAGATGTGGAAATTCGTCGTCATTAGCAGGGCCAACTTCTGAGCCCAGGAGAGCCAGGACCGCTCAGCTCACATGTCAATCTGATGCTGCTTTTAGGGACTACGAGCTGGGGCTGCTTTTTCATCCCTGGGACAGCACTCCCCTCCCCTCCTTGGCTCTCGGGGGAGTGGGTAGGGGAGCCCTGGACCCACGGTTACTAAATTAGGACAGAAAGGTGCGTAGAGCCAGCCTATCCTTCCGAAGCAGAGGCCAGGACAGTGGGCTGGGAGCAAAACGAAGTGAGCGTTGGGTTGAAAGTGAGAGAGTTGAGTGGCTAGAAAACCTGCTGAGGGTGCAGGAAAGCCCTGAAATCTTTACTTGCTGAACCGAAGTGTGACTAGTCTTCCCCACCTGACCCCCAAACATCTTACTTACTCTTCCAGGTTCAGCACAATTTTCTCCTCCTCTGAGAAACCTTCCCTGAATTCCTACCCACCAGGAAGGGATTTCCATGTCCTTTGAACACCCACATTCTCACCATCTGTTCCAGGCTAAGGACATCTAGGAAAAAACCAAACCAAACCCACAGTGGTTCTCAATCCTGGCTGCATGCTAGAATCCACTAGAGAATTGTTTCCAAAAAAAAAAAAAAAAAGAAGAAGAAGGAAGGAAGAAAAAGAAAAATGAAAAAATACTATGCCCAAGCTCAATCTCTAAATAATTAAATTGGAATCTCTGGGGCTGGAACCAAGGAATCAGCATTTTTAAAAAATCAGCCAGGATTGAGAACCATGTCTCTAATGTCTTGAAATCTGAATGTGTCCTTTCTTTCCATCCAGATGGGAGCTCCTCAGGGCAAGGAGCTTAATACCGAGCCCAGACCTTGCACGCAGTCAGGGCTCATCGAACGTTTGCTGGGTGACTGCATCCTCACCTGAAAATCCAAACAAACCTTGGGTGGGATACGGGGCATGTTTCGCTTTTTTGTGAGTTAAGAGTCATATGTGTGTCATCCTGATTTGGGCAACCTGAGGACACAAATTCCAAAGAAAATAAATCCCGCTTCCCCCCACACCGCCCCAGCTACTCTGCGTTAACATCCCAAGGGAGGAACAGGCTGTGTTGTTGGTTATCTCCTGCTTTCAATTAAGGAGCCTTCAGCCAGATTCCTTTGTGTGCCTCTGAGGCCCGAGCCTTGTAAATGGCACACTTTCAATTATTTATCTAAACAAAGGTGAGCCAGAGGGCAGTTCTAAACACTCGCCTCCTGAACTTGAGCCCAACTCCGAGCCCTTGGAATTCTCAAGCTTACAAGACTTGGTTTTGTGGATCCAATTTCCTTGAGGGAAAAGAAAAGAAAAAAAAAAAGGAAAAAAAAGGCACACTAGATAGGCGGCCATAAATTCTATTTCAGAAATGAAAGTCGTGCCAGAGCAGAGCTGCAAGGACGCCGGGCTTTGTGGCTGGCGGTGATCCTGTTGCTAGGTTGCTTAAATCAAACAGTCGTAACTCACTGGCAAGGAGGCGGACTGCTGAATCCCTTCCAGTTTTGCGCTGTCTCCCCCATCAAAGGATGCATAACATTCTATGTCACCAATGAATAACAAACCCCATCCGAAAGGAACACAGAACCCACAGCGATCTGCAAATGGAAGTAGAGAAAAGGCCGTCTCTCGTAAGTGAGGACTGGCTTCTGTTTCACTGTCAGCAAGACAAGTGTTCTTTTGGGGATGGGTCTGTGCCTCCTCCCTGTAAGGACCAGCCTGTGATGCGCATATGACCCCGGGTGCTGTGTCATGGGTACAGTTGATGGCCAAGAGTGAGCAATGGGAATGACCCCCATGGAAATCAAGTACCCCTTCACTTGCCCTCAGTGTCAGCTGCAGCAAAAGTGTGATTTGGTAACAATAAACCAGCCGGAAGTTAGGGCACCTGGGTGTTAAGAGCAGCAGCAGCAACAGTAACAATAGCTATTCTTTGAGTGCACATTACCTACTGAATGCTCTGTACTACTGTACCTCGGAGAGGCACTATCCTTACCATGGAAAGGTCCAGAGAGAGAAAGTAACTTGCCAGGTCACATGACCCCAAAGTGACAGGGCTGGAATCCATACCCAAACCTGCCCCACTCAAAAGCCAGGGTTCCTAATCATGCTTTTATACAGCCTCCCTAGTCCCAGGAGAGACATTTGAAAATGTTTCTGGAATCTACCTCTTTATACCTGATCCTGACTACCTTAGTTCAAACCTTAAAATCTCTCACCCTTACCATTTTTATTGCCTTTCATTCATCTTTCTGCCTCCACTCTTTCCCTCATCCCATCAAGTGCAAACACTTAAAAATATATTTATCACCCTATGCAGTATCATCTCAAGCCCAGTCCAGTCCAGTCCTTTGCAAAAGCACAGGTGGCCCCACTCCACCTTTTCTGTCACTGTCATTCCCTACTATGACCCAGTCTCATCAAGCGTCCATCTCAGAAGATCCCTTGTGTAAAACATCCTGTCTCTTCCTTCGGCTTTCTCTTGTTTACATGTTTGTCTTTCCACCCAGACTGTGAGCTCCTAGAAAGCAAGAAGTTTGTCTTGTTCATTCTTCTGACTTCCCCTAGATGTGTCAGAGGGAGAGTGCTAATGTATGTTACCCAGCTGACTCCCTGATTGAATGAACAGAACCTCAAAGTTGGGGAAAAAAATTAGCAAAGATCACTGAATTCTTGACAGCTGACCATACATGCATAGGGTCTCAGTACAATCATTCTCAACAATTCCTTGAGTTTCATAGATTTTACTTATCTCTGAAATAACCACAAGAAATTCATTAAAAAAAAATCAGATTCTAGCTTAAAATGTTTCTTTGATATTTTAGTCTAGCTTTCTTCCACTCAAAATTATTTTCTTCACTAAAGGTTAGCTATTAGCAATAGTATCTGATCCTAGAATGTCCACCTTTTCCTTTCTTAGCCTAAATGCAGTTTTCTTGATTGAGGATTCTGGTTTAATTCCTTGTTTACATAAAGAGCCAGTGCCTGGATTAAACTGACGAGCATATTATACTGGGTTTGCCTTACATCTATTAGACAGTTGCATTTTATGTCTTGTGTTTCCGGGCTAGGCGGGCTCCATGGCAAATACACTCAAATGGTAACTGCCTCTTGTGGGTTGGCCAAAAAGATTGTTTGGTTTTAAGTAAAAATAAGGGACACATTTTCCATTTTCACCAAGAACTTTATTAAATGTATTCATTAACCAAACGAACTTTTTGGGCCAACCCAATAGAATCGGCACTGTCTCCCTGCTTTCCCTGTGTGAGCTGGAACTTAGTTAACCTCTACCCAGGCTTCAAGATTTATCTCTATTTTCTCCTCTTTGATGTGGCCCTGGTTCTCGGAGCCAAGCAGGAAGCAACTCCCCCCACTTCCCCATCCCCCAGCCCCGAACTTCCCTAACACTTGCTCTCTGAGCCACTCGGACCCTGTTCAAGGTCATGTGTAGCAAATCACAGTGGAAACGACACTGACATGGGAACGTTATCCCTGCTGCACCACGAATGGCTCTAGGTGATGGACTCACCTCCCTGGGCCCTGGTTTACTCACTGCAAAATGAAGGACTTAGACTAGTTGGGTTACATGGCTTCTACACTTCCTTCCAGCTCTAAAAGTCTATGAAAAGATGCCAGATATCTTAATCCTAGTTGAAAGCTCCCTAGATGTGTGGAAGGTAAAATGCAAAAGAATAAAACTTCGGGCCACATTCGAACTGTTAAGAATTGAAAACGATTTGGATATTATGATCCTCTTCATTTTCCAAGGACCACATGATGACATCTTCAAACTAAACATGCAACCAAGAGATTGCCCAGCAGGATAAGAGTAACTGTTTCTGGGCCCAATGCTATAGGTTGTGTTACCTATGCTGTGAAATGTTCATCATGATAAAGTTGCATTCTCACAATTACACAGAAACTCAGAATTACACACACAGGAAAAACTACTTAAACATTCCTTTCAGGCATGATCAACCAATGTGGATTCAAGACACAGTGCTTTAGATTAGCCAAATATACATCCTCCAAAATGTGAAAAATAGATGCTCAAATTTGATTACTCTGAGGATGAGCTTCAAACTGTAAGCAATTTGGCAAGAGAAAGAGTCTTGGGGAACCAGCATTTTTCTTACTAAATTACACAATTTCTTATCTTTTAAAATAATTTATAAAGACAGGTTAGAATGAGAACAAAATAACAGTCGTTCAAGAGAGAAGATAGATGTAGCAGAATTTAGGCTCACAATTTAGTACTCTCTGGTTGAGTACTGTGTTTAGGGCTAATTTGCCTGGCAGCTGAGCCCGAAAGGGGAGCTATGAGGAGTTAGTTCCCATACAAGTTTTTACAAGAGGTAAGAAATTTACCAAGGAGATGTTTACCACTCAGAGTCCCAACTGGAAATAGAAGTCACATTAAAAGTAGGATAATCCAGGGAGGGGTTGTTTACAAAGGGACTAAAGTACAAATATGTGAGCAGGGTGCAAGGGAACCACAAGGCAAGTAGAGGAACTTGGGGCTGACCACAGAGGAGCTGTTGCTACCTACAGTGGATTAAATACCATCTCTCTTCCCCTCCCCCATAAACTCATGTCCACCTAGCACGTGATCTTATTTGGGAATTTACAAAGGATGGAGATGAAATCATATAGATTAGGTCGGGACCTCAATTCAATGGCAGCGTCCTTGTAAGAGACAGAAAAGCAAAAAAAGTTCACATAGAGATGCAGAGAAGGTGACCGTTTAACACGGAGGCAGTTATACTTCAATAAAGATCTGAAAAAAAAAAAAAGGTGGAGGCAGAGATTGGAGTGATGTGTTTACAAACCAAGGGATACCAAGGATTGTCAGCAGCTACGGGAAGCTATGAGAAAAGCACGTGATATTCTCCTTCAGAACCTCTAGGAGGAACCAACCCAGGTGATACCTCGAATTCAGACTCCTGGCCTTCTGAACTGTAAGAGAATAAATTTCTGTTGTTTTAAGCCACCCAGCTTGTGGTAATTTCATTATGGCAGCTGCAAGAAACTAATACACCACCCCACTCCCTAAAAGAATGAAAGGAGGGAGAGTGAGCCCAGTGGGAGAAAACGCATTGAGGTCAGTTTAAGTGGAGCAGTGACCTTCCATCAAGGGAATGAGCCAATCAGAGGCAACCTTGCAAGAAGAGAACCAGAGGAATGTATGCCCTGACCTAAATCTTCCCTTCCTCCCTCTAATCTCCACTTGGGGTCCCCACGGGTTACACCCAATAGGAAGCCAGAGGATGTGGAAGCCCTGCTGACATGGCCCATATAGGCCAGCTCCCCAGGCAGAGAGCAGGAGGTCGGGGTTGGGGGTGGAAAGTGTACCTGGAGGGGCGGATGAAAGCTACCAGCATGAGATGAGACCTCACAGTGATCATTTCTGGGATGACAAAGCTGAAATGTGTCAAGTTAAATCCTTCCTTCCTTCCTGTAAAGTGACTATTACTGTCCCCAGAAATAAAAGATGTCAATCTCTCTCCTGTACTGGGTCCTCTTCTCCTTCGACCCTCTTTAGCCAAAGTTTCTCTAACTCAAGCTCTGTTTGACCTCTTTGTTCTTTTTTTCCAGCTCCACACTCAGCCTTCATCATGGCCTTCATTATAACCGATGATCCTCACATCTGCCAATCTCTCACTCCAGCTCAAGTCCATTTCCTAATCATCCTGGGAAAACGTCACAAGGTCTCTCACGAACTGTTCAAAGTCAAAATGTTTGAAAAAAATCAACCACATCATCTTCTTTCCAAAACCAACAGCGTCTATGAAATCCCTAATCTCATTTCTCTAAACCATCTCAGCTTAAACTCTCCTGTTCATTCCCTTTCCCCAGACATCAAGGTCTTGTTAGTTTTCATAAGGACACTGGGCTTCCACTCCCCCCTTCTTCTCTAACAACTCCCACTGCTTGTGTCTGAGCCACATCCATCTACACCAGGATAATGGCAAACCGGCTCTGAGCTGGTTTTCCCAACTCCAGGTTCCCAGGTCTTTCAATTTCGCCACGGCCAAGGCAATATTACTGCCCTTCTCATGCCAGGCCTACGTTCACATTCTCCAGTGATCCTTTCTGTCTCATGTCCCCCCCGTCAGATGCATAACCCTCTCCCTGGCTTCTGACAATCTTCATATTCCAACTCCATTCTACTTTTCCAACCTCATTTCCCATCATCAGTCAAGGAGAACCTCGGTGTGGCCAGGCTGTTGCCTTTGCTGTCCTACTCCCACACTGTACTCATGCCTGTCCCTTTATCACCCCGTGAGACCACTTACCTACACTCTGTACACCAAGGTCTGCCATGAACCCCGAGGAACTGAAACCATTTCTCAAAAATCTTACAACAATACACACAGCCAGCATTTCCTTTGAGATCAGTAGTAAATATATACCTAATCATAGTCCTTTACATCTTTCCCTGTACCCTTATTTTCCAGATCAACCTACAAACTACGTGTTATACGAGTTCATGTTTCTCTGGGCTAAGAAGAAATTATAGCACAGATTAAGAGTTTGGGCTTTGGAGTCAGACCAGAGTTAGAATTTCAGCCCATCCATAGGCTATCTGTGTGACCTTGCAATTTACTGACCGAGACCTGGTTTTCTCATTTGTGAAATGGCAATTTGAATCTTGCCTCAGTGTTATTACAAAGGCAAGAATAGCTAATTTATGTAAAACAGCAGAGAGCAGGCATCAAGTTAGGTTCTTAATAATACAAAACAATGAACAGCAAAGTCGCATAACTTATACTCAAGGCCAATATGTGCAATTAGTTTTTAATCACATGCAGTCAGACACAGACATTTGGTTGCTGGGTCACATCTTAAGGTCTCCGTTTTCATTCCCCTTGTCTTCTTAACACCAACACTTCTGCTCAACCATGCTGGATCTGGAAACCAGCAGAAATAAGCCTCTAGGCCATGGTTATTCTAAACAACCAAACCCGGAAATCAGTGCTTCTGCGGATCCCAAGTTGTCCTGTATCCTCAATAAACAGACTCTGGCCACAGTGGGTAGCAGCTGTCATATTATTTCCATATTTATCAACATGGATAGCTGCCTCTTAGCAGCTTAGCAATCAAAATCAAAGGCTAATTGAAAGGTTATCTATGTGAAGATACAAACATGAATAAAAAATTATATGCATATATTACAGTAGCTGTAACGGATCTAGTTTGATCAAAAATTTTCATGATACTTTCTATAAATTACTGGCTATTGCTTAATACATAAAGGAAACTTTTGGCAATTCAATTTTTATTCTTCCTATTGTACATTCACTGATGCATGATAAGTACTAAGAAAATGCTAACATTTTCATTTTGAACGTAATTAATACAAGGGGACAGAAAAGGAAAAACAACAAAGAATTTGGTCCTCAAACAGAACCCCTCACGGGCATACACTAAAACCATGAGATTTTGAGACACATTTGGAATCTAGCACATTTCTTGTTTGCAGAGCACACCACACCAAAGAGGAACTTCAGGGCCTCGTGGAAACGAGCCAGATTCATACAGAAGGGGATTAGGAAACAATTATTTCATGTGTGCTTTCTTATGACCTTCCTGAAATCCAGATGGTTTATTTGCTCTGAAAGTATTTTAGATAGGGCTGATTTATTGAATGTCATTATTAATGAGCTGGGTGAGAAATGGAATAATTGTTTCAGTGACCCAACATGCTTTCAAAGCTATGGAATGGTTTGTTAGTTGCAAAATGCATTCCATTCCTGTTTGTGGTTGCTGACATGAATATAAAAATTTTCTTTATTAACTGAAATCTGTCATGATTTGCCTTTAGTGTAGTTAAGGCAGCTTTGAAAGCAATTTTTTGTTTGTTTTCTTAACTATAAAGTTTATGACTAATATTTTAAAAACTACTTAAAATCTTACGGCACAGTATATTTTCTAGTTAAACATAGCTTTGGAATTAATTATTAACTTATCTTGAGGATAACGACAGTTCTGAGGAAGCAAAATTATGATGCATTACAAAAGCATCTTAGTTGAAGGCTTCAAATCTCCAAGCTTCCTCCATATATCATCCCTCAAGCGTGTAACTTTCAACAATCGATAAAGAGAAATCAATCAGCCCCTGGGCAAACTCTTTGAGGTAATATTTGGAAATAGCAAAAAGTACCTATCTCATAAAGCAAGTCCGGGTCATCATAAAAAACAAACAGTGATAGCATGGCGATTTTCTAAGGGGAAAGCTGGGAAAGAGAGTGACTGTTCAAATTTTGGTGCCAGCAGAATTGGAAGCCAACAGAAAAATCCATGAACCCGGATGTCAGGCCACAGTGATGCTGAGAGTTCAAGTTGTGAACTGTGAGCCAAGATCACCATGGTCACCATGGGTCCAAAAGCTTCCAACACCAGAAGCCCAGCCTGGAAACATCCTCTTATCTGACCATGAAAGTCAGGGGTACTTAGGGAGCAACGGCTCTTGCGTTGCAGAGCAACAACCATCAATTCTTCTGCAGGACCATCAATTCTCCCTTCTGTGGGAATGACAGCACATGCTGGGACCATTTGACATATTTTGTTTTGTGCATGAGGTCTGAGGGAGGGAACGCTGTGACATATTTATTAGGATTTAATTATAGTTCTTCATTTCTCCTCCAACCCTTCCCTTGTTTTTAGTTCCAAACCCTTATCAACCTCTTGGCTTTTCTTCCCTTACTACCTATGGGACGTTTTCCTAGTAAATAGGATGATTAAAAAAAATAATAATGCTGGGACTTCCCTGGTGGTGCAGTGGTTAAGAATCTGCCTGCCAATGCAGAGGACCCGGGTTCGAGCCCTGGTCCGGGAAGATCCCACATGTCACCGAGCAACTAAGCCCGTGTGCCACAACAATTGAGCCTGTGCTCTAGAGCCCATGAGCCGCAACTACATAAGCCCATGTGCCTAGAGCCCGTGCTCCACAAGAGAAGCCACTGCACTGAGAAGCCTGTGCACCGCAGTGAAGAGTAGCCCCCACTCACCACAACTAGAGAAAGCCTGTGTGCAGTAAAGAAGACCCAACACAGCCAAGAAGTTAATTAATTAATTAATAAAAAAGTGCCAATTGCTCCTCTGCTCAAACTCCCCCAATGACATCCCACTGCACATAAAAGAACATTCAAGCTCCCCTGCTATAGCCTATTGGGTCAATGTGATCAAGTCCCTGGATTCCTCTCCAAATGAGGGTCCTCCTTGGTTCCCTGTGCTGCAGCTACATGGGCCTGTTTCTGCCTCCTTCTTCATCTCATAACCACACCCCATGACTCCCGGTATTCCTCCTCTTCCTTACACGTAGACGGCTGAAATTCTGGCATTCTCATGACAAGTGTGAGTAAAACAATTCTTCAGGAATGTTGCTACATCTATGGACCGGTCACATACAATTTACATACAGACATGCTTACTATGCAAATTCAGCTTCAAGACAAGTCCCCATCATTCCTCCCCCCAAACCATATTCCCACCCCTAAGCTTCTGCTGTTTTAAATCCTACAGCCTCTACTGTTGATGACATTACTATATTTCACTGAATTTGAGACACTCTTAATTGTAAGATGCACCATTATTTTATGTAACAAATAATTTAAGTTGTCAAACTGGCACAATGCTTTATCACCGAAATTCTTTTCCACTTACAAAAATACCTCTTTTAATCCTAATTAGACACAGATTGTCATATAATGACATGTGGGATACACATAACAGAAAACATGAGATTGGTTAAAAGGTTCTTAAAACGTCTTCCCATATGGAGTCTCACGCTTGGGAATCACTTGTGTGAAAGTCAATTCCTGTGCTTTACCACAAAACATTGTCCATTATAAAAGCATTTTAGTTGGAAGCTTCCAACTTCCAATCTAATGACACTGAGCCACTGGGAGCAGCATCTTAAAGAAGAAACCGTAAAAGTTAAAGTCATTAGCCCTAGCCCAGAAGCCGGCTCTGTGAGTACCTAGAGCCTCCTTTTGACTCCTCCTCTGGGAATGATGCCAAAGACATTGGATTCACCACTGCCCCACCACTTTCTGGTTCTTAGGAGTCAAAAGTCAACTGTGTACATTGAATAACCCTTTACTGTCTCTCCAGGACTTTTTTTCCAAGCAGCTGAAACCCTTGATGCACATTTTAAGGCCGGCAGATTTCTAAAAAGATTTAAAATTTTTGCTGTTTGTGCACTTGCAGGCACTAACAAAAATATCCTAATTGCCACCTGGGTACAGGGAATGAAAAACACACCCCAATTTCAAAGATGTTAAAAACACACACAAAAATAGATATCTTAGAACTGATGACAATTATCAAATGTCAAACGTTCTTGCATTCTAGTACAGAGAACTTGACCTTCTCACAGCTCCTGAATGAGGGTCCCCAGTACATCATAGTTCAGAACCCCTCCCTCCCACCATCAGTGGACAGCAGCCTCAAAGGGGCCCACCCATAGGCTGGGCTAAGCCAACCAAATTTACTCCGGAGTTTTAACTGACAGATTGTTATCAGCTGCAGAGAACAGCAGAGCTGGGCGTCAATCAGCTCTAAAGCTGGGGCAGCCTTTGTGGGAGAGGGGCTGTGTGTGTCAACTAAGCACAGGACGATGGTCACAGGGAAGAGGCAGGATGAGAAAACTCAGAGATGCTGTAACAAGCGAGAACAGGCACTTAATGAGACAGAGAAAAGTAACTTTAGGCTTTGACTTCCCGACTCCTGATCATGTGAGGCGCACGCACACTTCATTTTCTGCCCTTGGGTTTGGTGGTCCCCCTGTAGCCTTACAATTGACCCACATTTTCATCTGAGGGAGATGTTGGCTTCCGGCAACCAGAAGGGCTGTGGTTGGAGGAGCTGGGAACCCTATCCTCAAAGTCATCCACCAGGAGATGGAACTGAGAACGTGCCGGGAACCTCACCATCCCCCGTGAACCAGGCCGAGCAGGTGTGCAGAGCTAGGCATCCTCACGTGATTGTGGCGGTCCCAGGGGCGACAGGAAAGGGCCCGGGGCTCCTCAGCCTGCAGTGAGATCCCTTTTCTCCCAGGGACCCTCCCGGAGTCCAGCTCTGGGAAGAGCATGCATTTTTGTTGGATGAGATTTGGGTGGGTGGTTAATGGGGGGGAAAATCAGTATCACGGAGAGATGTGTTAGGAAACAGGCCTTCCGGTAAGAAGAAAAGCAGGTCCGCGGCCCTCACGTGCTGTGTGTGAGAGACCAGCGCTCACTTCTCAGCCTCCTCCCTGACTGGGCAGGGCAGACAACAGGGTGCTCTCAAGACCCTCATGGCAGAAGATCCAGGGGGTTAGGAAAAAAAAGAAAAAGAAAAAGAAAAAAAGAAGAAATGAGACTTCCTTCTCCAGAGAATGCCTAGTTTTCTTGAAGCAAGAGGTGAGGTTTCCCGGTTTAAGAGCACTGGAAAGCAGCGTGGGTGTGGGTACCAGGGAGAGTCTGAGGGGAAGCAGTTCAGTCCAGAGGGAAGGAAGTGCCTTTCCTGTCCGTCTTTCCAGGAAAGGCTGAACCTCAGCTGTTGTCTTTGTTCCCGGTGAATTCAGCCTGAGACTGCCCAGCTACCCTAACTGCAGCCAAGACTTCCTGACACCTGCCAGGTGTGGAGGTGGCCGGACAGGCGGGCAACTCTTAGTTCCATCAAGGACACAGGAGGGGTGGGCTTCTGGGTGGATGAGCGTGGAGCTCCCGGGTGTTTCCGGTGGCAGAAGAAAGCCTGTGAACCTGGAGAGGGCACAGAAGATACCTTTGGTTGCCCTGCAAATTGGCAAACACTACACTTTGAGAGGGGAGGGGCCAGGTGACATTAAGTGACACAGCCTCATCTCCAACTGAGCCCTGAATCAGAGCTAAGAAAACAGACTCAGAGCAGAAATCCAGACCCAAGTCTGACTGTTCCTTCTGTGGTCCACACCGTTTCCTAGGAAGCAGAGAGAGGGCAGACCCCTTCTTGCTCTGGGGCAGGCTGTACTCTGTGCCCGGGCCACCAGCTGGCTGTTGGGGGATGAGGGGCTTGAACGGCCCTGCTGGCCTCCATCAGACAGCAGCAGCTTGGAGTTCAGGGACCCCAGTAATCAAAACAAGAACAGCCGTGTGACCACCACCTGGCAGGGGGCCATCACTTTGTTATCCTTTTCAAAACACTTCCACACACACCACACTGCTCGCCTCTCTCAAAGTCGGAAGATCAATAAGCTCTTCAAAGGAGGGGACCACTTCTGCATCTTTTACCACCTTCAGCAAACTGCTGCTAGGCAATGCAGTACACAGTGGCACTTAATAAGTGCTGATTACCTTGCGTGGACTCTTGGGAGCTCCCCTTACTCGGCTCCTCCATCAACACACGGCCCTCCCAGTGAGTGGACAGGAGAGCAAGGTCTCTGCTGCTTTGATCTAGCACCTTGTTTTCCCAAAGCTCAGCCCTCGGTGCAGCCAAGACCAGCAACCTCATAGGCTCGGTCTGACCCGGGAAAAGCACGGGTGACATTTGCAGCTGGCTCAGACCCTAAGGTTGAAGCCTTGTGCGTGTAAGGGTAGCTTCTGGCTGGAGCTTTGTTTGCTATGGAATACAGACTTCCCTTGGGGAATTCAGGCATGTTTTCTTCTTTTCTTAAAAAAATAAAATAAAAAGGCTGCAGCCCTAATCTAAGTGGCATCTGCTGACTTTAAAGCACACACACTTAATCCTTACCCCGGAGCACTCTTGCCACGACACAGAAAGCCTTTTGGTTTCAATCATCAAAACACAAGGGAAAAGTCACGCATTTTAGTAGATACACTTTAAGTTGTTTTGGCCACAGTTTCTTAGATTTTTCAGTGGTCATCGATAAATCTCTCTAATTCCAATTTCTAACCCTACTGATTCGAGCTCAATTGAACTTACGGAGGATGCCTGGAATTATAATAACCAGGGACCGGGTTCTCATCTACATGGTTTTACTTTTATGTTTGCAGAGTTGAGAAACAGGAAGTTCTGACATTTATTTTACCTTTTAAATGTATGCACCTTGTAGCTTTCTCCAAGATGCTATAAAGTAGTGCAAAGTGATACACGATCAAGGGTAAAAAGTGAGAGGGCAAGAAAAAGGGTAGGAAGGTAAAGCAGAATTAGAATGAAGCCCCCAGTAGAAAACGCACAGTTATCACAACCCTCCTCCTGGCCACAATGAGCTATGAACTAGGTTCTCAAATTTTCAAGCCGGTGTTGCAGTTATGCAAATAACAGGTATGTTTTATTTAAAGACCAACTGTTCAAGAATTACCATAATAGAGTTTAGTAATTAAAATAGTAACTACTTATTAAGCACCTACTACATGCCAGGGATGGTACTAAACACTTTCTCTGCAAACAAGAGGGGCTGCTTCTCCCAAGAAGGGCCTTGAGCTGCAGTGTGCCCATAAATGGTCTCGTTTCCAAAATCTGGCAATTAAGATTCTCCTTAGATCTTTGGGATACTCTGCTCCGAGTATCTGAGTCACGTGTTCTGATTCTATCTCTGAGCAGTTCATCTGATTGTCAACACAGACCCTCCTGCAAGCCTACTTTGGACACAATTTCCGGTTAGAAGGCTAGGGTAGTTTTTGAAAATTAATTCATCTTTGACGAAAATTATTTTTTTTACTTTTATTTTTTAAGAACTTTTATTGAGATACAGTTAACAGACAATAAAGAGCATATATTTAGAGCGCACAATTTGGTATCCCAATCTCCCAATTCATCCCCCCCACAACCCTCCCCGCTTTCCCCACTTGGTGTGATGAAAATTAACAGTAAGAAAAAAGATGCTTTGGGAAAACCACCATCACCTTAACAATTGTGCTGGCTCTACATTGCTTTCCTCTAGTCCTTGTAAAATCATCTTTGGAGGGAGGCAGGAGAAAAGAGAGGCTGAAGTATCGGGCTACCCAAATGCAAATCCCATCTCTGCTGTGTCTCGGACAAGCTAATCTTTCTGAGCCTCCTCAGTTTTCTCACCTGCAAAATGGGCACAATAGGAGGATCTACTGTATAGGTTTTGAGGGGATGTTGGGGGGATAATGCAAGTCACGCTTAACTATGGCGCTTGCCTTATCTTGGTGCTCAAGACACATTTGTGTTTTTATCTTCTGATTAACTTTGCAGAGCACAACTGCCCTTATTCAAAGAAGCCAGGTTGCCAAGGAAAGGGACCAAGGACAACGATGTTCCTCTTCAGAAAGACCTCTACTTTCTCTCTCTGGCTAGGAATGCAAATATTTCCAACTCTTCATTAAGGCTGGGGGATAAGAAAGAGCCAGTGAAAACGAGACGGGCCAGCAAGCATGTCAAGTGGCTGATAGCGGCAGGTCAGTGTTTGTTGTTGCAATGGTACCTTGTGGACGGCTGTCAGTCATTAACATTCCACTGATGGGGGGTAAAATGATCTGTGCTGAAAAGGAAAGTTGGTGGGGGAGGGGGGTCACCAGGGTTTATCTTTGTTTATCCTCCTGTTATGACTCATCTTCGGGGTCTGTTTCTCTTCTTAGGAGATGCACTGGCTCATTACCACAGCCCTTCCCGGCTTGTTAACCACATTTCTATTTAATTGGCTTCCACACTATGACCTGGTTCCTGAGACTCCGGATGCTTTGGAGTCCAGTCCTCAGTCCCTGTGGGCAGGGTTATAGTGTCACGCAAAGTGTAAGATAACCTGCAGTGTGGCTGCCGGAACATCACAGCAAACGCTGAGGATGTACTGGAGTGTTCGCGATGGCTGTCCACACCACTACATGCCGGGACAGAGTCTCTGTCCAAACAACTATTTCACTTGAGTTTTCCCTAGCACTGCGTGACCATCTTTCCTATTAATATCTCATATTCGGGTCACCATGAAGTAAACCAAATACTGATCAAGTTTCCTAGTGCCAGGCAGATCACTTGAATACCACTTTTTTGCCTGGCATTCTTACCCATATCTGAAATTTAAACTGCACCATCAGAAGTGTCTAAATCAAAAATGCCCATTTTCCCCATGGCAGGTGGGACAGGTCATTGGAAATGGGGTTCTTGAACTACACCAGGCATGTAACATCTATGCTTCTATGTCCTTATTTTTGCAAGAAGGGGAATAGATGAGACTGCTAAATGCCTTTTGAGCAGAGGATGCTGAGAGAGCAGGGCATCCAACTGAACTGTATCACTGCAGACGTCGGTTCCCTCGAACAAGCTGTTCTGTTACACCGTTGTTGACTAATGGCAGGGAATCCTGGGCATGTGGCATTTTTGGAATATTCAATTTGGCTATACCTTGGGGGCAATGTTCCTTTTGTTGGGGTAGGAGGAATCTTCACCTGTTTTTAACATGTGTTCACAATGATGTCTATTTTGGCTTTGCTTCAGGGAAAAAAAAAGTCATTTATTTATACATAAAAATCTAGTGCCACGGAAGCACTACATATGACCTACATACACCTGAAACCAAAGCTTACTGGTTCCCCTATAATGCACACCCGTATGTTATTTTTGATACATTAAGTATCATTGGACTCCAGAGCCCCCAGTCATGTGGAAGCCTCATTTTAAGACTGAGTGTGTGTGCACTGATTAGGTGAGACCATCTGATAAGTTCTGTTTTTTCTTCCTAGAGTTCTTTGTAAGTTGCACTTAAAACTAGATGCTCCTAATGGCAAGCAAAGAAATGGGCTGTCGGGGCATCGGTTTTCCTCCTAAGCCATGAGCAATTGAGCAGGCAGGGGCTTAGAGCCACAGCCACAGAGTTTGGAAAAGATAACAAACACTTTCTTGACCACACAACACATATGGTCATAGGGATGTGGGAGTTTCAAAGATTAAAATAGACGCATCACAGCTCAGCACGTCCAAGATTGCTGGGTGGCAGGGGAACGCCGCCTCCCACGACACTGTCCGTGGTTCTGAACCCAGCAGGGCACATCTCTGGGAAGTTGGGATGGAGAAAACTTGCACCCCTGTTGCCTGACCTCTGATCAGCATCTCAGGAAGGACGAGATGATTTTCAGTGGGTCTGGGCATAAAACAATAGGACTGAAAGAGTGCTGGAACCCCGGGGGTGCCTGAACATTTTTCTGAGGATACACTCATGGCAGCTCAAAAAAACCCCACCAGTTCTTCAGGCTTCCCCTCCAGGGGGCTTCTCAGATCTTGGATGGGAGTCAGTATGCAATAATACAATAACATCAAACACACTTTGTGCTCACTGTGTTGCAGTCACTGTTCTAATTTCTCTCACACATAAACACAAATGTGTGTGTATACGTGTGTTTATATATACACATACACAAATGTGTATATATACACACACACATAAACACACAAATGTGTGTTTTTATATGTATGTTTATATACACAGACACATAAATGTGTTTATACACACACACACACAAATATGTGTATGCAAGTGCGTATACACACACACATCTGTGTCAAGAACTTAAGAGCTTTCAATACCTATCCTTTCCTTGACATGAGTAGTTACCTTCTTGGAAAATCGGATTTTAAAACATCAGAGATATCGTTAAACACGTTCTTTCTTCAGAACCATCACCATCTTGTGGATTGGAATCTTCTGAAATTCCCTTCTTTGTGTGGCTTCTGTATTTCAGTGACTATATGTCACACCAGCCAGGAGCAAGACAAGAAATTCATGAATTATTAGCAAATTAAAATTTGGAGGGTGGGGGGAGGCACACTAAGAGTACCTTAGTGGCCAGCTAGCCCAGTCCCTGCAAACTCACAGATTAGGAAACCAAAGCTCAACTCTGAGCTGCTCACAGGCTGGGATTCCAGGGCCGCTGCCCAGATTCCCACTGGGAGTCCCTCTGTCCCTCTGCGTGTTTATCCTCTTCTTTAATTTCCACCCAGTAACAGGCACAGTATTCCGTGAGTGCTTACGCACATTTTCTTAAAAGGTCATGATTAAAAAAAAACAAACCATTCGTAAGATAACTATAAACAATACTCAATCACGTGTCTGCTTATGGGTCTTCCCTGTTTCGCCATCATACTCACTTGTGTCTTCAGTTTATACGTCACGTAGTTTAAGGCCCTTGTTAGACTTGCCTATTTGCTGCTCAGTGGGTAGACCAGGAGGCGGTCACTTCCCCTCAAACAGTGTAGCAAGGAGTATCAGTGGCACATGGATGATGTGGCCGTTAATTTACAGGGAGACGCACTGAAGTCGATACTATTGGGGCCCCATCCAAAGTTTTCGAGGTCGGCATCTATATCAATTTACCTGAGGGCCTTTCCTGGCTACTGGAGCCTACAAGCCTGCTGGCAGGGCCACCCAAAGTGAGGAAGGGCCAGGGAATTCACACCTTCCTGGGCACAGCCCTCACCAATGGCTGGCAGCTCCCTGGCTCTAATTTTACACTATTCCCAGAGTTCACAGCAGAATGCGCTCCAGCCCCACAGAGGGGTAACTGGCTTTAAGCACACTCTCTATGAGCCACCTTCCCTACCCTGTCTCACTTCCTCCCAAGTGTTCTCTGGGATCATCTCCCAGAAATACTACACATGCTTACATCCTGCTCGCAGGGTCAGCTTCTGGGAGGATCCAAACTAAAATCCACAACCAAGTACAATTCCATTGTTAGAAAACAGCCATCGGAACTGGCGAGTGGTGAACGCAGAAACTCAGGTCAGGCAGGTTGCTCTGCACGCGCTTTGAGAGGCTTCCCCCTGGGTCTCAGACTCTGTCCAGCCCTATAGCTCCTCCACCAAGAGTCTCACCTCGGGTCAATGCCAGCTCTGAGGTCCTCAGACTTACTTGGAAAAGAACACACTAAGAAGAATGAAATAAAAGACAGAGGAGGAGAAAAAATAGAGATAGCAGGTTGTGGTTGCAGGCTAATCTTATACTAAATATGAGAATGAGTCCTCCGGATACAAGACTGTCTCTGTGGGCAATTCCAGATGCACTAGAAAATGTAGGGCTTGCCAGAGTCTTTGTTTCAAATCAAATGAAACAGTCCTCTTTTGGTTGTAGAGTTGTTAGAATGGTGTGGCAGAGAGAGAAGGGGACAAAGGAAACAGAACCAGTACTTTATAACTAGATCTGGTTTTATCTCAGAAAAAGCTGTGATAACAGTGATATACCATCACCACTTAGCTACATGCAGGATTTGTGATGGAGATGAGATTACTCTCAGTTTTATGGAGTCAGTACTCTGAAGTGTTTGGAGTTTATCAATAATCTAACACAACGTTGTAAAGCACATTAAAATACAAATTCAAAGTGATACATACACACGCACATACATATCTGTATATATTTTTAACCCTTCCATCCAAACAATTTACTCAGCGCCTACTCTTGTCACAGGCATCGTGGGAGGTGCTGGCAGAAAAGATGCTCAGCCTGTCCTTGGAGTTTACCGCCCAGTGTGGGAGAATGCTATTAAATCTTACACACACTGAACTGCAAATGCGAAAGGCATTTTTTTCAAATGATAACAGCCAGAGTAAGTGAGAGTCTGAAGAAACAAGCCTTCTCATCCTATGCTGGCTGAAATAATCAGCCGTAATTCCACAACCCAGAATTCTCAGCTTCTGGCAATTATCCATTCACTCTCTTACACACATTCGATTTTTTAAAAATAGTTGAGATCATACTGATACACTACTGTGGAGTATGCTTTTCACTTCACAGCATAAGCATTTTATCTCAAGATCTTTAATTTCTGATAGCCACAAAGCTTTGCTATTTTTAGACCCAGTTTTACCACATTCTGTGCTACATTTAATAGATCTTTTCATAACCTTTGGCCTCATCGTTAAGATTTCCTTAAACTCTATTACTTGGTCTAAGTTCTGGGATATTTTCAAGGTTTTCAAATCATAACTTTTTTTTTTAATTAGAAAAACAGCTTATTCTTCACACTTCAATTTAAAAGTAACACCTGAATCTGACCAACTTTTACCTAAAATTAATAGATTTTACTAAGTATCCAGGAGAAATGGCTTCTACGGGAAAGATCTCACCTCTTCCAAAGGAAACATGTCCCCCAGTGTGTAGGATTCATGCCATTAGCAAAATTAAAGCTCAAATATAATTTTGGTCTGTCAATAGGAGGGGTTTTGAATGAAGTGGAATTCAGCACAGGCTACGTTTACCTGCTTGATTTAACAATTCAAAGTCAGTTTTCTAGTGAGAATGTATGTTCAGATTTTCTCCAAGGAACTTTTTTTTTTTTTGGCCGTGGCATGTGGGATCTTAGTTCCCTGACCAGGGATGGAAACTGTGCCACCTGCAGTGGAAGCGCGGAATCCTAACCACTGGACCACCAGAGAATTCCCGGAACTTCTTGAAATGGGGACTTTTCAGATAAATGTCAAAAAATCCACACAGGGAAGGGCAACATGTTGCAATTTTACACACATGTACGCGCATGCACACACACATACACACACACACACACAGCAGCTGACAAAATGCAGAGAAGGAAACAAGGTTGACCCTGCGATTCAGAATATTTGAACTCCTGTTTCCAGATGCGGTTCTGGTGGATGCTGCCCTGTGGATGCAATTTCTATCACGACTGTGAGCTGAGCTGAATTGGGCTGATTGCCAAGGTGGGCAACGTGTTTACCACCACTTCCTTCTCTGAAAAATGTTCATTCAAAGCCTTACGATATTCACATATTCAACACAAATGTAAATTAATTCAATTTGCCACAAGGCCTCTCACAATTATAGCAACGTACACAGTTGGGTGCTTTGTCGAAACTGCGATTTTAAATAGTGATAGATTATTGTTGATTTTCATCAGTCACCAAAGGACCACAGAGCTATTTTTCTGGAACCATATTCTCCTAATGCTGAACTTGCCCCATTACTCAATCCATCTGTCTTCATCCCTTAGCCAGAAGTACAGATTTTATAGTCCAAAGTGGAATCTTCAACCTTCCCTGCCAACATCCTCTAATCCCATGTGTTACGCTCACATTCAAATATTGCTCCATAAGAGTTGAGATGACTATTTTCAGCAAACATGAATGTCTGCTAAGTTGAAAATTAAGAGCCAAATTGTAAAAAGCATTACGCGCCTAAAAATCCCCCAATTCTGACTTTGCTATGCATCAGAACTGTGATTTTTGGATCTATTTCATGATTTCAACACCAGACAGACTTCCCTGGTTCTTGGTTGTGGTGACAACGCATGAGCTGCAGGGACTGCAGATGAGTCTGGGTGGAATGCACCCCCTTCCAGGGAAAAAGAAATCACTTTCTTTTAAGAAGCATTTCCCAAAAATATGCAGGGGCAATAGGGAATTTCAAGACGATTCTGGGAACAGCACATGGCCCTTCTAATCAGCAGTGGACTCAACAGCTCTTCTGTAGAATCTGTCCCTGCTCCCCACCCTCCATCTCTGAGTACTGCTGCCCATTGAGATTTCCTTCTTCTGTGTTTGCCTCACTGGGCACTGGTGATGTAGAAAGAAATCAGATATCACCATTGGCCTCTTCTCACAAACCAAGCCATCGTGCCACTTGACCTAGTTTTTCTTTTGTTTTTTATTGTGGAGAAAGTGCTACTGGAAATCTGTAGACTTTGCAAAATGAAAAATTTGTGAGAAGTTTTACTTTTAAAAGAGTAAATTCATTGGACTTACATTTTTTTTCTCAAGAAAATATTTCTTATTAGGTCATGTTTATTTTTTCCTCAATACTAAATACTAAAACTATCTGATTATACAAATTTGGAAAACGTAAAGCATGAATAGATGACAAATGTTTCATAATCCCCCTTATAAATACTGTTTACGTTTCATTGTAGAATGCATATACACATATTATACAAAATTAGGATGGAACTTTTCATACTATTTTATTCCTGACTTTAGTTTGAAAATCTTGTATTTTCTGTAATTAAACATTTTGTGAACATATGACTTTGGTTACATTATTCTATCAGAGGGCTAAACCATGTTTAACTTTTCTCCTTTTATTGTATATTTGTATAGTCTGAAGTCCTAAGACATGCAATCCTTTAACAGACATCTTTTACAATAAGCCCTAGTTATTTCCTTATTACGTGCTCCTAAACAGGACTAAAATGTTCTTGATTGCCAAGTCACCATCCAGAAAACTCCAACACCCCTGTCAGCACGACGTGAAAGCATTCACTTTCTTTCACCCTTATCGGCATTTAGTACCGAGTTTAAACCGTCTACCAGTTGAAGATGTGTGTGTTCATCTCGGTGCAGAAATAGTGGTGGGAATGAAGATACATTCCATTCCCAGCTTGGGGACATTGCTCAGGCAGAGACTGCAGTGGGCAGGTACTTCAGTCAAGAGGCAGTGTGTGCACTGATAAAGTGCCCGGACCCAGAAGTCAGACATTCTGGGTTTGTTATTAACTGGCTGGCTGGTCTTAGACAAGTTACCTAAACTCTCTGTGTCTCAATTTCTTTAACTGTATAATGGGAATTTTAATATCTATATCTCAAGGGTGGTGAAGTTTAAATGTCTGGCTTACAGCATGTGCTCAATAAATAGCAACCATTCTATTACAGTTGTTACAGACTCTAAGCTGTAATAATTATAATATCATTGTATGGCTAATTAGCATATTGGGGTGGTCAATAAAGTGATTTCATATATACTTATTAAACTTTATTTTGAAGACAGTGATAAATCCCAGCCTTCCCCCCAGGCTCTCTGCACTACGCATGCCACCCATTTACACAGGGCAGCCTTTGGCATCGGTGATGTGATTCTAAGATATTTGCCCTTCTACGTGCACTTGATTGAGAGAAACATTTCTGTGACTGGCTTAAGTTCTCCACCCAGGAGTAAGGTAACAACAGGCCACCTCCTTAACTAAAACAAGCCCTTACAGAGTCATTTTACTGCTGATTACAAAGGGCCTTCAGGCTTCCCCACTATAAAGCCACAAGAAACCTGATTCCGAGATAGCGATGCTTTCCATAAAGGAAGTCAGGCTACTTACTGGCTGAGCAAAAAGTCTGCTGTGTAGGCAAATGGTTACAGAGCACAGGATACGGCAGCCCAAGGCTCAGATCCCCAAATCCTGGCTGGGCCGGTAGCTTGTTCCCCCACAGAGAACGTGTGTGCCTCCCTGCACTTTGCTCCCCACGGGGCCTTGCGCTGTTGGCTCACATCCGCTAAATGCCCCCTTCAGGACTTAGGCTCCTCTCCTTATCGAGCTGTTGAGAAAGGGCATTCTGTTTGGGAACTTATGGAAAGCTAGCGTTAGCATCTGTGTTATGAATTAGCCATAAGGGCAAAGAGGCAAAATCAAACTTAGCCCCTGGACTCAGAATGTGCCTCGCAGGTCTTCAACAGCAGCAGGAGCCTCAGCTTCAGCCTCCATCTGGACTGTTTTTTGAGTCAAGAAACCAAAAGTTAACTTTCCTCTTTCACATTTAGATGGCTATGCACTAAGTTGGGGTTGGGCTATTAAACCCTCCTTAAAATCATCTATATCACCAAAAATACCACCCCCCCAAAACCAAAAAACACAACCCAACCAAAAAAACCCAAACCCCAAAATGTCTGTGTCCCCATCACCTGGTTACCCAATTGAGCAGATTCTATTAGTTCAAGTCCATCATTTGGTTTCAGAGATCTCAGGTTCCTGCTGTGTTTACAGCTACTAGGCCTGGACTAACTTTTACACATCAGTGAGGGGCTCCTCTGATTTAACCCTCCCTAAGTGGAAAAAAACCCCGAGGCTTCAATAGGTTTATACTCCAAGGATTATAGCTATACAACTGGTACACGTGGTCAGTCTAGCTTGGTATCAACAGGTGAAACTTTCTAGAAAGAAAGTAGTAGAATCTTATGGGAACAAGACTGAAATCAGAGGGACCTGGTAGGAAGAGAGGCCATTACTGAGGTCCAGAGAGAGAGAAGACAAGGGATAAACCTCACTGGGGTTGGATTCAAGAAATAATTACTGAGAAATTTAACCCAGAGGCATGCTGATGGATCGGATGTGGGAGAGGAGAAAGAAGAAAAGGGCAACTTCTAAGTTTCTAAGCTGTGGGTGGGCAGTGCTGCTAACATTGGAAACAAAAAATGAGCAAGTGGTGGTTGGGGGCAAAATCCGGAATCTGAAGTTCTTCTGGAATATCAAGTACATGAGCTCAGCCATCAATGAGCCACAGAGGGGACATGAATGGTACGATCCTAAGAGAGGTGCCCCCAGGGAGCAGAGAGAGAGGAGCAGTGAGCTGAGGACAGCACCTTGGAGAACAGCAGTGAGTGTACTGTGCAGAGAAGGTCAAAGAGATGAGAACCAGAGAGAGTATGTTCAAGAAAGCTGAGAGGGGAGAGAGCCTCAATGAGAAGGGCCTCAATAAGAGTTGAAAAATGAACACTGCATAAAGAGGATCTTTTGTTGACCTCGAGAAGAACAGTTTCAGAAGAACAATGAGGCAAAAGCCTTATCACTGTGGCGTTAGGGAGAAAAGATGGAAACGATGTCTTGGAGAGAGTAAACCTTGAGAATTCTTTCAAGAAACTTGGATGCTAAGTGCGGGAAGAGAGACTGCCAAGAGGCAGCAGGGGTGCTGGAGTATTTTCTAGGTGAGAAGTAGTTAGAAAACAACTGAGTGAAGATGACCAATAGAACAAGGTCTTTAAGGAAGCAGAAGGGCATGGGGTCAAGGTCAGTGTTGACCTTGAATAGGAGGCGGCATATCCCATTTTTTGATGCTAATTTTCAATTTCTCTCCTGTCTTTTTTATTAGATGGCATCTATAAAAGTTACATGGCTTCTGGAATTCTCTGGAAAATCTAGCTTAAGCTATGGTTTATGACACAAAACAGAGGAACAAAGGACAGAGTGATAAACACACACACAGAACAATTTCCATAAAGCACCACTTTCCCATTGTTCTAAAATAGTTTTCTCCTCCAATGTCTGGTTAATCAATAGCACTAGGCATTGTTATTGCTGTTATTGTAGATACAGCTTCCCAAATTATGATCCAGCTGGCACTGGAACTAATTATTTCTTGAGTTATCTATAACATTTGTTCTCTTGAACACAATATTTTAATCTGATGCTTTATTACAATACAAAGAGGAAACTCTTCCATTCTGACTGCGTCAGCTAAGTAACGGCCGAAAAATCAATGGGTTCAAAACTGTTAAAGTAAAATACCAAAATCCCAGCGAGAATATCCTCTAGAGAGGACTATCTTGTTAAATACATCCGAGTACTCAGTGTTCTTCCAACAGAATAAAGGATCACAGGGTGAGCTGAATGATTTGGTATTCCTCAGTGAGCTAGCCATGCAATTACTGAACAAAAAGAATTCCCAACGTTAAAAGAGAAATGACCCAGACACTGGAAATACTGTCTCATCATTGCCCCAGCCAGAGTGAAAGACAAGAAGAGACACAGTCAAGATAAAAATAAAAACCACATTTACTTTCAACCAACATGTGATCTTTTTCCTTCTCCTGTCCAAGACTCTTATGAACTATCAAAATCAGGCTTCTTCTTAGAGAGAATAAAAGAAAAATAAGAGAAAAAAAAATTTTGTCTTCAGGAACAAAACAATTATTAACTACCTAATGTGTGTTTACAGGACTGTGTGTAAGAAAAGAAAGTGATACTTTCAAACAGCAACGCATGCAGGGACCAAAACACACAAGCATAAAATAAAAAGAAATTGTTTGAGCTAGTAGCTGGCCAGCACAAATGAGTAGCAGAGCCTTGAACGTTGCAGGCTTCCTGAGAATGTAATATAATGGGGGGCAATAGCCGAGGAAGATTTCTCAGAAGACACGGGAGTAGAATTAGGTCTTAAATAATGATTACCAGCCATGCCTATCATGTTTCAGTAAAGAAAAGTGGGTGACAGCAAAGGGATAAGTTCAAGAGGGTACAAAATTTCTCCAAAGCTTGGTGAGCGCAGAAGATGCATATGGAAGAGTGATTGGGATCCACCTGGAGAGGAGAGTAGGGGCCATATCCGAGGTCCCTCCTTCCTCGTGCTGGAAGGACACTGGGTATGGCAGTTAGGAAATTTGGTGTGTGTGTGTGTGTAGTAGTGCTAGTAGTCCTGGTCATTGATACAAACACTCATTTTTTTCTTCATTCAAATTCCATTTTCTTTTCGGCAAAGATTATTGTCCTGTGCTTGTGGTACGAGCATTCTTTAGAGATTCTAAATAACTTGATTTGGGGAGAGAAGGGGAGCCTTGCCTGACTTCTTTGGTACTAGCATTCTTTTGGGATTCCAAATAATTTTTTTAAGCTCTTTATTGGAATATACTTGCTTTACACTCTTGTACCAGTTTTTGAGGTACACCAAAGTGAATCAGCTGTATTTATACATATATCCCCATATCCCCTCCCTCCCTGCGACTCCCTCCCACCCTCCCCGTCCTGGCCCTCTAAGGCATCGCCCATCGTCAAGTTGATCTCCTTTTGTTATACAGCAACTTCCCATTAGCTATCTATTTTACAGTTGGTAGTGTAAATATGTCTATGCTACTCTCTCACTTCATCCCAGCTTCCCCTTCACCCCCCATCCCAGCTCCATGTCCTCAAGTCCATTCTCTACATCTGTATCTCCACTCTTGCCCTGTCACTGGGTTCATCAGCACCATTTCTTCAGATTCCATATATATGAGTTAGCACATGGTATTTGTTTTTCTCTTTCTGGCTTACTTCACTCTGTATGACAGTCTCCAGGTCTACCCACCTCATTACATATAGCTCCATTTCATTCCTTTTTATGGCTTTTGGGAAGAGGAGCCTTGCCTGACTTCTTTGTGGTTAACAACGCTTTGAGGTCCTTTATTTGGCAGGGAGATTAGTAAAGTGAGTGATACACTATTTTTGGAAGATAAGCCTGGGCAGTTTGAAAGTGTTAAGTCTGGGAACAATATTTAGCTCTGCACCTTAAAAACCACTGTTGCCCAAGTGCCTACTGAAATTTATAAGGAATTCCAGAAGACACTTGAGTGTGGGCAGGTCTGTGGATAGTATAGTGACCTGGAAGACCCAAGAGACCCTTTCAGGTTTCCTATGAGGTCAAAATTTGATGTGCTGACACTAAGATATTGGCCATTCCCAAGTAAACCGTGGATTTTCTTGAAAGTGGAATGCAGATGCCCATGAGAATCTACATGTCTTAATAAAGAGACCCATGTCAGTTTCTAATGTACTCATGAATTATAATAAAGATGATTATATACATTTAAAAGAAAAACATTTTGTCCTATGTATGGTCCCAGAAATACATAACAGTAAGTTAACTAAAAAGAGAACCCAAAAGATAATCTTAAGGAAAATGTAGCGTAACATAAACGGCACTGGAATTCAAATTCCATTATCTGACTTCCAGCCCCAACTCTGTCAGTTTACCCTCCTGACTAGAGACAACTCACTCTGGTCACTTGCCCCTGATTCTTCACTGAGGCAATGTGGAGTCAGATGACCATGTGTTCACCACAGTTCTAACATCTGGGATTTCATGTACTAGCACTTACCTCACAGGGTTGTGGTGAGCATAAAATGACAAGGAGTGTAGGACACACCACAACACTGGGCATATGGCAAGCCCTCAAGAAATGTCAGTGGCCTTTGGGTGAGCAGGGTTAATTATTTTACCATTTGGTGGCTCCATACGATTGTATGTGACTTAAGTTAACACAACTCAATAGACTGCCTATCCATTTGGAGAAATGAGTAATTAGCTTTAATGGTTGGGAGTCCACCTACAAAGACATTGTGATATCACCTTAAAACTAGAGTATACCGATTGCAGGATATTTTCTTACACTTTCTAAGGTTTTGCTGTTATCCTTAATATCTCAAAAAAGTCCATAATCTAACAAATGCAAGGTGTTTAGAAGCACGCCTGGCCAGTAGCAAACACTACTGGAACGTTACCTATTACTCCTGCCTGGTCACCGCTTTCAAATGGATGGCCCTCCAGTTCATCACACATGTGCTGGCCATCTAAAGCAGACACAGGCACAAAGATGATCTACGAGTCCTTGCGTCCTGATTAGTTGAAAAGCAAACAACAAAAACTTTGATGAACTAATTGAAAAGAAACTGAAGAAAGTAGGCAAGGGTGGTGCAGCTGCTATAGAAAACAGTACGGCAGTTCTTTAAAAAGCTAAAAAAAGAGTTACCATATGGTCCAGCAATCCTCTTAGGCATATATTTGGAAAAGATGAAAACTAATTTGCAAAGATACATGCACCCCAATGTTCACAGCAGAACTATCTACAACAGCCGAGACATGGAAACAACCCAATTGCCCACCAACAGATGACTGGTTTAAGATGTGGCGAATGGATAAAGAAGATGTGGCACATACATACAATGGACTATTACTCAGCCATAAAAAGGAATGAAATTGAGTTATCTGTAGTGAGGTGGATGGACCTAGAGACTGTCATACAGAGTGAAGTAAGCCAGGAAGAGAAAAACAAATACTGTGTGCTAACTCATATATATGGAATCTAAAAAAATGGTACTGATGAACCTAGTGACAGGGCAAGAATAAAGATGCACATGTAGAGAATGGACTTGAGGACACGAGGTGGGGGTGGGGGGCGAAGGGGAAGCTGGGATGAAGTGAGAGTGTAGCATTGACATATATACACTACCAAATGTAAAACAGATACCTAGTGGGAAGCTGCTGTATAACATAGGGAGATCAACTTGATGATGGCTGATGACTTAGAGGGCTGGGATAGGGAGGGAGTCCTGGGAGGGAGGGGATATATGTATAAATACAGCTGATTCACTTTGGTGTACCTCAAAAACTGGCACAACAGTGTAAAGCAATTATATTCCAATAAAGAGCTTAAAAAAAAAAAAGAAAAAGAGAGAGCAACTGAAAAAAGTGAAAAAAAAAAAAAACCTCAGTAGTCACAACACGTTTTAATGCAATGTTAAAAAAATTAATGCAAAAATCTGTGACTATCCAGTTTTTAAAAAAAACAAAGGTGTGGCATATACACACACTCACACACAATAGAATGTTAGCCATAAAAAAATGAAATACTGCCATTTGCAGCAACATGGATGGACCCAGACAATACCATACTAAGATAAAGACGAATGTTACATGATATCACTTACCTGTAGAGTCTAAAAAAATAACATAAATGAGTCTATACACAAAACAGAAACAGACTTACAGACACAGAAAACTTATGGTTACCAAAGGGGAAAGGAGGGGGATGGAAGGGATAAGTTGAGTACGGGATTAACAGATACAAACTACTATACATGAATTAGATAAGCAACAGAGGATTTACTTTATAACAGAGAACAACTTTCAATATCTTGTAATAACCTGTAATGGAAAGTAATCTGAAAAATATATGTGTATAACTGAATCACTTTGCTGTACACCTGAAACTAACATAATATTGTAAATCAACTATACTTCAATAAAAAGGTAAATAAACATAAACGTCACACACACACACACACACACAGGAGGCAAGGGCCCTGGACACTGTTCTTCTGAAGAGCTCCACACTTCTCAGTTTCAAGAAACATAATCCTTCTCTGAGAGCATTACTGAAACATCACAGGACACGCACATGTACGCTGGGGCAAACCTGTAGGTCATTTATTCATTCAAACAGTTGATTCATTCATGCAACTAACAGGTGCTGTGCCTGATGCCAGGAGCGCTGAGAATGAGTTCTGGACTCTAAGGATGGGGAAGGGGCACTCAAGAGGGAGAAAGACACTCGTCCATTACTGGGCCAGCCAGCTCACTATGGCCTCTGAAAGGGATCCCCAGTGCAAGTCCCACTACTTCTCACTGAGGCCCCCAATAAGAGCATGTGCCACATCAGTTGTTTGCCTTAAAAACCTATTTCTGTGTCATTTTCACCTACCGGACATAGAATATAGACACACATGACCATCTATGTATCTCTTCATTTAATGTCCTTTTGTTGTTGACTTTTTATGTCGGGAATGTCTAAGAAGGCAGGACTTGTGGCAAGAAACATGGTTTGGGGACTTCCCTGGTTGTCCAGTGGTTAGGACTCTGTGCTTTCACTGCCAAGGGTGTGGGTTCGATCCCTGGTCAGGGAACTAAGATCCAACATGCTGTGTGGCGTGGACCAAAAAAAAAAAAAAAGAGAGAGAGAAAAGAAACACATCTGCAACCCATTAAATTCATTCCTTTCAATGATGGGGCCAAGCAACGTGGACCTGGACCAATAGCCTGCTTAACCTACAAAGCTGCTGTCTGGAAAGACCACGGGCGCTATGCTTTGAAGACCAGACGGGGCAGGAAGAGATAGGAACTAACACTTACTGTGCATCAATAACTTGCCTCACATTTTCTCATATTGTCTCATGTCCTCCTCAAATTCCTGTAACATTATGATGATACCCACTCCACAGACGGAACCATTCACAGTTGGTGAATTAACTGGGATTAATTATAACACAGCCTAGAACAGGAGGGGAGTGTGTATATCTGTCACATTCCAAAGTTCACGTTCTTCTCCCATATGGAGCCACTTCAGAACTCGGAATGTTGAGATTTCAGATTAAACTTTCCTCTGCGAGAATGAGTATACAAAATAAAAAATTGTGTTAGAGCATATCTAGGCCTTGTCCATTTTCACCAAATCCCATCAATGGCACACAGGACCGCCGCCTCTGCCTGGTAATTGTAACCTTCTGTCTGGCAGGTCACCAATGTCTGCAGGCTTCAGAACACTTCAGTGAGGGTGCAGGGTGAAGAGCCAGAAGGAGAAGGTCAACATGAAAGGGAAGTATTGCATTTGATTATTTCCTTCTCATAATATTTTGAAACCTTGATCCTAGCTCTTTCTTTATTTTCTCCCCCAGCTATTCTTGGTTTTCATTCCATTATGTTTAATGTATGTTCAAACAAAATCTTTAGAGACAAGAAAACAGAAAGTAGATTACAACGAGAAATTACATTTTATTCTGAGCACAGTAAGTTCAAAAGAAATCGACTCATAGTACTGTTAGGTTAAAATGAAATGCTAGTCATATCAGGACATGCATACGATTTCCCATTACTTCAGATTATGAATCTATATCTGTCTTTTGAAATAGAAAAGAAAAACTGAAACTTAAAGCAAAGCAAACATTGTTCAGAAATTTAAAATAAATGCTCCCATATAAGCCCGGTTATTTATAAAAAACAGATTACAAAGAGAATAACACTATTGTTTTGCTTTTAGTCCATACTTTTCAAATTTTATGTTCACACATGCACATATATAAATATACTAACTTTATTGAGCATGCATAACTCTCCTAAAGAAATGTAAGCCATGTGGAAAGAAAATTTAATTTGGTTCTAATTTTATTCACATTCACAGCACTGTATTGTGAAACATAAAATACATACCAAAACCAGCATGAAAGTTACATATTCAGGGTAAAGACTGTTTATCAAGAAAGACCTATAAAAATATCATCCAGGTTAAAACACAGATCTTCACCCATACTCTAAAGCTTGTCCTACACCATGCGTCTGCTCATAATTACTTTTTTAAACAAAACTATTCTGCTTTTCCATTGCAGAAAGATTAGATCCCCTTGGTTGTCATGTCCAAGTTATTAGGTGGTCCATCTATATGGGTTGTATATGTATACATATGTGTCTATATACACACATATGGCAAAAAGACCTTTATCCATTTACGTAAGTCATTGCTGCACTTTGTAACAGCAAAATCTCCAGATGTTCCTATTGCCGCACGCCCTGCGCATCCATGAACCTTGGCTGATCCATCTCATTGAGAGACCCCAAATAACTGAAAACCTTTGATTTGGAGACTCAGCATAACCATCCTGTTCCTTTTAAAAATTGTGTTTCACCCTTCATAACCTGGCCCATGGAGATTATAAGCGTTGGCTAATGAGAGGTAAGCACATGACTCTCACCACCTTAGAAGTAGTTACCAGCCCAGCCATACATTCCTCAAAGTCTACTGATCTAAAAATAACATACCTGTCACATTTGTATCTGGGCCTGAAACTCTTGCTAGAATTTTTAAAATTCAAATCAAAACAGGGACTCAATAAATAACAGATGGTTCTTAATCTGTGAGGCCCTGAGGCTTCACTTAGTCTTATCCTTAATACCTAAAAACACATCCTTGCCTTAAAATAAGTGAGATGTGCCAAAAGGCACAAAGAAGAAAATAGAAATTATCCATATACCTACCAGCCAGACCTTTGCACAGTAATATTACTAACAACCTTGCATCTGGATTTGACCCTCTGAGAGCTCCATCCTGGTCCAGTATCGCCCCTGTTGGGGGGTTAATTTCTCTCAAGTGGTCATTCTCAAAGAGTGGTCCCCAGTATTAGCATCATCTGGAAACTTAACTAGAAATGTAAATTTTACGGCTCTTCCCCAGACCCACTGAATCAGGAACTCAGGAGGTGGGGCCAGGCAGTCTGCATTTTAACAAGCCCTCCAGGTGATTCTGATGTTCACCTACACCTGAGAACTACTGCTCTAAAGAAAGAGGCTCTACCCAGATTCAATTTGGTTCTAGAAACCTCAGCACTCCGTCGGAAATGCCTCCCAGTAGAACTTCTGGTCCCGAATCCAGAGCTGGAGTTCACGGTCTGTACATTTTCTCAAGTCACCAAACTGACTGTGCACATAAACGTCAAATACTCACTGGTGAGTGAGGAGAAAAGAAGCCATAAGTAATCACTAAGGTTTAGAAGACAGAAAAATCTCACCTTATCCATCTTATTTCCAAACTAAAAAAATTATCCCTAATTTTGAGAGGGAAATGAAATGTTATACCATAATTTCTCCACGGCACAATTTCTACGCTATCGTTTCTCTATACGATTTCTTAAGTCCATGTAATAGAAAGACTGGAAAACTGTACTACAATTTCTTTGATCTCAGGGCATGCAATCCAGAATGCTGTAGTTTTGCCTTCAGTAACAAACGAACGCAACAACATGATTGACTGTTGATGCCAGAAACGTAAGAAATGTCAAAATTGGTGAATAGAGACTGTGTTGAGATGTGACAAGAAGATGACACTCAATAAGCATGAGCTCTCTTTTGTAAAAAGTAACTTTTTCCTCCAAAGTAATGATAGAAACACAAATTCATTTTACTAGACCTATCAGACCGGCAGCAACCCAAAAGCCTGATATAACCAAGTGTTGATATGCATAGAGAGCAACAGAGACTCTTCTGCACTGCTGTTGTAAGTGAAAATTAGCACAACCATTTGAAAGCAGCATGCAATGCCTAGTGAAGTTGAAAATGTGCGTGTTACCCCAGCAGCTCCAGTCCTAAGTACATTGAAGGCTGGAACACTGAGAACTTCAAGCACACACACACAAGAGAACTTCAAGGGCACACACACAAGAGAGACAGTCATTGCAGGACTGTTTTTAATAGCTAAAAGCTTGGGAAATAACCCAAATGTCTGTTAAGAGACTGAATATATAAACTGTGGTTTAGACAGAAAAATATCACGTTTTCATGATGTAAAATATAAAAAGCAAGCTGTGAAAGGATAGGTACAGTCATGATACCATTTCTGTCAAAGTTTAAATACTTGAAAAATAGTATTTATTGATAAGGAATATATACATATATCAGTAAAAGGACATTCCTGAGAGAAATAATACAATTGAGATTTGGGATATTATGTACCTCTTCCGGGGGGGGGGGGGGAAAGGATACACCAAGAGCTTCAGCTGTGTTTGTCATATTTTTTTCAGGTAAATACAAAGTATTTTTATAATATCCCCTAACATTTGTAAAGATCTAAAATATTTTGTTTTAAACAATGTGTTTTGAATCTGGAGAGATAATAATATCAACTCTAGCCCTTATGAGTAGTAAGACCTTGGTCAAACTAATCTCTGTGAGCCTTGGTTGTCTCATCTGGTATAGAAGAATTCTGAGTACAGGGGACAAGAAGGTTGTCTTGGGCTGGGGAAACACCAACTTTCTGAGAAAAATGGAGGTAAGAATAACACTACCAGGAGAACCACAACTTGGTATCAAAATAAATAAGAATGATGGACACAAACTCATAGAACAAAACTCTATTGGATGGGCATTCTCATTTCTTGACACTAAATCAAGGAAATCAGAGGACATTTTGTGTTTTTCTTGTTTGTGCTAGCTTATAAACTGGAAAAAAGCAAAATAATTCTTAGAGTACAGGTCCTGGGTATATTTGGGAGACTTCTGACCTCAGGAGCTAAGACTTAAAAACTATCTTTTGGGCTGGGGTTTTTCAACAGTTACTCTCATCCATTTGATATCATTAGCCCCAGTCCATTTTTAACACTGCCACTTTCTAATCTTGTCCCTAAGTTTCAAGCTCGGGTTCTGCAGTGATCTGTATTATATTTATAGTTTTGGTGATAGAATGACCACCAAACCAAGGTGACATGTACTCAGAATGCAGCTGCCAGGTTTCTCCGTTTAGCAAGCAAATAAAGCATTCAATGCGTCTACTCAGAAGGAACTCAGCTAATCCTTCTATTCTTAATACAGTTTTCATCTCATCCATCAAACTCGAAGTTGAACTACATGATGTACCTTAATGAAATCTGAGTCACAGCTCCACCCCTTCCTAGCTGTGCACCACTGGGCAAGTCACAACCTCTTCTACGTCATTTTTCACATCTGTAAAATGGAGATAATAACACTGCGTACTTCATGCGGGTACTATGAGGACTAAATGAGTTATTTTAAAATACCTTGATGAGTGCCTGGTATTTCTAAATGAGTATGGTTATAAATAAGCAACCTTGGCGAGACAAGGTGATAGTGAACATCTTGATTTTCATTAAACATGTCCAACAGCTAATGCATCTAAAGAGTTACAGTCTCCTATACCAAGGATGTCAAGAATAATACAAGCACATTTCAATATATCACAGCTAGAGTAAAAGCCATGAAACAGATGAGTTCATTCTCAAAAACTCCACAGTAAATTTCAGAGACTTCCCAAACTTCAAAGAACTTCAAAGAAATGTCCATCTTCAGTTCTCAAAATATACACGCACAGTTGTTTTCTCTTAATTTCCATTCCTAAAGGTCGCCAGCAAAGCCATTATTCCTCAGAACCTAGATCCATTAAACATAATCATAAACAGGTATTATTGAGATACTTTCAAAAAGCAACAAAATTTTAAACCAATATGTCAGCAGACACCTCAAAGCTGCCACTCCTGCTTTCTATGACAGATACATATTTTCTTGGCTATCATATAACATATAAGATATACACATATATCTTCCATGGCTTATAACACTTATTCTCAAAAGGACAAGTTAAGTGTGCTCAAATATGGAAACTACTAGACTAAGGGTGCTTACACATGACAAACTGAAAAAAAAAAAAAATCAATGCTTAACGTACAGAGAGAGGAGAAAACAGCCACGTGATCTTGAAAGCAAATTCTCCCTCTGTTGAACTTTGAATAGACTGCAATCCAGCTGACATTTTATTACAGGCTGTGAGAAACTCTGAAAGGATCCAGCCTGAATTACTCACCAACAGAAACAAATAATAAACACGTATTCTTTTAAGCTGCTAAGTTTTAGGGAATTTCGATATGCAGTAATAGATAGCCAACCCAAAATCTACCAACTAATGAGAAAATCAGATGAGATTTGCAATAACATCATCCTGATTCTCCAAGGGCTAGATGAATCTGACAGTATCTTCTGGTTCTTCAAAACCTCTAAACTTCCTTTATCAGTTTGGAAACTAAAACGAGAAATTCATGTATAAAATTTGTTCAGATAATGGATAAAAATTGAGCTGTTGGCCTCTTTGGGTGTTAGAATCAACATGAAGACCACCAAAACTCAGAACAAATAAATTAAAATGTGTAATTCTAAAGTTTGACTGCCTTGCTTTATGGAGGAAATGTTAAAAAGTGCTTATAGTGAGTTCATCAATTTCTCAAAGAGAGCAGCGATGGATTAAGTACACTGCAATCACTTACAAACGCTTCCTACTTTCATTATTTTATTCACCACGGGAAATGAGAAGTTTATCTCAGAATTCAAGATTTTATGGGCTCTGGGAATTCCCTGGTGGTCCAGTGGTTAGGACTCCATGCTTTCACTGCCAAGGGTGTGGGTTTGATCCCTGGTTGGGGAACCGGGATCCCACAAGCCGTGTGGCCAAAAAAAAGAAAGATTTTATGGGCTCAAGATTATGCAGTCACTTTTAAAAGAAACCAAGTGTATTAAGGAGGATTCTGAAGGTAGAGAATGAGATATGACCCCCAGGGAAGATTTACCAAATAGAATCCCCCAAGGGGCAAGGGGGCATGTAGAATTTGAAAAAGCCCATTTACTAGTACAAGAAAATTTTGTATTTCAAAAACAACAAAAAGACTCTGTAGAAGTAAAGCTTAGCAGAAATCTCAGTCTGGTATAACATGATGTAAAGGAAGCTGAAAATCATGATTATTTGACTATTTATGTGAGTTTTAAAGAATATTCGACAATACAAACTTTTTTATCCATTCTCTGAGCGAATTATATACATGACCCAGAAATGGCAGTACAATTAGGCCCCATAA
The DNA here is from genome assembly GCF_030028045.1 of Hippopotamus amphibius kiboko. Classification (NCBI taxonomy): domain Eukaryota; kingdom Metazoa; phylum Chordata; class Mammalia; order Artiodactyla; family Hippopotamidae; genus Hippopotamus; species Hippopotamus amphibius. The sequence continues at coordinate 99,471,361 of NC_080196.1, forward strand.
GTAAACTGGAGTAATTCAGGGTCAAATATGTTCCAGTGAAGTTAAGCACCAGTTGTGTCCATATTACAGTTAATGCCAAGCTTGGTATTAAGTGTGGGGAGTCATGGGGAGAAGGGAGGCATTGTTGTCATTCTTTTTTGGGGGGTCGGGGAGAAAGGGTCCTTTCTGACTTCTTACAGTTTCAAACTGTAGTGGTTTAGGTTACAAGTACCAAAACAGTCCTTTCCCAAGCCTTGATTTTCTCAACATAACCACTTCCACAAATAAACCCAATCTTTCTATGTTACAAAGTTTTATTCATTTCTAAATGAACTCAAGTTCTAAAACAGGCATCAAACTACAACCCTCCACCTGATTTTTGTAAATAAAGTTTTATTGGAACACAGCCAGACCCTTCATTTACATACTGTCTATGGCTACTTTCATGCCACAAGGGCAGAGTTAAGTAGTTACGACAGAGACCACATGGGCCCATAAAGCCCAAAGTATTTAGTATCCGGTTCTTTAAAGGTTTGCATAGTCCTGTTCTAAAAAAAAAAATGATAGAAATTCTAAGGAATAGACTGTGACTGTCCAGCCAGCACTTTACAATAAAGTAGATAGAACTGTTAGAAAAATAATGAATTGAAGATATAGTCTAGTTATCTCTTCCTTAGAGGCAAGGCTGAATTTGGAGTCCAAAGAATCACACTGGAATCTTTTTCATCCCTCTGACATGAAAACCTTGGGCAGTTCATTTAAGTTCTTTGAGACTGTTTCTCATTACAAAATGAGATTAATATCTTGACCCTTTTCTCACGGTTGCCTAATGATGTCATAAATTCATATGGGGTAACTTTCTAAACCATTCATCTTTTTTTCATGGTTTACCAGTATTATGTCTACTATTCAATTTGAGGAATCAAGGGCAATTATCTTGAGAATTCACTTAAATTCTGCTCAGTATTCTTTTAAAGTCAGAGAAAAAAAGCAAAGTCATAATAAATGTACTGATGACAGGAAACTGAAAATCAGGACAAAGAGGAGAAAGTCAAGGTCATGACTGTATGTCAGGGAGCGTTACAACAATCAAAGGCAAAACTCTAGTTAAGTAATTTAAATGAAACTTTGTAATAATGAGAGATGTAGGGATCACTGGGGATCAAAGTGGGTTTACTAAGATAAGGCACTTTCAAATACCCTCATCACTTTTTAGAGAAGGTCAAGAGCCTAGTGGAAGTGGATGCAGTCTGTTGTAAGAATATCTGGATTTCAACAAGATATTTAACAGCCTCTTATTTAAAGCTGGGGAAATGCAGTATCATATTTGGAAGGTACCATTAAATCAACTGGTCCAAACAGGACCAATGGATTAGTATTAGTATGCATCCTTGGCTGGGATCGTTCCACATACTTACTGACTTGGACAAGAATTTTTTTTCTTAAGCTCTTTATTGGAATATAATTGCTTTACACTGTTGTGCCAGTTTTCGCAGTACACCAAAGTGAATCAGCTGTATTTATACATATATCCCCATATCCCCTCCATCCCGCGACTCCTTCCCACCTTCCCTATCCCAGCCCTCCTCATCACCCATCAACGAGTTGATCTCCCTGTGTTATGTAGCAGCTTCCCACTAGGTATCTATTTTACACTTGGTAGTGTATATATGTCAATGCTACTCTCTCACTTCATCCCAGCTTCCCCTTTGCACCAGCCCCCCCTCCGCCCCACGGCCCTTGTCCTCAAGTCCGTTTTCTACGTCTGCAGCTTTATTCTTGCCCTGTCACTAGGTTCATCAGTACCATTTTTTTAGATTCCATATATATGAGTTAGCATACAGTATTTGTTTTTCTCTTTCTGGCTTACTTCGCTCTGTATGACAGAGTCTAGGTCCATCCACCTCACTACAAATAACTCATTTTCATTCCTTTTTATGGCTGAGTAATAGTCCATTGTATATATATACCACATCTTCTTTATCCATTCATCTGTTGATGGGCATTTAGGTTGCTTCCATGTCCTGGCTATTGTAAAGAGTGCTGCAATGAACATTGTGGTACGTGTTTCTTTTTGGATTATGGTTTTCTCAGAGTATACGTCCAGTAGTGGGATTGCTGAGTCATATGGTAGTTCTATTTTTAGTTTTTTGAGGACACTCCAAACTGTTTTCCATAGTGGCTGTACCAGCTTACATTCCCACCAACCGTGTAGGAGGGTTCCCTTTTCTCCACACCCTCTCCAGCATTTATTGTTTCTAGATTTTTTGATGATGGCTATTCTGACCAGTGTGAGGTGATACCTCATTGTGGCTTTGACTTGCATTTCTCTAATGATTAGTGATGTTGAGCATCTTTTCATGTGTTTGTTGGCCATCTGCATGTCTTCTTTGGAGAAATCTCTATTTAGGTCTTCCACCCATTTTTGGATTGGGTTATTTGCTTTTTTGGTATTAAGCTGCATGAGCTGCTTGTATATTTTGGAGATTAATCCTTTGTCAGTTGCTTTGCTGGCAAATATTTTCTCCCATTCTGAGGGCTGTCTTCCTGTCTTGTTTATGGTTTCTTTTGCTGTGCAAAAGTTTTTAAGTTTCATTAGGTCCCATTTGTTTATTTTTGACTTTATTTCCTTTATTCTAGGAGGTGGGTCAAAAAGGATCTGGCTTTGATTATGTCATAGAGTGTTCTATGTTTCCCTCTAAGAGTTTTATAGTGTCTGGCTTTACATTTAGGTCTTTAATCCATTTTGAGTTTATTTTTGTGTATGGTGTTAGGAAGTGTTCTAATTTCATTCTTTTACATGTTGCTGTCCAATTTTCCCAGCACGACTTATTGAAGAGGCTGTCTTTTTTCCATCATATAGTCTTGCCTCCTTTGTCAAAGATAAGTGCCCATATGTGCATAGGTTTATGTCTGGGCTCTCTATGCTGTTCCATTGATGCATATTTCTGTTTTTGTGCCAGTACCATAATGTCTTGATCACTGTAGCCTTGTAGTATAGTTTGAAGTCAAGGAGCCTGATTCCACCAACTCCGTCTTTCCTTCTCAGGACTGCTTTGATTATTCAGGGTCTTTTGCATTGCCATACAAATCGTAAAATTTCTTGTTTTAGTTCTGTGAAAAATACCATTGGTAATTTGATAGGGATTGCGTTGAACCTGTAAATTGCTTTGGGTGGTACAGTCATTTTCACAATGTTGATTCTTCCAATCCAAGAGCATGGTATGTCCCTCCATCTCTTTGTATCAGCTTTGATTTCTTTTATCAGTGTCTTCTAGTTTTCTGCATACAGGTCTTTTGCCTCCTTAGGCAGGTTTATTCCTAGGTATTTTATTCTTTTTGTTGCAATGGTAGATGGGAGTGTTTCCTTAATTTCTCTTTCTGCTTTTTCATTGTTAGTGTATAGGAATGCAAGAGGTTCCTGTGCATTAATTTTGTATCCTGCTACTTTACTAAACTCATCAATTAGTGCTAGCAGTTTTCTGGTAGCATCTTTAGGGTTTTCTATGTATAATATCATGTCATCTGCAAAGAGTGACAATTTTACTTCTTCTTTTCCAGTTTGGATTCCTTTTATTTCCTTTGTTTCTCTGATTGCTGTGGCTAACACTTCCAAAACTATGTTGAATAATAATGTTGAGAGTGGACACCCTTGTCTTGTTCCTGTTCTTAGAGGGAATACTTTCAGTTTTTCCCCAGTTAGATGCTGTTGGCTGTTGGTTTTCATATATGGCTTTTATTATGTTGAGGTAATTTCCTTCTATGCCCATTTTCTGGAGTTTTTTATCATAAATGGATGTTGAATTTTGTCAAAAGTTTTTCCTGCATCTATTGAGATGATCATGTGGTTTTTATCTTTCAATTTGTTAATATGAAGTATCACACTGATTGATTTGCATATATTGAAGAATCCTTGCATTCCAGGGATAAACCCCAATTAATCATGGCGTTTGATCTTTTTAATGTGCTGTTGGATTCTGTTAGTATTTTGTTGAGGATTTTTGTGTCTATATTCATCAGTGATATTGGCCTGTAATGTTCTTTTTTGTGTGACATTTTTGCCTGGTTTTGGTATCAGGGTGATGGCGGCCTCATGGAATGAGTTTGGGAGTATTCCTCCTTCTGCTACATTTTGGAAGAGTTTGAGAAGGAAAGGTGTTAGCTCTTCTCTAAATGTTTGATAGAATTCGCCTGTGAAGCCATCTGGCCTTGGGCTTTTGTTTGTTGGGAGATTTTTAATCACAGTCTCAATTTCAGTACTTGTGATTGGTCTGTTTATATTTTCTATTTCTTCCTGGTTCAGTCTTGGAGAATTGTACTTTTCGAAGAATTTATCCATTTCTTCCAGGTTATCCAATTTATTGGCATGTAGTTGCTTTTAGTTGCTCTCACGATCTTCTGTATTTCTGCAGTCTCGGTTGTTACTTCTCCTAATTCTGTTGATTTGCGTCTTCTCCCTTTATTTCCTGATGAGTCTGGCTAATGGTTTATCAATTTTGTTTATCTTCTCAAAGAACCAGCTTTTAGTTTTATCAATCTTTGCTACTGTTTCCTTCATTTCCTTTTCATTTATTTCTGATCTGGTCTTTATTATTTCTTTCCTTCTGCTCACTTTAGGTTTTTTTTGTTCTTCTTTCTCTAATTGTTTGAGGTGTAAGTTTAGGTTGTTTTTTCGAGATTTTTCTTGTTTCTTGAGGTAGGTGGACAAGAATTTTGGTGAAAATTTGCTTAAATGTACAAGCAACCTGAAAATGGGATGTGAAGAGCAAACTCACAGACTACAAAAATTTCCATAATATTTCACTGTTTAAATATATTTTCATATCCATTGTATATACTTTGCAGCTCAGTAACCACCTGCTAAATGATCTGGGCCTTACAAAGCCTGGTTGAGTGGGTATCATTACCATCTTCATTTTATGTGGGAGGAAACAGAATTTAGCTGACAAGTGACAGAACTGGGACTTAATCCTGTGTTCTGGTGACAACTCCCACATTCTCTCCATTATGCATGAGCTGAGACAAGATCCCCAAGGATCAACAGGCTGTAAAAATAAGCCATGTCTAACAAAGTAACAAGAATACTGGACTCTAAAAAACCAGTTTCAGAAGGTTAGGATGGGAAAGAAGGAGCTTAATAGCAGTCAACTTGCTAAAGAGTTTAAGCTCTTAGCTAACCCTAAGTGTGGGCAGCTCCATGGTACAGCTGCTATAAGAGATGAGTCAAGATAAAGCTACTGCAAACACCATCCAGCCATCAAGAAGTAGGAAATCCTGCCATTGGTGACAACATGGATGCATCCTGAGAACAATATGCTAAGAGATGTTAAGTCAGACCTAGAAAGACAAATACTGCATGATCGCACTTATGTATGAAATCTAAAAACTCAAACTCATAGAAGCAGATCAGATTAATGGTTGTCAGAGTCAGGGGATGGGGTGTGGGGGAACTGTGCGAAGGTGGTCAAAAGAGTAAAAACTTCTAGTTATGAGTAAGTCCTGGGGATGTAATATACGGCATAGTGACCACAGTGAGCAAACTTCAGTGTATATCTGCAAGTAGCTAAGAGAATAGATTTCAAAAGTTCTCATCACAAGGAAAAAAGATTTGTAACTATGTGAGGTGATGGATATTAACTTATTGTGGTAATCATTTCACAACATATACATATTGCAAATTGTTATGTTACACACCTTAAACTTACACAATGATCTAGGTCAGTGATACCTCAATAGAACTGGAAGAATAAAAGATGAGACTAATTCAGCAGAAATGTGACATCCAGAAAGGGGTAACAGTCCTACTGGACATGGTTGTCCAGACTTCCTTAAGGACGGGATTCAGTTCTAGGTGTCCAAGTTTCAGAGTCACTGATAACAAGCTGTCCAGAGATCAGCAGGAGTGGGGTCCAGAAAACTGAGCCACGGGAGGATGCACTGAAGGAAAAGAGCTCAGAGAAGGCAGATGCAGGATGATACCCTCCCTGTGTTCAAACAGGTGATGGGCTGAGATGGAGAAGACATTAGACTTCTTCCCGCTGCTCTCACCAAGGTCAGCATTAGAGCCAAGATGCCAGGAGGCGGAGAGCTGCTGAATTAAGAAACCTTCCTTTGGACTTCTTAGGTGGCGCAGTGGTTAAGAATCTGCCTGCCAATGCAGGGGACCCGGGTTCGAGCCCTGCTCCAGGAAGATTCCACATGCTGCAGAGCAACCAAGCCCATGGACTACAACTGTCGACCCTGCGCTCTAGAGCCCGCGAGCCACAAGTAAAAAATAAACAAAAAAACAAACCAAAAAAAGAAAGCTTCCTTCCATTTGGAGCCGCCCCTTAAAGAACTTCCCTTTCTCAGTGCCATTTGGGTCCCTATTGCTGAATAATGTCTTGTATATGCCCATCTCGAAAGTTTAAAAAATTTAAGGGCTATTTGGTCAGTAGGAGCTCTAACCACCTTTCAAAACATGAGACTCCATAATTTCTATGGACAAGTTGCCCACGTAATATGATACATTATTCTCACACAAAGGCAGAACTCTGTTCTCAATGCAAAACTAAGGCACCACAGAGATAAGAAATTACACAGACTGAAGACAAGAGTCTTTAAAAGTTACGTATATTGATGTTTAAAAATAATACCATATGGATAAAGAAGATGTGGTAGATACATACAATGGAATATTACTCAACCATGAAAAAGAATGAAACAATGCCATTTGCAGCAACATGGATGCACCTAGAGGTTATCATACTAAGTGAAGTCAGAGAAAGACCAATGTCATATGATATCACTCATATGTGTGATCTAATTTTAAAATGATATAAATGAACTTATTTACAAAATAGAAAGACTCACAGATTTTGAAACCAAATTTCTCATTACCAAAGGGGAAATGTGGGCAGGAGGGATAAATTGGGAGCTTCGGATTCACATACACACACTACTGTATAATCAACAAGGGCCTACTGTATAGCACAGGGAATTCTACTCAATATTCTGTATTAACCTATATGGGAAAAGAATCTGAAAAAGAGTAAGAATAAAAAGTAAAAAAATAAAAATAATACCATAATGGATCAGGAGAAACAATACCGGCCCTTTCATGGGACTAATAAAGTCATTCTTCATGTTCCTGTGCTCTGCGTCCATCTGAAAAATGAAATACACTAGAATAGGTAAGCACTGTGTTAAAGAATTTCTGTCATATTGCTGGGAAACTAGCAGCCCTGCTAAAACGTGTCTGGCTGAGACTCCAAGGCAGGCAGGGCTGGGGCCTTTTGGAAGAGGGAAGCACCACCGGCCACAGATGCCTTCCCACCCTCAGCAGTGATTCCAGCTCCCTCTCCTCCCGGTGCCCCCAGCGCCCCTGCGGAAGGGCCCTCAGGAGACTGAACCTCTTCCAAGTGCTGACCTGCCAATGTGCCCCTTCTCTCATTCACAGTTTGTTTTCCCCATCCCCGCTAACCTCTCACACCCCAGTAGGGAGGAAGACGGATTCCTCCAGGATCCCACCAAACCCAGGCCACCCAGAAGTGACCTCTTCCCTCTTTTTGAAAAGTTCTTTCAAATTTTGTAAGAAACAAGCCAGCAAGCATTAACTAGAATTCTCAGAATTTTGGCTTCCTTCCAGGAGTCCGAGATTTTTCTAATTCAATCCTAAATGTTTCATACTTCCCTACACACTAAAAATGACCTGGGAGCCGTTTAAAATGCAGAGTCCAGGATCCTATCCTTGACTGGGGGGGTGGGGATGGGACTAAGATCCTGCACAAGTGACACTCCCTATCCCAGATCACTAATCCTGGTAAAGAATCTAAAAGTCTGTGGCAGGCGTAAGGCCTATACAAACCCTCATTAAACACTACTTAGGAAAAAAAAATTTAAATGAAAGATGCAATATTAGGTAGTTTTATTTTTCTTTCCTTTCATCCAGAAAAAGACTTAATTTTTTTCTACAGCTAATATTTTAGGTTGTAAGAAGGAAAGAGTTTAATGATGCATATACGTTTTTCAGGTAAGATAGACAACTTATCTAACCAGGAAAACATGATGGCAGCTAAGGTTTTTTAAGACAAAGTATTACAAGGATTGTATCTATGAAACCAGTATGTGAGACTCTGAAATAACAACTTCTCACAGTTCTGGGACTCTTGGTTCCTATTACATGAGCAGCAACAACTTTCCCACAAAATATGAAAGTTGGAACACAGGTATTCTGGAAGCAGGATATCTTTTTTTCCCCCCAGTATATAAAAATACTTTCTTTAGGAAATATTGAGCGTGGTTAAATTCTACTGTTTATACTGCACAAAGCACAAAGATTAAAACAACGTATAAAACACCCAAGGGAATAAAGATAATACACAAACAGCTGATTTCAAGGCATAATAGGAACTCTGTCACTTTAATACATTTTATCAGCTACACAGTAAGTACTTTTCCTAACTACAAGAAATGACAATTTCTCTGTGCTACCTTTGGTCCTCCTTAAAGCTTAATCGATTCTTTTTATGTAACTATAAACCAAGGTGTAATAGTTCCAAACACATTTGTCTGTGAAAACTACGTTGCTTCAAATTGCTTTTTTTAAATAAAGAAACTGTAAGGAAATCAACCCTCCATTATGAAATAAAAACTATCAGTGTATTTCTATACCATTGCTTCTTTCTCACAAACATGACAAGATTTGATACCATCCTGCAAATCATCTTTTCAAACTAAATGAGACTAACTCTTGCATCTCAGGCATATCTGATACCTGACCTCGCAGAAGCTCTGAATTAGAAGAGAAAAAAATGTTTTCTTCCAGGTCCTGTCTTTTTCCCTTGGTGTGGCTTAAAGAGCCTCACAGCACAAGATGAAAAGTTAATGACATTACTCTCAAGGTTCCTTACTAAGGAGATGAGGAGAGAACAGGAAGAAGGGAGAAAACGACAATGATTTGTTTATGTATCAGAAGAAAGAAATGCACAAGACAAACGCCAGTCTGGTTTACTGCCACACCAGAGTGAGTCTGGATGTTAAAGGACCCATTTTTCCATGATCCCTTCCAAGGATAAGCCACTGGTTTGGCTCGTCCTCACTCCATGTTGGTGTCAGAGGACACTGAGTAGGTTACGCCGCATTGAACATCTCACTGAACGATGGGTACACTAATGAGTCACATTTTCTGAAAGTCTTTGTTCCTAATATGTATTCCAGACACGGGAAAAAAAACCTTTGTAAAGCTTTATGTTAATAAAATCAATGTGCAACTCCAAAAGCTCAAAATTAAATCATAAAAAGATGCCTTTTATTACATGAATTCCAAGTGACTCACAGACCTTTAATTTTCCAGAACAATAAAAAATAAGCCTTGAGGGCACTGAAAAGGGAACAAGAGGTCAAGAGAGGTTCCTGGGGCAGAGGACCTTCAGAATCCGAGGACCCTTCTCCTACTTCCTCTTATACTACCCCTCCCCTCCGTATGTGTATACATGTGTGACGTGTACATACAACACACACACACACACATTTTAAAGGGGCCTCCATTTTTGTTCTTTTTCTCCCATCATGAGAATATGTACTCATTATTAAAAAGTTACAAATAATCAGAAGCTCATAAAAAAAACAGAAAGTAAAAATGCATTCCCAACCCAATTCTACTTCTCCTTCTGGAGTGTATACTTACCCCCAATTTTTGTTTTCATGAAAATGGTGACACAATGTATGTTCTTCTACTCAACAACATACCTGGGTATCATTCCACATCATTACATACAGATTTAACTAGTTTTAATATGGCTGCTCAACATTCATTGCATAGATTCATCATAATTTACCCTTTCTCTTACTGATAGACTTTAACGTTCTCGTTTTATTGCCATTACAAATGATGATACATAAACATCCCTGTATAATACATTCTGGGAACACGTAGGAGTATTTTTACAAGTAGAAGTGGAATTTGCTGAGTCATGCACATTTTATATTTTGATAGGCACTGCCAAATAACCTTGTAAAAAGGCCACAGAAACTTATACTCCCAGGGAAATGCATGAGGTTCTCCCATAAGCTTGTCAACACTAGATATTAACAAGATACTGCACATTTGTCAATTTCCAGATGAAAGTAGCCCCATCATTTTTATTGGTATTACCTGACCTTTAAAGAAATGCACACTTTTCATGTTTATTAGTCATCCCTATTTCTTCAGGGACTTGCCTTCCCGATCTGTAGCAGACTGTTACACTGGGGACCTACAGTAGATCATACCTCACGTTCACGCTCGTGTGTGAGCACCCACCTCTTACACTGGCTGGATTCGGCCGTTAACTTGCTCCAACCAATAGGGTATGCGCAAGCATGATAAAACAGAGGCTTGGTAAGTGCTTGCACAGTGAGGCTGTTCCATTTGGAAAGCTCATTCTTAGAACCCTAAGTCACCATGTAAAGGTCCAGCTTCCTTGTGAGAAAGACCTCAGAGAAAGCGAGACGCCCGTCTGTCAGCCCAGCGGAGGCCTCAGGCACGTTAATGAGAAGCCATCTTGGACACTCCACCTCCCGTGGACATGACATAGGGAAAAACAACTCAGCCGACCCCAGTCCCAGACTACGGAGTCACGACCTGTAATCCTCAGTGTTCACTCAGGCCAGTACATTTCGGGTAGTTTGTTCAACAGCAATAGAAACAAAATCCTTGTTCCATTTTTCTATTTCTTACTGATTTGGAGAAACTTGTTATATTTGGGGAATGTTAATCTTTTATCCCGTTCTATATTCTGTAAATGTTTTTCCCAGGCAGCATTTAAAACGTGTTCATCTTCTGTATGGCAAAAGATTAGTCAAACTTGTTAATCTTCCAGGTTTTATGTGTATAGAAATTTTAAGTCAATTTATTATGTAAATCAACAGAATCTTGGGTTATCCACAGCAATCTCTAGAGCTTGCTCTTTTCCTCCACTGCTAAGAAAATGTCTTGAAAGGATTTACTTTATACTCATTGAGGGAAAAAAAGCTGGTATGCTATTGTTATTTTGAACTCCTGCATTTATATTACCTGGTTTACACAATAATTCATTAACTCATGGACATTTCTAGACATGCAAAGGTATGAATATCTATAAGATGCATAAAGGGTTTTTAATGCATGCTTAAGACATTTTACTGAATAAAATAAAAATTCATGGATTCACCTATTCTACCAACAATTATTAATTAGATACTCACATGGATAAGATGCGATGGAGTAGCTAGATTCACAAAGCATTAAAACATGGTCTCTGGCCACTGAGATGTGAGGACAAACAACCACAACTTGAGGTTGGAAATGGGGGTGGTCAAAGGAGAGGTGAGGCTACAGAGTGGGAAGGGCGAGAAAGAACTAGCTTCCTGGAGGTGGTGCCATGCGGGCTGAGCCTCTAGGACTGATGGAACTTGGACGTGAAGGTGGTGCATGTGAGTTACCAGGCAGAGAGAATTGCAGGTGCGTGGTCCTGAGTGAAGATGTGTGTTGCAGCTGTGTGTGCACGCTGAACATTGGAAAGGTCACGTGGGCCAGGTCAAGGGCACATCCAATGCCGAACGATGGCAATTGGACTTAATTAGCAGGGAGTAGCCTAATGAGATCTGGTTTATGAAGATTAACTTGGGAGTAAAATGGACTAAGGGAACTGGTAAAACTGCAGGTAAAATATTGTCAGTGCCCAGGAGAGAAGTATGTGGAGTTGGAAAAAGGAGCCCTGGGGCTGTGGTTAGAAGAATGAAAAAGGCAAGAGAGGGCAAAGGAATTTCCATGACAGAATAAAAAGGACTTGGTAATCACTCATTACTTATGATCTCTGAGATATCTGAAAGGAACAGCAGATAGAAATCTCAGGAATTTCCATCTGTGATAAGAAATCACCTGATTCAGCCCAGAGCTTACATGCCTGCAGGAAACAGGGCACTTTTGATCCCTGAACATTGGCAACAGTAGTCCCTTCATGCTCTTCTAAAGTTGTGCCACTAAAATGTTAATTAAATTTGGGCGTGGGGGGGTGGCACAGGTATCAATATATTTTGACACTTTGCCTCTACAATTCTCTTCTTTCCCTCAAGAGAAACTAGGCAGGCGATGTCTAACAGAGGAAACCTTGGGAAGCAGTACCTGAGCTTGGGGACACCTTGAAAATCCAGTCATTTATTTAAGGACACCCAGTATGAACCTGAGCAAAAAATCATGCCTACTTTAAAAGGGGGAAACTATATTGCCCTCACTAGCCTTACACGTCAAGAAGCATCTCTGTCTGTAGAGGACTCTAGAAAGCTAAGGGACACCACCTAAAGCTCTCATTTGAGAGCACGCCCTTGGGAGGCGCATATCTCCAGTAGTCAGAGGCTTTTCCTGATATTAAACCTACAATCCCCCCCACCCATTTGGGGTGCTGTCCTCCTACCAATACCTTCCTGGTGAAATGTCTGGGTCCAAAAGGTTAACTAGGTCCACAGAGTGACAGTCACACACAGGGGAAGTGGTCCATGTGTGGACTCTTAAGTCTCCAGATAGGGACAGATGACAATGCTTCTTCCCACAGGGACATGTGGTTAAGCCAAGGAATGGCCAAAATTTTTTCATCAGCTCTTCTTGTCTGGAGGGAACAGAGGCCATCAGTTCATTCATCAGCCCACTTTCACCTCTAGGACATCTCTTAGGTTGTGTCAAGCATCCTAACTGGCAGCTAGTCACTGTCTATATAGAGCTCAGAGAATCAAGAGGAAGACTGAGACACAAGTGCCCAGCCAGCCGGCCTCTTACTGGGGCTTGTGCTCTTCACTGTCCTTCTCCCACGGATCATTCCTTTCCCTTCCTGTCTCTTCATCCTACTGTCCCTGGAAGAATATAGGATGGACCTGTTTATATTTCAACTCTACCTACATTCATTCCCAGCATGAATACTCAGGATTATTAAAACATCACTCACATTCTCTAACCCTAGTGGGTGGCACCTCTTGCCAAGCGCATACTCTAAGCACGAGATACAGAAGGAACTTGGGGTATCAGCCTCAATGCAAAGATAACAGAAAGAGGCAACCTGAGGGCCTCTGATGAGCAGAAATCTATGGCTCTGTGCCTGGTAACCAAGATCAGTATAACTCTCAGGCCAAGGAAAGGAGAACTGCTCTGCAGATCAGGTTAGGGATAGGAATCATCCTCAAAGGACAGAAATGGGCTGCAATCTCTGCAGGAAATGGCCACAAAGCTTACCTGTTGAAGCTCCCAGAGTCACTACCAGTGGGGCACTGGCTACTCATCAAGTGGGAGAGTTTGCTGCTGTTTCATGGTGGTAGCGTGGACAGCTACTGGATTACAACCTAGCAAAGGAGAGAACACTTATCCACGTGAAATACGTAGCTAACAAGACCAGGCAATGTGTGATCTGTACTATAAGGCAAACAAGAAGAAATTCCACGGACAGCAAAACTTGGGGGGGACTGGAAAGAGTGAAATTTGAGGGGATAGATGGGTGTGGGGACATTGGAGGGTATTTCAGGTGAAGTGAGTGCCATGAATGAAGGCACAGAAAGTGAGAGTAAAGGGTAACAGTTTGGAGCCTGATCGAAACCAATCATGTTTCCATACTAGACCATGAGTGTGAAAACATCCAGGACTTTAGAAACCAAATGAAGAGGTTTACATTGATTTAGGCTGGCAATGAGAAAACCAGGAAGATCTTCTGAAAAGGAAGACTGGAGAGGGTTGAAGAAGTGGAATCAAGGACCATGACTGTACTGCAGGCATGTGGTAACGAGAGGGAAGGAGAAAACCATGAAACACCCTGGAGGAAAACAAGATGGGACTTGGACTGGAAATGGTGATGGCAGTGGTACAGGAGGAGGAGAGGAAGCAGAGGCCAGGCAGGGCCAGCAGAAAACTGAAGTTTAGAGTCTACCTTCGAGTCAGTGGCCGAGCCCCTAGCAGGAATTAAAACTGGGAAAGTAAGATGATTGAGGGGATGAGATGAGGAGCTTGGCTTTCAAGATCTCAAGGGAGACTGGCAGCTGAAGTGCACAGAAGCAACAGTAGGGAGAAGGTTGGCCCCAGAAGGGAGGACGGGTTTGAAGAGTCTGATTAGGGCATCATAAGAACAGACCCCTTAAATTAGCATGAAAAACAAAAGATTGATATTAGATGAAGAACATCTCACACACAGCTCACTGAAGTGCTAATGGGACATGGGTCACACACCTGATAAACATTTCAACACAGGAAATTATTTGCTTCCAGCTGAAGACAATTTTGAACTAGTAAGTGCTGACAATACTTTGTGCCACATTCTCTACATCACCCAGACTGAGAAAGTGATCCCTGGACCTCCACAGGTCTCCAGAGCCCCTGGACTGCATAGGCTGTGCATGGACTGCCCAGAAACACGCCAGCAGAAGCAGTGCACTAGGGTCACTAGAAGGACTGACTTGATTGGGTTGCTGCTGCTGTTATATGTGTAGAAATTGGAGATGGTCCTGCTCCTGCAGGGAAGGATAACCTGAGCAGAATACAAGCTTTGGGCATCTCGGCCAAGATCTTGAACTTTTACTTTAATACATCGTACTTTTATTCACCCCATGGATGAATAAATAGCCATTAAGAGGTTTTAAGTGCTTTACACTAAACTGAAAATGTCTTAGCAGCTGTGTCGTCACATGATGCCAACTATCTGATGGCCAAATGTCCAAGAGTGCTGGAGAGGACTCAGGTTCACTCAGGGAGGTCTCCCCATCTTACGAATGAGGCAACTAGGGTCCAGCTCACGTGGCTGGTTAGTGGTCCATCTGGGCTGAGACGTTAAGCCTCCTCTTTACTCTCAGCCTATTGTTCTTTCTTTGGGAAAAAAAAAAAAAAAAGGTGTCCGTGTTACGAGTGCAAATGGGAGCATGTGCACTGTTAAACTAGAATTACATGGACACTGCCTGATTGCTGTGGTTTCCACTATTCAAATAGAGTGAATCACATCTGTCTGAGTTCAAGCTGCTATAACAAGTTACCATGGACTGGATGGCTTCAATAACAAAAACTTCTCAATGGTTCTGGAGGCTGGAAAGTCCAAGATCGAGGTGCCAGCAGATTCAGTGTCTGGTGGAAGCCCACCTCCTGGTTTGCAGACAGATGGCCACTTTCTACCCGTGCCCTCACCTGGTGGAGACAGGAGGGGAGGAGGGGAAGGGAGAGAGAGAACAGACTCTCCTTTCTTCCTATAAACACATTAATCCCATTCATGAGGTCTCACATCTAATAACCACCCAAAGTCCCCACCTCCAAATTTCATCACATTGAAGGCTAGGATTTCAACACACAAACTTTGGGGGGGACCCAAACATTCAGTCCATAACAACATATAAAGGAAAACTTAGGAAGTTGACTTTGATTTTCCGGTCTATAAAGGCGGAGGAGTAGGGGTAGGTAGGGCTAGGTAGTCACTAAGATTCCTTTCAGATCTGGCAGGGAACAATTATAGAAGGAAAACCCAGGAAGCTCCCCTGATAAACCCCAGATAGGGCAAATTAGCCGCTACCACAGAAAATGAAATCATGGATGGACAAACTATTTGCAGAAAGCCCCTAAAACTAAGAGTATAACCAAAAGAAAGATGCTTTGCGCTGCGAGGCTCTTCATTTCACTTCGAAATATAGATCAGACTGTGTTTTACGGGTGCTTTTACAATATAAATCCACACTTCAAATGGCAACATCTGATTCAAATAGGGCAGTATTCTACAAATATAACATTGGTGAAAATAAAATCTATATTCGCTATGATGGATTAACTAAGCTATTCTAATTCTTAGTCCACCATCTCCAAACAAATTCCAGCAAAATTATTGAATTAAATCAAACACACTGCAGTTAGAAGGAGCAAACAATACTAGTAGGCACCCCATGGAGGAATAGAAAAGAGTCCCTAAAGGCAAATTCAATTAAGAGCATGTAATACACGATCTCGCTGATTGAGGCCGATTTTAAAAATAAACTCGGGGCTTCCTAGGTGGTGCAGTGGATAAGAATCCCCCTGCCAATGCAGGGGACACAGGTTTGATCCCTGCCCCAGGAAGATCCCACATGCTGCAGAGAAGCTAAGCCCATGCACCACAACTATTGAGCCTGTGCTTTAGAGCCCGTGAGCCACAACTATTGAGCCCATGTGCTGCAACTACTGAAGCCCACGCGCCTAGAGCCCGTGCTCTGCAACAAGAGAAGCCACAGAAATGAGGAGCCCGCGCAACACAACGAAGAGTAGCCCCCACTCACTGCAACTAAAAGAAAGCCCGCACACAGCAAAAAAAAAGACCCAACACAGCAGATAAAATTAAAACATTTATTAAAAAAAATTAAAAATAAACTCCATCTGCTGTGCCTGGGCCCAGGAAGGTAACCTTTCACTCAGCTGCTTAAGCCCTTGGGAACAGCAGGCACTGAGCCCCCACTCGCCCCACTGCCTTCTGCTAGCAACTGAGTGAACACCATGGGGGAGATGCCCAAACTCAGACTATCAGATGAACAAGCAAGGTCAGCAGTCAACAGTGCTGCAGCGATACAGGGCCTGCTCAGGCCCTAAGCTCATCCCCAGCCAAGCCCGTGGGCGATAACCACTCTCATCATCCACCGCTGCTCCCCACATTAGGTGATGATGGCACTGAACTTGATTCCTCTCCACGAGCAGGGGTGAAGACCACACCAGCATGGCATAAAGAGCCCACCCACTCTGTAGAGTTTGCTCCTCGCTGTCCTCCCCATCATACAGATAAAGATGCTGAGACTCAAAGAGCTTTGCCCAAGGACACAGCCGAGGAAGCGCCACTGTGCCAGATGACTGGCTGCCATGCCTACACGCCCGCCACCTGGCTTTCTCGGGAGTCCACTGGAGTGACGGCACTATTGGAAAGGGTGCTTCCATGAATCCTTAGAAAGCGTCTCTTGTGGCCTGATCCTGTAAGTTGTATCGACTCCTAGTTTTATCTTGTCTACACAACAGCTATCTGGAAGCTATATGATTATCCAAACCCTACAGATACCCAGACCAGCAGCACAGCCACAGGTTGGCCTCTTGGTGGGCAGGCTTCCTCTAATTTAGGAGTTGGCAAACTATGACCCACGGGCCAAATCTGGCCATATCTGTTCTTGTGAGTAAAGTTTTATTGAAACACAGCTACATTTGCTTGTTTACATATTGCCTATGGCTGATTTCAAGCTACAAGGGCAGAACTGAATAATTTTGACAGAGACCATGTGGCCCAAAAAGCCTAAAATACCATCTGGTCCTTCATGGGAAAAGTTTCCTGACGCCTAATCCACAGCGGAGCTCTTCAGGAGGGCCCTCACCCAAAATACAGCCCACACTTGAAAAACTTGGGTTTGAACGGTGCAGGTCCACTTACATGCAGATTTTTTCAACAAATACTACAGTATTACAAGATCGGCAAATGACTGAATCCAAGGATGTAGAACTGCAAACACAGAGAGCCATTGTGGGACTTGAGTATGCCTGGATTTTAGAACCAATTCTCTCAACATACCAAGGGATGACTGTACTTCACAAACTTCAAAATGCCAACTTCTGTGGCAGGCTGACGTCCCTGATGAATGTTTTCCTTAAGTGGATGCACTAGAAACTCCTTATAATTAGAAAGCCCTGATCTCAGATCAGTTATGCTTGCCCAAGTCCCGTAAGGTTAGAAAATGAGCAGCTAAAAAATCCTGTAAGTTCAAGAATCCTTCTCCCAAAGAGTAGTTTCTGAAGGTGTTTTGGGAAACACTTCCTAATGAAGAGAAACAGAAAAATAAAGACCAAAACAAAACAAAGTTATGTTTTAAAACTAGTTCTTATCATGTTCATAAGAGATTGGTCCTTTAAAAAACTCTACCTTTCCTGCACTTCAGGACATTTTCAACTGAAGTGGGATCATTTTCAGACAAGCCAAGGAGAATCTGAAGTCATAAATATCTAGTTCAAATCATGATTCTGCCACTTGCTGCCTCTACAACCCTTGGGCAAGTTACTTAACCTTCCTGATCCTCAGTTTCTTCATCTGGATTGCGGGGCTTTATATCAGTTATCTATTGCTGTGTAACAAATCACCCCAAACTCAGTGGCTGAAAACCACCATTATTTATTTGATTAGCATTTTCCATTTGAGCTGGGCAATTCTTGCCTTGGTTCACTCATGGCTCTAGTCATCTGGGCAGCTGGTTTGGGGCTGGAGGATGTAAGATGGACTTACTCACATGGCTGGTGCCTGGGTGCTGGCTGTCATCTGGGCCTCTCTCTCCATAGGCCTCTCATCATTTAGGTGTCTAGCCTGGGCTTCCTTCACGGGGGCAGGAACTTTCCAAGAGGGGGAAGGCAGAAGCTGTCAGGCCTCTTGTGATCTAGGTGTGTCAGCACTTGTGTCATATTCTGTTGGCCAGAGGTAGTCACAAGGCTGAGGAAATGGACTCCAGCTCTTGATGGGAAGAGCTACAAAATCCTGTGGCCATGTTTTCCCCAGGGTATTTATGCCTTTGTGTTTATTGTGATCACTGAGGTAACGCATGTAGAATGTTTCATCAGAGGCTCAGTTCACAGACTATCTGGGGTGTAGAGAAAGAACCTTTTGACTCTTCATCCACTTTTTGGCAAGATTATATGTCTCAGCAAAGACATTCCTTCTGCCGATGTGCATCCTGATTCTGGTGGTGTCCGGAAGCAATCTGCCAGCTCCTTCTGCTTCAGCTAGCCTAAGTACCCGTTTGTTCACTTAATTTGCAAGAAGTGCACGTCGAAGATGGCAATAGTTCTAACATCGTTTTTCTATCAGATCTGCAAAGATAACTCTGGGAAGCTGTCTCAATCAAAAAGGAAAATACTTGATCAAATTCATTTCATATCACAATAAATGCTAAGTGGCAGCCTACAGAAAATGTGTTGGAGTATTTTCACTTGCTTTTTAATAAAAGAACCATGTAATCAATCATTTTGGGGAAAAGAAATACTGTTTATCTATGTCCTCAAAACGAATGTTTAGACTTGGCTAAGGGTGCAGTTTTCCTCCTTGAATTAAAGCTGGTCTTCCTTGGATCATATAATTGTCCTATGTGTCCGGCCATACAAAGATAAAATAGTAACATTGGGGAGACAGGATGGAGATGGAAAAAAATAGTCTCTACTAATTACATAGCTACACTCATATAGCCTGTTGGGGGAGATCTGTGTGTGCCAGGAGATATCCCCACTAGCTAAAGCTGGTTGCAGTGCGTGTATTATCAGAAGGGAAACCATCCTAATTCTGGGATAAATAAAAGACAGCAAAGGCCTGGCCAAGTTAATGAGACAATTTTTTAATGGTCCCTGTTCTACTCATCTGGAGCCAAATGAGGGAAGCATCTCCACTTATTTAAGCACAGTCATTACTTTGAGAAGGCATGAAGGTACACTAGAGCTCACCTGATGCAACTCAGCCCCATCCAAGCACAGGCACATATAACCTCACAGACCTCAGAGGCATGGGAGACCCTCTCATTTGACAGATGAGGAAACTGAGGCCCCGAGAGATCCTTACAGTCACACTCAACCAGAGAGATCGCTACACACACAACCACAGCATAAGCCAGGCATGTGTAACCCAGATGCAGCGACAGCCCCGCCTCAGAAGTGGGCATGGAGTTATAGCTGCTGAGAGATGCTGAGAGCACCTTGTCAGCAGCATCACAAACTCAAGCCTTTAAAATCCTTCCTGTTCCAGCGGCAAAGGAAAGGGGAGACGGTTTGGGGCAGAATCTAGACCAGCCCCAAGTACCACTTTTTAGGTGAGCAGACACTGCCTTGTGTGCTGTCTTCCACTAGTGAGCCCCAAACTCTGACAAGTGATACTGAAATGCCACCGTTTTCAGTAACCTTGGTCAGCCACAGGCCTCAAGCTGTGCCTCCAACACCACAGGCCCTGTCACCACTGTGGTGACTTGGAGGCCCGAGGAACAAAGTCCTAGAAGTGTAAATAAA
This sequence comes from Hippopotamus amphibius kiboko, assembly GCF_030028045.1. Lineage (NCBI taxonomy): Eukaryota > Metazoa > Chordata > Mammalia > Artiodactyla > Hippopotamidae > Hippopotamus > Hippopotamus amphibius. Next base: position 99,491,327 of record NC_080196.1, read on the forward strand.
ACACATCTGCGGTATCGAAAAGCATGGCCCATGATAGAGAAGCTTTCTATGCCCTTCCAGACATTGGATAAGCCACTGCTATAGGCATTGAGCATCTAGGAGAGAATTCCGGTTACTATTCAATGTTCAATGAAATGAGAGTGTGCTTTCCAGATCAGAAGCGTGATCTGGAGTAAAGGAATTAGAAAGGGAGCTGGCTCATCATTTTCTGTCTCTTATGTCTGATTTTTAAAACCTAAGTGCAGTTCATCACATCCAATCATTCCACTGTGTGTGGATTCTGTTACATACAGCCTTTTTAAAATGTGTTTTAAAACTGATTATCCAGCACAGAGAAAGCATTTCTTGACTTCACTGTGAGCCAGAGGTCCTTTGAGCAACCGAAATAGCTATTTAGTTTTTTATTGAAGAAAAAATAATTTTTATTTTCTTCAGATAAATATCCAGAAGCTATTTGTTACAGATAGTGTTTATACCATTCCCATTTTCCTTTGGGTCACTGGTCCAAGAGGCAAGAGGCCTTCTGATAAGAGATGAGCTCTATGCAGAACGACAGGCTGTTGAGTCTAACAGACTCAACAGTTAGACCTGTCAGATATCCACAAGCTACTAGGATCTCGTCTCTGCCTATTACATCAGAGCTTTTATGTGACAAGGTGATGAGGTGTCCCACAGTCTAGCAGGGGTGACCAGCCTCATTCACTTGAGATAGGACAGTCCTGTGGAGGTAGAGGACGGGGAAAGATTCCTGGGGGTGCAGGTGGTGGCCCAGTCACTATGTGGCAATGTCTTCCAGAAAAAATGGGGACCACTGGTCTCTAGCTGACTGCCCCATTGTCTGGGGAGAATAAAGCAGCTTTGAGGTATAGAGGAAAGGGGACTAGAACAAGAACTCAGAGTGTCAAATTCTAGTTCTCTTCCAGTAACCAGCACAGGCCTAAATAATCCAGGCACTGGTTTAAAGGCATTCATATAATAAGACAGTTGGAGGACATGATCTCTTAGATCCCTCTGGCTCAGACATTCATTTTCTTCTCTCCCAGCCAACTTAATAAACAGGCGTGTGTGCTCTTCATATTTTAACGTATAAATGGCAAGTTTTACCCTTTCTGCTCTAATAACAAGAAATTTAGCAATAAATCATTTCAAAATTTGAAACTTTTTTCTTGAAATGGCACATTTTAAAAATCCTCCAAGAAGATCTGTTGATTGCCCTATATGCAAAGGTAAAAGACTAAAAGTTTAAAAGAACATATGGATCCTTGGCTCTTGGGAGAGGAGCTGAATTTGATGACAAGTTTCAATAGGTACATTACAGTCAACTACAGCTGCACAAGGACCCCACAACCTACAGCCTCAGCCCTTCTGGCCTCTCCTGTTACGTTTGCTAAAAGGCGATACTCAGTTTCTGCTTCAGAGGCCCAGGTCCAATGTCATAATTCAAGAGTCTGGTTCTTGTGCCAGCTCTTTGGCACAATTTCTCTTCAACTTCAGAAAGATTAGAACAGATAGCAACTGAAGCAGGCCATGTAGTTGCTTTAGAAAGAAACAGTTACAGAGCCAACTTGCAGTGGAAATCTTCGGTTCCATTCAGAACGTGCAAAAGTTGAAAAAAAAAAATGCTGCTCTATCATGTGTGAATGCCGTTAACCTGGAGTCATTTCTTATATTCTGTGAAGGAAAGTCAGTGTATGGTCACAGCGTAGACATCCTGAAGAACAGACCAACTCCATCTGTTATCAATGAAGTCCTGTCTTGGCTTTGCTGCTTGCAGCCTCCATCATGAAAGGTACTTTCCAGGCATCTCAGGGCATTCAGAATATCATTTCCAGGCTTCACTCAGAACCATGGTCTCCAGACTTTAGGTCTGCAAGCTCCCAGGTGAGCCACCCTTGCCCCCAGGACCTCCGCCCCTCCTTCCCCTGACACCTGGCCTCCTGTCTGATTCCTGCCTGGAATGATGCCTCAGCTGACCTAGCTGTTATGGCCTTGGGCTGGGCTCCCTTGGGAAATGCGTGAAATACAGACAAGGCATCTTGTCCTCAGAGCGCGCCCGAAATCTCAACGGAGGCAAATCCCAGCTGTGGACAAGTCCCTGGGGTGTTGAGGCCCAGCTGTGTTCCATCTTCCAGGAGCGATTAAAGTGGGGGCTGTGATGGAGCCCAGAGCATAAGGAGACCTCGGATCAGCGAAACAGGAGAAAGTGACCTGCAGTGACATTGGCCTCCCTAACCTCCTTTCCTGGAGATGATTAATGGAAGCTCTGGGAGTGACCTTCATCAGATGTGCTGTAATTACTTACTGAATATGACCCAGCTGCAGAAAACAAAGGTTTATGCAACATTAAAGGCAGCTGGAGGCAGAGACCCTGTGGCATTGAACAAGTGGACAGCTGGGCAATGACCTTGTGTGTCAGAATTTAATCACACTTCTGCTCAGAGAACCAGCCATTTTTACAATGCTCCAATCAGTTCTGAAATTACTAATCATTTGGAGAATTAATATATCATCATGGCTTGTAACTTCTCCAACCCACACTGGGATTTTGGGGGTTTTCTGTTTGTTTCCTTCAAGTGGGAGTATCCAAGGAAAGAGGTACTCCATGCTTAAGTCCATTTTATGAAGAGCTTAAGTTTAAAACAAAGATGAAATGGTTTGCATTGTTTAAGGGGACCTTTATACACTTGCAGACCCTGTTGCATTCATGCTGCATCGGCCTAAGAGAGGACTGCGTTCCCCAGAATTCCCAGCTCCACACACGTGCTGGGGCCCAGAGCCAATGAGCCCAGGCTCTAAGGGGAGGCACAGCGGCTGCCCTGCTTTGCCTGCTCTCAAGGTCAGTGCTGGACCAGGGGCTGCCACAGCTCTGCTTCCTCCCTCTGCCATGGAGCTGCACATGCCGGCCTGGGAGGCAGAGAGGGTGAAGGAGGGGCTCAAAGGGCACAGAGACTTGAGAGGCCCCAGAGTCACGGAGTGAGGCCTCTGCTGGAGTAAGTGAGCCGAGGTTAAGCGATGCTTGGAAGCTAGGTTCCCTGGGCTTCAATCCAGTCACCGAGTCCTCGCTGAATGCCTAGGAGGTGGGCAGGATTTTCCCGCTACCAAGGACATGAAAGATGATGAGAACCCAGTTCCCACCAACAAAGGAGTTTAAAATTTAGGGGTAAGACACGTGCACCAGTTCCCCAAAGGTACAAGGTTGTTCATCGTAACCCCCAAATCAGCGGTACCTCAGGGTTTAGAGAAGAAATGACATTGCCCAGGGAGCCTGCGGCAAAGAATGGGACTAAGGGTGGTTTGAGCAAGCGAAGAGGAGGAAGTGAGGTTTCTTCTCTGGAGAGGAGAACCTGTACTGGCTGAAATGGAGAGTTGCAGAAGGCTGGGTAAGCAGAGGTTCGCGAACAAATCAATCAATTGAAAGAAATATGAGGGGGAACAAAAGAGGGGAAGACAGGTTGTCAACAGATTTTTTTTTTTTTTTTAAACTGCACAGAAAAAGACGCTGTTAAAGTCTCAAACACACTGTTGGGTTTTCAAACTTTCTCCCGCCACAAGAAAGTCAAATACGAAATCCAACCAAAAATAGTCTAAGGCAGAGCTTTTCAGGCTGCTACTTTGGGACTCCTGTCAACAGCTCCTGCCCCCAGTCAGTCACCATCACTTAGGACCCCTGAGTTATGACCTCTGAGCTCCAGAGGCACAGCTTTTTAATGGCTTTTTTTTTTTTTAAATGGCACTTGCCTCTTGTGACTATTCAGAGAGGAAATTTTCAGGGGGAGCGGTGAGGTCACTTTAATACTGAACAGGTTTGCTTAAGGCTCATATGCATCATTTACAAGTAACCTAACTACACTCGTCTTTAGAAATGCTGTGAAATTTAAGCAAAGACATAAAAAAGTACCCTAAGAGGATAGAGTACTATGTCACTAAACAGCTTTAACTACACACACACACACACACACACACACACACACACGCATGCATGCAGCCAGTTAAATCCTTACTATAGGCTCGTCACATGTGTTTGGAAAAAGCCAGTAACAGAGTAAATAGGGAAAAAGTGCTTCACTGTCCTGAAAACGGAACAGAACTGTTCTGTTCTGCTGCACACTGCCAAGGATCCTGTTTGCTGATACTGCTAATCTTATCTGAACATATTAATAAAATCCCTCAATTCCCTTATTAAGAAATATCATTACTGACAGAGTGGCTGGCTAACATTTGCTTAAGAAATAGCACTCCCTCTGTTTTTTCCTCCCAAGAAAAAAATAATGGCTGCTTCCTGGAATGTCTAGCTACCAAAAAATCTGTAAAGCCTCATAAGACATTAAGAATAAAGACCAAAGTCAGGGTGAAATGAGCAATTAAGATAAACTAAGTGGATTTTTTTGCTTTAAGATAAACTTCCTCAGGCTACCACATTCACCACCACCAATCATCTACAGATCGTTTCCTCTCCATTTGTCAAGCGAACACCCGAGAGGAACTGGTCATTTCCAAGGTGTCTCCATCTGGCTTTATTGAAAAATACTAGACACTCTTTCATTCACTATCTTATTTTTTTAAGAACTTTTACTGAGATATAATTAACATAAACTGCATATATGTAAAGTGTACAATTTGATATTTCTTCTTAGTACTGTGTATATGGCAATCCCAAACTCCCAATTCATCCCACCCCAACACCCCCCACCCCACTCCCACTTTCCCCCTTGATGTCCATATGTTTGTTCTCTACAACTATATCTCTATTTCTGCCTTGCAAACTGGCTTCACGATCTTATTTCATGAAACATTTCTTGCTTGTATGAACCGTGGAGGAGGCAAACTCTTCATGAGCTGACGGGAAAACACACACATGAGGAAGTGGTGGAGAAGAAAGGGACCAATCATGTTTTGTCCTTGACTCCACCCTGAAGACCATCCCCAGCTGCCACCAAGCACATTCTGTGATAATGCACTGATTCTGCTGGCAAGGCGGCCAATGCCTCTGCTGGTTACTGATGTCCCTTCAGGATGTCCATTTTCAGGACTGATGTCGGCCTAATGCTCTGCCCAGAATTGTCTGAGACTGTATCCAACACTTGCCAACAATGCGGCTTTGCTCAACAACAACAACAAAACACTGTTCTGCTTCTGATAGGGATAAAAGTCAGTGTCAATACTGTGCAGATGTAAAGCAGACTCAGTTCACTCCAGGTTTTATCAACAGACTCATAGTTCATGCATCAGAGCATCGATCTAAGACAGCCCTTTCCTAATGTTATTTTTGTACTGTTTTTTAATTTTTTAACTAGTTTTGAACTTTAAACTTGTCCATTTACTCATAAGGGCTTTTTGAAAATTGCTGTTATGGCTATTATTTTTCTCACTTTGAAACCTGAACTCACACAGAAAGAATCACAGTGAGGAAAGTCCCTCTGGAGCAGAAGTGGGTCCCCCGCAGGGGTCCTTCCAACACTTTGCAAACCTGAACCCTCCTGTCTCAGCTCAGACAGGCTGCACGGCTTAAACAACAGAAAGTTATTTTCTCTTAGTTCTGGAGACTGAAAGTCCAAGATCAAGGGGCTCCTGTCTGGTGAGAAGTCTGAGTTGCAGATGGGCTCCTTCTCAGTGTCCTCACATGGCCTTTCCTCAGGGCCTGGGGAGAGAGAAAACGAGAGCACTCTCTCGTCTTTTTTTTTTTTTTTTTAAAGAACACTAACCTCATTGGATCAGGGCTCCACCCTTACGAACCCTCATTTAACCTCAATCACCCCATCAAGGCCCTTGCTCCAAATATAGTCACATTGAAGGCTGGAGCTTCAGAATATGAAGAGACACCAAAGGGTCAAGTGTAGTAGCTTAGCTTCCGCAGCCTGGCTGCGGGGAGGGAGCTTCCCGGGACAGCCTGAGAGAGGAACTGAGTGGGAAGCTGTGTGCACTGAGCATCTGTGCCACCCTGTGCTACTCATGGGGGAGGGGAACAGTGGAGTGTGCTGGGGTACATGAGCCACACAAAGGAGGGACAAAACGGTCAGCGAGGCCAGGCGGAGAGAGCCGCCCTCAGAAACAGAGACCGTGTGTTTGGTGGGGAGGGGCTCTGAAAGCCAGGCCTCTGAGCCAGAATTGAAAGAGTCAGCAGCGGGGTTTCGATTCGGGCAGTACAATGACGTGTAAGGGAGGTGTGCCAGGCTGTACCACTCCTGGCTTCCGCAGGGCTCTGCATATATTTTTTCAGATTTGACTTAAGCCCCAAACAGCTGTGACCAAGAGTCTAGGGCAGGATACCCAAGATCACAGCCAGGGGAGAAGGGGCCGGGGCAGTGACCTCCCAGAAAATGAAAGCAAAGCTGCCCTCTGAGAGATGCTGGGGGGCCAGGACAGCTCATCAATGCAATATGAAAAGTGCTCTGTGTGTGAGGTTTCCAGAAAGGACAAAGGGCAGAACTGCTGCTGGGCGAAGGAATCAGAACGGAATCCCAGCACACTAGCTCCCAGAGAGCCAGAGGCCCCCTTCACTGCCCACCAACCAGGATGAAACTCTCGAGACGTCAGAGCCTCTGTCATTTATGTGGTCCTTGAGCAGTGCCCTGGGCCCAGATCCCACCAAGCTGCTCTTGCAGCTGGGGGGCCATATTGCTTCAATTTCACGCTCCACCAGAGGAGTAAGTTAACTGCTGAGTTGGAATATATGAGCCTGGGCCAGAAAATCACCCTACCACTTCTGAGTATAGTAATAGTCAACCCCCCAAAGTGAAATGTGCTTTTTTTTTTTTTTTTTTTTCTTATTTTGGTCCACAGCAGAGCAAGTCAGGATTCATTTCTTTCCTTTCAGAGGTCGGCTTGCTTAAGGGCATCAGGAAAGGCTGAAGCATTTGGTACAAATTATGCATTGCTTTGCATTATCACATGACTTTTCCTCATGTGTGTGTTTCTTTTTACTCTTCTTTAAAAAAACAGATTGTAAGTTCTTTGATGACTGATTTCTTTATATACCTATAGTAGTTCCACTAAATACTAAAATGAATGAATGAAACGAAACAGACAACGGGTAGAAACACCTGGGTCTTATAACAAGGTCGATTTAACCTAACATATTTTCTCTCTGATACACACAGAAGAGTGATTCTCAAAGTATGGTCCAGACCTGGGACTTTGTTAATGCAAATTCTCAGGTCCTACCCCAGACATACTTCATCAAAATCTGAGAGTGGGGCCCAGCTACCTGAGCCAGTTGTAAATATCGTCTGGACCCTGGTCAGAGCTATCTTTAGACTCCTGAAGAGTCCAGGCTAGCCTAGACTGTAGCTACTGGAGAAAGCCTGTGACACCCTACATCCTTTTCAGAATGACCTAAGCAGTGACACCCTACATCCTTTTCAAAATGACCTAAGAGTGACACCAAAATGGGTCTTGGCAGTGGTTGTTTTGGCAGAGGTGGCATCTGGGGGAAAACAAAAATGAACAGAACGTATTACTTGGCATCACCCTGGCATTCACCGGCACTTTCATAGTTACTGAGCATGAAAGGAAAGAAACCATGAAGCAAGCCCGTAACAGCAAGTGAATGTGTGTTTTTGTAAAAACGTCTCAGGGCATCAGATCAGCTTTGCTACTGAGTTTAATCTAGCCGAGGCAGTATTATTATAGCTGTCACCAATTTTGTGTTTTTTCCCTTGCCCTGGTGAAGCTGGAACCAATTGTTGTTACAGGGAGACTAAATAAAAGAGGTCCCGGATTTCCTGTTATTACAGGTCGATTTTTTGAGATGCTAGAGTAATATCATATGTGTGTTTGGGTTTTCTGGGGTAACATAATTAAACCCACGTGAAATGGCACTGCACAGACTTCGCCACAGATTGTTTTGACAATGCTTCCAAGTGAATTACTTCAGGGAAGAAAAATGACTATATAACACCTCCACCCCCTCCCACACACACCTTAACATCCTCTATCATGATTTTAAAGCACATTGATTTTTGGGGGGAAAAATCTTTTTTTTATGAGAAGTGTCAAAATATGGAAATCAGTCAAGATAATTTATATTGCTTGAGCAAGCTCGGTTGGATTAACTTCATTTACTTTCAAACTTCAAGCAAATATGGACAAGCAGGGTGACCCAGAGATCTCAGGACAGCCCTCAGATGATGGGAACCTGAAGCTGAAACCCGGGACACTTTAAGAGAATGAACTCTCACCTCTGAACATTCATGCTTCATTCACGATGCAATGTTTTGAAGACACTGAAGATGATAGAGATACGTGTGCCCTGAGATGGTTAATGTCACGTGTCAACTTGACCAGACTACAGTGACCAGCTGTTTGGTCAAACACTAGTCTAGATGTTGCCTGCTTAAAGATATTTTTTAGAGGTCATTAACATTTAAACCAGTAGACCCTGCATAAAGCAGATCACCCTTCCTAATGTGGGCAGGTCTCATCCAATCATTTGAAGACCTTAAGAGCAAATAGCGAGGTTTCCTGAGGAATTCTGCCTCCAGAATGCAATCCAGAAAGCCTGCCTGAGTTTCCAGCCTTCAGACTCAAGACTGCAATACCAACTCTTCCCTGAATCTCCTGCCTGCTGGCCTGTCCTACAGAGATTTCAGACTTTCCAGCCTCTACAACTGCATGAATCAATTACTTAAAATAAATCTCTCTCCCTCTAGATATAGATGCTACTGGTTCTGTTTATCTGGGAAACTCTGACTAATACAGCCCCCGAACCTTAATTTTGGGCCCATATTCTCCATAACATTTATACTACCCTTTTGTTCTCTGTTTAGTGGACATAATTTGGTCAAAACTACAGAGAAAAAAAAATCAACAACAATAATTCTTAGAGTTATTGCAAATTCAAGTGCCACAACTTCCCAGGTAGAAAACGAAGTTACTGATGTATCATGTTTCCTACAAATTAGAGTAACTGCCATAAAAGTCTGAAATTCTACAGAACTTCATTTATACTCCCATTATTCACTATATAATGTAATTCATCTATTTTCATTCCTCACTTCATTGTGAGAACCTTGAGGGCAGGGACTGTCTGAATTTTTAAACCTTCACACAGCGGGTGTTAAATATATATTTTTGCTAAACAAATGGTCAACATATTCAAATTAAATACCATTTTAGTGCTCTTCTGCTCCTTCACAGCTGCCCCCTTCATGGCAGGACACGTTCCCTCTGTACTAAGCCAACTGGAGCAGCAGCTGGCATTAGAAGACCACACAGGTGCCAATAACTCCTGAATTATCTCAGAGCTGAGCCATTGATGGTTCACACCAGTGCTGCCCATGTGATCCGATTCTAGTAACCTTACACGGCATATTCTGAGAATCTAGATTAGATCACTATGTTTCTGAGACTGACTCCAGGTGTGACACTTCATAGTACGGTTATTTGGCCAGATTCTCTTTGCTTTAACTCTTCTAGAACTTTAGTTGAAACAGACTGATGATGTAAAACTGAAGCTCACAGTCATACCATAAAATATCTCCTTAATAAGTCACTTACAAGGCAATGAATTGCTAGTGCTGTGCATTAGAGGAAGGCAATCTAGGTTTAAAACACTGAAACAGGAATTCTACTGCCCAAAAAAGACTTGTTAAAAATCGGGTCAAAGTCACTCACAGATTTCGCCAACTTCCTTGATCACAGTGTTTCCATTGAGCTCTACACACAGATTCCAAGCAAATGTACCTTTAAACTTCTATGCTCTATTTTCGAAGAAGGTTAAAGAGTCTGCTCTGATGTAGCTTTCATGAAATAGATTATATTGTAGTCTGGCAAAATGTTTAACTTCAGTACATGGATCTTGTGACATCCATGTGTTTGCCCAATTGGAAGTGAGGAGAGACTGTTCAGCTCATACCTCTAGGTAGCTGACTCTTTCTCCAGTCAAAAAGCAGCAGTTGATACACTCTGTTTTAGGTTAAACTGTGTCCCCTCAAAATTCATATGTTGAAGCCCCTACCCTCAGAAGGCAACCTTACTTACAAAGAGTATTTGTAGATGTAATTAGTCAAGATGAGGTCACACTAGAGCAGGGTGGACCCCTAACCCTATATACTGAGGTCCTTTAAAAAAAAAGGTCACTTTGGATACAGACATGCACACCAGAACGTCACATGAAGGGGAAGGCAGAGGTCGGCACGATGCAGCAGAAGCCAAGGGAATGTTCAAACATGGCCAGCAACCACCAGTGGCGGGGAGAGGGCAGGGCACAAGTTCTCCCTCATGGCTCTCAGAGAGAACCCACACTGCCGGCACCTTCATCTCAGACTTCTAGCTCTGAGAACTGCCAAACCAAGTTTCGCTTCTACAAGCCCCTCAATTTGTGTTACTTTGTTGCAGCAGCTCTAGCAAACTAACCCACACTCCTGAGGACCAGTGGCACAAAATTCACGTGAAACACCCAGGGGGACCAGGCTGCACACATCAATGCAAGAAGTTCAAGGGGAGAATGGAGTCAGAAAAGGGCATGCCCCTTCCTAGGTTATCCGTAAAGCCAGCAGCCAGGATCTCACTGAATACATTCGGGACAACAAACCTACAGGAATAATGATTACACATTTTTATAAAAGTGACCTCAGAGCATGGGTGTAGAAAGCAAACTTACGGTTACCAGGGGAAGAGGGGGTGGGGTGAGGGATAAATGGGGAGACTGACATGTACACACTACTGTGTATAAAATAGATAACTCATAAGAACCTGCTGTATAAGCACAGGGAACTCTACTCAATACTCTATTATGGCCTATATGGGAAAAGAATCTTAAAAGAAAAAAAAAAGAGTGGGTATAGGTATATGTGTGGTTCACTGTGCTGTACACCTGAAACTAACAATATTGTAAATCAACTATTCACCAATTTAAAAAAAAAAGCAACCCTCAGAGACTGAGAACGTTCAACAAATTCTAATCAGGATCTTGATATCAGGAATGAATATCTAATACACACTAGCATAATATGATCAATGTAGACAAAAGACAACAGAATTTAAAAGTGAAGACAAGGGGAATGGAGACCAGACGACCCTCGTAGAGTCCCATCATGTAAGTCATACTTAAGTTAACTGCACAGTTGCCATTTCACTCGTGGCCCTGAGTCCCCCTTAACCCACACCTTGGGAGTCACTCAAAGTCCTCAGTTAAAGTGCTTGCAGATAATCATCTGGAAGACTTGACCTGACTCACCTTGGCAGCCACAATTCTTTTTTTTTTTTAAAGCTCTTTATTGGAATATAATTGCTTTACACTCTTGTGCCAGTTTTTGCTGTACACCAAAGTGAATCAGCTGTATTTATACATATATCCTCACATCACCTCCCTATTCCAGCCCTCTAAGTCATCACCCATCATCAAGTTGATCTCCCTGTGTTATGTAGCAGCTTCCCACTAGCTATCTATTTTACATTTGGTAGTGTATATATGTCAGTGCTACTCTCTCACTTCATCCCAGCTTCTGCCTCGCCCCCCACACCCACCCCGTGTCCTCAAGTCTGTTCTCTACATCTGCAGCTTTATTCTTGCCCTGTCACTGGGTTCATTAGTACCATTTTTTTAGATTCCATATATATGAGTTAGCATACGGTATTTGTCTTTCTCTTTCTGGCTTACTTTGCTCTGTATGACAGTCTCTAGGTCCACCCACCTCACCACAAATAACTCAATTTCATTCCTTTTCATGGCTGAGTAATATTCCATTGTATGTATGTGCCACATCTTCTTTATCCGTTCATCTGTTGATGGGCATTTAGGTTGCTTCCATGTCCTGGCTGTTGTAAAGAGTGGCAGCCACAACTCTGATGCCCCAGGTGGGCAACACTGGGTAAGAGTGACCCCCCCACGCCCCGCTGCCACCTCCCACAGGTGGTTTTGTCTCCCTACCCATCCCTCTGTTTTCTCTTCATCTATATTAAGGCATAAACTACACTGGGTAAAATACACCTTTTTAAGTGTACAGTTCCCCAAGATTTGATAAATGTAAAGTCAGTAACCATCACCATCAAGACATAGAACACTTTCATCCCCGCCAAATCTGCCCCTCAATGGCGCTTTTGCTAACACCTTCCCCTCCAGCCCCAGGGCATCTTCTTTAATCTTTTCTTTAATCATTTTTCTCCTGTTCCTATAATTCTTCCTCTGCAAGAATATCATGTAAATGGAATCATACAGGAGGTTATAGCCTTTGTGCATTTGACTTCTGCCACTTAGCATAACGCATCTGAGATCTGTTCAAGTTCTTAAGTGTAACAGTGATGCATCCCTGGGTAGTACTTCCATGAAATGGATGCACCCAGCCCTGTGCAGCCCCCAGATCAAAGACCTTTGGCTTGTTTCCAGTTTTTGGAGATTATCAATAGAAGCCACTATAAACACTTGCATACACATTTTTGTGTGAACATAGGTTTTCATTTCACTTGGGTAAATACTCACGCGTGGACTGCTGGACCATATAATGAGGGTATGTTTAACTTTGTAAGAAAACGTCAATTTTCCCAAATGGCTGTACCATTTAGATTGTTGTTTTTCAAGTAGTTTTTTTTTCCCTCCCCTACGTGGGCCCCACATTAATTTTTTCCTGAATGTCAAGTGTAAAGTAAGTCAGCAAATATGCTTTTTGGGGAGCAGCTTCATTTAGAAATGTCAACGGGGGAGATATCTAAGGCTTGTCAAAAACCTTGATATTTATGACTAAGGCAAAAAACAAACACAGCTAACTAAGCTGTAAGGAGACAGAGGCATGAGTTAAGACTAAAAGCTACCTCTCTCTGCCTTTATTTTGCTTCTGATTCAATGTGAGATTAAGTTACTTTTGCCATCTCCCCTGCAGCGAGGAGCTGTGAGTGGAGCCAGGACGTGGTTTTCACACACACACACACACACACCCCACCCCACTCCCACCATCATTCCCCATCCACTCACCCTCCCACCATGGGCGCCTCCATCAAGGCTTCTGTTTCTGTGCCAAACAAAAACACTCACTTCAAAAGGACAGAGGAGCTGAAATGTATCCGTTTGTAAAGAGTCCCTGCATCTCACCCAGACTGGCTCTTCCCCAGGGATCTGTTTGCCTCTTTCAAAGTGAGGATGCTAGCAAGTCTGCAGAGTGGGTTTTGACTACCTGAAAGAGGTCTTTTTTCTGACTCTTCCCTAATCCCGTTTTTCTTCTGAACTTGACTCCAGTCACAGATGTGCCTCTATGCATAGGACCAAGAGAAATCCTGGTAGTACATCTAAATAAAGGCCAGCTGGTTCACATAAAAGAAATCCAACACCCTCGTTCCTTCCTCTGAAGGGTCCTTATTATGCTCACCTGGGCTTGTGGGAAGACACGTCTGTGATTGGTATCTGGCTATCCTGGATCCGGATGTAGATGAGAAAGGGATGGCAGAGTTTGAAACAGAAAGGCAGGAGCATTAACTACATGCTTGTGTCAGTGCATTTTAGGGGAAGGACAGTTGATATGGTGTCCTCTGGGGTGGCATCTCTATTTGGGAGGCTGCTTTAAGCCTCTGGGCAACAGAACTGGAGCTGGTTTTCTCTCCAGCAAAAGCCAAGTCTGGTAGTGCAACAGAGGTTTGAAGATTAATTTAGTAGAAGGAAAGCCCCCTGGAAAGACATGACAGATCAACTTAAGCTGCCCTTGATTGACAGCACTTCTGCTATTTCGTAAGCTCTAAAGCTAATATCACAAACTCTTCTCCAAACATTTGTTTGCCATGTGGAAGTGTTAATTAAGCTTTGTGGATTTTTAAGAATCAATTCTATCTATGAAAATATGAGTGCATAAGTTGCATAGAATATAACAAGCCTGTGCCCACACACATACCATGCATCTAATTGGGAAAACCCACAAAGACAGGAGTTGTAGTACTACTGTATCAAATTAATTTTAAACAGATGTAAAGAGAAAAAAGTCAATGATGTGATTTATTTGACTAAAGTGAATCGGTCACAATTCTACAGAGCTGAGGCAGTTTAAATAAAAGATACTTGCCTTTATTATTAAAAACATGAAGAAAGTCACAGTACAACATGGATATCTGTCATGTTGCCAGCTTAAAGACAGAGATTAATTTCGGCCTCACTGACTGATCTAATCACTAGATTCTTACAGACAGGATATTATATAACTTCTTATTCCACATCTCTCAAAATAAAACAATCCCCTTGACAAAAGATTGACAGGTGATTCATCTCTTTTGACAACTGCTGTAACTGCATGTTTGGCAAATGCTTTTATTAGCCTCTTGATTTGTTAAAATTAGCTACAAAAGCAAAAGGAATTACAGCACAGAGATGAATTCAGCAACATTTTACAGTTCCATCAATGCATGTAGATCATGGACCAAGTAAACATCTCCCAAGCACAGCTTTCCCACCTTCAGATGCACATTGGAATCTCACAGGGATCTTTAAAAAAGCTGGGTTCCTGGGTCCCCCCTCTCCGAGATGCTAATGTCCATGCTTTGGTGTCTCCTGGATGCCTTAAAAGCTCTTAACTTCATGCGAAGCAGAGGCTGAAAACTACCTGTGGTTCCAATCCAGGACAACTTCTATTGAATCACCCTTCATAATACATTTGTCCGCATCCTGACCAAGTGACTCCCCCTCCCAAAATACTGAATTCCAGGGGGTCTTCATTATTCCCTGCATTGTGTGCGGTGCTGCCCAACTGCCCGGAACAGGGCAGCCCTGAAGGAAATGTTTTGGGCTCCTGCTGCCTCAGTGCCCCATCAGCAAGAGCCGCCCGGGACTATTCCTGAACAGCGGCATTTTCTTCCCTGCCCAGGGATTTCTATTTTACTTATTTCATTTTTTTTAAGATTTTTCTTTTGATGTGGACTTTTTTTTTTTTTTGAGTCTTTATTGAATTTGTTACAATACTGCTTGTGTTTTATGTTTTTGGTTTTTTGGCCACGAGGCATGTAGGATCTTAACTCCCCGGCCAGGGATCAAACCCACACCCCCTGCACTGGAAGGCGAAGTCTTAACCACTGGATCACCAGGGAAGTCCCTAGGGATTTCTATTTCACAGGACACACTGACCCGACTTCCCCTGTTATCAGAGAACATGCTTTGAGTGTGTTGAGCTACCTGCATCCGTCATCACTAGAATAACTAGTGATACTGAGCACAAGAAGAGGAGAAAGACACCTCTGAGGATCTGAAGACAAGAGAACAGCAGCCTAAGAAAACCTTCCTGCAGCTACTCTATTTCCCATAAGTCAAGAAGAGCAAATTACACCTGATCTGAATGGAATTTATTTTCTACGGAACACAGAGAGTCTAAGAGGGTGAAGCCAGCTGTCGATGATGGAGTCTTTGGGTTAGAAAAATCCTGCAAATAATTTAGTTCAACATTCTCACCTGTGATATGAGGCCATGGAGGCCCGAAATGTAATGACTTGTAAGGTAGTAGCTGCTGGCTGGGCCACGACGGCGGGGAGCGGGGGCCCTCTGACTCAACCTGTCCTTTTCCCATCGGACTGTTTCACTTGCTTCCAGTTCTAGTCCCTGCCATGATCAGTTGGGGACCAGAGAACACTTGAGTGTCTGCCACGTGCAGCCCAGGCTCAGGGCCCGACAGTGATTTCCATCTGCCTCTGCGTGCTTTCCATTCGCAGCTGCCTGAGGCGGGATGAGAACAGGCACCAGAGCTCTGCGCTATTTCCTTTGGTTTGTCTTATTTATTTCCTTTCATTTGAGCAACAGCTGCCAACACATCTGAAGCTGAAGTGACAGCTTTTCATATTGCTTAACACTGGAAGGGAGCCAAGCAGAATATATGTTGACAGAAGAAATATCAACTGACCCGACAGGCTTTCTAGTTCTTGCGGAAAATGTTCAAGGCATTCCCACTCACGTCTCCTCAACTTTCTCGAAAAGTCCCAAAGGAACAGAGATTGGATCCTAGGAACAAGAGCCATGCCCAAGGATAACCAGCAGACTTCAGCTTGGAAATGCTCAGATTTACTGGGCAACAGAGGCTACTTGTCTTCCTATGGCTTACAGATGTCCCATGGTTACTGTTGTTCTGGGCAACCTAAGGAAAAGAGGAATCGAAGGGGGTTTTCTGGTCCCTCTGAATATACCAAGCACTAAAGCATTCTCAGCCTCAGTACTACTGACAATTGGGGATGGCTACTTCTTTGCTGAGGGGCAGGGAGGGAGGCATTGAACATTGCAGGGATGCAGCAGCAGCATCCCTGGCCTCTACCCATTAGGGGCCAGTAGCATCCACTCTCCCATTGCAGAGACCCACAGTGTCTCCAGACATTGTTAGAAGTCTGCACCATCCAGTTGAGAACCACGGCACTCGTGTCTTAAATCTCATCTGTGTCACATTTAACATGTTGGGGTTTCTATCCTCATCTTAATGCTAACAATGTTAACCCTCCTTGTCACATGGGCTAAATAAGCATGAACATGAAATGAGCCAGTGAGGAAAATTAGAGGTTACTGTCTGGCCCCTAACACACCTTCCAGGCTCAGTGCTCCCCTTCCTCTCACAAAACCTCGGAACCCACTTAACCAGCCTGCCTGTGTTCCTCAAGCTGTGACCCTCTTCCCTTCCTTCTGGAAAGTTCTCTTCCCTTGTCTCTGCCAGGCCAAATCCCACCTGTCCTTTAAGGCCCAAGTCAAAAGCAGCTTCCCACAGGGAACTATATTCAATATCTTGTAATAACCTATGATGGAAAAGAATATGAAAAATATATATAACTGAAGGACTTTGCTGCATAGTAGAAGCTGACACAACACTGTAAATCAATTATACTTCAATTAAAAAAAAAGGTAGCTTCCCCGTGAGACCTTTCTATACCATCTCACCTTCCTTTAGCTTTTTCTTATACTTTCTGCTGAACTTACATTCTTGTGAAGAACGTAAAGAGAAAACTGCATCTTAACACAATACGTTCGTTGCAGGCTCCCTTGGATTTTCATTATAGGACCTTAGGATGTTGGACCTCAGGGCTTGTGCTGCTCAAGCCTAAGGCTTAACCAGGTACCAGCATCACTGTAATCACAACCACTAATATCAAATACTTGATAAGAAAAGGCTGGAATTTAAATATGTTTTGTGTAAACAGACTTTGAAGGTCTGCTTAGAGGATCTCAGCAGAGACTGAGGCAAGAGAGCCTCTTGGCTTAAGAAGTCAGGCTCTTCCACTCAGCACCATGCGCCCCTGGAGCCGGGAAGGAAGGAGGGAGCAGTACTTGCAGAGCCAAAGAGCAGCAAGATCAGCCTCCGAGAGCCAAGGGGTGGCCCAGACACTCTCACATCCATGCCTTGGATTAAGACAGTCCTGAGGCAATTTTCCCACCAGATAGCAGGAAGAATTCCTTTGGTTCTGGTGTGCTCGCTAGGATACAGCAGCACATGGTAGCTCTAGCAACGGATGCCAGCAAATGGTAGCTTGCAGCTTCTCTCGCACCTGCTTCTGCAGGGATGTGCTGCTTGGCTCCAAGCTCCTGAGGTGCTAAGGGACCAGCAGCGCCCAGCATCCATCATCCTCCCACAGCATCCCCTCCAGCAGCTGTGAAGTGGAGGGCTACCTGGGCCACACCTCAGAGAGGCTGTGTGGCAGTGTGGCTGATGAGGAATCACCCCACATCCTCCTTGGGTGGCTCTGAAGTGATTTTCCAGGTATGGTGCTTCATGATGGATGACTTCCTGCAGCAGTTTTCCAGCAGGTTCCCTGGCACAGTATCTTAGCAACTTCTCCACCAGCCACTGAGGCACAGCCACACAATATCTGGGTCTCACCCTGTGGGAGACCTGGAAGTTAGGGTGGGGTCTCTTCCCTGAGTGCTCAATCTCAGCCCTACAAGTAGTAGCCAGTCCCCAATATTGTCAATTCACAAACCTATCTGAAATGTTTTGCTTCCTAGGAGAGTACAGTTCATCAACGCAGACCACATTAGGGATAGAAAGCTGAAACAGACCAATTTCATATAAGAAATAGAAAGTTACCACCCACCCTCCACAAACTGGTTTTACTGTGGTATTCTACCAAACCAAAAAGATTAGATAGATTCAATGTTAAATAAACAGCCTATCGCTGATAGTCCCCAAAAGTATTACAACCAACATTACAAAATAATGTTGATATAAATTTCCAAAAAGATATAGCAAACAGAATCTAATAATGCATCGCGGCCAACTGTATTTAGGAAATCCTGGGACGTACTCCAGGAATGCATGTTAGGTTCTATAGTAGGAAGTGCATCAATAAATATACAGTATTAACAGATCTGGAAAGAAGAACCATAATAGTTCCATAGTGCAAAAAAAAAAAAAAAGTCTGACCATTCAATACCCATTCTTGATTTAAACACACACACACACACTCAAGAATATAGGAACTGACAGACATATACCTTAGTCCTATAAAGTTAGCATCTTACTTGTTTACCTTTCTTAATGGAGAAATATTAGAGGTATTTCCACTATAGTTAGGAATGAAATACACATGCTATCTCCACTACCATTTAACATTTACATTATTCTAATTAGCAAACTCAGACAAGAGAAATCAAAGGCATAAAATTGGAAAAGAAAACTATCTGTGTGCATGTGATAGGATAGAGTACCTAGAAAAAACAAAAGAAACAACGAAAAAATATCTCCACAGTAAAAGAATTTAATAAAGTAGCATGAATAGCAACATACAAGTTACTTAGGAGTAAGCTTAAATTTGCAAAACCTACATGTAGACTATTTTAAAAACACTCTCGAAAGACAAAAAATAAACTAGAACAAATAGATATCTCTTATTCTTGGATAGGATAACTCAACATCGTAAAGATGTCCGTTCTCTTTAAATTAATTTATTAATTCCAATAAATTACCAGCTCCAATAACTTTGCTTTTTATGGAGCTAGACAAGTTCATGGGGAAAACATGCAAGAAGAGCTAAGAAAACACTAATAATGAAAAGCTGGGGCAGAGGATGAGGGGTGTAGCACTGGAAGATATTGAACATATAACAAAGGCTTTCAGAATTAAAACAGAGTGGTTGGTACTTGTATATCAAGAGGACAGATAGAGCAACAGAATAGAATAGAAAACCCAGAAACAGACCCAACACTTCATAAGTTTAATATATTAAATGTGGTATCTCAAATCACCGAGATAAAAGATGGACTTTTTAATCAACTGTGCTTGAATAACTGGATAGTCATTTGCAAAAAAATGAAAGAAAAAAATCAGATCCAGACCTCACTCCATACACAAGAAGAAACTTCAAGTGGATCTGAGTCATAAATGTTAAAACTGAAAATACAAAAGTGCTAGAAAAAAAACATGGGGGAATTCCTCTATAACCTGGGTGCAAAGAGCAGCCTTCTAATTATAAGCAAACTCCAGATGCAATCTTAAGAAATAGATTTGCCCTCATAAAAATAAAAACCTTTGCATAGTGAAAAATATCAGAAGCAATGTCAAAAGACACATGACAAACTGGGAAAAAATGTTTGCAACACATACCAGAAATAAAAGGCTGATTTTTTATACACACACTCATTATGTATATTATTTGGATATATATATGCAAACCTTGAGGGGGCCAAAGTCCAATAGAAAAATGGACAAAATTCATAAACAGACTGTTCATAAGGCAAAAATGCCCCTTAAATGTATTAAGATGTCCAAGTTTACTCATAAGAGAAAAGCAATTTGAAATTACACTGAGATGGCATCTTTTGTCTATCAGGCTGGCAAAAATTAAAGAGCTTCAAAACACTGTTGCCCAGGCTTAGGGCAGCAGGAATGCTCAGACATTGCTGGTGGGCATACCGTCTCGTACATCCCTTATGGAGGGAAGTTAGGCAACACCTAAAACAAACAGATAAAAACCTACATATGCTTTTATCTCTTGACCTTAGCAATCTCACTTTGGGGAATATGTATCTCAAAATGAAAGTAATGTGCACAGGAATTTTCATTGCAAAATTATACGTAATTACAAAATAATGGAGTAAATATGCAATAAATACGCAAGTTGAATAGGCTATGGTATATCCAACACAATGGAATACTCCACAGCTGAAGAAAACTAAATGGGATGAAGTTTTCCAATGGAAATTTCTAAAGATCTAATGGAATAGATAATTTGGAAATATCTAAATTTCCAAATACCTAAATGGAAAGATATTTATAAATGGACATGCAATGACCTCTACACAACACTGGTAAGTGAAGCGAGCAAAATATAAAAACATACAGTATGCTACCTTTAGTATAATGAAGAGGATGGAACTATATGTGTTTGTATATGTGTGCACGCATCTATTTGTTTTTGCAAAAAATTAAAGGATCAACTAATGAGACTGTTGGGTGAAAATGGAGTAAACAGATTGGGGTGAGGAGTAGTATTGCCTTCTGAAACCATGTTAGTGTTTCAGCTGTTCTCAAAAAGTGCCTCGGTAAGAATAAGCAAATCAGGGCAACCAGCAAAAATCCATTGTGGGAAGCTCTATAGACCAAAGGGCCCAAGATCCTTAACAAACAAACTGTAAGAAAAAGAAGTAGAGAGAAACCTAAAGATTTAAAAGATGGACTTCCCTGGTGGCGCAGTGGTTAAGAATCTGCCTGCCCATGCAGGGGACACACGTTCCATCCCTGGTCCAGGAAGATCCCACATGCCACGGAGCAACTAAGCCCGTGTGCCACAACTACTGAAGCCCACACACCTAGAGGCTGTGCTCCTCAACGAGAGAAGCCACTGCAATGAGAAACCCACGCACCACACTGAAGAGTAGCCCCCACTGCCGCAACTAGAGGATGCCAGTGCAGCAACGAAGACCCAACGCAGCCAAAAATAAATAAAAAATTAAAAATTTAAAAAAAAATTTAAAAGATAGTTTGCATTAAAAAAATGGTCAAATTCCAGGATTCAGGGACATACATGGAGATGATAACACTATGAAGAAATGTAAGAAAGTATTAGGTGAGAGGTTATTTTTGGAAAGATGGAAAGGTTTGTTTTTACGGTAAGATTGGGGAAACTTCCAGGTGGCTGACAAAGATATTTCTTCACTGTGTGGTGACTAAAGAGGTAGCTGCCTTACATTAAGCTTCACAGTTGTTTTGAGTGCTCTTCTAAATTATCTCATTTGAAAATAAAAAGCTTTGAGAAAAGACTCAATTGCTGGCCATTTCTCAGCTGTTGCTGTGCTGCTTATCTGTGGGCATCTTTAAATCTTAAGCAAGCGCTTTTCTGCCACTCCGAGCAATCCCCTAACACGTTCCTTCCATTAGAAGCTGCGTGATCAGAGAACGCATTCTAATTTTCAGGTTAGCTTAAGAAAAACATGAATAGGAGGCTTTAAGTGTTGCCAACAATAACTTCTGTAATGCATTCCAGCACCAAACTATAAATCCTAAACTGTGCTTGCTCATCAGCTGTTTTAGATTATCTGCAGTGCCATTAACCCTCAACAGCAGAGACAATAGAAACAAATGAAAATATAACCTCATCTTCCTAAGAAAAATCCCAAAAAAAGGTAAAAAAAAAAAAAAAATTGCCGTAATGTTCTTACATAAGACAAGGCCTAAAATTTCATGACCTTGCTGGATGCATTTACAATCTTTATAATCTTGGCTGCAGTATTATAAACTCTGCCTTGAGTTATTCCTGAGATTCTTGATTTGTGCTGACATTTGAACACATAAAACATTTGGTGGGATGGAGGGAGGCCTAATCTAGGCTGTTTACATTGTCTAACTTCTATCAGTTGTACAAACTGTAACTGATTGAGTCTGGTATATGGGCTGTTAAGTCCATTGATAGCCAGTGGTGGTAGCCTCTGGTCTAGAAAAAAAGCCAAAAAAGACTTAGCGGGTAGCTTCGTGGACACTACTTTCCCAAGGGGTGGGGGGTGGGGGTGGAGCTTTTCATTTTAATAGCAGTATCATTCATTCTCACCTTGCACATTCAAGAACCATGGCCCCCTGATAAACCCAGGCAGAACTGCAGTCTCCCTCTATCCTCAGCGTCCTGCAAATCTAGATGAAGGTACAGGAACCGTTTGCTTCAGCAGAGATCAACAAGCCATGGTAACCTCATGAAAAGTCAATTCTCTCTCCCTTCATGGTTCCTGCCACCCTGGGGCCCCAAACAAAGGCAACTCTGATGCCCTATCCTTCTCTTTAAGGGTAAAACAGATGTTTAAATAGTATCCCAATGTCTTTCTTCTATTTCAATAAGTGAAGAGCCCACAGATGGGTTCTAGAAAATTTGGGTGTTAAAATATAGTGTCCAACTTATGGTTATTTATCTAAAAGAATTGAAATCAAGATTTTTAAAATTTAAGTATAGTTCATTTACATTATATTAGCTTCAGGTGTACAACATAGTGGTTCAGTATTTTTATAGATTATACTCCACCTAAAGTTATAAAATATTGGTTATACTACAACCCATAGAATATATCCTTACAGCTTATTTATTTTATACTTAGTAGTTTGTAGCTTTTAATCCCCTACCCCTATGGTGCCTTTCCCCTCTACCTCTCCCCACTGTTATATCTGTATCTGTGAGTCTGTGTTTTGTTATACTCAATCACTTAATTTTTTAGATTCTAAATGTAAGTGATGGCATTATTTGTTTTTCTCTGTCTGACTTCACTAAGCATAATACCTTTTAAGTCTATCCACATTGCTGCAAATGGCAAAATTTCCTTTATGGCTGAATAGTATGCCATTTCTTTTATGGCTGGAATACTATTCATCTATTGATGGATACAGGTTGCTTCCATAACTTGGCTATTGTAAATAATGCTGCTATGAACATTGGGGTGCATGTATCTTCTCAAATTAGTGTTCTTGTTTTCTTTGGATATATACTCAGGAGTGGAACTGCTGGATTATATGGTAGTTCTAACTTTTAGTTTTTTGAGGAACCTCCATTATGTTTTCCGCAGTGGCTGCACCAATTTACATTCCCACCAACAGTGTAGAAGGGTTCTCTTTTCTCCACATCCCACCAACATGTTATTTGTGTTCTCTTTGATAATAGCCATCCTGGCTATTGGTGGTATCTCATTGTGATTTTAATTTGCATTTCTCAGATTTTGCAAATCATATTAGATTTGCATATACAGTTTGGGACCCAGCAAGCACCTAACACTAATTTATTGACATAATTATCACACTTGGACAGAATGGAAGCAGCACTGAATTAAATAAAGACTAAAATTGAAAACTATTCTGGAGACTCCCCTGCTGGTCCAGTGGTAGAGAATCCACCCTGCAATGCAGGGGACGTGGGTTTGATCCCTGGCTGGGGAACTGATATCCCACATGCCGTGGGACAAATAAGCCCGCGTGCCACAACTAGAGAGAAGCTCACGCGCCACAGCAAAGAGCCTGGGCACTGCACCTAAGACCTGATGCAGCCAAAAATAAAATAAATCAATATACAAATAAAATAAATATTAAAAAAAACTATTCTGTTGCTGTTCCTTAATTCTTGCCACTACAGTGCAGTAAATAGTCAAATGTGGTTTATTCATGTAAGTCACATACTATCCCTGGGCATTACTAAAGTATTACGTGTATTGCTGTGATAGTATGCCCTATGGCATGGTGGCTAAGAGCCCAAAATTTGGAGTTAGACATGGGTTCAAATGTCAGCTACATCCCTTCTTGACTGTGACATCCAAGCAAGCTACTCTCTCTGTGCCCTGTTTTTCATCTGTAGCACTGGGCTAATAATTCCTACCTGAAGAATTAGTACAGGCAATGCACGTATTCTGGGGTGTACAGATAGAGTCCAGAGACAAGAAAGGCTTCCAAACAGAATGAGGCATTTCTAGAAAACGAAAACTGTAGCTGGTGGAAATAAAATTCTTACTGGAGTTGATGCCACTTGGGTTTATGAAATGAAAATATCACAACTCCAGACACCTGCTGTTGGTTAAAAAAGACACTGTCACTCCTGGGCCATTCCTATTCCATCCACCATCTGAGAGTAAAAGTTTCTCTTTCATTCTTGAAGAGCAAAATTTCATGCAGATCCCACAGAGCTATGGTGTTTCCCAATGAGACAGGTTATTCTACAGTGAACCCCTTGTCTCGTAACTGTTCTGGTTTTTTTCCATGTCAGAAGAAGTGTCCGGCATTTTTGTTTCTTTAAGTGAATAAGATAGGTTTCACTGAAAAAAAATATGGGGAGATGAAGGAGGGGAGTCCAACACACTCTGGTCAGCCAAGCCCCCTCTGTATCCTAAATTTCCTCTCTCAAAGGCAGTCACTCCAGAACTTCCTCTTTCCAGCTGTCGCATCTCTTCCACCCACCCCCCACCTTGGTCACCACCAACCCCACATAGATTTTCCCCTCCAGGCAGCTGGCTCCCTTTTCTTACATAGAGAAGTTTATTCCTTTCCTGATTTCTCCAGTTGGCATCTTCACCCCTCATCTCCAAGCCTTGGAACTGGTATTCCTTAAATGATTTCAAGCTCAGTGAGAGGCGGCAGGGAGGAGGGTATAAATTTAAGTGTTCCTTTATTATACCTGACTAAAGCCATTTCCCACAGGAGAGAAAAGGGGGCCCCATGTGCTGCTTTAAACAGGAGCCTGTTTAATTAGCTGTGTCTCAGTTTTCATTACTGTACATTCATTCCCTATCGTTTAAGAGCAAAATTGTACTGAGCACACATGTGTAGCTCAGAACATTACAGAACTGGAGGAAGGGACATCTGCTTTTGTTAAATCAAATGTTTTAATTAAATATTTGACTTAGAAGAAACTGTGCTTTCCTCCCTACACCCACAAACCCCTTTCATCACCCTCTGTCCCGTTAATTTTTCCAAAAGGACCTTTTCTTTTCCACTTTGCCCATCTTTAAATAATTAGCACATTCAACGTCTGATCAGCTTTCTTACGTAGGAAAAGTTAATATCCACAAATGTGAAACAGTTTTCATATAGACATAAGACAAGGTTGGAATGAGAAATAGCGAAAAGGGATCCACCACAATTCACGCGAACGCTCACCTCTTACAAGAGACCATTTGTTATTACAGATGTGAATTCTACTCGCTTTCCTTGACTCATAGGACAGACTGGGTCCCATAAAGCGATTGAAAAGTTAAGAGTAGAAGTTCTTGGCAGCAGGGTCCTTTAGGGCGACAGGCGGGCAAAGGGACTGGAGTGGCAAAATGAGCTACATTTTTTCATGACTTCCTTTCATTTGTCTTTCCTTATTCTGCTTTTGCCTTTTGATAACCATATCAAGAGAAAGACCATGAGGTTACAAGCATTATCGTCTTCACGTGACCCTTTTATTTCTTCCTTTTTCCATCAAGATCTATCAGCACTGCAGTAAAGAGTCAAAGACCTGGCCTTCCCCTTATATTTCATTTGTACCTCGAGTGCTTGCGCACAGAATACAAATTCAGTATAAAACCACTGGATGGATAAACGAATGGGTAAATCTTCCCATCCACAAAGACCTTACAAAACACCGCACTGTGAGAATGGAAAATATAACACAGAAAGGATGTGTGTATGACAAGTCACTGTCTAAAGGGAAAACTCCAAGCTCTGAGTGGGCAGAAATCAAGGAGGGATCATAAAAAGCTGGAATAACCAGGAAAGACCTTACGGGACACCCTGAAGCAGAAGTAGTTTGCAGGAAAGTGAGAACAGAATGGGAAGGGGATTCCACAGGGAGGAGCCAGCCCTGAGCACATGGGCGGACCCACAGGGCCACAGAATGGTCAAAGCAGCCCCAATAGGTTATCTTGCCCAATAGTAGCAGGACCCCAAGACCATGGGGCGGGGGGAGGATATATGATGGTCAGTTTCCAACTCCAAATCAGACCATGTGGTCTGACAAAATGAAAGACTGTACAGCCAAATGGTAAAGAGCTTGGAATTGAAGTCAGACAGACTTGAGATCAGAACCTGGCTTCACATTCACAGGCTCCCTGGCCTCAGACAACTTGCTAAACCATCTGGAATCACAACATGAAGCGATAGGGTCATTGTGGGGACCCAGGGAGAGAATTAAATGGTACTCACATGCTCCAAGGAACACAATACTCAGTTGTCAGCTATTATTATGCACTGAAGATGAACAGGACAAAATATTTAGTTTAAAACTATGCTAGGCAAAATCCAGGGTGTGTGGGCACCACAGCCAATCACTAACCACTCACTCAGAAGGTCCTGGAATGACCACTGGGAGAAAAGCAGCCTCAAAAATCAAGGCGCAGAATATAGTCCCTGCGGCTTGGAACTCTTCTCTCAGAAGCTGAAGGAACGGGAGAAGCTCAGTGTTGCAAGGATTCATCAATTCATGTCAACTAGGCCCTTCAGGTCCTTGGCTAAAACATTTTTATAAATAAAATTTTTATTACTTCTGAAACAATCTTTCTCCCCTACCCTGTGAAGAGGCAGAATCTGACCTTTGCAGATAATGATGTTCATTTCTCCGTAAAACATCTGACTTAAATGGAGTCTTTGGCTTTCTCTAGCGAGCATATCTCCCTGCTTCAAAACAAGGTTTTGTTCATCTTTAAGTATTTACAGAATTATCTACTAAGTAATTCTACGTTCCTACATTGCTGTTAAATTCAACAAGAACACAAAATGAAATTAGCATCCGTCTCCTACTACAAAGTTGTTGCCTTTTTGTTCCAACCCAGAAAACTCTTATCTTTTATAAAGATACATACCAATTTTATTTTAGGAGAAAGAGAACCTCTTATCCTTGTGAAAATACTGAAGACTGAGCAAATACATCATCAGATAAAACAGATCAAACACAGTTCAAACATCAGAAAGGGGATCTGAGGTAGCACCTGGAGCCTGGGCAGATGTCAAAAGTTCTACCCTGGGACTTCCCTGGTGGTCCAGTGGTTAAGAATCCACCTTCCAACGCAGGGGACGCATGTTGCATCCCTGGTGGGGGAACTGAGATCCTATATGCCATGGGGCAACTAAGATTGTGTGTCGCAGCAACTACTGAGCCTACATGCCACAGCTAGAGAGCCCACGTGCTGCAACTACAGAGAAGCCCGTGTGCCACAACTAAGACCCGATGCAGCAAAATTAAGTAATTTTTTTTTAAAGTTCTATCCTGACTTCCTCAGGCTAAAAGGTCTTCATTGTCTCCAGGCCTCGGTTTCCACATCCAAAGAGGAAGCACTTTGCAGGGCTATAAAGAGATGAAGTGGAAAGCCTGGCACTCAATACCCATGACCGATGATACTGTTATCTATTACTTTTTTAAAAAGTCAAAGTAGGGAAAGATCTCTCCCATTTCTCTCTGATAGTTTATCCCATCTTGGGCAGGCTGATGAGGAAAGATCCAAGGGAAACAAAGAGGCAGAAGGAACAGGAAAGCTTATCCAAACAGGGCCCCTCTTTACTCCAGGAAGAGGTTCAGGGCTACAGGGCCCAACAAAGCCAAAAGGGTTACTGGACAGAGCCACGGTCCCAGCCAGACAGGAGCTGCTCTTCTTCTTCATACACTTGGGGGTGGAGACGCGAAACAGATACCCAGTAAAAAGCAAAAGAGGGTCTCAAACTGACCCTTTTCTCCATAGACCACTCTACCAGAACAGATGTAAAAATCAGCAATTTCACTACTCCCTCGATCGAAACTAACACGCATCCTAAGTACCTGGTTACAATTACCTGTTTTTAGGAGTTAATTCCTCTTCATCTACTTTTACAACAGAAAAACATCAATTCCACAATGTCAACTGACTGTTAACTTATGCTCATTAATAGATATGGGCGATTTCATAAAGAAACAATTTCCACTGTTGATCACTGCTTCAATAGGTATTTGCACCAACAGCCAATTTGAACTACTGTTCACGATGCTAGTTTTGACATGCACGAGACCAGCACTCCTGATCCTTCGAAATACAACTGCGTGTTGCCGATTTTTGTCGGCTTGGCATTAAATGTATTTTGAAGATATATTCCAGGTCTTTCAAAATGTATTCCCTCTTTGTCAGCTATTGGTAAGTAGCCACTCAGGACATCTCACCTGCAGCACAGAAGCTGGTAGCCCTACCCCATGTGAGGCAAACTGAGTAGAAATAGAGAAAAAGGAGGTCTCTGGCAGTGATCTGAGCTTTGGTCTTTTTGATAAACATATTCTGGAACATGTGACAGGTAAGAGCTAAACTTTTTAAGGACAATAAAGCCTCCAGGTGGAAATGTGCAATCTTAAAAACAAAACAACAACAACAACAAAACCCAAACAAAAAACAAACAAAACAAGCTCATAGATACAGAGAACAGATCTGTGGTTACCAGAGGCAGGGGTGGGAGGTGGGCAAAATGGGTGAAGGAGGTCCAAGGTGTGAATGGGGCTCTAGCACAGACTGAGAGGAGCTTCTCGCTGCCAAGAAAAGACGTGAAGGGCTTCGCATGAAGGAAGCATAGCTCAAACTGACTTGAAGGACAAAAAAAAGTGGTCCAGGTGGATGCGAGGAAGGGGGTGGGGTGGGTAGTGGCAGTGGAAAGCACGCCCTGTGCTAGCCCTTCATCCCTGAGCATCCCGTTCGCTGGCCGTGGTGGGTAACCACCCAATAGCTATTTCCTGATTGTCTCTCACAGGCTAAGACCTTGCTGGGAAACCAGAGGCCTAAGGAAAGCGGGGAGCCTCTTCGACCTCATGCTTTCAGGGACCCGTGCCCTCCCTCTCACCCCAGTGACACGTTTCTAGGTGGGTAATGAAGCAGGACACCCCCAGAGAGTTAAGATGCACGTGGGTTGTCATCAGAGAGGAAAAGCCAGAGAAAGGCTCAATTGTCCTGGCACTAACTGGACCACTGCCCAGCAAGGCAGCTTTGGGACAGCCTGCCTTCCTCCTGGCAGTTTCTATGGGAAAAGGTGAAGGTAGAAGTGACCTGCTCCCCTTGAAAACTTCCTAGGCCAGGCCCCCAGGAAACTGGGGTTCTTAGCTAAGGCCAAGAACCAGAATGTTTGAATTTTCCAGCTATATCTTGCTGCCCTAAGCAAGTTACCCTCCCAAGGAACCGGGATCATCTCGACTTCTACTATGCTTTGGGATAAACTCCAATGTACCCCAAACTCAACGCTGAACAAGCATAGTTTTCTTAGTATGGATAATACAACTTAATCCTTAACTGTTCAGTAACTGTTTCAGGAAAATGCTTTGCAGCACTCTTGGAGGGAAGATCACACTCATGTGTCTCATGCAGGCTCCGTGACAGACCTTAAAACCATCAGAACGCCCCAAACTTGGTTTTTCAGTTGCTTAGGATGAAATTCCTCAGATGTGACAGAGAGGGACACAGTGACCCTTCAGGGAAAGCACAAGGCATCTGTGATGAGGAAAGTGACCACACAGCCAACCACAAGCTGCACCTATGAAATGCCAACTTCTTACATGCTTTTCTTCTGTTTTTGTTTATAAATCAGACTTTGTTTTAATTATCTCCAACCCAACAAGACTGTTATGACATCCCATTACAAACTGTCTTCAAATAAAGTAGTAAACATGACTTTCATCTTCAAAGATAACATCCATATGTAAACCCCTATCACCTTCGGGCCCTGTCTTGGAGCCGGCTAAGTATCTGTAAATCATGCATCTCTATGGGCTACAGGGTGACATAAACATTGGACGGGTGTCAAGAAACACATCAAAATCTCTGTGGGCTGTATTTTATCTTGGATCGTTTGTCACTCTGGCTGTTTCATAACGAAAAGAAAACCCAATTAAAGCTTTTTATCCAAGAAATCTGACTTTTGAGCATCACAGTTTTCTTAATCAAGACAGGTTAACCTTACGTTTATAAACATGAATGCTAGTTCTCTCACTTTACATTTTATCAGCTGCTCAGAAAGGCCCTTTTCAATGGACATCCACAGTCTAAATGGAAACCCATAAGCACACTCATTGCATCAGACTGATGAAGGGAAAGAATGGTACTTACTCTTGAAGACAACTGTTAACCCAAAAACCCTGTCCAGGGAGTTCCCTGGTGGCGCAGTGGTTAAGAATCCGCCTACAGGGACACGGGCTCGATCCCTGGTCTGGGAAGATCCTACATGCCATGGAGCAACTAAGCCTGAGACCCACAACTATTGAGCCCACGTGCTGCAACTACTGAAGGCCTCGTGCCTAGACCCCGTGCTCTGCAACACCAGAAGCCACCACACCACAACGAACGGTAGCCCCCTGCTCGCCACAACTAGAGAAAAGCCCATGTGCAGCAATGAAGATCCAACATAGCCAAGAAGTAAATTTTTTAAAAAGCCTGTCCAGTACATGTGGAAATGTGCAGTAGTTTTGCCGTTGAATATTTAGTCCTCTAATTTTGCATAGTTTTGGCTGATATTTATATAAGAAAATACCAATCAGTACTGTGGACCATGGTTCATAGGCTCACATATGACATTGAGATCCTCCTCTTAACATCCAGTATCTGACCATCTTCGAACAAACTAAAGGATGGATTATTACACAGATGCAGATGCACTGCAATGGAGACTTACCGCCATTTTATAATACTGTTCAGTTGGCAAAATCATTCCAAATTTCAAGTAACTGACAAACAATGAACTATGGGGCGCAACTCATTTATTACTTGGGGACTGCCTGTGAAAACAAAACTGAGGCAGGACTGCTCCAGTTCTACAGAGCAACCTAAACAAAGAGGAAGATGGCATAGTTGGACGTCAATATTCATTCTTCTCCTCGTTTCTTTCATTGCCCTCCTTCTGTGCCCTTCAGCTGTCCTTGTCAGCCTAGATTTCATCCCAGAGCTCGAGCCTGGGAGCTAATGCAGCACAGTGGTTAAACACAGGTTCTAGCACCTACCTATGTTCAGATTCCAACCACTTACTGGGTGACACTAACAATGTTATTCATCTCTTCAAGCCTCAGGTTGTTGGTTTACCATATACAACATGGGGATAACAAAGGCATGTATGTGAGGCACTGATATTAACGATTAAAAAGAAATGTCTAACAAGCTACTCAGTAGTGTTTGACTCATGAGTACTTAATAAGCATTGGCTGGTATCATTGTGCTATTTACAAAACTTTTCCTAGCTGTTTTGTTTTGTTTTGTTTTTTGTTGTTGTTGTTTTTACTTCTTATAGGTCACACTACAATGAACTTTGTGTTCCAGACCCCCCAGAGCCCTACTTCCTGCTTGTGCTAAATACAGACTATTTAACAGACAAGCCAAAGGGTTAAAAGGGAGACAAAATGACTTAGTGTTATTCCTACCAAGGACTATCTTTGCATTTCTGAGAGGAGTTCCCATCTATCTCTGCTGCCTTCTTAAGAGATACGTTCCACGGAAAGCATAGGAATAAGGCCTGATTTTAATTTTATATCAGCAAGGGAATGATGTGGGGAAGATTCTTTGTCTAAAGTTAAAATTTGTCAACTTTTAAAATTTGTCAAAATTTGTCAAGAAAGGTAAGGATTTCTGAGCAGAAACTTTGAAGACTGAACTGTGAACATTTCAAATGGAGCTTTAATATAAATAAGGTGTTTGCCGTGGATGGATGAGAGAGCACTTATCTGATCCCTAGAGAACCCCAGGCTTTGCTGCCGTAAGGCCCAAAGACTTAGGCCAATGTGCCCATTCATTCATTCATTCATTCATTCACTTTCCAGTTTGTTCATGCATTTGTGTTTTGAATGACTATTCAGCATCCCCTGTGAATCAGACACCATCTGATCTGGCTACCAGGATATAAAGTTTATATATTTTTAAAAATGCCTTTTAAGTCATTGACACTTGAGGTGAACAGCATCAAGTATCCTTATAGAGAAGCTCAGAGGATGAATGTCGAATTCAGATGGAAGGCTGGGTTTTAGTGGGGGAGTTTTCAGGGGGGCCTCTACCACAGGACTGGTTAACAGAACTTTCTATGATGTTGGACATATTCTACTGCTCTGATGTCCAATATGGGGGCCACTATGTGGCTACTGCATCCTTGACATGTGGTTAGTGTGTTTAGGAATGGAATTTCTTAAATATATATAACTTTAATTAACTTAAATTTAAATAGCCACAGGTGGCTTGTGGCTACTCTACTGGACAGTGCAGCTCTTGAGGAAGTGATGCTGAATGACACTTGTAAGACAATTAGAAGTTTATCCAGATCGGTGGTGGATAAAGGAAAGGTATCCACAGAGGTACAGTGGCAGAAACATCCTCAGCTTCCTGGCCTCTCGCTTTACACATTTATCCACATGCTCAGTCTCTTCCTTCTGCTATTCCTCCCCAGTGGGACAGAAATCGTTTCCCTTCCCCAGAGCTGACCCTTCCACTTTTGTTTTGGATTCCATTCCTTCCCATGCACCAATTCAATTACCTCCCCTCTTGTTTATCAGCAAGTTTTCCTTCTACACTGGCTCTTTCCCCTTTGGCACATAAACTTGTTTATGCTTCTCTTATGTTCAAAACAAAACTCTCCTCGACCCTGCTATTACTCTCTTGCTGCCATCTGTTTCGGGCCCAGCCTAATCTCTTGAAACACGAGTCCACATCTGTTATTTCCTTTCTTTCATTATCCAGCCTTTGCTGATTCATAACCTGGTTCCTATCCCTACCTTTCCACCGACATGGCTCTCCAGAAGGTCACCGATGCTAGATCCAACAGACTTGAGTTCTTGCCTAACTTGACTTTTGTCACTTCTGGTCTGTTGATCAATTCCTCCTTCTTCAAACTTCTCCCTCTGTCTTCAGGACAGTACTTTTCTCTCTCTTTTTTAGGCCTCTACCCTTCACAGTGCTTTGCAGGCTCCTCTAAGTGTTCTGATGGGTTTTGCCTTCAGCCATTTCCCCTTCTCACTGTCCACACTCCTTTCTTGGAGCCGCATCTACTTCCATGGCTTCATCCAACATTCACATGCCAGTGACTCCCAGAACTCTACCTCTAGCTCACATCCCTCTCCTGTTCCCCAGACTCATATATACAGTTGCTTACTCAACATCACAGGTCTCTCAAATTCAACAAGTCCAAACCTCATGGCCATTAAAATGGTTCCCTCCTAGGAATTTCATGTTAGAGAACGGTTCCATTATTCATTACAGACCAAAGCCAGACAGAAATCTTATCTCCTCCACATCTGGTCCACCAAGTACTATAGGTTCTATCTTCTTACCCCTTCTTAAATCTTTCTACTTCTCTCAATCCCTACTGCCACTGTTGAGTCAAGGACTTCATACTTTTCTGGCCTAGTTTACTCTGAAAGTATCTTTACCTCATATCCGTTTTACCCTCCTGCAATCTATTCCTCATGTGATCAGATTTGATTATTTGACTAAATTTGCAAAGACATTTTCTGAGAGGGTCTATTCCTCTTCTAAAATAAATATTACCAAAGGAATAAGTTTTCCAAATCATAAGCTACACCAGAAAAATCTACCCACAACAGCCAATGATCAGTTATGGGGGACAGTATTTCAACATGATTGGACAAGAGAAAGATTCCCATTTACTACCAAGACAACATGAATGAGACCTTTCTGCCCCAACCATTACTCTGGACGTTGGTATATTCATGCAAGAGGATTTCATAGAAAAGTGAAGATGGGTTAACCAGAACTACCTAGGTCAGCACAAATATGCACACAAACCTAATACTGAGCATGAGAAAACTCATACAAGGACAAACAAAAATACTTCACTTATGTGAGGCTTAAAAACATGAAAAATATGTCGCTTAGGGGATACTTACGTAAAAGCAATAAAAGTATAAGGAAATATATGGGAACAACAAATACTAAGTTTAGAATAGCGGCGAAATCTGGCTGGCATAGAGAGGGCTGAAATTAGGGAGGGATGGCCAAGGGGTGTCTCAACTTTCTGAAATGCCTGATCCAAGGATGTTGGATTCAATGACATTTATTACATGTTTATACTTTTTTGTATGTATTAAATACTATTTAATAAATTGTTTAAAAGTAATTTCTAAGGGAAGATCTTTTTACACAAAGACATCTACCATTGTTCTAAGCTCTGCTTCTCCCCAGTCCTTCCTTCCCACAAAGCCACCCTGTAATCATGTTAGAGACCAACATGCCACCAGAACAGAAAGGGCTGCTAGACTCCAGCCAAGGGAAATCTTATCCTCCAGCAGTATGTGGTAAAACAAAACTTCAGAACAATAAAAGATTTTGGAATCCCCCAGAGGTGGTCTAAGGTGCTTTAAGGGGACGGTTGGAGTGTTCCTTTTCAGAGGACTTTTGTTTTATGCACTTACATAACTGCACTTGTCTGACCTGTCTTTGAAGCGGGAAGGAAGCACTGGCACCCGTAGCCATTTCCCGAGAGGGCGCCAAAGCTCACTCAGACAATAACCTACCATCCCCTAGGTGGTCACATGATCTGAGCCGAGCCTCAGACAGAGACCAAGGTGACCAGGTGCATTCTCTGCAGCGCCAGAGAGCAGACTGCCCTTCAGCACACAGCCCCTCCCTTCCCTACCAAAGCCCCTGGGGATTCATGGGCTGCCAGCACGGCAAGCACAACCCAAAATGCCCCTCTGTGAACAATTAATTTTAAGATGCCCCCAACCCAACGCCTTTTAAATCAGGTGCCCTCAGCTCTCTGAATTGCTTTCACTGTGTAGGTCTCATGCTTTAGCACAAGAACGTGAAGACAGAAACTGTCTGCAGTACCATGCTTTTTTCAAAGAATTAGAAGGTCACCACACCTGGCAGCTACTGAGACATCAACTGGCAGATCTCCCAGTTGGTGCTGGCTCCCCCGGCGTGAGAATAACAGAGTCTTGAGCTGTGTTCAGACATCACACGGCATCGATGCATATCCTCTGTGATTTCTTAGGTCTTACTGAGCTGGTGCACTCAACATCTACACCTGCTTCCGGCTGAGGACTAGCAAGTTTTCCAGTCAGGATTAGTCAGTGATAACGAAAGGAAAGGACCCCTAGGACACCTGTTTGTAGGTAGCCTTTCTTTCTGACCCTCTGTACACAGATCATAAAGAAAAGCACAGCAACCAAGATTTTTCAGAAAACAGAGAGACCACAATTGAAAACCCTTTTTAGGAGAAACCCACACTTGGGCAAAGCAGAGGGTTTGTAAAAAAGCATTTCTCTGTTTACTGAAAGCAGAAAACTGGCATGTCTAACACTGAACTAAAGGCTTCAAAACTGAGCCTGAGGCTTAAATACAAAGTTCAGGTTGATGTATATATTGGTTAAAGTTTATAATCACTGAGGAAACAGATGTCAATACCTAAAAGATTTTAGGAGCAGGATGAGGTCCATCTCGTTTGCTGGCTAGAAGCTATTCAGTCTGCACACTTTTGAGCCCTGCTTGGATGTGAGACTGCTGGGACTTTACAAGATTATTCACACTCTGGAGTCAGTGGATACCCCTGCTAAGAGTTTCTGGAATCCAGGGTCAAAGCAGCAAGCCTACAGGGCAAGCTTGAAAGATGGTTTCTTAATCAACAAGTCTTTGCTCACCTTTGAATGGGTTAAAAGTGACTGGGACAAATCCCAAAATGTCAAATAAGAGCTTAATCCTTTGGCAGAAGTACCGACTCTCCATGCTCCCTAACCCTCTCTCCAGCCAGCGATGTGATGGCAGCTTGGAACCATGTGCTCCGGAGAGGACCCCAACCTCTGATCTTCTCCAGGGCAGCAGAACAGGCAACAGCAACTCCAGGGCTACCAGAGAGGAGCACAGGTGCCACTCCAGCTGCCCTACCCTCCCTCTGGGCTCCTCAGAGGAGAGGAGCATCTCTGGCTGGAGCTGGTGCCAATTCCCTTCTTCCCTGGAAGGTGGAAGCTTTCTGGACCACTGGTTTCACCAAAACAACGAGTATTTATGGGGCTTTGTTATTTGCCAGGCGCTGGGCTAAAAAGCTGCATAAACTGAGACTTGGACAGTCTAAATAAATTAGCCAAGTTCACACAGCTAAGAAAGTAATGAAGCCAAGATGGGACCCACAACATTCTGAAGCCTAAGTTCATGCTGTGCTATGGGAACCATCTGACATAAGTGGTCTTAAAAATAGGGGCCATCTTTTCCTTTTTCACTCTTTCCTTTAAGCCTGTCTATGAGATGGCTGGCTGGAACTAAGATGTGAGGAATAGAGAGAGGTCTTCCTAACCAGAGCAGGAATTAAGACTTATACACACAAAGAATCAGAGACTGTGATGAAAAGGCATATAATTAACTGCTAAATTGCACGGTATGGATTTTACACCCTAAAGGAATTCAGAGGAGACAGACCTCAAGGAAGCTCCCGGATCCAGGGCTTGAAGTGGGGGATGGAGTGGACCTGTACCTCAGGGGCCAGGACCACAGGGGAGACAGAAGGGATGCGTGGGCACCTGTGTGTCCATAGGTGTGTGTGCGCCTGTGTGCACGAGGATAACTACACGGCCACACAGCGGCTGGCAAGGCACAGGGATCATTTGTCACCAGGTAAGCAGTGTCAACATGCAAACTGTAAAGTATATTTTATGTCAACACATGCTTTGTCCTCTTGAGAGTGGTTTCTGTATACAGAAAATCATCCAAAAGTTACTTTTTAGTTTTTATTAATTTCAAAAATACTCAATGTATTAAAATTTACAAATCCAAATCCTTTAAGAATTGAAGCTCAATGTATAAATCTATATGAGCACATTTCGCTATTATTTTTAAGGGTGGCTTCACAAATTATACTCAGTGTTTTAAACTGCATTTGGAAATTTTCAATGACTTATTTTTTACAGAATACTTCAATGTCTAACAACTTAATCTTGGAATTTTAGTTTTAAAATACCACTGTGCTTTTTTTTTTTAATTGAAATATAGGTTATTTACAATGTTGTTAGTTTCTGGTGTAAAGTGATTCAGTTATGCATATATATATTCTTTTTCATATTCTCTTCCATTATGGTTTACTACAAGATATTATAGTTCCCTGTGCCATACAGTGGGACCTTGTTTATTTTATATATAGTAGTTTGTATCTCCTAATCCCAAACTCCTAACTTCTCCCTCCAAGAGTACCTTTCCCCTTTAGTAATCATAGTTTGTTTTCTATGTCTGAGTCTATTTCTGTTTCCCAAATAAGTTCATTTGTGTCATATTTTAGATTCCACTTATGTGTAAGTGAAATGTAAAATATCACATCACGTAAGTGATATTATACAGTATTTGTCTTTCTGACTTACTTCACTTAGAATGATAATCTCTAGGTCTACCATGTTGCTGCAAATAGCATTATTTCATTCTTTTTTATGGCTGAGTAATATTCCATTGTATATATGTACCACATCTTCTTTATCCATTCATCTGTTGGTGGACATTTAGGTTGCTTCCATGTCTTGGCTATTGTGAATAGTGCTGCTATGAACATTAGGGTGCATGTGTCTTTTCAAATTAAGAGTTCTCTCCAGATATATGCCCAGGAGTGGGATTGCTGAATCATATAACACCTTTATTTTTAGTTGTTTTGAGGAACCTCCATAATTCCATAGTGGCTGCACCAATCTACACTCTCACCAACAGTGTAGGAAGGTTCCCCTTTCCCCATACTCTCTCCAGCACTTGCTATTTGCAGACGTTTTAATGCTGGCCATTCTGACCAGTACGAGGTGGTACCTCATTGCAGTTTTGATTTGCATTTCTCTAGCGATGTTAAGCAGCTTTTCATGTGCCTGTTGGCCATCTGTATATCTTATTTGGAGAAATGTCTATTTAGGTCTTCCACCCCTTTACTTGATTGGGTTTTGTCATTGTTGTTGTTATTGAGTTGCATGAGCTGTTTGTATATTTTGGAAATTAAGCCCTTGTTGGTCACATTGTTTGGAAATATCTTCTCCCAGTCCGTAGGCTTTTTGTTTTGTTTATGGTTTCCTTCACCGTGTACAAGCTTATGTTTGATTAGGTCCCATTTGTTCATTTTTGCTTTTCTTTTTCTATTGCCTTGGGAGACTGACCTAAGAAAATATTGCTATGATTTTTGTCAGAGAATGCCTTGCCTGTGTTTTCTTCTAGAAGACTTATAGTGTCGTGTCTTATATTTAAGTCTTTAAGCCATTTTGAGTTTATTTTTGTGTATGTTGCGAGGGTATGTTCTAACTTCATTGATTTGCATGCAGCTGTCCAGCTTTCCCAACACCATTTGTTGAAAAGACTGTCTTTTCTCCATTGTATATTCTTGTGCCCTTTGTCAAAGAAAAATTGACTGTAGGTGTGTGGATTTCTGGGCTCTCTATTCTGTTCCATTGATCCATATGTCTATTTTTGTGCCAATACCATGCTGTTTTGATTGCTTTAGCTTTGTAGTATTGTCTGAAGCCTGGGAGGGTTATAGCTCCAGCTTTGTTCTTTTTCCTCAGGACTGCTTTGGCAATTCTGGGTCTTTAGTGGTTCTACATAAATTTTAGAATTATTTATTCTAGTTCTGTTAAAAATGTCATGGGTACTTTGATAGGGATTGCATTAAATCTGTAGATTGCTTTGGGTAGTATGGCCATTTTAACAATATTGATTCTTCCAATCCAAGAGCAGGGACATCTTTCCATTTCTTTGAATCATCTTCAATTTCCTTTACTATGATTTTTTTTTTGTACAGGATTTAATGCAAATAATAGTGTTTTACATCAGCTGCAAATAATACCAAGGAAGGATAGAAAATGGAGTGGGAAAGAGAGGCCTAGAGTTTAAGGATATGAAGAAATAAGGACCCGAGGAGGTGGTTAAAGACTTCTGTAACATATTTTCACACACTATGATTGGTTCTTAATGTCTCTTATGTTCCTATACTTGTAAACAGAAGTTCAAACCTCTTACTCAATTGCTATTTTAAATTTAAGCACAAGGATGTTTGCTCTCATGGGCAACATTTTCATTAAATTTAAATATCACTAATATTTAAAATAACAGATGTACACAGATTGGTCTTTAACCAAAAAAATAAGTGCTTGATTTACTTTATCATTTTTCTTAACTTAGTCTTCACTTAAATTTAAAACACACAATCCACTAAAGAAAAAATCATGCTTTCCCAAATACTTGCCAAGCTGCCTTCTTAAACTAATTTTAGGGGATTTTTTCTGAGCTGGCTGGGTTTGCACATTGACTAGATCTGGAGCAGCAGACAGCCAAGGCGAATTTTTCAACACCCTGTGTTATGGTTGTTATATTAACGCAATTCAGAAAAATATTAGTCTCAATCCACATCCCTAGCACTTAGCAGAGGTTACCAATTTCTCAGTCCAAACACTGGGATTGTAGCTAACCTCCTTGAAGCCTAGTTGGAGTTTCATTTCTTTGGCTCTTAACCCATCTCAAGGCTTTGTTGACCTCTGTGGTCACAGTTCTAAAGTTAAGCTGATGACACAGGTCTTCCGACTTCCACTAATTTGGCATAAAATGGGTTGACATTATCCCACCTACATGTCTCAGGATTGACTTCAGGACAAATGTTAAAATGTGAGAAAGAACTGTGTGCCAATCACAACTCATTAGGCTCCCCACACCTCCGCCCCAAACCCTACCACACCCCAGTTCTTTGCTGACGGCACATCCAGTTGTCCAAAGCCAGAAACCCACATCTTCCGTCATTCCTTGCTTGACTCACACTTAGCACACCCAATTACAAATGCCGGACAACCAACTTCCTTTACTCTTCTCCACTCACTCTATGACGGAGACCAGAACCTCACCACGCCTTGATCAGAAGACACCCACAGCTCGGCATCCTACCCAGTCTGCCTTGTACATTTCCTCCACTTCACCAAAGTGACCTTTGGAACACACGGTTCTGATGGTATCAAGTCCTGGGATGTAAAACCTGGAATAGTTTCCTATTATCTACAGGGTCTTCCCTAAGGATTTACAAGGCTGTTCAAAGCTTTACTGCCAGCATTGTTCCCTGGCAGAACCCCTTGCTACTCTTTGTTCCCTGACACCATGCTCATCATCCATGCTCTGCACTCTGGTCCAGCCAATTCCTCCTGAATAGAACTGCCTTCACTCTGTCCGCTCAGATGCCATTCCTCATTCCAAGGTCATTCCCAATGTCATCTGCACTGATCAGCTGTTAGAAACAAGTTGATCACCCCCTCTTATGTGTGTTTCCACTGCATGGTATACATCTGGACTGTACTAAGCTATAGTTAATTTTCACTTTATTTCCTAAATAGGTTGTGAACGTAGAGCCAGGAGCTGTTTTATTCTTTACCAACACAGTACTTGGCATGCTATTGATTTAACCTGATGCCTTCTTCCATAAAGTATACGAGGTTATTCTTGGCACGAAGTAGGTGCTAAATAAGTGTTCTCCCACACCCCACACAGACAGCACCCTGGAAGGCAAGACCCATGTGGGAACTCTGTTTTGTTTACTGACACAGCTAGATCAGTGCACACAGTAGGCACTCAATATTTGGAGGAGGAAAGAGAACAAGAAAGATGAAAGTAGACAAGTTCCTTTAGAAGAAAAAGGATACTTTCCAAGGGGGCTATTATAGAAAAGGTTACTTAAGGGGGGAAAAAAAGCCTGCTACCATGGCCATACTGAGATCAAGAGAAATTCTAAAGGCGTCACAGAAGCCAGAGCAACCGAGCCCTGCTGTGCTCCTATAACAAGGTACAGGTCACATGAATGGGTGGCCTGGCCTCCTTTCAGCTACCACACACCCACTGCATCCCTCCTGACGCACCTGAGGGTCAGTGGGATATGAGCTCTCAAGGACCCTGGGACCTGTGCAGTGTGCGCAGCCCTGCCAGACAAGGCTGTGTCTGGGGTCTGTGCAGGGGAGCGTGTGATATTGGGCAGAGGGAGGAAGGGAGATGAAGAAATGACAGATATGGGGAATGCTTGTTTTAAATGAAAAGCTGGCCAACATGGGGAAAGAAAACACCAAGGGGAGCCACAGGAGGCCCTGGAAAACGATGGTGAAAAGATTTATGTTAACCAAATGTGGTTAATACAAACTCTGAGGTAAGAAACGTCAGGTTAAGTGGCATTATCTAAAATATTTGGCACGTTGGATCAGTTCCCAGTCTAGGTATTAAGAACATGACGAAGCAGAAGAGCTGCCGCTTTCCTTTCTCCTTTGGGATGCTAGCTCCCCAGGGAGGAAACGGGTCCCCTGGGCTACGGGGAGGCAGTGCCACCCTGGCTAGAGCTCGCCTCTTGTGAAAATCCCTCAGAGACTTGGTGTCAAACCCATTCCTTCAGTCCAGGCTCCTCCAAGGGCCCCGTCACCTTCATCTCTCTCCCATCGGCAGCAGAAGCTTGGCGCATGGGCAAGAGAGTATTAAGATTGGAGGGGTTCCAGAATTAAACAAGTTGCGTTACATTTCCCAGAATCTCATTCTTACTGTAACAACCAAGGAATTTCACACAGTGGCCACAGTGTGATGACTGGATTGCCAAATTTCACTTGAAAGTCCACTCAGATGGAAGCCTTTGTTTTTTATCCTAACGCTGCCATGGACTAATTGGGTAATGCCGGGTAAGACGGTTCATCACCTCTGCTAAGTGAAAATAATATTGTCTGTCTTCTCTGCCTCACAGGGTTGATGGGAAGCCACTGGTTCTCAACCTTGGCTGCACAAATCTCGTTGTCCAGGTTTCACCCCAGACCATTACACCAGGATCTCTGGGAGCGGAACCCAAGCATCAGTGTTCTTAAAAGCTTCCCAGGGGATTCTAATGAGCAGCTAAAGTTAGGAACCACTGCACCATAGGATTTTCATTACCACGATAGAGGAACTGATGCTCAATGTAATCACTAGATTGTGGCTTCATGTGATCTGGAGGATTGAAAATCATTCTGCAATCTCCTTAGAAACAGGAACCATATGTTACTTTCACGTTTCCCATCGCTCCCTGCACACTGTCAGCATTCAGTAACTCCTCTGATGTCTAAGGGAATTTTGAAATGCTTGCAGATTTTAGTCTGAGATTCTTTGTTCGGCAAAACCACCTTGGAAGATGGCACCTGCGTTATCAAAGTCTAGACTACGGCCACGGCATCATCTGAAAAGATAATCCTTAGCCCAACGGTCAGCTGCCGAGAAAAACAACAGGAAACATGTGAACAGCGTTTTTATTTAAAATAGAAATGCAATTTTCCATCAGAGGGGTGACTGTCTGTCTTTGGGCAAGAGCAGGTCACAGGGCAGGAGGTGGAATGAGGAGGTAAACACCACTCGGGCACTTTTCAGAGATTTTCCCCAGTGGGTTGAAAGCAATGCCCCTGCTGCCCTGGCTGGCCTCCGACTCAGACCTTTCCCTGGAGAACTATACCATCAGGTTTTTCATTTTAAGTTCGTAAGGCATCGCGTTAACAGAAATATTTTTCAAGACAATACTTCTCTGACCTGGGAATTATTAAGCTCAAACCTGAGCTGTGCTGACCTCGAGGTCTCCACAGCTGCAAATGGCTCCTATTTGATCGATCACCCCCAGCCCCCACTGAAAAGAACAAGGCACAGTGCCTGAACTAATCAAGTCAGTGTGCACCGTGCAGGATTAATTGGACACTCAAATTAACTGATGTATCATACAACTCACCTCAAAGGAAGATTTGTATCAGTAGAGCTAGGATCCATTTATCTTTAAGAGTTAAGTCAAAATCTGAGAAATCTATGATAGATAGCCAATTTGAACTAGCTGTACTTGTGTATGAAAGTCAAACAGGGACTTCTCTGGTGGCACAGTGGTTAAGAATCTGCCTGCCAATGCAGGGGACACAGGTTCAATGGATCCCTGGTCCGGGAAGATCCCACATGCCTCGGAGCAACTAAGCCCATGTGCAGCAACTACTAAAGCTCGCACTCCTAGAGCCTGTGCTCCACAACAAGAGAAGCCACCGCAATGAGAAGCCCACGCACCACAACAAAGAGTAGGCCCCACTCACTGCAACTAGAGAAAGCCCATGTGCAGAAACAAAGACCCAATGCAGCCAATAAATAAATTAAAAAAAAATTTTTTTTAAATAAAAGTTAAACGTCCCCATAACTATTATTTTTTATATTAGTTTTGTGGTGGTTTGTGTACAATACAAAGATGTAAAATTTGGAGCAATCCAAGATACCCTCCTAAGAAAGGTCATCCTTTGGAACAAAACCAAAGGGCCACTCAAAGGTGTCTGTCTCTACTTAGGATGAAAGAAAGTACTCAAATTTATTATGATGTGCTTGTGAACTACCCAGATTTCTTTTAAGTGATAGTTTTTTAATTACTTGATTTGAGACTGAGGAACTTCACGTAACTATTTTACTTTAGAGAGGCTGATGGAGAAGTAGAACAGACATGCGCTACCCCAGGTATTTCGTGGAACAGTTACTTGATTTAGATGTTCTACGAGCATTGTTGCACATGCTCATAATTACAAATCATATAAGGGTTTCATATGATTTTTAGCACTTAGAACTAATCCTCTCACAATAAATATGAATATATTAAAGAAAAATAGAAAATTACTTGAAAGTCTTAATATGCATCAGCCCCCAAGTGTCTGTTTACTCAAAAGCATAAATGATTTAAGTAATCACCCTGGAAATGATGCCACCATCATGCATCCTTTATTGACCTGAATCCTAAAATGAAATTTCAAAATATTTTACTTTTTCCTCAATGTCTAGTTATTCAGACTGTCATGTGAGAGGAGGGATACTAAGTTTTTTCCAAATTCCAAGTCTGTTGTTCTAAAACTACGTGTTAATTCCTCCTTCTTATTGGTTTGTAATATCTGCTTGGTTATATATTAAAGAAAGTCTCAGAGGTAATAGTTTTTTTTTTTATGATCTATCCCCTTCCATTCAACATTTGGGGGAGGGTATGATACAGACTTTGATGATTTCATCTTTACATTTATTATTATTTGATTAGACTGGCTGCATCTTATAATTCTCCTTGTTTGAAATTTTTCATCATAATCTCACTGGTTTGTTTGCTCCAAACAAATTTTATTTTATTTATTAAAAAAAAAATTTTTGGCCATGCCACACAGCTTGCAGGATCTTAGTTCCCCAACCAGTGACTGAACCCAGGCCCTCGGCAGTGAAAGCACTGGGTCCTAAACACTGGACTGCCAGGGAATTCCCCAAATAAATTTTATGTATGTTT
The DNA here is from genome assembly GCF_030028045.1 of Hippopotamus amphibius kiboko. Classification (NCBI taxonomy): domain Eukaryota; kingdom Metazoa; phylum Chordata; class Mammalia; order Artiodactyla; family Hippopotamidae; genus Hippopotamus; species Hippopotamus amphibius. Next base: position 99,535,390 of record NC_080196.1, read on the forward strand.
TTAAATCCACAGATTTTTTTTAAAAAAACCTTCCCTTATTTTGATAAGGGGAAGGAGTCAAATTATTCCAATTAAATTCATATCTAACATCAGTTTTGATGCAACAGTTTTCACAGACTCCTAGTGGTCAACACATCACTGAGGAGGAAAGGAGACCCCGATTCTTTGAACGCAAGCCAACCAAGCAGATGGGAAATTGATGACAGGGCTGGACAAGAGAGGGCACTTATTCACTGTCCCAATGGACATTTCTACAGCTTCCGGCCTTCATCCATGTAAGCTGAGGCAGAAGAGGGAGGGAGATAGGGGCAGGGGACCGGTGAGGGGGACACACAGGTGCAGAGAGAGACAGACACACACAGGTCTCCCCCACAGCATGAGAACCTCAGCCCCAGGCTTCCTTGGTGGCCCAGATGTCTCCCTGTCACCTCTGGCCTTGGAGCGTCTTCATTCTTTCTCCCAGCGTCCCAGAGATCCCCTGGAAGAGGGGGAGAAATCCACTTCTCCTAAGACTTCCCGGGCATATACCTGGTCGAAGGGAAAGCGGCTGGAAAGGCACAACCTGCAGGGCTCCATTTCTCCCCTCCCTGGATGCTCAGGGAGCATCCAGAGAAAAAGCTGAGCCCCTCGTGACTTTAAAATGAGGTTTTGTGTTTGTGTCTGTACAAGTCCTAATAGGGTATTCAGCAGGATCTCAGCTTGATTGCAAATGGGAGGGGTCTCTGGGATAAAGGTCCTGCCCTGGCCAGGCCTGTCAGGAAAAATGAACTTCGATGCAAGAGGAGGGGGGAGAGGGGGGAGGACCACAGAGGGGGAGAGCAGGTATGAGAAGGAAGCTATGCAGTCCAGTGGAGGGCCACTCGGAAGCTGAGAAAATGAAATAACACCTAAAAATGATCTGAGAGCCCACCCCTTTCTTAGACGGGCTTCTCGGGACAACACACCATGGTGCTGAGAATCCAGGGGCTGTTGGGAAACAGCCCAAAATGAAGCCACGCCCACTCAGATTAAGCAGAGTTAAAAACGGAGGGGGTTCTGGAGTCTACACTTGGTCTGAAGGGGTAGAGATGGACGGTCCATCAGGATAGGTTGAATCAGCCCCTCATTCCTGTTGAACTCGAACCTGGACTGACCAGTCTTCTTTCTAGATGCCTGACACTCTGATGACCTGCACTGGAGGTTTGGCGTCACGGGTTTCACCTCCAAAACCACCCAGTGAAGCTGCTCACAGACTTAACGTTTGCTTGGCCTCCCGCTCTAGCATGCAGAGGGCTCAGATACACAGATAAATAACCCTAAATAACAACTGCTACAATTTAAGCATCTACTGTATACCTCCCATTACCTAGGTTGTAACCAAATCCCAAACCAACCCTCCCCCCAAAAATATGGGATTGTTCCCATTTTACAGATGAGCAAAAAGAGGCTGAGAGGTGAGAAACCTGGCAGTCCCACTGCAAGTTGAACTCAGATCTGCCAACTCCAAAACCTATCCTCTGTTTCTCTTCCCTGGCCCAAGCCCCCAGATAAGAGGAAGGGAAAGCCTGTGTTGGGGGGGGGGGGTGGTGAGAAACACAGCCACTGCCCTTTCATTCTCTGCCTTAACATCAGAAATGAGAGCTTGACTCTACATGGGGAACCTGCAGCAGGCAGCTCAGAGGTCATCCATGATTACAGAGTCCGGCTGTGAACTTATGCTCACATTCCATCTACACAAGACCCAAGCCTATCAGACACCCCACAACTGCTATGCAAAGAAATCTGCCTGCACGTGTCCTCTCAGACTCCCTGAATAAATCAAAGCCTGCCTCCTCTCAGCATCTCTCCACCTCGTCTGAATCTGCCCACCTTCTTGCCAGGTCAGATGTTCCCTTGTTGATTTCTCTTCTGTGGCAATCTCCAAGGCTGTTTCCTACCTGTTGTCTAAGTACTCAAGAGAGCCTTCATTTATGGGGCCACAACAAGGCCACCAATCTTAAATCCTATATTGAAATAATGTATACGGTCCTTTAGTCTAATCTGCCCAAATGAGTGGTCTGACCTTCAAAGTGGCCATTCCAGGCAGATGCAGACTTCAACAATCCTGCTGTTTCTCAGAACTTTGGGGGAACTCATTTACTGAAGTTACTTTCACAGTCTGCAACGTATTCTTTCAAATTTTCTCATGAGTAGCAAGTCTTCCAGATTTGTTTAGGTTTCTGGTAAAAGTCAAACGTTCTCCAGAGCCAGATCTGATGCAAAAATGATAGAGAAACCTAACACTGTTTGGGATTTAAAAAGCAGTGCAAACTACAGGATGAGATGGGCTCACTGACTGAGTTGATTACTGCTTCCACCGCGGCGTAACAGCTGTCATTTGGTGAGTGCCTACCCTAGGTCCTTTGAAAATTCTATCTACTCTTCAATCGACTGGGAACTATCACTGTTTCCCACTCTACAAAAGGAAGGAGGCATGGTGCATGGTCAAGGCACACATCCAAGACACAGAATTACAAGATGGCAGTGCACGTATTTAAACTCAGTTGTCTTCTGTTCCCTGCTCTCTGCTCGGGCCACCCTGCTTCCTACTGAGCAAAGTCTGCATGAGGACAGGGTGTCTTCCTGGGTCATTACTCTGAAGGATCACACCCACGGAACACGCACATCCACGCAGAACATGAATGGCAGTGGATTTTCTACTCTCCTAAGTCTCATCCTGGACTTACTAGGAGCCCAAGGGCATAGAGCAGCACTTTCGGGTTACACCTTTGTTTCAAGCAGTGGGAATCCTGGGGGGAATGTTTTGTTTACTGATTACCATTTAGCATTCTCTCCACTCTGAAGGATAAATACATCCACCAGCAACCACAGAGAGGGGAAGAGTTTGTGTTATTGAAAACACGGCTGGTTTGTTTTTAAGGACACACATGAATTCAAAGGAATGCCTGATTTTGCAATCAAAAACATACAGACTGAAAATAGAAGAAAGTCAGTCACGAGCGGCTCCTCACTTTGGCAGAGATGGTCCAAGGCTGTCAGAATGAATCGTGTGGTTTTTATTAAACATGTTCCCTAGCGCACAAAGACCCAAACCACAAGGCCACTAGGAATAACTTGTTCCAAATGTGGGGCGGGGCGGGGACAGCACTGATGAACTGCACTTAGTAGCAGAATTACCTTTCTGCCTAAAAAGGAGGGTGGTCTGGCCAGGGCACAGCTGAGGTCAAGAAATGCAATTTAAGACGTGTAGCTGACTGCCCGCTTCTCAGAGCTTCTGGTAAAGAAGTTCTTTGCAACTCTAGCTGCCCTTATTCTCCATCGCAAGGCTAGAAGAGAACATTATTGATATTTCCTTTTCATTGGCCAGACCATAACATTTCAGCCTCAAATTCCCTTTGGCCTGTGATAGAACCATTCCAAGGCTATGACAGAACATTTGGGACTCAGCTGCAAATACAAGAGCATCTTAAGAGTTGAAATGAGGGGATGTGAAGCTGGGGGTAGGATGCAGTAGAGAAAGGATGCAGGCATCACGTCTCAAACATGCAGTAGATTTTAATTGTTCTCTAAGTTTTTAAAAATTTGTGATTGTTGGCATACCAACATCTAGTGAACACAAGTTTCCAACCTCAATATACTCCAGGGACTAAGAGAACAAAAAACAGAGTTAGGCTTCCTGACGATGCTTAAACAGAAAACACAACTGAGTTTTTCAATACCGTTACAGAGACAGGGGCCACAAAACAGGATGACCAAAGACCAAGGGGTCCTCAGCTTCCCCTTAGTACAAGCACACAGCCACAGCTGTTTCAAGTCTTAGAGGCTTTTAGACAAGGCAAAAAAGGAAAACAAACAAAAAACAATGAGCCTCTACAAGCTCAGAGACAGACTCGCCACCAGCCCCTGGGTGATGCTGGCCATGTCACTTCCCAGGGTTTCATCTGTGTTCACCAACCCTCAGTCATTCCTGTAATCACCTGGGTTCTTATTACTTAACTTGTATTATTCACTGACCTTATCATGGATAAAGGAAACCCTGTAAAAGGAGGAACAAATCTGACTGCATATTGGATCTGTTTCTTTTACTTCAACCTTTGTATTCTGTTACTTTTGCTACCAGAATTGTTGCCTATAGCCTGAAATATACAGGAGAGCCCATTCTCAAGGTCTGACCTTTAAAGGTATAACACTCTTACATTCACACAGAGATAAGAAGTTGCAGGACAGAGAACAGCATTTGTCTTGTTGGAGGTTTACAGGAGCATCGTAACCTGACCTATGTGGACGGCTGCAAGAATAAAGGATTCCAACACCAAGAAGTATGGAAGAACCCTCTCCCCCTTTTGGTGTAAGAGCCTGAATTCTAACTCAGGTTAAGATGGCTCTTTGGGACACTAGTCCATTATCTCCTGGGTCTGTTGGCTTTCCAAAATAAAGTCACTATTCCTTGCCCCAACAGTTTGTCTCTTGATTTACTGGCCTGTTGTGTGGAGAACAGTACAAGCTTGAACTTAGTAACAACAGTACATTACGATAACTGATAATTCTCAACCATGGCTGTACATTGATGATCAACGGCACAGTTTAACAGGTCACACACACACACACACAGCTAAATCTCTGAGGGCGGGCCTAGGGGGACCAAGGCATCTTTCGTTTTTAAGCCCCCTCCCAGGTTGAATCTCAACATCACAAATGGAACCTGAGATGCCCTACTATTAACAGAAGGTTAGGTCCACACAATGGTATCTAACTGTAGCCAGATACTAATGTCTACAGGGAGTTTTGGAGACTGGCAGCCTCCTTGAGTGTAAAGGAGACTAAGTTCTGGAAAGGAAGCCACCTTCTCACTGCCTGAGCCAACATTTTTTTTTTCAATTTTATTGGATTATAATTGCTTTACAGTATTGTGTTGGTTTCTGCTGTACAACAAAGCGAATCAGCTGTATGTATACATATATCCCCATATCCCCTCTCTCTCGAGCCTCCCTCCCACCCTCCTTTATCCCACCCCTCTAGGTCATCACCAGTCATTGAGTTGATCTCCCTGTGTAATGCAGCAGCCTCCCACTAGCTATCCATTTTACATTTGGTAGTGTGTATGTGTCAATGCTACTCTCTCATTATGTCCCAGCTTCCCCTCCCTTCCCCACCCCTGTGTCCTCAAGTCCCTTTTCTGTGTCTGCATCTCTATTCTTGCCCTGCCACTAGGTTCATCAGCACCATTTTTCTAGATTCCAAATATGTGTGTTAGCATATGGTATTTGTTTTTATCTTTCTGACTTAATTCACTCTGTATGACAGACTCTAGGTCCATCCACCTCACTACAAATAGCTCAATTTCATTCCTTTTTATGGCTGAGTAATATTCCATTGTATATATGTGCCACATCTTCTTTATCCATTCATCTGTTGATGGACATTCAGGTTGCTCAGGTATGCAGGACCATCAGGGGCTGTGATTTGGGGATTTCTAAGGCACCATTCAACACTGACATTCTGGAGTTCTCAAATCAGTCATCATCACTTAGGGGAAGTTAATAAGAAAATACAGGGCCCTATGATGTTGTGTCAAAGTACCAAAGCACAGAAGTGGATACCACCACAGTCATGCAATGGACAAAGGAACAGGATGTTTAGTTTATCCAATCTCAGTATCTATGTCACTTTATGCATTAAGTTCCTGAAAAGATGGCCTATAGAGAAAGTAATTCTGTAAATAAAGTTCCATCTTTAAGTGGTTTAAGTGGTTTATTTAAAGAACCCCACAGTAAGTCCTGGGGTAAGTTTGACCACTTCTCAATGCATTCGTTTTGAAAATTCAAGCTTTTCTTAAAGTAAAATGCCGTTATGAAAGCATTTTTTCCAGGATCTAGGTAAGGGTAAAGAAGGCTCAGAGACACTACTTTTGGGGACAGGATGAGGAGGACATAACTGTGATAAGAACAACTGACATTTATTTGTTGGGCTTATACTGTGGTCCTGGTACTCAGACACCTTAATAAAGGAAACACTTCAATAGCATTGATTGTGTCAGGCACTGTTTTAAGGATTTTACAAGAATTTCGCATTTTACTCATTTAACAAACAATAATGAGGTGGTATTATTATCCTCATTTTAAAGAGACAATTGAGGCACAGAGAGGCTGAGCACACTGTCCAAGGTCACCCAGGGAGTAGGTGGTGAGGCAGGATGGGCCCCCAGACCATCTCACTCCAGAGTCCTCACTCTTACCTGCTGCACTGTGTTACCTCCACGTGGATCAACCCTCAAAAGAACCCTATGAGATGGGTACAGTCAATGCCCCCATTCTATAGACAGGAAAATTAAGGCCTGGAGGCATGAAGGGCTGGGGTTTGCACTGTGCTGCCCTGAATCTACCCTCTTCTGCCTCTCCCCGTGCTTCCCAACTTTATCCATGGTTTTGGAAACACATCTGTGTCCTATTCCCAGCTACAGATCATCCTCATGACTTTTCTTTTGATTACTGTCCATTTCCAGGAAGCACAAAACCCATTCCATCGTTTACTAGTTCAGCAATTCATGGCTGTTCTGGGTAAAGACCACCATTTCAGCCCATTCCTTTTCACACTGATTCTGGGAAGTTTCCTAGAGTGACACATGCACCAAAACATACCGTCCCTACTCTGAGTACACTTCTATGTAACAAATCTCAATTTGAAACACTGAGAATTGGGGAGGGGGTTAAAACCTGTTTGACACATTCCAAATTTTTACAAAAGAAACATGAAGTCAATTATGTACTAAAACGGCTATTTATTTTGAGTTATTTTGATAAGGCAGCATTTCCTTGGCGCAGACAGCATTTTACAGCCCATTCTTCTGTCTTCCTTCAGTATTGCAGTAGATGGAATTGGGTCTCCCTCCAAAAAGATATGTTCAAGTTTTCATCTCTGGTACCTGGAAAAGTGACCTTATTTGGAAATAGGGTCTTTGCAGATACTATCAAGTTAAGATGAGGTCACACTAGACTAGGGTGGGCACTAATCCAATGACTAGTGTTCTTCTGAGAGGGAAATCTCAACACAGACACAAAGACACACAAGGAGAACCTCATGTGACAGAACAGGCAGAGACTGGCACGCTACAGCGGCTGCTCATGGAATGCCAGGGACTGGTGGCAAGCACCTGCAGCTGGAAGAAGGAAGGATTCTCTGCTCGAGGTTGCAAAGGGAGTGTGACCCTGCAGGCAACTGGACTTCAGATTTCTGGTCTTCAGAATCTGAGAGAAGCCATTTCTATTGTTTTAAGCCACCAAGTTTGTTGTGTTTCACTACAGCAACTCTAGGAAGCTGATACAGGTATATTGGAAACTACATGTGAAAGTAGATTGAAAAGGCCAGATTTGGGGACTTCCCTGGCGGTCCAGTTGTTAAGATTCTGCACTTTCACTGCAGGGGGCACGGGCACTTTGACTGGTCGGGGAACTAAGATCCCACGTGCTGCACACTGCAGCCAAAAAACCCCCACAAAACCAAAAAAAAAAAAAAAAAAAGCCAGATTTGGACTTGCATCTTTTGAGATAATATTTTCTACTAGTAAGTGTTATATAAGGATCAACTAAGTGGAAGCCACTATTCTTCATTTAAAAAAGAGAGAAGAAACAAGGCAGAACAAAGTGCTTTCTTTCATTGGCTTCTCTCAGGATAAAAAATGGTATTTTTCCTCATTGTTTATTTCTTCCAGTCCCAATCCCCAAGTGACAATAAGTGATGGAAAATGATCTGTATTAAGTCTCTTCAAACTTAGATACACATAATACCAGAGAAGACAGCTCTTAATTTTATCACACCAATAGTCCACCTGCGCTCAAGGCCAGACACATCATTACGGACGACCCAGGCTGGTACCAGAGACGTCTTTTATTTCATCACCACCATGTCCACAACTTCGTGGCAAAGATGGCGTTCTTGCAACCCGATGGGCTGCAGCACATTCTGAAACAGAGTGACAAAGCCGCGCCACCACTCTGCTCTGAGCACTAATCTAACCCGACACCCGCAGCCTGTTGGGAAGGGTGTCCTCGTTAAAGCCTGGTCCTCACCCCAACCACCAGCTCTGCACATCCACGTGCTCACTCACATCTCTATCTGGACGTCCAACAGCCCTCCCTTCCCAGTGCAACATTGCCCAAGCTGAGCTGTTCATCTCCCCCAGACCTTTTCAGCTGCCCCAGCCTCCTAGTTACGGACCAGCCATCCTTGCCTTCTGTTTCCTCTCTAAATCCCAACCCATTAGCAAATCCTCTTGGTTCTACATTCAAAATGCATCAGGGGACCTCCCTGGTGGCGCAATGGTTAAGAATCCACCTGCCAAAGCGGGTGACATGGGTTCGATCCCTGGTCCAGGAAGATCCCACATGCTGCGGAGCAACTAAGCCCACGTGCCACAACTACTGAGCCCCACGCTTCACAGCTACTGAAGCCCGCATGCCTAGAGCCCATGCTCTGCAACAAGAGAAGCCACTGCATTAGAAGCCTGAACACTGCAACAAAGAGTAGCCCCCACTCACCACAACTAGAGAAAGCCCACACGCAGCAATGAAGACCCAACACAACCAATTTAAAAAAAAACAAAAACCCACGCACTCAAAATCCCACTACTACTCATCTCTTCAATTGCTACCTCTGTGGGCTCTGTCACCATCCACTCTCCCCCATATTTTTTTTTTTTTTTTTTTTGCAACAGCCTCCTACGGTATCTCCCGTGTACACCCTGGTCCCCTACAGTCTATTCTTAAACAGCAGCCAGACCCATTCAAGATACAAGTCAGTTCCTATTGCTTCTGTTCAAAACTCTCCCACGTCTCTCACAGTCTGAGGTCCCTGCAATGGTCCATATGGCCCTCTGACCTCATCTATTTCCCCCTACTTACAGTGACTCGGGCCTCTTCCCTGCTACCAATTTAAGGCCTTTTTCACCAACAGTTTCTTCCCAGAATAATCTCCGCCCCCCCCCCCCCCGCCCCGTATCATGTTACTGGTTCATCTGATGTCTTTCTGATCTTTGCTCAAACCTCATGTTCTTGATGAGACCTCCCCTCCCCTGACCACACGCTCACCACGAACCCCCCCCGCCCCCCCATTCCTGATCCTGCTCTGATCTGCTCTTTCACTCCGGCTTCCTGACAGCATATTTTCTGGGCTTATTGTTTACCGACTGTCTCTCCCTCTCCCTTTGGAGAGTAAATCCCACACACGTGGAATTTTTGTGCGTTCTGTTCACGAATACATTCCCAGAGTCTAGAATGCTCTCTGGCACACGGTATGAGCTTCATGACTGTTGGCTGACTGACTGAGGAGGGTGGAAAAGGGGGGAGTTGTTGCGTCCCCTTCAGGACGCACTTCCCGACAAGAAGTCACCCGCTTTGCTAACGGAGCAGTCGGGAATGGACAACGGTCCGGTGTCCTGGAGTCGTCCCGGGAGCCGGAGCCAAGACTACTTCCTGAGGACGAAACTGCGGGTTCTCAAGCACACAAGCGCCTGGTGGTTCAGAACAGCTTGGCAGGATGGGGGAGGTGGCTGCAGGTGGAGGGAGAGGGGAGGCCAGGACAGCCTGGCGGGCAGGCAGAAAGGGTCAGGCCTGCAGAAAACACGTGCGGGCCAAGTCCTCAGGCCCTCCCAGACTTCACCTGGTCCTCTTCCTGCCCCGTCATTAACAAGGCTCTGGGGCAAGGGACAGGCCGTATGTCTGCAGGGGGAAAAAGAGGGGGAAAAAATGAATCAAAATTCCAGAAAGGGAACCTACTTTCTATTTTGCAATACTGCTGGTGGAACTCACTCCACTTGCCTGCCAAAATCCATCTGCACAAGGAAACAGAAGTTCTCAGGGTCCCCGGGGACCTGTAAGCCAGCCACCACATGGAGCAGAGCTGTGACAGCAAGTGAGACTCGAGCCTCTGCCTCTCGCTCGTGCTGCATTAGGCTCCCGGAATAAAAGGAGGCAGCCTGCCAACGAGCTGCTGGCAGGAGCAAGACACTTATTCAAATTTATTATTTTAAAGCCTTTTAGGGGGGAAAATCTTTCTTCATAAACAGCTTTTTATAGTACATTTGGGCTGAGATCATAGTCAAAGTAACGTGCAATGTGTTTGGTCTCGACGTCCTTGTTACGGTTGTTGAAGAAATGGCAGTCTGTGCCAGTTTTTGCATCACTGGGTAACAGGCCACCCCACACTTAGTGGCTTCAAGCAGCCACCGTTTTATTATCTGACACTTGGCTGAATCAGGAATTCAGGCAGGGCTCAGCTGGGTGGTTCTTCTATTCCACGTGGCGTCAGAGATGCTGTGGTGTCACTCAGCTGGAGGATGGGCTGGGCCAGCTTCACTCTCATGTCTGGTACTTTAGCCTGGACTACTGGGCTCAGCTGGGACTTCTGAGCAGAGAACCCACATGTGGTGTCTCCAAGCATGGTGGGCTCACATTGAACTTAAGTGATGGATCTAGGCTCCAAGATCCAGTGTCCCAGGGAACAAGGCTGGGTCTTTTATGACCTCTCCTCATAGCAGGGTTTCTGCTACATTCCATTGACCGATACAATCACTTAGCCATCCAGATTCAAGGGGAGGGAATATAAACACCACTTCTCAGTGAAAAGAATTTCAAAGAATTTGAGACTAAGTTTTAAAACCACCACACAGTTGTTTCTCAATTTACCCACACAACACATCCTTGATTTTCTACCCTTCCCCCAGGTGTGGCACTCACAGGCCTCCCTACCCACCTACTCCTCATTTACCCAGTAATTATTAAGCATGTATTTGATATCCAGCAATGCACAAAACACTGGCAGGTATCAAAGCAAATGACATACTGCCTATAATGGGCTAACAAGTGCTACGTCCAAGGTCATGGACATCTGTTTTCGCCAGTCTAGCATGCATCCTCCTCCTCTCTTCTGGAAATCGTACTTCCACTTCCCTGTGGGGAATAATCCCTTCCCTCTTTCAGTTCGTGTAATTGAGATGGGCACATGACCTGACCACCCAGAATTCACGAAAGGCCACTGAGATAAGGACCTCTGAGCAGTAATGTCTAGATCAGCTACCCTCAGGTCACATGAAGACTTCAGCCTGCTGTACTATGTGCAGCACAGCTGTAGTCCCATTGCTGCAACTCACCCCAAAGTGCCTCCTTCTTAGAACCTGGGAGAAAGGGCATGGCACCAAGATAGCCTACAGTTGCCATCTTTTCCCACTAGGTGGCACCCCTGTATCAGAGAGGCAGAAATCTGGGGTTTAACAAGGCAACGGACTAGAATCAAGACCCTTAAAATGAAGTATTGGTGGTTTGGATGGGAATCTTAGAGTGAGAAGATAACAGAAAATGTGAGACAGCAAAAATGTAGGTTGGCCACTACTTATTTAGTACCTTATTCTGTATTCAGCCCTGGACAGCCCTCTTTTGTCCTTTGCATAAAAACAGAATAGGACACGAACACCCAAAACCTCTCTGGGACTTCCCTGGTGGCGCAGTGGTTGGGAATCCGCCTGCTAACGCAGGAGACACGGGTTTGATCCCTGCTCCAGGAAGATCCCACATGCTGCGGAGCAACTAAGCCTGTGTGCCAAAACTACTGAGCCTGCAATGCGTGGGCTTTAGAGCCCATGCTCCACAACAAGAGAAGCCACCACAATGAGGACCCCGTGCACCAAAATGAAGAGTAGCCCCTTCTTGCCACAACTAGAGAAAGCCCCAGTGCAGCAGCAAAGACCCAACGCAGCCAATAAATAAATAAATAAACTTATAAAACAAACAAAAAACCTCTTTAAGGTCCAGTAAAAGATAATGAATAAATACGCACTGAATTTTGTGCCACATGCTAGAGGGACAGTAGGAATCTCCAGAAACTTGTGTTAGAAGAGCCATTCCAAGCTATTCGCTGACAGCCAACAAAGGCCCCCAAAGGTTGCAGGAGCACATCAGGGTCACAAGAGACATAACTCAGGGCTGGGAGTCAGGGAAGGGCCCTGGTGGACAGAGCTTCCAGGCTGCGACTTCACAACTGGCAACGATCTTACCAAGAAGGGAACAATGTGAACCAAGGAAGAGGATCACACGGTTTAAGCTGGACGTTCACTCTTGAGGCTTGGCTTTGTAATTTTTTTTGAAATTGGCTTTAAGCATTCTGTGCTCAGATAACTTAATCAGTAAGAGGGTGATTCAAAACAGCCTCCTCCTATCCTAAGTGCACCTCTAATTCATGCTTCAGGAGCTCACAGGGAGAATGCCTTGTAAAATCTAGTAGATAAGCAAATAACCTACCATGACGGATGTAAACAGGTTCAAAGCAGTAAGCACGCTACAAGTATTTATGTTATACAAGGATAACGTTTTTTTTTATCGTTAAAAAGACTAAAACTTCCTCAGCCCCTTGTTGTTAGGCGAATGACCGATTAGCTGAAAATAACTACAGCGTACCTTCCCATCCTGTGCTCTCACATTTCTTCTCTCGATCCATTTTTCCACCTAGGATCGCTGCTCTGAGAATCAATGCAGATCATTTTTCCAAAGGTACATTAATTGTCTCTAGTTCAAATTCAGGCGTATTCTCTTGTTCCGTTATTTATTGCCTATAGCATTAGTTTTCCCTCTTGCTGTTGAGCTCCGGTCCCCACTAAGAATGAAACACTTCCCTCCCTTAGCATCATCTGTACATTTCATTAGATTGGGTTTCCAGGCTCCTCTGAACCCCTGATACAATCATTGAAGAACACTCAGCCAGCAAGAGCCCTTGAGGCAAAACATTGAGAGCACTGTCTAAATTGTTAAGAGGTCAAGTAGCCAGGAGAATGAAGGGCAGCCAACCTATCCAAAGACAAGCTGCTTCTTCCTGTATTACACACACTTTTATGTAACTTCCTTTTTTGGTGTGTGTGTTTTTTTTTTTTTAAAGAAAATCATTTTATGCATAAGTTTATAGTGAAACATTTGGTTTCTTTTATTGTATCAACATTCCTTCCACTTGATCTGGGGCCCAAACAGAAATGAAAAACTTTGTAATTGCACAAACACGAAAACAAAGTGTTCTATCTTGACTTAACCATAGGAAAACCTTCATCGAGTTGTAAGATGAATATCCATGATCTTAAAGGAGACACAGTCAAGATGGGAAATAAAACAGGCCCCGCAGATGTGCCAGCAAAATCCGAGGACTTGTGGTAAATGCATGACAGAGAAATGAATAACTTCCTGGTAATTTGGGTCTCAACAGCCTGAACATACTAGGGACGTGAACGCAACTGGGAAATGAAATCTAGAACTTTACTGGCTAAAGCTCAAACTGAAGTCAAGTACAGTTCACTCTTGAACAACTTGGGTTTGAACTGCGTGGGTCCACTTACACGTGGATATTTTTCAATAGTAAATACTACAGTACTACACAGTCCATAGCTGGTTGAATCCACAGATGCAGAAGAACCACAGCTAGAGGGCTGCCTATAAGTTATACTTGGATTAACACACACACAGTTCATTGTTCAAGGATCAACTGTACTGTCATGTTGCAAAATGGTAACAGGACACTCAAAGGTTACACTCTCAGTACAAGAGTGTGCTAGGGAAAACCTGCTGACCAGCAAGGGAAAGCAACAAGGAAACTTGTTTGTTTGGGCCTCAGCTCAGGTAGAAGGAAAAGGCCTCCCCTGTGAATCTGTAACCATAGATCTGTGTTTAGAGCTTTAGGGTTTGCATTTACCCTAACTGCATGACCTGGGATTCCCAAAGCCAAAGACTAACCGGGGTGGTCCCAATTCAAAAGGTACTTCAGGGTACTTGGCAGAACCCAACCCAAGTCTCACTGGAGGAGCAAATCTTCAAAAAGCCAGGCCTTTTAGGATTCCTGCAGGTGATGGCAGCTAAATATGAGTTCGCAATAAAAAATTACAAAATGTTGAGGAAACAAAACTCCCTGAGCTACAGTCAGAAAAGAAAAAACCCAAAACCAAAACAAATCAAAATAAAGATTTAGAAAACCCAACAATATCAATATGACCTTCAAATGATAAAACCAAATTAAAATGGAAGAGGGGTTAAGAGACAGGAAGTCTATGAGCATGAGAAGGTCCAACATACATCTAATTAGAAATCCAAAAGAAAGAACAGAAAAACAGTCAGCATTTGAAGAGGTAACAGCTGAGAATTCTCCAGAACTGATGAAAGACAAAATGCTCAGATTCTGAAAGTACAATTAATTCTAATTAAGGAAGGAAGGAAGAAAGAGACTAGAGGGAGGGAGACAGATACAGAATACTGTAAAAATACAGAAAACAGAGGCAATTCACAGGCAGACAGAAAAGATAGAGTACCTCAAAGCAGTGACAATTTGACAGACTTTAGCAGCTATAAATGGGAGCCAGATGACAGTGAAATAACTTCAAAGTGCTCTTAGGAAATAACTATCAATCTGGAATTGTGTGTATAGCTAAACTGGCATTCAAGAAATAAAATAGGATTTTCAGCAAACCAAAAAGAAGAAAGTATGAATAGCACATCACCAAAGGAATTGCCAAAGGATGTATTTCATTAGAAAGGACAATCAACTCCAAAGTGAGGTCTGAGATACCATAGGAAAAGTAAGCAAAGAAATGGATGAACGTGGTGAAATCTAAAGAAATCAGCAACTAAATATCTAAAATACTGATCAAAACTCACAGAAGGTATGGTCAAAATTATTCTAATAAAATACTGTATTATTGGTGTTGGCTAAAAAGTTTCGCTTACGGAAAAACTCAAAATTTTTTGCCAACTCAGTATTTAGGAGAAAAAGGTATTTGTTAATGACAGACTTGAAGGTCAGGGCATGTATTAAAAACTTAAGAGTAACCCACTAAATGATGAGAAGTGGAATGCTCAACTTCCAGAAAAGGAGGAAGAAAATATTTTTAGTTGAGAAACCCAAAGGAAAACAGGAAAATAAAAAGGCAGCATAGAAAAAGAAAAACAAAGCACAAAATGACATGGTAGAAATAATCTGTCATAGCAGAAGTCACAATAGATTTTTAAAAGAATAAGATTAGATTTTAAAAACTAAACTCTAACTTCTGCTGCTTAGAAAAGACATACTTAAAATACAAAGACATAGAAAAGGGAGGCAGGGTGGAAGACGATGAAAAAAAGCAGTATTAAAATCAGACAAAATAGACATTAAGGTAAAAACCATTTAGGATAAACAGATTCATTTTGATCTTAGCACTATGTAGAGAGGAGAAGAAAAAAAAAACACTTTGTAAATTTTAACCAGAGACATGTCCTCAAACAGGTTTGCATGAACAGCACACAACAATACATTTCTTATGAAGTGGTCTCAGGTCTGGAGATGGGATCACAAATTCTCTCTGCAGGAAAACTTGATCCCAGGCCTTAAGAATCACCACAGATGAAGATCCAAGGGACAAAAGCTCACAGTCAAAAATCATAGAACACAAAAGGAACCCAGACAGAGTAAGACTTACCAAACTTATCAATATAAGAGCACTTGATATTTCAAGAAATGAGTCCTCTTTCAAAACTATGATTAAGTATCAACATTTATAGAGAAAGAAAACAGTATTTACCATGAACAGATCCTCACTAAGTGAATTTTCAAAAGATGTACCTTCATCATCCCACATAAAAGGTCAGAGATACAAGAAGGAACAGTGAGCAACCATAATGGGTATACGTGGACATATCTAAACAAATGCTGCCTGCAAATTAAAGGTAATGTCTAACTCACCTTGTTGGGGAATAAGAATGGCATTTGCATTGGAAGTGGTGATCTTCAAGTTATTTGAGACATTCATTACCTACCCAGTGTCTTAAATTAAGTGTGCAAATATCATTAATCCTTGGTGTGATGTCTCCAAATGATCAAATGTTTGTGTGCATTTTTCTCAGCGTAAAACTCTACAATGCAGAAGCTTTCGGAAAAAAAAAAAAACTGTCAATAAAAGCTAGAACTAGGTAATTATGTGTAGTGTTATCCTCCAATGCACTATTTTATAGGTTAAAAATGATCAAGGATGGAGGTATGTGAGGAGACTAATCTGCACACAAAACTCAAAGTTAAATCCAAGCAATGTGTCTGGAATTCATACATGCAATTATAAATCAAGTCTGTCTTACAAAAACAATAAGAACTCATCTTAATTTTTCACATTCAGGACTTCTATCTTTGGTGCTACGTCTTCTTTCACAATTAGTCTCACATTTTCATGTTTCATGACTGCATGATTTTTTAAATCCAACAAAATTAACATTAGCAAACGTTACAACTTAAAAGTGATTCAAAAGGAAATAGAATACTTGAATATTTCTATAACCATTCAATAGATTAACTCCAACTTAGAATGCTTCACAAAATAAAAACCAGGCCCAGATGACTTTCCAGGCCAGTTCTACCAAACATGCAAGGACTAGATAATTTCAACTTACACAAACTCTTCCACATAACAGGAAAAGAGGGAATGATTTCCAACTACCATAAGGTTGGCATAACCTCAATAATGAAACCAAACAAGGACACTGAAAGAAAATTACAGGAAAATCTCACTAGCATGACACAATACGTTAATAAACTGAATCTAGCAACGTATATACCACAAATATCAGGCATCATGAACAAGATGGGTGTATCCTAGGAATACAGGGTTTGCTTAAAATTAATCGATTCTCTCACAACCTTAACATATTAAAGGAGAAAAATTATTTTCTCGAAAAGGGGATGAAATCTGACATCAATTAATAATTTCAAAATACTCTTAGCAAAGAAGGAATAGAATTATACTTTGATAGAGAACACACACATTCCTTGCAAACAATATAGTTTATGGTGAAATGTCTAAAGCATTCCTCTCAAGACCAGAAGCAGGATAAGGGTATCGACTTCCAATTATACTGCACATTGTACTTGAGCAACGGTTCTTGAAGTGCAATCCCAGATCAGCATCAGCATCTCCAGAGATCTGGTTAAGAGATGCACACTCTCTGGCTTCACCCCAGACCCACTGAATCAAATTCTGACAATGAAGCCCAGAAATTTGTGTTTTAAGAAGCCCTCCAAGGAATTCTGATGTACAGTGGGGAAAACACACGCCCTCTACCCAAGCTCACCAGCCCCCTTCCCCTTGGCTCTGCAGGTCCACTCTTAGGGAAACCCTCTAAAAAAAACGTACACGTGTACACCAGGAGACACTCCCAAGCACACTCATAGCAGCAGTGATGTAAAAGCAAAAAACCTAGGAACAACCCATACATCTATCCACCGTAGAATCAACTGTGATGTTTTCATACAGTGAGAGACCATACTGCAGTGAAAATGAGTCAAAAACATAGAAAAAATTTTTTGATTCTTTAAAACACAATGTTGAAGGAATAAAGGAAGTCACAGAAGGAATACTGAAGGTAAATGTAGGAAAAAAAGTTATCCTGTTAAAAATCTGTGAGTTCATGAATGGATGTTTGGTACCAGTGCAGACTGACAATTTACCTTCAGTCGCTTTCCTTTCTGTCTTCTCCGAAATGTCTTTTATTTGCTATTAATCTCCAATATATTTCTCCAAAAAAATCAATGACATAGTGGCCAGGGACCAGCCATGGCTTCTGACCTAGATGTGTTAATTTAAAGCATAGTTATAAAATAATTGGATGTATTAAAAATGGAGGACTCAGACCAACTGCTTTTAATTTTAATGGAGTTTATTTTCATGGAGTCATTATCAAAGCCCTAACTCTTTTTAGGACTGCATTCAAAGCCTGCACGTGTGTGTGTACACATACAAATACTGGTGTGCATTTTATATACCCAATTATTTCATGTTATTTATCCTTCTCTAGTATTATTTATCCTGTTTAACTTCTCATCAGATCTTAACTTAAATATGAGATTCTAATTTGAAACTGATCCTTGGGGCAAAGAAAACAAAACACCAGAGGCCATTCGAGCAAATTTTCTGCTGGTTTCAAAGCAATTTAACCAGAGCTTGAAAAGCATCTCATAGCAGTCATAGCAGCTGCTCTGGAAACTTAGAACATTCCCAAGAGGGGGTCACTCAATGTTGCCAATACACAAGTCCTAATGTTTGGGGTGTAGGGTGCTCTCTGGTCAAGTAACTTAGGGAAACGCTTCTTTAATCCAGCTAAACAAGTTTCTAAGCAGCAAGACTTCCCAGAACCCTTAATATGCTGAAGTATACACCGAATGCCCAAATCAGGGATACAAGGAGTACTTTGCAAACAGATTTGACCACAGACCCTTCCTCTCCCCCTATGAAACATCCCCCGGGATTAGAGTTCTGTGGAACATAATCTGAGACATAGATCTGGTCCATCTAAGGAGTCTACTGACTGAATGTACTAAGTCTGCTGTTCCTATGACCTCTGGCTACAAAAAGTACCCCTCCCAGACCTGATCATCCTAGCAAGCCATTTTAACCTGTCCTCAAGAACTGCATGCTCCAAAAATCATTTTTTCCCAGTCATAGTTATTATTTTTTTTAGACCTATCACCCCCAGGAAAAGAACAATTTGATTATGTAATTAAATGCCCATGTGGTTAATCCTTTCAAGGACCATTTGCCATTACAAAGAACTTACTAAATAAAAATGATTCTCTAATTGGTACAATGTGTGAGGAAATGTTTCTGTGTATAGATGTCTCCCTGGTACCTCTTATTCCTCCCTCCATATTATCACTAACTCCAAGCTTGGTGGCGGGGTGGGGGGGGGGGAGGTTTGGCAGAGGGGAGAGAGACTCTCCACCTACCTGTCACCCCCCACATAGGAATATCCTTGCCAATCCCTAAGTAAGAGTATCATTTACAAGGGAATTAAAGCCCAGAGAAAAGACTTTCCTGCTTCTCCCACAAGATATTAATGAAAAAATAGATATCTCAAATTCTTGCTCCAAAGTCTGCTTTTTCTACTACATGTAAGAAATCATGATAAGCAACAGGGATATATTATATAGCACAGGTCATCATTCTCTTGTAAGAACTTTTAATGGAGTATAATCTGTAAAACAAATACTCAATCACTATACTGTACACGTAAAACTAATACAAGATGGTAAATCAACTATCCCTCCCTAAAATCTCACAGCAGAGGTTTAAGATGGGTCTTGTGTAGCAATGATTTCAAAACTACTTCCTGATGAGGGCCTGGTATGCGGCAAGTCTCTGCTGATGAGGTGCTGACCCATCTGCTTTAACCAGCAGCCAAGCTGCGAATGGAACCATCAGCACCATATAAACATGGAGACTCCAAGACGGCGACCAGGGCCCTGCAGCGTTTCCAGGAAAGTCACCGAGGCCACGTTAACCCCTAAACACACACTAGGGACCACCAGCCTTCAAAAAACAATGTGACAGGCTCTCATCATCCTGTGGTCTGTGGACGGGAGCATACATTCCAAAAGACATTTGCTGAGTTGATTTTCTCCAATAATAGAAACAGTGGGTGAAAAAACAAGCTGATGCTGAGGCTAGACTCTTCCAAAAATAAATAAATAAATAAAAATAAACCCTGGTGACACACTTTCCCAGACTCTCTTCTTTAACCCCCATTTACATTTGGTTTCATTTCGGCCTAAAAATATCCACCATGTATTCAGTAACAAAAAATTACAGCCTTGAAATGTTCACAATAAAATGGAGTCTATTAAAAATCATCCCCAAATATAATTGTTCCATATTATTTTAACGGCTTTATCATTAATGACATGAGAATAGTTACCCTCGATGGAAAAATATAAGATTCAAAACATGTACATATGAGAGAAATAACGGGAAAGGTAAACTCACACACATACATTAAGACTGGAAGGCTGATCACTAAAACATCGATAACACGACTACGATTGACTTGTTTTCATACTTTTGTAGGTTTTTGCATTTTCCCAGTTTTCTACAATGAAAGTGTTCCCTTGCAATCAGATTCTGTCATGACCCAGTTTAGTCTACAGGACTTATTCCTAACAACTGAGTTGGCAGCAAACTGCCGTGTCTGTTCATTTCTTCTCTTTAAAAGGTTCTGGCCAAGCTGCTGCATAGCACAGGGAGATCAACTCGATGACGGGTGATGACCTAGAGGGGTGGGATAGGGAGGGTGGGAGGGAGGCTCAAGATGGAGGGCATATGGGGATATATATATAAATACAGCTGACTTACTTTGTTGTACAGTGGAAACTGCACAACAGTGTAAAGCAATTATTCTCCAATAAAGATCTGGATAACAAAAAATCTGGCCACTTTGCACAATGAAGTCCAGAGTCAAAATAAATAAAGTAAATGCACTCGTGTTACAGACCCGTCCCTCCAGCTATGAATGATGACTTCCCATTTATGAAAATACGCAATGTTCCACTAGCTACTGAAGAAAGGACAGAATTTGCACAATGTTCTGTTCCTTGGTGCACATTTCCATTGTTCTCATGGAACAAATTGAACATAAGTTTGGTTCTGAATAAATAAAACAAGGCTTTTAAAACCATAAGGAGTTTTAAGTGAGTAAAAATTTCTTTAAAAAGTGTTCTCACTGCGAGCATGTGAGACAGAGAAATCATGAACAAAAAATTAAAGAATTTACTAGGTTACTCCCAAAGGCTGAGAAATATTTTAGATTTTGCACATACTGTCACCTCCAGACCATCTCAGAGCTACTACATATAAGTAAATATGAGCAAATTCCTACATCGAAATAAACTGGCAAGGATGAACAGAGAGAGCAAAGGTAAATGAAGGTCAAACAGGAAGAACGTAGGAAGAACAGTGAAAACCCAGGGTGACCCATGTCAGGTCTCCCCATATGACACGAGGAGCCATGGGCCCTGTTAGAAGCCTGCTCAGCAAGTGTGAGGCAGTGGGTACCACTCTCATCATCCCTCCCCTCAATCCAGCGATGGAGAAAAGAGAAGAACGGAGCCACATAGAACTGACTGCTTGTCTCAAAGACTTGGGGACAGAAATGCTTGCAGAACAGCTGGCTGGCCTCAAAGAATCCTTGAGGGAGATGACCCAACCTCAGATGTCTCTGGAACTCTTTGGCTGATGGCTTTGTCAACCCAGGTATCAGCAGCTTGAATTAAACACCTTTTTGGTGCCTATGAAGCAACCCAACTCATGATGGGGCAACCTCCAGCACAGCCCAGAACTTGGCTTTGAACAGGGTCTGACTAGTCAGGCTCCGTCGAGTTTCCTCTCATCTCCCTTGACTTCTTCAACCATGTTCAGCTCCTCTCAGAGATGCCCAGGTTAGAGCTGTAAGAATCTCATACTAATGGCTGGCAGATCTGATCTCTCTCGACACATTACTTCAAATTAACTGCGGGGATTTCAACACAAGGGAAGGGAGAGTGGTTGAGCAGTGGAGGATTCAAAGTGATCTATCAGTGATTCACTTCACTGTACAGCAGAAGCTAACACAATATTGTAAAGCAATTATACTCCAATAAAGATGAAAAAACAAGCAAACAAAAAACCAAAGTGACCCATCAAGACTTGGAGGGCATTATGCTGAGTGAAATAAAT
Organism: Hippopotamus amphibius kiboko; assembly: GCF_030028045.1. NCBI lineage: Eukaryota > Metazoa > Chordata > Mammalia > Artiodactyla > Hippopotamidae > Hippopotamus > Hippopotamus amphibius. The sequence goes on from NC_080196.1 coordinate 99,556,895, forward strand.
CAGAGAAAGACAAGTACTATATGATGTCACCTATATGTGGAATCTAAAAATACAACAAACTGGTGAATACAACAAAAAAGCAGCAGACTTACGGATATAGAGAACAAACTCGTGGTTACCAGGGAGGAAGAGGGAAGGTGAGAAGAGCAACATAGAGATGGGGGACGAAGAGGTACAAACTCTTAGGTATCAAATAAGCTACAAGGATATAGTGTACAACGCAGGGTATATAGCCAATACTTTATAATAACTATGAATGGAGTATAACCTTTAAAAATTGTGAATCCCTATATTGTACACCTGTAAGTTAAATAATATTGTACATCAACTATACTTCAGTAAGATAAATTTAAAAAAACTAAAGTGATCTATCAAGACAGTCTTTATAAAGCTCAGTGTGTATTTCCAGGCTTGGCCAGGAAGCAGCCCATGAAGTGCAGCACACTATTACTGTTTAGTCATTAAGACATCAGAAACTTCAGGAAATTTCAATCCCTCCCCTTACCTTCCAGAGAAGAATGGCCGCCAGGAGATCAGTGTGGTGCCCCTTCGAACTTGGTGGTTGTGCCTCTGGGCTCAGCCCCCTCCAGTCCCTGCTGGGACTTCCTCAGTCAGCTATATAAGCCCAGAAAATTCCCTCCATGTGTGCAGCCGCCCCAGGTGCAGTCACTGTTTCACACTGAAATGCAAGACAAATCCACACCCAGCTCTCCTCGTTTATCAAACTGAAAAAGTCCTTTTTAAGTTCAGGCGTCAAAAGGGTGGCTACTCTTACTAGAGCACTTTTTTTCTTTAACCAGTTTATTGAGAAATAACTGACATACATCACTGTAAAAGTTTAAGGTGTACAGCATGATGGTTTGATTGCTGTGTTGTAAAAAGATCACAATAGGTCTACTTAATGTCCATCATCTCATACAGCTTCAATAAAAAATGTCTCCTTGGGATGAGAACGTAGGAGCTATAGTCTCTTAACACCGCCACGTGATACATCAGAGATTAGTTAACTGGAGCCATCGTGCTGTACATTACATCCTGAGAACTAATGTACCTTAAAACTGGAAGTTTTTGGCTTTTGACCACCTTTTCCCAATTCCTCCTCCCAACAGAGCACTTTACTAACATGTGACAGGCATTTTACACGCATTAGCTTCTTTCATCCTCAGAAGAGTCATTTCACAGATGGGGAACCCGGGCCCCTGAGAGGTTAAGGAAAGGGCCCCACAGCCCTTGTGGACTGCCTAGTGGCAGATCTGGATTCAGTCCACATCTTACCGATTCCAAAGCACATGCTCCTTCAAGCACCTCAGCTTCTGTCGGATTTTAATGGAACAGACATCCCTCCACACGGCGTGCTGGCGTGGAGCATGTAAGGGAGGCCCGGCACCTCCAGTCCAGGTGCGGAAGCTCCAAGAGTGACTAAGCCAAGGCCACTGTCAAGGAGCTCAGAGCACAGAGTGCCCAGCAGAAGGAAGGAGCTATGAAAAGGTTGCTTCGGGGAGCACATGGGAAAGGAGGGAGGGGGCTTGGCTGGCTTTGTCTACTTCTTTTGATACCAGTTTGGGTGAGGAGTGAGAACCACGGTTACCCAGCTGGGGAGCCACCTCCCGGAGCCCTGGCTTCCTCCTCGGCATGGTTAGCCCAGCCTCAGGGCCACAGAGGTGATGTGAAATATGGAAGAATCCGCGGAACTGCTTCTCAGAATGGCTTCTGCTCACAAAACCAAAAAAAAATCCCCATAGATTTAAGGGGAACTGTTTAAGAAAAAAAAAAGCACCGTAGTAATGGTTAGTTTCCAGGGTCTACTTCCGCCTGGACAGCACGTTAGGTGGGGTGGGGAGGGACCCAGCCCAGTTATCCACAGAGCAGAGGCCACTCCACTCAAAACGGGCTCCAACTCTCTCCCAAGTGCCCCACGCCTCCCCAAGGGCCTACATGCAAATGACAGCCAACCTCTGTTCAGCTTTTATCATCCCCTGGGAAACCTCCTAATGTGACTGGGTTCAGATAGCCTTGGACATATTAAAAGGTGCCCAGTGCTTTCGGTATGAGGGATAATGGTTTCAGAGGAAACTTCAGCACGGACTTCCTCTGAAGTTATTATCCCAGCTGGGATTTGAATGTTCAAGCACTTCTAATGTCCTGGGAAAGCTCCCCAAACATGCCAGACCTGCACTTCTCCCCCTAACCCATTTTCTGCTTAGATCTTGCAGCCTCCCCGCCCCTCCCCCCCACCCCCACCTCAGCTGAGCATCTTCATTCAGTTCCTCCAGTCTTACTGCCTTGCAGTTCCCACCTGAAAACACACACCCATCTCCCCCCAGCCAAGCCGCCCCTGGGAAGGTGACTCAAACTGGAAACAGTATTAACCATCAGAGGGGGAGGGGGTGTCAAGAAACGGCAGGTAACAGACGAATTAGAAGGAAAAGATATTCTTCCTGCACAGGAGAAGTAGCCACAGAACCTCGAGAAAGGGACTCCAGTTAGCTTGAAAAACTATAGCACAAAAGGGTCAAAGTGAATTCTCCAAGACTTTTGAGAATGGACTGTTTCCAGGCCATAGCCAGCTAATGAATCTGGATATGGGGTAGGACTTCTTAATCTCCCCCTCGTTGGTGAAGACTTCTTACCCACTTCCCTTTCACCAAAGGCGTGAACCGGAACACCAAGCCCAGGCTACAGAGACAAAAAGCCCCAGGATCCCACCAACTCCGGTGTGTTCTGGGGGAAATATTCAGGCTGCTTAATTTTCCTTTGGACAATGAAGCAGATCTAGGGAGAGGAGGTACAGGCGCTGGGATTTGCCGTGGGTGTTTGAAAGTGAGTACAGACTGCCTTGCTAGGAAACAAAACCACGCACTGCTAAGGGAAAAACCACCACCACCTTTCCAGGACAGGCTTTGCCAAGAGTGCATGCTCAATGCTGGTTCTTCCCTTTAGACTCAGTTTATTGGGTTCTTTAAGTGATTACGCTGACAGTTATTCATAGAACTAAACTGAGATTTCTCTGTACTGTTGACTTTCTTCTGAGAATTAAAGAATATGTCAGCTCGGGTCAGCATACACTTAGCAAGGATCCTTTGCTGAGAGGGAAAGTGGTTGTCAGAGACTGGATTAATCTTCTGCAGCTCTAAGTATGGCAGTTTTCTAGGCAAGACCCTCAGGGAAAAGGGAAGGGGCGTAAGAAGTGCACAAGTTACAGATCAGAGCCTAGTGACGTCTCCGTGTGCCTTTAGACGAGAAACTGCGGCATGTAAGTTTCAGCTTTGGGGAAACAAAGTGAAAAGAAGTGCCATCATTTATATAATATACCTTTCCCAGGAGCTTCCGCCTTGGAATCAAAGAAACAAGCCAAATTCATCCCTCTTCCAGCACTGATGGGATGTTAGTTGCAAGGACCCCAGCTGAATCTCTTTGCCAATCAGCAGCAGCAATGGGTCTCCTTCTGTCATGCAGGCAGAAGTCAAGCCTGAGTCCGAAGGATAATGGAATGATTAGGCTCTTTCTACATCCTTTGTTTCTATGACCAGTAAAGGTAACACAAAACTGACTCCCTTTTGACTTTCTCTAAAGTGTGAAGTCCATATCCCAGAATAAAATGCTATAATCCTCTAATAAAGCTTGTGTCTATAAAAATAACATTTTTTGACAACAGGATAAAGAGGAAAAGGAAGAAAGAGAAGCTTCCACTATCATCCCAACTGGACTCAGAAGTGAGAAAGACAGTTCTCCAGCTGCAGAAGGGAATTTCAGTTCCAGTATAGTTTGACACCAGCCCCACTGTAAAAGTGTTTTTACATAAAATACTGAAAAAGCAGCAGCACAGGACTGTTCTAACCATTTTACTTCCCAGCACCCCCTTCTTGCCATGTTCCGAAAAAATAATCACGTAGATGTGTAGCATCAGCCTGGACAAAACATCCCCACTGATGTCACACCCTTTCCTTCAGCTATCTCAGAGAACTAGGCTGTTCTTGTCCCAACCCCACAGAGCTGGCAAACATCCCTTCTTTTCCCCAGGGGCCTGGGGAGACGAAACTAGGCCTTTGATAGACACCTTGAACACAGCTGAGGGTCACTCCTTCAAGGAAGGAGCAAGATAAACTTTTCACACCCCATTAAGGGCAAACTTGATCTATCTAGTCTTTTTTTTTTTTTTTCTTTTCACATCTATCTGCTTAAAAACGCAATGTATTTGAGGGTTCATCGCTAAGTGGAAAGCCATTTAACAAATCACAGAGCTTAAAGGCTTCTATTTGGAGACTTTATAGTATGCTAAACACAGTACCATGCGCTTTTCACTCATTCTACCAGTTTTCTCCTTGCAACAATTTTATGATAGTTCATTAGTTCTACTTTATAGATAAGGAATCAAAAGCTCAGAGAAGTTATGAAAATTGCCCAAGCCCCCAAGTTCATTCTCAACATCAACGTTGCTCTATAAGAAAGAAATTCCATGCTGACAATGAAGAATGGAAAAAAAAATTGGGAAGTAGGTATGGTACTGCTTTCCACTGGGCTGATCCTTTATTATAACTCAAAATCAAATAATGTTAGTTACTATCCAATTTAACATCGATCCCTCTGATAAGCAGAAAACAGAAAGTCATATCAGAAGTGGATTACTGAAGACCACCATATTATTTACAAAATGTAAACGCTTAGACAACATAAGTGAAAGTGTCAGCTCAACAGGGAAAAGTAATAATAAAACTGCTGATTCTAGAAGGTTATAGATGTAGCCAGGCGATGTTAACTGCTAGAATAGCACATTAAAGAGAGAAAGAAGCACAATTTGATGGTTTAAAACTAGGCTGGAAAAAGTGCTGAGCATTAGAATTACTGACAGGAAGTGTTAAAAACACATTTTATTCTGTTTGATGACTAAATACTGACTGAATAAACAGTGAAGAAGGAAAATATGATGCCTATTCAGCACTAACAGGATTTTTGCTTTTTCTTCTGAGCACAAGTCATTTCTCTGGCCAATCTAGTAAAAAAGTCATATATAGCAGAAATGAAGGAAGAAAATGTTCGCAGGAAACAAAAGCTTACACAGCACATGTTGTCTGGGCAAGGGCACACGTGTGGCAGCAAAGTGGTGTTTGTGGAAAAAGAATTGAAACAAGGAGACCCGGAGTAGACCCTGAGGGCCACTACCTGCACGTGTGACCCCAAACAGTCCCTCAGTCCCCGAGGGTCTTGATATTATCATCTAAACAGAGAGGGAGCTTGACCGTGAGGGCTGGTCTCTTTTCGTTCTTAAATTCAGCTTCACACTTTTAGGGAACGTTTGTGACTAAGACTGAAGGGCCCCATTCAACATAGAAATCTCAGGACAAAGTCTGCAACCACAGGTCAAGAGAGCCAGCCCCCAAGCACAGCCCTGCAAGACTAGTCACCCACCTGGCAGCAACGGGATGAAAATCAAGAAGCTGAAGGCCAAGCCACTGAGCAGAAAGGCAAGTGCCATGAGGACACAGGACTCAAAGATTTGTTCAAAAAACAAATTGGATGTAGCATCTCCTTGGCAACTTTTCAGTAAAAGGCCAAGCAGCACATTTTTTAGGCTTTATGGACCACACAGTCTGTTGCAATTATTCGGTTCTGCCTCGGTAGCAGGAAAGCTGCTATAAACAACATGGAAAGAAATGGGAGGGGTTACATGACAGTAAAACTTTATCAGGTAGCAGCCAGATTCAGACCATGAGCCTTTTATCCACCCCTGAGACAGAAACGATTCTTCTGTATCAAAACATCCCACAAAAGGGACTTCCCTGGTTGCGCAGTGGTTAAGAATCCGCCTGCCAATGCAGCGTCACAGGTTCCAGCCCTGGTCCAGGAAGATCCCACATGCCTTGGAGTAACTAAGATTACTGAGCCTGCGCTCAAGAGCCCGCGAGCCACAACTACTGAGCCTGAGTGCCACAACTCCTGAAGCCCATGCACCTAGAGCCCGTGCTCCACAACAAGAGAAGCCACCACAATGAGAAGCCCACACACCACAACAAAGAGTAGTTTCCGCTCACTGCAACTAGAGAAAGCCGTGTGCAGCAATGAAGACCCAACACAGCCAAAAATAAATTAGTTAAAAGAAAACAAGACAAAACAAAAAAACATCCCACAAAACACTGGCGGGGCTGTAGACAGCCCACAGGCCACAGCTGTTGCCCAAAGCCCATCTCCACATGAGGTCCCCAGACCTGGGCTCCAAAGGACTGCCACTCAGCCATCATCTTTAAAGCTCCATCTAAACACATCAGAAATACACACACAACTTGGAAAGCAAACAGAATCACCACATTCACTTTCTTATGAAGCCTGACACCAAGCCTGGGATGTTTTCACAAACCTGTAAGCATTCTGTTCTGGCGATTTCACTTAAATGTTGACTCTACTTTGAACATGGCATCCGCAATTACGGAACATGAGGGGGTGACGGAAGGAAAAGGCAGGGACAATGAAGCATCCTAAGATATAATTTCTGCTCTGGAGTCTTTCAAAAACACTGATGACCATTTCCAAGGAACGAAACTTGCACACTATAATTTTAAATTTTAGATTTTCAATGAGCAGGTCCATTTCAAATGAATCAGAGACAAGAGTCTTCAAGAGGATGGGGCAGGATTTGCCGGCGGGTGGGGGGAGGACAAAACAGTTGACTGAAATTCTCATTCTTAATGAAAAAAGAACGCCAATTATATTTCGTACTATTTTAAAACAGTAAAGAAGAATTCTGAACACCATGCAAAGCATTTATGATTGTGGCTCTTGTCACCTGTAGAACATCTGAAGGAGTATTTTAAGCTATATTAAATCTTAGGAGAGCAACTACTTGAACACTAAATTCTCTTGGGTATTCGGTAATTGCTAGTTTGCAATATAGGAAAGGAGGTTAAGTTAATTTACCTTCCAGAGAGCCACTGCTTTAAATTGGTCTTAACAAAGGGAGAATTTTTAAGCACTCTGCTCTGAGGACATGAATTCCAGGCCATCGGTTTTTAGTTCTTGATAGTCAGAAACAGCATCTGGGCCAAATTATTCACATGTGTATCCAGTGGGCAACTGTTTGGCTAACTAATATATTTTAAGAGGTCAGCATTTTTAGCGATGGAATTGTAAACACAAGGCTTATTATTTGTTTAAACAACAAAGATTCATTCATACTAAATGCTAATTTCACAGGCTTCTTCCTCTACTATAGAGACGACTGCTGGTTAGTATTACTTTCCAGCCATTTGACCGTAACCTTTGATTAGAGTGTAGGGAGGGCCAAAAGCACCCACTTCTGGGAAGATGTACCCAGAGGCCACCACGATAATCTGCCATTAGCCAAGCCCAGAGATCCTAAAAGGCAGAGAACAACTACTACAACTGGGAAGATGAATCTAGGGTCTCACAATTTACTGGCTTCATAGATCATTCCCTGAGGCAGTGGAAGGACAGGCCAGGGCCCCCCAAATATCTCCCCTCCTTGTCCTCCATAGCCTGAGAATCTACCTTGCATCTTCCATTCCTTTGGTCCCATTATCTGTAGCAGTTTTGCATAGAAATGCAGTTGCTTTCCAAAGCCACCAATCACACGCCTGTGTTGCAACACAAAGCAGTTCAGATTTAGCCAAGCTACCCAGCAAAGCACGCAGGCAACAAGACCTCAGCCAGATGTGCATATAAATAGAAGGGAAGGTGTTGAAGCTTTAAGGCAGATCTGTAGCTGAACAGCTACAGGGAGGCTGAACAGCCAGGGAACCCCAAGAAGGTGGCTGAACTGAGCAGCTCTGAAAGGGGAAAGGGAGAGGAGAAAATAGAGACCCACCCCCAAGACAAATGTCAACTCCATGTGCCTCCTATCTGATTGGGCAGGGCACTCGTGGCATAGACGCCATCTTCACTTTCAAAGTGCACTCAACTCTCAGAATCCTCCTTAGCAACAAGGATTGCTTTTATTGATTCTCGGTATTACCTGAGTATCAAGACTGTTGATAACAGCAACCTACTGGCTTAAGAATATAGTCTCTTGTAAAATTATAACAACGTTTAAGAAGTCTGATGAAGGGACTTCCCTGGCGGTGCAGTGGTTAAGATTCCATGCTCCCAATGCAGGCGGCATAGGTTTGACCCCTGGTCGGGGAACTAAGATCTCGCATGCCACACAGCCGTGGCCAAAAAAAAAAAAAAAAAAAAGTCTGATGAAGAAATCATAAATACATAAAAGGCCCTACACATCTTGGCTGTAAGGATCACCCATCACAGCTCTTAGAGGCAGAACATCAGAGAAGCCACCAGCGTGGGTGGTGAAGGCAGACGGCCCAATTTTAAGACTACTATGACTTGTATATAAGCTGTGTGACCTTGGCCAGGGTAACTAACTTCTGTGTTACAGTTTACTAGTCTGTTAAATACACAGCGCAATGTTACTTACCTCCTGTGGCTACTGTGAGGTCCAATTTATTAAGACACAGAGCACATACAATGGTACCTGGCACATTATAAGTGCTCAATAAACTGTACTGGTTACCGTCCACCCTTTGTTGTAAGTGATCACGTTGCACGAAATGGGATGGGATGCTCAGGGCTGTATAATCAGAAAGGCTGTATTTCCATCAGCACCATTATGGTACCTATAACCCCAAAGTAATAATCTTTAAAACTGGCAAAGGAAAGCAACTCGGGCCTGTGCATGCCTTCCACACACATCTCAGAGCTGTCAAGGGTCATGAAATAATGACTACAAGTTCTCTGATCTCCTTGGAGAAAAGTTCCACATAAATATTGCAGATTGTGTTAGAGAAACTTTATAAGGAAATGGAGCCTCCCACACATTCTATAAATGCTCTTTGAATTGAATTAAAAGAATTTACATGATTTTTTTTTTTAAACAGGAGCCAATTTTGAATAGGAGAAGCCAGAGCAGACACTGTTAAATCCAACACAGATTGCTTACATGGCTTCTGAATAACCAAGGAATTCATAAAAGAACGTCTTTATACTTTCCCTCGGGCACCAAAAAGTGGGGAGGTGGGTTGGCAAAAACTTACTCTCGGCATTTCTTTTGAGAGTTTACAAGTGATTCGGTGGCTCTTTTAGCAATTTTTATTCACTGTGTGCCAAAGGGAAAGGAAAAAATGACATGGAACAAAATCCACCGAATCTACCTAGAGCGTAGACGGAAAGGATAACCGGGCTATGGATGTGTCCATCCACAGTATCAGGATTTCTAAAGAGCCAGGGTCCCAGGAAACATGGCTGGGCTTGGCCACACCGTCCTGACATGTGGCTGTGTCACATGTATGCAGAAGACAAAGAGGGTCTATTCTGAGTGTAGAAAAGTAGAAACTTTTCCCACTGTCAGCAAGGATTTGCATGATCAAATACATGGACCAAAGCTTTCTGTACAATGAGAAGGAGGTACAGACAAAACAGAGCTCACAGGTCCCTCCCGTTCTGTGCCTGTGACACGGAGTCCCTTTATCCCTAGCACCTCCCTTCAGAACATGTTCCTCTTCTCTTTAGAGGTGTCCTTAAGCCAGGTGATAGACAATGCCTGAGCTTAGGAGATCCCAGGCATAATTCTCCAGATGTCTACTTCAATAGCCTCTCCAAGACGCAGGACCTCTGCAGAGCTGCCTAGCTTTTCCCTGAATATGGGTATCCAGTTTGGCGAGCCATTGGCGGCTGAAATCGAGCCTGTACTCCCCTGTGTATCAGCCTAGAGGAAGGGGTGCACTATCTCAATTCAAACAGAAGCATCTTACATCCTAGCTGCGGCCCTATGTGGAAACATGAACCTTCCCACAAACATATAAAACTATTTAAGCAGTAACTGATCATCAGTCTAACACATGCATTAGCTTATTTCATCCTCAGAAGGGTCATTTCACAGATGGGGAACCTGGGCCTCTGAGGGTTAAGGAAAGGGCCCCAACTGCCCTTGTGACTGCCTAGTGGTGGATCCAGATTCAACCCACATTTTGCCAAAGCACATGCTCCTTCAACCACCTCAGCTACTGCTGGATTTTAATGGAACAAACACTGTTCCATTCCTTTCCCACAACAGTAAAAGGCCTGCATTGGGGCCCCACCCCATGCATCGGGCAACTCCAGTCCAGGTACAGGAGCTCCAAGAGTGACTAAGCCGAGGTCACTGTCAAGCAGCTCAGAGTGCACAGTCCCAGCGAAAGGAAGGAACCATGAAAAGGCTGCTTTGAGGGGTTCATGGGAAAGGAGCGAGGGGGCTTGGTTGGCTTTATCTGCTTGTTTTGGTACCAATTTGGGAGGGGGGTGAGAGCCACGGTTACCCAGCTGGGGAGCCACCTCCCGGAGCCCTGGCTTCCTTCTCTGCATGGTTAGCCCTTCAGGGCCACAGAAGTGATGTGAAATATGGCAGAATCCATACAACTGCTTGCTCAGAATGGTTTCTGCCCACAGAACCAAAAAATGTTCCCATAGAATTATTCAAGATGAGTAGAGAAATGTAAATGTCCTTTAAAGAGAAACTGACTTCTTAGAGAGAGCCCAATTTTTCCATTTGACCATCTTGTTTACTAAGGAAAAGTTTAATATTTAGTTCTCAGCAACTGTGTTCTGATTCCTAAACACCAACTTTAATTGCTCTTTTCAGAATATTTCCCTTGTGATATTCTGGGTATGCTTGTGCAGAGGACAAAGCCTTTTTGAGCCTAAGATTAAGCATTTGGTCAATATAAACTATTTGAACCACTATAAATACTGCACAAGTTCTCAGCTTTGACATGTCTATATATGCTTTTTACTGCCTCCTTCATACGGAAAATTTATAAACAGTCACGTTCACCTAAGTCAAAGACGCTGTTCCCGTTTTTTGCCTCTACAACAAATAAGAAACAAACTGGGTTGAGTTTTCAAAGATGATATAAAGTATCCCAAAATTCCTCCTGAGATGCTTAAGAAATTAGATTCACGGAAGTAATCAGCTGGAACTATTCTCTCATTGGAATAACTTCATAATTCCATGGCCAAAAGGTCAATCAACCACAGATTTACAAATGCCCTTTTTTGCCCTGACATCCCAGTACCTGGCAGACTTTGAGACTAAGGGAAAACATAAAGAAATACATCTTTGTAAACTATCTCCTCCTGTGACTAATTGATCATGGACTGGGGTAATTTTTTTTTTTAATGTGTATTTCTCCCCCTTGACCGAAAATATTTTCCCTGGAGATGTTCCAACAATATACTGCTAACATACTCCCATTGTGGAATTCATCTGGAAAATTTTGCAACTTAAAAAAACATCTCAGCCATCTAACAGGCGTCTCTATGGACCTGCAGACTGGAGACCAAAAAAAACCACACAGGAAATATTTTTGGTCTAGCTCAAAAGGAGTTTGATGATATGTGTGACTGAGTTATTAGTTTATAATAACTTACTGAAGAAGTTAGGACTCTGCGTTCACATCCATTTGGTCTGGGGTTTAAGTATCTGAAGGTCAAACGTACACAGGGTCTGACTCATAGTAGGGGCTCAATAAACGTTTGTTGAATGAATAAAAGCTTCAAGTCTTGTGCTGTCTGCTTTGACGTAAGACACTGAAATTTCTAGAGCTTTCATTTCCACAGTGAGAAAAATGGGTCCTGTACAATCAATCCTCATTTTTCACAGGTAGTTATGTTTTACTACACTGCCACAACTACAACTGCAACAAACATGAAATTAGCAAATACTGAGCCATGGCTCCCAGCGCAGGTTGAAGTTCCTACAAGCTTCTAGTCACAACATGTTTATCACCCAACCAATACATAACCTTGTTTTATGTGTGTTTCCGTTTGAAGACATTTAATAAATATTACTGATTCATTAACACTGATGTCACAACCAACAGCACTATAACTCATGCCTGAACAAAGCTTATCTAACACACGTATTTTCTCTAGAGGGCACATCCCAGCCTTTTTACGCTTAGGAATACTAAACAGCACTTCTGCATGATGCTCAGGGGCATTTTAAAGAGTAAAATCACCACCAACAAAAAAAAACACAAAGGTGTGAAAAACTTGATACTAAGCAGATCAGTATAAAAGGACACTTGTTTACAGTATGAGCGGGGGTGGGTAGGGGCGGGGGGGGGGTAGGCATAACATCCTGTTGTTCAATCTCAGCTGGAAAAACACAACAGGATATTCAAATTTTTCACTATTTTGCAAGTGTCCGAATGACCATAAAAGTCCCGCAATTATTGATTTCAGGGTTACAGATAAACGCTAGTGAGCAGGTAAATTTGCAAATATGGAGTTCACAAATAATGAGAATCAACTCTATTCATTCCCTACCTATTGAGTGCTTCCTCAACGCCAGCCATCTTGGGAGGAAAGTGACTAGAAATAGACAGGTTCCTTCCTCACTGTACCAATAGTCTAGTGGGGAGAAAATACTAGTCACCCAAAAACTGTATATAAATTACAAATGTGATAACTGCATAATGTAGAAGATCTGGGAATGTATAGAGGGGGGGTCACAATGCAACAGCAGGTCCAAGAGGAGGATAACATTTGAGCTCAGTACCAAAGCACAGACTGGCATTGGCCAGGGGGAGGGGAGGGAGGGTAGGCAGGCAGAATCCATGCAAGAACCCTGAGGCAAGCTTGGGTGTAATTAAATCAAGTCATGTATATTAAATGTATATGATATAATGAAACCTAAGGGAATGGCTCCAAGTTCAAGGTGCTTAGGTTTAGAAAATGAATGAACGACCTTAAAAATTTACTGAGTAGTTCCCCTATGCCTGGCACCAGGCATGATACTAGGGATACAAAAAAGGAGAAAAGACTGTGTTCTCATAGAGCCCATAATGATTGAGGGGAGGGTGGTAGGACCCTCTATGGGAGAGGTTGAGCACAGACATGCTTTAGTAACAGCATGAAAAAGCAAGACCAACCACAGAAAAAACTCATTTTTTCTCTGGAGTGGTTATGGAAGGAAGCACAGAGCAGCTAATATCAGAGTTGAGTTTTAAGAATGATGATGGAAGTTTGTTAGAAGAGTGGTCCTGATTTGCCTGGGACAGTCCCTGTATTTACCTATTATATCAGTGCAATTATCCACAGCATCTCTCATTCTCAGAAGTTTCCTGATTTGGTTTCAAAGTCTTCACTGGCGTGGCAGAGTTCAGAGAGGCTGGAACTTGGGAACGGGGAGGGGGAGGAGGTGGAGTTGTGGACTGGTATCAACGGGTCAGCCAAGCTAAGAGGATGTCTCTGTGCAAAGCCAAGCCAAGCAGAGTTGGATGCCTTCAGATTGACTGAAGAAGATGACTGCAGGCAACGTGGGAGAAAGTTCAGCGACTTGAGACCAGAGGACATTTAGAGCAAGAAATGATGAGCTGAAGGGCAGTGGGGATGGACAGAAAAGACCTCGCTCATGAGGGAGTCAAGATGGTGGCATGGGAAGATGTGGAGATTGCGTCTCGCCACAAATAGATAGGTTGCTGGAGGCTGGCGGGGGACCTGAGGCCCAAGCAGACAGCAGGAATCCCGGAGCAACCAGGTAGGACCTGGGGGAAGTCAGGGGGGTGGGGAAGGGGAAGCCAGATGGGACCGGCGCCCCTGAGGGGTAGCTGGGTGAGAGGGTAGGTTCCCACCTGGAGGGACTGTTGGAGGTTGGGACTGCAACTGGGTTCCTCCTGCCCAGGAGGCCTGCTGAGCTCCCTGACTTGGGAGCCTGCTGGGCTCCCCAGTGGGGTTCTCCACCCTCCAAGGCCCCCTCCGGGCTGCCTGGGTCCTGTGAGAAGGAGGGAGGAGGGGAGAGGAGGTGGAGAGGTGGACAGGTGGGGGTGGGGGCTTTGAGATCGGGGGACGGGGAGGCAAGAGGGCGTTTTGCCTGCCCTCTTGGCCAGGGAGGCCGACTGAGCTCCCAGGCCTGGTCCTTCACTCTCCGGGCCCCTCTCTGGCATGAGGATCCTGGGGGCATGGCGGGGAGGGGGACAGGGAGGGAGAGAGGCAGACAGCAGGGGTGGGAAGGAATCTCTCCAGGTTAGAAGAATAGGGGAGGCACCGCTGGGTATTTCTTCTGGGCGGGTCCTCCACCTTCCAAGGCTCCTCCAGGCCATTGGTCCTAGAAGTACAGGAGGGAAGCGGTGGGGGGAAAAGAAGAGAGGCGGGAGGGAGGAGGGACACTCTGGGCTCAGAGGATCAGGGGAGGAGCGGAAGGCATTTCCACTGCCCACTGGCCTGGGAAGCCTGCTGGGCTCCTGGGCCTGGTCTCCAACTCTCCAGGGTCCCCTCCCAGACACGTTGGTCCTAGGGACGTTGGAGTGTGACAAGGGAAGAGGAGGAGAGGCAGACTGGTGGTGGGACGTTCCAGGAGCAGAGGACCAGGGGAGGTGCGGAGGACCTTTCCCCTGCCCACTTGGGCCCAGCGGGCCTGCTGGGCTCCCGAGTCTGGTCCTTGGTCTCTGCGGCTGAGTGGGTCATACAGGCATGGTAGGCAGGGAGGAGAGGAGAAGAGGAAGAGAGACAGACAGTGGTGAGGGGGCCCTTGCAGGACTGGAGGATCAGGGGAGATGCTGCGGGAAATCTCCCTACCCACTTGGCACCGGGAGGCCTGTTGCACCCCCAGGCCTGGTCTTCAGTCCTCCAGGGGCCCCTCTAGGTCTCACTAGTCCTAGGGGTGTAGAAGGAAAGCAGGGGAGAAGAGGAGAGGCGGGTAGGGGAGAAGAGGAGAGGCGGGCAGGGGAGAAGAGGAGAGGCGGGCAGGGGAGAAGAGGAGCGGCGGGCAGGGGAGAAGAGGAGCAGCGGGCAGGGGAGGGGGCCTGCTGGGATTGGAGGATCAAGGGAGGCAGGGAAGGTATTTCCCCTGCCACTAGCCCTGGGAGCCTGCTAGGTTCACAGACCTGGTCTTTCACACTCCAAGGCCCGCTCCAGCTGCTTGGGACATAGAAGAGTGGGGCATGGGGAAGAGGAAGAGAGGCAGACAGGGACCCTACGAGACTGGGAGTTCTGGGGAAGTGCCACAGGCATTACGCTAGGCCAGTTGGCCCTGGGAGGCCTGTTGGGTGTCAGAGTCTGGTCTCCTGCCTTTCAGTGCCCCCTGCAGCTGTGAGGGTCTTAGGGGAATAGGAGAGAGGGGTTGAGGAAGAAGAGAACCCAAGGGGGAGTGACCCTCCGAGACTGGAGGACTAGGGGAGGTACCCAGCATTTCTCCCACCAACTCGGGCCCAAGGAACCTGCTCGGTACCTCGACCTGGTCCTTTGCCCCCAGGACCAGAGGCATCCCTGGGCCCCTCTGCCTCACTGGGCCTAAGCCCCATTCCCCACCACCCCCAGGGCCTTTTCTAAGCATAGGCCCTGCTGACTGACTAACCTACCCCCCCCACCCCCCGCTCCCCACTGCCCTTGTCTAAGCCCCACCCCCACAGCCAAGGCCTTTTCAGGCTTTTTTTTTTTTCTTTCCACCTCCTCACTTAGGCTACTGCAATTGTTTTACCTTCCAATTGTTGCTCCATCTTTTTTTTTTTTAATTTTTTCGAACACATGTGTTAGTTTCCTATTATCATATATTTTTTCTTGCTATTATTCTGCTGTTCTCCTATTTTTTTTTAAATTTTTTTTGTTTCCCTGCTCCACACAGCTTGTGGGATCTTGATTCACAAGCCCAGGGTCAGGCCTGAGCTCCTGAGGTGGGAGCTCTGAGTCCAAAACATTGGACTAACAGGGAAACCCAGTTCCCAGGGAATATTCTTCAGAATGAGGTCTCCCAGAGGTTCTCAACTCAACACCAAGACCCAGCTATACTCAATAGCCTACAAACTCCAGTGCTTGAATCATCAGGCCAAACACCCAGTGGGACAGGAACACAATCCCACCCATCCAAAGTGGGGGGAAAATGAGACAACAAAAAAAAATGTCACAGATGAAGGAACAAGGTAAATACACAAGACCAAATAACTGAAAAGGAAATAGGAAAATTGCCTGAAAAAGAATTCAGAGTAATGATAGTTAAGATGATCCAAAATCCTGGTAACAAAATAGAGAAAATACAAGAAACAGTTAATAAGGACTCAGAAGAACTAAAGAGCAAACAAACCGTAATAGATAACAAAATAACTGCAATTAAAAATACTCTAGATGCTATAACCAGCAGAATAACTAAGGCAGAAGAATGAATAAGTGAGTTGGAAGGTAGAATGGGGAAAAACTGCCACAGAGCAGGAAACAGAAAAAAGAATGGAAGACAGTCTCACAGACCTTGGTGACAACATTAAGCACACCAACATTCGAATCAGAGGCATCCCAGAAGAAGAAGAAAAAAAGAAAGGGTCTGAGAAAATATTTCAAGAGGTTATAGTGGAAAACTTCCCCAACATGGGAAAGGAAATAATTAAGTCCAAGAAGCACAGAGAGTCCCATACAGAATAAACCCAAGGAGAAATACACCAAGGCACATATTAATCAAACTAATGATAATTAAACACAAAGAAGAAATATTAAAAGCAGCAAGAGAAAAGCAACAAATAACATATAAGGGAAAACCTATAAGGATAACAGCTGACCTCTCTACAGAAACTCTGCAGGCCAGAAGGGAATGGCAGGATATCCTGAAAGTCCTGAAAGAGAGAAACCTACAGCCAAGAATACTCTACCCAGCAAGAATCTCATTCAGATTTGAGGGAGAAATCAAAAGCTTTCCAGACAAGCAAAAGTGAAGAGAATTCAGCACCACCAAACCAGCCTTACAACAAGTGCTAAAGGAACTTCTCTAAGTAGGACACACAAGAAAAGGAAAACACCTACAAATACAAACCCAAAACAATTAAGAAAATGGTGATAGGAACACACATGTCAATAATCACCTTAAATGTCAATGGATTAAATGCTCCAACCAAAAGACACAGACTGGCTGAATGGATACAAAAACAAGACCCTTACATATGCTGTCTACAAGAAACCCACTTCAGACCAAGGGACACATATAGACTGAAAGTAAGGGGATAGAAAAAGATATTCCATGCAAATGGAAGTCAAAAGAAAGTGGGAGTAGCAATACTCATATCACACAAATTAGACTTTAAAGTAAAGACTATTAAAAGAGACAAGGAAGGACACTACATAATGATCAAGGGATAAATCCAAGAAGAACATATAACAATTGTAAATATCTATGCACCCAACATAGGAGCACCTCAATACATAAGGCAAATGCTAACAGCTATAAAAGGGGAAATCAACAGTAACACAACAGTAGGAGACTTGAACACCCCACTTACATCAATGGAAAGATCACCCAAACAGAAAATAAATAAGGACACACAAGCTTTAAATGACACATCAGACCATCTTGACTTAATTGATATTTATAGGACATTCCATCCAAAAACGACAGAATACACTTTCTTCTCAAGTGCACATGGAACATGCTCCAGGACAGATCACATCTTGGGTCACAAATCAAGCCTCAGTAAATTCAAAAAAATTGAAATCATATCAAGCATCTTCTCTGACCATAATGCCACGAGAATATCAATTCCCTGAAAAAGACTGTAAAAAATACAAACACATAGAGACTAAACAATACACTATAAAACAACAAAGAAATCACTAAAGAAATCAAAGAGAAAAATCAAAAAACATCTAGAAACAAATGACAATGAAAACACAACAACCCAAAACATATGGCATGCAGCAAAAGCAGTTCTAAGAGGGAAGTTTATAGCAATAGAGCCCTACCTCAAGAAACAAGAAAAATATCGAATAAACAACCTAAACTTACACCTAAAACAATTAGAGAAAGAACAACAAAGAAACCCTAAAGTGAGCAGAAGGAAAGAAATCATAAAGATCAGATCAGAAATAAATGAAAAAGAAAGGAAGGCAACAATAGCAAAGATCAATGAAACTAAAAGCTGGTTCTTTGAGAAGATAAACAAAATTGATAAAGCATTAGCCAGACTCATCAAGAAAAAAAGGGAAAAGATGCAAATCAACAGAATTAGAAATGAAAAAGGAGAAGTAACAACTGACACTGCAGAAATACAAAAGATCATGAGAGACTACTACAAGCAACTATACACCAATAAATGGATAACCTGGAAGAAATAGATAAATTCTTAGAAAAGTACAATCCTCCAAGACTGAACCAGGAAGAAACAGAACATATGAACAGACCAATCACAAGTACAGAAATTGAGGCTGTGATTAAAAATCTCCCAACAAACAAAAGCCCAAGGCCAGATGGCTTCACAGGCGGATTCCATCAAACATTTAGAGAAGAGCTAACACCTTTCCTTCTCAAACTCTTCCAAAATATTGCAGAAGGAGGAACACTCCCAAACTCATTCTACAAGGCCACCATCACCCTGATACCAAAACCAGGCAAAGATGTCACAAAAAAAGAAAATTACAGGCCAATATCACTGATGAATATACACGCAAAAATCCTCAACAAAATGCTAGCTAACAGACTCCAACAGCACATTAAAAAGATCATACACCATGATCAAGTGGAGTTTATCCCTGGAATGCAAAGATTCTTCAATATACGCAAAGCAATCAATGTGATACATCATATTAACCACCTGAAGGATAAAAACCATATGATAATCTCAATAGATGCGGAAAAAGCTTTTGACAAAATTCAACATCCATTTATGATAAAAACTCTCCAGAAAATGGGCATAGAAGGAAATTACCTCAACATAATTAAAGCCATATATGACAAACCAACAGCCAACATCGTTCTCAATGGGGAAAAACTGAAAGCATTCCCTCTAAGAACAGGAACAAGACAAGGGTGTCCACTCTCAACATTATTATTCAACAGTTTTGGAAGTGTTAGCCACAGCAATCAGGGAAGAAAATGAAATAAAAGGAATCCAAATTGGAAAAGACGAAGTAAAATTGTCACTCTTTGCAGATGACATGATAGAAAACCCTAAAGATGCTACCAGAAAACTGCTAGCACTAATCAATGAATTTAGTAAAGTAACAGGATACAAAATTAATGCACAGAAACCTCTTGCATTCCTATACACTAACAATGAAAGAGCAGAAAGAGAAATTAAGGAAACTCTCCCATTTACCACCGCAACAATAAGAATAAAATACCTAGGAATAAACCTACCTAAGGAGGCAAAAGACCTGTATGCAGAAAACTAGAAGACACTGATGAAAGAAATCAAAGATGAAACAAACAGATGGAGGGACATACCATGTTCTTGGATTGGAAGAATCAACATTGTGAAAATGACTATCTTACCCAAAGCAATTTACAGATTCAACACAATCCCTATCAAATTACCAATGGCATTTTTCACAGAACTAGAACAAGAAATCTTATGATTTGTATGGAAACACAAAAGACCCCGAATAACCAAAGCAATCTTGAGAAGGAAACATGGAGTTGGTGGAATCAGGCTTCCTGACTTCAAACTATACTACGAGGCCACAGTGATCAAGACAGTATGGTACTGGCACAAAAATAGAAAGGAAGATCAATGGAACAGAACAGAGAACTCGGCGGTAAACCCAAGCACATATGGGCAGCTTATCTTTGACAAAGGAGGCAAGAATATACAATGGAAAAAAGACAGCCTCTTCAATACATAGTGCTGGGAAAATTGGACAGCTACATGTAAAAGAATGAAATTAAAACACTTCCTAACACCATATGCAAAAATAAACTCACAATGGACTAAAAACCTGAATGTAAGGCCAGACACTGTAAAACTCCTAGAGGAAAACATAGGCAGAACACTCTATGACATACATCAAAGCAAGATCCTTTTTGACCCACCTCCTAGAATAATGGAAATAAAATCAAGAATAAACAAATGGGACCTAATGAAACGTAAAAGCTTTTGTACAGTGAAAGAAACCATAAGACAAGAAGACAACCCTCACAATGGGAGAAAATACTTGCCAACAAAGCAACAGACAAAGGATTAATCTCCAAAATATATAAGCAGCTCATGCAGCTTAATACCAAAAATGCAAATAACCCAATCTACAAAGGGGTGGAAGACATAAACAGGCATTTCTCCAAAGCAGGCATGCAGATGGCTAACAAACACATGAAAAGATGCTCAACATCACTAATCATTAGAGAAATGCAAGTCAAAACCACAATGAGGTATTACCTCACACCGGTCAGAATGGCCATCATCAAAATATCTGGAAACAATAAATGTTGGAGAGGGTGTGGAGAAAAGGGAACCCTCCTGCACTGCTGGTGGGTATGTATGTTGGTACAGCCACTATGGAAAACAGTTTGGAGGTTCCTTAGAAAACTAAAAATGGAACTACCATATGACCCAGTAATCTCACTCCTGGGCATATACCCAGAGAAAATCATAATCCAAAAAGAAACATGTACCATAATGTTCATTGCAGCACTATTTACAATAGCCAGGACATGGAAGCAACCTAAATGCCCATCAACACATGAATGGATAAAGATGTGGCACATATATACAACGGAATATTACTCAGCCATTAAAAGGAATGAAATTGAACTATATGTAATGAAGTAGATAGACCTAGAGACTGTCATACAGAGCGAAGCCAGAAAGAGAAAAATAAATACTGTAGGCTAACTCATATATATGGAATCTGAAGAAATGGTACTGATGAACCCAGTGACAGGGGAAAAGTGGAGATGCAGATGTAGAGAATGGAGTTGAGGACACGGGGCTGGGGTGGGGGGCGAAGGGGAAGCTGGGATGAAGTGAGAGAGTAGCATAGACATAGATACACTACCAAATGTAAAATAGATAGCTAGTGGGAAGCTGCTACATAACACAGGGAGATCAACTCGATGATGGGTGATGCCTTAGAGGGCCAGGACAGGGAGGGTGGGAGGGAGTCGTGGGAGGGAGGGGATATGGGGATATATTTATAAGTACAGCTGATTCACTTTGGTGTACCTCAAAAACTGGTACAAGAGTGTAAAGCAATTATATTCCAATAAAGAGTTTAAAAAACAAAAAAAAAAGACCTAGCTCATGAGACTCACAGGCAAAAGGGACAGGCCTCAACATGAATTGAATGAACCTGGAGAATTTTGAAAGGCAGGGAAGAAATGGGCAACTCCCAGGATGCCAGTTTGGCAGTAAAGCCACTAAACCATAATTGCCACAAAGGGGGAGGGGCGAGGGGCAGGAGAAATGTGTTCTGCTTTGGATAGACTGTGTGTGTGTGGAGCCTGCAAGGTCTCCAGGGAGATAAGCACAGTGGGAGACCAGAGCTTTGGAAAAGGGAAAGGACTGTCCACATGCACTGGGCAGTTCAGGATGAAGTCAATGGGAACAGATGAGATTAGCCTGGGTAGTGTTTGGGGGGCGGGGCATAGACCAAGAGAAGACACCCACTGTAAGGACACTGAGCATTAACCCACCCTGCCCGAGACATGCCCAACAGTCACATGACTCCACATGAAAAGAAGGTGTACCATGTAAACGCTGCTTCAACGTAAATCCTCCATCCACCTCCACTCCTAGCCTTTAAACTAGGTTACCTCCTCCCACTTAAGAACTCCCGATGCTCTAGTGATCTGACATACACCAACATTTCAGGGGTGAGCTGAGACAGAAGCACAGTGGAAGACTGGTAACAAGAGGAACCAGGGTCCACATTCTTAAATACCCTCCTGCCGACTTCCTGTTAGGGAACGCACTCACTTGTGAGTCCAGTAGCTAAAGTCAGCCTCAACTGCAGATAAGATTCCGCCGCAATCTTCTCACGATCTCGCGTGACCCTGGCACAGGAGTCATCATACGCAAAGGCCAAAGCCGTCTACGTATCCGCTGGCCCTCTCCTCAGTGCGTGTGCAACCATCTGAGAACCCCGAAGGCCCAGTCTGTGCCACCATCCACAAGGGCACTAGCCCCCGCACAGCAGCTACTACCCTGAAGGACACAAGCGAAGATCTCTGCTCCCGAGCTAATAATTGCATCTTCTTAGCTACAGAGGATGCTCCCTGTCTCAGCATTTTAAGCCTGATTTTATTGATTATGGCGCAGAAAACGTGTTGACTTCTGCTCAGTGTATTAACGTTAGACACCTCCATGGCTAATAGCAACTAAAACAGCAGGTTAGATGGCAGGTAATCACAGGAGAGGAAGGAATCTGCAGGAATTTATCCCCTTCCAAATAAGTATTGGATAATAGTTAAGATTACCAGATAAAGCAATCTAATATGAAAATTCTTCAAAAATTAGGAGTATACATCATTGTAACCATTAATTTATGTGGTGATGCCCCTATTTTGTAGATCCAACTGCAAACACCTCAATCTTGTGGAAATGTCTGGGTATCACTTCACTATGCAGACAACGGGAAAATACGTGATTTTCTTCTGAAGGCAAAAGGAAAAGCTAACCTCTGGATGTCAGGAAGCAGTACACTCAAGAGCAGCCATATTTATAGGTACATTTCATATAAATGAAGTGAGTTCTCTGGGCCAGGTTCTTCCTGGTTAAGTGTCTCTCACTGAAAGGCATATTGCTGACCAGAGACAGAGCAAATGGGTTTAGTGAACACCTCTTTGCTTTGTGGCTGAGGAATGTGGCTTTAACTGAGCACAAACACTAGGGGCTGAAGTTAGTCCATCAAGTTCACCAACATGTGAAGGATACATAACATGCTAGACACTGGAGTAAATAAGGCTGGTGGTAATTCCACAGGAGCAGGAAGCAAATGACACAGCCTACCCTCTGGGAGATTATAGTCTCAGGGGTGGGGCAGTTAAGGGTTAGGGTGTACAGGTTAGGGTTTCAAGACTACAGTCTCTTTAGAGAGAAAAAGCATCAATATTTTGGGACTTCCCTGGTGGCGCAGTGGTTAAGAATCCACCTGCCCTGATCTGGGAAGATCCCATATGCCGCGAAGCAACTAAGCCCATGCACCACAGCTATTGAGCCTGTGCTCTGAAGCCCGCGTGCCTAGAGCCTGTGCTCCACAACAAGAGAAGCCTGCATTAGTGGCAACTAGAGGAAGCCTATGGGCAGCACCAAAGACCCAACGCAGCCAAAAATAAATCAATAATTTTTTTTAAAGCATCAATATTTTAACGGCCTGCTGGGAAAGCTCCCTGTTTTTGTGAAAGCAGGGAGCAAATGACATTCTGCATATAGCCAAGTGACATGAGCCAGAAACTGATCGCTCAGGAGAAGTATGCAGGACTTGTGGAAACTGTCCAAAGATGGACAGGGTTTGCTATTATCATAAAAGCTGCAAGGCACATTTTTCTAGTTCCTATGTATGCTCACTACAGAAATTAGAAACTGTTGATGTGGTCCTCTGGGATCCAGGAGGGAAGTTCTGTGACGGAGCTATTTACAAAGATGTGCACGAGGTTCAGGGAAACCTATCTAGCATGTGAAGCAGCAAGGGGTAACAACAGCAGGAAGCTGTCACCCCTATCAGCCTGATGGGCAAGGGGTGCGGGGGGCAGCTGCAGGAATCCAGAGATGGAGGCTGAAGTTGTAGGAGGGGTGGTGGCCTTTCACAGACACTCAGCCAATAGCAACTCACAGGAGCGGAAGAAAGGAGCTGGGGAAGAAATGTGCCAGCCTCTCTCTTCCCAGTCTCTGCCCTGCTGCTGGGGCAGTTATTGGCTAAACCCAGCAGAAAGCCAGAAGGCATGCGATTAATCCTACAGAGTCAGCCTCTGGAACACAGGATGCAAAGTAGGATGGAAAGGGCGAAGAGTAGGTCTGGAGGAACAAATAACCTGCACAAAAAAAAAGGGATGAAAAATAACCCCGCTACCTAGCGGAGAGATGCTGAGTTATACAGTCACTTAAGTATTTAAGATTGGATAAAAATTCAAGTATTATCCATACACACAATTTACAGAAATGGACACACTTCATATGTAAACTTTTTTCACATGACTATTCTTTTATTTCAGAAAATATTCACTTAAACAGCATTTCATTGTGTGGATACGCTCTGAAGTATATCCCACTATTGCATATTTAGGTTTGCTTAATTTTATATTAAAAAAACAAACAAAACACCAATTGCAGCAACACAGGTAGACCTAGAGGTTATCATATTAAGCAAGTCAGAAAGACAAGTATCAGGTTCCCTGGTGGCGCAGTGGTTGAGAATCTGCCTGCCAATGCAGGGGACACGGGTTTGAGCCCTGGTCCAGGAATATCCCACATGCCACGGAGCTACTAAGCCCGTGCGCCACAACTACTGAGCCTGCACTCTAGAGCCCACGAGCCACAACTATTGAGCCCACATGCCACAACTATTGAGCCCACATGCCACAACTACTGAAGCCCATGCTCCTAGAGCCAATGCTCCACAACAAGAGAAGCCACTGCAATGAAGAGTAGCCCCTGCTCTCCACAACTAGAGAAAGACCGCGTGCAGCAAGGAAGACCCAATGCTGCCAATAAATAAATTTAAAAAAAAAAAAAAAAAGAAAGACAAGTATCATACATTACTTATATATGGAATCTAAAAACAAAAACAAAACAGACTATACTGCCTTACAGCTACATCTTTCTGCACGTCCTTAATTTCCTTAAGATAAATTCCCATGCATGGATTCTGCATGTTGCCAAAGGCCTCCAGTGTGTGTAGCTAACCTACTAGGAATATTATAAGCTGAAATATCAGTTATTGCACTGGGCAGTGGTTCTATACACATAATATCTTTGTAAACGGTTTATCAAGTACTACTTTTTTAGCTGCACTTTTGTCTACTTTCCAGTACAGTACTAGCCATCTCCCCCTCTAACGTGCCCTGCCTGCCCACACTCACAGATGATGTTTACAAATGGACAATGCTCCTGAGTAATGAAGGTCCATCACCACATCCCCCCATTCAGGCTGACACCACCTTTGCCCATTGACCCCTGTCCCCACCAGCTATCTCCCTGTCCCTGAGGAAACCCAGAAGAGACCAACAGCTCCTCCCTCCCTGAAAGTCCCAACCCTTGAACCAAGAAAATATCCTGGCCATGACCAGAGCACTGGAGGGTGGAGTAACAGAGAATCCCGCAGCTGAGAGAGGATTTAAAAACAAGAGTGGAGGGACTTCCCTGGTGGTGCTAGTGGTTAAGAATCCACCTGCCAATGCAGGGGACATGGGTTCGATGCCTGGCCCGGGAAGATTCCACATACCGTGGAGCAACTAAGCCCGTGCGCCACAACTACTGAAGCCCGCACGCCTAGAGCCCATGCTCCACACAAGAGAAGCCACCGCAATGCAAAGCCCGTGCACTGCAATGAAGAGTAGCCCCCGCTCGCCACACCTAGAGAAAAAGTCCACGTGCAGCAGCAAAGACCCAATGCAGCCAAAAATAAAAGAATAAAATAAAATAAATAAAATGAAAGCAAGGGAGGGGAGACTTGGGACCATCCCCTTCAGGACCTGTGTGCAGTGGTGACAGCCCAGGCCTGTTCCTGCAGCTGCAGGAAAGCTGCCTACAGACCCAGGTCTCCAGCAGAGGTTCACGTGCCCAAAGGCTCAGACAGGAGGTGGACCCATGGCGCCCTCACGACCTCACCCCTAGACACCATGAAGGACCAGAAATGACCAGCCTGGGCATCACTTGGGGTTCCTCACATCTCTCCATGAACTTGGTCAGTGGCACAATGAGAAGCCCCTGAGCAGGGGTCAGGCAGACCTGGATGGAGCCCAGGCTGCAGGTGCACCTCCCAGGGGTCAAGTTTATTAACCACATCCACTTTGTTTCCTTAGGTGAAAGACGTACAGGTTATGAACCTTGCGGGGTCACTGTATAAAATGCACCCACAGTGCACAGCACAGAACGGGCACTCAACAAATGGGAGCCATGATCACTGTGATTACGGATGTTCCATTAGCATGAATGTCTAGTTGGCTGCTACAGAGTCAAATAACTGACTTAATAATTGTTTATTTCTCCTGCTTGTACCATGTGCATAAACAGCCCAGGCTGATGTGTTGATGGGCTGCTGCTTCTTGCTGTTCCATCTCCCACATGTGCTTCTATTTTAGCTCCTACACTATGTGTTCCAGGCAGCAGGAAAGTAGGACAGGGGGTAAGAGAAGGGAAAGTACTTTTTTTTTTTTAATTAAAGGCAAGATCCAAAAGTGTTATGTTTTTGATTACGGTTATAGTATCATTCCCGTTCATTTTTTCATCCCACAACTACAGAAATGAACACTTTCATAAGAATGTTATTCTCAGTCTGTCCTATTACAATACCATAAACTGGGTGGCTTAAACCGCATATACTTATTTCTCACAGTTCTGGAGACTAGGAAGTCCACGTTCAGGGTGACAGCAGATTCAGTATCTGGTGAAAGCTCTACCTGGTTCACAAATGGCTATCCTCTCCCTGAAGCCTCACAGGGCACAGAGGGCTCTCTGGCCCTTTTATAAGGGCACAAATCCCATTCTTGAGGGCTCCACCCTCCTGTCCTAATCACCTACCAAAGGCAACACCTCCAAATACCATCACACTGGGGATTAGGTTTCAACATAGGAATTTGGGAGGGACACAAGCTTTCTGTCCACTGCCATTTTCAATCAATATATAAATGGTCACAGATTCCTTCCTCCAAAGTGGGGCAAAAAATAAGAAATATCAACCCATGTCTGGAATGAGGAAATGTGGGCTTAGGATGAAAAGGATGATCCCCAAAGGAAAGATGTATGAGGCTGGAGGTGTTATCAGCCTTCTTCATAATTCAGACTTGCTCAAGTCATGCGTGTGGGTTGCTGGTAATGAGATGGCTTACAGCCTATACAACAGGGGCCCCAAACCCCTGGGATCTAATGCCCAATGATCTGAGGTGGAGCTGATATAATAATAATAGAAATAAAGTACACAATAAATATCATGCACTTGAATCATCCTGAAATCATATCCCCCACCCCGGTCATTGGAAAAATTGTCTTCCATGAAAACAGTCTCTGGTGCCAAAAAGGTTGCAGACCACTGCTATACAGCTCCAACTATCTAACCACCTCCCTGGGAGCACTACTTCAATGTAAATCTGCCTGTCTCTTCCTTAGAGAAACATTCTGTTCACTACTAAGCAGCTCACCACCCTACACCAGTCTTCCCAAGCAGTGTTCCATCTTATCACTCCATTGCACAAAGCATTTTAGAAGCCTTTCCAGGGACTTAACCTGGTGGTGCAGTGGTGCAGGGGACACAGGTTCAATCCCTGCTCCTGGAAGATCCCACGTGCCACAGAGCAGCTAAGTCCGTGTGTCACAACTACGGAGCCTGCGCTCTAGAATCCGTGAGCCACAACTACTGAAGCCCGCACACCTAGAGCCTGGCTCCGCAACAAGAGAAGCCACTGCAATGAGAAGCCCACGCACCACAACGAAGAGTAGCCCCTGCTCGCCATAACTAGAGAAAGCCCGAGCACAGCAATGAAGACCCAAAGTAGCCAATAAATCAATAATTACTTAATTTAAAAAAAAGAAAGGAAAGCTTTCCAAATAAAATCTAAACCCAGGAGTGACATTCACAGCTATGCTACAATCTGGCCTCGAGCAGAGCTCTGCAGAGCAGCTGAATACCACTAGTAGAGAATTCTCACTTAAACATTACTGAGTTTGGGGGAGATAAGCTGCTAACAAGTCGTAACACTAAGAAAGCAGTTCAAGCGCAGAGCAATAACAAATGACTAGAAGGAGGACAGAGTCCTTGAGGAGGTAAGTGACAAGAACGTAGGTTTCACTAATAGCATTTGCGAAGAGCAGCAGCGGCAGGAAGAGGAGTGGAGTGCGAAGAGATAAGGCAGGGAGGGTGATTACGGTCAACACCGTGTTAAGTGAGGGATGAGGTGACATAAACCTGAACACGAGTAGTGAAGGGAAGAAAAAAAGGCATGTTCAAAGGCTCTTATTATGTGTTGGATTAGATAGACGAAAGGATGGAGGGAACGTAAGGAAGATCAAAACTCACTCCAAGAGAGCAGGTTTAATGAGCCAGTTGGCCCCACTGGCAATAAGAAGATCGGCAGGATGCTGGTTTGGAGACGACTACAGAGATAAGGAACTCACAAGAAGCATGAAACGAACATTCAAAAGGACGGGAGAAGAAAGGAGCACGGCCTTTAGCCGTGGATGTGGGGACTGCCTTTATTCATAAGGTAACAAGTGCATTAATCAGTGCAGGCATAATTGGACTAGAACTTGGGGCCAAGAGCTCTAAACCGCTATTATGTACAGAAATAAAAAGGGAATACAAGACATAGCAAAGAAGTGGCTAGAGTGGCTGTTTGGGGAATCAAAGTAGCTCCGTGAGACTAGAAGAGAAAAAAAAAAAAGTGAAGAAGGATTATGCTCCACGGGGTGGTTGTGTTTAGAGATCTAAAGTTTTGAGATCTGCAAAAACAGCTTCCAACAATCCTCCCATTCGGCTGCACAGGCCACCTCCCTGGAATCTGGGCTGGCCCTCTGTCCCTTGCTTTATAAGATCAACAGTATATAGTGGGACTTCCCTGGTGGTGCAGTGGTTAAGAATCTGCCCGCCAACACAGGGGACACAGGTTCAATCCCTGGTCCAGGAAGATCCCACATGCCGCAGAGCAATTAAGCCCTTGTGCCACAACTACTGAACCTGCACTCCAGAGCCCTCAAGCCACAACTACTGAGCCCACTCGCTGTAACTACTGAGCCCACTTGCTGCAACTACTGAAGCCCACGTACCTAGAGCCTATGGTCCGCAACAAGAGAAGCCACCGCAATGAGAAGCCCGAGCACCGCAACGATGAGTGGCCCCCACTCACCACAACTAGAGAAAGCAGCAACGAAGACCCAAGCCAAAAAACATAAATAAATGCAATAAATCTTAAAAAAAAGAAAAATAGTATATAGTGAAAGTGACCAATACAAGTTCCAGCCTTCAATAATTTAGGCCTTCGAAGCTTCTGCCTCGCACTGCTTCCGTCTCTGTGCTCTTGGAATGTGTGTACCGCTATGCAGGTAGGTGCGCCCACACTACTGAATGATGAGGGTGCAGGTGGGGATGGGTCACTTGGAGAACAGCGGAGGTGCTGAGGCTGGCGGCCAGCACCAAGCACACCCCCTCCCCATGTGAATGTTGCCATCTTGGTTCCTCCGGCCCCTGCTGAGTCCTCCCCCCACCCCCAGCCAAGGCCACATGGAGCAGAACCAATCCACCCCTGCCGAGTCCTGCCCCAACTACAAACCCACAGAACCGTGAGCCAGGAAACCATAGTTTCAAGCCACTAAGAGTTCGGGTAGTTTGTTATACAGCAATAGACAACTAGAAAAAACAAAGTTCTGATTAAGGAATGAACCAAGAATAAACTATCAGAATTGGACACACTGCACCATGGCTCCACCACTTAGGAGCCATGTGATGTTGAGAAAGTTGCTTGACAGGCTAAGCCTTAATTTATCTCATCTGTTGACCCTTGAACAACACGAGTTTGAACTTCAAATGTCCACTTACACACAGATATTTTTCAGTAGTAAATACAGCCGGGGTACAGGAGGGCCCGACTACAAGTTATACCAGATTTTTAGCTGTGGAGGGTCAGCATCCGTAACCTCTGCATTGTTCAAAGGTCAATTGTGGTTACTCAGGAGACTGCCCAGAGGGGTAAAGATCATATACTGCTTAACACCGTGCCTGGGACACAGTAAGTGCTCAGTACATATTACTTACAATTATTATTACAAGCAAAGTCCGTATTTCTGAGCACAACCAAAATTTGTTTCTAAGTGCATATTTGGCACTGTCCAGAAAAACTTAATACAATCTCTTCTGCTATTACACAATATTTGCATTTCTAAGAAATCTTGTATAATCAACAATTGTATTATAAAAATAACTGCTCCCAGGGGAAAATGGCTTTAGGATCTCGAGTTTCAGGTTCACAATAAAAGTTACTTTCTGTAGGACTTTGATAAATAACCAATGGCTTGTAGCTGTAATACTGTAACATCCCTGAGCAAATCCAGCATTTAATCATATCCAGGTTTTGTTCCAAAGGCCTTTCCTTGTCTATTTTCAAGACTATCATTTGTACTTTCTTAAACACATCTTTATCGCCAGTGGCTTTTCATAAAGCATCAAATGGAAACAGGAGAGTTAATAAAGTCCCCAGCGTTAAATACAAGTTAGATCATTAAGAACGTTGAAGGAAAGACCCCTCCCCCCAAAGCCAGTCAACTGCCCAAACCAAGCGTCCCAACAACTGCTGTTGCCAGGAGCAGTTCTAGCTCCTGGGAGGAAAGCTTCATTAAGGACAGTGATTGCTTGTGATGCAAACGGTGTTCTCTAATCTGTTGCACTGTATCCAATTTGTGGTATTAAAGCTGATCCTGTGGAAGGAATTTCTGCACTGTAACCTACCCGTGGTGCTAAGTAAAAATCTCTTAATTCTGCTCATGTTTTATGATTGGTATGTTCAGTGACTGGTTTCTCTTTGGGCTGTTCATAGGGGAGAAAAATCAAGCAATATTAACTAAAATCTACAGCAACATCACCTGCTCCCCCTTCCCCAAATACACACGCGTGCGCGCGCACACACACACACACAGGGTTATGAAACTCCCATGAAGGTTTCTGTTCCTCGCACAGATTTGCTTTGCACAGCCTCTCTAAGTGGACAGCTCCCACATTCAAAGACTGACTTTACAAAGCGGAGGAAAATAACTTCCTCAATCTTTTAATCTCCACTCTCTTTAGAATCCCAGTGACTGTGAACACGTCTAACCTCTTAAAGGAAAGCCCCACTGCATTCAGGAGATAGAGGAGAAAGGTGGTCCATCCAGCATGAAGAGGCCATTATCAAATATGAAGATAAAAGTTCAGACATTCTCAAAATACTATCTGGGAGACAAGCACTGTTTAAGCTAGAAGATGATGCTAGAGGAAGTATACAACCAGACCTAGTGATGGGATAGAAGATGGCAGAAAAGTCTGGAAGGAAAGAAGTGGGATTTCCAAAGGCATTTATGCAGATCAAGCATGGAAGAAAATGCAATGGTAACTAACGGTCAGCAGTATTTGGTTAGGACGAAGAGGAAATCACAAAGGCCAGGAAGTTCATCTCCCCCCCCCCCCCCATGTAGGTAATCCCCTGAAACAAGCAGCGCCAGAAACTGAAGCAGCAACAGCAACCATCGCACAGCACACAGAGCAGTTATCACTCAGCGCATCGAGCCAGGACAGCACCATACGGGCCCCCTACATGGGCCCTAACCAAGCTGCCTTGAAGCTCATTGTAAGAACTGCTCCTATAAAATTTGCCACGTCCATGAGAGGTACGATTTTCACCACGTTATGTATTTTTATAGTGAAACTTCTCTTTGGTCCGAACATAAAGAACAGTTGTAGGTCTCCCCGGCATTGTTCAGTTTTTACCACAAGGACTCGTATAACCGATCTTTTCTCACTGGCTGCTAGAGCTCAGAGCCCAATGGCCCACATTAGTATACATTCTTAGCCTCAAAACTGGCTCCATTTCTTAAGTTTCCAGACTTTTGGGGTTTTTTTTTTTTTTTGTCCTTTTAATTTATGCTCTCTCTTCATATTTCATGTATTATAAACTGCCTTACATATCTGGAATAGATCCAAGGACAAATTTAAATCCATGAATAATAAACATGGCTCTGTTTCAGCGGATGATCTTACTACACAGTAACCATGTGTATTCATTTACCCTTATCACAGACATGTATTCTGCAGGGGAAATGGACCAAGCACTGAGCTAGGTGCAGGGGATACAAAAATACATAAAACAGCCTTGGTCCCTGCCCTCCTCTAGTCAAGAAGAGACACAAAATAAGCTACAAACGGTTTTAAGTGCTATAACAGAATAAACAAGGACCTGAAACGGAGACCCATAGGGCCAGGGGGATGTACTTATAAGTAGGGGCCTTGGAAAGCATCTCACAGAGGAGGTGACAGTGAATTCCAAATTATGGGGAGCTGAGATTAGTGGTTTTTTTAAAAAGCAGGGGAAAGATCTTTTATCCAGGCAGAGGGAATGGAATGAGCAACAAGTTGAGACAAGAAGGTTTCTTAAAGACAGGAGGAAACTGAGGAAGGATAACATACAACAAGGCTAGACGGGCTGGGGTCAGATCACTCAGGGCCTTACAGGCTTGGGTGAGGAGCAGAGATTTTGTTTCAAGGGTAATGAGAAGGCACTGAAGGATTTTAAACCTGGGTTGGACACCATCTGTTATAAGGTTCAGGATCTCACTTTCTGCTGCACAGGAACAGACTATAAGAGGCAGGACAGGAAGGAAAGAGAACAGCTGCAGTGGTTCAGGCCAAAGGCGATGGTGGCCTGGACAAGGATGGTGGCAGTGGAGACAGAGCCCGGATTTGAATATATGTGATGAAAGACTGGATGAAGAGGACGTGAAAGCAGTGATCTAAAATTGTTCCTGCATTTCTGTCTAGAGCACCTCACCAGGTATTAGCACCAGAGGTGAGGGCAGTAGGGTGTGTGTCGGGAATGGGGAGGGAAAATCAGTCTATTTGGACATATTACCTTTGAAATGTCATAAAGGCATCCAGCAGAGATCAAATAGGCTGGATGTGTGAATTGCCAAACCTCAAAAAATACCCCTTCCGGACTTCCCTGGTGGCTCAGTAGTTAAGAACCCACCTGCCAATGCAGGGGACATGGGTTCGAACCCTGGTCCGGGAAGATCCCACATGCCGCGGAGCAACTAAGCCTGTGCGCCACAACTACTGAGTGGAGCCCACAAGCCATAGCTATTGAACCCACTCGCCACAACTACTGAAGCCCATGTGCCTACAGCCCATGTTCCACCACAAGAGAAGCCACTGCAATAAGCAGCCCACACACTGCAACGAAGAGTAACCCCGGCTCTCCGCAACTACAGAAAGCCTGGGCACAGCAACGGAGCCAATAAATAAAAATTAAAAATTTTTTAAAAAGCCAAAAATCATTTTAAAAATTATGCCGTAATATAAGTTATTTAGGGCTACGGACACAAAATTCAGAAGAATAAGGTTGAAAAATTGCAACAGTTGCTGTGGGACAGGAAGGTCTGGGAGGGGTTAAGGGTCCGCTGTTTGTCTTACCAGTCGTGGTATAACTTACATATTTAAAACTAACATGTATGTAAGATGTTAATAACTCAGAGAGTCAGTTATACCATTGATTTTAAACATGTGAAACATTAAAAAGGTACATGAATAGATGACATGAGAATAATAAAGACAAAAGGACAACAATTTCAGCTCCCTTTCATTTCAGAAAATCTAAGTTGCTTTTTTGGTTTTGTTATTAGTGAAGCTAATACATTGAGTATCAATGAATACAGTTTTGCTACCAAAAATATAGCATGAAGAAAGACCAGTTCTAAAAAGAAGCCAACTCAAAAACTAGTGGTTACCAGTGTGTGCTGTGGGGGCGGGGGTGGTGACGGTCTAAACTATCGACTCAAGGATGTATTGTACAACACGGGGAATAGAGCCAATATTTTGTAGTAACTGTAAATGGAAAGTAACCTTTAGAAATTGTATAAAAATTAAAAAAAAATTCAAAGGCCTGTTCATTTGAGTTTAAAACGCCCCTAAATGTAAGTAAAATAAAAATACAGATAAGTATAAAAATGAAATGTCACAATACATGTGAAACTGAATAACTACCCCCAGGCCATGGCCTCATACAGAGTTCTATCCTGCTACAAATGGTGCTACAGTGTATTCTGGGTGGCATTCTGGGTACAGTATGGGATTTTTCTTCTAGAAACTCAGAAGTACACACATCTGTTCAAAAGTAAGATCAATCATCAGTGATGACAGCAGTACCCCCGCATCCATATGACTTAATTTAAGAGAAATAACCCCACAAAACCCAAATTTTACTGGGGGGGAATGTTTAAAACTTTTTGGTATGATGATATTTTGGCAGTGTGAAAAAAATCTACATTTCTTAGTGATGAATACTAAAATATATTGCAGTAAAGCAACATGTTACAGTTTGCCTTAATCAACTTTAGAAAATAAGAGATAAAGCAAATGGTGCAAAATCTCAATTATTGATAAGTAGATGGAAATTTATTTTCTTATAGCATGGTTTGACGTTTTCATAATTAAAAAATACGTCGGAGGAAACTATGGTCAGCTTTTCTTCATCTTCAAAAAAAGATAAGTTTGCACATTTTCCCCTTTATGATTATGATGCAAGTAAAGCACACTGAAAAGCAAAGGCTGCCATCGAGATTTATTTCCATCCAAATTCCAACCCCACCCTAGTGAAAACTCTTTCAAAAGCATGCAGGCAAGGCAAGCTAGGGTGCAAAAAGAGAAAATGGGCAGAAAGAATCAAGCTTCGAATTAATGAGGAGCCTGCTGATTTAGTTAAAAACTCAAGAGTGCTAAGTGAGACAGTAGCATTGACATATATACACCAGCAAATGTAAAATAGATAGCTAGCGAGAGGCTGCTGCGTAATTCAGGGAGATCAACTTGATGATGGGGGATGACCTAGAGGGGTGGGATTAGGGAGGGTGGGAGGGAATCGCGGGAGGGAGGGGGTATGGGGGATATATGTATAAATACAGCTGATTCACTTGGTTGTATAGCAGAAACCAGCACAACAGTGTCAAGCAATTATACTCCAATAAAGAGCTTAAAAAAATCAGATTACCAAAAAAAGAAAAAAAAGGTATGATACCGTTTTGTTAGGCTAGGACCACCTAAACATGGAAAAGGGTATTAAAAATCTGATAATTATCTGGATAATTCAAGAGACGCCTCATCCTCTTGTGTGGGTAAATCTGGCTGAAACCCACCAAAAACAACAACAAAATTTATGTAGCCAACTGCCTTGTTCCGTCATCTCTCTATCCCCCTTGGCCAGACAGAACCAAATATGGAGCCAGAACCAGGGCAGCAGGGCAGTCACACGGGCAACGTGCCTGCAGCAGGCCAGCTGGCACATGAAGTCTTTACAAGGACCCTTGGGTAAATAAACTCAAGGACATACACGTGTTGAAACGTCTGGAATACAATTTTTGTGTAACTATAAGACACAAACGTTTAAGCCCAGTATGTTAGGATAAAAGATGTGAAGGAGATTTTACAAGAAAGCCTCCTCATTTAACGTCACCTTTCCTTCCCATTTTTATCACCATGTCTTCCCAAGCTAAAGTTTCTCTTTTCTAGGAAGGAGGAGGTCCATCATGGGAGTACAGGTCTTCCTTAGGAGAGGAGACTGATACTTCACCCTCGTTTCCTTTTTCTGTTGGACAGCATATCCAGACAGCAAGCACAAGGAAAAGCAAATAGGCGGGGGTAGGGAGAGGGCTTAATGCTTGTACAGAGAAAGATGTTCCCCTGTGCTCACCCAGCACGTGCTTGCAGCAAAGAGGGGCTCGCTTTCCACAGTATATACCCGAGGAGCAAAGAGGGTTTTTTTCTCTTTAACTAAATAACTGGGGAAGAAAAACTACAAAAGGCATTTAAGAGACGACAGCCCACAGATAGCTATCTTGCTTTTGAGGCTGATTAAAGTAACCAGACTCTCCCACACTATCTTCACATCAACGTCCTTATGTCCAGCAAATCCCCTGGGCCGTAAACAAAGCCAGCTTCCACTGGCTCTGCTCTCTGTGAGGCAAGGAGTGATTACAGTCACAGAGGGACGGAGCTAGAAGGTACCCCATCAGAGCCCCACCCTCCCACACCAAGGACCAGAGCCAGGGGATTACAGAGACCCAAAGCCAGATGTTCTAGGAGGGCGGTGGCAGGGCCACACGCTAAGGGCCGTGTCTTGAAGCTTCCAGACCAAAATGCTATCTGGTGACTCTAGATTTTTCTTCTTCTGATTCATTTAGGTAAAACTTGATATATTTGAAACTTGCATCTTAAATGTAAAGCCTGAACCCTCCAAAACTCTCAGCTTCTGCTAGTTGCTTTATAAAAGAGCTCTCCAGTGAAGAGAGGAATTGTGATGCATCTGTACAATGGAATGCCATGCTATAAAAGAATACCATGTTGTAAAGATGAATAAGTATTCCATGTAATAAGTGTTCTCTACTATTGTTATGTGACAAAAGCGACTGCAGAACAAACCGGTTTCTGTAAGTAATAACTACGAGTATGTCCACTAGCAAAGGCACAGAAAAGATCAGGAAAATACACTCCAGTCCCTTGGCTGTCATTATCCTGGAGGGGCAAGACTGTGGAGGATTCCCAGTTCCAAGTCATCCATGATGTAAAACACATAAAGAGCAAGTATTGCTATCACATCAAAAAGGTAAAACTTTAAGAAGAGACGATTACCTCTTCCTTGTGCTCCTTTGCAGTAGTAACTAGAAAGCACGATTCTCCCTTTTACACACGTCTCTAAAGAGGTGTTTTCCCCTCCTCATCATGATGGCAATTTCCTTTGGGAACCAAGCCTCTCAGTTGTAGAGTCCTAAGTAGTATGGGTGAAACTTTCATCTCTTCAGGGCACGAGGAGTTAAATGTGGTCCTTGCAGCATCCTGAGCTTCACCAAATGAAGGCTTCCATCACATCAAAGGTATCCATGTGAGCACATACCAAGCGTGTCAGGACAGTATAAGCTGTGTATAAGCTAAGGGATAAGTAAGCACCCTGAAGATGATGCAAGTCACATTTTGAAGGATGGACAGGAGAAACTATCTTTAAAAACAGCCAAGGAAGGAGTCACTGGAGAGGCAGGATTTGGAGGTACATTTTGAACAAAGAGAGCTTGATGGCCAAGCACGGCAAAGAGGAGTGGTCTACACTGGAGGCTCCCCACGGGTGCACACACCCCCTGCCCCAGCCCCCACAGCAGTGACTGCCCAGAAGTGGCCCTAAGTGTGCCAAGACCTCAACCTCCTCCTGCCCTGGGACAGCAGGATGGCAGCTGGACTGCCAGAGCCTCCTGGACCAGAGCCTCCAGCCTTGAGCATTCTTTGTCATTGACCTCAAGGTGCCCTCCACAGAAGATAATTTTCGTGCAAGCCACAACTTGGAATGTGTTTCTCAAACACTAGGAGTCTCTGCGAAAGGACTCAAAGATAGTAGGGATGGCATAGGTGCCTACTAAATTGTTAGGATCCTTGCACACCTTCATCTAAGATTTTAAATATCCATTCCTATTATTTCTAATAGGGTGTCATACTCATCATGCTGTCAGACTCTGGAAGTTTATCAAGAACTCAGGTCACTTATGAACTACTTCACATCTCACCAGACTCTGATTCAAAGAAATGTATCATTAAGAACCTTAGGAGCACATCTACCCATGAAATGCAATTACATTTCCTTTCTTAATTTATAATAACTTCTATTTCTATGATTTAACCAGCGTGATTGCAATTCTACTCAAAAAGAATGCAATGTTATGTATATAACGATGAATTCCTTATGGACCTACTTGGGGACTGCCTGGTTTAAGGCCATATGGTAAATACAGGGCTCAGGTGGTAACTACGCAGTCAAACCACAGAGCACATTGTTCCGTTTTGCATAAAGTTAACGCAAACCCTCAAACCCATAAAAAGCCTTGTGTTCACTGGGAGTTGAGAAGTTCCTTCAGTTATCAGAGGGGAGGTCTGAAGAGTTGAAGAGAAACATAAAGTTGGAATGGGAAGAGAATCTCTGCCAGCACATTGATTTCCTAGCACACTATGTGAAAAAGTGTGTTTGTGTTTGATGCTTGCAAGGAAAGAAAAACAAAGCTTGACACTGAAAAGCTTTCATTTATAATATGCTGAGCCATGTTTACATTTTGGGAGAAGGTTCATGCAGTGCAGCAACGCAAAATATTAAAAAAAAAAAAAATGCAACAAAGGTCACTAAGTAGCTCCAGGCACCAAGTTGAGAGGCTGCAATAGGAAATGAGAAGTGATGGAATTTGTACCATGGGATTTAGGACTGATCAGCTTAAGAAACACAAAATTCATGAGGAAAGGACCACCTTTCTTGATCTACCTCCACCCACTGCATCACTCCCCTGACTGCCCTTGAACTATCCCACTCATAAGAGAAAGGTGATGCCAGGAGGGGAAAAAAGTAAGACCAGACAGAAGAGATGGAAGACACCAAGCACCCACACACACTTTAGCTGTAAATTTCCCTGCCGAGGGGCCTGGACCTGCAGTAATTGCACAAGACATGAGGACCCAGGCCTAATGGCCACAGAAGGAATAACCAAGGGCCCTTTCTCCCCTGGCAAAGAACCAGGCGGCTCACCTCCTTTTGCTTTTTGCTCCAAGGTTTTCAACCTTGGCTGCATAATGGAATCACACAAGGAGCTTCAAAAATTCCCGGTATCTGGCACCCACCTCCAGAGTTTGATGTAACTGGTCTCGGGTACCATCTAGACAATGCAATTTTTTTTTTTAAAGCTCACCAGGTAATTCCAATGTGCAGTCTAGACTATAAAGTCAGAGTCAGTGCTTTGCAAGTAGGAAGCAAAGAGCCACGCAAGAGGAAAGAGCCCTGGAACAGTACAGTAATGATCTGGACAGCGCTTCTTAGCTTAATGTGCGTAGGAAACACCTGGGGACCTTGTTAAAGAGCAGATTCTAATTCAGTAGGTCTGGGGTGGGGGCCTCAGCATTTGTAACAGTGATGTCTTGATGTAGGGAGTTAGAACAGATCACAGCCTCCGTCATCTGGCTAGAGAAGGAGGTACCAAAGAAGGGATCATTACAAACAACACCACAGTTTAATCCTTTTCCTTCTTCAGTGGTATTAAGGTACTTTAATTTCATTGGAAATCTCGGGATCACCATGGTGGACAGTGATGCCCAAGGAAATCAGTGTGTATGAGAAGTGTCCCCTTTATGACATGGCCCCAGTGCATGCTGGGCTTTTCTGGCAGGGGATGTGATGGGCTGAATTGTGTCCTCCCAAAACTTATATGTTGAAGTCCTAACTCCAGTACCACAGAATGTGACTATTTAGAGATCAAAGCTTTAAATAGGCCACTGAGTAAAAATGAGATATGAGAATGGGCTCTAATGCAGCATGAAGTGGTGTCCTTATAACAGGAAGAAATTGGGACACAGACAAGTACAGAGGAAGAGCTCATGAAGACACAGACAGCTACCTGCAAGCCAAGGAGAGCCCTCAGAAGGGACTAACCCTGCCACCACATTGGTCTCAGACCTCTAGCTTCCAGAACTGCAAGAAAATCTCTTGTTTAAGCTTTCTAGTCTAGGGTAGTTTGCTGAGGCATTCCTGGCAAACTAACATGGGTTGGGGCAGGTGGGGGGCAGGGAAGATGGCTGCTTCATGTGTGTACTTTCAATAACTCGTCCGGCTTACGTTTTTACAAACAGGACTCACATCCCTATTTCTAGCATCCTCCTTCCCTCGTCTAAACGTCTCTTTAATTTGTGGTTGGCAGAAGGCAAGGTAACCACAATTGTCAGGTCTTCCAGAAGACTCCAGTGGTTAAGAACAACACAGTCTCTGCAGTCACTGTCTGGCTTAGAAGCCCGGCTCTGCCACGCACCTGCTCTGGGACTTGAGAATTCACAGGACATCCAGCCAGCTTCTGACAGTGAGCCTTCACACGCAGGGCAGTCAGAGGAAAGCACACAAGCTTGCATTTCTCCGTGATCTCTGGTTTTGTATTCAAAGCTCCCCCAGGCCCACCCTCTTCTCCCTCTCCCCTCCTCTCAGCTGCGTTCCAGGTAGAAAATGTTGCCTGATTAAGTGATCTCCACGTAGATTTTATACAGAGTGCCATACTTACCTTTCCTTATGTCCTCCCAACTGATGGGCAAGAGAAATTTCCAGAAACCAGACAAAGTTGATTTTTACAGAACTAAAATCCTTCAGCCACACTTTCTCAGAGATAAAACCCCATTGATGTTACATTCGAGGTTCCTCTAACCTTTCAGAATCTGCAAGAACTAAGTTCCAGTGTTTTTGTTTTTGTTTTGTTTTTTTTGCAACGACCTTGCATCCAATGAACAGTCTTGTTCAACCTCCACTCTGCCCTGTAATTTTTCACCACATAAGCTGTGCGCCATTTCACTGCAGGAAAATTCCAGAGTGAAATATAGACATGGCACCAAGAGCAGTGCCAAGTGGAAGCAAAGAGAGGTGACAGCTGGAGGGAAAGTCATGGCCTGGTCTCCACACTGGCTTTTACACGGTCTCTGATCTCTGATGGAGTCCTGCTGGACGCACACAGGACGTTACAAAAATTGCATTTGTCAATCTGTCGACCTTTATAAGCTTAGTCTGCCTTTCATTTAACCTACGTCCAGCTGAGTCCGTTAAAATGGCTGTTACCAAGGTCAGAGGCTCCCACGTGACTAACATTCACATCTTTTTCTCACTCGACTTCATCTTCATAGAATACTCTCTACTCCTTATCAAGTGTTTATACCTATAACTTTCTTCTTTGCTATACCCCAGGGCATTTCTTTATCTTCCTAATATGTCAAGTGGTGCATTCCAACATTTCCTTTCTCCAAAATACCATGAGACTCTGCTTCTCTCTCCTCAGAATATTTCCTTTCAATAGTTCTCTCCTTCTCCACACTCAGTGTCAAAAGGCATCACTCCCTAGGAGTCTCCGTGATTTTTATGGAATCAAAGAGTTGGCACTGTTAAAAGGCAGTTCAGAGTTTAAGTTCAAAAGTTTAATTACTGATGTGCACAGTGCAACTGAGCAATGCTATAATACTTTTTAGCTATAAAAGGAAAAGTGGAATGCAGCAACACTGATTTATAGTACCCGTCATTGAAAATGACTGTTTCTCTAGACTTGTGTTCCTCAAATAATATATACTATCACATGCTTTTTGAACGTGAGCTTTTCTACTGTAGAAAGTCAAAATAACAAATTTATGGAGACTTGGCTTTGAGTCAAAGCATGTGACGATCAATATGTAAGTGGGGAATTAAGGACTATGGAATTAAAGATGGTGGGCGATTAGCCAAGGCAATCCTAGGATGACAACTGGCACAGGAAGGTCAGTCTGGCAGCATGGAGAAAAGCAACACTAAGTCAGCACTTAACTAACTGCAGCAAAATCAGCTTCTTATAAATACTGACAAGTTATATTCACTTCAAGAATCACTTAAGGGAAGATGACTGGAAATAAAGTTCCAGCTCAACAAGAATTGATGGATTCCTCGAGAGCAGGAAACCAAGTCACAATCAAAAGATGCTCAAGTCAGAAACCCAGATACAATAAAATAAGGCACTAATACAAAGGCAAAGGCCCCAAAGAGGAAGCAGACTAAATGTCCTCACGGTTACCTCCTTAATGACTCAGACCTGTGGACGAGGTCACATACGGATGGAGAACCCCACTCCCAGTCTTTGTACTAAGATGGCTCTTTAGAAGTTGGGAAACTTTCCCTGGAGAGAGCCAGATAGTAAATATCTGAGGTTTGCAAGCCAAGAGAGGTCTGTTGCACAGTTTAACCCTTTAAACAAGGTGAAAAGCACTCTTGGATCATGGGTTGTATAAAGACAGGCCACAGGTCCTACTTCGCCCATCACTGCTTTATCCCAAACTTCCCGAGCCAGATCCCAGTGCCGAGGGCTCTGCCGGCTTCCCGCCAGTTCTCTGCGCCAGCAGCCATGGGCTGACAGCTCTCCTGCTCCCAGAGGACTAAAGGGGAGGGCCTCACACCAGCAGGGGCAAATATCAGAGAACACCCCACAGAAGTGGCCAAGGGATGGAAAGGTCGAGAATAGATAAGGCCAGAATGGACGTGGTCCAAGTTTCTGACGTCACAAAGGGCATGGAAAGATGACCTAGTTCACATTCCAACACATCCCACAAGGAGGCAATATAGTCATTCTCCCAAGCGCTCACACCTGCTTCTGACTCACGTGCATCACACCTTGAAGCTGGAAAAAATGTACTTTGCTTAGTTGGGATTAACCGTCTAGACCTAACACCACTCCGCCCCCTACAGGTACTTCAGGATGAAAACAAATTGTCCAGGGGGTTCGAGTACATTTATGAACACAGCCCTGTAATGAATTATCAGGGGAGTCAGGAATGTAGGAGGGGCGCACCTTCCCTTAACACTCTGCCTAAAGTTACTGTTGGGAAACACGAGGCTGAGGTGAACCCGGCCCACGCGAGGTATCTGTTCCTAGTCCATGCATTTGGATACTGCTTCACCAGACACAGCCAGAGAATTCCCTTCCTCTTTGCAAGGCTTTCACATTCCAATAATTCTTAGAAGCAAGGGACGTGTGGCACGTGCTAGTTTCCTGCTAGCAGAAAAAAAAAAAAAAAAAAAAAAAACATTAGTTACCACCATCCCCGGGGGTTCTAGTGTCCCTGCCTGGTGCTGTGGGGTTTCTTTTGCTGAAAGGATACAGCTGGGCCACAGGAAATTAAGCTCTTAGGCCCCTCAAATGTGACATCAGATGGGTGCCAAAGATAATTACCTTACAAACGTCCCAAAGGACATCCTTGGCTCGCAGTTCCTTTACTGAAAAATAAACTGAATTAAAATCCATGCATTCCATAAGGGCAGAGGTTTGGGGGGTTTTTCCTGACTTATTCACATGTGTGCCTAGAACTGTATCGGCACATAGTAAGCTCTGAATAAGTGAACGAAACCGTTGGTAAAACTTAGAAATCGGTAAATGGCTTTATGGAAAAGAACCTGGCTTGGCACACAAGAAGCTGCAGATGTTACAGTTAATCACCTTTTCATCCCCCAAATAAAAAGCAATAAACTGAGACAGAATGGAGACCTTCATTCTCCAGATAGTCAGCAATGGCCTGAATCAGGCAGACCCTCTAACACACAGAAGCGGCGAGGGTCCCACTGCACAGGAAAGTAGTACCTTTGTGGAAGCTGAACCACGGACACTTAAACTACTGATTGAAATGCAAGCTACCACCTGAGAAAACGGGGTATTCTAGAAGAAAGAGCATATTTGCTTTTTCCCAGGTGGACCCAACCTCTCCCCACCCAGCTTCACTTAGAAAAGATGGAGTCAGTGTTAGGAAGTCAGGCATCAACAACTTTGGGGACAATGAGGAGCAACCAGACCCGGTCTCAAAGGACACCTGTGAGAGCATGGCCTTTTGTGGCCACTTCAATTGTTAGCTGTTTCCTACCATTTTGTTTCTGTAGAGAATGAGTGAAAAGTGAGGCAGAACCTTGCCTGGGCCAACATCCTCCGCCTCTCCCCCTGACACTGCTCAAGCTAAATAAGAGGGTGTGGGAAGCAGCGAGATCCCTTGTAAAGCTGCCATCCACCACCGCTTCAAAGCCAGTATTGACAGGGCAACCCACATCCCGGGCAGGACCGCCCATGCCCTCTTCAGGTTATTAAAGTAACAAGTTCATGGAGTCAGCTACAGCTGCTAGAATCAGCACCTGTAACACATTAGCAATTAAAGTTGAGCAGGTGAAGGTGGGAACTGATACAGACAATGACAGCATCTCAGAGGTGCAAGTCATCGGGTCTCTAGAAGAAACTTAGCTACGAACAGAGGCATACTTGGATAGCAACAGAAGTTCTGGGAGACCCAAAAGATTTAGGTCAACTCTACTTATGTACTTGTAACATTATTATTCATCCACTTAGTCATGCGTATGCAGACAATGTGTATGGACCCCGTCCAGGCACGGGGCTAGCTTCGGAGGCTACAATCGTGGATGAGCGGACAGGTGATCCCGCACTCAGCAAGCTAACCATCCAGTGGGGAGAGGGTCTAACAGGGAAGCACGAGGCTGCCTCCAACTTATCTGTGACTCAAGCCGTTTTACACAAAGCCACCCCCATCCGTCCCCTGCTCTGTTCTTCACGACACTCCGACATCCTCCTTATGGCTAGAATATGGACTGTAGTCACGAAGGTACAAATGCTTTCTTAAAGGGGGCCCAGAAGCCTTAAATAAGCCAACAGTGACTCAGAGCTGCCCTCAGAGCCGGTCCGAAGCTATGCTGGCCACAGGGTGGGGAGGCAGAAGGGAGAGACCAGAAGTGGGCTGGAGACCTGATTGCTAGTCTTGTCTCTGCCAATAAGACCCTTCATGATCCTGGACAAGGGGCAAACCTCTAAGAGGCTCTAAAATGGGGTAACTATACCTTCTGCCTGCTTTTATAGTTACATGAATAGAGGACATCATGCAGGCAGGTAGGAGGCAGGAAGCAAAAGATATCCTTTTTGTACTGATAATTTTCCCAAAGCACTAGATTTCTGGGCCAGCCTACATTTGGAAAAGCACCTAAAAACAACTAATGTGTGACTGCTGTATAAACACCCTCAGGGTTTCTGGCTGTGGTCTGATTTCACTCTTTCAAAAATGTCTACTGTAAAGCTCAGAACTCAACAGATGTCCACTGAGCTCCCAGTATGTGCACTCGCCACGCCAGACTTGGGG
Organism: Hippopotamus amphibius kiboko; assembly: GCF_030028045.1. NCBI lineage: Eukaryota > Metazoa > Chordata > Mammalia > Artiodactyla > Hippopotamidae > Hippopotamus > Hippopotamus amphibius. The sequence goes on from NC_080196.1 coordinate 99,601,202, forward strand.
AGCCGCACCAGTGAGCCTGAGAGGCAGTATTTATCGAGCGCTTCCTATGATACATCAATTCATTCCATCTTCCCTGTAACCCTGTAACTCCAGTACTAACATGATCCCCATTTATTTAAAGGAGAAACTAAAACACAGAGATTGAGAAATATTCAAGGTCACAGAACAGTAGAGCTGGAATTCAAACTGGGGCAGCAAGTTTCTACTACACGTGTTTTGACATTATCAAAGCCCTCTGCAGGCACTCGGGGACCTGCCAGATAGCACACTGTCCAGTCTTTCCTCCAGTGGAGGATTAGCTCGAGTCTGGGGCTCTGCCTGGTGGTGCTGCTGCTCTAATTAAGTGAACTTACTCTCCAATTTCCAAGTGAACACATTTGCAGAAACGTTAATTTTCATGTTTTAACAGGATTTGGCAACACTGTGGTATTATCTCAAAGTGGGAGTTTTTGCATCTCCATTTCCCATGGGACCATGACCCTCACGAGACAGCACTGACTGGACAAACATAGCTGAGGGCCTCCAGTTGGAGGTCCATGAACCACAAAGCTGAAGATCATAGCTAATGCAACTTAAACACCCAACATTCCAAAAAACAATCGCGTCTTCTCTTGCCCATAAAGCCATTCCTAGCTGCTTCTAGTCTCTTCCCCATCACTGATAGTATAAATTACTCAATTCTGAACTCAATCATGTACACTGTATATTGGTTACAGTCACAGAGGCCTTGGTCTAAAAAGCAAGTCTGTAAAACTTGACCAGGGGCTGTGCTCAAGCATTTTCTAGGACTATTTTAAACTCAAAAATAGGTTCAAATCCTTCATTGATTAATGGATCGAGTTAATTAGCATGTTTACTGGACACAGACTCACTCAAGAGTTGATTTCTTGATGTTTCCTACACTCAGTCTCTTATTTTTAAAAAGCCTTTAACATGTCATTTTCTTGATATGAGACCCAATAAAGAAAAGGTAGAGTAAGCACAAACGTTTTGTCCAAGAACTATGTGGTCTGGGAAAGGAGTAAAAAAGTTAACTTGTAGGAAAAACTAATAGCCACAAGAGGGGTAAATGCTGTGATAATTTTACAGGCTTTCTTTGGCTAGAATAAGTTTAGAGTCTAGAAAAATCACACAGACTTTGAAATCTTAACTACCGCTAAAGAATACACTCCACGTCAGATTATAACACTGAGCAAACACGTCCTCTAAGCTTAAGCTGCCAAAGGCATTCATCCAGTGTTTCATCAACTTCAGGGACTTGGCTCAACGCACACTGGGGTAGAGTCTCTCCAGAGACAGAGCCTGTAATTAAGATGAAGTCCTACAAGGAAGGAAAGCTGTATGTATGCCCAATTCTGTGTATAATACGATAATATAAAGTCAGTTAAGACAGATCAAGAGCAATGGTAACTCAGAAAACCACTGTGGTCACAGTGGATGCTGGTATTATCTAGCTGCTTCTTTTGAGTGTATAGCTGTTTAAATTTATAGTCTTCTTCCTTACTTAGATCCCAGATTTGGAAAGTTCAGCCTCACCTGTAGACACCTCCGGGACGATGAAAAGGCTCAGGCTTTGAAGTCACACAAACCTGGGTCTGACTCTTGGCTCTCACGTGTATTAACTTGGTGACCCTGGGCAAGTGGACTTAATCCCCAACCTTCGGTTCCCTCTGTAAAACTGAGACAACACACATGCTACAGAGTGGCTTTGAGGATTACAACTATACGTACATAAAGTGCATAGGACAGTGCTGTATATATAGTAAATCCTTCAACTGTCATGTAATATAAGGCTTAAGTGGAAAGGTGTTGCTTAGGTAAAACCATGGAGAACAGAAGTGTACAAAGGTGATGGTGGGGTCCAGGACAAAGTATTCCGACCGCATCTCTTTTCCATATCACTTAAGTCTCCATATACTTTTAGGAATAATAGCAGATCAGACTTGTTATATCTACCATATTCATTTTTTAGGATTAAACTCACCCTCCATGTCAATGATTTTTCAAAAGCCAGTGTTAAAAGACCACTTTCTAAATTTACAAGTGACTTCTGGTATGCACTCTCTTGTGCAAAAAGCCATTCGCTAGAGACATCTGCTAAGAGTGGGATTCCATGCAGTCAGATAGCGTTCCCAGAACAGTAGCTCTGCTACATTACTTTCAGCTTAATTAAGGGTCATCCAACAGTTGTTGAGTCCGATTTCCTGGAAAGCTGGCCCTTTGTCTGATTTTATGTTAATGTGGTAGAAGAGCTAACTACCCACTCATCTGCAGGGGCCTCTGAGCTCCTGAGGATCTGTCCAAACAGGTCTGCACCATGACTCGGTTGAGGACACTAGTTTCTATAGCAGCGCTTCAAGCCTTAATGCACATCTCGTTAACATGCAAGTTCTGATTCAGGAGGTCTGGGCAGGGGCCTGAGACAATACAAGCTCCCAGATGATGCCTGTGCCAATTCCCAGACCACGCTGGCAGTGGCAAGGGTCTACGGGGCCAGGACAATTAGAATTCACAAACCAGCAAGCACACAGCATTCCTCCATTCTTGGGGTTTAAAATGGGGGCGGCAACTGCCCGTCTTTAGGAAGTTACTAAGCTATAAAATCAATGAAGTATACAGAGAACTCTTAAAGGAAAACTAAAGAAACATTCACAGGGACCCTTACCATTTTCTTCAGCTGAAAACATCCTCCCATTCCTCTAAGCTCTTCTCCTAGACATAAGATATCCTTTTTGTTAGCTCTCATAAGCTGTTTCTTTGAGTAGCTGTTAATGAAAGCATATCAAGACACTGCTAAAGTCTCCTGTAGAGCCTTAGTGAAGAAAAATATCACACTGTTTTTAAAAGCCTGAAAAAAAAAATGATAGTAACAGCGTGACAAATGAAACCAGCTTAGGACACCAATCAAGCACCAATGGTTACTGAAAATCAGACATGCATTCTGTAACTGTCACTGACATGTGCATTCTGACCTTCAGGGACCAAATAAATGAGCAAACCATCTCAGGGACATGTTCCATGTTAAATTCCATGTTTTACACTCTAATTTAGTGGTGAGAGGGAAAAAAACGTGTCCTAAGAAATAGTGTGGATGAAACACAGGGCTGGAACCAGGCACAATTCTGGAGTCAGCCACCAGGTCTGGTACCCAGCTGGGTGACCTTACTTACCTAGCTAACCTCTCCAAGTCTTTACCCGCCAACTCAACCATACTCCCTCCTCCCTACTAACTCATATGTCTCGTTCAGTGCTCACGGCCCACCGCCCAAAGACAGCCCTTCCCAAGGCTCAGACATGACTGTTACTTCACTTAAGCCATCACTGTCATTCCATGGCCAGATTTCTAAAGCATGGTCTGTGGTGTAACTGATGGTGCCTTTGTACCCCTGAACTGACCAGCCCTGAAACCACTTACACCTGAACCTTTGAACATACACAGCTTTTTACAGCGGAAAGTATTAAGATTCATCTGCTACCACATCATTAGTACGACTTCTTTCTCTTTCAAGTTCACTGTTGAGGACTGCTGTGTTATCTTCTACTACCCAATATTTATCCTGGCACCCAGAGAAAGAAATGGAGTCTGGTGGAGGGTGGTGTACCTCACGCGGTACCTTTAAAAAGCAGGCAACTCTTAAGTGCTTATGGGTGTGTGCCTCCTTCCAGTGAGGGCACCGGCACAGTAGTCTATGGTGACAGCAAATCAACCCTCACCTACATGAAGGTTGCAAGCAGGGAACAGTGATTCCCCTTGAGAATCAGAGCCACCTGGGAGCATTTTTCATACAACAGGTTCCCTGCCCTTTTCATGCTTAGTTTTAACAAGCACCCAGGTGATCTGTGAACCGAATTTTCAGGAAGATTGATCCTCTTCTTGTGGCTCAACAATCGAAGCTTTTTGCCTTCGTTTAACAACCCTATCGACCCCCCGCAATCCTCCCCCATCCTCCTGCCCACAGAGGCCACGGCAGTGTTGCACTCTGTCCCGGCACAAGGTCAAAAGATAGCCAAGGACCAAGTATTTCCTTGCTGTTGACTTTATATTTTCAAAACAAAACGCAAAAGCAACCATTCGCCTTTGCTATACCGCACTGTTTACACCCACAATCCGATTCGTTTTCTTTACGAAACTTTCAACCTTTTCTCCAGCCACCACACAAGTATTCCAAGGAGCAGTAAACCACCTCCCTCAGGTTCTTAGAGTACGTACTCTACGTGCCAACACTCAGCTACCCATCGTTGCTCCGGCCCAGAAACTACACGCAAAAGGAAAGGGGGGGGGGGGGAATGTTTGCACTAAGGAGCACTCACCCAGCACCCAGCACCCAGCACCGTGGCCCCGTCCCCGAGCGCGTCTCCAAGCCCCTCCTGTGCGGCGCCGCCTCCCCAGCCAGCCCCGGCGTGCAGCGGCGGACTCGGCCGAGCCCAGAGGCTTACCTGAAGCACGTGGTGAGCTCGCCCGAAGGCTTCAGACACGGGTATTTGGTCGTGGCGATTTTATTTTCCGAGCAGATTTCTCTGTAAAACAGTTGGAGGAACTACGTTGGGTCTCCGCGGGAGAGCAGAGGCCAGTGCGCGCTGGGCATCCGCGTCCCGCGCGCCGACCAGGCGCTGGTCCCAGAGCGCGGACTCGGAGGGGACTCCGGGGTCAAGGGCGGGCCAGACGAGGGTCCAACGCAGGGAACGCAGCCACGAGGGAAAGCGAAGGTGAAGAAGCGGGGCACTGGAGGGCACCAGGAATGCGGGGCGCGGGTATCACGGAGCCCCGAGCCACAGAGGCGGGAGCCCGGGGTGAGGGAGGGCGCGGAGGCTCCTTCCCGGGAGCAGAGTTTAACTTCGCCCGGGACAGTCGAGCGCCCGGGGGAGCGAGGGCGCGCGGGTCACCGCGAGGACGGAGGGTGGGAGACCCGCCCGCACCCCGAGAGCCGGGAGCGCACCGAGCAGGACCGGCAGCGCTTACCTGTCGCCGTCCTCGGGCTCCTCTCGGTAGCTCCACGTGTGTCCCAGCGCCAGGAGCAGCAGCAGCGGACCCAAGCTCTTGCCCAGCTGCCCCCTCGCCGCTCCTCCCCGGCTCGGAGGCGGCGGCACCATGAGGGACGCTCCCGGCTTCTTCCCGGCGCCGCAGCCCTCTCCCCGCCCTGCGCCCGGCTCCGCGGCGCCTGCCGCCGCCTCCCCTCTCCCCGGCGGGGGGCGCCCGAGGGCGGGGGCTTTTGCGCCACCTGCGCGCAGCGGCCCTGGGCTCCGGGGGGCTGGGGGATCGGGCTAGAGGCCGGGGTGCCCAGTGCCAGCCCGGCAGCGAGGCGGGGAAACGGGGCGCCTGTCGGTGCCCGGCCGTCTCGCTCGGGAGGTTCACTCCGGACAGACGCACTCGGCCCGCTCGGCTTGGGGCGGCGCCCTCCCCGCCTGCCTCTTCCTCCGCTGGGAGCCGCGCGCGGGGTGCGGAGAGCCGGCGGCCGCTTGCATCTTACCCCGGGGTCGCACGACCGCGAGGAGGAGGAGGAGCCGTTCTCACCCCGGGAAAAGGGAGGGGGAGCAGTGGGGTTAATAAGCCTCCTTCCTGTTGTCAGTGGATTTCCAAGGACCGCGGCCAGGCCGATGTTGGGCTTTCCCCCTCGAGCGCCTACACGGTCCTTTCCCGCTACCCCGCTCTCCTTAGTAGAATGAGAGAGGAAGGAGGAGGGGGAAAGCTCCGGCGGCTCTCCCCAACTGCCGTCTCAAACCTGAAACAGCACCATTTCGAGAGCGTGGTCTGTCTCCCTTAAAGCCCCTTAGTCCTCCGGTCGAACAAGCAAGGAGCGCTCCTCGGCCCTTTCTGGGCGGGGGCGGTGAAATCCTCTCGCCCTGAGCTGCTTTAATGCTGTTTCAAAACCACGCACGCACGTGAGAGCTGGCAACTCCTGGCAGATCAGGTGAGACCCAGAAGGGGGGCCGTTCATCAGGGCCTGCCCCCTGCTAGTTAGCGCGGGGCTGTTAACCGGTATCCTGAACACCCGGGCTGCGGGGCGGTAAATCAGCTCCTCTGGCGGTGACCCAACGGTAACTCGTGTGTACATACACGTCTGCGTCTTCACACTTGGTTGCACGGTAAGCCTTTCTGTGCCTGTTACAGAGAAGCTCGTGACATAAATGTACCCCGCTGAGCAAGCAAGTGGTCGGGGCCCAGAAATACCTTGCAAGAGCACAAGGTTGCACGAGGAGGTGAAAAGGTAGCTTGTTCACAAGTTACAGGCGTGCTAACTGGTTAGGTGAGCAGGTGTTTTCATTCAAAATATTCTGGGCAACCGAGAATCACCATGCATGTCACATACATCTTGACATTTTTAAATAGCCATGGTATCCTCAATCTTCTGTAGGATGCTTTTATATTTTCCAAAGGTTTTTCACATTTCCGATTTTATTTATACTATATCCCTTGAAACTAGGAGTCCGACTTCAGTGAGGTGGGTTTTTTCCTACAAAACTTACAGACATGGCAGAGCATAAAACAGACTTGAAATATGGTGCTTAAACACAAGAGAAGTGAATTTTCACTTGGTAGTTCAGGAGATACTTCAGAAGCCTGAAAAACCTGCCAGGGACCATCATACAGTCAGAAAAAAAACCACCAGAAACAGCAAATAAACCTGGATTCAAACCCAGGCTGTGTGGCTTCCTAGGTCTGTGACCTTGGGCAAGTTACATAACCTTTCTGAAACTTGAGTTTTCTCATCTGTAAAGTGGAGAAAACTCCCTATGAGTGTTTAAGAGTAATAAATGAGGTAATGCATATGACATGTTTTCACAGTGCCTAGCATATATTGAGTGCTTCCAAGTATACAATGGAAAAAAGACAGCCTCTTCAATAAGTGGTGCTGGGAAAATTGGACAGCAACATGTAAAAGAATGAAATTAGAACACTTCCTAACACCAGACACAAAAATAAACTCCAAATGGATTAAAGACCTACATGTAAGGCCAGACACTATAAAACTCCTAGAGGAAAACATAGGCAGAACACTCTATGACATCCATCAAAGCAAGATCCTTTTGGACCCACCTCCTAGAATCATGGAAATAAAATCAAGAATAAACAAATGGGACCTCATCAAACTTAAAAGCTTTTGCACAGCAAAAGAAACCATAAACAAGACTAAAAGGCAACCCTCAGAATGGGAAAAAATAGTTGCCTATGAAACAACGGACAAAGGATTAACTTCCAAAATTTACAAGCAGCTCATGCAGCTTAATACCAAAAAACCAAATAACCCAATCCACAAATGGGCAGAAGACCTAAATAGACATTTCTCCAAAGAAGACATACAGATGGCCAACAAACACATGAAAAGATGCTCAACATCACTCATCATCAGAGAAATGCAAGTCAAAGCCACAATGAGGTATCACCTCACACCAATCAGAATGGCCATCATCACAAAATCTGGAAACAACAAATGTTGGAGAGGGTGTGGAGAAAAGGGAACTCTCCTGCACTGTTGGTGGGACTGTAAGTTGGTACAGCCACTATGGAAAACAATTTGGAGGTTCCTTAAAAAACTACAAATAGAACTACCATATGATCCAGTCATCCCACTCCTGGGCATATACCCAAAGAAAACCATAATCCCAAAAGAAACTTGTACCATCATGTTTATTGCAGCACTCTTTACAATAGCCAGGACATGGAAGCAACCGAAATGCCCATCAACAAATGAATGGATACAGAAGATGTGGCATATATATACAATGGAATATTACTCAGCTATAAAAAGGGATGAGATGGAGCTATATGTAATGAGGTGGATAGAACTACAATCTGTCATACATAGTGAAGTAAGTCAGAAAGAGAAGGACAAATATTGTATGCTAACTCACATATATGGAATCTAAAAATGGCACTGATGAACTCAGTGACAAGAACAAGGAAGCAGATACAGAGAATGGACTGGAGAACTCGAGGTATGGGAGGGGGTGGGGGGTGAAGGGGAAACTGAGACGAAGTGAGAGAGTAGCACAGACATATATATACTACCAACTGTAAAACAGTCAGTGGGAAGTTGTTGTATAACAAAGGGAGCCCAACTCGAGGATGGAAGATGCCTTAGAGGACTGGGGCAGGGAGGGTGGGGGGGACTCGAGGGGGGGGGAGTCAAGGAAGGGAGGGAATACGGGGATATGTGTATAAAAATAGATGATTGAACCTGGTGTACTCCCAAAAAAAATTTAAAAAAATTAAAAAAAAAAAGTAAATATTGAGTGCTTCGTAGACATTAACTGTTATTTTTAACCTAAATGATTATACTGCACAGGATTTTCAGTTTTAACTTTCCAGCTTTCTGCTTTCTAGATAAATAGAAGTTTATTTCACAATAGTTGTTTGGGTTCCTGAAGAGATACCTCTCTAAGCACTGGAAAAGTAAACCCATCGTGGAGCTTATAAAAATTGTATCACTTTAGATTGTGCCAAAAAATGTTCAGTCTCTGTCTTGCAGAGAAGAAACCATTCTGTAGAAGGTTCTATTTTTTATTTTTTTCTCTCTTTTTTTTTTTTGGCCAAGTCATGCGGCTTGCAGGGATCTTAGTTCCCTGACCAGGGATAGAACCCATGACCCCTGCAGTGGAAGCGCAGAGTCCTGACCACTGACTGGACTACCAAGGGAAGTCCCTAGGAGGTTCTGTTTTTATTTTCTTACCTATTACTCTATTTTGATATCTGGCTACCTTTTATTCTCCTCCTTACCCAATTTGCTTTTCCACTGTTGTATTATGAATCCTAGTTCTACAAGTAAGAGAGAATGGTATAGGAATTCGTTATCTGCTTCCTTAAATAGTTAATAAGCCACATATGGGGACATGCAGCTTTACCGAGAAAGTAATTCAGGCTGCAAATGATAAAAGCAGAATCATGTCTGTTACACATAGCTGTGTGGCAGAAGACTGGGGACTGAGCTGACTTTGAGGCCTCCTTACTTTCAGCCCCTCCACGGAGCACAGATGAGAGTGAAGTGTCAGAGGAGGTGCTGGGGCCCAACAAACAGGCCAGGTTTGCCTGGAAGGAAACCCCGAAGCTGAGTGGTCAGAGGGCATTTCTGGAAGAGGTGAGCTGAAGCAGAGACCTTTTTAAAACCTTTGCCTGGAGGCCTGGAATTTAAACTCACTGGCAGCTACTGACCCCACAAGACATTTCTCATGGGGCTTGGTGGGGCTGGGCTGGACTGGACAGCACAGCCAAGCAGAAAGAGACATGGATGGCCCTGTACGGATTCTAGGCCCCTGAAAAGTTAAACACTCCTGTAAAAGACAAAACCTGCGTTGGCTTAGGCTGCAGCCTGCACGGGAGATGTCAGAATGCAGCTGAGTGTGGTGGGGACCTCCAGGGTCTTCGGTTTTCTCTCCTGGCACCCTAACTCTCTCCCCCACCATGCGTAAGGCCCCCCACGGATCTGCCCCTTTCCCTCACTTAAGAAACCCTGGCTGAGGGGACGTACCTCCTGCCTCTTTCACAGCAGTGTTATAAAGATTAATGACACGGATCTAAATGCTCCTCAGGGCAGGCTCTGTATGATTATTTCTTTTCAGCACACCACTCCCGGCGATGTTTTCCATATAGACCTGTCAGCTTCCCTGAAACAAAGCAGAGAGTGGGCAGTTATACAGTTTACCTCTTCCTAGGGGTGCGGGGCTGTGTCAAGGGCTTTGAGTGCAGACCGTGCTGTCAGTTCAACTCCCTGGTGGACCAGGGGTTGTTAAGGGCTGCTGTGTGTCATCTGGGGCTGGCGGGTAGGGGGGTTTGGCTGGCTGGAGAATATAGAGGCCAGGATACGCAAGCAAAGTGAAAGGAAAAAAAGAAAAGAAAAAATTAGGCCATTGGGCAAAGAGTACCCTTTGAAATAAGAAAAACTATGGCCTCTTCCACTCATTTTTTTTTTTTAATTTTTAGCTTTTTTTTTTTTTTTTAACTGAGGCAAATTGGCATATAAAGTATGAGATTCAGGGGCTTCCTAGGTGGCACAGGTTAAGCATCTGCCTGCTAATGCAGGGGACACGGGTTTGATCTCTGCCCGAGGAAGATCCCACATGCGGCAGAGCAGCTAAGCCCCTGCACCACAACTACTGAGCCTGTGCTCTAGAGCCCACGAGCCACAACTATTGAGCCCATGTGCTGCAATTACTGGAGCCCGTGTGCCTGGAGCCCGTGTTCTGCAACAAGAGAAGCCACCACAATGAGAAGACTGTGCACCACAATGAAGAGTAGCCCCCGCTCTCTGCAACTAGAGAAAGTCTGTGTGCAGCAGTGAAGACCCAACACAGCCAATAAATAAATAAATAAATAAATTTAAAAAGTAAAAATTAAAATAAGTTAAGTATTAGATTCAGGTGTACAATGTAATGATTCGGTATGTTATCTGTAGCAAAATGATCACCACAATAAGTCCAGTTACTATCCACCACCACAAAGTTACCATTTTTTTTCTTGTGATGAAAACGTATAAGATCTACTCTCTTAGATCTAACTCTCAAGTATACAGTATAGTATTATTAACTATAGTCACCATGCTGGATGTTATATTACCAGGATTTAATATTTTAGAACTGGAAGTTCTAAAATACAAGTTCACCTGTATCTTTTGACCACCTTCACCCATTTGCCCACTCCTTTTTAAGGGGCTCCAACATCTTAAGAAAATCAACATGATATTCAAAAAGAATGATCAATAAAAAGAGAGCTTAAAGGACAGAACACTGCCAAGTGGGGACACAATTCATTTCTCTATTATTTGTTTGCTTAAATTTTTGCTTATGAAAGGGATTTGTGGTGGCTGAAAAAATACACACTATTTTACAGTGTATACATTTCTTTATATAGTACGAGGGTGAGTCAAAAATTATCCGCACTCTGGCTGTAGGAATTAGCTTTACTATAACCAGACTGCAGATAATTTTTGACTCACCCTCATATATGGTATGGAGCAGGATTAGATAAAGCAATTAAAGCAAAGGAAAAAATCAGGACAGGATAATTATATGAAGCTGAAGTGATGTTAGTTTGCAAGTAAGTCCTGTGCTGTGTTTAAAGCAAATCACAAATCAGTTCTCAGGTTCTCAAACAGCAGTTCAGGACAATTACATGATCAGTTACAAGATTCAAGGTAGCCATAAAGGAAAAGCCTATAAATTTCTCAAAAAACAAAAAAACACACAGATTTTTCCTGTTGGCCTCCCTGGAATATAGCAACAGTCGTCTAAAGGTATTTTCATAGAAACAAGACCCAGCAAGCATGGGTAGAGCCCCTACAGAATTGTGAGTGATACACATACAACAGATATCCCTAGAATAAACAGGTTGCCCTGATACCTCTCCCTCAGTTTCAGTTTTGACTGACATACGGCCAGGTCTGCTTAGGGAATTAGGGTTAAACCTTGAGCAGTGTTAAAGTGCTCCAGTGTCCGTGCCATTGTGAGGAGATGCTCAAGGCAAGAAGACTCAAACATGCTCATACATTAAAAGGATTTTAAAGTCCTGGTTTTGGGGTGTGTACGCTATCTTTGCACTTAGTCTGCCTTCATTTTAAGTTGTACAAATTCTTAAAGTATATTGAAGCTATGGGTCTCTGGAATTTTCTCCCAAGACAGAAACGTCTGATTCCTATGTCAGTGACAGAATCACACAATTTTTGCCAAACTCCGAAATAAAGTTAATGTTAGAAGATTAGTTAATCTTGTATGTATATAGGCGGCTAAACGAAAATGTACAAAATTTTTTAAAAAGAGAGAGAAACTTATGTTATTTAGTCGAATGTCTCCAAAAGATCAAGAAAAGTGACTCGTGATTTGGGTGTCATGTTCTTGAAAGTTCTAATACACAAACACACACACACACACACACACACACACACACACGAGTCTCTGTTTGGGGTTTCTTCCAAAGGAGTTTGTCGAGACCATGGGAGTTGGTGGTCTCCTTGACTAGTCACAGCTGCAGAATCAAACCCGGGGTTTCTAGAAGAGCATTCTAGCTCCATTCAACTCTATAGCTTCTTGTGGGACAAATGGGAAAGGCAGGACATGGAGTTCAGAGGGCCCCATCTCTTGTGGTCCCCACAACTGTGAACAGGAAGGATGAGGGGCCACTAGAGGTACAGACAGCAGCCCCATGCTACAAGGTCTCTGGTGGAAAACATGGCGTTAGAATTAACCCAGGATTTATGAGCTGACTGCTTGGAGTATCAGCCATTCCTATACCATAACTTCTCTGCTTTATTTTTGTAGAGCTGACTCCCTTTGTATCCCTTACCTCCGCAGGAGTAAGAGTTCTTATTTAACATTTGTTGAGAACTTGGAGGTACTTAGCTCAGTAATATGGTATCAAGCCAATTTGACAGGTAATAACCATGTTGACTTTAATAAAAGTTTTCTGATTTGAGCCAAGGTATCTTTTATGGTGGAATAAATATATTACCCATGCTAGCAGAGCATGGGTACTTACTTATTAAAAGTATTTACTTATTACTTATTAAAAATATATTTTTCCTCTGGATATGAGGTTGACTTTACCCCCCTCCTTTTTTTTTTTAAATAAATTTATTTATTTTTTGTCTGTGTTGGGTCTTTGTTGCTGCATGTGCTTTTTCTAGTTGTGGAGAGCAGGGGCTACTCTTAGTTGCAGTGGGCAGACCTCATTGTGGTGGCTTCTCTTGTTGCAGAGCACAAGCTCTAGGTGTGCAGGCTTCAGTAGTTGCAGCACAGGCTCAGTAGTGGTGGCTCAAGGGCCCTAGAGCTCAGGCTCAGTAGTTATGACGCACAGGGCTTAGTTACTCTGTGGCATGTGGGATCTTCCTGGACCAGGGCTCGAATCCATGTCCCCTGCATTGGCAGGTAGATTCTTAACCACTGTGCCACCAGGGAAGTCCTACCCTCCTCTTTTTAAAAAAATGGACTTAGTTTCTGTTTCTAGCATTGGGAAGAGAAAGAAATTAGACTTTAGAGTTACCTAGATTTGAAATCCAGCTCCGAAACCTAAAACCTTTATGAGCCTGAACGAGTTCCTGGGATTCAGTTTATTCATAAATAATTAGAAACAATGATCTCCAAGTCATAGGATTATTGAAAAAAGTAAACAAGATATATAATTTGCCTGTTGCATCAGAGATAATAAATGAAAGCAAATATTATTTTCATTGTTTATCTTTGAAAATTTGAGTGCGATTATGGTCGGCCATCCACCCTGTCACATTTAACTTACTTTCCATAAAAGTCCTTTGTGAAATGGATGGCTAAGTGTAGAGACGTCCTGTCACAGGACAGACTAAGTCAGCATTCGCATTGCTGTCACTACCACTGTGCTTGAATTAAATGTTAGGGGGTGACTAAGGCCCTGGGTAAGTCAAGTCCATTAACATTTGATGGAAATTAGAATGTACATACTTTCCCTTGGGGAATAGTTGTGCTTCTAAATGCTGTGCCTGTCTGACTTTTATATATTTTAAATCAAATCATAGTCTAAATGTGTTCAAGGAGCTGGCTAGTTAAAACCCAGCTGTGGTCAATTCTAGAGCGACAGGAACACTCTCTTCAAATCTATGCATCAGTGCGATTGCATTATTTTCTGTTGAGCTTTTCTAACTGGGTCAAGCCGGGAAAATTTGCAACAGAGTCATGGGCCCTGCCTAAGGAGGCCGCAATCTTCCCAGAGGGCAGTTCTGTTTAAAGAAAATGAGGCGGTCCATATGGTGCAGAAAAATCTGAGCACTCAGGTTAAAGGTTGTTAGATTCTAACAGAACATGGGATACATCTGTTAACCAAAATGGAGGCCTGTTCATGATGAAATACCAAGAAAGCCACATTCCTGAATGCTTTTAATAGATGATGATAATTTTCCAAGAATTTGGCACAAAGAACACAACGAATACTTATGGAGCACTTGGTACATGCAGATATTTTTAAAAGCACGGAACTATCAGGAAAGCACGCAGGGGTTGGGGGGAAGCATTTTTGTTCACTGCTTAGGACTCCACGTGCTTCCATCGCAAGGGGCACAGGTTCAGTCCCTACTCGGGGAACTAAGACTGTGTGTCGCACAGCACGGCCAAAAAAGAGAGAGAGAGAGAAAGAAAAGGCTACAAGTATTATCTCATCTAATCCGTATTGTAATCCTCTGTCACTGATTCTATGATCATCTGCTTTTTACAGGTGAAGAAACTGATGCAGAGATTTTAATTCACTTGCCTAAGGTACACAGTTATAAGTAATGACCTGGGTTTGAATTGGGGCATTTTTAGCCCCAGGGTCCATGCTCTTAACACTACACTAAATTGTCCTTTGGAGAAGTAAGAATCTGGGCAGTTTTCTCCTGAGAGGCAGACTACACCCAGGATGTTTGCCCCGGGATGTCATGAGAACCAGGGAAGGCCCAAGGTCCACTGTGATAATCAGTGACCCTGAGACTGTATCATGGTTCATGCTCAGGCACGATCCTTCCTCCTCAGCTCTCTGTCAACCAACTGACCCTGTAAGTCCTCACCTTTGCGTATTAGCTGACCTCTCTCTTTGCAGCAATACTGAGTTTTATCCACTGGACCTGTCCTCGTGGAGCCAGACAGTCTGCTGATTTACATGGGAATGCTGACATGAGAAGACTGAGATCTGGTTTCAAAACTCTTGGAGCTCTGGCACGTTTGCAAACCATCCCCATTCTAGCCCTGGAAGCTGAGACAGGTCTTTATCAGACCTAGAACTCTCAAAGAACTAGGCTATCAGGAAAGCATGCAAGGGTCAGGGGGAGCATTTTTGCAGTCCCCATGGAGAAATACCTAGACAAAATACATCGAAAACATCAGAGTCCAGTGAAGTCCCATGGAAGTGCCTTCCAGCTGGAAACTGATTCTTTGAGATCCAGAAAGAATAGTGGAGGGTATGCAGTTGCAACCAAGGTTTGCCCAAGAAAGTTGGAAGAGTTTTGGATCTCTCTCTCTTTCTCTCATCCTCCCTCCCTCTCACTGCCCCTCACCTCCCCGACCCCCCAGTCCTCCGAGGCTGTTGGCTTGTGGATGTTTCAGATCAGCCTGGGTTTGCATTCTTCCATCCTAATCTTTACCAACAATGCAGAATCCCGAAGGAATGCCAGATAACATGAGCTGCCTTGGTTTAGGTTCATTTAATCCACATGCATCCCTTTTGGTTTGGGGTGTATCAGGGCAATTGTTTACCTTCCTTCCACCTGATCCGTGATGTTTAGACCCGAGTGTACCTTTTAGTGTTGTTTCTTTGGTTCGATCACTGATGACCACCCTGATAATTCATCAGAAAGGGAGTTAGGACCTTTCAAATCTTCTTTCAGTTTCAGCATTTATCGGTGGGATAATTATAATGAGCCTGAATGTTATGTGTATGCAGCCTGACATGTATTTGGCTCGCGAATCCTCACGTCCTGATACAAGACTAATGGGCCTGACCCCTCATGTCAGTAACCCGTCATTAAACCCGCAAGTGACCCGCTTTGAAGTCGATTCCCTCTCAGGCTGTGTCCTTACTTCTTGGCCAGTCATCCCTGCTTTCCTTTTGGGTCCTTTTCTCTCCTGTTTCTGCTTTCGGCTTCCTTCTGATCCTTTCTTTTTTTTCAGCAATCATTTTATTTTGCTGTAATTCCTCCTTTGGTCAGATTCTGTCCTTTCACCCACCAACTTTCACTTTCTATCCCCTGGCTTGACTCTCTTCTCTGCTATTTTCCTACCACTGCTCTGCTCTTCCTTAAAGTGTGTCCTTCCCCAAGTATACAAGTTTAAAGTATATTCCCGATGGCCAACAAACACACGAAAAGATGCTCAACAACACTAATCATCAGAGAAATGCAAGTCAAAGCCACAATGAGGTATCACCTCACACCAATCAGAATGGCCATCATCACAAAGTCTGGAAACAACAAATGTTGGAGAGGGTGTGGAGAAAAGGGAACTCTCCTGCACTGTTGGTGGGACTGTAAGTTGGTCCAGCCACTATGGAAAACAATTTGGAGGTTCCTTAAAAAACTACAAATAGAACTACCATATGATCCAGTAATCCCACTCCTGGGCATATACCCAAAGAAAACCATAATCCCAAAAGAAACTTGTACCATCATGTTTATTGCAGCACTCTTTACAATAGCCAGGACATGGAAGCAACCGAAATGCCCATCAACGAATGGATACAGAAGATGTGGCATATATATACAATGGAATATTACTCAGCTATAAAAAGGGATGAGATGGAGCTATATGTAATGAGGTGGATAGAACTACAATCTGTCATACATAGTGAAGTAAGTCAGAAAGAGAAGGACAAATATTGTATGCTAACTCACATATACGGAATCTAAAAATGGTACTGATGAACTCAGTGACAAGAACAAGGAAGCAGATACAGAGAATGGACTGGAGAACTCGAGGTATGGGAGGGGGCGGGGGGTGAAGGGGAAACTGAGAAGAAGCGAGAGAGTAGCACAGACATATATATACTACCAACTGTAAAATAGATAGCCAGTGGGAAGTTGTCGTATAACAAAGGGAGTCCAACTCGAGGATGGAAGATGCCTTAGAGGACTGGGGCAGGGAGGGTGGGGGGACTCGAGGGGGGGGCGTCAAGGAAGGGAGGGAATATGGGGATATGTGTATAAAAACAGTGGATTGAACCTGGTGTACCCCCCAAAAAAAATAAAAAAAATAAAAAAAAAAATAAAGTATATTCCCTCCCCAATCCTATTTCTTCCGCAAAATCATTGCTTCTCAACTGGGGGGCAATTTTATCACCCAGCGAGATGTGACAGCATCCGGGGACATTTTAGGTGTCGCAGCTGGGGGGCTGGGTGGGCAGAGGCCAGGATGCTGCTCAACCTCCGACAACCCACAGGGCAGCCCCTCCCCATGTTACACAGCAAACAACTGTCTGGCTTAAGATGTCAGTGGTGTCAAGATTGAGAAATCCTGCTCTAAACAGACATTCATCCACCTCTCTCTCTCTCATTTTTTTATCTCGTGTTTTCAAATCCCAGTTGCTTCATCCTTTCCTGCCCCAAGCCTGCCCTTGAGTCCAGCTCCCATCCTCTCATCGCTTCTTCCTTGCCACAGCGTCTATCTCTTTGGCGGAATCTCCTTTACACCTTTAAACAAGGTCAGATCTCACCTCTTAGACTCTGTGTCTCCTCCTGGCTTCGTGTTCCTATCTTAGTTCAGCAGTTACCTTATCTCTCAGCTGTCCTGCAGTGATGAGAGGAATGGTGAAAATATTTTTCTTAGAATTCTGTTTATCTTCCCAGTTTTCCCAAACCCAAAGCAGCCCTTCAAGGTTCTGGTTTCAGAATCTCTCGAGTATATCAGACAACCCTCTGTTCTGACTGTTCTCGCTCCTTCCTGTATGCTTCCCTCAGCTCCCCTGCTGCTGGCCGCAGGGGCTGCTCTGGTCCTTTCTTCCCGGTGGTGATGTTTCTGTGTTGCTTGTGTTGGCGTGGCATGGCGTGATTTTACCTGCTTTTGTCCTGCTGTAAGAGAAGGGAGAAATCCTTTCCCTACCTTCATTCATTAAAAAGAAAAGAAATGATTGTGCTGTATTTGCTGTATGGCAGGCAGTGCTGGGTGTGTCAGCAACTAAAATAAATGAGAACTGTCTCCAGGAAGCTCCAACTCTGACCGGGAGGCAAGCGAGACACCCAACCATACCTAAGCTGGGTGCTGCATGCAGGAGGTGAGGGGTGATCGGAGCAGAAAGGAAAGAGCACCTCCTATGAGTTTTCTGTGGCTGTTACAAGAAGTGACCACAGCTTAGTGGCTTAAAACAACAAAAATGTCTTATCTTGTAGTTCTAGAAGTCAGAAGTCCCAAACCGGTCTCACTGGGCTAAAATCACAGTGTCATCAGGGCTTCGTTCCTTCTGCAGGATCTGGGAGCAGGTCTGCTAGGGTTTCACTTTCTTTGAAGACTTCAGCGTAGAGCGGGTTGATTAAAAGTTTGCAGGAACGAACACTGAATGAATGTGTGGATAAAGGAATGGCAGGCAGTGGAATCAGAGGCCACCCATCCTCAGCTTCCTTCCAGCAATCCTCAGAGCTAAGAGCCCTCTTTTACAGATGAGTGATCTGTGAAGTATGGCCATCCAGTTGGACCCCAAGGTAGCTTAGTGGAATCGCTGCAAGAAACCAGGCAAGCCACATAGCTCCCCCTCCCTCCTCCCAGCCCCAAAGCCCAACATTCTGAAAAAGACCACCATAATTGGAGACTCCTGTGTTTGACCCCAACACACAAAACACCCGTGACTCTTTCAGGAGCTCCCATACCACGGGTGACAGCTCTGCACCTCTGTATTTATTTATTTCCCACGTCTTGCAAAAACAGCATCAACATCCAATCACATCTCAAAGGAATGTGCCAGAAAACAAGTGGTTTCAACTACCTACGCTTAACAGCCCCTTCCTGCAAAAACTGTCTTCTTGATCTTCCAGCCAAACTGTTGTTCTCCATACAATGAATAAATCAGAGAGGGCTGAGTTGTGTCGTTGACTAGGAAACCCTACACATCAAGAGATGTTAGGCCTCATCTCTGGAAATCAGGATGTTTTTGAACAGTGTAGAAGTTGCCCCAGCTCAACGATAGGCTGCCTTCACAATATTAGGAAATTTGCAGCTAGCAGTAACTTTGAGGCTGGCTTTATTTTTCTTCTGCCCTGAATTCCCTGAAATCTAAGGTCAAGGTTAAGAAAGCAGAGTGGCAGTTTAGGGGATTGAAGGAAAACAGTAAGATTGAGCATAAGCCTTCAAAATGCTGTCATTCCTGGGACAGGGGGACTTTGGTATAGAAAATTTAAGGTCAAGAAAGAGGTTTTTTTTTTTCCCCAAGATCAAACTGAAACCAACACAATTTGAAACCCCCTTCCCTGAGCATTTTCACCTTAGATTTTCCCACGAGATGGGCCTTTTCCCCGTGGCTGGGTGAGGGGTGGGGATGTCCCTGAAAGGGCCATAATCCTGTTTGTGATACCACTATCTATTGCCAGGCTGGGGTGTCAGGGCCAGACTGGGGATTATATGCACATTCTTCAAGACTCTGTGAAATTCATGTGCTCATGGTGAGAACACGGGCCTCCTGGAGTCCCCCTCGAGGTTAAGCTTGTGCCCTATCCTGTTTCAGTAACAGTCCTGACAATCCTTTATCGACTGTTCCTTTTCCCAAGCACTGTTCTATGTGACTTTCTGCTGTGATGTCATCCAGTGCCCCCAGAAAGCCTGCCAGGTGAATATGATTGTCCCCATTTTCTAGATGAGGAAAACTGAGGCATGGAAAGGCCAGTCATGCAACCAAGATCACTGGTTAGTAAGCGGTGGGGCCTGGAATCTGACACGGGCTGTCTGGTCTGGGAGAACATGTGCTTAACCACAAAGGACTGGCTCTGGCTCTTATCTAAAAAGGCTGTTTTGCATGAGGAGTCACTTTCCAGGCCACCCTCCTCACAGAAACCTCATCTGGGTCTGTCACCATCATTTCACTGACCGGGCTGGTCTCCCTTAATGGCCTGAGTCACCAGGCCAGACAGCTTGGGCTTTGCAGGCAAACAAGGCCTGGGGTTCCCTTAAAGAAAGAGGAAGTGAAGCTGACGTTCATCCCGCACTGTGTCCTGCATCAAGTTCTTGCCATTTATGATGCCTTGGCCAAGCTGGGTGATTTGTGGAACCAAGGTTCCAACAGTGGTCCCCGTGTGAGCCAATAGCTCTGTTGAGCTCCGTGGCCACAGACTGTGCATTATTCCAGGCAGCCACCTGCAAACCCATCAAGACTCAAGACGGACCTTGGTGAGCAAACAGAAGTGGATGCCTGCAAATGTTATCACAGTTAGAGAAACCTCAGGACCCCTGGGGGTGAGGGGTGGACGTGCAAACAAAAGGAGGACATGTCACTACGTTATGGGCAAGAAAATAATTCAGGGCCACTTAGGATTTGGCTAGAGCCTCGAGCCCAAGTTTAGGATTTAAGACAAGGAAACATGTAAATCTCTGAATATTTCACTTCGGCCTCATGCATAATACGTTCCTAACAAACGATTGTTGAATAAAGAAAAGATTTATCTCGTGCATCATCGTGTTCTTCACGCAGGATGAGCATCTCCTATGTGTTAAGTGATTCAGCCATGGTTGAAGGAAGGGGTTCAAGTATCTTCATTTCACACGTTGCCCATGACGCCATTTGCAAAGTTGTATTTTATCATCATCAACATCATAGTGAGAAAGATCAGCTGCTCTGGTTTCAAAACCTGAGAATGGGTACCCAGTATCCAGATCAGCCTGTCTCACCCCGACCACACTCCTTCCCACCTCAGCTGAGCTGGAAGCTACAAGGTAGGTCAGAAGCCTTGCTGGGCCCTCTGTTATTTGATTTTCTGGTTCTTTTCTATCAACCCAGCCTCTGAGAATTTCCAGCTGTAGCTGGCTTTCCTGAGTAAAAGCATAAGTAGCAGAGGAATGACTGCATGTGTAGGTGCCCTAAGACAAAGGACTTAACAGAACCCCAGAGATAGAAATAGGTCATAGACAGGAAACTGACACCCACCCCAGCAGGGTTGGAGCTGCCTCGCTGGGTGGGCCCAGGGCTGAAGCAGAGGCATCTAGACATGAGAGTCCTAAGCGCTGTCTGCAGCCGGTGTTCAGGAAGAGACCTGGACTTGGAATTCCATTTCCCTCTCTGTGAATCGGGTCAATGCTCACGGCTTAGTCAATTATTATCTAATTAATGGGCGGTAGTAGGTTTCTAGACCCTTTAGATTACAGCTCTCCCTGAAGTTCTTCACTGCTTAGCCACCTCACCAGACCTTCACTATCTGGAGGCGGGAAAGGAAATAGAATGAAAATTCCATCAGAAGCTCTCCCTATTGGCACAGTTCAGCTCGGAGGCCGAGTGGGAGAGGAGGTTGGAAGTTATTGTTTAACGCGATGTTGTGATTGTGGGAGGTGGCCTAGTCCCTGCTGGGAGGTTGCTGTAATCACGGTGGGGTCTGCCAGAGGCGATGGAGAGCAGACAGCACAGGGACGGGGTGGAGAAGGAGACACCTCTGTGCTTCCCACTGAACCCGCCCCCTTGCAGGCCGCTGGGAGGCTGTGGCCTCACTTTTAAGGATGAAAGTGACAAACATTTTATGAGTATCAGAAAGGAACAGCGCCTTCCCGCATTCTCCAGGGCCAACAAGCTAATGGGGCTGAATGGAAATGGCTTTGTCATTTTCCCCCATGAAACATCAGGAAAAAGCCTTGTAAAAAAAAAAAAATTTAATGGTAGTGGAGTTAGTAAGCTATTCTTTCCCATCTCTTGGGTTTCCCCATCAAGGAACGCCATCCAAACAGTTTTCCGACACCTCGTATAATTCAATCATGAGAGTCAGCTGTTTGCTTCTATTTTGTTTGGGTTGATGTTGCTTTAGGGGGAAGTGTTTCTGTACATAAATCATACATTTTAGGAACAAGTCAGAGAGAACCGGTGGTCCTCACAGCAGCACACGGTTGCAGAGTGAAATCACAGTGCTCTAACCTCAGAACGCATGTTTTGGACACAGTCACAGCTGGCCAAGGTTGTTTCTACTTACTCATCCTCCTCTAGGCTCCAGAATGTTTTCCTGGAATATGCTCCTGGAGGGGGGGGGAGTGTTATTTATAATCTCACATAATCTTCATTCTCACACTAAACCATCCAGTGGTGGCTTTCCACGGGAAGAATAACAGCTCATGTGAGCTGGAAGGAATGCAAGGGAGGCACTTGGCACTCCAGACACCTCCAACCTGCATCCAATTTAGAAGAGTCTTGGCCTCCTGGGGCTAAGAAACTATGGCCTCTCACACAGGCTTGTCTGAGCCTCTGCTGCAGTGCATCCCAATCTTGAGCAGGGACATCACAGGCAGTCTGACAAAGACAATGACAAGGATGATGGGTCTGACCAGATGCAGTACTGCTTGTCGCATCTTGGATCCTTAACTTTACTGCTCATAGGAGTAAGCTCGTCCGTGAATCAGTGATACGTTCTGGAATGGGCATTGGCTGGAAACACAGCTACAAGATGTCCTCAAAAGGGGCAGAGGAGACAACTTAAGGATGTTATTTAAAGGAAAGGGAATAAGCCAGACTTAGGAAGAGGACAGATTTTGGAAGTACCCCATGGGTTCCTAGCCACACTGTACCTTACTAGCTTGGGGCCATAGTCAAGTTACTTAACCTTTCTAGTCCTCACCTTGCTCAACTTTAAAATAGAGACAGTGACAATTCTTATTACAAATGGTGCTGTGAAGTTAGATAGTACATCAAAGTCTTACACAGGATAGAGTACTGGGCATATAAAATGTACTCAACAAACATACTGTGTTACGTGTTCCTGTGAACGTGCACTTAGTGACTACAGAAATCATAAATAAACATCTTAATTTTATCTAACACTTAAGATCAGAAGAAAGGCACTTGGTTATCTCTGCCTCAGATTACCCTCCTATAAAATGATGTGCCTACCGCAAGGACAGGGGCAGTGAGTAACATTTAGATAGTGCTTTACGTTCAACCAAGCAACATGTTATCAACACAAAATGTCATTCTGCTATCCCTCATCAGTTCTAAAGTAAAGAAAAATGATCTTCACCTTTGTAAGTATCTTGGGTGAACTTGCTCTAGGAGCATTCCATAAATCATTCCACCAGTGGGCTTGTTTTACATGCTACAAATTCTTCATGCTGCTACGGATAGTGTATAAGCACACGCGGTTGAATAAGGCATGTTGGTTACAGACAATGTCTGTGTGTAATTGATTTATTACATGACAACCAATAAATCAGTGAGCTTTGGGGTTTACATAAGTGCTTTCTGAAAGATCCTAGTGGCCAATAATGACTTATCAAGAATGATGAGGAGGGCAAATATGAGGAAAAGCACATTGCAGTGCTCTCCTTAGGGATTCAAGCTATTGCCAGTTGGCCTGCAGCTGGAATATACTGGGGCAGACTTTTCTAATCAAGGCTCGTTCTGGGAACTGTCTTCTACTTTGGCTCATCTGCAACTGAGATGGACTCAATTAGCCAAACTGCAGACCATGTGAGGAATTAGAAAAATTTGTCCTTGCCAGTCATATCGTCCTGTATCACACAGTACTGTTCCTGGCTCATATCACTCATGTTGAAATCCAGAGAAATCTGGGAAATTCCCAGAAAACAGTAGTTAACTCAGGAGGTTTCCTTGCTAAAGTTATGACCATTGTACGTAGGAATGCTATGCTTCTAGAATGCTCACATGATATTCTTGAAGTCTGGAATTTAAACAGAATATAAGTTGGTAAGTGACCAAAGCGGAACTTCCCTTTATTCTATTCATTAAAGCCATCCCACAATTGCAGGAACATGTTTTTATTGTGTATTCACTGTTTCCAGCTAAGCAATAGGAACACATAGTCATATGGGGTATTTCAATTATTCAGGGCTTTAACTTTCCATTTCCTGGTATTACGGGTTGAATTGTGTCCTCCCAAAAAATATGTTGAGGGGACTTCCCTGGCAGTCCAGTGGTTAAGACTTCACGCTCCCACTGCAGGGGGTGTGGGTACAATCTGTGGTCAGGGACCTAAGATCCCACATGCCACGTGGTGTGGCCAAAAAAAAAGGTCGAAATCCTAACCCTAGTACCTCAGATGTGACCTTACTTGGAAACAGGGTCATTGCAGATGGAATTAGTTAAGATGAAGTCATACTGGAGTAAGATGGGCTCTTAATCCAATATGACTGCTGTTCTTATAAAGAGGAGAAAAGACAGACAAGAAACAATGGCTATGTGACATGCGACAGGGGCAGTAATTGCAGCGATGCATCTACAAGCCAAGGAATGCCAAGAGTTGCTGGAAAACACCAGAAGCCAGCAGAGGCAAGGAGGATTCTCTCCTACAGGTTTCACAGGGAACGTGGCCCTGCCAACAATTTGCTTTCGGACTTCTGGCCCCCAGAACTACAAGACAATAAATTTCCATTGTTTTAAGACACCCAGTTTGTGGTACCTTGTTAAGGCAACCCTAGAAAACGAACACACGTGGTTTATACATCTCTTTTGACAATATTTGATCTCAATTTGTAGTGTATAAAGGGATAGTTAGGTTAAACATTTAGAACTTAATCCTTAAACCATTTGCATTTGCTACCACGTCAAGCCTCATCTATATGCAAGTATTGCTACACGCTAAATGGTCAACCAGAGGGCTGACATGGGTCCTCCGAACGCCACACACAGCCCTAAAAGTCCTTCTAATGAAAACCAACTCTCATTGTAAACTGTCAACATTCTGTGATTTAAAGCCTTAATATGCCTCTTTGTCTAGTTACACAATCACCAAATAGGATATATCTCATACTGTCCGTCCTTAGAAGAAAACCTGTAGACAGTATCAGCAGGAAAGCATATGTTACTATTGGTTCCAGGATAATAAATAAGTCAGGTATGAACATTTAAAGAATTATTGTGACTTTTGTTGGCACTGGTGAAGTTTGGCGCCTGTCCTGGTTAGCCTTGCTAGACGTAGTTGAGTTGTTTCAATCACTCTGTCAACTAGTGAAAGTTGTATAAAACCAGAATTTGATCAATATCAGAGATATACTCCTTTTGTATTTGTTTTTCAAAGATGTGCTTTTTAACTAGTGCAGAAAGCACTATCTTAAGAGGATCCACAAATGAAGATGAAAATAATGTAAAGGAGTGATGGGACAGAGGACCTCTATGTGCTCAAATATTTGACGGCTATTAATGGTTTGTTTGCAAAGCGTAGTTAATGACACAGGAAATATATTTTTTGGAGAGGAAAGTCAGGATGAGAAATTCAGATATAGCTTGATACCAATTAAATAGAACAAATTCTGTGCATAGAAAAATGTTAACAGAGACAATTGTGGGGTGGGATTTCAACTGATTTTTATACATTTTACTACTTTCCAAACTCTCAACATAGGCGAAAATTACTTCTTTATTCCAAAAGCAACTTAATGCTAAAAATAAATACACCAACACTGTCATTTTCTGTGGATTGTCACATTGTGGATGATTTTCTTTAATCTTTTGTACTTTTTATATATTCTCAATAAGTTTTTTTTTAACTTCACAATGAAAGAAAACTAAACTTAAAAAATTATATCAGTTTATGCATGATCTAGCCATCATGGGTGTCTGCAAGATGTCAGAGCTGCTTTAAAATGATCCATGAAACTTTTGAGGTGATGTCTTAGGGAACCACCATAATGCCTGTTGTAGATTACATTATGGTTCCCAACTTCCGTACTCTTTGTCATTTGACTTTGCAGTTCTTCCCACTGATGGCAGAGGGCATTCCTCCACTCCACTGATACCAGCCCAAGCCTTCTGACTTGCTTTGGCTAATGGAATATGGGCAGAAGTGACAATTGTGCCAGTTTTGAGCCCAGGTCTTAAGGTACATCACATAGAAATGTACCCTGACTTACATATCTGTCATCACTATGAAAAGATCCTCCCAAAAGTATCTGCTGCTGCTTCAGCCCAGATAAAGGAACACACATGGAGCAAATCCAAGTCCAACCCACAGCTAAGCCAAGAAAGACCCACTGCCCCAAGAAGAACCACCCAGCTGAGCCAAGCCTAAATCAACCACGCAATCAACCTATAGGCTCAGGAGCAGGAAAGCAAATGTCTACTGATGAAAGCTATTGAATTCTGGAATGGTGTTTTTTATGCAGCAAAGACTACCTGATAAAATTTCATGGACATGGGAATTCCCCAGTGGTCCAGTGGTTAAGACCCTGTGCTTTCACTGCTGAGGGCCCAGGTTTGAGCCCTGGTAGAAGAACTAAGGTTCCACAAGCCTTGAAGCACAGCCAAAAAAAAAAAATCTCATGGACAAACACACAATGTTGACCTGGCTGAACAATGGCTCGGTATGAGGACTGACAAAGTATGTCAACCCAGCATGATACAAGGCCCTTTCGTTGTAGCTTAAAAATAGAAATGGCCCTGGGACTTCCCTGCTGGCACAGCGGTTAAGAATCTTCCTGCCAATGCAGAGGACACGCGTTCTATCCCTGGTCAGGGAAGATCCCACGTGCTGCAGAGCAACTAAGCCTGTGCACCACAACTACTGAGCCTGTGCTCTAGAGCCCACGTGCCACAACTACTGAAGCCTGCCCCCTCTAGGGCCCAGGTGCCACAACTACTGAGCCCTCATGCCTTAACTACTGAAGCCTGAGCGCCTACAGCCTGTGCTCCACAACAAGAGAAGCCACCGCAATGAGAAGCCCGAGCACCGCAATGAAGAGTAGCCATGGCTTGCCACGACTGGGGTAAGTCCGAGTGCAGCAACAAAGACCCAACGAAGCCAATAAATAAATAAATAAATTTAATTAAAATAAAAAGAAATGGCCCTGAATCTTGGTAAAGCAGTTTTGTGTGCACGTATGTGAGTTTCTAACGTATGTCTATATGTATGTATGTACATACGTATATGGTAAAATTACTGAATGCTATGATATACCACTGTGTTCATATTTCATTGTCTTTTCTAGTTTTCCATTAAACCCATTAAATATAATTTTTCACTTTGGCATCTTCTGGTTTTCATTGAAGAATGGTATTTAGAATTATAATCTTCAATGCTTAGTTGGCAACTTTAAAAATTCTAAGAATATTAACCATATTGCACTCATCTTTGGTATGCAGACTGGAAGTATTCCTCTTTTTAGGGCAAGTTTTCTCACCCTTGGCACTGTTGGCTTTTTAAAAAAAAAACTTTATTGAAGTGTAGTTGATTTACAATGTTGTGATAATTTTTGCTATACAGCAAAGTGACTCAGTTATATACATATATATACTTTCTTATATTCTTTTTCCATTACAGTTTATCCCAGAATATTGAATAAGTTCCCTGTGCTATACAGTAGGACCTTGTTGTTTATCCACTCTATATGTAATAGTTTGCATCTACTAACCCCAAACTCCCAGTTCATCTCTCCTGCACGCCCCCTCCGCCTTGGCAACCACAATCTAGTCTCTATATCTGTGGCACTATTGGCTTTTTGAGCCAGATAATTCTTTGTTGTGGGGCTGTTGTCCTGTGCATTGTGAGATGTTTAGCAGCATCCCTGGTGTCTACCCACTAAATGACAGTAGCATATACCCCCCCACACCCTGTTGTGGCTGTCAAAAACATCTCCAGACATTTTTGAATGTTCTTAGGGGTAGCATAATCAACCTTAATTAAGAAGCACTGTTTTAGAGAAAATTAGGATTCAGTTTGGCTAAGTCAAATGGCAGAAACCACTGGCCATTTTTAAAAAGGCTAGGTTAATAATAATTCAGGCAGTGATAAAAAGAAAACAAGATCTTAACTACAATCCAAAGCTCTGAAACTTCTGATTCTTATGGTCATCATAAATATACTGTTAGTGATGAGTGGGGAGAAAACCCAAAATGTGTTAATGGCCTGACAGGTAGATTTTCTGAACCCATCTGCACTTACTCCAAAGTCAAGCTGAAGCTTCCCCATTACACACACTAACAGGCAGCTTGATGGACCCAGCAATACCCTGGGCATTGGTTTTTAGGATACGGCACCATGACCAGCTTAACACTTCATAGAAATGAACAGGGAATAGTGGAATTCTAACTACAAATGAGGAATTTCAAATACCACCTTCCTCAAAGATTCCATTTCTATCAGACAAGAGATGAAGCAAATTTTAATTTCCTGGCAGTTTATGTGCTTCAGCAGGACTGTGGGCAAGAGCCAGTTAAGTGCTAAACCTGACTCTGGGACATGTGGTTAAAATTAACATCAAAACAGAGCTTGTATTCACAATCATACTCTTTTCAAAGGAACGCAGATGAGATTGAACTCTACTTCAACACTGGGAGCTCTGGTACAAGATCTTCAAACTCTCCATGCAACTTCCCTTTGGGCTCATTCTTTAAAACTGTCTGAATCTCAGTTTCCTTGTCTGTAGAATGAATAGGTTGGACTCAGTAGGGTCTGTGACCCCTTTTAGCCGAAACATTCTTTAAGCCTTATAATAGTTCATTTGTCACAACAAAGGAATTGGGCAGTATTGGGGAGTTTCTTATAATAAGATTTGACTCATGCTTCAAGCAATTTGCCCACAAAGATTTTTACACAAGGCAGCAAAACATGCTCAAAGCCAATGGAGTGAATCCTTCCATTCTCCTTGGAGGCCCATCAAAAGATGGATTTAGACCAATAAGGGAGCAGGGAGACAAAGATTCCTGGATTTGTCACTGGAAACTCAACAGATTTAAGAAAATTATGCACAAGAAGACTGGTCTTTTTAAGATACAGAAGAGGAGGACTCCACATAGTAATGTCACTAAGTCATTGAATACAATGAGAAAGAAATCCCAGGGAATTATCATGGGTGATAGGGAATGATTTCTAAAACCACCAGCCCATCAATTGAATATATTGGATGGGATGTGAAAATTTGTGATCAGGCTGAAGAATTTCCATAATATGTACAGGAAAAATGGTGGAAAAAATCTATTTCTACTCAGAGGCATTCCTTATTGGTTCTAGGATTATGCTGGCAGGAGAGCCTCTGGAAGTATAAAGAGAGAAAAAAGAAATCCCTTCCTCTGCAGTTGTTCACCAGCTAAGAGCAAGGGAGCCTCAGATGGAGCCTTTAAAACATGGTTCTCTTCACAGAAGAGAATGAAATGTGCCGTTCAATCAGCTGAGGAAAAGACCTAAGTTTATGGCCTCAGCTGTGCTCACACTCCCATCCCGAGTGTCAGTGACTGATTCTCTACCACCATCCTCTACCTACAGAGCATCCTCTACCCACAGTCCCCCCACTCCGTGCCGAGCCTCAAACTTCAGGGTGGGGGTATCCAGGCTCGCTATTTGTATACTCTTTGCTCAGAGACGTGATGCTAGGTTTGTTTACTTTAAAATGAAGATGTGGGGCTTCCTAGGTGGCGCAGTAGTTAAGAATCTGCCTGCCAATGCAGGGGACAAGGGTTCGATCCCTGTTCCAGGAAGATCCCACATGCTGCAGAGCAACTAAGCCTGTGCGCCACAACTATTGAGCCCATGTGCCACAACTACTGAAGCCCACAGGCCTAGAGCCTGTGCTCCGCAACAAGAGAAGCCATGGCAATGAGGAGCCCGCTCACCACAATGAAGAGTAGCCCCATTCGCCACAACTAGAGAAAGCCCGTGTGCAGCAACGAAGACCCAACACAACCAATAAATTAATTTTTTAAAAATGAAGATGTAGTCATGGAATGTCAATTCCTAACTTATTCATTTTTTAAAGTATCTTCCAATTCCACCACAAGAAAATTAGAAATTGTATCCAATTTGTGTTTGCAAAGATTTAAAAAGAAAACAAAACACAGTCTGGTCACGGGGAAATGACCCAAGGGATGCATTGCAAATCGTTTCTAATGCATGCTCTGCAGTTCCACATTCTTGCCTCTTATGGGCATACCAGAAATATTTTTTTAGTTTAAATGAATGGAAAGATCCAGCACTTGAAAGAATTGTTGCTTGCCCTGTTTGTTCCAATAAACAATGAAACTGCTTGTTGCTCAATAAGAATCAAAACTGACACTTTGTGAAAATCAGACAACATAAAATCTTGGACTGTGTTTAGAGCAGATTGATATTTCCAGACTCACATGATAATCCTGAGGGAGAAGCCTGTTTTGATTTCCACAATGTCAGTGAAAAATTCTTCTCTTGCAAACCTGCTATACAATGGCCAAAAGTTTTCCCAATTCCAATTTGTATCTATTGAAAGATTTTTGGGCCCATGGAACAGCGGTAGATGGGATGTAAGCTGACATCACTGTAAGTTCAAAGACTCATTCTGCATAATTCTGTAATTAACAATGAGATCAGGTAAGATAGCAAGAATTTGCTATGTTATAATGATTTCAATTCTCTTAACACTAGGTATGGGACATATTTTAAAGATTCACTTGGAAAAAAAAAGATTCACTTGGGTTAAATAGATTTTAACTATGTGTGTGCAGGCCAAATAAAGAAGAGAAATAAACTAAGCAATGTCTGAACAATGCAAGCAAAGAGAACTTACTCTTAGAAGAGGATTCTCTGTGAAAGATGCTGGGAGATATGAAAGCACATTGGGAGATACAAGTAAGAAACATGGATAATATTGAGGGTTTATAGGAGACAGAATTCCAAAATGGACCTCAAGATTACCTGTCCTAATCTCTGGAACTGTGAGGGTGATGAGATATCACATGTCGGAAGGCCTCAATGAGTGTGATGGTAATATTATTAACCTTGCTTCTCTTGGCCTCCCAGCCAAATCCATTTATCTCTTGCAGTCAGACACAACATACAATATTCCAGGTGCACGCCCAGAGTCAGATTAAAAATTCCAATTAGTTTATGTTACAATAAACTAACCTGCTAGATTGAATATCAGATTTTTTTGGCCACTGTGACTAATCGTAATCATGTACGGCATCATTTATCAGTTGAAAAAATACTGTTCTTCAAATTGTGCCGTCTCTCTCTCTATTGTGCACCTGAACAAGGTAGCTAGGGTTTTATATAGTGGACAGAGATATTTGTTGTTTTGCTATAGAGAAATCTGAACACTCATTGAACTTTTACAAATAAATAATTGGATTTATTTGAATGTGATAATGTTACCATACATAATTCCCTTGGATAATCCTCTTTTTAACTGTAATGCCATCAATGAGATATCAGGTTCTCTGTGTTTTGTGTGTTTGCTTTTCCCATGACCCAAGGAGGAAATACTCCTAAGGAGGAAATTCCATCTAAATAAATGTGGCAATTGGTTTAAAGAAATTTGGTACTCTTGGTGATGACCTTATGGGTATGCTCACTTGGGTCACTTTGCGCTTTCATGTCTTCTGTTCATTCACTCATTTATGTAGTCAAAACCACGTATTGACAGGTTACTATGCGCTGTGTTAGAAAACAATGACAGGACAGATAGTCCCTACCCTCTTATAAAAAAATACAAGAGCTAGGGTTTGTTGCAAGCTTGTAAGTCCAAGTATGGAACTGTCTCTTTTAATCCTTAAAACCTGATGAAGTACACAGCTCCACATTACAGATGAGGAAACTGAGACTCTCAGGTGAACTAACTTGCTCAAGGTCACACAGCTACAATGAAATACAGCTGGGATTCAAGTGTGACTTTCCTACCATGCCCTTACTTCTGTACTTCCCATCTCTTTTCCCAGTTACTCCTCACCACCACATCTTCTGTTCTCATGAAGTGGATCACTTTGGGCCCCCCACACAAAAATCCCCTGCCTTTGCCCTTGCTGGACACCCAGAGCCCAACTGCAACCCAACCTTGTGTGTCTAACCCAAGCCCTTCTCTGTGTCATCACAGGCTCCCTAACCCAGCTCACTTCTCCAACCTCTTGAAACAGAGCAGGATTCTTCCCCCGCCCCTGCCCCATTGTCTCCCACCTGCCTTCTTTCTGTGGAAAAACTGTAGCCAAAGAATAAGTTTAATCAGAGAATTGAGAAAATGCAGAAGCAAAGAAAAACAGTCAAAGGAGGCCAAAAAATAATAGTTTAGTCATTAAAGATAGTCAAGGACCTTTAGTTTCTTCTCAAGGGCTATGGATAATATTCTCAGCCATATCCTGTGAGCTGTCTTTTTTTTTTTTTTAAGCTCTTTATTGGAATATAATTGCTTTACATTCTTGTACCAGCTTTTGAGGTACACCAAAGTGAATCAGCTGTATTTATACATATATCCCCATATCCCCTCCCTCCCGCAACTCCCTCCTGCTCTCCCTGTTCTGGCCCTCTAAGGCATCACCCATCATCGAGTTGATCTCCCTTTGTTATACAGCAACTTCTCACTAGCTATCTATTTTACAGTTGGTAGTGTTTATATGTCTATGCTACTCTCTCACTTCGTCCCAGATTCCTCTTCGCCCCCTGCCCCCCCAACCCTGTGTCCTCCAGTCCATTCTCTGCCATCTGCATCCTTATTCTTGCCCTGTCACTGGGTTCATCAGTACCATTTTTTTTTTAGATTCTTTATATATGAGTTAGCATACAGTATTTGTTTTTCTCTTTCTGGCTTACTTCGCTCTGTATGACAGTCTCGGGGTCTATCCACCTCATGACATATAGCCTGTGAGCTGTCTTGTACATATTGAAAGCCCCACCAGGTGGAAGAAGTTAACTACATGATGACCAGACTGTAGCCATGACACAAGCTGCCACAATTCCAAGAATTGGCCTCAAGGAAATGGGAACAAACTGACCCTGGAACTGAAGATTAACTGCACTTAAAATAATTAAGATGATGCTGGTCAGACCACCGATGACCAATTTCAAGATGACTGTCAGAGCTGACTGTGCTGTTTCTGCAATGTAGCCCCTCCCTCCGTCTATAAAAGCTTTCACCCACTGGTTGTCAGTGAGGCAGGGAGTTGGCCTTTGGACAGAAGGCCTCCTTCCCCACTGTTGCCGGCATCCAAAATAAAGCAAACTTTCCTTTCCACCAACCTGGCCTCTTTATTGGCTTTTGAGCAGCGAGCAGCTGGACCCCACTTTCAGTTACGCTCTGACACTGACACACCCCCACCTCACCCCCCTAAGTATCAAGTCATTTTGTACATTCATCTGATGTTCCAAACTAGATCATAAGTTCCAAATTAGATCATAAAGTTCCCCCAAAGACCTATATTTTCTTTTCTCTCAATCTGGCCACAGAACTTGGGCAGAGACTTAGGTAATAAATCACAGTTGTCTCTTCCATGGCTAAATTGGTTCTATGGTCCTGAAAACATCAATAAATTCATAGAAAGGGAAGGTGGGTGACCCATTCAAGAATCAGTAAATAGGGCTTCCCTGGTGGTGCAGTGGTTAAGAACTGCCTGCCAATGCAGGCAACACGGGTTCGAGCCCT
This sequence comes from Hippopotamus amphibius kiboko, assembly GCF_030028045.1. NCBI lineage: Eukaryota > Metazoa > Chordata > Mammalia > Artiodactyla > Hippopotamidae > Hippopotamus > Hippopotamus amphibius. Next base: position 99,634,124 of record NC_080196.1, read on the forward strand.
GATCCGGGAAGATCCCACATGCCGTGGAGCAACCAAGCCCGTGTGCCACAACTACTGAGCCTGTGCTCTAGAGCCCGCGAGTCACAACTTTTGAACCCGTGTGCCACAACTACTGAAGCCCATGCATCTTGAGACTGTGGTCTGGAAAAAGAGGTGCCAGGGCAATAAGAAGCCCACGCACCCCAACAAAGAGCAGCCCCCGCTTGCTGCAACTAGAGAAAGCCTGCGTGCAGCAACGAAGACCCAGCACAGCCGATAAAATTAATTATTATTATTATTTTTTTTAATTTTATTTTATTTTTTTGGGGGGTACACCAGGTTCAATCAACTGTTTTTATACACATATCCCCATATTCCCTCCCTTCCTTGACGCCCCCCCCTCGATTCCCCCCCACCCTCCCTGCCCCAGTCCTCTAAGCCATCTTCCATCCTCGAGTTGGACTCCCTTTGTTATACAACAACTTCCCACTGACTATTTTACAGTTGGTAGTATATATATGTCTGTACTACTCTCCCGCTTCTTCTCAGTTTCCCCTTCACCCCCCGCCCCCTCCCATACCTCGAGTTCTCCAGTCCATTCCCTGTATCTGCTTCCCTGTTCTTGTCACTGAGTTCATCAGTACCATTTTTAGATTCCGTATATGTGAGTTAGCATACAATATTTGTCTTTCTCTTTCTGACTTACTTCACTCTGTATGACAGATTGTAGTTCTATCCACCTCATTACATATAGCTCCATCTCATCCCTTTTTATAGCTGAGTAATATTCCATTGTATATATATGCCACATCTTCTGTATCCATTCATTTGTTGATGGGCATTTAGGTTGCTTCCATGTCCTGGCTATTGTAAAGAGTGCTGCAATAAACATTATGGTACAAGTTTCTTTTGGGATTATGGTTTTCTTTGGGTATATGCCCAGGAGTGGGATTACTGGATCATATGGTAGTTCTATTTGTAGTTTTTTAAGGAACCTCCAAATTGTTTTCCATAGTGGCTGTACCAACTTACAGTCCCACCAACAGTGCAGGAGAGTTCCCTTTTCTCCACACCCTCTCCAACATTTGTTGTTTCCAGACTTTGTGATGATGGCCATTCTGATTGGTGTGAGGTGATACCTCATTGTGGCTTTGACTTGCATTTCTCTGATGATGAGTGATGTTGAGCATCTTTTCATGTGTCTGTTGGCCATCTGTATGTCCTCTTTGGAGAAGTGTCTATTTAGGTCTTCTGCCCATTTGTGGATTGGGTTATTTGCTTTTTTGGTATGAAGCTGCATGAGCTGCTTGTATATTTTGGAGGTTAATCCTTTGTCCGTTGTTTCATAGGCAATTATTTTTTCCCATTCTGAGGGTTGCCTTTTAGTCTTGTTTATGGTTTCTTTTGCTGTGCAAAAGCTTTTAAGTTTCATGAGGTCCCATTCGTTTATTCTTGATTTTATTTCCATGATTCTAGGAGGTGGGTCAAAAAGGATGTTGCTTTGATGTATGTCAAAGAGTGTTCTGCCTATGTTTTCCTCTAGGAGTTTGATAGTGTCTGGCCTTATATGTAGGTCTTTAATCCATTTGGAGTTTATTTTTGTGTATGGTGTTAGGAAGTGTTCTAATTTCATTCTTTTACATGTTGCTGTCCAATTTTCCCAGCACCACTTATTGAAGAGGCTGTCTTTTTTCCATTGTATACTCGTGCCTCCTTTGTCAAAGATAAGGTGCCCATATGTGTTTGGGCTTACTTCTGAGTTCTCTATTCTGTTCCATTGATCTTCCTTTCTATTTTTGTGCCAGTACCATACTGTCTTGATCACTATGGCCTTGTAGTATAGTTTGAAGTCAGGAAGCCTGATTCCACCAACTCCATTTTTCCTTCTCAAGATTGCTTTGGCTATTCGGGGTCTTTTGTGTTTCCATACAAATCGTAAGATTTCTTGCTCTAGTTCTGTGAAAAATGCCATTGGTAATCTGATCGGGATTGCATTAAATCTGTAAATTGCTTTGGGTAGTACAGTCATTTTCACGATGTTGATTCTTCCAATCCAGGAACATGGTATATCCCTCCATCTGTTTATGTCATCTTTGATTTCTTTCATCAATGTCTTAAAGTTTTCTGCATACAGATCTTTTGCCTCCTTAGGCAGGTTTATTCCTAGGTAATTTATTCTTTTGGTTGCAATGGTGAATGGGAGAGTTTCCTTAATTTCTCTTTCTGCTCTTCCGTTGTTAGTGTATAGGAATGCAAGAGATTTCTGTGCATTAATTTTGTATCCTGCTACTTTACTAAACTCATCAATGAGTGCTAGCAGTTTTCTGGTAGAGTCTTTAGGGTTTTCTATATATAATATCATGTCATCTGCAAAGAGTGACAATTTTACTTCTTCTTTTCCAATTTGGATTCCTTTAATTTCTTTTTCTTCTCTGATTGCTGTGGCTAACACTTCCAAAACTATGTTGAATAACAGTGGTGAGAGTGGACACCCTTGTCTTGTTCCTGTTCTTAGAGGGAATTCTTCCAGTTTTTCTCCATTGAGAACAATGTTGGCTTTTGGTTTGTCATATATGGCTTTTATGATGTTGAGGTAATTTCCTTCTATGCCCATTTTCTGGAGAGCTTTTATCATAAATGGATGTTGAACTTTGTCAAAAGCTTTTTCTGCATCTATTGAGATGATCATATGGTTTTTATCCTTCAATTTGTTGATATGATGTATCACGTTGATTGATTTGCGTATATTGAAGAATCCTTGCATCCCAGGGATAAACCCCACTTGATCGTGGTGTATGATTTTTTTAATGTGCTGTTGCAGTCTGTTAGCTAGTATTTTGTTGAGGATTTTTGCATCTATATTCATCAGTGATATTGGTCTGTAGTTTTCTTTTTTTGTGACATCTTTGCCTGGTTTTGGTATCAGGGTGATGGTAGCCTCATAGAATGAGTTTGGGAGTGCTCCGCCTTCTGCAATATTTTGGAAGAGTTTGAGGAGGATAGGTGTTAACTCTTCTCGAAATGTTTGATAGAATTCGCCTGTGAATCCATCTGGTCCTGGGCTTTTGTGTGTTGGGAGATTTTTAATCACTGCCTCAATTTCTGTACTTGTGATTGGTCTGTTCATGGTTTCTATTTCTTCCTGGTTCAGTCTTGGAAGATTGTATTTTTCTAAGAATGTATCCATTTCTTCCAGGTTATCCAATTGATTGGCATATAGTTGCTTGTAGTAGTCTCTCATGATGTTTTGTATTTCTGAGGTGTCCGTTGTGACTTCTCCTTTTTCATTTCTAATTCTGTTGATTTGCATCTTCTCCCTCTTTTTCTTGATGAGTCTGGCTAATGGTTTATCAATTTTGTTAATCTTCTCAAAGAACCAGCTTTTAGTTTTATTTATTTTTTTTATGGTTTCCTTCCTTTCTTTTTCATTTATTTCTGCTCTGATCTTTATGATTTCTTTCCTTCTGCTCACTTTGGGGTTTCTTTGTTCTTCTTTCTCTAGTTGTTTGAGGTGTAAGGTTAGGTTGTTTATTCGATCATTTTCTTGTTTCTTAAGGTAGGACTGTATTGCTATAAACTTCCCTCTTAGAACTGCTTTTGCTGCGTCCCATAGGTTTTGGGTTGTTGTGTTTTCGTTGTCATTTGTTTCTAGATACTTTTTGATTTCCTCTTTGATTTCTTTAGTGATTCCTTGGTTGTTTAAGAGTGAATTGTTTAGCCTCCATGTGTTTGTCTTTTTTGCAGTTTTTTTCCTGTAATTGATATCTAGTCTCATGGCGTTGTGGTCTGAGAAGATGCTTGATATGATTTCAATTTTCTTGAATTTGCTGAGGTTTGATTTGTGACCCAAGATGTGATCTATCCTGGAGAATGTTCCGTGTGCACTTGAGAAGAAAGTGTAGTCTGTCGTTTTTGGATGGAATGTCCTATAAATATCAATGAAGTCAAGATGGTCTAATGTGTCATTTAAAGCTTGTGTGTCTTTATTTATTTTCTGTTTGGATGATCTGTCCATTGATGTAAGTGGGGTGTTCAAGTCTCCCACTATAATTGTGTTACTGTCGATGTCCCCTTTTATAGCTGTTAGCATTTGCCTTATGTATTGAGGTGCTCCTATATTGGGGGCATAGATATTTACCATTGTGATATGTTCTTCTTGGATGGATCCCTTGATCATTATGTAGTGCCCTTCCTTGTCTCTTTTAATAGTCTTTACTTTCAAGTCTAATTTGTCTGATATGAGTATTGCTACTCCAGCTTTCTTTTGACTTCCATTTGCATGGAATATCTTTTTCCATCCCTTGACTTTCAGTCTATATGTATCCCTTGGTCTGAAGTGGGTTTCTTGTAGGCAGCATATAGAAGGGTCTTGTTTTTGTATCCATTCAGCCAGTCTGTGTCTTTTGGTTGGAGCATTTAATCCATTTACATTTAAAGTGATTATTGACATGTGTGTTCCAATGACCATTTTCTGAATTGTTTTGGGTTTGTATTTGTAGGTGTTTTCCTTTTCTTGTGTTTCCTACTTAAAGAAGTTCCTTTAGCACTTGTTGTAAGGCTGGTTTGGTGGTGCTGAATTCTCTTAACTTTTGCTTGTCTGGAAAGCTTTTGATTTCTCCCTCAAATCTGAATGAGATTCTTGCTGGGTAAAGTATTCTTGGCTGTAGGTTTCTCTCTTTCAGGACTTTCAGTATATCCTGCCATTCCCTTCTGGCCTGCAGAGTTTCTGTAGAAAGGTCAGCTGTTATCCTGATGGGTTTTCCCTTATATGTTGTTTGTTGCTTTTCTCTTGCTGCTTTTAATATTTTTTCTTTGTGTTGAATTGTCGTTAGTTTGATTAATATGTGTCTTGGTGTATTTCTCCTTGGGTTTATTCTGTATGGGACTCTCTGTGCTTCTTGGACTTGGTTCATTATTTCCTTTCCCATGTTGGGGAAGTTTTCCACTAGAACCTCTTCAAATATTTTCACAGACCCTTTCTTGTTTTCTTCTTCTTCTGGGATGCCTATAATTCGAATGTTGGTATGTTTAAGGTTATCACTGAGGTCTCTGAGGCTGTCTTCTAGTCTTTTTATTTTTTTATCTTTTTCCTGCTCTGTGGCGTTTATTTCTCCCATTCTATCTTCCAACTCACTTATTCGTTCTTCTGCCTCAGTCATTCTGCTGGTTACAGCATCTAGAGTATTTTTAATTTCAGTTATTTTGTTATCCATTGCTGTTTGTTTTTCTGAGTTCTTATGAACTGTTTCTTGTACTTTCTCTATTTTGTTATCGAGATTTTGTATCATTTTTACTATCATTACTCTAAATTCTTTTTCAGGCATTTTTCCTATTTCCTCCTCATTTATTTGGTCTTGTGGGTTTTTTTCCTGCTCCTTTGCCTGCATGGGGTTTCTTTGTTTCCTCATGGTTGTCCAAGCTTTTGGGGTTGCTTGTCCTGGTGATAGAGGTGTTTATAGAAGACTGTCCAAGCCTCAGACTAATGTCCAAGTATTGGATTAGACGAATATTCAGTCGGCTATGTCAGGTTCTCCGCAGCCCTTTCCGGTGTCCGAGGCCGTCTGCTGGTGTTCAGCTGGTTCTCTGTGGGAATGACTGTGTCCTTCCGTGCATTCCCAATGCATCTGTGGAGAGGGATGCACTCCACGTCTCTCTACTTCGCCGCCATCTTAATCTATTTTCTAAAATTAATTATTTAATTTTAAAAAAGAATCAGTAAATAGAAAGTGCTCACTTGGCTAATTCCTTTCTCCTTCAATTAGTCCCTGCCATTGTCAGAACACTGCCTATGTCCTACAACTGTAGCCTTTGCATGAATGGTTCTGCAATGGCCACACAATCCTGGTTTACAAAATGGAGACTGGGCTTGTATCTCCACCTTAAGCCTTTGGGACAAGGCCAAAGCTAGAGGTCACTGGAGCACCCACTTAGCCTGAAATGGAAGGACAGGTACTCAAGAGTCTGTCATTGGTTGTCTCCCAATCTGAAAACCCACAGACCTCTGCATCATCCTTCTTACTTAACACTTATAGCCTTGAGATGTCATTTTTCATAGCTCTGTATTCTGCATGGCCTAGCCCAGCAACTTGGAGCAAGTGCTCTCTGAATGACTGTTGACTGGCCCTGGATTTACCGAGGAGATTATGGCCAGGACCTCTGGGATGGAAGCTGCTAGGGCTTCCCAAGCTGTTGATAACCACTGGCTCCTCAGAGTGGTTCAGGGCGGCCAGAGTCTTTCTCACTTTGGGATGTTTTGGCTGAACCCTTGATTTCCACATTCCACCTTTCCCATTGCTTCCCTTCTGGAGTATCAAATGTTGGGTGTTTGTAGTCATGACATCGTAGAATTGCCTTGCTGGCTCATGGGAGGAGAAAAGTCTTGAGACAGAGAAAAATTCTATGGGATTTCACTTGTTCCCAGCCCATCTCTATATAACTCACCATGTCCTAACTTCAGCTTGGAGAGCTTGCATTTCTTTTCCTCCTGGGAAAGAGGAGTGGGAGTGAGTTACAGGATGAGCTGCTCCCCAGGGGTGGGGAGCTGGAGTGTTGGCCTGTGGACCAAGGCAGTTTCCAGAGAGTCCTCCTTAGGTGACTCCTGGGAGCTATTTTCCATTGGGAGACCAACTGGGAGCTAAAAGCTTCCGAGGCCTTCCCGTGTCCCAGGCAGACTGCTTTAGGGATGATGTAAAATCCGTACCCCCATGCCTCACTTTATACTCCATCCTCACACAAGTAGATGATAAGTGTATCTCTGTGCCATTGGGAAGTGCTTCACAATACATTTTCTTTCCTCATCTGCCTCTCCATCCCGCAGACACTCTATTAGATAATGTAGTATTTATGTACACTCTTAGGGTGGAGGATTCCAAGTGGTTACAGAGGAGAGGGATTAGAATTCCCTTGTCATGATTTACTTTATTTTAAATAAATATTCCCTCTTTCCTCACTCTGATTTTTCATAGATTTGGGTTCCTGAACAGTCTTAAACCACTTCCTGCCCACATATATCCTCGTTTGGAAAATATTAATGAAGCCTGCTTTAACTCTTTGCCTTATTATCAGCTTTTTGTTCATCTCTGGTTCAGTCCTGAGGCTTCTTCTTGGATTTCTGCAGTTGGTAGTCGTTATTTCCTGAGCAGAACAGAGTTTGTTATACGTCTCTAGGGCTCCTTTTCCTCCAGCTCTCTTTAAAGTTGTTGTCTCTCATTCTGCTTACACCTGAGCCACCAGTGTCCCTCTACAACAGGCACCACCCGAGCTGCTGCAACCCAGGCAGGGCACCACTGCTCACTCACTCCCAGGGGAAGGAGCCACTACTATACCCTCTCTCTCCCCCACACACTGGCGCTTATAGACGAACAATAAAGGAAGCTCTGCTGGTCGCAGAGTAACACAAAAAGCCCAAGGTGGGTAGAAGGACACTTACAGCTGAGACCCCAAGGAAACAGAAATATTATTACTAATTCTATTGATCTGGTCCATCCTGGGGTCAGTTCTAGGTTTTTTTGTGTGGTTTTTTTTTTGTTTTTTTTTAATTACAATCTTAGTTTTTAGGGATCTACACATTTTATAACATATTTTTTATTCTATTTTTATTTTTAGCCTTTTTATATATTTCTATTTCTAGCTAAGTTTTTTGTAGTGCTGACTGTATCTCTCCTACCTTCTTTTCATCTCTATCTTTTATACATTTCTATTTTTTTCTTTCTCTTTTCATATTTGCAGTCACACTACACTTTTATGTTGCCCTGTCTTCTATCCTTTTTTAGTTTCTTTTATCTTAATATACCTATAATCAATATTATCAGTCTGCTCTGTTTCCTTGCTTTATTCTCCAGATGACACACTGCTTTGGTTTTTATTATTAGGTTTGGTCTTTATCTTAGTTCTGATTATAATTGTCTGATTTTGTTTTGGGAATCTTCAGTCTAAAGTTGTTGTCTCTAAGGAGTTCTCGGAAATCATAGTCAACAGTTTGGCCTCATACTCAAGTGGTTAGACAGGACATTAGGTCACACTCTTAATCATCACCAGAATAAAAACTTGCTGAAGATTTAATGGAGGGCACCACCAGCTCTGGGGGCCTTGCCAAGAAAGACATACTCTTCTAGGTAATTCAAATAAGCACTGTTATCCAGTAGACCAACGAGGAGGGACAGCCTGAACTATTAAATTAGAAGAAAAATTGGACTTAATATAAATGAGATGTCAGTTTCCTCAAGAATGCCCCTAGTTGAGTAATTGTGAGTGTACTCACCATTCTGTGGTAAATAGGAACTGTTTACAGGGCTCGACTGATGACACATAGCTTACTTAATGGCGAATAAATCTCATAAAACAAAAAATGTTTCCAGCACTAAAATGTATGCTAATATTTTATACCCTGTGTATAAAATGCATGGCATTTACTTGAAAACTAATACATGCATGGCTGCATACTCAAGAGTTAATACGGTCTAAGACTTGTCACGTGCCAAGCTCTCCCTAGGATGCCTTCTTGGTCTCCATTTCACTGACACTGAACAGGAAACCCTGTGTGAGCTGCTCATACATAGGGGGTCTGCAGCTTTCTTCCCCATCATGCAGACACCCTTCACTATCACCCTCTGTGGGATATACTGATGAGTCCCATGACTGCTCACCACAGGGCGAGAGAGCAAAGACAAGAGCCACAGTTCCTCTCTCTTTATGGGGCAGCTCTAATACTAGTCCTTGTTTTGAATAAATGTCAGTTGTTCTTTTCTTCCCCGATCCCATCTTAACCTTACATTTTTTCCTCCGACAATTCCATCAAATACAAATGGGTAGAGGGTCAAAGAAAAGTTGAAATCATTTCCTTCTTGTGGTTAAAAGATTTAGCTCTCTTCCTCTCACTGAACAGAGTATACTGTTAGCCACTCACCTTTGACTGCACGCTGGCACCATATAGGAACATGAGCTTTGAAAGGCTCTCTTGCTACCCCTATTGTCATCATTGTATCTGTGACATTCCTGACATCCATAAAGCTAGGTCTTTTTAACTTTGTTTCTCATATATTGCTTCATTTTTTAATAAAATAATCAGGACAGGTATAGAGAATTCAGATTTCCAGGTTGAAGACAACCTTATTGTATTCCGATTGCTTTTCCCACTTGGAGCCCAAATGCACTTATAAGTGGTTGTTCATCCTCTATTTAGATCCCTCTAGTACAAAGAAATTCACCATCATACAGGCAGGGCACACCAATTAAAAAAATACCTCTGACTATTGAAAAAATCTTTCTTGATATGAATCTTGTCACTTCCACCCCTTGGCCCACCTTGGCCCAAGTTTTAGGACTTACTATCTTTTCCACATAAGAGTTCTTAGAATAAAGACAATCACCTTGCCCTCCAAAGTGTTTTGTATTCAGGTTGCCCATGCACATCTTCTTCAAATACGTATGGATTTCCATCCCCCTCACCACCCTGGTCACTCTCCTCAGCACAGTTCAATTTGTCCAGGTGTCTCTGAAGGTGTCATGAAAAGAACAATATGCTAAGACTGCCATCTCCTTATTGTTTCCATTTCACAGATGAGAAAACTCTCTGTAGTAGAGATTCAAGTTCAAGGTAGAGAAAAGGGAGCCCTGTAATTTAACCCTGGTCTGTATTTCCTGATATAACATGCAAGTCTGGCCGGAGACCCCATTTAACACTGAGGTAGAACAGCCTGGGATCCTGTTGATTTCCAGGTCCAGTGAAATAGTGGCAAAGGGACTGAGCCAAAAAGACTTCCTGGATGGGACTTCCCGGTGGCACAGTGGCTAAGTCTCCATACTCCCTATGCAGGGGGCCTGGGTTCAATCTCTGGTCAGGGAACTAGATCCCACATGCATCCCACAACTGAGTTTGCATGCCATGACTAAGAAGCCCATGAGCCGCAACTAAGGAGCCCTGGAACTGCAACTAAGGAGTCCGTGAGCTGCAACTAAGACCTGGTGCAACCAAATAAATAAATATTAAAAAAAAAAAAAAGACTTCCTGGAAATGTCAGTTGGTTAATCAACCTGAGGCAATAATCTTAAAGTTGCCTGCTTGGGCTCTGAGTGCCCCTCCCTCCTCTTTTCCTCCCTTTCAACTCCACTACCCCCCCCTTTCTGTGGGCACCAGTGCCTGGCATGTTCTTTAGTCATCTGTCTGTGCGGCAGCCCATCTGTGACTCATCTCCCTCCAGGATGGCCACATCAGATGGGTGCTATTGCCATATGAAACCAGTAGAAGCTAGAATTCAAAAAATGCTCGTATTTATTTGAATACTCATCTACTGACCACTCAAACTTTTCATTGTTAGCTTTAAGAAGATATGACAAGGAAATCATTCTTTCTGGGGTATCCAAACACATAAAGTTTCTACAAAGGGATTCTAAATTTTAGAACTCAAAATTAGCTCAGTGGTCCCAAATTATTCAAAGCAAAATAAATATGAATTCATTTTAGCAAATGCATTCTACCTGGCACTTTTAAGCGACCCAGAAAGTCAGGCAACCTTTGTGTCCCAACTCCAGAAAGAACTGAATTAGAGTGATTAGAACCACTATGGTGGCTGGAAATCTGATAGACTTGTGGCTTTGTGTTTAGGAGACCCAGCCCAAGAGAGGGTTTTGCTTGACTTGAGAGGAAACTTCTATCTCAGGTGCCCAAGAAGGTTGGGTATATTTTCAAAGGAAATGAAAACAGGATATCAAAGAGATATCTTTACTCCCATGAAAATCACAGCAGTATTCACAATAGCCAAGGTATGGAAACAATCTGTGTCCATTAACAGGTGAATGGATCAAGAAAATGTAGTATATACACCAGTTGCTAACTGAGGGAAACTGTCTTTCCTGCTCTACCCAAAGGAAAAGCACAGAATTCATATCTTTAAAGTAGTATTTGGGGTTGAACTATTCTAAAGATGGTAATCATCCTTTGCTGTTGCAAATAATCTATTACACCTACTCTTATCTTCCATATGTCTCCTTCAGGCTGTAATAGGATGCCAATTCAATCCAGGAACATTTTCAAATTTCTTTCTATCAGTTGCTTGTTTACACCAGGGGTTAACAGGCTTTTCTGTAAAGGGTCAAATGGTGAACATTTTAGGCCTTGGGGGCCGTATGGTCTCTGTTACAAACTGCTTAATTTAGTCTGTACAGTGCAAAACAGCCATAGACAATTCATACATGAAGAAACTGAGTTCCAATAAGCCTTCTTGATGGACATTGAAATTTGAATGTCATGATATTTTCATGAGTCATGCAATATTATTCTATTTTTGATTTTTTCCCAATAATTTAAAAATGCAAAAGCCATTCTTAGTTCCCAGGCTATACAAAAACAAGGCCACAGGCCAGTTTTGGTTTACCCCCTGGTCTAAATGATATCAATAGGACAGTTGGCTGATTCACAGAATATTTTTACTGATGGATTAATTAATTTTTTAGGTATTTTAGGGACCCAATATGAAGTTAACACAGATAATTTTAAGCTTACATCATTTTGATAGTTTATTTTATAGGTCACTGTGATGGTTAGTGAGTATTATGTGCCAACTCAGTAGGTCACAGTACCCTGATATTTGGTCAAACATTAGTCTAGATATTGATGTCAAAGTATTTTTTAGATGAGATGAGCATCTGAATCAACAGACTTCGAGTAAAGCTGATGACCTTTCACAACCAGATGGGCTTCATCCAATCAGTTGAAGACCTGAAGAGAAAAAAGACTGACCTCCCCCAGGAAGAGAAAATTCTGCTTACAGTCTGCCTTCAGACTCAAGCTACAATGTCAACTCTTCCCAGGTCTACTGTCCTGTCCTGCAGATTTTGAACTTTCCAGCCTCCACAATTACATGAGCCAGTGCCTTAAAAATCAACCTCTCGGGCTTCCCTGGTGGTGCAGTGGTTAAGAATCCGCCTGCCAATGCAAGGGACACAGGTTTGAGCCCTCGTCTGGGAAGATCCCACATGCTGCGGAGCAACTAAGCCAGCGTGCCACAACTGCTGAGCCTGCGCTCTAGAGCCCGCGAGCCACAACTATTGAAGCCCGTGCGCCTAGAGCCCGTGCTCCGCAACAAGAGAAGCCATGGCAGTGAGCAGCCAGCGCACCACAACAAAGAGCAGCCCCTGCTCTGCAACTAGAGAAAGCCTGTGCGCAGCAACGAAGACCCAGCACAGCCAATTAATTAATTAATTAATTAAAAATCAACCTCTCTCTCTTTCTCTATATACGTTTGACCCTTGAACAACACAGGCTTCAGGGGAGCCGACCCTCCATGCAATCGACAACCTGCACGTACCTGTACGGTGGGCCCTCTGTACCTGTGGTTCCGCAGCCGCAGATTCAACTAACTGCACATCGTGCGGTGCTGCAGTACATACTTATTGAAAAAACCCCACATACAGGTGGACTCACGCAGTTCAAACCTGTGTTGTTCAAGGGTCAGCTGTATATGGATATATATAAATGTTCAAGGCCTGTTTTTTGGGTGACAGCACAATTCTTCTCTTAATACAAAAATGTTTACTTCACCTATTGGTGACAGAGCTCCTTGAGTCCCTTTACTGAGGTCCAAGACAAGCTCTTCTGTCGGAAACCTTTTCACAAGTTCTAAGCAGTAATGCAGCTTTATTATACTCATAAGTAAACTCAACATGGTTTTGCATCCGTATGACCAATGCAGAGCCTCATTCTTTACTTTATTACTAATCATGGACAAGACTGCCAGCTCTCTGTTGGCAGTTTGCCCCAATCTACTGAATTTTGAAAATTGACACATTCTTTAATATACCAGATTTAAATATGTTATAGCTGAAGTCTGTCAACGTACTCGAGCCCACTGATGTTCAACAAATTACATAATATGCCTTTGTTGCTTCTTTTCTTCTTCTTGTTGATTTCCTTAAAGTGTGTTCTCTTGGCACTTTGCTTATAAGCTGGCCCTGAAAAAGGAATTCTACAGAAAAATCAGTTTTTGGCAACACCCCATGCTACATGCCCTGGAGGGTCATACTACACACAGCATATTAAAGGTTTGAGAAATCATGTAGCAAAGAAACCTGTTTGTTAGTTTAATCCAATGTTTCCCAAATGTATTTGGCCACAGCAAATTTCTCTTTTTCCCCCACAACAGATATTGGAACACATTTTGGAAAATCTAGTCTCATGTTATAACTTACTATCCTCTTTAGGGGTCATAAAAAGGCTAGAAAGGATATTGCCTTAAGCAAAGAATAAAGAAAAGCACAAATTATTTCATGAAATCTACTAAACAATCAAGGTACTAATGATCCCTGATAAAGATAACAGAGTCGATTAAATAAAGTGTCCTTTATTATACACTATTTGTTTGTACTTAATGTGATGTCTCATCTTTAAACAATTACCAGGGCTGGCTAAGAGAACAGTCACTTCCTTTGTAAAGCTAAGCAGTCTTACATTTGATTCCAAGTCTATAAAAAGGGAATGTGACATTTCTTCCTTTTGCCTGTTTTAAAAAGGTCTAATATTGATCAATGTAATCAGGCTTCCTGATTGAGAATGCAGGAGTCTGTATCTTCCAAGGAAGGAGGAAATAAAAGTCAGTTGCTTGGTTTGGGCCTTCAACTGCTTCTCCCTTTTTGTCCCCAGCTTTATTGAAATATAATTGACAATATAACATTGTGTAAGTTTAAGGTGTGCAATGTGGTGATTTGATACTTGTCTCTATTATGAAATGAGTATCACAATAAGATTAACATATCCATCACCTCACATAATTACTATTATGTGGTGGTGAGAACATTTAAAATCTATTCTCTTAGCAACTTTCAAGTATACAATACAGTATTGTTAATTATAGTCACTGTGCTGTACATTAGATTCCCAGGATGTTTTTCATCTTTATAACTGGAAGTTTGTATCCTTTGACCAACATCTCGTTTTCCCCAACCTGTGTATCTGTGATGCTCTCAGCTACAGAGAGTAGCTAGTAAAGCACCAAAATGATCAAACTAGACAAATAGGGACATTCATGCAACACTGTAAAGTGAAATCAAGAACACATTAAAAGACCTAGAATAGGCAAATTCATTGAGACAAAAAGTAGAATAATGGTTACCAGGGGCAGCCAGGAGGGAGAAATGGGAGTTATTCTTTAATGGGTATAGAGCTTCTGTTTGGGACGATGAAAAAGTATGGGAAATGGGTAGTAGTGATGGTTACACAACATTGTGAATGTACTTAACGCCACTGAATTGTACAATTAAAGATAATTAAAAGGATAATTTTGGTAAGGTTATATCTTACCACAATAAAATATCACCAAAAAATACTATGAAAGTAACAAAAGAGAGGGAGAAAACTACACATTGCATATTGTAACAAGGTCAATTTTTCTGATTTTGATATTGTTCTATAGTTACCTACACTGTAACCATTGGGACATACTGGGTGAAAGGAATTTGGGACCACTTGGTACTATCTTTGCGACTTCCTGTGACTCTATAATTATTTCAAAATGAAAAGTTCAAACAAAATGAATATATTAAAAGAGTAAGCCACCACAACCAAGAAGTATTAACCTGGAAATACAAAGAGGATTGATATTTGGAAGTCTGTTAATATTTCACACATATCATAGAAATAAGAGAAATCATGTGATCTTTGCAGCTGCTTGTAAGTGCTCTCATTAATTCTAATAAACTTTCTTGTAATAGATTTTTTTCCTCACATCATCAAAGAGATCCATCTAGACAGCAATGAGGCTTCACATTCAAATATTGTTTTTAATAAAATCAGGAATCACACAGTAATATTCAATATCATTGTTACCTAGTATCATTCTGAAATTTTGGGTCACTTCATGGTCCATGGTTATAACTATGAAAATACGGATACAGAGCGAGAGGTTACTTTTGACTGGGCCATCACCTGCTTGAGACTTGGAAATGTCAACTTCTTTGCCTTGTTTTCTCTTTTATAACACTAGAGGATTAATTGGACTCAATTATTACTTTTAATATGACTTTTCTGTTTGTTAGCATTGGACACTTGCCTTCAAAAATTTTTTTCTTTGGAAGACCAAAATATTCTGTGAGTTACTCTGATGGAAACGGGCAGGGCATTCAATCCTGGTCCATTCTGATCCTTCCCTCCATCTCTGTCCATCCCCAGCCACCTCTGCACGAAACATACTCCTAAGACACTGTCAAGAAAGCAGGCAGAGGGCCGCTCTCAGTGTTCACATGCTAGGGCTTTTTGAAACACTCCAGGTGAGCTGATTTTGGGGATGTGGACTAGAACACAACACGACAAAAAAGCAAAAGAACGAAGTCTGGTCCCGAGCAGAGAACTTGATTCTAGAGCTGGTACAGGTCTTACTTCATGACCCTGATGGAGGGCTCTCGCCTCCCTCAGCTTTGATTCCTCATCTGTAATGTGAGGACATTCACTTACTTAACACTCATTCAACAAAAATCATGTTACTGCAGGCTTGTTACTTACTAGGTCCCTTTGGCCATTGGATGCTGACATCTGAATGGACCTCTTCAGCCACTGGGAGCAAAGACAAAACTAACTCATACACTAGGTCTCAGCCCTACACTAGGGCTGCATGTAGAATCTCCAGAAGGAATCTCTCAGATAGACAGATGGCCAGCACTATGCAGTCCAATTAAATCAGAACTCTACCCACAACACCTGGGGAATCACTAATTGTAGACGTTCCCCAGGAGATTCCAATGAGCAGCCATTAGAAAGCCATTGTCCTAGCAGAATCATAGGATACATTTGGGGTAATTTCACTCAAAATCAGTTTACAAGGCCCCACGGTGATCTTTTCATCATCTTGGTGAATGATCGGTAACACTCACCTTTAAATGTTTTCCGATCAAACTTGTCTCTGTCTTGTTTCATGTCAGAGAATGCTGAGCTCATAACCAAATACCTGCCTGCACACCTGTGCAGATTCAAAGCTCTTTCCTGAGAATTCTTTCAACCCCACCAGAGAAAGTCTCATCATCAGTTGAGAGCTGTATTCCTCTAATTCCTTTCAAAGGGGCCATGCCATGGGCAATGATTTATGGAATCACTGTGGTGACAGAGGCAAATCTTCCCACTTTCAGTGATTAGCTTTTTTTTCTCCCCTCGAAGGATGTTTCTTATACTACATTTGAATGTAGTATGTGTATGTGTGACTTTGCCTGGTAACTGTTTGCTAACGTAGTCAAGAGTGTCGGGCTTCCTAGGTGGCGCAGTGGTTAAGAATCCGCCTGCCACTGTGGGGGACACGGGTTCAATCCCTATTCCAGGAAGATCCCACATGCCGTAGAGCAACTAAGCCCGTGCACCACAACTATTGAGCCAACTATTGAGCCTGCGCTTTAGAGCCCATGAGCCACAGCTATTGAGCCCATGTGCTGCAACTACTGAAGCCCACGTGCCTAGAGCCCGTGCTCCGCAACAAGAGAAGCCACAGCAACGAGGAGCCTGTGCACCACAATGAAGAGCAGCCCCCACTCACTGCAACTAAAAGAAAGCCCGCGCATAGCCAAAAAAAAAAAAAAAAAGAGTGGCTTCCTGTCAGCCTTTATTGGATCATGACCTAGGATGACCCATTTCTATGGTGGGGTGGCTGGTTCTAGCCTGCTGCAGTCTGTGGGTGTTTAAGCAGGAAGGGAGTTTTTAGTGAAGTGCTGTAAATCACTTGGACCTTTTAAGGTAATTCACAGTTTTGGGAGCAACCCTCCAACTATTTGAGCTTTTTTATTCCCATTATCTCACTTTTCTGGTTTCATGCAGGCTAAGACTCAGAAAGCAGTACTGGAGATCAGAGTAAGTTGCCTAACTCCCTAAAAAGAATTGAACACAGAGGAATTTTAGGGCAGTGAAACTATTCTGTATGATACTATAATGGAGGATACATGTCATTATATATTTGTCAAAAGCCATAGAATGTACAACGCCAAGAGTGAACACTAAATGACGTAAACAATGGACTTTGGTTGGAAGTGAATGGTGCGTCAGCGTAGTTCAGTGATTATAATAAATGTTGTAGTCTGGTGGGGGATGTTGATAGTGGGGAAGTTGTGTGTATGTGGGGACAGGGGATTGTGGGAAGAACTCTCCGTACTTTTTTGCTCCATTTTGCTGTGAACCCAAAATTGCTCCAAAAAAACAAAATCTATTTGAAAAATAAAGAGGGGAGTTTGAAGCTTTGCTTTAAAATATATTTTCTACTCCCAGAAGTTGGAAAGTAGCCAAACAAAACAAAATCCTGGGTACTAATCTAGTCCTTACAAAATGCCCTCTTTTATCTGATATTTTACTGATATTCTGTCCTCCACCTTTGCTCTTCTCAAACACTTTCCCCACTGTCTCCTCCTTACTGAGAGCTTGTGTACATCCTTATCTAACCCAGAATTATCTCCTAAGCTCCAGGCTCTTCTATCCAAAGGTCTCCAGGAAATCACTATTTGAATGTCCTTGAGGCACTTCAACATCTGTTTGTCCCAAATGAGAATCACTGACTCCCTATAGTCCAACCTTTCTGTAAAAGAGGAATGACCTTCTAGAACTCTAGTTGTCCTTCCAAATTTTCATGCTAAAATAACAAGTCCCTACTTCTGACTAAATGTAGTGGATTGAATACTTGTGGGTATCTGAGTTTCTGCTAAAACTCCAACAGAATTGCACTACAATAAAAGGATTTAAAAAGAAGCATAGGGGCTTCCCTGGTGGCACAGTAGTTAAGAATCCGCCTGCCAATGCAGGAGACATGGGTTCAATCCCTGGGCCTGGAAGATTCCCCATGAGCCACAACTACTGAGCCTGCGCTCTACAGCCCAAGTGCTGCAAATACGGAAGCCCGAGAGCCTAGAGCTCGGGCTCTGCAGCAAGAGAAGCCACTGCAATGAGAAACCGGCGCACCGCAACTAAGAGTAGTCCCTGCTGGCCACAACTAGAGATCTGGAAAGACAAGAGGGATTTTGACGGTTGGAGAAAAAAAAAAAAGAACATTCCAAGCTGGAGAGATAATATGAACAAAAGAGGAGATAGTAAAGATGCACACATTTCAGGCATTTGTCAAAGAATTCCATCACGAGCTAATTGCAGTTCAGCACTTGCCAAAAGTCTGCTTTACACATCTGGGGTTTGAAGGAAATCTGTTCATTCTCCATTTTGTAAACACTATCCCCAAAGCAAATTAAATCATCAGAAAGCAAAAGTCCTTAACTGGATTATCTTAACTTCTCACAGATTAACTTTCATAGAATTAAGATTAATTAATTAATATTATGTCCTTGGACTTTGCAAAAGAGGAATACAGCGTTGATTTGAAGAGTGTTTTCTTATCTTTTGCAAAATCATACACACGGTAGATACCGTGTACCATGTTATCCATCCTTAAAGAGTCTGAAAAAGACTTTTTCCCTAGGTAAATTTATATACTCACTGCTATCAAGCAATAGTAACTTCATAACCCAATGCCAGTACTGATTTAGTGTTCAACAGCAGTAATTTAATTCACACCAAATGCTTCAGGGCAGCTCTCCTCTTCCCATAAAAAAATAAAAATAAATGTTTTTATATGTTTCTACATATTGTGTACTATCTTAAGACAGGTGAGTTTTAAACAAATAAAATTGAATATATTGTTGAATCTTGGTACAATACCAGTGTCAAGAAGGTAAGAAAAAGATGATACCAGACAGGGAGAGCATGGGACATCTATGGTATTCAATAAGGAGGTGATTATTGGGTGTAAAATAGGCTCAAGGATGTATTGTATAACATGGGCAATATAGCCAATATTTTGTACTAACTGTAAGTGGAAAGTAACCTCTAAAAACTGTATTTAAATTTTTTTTAATAAAAAAAAAACCCTCATTTGTTTCACTAAAATTTCAACAGAAATTTATGAGAACCAACCAGCAGACAGCTCTGTAAAAGCAAGTTTATTTGTTAAGAGACACTGCCTTTTATCTATGAGGAAAATCTTTTCAGATTTTAATATTCAATTTAAACATTTTCACCTACAGTAGTAAGCCTTAGCGAGGTTGTACTGCAGTTAAAAACAACAACAAACCAACATCCTAGAGGCTTAAAACAACAAAGGTTTATTTCTCATTGATGCTACATGTCCACCTTGGGTAAGCAGGACTTTCTACTCTGCATTGTCCTCACTCGGGGTCCTTTCTAGAACATCGCTGGTTGCCATGGCAGGGGGAAGGGAAAATGGCAAATCAAGTACAGTCATCCCTTGATATCCACCGAAGGACTGGTTCCAGGAGCCCCGCATATAGCAAAATCTCCAGATGTTCAAGTCCCATAGCTGTCTTCCAGTCAGCTCCATATGCCACGAGCTACAGTTTCTTTTTAGACATGTCTCATATTTATCGTATTTCTTTGCATTCTTGCTCCCATACTTCTTTTTATCAGTTTAATTTCTAATCCCTGAAGCCATCAGGCTTCAATGAGAGTCGCATGCATGCATCTCCTTTCCTCGAGCCATTTTGTACAAGTGAAAGGATTTTTTGGACACCATTAATGGGAATTTTACTCAGAGATGGCTTAATTCATTAACAGGTTTTAGCAATGACTGCCACAATCCTACATACCCTTAATTTGTCCTTTGATATAAGGTTGAGTTTTAATTGGCTCCCTGCTGCTTTAAGTCCTCCTCATTTTATCATTTGCTATTTAGGATTGAGCTTTTTTTTTTTTTTTTTTAGCCTTTTAAATCCCTTAACTTTATTTTCTTCATTCCTGCTTGAAAGTGAGCCATTTTTTCTTTCTTTCTTTTTCTTTCTTTCTTTCTTTCTTCTTTCTTTCTTTCTTTCTTTTTCTTTCTTTCTTTCTTTCTTTCTTTCTTTCTTTCTTTCTTTCTTTCTTTCTTTCTCTTTCGTTCTTTCTTTCTTTCTTTCTTTCTTTCTTTCTTTCTTTCTTTCTTTCTTTCTTTCTCTCTCTCTCTCTCTCTCTCTCTCTTTCTTTCTCTGGCTTCTTTGCGTCTTCATTGCTGCGTGTGCTTTTCTCTAGCTGCAGTGAGCAGGGGCTACTCTTCCTTACGGTGCTTGGGCTTCTCATTGCAGTGGCTTCTCTTGCTGAGGAGCACGAGGTTCTAGGTGAGTGGGCTTCAGTAGGTGCAGCACGTGGGCTCAGTAGTTGTGGGTTCTTAATCACTGCACCACCAGGCAAGTCCCGAGCCCATTTCTTTTGAGCTCACCTTTCTTGTAATATTTAAAAAGCGTTCCCAACCTCATTCCAATGTGTGTGTGGAAGCTACCCCACACCAATAAGCAATTCTCAGATGACAACATAGTATCTGAGAATTCAACTCAATTCTGAAACTATTTACTCAAAGACAGAATCAGATTCCACAGGTAAAGGGTTGGTCCCACAAGGCCACCCCCCACTTCACACGCTAGTGTAGGTTGTTACCCAAGCTTCTGAGTTACCGGCTACAAACTGGAGGTTCCAACCACCCCCTCCAACTCAAAATGTCAACTCCAAATCCAGGTTATTACCTGTCCTTCTGACAGACTGGCTATAAATCATAGGTTCCCATGACCCCCTCCTTGGTTTCCCTTAATTTGGCAGGATAACTCACAAAACTCAGGAAAACCATTTACTCAAGAGATTACTGATTTATTATAAAAGGACATTAAAGGATGAGAACCAATAGCCAGAGGAAGAGATACACAGGTCAAGGTCCCAATCAAAGAAGCGTCTGTCCTCAGGAAGTCTGGGGCCTGGCACAGGGGCACATGGAAACCTTCTGTTCCCTGACATGAAAACAACCCCAATATTTCACTGGCTTAGAATAAATTCTTATTTTCCTTTCCTGCTTCATGTCCATCTCCAGTCAGCGGGGGATATTTCTTTATATTATCCTCACCCTGGACCCATGCTGGTGGGATCGCTACCAACTGGAACGTGACCAGTTGCCATGGAAGATGGAAGGGAACGTGGAAAATGGTGCATCTACCCCAAAGTGGGACCTTTCATTTCTGATCACGTTTCACTGGCTACTCAGATGGCCAACCCTAACTTCAAGTGGGCAGGGAAGTGAAATCTTTCCATGCCCCCAGAAAGAGGAGAAGCACAAAGATTGGTAAATAGCCCCAGTGACTCTCCCCACACCCATTTATTAGAAATATGTGTGTATCCTCTTCTCCCAACATACACATTATCTATGTTGGATATACAGTCTCTAGCAATCCGTTCCTACAATAAATTAACGAGGCCAAAATTGAATCCCCAGTTTCAAGTGGATGTCATTGGCACAGTCGACATAGTACAGAGAAAATGGAGAGAAACATTCTTAAATAGATACAGGAATGGGGCAACTGAATGTGTGGATCTTTTATTTGTCAAATGTTATAGGAACATATTTGCTTCTGTACATATTCCTCCTTTTCTAACCAACTGGACCCTTTTCTAAGCTCCAAAACAAAGGATAAGCATTGTGATCTCAATTGCCTTAAGACTTTAAGGCGGATAGTAACATGGTCCAAATCTAATTTTTCCAATGGTTGTCTGGTTACTCAATAAATATTTGATTGGTTGAGTAATCCCATGGCCCAGATAAATAGTGTGGCCTCAGAAGGGAACAACAATGAGCCAGATGACCAAAAAGGAAAAAAAAGGTTTCCACTCCAAACCCATTTGGCCACAGGCACACAAACTCAGTCAAAAAGCTGGAAGTACTTCTCCAAGATTGAAACTGGATCTGATAGCTAGGTACTACTTATAGACTTTGGGAAGATTTTTTAGATAAAATGTTTAAACATGTTTTGGAAAGTGAATGTCTTTGTTCCATTTGTTGCCCAAGATCTCTTTGATCCATGAATTTCACTTTTCCTTTGATTTGTCTCAGACTCTCAGAAGAGAAAGTCCATGTTTTCATACGGCAAGTAGCAAATCATTTGCTCATGATGGAGAGAGGCTTTGGATGTGTAAGCATGGTGTTCTCCTTAGCCCTAGGCCTAGTGTTCTGTAGAACAGAGGCATGGCCAAAGCATGTGCCTCTGGATAAGACAAAGGTTTCCTAATCACAGCAGAGCCTTAGGATTGTGAAGAAGGGAGATGGTCCTGGAAACCCTAGTATCTTCTTTCAATCTTTCCTGGGTCTCCCATGGTGAAAGCTTCTGCTGAGTCAGAGCTCCAGTGAGCAAGGACTTTCCAGGGCAGGGCAGAGGCCTCTCTCTGCCAGGTTGAAGTGGTTTTAGCTGCGTCAACTTCTTGTAAAGTGACATTTAGAAAAGAAGTGAGCAGGTTGGTCGGAGGTCCAGA
Source organism: Hippopotamus amphibius kiboko (assembly GCF_030028045.1). Classification (NCBI taxonomy): domain Eukaryota; kingdom Metazoa; phylum Chordata; class Mammalia; order Artiodactyla; family Hippopotamidae; genus Hippopotamus; species Hippopotamus amphibius. Next base: position 99,656,382 of record NC_080196.1, read on the forward strand.
GGTGCCTGTGGACTCAGTTGAGTTGGGAATCAACAAGTGCTCATCTAGGAGGTCAGGGGTCAAGCCAGAAAAGAATCAGTGGGAGGTAAGTGTGGGTACGGAGGGTAGCCCAGGAGTACAGGTGGGGACTCCTTGGGACAGTGGGGCAGGGAGAAGCAGAATCAGGCCCCACAAGCCTTGCTCCCAACAAGCAAAGCTGAGCAGGACCAGTCCACAGCGGGAAATCCCTGCCAAGCCTTCTCCCAGCGAGGCCATGTATAGCATCACGGTCAGAGGCTACATTTACCAGATCTCCTCCGGGCTCCCGGGAAAGCCTGGCTGGAGGAGGTCTTTCTCTACTCTGAATGGAGCACAGATATTTTGGGGCCCCGGTGTGAGAATAAAGGGGCTCTTATTCAGTAGAGAAAGTAGCATCATATCCTTTCGTCCAAGATTCCTCTGAGTCTGACTTGGGGAAACAGTTTATGGAGGCCTTGAAGAGAGAGAGAATGGCAGCTCCAAAGAGCCAGGTTTCCCAGCAGGTGGTAACCATGTCCCTGGAGGCGCCTGGAATGACTTTAGGTGAAACAGAGAAAAACTGAGAATTGTGAGTGGAGGGGCTTGGGTGGCTGGGGAAGGGCAGGAGGGAGGAAGGAAGGGAGATCAGATTGAGTAAGGCCAGCTAAATGGGCACCATGATTCCTTTTCTGGCCCCATGACTTTGCGGAGGCTTCCCTCCGCCCCCCAGCATCCACCACATCTATCCCTCTGACCAAGACTTAGGGTCAGCGAGTAGCCAAGCCAAGGGTTTTCTAGAACAGAGCAGTGGGGCATGGATGGGGAAAGAGCAGGGTTACACAGCCAGTGTGTCAGGAGAACCCAGCCTTCCTTCCCTCACCCCTCACCCCACTGCCCAGATTCCTGCCAGGAGCCTGGGACCCAACTCTTTGGGAAGATTAAGGAGGAAATGTGGCCATCAATTTCTCTTCCACCCCCACTGAGGCAGTGGAGCTTTGTGATTAAAAGAGTGACGGTGATTCACAGAAAAAGCAGCATGTTCTGGAATAAAAAGGTAGGGGAAGACTGTATCCTTCAAAAATGTCAATGCTGTAAAAGACAAAGAAATGTTCTAGGTTAAAGGAAGCTAGAGATGTGACACGTAAATCCAGTACCTGGCCCTAGACTGGATCTTATACTTGGCACAGGGGCAGGAGTTGTGAGGCAGGGGTTGGGATGGAGAGCACAGAGATGCTTTCTGGGAAATGATTAGGTCAAGAGAAAAAACTGTAGATCATGGACAGTAGATGAGATAAAAGTATTGCTTCAGGGGAAACATGAAATTAATCACTGTACTCTGGCTATGTAAGAGACTATTTCTGCTCTTAGGAAATACAGAGAAAGGGCAGATAATACAGGCAATGTGGGAGAATGTTAGCCACAGGTGAAGCAGGGTAGAGTGTATTGTATTAGTTGTCATTGGTAGGAAGGCGCTAATTTGTCATTCAAACCAGAACACCTTTGAGAGTGAAAGGGAACACACTTCATAATTATGCCGGTTCAGCAGGTCAGAACCAGGACAATCCTAGGCAAACCAGAACCCGCATCATTGGCGACCTTGACTAGGACAGTTCTCGTGACCTGTTGGGCACAAAAGCCTGACTGATGGGGCTCAGGAGGGAACGGAAGGAGAGAAAGTGAAAACAGTGCACATGCCAAGGGGGGTTCTTATTAAAAAAAAAAAAAAAAAGCAGAGCAGGCAGCAGGAGCTGTTTAGGGGAAAGTGGGGCCACAGCCGCCAGATCCTGGAGAGATGAAAAAAAACAGCTTTCAAAATCTTCCCATCTCTGTATAGCCACATGGATAGACAGCAAAAATATACTGCTCCTTAAAAGCACAAAGGAATTTAGTATAAAGTAAAAGTGGTATTTTAAATCACTGGGGGAAAAGTACACTACTGAATGAATGAGGTTGGGACAATTCAGCAGCTGGAAAAAATGAAGTTGAGAACCACTAGTTCACAAATAGTGAATCATTACCACCGCTTGGTAACTACAAGAATAGACAATTTCATGTTCATACCTTTCAGGTGATAAATCAATCTTCAAAAATGAATTAATAGCAGCTTAAGCTGGTTCACACACCAACGTCTCTCTTTTTTTTCTCATATTAGACCTATCCTCTCTGAAACACACGTAGACTCCCTCCAAAATACACATAATAGAAACCTAAATCTTTAACCCATCAAAAGGCCGCATCAAATGTCAACAGGAACCTTGCTGAATTCTCAGCATCTCACAAAGGAATCTGTCTAGGAATCAGGGTGGGGATTTTGTTGTTTTGTTGTTGTCGTGCCCCTCCCTGGATCTCTGGGGCTGATCACGAGCTTTTAGCTCAAAGACTGTCATCCTGGGGCCACTAGATGTCACTCTCACCTAAATTAATAGTGCTCTAAATACAAACCATCTAATAAAATGACACTGAAGGGACCGCAGGTTAGATTCAAAGAGCAAATCATGAATCAGTGTGATACACACATGTACATCCTAGGGGTACTGGACAGGGAGAGGAAGGCTTTCAGAAGCCTGGCTGGAAGGCAGGGCTCCAAACAATGAAAGAAGGCTGTGGATTAGAAATCTGAGATTATCATTCGGTTTGTGGCTAAATGTACCTCAATGAAGTGAGAGAGCAAGACAGGCAAAGATCCAGGGGAAGAGCATACCAGGAGGTGGGAACAGCAAGTGCAAAGGGCCTGAGGCAGAGAGAGAGCCAGGGGCCCACAGTGAGGAGGTGGGGCCTTGTAGGGTTTGGTAAATTATAAAATTTCACTCTAAATGAGATGGGAAGCCATTGGAAGAGTCCGTGATTTCTGACTTTTTATAGAAGAGCCCTCAGAATCTACTTGAATGTAATTCTGAGGAAACACCTGACATAACCACATGGAGGACTTGTCTATAAAATAAGTGGCCTGTGTTCTTAAAAACGCCCATGTCCTAAATGACAAAGAGAGGTTGGGGAAATATTCCAGAATAAAGGAGACTAAATGACAATGAAATGCAAGCTATGATCTTGGGCTGCATGCTCTAAAAGGCATGATTGGGACCATGGATAATACTACAATATGGATTAGAGACTGGATAACATTGTGGTGTTAATATTCAATTTCCTAAGCTGGGGACTTCCCCGGTAGCGCAGTGGTTAATAATCTGCCTGCCAATGCAGGGGACACGGGTTTGATCCCTGGTCCTGGAAGATCCCACATGCCGTGGAGCAACTAAGCCCATGAACCACAGCTACTGAAGCCCACACACCTGGAGCCCGTGCTCCGCAGCAAGAGAAGCCACTGCACTAAGAAGCAATGAAGATAGCCCCTGATCGCCACAACTAGAGAAAGCCCGAGCACAGCAGCAAAGACCCCCCCCCCAAAAAAAAAGATTAAAAGAAAAGAAAAAAACTTCCTGAAGCTGTTAATTGTGTTGTGGATGTATAGGAGAATACCTTGCTTTTAGAGTGAACACAATGAAGTATTAAGGGGTAAAGGAGGAAGGCTTAGGGGTGATAGATACTGTGAGAGAAACTGGAGGAAACTTCTACCCTCAGAAGTGAGTCTGTATGTAAATGTGCAGTAATTTGACCCCCGAAACATCCCCCAGAGGGAATAAAGGCCTCAGCAAGGAGGCTGCAGATCTAAAATCACGATCTTTAAAACCCTCATTTTGATGATACAGCATTGTTATACTTCTGTTAATTTTTTCACCCCATCCCCAAAGCAGTTTCTGTGGTTTCTGTATCTCTAGAGAAGCTTCAAAAGAAGACACCGCTGTACTCTTGGGAGGACTTAGCTATCCGCTGCTCATCTGAGTAGATGACAGCCACCCTTTGATGAGGTGATAAAAGCTTTGCTCAAGTAGATAAAAGTCTCAAATGTCTCTGGAGCTGACATCCCTAAGAGCACTGGCTTTCATCCAAGAAAATCATCCCTAACATTTAATCTCTGTGCTTTAAAAAGCTAACTCCAAAATGTGACAAAAAATTAAGCTCTGAGTGAACAGTGGGCACAGATTGCATTTGCTTACAGTCCATATTTTGTCTGTTGGCTAAAGATGAAAGTTGGAAAACACTGGCAATACACTGAGTGAGAAAGATGGTTTGGGCTAAAATGGCCATTCTTCAGCACCAAGCATTTTTATGAGCATCTATTATGGTCAAGATACCCTGTTAAGTGCTATATACAAAATAAAGACAATTTAAACATGACATCTTCCCCTGATTTTGTGCCTTCATACTAGAGGATTTTGGCTAGGCTCAAAAAAAAAAAAAGACTGATTTCGTTTTATTTTGTTTAATAAAACATTTTAGGAGGTGTGACTGACAATGCCACTGGGGAAAAAAGTAGCTCTGCTGACCACAGAGGGGGCTGTACCGGCTGTTGGTTTTCCCAAAGAAATAGCAAATAAGCATAAACCCTTGCAGTTGAGAAATTAGGTGAGACCGTGGAGCAAATTCAAGAAAAGGTTATGGTAGTGCTAAAGCAGTATACACGTGTTCTTATTAAGAGAAATCTAGAGAAACTGAGGTTCTGTTGCCTGCAGAGGATGATACTTAATTACTGTTTCCACGTGTATAAAAGGGATGCTTAATGAGACGGGTTTTGGCCACTTGTTTTCAAACTCCACTGAGATATAAACAGAAGAAAATGAGTTCAAATTTCAAAGGAAGATTTTCTGGATAAACATTTGGCTTTGCAGATCTTGGAAAATCAAACCCAGAAGCGAGCAACCATGGGTTCCTAGAGGACCTTCAAAAGAATATACAGTTCTCCACTTTGGAGGATTTAGGTATCCGCCGGCTTCTCATCCAAGTGGTTGCCAGCCACCCTGTGATGAGATGATAAAAAACGGCATGGAAGCTCATCACCCTCGCTCCAGAGAGTTTCCCACTGGCCCTCTCTTGTGTCTGGGATTCTCACCTTAGCCACTTCTTTTCCTTTTGGCTAAGGCATTTAAGGTCTCAATTAAAGTGTAAATGTGATCTGAAGGGGATGATGTTCTGCTAGGATGAGACATTAACCCCTCTTCTCACTGGGTGATCAAGTGAGGGAGTCACCTATCAGGGTGTTGGGAAAACTCTGGGACCTCAGAAAATAAGGTTAGAAAAAGGAAGTTTGGATGGTAGAGAAGACACTGGGGAAACTTGAGAGTGTTTCTCAGGAGGAAAAATCCCAGCGGATCAGCACTGTTAGCGACTATGAGGGTTCACACGCAAGATCACTGCTTTGGATTTGGCCTCTTCCACCTACGACTTCACGTTCTTCTCTCCTTCTCTTCTCTCTCCCCTCTTTCTCTCCCCTCCCTTCCCCAGTCTCTCCCTTCCTTCCTCTTGCAATTATTTCTGAAATTATCGCCAGCACTAGATGTTACATGCGCCATCCTAGGTTCTGAACACGCCTTGAACACATTTTAGTGCCATTTAATTTCCCAAAGGGGGATGCTATTCGTGTACCACATAGATTTAACCCCCTCTTGTTCACTAGGACTCTCAATACTTGAGCAAAAAGCACATCGCAGGAAAAGATTTTTTCCCTGAGATGCACACACCAGTGGCTGCGCTGACTGGTAACACGTTGGGGCCCTGAGCCTTCAAAACACCATCCATGTGACTCTTGCCACGTGGGCATTTGCCCTACGGGCATTGAATATCTTTGTTTCATTCACCCTGTCATAGTTTATTAACTTTTTTTTAAGTCTAGAGAGTCTATTGTTTGTTCTGTCAATTTGATGATGGGATTTGAGAATCTTCTTATGGTCTACTAAGTACTTCGTGTATAATTAATTCTTGAGGTCACAGATGGACTGTTGCAGCGTCCTCTGTAGCCTTTCCATTTAAGAAAAAAAAGTTCCCCCTCCTACACAGTTGGTGAGAATGTAAGTTGGTGCAGCCACAATGGAGACCAGTTTGGAGGTTCCTTAAAAAACAAAAAATAGAGCCACCATATGACCCAGCAATCCCATTCCTGGGCATGTATCCAGAGAAAACCATAATTCTAAAAGATATGTGCACCCCTATGTCCACAGCAACACTATTTACAATAGCCGAGACATGGAAGCCACCTTAGTGTCCATTGACAGATAAATGGATAAAGATGATGTAGTACCTGTGTGTAATGGAATACTACTCAATCATAAAAAAGAACGAAATAATGCCATTTGCAGCAACACAGATGGACCTAGAGATTATCATATTAAGTAAAGTAAGTCAGAAAGAGAAAGACAAATACCATATGATATCACTTGTGTGAGGCACCTAAAATACAACAGAAATGAACATATCTGAGAAACAGAAACACACAGATACAGAGAACAGACTTGTGGTTGCCAAGAGGGAGGGGGTGGGAGAGGGATGGATTATGAGTTTGGGGTTAGCAGATGCAAACGATTATATACAGAATGGATAAACAACAAGATCATACTGTATAGCATGTAACTATATTCAATATCCTACGATAACCATAACGAAAAGGAATATTTTTTAAAAGTTCCCTGTGTGTTTAACTCAGAAAGCTCAACTCAGCCATTTAATTTCGTACTTATTTTTTCCATAATAAAGCTTAATGCAATAGCTCTGTGCTTAAAACAGTAAAATCATTTTAGTATTAGAAACAATATTCTGAACGATATACAGCGAAATAGATTAGACATAAATATTTACCACTGGGAAGTTCCCCTCTCTAGTTCCCGATTACAGTTTGTTCATTCCACACATTTTTACCGAGTGCCTGCCCTGCCCAGGTTTTCTGCTAGGCACCGAGCATGCAGTGTAAACACACTAACTGCCAAAGACCGGCTCTCTTTTCCTCCATCCGCACTTCCCTCCTGAGCTCCAACAAAACGAGACCCTGGAGAGAAATGAGTTGTAGTCTTAAAGGTTAGGTTTTAAAGTTGACTACTGGAAACTCGCAACCTAATTCCTCCTGGGAAAAACATGAGGGCTCTGAGATTCCAGGACTGCCTGCAAACGTCATGTATAACTCTGGCCGAAATACAGCCCTGAAGAATGCCTCAACTTCCTCTAACCACGATGAAAACACCCATTGTAAGAAACACTATGCAACTCAGGGGAGGGGGAACATGTCTGTCCCGGGGGGCTTCTGAACAAGGCAGAAAACCCGCAGCTCAACAAAGCGTTTCAGCGCCTTCATTGGCATCTCCAAAAGCAAACAGTCCTCATCTGTTCCCACTTGTGGATCAAAAGGCAGCTGAATCCACGGGGGAGAGAAGTGTGAGATCGTTCATAAACACGTGTGTACTGTTTTCGGATGGAAAGTCACTGAGTTTCTCATGCAAGCACCCTGCCCCAGGCTCGGGGCAACCTCAGCAAGCGACAGCCTTGAGCGTCTGGGCCCCGCGGGCCGCCTGGACTCAGTGACTCACCCCAGTACCTGCGGTCCTACAGCCTTGGCTCTGGGATCATTCCCTGCTCGGTTAGCGCTCTCTTTTCTCAGCGGCACTTGTTCTGTGCGCTGATGAAGGACGGAGAAACTCCCTCGCTGAGCCTCGCTGGCATTTTCCCCGGATGCCCCGGGCAGTTGAATATTTACCCATTCACTATGCCCTTCTGAGCCACAGGTCAAGCTGCGAGCAGGAACTAGTTCGCGCCTTTTCTTTTGTATATTTCTGACTCCTCCTCTCCGTCCTCGTCCACATTCCAGTCTATTCACCCACCCATCTCTTGGGTGGAATCAGCCCCTCCCTCCTGCGTGCCATCCTTGCTGATGTGTCCCGCCGCTAAGTGGCTCTGACACTCTCATACTTGTTCATGTTTCTTTCCCCCGTGAGATGATGCGTTCACTGATGGCAGCGACTTTGTCTTACTTAGCTTTGATATTCAGGTCAAATATAGTAGGAGGCCCTCAAAACATGTACAATAATTGAGGGAATATATCTACTAGTGTGGTTGACTTCAAGTTAGCGCAGCAAGTCAGAGCACCAGCTTCAACTCCTAATTGCTCCCTTGCCACGATGCCGACACATAGTGGCCATGTATGTGCTTTGACATGTATTTATATTCATTTTTTTCTCTACCTCCAAAAGCATAAAGAATGGTACCGCTCTCAGATACAGAGTATCTTCTCAAAATTTTTTGGAGACTTCCCTGGTGGCGCAGTGGTTTAGAATCCATTTGCCAGTGCGGGGGACACAGGTTTGATCCCTAGTCCGGGAAGAGCCCACATGCCATGTAGCAACTAAGCCCCATGAGCCACAACTACTGAGCCTGTGAGCCACACTTACTGAAGCACGGTCGCCTAGAGCCTGTGCTCCACAGCAAGAGAAGCCACCGCAATGAGAAGCCGGCAAAGGTCAACAAAGAGTAGCCCCTGCTTGATGCAACTAGAGAAACTCCAGAGGCCGCAACGAAGACCCAACACAATCAGTAAATAAATGAATATTTTAAGAAAAAAATTTTTTGGAATTATTGTATGAGACCTATTACAGAATTTTAAATTAATTCCCCTATTGTGAAGGGAATTTAGAGGTACAAATTTTCAGTTACAAAATAAATGAGTCACAGGTGTGAAATGTACAGTGTGGGAAATATAGTCAATAATAATGTAACATCTTTGTATGGTGACATGGTAACTAGACTTATAGCAGAGATAATTTTGTAATGTATAGAAATATTGAATCACTATGTCATGTACCTGGAACAAACATAGTGTTGTAGGTGAATTATACTTTAAAAACAAGCTCATAGAAAAGGAGATCAGAGGTGGGAGGGCAGGGGGAATTGGATGAAGGTGGTCAAAAGTACGAACTTCCAGTTACAAGATAAATAAGTACTAGGGATGTAATATACAACATGATTAGTATAAGGAACACTGTTGCATGTTATATATGAAAGTTATTAAGAGCATAAATCCTGAGTTCTCATCACAAGGAAAACTTTTTTTTTTTTACATCTATATGAGATGATAGATGTTCCCTAAGTTTACTGTGGTCATCATTTCATGATGTATGTGAGCCAAATCATTATGCTGTACACCTTAAACTTATACAGTGCTGTATGTCGATTATATTTCAGTAAAAATGGAAGACAAAATACATAATTAAAAATAAATAAATAAAAAGATTTTTTTTAATTTGAAAGGACTTAAATGAGAAGCAAATTGATTTCACCACAAATGTTAGAGCACCATTCTAAATAGTATTAAGTAAATAAAAATCTTCCTAAAATTCAAATTCAAAAGCCAATGTCAATAGGTGTTGTTCATTTCTTTCACCTTTCTGACGAAACAGTGTTACCATACTGAATCTGCATATTACTTGCTACTTCGCCTCAGTGCTACAGTATTCAGTGTCAATTATATGTGTATTAATTGTATAAGCTACATAAGACTTTGCATTATTTTAATGCATTGTATGCATGTACTTAGAATATCATTTCTTCCTAGAATGGGCTCTTCTCTTTGTGCTGAAGAAACAGTCTTGGATCCAGAAATTCAAAATGAATAGTAGGAAGACTTATTAGATGTGTTTATTGTGCCTACACACGTGTTAAGGCTGGACTAAATTTTGGAGTAAAATGTATTGATGAAATACCTTATGTAACTATTGTTTTATAAACGTCTATAACATGTAGCCCTGTCTCAATTTGGCACTATTGAATTCAGATGAAGTTTCCTCCATGCTTTTGTAATCATCAGTACATGTTATATACTTTGATAAGTTCAGGAAGAATTTATGGTTTAGATAAGTAAGCTTTGGGGCAGTACCTGCACATGACTAGGTAGAGCGATCGCACAGGTGAAAATGATTAGGAAGCTGATACAGAGAAAATGGGCAATGTACTATTTTTTCTGCTGCCCTGAAATAATCTTAAAAATAAATTATAAAGTAGCCGATATAGAAGCAATATAAGAGGATCACTGTGACAATAGAAACTGTCGCATATATTTCTGATTACCCTCTAGGTGCTTGAAAGCCACTTTCTGGATCATTTAAAGGACTTGCTCTCCTTTGTTAGAATGTCAAGTCATATAAAAGTAAAGAAACTCAAGAATTATGGAGAAATGGGGACTTCCCTGGTGATCCAGGGGGTAAGACTCCGCAATCCCAATGCAGGAGGCCCAGGTTTGATCCCTGCCAGGGAACTAGATCCCGTGTGCCGCAACTAAGACCTGGCACAGCCAAATAAATAAATAAATATTAAAATAATAATAATAGTAATAAAGAATTATGGAGAAATGATAGGAAGGCAGAAAACCTCCTTCAGTTTTCATGTAGTCATCCACCTACGCTAACCATACCTGTGACCAGCCGAAGTCTGAAGACATTTGTGGGATATTTTAGGGGCATGTGGCCTAGGGGAGGGCCAGTTCTATGTGCAGTAAACTGATATTACTTGTAGCATTGGGGTGTGTGTTGGGGGCAGGACACATGTAAGATGGATTCTGATGATCCATTGTAGCCTCGGCACCACCCCTGCACCTGCCCTTGGGGTCCTCAACCTGGGGATGCTTAGGAAACCCATACTGACAGAAGAAGTGGGGGGGGGGTGCAGGATTTACATACCAGTGTGTATAATATGTGTTTGTAAAGATATATATATAATTTACATATTTCTGCATTTCCTGAGTTTTCTACTATAAACATGTGTTATTTTTATCGGAAAATATCCTGTTTACAAAGAAATGAGGGCAGAGGTGTGGAGAAGCAACATTTCTCAAAATACCTGAAGCCACAGTGAAGAGTGAAAACACCATGTGTTTTCATCATTGCAGAGGTTAGTAAAGGACCAAATGGGCTGAAATTGAAACACAAGAGGTTTCAATTAAAGAGAGGAAGATAGCATACTGTGTGTGGGGAGGGGAGGGGAATGGGTTCCCCATCTGATGAAGGCCTTTCTCCTCTCTGATGGAGACAGCTTGTCCTCCTGAAGAGGAAAGTTGGAAACTTACACTCAGCTAAAAATAACTCCTTGCTTGTTTTGCTTTTGTGAAACATGCTTGCTGCACCTAGAAAAACAAGGATGACCTAACAATCCAATGTAACTTTAAGATGTTTTGCTAAACAATGGAATGTTCTGCACCTGCTCTTGTAAGTTTCTGTTTGGAAACTTCCATGCTCTGTAAACATATGCACTATAAAAGTAAAGCTCACGCTGAGCTCGGGGCCCAGAACCTTGGCACGTTAGCTTGTCTGTGGCCTGCTGGCTTAATAAACCTGAGTTCTTCAACCCTCCGAGTGTGGTGCTTGGTTTCCTGACGGACCGATTTTCTGCAACATCAGCCACTGCGTCATATTCTGATCGCAGCAAAGATGAAAAACAACTGGCCCATCTTTTTAACCTAATGTTTAAAATGGACCGACACTGTTCTCTCTGAAGTGGCATGGCATGGTTCTCCCAGAATTGTGTAAGAGCTCTTACCATTTTATAGACTCTGGGGTGAAGGGGGCTCCTGGGTAGATAGATCAGACAATATGATGAGATCAGAAACTTGTGTTCTCACTAGAAAATGACTGGTTGGTGGTCCAGCAAATGCCCTCGCCACCCCCCATGCCCCATTTTCACCACATCACCATTCTTTTGGGAGCAACTGACTGCAGACCACAGATCCTGAACAGTTTGCAGTGGGATTGTGTCCTTCCCGCACAATCAACATAAAATAGTGTTAAGCCTACAGAGCAGCTCTGTGTTATCTAATAAGACAGTTCCAGGGAAGTCCCAGAGAAGCTAATTTTCAACTGAGTTCACTCTTGAAGGACTGGAAACCATCAGCGGTATCCTATTTCAAAGCATTGTTTACTGTGTGATTTTTCACTCCTTCCTTGCACGGCTTCCAAAGGATGCAAAGCACCTACCAAGCATAGCACGGTGCCTTTTGTGTGTGTGAAAGAGCAGATCTGGTTCTAGAGTCGGCTGTTTGTTGCTTGAGTCTGACAATAAACAATCGTGCCTTGGGCTGTTCCAGTAACTCTGTAAGACCAAGCTCGGAATCTCCAGAGCTCAACCTTGCTGGCATTTGTTCCTACCAGAGAGAGGAACTGAGTGGAGGAGGGTCAAACCTTAAAAAGGAACATCTGTTGCAAATCAGGTGCTGAATTCAGCAGGGAGAAGCAAACTCCTGACCAGGTCCAGCTCAGTACTCCTGACTTTATGCTGAATTGAAAATTACCCACAAGATATTGAGGGACATTTAAAAATCATTATGGCCAAAGTTATCTTAATGATTTCTTTCCTTCTGGATTTGATGGGAGATGTTTGTTTGTTGCTGACCTAGGCTGAGTCCAAATGACTATTGTAAATTTGACAAAAAAACCCATAAAGGGACAAAAGGACACTGGGGTCACTGCTGTATGATCACATACGTTAGAAGACCACTGGCAGGGCCAAACAACCACTGGGCTAAACAGCATTGGAGACAGCCCTTGACAAATGAGTTACACCCTGGCTATATGCACTTGTTTTTATATAGTAACAGCATTACTATATACATAGCTCATTAATTTTATTTTTTTAATTTTTAAAATTAATTAATTAATTAATTTATTTATGGCCTCACTGGGTCTTTGTTGCTGCACGTGGGCTTTTCTAGCTGCGGCAAGCAGGGGCTGCTCTTCGTTGAGGTGCACAGGCTTTAGGTGCTCGGGCTTTAGTAGTTGTGGCATGTGGGCTCAATAGTTGTGGCTCGAGGGCTCTAGATCACAGGCTCAGTATTTGTGACGCACGGGCTTAGTTGCTCCACGGCATGTGGAATCTTCCCGGACCGGGGCTCGGACTCATGTCCCCTGCACTGACAGGTGGATTCTTAACCACTGTGCCAGCAGGGAAGTCCCTAAAAATAGAATTTTTCAATTCTAATTGTCATTGTTTTGCTTACAAGCAAGGCCCAACATTTCTATGAGATTATTTGCCTTTTGCATTTATTATTCTGCTTTTCTTTTACTGATTTTTAAAAAATTAACTTGTGAGAGGTATATAGAGAAATAGTATCCCCATGTGGTTATGGCTGTAATGGTCAGCCTTTCTGGTGTCTGCTCAGACCATTGTGACTTGTTCTCTAACAGCCCCACAGGTACCCACAGGTATCCTCAGGTACCCTCAGCTCTTTATGTTCCATGTGTCCGTGGGCCCCTCCTCATAACCATCTGGATTAGGAGCTTACAGCTGGAAACATTGGGCCACGAAGATACTCTGTCATGGCGACTTGAAATCAAAATGAAAAATCAGCTTCTGCATGTAGATAGAAATGAAGACTTAGAAGGTCAGGAGCAGTTAGGTGATGGAGAAGGCAGGAAAGACAGCCTGAGAAAGAAAAGAAGGAGGCACCAGGGTAGACTGAAGAATGAGTGACAAGCAATTCTGTGGTCCCAGGACAGCTCTGAGGGTACCACTTCATTCCCTCATTCCCAGTGGCTTCCTATTTCCTGGTCCCAGCTTTTCTGCGGTCCAGTGATGCTCCTGTCCTTGGAGTCGAGATACCCCCACATCCTTCTCTTCTGTCCTTTTTCTTTAGTCATGAACCAGCTTGAGTGGATTATATACAACCAAATGGAAACTTGAGAATTTTGCACACATTCTTTTGATTTGCTTTTGTTTATGGTGCTTGAATCCTGATTAAAAACATTTTAACTTGAATAAAGTCAAATCTAGGTCTTATTTCCTTTATAAACTTTGCTGTCCGTTTTAGTCTTCCAATAGCCATTTGTACCTCAAGATTATATAAATATTCATTTATATTTTTTGTTGCTTTACTTTTGTTTGTTTTTTCTTTCTTTGTATATTATCCTCCCTGCATTTTCCTTTGGTTCTTATGTGCTTTTTTGAAATAATCATATTGTATACTAAGCATGTACCATTATTTATTTTACTACATTATTTTTATAAATTTTGTGGTTTTATTTTTTCCATTAAAATTTCTATCAGTCTGGGATTTTTTTTTTTTAAATAAGGTGTGTGGTACAAGACAGGTGTCAATCTTTACTTTCTTCAGGGGTTAAAGAAAAAGAAGCACAACTTTGTGGAAAAGCCCTGGAATGCTGTTTCATATCTAGACTAGTCCCAATTCCTTTATAACTGAGCCTTTGGTTTCAAAAACCTTGAACCTATCACACTTCTTCTGAAGTTGGTCCTGTGCCCTTGGCTTGTTCTGTCTTCATGAATTCCTGTAAATGACAAAAAAAAAGGAATAGTGGTTGATTTTCTTCTGAGAGTTTGTTCTTAAATATTGGTACCATGGGCATAGTCCCTATAGTTTTCATATTCCTAATCTATCCATCTCTCTACATAAATGTCTCCCAGCCTCTCATGCCTGAAATAAATTCACGGTAATCAGCTTTTACCCGCCTTTACTATATTCCTGGCACGTAGTGCAATAAAGTCTCCTCCTTTAAAGAATAACAAAACCAAGGACATTGTATTCCATTTTTATGACAAGATGCATACTTCCCAAGAGGCAAAGCCCTCATTTCGAAGGATTGAATGGATGGTAGTTGTAAAACTTCCAGCTGGTTAAATGCAGGGCACTGACAAAAGTCGGCTCAAACTCTTAGTTGGCTCTGAACCCACAGCGTGTTCATTTGATTGCAAATTGGATTAGCTTTCGCTCCTTTGAAGCTCTTGCCTCTCATCATTTTGTCCTGAGAGGGGAGAATGTGTTAGCAGTCTTGTTGGCCCGCAGTTCAATCTGCGGAGCATGGGTGTACACTCCCTTGGAAGGCAGCCCCTTTCTCACAGGCAAAAAAGTGGGCCGTGTCTGTGCCCCTTTGCCTCTTCATCTACGAGTCTGACCCCCGTGGTCTTATCCTTCTGTGACTTTTTTGCCTCCCTTAGAATCTCATTTAGCTCTTATTCCTTTCTGTGAACAGTTCTCTTTCTGCCTCCTTCCTCTGCCTCTTTGATCACAATATAGAATGAAAGTGCAATTCTCACTTCCCTTTTGCAGGCACATGTGATTACTAAATAGTACTCCCTGTTATCTTTTTAAAATTTGAAATGGAAAAGTGTGAGTCCAGTAGTTAGGACTCACACTTTCACTGCCGAGGGCTGTCAGGGAAATAAGACCCCCCAAGCCATGCAGCGTGGGGGGTTGGGGGTTGGGGAGAAAAAGAAAAAGAATTTGTAAAAATTTTGTTAAAATTTTTGAAAAATGCAAAATGGCAAGAAATCTGTGACCAAGAGAAGGGCAAGAGGATAAGACACTGTAGGTCAAAGAAGCTGCAGGAGAGAGGAGGTAGCAGGATAGGGATGGAACCTATGCTGTAATTTGAATTCCTCAATAATGATATGGCTCTAGTGTGGATATGCCTGTGGGTTTTTCTTTTTCATTTTAAATTTTCTGTAAAACATTTCTTTAAGGTTTAATAAAGAACAAATTTGTGTTTTTTCTGTAGGCTGGAAGTATCCTCAAATATCTACAAATTCCAACAGCAATAAGGTACCACAAAGGAAAAAGGAGACTATGAGAGTAGCCAGTAGAAAGGAAGGTTCTCCAGTTGAGTTAGAGAGACCCATGCCCTGCCATGGAGGAGAGAAGTCACCAAAGAAAGCCAGAGAACAAGACCAGAGGAGCAGACAATGAAGATGGCTTGATTTGACCATTAAACTATACATTTCTTTTTGATTTCACAAAGTTTTATAAATTGTTAGGACTATGCAGTACCTAATAATTGGCAATAATTAGGTTCTTGGTAAGCATTTGTTGCATGAATGAAAAAAGATCTTCAATGACTGATAATTTTTGCCAAATTTGAAACTCATTAATTTGGCCCAGTTAAGAGGTTAGTTGGATTGGTATTATATGTGGAAAATGAAAGTCATAGAGGTGAATGGACTGCATTATAGATGGTTGTGAAAGCCAACCTGGGTAGTTTAGAATTACTGGAGTTGGCAATGGGACCTATAGTTGTGTAGGGGTCTACACTGTATAGACCCCTTAAGGATGGGGTCTATACAGTACCAAGCTAAGTACAAAATGGGTCCTTACTCTGCATTGGTAGCATGGATGTTAAAAATGGTGATGAAGGGAGATTGGTCTGACTGTGATGTACAAAATGGATTGAAAGCGGAGGTTGCAAAGGCAAGCAGATCATGTAGGACTGTGATGTGATGATCCCAGAGTGGGATAAGGAGGTGTATTGGCAATAGGAATGGACAGGTGAGTTTAAGACCTAATGGGGGATTAATAGGATTTAGTGACTAACTCCACATGGGGTGAGAGAAAGAGTAATATACAGAGGGCAATTCCTAGGTAGGGAGGTAAGGCCATGTGGAGAAGTGGTTAGGAGCTCAACCTTTAAATCCAAAAAAACCAAGGTTTGAACACCACACCTATGGATTACCAGCTGTATGACCTTGGGAAAGATGCTTAATCTTTCCAAGCCCAGTTTTTTCTTCTATAAAACAACAGAGTTTTTAAAAAAAAATAGAGTTATGAGAAGTAAATGAAATGTAAAGCACTTTTAATGGTGTCTGGAAGAAAATACACATTCAACGAAAGTTGGCAATTGTGATTTTCCCTGTGTTCCACCTACCCATCAAAGATTTTCCAAAAGGAAGATGGTGCTCTGTTTTCCCATAGGAAAATGACCTTTGGTTCCCCAAATGGTCCAAGCCAAAAAGAATATAACAGTGTGTTTCAATGGTTACCATGGTCACAGCTGCTCATCATGAAACTTCTATCGGTAAATCAGGCACCTAGACAATAATCACTACTGACAAGAAGGAAATCAGGTGGGTGTCATAGCATGATTTATTTGCCCTCAGTGGGAAACTTTCTCTGCCAAATCACTTTTTTTTTGGAAACCACAAATGGAAACCTTGAATTCACCTCCTCATATTCAGTGAAAAACAAAACAAGTTCAATATGAAAACAATTGTTTGCGGTTGAAGTCAATCAACTTTGTTATTGTTATCAACAACCCTGGCAAAAGTGTAGTGCATCATATTGAATTTTTAAAAGTATAAGTTGATATCTACATTGGCATCCCTTTAAAAGTCCCTAATGCTCACACACTGACCAAAGTCCAAGCCTTTCTGTCTTAGCACCAATACTGCCTCTGATCTCAAGCACACACACTCACAGAGTCCTTACTCCTGATGTGAAAAACACAGCTCTATCTTTTTCTGAAATTTTACCTTCTGGCTTTGATTAACTGAAAAGAGTGAAGACAAAGTTTTGATCAATGGCAGAAGGCAGATCGTGCTAAAACATGCTCTTTTGGCCAAGGAATGGCCTCAATTTGAGAACATTAGATAAGAAACAGGAAATGAAAAATGGAAATAAAAATCTCCCCTAACTGTAAAGTGTATTAATGGTCAATAATCTTCTGAAGATTTTTTTCTCTCTTTAAACATCCAGAAATAGGCTCTTGGTGACTTCCTGGCTAGTTGAGCACAAGTTTTTATGAGATATAGAACCAAGATCCACACAAATTTAGAACAAAGTTAAATAAGTCACATTTTCTCAGTGCGTGTTAGTTCTTTCTTTCTTCCTGTCTTTCTTCTGTTATTCCCCTTAAGTTAATAGAGACTCTATCTCCACAGAAAAGGATTTTGTCAATTATATTTTCATTTATTTATTTACATGCTTATTCACCTCACAAACATTTATTTTTAAATGCCTACTATATTTGAAATGACTGAAACACATTTTTATTTTTCTCTCTTTCTGTCCTCCTTGTGACACGACTAAGGAATATATAGGGAAAAGGCCATAGACGTGTGACTATCAAGGGACTTCCCAGGCAGTCCAGTGGTTAGGACACTGCAGAGGGTATGGTTTGATCCCTGGTCGGGGAACTAAGGTCCTGCAAGCCGTGCAGCGCAGGGGAAAAAAAAATGTGCAACTCTCCGTTAGTGACTACTTGAGAAAATGGGTGAGTGTCAATGCAGGTAGAAGAAACCCACTGAGAAGAGGTCGCTTGAAGTGAGGTGGCCTCCCCTCCTGGTTGCCCCGGATAGTTCTAGTTTAAGCTCAGAGTCCTGGAATGATTACTGATGGGGCTCCCAGGGGTTTTCTGGAAGTGTCCCAGTTTGGAGGTTAAATTATGTGTTTTCCATGTGTAACTTCATTCAGGAATATCCAAGATCTGTGTTAGGGGCAAATACTTTTTCTCTACTCCTCATGTCTCCCACAGCTAAGAGTATTTCTATACCACAGCCCAGATGAGAACGTATGGGGTGGATACTTCTGGCTTCTCTCTGCTGCCTCAACTTCTCCTCCAAATGGAAAGAGGACTGCACACAGGAAATGGCTGATCTGATTGCTGAAGTTGGGAGAAGGAGCTGAATATGCTCAGCTGTTTCTTTTTTTTAGTGGGGGGGGGCATTTCTGTTAAATCTGGCTGCTAACACAGAGGCCACACTCTTGCCTGCTTGCAACTATGTGGAGTCTGGGGTTGCCCTTCTCTTTCAGTGCCAGGTTGAATAAATCTGACTGCTTTGCCCAGGGGATGATGTTGATAAACCCAACAGACCTCAGATCCCATATTCTTCCATCAGCCTACGCAGTAATGACATTTTGAGCTTCATTTTTTTGTCTCCTATGTCTTATTGCCCATTCGTTTCCAAATTTGGGTGGAGATATTTATTGAATTCTCAAACACCGAAGTCTTGGTACTTATGCTGGGACACAGGCACGGGCACAAGCGCTGACCTTGTGGATTGAAATAAAATGTGGAGATTGATGCTTCTGTTCTGAGAAGGGCAGGAAGCTAATATTTTAGCTTTGGTATGAGGAGCTGCAGCTGGCCTTAGACTACAGAGGCACAACTTCACCTAATATTCCAAGGAGATTAAGGCAGGGATTAATTCACCAAAAAAGAGTTTTGACCCCCATGAGGACTCACTGGAAACAGGCAGAGCATCAGTATACAGGTGTTTCAGACATTCTTCCGAGAAAGTACAGTACGGTTACTCTCCACTGTGTGGTTAGATTTACAGGCATACTTTGCCTGTTCAGAGGAGACCTTAAATTTCCTCTCTGCTAGTTAGCAAGGGTGTGAATTGCTCTAATTAGGAGATACATCTAAAGCCACATGCTCTAATCAGTACTATCAGAAATAAAGCTCTTATTCGTGTTCCCCATTTGTATGCCTCAATTGGTTTCAAGCTCAGAAATGGGATATTATTGATCGATTCTCCCTCCTCATTACCAATAACTCAGATGTCCAAACAGACATACCAGGAGTCTATCATTTGTAGGGGTAAAAAAGATTAACTATAGGTTGAAAAGCCCCTCCCATCACATGGAGCTTCTAGTCATCCTCTCAGCGCCTTGCTAATTATGAAACCACACGTGAGGGACACTAGGTATGTAAGGAAAGTATCCAGTATGAAAGGACAGGGAACAAACCAAGCAAAAAAAGGAACTTAGAGGAAGAAAGACAATGTGGGAAAGAGAAAAAAAATTTTAAATCATTAAAGTGCGCAAAGACAAGAGATGTTGCATTTATGAATAAGAACAGGAAGTGATAGAACTTTTGAAATAAGAAAATGCTCTTGTGATTTAAAACTATTGCAGCAAAAATAAAAATTCAATAAAAGTGTTGGGAGAGAGGCTGAGAAAATCTACCAGAAAAAAAGGAAAGTGTAGCTGAAGAAGTGGAAAACGGGAGAGAAAAGATGAAAAGTTTCTATCAATCCAAAGGTCCAACATCCTAATCATAAGAGATCCAGAAAGAAAGAATAGAAAGAATTGTGGAAGAGGAAAATACCAAGAACTAATTCAAGGGAATTCCCTGGCAGTCCAGTGTTAGGGTTCCATGTTTTCATTGCTGAGGGCCTGGGTTCAATTCCTCATTGGGGAACTAAGATCCCACAAGCCGCACAGTGTGGCCCCCCCAAAAAAAAATACACCAAGGAGATCACTGTGAAATTTCAGAACACTGGGTACAAAAATGAGATCCTAAGACCATTCAGAGAGAGGAAAACACACACACGCACACACACACACACACACCTCATATAGAAGACAGAGAATCAAACTTACATCAGGTTTCACAAAACAACTCAGGAAGCTAACAGAAATTGAAGAAATTCCTTCAAAATTATGAAAAAGAATGATTTCCAACTAAGAATTTTATACCCTGTTAACATGTCAATCAAGTATGAAGATAGAATAAATATACTTTTATATATGCAAGATCTCATCATATTGCCTCGCACTTATTTCTCAGGAAGCTCTTAGAGTGTGAATTTCATCAAAATGAGTGAGTGAATCAAGAAAGAAGATGACGTGGGATCGAGGAAATGGAATGAACCAAGAGGAAGACTAAGAATAATGGTAAAGGGGGACCCTAGAATAGCAACTTTACAAGCGGCCTTGAGAGCAACCCATTTGGATAGGAGTAGTAGGATGAAGGGCTCCAGAAGGGATGTCTCAAAAATGAAAAAAGAAAGAAATTGAGAAATGTGTTTCAAATGACTGAAAGGAGACTTATTCTGCTGGCAGAGAGTTCGGAGATAGATTAATGATACAAAGAAAACCAAGAAAATGAAAAAATGAGGCAATAATTATCTCCAAGGAAAATAAAATCTGTACAAAAAGTATATTACATGGTTCGTCTGTGTAGATGCATGTTGCTTTAACCAAAGCCTGTGACATGTTTATAGTGGTGAGAATAGAGGGAATAGAGGGATGAGGAAAAGAAATGTTGGGGAGAGGAAACAGTTTAAGAGCAAAAATATTAATCCTCTAATAAGGAAGTCACTAAAGAATATCCAGAAAATGTTAAATATGAGTCAGTAATATAAGCATACAAAAATAGATAAGAAATATGAGGATAAATACCAGGAAAATAGCTAAAATCAGTGAAAATGCTTTTATCTAAAGGCTGAAAAATCAAGATTGGAAAGGGGTGGGGAAGGGGTATGTTGGTTTTCATTTTAAGCAATGTGACTGACTTTTAAAACTGTGCATGTACATCAGCTTTTTTTAAGCATAAATTAAATCAACATGTTGCTTTCCTAGATCGAAGTATAACTTGTTTTAAAAGAGATTGGTTTTCACCCAATTTATCAAGTATTCCTCTCAAAACTTCTCCCTCTAAAAAGTGATCAAAATTTTTTTTAAAAAAGACTTCTTTATTTATCCATTTTTGACTGTGTTGGGTCTTTGTTGCTGCACACGGGCTTTCTCTAATTGTGGTGAGCGAGGCTACTCTTCATTGTGCACAGGCTTAGTGTGGTGGTTTCTCTTGTTTCAGAGCACGGGCTCTAGGCACACAGGATTCAGTAGTTGCAGCACACGGGCTTCAGTTGCTGTGGCTTGCAGGCTCTTAGACCACAGGCTCCGTAGTTGTGGCTCACGGGCTTAATTTGCTCCGCAGCATGTGGGATCTTCCCCAACCAGGGATTGAACCCGTGTCCCCTGCACTGGCAGGCAGATTTTTATCCACTGCACCACCAGGGAAGTCTGCAAACTTCTTAGTAAGAAATAGAAAAAAGGGCTCATTTCATTGATTCATTTATGCAATCCAAATGTTTGTGGAGAGTTTACTGTTACAGTCACCTGGCATACATCAGTGAAAAAAACTGAAGAAGGCCCTGTCTTTGCAGAGCTTACATTCTCATGTGAGAAAGAGACAATAAACCATTGACCTAAAACATAGGTAACTGGGACTTCCCTGGAGGTCCAGTGGTTAAGACTCCACACTCCCACTGCCGGGGCAAGGGTTCGATCCCTGGTCAGGGAAATAAGATCCCACATGCCGCTCGGTGCGGCCAATAAATAAATAAATAAAACGTAGGTAATTATGTAGTATTTTCTAAAGGAAACTTGAGTAAAGGTGATCTGAAGTGGAGATGGAATGGAAGGATAGCAATTTAAAATAGAATAGTGAGAACAGGTCTCACTGAAAAGGTGATAACTGAGAAAGATGAGGAGGAAGTGAACATAAAGGAGGTGACTGTTCCAGGCAGATGCAAGAGGCCAGACAAAGACCTGAAGGTGGGAGCCTGGCACGTATTCAGGAAACACCAAGGAGGGCAAGGTATTGAAAGGCGGTCAGGGAGAAATGCAGGTGGGGATGGGGAAGGCAGGAATGGGAAGGTGACAGGCATTTGGATTCGGGGTGCAGCAAATCCGGAGACCAGATGGGAGGAGAGCTGGGGAGTCAGAGAAACCAGTTAGGTGGCTGTGTAGGAATAAGGCTGCCTAGCCCAGGTGGTGGAAATGGAATTCCTGAGAAGTGCTTAGATTCTGGATATATTTTAAAGGTAAAGCAGATGTGATTTACCTTTGGATCAGCTGTGTTGAGAGGGAAAAGGGGAATCATGGATGACTCCAAAGTGTGTGTACCGAAGAATGAAAGAGCATTGATGGAGATGGAAAAGAACAGGTGCAGGAGATTGGGAGACAGTCAGGGGGCCAGGGTTGAATACATCATCTACACGTCCAAGATGAGTTGAGGTGTCCTGAGAGCCAAGTGAAGTAGGTGAATTGGAAGAGAGGGAGGGATTCCCTGGATCAAATGTTGCTGGCGGATCAGGGGAGGGGCTTGAAACTATTCCATTTAGCAATGGGGAGGTCACTGCTGCTCTTAGCCGAGCAGTCTCGTTAGAGGAATGAAGGAGGAGAAGCCAAATTTAAATGAATTTCAGGGAGAATGGGAAGAGAAGATGTGGAGACACATGTCGATCATGCTTTCAGGAGTTTTGTCTCAAAGTAATGGGGTGGTTGGTGGCCAAGAAAGTAGTGTGAAGAGGAGAGTTTTCTTTAGCTGGGAGAAATAATAACACACTTGCTTGCTGTTGGGGACGTATGAGTATAGAGTTAATATATTGGATGATGCAGGAGAAGAGGAGAGCATTCCTGGAGCAACAGGCTTTAGGGGCGGAGAAGGGTGGGGTTCGAGGGGAGGGGTGTGTGTTTGGGGAAGAGGGCAGACAGCTCACCTGTGCTAATGGGAGGGAAAGCAGAGTGTGTGGAGCAGATGGTGGCTGCAGGCGTGGTAGTGTGGGCAAATGTGGATGTTTCTTCTGCTTCCTTTTTTTTTTTTTTACAACAAACCTACTTTAAAAAAATTATTTTTTTATGATATAACATAGTGTTGTGTTAGTTTCAGGTGTACAGCAACGTGAATCTGTTATACGTATACATATGTCTACTCTTTTTTAGCTTTTTTTCCCATATAGGCCATTACAGAGTATTGAGTAGAGTTCCCTGTGCTATACAGTAGGTTTCATTAGTTATCTATTTTATATATAGTAACGTGTATGTGTCAATCCCAATTTTCCAATTTGTCCTTTCTCTCCCTACCCCCCAGTAACCATAAGTTTATTTTTTACATCTATAACGCTATTTTTGTTTTGTAGATAAGTTCATTTGTAGCCTTTAATTAGATTCCACATAGAAGTGATATTATATGATATTTGTCTTTCTCTCACTTCACTTAGTATGAGAATCTCTAGGTCCATCCATGTTGCTGCAAATGGCATTATTTTGTTCTTTTTTATGGCTTTTTAATGGCTGAGTAATATTCCATTGTATATATATACATGTACCACATCTTCTTTATCCATTCCTCTGTTGATGGAGAAAACCATAATTTGAAAATGCACCCCAATGTTCACTGCAGCACTGTTTATAATAGCCAAGACACAGCAGCAACCTAATTGCTTCCTTCTGATTTAAGAAGCAGGAAGCAAGGTTGTTAGCTAAGAGCGAGGAGAGCTGAGGTGGTGTGGAAGGTTTGCAGAGAGAGTAAGTGTGACATAGTCACCGGGAGAGGGAGAGCGTGAGCAGATGGGAAGGTAGTATAACTGGTGGTTGGCATGTAAGGCCCAAAGAAGTTCGTGCCTTTCCCTCCATCAAACACCACTTTATACATTTCTGTGACCTGCTTTAAGTGTCAACTAGGAAGCCTGGGTCCAACAGGAGGAAAAAACTGAATTCAGTTTGAAGCAGCACCCAAATCTCTGTGACTTTATTATGAGAAACATAATAGTCTCAAGAGACTCGAGACACCTTCACTGCTGCCCGCCCCATGTCATTTGTTGTAAAGGAAGCAGGGGTGCAATTCAGAGGGGCTGTGTGAATTCTTTTAGTCAAGAGCACTAATGGGGTCGGGGGGAGAGGAGAAGGTTGTGAGGAAGGGAGGAAACTATTCTTTATAGAACAATATCAGTCAATAACTGGAAGGAATTATAAAATTAGAAAAATCACGATTTTGCAGCACCCCCCATACTGATTCAGGCAAAGGTCATTAATGGACAATAAGACCATCAGTGTAAGACTACTGGAGAACATGTGATTCATGTAGACTCAAAGTACCACTCATATATTGCTTACTCTTTGCAAAAGGAAAATATATCCTTGCCTCGAAGAGATTTGGCGAACATCACCTTAGGAAAGTGATCAAACTTATCATCAACCTTATAGGCCCCTGATATGATGAGGCAGAAGTATACAATATCACCAATGTGACATCCTCGGCAAAAATGTTTAACTCAAATCTAATCATAAGTAAACAGACAGTTTCAGAATAGGGGACATTCTCCAAGACCAGTTGGCCTGCATCTTTCAAAAAAGTCAACGTCGTGAAAGAAAATAAGAAGTAAGAGGACTCTTCTTGGTTAGAAGAGACTCCAGAGGGTACAGACAGCAGTACCGTGTGAACCTAGATTGGATCCTGGATCAGAAAATAGAATGGCCATGGAAAGACATTTTGGGGACAATTGGGGAAATCTGAATATGGATTGCAGGGGACTTCCTAGGTTGCGCAGTGGTTAGGAATCTGCCTGCCAATGCAGGGGACACAGGTTCGATCCCTGCTCCGGGAAGATCCCACAAACTGAGGAGCAACTAAGCCCGTGAGCCACAGCTGTTGAGCCCGTGTGCTGCAACTACTGAGCCCAAGTGCCTACAGCCCGTGCTCCACAGCAAGAGAAGCCACTGCAGTGAGGAGCCCGCGAACCATAATGAAGAGTAGCCCCCGCTTGCCACAACTAGAGAAAGCCTGTGTGTAGCAACGAAGACCCAATGCAGCCAATAAATAAACTTTAAAAAAAAAGAAAAAAGAAAAAAATAAATATGGATTGCATATTAGATAATGTCATGGAATGAATGTTAATTTACTTAGGAGTGACATTTACTTAATATTTATGTAGGAGGCTGCCTTACTCTCAAGAGACAGGCTGAAGTAGTTAGAAGTGAAGTGTTATGATGCCGGCAACTTATTTTCAAACGTTTCAGCCAAAATAAGAAAGCGGTGTGTGTGTTGGGATGGGGGGGTGGGGACTGAAGATGAACAGACAGCGCAATAAAGAAAAGGTGGCCAAATATTAACAACTGGTGAATCTAGATGAAGATTATATTTGTGTTCAACTTTTCTGTAGATTTGAAATTTTTCCAAATAAAAGTTGGGTAAATAAAAGCACTCACCATGACAGGCTACTGAAAGTGCCCTGAACACGAGGAAGTTGAACAGGACAAGAGGCCAGGGTCATTTGAATGCCAAATACTGTTTTCTGAAAGCAGTGATTGCTGCATTGTTTTCCATTTCTAAAAATGTCCTCAATTCCAGCACAACAATTAATTCTACAAGGGTTCCAAAAATGCCGGATGGTTTCCATATTCCAGGCAAAATTTTTCTGGGTACCAAAAAAAAAAAAAACAAATACCACAAAAAGTGAAAACACAAAAACAAATACCTCCTGCCCCACTTGAGGAGAAGGAGGACAGGAGCTTCTGATGGTTGAGTGACAGTGACGACTGCCCTTCAAGAAGTAAACAGGATCCCAGCTCTCTGGTTTCCCCCAAGATAAACTCAGAAAGTGGCTCACTCCAGAAAGGATCACCTGCTTAGTGCCTGCAGGACCTGGCAGGCAAAGAGAGGAAAACACAACCTACTCTTCTAAAAGTTCTTCCTTTACAACTCAAAGCTCACCAGCAGACCCTGTTGAAGGGCATGCAGTTTAAGAGAGTGTGGACAACTTGGAGAAAGAAGGCTCCCATCGCATAAAAATGACTTCAGGAGACTTCCCTGGCAGTCCAGTGGTAAAGATTCCGTGCTTCCACTGCAGGGCGCATGAGTTCAATCCCTGGTCAGGGAACTAAGATCCCACATGCCCCGCAGCACGGCCAAAGAGTAGAAGAAAAAAAAAATGACTTCAGGATTATAGGACAAGTTTTCCAAAGACCGTCTGAGAGAACTAGCCACTTTGCCAGGAAAAGAACAACTATGTGGCAATTTAATGACAGTTCTTTAGATGTACAGAGAAAATGGCAACCAGATGCTTGCCGCTGCCACGAAAACCGGGAAAGAGGAAATTGTTTGGCCATAATGAAGGCATCCCTTTCTGGGAAGGTTGTTAAAAAGGGGTTGGGCATTACCAGACGGGTGTGTCTAACTAGATGTCCTCTCAAGGATGCAAGGCTCAATTCACAAATGTTTCAAACAACATTTTTTTTTTTTTTTTGCAATTGGAGCTTTGAAAATTTGTTGTCCCAGAAAATTCCTAAGTTTTATTTAACTTAACCAGTCGATACTTTATTTTTGTATGTACTTTCTTTTTTTTTTAAACCCACCTACAAGAGAAAAGAGATGCCAAGATCTTCTGTAGCGGATGCAAACATTCCCTCATCATGACTGTCTCTGACCACAAGTGGCATGGCAGAAAGTTCATTCCAAAGCAGTGAGTCAACCACAGTGGATCTATATTCGACTTGAGAGGGAAGCACGGGATGGGGTTGAGACAGGCTGGGACCTGGGACCCTTTACTGCAGTGCTGGCACCTGAACAGATGTTTTCTGGAGCAACAGAAAACAAAGAAACTATAAGGGACTAAAAAGAACTGTATGCATGCGCAGTCAGGGCAATTATAGACAATAAGATACAGAAAGGCCCCAAACTGGGAATTCCCTGGTGGTCCAGCGGTTAGGACTCCGCGCTTTCCCTGCCATGGCCCAGGTTCAATCTCTGGTTGGGAAACTGTGATCCCCAAAGCCACAAGGCGCAGCCAAAAAAAAACAACAAAAAAAGGTCCCAAACCAACTGCCACTTCTGAGGTGCCATGACCAAAAGCAGGGTCCCACACACGATCCCTGCACACAGCATCACCAACGGGGTGGGCAGTCCACCCAAGCCACCTTTCCGGCCTGACCCACCAATCCGCCCCCACGCTCAGCCCATTTAAGGAGTCTGCCCGCCCCCCTCAGAGAGCGAGCGCGGTTACCTGTTTCTTGTTTTTGCCCCTTATGCTGCAGCACAAGCCCCAGTAAAGCCTTGCTTGAACTTCTCATCTGGCCATGGCAATTGCTATTGATTAAAGAGTCCAAGGACCCGGGACTATAGCACAATGACAAAGGGAGTGTTATTCTGGGGCCCAGTGGCCTTGGCCTAGCTGGGCCACCAATCAACTGCAGCTTCGGCAAGTTGCCTCACGCCTCTGGTCCTCAGTGTCTTCACCTGTCACATGGTCCAGTGGTCAACAAACTTTGGACCTCAGGCTGTGTTTGTAAATAAAGTTTTATTGAAATAGTCACACCCTTTCATTTACATATTGTCAATGACCACTTTCTCGCTATGACAGAGTAGTTATAACAGAGATTATGTGGTCCACAAAGCAATAGATATCTGCTATCTAGCCCTTTACTGGCCGTTGACTCTTGAACTAGACAATTTCTTAGGTCCTGTTTCCTAAGCTACTGTTTTTTTCTTTTTTTTAATTGAAGTATAGTTGATATACAATATTATATATAACAGGTGTACAACACAGCGATTCACAATTTTTAAAGGTTGTAGACTCCATTTAGTTATTATAAAATATTGACTAGATCCCCTGTGTTGTACACTGTATCCTTGTAGCTTATTTTATACATAATAGTTTGTACCTCTCACTCCCCCACCCCTGTGTTGCCCCTCCCCCCTTCCCTCTCCCCCCTGGTAACCACTAGTTTGTTCTCTATATCTGTGAGTCTGCTTCTTGATGAAACGAATCACTTGGGGGACTTATTTAAAGTACAGATTACAGGCCCTGCCTCTGGAAATTCTGATTCAGTCCTTGGTTCAGCCAGCTCTATTTTTAACCAGCGCTCTGTCACCTTCAGGCAGAGGCATGCTAAGGGCCCTTCAAGCTCTAAATTATATCAATACATGATTGGATGTGTTTTCCCCTATGGCTTTATCTTTCTGTTTATGTTTATTTTGATAATCATGCTAATTGGCCCAGGTAAGAGAATGAAGATGGAAATGAGGATGATAGTTAAAATATGCTTGGGGGAGAGGGAAAGTTTCTTGTGAGTAAACATCTTCCACACATAATTCACAAAGTATGAGATGCACATGTAGCTGATCAAGAGTTGGCACCCTCTCAGGGCTGAAATGAACTCCATTCCTCTGTAATTACTGTGTTCTCTATAACTGACCTCAAAAAAGTTCTCTATTGTAAGGGAGTGCCTGGGCCCTAATACACAGGTTACATGTGAGAAAAGAAAATGTGATGGAGAGAAAGAGTTCAAAAGATTGACACTGGGGACTTCCCTGGTGGCACAGTTGACATATATACACTACCAAATGTAAAATAGATAGCTAGTGGGAAGCTGCTGCATAACACAGGGAGATCAGCTGGATGATGGGGGATGACTTAGAGGGCTGGGCTTGGGATGGTGGGAGGGAGTCGCGGGAGGGAGGGGATATGGGGATATATGTATAAATACAGCTGATTCACTTTGGTGTACAGCAAAAACCGGCACAACAGTGTGAAGCAATTATATTGCAATAAAGAGCTTAAAAAAAAAAAGAGGCTCCATGCTCCCAATGCACGGGGGCCTGGGTTCGATCTCTGGTGAGGAAACTACATCCCACATGCAGGCCACAACTAAGAGTTCACATGCCACAACTAAGGAGCTGGTGAGCCTCAACTAAGGAGCCTGCCTGCCACAACTAAGACCCAGCACAACCAAATAAATAAATTAAAAAAAAAAAGATTGAGGCTGATTTTGTCAGAAGAGTTTTAAATGGAATGATCCCACCATCAAAGCAATTGGACTTTCTCTGCACAGTCAGACAAAGTGGGATCAAAATGTGTTCACTGCATGAAAGCAAAGTTGATTGCATCCCGAGAGCTCCTCCGTGATTCATGCCGCCCATGACTTTTGTCTTTGCTTTTGGTTCATCTGTTTTTCTCTTGCTCGCCCACACCCAGCTTTGTCATTTATGCCAGGCTAACTCTTGTGACAGTCACAGCTTTCCAAAAAGCCTTCGTAAGTCACCTTGCCCCTCCTCCCCACCCCTGCGAGTTTCCATTTTCAGCAGAACTAGAGCCTCATGGGGCTGGCTCAGCCTTCCTGGGGAAGTTTTATATCCTGTGTGTTTGGGGGCTGAGCCCTTCCTGAGGTTGAGGAGAAAAAGATTCTTATACACTCTGGCACAGGCATTCGTTTGGGGTTTGAGGAAGCCACGAAGGCTATGAGAAAGCAAATCTGAAAAATCCCAGGCAGTTCATTTTGCTGGCTCTTTGACAGATGGCAGGTAGCTCTTTCTGTTGGGCTGACAGCGCCATCTCCTGGCCTCCAGCTAACAGTGGCCTTGACTCTAGAAGTGCTGAGAGATTCCAGACTGCAAGGTAATATCTGGGGCCGCTACACGAGCTAGTGCCACCTGTAAATGATATCCTGAGAGCAAATCTTTAACAGTCCTCCTCATCTGAGGTTGGCTTTTGGATCTGGACACCAATGGCAGCCCCACGAGCCACTGAGTTGAGGGGGCTTCACCTCACATCCTTCACCTCTTCATCCTCACACCACCTGATCTGCCTTCCTTCAGTTCATAGCTTTCTTTCCACCTATTCCAGAAAATAAGTGTTCCAAAATATCACTTCAAAATACTCATTTTAGGGACTTCCCTGGTGGCGCAGTGGTTAAGAATCCGCCTGCCAATGCAGGGGACACAGGTTTGAGCCCCGGGCCAGAAAGATCCCACACATCGTGGAGCAACTACGCCTGAGAGCCATGACTACTGAGCCCACATGCTGCAACTACTGAAGCCCGCGCGCCTAGAGCCCATGCGCCACAACAAGAGATGTCACCGCAGTGAGAAGCCTGCGCACCACAACAAAGAGTAGTCCGTGCTGGCCACAACTAGAGAAAGCCCACGCAGCAACGAAGACCCAACGCAGCAACGAAGACCCAACGCAGCCAATTAAAAATAAATAAATAAATTTATTAAAAAAAAAACAAACAGGTAACTGTCCCCAATCAATTGCTCCCAATACACACAAGCGCGCGCGCGCACACACACACACACACACACACACACACTCGCTTTTAGAATCAGAAAGGATTGAGAATTAATCGAATATGGTAAGTGTGAACCAGCAAGGGAAACAGTGGTCTGGTTTTCCTGAGGTTTTCATTCTGCAGTCTAAAGAGCCTTGCTTGGAGAAGATGTGCCCGTCTACTAATCCAAGGCCTTCACCCCAAAGCATTCTCGTTACAAGCACAGACTCTGGAGCAGATAGATATTCTGTGTGGCCTTATGTTCTCCGTCTCATTCTCTGTATAACAGGGATGACAACAGTCCCCACTTCCGTGTGTTGTTCAAAAGCTGGATAATGTGGCTCAGAAGCTTAGAAGAGTGCCTGGCATGTAGCGAGTGAGGCCATATAAAGTTGCAGTGATTGCTACTACGACCCCAAAATCAGAGATTCTATTTCTTGTCTCGGTGGCCAACATAATGTTTTCTCACCCTGGTGTCTGGATTGTTTGCTCTCACAAATGAAATGATCCCTTGATACTCCAGGTTGAGCCTTACCTTCACAACAACAATCTGCTCCTTCTATATTTTTCTCGGAACATGCAGACATAACGACAAGGGATTTGGGAGGAAGAATGGACTTCTAGGGGAGTCTGCTCTTAAGAGTGTTGGCCCTGGGAGACATCACAGAGCTGCCAGTTAACCAGTCTTGGACTCAAGGACGCACAAGGGTTCTTATCATATGAGATAACAACCCCTCCCCAACCCTGAGTTTAAACCATTTTCAGGTGGGTGTTCTGATGTGTGCTATCAAGTCACTCTGATACAAAAGCATTTTGCAAAAGTCCCTACAAGAACTTGGTCATACTGTTCCTTCTTCATCTCAATTTTCACTGCTCACTCAGGATGAACCACTTCTAGGCATCCTGCTAATTTAAATAAAAGACCCAGATGGTCTAGACAGGCAGCCTCTCCCCGCTTCCAAAGCGTCTGTGCCGCATCAGCCTCTGAGACAACAAAACATGTTATATCAACACACCTCAAAACTTAACTCATCCTCAGATGAACGATCAAACCAGTCTTTTCACAAAACCAAAAGAGAATTGTATTTAGTGCTACCAAGGACCCTGATTGTTGGCTGTATTCTGAAATAAACAATCTTTAAAGAAATGAAAATTCCAGCAGAATTTTCATCCTCACCCAGGTGATGGTATTTGTGAAAATACATTTGTATCCTCCTGCATTCTGTTTGCTCCAATATGATTTTGTTCCTGGAGAGTTTCTGGGGCACTGGTGAGGAGAATTCCTGGAAGGGCAGTGAACACCCAAGCTCGTACTGCCTGCCACTCCCTGTCCTCCAGCCTGGCAACAGTCACCCTGCCTGCCTCCTCCTACAGTACAAAAATTAAGTAAACTCTAGCAGCCTGACTACCCACCCATCTTTTTTTTCTTTCTTGGTCAATAATGTTGTGTTGTTTTAGAATTAGATTCTGAGTGAAATAAGTGTTTTTGCTTTTTTGCTCCCATTGTAATTCAATCTAATTCTCATTTAAATCTAAAGTAAATTTGCAAAGGCAAAAGAACAATATTGCCCAGCTAAAATCACTTAGGCCAATGAGCTACTTGGGAAGAACAACAGAGATTACAGATGGGAAGAGACAACAAAAACAACAAAAAGGGACAAAACAAGCTAGTTGCCTGGTATACACCTGATTTCTGCAAATGGCCTCCTCCCAGGAGAAAAAACCTGGCTTCCCAACTGAGACACTGGAACTGGAATTTTGGTTCACCTCCAAAATATTGTATCTTGGGACTTCAAAGGGGCATGAGGAAACTTTTTGGGGTAGCGGGAATGTTTGTCACCTTGATTCTGGTGGCATCTGTGACTGTATTCATTTGTCAAAATCCATAGAACTGTACACATACAAAGAGCAAACTTTATTGAATGTAAGTTATTGAGCGTAAATTTTAAACCTGACTTAAAAAAGAAAATTTAGTGCTTGTAACTTCACAGACCCAAACGCAGCCAATTAGAGTGCAGTCATTTTGCTGTCTTTTATAAAGGTATTGGGATTATTTTTAAAATGCCTTTTTACCTCTGTTCTATTCTGTCTCCCAAGTCTCTTCCAGGAAATAGCATTTCAGATGTTACAAACTTGTGTTCACGATGGAATCCCGGTGAAATGAACATTTATTCTTTCTTTTAAAAATTTAAGTCCAAAGCCAGGGGATAGAGGAGATTTTGAAACTAACATAGTTACACAGATAACTGTCTGAAAACAGGATCTTCCTCTACAGCAATTAATTTATCTAGCATATCTCTGAACAAATTCCTTAGAGTCGTCAAGCTCTAGGATGATAGGAAAATCGCTTATCTTCCCTGTTTCCAGATTCCTTGGCTGTAAAATCTAGGGTGGAGTCGATTAACCCTGCTTGTGCCTGCCCGGATTGCTGGTGCTGCCTGAAGCCCTGTGTCCAGTGATCCTGTCGCCCAAGCCTCCTGTGGACACGGGCCTTAAGGGGCTGGAGAATTCAAGTGGTGACTCCTGACACCTCGTTGCCACCTTGGAATCTTCTACATGACAGCTCCCTGTGGATGTGACCTGTGAGTTTAGTTCTCTTCTGTATCTTTAGCACTTGGCACAGGGAAAATCAGAGGGCATTCAGTAACTAGGGCTACACACTAATGAATG
Source organism: Hippopotamus amphibius kiboko (assembly GCF_030028045.1). Classification (NCBI taxonomy): domain Eukaryota; kingdom Metazoa; phylum Chordata; class Mammalia; order Artiodactyla; family Hippopotamidae; genus Hippopotamus; species Hippopotamus amphibius. The sequence continues at coordinate 99,689,245 of NC_080196.1, forward strand.
AATATACCACATGATTTGTCAGGTCCCTTGCAGTGCTAAAGAACGGAGGACTGGGATTTCCCTTGTGGTCCAGTGGTAAAGAATCCGCCTTCCAATGCTGGGGACTTGGGTTCAGTCCCTGGTGGGGGAACTAAGATCCCACATGCCATGGGGCAACTAAGGCCTCATACCACAACTACTGAGCTTGTGGGCCCCAATGAGAGAGCCACGTGCCACAACTACAGAGAGAAAACCTGCACACCACAACTGGAGAGAAGCCCACATGCCACACTGAAAGATCCCGCCTACCGCAACTAAGACCTGACACAGCCAATAAATAATAATAATAAATTAAATAAATATTTTAAAAGATAATAATAAAATAAAGATCGAAGGACTGAGGTAGTGGGCCTTAAGACAGGCATGTTGTACGCTTAGAGTGGGTCTTCCAGAGACCCTTACGACATAGACGCTTCTCTCCACTGTCTTTCATTGGGTTTCCTTTCTCTAGCCTCAGATTTAGATTGCAATCAAGATAGAAACATCCCCCCCCCGCCCCCGGGCAGTATAAAACACTAGGCTGGTTATAATAATGTTCACATTTCGATGGCCAACAAACACATGAAAAGATGCTCATCATCACTAATCATCAGAGAAATTTAAGTCAAAGCCACAATGAGGTATCACCTCACACCAATCAGAATGGCCATCATCACAAAATCTGGAAACAACAAATGTTGGAGAGGGTGTGGAGAAAAGGGAACTCTCCTGCACTGTTGGTGGGACTGTAAGTTGGTACAGCCACTATGGAAAACAATTTGGAGGTTCCTTAAAAAACTACAAATAGAATTACCATATGATCCAGTCATCGCACTACTGGGCATATACCCAAAGAAAACCATAATCCCAAAAGAAACTTGTACCATCATGTTTATTGCAGCACTATTTACAATAGCCAGGACATGGAAGCAACCGAAATGCCCATCAACAAATGAATGGATACAGAAGATGTGGCATATATATACAATGGAATATTACTCAGCTATAAAAAGGGATGAGATGGAGCTATATGTAATGAGGTGGATAGAACTACAATCTGTCATACAGAGTGAAGTAAGTCAGAAAGAGAAGGACAAATATTGTATGCTAACTCACATATACGGAATCTAAAAATGGTACTGATGAACTCAGTGACCAGAACAAGGATGCAGATACAGAGAATGGACTGGAGAACTCGAGGTATGGGAGGGGGCAGGGGGTGAAGGGGAAGCTAGACGAAGCGAGAGAATAGCACAGACATATATATACTACCAACTGTAAAATAGTCAGTGGGAAGTTGTTGTATAACAAAGGGAGTCCAACTCGAGGATGGAAGATGCCTTAGAGGACTGGGGTGGGGAGGGTGGGGGGGACTCGAGGCGGGGGGAGTCAAGGAAGGGAGGGAATACAGGGATATGTGTATAAAAACAGATGATTGAACCTGGTGTACCTCCCAAAAAATAAAAAAAATAAAAAATAAAAATAATGTTCACATTTCTCTGAATGGAAGCTCCAGGCATTTTGTATTAGGGAGGGTGAAAAATAGTATGGTCTAAGGTCATGGATGGAATGAGGTGAGGGACTGGATTGGGTTCCAGGGAGAGAGAAGTGCAAATCTTCCTGATTTCACAAGTGTGCCCAGGGCCTGCCTTGCCCCAAAATGCCCATCTTGAGTTTAGGGATTCCAAGTCAATCACACTGTCTCGGTTAGTCACAGAGCTCCACCATGCAGGTGAGCAGCTTTGCTTTCATATGTTCAGTGATCTATCTCCAGTGTGCGGTTCCATGACTTTAAAAATATGTTCACCTGTGTAGCCAACCTCCAGTCAAGACATAGAACATACCTGTCACTCCAAGAACTTTTTCACAAGTCTCTTTGCAGTTAATCCTGGACACTGGGCCCCAGATGACCACTGATCAATATAGACTTGGTTCTTCTTTCATAATGTCACATAAATGGAAACACATCTAGCTTGTTTCACACAGCATAATATTTTTGAAACTCAAATAATTGTTCTATGAATCAGCTGTTCATTTCTTTTAATTGATGGGTAATATTTCAGCATGGCTTTTAAGGAAAAAAATGTGCTTTTGATTATTTAAAGTAACCAATTTTATTTATTCTGCTTGATTTTAAATATAGCATTACTTTTTTTTTAATAAAAGGATACTTGTTCATTTATTTATTCAAAAAAATACAAAGAAAGGAGTCCCCTGGTTGCCTAGTGGTTAGGATTCTGGGCTTTCACAGCTGCGGCCCTGGGGTTCATTCCCTGATTGGGGAACTGAGATCCCGCAAGTTGCATGGTACAGCCAAAAAAACAAAAAACAAACAAGATGGTAAAAATTACCTGCAATTCAAACACCTAGAGACAGCCGCTGTGAATATTCTAGTATTCATTCTTGTAGACAACTTGCTATGTGATACGTATATAAACATATGGAGACATGCGTTTTTTTAATAAATGGAGTTACAATATTTATTTTGTCTTATAATCTATTTTCACTCAATAATTTATTGATGGTCAAGTACAGATCTACAATATTCCACCATATGTACGAATCATATTTATTTTATCAGCTGTTTATTTTGGAACAATGGTCGTTTTCAAATTGTCCTTTTAAACTATGAACACTCTCCTATGTGTGTCTTTTTGGCTTTTGTGTGAATAGATCCTTCATAAACTCCCAGTGATAGGATTCCCAGGTCAAACAAAATTAACATGTCACAGGTTGAAACCTATTTGCAAAGTATCTTCTTAAAAGGTTATACCCACTTCTACTCCCTGAAAGAGTGCTCACCTGTTCATTTTTCATATGCTTTTCCTGGGTTTGGGCAGTAGTTTAAATGTTGCCAATAAGTAAAAACAAAACAAAACAAAACAAACCCCTCGTTATGCGTGGGGTTCCCATATGTTTTGTACCTTTTCACTGAATAACTTTCTAATTATTTCTACAAGATGATTAGAAAACTAGTATCTTTTTTGCAGCTCTAGTTTTACACCCTGAAATGGGAACAAATCTCTGCCTGAGTGTGTTTCACAGAAGCCTATTTTTCTCCACTTTTCCCACTGTCCCTGTTTGGCCACTAGAGGGCATAGATACTGCAGAAACGTAACATGCGACACTCCTATGAGTGACAGGAGGCACTGTTAATAATTAGGCTGGTCCGACAGGCCTCCTCTGGGATGGCTGTTAGCACCCCCATATCATAATTAGCACATTAGTGTGGCTGTCTCGCTCTGAGATGTTTGGAATGATAACCAGTGGTGTCTGTGTCTAGATTTGTGACACTTTGGTTATGCTTAGTTATTCTAGTGACCTCAATGGCTCAAAAGAGTATTTTAAAATTGCATGTCACTTGAAGATTAAGTATATTGCATATAACATAAAATCTATGGTTTATGGTCCTTACATCAAATCTAAATTAACATTTTAGTTACCCCAGATTTGCAACCTAAGATACAGAAATTCAGTATAAAAGAAAATCTGTTACGGGAATTCCCTGGCAGTCCAGCGGTTGGGACTCTGCATTCTGACAGCTGAGGGCCCAGGTTCAATCCCTGGTCAGGGAACTAAGATCCCACAAGCTGCATGGTGTGGCCAAAAAAGAAAGAAAATCTGTTCTGATAAGAAAATGTAGACTTGAGGCTTTTAAACCAGTTGCTGGGGCCTTAATTCCTATTTCACTCAGAAGATTGAAGCTATTATATACATATGATGAGCTCTGTCCACTGAAAGGGCTGAAAAGTAAAAAAAACTCAGTAGCAATTTGCAAACTAGGCACCCTGATCTTGTTTTCTAAACACAATAACTTCTCTATTAAAAGACATTAGGGAGCCTTGAAAATACAACTGATTTTTGCCTGAGGCGAAGCACGGGTGAGCCTGGAATATCTTCTTGTGCCGAAAGCAATAAGATGCTCAAAGACCCAAGGGGCTGTGAGAGAGGACACAGCTGAAAGGGATCCCATTGGCCGAATCTGGGACATTTAGAGCATCAAAAGGAATAAGGGCATTAATGGATACTAACATTTAGAGTATTTTTTAAAAAGTCAACGAACAATTAAGTAAGTAGATGACAGGTGGTGGGAGCCAGAGTTCTCACTGTTGGAGGGGAGGTTACAGATAAGCAAGGGGAAGAGGCTAGAATGATCCACGTGGTGATGGGTTAGAGTTGGAGACATCAGTATTAATTCATGTTCAGCGTAACGTAGACACAGAGGATTACACATAGAAATATTTATACATAGATGTAATACACATAGAAATATTTATACATAGATTTATGTGTGCAGGTTAGTATACACACATGTATTTCCTTGCTCTGTCTGCTGAGAGGGTCTAGAAGGAACAACACCCCAGTAGCAGCAAGCATACTTAGCACCCAAATCTTGGTTTCTAATCTCATTCTCCAATTTGAGGAAGCAGGGCTCCTTGGAGAAATGGCTGGCTGTAGGACTCAGACAGAAAATATGCCAGATGAACCAAGAGCATCTTATTGTGCCAGAAAGTAAGAAAGAGTTCAAAACAAGATTTTTAAAACCGAACTAAAAAACCCATGAGGATGGGAGTGTATAAAAGGTCACAGGAAGCAACACAGGAAAGAGGTCCCAGTGGCCAAAGCTGGTCCAATTTTAGCAACAAAGTAAACGAAGCAGTATTGGAATATAACCCAAAGTATAAAATGAATATCCATGAGTCTGTATGGATATAATAAATGATGGAGAACTGTTAAATGATCAACTGAGGCATATTAAAAAACTTCAGAGTTTACTGGAAATAAAATTGATTTGAAGGGAGCAGTACCAAACCGGAAGTGGTTAGGAGGCCTTTTATAGAGAAAAGGAAGAAACAGAGTAAGGAAAATATTGAGTGGCTATAACTTAAAGCCTAATTGGCTGTTGATGATTGGTCATTTTTAGATTTCAGTTTCGTGACTGTGAGGCATTGACAGGCTTAGGTTTGGGTTTGCTGACGTAGGCTGCCACGGCATTGGAGCCTCCTCAGTCTAATGGGCTTCTATTGAATTAATGTAACAGTACATCAATAAACAGTGGAGGAGAGAGAAATCCCCTGAACAGAAGAATTCCAAATAATTTCTGCAGATACTCCACCTTCGAGAGTACATAACTCCCCATTTACTGGTAGTATGTACCTTTACTGTGGTGTGAAGTGTCACATGTTGTCATAACAGCATCACCATTAACAGGAAAATATCCTTATACTCAGAAGATACAAACTGAAGTATTTAGGGGTGAATCGCCATGATTTCTGCAACTTAATTTATGATTTAGAAAGAAAAAGAATGTTTGTGTATGTATTTATATATGTATACATATATACATATATATATATATGAAAAAATGGACAAAGATAAAGAACATTGCCAAAAGGTTAACAATGGGTGAATTAGGTGACAGATATGTTCGTTGCATTAACTCTCTACTCTTCTGGAGATTCTCATTTCCAAAATAAAACGTTGGGAAAAATATATTCCAAAAACATGAAGTATTTTAATGTACACATTTAATAAGTGAATGTTTTTAAAACAAAAGCACAGTATAATACAGTATACTTACAGTAAAATGAGATTTCAGAATCAAACAGTAATTACAGAATCCATAAAAACGATTGGTCCATAGTACCCAGATAGGCTGTGTGGTCTGATAACAGGCCCACGTTTGAAGCTGTATGAGAAACATCTTTTGATACCATGAGACTATCTTAGGGATGGTTCTTTGGAGAGAACATCAAGGATCTTGAGGCCTTTCAGGAGTGTGAAGGCCAAGCCACAGTCCCTCTCGGGGTAGATCTACATCCTGAGGCACTATTGACAAACAAAGATCTCCCCCACCACACCCCTACCCTGGAGCCATTTTCCTCTACCTGGGAAATTCACTCAGTTGAAACATTCCTGCAGGGCAAAGAAGGCCAAGGCAGTGAGGTCCTGTTCAAATTCACAAACATCCCTTTTATGGAGTCTCCTAATCCTTTTGCTTCACTACAGCTTAGTTTACAGAATTAATCAGTTTGAAAGACACAGCAGGAAGGAGTTTGGGCTGGTCCTGTCCAGTGGAGGCTGAAAACAGCCAGAGCTTGCTGGTTCCTGGGGAGAGATCCTTCTCTGGGCTGGCAGAGGTGAAGGGATGGGCAGCTGAGATCTGGGACCCAAGGTAGAGCCATGACACCCGAGTGAGAGGGGGAACCCCAAGGCGAGGGAACCAGAGGAGAAAAGTGAGAAGCGGTTCCCTGACTTCACCTGCCTGACTCTATTCCAAGCCCTGTGGAGAAGAAATGAAACTCTGTGATGGGGATGGAGGAGGGAGACTCCAATTTAGTTCTTGGGGAGGCAGAATTTCCCTCCTCCTTCTTCCCTCTGCTCTCCTACCCCCTGTTGCTCTCCTGATCAACTCTGAAGTGGTCTATCTTACCTCCCGGTGCACTCCTGGGTATCTATCCAAAAAAAAAAAAAAAAAGCAAACACACCAATTCAAAAAGATACACGCACCCCAGTGTTCCTAGCAGCATTATTTACAATTGCCAAGATATGGAAGCAACCTTAGTGTCCATCAACAGCTGAATGGAAAAAGATGTGGTATACATAGACAATGAAATATTACTCAGTTATAAAAAAGAATGAAATGTTGCCATTTGCAACAACATGGATGGACTTGGAAGGCATTATGCTAAGTGAAATAAGTCAGACAGAGAAAGACAAATATGTATATCACGCATATGGGGAATCTAAATAATACAACCAACTAGCAAATATAGTAAAAGAAGAAGCGGACTCACAAATATAGAGAACAAACTAGTGCTTACCCGTGTAGGGGAGAGGCGCGATGTAGGGTGGGAACGTGGGAGGTACAAACTATGGAGGGTAAGACAGGCTGCAAGGATGTATTGTACAACAAGGGGAATACAGCCAATATTTTATGACACCTGTAAATGGAGTGTAACCTTTAAAAATTGTATAAAGGACTTCCCTGGCGGTCCAGTGGTTAAGACTCCGAGCTGCCACCGCAGAGGGTATGGGTTCAATCCCTGGTTGGGGAAGCCCCGCATGACACGAGGTGCAGCCAAAACAAAGAAACAAATAAATAAAGTTGTATAAAAATAACACCCAAAAAGTTTTTAATAAATGAAAATTTTAAAAAATAGTGTTTTAAGTAGACCTCAGACATGACTTCAGGGCAGACTTTGGAATGTATAGTGTTGGGCTGATTTTAGTTCAGCCCTGAGAGAACCCTGACCTAGGAATTAGACCTAGAGTCTGAAATCTGTATCAGTTCCCAAGTAGCCCTGAAACATTGTGCCAAGCACCCCACCCTCTGGGCTTCAATATTCCTGTCTTTAAAAGGAGCAGGCTACCTGTTCTGCCTGCCTCTCAGGGGGCTCATGCAAGAAAGTCCTGTAAAAAAAAAAAAAAAAAAAAAAAGCAGCATATAAACGTAAGCCATTATAAGTGGTATTTGGGATTGGAACTACCCATGATATTAAACTCATAATTGCTGGATTTTCCGGGTTGTTAGCAAGAGCATGTGGTAGGCATAAATGATGGAGAGGAAGGAGGGCAGTGTTCCAGAACGGTAACTGGGTTAGCCGCCTCCCTCGTCACCACAAGGCCTGTGTTATTCTTATTTCTGTTCTCAGCTCTCCGTGCGTCTCTCTGCAAAATAGCAGCATTGGGGGCAATGAAATAATTCTCATCTCACTTTTTCCTGTGTGGTGGGGAAGGCGATCAAATGATTCTCTCCCTAAGCATGTGGTTTAAAAGTCAAACATTTTAAAGTTCTCTTCATCTTTCCCTAAAGCATTTCACCTTCAGCATTGCGTGGGTTTGAACCATGGCTCTAAATTCACACTAATTTATTTTAAAAATGCATTGTGATTTCTAGCCAGATTAGTGTCACTTTAAAACAACTGCTTTGGGAAGCTATACTTCCTGCCTATGAGCTTTACTTTGCTTAAAACACGTCGAAAACTCTTCTGGGGTTGCTTTGAGAATTGATTTACAAGCCACACAAGAAAATCCATCCCATGAGTCTAAACGGGGTTGTAGAGCTGGTGTTACCTAGGTGGACCACCCGCGTTACTCAAAGAATAAACTTTAAGTTGTTTCTGGAAAGCAGAGCTCCAAACAAAGAAAAAAGATTTGACACCCCAGAGGGTATTTAAAGAATAGACCTTGCATTCCGAAAAGTTTCCAGAACTTTCTCAGCAACGACACCATTGAGTGAACCACGAGGACAACCCTCAGACCTGGATGTAAAGGTTTTAGTCTAGCTTCTTTTAAAGTTGGGCTTTTCTGGGAATTCCCTGGTCCAGTGGGTAGGACTCTGCGCTTCCATTGCCAGGAGAGGGGTTCAGTCCCTGGTCAGGGAACTAAGATCCTGTAAGCTGCATGGCATGGCCTTTAAAAGACAAAAAAATGGGGCTTTTAAACTTTATAATTATTAAAATATTTTTTGAAGCACAATCTCAGAACAGCATTGGTGTTTTTTTTATAGCTCACATTAAACCAGTGACAAAATGATTCTGGAACTTGGAGGCAGGTAAACTCTGAGATTAATCAAATTGAAAATGAAAACTTGGGCATTTAGACAGTACATTTTTAACAGTACATTTTCAACAAAAGAAAGGAATCCTGGCTCGGACTTTCCATGAGGGCACTGTGATGATTTTCGGACCCCACTCTCTTATTGAATGGTTCACAGATTTGTTTTTTCTTTTTGTGAGAATCACTTCTTGTTATTTTCTACTATCTGCTGTAGATTCCCGTGGACACGTTTGAGTAGTAGAAATACCACAAGATAAAAATATTTCTTTTATTAACCAGATTTTAGCTGGGGAAGTGATTGTTAACCTGACTTGAATAACCTCCAACCATAGTTCTATGTACTCCTAAAAAGAGCATTAAGCATTTGTTTTGAGATCTTATTACAACCCAATTATTAATTATTTTCTGGGGTTTAGCGCTAGGCATTCTAAACAATTATTTCCATTTACTTTTTAAATGATTTAAGTATAATTAAATGGCATTTCTATGGAAGAGCAAATAAATTGAAGAGAAATTGAATAGTAACAACTGGCCATTAAAAAATGGTTTCAACCTACCATACAGCACAGAGAACTTTACTCAATGTCCTGTAATGACCTATATGGGAAAAAAGTCTGAAAAAGAGTATATATATATGCATAGGTATAACTGAATCACTTTGCTGTACACCTGAAACTAACGCAACACTGTAAATCAACTATACTCCAATAAAAAATAAAAAATTAACTAATTAAAAAAATGGTTTCAAAGGAATGAGAAAATGCTATTTCAAATTGCCTAACCTAAGGTGGAATTTTAAACAACAGATTAAAAAAAAAAGGCAATAATAAAAGACTGAGCAACCAGAAAATCTTTATAATTATACCTCTTCCAAAAAGGCTAAGTGTACATTAAGGCAAGCGTATTTCACTGTATCGAATGAGAGATCTATTTAAGTTCGACCATCCAACCTCAGCCCACCGACTCATGGCATCAAGACAGAGATGGGTGATCTAGTCTGACCTTGATTGCCTTGGGGGGGAAATTTCATCCAGGACAAAGCCTGGCTCTGAAGGTCGGCTTGTTAAAGTACACCATAAAACTTTACTATTCCTTTTGGAGACCTGGCTAAGCCAACCAGATAATAAAGACAGATTTATAAGCCTTGTGCCTGTTGGCACCTCAGTAATTCAGAGTCAAGTAGCTTGGATTGGCTCCCAGATGCTTTATTTGTCTGAGGTATTCTTAGCGGGCCAATCAAAAATAATGAAGGGGCAGGCAGGAAGGCTCTCGTCCGCGCCCCTTGACCACCTGGGCTGTGTCAACTCTCGGCTCTGGTTACAGTGCTCCCATGTCACCAGGTTGCATTTTGAAGTCACATTCGTTCCCTGGGCCCTCCACAAATTCTCCTTGCAGCTCCATAGAACTAGATTTAGTTCTAGACTTAGTGAAAAAGCAATAGATGCAGACACGGCAGCCTGCTTCCCTTCTGGCTAAAGTCAAACAGGAATATTGGTTCAGTTCTTACAAAGTGGAGGGAATTCAGGATGCCAGGCCCTTGAAAGATCCCTCCCTCCCTTCCTCCCTCTTACCCTCCCTTCCTCCTTCCTTCCTTTCCTCCTTCCTCACTGGGGCACCAGGTTTGTCTCTGAAGACGCATTGTACCCATGCCCCAAGTTGAGTTTCTGTCTAATTCCTAAGATGTGGTCCCCTCTTTTGTCTTTAGTACTGGCAATTGAGTCTCCATCTTTCTCTCTGCCTTGGTTGATATAATTAGCATCTGAAATTTCCTTGCTTTGCCTGTGCCAGTCCCCATTCTGAGAGTGGAAGTCCTGCTCCTAACATCTGGATGGTGCCCCTGACACCCAGATGGTGGCCCCACCACCTGCCACACACTCCAGATGTTGCCCACCTGTTCTCTCAGCCTCCTGAATTCTGCCTGTTCCTCTTCAGCTGTCACTCAGCTCTGCTGAGCTCTGCAGATACCTCCGGGTTGGACTGGAGGCTGGCACCTGAGAAGTAGGCAGGGGGCAGACTATGTTGGGTGTGACTGAGAGCACTGGGCACCTTTAACCTGGAGCATGAATGACCAAGCGGAGAGAAGATAACTACTTTCAAAAATCTGAACACTGTCTCTCATCAACTGTGGCCTGTATAATAGCAAGGAGCCTTCTCACTGGTCCTCTCCTCTGGCCTGCCAGCCATCTTCCACAAAACTGCCCCATAATGTGTTGTGACCGTGTTTCTCCCAGATTTAAAGCTTTCATGCTCCCTGGGAGAATTAAGGCCCTCCAAGGCTTGGGTCCTGTTCTCTCTCCATTCTCCCTTCTTTGCAGTCTCCAGCCTAGTGGGGCTATAAACCCAATGACTTGCAATCCCCCCACTGTTCCCACAGGCTCTCTCTTGCCTCCACCACTGGCTCACTCCTCCCCAGTTATAGTTTCATGGTTGGCTACTGTTATGGGTTGAATTCTGTCTCCTCCCACCCCCATTCCCACACACCCCGCCCCCACTAAATATATGTTGGAGTCCTAACCCCTAGTATCTCAGAATGCGACCTTCTTTGGAAATAGGGTCTTTACAGAGATAATCAAGTTAAAATGAAATCATTAGGGTGGACTCTAATCCAATATGACTGTGTCCTTTTAAAAAGGGGAAACTTGGACATAGAAACAGACACACACACATAGGAAGAGCACCATGTGAAGATGAAGACCAGAGATTGGAGTGATGCTTCTAGAAGCCAGGGAACACTAAATATTGCCAGCAAACCACCAGAAGCTAGGGCAGAGGCATGGAACAGATTTTGCCTCACTAGCCTTCCAAAGAAACCACCCCTGTGACAACTTGATCTTGGGCTTCTAGCTTCCAGAAATGTGAGACAATAAATTTCTCTGATTTCAAGACACCAAGTTTCTGTCACCTTGTTATGCAAACTAATAGAGCCCAGCCCCAACCGAGAGCTCCTGGAAGATTCCCCGCCTTTATAAGATGTCACCATCATTGTCTATCCCATCTGCAGCCCCAGATAGCTGCGAAGAATAAAGGTAAATATTGATTAAGCACATGTCACTTGAGGCACTAGGATAATGAACATGAAAGCATTTGAATAAGTATAAACTTACAGAGCATGAGCTATTGTGATATCTTTTACCAGCCAGAGGAAAGAAATGGATGGACGATGTGCATGGGTTAAGAGTTGGGGCAAGTTCTAGCATATTCTTTACAGGACAAGAATTTTCACAGTACTCCCTGTAACAATAATACCCAGAGCGACTGAGCACACACTATGTTTTAAGTGCTTTATGTTTATGGCTTGAATACACAGCTTCCCAATGAGCAGGGACTACTATTATCCCAACTTTGGAGACAAATTAGGATTAAGTGACTGTGCAAGGTTGCAGGGCCATGTCATGGGTGAGCCACAGTCTGAAGCCCTGCCTCTGAGGACACCCTATTAACCACTGCAGCACCCGTTTGATCATGAGGGGCGTGAAGCAGCCTGGTCACCCATCTCTCCTCATTCCTCAGTTGCTGTGTGTCCAACAGTTTTGCTTCTCTAGCAGCTAAGCAACTGTAGATGTGAAGAAACAGGCAACAGTAGCTACTAGATTAGAGGGCTTTTTTTTTTTTTTTTTCGGCCATGTTGCACGACTTGTGGGATCTTAGTTCCCCAACCAGGTATCGAAACAGGGGCCCTGGCAGTGAAAGCACCAAGTCCTAACCACTGGACAACCAGGGAATTCCCTAGATTAGAGCTTTTAAGGGAATCTGTACACATTATTATCAGCTCCTATTACTCATCCAGTCCCTGTGATTGCACACAGTGGGGGAAGCCAATCCCTCTTCCTAGGAGGAAAGGCTTTCCTTAGGTTAAATGCCTTAAAATATGTGCTCTGGTGCAGAAATGATTCTCACCAGGATCGGGGATTTGAGGGTGAGGATCGGGAGCACTCTGGCACCCCTGGACTCCGGCAGAGAAGGGCAGGAAGGAGAGACACACCATTCATTCCAGGGGCCGAGCAAGCAGACCACCACCCCACCCAGTGCTTCTCCGAGGGAGGACCCCAGCCAGCCACGGGGGCTGACCAACACCTCCTGATCGTCCTGCAGACCAAGGGGGGACGTTGAGACGGAGGCAGAATTAGGGGAGCAAGATGGATGCCTCGCACAGTTTCCATGTGTATTTTTCCTGCCTTGGAAGGACTGACTTTGAGTTTCAATGAGGACATGCACATTAGGTATTTTTTCCACTTTACATCGGTACTTGATTGTTCTGACTCTTTCTAGAGCTCTTGGGCAAGAGGCTGGCAGCCCGTGTATCACTTATCCCTTCAACACGGTGCCAAGTCTCTGATACGATGCCATCGCAGCTGCCTATGTGCAGGAAGACAGCCAGCCAAGGCCTTTGTTCTCACCCCATAGGGCTGGGCAGCAACATCAAGGACAGGGAAGCCCCCACTTTCCAGCCCTTTTCGGTCCCACCTGTTTCACTACACCAGGCTTTGGCTTCAGTGGTCATGATTCCAGTCTTACTTTGTCCATCTCTAGTAACTTCAGGGAAGCAGCTTGATACAGTGGATGTTTCCAAGGGCCTTGGAGACAAATGAACCTCCTGGCTCTGCCACTCACAGCTTCGTGGCTTTAGGCAGGTTGCCTAATTTCTCTGAGCAGCTGTCTTTTCCTGTGCGAAAAGAGGATTTTATGTCTCTGTTGCAAGATGGTTGCACTGGCTGGAGGAGGAGATTACGTCTCCACTTCGTTGGAGACCAATCGGTGGTCACCATTATAATCCAGTCATTGGAGAGACCATGTCAGCTCACTGCAATCACATTTCACTCTATCCATTCAAGAAATATTAATACCTTCTCTGTCCCAGGCACAGGGCTAAGCTTGGAGGCTCTAAAGACATGGGCAGGGATCCCTCCCTCAGGAAGTTTAAGTCTCTAGCAGAGAATATGTAACTCGTGTTTACTGGGTTGTAAATCAAGATAGAAAGAGGTGGCTCACTGTTCTAAGCAGATAAACTTGGTTGGTAAACAGCACTTCCAGGTCTGCCTCATGCAGAGACAACATCCGAAAGAGCCCATAATTAGTGACACAGAGCCGCGGAACTGTGCTGGTTATCTCTGGGGTGCCGGCAGACATCTGGCCTAAGTAGTAAAGAAGAACCCGGAGTTCCTCTGGTCCCTGGGGGCACATTCAGCCTGAGCTGGGCCCATGTAATTAGCGCCAGGACCAGGCCTCTCTGGCTATAACCACAGCAGTTACTGGAGATTCTGTTTATGTCTCCCCAGCTGGTGGACCATCACCCTCGCCCCCTCCAAAAATACAGTTAAAAACCTCCTCCTCTCATTGCAAATCGCTGCACCTCCCAGTTAAGCATCCCTTTCCCAATACCCAAAGGAAAGGAATCCACACTTGGCCTTCCTTTTTAGAAAGTTGCAGACCCCCTCAAGGAGGGGAGGGAGCATCCAAGATGGAGGTCTGGTTCTGTCCACAATCGCTGAATAGATGCTCATGGCAGAAAGCTCCAGCCAGCTGGAGGCAACTTACTCTAAACCAGGAGACTTTCTGCATATTCCAAAGGCTCCTGCACCTGCAGAGATCCTTAAGGCAAGTCATCACCATGACAATGACCCACAGCCCTGGGACGTTTGGGCACTGCTGTCTCCTGTATCCGCCTCCAGTTGTATGGGCAGTGTTTTTCCATAGGGCTGACCCTCTGGTAAACAAAGTTTGCATCACAGATGGGATTATTCCCTCACTTCGTGCTTTTCTGAACCAGCCCCGGAAAGGTGTGCGTATCCAGCCAGGGCTTATTGCCTTTATGACACATATCTGAACAAAGGCCAAGGCAAGAGTTAAAAATAAATATGTCAGTAAGTGGAAGAAATTCCAGACTGAAGGCTTGATTGCTAAGAAGTTCTAGGGAAAACACTCAATTTACGAACCATACGCATGAGATTAGGTGGATTAAACACCCTGTCATGGGTTATTTATAAAGTGATTCTGCGGCTACAGAGTTGCTGATGAATCAGAGGAACTTGAGAAACTATTAGTAGACACAGTTCTGATGACTGAATATTGTCGTTAGAAAAGGAAATGGGAGTTTGGAGTACGTGTGCAGGCTGAAAAACAGAATTAAACATTGCTGAGATTCTGAAATGATAGAAAATAGCCTAAAATGGTTACATGACACAAAAGTTCCCGGATTAAAAGTTATAAAGCGTGATAGTGGGTTTCTGCTTTTGATGTGAGAAATGCCTACTTGGGGAACGGTCCAAGTTTAACAGACATTAGGTCTCCTTGGTATACACTGACAGTCCAAAAAAGAGTTCTTTCCATCCTCAGGCATACGGATGCTCACAGTTTCCTCCTCTGCCCCTTCCAGGGTCCCGAGTTGTTACCCCAGCAGCCTCCAACCTAGTGGCCCGGGTATTGAGTAATTCAGGGTCAGACAAGTGCCCTTAAGTGGGGCCAGTGTTTTCCCTACAGGCACAGACTTAGTTCCCCCAGAGTTTACGACCTTCTCCTCGGTGGTTTATAACACAGACTATGCCATGATGTTGTTCTCTCACACCCATGGCGTAAGGAAGATGCCTTTCACCCAAGTTGCTTTAGGTTGAAGTAGAACTTTGCAGAGTGTTTCCAGAAGCTTACACCCTGTCAATGCCATGCAGCAGGTGATTGTGCTTTCCTGCCAGATCCCTTCTGCCTGTTTTCCCTCTCATCCCTTCACGCTTATCTTTCTTCCCCTTGACTTAACCTCATCTTTAGATAAGACTGATCACAGTTCAGTGCCACAGAAAAAAATGGTAGGTGGAATAGCATCAACAAAGGGAAGATGTGTATGTGCTCCACTTATAAGGGCAGGCAGTTTCAACCACACTTTCTAATGATACATGATTTGATGAGGTCACGCTTCGCTTGTGAGGCGGTGATCACGAGCTTTCTCAGGAAGGTGGCAGGCAGCAGTGCTGTGGTTACCTGACTCTGTTCAGCATCTATTATGTGAACTACGAGTCGTATTTCCCAGGTTCAGGAACGAGGAAAAAGTCCTCACCTATGACCATTGTACTCCAGTTCATTTGCGGATGCTGGTTGTACTGGTGTTTGGCTTTGTTTGAAAGCAGAGATGCCTCGAAACTCAGTAATCTTGAAGGTGAATGGACACACGCTGATTGCCAGGGCGAACATTTCCAATCATCCTCCTGTAACAATCAGGAAACCTTAAATGAAAGTGTTATTAGCAGGCTCATAACAAACACTGCAGCAAATGATGACAAAGGTCGAACAGGGAGACTTTATCTAGCATTCATGTCTTGAGACTCTGTACATGCAGCAAAGTGTAAGGAGGAATTATTTCCTGGTATGGCTGCCAGATCGAGATAACGTGCAGATATCCATGGAAATGTGTACAGCAAGATGGGAAGATCTACGTGCCAAGATCTTAATGAAGCATAGAAGTAGAAATGGTGATGTCACACATAGATTGGTGTGGATGTAAGATGGGCAGGATTACAAATCAGAGCTTCCCGCCCCCCCACCACCCCCCCGTAAGGTACCTTGTTTACTTTTAAAGTTAATTATTATTGAAGTATAATTGAGATTGGGATTGACACATATACCCATAAACAAATCCAGGGCTCTGAAATAGGGAGATGTAAAATCACAAGAACTGAGCGTTATAGGCAAGGTATAGAAGTCATTCGTTTTCTGTGTTGGTAAGTGAACTGCACTGGTCTGTGATTGCTGGGGTAGCTGTGGGAAGAGATGGGTGTAATTTGGAGCCCAAAAACCTAGGACTCCAGAGCTCTGGTTTAAGAGAAAAAAAAAAAAGCACGTTTCTGTTCTATTGCACAGTGTGTTATGTACTGAATTCTCTGTTCTCGCCCATGCATCACGTGGGTAAACCAAAGCGGAGACAAAATACATCATTTTGTGTAAGATGGTCTTCCCCATGAGCGTCCTATGGAGAATTAGAGGCTCAGTGAGCCCCTAGGACCTGGGCATCCCCTCCCTTCCCTTTTAGCCACTCTTCTCCTCCATCAGTTTCCCTCATGGCCCTTTGTGGGCGAGCCCCAGACTCAGCACCTGAGCCACCATCAATACGCGACTGTTAGCATGAGAATGAGTCATGCTTTGTGGGGCCTTGTTGTTGGGGAGGAGTGTGCTTTGTCCTGGCATTTACCATAAACTGTTTGGAAAGTTTTCTTTACCCTCCTTCCCAGACGCCGCCTCCACTATGGTATTTACCTCCGGTCAACAACTCTGTTTGCACAATCTGAGGCTTCAGCCCTATCACACGCAGTTTAAAATACAATCCGAAACATTTGCAATATACATAAGAGAAAACAAAGTCATATCTTTCACATTCCTTTTCTGAATTGTGTTGTAAATGTGTAAGAAAATATAAAGAACTCTTGCAAATCAATTTAAAAAAAAAAAGTGAAGCCCAACAGAAAAATATAGCAAGGACATAACCAGTTTTAGGAGAAAAAACAAAAATCGTAAGTGAACATATCTTAAAAGATGGCTTCATGAAAAATAAAGTGTGAAGTAAAATAATAGGGAAATATTTTGTTCTTTTTAAATTGACAAATATTAAAACGAAAGGTGATATGCAATGTGGTCAAAGGCTGTTAAAACATATTTTTATTCACTGCTGGTGGGAATGTAAATAGTTATAACCTTTCTGGATGGCAGTTTATGTCAAATTGTTTTCCTCTGGGGAGAAAACGAAAGAAGTAACTGCATGGATGACCTCAGTGAGGTAAAAGAAAATACTGGTAGAAAATAGTGGAAAATATTTTTATAATTGATGGGGTAGGGCATGCTTAGAATAGAACCAATGCGAAAATCCATAAAGGGAAAGATAGCCAAATCTAAGTACCTAAAAAGATGAAAACTCTATATGCAAAAATATATCATTAAGTTAAGCACAAACATCAAAGTGGAGAAAATTTCCAGGGCGTGTATGAGTGAAAAATGTTTGGTGAGATTTGCGTTCTCAAATGCTGTTAGAGGGAATATACATATAAATGCCATTATATATTTCTGCAGAGTAGTATACGAAAAAATAAAATGTCCTTGATTCCACAATTTCACTGAGAATGATCTGTACAGAGATATGTGTAGAAGAAGCTAAGATACCAATATTTAAGGATGTTCCCTGCAGCATGTGTATAGCAGCAAAATACTGAAAACCAACAAAATGTCCATCACTAGTATATTGGTGATGTATTTATTTGTTTGTTTGTTTATTGGCCACGCCACACAGCTTGCGGGATCTTAGTTCCCCAGCTAGGGATTGAACCCAGGCCCTCGGCAGTGAAAGCACGGAGTCCTAACCACTGGACTGCCAGGGAATTCCCAGTAGACTTGTTATTTTTTTAAATAAATTTTTATTTATTTATTTATTTATTTATTGGCTGTGTTGGGTACTCTTCGTTGTAGTGCTTGGGCTTCTCATTGCGGTGGCTTCTCTTGTTGTGGAGCACTGGCTCTAGGCAGGCAGGCTTCAGTAGTTGCAGCAGGTGGGCTCAGTAGCTGTGGCTCAAGGGCTCTAGAGTGCAAACTCAGTAGTTGTGGCACTCGGGCTTAGTTGCTCTGCGGCACGTGGGATCTTCCCAAATAAGGGATAGAACCTGTATCCCTTGCACTGGCAGGAGGATTCTCAACCACTGCGCCACCAGGGAAATCCCAGTAGACTGGTTATTAATGACGGCAGGTACTATTATTTATGTCAGTTACCTAATGAGAGAGATATGTGGAAAAGATGTTAAGATATATCACTAAGTGTGAGAAGATTACAGAATGGGAAATGTGCTATGATTTATTCTAAATATATACGTGCACATATGCTTGTTTATTTATATGAAAAAAAGTCTAGAAAGTTATCCACTAAAAATAATGAATTATCTCTGGTTGAATGAGGTAATAGGGAATTTGCTTCTCAATTCTAATCTTTCTAAGCTTTTGAAAATTTTAAAATAAGCAGACATAGATTACTTATACAATGAGAAAAAATGTATTTATATTTAACAGAAAAAAAGGAGGGTAGATGGATTTAGCCTTTTTTCCATTCTTTACACTATTTTTTATTTTTATTGCACCCAACAACATGGCAACATGATGAACACAGCAAATGGTTTTACTCAAATTTCTCTTAGAAAAGAAAAATACTGTAATTAAAGGTCACAAATGAGAGGAGAAAATACATGCCACATCACCTGTTGGGGTTGCATGCATGTGAGAGTTTTTGATTTATATCTTATTCATCTTTTATTATATATTTTCATTTTCTAAAAACCAACATTGCTGTTGAAGACAGAACATGCACTTTCAAGTAAAAGAGAGTATGTTGAAATATAAAGGAATTTCACTGCTATAGAAATAGGTGAAAAAAATCCCAGTTGTACTGAGGCTGCTGTGTGATGTGGGGAGTGGATGAGAAAATGAATATGTAAACCAAGAGAAGGCCCCCAGGGCAAATTTTGATGAAGATGTTTGCTGCCTTGAAAATTGCCTTTGTTATAACTTGAAGACTGAGAGTTCCTTTTCAAAACCTTCTTGACTATGCAGATGAGAAATCTGATACTCAAGGAGAGTAAACAAGGGTCAGATATTATAAGTTTATTTATTTATTAAGGTATTATTTCCCCTGAAATCCAGAAACAGGAGGTGACCTACCCAAGATTGCATAGAGTTAGAAACAGAGCTGGGATTGGAACCCTAGACTCCCATTGCTAAGCTTGTTTCCCTTCACTATTTTATGAAATGACTTTGGTGCTGAATTCTATTCCTCTTTGAAACTTGCTGTTCTTAAGTATTGCTGTTCACTCTTTTCTTGTTTCTTTTAAAAACCTAATGAGTTATATACATTTTAGCAACTGTTTCTAAAATTTGTAAATAATATAAAGATTTATTTCTCTTGAAGTGTTTTTGAGAACTTCTTTTTGATGTTACACCATTTAAAAAATCTAGAATTATTCAGAATTTGACCTTGAATAGTCAATCATGCCGCTTCTTGCTATTTCTTTCAATGCTGCTGTTAGGATTAAAATATAGTTTAAGAGACTTAAATAAGTCACGTCCAGCTGGGAGATCCTAATATTGAGCCTATGATATTGGGCCTTCACAATAAAAACTTTGGTTTTCACCATGAACCCTTTCAAAAAAGTAAAGAAAAATTTAAATTGATGTATAGTTTGATGTACGATGTTTTGTTAGTTTCAGGTGTACAGCAAAGTGATTCAGTTTTATATATATATATATAAAATGTATATATGCATATTCTTTTTCAGATTCCTTTCCATTATATATTCCATTATAATATATATATTCCATTTCATTCCATTATGCTATATATTGAATATTATATATATTATATTCTCTTCCATTATTACAAGATATTAACTATAGTTTCCTGTGCTATATAATAGGTCCTTGTTGTTTACTTTATGTATAGTAGTGTAGCTATTAATCCCCAAATTAATTTATCCCCCTCCCTTTTCCCCTTTGGTAACCAGAAATTTGTTTTCTATGTCTGTGAGTCTATTTCTGTTTTGTAAACAAGTTCATTTATATCATTTTTTTAGATTCCACATATAAGTGGTATATATTTGTCTTTTTCTGTATGACTTACTCCACTTAGTGTGATAATCTCTAGGTCCATCCCTGTTGCTGCAAATGGCATTATTTCATTCTTTATTATAGCTGAGTAGTATTCCATTGTGTGTGTATACATATATGTGTGTATATATATGTACCACATCTTTATCCATCTATCTGCTGATGGACACTTAGGTTTCTTCGGTGTCTTGGCTATTGTAAATAGTGCTGTTATGAACATTGGAATTGCATGTATCTTTTTGAATTAGAGATTTCATTTTTTCCAGTTATATGCCCAGGAGTGGGATTGATGGATCATATGGTAACTCTATTTTTAGTTTTTTAACGAAACTCCATACGGTTCTCCATAGTTCATAGGTTAAAAACAAACAAACAAACAAACAAACAGGCACAAATTTTCAAGTTTCTTCTTTGCATCTAGGTAGAGCAGGAAATGACTGTATCTGATGTTGCTCTGAAAGCAACCAGGCCCAACCCTTATATTTACACAAACATGTAGAAATGAGTATTTCCAGGCATTATAGAACCTTTAATCTGCTAGAATGAGAGTTCAGATTTTGCTCCAAGATTCTGCCCTACACAAAGAATCCTGGAAAACAGTGAGAAAAAGCCTAGAAAACTTCCAAACTAAAGAAAGCAGATGAGGCCACAAGAAATCTTCCTATTCCAATCACTTCACTGTTCTCTGAGATAAATCCTTTTAGGACAAAATTCCAAGTGGATATGACTCCATTAGAAAGTATGACAGCCTATTTATTACAAAGCCTACCTGCATTGAAGGCTGAATAAACAACAAGCAACTGATATCTGAAATATAAGTACAATAAATCCTTTTACTTTTATAAAGTTATTTTAAGGTTCACAAAGTGGCTTTATGCATATTTGGTCATTTGAGCAATCAAAGGAGAAATTACATTATGTTGATATAATTGATATTTGTAATAATTTCAAATCACCTGGACTTAACCTTCCTTGGTGGAATTCATAAGATGCTAATTGAACCACCATCAAGGACTTTCACCTGGCCTGAATTTCAAAATTAAAAACTCATGTTTGAATCCCAATTCTGTCCCACTTTACTAGCTACGTAGCTAAGGTCAGTTTTCACATCTTGTAAAATTGAAACAACATTTGTTCTACACAGTGACAGTGGCAATTAAATAAGATACTACACAACATTTACACCCATTTAATATTATCTAATCCGTTTACATTCTCCTAGTTATCTAGGAGCCTGTGGGTTTAAAAAACAAAAACGGGAGACTTACTTGCTGAATAACATTATAGAACTGAAAATCTGTGACTTAAAAACAAAAACAAACCCTCAGCTAGAAATAGCACCTCAGAAAGATTCCCCTCCCACTGGAAAGTGACATCAGAAACCACAGACACAAAGAATCTTCTCAAAATATGGGAACCAATGAAGGGTATGGGTGACTCGAGAAATCTCAAGGACTGTCTTCTATGCAAGTCCTCACTTCTCAGGCCCAATTGGTCAGAATTTTGTGCTCCAGTCCCCAAAGTTCTTTTCAGGAAGTAGAGTGTCCTTCAGTTCCATCAGAAATACCTGACATATTATATATACCGGTTATGATGTGGTAAAAAAAAAAATGTAAGCAGAGAAATCATAGAGACAGCATATTCAAGTTTCTTGATTTGTTCTAAAGTAAAAGCACACTTTTTTTTCGGGGGGGGAAGGGGCTTTTTTCTCTTCCTCTTTTACATAGATGGATATCCAAGGAACTAAGAATTGATTACTTCCTTTTTTTTACGTAGGAGATCTTACCCAAGTAAGAAACCATTCGATTACACAAACATTCCTAGTCCTTCCAGATGTCATTTTTCTTTTTATATTATTTTAAAACATATTGTTATATATTGTGTTTGGTTAGAAATATATTGATTTCTTTACAATTATTTTTAAGCTCTTGAGACGGCATAGCAATTTGTATATTTCCTCTTCTCATGTACAAGATATTCCTTAATTCAGAAATTAGAAATCATTGCCTTTCATAGTTATTTCTATTTGCCCTGGCTGTTGCACCTCTGTGTGTGTGTGTGTTTGTGTGTGTGTGTGTGTGTGTGTGTGTGTGTGTGTGTGTGTTGCAGTGTGTCAGTAGAATGAACTTGGGCATTGTAACCAAATTGTCATGTAAACCCATGAGTTCTGTCCAGAATCAAATTAGAACCCTTTTATCATGATGTGGTGCTTTCAGTTATAAGATGAATGTTTGGCGTATCTAAGGTACAGATGGTGATTATGGTTAACAATACTGTGTTATATACTTGATAGTTGCAAAGAGAATAGATCTGGAAATGTTCTCACCACAAAAAAGAAAAGCTAATTATGTGAGGTGACAGACACTGTTAGGTAACACAATGGGGGTAATAATTTGGATACATTTGTAAGTGTATCAAATCAAAACGTTTGTACACCTTGAACTTACATACTATTATATTTCAACTATATCACAATAAAGGTGGGGGGTGGGGTGGGGGAAGAATTATGTGCTCCTGAGATTGGAAGTTTATGAAAAGAATCCTGGTGAGATGGAAAACACATCTCTTATCTTCCAAAGAAATACAGAGTCAATGAAGAGACCAACAGGATGGGCTACAGATTGGGCTGCAGAAGCCCAGGGATGGAAGAGATTGAAATAAGGTCAAAATAGGCTCCGGGACTCAGGTTCAAGTGCCTGTTCTAGGCTATAAATAAGGCTCGGGCATTCTTTCAGGGTGTCTGCTGAGAATTCAACGAACATTCCATCCCCCTAAATTACATGGGAAGGTAATCCCCAAATTTGGGTATTTTGAAAAGATATTACTTTTTAAAGTATTATCTTTCAGGCTGGAGAAGAATTTGAATTAGGTATAGAAATGTTTAAGACAATCAAATCTTCAGGATTAACATTTGGGGAGGAGGTTGTATGTGTTTAATATTCTACTTACTTGTGTTTAAGAAATTATGATGTGCAAAAATCTTTGGCCTATAGGTTATTCTATGTAGTTAGTCTTTAAGAAAATTAGGCATAAGTTTATTTATTTATTTAGTGTTTATGTATTTACTTCGTTGCATGGGGTCTTAGTTGCAGCAGATGGGCTCCTTAGTTGTGGCATGTACGTAGGATCTAGTTCCCTGACCAGGGATCAAACCCAGGCCCCCTGCATTGCGGAGGCAGTCTTAACCATTGCACCACCAGGGAAGACCCTGAGCATAAGTTTAACCGGGAGTTACTAGGCCAGCCCCTCCCCACTGGAATCCTGAACAGCTTACTCTCCAAAGCTCCTTTTCCCTATCTCTGCCTTCCTCCTTAAGTACAAAAGTAATCTAAACAGTGCATCCTTAACTTGTTTAAGATCTAGTCAAAGGGGAGCCACTACAAGACAATACAATGGTGGTTATTTTAAATGTGTGTCCATTGATGCCCCAAAGTCAACAAAAAGCCAGCTCAGAGCATCCTTCACCCTCTCCCCCAAATACCCAATTAATCAGCACTGCTCCTTCACAGAGATAAATAACATTAAACATCCTGTTTACTTACTTATTTGACAAAAGCTCTTAAAGCATTTAGAATTTGTCTACCATGTGTGAATGTTGTTAGGACTGGGAGCAAATTATGCTTCCTCTGTCTTCCAAAAATATGACAAAAATAAAACCCAAATCTTCCTTTTATCAATAAGCCCAAACAAAGCAAACAAGAAAAGGATGAGAAAATACAGTTTTTACACATCCCAACAGGTGTCAGAGGTTTTGTTTTGTTTTCAAATTGCTAAGTGCATGGAAATCAGTGCACTTTCTTGTTTCCAGCTGCTCTGTAAATGCCTGACCTTGGCCTGTTATGGGCACAGAAATACCTCTAAATTCTCTCAGATTGCATGGTACTAGTTTAAAAAAAACAGTGAGTGAGGCTAGCTGTCCTTCTCAGACTTTAAGGTACATACGAATCCCCTGGAGATATTACAATGCAGATTCTGACTCAGTAGGTCTGGAAGGGGCCTGAGGAGTCTGCATTTCTAGTTCCCAGGAGATGCAGGTGTTCTTGGTCCCCGATCTCATATTGAGTAGCAGTGATGGTAGCCGTGAGTTAGATTGATCTAGAACTGGAAAGTTTAGTTTTGCTCTGGAGGCAAAAATGTGTAAGGCAAACTCCTCCAAGAAAGATAAGTTTGTTTTATGTGTGTGTGGCATTTTCCTTTCTTAGAAAATATTGGGGGAGGGTGTATTTTTTCACAAGTCATATTGATACTGATGGGTATCTCTTATATCTGAAAATTTACCCCCTTTTCTTGGATCTTTGTCTTTCAGTGTATTAATGGTGATGGCACTGGAAATTGCCCAGATCTCCTGAAGTTTGGGACCTATGAAAAAAAGAAAACAGTTCTGTGACTGAGGTGGGAGCCAGCACATTTTGGCTTAGTGGCTATATATTTAAATAAACTCCTCTGGTAATAAACCTTTAGGGCAGGGAGGCTGAGTTTGGAGGCTGAGATGAAAGAGAACACTGGCTGAAGAAACAATGACCAAAGTCATTCAATCAGTCACTCAATCGTCACTTCAGTGTGGGTGACGGGGATGCAGGTGCCCAGCACGGCCTGACAGCCACATCCCTTGGGGTTAGTTATGACCCAGGCATCAGAGAGGGCCACCTCGAAGCCCAGCTGCCAGGAGGAAAATGATAGCCAAAGGAAAAAACAAGGGTGGGGCCCCTGTGAATAGACAAAACCTACCCTCACTTTCATCAGGAGCTGGGATCAGCTGGACCGATCACGGAGCCCTGGGCTAGGGCTCTGGAGGACTCAGATTAGAAAGAGAGACAGTGTGTGTGTACGGATAGCGGTGGGGAGGGGGACCACCGCTGCTACAAATTTTTTTTATAACTACTGGATCAAAACAACTCAAGAGAAGGCTGTGGACAGAGCCATCCAGGGCAAGTTCCACATTTTGCCACAGAAACCAATATTGTTATTCCTACCGAATGCTTCCTCTGTCTGTCCTTCTGAGCCAACCTTTGTTCCTGTCGCTCAGACATTGATGGTCCTGGTTAGGACACTTCGCGTTCCAGAAGGATAACATGATGAATAACTGTAGGCTTGGCAAGAGATGATTTACCACCTCACATGCAAAGCTGCAGCGCCAGCCCATCAGATAGAACGCCACACTTGGAAACCAAAAGTAGAAATCTGGGCTTCCTGGAGACCAGACCCCGCTGGGACCACACGGGACTTCAGAGGGGCCGCTGCCTTCCTGGTAGGGGGGAAGGGCGGGAATGATTTTTAAAATCCTGGCCCTTTTGACGTCTGAGTTGAAATCAGGAGAAGGGAAGAAGCTGAAGCTGAGAAAAGCAGGAACTCTGAGGGCAGCTGAGTCATAAGGGCAGACTTTCAGGTTAGGCTGTCCTCTGTGCAAAATTCTCTCTCTCCAATCAATTCCGCTGTTTTCACTTATCATGCTGCCTGATAACCTAAAACTAGAGATTAACATGGAGCATTATCTGCTGAAAATGCAGCCCTCCCTGGGAATGGTAGTAAGCCATTAGCCACTCACAGGTTGTTGTGAATTAGATTAATTTAGGGAGTGGGAATTAGAATGGAGAAAATTTAGAGAGCAGGTAATCAGCCCAAGCCTTTATTTTACACACGAGGAAACCGTGGTCCTGAGAGAGGACGCTTCTTGTTCAAGAACACAGAAGGTCAATGGCAGAGTGAAGTTACAGCTACTGCTCTTGGTCTACGGGATCGGACAGCCTGTGTTCCCCCGGGCACAAGTTAAGGCTGATTTATTTAAAATAGTCATCTGTTGAGCATGTCCTCCGTGCCAGGTGCAGGAAGAAGAGCTGGAGACACAGTGGATGTGGCCTTCACCTCACTGAAATTATAGTCTAATCTGGGAGACTGATAAATAAATACAAATACCGCCACCCAGGAAATTAAGCAACTACAGTTTCTGACGTCATAAGGAAGGAAGCAAGGAATGGTGATCAAGAGGGAAAGCTCTTTCAGGTTAGGTGGCAAAGAAGGTCTTGGGGCATTTCAGGTGGGATCTGGAGGGTAAAGGCAATCACCCTCCAGAGTCTAGGGCACGTACCAATAAGGGCTAAAGTTCTGAACAAAGGAAGAGCTGCATGGGATCTGGAAACAGAGAGAGAGGGCCAAGATGCTTGGATGTTCGGCTTTGAAGATCTGGGTTCAAACCACAACCCCGTTACCTACCAGCTTTGTGCCTACACACCTCAGCCCCGGGATTGGGGTTGAGGTGGTAAGACCGATGTCTTCATCTTGATGGCTGCCGAGATGAGAACTCACGCTCACACTTCACTTGACTTCTACTTTGGATACTCACTGCTGTTTCCTACACTATACGGTGACATTTTCCATTTCTGAGGGATATAAAGTTATCTTTTAGGCTCACACTTCTTGGTTCTAATATTTTAATATGGCTACCTCTGTGGCTGCCTTTCAAGATCCTGGCAGGTTTGTCAATCACGTATCAGATCTTTATTTCACTGTTCTGTTACTTCGTTGGACTGAAGAAGATACCAATTCACCTGGACATGGATTTTAATATCACATTTGGCTCTGTATTTTCATTTCTGCTGCCACTGACGAATGCTAGCCTCTGTGAATTTCTTAAAGCACCACTTAGAGATTGAACAAAAAGAATACCATCTAGCGAACACTGAAGATGCTTGAATCAAAATTTCTATTCTTGTTGCATCACTTCCTTGTGAGTCCCATTAGCATGGCTCCTAACACACCCCCCCCCCCCCATTCAGTGTTTATTTATAGTTTGAACTATAACATTCGGACAGAAAAGAGTGTGATACACTTTTACAAATGGAACACACCCACACAAAAAGCACCCAGATCAAGAAATGGAAGCTCATCAACACCTCAGAAACCCTTCCATGGCTTTGTAGTCACTAACTCCTCCCCGTGTAATCACTCTCAGGACTCCTAACAGCACAGACTCCTTGCGCCTCCTTTTGAGCTTTTTATAGATGAGAGCATACACTCTGTACTCTTGTACCTGACCTGCTTCACTCCATATTGTCATACTGACCCATGTTTCGTCGCCTGGATGGTCGTAGATCATTTACTTTGGGTACTGAACAGGATTCCACGGTGGGAGTAGACTGCAATGTACTTATCCTTTCTACTGTTGTCTTTGCATATTTTTGAGCAATTAATATGAATACACACCGCTCAAGCCCCTTTCCACCAACAGCTCATTCTCTTTCTAAGAAGCACACAGTTATTGATTTCTTGTGAGATCACTTTTGAAAAATTTTTTGCAACTGCCACGTTGTATTCATGTTACAATTACAGCTTTATAACCACATTCTAACTGATGAACTGCTGTCCTAACAATACTAGTCAATCATATATGTCCATTACTTCACAGTTTATATCATATATGTTTTAAAATCTACTGTCTCACCTATTTAATCTTCTCCCAAACTTATGAAGTAGGTACAGGGTTAGGACTAGCATTTAACAGATGGGCTACCTGGACCCCAGGGAAGTCCTTTGCCTAAAGAAGATGCTAGGTTTTAAGTGGCAGAGAGGATTTCTGACTCTCAAACTTGAAGTTGTTCCTGCACTCAGGAATCAAAGTGAATATCTGACAGCAGCGATGTGAAAACTGACAGAATCTGTATCAGGGCTTCCCTGCCTCCCCTTGGCCACAGCTCCCGACGGCCCGCTTT
Organism: Hippopotamus amphibius kiboko; assembly: GCF_030028045.1. Classification (NCBI taxonomy): domain Eukaryota; kingdom Metazoa; phylum Chordata; class Mammalia; order Artiodactyla; family Hippopotamidae; genus Hippopotamus; species Hippopotamus amphibius. The sequence goes on from NC_080196.1 coordinate 99,717,147, forward strand.
AGCTCCACCTCCAAGAGTTCTTGGGGCCTGGAAAGGAGACGGCGAGACTCTTGGTTTCCGATCCCACGCTCCTTTCCCGCCAGAATTTTATTTAGTCACATAAATTTGGATATTTGCTCTTGCATGTTTCCCAAGAGACAGATCAAAAAAAAAAAAAAAAAAAGTCACCTGCCAATGAACCCACGACTCCCTCCGCCCCCACCCCGCAGCCTGCTCTGTGCTTGTTGAGGTCTAAGGCTCAGAAAGTGATTCATTTCCTCTTTTTCTTTTAGTTTCCTTTCTCTGCCTGTTACCTTTTTCCTTTCTCTGAAGAACTCAGCAGAGTGATCTTGTTTATAATCGCCTAATGCTGGATGGAGTTTGGCCTCTCATCCTTAGGCTGGAGTTTTCCCAGGTGGGGCTTCTGTGTTTGGGGTGAGGCACATGCCCATTTTGAATGGGGACTTTCAGGGTGGAAGGGCTGGCACTTTCTTGCTCTGCCCTCCTCATTCTGGGAATGCTGGTGGGGGGAGGCAGGTGGAGAAGGAGCCAGTCCCTTGTCCTGAGCCTTCCTGATAGGAGCCCCCCCCCCCCACCAAGTAGCTGATTTGCCTGTATTATTCAATTTCATACTCAAAAAAACCCCACAAAACCCTATAAGGGAGGTAGCTGTACCATTCTCCCTTCCCCAAATAAGAAACCTAGGCTCAGAGAAGTGAAGTACCTTGTTTAAATTCACATATCAAGCAAATAGTGAAGCCGGCAGACAAATAAAATGGAAAAAAAAAAAGGCATAAAAGAACGTCATACAAAATTCCCCCGTTAACCTGACTTGTGTCCATATAGTGTAATTCTTTGAGACTTAGATCATTATGTCCGATCACGAACTATTGTTGAGGAAGATAAAGCTGATTATTCTAACATTTCAACCACCACCCCAAATCAGACAGATTTAAAAAAAATCCCCTGGGGGTTTTGATGAAGATGAGGATGAACACTGGCTCTGGGTAACAGAAGCAGCTAAGAGAGTCAGGAGGAAAAGTAGCAATGGGGGTTGGGGGGGGGTCCTGGCCTTGGAGTGTGTGCAGCTCTATTTTAGGAGACCCATAAATCAGTGATCTATTGTACCAGTGAGCCAAAGAAAATGGGATACAGACCTGTTTGCATGGACAATAGAGAGATATCTACAAATTCTTCAGCAAAGGAATGAATGTCAAGGAATTGGTGTTTTATAGGCAGAAGGGTGAAGGGGCTCCACTGGCAGAGAAGGACAGGCATCCAGGTAGAAGACTTTTGCAATAAAGTCGGAGTGAAATCACACGTCTTTAGGCAGAGGAATTTGAGGAGCAAGGTTAAACCTAAAGGTCACTTTGAAGGAAGATGTGCTAGGATTGATGACAGCTTGAATACAAGGGATAAAGAAGAGGTGAGAAGTCAAGTGCTGATTGTGGTTTCCAGTGCTCTAGTCTGGGAGGATGGAATAATTATGATTTGGGTTTCCGCAAAGGTGGGCTTGAAAGGACGGATACCTGACTTCCAAGGGTGCTATAAAACTTTCTCGAAAGCTTTACTCCAGCCATCCCTGGGCCTTACATCATACCTAGGAGATGGGGAGGGGGAGGGAGAGGTGTGCTAGAATCAGATCTGTCCCTCCACACATTCAAAAAAGAGGGATCTAAGGAAGGGCCAGTGCTGTGGTGCTTCTGTCACCCCTGCTGCAGACCCTGGATCAGACCCTGGTCTGAACTCAGCCTTTGTTCTTCAAGAATTCTGTTGTCTTCTGACCTTGTACATAGTGTTATTTTATTGACCCAAAGCTTTACATTTCTAGGAAGTCAAATGTGTCCTTGGAATTTTGTACTCACAGGTCAATCCAGTTCTAAGATGATGGAAATATTCACTCATGATTGCTTCAAGTACTTTTTAATGTATCCAATATTTATATTTAAACCTGTGAATCCTTTGGAGTTTTTTTTTTAATTTTTATTTACTTATTTATTTATTTGGCTGTGTTGAGTCTTTGTTGCTGCACATAGGCTTTCTGTAGTTGTGGTGAGCGGGGGCTATTCTTTGTTGCAGTGCGTGGCCTTCTCATTGTGGCTTCTCTTGCTGCGGAGCACAGGCTCTAGGCCCATGGGCTTCAGTAGTTGTGGCGCACAGGCTTAGTCCCTCCGTGGCACATGGGATCTTCCTGGACCAGGGATCGAACCCACTTCCCCTGCATTGGCAGTCAGATTCTCAACTACTGTGCCACCAGGGAAGTTCCTGGAGTGTGTTTTTTATACAGACAATGAGATAGGAATCAGACATTAATTATCTTTTTCATGCATGTATAGTCAATCATCTGAAAACTGTTTATGGAGTAATCTACCTTGTTTCCATTGAATTGAAATATCACCTCCATCGTATACCTTATTCTCACCTGTTCTGAGGCCTGTATCTTTAACTCTTTGCTCTGTTCAACTATTTGTCTTCATACTTTTGTCTTTACATCTACTTTATAATATTTTAATAAATGAAAGGGCTAGTTCTCAATTTGTTACATTCCTCAAGAAACCTCCCTGGGAATTTAATTGGAATTGTAGGGCATTCATAGAGCCATTGGGCAGAGTCTTCTCATCCAGGAAGAATTCTTCCTTCAAGTCCTTCAGGACACAACCAGGATTCTTCATTTAGATTTTGCATATGCCTGGGGGAGTGGATTTATGATAATTTTTGTTTGCATTATAGATGGAAAGTATTTTTTAAAACATTGTATTTTCTATGTAGTTATTTTTGGACTATCAGAAGGCTATTTTAGCATACGGATGTGGTATCTAACCTGAAATCTCTTGTGATTTCTAATGGCTCTTCCTTCTCTTTGTCCTGCTAAGAACATCAGGGTGGTGGGGCTACTGGTGTCACTCCGGCCACCTCTCTATCACATTTTCTCTCCCCCCCAACACACATTCCCATCTGTCCTCTTTTCCACATGGATAGCTGGAGGGGGGAGGCGCATCTCCTCCTGGGCACTGCCCTCTCCCATGCCGCTCTCCGATCTGGGAGTAAGAGCAAATGAAGAAACGCTCACTCGCTTGTGAACAGATGAAAGAGGGCCAGGTGTGGAGAGGAGGAAGACCAGGGAGGAGTCCTGGTGTGGCCCAGGTGCAGGAGGGACGGACTGGCCCAGAATGCGGAGAGCAAGGAAGAGCATCCAGGGGTGTCCAGGATGACTTTGTGTAGATTGGCTGTGAAGGTGCCATGGAGGGAGGGGCGCAGGATGGGTCCTGGATCTCCTGCTTGAACATCTGGAGGGGGTCTTGGGAATGGCACTGGGCATGGAGACTTCAAATCTGGAGGTTGAGTGGATGCTCTAAGTGTTCACTTTTGAAGCATACAAATTTGAAGTTTGGGAACGTGTAGGTGGATGTGGGGAGATTCCACACTGAAGTTTGGAATGTGGGTGGTGTAGGGATGAAATTTCTGAGAATGGGCTGTGAGAATGCTGGAAATCATGTAGGAGAGGAAGGAGTCAGTTGAGCTTGCAATGGTCTCTGCTCCAGGAGGGGGACCCAGGAGGGTGGAGAGAGGCAAGAGGAACAGTAGGAGGCTTGGGACAATGCTAATTCCCAAGGGTGCTTATTCTAGCCTCTGCCTCTGAGCTTCTAAACTTTTAAATATTAAGGTTTATTGCTTTTTGTTTGTTTGTTTGTTTTTGACCGCACAGTGTGGCTTGCAGGATCTTAGTTCTCTGACTAGGGATTGAACCCAAGCCCCCTGCAGTGGAAGCGCGGAGTCCTAACCATTGGACTACCAAGGAATTCCCTAGAGGTTTATTGTTAAAGAGAAATACTTTTATAGTGGGAGAAAAAGAGGCAGAATTTAAATGTCCAGTGTTTGTGATCTCTTCTGATTATGGTCAACCTTTCTTATCAATCAATGACTGTGATGAACTAGGTGTAGAGTAAAGAGGTTTGGATTACCACGGCTACTAGTTTACTTAGCACCGTGAATTTAGGCAAACAACTTAACCTCCTTCAGCTTTGGTGTTCTCATCTGCTCTGTGCTTAGCACCGTGGGTCCAGGCACTGGGGATAGTTGGAGAACAAGCCTGTAAGGTCTGAGCTCACATGGAGTTTGACTTCCAAAGGGGAAGTCAGTCAGCTAAACACAGTTGATTTCATGGTTGATAGTCCCTTGGAGGGTAGGGATGGGTAATTTTAGACAGGACAGTCCGGGGGTGCTTTCTGAGAATACAGCATTTGTTCTGAGACTTGAATAGCCAGAAGGATCTGGACAAGGAACGATCAGGAGGAAGTATTCTAGGTAGAGTCCAGGGCAAGGGCAAAGGCTCAGAAGCAGGAAGCAAACTGGGAGAGTTTGAGGAAGAAGGCCATGGGAGTCCCAGTCAGAAGAACCGGAGCCCCACTAATGAGAATCCACGCCTGACAGTTCTGTATCAGTGATACTCAATCCACATTGTGGGTGCTGTTGGATTAAATTAGGCACAAATGAGGGTAATTAAGAACTCAGCCTCCCTCGTTTTCCAAGTCTACGCAGCGTGAAGTTTCATCCCCTACCAGAGGAAGCAACTATTGATTACCCACACAGCTGGATAACAATTCTGCTTGCACTAGTGATGCTCAAAGCTTCTGGGTACTCGCAGCTTCTGGGTGCTCAACACATCTTCTAATTCACTGTTGCCCTCCTCTTACTGATTGTGTCTTTGTTTTGCCTCTTCTGCCTCTTTTGCATCATGAGTACCATGCGTTTCAGCTCTGCCTCTGTCCCATTTACAGGGTATAAGCTCTGGGTCAGTTGTGTGTATTATTATTGTTTTTATCCTTTTTTCCAAAGCCTATTTATCCTGGAGGTCCAAGTTTCTTGTCTCCTGTTGATACACAAGAGGTCTTTTTCTTTTTCTTTTCCTAAGTAAATTGTTTAAATTGTGAACTATGACACTAAACCAGAAAAGTATACAAAATACAAATTATTTTCATTTAGCTGTCTTGTAAGAATATTTTCATGTCACATAATTGCATAATAAATTATAATCCATTTTCAATTATTTGCTGCTAATTCATACATATTTTATTTTTTTCACTAGAGTGTAAGCTACTTGAGGTCAAATATCTTTTCTCAAGTGTCTTTTCATCCTCTCCGTTAGTGTACCAACATTATCTTAGAAGTTTGTTAAAATGTGTATTTCCAGGCTAGGGCCTCACAGATTGTGATTCAGTAGCCTGAGGTCAGGCAGGTCTGCATTTTAAATAAGCTCATCAACTGAGCTTGTATTTGCACAAGAGTACACTTGGACAATCATTGCTTTCTAACTCTTACACAAGACTGAATTACCTTCTAGTAGTTACTCGGTGACAACATAAAAATCATTTTTTTGATCATCAGATATTCTGTGTTTTAATAAACACAGCATTTACTAATAGCTTCTTCAATGAAATGCTCTAAACTAGTTGGATTTACTTGCTCGTTGAAAATCAATAATTCAGCTAATAAATAACAGGTAGTCCTGACCTATTTCCATCGTTCTGCTGATACTTGTTGAACCGTTCCACTGCCTATTTCTTGCAGATTAGAAAAGTACAAACATGATTGATGATCATTATCTGTGATAATCCAAAAAAACAAAAACAAAACCAAAACAAAAAACACCAAAAAAAAAAAAAAAACCTCAAAAGCCCCAGGAAAGAATTAGTAAACAAAGGAGAATAAAATAAAGAATAGAAAACTTAGGAAATGAAAAAAGTTTTTTCCTCTGTTTTCCACATTTTATAATGTGCTTATAAGTTGCACTAACAGAAATTATATTTACTTTTAAGTGCCATCAAAGCATTTCTTGAAATCTTGTTTGGCTTTGTGAGTGGGAACCCTAGAGATGGGGGGGTGGATGGGGGAATGGGGTCACACCACAATCTTCAACTAAGAATGTGTGGTGGGGTACTCTTACTTTCTGTGGCTGACGGATGTTCTAAACCTGTTCCCTCAGAAATCATTTTATTTCTTATCTATATTGCTTTTGACCTTTATTTAAGGCTGCTTCAAATCCATTGTCAAGTTTACTAAGGTCCTTTTGGTTTGTAAATGTGCAAATTGCAAATGAGATGAAAAAATGTATATATAGAACTTTTTGGTTTTTTTAAGGCAGTTGATAAAGGGCGTTGTCAGGGGTTGAACTGTGTTCTCTCAAAAAGATATGCTGAAGTCCTAATCCTCCATTTCCCCTTCTCCCTCCAACCTGGGAGTGTGACTTCATTTGGAAATAGTGTCTTTGCAAATGTAAAATTAGGTTATACTAGATTGGGGTGAGCCCTAATCCAATAATTGATGTTTAAATTTGGACACAGACACACAGGGCAGAAAGCCATGTAAAGACAGAGGCAGAGATGGGGGTGATATATCTACAGGGCAAAGATTGCCAAGGGCTGCTGGCAACCACCAGTAGTTAGAAGAGGCTACGAGGGCTCCCCTAGAGCCTTCGGAGAGAGCACAGCGCTGTGGACACCAAATTTGATTTCAAACTTCTAGCCTCCAGAATTGTGTGGGAATACATTTCTATTGTTTTAAACCACTCAGTTCTCTTATGGCAGCCCTAGGAAACTAACATAGGTGAAAATGTCAATTACATTTATGCTGACAAATATTGTCTTGCTCTAATAGAACTTGGTCCTATCCTAGTCAAGAAGTACGGGATGGGACTTCCCTGGTGGCCCAGTGGTTAAGAATCCACCTGCCAGTGCAGGGGACATGGGTTTGAGCCCTGGGCCGGAAGATCCCACATGCTGTGGAGCAACTAAGCCCATGCGCCACAACTACTGAGCCTGCACTCTACAGTCTGTGAGCCACAACTACTGAACCTGAGTGCTGCAACTACCGAAGCCTGCACACCTAGTGTTTAAGAATCCGCCTGCCAATGCAGGGGACATGGGTTCAATCCCTGGTCCAGGAAGATACCACATGTTGCAGAGCAACTAAGCCCGTGCACCACAACTACTGAGCCTACGTGCTGCAACTACTGAAGCACGCACGCCTAGAACCCATGCTCCACAACAAGGGAAGCCACCGCAATGAGAAGCTGGAGCACCACAGTGAAGAGTAGCCTCCTCTTGCCACAACTAGAGAAAGCCCATGCACAGCAACAAAGACCCAATGCAGCCAATAAAAATAAATAATAAATTAATTAATTAATGAAAAGAAAAGAAGTATGGGAATTTTAGTAAAGACAGGGTTGAATCAGGGACTGTCTTTGCTGACATTACCATCTTGTATGAGAATTGCCGTAATGTAAATCTTGAAAAGTCAGATTGTCTCTGGTCTTAGCTTGATTAATCTAGTCAGGCTGCAGCCAGAGTGAACTTTCTAGAATTTGATCATACCACCACGTGCTTAAAACCTTCCGTGGTGTCTCCATTGTCCCTGCGATAATTCACAATCATACTTTTTCCTTTTTGCCTCACTGCTTGGCCAACTCCTATTTATGCCTTGGGTCTCTATGGAGGTGCATTTCCGGCTTAATTGCTCTCCCAGGTGGTCCCACAGTTGGCCTTAATTTCCCTGGCACACCGCTGTTGTACACCTTTTTTTTTTTTCCAGCTGTGTTGGGTCTTCGTTGCCTCGCGCAGGCTTTCTCTAGTTGTGGTGCGTGGGGGCTCCTTTTCGTTTTAGTGCGCAGGCTTCTCATGGTGGTGCTTCTCTTGTTGCGGAGCATGGGTTCTAGGCACTAGGGCTTCAGTAGTTGCAGCATGCGGGCTCAGTAGTTGTGGCACATGGGCTTAGCTGCTCTGCAGCATGTGGGATCTTCCCAGACCAGATATCAAACCCGTGTCCCCTGTGTTGGCAGATGATTCTTAACCACTCTGCCACCAGGGAAGTCCCTGATGCACATCTTTTTGCACCTGCCTGTGTACTTACCTGTATCATCCTCTAGACATTCTCCTCAAAGTGATATCCATAGACCAGAAGCATCAGCATCACGAGAGTTTAAGATGCAGAATCTCAAGCCCAGCCAGATCTCCACAATCAGATGTGCACTTGAACAAGATACTCAAGTGATTCTTACATACATCGAATTTACAGGGTACTGGTCTCTTTGAGGTCGATTCCACCGGGGTAGGAAGCATCTTCTCCCCAGAACCCAGCATGGTGTCTGTCTTAAAATAGAGGCTGAAATGATCAATGTGTCAGGCTGATTTCGTGTTAACAAACATGCTGTAAAGGAAAAAAACCAGTGCTCTTTTATCAGAATAAACAGCCTACACATTTAGCCTATACATATAGCCTATAGCCTATACATTTTGTCACAGGCTTCCTTTAAATTCCCCCTCATTCATCTCTCATATCCTAATTTCCTGTCAAATCTTATTTTCTGCATGAAATAGATGAATGACTATTCTATTAGTGATCATTTTGTTTTGATATGTTTTTAGTAATTTTTTAACATTCTAAGTGACCACACAGGCATGGCCAGATTTGCACTGTCATTTTTGAACTTGTCTGTGAAAACTAAAACCTGGTAACAGTTTTAAAAATTGTCTTCACTAGTCCTTTTTTAAAAAACAGATAATAGAGGATTCTAATGCTTCAGGGCTAAATCATTATTTTGTCATTCTCTGGGTCCAAATAGTTAAAAAAAAGCCTTTTCACACACAGCTTCTAATTCTCTTAATAGAATGTTAAATCTGAAAAAGAGTTTATGGACCATCTCAAATTCAAAATCTTAACAAGTCCTCCATAAACGGCTGATTTGATCCATCTCTGAAGCCCACATCCCCCTCTTCTTTCCTCCCTTTTCCTTCCAGCGAGTTAAATTTGCAATTCCCTAAAAGTCACAACTTGCCTAAGGTTTGTATCAAGTATGGGTCACGTGGCCAATGACCTTTTGTAATGATAATGTTAGAAGTCAAGATTGACACACCCTTTGTAGGTAAACAAGGTATGATTTGTTTTTCTTTTGTTGAATGTATATATTGCATTTCAGGGTGCATGGTTTGATGAGAAGTTTCATAATTTATTCAATCAGGAAGATTAATGGTATTCCTTAAGTATTAAGTCAGTCAAAATGAGCCTTCTTGACAGCGGTTTTGGAACACCGGGTTCAAGATAACAGCTTTCGAGGCAACATCTCTGCCGGGCTTCCTGTGTTATGTGGTGATAACTCCTGAAATTTGTCCACTTTTATCTCTATGTGTTTACCACACTCAAAACTAAGTTGTTTAAATTCAAGAGTTGGTCTGTTCCACGCTTATAGCATTGTCGATATTTCTGCAGGACCAAGCTACAAATAAATACCTGCAGCTTTGTGTTGACTGAGTGATTTAAGGTAAATAAACAAGTTCAAATGCCTAGTGGGGCCAGATAATGTAAATGAGAAAAACAAACAGCAGGGAGTGTGGCCAACCAAAGACCTCCGCCCCACTTGTCCCGAAGTGCAGTCGCTACATCCACACTTCGAGCCGGCTCCGCACTTTTGGAAAACGAATCTTGGGTTGTCGAGACCTAATGATTTTCCAAAGGACGCCAGAAATCCGCGCTTTTAATGCAATCTCTCAGTTTTTAAATGTTGATAACCAATTCTAATTTTCACAAGACCAGTACTGTGAACCAAACCAAAAACTCTAGGAAGCCACGCAGCTCTAAGTAACCAATGTGCAACCTCTACATTATAAAGCGCAGATAATAAAAGAACACTCATTTTCTGAGAAATGTGATTCCTTGGAAGGCCACAAAGAGTAAGAGGTCTTGCTCAATATGGGCCTGCCTGGGTTCGGATCCTGCCACTGCTCTCTGCATATGTGAGCTTGCACAACTCAATCTCTAAAAACCTCAGCTTTCGCACTTGTAAAGCGGCCACGACGGTAAGAATGTCTGCTTGGTCGGGTTGTTCTGAGGACAGAATGAGAATGTGTCTGAGGAAGCCCTCAGCACAAAGCCCTCAGTATCTGTTGCCTAGCCCAAATGACTCCTTCTCTTGATAATAGTGGAAATATTCAAGGACCGGCCAGCCAAACATCCGGCAAATAACTTCATATTCCAAATGCCTCATTCCTCCCTCCGCAAGAGCATCTGAAAGTTGTCTACACGATGACCTACTATTTTGTGTGTGTGTTACTAAACATCCGAAACGAGCAGAGACCTACCCGGGGGAATATGCTCTACTCTTAAAATCACAGCCCTCACTCGGGAGGAGAACGAGCCGTTTCCCCCATGCACTTTCCTTCTCCCCCGTCCACTTCCCTTTTCCAAATCCAAAGAGGGTTTGCCCGCTTGCTCCCGGGTTTCAATTCTCAGTTAAATTCCTAAGTTTCAGTTTCAATATGGTACTTTTCTCACTTGCCTTCTGGCATCATCTGTATTGTTATTAAGTATTCTCTTCACTTCGTTTCCCCGTTACGTCCCGCACTCTCCGTGTCTGAAACCTGTCCTTTTCCGAACTCTTTCCCGGGTTTGTTTACAGAAGTCTCTGATTGCCCGTTTACGATAGGGACGAAGCTCCAGGCCTCTCGGTCCCCAACTTTCCCGCTAGGAGAACCCTTCCCCGCCCGCGACTCCTGGACCCCGCCACGCCTGCAGCTGACACGTTGGTCAAGGAAGTGATTTAGGGGCTGGGCCGGGCCCCCCCCGCCGAGCTCCGCGCGCCCCCCGCCGCGGATCGGCGCCGCCGCGGGTCGCCAGCGGGTCCCTGCAGGTCGCGCGGCGCGGGATTCCCCGCGGGCCCCGCCCGGACGCGAGCCCCGCCCCCTCACCCCCCGCCGGCGGCGCGGTGGCCCGCGGGGGCGGGGACAGGGGCGGGCCTGGCGTCAGGTTTCGCTACGTCACCGGGAAGTCCCCATAGGATCCAAGCGCGGGCAACCTCGGGCGCGCATTCGGCCGGCTTTGCCCGAGGCGCCCGTTGTGGCGACTCCCGCTCCGTCTCGACCGCCCGTCAGTCCCGTGCGCATCCCGTGTCCTGCAGACCCGACGTGCTCGGATTCTGCAGCACAGTTCTCGATTTTGCGGCTTGCAGAGATGCCTGGAAGGAGGGCTCGTAAGAGCTCTCAGCAGAGCCCTACGCGGGCCCCGGCAGGTAGGGAGCATCTGGGGCCCGCGGAGATCCTGGCCGGGGCGGGGGCCGGGGTCGAGGTCTTGGTCCTGGGCAGGGTCAGCCTGTCCGCTCAGAGTCTCAAAGTCGGACCCAGTTTGCGCCCTTCCACGTGCTTTAGGGGAGCCTCCAGGAAGTTCTTCGGGGTTTTAACCCCGCATCGTGGAGACGGCGAAGGAGGGAGCCCGATTTGGGATTGGGATGCAGCTGCATTTGAGCGGATGCCAAAAGCCGCTTCTCCTTCCATCCCCACTTGCCCTGCCCCGGGGCCACGGGGAAAAGTGCAAGTATGGGCTACAGCCACGCGGAGAAAGTCATCGTCACGGCAGGTGGGGCCGAGAGAGGCTCCAGGAGCCCCCTGGCCTCCCAGCGTTTGCTGAGACAGGCCCTCTTCCTCCGGAGTCCAGGATCTTTTGAGGGCTCTGCTCTGTGTGACCATGTGTGTGACCACTCTTTCCATCCCCAACACCAACAAAAGCTGTAATAACGCTTGATGCTATCTCAGCTTTTCCACAAAGGACTGATGGAGGGTTATGGAGGCCCCGCAAGGACCACCGAGGTCAGGAGCCTAGACAGTCTTGCTTCTTTGTTAGAAGTATAACATTTTAACAGTCCTTATTAGTTACAGAAATGAGATAGGAGAAGTACAGGAATTGATCCGCAGTGTTTTTTAATCCATCCATTCATGTAGCCCCATCAAATCACTTCAGGGAAGGCAAGTAAGACTGTGGGCTGGAAATCCGTGTAAGTCATACTGCTGTTACATCAGACGGTAATAGGCCCCTTTTAAACTTAGCGGAATTTTATAGAGCTCCTGGGGCTTGCAGAGGAAGCGGTGCATTGCCAATGTGGCCGTGGCTAAGTTGACACCAGGCTGCTCTCTCTGGCTCTTGCTGGGGAGGGAAAAAGCTTTGTCAACCTTTTGTGATGTCCAAGAGTTCTGGCCGTGTTGCCAAAAACTGCATAACCTTCACGATCCAACTTAGTCCCCATTAATAAAGGACAGCAGAAACGTCCCTCTTAAACTTGATTAGATAGTAAGACATAAAAAAACTGAGATATAAGTGACATATAACATTGTATTAGTTTTAGGTGTTAAAAGGGTTATAATAATTCAAATAAATTATAATCAATTGTTATAATGATTAGATATATATTATTGTGACATGATTACCATAATGTTAACACCCATCACCACACAGTTACATTTTTTAATTAATACGTTTATAGATGTAACAAGAAAGATTAAGGAAGCAAGTAGGTGCTGTTTTCTGCTTTTTTTCTTTTCTTTTTTTGTGAAAGGGATAATTTTTCCTCTTACAATTCAGGGCTTCTAAAATGGTAGGCTGAATGATAATTGTTTCTTTTAGGATTGTATGTTAATATGCCCCACTCACTGAAGAGAACCCGTCTTAGTAAATACTTCTCCAAATGCCTGACCCTGTAGCCTATAAAGAAAAGCATCTTATGGGATTTATTAGGTCTCGGTAGGCATTATGAATTTTTTTTTTTTTAGGAATTATGAAAATTTAACCCAGCTGATGTAAAAAGAGAAATTGGTTAAAATGCAGGTTTAAAAATCCACTTTAGTATATAGTTACAGTTTTCATTTATTTTGAGTCTAAATAGGGTATTTGCAGGGTCTGTTTACAAAATAAATCAGATTTTAATTTATAGTCATAATGATTTTTAGTGATTGTAATCATGATGTTGAAGTGTACCCAAAAGAAGCTGGATTGCCCTTTGAAATATCTAAGAAAATTGTAATTATGGATCAGTATAAGTGTGGTGTTAACTTCATTTACTTTAAAAGTTTACTTAGAAATTAGGTCGTAAACATTACTTTCCTCTAATATTCAGTTTATTACAATATCTTAATCTTAAAAAATAGTAAACATGAATTAAACATTGTTTTGTGCTTCACTCATTTCCATAGAGGCAATGGATTGGTACAGATTTGGAAGAATTTGATTTAGAGTAAGATGTAAATTTTAAATTGTTTTAGAAAATGTGAACTTAATTTTGGGATAAGATTTTATGAGTCTTTCATGAGAAAATTTCAAAGAGTTGTTTAAATGAGGATAATACATTTAGATTCACCTGCTATAAGGGTATATTCTGAACTATGAATTATTGCCATTTGCAAAATAAATTGTACTCGAAAATAACATAAAAGAGTTTAGAATCTTTTATTTCCCTAACCAATCTTAAATGAGAAAGAAAAGGATGACATAAAAAGACAGAAAGAAAGAAAGAGTGAAAGGGATGACATCACCTGCGGCTGGCAAAGGCTTACTCACTCTTTGTGGTGTATGACATAAATGTCTATATTTGAAAGTAAGATAACACTTGCCTTATCCAGGATGCTTTAAAAAAAAAAAAAGATCACAAAGTAACTATCTTTATTCTTGCCTTAATTTTTGTTACTTTATGAGTCACCACGTGTTTGTGTATGTGTGTGTGTGTGTATGTAAGTAGCCTTTCTCACATTCAGAAAACAAGTGTACGCAAAGTTAAAGTTAAAATAATGGTTCATGGGATAAACACTCAGCTTGCCCCTGGAGTGGGCATATGAACTCTTGCTGGTTGCAGGTTGCAGTGTTGTCAGTGTAACTTTGATGTTTTGCTTTTCTCTTCAGATCCCGAAGTCGAGTGTGCCATTCAGTTCAGGAGGATTGGAGACAAACTGAATTTTCGGCAGAAACTTCTGAATCTGATATCCAAACTCTTCCGCTCAGGAACCTGACTTCAGAAGCTTCCGAATGAGGAGAGGAGACTCCTTTCAAACAGAAGAGTCCCTGGTAGATGCAAATTTCATCAGTTAGAAGAGAGATTGCCTTGTAATGGAGAAGAATGTGGAGGAGCTCTCACTTGCTTTCAGATGCCCTTGGAAATGAAGATGGAGACGTCAAAAATGAATTGCTGTTGGAGGTTTTCCAGAAGTTGTCATTTGGGATGTGAAAACATTAAAAAACCACTTCGTTTATTTTAGAACAAGAATGGAAGAGCTTTGAAAATAGGGAATTAACATTTTTGTTTTGCTTAGAGGCTTGTTCTAGTATTTTTGCTGAAGGTTGCTACCCGGTGTAAGAGGAGATGACAAATGACTAGACTATGGGAAGGGGCCAAGAAACACAACATGTTCAATGTTTGTTTCTGCTTCGGGATGACAACTCCAGAACAATGTATACTCTTTGGTTTATATATATTATCTTGTTAAAAGTGAAAATCTTTCCTGAGAACACTGAATGTCATAGTGAATGTTGATTTCATAGGTCACTACAAAATATGAACTAATCTGACAGTTTCTTTTGACTCAAAATGTATTGTTTCTGTTCAGATGACCTTTCATTAAATGCGTTCCTGTGGGCCTTAACTGGGAAGTTATATGCTTTGAAAAATATTGAAGTATTACTTGGTGCCAGTGAAATTCTTGCAGGTTGAATATTAACAGATAAAGAAATGGGGATTTTTGCATAACCAGGAATAATGAAAAAAAGTGACAGATTTTTTTTTTTACTGCTATAATTAAAACTTAGTAAAACAAATATTCTAATGTAACTGTTGGCAAGAAAATGAATGTTTCTAAAGAAGTTTCTAAACTCTGTAAAATGTCCTTTCATACTAGTCAGTGTGCATTGTATAAGAGTGATCTTTTAAGAGAAATTGAGCATGTTTTCATAATTGGGATATATATATTTTAAAGGAACAGAATGCTTATCTAGAATGAAAATTGCATTTACATACACATACATATCTTCATCTGAAGAGATATATATATGGCATTAAAGTAATATGTAGTTTTTGAAAAAGTTTCATGAATTCTATTGTTTTTTTATTATTAAAAGGCCAGGCTACCAACAAAGTCCCCAAATATATAAAAAAGAAACAATACCGTCATGATTAAATTTCAGCAGGAATAATCTTATTTATTTTACCTATTTATAATTAAAATATTTTTTGTTTGGTTTGAAACTGTACATTAAAATTGCATTCTGAGCTTTTGTTTCAAATTTCATAACTACTTGAACTCTTTCAGTAAGAATGTTTTAATATAGGCTGTAGTCACTTTAGATGAAAAATTACCTCAGCATTGGTTTTGCTTCAGTATTATTACTTAAAGCTATTAGTTTATTTAGTTGCAAAGATTTTTTTTTTTGCGGGGGTGGGGGTGGGGGCAGTGTGTCTTCCTAGAGGCAGGTGTTTTGCCATGTGGATATTTATGGTCTGAAACTGTATTTATACATATATATAGATATAAAATTTGATACTGTAGCTATAAACTATTAAAAATGACCACCAATCTTTTCTGTGTGTTTATTTTTTCATCACATAAGCTACTGAGTATTCATTATGAAACCAAAATATTTTAACTGGTTTCCATCAGCAGTTTCTTTTTGACCAATCCATCTCCTCTGTTCCAGTCCTGTGGTGGGAGTGGGGAGGACAGGGGAATTTGACGTGATTTCTGCTGTCAAGGGACTTACACTTTAATTGGGAAAGGAAGTAGTGAAAAATAGGAAATTAATGCCAGGCATAGGTCTTGAGTGATGCTGCATGCCTTAGATTGATGCCTGGAGAGTGATTTACTTAAAGTAGCCTACAGAGGTTTGTGATCTAATTAGAGGTATGGTGAGGCTGCGTCCTTGGCTGATGCTGGGTCTGTCTGCTGGACAAGGGGAGCTTCTGTGCAGTATAGGTCACCTCACGCTTTTCCCTTCCTCTGCCGCAGCCCCGAGCAGCAAGTATTGCTTCATCTGAAGCTAGTCATGTGCAGAAGTAGGTGTGACGCAAGTGGCTTTCCTGTTTGAGTGTGAGAACTCAAAAGATACCCCTAATTTGTAACCTTGATCTAAGAGCCACAACTCCAACGCATCCCTGCCCTCTGAGTCTGCTGAAGTCCTGGGATATAAATTGCCTCCCTTAGATGGAGAAGAGCCACGGGAGGAAGGCGTCGACAGCTACAGAACTGGAGGAGAAGGGGAGCTTGGCTTCATAAAGAGTGGGGTCAATGTGTGATTTGATGTGAAGGTCACTGGAAGAGGAACTTTTGTCCGTGGCCGTGTCCCTAAGCCTCTTTGCATAACCAGACTTGTACCACTGGTGTTAATTAGTTTTGCTAAAAGTACCCTTGATGCTCTTTTATATAAGGAGTCACACAGGAAGGCTCAGCCATGGTTCACAATCTTCAGGTATGAGAATTATTTTCTGAGAACTCTATTTTAATGTCAAAAAACTCCCAAGAAGTCCACATAATTATATCTATTGACTGACGAATAGCTACTATGAATTAAAATAGTTTGATTTGCACTTCTATTTAAAAGAAAACCTCAATAGTCTATGTTTGAATAACATCTATATCCATCATCTATCATGTATCTGTGAATGAAGCAAGTTGTTCTTCAGTAAAGATGCTGGACCCTGTAATTTGGGGTTTTTAATCCCTTGCAATAACTCTGCCCATATATGTACAGAACACTGGGCAGGAACAGCATAAATGGTGAGAATCCTGTCAAACTCCTCAAACCTTTGTCAGAGGGAGAGATGCTCCAGGAGATAACTGACACCTTGAGAGGAGACTGGTGACCGGGAGTGATGAGGTGCAAAGGGTACCCCACTTTGGAACGCTGGAGCTGGACTCTCAGGGCAAAATCATTACTGAGCTGTGTGACCCTGAGTGAGGCAGCCCGTCCGAGCCAGAATTATTCCTCTGAAACCAAGAGACCCAGATCTTCAAAGTCCCTTGTGGTGTGAAACAGAAAATGGGGTGACAAAGGGGTCTGAGGAAGGTCTTCCATCACACTCCCAGTCCTACTAGCCCCCCTCATTTCAGACAGTATTAAGAGAGAACTGGGGCTTCCTTGGTGGTGCAATGGTTAAGAATCCACCTACCAATGCAGGGAACACGGGTTCAAGCCCTGGTCCGGAAGATCCCACATGCTGAGGAGAAACTAAGCCCATGCGCCTAGAGCCCTTGCTCTGTGACAAGAGAACCTGCCTCAATGAGAAGCCGGCGCACCAAAACAAAGAGTAGCCCCCGCTCACTGCAGCTAGAGAGAGCCCGTGCACAGCAACGAAGATCCAATGCAGCCAATAAAATAAAAAATAAAGAATAGATAAATAAATAAAATTAAATTAAGAGAAAACTTAAGGGTTTGCAAAAAGAAGTAAAAGAGTGGATTTAAAAAGCCAACCCCCCCCCCGCCAAAAAAAACCCAAAACAAAAAACCAACTATGATCCAGATTCTTCTCCCAAATATTGATTCTAAGTCCTGGAGGAAGTTGTGCAGGAACTTCTTGGGCTCGTAAGTATTTTCTGGAAAATGAGAATACCTGTGCATTCTGGCTTCCCTGATGGTGGTGTTGCTCTGTCAGGGCTGCTTCTTATATAAGGCTGAAAATAGCTGGGGTCACCTGACAGAACACACCTGGCTGTGTAATCACTTAAGTATTCTTATGTAACAGGTCATGGTTCAAGAGTGAAATCTTTTTCAATCAGTCCAGGAACTAACTGGAGCTTTTCTTTTAAGGACTTTCAGAAATTGCTTTAACAAATTCAGTCAAAACACCCACCTACTGTCTTCTTCCAAATCAGCTATTTTTTTTAAAAACTTTTATTGAGGTACAGTTAACATACAATAAACTGCATATATTTAGAGTGTACAATTTGATATTTTTTTTCTTATTAGTAATGTATATATGGCAATCCCAATCTCCCAACTCATTCCCCCGCAGCCAAATCGGCTATTTTTTAGAACACTAGAAAAGTCAAAAAATGGATGAGAGTTACAGGTTTGGGACTCCTTTACTTAGAAGTCGGGGTCCCAGACTGCTTCCTGCAGGCCTCTTTACTCTGTGATTGCAAACTGCACATGCACCGGAGCCTGGACTTGGGTTTGGGTTGAAAACAGAATAAACAGAATAACCCCTTGATATTTCTAGTGTTTTAGAAAAAGGCTTCTCTCCTTTTTGTCATGCTCTCTCCCTAATGGTCTCTGACAAAGCTTCTGAGGTTTGTTCATTTCCAGCTTCACATCTTCACCCAGCTATTTTCAAAACCACAAAGTTCTCTGCCCACAATTGAAATTGGCTTCTGACTTTGGAATCAGTCAATTGTTTTTACCACCTACTCTTGGGGGAACACTGGATAAATTACTCGATCTCTAATTTCTTAGAAAATGGTGTAAAATGCACCTATTTGAAACAATCTTGAGAATCAAATGAGGTGAGAAAGTGCCTGACTTCCGGCTCAGTCACACTCTGTGAATGTCCTTAACTTCACCTTCAAAATGGGGGGTTAGATATTGGCTTCTTTACCGTGCTATGGAAGATCTTGCCCAAGTAAGATTATTAGACTAAAATGAAACCTTTTTAAAGAAGACGGTAGGGCAGTGGTGGAGCTGGAGAGGAAGTGGCAGTTTTTCCCTAGATGAGGCCATCTGCTTTTAATCTGTAACCTCTCAGCGATGGCAGAACCTTTATTGTCCCCTCATATGTGTTAGCTTTCATGAGTACTACTGAATCCCCTGAAGCCCCTTGCACATATTCATATAAAAATTCAGGTCCTGATTTGCACAGTATCACCTCAAGAAACAGGAAGAAGAACTGGTCTAGTTAGTTTGGACTAGATGTGGATAAGGCTCTTTTCAGCAGGGGATTCTGAAGTGTGGGCTCTCCTCTGAGATGAAACTGAAAATTTGTTTATAAGGAGGACAGAGGTCATGTCCTGCCTTTGGGGCACCTGAATGGCATCCACCCACAAGGTTTCTATAGGGCTACTCTGAGTCTGTTCTCTGTGAACAAAACTTCCCCAAGATCAATCCCATTCACTGATCATCCACAATAGGCTCGGCATTTTAGAAAAGATAGTTTTATTATTTCACTTAGTGCCTACAATCCTTCTATTTGGAGGACATGATAATCTTTCTTATTTTACAGTGAAGGAAACAGCCTCAGTGAATCAGCAATTTCCCCAAAGTCAATTGGCAAATGAGCAGAAGACGCAGGATTTGAACTTGTGCCTTCCTGACCTCAAAGCCCTTCTCTCTCGCCATAAGGACCCGGCAGCTTCCCACATGGAGTTAGGGGAGGGTCCTCATTCCAGAGCAAAAAGCTAGTTGCTTTCCAGCCCGGTGCCTCCAGCCAGGTTTTCTACCCCTGAGTTTTCTGAGGGTTGAAGGTTGATTATTAAACCAGCTGATAAATGAAAAATCCTGATAAGTGCAGCACCAGTTGGAATTCCTGTAGCGTAGCATGGCTGGCTGCCGACGGTTCCCCAACCTCCACTGGTGGATATGCAAGCTGGCTCACATTATTCCAAGAAACCCCCGGGGCGAGCCAGCAGGGAAGGTGATGCCGCATCGCATCCCAGGAGGGATTTTGTGTTGGACAAGTGTGGAATTAATTCTGAAAGATACATTCCCCACTGGCTTGCTTTTTACCTAGCGAATGCCCAAACAGCACCTACTGAGACACCTGCAGGAGCTATTTGTAATGGGAAAGAAAAGGATTCAAAGAATCCGGTTAAAATAGCAATTTGTGTGTTTTGTCGGCTGCCCACTGTATCCGCCCTATTTCAGCAAAGCCAAGCAGGAATTAGGAAGGAAGAAGAAATTGGTGCCACCATTATTAAAAAAACAAACAATAGAGAACATCAAAATTAACCAGTCTGCGTTCTGGGTGATTCATTGGGGCTGGTGGAGGAGGGGCAGGGAGCGATTGTGGTTATGTGGATTATGAAATCCTCTGGTTTTAGGAAGGTAACTTTTTAGTAAGAGATTCCCAGATCCTCTGTCTTCAGGAAACATACACATTTATCAGTTTATCAGAGAGCAGAGGAGGAAAAACATCCCGTCTTGAAAAAAAAAGACGTGCAACACAATACAGCACCTGCAACTAAAGTGAGAAAAAGTCTCCTTTCCTCCTTTTGAAGTTTTTACTGGTATCACATCAAAAAGGACAGATTTCTGAGAATTACCAAATCAAGACTAAAACTTTTATTTAACTTTCAAAATGTGGTTATAGAAGAATATGAGGAAGTCAGGCTAATACTTCACAGATGACTCCTTCGGGCCCTGGGAAAGTACCAGCCAGGATGATAAACCTGGACTTTTCTTCCAGATTTTAATTAACATAAAGGAGGAAGAAGGGTGATAATGTGCTCTAGATGTGGCTTTCTTGTCAACCACACTTTTCCAAGAATAAGCTGGTGAAATGAAAAAGTGTATATTTCTACCTGTTTAGAAACATACTCTACTATAATTTTCAACCCAAATCATATTCCAGTTACATTCTCTTCATAATAAATATTCCTGAAGGGACACAGCTACTGGCCCCTTTTATCGCTGCAACATTTTATTCTTTCATCCCTAAAGATTATGGAA
This sequence comes from Hippopotamus amphibius kiboko, assembly GCF_030028045.1. Lineage (NCBI taxonomy): Eukaryota > Metazoa > Chordata > Mammalia > Artiodactyla > Hippopotamidae > Hippopotamus > Hippopotamus amphibius. Next base: position 99,737,580 of record NC_080196.1, read on the forward strand.
AGTTCTCTGATCCTGGTGTGCCTGGGGTTACCTGGTTTTAAAACTGAAAGTCTCATGTCCTGAAAATGGCCTCAGTTCTGGGCAAACTGGGGACAGTTGGCCACCCTTGTGTGGTTGTAATGTACTTGCAAGTGTATCTTTAGCTGATTTAAATCTGAGGATCTCATCTAAGTAAACTATATCCCACTTCCTTTTTCCACTTTTGGCTTGTTTGTGAGAAAGGCATAGTAATCACTCCCAGACCCACTCTCATCATAAAATTCATGAGTGGATTAAAAGAGATCGTGAATGCAGAGCTCTCAGCTCAGGAGCTGGCAGTTAGTAACTCCCAATAAATGGTTGCTGAAAAGAAAAATACTCTGGGGGATTACAAGGAGTAGGGAAATGGAATGTTATTATGGTTTTATTGGAATTATTAAGTACATACTGAGTGAGGAGATGGAGAAAGCATCCTCCCCGACTTAGGGACTTGACAGTTTAGTTGAGGACACGGAGGAGCAAAACCAGATGAAACATCTACAAAGGGTCCAGAATGAACAATTATAAGCTGTGAAGTTGTTCACTAGAGAAAAAAAAAAAAGTTGGGTAGAGTCACTTTTTTTTTTTTTTCAGAGCTTGTATTCAAGGTTCTATTCGAATTCCTGTCGCTGCAGTAAAATCAGAAAAAAAAGGTTATAAAGGAAGAAAATTGTCATTTATTTGCAGGTAATATGACTGTCACCATAGAAAGTACAAGACAATCTAAGTGTAAACTGTTAAAGTGAATGAGACTAAAGCAGCTGGCTGAATACAGCATCAAAGTGCCTAAATCTATTTTGTACACCAGAAATATATTTTTAACACAATTAAAAAATAGGGATAATTTATAAGGTAAAAAAAATAGTAAAGAAAAGAATCCAGAAAGAATGCACGATGCAAGATTGTGATGGATGGAGTTAAAAAACTTTTGAAAACCTTTCAAGAAAATCTAATTAAATGGTGAATTTAATTTTAATTCTTTTTCAATTTTTATAGATTCAATGCAATTTTAATCATAATGTACATGGAAGAGCAAAGCCCCCAAAGTAGGCAAATTAATATACCAGTGAATTGCTGTTTGGAATAAAAAGCAAGTACTTGAACTACCAAAAAACAAGACATCATAAATTGATAGTAATTACGTCGGCATATTATTGGTAGAGGTATAGACAAATTGATGGGATCAGGTATTTTTTATTTCAAATAAAGAAAGATGTTGTTTATCAGGTGAGTTATTTCACTATCAAAATCACCAGAGACTCAGAAATCTTAACAGGAGGTCTACCAAGTTACCACTGGGACACTTCTCCAAAAGCTACTCTTCCTTTGTTGGTTTCCTCAGACATACTCTATTTTTATAATTTTGTAATGTCTTTCTTAAAGGTCATTAGCAACCCAATTGCCACATACCAAGGCCTCTTTTTATGTTGCATCACGTCCAACCTCTGAGTCTCATCTTCTCCTTCAAATTCATGTAAAGTCCTCTAAACTCTTAGCAAGTTCCTCTTTCCTCTTGGTTTTTAAATGTCAGTTTCTCAAGGTTCTGCTTTCAACATGTTCTCTAAGAGTAATGACCTCATGTGCCCCCTTTAAGCTAATTGATTTCCAATTTTCATCTCCATCTGGCTTCTCTCCATGACCACTGTCCTGACTTTGTCCTCAGGCTAGATTTCTTGACTTTCTAGGATTTGTTTATAGTTTTCATTAATTTTGGATTCCTTTCCTTCTCATCTTTGCCACTCAAAGCTCTGTTATCCTTCAAGGCCAATGTCAGAAGCCATTTTCTCAAGAAGTATTTTTAGATCCCACAATCAGAAAAGACAGTCTCTCTTTTATGGTTCCATAACACATTTTCTTATCAAGATACAGCACTGAGTTCATTCACATTTATGTTACTTTTATGTCTGCTTCTCCAACTTGATTATAAGCTCCTACAGGTGGAACCCAGATCTAATTTATTTTTCAATACTCTGCACCATTTAGCAAAATGGCATTCATTCATTCATTCATTCATACATAAAATAATTTTGATCATATGTACCAAGAACTACATCTGACACTGCAGATACAAAGACAAAATAACCACAAACACATGTCTCTCTAGTGGGAAGACCAAGACAAAAACCGAATATTACAATGAATCTTTTAAGGACTGTGCTAAGGGGTGAGCACAAAGTGCTGAGGGAGCTCTGAGACTTACAAAGTGTGTGTGTGTGTGTCTGTGTTTGTGTGTGTGTGAGAGAGTGTGTGTGTGTTTGTCAGGAGCTGTTGAAGACTTCATGCGATAGATGTTGCCTGAGATGAGTGTATAAGTTACATATTTCTATGTAACAAATTACCCCCAAGTTTAGTAGCTTTAAACAATACACATTTATTATCTCAGAGTTTCTGTGGTTTGGCATGTAGGAATGGATTAGCTGAATCTTCTGTTTCAGGGTCTCTCACAAGGCTGCAATCAAGGTGTTGACTAGGGCCATGGTCTTATCTGAAGGATCAAGTGGGGAAGGATTTACTTCCAGGCTGTCTCATGTGACTGTGGGAAGGACTCAATTCTTTGATGGTTGTTGGGCTGAGGGCCTCAGTTTCTAACTGGTGGTTGGCTAGAGGCCACCCTCAATTTTTTACCCTGTGAGCCTCTCCAGCTTACTTTATCAGAGAAAGTACTGGAGAAGAATGAGAGAGAGAGAGAGAGAGAGAGAGAGAGAACAAGATGGAAGTCACAGACTTTATAACCTAATCATGGAAGAAACACTCCATCATTTTTTTGCTATGTTAGAAACAAGTCACTAAGTTCAACCCACACTCAAGGGGAAGGGATTACTAGGGCATAAATACCAGGAATTGGGGATTTTTGAATTTCATTTTTAAATTTATTTATCTATCTATCTGTCTATCATGTATTTATTTATTTTTGGCTGCATTGGGTCTTTGTTACTGCGTGCAGGCTTTCTCTAGTTGGAGCAACTCTTCCTTGTGCTACGCAGGCTTCATGAGGGCTGTAAGGCGTACGGCTCAGTAGTTGTGGCACACAGCCTTAGTTGCTCCATGGCATGTGGGATCTTCCTGGACTAGGGATCAAACCCATGTCCCCTGCATTGGCAGGTGGATTCTTAACCCCTGAGCCACCAGGGAAGTCCCAAGAATTCCATTTTTAAAGGCTGTCCACCACCCCAATGAATCTTAAAGAATGAGAAGTTAACTAGTTCATTTCCCTCAGAGGAAACAAGAATGAATGCATGACGAGCCTGTTGAGCCCTGTATTATGATTTGAGATCCTTCTGGTGTGTGTTTCAAGACTTTCCTGCAGGCTTCTAGTGGATTCTGCTGCTGCACAGGGTCTGAGGGGAAAGGGGAGGACTGGCTCCTGAGGCTTCTCTCCACCCCTCCCAATACCATTATGCATGCAGGAAGAATCAGCACAAAAGAGGAGGACATTGCATAACTTCCAAGGGGCTGCAGTGAGAGGGGGGAGACCAAGCAACTACTTCCCACAACTAGGTAGGGGGATGGAGTTGACAAGGATGGGGCATTGAACATAAACCTGAAAAGTGAGCCAAAGACCTGCTGATCCTATCCTGAAAGTGGGCCACAGTTGTTGAGTGACTCAGCAGGGTAATTACCAGGAAGTGTCCTTTTTTTTTTTTTTTTTTTTTAAACAAGCTGGTGAAGGGGAACAAAGAAACAGGTAAATTAACAGAATTGAAAAACGACTTCAGCTTCTTATGTCAGATATGGAAATCGCTTTCATTGTTCAATTAGCTACCCACACTAATAATCTAATGATCCACACGTCTCTGCTTTCCTCTGCAGATTGGTCTCTCTGAAATCGATATGAAAATCAAAGCTGGATAGAGGCTCAGATAAGACCCTGTACCCTAGCTGATTGTCCAGACACCCAGAAACACACACGGTTTTCCCCTTTGTCATTTCTCTCTCTGCAGACAGGAAAGCTGGGTGTGGGGTGTTGTGGATCTGGTCAGGCACAGGGCCCCACGGGACTTAAAATTGCCCTGCCGGCAGCTGGGATGACTCACACCGCGTTCTTCAGCCAGCCCTGCCGGGCCTGGCAGGGTGGGGCCAAGTGTAGCTGAGCACCAGAGATCTCCCCAGTTGCTTTATTTTAAGCTCCAGGGTCTTATAACAGATTTGATAGGACCTGTACTGTTGGCTGGGGAGTGGGGAGGGATTACTGTCTCTAGGTCCCTGTTTTAATAATGGGTTTACCCTTTCCCATTGCTTGATGTGTACTGGCTCTTGCATTAATCGCCTTGTAAGTATAATTTCATTTAATCTTTCCAACAACTCTCAGGGCTAAGTATGATTAGCCCCACCTTTTTTTGTTGTTGTTGTTAATAAGAGGGAAATTGAAGTTAGAAGGTTTGGAAGGCTGCCCAGTCCAAAGACTAGATGCAGGGGTAGAGACACGATTCAGATCCATCTGACTGCAAAGCCTGTGTCCTTAGTCTTCATTGTAGAACTGCTCGTGGCCTCTCCCCATGGAGAATTAATTCAGTGAGCGCGGTGAGAAGCCAGATGCTTTGCTGGTCACTGCAGAGAATATAAACGCTGAAACACATGGTCCCTTTTATCTGGGAGACACTGGCCTCTGGAAGAGACACCCAGGTACATTGGAAAATGTCCATTTTAGTCTCAATTCTATCCCTGCCCTGTGGTGTGACACTGGCTGATTTATCTAGTTCAGTATTCCTTTCTGTTCAGCTCTAAAATGGAGATAACAGGACTGTTGTGAATCCAGACAAGGGAAGGGATGGGGACGGTGTATGGAAAAGTAATAGGTGCTCGGAAAAGTGCAGCTGCATTCCTCTTTCACAAGATTTTAGCTGGGCTGGTTCTGAAGCAAAGTGTGTTCAGGCCAAACCCAGGTGTCTTGGTGCCTCCAGGGCACCTCCTGTTCTGTTCCGTCTCACGTTCTGTCGCTCTATTGGCAATCCTGTCAGCTGTACCTTCTGAGGATGCCCCTTCTCTGTTCTCCAGCAGTCGGGGCCACCGTCATCCCTCATCTGGATCACTGTCATGGTCTAAATGGTCCCCAGCTTCTGCATTCACTCGTCTCTTATATCAGACTCGGCTCGAATATCACCTTATGAGAGAAGCCTTCTGTGAGTGCCCCTTTAAAATCTGTGCCATCGTTCTCTAGGCCCCAACCCTGCTTTATCCTTCTTCACCACTTCATGTAGATTTGTTGATTTTTAAACAGCCTGATGTCCAATCTAGAATGGAGGCCCTCTGAGAGGAGGGGCTGTGGCCCTTCTGTGTCTGCTGTAGCACCAGAACCTAGGGCCTGGCAGGCAATAGTCACTACCATACTTCACCCCTTTCAGTTAATTCTCAACACAGTCTGCTCTGTTTTTTTTTTTTTTTTTGCTTGAAGTTAGTTGATGTACAATATTATATAGGTTACAGGTGCACAGTACAGTGATTCACAATGTTTAAAGGCTACACTTCACTTATAAAATATTGGCTATATTCCTTGTGTTGTACAGTACATCCCTGTAGCTTACTTTATACATAATAGTTTGTACCTCTTAACCTCTTACCCCTTTATTGTCCCTCTCCCTCCCCTTTACCCACTGGTAACCACTAGTTTGTTCTCTATATCTGTGAGTCTGCTTCTTTTTTTTATAGTCACTAGTGTGTTGTATCAGTCTGCTATTGTTAAATTACATTTTTAATCTTAAAAATTAAGAATATACGCATTACTATATATAAAATAAATAACTAATAAGGACCTACTGCATAGCACAGGGACCTCTACTCAATACTCTGTAATGGCCTATGTGGGAAAAGAATCTAAAAAAGAGTGGATATATGTATACGTATAATGGATTCACTTTGCTGTGCACCTGTAACTAACACTACATTGTAAACCAGCTATACTCCAATAAAAATTTTGAAAAAATTCAGAATATACAGAAAGGTATAAAAAAGGGGGAGAAATTTACCCATGATGGCAGTTGCAGAAATAATCACTAATAGGTTTAAAATAATTTTAATGCTTTAATATAATTTGAAGAGTATTTTAATTACAAAATCTTTTCATTACAGACTTCATTTCATCCCATATATTCTGAATTTTGACACTTTAGAAAAATCAAAATATTGAATTTTGATGCTTGACTTAAAGTGATTGAAACCTAGAGTGAGCCGAATCTGGGGTCTATGTTTAGCACCGTTAAGTTTAGTGTTGTCAGCCAAATATTTGAAGAATATTAGACTTAAGAAATACATAATGCACCGTGGGCTGCTCCTGATGTGTCTAATGCTTTGACAACACACCATACCTTATTCACATATTAATTCATTATTAAACTACTTATTCAGCACCTACTGTGTGTGGTGCATCCAGCTTCCTGTCTCAGAACCTCGCACTGTTGTGATGTCATCCTTCACGTGAGTTTGCATTGTGCAAACTATAGTGATTGTCAGACCATCATGCAGAAGGCGTGCTTGTGGTGAAGGAAGATGGCTTGGCTCATGGCCTGCTGGTGACTTTTATGGTAAAGCCCAAGACCACCAAAGAGGCAATAGTTTGAAGTGATGAGAATCTTAGGCTCAGAGACAGGAGATCCAGGCTCTTGTCCAAGTGTGGCAACAAACGTGCTGGAAGAAATGCAAAGTCATGATCTTGGCTAATTGTCCTGTGATTTGCCACCTATTCTATACATTGTATGAAGCAATAAACCAAACCAAACGCCCTCCTACCCAACCAGCCAAACCACCAAAATCCACCTCAGCAACATTTACCATCTCCTGCTCAGATTCCCTAGAATAGGCCCAGCAGCAGAAGACAGCTCTTACTGTTGTTTTGTGTTTGTCTATGCTGATTTTGGCTGTTTCTGAATCTGAGGAAGATTCTCTGGTCTTTTTCAGAGGCTTCTATCTTCAAATAATGGGTGAAAAAAATTGAGGATTCACCCACCCTAAATAATACTCTCAGCTGCAGCCAAAATACTGATAGTCACCTGTCACTTCCTGATACTCTCAAATGCAAAGTGTCTTACAATGATAAGAGCCTTGTTGAATATTCTGGTCTTGAAGCCTGACTACTTGTATATCATTTCAGCTTTTTAACACTTTAAACACTCTATAAGGTTGACTTTTATCTTGTTCAACCTGCTGTGAAACAGAAGGGAAAAAGCCATCCTGGACTGGCAAATGTTTAATTCTATGTCAAATGTAGTATTTCTAAACCTTGCTAAATATTGCTTCATAATCTAAACAAGAGGCTCTTTCTCCATGGTTGTAGCTCAGACTTGAACACCCTAGATAACATATACCTATGGAATGCCACCAAACAGGGCCATACTTCTTTTGCAAGAGGACACCAGTGCCTGGAAACCTGTAAACTTCATGTTGTCTCTGAGGAGTGTTTCATTTTACCTGATGGCAGGCAACTTCTCTGTCAAGTACAGTGAGACCCCATCCTCCTATAGGATTCCTTGCTGGGAATTCCCGTAAGAGGACAGGTTGCCTTTGGCTGTAAATATTTCCTTAAGTAAGTTGCTGCTTTCTTCACTGTTTTCTCCCCCAACTGAATAAAAATGAGGGTGACATTTTTCCAGCTCTTTATTTTGATAGCATGGCAGGAAGATGCTTTGATATATTGACTGAGTTTTTGGTGGGATACTTCATGAACTTCCCTCTGTTGGGCAGACAGAAAGCAAGCTCCATTGCCTCCAGGGAGAACTGTTTTAGCAGAACCAGAGAAACAAGAAAAAACTCTTGGTGTTTTGTTTCAAAAGTCAGTAGCCAGGTGTGAGATGAAAAAGATTTGGAGGAATAGATGGTCAAGCAGAGCCAGTTCTCCCACCACTGAAGATGAGATAAAGTTGCCCAAGACAGAAAAGACCTGAAGAGGGGAGAGTTCAGTGAAGCTGGAACCAGGGAGCAGATGTAGACAGTAGCAAGGTCAGCTGTAGCCCCACTGTGTGTGTCCAGCACCAGGGAGCTGTGAGGGAGCCTTTGTGGGACCTCCAGACTCCCGGCTCTCCTCATGAACATCCTTCATCTCCTACATGTCTTAGGTGTCCTTTCATTCAGGGATACTGTCCACAAGCATCACTTGCCTGTACCCCAAATCAGTGCTCAGCATCTTCTTACAGCTCACTGTGGGACATCCTCCTTCCAGCAGCGGAGGACATTTAAGCTGCCAGGGAGGTGAATTTCTAGTTCGTTTTGCTCTTCTCTTGAAATTCTAATTTACTGCCTCTGAACAGAAGAATATTGGGTGTTGGCAGGCCCCCTGCTTCCAGTCCTCACACTTCAACAGTCCTGGTAGAGATCATAAAGCCATTGGAATGTGGGGCTTGATCAATTTCCCAAACACTTTCAGATTTCCCAAACACTAATTCAGAAGTGTTAATTCTGTGATCCTTTCAGGCATAAAGACCAGAACTATTTGTTGCACTTAAAGAAAGTTTAGTATCAATTATTCCTATGGTTTAGTGTTAATTAATGTTTTAATTCATTATAGAACTGAATGTGCATGGTCAGTTTCACCAAACCCATTTGGCAGCATACAACTTGAGAATCAGTTCTCTTTGCACTCTTCTTTTCATCACCCAAAGCTAGTAAATTAATACCTGATTTCATTAGACAGACTTCGTAGGGGATGGATGTTTTCTTTCACTTGAGTATTATTCAGTGTAGGCTCACTGTTATAAACAATCCCAAAGTTTGAGTTAGGAAAATGAAAATGTCATTTGTTGGTCCCATAAAGTCTAGTGCTGATGTTCCTGGTTGAGAGGTCCCCTAGTCTTCTCTCTTCCAAAGGGTGATTCAGGGACCCAGAATCCTTCTGTCTTGTGGCTCCGTCGTCATCTTTTGGCTTCAAGATCATTGTTATGAACTGAATTGTGTCCCCCTCCAAATTCATATGTTGAAACCAGTACCTCAAAATGTGACTGTATTTGGAGATAGGACCTTTACAAAGGTGATTAAGTTGAAAGGAGGCTGTTAGGGTGAGTCCTAATCCAATCTGACCGGTGTCCACATAAGTAGAGGGAATTTGGACACATAAAGAGACACTAGGGATGCACATGCACAGACAAAAGACCATGTGAGGACACAGAGATTAGCCACACAAACTAAGGTGAGGAGCCTTGGGACAAACTAAATCTGTGGACCCCAGGATCTAGGACTTTTAGTTTCTAGAATTGTGAGAAAAAAAAAATCTGCCATCAGTTCTGTGGTATTTGTTAAGGCAGCTTGAGCAAATGAATACAGTCACCTCGGCATCATCCTGAGAACAGATGAGGGGAAGATACACACACACACACACACACACACACACACACACACACACACACACACACACACTGGAGAATCCCCCTGGGAGATCTCTGTGGGCAGGTCTGTCCGTGGTGGAAGTGATGTGTATCTTTCCATCTACATTCCCCGGCCCAGAATTTAGTCATAAGTGGTGGTGGTTTCATAAGTGTTCACTTATAATTATCCTTTAAATTGTTTTAAACACTCTTTGATACAATGGTGCATATCACACTGAAAAATTAAAAAGGAAAAAATCATATTCAAAATTAGCACCCATTTAATAGAAGGTTTAGCTATCTCCTTTTTCCTGGATGTTAGGGACCCTAGATCAGAGAGTCAGGGAGAGAAAAACAATTTTCCTACCCTTTTTTAAGGTAAATCTCTCATGGTTTGAAATTTGTGTAGTTTTTTTGGCTGTCGTTCTATGTTTGCATTTATAATTAAACAGAGATTGAGAGAACTGTCTTCATAAAAGTAAATAATGCACAAATTATTATTTTCTGTTGTAAAGGATATTAGATCTTTTACAGAGGAGACTTCGGTTGTTTTGAGTCTCTATAAACCTGCTCAGAAAATGGTCAACTGCATTTCTTAAACAGAATTCCATTTTCCCCAATAATTTTTCAAAATTAGTCTGCATACTTTTTTTTTTCTCACAAAATTACAGCAGTAAAGCTGTTCAGAAATGAGTAGTTGACTAAAAGCCTTTCTCATATTTTTGTGTTTATATTTGGGACCTGCCACATCTGTTGGAGAATGGGAGGCTCCTGAGGTCAAATGATGGTTTTCACTGATGTCTGAGACTGTTGTTTTACTGAGCTCTGTTCAGAAATAAATCATCTGAGAGGCAGGATTGTGTGATAGCGAAGGGTATAAAGTCTGGTTATGAACCCATTGGTTACTAGCTATGAGACACTGGGCAAGTTACTTAACCTCTCTGTGGTTCAGTTTTCCCATCTGTAAACAGGGGTAATAGCACAACTGACCTCCTAAGGTTGTTGTGTGGGTGAAATGAGTCAATACATGGGAAGAATTTAAAACAGGTCTGGTATACAGTAGGTATTACATAAATGTTTGCTATTATTTTTATTCACTCTTAGCAAGGTGTGATCACTGTCTATAGACATAAAGTGGCCAATGTTTTTCTGCATTGGCATCACATTTTTTAGGAAGAGTGGAAACTATCATTGCGAAAAAGCTAATATGTTAACTTAAAAAATTAGGACAATGGCACAAGAGAGTGACATGAGAAAATGAGCACTTGTCTTGGAGACTCACAAGTCCAGGCACGCTTCTGAACAGGTGCCTCAGAATTCTGCTGCTTTGGGAAAGACCCACACTTCAAACCCATTGTCCCAGTCACAGCCCTGCACGTCTTGCCCAGTTCCCCAGACCTGTCCCCAGGGCCACACAGGGCAGCCTTTCGCAATTTCATTCTGAGCGGGAATGTTGCTGTTTTAATAGAGAAAAGAACCCTGTGATTTGTGAGAAAGACTAAGTTTAATCCTGAAGCAGTTAGAGAAGCCTGGAAGTCTAAGCGGGCAGAACGTCTAGGCCAAGACTTGCCAAATATGCGTGGGTGTGTTCGTGACTCAAATTCTGGGGCTGAGTCAGAATAACATATTTCTGGAGGTAGGTGAATGAGATTGGGGGGAGGGGAGGACACAGCTCTTTACTATGGGACCTTCTCTTCTTTGACTTTTCACAAAGAATTCTTGTCGGGTTCAGCAGGACGCATCCAGAAGACTAAGCACACCTGTCCTTGCCAAACTTCTAGTTTTCTCTTCATGCTTAGGGGAAGGTTCTCTTCCTTCTCCCCTGCTCTTAACAGCACTTCAGAACGTCAGCTTTCCCAACGAAATTTTGAACCAAAGGAACTTTCCAAATGTGGGTGAATTTAAGGATAGGTATGTGGGGGGGAGAATACTTGAAGATCTTATATGTGGAGTGATGGAGTAGTTGTTCCCGAAAGCAGAGATCCCTTTTAAAGCAAACTGTCTTGAATTGAACTGAGCAGAGAGTTAGACCCAGACATTGCATTGCTGTGTAAACTTGGGAAAATTAGGTTTAAATGTCAAAGTCTCTGGTCTCATTTGAAAAATTGACTGAAATAGTTGGATTCAAGGTAGAGTTTCTAGTTCCAGAGGTAGGAGAAAATGCTTTTTCTCCAAGTGAGTGGAAGCCAGTTGCCTGGGGTATGAGTAAAAGAAAAATCAAACGCTGCCTCCAGGCTTTCCTAGTGGAGTAAGGAAGAAAGACAGGGGAGAGCGGGATTGGTTTACTTTCTCCACTTCAGACTGTATTGTGCAAGTGCCCTGGGGGAGTGGAAGGGGCACTGCCTCCCCAGCTTACTGGTATCTATCTGAGATAACTGGCTTCTGAACCGCACTAACACGTGACACTTCTGACACCAATTGTGCGGGTGTCCCCCCCCCCCCCACTGCCACCAAGCAATTCTCTAGTTCTCCGGATTCAGTTCAATTCTGACACTATCTACCTGGAGTCAGTACAGACCCCCAAGACTGCCCTCACACCTGTACTTCTGACTGACTGCCTATAAATCGGGGGTTCCCTCAACCCCCTTCTGAGGTTTGATAATTGCTAGAATGGCTCACAGAACTCAGGAAAATGCTTTACTTACATTTACCAGCTTATTATAAAGGATCCAACTCAAGAACAGTCAAATGAAATATTCACAAGTCAAATGCAGTACTGTATCAGAGAATAACATACCAAGGTTAAGTAGTTTTATCCTGGAATGCAAGAATTGTTCAACATTGAAAGAAATCTGTAAGTAAAAATTCATTACAGTAACGAAAGAAAAACCCCACATATTAATAGGTATTCAAAAGACATGTGATAATTCAGTATTCATTAAAAACTAAAAGCTACTTAAGTATGGTAAGATTTACCAAAACACAAAAGCAAACATTGTACCAAGAGTTATAGGGCAAAAGAAGTCATTTGAATTAAAACCAGAAGTATCACAAGTATACCTACTATGTCAACTTACTTATTACTTCCTCGTTGCTTTGGAGGGTCTAGCTGAAGCAATAAAAGATTTAATAATCTGTTTAAATATTAGAAAAGAGAAAATATTAGAACTAATAACCAAATTCAGTAAGTCATTTGAACTTTTTTGTTGCTTGCCCTTTACATTTGTTTATTTATTAAATAATGTTACAATTTAATGTAAATATATTTCATGTTTTCCTGTCAACAGATTTAATACTCTTTTCCTTTAAAATGGAGAATTTTGTATCCCTACTTATAAACGCTTTCCCTACTCAAGACTACACAAAGTAGTTTTTAATCTTATTTTATTTTATTTTTTTAATACAAAATAGTTTTTATGTTTTTTATGCTTAAACTTTTGGTTCATTTGGAATCTCTTTTGGCTTAAGGAGCAATGTTGGGATCCAGATTTATTTATCTTCAAAATGGTTGTCCCAACATTACTTATTAAATGATGCTCTTTCCACCATGGGCTTGAAATGCCAACCTGACCACAAAGTGCATTCTGGAATGTACTTTGCTCTGCTTCTGGGATCTGTACTACTGTTTATTTCTTTTGCAGTTCCAAGGTATTTTAATTATTGTATGTGCACTTTATGTATGAATATCTGGAAGAACAAGTTTCTGGAGAGAATCTTCAGTGTTTTCAAATGGGGAAGGGAAGATGTGAGCAGAGAGGTTACTGATACTACAGGAGAAGGGTGGGATTGAGACGGTAGATCCCTGAAGAGGCAGGGCAATGGTTTCCTGAACCGGTTTGAGGAGTTAATCTTGCCCAGGAGGAAGGACACCCCTGACGCTGTGAGGAGACAGAGGAGGGGACGGCCGCAGGGAGCTCACAGCCCTTCTGGGGAAATCACCTGTAGCTTTGTTCCTGATGCTGTGACAGTTGCAGGCGGCCACATTTTTTCGTCCCAACCGTTTCTAATTCAATCAGGATGATGAGCAAGGCGCTATTTCAGAAGTTAACAGTCAGCCTGTGAAACGATGTGATATGGAGAGCTTTGTTCAAACATGGACCACCTAATCTCTAGTGTATTGATTTGCTTAACAGTCACTTTCCAGTTCCAGATTCTCTTTACAAACAAAACAAAGACCCAGTATGAATAACGAAGCGAGTTTTAATGCTGCCTCTCTTCCTCCCTAGACCCAGAGGGAATAAAGGAAAGTAGTGTTCCTGTTCAAAAGTGAGTTAAGGATTGGAATTTCTTACCACCATGGTCAGGGGCCAGCAGTGACTCATTGCAGAGAAGGGGGCAGGGGCTGCTGTTTCCCCCGAGGTTCTGGTCCTAGAGAACGCTGGGTCTTGCCTCATCTAATCAGAGAGAAGTAGCAAGTCCACCAGACCATCTCAACAGGGCCAAAAGCCTCCAGCGGTGAGTGGATGTCCTGTTATCCAAACTGCCCCAGGACAGGCAGCCACAGAACACTTTTTGTTATGGGGCTAGCCCAAAAGCTCAGCATGAGAACACACATATCTTTTAAAAATAACCAGCCCAGGGCTTCTCTCGCGGCCCAGTGGTTAGAAATCTGCCTGCCAATGCAGGGGATACAGGTTCGATCCCTGGGCTGGGAAGATCCCACATGCCGCATAGCAACTAAGCCCGTGCGCCACAACTACTGATCCTGTGCTCTGCAGCCTGCGAGCCACAACTACTGAGCCCATGTGCCACAACTACTGAAGCCCGTGAACCTAAAGCCCGTGCTCTGCAACAAGAGAAGCCACCACAATGAAGAGTAGCCCCCGCTCGCAACTAGAGAAAGCCTATGTGCAGCAACAAAGACCCAATGCAGCCTAAATAAATAAACGAATAAATAAAATAAATCTTAAAAAAAAAAAAATAACCAGCCCAGAGTCCATCAAACATAATGCCTGCACCTAAAATCATAACTACTGCCACCCATACCCAGGTGGCATTGGCCTGATTTATACTCAAAGATTTTAATGAAGTCAAGAGAACTTTCTCCACTTTGAAAGGAAGAGATTCTCTTTACAAAGTGGTGTTTGCCTTTTGGGGTGCAGACCCCAAAGGGGGTTCTTCTGGGGACCCTCTCAATTCATTAGGTTAATGGCATTCAATCTATGGTCTCCATGTACTTGGAGGGGGCGCAAAGGTTTTCCAAGGGGCACCCAAACCCAGAGAGGTGTAAGGAAAGGACTTCCTGGTGCTCGACTTCAATGTGTGTATCTTCCTAAAGTTTAATCTGCCTGAGCGTTTGCCTTAAGGTCGTCTTTTATAACCACCTCTTACCCATTCATCATGAATCTCACTGAGGCTTCTGCCCTTGGTGTGAACGCCCCGAGTGTGCAAGGGAAGGAAGTTGCAAGTGTGGGTGAGGTGTTGAGGAAGCCAGTTACTACTGAGGAGCTGGTGGGTTCGTTTGCAGATCAGGGAGTTTTCAGTCAGAGGAGGAAAGAAACTGACTGTTAGCTTTTGGTCAGACACCTATTCAAGTGATTTGTTTTTAGTGATGGACAGATAATAAGGTAAATTATTTTTAGTGGTATATCTTCAAAAGAATTTTATTTTATCAGTAAAACTGAGTTTTTCAGATAATTAACATTTTATACCCACATTCCTTCTACTATTTATGTGTAGAAAGTTCTTGCAATGGTTTCAAAAAAGGGAAACTAGGAATAAAATTGATGCTAAATTAGTTTCAGTCTATCACCCACAGATACATTTAATAATGGAAAAAAGAAAACCCCAAACCATTAAACAAAGTAGACTCATTCCTCTCTTAAGAACTTCATTTCCACTACTTTTTATTGTATTTTGCTTTATGTATATGTATATATTTTGGCTGCTTGGTTTGTGGGATCTGAATTCCCTGACTAGGGATCAAACCCCGTGTCCCCTGCAGTGGAAGAGCAGAGCCCTAACCACTGGTCCATCAGAGGATTCCATAGTTTGCTTATATTTTTTACTTTATATTTACTTATTATTTAATGACTAAAATATGTAAGATTTAGGTACTTTGATCAAATTTTTACTGATAATAATTGTAAAGATAATTCAATCCAGAAAAAATAATTTTTTAAACATAGAGCTTTATGGTCAGAGGAAATAATTTTTCAGTTTCAATTCATAAACCTATTTTTGTTGCAGAAACATAAGGAAGATCAATAAAAGACTTTCATGTATAAAACTATTATATTAGCATAGAATTCTGAGGGGAAAGGCAGAGCGCAGAGCCACGGCCTGTGAAGGCCTCCTGCCCTCAGATCGCCCCTCCATGCTGAGTTTGAGAGGCTGGCGGCCTTATGAATTCTGTGGGATCATTGTCCGGGAGACAACAGGTATCATTAAACCCTATTACTTAGGCTACCTCTCGTTAGCCTTCAACACTTAGGAGAGAACAAAACACATTTTCATTTTTCTTCTTCAGGACAACAAGGGGCAAGGCCACATGCTGGGGGGGTGGGTTAGGTCAGCCCATCAGCTGGATATGATGTCCTCTCCACCCCCTCTCAGGGGTCTTAGCCTAAGTTCATTAACCTAAGTTTATTTCTCATTCACGTGAAACTCACTTGACACAGCAGAGAGGGCAGGTAGGGGAGTGTGCATGTGTGTGTGTGATCTGCTTCACAAAGTCATTAAGGGCCACATTGGACAGAGGCTCTGATTCTTAACTGGCTACATCCAAGTCAGCCCTGGGCCTTAGCATCTGCTCTGCAGAAGGGGGAGGAGACGCAGGAGCATATGTGGGAGGTTTGGATGGGCCAGGCGAGGGAGGAGAGGAACATCACTCCTCTGGCCTCCGGGGACTAGATCTCAGCAGCATGGGCACGCCATATGCGAGAGGAACTGCAGAGTGTGGTTTTCCTGGGTGTCCTGGAAGAAGAGGATGCCGGTTGGCTCCCCAGCTGGCTGTATCTGCCATCCTGGGATTGAGGGTTTGAAGAAAGCTGAGAAGGTTGAAAATAGCCACTGGAGCATGAGGGGAACAGCTGAGCAGGAAACATGCGCCTACAATTGGCAGCGTGGATGTTGAGTTCCATCTGTGGGGTGGAGAGGTTTCCTCCAGCCATTCACAACAGCAACAACGAGGTGGGAGTTGTTTAGATCTGGGTTGGGTTTTAGGGGATGGGCATGGCAGAAGGACACGGGAACTAGGGCGGTGGAGAGCTTGGTAGGAAAGGAGGTGAGGAACCACCACATATTTTGCTGGTGGGGAAGGGAGCGGGTGTAGCTGATCAGCAGGAAAGGGCTCAGGCACCTGGAGGTCTTGACAAAATTAAAAAGAGTTGTAGTGAGTGGAAGGGAGTCAGGCTGGGAGATAGAGACCGCCGTCCAAGAAGGGCATGCAGCGTGGACTGAATGTTTGTGTACTCCCACCCCAAATTCATATATTGAAACCCTACCCCTCAATGTAATGGCCCTCATGAATGGGATTAGTGCCCTTAGAAGAGTCCCGAGAAGCTTACCTTTCCCTCTCCCTTTCTGTCTCTCTCAATCTCTCTCTCTCTCTCCCTCTCAGATACAATGAGAAAACAGCCATCTGCAACCCTGAAGAGGGTCTTCACTGGAACCCCCCCTTGTTGGCACCCTGATCGCTGACTTCCAGCCTCCAGAACTGTGAGAAATAAATTTTTGTTGTTTATAAGCCGCCCTGTCTGCTATGTTCGTTACAGCAGCCAGGAAGAACTAAGCCAGCATGTTTCAATTTATGATTGTGGATTTTCAACAACCCTGGATAGAGTAGAAGATGCCATGTGAGGCCAAGGGAGTGAGGGAGGTGGGGATGAGGAGGGGGTGCAGGGAAGGTGATCTTTTCTTTACTTCCCCAGTTATCACCCATTTGGGTGCTGGGTCCCAGTACACACCTGTTGTCTTGGCCATTACAAAGTTAAATGATTTGAATCAGAAACAGTTAAAAATAATTACTAAGTAGATTTTGTTTCTAAAATATTTTAAAAAATTCATTGATGTGTACTTGTATAACAGAGAAAAAGATGTTAAAATACATAGATTTCTCTTTTTTAGAGAATTATTTCCCTTTTCTATGTATGTGTATTCTATATAAATAAAAAAGTAAAGGCCTCTATCACTCAGCAGGTGTGATGTCAGTTTAGCACAATGTGAAATTAAAGTTTGTCTTTGGGTGGCTGGGGATGAAATGTAGCCTGTTTCAACCTCGTGAGGTTACCTTGTACCTGTTACAACCCACATGGTCTAAAGTGAGTGACTGGTAAATGAAAACTAAGAACAGCAGTTTTAATACATGATACCTTCTGTTATATTATTAGATAATATTATCAGTATCCTGACACAGAAATAAGAGCTTTAGGGGACCTAATTAGAAATACCAGTAGTGATTTAAACTCTAAAGCTTAAGAAATACTTTTATATTTTAGCTCAATCTAGTCAGATTTCCTTTTTTCCTAATAAAGCCTTACCAGGTGTCAGCTAGGGAGCCTGTCCAGGTGGCATCCTGTCCAGGTGGAAACAACTGATGTAATTTTCTTGGCTTATGTAGTCAAGAAAACTATCTATGAGGTAATGTCTATATTGCCCAGGCATGAGTGTTGGGGAATTCCAGAAAGAGATTGCTCTAGAAGATTCTGTCTATACATACTTTGATGTGCTCTTCTCACTATATTTAAGCACAGCTTTAAAATCAGATGCAAAGAAAAAAAAAAAAATTCTGTCTTGACTTCCAATCATCTTTCATCATTTAGGCCACCAATAGAATACAAGAAGTTGAGTGCTGAATGTTTAAGGCAAACACCATGGGGTAGGTAGCTTTGCCACCTTCTTCCTTCTCTCCATGTAATTGCTGGTCCTCATCGAGAAGTTGGAGCTGATCTGATCAAGACCTGCTACCCAGAGCTGCAGTGCAGCTTGCCCCTTGCATGAACCTGAGTGGGATGAAAAATCAGAGGTTTGGGTGTGACTTAGACTGTTCCCTCCTCTTTTAGGGACTAAAACATCTTTAAGGAACATATTTGAGCCCAAGAGTACAGAAGGTTAAAGGGTCCATAAAATAAATGTTAAAAATTCAAAAATTTCCCATTTCTTGGGAAATAAAAACAAATATTTTTTTTCCTTTAAGGCTTAGCCCAAAACTTAGATTATTAAAAAAAAAACCCTCAAATATACAACTTTTTCTTCTCCTTGTATAAGCACCACTGTAAATTCAATTCTTAAAATGTAAAATGTCTGAGATTTTTCACTCTCCCTACATGAAAACAGTAAGTCTAGACTTCAAATTTATATTTTAACCACATGGCTTTGCTCTTTAATCTTAGAATAATGATGGCTGTCATCTGTTTTCTATAGTATTATTCATTTGTTAACTGAAGCCAAGACGTGTTGTGAGTTTAAGTCAGGATGATAGAGTACATGAGAAAAAATGAAATCCATTTTGTAACTACAAAGGGGGCATAAAATGCGAGGACGTTCCTGACGAAAAATGCGAGGACGTATCCTTGTTCCAAAAGGATAAACAGGTGATGATTTCCCTAACAGCCTGAAGCATTTGTTTTCAACAAGAAACTATCTTTGGTTAAAAAAAAGATTTTAAAAAATGAAGTACAGAACAACACCAGTAGTCTGCATCACTGTCCCCAGAGCAGATGTTGTTCAGTGCTTAGATATAATTTCAGTCATTTGAGGATGAAGAAAAAAACCCTATTTTTTAAAAACTTTTATTTCATATTGGAGTATAGCTGATTGACAATGTTGTGATAGTTTCAGGTGCACAGCAAAGGGATTCAGCTATACATATACATGTATCCATTGGTTTTAAAAGGATAATTTGGGGCTTCCCTGGTGGCACAGTGGTTAAGAATCCGCCTGCCAATGCAGGAGACATGGGTTCTATCCCTGGGCTGGGAAGATCCCACATGCCGAGGAGCAACTTAGCCCATGAACCACAACTACAGAGACTGTGTTCTAGAGCCCGTGAGCCACAACTATTGAGCCCAGGTGCCACAACTACTGAAGCCTGCATGCCTAGAGCCCGTGCCCTGCAACAAGAGAAGGCACTGCAATGAGAAGCCCACACACTGAAACTAGAGAAAACCAGTGTGCAGCAACAAAGACCCAACACAGCCAATAAATAAATATTTTAAAAATAATAATTTTTTTTTTAAAAAGGATAATTTGGAGTACTTGTATTTGGCCTTCAAACACAGTTCACATGTTTAGAAATTATGGACTCCTGGAGGATATTTGCTTGCTAAAAAATATTTTACTCATTGACTAGTGTACTGCGTTGGATAATGTCCCCTGCAAATTCATGTCCATCTGGAACTTCAAAATGTGACCTCATTTGGAAATAAGGTCTGTGCATATGTAACTAGTTAGGTTAAATTGGGATCATATTGGATTAGATTGGGCTCTAAATCCAATGACTGGTGTCCTTATAAAAAAGCCATATTGGGAATTCCCTGGTGGTCCAGTGGTTAGGACCTGGTGCTTTCACTGCAGTGGCCTGGGTTCAGTCCCTGGTTTGGAAACTAAGATTTCAAAAGCCACATGGGGCAGCCAAAAAAAAAAAAGCTATTTGAAGACACGGTGATATACCCAAAGAACTGCACATAAGGACAGAGGTAGATACTAGAGCGATGAGTTTATAAGCCAAGAAATGCTGGCCACTACTAGAAGTTGGGAAGAAGCAAGGAGGGAGTCTGTCCTGGAGCCTTCAGAAAAAGTATGGCCCTGTTGATACTTTAATTTCAGACTTCTGGCCTCCAGAACTGTGAGAGAATAAATCTCTGTTGTTTTAAGCCACCAAGTTTGTGGTACTTTGTTATGGTTCTAGGAAACTAACATACTTATGTTGAATAAAATACAGAGATGACAATAACATTTTTTCTAAATATTATAATGACCAGCCTGTAATACAGCCTGAACCAATCCAAGATGCTTCCTGCCGGAGGAGTGAAGTTTACAGGTTCTTGATGCAGTGTTTACTAAAATGTAGCTAATAGATTTCCCTTCAAGTAGAGAAATGATTTTCTATTTTAAATATAGTCAGGTAAGCTTCATGGTACCTTTATCTTCAGTGAATTGAACTCTACCTAGAAACATCATACATCGCAGTCCCTGAAAATATTACTTTTCATAATTTGATTTTTCATTTTCCTTCATCTCCAAGGTCAGCCGTATATGGATACATCATATTGAATTTTACTTTCAGCTAACAGTTCCAAATGCTGTGTTTCTTTGTCCTGTGAATGCCCTCCAAACCATTCTGTTGCTTATTTACCAAACTTTATGAGGCTATGAACCTATACTGTGCTTTGTTTTTTGAGGCTTAGGTAATATTTTTATATGCTGATAGCTATAATCAAAGCATAGAGATTACACTCACAAGGGATGATCCATCACAATAGAAATGTAAACAGAAGTTTAATTCATCATTTTGCTAGTTGTTCTTCTCTGGTACATTCACCAGACTCCATTTCCTCTTTTGCCCTAATATACTTTATTGTTTTAGGAACTTTCTTCTGAGTGTTAATATGAGAAGGGAGTTATTATGGCCTCCTTTACACAGAAAGCTAGTAGAATAAAGGACTTGCTCTAAATTATATTTTTCCTGGGACGTCCCTGGTGGTCCAGTGGTTGAGACTTCACCTTCCAATGCAGGGGTTACAGGTTCGATCCCTGGTCGGGGAGCTAAGATCCCAAATGCCTTGCAGCCAAGGAACTAAAAACATAGAACAGAAGCAATATCGTGGCAAGTTCAATAAAGACTTTAAAAATGGTCCACATCAAAGAAAAAAATCTTTAAGAAAAAGTTGTTTAAAAAAATAAATTATATTTTTCTATCAGTATCTAGGTCTTCTAGCTGGATTACTGCCAGCTCTTCCTCTTATTCTCAGCCCGAGCCTCATCCTGTGGCACTCTCAATTTCCTTTTATATCAGGAACGAACTCCATGTTCATAAGCTTGTGCCCTGAAATGACCAACCAACATTCTCTTTGAAAATGGGTCCCCATGGGACTTCCCTGGTGGTGCAGTGGTTAAGAATCTGCCCTACAATGCAAGGGACACGGGTTCGATCCCTGGTCTGGGAAGATCCCACATGCCAAGGAGCAGCTAAGCCCATGTGCCACAGCTACTGAAGCCCATGCACCTACAGCCCATGCTCCACAACAGGAGAAGCCACCGCAATGAGAAGCCTGTGCACCACAACGAAGAGTAGTCCCCGCTCTCCGCAACTACACACGCAGCAACAAAGACCCAACACAGCCAATAAATAAATAAATAAATAAATTTAAAAAAAAAAAAAAAAAAAGAAAATGGGTCCACTTGATGTCAACATAGGAAAATAAGACAGAATGGCAAGACAGGGTTTTTTCCCTACATTGCTTTATAGCCAAGATGGAAACTAAAGACCATTGGCTGTCTGGCCATTAGCCTGCATAATCATACAAGCACAGATATTTGCCTTTTGCTAATATTTACCCTGAAGCCCAGTGAAATTTAGTGTAAGACCTGGCTTAATGTTTTGATTTTTCAATCCTGTGCTCTGACCTTGTTGAAAGCATGGAGCTGTGACTTGCTTACCCAGATGATCACAAGGTTTGAGAAAGCATTTGCGAGGTGAGGGAATAACGTCAACTCTGCGGCATGGTTGGATGATCAGAAACTCTGCTCTGCCGATAAAGTGAATGCCTATGGTTGCCATGTTCTTGGAAATACAGACAGCTTCCCTGTAGGTAAATGAAAGCATAACATGTGAAACCTACCAGCCACCTAGTGCAGGAAATGTGTTAGGTTTACGTAGTCAGGATTTTAGAATTTGAGAGATTTAGGGTCTCATGTATGTACTTCTTTAATGGCAGTTCCATCTGGTAGCTGTTAAATATTGTCAGTCCAGAGAAAATGAGAAGAAAGAGCCGAGTTTTGGGGATTACTACAGTGGGATGGTATCTTTAAACACAGCAGAACTTACTAGAGATGGTCTTGAAAGGCAAATGGTCTCACAGGTCACTAATTCTGTGGACTGTATGAAAGAGAATTAAGTGGTCAAAATAAAGGCATAAAGAAAAAACTAAAACAAATACCAGGGGTACAGACCTCTGGGTTTAGAACACCACCCAACATTTCATTGGCCTGGCCATCATTTTTTTCTATAAAGTATTAAGTTCCATCTGTTGGGGGAGTTTTCCTTCCATAACGTCTACAGAGAACAAATTATTTTCTTAGAACTGGGGATGGTACTGTGTTTTTTGAAGATGGTTCTTAGAATTTTAATCTCTCTTTATATCAAGTTAAACTTTAGTTTGCAATTGTGATTAAAAAAAAAGTCCTGCAAGATATTACATGTTGAACCCAGCAATGTACGTTTTGCACCCCACCTGTCAATGAAGTGTGGCGATGGGCACCTGAAAGAAATATCCCTTTGCCTGTCAATGTCTAACTTCATTTCTGCCCAACTCGCAACTCATCTGACAAAAAACAATACTCCACCTCAATGTTTTTCTGTCATTTCAGGATCTCATTGTACCGCAACATGTCACTGTGGTACAAAATGAAGAAGGGAATTGAAACAAGGGAAATTTTTACTGTTAAGAAATGTAAGAAATAGTGTTTGCTTCATGGTGTGATTTCTACGCTTTTTGATTATACTAACTCTACACAGTTTGTGTAGCGAGAATTTCATCTGCTCTTTCTTTGGCCCGGCTTTTTGGGCAGCCTTCACTGCAACTATCGATATTTTTAATCAAGAGACAGATGCCCAGATATCGGCTCCCAGTTCTCAAGATGTCCACCAGTGATGGTGGAACTTGGGGAAAGTCATTCTTCACAGTTGAGCATGGCTTGTTTCTATTTTTATTGAGTTGAACTATGTAACTATGCAGCTTTTTTACATGTTGAATTTTGGTAGTTTGTTATTAAATCTGTAATAAGTAACATCAAAATATAAATAATTAAAATTTAAGCATAAACCATTTTGAGTAAAATAGTGTCCCAGGGGAGAAGTAAAAATCCAAAGCTACTCATAAAGACAAGTTTTCACATAGCTGTGTTAGGTAGCATTTGTGTATGTGTATCTGTGTGTGTGTATCTTTTTTAAATTTTCTTTGTTTTTATATATATTTTTAAATTTAATTTTTATTTAATAATGCGGGTATAGTTAATTTACAATATTGTGTTAGTTTCAAGTGTACAGTGAAGTGTTTCAGTAATACATATACATATATCCGTTCTTTTTCAGATTCTTCTCGCATATAGGTTATTACAGAACATTAAGCAGAATTCCCTGTGCTATACACTAGGTCCCTGTTCATTATCTATTTTATATATAGTAGTGTGTATGTTAATCCCACACTCCTCTAATTTATCCCTCACCCAACCTTTCCGTTTTGGTAACCATGTTTGTTTTCAAAATCTGTGAGTCTGTTTCTATTTTGTAAATAAGTTCATTTGTATCGTCTTTTTAGATTCCACATATAAGTGATATCATGATATCTTTCTTTCTCTGTCTGACTTACTTCACTCAGTATAATAATTTCTAGGTTCATCCATGTGTATGTGTATCTTTGGGGGGTAGATTCGGGGGTAGATTTGCTAGGACTGCGAAAACAAATTATCACAGATTAGGTGATTTAACAGAAATTAATTTTTTTCCCTTTTTTTTAAAATGTTAACTGTTTTCTTTTTTTTATTAATTAATTTATTTTTATTTTTTGGTTGTGTTGGGTCTTTGTTGCTGTACGTGGGCTTTCTCTAGTTGCGGTGAGTGGGGGCTACTCTTTGTTGTGGTGGCTTCTTTTTGTTGTGGAGCACGGGCTCTAGGCTTCAGTAGTTGTGGCTCAAGGGCTCTAGAACACAGGCTCAGTAGTTGTGGCACACGGGCTTTCTTGCTCTGTAGCATGTGAGATCTTCCCAGACCAAGGGTTAAACCCGTGTCCCCTGCACTGGCAGGCAGATTCTTAACCACTGCGCCACCAGGGAAGTCCCCAGAAATTAATTTTCTCACAGTTCTGGAGGCAGAAGTCTGAAATTAAGGTGTTGGCAGGGTTGCTTTCTTCTGAGGCCTCTCTCCTTGGCTTGTAGATGGCCATCTTCTCCCTGGGTCATCACATAGTCTTTCTTCTGTGTGTGTCTGTGTCCAAATCTTCTCTTCTTAAAGGATATCAGTCATGTTGGATTAAGGCCAGCTTTAATGACCTCATTTTAGCTTAATTATCCCTTTAAAGGCCCTATCTCCAAAGGCCATCACATTCTGAAGTACTAGAATTAGTACTTCATATAAATTTTGGGGGCCACAATTCAGTGTATACCAGTGGTATGTAGCTTCAACAGCTTTACTGAAGTACAATTGATGTGCTATAAATTTTCCCCATGTTAAGTTCAATGAGTCTTAGTAAATTTATGTAGCCCTGTGACCATCACTGCAATCCTGTTTTAGAATCACATGTTCTTGTTCTAAGTCTCCAAGTCTGTTCTAAGTCTGCACAATGATGGAATGGGAATATTGAATGGCAGCTCAATTGTTACACTCTCAAATTACTTACTAAAATTTATGCTTTAATAAAGGATTAAAACTGTTGCCTTTATGCATGTGTGAGTCAGGAATTATATGGGAAATCTCTGCACATTCCTTTCAATTTTTCCATGAATCTAAAACTGCTCTAAGAAAAAGAAGTCCTGATAAAAGCAAAACAAGACAAAAACAATTGCTTCTTGGCCTAAAATTTTAAATAATCAATTATATTGGTATTAATACATTTTGTACTTAGCACTCTGCTTATTTATTTATTTACTGCAATGTTTTTTTGTTTGGTTTGGGGTTTTGTTTTTGTTTTTGTTTTGGCTGCACCACGTGGAGTGTGGGATTTAATTCCCCAGCCAGGGATTGAACCTGTGCCCCCTGCAGTGGAAGTGTGGAGTGTTAACCACTGGAATGCCTGGGAAGTCGACCATGGTGTTTCACGTCAGGATTAAGGCACAGCCCCAAACAATGGAGGGTTTCATCTAACTGAGAGTCAGTTTGATAGAATAGAAAAAGCACTGGACCAGGAGCTGGAAGACCCGAGTTTGCTCTGGGGGTCCATTCTTTCCTCCCTTCACCCAGTCCCCTCAAAAAAAAAACTCTGACCACCATGTGGAGTTGATGTAAACATCAAATGAAAATATATAGGTCAAAAATCCTTACAAATTGTAAATTGCAATGTAAATGTGAAATGGTATTGCTTTTTTAAGACAAATAAAATGGAGTCCCTGATTAGATAGAATTAAAATAGGCTCTTCTGAACTGTTAACAGCTTACCCAGTTACTTTGAAGCATAATTATCTTCCTAGAATCTCAAACTTTATTATTATTTTTAAAAAATTAATTTTATTGAAGTATAGCTGATTTATGTGTTAATTTCTGCTGTACCACAAAGTGATTTGGTTTTTTATATATATACACACACACATACATTCTTTTTTATATCCTTTTCCATTATGGTTCATTACAGGATATTGAAAATAGTTCTCTGTGCTGTACTATAGGACCTTGTTGCTTATCCGTTCTATATATAATTGTTTGCATCTGCTAACCCCAGTCTCCCACTACATCCCTCCCTCTCGCCCCTCCCCGTGGCAACCACAAATCTGTTCTCTATGTCTGTGAGTCTGTTTCTGTTTTGTAGATAAGCCCATTTGTGTCATATTTTAGATTCCACATGTAAATGATATATAATATTTGTCTTTTGTCTGACTTACTTCATTTAGTATGATAATCTCTAGGTCCATCCACGTTGCTACAGGTGGCATTATTTTGTTCTTTTTTATAGCTGAGTAGTAACCCAGTGTGTGTGTGTGTGTGTATACACCACATCTTCTTTTCCCATTTGATGGACATTTAGGGTGTTTCCATGTCTTGGCTATTGTGAATAGTGCTGCTATGAACCTAGGGGTGCATGTATCTTTTTGAATTATAGTTTTGTCCAGATATATGCCTAGGAGTGGGATTGCTGGATCATATGGTAATTCAATTGTTGGTTTTTTGAGGAAATTCCATACTGTTTTCCATAGTGGCCACACCAATTTACATTCCCACCAAAAATGTAGAGGTAGAACCTCAAACTTTAAATTGCTTTATGATCTAATTATTCATGTGCTAAACCACCTAAAAGAAATTGGCTCAAGAGCACAAAGAGGGATTAGGGTATATGTTGACTGTTACCAAATCAGTCTTTCAAGTTCATGAACAGAAGTCATCATATTCCATAACACTTTTAAGTATATCTCTTACTAGATTGCATTTACATACACTGGGAAATCTGTTTTCAGTTTGAAGCTTCCTTTGCTTTTGCTCACAAGTTTCCCTCCTAAAAGAGATCTGTATTATTGAAACTGGAGTATGAAAAAGGAAAAGTTGATCCTGCCATTCTACACTTCCACCTATCTCAATTCGGATTATCCTGACTTTAGCCAAAATGCTATTGGTACTGAAGTCACATTTGGGTCTTAATTGAAAAATATGTAGTGAGGAAGGTTTACAGCAAATTAATTTCTCATTAAATGGCTTCCTCAACACCCATCATTTTAATAGAGATTTTTAGTACTTGGAGCCATGCACCAGAGTAGAAGGTAGGCAGGCCCCTTTGCAAAATGGAAGAAGACATCGCAGAAGGGCATGTGAACATAGAAAATGTGTGGGAATATGCAGGATGGTTCTTAGGCAGATATTTTAGGAAATGATGTTAATCCCACAAAATTATTAGTGCTCACATATCCTTCTAACTTTTGTAAATGAGTTCACTGAGCAGTGTGTATGTAAACCCCCAGTTATGAACCAATGAAGTTTGCAACTTCAAATATTGTAAAATACTGGTTAATTATGTTTAGAAATTATCATTGGCAATTCTTAGATTGAATCACTCAAATTCTAAAGAACTGGGATATTCTTAAGAACATGAAATCTTATATACATTACAAAACATCTTTCTTTCTAAATGAATTTGCTTTTTCAAATGGAAACCATTAGCGGTGCATTGAACCATATGTGGAAAGAAATCAGATAACAGAAAGTTCTGTTGGTTTCCCCAGGATGTTAATTTTAAGTACTCTTTTACAAACATCTATCTTAATGAGCTTGCTTTTCCTTCGTTGAAACTGAAGTCTAACCTGGCTGTCTAGCTCAGTGTCTTAATACACATAATGTTTTCAGGAAAGCCATTGAACACAACTGGGGCTAAGAGTCCCCAGATCCCAAGGCCATGGCTAAATTTTAAAAGACAAGGGGAGGATCCAGCTGCAGGTTCTGCATGAGATGGGTGACTCAAGGGAAGAATAAAATCTCTTTTCTTCTGAATCCCATAGAGTATATTTTGCTCTACAGACAAATGTGGGGAAGAGAGAGGACCCTGGAATTATTTGAGACACAATTTTAAGAGGTATGTGAGATCATACTCATTAAAAGCAAATTTAGGTGGGACCTCAGAAACAAAAGGGGTACCAAAGTAGGCGGTGTCTTTTGAACCTGTAAGATAACTACCAAATCTGCCTCTGGAACCACTAGCAAGTTATGAGGTTGGTGAAATTGACCTAGGCTCAGCCTTATGTTTTTAATCAGAATAAAAACAGGAGTGAATAAAAACCTGACATTTTTCCAATCCTAAGTTTCCCACATCATTGCTTCTTTTCATCAAAAGGTGTCTGGAATAGTCACCTCTAGATTATTCTCTGATTAGTGAGATGTGGTAAATTGTAAAGGCACCTACTTCTAAAGAGATCTAGAGAAGTGTGCTAAGCAGTCAGTTTTAACCCCAAATAGTGAAACGTGAGTGGTTGGGTTTGTTCACGATCGCTCTGAACAGTGTTCCTTGTAAGCAGTGGCCACGAATGTGGGAACTTACGCTCATCTTCTCTGAGTGCATGGTTGCCCATTTCTACACTATAAAAAGCTGCTCATGTTCCTCCAGGTTTCAGTGGTTTTCGCGATTCCATCCTCATTCTTAGGCTGTCAGTCCTTCCCCTGGTGGTGGAAGATAGTTCCTGTTTAGCAGAAGACTGGGTCCATCTTTCCCTTAATGATCATCATCGTGCAGTTGCTGCCTGTAGAAGACGTTCAGGACATCTCTGTAGACAGGATAAGCCAATGCTGACAGAGGGCATCTCTTAGCGGATGGCCCCTGAGGAAGAACTGAGGGGGAGGGGAAAAGGTAAGAAAACCCAGATCCATTGATGACCCTCAGTGAAAACAATAAGATGAACTACAAATCAATCTTAAAGGAAATACCTTAAGGGCCAAGTTTTCCAGATCAAACTGGTGCTCAGGTGTGCATGTCAAAAACTCATGTCAAAGAGGGAGACAGATTTCTACATATGACTTGCTGATGTCAACAAGTGCCTGCATTTTTACTCAGCAAATGTTTATTATTGTCAAATATATCCCCAGGATCCTGTTAATTATTAGAAGTGCAAAAATGAATAAGACATGATCTCTGTCAAGATGGGACACAAATTAATAAAGGTCTTAATCTGACAAGAGTATTTGAGTGATTTTAAAAAAGCATTCTTTTGGAAATGTCATTGTAAACACAAAGAATATACGTGAATTAATTCTAAGGTTTTCAGTACCTTAGAAACATTAAGGCAAGTCATATATATATATCTCAATATAACAGTTATTAATCATTTGCTAATCTATAGAACTCTGATATCAACTACATATTCAAATAAGCTCATGTCTATCAGTGAAAACATGTTTTCCATTTTACTAGTTCTTGACAAAAACAACTAACTTTTAAAAGGCTTCTTAGAAACCCTTGATTTGAGTTGGGTTTATACAAATAAGCACTTGATTAAATTCTAAGGTAGTTTGAAAAGAAATTTCCTAAGAGACTTGATATCGTTTACTGTAATTGGTTTTCACTCTGTATCTTGACTTTAGGCTGTAATGAATACCATACTTGGATCTCCTTTATAAATATTTACTTGTTCTAATGAAGGAGAAATAGAAAAAAGTTACTTATTCTTGTGCTAAGAACAGGGAAGTTCATGAACACAAATCATTTGGTAGCACCGACAATCACAGACTTCAACTTCTGAGCACGTCAGTCCTGAGTGTGAATGTGGAGCTGAGCTGCCGAAGAGACACTGCAGGGGCAGTGAATCCCCGACCTGACAAACTCTGGTGGCGTTTTCGTTGCAAGGTTAGAAGTGAAACCCATCTTTAATGCTTTAGATTAAGGACAAGCCCAGAGAAATGATTAGAATTCTTGAGTCTAAACAAGCTGTTGTGATCCTCGGGTCTGGTTTTCCCCTAAATTAAGTCATGGAACGTAGAAGAGAAATCCTATTCTTTAAAGCTTAACCCCCACTCCCAAAATGTACACAAGGCTGCTCCTACATCGAAGTACCATGTGCCAAAGGGAAAGCATCTTTAAAATCTTCTCCCCAGTACTAAGTGTATTGGATTTAAGATACAGTGGAATAACTAGCTGTAGAGATAAAGCATGCAGTATGTAAAGGTAAATTTAAATTTTTGTTAGCTTACATGCAAGCTAAAAAGGCTCTTAATCTATTCTTAATTGTAATTTATAATAGATCATAAAATACTGTCCCAAGCCTCCAACTTTAATCAGGTCACTTATTAGAGTGAAACATTTTAAAACAAAAAATTATCTGTATGATTCTGCTGAAAGAGATCTCCCTCAAGGCACATATTTTTTCTTTTCTTTTTTTTTTTTGGTCACTGTTAAGGCCAACATTGTCAAGTTTCCAGAATGTTTTACAACTGATCAGTTCAGAGTGTTCTCAAGTAGGTCAGAAGAAAAAAAATTCTTTGATGGTGATCCTCACACTTTGCTTTGATGACAGGAAGTACAGAGGCCAAGCAAAGAATAACCACTTCTGTACTATAAGCCCACACTTTGTTTAGTGTTTTAAGAAGCATAGCACATGTAATTCAGACTAAGTGTTTAGTATTCTAAGTAGTCACAAAGATCTTGCCTTGGCACTTTCTGCTGTCTAAAAAAAAAGTACAGTCAGCTCCTAACCCATTCTATTCTGATGGCTCTGATTTTGTCTGTACTAAAGTGACTTTCACATTTCTTGACTGTTAGAATATGGGCTGCACACATTTCTTGGTGTCCAGGGTCCAGAGACACTGTGCCATGGAAAGGGAGGTGGCCCTATTTCCACAAGAATATTGGGGACATATGGATGACAAAGTATTTTGTGTGTGACTTATGGGAGATGTGGCTTGGATGTAGAAATATTGATACCTCTGGGACTTTTTTTTCTTTTTTTATATGTTTTTAAATTAAAAGAAAAATTAAAAAACTGAAGTATAGTTGATTTACAATGTTGTGTTAGTTTTAGGTGTACCAAAAGGTGATTCAGTTATATATACATATATATATATTATATATATATTCTTTTCTAGGTTGTTTTCCACTATAGGTTATTACAAGGTATTGAATATAGTTCCCTGTGCTCTAGGACCTTGCTGTTTATGTATTTTACATATAGTAGTATGTATTTGTTAATCCCAAACTCATAATTTATCCCTCCCTTGACCTTTCCCTTTTGGTGACCATGTTTGTTTTTGAAGTGTGTAAGTCTGTTTCTGTTTTGTAAATGTTTATTTGTATCTATTTTTTAGATTCCACATATAAGTGGTATCATATGATATTTGTCTTTCTCTGTCTGATTTACTTCACTTAGTGTGATAATCTCTAGGTCCATCCATGCTGCTGTAAATGGTATTATTTCAATCTTTTTTATGGCTTAGTAGTATTCCATCATAGACACACACACACACACACACACACACACACACACACCCACATCTCCTTTATCCATTCATCTGTTAGTGGACATTTAGGTTGTTTCCATGTTTTGGCTATTGTGAATATGCTGCTAGGAATTAGCATGTATCTTTTCTAATTAGAGTTTTTGTTTTTCCCGAATATATGCCCAGGAGTGGGATTGCTGGATCATATGGCAACTCTATTTTTAGTGTTTTAAGGAACCCTCTGGGACATTTAAATGGTTTATGGGAATAACAGGGGAGAATTGTTTATTCCAAGTATTTCATGAAATCAAGTTATGTGTATCTATTCAAATATTTCATTTTAAAAAATATTGAAATAGTTCAAACAGATAAAAAAAAAAAGAGTAAATTCATTCATTTAATAAATAGCTTTTGCAAGTCTACTACATGCCGGTAGCTGATCTCCATGCTTAGGATACATCAGAGAACTCTAGAGACAAGATCCCTGCCTTTATGGACAGTATGTTCTGGCAGAGGAGATAGGCAATAAAGAATTACTGCACAGATGGCCTTGAAAGGATGACAGGCAGTGGGACCCAGTGACCAAGAGGGAAGTGGATTTAGACAGTCCCTCTATGGTAGTGGGCAGGAAAGTTGAATGTGTGGGTCCAGGTGTTAGTGAGTGGGTGGATATGGAGGGGGAGGCCTAGGAAGTTTTCATTGTGTTTGTGTTCTCTGGGAAGTAGGAAGCAAGGTCAGCAGAAAGTGAGGATGTGGGAGGGGCCATTGGAGACTTGAGGGTAGAAGCTGAAGGTGTGAAACGTTTATTTAGTACAGAATATGATGTAACAGACACATAAACAACTGCAGATCAAACAGATAACATTTTGCCATACTTTATTCAGATTTTTTTTTTTTTACTTTTTTTTTATTTATTTATTTTTTGGGGGGGTACACCAGGTTCAATCATCTGTTTTTATACACATATCCCCGTATTTTTTTTTTAAGTAAAGAGTTACAGGGACTTCCCTGACTGTCCAGTGGTTAAGACTCCACTCTTCCATTGCAGGGGCACGGGTTTGATCCCTGGCTGAGGAACTAAGATCCCTCATGCTGCATGGTGCGGCCAAAAAAAAAAAAAGTTATAGTCAAAGTAACTCTCCACTGTTCATCTTATCCTTTCCGTACTTCCAAAGACAGCCACTCCCTTGAAGCTGATATGTGTGATACCCAAGCAAGTTGTTCAAACTGTTAGTGTTTAAGTTGGATCTGAAGCTGCTTGTTTTCTCTGAGAAACTGAATTGAACAAGGTTTCCCCTTCCCCACTGCTTTGATTGCTTTGCTTTTTTCAATTGTGGTAAAATACACAAAACATAGTATTTATCATTTTAACCTACCTAAGTGTATACTTCAGTGGCATTATATGCACACACAATGTTGTGTAACCATCATGACTATCTTTTCTAGAACTTTGTTGTCCTTCGCAACATAAACTCAGTACTCATGAGACAACAACTCCCCTTTCTCCCCTCCCCTCAACCCATGGTAACCCAATTCTTTCTGGCTCCATGCATTTGCCTCTTCTCGGGACCGCCTATAGATGGAATTGTACAATATTTGTTCTTCTGTCTGGTTTATTTCATTTAGTATAATGGTTTCAAGCCCCATCCATGTTGTCGTGTATATCTAAATTTCCTTTTTATCCTTTTTATGGCTGATGATATTTTTGGTAGGCTTTTAGCATCGTAAAACATTACTGCGACAGCCATAGTGTAGGTACAGAGGTACAAGGGCACAAGGACTAAAAACCCTGGTGACGTCTTCTGTCTTCCTCTTTATAGTCCCATGTCTATTTCCCATAGTCCCCAGCACAAATCCATCTTCATAAATACTTCTTGAGCTATTTCATTAGCATCACCTATAAGCCATAGCGAGTTGATATGGTAAGGCAGGGTCTTGTTCCTAGCCATGTATCAAGACCCTGGAAGGCTGCCAGGACCCTGGCTCTGAGGCCATGCTTGCTGCAAATTCTCTCTGCCTGGCTGAGTGGGCAGGTGCAGAGGAAGATGGCAACTGGATATCAAAAACAGCTGCCACTTGCTGACCGGAAACAGGGCTGTCACAAGCAGGGAGTCGAGGAGAAATGTGTTGGTAATGGTTTCCATAACTTTCCTTCTTGAAAAGAACTCATCTTTAAAATGACAGCCCCACCCAAGAGAGACCATGAATTACAGTGATTTTATGTATGGTTTTAGAATTGTGCATTCTGCAGCTTAATGGATGGATGACTTTTGAAGTTTGAAAGACTTGGATTCAGTAATACTACAGTTTAAAATCACTGGGTCATTTTACCTCCAAAGTTGTTATATTTTAGAAGAAATTCTTTCTCACTTTCTGTGTATCTTTCCTTGAAGAACTAATGCTTAAAAAATACTTTCTGAATATCTTAGAATGAGATATTACTTTTGAAATGAGAAAAAAAGGCCTTGTTAAATATAAAGTGACTTGTGCTTTCTATATTAGAGCCTACCTATTTCTTCTAGGTGATTCCTTTTTTTTTTTCTTTTTAAATTTTTGGCCTCACTGCATGGCATGTGGAACTTCCCCGACCAGGGATCAAACCCATGCCCCTTGCAATGGAAGTGCGGAGTCTTAAAGACTGGAGCACCAGGGAAATCCTAGGTGATTCCCAATGCCAAAAACAGGAAACAACTTTTTTGTAAGGCTTAGTATATGGCAGTGCCTGGGTAGGCATTTTAAGCGCATCCTTACTTAGGGTTCATAACTGTTCTGTGAAGTAGGTGATGTGTTCATTATCTTTATACTTTCATTACAGATGAGGAAACTGAGGCTTAGCACGGCTACAAAATAAATAACAAAACCACGACTCAAGGCGGGCATTATCCAATGCCAGTTACCTTATTCTTGGTGATTACACTGCATCAGGTTATCAGAGGACATTCAGGTTGGAAGGGTGACTGGAACAGCCCACTGGGCTGGTTAATCTCAAGGCCAGAGCTAGAACTGGAGTCTCCCAAGGCCTTCCTACAAGATTGCTTGTGTTGACTTGTAACCTGCTGTATATCCAAAAGCTTCAAAAGCAAAACTCTTGTAAATACTAAAACCTATAACAGTAAGTTGGAAAAGGATGAGCTGGCAGATGAGGGATCATGACTTTTCTAGAAAGTGATAAATGATATTTCAAGGTGTTTGCTAATGTTGCAACCACATTGTTAGGACTCCTTTTTAAAAGTTTTTTTAATTTATTTTTTTATTGAGGTATAGTTGATGTTCAATAGTATATGTTTCAGGTGTACACCATAGTAATTCACAATTTTTAAGGGTTAAAATATTGGCTATGTTCCCTGTGTTGTGTGTTGTATGATATATCCCTATAGCTTATTTATTTTTAGAAGCACTTCTTTCTTCACTGCAGCCTGTTTACCTTCTCTTCTCCCTCCGCCCCCCTCCTCTAGTTCCTCAGGCTGTCCTATAACAGCAAAATATCCCATCCCAAAGGCAATGCCTGTGTTTGGATGATGCTGTCATCTGATTAAAAGAAAGTCCCTTGGACCTACTAGAGGGAAATCAAAGCAGAATCTCAAAGCTAGAGAACCCCCCACTCGGTGATAATAATCCTTAGTTCTGTGCTGGCTGTGAGAAATTGATGCAATTACTTGCGTTTCAGCAGTAAGATGGGTCCCTAGGTATCCTTTGTTATTTTTTCTATATTTAGTATTACTGGTCAATGTATTTTAAATTTATTTTTAGTAGCCAATTGGATATTAAAGCAGCTTAGCTGCTGCTGTATTTTAGGGTGTAGAGGGCGGGTAGAATGGGAAAGGATGAGACATTAGGCATCTCCTTAGAACTGGTAGAGTTTATGTTCAGACTCTGGTGGTCAAAGCGCTTCTATTAATTCACTGACTTTTTCCAGAGGCCCGGTTTTGTGCAGAAGACACACAGGAGCCCAAGGTCAAAGGCTGGGGGGTGACTGTATGCCGCTGCTGGAAAGGAACAGCAGTTGGTCTCCCTAGCCTGGCTCTTTCCTTCCAAGGAGAGTGCGCCTGGGCCAGATGAGCTCTCACAGCCGGGTGAACCCACCAGCAGGGCTCCTGCAGACCTGGTGGGTGAGAGGCACAGTTCGCTACAAAACACACACACCTGGACATGACAGCAGTGGCAGTTTAATCTGCAAAACAGGAAAGGCTTATATAGCAAAACCTCAATTAACAGGAAGTCAAGAATCCAAACCCCTCATTAACCAGTGACTCTTGTAACCAACTGATCAGGCTTCTCTGATAATTGTACTTCATGCTCCTGCTGTTAAAAGAAAACAAAACCAAACCTCAGAGCTCAATTTGCACCCACTTTCGGAAAGTACAAGAGATCTTTTGAGATACATTGCTGTACAGTACTTATCCCCGGCTTCCTTTGACCATTTTTATTCTTAATACCTCTTTGCTTCAGTCACACTTTATCCTACAGTATTTATATATTACACATTTTTATACATAGCTTCACAATTCCTTTTGAAACAAAACAAGAAGAAGGTACATTTTTCTGCTAAATGTAGCCTCCTTAAAAGGTCCACAAAAAATGGTTTGTTCTTTTCTGACTGCTAATGACCTCCATTTCTATAAACTGCAATAACGTCGTGTAACCTTCTGTAACACTGCCTGACCTGCCACATCTGAAACCCGGATCAGTATTTGCAAGAATATTTCTTCTTTGTCTGTTCTCTGTCTCAGCCCCATCCAGCCTTTGGTTGGAAGACTGGTGGAAAACTTTTTTTTTTTTTTTAACTGCCATATTTTCTAAATGCATTTTCTTGCAAATGCATCTTCTAAATATTTTGGAGCCCATCCTATTTCTTTATTTTCTCTGGTTCTAATTCTCTTTGGTTCTTTTTAAAAATTTTAATTTGTATAATTTTAAGTTGTCCAAGTCAGTGAGTTGTAGTATATTTAGAGCTGTGCGCCATCACCACTCTCCAATTCCAGAACATTTTCATCACCTAAAAAGAAATCTCGTACGCAGTAGCATTCACTCCTCATTCCTCTCTTCCCCCAGCCCCTGGCAACCAACAATCGACTTTCTCTCTCTATATAGATTTGTGTATTCTGGGCATTCCATGTAAATGTAATCATACAATATATGATCTTTTGTGACTGGCTGCTTTCACTTAGCATCATGTTTTCAAGATTCATCCATATCCGTACATATATATCCATGTGTATCAGTACTTTGTTCCTTTCCATGGCCAAATAATATTCCGTCGTGTGGATGGACCACATCTATTTATCCATTTGCCAGTCGATGGACACTTTGGAATAGTCTCTTTATTACTAAATTCCCTTGCCTCCTTGATTTCTTCACGTCAGTGCATAATCTGTACTATGTCCAGGATTACTTTGTTTCTTTTCTTTTTTCTTTTTGGCTGCCCTGCATGGCTTGCAGGATCTTTGTTCCCTGACCAGGGGTTGAACTCATGCCCCCTGCAATGGAAGGGCAGAGTCCTAATCATTGGACTGCCAGGGAATTCCCCAGGATTACGTTCTTAAACAATTCTGATCACAGCACCCTGTATTAAAAAACTCATGAAGGCTTGGAACTTCCTAGGTGGCACAGTGGTTAAGAATCTGCCTGCCAATGCAGGGAACTCAGGTTCAATCCCTGCTCCAGGAAGATCCCACATGCCTCAGAGCAACTAAGTCAGTGCACCACAACTACTGAGCCTGTGCGCTAGAGCCCATGAGCCACAACTATTGAGCCCATGTGCCACAACTACTGAAGCCTGAGCACCTAGAGCCTGTGCTCCGCAACAAGAGAAGCCACTGCAATGAGTAGCCGAGCACCACAACGAAGAGTATCATGTGTATCAATGAAGGCCCAGTGCAGCCAATAAATAAATAATTAAAAAACAAACCAACAAAAAAACCCATGAAGGCTTACCACTGGTTCATCTACAGAAAGAAGTCTCATCCATCCTCCTGTTTTAGTCTCCTTGTCCCTTATTTCTGTCCACACATGTCCTGTGAGGACAAATTCTCACGCCATGCACCTTCCCCACTTTGGATCTCTGCTCTGCCTGGGAAAACCTCCTCCCTTTACAAATGGTGAATTCCTCTAGCCTTCCCTTTGGAGCCTTCCCCAGGGCCCTCTGGGAGAACAGATGATGCCTCAACACTGACTGCATTTCCCTTAATTAAAATGCTCAGGATCCTGTATGGTACCCATTTACCCCTCCATCATCACTCCTGCGTATCGTGTGAGCGCTTTGAGGAAAATGCGTGTTTCTTGTTCCACTTCTTGGTGATTTTTTTCTGTAACTCAAAGAAGATGCGTAATCAGTGATTATTTATTTCATGTGTGTACCTTTGTTTACCCTTTACTATGAAAAACTTTGATGGAATAACTTAATGTGCCGGGCGTTTCCATTGGGGAAATGAAGTCAGTTACTTTGTGAGGGGCCTCACTGCCCCCCCCCCCCCCCCCGCAACCCCCGGAGAGAGAGCAGAGGGGATTATTTCAGGCTGTGACTACTGCCCCCACCTTCCAGATGATAACAAGTTGTTTTAAACATTATCTCCTTTTGATCTCTGGCAACTGTTCTCATTTGAAAACAATTGGAAAGTGAGGCCAAGGGTGCTTGGCTGATTTGCCTGTCTGAGGTGGTGCAGCTAGGATGAAAAAAATCTCCTACTGCCTTACGCTGCTTTATTACTTCTTAAGGAAGAAAGATCCCAAAAGGAAGGGGAGACACTGAACTTGATCATTCAACTCCCAAGGGAAAATGGCCCTGAATAAAGCATAGTTTTGTGTAAGGTGTGTGCAAGAAGGAAAAATTCTTTTTTCCTCTCTGTAAATGCATATTTATAGATGCATTACCTTTGCAAATCGAAGGCAGGGGGAAGGGAGCAAAGCAAGCCTTTCAGCCCCCGCCCCCTCCCCTGCCGCAGTCAGTCGGCTGGATGCTGTGAGCAAGGACAGCCCTAGGTGCCTGAGAGCTTTCAATTGTTTCCTGTCCTCCAAAGCAATCCACTCCATACCTGAGTGCAGAGAGAGGGCGCCGCCACCAGCTTAAGGCCTCTGGGCTTAAAAGAAACAAGGAGAACAGAAGAGGGACCTTAGGTGGCCATCATCAACATCGGGGACATCATTTGCAGGACCAACTGCAAAATAAAACGGGGGCCCCTTGTTCAAAAAGTAGGAGGAATTTCAAGACTGGAGCGTTAAACCCAGCATGGGGCCCTTCTGAGATGGGTGTGGGGGCCTGGGTGGGTGGCATTTTGGTGAAGCTGGCCCTGGGCAGGGTTACATACCCAGATTCATATTTATGCTTAGAATCACGTAGAAAAGAACAACAACATATATTCCATTCAGGAATATGAACCCCCCAAATTGTTGCCTTAACATTTTTTTTTTACTGTAATGTAGCTTTTATGATTGTTGTATTTTCTATGTGCGAAACACTGTTCTAAGTGCTTTGCAAATACTGACTCATGTTTTTCTTCTTGAAAACTCTATGAGGGAGGTACTATTAGTATAATAGCCATTTTATAGATGAGGAAATAGGGGCATAGGAATGCAAGTAAGTTTCCCCAGTCTGGTGGAGTCCGCTTCTAACCACTGTGTATGCTGCCTCTCCGATCAAAACAGGACTATTTACTTTATCACAAGACTCTGTATCAACGTATTTTGGAAAATGAAAGTTTTAAAGGGTATCTTTTTTTGTTGTTGTTGTTCCTAAAACAGAGAGGGTTGAATTAATTGCAGGTATCTGTAGAGAACTCCATGGATCTTTTAGATTCCTGCCACCCAATCTATGTAGGTTCCTGCTCTAAATGAACACTTTCTTTGGGCCTCTTAGTCACAACTATTCAAAAACACATCTGAGGAACAAACAAATATACAAAAATGCATCCCTCAATGAACAACATATCAACAAGTATTACTACTTCCACCTCTGTTCAAATAATAAGATAGCCTTCAAGCAAAGCAGATGAGATCCTTAACTAACAAACAAACAAACAAACAGCATTTAGTGCAGCTCCCGAGAATGCCTTTCTACTCATTGGTCAGGAAAACAACTAGCATTTAAAAAATTTTTTTTTAATTTTATATTGGAGTATAGTTGATTTACGTTGTGTTAGTTGCAGGTGTACAGCAAAGTGATTCAGTTCTACATATACGTATATCTATTTTTTTTCAGATTCTTTTCCCATATAGGTAATTATGGAGTATTAAGTGGTGTTCACGGTGCTATATAGTAGGTCCTTGTTGACTATCTATTTTATATATAGTAACAACTAGCAGTTTTGAATGTGAAGGAGAGAAAAAGTTAAATTGGGTTTTGTACTATAAAAAAGAGTAAAGTACAAAATAAATTTTAGAGAAAGCATTTTACTCAAAGTGCTCAAATACGAAGTTACGGTATAGCTGTAATAGACTTGAATTCTATGGAAGTTTCATCTATTCATTCCTGTTTACCTTTCACAAGATCTTGGGTCAATGTACTGTTTCTGTATTTTATTAACCTCTGTTTGTGCTTTAGTTTCCTGAAAGGGAATTAGGAATGTGGATTAGGGCCTCGCCGATGATAAGACAGCATTTTTTCATTGAATCTGAACTGTTCCAAACCAAATAATATAAATATATTGAAGAATATTAAAGAAAAAAATCTCACTATGTATAGATATATTTAAAATATTTTTTTCCCTAAGAAGTAGCTATTTCACAGCTATTAAAAACCACTTGAAAAATACTGAAAGCAGGGAAAGACACCTAGGGTTTTTCATATACTTTTCCCAGCCATAATAACCTTGGGTTTCTGGCCTGTATTATGCTCCATTTGTGTAAAGCAAAACGGTCACCACAAGAGCATTTTAAACATGCCAGAGATTTCCCCACAAGTCTGTCACCTTCAACTGTTTTGTGGTAAATGGTTTCTAATTGCACTGATTCACTTTCCAATCCTTCCATCTCTTTTTCCCCCTTTCACCCTTCCTCCATCTCGCTCGTGTGTGAGACCATTACCTATAAAATGTTGTCCTCAGAACTGCATTTTACAAAACACTATTTTCTAATAACAAGCTTGAAAAGAAAGAGACGCACGTATCCATTGACCCGTTAAAATTTCTAACGGGAGAGTGGGCGGGTGGGAATTAGAGAAATAGGTGAGGGAGGTTATGAGGTGCAAACTTCCAGTTACAAAATAAATGAGTTATGGATATAAAGTAAACAGTATGGGGAATACAGTTAATAATGATATAGTATCTTTGTATGGTGACAGATGGTAGCTAGATTTGTATGGTGATCATTCTGTAATGTCTAGAACTATTGAATCACTCTGCTGTGCCCCAGGAACTAACACAGTCCTGTAGGTTAATTATACTTCAAACAAGCAAAATCATAGAAAAACGATCAGATTTGTGGTTATCAGAGGCAGGGCTTGGGGGCAGGGGGAATTGGATGAACATAGTCAAAATGTACAAATTTCCAGTTATAAGGTAAATAAGTACTAGGGATGTAATATACATGATTAATATAATTAATACTAGTGAATGTCATATATGAAAGTTGATAGAGTAAATCCTAAGAGTTCTTCTCACAAGGAAAACATATTTTCCCTTTTTCTTTTATTTTGTATCTATATGAGACAGATGTTCACTAAACTTATTGTAATCATTTCATGATGTATGTAAGTGTAAGTCAGATCATTATGCTGTACACCTTACACTTATACAGTGTTATATTTCAATTATATCAATGAAAATGGAAAAAAAATTAAATAGCAAACAAAACAAAATGAAACAATTTCCAATTGGAATAACCCATCCTGGGTTCTTATATCTTCATGAAAGTGTCAGTTGAGGAGGCCAAAGACTGCTTCATCTTGAACATGTTCTGTTCTTTCCTTGCCTTGACAGACTTGTGGCAGGAGTCCTATGACCCTTGGGGACAATTCTACCTTCCTTTCTCTCCTTCTCTCTCTCTCTTTCTTTCTTCTTTCTTTCTTTCTTTCCTTTCTTTCTTTCTTTCTTTCTTTCTTTCTTTCTTTCTTTCTTTCTTTCTTTCCTTCTTTCTTTCTTTTTTCTTTCTTTCTCTCTCTCTCTCTTTCTTTCTCTCTCTTTCTTTCTTTCTTTCTTTCTTTCTTCCTTTCTTTCTTTTTCTTTTTTCTTTCTTCTTTCTTTCTTCCTTTCCTTTCCTTCCTTCCTTCTTCTAATCAGAAAAGTTAAAATGAAAGAAAACAATGGAATGTAATATAACAAACATTAGCACACACAAGCAAATATCAAACTTTTGTCATTTCTTTTGTAAAATAAATAATACCAATTAAGCTGCAGTCCCCTTGACCTCCTCCCTGATCCAATTTCCCTTAATTTCTCCCTGAAAGCCACCACCATGAAGATTTCGGCATGGTATCTGTCAGCCCGTTCTTTTACTTTAGCTCTAACATATATTCTTTGTAAATAACATATACTGTTGCTTGCATGAAACCAACATAGTATCATGTCTTGCCAAGATCAGACTGAACTACCTTAATCTTTGGGGATAAGAGAAGATGAAATTTCCTTAAATTATGACCTCTGTTTTAGAAACTGGAATATATAAAAAAGGTAAACAGTAAGGACCTACTGTATAGTACAGGGAATTATACTCAGTATTCTGAAGAATATATATATATGTGTATATATATATGTATATAAAACTGTATCGTTTTGCTGTATACTTGAAACTAACCCAATGTTGTAAATTACCTATACTTCAATTGAAAAAACTTTTAAAAAATCTAATACTAGGAGATTTAAACCAAAAACAAACAAAAACCCCTAACTGTTCCCTGGAGCAAATTTTAATTTATGGGATAATCAGAGTAGCAAATCTCTTCTAAAGACAAGAATTCTGGAGGTGAACACTTTTGCCGTGGTGACTTTACAAGGTTCTGCTAGAAAATAAAACCAGGTTAGGATTATCTCTTACCTAGGATCTGTAAACTTGAGGAAGGCTTGCTTTGGAAACTTTCTGACATCAGATTTTTCTGGCAAGTTGATTTTTTTGTGCAGCTATCAAAATCTTTAGGTGCTCACACAGTGAATACACAGATACTTGCTACATTTTAAATTCCTGGATACAAGATGTTATTGTAGTCAGTTTTATCTGTCCAACTATAGATTTTTCATGTTAGTGTGACACAAGTTTTAGAAATAAAATGAAAAATGCAAATTAATCGTAGTATTTATAAACTCACCTTTTTTCTATATGGAAAAATTTAATGATTGTCAGAAATAGGCACTGGAATTAAAGGGTCCTCATATATATATAGTTATATACTTCAATCTTAAAGAAACTCTAATGAAACTAATGAAACTCTGAAAAACAGCTGAATACCTTAATACTTTAGACTGTGATGTCACCTCCTACCAAGTTAAT
Organism: Hippopotamus amphibius kiboko; assembly: GCF_030028045.1. Classification (NCBI taxonomy): domain Eukaryota; kingdom Metazoa; phylum Chordata; class Mammalia; order Artiodactyla; family Hippopotamidae; genus Hippopotamus; species Hippopotamus amphibius. The sequence goes on from NC_080196.1 coordinate 99,780,015, forward strand.
CTAAATGGAAGTTGGTGTTAATAAACCTAGTAGTCTAGTGCCACCTTGTGACTGAAATTCTCAACTACAGCATGTTAGATTCCAGTGAGTAAGACATTTATTTCTGCAAAAGGTTCATTCACTCATCCAGTTCCTGGTGTTATTGGTAATTGGATTGACAGTATCTACCAATAGAGTTATAAGCCATCCCTGCTTTCCCAAGACTGAGGGGCATCTAGGGACACTAGACTCTTAAGGTTTAAAACCAGGACAATCTCAGATAAAGCGGGACCAATTGGTCCCCTACCTACTAAGTCTAAAGCACTGTCTGGGCATTCAGGATGTAGCAATGAATAAGACAAAGTCACTATCTATGGAGTGTGTGTTATTGTTTGGGGGAGGTATACACAGACGATGTATAGTCATGTAACATATCAGGTCAATGTAATTGAGTCACTTGGTGGCTCTTTTAGGTTGAGTGCTTGGTGATGGAGGAGGTGATATTTGAACTGAGAGCTGAATGACACAGAGGAGATGCTCACATGAAGACAGGAGGAAGAACATTCTGGGCAAAGAGGAAAGTTAGAACAAAGTCTCTAGATCTGGAATAAGCTTGGTGTGTTTAAGGAACCCAAAAGAGCCAATGTGACTTGAGTTTAGCAGGTGTGTTAATTTTCTATGGCTTCCTAACAAATTAGCATAAATTAAGTAGCTTAAAATAACAGGAATTTATTGCCTCACAGTCTGGAGGTCAGAGGTCTAAAATCAAGCTGTCAGCAGGGCTATACTTCCTCTGAAGATCCCAGGGGAGGTTACTTCCTTGCCTCTTTCTAGCTTCCGATGGTTGCTGGAAACCCTTGGTGTTCCTTGGCTGGTAGACCCAGCCCTCCAGTCTCTGCCTCTGTCCTCACGTGGTATCCTCCCTGTGTCTTTGTTTTCACCAGGCTTTTTCCTCTTCTTATAAGGACATCAGTCATTGGAGTAGGGCATACTGTGTTGATATCATCTCAACTTGATTACATCTGCAAAGATTGTATTTCCAAATAAGTTCACATTTACGGGTATGGGAGGGGCAGTTAGGAATTCCAGATATCTTTTTTTTGGGGGACACAGGAGAACCCGCTGCATGGACAAGGCTGAAAGTGGCACAAAAAGAGGCCAGAGAGGTAGGCAGGGCCCAGATCACACAGGGATTTGCAAGGTAAGGTAAGGAATGAAACTCTTGGTGAGTTTTAAGAAGCAGAGAGCTGTGGCACTATAGCCATTTAAAGGAAAGATCACTCCCATGGGGAGATGGACCGTAGGAAGTTAAGAGTGGAGGAAAAGAGGGTAGGAGAGAGTTGGCAGGACTGGGATTACAGTGGTGATGGTGAAAGTGGAGAGAATAGGACAGAATTGGGATGCATTTTGGAGATAGAACTGATAGGTTTTCCGATGGATTGAATGCTGGTGTGATAAAAGAAGTTCATCAAACCTAACTGCCAGGGTTCTGAACAATCAATTTCTCTTATTTTCTGGGTTGAGTAAGCCTAGGGGAGAAACAGATTTAGAGAAAAAAATTGAGAGTTTTATCTCTGCAACAGGAAGATAGAAGGACAATACCCTATTTCCAGACCCCAAATTACATGGGGTCAGGGCGGAAAGAGAGCTACCAGTCCGGAGGGTGGTGGGGAAAGAGGAAGAGACGTTTAATGGAACAATCACATTTGAGACAGGGTGTGCAACAAGAGAAGGCTTAGAGAAGCCAATGACCGGAAGGGACTGTCTGATGACACACTGTGGGTTGCATAGAGTGCGCTGGCAGGGTTTGGAAGTATGGAGAGAAAGGGGAATTGGGTCACATGGGTCCAGGTACCTAGTTGTTTGAGTGATGATGGCTGACTCATGGGGCTTGGGCTTCTGCTGACGACTGAGCTGAAGTGTCCACAAAGCCTAGGGGATTGTATGATCATCTCTGAATGGAAGGTACCCAGTTTAAAATCTGCTATGGGAGCCGCTGAGCAATTGTTCTATCTTGCAGTCTCCAGGGGGCATGGTGGAGCAGAAGAGAGCCAAGACCTCCTCCCAGACGTCTTCCTTAGGAGGCAAGGGACCCTGGGCTCGTTAACAGATGGGGTGGGGGGTGGGGCTGGCTTTCTCTGGAGCAGGAAGCTAGGTGTCACATCTTGGTGACACAATGAAGCATGAGGCTCTTGTTTACAAAACCCTCTTCTGTTACAGGCAGCCTTTTCCGCTCACGTGTTGGGTAGCAGTGGTGCTGGAATTATGAGCTGCTCTGGTTACATCTACAACTCGGAATTCATATGCTAAGTATGAAACTTTGCATTTGCTGGAATAATAACTGAACCCCCTCAGTGTCTTTAAATTACACTAACTAGTTAGAAAACTCACAAGTTGATTTTTACTTTTTTAAATCATTGTTTCTTATCTGATGAAACACTGTATAAGAAAAAGACATAAAATGAGAATTATATCACATTGAAAATGTAGATCCAAACTCACGTGAATGCATAAACAGATTTATTTTTCTTTTCTAGGCAAATACATGATATGTTTAGACTTCCAGGTCAGGCTAAGATCCTAGAAACTCAATAATAAATAACCTCTACAGTTAAAGGAGGAGAAACAAGAGGACGAGAAAGAATACGTGCACATTTCTTTTTTGTTTATTTTTAGTTTTCAGTTTAGACAGTTTGGAGGTGGAGGGACCATCCGGGCTCATCCATGCGTGGTAGAGCATATTCCCCTCTGTCCTATGCCGGGAAGGGGAGGAGAGGCTGGTCTCTCTTCTCCAGTGTCCCTGCCCCTCTAACTCTGGAAAAGACTTAAATGGGCCTTTCTTTTTTTTTTTTTTTTTTTTTTTTTTTGATTATATTATTATTTTATTTTTTTTTTTTGGGGGGTACACCAGGTTCAATCAACTGTTTTTATACACATATCCCCATATTCCCTCCCTTCCTTAAATGGGCCTTTCTTAATACCTCCAGGATGCGTATCAACCACCAAAAGAGCATCAGAAAGGTTAAATGCCTGGGCTCTCATTAGTGTCTTTTTTCTACTCCAGAATCAGTGTGTTGTGTAGTATAAACAAGACGCTCTCTTTGGATAAAATTAGCGTTGTTTTATTTTAAACTTAAAATGTCTTGACTAGTTGTTTATTTTACAATTTACAACAGTAAACTTTATTCTTTTTTTGGTGTACAGATTTATGAATTTTGACATATGTGAAGAGTGGTGTAACCATTTCCACGGTCAAGATACAGAACAATTCCATAACCCGACCCCCCCCCCCAACAAATTCTGTCATGCCACCCCTTTGTACATCCAATCTTTTAAAGTAAATTATGTTTTTATTTATTCTTAGGCACTTGATCTGTATCAATGAGTGCACCTTAAAAGCTTATTTTACATTTTAGAAAGATGAACCAGCCGCTGTCTGTAATACCAGTATAAGAAATCCTTTTTACTCTGGACCCACCATGACTGAAACTATGCCCCGTAACATGCCACAGATGTTTTCTGTGTCCAGCAGGATTTAGTTTGCTCTTTGATTTCGCTCTTGCTTATATCCACAGGAGCTCAGCTCTCTTTATGTTTCTTCCTCTCCTGCTCATAAAACAGTTATTGGTCTCCTCACCATTTTTACTGTTCTTTAAATGTGTTCAAGTGACTCTTAAAACATGGTGTCCAGAATTAGATGCAACGGCCTAGCTGCTGATGCTGTACACTGTGGACCTAGGTGGAATGCACGTTCTTTTTTCTGGATTCTGTCTGAAACTGCACGAGCGTTTTTATTTTCTCAGCCATAATTCACTGTTTACTGACAATGAATGTCTGGTCAACGATACAAATTAAAAAAATTTAACACATGGCTGCTAGTTCTTTGCGTCCTTAGCCTGTATACGTGGCACTGGGATTTTTTGCACCCAAGACTTTTATATTTGCCCTTATTAATTTTTTCAGTGTAAGATTTGACCAGAGTTCCAGCTTGTTAATATGGGTTTAAACCCTTTTTCTGGGACATTGTGTATATGCTTCTCTTACTCAGTTTTCCATAAAGGATGGAAGGCAGCCAGGTATTTCTCTCTCACTGCCTTGTCACCCTCACATCTCCCTTTACTTGCAATGCCCCTCTTTCCCCATTTTCTCATTCGGTCATATCTCTCCACAGGTGAAAAAAAGATAGCTGAAGTCACCCAAAAATGATAACGAGAAAGGGGGCAAACCCTGTGGGTACTGATGTACCTGCAACTAGACTGACGATTCCTTGTTTAGGGGCTTCTCGGGACACTGATAACTGGGTCTTACCTGAAAAAAGCAAATTGACAGTCTAGTCATAAAATTGGCTTGTGATTGGGACTATTACCTTATTATGATATATTAGGCAAGACATAGAAGTAGCATGATCTGGTCCAAAGAATAAAAGGAATTATCCATCAGTACATAATTCATGAGTTCCATGCAGAAATGAGGAGGAACAGATTGGATTAAGTTATATGAATTCTGCTTTTCACCTTTACATGTATGTTTTAGAAAGAATGCAGAGAATAATTTTTTTTATTTTTTGAGACCTATTTCTAGGGCATTCTGTAATTCTTTGCCACTATTCCTATCTATCTATTATCTATCATCTATCTATCTATCTATCTATCTATCTATCTATCTATCTATCATCTATCATCTATCTATCTATCTATCTTATCTATCTATCATCTATCTATCATCTATCTATCTATCTATCATCTATTATCTATCGTCTATCTATCTATTTTATTTAATTTTATTGTAAGAACACTTAACATGAGATCTATCCTCTTGACAAATTTAAAAATCCACATTACGGTATTGTTAACTACAGGCACAGTGTTGTAGAGCAGATTTCTAGGACTTATTCATCCTGCATAACTGAAGGTATCCTATCCCTTCAATTTAAACATTTTTGATAATGAAGTGTGTGGATAGAACTGATGCTTTCATACGAAAAGTATTATTTACTATAATTGAGGAACCAGGTATGTTTATTAAACATCAAAAGTATTTTACTTCCTATGACATTATTCCAAATACATAAAACTTGAAAAGAAGACAATAAACACATGATCTTACAGATAACATTTTTGTCTTATATATATATATATAAAATTGATTTATAATGTTGTGCCAATCTATGCTGTACAACAGGGTCTCCTGCATGCCCGTCTCATTAGCCACTGTGTGAAAGTTCACGCAGGCCTGCCCGGATATCCCAGTTGACCTTGTCTTCTCTTTTCAAACAAAGCTACGTTTAAGCTTAACTGGATATTGACCTAAAATGTGAGTGACTAGTAGGATTAGCCCTCCTAATGTGTGTTTGCACTTATTAAATGGAACTGTCAGCACAATTCAGTCTCTGATTGGTGGCTTGTTCCTGGGAAATATTTTGAGCTGAGTTGCTTTTTTTTTTCTTCTTTCTTTCTTTATGCCCTTTACCTCTAGTGTATCTGCTGGAGTATAAATTTTGAAAGAAGGCATTCCATATCCCCTTACTCATTTCCGGTCCATTCAGGCTCTCCACACTGAGCGGACCTCCGTTCAGCTACATCGTGGGGAGAAAGCCTCTGTTAACACATCTCGTACTGAATTTCCCAAACAAGCAATGTGGGATATAGAGGGCTTGTGAGGTGTGTGACAGAGTAGAGGCGAGGCTCAGAAGGGGATTCTCAGATGAAGAGAAAACTGAAGGATATTGCTAAAGGCAGAATCTCAGGACACAGCACTTGAACAGAGAGGCCAAAGCATGATGTCAAAGGGCTGTGAGGGAGAGTCTGTGTTCATTTTAGTTCACTGAGTTAGTGAAAGACACTGAAAGCCTATACTCTTAAGACAATAGTTTTCTTTCTTTCCTTTTTTTCTTTTCTTTTTCTTTCTTTCTTTCTTTTTTGAGATTAATGGCATTTTTTTTCCCCTAGAGAAAGAAGCAAATTCTTAAATGGGGCTTAGAACAATACCTCGTACATACGCTCAACAAGTGTTGATTTAATGAATTTATCAAAGTTCATGAAGATTCCCACCTCCGTTTTATAATATACAAGTTGAAACTGTCACTGCACTCAGATTTTGCTTGCGTTTTGTTGTTCCTGAAAGAATAGACAAGGGGATAACATTGTTCCTGTTTTAAATGCCATGTTGTTAAAGATGTCCCCTGACGTTTCAGTGTTTTGAAAGCACTGTCTCTTTCTTCCCACCTCCATGGGCAAAAGACATTTTGATTCTCCGCTGGTAAAATAAAATTTATGAAATGCTTTCTTATCTTTTTGAGGACTAATTTCAACCTTCAAAATGTTTTTTGATCTTTTAACTTAAAAAGTCACAACTATTTGCTCTTCCTTTTATTCTTACCAGTTGTGAGCACATTTACAGTTTACATAAAGATATTCCAAATTATACTTTTCGAGTACAATATATCATTTCCTGTTGTAATGATTTTAAATGTTTTTTTTTTTAAAGGGGCGTGAAAAAGGCTCTTCTTTTTTTTTCTTTTTCCAGAATGAATCACACTTGTACAGTCTGACGTAGCAAATGGCTGTGACACACTTGAAAATGATGAGTGAGTATTTTGCATTGAGACATAGAAAATTTACATTTTATAAAAATCATTTTCTGGGTTTCCACTTTGCTTTTGTAATGATGATTCATCTTGTCCTTTATTCTGGGAAGTCTTAATGAATGTTTGAGTAAAGAAGAAGTGAAAGCCACATACCCTGTAGGATCCAGAACAGTGAAAAAAGCTTTTTATAGCAGCTGTTCCTTGCATATTTACATGTGTGAAATCCAAATGCAGTACCTTTTCTTTTTGTCCCTGATAAAAGTTATTCTAACCTCCAAAAGCAGGAAGAAAGTACATAATTTTCTGTGGGTGTTGTGTTGACCTTTTACTGTCTTCTCTTTTTCTCACTGTCAACTTCTTTCTCTTTCTTTTGGTGAAAAATTTTGGCACAGTATAATGAAAAATAGATTACAGAGGCAGCTATGACCTCAAGGATGCTGGATGAGGGTTATCATGATATAATGCAAATAAGAGGGCTCTTGGTCAAGGTGAAATAATGTTAGTTATTTAAAATGTTAAAATATGTGGTCATTCTACCATTACGAATGCCCCACGGGTGATGATTCATCTAATGCCTCTTCGTACATAATTATTTTGTGTCTTCCAGAGTGCTGAATGATCACTCTTGTTCTCGGTACAGTTTTTACATTTTCTAGGAGTGTTTGACCTACTCAGTTTTTCAATTTTTAGCAAACAATTCCACAGTAGTCAGAATACATCATTCCTCAAATTTAGCCCAGAGAGAGATTAAGTGAAAAAGATCCTACAGCCAATAGTGGAAGAACTGCACTCAGTCAAGCCCCATTAGCTGGGATGAAGTGAGAGTAGCATTGACATATATACTACCAAATGTAAGATAGATAGCTAGTGGGAAGCTGCTGCATAGCACAGGGAGATCAACTCGATGATGGGTGATGACATAGAGGGCTGGGATAGGGAGGGTGAGGAGTCGTGGGAGAGAGGGGATATGGGGATACATGTATAAATACAGCTGATTCACTTTGTTGTACAGCAGAAACTGGCACAATAATGTAAAGCAATTATATTCCAATAAAGAGCTTAAAAATAAAAAAATAAAAATAAAAATAAATCTTGGGGTGTGCTCAGAGCAGGGGGCCTGAAGAAATGGTCCATCTGTTTATAACACACCCAACAGGAATCTGGGTTCATTGTGAGGAGGGGCACAAAGCTTGTGGCCTTCCTATGAGCAAATACCCAACACATGCCCCCTGCACCTCCACGCGGCATGATATAATGCAATTTGTAGTTGAAAACCTTTCCACAAAGAAAACGGCTTCACTGGTCGTTGAAATCTATATTTCCAGAACTCCCTTCCCTGCAGAGTTCCCTGCAGAGCCAGCACTGTCCACGAGAATATTTACATGCAAGACTTGGAAGAGGGAAGGGAAGCAGCGGCAGATCATTTTCCTGCCCAGGGCGTGCGTGCCGGCGCCAGGGGCTGTTCTGCGCATGCCTGTCTGCTCACCTGGTCGAAGTGGGCAGCACCCGTGCCCCGGAGAGTGTTTAGCTTTTTGAGGTGGGTGCCAGCGCCACCTGCAGGTCACTCTCAGCACCGAAGCTGGGGACTGAGAGATGCGAGCTTCAGCCCCTCAATATACGTACTCCCATCGCTTCCTAGAAGGCTCCAGTTTCTCCTTGCTCTTTCCCTCTTACATCCATCTTTTCTTCCTGAGTGCCAGCCCCACTCACTTCGGGCCCTGGCACTAGAAACAAACGCCTTCCACAGACTGTTTAACCCACTCCCATAATTCCATTAGGTCAACTTGCTGTAACAAATCCCTTCTTAGATACATCACTGCTATTGGTTCTAATTCTCTAATTAAACCTTGACTGACACACCAGGTTTGGGAGCATTTTAACTTTCAGCCATTTGTAATGAATCTTCTTGCAAAGAAAATTGTGTTTTTCTGTCAAATATCAGTTGGAATTAAAAAGTACAGTATATATATGGTCATACTCTAAACAAATATTGCTCAGATCTGCAAATCAGTGCCTAGAGCAATTTCTGGTCCTACTGTGAGGGCCAATAAATAGGCCTCTCGAGTTTTCTTTCTGCTTTCCCCTGATTGTCATTTTTTGTTTTCCTATTTTCCCCCCTCACCTTTGCCCAAGGTTTATATTTTAATTACTTAATTAAAACATTTTTTGAGTGCCTACTGTATGAGTACTATTATGTGCCAGTATATCAGACATTGTTCTGGAAAATGTGTACAGAGTGGAGAACAAAATAGAGATATAGTCTGATGTTAGTCCTCTTGGAGATACGTGTGAAACAAATGAACAAACAGGGATCTGTAATTACAGCTTCCATCAAACCTTCCTATGGAGGAAAATGTATCTACAAACGTATCTAAAGTGTGTCCTTAATCTTCAGTATACAACATGTGGGGAAGGAGAAGTTACTTCTTGGCAACCAAGAAAGTTACCTGCACATCACATTTTTTCAGTACCTAGCCTCCTACAAGGTTGTAGTTTACATGGCCCAGGCAAAGCCCCAGAAGCTCACACTCTCAATACAGTTGAATCTGGAAGTAAATACATGGTTTAGTCTAACCATATATTTAATTTTCTTTGATAATTCAAAGGATGCCTTCAGAGTTTCTTCCCATTACCACCAGGGGGTAAATCTATTAGAATAAATTTTACATAGTGCTAAATTCATAGGCGGTGTTGACTTATGTTACACTAGATAGCCAGCCTTAAGCATAGACAGTAAGAGAAAAAGAATTTTACTGGTCAGATGACTTTTGGTCACTAGCACCAGATCCATGACAATCTCCAATGCTTTGCCTTCTTATGGTGAGTGACCTTAGGAGTTCCATTCCCTATCCTGGCACTATTCATTTTCTCATTTTGCCCACGTGTTTCAAGTTTCTGTATTTCTTGTGTTTTGTAAATGTTTAAATCAACCTATTTTCTTAAAAAATATATATGGCCATTCAAAAAGAACAAAGCTCCACTCTAAACATAGTAATTATTTTTACATTTGCAAATTACTTTCTTGTCATTTTCACACGAGTACATATTTCTTTATGTAAATTAAATAACACACACTGGCTGCAGAAAGAGGTAGGGAGAAGTTATGATGGCTGCTCAGTAGATGGCGCCAAATCCCAGGTTACCATTCAGCCCCTTTTTAAATTCTATTTTTTTTTTTTTTTGGCCGCACTGCGCAGCATGTGGGATCCTAGTTCCCCCGACCAGCGGTTGAACCTGTGTCTCCTGCAGTGGAGGCTCAGAGTCAACCACCCGACTGCCAGCAACGTTTCCCTTAAATTCCAGTTTTTAAACTGGTGAATGGATTTCATAAGTTTGGCAGCATCTTACTTTTTTCCTTGAGGAATAGCAAATTGTCATAGTTTTTTTCGCTCAATTTTCATATAGTCCAAACCTTTACATTTTAAAATTCCACATACCGAAAAGTGATATTTATTTTTGAGGCCATTTTTAAGGTTCTTGATAACCGGGGGAAAGTCTATAAATAAAAGTACTCTTAGAGGTACTTACATGCTAAAGGAAAAATGTATGCATTTATAGTTTTGAAATACTTTTTAAATTATAACAGTAAAAAATTGCCTGTGATCTCTGTGTGGATGAGGCTGATTTAAAAATTTTTAATTTTAATTTTTTTATTGAGGTATAGTTGATTTACAGTATTGTGTTAGTTTCAGGTGTACAGCAGAGTGATTCAAGTTATACACACGTATCTAATTTTTTTAGATTCTTTTCCTTATAGGTTATTACAAAATATTGAGTATAGTTTCCTGTGAGGCTGATTTTATTAGCTTTTTACAAAGTTTTCATCTTTTAATATTATTCCCATGAACTCTGAATTCATTGCTCACTATGGGCAGTGCTTCTGTGTCTTGTGCTCTGTGATGACCTAGATGGGTGGGTTGGTGGGGGGAGGGAGGTCCAAGAGGGAGGAGATATAGGTGTACATATAGCTGATTTACTTCATTGTACAGTAGAAACCAACACAGCACTGTAAAGCAATTATACTCCAATTTAAAAAAAAAGAAAAAAAAACTTGCATCATAGTTTTTTTTCTTTTCTTAAAGACTATTATTTTATTTATTTATTTATTTTTGGCTGCATTGGGTCTTTGTTGCTTTGCGTGGGCTTTCTCTAGCTGTGGGGGAGGGGCTGCTCGTCATTGTGATGGCTTCTCTTGTTGTGGAGCACAGGCTCTAGAGCGCAGGCTCAATAGTTGGAGCGCACGGGCTTAGTTGCTCCCCGGCATGTGGGATCTTCCCAGACCAGGGATTGAACCCCTGTCCCCTGCATTGGCAGGCGGATTCTTAACCACTGGGCCACTGGGAAAGTCCCGATTCTTTCTTTTTGTAGCGATAACTTCGAATGGGGAGTTCCTAAGCAAATGCCCACTGAATAGAACCCATCTAGTAACTACTCCAGGTTAACAGTTCAGCATATCAGTGAGTCAGTTTAATGTAAACATTAAAAAAATCTATATCACTTGAAAATTTCTTAGATATCTTCCTACTTTCAAAATATACTAAATATAACATCTTCCTTTGATAAGATGTTCTACTTTATAGTATTAGTCATCATATTATTTGCTGCTTGTTTCTAAATTAATATTCCTATAGAGCAGCTGTGATTTATGGTTTTATGTGTTTTATCATCTAGGTAATCTAAATACAAAAAATATTTAATAACCAGCATAGCATGGGTATAGATATCAGAATGCATGCTGGCTGAAGATACCTGTCTAAACATACCATGGTCTCCTGGCTGAATATCATAATCTCAATTTACCACCTGTAAATAGTCTGACTCTTTACTCAACAAATGGCATTCTGATTACTAATTTCTGTCCCAGATACTTTGATTTTTTTGGGAGGAACTTGCTCTAAAGATAAGTATTCTGGTACCCACTGAAAGGATGTATTCTTTCTTCACTGTAAGTGAATGAAATGGCTTTCGGTCCGCTGGGGACATGAGAGTTTAATAGCTGATCTGGAAGGCTGAGGGTCCGCTATATTGTAGCGCACTATCCAAGCTTTGAGCCCTTCCAGAGGAACCAGCTCATCCGTCCTGTCCCGCCGCATCTCACACCTCTCTCTTTTGCTTTGTTACTATCATCAGCAGAATGAGCAAATCTAAAGGACGCTTCCTGAGAAATTCTCAACATTGACCACAGGAAGTCAGGTGGGGCTTTTTGGATGAGACTCATTTCAAAATAAAGGAGTTTAATGCTTTAAACTCAGAATAGCATGGTTGCTGATGCCATGAACTCTGCAATTAAACTTTGTGAATTTGAATCCTAGATTCTCCTCTTACTAGAACTGTGAGCTTGTTGTCTCCCTGTAAAATGGGGCTTATGAAATTCCTAATACATAGGGTTTTAGGAGGGATAAATGCACACAAAATTCTTAGCACAGTCCCTAGCACAGAGTCACTGCTCAATGAAAACTGTTAGCATTAGTACTTTGGCAGAGTGTCATCCCTGCGCGAGTGCTCATTACTCCCTGTGATGGCTATTTTACATCTTTACGCTCTCCTCATGACTGCCTCTTTTCATTCTCATCCCCCTTTCTTGATAACCTGCCTTTTCCTTCACAGGTGAAACACTAGCTGTTATCCTTCTCAGCATCCTACCACCTTTTTTAAAAAAATTAATTAATTAATTGGCTGTGTTGGGTCTTCGTTGTTGCACGTGGGCTTTCTCTAGTTGTGGAGAGTGGGGGCTACTCTTCGTTGTGGTGCGCGGGCTCCTCATTGCAGTGGCTTCTCTTGTTGTGGAGCACCAGCTCTAGGTGTGCCGGCTTCAGTAGTTGTAGCACATGGGCTCAATAGTTGTGGCTCACGAGCTTAGTAGCTCTGCGGCATGTGGAATCTTCCCCAACCAGGGATCAAACCTGTGTCCCCTGCATTGGCAGGCGGATTCTTAATCACTGCGCCACCAGGGAAGCCCCCTACCACCTTTAAGTTTATCTTCTACATCCTTTCAGTGAAAGCACTGTTTCTCAAAGCATGGTCCCCAGACCAGAATCACCTGGAAACTTGTTAAACATATAAATTCTGGGGCCTCACCACACACCTACCAAATCAGATTCTCTGAGGAGGGCCCAATGAGCTATGATTTACTAGGCCCTCCTACTGTACGCTACAGTTTGAGGATCACTGCTCTAAACCTTGAGGCTCTCACATTCCAAGTCCCCTTGACTGGTGTATTCTTTCCCTGAAGACAGACATTCTAGAGAAATGAAATCATTTCCCCAGGACGTTTGCTGTGAATCAAGGGCACTTAAAAAATGATTAATGGTTGACATAGCTTGATTCATCTTTGCACAGTAGACACCGAAGCCAGTGGAATGGACTACAGAATCCACTGGGAAGAATTTTCCTAGTGAGAACCTGGGCACACACTGTCAATGTTGGCCTCTGTATCTCTTCTTTTATTAATGCTTCCATGGCTTTTAAAAATTTATAATTGACAAAGAATTGTAAGATATTTAAAGTGTACAGTGTGATGATTTGATATACATTGTTTATGGACTCCAAAGGGTGAACATTTTTGACAGGGATCTTCAGAATGAATCGAAGTGGAAAAAAGCAATCCTGGATAAGGGCCCATAAATGTGGCAACTAACCTGTGGCTGTGTTGTATTTGTTTTACAATAAGAATCCATTCTGAGTAAGCCTATTTCTATACCTTTAATATTCCTACATTTAATTGCAATATTCCCTAAAGGTCTGCAGGAAGGTTTCTGCCTGTGACACATACTGGGTAGGCTCTCACATCACTCATTCCAACCCATTTTTCCTTGTTTTCCTCTATTTATTATAGAGTATAGGAAGCTAAAATCCCACTTTACACTCTCTTGCGACTAGGGTGGCCATGTGATAGAGCCTGGTCCTTGAGGGATAAGAAGTCTACTAGGGACTTCTGAGAAAGCCTTTGCTTTTGGATATAGATGACTCCCTTTCCTGATATGGTTCCTCATCTTCCTCCTGGGGAAATGGTCTTGATGGGTGGAGCTTCCTAAGCAACTTGAAACCATTAGGAAGAGGCCACTATCTCTGAGCTGTTAAAAAAACAAAAAAAAAGCCAGCAACCGTCTATCTCATGCCATCAGTATAAGAGAAAACAAAAATCATCATATGCTTAAACTATTACTAGTTGGGTTTTCTGTTACTTGCAGCTTAACACGATTCTTCCTTCTTCTTTTTTCAAAAAATTTTATTGAAGTGTAGTTGATTTACAATGTTGTGTTAATTTCTGCTGTAGAGTTATACACATATATATATTCTTTTCCATATTCTTTCCCATATTCTTGTTCCATTAACAACCCCTTTTTTAATAGTGTCTCATTAGAACTAAACTAAAAGAAAATTTTCATCAATGATTTAGAGTGGAGATAGCAATAAGACAAAAATAAAGATGCAAGAAGAAAGGACAAATAACACTTGGAGACAGAGTTTAGGAAGTAGGGGAACAAATTATGAACAGGTTCCTGTCTAGGGTGAGGCCTCATCTGCTTATGTTTGCTAGTTCTATAGACAATGATTTCACACAAATGTGATTTCCTATAGAGGTTCAAAGAAGGCAACCCCTAGTTGGTGTTAGAATATATTTGTTCTGCTTGTACTGCTTCTCGATGGGGTTGCTCTTGACATTTTAGACATGATGTTTCTTCATTTGGAGAAACAATCATACACATTGTGGGATATTTATCATAACAAGCATCTGCTCGTTAAATGCCTATAATGCCCGTCTGTTGTTTTGACAAACAAAAATGCATCCTCACATTTCAAATGGCACCTGGGAAGGTGGCCAAGTGTCTGATTCTTTTATAGCATCTAAAACCGTGCCCTGTACATGCATGGTATTTGGTTAAATGGCTTGTATTCAGTGGTATGCTGGTAAGCTAGCTCTCAAAAGAAAAAAAAAAGCCCTAAGTTGTATCCTTTGCCAATTTCTGTGCTGTAAATATTCCAAACACAGCAATTTCATGTTATCTCTGTTTTAACCATTGGCTTGTAAAATTTCTAAATATTTAACAATTGGCTCTCGAGAGGTGGTAGGGCCAGCTCCAGCACAGCCCTGTGCACTTGAAGTTCAGAGTTGGAAAGAACTTAAGGATCACCTATTACCCCTTGTTTCACAAAAGAAATAACACTGCAGAAGGTTTACAGTCAAATTTGAATATTTGGCTATGAACAGCCAATCTTTGACTAAACAATGCCCCTAATCAATTTCCCAGGGTGCCTAAAGTGTTTTGTGCTTTGCCACTAAATGATGATGGGCGATGGAAGTGTCTCAGGTCACAGATTTGGCTACAAATTCATTTCAGACACAAGTGTGTCTTTGTGCTTGTGAAGGTATGCCTAACATGTGCACATTATTTAGGTTAAACACAGAAGCTTGTGTTTATTTGATGCTTCCTATGATACTAAGGCTTAAAGGGGAGAGAAGAAATGTCCTCTCCAGAGGACATGCTCTCCCGTATCCCCTGGTCTAGCAGTAGTTAACCTAAGCCTCTAGCTGGAAAGGAAAGGAGAAGCTCCTTTTGGCAACCTGCATTCCCCTGAGATGCCAGGTCATCTTCCTTTGGTCAGGAGGGAGGCAGCACTTCATCTGCAGGGTCCAAATAGTTGCATCTGGGACAGCCTTGTAGAGCTTGCCGCTCCTACGTGAAATTCTCCAAAGAGGAAGTGGAAATCTTCCATTTTTATGAGACTAACTGGTTGCTGCTGTAATTGTCCTTAGTTTCAACTAGATGTACTCAGCTGTTTGAGCTTCTCAGCAATTCTCTCACACTCATGAAATCAATTCTTTCATGGTTATATCCAAAATTATCAATTTTAGACCTAGGGTCATACATGGATTTAGACAGTAGCCTAGATACCATCTGTAGGAAGCTTTATTGACTGGTACAGCCTGGCAGAACTTTCATGGGATTATATACAGCTATAGTGTCAAAGCAAGGACTAGAACTCAAGCTTCCCAGTTCCCAGGTGTTAATTAACTAGACTAAGGTCACACAGCTAGTAAATAGCAGAGCCTGGACTCAAACCTAGATTGGCTTACTCACTATATACATTTCTTTTTTTTAGAGAAAGGGAGGTAGTTCCTGCCAACTTACTTTAATCTTTTAGCTATTTCCAAGAATTCTGATAAAATATATTAGGCTTGATTTGGCCACTAGGTGGAACACTTAACCTAATGTTAATATATCTTTCCAAACCTTTTATGGATATAAATCTGAGGTACAAATTGAAGAGTCTCCAACATTTCTAGAGCAGCAATTTCTCATGTATTTAAATTGTTATCCAACATAGTATTAGAAGTCCTAGACAGAGCAATTAGGCAAGAAAAAGAAATAAAAGACATCCAAATTGGAAAGGAAGAAGTATAACTATAAAATTTGCAGGTGACATAATATATATAGAAAGCCCTAAAGACTCCATCAAAAAACTATTAGAACTAATAAACAAATTCAATAAAGTTTCAGGATACAAAATCAATGCACAAAAGTCGGTTGCATTTGTATATACTAATAATGAACTATCAGAAAGAGAAATTAAGAAAATAATCCCATTTAAAATTGCATTGCAAAGAATAAAATACCAAGAATAAATATAACCAAGGAGGTGAAAAACTTGTATGTTGAAAACTGTAAAACATTAATGAAAAAAACTAAAGAAGACACAAATAAATGGAAAGCTAATCCATGCTCATGGGAAAACAAGAATTAACATTGTTAAAATTTCTACACTTCACAAAGCAATATACAGATTCAAAGCAATACCTATCAAAATTCCAATGACATTTTCACAGAAATAGAACAGAGTCCTAAAATTTGTATGGGACCAACCATAAAAAAACCCCAATAGCCAAAACAATCTTAAGAAAGAAGAACAAAGCTGGAGGCATCATGCGCCCTGATTTCTAACAATTACAAAGCTATAGTAATTAAAACAGTGTGATATGGACATAAAAACAGACACATAGATGAGTGGAACAGAGAGACTAGAAATAAACCCATGCACATATGATGATTAATTTACAACAAAGTAGCCAAAAATATATAACAGGAAAAGAAGAGCCTCTTCAATAAATGATGCTGAAAAAATTGAACCGCCACATGCAAAAGAATGAAACTAGACCACTATCTTATCCCATACACAAAAATGAACTCAAAATAGATTAAATACTTGAATGTAAGACCTGAAACTATAACATTTCTAGAAGGAAACATAGATGGCATGCTCCTTGATATAAGTCTTAGTGATGATTTTTTGAATCTGACACCAAAATAAAAAGCAACAAAAGCAAAAATAAACGTGTGGGACTACATCAGATTAAAAGGTTTCTATGCAGCAGAGTAAACCAAGGTAATAAATATTAAAAGCAACATCACTCACTGATATAATTGCTTAATAGACACACCTAAAGAAATGTTTCAGAAATCATAGTACTTAGTATTATGCCTTGGGACAATTCAGATGCCCCAGAGAATGCTTCCAGGTTTTGGGTGACCTAGAAGATTATGTTATACAAGATTATACTGTGTAAGATTGTATTAGCCATCATTTGAGGCAGCTACTCTATACCACTCTGAGGTGTTTCACATGCATTATATCATTTGCTCACTTTAAAAAACCTAAAAAAATACATTTAATTAAACATTGTATTATTGAGAATACTAGAATTCAGGCTTTGGAATTTCAGAGTAGAGGGAGTTTGAGTCCCATTTCATATATATAAATAAAGAGTGCACTTGGAAAAATTTATATTGTCTATTTAGTATATTTTGAATCTTATTTAAGCTGCCTTCTATTCAGGAAACAAAGGCAGGCATGGACAATTTTTTTTTTTTTTTTGTAGTGTCATTGGTTGATGATAAAGGAAAGATCTAGTGGCCATCCTATAAGTCATATGGAAATATGTGGGAAAATTTCAAAAACAGATGTTTAATAAAATTCAAACTAGCCAGTGATTTACAACAACTTGAAACTAAATACATTCTGATGATGAAGTAAATCTAAATTTTTTTTTATCTTGCTCTCATAGAAGTATTGTTCTGTATTATAAAATGTCCATTTCCAGAATCAGTTTTGTAATTCATTTTGGTCCATCTGTGATATTTGAGAGAATTTTTCTATCTTTGAAAAGTTCTTCATGTAAAATATAAAAATGAAGACAAAAGAAAAAGAAGGGAAAAAATCAATAGGAAGAGATAAAAGAAAAAAATAACAGGAAGCTCCAAACTCAAGAGAAAGGGATGCAGCTCAAGATCTCAAAGAATATTTGAAGTATAGTACAATACATATGACTTGGGTGGTTAAGGATGAAGGGGGTATTTTCTTCTTACATTGGTTAGTTTCATTTTTGGCATTTTTTTCTAGGATTCAGATTTTTTTTTTTTAATTTTGTATGAGAACATGCTCAGAAAGTTTGTACACCCAACCCATGAAGGCCATACTTGCTCATATAGGTTAACTACAAAGCTGCTTGGTTTACTGTTTATTGAATGAGGGTAATGGCCTTAGGGACATGGATCTCCTCCCAGGCCATAATTCTAAATCCTTAAAAAAATTTGTTTTAGAAGTGTCTTCTTTATTTAGCCCATTGAAGAATACAAAAGGAGTATCTATCTATCTATCATCTATCCATCCTTATAAGTATGTAAAAGAGCTCCTGTCCTCAAGGGGCTTAGTTGTGGAATGAAGACATTCAAATTTAAAACAATATAAAAAAGGGCTTCCCTGGTAGCACAGTGGTTAAGAATCCACCTGCCAATGCAGGGGACATGGGTTCAATCCCTGCTCCAGGAAGATCCCACATGCCGTGGAGCAACTAAGCCCACGAGCCACAACTATTGAGCCCATGTGCCACAGCTACTGAAGCCCATGCGCCTAGAGCCCGTGCTCCACAACAAGAGAAGCCACCACAATAAGAAGCCTGTGCACCACAACAAAGAGTAGCCCCTGCTCTCAGCAACTAGAGAAAGCCTGCATGCAGCAGCAAACCCAACACAGCCAATAAATAAATAAATAAATAAATAAATTTATAAAAAAATTAAAAAATAAAACAATATAAAAGATAGTGAAATATAGCACAAAGAAGACAACCTTTGGATTCAGCATTTCAAGGTTTCCCAGATTCTCCATTTAGTAGCCACAATCTCAGGGAAGTAACTTAACCTCCGAACTTCAGTTTTCTCATTTATAAAATGAAGAAAACCATATATACCTCCATATGCCAAGTGGAGGTAATGAGGGTTAATAGGTAACATGCAATCATCTGTTGAGAGTTAATATTATAATTAGTAACCAGAATATGGGATACAAATCTAGGATTGCACAGGGATATTTACTTAGGCTGTAATGGTTTGAGGGTTTTCAATTATTAGTAGGATTTTGAAAAGCATGAGGTAATGAAGGAGCTATTCTGATTATGAAGAAAAATGTGAGCAAAATATTGGAGCTTTATTTATCTAGTGACAATAAAAAATGTAACCTTGACCAAAGTAGCTTAGGGACTTAATCTGAGCCTGAACAACACGAGACTTTGAATGCCTGGATGGCTGTACATTTAGGGAGAATGACAATCAAGATAACCTCCTAGGCTGTGTTCTGTAGGAAGATTTGGACAGGATTCATGTTCAGTCCTTATAGTTTTGTCTTTTCCTGAATGTTATATAAGTGAAATCATACAGTATGAGGCTTCGGAATCAGGCTCCTTTCACTCATCATAACACATCTGAGATTCGTTCACAGCGCTGCGTGCATTGGTAGTTTACTCCTTTCTGTTGCTGAGTGATATTACTTGGTATGGATATACCACAGTGTGTTCACCTATTTACCAGCTGAGGAACATTTGCACTATTTCTAGCTTTTGGCAATGACAAAGAAACATTCCTGTAAAGGTTTTTGCATGAACGTGAAGTCTTTACTCTAGGTAAATATCTAGGAATGGGGTCACTAGGTCATACGGTATATTTAACTTTATAAGAAATGGTTAATTTGTTTTCCAAAGTGGCTGTAACATTTTGCATTCCCGCTTGCAATGTATGAAAATGCATCCCTGTGTCACTTTGTTTGTTTTTTGAAAATAAACTTTATTTTTTAAGGACAATTTTAGATTTACAGAAAAACTGCAAAAACAGTAGAGGTCCCATATACCCCGCACCTGGTTTCCCCTACTCTTAAACATCCTACGTTAGTATACTGTAATTGTTACAATTAGCGAACCAATATTATACATGATTATTAGCTGAAGTCCATTCTTTGTTGAGATTTCCTTAGTTTTCACCTCATGTTCCTTCATTGGTCCAGGGTGCCATCCAGGATGGCACATTGCATTTAGTCATCGTCTCCTTTGGTTACTCTTGATGGTGACACTTTGTTAGACTTCCCTTGCTTTTGATGACCTTTACCTTTCTGAAGGGTACTGGTCAGAGATCTTGTAGAGTATCCCTCAGTTGGGATTTGCCTGCTGTTTTATTTCATGATTAGACTGAGATTATGTTTTGGGGAAGGAGGACCATGGAAGTAAGGTGCCATTTTTAACACATCATATAAAGGGTGAATTCTATCAACTTGTTTACCCTTGTCGATGTTGACCTTGATCGTCTGACAGAGGTGGAATGTGCCAGGTTCCTCCACTCTAAAGTTATTTTTTCCCCTTACCTTCCTTTGATCCCCTCCCCTCCCTTCTCATGACCTCTTTCATCTGTTATTTCCTCTCCGTCCTGCACCACTGACTTCTCTCTCTACCTCATCTTGCCATCAATCTTAAAAGTATGCTTCAGAACAACCATCAATCTTTTTGTTTTTGAGACTTATGGGTTTCTCTTAATCTGATAAGCTTTAAAATCAACAGAATCTGGGAGGTTCTGATTTGGTTGATAAATATGGCATGCAGGCATCAGTATTTTTAAATTTCTTCCCCCAGGCCTCCATCCCCTGGCCACCCCCTCACCTGGAGAACTCCTGTTTATCCTGCAGGACTCACCTGAGTGTCGCTTCCTTAGGACACCTTCCTGAAGCCTTTCATCTAATCAGGCACTCTGGTGGCTCCCTGTTCCTTCCTAGCATTTGTCATATCTCTAATTCAGGGTTTCTAACCCTCAGCACCATTGACCTGTTGGGCTGGATGTGTCTTTGTTATGGGGCTGTCCTGTACAGTGTAGGATGTTTTGCAGCATTCCTGGCCTCTGCCCACTGGATGCCAGAGGCAACTTTCTCCCAGGTATGACAACCAAAAAATGTCTCTAGAATTGTAAATGTCCCCTGGAGGCAACCCCTACCCCCACTCCCCACTGAGAACTACTGCTCTAACTCACTAGTTATTTTATGTATAGTTTTTCTCTCACACTGTATTGTAAATTCACAGAGGACAGGATCTGTTGTTTTTTCTCACTTCTAAATTCTCAAGAACATACTACAGTGCCTAGTATCTCCCAGATGTTGGACAAATACTTGTTGACTAACTGAATAAATGAGATTCCTAAGCAGGAAGTTCTGAGCTCTAATGAACGTGGAGAATAAGATGCCCACAGAGGAGAAAGAAAGGAAGGAATATGTCTGAGCTGCACTCATAGACTGAAAAGAAAGGAGGGGGGTGGAATAATTAACTTTTAAGGAATGTCTACCAAGTGCTCGGTGCTTTCATATGTTTTATATCACTTTGCCTTCTCAAGGTAAAGCATTTAATACTATTCTT
Organism: Hippopotamus amphibius kiboko; assembly: GCF_030028045.1. Classification (NCBI taxonomy): domain Eukaryota; kingdom Metazoa; phylum Chordata; class Mammalia; order Artiodactyla; family Hippopotamidae; genus Hippopotamus; species Hippopotamus amphibius. The sequence goes on from NC_080196.1 coordinate 99,801,302, forward strand.
ATTTTGTTTATTTAAAACAATTTTTTTGATGTAGATCATTTTTTTTAAAGTCTTTATTGAATTTGTTACAATATTGCTTATGTTTTATGTTTTTTTTTGCCACGAGGCATGCGGGATCTTAGCTCCCTGACCAGGGATCAAAACTGCACCCCCTGCACTGGAAGGCAAAGTCTTAACCACTGTCTGTTTCTGTTTTGTAAATGAGTTGATGTGTATTATTTTTTTAAATTCCACATATAAGTGATCATACAATGTTTGTATTTCTCTGACATTTCACTTAGTATGATAATCTCTAGGTCCATCTATGTTGCTGCAAATGGCATTATTTTATTCTTTTTATGGCTGAGTAATATGCCAATGTATACATGTACCACATTTTCTTTATCCATTCATCTGTTGATGGACGCTTAGTTTACTTCCATATATTGTAAATAGTGCTGCTGTGAACATTGGGTTGCATGTATCTTTTCGAATTAGAGTTTTCATCTTTTCCAGATATAAGCCCAGGAATGGGATTGCAGGATCATATGGTAACTCTATTTTTAGTTTTTTTATGGAATCTCCAGACTGTTTTCCATAGTGACTGCATCAATTTACAGTCCCTCTAATGGTGTAGGAGGTCACCTCCCCCTTTTTAGAGAATGTATTTAGAATATAGTTCCTAAGTAAACTATTAAGAAAGTATCCTTAGGGCTTCGATTATTTGCAAAAACATATTTGTATCTCACCGTTGACCTCAGCACACATGCTGGAGTAATTTGTGTGGACAAAACCACGTAACCATACATACTGCAGAGGTAGAGCCCCTGAAGACTATTTTGTCCTGTTATTGCATTGCTTTTAAGGGGATTTAAATGTATCCCACTCTGCTTTTCCTAAAAGGTCCGAACTTTCTTTCAAAAAATGTCAACCTTCTCACTTTCTGAAGATCAGTTACGTTGTTGAGAACAAGGGGGAATGGAGACAAGGGAGACAGTCTCAGTTCCCTGTGTGTTGACCCCATTTTTATAGCCTCTGTCTTGCTGAAAGCCATGAATCTCTCTCTCTCTCTTTTTTTTTTTTTTTGTGGCTGCCTACAGACTATACAAATTCTTGCTTAGAGATTGGGAGTAGGTTTCATAGTTCATTCACTGACTCATTCAAAATATTAAAGGATGCCCGCTGAGCCCTGGCCCTGGAGGTGCAGAGATGTATAAAATGCATTCTCTGCTTGCAGCCCACCAGCAGCGAGAGGCATGGGGCAATTACCTGGAAGACAGCCTCATGTGTGTCGAAATAAAGCAACTATGGGAGCTCAGGGAAGGTCCAATCAAGGCTGCTTGATAGAACAGGAAGGAACAAATGCTTTGTAGCTTAAATTATGCTTCTATTTATGACATACAAATTTATATACCAAGGTGCTACCTTCCATTGATTAGAAAAAGCTTTACCCTCAAATCTGAAACTCATAAGTAGCATCAAATGTAAGAATCATATTTCATCATTTTCCACCAATCTTCTCCTAGTTGCTGCCTCAGGTGATGTCAGTTAGATTGAACTCTGGGTACAACGTAGGACACCTGGGTGCTCAGGAGAAGCCTGGGATTCAGATGGCCCAGGAGAATCCAGGGTACCTGGCATCTGGGTTTACATATGACCAAGGTCTCTCCTGGAAGGTTCCCTGTGAACAGTTTCCTTAGTACGTGGGTCCAGCCCACTGAGCTGGCACCTTGTTCCAGACCGACTTGTTTTCATGGGTAAGGAGTAAAACAAGGTCTGAAGCAAGGGTTCTCCAATGTCACTGCACATTAGGATTACCTGCTGAATTTTTAAGAGTCCTGGTGTCCAAGGTACTTCCTAAACCGATCACATCATAATATCTGAGGGCAGGACCCTGACAGCTGTAGTTTTAAACTCCTGAGAGAAGCCCAAAGTACAGCCAGCTTTCAAATGGCTGCTCTAAGTCAGTGTTTCTCCATTACCCAGAGGGCTCCTTAAACTTAGTTTGCTGAGTCCCACCCCCAGGTTCTGATTGGGTGGGTCTGGGTCAGCTGGAGAGTTTGCATAACAAGTTCCCAGGTGATGCTGATGTAGGCTGGGCGGGGTCAGCACTTTGAGAACTACTGCTTTAAAGCAATGAAAAGGGGTGGTTGTTTGAGAAGGGATGTTCACTCTGCCTGTTGAAGAGTGGGAAGCAGAGAGCAGGCTGGAGAAGTCTGCAGTGTCTGCTGTGTACCTGTGAGATTCGCTCTTGGAATGGTATGTACTCATCTGTAAAATGTCCTCGACTAGCCAGGAAAACACTGCTTTACAGGGTCTTTTTCTCTCTTTCTCTTTCTCTCAGTCTGTTTCTCTTTCAATCTCTTTTTCTCTTTAAACTTTTTTCTCTTTCAACCTCTTTCAATTTCTTTCTTTTTCTTTCAATTTCTCTCAGTCTAGAGAAGAACTTTGTTAAAATACTAAAGAGCATTTAAAGGAATCTGGTACACTCAAAGTGCTTTTAATTTTACAGAAAACTTGAAATTTGAAAATAAGATAGTTTTTTGCAAAAAGCAATCAAATGATATAAATACTTCTGATGGAACAGCCTTGTTGCTTAATAGGAAAAAACCTGTAGCTGAAAGGCCAAAGACCCTTTCCACAAGAAATAATAGTGAGTTGAAAAGTAATATACACAGGATACGAATAACTAAATATACTTGGCCTCACTATCTTGACGTCAGCAAAGAGGACCACAACTAGAAAGTCACCTTCATCATTTATGAAGCAGTCTCTTACTGCCCCAGACTAATTTGTCCTTTGGCTCACCTCCTATTTTAAAATGGGAGGTTTATATTTCATTTTAAATTCCTTTCAGAAGGCATTTTCATTTTTAATTCCTATTCTCAATTGAGTGAATAATCTTCTCACTGTCCATGCCTATTTAGCATTGTTTTATTTATACACATGATTTAATGAGTGAAAGTTTCCCAGGCAGCAAATTGAATCCCAGGCAGCAAATCGGGGCAGGAGGCAGACTCAGCAGCTGGGACCTACCGTCCACGGGGGCATCTGATACCAACACAGGCAGACATTCTAGGAAGGCAGTGGTGAAGTCATTCGGGCTGTGTCTGGAGAATTAAGACAGGGAGCTGGCCACGTGCAGTGTCACTTTGGATAAATGAATTTTGAGTCCTCATCCTCTGAGAGAGCAACAGCTCTTGGATATGCTGCTTTCTCCTTTATTCTAAAATTCTCCCAGAAAATTATTTCATCTTTCCACTGGACTTTGCCCACTTAGAGAACCCAAGAATACTTTAAAACTCCTCGCTGTAGAGGTTATGTTTTTATGACTGAGGGCATTTACATGATGGAGAATTTGTAGAAGGCAACTTGTTTCAAGTAGGAAGAAGCAAGATGGGGCAGAAAGAGTGCATGCAATTGATCAGCTCTGGCCACTTAACAAGCCAGTTTCCAAATGTGAAAGTTAGAGTTTTTCCAACAAGGCTGTTGTGGCTGCGAAATGGGAAAATACAGAAGTGTCTGCTGCCAGGGGCATTCTCAGTCGGTAAATGCTGGTACCTGCACTCCCCATTCTTTGCAGGGTTTATTTCATTTAGCAAATGTTTACTTAGATCCTTCCCTGTGGTATGTTTTGGGAATATAGAGATGGGTAAGCGTTCCTTCTTCAGCAGGACTTCATAGTTTAAGGAGAAAGAGAAATAGACACAGTACAACATGGCTGGTGCTCCATTAGAGGGTGCTTGTGGAGTAACCTGCTGTCTTAGGGGGAATTCCCTCCAGGCAGGAAGCCTAGGCAATGGGTGGGCCCACCAGGTGTGTTTCCCTTTTCTCAGGAATCACAGCTTGGTGCTGACAATGGTCTAATGTCTGAAGATTGTTCTTTCTTACATTTTCGTCTGATTTTTCATTTGTTTGTAGTGTGGGGTGATTCTGGACTGTCTTACTTTCTCTTGGCCAAAGTGGATGTCCAGAAGAAGCATTTTTATTTGAAGACTTTTTTTTTTTTTTTTTTTTTTTTGGCACACGGGCTTAGTTGCTCCGCGGCATGTGGGATCCTCCAGGAGCTGGGATCGAACCCATGACCTCTGCACTGGCAGGCGGATTCCCAACCACTGCGCCACCTAGGAAGCCCAAAGCATTTTTAAAAAGTCCTGAAAATTCCTCAAACTATTAACCTTTCTTTGTAATATTCTCTGAAATATACAAACTTGGGGGGATTTTAGAAATCCAAGCGTACAGAAGGCTTGTATAGATTACCCCATCTGCACAGAGTGACTAAGTGATTTACTTTCAGCCAGTACTAGTTTCCTGGACTCATAATGCAGGATTCAGAGCCCTTCTTAGGGCCCAGGTGTTATAACTTTACTCCTAATAACATCCAAGAACATTACACTCTTGTAATTGTTTACCTAAATATTCCCTTAGTACTATTTTCCTAATAGATTTTAATCCTTATAAAGTCAAGCATCTACATTGTTTTAAATGGTGACTGCCACTCTTATTTTTATTCATACAATCTATGCTGAGGGGAGACGCTTAAAAATGCTCTTCTTAACCTCAAGAGACTCTTTAACACTCTTATCCGGATTGAAAAATTTATTGTAATATTAGTGACGCCAGAATCTGTGGGGGAAAAATTCAAAAGATTCAATTCAACAACCATGTATTGAGCCGTTAACTATATTTTATATATTATTCTCTGCCCTTGAGATGTGTTTGAGTGTCAACAACAAAACAATAATGAACCACAAAGATCAGCCAGGGCAGGGTGTGTGTGTGCACAGACATAAATAGCAAAACATAACACGTTATATGACACGCATGAGTAACGCACATCTTAGAGTGAAAAGTGGTAATCCACAGTCATCAGCTGTAGAAGAGAAAAAGAAGATAAAGGCAAGGGGGATGAGAAGGGCCGGGGTGGTGGGCAGGTTACAAGTGTAAATCAGGTGGTCAGAGAAAGTAGGTCTGGTTGAGAAAGTGATTTGTAAGCAAAGATGTGAAGGAGGTGAAGGAATTAACCACGTCGATATCAGAACAGAGTGTTCCAGGCAGAAGAAGGAAGCAGGGCCTTGTTGAGAGTGTGTCTGGAGTGTTCTAGGAAGAGCTGAGAGGCCAGTGTAGCTGGAGAGGGAATACGAAGAAATGTAAAGAAATGAGATCGGGTCAGGGAACAAGGCAGGGAGATCACACAGAGCCTCCCAGACTGAAAAAATAACCTCTTCGGACATAGTTTTCAACATTAAGTAAAAACACTATTCTCTTACTGTAATTTTCTGTGCCAAATACTTAGTTTCATTATTAGAAGTCAATAGTCCTCAGAATTATTAAAACAGATTTTTGAATAATTGAGGGGACATCATTGACTTTCTTAGTAAATAGAGATACTCAGAAGCCTAACTTTGTGATGACAAGGTTCATAATAAACATGGATTTAAAATAAACTTTGTGGAAATTGTCATTCAAATACTTAAACATATTCTTTCTTCCTAAGTAAACAAATTAAAGGTGAACCTAGTGTTTGTAGCATCAAAAGCAGGTGATGGGTACACCAGGTTCCTTCCTTAAAAATTAATATTTAACATAAATTTTAAATTCAAATTTTATAGTGGCTGAATTGAAGATTTGGGGGCTTATAGTAACTTTTTATATTCCCTGATAATAAAATCAATTACCGAGGATGCAGGAAAAGAAAGCAAAAGAAATTCCAATGAGGCCAAAAAATAGAAAACGTCGTACTCAACGTAAATAAGACCATATCAGTTCTACCTAAAAAGTACATAGAATAGGCACCCCTTTTTAAAGACAAATATTTGACCTTCCAGCAATGTGATCATCTGAGCTTGTGTGAGGGGGCGATCTTAAAAATACTTATAAGTATATAGATGAACTCAAAAGACCATAATCACTAGTACTCAAAACAAAAATGGAAATGTGAATAGTAAGGAAGAACTAAAGCCCTTAGTGGTTGGGGACCAGGTTTCTCATGGTCAAAAAGTGACACAGGTGTCCATGAAGTGAAAAAGTTAGGACTGAGTGTCATGCGTGAATTTCGGAGCCACAACCTGCTGCCCTGGTTTAAGGGACTGGAAACATTCCACGCGCTGTTCCTGAGCAGAGCTGGGAAGTAGCTGCATGTCCAGGTTTGGGATGCGGGAAAAGTCAGCCATGAAAAATCTGGTTCCCTCTCAGATGTAAACACGAAACTTTTCTCATAACTGTAGGTACAGAATCATAGACTAATCACCACTGCTGAAGACAAACACAAAGAAAAACCAGTAAATCAACAGTCAATGCCATACACATGAGTATTAACTCCCTAAGAATCAGAAATACCAGAGCAATTTGAAATTGACCAAAAATATACTTAAAAGAATAAAGAAATAGATTTCCAATGGAAAAAAAATGATGAAAAAAGAACATGAGAAATTAGAAAATAAAGCCCTAGAAATGAATTCTTGAATCACTGAAATTAAACAATACTTGATAGATGAGCTAACAGCCTACTAGATACAGATAAAGACAGTTTTGTTGTTAAGGTTATATTGGAAGAAATTACAGTATCCTAACAACATCAGGAAAGAGAGTGATGGAATGTATGAGCAGATATGGGATGTAGAGGGTAGAATGTACATTGCCTGTGGGGATGGGCATGGCGGCTAGCCTGGTGGAGTATCAATTGTCCCAGTGTTCAAGTGTCCTTGGGCTGTTGTAACAAAACTCCACTATTTCCTAGGTCTGTTCGTCACTGTGTCAACATCACACTGTCAATTTGTAATGAATCTTATCTGGTAGTGTAGAAACTCCAACTTTGTTCTTCAAATTTGCTTTGACTCTTTCAGGTTCTTTTCCTATCTGTATAAATTTAGAATCAGCTTACCAATTTTCATAAAATACGTGCTGGATAATTGGAATTACATTGAGTATATAAGTAGGTTTGGGAGAATTGACATCTTAATTTGAATCTTCTAGTTCCTCTTTTTTAAAAAAAAATATTTTTAGTTGCCTTGGGTCTTCGTTGCTGCGTGGGCTTTCTCTAGTTGCAGAGCAGGGGCTACTCTTTGTTGTGGTATGCCGGTTTCTCATTGCAGTGGCTTCTCTTGTTGTGGTGCACGGGCTTCATTAGTTGTGGCACATGGGCTCAATAGCTGTGGCTCGTGGGCTCTAGAGCTCAGGCTCAGTAGTTGTGGTGCACAGGCTTAGTTGCTCCATGGCATGTGGGGTCTTCCTGGCCAAGGGCTCAAACCCATGTCCCCTACACTGGCAGGCAGATTCTTAACCACTGCCCCACCAGGGAAGTCCCTGCAGTTCCTCTTTTATTTAGTAATTCTCTGATATCTTTCAGAAATGTTTTTAAGTTTTCTTTGTATCAATTCAATAGCTTATTCCTATGTATTTGATATTTTTGATGCAATTGTATATGGTAGTATTGATTTTAATTTCATTAAACTTTGCTAAATTCTCTTAATTTGATAGTTTGGGTTCTTTTAGCTTTTCTAGCTATGCAATCACGCCATCTGTGAATAATGACAGGATTACTTCTTTCTTTCCATTACACTATTTATATATTTTTTGCCTTATTGCATTGGCTAGGCTCTCCTCTATGATGTAATTAGAAGTGATTATAGCAGATATCCAGGTGTTGTTACTGATCCCAGGAAGAAAATTTTCAATAATTTTCCACTACATGTGATATTAGTAATAGTTTTTTTTTGAGGGGGGGAGTTTAGAGGCCAATGTATTTATTTAGTGTAGCACAGCCTACTACTTAAGAATGTAGGCTGAATTAGTACACTGCCTTTGGCCAATAGTCTTATGGTGCTCTTGAATAAAGCAGTTCTAATGAACAGTGAAGGTCCAGAGGATTCTAAAGAACATAGGTGTGGCCGCCTGTTGGGATCTTTACTAATTAAAAAAACAAAAACAAAACAAAACTGCTTTTTTGTGAGGTTCTTTTTGAGAAATCTTTTGTTAAACCTCACTGTTAAGTATGGTCCATTTTTCCCCTTAGTTTTCCTGATAGCCAAGATAATGGGTACCAACTGTAATGAATTACTGGCTCATCTAGAGGCTCTGTGATTTTAATCTGCATCACTGCTTGTTTTCTTGGTACAGTTACGTTTGTAGAATGTTAAAGCTGCTTTCTATGAGAACATTTTTTTACTGGATCCTCTGAGGATGGTTTGATTTTGGACATAATTCTTTCATCTCATAATTTTTTGTTTTGTGTTTGTTGAACCATCATAATGTAGGTCATCTGAAAAGGCCTGCAGCAAGCATCAGTGGTAGTTTTCATTATTTAACAGTTTTTCACAAGAATTCAGTATGTTGCAATGTATTCATCATTGGCACTTCAGTGTGTAGATCTGTACTCTACTTCAGACAACTGACAATAATTCTTGTGGACTGGCCAGCCCTTGCTCAGGATCAGCCTGGCTGCAGTAAATTGAAACTTCAATACTTTTGAGAATTACGGTGGTGGTCCTCCCAGTGCTGAGAGTGGTTATAGGGAGCCCAATCACAAGCCTCTCATCAAAACAAAAAATGTCCCTCATTTTCATGCTGCTCCAGAGAAGGTTGATCTCTTTCCTTGATTCTCCTCCATCCCTGGAAATCTGCATTCCATTAGTAATGGGGACCATCATCCCCCTAGCCCTCAAGCAAGAGACACAGAATCATCTATATACCTCTTCATTCCCTTGCCTCCCTGTGGGCATTATTAAATTGTTTCTTCTTTTTTCACTTATTCTGGTTATCTATTGCTCTGTAACAAAACACCCAGACTCAGTGGCATAAAAAACAACTATTTAATGCTCACAGATTCTGTGGGTCTGGCAGGGATGGCTTGTCTACGTCCTGCAATTTGGAGGCATACAGATTCAGATTGAGCTGAAGGTGATGCAAACAACTGGAGGTTGGAATTATGTGGAGGCTTCACCCATCTGGCATCTGGGTGGGGAGGACTCCAAGGCTGGGCTCATATGGGAATGTCGACTGGAGCACCTAAACATGACGCCTCTGTGTGACTTGGACTTCCTCACAGCATGGAACCTGTGTTCCAAGAGGCAATGTCCTGAGAAGTACCACGTGGAGAACAAATATTTTAAGGAAGCCAGGCAGAAGCTGCATGGTCTCTCTTGACACAGCCTCAGCTATCATGCAGGATTACTTTCATTACATTCTGTTGGTTACAAGCAAGTCACAAAGGGCAGCCCAGATTCAAGGCGAGAGGCTTCTTGATAGGGGAGTGGCAAGTTCTCATTGCAGAAAAGCACAGGATGGCAGATGTTGTTGTAACCATCTTTGAAAAAATAATCTGCCACAACACTTTTTTTTCTCTAAAAGTTTTATATTTTTAGATCTTATATTTAAGACTATGATCCTTTTTTTAAAGAACTTTTATTGAGATACAGTTACCATACAATAAACTGCATATATTTAGAGTGTTCAGTTTGGTATCCCAATCTCCCAATTCATTCCCCCCCCAACCCTCCCCACTTTCCCCACTTGGTGTCCATATGTTTGTTCCCTATATCTGTGTCTCTATTTCTGCCTTGCAAACTGGTTGATTTGTACCATTTTTCTATATTCTGCATATATGTGTTAGTCTGCTACAACACTTTTGATGGTCATTTTTGTTCTCTGTTTTCTGATTATTTAGCAAAACCCCTCATCTAGGCCTTAGCTCTCTAATAATCAAGTAATAGTTTTTTATAAATGTTTTATTAGAAGGATAGTCCCTTCTAGACTTCATTTGCTGAGAATTTTTTTTAATCATGAAAGGATGTTGATAAGAATGCATTTTCTGCATATGATTTCTCTTATTCGATTAGTTTGGTAGAAATAAAGCTACAGAGGATATTGGGATAATTGAGGAAATTTGAATGTGGACTGTATTAGAAAACATAAGTCAATCAAATTTCTTCCTTTTGCTAACAGAATTATGTTATGTATAATACTATTCTAATTTTTAGGAGATATATGCTAAAGTTCTAATATCTAAAACATCTTTAAATTATTCTGCAAAAATAGAATATTAGGTACAGTTGTATACATTTTTATGTTCTTATCTATATACAAATATGGTAAAATGCTAACAGTTTGTAAATTTAGGAGAAGGGTATATGGGATATATATATTTTTTTTTTTTAAAGGAAAACTTGCATTTATTCTTTTTTTTTTTAATTTATTTTATTTATTTATTGGCTGCATTGAGTCTTTGCTGCACACGGGCTTTCTCTAGTTGCTGCAGGCGGGGGCTACTCTTCATTGTGGTGCGCAGGCTCCTCATTGCAGTGGCTTCTCTTGTTGCGGAGCACAGGCTCTAGGCATGTGGGCTTCAATAGTTGCAGCACATGGGCTCTATAGTTGTGGCTCATGGGGTCTAGAGCACAGGCTCAATAGTTGTGGCGCACGGGCTTAGTTGCTCCATGGCATGTGGAATCTTCCCAGAGCAGGGCTCGAACCCGTGTTCCCTGCATTGGCAGGCGGATTCTTTACCACTGCACCACCTAGGAAGTCCTGGGATATATATTTTTTAAAATTATTTATTTATTGGCTGTGTGGGGTCTTCATTGCTGCACATGGGCTTTCTCTAGTTGTGGAGAGTGGGGGTTACTCTTCACTGTAGTACACAGGCTCCTCATTGTGGTGCCTTTTCTTGTTGTGGAGCATAGGCTCTAGGTGCACGGGCTTCAGTAGTTGCAGCACATGGGGTTGATAGTTGTGGCTCACAGGTTTAGTTGCTCCGTGGCATGTGGGATCTTCCTGGAGTAGGGATTGAACCCATGTCCCCTGCACTGGCAGGTGATTCTTAACCACTGTGCCACCTAGGAAGTCCCCTGGGATATTCTTTTGATTTTACTATAGGTTTGGAATTTTTCAAATAAAATTTGAGGAAAAATAAGCAAGATTCAAATATTATAACAAATTGATTTAATATTGAATTTTTACCTTTCTCAGTGACTGTCCTTTTCTATTTCAATATAACATTTACAAAACCATTCTTATGTTAAACCCAGAGGAAACTCAATAAATGTCAAAACTGAATTCAAACAGACATCATTCTCTTTCCGTATGAAAGGAACCGCAGGTAAAAACAATCTCAAATGATTAACTAAAATCTGATCATTTTTGGATTAAAGTCTAGATGAAAACTTTATTCAGAAATTTAATTATTTGAAATTTATATTATATTTAGATATGTCATAAAATTATACCAATTCTGAACAAACCAGTAATCAGAAAAAAATTCACATTTTAAATATTTTGTTTTATTATTAGATAAGAAAGAATAAATAATGAGCTAAGCAAAATGTTCTAGGAAAGTAACAACAAAATAACCTTTTTGCTTTTGCTACTTTTAATTGCTGTTTTCCTAGTTATTTCCATGCTGTGTGATATTCTGTAGTGTATCCTCTAATAATAGACATGTTGTGTTTCAAATTTCTACTATTATCAATACAAACAATGCAGAGCAAGAATATTGGCTTAAAAATAATTAGAAATAAAAGGCCAAAGTATAGATAAAAATTTTGACACTGTATGTTAAGTTTAACGTTGAAGGACATATACATGTAGTAGCCCCATCCCTTTGGCACACCGAAACTACCAGTGATAGAAAAAAAAAAAGCATGACAAAGATAATCATGTAGCTCAACTGTTTAATGAAATGGTCCTGTTGACTAGTTTATTTATTTATTTATTGGCTGTGTTGAGTCTTCGTTGCTGCACATGGGCTTTGTCTAGTTGTGGCTGAGCGGAGACTACTCTTCATTGTGGTGCGTGGGTCCTCATTGCCGTGGCTTCTCATGTTGCGGAGCGTGGGCTCTAGGCACGTGGGCTTCAGTAATTGTGGCTCACTGGGCTCTAAAGCGAAGACTCAATAGTTGTGGTGCACGGGCTTAGTTGCTCTGAGGCATGTGGGATCTACCTGGAGCAGGGATCAAACCCGTGTCCCCTGCATTGGCAGGTGGATTCTTAACTACTGCGCCATCTGAGAAGTCCCTTGATTAGTTTTTGATCAGATTGTTTTCTGATAGGTTAAGGCAGGAGAAACAGTATGAAAACAAAAGCAGATTATAAAAGAGTACATATGTCCTCATATTTTGTATCAAATTTTGAGTGGCTGTAATTGTCATTTTTAAGAGCATTAATGAAGTATCATTGACATACCATAAATTGCATATATTAAAATAATAGTTTGGTAGGTTTTGACCTTTTATATACCCTGGGAACCATCACCACAATTTCTTAATGCTCCTTTGTAATTTCTTCCCTGCCCTCCCCTCCTTCTCTAGGCAACTACTAGTTATCTGCTTTTTCTCTGTAGATTAGTTTTCATTTTCTAGAATTTTATACAAATGGAATCATACCATGTATACTCTTTTTATTATCTGGCATTGTTCAGCAAAACTATTTTGAGATTAAGACATGCTGCTGCTTGCAACAAGAGTTCGTTTCTTTCTAGTGTGGAGTAGTGTTCACCAGTTGATGGACATTTGGATTGTTTCCAGTTTTAGCTTCTTAGAAATAATATTGATGCAAACACTTTTCTTCTTCCTCCCCCTTCTTTCTCCCTCTCCTCCTCCCTCCTTCCCCTCCTCCTCCTCCTCCTTCCTCCCCCTCCTGCTTCTCCCCCTCCTCCTTTGTAAACACATAGGCCTGGCGTGGCTATGTCACATGGTAGGTATATAGTTACCTTTTAATGAAACCATCGAACTGTAGTCAAGTGGTTTATCATGTTTGCATTTCACCCTCAGAGTATAAGACATCTAGCTGCTCCATATCCTTGTCAACAGTTGGTGGAGTTAGTGTAGTCATTCTAATAGGTGTGTAATGATATCTAATTATCATTTTAACTTGTATTTCCCTAATGACTAATGATGTTGAGTACCTGGTCGTATGCCTATTTACCACCCTCCAAAAACAGGAGAGGACAGAACCCCTGAGAGCAGTAGACATAGGAGAATTCATATCCCCTTGCAGACCTTCCTAGGTGATCATGAGAAAGTCTGGGGCAGGGAGAGATCCTGGAAAAAGCCTTCTTTGTGGTGCTGGTCTGTCTGCGGCTGTCAGGGGTTCTGTACACTCCTGCTATGCCACAGTGAGACTGCAGGAACTTGTTAGGAATTTCAGCCGAATACTTCTTACTAGCTTGAATGGGTTCCAGTATACACCCCACGTATACACATGCTCATATCCTGTCTTTCATTGGACACATCTGCCTTTCTTTGGATTTGGGTGAGTTAATTGTCCTATGATAAGTTTTTGATGGGGTTTTAATAGCTGTGATTTTGCAAATTATCTAGGTTTTTTTTTTTTTTTTAAAGAAGCACATTCTTTCCATCTTTTTACATCCTATTCAGAAGCCAGAAGTCAATAAATGCCATTTGAATGAATGTGTGTATGAAATGAGGTGAGGAAGAGAAATGTTTTAAAATTGTATTTCATTACAAATTTTACTCCCCAAAGTTACAAATATATATATTAGAAAAAAATCATTTAAGTGGGAGTTTACTTCAAACACCCAAACATTGGAATTTTAATAAAAGACCTCTTTTTCAAACAATCATCACTGATATTATAAAATTCTATGGCAATAATTGAAGGCAGGATCTTTCACAGTGGCAATATTTGGTGATGATGTAGTCCATCCACATGAAAATGACTTTCAGTGATGTAAAATTAATTCAATTAGTTTTGTCTGACAAAGTGTTGCTTTCTTGCTGGTGACGTGAAGTCTTAACTCCATTAAAATATTGCATTATAATTATATGCACATGGTAATTCAATTCCTTATGCTCTTGTTTTTTATTGAAGTATAGTTGATTTACAATGTTTCAGGTGTACAGCAAAGTGATTCAGATATATGTGTGTATATATATATTCTTTTTCAGATTCCTTTCCATTATAGGTTATTAGAAGATATTAATTATAGTTTCCTGTGCTGTACAGTAGGTCCTTGTTTATTTATTTTATATAATGTATATCTGTTAATCCCAAATTCCTAATTTATCCCTCCACCCCCCACCCCTTTCCTCTTTGGTAACCATAAGTTTGTTTTCTATGTTGGTGACTCTATTTCTGTTTTGTAAATAAGCTCATGTGTATAAGTTCTTTTTTTTTAGATTTCTCATATAAGTGATAGCATATGATATTTGCCTTTCTCTCTTGACTTCACTCGATATGCTAATCTCCAGGTCCATCCATGTTGTTGCAAATGGCATTATTTCATTCTTTTTTATGGTGTGTGTGTGTATATATATATATACACACCACCTCCTTTTTATCCATACATCTGTTGATTAACACTTGCTTCCATGTCTTGGCTATTATAAATAGTGCTGCTATGAACACTGGTTTCCATGTATCTTTTCAAATTAGAGCTTTTGTCTTTTCTGGATATATGCCCAGGAGTGGGATTGCTGGATCATACGGTAGCTTTGTTTTTAGTTTTTTTCAGGAACCTCCATACTATTCTCCATAGTGGCTGTACCAATTTACATTCCCACTAATAGTGCAGGAGAATTCCTTTTTCTCCACACCCTCTCCAGCGTTTGTTATTTGTAAACATTTTAGTGATAGCCATTTTGACCGGTGTGAGGTGATATCTCGTTGTAGTTTTGATTTGCATTTCTCTAGGAGTTAACAATAAGCATTTTTCATGTGCCTGTTGGCCATCTGTATGTCTTCTTTGGAGAAATGTTTATTTAGGTCTTCTGCCTGTTTATTGATTAGGTTTTTTTTTTTAATATTGATCTGTATAAGTTGTTTGTGTATTTTGGAAATTAATCCCTTGTCGGTCTCATCATTTGCAAATATTTTCTCCCATTCTGTAGGTTGTCTTTTCGTTTTCTTTACGGTTTCCTTTGCTGGGCAAAACTTGATAACTTTGATTAGGTCTCCTTGTTTATTTTTGCTTTTGTTTCCATTATTCTAGGAGACGGATCCAAAAAAATATTTCTGTGATTTTTGTCAAAGAGTGCTCTGCCTGTTTTCCCCTGAGAGTTTTATAGTATCTGGTCTTATATTTAGGTCTTTAATCCATTTTGAGTTTATTTTTGTGTGTAGTGTTAGATTATTTTACATGGAGCTGTCCAGTTTTCTCAGCACCATTTATTGAAGAGACTGTCTTTTCTCTCCTGTATATTCTTGCCTCCTTTGTTGTAGATTAATTGACCATAAGTGTATGGGTCTTCTGGTTTTAAGAGACAAACTTTAGGTACAGTTTCATCTAGAATAGTTCAGGTCTCAGATATTGTGAGTGAGTAATATTGGGTGCTGTAGGGCTCACAAATATATGAATGAAAGTACTACTGAAGCTCTAAAACTCTGTACAAATATAAGAGTTTAGGATAGTGATGACTGCCTAAACATAGTGGCTTTTTAGTTAGAAAGTTAACCATTTCTTAGCAAAATAGTAGGAAAACTGACCGAAATCTATTTCAGATTCCAAGTAAAACACCACCACAGGCACATTTCTCAGATCTTCCAAAGACTTACGTAATGCATAGAGAAATTTTAGGAAGTGCATTTTCCTTCTGAGAAGATTACTTTTCTTTGTTGAACTATACATACCTCTCTGTTAGGTGTTAGCACAATTTCCTATGGTAGGTAGGCTTGGAGCCCAGCATGTAAGCATGTTATTTTGGTGGAAGGAATTACAATTGGCAGAATATGGGTAGGGCTCACAAGGCATGACTTTTTAAAGACATTAAAATGTCATTGTTGAAACTATAAATTGAATATAGTTTGCCAACCATTGGAATTAACTCCTTTCTCTCATCTGAACCAGCACCTGCTATTAGGTGCAAGGCACTAGAAGTGTCACAAATTACAGCTGACTTAATCCACGTTGACTGCTGTGCTAGGCTTAATAGAAAACTTAGCAAATCCATTACATACTAAGTTTGGGACTAATCCTTAGTATTTTAGGTGGCTAAAATCATTGAATTAGCCAAGTGTGAATATAAAGGTTGCAGTTATTAATAACATTTATGAGACAGCTTTCACACAGTAGCACAATTTTAGGGAAGGTCATTCATAGCCTTCCCAAAAAGTAAGCAGGAAGGATCCAGGACAAAGCATCCTGGTTTGGCTTTCCCTCAGCTGTACCCAGTTAAAATTGTCACTGAGTTCAAGACTGAAAGGGAAATAATAAGACATGAAGACTGAGAGAGACTTGGGTGACATTTGTAAGAGACAAACCTGTTCTTTTGTTCAATACATATTCCTCGATCATCCACTTTGTGGAGGTAGTGAATTGTAGAATCCTTTCCTTCTTTACCTAGTAAGGTCACCCCACCCTTTTCTTCTGTTAAGCCCCCCTTCTTCCCTCCTTGTTGCCGTCCTGGGCTTGTGTATCATGGCTCCTCCTCCTCCAAACTTTGTTACCAGAGTTGGTTTTGCATAGTGGACTCTTAAGTTTATGCCAGCACTCGAAACACAGATTTTGATTTAGAGGTACAAAAGGACCCTAAACTTGACCTATGAGAACTCTAAGATTTAAGGACTTTCAGCTGGAGATGGATGGAGAGACTGAGCCCAACAACATTATTTCTGGACCCTGGATTCACTCATCTCTGGAACCAGGTGCGCTTCCGGATTTCCCAGTTACTTAGGCCAAACTTTCCCCTTGATACTTAATCTGGTTTCATGTGGGTTTCTGTCTCTTGCCACAAATAGGCTGCTGATAAGTAAACTTATTATGAGTCAGGCACTGTTCTAGGTAGGTTCTGGAGAAACAGTGGTGAGCAGGACCCAGAGCTTGTGCTGATGGAGCTTCCAGTCATTGTGTGTGTGTGTGTGTGTATGTGTGTGTGTGTGTAAGATGTCCCGGACGTTGCTAGAAAGAATGGCCAAGGATCATAATCTACTGATGAAACTCTTCATGGTTCTGAATCTTTCCCAATTTACTTGGGCTGCTGAACCTGGGAGGTATTTGTGCTACATACATAAGTTTTCATTGCCTGTTTGATTAAGGCAAGGTCTCACAGGTTTTTCATAGCTTTGCTCAGAAGCCTCTTGTTGGGGAATTCTCCTTCTCTGAGTTAACAGAGAAAAACATCTGCATCTATGTAATAATGTAAGACTGGCTGTGTGACCAAGAATCTGTGATCAGGAAATATGGTGGGATGATGGAGAACATTATCACCAAATGTAAAGTCAGGATGGAGGTGGTGAGTGGCTATAAAGAAAAAACACTCCTCTTCCTATTTTTCTGTACTATTACTACTTAGAGGATCCTCTGTACTCCAAATATGTGTGTGGACTTTCCTATATCAACCAATTCTGGGACACCAGCCGAGTACCCTACAATTTCACTCAATTCTGACACTACTACCTGGTGATAGCATCAGACCCCAGAGGTTAAGGTCTCAGTTCCACAGTCTGCCCATCTCCCCAATTCCCCCAATCCAGATGCAGATTTTTAAAAAATTTTTTTCCTATTTATTTTTTTGTCTTTATTGGAGTATAGTTGCTTTACAATGTTGTGTTAGTTTCTGCTGTAGAACAAAGTGAATCACTTATAGGTATACATATATCCCCTTATCCCCTCTCTCTTGGGCTTCCCTCCCATCCTCCCTATCCACCCCCCCACCCAATCCCAGGTACCCCCTAGGTTATCACAGAGCATGGAGCTGATCTCCCTGTGCTCTGCAGCAGCTTCCCACTAGCTATCTATTTTACATTTGGTAGTGTATAGATGTCAATGCCACTCTCTCTGTCCCAGCTTCCCCTTCCCTCCCGTGTCCTCAAGTCTGCTCCCTAAGTCTGTGACTCTATTCCCGCCCTGCCACTAGGTTCATCAGTACCATTTTCCAGATGCCAATCTTAAGTCCAGATTGCCACCTGGGCTTCTGAAAACCACTATAAATTGAAAGTTCCCACAACCCCCTCCTCTGGTTTGATTAATGTGCTAGAGTGACTCACAGAACTCAGGAAAACATTTTACTCTCTAAAGTATCAGGTTATTATAAAAGAATGTCACTCAGGAACAGGCAGATGGAAGTGACGCATAAGGCAATGGGTGGGGAAAAGGGCATGGAGGTTCCATGCCCTCTCCAAGCCACTGTTCTCTTCACATCTCTAGCTGTTCAGCAACCTGCAAGCTCTCTGAGCCCTGTACTTTTGAATTTTCTTGGAAGCTTCATTAAGCAGCCCTGGTTGAGTAAGTCACTGGTCATTGGCAGTTAATTAAACCACCCCAGAGGTAGGATATGGGGTGGAAGAAGGATGGAATAGGGGTGGGGCTGAAAGTCCCAAACCTCTAATCACAAGGTTGATTTATTTGGTGAACAGCCTCCATCCTTAGGGGCTTTCCAAAAGTTACTGCATTAACATGAACTAAGGTGTGTTTGAAAGGGGCTTATTGCGAATAATGAAAGACACCTTTCAGGAAATTTTGAGGGTTTTAAGAGTTCTGTGGCAGAAACGAGGATGAAGATCAAATATATATATTTCTTATATAAATAAAAATTTCACAATGGTAAACTGGATCCTAATGGAAAACAGTAAGAGGATTTAGGAGAAAAGAATAGAGAAATTAGAAAATTGAAAGAAAAGAGGAAAGAGTAAAGTCATATTTAGAGATTTCAATCTAAATTGTAATCAGAATAACAGGAGGAAAACTAGGGCAGATGGAAAAATCAGAAGCAGCACTCATAGAAATAAGAGAAATTGACCTGAAATTGACCTGAAACACATACTAATCTACCAATAAAAAACATGCTCACCAAGTGTTCAACAAAATTAATACATATGAACCAACACCTAGAACTACATTTCTTCAAATGTGTTCCACAGAACAATATGTTTACTTGACGCTTGTTGACCTGAAATAGACTGCCAGATATTTCTCCAGCAAAGATGGGTTTATTCAGGGTTGGCAGAGAATTGCAGTTCAGGGTCTGCAGCCAAGGTGAGCCCCACACAGGAAGGCAAGAAGACCCCCTTTACAGGGAGGAACAGGAAGTTGGGAGGGCTATAGTATACAAAGAGTCCATGGCTTTTCGTTGGCTGAGTCCTTGCCAGGAAAGAAGAGGAGTCTTTCTTGTTCCTGTTGGACTCTGCCAATGTTGCAGGGTGTGAGGGCTTCCCCTTCTGGTCTCCGGACTCTATTTAACTGAGGTTTCTGTTTATTTTTTTTAAGATTTATTATTTATTTATTTTTGGCAGAATTGGGTCTTTGTTGCTGCATGTGGGCTTTCTCTAGTAATGGCAAGCAGGGGCTACTCTTTGTTGAGGTGTGTGGGTTTCTCATCGCAGTGGCTTCTCTTGCTGTGGAGCACGGGCGCTAGGTGCTTGGGCTTCAGTAATTGTGGCATGTGGGCTCAGTAGCTGTGGCTTGAGGGCTCTAGAGCACAGGTTCAGTAGTTGTGGCACATGGACTTAGTTGCTCTGTGGCATGTGGGATATTCCTGGCCCAGGGATTGAACCCGTGTCCTCTGCATTAACAGGCAGATTCTTAACCACTGTGCCACCAGTGAAGTCCCTTTGTCTGTTAACTTTTTTACATGCTCATTTAGAAAATGGTTTCATGGCCTGAAAAGTGTGGGAAAATTCACATAACATAATGGCTTCTGAAAGAGTCACACTGTATACTTGCTAGTTAGATGAAGTAATACTAGGAAAATCAAATAAGTCCATTTTATTTTAACCTAGTGTGTTAAAATAATTTATATGACCTCTTTTGCGTGGGTAACACTATCAACATGTGTAAAAACAGTGTTGCATAGAACTTATTTTGATGAAACAATGACTCGGGCATTTCCTGGCTACACTGTTAACTTTCCATATATCTATATTTTTTGTCATCTCTATCTCTGCCATCTTTATTTCTGTCTCCTTCTATCTATACCTTTTACACAGGCATCCAGGAAGGGTTTTTAAAAAAACATAGATGAGTTCAAACATATTTATTGAAGTTGAATAAATGAAATGAAATGACAGAAGACAGGGGCATTTTATCTACAGTTGTTAAAGACAAAAAGTTGACTAAAGTGAGAGTTACTCTTAAAGATGCAAAGGCTTAACCTGTGTGCTACCCATATAGTCATTCTGAAAACTTTTTACTTCAGATTCATGAAGATTTAATCAGACAGTTTATTCAAGAAAGAGGAAATCATATAAATGCAGTGGCAGTAAGAATTAAAACAAACTTAGAGTTGGGTCTAAATTAATATTGCAATTATGGTTATAAAATAATGCAGCAATTAAAAAGTAACTCTTAAGTGATGAGATATAATTTAAGAATCTCCAGATTATTTAAATGGAGAGTAGGAAATTGTGGAAAGGGAAGTGCAAGGGAAATAAAAATGTGCTAACGTAATTTTGTAAGATGAAACTCAATAGATAATTTTTCTTGATATGATGATTTGGGAAAATAAAGTGTATAGAATTTCAAAATATAAATATTCATAAAATAAGAAAATGGAATGACTATCTTCTAAACCTATGCATTAAAAAAAAAAGACAAAAACAGGAAAACAGGGGACTTCCCTTATGGTTAAGACTCTGCACTTCCAATGCAGGGGACACAGGCTCAATCCCCGGGTGGAGAACTAAGATCCCACATGCCAAGTGGCAAGGCCAAAAAAAAAAAAAAAAAAAAAAAAAGGCACACTGAAGTGGAAACATCAAGTAATTATTTCTAGGACTGAGATTGTGATTTTTTTTTTCCCTTTTCCTTTTTAAAAACTTGTTGCACTTTCCTTATACTTGACACTAAATTTATACTACTTCAATAATTGCAAAGGAAATAGATAAGTGTATGTATAATACAAAAATATATATGTTAGAGAATTAACATCAAGGAATTTTGGCAGTATTTGTCAAGTCTTAAAGTTTTTCATACCTTTTAAGCCAGTAATTCCATTCTAAAAATCTATTCTAATGATTACATCTGAAGCATGGACAGAGACTATAGAAGAGAGTTCATTTCATCTTTTCAAATGAAGATATGTTATACAAAATGCTTTAAAAATTGCTTATTTACATTTCACTATTTTATTGACTGAATTTCTGGTGGAATTTTGAGGAAAGTATTCTTGCAAATGAAATTATTTGTTTTGTTTTTTTAATGTTTTTCTTTCCTTTTTTTGTGTGACAGTAGTACATATCTATTGCGGAAAATTACAAAAAAAATCATAACAGCAGAAAGGTATGTCAATGCAATTATAGCAAAGGACATTACAGCATGGTTAGTTACTGGGCATGTGCCAAGCAATGTTTTTCAAATGAGTGAGTCGCTACATCAGAGAATAGGTTCTGGCTGACTCATGGTTTTAGTGAACTCCTCATGGATTGGATTTATGATATTTCAATGAAAATGAACATTTAGCATTTCTTCCAACACTTATCTGCTTATAAGCAGTTTCCATGAAAACACTGGGATATAAGTAGGCCTGCCCATAAAGCATATAGATAGCCTATGAATAAGGAAATTAATAATTTATAACTCAGAGAATTTTATGTATAGTAGTTTTATAATAGAGTGAAGTTAAAAAAGGATAGTGGGGGGACTAGTACCACTTTGTTTTATTCCTACATTTTAAAAAACTGCTACACAGCTGCTGAACGGCTCTTAAAGTATCTCAAGACACTCGTGTGTGCTGTGTAAATGAAACTTGGCACAAGCAATAACTGGGAATCTTGGGGAGTGTCAGTGTTGGCTCCCGCAGGTGGCAGGACAGGCTTCCTGGTACCAGATGGAAGCCCAGAAAACAGGGGAGAAGCAGGAAGCAGCTAGGAATCTGGAACAATCAAAGACATTGGCAGGGGGTCCCAGGGAGAGAATTAACCTTTGGGGATCAAGTTCAAATAAGGGCATGGTAAGTCTTATCACTCCCATACAGGCATTAGTGTTTAGAGAGAAATCTGCTGCTATTACTTAAGAAGGACAGAGTGGAGACAGGAGGATATCAGTCAAAATAAATTCCTTTTAGGAATTCAGTCAGAAATTTAGATCAGGGGGAAGAGGAATAAGAACAGCCTGTTGATGGCAGCTACTAGATGGAGTGTGTCAGTAATGAAATGAGCTGCTATCACAGAACACCATAGACGGGGCAGTGTATAAACAACAGACATTTATTTCTCACGGCCCTGGGGAATGGGAAATCCATGATCAAGGGCCGGGAGGTTTGGTGTGCAGAGAGGGCTTCTTGGATGTCTTTTCCCTGTAATCTGTAAATAATAATAATAATAATAATAATAATAATAATAACAGAAACCTCAGTTAGACAGAATTGGGAGGCCAGAAGGGGAAGCTCTCATAGCCAATGAGGATAGCGGAGCCAACAGGAAGAAAGAGTCCTCTTCTTGTCTGGAAAGGACTCAGCCAATGAGAAGCCATGGACTCTTTGTTTCAGATAGCCCTGCCAACTTCTCTTTCCCCTCTGTAAAAGTGTTCTCCTTTCCTGTGTGGGCAGTGTGCACACACGTGATTGTATACCCTGACTAACACTTCTCTACTGATCTTGGATAAACACATCTTTGTTAGAAAAATATCTGGCACTCTGTTTCAGGCCAACAAGTCTTACATGGTAGAAGGGGTGAGGGATCTCTCTGCAGTCTCTTTTATAAGGACACTAATCCCATTCATGAGGGTTCCACCTTCATGACCTAAGCACTCCTAAAGGCTCCACTTCCTAATATCAGCACCTTGGGGGTTAGATTTTTAACATGTGGTTTGGGGGAGGGGGAGGTACATAAATATTCAATCTATAGCACAGGAGAAAAAAGTTACTTTACTGTGGAGAAACTGGACAACTGTTCAGCCAGGTGATTGTGGTCAGTGTCATCAGTGAGAAGTCATGTTGATGGCATGTTGAAAGGCACAGACCTTTATGTGGTAGGTTGACACTGAAAAAGGTGCTGAGCACATGAAGGATGAGGATGTGAGGAGGGGAGTGAAATTCCCTTTTAAATTTGTTCAATACCCTTAACAGGTGATGAAAACATATTTATTTATCTCTATGGTCTTCTTTCCCCAAACACACAGTCTAGTCATGAGAAAAAAACATCCAACAAATCCCAATACAGGGACATTCTACAAAATATCTGACCCATACTCCTCTAAACTGTCAAAGTCATCAAAAATAAGTAAAGCCCAAGAACCTGTCACAGCCAAGAGGAGTCTTAGGAGACAGGATGACTAAACATAAGAGAAAAAGGACAATAGACATAAACTGAGGAAATCTGAATAACATATGGACTTTAATTATAATTATCAATATTGGTTCATTAACTGTAACATATGCTAATCTCAGATGTTAATAAAATGGAAACTGAGAATGAAGTATATTGAAACTTTCTGTACTATTTCTAACTTTTTGTCCTGAAAAATAGTATGTTAAAAAATGTATATTCAAAAGTTGGAAATGAGGCCATAAAAAGTGTTACACTATATTCCTCCTGGAAAGGGCACAGATATTTACCTGGCAGGTTGATGTATAAAATAGACTCTGAGCTGATGAGAAGTGATGGCATGAGGAGGGCAGTGAAATTCGTTCTTAAACGTGTTTAGTACATGACCTCTCATGGTGTGCTGTTGATGACCATCCTTGGAGAACTTTCTCTAATCACCTCTTGTGTGTTTCCCGAGTCACTGATTTTTAAGGCAAATTCATGGGTAATATGAATCATGCAGCAGATGTGTGACCCATCCCAAGCAAATAAGCAGGGCTCTTCAGCATGTACATGGTACTCCAATAATAACGCTTGTGTTATGACACCTTTTTTTCTCACATTTGCTTTGAATTTATGTAAGACACACTTACTGTGTAAGTCCGTCAGTCAGTAAATGGATACTTGATTTGCCTCTCTGTTCTTCTATTTTTCAAAATTTCCATTTAACAAATATTTGTTTTTAAACCCATTTTGAGTTACACTCAAATGAAACAACTTTTGTAAGACCAGTTTCTATTTTTTCCTCAACACTGCTAGTTCCTTAAATTACTATCTTATTTCTGCCTTTCTACCTCTCTAAAAATTCTTCACAGGGTTTTTAAATTCATCACACAACCAGCTTATTGTCTTCTTTTCACTTATTGAAATATTTTTAATGAAATATTTCAACAACAAAAATCCCTCATTAATTGCCTTTGGAGGGTAGTAGAGAACCAACTAATTATTCAGTAAAGTAAAAATTGAGCATTTACTCTTCCTTCCTATGTGAACTGAGCATAAATAAGGGTAGCTAAATAGTTGATGAGGGGGATGTTTTCCTTTAAAGAAGAGTTTCAGTTAATAAATGAAGAAGGAAAGATAGCATTATAAAATCACAATTTTCCTTAATGAATTAAAGGATCAGAAAACAATAATCAAGTATGGCTGACATCACAAAAATAAAACCAGAAATTATGTACTTGTCATAGAAACACACACAGTCACTGATGGAGTATTCTTGTCAAACATTAAACCTGAATCAGATCAAATATCTAGATGTAATAACCAATTACAGCAAATATAGGGGACAGAGGGACAAGAGGAACAGTCCATTTCGCTGCATGGGATCAGAAAAATGAACTGTGGGGAACACTACAGGATGATCACGTTTCCTCAATATAGAAATTGCAAGGGAACAACAAGTGGAAGGAAACCTATGGATTAAAAGAGGTTTAAGACACATGTCAACCAAATGCAACATATCCTGATTTAAACAAATTGTAAGAAAAAAAAATGGAGAAATTCATAGTTCATCCATAAATTCATCCATACAAAAAAAATCGATAATTTTTTTTGGCTTATAAACAACAAATTTATTTCTCACAGTTCTGGGGGCTGGAAATCTGAGATCAGAGTGTTATGATCCTTTTAATGTATTGTTGTATTCAGTTTCCTAATATTGTATTGAGGATTTTTGTGTCTATGTTCATCAGGGAGATTGACCCATACTTTTCTTTTTTGTTGTTTTGCCTTTATCTGGTTTTTGATATCAGGATGATGGTGGCCTTTCAAAATGTGTTAGGAAGTGTTCTCCCCTCTTCAATTTTTTTGAATAGTTGAAGAAGAATAGATATTAGATCTTTGAATGTTTGATGGAATGAACTGTGAAAGTATTTGATCGTGGACTTGTTTTTTTGGAGCTTTTCGATTGCTGTCTCAAACTCTGTACTAGTGATCAGTCTATTTAGATTTTCTATTTCTTCATGATTCAACCTTGGAAGGTTGTATGATTCTAAGAAATGTGTCCATTTCTTCTACCTGTCCATTTGTTGGTATGTAGTTGTAGAAATCATTCTCTTATAAGCCTTTGTGATATCTACTGTTGTTTCTCTTTTCATTTCTGATTTTATTTATCAGAGCATTCTTTTTTTGCTTAGTAGATGTAGCTAAAGGTTTGTCAATTTTGTTTACTTTTTCAAAGAATAAGCTCTTAGTTTCACTCATTTTTCTAGTCTTTTCAGTCTCTTTTTCATTTATTTCTTCTCCGATCTCTATTATTTCCTTTCTTCTACTGATTTTGGACTTTGTTCTTCTTTCTTTAGTTCTTTTATGTATAAAGTTAGATTGTTCATTTGAGATTTTTCTTGTTTCTTGAGGTAGGCCTGTATTGCTATAAACTTCCCTCTTAGTAGCACTTTTGCTGTGTCTCATAGATTTTGGTGTGTTATATTTTTATTTTCATTTGTGTTTAGGTAATTTTTTTTCCTATTGCTCTATACCTTTATTTTTTTTAATTGAAGTATAGTTGACTTACAGTGTTGTAACAACTCTGCTGTGTAGCAAAGTGACTCAGTTATACACATATATATACATTCTTCTTAAAAAAATATTGGAGGTTGGATATAGTTCCCTGTGCTATACAGTAGGACCTTGTTTATCCATTCTAAATGTAATAGTTTGCATCTACCAACCCCAAACTCCCAGTCTATCCCTCTCCCTTCCCCTCCCCCTTGGCAACCACAAGTCTGATCCCTATGTCTGTGAGTCTTTCTGTTTTGTAGATAAGTTCATTTGTGCCATATTTTAGATTCCACATATAAATGATATCATGTGGTATTTGTCTTTCTCTTTCTGACTTGACTTAGTATGATAATCTCTAGCTGCATCGATGTTGCTGCAAATGGCATTATTTTGTTCTTTTATGGCTAGGCAGTATTCCGTTGTATATATGTGCCACATCTTTTTTATCCATTCATCTGTCTATGGACATTTGGGTAGTTTCCATGTTTTGACTATTGTGAATAGTGCTGCTATGAACATGTATGTATCTTTCTGAATTATAGTTTTGTCTGGGTACATGCCCAGGAGTGGGATTGCTGGGTCATATGGTAATTCTATTTTTAGTTTTCTGAGGAACCTCCATACTGTTTTCCATAGCAGCTGTACCAACTTACATTCTCACTAACAGAGTAGGAGGGTTCCCTTTTCTCCACACCCTCTCTAGTGTTTGTTATTTATAGACTTTTTAATCATGGCCATTCTGACCAGTGTGAGATGGTACCTCATTGTAGTCTTGATTTGCACTTCTCTAATAATTAGTGATGTTGAGCATCTTTTCATGTGCCTAATGGCCATTTGTATGTCTTCTTTGAAGAAATGTCTATTTAGGTCTTCTGGCCATTTTTCAATTGAGTTAGTTTTTTTGTTGTTGTTGTTGAGGTGTATGAGCTGTTTGTATATTTTGGAGATTAAGCTCTTTTTCAATTGCATCATTTTCAAATATTTTCTCCCATTCTGTAGGTTGTCTTTTCCTGTTTTCTTTTGTGTGTGTTTCCTTTTCTGTACAAAAGCTTATAAGTTTGATTAGGTTCCATTTGTTTATTTTTGTTTTTATTTCTATTGCCTTGGGAGACTGATGTCTTTAGGTAATTTTTTACTTCTCTTTTGATTTCTTCATTGAACCAATAGTTATTCAGTAGCATGTTGTTCAGCCTCCACGTATTTGTGACTTTGCCAGCCTTCTTCTTCTTTGCCAGCTTTCTTTCTAGTTGATTTCTAGTTTTATACCATTGTGATCAGAAAAGATGCTTGATATGATTTCAATCTTCTTAAATTTATTGAGACTTGTTTTGTGTTCCAACATGTGGTCTACCCCTTCACTTTGAGCCTATGTTTGTCTTCAAAGCTGAGGTAAGCCTCCTGGAAGCAGCATATAGTTGGGTCTTGTTTTTTACTCCATCCAGCTACTTTGTGTCTTTGATTAGTGAATTAAATCCACTTACATTTAGGGTGATTACTAATAGATGAGCACTTAGTACTGCCATCTTATCTTTTGTTTTCTGGCTGCTCTTTATCTGCATTGTTTCTTTTTCTTTGTGTTTCTCTCTGCCATTTTGCTTTGGTGGTTTTCTATGATATTTTTTCTCAGTTTCCTCCTTTTTATGCTTTGCTTCTCTGCTCTAGATTTACATTTTGTGGTTACCATGAGGTTTGTATAAAACATCTCATAGGTAACATTGTCCTTTTTCTTCTGATAGCATCTTATCTTCATTTATTTACATGGGTTCCATCCTTTACCCCTTTTGTGTTTTTGTTGTCTCAAATTATCCCTTTTTATGTAGTGAGTTTGTTGCTAAATGGAAGTAGCTATTTATTTTTTCTGCTCCCTCCCCTTAACCTTTTTTTAAAATTTTTTTATTTTTATTTTTCCCCTTAACCTTTATAATATAAGAAAGTATTTAAAAACCAATCCTGAAAGATGCCTTAGAGGAGTGGGATGGGGAGGGTGGGGGGGACTCGAGGGAGGGTGGGGGGGAGTCGAGGGAGGGAGGGAATATGGGGATATGTGTATAAAAACAGATGATTGAACTTGGTGTACCCTGCCCCCCCCCCAAAAAAAAACAACCAATCCTGATAAAGAGTTTCAATGTTCTGATTCTGTGTATTTATCACCTGACAGTTTTGTGTACTTTTGCCTTTTTATTTCTGGTAGTGGAGGTCTTTTCAACATCTCTTGTAAGGCAGGTCTAATGCTGATGAACTCCCTCAGCTTTTGTTTGTCTGGGAAAGTCTTTATTTCTCCTTCATTTTTGGATGACAACTTTGCTGAAGAGCATATTCTTGGATGTCAGTTTTTATCATTCAGTGTTTTCAGAATGTCATTTCACTTCTTCCTGGACTGTAGAGTTTCAGCTGAGAAATCTGCTAAGAGCCTAATGGGGGTTCTTTTGTAGGTTGCCATTCTATTTTTCCCTGCTTGCCTTTAAAATTCTTTGTCATTGACTCTTTTTTTTAAAGAACTTTTATTGAGACATAATTGACATACAATAAACTGCATATATTTAAAGTGTACAATTTGATACTTTTTTTCTTATTAGTAATGTATATATAGCAATCCCAATCTCCCAATTCATCCCCCTCATCCCTGCTTTCCCCCCTTGGTGTCCATATGTTTGTTCTCTACATCTGTGTCTCTATTTCTGCCTTGCAAACCAGTTGATCTGTACCATTTTTCTAGATTCCACATATATGCATTACTATACAATATTTGTTTTTCTCTTTCTGACTTACTTCATGCTGTATGACAGTCTCTAGGTCCACCCATGTCTCTACAAACGTCCCAATTTCATTCTTTTTTTACGGCTGGGTAATATTCCATTCTATATATGCTCCACATCTTCTTTATCCATTCATCTGTTGGTGAACATTTAGGTTGCTTCCATGACCTGGCTATTGTAAATAGTGCTGCAATGAACATTGGAGTGCATGTGTCTTTTTGAATTATGGTTTTCTCTGGGTATATGCCCAGTAGTGGGATTGCTGGGTCATATGGTAATTCTATTTTTAGTTTTTCAAGGAACCTCCATACTGTTCTCCACAGTGGCTGTATCAACTTACATTCCCACCAACAGTGCAAGAGGGTTCCCTTTTCTCCACACCCTATCATTGACTTTTGACGTATTTAATACAATGTGTCTTGGAGAAGATCTTTTTTTTTTTTTAAATTGAGGTATAGGTGTTCTCTTAGCTTTTAATTCCTTCCCTAAGTTTGGGAATTTCTCAGTTATTATTTATGATTTTTTAATTGAAGTGTAGTTGATTTACAGTGTTGTGCTAGTTTCTCTTTAAATAAACTCTCTGCTCCCTTCTTCCTTTCTTCTCCTGTTGGGATGCCAGTTACCATAATATTGCTTTTTCTACAAGATTTGGATAGCTGTTATAAGATTTCCTTCATTTTTTTGCATCTTATTTCTCTTTCTTCTTCTGCTTGTGTCATTTCTAGTTTCCTATTTTCAGTCTCACTAATTCTTCCATGTGGTCTGCTCCATTTCCAAGGCTTTCTTTTCTTTAAAGATTTATTTACTTATTTAATTTTTGGCTGCATTGGGTCTTCATTGCTGCATGTGGGCTTTCTCTGGTTGTAGCGAGTGGGGGCTACTCTTCATTGTGGTGAACAGGCTCCTCATTGTGGTGGCTTCTCTTGTGGAGCATAGGCTCTAGGCACATGGGCTTCAGTAGTTGTGGCATGTGGGCTCAATAGTTGTGGCGCGCAGGCTCAGTAGCTGTGGTGCACAGGCTTAGTTGCTCCACGGCATGTGGGATCTTCCTGGAGCAGGGATTGAACCTGTGTCCCCTGCATTGGCAGGTGGATTCTTAACCACTGTGCCACCTAGGAAGTCCCTCCAAGGCTTTCAAAAGCATTCTTCCTTTTGTTTATTGAGTTCTTCATCTACAGAATTTCTGTTTGCTTCTTTTTTAGAGTTTTAATCTGTTTGGTAAAGTATTCCTTCTGTTCATTAAATTATTCCTAGCTCATTAAACTGCCTTTCTGAGTTTTCTTGTAGCTTGCGGAGTTTCTTCATGACATCTGTTTTGAATTCTCTATCAGATTACAATGTTCTGTGACTGAAGTTTGGTTTCTGTAGGATTGCCATTTCCTTTTTGTGGGGCAGTGTTACTGTGGTTCTTCACGGTGCTTGATGGGTTGTTTCTCTGCTGGTGCTTCTGGAGTAGCAAATACCATTCTACTTGATTACAATGATTCAATAGGCAACAAAAGAAACACCTTTCTTTTATTTCCTAGTAGGTGGCGCTATAGCACAAGCTTTTGGTTTCTCTTGTCTGAGCTGCCTCTAGTTACATTTGAGAGTTAGCATTTTTCACCTCCCATTGCATCTGTCGGAGGTGTCTCCTCGTGTCCTCGTTACCTCTTCTTGTGCCTCATTGGTACCTGGCAACCACCAGTGCTGCTGGTGTTGCCTCCTAGGGCACTGGGATGGTGGGTTATTCTGCTGCATCTGGGATCCCCAGAGTTGCAGGCTCTGCCTCTGCAGGCAGGGAAGCATGTTCTCATGGGTGCTCTGCCACGTTTGCTGTTGTAAGGTTCATGGTTCTGCCACTGCAGGTTGGGGGACAAGGGGCCAGAGTCATGGGCACTTCAACAGCTTGAGGGATAGAGTCCCAGGCCCCACAGCCACTGCTACCCAGTTATCTGTGGCTATGGGTACCACTGTGACCAGGAGGCCAGAGTCATATGCACTACCTCCCCTGCTACTACCAAGTTCTCTGGGGCTGTGGGCTCAGCTGCCATGGCTGGAAGACTGGAATTGAGGGCAGCTGTTCCCCGGGTTCTGCCTCCTCTAAGTGTTCCAGTCCACATGACATTAGATGTACAGGTATGTGAAATTCTCTAGCATCTTGCTCTTTTGGGCAATGGCACCTTTGTTGAGTTGTGGATGTTTTACTAGTTGTAGATTGAAGGGGACAAAGGGAACAATTTTTTCCACTATGCTGCTGTCACTCCAGGAAGCCTTAATGTTAATTAAAATTTATCCTTTTAAAATGATTTTTCCTTTCATAGATTTAATGAATTTAAAGAAAAATCTAAAAGGGGATTGAGAAGATTTATATATGTCTTTCCAGACTAGAAAGATGCAAAATAAATTATTTTGGTTTTGGCATTTTGCTGTTTTAATTTTGCAGTTATAGTGCAAACACTCCTTATTCTTCTTTTTTTATTTTTTACTTTTTTCCTCTGTTTAATCATCTACCCATAGCGAATCATTTACCAAGTATTGTCAAATTGATTTTCTAAGTAATTTTACAACACATCTGTTTCTCTCCATTTTTACTTCTTTCACTGTAGGGCAGAGCTTCATCATTTCTTTTTCCTCTTCCAATCCATTGTCTACCATATGCCCTAGTAAGCTTTGAAAAATTTGGATGTGATTATAGCACTCAGCCTTCGATGATTTCCTATTAACTGTAAAAGCACTCTTATTCCTCATGGTATGAGAGAATTAATAAAATACATTTTTGGATTTGTTGTTGACTATGAATTTCTCTATCAATAGCACGTAGAATATCTAGTATTTGCTCAGCACCAACTGCCTCAAAAGAGACAGAATATAGAGATCTGTCTTCAATGGCATTCCAATCCAATTGAAGGGGGAGGATAAGATTAACTAAATAACTATGGAACAATAGATGTATAAATTTGTGTGCTATGAGGAGAAAAGCAGATATGCTATGCGTAAGAAAGGAGAGATACACAGAATTGAAGCATTCAGGGTATCCTTCATTCTATTCGTGGGGTTTGAGCATATTGATGGATTTGCTACGAATAGACAGAAGGTGAACATACGTGGGGTAAAAATGAGACAATATTGTACATTGTCTCTTGGTATGAAATTGGGACACCAGATACCATGAAGTAGAACATTTGAGACAGAAATCAAGTCTGGATTAATACCATAAACTCACACCTAGCACAGTCTGGGCCCATAGTGACAACTAAATACACACCGTTATTAGTTGAATCAATAAAATGATCCACTATGGGAGAGCCAATCTTGGATTTTGACTGCCAGGCCAAAAAATTTAGACTTGGTGTTGTACGTGATGGGAAGACTTTTTTCTCCTACACTTACTAGTAGCTAACACATTCGTTATATCCTAGGTTAGAAACTTGGGAACATTGGGTTTGCATCTTGATTTTTAATATGTAATCAAGTTTTATCTTTTCCTACCTTGAAGTAAATTTTTAAATGTTCTCTCTTTTCTATCTTCTTACTTCCAGTACTCCAGATAAGACCAATATCCATTCATAGCTGTACTCCTGTTGAAGTTTCCTGGTGATCCTCCAAATCTGTCCTATATACACTTCCTAAGCTAAAATACTGTTGGCATAACTTGCTCAATAATATATGAAAGCTCCATATTGCCTTTCAGGTACATTTCAATCTTCTTGCTTCTAAAGTCTATATTGTCTGTTCCTTATTTTCTATTAGTTTTCCACATCTCCCTGAAGAACCTCTCCTTTCAGTCATTATGTCTAGTCTCAATGTCCCCAGCTCATAGGAAAGTTTATTCTAGACTAAGTTAATTTAGTCATCACGATTTCCCAGCCTAGAATGCTGTTCTTCTTTTCTTCTAGTTAGACAGACTTACCTCATCATTTATTAATTTTTTCAGCTGGTGCTGCTTTGGTCAAAAAACCAAAAATGATTTCAGAATGTCTCTGTCCCATTTCTCTAGCTCCCTGATCTGATTAATAGGCAAATTTAAGAAATGTAAGGAATGAAGTTCTTTTCCATGTCTTTCTACCAATCATATACATAAAGGAATAAATAGTGAGTCGGTGAACAGAGCTGGGTTCATCACAGGAGCTTAATATATGTTGATTTGTGACTGAGCAGAGGGCAGAAAACAAGTAAGTCAGCCCCAGAGAGTTGAGGAAGGGGAGACTTGCACCCACTGTTAGGCACTGCAGTTAAGATTCTGTAATAATGACTACTCCACTTTGCTTCATGAATAGAAAATTCCCATTAAATATTAACTATATTCTGTAAGAGCGATGCCATGATTGTCTTGAATCTTTCACTCCAGTAATTCTCCCCATTAAGTCTACCATCCTCTTTACCTGCTTCCCCCTCCCTGATATCTGGAACAGCTTATTGTCATCCTCATTTGATGTCACCTTTCCTTTATTCCTTTCATTGGTTTAAACTCCATAACTTTTATCTTATCTATGATAATCTTCTATCTTTGTTTTTTCTTGATATTGAAGATCAGTTTAGCCTGGATGGTAAAATGTTTCCAAGGGATTAAAAAAAAAAATGCTCTGCAATTTTCTTCCCTCAATGCTTTAATTCATTTTCCTTGTTTTGGGAAAGCAAACACTGTAATAACCCAAAGTGAAGGAAATGCCAGCCTGTAATTTACAGACTCTGTGACTGACCTGAGAGCTCTGATGAGTCATGCTGAACAAGGACGTTGCTCCTGCTACATCTTAGCTGAAACCATTTCCCGTCAGTCTTCACGACTCTCAGTAAAGTTTCGCCTCACCCAGCACACTGTAAAAGGTCATCCTAGGTGCAGCCTAACTACAACATTTCCTTTCTGCATCAGAAACAAATGGAGTTTCAACTTAAGCCCTCAGCTTATGTGCAGCTTCTTGATACCTAAATGTTTCATTATAACTTTGTTTTCAAGAGTCCCCTGCTGTTTTGGAAGTACCTGACTAACTGAAGCACTGCTCAGTGACTATTTATAAAAGTGCAGGCATGTTCTCACCACTCATCTCTTGGCATCTCCTGGAGAATAATAAATATGGTCCGGAGCGGAGACCATGCACAGTGTGATGGTAACTACCCCATGTGGTTGTGAAGCTCTGACACTTAGCTCGTAAGCGCTCTTATCCTTTTGCACACATCTTCAGTCAACAGGGCAACTCTGGAGCATCTGAGGGAAAAACCAAATATTTTAATGTTTTTTTTCTAATTATTCAAAAACACATACATATTTTAGAAAAGAAAGAGATGATTAAGAAAATGTGCCTTGCTAGCTCCCAGAGCCACATCTGTTTGCCTCTGTTCTGTGGCTCAGTCTGGCTTTTGGCAACTGAGTGCCTTGAAGGAGGGCTTGGAGCCAAGAAATGAGAGGGGAACAATGGATAAGATATTCCTCATTTACTTCCATTAAGAAGTGGGCATACTTATCTTGGGTTATTTTTTTCGTGTGTAGCTTATCCTCTCCATCCTTTCAAGACTTTCCTGGTCAAATAGGTGCACCCTCCCCGCCCCCCGCCCCCCCCACCACACAAAAGCAAACCACATTTCAGTAATAATAGTTTTGGTAAAAAAAAAATGTGTAGCATATTCACATATAGATCTTTCTCGACTTAATGATGGGTTATAAACCCACTGTAAGTTAAAAATATTAAGTCAAAAATGCATTTAAGGAATTCCCTGGCATTCTAGTGGTTAGGACTCTGTGCTCTCACTGCCCAGGGCCCGGGTTCAATCCCTGGTCAGGGGACTAAGATCCCACAAGCCATGTGGTACAGCCAAAATATTAACAAATAAAATAAAAAATTAAAGATCTTTGAATTTAAAAAAATGCATTTAGTACGCCTAAACTACCGAACAACACAGCTTAACCTTGCCCACCTTAAATGTGCTCAGAACACTTCCCTAAATCTATAATTGGACAAATCATCTAGTGCAAAACCTATTTTATAACAGTGTTGAAGATCTCACAATTGATCGAATACTGTACTGAAAGTGAAAAACAGAATAGTTTTATGGGTACAGGATGTACATGTATTGATTGTTTGTACTTGTGATTATGTAGCTGACTGGGAGCTGTGGCTGGCTGCCAACGCAGCATCACGAGAGAGCACTGGACAGCCTATCCCCAGGAAAACTCCAAATCTGAAGTATGATTTCTGCTTAATGTGTATCGCTCTCACATCATTGTAAAGTCGAAAAATTGTTAAGTCAGGGACTATCTGAATGAAATATTTTGCAGCCATGAATAATCACATTTCCCAAGAGTATTTAAAGATGTTAAGATGAACATTTTTTAAGTAAAAAAATTATCTCAATTTTGTAAATATATACATTAAGTCCTACCTTTTGCTCATAGGCATGCATAGAAAAAAATTATGAAAGGAAAGATATCCAGTGTGGACAAAGGTTAATTCTGTGTGGTGGGATTGATTAAAGGGGATTTAAAATTTTTTCTTATGCATTTCTTTCTTTTCTAAAATAGGTAAGTGTTTTTGAATAATTAGAAAGACAATTAGATGCTCCAGAGTTCCCCTGTTGAGTTAAAGATATCTTGAACTGGTAAGAGAGCTTATTTGCAAAGAGGCAGAGCTTCACAGCCATGTGGGGCAGCTACCACCAAACACTGAGCTGCTGTAGGTCCACATGTGAATCCTTGCATCAGTTTTGGGAACCACCACATTATGTGTGTAACTTTATTAAACTTTTAACTTGAGAGGGCCAAGTCCTGAATTCATGGAGATGTTCAAAAGCGAGGTTGGAGGAAAAAAAAAAAAACCCTAATTGCTCCACAATTTCATCTAGGGTTGCCAGGTTTGCTGAAAAATTGGCATAAAACAATCCAACCTATCCAATTGGGGGCTACTCTGAGATAAGAAAACATTTTCTTTCCATGACAGCAATACTCAGTTCTACAGAATCTTGCTATACACACTTAGTACCTTAGATAAAGATAGTGACTTAATTCATAGGAGTCTTTTGTGTCCCGGCTGAGCTCAGAGCTTCACCGATAGCTTAGTCTCAGAAACCATCCTTAATGAAATTTTGGGGGGTAGCATTATCTTTACCTTTTTATCAGTGGCTCTTGTTTGTTTTTCTAAATTATTTTAATGTTCCTCTTTTATAGTTGTCTTTTACTGTCAGCTTCTTCAAACTCTTTTTGGAAGTTAAGAGAGATAAGCAACAAATATCCAAGCATATGCTCAATATTACTTGCTTTTTTTCTTGTATACAGGATGTATTTAAAAATAATGATAGCCTATTCCATAAGAATGCAATAAGTATAAAATATAATATTTTGATTTTTCCAATTTGGCTTTGGGTATTCAATTTTTGCATTAAAATGTTAGCACCATTTTTCTTTCTTTTGATCCTTTAAGTCACTGCTGTTTTATAATTTAAGGCATACATAAATTAGTTTCCCTAGATTGCCAAGAACATTTTGAATACTGATTTACATTTTTATTGGTTAAATAAAAGCAGAAATTAAATTAATGCAAAATTCTGCTAAAGAGTTCTTTGGTTTATAGGAATGAGATGTGCTATAAGAAACACGAATCATTAATTTAGAGTTTAATGTAGAGAAGGCAAAAACTTAAAGAAAATTTTATAGCTTTTATATTATTGAAATATATATTATTGTATATTTTTATGCACTTTATTTCCTGAAATTTGTGATATCCTAAAGTATAATTAAAGAGTTGCTAATTTAGATATTTAGGTATGTCATAGTCATCCCAGGCTACCACAGCAAAATACCATAGATTGGGTGATTTAAACAACAGACATTTATTTCTCACAGTTCTAGAGCCTGGGAAGTCCAAGATCAAGGTACTGGCACAGTCAGTTCCTGGTAAAGGCTCTCTGCTTGGCTTGTGGATGGCTGCCTTCTTGGTGTGTCCTAACATTGTGGGTGGAGGTGGGGAGTGGAGAGAGAGACAGAGAGATAACTGCGGCCTCTTTTATTCTTGTAGGGACAATAATCCCCTGATGCGGGCTCCATTCTCATGACCTCATCTAAACCTAATCACCTCCTAAAGCCCCACCTGATAGTAACATCACATTGAGGGGGTGGTTAGGGCTTCAACATAAGATGTTTGGGCAGACCCAAACATTCAGTCCATATCAAGGAACCTATGCTCTAGAGTGGAAACGCTAGTCTTTTTGACAAGTGTGTCTACATAGCACATATCTAAGTGAAAGAATCATTGTGTTCGTGGGAGTTAATGACAGTGATGAGAGATTTTTTTTTTTTTGACACAGTGTGGACAAAACCCTTTTTCTTTCAGAAATACCCCTGAAGAGAGAAGGGTCAATCGATTTTAAGGTGCAATTGACCATAATGAGCTTTAAGATCAAGGTGAAAGATAGAAACCTGCTTGACATTATCACTGAGCAACTGAATTAATCATTGAACAACTTAATGTAGCCCAATTGAAAGACTCTCTCCACATAGATGAGATAAAAAAAGTCTTATTTAATCCTCTATGAATTTGTTATTCTGTTATTTATAGCCCAAAGCATCTCAAATGTTACACAAACACACAGGCTGTCTACTTATCATCTTTCAATAAATTAATTTTCTCTAAAACCAAAATCCTAACACACATAGTATTTCAGGTTTTATCATCCCAACAGTGGATCATGGACAGATTCCTGCATGAATAAGTTTATTCCTATCCATTATTTAAATGGTTATATAATACTCTATAGACTTAATGTGTGTATAATCAGTCCCCTAACTTTGGATGTATAGGTCACATTACATTTTTCACTAATATCAACAGCATGTAAAATGCGATTCAGGTGGCTATCTGTTACATGAATACAGGCTTATTTATTTTGCATTTTTTCAATAAGTAGAAATGGCAAGGCATATAATTATGTTAGAGTAATGATTCTCAAAAAGATTATCTTTAGTCACTGTTTTTTCTTTACATCCTTTGTATTTCCTAGACCGCTGAATTTTGACTTCTGTCTGAATTTATTCCACTGAAGCTTTTCTTTCTGAGGCTAACTTGATGACGTCCCAGTTTTTATCTTACTTGAACTCATTGTGGCATTTGGAATTGTTGACCACTTCCTGAAGTTATTTCTTTCACTTTCTGTAAACCACTTTTCATCGTTCACTTTCTATTCTTTGGATCGTTCTTTCTAAGACTTCATCCTTAGCTTTTATGGCACTATCCATATTTTACAATGTGGAGAGCACTGAATTTTCATCTTTGGCCTTCCATTCTCTTTACTCTTTTCATGCTATACCTTAGGATGGACAGGTGTGGGGCTTATGTGGCATTTCAGGCTTCAAATCTCCTTCTTGCCTGGGGGAGTCCCCATTTGTGTGAGTGATGAGGGAAGATCTGAGTAAAGAAGATACTTCCTCTTCCTACACAGGACAGGACATGGAAGACTGACCTCAACTTAGCAAATCTGGTGTTTAATTTTGGGCCTTTGAGTAAGTGGTGTAAAAGTTGAGGAATGGTGATAGTCTACCCACAGTGTTAGAAGTAGTACTCAGGGGCAAGGGCAGTGTCTTGTTTTGCATCAGGATCTGGCAGGATTGGAAGTGGTAAGTGATCATTGTTTTTTTTTTTTTTTTTAAGTATATGATGGTTTATTGTATTTTTTTTTGTTTTTTTTTATTTTTTAATTTTTTTAATTTTTTTTATTTTTTGGGGGGTACACCAGGCTCAATCATCTGTTTTTATACACATATCCCCGTATTCCCTCCCTTCCTTGACTCCCCCCCCCTCGAGTCCCCCCCACCCTCCCCGCCCCAGTCCTCTAAGGCATCTTCCATCCTCTAGTTGGGCTCCCTTTGTTATACAACAACTTCCCACTGACTATTTTACAGTTGGTAGTATATATATGTCTGTGCTACTCTCTCGCTTCGTTTCAGTTTCCCCTTCACCCCCCACCCCCTCCCATACCCCGAGTTCTCCAGTC
The DNA here is from genome assembly GCF_030028045.1 of Hippopotamus amphibius kiboko. Classification (NCBI taxonomy): domain Eukaryota; kingdom Metazoa; phylum Chordata; class Mammalia; order Artiodactyla; family Hippopotamidae; genus Hippopotamus; species Hippopotamus amphibius. Next base: position 99,839,686 of record NC_080196.1, read on the forward strand.
CATTCTCTGTATCTGCATCCTTGTTCTTGTCACTGAGTTCATCAGTACCATCTTTAGATTCTGTATATGTGAGTTAGCATACAATATTTGTCCTTCTCTTTCTGACTTACTTCACTCTGTATGACAGATTGTAGTTCTATCCACCTCATGACATATAGCTCCAACGCATCCCTTTTTATAGCTGAGTAATATTCCATTGTATATATATGCCACATCTTCTTTATCCATTCGTTTGTTGATGGACATTTCGGTTGCTTCCATGTCCTGGCTATTGTACATAGTGCTGCAATAGATCATTGATTTTTGTTTCCTATTTCTTAGGCCTCTGTAGTCCCCTTGGTTCCTGCTCATTTTCTGATTCTGGTTTTCCAAACTCCAGTCAAATTTGTGAGTTCTTAACAGAGGTTCAACAAGGTCCTTTTCTTTATAAGGTAACTGGAGTTTCTCTTGCTTATATTCAAGAACTCTTACTGGGGGAATTCCCTGGTGGTCCAGTGGTTAGGACTCAGTGCTTTCACTGCTGGGGCCAGGGTTTGATCCCTGGTTGAGGAACTAGGATTCTTTAAGCTGTGTGGTATGGCCAAAAAACAAAATAACAACAAAAACCCCTCTTACTCTCTTACTGGAATAACATACTTTTGTGGGTGATCTTAACCTATACCCATGGCTTAAACTACTACCTATATGTTGATGACTTCTAACTCATAACTCTGTAAATCTCTACTGTGTTTCAGGTCACTATATCGAACTGCATACCGAACATTTCTATCTAGATGCCTATGGACACCGCAATTTGTTAAAGAATGAACTATATCTTCTTTTCCAAATCTTCTCTGGTCTTCTATTCTCAGTCTTAGAAAGACAATAGAAAATGAGCATAATAGAAAAGAATGGGGCTTCCTAGGTGGCGCAGTGGTTAAGAATCCACCTGCCAATGCAGGGGACACGGGTTCGATCCCTGTTTCAGGAAGATCCCACATGCTGTGGAGCAGCTAAGCCCGTGCGCCACAACTATTGAGCCTGTGCTTTAGAGCCCGTGAGCCACAACTATTGAGCCCATGTGCTGCAACTACTGAAGCCCACGTGCCTAGAGCCCGTGCTCTGCAACAAGAAGCTACAGCAATAAGGAGCCCGCCCACCACAACGAAGAGTAGTCCTCACTCACTGCAACTAAAGAAAGCCTGTGCACAGCAAAAAAAGACCCAACACAGCCAATAAAAAAAAAAAAAAAAGAATGAATGAAATATTGTCATAAGATAAAGGCTCTGAAGAATAAAGCAGGGAACGAGTGACTGAGAATTTGGGGGAAGGGAGAGCAGTTATTTTTAAAGCTTTTTTAAAAAATTTATTTATGTATTTATGTATTTATTTATTTTATTAGCTGTGTTGGGTCTTGGTTGCTGCACACGGCCTTTCTCTAGTTGCAGTGAGCAGGGGCTACTCTTCATTGTGGTGCGCGGGCTTCTCATTGCAGTGGCCTCTTGTTGCACAGCATGGGCTCCAGGCATATGGGCTTCAGTAGTTGCAGCACATGGGCTCAATAGTTGTGGCTCCCAGGCTTAGTTGCTCCGTGGCATGTGGTATCTTCCTGGGGCAGGGCTTGAACCTGTGTCTCCTGCATTGGCAGGCAGATTCTTACCCACTGCGCCACCTAGGAAGTCCAGGGGGAGCAGTTAGTATTTAAAAAGAGTAGTGTATATAGGTCTTACTGGGGAGTTAACATTTAAGTAAAGACCTGGAAGGAGATAAGGGAGTTAGCCAAGCAGATGTTTGAGGAAGGAAACTTCCAGGCAATAATAGCTGGTGCCAAACCCCAAGGCATGCTTGGAGTGTGTTAGGAATAGCAAGAAGGCCAGTGTGGCTGGTGCAGAGTGAATGCCAGGACAGTATTAGCGGATGGAGTCAGGACTTGAGGAACAATAGGAAGGTACTGAAGTTTAAATAGATTCTCTTTGGCTGTCACCCAGATGGAATTCTGGAAATTACTCTTGACTTCTCCTCCTCCCTCAATTCATGTTTCCAACCTAACGCTAGCCATTCCAGTTCTTTCTTCTTAACGTCTCTTTGGCCATCCTCTGCATTTCCAATCCCACTACCTTGTTCACACTCTTATTCCTCTTTCCTAGGTCAGTGCAATTGATGGACAGTGTGACGTACTCTTGCTGTTGCTGCAGTCAGGTCTTTTGAGTGAACAAACACATTCTATGATATATTTGTTTCAGTGTTACTTTTTTATGCCATTGAAATTATGAAACATGAAAAGAAAGGTTATTAACTGCCACACTTTTACTGTGTGTCATTCTTGTCAGAGTGATGAGGTGACCCACTAACACAATATACTTGGAAAAAAAATTCTCAGATTTCTGATCTTCTTGCACATTAAAATAAACAGACAAATATGATCTACTTTCCAGAGGAAAAAGTCATCTCTGTGTGCCATGGGGTTTTCCAACTATATAGTAACTAATACTACCCAGTTCTGGTTTATCTTGTAGCACTTCTAAGGGAGGTATTCTAAGGTAATTTCTTACTTTATGAGGTTTGCAAAAGGAAACAGAGTAGCAGAATTGCAGATTTAAAATTGTGGCACTGGGGGAAAAAATGTGGCATTGGTACTAATATTGTATTATAAGAATACATTATAAATATCATTAATTTGCCTTTCTTATTTAATTAGAAGACTTAGCCTGTATTTCTTCCCTATCCCCTCAAATTAACATTTTCTTTTTTTGCAGTTGAACTAGTCTAGCTAAAAGCTTTGTGTTTTTAGCAAAATTGTTCAGCACTGTCTCAACAAACCTTAAGGGCAACCTCTTATGTTTGAACCTTCTAATCTTATATACAACATAATATTAACCGGAATAAGGACAGTCTGGGTCGATAATCCATCAGTCAAGAGCCAGTCATCCAGGGATTCTGTAAATTAGTGCTTTGAAAACTTGTATTTACCTTCTCTCCTTCTCTGCCTCCCCCACCCTGTTTTTCTGTCTCTCAATCTCTCTCTTTCTCAGTTTCTCTCTTTCTCTCTTCCCTCCCTACATAGAGTCCACTCCCTTCTGCATTCATCTTCCATCTTCCATGCTGTTCCAGGTGATTTTCCTTGTATGTGGCATTCTCTTATCCCAGAATGTCCTTGTTTTTCAAGACCAAACTATTTATCCTTTAAGAATATAGATCTTCCTCAATTTATGATGGGGCTACGTCCCAATAAACCCATTGTAAACTCAAAATATCATAAGCTGAAAATGCACTGAATACACCTAACCTACTGCACATCATAGCTTAGCCTTGCCTACCTCAGACATACTCAGAACACTTCCATCAGCCTACAGTAGGGCAAGATCATCTAACACAAAGACTATTTTATAATAAAGTATTGAATATCTCATGCAGCTTCTTAAATTTTGTACTGAAAGTAAAAACCAGAATGGTCGTATGAGTATAAGTGGATGTAAGTGTATTGGTTGTTTACCCTCATGATTGCATGGCTGACCAGAAGCATCATGAGAGAGGCCAGGAAAAGATCAAAATTCAGAAATTGAAGTATGGCTTCTACTGCATGCACATTGCTTTTGAGCCTTTGTAAAGTCAAAAAATCCTGAGTTGAAACATTATAAGTCCCAGACCGTCTGTAAGATCAAACTAAACAATTATTCCTCCATGAAGACGTCTCAGCCTTCTCTGCCCACTGCCATCCTTCTGCCACATCTGGGGCGTCCTTCTCCATAAATACTTTGTCATGCCAAATTGAGGTCTGCTTCAGAAGAATCTTATTCATTTCTGAAACTTCACTCCGTATCATGGCTTAGTGTACATTGGTTGAATAAATGAAGAGTTAGTGAAGAAATTTCATGAGCGGTTGATTATCCAAATTTGAGTATTGTCAACAGCTATGGCAAATTTTGATTTCCAAAATGGCTTTTCTCTGCCATTTAAGTTGATTTTAGATATCTTATCAATTTCTATGGTGTCATGGAACACAGAGTAATTTCGAATATGGATATGTAATGTGCTTTAATAGAAGCATATTAAAGGTAAAATTAAAGGAAAATATGATGTTCTCACTTCTGAATTACAGACTCATCAGTCTTCTGCACATCCCCTCACATCTGTGGTCTGGTTTTTATTCTCAATAAATGGCAGGTTTGGGACTCCCATTTTAATATCCTAGATGAGGACCAAGCTGATTTTGGGCACAGATATTTTGCTATTATAGTTTTTAATTTCTCTGTTTTACTTAATTGAGAAAAGTCCAGTTTAAGATTAATTTTAGAATTTATTTATTGACTCAGACATTTATTATTGAGATAAATTTAGAATTTATTATCTTTAATTCCTTGGAGTTTATTGGTCTTCAATTGCTTAGATAAAAGCCTATGTGCCAGTCTTGGTGACCCTGATTTATATTCTAGGGTGCCTGTTCTACAAAGAACTTTTATTGTGATACTCCCATGACAACCAGGGTGAAGAGAAACAGGGCCTTGAAGATGAAATTCCAGAACTAAGTGTTATAAACAGGGCTGTATCTTATCTTATTTAAAATTTTTGTTTCCATAACTCAGGCCAGTTTTCAGAAGAACTGAATATGTTTTCCTTGCCATATTACAGTAAATGTTTAAAGTACGTACTTTGAGTATTGGAAAAGATTGAAAGCAGAATGCTACATGTTCTCCAGCAGTCCATCTTTTTTTTTATTAGTATTTATTGGAATATTGTTGCTATACAATATTGTGTTTCTGCTGTGTACAGCTGTATGTATACATATATCCCCTCTTTTTTTGGATTTCCTTCCCATTTAGGTCACCACAGAGAACTGAGCAGAGTTCCCTATTCAGTAGGTTCTCACTAGTTATCTATTTTATACATAGTAGTGTGTATATATGTCAATCTCAGTCTCCCAATTCATTCCACTCCTTCTTCCCCACTTGGTGTCCATATGTTTGTTCTCTACATGTGTGTCTATTTCTCCAGCAATCCATCTTAATTCACAGATGAAATGGCCTTTCATGTATGTAGGACAACAAATCAAATTACAGTAAAACCTTGGACTGCGAGTAACTTGTTCTGTGAGTGTTCCGCAAGACGAGCAAACATTTCTAATAAATTTTAATTTGATAAACCAGCAATGTCTTGCAATATGAGTGGTACATGATGCCAAATGTCACATGATCACAACTGAGCCAATGGCTCTCCTCTCTCTCTCGCTGTGGGATTTCTCCTATTCCGCTTGGAGAAAACTGTGGCCTGATTGCATTCTTGGACATGACTTAGAAGAGCTTGCTCATGAATAGGATTCTCAAGTTGTCAATGAAATTGTGTCCTTGGGAAAGACCATGGGACTGGAGGTGAATGAGGATGACATTCAAGAGCTGGTGGAGGAACATGGCCAGGAGCTGACCACTGACGAACTGATGGATCTGCATCATGAGCAACAGCAAGAGGTTATGGAAGAGATCTCGTCTGCAGAGGAGGAGGAGAAAAAGGTGGAGGAATCCCTCACTTCAAATGAGAATAGGGAGATGTGTAAAATGTGGGAAACAGTGCAACATTTTGTAGAAAAGCACCACTCAAATAAGGCTGTAACAGTGTGAGCGATGAATCTGTTTAACAACAATGCAATGTCACATTTTCGCAAAATCCTCAAAAGGAGGCAAAAGCAAGTGTCATTGGATAGGTTCCTTGTTAAAGCTGCATGAAAAGAAAAAGATTCCATTGAGCCAATACATAGCATTGATTCCGTTAGTGATAGTGAAAGTCGTCCTACACAATAACCCTCCTCTCTTGTCTCCCTCATACCAGCCACAAAGGTTTTAAAAGGTAAGTTCAGGCTAATTTATTTTTCTTTATATTTTGTATTTTCTTTATTATTTTGTATTATATAACAGTATTGTAATCATTTTTATATACATATTTTTGGGTTCTGGAATGAATCATCTGAGTTTCCATTCTTTCTTTCTTTCTTTTTTTTTTGGTATCCCAATCTCCCAATTTGTTCCCCCCCCCCCCCCCCAAGCCTCCCCACTTGGTGTCCATAGGTTTGTTCTCTACATCTGTGTCTCTATTTCTGCCTTGCATTTCCTCTTTCATAGTTGTTAGCATTTGCCTTATGTACTGAGGTGCTCTTATATTGGGTGCATATATATTTATAATTGTTATCTCCTCTTCTTGGATTGATCCCTTGATCTTTATGTAATGTCCTTTCTTGTCTCTTGTAACATTTTTTATTTTAAAGTCTGCTTTATCTGATATGAGTATTGCTACTCCAGCTTTCTTTTGATTTCCATTTGCATGGAATATCTTTTTCCATCCCCTCACTTTCAGTCTGTATGTGTCCCTGGGTCTGAAGTGGGTCTCTTGTAGACAGCATACATATGGGTCTTGTTTTTGTATCCATTTCACCAGTCTGTGTCTTTTGGTTGGGGCATTTAGTCCATTTACATTCAAGGTAATTATTGATATGTATGTTCCTATTACCATTTTCTTAATTGTTTTGTTTTTGTTTTTGTAGGTCCTTTTCTTCTCTTATGTTTCCCTCTTAGAGAAGTTCCTGTAGCATTTGTTGTAGGGCTGGTTTGGTGGTGCTGAATTCTCTTAGCTGTTGCTTGTCTGTAAAGCTTTTGATTTCTCCATCAAATCTGAATGAGTTCCTTGCTGGGTAGAGTCTTCTTGGTTGTAGGTTCTTCCCTTTCATCACTTGAAATACATCATGCCACTCCCTTCTGGCTTGCAGAGTTTCTGCAAGAAATCAGCTGTTAGCCTTATGGGAGTTCCCTTGTATGTTATTTGTCATTTTTCCCCTGTTGATTTTAATAACTTTTCTCTGTCTTCAATTTTTGTCCATTTGACTACTATATGTCTTGGCATGTTTCTCCTTGGGTTTATCCTGCCTGGGACTCTCTGCACTTCCTGGACTTGTGTAGCTATTTCCTTTCCCATGTTAGGGAAGTTTTCAACTATAATCTCTTCCAGTATTTCCTCACGTCCTATCTCTCTCTCTTCTCCTTCTGGGACCCCTATAATGCGAATGTTGGTGCATTTAACATTGTCCCAGAGGTCTTTTAGGCTGTCTTCAGTTCTTTTCATTCTTTTTTCTTTATTCTTTTCCACATCAGTGATTATCACCATTCTGTCTTCCAGGTCACTTATTTGTCCTTCTGCCTCAGTTAATCTGCTATTGGTTCCTTCTAGTGTATTTTTCATTTCAGTTATTGTGTTGCCTATCTCTGTTTGTTTGCTCTTTAATTCTTCTAGATCTTTGGTAAACTTTTTGATGTTTGCATCCAGTCTTTTTTCAAAGTCCTGGATCATCTTCACCATCATTATTCTGAAATCTTTTTCTGGAAGGGTGCCTATCTCCTCTTCATTTAGTTGTTTTTCTGGAGTTTTATCCTGTCCCTTCATCTGGTACAAAGTCCTCTCCTTTTTCATTTTCTCTGTCTTTCTGTGGCTGTGGTTTTCAGTTCCACAAGATGAAATACTGCTGATACTGCTTGATACTGCTGTCTGCCCTCTTGTGAAGGAAGCTATCTAGGAGGCTCATGCATGCTTCCTGATGGGAGGGACTCTCCATTATTTCTTGTGGGGAAATTCACTTTGATATATAAGTGCTTTGGATTACAAGCCTGTTTCCAGAATGAATTATGCTCGCAAACCAAGGTTTTACTGTATTTAGTTTTATAGATACATATGAACTTTGCAAGTTAGACTGGTAGCTAACATAATGTACATGGGTGAGGCAAAAATTATTGGCACTCTGGTTATATTAAAACTTCTGTAAATTCTACAGCTAGAGTGTGGAAAATTTTTGACTCACTGTCGTATATGGATTTATTCCTAATCAGTAATACTGAAAGGTAAAAGACCAACTTTTAAACTCTGTTTCAGGTAACTTTTTTGCAAAGTAAGCATTTCTACTGGCTTAGCAGCTTAAAACAACACCATTTAATTATTTCTCAAGACTCTGCATGTGGGCTGGACTCCACCAGGTGGTGGTTCTGTACACAATGTTGCCTGGCACTGGAGTCCTCTCAGGGCTCTCCTGGGCTGGAATCTCAAGATGGATCACTCACATGACTGCTAGTTCCTGGCTGTTGACTGGGTCACCTTGCTTCTCCTCCCTGTGGCTTCTCTTTGTGGCTTGGTTTTGTCAGAACATGGTGGCTACGTTCCAAGAGGTTGTAAGTGGGAAGGTGCCCATCTTCTTAAGGCCAGGGCTAAGAAGGTCTCTTCCATTGCATTCCATTGGTCATAGCACCCAAGTACAGGAGAGGCCTCTATATAGGGGGAGTGAAATTAACTCTACCTCTCAGTGTGGAAGTTGATTTACAATTTTGTGTTAATTTCTGCAATACAGCAAAGTGATTCAGTTATATATGTGTGTATATATATTTCTTTTTCATATTCTTTTCCATTATGGTTTATCTCAGGATATTGAATATAGTTCCCTATGTTATACAGTAGGACCTTATTGTTTTTCCATTCTATATATAATAGTTTGCATCTGCTAATCCCAAACTTTCAATCCATCTCTCCTCCAATCTCCTTTGCCTTGGCAACCACAAATCTGTTCTCAATGTCTATGAGTCTGTTTCTGTTTCCTAGGTAAGTTCATTTGTGTCATATTTTAGATTCTACATATAAGTGATATCATATGGTATTTGTCTTTCTCTTTCTGACTTACTTCACTTAGTATGATGGTCTCTAGGTCCATCCACGTTGCTGCAAATGGCATTATTTCATTCTTTTTTATGGCTGAGTAGTATTCCATTGTATCTATGTACCACATCTTCTCTATCCATTCATTTGTTGATGGACATTTAGATTGTCTTCATGTCTTGGCTACTGTGATTAGTGCTGCTATGAACATAGGGGTACATATGTCTTTTTGAGTTATAGTTTTGTCCTGGGATATGCCAGGAGTGGGATTGCTGGATCATACGGCACTAGTTGCGTTATTCTGGAAGGATTATATAACCTCACTAAAGCTCAGTTTTTTTAATTTATGAAATGAACATAATATTTGTTTTTCATAGGTTGCTCTGAGACTTAAATGATACATGTAAGGCTCTTAATACAGACCATGGCACACAGTAAGGATCCAATAAATGTTTAATTATTGTCATCAATATCATTCTAAATAGGTCAGTGAGTACCAAAAGGAGTACACCCATGAACTTGGATTCTCTAAGCTCAAACTCAGTATTAAATTAGATCACCAGAAATCTACATTCTTGGACTAAATTATTGAAGTCTCTGATTGAAGTATTCAAACTATGATAAAATAGGATACTTTTAGGTTGAATCAAGTGTTTATAAAAGAAATGTGTGTTTCAACCTGATTTTTGAAAGCCGTGTTCATTGTGGGTCCAGGCTAATGTGGCAGCATATGTTGGATCTGTCTCTTGTCCATTAGTTTCCCACTCCCCCATAAAAATTGCTTCTCTCCCAGATGGTCTTTTAGTTGTCTGCCTGATCTTCTGTTCCTTGTTCTTTCTTGACTCCTTGTTTCTCCATTCACTGGGTCTTTCTTCTCTGATTCTTACCTACTTGAATACCCAGGCCACTATACTGAAACTTACCTGAATGTGTGCTTTAGGACTGCTAATACTGCCCAGGCCAGTGTATCTGTTGATTAGGGAAGCAAAACCACTATGAAGGTATGGAATAAGCGACTTATAGGAACAGATTTACTGGAAAAAGATGGGGAAATAAGTATCCAAAGGGGGAGTTAGAGGAGTAGAGAAATTTTCTACCCAGTTCTTCTGAAGCATTGGGAGGACAAGCTGGAACTCACAAAGGACTGGGAAGCCAGGCAAGGCCAGTTGCTGGGATGGGGCCTTGGAGGGGGGCTGGTGAGGTCATTAGAAGGCTGTTGCCCTTGGATCTGGTGGTGGTTCTTGGGTGGTTGTTGATAAGCAGGCTGGCAGCTGGGAAGAGGAGGTGAACTTGGCGTGGAGGAGAAGCTGGAACCAGCCAGCACCTCTGCTTTGTCTCTCCCCACATCTAATCACACTGACCTTTGGGAAGTCTGGCTGCTACTTCACTTCTGACATCCAAATCTCAAATTTTCTTTTGGCCAAATACAGGGAATACTGTAGGGTAGGGGTTTGGGCAATTTGGTTCTAATTTAGCCAAGTACTAAGTACTGTCCTACTTGACTTTTATTTTTTTCTCATCTGTGTATTTTAATGTATTCAGAACCCATCCCCAGGCTTTGCCCTGTGGAGCCCAGACTTTCCCAGTGAGGAAATTGGACAATACGCTTATGGTTACAAATAATGCTAGTTATGTAACCCATCTTGCTTTTCTTAATTCTTTGACTTCCAGGGAATTCAAGTGAAATTTTGTGCCACCAAACAGGAGCTATCTTAAGCCTATCCCCCCACCTTTTTTTTTTTTTTAGTACTTTCATCTCTATGATTTGTTCTTATAATATGGCTTTATGTTTAAATGTTTATTTTGTATACTTATATTATTAAATATGTAAATATATAAAGATATTTGGAGTCTTTTAATGCCTATAGAAGAATACAGATTTATTTTAAATGTTATGTATTTTATAAATACATGCATACAAAATAAATACAAATTTATCTTATTTCCACCTATTTTTTACTCACATGGTAGATTGTCAAGTACACTGTTCTATACACTTTAGTTTTCATATAACAAATAAGTATATTTAGAGACCATGGGAGACCTTTCCGTATGAATATGTATAAATACATAAAAGCTTTCTCTTCCTTTGGGAATAGGCTGAATGTAAACCATAAATTGACATATGATGAGTTAACTACGAGACATATTCCAAAGTTCAATCAAACAATTTTTGTTTCATTTGTTGTGTTGATTGGTATATACCATCATTTTCCTTTTCCTCGTCACAATGGAATTGGCTATATATTTTCCTCTGGAATCATTGGTCATTCATTTTTTTTTAAGTTTTAAATTTATTTATTTATTGTCTGCATTTGGTCTTCGTTGCTGTGCAGAGGCTTTCTCTAGGTGCAGTGAGCGGGGGCCTCTCTTCGTTGTGATGTGCAGGCTTCTCAGTGCAGTGACTTCTCTTGTTACAGAGCATTGGCTCTAGCTGTGCAGGCTCAGTAGTTGTGGTGCTTGGGCTTAGTTGCTTCATGGCATGTGAGATCTTCCTGGACCAGGGATCAAACCCGTGTGCCCTGCATTGGCAGGCGGATTCTTAACCACTGTGCCACCAGGGAACCCCTTGTTCATTCATTTATTGCTTCTGGCTCACTCATTATCCATCTGCCCCAGTTCCTAAGTCAATCCTGAAATATATAAGATCCATCTTCAAAAGTAATTGGTCTCCAATGACTAAATCTCTCTAGGCACAGTTGTCCATGCCTGGGGTAGATCCTCAGAACCAAGGAAGGCTAGCCTTTCTTTTTCTTTTTCTTTTCTTTTTTTTAAAAATTGGAGTGTAGTTGCTATACAATATTAAATGTTACAGGTGTACAATATATTGATTCACAATTTTTAAAGGTTTCACTCCATTTATAGTTATTATAAAATATTACCTATATTCCCTGTGTTGTATAATATATTCCTGTAGCTTACTTTATACATAATAGTTTGTAGCTCTCAATCCTTTCCCCCTATTCTGCCTCTTCCCCTCTTCCCTCTCCCCACTGGTAACCACTAATTTGTTCTCTATATCTGTGAATCTGCTTCTATTTTTGTTATATTCCCTACTTTGCTGTATTTCTTAGATTCTAGGTATAAGTAATATTATACAGTATTTGTCTGTCTCTGACTTATTTCACTTCGTACAGTGCCCTCCAAGTCCATCTGTGTTGCTGCAAATGGCATTGTTTCATTCTTTTTTATGGCTGAGTAATAGTATATATGTGTATGTGTATATATATATATATATATAGATATATACATATTCAGATATTTATATCTGTCAATGGACACTTAGATTGCTTCCATGTCTTGGCTATTGTAAATATTGCTGCTATGAACATGGGGTGCATGTATCTTTCCAAATTAGAGCTTTCTCTAGATACATGCCCAGGAGTGAGATTGCTGGATCATATTGGCAACTCTATTTTTAGATTTTTAAGGAACCTCCAGACTGTTTCCCATAGTGGCTGTGCCAATTTACATTCCCACCAAAAGTGTAAGAGGGTTCCCTTTTCTCCACATCCTCTCCAGCACTTATTATTTGTAGACTTTTTAATGATGACCATTCTGATTGGTATGAGGTGGTACCTCACCATAGTTTTGATTTGCATTTCTCTAATAATTAGCAATGTTGAGCATCTTTTCATGTGTATTTTGGCCATCTGTATGTCTTTGAAGGAATGTTTATTTAGGTCTTCTGCACTTTTTTTGATTGGGTTGTTTGTTTCTTTTTATTATTGAGTTATATGAGCTGTTTGTATATTTTGGAATTTAAGCCTTTGTGGGTCATATAATTTGCATATATTTTCTTTCAGTCTATGTTGTCTTTTCATTTTGTTTATGGTTTCCTTTGCTGTGCAAAAGCATATAAGTTTGATTAGGTTCCATTTGTTTATTTTTGCTTTTATTTCTCTTGCCTTGAGAGACTGACCTTAGAAAACATTGCTACAATTTATGTCAGATAATGTATTGCCTGTGTTCTCCTCTAGGAGTTTTATGGTGTCATGTCTTATATTTAAGTCTTTAAGCCATTTTGAGGGAGTGTTCTAACTTCATTTATTTACATGTTGCCATTCAGCTTTTCTAGGGGGCTTCTTTGTCAACTGTTTACTGCACAAGAATAACCCTAATTGGTAATATGTGTAGTATAGTCATAAGTGACACTAAATAGAGATCTATTCCACATGTAATTTGAACAATAGAACATCAAATCAAGGACAGTATGAGCTGATGATTTCGGTTGAAATAAAAACACATTTAGAGACCCAGATGTAGAGAACAAACATATGGACACCAAGAGGGGAAAGCAGGGAGGGTTGGGGGGGAATGAATTGGGAGATTGGGATACCAAATTGTACACTCTAAATATATGCAGTTTATTGTATGTTAACTGTATCTCAATAAAAGTTCTTAAAAAAACAACACATGTAGAGACACAGATGTAGAGAACAAACATATGGATACCAAGTGGGGAAAGTGGCGGGGGAGGGGGGAGGTTGGGAGGGGATGAATTGGGATATTCGGATTGCCATATATACATTACTAATAAGAAAAAAATATCAAATTGTACACTTTAAATATATGCAATGTATTTTATGTCAATTGTATCTCAATAAGAGTTCTTAAAAAAGAAATAAAAACACATGACTTCATGCACATATTCCAAAATATCCTCTATTGATTGATATGTACTTAGAAGACGATGTGTACTTTTTATAGGCAAATTTGCCCTATTTATGATTTCCCCTCAATGTTTACTTAATTATAATCAAAATCATAGTTTGAATAATTAAAGGGAACAGTTTGCCACCTATAGCAAACTGTTCCCTTTAATTATTCAAGATATGATTTCCCTTTTTATGTCCATTCAATAGATAGATGAAAGTGATGTTTCCTTAAAGAAGGTACAGAATTTGTAAAGATGTATCTCTCTTACTCAGTACTCTGAAAGGAAGCAATTTTTTCATTCATGGCATAAAATTAGAATTCAATGAGGAAAATCAGATACAAAGATTCCAAAGTAAAGAAGTACCTTCATTCTCTAAATCCTCAGCTTTTTTGTTAGCACTCTTATTATTGCTGTTAAAAAAAGCAATTTAGCTCTTACAAGTGCTGTGAGCTAATGCCCTTCTTAGCTGAAAGGCATAGGCCTGGAGTCAGATGGTGACTGGAAATTAGTTTAGGCAGGTCTGCACTAGCAATCTGGGCTGTATTCAAGACTCAGTGCATCTCAGCTGGCCTATTCATTCACAGGGAAGTCAAGTTTCCAGGGTGGCCATGTGGGCAGGCTAGGAAGATATATCTGAAGCGCTCAGGGCTTTCCCTCCTACATGCTTATTGAATGCAAAATCACAGGCTGGGCTTGGATCGCAAAGATGCTGGTTCTCGCAGCAACCCTTTGCATTTTCTGGGTCCAGCTTCCATATAAAACCTTGAGGTGTGTGATTGAAATCCTCCTTGGCAAAGAGAAATGTCAGACAAAGGTTACATGTAGAGAGCAAATTTGAAGAGTAGTGGGTCAAAGATGGATACAAGGGAGAGGCAACTTGGATTTCCTCCAAGTTCAGGGGTGAGGACTATACAGATCAGGCTCCAGGTCACTGGCTCTTGTCCTCATGCTGTGGCTAGGTCATCCTCTCTCAGGTCAAATCAAGAACGGTTTTATTCAATTATGTGCAACAGATTTTCCCTAAATGCCCAGGACTGTGATGATTGCTGTCACAGGAAAGCAAAGAAATCTTAGATGCAACAACTAAACTCAAGTACCTTGCAGGCTTGTTGAAGAGATGAAACAACTAAAAAAATCTGATGCGATAGGTTGTAATAAAATATTTAAATGATGTAAAATGGATGGAATATATCACAGGAATTTAGAGATAGTGTTAGATGAGTTATAAGGGATGGGGTTATGAGACTAGACTTTATGGGATGGATGGGATTTGTGTGTGCAGAGAGGATGCATAAATAGGGCAGTTGGGTCAGCCCCAGTCCTGGTTTCCCTGTCCCCACTTCCCTAATGTCCACCCCACTGATGTCACCTCCTGTGGACTCAGCCCTGGCCCATCCTGAGAGGGGCATTTTCGAGGTTTTATCTGCTGCAAGGTTTTCAGATCTCCTTTGCTGCTGAACAGGTCCAGAATATGATGTCCCAGTGATAACTAGAACACTCCCTTATTTCAAGGTTGGCATATTTTGTGTGTTAAATTGTGTCTCCTGTCCCCACCTGTCCAAATGTGTTGAAGCCCTAACCTCTGGTACCTGTGAAAGTGACCTTTTTGGAAATAGGGTCTTTGCTGACATACTTACTATGTGGTCATACTGGATTAGGGTAGACATTAAATCCAATGACTGCTTTCCTTATAAGAAGGAAATCTAGACACAGAGACACAGAGAAAAAAATGCCACGTGAAGAGACACAGGGGGAGCACATGAAGAGTGACACAGGGGGAACACCTTGTGAAGACAGAAACAGGGATTAGAGTGATGAAGCTGCAGGCCATGACTTCTGGAAATTGCCAGAAGTGAGGAGAGAGGCAAGGATCCTTCCCTAGAGCCATCAGAGGGAGCACAGCCTTGCCAATACCTTGACCTCAGATGTCTAGTCTCCAGAACTGTGACAGAAAAAACTTCTGTTGTTTTAAGCCATGCAGTTTGTGGTAATTTGTTATGGCAGCCCTAGGAAATGAATACGTATGAATTTTGAGAAAGGTCAAGAATTTGCTGCTACAGTTTTTTTCTAGCACCTACCTATTTTTATTGCCAAGATTTCTTTTTGGTGGCTCTTTGCAATCATCACTTTATATACCACTGATGAGATCAGTAACAATCAAAACAATAGACTAGTTAAAGGAATGATAGTTTCTCTCTAGTTTTTGCTATGTAATCATTAAAATTAGGTAGAGAGATATTTCAAGTTATGGAAATGATATATCTTTAAGTGGGAAATGAAAGTTACCAAACAGTATGTGTTATAATATTATTTTAAAATATACAGGTATATAAAGACACTTAAAAATAAATGTGGAAAGGGACATGTCAAAAGGCAAATAGTGGTTACCTCTGAGTCCTAGGATTATGGGTAATTTCTATATTATTTTTTTAATTAATTAATTTATTTTATTTATTTATTGGCTGTGTTGGGTCTTCGTTGCTGCACACGGGCTTTCTCTAGTTGCTGCGAGTGGGGGTTACTCTTCATTGTGGTGCGCAGGCTCCTCATTGTAGTGGCTTCTCTTGTTGTGGAGCACAGGCTCTAGGCATGTGGGCTTCAATAGTTGTGGCACATGGGCTCAATAGTTGTGGCTCACGGGCTCAATAGTTGTGGCTCACGGGCTCTAGAGCACAGGCTCAATAGTTGTGGCGCACGGGCTTAGTTGCTCTGTGGCATGTGGAATCTTCCTAGGGCAGGGCTCGAACCCATGTCCCCTGCACTGACAGGCAGATTCTTTACCACTGTGCCACCTAGGAAGTCCTCTATATTCTTATTTACTAATATCAATTTTCTGTTTTTTTCCAAAGAACATTTATTGTATGATCCAAAGTTATTTTAAACATTATTTAACAGCAAATTAATGCAGTTTATACTCAACTGCATCTTTTATAAGCTAAGCTTTTCTCTTTGGCTTTAAGCACAACAGTATGCCTTAAATTGGATTATCTTTTATTTCCTCCAGCCAAAAAATCAGAATATCCGCTCTACTTATAAAAGATTGTTTCAGTGCCCAAATGAGAAATGTCTAATAGGTATGTAAACATGTATGTCATTTGCTGCTGCTATTTAAACTTGGAACAATTTGAAACATTTAAACAAAATTATGCTTGGAGCCTTCCCATTAAATTAGGTTATGGAGGAAATCATTTTCTCTTTTTTGTAGAAACCACTATAACATAAATTGTTCCTGAGCACAGATCTCATGGGAATGAACTTCCTCAAAAACCTTACTTAAGTATTATTTCCTAAGTCCTTGACCTGGAATTTGGGTTTTGCTAAGACCTGGGCTCAATCTACTTCCATTTATTTCTCTGCAGGAGGGAGCTCCCCACTCTGGCAGGACTTGAGGGCTCACTGTTCAGTAACACACCTTTTGCTTTTGTTTCTTTATTTTGTCACAGCTAGAAGTCTCCCTTCCATGCCTCCTTTCTCACCACAGTTATTTTTTTCCTCTTTTTTTAAATTGAAGTATAGTTCATTTACAAGGTTGTGTTAGCTTCAAGTGTACAGCAAAGTGATTCAGTTATACATCATCTATCCTTTTTCAGATTCTTTTCCATTACAGGTTATTATAAGATATTGAGTATAATATCCTGTGCTATAAGTAGGTCCTTGTTGCTTACTTATTTTATATATTAGTGTGTATATATTAATCCCAAACTCCTAATTTATCTCCCCCCCCACCTTTCCCCCACCCCTGCTGTTTGTTCCCTTTCCACCACAATGATTTTTTTAACCTCTTCTGAATCATGGACAGAGTTGAAAATCTGCTAAAGACCATGGGCTTCTCCCTAGAAGAATGTTCAGGTGCATGAAATATTCACATACAATTTCAAGACCTTTTCATGCTCCTTGAAGTTTGCTTTGTTCCCCTGGCCACTGGGTTAAGACCCTCTGAATTTGCCTCCCAACCATTGTAGCATTCAAGTCACATGTTACAGAAAACACTAACAAACTTTTTGGCCAGCCCAATAAGTCCTCCTTCTGCCCTGCGATCTGTCTCAGTCAGTTCAGACCACATGAATCCTTCCTGCGCATACGCTTTTACCACCTATGTTTGGTAGGACTTATTACTCACATCGCCTTATTCCATTTGTAACAAATCCTGTGTTTGCCTTGATTCTCTCCTTGAAGATGAGGACTCTCTGTTATAACTCTTTATATTCGCTACAGTATCTAGAGAAAATGTCCTTACCTGTGATAAGTTCTTTTCAAATATTTGCTAATGCAAAGTTCCCTTCATGTCAAACTTTTCTACTATAAGTTTGTAATTTTATTTTTGAGGTTTTAGATATGATTTAGGATGAAGCCCAAAGATTTGATAAGTGTATAATTTAGATATTCATGTAGTAGGGTGACGTAAACACCTAGTTTAGATGCAAATGGATCAGGGTTTAAATACTAGTCTTGCCACTTACTAGTTTTATGAGGTAAAAATCTTCTTAATTTCTCTTAATTTCCTTTCTATGTGTAGAGATAGTATTGCATACACACTTTCCACAGTGAAGATTAAATACATGACTATTTAAAGGAACTTGCACAGTACCTCATGCAAAGGAGGCTCCAAAAAAACCAATAGCTATTATGATTCTTTACAAAACACACAGTTTCATTGTGCATCACGCAGCAGCTCTTTCCGACCGGTAAGGGGCGACGAAGCTCATTTTTTTCTGTTGTTGTATTCCCAAGATCACGTCCAAGTGTGATGTTTATTCCTAAAAGCGAAATGTATTTTCCTAGGCTGTCTCCTGTCATTTTATTAAAAAAGTCTTCAGACAATATCTGGGTATTCATATTTCTTTATGGAAAGGAAATTATTTTCTTCTCATCACATGGCAAGAAGTGAAAGTCATATTCACTTCTTTAATGAGAGAGTACAACACAAGAGAATAAGAGATGAAAGCAAAAGCTGACTACAACATGCACTTTATTGGCTCATCTCTAAATATTTGTCACATATTTTAATTTTGGTTCCACAAATTATTTTGAAAAAAGGAAGATTTACAGTGAAGTGAATATAGCACATGGAAGTTAAAATACCAATAAAGCTCACTGGGCCTTGACTGCTGTACATTGTTATTGTTTTTTACATGCCTGAATACATTTTATTTTTTGGTAACAATTTGTTCCCATTACATACACTAAACTTTGAAAGAGTGCATAGAAATAGGTTTGTTTATTGGTTTTGTTTTGTTTGGAATTGAGCCACGGATGCTGCTCAGCGTTCATGACTTTCGCTTTGCACACAGGGATTTCCTTGACAAGGACGCCAGTGTAAGCTCGTGGGCAAAGCTTCATCTGGAGAAATTGCTCTTCAGGGCATGGAGTCAATGCCCCTGTCCAAGTCCAAGGACACCCTGCGGTGCTGCTGTGGGGTTCAGATAAGACCAGTGAGTTCCCCCCATCAGTCTACTGGTGTCCTTTGCTGTCACTACCAAATCTAACCTTTGAAACTCCCATTGTTTTTTAGTGTTAAAATTAGGAAAGGAACTGTATGCAAACTGACGAGCTACAACTTCCCTCACTTGTATTTGTTCTGTTCTTTATCGCAAGAAATATCAAATATTTTGATAAAGCTAATAGGGCCCAATTTTGATTCTCTAGGGCCTATGGTATTAAATCAGGGTCACTGTGTCAACTCCCCTTTAAGTCCCTATGATTAATTCTTTTTTCAAAATTACAGTTTTAATTCAAAAAAATTTTATTAGAGTATAGTTGATTTACAATGTTGCATTAGTTTCGGCTGTACTGCAAAGTGAGTCAGTTGTGCATATACACATATCCACTCTTTTTTAGATTCTTTTCCCATATAGGTCATTATGCAGAGTGTTGAGAAGAATTCCCTGTGCTATACAGTAGGTTCTTATTATCTATTTTATATCTAGTAGTGTGTATATGTTAATGCCAATCTCCCAATTTATCCCTCCTCCCACCTTCACTTTCCCCCTGGTAACCATAAGTTTGTTTTCTACATCTGTGACTCTATTTCTGTTTTGTAAATAAGTTCATTTGTACCATTTTTTTTGATTCCACATGTATGCAGCATCATACAATATTTGTCTTTGTCTGACTTACCTCACTCAGTATGATCATCTCTAGGTTCATCTATGTTGCTGCAAATGGCATTATTTCATTCTTTTTTATGGCTGAGTAATATTCCATTGTATATATATGCCACATCATCTATCCATTCATCTGTTGATGGACATTAGGTTGCTTCCATGTCCTGGCTATTGTAAATAGTGTTGCAAAGAACACTGAGGTGCATGTATCATTTCAAATTTGGTTTTCTCTGGATATATGCCCAAGAATGGGATTGCAGGGTCATATAGTTGGTCTATTTTTAGTTTTTTAAGGAAACTCCATACCATTCTCCATAGTGGCTGTACCAATTTACTTTCCCACCAATAGTGTAGGAGGGTTCCCTTTTCTCCACACTCTCTCTAGCATGTATTGTTTGTAGACTATTTCTGACCAGTGTGAGGTGATACCTCATTATAGTTTTGATTTGCATTTCTCTAATAATTAGTGATGTTGAGCATCTTTCCATGTGCTTTTTGGCCATTTGTATGTCTTCTTTGGAGAAATGTCTGTTTAGATCTTCTACCCATTTTTTGACTGGGTTTGTTTCTTCATATTGAGCTGTATCAGCTGTTTGTATATTTTGGAGATTAATCCCTTTTGGAGATGAATCAGTTGCAACAATTTTCTCCCATTCTGAGGGTCTTCTTTTCATTTTGCTTATGATTTCCTTTGCTGTGCAAAAGCTTTAAGCTTAATTAGGTCCTATTTGTTTATTTTGTTTTAGCTTCATTACTCTAGGAGGTGGGTCAAAAAACATCTTGCTGTGATTTATGTCAGAGTGTTCTGCCTACATTTTCCTCTAAGAGTTTTATATTATCTGGCCTTACATTTAGGTCTTTAATCCATCTTGAGTTTATTTTTGTGTATGGTGTTAGGAAGTATTCTAATTTCATTCTTTTACATGTAGCTGTCCAGTTTTCCCAGCACCACTTAATGAAGAGATTGTCTTTTCTCTACTGTATATTCTTGCCTCCTTTGTCATAGTTTAGGTGACCATAGGTGCTTGGATTTATATCCGGGCTTTCTATCCTGTTCCATTGATCTATAGTTCTTTCTTTGTGCCAGTACCATACTGTTTTGATTACTGTAGCTTTTTTTTGTATAGCCTGATTCCTCCAGCTCTGTTTTTCTTAAGATTGCTTTGGCTATTTGGGGTCTTTTGTGTTTCCAGAGAACTTGTAAAATTTTTTGTTCTAATTATATGAAAAATGCCATTGGTAATTTGATAGGGATCGTGTTGAATCTGTAAATTGCTTTGGCTAGTATAGTCATTTTCACAATGTTGATTCTACTTTCCTTGTCTTTGGACTTGATGCTCCCTAGATCTATTTCACGGTGGTAACAAGAGACTTTTAGCCCTGCTTTTATGAGAGGCAGTGTTGCATGGTGGTTGTGAGAACAGACTTGGATTTGCCTGTGTTTAAATTCCAGCTTTATCATTTACTAGGTGTGTGATCTGGGCAATTTACTTGACTCTTCCTTGATTCCATTTCCTTATTATTCCTTTCTAACAGTACAAATGAGAGGGATTTATCTTACAAGGTTCATACCTGTAAAGAACTTAAAACAATGTCTGGCACACTCTGTAAAAATGAACTAGTATCACTCTTCCAGGAGAGGTCTCCTATTTTCTAGACCCATAATATTTTTCAGACATCTCTTACCTAGCTGGAGTTTTGATACTTTCTCTCCACCCCCATCATCTCTGCCACACTGCTGCTGATGCTCTCGGGTGACATTTATTCTATTATGGCCTAATCTTGATGGGTCAGTCAATAAGGGAATATATTCACTATCATGCTAAAATCTTATTTAGAAGGTAGTCTTTCTGTTTTCCAGCAATGGGAAAAAAAAAGAGACAGATCTGTTTTACCACATGCCTTTAATGAAGAAAGTAGTAGAATCCACATTTCACAACCCTCAGGCTGGCACTTTATTCTGCTTCTCAGAAGCTTTATTAGTGTTTGTTCTTTATGGGCAGATGCTGTGTACTGCTTTTATATTTCCAGATAGGGATGAGAAACATAACATCCCTGCATTGTTCTTACTGAGCATTTGTAGAGATGAACAAAACAATTCTGATAAGAAATCAGAAAAAGGAGTAAAGCTAAAGAAAGCAACTAAATTCTTTCTGAAGTAAATGTCAGTGGCTCTGATCTCATTTCAAACCTTCAATTACTGTTCTGCTCTTTCATTTATGAGGGAATGTCTGACAAAATTACCTGTGGATAATCCAATGGTAGGTTTTTCTACCTACTCAACTCAGGATCACTCTTTCAACCACAGAATGTGTGCAATTGGCATCCTCAATAATTGTCCATGTTTTTCATTCTTCTGTGATAGTATTCCTCTTCAAATTTGCATTATTCCCAGAAATACTTCTCAATTATCTTGATCATTTACCCTTCCTAGATACCTGTTATGGGCTGAAATGTCTCCCCCTCCCCAAAATTCATATGTTGAAGCCCTAACCAACAGAATATGACTCAGAATATGACTATATTTGGAGATAAGACCTTTAAAGAGGTGATTAAGTTGAGATGAGGCCATCAGGGTAGCCCAAATCCATTCTGACTGGTGTCCTTATAAGTAGAGGAAAGTTAGACACACAGAGACACCAGGGGCCTGTATGCATAGAAGGAAGCCCATGTGACTAGGCAGCAAGGGGATGTCCATCTGCAAGACAAAGAGAGATACCCCAGAGGAAACCAACCCGGCCGATACCTGAATCTCTAAATTCTAATCTCTTTGATCACCTTCTTCTATTTGTAATAAAATATATTTCTGTTGTTTTAGCCACCCAGGCTGTAGTATTTTGTTATGGCAGCCCTTGAAAACTAATACAGTACCCCATTCAGGAAATTGCCAACTCCTACAGCCGATTCAATTGGTCAGCCAAGCTCTGTCTCAGTTCATACCCAGCCCTGCTCAGCCTCGATGATCTACCTGGGCAGAGCCTCCAAATCCAAGTAATCCCACAACAAGATACAAATGGCTGCATTTTGCCAGATCAAGTCAACTTTCTGGAAACCACCTCTCACAGCCAATAAACCTTGAACAGGTGAAGCTCCTAATTTATTTAACTTTCCGATTTGGAGGCAGCAATCTAAAACGACCGTATTAATTTAATCAGACTGTGATTATGTTTCCCTCAATCTCTACCACTACCCTTCCCAATTCTGTTTTTACCTCTCTCTCGAGTGTCTAAAGACGTCTGCAATGGATCAAGGGGCTTTTAGTTCTGAACTGTTTGAAGAAGCCAATGGCATCTATGTTAGTTTTCTAGAGCTACTGTGACACAAACTGCTATAACAGAGTATCACAACAGAAATCTATTCTCTTACAGTTTTCATGGCTGGAAGTCTGAAATTGAGGTATCAGCAGGGATATGCTCTCTCTGAAGGCTCTAGGGGAGAATCTGTTCTATGCCCTTCTCCTAGCTTCTAGCACTGCTGGCAATCTTTGGCATTCCTTCACTTGTAGACACATAACTCGTCTCTGCCTCCATCATCATGTGGCTGTATGGCTCTCTGTGTCTCTTCTCTTCTTTTAAAGACACCAGTCATATTGCACTAAGGGTCCTCCCTACTCTAGTATGGTCTTATGTTAACTAGTTACATTTGAAACAACCCTACTTCCAAATATTCTGAGATTCCAATAAGAGCAAGACCCTAGTACAGCATCAAAAAAGAGCAGATATCCAACCCAGATATTGACAGATGATTGACAAGATCTGAGATACATTTTCTTTGTAGTATTTGAACAATTGTGAGTCTTGTTCCTCTAACTCTGTGTTGAAAAAGGATCACAAAAAGCTAAACAAAGCCTGGACAGAGGGTGAGGCAGCATTTATAGTTAAGAAAAAAGAACTTGTTCAGGAAATAATTGTAGAAAGTTTTCTGCACCCTCTTTATTAAAAAAAATTCTTTATGCAATAATTATGAAAGTTAGCCATACCTTAACAGTTAAGACTAATCATTAAGGCCAACTTGGGGGGATTTACCTGCTAAGTCTTATGGAGATTTAGTCCGTAAGACCTGTGAGTGACTTTTCTTCCCCAGCGTCAGAGCCCTGGAGCAACTCATTCCAATTTTCTGAATCTTAGGACTCTCCCTGAGATCTGCTACTGGAGGATTTTTTTTTTCTTCGAAAAATGTTAAACTAGTTCTAAATGATGCATCTTAATCTTTACCAAAATCATTCATCTCAGACAGTCGTTCTACTCGAATGTCTTCTAACTTAGAAACAGCCTTCCTTTCAGCCAACATCTACCTCACGCAAACAGAGTTCAGGGCTCCTAGAAGTATTGGGTTGGCCAAAAAGTTTGGGTTTTTCCATAAGATGTTACAGGAAAACCTCAATGAGCTTTTTGGCATGCGCTTAGAAGTTTTAAAACAACAAGCATCTGCTAGCAAACTGTTCACTAGAACTTTCCTCATCACACATACAAGTAGCTGTCTCCAGTTTTTGTTACAGATAAGCCTTCCCCAGGCCAGCTCACGGACTGTGCCTCAGATTTTCATTGCTTGGCTTCCTACTGTTTTAGTACCCAGCCCCCTTCCATTCTATCAATATTTTCCCAGCCAATCTTTAATCCATTCTTTTGGAAAATCTCTATACTCAGCAATTACTCTTTTTAATGGGTACTAACCCAGGCAGAGCTGAACTAATGCACCACTATGCCCTCACCAGAGGGAACCTGATACCACCACGCTCCCTCTTGTATCACTATGTCACACAAATTGTCCTTATGACATCTACTTCCTCATTCCCATCACTCCTCAACTTACTGAAATCTGACATTACTCCAGCTGGGCTCCAACTGGGCAACTGAAACTGCCCTCCTACTGTGTCACTAGATGCTGTTGAAGATTTTCTTCATTCACGTCTCCACACCATTTTCTTTTGGTTCTCCTGAGTTATTAGTTTGCTCCTCGGCTACCTATTCTCTGTTTCTCATGCTCAAGGTATGGCTCAAGGTATCCATTAGGTCAACATGTATTTATTAAGCACCTACAATGTATCATGTATTTTCCCAGACACTGGCAACAAAACAGAATAAGACAGACATTGTCCCTATTTTTGTGGAAATAACTTCTAAGACTGAACACTTCCTATGTGATTTCCCATAGCTTTAGTTACTTCCTATGGATTACTAATTCCTAGATTAACACATCAAGTCTTGCACAAACCACTATTGAGAGCTAGACCCATACTTTTAAGTGTTTGGAAAATCCTCTAATTCAATTTTCTCAAAATTAACATATTTTTAATATCTGCTCTAATAATGCCTATAGTTAATGGCACGATTTTTGTTGTTCTTGATGTTGAACTCTTTTTTAAAAAATTTATTTAATTTTTAAAATGTATTGGCTATGTTGGGTCTTTGTTACTGCATGTGGCTTTCTCTAGTAGAGGCAAGTGGGGGCTACTTTTCGTTGCAGTACACGGGCTTCTCAGTGCAGTGGCTTCTCTTGTTGTGGAGCACAGGCTCTAGGTGCACAGGCTTCAGTTGTTTCAGCACATGGGCTCATTAGTTGTGGCTCACGGGCTCTAGAGCACAGGCTCAGTAACTGTGGTGCATGGGCTTAGTTGCTCTGCAGCATGTGGGGTCTTCCAGGACCAGGGCTTGAGCCTGTGACCCCTGCATTGGCAGGCAGATTCTTAACCACTGTGCTACCAGGGAAGCCCCTAATGGCACTATTAACAAAGGAAGCAGTCCCCTAACGTCTATGCTCACACTTATCCCCACATATCCATGGTTATCAATTCAACCTCCAAAATAATACTCCAGCTTGTTTCCTCCCATTAAGACATTAAACTCTGTTGCAACTGTTTGCTTTCAAGCCTTCATAATTTGCCTGTTTGCAATTGCTTTTAAACTGGTCTCCCATATCTGGGTTTAGTTTCTCCTGATGACTCCATACCTAGCATCAGAATAAAGTCTAAATTGTAAAAAGGACCTTAAAATATAAAACCAACATACATCACCTATTATAAAGCAAAAACAGTCAAACCAAAAAAATAAATAAAACATCACCATAAAGAAGGTGAAACAAATGAACCACAACCTGTGAGAAAATGTTTGTGACACATAAAATGGGCAAAAGATTAGTATTCAGAAAACATTAAGAACTGCATATCCACAAGAAAAAAGTAACTTCATAGGAAATAATAAAAAGAACTGGCCAGAAATTTCAGAGAAGACCATCAATGACCAATAATCATATGAAAAGATGTTCAATCTCATAGGTAATCAGGGAGAGAAACTACAGAGGTTCCACTTCACACTTACCTTATTAGCAAACAGTTTAGGCTAATTAGTGCTATTCAGTGCTCTCTTACTGCTTTCCCTAAATCATGCTAAAGTTATTCATGTGACTTCTTCATATCATGAATACGGAGATATTAACACTTGTTTCTTTCTTTATAAAATTCTCATTTCTACTCTGGCATTTGGTAAGTGTGCATCAAATTATTTTATTTGAAGGAAGAGAAATGAAAATTATTGCAATATTTGAAACAATTCACTATAATTTACAGGGGAAAACTTGTAAAATATACAAGCAGTGTATTTAGAATAACAGAAATGAGATTACAAAAAATAATGTCAGGGGCCAGAGTGCTTGGCAAAAAAAAAAAAAAAAAGGAAGATACATGATCACAATCTTACTCAGAAGACAGAGGGAAAACTTGAAAAGGTCAGAGATTTGGTCCCTTCAAGTACACAACTCTCTCTTTAAAATGATGGCTCAAGACATACTCTTAAAGATAACAAACCCTAGAACATTTTCCATAAAGACAGGACTTGAATTTTTGATTGCTAAAATCTAAAACAAAAAGAAAAGGCATAAAAGAGCGTATTCTTGAGGAAGGCAGTGAGCAGTGTTGAGATAGTATTGTGTTTACTGGGGATGTGAGTCCCATCAGCAGTAGAAATTATAATTTGCCCAAGGCCAAGAGAGCAAGTGTTTCCAAATCACAAGAGAAGGAATTCTAGAGGACATTCTACACACCTTCAGGGTGGAGTGGTTAATGGTTAACTCATCACAAAAAAATCAAAGTCAATTTCATCATGTAGAAAATGGAAAACTTTTATATAACACAACACACAAGCAGGACACTGGCTTAATGGTTGGCTTCCACAGTATGACAGTATTCCAGCTCCTAGAATTTAAACTATTTGATTTTCAAATATTGTATCTATTTAATTCAAAAGACTTTGTTTCAGGTGACTTAGCAACCCACCTTCAAAACCTGAAGATTTGCTACAGTGGAGGATGTTTATTTTAATGTACATTGATTATAAAAGCAATTAGGAACCAGAAAGTCCCCCAGTATTTCTGTAATGGCAGTACTTGCAAGGACTCTTTTCATAGGAAACAATACTAATTTGATAAAAGCAGAGTTGCTGCTAAAAGAGCACATTTTAAAAGCTCTCATCACAAGAAAAAACAATTTTGTAACATGTGTGGTGATGGATGTAAATGAAACTTATGGTAATAATTTTGCAATATATACTTACATCAAATCATTAAGTTGTACACCTAAAATGAATACAATGTTATGTGTCAATTATATCTCAAATAAAAAATAAAACTTAAAAAAGGAGACTAAAAAAGCAAACTGTTTCATGAAATCATACAATTTAAAACAGACATAATCTACCAGTGATAAAATATGAGACCTATAAATGTCTTTTAATTCATTCCCTTTACCTATCTACTCTTCCTCAACATGAACAATATGCTTCAGTATACTGAATAGTAATGAAAAGAGAAACCATAAATATGAGTATATTATTCTCAGCTGACTTCCTCAATGCATTTTCCAGTGGTATTTTTTTTTTCCCCTAGTATAGATTTGCAATGAATCCACACCAGGCAAAGGCTCCTGTTCATAACATGAACTGTGCATTTGGTAGGGGGACACACAGCATCAATGAAAGCCTCATAAAATAAGTGCTTGCTATTCTTTGTCAGTTCACATTAAAAAAGTGTCTGTAGTTGCCAGCACTTTTATAGCCTCTCAGTGGAAGTTAACAACGGCTGAAGGGATTAGCTTTATCTTGTCTTTAAAAGAAGGCATGAAAACATGTCCACCAAAACTTATGGACCACATCTATAGAGCTGATAAGGGACTAGTTTTTTAAAAAAAATTCAACACCTCGTTGACAAGGGAATTTACCCAGGAAAGTACTCTGTTTTTCTTTCTTAGTTCTTTTTCTTATACATTCTGAGACTCATAAATAGCAATTCTGTTTGATCCACTGAATCTGACTGGAGGGCCCAAGAGAGCTGTGGCCAGCAGCAATTTGGAATAACTACTCATATCATCAAAGCCTCCCGGAGGCACACTTGCGTGGCTCAAGACCTGATATATAAAACAACCTGCCTTAGTTTTACACAGTGATGTTCTGACACTCCAAATGGGAGGTTGGGTCATTTAGCATTCTAATTCAAAAAATTATTCCATAGCTACAGACAGCTTCCCAAGCCCCTACATGCCACAGACACATTAAAAGGATGACCGAAAGGCTACATAGAGTAGATATGACAAGTGCTTACCTGGTATGGTACAACTTCTAGTAGAGTTGTAGGCAATGTGTGGTTGCTTGATAAATATTTAGTAACTACTGGTACATATATTTGAACTTAAGAAAATACTGTGATATGAAATATGCAGAAAACTTGTTATGCCCTGTCTTCATTGTAGTTTGTATGTTGTGTTGGGTTCTCTGATTCATTCTTATGGAAATTTCGTCTTAGTTTTACATTGGGCTAGTGGTGGAAGGGCAAAAGAGTCCATCTGGTTATGTTCTCCTTTGGTAAAGAAATGTAGGCACCTAAATTTAAGTTCAATGTTAATATAATTGAGTCAACCCCACTGATATGTAGACTATCTCCAAGGTATACTTTATATCCAGCTGGGATATAAAACATTAAAAGTATTTTATAAGATATGATAATAGTACTATCTTCTTAAGATAGTGTCAACTCACTACATGAGAAATTTGGAAGCTGTTTTCTTACCTCTGTCATATAATGGATCTATGTCACAGGTTGGAAAAACAAGAGTTTTACTAAATTTATTTGAGCAATTTGGTCTAATTTTTCTGGAAATGTGAAGATTCAGAAGTGTTTCACATTGGTTAGAATTCTTGGTTGCCTGACTTCTACTTTTGAAAATATGGAGTAGAAGTGCCTTTCCGTATTCTTCCCACTAAGAACAACTAAAAACTTGGGATATTATATATATATATAACAAGCATAAGAAGACTTTGAGAGGTGTAGAGAAGTCAGACCAGCACGGGATCTTGGGTCCCAAGAAATGACAGAGTGGTGAGCTTCCTGGGATTTTGGTCTCATATCCTAGATTTGGAGCTGGAGAAGCAACTCAGAACCGTTGATGAGATTAGACATTTAAAAAGCCCCAACAAAAGCCTGTTCTCTCAAGCCAATATACCAGGAAAGGGGCAGCCTAGCAAGAATAAAATCTTTTAGGCAATCACCCTTCCTACCTCCTCAGCACCCAGCTGTAACGAGTAATGAAGAACCCTCCTTCTCTCTGTTGTTGGATGTTGTCAAGAAAGCCTAACAGAGAGCCAAGACTTTCACCACTGCCCAGTGCTAATGAGGATAGTCTCCCTCCAATCCCCTTCCACCTCTCCCTATTAAAAAGATAAGGTACCCCTGCTTCCTTCCAGCCAGGGTGGTATCAGCTGAGGCCTATTGAGGAGCCAGAACTCCCAGCCCTGGCCAGCAATAATGAAGACATCCTCCTCCCATCCCACCCCAAACTCCTCATGTCATGGAGGCCAAATGGAGAATCTGGACCTTCACCCTCACCAGCAGTAAGCCCTTCCTCTCTTCCCCCCTCTCCTCCCCCACCCTCCCCTGCCCCCGGCATGCCTTGCTGGAGGGGTGTCACAGGAAGCCAGATAGAACAG
Source organism: Hippopotamus amphibius kiboko (assembly GCF_030028045.1). NCBI lineage: Eukaryota > Metazoa > Chordata > Mammalia > Artiodactyla > Hippopotamidae > Hippopotamus > Hippopotamus amphibius. The sequence goes on from NC_080196.1 coordinate 99,869,076, forward strand.
AAGATGTAAGTAAGATCCAGAGTTCTGTACCATAATACCCTTATGGAGAACCAGGAAAATAAATGAGCAAGAGACAGGCAACAAATGCCAACACCCAGGGGAGGGAGATACTGGAAGTACCTGACAAAGATTGCAAAGCAACTATTATAAAAGTGCTACAAAAAGCAATGACAAACACACTTGAAACCAGTGAAAAAATAGTCTCAGCAAAGAAATAGGATATATAAAGAAGAACCAAATGGGAAATTTGAAAAGTGAAAAATAGAACCAAAATTTTGAAAACACATTGGATGAGCTCAAGAGTAGAATGGAGAGGACAAGAGAAAGAATTAGTGAACATGAAGGGCAGAAGGATATATCCAATCTGGACAACAGAGAGAAAACACTGAGAAGAAAATTAAGGAACAGAGCTTCAGGGACTCGATGGACTCTAAGAAAACATCTAACATTCATGTCATTAGAAATGCAGAAAGTTAGGGAGAAAGAATATTCGGCTAAAAGATATTCAAAGAAATAATATCTGAAAACTTCCTTAGTTTGGTTCTGTAACTTCTTTTCTTTCCCCTTATATGACAAATAACTGATTTAACTAGATTATTCCCAGTTTCATTTGTTTCTTTTGAAATTAACCTTAGCCTATCTTAGCCATAATTTTCATGCTGTTCTCTTGTCTAACCTTCATTGATTCAAGGTGAGCTATGCTTATGGAATACATGCAAATAAAGGATGTCTATTGATACACGATAATATATTAATAGACAGTTACATGGATTTGGAAGTACAGAAAAAAAAACTAAAACAGAAGAAAGGCAGAAATAATGATCTAGAAATATCATAACTTATGGCTAGGAAAAACAAGTTGAAAATTTAGAATTGCAATAAAACAAATTTGAGATTGTTATTTCTATAATATCAAATAAATGTCTTTATGTATTTTTCACACTTCTGACCAGCTGGTTGGATGTTGTATATAGTGACTTACTGAAAAAGCTTGTTAAGAAAATAATGAGCAGGAGAGAAAAGATGGCAGCGAAGTAGAGAGACGTGGAGTGCATCCCTCTCCACAGATGCATCGGGAATGCACGGAAGGACGCAGTCATTCCCACAGAGAACCAGCTGAACACCAGCAGACGGCCTCGAACACCAGAAAGGGCTGCGGGGAGCCCGACATAGCCGGTAGGGAGGCATCTACGAGGGCTCAAAGAGGGTGAAGCCACGGAGCTGTGGCAGACGGGAGGGAGTGAGTAACATGGAGGGTTCGCAGCGCAGCTCAGCGTTCCCAGACCGAGACATCGATCCGTGGCTGAACGGAGGGTCCAGGAGCAGGAGCGTGGGAACCGGAGAGCTGGTTCAGGGGGAGAAACATTGTTGCCGGTAGGGTGACGGACCGAGAGGACAGGAGGGAGGAGGTCCGCGGAGAGGAGTGCCGGTCCCTGAGAGCTGCCCGGCCATGATGGCGGCTGGAGGCTGCAGGCTCCCTGGCGGGGGGGGGGGGGGGGGGGGGGAGGAGCCTCGCGCATAGCCTCTCCCTCTCTTTCGGCGCCTCTGCAACAGGCAGTGGAGAGACGCCCGTGGGCCACCTAAGGCGCTCAGGGATAACAAGCACCCTCAGGCACTCGGGCGGGGCTAGATTAAAACCCCTTGCAATGCCAGCAGCAGGGAGGCAGGAGAAAAACAACAACAACAACAACAGCATCAAAAAGAAAAAAAACCCCGAGAGAGGCCCAACTCTAAGACTTTCTGTGTACGCCTGAGCCACCAGCACCCTCTGCAACAGGCACCTCCAAGCCTGACTGAAACAACAGTGCACCACTGCTCACTCCCTCCCAGGAGAAGGAGCCACTATTGTACCCTCTCCCTCCCCACACACCGATGCTTACAGACGAACAATAAAGGAACCTCTGCTGGTCACAGAATAACGCAAAAAAACCCAAGGCAAGGAGAAGGACACTTACAGCTGAGACGCTAAGGAAACAGAAATAGTAGTATCAATACCTATTGAACTGGTCCATTCTGGGATCAGTTCTGGATTTTTTTTTTTTTTCTTTCTCTCTCTCTCTCTTTTTTTTTTTTTTCTTTTATTAAATACGATCTTAGCCCTAAGGGATCTACAGGTTTTATAACATAATTTTTTAATGATATTTTTTATTCTTTTTTTTTTTTTTTTTGCCTTTTTATATACTTCTATATCTAGCTAAGTTTTTGGTAGTATGGACAATATATCTCTCATACTTTCCTTTCATCCCTATCTTTTATACATTTCTATTCCTTTCTTTTTATTTGCATATTTCCAACCACATTACGCTCTTCTGTTCCCCTTTCTTCCAGCCATTTTAAGTTTATTTTATCTTAACATACTTATAAGCAACACTATCGGTCTGCTCAGACTCCTTGCTCTATTCTCCAGATGACACACTGCCTTGGTATTTAATATTAGGCTTTTGTCTTTATCTTAGTTCTTAGTACAGTTGTCTAATTACATTTTGAGAATCTCCATTCTGTCTGGTGGTACTCTAGCTCTTTTCTATATTTGATCCTAGCTTACAAAATCTCCCTGGATTGATGTTTGTATGTATAGGGTGTTATTTGTTTGTTTGTTTGCTTTTGCTTTTGTCTCTGATTTGTTCTGTTTCAGTTGTCAATTTCTGTTGGGTTTCTCTTTGAATATCTGATAGCACACTGGGGTTCTGTCAGGTCTTTCTAGAGCCTTATGTCCTAACGGATTCAGTAATTGTGTGTCTTATACATGTATGTGTTTCCTAGACTGAATATTCGTTTAATCCAATACTTGGACATTAGTCTGAGGCTTGGACAGTCTTCTATAAACACCTCTATCGCCAGGACAAGCAACCCCAAAAGTTTGGACAACCATGAGGAAACAAAGAAACACCATGCAGGCAAAGGAGCAGGAAAAAAACCCACAAAACCAAATAAATGAGGAGGAAATAGGAAAAATGCCTGAAAAAGAATTCAGAGTAATGATAGTAAAAATGATACAAAATCTCGATAACAAAATAAAGTACAAGAAACAGTTCATAAGAACTCAGAAAAACAAACAGCAATGGATAACAAAATAACTGAAATTAAAAATACTCTAGATGCTATAACCAGCAGAATGACTGAGGCAGAAGAACGAATAAGTGAGTTGGAAGATAGAATGGGGGAAATAAATGCCACAGAGCAGGAAAAAGAAAAAAGAATAAAAAGAATAGAAGACAGTCTCAGAGACCTCAGTGATAACATTAAATGTACCAACATTCGAATTATAGGCATCCCAGAAGAAGAAGAAAACAAGAAAGGGTCTGAGAAAATATTTGAAGAGGTTATAGTGGAAAACTTCCCCAACATGGGGAAGGAAATTATTAACCAAGTCCAAGAAGCACAGAGAGTCCCATACAGAATAAACCCAAGGAGAAATACACCAAGACACATATTAATCAAACTAATGACAATTAAACACAAAGAAAAAATATTAAAAGCAGCAAGAGAAAAGCAACAAACAACATATAAGGGAAAATCCATCAGGATAACAGCTGACCTTTCTACAGAAACTCTGCAGGCCAGAAGGGACTGGCAGGATATACTGAAAGTCCTGAAACAGAGAAACCTACAGCCAAGAATACTCTACCCAGCAAGAATCTCATTCAGATTTGAGGGAGAAATCAAAAGCTTTCCAGACAAGCAAAAGTGAAGAGAATTCAGCACCACCAAACCAGCCTTACAACAACTGCTAAAGGAACTTATCTAAGTAGGAAACACAAGAAAAGGAAAACACCTACAAATACAAACCCAAAACAATGAAGAAAATGGTCATTGGAACACACATGTCAATAATCACCTTAAATGTAAATGAATTAAATGCTCCAACCAAAAGACACAGACTGGCTGAATGGATACAAAACCAAGACCCTTCTATATGCTGCCTCCAAGAAACCCACTTCAGACCAAGGGATACATATAGACTGAAAGTGAAGTGATGGAAAAAGATATTCCATGCAAATGGAAGTCAAAAGAAAGCTGGAGTAGCAATACTCATATCAGACAAATTAGACTTGAAAGTAAAGACTATTAAAAGAGACAAGGAAGGACACTACCTAATGATCAAGGGATCCATTCAAGAAGAACATATCACAATGGTAAATATCTATGCCCCCAATATAGGAGCACCTCAACACATAAGGCAAATGCTAACAGCTATAAAAGGGGACATCGACAGGAACACAATAATAGTGGGAGACTTGAACACCCCACTTACATCAATGGACAGATCATCCAAACAGAAAATAAGTAAAGACACACAAGCTTTAAATGACACATTAGACCATCTCGACTTCATTGATATTTATAGGACATTCCATCCAAAAACGACAGACTACACTTTCTTCTCAAGTGCACACGGAACATTTTCCAGGATAGATCACATCTTGGGTCACAAATCAAACCTCAGCAAATTCAAGAAAATTGAAATCATATCAAGCATCTTCTCAGACCACAACGCCATGAGACTAGATATCAATTACAGGAAAAAAACTGCAAAAAAGACAAACACATGGAGGCTAAACAATCCACTCTTAAACAACCAAGGAATCACTAAAGAAATCAAAGAGGAAACCAAAAAATATCTAGAAACAAATGACAACGAAAACACAACAACCCAAAACCTATGGGACACAGCAAAAGCAGTTCTAAGAGGGAAGTTTATAGCAATACAGTCCTACCTTAAGAAACAAGAAAATGATCGAATAAACAACCTAACCTTACACCTAAAACAACTAGAGAAAGAAGAACAAAGAAACCCCAAAGTGAGCAGAAGGAAAGAAATCATAAAGATCAGAGCAGAAATAAATGAAAAAGAAAGGAAAGAAACCATAAGAAAAATAAATAAAACTAAAAGCTGGTTCTTTGAGAAGATTAACAAAATTGATAAAGCATTAGCCAGACTCATCAAGAAAAAAAGGGAGAAGATGCAAATCAACAGAATTAGAAATGAAAAAGGAGAAGTCACAATGGACACCTCAGAAATACAAAACATCATGAGAGACTACTACAAGCAACTATATGCCAATCAATTGGATAGCCTGGAAGAAATGGATACATTCTTAGAAAAATACAATCTTCCAAGACTGAACCAGGAAGAAATAGAAACCATGAACAGACCAATCACAAGTACGGAAATTGAGGCAGTGATTAAAAATCTCCCAACACACAAAAGCCCAGGACCAGATGGATTCACAGGCGAATTCTATCAAACATTTTGAGAAGAGTTAACACCTATCCTTCTCAAACTCTTCCAAAATATTGCAGAAGGCGGAGCACTCCCAAACTCATTCTACAAGGCTACCATCACCCTGATACCAAAACCAGGCAAAGATGTCACAAAAAAAGAAAACTACAGACCAATATCACTGATGAATATAGATGCAAAAATCCTCAACAAAATACTAGCTAACAGACTGCAACAGCACATTAAAAAAATCATACACCATGATCAAGTGGGGTTTATCCCTGGGATGCAAGGATTCTTCAATATACGCAAATCAATCAACGTGATACATCATATCAACAAATTGAAGGATAAAAACCATATGATCATTTCAATAGATGCAGAAAAAGCTTTTGACAAAGTTCAACATCCATTTATGATAAAAGCTCTCCAGAAAATGGGCATAGAAGGAAATTACCTCAACATCATAAAAGCCATATATGAAAAACCAAAAGCCAACATCGTTCTCAATGGGGAAAAACTGGAAGAATTCCCTCTAAGAACAGGAACAAGACAAGGGTGTCCACTCTCACCACTATTATTCAACATAGTTTTGGAAGTTTTAGCCACAGCAATCAGAGAAGAAAAAGAAATAAAAGGAATCCAAATTGGAAAAGAAGAAGTCAAATTGTCACTCTTTGCAGATGACATGATATTATATATAGAAAACCCTAAAGACTCTACCAGAAAACTGCTAGCACTAATTGATGAGTTTAGTAAAGTAGCAGGATACAAAATTAATGCACAGAAATCTCTTGCATTCCTATACACTAACAATGGAAGAGCCGAAAGAGAAATTAAGGAAACTCTCCCATTTACCATTGCAACCAAAAGAATCAAATACCTAGGAATAAACCGGCCTAAGGAGGCAAAAGATCTGTATGCAGAAAACTTTAAGACATTGATGAAAGAAATCAAAGACTAAACAAACAGATGGAGAGACATACCATATTCTTGGATTGGAAGAATCAACATCGTGAAAATGTCTGTACTACCCAAAGCAATTTACAGTTTCAATGCAATCCTGATCAAATTACCAATGGCATTTTTCACAGAACTAGAGCAAGAAATCTTACAATTTGTATGGAAACGCAAAAGACCCCGAATAGCCAAAGCAACCTTGAGAAGGAAAAATGGAGTTGGTGGAATCAGGCTTCCTGACTTCAAACTATACTACAAGGCCATAGTGATCAAGACAGTATGGTACTGGCACAAAAATAGAAAGGAAGATCAATGGAATAGAATAGAGAACTCAGAAGTAAGCCCAAACACATATGGGCACCTTATCTTTGACAAAGGAGGCACGAGTATACAATGGAAAAAAGACAGCCTCTTCAATAAGTGATGCTGGGAAAACTGGACAGCAACATGTAAAAGAATGAAACTAGAACACTTCCTAACACCATACACAAAAATAAACTCCAAATGGATCAAAGACCTACATGTAAGGCCAGACACTATAAAACTCCTAGAGGAAAACATAGGCAGAACCCTCTATGACATCCATCAAAGCAACATCCTTTTTGACCCACCTCCTAGAATCATGGAAATCAAATCAAGAATAAACAAATGGGACCTCATGAAACTTAAAAGCTTTTGCACAGCAAAAGAAACCATAAACAAGACTAAAAGGCAACCCTCAGAATGGGAAAAAATAATTGCCTATGAAACAACGGACAAAGGATTAACCTCCAAAATATACAAGCAGCTCATGAAGCTTAACACCAAAAAAGCAAATAACCCAATCCACAAATGGGCAGAAGACCTAAATAGACATTTCTCCAAAGAAGACATACAGATGGCCAACAAACACATGAAAAGATGCTCAACATCACTCATCATCAGAGGAATGCAAGTCAAAGCCACAATGAGGTATCACCTCACACCAATCAGAATGACCAGCATCACAAAGTCTGGAAACCACAAATGTTGGAGAGGGTGTGGAGAAAAGGGAACTCTCCTGCACTGTTGGTGGGACTGTAAGCTGGTACAGCCACTATGGAAAACAATTTGGAGGTTCCTTAAAAAACTACAAATAGAACTACCATATGATCCAGTCATCCCACTCCTGGGCATATACCCAAAGAAAACCATAATCCCAAAAGAAACTTGTACCATCATGTTTATTGCAGCACTATTTACAATAGCCAGGACATGGAAGCAACCTAAATGCCCATCAACAAATGAATGGATACAGAAGATGTGGCATATATATACAATGGAATATTACTCAGCTATAAAAAGGGATGAGATGGAGCTATATGTCATGAGGTGGATAGAACTACAATCTGTCATACAGAGTGAAGTAAGTCAGAAAGAGAAGGACAAGTATTGTATGCTAACTCACATATACGGAATCTAAAAATGGTACTGATGAACTCAGTGACAAGAACAAGGATGCAGATACAGAGAATGGACTGGAGAACTCGAGGTATGGGAGGGGGCGGGGGGTGAAGGGGAAACTGAGATGAAGCGAGAGAGTAGCACAGACATATGTATACTACCAACTGTAAAATAGTCAGTGGGAAGTTGTTGTATAACAAAGGGAGTCCAACTCGAGGATGAAAGATGCCTTAGAGGACTGGGGCGGGGAGGGTGAGGGGGACTCGACGGGGGGGAGTCGAGGAAGGGAGGGAGTGCGAGGATGTGTGTATGGGAACAGATGATTGAACCTGGTGTACCCCCCAAAAAAATTAAAAAAAAATATTCAAGGGTATTATCTGCATACTTAAACTCAATGTAGTAGAAGGGAATGAGAAGGTGAATGCAAGTATAAGTAGGTATGTATGAAATGGAGAATAAAGACGTCTCTATCTGATGCCTTCTATTTTCTCTGAAAAGTAGAGTTAGATGAAACTGCTAAGGATACAGAGGAGGATGGATTATGGATTTGGAATGCTCAAGAGAGTAAAGAAAGTTTGAAATAGTCATTTTGGAAATGGGAGGATACATTAAATAGTAATTTAGTTGGATAGTCAAGACAGTGAAAAGCCCACTAGAAACCACTGGAACCTGAACGTATTGGAACGTTCTCCAGAAGCACTCAGAAAATGACAACTGGGCTGAAGCACAGAAGTTAATGAAGAGCTAAGTTCATCCAGGACTGGATGAGAAAAAAAGACAGAAGGACTAGGCCGTTCGGGTTTCAACAGGAGCAATGTTGCAATTGTAGGTCATGGTTTCTAATTAGATCAGGAGAGGAATGAAGAAAGTAGGCAGCAGAGAAATTGGGAGGAATTAGGTCGATGGCCTGGTGGCTCACAGAGGATGTTTACAATGGGGTTGTCTGAGCAAGCAATTTGGAGAGACAGGGAGGCTCTGGTCAGGGGCAAGCTGATTGAATTAGTGATTCTGTAAGTGGAGCAACTCCTCGTGATGACAAGATGCAACATGTGACTGTGGGAATGGACGGTTCAAGTGAAGGACAAGATGATTGCAGAAAAGGTGACAGATTCAGGCAATGAAGGAAAAGTAAACTTTCTCTTGTCTTCACGGTTTTACAACTAGAAGCCTGGCAAGATTACATTTCAAAATAATTGTTCCCAGGTCCCTGAGAAAAACATTCCCTGGCAAGAAATGTTTAAGATTTATTCATTTTAAATGGAGCAGAGAAAGAACTTATGACTATGTTTCCTAAAAATTTCTCTAGGGAGTTTCCTGGTGGGTCAGTGTCTAGGATTCAGTGCTTTCACTGCTGTGGCCTGAGTTCAATCCCTGGTCAGGAGACTAAGATCCTACAAGCTGTGCTGTGCAGCCAAAAAAAAAAAAAAAAAACACCTCTAAGAAAAGAGAGGGCAGGTGCCTAAGGTCAGGAAGAAACTTGTCTAAAATTTAGTCAAATGAAGGGAGCATTAAGGCTATCTTGATCAGCTAATAGCAAAGAACAATTTAAAAAACACATCTTAGCCAAGGTGTACATATTTATTTAAAAATAAAACTTTAGGGGGACTCGAGGGGGGTGCTTCAAGGAAGGGAGGGAATACGGGGATAGGTGTATAAAAACAGTTGATTGAACCTGGTGTACCCCAAAAAAAATAAATAAATAAATAAAAAAAATAAAACTTTAGCATTCGTTAAAATTTCCTCCATAAACCTTATTGAAAAAAAGTCTAATTCTAAAATAATATTTACCTAGATCACTTTTTAAAGAAATTTGATAATTAACTGTAGGTCTTGTAAAGGAAGAAAATGTAAAAGCAACCAAAGAGAAGAAACCAATATTGTTTTTTTCTAGTTTTATAAATGATGCCTAGTATTATAAGTAAAAATGACTCAGTCTAGAAATATCTAAATGTCCACATAAGACAACAAAAAATTATTTTTTGGAGAAAGCACAGGCTTTTATATATAATGCAACCCTGAAACTCAGTTATAGTTGAATATCTGAAAGACATAAGAGATATGTAGGTCATGAAAATGTACTGTTTCAAGTGAATTAAAATAATATCACAGTCCTTAGTCTAACTCCTCACCCAGGTCTCTTCTCACTGCAGAAGATGCGAACTTATGATTCCTAGGCTTGAAGGTTCAAGTACTTATCAATATTCCAAAGAGAGAAAGGGAGGAAGAAAGGAGGAAGGAGGGAGGAAGTGGAGGACTCACAGGGATCACAGATAACAAACACAGCATCCTTCTCATGGACTAACATCTTTCCCTACGCTCTCCAAAAAAGAAGCTACCTACTGAATCACTAGTGACTATCACGCCATGTAAGGCCTACTCTACTGACTCACAAAAAAAGCCCTGCTAAAGAGGATTCAAATGAAAACCCACATAGCCAGAAATTATTTCTTGTTTACAAAGAGGAAGGAGTTTGATGACATACCTGTACCTGTTGTTAACCATTCCTACTTGAAAAAGTTCTAATTCAAGTCCATCTCAAGAAGAGTTATTAAACATTTCCCCATTCATATCAACTTAAACAAATTTCGCTTGGGCATATTCAGTATATTTCTTCAGTTACGTTGGAAGAAACTGATTCTGACTCATCAGTCAGCAAAGGGCTTTTAATGCAAAGATACAGATGGAGTTCACAGAGTAGTTGAAAAACTAACGCATGGCAAGGACAGAAATCCGAGGGGCTCAGGGCCCTCAGGAGAACATGATGGACTTTTTCTCTCAACCTCCCTAGCAAAAAAGTCACCTCCAACTGCTTGTTCTTTGAAAGTAATCCTAAGAATATTTTCAAATTCCTAGGGATTTGGAATCTGCTTGTCCCACCATGGGTTGTAACAAGCGTCTCTGTCATTACCTACACTATTCATGACTACCTTAGTTTCTTAGGGAAGACATAAGAAACTACAACAGACTGGGAGCTTAAACAACAAAATCTCTTCCCCACAGTTCTGGAGGCTAGAAGTCCAAGATCAAGGTGTCAGCAGAATTGGTTCCTTCTGAAGTCTCTCTCCTTGGCTTGCAGGTGGCCGCCTTCTCACTGCGTCCTGGCATCCTCTTTCCTCTGTGGGCTTCTACCCCTGGTGTCTCTCTGTGTCCAAACTTTCTCTTCTTATAAGGATACCAGTCAGCTGGACCAGGGCCCACTGTAATGGCCTAATTTTAACTTAGTCACCTCTTTAAAGACCCTATCTCCAAATTCAGTCACATTCTGAGGTACTCAAGGTTAGGACTTCAACACATGAACAATTCAGCTTATAACAATGGCCAAGGGATAAGACATGCAGCATGGATTCAGAGGCTAAGGGAATCCTTGTGATCTAGGCAGCCAACCTAGTTTTTGTCCAGCAGACAGTAATGTGATATCTTTAACACTGGCAACCTTCTAATAAACTCAGCCATCCAGAAAATGGTTCTGATACAATAAGTGAAAAGAAAAATGGACATTTGAAAAATAGCTATCATTACAAAGCTCACACAGATTTTCCTCTAGGAAAATTATTGTAAGTCCAGCTTCAGAGAGACCTAGATTTACATGCCGAATATTCCAAATGTTAGCTGTGTGATCTTGGCTAAATTACTTAATTTTTTTGAGTTCGTTTCAGCAGTAAAAATTCTTGATAAAAATATTTCCTCCCAAGAGTCCTTTAAAGTTGCACATATTTACTAAAATTACTTTAGTACTCACTACATTTTGTGAAGTAAAGCACATTTTACTTTGTTTTCTTTTCAATTGTGTATAAAATTAAGACTAATAACATCAAACTTATTTTTAGCTTAGCTCCAAGGAAGTTTGAAGAGAAGGAAAAAGGTCAGAGGCTTGCTCCTACCATGAAAAATAATATTATAATGCTGAGAAAATGTTGACTTATGCTTGAACAAATAAGCCAGTAGTACAGAAGAGAAAGCCTAGAAACAGGCCCACATCTCTATGAAGAACTCGATGAAGATAGCATCAAAGATTAGTGATGAAAAGGTGGATTATTCAATAAATGGTACTAGGATAGCTGGGTAACCATACGGAAAAAAAATAAAGCTGGAGCCTTACCTCACACTATACACAAAAATCTATTCCCACTGGATTAGGATCTAAATACAAAAATCATTTTTTTTATTCTTAAAAGAAAACACAAGAAACAGAAGCAAAAATAAACAAATGGGACCTAATTAAACTTAAAAGCTTTTGCACAGCAAAGGAAATCATAAACAAAATGAAAAGACAACCTATGGAATGGGAGAAAATATTTGCAAATGATGCAACCAACAAAGGCCTAATTTCAAAATATATAAACAGCCCATACAACTCAATAATAAAAAACAAACGACCCAATCAAAAAATGGGAAGAAGACCTAAATAGACATTTCTCAAAAGAAGACATATACATGGCCAACAGGCAGATGAAAAGATGGTCAACATCACTAATCATTAGAGAAATGCAAATCGAAACTATAATGAGGTACCACCTCACTCTGGTCAGACTAGGCATCATCAAAAAGCTATAAATAATAAATGCTGGAGTGGGTGTGGAGAAAAGGGGATCCTCCTACCCTGTTGGTGGGAATGTAAATTGGTGCAGCCACTGTGGAGAATAGTATGAAGGTTCTTTAAAAAAAACTAAAAATAGAGTTGCCATATGATCCAGCAATCCCTTTCCTGGGCACATATCCGGAAAAGACGAAAACTCTAATTTGAAAAGATACATGCATCCCTATGTTCATAGTAGCATCATTTACAGTAGTCAATGCAGCAAAAAATAAATAAAATTAAATTAAATTAAAATAAGAATTAAAGAGACATAAATAATAAAAAAGACCAACTGCCAGAAAACATGAATTAAAAAAAAATCTACTTAAGAAAGAACGTATGCATGATAAACTACTGATTCTGGATTGTGAAAAGGGAGAGGCACATGATGGAGTAAGAGGATGCATGGAAATTCTAGGAATTAGTAAGGTTTTATTTCTTGAGCTGTAAAGTACAAAGATATTCACTGCATCATATTTACAACTTTGTATATGTACTGAACTTGTCATAGTATTTTTAAAAAGATTCCAGGGGCTTCCTAGGTGGCACAGTGGTTAAGAATCCACCTGCCAATGCAGGGGACACGGGTTCGATCCCTGCTCCAGGAAGATCCCACATGCCTGGAGCAACTAAGCCCGTGTGCCACAACTATTGAGCCTGCGCTTTAGAACCCGTGAGCCACAACTATTGAGCCCATGTGCTGCAACTACTGAAGCCCATGCACCTAGAGCCTGTGCTCCGCAACAAGAGAAGCCACGGCAATGAGGAGCCCGTGCACCACAAGGAAGAGTAGTCTCCACTCACCGCAACTAAAGAAAGCCCACACACAGCAAAAATGACCCAACACAGCCAATAAAATTAAAAAAAAAAAAAAAAAGACTCCTACCCCTATTCACAATTACAGAAATGCAAATATTACAGAAGGCTTAATTTCCTAGAAAAGGTATATTTATGTGGAAGCCCTTATCCTTTGAGGCATTTCTTTTTCCAGCCTGATGAAGTAAATCAACATGTGCACTTCACAAAGCTTCTGACACACAGAATCTTAGTTTGCAAAGATCCAGCAGCATAAATGAAAAAAGAACAGTTAATTCTGTTCACGGAGGCGATTATTCAAACACAGTGGGCTTTCTTAGCCTGTGATGAGCACACAGCGTGGATCTGCACAATTTTTTCAGGAAACTTACAAATGTAAGTTAATGTGATAATAATACATTCAATTGATTCACTAACACAACATTTAAAGTGTGGTAACACTTTCGCAGATCAATGTTCCCGTGCCTATATTGTATAGCCCAGGTGTCTGAGTTCAAAATAGCCAGATACCAGTGACCATATATTCTTTTAAAAGATGATTCTAATGAGATATTAAAAAGTTTAGGCTAAACAAACAGAACAAATTAGTTTTATTCATAGGATTAAATTATCTAACATTTAAGGATGGTAAAAAGAAGGTAAACCAACATTGCTGGGTACAGAGAAGGCATAGGAAATAGGTCTTATTTTTCCCACCTTACAAACAAAAAAACTGAGAATTGGAGAGGTCAGATACTTTATGTAAGGCCAAACAGCCAGAAAGGAGCCAAAATAGGGTATGAATTCCATTCTTCTTCATTCTAAATCCCATACCATCCTTCCTGGGAGACAGCTAGCTAAGAAGCAGAAAACAATGCAGATTGTTTCTCTTACCCACGTTTATGGCATTTTTCAAACTAGACATTAGAGAAGATGTTGTGTGTATACTTAAGACTACACAATTACAAAACTGATTTTTAAAAATAGAGATGATAATATCCTTCTTAAAACGGTTACTGGTGGAACAGGAAACAAACTCGGAATTTAAAGATAATGGGCAACTTCAAGCACACATTTGGAAAAACATTGGCTTAGATTGTAGAAGACCCATTCATTCTGGCCTCTGCCACCACTTGCATTACTGACACTAGTAAGATAAGCATCTCCTTGACCTGGATGGCTGAGAACAAGTCACATAATCCTGTCTGAGGAGGGCAGTGACCGCCACTAAGAATATTTATGAAAATGTGAAAAAAGAGATCACTTATATTGAATTACTCTGTAGTAATTACGATCTATAAATAAAGTTATGATCCTTTATATAGTATTTTAGAGTTTACCAAAAATTCTACTATTGTCAATGTAATAGACACTTTCTTTTGAAATTAGGCATCAGATATTTGGGAGTTGTTTGTTTGCTTTAGGACTACAAATAGATGCTGAAGTCAAAATGCTTATATTCACGGCTTCCCTGGTGGGGCAGTGGTTAAGAATCTACCTGCCAATGCAGGGGATACGGGTTCCAGCTCTGGTCCAGGAAGATCCCACATGCGGAGCAGCAACTAAGCCTGTGCGCCACAACTAATGAGGCTGCAAGCCACAACTATTGAGCCCACACGCAGCAACTACTGAAGCCCACGTTCCTAGAGCGTGTGCTCCACGAGAAGCCACCGCAATAAGAACAATAAGAAGCCCATGCACTGCCATGAAGAGTAGCCTCCACTCTCCGCAACTACAGAAAGCCTGCATGCAGCAACTAAGACCCAATACAGCCAAATAAATAAAAAATAAAAAAATAATAAAAAATTAAAAAAGCTTATATTCAGAAGGAATTAATTTCTGAATTTCAGTTCCTCTTTGCCTTTTTTGCTGCTATTCTTCCCCATTATTTACAATGAGGTTGGAAATGAAGGCTCTATATAAGTCATATGAAAGAAGATCCTTTAAGATCTTATGTACTGAGCAGATGAAGGAAGCAGGACTGGAAAGGGACACATCTAGCACGACTACTAGGGTTGTCACTTGGCTGACTGCTTGAATTGTGCTGCCATTAACCAGGGTAGGAAGTGAAGGGGTAGAATCAGATTTTATGAAAAGATGACAAATTAACTTTTGGATATGTTGAAGTGGAAAAGGCCATGGGCAAACTAAAATCCCTTGGGTGTCCATTTCTCTGGACTTCAGTAGGAGGTTGCATGCTGGGCACCAAAGAGCCTCCATTACTCATGAACAAATATCTACTCTATCTTATGCAGGTACACAGCTAGATTCTGCGGACTCCAAGTTGAACAAAACAGAGCCCCTACCCCCACTGGCTAGTATATGAGAGATGTTATAAAGACAAATGGTAATATATTGTGATATGTGCGATGGTATGGGCACATTAAAGGCACGCAGATGCTAAAGAGAAGCCTGAATCTTCCGGGAGGCATCAAGGGTATTTCACAAAAATAATCTTTGAACTCTGCCTTAAAATGGGTGCTAAAATTTCAAACCACAGATTTCAAAGTTTTCTCCTTGGACTTGTAACATTATTTATAGGATTGTCGGATTTACCAAATAAAAATGTCGAACTCCCAGATTGATTTTATATTCAGATAAACTATGAATAATTTTACAGTTTAAATATGATTATTTTTGTTAATCTAAAATTAAATTGAATGGACATCTGTATTTTTTCTGGCAACCGTAATTATTTATCAGTATCATTTAAAGAGTAGTGTGGAAGAGACAAAATTAGTTAAATATCAAGTGATATAGTTACTGTTAGAAACTAGACAATTAAAAATTTCTTATAAGAATAGACAATGCACATCATAAACATTATCTTTTCCAAATGTTTCTTAGAATATGTAACAATTTATTGATGATTTTAAAAATATTTCTAAAATTACTGGAGGACAAATCACAAACATAAATTAGGCTTTTGATATTTGCATTACTGACACTAGGAAGATAAGAATCTCCTTGACCTGAATAACATTGCAAACAATACTACTGTTCTACTCTCAAATAACTTCAGCGACTTACCAACTATGACATCTGGTTCTGCAACATCATGATGACAGCTGTGACTTCTTGCTAGAAAATGTCACTGCTAATTTTATGTGCCATATTGGTGAATCTGCTTGTGAAACAACATACAGCCCAATAGTATTCATAATAATGAGCAAAAGAGGCTACAGAAATCTTGACATCCACCATGGCATTTTTAAAAGTTACATTTTAACCATTAATTTTAACATCTCTTACCTTCAGACATTTCCAAGGTGGCAAACAAGAGAGTTAATCACCCTGGAATTTTATTACCCTAGCAATGAAATGTGACAGTTGAAATAAATCATCTCTAAATGCTGAAAATCTGTACTTCTACAAATCTTTTTTTTAAAAGGTAGGCTTGAAGTCATTTAGCAACAAAAACAAAGAACAGTACCCAAAACAAGAATGAAAGTAAAATTATTTCTATAAAATCTTCTTAGTCCACTTAGTAATTTTATTACTAAGAGACATATCAAAAACACAACTAGATGTTGTATAACAAAGGGAGTCCAACTCGAGGATGGAAGATGCCTTAGAGGACTGGGGCGGGGAGGGTGGGGGGGACTCGAGGAGGGGGGGAGTCAAGGAAGGGAGGGAATATGGGGATATGTGTATAAAAACAGATGATTGAACTTGGTGTACCCCCCAAAAAATAATAAATAAATAAATAAAAACAAACAAGAACACAACTAGAGATCTAGTCAGTTGTTTTGATATTATTGCTATCATCTCATTATTGAAAAATAAAAATGTCTCCCAAATCTTGAAAGTTTGTGTCTAATTTAATCAGTGTAAAGTAGATTCCACAGAATCAAATAAGGCAAGTGTATCTGATTTTAAGAAATACTCATATAGTAGTCCAGGAACTATTCTTAATATTCTGTTAATACTAACTCACTCTTTATATATATATATATATATATATCTTTATTGGATTGTAATCACTTTACAATTCTGTGTAGTTTCTGCTGTACAACAAAGTGAATCAGCTATCTGTATACCTATATCTCCTCCCTCCTGAGCCTCCCTCCCACCCTCCCCATCCCACCCCTCTAGGTCGTCACAAAGCATGGAGCTCATCTCCCTGTGCTATACCGCAGCTTTCCACTATTGTGCACATGGTAGTGTATATATGTCAATGCTACTCTCTCAGTTCATCTCACCCTCCCCTTCCCCCCACCCCTGTGTCCACAAGTTCCTTCTCTATGTCTGCATCTCTATTCCTACCCTGCCACTAGATATATCAGTACCATTTTTCTAGATTCCATATATATGTGTTAATATACGGTATTTATTTTTCTCTTTCTGACTTACTTCACTCTGTATAACAGACTGTAGGTCCATCCATATCACTATGAATGACTCAGTTTTGTTCCTTTTTATGGCTAAATAATATTCCATTGTATATATGTACCACATCTTCTTTATCCATTCATCTATTGATGGACATTTAGGTGGCTTTCATGTCCTGGCTATTGTAAATAGTCCTGCAATGAACATTGGGGTACATGTATCTTTTTGAATTATGGTTTTTTTCAGGATATATGCCCAGTAGCGGGATTGCTGGGTCATATGGTAGCTCACCTGTGATTTAAAATACCGATGGGAGAACAGTGGCCCAGAGAAATTCACCACAATTAAATAAGCTAGAGCATGGCAGGACCGGAATTAGAACCCAGGCAGGTTGGCTCCAGAATAGAGCTCTTGGCCATAATTGCAGGCTGTCTCTCCCATACCAAAATGTTGATAGTATTAATATACAATTGTATTCAAATGAATCTAGGCAACTCTTAAGTGCTGACTATGTACCATACCCTGTACCTAAATGATCTCAAATCTTTGGCTCACCACTGGGAGGGAGTTTTTATCATCTTCAGGTCACTGGCAAAGCCCAGAGGTTGAGGCTTGAAACCTGCTAGATTGGAGGTTTCAACCAAGGTCTCAATGGCTTTAAAGCCCACGTACTTTCTGTTCTCCAAGACTGCTTCCTTATGGTGCCTTGGAGTAATTACTGGGGGCTCTTTACTTCTCAGAGATCTTTTCCCCTAGGATATATCTGCATTGAAAAACATGCTACAAGAATACTTTTAATTAGATTAAATAAGACAGATAAAACATACATGTGCACGTGCATACCCCCCACACAATCACCTGCAGTTTAATCTGTAGGAACAGGTTCTTCAGCTAAGAGATAATTCCTTGTGGGGAGGAACTATAGTTGATTTATCCTGTGTTCTCAGAGTTTGAGACAGCGTTTGGATAAAGTTGGTGCTCAGTAAAATTCTGAATGAAATAACAACTGAAGGCATGTCCACATTCTTTTAATGTAGGAATTTTTATTTAAGATAAATTTCAGGAAACACATGAGTGAAATCTACTACATAGCTGTTTCCAGGACGAGGGAAGCATTGATAACTTGGTTACTAAAGTCAGGTTCTAGTAAAAACTACAACTTCTACCACCACCTTCTCACAACCCCAAATCAAAGCTATATCCCTTCAAACCTATCAGTTAATAAATCCAATTTTGAACAACGTTAAACCAAGTTATCATTAGGAGAGTCTTCTACCTACATTTCACTAACACTTATTCTGACCTAAACATCCCCTTATCACTTTAGAATTTTATTCCCTTCCTGTTCCTTATAAAAAAATTAACAGAAACTTCGATTAAATAGAGTCAGGAGACCAGAAGGGGGAGCTCTCACACCCTGGGACATAGGCAGAGCCCAAGAGGAAGGAGAAAGACTCCTTTTCTTTCCTGTCAAGGATTCAGCCAGTGAAAAGCCATGGACTCTTGTTCACTATAGCCCTTTCAACTTCCTTTTCCCCTCTATAAAAGCATTCTCCTTTCTTTGCCAGGCTGGGACTTGCATGGCATGTGGCTTGCCCTGGTTACAGACCCCAAACTGCAATTCTCTGCTGATCCTGAATAAACCCATCTTTGCTGCAGAAATATCTGGCAGTCTTTTTATTTCAGGTCAACATATTGCAGATGAAAGAATAAATGTATTTCTTAAAGGAACTCAAGAAAATCAAGAATATGGGTGGTAAAGTACAAAATCAAAATACCATTTTAATTCAAGCAGAACGAATTACAAAGCACCAACTAAATGTCTTACTTCATATCTTTGCCAACATGAACCATATGAGTATACACATTTCAGAAATACATTTTTATTTATAAAAATCAAATACACACACTTGTATTTATACAGAATGCAGATTGACCATATTGTGTCATGCCATGCATGTGTGTGTGTACATGTATGCATGTATGCTGAGGCCCTCAACTTAAAAATGATCTGTTCTAGAAGTCTGTTTTTAGGCCAGCTTTTGGTGTTTAGATCATACATTTCTTTGAAGTAAACTTGATATATTGGTACTGTGGGAATGAAAATATATGAGGCACTGTTTCTGTTCTCCAGGAAGACAATGATATATTCTTATCGTATAGTAGAAAAGACAAACATCTATAAATAGTATTAGGAGGAATACAGAGTGGGAAAGGAAGAAGATTCTTTATGTATACTCAGCATGAAACACACAGAACTCAGCTTAAAATTCGTTACTGGCCTTGTAGTTCAGTGGATCAATTTAAAGCCCCACTGCAGGACTGCGATCAATCACAGAGTCCTCTGAGACTGGAAAGAAGAGAGAAGGTCACACAGAGGGGACTCCCAAACCCAGCTCAGAGGAACAATGCATTAAGATAAGCCCAGCAAAACAGTGAATTTTCAATGAAGAGAACTGCAGGAAAACACCCTAATGCTTCATTCACATAAATGATTGTTATGCCTGTTAAATCTTCAGTGGCTTCTCCCATCATTTTTAATTTCACTGTTTGAGACATTACCCTCCCCTCAACAAAACAAAACAAAGCCAGGAGTGAGATAAAGTAATCTGTAACCTTTACAAAAGTAAATAATGAAACACTTAAACTCCCATTTTACTAAGCACAGCACTAACAAATGGAACAGAAAAGAAAGTCCAGAAATAAGCCCATGCACTTATGCCAATTAGTCTATGACAAAGGAGGCAGCAATATACAATAGAGAAAAGACAGTCTCTTCAACAAGTGATGCTGGGAAAACTGGACAGCTATGTGTAAAAAATGAAATTAGAACATTCTCTAACACCATATAAAAAATAAACTCAAAATGGACTAAAGACCTAAATGTAAGGCTGGATACCATAAAACTCCTAGAGGAAAACATAGGCAAAACACTCTTTGACATAAATTATATTCTGTTTATTTATTTATTTTTGGCACCTGGACAGGGACATGAACCCTGGACCCTCAGATTAAAAGTCTGATGCTCTACCAGCTGAGCTATCCAGGCACTCTTGACATAAATTATAACATTATGTTTTTGGATCCATCTCCTAAAATAAAGGAAATAAAAGCAAAAAAAGAAACAAATAGAACCTAGTTAAACAAAAGCTTTTGCACAACAAAGGAAACCATCGACAAAATGAAAAGACAACCTACTGAATGGGAGAAAATATTTATAAATGACATGACTGATAAGGGCTTAATATCTAACATATATAAACAGCTCATACACCTCAACATCAAAAAGTATACAACCCAGGAGATAGGATCAAGATGGCGGAGTAGGAGGATGTGCAATCACTCCCTCTTGCAGGAGCACCAGAGTTACAGCTGACTGCTGAACAATCATTGACAGAGGGACACTAAAACTCACCAAAAAAGAGACTCCACATCCAGAGACAAGGGAGAAGCTGCAATGAGATGGTAGGAGGGGCGCAATTGCATTAAAATCAAATCCCATAAATGCTGGGTGGGTGACTCACAAACTGGAGAACAGTTATACTGCAGAAGTCCATCCACTAAAGTGAGGGTCTTGAGCCCCACATCAGGCTTCCCAACCTGGGAGTCCAGCAATGGGAGGAGGAATCCCCAGAGAATCAGACTTTGAAAGCCAGCAGGATTTGATTGCAGGACCTCCGTAGGACTGGGGGAAACAGAGACTCCACTCTTGGAGGGCACACAAAAAAGTGTGCTCACCAGGATCCAAGGGGAAGGAGAAGTGACCCCATAGGAGACTGAACCAGACCTACCTGCTGGCATTGGAGGGTTGCCTGCAGAGGTGGGGGGTAGCTGTGGCTCACCGAGGAGATAGGGGCACTGGCGGCAGGGGTTCTGGGAAGTGTTCATTGGCATGAACCCTCCCAGAGTCTGCCATTAGCCCCACAAAAGAGCCTGTAGACTCCAGTGCTAGGTAGCCTCAGGCCAAAAAACCAACAGGGTGGGAACACAGCCCCACCCATTAGAAGACAAACAGATTAAAGTTTTACTGAGCTCCACCCACCCAGCCCTACCCACCATCAGTCCCTCCCATCAGGAAGCACCCACGAGCCTCCTAGATAGCTTCCTCCACAAGAGGGCAGACAGCAGTATCAAGCAGTATCAGCAGTATTTCATCTTGTGGAACTGAAAACCACAGCCACAGAAAGACAGAGAAAATGAAAAAGCAGAGGACTTTGTACCAGATGAAGGGACAGGATAAAACCCCAGAAAACAACTAAATGAAGAGGAGATAGGCACCCTTCCAGAAAAAGATTTCAGAATAATGATGGTGAAGATGATCCAGGACTTTGAAAAAAGACTGGATGCAAACATCAAAAAGTTTACCAAAGACCTAGAAGAATTAAAGAGCAAACAAACAGAGATAGGCAACACAATAACTGGAATGAAAAATACACTAGAAGGAACCAATAGCAGATTAACTGAGGCAGAAGGGCAAATAAGTGACCTGGAAGACAGAATGGTGATAATCACTGATGTGGAAAAGAATAAAGAAAAAAGAATGAAAAGAACTG
Organism: Hippopotamus amphibius kiboko; assembly: GCF_030028045.1. NCBI lineage: Eukaryota > Metazoa > Chordata > Mammalia > Artiodactyla > Hippopotamidae > Hippopotamus > Hippopotamus amphibius. The sequence continues at coordinate 99,890,938 of NC_080196.1, forward strand.
AAGACGGCCTAAAAGACCTCTGGGACAATGTTAAATGCACCAACATTCGCGTTATAGGGGTCCCAGAAGGAGAAGAGAGAGAGAAAGGACCTGAGAAAATATTGGAAGAGATTATAGTTGAAAACTTCCCTAACATGGAAAAGGAAACAGCTACCCAAGTCCAGGAAGTGCAGAGAGTCACAGGCAGGATAAACCCAAGGAGAAACACACCAACACATAAAGTAGTCAAACTGACAAAAATTAAAGACAGAGAAAAGTTATTAAAATCAACAGGGGAAAAACAACAAATAACATACAAGGGAACCCCCATAAGGCTAACAGCTGATTTCTCAGCAGAAACTCTGCAAGCCAGAGGGGAGTGGCATGATATATTTCAAGTGATGAAAGGGAAGAACCTACAACCAAGAAGACTCTACCCAGCAAGGATCTCATTCAGATTTAATGGAGAAATCAAAAGATTTACAGATAAGCAACAGCTAAGAGAATTCAGCACCACCAAACCAGCCCTACAACAAATGCTAAAGGAACTTCTCCAAGTGGGAAACATAAGAGAAGAAAAGGACCTACAGAAACAAAAACAAAACAATTAAGAAAATGGTAATAGGAACATACATATCAATAATTACCTTGAATGTAAATGGACTCAGTGCACCAACCAAAAGACACAGACTGGTGGAATGGATACAGAAATAAGACCCATATATATGCTGTCTATAAGAGACCCACTTCAGACTGAGGGACACATGCAGACTGAAAGTGAGGGGATGGAAAAAGATATTCCATGCAAATGGAAATCAAAAGAAAGCTGGAGTAGCAATACTCATATCAGAGAAAATAGACTTTAAAATAAAAAATGTTACAAGAGACAAGAAAGGACATTACATAACGATCAAGGGATCAATCCAAGAAGAGGAGATAACAATTATAAATATATATGCAATCAATATAGGAGCACCTCAGTACATAAGGCAAATGCTAACAAGTATGAAAGAAGAAATGCAAGGCAGAAATAGAGACACAGATGTAGAGAACAAACATATGGATACCAAGTGGGGAAAGTGGGGAGGCTTGGGGGGGAATGAATTGGAAGATTGGGATACCAAATTGTACACTCTAAATATATGTTGTTTATTGTCTGTTAACTGTATCTCAATAAAAGTTCTTAAAAAAAAAAGTATACAACCCAATTAAAAAATTGGCAGGGAAACCAAATAGACATTTTTACAAAGAGGAAATGCAGATGGCCAATTGACACATGAACATATGCTCAACATCAGTGATCATCAGGGAAATGCAGATCAGAACCGCAGTGAGATATCTGTCAGAATAGCTACCATCAAAAAGAACACAAATAACAAATGTTGGCGAGGATGTGGAGAAAAGAGAACCCTTATACACTGTTGGTGGGGAGGTAAATTGGTACCGCCACTTTGTAAAACAGTATGCAGGTTTCTCAAAAAACTTAAAATAGAACTACCATATGTCCCAGAAATTCCACTCCTGGGTATATATCCCCCAAAACCAAAAACACTAATTCGAAAAGATACACACACCCCAATATTCATAACAGCATTATTTATAATTGCCAAGATACAGAAGCAACTTAAGTGTCCATCAACAGATGAATGGATAAAGAAGATGTGGTATATACATCTATCTCTATCTATCTATCTATCTATCTATCTATCTATCTATCTATCTATCATCTATCTATCTATCTATCTATCGATCTATCTACCTATCTACCTACCTACCTATTGAATACTACATAGCCACAAAAAAGAATGAAGTAATGCCATTTGCAGCAACATGGATGGACCTAGAGGTTACTGTACTAAGTGAAGTAAATCAGAAAGAGAAAGACACATACTGTATGATATCACTTATATGTGGAATCTAAAAATACAACAAACTTGTGGCTGCCATAAAAAAGAAGCAGACTCATGGACATAGAGCACAAACTAGTGGTTACCAGAGGGGAGAGGGAAGGCAGAAGTGGTAATATAATGATAGAGGATTAAGAGGTAAAAACTATTAAGTATCAAATAAGCTACAAGGATATATTATATACAACATGGAGAATATAGCCAATATTTTATAAGTGGAGTGTAACCTTTAAAAATTGTGAACCACTATATTGTACACTTGTAACATATTATAGATCAAGTATATTTCAATAAAAAATGAAAAAAAAAGAATGAGTATAGAACTGAAGCATAATTACAAAGAAATACCTTCTGTTTTCCTTTAGCTAATCTGTTTATTTTTTAAAGGAAATAAATATTTAAGAAAATAAAAAAAACCAAGTTGCATATGTGATACATGGCTGAGTAGTTTTCAGTTCAAGTTGAGCTTCCTAAAAGCTGTATCATGCCACCAATTTGAAAGAAGCATGGCGAAAAAATTTTTGTGTGTTTGTGTGAGTGCAAAACAAGAATGTGATCTTTAAAAGGCAGCAAAGTTGATTCAAAGCTCTGTTTTCATAGAGAGGATGCATTTTCTGTACCTTTTCATCACAGTTACTGGCAGCAAGAAACCAGTTCATGCTGCTTTTAAGTCTAGTTTCAAGGGATTTCCATCTGTATGAAGTATTTAATCTATATTTCAGCAATCTATATCCAAAATCTCATTTGTCCATTTGGATCTCTGCCATGATAATATGCCACGTCGTTAATATTATGACAGCTGGTCATCAATATCATTAACAGAACTGAAATGTGTTAAACTGTTTTCACACCTGTGGTGTTCTTTTCGAGGCTGTGCAGAAGTGGAAAAATATTGCTTCTGTGAGTAATTCAAAATAGGTAATATTGCAATTACAGCTTGCCTACCATGAATAAAAGTGATAGAATAGAAATGAATAAATGTATATTTTCATATCACCTCTGTAACAAAGTCGCTATGAAACCATGGAAAATGCTCTTTTCTCTCTGCCTCTGTTTCTCTATTTGAGGAAGTTAAGATTGATATGTGGGCTCCCTATAATCTCTTCTATAGCTAACATTCTATGGCTTTCGATGGACATCACATATCATTACATGGGCAAAACCATCCATATACTTCTGTACCAAAAGCATTCATCATTTGACTCAAAGAATCATATAGATCCTGTAGACATCAGCACAAACACTTAATTGATTGGCAGAGAGAGCCATTTTAAAAATCATCACATCTAATCCATCATTCCTTTATGTAGTTGGGTTACAACTGTCAGCTACAGAATGTGCAGCAAATTGCATAACTTCATAAAGAGACTTTTCACTCCAAAACTCTTAACACTCTAACAATCGTTTGAAAGGAGTTATTCAGCCTCAGATGCCATCGTAATTGCCTTTATTATCTCGGCTTCCTGACCTACTTTCAGTGCTCCATGCTGTTCCCTATGCCTTGAAGGCTCTTTGCTTTCCCCTTTGTTTAGTTAATTCCTTCTCATCCTTCAGATCTCAGCTCCAGCGTCACTTTCTCAGGGAAACTTTGCTGGGACCATCTGTCTATGTCCGGTACCCACAGCATAGGCACTAATGTTGACATGAACCTCTTCTTGGTAACGAGTGTCACAAGAACCATTTTAAACTCACTAATTCTTCTCTCACAAAGCCATCAACAATATGACAGCAGAGATCAAGCCTGGGTTTGATTATCATCACCTAGTACAGTGGCTGTCAAAGAGCAGACCCTGAGGGGTCTATAAGTATTTTTAAATGGAAGAATTATTGTCCTTAATACCATTATAAAAACAAAATATAACAATTTTTATATTATAATCTTACTGTCATTAATATTATTTTTTATTTTTCCCACCAGCTCTCCCTAAAGCTTAGTAATGAACTAAAACATAGCCTTAAAATTCTACTTTTGCAGATGTAGAGAATGGACTAGGGAACACAGGAGAAGGGGAGGCTGGGACGTAGTGAGAGAGTAGCACTGACATATATACACCACCAAATGTAAAGTAGGTAGCTAGCGGGAACCTGCCGCGTACACAGGGAGATCAGCTCGGTGCTTTGTGATGACAGAGCGGTGGGATGGCGAGGCTGGGAGGGAGGCTCAAGGGGGAGGGGATGTGGAGATAAATGTGTACATATAGCTGATTCACTTTGTTGTACAGCAGAAACTAGCATAACACTGTAAAACTATTTTACTCCAATAAAGATCTATTAAAAACATTCTACTTTTAGAAATGATATAAATCCATGAATCACTGAGGCTGCGATTTTTACAGATACACTCAATTTTCAATTATATGACTCTAACCATCATCATCTCTGGAGTGTTCTTGCCCTTCCCTCCTGTAGTTAAGATGAAAGAACAAATATCACTCAGACCTGCCAGTTTATACACGTGATCAATTTAAAACTATTTACTTTAAAGTTGAGTCAGTTTCAAAAACACTCTTGAAAAATAAAAAATGTCAGGTTAAAGTAGGAAAGATCTTTTGTAGAGTGATTTTGATAGAGGTGATAAGAGGAAGAAATATTTCCTTCTGACATTAAATTAAATGCTTCTTATTGATTACCAAATCCAATCTATAGTTTTATTATCTATTTTTAAAGTTTCACGCCACTGCAGACTAAACTTAAGTTTCATCCAGGCCTCTTCCACCCCACTCAATATGTACCTCAGTGATCTGGCCGAAGTGCATGCATGTTTTGGAATTTCAGCCAGCAATGCAGGGCAGAGGTGAATGTCATGTTACTGACAAAAATTTCTTATATTCCTGTTCTTTCTATTTGGAAGGATAGTTTTTTTCTTTTTCTGGAAAGCTGATTTTTATTTTCCCTGAGCCTCTTTCCTTGGCTTGTGGATGGCCACCTTCTAGCTGTGTCCTCATGTGATTTCCCTCTGCGCACTTGTACCCCTGGTGTATCTTTGCGTCTCCTATTTTCCTCCTCTTATAAGGATGCCAATAAGCCAGGTTAGGGCCCACCCTATCAGCTGCCTTTAACTTAGTCACTTCTTTAAAGACACTATCTTTAAATACAGTTGCTTTCTGAAAACAGGGTTAGGGCTTCAACATATGAATGCAAAAGGGACGTAATTCTGCCTATAACAGTCCTCTTCAGTGGGGGACGCAGCCAGGAGTCTATAGGCAACACTTATTTCACTTTAAAAGCTCATGATTATCCCCATTTTATAGATAAGGATATTGAGGCACAGAGTGGTTAAGTAACCTTGCCAAGATCACAGAGTTAGTAAGCAGAAGTCCACCTCCAGAGCCTGTGCTTTTAGCCACAACCCTCTAAGATCTCTCTTTAAAGGAGGATCACACGACCCCAGCCAAACCAGTGAGACTTTCTTCCTGGGAGTCTTTGAGCTGGGGAAAGACATTTCTTTCCTTGCTGATCCCAGAGATGAAAGCTAATGAGCCTGCTCCTGGCCATTTCTGCCACCAGCTGGAAAACTTGCTTAAAAGAATCCTCATAGGAGGACGCACAGAAAGAAGGCGTGGCAAATCACTGGTTCTGGTGGCCTTGCTCCTTTTGAGGCTGGACTGATTCTCCCTTTGAATATAGCGCTAACCAGCCTCCTTCTGGGAAATTTGTTTGTTTGTTTACGCTTTTTTTTAGCCAGAGTCAGTATTTGTTGCCTAGAACCAAAATAACCTTGACCAACACCCAGGCAATACAGGGAGTCATGATATCAAATTGAATTTGTTTTGGTGATGACCTCTCTTCATTCTTTAGATCCGACAGGCATACTTAAATCAAACTAACAAGTTGCTTCATTTAAATTAGTTCTTTTATTCTAAAAACCCCTGTTTTCCTGGTCTCCGTGTTAGGGAGTTCAATTAAAGAACAGGAAGTCTATTCGAATGAGTAGCGTGGAACTGTTTTGGAAACCAGCTCTGTTCTCTCCAACCTCAAATGTTCACTCTTACTATTATTCTTTTTTATCATTAAAGTGTGGTAGGCTGAGACTTTAAGAAGGGATCATTCAGCTGTAATAATATGTCATTTGACAAGAAAGAGTGGAAACAACCACTCTATGAAATTTGTCAGGACTGCAAATGACTTGCAAGGCATAATGAACAATGTAAAAAGCAAACTGCAGGTAGTTGATTTTTAAAGTTCCCATTATTTGCTGTGGAAAGAGACATGGTAGCAGCAAAAAGCCATAAGTAGTTCGTATTTCAGTCCTGGTGAGACATCATCCAAATTCCAGAAAATAATTCTAAATTAAAATGCCACCCATCGTGGCTACACATTATTAACTGGGGTCAGTCAATTTAGGCAGAACTATCAACCTGGCTGGAGTGAGAATACGGCTTTAATTAAAAAGGCTTTAATGTGGCTGAAAATTCACTTTCATAGTCATGCTGTATACATGATTGGAAAATTTAAGAAGCTGATGGATCAGTTTCTGTTTATCTTTGCTCTTATGTATTTAGGAGTGTTCTCTCTATGCCTAACACTGTGCTCTCCATTGCCAGGGAATATAAATCAGTAGATGATACCATTCTTGCACTAAAAGAGGGAAGAAAACCTCTGGGTAAAAGACAGGTGGAGGACAATTTTTGCAGCTCCCAGCAAAATAGGAAATCTTGTAGCCTCCTGAGCATTTAGCGTAACTGTAAACGCATATTAGGTTCTCAACAAACAAATGTTGATTGATGAATAGTCATGCGTGAGAGTATATGTTACAGGCCAAATTTTCCTAAAGTAATTTGACTGTGGCACATGGTAAGAATTTCAGTATGCTGATCCAAAAAGAGTTTATGAGAGTAGACGGGGAAAAATCTTAATTAAAAAAGCCCAAATATTAACTCATAGGTCAATATACATAACATTGATGAGTATTTTCAACATAGGAATATATCATCTTTAAGGTTATATAGTCAACACAGCCTCTGCATACATTCTCAATATCAGACCTAACACCTTTCATTTGTCCTCAAATGTTGATCTCCCAAACCACTTACTGAGATTTGGGACTGGGGTGGGAGTGGGGGTGGGGAAACCATGCCATTTATTTTTTTACTAATTGTGATATAATCTAATTCCTATTATTTTGTTCCGTATTATTTTTCTTTTTTTTCCTTCCAGTTTCATTGAGATATAATTGACATATAGAACTGTATAGGTTTAAGGTGTATAACATAATGATTTGAATTACGTACATCATGAGATGATCATCACAATAAGCTTAGTGAACACTCATCATTTCATATAGATACACAATTAAAGAACTAGAAAAAAATTGTGTGATGAGAACTCCTAGGGTTCACTCTCTAACAACGTTCATATATAACACAAATCAATGTTAATTACGTTTATCATGTTGTACATCACATCTCTAGTACTTATTTATCTTATAACTGGAAGTTTGTAGTAACTTTCTATTAGTCATCTATTTTATACATATTCGCATATATATGTCAACCCCAGTCTCCCAATTCATGGCACCCCAGCCACCACTTTACCCCCTTGGTGTTCATACATTTGTTCTGTACATCTGTGTCTCTATATCTGCCTTGCAAATCGGTTGATCTGTACCATTTTTCTAGATTCTGCATATATGTGTTAATATACGATATTTGTTTTTCTCTTTCTGACTCACTTCGCTCTGTATGACAGTCTCTAGCTCGATCCACGTCTCTACAAATGACCCAGTTTTGGTCCTTTTTATGGCCATGCCATTTCCTAAAGGCAGGTGGATAATCTGCCTTAAGGAAATGGCCCAACAGCAATCAAGACAAGCTAATTTTTAAAATACATTTTAGAAGAAAATATGTTTATAGTCATGATTTCCCCCCAGCAAACCCCTATACAGCACTTGTTAGAAACATAATGGCACACAGCATGGGCTCTTGGGAGATTCAGTTGGTTCCTGGCTCTGCCACATAACATCTCTCTGAGCTTGGACGAGTGAGATAGTATCGCTGGACCGAAACAGCTTCACACAGTGAAAAGAATGGTGATGATGATGACGACTGGTACCTACCTCATGGGGTTCTTTAAAGGGCTTAGACGAAATCTTCTACATTATTAGTGTCAGAACAATGCTTGACACATGATAAGAGCTCGACAAATAAATACTACACCTTTTGAGAATGGTGATGTAAACAGTAAGGACCATAATATAAATCGGAGGGTGGAGTCATGAACATCAGATGGAACAGGGGCTTCAGCCGAGCCTGGAAGGAGATGGATGAGTCCTACCATGTGACCTCAGCTTCTTTTAAACTGTACCCAATGGGCCTGGCCTACAGGAAACACTTAACAAATATGGAATTAAGGAGTAATCCTTATTGACCAAATCTGGCGTATCAAAATTGCCTCAACAGAAAATCGGTAAATTTTTGAGATTCTAGGCCAGGAGGCAGATTTCCTAGCAGCAGCTGACCAGTGCTGTCTCTTGACAGCTGACATAGAGATGGGAGTATCCAGTAAGTCCTGATTGCCCTCTGTTATAATGTGACAGACTGCATCCCTGATTTCTCCCCCTTTACATTATTTGATTTTGATCTCTCCATAGCAAATCCCAAAGCAGCCTATTTGGCTCTCTACCTTCACGATTCCCTGCCACCCAGTGTGTCCTGATAAGACAGACAGGAAGATGCAAAGCTACATTCACCTTTCTGAAAGCCGTTCCTTTAAGCAGAGTAATGTGACTTTTTCTGTTATTTTTTAGTTTATTTGAAGCAATTGGGAAAGATGTGTGTCCCTGTTTCTGAAGTTTGCCAATTTCTACTGTTGTAAAGCATCAAACCTCTTTCTGAAACAGAGGCAGAAAGGAATCATCCAGGGTTCCTGACCAGTCTGGAAGTTTCTGATAGGCAGGATAGCCCCAGGCAGAAAGGCTAATACTGTGAGATTTGCTTTATAGAGGCCACAAGTTCCTGTAACATGCGCCTTCTTTATGCCATTCCCGTGGAAAACTGGAGACTCATAGAGTAAAACCTGCTTCAGAAAAAGATCGAATAACTTCATTCACTCTAAGGTAGAAACTGTCAACAAAGCCCCTTTTATCATCAGGCCCACGGGAGTGGCATATGCCTGACAGATGTCAAGAAAAGGTATATGAACTGTATGTTTGTGCAGGGGCAGGAGAGTGAGGGGATTGTCCTCATGATAATTATAAATGTGGTAAGTGATACATGCACAAATTAATCTTAGGGTTAGAGATACTAACTTTAATCCTAATATTCAAATAGTCCGTCTAAGTATCATGTAGACAAGTCCTCCCCAACCAGGAAGTCAGACCATGCTGGGCCCTGAAAACTAGCTGCTGATAATTAGACTTTTCCCTACAGCCTGGACACGAATTGTTCACTTTTCTGTGCTGCCACTACGAATTTCTTCCTATGTTCCCTGTCCTTCAATACCTCTTCCTTCTTTCATTAGTGATAAATACCCAGCCTGACCTCATTCCAGATTATAAAAGGATAGTCCTGCAGCAACGTAATTTTGTATTACCTTGGCAACCAAATCAAAACAAATTAAACATCTAACATTACTAAATGTACATCACAGACTTTGGTGAATAAAATGATGCATAATTTAGGGTCTCCACCTGTGAGAAAACACAAGTCAAATCAGGGCAGCAGGTTGTGGGGGCAAAGCAACAAATATGATATAAAACTTAGAGCTGATTCCTCACGTAACCAGAACGCAAAATCAAAACACACTGATAGAGTGATGGTTAGAAACACAAACAAATAAGCAAAAAACCCCTCTAGGATCCCATTTTTTCCAAAAATCAGAACTCAAATAAATGATGAGGGATGGTTCTGAGCAGAAATACTTACAAAAATTCTTAAAAACAGTAGGCATGTATGGTGCATTCATGCTTTATGAACAATTATCAAATTTTATCTGCTGCAAAAAGTGACCGTACTCCTACATCTACATTAATAGTGCAAGGGCCAAACCAAAGGACCTAACAGAATCACTTTATGCTGAACCAAAACACTTGGAGTATTTTGGGTTGTTGTTTCATGTTATTGCATATATATTTCATATTTTTTTAAAAAACTAGCAACGTAAACCATAGGGTCCTAGAAGGAATTCAACAGTATGTTGAAAATTCTTTGTCATGTTTATTACAACTGAAGATCTGTGAATGTTTGATCTTAAAAAGGTTAGGAGCTATTATGGGAGCCATTTCACCTGACTTACTGAGGAAATAAGCAGCCCTTACTGTAAGTGGAAACCCAGAAGCCGGACTTCCACCTCTAAGGTATTTATAGAGAGGATTTATGCCTTGAGTAGGAGTTAGATTAGATATATTCTAGGTGCCTTTAAACTTTGAGATTTCATGTGCCTTCAGAATCCAACAAGTACAGAGCTTATTGGATTATATAAATATTTGGGAAATCCAAAGGAGGAATTGATCTAAATAGAGTGGTGGAGAAGCACACAGTATCCAAGTAGAAATCCAGCCAAGCAATCATGACCCTTTTTTCTTGTCCTCCCCGTATTATTATGGGGCTATTCATCTGAGCCCTGCTCAATCCATGTGCTCAATGTATTATGCTTACTTTAGACTAGACTCTCTAAGTCACAAATGTTCAATTATGCCTCTATTTAGAAAAAGAGTTTACAAGTTAAAGATGATATTTGCACAGAGGCAGCCCAAATAGCTATATTCTTGTGGCGAGCTCCTTCACTCGCCATTATGCATATATATCAGGGGCCTCCAAAGAGGCATGCCTTCGCACTAGAATTTGCCAACATAATCCACTGGGACGTGGGGAAAACTAATGCTTTAATAGTATATTTATCTAAACTTAAGAAAGAATGTAGGCTTTACTAACATCCACTATGTAGATTGACAAATGTCACATAGTCAAGTGTCAAGGACAGAAATCGGCAGAGTGGGAGTTCGACCAGAAGAAGGTGATAAAGGTGAGAACTTTATTTGTCCCCAGAGTATTACAGGGTGGGCTTCTGGTTAAATGTGTTTATAGGATATATTATTTCAACTATTTTAACTTAAATAATCTTCACAATACGGACACATAGTTTTAAAATATGCCTACAAAGAAACCATAGGTGACCGATAAAGATTTATAATAAAAGTACATGAGGAGAACAAGAAAACGTCAGAACTCACCCTTTTCCTACTACTAAAATGAGCTCTTCCTCATCCACTTGAGGGTTAAAATAATAATAATCTAAAGAGATCAGGTAAGAGCCCCAAACTAATAACATCAATAAAACTATTTAAAGTATGAATTTGCATCTGGTATAACAATAAGCATCATATTAAATACATATTCTGCCTTCAGCTAATCGTCTATGGTAGCATGAAGTTGTCACTATGAGCAAGACATTTAAAAAGTAAACCACTAGAACATCATTAATAAGATTTTAGTGGGAGAAAAATGATTCTGTACTATAAATGAATAAAAAAGTTAAATATTAGGTTTAAAATTTTTTCTCTTATACTTTTAAAATGTCAATATTTGCATATATTTAAAAAACTATTAGTACAGTAAAACATATATAATTTGTAGATATACATACATGTACATGCAATACTATACATACATAGTAAAGATAGATACATACAGGTAGTTATGTCGGGGGTTCAAGACATCGGCTGATTAGGAATATACATATCACATATGTACATACAAGATGTATTTGAGTGCCTGTGTGTGTGTAATAGCCATTTTATTTAGAAACTTGTGGTTTGCCTGTAAATGCTCAGTCATTTCAGGACTCTGAAAGACCAGTTAGCCCCTGGGGCATTTAGACTTACCTTTCAAACAATACCTTTTTTGTACAATAGCTTATATTTACAGATATTTGACAAATAAACTGGATAATTTGTATTCTAAACTCTTAATGATTATGTTTCTCAGTCAAGTCTCTCAAGTCTGAGACTTTAATTTTATGCCAATGCAGTTCCAATGGCTATTTCCACCAGATGAATACCTCCAGGCCAAAGAAACAATCTCATCTGTGTTCATTACTGTCCTAAATTGCAAAGATTAAAGATACATAAACCATGAAGCCACGTGGTGATATTTCCATGTAACACTTCCCAACTGACTCAAATAGGTTGTGTTTATACATCTGATTAAAGAATTGAAAAAAAACTGCAGCACCTGATACCAATAAAGAGCTAATACAACTGTACTTTTACATATCATGATTTATTTATACTTCATTTTTTGGTAGGTAACTAGGGCAAAGTTGAAAATAGCAGTTATCGGTGTCTTTGACAGTGGTAATTAGTGAAACCATTCTTACTTTTGTTAATTCTTGCACAGCTTTATTTAAAGGATTTTCAAAATAATTAGACAGTATCTTGAAGTCCTTCTACATTAGTTGGGTTTTATATTTTTGTTTTGAGTATTGTATTTGATTGTTTTAGTATATCACATTCTATACCTATACTAATTACTTTTATTTTCTTAATAGACTTCATTTTTTAGAGCAGCTTTAGGTTCATGACAAAACTGAGCAGAAGGTACAGAGATTTCCCATGTACCCCTTACCTCCAGATGCATAACCTCCCCTGTTATCAACCTCCCCCACCAGAGTGGTACGTTTATTACAACTGATGAAACTGTTGACAAATTATAATCACCCAAAGTCCATAGTTTACATTATGGTTCACTCTTTGTGTTGTATATTTTAAAGGTTTGGACAAATTTAAAATGACATGTATCCAACACCATAGTAACATACGGAGTAGTTTCACTGCCCTAAACATTCTCTGTACTTTGCCTTTTCATCCTTCCCTTCCCCCTACCCTAACATCCACTGATCTTTCTACTGTCTTCATAATGTTGCCTTTTTCAGAATATCATATGGTTGGAATCATATAGTATGTAGGCTATTCAGACTGGCTTCTTTCACTTAGTAATATGCATTTAAGTTTCCTTCCTGCTTTCATAGCTTGATAGCACACTTCTTTTCAGCACTGAGTAATATCCCAATGTCTGGATGTACCGCAGTTTATATATCTGTTCACCTATTGAAGGACATCTTGGTTGCTTCCAAGTTTTGTCAATTATGAATTAAGCAGCTGTAAACATTTATGTGCAGGTTTTTGTGTGGACATACATCTTCAACTCCTTTGAATAAATACCAAGGAGCACAATTACTGGATCAGGTGGTTCATGCTACACTTAGTTTTGCAAGAAAGTGCCACACGGTCTTCCAAGGCAGCTGTACCATTTTGCATTCCCACCAGCAATAAACGAGAGTTCCTATTGCTCCACGTTCTCTCCAGCATTTGGTGTTGTCAGTGTTCTAGATTTTGGCCATTCCAATATGTATACAGTGGTATCTCCTTGTTTTAATTTGCATGCCCCTGATGACATGTGATGTGGAGCATCTTACATTTTGCTTATTGCCATTCTTATATCTTCTTTAGTGAAGTTGCACTTTTTTAAATAATACTCAAAATTTTTGTTAATTTTGGGCTAAAAATGTTAAAATGAAGTGTTTACGATCTACAGAGAAGCAACAGAAGTATGCATCAGGGAGCTCTTTACCTCTAAGCTGCAAAGGAAATCCCATTATAAAATTTATTAGAAGGTTTTCTAATCAGCTCAGCCTTAATATTCAAACTTTAGTGAACACTCATCCAAAATCAGAAGTAGCAGCCCTTCCCCTCATATCATTATCAGTTTATTTTCCCATCTTTCCCTGCTTCTCCTTAAGTATATTTTCTTTTATCCCAATATTAATTACGATGGCTCAATAAAAAATAGCTTGAATAAAAGAATAATCAGTGTAATTAAATTATGATGATGTTGAAGACTTGCCCTTGAAATGGTTTATCTAGTTCCCAGAAGAAAAGAATCAAATTAATTAACACTTTTAAAGGAGTAAAAGCCCTTGTACAATCAAGTATTTAGTCTAAACTTAGGTACTCACCAAAGTGTTGTTCAGAGTAAAATCTCAAGTAAAAAGATATTTTGAAAATCCACATTTGAAGGAGAAATGTAGATTTCAGAGAAAAAAAATCATGGATTTTAAAAAGGAGAGAGAAAGAGAAATCTGTTTACAGATTCTGACTTTCCCATTCACTAGCTGTGTATGTGGTGAGTTATCTAATCGAGGTCCCTTCGTGCATAATTTGAGGTAACAGTACAGACTCATGTTACTGAACAGATAGTAGCAATTCTGCTGAAGATGACTTCTGACATCTGAAAAAATTGTACAAATATAATTTTATAATAAAAATGTTTTTCTTCTCATCCTTCTCATATAATGAACAAAACTCATTGTTTTTGCTCAATTTGTTTTTAGAAGTATATTTATTATGGCTCGTTTTTCTCAGGGTAATTTTCTCCAGTTTCTGGTCACCACTAACTAGTTTTATCCCTCTCAATAAATCTTCTCACACTAAGGTCTTTGAACTTTAAGAACACTAACAGATTTCAAAGATACTTCAGGAGACAGAACATGAGACAACTCACTACCAATTAGCAACAAATAAAACATGTTAAATATACCAAGCTATGATGCCATGTGGTGGAATCAAACATCACATACATCAACAAAACACATGCTCTGGGCAAGCTCATCTTCAGAATCCTTAACTGTCTTTCAGCCACTTTTAACCTTCAGATAAAGGAATGCCCACTCCTTTCAAGAAAGCCTAGTCTACTTCCCAATTGCTTTTTGTTCATTTAAAAAGATATTTAGCCTAAATTATTTCTCTGTATAACTTCAAACTATTGGTTCCAACTCAGCTTTCTAAAGCAATTCCTAAGAATTTGGTGCCCGCCCCCCGCCCATTACATATGGCCTTTTAGAGACCATCTTGCTCTGTAATAAAATCTTGCTCCAGAGTTTTCTCCTTTCAAGGTTGGGCATACTTAGATATTCTCCATAAGATATATTTTTAAAACTTTCTCCTCAAAATACACAAATGGAATAACATGGCTAGCCACATTTCTAAGGAAAGTAATAAAATGTATGTAAAATAATTAAAATCCAAATTATAAAGCTCTTAATAACAGATAGTGGGAATGATAAAGAAGTCTTTTTATCATAGGACTAGATGGCTTCCTTAAATCATATGCGACCATTTTCAGGAAGCTTTGTATCACAGCACAATTTCTGATAACAGTAAATACTGCAGCTTCCTCCCCATCACTTAAAAGCAAGCAATATTAATTGTCCAGATAATGACTGTCCGGCACATAGTTGGGTGGATAGTTGTTGGTGAAGAGCCTGCCAACCAGTGTGGTTACTGGTGAGCTGAGATTTTAATCTTCTCCTTTGCCCACCATGCATCTGAGGGGGCCTATGTGACCAGAGCCCCAGGCTGGTTGCTTCTATCCATGGGCAGTTGCATCTGATGACACCACTGTGATATGCAAATAACATCCTTTCCTGTTTGTGCCATGACATAAACATATGTGGGAGAAAGTGGTTTATTTCACATAGTATTAAAGTAATTAGACGTTCACTTCCTATGAACAGAACAAAAACTGCTACCCATCATCTACTCATCCCACTAGATATTCCCACCACTAGATACTCTCCTGGGTTAGGCACTGAAAGCTTTTTGGAAGTTACATGTACTATCTGTAAGTGCGTACACTTTGAGCAGTTATACCAGTTTCTTGGGTTTATCAAAAAAAACTTCTGTAAAGTTTTTGGGAAATTAGAAATAAAATGATGGCAAAAGATAAAACCAGAAGTCCACGATACTACCAATGACATAAAATGAACAAGTGGGGTGACTTGGCAGGTCAAAGTGCAGCATGAGCAGAGGTTTTGGAATTTAGAAAGAAAAGGAAAGAATAGAATAGACGCTGGGAAGAATACTTCCAAAAGGAAGAAAGAGACAGACACCAGGAGGTCATGATAGGTCTTCTACCCTGAGCGGAAATAGTCTGTGTGGGCTCTACTTTGAGGGCCCTGGGAAAGGAATGCTCTCAGTATAATACACCTGGTGAAAAGCCTACTACAACCTCTCCCAGACCTTTTGTGTAAGGAATAGATTTGTAACACAAGCCGCCTGTGAAGCCCAACGCTCTGCCCAAAATTGCCAGAGAAATTTTATGGACATGATCAAGCTAGCATCTTCATGAAAATAGCAACTTTGAAGACAGCTGGAGTAAAGATAATGGTGTAAGTTTCTTTGAAGTGTGGTCAGCCGTTTTAGGGCATTAGTGGCAAGTAAAAGAAGAACAGTAAGCATTTGATTTTCTAATGGCTCGAGTACCCAACATCCAAGAAATTTTGAGGAGAGGTTGTCAACCCCTGTCCTCTGCCAGCATGTCATTGGCAAGAGGGGAGGAGGTGGGTTAGGAGTAGAAATGTCAATCCACACCTCGTAGATCTGATTGCTAGAGTAGGTCAGGTCCTGAGGTCACAGTGGAGAAGGGAGTCTTGTCCAGCGCCCAAGGCTCTCTGCTTGGGATTTGGTTCAGCCCATCATAAGTAATGAAGTTGAGTTCAGTGTCTACTGTCTGCCCAGCGCCATGCTAAGAAGGACATAGTTTCCACCTTCACAAAGTCTGGTAAGGATAAACCTGTCAACAAATAAAACTGTGCTATCTAATGCACAGAAAAGCAAATTCTATATAAGAACACAAGAGGTACCATGGAGAAAGCAATTAACAGAGTCTGGAGGGCAGGGAGCACCTTATGTTAAAGTTAATGCCTACACAGGGTTTTAATGATCAGCAAGGATTTTACAGGCAGACAGGAGAGAGATGTGTCTTCTAGGAAGAGGGAGAACATGTGTGTGGTGTGCATTGAGAATTAAAAAGACTTTGCGAGGGCTCAAATGTCAGTATGAAAGAGAGAGAAGAGGCTCTAGAGGGAGCCCAGATTTTGAAGGGCTTTGAATAGCATGTAAAAGAGCTTTGACTTCATTTTCTTGACACAAGGGAGCCATAGAAAGATGGTGAGCGGTACACCATACACAAAAATAAACTCAAAATGGCTTAAAGACAAATAGAAGATACAACACCGTAAAACTTTTAGAAGAGAGCCTAGGCAAAACATTCTCTGACATAAATCATACCAATGTTTTCTTAGGTCAGTCTCCCAAGGCAATAGAAATAAAAGCAAAAATAAACAAATGGGACCTAATCAAACTTATAAGCTTTTGCACAGTAAAGGAAACCATAAACGAAAAGACTGGGAGAAAATATTTGCAAATGATGCGACCGACAAAGGACTAATTTCCGAAATACACAAACAGCTCATAAAACTCAGCGACAAAAAAACAAACAACCCAATCAAAAAATGGGCAGAAGACCTAAATAGACATTTCTTCAAAGAAGACATACAGGTAGCCAATAGGAATATGAAAAGATCCTCAACATGGCTAATTATTAGTGAAATGCAAATCAAACTACAATGAGGTACCACCTCATACCAGTCAGAATGGCCATCATTAAAAAGTGGACAAATAACAAAAGGCCAGAGAGGGCGTGGAGAAAGGGAACCCTCCCACATTGTTGGTGGGAATGTAAATTGGTGCAGCCACGTGGAAAACAGTATGGAGGTGCCTCAACAAACTAAAAATAGAGTTTCCATATGACCCAGCAATCCAGACTCCTAGGTACATATCCAGACAAAACTATAATTCAGAAAGATACCTGCACCCCTGTGTTCACAGCAGTACTATTTATGATAGCCACAGCATGGAAATAACCTAAAAGTCCATCGACAGATGAATGGATAAAGAAGACGTGGTATATACACACAGTGGAATACTACTCAGCCATAAAAGGAGAATGAAATAATGCCATTAGCAGGAACATGGATGGACCCAGAGATTATCATACTAAGTGAAGTAAGTCAGACAGAGAAAGACAAATACCATATGATATCAGTTATATGTGGAATGTAAAATATGACACAAATTAACTTATTTACAAAACAGAAACAGACTCACAGACACCAAAAACAAGCTTATGGTTACCAAAAGGAAAAGGAGGTGGGAGAGGAATGCACTGGGAGTTTGCAAATGCAACCTATTATATACATGCATAACTCAATCATTTTGCCATATACCAGAAACTAACACAACATTGTAAATCAACTATACTTTAGTAAAATAAATTTTTAAAAGCCCATCTAAACTGAAAAAAAACCATTGTGAGTGGGAGATTGTATATTGAAATTTTAACTTTAGAGAAATTACTCTGGTCATAATGTGAAATATAGTTTTGAAGGAGTAAGACTTGAAGTTAAGAAATGACTGAGGTGGTTAATGAAATAAGAGGGAAGAAGAAAGCAAGGAAGTAGGGGTTAAGAACGAGAGACGCTAAACAGCAGAATAGAAAATTGGAGGGTAAAAGCCAATGGGCAACGCAGAGGTAAACCACGGCAGACCAAGAGGGTAGCAAAGAGCATGTGGTAAAAAACTGATGTGATGTTAACTGTATATGAGGTAAGGATCCCCTTGTCACTTCTCTGACGTACGGTTAGGTGATTCTGTTTACTTTGGGGTCATTTCTTAAAGGATGACATCACCCTGGGCTCTAGTGACTGTGGCTCTGGCAGTCCCCAGTTTCCATGGGAGGGTCCAGAGCCACGACAGGGGCAATGGCAACACCGTTCAGGAAGGTCAGAGGTCAATGAAATAAAGAAACCCGAAGGAAAGTTAAACACCAAGCACTGCGTTTACCTAGAATTCTTTCTCCTACTAAACATCAGAGGCTATAGATTTTGTGATTTTTCATACTCTAGTTAAAACTTAGCAGACTCAGTATGTTAAAAGAGAAACTGTGAGGCTTCTTCCTAGCCCAGGGAGACCCCTGGGGCATGACAGGGTCAGTGCTCAGGTGACAGGATGTCTAAACATGGCCCTTGCCTGGCACAACTCAGCCTGGCCCAACAGCATCTGCAAACTAGTCTGACCATAACAGTCGTAAGAATCACCTGGAGATTCTGATTTAGTAGGTCTTCCCCAAATATCTGTATTTTTAAGAAATGTCAATTGATATTGACAACGGGTATGTATTGGAAATATTGGTCTAGTTCTAGGATTGTAGATCAATAAATTAAAGATGGAATATCTAAATAAAGTAAATAACACACTTAAGATTAGCAATTTTTCACCTTACAAATGAGTCAGCAGGGCTGAAGACCTGTACAACTTCAAATTTACACAACAAAAGCAAAATGTTTTGATTTTGAACATCAAGGGAGAGTACAAATCTGTACAAGCGTGGCAAGCTATTAAACCTATCTTAGCCCTGGGTACCATTTCTGAAATGTGGGAATATTCACATATGGTGGTTGTGGAGATGAAATAACACAACTTATTTGAAGTTACTAGCAAATGCCCATGATAGAGCAAAAGTCACTAAATGTTCATTCTCATTCTCTTCCTACCTCCCTTAAAAGCAAAATGTGAAAGAAAATACTTGGAGACTGCTTCACATCATTGAAAAATACATAAAGATGTACTTAGTAACATGTTATGAATTAATAAAAGGAATGGAAAATAGTAGGTAAAATACAAAAGCATCAATATTTCAAGCCATGGAACCAAATATTATGTACAGTCTGGACCCGTGCATGTCCTCCTTACATAGCTGTTGCATTTGTTATTTCACCCCAGCTATTCCTCTGGCTCAGCACCAGGACCATCATAACATTTTTATCTTCCTTTCTCTCATGTCTATGGCTCAGGGATCTTACGTTCCCTATCAGGCAAGCCTTATAGTATTTATATCACGATTTAGTATTTATTTATTTGTGCTTGTTTTCACTTCATTCTTAATTTGAATAGAAGCATCTGTTTAATGTACTAAAAGATGCTTCCTCTTGTTTTAGCATCAATTCAGGTTCATGTGGCTGGACATATGAAGGAAAAGAAAACAACTGAAACCAGAAAAGGGACATTAGAAGCGTTGAAAAATGGCAAATCTCGCTCTGCACGTTTTACGTATAGAGAAAAAAATCTTTTGGCAGGATAAGCTGTTGACTTATTGATTTGCTGAAGTATTAATACTGAAATGGTAATTTATTTAATGTTAAAGAATTAAGTATTTTTCCCTTGCATCCCCACCCATTTCAAGGTAGCTTGGGTTTTTAATTTCTTGTGTTCAGGTTTTTGGAATGCACAGATTTTTTTTTTAAGTCTAAGTCCTCTGTAAAGTTCTTTTTAAAATCTCAGTCCTTTGGAAAGAAGCGGGAGGGCACCTCTGAAGCATTACAGGTCAAGAGAGGCTCCTGGGGGCTCCAAAGAAATCCAAGTCTGAAACTCTAAAGGGAGCAGAAGTCTGTGGGTTTGGGGAACAGTGTAAGCCTAGGCCGTCTCCCACTGCACACCCCATGTAGCCAAACTTCAGTGTTGTGAGTCTGTGGGGGCACCTATTTGAGAACCAGCATCGAGCACCTAGGTTCCTAGACATGCCAAAGATGACCACAAACTCAAAGAAACCCAACAGGTAGGAAAATGGTGTGTCTCATCAATGATCAGCAGGGCCCCAAGACCCCTACTTGAAGTTTTGGCTCTTCTCAAGTCCCAAGACGTTACCTAAAAGGAACCTCTACCAGTGGAGGCCCAGAGTCAGAATTAGGATCATTTAAAGAACATTTTAATGTATGTTTTTCCAACTGAGCTTATGGACTGAGATTTGTACTCACCGCAACTCTATTATTATGGCCTCTGAATAGCTTTTCTGTAGTTTAATTTCATAGTGATGAGTACATTTAAAAAAAATTTACTCCCAGCTAAGAGAACTTAGACGCTGAAGCAGAACTTCAAGATTAACAAAAATAATAGTAATGATGTGTATATATAAACTTGCCAGGAGAGAGCCAAAGGCTGCCTTTTACATAGGATCACATGATTTCTATCCCCTTTCTTCATCAAATCATTGATTTTTGTTTTAATAACATTTAGTTTTGATGGATGGTTGAGTTATTTGAAGTGATGAAGGGTTAAGAAATTTAAACCCTGTTGCATGGTGCAAGACACAAACAAACTGTAAACATCTTGCTTAAAGTTGCCATGAACCAAAATAATAATAAACAACCTGTACCTGCTATATGCACAGTGCCTAAGAAAAGAATTTATTGCCCAGAATTATTTATTATTAAAAAATTATTGTAACTACTCAAAGAAGTTTATTATCTCCCCACGACATGGAGATAATAAATGCTTACTAATCATATAATATGAAAAGAGTATTATATCTATAAACATCAGATCTGCGCCAGCCCTCACATTCACAGTTGTAGCATTCCTAGATGTCCGATTAATGGAATAAACATC
Organism: Hippopotamus amphibius kiboko; assembly: GCF_030028045.1. NCBI lineage: Eukaryota > Metazoa > Chordata > Mammalia > Artiodactyla > Hippopotamidae > Hippopotamus > Hippopotamus amphibius. The sequence continues at coordinate 99,912,103 of NC_080196.1, forward strand.
CTTTAGCAGAAAAACAAACGAAAAAAAAAGAACAGCACCTGCCATATGAGAATTTATTTTTAATTAATGTTTTCTCTTAATATTACCAAGGAGCTAGATAATAAAGGGAGGGCAAAAAATGTCACGTTATTTGATCACAGTAGCAAAATTGTTTTGAAAGGAAAAGCAATGAACTGAAAAGTATCTTGCCGAATCGAGAGCTATTCTTTCTCGATTGTTGTCTTGAAGATGCTTATTGCATTTCAGCTTTTGCTTCACTTGTCTTTTTATCATTTTATTTCTTCCCCAATATTTAAATTGGGGTGAGGCCCATGTTCTAATTGACACGTTGCTATGCAAAAACACAGACAGTGTTGGCTTGGCTTTTCCTCCTGCCCTTAGCAATAGTTAAGTCAGTAAATTGCCTTTGCAGCTTGTAACAGCCCTGCTGTTCCTCATTCTTCCCCTTGCAAATTAGCCCCTTAGGAAGACACTGATATTTGGACTTAGAAATGATAGTGGAAAACTACTCAGACACTTAGACATAAATTGAAAAACATTTCTAGATGAAGTATCATATTCATTCATTCATTCATTCAAAAATTAATTCTTTCACATGTAGGAGTATGGCTTTATGAACCGCTGGTAGATTTGGGGAGCTGAAAGAAAGCTAGGATAGCAACATGTCAGGGAAAATTTACATTTACTGTTAAGTGGGTTCAAGCAAATTTACTTTTTGTTTCAATAATACTTTCATACATAGGAATACAAATTGGATTCAAATCCAGTATGAATAAAGGCTTTGCATATGAACATGTACTTAAACAGCTAAATGAATGTGAGTACGTCTACCTCTGTACATGCAAGTTTAGTCACTCACACAGAAAAACCTGTCAGGCTGAAACAGGAATGGTGGCTCAGATTAATCATGTACAAACTAATGCAGATCCTTGACAGCCTCTTAAATTATGCAATCAACTCCCAAAATAATAAAAGGAAGAGAGCAAGGGAGAGGTAAGATCAGATTGAATGGTTTTATCGCAATAATTCTGAGATCGGGTGCTAAGAACCTACACAAGGCTGAGGGCAGAGATCCCCAGAGGACAGAGGTGGTGGTGTTTTGATATGTGTTTCCTTGTACCTGGCTGGTTTATAGTGAGTAAATCCAGAGACATGTGGGAAGAAGCCAGAGCAAGAGCATTTAATGGATTATTTAACATAGAATCTTAAATCACGAATTCTCAAATTTTTGAAGTGTAAAAACTGGAAAGTTAGAGGTTGGTTCCTAGGGATAATTTGCTAGTATCTGTAACGGTCAGTTTTATATGTCAACTTGGCTGGTGTGGTCTGTAGTACGCACAGATTCCATCAAACCTTAATCTAGGTGTTGCTGTCAAGGTATTCTGTAGATGTGGTTAACATCTATCATCAGTTAACTGGGAAAGTAGATTATTCTCATTAACGTGGGTGGGCCTCACTGGCTCAGTCAGAAGGCTTTAGAAGCCAAACTAAGGTTTCCCTGAGAAGAAAAACATTCTGCCTCAAGGATGCAGCATCAACTCCTATCAGGATCTCCAGCCTACCAGCCTACCCTACAGATTTTGGATTTGTCACCTCCCACAATCACATATCACAGAAGCCAATTCCCTGAAACAAATAGGATATATGAGTGAGCGTGTGTGTGTGTGTGTGTGTGTGTGTGTGTGTGTGTGTGTGTGTGTGTGTAGCAGGGGGAGGCGCTTAGGCATAAATAACCTCAAAGTCCTTTAAAATGATAACGTGGTTATTTTTAATTTTCAAACATAGCCTCGACACCTAGACTCAAAACACTGCATTGTACTCAAATTGCAACAGTCAGCTTTACATTTAAGGCATTCAAACGTCTATGGATTTAGGGAACAGACCAAAGAGAGATCATCTCACTGTAAAGTGGTGTTTGCTTGAGTATGTCAACTCCTAAAATGACATTGTCACAGAAGTTCTTACTACGACACTATATCAGGTTTCTCCAGCATGTCCTTAATCCAACAGGTTTGGGGCATGCCAGTTTGGGACGTCATCTGTATGGAGATTGCTGTAGGCATTGGAAGATCCAGGACTGAGCTGAGAGTGACACATCAGGGCTGATATCTGGGAATAGGTCTGGGAATTATTAACAAGGATGATGATATTTGAAGCAAAGAAGGAATCTCTCAAAGGACACTAATGTCTCAATCATTGAGTGCTTAGTACCTGTCAGGCCCTGTGCCCAGCATTCCATATAAAGGATCTGATTTAAGCCTTACAACTACTTTCTACTATTAATATTACTGTATCCTTTTCACAGATGGGAAAACTAAGACTAGAGAGGTCAAATGATTTGCCCAAGGTCAAAGATCCAGGATTCCAACACTGGTCTTTCTGACACTGGATCCGGTGTCACCACAAAGCTACTGTATACCCTGCTTCATATTATAAATGCAGGCATTGAATTTACAGCCACTGTTAAGGAATGGGGAGAAAAAGAGGAAGAAGAAACGTTGCAAAGAAAGAATAATGCCAGAGGTAGGAAAAGATATTGGATAATGTTTTAATTTTCCAAAAGAAGTGGACAAAAAATTAATCCTTATAAAAGAAGGAAGTGATAAATACTGTATATCAAATAAATGTAAAGAATAAGAACAGAGAGATGGCCTTTTGTCTAAAGTCACTGAAGGCAGGAATGGTGAGAAAAATAAAGAAGGCAGAGTTAAGTAATTCAGAAATGCAAAAGATAAAAAAGAAATTGTAACTAAAAGGCAAATAAAAGTTAAGCAGTTGTAAATAAATAAACAAACAGAAACCTCAATTAAATAGAGTTGGGAGACCAGCAGGGGGAGCTCTCTTGCCCTGCAAGTATAGCAGAGCCCAATGGAAGAAGAAAGACTCTTCTTTCCAGGCAAGAACTCTGCCAATGAAAAGCCAGGGACTTTGTTTACTGTAACCCTCCTAGCTTCCTTTCTCCCTCTGCAGAAACATTGTCCTTCCCTTGCCCTGCAGGGATTTGCACGTGGCTCATCATAATTGCAGACTCCAGATTGCAATTCTCTGCTGATCTCAAGTAAACCCATCTTTGCTGGAGAAATATCTGGCAGTCTACTTGTTTCAGGTCAACACAGTCTTTTATCAGGTGGTTAAAAGAAACCTGATGGAAACAACGTGCCTCGGAAAGTGGGGAAGAATTCCTAGAATACAGGTGAAAGAGTGCGCTCCAGGATAATAGGTAATAGATGATGATAGCTAGCTAGAAATATTGGGGTGGGGGGAGAGAAAGGGAAAGGAAGAGAAAGAGAAAAATGAAAATGCGCATCCTTCAGGTGTCAGTATTTAGTTGATGTCTTAATGTTTTCCAGGAGGTCAGCTGTTAGGAACATGATTCACAATTTCCTACAGACATGACGGTCTATGTGTTGGAAGTGGGTTTGTGACTATCTCACACAGATCCATCAGTAACCCGCAAAGAAAAAATAGCTGTGATCCTTGCCTACTGTGATATTTCTCAAATGAACACAAACATGACCTTTAAAAGAAAATGAATGAAGTGAGAGGGTAGCACTGACATATATATACTACTGAATGTAAAATAGATACCTAGTGGGAGGCTGCTGCGTAACACAGGGAGATCAACTCGACGATGGGTGATGACTCAGGGGTGTGGGATAGGGAGGGTGGGAAGAGGTCGTGGGAGGGAGGGGATATGGGGATATGTGTATAAATACAGCTGATTCACTTTGTTGTACAACAGAAACAGGCACAACAGTGTAAAACAATTATACTCCAATAAAGAGCTTAAAAATAAAAAGTGGACATATGTACATGTAATTGATTCACTTTGCTGTATACCTGAAACTAACACAACATTGTAAATCAACTATACTCCAATAAAAATTTTTTAAAAAAGTAAATGAGCAGGTTCTTGCTGTAGTGCAATACCCAAAACAAACCTTAACAGACCATGCAATTGAATGAGTTTCTTTTTTAAATTTAAATCCTACCCAGTTTAATTAGAAGAGACAGAGCTGATAGAGATTATTTGTGAAGATGCTTAAAGAAACTTCTGGCACTTTCAAAGGCTTTAGATATTGAGTCAAGTTTTTGTTGTTTAATCTTATTTCAATAGCAACATGGTTTCCCTTGGTTCCTGACACCATTAATTTCCTTAGACGCATCATGTGGGAGGAAGGGGTATGGTCTTTGATGCATATTTGAAAAAAAACAGACACTGATTTCCTTCATTAAATCAGAAAATTGGAGAACTTAATGTGACTTCAGAGTCACAAACACAGCATGTCAGCTACACAGCCTCTCCCTAATTGCTATGTATATGTTGCCCCCAAGGGCTATCTTCTTCTGGTCTCTCTGTGACTCTTTTTCAGAAACTTCAAAACCAAGAGACAGAAGTGTGTGCAGGGTTAGGCTTGACTACTGTTCAATGCTGAAGAATGTAAACCATTAAATTGAATGCAAAACAGACTTTTAAATAACAACTTGGAAAAAGTATATGTTTTACTTTTCCCTAACTCAGCTATATCTAACTAACAAAATGAACACTTTGCACACAAGGTACTTTAAAGAGGAAATGCGTCCTGTTTACTGGTGTGATGAACACAGAAGGAATGGATCCTCTTCTTTGTCCCTGGCCTAGAGCACAGCTGTCTGAGAGTCCTGGCATTCTTTTCCTTGGGATGGATGTAGCTCTCTGTAAATGTGATATGAATGGCTCTTTTGAGACCATTAGGTCTCCCCATCAATGTTTTTACTCAGAGGTGGGTTGAGGAAGAATATTCAAGCCATCATCTGAAGCGGGGTGTTTCCATCAACTGCACCCCCACCCCCCCAGCATGTCTAAAGGGTCTCAGACCTTTTAGAGCCCCACCCTCACCTGCATCATCTCTGCTCTCCATTCTCCTGCAGTTCCCACTCAAGGGAGCAGAGCCAGCTCCTAGCTGTGTTTCCTCCTCGAAAGTGGTTATGTAAAACTGAGATCTACCTTTCATTGGTTCCTAAGACACAGTCAGAGAAGTGAAGTTTCAATGATCATTAGTTTAAATATTTTATCTTACTTAAAGAGAAGCAGAATTAACTAACATTTAGAAATCAAAAATCTTCTTGGAGCCAAGACTTGCTAGCCAGCATAATATTGGGTTAGCCAAAAAGTTCGTTTGGGTTTTTCCGTAAGATGTTACAAAAACCTGAACAAACTTTTGGCCAACCCAATAACAATTCTCATTTGTTTTCCACTTAAAGTATGCTCAATACCTAATTCCATACTAGTCGTTACCATAAATAGCAAACTGTGGAATTTTCCTCATGCAGGCTAACATGCACTTTTGTTTTTCTTATTCCCTAATCCCAATGTGAGATCATTACTAGGAGAAATTTAAGGATTTTCCCATGGGCTCAGAATAAGGAAGCACTAAGTAGGGCCTTAATCTAGTCAGCTGGGGCCCTCTTGAAAAATTAAAGATGGCTAAGCCACCACCAGGTTGGAGGAGGAGGAGAAGGAGGAGGAGGAGGAGAGAGAGGAGGAAGAGGGGGAGGGGTAAGAAAAGAGAGAGAGAGAGAGAGAGGGAAATGTAGGATGGCTGGGTGAATCCCAGGGGCTTTTTTTTTTATTTTAACAACCTACTCATTTCCAAAAAAACAATTTGAAGTAGTTCCCCCAATGACTGTTTAGTTGGCTAGCCTGCCTACCTTCTGAGAAAACTGTCTAGAAATAGAGCAGGCAAGAGGAATGAAAATGCCTCAGTGACAAATTAGTGATGACCTGTTTACCATAACAAGGAAAAGAAAGGGAGAGAGCATTTATTAAATAAGATTCAATATTTACTGTGCACTAAAAGTATACCTTCTAACTGCTATGCCAGGGGTTCTGTTTGTATCAAAAAATACTAGATACCACATTTGTGGCCACTACTCAATGTTCAGACAGCATCTTTTCCTCTGGGTCACATTCCATCCTCATTCCACTGTGTTAATTCTGCCTGTCATCCACTAACCAGATTGTATGAGTACAGGAGTCAGAATTTGCCTCTCCAGAAGACTGTGAACACCTTGAGGTTGGGACAATGTAAAAAGTAAGTTTTAAAATCTCCAGCACTGAGTAAATGATTCAGAATTTGGCAGACTGTTCAACATTTAGATATTAAATTAAAGGTATATTGTAGTTTAACTCTTGGAAATTAATGAAGCAGAACAGCCAGAATGGAGAAATTCCAGGTAGTGTAGCATGGTTGCAAGAGCTTATCAAAATGTCAGTGACTGGGGTGGTTATCCGTGTTCTTTTCCGTAAATCCATGACCCTTAGCATATCAAACCAATTCTTTGTCTCAGAATAATATGAAAGTATTAATACCTTAATGACTTGAAGCAAAAAACAGGACCAGCTGATAACCTGAGATTCTATCCAGCTCTAAGAGGCCCGTTTCTGTGAAAGCAATGTAGTCACATACACGACATTGTGTAAAATAGAAAAAGATATCAATGTATGTGTATTCATAGCCTTCTCCCCATCTTTAAAAATGAAGGGGCATTTGTTGCTTTGGAGACTATTGGGCTTGGTATTTTGGGTATTTGTCTGGAAAAACAATAGCTAGGAGAACTGGAAAAAGTTCAAAAAGGCTAGATTTATCTACATGGGTATAGAGAGAAAGGTTCAGGAAAAGAGAATGGAATTCTGAAAGGGAAACTGTAGAATGATCAAGCCAGTGGGGAATCAGTCTGGGGAGAATTGGGGTGAGTTTGGTGAAGCAGAGGCAGGAGACATTCTGGAAGCAGCTTCCATGCTTTTTGAGCTACTGAGAGAGGAAGAATAAGAAAGAATTTTAAGTTTCTTAAATAGTATTTTGAAAGGAATCTCCCATTCTTGTGTCACACAAAAGCTTCAATATTTTTCTCAGTGTAAGACTAATAATTCTTTTCATTGTAATGCTGTGCAGAAATAAGTCACAGAAAGAGCCAACTATGTCCAACTAACATTGTTTTCAAATTTTGGTTAGTTTCACAAGATAGGTGTTTTTCACAAAGCTACCTCAATCCCAGATGCTGAAATTCTACTTATCAGTAAAGTTCTAACTCAAATGTCACCTCCTCCATGAAGCCCTCCCTAGTCTTTCTATTTAGATATGATTCTCCTTTCTTTGTTGTAGTCATTAGAGATGCGCACAAACATTCTGGTTCTTCAGCTTCCAGGCACATAGTATAATTGCACTTGCTCATCCCTTTGAAGTCAGGCTGGCCACATAACTTGTTTTGATCTAATGGAATCTGGGCAAAAGACCATAGAGGCCAGCACATGATTTTCATGTTTTCTCACCCTCACCATTTACCCTGGCACAACAGTAACATTCCAGATGCTGGAACCTCCCTCAGGTTGGGTCCAAGAGTGAGAAGACATGGAACAGAGCTTCTAGTAAATCCACGATGATGATGTATATGAAAAGTAAACATTTGTCATTATAGGCTATTAAGATTTAAGGGCTGTTTGTTACCTTAGCATAATCTAGCATTCCCTGACAGATGCATAATCTGTGAATTATATATATATATATACACACATATATAATATACATTATATATAACTGAATTTATCACTCTATTTCACAATTAAACTTATTGGCAAGCATTTCTTACCTCATATTGAAGACTGTAAGCCCTTTGAGGGCAGTAGTATTATCTTAAAATGCCTTGTTATTTCTCATTGTGGTGAGCACATCATACTGGTAAAAATTAGTGAATGGATAAATATGTATTAAGGACATTATTATAGCTATTACTTGCAGCTATCTACGATTGCTCTGACAACAAAATTATGGTAAATTAAAACTCTACATAAAGTGTTTTCTTAATTTCTTGAATTTCTAACTAATGCCCTATAACTATGAACCACCATGATTTTCATTTAAAAATAGTTGCTAAAGTTACCCATTGAACTGATCCATACTGAGACAACCTTGCAGAAATGATTATGTTACTGTCCTAGCATGCATAACAGCAATTAGGGAAAAGCCATTTTTAAATAACTCCTAATGAACAGAAGAAATGCTCACTAAAGGAAAAATCTGTAAGAGCCTCCAAAGTGTACACCAAAAAAAAAATGAGCTTTGAAAGAAAACACTAATGTAATAAAATTCACCAATGTTTCAATGATTTTGAGAGTATGATTCAAACATCAGATTTACAAATTAACAGGGAGCTTTTGGTAAATAACATAAAATTGCTAAATTGACCTAACTTGATAATTTTATTACAAAAATAAAATTTTAGTGAGGACTGTCATGCATAAGCTAAATAAGCTTTTTCCTTTTCTTGCTGAATAACTCAAAACCAAACCTGTAGAAAAATCACAGAATAGCTTGAGGTCAAAAAGTAAAATTTCTGCTTTAACTTAGTTTGTTTCATCAACAACCCTTAAAAAGACAAAAGTTCCTCACATTAAAGGTAAAACCTGGAGACTGGACAAAAACAATATGGGAAACAATGCTTTGTTATCTACAGTTTAATAATCCCAGAGTCACATTTTACTTTTCTGAAAGAGAAATATTGGGTTGGCCAAAAAGATTGTTCAGGTTTTTCCGTAAGATCTGACACAAAAACTCAAACAAACTTTTTGGCCAATCCAATAAATAGATTAATGTTGCCTCATGATATCATTACTTTGAAATAATTTTTTCTTCAGTTACTAAAGTTTTTGGTATTCTATAACTTGTAATAAATAGGAGAAAATTTCAAGTGTCGCTGAAATTGGAAAAAAAAAAGATGACCAGACATCATCCTTGAAAAATATACATTACTATAAATGAGATTCCTCTCCTCAGGCTCCCATGAGTTAGTTGATCATTCCAAAGAATCTGAAGTTGATTTGGGAGTATCAGATCTCACTTCATCTAACAGCCAGCTGTTGTACCTGGCAGATGACATGCCAGAAGTGATCTCCATCCTCAACCAAACGCCTGCTGGCATCTGTTCAGCCTCATCTGGAAGCCACTGGAGTGATGGTCTAAGGGGCTGGTATGAAAACACTCATTAAAGCCAGCCTCATAGAAATCAGGCCTCATTGTCAGGACTCTGGCCAACTCCACAAGCTGAGTATCTATACAGTGAAACCTCCCCAGAAGCAGGCTCTGCCTCTAGTACTATTTGTATTCAGCAGAAAAACAAAAATGAGAATTTGGATGGAAAAAAAGAGTCAGGGAATGACGTAGGCCTGGACATTTTGCCTACACCTCATTCAGGGTGTTCAGTAGGGCTGGCTCTGCTTAAGTGGTTGGTGTTGGGGGCTCAATGATCAAATGCTTGATTATCCAAAACTGCGTGGGACAAAAAAAAAAAAAAAAAGGAGAGAGAGATTTGCCCAAGATACAAGTGGTGGGGTTTGTAGACTCAAAATAAAAATAGAACTAGCTATAGAGTTTCAATATTTCCTAACTTCAAAAGGTTGCTTTTTTTAAGCCTTGAGTAATTCCTGAAACTGGGGAAGAATCAACAGTAGCTGCAAAATAACCAAATGGCAAGATTTCAAAAGAAATGAGAATGTAACAATAAGATGCCAATTGTGCTAAATGAATTTTTTAAAACTTATTAATGTTTTACAATAATGGAGAAATATATATGTATGCCTATTCCCCATTCACTGCAGTCCTACTCGTCTAAAATAACCCATGCTATTGAGAGTAATACCTCCGGACTTTTTTCTTGGCAAGTTCAAGGTTCAAGTACACACATATACACACATGTTTCTTTACCACAGTCTGAGTGTGCTTTTTATGCTGTTAGGCAGGTGACTATTTTAAGATAACATTTAACGGACATCATCTCAAGCTAAGGTAAAAAAAAAAAAGTCAAGATTTAAAAAGTACCTTTTTTTTTAGTTTCTGTTTTGAGTTTTCTTATGCATCATGGGCAACCTATTGCTTTGTGCCAAAACGTTTCCTGTACTTCTTCTATTACTTTTTATCAGTTACAAATGACCCCCTCAGAACAATGAATTAAAATGCATTTTTTTCTTATTCTTCCTCAAAGAGCAAAACAAAAGATGTTTGAAGAAAAATTGTTATTCTTAGTAGAATGAATTGAGGTTCATTAGGATCTTTTCTATGTATTCATTTTTTTCCTGTAACAGCCAAATCATAATTGCTCTTGGCAGTCTCCTTATACCACAAAGCAGAGAGCTGCAATTTGCATCTGAGTTGGCTGTGTCACTGCTATTCCTTCCTTTTCCAAGAAGGGCGCTGGTCATCAGTTTTTCTTAGCTCCTATAAAGTTTGAAACATATGGCTATTTTGACTTCTTAAGCAACAAACAAATCTCTAAGGGCATCTACTTGCTGAGAAGGAAAAACTAAAAAATATAAATTTGATAGCATGCATTCCTTTTTATTTCCTTAAAATCAAATTCGTAAATGTTCTATAGATGCTTTTCATCCTCAGTACTTGCACTCTGAGAAATTTTTCTTTAAATCCCAAAGTCAAATGGCTGTTTGAAACACAGAGGTTAAATCAATTTCTCTTCATTTTTAACTGGAAATACTTTCATAAAAGAAATACTAGTGGAAAAGAATACATTTTCCTACTTAATTGTTAAATGACCCCTTTTCTTTCTCCTGAAAAAAAAAAAAAAGATATTTAAAACTGAAAAATCTAAGTGACAAATCTTGAATGCCTATGAATCTAAAAATTTTTTTTTAAATACAGGACAGTTACTACCATTAAAATATATTTCAAATCAATTCATTCCACTTCTGAAATCAAATCTTTTTTTTTTAATACATTTATTTATTTGCGTGTTTGTGGCTCGCAGGCTCAGTAGTTGTGGTACACGGGCTTAGCTGCTTCATGGCACATGAGATCTTCCCAGACCAGGACTTGAACCCATGTACCCTGTGTTGGCAGGCAGATTCTTAACCACTGCACCTCTAGGGAAGTCCTGAAATCAAATCTTAAACTACAGAAAACTTGTCTGTTTACTTGAAAGATATGCTAGAGGATTTCACAAGATTCAGAAACTGAGTTTTGAAAAATGTAAACAATGGATTGTATATAGTAAATGAGCACATACCATTTGAAAAGAAGGGAAAGCTGTTTCTAAATGCTTATTTAGGTGTCATTTTTATAATAAAAATTAAGGTATTTTCATTATTAAACTATTTAGATGTGACTTTCTTTTGTATTCTCCATAACTAGGCCAGAATTTCTATACAATTACCATCTGAATAAATATTCATTCAGTGAATGAAAGAACGACCAAATAAACAAATGCCCCTATAAATAAAAATCATGATACTATGGTAACTAAGGCCAGCAAACCAAGCTCTCGAATCGATTTAGTGAAATGTGTTTTAAATGTGTTTAAATATAATTGAGGATCCATTAAAAACAACTTAAGTTGAATTAGTGAGTTTTGTTGATTTCATTAAAAAGTCTGACTTAAAAAAAAGTGAACCTGGTACTTCTAGCCTTGAAAGAGTAACAACATATTTCCCATTCTAAACCCCTAGAAAACTGGACATAATATATGAAGCAACTGTTTTCTAAAATTAGACAACAGACAACACAGGGCCATGGTCCCTGGGATAAGGTAAATAAATAAGATGAAGTCTAAGACAGTCTTGGCTTTTTGCATTGAGATAAGTTCTAGACCATGAAGGAGAAGCCCAAGAAGAGCTCAGCAAGGTCTCGCTGAGTTGAACAGACGACGCAAAACAACTCAGACAACTCCAGAGCAAGGAGTGCAGGGAAGCCTAGGTAATAAGTATTTGTGGGATAGAGTTCTAGAGAAGAAGCAATTACGACATGCAAGAATCCCAAAATTCTATTCTGGAGTCCCTGTGAGTCTTTGGCTAAATACCCATCTGAGTATGTGTAGAGTAAAACCTCACCAGGCAGGGAAGTACAAATTCTAAGAAAATAGCAATTACTGGAGAACTGTAGGCAGAAAAAGAGCAGCAAATAGAGTTTTCAAGAGCCAGAGTGGAGAGACCTCTTTGAATACACAACATGTTTAACAGAGTGTTTGAAAGGGTCATACCTTAGCAGTAGGGCTAAACTAGCTCTCGAGTAAAGTATCCTTTACACCTGCCCTATAAAAAGTTTCAAGTCCTAATATATGCACAGAAGAACCAACCTACAAGTAAGTTAACTCCCTGCAAAACCAAAATCCAACACTCTTTAAAGGAATGCAACAAAACAGAAATTAAAGCATCAATTCATATCTAGAATCCAACTAAAATGTATTAGCTATGTAAAGGAACAGGAGAATTATCAGAAAAAGAATCAAATCCAGAAATGACATAATTTGTAATTATCTCACAAGCTTGTTCAGACAGCTGTTATAAGTGTGTTCAACATGCACAAGGTTTTAATTATATAAAATGAGAATTAAAGATTTAAAAAATCATGAAATAGAATTTCTAAAGATGGAAAAAAATGTAATTATCTGAATTCAAAACATCAGTTGATTAAGAGCAGATTAGATATGGCACAGGAAAAGATCAGTAAACCCGAAGACATAACAATATAAATTAACCAAGATGAAACTTAGAAAATTGACAGAAATAAATGAAGAGAATGTAAGTGATACTGACATCATGTAATTGGAGTCTCAAAAGGCAGGAGCCAAAAGGGGGTATGGGAAAAATATTTGCAGAAAAATGGCCCCGAATTGATAAATCTGCTGAAAATTATAAATCCACAGATTGGAGAAACTCAATGAATCCCAAATATAATGAACCTAATGAAAACCACGCCAAAGTAAATCAAATGTCTGAAAACTGCTGACAAAGAGAAAGTCTTCTAAGACACTGCCAGAGAAAAGAGATTACATTATCTAGAGGAACAAAACTAAGAATTACTTGAAACATTTTCAGAAACTGTTCAAGCTAGGAGACAATGGAACAACATCTGAAAGAAAAAGAAAGTTTACAAGAATTCTACACTGAGAGAGAAAATAAGTTTCCAAATTAAAGGTAAAATAAAGCACTTTCAGACAAGTTCTAAGAGTATTTGTTGCCAGTTGCCTCCACAAAAACAAATGTTCAGATAAATTCCTGAGGTAGAAAGAGATCAAAATAAAGCCTGGAGTTTAGTTAATTGTAACACGCTAATGTTGGTTTTCTAGTTTGACAAACGTGTCATGATAATATAAGATGTTAACAGTAGGGGAAACTGGGTAAGAGGTCTACAGAAACTCTCTGCATTAATCTTTGCAACTTTTCTATAAATCTGAACCTATTCCACAGTTAAAAATTTATTGAAAAATGAAAATATATGCCCATAAATGATACTATTAAGGGAATAAAATCACAAGTCACAGAATGGAATAAAATATTTTCAAGACATATATATATATATACACACACATATACAATAAAGGGCTTGTATCTAAAATTTTAAAAACTCACAAGTCAATAGAAAAAAACAATAAAAATGGACAAGATATTTTAACAAAGAAGCGATATGAATGACATAACACTAAAAACCAGTGCTCATATTAATAGTTATTGGGAAAAGGAAAATTAAAACCACAATGAGATGGCACTACACACCTAGTAAAATGACCGAAACTTTTAAATCTGCCAAGCAAGGATCTAGAACAACTGGAACTTTCACAGATTGCTCATAGGAATACAAAATGGTACAACTACTTTGGATAACAAGTTGGCAATTTCTTTTAAAGTTAAACATACAATCATCATACTAATCACAATCTCGTTCCTCAGCATTTAACCAAGACAAATGAAAATATATGTCCAGAGACCTGTATACAAGATTTCATCATATCTTTATTCATAACAGCCCCAAAAGGAAACAACGCAAGTGTTAATGAATGGATATAAAATTATATAACGGAACACTGTTCAGCAATAAAAATGAACGAACTACTGATAAATGCAACAACATTGATGAATCTCAAAATCATTTATGCTGAAAAAAGCTAATATAAAAATCTATGTACTATGTGATTTCATTTATATGACATTCACAAAAAGGCATTGCTACAGGGATAGAGATCAGGTCAGTGGTTCCCAAGGGCTGCAGATGAGGACAGGGTATTATCTGCAATGGACACAAAGGAACTTGTTGGGATGATGGAAATATTCTGTGTCTTGATTGTGGTAATGATGCATGACTATATACGTTTGTGAAAATTAATAGAACTATACAACGTAAAAAGAGCAATTTGTCCTGTATATTAATTATACCTCAATAAATCTGGCTTAAAGAAAACCAAATGGACATCTTTGGTGGTGGAAGGGAAATTTTGCATAAATATTTAAGTTTCAAAATGAAAATTCAAAGAATTGCTTGTTATAGCTGCCTCAGGCTCTGCTGTCACTTATCCTTGGGGCAATTAATCACTTTCCTCTGCCCTTAGGAATATTCCAGCAGGAAAAAAAAAAAAAAGAAGGGAAACTGACATTCTGTGTAATTTTCTATGCCTTGAAAGAAAGTTTCCTTAGTACATTTTTAGTAACTTTTTTCTTTATGGGTAGAAAAGTTTTCTTTTCTATTTATAAAATGCCTGGCTTATATATGACTAAATGGTGACTGTTCTAAGCTGTACTAAAAGATCTTGTATTTGTGGTACACTGTATAAAGGAAAAATAGTACAGCTGCTTTCAAATATTGACAATGTAAGGTAAAAGCCATTGAAAGTGTATTATTTTGAAGGAAGTGGTTCAATTATCAAGAGTTGTTCTAGGGTGGGAAGGTCTTTTGAAGTTTGAAGTGAAAGGCAAAAACAATAAAAGTAAAAACTGATAAATATGAACTCAACATTTGCAACTATTTGGATGTCAAAATTATGAAAAATAAAATAAGTCAAATAAGAAACTGAGAAAAATATTAGCAAACTACAAAACTGACCAACAGTTAAACATATTAAGGGCTTCTATAAAATTATAAAACAGAATAACCTAGTACAAATGGAAGCAAGGATTATGCACTGACAACTCAGAAAAGAATAAATCAAATGTTCAAAGGACAATAAAAATTTTTTCATCTTGATTAGTAATTAAAGGAATGAAATTTTTATCTATTGAATTGGCCACATTTTTAAACAAAAGTCATCCATATGGTGCAAGAAAATAGATTCAAACATTGTTGATTGAAATTCAAATTAATGCAAATATTCTGGAAAACAATTTGGCAATACATATCAAAACCTTTAAAAACGTACATTTTGTTTAAACAAAAAGACAACCTACAGAAAGGGAGAAAATATTTGCAAATGATTGCAATCCCTTGGGACTGACAAGGGATTAATTTCCAAAATATACAAATAGCTTATACAGCTCAATATCAAAAAACCCCACAAACCACCCAATAAAAAAATAGGCAGAAGACCTAAATAGACATATCTCCAAAAAAGACATACAGGTGGCCAACAGGCACATTGCTAATTATTAGAGAAATGAGGTATCACTTCACACCAGTCAGAATGGCCTTCATCAAAAAGTCTACAAATAATAAACACTGGAAAGGGTGTGGAGAAAAAATAAACCCTCCTACACTGTTGCTGGGAATGTATACTGGTGCAGCCACTAAGGAAAACAGTATAAAGATTCCTTCAAAATCTCAAAATAGAGTTGCCAAATGATCCAGCAAATACCACTCCTGGGCACATATCCAGAAAAGATGAAATCTCTAATTCAAAAAGATATATGCACCCCAATGTTCACAGTAGCACTATTTACAATAGCCAAGACATGGAAGCAATCTAAATGTCCACTGACAGATGAATGGATAAAGAAGATGTGGTACAGATGTACAATGGAATATTACTCAGCTATAAAAAAAGAATGAAATAATGTCATTTGCAGCAACATGGATGGTCCCAGAGATTATCCTACTAAGACAGACAGACAAACATTATAAGATATCGCTTATATGTGGAATCTTAAAAAAAAAAATGATACAAACGAACTTATTTACAAAATAGAAATATACTCACAGACATAGAAAACAAACTTATAGTTACCTAAGGGGAAAGGGGGGAGCCACAAATTAGGAGTTTGAGATTAACAGATACACACTACTGTACGTAAGACTGATAAACAGCAAAGACCTACTATAGTTTCCCACAGGGGACTATATTCAATATTTTGTAATAACCTATAATGGAAAAGAATCTGAAAAAGAATATATGTACTTAACTGAATCACTTTGCTGTACACTTGAAATACTGTAAATCAACTATACTTCACTTTGAAAAATGTACATTTTGTCTGCCTCAGCAATAAGTACTTATATGTGCAAATATTTAGCTAGATGCATATTCGTCTTGGTGATAGTTCTGATAATCCTGAGTTGGAAATAACCAATGGTTATATTTAAACAAATTATGTCATACGAGGAGATGACTATGTGAACATTAAGTATCTCATAATGTATTTTATACATATTTTAATAAGAAACATGGAATATTACAGAGTAAAGCAAAAAATATTGATTTCATTAATTAATGAATTTTAAAATGAAGAGCTGAAAATATACAAGATCATTCTGGAACATTTTATCAACAAGAAGCCAAGAAGCTATTAAAGATAACTAAGGTCTTCGTAGGACTTTGGAACAATCTGGGAAGGCCTCTTCCATTGGCAAAATATGGAAAAATTTGAGCATCAGTAAGTATAATATCTGCAATGGATTTAAAGATATCAAATATGTTTAAATCCATGAGTCTGCAACGATACTCCAATTAGAAAAAAGAATATCTCATTGGTTACCTTTACATAATATTAGGAAGCCAACTCATTATTTTCTGAGCTGGCAAATAAAGTGGAAAAATCAAGAATTTATTCTCTTTCCTATGTAGGACATAATTCAGTGTATCAAAAGATTGATATAAAATAATTATATATACATATGTGCTTATAGTACTTAAAGTATGTAAGTACTTATACATATAAGTACTTCTTTGTAGAAGTACTCCAGCTGATAAATGAAAAATGATAGAATATCATCATTTTGCAATATCTAATGATTGATTAATGCATCTAGGCAATTATCACCAACAACAGTTAACATCACTTATATGTGACACCTAAAAAATACAACGAACTAGTGAATATAACAAGAAAGAAGCAGACTCACAGATATAGAGAACAAACTACTGGTTACCAGCGGGGGGGGGGGGGGGGGGGGGGCGGGGTGGCAGAATAGGGGTAGGGGATTAGGAGGTATAAACTATTAGGTATACAATGAGCTACAAGGATATATCGAACACAAGGAATATAGCAAATATTATGACTTTTAAAAATTGTGAATGACTATATTGTACACCTACCTATATTCTATAACAGTATATATCACTATACACACACACACAACCAGGTATCATGTACTAATTTAAGAAAACACAAGGGAGAGAGAACTATGTTGAGTAACACTGTGGGGAAACTATCAAAAAAACACAGAATATGAGAAATCTACATTAATAACATTTTCAACAAAGAAGTTGAGGGGAAAGAAATGGAAGCAGATCTTATAGATTAAAAGACAATTAAGATATAGCCACCAAATAGCAAACCTAATGTGGATTCTAATCAAAACAAGAAAAACAAGCAAAAAAAGTAAAGGAAAAAAATATTCATGAAATTCAGGGATGTTTGAACACTGACTAGATATTTGGTGATATTAAAGTATCACCATTAACTCTAGAATGTGACAATGGTATTATGATTATGGGTTTTTAATGTCTCTATCTTTTGGAAATAGATACTTACATATTTATGAATAAAGTTATCTGATGCCTGGAATTTGCTCCAGAACAATTGGTGGGAGGAGGGATGGTGGTACTTGAGTGGGGGTAAAGACTTAAGAATTGTCAGACTTAAGAACTGTTGAAAATGGGTGATGGATACATAGGTTTATTATACCATTTTCTCCATTTTTGTGTGTACTTGAAACTTTTACTATGTTTTGTTCTTTATTATAAATGATAGATTGAGTAGTAGGAAATTGAAACATTCCATGTAAAAGTACTCCTTTATTGTCAAGTGGTATTGCCAGAGAGCCTATTTTTACTCATTTGTTCATCCCTCAATATTAGTGTTCTTTCTTAGTATTAAAACTTTCAGTTTGGAATTCCCCTGGCTTCCCTCGCGTCTGGCCACATGACAAGATTTTGCTAATAAAATGTAAGCAAAAGTGATCTGTGCAACCTCTGGGTTGCACCCAGCTCTTCCCGTCCCTTTTCTTAAGGGATGGAATGCAGAAGTTGTGGTGAACCAATATGGACCAAGCAGACTAAGGCAATACCCCAGGATGCAGGAGGAGCATCTTTTCCTGCCGAAATCACTCTTCATTACTAAGAGTATTTTCCTGGTGTTTGAAATAGCAGCTCCTTCAGATACTTCCCCTCCGTACCTCTGACAGTTTTTAAGTCAAAATACACATCATTGAGGTCTGTCTATATAGGGTATATGGGAGGCTTACCTGCTTGCATATGACTCAGTGGCTTTCTCCTTTTTGGAAAAATAATGTGAATTCTCCCTCACATATCATGGTAAAAGGAGCAGAAGAAGATGTACAGTATTTGCTCTTTGTTTATTTTCAAAATTGTTCTTCAGGGATGAGTATGATGTGACCAGAATATGGATTTGATACAGATTCATAAACTTGAATACATTTTACTAGCTCAATTATAGATATTTTAGATAGTTTGGTAGATTAGGCATCTAAATAGGGCCGTAAGTTGTTACCCAGATCATAAGCAACGTAAGGCTGCCATGAATTGTTGATGACATTAAGAGAGATGATGGTGGTTAGTAGTAAAGAGTAGTCAATGAAGTAGAAAATCCAGAGCTCAAATGGAAAAATTGGCCTTAGATATAACAAACACTTGAATATTGACATAAAAATATAAAATATTAATAAAATATATCCTGAAGCACATTAAAGGAAAAGTAAACTAGAAAACAAAATTCTGTAGACGTTGAAGCTCAACTGCCTGCATTTAAATCCCAGCTGTTACTTTCTCTGTGTGTAAGATTGGGCAAGTAACTGAACCTCTCTCTGCCTCGGTTTTCTCATGTAACTTTTGGAAATAGCAATAGGACCCGTCTTGTAGGGTTGGGTTGACTGTTATGAATTGTTCCCCCCAAATTGATATGCTCAAGTCCTCACCTCTAGAACCTCAGAATGTACCTTATTTGGAAATAGGGTTGCTGCAGATGCAATTAATTCAGATGCCCTGCCCTACTCCACTATGACTGGTGTTATTATAAAAGGAGAAATTTGAAGACACATACATAGAGAGAGAACGTTATGTGAAGATAAGCCTGAGATTAGGAAGATGCTTCTATAAGCCAAAGAAGGCCAAAGATTACCAGCAAACCACTGGAAGCTAGGGGAGGTGTGCCACAGATTGCTCCTCAAAGCCCTCAGAAGGAACACACCCTTTTGACACCTTGACCTCAGACTTTCACTGAAACAATAAATTTCTGTTGTTTAAGCCACCCAGACTGTGATGCTTTGTTATAGGGTAGTCCTAGCAAAGTAATATTTACAAGTATTAAGAGTCATGACATGTAAAGCATTTAGAACAGTATCTTACACATGCCAAGTGTTCAGTAAAAGCTAACTATTGTTATTTAAAATTATAAATCTTTCATTTTTATTTGCATAACTCTGTATAGCACCAACAGCTATAATAAATGGGAAAAATTGAACTACAATTAGGAAGTTGGCACACTTTACCAAGAACAAATGATTTTTATATTTAAGGAACTGTCACGGAATTATAGCAATGGATATGAAACAATTCATTAAATTATCATTTAGTTATAAATTATGCCATTTTCTTGCATATATTTTTAAGTGAAAGCATGATAAACTAGATTGCATTCAGTTACAAGATGATTAATATGGAAACAACAAAAGAGCTTCAAGATAACTCTTAAGATCTCATTTATGGTAGTCAATTTATGCCCTGAAGAATTGTAAACTCTTGCATACTAATTTACATCACGTTATTATATCTATCTCAAGCATGTGTTATTTATTTTTTACAAATATAATTTTGATTCTTTTTTTTCTATACATGCAAATAAAGCCACAGTTTGTTAAGAGTTTTATGAGGAACTGAAGTTATCCTTGACTTTGAGCATTATTTCTTTAGAGAAAAATGGCTTAGGGTTATTTTTTTGTCACTTTTCCGTTTCACAGGTTTTTGGCTATTAGCTAATATTTTAAACATTAAAATTAAATACTTGGTTCAAGGTAAAAGTATTAGTATTCCAGGCAATCATGCCATTTATAATGAAGTTTTCAAAAATTAAAAAATGAATTTTTGTTTAGTACAGAATAATGTTTACTTGGAGGGGTGAAAGCTTTGGAAAATGTTTGAATCATATGTATTTTGAAAAGAGTTTCTAACATTGTTTTAAAAAGCTGACTATAAAAGTTAAAAAAATTGTTCTTTTCTTTGTTGTTGCTGTTTTGTTTCTGCTACCTTGTTTCAGTTTCTCCAATTATGTAAGAGGACTAGGGCTACACAATGACAAAAGCCCATCATTTAAAATAAAAGTCAGTTGGTTAGTGACCACCATTGAAACAAGAGAATTTGTAAACTAAGTGCTTATTTTGACTTCATATAGACAGAGCCCGAATCTCAAACCACAATCACATAATCATTATGCAAAGAATATATTAACATGAGTTGGAAGAAACAGCTGTCAGAATTTTACACTAAATTATTCAGAAACTCGAATGTTTAATCCGAGAACAAAAGGTACCCAAAAATGTCAGATACCATTACCAGGATAGTACAATGATATTCATCTTTGACAATTCAGAGGCAAAATGTACATTTGAAATCAATTCAAATGTGTTGAGATTTAAAGAAATATTCAGATGCAATGCTGCCCTTTCCTCTCTTGTTTTTTTTTTAGTGAGGCAAACCAATGTAACAATCTGCAAAAATATGTATTATGTTTTTCAAGTTCAGAAGAAGAGCAGTCATATAATAGATACCATTAGTGTAAAAGACACTTATTTGCTCAGATGTGCACTGAACTCTTTGGTGAAATTTCCCAAGAATCTGAGGAAGAGAACGGAGTCACTGAGAACCAGTACAAGGAGGAAGAATGTCTTCCTCAGGACGCCTTCTTGGACTTTTGTATTTTCACAATGTGCCCTATTAACTAATTAAAGGTTAAATGAAGTAAGATAATTTTAAAATTATATTCAGGGCAAACAACAGGTCATCTTGGTAATTCAAACATCATGGGAAATAGCCTCATTCTTCCCAGCCATTAATCTGCAAATTGTTTGGCAAAGTTTCACGTTCCTTACATAGACTTAGGAAAACTCTTCCAAACAAACATAACAAATTTTCCTCACACTAAAAAGCTTCTGAAATTATTCTTATGAAATTCACAAGAAAATGCAATGGATTATCAAAGGGGAGAGAGGAGGAGGGAGGGACAAATGAAGGGTATGGATATGCAGTATTTTCTGCAAAAATACTGAATCACTCTCCTGTACACCTGAAACTAACATACTGTAAATCAACTACACTTCACTTAAAAAAAAAAAAGAAGCTGTAAAAAATGCAGTGGAGATCTTGACTTTATAATTCAGCAAGAGGGTACAAAGTAGAACGTCGTATTGGAACCTGCTGGGTTCAATTACAAGAAGATTTAATTCCTTCTTCATACACAGGTCAATGGGTCCTGAATCTTTTCTTTATTTGCTTAAAATCTGAACCAAAAAATCAAATAAGCAGAAATTGGATAAATGAGATTTATGTGCAAATTCTGCACAAAATGAGATCAGAGCTTTTTTTTAAAGCCGTAACTCAAATTTCAGACTTTTAGCTTGGCCATTTAAAAAATTTTTGATAGACTTTATTATTTAGAAAAGTTCTTCCATTTCTTTTTTCATTTTATTTTTTTATTCACATAACATAAAATTCACCACTTTAACCATCTCAAAGTGCTAAATTGCATGGCATTTGGTACATTTAAAATTTTGTGCAGCTATCACCATTATCTAGTTCCAGAATATTTTTATCATCCCAAAAGGAAACTTATTAAGCAGTTGCTCCCCATTCCTTCTTTCCTCCCACCCCTAGCCCCTGACAACCAGCAATCTGTATTCTGTTTCTATGTATCTGCCTATTCTGGATATTTCATATATCATTTTAAAGTATATAATTCAGTGGTTTTTAATACGTTTCAAAATGTTACACGCCATCACCATTATCTAGTTGCCAGAACATTTTCATCACCTCAAAAGCAAACCTTACGCCCATCACCACCAATACCCCTTCCTCCCAACCCGTTATCTACCAATACGCTTTATATATCTATGGATTTACCTTTCATGAATATTTCATATAAACAGATTCATGCAGTATGTGGTCTTTTGTGCCTGGCTTCTTTCACTTAGCATCATGTAAGGTTCATCCATGTTGTAAAATGTATCAGTATTTCAGTCCTTTTATAGCTGAATAATATTCTATTGCTGCTATAAATATTCATGTATGACTTTTTTGTTTGAGCACGTGTTTTCAATTCTTTTGGGTATATACCTAGAGGTGGAATTGCTGGCTCTTATGGTAATTTATGTTTAGCTTTTTGAAGAACCACTAAACTGTTTTCCACTGTGGCTGCACCATTTTATATTCCCACTATTAATGCATAGGGATTTCAACTTCTCCACATCTTTGCCAACACTTATTTTTCCTCTTTTGGTTATAGCCATCCTACTGGGTATGAAGTGGTATCTCATGGAGGTTTTAATTTGCCTAATGACTAATGATGTAGAGTCTCTCTTCATGTGCCTACTGGTCATTTGAATATGTTCTTTGGAGAAATGTCTGTTCAAACTCTTTGTCCATTTTTGAATTAGGTTGACTTTTTATTGTGGAGTTGTAGGAGTTCTTTATATAGTCTGGATACCAGACCTGTATCAGATATATATGATTTGAAAATATTTTCTCCCATTCTGTGGATTGCTTTTCCCTTTCTTGATAGTGTCCTTTGATGCACAAAAGTTTTAAATTTTCATGGAGCCTATTTTTGTTGTTGTTTCTTGTGCTTTTGAACCATTGCCAAATCCAAGGTTGTAAAGATTTACTCCTATATGTTTTCTTTTAAGAGTTTTATAGTTTTAGCTCTAATATTTAGGTCTTCAATCCATTTTGAGTTAATTTTTATATACAGTGTGAGGTAAGGGTACAATTCATTATTTTGCATGTAAGTACCCAGCCACTTGAAATTTGGACTAATAAAGGTAACACGTATCAACGTGTACTATATTTTATGAGTACTATATTTGATGCTGTAAGGTATCTCTTAGTAGTTAATTTGGAGTATGAGACAAGTTGGAATAACCAGGGAATGAAATATATAAATTAATTCCACATTGGCCCTCTGTAATTTTCACAATATTAGTAAGTGTAAGGAATATTCATAAGCAAATATGTGACTATTACTTCCATTTGCCACAATGAAATTCACATAAGACAGTCACGTTGAAATTGTACATAGCATGTACCTTAAAAGACAATTCTTTGGTATTTAGTTTATTGGAATAATACTAAATTTTAGCAGTGAACTGTTTCTGTGTAAAGAAGTCATGGTGACCTTGTTTATCTGCTCTGTGAAGATTTTTTTTTTTAACACAAACTAGATTTTAAAAATTGGGATAACACATTTCTTTGGTGAAGATATTCATTTTATTTATTTTTAGAGTTCATAGCATACTGGTGATTCATTTATCTATCTCAAAGCTAACTGCCTGCTATACACCTTGTTGAACAAAAGCAATATTAGATATAGAATTTTAAGCAGAGCATTCACTATTATTTAAGATTTTCTTTCCAGTTACCATGACAATATGATCATGGAGCTAAACGAGCTTGGAGGTATTCTAAAAATCTTTCCAGCAGGGAAGATACTATTATTATTTTCTAGTCACATAGTTTACTAGTCAAATAACTAGCAAGTGACAGTGGAAATACTAGAACCAGATTGCCAATCTGATGCATTTTCCTTATTATCACCATATATTTTAAATGACAATAGTACGACTTTTTGTGGAATACCTCTCCCCAGATTCTAAAGTCCTCTTCCCCCAGTAGAAAATGAATTGTGGACATAGAAAAAAACGATCTTAAATTTTGCAAACTCGTTTGAGATGTTCAAGTGCGTGTTCTAACAACAGCAGGTCTGTTGAAATTTCACTAACTCCTCTGTCCCCATGAAAATTTAGTCCAAGTTTAAGTGCTAAGTTAAAGAACTGATTGTTTTATGAGCTAAGAGCCCTTACTCTAGGCAATGATCTCATGAATAATATTGTTTCATGTAACACAATTTCATAATTATACATTTGATAGTAATCAATAGTGTTAATATTTAATGTGATAAGTAATCATTCTGCATTTTAAGTACGTGTGTCATCATCACATGGCACCGAAAATCAAAGGAATGGTGAAAAGACCAACCACACCCTGGGTATTCCCCATCCCTAAGTGGCCCCACAGGCCCCACCCATCCTCACCTTGTTGCAGATTTCCCTCTTATGCTGCCAACAGGGCAGACACGCAGGTAGGGACCGAGACAGGCGCCCTGCTGTAGAAGAGCTCACTGACCATTGCATTTCCCATTAAGTTCCTAGCACCTGAGCATGGTGCTCTAAGATGTGACCGTGAAGCATACACTAAATGCAATATTTACAGATAATAGCTAAAAATGAATCCTCCTCAAACCATTTACCGGGATATCAAACTCTTGTATCACTGTATTACATACAACTCTGATTCCTATTTTTATTTATGGAGAAATGTATCCTCATTATTAAGAGAAAAACCTTAACCTAACTTATTTTCATTGCTTTCATTGTGCCAGTTTTTAAAATAGAGATCAAAATATAGTGTTAATGACTCCATTTCCTGTATACTACGTCTTTCCTTTCATTGCTTCTTGCTTCTGGGACCATTTGTGATAAGAAGAAAGTGGAAAGAATCAAACTAGCCTCTCCTTATCTCAACCCATTTGTTATTACAAATGATGTTCTCCTAAAACAAACTGGGCTCTCAGGCAGGTATTTTAAATGGTTTTTTCTTTTTTTCTTGCCATGTAGTAATCCTATTTGGTGGGAAGGATGTTTCCTTGAACACTTAGAGAAGTGTTCTTCTCTTGGGCTGCAGACAGTTTTATGAGTTTGATCTGATTTTCTCCATTGACTCACCCTCGAGAATACAATTTAGCCAGGCTTATTGTTAGGATAACAGCAAGAGTTCACAAATTTGCCTGCTATGGACAAGTTCACCTCCCTGCTCAGTGCTAAGAATATCCTATAACTTAAAATGCCTGGCACATTCCCCGCAAAACAGAAGACCTTAGAAAAATTTGATTTTCAAGTGTGTGGTCCCACAATCACACTTTAAGTGGGAAAAGACTCCCACCAAAGTTCCAGATCGTGAAAAATACCTTGCACTGGTTTCCAATTTGGAGGACAAAAGTGTATGTCAGAGCCCTGTGATTTATTAGTGTTTTGTCTACTTAGAGCCCTGATTAGAAGCTACATTGAAAGGGTTTGTCACTAAGTCTCCTCTCTGCTTTCCAGAGGTTTGTCCAGGCACTACCAACTCTATTCATTTGGAGCAAGTGATCCCCCTTGATATCTAATCAGAAAAGGACAAAGGGTTTCAATCCTGCATGTACACTGGAAACACCTGAGGCACTTTAAAAAAAAAAAAATATTGATGCCCTGGTCCCAGCTCAGAGATTCTGAGATCACTATTTTAAACCATTCCTCAAGGGATTCTAACAAATAGCCAAGGTTGAGAACCACTGACCTTGGGTTGCTCCCTACTTTTCCTTAATTTCAGCTCAGCTGCCATGGAGGAGAGGAAGCCTGTAACACAGTAAAACTTAGTCCCCAAACCAGCAGCACGAGCATTATTTGGAAACTTGTTAGATGCTAATTCTCAGGCCTTACCCCAATCTATCAGAAACACTGGGAGTAGGACCCAAAAATATGTCTTAAAATGCATTCCATTTGCAATTGGCAGATACAAACTACTGTATATAAAACAGATAAACAACAAGGTCCTATTGTATAACACAGGGATTATATTCAATATCTTGTAATACATCATAATGGAAAATAATATGAAAAATACACACACACACATAAATACCTTTGCTGTATACCAGAAGCTAACACAACATTTAAATCAACTATGCTTCAATAAAAAAATAAGTAAAAATTAAAAATGCCCTCCAGGTGATTCAGATACATGCAGAGGTTTAAGATATCAAAGACATTAAGGATTTTTCAGACTTTTGAAGTGTCACAGCAGAGAGAGACGCAGAGCTTCGAAGCTGTGCCACTTCCCTTCTGGGACTGGAGCTTCAGGAAACAGGCCAATGCTGTTTCTTAATCCCCTGTTTTCTATATTATTGTCCATAAAAATGCCTATCTGAACCCCACATCTGCTCATTCTTTATAGAAGTTTTTGTCACCCTTGTGAGATTATTTTCCCCCATTCAGGTATTTTAATGGACAACATGGTAGGAAGTTAAGTCAAGGGGTTTGGATCCTCATACTCAGGTGCCTTCATTCCTCAGAATTGTCAAGGCAGATTCTTTATGGGAAATTAAACAAGCACAAATGGCTCAACATGGAACAGTCCTTTCTCTAAAAGTCTGAAACTTTGGTAGCTCAGACATGACTTGGCAGTTGGAAACTCAATAAAATAGCATTAGGGCAGGCTAACTGAATCAGTCATTCTTGTGTTTAAAAAAAAAAAGGAAGACAAGGAAGCTGATAGAAAGCTTTTCTTTTAAATCCATGCTTGATCTGTTTGTTTTTTTCTCATCCTTCTTCGGATTCCCTCCCTCAAGGGAATGGAAAGACCTTTTTAAAGGTCAGTGGGAGAGATGGGTGGTTGATGGATGGTCTCAATTTCTTTTAAATGACAATTACTCAAAAAAAATAGGTCTAAAAATAACTTCTTGAAATGTTTTGGAATCAAAAGGAAAAGTTAGTAGATGCTATGGACTGAGTCGTGTCTCCTCCCCTACATTCATATGTGGAAGCCCTAACCCCCAAGGTGACTGTGTTTGGAGACTGGGTCTTTAGGAGGTAATTCAGGTTAAATGAGGTCATAGGTGGGGCCTTAGTTCCTAAGACTGCCGCCTTCTTGGAAGACGAAGGAATCTCTCTCTCTCCCCATCTCTTTAATATTCCCTTCTCTTCTTCCTTTCCTGCCTCCACCACGTAAGGACACAGCAAAAAAGGCAGATAGATGTCTGCAAGCCAAGAAGAGAGTTTTCACCAGAAACTGACCCTGCTGGACATTAATCAGGGACTTCTACCCTCCAGAACTGTGAGAAAATAAGTTTTTGTTATTTAAGCGATGCAGTCTGTGGTAGTCTGTTAAGGCAGCTTGAGTTGGCTAATACATTAGAAAATTATAAAAGAATAACCATGATGCATATGTACAGAGTAGTGGTTCTCATTTTTTAACAAAAAAGGATTTGAAAGCATCCAGTGTTATGGTTGCTTCTTCTATTCAATAATTTTACACTTAATGTACACATTGCCTTCCTCAAAATAATCTCAACAGGCAAAATATCCTGGGTAAGCATGTGGATAGTGAGAAAAGGCATAAAAAGGATTCAAAAGAGCAACAAAGAAAGGAGGAAAATAGGAGCTGTTTAATTTATGTTAAAATTTGAATTCAAAGGTGATATTACTAAAAGGAAACCAGTAAAAATTCCAAGTAAATCTTATTCACAGCTGTGGCTACATTCTGCTTGTCAACTGCTTTCTGATCTACCATCAGTGGAGAATCTTCCTGTAGTTCTAACTGGCATTATCAAAATTGGGACCTGATGCATTGAGGAATACCTCATCCCTTCTACATGAGGCCACACATTATGGTCTACTCTCAGGTTATGAGGGCCACATCAAGTCCACTCAGGAAGCCGTTCCTAGGCAAAGAACAGCCTAGGACTGCTTCTCTGAGCAGGGAACACTGCTGGGGAAATTTACACCAGGAAGAAAAGTGGGGGAGACAGGTAAGTTTACGGACATGACACAAAGAATATTGTTGCTGATCTCTTGAAGAGCCATGTCTAGAACTCAGGCCACCCTAAACCAAGTAATTTTCCAAAATTACAACCAAAAATATAAATTTCATTCAACTATAAAATAAGCTAATATCTTAAAGAAAATAGCATAAACACAATGCCCATTTCTTTATATTAGCATAATTCAAGGTGTATTTCATGAAAAATGTGTTGTGGTAGAGGCTAATAGGAATTTCTTGAAAAAAATTGTGCTGGGAATATTATATATAAATATTATTTAAACAGATATTTTACACTTTTAAGCACATATGAATATATATGTAAAAACTACTAAACATGTATCTATGTGCAGGGCAATTACTAGACACCTGTATTCAACGGCTCTTTTTGTTATATGACAGCTGCCATCTGGAAACAGTACAGCATGTAACCAAATGCCTGAAAACTGCACAAGCTTAAGATGTTTGATCTGAATATTAATTCATAAACAACACTAACCAAGAATCCTTTGCTTTGTAAGGTATCTATATGGTTACCTTCGGTAGATGTGCTTTTTTCTTCTTCTTCAAATTACAGCATATAGTTGGAATATTATTTGATATTTCTTGGCCCTTCACCTCACTGCACATACGCATGATAGCTCTGCAGCTACTATTGGTGTCTTCTTGATTCATTATAACTTATAAAATGCTCCCTGGTCAAATATCCTAGGGAAATGTCCTCTGTGATTCTTCTAGCTTAGAGGAAGAGGAAGAGGAAGAAAGGGAGATTGTTACAAATAGCACATAGAGGCACATTAAGTACTCTGATAAAGAATGTAAAGAGAACAATATCTCCATGACATTTGTGCATCTGCTTCATACCCAGGAAACAGGACTCAGCCATCGCCACAGCTTCACAGCCACTGCCATTGTTATTGGGGGGGAATGGCTTGCCAACACTCAATTCTTGTCTTCCAAGAAGGTGCATGGCTACCTGCTCCCATCCTCCTTTTGTGCCTGCTGTCACCACTCCGCTACCTCTAGCACCCCTCCTTCCTCCTCATTAAGAGTGAAGCAAGCTGGAGCTACACGGGGTGCAATCACGGCAGAAGAGAGAAAGTCAGTACAAAAAAGCACAGCAGCTGTCATTCCCTTGAGCCAGAAGTCGGCTTGGGTGGAAAACAGTGAAGCAATAAATGATGTCTTAAGGGAGGACAAAACTGATGACAAGGGGTATGCAGCCTGAATACAAATGTAAAAAAGTTAAAAATTCAAATTCTTAAAAAGAAATGGAGTCTGCTGGGGAATTATAAAAGCATACGATGTTGGTTAATAAAATGATATCGCAGAGCAAAACAAATGCACATCCTTAAGGAATGGGGTGCTTGTGCAAGACCTCAGATTTAGGAGGGAAATTTGAAAACATTCTGTCCTGAAAATGGAAGGTAGTTGTTTTCAGAGAAACAACTAAATTTACTGTTGAGATAGTCCTTAATTCTGAGACTATAACCCAAGTAGACTCCTCAGGCGAACAAAGTAAGTTTTCACCATTCTAGGGGAAACTGTGAAGTCATCATTAACCGAAAAGCAGGTGATTTATACTGAATGTGTGTTATTTGACTGGGTTAATTGTTCTTCCTCATTATGCTGTAAGCCCCACATTGGTGAGAGCCAGAGTGTCTGTCTGACTCACCCTGCTCCCATCAGCCCATACAGCATGGGGACCAGCACACAGTTGGCCCTCACATATGGTGGATGGATAAATACATGAAGAAAGCATAAACCACTGGTGCTATGAACATAACTTCTAAGGTGGGAGGGCAGAACTAACCCATCAACAGTGCTGGTTATGGAATTGTTAATTCCCATTAGAGATGTATTCACTATGAAGGATTTTCATCTATGTTAAAACATGAAACAGATGTTTAGAATATATCTAGTACAGCATTTCTCTAAGAGATTAAATTTTAAGTTATCTTTGACTGTTTCTCCCTTAAGTTCAGGACTAATTACTCATACTTCTATTGTATGGTAGCATCTGTTAAAGGTCACTTCAGTTGTTTCCTCACAATAAACTCTTTTATTCCCTTTTACTAGACTCAGAAAACTGTATGGGCTGGTTGCAAAGTGAAAGGGCACTTTGTCATTAAATTTTGACATGTACATTTTTGTACTTTTTTGGCACTTTGTAATTAAATTTTGGTTTAATAAGTTAGGGCAGGTGACAACAGAAGCAATATAAGTGAATACAAATAAATATCTTCTTTTACCATCTTACCATGATTTCTAAGAATATCTTTCAGCAGACGTCATTTTTACGCTCACCTAGGTGATTTTACTTTTCAAAATAAAAATTTCAGAGGTTGAAGTTAGGCTATTTTCTTATGCAAATTTCTCTGACTTCTAGCATACCAGGAGAGTGGATCAGATTCCAGCTTGGCCACTTTCTAACCTGGAACATGACATTTAACCATTAAGCCTCAGTTTTCTCATCTGTCAAATGCAGGCTAAAAAAATATCTATTTTTTAAAGAGGTATTTTGGAATTAAATGATATGATGCATATAAAATAGGTACAGGGCGCTGACATCTTGAATGTGCTCAGTGAGCATTAGGTGTTCCTGATGACAAAGGCCACCTTCCCACTGCCTAGATCCGGCCACTCACACAGTGCCAGGTGCAGTTCTAAATAACCGACAAATTTAACTCATTAAATCCTCCCATCACTCCTGTCAAGTAGATTCTAGTATTATCCCCCATTTACATAAGAGGAAACTGGGGCACAGAAAGATTGAATAACTTGCCCAGACTCACACAGCTAGTAAATTGCAGAACTGGAATTTGGATCCAGGCAGTCAAGCTCAAGAAAGCATGCTCTTTATAATTGCACATTAGCCATTCATGTGGCACTGTTAAGACCAGATCACTCTTCCATAGACAGAAGAAATATACCTGCTCTATTGGCTTAAATCAATATGCATGGTAGGCGTCTAATGAAATTATAGCTGTTACCTATACAAGAGAGATAAAAGAAATGGCTCAGTTTCAGAAAAGGTGTCTGCATCTGCCTTTTTGCTTGTGAATAGCCATTGATTCATTTTTTATTCTGTCATATTCAATATGCACATTTCCATGTAATTATTTAAATTCAGTGGACTTACAATCTTCTTTAAATCTATATCTGCCATTTGATTGTTTACACGGGATGTTCTCTGAATGTAATTCAGGTTATTTTCATTTAAGTATCTAGCTCGGCTTGATACTGAATGTTAGGGAAATTTGTTATTTTCCTGATAGCTTAACATGATTTAAACCATGGAGTTTCCTTCACAGGGTGAAATGTATAATCAATGATTGCATTGTCAAGAGAGGAAGAGGGACTACGGAGACATGTTTATACAGAAAATGCTTAAATAGGAAAAAAGAGGGAAAATATATAACCTACTGTGCTACCATACTTCAGTTTCTTAAAGAAGTAGAATTGGGATGGAGGTGAACTGACACCCTTTTATGCAGTATTAGCAAGAAAGAACTGAAAGTATTAGCGATCCTCTTCTGGGTACTTACTGTGCCAAAGTCTTATAATTATTATTAAGTTTTAGATAGGTTTGAAATGCAAATTTTGGGTACTGGGGTCAGGCTGCAATCCCGTCAGATGCTCACATACTTTAACTGAAGGGGAAATGAGATCATGAGAATTCACATTGTATGGTGACAATGGGGGTACCACTGAAATACAGGTACAGACATAGTCTCTAAAGTAACCCATGTATTAAGATTGTATATTATATTCGCCCAAAACACAGACTTTGGAAGAGGAAAGACATTACTAATTCAGCAAACACTTTTTAAACAACTGTTATGTATCCGACACATTTTGTACTGCAGCTACAAAAGACTAGACCGTGTTTTCAAAGTTCTTACAGAAAAATGTAAAGACAGGCCCGTGAACAGAAAATCAGTACATACCACCAGAGGTGCAGGCTGGCAGAAAGTCTGCATGGCTTTCCGCTGAGACTTAAAGAGGTTCTGGAACCAGAAAAAGGTAAAGCCATTGAAGGGCTCGTGGTAATGAGCTGTGCTAAGTTTGGATTTTTATCCTGAAGATTCTGTGATGCCATGTAAGAATTTTAAAGACGGGAAATCGCTTAATCGGACATACATTTCAATACAATTAGTTTGTCTTTGGGCTACAGCAGGGAAGAATGTGGGTTAGATGGGAGGATGTTGGCAGCTTGAAGTGCTTGCTGTTAAGAGGGTCTGCAATGAATAATCAAGGCAAAACATGAGGAATGGCTGAACTTGGGCAGTGCCAGAGAAATGGACAGAAAGAGGCTGATTACAGAAATATCTAGGAGGCACAATCAGGACTGGGGGGTGGATGAGATGCGAAAGATGAAAAAGAAGACTTACACAACTGGGTAGATTTGAGGATACAGGGATAAAGGAAATGAAGCAAATTGGGGGTGGGTAGGATTAATTCTGTTCAGAACATCTGAGTTTGAAGAATCCGTGAGACAACCAACAAAATGCTCAGCCAGTAACAACTGGTCTGGAGCTCAGTAAAGAAATACAAAGGAGAGAGCAAGCTTTGGAAGCCATTGATTCATTTAGGCTACAATTGCAGCCAAGAGACCACAGAAGATTGCATAGTGAAGATCAGTAGCATGAGAAGTATGTCAAGAACTCAGTGAGCCCCACGGGACACTAATATTTAAAAGACAGGAAAGAAAAGGCTGAGAAATGTTAATGAAGAAACAGCACAAGAAATCAGAAGGAAACCAAATGCACATGTTGCCAAGAAACTCTTCCCCACTTGGCTTCCTGGAAGAAAGGGGTGATTAATCGACATTGGCGAATCCTACAGCATTTTAAGGGATTCAAAGAATTCAATTTTCTTCCCTACGATTACTAAATACACAAAGCATAGGAGTCTTGGATGCATCCTCTTGCTTTTCCTATATAGAGTGGCTCCAAAAAAGTGCCCTTCTTTCCTCCAGATGGTAGACTTGGATTGTAGCATGGGTCTCACTGGGCAACACTGTTACCATAATAATGGCTACTCTGTACACCCAGGCCTAATAGAAATATGGAGACAGAGATTTTGGAAGAAGAGAGAGATGGCTTATACTTTTCTTTGCCAGGCAAAAAGAAGACACAGCAGGCTAGCTCCTCAAGAACTGTGCCCCCGCCCTGTCCTTGGGAGTCGGGGAAGATTTTATATGTGAGGCTCACAGTCTGGGTAAATGATAAAAGTCCAGGTGGTGGGGATCTTGCACTTTTTTTCTCTTTGCATTATTTCAAAATAGTCATAGTTGGTGTCAAGCTGCCCGGTAATTGGGGTCCGACAGTCTATTAATTGTCGATTTACTTCCAATTTATCAGCTAGAGACTTTCTTTCTGAAATGCAAAACAAACTACAGAGGGTGATTTGTTACAATAAGGAATGCAGCTTCCAAGTTGTTAAGGTAGGGAGTGAGAGGCAGGATGTAACTCACACAGAGTTAAGAGTGATAGGTGCCAGCATGTGACTTGTATAGTATCAGGGAGTTTGTGAAGTAAAAATCTAGTTACTAGAGATCAGTGATAGCTAAAGTAAAACAAGGAATGCTTAACTCTTTCAGGCCAGGTTGTCTTTCTCCTCTAGCCTGTTCAAGTTCTCTTTGTTTTCCTTGCTCTCAAGAGGAAAAAGAACAATCATTTCTATCTGCATTGCAACAACATGACACGATGAGGAAGATTCTTGCACCAGTGAGAGATGCAACCTTGCCTGAGAGCCAGACAAGGTTGGCTTCCCCTCCTACAGCTGTCCTCTCCATCCTTCTTCCACATAGGAAGGGCCAGAATCCAGAGAAAGGTGAAAATGCCTGTCCTCATTTCCCCAGCTTTTCCTCAGCTAGGGATAGATTATGATCCAATGATGGCCAATAAACATATAGGAAAGTGAGGAGAGGGGCCTTTCACAAGAGATTTTCCCTTGTGAAGAGCAGAAGGTACGTGTGTGAGTCTCCCCTTGATGCAACTTACCACTCTGATCCTTTGAACCCTGTCCTTTTGCCTGACTTGGAAGACAATTTCATGAGGACATGATGCTGGGAGCTTCTGCAGTCACCTTGTGTCCATCTGTACCAATATCACTGACATATTGAGGACAGCAGAGCTTACAGACTGAAGGAAACCAGGTCCTGGATAACACTAATGAATGCCTAAAACAGACTAGAAATCCCTCACCTCTGGACTTCTTGTTATGTGAAAAAATAATCAACCCACATAGTTTAGGTCAATTTAGTCAGATATTCTATTACATACAGCATTCTAACTGATATACTCTATATACTCATGGGCCTCGATAGTGTTATTTAGACATAAATGGAATAAACCTACTTTCTCTGAATGATATAAGGTTACTTCTGAAAAAAAGACTGTGCAAAAAGTGTCTAACAAATATGATTCTTTAATGTATTTTCCTACTATAATGAAAACGCCTATTTTGACAAAGGTAGCTGAAGCATACAACCTGAAGTACCCATCACACTCATAAGAAGCTTAAGATGAATGGTTCCGGGAAAATCTGGGAAAGAGTTGAGATGAAATTCAACAAATGCTGAGCTTCTACAAAGAACAGAACAGTATGTCAGAAGAACAGATTAGGATTTGCAAATTCCCCCCACCATGCCTCAACTTGAGGTTTTTATTTGTGTTTTTAAAATGTCCCGACACAATGCCTTGCACTGATTAGCAGTATGCATTTCTATGCCAGTGCCCTTGTAGATCACAGCAAATGAAACCATCGGGTCAGGATTAAAACGACCATAGAAAGAACTCAAGCAGAGGCACATTATTAGAGATAAAGCCTTTCTCCAGCAGGTCTCCTTCAGGTAAACACTGCATGAAACAGGCAGGGTCTCGTCCACCTTGCCACATGGCTAGACTCTCTCAGAGCAATGGGAGGTATCTGCAGCTGCTAAGCGTGCCTAGGAATGTTGCTTTTCACTCCTAAGAATTCCCTTTATTCCTCTGACCTGCAAGGTTGGCAAGGAGGGACCCGTGGGTGCAGAAAGCATTGGTGAATATTACCGGTTGGTGAAATAAACAAGGAAGTTCTCATGGAAGATGTTAACCTGAGCTTTTTTCCATATCAAAGACTTAATCTAAACATATTCTTGTGATGATTGCTGTGAATTTTCTAAAGCAACTAGGATGGTCCCCTACAGATGTGGTGTAAAACAGAATCCCTTGAGTGTATTCTAACACAGAAAGCCTTCCCTTGCTCTCCTCTGGCCCCAACATAATCCAGCTCTCCAAGCCACTAGGTAAATATTGCATGCCTAAAATCTTTCCAGTGACTTTAGCCAAGTCATCTAGGCTTAGTGACTTTACCCAAGTCATTTAGGCTTTTCCTGAATGTCTGAGGTAACACATCGATTATACTGAAATGTTTCTTTTGTTCAAGAATTATCTGTTTCCATTTGGTTCCTGATATTCACAAAATGCAACAATAACTGTAGCGCCTCTGGGACAAGATAAGGGTACCCAGGAGATGGCAACGTGCTTATGACCAGTGGAAACACGGGTGCACAAATAGACCCTCTGGCTGCTAGCAAATAACAGCTGCTGTGTTTTTCTTCCAAATAAGATGTTCCTTGTTGGCTCTGACTGTAAGAAATAAGCGGTGTCTCTAATCACAGGTATTGTTACCTGCTAGGCAAATTGAGAATTGAACAAAAAGATTCCCCAATGGTGAATGTATTTCCGGATTCTGAGGGAAAAGGGAGCCCTTTTGAAAAGTGTGGGGATTCAAAATTATAAGCTTAATAGAATGCTCTTTCAAAGCCAAAATGACAATTCTGTATCAATCCACAGGCAGAGCTGAAAGCCAGTGATAATTTTTTTTAACAAAGTCTGATCAGAGAATTAGTAGCGCTGGGACTTAGGATAGGCTGCCTCCAAATACGCCAAAGTAGCATATTGTTTATTTTGAATTAAAGTTACTGAAGTAACAGTCAATGCAAGAAGGATACTCTGACTATCCTCTGTCTCCCTGAAAGCAGGAAATAAATGTCCTGTGCAAAAGGTACCCTCCCTGTACCAGGAGGGTAGAAGGCATCCTTGTCACTAGCGATAGAGAACCTAGTGTCAAGAAGGCTGTATAAACAAATCTTGCTACTTCTTCACCGATTTACCACCCCAAGCCCAAACTTCTTTGGCTTGTCAGTTCTTCACAAATGTGTCTTTTTTGTTGTTGTTGTTGTTTTGTCTAAAAGATATAAAAGCTGTCTGCTTTGGTCACTTCTCTGAGCCTCTTAACTTCTGGTTTCCCAGACGTACAAAATTAAAATCTGATTTTCTCCTGTACAACTGGCATGTGTCAATTTAGTGTCAATTTAATTATTAGACCAGCCAGAAGAATCTAGAAGAATAGAGAATATTATTTCTCCTCAACAGTAGGGTTAGCATTGTATCAAGGAAACCAGAACACTACCATTTCAAAGACAATCTCTACAAAGCAGTAGCTGGAAGAACAAAACTTCAAAGCATCCTTTGATGCCGGGTGCCGAAAGATTCCCCAAGGTCCTCCATCTTAATGAACACTTTAGTGAAAAACAATCATTATTCTGATGGTAGCAACTTCTCAAGCTTCCTTCATCCAGGTCACTGGGTCAAGAAAAGACTTCCCTCATGTAGCTTTGAAACTGTATATTTAATCCTTTGATTCAACTGTCTTGACAACATCTTTGGTTATTTCTTGAGAGTACATTGGAATAACCAAGGTGCTGTTGTTGGTTATTTTCAGTAAGTCCTGATTAACTGGAGAGATTCTGTTTGTAATTTCTCTTTTTAACATGGGTGTACTGACTTGCTGGAAGTCTACAGCTGTTGCTATGCCCAGGCAAAGCAAGGCTCTAACCAAATGATGTAGATGGTATGGTACTGAAAGTCTTTATGTCTTCCACTTAGGTGTTGCTAAAATAGCCACCTGTAGCAATACTTACTTTAACTTGGAGTAAGGTAGTGTTTGTGGAAGGTTCCTTTTTAAACACAAATGTATTATCTTAGGTTATAATTAGTGTTTTGACCCATTTGTAGTCATTAAAAATGTGCTTATTTCATAAGCAAAGAGTCCTGAGAATGATGACAGATACATTTTGAGGAAGGATGAAGGCAGAAGAGGTGAAATTTTAGAGTATGAGCAGGGCATGATGATGGATGTTAGGGACTGAATTGTGTCCTACAAAATTCATGTGTTGAAGCTCTATCCCTCAATGTGACTGTAATTGGAGAGGGGGCCTTTCTGGGGACTAATTAAGATTAAATGAGGTCCTACGGGTGGGGCCCTAATATGATGGGAATGATCCTTACGTGAAGAGGAAACGACGACAGAGTGCTCTCTCTCCTTCCCTCCCTGGAAAGGGAGATGTGAGGAAAGGCCGTGTGAGAACACAGGGAGAAAGTGGCCATCTGCAAGCCAGGAAGAGGTCTCACTAGAAACCAACCCTGCAGCACCTGGATCCTGGATGGGCAGCATCCAGAACTGTGAGAAAATAAACGTTGTTTAAGCCACTCAGCCTGTGGCATCTTGTTACAGCAGCTCAATCAGACTAACCCTATGGGAAAACCCGAGAACCCGGAAAACACAAGCACGTCCCTAGCTTCAGAGAACAGGAAATGGAAAGACAGAGAAAGGCCAAGAAATGAGGTGAACAGTCAAGAAAAAGGCAAAATTTCCCAATGTTATACCTTGGCTTTAGTGATAGATGAATCTATAGTCTTATTCTTGGGTTGAAATATGCACTACAAGTAAATCATAGGTATTTAGAACATTCCAAATTTCAGATCAATATGCTATTTCAAAATGAATTTAATAGTATCTACATAAGAAAAAATTCCAAAGGTATCTTTAGTCCAAATATTTGGACAAAATTCTAAAGGTAGGGGCACCAAATCCTAGATAAAATTAATTATGAATGACACTTAAAACTAATTTCATCCAACAGGGAGGATCCAAAAACTGTTTCTTCATAGCTTAGAGCTCAAGGCGAACTATGAGATTGGCTCAACCCTCTTATTTAGTATGTTTACACACTTGTTAGACTTTATTTAACTTACTGAAAATAATGCTTTAAAATCACTGTTAATTATTGTTTACATAAGTATTAATATAATATTATAGTACATACAAAAGGGTAAGGTTAAAATGATTCATTTCTTCTGGAAAAGATGAAAACTCGAATTCGAAAAGATACATGAATGCATGCCCCCCAATGTTCACAGCAGCATTGTTTGCAATAGCCAAGACACAGACGTGGCCTAAATGTCCATCAACAGAGGAATAGATAAAGAAGATGCGGCACATACATACAATGGAATATTACTCAGCCATAAAAAAGAACAAAATAATGCCATTTGCAGCAACATGGTTGGACCTAGAGATTATCATACTAAGTGAAGTCAAAAAGAGAAAGAAACATCATATAATATCACTTATACGTGGAATCCAAGAAAATGATACAAAGAACTTATTTACAAAACAGAAATAGACTCACAGACATAGAAAACAAACTTGTGATTACCAAAGGGGAAAGAGAGGGGGAGGGGTAAATTAGGAGTTTGGGATTAACAGATAAACACTACTATGTATAAAATAAATAGCAAAGACTATAGCACAGGGAAGTATATTCAATATCTTGTAATAACCTATAACGGAAAGAATCTGAAAAAGAAATATATATTTATATGTATAAATATATTCATGAATCACTTTGCGGAACACCTGAAACTAACACAATTGTAAATCAACTATATTTCCATTAAAAAACGTAAAAAATAAAATGATTTCTAATCTATCAATTTCTCTTCACTCGAATCAAAAGGATTCTCCAATTTTAAGGTAAAGTTTAAAATGATTCAAGTATCAGTCTAGTGAATAACATAAACAGACATAATCACTGACAGATATAGATATTTCCAGGTAAAACATTCTGTGAAGTCCTTTTAGCAGGTTTCATTGTCCAAACTACTGAGAAGCTTTTCTTCGCTTCTTGAGTGCTTCCTTGTACTAACCACTCCAGATGCTGAGAAAACCATGAGGGTTGATCTCTGACTTCAAGTTGCTTTGCAACTAACCCACAGTATGTGTGCTGCAGTTAGAGCACAGCTAAGTCTGTTTCCTCTTACAGCGAATCTCTACAAGGAGAAGTGTTAAGAGCTCACTCCCAAGACTTTTCTTTTCTGGGAAAATAATGACAATTCTTGTTCTGTTTGGTTTTGATGTTTTTTTAATGATAAGGATTAGCGATATTTATTTTACATGCTGGTGAACTAATCAGTTTTTGAGTCCATTTATATATTTATATAATATATATATCATCAGGACTGACTCAAGTCATGATAGCCCGAAGCATTTATGAATGTGTACTATTGAATTTTCGTGGGCTTCCTAGGTGGTGCAGTGGTTAAGAATCTGCCTGCCAATGCAGAGGTCACGGGTTCGATCCCAGCTCCAGGAAGATCCCACGTGCCGCGGAGCAACTAAGCCCGTGTGCCAAAAAAAAAAAAAAACCTATTGAATTTTTGTTTCCCTCTTCTGTGCCAAAGACATGTTAAGAAAGCCTGCGTGTGTTTAATCTATCTTTGCAAATAGGTATGCACGCTACAGGAAAAATATTTTTGAAATATTATCAATGTTTCTTTCCCCCTAGCCAGCCAGGGTAACTCACAGTCTTGAGGAGAACTGGAATCTTTTGAACAAGAATGCACACAACGTGAGTCAGTTACAGCTTTTGGTTTACAACATAGCATCCTGAGGTACAAAGTTTGGCCCTGGTACTGAAAAAACAAGCTTTGTGGAAAGGAAAAGTGGGGTTTCTAAATAACAAAAACTTCCTTTGATGAATCAAGAGTCGAGATTAATTAACGAGCCAGAAACTCCTCTTCCCACTGGATCTTCAGGTGAACTCTCATGGGATGCCCTGTGCCAACGCAGGGCAATCATTCAGTGGTAGGATGGAAATGATGGTGTGGCATCTTCAGGCAGGGCAGTAACTGGAAACAGTTCCTCATGGCCTGGATGGTGTAGAAAAGGTAACCAACTTCCTCTGTCTCTTACCATGTTAAACTCAGAAGAAAGTTGAAGGTCCTGGCTTCACAGGACAGGCTTCAAACAGCACAGTTTGTCAAGAGGTCTCCTCCACAAAGGGTGTGCTAAGAACCGAGAAGGGTCCAAGATTTTACCTTACTTGCAAGCCAATAAGCTAGGTGGCCACTATTTCATAGATACCAGAAGAATAATGCAGACTCCTTGGACAGAGCTGAAGCACACTTTATGAGTCACAGTAATAGCAGTAACCCAAGTTTCAGCATTTCTCATGCTGGCTCTCCAAGCCCAAGTCCCACAGGGCAACACAATTGCACACAGATTAAGGAAGCCAGCTCTTTCAGAATGGGTGGTCAACCTGCCTGCTCTCTGCTCTGAGGGAGACAGTATCTCTATCTTCTGAGGCCATTCAGTACACAAATACTCTGGAACTGATAGCCCAGCACCAAGGTTATCAGTGCCTTGCTCACAAGATGCGCACAAATGCCAGAGGCCCATGGAGAATTATCTCCCAACGGGCGAAGTGAGGCATGAGCTGGGTGAGGTAGTGATCGTCGACCAAGCCAGGAATCACCTGGGAGTCACGGTCAGACCAAAGGGGTCTGCAGAGTTGCTGAGAACTGAGGTGGGGCCTGGTTTAAATCCCCAGTACAGGGACTTCCCTGGCAGTCCAGTGGTTGGGGCTTTGCCTTCCAATGCAGGGGGTGCGGGTTTGACCCCTGGTCGGGGAGCTAGGATCCCGCGTGCCTCACGGCCAAAAGACCAAAACATAAAACAGAAGCAATGTTGTGACAAATTCAATAAAGACTTTAAAAATGGTCATCAAAAAAAAAAATCTTAAAAAAAATAAATCCCCAGAACAGTCACCATCCACTGCCCATGCTTTAAGAGCAGAGCACAGGACACAGCTGCCTGATCGGTGAGGTCAGAGGCCTGTGTGCAGAGACAAGCAGGATAAGAAAGCTCCCCTGGAGGAGAGCCTTCATTTCCACCAAGGCCGTGAAGGTAACTTCAACCTCCCTGAACCAGGATGACATCCTGAGAAGGAGGGAAAAGAGAGGAAAGAAACTTATCTGGCAAAGAATTAAACTCTGAATGACCTATTTATTCAAATGATACTGAATTAATCAGAAAGAGACTGTCTTAAGTGGAAGAACTGAGTTACCTTTCATAGGCATGTTTAATTCTACTGCTGGACACCCCCACTCCTGCTTCAATATAAATAAAGGCTCCTGAGCAGGATGAGATCAGTCACAGGTAGACAGTAACTATCAGTATTTCTTGCCTGAATATAGTGTGTAAACTTCAACCCAACACATATGTGTTAAGTTTGTACTTCATAATCTAGTATGTCACAATGATGGGATATTTTCATCCCATCACTAAAATTTTAAAGAGTACTTTTAGGAGCTCTATTATATGAAGCAATATTTTTATATATTTATAAATTCCAAAGATATTGCAGACAAAAAAAGACAAAAAGTAGGTCCTTTGGAGAGTTTAGTTGAATTCATGGGTGATTCCACACATGGACCAAGGGAAGCTGGAATTTTTTTCAGCTACAACCATAACCTTTCGAAGTTAATGTCACGGTACACAAACATGTCCTTTCACAAAATGTGCCTTGGAGCCGCTGTCAGAGGCATAATCATAGCTTAGCCAATTATTAATCTGATCAC
Organism: Hippopotamus amphibius kiboko; assembly: GCF_030028045.1. Classification (NCBI taxonomy): domain Eukaryota; kingdom Metazoa; phylum Chordata; class Mammalia; order Artiodactyla; family Hippopotamidae; genus Hippopotamus; species Hippopotamus amphibius. Next base: position 99,953,901 of record NC_080196.1, read on the forward strand.
ATCTTCTAGTCTCTACGGATTCCAATATCCAGTGGGTTAATAGCTGTCTGGCTCTTCTCTGACCTTTCCTTAAAATTTCCCATTTCCTTAGTTAAAGCCAATACCTCAGACTCTATAACGAGCCTACAATTTCCAATTATTACCTTGAGGTTTCTACACGCAGCCTTCTTATTAATGTATATCAGTGTCAACTGGTGTATTGTAAAGTATCTTGGCACAGAAAGCCAAATACCTGAGACCAAAGTCTCATTTTGCCACTTGCTAGCTTTGTGATTTTACACAAATGACAACTTCATATCCCTAAACTTCCTCATCTTTAAAGCTGGGAAGATGTTATCACTAAAACTGACGTCATATTGGTCAGAATTATTGAAACTCAGATTGATTCATGTAAATTTAGTCGTTTTGTATGAATATAAATTTCTACCCTAAATTTTCCGTGGAAGAGAAGTAAACTGTCACTCAGAGCCAAAACCAACTAGAGAAAATCTAAGTAAATGGCATTTCTTATCTCTAAGATAAATGGCTCTTTACGTAAATGAAACAATGAATGGTTGTTTGGGGTTTAAAGAGAAAAGGTAAAAATGAGCAATCTAAAAGGCAAAGAAATAATGACAAGGAAAATTGATGCACTACAATAAGGAGGATTTGGAGCTTCTTCCAACAGCTTCAGAGAGAGACATGAGGGGATGGAGGGAAGAGGGAGGAAAAAAAGGAAGAACCCAGCAAGATGTCCAGAAACTGGGCCTCGGCCTATCAAGATGGTTTGGGAAAATGACCAAATGACTTCATTACTTGCACATCTACTTATTATTCAACTGTAACTTATTTGTTGCCTAATGCTCTGTGTCTACATCATCCACCTTAACCCTAAGTTTTATTAAAAACCTCTATAGAGTTTAGTGTGTGTGATCTTTTGGATGATGGAAGAATCTGGGTGATGGCCAATGCCTGCTGGTACTAAAAAGGAAACTTCTGCAATAGACAAGACCTCAGGCAAAGGGAAAGCATGGCCAGGTTTTAATGAAGAAGGAAAGGTAGGGATAAATTAGGAGCTTGGGTTTAACAGACACACACTACTATATATAAGTAGATAAACAATAAGGTCCTAGTGTATAGCACAGGGAAATATATTCAATACCTTATAATAACCTATAATGGAAAAGAATCTGAAAAAGAATCTATCTATAACATATCTGAATCACTTTGCTGGACCAGAAACTAACACAACATTGTAAATCAATTATACATCACTTAAAAAAAAAGAAAAAAGAAGAGAAATAAAGAAAAAAGAAAAGAAAAGGTAACACTCAAGACTTTGGGAAAAGACCCTGGATTTCTGCTTTCTGTAAAATGAGAGCTGAGTCATTTTATTTAAACCAAAAGGACAAAGTGATGGAATAGCCTGGCAGTTAACATCTGGTTTTCCTCAATATTACCACAAAACAGCATGGAAATTCCTAAGAAAAAGGTAGAAAAAATAATATACCAAAAATCATATATTTTGCCAGCATTTCTAATCTATAGCCCCCTCCCAAATTCAGAGTTAAAAATTTCAATTTTTATAAATGTCCAAGTTTACATAATTATCATATATAAATAATTTTCCCAAATAGTTCATTTCACCAAAATTGGAAGTAGTTGACTTCTAAGCTATGGGAATATCATATCATAAATATTAAATAGTTTTTTTCCATGGAAAATGCTGACTCCAAGAAAAATAAGACATTGATTCATTTTCATTCTTTGTCTATTTTTCATCTTATTTTGCAGAGTAATCACTTGCTGAGTGGCAGTAATGAAGCTGTGCTTCTGGGACAAGATTCATTGAATGCCTTTGGGAGGATAGGCAGCTGAGAAAGAGTTCTGATGACCATGCTTGGTGAGTCTTTTATTTTTTCCTTACTGTTGCTATAGTAACTAAAGAAGATGAAATGAGATAAAATCTTTGATGCTTCTTTGCAAAGCATTTCTTAAACTTTTAAGTTGTATAATTTGCCTTGAAGTTACCTTAAGAAATCTCTTATTTTAGGCTTGAGATTTTATGATTCCTGCATCTTCACATTTCTATGAACATGTCATCTAAAAGAGGGAAAAGTGCTCACATGATCCTAAAAGTCCCAAGATAGGAAGAAGGAAGTCATTACCATATAGAAAAAAAAAAGGAAAAAGGAAAAAATGGAAAAGTGGTATACTCCATGTGTGTAGTTCCATTCAGAACCCAATATAGGACAAACTCTCTATATTTTATAAAATCAGAGCATCAGTACTCCTCACCCTCCTGAACTAAAAGTAAGATTAAATCAATTATAGACAGTAAAGATGCATAATTTCTCCCATACTTCTAAGTGCTTTTATAGAATTTTGACCATGCTGTGTCCCTTGCAATCACTATGCTGATTCATTGACCTCCAAAAATTTGATCTTAGTTTTTCCCTCACATCCCTGGATAATAAAACTTCAATAGGACTCAACATGTGTCAATATTCATTCTAAGTGATTTATATATATTAACTAATTTAGTACTTGTAACACTCAAGAATGGATTCTAAAAGGTGAAATACTTACATATAAGGCTGGAAATTAGATTTTTAACTTGAAGATAAATTTGAGGTGAGTAAGATCAACCTCCCAAGTAATATCACAACACATTTTTACAGATGAGGATACTAAGGCAATGAAGGGCTATGTGACTCGCCAAGTTGTTTTAATCAAGGTAATACTGGCCATTGTAAAAAGTTAATTCCAAAAGGTGTAAAGGCTCAAACAGTAAAAGTTTATTTCTTGCTCACAGGAAGTTCAAAGCAGGTTTTTGATTGGTTGGAGCTTTCTTCCAAGAGTTGATACAGGGACCCAGACTCCTTCCACCAGGTGGCTCTGACACCAGCACTGACTTTCAGGGTTGCAGTGTGTGTTAATTTCCTGTTGTTGCTATAACAAATTGCCATGGACTTTGTGGCTTAAAACAACATGAATAGATTATCTTACAGATCTGCAGATCAGATATCAGACATGGGTCTCCTTGAGCTACACTCAAGATATTGCAGGTTTGCATTCCACTCTGGAGGCTCCAGGGGAGAGTTTGTTTCCTTGCCCTTTCCAGGTTTTAGATATCACCTTCTTTTCTTGGTTTATGGCCCCCTCACATTTTCAAAGATAACAATATCAGGCTAAGACCTTCACATGCTGCCACCTCTCTGGTTCTCTCTCTTCTGCCTCCCTCTTCTGCTTTTAAGGACTCAGTGACTACATTGAGCCCACTCAGATAAGCCAGGATAATCCCCCTATTTTAAAGTCAGCTGATTAGCCTTAATTCCATCTGCAACATTTTGCCATGTAATCTAACATACTCCTAGGTTCTGGGGATTAGGACACAGACTTCTTTGGCAAGGTCACTATTCTGCCTACCATACAGTGTTTGTCTTCATGAACTGGCAAAAGGGGAAAGAACACGGGGAGTCAGACATAGTAGTTTTTACAGGCCAGTTCTGGAAGTGGTGTACCTCACTTCTGTTCACATGCTATTGGCTAGAACTCAGTTATGTAGTCACTTTTATGCAGTCTGCCAGTGTGTCCCTGAATAAGAGGAAACAGTCAAGAGGTGGCACAGCTAGCATCTAATTCTGGGAGTCTGGCTCCACAGAGTTCCAACTCTTGCTCACAGTGCATAGAAACTTCTGCCTCGACTCCTTTTGCCCCTCTTCCAAATCTTAAATACATACAGATTTCATCTAGTAAACGTCAAGAAACTTACTCATCTCTTCTCAACCTCAAGCAAAGGACAATGGGCTATCTTAAGAATAGATATGGGTGTCTTGTTAAGAATCTCTGATTAATAAAACGGTGATTAAATTTAAGCTTTTGGGTTGTACTTGATAACTTATTTTATAACCTTTTTTTTTTTTTTTTTTTTTGCAGAAAGGCAGGAAATTAAATTGTTCATAGACTTGATTCACACAAATGCTGCATGTTAGCTCTTGAATTAGGTGAAGAATCCAAGCAAAAACTTGAGGGAGAATTAGAAGAGGAGACTCCATTATGGCGTTATTTTATGCTTTCACATTTATTTTAAACAACATAGAATCATCAGCTTCAGCTTCAGCTAATGTCTTGCTTTGTAGGAGTAAAACATCATTTTGAACTCAAGAGGAATAAGTGTGACATTCTCACCTTCAGTAAGTGATCCTGCATTGGTATAGCTGGTGAGCAGTGGACTGGGTTTATAAATACATTGCATTTTATCTAAGCATACTTGATTAACAGAGTTCAGAAAGGGGATATTTAGGCCCTGAGATAGTAGGAAGATTGGTTGAGATTGAGTGCTCCATGTTGTAGCAGCTGTGTTTGTCTCTCAAGTGATACCCTTCAAATGGACAAACCATCATCAAAGGGACCATAGGCTTGATCCCTGGGAAGCAGCCTGACTGACAGCATTCTTCCACCAGACCTTGGAGAGGTGACCACAACTTGGCTGGGTCTGGCTTTCTATGGAATACTGCATTGTAATATTACCTGGGAGGCAGGTCTGGCTCACCTCAAATTTATTGTCAAGCTAAAAATCTAATTTCCAGCATGATATACTGGTATTTCATTTTCTAGAATTTGTTCCTGATTGTTACAAGGACTAAATGAGTTAATATACGTAAATCACTTAGAATGAATAATGATACATATTGAGTCTTATGAAAGTATTAACTGTTATTCTTCCTTCCTGGGGAAAGTGCCTGTAATGGCATCAGCTGCACGCTGACAGCTCTGCTGGAGGACACACCCCTGACTTGTGAACAAGCACAGGTCTCCTCTGTGATGAGCCTCCCGTGGTTGTGGTTCTGGAACTGGATGTCGGAATTTCCCGGCACGGAGTTACACTTCTCCCTCCTCTCTGTACACCGCCCAGGATGTAGCAAGAAGGACCTGGTGCTGATGGGGAGGAGGATTCCTCTCTTTAAACAAACGGACCTACAAGAAGAAAGCTCTGTACACTCATCACTCTCCCGTCGCTGAGCTTATGGGTAGGCCAATGCTTTCTTTTCTTTGATAATAGAAAGAAAATTTATGGGCCCATTCCCCTTATAACTATTGATACAAAAAGCCAAAATAAATATTTACAAGCCAAATTTAGCAATGTACAGAAAACACAATTACAGAGGTAGGATTTATCTTAGAAAATAAGGAGATTTTAATTACTGTTAGTTTAATTTACCACATTAACAGAAAAGTAGCAAAACCCATATGATCATCTCAATAGATGAAGAAAAATGTGATAAAATTAAATAATCATTTATGATTCCATATCCTAGAAAAGTGGGAATTGAAATAAACTTCTTTAACCTACATACAGAGTGTCTATTAAAAGCCCAAATTGTTGTTAAAGCCTTAGAAACATTTTCCTTAAAAGGAAAAAACAAAACAGGAAAAGATACCTGTTTCTACCCTATCTATTTAACATTACACCTGCAGTCTTAGCCAGTATATATGATACAAGAAACAGCAGTAAGAAATATAAGTATTATTCAAATAGTGATAAAATAATTTGTTATTTACAGATGACATGGTTGTAACTTCTCATGTCTTCTTAACATTTTATAACTTACAGATCAAAATATTCACTGAGAACAATACATTGATCATAAATACATTAACCTAAGATTCAGGAAAAGGATATATTAGACCATAAATTCAGAAACTCTAAGAAAGTCCATTGTAGCAATTATGAAATCTGAACTTTTTTATGTTCTTTCATTTTTCTTTTAGGAAGGCTTGTGAATGACTGTACAGAATTTTATACCCTCCTCTAACTTAGCTAAGTGCAGACAATAGTCCATGGAACTTAGATGACTATGAATTATGTTTTTAATAAAGATTTTGATTTTTTATATTTTCCTTTTTCTGAAGTTTCATCAGAAGAGATCTATTATTAATAACCGTATAAGTAATGACCTAAGAATGCAAGTGAGCCTGGCCACCCTTATTTTGTGCTTTCTTTGATATGGCCATGGCTATTAAAACACAGAACCCTACATACTGGGCCTCTGACCTTAAAGTTCTACTTACTGGCTACTCACTGAGCTTAGGAAACCTATCATACGCATATAACAAATTTAAGTATCCAGAGATATTTCTCAAAAACATTCCCCAAAAAGTCTATATAATCATTACCTATGTCCCAATTCTTCATTGACCTGAAAATCCTGAGGGACACAGCATGCTATGGTCCTTGGTCTAAGAACTGGAGAAATAAATGACTTAAAAGGAATCGAGTTGTTTTTTCCTGAAGAAGAAAAGCTGGAAAATGTTCAGAAAATACTTTTTATTAAAACTGACATAGTAAGACTTAAAATACAGGTCTTGGGAAACAAATATTTACATATGATGTGACATCTGTGTTACCAATAATACACATTCAACTGTATATCATAGTTAGTGACATGTGGTTCAAATCTTGAACCAAAAAAAAAAAAAAACCTTGATGAAAAATCCGCTTAGGTAATAAACATTCATTTGATGTCTATTGTAGGGTAAGCGTCACATGGGTGTGGTGGGGTCTGCAAAAGTATATCAAACACACAGTCCTCAAAGAAACCTATCAAGAGAAACCACACCTATAAGTGTCACTAGAGTGAAGCAAACACAAGAAAGGGAAAGGGGGTGGGAATCACGTCTGATCATGGGGACATAAGAACGGAGGCCCAAAGATAGACTTCTTCTAAAGGCCCTCAATACATGCTGAGCATTGTATAGACTCTGAGTGTCTTGCAGGACATCAGGCATGTTCACAGTCAAATGCTCTTTTGGACGTTTCTCATTCTCACTCTTCTGACTTTCAGAACCCCACTCTCCATTATCCACTTGAAAACTACTCTCCCTAATTAAACAGTAAGACAAATAGTTTTCTTTTTTTTTATTGTTGTTCTAGACTCTATCAACCAGAAAGCTTTGTGGTTTCATATACAAGATGCTCTTCTTTTATTCTCGCCACTGAATCAAATCAGAAAGAAAACTCCATTGCTCTTTCTTTCAGACTCTGAATCACAGGAGTTTACTAACCATTTCTATTTCCACTGGGAAGGTGTCTGTACTATTTCTGCCAATGACTCTTTCTAGCAGACATTTTTCTCTTATTTTCATTTGACCATATAATTAATACTTATATAACTGGCTAATTAGTATGTATTATATAAACATACAGGCTATAGTAAAATTTCCATTCTACAAGAAAAAAAAAAACTATAAATATCTGGGTATGTTTATTTTATTCCTGACCTCTTCCTATGCAAATAGAGACATCTTTGAAAAACATATTCAGGCTGTTTTTTTAAATGCTGGAAACATAAAACACATCTGTTGTTAATATTTTTCATGTTAATATGTATTTATTTATTTAACAAGTACTTATGAAGGACCTTCACTATCTAGACACTGAGGACACAATACAAACAAGACAAATCTCTGACTTCATGGAGGTCATGTTTTCTGACCAAGTCAGACTTATTAAAAAAAAAAAAAAGGAAACTAATGAGTGAGAATAACTCAGAAACCAGTAGGTGCCATAAGGTAATAAAACAGGTACAACCCAGAAAACAACACAACAGGTGGGAGTGTGGCTGCTCTACACCACGGTCAGGGAACATGTCCTAAGCAAGTGATATTTGAATTGAGATATGAACTGCAAGAAGGAGCTGGTCAGTGAAGAGATGAGGGAGAGCCTTCCAGATAATGGGAATAGCAAGGATAAAAAGCTGAGGTGAGTGTGAGCTGAGGAGAAAAAACTGCTGATGCAGCAAGGCGTGGTGGACTAGGTAATGTTAGATGCTGGAGTGGGGATGGAGCCCAGCAGATTGCTAAACCACGCTAAACAGTGTGGATTCTTATCTAACTGCCTGGAGAACTTCATCTCCTCGGGACTCTCAGATTCCTTCTCTGGTACCTCTGTCCTCCAGGCACAACTTTCCTTTTCTGTTGTTCCATCCTACTTTTTATTATTATATCCTGGGCCCTACTCTGCAAGTTGAGTTTAATGATAACCCCCAGTCCCAGCATTTTAATTTGCAATGTTCTCTAAATAAATAGATATTACTAATTCATTCACTTAATTTTTTCCACTATGAGCTCAGATATACAACATGCAATAAAATAAAATTTACACTTTCACATTTTTGAATTTTGAATTTTTAGAATAGAAATTCATTTGTAAAGAAGAATTTGGACAGAACACTACATATTTTTCCTCAGGATTTGCAGAGTTAATGTTGTAATCTATATTACTGCTTATTCAGATTACTGAGCCCTTAAGAACTTGGGAGAACATTAAAATGACACACAACCCTCATGGTTATACATTTTGCCTCCAATGTTCATGCTACAGTGTGTGAGAGACCAAGCTCACTTTCCTCAAGCAGTTAAATTCAGAGCTTAAAATCCATTATAAATCGCTATGTCTGAGGATTAAGTTATTCTTGAATCTCAGTCAGGATTTAAATGTGCTGTTTAAATGCAAAGCAATCTGGTAATTATTAAGCACTGTTTTGTCTATTATCTGAGTCTCAAAAGTATTATATTGATACTTTTGTTGAGACAAGAAGAGAATAATATTTTAGTTAAGGTTTTAAGCATTAATTTAAGACCATGTACATCTGCCCATGGCTGACTTGCATGTATATGTAAAGACCCAGGTGTATGCTGCCTACATAGGACTCACTTCAGATCTAAAGACACACACAGACTGAAAGTGAGGGGATGCAAAAGGATCTTCCATCGAAATGAAAACAAAAAGAAAGTTGGGGTAGCAATACTTATATAAGACAAAATAGACTTTAAAACAGACTGTAACAAGAAACAAGGGCATCCCATAATGATAAAGGGATGAATCCAACAAGAAGGTATGACAGGGGCTTCCTAGGTGGCACAGTGGTTGAGAATCCGCCTGCCAACGCAGGGACACGGGTTTGATCCCTGCTCCAGGAAGATCCCACATGCCGTGGAGCAGCTAAGCCCATGTGCCACAACTACTGAGCCTGCGCTTTAGAGTCTGTGAGCCACAACTATTGAGCCCATGTGCTGCAACTACTGAAGCCCACGCACCTAGAGCCTGTGCTCTGCAACAAGAGAGGCCACAGCAATGAGGAGCCTGAGCACCACAACAAAGAGTAGCCCCCACTTACCACAGCTAAAAAGAAAGCCCGTGCACAGCAAAAAAAAGACCCAACACAGCCTATAAAATAAATATATATATAAAAAAAAAGAAGGTATGACAATTGTAAATATATATGCACCCAACATAGGAGCACCTAAATATATACAGTAAATATTAACAAACATAAGAAATTGACAATAACATAATAATAGTAGCAGACTTTAATATCCCACTTAAATCATGGATAGATCATCTAGACAGAAAATTAATAAGGAAACATTGGCCTTAAATGACACATTAAATCAGATAGGATTAATTTATATCTGAATCAGGGAGAAATAGAAAGTATGAGCAAATTACCACTAATGAAATTGAATCAGTAATTTAGAAACTTGCAAAAAAAAAAAAAAAAAAAAGTCCAGGACCAGATGGCTTTACAGGTGAATTCTACCAAACATTTAAAGAGTTAACACCTATCCTTCACTAGACCAAGAAGAGATGAGTGTGTGTAAATATCTGAAGATATCTATAAGCGTGGCATGTTTTAGGAAAGATGGAATGTTTTGTATAATAATTGTATAGGGAACACATTAAATTGGTTTAGTCAGCAGGTGATAAACCTAGAGATATATTGGGGTAATATGGTCAGGAGTCTTACAAATCAGCCAGCCATGCTGAAAGGCAATGAAATCAAAGTTTTCAAGTAGAGAAGACAAAATTAGATATGATCTCAGAAAAGATAATTCTGATAGTAATTTAGAGACATGAACTGGAATGGAAAGAGACTGGAACAACGATACAAACTAGAATTAGTCATATAAAGAACTACAGAAGAGCCAAAGAAATTAGGTAAATTAAGCTCATACAACTCTGCTCTCCATTTTATTGAAGATGAGAGAACAAGAGAAACAAAAAGGAAATATAGATCTTCCTCAACTTACAGTGGGGTTACATCCTGATAAATGCATTATAAATTGAAAATATTATCATAAGTTGACAATATCATGTCAAAAGTGCATTTGATACACCTAACCTACTGAACACCATAGCTTAGCCTTATGTACCTTAAACATGCTCAGAACATATCCATTAGCTTACAGTTGGGTAAAATCATCTACCACAAAGCCTATTTTATAGTAAAGTGTTGATCATCTCACGTAATTTATTGAATACTGTACTGAGAGTGAAAACCAGAATGGTTGTTTGGGTACAGAATGGTTGTAAGAGTATCGGTTGTTCACCTTCATGATCTTATAGCTAACTGGGACCTGTGACTTGCTACCCCTACCCAGCACCATGAGAGAGAATTGTACACATATCACTAGCCTAGGAAAAGATCAGAACTCAAAATCTGGAGTACAGTTTCTACTGAATGTCTATTGCTTTCACACCATTGTAAAGTTGAGAAATCATAAGTCAAACTCATAAGTCGGGGACCATCTATACTTCGGAATTTTTCACTTGAATGAATGCATGCATAAGTCTGAGATAAAATCAAGAGGAGAAATAATGAGCTAACTTTTATCATAAAGAATTTTAAAAAAGAACTTAGGTTGTCCATAGGTCATCCATAAGGAGATATATATGAAGGAGGAGTTGATTCATTTATTCAATAATTATTAAGCATATACTATGTCACCCTCACAATGCAGATAACTGGGATCACAAGACAGAAGATAGAGGTTCTTGCTTCAATGAATTCATGCTCTGATGTGGAGATAAATATGAAAATAAACAATGATAATATGTCACATATAAATTCAAGGTATGTTTGATAACTGTACATGACAGCCAGTGGGGCTTGGGAGCCCAGCCCTCCAGCTGTGGAGGCTCCCCACAACCCTGGCCCCTACACCCCCCAACTCTCAGTGGCAGAGTTTGTGAACCTGATAGCACCAGACACAGCAGAGGCATCCACGGGACCCTGGCTATCCCTCTCCTTTCCCTCCCTGACAGCAGCAGAACTTGCAATGCCCAGACATGTGGGAAGAGCCCACCATCTTGGTACACCAGGCAGCAAAGACAGCGGCACTGGCAGAAGCAAGGCAACAACAAACCCAGAGGCACAAGAAACAATAAAGAAGGCATGAAGTCATACCTTTTACCAAGACAGTGGAGAGTGAAACGCACCCACTGCAAATAATCAGAGGGAACCCAAATTTAAAAACCCAAAAACTTGTGCGATACCACCACCTACTGGAAAACAAAAGAAAGGCCTCTAACTTCTAGCCTGTCACTACTTCTACTGCACCCACAGAGGAACAACCCATCAAGAACCATGAAGAATCACAATGACACTACCAGAAAAGAAAATGACAATTCTCCAGAAACCAAACTTAAAGTCATGGAATATTGTGATCTAATTGATAGAGAATTACAAAATACCTGTCATGAAGAAACTCAGTGAGCTACAAGAAAACTCAGAAAGGTGGTTTAATGAGCTCAGGAATAAAATTAATAAACAGACGGAATATTTTACCAAAGTGACAGAAATTCTAAAAAAGATGAAAACAGAAATTCTGGAGCTGAAGAGCTCAATAAATGAGATGAAAAATGCATTAGAATGCATTGGAAATGCAGTAGATCATAAGGAAGATTGAATTAGTAAGCTTGAAGCTGGATACCTACAGATGATACCTGTAGAAGAAGAAAGAGAAATAAGATATTTTTTTAAATGAGGAAATTCTGTAAGAGCTACTTGACTCTTTTAGGAAAGGCAAAATTAGGATAATGAGTATCCCAGAAGGAGAAGAGACGAGAAGAAAGCAGAGAATTTATTTACAGAAATAATAGCTGAGAATATCCCAAACCTAGGGGAGAAATTGAATATATAAATCCATGAAGCTAAAAGAGCTCCTCATTACCTCAGTGCAGAAAGACCTTCTCCAATATACATCATACTAAAATTGTCAAAAGTCAATGACAAAGAAATAATTTTAAAGGCATCTTGGGGAAAAAAGGTAGAAACCTACAAAGGAACCTCCATTAGGCTATCATCAGATTTCTCACCTAAAACTCCACAGGCCAGAAGGGAGTGAAATGACATTCTGAAAATACTAAAAGATAAAAACTGTCACCCACGAATACCCTATTCAGCAGAGTTACCATTCAGATGTGAAGGAGAAATAAAGACTTTCCCAGACAAACAAAATCTGAGGGAGCTCATCAACACTAGTCCTGTCTTATAAGAAATATTGAAAGGAGCTCTTCTACCATAAATAAAAAGACAAAAGTACACAAAACTTTGAGTGAGGCGATAAGTACTGAGAATCAGAAAATTGTAATTCTTTATCGGGATAGGCTTTTAAACACTTTATTTGAGCATAAAGTTTAAAGAGGGGGAAGCAGAAAAAATAACTATAGCTACTTCAGTTTGGTACAAACTCACAACATAAAAAGGTATAATTTGAGACAAAAAAATATTTTGAGACCAAAAGGACTATTTTATCCATGAAAGTAACCACAAAGCACAAATCGAAAGCATAAACACAAAATTAAAAAACTGAGAAAAATATAGAAAACCAAAAAAGCAAAATGGCAGGCAGAAACATGAAAAAGAAACAATGGAGATATGTAACAACCAAAAAACAAGATATAAAATGGCAGTACTAAGTCCTCATCTATCAACCAATCTAAATGGAAATGGATTGAATTCACCAATCAAAAAACAAAGAGTAGCTGGATGGATTAAAAGAGAAGACCTAACTATATGCTGCCTCCAAGAGACTCACCTCAGCTTTAAAGACAAACATAGGTTCAAAGTGAAGGGATGGAAGACAATACTCCAGGCAAATGGCAGCCAAAAAAAGTGGGTGTCACCATACTCATATCAGACAAAATAGACTTAAAGACAAAAAAGTAACAAGTGACAAAGATGGACAATATATAATGATAAAGGGGACGTTTCATCAAGACATAACAGTAATCAATATATATGGACCCAAGACAGGAGCACCAAAATATATGAAACAGTTATTAACAGACTTAAAGGGAGAAATTGACAGCAACACAATAATATTAAGGGACTTTAACACCCCACTTACATAAGTGGATAGATCATCCAGACACAAAATCAACAAGTAAATAATGGCTTTAAATGAAACATTAGATCAGATAGATCTGAGAGATTTGTACAGAGCATTCTGTCCAAATGCAGCAGAACACACATTCTTCTCAAGAGCACTTTGAAATTTCTCAAGGATAGACCATATGTTGGGAAACAAAATAAGTCTCAGTAAACTTAAGATTGAAATCATATCAAGCATCTTTTCTGATCACAATGGCATAAAACTAGAAATCAACTACAGGAAGAAAACTGGAAAAAATCACAAATATGTGGAGACTAAACAAGATACAACTGAACACCTACTGGGTCAATGAAGAAATCAAAGGAGAAATCAAAATTATCTAAAGACAAATGAAAATGAAAATATGACATGCCAAAACCTATGAGATGCAGCAAAAGTGGTACAAAGAGGGAAGTTTATAGCAATACAGACCTACCTCAAGAAATAAGAAAAATCTCAAATAAACAATCTAACCTGAAAGCTAAAGAAACTAGAAAAGGAAGAAATGAAGCCCAAAGTCAGTAAAAGAAAGGAATTAATAAAGATCAGAGAAGAAATAAATGAGGATTAAAAAGACAATACAAAACATCAATGAAACGAAGAACTGGTTCTTTGAAAAGATAAACAAAATTGACAAACCTTGAGCTAGACTCACTATGAAAAAAAGATAGAATCATACAATCTCCCAAGACCAAATCATGAAGAAACAGAAAATCTGAATATACTGATCATGAGTATAGAGATTGAAACAGTAATCAAAACCTCCCCCCAAAACAAAAGTCCAGGACCAGATGGCATCACAAGTGAATTCTACCAGTCAAAGAAAATTTAATACCTGTCCTTCTCAAACCATACCCAAAAAATTGAAGAGGTGAGAATGCTTCCTAACTCAATTTTGTACGGCCACCATCTCCCTGATACCAAAGACACAAACAAAAAATAAAATTACAGGCCAATATTTCTATCAACATACATGCAAAATCCTCAACAAATATTAGCAAATCAAATACAACAATACATTAAAATGATTGTAAACCACGATCAAGAGGGATTTATTCTAGGGATGCAAGGATGATTCAACATCCACAAATCAATCAATGTGATATACCACATTAACAAAATAAATAAAAACATGTGATCATCTCAATAGATGCAGAAAAAGCATTTGTCAACATTCAACACCTGTTTATGATACAAACTGTTAATAAAGTGGATATAGAAGGGTCATACTTAGAGATAATAAAGGCCATATACAACAAACCCATAGCTAACATCATACTCAATGGTGAAAAATTGAAAGCTATACCTATAAGATGAGGAAGAAGACAAGAATGCCCACTCTTGCCACTCTTTTCCAACTTAGTATTAGAAGTCCTAGCCAGAGCAATTAGGCAAAATAAATAAATAAGCATCCAAATTGAAAAGGAAGTAAAACTGTCGCTATTTGTGGATGACATAATTTTACATATAGAAAACCATAAAGACTCCATCAAAAAACTCTTAGAAATAATAAATACAGTAAAGTTGCAAATTATAAAATCAACATACAAAAATCTCTTGAATTTCTATATGCTGATGATGAGCTAGCAGAAAGGGAAATTAACAAAACAATCCAATTTACAATCACCACAGAAAGAATAAAATACCTAGAAACAAACTGAACTGAGGTGAAAGACATGTAACAATGAAAACTAACACATTGTTGAAAGAAATTGAGAAGATACAAGAAAATGGAAAGATATTCCATGCTCATGGATTGAAAGAATTAACATTGTTAAAATGTCAATATTACCTAAAGCAATCTACAGATTCAATGTAATCCCTATCAAAATCTAAGGACTTTGTTTTTTTTTACAGAAATAGAACAAAAAATTCTAAAATTTATATGGAACCACAAAAGACCCTAATAGCCAAAGCAATCCTGAAAACAAAGAACAAACCTACAGGTATCACGGTCCCTGATTTCAAATTATATTACAAAGCCATAGTAATCAAAACAGTATGGTATTAGCAGAAAACTATATAAATCAATGAAACAGAGTAGAGAGCCCTGAAATAAACTCACATATGTATGGATGATTAATTTATGATAAGGGAGCAAAAAACATACAATGAAGAAAGGATATCTCTTTAACATTGATTTTGGGAAAACTGGATAGCCACATGCCAAAATAATATATTAGACCACTATCTTATACCATACACAAAAATTAACTCAAAATGGATTAAAGACTTAAGTGTAAGGCCTGAAACCATAAAAATCCTAGAAGAAAATATATGCAGTATGATCTATGACATCAGTCTTAGCAGTACCTTTCTAGATGTGTCTCCTCAGGCACACAAACATGGAAACAAAAGACAAAATAAACAAATGAAACTACACCAATCTAAAACTTCTTCACATCAAAGGAAACCATAAACAAAATGAGAAGACAACCTACTGAATGGGAGAACATATTTGCAAACAATATATCCAAAAATTAGTTAATATCCAAAATATATAAAGAACTCATACAACTCCACAACAATAGAAAACAAAGAACCCAATTTAAAAATGGACAGAATAGACATTTTTCCAAAGACCATATATAGATGGCCAACAGACACATGAAAAGATGTTCGGCATCACTAATTATTAGGGAAATACAAATCAAAACCACAGTGAGATATTACATTACGCCTAACAGATGCGCTATCACCAAAAAGGCAAGAAATAACAAGTGTTGGTGAGGATGTGGGGGAAAAGGACTCCTCATACACTGTTGGTGGGGATGTAAATTGGCCCAACCACTATGAAAACAATATGGAGATTCCTCAAAATATTAATAGAACTACCACGTGATCCAGCTATTCCACTTCTGGGTATTTACCCAAAGAATGAAAACACTAATTTAAAAAGATACTTGTATCCGTATGTCCATTGCAGCTTATTTACAATAGCCGAAATATGGAAACAACCTAAGTACTCATTAATAGATGAGTGGATAAAGAAGATGTGGTGTGTGTGTATATGTATACACACATACATGCACACACACACCCCCCACACAATGGAATACTACTCAGATATAAAAATGATTAAATCTTGCCATTGGCAACAACATTAGTGACATTTACACTAAGTGAAATAAGCCAGACAGAGATAGACAAATACCATATAATTTCACTTGTATGTAGACTATAAGAAAGACAAACAAATAAACTAAAATAAATGAACAAACCAAGCCAAACAAAAACACAGATACAGAGAACAGAATAGTGGTTACCAGACGGGAAGGGGCAGTGTAGGGGGGAAATGGGTAAAGGTGATGGGTGGTGTTGTATGGTAATAGATGGAAACTGAATTTCAGGTGGTAAGCACACTTCTATACTACAGAAGTAGAAATATAATGTTGTATACATGAAGCATGAAACATATAATGTTATAAATCAATATTACCTCAATAAAAAATAAAGGAAAAAACCAAAATATACTGTAAAGTGTTCTCTGAAGGCTGCTGAATCAATGGTGTTCAAACCCATGACTGAGATTAATGTCAAACAGAACCATTTCATGAACCAGAATTTAAAATGTAATTTGAATAGTAAGATAAAATAGTATTTTATACCTGACAAATCTATATTAGAACAACTGTCCTCAAAATAAAATGCCAACATTAAGATGCCACTTACAGACTTACCCCATATGTTTTCCTCCAGCTCTGTCGGCTAGCTTTTCTCCATAAAATTCCTTTCCCAATTAGCAGTTTTGTGAAATCTGCTCCTCTGCAGGATGCCATATATCAATTTGTCCCTATTTTGCAAATGATTTATATTCTTGGCCAGAAGGGCTGTCTTGAAAAGCTACACATACCAAAGATATTCAGGACAGCAAACTTCTTTAGATTGGTGGGATGATGAAGGGTTAGCAGTGATATTCACAGTATGTATAAAGCTTTAAGCATTGCTATTATAGAAGGAGAGTAGACTGTTGTAATTTCACAGAAATTCAAATTCTACAATTTTGATTTTTCAACAACTCACAGAAGGAAGTGACTAGAAAATGGTGGATTTTAAAATGATGCTCATGACTGTTTCTAAATCATCTTTAATGAGACTCAGGATAATTTTCCACAGAATCTTTAATAGTGTTCAACTGCATTTCACTCCATGTATTTTCATTCTTTTCAATAACTAGTACATAGAAAATACATGATGGATATTATTGGAAGAAACGAAGGAAGGAAGGAAAAATAACGGCTTTGATTTCTATACTTTTCCATTGATTTCTTTATAACATAAGATATAAATATTAAATAAGTGGAATCTGTAGTTTTTCTTAATTTCAAATCATAATCTCTGCAACAGATAGGACTTTTAAAAGGATTTCCTGAATCTAAAATCAATTTTAAATGACATAAAAGGAATTTAAACCAACACAAATTTTCACTTTTGTAACTTTAAATTGGTACCTGGCCTCTATGACCGCTTATCTATGCTTACTCAACCATCCATCCATCTATCCGTTCATCCAACAGTAATCTTCAGGTACATTCCAGTTCCAACTGTTATCTGGTTTTAAGACTTTCTGGTAGGAAGAATCAAGTTACCACATTTTGTAGAAAAACAATGGGCTTTGTAGTTAGAATACTTACACTGGAATTCCAGCTTAATTATATACTATCTGCAGGATCCTGGACTCTCACCTGGGGCCTGTATCTGCCTCTCTAGGGAGCATTTGAAAAAAAAAAACAAACGTATAGAAGTGGTTTGATTAAATTTGGACATTTAGTGCCAAGGAACGAGAGCTTCTAACTGGCTGCAATATCCTCAAAATGAAGACTTGTTCTGCTTGAAACGTCAATCATTGCCCTCAAGAGATTAAGAAATATGCTATCTTAATCAGTAGCATAATAAAAATAATACCTATTTTTATTGTAGGGATTGTTGGGAGAAATAAAAGAGATAATGTATGTGGATGAACCTGAAAATCATAAAAAATTAGAACATTTTAGATAATGAATTTATTTAAATGATGTAATTTATTATTATTCAACATTGAGCACACTTGATGACAAGGAAACAATACCCACTTGGCTAGCCCTGATAAGAGTAAGGTGGAGCAAGGTATGGGTATGTGTGGTTGGGGAGGGGAGTGAGACAAGGGGCATTATAAATACTTAAATACATATATGTAATATATAATTATATAATATATATGTGTTATATTATGACAGTAAGGAACCTGGGCCATATAGTATCAAATAATAGAGCTTGTTTCATAGACAGTGGAACTGGATGGCCATTTGGTTCCAGCTCACGTACATCTTCACCCTAGTACTCCACTATCAACATGATACTGCTTCTTTCTCTGCCCATCCTCTCTCTGCCCATCCTCCTCTTTCCCTCTACCAGCTGACTTCATCATCTCTTTCATGTTTGCTCTAGTGTGTTCAGCAGAATCCTGACTTAGATATATCACCCCCCCTACCACACACACACCCACCCACCCACACACCAAAGCAAGGATGAAACTATTTTAGAACATATTGAAAGCTCCTAAGAGGAAAAAATATCTATTTATCCGAGCATAATTCAAAGCTGATTTAACCAGCAAGCACCTTTTCTGAGCAAGACCTATTAACACCTTGCAAAATGAATGTAAGAAATTAACTTTTGGAAATATTCTCTTATCTTGTGGCTTCTCCTTACTAGGGTTTTATCTTATTTATCATTTGAAGGCAAACACTCAAAAATATTTGGTAAATATTGCACTAACACAGATGTACAATTACTCCAAAGTTCACCTTCACCTGGATATTTTAACTTTCTTTGTAATCATGTTTTATACAACATCTTATATAATTTACATATATGCTTCATGATCAGAAACTACCCATTTCACAGTATACCTCAAGCAGTCAGGTCAGCCCTATTCAGGTCCAAAAGAATCTTTTAGGATCATTCAAAATAAGCCAAATATTAAGTACACATCCAAAAAAAAAAAAAAAAAAAAGACTTGAAACACAGCTGCCCATGATTAAATTAATCCCAGGTAATGGAATAATTACTATATTAAAAGTAGGTGTGAGACAATTAGTTTCAAAGACGTTGTTCTGAAAGTGAAAAGTACTTACTTTACCAAAAGTTTCTTGCCTATCTTTTTAATATAACCAATTTAAATTACAAAGCTGGATTCCAACCACTGAAAGGGAAGGGAAAAGGCAAGGATTAGGCTTCTACATCCAGGTGAGCCCAAAGTCAGGCAGAGACATAAGGAAATAGCAAGTTTGGGCCTTGAACATTTAAGCAGAAAAGTGTTGGACAAGCCAATAACCAGAAAATATATCAAGTTCCAGCAAGAAATCCTCAACCTGACTCTGACATCCCCTCCATCTTAAGCTGGCCTGTGAAGTTCTGTTCCCTCCATCTTGAGTGTTCAATTCTGATAAAGTGATTTTAGATATCCTCCAAGTTACATCTAAGGACTCTGTTAATGTGAGTGGTCCCAAACATTTCTCTCCACTTGCACCAGGGTCATGTCTAGCTCCACCCGACCAGGTGTCCCATGATGGTGGCCAACATGCTGATGTCTTTAATCTGATGGTAAACATCTCCGGATGTGGGACTAACTCAGCTTGTCCTCATTTTAAGTTTAAAGTTTTATCCTCCATGTCACTCCTAAGTCATTTTATTCATTTTTATTTTTAAGGACTTTTACTGAGATATAATTGACATACAATAAACTGCACTCCTAAATCATTTTAAAAAGCTTAAATAGCTTTCTCATTTCTCAAATCCCCTACATCATTACACCCAGTGGGTGATGAGTAAACATTTGGTGAATGGACTGTTCTACTCCGAATATAACAATAAGAAATCTATAACTTCAGGCAGTATGCACAATACCTTCTGTAGTTGGAAGGATTTTATTAGAAAAGAAGTAATTGTAACTGCCTGTCCATGGAGTGAAGGTTTAGCTGAAAAACTCAATTCAAATGAAAATGCTTTGTGGGAGAGGAAAAAAACCCATAATTGATTTGGGTGCACAAGAAATCAATCATTTGCATAACATTCTATTCTCCTGCTTTACACTTTAATAGCCTCTAAAGTAAAACAGTGGTTGTTTTCCAAACTCTGTACTCTCAGACCGCAAGGCCTTTAGGGAATGATGGTTTAAGGCCTCAGGAATCAGAATATGGCTTCCCTGAAGGAGAAAAGGAAAGTGGAAAATTATTACTCTATGCCAAATGTAAGATGACCATCAAGAAGCTCTGAGACTGAAAACTTGGGGACTGAGAGTCTCACCATGAGAACACATATTTCAAAAGGCAGAGGCAATGCCCTCCTGCAAAGGTAAATGCTTAAGAGCTTAACTTCGATTTTAAATGGAGCAAAACCAGAAGGTACTGTTTTCCACAGCACTGGGAACAAAATTAAGGGTTTCAGCCTAAGCGCCCAGCAATGATTTTTAGAGGAAGAATAGGCCCTGAAAACAAGACCACAGGGGATGCTTACACCCTGGAAGCATCCCAAACGCTGGCAGCAGCATGGTGGGGCTGTAAACTGATGTTGTAGGGCCAGAAGCTTGAAGAAGCTTGTTTCTTAGGGGGGAAGTCCCTCCTTTCATGGTGTAAGTCACCAGAGGCGAGAGAGAGAGACCTGGAGAAATTTGGAGGTTAAGTCTAGTCTCAGTGCCTGCAAGGGGCAAAAATCGCATATCCAGATCACACACACACATACACACACTTCATAAAATTGTTAGAGGGGAATGAGATGAAGTTCTTGGAGATCACCTGAGTAGTGGGCAACTCCAAGAAGCAAGTATGGTACATAGATTGAGAGGGAGGAATCTTCACCACCTGAAAAGCAGGGAAAAGAAGAAAACCAAGAAGAGGCAATATTAAGTCCAAAAAATGTTTTGAAATAAAATTGTGAGAACAATTTCTTTTCACCATTCTGGTCAACATGACTTAGCCTTTGTTGACTCAGGCCAGTGGGGACTGGAGAATACCTACTAAAATCAGGAAAGACCAGCCAGCATCAAGCAGAAAATTAATGAACACACTACATTATTGGGCCCAGCATCCTCACTGTTTGCCCAGAACACCTTGCAGTCACCCCCTGCCTGGCCACTACTCACATCACTCCACCATTTTGCAAATTCTACCCTGTTTCAGTATAGCAGTTTTATCTTCCATCTAGAGTTTTTGCTTAAAGCCCAGAGTTTTCTTTAAGATAGAGAAGCACACACAAAAGGCAAAGCTTTTTTCCCCCCTTCAAGATGAGGAAATAAACAGTATGAACAAAAGGAACCCAAAGGAATTCAGGAGTATTAAAAAGAAAATCACAAACATTTTTATTCATCTATTCCCTGCTCTAGAGTTTAATTTCTGGGGTCCATTCTTGGCACTGAGAGTATGAAAGCTCCAAGCTTCTGTGTTTTCATCCATAAAAATATAAAATGACACCAATGTTTATATGAAAATGTTTTCTAAAAGTTTTTTAAATTGCACGATTGCTATTAAGACAACTCAGTGAAATAAGTAAAAGCAACTAGTTGAGTTCACATTAAACGTTAGTGTTTTTTTCTTTATCCCCAGATAGGGTTGCCAGATAAAAACACACGATGATCAGTTAAATTTGAATTTCAGGTAAACAACAAATAACTTCCTAGTATAAGTAAATCTCAAATGTTGCATGTATTTTTATTTGCTAAATCTAGCAAACTTACCCTTGAGAAAACAGAAGCAAAGAACATGACCAGCATGGGATGATAGAAATAAAACCAGCCTAATACTTGAGAAATTCTAACCCTAGCTGCTTTACACACTGTGTATAGCTTGCAAAAAGTTCTTAGCTGTAGTGCATCTTTGCAACCTGTGTGCCAAAATGATGATCATTAAAAATCTCGTTCAAAACCAAAATGACATATACCTATGACAACCATTGAATACTAATAAACCCTCTCATCTCCTAGAGTAATGAAAATAAATATCTGGATATGTAACATTAAAGCAAATCTCACAAAATCCTTTGTTGCAATAGGCTACCACCGCAATAGACCACCACAGTGGGAGACTAAAATGTGAGTTAGGACATAGCAAAGCAAAGCCATGGAAGAAAAATAGCGCTTTTTTTCCCCCTTCAGATCTTTATTGGAGTATAATCGGCTCCACAATATTGTGCCAGTTTCCGCTGTATAACAAAGTGAATCAGCTGTTTTTATACATATATCCCTTTATCCCTTCCCTCTTGAGCCTCCTGCCCCCCTCCCTATCCCACCTCTCTAGGTCATCACTAAGCATCAAGTTGACTTCCCTGTGCTATGCAGCAGGTTCCCACTAGATATCCATTTTACATTTGGTAGTGTATATGTCAATGTGTAGTGCTTTGATGAATTTTTAGAATGAAAAAATTTTGCAGAAGTTTATTTAACATTGGCACATATGCATAAGTTTATGTTTACCATTTAGTAATTTTGGAGTTGACATATGATAGAGGTACCACCATCTTTTCAGCCCCATAAAGGTTTTAATCCAGTCCTGAATACTACAGGGTTGGTTGAGGGCTGGGACCTTGTAAAGGACCTGCCTGGGGGAGAAACAAGTGGTAATGAATGGGTCCATGAGAGCATAAAAGAAGAGATGGGTAGGAGGGAGGCTCAAGAGGGAGGCGGTATGGAGATATATGTATAAATAAGCTGATTCACTCTGTTGTACAGTGGAAACTGGCACAACATTGTAAAGCAATTATACTCCAATAAAGATCTGATGAAGAAAAAAAAATACATAAGAAATGGTCTAGAGACCAGCCAGAAAAAGTCCTCAGGGAAAAGAGCTAGAACAGGATTCATACCATGTCTTGAAATCACTGGATGAAGGAAGCATGAGCTTCAAATGAAAGTGCATGACACGTGTCCAAATATAATGAATCAACTTTGTAACTAAAGGGGAGAAAGAGGCCTTTGCCTTGGTACCATATGGTTAAAATCACGGTAGAGTAAAAAATGTTCTTTGATAAGACAACAGCCCATGATCAGCTTATAGTAATTTTGAAGTGAAATGTAATTTCTACTAGTAACGTTTCCATACATAAAAATTCAAGCAAATATCTACAAAGATGAATACAGATCTGTTCTCAGTGGGCATTCTTTAGGTAGAGAAGACACCTATAAACATGTGATGGCCTTAGAGTGAGATGAAGGGGACAAGAGCGCCGTGAATGAAGGATTTCCTAAGACCTGATAGAGAGACTATCACAAAAGAGTACACATGAGCAGAGACTTCATGGAAGGAAAGTAGGAGGCTCCCACACAGGCAGTGGCATTCTAGAAGAAGGGACTGTAAAGTCAAAAGCATGAAAGCCTGAAATAGAAGGTGAGTTCCAGAAGTAGAGAGGCCTTAGAGAAGGGGTAGAGGCAGAGAGGGAAGGGTAAATAAGACACAGTCATGAAAGACTTTATACAGATTTTATCCTGTTGGAAATAAGGAGCCATTAACAACTTTAAGATTGGGACTTCCCTGGTGGTGCAGTGGTTAAGACTCTGTGCTGCCAATGCAGGGGGCCTGGGTTTGATCCCTGGTCAGAGAACTAGATTCCCACATGCCACAGTTAAGACCCAGTGCAGTCAAATAAATATTTTAAAAAACCAGCTTCAAGATTAAGAGTAATTTTTTAAAAATGTGTAAATGGATAATACAGTACTTAAGAAAATGTGTCAAACCAGATTCTGAGATTATTCTTGCCCTCTCTGTCAAAATAGAATGAGGAGATAAAAGGGGAAGCGGATACATCCCTACTAATGAATAATTCTTTCTAAAGAAGAGCAGGAGTTCTGGGAATGAAGAAAACAAGATTTTTTTCTTTTCTATAAAAGCAATACGTGTTCATTGTGAAAAATCAGATCTCACAAATGTATAGATAGGAAGTTAAAGTCCTGTTCATGTCTCCTAATGAATGTTGGTTCTTTGACTTTTTGTTGGTTAATTGGCTTTTGTTATTTATAAACACTATAGGAAGAAACAGTCTCGTGTGCATGCGTCTCATGTTCTGATAAGTATTAGATTTCTTATACATAAGAAGTTAAGTTGCCGCATCCAAGTAGATACATGCTACAAGCTTTGATGACTAATGCAAAGGAGGCAGTAAGTCAGTTATCATCAACATTCTAGGGGAGTGTCTGGTCCTCCATATCTTTTCCAACACCTAGTAACTTTCCTTAATTCGCAAAGACAACTTCTTATTCTCTCACAAATGAGGATAATCACTCAGACCAGAACCTTATTCAATAAACATCTATTGAATGACTGATAATTTTAAGTACCAAGAATTTTCAGTGTATATAGAGATGAGTAAGGTATGCTCTCACCCTGGAAAACTCCCAGACTAGAAAGAGGAAATGTGGACAAGTAAATATCTTCAATGCATGGAGAAATACAGTAAGTAGCCTGATAAGGTAAATGACTAATCACTCAGAGGAAGAAACAATTCTTCTGGTCGTGGTACTTAGGGGAGTCTTCGTGGAAAAAGCAGCCTTTAATCTTTCCCCTAAAAGCTGGCCAAGATTTTTAACAAACTGAGTGCTCAGAATCTCCTAGGCATAGTGAAAAGCATAAACTAAAAGTGTGGGACAGGCAAGCACAATGTGTGTGTGGGTAAAAGCAAAAAGTTTCCTGGGACTGGGATGTGTTAAAGACTGATCTCGGGCTTCCTCTTAACAAGAAAGCACTGGGAAAAAAATAATCAGCCTGAGTGTCTGACTCTCCTTTGTGTGTCCCTTCATCACTCGTATATTACATCATTCACTTCTTTTGCTTCACTAAAATTCATAGATACTTTAAAGCTCACGCTGTTCTTATGAGGACCAATTTTATTTTTGTGCAAAAATGACATAATTTGTATCTACATAGACATAGTGGAAACAGTACCTTGTGCATTAGTTATGGGGAAATAAAGCCATATTTATGACTTTATTCTAAGCATATTCAACATATCATTCAACTCACAGTCAATATATGTTAAGTACTTATTGGCCCAATAGGAGACTGCATTGATTCACCAAGTCGCATATCAATCTTCATACCACATGTCAACTCTGTTAACTGAATAACTTAGGATCTTTTTTCTCAAGCTCTTGCCTACTCTCCTTGCATATTTGTTGGGTTAAAAAGGAGACTTCCAGAAAGAGGGATGTTTTCTACTTGACGTATAACCCCAGCCAAAGAATTCTTTTCAAGAAAGTCTGGTGAAGCTGCTAAGTATTAGTACATTGACCTACACTGTTACTACCATCGTATTGGTTCTATTCTGCAAGATCCACTTTTTCTCTTGAATTGCTTCCTCTTCTGGCCTTTCCCCTACTTAGTTCTTGATGGCTGGGTTTGCCAAAGAAAACTTAATTCTGAACAAAGTATTAATTCTGGAAGAAATTATTACATCTCTTTTAATGTAGTTGGGCAATTATTTCTCATTAGCTTAACAAATGATTGTCTCAGCTAAGAAAACGTAGTAGCTTGAGAAATCACAGCCCAGAGCTAGGTTAGCTTTATTTAATTTGCCATGCAGAAGAGTTAAACCAGTGGCTTTAAATTAAACTATCAAAAGAGAGTTCAGCTTCACAATCTGCTTAACAATAGCCTCATAAGTTAACTAAAGTGCTTTCAAGCAAAGCAGGTGAGTATAGTTCCTTCAGCTAGCTCCCCTAAATTACAGAAAGATATGTTTTTCTGTGGTTCACTTCGGTGTGGCTTTCACCTCAATCCTCCAGCAAATAAACACACAAGTACCCAGTGATTTGATGAAAACTAGCATCCTTGTCTACTCCTATTCATCTCATCTCCCAACTTTGCAATCTCCATGCTTTTTCTTTCTCTAGTTACTGATTAAAACACAGATTTTTATTTTTCTTCCAAGTGACAACAATGCAAAGAGTAACGCCATCATAAGAAACCTAAAGAAATCCTGTAGTGAATAAGGAAATCACCCATCAATCGACGCAGCTCTGGAGCATGGCAGGTCTTTCCACACTCCCAAATCTCACCCCCCAAATCAGAGCAGGACCTTTGCTTTACTTACTGCAGGAAGCTCACTTCCGGGAAAAAGAAAGAGGAAGAGGCAGAGAGTTACATGCCCACTTTCTGTTCCCAAACTCATCCATCAAATAATGAGGGGGTGGAGAGAAGCCAGGAGGAGTATGGTAATTGATATCCCTTAACTTGGAAAGAAATATCCAGGAATAGAGGACAAAAATGTTCCATACTCAATACTTTTCTGAGTATTTTATGTAGTCATTTTTCCTCATCTCCACTGCCAAGCACACATATAACCATGTCTTGCCTTTGTACCTGGTGATCTTATCCACCCAAATCTAGACTTGACCAAGTTCATTTGCTGCAAATACACTAATAAATTACTGCAAACACTCAAACACTTAATAAAAATCAGATACTTTATTAAATAGTAATTCACTCATTAAATGTTCACCTCACTAGTAGTAGCAATAATACCTGTCATTTATTTAGTATATAGTCTGTACTGACAATTGCTTTCCATGAATTATCTCATTGAATCCTGTCCATAACTATTTACAGATGAGAAAACTTCTCTGATTCTGCAATAATTATATTCTCAGTGATAACGACAGATCTTGAAGCAAAACGAAGCTACATGAAGGGCAAAGAAATCGAGTAACATTGAAGTTGGGTAAGAGCATTGAAACTAAATGTAAGAGAAGGTATTAATTTCCTTGCTGCTACTGAATGAACTATTTTAATCAAAGTGATTAAATATTTGGGAAATTGTTTTTTCCTATAAAATTCAGAAATAAAATTCTAAAACTTCCTTTAGTGTAAGGAAATGGAATGAAGAAAGGGCAGAAATGGTGGCCCCTCAGTCAGGAAACTGTGAGTTTGAAAGTAGTCTGATGAAAGAGGCCACGTAGTTAAAAACAAGTGAAGTGTTACAGTCCAAGCATGAAGCTGACCTGAGAGAATGGTCACAGGAGGATATAACAGTATAACATCAAAGGGTTTCATTGCCGGCTACCAAGGAAACAGAGACAGAGTTTGATTTAGTCTAAGCACTAACTCAGAGCCATAGGTAGAATAAGCTCTATGAGCTGATGAGAAACACACCTCCATACATATGGACAGAGATGCAAGGGTTTCAGACTGTGGTTGATCTTGGGCATGCAGGTACAGCGAAGGAGGTAGTGACTCTTTTAGACATTCTGGGCAAAAACCTTCCATATCCAGAGGATACATAACAAGAAAGACCACCAAGGTCCCAGTTTTACACAGCGTGTATGAAACACAGCTGAGGGGTAGAGGGCATGCCACCCCCTCCGGGCCCACACCTCAGTATTTGGAAATGAGAATTCTACTACATCCACCCTGGTAGCAGGGCCAACCTAATGTTCCATGCACTCCCTGTGCCTCAGTTACCCCAACTGTAAGCTGAGGAGTGCTGGGAGTCTGAGTGGGTCCAATAAGTAGAAGCCCTCTTTTGTACACAGGTGCTGAAGAAACTGAAAAACAAAATGAAGTAGTAACGGGTGGAAGATTTTAAGGTTATCTTTATTATCTATAAAGGTTAACATTGGGGACTTAGCCTGTTGGGAGAACCAAATGGGCCAGGATTAGATAGACTTCCGTATCCCATCACAGGCAACACCAGAGGGCAAGTCGAGCAGGCCTCCTCTGCAGAATAGCTTATTCCTGGGGAGTCCTAGACTGGATACCCTCTCTGAGCATCTCAATCCCATAGTAAGGGGGCATTGCTGAGTGAGCTACCTGTCGTGGGGGGATTTTTACCTTGCTGCAAAGGTAGCCTCCAAGTATAATACCAGGCAAGTGATCTCAGAAGAAATAGAACAGAAAGTCTTATAGTTTACATTAAGGTGGTTAACTTACATAATTTATTGAACCAACTTTAAAACATACAGCAAATAAAAACTCCAATTCAACTTCTGGAGAAGAAAACCAAAACAAACAAACAAACAAAAAAACCCCAAAAAGCATACAGCAAGAAGCAGAGGAAAGAGACCAGGTAAGATATGGTGCAGGCAGAAGGAGCACACAGCTGAACCCTGGGTCACACACTGTTCACATGTCCTGTTTCTCTGTGCTGTATCCGCCTTCCCTAATGGTGTGCTGACAAAGACCTGGGTTGAGATGGAACAAACGCACCCAACAGGTAGATGGTGCCTTGAGCCAACACACACTTGCTCTATTGGAGAAATGCAGAGGCAAGTATTCCTGCCCACAGTTCTAGCCATCAATGACCGGCTGAGTAGTCATAACTTATTTCTGAATTCCTGCATCAGCATGTACTTGGGGCCAGGCTTGGTGTCACCAATGGGTGACTGATTTGGGGATGGTGGTGTTGTCAATCTGGATGTGGCTTGATCTGTGCTTTATTAATATTTAATGTTTACTCTGTCCTTCTATTCCTTTCCTTCTATACGTAGTACTCTCGTTTGTTCCATCCTTCTTTGTGTTCAACCCACATGTTCCATTTATTTTGTCTGGCTTAAACATGCCATGCAGGTTGGTAGCTTCACTATTTGTACTTAACACAGCCTATGAATTTCACCTATTCCCTTTGTTTTTCTTGTTTTCCATTGGGAAGAATGTAAAATTCTGAAATATTATGGTAAACACATAATGAATTGCATAAACTGCAATTATTCTTTCAATAAATGATCCTGGAGTGAGTAAAAGGGTTATATTGAGTTCCTTTGACATAAAGAGAAACATTAAGATGTTAGGAGAAGTGTTTCCCTGTAAAGATGGACTAGATGATCTCTAGATTCTCCTTGACAATTTTATTGTGTGTATATATCATCCAGTTTGTACAGTGGAATAAAAATGTCTCATAAATCTAAATGAAGCATTGGGAAATTATATAACTACTGTTTATTGTCTTGTTCAATTTTCAAAAAAATAAAAAAAGATTAAGCAAAGGAATTCTACAAGCCAAGGAATTCTGGAAGACAGACGCATTTCCATTTCTCAACATAAGGGGAAGGTGCCTTCACCATAACTAAGACATTTCTGGAATCACATAATTATCTGTCAAATACCGTAAGGCACTCAAATGTCTCAGAAATACTTTAATTCTATAGTAAAAAAATTAAATTCCCTTTCAGTGGTTACACACACTAATTTTAAATCATTTCATTTGCTAGTGGTTATTTTAAGAAATGTCTAATACTATATAGGGTGTTACGTTGTTGCCTTTCTGTGATATTAGTTTAAGTTTGATCAAAGTACCTCAATAAGCATGTAATCATTAAACACCAAAGTATTTCATACTTTGTTCTTAAGTGTTTGTACTTCTAAACCTTTGCTTATTTATTTATATATGGATATAATTAAACAACAGTTATTTAAATGCTACAAGTACACCACCACCACCAAACATACACCTTGAAATTGTCAGAGTCCTAGACTTTATCTACTGATATAAACTTCTTATTTCCTTCTCATCTTGCCAGAAGATGGAAGAAAATGATAGCTTTTTAGAAAAGCACAAATGGAATTAGAAATTCTGGGCAGAACCATGGAACTTTACGTCTGTTTATCAGATTTCAGATAACTTTGCTTAGCACTTTCTAATTGACAAGTCAGCAAGCTGCCTAAACTCCCCAAGGGACTCTGTAATGTCCCTTTCTTCCAACTCTTGCCTTCCTTCCTCTTCCTTCCCCAATGTACTTGCCTCATGTCCCACTCTACATAAGTGACTGCATAATGAGATAAACTAATTCAGTTCTGAGGCTGAATGTAGTTCAAGCCAAGGTGTTGAAGCTGATGACAATTTAATGTTTCTCATCTCTCACTCCTGAAATGTTATTTTGACATTACACCTCAGTGGAATACATGAAAGGAATGAGTAATGTCAAGAATAAAATATACTAGAAAAGACAATGCCGATTTTTTTTTTTAAATTGGCTTTTGACGCTACTTAAGTCAGAAATTGGAAGCAGACCCCTTGCCCTGCCTCTGAATAAGGACAGTGGCTCAAGAGCACAGACCTGCTCATCTGACAAGGGCTCTAATGTCCAATCAGCTGTGCATTTGTTACACTTGCTAGAAGCCAATTTTAATCAGGCCAAGTTTTGTGGCTTCTTAATGAGTTTTTGTTAATCTCACCCTCTTTATTGTCCTCAGATGGCTTTCCCAGGCTGGGTCAGTCATGAAGAGCCAAAATCAGACGATGGAGCAGAGACCCATGAAAATACCTACAAGAACAACCTAGAGGAGTCTCTGTTTATTTCTTTTTATAATGGGAATGATAAAGCGTTTCATACTTCAATGCTCTTGTTATGGGGGGAAAATAAATCATTTTAAAATCCAAACTACCAAATAACACAGGCAAGAAATTATTCCTTTTATTTTGACTTATACTTGCTATTAAAACAGCTAACAAGCAAAATATATGGATAAAACCCCGAGTTTAAACTAAGCTTTTAAAAAAATTAAATTACTCTCACTTTGGAGCCATCCTAGTGGAAAATAATTAGTCCCTCTTCTGGATTTATGCTTATTTGAGATTGTGCAATTATTTTGGCTTTGCTTTTACAAACTCAGGCACTTGACAAACTGAAAATCCATTCTGTTTTTGCTTTAGGGAAGCTTTATTTTAAAACACAAAAGCCCCGAGTTTCTCATATGACTGCTCATTAGGTTTATTCCATTACATCCAACTTTCTGAAACCAAGTCTGTGTTCGTATTTTCCATCTATGGCCCCAATTGTATGTACAGATACACATAGCATCATACCTTAAACAGATGTCTAGGATTACAGCCTTCTGGAAAGTTTCTGAGGATAACATCCAATCATTCTACCACATCTCAGAAACTATTCAAAAATCACCATGATGTTACTCAAGAGGAATAATATAGGTCAAATATGAAGACATCACTTTATCCATGTATATACTTACTTGTAATGACATAAACACAGGAATCCTATAAGGGCAAACAGTGAATCTTTATCCTGAATATCTGTCACTAAAATGTGGCTAAGATACCAGAAAATAAGTTCTATTTAAGACTTTGCATTGCTGCAATACACCATTTTACAACTTTTAGTAAGTACTTTACATGGCTGCCAATACTGACTAAGGTATAATATTTTACTTCCAGCGTAGAAACAGAGAGGAACGAATATTCAATATTCAATATGCTAAAGAGAGACGATGGACAGAATAACAGAAAGTTAACTTTCTTTCTCATAAACCAAAAGTTCCAGAGCTGGTATAAGTGCTAAAAACTCTGAAATAGGAAACTAATATATTCTGTATGGTGAACAACTGTTATGAGCTCTGCTTCTCAAAATAACTGCTTGCTTGTAGACAAGCAAGCCACCTTCAGAGCCACCTTCAGAGCGACAGCCTTCAAATTTTGTTGTGGCTTTGTGCCCCCATCTGTTCTCTCTTCCAAAAAATTCTCTTGGACTTTTCTTTCTACACATTCTGCTCAGACCTTTTTACCCTATTCCATAAGAGCTTCATTAGGTCAGACTTGCGATATGTTTGGAGTGATTGCAATCTAGTCTTGCTAAAGAAAGTTGAAAGCTCTTAGCTTCCCAATTTCTCTGTTGGTCTTGTGTGAGAGCAGGGGTTTATTCGTGGCAGGTTTGGTAAAACAAAGAATTAATGGGGCAGGAAAAGTAGAACTATTGGACCTAGACAGAATGGCCAAGAAGGTCTCAGGAGCAGGCAAAATGAGGAAGTCCAACAGACAAGAAATCGACATCGAGACATCCAGTGCTAGATGGCAGACAGAGTCTTGGAAAAAGGCAGAAGGCAGCATGGAGAGATGGAGAGACAATGGCAGGAGGAAACAGAGACCCAGCCCCAGAACTTAAGGTTCAGCATCTCCTGAGCAGGGTTCAGATTCCAATTCGAGAAGAAATGGGGGTACTGAGAATGAACTCAAGGCAGGGACCACCCCGTTGATGAAGAACTGTGGTTTTGTCTCGAGTTCACTTATCCAATTAAGAAAATGCAACTGGAAAAAAACCATTGACAGAGTCTTCATGTTAACAATGCCTCTCAGAGTTCCTTACGTAAAACAGTTATTAAATTGAATTTCCATTGCTGCATTTTTTCCAGAGGCCAAGACAAGGATCTATGACTCAAACCGTGGACAGAGAGAACTATATCCACTCTTACATTGGCGGCAAATTTATAGCACCGGACTCTCTCTTATCTCTCCCAGCTACAGCTCACTGCTAGAGCATCACTTCACAGTGGTCTTACCCTTGGAGCTTGGGAGGAGTCACAGACAGTCTCACAAGACAGTACTCTAGGAATTCACTGCCAACAGATGGGCATTGGCCCCAGGTGAAACCTATATTCCCACACAAGACTCCTTACCTGTGAAGCGTTGCCAGAAAATGCAGACCCAGACTCCAAGGTGCTTTCCTCAATGATGTTATCATTCTTACCTTTTACCGATGAGTGATGTCATGCTGGTTATCAGCCTGGTTCTAAATATTAGTGTAATTTGCTTATTAATTATTGTTGCCTAATTCTAGGCTTATCCCTTTAGGAAAATGTCTTTAGCATCTTATACCTTCTCTGTCAGTACCATGAGTCAAAGGCTACAGTCACTTCCTTTATTCAGTTGGGTAGGTGTTATGAGTTGAATGTGTTCCCCCCAAAAAGCTGTGTTGAGGTCCTAACCCCCGTCCCTCAAAATTGGGCCTTCTTTGGAAATAAGGTTTTTACAGAGTCAATCAAATTAAAATGAAGTCACTAGGGTGACCCCTAATTCAATATGACCATATCTTTATAATAAGAGGAAATTTGGACACAGAGACATACACACACAAGGAAGGACGCCACGTGAAGATACAGATAAAGATCAGATGATACACCTACAAGCTTAGGAACGAGGAAGATTTCTGACAAACAACTAGAAGCCAGGAGAGGAACATGGAACAGATTTTTCCTCACAGCCCTGAGAAGGAACCAACCCTGCCAACACCTTGACCTTAAACTTCTAGCCTCCAGAACTCTGAGATAATAAATTTCTGTTATTTTAAGTCACCCAGTTTATGATGGCTCTAGGAAACTAACACAGGAGGAGACCAAGGTTTGTGAGCAGCCTCGGCGGTAACGAACATTGACTCTTAACTTTCTCCAAATCACAAACGGACGTTTCCTTTCCAGCAACATCAGCAAAGGATAAGGCACCCAGAGGTGGTCACTTACCTGGCAAGGTGACAAAGATTAACTTCAAAATCTTTAACGTGTTGTTTCTGTAGAACCGCTCTAGGAACCGTCCAAGTCCAGGCCGGCCTTAAACCCAACTGAGCTTAATTAGAGTCTCCTTAACTAAGCTCTACCTCACCCTTAGCATCACTGGCATCACCTGGAGGGCTTGTTAAACTCTAGCCCTGGGCCCCGCCCTCAAGTTTCTGATTCATAGGTCTGGGACTGGGTGTGTCTTACAAATTCCAGAGGATGACACGGCCCGCTGTTCCTGGGCCCAAACTTAAGGAACCCCAGCCCTCTGAATTACTGCAACCACTGTTACAGAGACGATCTTTTCGAGATGAAATGTTCTCCCTGTGATGTTTTCATCACATATTGAAGGCAAAGGAGGAGGAACTTTAGGGGGAGCAACTTTTAATGTCTGCACTTAGGATAAATAGCCATCCCTAATCATTACTAAAAGAGGGAGACAAACCATAGTGCCAATACAACTGAGCAGTCACCTGGGCTACCGACCGCTGGCCTCTTTCATGTCTTTGTGTGAATGTAAGAGAGCCCCGCCTCTCGTGAGTGGTTTGGTCAAGGGCAACCAGGATAGCCATTATCAGGAGGTAAAATTTTGTGTCATCCTGAGGGAGGTGGTGAGAAGAGAAGGAGAGAATCCAGCACCAAAAATGAAGTCGACGTGCCAGGGTCAGAGTCTGAACGGACAGGTCGGGGTTAACGATGAGTCCTAGACCTAGTAGGCTAAGCAGCTGGAGGCAATCACACCTAGCCTGGTAGTTAAGGATTCTGGAGGCAGACTAGCCTGAATTTGAATCCAGTGTGTGACCTCCGTTAACAAAGCTCTCAAGACTCAGTTTCCTCATCTTTAAAATGTAGATAATATTACCTACATTAAAAGGATATTGTTAGTTAAATTATATAATGTATGTTATGGACGTGTCCACATACCCTCCCTGGCCTGGCTCCCATTACCTACCTCTCCCCTGTACCTCTTTACCCACTTCAGGCACAGCCCAGACCCACAGCTAGGATAACAGCTAGCAACATGGCAAAACCCCAAACTACTGATAATCAGCATTGGAGAAGTCCAGCAGAAGGTGACACTTCTCCCAGAATATCCTTTCCCACAGAGAAGGGTCCCAACCCTACCTACCAGCTCAGTGGATATCATGGAAAGTTCACACCTCAGCCAAGAAAGAAACATACGCTGGCCTGTAGCTGCCATTAGAGTTTCAAAATACTGATTGCAGATCAATTGGTAAACCCTAACATACGTAGGGGAAGAAAAAAAGCAATAGCTAGCAAGAGAAAACAACTGAAATGGAATTTTAAGGATAATTCAAAAGACCTGGCTTTTTTTTTCTTCCATATTCTTGCTTTTAAGTAAGCATTTTCTCTTGCATCTGTTATCCTGACTTAAAGCAGGAGCAGATAGTGAGGAGTTAGAGCAAGAAAAGGCAGGTGATACTTCAAATGACTCTCCTCAGCTCTTTCTCCAAAGATCTTGAAAAGCACGTGGTAACCCACATTTTAGAGTAAATGGAGATGATGGACCAGGGGAGAAATAAGTTTGCATCAATGTGGTTTTGCTATTAATGCATAATTTTGGAGATGGTAGTATTTTGAAAGGCAAGAAGGATTTTAAGCACTGAATTTAAATCACATATACATACAACATTCCAGCCTAATTCTGGAAACAGTGCCAATCTAAAACAGGTCATTCAGGAGAAAGGGTCATTTATTACAGAGTTTGAATAATCATTTTTGAACTATCATTAATACCATCATTACTGATATCATTATTCCCTAGTGCCAGTGTAGTACCCTATCATAGTAACTTTGCACTGGGCTTGTGATGATCATTTCTCTCTACTCATTCCCTAACATGCAGCACCCAACTTCTCTCTGCTTTTCACTTTGGTATAATGGAAAGAATTCAGCATTTGGACATAAGGGTGCAAGGTCTGAATTCTAGTTCTGTCATTTACTAACTCAGGCAAATTTCTTAACTTTCTTGCAAGATAGTATTAAAAATAACTATGACTATCTTTATCACTAAGTATTAGTGAGATCCAATGAGATAATGTATATAAAATAGTAAAGCTCCGTATTAATAACTTATGAGATATATCTCAATGTCTTTCTTAAGTTCCAAAATCTCAATAAAATATTACTGCATTATGTCAGTGCATAGTTTTCTCACACGTCTCATCTTATGTGATGAAATCTATTACTCATAGTGGTTATTTTGTCTTAAAGACACCTACTTTCTTATTTTTCCTCTGATCCTTTCCTTTAAGCATGTAATATTCTAGGCTAACTGGGAAAATGGTATCTGAACTCCCTTCATAATGACAGAAATCCTAGACAAAGAGTAGACATTCAAATACTCATGGAACAGCAACAAAGTATGAAATTCTACATTTGAATTTAATGGTAATAAAACAGATGCAGAAAATTCAAATAGAAAAAGACTGAAGTAGATAAAGGAACAAATATAATATCGTTTTCATGGCTGGTTTTGATGTTCCAGCTGCTCTTTGCTGAAGTAACAAAGAAGTGGCAGAAAGACTTGAACAAATATGTACAAAACTGCTGGCACTTTCTTTCATAATAACTTTGATGTCATTCAAACAGGAAACATAAATGTCATCAGTGGTGTAATGATATAATTTTTGTCATAAATATTGACTGGGAGAGAGTAAATGAAATATATTTTTAATTAAACAATTTTGCTATTAAAATGGAATTTTATGGGAAGAGGATTTTTTTGAAACTGTTTCCAGGATCCTCTAAGAGCTTCATCTGGAATTGAACTGATTTTTTCTAGGGCTTTCAACAGCTATGACTGTAAAAAAGGATTTCTACCTGTAACCCCGAGCCTCTGTGCAGGTGGAATAATGGTTCCTGTGTTTAAGCTCTGCCTTGTTCCCTCTTAAAACCACTCATGCTATAGCTCAGGGGAAATGGGACTTCCTGGAGTGCCTGGTGTCAGGAACATCTTCTCTCCTGGCTACACCCTCTCCTCAGATTTATAGAAAATTAGCCATTACCTTCATTTGGTACTTTACGGTGATCAACCTTCTGAGGGTGGCTTTAATGAGCTCCCAACTCCCAATCTAAAATATTCAACATGGTCATGCACCACTAGCATTTGTAACAGCCAGAACACAAGAGGTACAGCACTATCAGGAGAAATAATATAGCCCAAAGAGGAAAAATAACATTGTGTACTGAGAAATACAAGTATTGTGCTAAGAAAAATGAGTGAAACCATGGTAAAATGATATTTCAATAAATTTGCCACTACATTTTCTATCCAGACAAAAAATGGTTATGAGTTTAAAAAAATCAATTAAAGAACTCTATAAGAATAAGTACCATATCAATCACCAGTTAATTTTTCATTAGTTTCTATTGCCTTATATTACTTTTCAAAATAATTAGTTTAGCCTATTGTGTTAGAATCCTAGATTTTAATGTTTAAAAAAGGTATGGACACCTCCTAGAGTAATGCAAATAAAAACAAATATAAACAAATGGGACCTAATTAATCTTAAAGGCTTCTGGACAGCAAAGGAAACCATCAACAAAATGAAAAGACAGCCCACAGAATGGAAGAACATATTTGCAAATGATGTGACTGACAAGGGATTAATCTCCAAAATATACAAACAGCTCACGCAGCTCTATGTCAAAAAACAACCAACCAATTAAAAAATGGGCAGAAGACCTAAATAGACATTTCACCAAGGAAGACCTACAGATGCCAACAAACACATGAAAAGATGCTCAACATCATTAATGTTCAGAGAAATGCAAATCAAAACTACAATGAAATACCTCACACCAGTCAGAGTGGCCATCATCAAAAAATCTACAAACAATAAATGCTGGAGAGGGTGTGGAGAAAAGGGAACCCTCCTACCCTGTTGGTGGGAATGTAAATTGGCATAGGCACTGTGGAGAACAGCATGGATTTTCCTTAAAGAACTAAAAATAGAGCTACCATATGACCCAGCAATCCCACTCATAGGCATATATCTGAAGAAAACCATAATTTAAAAGGATGTATGCACCCCAACGTTCATTGCAGTACTGTTTACAATAGCCAGGACATGGAAGCAACCTAAATATCCGTCAACAAAGGAATGGGTAAAGAACATGTGGTACATATACACAATGAAATATTACTCAGCTGTAAAAAGGAATGAAATAGTGCCATTTGCAGAGACATGGAAGGACCTAGAGATTGCCATACAGAGTGAAGTAAGTCAGAAAGAGAAAAACAAATATATAATATCACTTATATGTAGAATCTAGAAAAATGGTACAGATGAACTTATTTGCAAAGCAGAAATAGAGTCACAGATGGTAGAGAACAAACTTATGGTCACCAAGGGAGGAAGGTGGGGGGTGGGACGTGTTGGGAGATTGGGATTGACATACATACACTACTATGTATAAAATGGATAACTGATGAGGACCTACTGTATAGCACAGGGGACTCTATTCAATGATCTGTGGTGACCTAACTGGGAAAGAAGTCTAAAAAAGAGTGGATGTGTGTATACATGTAACTGATTCACTTTGCTGTACAGCAGAAACTAACACAACAATGTAAAGCAACTATAGTCCAATAAAAATTAATTTTAAAGAGATAAAAAAAAGATCTAAATAGACACTTCTCCAAGGAAGACGTACAGATCACCAAAAGGCACATGAAAATATGCTCAATATCACTAATTATCAGAGAAATGCAAATCAAAACTACCATGGGGTATCACCTCACGTTGGTCAGAATGCCCATCATCAAAAAGTCTACAAACAATAAATGCTAGAGAGGGTGTGAAGAAAAGGGAACCCTCCTACCCTGTTGGTGGGAATGTAACTTGGTACAACAACTATGGCGGCATACATTTAAAAAAAACTTACAATAGAACTACCATATGATCCAGCAATCCCACTCCTGAGCAAGTATCTGGAGAAAACCGCAATCTGAAAGGATACATGCACCCTAATGTTCATTGCAGCATGTTTACAATATCCAAGACATGGAAGCAAACTTAATGTCCATTAACAGAGGAATGGATAAATAAGATGTGGTACATGTATACAATGGAATGTTACTTAGCCTTAAAAGAATGAAATAATGCCATTTGCAGCAACATGGATAGACCTAGAGATTATCATTCTAAGTGAAGTAAGTCAGAGAGAGAAAGACAAATATCATATGATATCACTCATATGTGGAATCTAATTCTAAAAAATGATACAAATGAACTTCTTTATTGATACAAAACAGAAGAAGACTTATAGATATGGAAAACAAACTTATGGTTACCAAACCTGGTGGGGAAGGATAAATTAGGAGCTTGGGATGAACACATGCACCCTACTATATATAAGACAGATAATCAACAAGGACCTACTGTATAGCACAGGGAACTCTAGCCAATATTCTGTGATAATCTATATGAGAAAAGAATCTAAAAAAGAATGAATATATGTATATGTATAACTGAATCACTTTGTTGTACACCTGAAACTAACACAACATACTATACAATCAACTATACTCCAATAAAATTAAAATTGAGCGCCTGAAAAGAATTCCGCCCTTCCTGCATGATTGCTTCAGCTGATACATCAATTTTCTGCCCTTGGAACTCCTGGTTCTCAGACCTTTGGATTCAGACTGAATTACACCATTGGTTTTCAGCTTTCAGATGTCAGATCATGAGAGAGATAATAGACAGGTAGACAGATAGATAGATTAATTGGTTCTGTTTCTCTAGAGAACCCTGACTAATACAACATATATATTGCTATGAAAAAATAAGTCAGGGTAAGGAAATAGAGAATGAAGAGAAAGCTTTGCTAGATAGGGTGTTTAAGTCCCTGAGATAGGGTTTAGATAGGGTGTAGAGTCCCTGAGAAGGTGACATTTGAAGAAAGACCTGACTCAACTGAGATAAGAATTATGCTGATATCTGGGAAACTTTCCTCCCGCACCTCCCCAGGAAGAAGAGTAAGGAGGAGACAGCAAAACAAAATGCCTTGACACAGGAAATGCTTGCCATGTTCGAGGCACAGCAGGAAGGGTGACATAGTTGGAAAGTGGTGAGCAGAAGAGAGAGTGATATCTGAGATAGCCAAGGCCTTTGGATTTTCCCCTTAGTGTGTTGGGAAACCACTGGACCACTGACAGCAGGAGAATGTTGCTGGTGGCATGATCCTCATTTGGAGAGGAGCATGGTGGCCACTGCGTTGAGGAAACTGCTGGTGAGTGCAGAAAGTTGAGACTGTAATGAGGTGACACAAGATGGTACCCTGGACATGGAGAGGGTAAACAGTGGTCTGATCTGGATACTTTGTGAAACAAGAGTCTACCTGGTTTGGTGATGGATTAGGTGTGAGATGTGAGATGAAGCGAGAAATCAAAGCTGGGACGCCAAGGGTTTTGGCCTAAGCAATTAGGTAAATGATGGGACCGTTTACTTCATTTCTCTCTTTCCAACTTCTCAGTTTGAGCAAATGAATAGGTCAACCCATCCAATAGAATAGGAATGAATCTGAACTACAAAATTTAGAAATATAAAAATTCTTTATACTTGGCCATTTTCACCCCAACCATTTCTTCTCTACGGCCCCCATTCCATTATTCTTCTTTATTACTTTTTCTGAAAGTCTGCGATCTATCATTTAGAGATTACTCTGGGTCAACTTTTTTTTTGACTGCATTTATTTAAAATACAAACACACTGATGACACTTGGCAGACTGTTACTCATACATATCCTAGTATGAATTGATTTAACCAAGTGATTTTCCTTCCAACACCAGCCAGTAAGTCGGTATTAAAG
This sequence comes from Hippopotamus amphibius kiboko, assembly GCF_030028045.1. Taxonomy (NCBI): domain Eukaryota; kingdom Metazoa; phylum Chordata; class Mammalia; order Artiodactyla; family Hippopotamidae; genus Hippopotamus; species Hippopotamus amphibius. The sequence continues at coordinate 99,994,179 of NC_080196.1, forward strand.
GGGGTGGTGATGCCCAGGTGATAGACTAAAAAGAAACATTTGAGATCCTATGGTACTTAGGTAACAAGCAGTTTGATGTAGAAAAATGAAACGTGAGGTTGCAAAGGCTAGAAGGCAGCATGAGGTCACTGTACTTCTGGAAGGTAAGGGCAGGCACAGAGATGTAAGAAAACAAACATGGGGTCAAAATGTTAATGGATTTTGCCAAGGACATGTACTCTTCCATACCAAGAAGGAAATATCTGTTCCAGAAGCAGCAGACATTAGTGTAAGTTCAGTACATATTACAAATATTTATTTCTTTATACTTGTTAATAAACCCTTTTTTTTTTCATCATGTGTGCCTCATTGGAAAGCCTTTAACAATGTTAGATTATAAAGTCAGTATAAGCTAAAAATTTGCAGAGATGCAATAAAAGGAACACAATTAGGAAGCCAGAGGTGCAGTGACTATATTTTCCAAATCAAAGGAAGACAAATAAAATCTAATAGGTTTGTAATTAAGAGAACAATGGAGGAATCCAGCTCCTGGCTAAAAACCTGTTTGATCTTCAGGCCAGACCACAGGCACTTACCAAGGCTTTACCTGGCAAACCTCCCCACTCCTCCCCTGCTACTAGGCTGATCCACCTGACTCTCCACTGTTTCTCGGGTTTAACCTCTTGCTTATACTATTTGCAGTAAGTGATTAAAGCCTTGGCTATTAATGTCATTTTGGCTTCTTTTCTTAATCGCTATTCCAACACCTGGGAGCTCAGCTTTTTCCAGCTCAGCTGAGCTCCTGACAGCGAGAGAAAATTTGAATTCATAACTGCTCATGAAAATCCAAGCCCTCTTATTACTCTACCTAAGCCTCACAACATAATAACAACGCATGACTAACTGGAGAGTGCCAAAATTGCACCAAAGTTACTTTTTTCTCCCTTAAGTCAGATATTTCATCACCTACACTCACAATCAGAAGCACATTTCTACCCTTCTGTTACTAAACGGAACTTCTTCTTTCATTGATTTTCTTCTCTGATCCAACAATAAATACCTTCTCATAGGTTTTAGCTGGGAGTATATTATTTCAGCCCTAAGTCAGGGCCTGTATGGAATGAAGGTTTTATGTACTGTGGGCCTGATACAAAGCTAAAAAGAGCTAAGATCCTTAAACTCATGGGATTTAACTTTGACCTGGTTTGGCAATTAGGAGTAAGGTGATTGGGAAGACAGTGGGGCCGTGCCGTCTTGGTGGTTTATTTTTTAACTTCATGCAGTCCCCACTGAACTCCCTTCTACCACCACCCCAAGCCTGCCTCCCCCATCCCAACCCCCCCCCCCAACACACAAACTTGCCCTGTTGAGCTCTAGGAATTCAGATTCTGCCAGCTTCCTTCTCCCCTGAATCTACATCCTATACCAATGTCATACTGACTGCTTGAATACAGGGGGAGTAAGGGTGTGTGACTTGCAAGGTAAGGCCATGAATGACACTGCCGCTTCCGCCTCCTTCTCTTCTATCTGGGCTTGTAACTGCCACATCATGTGGATGTTCAAGCATCCCTGTGGAGGGTCCACCAGGCAGGGGACTGAGGCCTCCTTCAACCAGCCAGCAAACAACTCCTGTCCAGAGCCCTGGGAGCGAGCTGTCTTGGCAATCCCCCAGGCCTAGCCAAAGCGTCAGGTGACTGCCCGTTGTCTGAAACTTAGTGAAAATGTTCAGGACAGAACCACCCAGCTAAGCCACACCCAAAGTCCTGACCCACATGAACTGCGTGAGGTAATAAATATTCATTACTGTTTTAAGCTGCTAAATTTTGGGCATAACCTGTTATGCAGCAACATATTGGTATATACCTATGTATAAAATAATATGTTCCTCTTAGTGTGAATCCTAAACTCTGATGATTACTTAATATCATTCCTTTCAATAAACCATTTAACTCAGCTCCAGGGATATCCTTACAAGCAGCTTAATTAGGGGATATTTGCTTATTGGAGAAGCCTACTGTGATTTGAACAAAATCAGAAGTCATTTTATTATACCATACCTTTCATTTTTCTAAAGTTTTATTTTTACACCTGTTGTATTTTTTTTCACCTGTTGTATTTTTATAGCTTTCATGAAAAATTATCACAATTTGTTACTTTCATGAGAAATGTTCATTCCATCCAGAATTTCACACCTTTAAATACTGACCTCTATTTGCATTTTTCGTGATATGATTAATGCATTGTCATTGCATCCTTGTAAATTTTTTATAAAGTTGACATTTTTCAAACAAGCAACTATTAGCAAAATGAATTTTTTTCTCACATTGCTTTTAACAATTTATTCTTACTTTTTGGGAACAAGAGGTAAACAAGTTGACTTTTATGCTTTAAATATATTCTTTGTCCCATAAGATCTTTTTGATGTCTTTAATTATCTTTTTAATATCTTTAGTTCTACCTTCCTGTAACACTGATTTTTTTTTCAAATTCTAGTATGTAACCCAAGCCTGCTTTTTTGCCAAAAGCTGAAATCTATCAAAAGCAACAATAATAATAACTAATATTTTCTGGGCCTGCCTAAGTGCCAGGCATTGTGCTATGTGCTTTTGATCTTTTATTTCATTTACTCTTTACAACAATCCTGTGAGATAGGTACTGTATTAGCATTCCCGTTTAGAAGCCCAAGAAAGAGTGTCTTAAGAAGGAAAAGATCAGGAGCTCTCTCCCCTGTGGAACCAGGAATTAAACCCAGATCATGTCACTCTAGGGCACTGGCTCCTAAACACTCCAGTACTGGGGCTGGTCTTGACTGCAGTGTGGGCTTCAGTGTGTTGTGGACTGAATTGCCTCCCTGCTAAAATCTGTGTATTGATGCCCTAACCTGTCATGTGACTGTGTTTGGAGCTATGGCCTTTAGGGAGGTAATTAAGGTTAAAAAAGGTCATAAGGGTATGGCCCTAATCCAATAGGACTAGTGTCCTTATAAGAAGAGGAGGAGACCCCAGAGCCTTCTCCTGCTCCGTATGCAGAGAGACAAGAGGCCATGCTAAGACCCCACAAGAAGGCAGCAGTCTACAAGCTAGAAATAAAGGCCTCACTGGCAACAACCTCCAGACTGTGAGAAAATAAATATCTTGATGTTTGAGCCACCCAGCCTCTGGTATTTTGTTACGGCAGCCCAAGCAGACTAATACGCAGGGTTTGCTCTCTCACCGCATCCTTCAGACACTCTTGGATGAACCTTGACTAGTAAGCCACACTCTATTAATGCAGTTACATATCCTACATAAAATTAATTATAATTAATTGCCTATGCAATGTTCTTTCAGGCTTCCTTATTCTCCAGTGCATTAGAATTCACTACTCTCTTACTCTAGTGTTAGGCTTAGCACTGTGATTACCTAGCACATATTAGTGCCATTAATCATGTCATCTGTATCATTAAAACTAAAATGTTGTCAAACACAGTCATCCTTCTTAGCCATAGAAAATGAACAGTTAAATATGAAATCGAGCTTTACAGCATTAGACTATTAATGTCCCTAATGCTTATTTAATTTTGAAATTAATTGGTTATGCCTCAGAGAAAACATCTAAATATTCAGATTGCTCTTTTTTAGAGTTCTGACTATTTGTGTGCTTTGGGATTGTTCCTGCTGGACCTGGACTTGCAGAGTTCGCGTCACTGTCTTCCTCACAAGGTCTTGGCTGGAATCCTGTGTCCTAAACTGTTCAATATCCTTCCTGTCTCAAAATACCTATTCTGTCTTCCCTTCTGTCAAGGTTTTTCTCAGAGCTGGGACATCAGATAGCAAATGGTAATGGTTCTGGGTTTTAGAGTCAGATGATCTGAGTTTTAGTGATTTCTCTACCATTTAGTAGAGCCAGTGAAGGTTGATGAAGTTGCTTAAATTCATGCACCTCGGTTCCTTGTTTGTGTAATATGCTAATAACTCCTGTTTTTAAGAGGAATAAGTGAAGTGGGAAGCACTTAACCAGGTGCCTGAAACATAGTAAATATTCAATCAACCATGGTTATTATATTAGTTGCTGATTAGTCTTTTATTCTTTGTGAATGGATGCTGCTGGGTCTCATTTTATGACTATAGGTTACACATTTCAAGAGAGAACCTCTGGCTGAAATGACTGAAACTAAAGAAATGATCAAGATTGAGAATTCTAGGAGCTGGATAAGCCTGAAAATAGGATAAATGTACAGAATCAAGTAGGCTTTCTTTTCCTGCTCAAATTACACCAGTAAACAAGCATTTAGTTTGCCTAAACAGAACAGGCTGTATCTCTTCAACAGGGTAATTTAATTTCCTTTGCATATATAACCAGAACTGGGATTGCTGGATCATACAGTAGTTCTATTTCATAATTTTTTGAAGAACCTCTATGCTGTTTTCAATAGTGGCTGCACCAGTTTACTCTCCTACCAGCAGTGCAGGAGAGTTCCCTTTTCTCCACATCCTTGTCAGTATGTCTTGTCTCTCATCTTTTTGATAATTCTACGAAGTGTGAGGTGATATCCCTGTGGTTTTGATTTACGTTTCCCTGATGACTAGTGATGTTGAGCACCATTTGATGTACCTATTGGCCATTTGTATATCTTCTTTATAAAAAGGTCTATTCAGTTCCTTTGCTCATTTTTAATTGGATTATTTATTTTGTTTTTTGCTTTTGCTCTTGAGTTATTTGCATTCCTTATATATTTAGGATATTAACCCTATACCAGATATATCATCTGTAAATATTTTTTCCTTGTCCTTAGGTTGCTTCATTTTGTTGGTTATTTCTTTTTCTCTGTGGAAGCTTTTTATTTTGATATAGTCCCACTTATTATTGATTTTTGCTTTTGTTGCTTGTGCTTTTTGTGTCATATTCAAAAGAATCATTGTCAAGATCAACGTAAAAGAGCCTTTTCTGTTTTATTTTAGGAGTTTTATGGTTTCAGGTTTTACATTTAAGTCTCTAATCCATTTTGAGTTAATTTTTATGTGATGTCTTTAAATATTCTTCATTATTTTTACCAGTCTTATCATGGTAACCATTGAAGAAAATGGAGATGTTTAGTTTGGAAAATATTATATATAATTGGACCACAATTGGACCAAATTAAATGTGAGGGAGCAGAATTAGTCAGTAAAAAGTATAGAAAAGCAGAAAACTGCAGTCTTTGAGATGTTATCTAATAACCAAGGTTTGAAGAATAGAGTGAATCCCTTCTATGCAGAGGTACATTATACCAGAAGATTTGAAAGTCCTTCAAGAGATGTTTAGTGGGGACTGCATGGTGGGTGGATGCGGAAGTCCAGCTCCGGCGGGTCCAGGAGTACCCAAGGGATGAGTGGCGTCGGCGCAAGGAAGAGATGGGGAGGCTTGTGTCAGCTATGCAGGATCTCTCCATTTATTGTCAGAGCTTTGTGTGTTTATATAGTGAACATATCTCAGAAAAAATCTTTTATGGCAGAGCATATTGTCCCTCAGCATCTACCAGTTTCTTTCTTTCATCAGGTTTGGCTTGCAAACCTTGTGACTCTGAGGTAAACATAGGTAAATAACTTCTTAATCTTATATCTAAGCAAACTACAGCCCTTAGTACCCATAGAAACCTTGTGACTCTGAGGTACGCATATGCAAATAACTTCTTATATCTAAGCAAACGATAGCCCTTAGCACCTATACCTATGCCTAAAGTCTATGTCTATACTTATGCCTGCTGCAATCATAAGCATTACAAAAAGCGCCACCCCTCCCTTTTCTCCAGCATTTAGTAGCCTGAGGTGCCCGCCTTCTCCAGGAAGGGGTGGTGGGAGGGGACTTGGTGGGGCAGACACTGAGAAAGAATGTGTCAAACCCTGGTTCTTTCCTGGGGACATAGAAACAGGGAGGGGACGTGGGTGGTAAGCACAGTATCACAAAGAAACAAAGAGCAGAATGTACAATGGGTGGAGATGGTCTGGGGCCTGTCCTTGCGGAGCAGTCGCCTTGCGATCCTCCTGCTCCGAAATGCCCTTCCAAGGAGTTCTCGCCTTGCAGTCCTCCTTGTTGCCTGGTGACCTTGTCACAGCATTGGCTTGTCCAGATGGCTCCCGACAGGTGGAACATCAGATATTCTCTTCCTGCTCTGATTCTCTAATTCTTAATCAAAAGCACAGGGTGCAGTTACTGAGTCCATAAAATACAGAAGGCATGACTGCTGTCCACAGAAATCCAATTAGGATAAACAACAAAGAAAGAAAGAAAACCATTTACTAACAGTACGACTAAGAAACCATGGAATCTAAAATACTACCTTTCAAAAACATTTCCCAAAATCTTTGATCTCCATGCAAAAAATGTCTAAATAAAAGGACTTGGAATACTTTATGCTTGTAGACCTAGAAAATATTATTTGTTAATTAGTGAATCCAATTCAGACTCTGTAGTTCATCACAAAGAAAAATTATGTGTTAACCCAAGTAGGTCTTGAGAATTTATTTGAAATTGTTTTTCTTTCGTAAACAAGGCAAATTTTGTGTTGTCTTAGAAATTTAAAATGCTAAGATTAATCGACAGTGGTTACCAATTCCTATATTAACCATCTGTTAATGACAATTACAAATCATTGCATTTGTGTGCTGAGCTTGTGCCAAACACACATTAACATACACTATTTTTAATTCATTGAGAAATTCATATAGTAATTATTAGTTTCCTATTTGTAGGTGAGGAACCAACGGTTTAGGAAGACTATATGGCTTGCTAGTAGCCACACAGATAATAACCAGATAATAATTAACTGGTATTCTTATTTACATAAAAATGTATACAGATGTATGTTAATAACTGATATCAATGCAATAAAGACTTAAAATTTCAGTTGAATAAAAAATGATTAAAGTGGCCACAGAAGCAAAAACAATAACCTGTTGCATCTGCTACTTTCTTTTTGCAACATTAACTTCTATTCTATTGAATCAACAGTACATACATTAAAGTCTACTTATATGTTAGTTTCACCAGTAAGAGCAAGTTTAAATCCTGCTGGAAACAATGTCTGTACACTTAAAGATACATGCTAACATACATGATGCATTTGTGAATGCACCACATGTGATAGAAAAGAAAGTTATTTCACATGTGGTATTATGCAAAAGAGAGAAATTAAAATTGATTTGTTCTAAAATGAAATTTTATTGTTTTATTTACTCTGCGGGATGAAAATCAAGGGCTGTCAAGTGCATTTTAAGCTCTTGTTTTAGGAAAACATGAAATCACATAAATGAGATTTTACCAGCAAGATTTTTTGGCTTTGTTAGTTATAAAAATCTATTCTCCTCATGTTAGAGAAAATCTTTAAAACATATCAAATCAAGTCACTTCTCCCCTCCCATCCAGTCACTGAGTTGCCTTTTTACTCAGAGTGAAATCCAAAACCCTAGCAAATGGTCCTATGGTCCTCCCCACACTGCCCCCATGAATACCCCTCATTCCCTCCCCATTCACTCCCCTCCAGGCACACTGGCCTTCTTGCTGTTTCTCCAATACCCAGGCACATGCACACCTGAAGAACTTTCCACTTGCAATTTCTTTTCCTTGGAAATCTCTCCCCCTCAGAGACCCACATGGCTTGCTCTCTCAATTCCTATAAGAACCTGTCACTTTTAAGAGGAAAGCCTCCCTGTGTACAATAGCAGTCTCCCCCCATGTTAGTCTCTGTCCTGTTTACCTGGATTTACTTACTGCCACCTAGCACATCTCTGTATTGCTTTGTTTATTATGTCTCCTCAACTACAATGTAAAATTATGGGAGCAGGGACTTTTGCTGTATCCCCAGTCCTCATAAAAAGAGAGGAAATTTAGGCACAGACATTGCTATGGTCTAAGTGTTTGTGTCCCCCTAAAATGCATACGTTGAAATCTTAACCTCCAAGGTGATGATAGGAGCAGGTGGGGTCACTGGGAGGTCATTGCCCTCGTGAATGGGGTTACTGCCTTTATAAGAGACCCCATAGAGCTACCTTGCCCCTCCCACCATGTGAGGACACAGTGAGAAGTCAGCAATGTGCTGCCGAGGAAAGGGTCTTGCCCAGAACCTGACCAGGTTGGCACCCTGATCTTGGACTTCCAGCCTCCCAAACTGTGAGAAATAAATATCTGTTGTTTATAAGCTGCCCAGTCTGCAGTATTTTGTTACCACAGCCCAAACAGACTAAGTCAGACATGCATACAAGGAGAAAGCCATGTGCAGATGAAGGCAGAAGTCAGGTGATGCTTCCATGTGCGAAACAATTCTACAAGGGTGAGTTAAAAGTTACCTGCACTCTGGCTGTGCGGCCAAAGGAGTGTTACTATAACGGGTGTGCAGATAATTTTTGACTCACCCTCATAACACTGCCAGCAACCACCAGTCACTATGGGAGCGGCATGGAATAGATTCCTCATGGCCCTCAGAAGGAACAAATCCTGCCAACATCTTGGTCTTAGATTTCTAGCCTTCAGAATTGTGAATCAATAAATTTCTATTGTTTGAGTCACTAAACTTGTGGTACTTTGTTACAACAACCCTAAACAAACTCACACTGTGGGCTGATCTTCAACTTTTCAGCTTTTGTTGTCATAAGGACAGGAGTGACAACCCCCAAGCTCGTTACATGTCAGAGTGGAAACCAAGAGTCCCCGATCACTTGGTTTTTTTTAATCTTAAAATGATTTTTTTAAACATTGAAGGTTTATAAAAATCAATAATAAAGAATGTTAAGTTCTATATCATTGAAATTAAAGTGGGAAGATTCACAAATGTGAAACCTGAAAAATAAAGGAGGGAATCGAGAAACAGAAGATCATAAAAAAGAATGGGAAAGATAAATGCAGCAAAGACAAGGGACAAACCCAGGTATGTAAAAACCCAGATAAACGAAATGGAAAAGCAAAACATGCACCCCCCCAAAAAAACACACTGTCCTATTTAAAGATATAATGAAGACTTAAATGTATACTAGGTATAAAATAAGTTACAAGTACATAATGTATAGCACAGGGAATACAGTCAATATTTTATAATAACTTTATATGGAGTATATTTTATAAAAATATTAAATTACTATATTGTATACTTGAAACTAACATAATTTTGTAAGTCAACTATACTACAATTTAAAAAAAGACAAATATAAATCATATAGAGTAACAGAATTCCATTTTTATAGCATTTACATTTCTTCATTGTTTGGAAAATCATAAAAGATTTTATATTATAATGCATTTTTGCAACTAAAATGAAAAATTGGGTCATTACCCCTACGTCAGTGGCCTCAACTTGTCTGCATGTTAGAATTACCTGAGGATATTTATAAGATCCCAAAGTCCAGGCCACAGCCTAGCCAACTAAATCATAATGCCTTGAGACAGAGCACTGGCATCAGTAGTTTTTTTAAACACTCCAGGTGATTCCAAAGCACAAACAAGTTTAGGAACCACTGTTGTAAGAAAATACTCCATTGCATTGGTGAAACTAATGGATGACCAGATGTTCTCTGGCCAAAAGCTAAACTTCCCACATCAGTAAATATAATCATCCTTCAGGTCCTACATTACAGAAAATGTCTCCATAGGACCAAGTTGTAATTAATTAATGCAAGCCCAGACAGGGCAGGAGGCCTAAGAAAAAGCCTGGTCTGAAATTACTTTTTTTTAAAGAGACATCAACGGTTTATTGGATAGGGGATTTTACAGGTCCGCAGCAAAACGTCCTGGAGAAATGCCCCACCTTGTACAGCAGATGGCAGGCTGGCAGGCAGGCAGGCAGGCAGGATGTGGGAGCAATCTTCCCTCCTTAAGGGAGAAGGAGACTGCCATTTACAGGGGGAAATGACGTCAGGTCAGCTCAGCAGTTTCCAGGGAAAACGGGTGCTAAGAAATAGAGTTGGCAGGAGGTGTTATAGAGAAAGCTATTCCAGAAGCCAAAACAAGGTCTATGGTCACAAAGTAATCGGAGGAAAAACACAAAAATCTTACACTGGAATGAGGCTCAGAAACAGAGGGATGGTCTAAAGTGATGAATGGTTCCTGAGGCTTTGCTGGTTATTGGAATCACCTGGCTGCTAGGCTCAACCACTCTGATCTCATTGGTATGCGGTACTCCCAAGGGCATTGGGAGTTTTTAAGTACCCCCGGTGATTCTAACGCGCAGTAAAAAGTCAGAACCATTGCTCTGGTTTTTTTAGGAATTCACTGCCCCCTCAGGCTCTCCAGAGCCCTCTGTGGTCAGGCCAAGTGGAGTGGTTGTCCATCTGGATGGATGACCATCTTGGATGCAAAAGCTGTGCTGCAGAGCTAAGCTCCTCCAGCTGAGCTTACCGGGCAGCCTCTACATCATTTCAATGGACACATCCACACTCCTTCATTTACACAGTTTTGAACTCGGTAAGCGGCAGTTGTGAATTTGCAACTCCAGGGTCCAAGAAATTCATGAGAGCAAGAAATGCCTCATTACTTTAGTTTCTTTTAAAAAATTAAAATTCCCCCTAGTGTTTCAACTCCCTTAGGTAGAGAGACGCCATTTCAGCTTTCTCAGGGATCCTTTCCCTAGCCCCAAAGTTATGCAAAGTTCCTAGCCTGGGGGGATATCCTTCCTCTTTTCATTGGTGACACCAGATAACAAAAAATGAACAGTATCCAAGCCCACACTTTTTTTTTTTTATTTTTGGGGGTACACCAGGTTCAATCATCTGTTTTTATACACATATCCCCATATTCCCTCCCTTCCTTGACTCCCCCCCCTCAAGTCCCCCCCACCCTCCCTGCCCCAGTCCTCTAAGGCATCTTCCATCCTTGAGTTGGACTCCCTTTGTTATACAACAACTTCCCACTGACTATTTTTTTATTTTATTTTATTTTATTTTATTTTATTTTTTTGGGGGTACACCAGGTTCAATCAACTGTTTTTATACACATATCCCCATATTCCCTCCCTTCCTTGATGCCCCCCCCTCGAGTCCCCCCCACCCTCCCTGCCCCAGTCCTCTAAGGCATCTTCCATCCTCGAGTTGGACTCCCTTTGTTATACAACAACTTCCCACTGACTATTTTACAGTTGGTAGTATATATATGTCTGTGCTTCGTCTCTCGCTTCTCTCTCGCTTCATCTCAGTTTCCCCTTCACCCCCCGCCCCCTCCCATACCTCGAGTTCTCCAGTCCATTCTCTGTATCTGCATCCTTGTTCTTGTCACTGAGTTCATCAGTACCATTTTTAGATTCCGTATATGTGAGTTAGCATACAATAGTTGTCCTTCTCTTTCTGACTTACTTCACTCTGTATGACAGATTGTAGTTCTATCCACCTCATTACATATAGCTCCATCTCAACCCTTTTTATAGCTGAGTAATATTCCATTGTATATATATGCCACATCTTCTGTATCCATTCATTTGTTGATGCAAGCCCACACTTTTTTTGGAAAAAAAAAAAAGTGGAAATCATCCCATCCAAAAAAAACCCCATAAATTTTATAAATAGGTTATTATTGATTCAGAAACATATTTTTAATAAATCAATAAATTGATTATTTATTTGTTAAATTCATTGGGAATCAGGTTTGCTTAATCCCCCAATTGGTCTTTGTGAACACTTACTACACATAAGAAATTTTTTATAAATATTTTACACTGCAAAAGGATGACTTGGACATTAATTCTATCTTCAGAAATTTATAATCTAATTATTCTAACAGGAAGGAATAGAGTTGCCACTAGAAACGTAGTGATAAAAAAAGTCAGTAATCAGAAAAATTAGCGCATACAAGAGAGACAGGAAAAGGAAACAAAGGGATCAGGGAAGGTTTTATCATGGAAAGTAGCAGTTGAGCTGAACTTTTAAGGATGCCTGTGACTGGCCAATTCAATCTTACACCCAGTTTCATTTAATTTCTGTAAAAACTCAATGTGGTGTGTGGAGCAAGAATTATTGCATCATCATCGTGTTTTTCGAGTGGAAAAAAAATGAAGACCTGAGGTGAATTAATGTATATATATGTATAATTGAATCACTTTGCTGTGCAGCAGAAATTAACACAAAATTGTAAACTAACTATACTTCAATTAAAACACCAACAAAAACAAAAAAAATTACCCATTGTCGCAAGGCTTATCAGCGATAGACTTTGAACTTGAAATTCCATCCAAAGCTGAGCTCTTTCCACTCAGCCATTCCAAGAACAGGAGGGGGTGAGGAGCCTCTGATGGCTGGAGTTCAGCTTGAGGGTCAGTCGGTGGTCACATTCTCTTGACTACCTCTTCCAACAAGCAGGTGGTGTAAATTCCAGTCTGAAGGCCGACAGGTTCCAGACCTAAGAAGAGCTGATGTTTCAGTTCACATTCAATGGCAGGAAAAGCTAATGCCACAGGCTCACGGCAATCAGGCAAGCAGAGTCCTCCCTTACTTGGCTTTTTTGTTGTTGTTGTTGTTGTCCTATTCAGGTCTACAATTGATTGGGTTGGATTATTTGGATGAGGCCCATGCGTAATAGGGTGGTCAACCTGCTTTGATGGCATATGGGGATGTCTGGATGGAGTTGGAGTGTGAGGGGATGTGAGAAGGGAAGATTCAATTCCCTGGTGAGATAACCAGCTTTCAAGGTCTTTCAAGGCCTGACCATAGTCCTTGGGGCTGTCGGGGCTTCTGATGAACAAATAAGATGCCAAAGGTTAGAAGAATGCACCCAGCCCCTGTGGAGAATTACACCTTCTCACCACATGGCCGAGCTCCCAGCTATAACCTGGGACATGGTCACTGGGTTCCGACAGAGTCTAGCTTCCATTTAAAGCAGTTGATGGATTGCTTCATCAATAGCTGACTTGGGGCTACCTAAACTATCCTAGATTATTAAATCCCAGATTCAGCTTTTCTTGGTTGCTTTTTTCTCTGGCTTTCACAGTGATACCTCCTGGTCAAATGATGCTTACCCTCTCTCACCACGAATCTGGCTTTGACCTCCATTTATTTTCTGCATCTCCGCCCACATAGCTATATTGTCAGCCTCCGTTTGGAAAAAGATCATACCCCAGTCACTTAAGCCACTTACTATACAACTGACTCTGTGACACATTTTGTGTGCCCTCAACCCAGGCACAGAGCAACACACCCATGCCACGACAACAAAACAGTGAACCATTGCAGGAACTTACATCTTTACAGCAGCCCTTTAGGTAGTTCATAGTTAATTAGCTCAGTGTAGCAGAACTGTGCTCAGGACTATGACAATAAATATGAAAAATCACCTCATGGGGCTTTAATTATGACCCATTATGTGATTACTTTTTAATCGGCAATTTATCAAGTTGAGTGAAGAAGTGTAGAATCATCGCTCCCAAATGATAAAGCATATTTAATTTTCAAAGAAAAATCTATTTAATTTTATTTGTTTAATCATGCAACGTTGGAGTCTAATTCCCACTGGAATATTTCTTTTAGGAAATATTTTCCTCTTGAAGGTGGAGTTAAATTTCCCACAAGTTCATTTTTGCTTTTGAAAATCAAGTTCAATTTTTCTGTTTACCTTTCCAGAAACAAAGCTCCTTCTGAAGGTTGTGCTTTACCCTGGTTAGTATCTGGTTCTTTGGAGTATAGGAGAAACACTCTTTGAATCTTTCTTTTATTTTACTGTATCTTCTACACTGTAAAATCAATGAAGTGCTTCCTTGCTTTCAGTTTGAAATACATGATTTTGCCCTGATTGCTTAATAAGAATATCTTATAAGTGCTCCTTAATCTCTTCCTACTAAAATTGAAGAAATTCAGCAAATATTTATGGAGTGACTAATATGTGCAAGGGACTTCACCATGCACTTCAAGCCTTAAAGGGAGGGACATTTTTATGCTTTTCTACTTCTATGCCTTAGAATACACCAAATACAACATAAAACCTATTACATGTTCTATAAATGTTGGCTGATTAATATTTAATGGAAATATTTGTAGAAGGAAAATTTTTGATTACTAATACTTAGAAAATCCAGGAAAGGATACTGATTTTCCATCTATTTTCAAAATGTTTTGCAATTGTATCTGTTTGTGTTTTTTCCTACAATAAATTTGAATTAGGTTGGTGTGTATATCCCTGCCTATCAACAAAGAAACATAGACAAATACAACTGCTCAAGTGAATGGTCCAATCCCAGAGTAAGTGTGAAATAAACATCCTGTTTTATATTTTCTGGATGGCATAAGGATTCTTATCTGGTTTCTGCTGTGTTCTCAATAATGTCAGATTGCTTGTACTCTTTTCCTCCCCTACTGGTTTTGAGGCTTCATTTATTGCAAAGAAAAGAGCAATGTTACTGTAACAAAGGTTATCGGTATTTATGTCAGAGCAATTGCAAAAACCTTACCTTCCACATGTGCATAAAATGAGAATGAAAATTAGTTTAAATTTTAAAGGAAAAAAAATCATTTAACCAGTGAGCCTGTTGTGTTTCTTTGATAAATGTATTTTATTTTATTTATTTTATTTTTTAAAATTTTTATTAGAGTATAGTTACTTTACAATGTTGTGTTAGTTTCTACTGTACAGCAAAGTGAATCAGCTATACGTATACACATATCCCCTCTTTTTTTGAATTTCCTTCTCATTTAGGTCACCCAGAGCATTGAGTATAGTTCCCTGTGCTATACAGTAGGTTCTCATTAATTATCTATTTTATACATAGTATCAATAATATATATATGTCAATCCCTGGTGCCTTTTAAGAATTATATTTATTTCAACCTTTTTCATTGAGTGTATTTGTGCTGGCAGACACAGCAAAACTTTTTTACATGGAGGAAAAAGTCATCAGGTGACTACTATAAAAAAGCTTGTTTTATATCATTTTTTTAAAAGAACTTTTACTGAGATACAATTGATATACAATAAACTGCATATACTTAAAAAGTGTACAAAAAAAAAGATAGTATGTATATGTCAATCCCAATCTCCCATTTCATCCCACCCCCTTCTTTCCCCCTTGGTATCCATACATTTGTTCTCTATATCTGTGTCTGTATTTCTGCTTTGTAAATAAAATCATCCATACCAGTTTTTTCCGATTCCACATATACGCGTTAATATATGATATTTGCTTGTACCTTATTCAGCTGACCCTCTTGGTATGTGACCTGCTTCTGCTGCTTATGTCGTCTCCTTTGAACACTCCTCCCAGCTGAAGGGACAGAGGAGCACCAGATGCTGATTATTTCAGAGTCTCCTCATTGTTTTCCCACTTGGCCTCCCGTTTCTCATCTATTTGGAATGCAATTCTTTTTGCTCAATATAACCATTCCAGCACCCTCCTTTCCTCCCCAGACTATTTTTTTCTCCCTTTATAAGTGATCTCCAGAAATTTCCAATTGCATCTCATTAAGCTATGTTTTTAGAGTAGAATCTGCTGATAATGCGGAGAAAATGTTTTCTGTCACACTAACCAGTCAGTAACCCTTGAGATTGCTTCCAGGTTTCCAGAATAATTTGCAAACTACCTAACACCACACGTTTACAATTACAAAATAAAATTAAGATAAGCTGTGGCCAAGAATGACTCTGAGATGGAAGAGTTATTTGAAGTTACAATATCTAATTCTTCTCACCTTTTTGTTGTGGTGCTTTAGACTGCAATTTTCATAAGCCAATATTTATTATATTAGTTTTTTAAATGGTGTCATTTGGAACTAAATTATTTGTCTGCCACATCATGTCAATCAATGGGAGATAATGCACTGAAAAACAAAAGTTCAAATACCTCCATGGATCCCTAAAGGAAACCATTGTAATCCATTTGAAACCATCTCTAATTAGTGAAGATTGACTATTCACCATATCTAACTGTGAAAGGAATGCAGCACTTTCATCTACTTTTTTGGTTGACTGGGCATTTTGATTAAAAATGTCATTGATTCCAGCAGTGGAATTTTACCCCAAATAATAAGCTATATGAGATTATTAACATACAACATAAGGTAATAAGAAAATACCATACAGTTGGCATGAATGAGTTTAATTTGACTTTATCAACAGACTAAAGGGATAATAAAAATGTGATTTATTAGTGTACTTACAATTAAAAAGATAGCAAACCATTATCTCCCCTTCACTCTGGCAAAGCCATGATATCTAACCATAAATTAACTTACATTAGATATTACTCATTGTTATAAACAAATTTATCAGTCCATTGCACTTAAAATATTTTACATTTTAAAGTTGGAGCATATTCAAAATTATTTTTATAATTTAAAGGCACTATTGAAGACAGACTTCTAGAGACAAAGGTAAATTTTCAAAATATGAATAGTTTCATCTGGAGTTTTTAACACTTGTTAGTTTTTGAAAGTCTATTAAGCCCTCTGGACCCTCTCTTGCCAGAAAAATGTATTTGGCCACGAGAACAGGTGCACATACACAAATTTGCATATACTTTCAACCATGAACCTGCAGATTAATAAGAATTCCTGCTCTATAGGATATAAATTTTTATCTGAGATAGTTGCTAAACAAATATTAAGCTAAGCAAGTTAACTGTAGTTTTGAAAAATATCCAAACAGTAATATAAATTGAAACTGAAAGGTTATTCAAAACTAATTGGATACATTTTATTTCTTAAAAAAATCACTTTTTTGTTCAGAGACAATTCTTTTATTTTAAGCTTAAAGAAATATTTTTTTTTTAGTTTTAACTAAATTTTTAGACACTGGAAACAAAATATACTTCTACTTTAATTAAAGAAGCATATTTAATAATTATGCCTTTAAGAGACTATTTACTGATCCATAACTCCTTACATATTAAATTATAAGATGGGGATTAGTTGTAGAATTTTAAAACATTAGAAAATGAGATAGATCAATGACAAATATGGATTTTGCCTTATAATTTTATTGTAATATTATTGGTGTTAGCACAAATATTTACACAGAGTAGGTCCACACAATTATTTGTGGCATTATATTGTGAATGAAAGTCTGACTAGTGTTCATACATTTAGTATAAATAAACAGACATTCAATGGTCTTTATTAATGTGCTGAAATGTTTCTTTATAGGTTTCAATCATTTGAGATGGAAAGTTCTTGTTTTTTTTTGGAGGAGTGGGCACTTTATAACCATGAATAAGTCTAATCTATTACTTGTTAAATCTTTGGCATTTGTAACGCTAAAATGTAATTTATGTGAGGATAAAAACACAAATCCTCTGTCCCATGGCAGTGAAATTCTCTGGGGCAGACTGACAATGGGAGCTTGGAGCCAACTGCAAAGTTCTTTGCTATTCTGAGTGTTGAATAAACTTTGTTCCGAAGTACCTATGTTGCAGGAAGGGGCCCCCTTCCGGGGCCCGAGAGTGGGCTCTTGTCCAACACTCAGAAGTGAATTATCCGAGGAGACACACATGGTGACAAAGCAAGAGACTTTATGGGGAAGGAGTGCCTGATCAGAGAGCAGCAGGGTAAGGGAATCCAGGAGGACTGCTCTGCAACGACATGGATCACAGGCTTCATGGTAATGGGATTAGTCTCCGGGTTGTCTCTGGCCAGTCATCTTCCTCGGGTCATCGTCTGACTCAGAGTCCTTCCTGGTGGCACGTGCATCTCTCAGCCAAGGTGGATTCTAGTAAGAAGGACTCTGGGAGCTTGGTCATCTCCTCCCTCTTTTGGCCCCTCCCGAATTCTCCCAGTTAATTTTTGGGGTGGCAGCACCAGATTCCTTATCGGGACCTTCTGTTGTGAGACAACTCAGGCAAATACTCCTGGCCAAGGCTGCTGGTTTCCGTCAACAGTTCCCTAACACCTATACGATGACAACTTAGAACCCAACTTCAACCCAATATGATCTTCTGGGAAGGAAAATCTCTCTTCTTTAGAGCTAAATTATCAAAGGGAAAGAACAAGGTTGTAGTAGCAAGCTGATTTACTCTCTCCCTGTTGAAAATGTGTCTTCTACTTTCTCAACACGTGATACAATTACAGTACTGCAATGTCAGAGAAAATAATAAGGTGAGAATATTGTAAAATTCTATTTTTTTAATCTATGTAAGCCTTGAAAAGGTATATTTTTGAGACAGACTTGCCAAAGTATATTGCAAAGTGATATAATTACTGAAAAAGAGCTCTTGGCTTTTGTCAAAGTCATATTACTGATTTCATTTTTTTCTTTACTCATAAGCAGTTGGAAGTTTGTAAGTGGAGAGGACCATGTCTTAATTTATAATTTAGAACAGAACCCTGGTGACTGTGTGGGAGAGACTGTGTGGGTTGGAAGAGCTGGTTCTCATAAAATTGATTAGGAGGCTGTTGCACTGATGTAGTCAAGATGTAATTTGCATCTAGATTACAGCAGGATATTCCAGAATGGAGAGAAGGCATTGGGAGACATTTGGGAAGTAGAATCTAGATGCAAAAGAATATTTTTAAAAACCTAATATTAAATAATTCCTTTCTCTTTTAAATTCATTCTATGTTAGGACTTTGGGGTCTGGATTATAATGGTGACTGTCATTTCAAATCTCCTCAAACATCACCAATTCCCCGACTCCTAAATAATAATCAACAAACAGCACAAATATGACCACATCTGACCAACATCATTTGGAGGCAGAAGATAGCCCAACCTTCAAATTACTTATAAATAGAGAAATAAACATCAGCTTTGATCACAGGCAGGCATAAGAAAGAAAAGTCTCATAACAAGCACAGGTAAATTACACTCAAAGGAGACAGTTTAATAATAAATGCCCAAGTATTTAATGCAGATCTAGAGCTTTTAAAACTGTTCTAGAGTAGTTTAAAACATTGGCTATAGGGAAGGAGCTTGAAAATAAGTAGGCCTAGAAGTTGAAGCCTTGAAAAACATTGTTTTAGGGGAGAATCATATAAATAGAAAGAATATATGGCTATAGAGGGAAAGAAGAAAATATGGGAATCATTAAGGATCTTGCAGAAATAAATGAGTAACATGACATGCCAACTCCTTCCCCTCCTATAACCACCACCACTACCACCATTTATTCAAGAAACTGAATTTCATTAAACTGAGTGAAGAGGGTTCTCTTGAATTTGGGACTGTGTCCTACAAAGGCCTAGAAATAGGAAAAAATAAAGTAATTTGATTCAAAAGAAGAAGAAAACCAAAAGTGTGAATCAAAATATTTCTAGCGATGAAAAATTTCCCAAAAAAAGCAATAATGAAACAGAGGAAAAATGTAACAACACTTCAAACTGAATTAAATAACCTCAAATAGAAATTTGGGGATAGGAAAAATATCTTAAATCACTAATTCCAAAACTAAAATCATAAAAAAACCAAGAACAGGGAGAAAGGCAATGAGAGTTGTTTGAACAAAGGAGAAACATTCTATCAGAAATAATGGCTAAATGTAAGTAATTACAAAGTGCTCAGTGTAGAATCCATTCAAGTAACAATAAGGGACCCTGAAGAAAAGAAGGAAAACACGGAGAGAATTAAGATAATATGGGGCTTCCTAGGTGGCACAGTAGTTAAGAATGCACCTGCTAATGCAGGGGACACGGGTTTGATCCCTGCTCCAGGAAGAGCCCACATGCTGCAGAGCAATTAAGCCCGCGCACCACAGCTATGGAGCCTGCACTTTAGAATCCGTGAGCCACAACTATTGAGCCCATGTGCTGCAACTACTGAAGCCCACATGAAGCCCACATGCCTAGAGCCCGTGCTCGGCAACAAGAGAAGCCACGGCAATAAGGAGCCCGTGCACCACAACGAAGGGTAGCCCCCACTCACCGCAACTAAAGAAAGCCCACACACAGCAAAAAAGACCCAACACAACCAATAAAATAAACAATAAATAAATTAATTAATTAAAAAAGATAATATGAAGAACAGAGTGAAACAGGTCAGAGAGAAAGTGGTTGAAATGGTAGAAGGCAAATAAGATCCAATGATTTGTGTTAATTAAAAACACAAAACAATGAAACAGAATTAAAATTTAAAACTGTTAATCCAGGAAAACTTTCTGGAAATAAAAGACCTGAATCTTTTTAGATTGGCCTCACCAGTTACCTGGAAAAATTGATTCAGAACAATCAACCAGAAGATATACCCTAGTGAAACCATTAGACTGTAAGAATAAAGAAAAATAATCCCTAGGGTTTTCAAATTAAAAAAACCAATTCATTCACAAGGGAAGAGAATTACCCTGGCCTTGTCTTCTCAAAACCAACATTCAAAGCAAGGCAAGAATGGAGCAGAATTTTCAAGAAACTTAAGGAAAGAAAGTGCTAATTGGGGATTTTATGTCAAATAAATCCTATGTCTTCTTTCTGTGAGGGAATTAAATTGTATTCTTTGTTCCTGAATCCTACTAAATTCTCAAAATGGTATTCAACATCTGTATGTTCCCTTTTGTTTCTATTTGTTCCAATCTACTTATGTCCATTGTGTGTGGTAGGCATATTTAGCGAAGAGCATCACGAGACAGAGGACACTAAATTCTGGATTTCCATGCTATTGCTATGAGCACACAATTTAATCTACATATTGATATGCAGGTATTTAGATACATAGATATTTTGATAAGATTATATTTCTGTAAAATTAGAACAACTCACGAGAAGTTTTCCATTTTGAAAGTTTTAAACCCATGTAAATTGAAATACTACACTAAAAGATAAAATATTCAAAGAGCTTTTGAAAAGATATCCTTGATTCTTCTGTGAAAAGAGGTAATGAAGGCAAGTTTAAACGTGAAATCTTTATGTATGGAAAATGTCGATTCTTATTCTTTCAATAACAGACATAAATTTCATCCTAAGTTTTGAAGATCCCTTTAATTAACTGCTCTGTTTGCAAAGAGAACAAACTTCAGTTTATTATACATCTTTGATACCTGCTAAGTTATGATAGTCAGGAGAATAATAATGTAATGTGGTTTCTCATGGAGACTATTTTTATATTCTGAGCATTCTTCCAATTATTATTTTAACCAAACTGGGACAGAGTTCATCAGACTGGTATGATGAACGTAAATCTTGAAGTATTGGTGACTCTTATCCGTCTCTGGTTTAGAGAGAAAATTTTCCTTAACAAACAGTTGTATAAAATTGTACATCTCTAAGCACCTTACAAATGTTAACTGATTTAATGCTTACAAATAATTCTATATTAGATACTATTATTTTACCCCCATTTTACACATGAAGAAGCTGAAGCACAAGGTAATACAGCTAGTACATGGTGGAAGTGGGATTTGAACACAACCATTCTGGCTCTAAAATCTGTGCTCAGATGGAATAAATCGAAAGGTAGACTCACAATTATTCTGTGTTTTCATGAATAATTCTTTAGAAGGCTGCTATAGACAATGTTTTTTGTCTTCCCAAAATTCAAATTGAAATCTAATTCCCAGTGTGATGAAAGCTGGAGGTGGGTCCTTTGGGAGGTGATTAGGTCATAAACAGGATTAAATAAAAGTGATCCCAGAGAGCTCCCTTGCTCCTTTTGCCACGTGAGGAGGATACAGCAAAAAGGCTGCTGTCTATACACCGGGAAACAGGTTATTGCCAGACACTAAGTCTACTGGCACCTTGATCTTGGACTTCCCAGACTCCAGAACTGTGAGAAATAAATTTCTGTTGTTATAAGCTGCTTAGTCTATGGTATTTTGTTACAGTAACCTGAATGGATTAAGACAAATGCTTTATAAAAATCCCATAATTTTTTCTTACACATAATGCATAATACACAAGATAAGCAAAATATAAAATTGCAGTATTCAGATGACTTGAAAGTTCACAAGTGACAAAACACAAATCACTGGCTGTTCAGTGATGAAAAAATTGGCAATAGGAGCCAGGTAGAAGTGACAACCTAGAGTCGTATTTGACATTTTAGGCAAGAATGGATACCAGAGATAGGACATAGGAATTAGAGTTCAGTTACAGGATAGTCTCTTTCTGTTAACATTGAGACATATGATGATAAAATAAGTTTATCAAGACTAACACTAAGACACACCAGACAAAGAGGAATTCTGGATCTGTTAAAAATGTCTAACCTCTCACTCTGTGCATCCTTTCTCCTCCTGAGTTCTTTGATCTTTCTTGGGGAGATTGCTTCTCTCCACTTCACTTAGTTCTTTTCCTGGGGTTTTATCTTGCTCTTTTGTCTGAAACATACTCCTGTGACACCTTATTTTGTCTAAGTTGCTATGTGTATTTTTATGTGTGTGGTAGGTTAGTTATATTTCTGGACTTGGAGAAGTGACTCTCTCTTGGAGAAGAGTCCCAGCAGTGCACTCTCCTCTTGTCACCTAAGCTGTATGCTCTAGGCGTTCCTCCTAAGAGGGCTGCGTGGGTCCCTCTGTTATGGTGGGCTGGGCTGACTACATGGGCGGTCTGGCCGGCTTGGTTGGACCCTAATCTTGTGGGTTGCCAGGTCCTGCTTTGTGCGGATGCTGTCGGCTGCTGTTTAACGGGACGCGATCACGAGGTGGCTGGTTGCAGACTCCTAGGGGCCCAAGGGCTGGTGCTTGCTCACTGGTGGGCAAGGTCAGTGTCCTGAAGGCTGTGTTGCCCACCCACTGGTAGGTGAAGCCAGATCTTGGGGTTAGTGCTGGACAACGGGCAGGCAAAGCCCGGACCTGGAGTCTGGCCGCAGGGCCCAGGGATCCCAGTGCTGGTGTCAGATTCTTGGTGGGGGTTGGCTGGTTCCTGATACTGTTGGGTATGGGGTCAGGAGTATCCTGACTGTTGCATCGGCCTGCTAGTGGGCAGGGCCAGGGCCCAGCTGGTCCCAGGCCAGGTTCTGGTGTCTGCCCCTGGCGTGGGAGGTTTATCTGTAGGCGAGCGCAGTCTTCTCGGTGGGAGGGGCCGGTGCCCACCAGTGGTGGGCGGGGCCGTGTCTAGGGGCGTGTCCAGAGGCGGCTGCCGGTCCTTTAGTGTATAGGCGGGGTGTCTGCGGTTGGGTGAGGCTGTGTCCCCACCCAGTTAGTTGTTTTGGCCTGAGGAGCACAGCGGCTGTTGGGTGGGGCCTGGTCTTGATGCTAATGAGGCAATAGGTCAGCGGCCGGGGACTGTTCACGCCTAATATTCCCCAATATGTCTGCCAGCAGTGTCGACGTACCTCAGCAGCTGCAGCTGCTCCCGTCTTCCCACCTCCCCAGGAGACTCTCCAAGACCAGCAGGTAGGCCTGGCCCAGGTTCCTATCAAATCACTGCTTTTGCCTTTGGTCCCCGGCGCACGTGAGATTCTGTGTCTGCCCTTTGAGAGTAAAGCCTCCATTTCCCCCAGTCCTGTGGGGCTCCTGCAGTTAAGCCCCACTGGCCTTCAAAGCTAACAGCTCCGGAGGGTCGTCTCCCTGGTGCTGGACCCGCAAGGCTGGGGAGCCTGATGTGGAGTCGGAACTTTCACTCCAGTGGGAGAACCTCTGCAAAATAATTATTCTCCAGTTTGTGGGTCTCCCAACCTGGGGGTATGGGATTTGATTTTATGGCGAGTGCACCCCTCCTCTGGTCTCGTGGTTCTTTCTGTATGTCTTTTGTTGTAGAAGATCTTTTCTGGTAGGTTCCAGTTTTGTTGTCTTTTTTCCTTCGATGGTTGTTCTGCGGATAGTTGTGATTTTGGTGTGCTCATGAGAGGAGGTGAGCTCAGGCCCTTTTACTGCTGCCATGTTGGCTGCTCTCCTACTAATTCGAGGAACTCTGGATCTGGATGAAGTGCTCAAAGTTAGTCTGAGATAGATTCCATTGGAGCATGAATCCAGAGAGAGTTTTTATGATTATATTCTTTCTCTTTGAAGCTGTACCAGATTTCTAATGCTAGATTTGCATCTTTTCAATAGGAGTTACAAAGTTTAACAGCTTTGGGCTGATATCATTTGCATTATGTCTCTAATCACAATTTTGTAGAATGAGTAATTACTTTCCTTTTGCATTGAACTCTGACTCTTTGACCTCAGATAACTTAGTGTGCATTTCCATCATAAAACCTCACTTAACTCAAAGGAACTGTTTATTTTTTTAAAAAAAATAAATTTATTATTTATTTATTGGCTGTGTTGGGTCTTCGTTGCTGCACACGAGCTTTCTGTAGTTGCTGTGGGTGGGGGGAGCTACTCTTTGTTGCGGTGTGTAGGCTTCTCAGTGCAGTGGCTTCTCTTGTTGTGAAGCATGGGCACTAGGCACGTGGGCTTCAGTAGTTGTGGCTCTCAGGCTCTAGAGTGCAGGCTCAGTAGTTGTGGCACACGGGCTTAGTTGCTCCGAGGCATGTGGGATCTTCCCGAATCAGGGCTGGAACTCATGTACCCTGAATTGGCAGGCAGATTCTTAACCACTGTGCTACCAGGGAAGTCCCAGGAACTGTTTATTTACAAGGATTGTCAAGTGGTAAATCAAAAACTTTGAAAAGAATAAATATTGAATGTTATTTTTTCTGCCCCAGTAGACATTTATCTTTTCAATAAATTGATAGGATTTGCAAATGTTTGGAGAAAGTTTAGTCTCTTAAACCTGTAAAGATGAAATAAAGTGTGTATAAAATATTCTTAAGGAATCTTTTATACTCTACATTGTTTCCTGCGCATTTAAAATACTTTATAAATGTTTCCATGTGCATTCTCATGGAAATTAGTTTCACATTAAATACCAGGGAATCAGATTGATTGGAGTGAGTAATGAATGTGGAGTCAGAAGGACTGGTTTTATATCTTGGTTTCATAACCTAATTTTCTGAGACTTTGGGAAATTAACAGAAAACCTATGACCCTTAGTTTCATTATCTGTAGAATAAAAGTAACAATAGTATCTTGCCTACTTTATCACAGTATTAATGGGTCACATTAAATAGCTTGTATTAGAATGTGTCAGTTGTAAACCTGCAATCAATTATATACTATTGAAACTTCTGAGAAAAAAAATCTTCTGAATTCTTTGCTTATGGTGTGCTTATTGAAAAAAAGATCTAGTATTCACTATTGTGATATTGTCATTTATGATAAGAAATATATATTTGGTCTTTGCCTCCATTTCTGGCACAGAGCTACTCAAATCCTTAGAATTTCCTAAGTAAAGAGAGCAACATAGTTTGTTATATTAATGAGGACACTTTTGGACCCTACCTAAGGATGGGGCTGGTCGTCATGAGAACTAACCTCGTAATTAGAGGAGTGGAACTTTCAGTCCCACCCTACAACTTCCCAGGGGGAGAGAGGCTGAGGTTATAGCAACTGCCAGTGGCCAGTGCTTTAATCAGTTGTGCCTCCATTAAAAACCCAAAAAGGATGGAGTTTGGTCAGCTTCTGGGTCGGTGATCACACAGAGGTCCCAGGAAAGAGGTGCATCTGAACAGGCCGTAGAAACTCCATGCCCTATTGTCCGTAATTTGCTCTATGCGTCTTTTCCATCTGGCTATTCTTGAGGTATATCCCTTTATAATAAACCAGTGATGTAGTAAGCAAAATTTACTGTTTCTCTGAGTTCTGCGAGCTGCTCTAGGAAATTAGTCAAACCTAAGGAGAGTTCATGGGAACCCCTGGTTTATAGCCAGTCAGTCAGAAGTATGCGTAACCTGGACTTGGTGGCTGGTCTGAAGAACAAGGAGCACGTAGTGGGAACCTCCAATCTGTAGACGGTCAGAATCACAGGCAATAATCTGGGCTTGCAGTCGGCACCTGAGTGGGACATGCAACCTTGCAGGACTGAACCCTTAAATTGTGAGATCTGACAGTATCTCTGGGTAGATAGTGTCAGAATTGAGTTGAATTGAATTGAGTTGTAGGACACCTAGTTGTAGGATACCTGCAGAGCATTGCTTGTAGGTGCTGGTGGAAACCCTCTCCCCACTTTTGAATCCAGGAACCCAAAATACCTGTATTTTAAGCAAAGAATGAAAGTAAAAAATGATGAACAAATTCCATGAATGAATATAGATGCAATATTAGGTATTAATATTATTATTAAAAAAAACTTTTAAAAAGGCTATGTCTTTGATTTCAATAGTGACTTACTTTTTGAACAGGTAGAAAGAATGCGAAGGAAAGCCCACTGCTCTCCATTAGCAGTGACTTGGAAAAGTCATTTACCTCTTTGTTCCACAATTTCCTCATCTGTAAAAAGAGGGATATATTACATAATGCTATATTGTAAGATCTTATAAATCATTAAGGAGCAATTCTCTTCTCTATAATCACAAACAAATACAGTTACAACCCTCCCTCCCCACCTTTCTGTACTCTGCAAATCCTTTTCTGCAGAGTACTTTCCATTCATACAATAAAGGTTCAGTTACCCACAGACTCAATTCCATAGAAAGGGCAAACAATGGAAAGAACCAACAGAGATGGGGATAAAAGCAAACGTGTCCTAAGTAGGATTTGTAAAAATTTATAACACTTTTCATTTCTACAGCAATGTCTTGCGGTGTGCTTCCATGATATTGCATCACATTTGGAAGATTTTCAGTTATAGAGTTGGATTAAAATACGAAGATTTTCTCGTAGGATTTTCTGAGTAAATACTAAGTTACTGGGAAATTAAATCAATAAGAATGTCTTCTCTCTCAAATATTTAGGTTAGTTTCTCTTTTAGTAAGTTACTGAAATTAAATTTTAAATGTCTGTGCTATTGGGTTGGGAAGAGAGAGATTTTGCAGGATAGCTCATTGAGTTGGGGTAACTGCAAAGGATTTGACCTCTGTTAGTGTGTTTGAGTGGCTTGCATGCCGAAGAGAAGGGCAGGAGAAGAATCATCAATAATTGTATACATGTTTGCATTTTTATTGGCTGATCACATACTGGCTGTGGAAACAGATTTTTCTAAGAGCTCTAGAGCAAAGTAAAATTTTACTGCTTTAGAATTTCCCTTTCAGCATATTTTATAAAAACTCAATCACAATAGTTTATTCAGACTGCATCCTCCAAGGTATTTCATAAGACTAGACAGTGCAGAGCTATAATTACTTTCCAGAGAGACAGATATGTTCCCATTAGCAATTTCTATTGATTTAAAATTCTGATTTATAACCCTTAAAAGTCCCTCATGCTGCTGCTTTATTTTAATTTTAATCTAAGACCTCTCAAATACTTAATAAAGTTTTAGCTACATTTTAAATTCTCCATAAGACACAATTTGCAAGATAAAGAGATTTTGTAGTATTTCCGTCTTTCTCTCCTCCCTCCCTTCCTTGCAACCCATCAAATGTTTAGTTAAATTCTGTGTTATAAAGAGTGAGCCAAAATGATATCCCTTATTTTCTTTTTGGAGGGTCATTTCCTTCCTTCCTCTCTCCCTCCCTTCCTCTCTACCGTCTTTTCTTTCTTTCCTTCCTTCTTTTCTATTTTCCTCTCCTAAAATTCTCCCTCTACCTTCTCCATTTAATTCCCTCCTACTTTCTCCCTCTTTTCTTTCTTCTTTCATTCTCTTCTTTCCTGAATACTTTTAGCATTAGTGGGGGAGGAGTAGAGATTGTCATATACTAAGATAAAGTAAGGGTACTGATGAAATTGGAAAAGCTCTGCCGTCTATGAGACAACTCTAGAATTATTTGTGATTTATTCTTCTCTTTGTGAATTCCTAGGTTAATATTTTTATTTTAATAACATTTTAGTTATTGAGATATTCTCTAAATTAAGAAATTGATGGCTGAATTTTCCCACAGACAAAAAAAAAATGATGGGAGTCTTCAGGGCATATCTGGCTTTCCTTGTCCTCTGTGACATGCAGATTATCACATGGAGATATTTCCTGGGATTATCACATTTTCCTCCCTCTCTCCCTCTCTCCCTCCCTCTCCCCCTCCTTTTCCTCCCTCCCTTCCTTCCCTTCTTTTTTGATAGACTGTAGCCTAATCTATCCTCCCTCAAAGATAACACGGAAACTAGGGACTCTACATTTAAAAAAATTTTTGTTCTAGTGTTTTGTTCACTCAAGTTCACTTTTTAAATGTTATGGTAAATGTTCTTACTAAAAAGGTAATAGAAAAATGATACAAAGTGGATTTTTACAAAAACAAAGTATTCCTTGCAACATATTTTGATAGTTTTAAGAAAGATTGCATGTGACTGATTAGCAGAGTGAAAATCCTGCTATGTGTGTAAAACTTGCCATTTTCAAGGATGACTTGATTGATGGTTTTATTTGCAGATGCAGCCTTCCAGAGCTTGAAAATATCACCTATAATATTACATGCATTACATCATCTAAGATTTTTCACCTTAAAATTTCCATGAGTAAATGAATCTACTTACATCAAATAAAGCTTAAAAAATTTGTGACTATCAGCAAAAATACAGTTGTCATTTTGAATTTAAAACATCACAAAAGTTGGGGGCACAATCAATATCATTCTTTTTTATAATGCTATTCACCTTTGTAAGTAAACTTAGTCAAGTTTCTATAGCTGTTAACTCTAAGGTTATTATCATCTGGGCTTCTATGTGGTATGACTGATTCATTTTTTCAAAAGACATTATTTTTTTAGAGCAGTTTTAGGTTCACAGCAAAATTGAGAGGAAGGCACAGAAATTTCTTATATACTCCCTGCCCCTTGCCCACAACCCCATGCACAGCCTCCCCTATTAACATCCCCTAACAGAGTGGTACCTTTGTTACAGTTAATGAACTACATTGACACATCGTAACCAGCCAAAGTCCATCCTGTACCTTAGGGTTCATGCTTGGTGTTGTGCATTCTATGGGTTCGGACAAATGTCTACTGCCATTGTTACAGTATCATACAGAGTATTTTCACTGTCCAAAAAATCCTCTGTGCTCAGCCTATTCATCCACCTCCTCACCCCCAGCCTTACCCCCTGGCAACCATTGATTTGTTTTTTTTTTTTACTGGCTTCATAGTTTTGCTTATTCAAGAATGGTGTATAATTGGAGTCATACAGCACGTAGCCTTTTCAGATTGGCTTCTTTCATTTGGTAATATGCATTTACGTTTCCTCCATGTCTTTTATGATTTGGTAGCTCATTTTTTTCAGTGCCAAATAATATTCCATTGCCTGGATGTACCACAGTTTATTTATATGTTAACCTACCTAAGAACATCTTGATTGCTTCCAAATTTTGTCCATTGTGAATAAAGCTGTTATAAATATCCATTTGCAGGTTTTTATGTGGACACATGTTTTCAGCTCCTTTGGGTAAATACCAAGGAGTGAGATTGCTGGATTGTATATTGAGTATGTTTAATTTCATAACAAACAACTAAACTGTCTTCCAAAGTGGCTGTACCGGCAATGCATGAGAGTTCCTGTTGATCCACAACCTTTTCAACATTTGGTGTTGTCAGTGTTCTGGATTTTGGCCCTTCTCAGAGGTGTGCAGTGATATTCTTGTTTTAATTTTCAATTCCCTGATGACAGATGATATACAGTATCTTTTCATATGCCTTTTTGCCATCTGCCATCTGGGTATCTTCTTTGGTGAGGTGTCTTGTGAAGCATTTTGACTCCCTTTTTTATGACGTTGTTTTCTAATTTTTGTGTTTTAAGAATTTGACTAATTAGTTTTATCACCATTATCGGGACGCATTTATAATTTACACCTAAGACCAACTCCAACTGCATTTACATAGTGTGATGAATGTTAACACTTATTAATGATAATATTCTCGTTACTTAGAAGCTGGAATAAATAGATAGAGAATTCCATGTATTACTTAGAATAAGTAAGCTACCAGAATATGACTTTAATGACTGGAAGCTAGTAACAGAGTTCCAGTTCTTCAAGTCAACTTGAAGAGCACAGGGCTAAGAATTTGATGTCTTCGTTCTCCTGGGGACTCACGGGCAGTAATTATTTCTTGCAAAGTAAATGTGACAAGTCAATTTTTCAGGAAAAAAACTCATTGTCAGTACATTTTATGCTGCCTCTTTTATTTAGATCGTTAGTCATAGACAATTCAATATCATGTTTTCTTAAGACTATAAATGAAAAGAAAACTGGATAACATCATGCTTCTGATGATTCTACTACAATAGGAAAATAGATGTGCCTAGATAAAGTGCAGAGTTTTCAACATCACCGTGTAGAAAGTCCAAAAAATATTTTTCTCCATTTATAAATTTTATCTCTACAGGTAGACTGTTAACATGGTTGATGAAAGAGGCAAAATTTACCAGTCAGAAAGGTGCATTTTCCTGCAATTGAGGAACTGGATATAAACGAACCATATCAAAGCAGGAAGAGGGGAAGAACCCTAAAATAGTGCCGTATTAGACTGCTTTAAACACTAAAAGAGACCAAAGTAGACTTACTTCATTTCACAGCCATATCTGTAAGTAAGAACTTTTTCACTTCTTTTCCTTCTCTTGCCTCCTCTGATCCTGCAGGTCATAGAACATGCAGTAGCAAATGGAGCAGGAGAGAGTAAAAGTACCAGATGAAAGAAAAAAGAAAACCTGACCACATCCTCCTCATTTACATTGACTGCTACAGCAGGTCTAAATCAGAGGAGTGATGCTATCACTTAAATAAATTTTGAATATTTTGATTACTGCACTATAGTGAATATAAAAATTATTGAACTGAACTCTTTTGTGAGTAGAAGCAAATGTATCACTTTTCTTGCTTAAGTAATGAATTCATAGAACTTGCTGTGAATTTCGTCTAGATAGCAGGAAAAAGCTACCCACATGAAATTAATTTTAAGAGACAATGAGAGGTAAAAATAAAGTTGCATTATCATTTATTCCATGATCATGCTTGTTCAAATTATTGCATATATGATAGATATCAATTACAGAATATAGTATACCCTCCTTTGGTGTCAACTAAAAATATCTGAGTTTACATGAAATGGAAAATAATTATATAAATCCTTACCTGTTTCAGGCAACAAATATATTTTACTTACTGATTTTTTTTTTCCAAGGAAAATTACAAGGTAAAAAGCCTACTATTTTCTTTTAAAATGGCAAAAGTTTCATTAATGTTGATACAGTGCCCTTTTATTTTTGATAATTCTATTTTGTTGTACAGATAGGGTGGTTTCAAATCATTTATCAAGAGAGTTTTCAGGACAGCATCTTTAGAAAATGAAGTAGATATTGACGTAATAGCTTATTTTGTAAAAATCCATCACTGATAACGTGCTTATTTGTGATGACTTTTTCTTTCAAATTTCCATTTCTGACTGTACATTTGAAATATGTTCTACTTGGAAGTGGAGTTTGTAGCACAGACTTTATGAGAATATTAAAATTTTAAATGTGGCTGAAAGACCCATCTATTATTCTCAACCCTGAACAGCTCATGAATCAGGCTGCTGTTGACATTAGCAGCAAGTTATATGCAGCCTGTCGGATCACATCATCCTCATGTGTCACCCCTGAAAGCAAAGCACTCTTTAATAATAATAGTGGCATAATTAAAAGATGGAGAATCACTTAAAAAAAGCCTTTAAGAATTTTTTTAAAATTGAATTATAGTTGGTTTACAATGTTGTGTTAATTTATGCTGTACAGCAAAGTGATTGATTTATACATATATATATATATATTCTTTTTTATATTCTTTTCCATTGTGGTTTATCACAGGATATTGAATATAGTTCCCTGTGCTATACAGTAGGACATTGATATTTATCCATTCTATATGTATCAGTTTTCATCTGCCAATCCCAAATTCCTACTCCATCCCTCCCCACCAATGGCCTCCCCCTTGGCAACCACAAGTCTGTTCTCTATGTCTGTGAGTCTGTTTTGTAGAGAAGTTCACTTGTGTCATATTTTAGATTCTACATATAAGTGATAGCATATGGTATTTGTCTTTCTCTTTCTGACTTACTTGACTTAGTATGATAATCTCTAGCTCCATCCATGTTGCTGCAAATGGTGTTATTTCATTCTTTTTTATGGCTGGGTAGTACTCCATTGTATATATGTGCCACATCTTCTTTATCCATTCATCTGTCTATGGACATTTAGGTTGTTTCCATGTCTCAGCTGTTGTGAATAGTGCTGCTATGCACATAGTGGTACATGTATCTTTTTGAATTATAGTTTTGTCTGGATGTATGCCCAGGTGTGGGATTGCTGGCTCATATGGCTACTCTATTTTTAGTTTGAAAAATACCTTTTAGTATAATTCTGTTGCTTGAATAATTCTGGATTGACTCCCAATGTACACTTTCAACAGTGATTTAAATTCTGTTGGTGATAAATAAAAAAATTTCAAAACTTTATTTCATATTATTTTCTCTAATTGTAAAATCAAGATGAAGTTTTGAACCATTTTCTGTATTCCATATTTACCTGGTTAAGATGAAGTGCCTTCTACACACTTTCACTTCTGCTTTCTCCCATCTCTGTACCACCAAATTCTTGACCTTTATACATGCAAAGCATGGTTATGGATTCATGTTTATTTTACATTCTGTAAAATGTTAATACAATTTTTTTCTCCTTTGAGGTTTTTTTTTTTTTTGAGCTTTTGACCTTCCCATTCAGTTTTGTGAACCATTTTGCAATTATTTAGAACCTCCCCTCCCCCATCTGTTTGCTTCACTTAGTCACTTAGTAAAACTCCCCTAACAGTTATTTCATGAGGATGCACAGATTAAACATCATCTTACTCCCTGAATTTTAGAACTTTCTATGTGGCCTTCACATGTTGCAGAATACTTGGCTGTGTGTATGTGTGCAGGAAAGCACAAAGGTTAAAACTTAAAAAGTACTTCCTCCAATTTCACCACCCAGATAGAAATAATTGTTCATGTTTTATCACTTTTATATCAACATAGATATCTTTCTCTGGAGATTTATGCAGGGAAGTGGTCACAGGGATAGATGAGTGGATAGAAATGCTTTCATAAATAATGGTATTATGTTAAAAACACTCTTCTTAAATAAAATGTTATGTTTATTTTTACATGAATTTAACACAATGAAAAAGGCCTATGTAAAGCTAAAGAAATGATACAATTTAGTAAGTATTTCTTAATCATTATTTCTTAAAAGACTATTATTTCTTAATTTTATTATTTCTTAAAGATCCTTTTAAGGTCAAGAAAAAATGTACAAGGAACTTAAGAGGTAGTGACAATATTTTTCATATATATTTCATTTTTAGAGGGTTTTAATTTTTCCTGCTCTGATAACAGGGTGTTAACATTTACATACTTTCCCATTTCCTCTTCCCGCACCTCTCTTTTTAATAGTTCTGTTAATATTTACATCGTACAGGTGTGTGAACTTTACTGATCCTGAACCAAAATTCCCACAGTTGTGTAGTGTATACTATTTAAATGAACTCATTACTCACTATCAATCCTTTTGCTACAGTGGCTCCAATGCTGAATTTTTTACTGATTTGACACCATAGTTTGTCACACCCCCACCTCCATTCCTCAAGGAGGATGTATGGATAGTATATATTCTTAGTGTTTTTTTTTTTCATGCTGTTAAATTTCTTAAATTGTATCTTGTCTGGATATAACACTGGGTCACTATTTCTTCCCTTCCTCTCCCCCTCCAACTCTAACTTTTTGTAGATTTTTCTATTGTCTTCAAGAATTAGTGTCTAGAAAAGTAGTCTCCCCAAGGAGGGAGAAGATTTTTTCCTTGTATTTGATATTTTTGCCTAAAAGAGTGAAACCTGTTTTATTCCTCTTTAAAGTTTGGCACTGCAAGTAGGACACATGTTAGCATCAAGCATTTTGTTCTAAATTTTATAGGTCACAATGTCATCTTTTAATCTGCAAATGCAGATTTTCTTTTATTTCAGATAAATTTTCTTGTATCACATCCTCAAATGTATATACATTCTTTTCCATTTGTTGAATTGTCTATCTTAAAGAAGCCAAGTTTCCAAATGTTTTTTCATTTCTTTCTTTTTTTCTGGTCAGTCTTGCATAGCTTTCAATTTCCTTTTAGTTGTTTTGTTTTTAAAATCTCTTTTGTTTTTTTCTTATTGTTTTGGTGTGTTTTCATAATTGCTATGCCACTTGTTTTCATTTTATTTATGTTTTAGGAGTTCTAGTGATGCTCTTTTTTTTAATTAATGAAATGTTTATATTGTAGTAGTAGGGTTAAAGGCAGCATTTCCAATAAACGATGCCAAGTTTATTGGTTTTATATATATATGTATGTGTATATATGTGTGTGTATATATATATTATATATAAAGAATCTTCACACCAATCTCACACCTTACACAGAAATTAATTCTAATTGGATTTTAGATATAAAGGTAAATGGTAAAGCAAAGGAGATTTTTGAAGAAATCAGTGCAGAATATTTTGACATTGGAATAGCTAAAGTTTTCTGAAACAAAAGGAAAAAAACGTGAATCATAAGGAAACAGGTGGTTACATTGGACTATGTTAAAATTAGGCATTTCTTTTTATCAAAAATATCATTAAAGTGGTGAGAAGATAAACCTCAGATTGGGAAAATATATTTGTAATATACATGTGTCTGTTAAAGCACTCATATCCAGAATATGTAAAGCGCTATAAATCAATTAAAAAAACAGGTACACTAACAGAAAAAAAAATGGACCAAAGACTTGAGTATGCTTTTCACTCAAGAGAATATCCAACAGACCAATAAAAACATGTAAATATTCAAGCTCATGTAGTCATCCAAGATGTGTGGATTAAATCCATCCTGAGATACCATTACATATCCACTAGATGTTTAAAATTATAAAACTGACTATTAAAATATTAAGAATGATTGCTGCCATGTGAGTATTAACATCAGGGTGTACAATGGCATAATAATTCCACATCCAAGTAATTCCATTCTTAGGAATTTCACAACAGAAACATAAAAATGTGTGCACCAAATGCCATGTACAAGAATGTTCCCAGCGGCACCATTAGTAACAGCCCACACTAGAAACAATCCACATGTCCACCAGCAGTGGAATGGATAAACATTTTATGGAATGCTCATATAGTGAAACAGTTTACATTAATAATTAATGAGTGTGTTAATCTACACGTCAATATGAATGAATCTCACAAACTTAATGGTGGGCAGAAAAAGGCAGACCCAGGAGTATATACTGGTCTCGGTTCTATTATATAAAGATAAAAAACAAGTAAAAATATTCTTTGGTGATGGGAGGTAGGGTAGTGGTTTCCCTTCTGGAGAGGTGAGGAAGGCTTCTGGAGTGCTGGTAATATTCTGTGACTTGATCTGGGTAGTGGTATCCAGGGTGAGTTCATTTTATGAAAATTCAACAAACTGTATGGTTATAGTCATCTAATTTTTCTGCATGTATCTTGTCCTTTAATAAAAATATTACATTAAGAAAAGAAGTAAACTGTTATTGAAATTCATGTGTTTATAGCGGGGCTAACCATCACTTTTCTAGGGTTCATACTGGCAACTCAACTGGCATAGTGCAGGGATAGTGGCAAAGTGAACAGTCATAAAACA
The DNA here is from genome assembly GCF_030028045.1 of Hippopotamus amphibius kiboko. Classification (NCBI taxonomy): domain Eukaryota; kingdom Metazoa; phylum Chordata; class Mammalia; order Artiodactyla; family Hippopotamidae; genus Hippopotamus; species Hippopotamus amphibius. Next base: position 100,029,538 of record NC_080196.1, read on the forward strand.
CTTAAGTTTTTAAGCCTTTATGTTTAAAAGCTTTAAGTACTTCGTGTAATTATCATTATCACTAAACCATAAACATTTAAAGGAGTGACCACATTGGTCATAGGATTCAGAGGCATTTCCTCCAACAATTATTATTTAATTTTTGTCTTACTCTGGCATTCCAACTTTGGTGGTAACTGAAGCAGAATACTTGAATATCAGTCCATCAGCTAAAATAGATTGCCAACGCACACACCCACATGTACTTTATTCTTGGATTTGTTTTCATGTGGTCACTTGAAAATGTATTTAATGGCTGAGAAGAAACAGATGTGAATTACTGAATTGTGCTTAATATAGTCTATGGGCAGAATATCCATGGTGAAGGCTGTTGACTTCTCAATGCCAAAATCTTTCTACTTTTCTGTGGGTGTTATTATACTATTGTTCTTTATTTGGTTGTCATAACACACTATATTTTTTTATTTTTCTTTTTTTAAGCTCTTTATTGGAATATAATTGTTTTACACTCTTGTACCAGTTTTTGAGGTACACCAAAGTGAATCAGCTGCATTTATACATGTATCCCCATATCCCCTCCCTCTTGCGACTTCTTCCCACCCTCCCTGTCCTGGCCCTCTAAGGCATCACCCATCATCAAGTTGATCTCCCTTTATAATACAGCAACTTCCCACTAGCAATCTATTTTACAGTTGGTAGTGTGTATATGTCTATGCTATTCTCTCACTTCGTCCCAGCTTCCCCTTCACCCCTGCCGCCCCCCCAAACCCCGTGTCCTCCAGTCCATTTTCTGCATCTGCATGTTTATTCTTAACCTTTCACTGGGTTCATCAGAACCATTTTTTTAGATTCCATATATATGAATTAGCATATGGTATTTGTTTCTCTCTTTCTGGCTTACTTCGCTCTGTATGACAGTCTCTAGGTCTGTCCACCTCATTACATATAGTTCAATTTCATTCCTTTTTTATGGCTGAGTAATATTCCATTGTATATATGTGCCACATCTTCTTTATCCATTCATCTGTTGATGGGCATTTAGGTTGCTTCCATGTCCTGGCTATTGTAAATAGTGCTACATTGAACATTATGGTACATATTTCTTTTTGGATTATGGTTTTCTCTGCATATATGCCCAGTATTGGATTACTGGATCATATGGTAGTTCTATTTTTAGTTTTTTAAGGAACCTCCAAACTGTTTTCCATAGTGGCTGTACAAGCTTACATTCCTACCAACAGTGCAGGAGAGTTCCTGTTTCTCCACACCCTCTCCAACATTTATTGTTTCTAGATTTTTAGATGATGGCTATTCTGACTGGTGTGAGGTGATACCTCATTGTGGTTTTGACTTGCATTTTTCTAATGATTAGTAATGTTGAGCATCTTTTCATGTGTTTGTTAGCCATCTGCATGTCTTCTTTGGAGAAATGTCTATGTAGGTCTTCCGCCCATTTGTGGATTGGGTTATTTGCTTTTTTGGTATTAAGTTGCATGAGCTACTTATATATTTTGGAGATTAATCCTTTGTCCATTGCTTCATTGGCAAGTATTTTCTCCCATTCTAAGGGTTGCCTTCTTGTCTTGTTTATGGTTTCTTTCACTGTGCAAAAGCTTTAAAGTTTCATGAGGTCCCATTTGTTTATTCTTGATTTTATTTCCATGATTCTAGGAGGTGGGTCAAAAAGAATCTTGCTTTGCTCTTTGTCAAAGAGTGTTCTGCATATGTTTTCCTCTAGGAGTTTTATCGTGTCTGGCCTTACACTTAGGTCTTTAATCCACTTTGAGTTTATTTTTGTGTATGGTGTTAGGAAGTGTTCTAATTTGTTTCTTTTACATGTTGCTGTCCAATTTTCCCAGCACCACTTATTGAAGAGGATGTCTTTTTTCCATTGAATATTCTTGCCTCCTTTGTCAAAGATAAGGTACCCATATGTGCTTGGGTTTACCTCTGAGTTCTCTATTCTGTTCCATTGATCTCCCTTTCTACTTTTGTGCCAGTACCATACTGTCTTGATCACTGTGGCCTTGTAGTATAGTTTGAAGTCAGGAAGCCTAATTCCGCCAACTCCATCTTTCCTTTTCAAGATTGCTTTGGCTGTTCGGGGTCTGTTGCATTTCCATACAAATCATAAGATTTCTTGTTCTAGTTCTGGGAAAAGTGCCATTGGTAGTTTGATCGGGATTGCATTGAATCTGTAAATTGCTTTGGGTAGTCATTTGGTCATTTTCACAATGTTGATTCTTCCAATCCGAGAACATGGTATGTCTCTCCATCTGTTTGTATCATTTTTGATTTCTTTCATCAGTGTCTTATGGTTTTCTGCATACAGGTATTTTGTCTCCTTAGGCTGGTTTATTCCTAGGTATTTGATTCTTTTGGTTGCATTGGTAAATGGGAGTGTTTCCTTAATTTCTCTTTCTGCTTTTTGGTAGTTAATGTATAGGAATGCAAGAGATTTCTGTGCATTAATTTTGTATCCTGCTACTTTACTAAATTCATCAATTAGTGCTAGCAGTTTTCTGGTAGAGTCTTTAGGGTTTTCTATGTATAATATCATGTCATCTGCAAAGAGTGACAATTTTACTTCTTCTTTTCCAATTTGGATTCCATTTATTTCCTTTTCTTCTCTGATTGCTGTGGCTAAAACTTCCAAAACATGTTGAATAATAATGGTGAGAGTGGACACCCTTGTCTTCTTCCTGTTTTTGGATTGCTTTCAGTTTTTCACCATTTAAAACGATGTTAGCTTTTGGTTTCTCGTATATGGCTTTTACATTGTTGAGGTAATTTCCTTCTATGCCCATTTTCTGGAGAGTTTTTATCATAAATGGATGTTGAATTTTGTCAAAAGCTTTTTCTGCATCTATTGAGATGATCATATGGTTTTTATCCTTCAATTTGTTGTTATGATGTATGACATTGATTGATTTGCATATATTGAAGAATCCCTGCATCCCAGGGAAAAACCCCACTTGATCATGGTGTATGATCTTTTTAATGTGCTGTTGGATTCTGTTAACTAGTATCTTGTTGAGGATTTTTGCATCTGTGTTCATCAGTGATATTGGTCTGTAATTTTCTTTTTTTGTGACATCTTTCCCTGGTTTGGTATCGGGGTGATGGTGGCCTTGTAGAATGGGTTTGGGAGTGTTCCTCCTTCTGCTATATTTTGGAAGAGTTTGAGAAGGATTGGTGTTAGCTCTTCTCTGAAGGTTTGATAGAATTTGCCTGTGAATCCATCTGGCCCTGGGCTTTTGTTTGTTGGGAGATTTTTAATCATGGTCTCAATTTCCGTACTTGTGATTCATCTGTTCATATTTTCTATTTCTTCCTGGTTCAGTCTTGGAAGATTGTACTTTTCTAAGAATTTATCCATTTCTTCCAGGTTATTCAATTTGTTGGTGTATAGTTGCTTGCAGTAGACACTCATGATCTTTTGTATTTCTGAGGTGTCCGTTGTTACTTCTCCTTTATCATTTCTAATCTGTTGATTTGCATCTTCTCCCTTTTTTTCCTAATGAGTCTGGCTAATGGTTTATCAATTTTGTTTATCTTCTCAAAGAACTAGCTTTTAGTTTTATTGATCTTTGCTATTGTGTCCTTCATTTCTTTTTTATTTATTTCTGATCTGATCTTTATGATTTGTTTTCTTCTGCTTACTTTGGGGTTTCTTTGTTCTTCTTTCTCTAATTGTTTTAGGTGTAAGCTTAGGTTGTTTATTCAATATTTTTCTTGTTTCTTAAGATAGGATTGTATTGCTATAAACTTCCCTCTTAGAACTGCTTTTGCTGCATCCCATAGGTTTTGGGTTGATGTGTTTTCATTGTCCTTTGTTTCTAGGTATTTTTTGATTTCCTCTTTGCTTTCTTCAGTGATTTCTTGGTTGTTTTATAGCGTATTGTTTAGCCTCCATGTGTTTGTACTTTTTGCAGTTTTTTTCCTGTAATTGATATCTAGTCTCATGGCGTTTTGGTCAGAGAAGATGCCTGATATGATTTCAATTTTCTTGAATTTACCGAGGCTTGATTTTTGACCCATGATATGATCTATCCTGGAGAATGTTCCGTGTGCACTTGAGAAGAAAGTGTGTTGTGTAGTTTTTGGGTGGAATGTCCTATAAATATCAATTAAGGCGAGATGGTCTAAGGTGTCATTTAAAGCTTGTGTATCTTTATTTTCTGTTTGGATGATCTGTCCATTGATGTAAGTGGGGTGTTAAAGTCTCCTACTATAATTGTGTTACTGTCGATTTCCCCTTTTATGGCTGTTAGCATTTGCCTTATGTATTAAGGTGCTCCTATGTTGGGTGCATAGATATTTACAATCATTATATCTTCTTCTTGGATGGATCCCTTGATCATTCTGTAGTGTCCTTCCTTGTCTCTTGTAATAGTCTACTTTAAAATGTAATTTGTCTGATACGAGTTTTGCTACTCCAGCTTTCTTTTGACTTCCATTTACATCGAATATCTTTTTCCAACCCCTTACTTTCAGTCTCTATGTGTCCCTTGGTCTGAAGAGGGTTTCCTGTAGGCAGCATATAGAAGAGTCTTGTTTTTGTATCCATTCAGCCAGTCTGTGTCTTTTGGTTGGAGCATTTAATCCATTTACATTTAAGGTGATTATTGACATGTGTGTTCCGATTACCATTTTCTTAATTGTTTTGGGTTTGTATTTGTAGGTGTTTTCCTTCTCTTGTGTCTCCAACTTGGAAAAGTTCCTTTAGCACTTGTAAGGCTGGTTTGGTGGCGCTGAATTCTCTTAACTTTTGCTTGTTTATAAAGCTTGTGATTTCTACATCGAAGCTGGATGAGATTCTTGCTGGGTAGAGTATTCTTGGCTGTAGGTTTCTCTCTTTCAGGGCTTTCACTATATCCTGACACTCCCTTCTGGACTGCAGAGTTTCTGCAGAAAGATCAGCTGTTATCCTTATGGGTTTTCCCTTATATGTTATTTATTGCTTTTCTCTTGCTGTTTTTAATATTTTTTCTTTGTGTTTAATTTTCATTAGTTTGATGAATATGTGCCTTGGTGTATTTCTCCTTGGGTTTATTCTGTATGGGACTCTCTGTGCTTCTTGGACTTGATTAATTATTTCCTTTTCCATGTTGGAGAAGTTTTCCACTATAACCTCTTGAAATATTTTCTCAGACCCTTTCTTTTTTTATTCTTCTTCTGGGATGCATATGATTCGAATGTTGGTGCACTTAGTGTTGTCACCAAGGTCTCTGAGACTGTCTTCCATTCTTTTTATTCTTTTTTCTTTTTCCTGCTCTGTGGCAGTTATTTCCCCCATGCTGTCTTCCAACTCACTTACTTGTTCTTCTGCCTCAGTTATTCTGCTGTTTACACCATCTAGAGTATTTTTAATTTCAGTTATTTTGTTGTTCATTACTGTTTGTTCTGTAGTTCTTCTGAGTCATTAACTGTTTCTTGTATTTCCTCTATTTTATCGAGATTTTTGATCATCTTTACTGTCATTACTATGAATTCTTCTTCAGACATTTTTCCTATGTCCTCTTCATTTATTTGGTTTTGTGGGTTTTTTTCTTGCTCCTTTGCCTGCAAGCTGTTTCTTTATTTTCTCATTTTGTCTAATTTATAGGATTTGCTGTCTCCTTTTCCTATGCTGCCTAGTAGTAATTCCTCTTGTTTCTGCTCTCTGCCCCTTGTGATGGAGTTTGTCCAGTGTCTTGAGTAACATCCTGGTGGGAGGGTCTGGTGCCTGCTTTCTAGTGTTTGGCTCTGAGTCTTTTCTCTCTGATGAGCAGGGCCATGTCAGGTGGTGTGTTTTAGGATATCTATGAGCTTAATATGCCTTTACGTAGTCTGTGTGCTGATGGGTGGGTTTGTGTTCCTGTCTTGTTTATAGTTTGGTGTGAGGTATTCAGCACTGGCAGTTGCAGATGGTCGGACGGAGCCGAGTCTTAGACTCTGATACAGGGCTCTGTGAGAGTTCTCTGCAGTTAATCTTCCCTGTGGCTGAAGACTCCCTAGTGGTCTAGCATCCTGGATTCAGTGCTCCCTCCCCAGAGCCTCCTACTTGACTTCTCATTGAGTAGTCCAGACTTCAGAGGTTGCTTGTCCCTGCAATAAAGGGGTTTAAAAAAGACTGTCCAAGCCCCAGACTAATGGCAGAGTGTTGAGTCAAACAAATACTAAATCAAGGAAACACATATATGCACAAGACACACAAATACCAAATCCAGTAGAACATAAGGCACTAGAAAGACCTGACAGAAGAACCCCAGTATACAATCAGACAATCAAAGAGAAAACCAACAGAAATTCAACACCAAAAAAAAAGAAAAAAAAAAGTAAAAACCACAAACACACAAACACAAATCCAGGGAAATTTTCAAAGCTAGGATCAAATATATTAAAGAGGAAGAGTACAACCAGATAGACTGAAGATTCCCTAAACAAAATCAGACAATTATAATTAGAACTAAGATAAAGACAAAAGCTAATAATAAAAACCAAAGCAGTGTGTCATCTGGAGAATAAAGCAAGAAACAGAGCAGACCAATAATACTGATTATAAGTATATTAAGATAAAATAAACTAAAAATGGATAGAAGACAGGGCAACAGAAGAGTGTAGTGTGACTGGAAATTTGAAAAGAAAAAGAAAAAAATAGAAATGTATAAAAGATAGAGAAGGAAAGAAGGTAGGAGAGGTAAAGTCAGCACTACAAAAACTTAGCTAGAAATAGAAATATATAAAAGTCTAAAAATAGAAATAGAAGAAAAAATAGAATAAAAGAATAAAAGAATATGTTATAATACGTGTAGATCCCTTAGGACTAAGATCGTAATTAATTAAAAAAAAAAAAAGCTAGAACTTAACCCAGAATAGACCAGATCAGTAGAATTAATAATAATATTTCTGTTTCCTTGGGGTCTCAGCTGTAAGTGTCCTTCTACCTGCCTTGGGCTTTTTGTATTATTCTGTGTTCAGCAGAGGTTCCTTTATTGTTTGTCTGTAAGCGCCGGTGTGTGGGGAGAGAGAAGGTACAATAGTGGCTCCTTCCCCTGGGAGTGAGTGAGCAGTGGTGCCCTGCCTGGGTCGCGGTGGCCCAGGTGGCAGTGGGGGTGCCTGTTGCAGAGGGAAGCCGGCAGCTCAGGTATAAACAGAATGTCTCCAGAGCTGGGCCCTTCTATGGACTTTTGGCTCTTGGCTGCAGGTACCCTAGGCCAGCCTTGCCCAGGGGCCTTTGTTATCCTGGACTGCGATAGCCAGGCCCAGAGGGGGTCTTCCTTTGTCACAGGTGCTGAGAGAGAGGCTACACCCGCGGCTCCTCCCTGCTGCTTGTGAGTCAGCAGTATTGAGCCACCTCCATGGCCGCCCAGCTTTTCAAAGTAGGCATTCTCCACCGAGGATTTCTTCCCCCCGTCCCCTCAGTCCATATGCCCACTGCCAGCATTGTTCTCACCCTGAACCAATTCTCTGTTCCCACGTTCCAGCTCCCAGACCCCTGTTCAGCTGTGAACCCACGCCCAGCTGTGAACCCACATCTCAGTCTGGACACGTTGAGCTGTGGTGCGGACCGTCTGTGTGTTTCTCACTCTTTCCCGTCTGCCACAGCTCAGCCCCTTCACCCTCTTTGAACAGTCCCAGATGCCTCTCTTCTGACCCAGGGAAGTTCCCCATTGGAGAAGGGGTCTCCCCATCAACTAAGGGATGTTTCCCCGAATTCGGCAATCTCCCCTCTGTTTCAGCTCCCCCTGCCCCAGGGTGTGGGACCTGTCCCTTTCCTTTCTTCTCCTCTTTCTCCTTTTTTTTTTTTTCGCCTCTGTCCTACCCAGTTATGTTGGGATCTTTGTAGTCCTTTCTGGTGTCCGAGGTCTTCTGCTGGTGTTCAGATAGTTCTCTGTGGGAATTATTGCATCTTTTGATGTTTTCCTGGTGCGTCTGTGGAGAGGGATGCATTCCACATCCTTCTACTTCACCGCCATCTTTCTTCTCTGCTCTTTTCTGATATTTTTAAAAATTTTGGATACCAGAATTCACACTTCCTAGTATGGAGTGTGTCCTATTTCCATAATATATGTACCCATTATGCAGCATATATTACTAAAGCTGTTGTTTCCTTCAGAGAAAGTCACCTCATTGTTTACTTTTTGACATTCTCACTTTCTTTCCTCATCCCCATTTACACTTTTCCCCACCTGAAGCAGAAAAAAGATATAGAAAGTGTACAAGTTTCTTCTCTCCAGATTTGGGAATAGGATTGGATATTTTCAGGATTGCCATCGGTTAAGAGTAACTCATAGAGTCTGGAGTAGGAGAAAGTAGCAGAAAGTTCCTGTATGTGCCTAATAAATTGTTCAATAAATAGTGACTCTACAATGGGCAAGTTCATTGATGAAACACAAATATATAAAGAATGATAATTAGGTCTTAAAGTTTACCTCTTGCATGAAAAATTGTAAGCCAACTATTATATATATTTTATGTCATTTTTTTGGTCGTTCTTCAAATCTAATCAGTATGTATCTGTAAGTTGAATTTGAACTAACTCTCCAAGAGCTCAGCTTAATATATTTTAAATAGATTTAAAATATTGATTAATAACTCATGACAACTCCCTGTATTGAAGAAGAAAACTCAAACTCAAAAGTAGGACACTCAAATTGGAAGTAAAGAGCAATGGAGAAAGAAATCAGTGTTGATTAATGATCATCTTTGTTACATAACATATACTAAAACACAAGGCTATTCAGGGCAATTTCCCTTGAAGGTCTGCAAGCAGAAAAATCAATTTTCTTAGATGTGTAAAAAAAAAGAAAAAGAACTTTCATATCTAAATTGATGTAGATAAGTTTTTTTTTAACTTGCAAATTGCTGTAGATTTTTTTTACAGTGGTAGAAAAATATACATTAATTTCACCTTCTATTTAAATGAAGAGTAAAAACTATTAAATGAATGCAATTTTGGTTATTTATAAGCCCTCATTTTATTACAAATCTATTTTATTTACACTTATGTATAATTTATCTATTTCACTGTCAATTTATTTAAAAATCTTTAAAGTTGTACCTTGTGACAATTCAAATAGGAGGATGCAGATTGGAAGAAGGATGGTGAGTTGAAATGAAGGGAGAAAGAGGAGGCAAAATGGGAGAGAGACAGAGAAGAATAAAGAACTGAAGAAAAAGAGCAGAGACAAGAAGGAAAAGAAAAGACCTTTCCCCATAAGGAAAGACTAGAGAAAAAAGCCATCAAATTCCAGTCAAGACTTCTTCCCTCAATTTAGGTTGTTTCAACTGACTGATAGCTACTTCTTAGGACCACTTTGCAGACCTTTGAGGATACAGCCATTTTTCTCTGCTGAACTCCCTTAGAACTTGCTCCTGTGTAACCTTGCACCTTCAAGGGATTAATATATGAGGCTTCCTCAGTGTCAAACTTCCAACCTTTCTAAATGCTGGACTTCAGGTCTAATCACATTATCTATCAGATGGTTTCACCAGCATAAGTCTGGGAACAAAGTCCTTCTCTGTCCTTGTTACCTTTTTGGTCTCCTTAGGAGTAAAGTGAAAAAATTTGGTTAACTGTAAATCAATAACCAGTGCCTCTTTTCTCAGAAGTACTTTAGTTTATTTCTTCAAGGGCTATTAGTTCTGCTTCACAACTCTGCCACCTTCAGCACTCTTTTTAAGAGTTGCTTAGTACAGGACTTCCTACGTGGTGCAGTGGGTAAGAATCCACCTGCCAATGCAGGGGACACGGGTTTGATCCCTGCCCCAGGAAGATACCACATGCCACAGAGCAACTAAGCCCGTGCGCTCTAGAGCTTGTGAGCCACAACTGTTGAGCCTATGTGCCGCAACTACTGAAGCCCATGTGCCTAGAGCCCGTGCTCTGCAACAAGAGAGGCCACCGCAATGAGAAGCCCGTGCACTGCAATGAAGAGTAGCCCCCACTTGCTGCAACTAGAGAAAGCCCGTGTGCAGCAACGAAGACCCAACACAGCCAATAAAATAAATAAATAAATAAATAAATTTATAAAAGAAAAGAGTTGCTTAGTACACAATATCCAGACACCCAATTTATTATTTTTGAAATGCCCTGAATGTCTCTAACTTGGATGCCTTTTAGAGATTCTGCTGAACAGACAATGCCATTTTCCATTATGCATTTAGAATATCTCAGAGATACTGTAACGATTTTACAGCATTGATACGTGTGCACAGTTCATCCTGAGATGTTATCTCCGTCAAAGTGCTGCTAACCTTTTTGGCAAAGTATGATGTAAATTCACAAATAAGTATCATCATAGCATGCCAGTATAAGAAAAAAAGATAACTAAATGCTGCAGAAATAAAATTATGGGAAATATATTAATATTTTTTGAAGTGGAACCCTTATCTTGCTTTTCCCAACTGGGGCAAAGGTGCTAATATTGTCATTTTATTTGCCTAGGGGTAATTGAGTAGTGATTAGATCATATCTCCATTCAGCTCACTCTTACAGCCTCTGAAAAACCAGATGAACTGTGGTGGATGGTAATGAACTACAGTAAACTTAGCTAAGTAGTAATTCCAATTTCTGCTGTGCTGTATGTGTTACTGGAGATATAATGAAGATTTCTTACTGTCTTGAGCATTTATGTGGCATAATGAAATGGAGAGAGAAAGTCAACATTGCTTTCCTGATGATTCACTTAACTTTTGGGTTTGTTCATTGCGTATCTTTGTGACACACTTGGAATCCAGGGTGAGTATGGCATGGTTCATGGTGCTAAGAAGTTCACGGGAAAGTGTATGGCGGGGGTGGTGGAGACAGAAATGAACACATCACTGTATCAAATTTTTATACTCTATGTTTTCCAAAGCAGAACATAAAATGTAAAAAACATATTTAATATATTCGTATACATCTATGCTGGTACAGATCTCTTAATAGGTGGTCCATTTGGTTATCAAATATTCAGGAAACAAGCTTGTTTTTGCCCAGGTCCTGGGTATTCAAAATCACATAAGGCATGGTTCCCACTCTCAAAATATTCCAAAGGAAAAAAGAAAGCAGAACATTGCCTGAGTCTGTTTGGGCTACTATGCAAAAAATACCATATACTGGATAATTTATAAATAACAGAAATTTATTTCTCTTAGTTCTTGAGGCTGGAAGTCCAAGGTAAAGACACTGACAGATTTGGTATCTGAAGAGGGTCTGCTTCCTGCTTCATGGACAGATGTCTCTTCTTTGTGTCCTGACACAGTAAAAGAGGGAGGGGAGCTCTCTGGGGCCTCTTTTACAAAGGCATTCATCCGAAGTATGAGGACTATGTCTTCATGACCTAGTCACCTCCCAAAGACCCACCTCCAAATACCGTCTCACTCGGCTTTGAACATATGAATTCTGTGGGGGATGCAAACTTTCAGTCCATAGCAAACACAGACTATAGAACAAAGTGTCCTCAGCATTATATAACCTTGGGCATTTTTTTCCCCATCTGTAAGCTGAGATATCTTAATAGCTTTCTGTGGGAATTAAGTAAGTTTATAAATCTAAAGCACTTTGCTATATTTGTCACATAGCAAAGCAGTTATTATTTTAAGTGGTATGCACAGGATGCCAGGTAGCTGTTATTATTTTAGGTGGTATGTACAGGATGCCGGGGGAACACTGAGGAGGAAACTTGTAAATTAGTTAGAGGGAGACTGTGGAAGCCTGCAAGGAAAAGGAAATACTTGAGTGTAGAAGATTGCTGAAACGATTAGGAAAATAAAATTAAAAAAAAAAATGGGAAGGACATTCTTGATAGGTAGAAGCAGCATGTAAGCATGGGTTTTGGAGTTAGAATGATTGGGATGAAACCCAACTCTCACACTTCCCAGCTGTGTGATCTTGCAGAGTCATAAGCACTCTCTAAATTACAGTTTTTTTATCTGTTAAATAAGGGTGGTTAGAAAGGTAAATGAGGTAAGGTAATGCGATGAATCTACATTACACGATTGTTGCTTTCATTTGTTGAATGTTTATTCTTAGCCTAAAAGCTATAGGATTCCATGGAAGGATTTTAAGCTGGGAGAGATGTGACTTTATCTCAGTTGCAGAAGGGTCACTGGATGAGCCATAGGGACACTGGGCTGTGGTGAAGGAATTGCAGAGTTTGAATACAGGGAGAGCCACTGAGATGACTTTTGTAGGGTGAGAAATGTGGGACCAAACTCTTGACTCTAGGTATGAAGAGGAGGGGAAAGATAAAGGGATTTTAAAGAGGTTGAGGGCAGAGATTTAATAATTTGATATGGAGAGTACCTGGGTGAGAAGGAAGAGTGGAAGGTATCTTCTGTGTGTTTGACTTGGTTGACTGAATTAGGCACTAAAATCATTCATTGCTGTGGAGGATACATTAGAAGGTTCAGGGACCAACAAAAGGTAGAGTCGCATTTTGAGTTGAGGAGGGGAGGCCATGGATATCCAAGCAGACATGTGCAAAAGGTAGCTGGAAACACAACCCTAGAGTCAGCAGACGTTTCTAGAATAGAGGTAGAAAATATGAACACAGTGGAGAGGATAGTCAAAGCTTTGGAAAAGAATGAGTTCACTTAGGGAGAATAGAGAGATGAGAAGAGCTGAAGATGAGCCACATGTGAAACCAACACTCAAAAGTATAAGCAGAGAAGATCCTTTGAATGAAACTGAGAAGAAGTGGCTTCAAGGGTAGGAGGAAACCAGAAGTCAGTTATCCCACAGAAGCTTGGTAACCATTTCAAAATAGAAAAAGGAAATTTGTCAAACACTCAGAAGAGTGTAGTAAGGTAAAGTATCAGTTAGGATGTTTGGGCCACAAGAGACAGAAAACACAAGTCAAAATGAATATACAAAATCAAATTTCATCTCATCTAACAAGAAATAGAGTTAGAATTGCCCTTGAGTTGCTTTACTCAGTAGTTCATCCACTTTATGAATATAAATATATATATGATATTATATGATATGCTATTCTCACGATAAAGGTTTACCAACCTAAACCAGCTCATCTTATGTTCCTAAAATGAAGACCACAATTCTAGATAGCGCAGGCAAACGTCAGCTTCCAGAGGTGGAAGAAAGAGTGTTTCTTCCCCCATGTCTCTTATATAAGCAGAAGAAACCTTTCTAGAAAGTGCCCAACAGACTTTCACATTTTGTTGTAGGAAGAATAATGGCCCCCTGAGGTGTCCACACCTTAATCCTGGTCCCTGTGAATGAGTTGTGTTTTGTGCAAAGAGGAACTACAGTTGCAGATACAATTAAGGTTGCTAATCAGCTGATCCTGAGATGGAGGTAGTATCCTGAATTACCTGGGTGGACCTAGTTTAATCACAAGGGATCGTTTTTGTGGAAGAGGGAGAAAGAATAGGGAGAACCAGAGAGGTGGCGGTGTGAGAGACTTGGTCCAATGCTGCTGGCTTTGAAGATGGAGGAATGGGGCATGAGCCAAGGAATGGAGGCAGCCCCTTGATGCTGGAAAAGACAAGGAAGTGGATTCTCTCCTAGAGCCTCTGGAAAGAACATTGCCCTGCTAACATCTTGATTGTAGCTCAGTGAAACCGATTTTGAACTTCTGACCTTCTAAACTGTGAGATAATTGTGCTGTTTTAAGCCACTGAGTTTGTGATAATGTGTTAAAATAACCAAAGAAAGTTACTACTCATCTCATTGGCCAGAACTGCATCATATACCCATGCCTAAAGTACTCACTGTCGAGGGGAATCGGATTTGCTAAACAGGGTGAGGCAATTGTGAAGCATATGGTCCCCTGATTCCTGAAAAAAATCTTGGAATTGGGAAGAAAGGCTGTTGAAATGGTAATAAACTTTGTTAGATGCAGGTAAAGATGGAAAGGATCTATTAGATTTGACAATCTGGAGGCCAGTAACAATCTAGAGAGAGGAAATTCAGTGGGCAGTAGGAAATTGGTGGCAGAAAAAAAATATTTTAAAGTAACTTGTGAGTTAAATGAAAGCCAATATGAAAATATCTATCTATCTATCTATCTATCTATCTATCTATCTATCTATCTATCATCTACCTATCTATCCCTCCTTTTATTTATTCATTCTTCTACCTACCTACTTACCTCTCCATCGATCTACCTAGAAGTCAAACTTTTTTGTTTGCTGTTTTTTTAAAATTTGTTTGTTTATTTTTTTGTATATTTATTTATTTATTATTGGCTGTGTTGGGTCTTTGTTGCTGCCTGCTGGCTTTCTCTAGTTGTGGTGAGCGGGGGCTGCTCTTTGTTGCGGTGCATGGGCTTCTTATTGCCGTGGCTTCTCTTGTTGCAGAGCACAGGCTCTAGGTGTGCGGGATTCAACAGTTGCAGCATGTGGCTTAGTAGTTGTGGTGCACAGGCTTAGTTGCTCCTTGGCGTGTGGGATCTTCCTGGACCAAGGCTTGAACCCATGTCTCCTGCATTAGCAGGAGGATTCCTAACTGCTGTGCCACCAAGGAAGTCCCTGTTTGTTGGTTTTATTTTAATATGGGTCATAATTGAATGGTTTTTTGTTATTGTTGTTGTTTGTTTTTTGTGGAAAGGGATGGAGCCAGAAGAGAACAAGAGCAAGAGAGGCAGGAGATGAAAGAGAGGGGGTTATTGAGGATAAAAATTTCCTTAAGAGATTCTATAAGATCTAATATGTTCAAATTTTTGCTAAAAGAATAGGCTCCTGTGAGAGATCTGTAAAAAGGCAAGCTTTCATTTCAGAGAATAAACAACAATCTCCTGACATTTATTTTATACATTCAGATTTTCTGTAACAGTTTTTCATGAGACATAGATGTTTATATTCCATGATTTAGTTTTTTATGGTTATGATTTATGATTCCATTTGTACATAGCATCATTTCAGTGAAAGCTGTAGTTGGGAAGTTTTAAATTATAGTGTTGGCTAGAAGTTGTATTGATTTACTAAATATGACTCATAACTTCATGAAGAAACTCTGCTGAGATTTCTTGCCAGGGGATATCTTATATTGCAATCTCCTTTGATAAACTATTTCGGTACTTCAGGAATTCAAGCTCTTGGATGCACTTTACGAGGCACTTTATGTTGATGACCATCCCTCTGAGGTGGCAACAGAAGGATAATTGGACTGGGCAACCTGTATGGTCCCTTGCTGCACCCGTGCTTCTCTGAGCTCTATTCTTTAGAGACATTATATACCAGCTTCTTAACTTTCTTTTCAGATTTCGTGAGGCAGATTTGACCTGGAGTGTTGTTTCATCTCATTTATTAAAATAATCATGGGGTGAGGGCTGGGGAACAGATGCCCACTTGACCAAGCTGAAAATACTTGCTGTGGCTGACGAAAATTCCCTGCTATGTATGAGATTAGGAGAAAGTACATAATCAGTGTAGGCAGAAAGTTTGTTATTGTTTGCCCAGCAACCCTACTATGTTTCTCTTACCAGCAGCTCTTTTCCCTAATCTCCAAAGCTCCTTTTCAAAATAATCTTCTCTATTGTCAAATCTCCCTGCCTAGTAGTCAGGCTTTCTCAGCAGTTGACTTGCTTTCCTACTTACAGAGATTATAGAGTCCAAAACATTGAGCTACCCAAATTTCCTTCAAGACGTTAGAACTTGACTCTCCCCACTTATTCTTTCCCTCTTCCTCTTTCTCATGTTATAACCCATGAGTGTAGTAATCATATTTTTTATTTTCTGTATATTATGATGCTTTAACATCCTCAGAAAAACTTCTCTAGATGGGAGAAACTGCCCCTCCTGAAGCTAGCCAATTCTTAGACTTGGCAAAGGACTCGGCTGGGAGCATGCTTTTGATATGCAAGCTAACCAGTGCAGGGCCATATCTCCTCTACCTGGCTTGTATACCGTTACCTCTGTCTTAGTCATCCCAGGGCCAGGTACTGAACAATTGGACACCACCCCTATAGCCTAAAGCCCACAAAAATTATTCCATGCAGCCAGTCCTAAACCATTGACTCTGCACTGCCTTGCCTTTTTTTTCTTTTGCAGAAACCTCAATAAAGGTCCTGACCAAAGTGCTACCCACACTCCTGTCTTCTGCCTCCTGACCAAAACCTGATGTTCTTCCTGTGGCCCTGCATGGTGAGTTGTGCCTACGTTCCTACGGGAATTGTAACATTAATCTTTCGTTTCAGTAGCATTGACCTCTCAGTGTCATCCCGGGGTCACCTTTATCAGTTAAGACATGAGTGCAAAACAGAGGCATCTTTGCTTTACTCCAAGAGTAAATTCCTCTACCTGTTCTCTGGATCCCAGATTCCTGTGCCTACTCAGGACGTTTTGATTGCTCTCTCTCCTGTGTTTTTAGTTGTCTCCTCTATTACTGGTCCCTTCCTATAACCACTTAAACTTAGACCTATGTCTCCCATTAAAATGGAATCAGCTACTGCAACAAACCCAGCAACTACAAAGAAAGCATCATGATGATCATCAAATAACTCTAGTTCTTTTTCCTTTCACATTGTATTTCCTGAGACGATTCTACCATAGCCACCTCCATTGCCTCCGTAAGCTTCATGAGCAAACGCACAATTTTTGTCTTGCTCACCATTGTGTCCTCAGTGTAGAGCAAAGGTTTGAAACACAGTAGCATTCAATAAACATTTATCGAATAAATGGATTTGGGGATCTATTTTCTTAATATTTTTCCTTCTGATGAGTACTGAAAACTTCCTTACATTTCAGCTCAGTTATTTGTCTTGGTTTGGAGGCATCCAGATATTCTAGTGAGAGCTCAGTAAAAAATGGCAAGTTTAGGGCAACATTTATTTTCATTCATTCCCAGGGAAGTGTTCGGATGTGTAGAAATAGAAAATTTCTACAAAAATGAACCGTGTCGATAGTGATAAAGATCTACAGGTGGAGAATTTACTCAAGAGATAAAATACTTCTGACAGCTTCCCACGTTTCCTTCTGAAGATCTACCTGTTATTCTCAGTTACTACAATTTCATCAGATAGGAAAACTTTTTGGGCACCAATACCACCTGAAAGCCTTATTTTTTTTTTTATTATCGCTTATTATCCTGACTGATGAAATTGTAGTAACGTGTGAAAAGAAGAGGAAACAGCATGAAACAAGTTGCAAAGTGGCAGCCTAAGGACATGTGCAGAAATGTTTCGTCTTGCACAGGTTTAAAAAACTTGTTGCCAACATTTGAAAATTGGACATTTTCACAGATTTCAGAGTCCCGGCTTCTTTGAAAAAAATTATAAGATCTGGCAATCTTGGGTTTATGTTTCCACTTGCCAAAAATTGGTTGAGGTTGAGTCACACATCCATGGCCTCTTTAAATAGTCTGAAGTTTACCTTTTTGCCGCAGTTCCCACCATGCTGTATTGTTTACTAATCTAACTAAGTTTCCTCACTTGAGTTACTTGCAGGTCCCTGTAGGTACTTAACTTTGGATGACTGCTGATGATGGCAGTTCTTCAGGAGGAGTGATTTGGGGATGGGTTTCAACAAAGGCAACACCAGGGAGTAGGAGTCAGTGACAGTTCTATGGAGTTGACTCTTCAACCCTGTTGAGTAGATTATTCAAGCCTGTCGCCTAGACACAGGACATGGAAATTACTAGGAACCGGAGGTTTACTTTTTAAATAACAATGGGCAGTTTCACTGGAACCAATTTCATTTTAAACAATTACTTTACTGACATTTACTAATCACTGAGTGGAGTGTTGCTTTTCTCAAGAGGGACTCTGTATGCATTTTACTTGCAGATGACTACAGTGATTAAGAGCCTTGTAGAACGTTGTTAGATACTATTTGAGAACACTGCAATATTCTTTTTCCTGCCTAGTTAGGTACTGAAGCATAAAACCATACAGAGAATTTCACTTCAATTTAAGAACTTTTTGGTCCATTTGACACTAAAGCCTTGGGCAATTCAGTACCTTCTGATAACCAAGTGTGATTGATAGCTTTTCCATGTGCTATTACTTCAGGGTTTCTTTTAATCCGTTCCTATGAGAACTATACGAGTAGCACTGCCTAGTACTCGGAACTGAAACACATATTCCTAGTTAGGCTTTATTGGTTATCGGTCACACCTCTTACCTTTCTAGCTGCAGTGAAATGAATTTCATTATGCCTAGGAATTCACTTTGTTAGACGCAAATGTAAAATGTATCCAGTGTTAAAATCAGGCTTAAAAAAATATTTTGGTAATTTTTCAGGGCAACTGTATAAGTCTGTGCTGGTATGTGCTTTGCCCATGAACAAAAAGACCACTTACAAAGCTGATATTTTGAAATTGAACAAACTTTTTTTCTGTCATTAACAGATAAAAATTTTAGTAATGGAGTGTAATTTACATACTAGGTCAACTATTTGCATATGGCATATCTATGACAAATGTTAAATCAGCAATTAACATCTTTTCCCAAGAGAGGTGCTTTTTATGCTTTTCTTTATCAAACTGTGTGTATTGGGATATGCAAACCAAACCAGATTAAAACCCAAGATCACAGTTGGCAAGGTGAGTTTTCTGCAAATACGGTCTCTCCATGTCAAAATGAAGTAGAAACCCATGTCTGTTTTGAAAATCTTCTGTTCTCAGTTGTTTGTATCAGTGTTTGCCTTCATTAGGGTGTGAATTCAATATTAGCATTGGAAATTGATCATAATTTGTAGTATGCTTATTTGAGTCAGAATAAAGTACTATGAACTGAAGTTAGCTAAGATACAGACAGTTGATGAGCTAAAAGTAGCACATAATGAACAGTAATATTTTTAGGAAAAGAGGAAAAGGAAGAATTACTTAGAACCTAGACATAAGACTCTAAAGAAGTAGCCCGCAGTGGTTACAGAAGCTGGGAGACCTCTGGAATGCCCTTTTGGTTTCTTAGATTTTCGTTAGTGTTGATTTTCTTCAGCTCTGCAGCTGATTATAATAGATCAAACTTTTGATTTACACCAGGTAAACCAATCATTTCTACTTTCATTCCTTAGATAGTTTTGGCCACTTACTGGGTTCTGAGAAATATAGAAGGCCCAACTTGGGGCCATAATACTGCCATATCTTGGTTTTGAGTGTTTAATAAGTGGTCAGTTCAGACAGTTTTTCATGGAAGCTCTTTCTTGTAACAGCTGGCATGGTTAATACTAGATTGGAAATCTAACATTCTCCACATAACACAATGAGAGCAAATTCTTAAATAACTGAGTTCAAATAAAAACGTAAGGCCATGCGACAGAAGAAGAAAACTGTAGCAATGTCTCTATCAAATGATTTTATCTATTCTAGAATGTCTTTTAGATAGTTCCTATAAAAATTTTAAGATGCTCTTGAAAGAATTAAGTGATCTAATTTCTCTTCAGCAAGTGGCAGGGTGAAATAATTCATATTTTCTACTGCAATTTACTCCTTATTTTCATGTGTTGCTTACACACCGTCACCCTCAAAGATTTCATAAACTAATGACCCTTTAGAAAACTGCAAAGCCTGTAATGTTTAAAAATATATCCGTAAAGGCACTGATACTTCTCACATGAGAAGTGGAAACCAATTCCTCACCTCTTACTAGAATTAGTGACTTACTTATAACAAATATAATAAAGCAGAAACGATAGTGTGTGACTTCTGAGACTAGGTCATTAAAGGCATTGGGGCTTTCTTCTTGCTTTCTCTCATATCACTTGCTTTGGGAGAAGTCAGCTGCCATGTCTTGGGTAACCTTATGGAAGGCTCATGTGATGAGAAACGGAACCCTCTAGCCAACATCCAGCAGGAAACTGAGGCCTCCCGCCAATAGCCATGTGATTGAGCCATAGCAAGTGGACCCTTTCAGCTCCAGTCCAGCCTCCAGATGATTACTACTTTGGTTTATATCTTGACTGTGACCTTAGGAGATGCTGAGCCAGCACCACCCAGCTTAACTGCTCCCAAACTCCTGACCAACAAACACTTTGAAGTGATAAATGATCATTGTTTTAAGCTGCTATGCCTTGAGTAATTTGTTACACAGCAATAGATAGCTAATACAAGTACACAGACTACTCTGTAATGGTAAAAATGTGTCTTTTTCAACCAGAGTTTCAACTGAAGGAAAAATTTGGTACTCTAATAGATGGTAATTTATTAGATTTAAAACACACTTGGTTTTCGTACTTTATCCCCAGGCTCATGACTCTTTTCCTTCTACACTGGCATGGATTGCTGTTATACTCCTTGTCCTCAGTCCTCAAATATCTTGTATATTGCTAAGAAAGGTGCATTTTATCATAAACAGAACTTGTTGCCTGTATTTGAGAAGTTTTCTGAAGAAATGAGAGCAAAATATGAAACTAGTTTATTTTTGTGGTACAAATGTTCTAGCTTTCCAAGAAAAAAAATTATTAGGTTTCTGCCAGAAGGGGCCCCCTTTTTTGTATTTTTTAAAGAGAAAAATAAAGCATACTCAGAGCCATTTTTCAGGTGAGGTTTTTTAATGATTTGGCTGAATAGCACTTGTTCGTAGAAAAAAAAAAACTATCTTCTTATTCAAGGTCCTACATTCTCCATTATAAATTCTGTTGAGAAACTACTAGTTATTTTAGCTAAGGTGCCATTGTGCATGAGGAGATTGGTGAACAAATATGTATAAAAGATTCTCAACACTGTAAGCGTTTTTTTTTTTTTTTTTTTTTTTGAGTATTAAAACCTTATTTTCACTGCAGGGATAAATCTGAAAATATTTAACACATTTATTTGAAGGCCACTACTGTTCAATTAAATTGTATCTCCTTCCTTCCTTGCTTCCTTCTTCCCTCCCTCTCTCCCTCCTATCCTTCCTTCCTTTCTTCTTCTCTCTCTCTCTTCCTTTCTTTCTCATTAACAATGAAGATCTACTCAGAGGTGACTTCATTGCCGTGAGGACAAAGGAGTTGATGTGATGTATTTTCAACTTGAAGTATTCTAAATCACATTGGGTTTCCTTATGTGTGATGTTAAAATAAGTTGAAATCAATTATTTGTTTTTTTTTTTAAAAGGCATCATATATGTGGCCATGTCACAGTTACCTTTACAACTTTGAGTTTTTACTCAAGCCAAAAGCATAGCAACCTTCATTTAGAACTTGACCTTTTAAGAAGAATTAAAATTTTATTATAATTTGGATTTCATTCTTTCCCTTTTGTTACAAAGGAAATGGCTTGTTTTATCATAAAAGTGAAAATTGAGAGAAGCATTAGTTTGGCAAATATGTTTTTCTTTCCTCTGTGAAATACATGTACAATGGAAATAATTATGTGTATTTGTTTGTGTGTGTATGTATGTGAGCTTTGGGATGAAAAGCTCCATTGCTTTCATCAGATCCTCAGAGTGGTCTTTATTAACACTCTTGTAACATTTTGTTTCTTTCCTTTTCCTTCTTTGGGGATGACTTTCAGAAGTCATTGAATTTTTTTTTTCTTTAAGAAATGTTATAGAGATAAAATTGGCATACAATAAGCTGCATATATTTAAAGTGTACAATTTGATATTTTTTTCTTATTAGTAATGTATATATGGCAGTCCCAGTCTCCCAATTCATTCCCATACCCCCCACCCAGCTTTCCCCACTTGGTGTCCATATGTTTGGTCTCTGCATCTGTGTCTCTATATCTGCCTTGCAAACTGGTTGATTTGTACCATTTTTCTATGTTCCGCATATATGTGTTAATATACTATTTTGTTTTTTTCTTTCTGACTCACTTCCCTCTGTATGACAGTCTCTAGGTCCATCCATGTCTCTACAAATGTCCCAATTTCATTCCTTTTTACAGCTGAGTAGTATCCCATTGTATATATGTACCACGTCTTCTTTATCCATTCATCTGTTGATGGACATTTAGGTTGCATCCATGTCCTGGCTATTGTAAATAGTGCTGCAATGAACAGTGGAGTGCATGTATCTTTTTGAATTATGGTGTTCTCTGGGTATATGCCCAGCAATGGGATTGCTGGGTCATATGGTAACTCTGTTTTTAGTTTTTCAAGGAAACCCCATACCATTCTCCATAGTGGCTGTATCAATTTACATTCCCACCAACAGTGCAAGAGTGTCCCTTTTCTCCACACCCTCTCCAGCATTTATTGTTTGTAGATTTTCTGATGATGCCCATTCTAGCTGGTGTGAGGTGATACCTCATTGTCGTTTTGATTTGCATTTCTCTAATAATTAGTGATGTTGAGCAGCTTTTCATGTGCCTCTTGGCCATCCGTATGTCTTCTTTGGAGAAATGCCTATTTAGGTCTTCTGCCCATTTTTTGATTGGGTTGTTTGTTTTTTTGATATTGAGCTGGATGAACTGTTTATATATTTTAGAGATTAATCCTTTGTCTGTTGGTTCATTTGCAAATATTTTCTTCCATTCTGAGGGTTGTCTTTCCGTCTTGCTTATAGTTTCCTTTGCTGTGCAGAAGCTTTGAAGTTTCATTAGGTCCCACTTATTTATTTTTGTTTTTATTTCCATTACTCTGGGAGTGGATCAAAAAAGATCTTGCTATGATTTATGTCAAAGAGTGTTCTTCTTATGTTTTCCTCTAGGAGCTTTATAGTGTCTGACCTTACATTTAATCCATTTTTGTGTATGGTGTTAAGGAGTGTTCTAATTTCATTCTATTACATGTAGCTGTCCAGTTTTCCCAGCACCACTTATTGAAGAGATTGCCTTTTCTCCATTGTATATCCTTGCCTCCTTTGTCATAGATTAGTTGACCATAGTTTATCTCTGGGCTTTCTGTTCTGTTCCATTGATCTATATTTCTGTTTTTGTGCCAGTACCATATTGTCTTAATTACTGTAGCTTTGTAGTATAGTCTGAAGTCAAGGAGTCTGATTCCTCCAGCTCCATTTTTTTCCCTCAGGATTGCTTTGGCTATTTGGGGTCTTTTGTGCCTCATACAAATTTTAGGATTTTTTGTTCTAGTTCTGTGAAAAATGCCATTAGTAATTTGATAGGGATTGCATTGAATTTGTAGATTGCTTTGGGTAGTACAGTCATTTTCACAGTGTTGATTCTTCCAATCCAAGAACATGGTATATCTCTCCACCTGTTTGTGTCGTCTTTGATTTCTTTCATTAGCGTCTTATAGTTTTCTGAGTATAGGTCTTTTACCTCCTTGGTTAGGCTTATTCCTAGGTATTTTATTCTTTTTGTTGCAATGGTGAATGGAATTGTTTCCTTAATTTCTCTTTCTGATCTTTCATTGTTGGTGTATAGAAATGCAAGAGATTTCTGTGTGTTAATTTTGTATCCTGCAACGTTACCAAATTCATTGATTAGCTTGAGTAGTTTTCTGGTGGCATCTTTAGGATTTTCTATGTATAGTATCATGTCATCTGCAAACAGTGACAGTTTTACTTTTTCTTTTCCAATTTGGATTCCTTTTATTTCTTTTTCTCCTCTGATTGCTGTGACAAGAACCAGAAGTCATTGAAATTTGACTAAGTCAGTTCAGCTCTATTTTACTTGATTCATTGATTACCTAGGATTTGTAAATTGGAAAGTTTTGACAAGATCTATTTGTTTTTCTGTTAGAAACATTCATAATGCAAATATGTCGGATCTAACACTTTCAAAACTATCACCTGAGGACTTTGAAACTATGCCATTAAATATGTTAATTTTTGAAAAACAAGTGTAACACAGTCTTTAGGAAAATGTAATTCTGTCTCTATTTTTGAGATTAAGGATGAACTACAGCTACCTCTGTTAGAGATGTTGTAATAATGTACCACATCTGCCCTTAGATGATTGAACAGTGTATTCTATAGCTCATTATCTCCCCTTCTACAAGTACTTCTCAGAAACCTCACATAGTAAAATATTGGAAGGAATATATTTTAAAAGGAGAATAAATTAAAACACTATGAAACATCATGTTTAATGCATAAAATTAATACAATGAAAATATAAGGTCTAGAATAAGTAATTGGCAGCACTATTTTAATGATGTATTTAAATATCCATCATGATATTTGATATTAACAATATCATTTATGTTAAATTAAATTAGAATAAAGTGAAACACATTTGCTTATTTTCTTTATTTACAGAAAGTAGTTGGAGAAGATGCCCTCACAGTCTTTTTGTTGCTCCACAAGGGGAACTCTTGGTAACTTAACAGTTAGCAGTGTTACTTTCCCTTAGAAAACAGCTCTCTTGTAAATTGGATGCTCTCAAACAGCTCATTAGTGGGCTATCTGGCATGTGAATGCATTTTCTTAAAAAAAAGTCTAGGTTACTAGGCAATAGCTTATTTTAATCCAAAATTTAGATGAAATATTCTACTATAACAATTGAATAATAGAAAGATTTACATATGAAAGTTGGCATGGATATTGGCATTCATAGATCACTTTTTATTTTTATTGAAAGGAATACTATAAATAATATTTCAAATAATGCTTTCATCCTATATATTCCTCTGCCCTCAAAACTCTTGGAAATCGCTCTTTAGCTCTCTTGGCCACTTCTGCCCTATCTTTGGTCTGCTATCCTTCTTTAGTCTGTCTATATGTCTCCTATTTCAAACCTTTATCAAAATCTATTGCAGAGTATTCCACTAATACTTTTATATGCTGGGGAGTAATTTGTTTATTCATAAAAGCTTCAACTAATTTTGGGTATCTAGTTTCTAACTTATCAAAGTACATTATTTTTGTTTAAATATGAAAGTGTACATACTTCTTTATAGAAACATATCAGGAAATTAAAAATTGGCAATGGTCACACATTCCAGAGATGATCATTTTTCACCTGTTTTGCCCTTTTATTTGTAATCCTTATTTAAAGGTACTTATTTTTAGAGAAAAAAATGAAATTCTGTCATACCATTGAATCCAAGACACTGTTAAATATCAGACACACAATTTTTCACGTATGGGTCGGCCAAAAAGTTCATTCTGGTTTTTCCATAACATCTTACTGAAAAACCTGAGTGAACTTTTTGGCCAATCCAATACTACTAAAAAGGAAAAGCACTGCTATTAAACTACTTTACAATGCTTTTAAAATCATTAGGTGTACTCTAGATGGTATAAACAGCAGAATAACTGAGGCAGAAGAACAAGTAAGTGAGTTGGAAGATAGAGTGGTGGAAATAACTGCTACAGACCAGGAAAAAGAAAAAAGAATAAAAAGAGTGGAAGACAGTCTCAGAGACCTTGGTGACAACATTAAGCACACCAACATTCTAATCATACGCATCCCAGAAGAAGAAGAAAAAAAGAAAAGGTCTGAGAAAATATTTCAAGAGGTTATAGTGGAAAAATTCCCCAACATGGAAAAGGAAATAATTAACCAAGTCCAAGAAGCACAGTGAGTCCCATACATAATAAACCCAAGGAGAAATACACCAAGGCACATATTCATCAAACTAATGAAAATTAAACACAAAGAAAAAATATTAAAAACAGCAAGAGAAAAGCAACAAATAACATATAAGGGAAAACCCATAAGGATAACAGCTGACCTTTCTACAGAAACTCTGCAGGCCAGAAGGGAGTGGCAGGATATACTTGAAGTCTTGAAAGAGAAAAACCTACAGCCAAGAATACTCTACCCAGCAAGAATCTCATCCAGCTTCGATGTAGAAATCACAAGCTTTATAAACAAGTGAAAGTTAAGAGAATTCAGCACCACCAAACCAGCCTTACAACAATTGCTTAAGGAACTTCTCTAGGCAGGAAACACAAGAGAAGGAAAACACCTACAAAAACAAACCCAAAACAAATGGTAATAGGAACACACGTGTCAGTAATTACCTTAAATGTAAATGGATTATATGCTCCAAACAAAAGGCACAGACTGGCTGAATGGATACAAAAACAAGACCATTATATATGCTGTCTACAAGAAACGCACTTCAGACCTAGGGACACATACAGACTGAAAGTAAGGGGATAGAAAAAGATATTCGATGCAAATGGAAGTCAAAAGAAAGCTGGAGTAGCAATTCTCATATCAGATAAATTAGACTTTAAAGTAAGACTATTACAAGAGACAAGGAAGGTCACTACAGAATGATCAAGGGATCAATCCAAGAAGATATAACAATTTTAAATATCTATGCACCCAACACATAAGGAGCATCTTAATACACAAGGCAAATGCTAACAGCCATAAAAGGGGAAATCAACAGTAACACAATTATAGTAGGAGACTTTAACACCACACTTACCAAAGGACAGTTCATCCAAACAGAAAATAATTAAGGATACACATGGTTTAAACGACACCTTAGACCATCTCGACTTAATTGATATTTTTAGGACATTCGATCCAAAAACTTGCAGAATACACTTTTTCTTAAGTGCACTCAGAACATTCTCCAGGATAGATCACATCTTTGGTCACAAATCAAGCCTCAGTATATTCAAAAAAATTGAAATCATATCAAGCATCTTCTCTGACTGCAATGCCATGGGACTAGATATAAATTACAGGAAAAAAAAACCTAAAAAATACAACCACATGGAGACTAAACAATACATTAATAAACAACCAAGAAATCACTGAAGAAATCAAAGAGGAAATCAAAAAATACCTAGAAACAAATGACAATGAAAACACAACAACCCAAAACCTATCGATGCAGCAAAAGCAGTTCTAAGAGGGAAGTTTATAGCAATAAAGCCCTACCTCAAGAAACAAGAAAAATACCAAATAAACAACCTAACCTTACACCTAAAACAATTAGAGAAAGAAGAACAAGAAAACCCCAAAGTGAGCAGAAGGAAAGAAGTAAAGACCAGATCAGAAATAAACAAAAAAGAAATGAAGGAAACAATAGCAAAGATCAATAAAACTGAAAGCTGGTTCTTTGAGAAGATAAATAAAATTGATAAACCATTAGCCAGGCTCATCAGGAAAAAAAGAGAGAAGATGCAAATCAATAGAATTTGAAATGAAAAAGAAGTAACAACAGACACCACAGAAATACAAAAGATCATGAGAGACTATTACAAGCAACTATATGCCAATAAACTGGATAACTGGGAAGAAATGGATAAATTCTTAGAAAAGTACAATCTTCCAAGGCTGCACCAGGAAGAAATAGAAAATATGAACAGACCAATCACAAGTATGGAAATTGAGACTGTGATTAAATATCTCCCAACAAACAAAAGCCCAGGGCCAGATGGAAGCACAGGTAAATTTTATCAAACATTTAGAGAAGAGCTAACACCTATCCTTCTCAAACTCTTCCAAAATATAACAGAAGGAGGAACACTCCCAAACTCATTCTACGAGGCCACCATCACCCTGATACCAAAACCAGGCAAAGATGTCACAAAAAAAGAAAATTACAAGTCAATATCATTGATGAATACAGACGCAAAAATCCTCAACAAAATACTAGTTAACAGAATCCAATAGCACATTAAAAAGATCATACACAATGATCAAGTGGGGTTTATCCCTGGAATGCAGGGATTCTTCAATATACACAAATCTGTCAATGTGATACATCATATCAACAAACTGAAGGATGAAAACCATATGATCATCTCAATAGATGCAGAAAAAGCTTTTGACAGAATTCAACATCCATTTATGATCAAAACTCTCCAGAAAATGGGCATAGAAGGAAATTACCTCAACATAATAAAAGCCATATATGAGAAACCAAAAGCCAACATCGTTCTCAATGGGGAAAAACTGAAAGCGTTCCCTTTAAGAACAGGAACAAGACAAGGGTGTCCACTTTCACCATTATTATTCAACATGTTTTGGAAGTTTTAGGCATAGCAATCAGAGAAGAAAATGAAATAAAAGGAATCCAAATTGGAAAAGAACTAAAATTGTCACTCTTTGCAGATGACATGATATTATATATAGAAAACCCAAAAGACTCTACCAGAAAACTGCTAGCACTGATCGATGAAGCTAGTAAAGTAGCAGGATACAAAATTAATGCACAGAAATCTCTTGCATTCTTATAGAGTAACAATGAAAAAGCAGAAATAGAAATTAAGGAAACACTCCCATTTACCATTGCAACAAAAAGAATAAAATACCTAGGAATAAACCTGCCTAAGGAGGCAAAAGATCTGTATGCAGAAAAGTGTAAGAAACTGATGAAAGAAATCAAAGATGATACAAACAGATGGAGGGACATACCATGTTCTTGGATTGGAAGAATCAACATTGTGAAAATGACTATCCTACCCAAAGCAATTTACAGATTCAACATAATCCCTATCAAATTACCAACGGCACTTTTCACAGAACTAGAACAAGAAATCTTTTGATTTGTATGGAAACGCAAAAACCCCCAAATAGCCAAAGCAATCTTGAGAAGGAAAGGTGGAGCTGCTGGAATCAGCCTCCTTGACTTCAAACTATACTACAAGCCTACAGTGATCAAGACAGTATGGTACTGGCACAAAAATAGAAGGGTAGATCAATGGAACAGAATAGAGAACCCGGAGATAAACCCATGCACGTATGGGCACCTTCTCTTTGACAAAGGAGGCATGAATATACAATGAAAAAAAGACAGCCTCTTCAATAAGTGGTGCTGGGAAAATTGGACAGCAACATGTAGAAGAATGAAATTAGAACACTTCCTAACACCATACACAAAAATAAATCTCAAAATGGATCAAAGACTTAAATGTAAGACCAGGTGGTGTAAAACTCTTAAAGGATAAACATAGGCAGAACACTGTATGACATAAATCAGAGCAAGATCCTTTTTGACCCACCTCCTAGAATATTGGAAATAAAATAAAAAATAAACAAGTGGGACCTAATGAAATTTAAAGATTTTGCACAGCAAAAGAAACCATAAACAAGACAAGAAGAGAACCCTCAGAATAGGAGAAAATATTTGCCAATGAAGCAATGGACAAAGGATTAATCTCTAAAATATACAAGCAGCTCATGCAGCTTAATACCAAAAAAGCAAATAATGCAAACCACAAATGGGTGGAAGACCTAAATAGACATTTCTGCAAAGAAGACATGAAGATGCCAGCAAACACACGAAAAGCTGCTAAACATCACCAATCATTAGAAAAATGCAAGTCAAAACCACAATGAGGTATCACCTCACACCGGTCAGAATGGCCATCATCAAAAAATGTAAAATTAATAAATGTTGGAGAGGGTGTGGAGAAAAGGGAACCCTTCTGCACTGTTGATTGGAATGTAAATTGGTACAGCTACTATGGAAAACAGTTTGGAGGTTCCTTAAAAAACTACAAATAGAACTACCATGTGACCCAGCAATCCCACTACTGGGCATATGCCCTGAGAAAACCACAATCCAAAAAGAAACATGAACCACAATATTCATTGTAGCACTATTTACAATAGCCAGGACATGGAAGCAACCTAAATGCCCATCAACAGATGAATGGATAAAGAAGTTGTGGCACATATATACAATGAAATATTACTCAGCCATAAAACGGCATGAAATTGAATTATTTGTAGTGAGGTGGATGGACCTAGAATCTGTCATAGAAAATGAAGTAAGCTAGAAAAAGAAATACAAATACTGTATGCTAACTCATATATATGGAATCTAAAAAAATGATGCTGAAGAACCCAGTGACAGGGCAAGAATAAAGATGTAGATGTAGAGAATGGACTTGAGGACATGGGGCAGGGTGCGGGGAAGCGAAGGGGAAGCCGGGACGAAGTGAGAGAATAGCATTGATATATAGATACTACCAAATGTAAAATAGATAGCTAATGAGAAGCTGCTGCATAACCCAGGGAGATCAACTCAATGATGCTTGATGACATAGAGGGCTGGGATAGGGAAGGTGGAAAGGAGTCGTGGGAGGGAGGGGATTTGGGGATATATGTATAAATACAGCTAATTCACTTTGTTGTACAGCAAAAACTGGCACAACGGTGTAAAGCAATTATATTCCAATAAGGAGCTTAGAAAAGTCATTTGGTGTTTTATTTTGTATCTTTATTGAAAGGGGTTATTAGACACAATTAGTAGATATAATTTTATGATATATCTTTTTTTTTGCTTATGCTGTAGGGAAAACGTAAGAGAAATAAATTTGGTAAAATATTTAAAAAACTTCTTCAAAGTTTTTGAATGCCTAGTCCCATATTTGAAATAACTTTTTCATTTTTTTCATACAATACATCCTCTGCGCAATTGCAGACATTGGTGATGAAACATGTCTCCAAGACTGTGACTTTTGATGGGCATGTACAAGCAATAACAACTATGTCATTACATTACATGTAAATATGTATACAAACATACATACATACAGGGCAGGCCCTGGCTGAGGGTGATTATAAACTATTTCTGGATTTTGGTTTAATTATAAAAAGATGTATGTCTGAGAGTTGAATAAATATGGTAATATAAGGTAAATATGTTATGAAGTATACATCTTCAAAATATTGGCAAAATGAGATTATTATGGTATATTGGATAATTATGGCACATTATTCCATCGTGTGCATGTATATTTATGTAGCCCACACTCTATTATTAAACATTTAGCCTCTTTTCAATCTTCCCTTCTAGAAACGATGCAGCAATGAGAATGTTTCTATGTGCATGTCTTCAAATTGTTTCTAGAAAAGTTGTTTCAATTTACCTTTATATTAGGAACAGTATTCCTCCTGTATCAGTGACAATAAATGTCGTCTAACCCATGTCTTACTACTTTATATATCTTTTAGGGTGTCCCCTTCTACTGATGGTTGGTGTTGTCCTTTCTAGTATGCAAAATTGGCCTCCTTATGGAAAATAAGAAAAGCTAACCAATTAGTTTTTAACAATAATGCTTAATAGAACTGTTCAGTTGTTCTTCACACTCAAGGGTCTGAACCTTTCCTTCCTTCCCTCCTTTTTTTATTTTTATATTCTATTCTTTTCATTGTGTTTTACTTCTAGCTTTTCCGTACATCCTTTTTCATCCCATGGAATCAGACATTTATACATTTCTAAATATCAGGCATTATTACAAGACTTTTTTCCAATTAATATTTGAGTAAAGTGATGAAGATCTTTTAAATAGAGTTAATTTTTATGAACACTATTATGCTTAAGACATGGCAAATAATTTATCGAGAGTTCTAAAATAAGTGAGAAGGTAGATGTTGTCGAGGGCTGTTCAGTTGCTAGGAGTTCTTCAGTTTTAGATACTTAAAGGGAAATTAAATCTAATTAAGTCAGTATGAAATTAAAGTGAACAATGAAGTCATGTTAAAGGTCTAAGATTTTTAAAAAATAGTCACAAAAAATTAAGAATAGCTGTAAAATAAGGTAAGATTATCTCTACAAGTTGTATCTCTATATTAATTGCAAATGACAGGAAAAAGATATATTTTGCTGTACTGCACACACACCCCCCCCCCCCCCCCCCACCACACACGATACTTGGCTCTGTTTTCAGAATTAGGAAAGGTGATAATATGGCAAGCTGGGAGTATCAAAGACATTTAAAGTGGTAAAATGAATCCATAAAGGCATGTATATGTGGAGTATATTATAATCTGAAATTAATGTGTAAACTTTTTTCTCTATTTCTAGTAAAGAATATGGTAGGATATGAGGCATTATAACTACATTACTAAGAGTGAGAGCTCTGGAGATAGGTTTGGATTCAGATACAGGTCAACCCTCAATGACCCTGGACATGACATTGGATCTGTTGAAGCCTCAGATTTTTCACGTGTGCAAAGAAGATACTGCCAGCATCCCACAGGATGTCTGGAAAGGTTGCATCCTATGATTCATGCACAGCATGCATTTCAGTGGCTGATACATAAGAAGTGTTCAACCATTATTTCTTATTAGAATCATGGTTATATCATGTTAATAATGGAGGAAGTGAGATGGTAGAATGGGTACCACTTATTTTCTGAGGAAGGAAGCTTGTATTACAATGTGGTGCTGATATAGTCACAGGAACTTTGTAAACCATGGATGTCCTACAAATGTGTAGTTTAGAAATTCACAAAACTTTTCTGCTTTATTCTGTTGCTATTCCAGGCTTGTTTGTTTGGGGAAATACTCATGTGATAACAAGTGTAGTTGATCAAATAGCCTATTCCCTACATAAAAGACATACACATGAGAACCTGGCTAGAAAATATAAGCTTAAATTCCTTGCTGCAAAACTATCGTAAAAATAGTTGAAAGGAATGAACTTATGGTTACTGGGGGGAAGCTTGGTGGGGGAGGGATAGATTGACATGGAATTTGGGATTGACGTGTGCACACTGCTGTGTTTAATAAAGGTAACCAACAAGGACCTACTGTATAGCACAGGGAACTCTGCTCAATGTTCTGTAATAACCTAAATGGGAAAAGAATTTGAAAAAGAATAAAAAAATTTTAAAAAAAAGACTATGCTCTCATTAGGAGACCATAGGCTAGCTCAGATTTACCAGTCAGCCATGTTTTTACCTTCCTCTGATCAATTTCAACTACTTCTATCAGAAGTAGAAGCTGTACCCACAAATGAGGTGGGTAATTAAATTATATTCTAAGAAAAAATTAGTTGAAAAGAGTTATAGGTAAGGAGTATTGGGTGAAGGAAATGTAACTCATTTATTCTTATAGATTTAGTAGATTTACTAGGTCTGTAGTTGTCAACAAATTGTCCTGATAGACTGTGAAGATTCTCCATAGGCAGAGGATTTTTTTTTTTCATCACTTGAAGCTCTTTTGCCATTAAGTCCAAATTTATTGCCTCAGGAAAAGAACAGCACAGACTCTCTAGAACATGGAAATAATTGCTCAGTGTTGAGTTTAAAAGCAGTTTTGTAAAAGTCTACAGTGGGACAATCACCTTGACAGCCTGGATTTCAAGAGGGGGAAAAAACCACTCTCAGTTGTTTTTCATATATCAACTCAAAGTGTAGATGAATAAGCATAAAGAAAACTATTGAGTACATAAGATGAATATATGACATGAGGAAAGTTTTTGCTACACTGGAGAAGAAAGCTTTTCCTATCCTGGATGGAATAGCTTGAAAGATAAGTTGAACAAGCAAGGGGCAGTAAGTCACCTAAGGGTATCCTAATTCCTACTCAAGAATAAAAATTTCTAGGATAGAAGGGAAAAAGAAATATCCAGAAAGGTTAGGAGAAATGTAAGGTATTGCTGTTGGTGAACCATTTCTCTGGGTATAGCTTCCTAGAGAAGTCCCATATTTTATATGGCTCCATGCTCAACATGGTATCCAACATGACCTGGAAATGGAAGAATAGCTGCGGCAGGACCAGAAACGGTGGACATGAGCACCACATATGTTCCCATCCCTCAGCCTGGCTCAGAGAATGAATCTAAGAGTCTCTGGGCTCCAGTGAGAGTGTAAATTCTGGGAGAACCAGGGATGGAAGTAGCCCTTGGAACTGGGAAGAGGGGGCTGCAGGATACAGGTATCTCTCAACCAGATGCAGCATTATTGCTGGATCATATAATAAGCTTATGTGTAGCTTTATAAGAAACTCAAAAACTGTCTTCCAAAGTGCATTTCCACCAGCAGTAAAGCAAAGTTCCTGTTGCTTTTTGTCATGACCAACAGTTGGTATTGTCCGGTATTCGGATTTTAGCCATTCTAATAGGTGTATAGTAGTATCTCACTGTTTTAGTTTGTAATTCCCTAATGCCAGTTGATATTCATCATCTTTCCATATGCTTATTTGCCATCTGTATGTCTTCTTTGATGAGATGTCTGATTGGTTGTCCTCTTGTTGTTGAGTGTTAAGAGCTCTTTGTAGACTTTGGATACAGGTCC
The DNA here is from genome assembly GCF_030028045.1 of Hippopotamus amphibius kiboko. Taxonomy (NCBI): domain Eukaryota; kingdom Metazoa; phylum Chordata; class Mammalia; order Artiodactyla; family Hippopotamidae; genus Hippopotamus; species Hippopotamus amphibius. The sequence goes on from NC_080196.1 coordinate 100,063,238, forward strand.
TTTTTCCGATGTGTTTTGCAGCTATTTCCTCTTTTGGGTGGTCTGCAGGTGATCTTCTCATTCTCTTAACAGTGTCTTGCAGAGCAGAAGTTTTTAATTTTAATAAAGTTCAACTTTCACAGATTGCTTTTGATGTTGTTTTTATATTTATTTATTTATTGGCTGTGTTGGGTCTTTGTTGCTGCGCATGGGCTTTCTCTAGTTGTGGTGAGGAGGGGCTACTCTTCATTGCGGTGCATGGGCTTCTCATTGCAGTGGCTTCTCTTGTTATGGAGTGCTGGCTTTAGGTATGTGGGCTTCAGTAGTTGTGGCATGCAGGCTCAGTAGTTGTAGCTTTCGGGCTCTAGAGCACAGGCTCGGTAGTTGTAGTGCACGGGCTTAGTTGCTCCATGGCATGTGGGATTTTCCTGGGCCAGGGATCAAACCCGTGTCCCCTGCACTGGCAGGCAGACTCCTAACCACTGCACCATCAGGGAAGTCCCTTGGTGTTGTTTTTAAAAGTGAATCACAAACCCAAGGTCATACAGATTTTCTCCATGTTTTCCTCCAAGTTATATAGTTTTGCTTCTTATATTTAGGTCTGTGATTCATTTTAAGTTAATTTTTGTGTAATGCATAAGGTCTTTTTTTTTTTTGGGGGGGGGGGTATACCAAGTTCAATCATCTGTTTTTATACACATATCCCTGTATTCCCTCCCTTCCTTGACTCCCCCCCCTCGAGTCCCCCCCACCCTCCCCGCCCCAGTCCTCTAAGGCATCTTCCATCCTCGAGCTGGACTCCCTTTGTTATACATCAACTTCCCACTGACTATTTTACAGTTGGTACTATATATATGTCTGTGCCACTCTCTCGCTTCGTCTCAGTTTCCCCTTCACCCCCCACCCCCTCCCATACTTCGAGTTCTCCAGTCCATTCTCTGTATCTGCATCCTTGTTCTTGTCACTGAGTTCATCAGTACCATTTTGCATAAGGTCTTTATCTAGGGTCACGTTTTATATATGAACGTCTTACACAATTTATTGAAAGAATATTTATTTTCTCCATTAAGTTTCCTTTGCTCCTTAGTCAAAGATCAGTTGATTATATTTTGGGGGTCTATTTCTGGGCTCTCTATTCTGCTACATTGATCTATTTGTCTATTCTGTCATCAATACCACACTTTCTTGATTACTGTAGCTTTATCGTTGTCTTGAAATTGAATAGTGGGTCTTCCAACATTTTTATTCTTCTTTAGTATTGTTTTGGCTATTCTAAAATTTTTGCCATTCCATATAAACTTTATAATTACTTTGTTGATATGTACAAAATCACAAACTGGAATTTTGATTGGGATTACATTGAATCTATAGACTAAATTGGGAAGAATTGACATTTGAACAATAGTGAGTCTTCCAATCCATGAACTCAGAATATCTCTCCCTTTATTTAGATCATCTTTGATTTTTAAAATCAGGGTTTTGTAGTTTATTGAGTAAGAGTCCTGTACATATTATGTTAGATTTATATCCAAGTATTTCGTTTTCTGGGTGGTATTATAAATGGTATTTTTTTCAAATTTAAAATTCAGTTGTTCGTTTCTAGTATAAAATAAAGTAGTTGCCTTTTTATTATTAACTTTATATCCTGTGCCCTTGGATAACTAACTCATTCATTAGTTTCAGGAGGGTGTTTTTGGTTGATGTTAATTCTTTGGTATTTTATACACAGATAATCATCTGTGAACAAGTTGTCTCAATTTGTATTCCTTTTCTTTATTTTTCTTGTCTTTTGCATTCTCTAGGACCTCCAGTACATTGTTGAATAGGAGTGGTGAGAGAGGGCATCCTGTTTTTTTTTTGATCATGGGATATGTCCAGCTCTTATCATTAAGTATGATGTTAGCAATAGGGTTTTTTGTAGATCTCTTTATCAAATTGGGAAAATCTCACTATATTTTTAGTTTGTTGAAAATTTTTTATCATGACTGGGTATTGGATTTTGTCAAATGCTTTTTGTGCCAACTGATATAATCATATGGTCTTCCTTCTTTTGCCTGTTAATGTAGTAGATTACATTGCTTGATTTTCAAATGTTGATCAGACTTTTACACCTGGATTAAATTTCACTTGGTTGTGATGTATAATTCTTTTTATACATTGTTTAGCTTGATTGTCTAATATTTTGTTGAAAATTTCTGTGTTAATGTTCATGAGAGAGATTGTTTTTAGCATTAGTAATGCTGGACTCATAGAATGAATTAAGAACTGTTCTCTCTGCTTCTATTTTCTGTAAGAATTGTGGAGATGTGATTTTATTTTTTCCTTAAACATTTGATAGAATTCACCAGTAAAACTATCTCTGCCTTTTGAGAAGGTAATGAATTGTTGATTAAAGAAAATTAATAATTATAGTCTTGTTAAGATTATCTCTTTCTTCTTATGTGAGTTTTGGTGGTTTGTATCATTCAGGAAATTGGTCCATTTCATCAAAGTTATCCAATTTGTGGGCATGGAATGTTTGTGTATTTGTTCATTATTCTTTTGATGGTCATGGTATCAGTAATGATAATTCCTTTCATTTCTGATACTGGTAAATTGTATCTTCTCTATTTTTTCTTGGTAGCTGGCTGGAGATTTATCAGTTATATTTTCTTTTCAAAGAACCAGTTTTGGTTTTGTGTGTTTTCTCTATTGTTTTCCTGTTTTAAATGTCACCTCAAATTGTTGTTTCTTTACTTCTGCTTGCCTTTGCATTAAACTGTTCTTTGTCTAGTTTCCTAAGATAGAAGCTTAAATGATTTTCATCATTTTTTCTTTTCCAGTAAATGTACTTAGTGCTATAAATTTCTTGATCAGCACTGCTTTTACTGTGTCTCACAAATTTTTTAACCAATTATATTTTCATTTTCATTTCCTTCAAAATATTTTCTAATTTCTCAAGACCTCTTCCTTGACCCATGTGTTATTGAGAAATCTATTGTTTAATCTCCAAATATGTGGGTTATTTTAGCTATCTTTCTGTTACTGATTTCTGGCTAAGTCCATTTAGATCTGAGAATACTCTTTGTATGCTTTTTATTCTGTTAAATTTCTTAATATGTGTTTTATGGCCAAGAAAGTAGTTCTGTCTTGGTGAATATTCCATATGAGCTTGGGAAGAAGGTGTGTTCTGTAGCTGGTGGATGAAGTATTCTATAAATGTCAATTAGATCAAGTTGATGGATGGTGCTATTCAGATTGGATACACCCTTACTGATTTTCTGCATGTCTGATCTGTCAGTTACTAACAGGGCAAGTTGACATTTCCAACTATAATAGTGGATTTCTCTATTTTTGCTTTTAATCCTCATATATTTTGGCAGTCTGTTGTTTGGTGTATACGTATTCAAGATTCTTAACGTTTTCTTGAAAAATCGACCCCCTTTATCATTATGTAGTGCCCTCTCTTTATTCTTTATAATTTTCCTTGTTCTGTGGTCCATCTTGTGTGAAATTAATAATGCTATCCCAGCTTTCTTTTGGTTAGTATTAGCATGATATAGCTTTCTTCATTCCTTTACTTTCAGTCTTTAATCTTTATATTTAAAATCTTTATATTTTTAGACCCATATATTTGGATACTATTTTTATCATCTGTGACAGTCTTTGTCTTTTAATCCATATATTTAGCTCATTCCACTTTAAATGACTATTGATAACAACCATGTTTGGATTAATAACAACCATGTTTTTAACTTTTTCTTTTCATTTCCAGAAGGTTCTTTTGCCTTTCTCTGACTTTAGTGGAAAATTTTTTTATGATTTTATTTTATATTCTTTTTTTGTGTGTATCAATTATACTTCTTTTAAATTTTGTTAGAATAACAATATACATTTTTAGAATAAACAATATACATTTTTAATGTATACATTTTTAGAATAACAATATACATTTTTAATTATTCTATGTCTACCTTCAAATAACATTAATTTACTTTATGTGTAGTATGGGTTCCTTATAACAGAGACTTCCTAGTTCTTCCCTCCCATTCCTTGTGGCATTACTGTAATTCATTTCACTTATCAATATGCTATAATCACCCAATGTATTACTATTATTACTATAAGCAAATATTTGTCTTTTAGGTTAATTAAAAATAAGAAAAATAAAAGATTTTATTTTATCTTATTTATTCCTTCTCTGACGCTTTTCCTTTCTCTAGTAGATCCATATTTCTGACCTCTATCATTTTCCTTTTTCCTGAAGAAAATCTCCTAACATTTCTTGCAGTGGAGAGCTGCTGGTGCTGAATTACCTCAGCTTTTGTTTGTCTGTAAGAGTCTTGCCTATCTTGTTCTTTGCTGTATCCCCAGTGGCTAGAAAAATAACTGGTACAGTGCTAGTAAATATTTATTGAAAGAAAGAAAGAAAGAAAGGGCAGAAAGAAATAGGAAAACATAGATATATATGTAATATATATGACATATGTGAATTATGGTATATATATGTGTGTGAGAGAGAGAGAGAGAGAGAGAGGAGCGAGAACGCACATCTGGTGGTGTAGGGGGTGTAGAATTAGATGTTATGAGCCTATGGTTGGTAGTGAACATTAGCCTAGGCAGAGACACACAAAGAGAGTGCGTCGAATGAGAAGAGAAAAAGGACTAATCCAGGACCCTGGAGAACACAAATGTTTAAGGGGCTATGAAGCCAAACGCGGATGCTAAAGTTGTAGAGCATTTAAGATTTAAGAGAAAGGGAGTGGTAAAGAGTGACATGTGTTGCAGAGGGTCAAATGAGCTGAGGATGGAAATAGGGTCATTGGATTCACCAGTTTGTTGTGTATATTTCCCCAGATGGCTTCAATTGAGGGAGTTTCTTTCATCATCTCACATAAGTTGAGCTTCTGTATTTCACTCCTAAACATGTATTAAAGAATCCTACAGGAATCAGCTTCACAAAACCTGACAATTTTACTCTTGGGGTATTGCTGAAGTTATTGACCATTCTCTTTGTGAAAGGCAACTTGAGAAACATTTTAGAGTAAGTACACTAAAACATCAGCTTACCACCAGGAACTGACGTGTTTTCTCCCGACTCAAAGAGGCATACTTGAGAGATTTTACTTTTCATGTTCCTGTAATCTGATTTTATTCATTTATCTATTTTTCTGTAATGTTAAAGGGTAGTAGAAAACTCATCCATGCTAATGTTATTTGAAATATGACACGAGACAATGCATGTAAAGCACTTACATAGTACTTGGAATGTGGCTAAGTATTCAATTAATATTAACTACCATATATTTATATACATATATTTTATTCTGGTATAGGTTCAGAAATCCTCTGTGGAACAAGGTACGGCTTGAAGAAAATAGTTGTTACTGACAGAGGAGTTTTGACACGTGTAGATAAGACATGGAGAGGTCAACCCTACACATTATCCCATCCTTTGTTATTATCATCTCTAAACTCTGCTGCACTAAATGCAGGATGAAGCTCTGTAGCTTCCATGATTTTCTAAATGCTAGATTCAAATTTACAGTAAAGCTGGGCTGGGAGCTGTATTGAGGATATGGGAAGGTTGCCAAAGAGTTCTTATTACATCATGAGCTCTAAATAGTTTTTCCATCATAGATGACACAGTTTGCCTTGATCCATCTCTCCTCTCACCCCACCTACCTTGTGAGCAATGATGTGAGATTACACAGTAGTGAGGTGTGTACTTTGTGGTTGTTTTTCTCCGTGAAATGTTAACAAGGCCATTAAATGTTAGCGGCCTCATTTAATGCGCAGACAAGAAGAATGTTTTTCTCACATATATTTTCTCCTGGATTAGACTTTCACACAAGAGATTCACCTTATGTGACAATATAGCTGGCAAAGAATTACTGGTTTCCATGATACCTGAGTTATGAATCCCTTACTTGGCGAAAGTAAACCTTCTCCCTTGGATCTTGTTTCTATAATCTGGCTTTCTTTGCATTTTACTTTGATTGCTCTATCTTCTCACATACTTTTCTGTTGTAAATAAATAAATAATTGAGGGAAAAACAAATAGAACCAGTCATTCTAGCAAGAGGAACAGAAGGATTAAACTTGTAACTAATCAGCTTTGCTTTTTATTTTTTAATTTTTTTTATTTTTTTGGGGGTACATCAAGTTCAATCATCTGTTTTTATACACATATCCCCGTATTCCCTCCCTTCCTTGACTCCCCCCACCTCGAGTCCCCCCCACCCTCCCCGCCCTAGTCCTCTAAGGCATCTTCCATCCTCGAGCTGGACTCCCTTTGTTATACAACAACTTCCCACTGACTATCTATTTTACAGTTGGTAGTATATATATGTCTGTGCTACTCTCATCAGCTTTACTTTTAAGAAATATCAGCTTGTCAGAAACACAAATGTGGGCTTTCATTTGGGGGGTTGTTTATTTTAATGACATAAGTCATTTTCATTCATTAGTGAATTTTTCTCTATGCTTAAACTGTCCTTTGATAATTGTTTTATTCAATAAATACAATGCATACATTACTTACAGATATTTATTATTAGTGTTGATCACACAGTGACATCCTTTCCCCTCACTTGGTCACACTGTGGTATCATGTTTCTTTGAAAAAAATCAATTAATATGTAAGATCAAGGAAGACAGGAACTCAGAAATTAGGATAATACTTACCATATAATATTCATTCAATGAATATTTGTTGACTGACTGATTGAATGAACCTATGGGTTTGAATAGTGGCTATATTGCTAAGTAGGGATAATAGTTTCTGTCTTGTCAGAATGCTTTAAGAAGGTCTTGATTAACAAATGTGGGTTTAAAGGAATGAGTTTGAGGCTGGTGGCAGAAATATAAGTTAACAAGCTGCTGCTAGAAAACATGGGAGAAATATAAAGTGCTTGAACAAAAAAGGGAGGCAATGTGGATGAAAGGGAAGAGATAACTTCCAGAAAAATATGAGATTTGGTGACCAATCAGATTGGGTTGATAAAAAAGAGGGAGAATGTTGGGATGAACTGCAGGTTTAGTGTTTTTATATCTAGGTGGACCGTGATGCTGTACACTAAGCCCTGCTCGTTTTCCTTAGTCACTAGCAGGAGTAGAAGACCGCCTAGTCAACCATTCAGGCCTGAAGTCTCATCCACACGTATACATTTCTTAGTGTAACTCATTCTCCAGTCCATGTCTTTTCAAGCCCTCGTGCCGTGGCTCTGAAACTCCTGGTATGTGAGCAACTAATTTTCCTGTATCTTGACTCTCTTAACTTCCTCACCTTAATTAATTTGATTGCTCCCTAAAGGCACTACTTCCTTTTCAGACAAATCAAGTAGTTGCTCTTCTTTTTCTTATACTTTATGTTCTTTGGGACCAGAGGCTGGATGACAATCCTTCTTCTCGCTTCATCTCCCACCATCATCCATTGTCACCTTTAAGTCATTGCTATTTAAATCTCTTTCAGAAAACCTTGCTCACACATTCAGAGATCATGCCATCCAGACCTGTCCCCAAGTCCACCTTCTCACTTTTGTCATCCTATGACTCTTGGGACATTTATTCATTCATTGGAGACTTTGGCTGTTGGTTCTCTGTCTCCACCTCCAACCCATTTCCTGTCAACATCCATGATGATGCCAATCCTACATTTTGTCCTTCCAGTTTCTTTCTTTTTTTTTTAACTTATTTATTTTATTTTTTATTTATTGGCTGCATTGGGTCTTTGTTGCTGCACATGGGCTTTCTGTAATTGCGGAGAGCGGGGGCTACACTTCATTGCAGTGCATGGGCTTCTTATTGTGGTGGCTTCTCTTGTTGCGGAGCACGGGCTCTAGGCATGCGGGCTTCAGTAGTTGTGGCCCGTAGGCCCAATAGTCGTGGCTCGCAGGCTCTAGAGCTCAGGCTCAGGTAGTTGGGGTGCACGGGCTTAGTTGCTCCACAGCATGTGGAATCATCCTGGACCAGGGATCAAACCTGTGTCCCCTGCATTGGCAGGTGGATTCTTAACCACTGCGCCACCAGGGAAGCCCCAGTCTTTCCAGTTTCTTGACTTCAACTCCAATGAATTTTCCTTCCATGGTCATGCTCTTGGCTTTTTTTTTTTTCTAATAAAACATTTCCATCTCCCAAATCTCAAATGCAAACTTTCTTTTTCTCTTCAACTCCAAACTCTCACCCTTCCAGCTCACTGTGTAATCAGGTACTCAAACTACAACAGTTAGTCAACTCCCTCTTGACCTACAGTGCTTTGATTCCAAACTGTTTTTTCACTATATTTTTATAGCCCTTTGCCTTTTTAGTGTTTGTTTGTTTGTTTGTTTGTTTTGGGTACTGCTCAGTATGTTGATCCATCACTATAATCCTGCCCTTGAAAAAACTCTTGATTCACTCCTACCACATTCTGATGATCATATTTGCCTTGCAACACCCAGCCCTAGATGAGCTCAGTCACATGGCCACTTTATGCCCATGCTTATGTAGGTGGACAGAGAGGAAAAAAGCACATACAATGGCACTCACTGGTTTAATTTCAAGTGTTTGATGTGAAATATTAGTTGGGCTCTCAGCACTGCCAGATAATCCAATATTCTGTCTCTCATAAGCTAAGTTTTCTCCCTTTCCAAGCAAGTGTTGCAAACATTCTCCTCTCTCTTTAACCTCCTATTGCCATCTTTTTATTGGGATCCTTTCATACTCAAAACTTACGGTTTACTCCTACACTCATGAAAAAGTAATAAATCATTACATAAAATCTCCTCTGTTTTCCTGCTGATCTTCAAAATTACTCATATTTACATCTATCTTTCTTCTTTATCTTATGATACAACTGAGGAAGTGACCCTCTTGCTTTCAAAAACCAGTCTTTAAATGTATGTTCTGGAACGCGTCTGCCCTTACCTCCTCAAAGCCTTTTGCCCCTGTACTCTCCTCTTTTTCTTCTGCATGATCAGCTTTACATCCTGGGCCCAGTTATTCTCACCAGCATGCAAACACTCTCTAAAATCTCTCCCACTCAAACAAAAGAAATATCTACAAACATACTCGTTTTGACCCCACATCTGCTTGCATGCATGGCTGCTTTTTCTGCCATTTATTTTTACAGCATCATCTCTCCGTAGAGTTGTTGCATGTGTGAACTACACTTCCCCACCAATAATAGTTTGGACCCTGCTCAATGACTTCCCAATTTTACAGATGCCCTTTATCCGATTGAGGAACTTCTCTTCTATTACTAGTTTGTTGAGTGATTTTTATCATGAGAGTCATTTGATTTTGTGAAATGCTTTTTCTATATCAGTTGGGATGACCATGTGTTTTTTCCCTTCATTCTATTAATACACTGTATTATTTTGGCTCCTACTTGCTCCTGGGGGCCTTCTGTTTCATTCATGATCCACATCACCTGGCATCATCGGCTTGTGGGCAGGAGTGGGCAAGAAGGCTCCATCGTGGCTTGGGGATGGCTGCTCACTCCAGGTGAGCTCGGATGCCTAGCAGCCTGGGGCCAGTGACTTCAGCCCCCAGTCGCCTCTCCACCTGTCACCCTCTTATTTTAGAACTCTGATGTTCTTTGGCATACAAGTCAGTCTCTCTGAAGACAGTGACATTTGAGCTGAGAGCTGAGCGATGACAAGGGACTATCAGTGGGAAGCTGCGGGAAAATATTCCCAGCAGCAGCCGCTTGACTGAGAGCTTTGTTCTGAGCTGAGCTAGGAGAGGAGGTTTCCTCTCGGGGACCCCTTCATACTCTCTGTGTTATTCAAACTAGGTTTGAGGAACCTCCTTGAGTCAGTCCATTCAGAGAATGAAAATCTTTTTGGTCACCAGTGAAATGAAGCTGCTGGTAGTTCTTAGGCTTAAACATAGGAAAAGGGACATAGAAAGGGAAAAAGACTAAGGAAACAGTGTTAGTTAAAGAAGAAATTGGGAGAAGAATAAAGGGTGGAGGAGGGAGAGCGAGTGAGAGAAACGTGCACTGCAGGGAAATGACCATTGGGCTGAGATGAGCTCATTTTATAGATAGTGGTAGATTCAGGCTGGAAATTTCCTTTTCTTCCTAAATGAATATGAGAATTAAAAAAAATAAATAAAAGCTTTTTTTTTTTGACAGTTAAGTCTTCTACAGATATGGAAAGAAATAGGTTCATTTACAATTTCTAACCCAATATTGTGTCATTCTTTCCAACTGAAAAATGCAGTAAAAAAAAGTAATTTTTGTTGCTGTGTGATTGTAAAATTTTCCAGCTTGCTGAGATTATTCTCATTTCATTCTTCCCTTCAGATGAAAGCAGTATCTTGAATCTAAGTTGTTCTTACTCTGCTCAGCAATTGATAAACAAAGAATAAAAAGGAAACAATCAAAAGACTACGTAATCAGAGATAAATGACCAAAATTTGAACAAAGCTCATCAAAACCTCTGCCTGTGTAAAGAGAGAACTGAGCAAGAAAATTAACTCTTGTAGCTTTTCTACTGTTTTCATTATTGTCTACTGCCCTTTTCAAAATCTAAAATTTCTTATATCCAAAGTCAGTGAAATAATTCAGGTAAACTAAAGGTCTCAGGACTATAGATTGAGCAAAAAGAAAACTCTAATTACTTTTTGATTACTCACAGAATCTTGGGATTTTAAGGTTAGAGGTGCTGTGACTGTCTACTAATTTTTCCTTCAGGAAGCATATGCTGTTTCTGAGAGTGAAGCAGTTATCCTCACTCATTGTAATTAAAGGACTTTTCTGGTCAACTTGCCCTTTCTTAACTCTCTCTGCCGTTTTGACCACGAATTCCATTGACGTAGAGAACATTCCCAGTACTCATTTCACATACTAAGTCCACACGAAGTCTCTAATTGCTATATCTACCTCGTTCTGAGTCTGAATGATACTACTGAAAATGAGGATGACAAACCATGGTGAGTGATGGGTTATACTCCAAATAGAGTACTAATCAGTCCTTGTAAGTCATTAATTAGGAACAGGACAGGATTAACCACAATTCCAGATTTTTCAGAATGGACGTATCATAGAATCATAAACAAGAACACTAGACTGTTCTGATTTTGGGTAACTAGTTTTTTGGGATTGATGTCACTGCTAAGTATCTGGAGGTTAGCATTTAGGGACATATTTTAAAATTCACAAAAACTCCATACACACAAACATTAAATATCAATAGATAAGAATATGTGAACTAATAGCTTCTTTCATATATTAAAGGGACAAGAGATTTGTTGAAGGCAGGAATGAGTCTATGGTAAACGTTGCAGATTTTCCCTATTTTCTAAAGATATTCTGTTGGAAAAATAAATGCAACCAGTCACACATTTCCTAAAGGAGATTTTCCCTTTAAATCAGTATTAGCTTTCTTTAGGAGGATTTTATTTTTATCACTGTATGTCTTTTTTTAGGACACATAATTGAAATGATATCATTAGTTGATGACGATATATGCTTTTACTTTATATGTACAATTTTTAAAAGAACACCAACTTTTTCTTTAGTTAGGGATCACTCTTCATGTCTGGTACTGTTCTGTCTATATCTGTATCTATATCTAATCTCCATATATCTCCTAATGCCAAGCCTGTTTTAAAAGTATAGTATTCCATTATTTCCATTATTCCGTTATTTCATCTCCTATTTCATTTTTACCTAGCTATCCTTTCTCTAATTCGATTCATAGATTTTGGTATGACTTTAATTGTATAGCTTTCACACTCCCTACATAAAAGGAAAAATGTCTTCCCATTGTGTTTCACTTGCAGGAGGTTTAAAGAGCCCAGCTCTGATTTTCAGATGAGATCCTTTGGCTGCTATGTTCACTTCTTCTCATAGGATTTTGTTGTCACAGATCTTCCTTTTAAATGTGAATTTTATCACATTTAAGCATTTAATCTCAGGATTGCCTTATGTAAACTCATCCAGTAGGAAATGTATACAATGATATTTTTTTATCAAAGCAAATAGACTAACATTTCATATACTGAAAATAGCTGTTTAGACTATTTGTCCATGGTTGCTAGCAGAATTCCCTGTTTAATCTGTAGAGCGTTTATTACTTTTACTTCTTAATAAGTAAGACTATGTGGGACTGTCTCATATCTAGTTAGAAACCTAGAAAATATCTTCCCTATTCCTCTGGTAATATGAATATTATCACTTCTTTTACATGTCTGAGGAAAAAAGTAAAAAAGAGAAGACTTCAAACAGAAAAGATGATTTAGAAGCTAAAAATCTAAGGATATAAAATGGAAGGAAACTTACCAAAGATGAGAAGGAGGGGGTTAGGTAAACTTCTAAGTGGAATACAGATTTATCAGTTATACATCCTAGAATCAAGGTATAATATTCACATGGTGTGGCTTCAACATTTTCCAGATACAGATTCTATTGACTTGAAAATTAGAGGCTGAAATAGTGTGTACAGGTGGGGAGGGGTATGTGCTTAGCATTTAATATTTTTGTTGGCTTGTTTTAAACTGACATTTGAGCTATATAATAGGTTGTTAATTATTTATGCCCGTAGAGGGAAGCAGTGTTGTAGATAATCCAAAATATAATTTATTTTGGCTTTTAATGGGCATTTTTGTTCATAGTGATATGGATAAGTGAGCATTTTCTGGAATTTGTGACTGTTCAAGCAAAATATTCTATTCATCTCTACTGGCCAGAAACATTTTTGGAAAAAAGGTTTATCCTCTTAACCTTAGTCCTGTTTTCTACCTCAGACATTGGAAATGCTAGGTTTGGAGAGTATCACGTTTCATTCACTTTGATTCCAAGCCGTGGAGGTTATGAGAACTTAAAAATGGTATGCTTCAGATGAGATCCCAAGAGTTCAGTAGAAAGTTTCTCATTCAAAAACCATAGTGTATGACTCCACCCTGGGGTCTGCCTCCCACCTCCGACAGAGTACTCACTTCCTTAAATCTCTATAAGGAGAAATTTTTACCCATCTCACACTCTCTGCTTCCTTCATCTTGGAAAATCCTTGTGGCTTATGAGCTTGGCCTTGCCCTGAGATAGGCTTGCCTTATCCTCAAAGTACATTTCACAAAGACAGAGTGTTTTCATCTTAACTGAAGCAGGAGTGGGAAAACTTTCAAGTCCACCCCCTTTTAAGATCTCAGCCTTGTTAGTTGCAGATTGTGATTCTATCTGGTCATCTAGAAAGCAAAATTTTAGCCAGACCCCTCTCAGGAATAGAGTCAGTAGTGTTTAAATCCATATAAAAGAAAAAAAAGTTCCTAAAGCTAAAGAGACTTCTGTATAAGTTAAATTACCATATTATAATTTGGAACAGTGTCAGTAATTATAATTTGTTTGTCATAACCCAAACTGCTAAGTATTTTTTATTTGTTTGTTTCTTTTGTAGTATGGGTAAACCACAGTTCCACTCATTGCTGCTGAGTTTTTTGGGCTCCCTTCTTTGGTTTTGTTTTTGTTTTGCGTTTAGTGGAATTTAAGATGACTTTCTGAAGTGAAAAGAAAAATATGGCTTGAATAGGATTTTACTTTCCCTTTTTTTGGTTCCAATGTAGCTTCCATAACATTTCATGTCATACTCAAGATGAATGGAAAAGTAATTAATATTTGAGGGTACATAATATTTGCCAAAAACTGTGTCACTTTTTTTATATGAATCGTATAATTTAATAATCATGTAAACCAATGACTAATAAAGTTTATTAGATCCACTTTATTGATAAGGAAACTGAGGCTTTAAGAGATAAAGTAATTAACTTACTTAGGGCCACATAGCATGTGAGCAAAAGGTGTGATAATTTTGCTCAGGAGAAACGGCGTTGGTTAGATATGATTTGATAAATGCACTGGGATGGTACAAATGGTAGAAGCCAGCACCTGGAATTCTGTCATCTGCAAGGCTGGGGCTGCTGCTACGGTCAACATGAGGAAGAGATGTGTTTCAGCAGGCAAAAGAACACTTAAATGGGAGGGCAAAAAAATAACCCGTTGAGGCAGGCCCAGGGTATGGACAGTGTTGCACAGCAGGTGAACAGTAGAGAGCAATCGGTGTAAGGGTGTCAGGACCTTCCCTTCAACCATGGCAAACACGGTGATAGGGATGCTTACATTATCACATAGTTCCTAAGAGACAGGCAGGAATGTCAGAATGGCATGTTAGCAGGCAGCATGCAGTAACATCAGATGGCAGATAGTTGGACTGTAGTCACTCTAAAGCCCAGAGCCTGGGGACTTCCCTAGTGGCACAGTGGTTAAGAATCTGCCTGCCAATGCAGGGGACATGGGTTTGATCCCTGTTCGCGGAAGATCCCATATGCCACGGAATAACTAAGCCCACGAGCCACAACTACTGAGCCCATGAGCCACTACTGAGGCCCATACACCTAGAGTCCATGCTCTGCAACAAGAGAAGACACCACAATGAGAAGCCCATGCACCACAACAAAGAGTAGCCCCTGCTCATGGCAACTAGAGAAAGCCCCCACACAGCAATGAAGACCCAATGCAGCCACAAATAAATAAATAAATAAATAAATAAATAAATATTAAAAAAAAATATTAGAGACTGGGTCACATGGCAGATAAAAAGGACAGGAAGCAAGCCAGAAACCTAGTTACCAATGCTTAGCACTGGGATGCAAAGAAAAAGTCGATCATCAACAAGGGTGATTTCATGGAGGGTTTTAGAATGGCTTTCAGAAGCGCTCTTGCCTGAGCTTAGGCTTGTCCTCAAACCTGGGATGCAGCTGATCCTACACATGGGCTGTTAACGTACATGAAGGAGACTGTAGAACTAGGGAGCTAAATGAAACAGCACACTAGACCCTAAGACATGAGTAAGGAGAAATTCAACACCGAATAAAAATAGCTGCTGAGTTTTAAATATTACCTTGCGATTCTGTTAGTTATCTGTTCAGAAGATGTAGAGAAGCCAACACTGAAACAAATTAAGGCTGCAATGTTTCCAAGGAAAATTTAGCTTCTACTCAGGCACCAGGGTATGAGTTTTTGGAGCCCAAGGAAAGGATCAAAAGTAAGGTTCTTGAGCCCCTTTTCCAAGGGCCTTGTCACAATGCATCTAACTTGCTTTGTGAGTATATTTGGAACCTGAACCTAATCATGCACATGCTTGATGGTGGATTGCTTAAGTATTATAGAAGAGATAGATTTAAAAAAAAATGGTGGTTAAATTTGTATAAAAAGAACAAAAACAGAAGCACTGCAGGCTGTAGCTCTCTGCACCTGTTTGCAATTCAGAAAGAGCATTGAGGGGGCAGAGAAGGAAATTTCACACTGAAATCATGGCTTCGTAGAAGTGAGACAGCCTGAGCACTGCAAAAATAATTAAAACCTACATGCCATGGGTGTTTAAAGCCTATCCAGTAAGTGCCAAAACATTGTTACACCATCCACTTACACCAAACTGAATCATCGCTTTCTTTTTTCCTGCTGACAGTATGTTCTATGCTTAATGAGTCATGTCTGGCATTGCTTTGTTAAGCTGAACTGAATAAGGCATCATGAATTTTTAATATTTCTGTATTATTTATTTTCTCAATTGTATTCCCCAATATGCTTGTGAAGAATTTTATTTTAACACCCCAAATGCCCTTTGGATGTTCCTTATTTAATTATAATTATAATTTAAACATCATACAGACAGGATGGTGGGTTGCTTATGATGAATGTTTCACTGCAAACCAGGCAGAAGGATTAATGATTATACTTATGATGCCTGAAGAAAGATTCCCTGGAACTCTAAGAAGAAATACAAGTATCTACCTCAACTAAGGCACATTTCCTGGAAGGCAGAAGTTTTAGGCGTGGGTTACTCTATTTTGCCCTTCGGAAAGAAAGAAAGCACCAGCTCTACCACTAGTGATTTCTTTGTGCTTTGGAGGCCACAATGCAAACTCAGAAACATAAATTTGATAATGGAAATAATGTGGGGTTTCTAGAATCACGTTTGTTGAGGCAAGATAGTTTAGAGGTGTTGCATACTGCTGGGCTCTACCTCCTGCTTCCAGCTGTGTCACCTGGGCTACCGTCCTCCTCATTCCCAATGGTCATCCTCTGGAAAATTTTTGGAGAAAATAATGTATCTTAAGGATGCTATGGGGATTATATTAGCTAAATCATTGCATGCATAATGCTGTTTTAAAGTCAGAGGAAGTTCTCAGCTTTTCGGCATTTTCAAAATTATTACTTGTCATCACAGTTATGCAGGCAGTTAGGCCACCATATCCCCGGGGTTCCTCATCTTCGTATTCAACCAACCGCACGTGGACTGTACTCCACCATTTTATATAAGGGACTTGAGCATCTGTGGATTTTGGTATATGCCAGGGTCCTAGAACCAATTCCCCATGGAAACAGAGGGATGATGTGTTTTAAGACCTTATTCAAGCACCTCTTTCATTCTTAGCTCTCAGTTTCTGGGATGTAAAATTTCTGTCATTTCTTTGGAACTTTTAGCTATCCAAAGGAAAGCAAAGCGATTACAATTTTAAAAGAGTATGAGCTGTGTATGGAAGTAGACCATAAGCTTCATGAAGGCATATTCTTTATATCTCTTGACACTAAACACTATTAAACCACACTCTCCGTGGATGCTACTGATGATGGCAATGCTATTGCTCCTCTGGGTCCTACCCTGTGATGACTTTGATTACTTCACTTCTCTCACTTTTGTTTGTTTTGCTTGGCTTGGAAGAACCAACACAAAAATCCATTACTGAATGGAGTGGAATCGATTATCACATAAATTCAGTGTATTGAGTCTCAACAATCATAGTTATCATTTAAATATTGAAAACACATATTTGTGCTGTCCTATCTTTTTTCTAAGAGGCATTTTTTACTGGCTAAGTAGCAACTTTTAAATTTCAGTAAGTTAACTCAAGGAACTCTGCTGAATATCATGTAACAACCTAAATGGGAAAAGAATTTGAAAAAGAATAGATACATGTATGTGTATAACTGAATCTCTTTGTTGTACACCCAAAACTAACACAACATCATTAACCAACTATACTCCAATATAAAGTAAAAAGTTAAACAAATTTCAATAAGTTAATTCAAAATGTAAAATCTTGCTCAGAAGTTATTTTGAGCTTAAGATACGTATTCAAGCTAACATGGCTTAATTTTTTCTCCAACAGGGGGACTGTAACACAATGTCTGTATAGAAAAATCTTCCGGGTAGTACCATTACAAAATTTTTCAAAGGGCATACACATTTGAATCACCATTTCTATCAAATGAATTCATAATCGAAAATCAGCATGCAAACATAAATAGAGGGGCACAAAACACAGTAGCCTTAGGGCAGTAACCAAGGGCCTCGAATTCTAGGTGCTCCTAGGAAGGGTCAAAGTACCAGATTCAGTATACTGACTTACCCTCAACTGACTTAGTTGTGGATTGAATGTTTGTGAGAAATAAATCAATGTTGGTCATAAGCCACATAGATTTTGATATTTTGTTACAGCAGCCTGAGCTGACTAAGACAGACTTTATAAATCTGGTAGCTGCTGGCAATGAAAGAACCAATTTTCAAAGGTCTCCAGAAGTTCCTATTGGTAGGATCAGCTCTCCAACATATAAAATATAACAGTATCTTTGTGGATCTTTGTGGCTCTAGGTAAGTTCAAATCCATACCACCAAGGCTTATCCCATATCTGATAGAAGGATTCTGGATCTCTAGGTAGAGGATTATCTTTGGGTGGTTCACTGTAACCAAAGGTAAAGTAAACAAACACTGACTTTTATTTAACTGGGGTCTCAGGGCATTTGTATTACTGTACCTTCTCAACGAAGCTCTGGACATAATTTTCTTTTCTAAAAGAACACGTTGAGAGGACCCTCAATACTTACATATGCAAAGTAAGGTAAATTCAACAAGTAATATAAAAGCCAAAAAAAGTCAGAAGTGAATAATAGGACCTGGGGATTTCAAGGACTTTTAGAGAGAGTTTTAGTTCATTGATTTTCATTCTCCTTGGAAACCACCTTTTAGCTGATTTATCAACTTCAGAACTTTCTGAGTATGAAATTTCTTTCTCTTCACTTTCATCTCAATACTGCTTTTTCAAGTTCATCTTAAGCCAAAGATTCTTGTTTGGCCCCTTGTCTCGATGTGTCTGGCTCTTGGGGGGTGCTACCAGGAAAGGACAATTTTGAGAGTTTAAGGAGCTTAAAGCCTAGTACTCAGAATTTTCATAGAAAAAGTTAGTCATCGCTACAGACCCAGTTTGTTTGGCTACCACACATGATGGATTTTTCCAGGACAGTTCCAATTTGAGACCATATTTTGTACCTTAAAACTTTCTTCTTCCATTTACCCCTTCCCTTTTTTAGTGCTATGCTGTTAAAGCCTGATAAAGGCATTATTAAAACAATTTTAGTGGTTCACCCTGATAACATTTTTTCTTATGACAAGGTTTTTGCTAGAACCTAAAGCATAATAACTTTTCAGAAATTTATTTTCCTTCAGATGTCAGCGCATTCTGGTTGACACATTTAGGCTTGAATGAAAGTGAAATTGGTTACAGTTATAGGATTCAGTTTCTCTTTGACTTCCTAAAGCTTAGATTCCAAATCTGTCCCTAATCTCTTTGAGGAAAAAAAAAAAAGAAATCCAATATTATAGACTTGATAAAAAGAAAGAAAATAAATGATTTGTCAGAGTACTTAAAGCTGGAAAGAACCTTAGGAATTCCAGTTCAGGCTCACGAAGTGCATTTGTTTTCTCATTTACGAATGGTTTCTCAATAAGTAAAATAGAATTGAAAGTGAGTGAAGTAACTACTTATGAGGGCTAAGTAGTGCTCTGTCCTTCAAAGTGTATTTTAGTAACACTTTTTAAAATATATATATTTTAAAATAAATTTATTTGGCTGCATTGGATCTTCATTGCTGCACGCAGGCTTTCTCTAGTTGTGGCGAGCGGGGGCTACTTTTCTTTCTGGTGCGCAGGCTTCTCATTTCGGATCGCGAACTCGAGGTCCTCGGGCTTCGGTAGTTGCAGCATGCGAGCTCAGTAGTTGTGGCTCATGGTCATAGTTGCTCCGTGGCATGTGGGATCTTCCCGGACCAGGGCTTGAACCCATGTCCCCTTCATTAGCAGGCGGATTCTTAACCACTGCGCTGCCAGGGAAGTCTGGACTGCATACTTTTAAAACATGACCTCAAATGTGTTGAGACAAAATGTGGAATGAAAAACAAACATTATATTTTTAAGGTCATTGCATTATTTCTAAAAGCTGCATCAGAAAAAAGGGTACACACTCGAGTATATATATTTGGGTGGTTTTTGTTACTATGACTGAACAAGAATTTTTAAAGCATCTGTGCTTAAAATATTAAAAGGAATTGTAAAATAAATATAAAGTATAAACTCTGTTCTCATTCTATTTAGAATATCATAGAGGAGACCCACCCAGTGCCACCGAGTCAAAACATAGTTCCAACATATCTGCTGCTATAGTGTCAGTATCAACTCATGTATTGATTCTTAATTCTCTCCTGTTTCTCACTTTCCAATATCCACTTATACCACCTTCTTATTGCTTATACCACTAACATAATTTTTGCTTATTCATTCTACTTTATCCCAGGAATCCATCATCCTTAACCTTAAATATCTTTGGTTGTGTAGGTCATCTCTTAGAATGCTCTTATTCAAAACTGCATATCACTTTCCTTTCAAAGCAGTGCTTCTTTTTTTTCTTTCCTTCCCTCCCTCTTCTCTATCTCTTCCTTCCTTCCCTCCTTCCTTCCTCTTTCCTTCCTTCTTCCCTCTCTTTTCCTTGATTTCCCCCCCTTTCTTTCTTTCCCTTTCTTCCTTTCTTTCTTTCTTTCTTTCTTTTCTTTCTTTCTTTCTTTCTTTCTTTCTTTCTTTCTTTCTTTCTTTCTTTCTTTCTTTCTTTCTTTCTCTCTTTCTTTCTTTCTACTATGAATAAGCTAGTTGTTAGAAAATCATCCTTATTAAGCAAGATGTGAATGACAGATAATTTACCTAGCTGCTTTCCCCTCAAAATTTTCTACTAAAATGTAATTCTAAATAGTAGAATTTTAGATCGAAATCTTGGGATGGAAGCCTTTAGGTCACATCACTTAGTTTTCAGCTAATATTTCACACTGATCCTGAGAGGACCAAGTCATGTTGGCAATCTTCAGAAAGCACCTTCCTCGTCTCCCCCTTCTCCTCGCTACTTGTCTGAGTCTTTCTCAGATGCTAAATAAAGCAGAAGAGCCTACATAAGAGTTGTCCAGAGGAAAATAGGTATGACTTGGAACTTTAGTCTCTTTTTCAGCCTTGTATACCTGAGGATAGATATACTGTATCAGTTAAGATATTTTCTGCTGTAACCAAACAGAAAATCCTGACTAAAAGAAGCATAAATGATAAACATATTATCCCACACAATTGTTAGTATAGAATTAGAGTGATGATAACAGGCATTCTTTCCTGAGTTCATATTATGTGTCAGGTATTATTCTAAACACTTTACATATACTGACTCATTGTTGATAATATTAAGACAAACATAATAATTTTCTCCATTTTACAAATAAGTCACAGGATTGTTTAGGCTCCAGTCTGGTTAGTTCTGTGGTCCAGTGGTGTCATCAAGGACCAGTTCCTTTCTCTCTCTAGGATCTGCCATATTTAGGGTATCAGTAGTTTCTCTCACATTGACTAACATAGTTATTGTAAATTGATTCTAGCTGTTCAAGGCATTATGTTCAGACAAAACAATATCAACAGTAAAATGAAGGACCCTTGCTACCTCGTGCCTCTCATTTTAACAGTCAGGAGATTCCTGTTGGCCAGGATTGGATCACTTGTCTATTGATCTTTGGTGAGGGAATACAATTTCCATAACTTGCCTAGACCAATTATTTGGAATGGAATGGATGTTGGGGCATCAATTACCATAATAACCACACAGTCTTCCATTGTAAGCTCTCAAGATAACCCCTAAATAGTGGGAAATCACTATGGGAAAGGCAGAAATCTACAGAATTCAGGTATAAATTCAGAACATTATAATTTCAAGGCTACTTTCAGAAAATTTTGATTTGATCTTTCCTTGGGGCTCTTAATAAACTTAGTTTTGTTTGGTAAACTTGCTATGTATAGGCATTTATTCAAACTACCTATCATTAATTGTGTAATTGCCATACAACGTAAGTATTGTGCGTATTATAAAAACTTATGTCACATTGTGTTGAGCTCAAATATATCTTGCAATAAAGTAAAGCCAGCTAATTTAGGTTGATTCTTCATCATCTGCTGCTTCCATAGCTTAGTCATCTTCTTGTAACAGGCTAATTTGGAAGTATTGTAATGAGAAATCTTCATTTTGGTTTACGACATTTAATGGATCATTGGAAATTTTAGAGTGTGTGATTCATAGAGATGAATAAAGATGTAAGTTACACCAAATTCACCATGCAGAAAAGTACACAACACAATTCAAACTCAGAAAATCTGAGTTCTGTAATATTAGCTTTTTCCTTGAATGTGGATTAAAACACTCTAATCCACATGTGATGGAAAAGTAGCCTGACTGCAGTTGGGTTTCAGTTGTCTTTAAACCATTCACTATATTTGAAGCTTCATGGCACAAATTATAGAACTTTTTTGGAAGTTCTACAACGGCAAGTCCTACAAAGAGAAGTCTAGGAAGGTATTGCGCCTGTGAAACACTGAAGCACACAACTTGTTCTCTACAAGAACAGCAGCGCAATGGAACTATCACACTTTAATTTTCCCAAGATGCTGACAATATTATTAACACCTTCAAGTCTTTCCTTTCTCATAGTTTCTATCACTCAAGGCAAATACATTTTCTGAGTAGGTACCCACTGCCCTCTCTTCCGTTCTAAGAAGTTCCTGCATTTTTAAATGTTTTAGAGGGTTGTAATCAATAGGGAAAGAATTTGGCCAATTGAATTAAAATTTGGGTTTATTAAGATAATTGGCCACAAGTTCAAAGGAATAGCTAAATAATTTGGCTTCAAGGAGACAGAAAAGCTTAGACTTCTGCCCTGAAGGCTGCTATTAAGGTAATTCTGTTCCAGTGACTTCTGGTCCTATATGGCAATGTTCATTTCCAGTTCCCAGGAGAGAAAATCTTATCTATCTGAGGTCTAGCAGGTGTTTTTACAGCACCATTATGACCCCTTGGCAGAACTGTGAGTAGGGTGGCCATCTCAGTGTGTATCCATTGTACTTGTTTTTGTTTCGTCTGCTCATATATCCCATGATTTATCTGAGTTATTTGACTACCCAGAAACTATGCAATATATATTGTCTGAGGACTTACTTTTGGGACCAAATTAAAAAAACTCCTGTTATCTTTCTCATTCAAAGGGAAATGCTGAGGTTGGTTAATGTAGAAAAATCTACCAATAGCAAAAGGCAGAACTGTTTGTATCAGGGCTTCCCTGGTGGCACAGTGGTTAAGAATCCGCCTGCCAGTGCAGGGGACACGGGTTCGAGCCCTGGTCTGGGAAGATCCCACATGCCGTGGAGCAACTAAACCCGTGCAGCCTTCGAGCCACAACTACTGAGCCCATGTGCCACAACTACTGAAGCCCATGTTCTAGAAGAGAAGCCACCACGAGAAGCCTGTGCACAGTGACAGAGTAGCCCCCGCTTGCCACAACTAGAGAAAGCCCACACGCAGCAATGAAGACCCAATGCAGCCAAAAATAAAAAATAAATTAAAAAAAGAACTGTTTGTATCAGAAGATAACTACCTACACATTCTATGAATCGTCTTTTGGTTTGTATTTTTCATGACGTAGTTATTTTCTAGAATTGAAAGTTACTTGGTTTTGTAAACTAGAATTGTAATGTATTAACTTAGATTTGACATTCAAAATATATTTTAAAAATTTATTGGCTCTGACTTTCATACCTATGTTCTGGTTGGCCAGGACCCCTGGAGCTCAGTTTCTTTCTCTCTTATCAAGTTCAGTTCAGAACACTAAAAAGGAAACCCCAAGGCCCATATATAGTATCAACTGGGAAGAATCAAATGTTATGCGGGGTAGAAATTAGTACTAGCTGGTTTTTTTTTTTCCTTTCCTTTCCTTTCTCTTTTCTTTTTTCTTTCCTTTTTCTTCTCTTTTATGGTAAGAACTCTTAACATGAGATTTACTCTCTTAACAAATTTTTAAGTGCACAGTATAGTATTGTTAACTAGAGACACAATAGTGTGCAGCTATTTTTAATGAATATCATAAGTTATAATCCTTACTTAATGGCCAAAAAATGACTAGTGAGCGTGAATTAGGGCTTGGACAGGTGGAGAGGAGGACCTCAGAGATATGTTCCTTAATCTTATCAGTGGGCAGTTAAAAACATGAGAGCTATGTTCGTTGCAATGCTCTACTTATGAGGGAAAACTGAAATCTAAAGGAATTGAGCAAAGGAGGTTGGCTTGTATAAAAACTTCATGGATTCACCCTTGAGAGAACCTGTGTATGCAGGAGATGGTATAGCGAATATGCAAACATTCCTTGGGTGTCACCAAGCTGCCATTCCCCCATTCGCACTAACAGTGCCCTAGTATCTTTTGGGGAATTCACCGACCCCTCATGGATCGACGTTGCTTGGGGGAAACCAGTCGACATGCCCCATGAGCTTGGCTGCAGTGAGTCATTCATAGATGACACAGGAGGATAAATCCCAGTACTTGGGCAGGAGACACCTTTTCTTTCTCCCACTATGTGGTGTGAGAATAAAGGCTCTCAAACTGTGGCAGTCAGCTTTTGTGGTTGTAAATGGAGACCTTGGAGTCACCTGAGGCCACTGTGCAGAGACCATGGGTGGACCTCACTCTGTAGCAAGCAGACGAGAGAAACAGAGAGAAATTGAGTGCTGAATATATTGCTTGAGCCTCTGGAAAAAGTCTCACCAGAAACCATCCCTGTTCATGAATTTTAAAATATGTGAGTGATAAATTGTCTTCATTGTGTAAAACACTTTAAGGTTTTAATACCTGTTGTATTATAGTCATAAATGATAAGAATTGTTATCGTAGATAAACTGCAGGAGAAGGGAAAGCATCTAACTCTATACTGCCAAAATTGTGCATTTTTCATTGAATAAATTAGGTGAGAAATCACAAGAGCAGTCTAATAATAGCAATACTTCCCAGGGAATATTACAGGTGCCCTGGATTGACAGGAAGGAGATCAGCTAGAAAAGACCAGAACTTTATAAGAGAAGAATGACTTGGGGAAAAAGAGATGTGAAGAGATGAAGACATCCAAGGGAGGGAAATCTGTGACAACAGTAGCAGAAGGCACCTCCTGGCAGGAACTGCGTCAGCCAGCATTTTCACCCATTGTACTTTGTAAATTGAGAATCTTTAAATCTGTAGGATTCTGAATTTGCCTATTTACTGTTTTAAAACATTAAAGAAATAAAATTTATCAGATGTGGAGTTGGTACCAACTTACTGGGTTGTCTTGAATGAAGATTTTCTCTGGGTATTGGATGAAGGCAAGGTCCTACAGAATTACAACAGAATCATAAAATAATCCAAGTCCTTTATGGCAAAGACCTTTCAAATATTGTTTCACAACATGATGTAACTTACTTTCAGGAAGAGCTACAAAAATTTGGCCTCCCAGGAAGGATTGGGATGCTGAGAGAATCACCTCTGGGGGCAGAGAATTCTCTGCTGCTGCTATAAAAATATGTTTTCCCTTTTCATAATGTACTATGAACTATGAGTACAGAACACTTTTTAAAAAGTAAGTTTCACAGGCAACTAGCTATTCCTTCCTGGATGATAAATATTTTACCTGAAACAATGGGAAAAGAATATTGTTGGCAGATACCCTGGTGTTTGTAAATAAATAGCCCTTATTTAGAAGGGACCATTTTTGCCCTTTATGTTTTTGTGAAAACAAAGAAACAAACAAACAAAATGAGTGAGTTTACAATATCTTCCCAAAGAAGAGGAAAAAAGGAATGAAAAGCCTGGTGCAGTGGTGGCCTGGAACAGCCTGCAGAGGCCCTTCTGTAAGTGAAGGGAACCTCCCACTGATCTGCCCTCAGTCTCTGAAGGACCAGTGCCAACTCTGAGGTGCAGAACGATTGGGTAATTGAAGGATATGACCATTAGGCCAAGGACGGTACTAGTCATTGGCACCACACTTCAAACAAATGATAAGCAACCCTCTTGAGCCAGTTCTGTCTTTTGCTGCTCTAGAGTTTCCATCCCCTTGTGATTAGAATAATCAAATTAAGATCTGGCATCCCCCATTTCCTCCATCCTTAGGTTAAATTAACCCAGATAGCCTTGATTCATAATGGTCCCTGAAATTTTCAATAAACTTTCACACTATGGTGCTTCCTGCCAAGCGATGTGTGCCCTTCTATTCATTTTCTGACCATTCATTGATATTTGTGACTTGTTTTAAAAAATGGTAGACCACTGTGAAGAGTCTATATTGAAGTTTTTCAGGCTAATTGATCATTCTTCCTCTTAATGAGTCACTTTTTCTAAAATTGAAGCTGTCTGGTTTATAAATCCCCAGTTGGCACTGTTTCCCAGACCAGCGATACCAATGGACAACCTCTGCTAACTAGGCTTCTTAGGAACTTCCTCCTAGTAAACTGTTTACTCTTATTTTGAAGGTGATGACAAAGCACTTCAGTGTATCTACAAATAGCAGGATAAGTGTAATGGTTAACAACCCCATTTCAGGAAATTACTGATTTAAATGAAATAAACTCATCTCAACTGGGCCATTTTCCACACCTCTGCACATCAGTTTGCTTATGTGTATTCAATAGTGTCCTTTAGAATTTTCTGTACATGTTCTTCCATATATTCCTTTAAAGGTGAAGGCCTCCTTAATATTCAGTCTTTAACTTTATTTCACTCTCTCTGAATTTGATCATCTTTCTTTTATCCAAAACAATTACATGAAGGCGAGACCCTGTTTTCAGATGTTTACAATAACATGCATTATGTAGCAGGACATCTAAATACAAAATGTAGCAATATAATGCAGGACCAATTACCAAAGTGTCAAAATGAATAAATCAAGCAAAAATGAGCATCCTTGTGACGTCAGTTGACGCAGTCTCTGTGCCAATAGAGGAAGAGATAGGAAGGGGATCATCATCAGTGCTTTTTTTTTTTTAAATAAATAAATTTATTTATTGGCTGCATTGTGTCTTCATTGCCGTGCTTGGGCTTTCTCTAGTTGTGGAGAGTGGGGGCTACTCTTCGTTGTGGTGCACAGGCTTCTCATTGTGGTGGTTTCTTTTGTTGCAGAGCATGGGCTCGGCACGAAGTCTTCAGTAGTTGTGGCGCATGGGCTCAGTAGTTGTGGCTCATGGGCTTAGTAGCTCTGTGGCATGTGGGATCTTCCTAGCCAAGGGCTCGAACCCATCCATGTCCCCTGCATCGACAGGCGGATTCTTAACCACTGCGCCACCAGGGAAGCCCATGTCAGTGCTTCTTGAGTATGGTTATGGGTTGTTGGCCCTTCTGTTTTCACTTTAGGGGAGAATTTTAATAAAAGGACAGTTAAGCCAGGATCTTAGATATCTAAGTACAGTCCTCTGTCACACTAGGCCACGTGTGTGTATGTGCTGAGATACCCATCGCTTTGTTGCATGCATTTCCTGCAGTCGCATTGGTTCTCACTGATGCCTGAGAGGTTAATCCTCCCCTTTCTGCTGCAGAAAGTACACAGCAATAGGTGGTTTCAGGATGCCTCTGCTGGGTCCTGAAGTTCACTACCGCTGGCGGCTGGAGCTCCAGCTCTCTAGTTTGATATGGAGGCAGGCCATCCTGAGTCAGAGGAACATTCACTCCAGCTAGGAATGATAGAAGGACTATTCTGAAGGGACGTTAGCTCTGGACAGAAAAGGGTAAGTATGCCCAGACCTTACTAAAGTCACTGACCCCAGGTGGGTGCTGAGCTGGTCACTCTCCCTCTGGGCTATAAGGGAGGTGTTGGCATTTCAAATTGATCTCCTGATGATTGGGAAGGTATAGTTCTGAAGTAGAGCTCTTCACAGAGCTACTTCTTGGTGTAACTAGGGAAAAAAATAACTCAAAAGAAAAGGCAACCATTTATGGGAAATTATGGGAAATGATTTAGCTGTACTACTGAGAGTTTTCAGTAACTATTCAGTATTTTCAGCCTCTTAGCCTGTATTGGTTCTTTGCCTCTGCTTAGGATCTTCCTTGAAGCAAATCCACTTTGAGAAAATTATCCCTTGGTATTATGTGCCCTATTCTATTCTGTTCAGCTTGTTGGTAGAAGAGTTTGTACTCTGTTTCTACACCCCTGCCTCTCTCATTCTCCTTCTAGGTCTCCACAGGAGATCCAAAACATCTGGTATTTGCATCAATATTTTATTGGAAATTGGCTCTTCTCATGTTTTCTATTTTTTCATCATCTCATCAAAACCTTAGTCATCTTTGCAGTTCTATTCTCAAACGAAATACACTAGGTGTCTAGTTGGAAAATTTTCTGAACATTGTTTCTGTTCTTCCTTTACTGAAACGAGTGACAACTTGTTCCTTAAAACTCACTCCTCCCTCGGCTTCAGTCATATCACCCTTTCCAGTTTTTCTTTTACCCCATGATTATGACTTCAAAGCCTATTCTTTGTTAGCTAACCCCTTAAATACTGCTATTAAGAGGATATTCAGTCTTAGCTATTTTCCTACTATTTTTGCATATTCCTTCTTTTTTAAAAATCAAATATCTATTGAGCTCTTCTTATAGACATGCTCCATTCTAGGTGCTAGAGGGAAGGCACTGGATATATTTTAACAATAAGACCAATAACATACCCTGATGGACCCAAAAGAGGGTGTAAGACAAAGAGAAACTAGTGGTGACTCCAGAGATTTTGGTCTGATCAAGTGGAAGGATCCAGTTGCTATCATCTGATGTTAGCAAAGCAGTGAAAGGAGAAATTTGGGGTGGGAAAACTAAGGGTTCAAAATATACTTGTAAGTTTAGGATCTGCTGTGGTTCGTGTCCCCCGAAAATTCATACGGTGGAGTCCTGATGTAGAGATATTTGGAGTTGGGATCTTTGGGAGGTAAATAGGTCATGAGGGTGGAGCTCGCATGGTGGGATCAGTGTCCTTATAAAGAGAGGAAGAGGGCTAGTTTTTTCTCTTTTCCATGTGATGATACAGCTAGAAAGCAGCCCTCTGCAACTGAGAACATTCTCACCAGGAACTGAACTGTCTGGCCCCTTTATCTTGGACTTCCCAGCCTCCAGAACTGTGAGAAGTAAATGTTTGCTGTTTAAGCCACCCAGTTTATGGTAATTCATTATTGCAGCCTGAACTAAGACAGAATTTGTTTCAGAAAGCCAAGTATAGATATTCAGAAAATGAAGTGATCTATATTGAAGATATACTTTTGGGAGTCTTCAGAATAGTGATAGTATTCGATTGCTTTGAGGCTGGTTGAAACGACCAAAGAGAAAAGAACAGTACAAAGCACCAAGCTATGGAAGATTCTGCTCTTAGGGTTTTGGGGGGTGGAAGTGGGGGGAGGAAGAGGAATCTGCAAAGGAGACTGAGAAGATACTTTTGAGGTGGGAGGAAAGCCAAGGATTTGGTTGTCCTATGAGCCAAGTACAGTAAAGAAGAGGAAGTGACCTGCAAGTTAAGGTTGTGTTGGTCTAAATAAGATAAGAATAAAACTGATCCTTGGATTTAGTCATTCGAAGCTTCTTGGTCATGTTAGCAAGAGCAGCTTTAGTGCAAGTGATGGCTATGAAACTTCCACCAGAATGAGGTTAGGAGACAACGGGAGGAAGGAGTTGCACGCTGCAAGACACACTGAGGAATCACTCACATTCTTGTCTTCTACTATCTCTATACGTGCTCACAGCTATCATGTTTATATGTAGTTCCTTCAGTGGAGTACTACTCAGCCATAAAAAAGAATGAAATAACACCATTTGCAGCAAAGACCTAGAGATTATCTAAGTGAAGCAAGTCAGACAAAGACAAATGTCATATGATATCACTTACATATGTAATATAAAAAATGATACAAGTGAACTTATTTATAAAACAGAAATGGACTCACAGACATAGAAAATAAATTTATGGTTACCAAAGTGGAAAGAGTGGAGGCAGGGAGGGATAAATTAGGAGTTTGGGATTAACAAGTATACACTACTGTGTATAAAATAGATAAGCAGCAAAGACCTACTGTTTGGCACAGGGAACTGTATTCAATATCTTGTAATAACCTATAATGGAAAAGAATCTGAACTAAATCACTTTGCTGTACATCTGAAACTAACACAACATTGTAAATCAACTATACTTCAAATGTTGATAAAAGATTTTATATGTATATCCCAGACTTCTCTGAGCCTGGTTTTTATGCAGGTTTCTCAAAAAAAAAAAAAAAAAAGAAAGAAAAAAGCCCAAATAAATCAATCATGACCTTGTTTTCCTATATTGCCCAACAAGAATTATAAATCCACAGAAGTCAGTTTTCTTTCCATCCTGCTCCACTGTACATACAGAAAGGCCCAGCCACTTGTGTCAGGCTTCATACACCTGATCTTTTTTTTTTAAATCTCACTTATTTCATTTAATCTTGCAATGAGAGCACAATGTGACTGAACTTTTGAGTTTCTTTTCCCAGGAGAATGATGAAATGATAAAGAGAGTAAAAAGAAGTCAGTTTTGTGTCAATGAAAACTTTTGTTTCAGCCACATTGAGTTTTAGGTGAAAATAAGACATTGATGTAGAAAATGGAGATGTGATGGCTTAGGAAGATTAGAGGTAGGGCAGAGATGAAAATATATAGCTTGTCTTTTCGATATGGACAGTAAGTAGCTAACAGCTATAGCTAGTAGGTACAAATTATAACCAGAGCACAATTTTCACTATTATATAAATCATCCTATGTAAACAAAATCACAAAAAGAATTACTCTCAAGACTTCTTGCTTTCTTCCTGAATGAAAGAACTCAGTAAAATTTGTGAATATTACATATTCTTTTAGATGAGATCTCCAGGACATTGTGAGATTTTATAGAAAATCCACATGCATTGTTCTTTTTTTTTTTTAAGAACTTTTATTGAGATACAATAAACTGCATATATTTAAAGTGTACAATTTGATTTTTTTTTATTAGTAATGTATATATGGCAATCCCAATCTCCCAATTCATCCCACCCCAACGTCCCCCCCACCCCTGCTCCAGCTTTCCCCACTTGGTGCCCATATGTTTGTTCTCTACATCTGTGTCTCTATTTCTGCCTTCACGTGCATTGTTATTAATGGGGCCATTTTGAAACTTCAACATTACCAACAAAATACATTTTAAATTAAGGAGTTAAACTTTTTGCAGATAAAATTTTAGCATAAGTGCTTTTTTCCCTCAAGTGGAATTATGACCAAATTTATTGTTATATATATTTTTTCCAGTTCTTTATTGGAGTGTAATTGCGTTACACTGTTGTGCCAGTTCCTGCTGTACAACAAAGTGAATCAGCTGTATTTATACATATATCCCCATATTCCCTACCTCTTGAGCCTCCCTCCCACCCTTCCTATCCCACCCCTCCAGGTCATCACCGGTCATCGAGTTGATCTCCCTGTGTTATGCAGCAGCTTCCTACTAGCTATCTATTTTACGTTTGGTAGTGGGTATATGTTAATGCTACTCTCTCACTTTGTCCCAGCTTCCCCTTCCGGTGTGTCCTCAAGTCCGTTCTCAAGTCTGCATCTTTATTCTTGCCCTGTATTGTTATATTTTCAATTTAAAATTTTATTCAGTGACGGTTTGAATTTAAAAGTGAAATTTCTCACACTGTTTAGAATGTAGGTTCAGAAATCAGACCATAATAGTGTCATTGGCAACTGAGCCTCATACAAAACCTCATTGAATAGTTCACTGATTGAGTTGCTGAAATTTTCTATTTGGCTCTATTTGAGGGGCTTCCAGGTGTCTCTCTGCACTGAAAACACAGTTAATAATTGTAAACTCTGATTACTAATTTCATTAACCCAGGGCCCAATTCAACCATGACTATCATAGATCAAAACTCTTCTTTGTTTTACCCCCCTGAATGGAAAGCATTATATTTTGCTAGGAATCCTTTATTCTATGCAAATATAGTTTTGCATGTTCCCTCTCAGTAAGCACATTACAAAGTAAACGCATTATACTCATTTAATTTTCATGTAACATTGAATACAAACAAAAGATTATATGCCACATGTTTCTAAGCTTGAAGCATAAAGTATGCATTAAACCCATTATTCAACACAAGAATTACATTACTGAAGCCGTGGAAACAATGTGTGTCTTCCTACCCAATTCCACCCACTAACTGTCTTGAATTATTTTGGAGTGTTCAACATTTCTTTATACTTAATAAACACAGGGATTTGTCTTTACTGTCTCCACTTGTTAGAAATAAATGAAATGGTAAAATCAGATTTGAATCGATTCCTCTCTCTCTATGTTAGGGAAGTGAGGTTATCCAAGTGAATATTACCATTTAACTTCTTCTGGGTCTAACCTCTGATAACCTTTTGAGTGCAATTTGAATAATAGATACTTATAGTGACAAGCATATAGTACTAGATCCTTTCAATAGATTATCTAATTTTACATTGTCTGTTTGTTATTAACTATATGATGAGATGATGGATACTATCTTCATTTCAAAGGTTAGATTATAGATGCTTGCTCAGGAAACTTGCCCAAAGTTCTAGAGCTGGGAAATCTGAGATTTGAAACCAGTGTTCCCCTAGTCTAAGCCCTACTCACTTTCTACTCTCAAGCACATAGCTTTGATCAATACATGATAAAAACAAAATACATGATAAACTAATAACAGCATCAAGAAGTGACTATAAATTAATCATTTACGATTCTTTTTCAAGGGTTTACATTTAATATCAACAATATCAGTTTAGATAATGTTATTCTTGTATTAACTCAAACCGATGGCATAAAGTTTAATGAGTATCAATTAATCTTTGAAGAAATGGGCTCATTGGTTATTTCATGTTTGGAATATTATCTTTCTAATTAGCCTTTCCCATTATTGAATGTGGCACTGCAAATTTTAAAACAATTAGCACTATTAATGATGATAAATTATCCTTTTAAAACACAGGTATGCCTGTGTATCTAGTATGTTTAAATATACCCATTTATATAAAAAATTCTGTCAAATTCAAGGAAATTAAATGTAGTGTAAGAAAACATATATAATTAAGCCCAAGGCCTAGGTATATTTTCTAATGTTGAGAGATAGCAAAACGAATAAGTCTTCATTCATGCATGGATTTATTTGTTTACTTTCTATTCTTAAAAATACTAATAATTACCATTTTTGAGTGCCTATATCTATGGGGCACTGTTTTGTTGAACTTTAATCTTTGGTCTTATAATTGTCTTTTCTCCTTTGATGATTGCCATCAGGTAGGTATTATTATGCACGTTTAACAATGAAAAAACTAAGCTTAATAAAATCTCACAGCTAAAAAGTGACGTAACCGTGATTCAATCATAGGTCTACATGACTGAGAAAGCTGTACTCGTCTACAGAAGGAGGCTTTTAAAATTTGGTACAGGGAAATCTGGAGTTAGGAACTGGATCTCAGGTTTTGATGCTGACACTGATTTCACATGTGACATTAGACAGTCTCTCTGAGTCTTAGAGTGTTAGATGAGATGATATCGAAGATCTGTTCAGGCTCAAAACTAACTTCTTTTATATTTACTCTTCCTTCACAAATCATTAGTAACTTGGCAATTACATTTCCATCAACCATCTTTCTGTTGTAATGCTTATGTGTGCTTTTTAAAAAATAAAACATTAAAATATGTTCATTGTAGCAAATTTACATAATAGAAACATGCTCAATAGAGAAAGTAAACATGCTCCTCAATATTATCACCCAGGAATAATGACTACTGATTGTTCGTGAGTTATTGAAGGTAATGTGTAGGAGGTATATAAGTAGATTGGTGGTACTTACTTTTGATGGTTGGTATCATACTAAATATTCTGTTTTGTGTATTCCTTGTAATGTAAAATGGAAGTAGATATTTACATGTTATTAAATAATTCGTCAAAAATGTATTAGTAATTTTAAAATATTTAGTTTGGGCAACAAAGACTTTTTTGAAGCAGGTGGGGACTATTTGCAGCTTTGGACTTAGAGAGTCTAAGTGTTAGACTCTGTGGACAGAAATGCAAGATGCAAACCTTGTTCATGCAAGTTATGGCGGTTGTTATACAATTTTTTAAGTTAACAAGTCTTGAAAATCACTCATTTCACCAATGAAAAATCATTTCAAATATACTTTATACTTCATTGACCTTTCTGGTAAAAATTTCAATAAAAGTATCTGATGCTGCTTGCCAGATACATTTGGAGTATATACTCCTGACTGGCATACTGTAAATGCTAACTAACCACCCTTAACAAAATGTTAAAGGACAAACACATACAACACAGTATTTATACTAAAGTTTTTAAAAGTTAATTCCTGCTCCTTGGTATAAATTAAAAACTTATGTCCACACACAAACATTTATAGCAGCTTTATTCACAATTGCCAAAATTTGGAAGTAACCAAGATGTTCTTCAGTAGGCAAATGGATAAATAAACTGTGTTACATCCATACAATGAAATATTATTCACCACTAAAAAGAAATGAGCTACCAAGCCATAAAAATACATGAAGCAATCTTAAATGCATATTACCAAGTGAAAGAAGCCAATCTGAGAAGGCTACATACTGTATGATTCCAACTATAGGACATTCTGGAAAAGGCAAAACTGTGGAGACAGTAAGAGTTAGTGGTTGCCAAGGGTTAGGGAAAGAGGGATGAATGGGTGGAACACAGAAGATTTTTAAGGCAGTGATACTATTCTGTATGATACTATAATACATGTCATTACACATTTGCCAAAACACATAGAATGTACAACACCTAGGAATGAACCCTAATGTAAACTATGGACTTTGAGTGATAATGATGTATCCCTCTGGGAGAATCTTGGTTTTACTGGAGAAACAAGAAGTAACATAATAGAGGAGTATTTGGAGAACAAGAAAAAATGAGTAAGACACAGTCTTATCACTTAAAGGAACGGAAGTGTAATATTGTGCCCTGGGCACACAGGGGAGGGTGGCAGGGCACACAGGTTCATGACCAACACTCACCCCACCCCTGTAAACTGCTCTGGGAGGGAGGTGTGAAAGTCAAGATGAAGGAGCTTGATTTCCTTTCAATGAGAGATGTGGGCTGGTTCTAAAGGGACCAAGCAGCATCTGAAATGACACTGGATGGAGGAATAGAATGGGCTGGAAGGACAGCCACCACAGAAGATGGGACATGCTTCTAGCGCTCTTCTGTATCTCCAGTCTCCAGGATTCCTCGCAATCACAACATGAAAGAATGGACAGGAGTAGCAGCAAAGACAAAAACACCATCTATGTCCTGCTACAACTTTGGGTTCTGTTATTTTAGTCTATATTTAAATGCTCACACTTATTTTGTATGTCAGAATAGAGGCATAGCAGTGACTCAGGCTTCAAGATCACTTTTCATGTGTAAGCTTTAACTTTACCATTATATTTTAAAGTAACATTTCCACATAAATGCTGAAAGTGTTTCTCAGGACTTGCTGTCACTGTGTAAAACTTTTAGATTTGAATTAAACAGTAACTTTGTGTGTTATCTCTGCCCCTGAGCATTTGAGGAGACTAAATTAAATCAAAGGATAGTTTATTGGTAATCTTCAGCTGGATATATTTTCTCTCTTAAAGTACACAGAAATTGGAAAGTACAGATTTTATTGTTCAGTAGCCAAATCTGTTGGATTATTTTGGAGCAAAGGGAACATTTACTCTCTAAAATATGGTTGTGGAAGGCTAATTTATATCATGATGTCCTCTGGGGTTCAGGTAGTGCCTTCTTCCCTATTCATAACGTTCCAGCACCAGAAGTTCCCTTATTTTAGAATTTTACAAATACTGCCTGAAAATACTTATGCTATAGATTTAGTTTTCAAAGCTAAAATCCTTGATAATGTGTACTTAAACTCCAGTTCAAAACAAACAGAAAAAAAGCAATAGGTAAACAGCTAGTCGTTCCATGTGAAAAGTGATATGAACTGTGTAGTTTTTTAGGGAATAGAAGCCGAGCCTCAGGGCAGCACCACCCTTTCTGGACATTTCAGCAGACTCTGGGTCCCTGGTAGAGGGACGGAAAGACCTTATACTCTGTTTTTATTAGGCGTGGTTGAAAATAGTCTGGTATCAGGAAGTTTAGCGTGCCGTATTAACTTAGGTTTCCCAGAACACTAGCTGCTTTTTTTTTCTCTCACAAACTGAATTGCCTGCATGGAATATCAGACTCTTTGCTTGGGCAAATTAATCTTTCTGTCTTTGAGAAATACACATAGTTTTCTGGCTCAGAAATATCCCTTTTTAAAAAGTAACTGTGTTTCTCCCTATAGAAGCTTTATTTCTACTTCTGCATAGGGAGAACGAGCACATTTTACTAAATTACTTGAAATTTCAGCTTATTTTTTTAATGATTAAGTACCTGTTCTTCAATATTTCTCCCCTCAATACTAGAATCAAATCTTTACACTTCAATGTTGTATGGTGTAATATAAGAAACCATTTATTAGAATATATTTAACGAAGCAGTGATTTCCATGTTACCAAAACAAGGAAGGTGTCAAATCCTTGTGAATAACAAGAAAGAAACACTGTTAAACTCTTCATAAGGACTTTTTTTTTTTTTTTTTTTATAAATCCATAGTTCCTACAACCTGTAATATAGATTAACATTTTACAGCCAAAAAGTAGCCTGACATTAAATATACACAGAGACTGGGCACTTTTTCACATCAAAAATGATAAATTTATACAATAGAATTTCTCAACGGTGCCTTACACAGAAGAAAAAGCTGTTGCCAAAACACACTGTTCAGGTCTTATGTACAAGAAGGAGAAAGTCTCTTATGTTTGCGTTTAGTATGCCCTCTGTCCCCATTTAATATCTGCCGGACAAATCACAGAGGCCACCGAGAGGATAGCAACAGATGATCTCTTTGAAGGTTTTCCTCAGTTCTTGGCTCCGGAGTGCATAAATTAGAGGGTCAATGATGGAATTACACATGATCAGGATGAGGTACAAGTTAAAGTGAGACATGAAGCACACACAGTATGGATTCTGGGGACAAGAGATGTAGAATATTAAGTGGAGGAAGAAGGGGGCCCAGCAGACCACAAAGACCCCAATCAATATGGTCAAGGTAATCGCCCCTTTCATGTTGGCGCCTTGGCGGATGGCGCCGGTGCCTGGGAGGACCGCTATCCTCTTAATGTGAAGTCTGGCCATGAGGAACATGTGGACGTAGAGAGACGCCATGAGAGCCAGCATGGTGAAGAACACGGTGATGAGACAGATGATAACAGCACTGCTCTCTGAGTAAATGATGAACAGAATGCCCGACACCGTGCAAGCTGCCCAGATACAACTGATGATGATCCCGACCCGCTTAACCGTCATGATGTTATGGTACTGGAGAGCATAAAAGATAGTAAAATACCTGTCCACTGCAATCGAAAGCAGGCTGCAAATGGATGCAAGCAAGGAGCTACAGATCACTGAGTCAATGACATTGTCAATATTCACTGTGAAACTTTGCGCGTCCGTGTCCGTGCTGTTTAATAGCGTGATGACGATGGTTTCTGACCCGTTGGAAACGCTCACCAACATATCAGCCACAGCCAGGCTGCAGATGAAAAAGTACATGGGTGAATGCAGATTCTTGTTCTTGGCTATTGCCACAATCACCAGAATATTCTCCAACAAGCTTATGACCCCCAGAGTCACGAACACCTCAGGAGAGACAAAAAGTTGCTCGTAGCACCCTCCATCTGAGTAGCCTTTTGCAAAGGACTCACTGGCATTGCTGTGCAGTCCATAGGTGCTGCGGTTCCAGAAGTGGAGAGACGTGTGCATTCCACGGTGATGGGTAGAGTTCATCCTGCGCCAAGTGGATTCAGATCCCCTCTGGATTGATTTAACCTCCTGGGTCAGGTAGTGTCAGCAATTTTTCTCCACGTCTTTACTTGTCTGAAAGTTGTAAGGCTGAAATTGGCATGCTTGTCGTGAATAAATGTCACAAGCTCCGAAGCTTGAAATGGAGTTTTTAGTCTCTTTCAGCTCTGATCAGCATCACTTTGAAATCTTCAAGATGCTCATTCTCACTCGAGTCTGCTGTTTGCTTTTTTGTTCTCACTTCCACTTTAACTTTAGTCGTATGCATTCAGGTCTTTTCAAAATAATTTGCCTGGTAGCTGCAGTGCTATTGGGAGACAGCTGTGTGCACATGCTCACATCAGCTGCCTCTCAGAGGTATCGGTTCCCAACCTGAGGCTTTGCTTTGCGTGTTAGTAGCTGCTGCTGATTTTATGGTGTGTGAAGGAAAAAAAATGTTCAGACTGGCTCCTCCTCTGCTTCCTCCTGACCAATCCAAGTCCAGTGGATTCTGTGAGACACCGATGATGTTCCAGAGATACAAAGTGCAGGCGACACTGGTTCAGGTGCAGAAGCTGGTGGCATCGGAAAGCAAGCAGGATGTGAGAGACTGAATTTGCCTTTTCAAGTTTTCAAGGAAAGCAACTTGGTTCCCAGAGGACATTCTTTGATATCACAACAAGCAATCTTGAGGCACCGAGGTTTATTCTTACTTAAAGGAGGGATGTGTGTGTGTGTGTGTGTGTGTGTGTGTATGTGCGTGCGCTCCTGAAATAGATACACTGCCTTTTTGGCTACGACATTCAATGTATTTACCCTCTCAGTTTCTTTGAGTTAAGAACAAAGGCAGTAATGCTTCAACTTAAAATAGCTGAAACACAGGGAGAATATTTAATAATACAGAAGACTATGCTATGGATGCAAGGGCCAGATAGGTAGCCACAATTTATCACAGGGCTCAAGAAGGAGTTCATTTCTTATGTACTAATATCAGATATTTCTTCACTGCAGAATTTCTTTTATTATAGATGGAATATTTTTTATTTTCATTCACAATTTAAAAACCATATAGTATTAATGTTTATTCTGAACTCAGAAACAAAAAGATCAATAACTAGGCAACATAGATTTTTTAAGCATTATTAAGGTTTAATTGATATACAAAAAGTGCACATATTTAAGGTATACATTTTAATGAGTTCGGACATATGCATGTATCCACGATACATCACAATCAAGGTACTAAGCATGTTCATCACCTCCAAAAATCTCCTTGTATTCTTTTGTGTTTTTTTGTGTGATAATAACACTTAATGTGAGATCTATCATAATATATTTTAAAGTGCACAACACTTTTATTTATTAGCCCTAGGCATTGTGTTGTACAGCAGATCTCTAGAACTTATGCATCTTGCATAACTGAAACTTTGTACCCACTGGGAAACAATTCCTTGACAGTGGTCTTGGCAATGATTTCTTGGAATTGACACCAAAATTACAGGCAACAAAACCCAAAATAGACAAGTGAGATTACATCAAACTAAAAGGCTTCTGAACAGCAAAGGAAACAATCAGCAGAGTGAAAAGGCAGTCTACCAAATGAGAGAAAAAATTTGTAAAACCATCTATCTGATAAGGGGTTAATATGCAAAATATGTAACTGAATAGCAAGAAACTGAATAGCAAAAAAACCCGAAATAACCTGATTTAAAAATAGGCAAATGGCTTGAATAGACATTTTTCCAAAGAAGGCATACAAATGGCCACCAGATATACCAAAAGGTGCTCAAGAACACTCATCATCAGGGAAATGCAGATGAAAACCACAGTGAAATATTACGTCACACCTATTACATCCCAACACCTGTTAGGATGGCTATTATCTGAAAAAAGAAAAGCTAATAACTTTTTCCTAAAATGTAGAGAATTTGGATCTCAGTTTTTGTTTTCCTTTTAAGGCAGCCTATCTACTTCATTAATTGAAGGCTTCCTTAATTAAACCCACACGTACCTTGATAACTGTACTTATTCAAGCCAAAATGAGTGGATGCTAGTCATATATCAGAGTTTCTGAATGTTTTGCTTCAGCTGAGTTTGAAAGATGGTGAGAAAGTTACTTTTCAAATTTAAATTCCAGGTTATGAAGTTTTATATAGTGTTTTTCCTTGATATGACTATTTTTGGGTTTAGCTCTCTATAGTTTGTGGCTACTGATAGTAGGGACAATAAAAAGTAATTATTTCAATGTTAATTTTAAGTCTTTGATGGTTTAGGTAAGGGCTTTATCTTCTTTCCCTTTTGTGACAGAGGCAATGTTAAGTATTATTCCTGAGGATTGAGTTAAATTAATGTCTTCCATCCATCCCTGGAATTGGGTGGGACTAAATTCTAGCTAATGGAATGTGGGCGAGTGAGAGCACTGTTATGTCCTTTGTGAGATTCTACACATTTTCCCCCTGGTCTCTTTGTAAGTGACTGCAGAATGGCTTTGAAGCCTCACGTTACAGCTGTCAGAGCCATATCATGAAGGAACCTGGGTCTCTGAAGCACAGAACACAGCTCACATCTCCAACTCCCTCTACACCCTGGTCCACCAACTACATTGAACTGTGATACAAGCAAGCAATAAATATTACTATTAAGCTGCTGAAACATTGGTGTTTACCTGCCACAGCAGCTAGCATTAATTACCTTGACTTTGAAACTTTTTAATGGATCTATTTACAGGAAGCAAACCCAAGTTACATGACAGTCCTTTCTTTCTTCCATTTTGGGTTCGTATGAATGGTGGATTACCTAATAAGCAAGCAATAGGAAAGAAATCTGTTGAAATGTTTAAGCCTCAGATAGTCAACTTATAACCTTCCTGAGTCAACTCTTGACTTTGTGCTTCCTACTTCTCTTGGTGGCATTTTCTTAGGCTTAAAATTCAGAATATCTTTGACTTACTCATGTTTCTCAAAACTCTCTACGTGACATCACTTATAAAATACCTTCGATTCTACTGGTGTGTCTGACTCCTCTTTTTCTCCTTCCCACTATTCTCCTTCATGGAAACTCCATTGCAATCAAAATTCCATGCAAGATTGCGTGTGCAGTAGTTTCCCATGAGTTTACTCTAGTCACTTTTCTTAGAATGCTCTTTCCCTATGTTTGTGAATGCATACTCATCAAATGTTGTAAAAATTATTACTAGGCATATCATATCATATATAATTATATAATAGGTAAATTAGTACTTGAAAACAAAACTCTCTTTCTTTTGGCTTTTCACCAAAAAAAGGATTTAATTCGCAGGCATTATGATCACACTGAAATCCTGAAAAATCCTATACATTAAAATCTCAAATTCAATTATTTGGTGTAGATTTTATAAAACCTTGATTGTATGGTTAATCATGCTGAAAAGATAACATTTTGTAGTCTCCAAGGAGGAATTTTAATTGTCTGGCATATTTCAGTTCTGTAGGAGCCAGAGAAATACAACCAGCAACACTAGACACATTAATGGTATTTTTGAAAATTTATTGCAGATTTCTTTTTTCGAAGTACACACAAAATTGAGTTATATCATAATATATTTCTCTTCTGAGCATAATCCTTGTTTTACATTTTATAACAATAAATATGAAACATTGCTAAAGAGAAGTATTTATCAAACTGTGCTACACAGAATACTATTTTTAGATATTAATGTTATTCCCACCACAGAATTAAAGGTCAAAGAATTTCAGAAAACATTGCAAGCTCATTGCCTTCCTGAAGTTGCAGCGTTTACATTAGCGTGAAATTTCTTAATAGAAAAAAATTCAACGTTGCTTAGTCCACTTATTTCCTGAACGCAGAACCTATCTTCTCCCAAGCTTTTACTATTCAAGTACCTATTACACTCAGTTCTGCTACAACAATCATTTTTAAAATGCAAATTTGTTCCAAAGTTGATTGATATGTCAGAGAACATTTGGAGCATAATGCAAATATAGTGTTTGTTTTTATATAGTTTTGTACTGGATCAACAATAGGTGAACATGGAAAACTGCACCCAGCCTATCCAAGACACAAGACACAAAACACACACACGTCCAGCATTTACCAGCCACTTCAGCCTATGGCATGGGTTATGACGCACAGCCATTTGGTGTTCAGCTTCTTGTGACATTTCAGATCCTCCTTCCTCTGTCATTTCATTGTAACTCACAAGCTGTAACCCTCCTGAAACTCGCTTTCTCAAGCAAACTGCATACAGGTCTTTTTCTAGGTAAAGTGCCATATTTGTTGTATGGTTATGTTTTTTGTTTTGTTTTTGTTTTTGTTTTTTTGCTTTGTGTTTTTAAACTATTAAGCATGTATAATTCTGTTCTACGGTTTTTGCTAGGTTCCGATCTTTTTAAAAATGTGTCACTGCTGAAGTTTATGAGTGTTGTGTCTAACCCCATTTTTTCCCATAAGCCCAAGTTGTCATTGTGTTGCATGATGTTTGTAGCACACTGATTTTTATACTACATATGTCATGTTACAGCAGAACCAAAGGTAACATGATTTGGAACATGCAGTTTGAGAAATATTCATGTATAACAAACTATTCTGACTATACAACTCTTACTTATTTAAAAGTGTTTAATGATTACTGTATGCACCATGAAATAGAATCCTTATTTATAAAAATATATCTCTCATGTCTATAGGCTGATGTTCATGTCTCCCAGGTTAAATAATTGCTGTCTCTATGTAGAATGTCCCAGTAACATGCATACACAATTCATATGCAGTATTGATATGTATGTAAGTTATTATTTCAGAGAATCGAAGATACAGACATTAATCAAAGCTGTTTTAGTTACTGCAAAGCCACAGAGGTTGAAGTGGCTACGACCAGCACCAATGTGTTGGTGACAATGACAATTATATATGCAAGCTATAAACATTTTGGGGATATGAATAAAAATAATAATGGACAAAAATTTGCCAATAATTCTTGTAGATTATTAATAATTAGGTAATAATGTACTTAATGTGAACATTTTATTACCTATTACAAAATAAAAATAATCTTTCTCTTTATAGTTATCAGATCTTCTCTAAATAATATTATATGGACTACAAACAGTTTTTGGTTGAAATCTGTGTTTATAATTATTTTTAATAAAAAACAATTATTGTTCTCTATGTTAATTTAAATATATCACTCATCTGTTTTCAAATTTTTCAAAATTAGACAACACCAAGATAGTATAGTAATTTTCCTTAAAATATTTTTACTC
Organism: Hippopotamus amphibius kiboko; assembly: GCF_030028045.1. Lineage (NCBI taxonomy): Eukaryota > Metazoa > Chordata > Mammalia > Artiodactyla > Hippopotamidae > Hippopotamus > Hippopotamus amphibius. The sequence goes on from NC_080196.1 coordinate 100,105,524, forward strand.
CTAATAAAATATTATTAAAATGTTATTCTTTATAAAGTTGATACTGTGAAATGAATTTATTTCAAAATATTAAAAAATTTTTCTGTAAAAATTTCATTCTCATTTGACTTATAGTAATAGCCTCTGCATGATTTTTCTGCCTTTATCCTGAATCCCTTCTCAGTCAACTTAATTTTCCTTTTTTCTTTCAGTTCTTCTATCCACCAATATTTTACTGAGCACCTACTATATTTCAGGTATGGAGGCAAATAAATCTTGTACTTTGCCATTGTGGAACTTTAGTGTAGAAATGGGAGACAATTTGCAAGCTAATAATTCATACATATTGTGACTAGTGATTAATAATTAGTAATTAATAGAAATAACCTCTGCTTGGGCTAGTCTTAACTAGTTTATTGGAGGTGTTTTATTAAAATGTGAATTGGAGGAAGACAGGACATAGCAGGGTAAAAGAGGTTGAGAGGGCTAGAATTCAAGGCAGTTCTGCAAAATCAGATTGTGTGAAATTGTTTTGCTAATTGGGGGAGTAGCAAATACTTTGGCATGGCTACAACACACAAAGGAGAGTAGAAAAGTCTGGAAATGTTAGCAAGGGACAGGTCATCTAGGACTTTGCATGTCATGCCAGGGGGCTAGAACTTTACATCCTTGGCCTCTGAAACAACATGTAAAAACCTTGGCTGAGGCCCACATTAAATTACCCTCAGGATAAAAAGCTTCAGTACTGAAGCAGGAATGTGATAAGATTTAGAAAAAGCACAGTGTGGAATTATGGAGGGTAAAGGTGAGGAATTAAGATACTATCAGATAATTACTAAGATACTCTTACAGGAGCCCAAATAAGAGTCTGTGAAGACCTGAGGTTAGCCAGTAGTTGTTTTACTACAGGTAAGACCACTAATCGGTCATGAAAGGAATGAGGAAGAGAAAGGAATCTTCAATGCCCTCCATTTCTTGGCTCCGGAGAATGGGCGGATGTTGGTGTCCTTTATCTGGTAGACACCTGGATTGGCTGTCTCAATCTCCATTTGAATCTCCTTCAATTTGGAGTTCAGAAAGCTAAAATTCATGTTGCCCAGTTTTCCTTGCAGGCTGCATTCTGTATGTGAATTAGTTTTTCCCAATTAGATATATTCTCAAGAGATTTGGAAAGAATAAATGAGACAGAAGGCACCTTCCTGTATCCCTAGCAGCTGGCTGACAGGATCTGCCGCTGTCAACTTTGGCACCAGGTGACTCCACCTTCAGGTGTCAGGTCCCCCTCTCTGAATCAGGGATAGCAGGACCAGCAGCATCTCCTGATCTGTGGATTGCACTCAAGTGGTATAAAATTGGAATGAAATAAAATAGTTGAAGGTCCATAGCTATTCCAAAATTTTGCAAGCCCCTATTCTCTGTATTTTTCTGCTTGATATTCTGAAAGTATATCTGTTTTCTACACAGAACTCTGATGATTATTCCTGATTAAGGAATCCTTTTAAGGGACGATACATTTAGTTTTTAAAATTTTGAAACTTAAGTGTTTTTGAGACATCTAAATGGAAATACCTATTTAGCAAAGATGAGTATAGAGCCCAAAGGAACAATCTGGTATAAAGACATATTTTGGTTGTAGTAGATATAGGCTGTACTGAAAGCTGTAGGCTTCTACTAGGATGGAAGAGAAAAAGAGAATTATGAACAGAATCATGAAAACACACGTATTTGAGAAGCAAATGTAAGGAAAAAAAATAGGCAAAGGATACTGTGTTAGTCTAGGTCTTCTGGAAAGAAGATACCAAGATAGGATTAGGAGTGTACGATTTTACTGATGAAAAGACTGTGAGAAAAAAAAAAAAAAATAGGGAGTGAGCTAGGAAAAGCTGAAAAAACTATCAGATCACAATTCGAGCCTGACCTTGAGTGAGGAGAGAGGGAAGAAAGGCAGGATAGAAGTGTCCTAGACCTGCCATGAAGTTATCCCTGCTGGGAACGGTGATTGGCTGGGAGTCTTATAAGAAGCGTGATTATGGAGCAGGTGTGGCAATGAATTTCAGAGAGCAAGAACGGGGGCCCGTGGTCAGTTAAGCTCCCTGTAGTTGGAGGTCTGCCAGCACATTTTCACGTCTTCCACGGAGTCTGGAAAGTGGTCAAAGTGGTAGAGAGAGAACCAAGAGAGGGTCATTGGACTATTAAAGAATAAAGAGTGTAAAGGAGATAAAATGGGCAGCAGGTGCAAATCCAGCAGAGCTGTCAAGTGAAATCAGAATTGGTTCTTTTATAGTGAAATCAGTGTGACTCTTTTCAGAGTATATTTTATTCACAGTATCTTTAGTGACCAAAATGTGACATAAAAGTGTAAGTATATAGTTCCTATCAGATCAGTAAATTCTCAGTAATCCTAATAACACTTAAAAATAAAATAACATGCTGCTAATTAGGTCTATTATAATAACTTTATATTTGAGTATATTTCAATTTCATCTCCCTAAAGCTGTAGTTATAGTAATAATAACTACAACTTCAAAGCTTACAGTGAGAATTAAATGAATTAATATATGTGAAGCATTTTGACTAGTGCCTTGCACAGAGTAAATGCTATATAAGCATTATAGTTTATATTTATTTTATATTTTTCTAACCTAAGATTTTTATGGCTCTGTGATCTTTCTTGGAATTGCATTCTAGTCAGAATCCACTTTTTTTGCACACTGTGTTCGTGGGAGCAGTTTTTAAAGACACTTTGGTTATGAAATTTGATTTCTTATTTGTGTAGGCACTGAAAACAATTCCCCTTTGTTTGCAAACACTCTGTGATACCTCATGTATCATTAAACTCCTATTCTCAGCACAGCAATGGTTCAGCGGGGCACTGTTTAGTCCCTTCATGGCCAGAAACATGTAGGTTACAGTTCTACACCCAAATGGGCTCATTTGCTTTTTTATCAATGGAGAGCTGGGGTACAAACTCTGTAGATAAATTCTCCTTTGCAATGAACTTGATGTGATCTTTATCCCAATAAGTCATTTGAGAAAACCTAGTTTTCCTTTTCAATGGATTTTTCTTAAATTTGGGATGTGAGAGAAGAATAGGAGGGTATTTAACACCTTTCTTGCCTTAGTGAGGAGATACAGAATACCTTGCTTCGTTAAGCCTTAACTAATAAATATTCTAAAAATCTAATAGTTATTTAGAGTTAGCGTTTTCTATGTGTAGTGCACAGTCTCAGAAAATTTCTTATAAATTTAATCTTTGAATTAAATTTTAATTGTTTCTGAATTGATTCTGAATTTTAATTGCTTTTAAATTGAAAGATGCTTCTGCCATTTCCTGCCCCAACTTTTTGGTTAGTTAATCAATAATCTGTTTAGGTATTATAGTTGAACCTCTACTTAAATAAAATTATGATAAACAAATTTGTCATAAAACAGCATTACTCCATTTCTGATTCTATAAATTTGGATTTTTTTATATAGCGTGCCACTGAAGGTGTTTGTGCTATTTTCCTGCTTTTGATTACATCTGGTGATACAGAGTTGATAGTTTCATACATATTACTCATCGGGATCTCAGCTTTTCCAATAACTTGCCAAATAACTAAGTTCTGTTTACCTTAGTTTATCTCATAGTATAAAGAAGAGAAGCAGAAACATCTCACAGTGACGTTATAAGAAAACATCTATAAATGCCCATGGAATGTTTTATGAAGTCAATTCCTGTAAATGTTGAGTTTTGTCATTTCATGTATATGAGAGATTTTAGACTCCCTAGGATGGCCTGAACACCTAACAAACACATCATGAAAATTCTTTCAAGAATTATTTTTATTCAAGTTGCTTTTGCTTTTGGTCAGAAGTCTTCACTTCATTAAAATTTCAGAAGAAACTTCAAGGATATATGAAGTGCCTTCTCCCATTTGAGCTGCGTATGTGTTTGACTGTGTACCTCTTCCTAGATTCAGGAGGTAGTATTGCTCCTATACCCCTTCAACTAGATTTTTGTTTGGATGAAAGGGAAAAAAATAGTGACGGAGTTTGGTTTTGTAGTGAGGTATTGTGTGTCAGAAATGACCATTCCAGTGTTCCTGTGTGTGAGGTAACCAGTGAGTGGCAGAATGTGGTTACTGCCACCCACATTCTTTTCAGGCCTGTTTGGTAGCATAGAGGAAAAAATTTTACCCAAATTACATCAAGTAAGGGGCTTTAATTGTGAGGCTGTATCATGAATTGAACTGCTATTTAGAGACCAACCATTACGTGAATCTTCAGTCTGGTCCAAACCCTTCATAGTTGCTTTCTCTATGTTCCCCTTTTCCATCTATTATTTTTTTCTGTCTAGATTTCTAATCTCACACCTCTGCTTTCTTATGCAGACGTTATATACCCAACTTCAGCCTGCCTTGGACCCCTTAGGGCCCTAATACTACCTGATGGAAACTTTGCACGTTCATTGCCCACTGGTAACTGTCAAGGTCTTTCCATGCTTCAGGTCAGATCCCCAAGAGGGTATTGGATGCCACAGCATGTCATAAGGCCACAATCCAGTAGACAGAGTAGCCCATCTTGTGTCAGATGCCATCTCCAGGTCCAGTTAGCTGTGATGGGCACAGGGACAAAGTGATACAAGGTAGGTTTCCTTGTGTATAAAGCTGGTGGCCTGGAGAACCTCCTGTAAAGTGATGATTGTAGGTGATGTGTCATGAACGGTGCCTGGTACAGATGAAAAAAACCAACAAATTGTTGCAACTTATTTTGGAGACATTAGGACAAACAAAAGTTTCCCGGGTCAGTACAGCAGGCCAATATCATGGTGATTTATGCTCTAAATTTCCTGAGATGCAAAACACAGCAATATGCCTAGAGTATGTTGCATCATCTATATTATTTGAATGAGTTTAAACTTGCACCGCAGCTTGAGAACTCAAGAATGATCTCAAATGATTGTTTTATTTTTTACCAACTTTTTCATTCTTATATGCCTATTAGTCCAACATATCTATTTAATATTATGTATTTATTGCATTTACTACCTTGATGCCTTGAGGTTTTCGTCATTATATGTACCATCATTTTGCATGTTGATATGATTATTAGCTAATGAATTGAGAAAAAAACTAAGCAGTTATTTTTGAACAAGTCATGATAGTCAACTGTGTATGGAGTTTTATACAAAAGAATTTCAATAAGTCTTTTTAGATTTTAACATTATATAAAATATCGTAATAAGTGTTGGGCGTTTAGACTCTAGTCAATAGAAGACTTTTCTTTTACTAAACTGTTGTATGATGCAAAAATACACTTATTTTTTCTTCATTATTTGCCTTACTCTCCTTTGGTTTCCTAATAGCCCCTCTGGTACTGAATAAAAGACACCCTAACTTTTTTTTTTTAGATTAATGCCTCAAATTTAATTGTTCTTTTCAAATGTGGTAAACCCACAATCTTCCAAAGCAAGTGCATTACTCTATTTATAGATTTTCTGTCTAGTTTGATCAGTGGGATATAGTCTAAACAAGATGATTCTAACACTGGACTCAAGACCCTCTAACAAGATTAATAACAGATTTTAGGTCTCTGACAATTAAATAATATCCTTTGGTTTCAATTACTCCTCACACTTTTCCAGTAAACAATGCCATTCAATGTGAATTCTGTTACTCTGGGATATATGACTCTCATTTACCTTTAAAGTTTAGAACTTTAGAAACATGTTACTCTGTAACTGGGTTTTGTGGTTATCCATAGCTTTTTTTCTTGGGGAAGTTTCCGTGCATAAGATTATAATATTAAACAAATTTTGCCTCTTTCAAAATAAAGGGTATTTTGAACATTTATATAGTCCTTAATATTTTAACCTCTACACTCACTGGGTAGAAAATCATCGAAGGATTTTTTTAACAACAGCAACAAACTCGCATGGATATTCTTCAGCCCTTCATTCCTCCATCACCCCATGAAATTTTTTATTTATGTATAATTGGAAGAACTGCATAACCTATGAAAAATAAACTTGCTAAGGGCAGGTTTGATTGCTTCTCAGGGGTCTAAGTAGTCTAGCACCCTTGCAATCCTAGTTTGACGTACTATTCTCCATGTGATAGCCGTTGCCTCTATATGGAATCTAATAATCACTGGCACTGAATCAGGAAACTAAAATGAACAAGGTAACACTCTACTTATATGATCATTAATAGATTCTATCAGGACTATAGGGTTTGGCACAGTTTCACAGATGTTGTTTTAATACCCCGAAAGACATGAAACCATTTTAATTAGCCATTAGGGGGACCACACCATGTTTCATGATCATAGCTTGATTATTGCTACATGATGAAATTTAGCATTTATTAAAAATTACATTTTTCCTAAAATTCTGTGCACTTTATTTATTCATTCATTCTATCAGTCAAAAAATCATTAATTACCTTGTGTTAATGAAATAGTTTGAATTAGTTTGCTAGGGCTGCCATAACAAAGTATCATAGACTGCGAAACACAAACACCAGGCATTTATTTTCTTACAGTTCTGGAGGCTAGAAGTCAAAATTCAAGATGTCAACAGGATTGGTTTCTTTTGAGGCTTCTCTCCTTGACTTGTAGATAGCCATCATCTCCCTGTGTCTTTATAGTAAGTCCCCTACATATGAACAAGTTCTGTTCTGAGAGCACGTTCGTTAGTCCAGTTTCTTCATAAGTCCAAAAATGTTAGCCTAGGTATCCAACCAACACAATAGGCTATATAGTACTGTACTGTAATAGGTTTATAATAATTTTCACACACATAATACATAAAAACCAAACAAAAAATAAAGAAAATATCTTTAATCTTATAGTACAGTACCTTGAAAAGTACAGCAGTACACAAAAACAGCCGGCATACAGGGGCTGGCATCGAGTGAACAGGAAAGAAGAGTTACAGACTGGAGGAGGGAGAGGGAAGTGGGAGATGGTAGAGCTGAAGGATCGTCAGCAACAGGAGACAGAGGGCAGGCTGCAGTGTCACTCATGCCTGACGTTGATGGCACAGGTGCTGGTTCCTTGCTGGATTCAGTTCTACCTACCCTCTTGAAAAAATAATCCAGTGATGTCTGGGTAGTAGCTCTTTTTTTCTCATCATAGATGACGTGGTAGCACCAGACTGCATTCTGAACAGTTACTGCAACCTTCGTGTACCGTTCTATGTTCAGGTCCTGTGCCTCCAAAACTAACAGTGCCTCCTCAGATAAAGAAAATCCCCTTGCCACTTCCTGCATCCTGAGTCTCTTTGGTTCTTCAGTTACTTCTTCCTCTTGTCTCTCTTCGTCCTTTCTCTGGGCCTCCAATTCCATCAGGTCTTCATTAGTAAGCTCCTCATGTTGCACAGCAAGGAGTTCAGTGAAGTCATCCTCTTGCAGATCTAGTTCCGGCTTCTCACTGAGGGTCATTAAGTTGCTGAAGACCACGTTCGCGTTTTTGAAAGTTTGCAACTTGCAGGTTCACATGTAGGGGACTTACTGTACATGTTTTTCCTTCTGTACATGTTTGTATCCAAATTTCCTCTTCTTAAAAGGACACCAGTCATACTGAATTAAGGCCCACCCTAATGACCTCACTTTAACTTAATTGTCTCTTTAAAGGTCCTATCTTCACATATAGCCACGTTCAGAGGTACTGGGGTTAGGACTTCAGCATGTGAATTTGGGGCACAAATCAGCTTATGACAGTACCTCACCTGTATTTGGCACTGGACTGTCTATTAATAGTCAAATATTTACTTTGAATAATATTACATATTATTAATATGTAATATTAAATGTAAAAAATATTTAATAATAGCCAGGGTCTATTCCAGATGCTGGGAATGTAGTAAAGTCGGAAACAGAAATAATATTCTCGTGGGCAGTATATAGAAGCTAAATGAATCAGTGCTACTCAGAATTCACTGTTTCTTTTTATATTAAATTCCAAAGGCATGTAAATCAATGTGCAAAAATTTTGTGAGAATTTATAAGCAAATCAAAGTTTGGTTCTAATTAGGAATAGCTATCCATGACCTGCTGGAACCTTCTCAATTTCTTATTGTTTGCTGGGAGTACAAACTATAATGAAGTTGGCTTTGAGTCAATGTAAAAGAATATTGAAGATTAAGAAGGATTCCTTGATTTGGCTATTGTACAACTATAAGGAGTGTGGTATTTGGCAGAACTTAAAAATCTAAACTCCAGTTTTGTTAAAATTGTATTTCCTTAAAATATGTATTTTGTTACTGGTGACAGATTTGAAATATCTACCGCAAATCTGCTATTGTCACAGAGCAAACATTTCTGGTTTTTTGTTTTTTGCTTTTTTATGCGTATAAATCATTTATATATTTAATATAAAGTGCTAATGAAATGTATGAATTTCAAGTAGAAGCTGAGATTTTTGTGCATGTGTCTATATTTGTATAACTCAATTTCAATTTTTTATCATGAGCTCTTATGTCCCCTCAGTGTTGACAAAATTGAGAAGTTGTGTATAAATGAAAATACCAGGGATTCACTAGTTATTTTCATTGAAGAATTGAGTCCTATTCAAGGGTTACCTTTCCTTCTCAGGATTCTCTACCTTCTAATCTGTCTAGCCTTGGCTCTAAATTCCCTTATGCACTTATTCAGTTGTCACACTATATTACTAGGGCAGAAACAGCCCTCTTTTAAGCTTCATCTGGCCAAGACCTATACTGACACTGGCTGCTGGTATCCTAGTACCATCTGTTTCTGAGCAGGAAGGATGTTTGATGCTCAGGCCAGCAGTGACTGAACAGGCTACAAGCACCCATCATGCTCCTGATCAGCCCTCTGACACTGATGGGCAGATCAGGCCAACATTTTGATGTGGCCCCTCCTCCCCTTTGTTGGGTAGCCTTCTTTCTGGTAGTCATTTACAGCTCATCACTTTGCCTAACTGGGAACTCCCCCAATTTTTGGGTTCTTTTCTCTTTCCAGGAATTCTATTTCCCTTCTTCATCACTGGTTTTCTGTTCATATAGCTTGGGAATGGCAGATGATGGTTGGCTGAAGGGAGGCAGCTGGTTTTTTAGTAAGATCTGTGTGGCTCCCACTTGTTTGAAGCTTTCTTTAGAAAGTGGAATATTGACCCTTTTCTGTCCCCAGCATTTGTTTCAATTTCCAGAGAAACAGGAAATCTTAGGTTCTTGGACATTTCATCTGTTATTGAATTTCCTTTACAGAGGCATCATTTGACATCTTAGAAATATATCAGAGTTGGTAGATTTGTATCTAATCTGGAACAACTGTTCTATCAGTAGAAACACGTTCTGTTGATCAGGGTGAGAGGCTTAAGTAATTTGAGGTTTAAATTCTTGATCATGTCCTGGATATGCAATATGATTTAAATAAGTAAGTCAATCTACTGACCTATGATCTTGTAATTCTTTAGGTATTTATTGACAGAGGATGAATTGGAATGAAAATTAGAAATGATGGATTGTGAAATCATTGAAAAGGGAGCATCTTCATTAAATTTGAAAGATGTATTTCTTTATTACCGAGGGAAAAATTTCTTTAACTGGTCAGAGTATGCTTTTATCTTATTTTGGTCAGCATACCAAGCCTTTCCTTTGCCAGAAAAATGGCGTAGCTTGTTTTCCAGATACTAGTTTTAAGTCAATAAAATTATAGTCTAATAACATTTATCCTAAGAATGTCATAGATCTTCACTGCACAAAGGAATTCATATTCCCACTGTGTTATGAGGAGGGCAAAAATAATTTAGCTGGAAAAGCACAGTCTAAGAATTTATTGCAAATTGAAAGTAAATCTACTTTATAACCATCACAGAGATAGTTAGAAATGCTACTTGCTTAGGTATCTGATGCAAGCACTGGTTTATAAGAGAAATGAAAATACATAGCTGAAAAAACTCAACCATTCTTTTTCTGCCTTTTGATCTTATTCTGTGTAGAGGGACTAAAATATAAATGACTCTACCCCCAATATGCACTGTAAATATAAATGAATTAGCCAATTTAAATGCTTGCTCCTAAAAAGGCACTGAAATTACTAACTACTTAATATAATGCCATAGTTAAAAACACATAGCTTATTTTTATCATTGCTTTTTAGAAAGCATCTAATTACAGTAGTAGGGCTTAAATCACCACTATTATTTGTTCCCTAATAAATTTCCTGACCAACTCATATACCTCTTTGGATTTCATTAGTTAAGATCACTTTAAAGGTCTCCCCTGGTGATTCTCTTTTTGTTGTTGATAAACTTGTTTTGAATAGAGCATCCTTACTAGACCATGACAAAAATGGCTTCAGGAATTAGGCTATTTGTGGCTCCATCATTAAAAATTCTATGACTGTGGACAAGGCACAATTTATCTGAGGCTTAGTTTCCCTATCTGCAAACTGAGAAGACTAAAACTACTTACGAGGTTATTGTGAGGCTCAAATATAATGTATGTGCGTCGGGATGCACCCTGCAGGCCTGCAAGCCCTGTACTTGCCCAGCCTCGAGAAAAAGCCCGGAGTCAGAGATAGAGACATCAGTGGTTTAATAGATGGGAGATCTTACAGGTCTGAAGCAAAAGGGTCCTGGAGTGACACCCACTGTGGATGGCAGAATGCAGGCAGGACAAGGCGTTCCTTGGTCCCAGGGGAATAAGGAGACTACCAGTTAAGGATGCATTGACCTCAGATTGGCTCATGGTTACCAGGGAAACCAGCAGTGGGGCAGTCCCTCTTAACCCTTCAGGCTAAGTACCTTCGAGGGGCTGAGGTCTTCCCTTTGATGAAGCTTGTAGGGGGAGTCACTCTGATCTAAAGTTTAGAACAATCACTAGCTGGGCCGGGGGCAAGTATGTAGGCATTTACAGATTAGGCTCTGTGGTTAAGATCGAAGATCAGTCACGGGAGTGGGCGTAGGTGAAGCAGGGACTGGTGGAGCTGGGGATGTACGAAGAGCAAACAAACAGCCATCTTGAGTGGCCTGACTACAACGTGACGGTCCATTTTTAATCACAAAGCACTCTGCAAGTGGTTGCTTTTCTTAACATAAGTTCAGTACCTTTAAGGAGCATGGAGTTTCCTCTCACCTATCCTCAGAAGATCTGTCTTAAAGCTATGACACATCAAAAGGCATTCCTGAACCAGACCTTGCCATCTGTGTGACATTTGGTGTGGTTTTTGGTCTCTAGGCTGGTTCTTTCCACACTTAAGCCAATGTACTTTACCATTTGTCTGCAATGGGAAAATGAAATGGTAGTGCTCAGTTATATCTTGAATCCCATAAATGTAGGTAGTTAAGTTGAATGCCTGTGACTCAAAAGCTTTAGGTTTCAATTTTTTTCTTTTTAATCTCAGTAATTGCCCATTATTATACTTATTAATTGATGAGTTAATGAAAGAGGAAAAACCACATTTCAGCTCTATAAAAATCAGTCTTTTTGTTTATAGTGATGAATGGAATATTTATAAATGGAATACTTCCTGCCATATCAATAAACAGAGGATGTCACTGTCATCAAGGTTTGCAGCCCTGGCTGAAAAGAATCCCTGCCATCAGACTGTGAGTCACTCCCTGAGGTGAGCTCTGAGGACACTAGGATGTGAAAATGCAGGCCTCAGATAGCTAAGGTACATATCAAAGGAACGATTTCAGTGAGCCCAAAGCGTGCATCTTCCCATACATAGAAAAGCATAAATTCCTTCACTTGAGATATCTGATTTCCTTTAATTAACAATAATCTCTTGACATTCCTGACTACCTGTCCTTTGTTGCAAAACCCCTATATATCCTGGCTCCTCCCCTCGCCTCCTTGGAGCAGTTTCTCAGAGCTATCTGAGATGCTGCCTCCCAGGCTGCAGTCCTGATTTTGCCCCAAATAAAACTTAACTCACAAGTCTCACATTGTACATATATTTTTTTAAGTCAACAATAGTCACATTTTAAATAAATTGAGTATGCTATTTTATCTTTTGCCTGTAAAATTGATTTTTAAAAATGGTAGATTGCCATATTCATTTCAAACTACCAAATGAAATGTTTATGATCAGAGAAAATAAAAATAGTAAGGGAATAATCTTTTAGACAAGAAGTTAGAGGGAAGAAATTTTCCAAATACATATCAAGCTTTTCACTATTAACTCTGAAAATATTTGAAATTGTAAGGAAATAGAATTCAGATATTCAAGTTAAGTTCACAAATTTATTTTTTTGACTTTATTTTTTAAAGCATTACTTTCATTTTTAATGAAAATACCATATTCTTAAAAGTTTGCTATCATCAAATACTAACAAAAGGTGTTAATTAAGAAGTTGTTTCCTGTGGCAGTGCAACACGTATATAAAGAAATAAATTCCCTTAATGTTCCCTCACTTTTGACTGTGTGACATTAGTTTTAGGACTTAAAAGAGCAAGGAAATTTTGAATAAACAAAAATATTATTTGGCATCTCCGGTAGAAAACTGCGTTATTTAGAGCACAGCCCTCTGGGTTTTCTGAATCGAATTCTGTGGGAGATCTGAACCTTTTGTTGACTTTATGCTATTTTAGAATTCTGTAAGTTGCAGATAAATGATAGTATTGCAAATACTTATCATTTATAAACATACAAATAAATTCCGTCAGATGGAGTTTATAATATATTTCCTTCCCCTCCTGGAAGAAGCCAGTTTCGCGTCCATTTATAGATTCATTCTAGTTACCCTGATCTATACATGTGTCTGTTCTTCGGATTCCCCTTTGAACTGGTTTTAACATCTGCTACATTCCCTCATTAATAATGAGTTGACAAAATCTATTTAATGTATGTTCATATTTGTGTGACAGCCATGATTTTACCTTTATTTGAAAGTTTCCCCCTTACACAGAATACAAAAGTAATTCAGTGCAAGTCATATTAACAGGCATGTAGTAATTCATCACCGCATACCCCTCTTGGGAATTTATTTTGTAGAAAATTTTTAAAAATTGAATTAAACTTTTATTCAGTATCCTTGGTGATTTTATGTTCTTCCATCGTCACCTTGATAGCCAATGAACAGCGAGCTCCCAGTTATGAAATATATTTTAAAGACAGCTTTGGCTGTAAGACAATACTTTCTTATATCAAGCCAAAATCTTCATACAATTTCTAACTATTGGTTCTAATTCTATTTGTTATGCCATACAGAATAAATATAATCCCATTGCTATATAACTGTCCTTCAAATATAGAAAATAGTTATGTTCACTGTTAGCCATTTTTCCCCTCCCAGGAAAAATCTGTCTTTAGCCTTCCTGAGACACATTCTGAGATGGATTAAAATCCCTTCATTATCTCAGACATTGGGATATGACACTACTTCATATTGTGATTCTATGAATATACATTATCATTCTGTGAATATACATTAAAAATTCATTAGCACTTTTGGCAACAACATCACTATGTTTTTTCATATTGAGACAAAACCATAATATGTGCTTCTGCCCATCCATATTTTCTGTACACAACATTTAAAAATTTTTGTTTGTAGGGCTTATATTTACTACTATTCAAGTTCACCATATTAAACTTAGCCCATTATTTCAATCTCTTGAGAACATTTTAGATCATTACTGTTTTTTTTTTTTTAATTTAGTCACTCTTCCAACTTTTTTTGATGTCTTGCGCTGCCATGAGGGACAACAAAGATAAGAACGTAGCTGATCTCTGTTTTTGAAGTTTGAGGGAGGCAGACATTTAAAAATGAATTATTAGAAACTAGACTCTTAAATGCTCAAACAGAGCAGTGTTGCCTTATGAGCATAAGAATGGCATCATTATTCTTTCTGGGTAATGAAGATGGCTGTTGGATTTTCCTACCAGGTTTGTACAGATTATAACGCTTCATGTTCAAGTTTAAGAGTAAATATATTTTTGAGGGACCAACCATTATACATTTAGGGCTCTTCAAGTTTAGACTTGAATGAAACTAAGAAAATTGAATAAAATTTCCTAAAAATGTTGATATTTCAGGAGTTATTTAACTATTTAATTATTTAACTAGAATAAGGGAAAGAGTTGCTTCAATAAAATGCAGCTTAATTGTCAATTTATTTGAAACAACGTCAAAATATGCTAATATGACTTGGCATTTAAATACTGGAATCCTAGCCTCTTTTACTTCACTTTCCCCTTTGTAGGCCACCATTAAAACAATCCAGTTTGAGGTAAATAGAGAAGTTGACTTGAATAAGACCTCACTTGGTACGGACCCAATTTATTGTTTTTCATTTGGATTAACAACCCAAAGCATAGGCTCTGAGGAAGTGTGTAACACTTCCTAAGTGTGAGCATGGTGGTAACACTGCAGAAATTGTTACACTCTTTTCCTAACCTAAAAAAGATAATTTGAAAAAAATATTGGTACTTTACTGTCCTGTAGTATAAATCTAAGTTTATTCATGCTACTTGGCTTTGAGCATAGTTAATTTTACCAATTTTCTATTTATTTTCTTGTACTGGAGAGTGCACTTAATGTTACTCTCCTCTATAGTCTTATATTTTATATCTTATATTTAGTGTTTGTATCATTTTCCTAAGATTTGCATCCCACCTCCCAAAGTACTAATTAAAGCACTTAGAGATTGTTAAATATTTTCTTAACTCATGTGTCTTAGCTCAGGCGGCCATAACAAAATACCATAGACTGGGTGGCTTAAGCAAAAGAAATTTATTTTCTCACAGTTTCAGAGACGGAAAGTCCAGCAGCAGGCTGTCAAACATAGTCAGGTTCTGGTGAGAGCTCTCTTCCGGGCTTGCAGACTGCCACATTCTGGCTGCATCCTCACATGGGCTTTTTTTGGTGCACATGCATGGAGAGGGAGAGAGCTTTCTCTGTTCCTCTTCTTATAAGGCCACCGACCCTACCAGATTAGGACTCCACTCTTATGACTTCATCTAACGTTGATGACTTCCTGAAAGCCCTGTTTCCAAATATAGTCATATTGGTGGTGAGGGCTTCAACACTCATGGCATCACAGGTTGAGAGTATGCACACATGGAGCTCTGCTCATTATCTCAACAACAATTTAACACTTTTATGTCAGGATTTTCCAGGACTTCTAATAATTTTCTATGTGACAATAAACAATAGTTACCATTTCTGCTGCTGGTGTACTGCAGCCTAGTATAGTGAAACAGATGAGTGTAGGATTAAGGGAATTTGGTTAGAATCCTGGCTCTGGCACTTGTAAGCCAAGTGCCCTTAGCTAAAGTGGAAGGTTACATGAGTTAATATAAGTTCAGGGCTTTAGACAGTGCCTGGTACATAGTAAATATTCTACAGGTGTGAGCTTTGATTATCATCTGTATCAGACTCATCAACCTCTGTAGGCAAATCTTCCTTATTTCTCTCTCATTTCTTATTTGACTTGAATAAGAACTTCTTTGGTACTCTAGTTGCTCACTTTTGGAGGCTGCGTAGTTTGTCTCTGTCACTTTCAGGGTACGTTGTCCCAGAACTGAACAGGCCATAGTATATTTCACAAAACAGCTAAAAATTCAGAACTGTTCAACCACAAAACAACAACAGTTCATGGGGGAAAAAGTTATCCAGGTGATTTTTCTGGATTTTATTTAATTTTCCTAAAAAGTCTTATCACTGAAATGCAATAGAAACAGTAGTTTTTGAAATTGACTTTTGGGACCAAATCTTATCACTCATTTTTTGTATTTAAAATTTTATTTTAATGAGAAACTTGTGGTATCACATAGGTGGAAGTTTTAAGAAAATTCTATCAATTGATTAAAATATTCACTAAATGCTATATGTCTGGACATAGTGATATTCAATACATGAGTGTTGAAGTATATTATTTCTTTGGACTCATTAGAATGTAAGCTCCATAAGAATGGCAATTTGTCTGCATTCTTAACTGCTATATTTTCACTGTCACAGTGCCTGGAACATACTATGACTTCAATAAATAACTATTGAATGATTGAATGGCCAATAGTTCGTTGTAACTACCATGTATGTGCCCAAGCCTATGACATGTTCTGGAGACATAAAGAGTACATAATCTCTGCCCATGGGGGCACAGTTCAATGGAAAAGAAAAATGTGAAAAGTAAACAGGCACAATTCTTGTCACATAAGTTGTGACATAGCAGAGGTATGAACTAAGTGCAGCAAGACCACAATAGAAGACTTCTGCTGAGAGCTGTTAGAGAAAGTCAGATAAAGAGTCAAAGAAGAGGTGATGGTCTAGTAGAGTGTTGAAAAATGTGTGAAATATTACCAGTGTGTAGGGGTATGGGTATCTCTTGAATGGAGAATAATTCAGTGTAAAAAAGAAAAAATAATAAATCTTGGAAATGGAAAGCTAGTAATTGCTGAGGAGCTTCATGTACCATAATGAAGAGCTTGAACTTTATCTCACTAGTAAGACATTGAAAGATTTAAACAAGATGCTTTTAGAAAGCTCACTAGCTGTAGAGTAGACAACACCTTGGAATATATGAGTCCTGAAAGTGTGTAACTTCCCAAAAGTGTAATGGAATATTCTAATCCTCAAATCATATAGGTTTCATCGGGGCAGTCAGAGTAGGGATGGAAGTGAGGGGTATTTTGCTATTGTAGAAGGATTCAGATGGTAGAATGAGTAGGACTGAACAAGGCCACTGAAACATAAGGAAGGCTGTTGAGTGATTCTGAGATTTCTGATTTAGGCAACTGAGTGTATGGAGGTGTCAACAACCACAAATGAAAACTAAACCCAAGAGGGCAAATTTAGTGTGGAAGTTGGATGGTAACAAGGTTGGTTTTGCTGAGTTAAAGTACTGGTGGAAAATCTTGGATATAAGATTGGGGTTCAGAAGGGAGAAAAAGCTCAAATTTTCAAAAAATATAGGTAACTGGTGAAGGCATGTGTTTTGAAAAGAATGTCCATGGAAAGCGGGAAGGGCTTAGAGGCAAAGATGAAACCCTGTGGAAAACCAACAGTTACTTTTTCTAAATGTGGTGAGTAAATAGGAGAATCTGAAGAGAGACTAAAGAGGAAGGAACAGGAGCAGATGGTATGGTGAGAGAAAGGATGCAAGACTAACAAAAGATCAAAGGCATTGGAGAAATCAAGTGAGATGAGGATAACACTGTCTATTGCATTGTGCTTGTAGAGGGGCCCTGGGACTCAGGCAAGAAGAGCGTCATAAGGGTGGGAGCCAACCACCATGGCCTGACTGGGCATGAGGATGTGCAGGCAGAAAGGCTACCCCTTTAAGAAGTTTGGTTGTGACTGGAAGACAAGGAGAGAC
Source organism: Hippopotamus amphibius kiboko (assembly GCF_030028045.1). Classification (NCBI taxonomy): domain Eukaryota; kingdom Metazoa; phylum Chordata; class Mammalia; order Artiodactyla; family Hippopotamidae; genus Hippopotamus; species Hippopotamus amphibius. The sequence continues at coordinate 100,122,775 of NC_080196.1, forward strand.
AGGGCTTTGGTAATGATCTCTGAGCCATTGGATCCAGTCTTTCTGAAAGATGAGTCTTAATTCTGGATGAGTTAGTAATAGAAATGAATGAATTCCCTCTTTTGATTTTAACCTGAGCTGAGCATAGGGACTACTCACTGAGAAGAACAGGGATTTGTAGAGATGAAAGGGAAGAAAAACAGAGGCAAGAATAAGGATGGCATATTTATTTTTTATTTTTTATCTTTTTTATTTTTTTGGGGATACACCAAGTTCAGGATGGCATATTTAGGGGCAAGAAGAGAAGTAACAGTGATCCATGTGGAATCTATTTGGAGACTGGGATAGGTCTAGATGATAGAATCTCTTGAAAAAAGGCAACTCTGCAGGGACAGGATATTTGTCTGTTTCATTAACTCAAGAATAGACAGTCAACAAATACTCGTGGAATGAACAAATATGGGATCTTGGGTGTTTGGGTGTGGTGATTGGGGGCAGAAGTGTGGTGATGAGGACTTCCCGGGTGGTGCAGTGGTTGAGAACCCACCTGCCCACTTTAGAGCCCATGAGCCACAACTGTTGAGCCCATGTGCTGCAGCTGCTAAAGCCCATGCACCTAGAGCCTGTGCTCTGCAACAAGAGAAGCCATGGCAATGAGGAGCCGGCGCACAACAACAAAGAGTAGCTCCCACTCACCGCAACTAAAAAGAAAGCCCACACACAGCAAAAAAAGACCCAACACAGCCAATTAAATAAATAAATAAATAAACAAATAAATAAATAAATAAATGAAAAAACAAAAAAGAGTCCACCTGCCAATGCAGGAGACATGGGTTCAAGCCCTGCTCCAGGAAGATCCCACATGCCACAGGGCAACTAAGCCCCTGTGCCACAACTACTGAGCCTGCACCCTAGAGCCTGCGAGCCATGACTACTGAGCCCATGTGCTGCAACTACTGAAGCCCATGCACCTAGAGCCCATGCTCTAAAACAAGAGAAGCCACCGCAATGAGAAGCCTGTGCGGCACAGCAAAGAGTAACCCCTACTCACTGCAACTAAAGAAAGCCCATATGCAGCAACAAAGACCCAACGCAGCCAAAAGAAATAAAATAAAATAAAAATAAATAAATAAATAAATATTAACAAAAAAAGAAGTATGGTGGTGAAAGTTTTAGTTTCAGAAATGCTGAACTTGAGATCACTATCTGATACCCCAATGAAAACACCTACTAGGCAGGTAGAAAACTGTGGCTGAATCTTAAGAAGTTACACATGGAGAAGAAAGATGAATCCACATGTAGAGGAGAACTTCCTGGGATAGAAGTTGGGTTGCCAGATTTACCAAATAAAAATATAAGATACTATTAAATTTGAATTTCAGATACACAACAAATAATTTTTAGCAAAAGTATGTCCCATGCAATATTTGGCAGCCCTGGAGAGAAAATATAAAAAGAGAAGAAGGTACAGATCACCTACATTTATAAGCTTATCCTGCAGTTCATAGGGAACTCTCCTATATCAATTCCTGAAAGTTCATAACACAGAGAACAAAATGAAGGTGACAAGAGTATTGAGACAATCATTCTCTAAAAGTCTATTTTGAAATAAGAGGATAAAAAAGTACAATTGATCTTTGTCATGTTTAGAGGAAATGGATTCTTTCACCGTTTTTGGAAACAACAAAAGTGCTTCAACAGCTTTGCCACTTTTAGCAGGAGAAATTCTGTTCTAGGGAAGATTTGGGCAAAGACTGGTCAATTATTTAATTTTAAGAAGCATTGTCTCTTGCTAAACCCTTTGTCTTCTGTCTTGATCAAAACTTGCTGTCTTGGTCAAGCCATAAATCATACACCGTGTATAAATAGAACAAGTAATAGAAGAAGATCCTTTGGTTACCTAAAATATTTATGCTGACTGAATATCTCATGAAAGAAGGAATATAACTGTACAACTGCAACATCTACTGTTAGGACTGAACATGTACCTAGAAGTTAACATAATTTTCACTTGCCTGGTACAAGCATTTGATATGCATGTCATGACTTATTTTGCATTTATCTATTACTGAGCAGGACATAATTTGTATGTAGAGCAGGGAGGTTTTTTTTCCAACCAATTAATTTTTTTTCTCCTTTTTTTTTTTTTTGGTTTTTATTTCCATTTATTTTGTTGTTTGATTTCATTTGTCAGCATAATTTTCAGCTTATGTATAGTGTATATATATATATATATTTTTAATTAGTTAATTTATTGGTTGTGTTGGGTCTTCTTTGCTGCGCGCAGCCTTTCTCTAGTTGTGGCGAGTAGGGCCTACTCTTTGGTGCGGTGCGCTGGCTTCTCATTGTGGTGGTTTCTCTTGCTGCAGAGCACAGGCTCTAGGCGCATGGGCTTCAGTAGTTGTGGCATGTGGGCTCAGTAGTTGTGGCTCGCAGGCTCTGGAGCACAGGCTCAGTAGTTGTGGCACACAGGCTCAATTGCTCCACAGCATGTGGGATCCTCCATGACCAGGGCTCGAACCTGTGTCCCCTGCCCTGGCAGGGGGATTCCCAACCACTGCGCAACCAGGGAAGCCCCTGTATATGTTTTTAAGAGGTGTATCTAATATATCATTTTTTTAAGTAGTCGTAAATGATACTGTGTTTTTAACATTGATTTCCACAAAGTCATTGTTAGTACATAGAAACGAGATTGATTTTTGTGGTGATAGTGTATCTGGTAACTTTGATGAATTTACTTATTAGTTCCAGGAGTTTGTTGTTGGTGTGTGTGTGTGTGTGTGTGTGTGTGCGCGCGTGTGTGTGTGTGTTTGGTAGATTCCTTGGGATTTTCTATGTAGACAATCATGTCATCTGCAAATAGGGACAGTATATCTCCTCCCTCTAACATGTGTACTTTACGTCTTATTCTTGCCCTGCTGGAACTGCTAGAGCTTCTGGTGAGAGCAGCCTTGCACGTTTAACCCTGTTTTCTGTGCCTGGTACACAGGTTTCTTTTCTCCTTTTATCTGAATTGCTTTTAAAAATTATTTAAACTGTTTTATGTAATTTCACAGAGACATACTTTTACATAAATACACAGTTGTAACTGTAATAGACTGTATTTTTGATGTTTGACTTGCCAACTTTCAATCCCCCCTCCTTTTTTTCCTTTGCCAGACATCTGTGCAATCCGATAAAAAAGCCCAGAGCCTTCCTTCCCTTGGTGCTGGCGGAGATTTCAAACCCGGCTAGTTCCTGGTGGGTACCCTATCCTAGCTCCACCCAATAACCACCGCAAAAACATAAACCACCATCTTCCTTTGCTTATGTTTCCCTCCTGGTGGAACCTGAGCCCTCCCTGGGGAATCCTTTTATTGTTTGTTATGTGAATAATAAACTATTTCATATGCATGGGCGCCTATGTGTCATTTGTCCAGACATCTACAGAGTTTTGCAGAGGGTGGGAAGGGGGAAGAAGTGCTGCTCAGCCTGCAGCAGGGGGTGCCAGGTGCCGAAATAAAATCATGATCATACACATCTCTTTTCTTAGTACAGTTATTTTGTGTGGTTTTGTACCTCCCTCTCACTCTCCCCCTTCCCATATCAGCAGCCTCCACATAAGGTACCTACCATCTTGACTTCAGACACCATGAATTAGTTTTGGCAATTTAAAATTATATGTACATGGAATAATACAGTATATATTCTTGCTGATGTTATTCAACATTTTGTGAGCTTTATTAATGGTATTGCTTTTATTTATTTTTTAAGAACAAATATTATTGTATGGCAAGATTTTATTTCTTTAAAGAAATATTTTTTGTTGCATTGGGTCTCCGTTGCTGCACCTGGGCTTTCTCTAGTTGTGGTGAGTGGGGGCTACTCTTCGTTGCAGGTCACGGGCTTCTTATTGTGGTGGCTTCTCTTGCTGTGGAGCATGGGCTTCGTTGGGATCTTCCTGGACCAAGGATCAAACCTGTATCCCTTGCATTGGCAGGCAGATTCCTTAACACTGTGCCACCAGGGAAGTCCCAGTAGTATTGCATGTAGAATAGTTAGTTGACTTTCATTGCTCCATAGTATCCCAATGAATATCCCACAATTTATCCAATGTTTGTCTGTTATGACTAGTGCTTCTACCAACATTCTTATCCACATATTTTTGTGCACATTTCTTTAGGATATTTACCTAGGTGTGGAATTACTGGATTGTTGGATATGTGTACTGTTTGTAATAGATATGGACAAATAGTACTTTTTTTTATTGGCATATAATTGCTTTACACTCTTGTACCAGTTTTGGAGGTACACCAAGGTCAGTCATCTGTATTTATACACATATCCCCGCATTCCCTCCCTCCCTCGACTCCACCCCCCCTCCCCATCCCAGTCCTCTAAGACATCATCCATCCTCGAGTTGAACTCCCTTTGTTTTACAACAACTTCCCACTGGCTATCTATTTTACAGTTGGTAATATATATATGTCTATGCTACTCTCTCACGTCATCTCAGCTTCCCCTTCACCCCCTGCCCTCCCAAACCTCGAGTTCTCCAGTCCATTCTCTGCATCTGCATCCTTATTCTTGTCTTGTCACTGAGTTCATCAGTACCATTTTTAGATTCCGTATATATGAGTTAGCATACAATATTTGTCTTTCTCTTTCTGACTTACTTCACTCTGTATGACAGACTCTGGGTCTATCCACCTCATTACATATAGCTCCATCTCATCCCTTTTTAGAGCTGAGTAATATTCCATTGTATATATATGCCACATCTTCTTTATCCATTCATTTGTTGATGGGCATTTAGGTTGCTTCCATGTCCTGGCTATTGTAAATAGTGCTACATCGAACATTATGGTACATGTTTCTTTTGGGATTATGGTTTCTCTGGATATATGCCCAGGAGTGGGATTACTGGATCATATGGTAGTTCTATTTTTAGATTTTTAAGGAACCTCCAAACTGTTTTCCATAGTGGCTGTACCAGCTTACATTCCCACCAACAGTGCAGGAGAGTTCCCTTTTCTCCACACCCTCTCCAACATTTGTTGTTTCCAGATTTTGTGATGATGGCCATTCTGATCCGTGTGAGGTGATACCTCATTATGGCTTTGACTTGCATTTCTCTGATAATTAGTGATGTTGAACATCTTTTCATGTGTTTGTTGGCCATCTGTATGTCTTCTTTGGAGAAATGTCTATGTAGGTCTTCTGCCCATTTGTGGATTGGGTTATTTGCTTTTTTGGTATGAAGCTGCATGAGCTGCTTGTATATTTTGGAGGTTAATCCTTTGTCCGTTGTTTCATTGGCAAGTATTTTTTCCCATTCTGAGGGTTGACTTCTTGTCTTGTTTATGGTTTCTTTCACTGTGCAAAAGCTTTTAAGTTTCATGAGGTCCCATTTGTTTGTTCTTGATTTTATTTCCATGATTCTAGGAGGTGGGTCAAAAAGGATGTTGCTTTGATGTATGTCATAGAGGGTTCTGCCTATGTTTTCCTCTAGGAGTTTTATAGTGTCTGGCCTTACATGTAGGTCTTGAATCCATTTGGAGTTTATTTTTGTGTATGGTGTTAGGAAGTGTTCTAGTTTCATTCTTTTACATGTTGCTGTCCAATTTTCCCAGCACCACTTATTGAAGAGGCTGTCTTTTTTCCACTGTATACTCGTGCCTCCTTTGTCAAAGATAAGGTGCCCATATGTGTTTAGGCTTACCTCTGAGTTCTCTACTCGATTCCATTGATCTTCCTTTCTGTTTTTGTCCCAGTACCATACTGTCTTGATCACTGTGGCCTCGTAGTATAGTTTGAAGTCAGGAAGCCTAATTCCACCAACTCCATTTTTCCTTCTCAAGATTGTTTTGGCTATTTGGGGTCTTTTATGTTTCCATACAAATCATAAGATTTCTTGCTCTAGTTCTGTGAAAAATGCCATTGGTAATTTGATAGGGATTGCATTGAATCTGTAAATTGCTTTGGGTAGTACAGTCATTTTCACTGTTGATTCTTCCAATCCAAGAACATGGTATGTCCCTCCAACTGTTTGTGTCATCTTTGATTTCTTTCATCAATGTCTTAAAGTTTTCTGCATACAGATCTTTTGCCTCCTTAGGCAGGTTTATTCCTAGGTATTTTATTCTTTTTGTTGCAATGGTGAATGGGAGAGTTTCCTTAATTTCTCTTTCTGCTCTTCCGTTGTTAGTGTATAGGAATGCAAGAGATTTCTGTGCATTAATTTTGTATCCTGCTACTTTACTAAACTTATCAATGAGTGCTAGCAGTTTTCTGGTAGAGTCTTTAGGGTTTTCTATGTATAATATGTCATCCGCAAAGAGTGACAATTTGACTTCTTCTTTTCCAATTTGGATTCCTATTATTTCTTTTTCTTCTCTGATTGCTATGCCTAAAAATTCCAAAACTATGTTGAATAATAGTGGTGAGAGTGGACACCCTTGTCTTGTTCCTGTTCTAAGAGGGAATTCTTTCAGTTTTTCCCCATTTAGAGCTATGTTGGCTTTTGGTTTCTCGTATATGGCCTTTATTATGTTGAGGTAATTTCCTTCTATGCCCATTTTCTGGAGAGCTTTTATCATAAATGGATGTTGAATTTTGTCAAAAGCTTTTTCTGCATGTATTGAGATGATCATATGGTTTGATCCTTCAATTTGTTGATATGATGTATCACATTGATTGATTTGTGTATATTAAGGAATGCTTGCATTCCAGGGATAAACCCCACTTCATCATGGTGTGTGATTTTTTTAATGTGCTGTTGAATTCTGTTAGCTAGTATTTTCTTGAGGATTTTTGCATCTATATTCATCAGTGATACTGGTCTGTAGTTTTCTTTTTTTGTGACATCTTTGCCTCGTTTTAGTATCAGGGTGATGGTGGCCTTGTAGAATGGGTTTGGGAGTGTTCCTCCTTCTGCTATATTTTGGAAGAGTTTGAGAAGGATTGGTGTTAGCTCTTCTCTGAAGGTTTGATAGAATTCGCCTGTGAATCCATCTGGCCCTGGGCTTTTGTTTGTTGGGAGATTTTTAATCACAGTCTCAATTTCCGTACTTGTGATTGGTCTGTTCATAGTTTCTATTTCTTCCTGGTTCAGTCTTGGAAGATTGTATTTTTCTAAGAATTTATCCATTTCTTACAGGTTATCCAATTTATTGGCATATAGTTGCTTATAGTAGTCTCTCATGATCTTGTGTATTTCTGCGTTGTCAGTTGCTACTTCTCCTTTTTCATTTCTAATTCTATTGATTTGCATCTTCTCCCTTTTTTTCCTGATGAGTCTGGCTAATGGTTTATCAATTTTATTTATCTTCTCAACAAACCAGCTTTTAGTTTTATTGATCTTTGCTATTGTTTCCTTCATTTCTTTTTCATTTATTTCTGATCTGATCCTTATGATTTCTTTCCTTCTGCTCACTTTGGGGTTTTTTTGTTCTTTTTTTTCTAATTGTTTTAGGTGTAAGGTTAGGTTGTTGATTTGATATTTTTCTTGTTTCATAAGGTAGGACTGTATTGCTATAAACTTCCCTCTTAGAACTGCTTTTGCTGTGTCCCATAGGTTTTGGGTTGATGTGTTTTCATTGTCATTTGTTTCTAGATATTTTTTGATTTCCTCTTTGATTTCTTTAGTGATTCCTTGGTTGTTTAAGAGTGAATTTTTTAGCCTCCATGTGTTTTTATTTTTTGCAGTTTTTTTTTCTGTAATTGATATCTAGTCTATGGTGTTGTGGTCTGAAAAGATGATTAATATGATTTCAGTTTTCTTGAATATACTGAGACTTGATTTTTGACCCAAGATGTGATCTATCCTGGAAAATGTTCCGTGTGCACTTGAGAAGAAATTGTATTCTGTCGTTTTTGGATGAAATGTCCTATAAATATCAATTAAGTTGAGATGGTCTGATGTGTCATTTAAAGCTTGTGTGTCTTTATTTATTTTCTGTTTGGATGATCTGTCCATTGATGTAAGTGGGGTGCTCAAGTCTCCCACTATTATTGTGTTACTGTTGATTTCCCCTTTTATGGCTGTTAGCATTTGCCTTACGTATTGAGGTGCTCCTATGTTGGGTGCATAGATATTTACCATTGTGATGTGTTTTTCTTGGATGGATCCCTTGATCATTATGTAGTGACCTTCCTTGTCTCTTGTGATATTCTTTACTTTAAAGTCTAATTTGTCTGATATGAGTATTGCTACTCCAGCTTTCTTTTGACTTCCATTTGCATGGAATATCTTTTTCCATCCCTTCACTTTCAGTCTATATGTATCCCTTGGTCTGAAGTGGGTTTCTTGTAGGCAGCATGTAGAAGGGTCTTGTTTTTGTATGCATTCAGCCAGTCTGTGTCTTTTGGTTGGAGCATTTAATCCATTGACATTTAAGGTGATTATTGACATGTGTGTTCCGATTACCATTTTCTTAATTGTTTTGGGTTTGTATTTGTAGGTGTTTTCCTTTTCTTGTGTTTCCTACTTAGAGAAGTTCCTTTAGCACTTGTTGTAAGGCTGGTTTGGTGATGCTGAATTCTCTTAACTTTTGCTTGTCTGGAAAGCTTTTGTTTTCTCCCTCAAATCTGAATGAGATTCTTGCTGGGTAGAGTATTCTTGGCTGTAGGTTTCTCTCTTTCAGGACTTTCAGTATATCCTGCCTTTCCCTTCTGGCCTGCAGAGTTTCTGTAGAAAGGTCAGCTGTTAACCTTATGGGTTTTCCTTTATATGTTATTTGTTGCTTTTCTCTTGCTGTTTTTAATATTTTTTCTTTGTGTTTAATTGTTGTTAGTTTGATTAATATGTGCCTTGGTATATTTCTCCTTGGGTTTATTCTGTATGGGACTCTCTGTGCTTCTTGGACTTGGTGAATTATTTCCTTTCCCATATTGGGGAAGTTTTCCACTATAACCTCTTCAAATATTTTCTCAGACCCTTTCTTGTTTTCTTCTTCTTCTGGGATGCCTATAATTCGAATGTTGGTATGCTTAATGTTATCACTGAGGTCTCTGAGACTGTCTTCTATTCTTTTTATTCTTTTTTCTTTTTCCTGCTCTGTGGCAGTTATTTCCCCCATTCTATCTACCAACTCACTTATTTGTTCCTCTGCCTCAGTTATTCTGCTGGTTATAGCATCTAGAATATTTTTAATTTCAGTTATTTTGTTATCCATTGCTGTTTGTTTTTCTGAGTTCTTATGAACTGTTTCTTGTACTTTCTCTATTTTGTTATCGAGATTTTGTATCATTTTTACTTTCATTACTCTGAATTCTTTTTCAGGCATTTTTCCTATTTCCTCCTCATTTATTTGGTCTTGTGGGTTTTTTTCCTGCTCCTTTGCCTGCATGGTGTTTCTTTGTTTCCTTACAGTAGTCCAAACTTCTGAGGTTGTTTGTCCTGGCAACAGAGGGGTTTATAGAAGACTGTCCAAGCCCCAGACTAATGTCCGAGTGTTTGGTTAAACAAATACTAAGTCTAGGAAACTCATACATGTATAAGACACACAATTACTGAATCCATTAGGACATAAGGCTCTGGAAAGACCTGACAGAAGAACCCCAGTATGCTATCAGATATTCAAAGAGAACACCGACAGAAATTGAAAACCAACTCAGAACAAAGCAAAAAGAAAGAAAAAATAAACAAACAAATAACACCTTACACATATAAACACAAATCCAATGAGATACTGAAAGCTAAGATCAAATATAAAAAAGAGCTAGAGTACCACCAGACAGAATGGAGAGTCTCAGAATGAAATTAGAGAATTGTACTAAGAACTAAGATAAAGACAAAAAGCTAATATTAAATACCAAGACGGTGTGTCATCTGGAGAATAGAGCAAGGAGTCTGAGCAGATCGGTAGTGTCGCTTATAAGTATGTTAAGATAAAATAAACTAAAAATGGATGGAAGATGGGAACAGAAGAGTGTAGTGTGACTGGAAATATGCAAATAAAAAGAAGGGAATAGAAATGTATAAAAGATAGAGATGAAAGGAAGGTAGGATAGGTATATAGTCCGCACTACTGAAAACTTAGCTAGAAATAGAAGTATATAAAAAGGCAAAAAATAAAAATAGAATAAAAAATAGAATAAAAATTGTTATAAAACTTGTAGATCCCTTAGGACTAAGATTGTAATTAATAAAGAAAAAAAAAAAAACAGAACTGATCCCAGAACGGAGCAGTTCAATAGAATTGATACTAATATTACTGTTTCCTTAGAGTCTCAGCTGTAAGTGTCCTTCTATTTGCCTTGGGTTTTTTGTATTATTCTGTGACCAGCAGAGCTTCCTTTATTGTTCATCTGTAAGTGTTGGTGTGTGGGGAGGGAGAGGCTACAATAGTGGCTCCTTCCTCTGGGAGTGAGTGAGTAGTGGCACACTGTTGTTTCAGTTGGGCTTGGAGGTGCCTGTTGCAGAGGGATGCCGGTGGCTCAGGTGTAAACAGAAAGTCTCAGAGTTGGGCGTTTCTCTGGGTTTTTGTTTTTTTTTGTTTTTTGTTTTCTCAGCAGCCTCCCTGCTGCCAACTGTTCCAAGCCTGCTCTCGGCTGCTTGCCGGGGCTTTATGCTCACCCTGCTCAAGGGCCTGAGGGTACTTGTTATCCCTGAGTGCCTTAGATGGCCCACAGGGGTCCCTTCACTGCCCATTGCAGGCGCCGAAAGAGAGGGAGAGGCTATGCCCACGGCTCCCCTCCCCCTGCCCCCGCAGTGAGCCTGCAGCATCCAGCTGCCATCATGGCCGGGCAGCTCTCAGGGGCAGGCACTCCTCACTGTGGGCCTCTTCCCTCCTGTCCTCTCGGTCCATCACCTTACTGGCAACAATTTTTCTCACCCTGACCCAGCTCTCTGGTTCCCATGCTCCCGCTCCCAGACCCTCTGTTCAGCTGTGAATCGCCGTCTCAGTACGGGAACGCTGAGCTGTGATGCGGTCCTTCCGTGTGTTTCTCACTCCCTCCCGTCTGCCACAGCTCAGCTGCTTCACCCTCTTTGAGCCATCGTAGATGCCTCCCTACCAGTTATGTCAGGATCCTTGCGGTCCTTTCTGGTGTCCCAGGTCGTCTGCTGTTGTTCAGTTGGTTCTCCGTGGGAATTATTGCATCTTTTGGTGCATTCCCAATGCATCTGTGGAGAGGGATGCATTCCACGTCCCTTGATTTTGCCGCCATCTTTTCTCCTCTGGACAAATAGTTCTTTAAAAACGTTATACCAATGTATAGCTAGTGTGAGGTGTTATGTTATTTATTATTTATACTCCTAGCCAGAATCACCCTTTCTCATACGTTTAAGGACACAAATGAAGATTTTATATAATTCCAGTATCTTGAATTATTTTAGTGGTAAGATTCAAAGTTTAGATTTCCTTGTTATACAGGTAAAAGATATTAACTGATGGAAAGTCTTTGAGGTGCTGTAACAGTTTCTCAGATGCATTGTAATTATTTCTGTTTAGCATAGTTTTTAACAGAAGAGTTTTGATCTTGCCTTTAGTCTACAAATTGGAGTAGTTCCCAGTGAGAAGTTGAGAAGGGATTGATGTTTCAACTAATCCTCATATCTCTGAGAAAATGCATTTTGTGTGACATGTTGGCCCTTTAGGCAGACTTCTTTGCTTGTATATATTGAAATTCATTTATATTAGAAAATGTTCTCTTAGGCAAAAACCAGGGACATTTTCTTTTTCTTCTGCTGTAATGAATATCCAGTTTAGTCCAGGCATGTCATTTTCACCTCCTATTTGGGAACTTAGTTATGATGATCACTTATATATAAAGTTTTGAGACAGCATGTACAATTCTTCAACTTTAATGCCAATTGCTATGTCAGGCTGTTTATTCTTCTTGTGAAGTAGTAAGTGCTGACCATAAAGTCATGATGTTGGTAAAAAGCACAACCTCAATTATCACATGAATGCATCAGTTTAATCTAACCTATGACAAATAAATAAAATGATGATTTAATGATGACTCAATAACTCCGTGGATGATTCAATGGTCATTCAATTAAATGTGTTGGGAAAATTGGCAGGTGAGCTCTGAGGGAAGTATTTAATTTTTCTCTTATTTTTCTTTGTTCACACCCTATTTAAAAATCAATTTGAGATAGATTAAATAGTCAAATGTTTTTTAAAAAAGGAGGAAGAGAGAAAAGCAACAATAATCTGGAAAATGAAACTTTACCTTATTTTGAGGTAGGATGCTATTGCCTAGATCATTTGCTTTATGATTTCTTCCATCACACTTATGTGTTTATGTTTATATGTGTGACTGTTCACTGTATTAGTTAGGGATCCCCAGAGAAATAGAAGCAATAGAGTGTGTGTGTGTATTTTTACGTGTGTGTGTGTATATATAATGCTAAATAAATAATGTATAAAATTATATATATACATATATATGTCTGTATATATATATATACACACATGTATATATATAAATGATGAGTAGACTCTTGAGGTAATTATGGAAGTGTGAAATCCCATGATCTGTCGACTGTAATCTGAAGACCCAGAACAGCCAGTGTTGTAATTCAGTTCAAGTCCAAAGTCCTGAGAACCAGGGGAGCCAATAGCATAAATCCCAGCCAAGGGGCAAGAAAAGGAGATGAGATGTTCTAGCTCTTGCAGTCAGGCAGGAGAAAAGACTGATTTCCTCCTTCCTGTGCCTTTTTTCCAGGCTTCCAACAGATTAGATGATACCCACCCCCATATGGAAGGGCAGTCTCCTTTAGTGAGTGCACCAATTCAAATGCTGAGCTCATCTATAAATAGCCTCGCAGATGCCTAGAAATAATGTTTAATCTGGGCACCACTTGGACAGTCAAGTTAACTCGTAAAATTAATAATCACATTTACCAGATGGAAAATTCATGACATTGAAAAGTCAAAAATATCTGGTTGAAGTTTTCATACAAATATGGCATAAAATTAAGGAGGTTTACAGCCTTAATATATAGGTGATGCATATAAAATTTTCTTATTCAAAATATCTTAAAGCGAACATGTAGAACATAAGAGAAGAAAAAAGCACAAAAGAGGAAACACAAGTGCAAAGAAATTTATGAAAACATTTAACCACTCTAAAAATCAATAAAATGTACTTTCAGCCAGTATTTTTGCTGACTGTTTTGTTTATCAAAATGGCAAATATGAATGAGGTGGTTTTAAGCAATACCAGCAAGGGTACTGATTAAAACCATCAGCTCCCTTATGTTCTTCCCATGGAAATGTAAATTGGTCCAGTCTTCTGGAAAGCAAGATTACCAAGACACTTTAAAGTATCTTTAGACTTTGTTTTCTTCTTTTGTGCATTTTGTCTGAGGAAATGAGTTTGTGATAAATCATAATTTATGTATAAAAATGTTCATAGCAGTGTGATTTGTAACACCCCTAAACTTGATAAACTGCTAATTGAGAAAATAGCTCAGTACATTACTGTAAGTTCACATGATAGGATATTGTGAAGCTATTGAATCTGATTTACTCAAATAAAATTTGCAAAAGCGGGTGATGAATTAAGTGGGAAAAAACAGGAAAAATTTATGACAGCATCTGCTAAGTGTTAACCAAAACCCGCTTCCTCCTTTTTGCTGGTAACACAGCTAGAATATATTTGTAGTTAGGTAGGTTCAAGTGACTAAGCTCTAATGGAATATTTGTAAAAATTATTTTCTTATCCCAAAAGTCCACCCAAGAAAGATGACATATGCTTTTTCCCCTTCTATTGTGTACACAGAGGTGACTGTGGTGACTTTAGAATGAACTAGTTGATAATGGAGAAACTTGTCCCTGAATGAACACTGCCCCACCCTCAAAGCACACACATGTAGTCACTCAGGACTCTGAGCAAAAGATACACTTCACAGTGATTGTTACAGACTTATGTTTTGCTCTTTTAGGTAGCACAGGTTTTTCTAAAATTTGCCAAGGGCACAAATGGGAGATAACATTAAGACCAATAACACAGTTCTGGGTTCTTTCCATATTTGCTCATGGAAAGTAGAATGCTGCTTGTGCATGTTTTTGAAGTCTCCTGGTGTTGTCCTCACCTGTGTCTTGTACTTAAGCTGTTGCTTCAGCTGTAGTAGCATCCTCCATTTAGGCCCTTTTTGGAGCTCTGGACATCCTCCAAACTGCATTCCCATGGATACCGGGTACCCTCATCTCTCTTGGGTCATCTCTGAGGTCCAAGAGAGTGAGAAAAACCGAAACGATATTCAGGTATAATCTTTGTATTTTATTCTTTCAGCCTCAGCACTGCAAATACATGAAACATTGTTTACTGTTTAAAAGATAATATCTTCTTTGGTGCACTGAGATGTTTCATTTATTAAGGAATTAATTTTGCCAGGCAATTATTTTAATCAAATTAGGCTGCTCAGTTAATATAGTGTCATGATTTTATTGAAACATATCTAAGATTTCATTATTTCTACTTGGAATTAAAATGATTATTTAAAAAAGATAGCAATACTAAACGTCTTTTTAATGAAGTGGAGTGAGGAAATTTTATTGTTCACGTAATTAATATCTATGTTTTATTATGTTTTATCATATTTGATCTTTATAATCAAATTTGGCTATATTCAATATTAATTTCGTACTATTCCTAATGATAATCTGTATAATTATTTTTAGAATTTTTCATATTTATTATAACTTGAGTAATCATACTCTTAAGCATCACAGTTATTCTTAGTGTACACATTTAATAGAGGACTGAGGTCAAATAATTTTTGACTTAACCAAGCCTATGTAATTTTGGTAAAGTCAATACATGATCTGTATTAAGCTAGCTCCCAAGAGAAGCAGTTAGCGTACTTGGAATAGAGTAATTCACAGAGAAGTTAATTACTAGAGAGGCTTTTTACAAAGACATGGGCCTAGATAGTGCAGGAACTGGAACTGTTACTTGCTCTAGACCTGGAAGGGTAAGAGGAGGGAAGAGTTACTGGAGCCTGGAAGGAGAGATTCCTGAGGAGTCAGCTGCCTTGAGAGAATCAGTGACCTTCAGAGAAGGGAACCAGTCTGCTCTTACAGAAAAGATGATGGGAAATAAATACAAGAACCTCATCTTCTCCCTCCATCTAATCTCCTGCCAAGGCCATCTTTGACCAAACCCAACCAAAAGCCAATGGAAACTTTCACATGCCTCATGTAATTCAGCCCACCGAGGCAGGAGGGGTAGGGCATCTGCTAGCAGAAGTCAGGCTCCATCTGACCAGCAGCTGCTCCTTGTGCCTTCACAGCAGAGAAGATCTTATCCTGTTGGCAATCAGGGGTTAAGTGATGATTCAGAAAGCCTCTATTTCTGTCCTTTTCTCCTCAGGTCTTTATTGCACAGCCATTAGTAGAAGAGGAGACTAAACTACTGGTTCCTGAGGATCCTACTGAATCCAGTGAGTTAAAATAATATTAAGTAAATAGAGATTAAAAATAAGTTTGTACTGTGTATTTGCTATTTTTCAGCAGGTAAGCTTCTAAATATTCTTGCTGTACACACAGTCTATTCTAAGTTAAATGTATGCTTCCACCCAGATTTCACATCTGGAGGATACACACACACACAGACACACACACACAGTCTCAGGAGAAATTACTTGAAGCCACAGCAATGGAGCCAAGAGTCCTGCTGCAGTTGCCGTGGCTGGGAAATGATGTTCACTGCCTGTGAATGACCAGTGGGAGCAGCACAGCATCTGTGCCTTAATAAGAGAGTTGCTATGGCATGACCTTGACTTTCCTCTCTGCTACCCAGCAGACTCCCTTAATTTCTGTTACGTCGTTGCTGATTCCGTGTAATATCTGGTATCCTGTTCATACATTCATTTTCTACTTAAATTAGCAATATTATCTTTCTGTTGTTTTTCAACAAAACCTCCAATGGGAAAAAATCCTCTCAATGCAAGCATTATTCTTCAAACCTCAGGTCAAAACCAGGCATGAAGTAATAGGGAGCCAGCAACAGTTAAAAAAAAAGCATTAGAATGTAATAGGTGAAAAAATATAATGCCTCACTTCTATTAAATTTAAGTATTGTTTCATGAGAACTTTGGGGGTTTTGTGTGTGTTTGTTACTGTCCATATATATGTGCTGAACTCAATGTAAAGTCAATTTTTAACATGGGAAATGGTCAAAGAAGTTTGAAAAACATTATTCTAGAGTGTATTACAAGATTCTGGTTGTCTTTTTCCAGCCATGATAGGTTAAGGAATTCATGGCTTCACTGCAATATAGACAGAATATTACTAATTTTTGAGTGGGTTCCAAGAGCTTAACGTTAAGAACAAAAATTAGTGCTCACCATGAGCCAAGCTGAAGTCTTAGGTTGTGTGCTTTCATGTGGCACGGTACATGTCTCTCTAGCATCAAAAGCTTTGAAAGTAGGCAGAGAGGAAAATATAAGAGAGTGTGTGAGGGTAAAGGAGGGAATCAACAACTGATACCTGTACTGTGTTATTCAGTTTACAAGTTGCTTTCAATTCCACTGTATCATTTGATTTTCAAAACAAGCCTGTAAATAAGTAACGTCATCTGATCTTTGTGAGAAAACTAGGACTCAGAGGGTGTACCTTGCGTAAAACATATATAGGGGTCAGAAGCGACTCAGGTGGACTTCAGATCAAGATCATCTGACTATTCAACAAATAATTATTATCTTTAGATTTCAAGATTTATTCTTTCCTTTATTCTCTTAAATAATTAAAGTGTCAAGTGGGCCAATTCATTCTTTTTTTATGATCTCTTCTCTGAGTTAGTCTGTAGTAACTCAGAAGATGATTAATTTGATTTAAACATTTCAGTATTAGCCCTTTGTACTGCATCTCTCAACAGTTTATGCCAAAATTTAGGTATATCTGGATTGCCAGATGATTTGTTACATGAGATTTATTTACGATGAGGCTTGGGGAATTTCCTAGAAAATAATGTATTCAAAGAGCATGGAAAATATAGGGACACAAACTTGGTCCAAAGAAGATGCATCTATGTTGGTGGGAAATGTCGATTCTGATTATACCAGCCTGTGTGTCACTGAAGATTTCCTTTATTCCAGCCTGTTTAGACTCATGTTGTAATGCCATGGTTAAGGGGTTGCGTTGATGTGTGCATTAAAGCTAATGTCACTT
Source organism: Hippopotamus amphibius kiboko (assembly GCF_030028045.1). Lineage (NCBI taxonomy): Eukaryota > Metazoa > Chordata > Mammalia > Artiodactyla > Hippopotamidae > Hippopotamus > Hippopotamus amphibius. The sequence continues at coordinate 100,139,862 of NC_080196.1, forward strand.
AACAGTTTTGCTTTCCTGTCTATGATATAGACAATGCATAGACTCTGTGTAGGAGTGTGTAACCCTGTCTTTGATGTGGGGTAATTGCTGGAGCTCCTTCGGTATAGTAGTTTAAGCAAGTACATATGGGGTGAAAACAAAGTGGGAGAGAATATCAACCTTTGTTGAAAGGAATCAGTAATAACTGGGAGGCTGCTCAGATCAAAGGCACCAACAATGAACCAGGAGACCCACTGCAGCAGCTGGAGTGCAGGGTGAAAAAGGTGGGCGCCATGGGGTGCGGAGAGCACCAACTCATAGGAAGCTTAGCTACTCAGGACCCTTGATTCACAAAGCGCTTACTTATTCAACAGACTCTTATGACTCCAGTGCAGTATTAGTTACCAGGGATATAATGAAAAACCAGACAGACATGGCTCCCGCCTACTCACCACCAACCCGATGCAGATTAGAATCTATCCAAGAAAACAGATAAGTGAGAAAATAATATCACCACTGGCATTGTTCGTGTATAATTGGGGTTGAGTAACTGGACTTCCTGCAATCAAGGGTTGGGGCAGAGCCAGAAGAGAATGGTTTATTACCAATAATGTGGTCTTGGTGTACTCTTCAGATTCGCGTGACCTGAGGAGAGTTGATTACAGCTCTGTTGCAGCGCTAACTTCATTCTGTATGGTGATTTTTCCCACTAGTTTCGAATGTACTTAAAGATAGGAAGAATATCTTTTTAAAATCTTTGTGTTTCCCACAGCAAGATGCCTAGAATAATTTAGTGCAATGGGGTTTTGTTTAATTAAGTAATACAATGCCATGAATTGTAAAGTATGGTTTCAAGAGTATGTGCATTTGAAGTGGACTTTATAGTTGTATCTTGATTATTTATACACCTGGTGAAAGAAGATTATTGCAGAGATGAAAAACGAGGCACCTCTTCCCAGGCTAGGATTCCTGGAGGACATGAGATGCTGTGCTTATGCCCTTCCTTAAGAGAAGCAATTTTGCCATTGTCGTGATGAAGAACTAGTTTCAAATGAAAAAAATCACAACAAATAGAGGACTCAGAGTCTAAGCTGGAATTTCTTTATATATGTCATTGAAATTCCTGGTAAGCAAGATATTACGAAATCTTTAGAACACTTAAATTAACAGAGATAATGCCTAGAATATTCTTTAGTACAGCCTAGCTTTTAACCAGAAAATGAGCTTTCCTTTAAAAATTTGTGGTCTGAAAAGATTTGGACATATTTTGAATGAAGGAATTAAAGTAGGTATTACACTTCAGTGAACTATGTCGTAACTTAGTTTTCTTTAGTTTTATTTCAACTACATTATTTTTCCCTTGGAAAAACAAATCTTGATTCACTCAACAAAATTTATCACAAGCCTTTTTTTTTCCCTAATTTTATTTGAGCCAATCATTTTCTTGAAAATGTGGCCATTTTTTTCCTGAGTACATTGTCAATGAAAGGCTATTCCATTTGAATTATTAGATTTTTGTGTGTTAAAAATTGCTTTAATATTCCTTTTACTTTAGACAGTTTTAATGATAGCTTACTGGGCTTTGATTTTTAACTCTAAGGAATTCAAGTTCAATGTGTTATTGTTAACATAATGTTCTTAACCATTAGTGAATAAATTAACTTATCAAAAATTTATTTTTAAATTAGGTAAAGAATAATATGGTTTTAAAAATTTAACTGCTCTTTATAACCTCTCCAGAAACTCCTCATTTACTTGCCAGATAATGTTGAAATTTCTTAGTTAAGAACTTATGGTTTTACATGGATGTTATTCTTGGTTCATCTCAGAGATTTTGATGTATGAACACACTAAATTCTATTGTACATCTCCTATGCACAAAGAATTTGGGGTTTTCTTGTCCATAATGAAGTTTTAGCCTAATGCATTTTATCCTCATGATTGGCAAGTGGCACGAGGAAGGCACAGATAAAATGCTATAGGAGTTCAGAGGAGCTAATATTTATTTCCAGGAACATTTTAGAAAGTAGGAGGCATTTGACCTGGATCTTATGAAAGTGTCAGATTAAAACTGGCAGAGCGAAGGGAAGGATGGGTCATTCTAGGAGAGAATAATATTAAACCTTCTCACTGAATCAACTGCTGTTTCTCAAAGTATAATCAACATTCCAACCAACCTGGTTTGGGACATTAGCTGGTTCCCAAATGTACTTTTACCTTTACAGTTTCTGTACTTCTGTTTATTTTTATTTCTTTATTTTTTTCTATAGTATTCACCACCTATTGTTGCTTTCATGATTCTCCAACCTACCTAGAATCTGCATAATTTTTCTTTACTCTAGTAATACCTGTTCATATATCCCATATGGCATTTTATTTCCAATATATATTTTTAGATTTGTTAACATGACTTGGTCTTAATCCAACTCTAGGTTATAAATATTGTGACTCTGTTTCTGCATTGTGTAGGTACAATATCTTATGTGCAGTACACACCTGATAAATAGAATTTTATCTTAAATTGTTTACTTTGGAAACTACCAGAATTTTAGAATGGTTGTCAGCATCTCATACACAATGCCTACTTTAACATGGGACCAAATAACTTGATACAGTTGAGGAATACATGGAAAACTCTCTTGGACACAGTTATTCCCTACTAGCCTACTATAGTGCATTAAAGTGACCATTAGAACTTATTCCAAAATCTAAGCCTGATGCATTAAATATTAAATATACTATGTACTCAACCTATAATTGATAGGTAACCTGTAATTGAGGTAATATAGCTGCAAAGGAGTCATGTTTTCTTGAGGGGGTTATATGAGTGATAAACTGTAAGAGCCAAAGAAATTCTAGAGCTAATGGTTTAGTCTCCAGAATATATAAATGACTCTTACAACTCAATAACAAAAAGCCAAACAACTCAATTAAAAAATGGGCAAGAGAAATTGAACAGAAATTTCTCCGATAAGTTATATAAATGGCCATTAAGCACATGAAAAGATGCTCAACATCATTAGTCATTGGGGAAATAAGAATCAGAATCACGAGATACCACTTTGTTCCTACTAGGATGGCTGTAATAATTATTTTCAAAACTCTAGAAAATAAAAAGTATTGGCAAGTATGTGGAAAAGCTGGAAACTTCATACATTGCTGGTGGGAATATAAAGTGGTATACCTGCTGTAGAAAACAAACTGGCTGTTTTTCTAAAAGGGAAACAATTATCATATGAAATTTCACTCTTAGGTCTATACCTAAAAAAATTATAAACACATGTCCAATCAAAAATCTATATATTAATGTTCATAACAAAAAGCCAAAATTTAGGAACAACCAAGTACCCACCAACTGATAAATGAATAAATAAAAGTGATATACCCATTCAATGGAATATTATACACTCATAAAAAGGAAGTACTGATACATGCTACAGTGTGGATGAACTGTGAAAACATTATGCTAAGTGAAAGAAGCTAGACACAGAAGGCCACATGTTGTATGATCCCATTTTAATGAAATGTTCTGAATAGGAAAATTGGTAAATACTGAATGCAGATTAGTAGTTGCCAGAGACTGAGGGGAGAAGGAAGTGGGGGGTGACTGCTTAATGGGTATGGGATTTCTTTTTTAGCACAGTGAAAATGTTCTTAAATTAGAAAGTGATGGTGTTTGTATAGCATTTTGAGTGTACATATGCCACTAAATCACAAACTTTAAAATGGTTAGAATGGTGAGTTTTATTTGACTTCAATAAAGAAAATAAATTTGAAAACCAGTCAAAACACCTTGCCTATTTGCAGGGAGCAGCCCTGAGAAAGGGGTCCTGCTCCCAGGACATGGCCCTGGGAGCTGCCTTAATTCAAGGATTTGTGTAAAACAAACATAGCTCTCTGTCCCGCCACCCCGACCTTGAGTATGTGCTTAAACAAAGAGCATGTGATTCCTTGGGCTGCAGTATGTGTTCCCACAGACTCCTTATCGTATGAGAACATGTAGGGTACAAGCTACTACACAAGTTCCTGGTGCCCTTGAAGAGACAGAACAAGTTACAACAAAGAAGGAGTCATTTCTTTTGATGTCCCCCTTTGTTCTGAAAGTGTATTAAAGGCCACCGCATAATAAAGAAGTTTGTCAGTTGCCCTAGAGGCTTCTGATCCTCTCGACCCCATCTTTTGTCTGTCTTTCTTTATTTCCTAGCCGCCGTGTTTGCCTAAGGACCTGATCGATTTTGCCGGCAGGCTCCGGCACCTATTTACCTGGAAGAGGTATGGTGTGCTAAGATGAAGGTGTCCATCACATGCGCTCTTGAAGAAATGTACTGGGTTCAAATTCCCACATACAAATTCACTCCAAATTGAATCCCAATGAAAATTTTTGAATGTTGGCAGAATTTGTGACTTGTGTGTAACCAATAGAATGTGGCAAACACAAAGTCTTGTGAGACACTGAGAAGAAGACCCAGCTAAGCCTTTGAGAGTAAATAGGGATACTGTTAATCATTATGTGACAACCAGTGGAAACTAGAGTACCCTGGGCAAATTGGAAAGTATTATTGGCCCTAAGACTGTGCATCATCTGAACCCTGACACGGATGAGATAAAATTACAGAGCAGAATTCAACCAAGATTTCATGCCTTCAATACTTTTGCTTCATGGTTGTTTTAGTCATTTAGTCATTTATTAGCAAATATCTACTGAGCCCCTATTCAGTGCTAGGTGATCAATTTATTCTTTGAGTGGTAAGAAACTTACAATGCTTCTGGACTTTATATTCCACCCACAGCTTGAAGTGTCTGTCATAAAGTAATTTCAACAATACACACAGCTCTGTTGATGGAGCACAGGATGTAATAGAGTTCTTTGCAGTTTCGGCTTTATTGTACTTTGGAGGGTGCTTGTCAGTCCTGTATGAAGATGCATGTAGTGTAGCTAGTTCTCTGGCTCTGTTCTGCCTTACATTTGCTATTGTCCTATAATAGTTCGTTTGCCTGTCAATGCCTCTCTCCTTCTCAGAGAGCATCTGCTGTTTGAGGAGTCACTAGTATTTTTGATTGTTCCTCTTTCATCTTCTTGTTTTTGTGCTTCCCATTGCTTGTATATTCTGCCTCTTGGAGCATCTTTAAAGTGTGCTTTTGATTGCTTCTGGGTTGGAGTAGCTCTAAAAGTCTGAGAATTCCGGGCATTTGTTCTCTGTGGGTCATGCTTTAGTTGTATCTGGGGAGTGATCTAACATATGAGCATTTGAGCATTCAATATGATCCAGGCACTAGTGTGCTTTACACATATTATCTCTTTTCGTGACAATCCTTTTAAGATCATCGTTTTTCAGATGAACTTCGTCTATTAAATACGCAAAAAGTAAAGTCCAAACTCAAATCCAAGTCTTGTTTGACTTTAGAGTCATGCCTCCCACAATGCTTTGCTTTAACTATTAGGAAATCTGAAAACTATCATGTTAACTGTATACTTTCTTGAGTGAAGAGTATTAAAATTTTATTTATAGGATTTTCTTGGGATCAAAATCAGAAAAATAATAGACACACATTAGTTTCATATATTAAGTCTTTAGAATTTTGTTGGAGAGTATTTCTGGTCCTTTCACTTTTCTCAGTTTTTTTTACTGATATTTGGAAAACCATAAATAGATTTTAACATACTTTCTTAACTTTTGTGTGTGTGTGTGTGTGTGTGTGTGTGTGTGTGACAGCAAGGCATGGGTTAAACTTTTCCAGCAGCCAGTACTCTAATACTTTATGCTAATTTTCACTTGGTACAATTCTAGGCTGTTGTTAAAAAAGTAAGCATTGCTTTTACTTCTAAATTTTAATGAATGATGGAATCTCAAAATTTAAAATTAATATGGTATTCATTGGGATACTGGGATACTAAACTAAGAGACTAGCCATTTAAAAACCCCATGAGTTACAGTAGACCTATAGAATTCAAAGGTATTGTTATTTCATCCAAACAGATTTATTGAGCACCTATTATATGCCAGGAACTGTTCTAGTCCTGGAGATAGGAAATTTTCTTGCACTTATTAGAATTGTGAGACTTTTTAGGAGAAAACATCCCTCCCACTCTGCCCACCACCACCACACAGAAGACCATAGACTGGGTTGAAGATTTTGCAATGCATATAGTGACCAAAAATTATTTTCCAGAGCATGTAAAGAACATGAACAAATCAATAAGAGAAGGCAAACAACTCATTTGAAAAAATGGTTAAAAGACATGAAGAAATAATTCACAGAAGAAGAAATCTCAGTGGCCTGTATATATGAAATGGTCTCACAAGAAATTGAAGTGCAAATCAAAACTATGAGAAACTATTTTACACCCATTGTATTAGCAAGATTTTAAAAAATATATCTTACAATTGTTGGCTAGAAAGGAGAGGAATAGGAGTTGTTGGTTGAACTATAAAATGACAAGATGACACAAAATACTTTGGAGAACACTTTGTCAATAGTCTTTTGAAAATAAAAATAGACTTCAACCAAAGAATTCAACTTTTAGATACATATTCTGACTCGTGTATAAAAAGACATCACAGCAGCAAATTTTTATAATAGAAATAAAAATCACCCTGAAACACTATCAAGAAAATGGAGACACATCATGTGTTCCTTCATTGGAATAGTACATATCAATTAATGTAAATAAATTAGAACTACATGTATTATTGGGGAAAAAATCTTAGGAACCTAATGTTGAATGAAAATGAATTGCAGAAAAATAAATACAGTCTGATATTTTGTATGAGTCACAGGGCAATTCACTGTAGTTTTTAGGAACACATATATTCGTGGGAATGACTCAGAAGAGCATTTCTTGGCAGAGGAAGGACTGGGATGGCCTCACAGAATAGTACACGTGCAGTGTGCAGTCACATTTGTAGTACTTTCCTGCTTAGACTGGGTTGGGGAAAATGTTCATTTTATTATTCTCCATGTATTTGCATGTGTGAAATATCACTAATAAAAATTGAAAACGTAGTGCTCAAATGATCTCTTTTCTGGCAATATAATTTGTACCTAGAAAACTCAAGAGACTAGAGTAAAGCTATTATAATTACACAATTTGGTAAAGTTGTCTGGGACCAGATAAACTTTATTCAACTCTAGCAATTAACTACTTAAAACAAAAATGGAAAAAATTTTCATTCCTAACAGCAACAAAACTCAGAAAGTTTAAGAAGAGATTTAACAGGAAAAAAATCAGGGCCTTTAGATAGAAAGCTCTTAAATTGAACTGATGGACATAAAACATTATCTGAACAAATATAAGGACATGCCATGCTGTTAATGGGAGGTTTTATTGTCATTAAAATATCAATACTCCAAAATTGATATTTAAATAATGCCATTTCAATTAGAATCCCAATTGATTTTTTACTGAAGAAATTATATTACATTTTATAATAAATAATACTTTAAAGTATCCAAGAAAAGTATGGGGAAAAAAATAATTGGTGGGTGACTTCCACTTTAGGTGTTAGAGCACACCATAAAACCAGTGTAATTAAATCTCTCCAATCTTGGTCTTTGAATAAACAAACCAGTTGCAGGAAAAAATAAAGAGTATCCAGAAGTTAATTTCGGTGTAAATAGAAATTTTATATATGTAAAAATGATAGTTAAATTTATTAATGATAGAATGTTTTATCCATTAAGTGGTTCTGGTGCAGCTGGCTAGGCTTTTGAAAGAATAAAAGTGCACACCTGGTGATACCACATATGGTACCAATTCTGGATGAATTGAAGTTTTAATTGTTAAGAAAATATATATTGGAAACTATAAAAGATACCATCTGTAGGTGAAGGACATCTTTCTCCAAACTGGATATCCAGAATCTATTAAACAAACCTATATATATTTGAATTCCATAGGTTTTTTTCTTAAATCTTGGGTATGCCAAAGGAGTATGTAACCCAAACCAAGGGAGACACAGTAGGTTTTGAAAAGCAAGATAAAAAATATGCTAGGAACTATTGCAAAATGGGAGGAAACAGACTCAAATACCAAATTAAAAACATGCAAAGAATGTGAGAAGACAATTCACTGAAGGGCAGCTATACAAGTCCAGCATATAAATGCAAGGATGCTCAAATCGTCTAGCAGTCAGGGCAGGACTAATTAACTTCACCATGAGCTATTTCTTTACACCAATTATACTGGGAAAATTTGAAGGTGCTTGTGTGGAATGTCCTCTGTTTGCCCCTCCAGATCCTCTTCATCCTTCTCCAGCATGCTCTGTGCCCTGGCAGCCTTATGTGAATTGGTGGTTTTTTGACTCCATTGTCCTCTGACCTCCAGTTGGGTTTGTCCAATGGGAAGCAGTAGCAGCAGATATTGGGTGATAGAGAGTGACCCAGGGTATTTATTTTCCAGCTTCCTTCACCAAAGTCAAGTACTAATCATTTGGCCTTCTCTGCTCCCTCCTTTTGCTTCTTTAGTTTTAGAGATTGTAAGACCATCCAGCTCTAACAAATTCTGGTAACAATCTCTTGTGAGTTCCCTTTCCACCTGCCAACATCTTTAAAGGTACCTCTTTATTATACTCTACTCAAAGGACCAAATTTGAGAGTGACATCTACTTGCTATCAGGCCCTTGAGTGATGCCCAGCTATGACACTTATTGCAGGTACGAGGCTGGGGAAGGGTGCTTTTGCAATTGCTGAGCAAAAAGTGAAGGAGAGATCAAGAGGTTTACAGACAAGTAAAAGCTAAAAGAGTTCTGCAACAGGAAACCAGCTTTACAAGAAGTGTTAAAGGAACTTCTCTAAAGAGAAAAGAAAAGGCTACTAGAAACATGAAAATTATAAAAGAAAATCTCATTGGTAAAGGCAGATATACAGTAAAGGTAGTAGTAGACCAACCACTTATAAATCTAGTAGGAAGGTTAAAGACAAAAGTAGTAAAATCATTTATATCCACAATAAGTAGTTAAGGGATACACAAAACAAAAAAATGTAAAATATGATGTTGAAAATGGAGAGTGAAAATGCAGGTTTGTTAAAATGAGTTTAAACTTGAGATCAGCAACTTAAAATAATTATTATATATATTTACATAGCTATATATAAAAAACATATATATATATACCTATATATAAACCTCATGGTAACCACAAACCAAAAATATGTAACAGATTCATATACAAAAAAGAAAAATGAATTCAAACATAACACTAAAGATAGTCACCAAATCACAAGGGAAGAGAGCAAAACAAGAAGAAAGGAATGAAAAAGAACTACAAAAGCAAACCCCAAACAATTAACAAAATGGCAATAAGTACTATCAACAATTACTTTATTTTTTTTTAGAACTTTTATTGAGATACAGTTAACATACAATAAACTGCATATATTTGGAGCATAAAATTTGGTATCTAAATTTCGCAGTTCATCCCCCCCCCAACCCTCCACGCTTTCCCCACTTGGTGTCCACATGTTTGTTCTCTACATCTGTGTCTCTATTTCCGCCTTGCAAACCGGTAGATTTGTACCATTTTTCTATAGTCCGCATATATGTGTTAATATGCGGTATTTGTTTTTCTCTTTCTGACTCACTTCACTCTGTATGACAGTCTCCAAGTCCATCCATGTCTCTAGAAATGTCCCAGTTTCCTTGCTTTTTACAGCTGAGTAATATTCCATTGTATATATGTACCACATCTTTTTTATGCATTCATCTGTTGATGGACATTTAGGTTGCTTCCATGTCCTGGCTATTGTAAATAGCGCTGCAATGAACATTGGAGTGCATGTGTCTTTCTGAATTATGGTGTTCTCTGGGTATATGCCCAGCAGTGGGATTGCTGGGTCATATGGCAACTCTATTTTTTGTTTTTCAAGGAACCTCAATACTGTTCTCCATAGTGGCTGTATCAATTTACAATCCCACCAACAGTGCAAGAGCGTTCCCTTTTCTCCACACCCTCTCCAGCATTTACTGTTTGTAGATTTTCTGATGATGCCCATTCTGACCGGTGTGAGGTGATACCTCATTGTCGTTTTGATGTGCATTTCTCTAATAATTAGTGATGTTAAGCAGCTTTTCATGTGCCTTTTGGCCATCTGTATGTCTTCTTCGGAGAAATGCCTATTTAGGTCTTCTGCCCATTTTTTGATTGGGTTGCTTGTTTTTGTGATATTGAGCTGGATGAACTCTTGATATATTTTGGAGATTAATCCTTTGTCTGTTGATTCATTTGCAAATATTTTCTCCCATTCTGAGGGTTGTCTTTTCGTCTTGCTTATAGTTTCCTTTGCTGTGCAGAAGCTTTGAAGTTTCATTAGGTCCCATGTATTTATTTTTGTTTTTATTTCCATTATTCTAGGGGGTGGATCAAAAATGATCTTGCTGTTATTTACATCAAAGAGTGTTCTTCCTATGTTTTCCTCTAGGAGTTTTATAGTGTCTGGCCTTACATTTAGGTCTTTAATCCATTTTGAGTTTATTTTTGTGTATGGTGTTAGGGAGTGTTCTAATCTCATTCTTTTCCATGTAGCTGTCCAGTTTTCCCAGCACCACTTATTGAAGAGGCTGCCTTTTCTCCATTGTATATCCTTGCCTCCTTTGTCATAGATTAGTTGACCATAGTTTATCTCTGGGCTTTCTGTTCTGTTCCATTGATCTGTATTTCTGTTTTTGTGCCAGTACCATACTGTCTTGATCACTGTAGCCCTGTAGTATAGCCTGAAGTCAGGAAGCCTGATTCCACCAACTCCATCTTTCCTTCTCAAGATTGCTTTGGCTATTCAGGGTCTTGCGTTTCCATACAAATTGTACAATTTCTTGTTCTAGTTCTGTGAAAATTAGTGTATAGAAATGCAACAGATTTCTGTGTGTTAATTTTGTATCCTGCAACTTTACCAAATTCATTGATGAGCTCGAGTAGTTTTCTGGTGACATCTTTGGGATTTTTTATGTATAATATCATGTCATCTGCAAACAGTGACAGTTTTACTTCTTCTTTTCCAATTTGGATTCCTTTTATTTCTTTTTCTTCTCTGATTGCTGTGGCAAGGACTTCCAAAACTATGTTGAATAGTAGTGGTGAGAGTGGACATCCTTGTCTTGTTCCTGATCTTAGAGGGAATGCTTTCAGTTTTTCACCATTGAGAATGATGTTTGCTGTGAGTTTTTCGTATATGGCCTTTATTATGTTGAGGTAGTTTCCCTCTATGCCCACCTTCTGGAGAGTTTTTATCATAAATGGGTGTTGAATTCTGTCAAAAGCTTTTTCTGCATCTATTGAGATGATCATGTGGTTTTTAATCCTTCAATTTGTTAATATGGTGTATCACATTGATTGATTTGCATATATTGAAGGATGCTTGCATTCCAGGGATAAACCCCACTTGATCATGGTGTATGATCCTTTTTTTTTAGTGTTTTTTTTTTTATTATTTTTTTGGGGGGGTACACCAAGTTCAATCATCTGTTTTTATACACATATCCCTGTATTCCCTCCCTTCTTTGACTCCTCCACCCTCGAGTCGCCCCCACCCTCCCCGCCCCAGTCCTCTAAGGCATCTTCCATCCTTGAGTTGGACTCCCTTTGTTATACAACAACTTCCCACTGACTATCTATTTTACAGTTGGTAGTATATATATGTCTGTGCTACTCTCTCGCTTCGGTGTATGATCCTTTTAATGTGTTGTTGGATTCTGTTGGCTAGTATTTTGTTGAGGATTTTTGCATCTAAATTCATCAGTGATACTGGTCTGTAGTTTTTTTTTTTTTTTGTAGTATCTTTGTCTGGTTTTGGTATCAGGGTGATGGTGGCCTCATAAAATGAGTTTGGGAATGTTCCTTCCTCTGCAATGTTTTGGAAGAATTTGAGAAGGATGGGTGTTAGCCCTTCTCTAAATGTTTGATAAAATTCACCTGTAAATCCGTCTGGTCCTGGACTTTTGTTTGTTGGGAGATTTTTAATCACAGTTTCAATTTCATTCCTTGTGATTGGTCTGTTCATATTTTCTATTTCTTCCTGCTTCAGTCTTAGAAGGTTATACCTTTCTAAGAATCTGTCCATTTCATCCAGGTTGTCCATTTTATTGACATATAGTTGCTTGTAGTAGTCTCTTATGGTGCTTTTTATTTCTGCGGTGTCCAATGTAACTTCTCCTGTTTCCTTTCTAATTTTATTGATTTGAGTCCTCTCCCTCTTTTTCTTGATGAATCTTACTAGAGGTTTATCAATTTTATTTATCTTCTCAAAGAACCAGCTTTTAGTTTTATTGATTTTTGCTATTGTTTTCTTTGTTTCTATTTCATTTATTTCTGCTCTGATCTTTATGATTTCTCTCCATCTACTAACTTTGGGTTTTGTTTGCTCTTCTTTCTCTAGTTTCTTTAGGTGTCAGGTTAGATTGTTTATTTGGGATTTTTCTTGTTTCTTGAGGTAGGATTGTATTGCTATAAACTTCCCTCTTAGAACTGCCTTTGCTGCATCCCATAGGTTTTGGATCGTTGTATTTTCATTGTCATTTGTCTCTAGGTATTTTTTGATTTCCTCTTTGATTTCTTCAATGATCTCTTGGTTATTTAGTAGCGTATTGTTTAGCCTCCATGTGTTTGTATTTTTTACACTTTTTTTTCCTGTAATTGATTTCTAATCTCATAGCATTGTGGTTGGAAAAGAAGCTTGATATGTTTCAATTTTCTTGAATTTACCAAGGCTTGATTTATGACCCAAAATGTGATCTATCCTGGAGAATGTTCCATATGCACTTGAGAAGAATGTGTAATCTGCTGTTTTTGGATGTAATGGCCTGTAGATATCTATTAAATCAAGCTGATATATTGTGTCATTTAAAGCTTGTGTTTCCTTATTAATGTTCTGTGTGGATGATCTGTCCATTGGTGTCAGTGGGGTATTAAAGTCCCCCACTATGATTGTGTTACTGTCGATTTCCTCTTTCATAGTTGTTAGCATTTGCCTTATATGTTGAGGTGCTCCTATATTGAGTGCATATATATCTATAATTGTTATCTCCTCTTCTTGGATGGATCCCTTGGTCTTTTTGTAGTGTCCTTTCTTGTCTCTTTTAACATTTCTTACTTTAAAATCTATTTTATCTGATATGAGTATTGCTACTCCAGCTTTCTTTTGCTTGCCATTTGCATGGAATATCTTTTTCCATCCCCTCACTTTCAGTCTGTATGTGTCCCTAGGTCTGAAGTGGGTCTCTTGTAGACAGCATATATATGGGTCTTGTTTTTGTATCCATTCTGCCAGTCTGTGTCTTTTGGTTGGGGCATTTAGTCTATTTACATTCAAGGTAATTATTGATATGTATGTTCCTATTACCATTTTCTTAATTGTTTTGGCTTTGTTTTTGTAGGTCCTTTTCTTCTCTTGTTTCCTGCTTAGAGAAATTCCTTTAGCATTTGCTGTAGGACTGGCTTGGTGGTGCTGAATTCTCTTAGTTGTTGCTTGTCTGTAAAGCTTTTGATTTCTCCGTCGACTCTGAATGAGATCCTTGCTGGGTAGAGTCTTCTCGGTTGTAGGTTCTTCCCTTTCGTCACTTGAAATATATCATGCCACTCCCTTCTGGCTTGCAGAGTTTCTGCTGAGAAATCAGCTGTTAACCTGATGGGAGTTCCCTTGTATGTTATTTGCCGTTTTTCCCTTGTTGCTTTTAATAACTTCTCTGCCTTTAATTTTTGTCAATTTGACTACTATATGTCTTGGCATGTTTCTCCTTGGGTTTATCCTGCCTGGGACTCTCTGCACTTCCTGGACTTGGGTATCTGTTTCCTTTCCCATGTTAGGGAAGTTTTCAACTATAATCTCTTCCAGTATTTTCTCAGGTCCTTTCTCTCTCTCTTCTCCTTCTGGGACCCCTATAATGTGAATGTTGGTGCATTTAACATTGTCCCAGAGGTCCTTAGGCTGTCTTCATTTCTTTTCTTTCTTTTTTCTTTATTCTTTTCCACATCAGTGATTATCACCATTCTGTCTTCCAGGTCACTTATTTGCCTTTCTGCCTCAGTTAACCTGCTATTGGTTCCTTCTAGTGTATTTTTCATTTCAGTTATTGTGTTGCATATCTGTTTGTTTGCTCTTTAATTCTTCTAGGTCTTTGGTAAACTTTGTGATCTTTGCATGCAGTCTTTTTTCAAAGTCCTGGATCATCTTCACCATCATTTTTCTGAATTCTTTTTCTGGAAGGGTGCCTATCTCGTCTTCATTGAGTTGTTTTTCTGGGGTTTTATCCTGTCCCTTCATCTGGTACAAAGTCCTTTGCTTTTTCATTTTCTCTATGTTTGTGTGGCTGTGGTTTTCAGTTCCACAAGACAAAATACTGCTGATACTGCTTGATACTGCTGTCTGCTCTCTTGTGGAGGAAGCTATCTAGGACTCTCATGCATGCTTCCTGATGGGAGGGTCCATGTTAATTTTTATGTTTCTTCATATGCCCCATCTTCTTACTAATCATCTTACCTAATTACCTACCTTTAGTTTAGAGGGAATTATCTAAAAATGATCCACTATTGCTGGGGATATTGTGCTTCAGGTCAGAACCCTCTGGGAAGTGAACTTCTGCACCCTGGGGAAGGTCTTTTAATTCCACTGCATTTCAGACAGCCCAGACATGAAGTACTTTAGAGGAGTCAAATTTAAATCCTCTCTGCTGAGGCTAATTGGTCAATAATTAATCACCAACTTTAATAGCTGTTTAATCTAAAAAAAAGTTCCTCTCTTAAAAGTTTCATGATGTTTTGGCCCAATAACTGGTAATTCATTCAGAAGAGATGATCTGAATATACAAAGAGACTAATCTATAGAAGGAATAACTTTCACTTTCTTTTTTCCTGTACTTTTTCTACAGAAAATACCCACTGTCTACTTATTCATTTCATCAAATTTTTTTTGAGGGGGGAGTATGAATTTTTATCTTTTCTTTTTTCCACCTTTTTTCTTTTTTCTTTTTCTTTTATTTTGTAAAAGAACAAAGTAGAATGTGGGATTTTCTCTTGGCTTGGGTTTGACGATAGAAAACTTTTCCACAGGTATAAAATGAATGATAGAGAGATAACATTGTGATACCTCTGAGATATTGCTGGGTGATGCTAACTGTAGTATCAATTTATTTTCTGGCTTGCTGGGTTGGAATATCACTTTCAAATCACGAGCACTACGGATGTGAAGATGGTTATGGATATTGCGACTGTATATTACACAAATTGCACATTCCTCCAAAGTCCATTGGAGATCTGTTTTTTACACCCTGAGACATTTTCTCTAAGTATCTCAAATTTAAAGGAAAAGGAATTATATCGTTTTATATTTTTTATAATGCCAAGCTACAAAACTGACACTTATCTGCTATCTTGAAACTCAAAGTAGACTTCCTAAAATGCCTATCTTTGATAACATTCCCTGTCTTGTTGATATCGTAAGTCAACTGCATTCCATTTTGATAGGCAGACAAAATAATCTCTTTAAATAGTAGTATAGAGATACCATCTATAATGTAGAACTATTTTATTGGCCTATATCAGTGTTATATCAGTGTAATTCTATTATGGAAAATTTTCATGCTACAAACTCTGAAAGAAAATGTTTCAAATAAAATTAGTATAAAGATGAAAAGTACAGAGCATAACCCTAGTATCATTCTTTCCCAAATACTTCCTTTATTGCCATAAGCTTATTATCAGTGTAGTTGTACTTAAGAGTTGGGAAAAAACTGACACTAATTTTCTCTGGCAAATGTATTTTCAGAGTACAGATATGACATTGCTATAATTGGAAGATGATAAGTATTCTCAGTGGGAATGCATCTAAAGTCATATCTACAGAACACTGGATATACAAGATTCAGAAAATGGGTGGGCTTTCCCCGGAAGCTAACAGATCAGTTAAAAGGACTAATGGGTCCTGCTTCTCTAAAAATACCTTTGTAAGATGTTTCATTGAAAGACAGATAAATGCATAATCTTTTCACTTCCTATTCCTTAAGCACAAGTACATGGATACAAAGATTGTTTTTAGTTGCGGCCTATAATTTTAAGTTAATCAAAACTTTAATTTTTCTAATAGTATGTAATTATGCAACATCTCCAACTTTAGCTAAGACAACTAGAGAATTCTCCAAAAATATATTATTGCTTATATATTATAAACAGTAATTATATAATTATTATATGTAATTTATAATAATTATATAATATTAACTATCATATGATGTTTGCTAAATATCTTGAATGTAATGAAGACTACTATTTTTAAGATATCAAAGACATGTACATTAAATAATGTATTACTTTACTAGGGATTTCTTTTCTTTTTTTTTGTTTGTTTTTACTTTATTTTTATTTTTTTTCTTCAGATGTTTATTGGAGTATAGTTTCTTTCCACTGCTGTGCCAGTTTCTGCTGTACAACAAAGTGAATCAGCTGTATTTATACATGTATCCCCACATCCCCTCCCTCTTGGGCCTCCCTCCCACCTTCCCTATCCCACCCCTGTATGAGACTGCTTAGTTTAACCTACCTATTAGTATGCATGTATGAATTCTGCTTGTCTCAGTACTGTATTCCACTGATAGTTCATGATTAAGATTAGGACTATGTTTTTCTTAAAATCATTAGAAAAATTAATAAAGTATGTAGGCAGTTTTGGCTTAAGGGATTATTTTAGATCAAACTAAACTATCATTCTTGAACTGGGTTTTCATCTTTGCATGCAATAGTACTATCTCCACTTGTGGAATAGAGTAGTTGTGCTTTTGCTTCCATTTTGAGTGACACAAACTGGTCCCCATCTCTTCTCTAATTCCGGTAAATTTCACATTCCCTGCAGAAGCAGATTTTGTCAAGTTCAGACTGAAGAAGAACAAAGAAGCTAATGATGGAGAATAAAGCAGTTGCATAATCGATTTCACCATGGTTGAGGTTCTCAAATGCCAGGTATACCTTTTCTTTTTTGGAAATTGGCTAGTAAATTCCAGAGAACACTTGATCTGCGGATAATTATTTATAATTGTGTGTCAAAGAGCTATGTGAACTACAGACAGAAACATGTACATATGTAGCAGTGCACAATAAATAAATTTTAATTCAGAAAATAATGCTGGGACCAAAAAGGAAAATTGATCTTGAACCTATACCAAGAAATGGCATTTACAAGTTGGCCTATTGGTAGTTGAAGTGGGACAAGATTTTAGAGGTCTGTAGGTTGCAAAATAAAGCCCTTTAAAATTTTTTTTCCATCACTTTCTGTGCCTAGGTATTTATTATTCCACATTCCTGTTTTTCTCTCATTTGTCTTTTAAAACATTTTTATTCTTCATTTTCTCCCTAAATTGGTCATAACACAGAAATAAGATCTCATTTAAGTTATTTTGATTTTGTTAATTTCAAATGTGTATATTTTATGTGCCACTAAAAGTGATCACCTTCTCTTTAATAGTATATATAAATTATGCCTCAATACAGCTAAAATTATCTTCAGAAGGATTCACATAGGAGAGATTTGCATATGTTTAAAATTATGGTAATGTTTCCATTGAGAAAGAATAGTTGAATAGCCAGGAAAGTAAAGGGGTTCTATTCAGTATAAGGTTCCTAACAAGATGAGTGGTAGGAGGATCTGGAAAACTTGCATGGAGACAGTGCCTAATTAGGAGGAGAAAGCGATGATGAAATGTGTTAGGATTATACAAGTTTACAGGTGGGTTTGGGAAGATAGAGATGATCTCGTCCTTTATTTCCTCTATTTTCTGGGGAATAAAACAGGGTTTTGAGTTTAAATAGGTATTTAAATCAAGAGAGCAGGCACTGACTAAAAAAATTATTGTACTAGAAACTGAGCCAATTTTGAAAGTCTGTCTGGGGTAGATGATTACAAATGTCTTTCAAACGTTGCTCAACTTCTCAGTTGCATATATGGAAAATCCACTGTCTATATAGAAATAATTAAAAACAGAAGGGTGCAAAGAGTTTCAGTTTCAAGAATTTCAATAAACGATGAATCACAGAATTTCAGGGAGAAGAGAAAGTAAAGGGCTAATAAAATAAAAGAATTAAGAGTTAGTAAGAGAGGCCCTGAAATTAAAGAATAGTCAGAGTATGCCATTAAAGAAGTGGGCTAGAAGGAAAGGAAGGTGTGGTCAGAGTCTGGAATGTTTGGATTAGTGATGCTGAATGTGGAACAGTTTTGGGAAACAACTTGTTCAGGTTGTGTCGTGGTCATAGGGTGAAGAGGAAGAAGGGAGAAGATCATAGGAGATGAGAAAAAATAAAAAGAAACCAAGGGGCAGGGTGCTGTTTGGGCATCTGGACTGGTACTGAGTCACTTGAGGTAATGACAGAAGTTGGAACTGAGAGCTACCGTCACTTCTTAAATGAATGGGGGGGTGGGGTGACCACGAGAGCGAATTATGACGATGAAGAGTGGGTGGTGGTAAAGACCAAAAAGAGCAGGATTTTTTATTTTTTTTGTAAAAAGATCAGAGAATTATCTGTTTTATAAGAGAGTTGTAGTGATTTATCTTGCAATTCAAAGAGAAGAAAAAAACATAGATCCTATCTTCTGATCTTGAGACCCGTGTTTGACTTGACCAAATTTCAGGGGATACTATGTTCTCAGGTTCAATTAAGACAAACCAGTACAGGAAGTACTCTCTGAAAGATGAGGCTGTTTGGGGAGTTTGCTGATAATGGAACTACATTGGCCAAAGCACAGTGAAAAACTTTCCGAAGGAGTGATTGAGTCAGAAGCAAAGATATACAGAGCTTATTGGGAACAGAGGTGTGCATAAGATCTAATGACCAGGGGGATTACAACTGAGGTGTTAATGGATAAAATTAATGTGGCCGTGTGGAGTAGCTTCAATAGTTCTTTTAAAGATAGTGAGCTCCAGCCCTGGACTAGGGTTAAGAAAAAGATAGGTATAAAATTTAAGGAGGATCTTTCTGTCAGGGTCTTGCACATACAGAGTTGGCAATTGCACTGCCCTGAGAGTGCCTCCTTAAATTTTACGCTCCAGTGGCTTCCCTGGTGGTGCAGTGGTTAAGAATCTGCCTGCCAATGCAGGGCACACGGGTTCAATCCCTGGGCTGGGAAGATCCCACATGCTGCGGAGCAGCTAAGCCCGTGAGCCACAACTACTGAGCCTGTGCTCTACAGCCTGGAAACCACAACTACTGAAGCCCACACGCCTAGAGCCCATGCTCTGCAACGAGAAGCCACTGCAATGAGAAGTCCTCGCACCACAGTGAAGAATAGCCCCCGCTCACCACAACTAGAGAAAGCCTGTGAGCAGCTACAAAGACCCAATGCAGTCAATAAATAAATAAATAAATAAATAAATAAACATTTAAAAAAGATTTATGCTCTAGACTCCAACTCTTTCTTCACCCTCGTCTTTGTCAAAGTGACTTCAGAAGAATTATCGCACTTGACCTGCAACTGGGGTACTATTTGTCACAATGCTTACAGCCTCTGCACACAAATGTTTGCTAAATTATCAACAAGTACAACCATTTGTGTGTTTATTTTCCGTTTTGTGCCATTGATTTTTTTTGGTGCATGCTAGTATTATACTCTTTTGGCTTCTGTAGATTCATGGGGTGGTGCAAGTGACTTTCTGTCATTATTCTTCAAAAATATTTGTGGCTAGGCTTATTCTTCTGAATCCCAACTATCTTTAAAATGGTTTTGCCAAGTCCTGAGTGCAGTACCATTGAGCGTATTGATTGGAATCACAATGAATTTATAGAAAATGTTTATCTTGCCAAGTCTTCCCATCAAACATGATTTGGTTTTCCATTTATTTAGGTGGGTGTTTTTTGCCCTTAGTAAAGTTCAGTAATATGATTTATGTGGGTCTTAAATATTTCTAGTTGAATTGATTTCTAGACATTTTATATATTTTGTTGCTCATATGATAGAATAATTTTTCTATCATATTTTGAACATTTTTGGCTGCTATATAAATAAGCAGTATTGCTGCTTAATTGTACCACTTCCCATCATGGAACCAAGTTATCCCTGTTAATTAACTGTCAATAGATTTTCCTGTATTTTCTTCACGGACAATAGCTTATATATTTAAAGGATAATAATTTTTGTCTCTTTGCAATATTTGTACCAATTATTCAATTTTGTTTTCTTTATGCCATGGACAAAATGTCTAGTAAGATGCTAAATAGTAATGGCAATATAATGCATTCTGTTTATCCTGATTTTATGTGAATACTTCTACTTATCTAAGTTATGTGTGTCTGCATCTTAATTTCCTCATCTGTAAAATGAAGATAATAGTACCTAATACACAAAGTTAAAAGAAGATTAAGTGAGATAATTATAAATTATTATTGTTTATATATAAATTGCTAAAAAGTGTGTCTTGGCCTCTTTGGAATCCAAATAGAGAGATATCTAAAAGTGCAGAACAAAGCTTCAAAGATATGGAAATTACTTTGGAAGAGATCATAGCTTCAGAGAATAGATTTAGGAGACCTGGGGGAAAATCCAACGCAGATATGGATGAGTTGTTCTTTTTGGGTTTTTCTTTTTTGAAACTTTACATGTTTTATTAAAAGTAATTTTTATATATAACATTTCAAATATATAGAGAAGTAGAGAGAATAGCAGTGAACCTCTATGTACCTATATCACCCAGTGTCTACTGTTATTAACATCTTTCCATTCTCAGCACAATATTGTAAATCAATTGTACTTTAATTTTCAAAAAATACATGAAATTGAAAACAGAAAAAAAAAAACCCCAACATCTTTCCATTCTTGAGAAACAATTACATCTTTATCTTTAGAGCTAGAGATCAATTATCTTGAAGCAAAACTGATTTTTTTTCCGTCTAGTGAAATTTCAGTTAAATTTGACCTCTGTGTCTAGGCTCAGAAATCAATTGAGCTGGTCTTCAAGAAGGTTAATTTTAGACAAGTCTACTGTTTCATTTTCCTGGCACTAACTCACTGACTCAAGTTGAGCTTCCTGCTTTTCCTCCTTGTCTACACAGGGGCGCAGTGTAGACGTAGCAATTTTTTTTTCCTCAGTGTCCTTCTCTATGAAGTGGTTGTAATGTAACTTGGCTCCAACATCAACCAGGTAGCATTCCCCTGCCTTAGGACTCCTCAGAGACCATTATATATCATCACAGAGTGTCATAAGCATGGCATGAATGGTTATGCAAAACTCTACACCCAACTCCCAAGTAGCTCCACAATTTGACAAAATGATGTGGCCATTTGTGAAATGCAAGCAAATGAGAGGAAATGGAGGGTATAGGATTTCTGCAGAAGTGACAGGCTCTGGATGAGTTGCTCTTTACTGAGTATCTAGTGTGTTAGATAGTGTGTCTCAACAAGGAGACCATATCCCTGTCCTCCTGCAGCTGTCAGTCAAACTGTTAAGTAACACTCAAAAACTTACTGTTCTCTATTTCTATGCTTAACTGTAATACACTACAAACAGGAATTAATTTCATCACTGGACGTATTTGGACATGGTAAAAGTGAACTCTCAAGACTTACAAGCTATGTTAGAGATATAAATATAATAATATTTCATTTGTAGAAAAATATAATTCTTGTCTCTGTGTAACACTTTTTTATAGGCAAATTCAGGGCGAATAAAAGGAAATATAACTTTGTATAGCTAGGAGAAATTTTAATACTAAACCTATTAAAAACTGAAAATAGTATATCTAAAAAGATTTTAATAAATTCACTGATATTCATTCCTAATAATTTCAGGAAAATATTTTAGTATACTTTTTTAAAAAATTTAACCACAGAAAAACAATTTTTGTTGTACTTTTAAGTGTCTTTAGATGATTCTAAATCTAAGATGAAAAATGATGATGAAAGATAAAGGAACTATCAGCCATGTTTACATTCTTAGAACAGTTTTCTTGTAAACAGATGTTTTTAATTTCTGAAAATAATTCCCTTGAAATCATGTAGAAAAGATACATTTCACACTTTTATTTCATATAGGGCATTATGCAAAAATCTATTTATCAGAGTGGTCACTTTTAGTGAGTCAAGCACGTGTGAAGATACAACCATCTATCAAAACTTTTAAATTAATGTTTAAATTACTAAAGTAATACAAATAGCATTTTTTAAAAAGTATATTATAACATGCAGACATAACTATTAAAGCTAAAGCTACTTTTTCCTAGAGATGACTTCTATTTTAAATATGGCACTCCAGAATTTTTTCTCCAGAATTTATACATATATGAATTTACACATAGAGGTATTTTGTGTGTATATGTTGCATACGCTTTATGTAAGTGATATATTTTAGATGTTATTCAGTAACTTGCTTTTTGCTTTTTACTGAAAAGTATCCTAGTGCTCTTTCCAAGTTGGTAGTTACAGAATCAACTCATTTTTAAAATTACATCATCATATTCTATGATATGGAAATGCTAAGACTGGAATCTTACTCTTTCTAGATCCTTTAAAGCTTATGTAGCTACTCATGATAATTTAGCGTAGAGCCATCTTTTTTTTTTTAAAAAAAAACTGCACTTAGTACTGAATATTGATTTTTCTTTTCCACGGCTGTATTTGGCAAGTCAACAATAAGCCATTCGTCATCTTTTTTTTTTTTTTTAATTTTATTTATTTATTTATTTATTATTTTTTGGGGGGTACACCAAGTTCAATCATCTGTTTTTATACACATATCCCTGTATTCCCTCCCTTCCTTGACTCCTCCCCCTCGAGTCCCCCCCACCCTCCCCGCCCCAGTCCTCTAAGGCATCTTCCATCCTTCAGTTGGACTCCCTTTGTTATACAACAACTTCCCACTATCTATTTTACATTTGGTAGTATACATATGTCTGTGCTACTCTCTCGC
This sequence comes from Hippopotamus amphibius kiboko, assembly GCF_030028045.1. Lineage (NCBI taxonomy): Eukaryota > Metazoa > Chordata > Mammalia > Artiodactyla > Hippopotamidae > Hippopotamus > Hippopotamus amphibius. The sequence continues at coordinate 100,162,711 of NC_080196.1, forward strand.
TTCGTCTCAGCTTCCCCTTCACCCCCCACCCCCTCCCAAACCTCGAGTTCTCCAGTCCATTCTCTGTATCTGCGTCCTTGTTCTCGTCGCTGAGTTCATCAGTACCATTTTTAGATTCCGTATATGTGAGTTAGCATACAATATCTGTCTTTCTCTTTCTGCCTTACTTCACTCTGTATGACAGACTCTAGATCTATCCACCTTGTTACATACGGCTCCATCTCATTCCTTTTTATAGCTGAGTAATATTCCATTGTATATATATGCCACATCTTTATCCATTCATTTGCTGATGGGCATTTAGGTTGCTTCCATATCCTGGCTATTGTAAATAGTGCTGCAATAAACATTATGGTACAAGTTTCTTTTGGGATTATGGTTTTCTTTGGGTATATGCCCAGTAGTGGGATTACTGGATCATATGGTAGTTCTATTTTTAGTTTTTTAAGGAACCTCCAAATTGTTTTCCATAGTGGCTGTACCAGCTTACATTCCCACCAACAGTACAGGAGAGTTCCCTTTTCTCCACACCCTCTCCAACATTTGTGGTTTCCAGATTTTGTGATGATGGCCATTCTGATTGGTGTGAGGTGATACCTCATTGTGGCTTTGACTTGCATTTCTCTGATGATGAGTGATGTTGAGCATCTTTTCATGTGTTTGTTGGCCATCTGTATGTCTTCTTTGGAGAAATGTCTATGTAGGTCTTCTGCCCATTTGTGGATTGGGTTATTTGCTTTTTTGGTATTAAGCTTCATGAGCTACTTGTATATTTTGGAGGTTAATCCTTTGTCTGTTGTTTCATAGGCAATTTTTTCCCATTCTGAGGGTTGTCTTCTCGTCTTGTTTATGGTTTCTTTCGCTGTGCAAAAGCTTTTAAGTTCCATGAGATCCCATTTGTTTGTTCTTGATTTTATTTCCCTGATTCTAGGAGGTGGGTCAAAAAGGATGTTGCTTTGATGTATGTCATAGAGTGTTCTGCCTATGTTTTCCTCTAGGAACTATTCGTCATCTTTTAAAAGCATTACTTTATTTCTGGTGAAACAAAACCAATATGTTCACAATAATTAATGATCTAAGGTGGGAATAACTTTTTTTCTGTAGTAAAAGCAGCAAAGATTTTAGGGTCTTAAAACCATGCTGTTGCCAGTTAAATAAATTCAGAAATAGTTTTTATATGACTACTAAACTTTTCTCTCTCTTTGTCAAAGTCTAATCTTCCTAGAGTACAAATAAAGCAATTTTTTGCAAGGAAACCAACTAAAATTACACACAAATGCAGAGAGTGACTGCGCTGCCTGTTATTTTGTGTTATTTAATCTGAGCATCAGAGCAGAGTGGCCTCCAAAGCTGTCCCAGTACTGGTCATCTACAAAGGGTAATGTCAAAGGTGCCTTTTGTCTTATCTCTTTCTCTCATGTGCTATGCGTTCTCAGTCTCTCTCTCTTTCTCCTTCCCTTTCTCTCTCCCTGCCCCACCCCATCCTCTTTAACCCTTCTGAGTATAGCATTGCTTCTATTACTGACGGAATACTTTAAAGAATAAGATTGCTGTACATTTCCTAGTTTACAACACACCTTCTGCACTTGGCCATTAAATCAGATATTTATTCAGAAATGTGGTGGCAATTCCATAGAAAATCATTAACCATTTATCAGCTTAATTTTCTTCGCTTTGGAACTTTTGGGAGGAATAGTTGCTAGCATTAATTTAGTGTTCTCTATGTGCCAAGTGTTGTCACAGTAACCCTGTGAATAGGTTGTGATATTATCCATAAATTATAGATTAAGTGAAGCACAGATTGGGTAGATAGCTTGGTTAAGGCCACGCAGTTAATGAATGGTGTGGGAAGACATTCGGGAACCTTTCTGAAACCTTGAAAATGTTAAAGTATGTGGGCCGAGCGATGGGATTCAGAATGTCCTGCTTGAGCAGTGGAGGAGCTGAGGGTGCAGGCCGTGGAGACTATGGGGGCATAGGCAGAGGGTTGGCCGTCTCTAGGGGCGCAGCCCCTTTCTCACTGCACACCTCATATCACCCTGTTTGGCCCTGAAGGATGGCTGGTTAGCCGGAGACGGGTAAGATTCCTCAGGGGAGGAACAACCTAAGACAGGCACAGCCGCAGAGGTGCCAACAGGGGTGGTGCATAGAGCCTTCCTTATATCACCCTGTTTGGCCCTGGAGGATGACTGGTTAGCCAGAGACGGGTAAGATTCCTCAAGGGAGGAACAACCTAAGACAGGCACAGTCGCAGAGGGGCCAACAGGGGTGGGGCACAGACCCCCAATATCTGAGAGAGGTCTCCTGCCCCCAGGGCTGTTTTGCTCTCCACGCCCAGCTCAAATCCACACCTGCTCAACTCAGACCCAGAAAGCAAACAAAGATAATTGCCTCAGTCATGTGAGGCCTTTGATTGTTTATGAGTGTAACCTGAGAATGTTAGCCCACGAACTCAATAAAAGCAACCCAGGATGAGTCAGCAGGGCTCTTGATCGGAGAGGTCTTGAGCCCCCCGGTCCCACTTTTCTCTTCAGTCTGTGTGTGTGTCTTCTTCAAGCTTGTGGCACCTGTCACTCACCTCGAGTCGCCAAGCTGGTCTCGGCAGAATGGTAAATCTAGTATTGAAATTCATCTTCCATTTTTCTCAGAGACCACATACTCAAACTGCATTTATTGCTTTACATGGGATAAAACTAATAGATGGAGTTATGGTTTCATAGAGACATTCCTTGGAAATGTAGATGCATAAATCTGTACTTTTTTTCTATATGGAAGGGCAATATAATACGGACATAAATTTTATGAAAATATTCTCCCAGACTCTTGCCAGTTTAACAGTCAAGCAATGCCTTTCTCAAAGACCTGGGAGCCATCTCTATAACAGGTAATCACCAGGAAAGATAGAATCCCCATCTCCCAGTCCCTGCAGGGGGGGAGGAGCCTAACTTTGATAAGTGGCAATTTGCAAACACAGATGGCTTCTGCATTAACTTACATCCTTCAGTACTTTCCCGTTAGCTTACCTCAGCATTTAAAATCCCTCCTGCCTTTTGTTTCAGCAGAGTTAAGTTCAGTCTCACTCCCCTATTGAAATTGTCTTGACTCATTGCAGTTGTCTTGATTACAGTCTTCTTGTCTGTTTAACTCCATCTGGTACAATTTTCCTTGACACCTGGAGAACCTCCTTTTTGATGGAGTAGATGGAAAACATACTATGGATAAAAGTCTTCTGTTTTCTTCTGTCATCCATTGAGGAATCCATGAAACATCAGCAAATCCATTGGCCCTTGCAGAGGGCATCTTAGCCTATACTTCTCTTACTCATTTTTCCACCAAAACTTTAAATTTGAGGCTGGTGGATGTTCTAAACAGGTGTCTATAAAAGATAGTGTGGTGTGTTTAGCAATAGAACCAAAGTTTTCAGGTCCGTCAAATATTCTAGTCTCTGGATTTCACTTTTCTCTACAGCTGGCTAGAGTGAAAAAATAGCCAACTGCTTTCTGTGTAATAGTCATTGCTGTTCATGCTGCCTGTCTTACAGTAGTCTTTTTATATCCTTCACTTTCTAAATCCCGTATAGTTTCCCTGACGATTTGATCCTGTGGTTAATGTTATAGATTACAAAGGCTGGTAAGAAGAGCTCTCATATAATAGGAATTCTTTCTGTGCCAGTCAACTGCTAACCACTTTACACAAATTAACACATTTAATTCTTACAAAACCTGGGAAGTAAATACTATCACTTCCCTCATTTTACAGATGATGAAATGGAGTAATAGAAGGTAAATAACTTGCTTAGCATTATACAGTTAGAAAATGGTCCTTTTGTATCCACCAAGATCTTTTTTATCCAGCATTCTTGCAGAGAACTACTACATTTCAATCCCTGACTTGTCAATTATGAAAGCTTTGGGGGGAGGTATTTATCCCTCTCAGTCTCAGTTTCTTCATCTTTAAATGTACATAAGAAATGCCATACAGGATTTTGTTAGCTTTAAAGGAGTCATACGTATTAAGCTTCTAGCACAATAATCAACCAAAATAAACATCAGCAGTAGCTTTTAACTTTTCAGTATTTTGGTTTATTTAGCACATTTATTCCAAGGTACTATAATATTGTCCCTATATTAGAGGTTCAAATACTGTACACTCATATATTACTATTCACCTGACTCTCATTAATCAGAATGGGCTTTACCACACCAAATCTATAAAAAACTATTTTAATATTTGAGTTAACAAGCCATGTAGAAAACTGGATGAGGGAACTAACAGTTTTTTAGAATATATTTCTTTTTTTTTTTTTTTTTGAGAAGGCAGTCAAGTGAAGGCTGGAATGCTGCAGAGGGGAGGTTGGGACAAAAAGTCAAATACAATCCAGCAGGCAAAAAAATTCAGTGGACTTAATCCTATGTTTGTGATTCCTGTCTTCCTGAATGTAAACTGGAAACTGCCCACGTTAGTTGATGAAGGGACTCCTTCTGGTATTGCTGAATTTCCCATTGTTGGGTTTGACATTAACTCAAATTGGAAGCTTCAGATACTTTAAGAACTAGAGAAAAGTCTGTTCTCTTACCAAATGTCAAGCCTCTTCCTGATATCTGAATTCCAATTTTTCAAAGCATACTTTTCCTCTTCTTTTCTCAGTGTAGTCATTCCAAAGAAAGTACTTCTGGTTTTCAGTGCTGCTAAAATGCCATTCTGAAGGAAATGGGGACAACATTATTTCAAATAGCTTGAATATTATATCAGAACAACATTGCACAAAATGGGCTTTTCTTGGCGCTTTCTTCTCGTTTGCTTAGGAAGTGAATATATGCTTGATTTTTTTTTTTAACATCTGCAAGCTACTCCAACAAGTAAATGCCTTTTCTTTGATTCTGTAATGCAGGAGATAGTTGAAACTCAGTTTAAATAGCACTCTGTTTGCCTTGTGTCTGATCATAGAAAGAAGGAGGTTATCACTGATCCAACACTGCTCTGTTTCTTTGTCTGTTATTAAAAATATTGTACATAAATGGGTTTGAAAATGTCTTTAAATACCTTCAAAACACACACGTATAGCTATTTAAAATAACTTGCTCGCTCTCTCACACACACACATTAGGAAAGCAAATAAGGAAAAGTAAGAACAGAATCTGTTTTATCTTTATATCATATTCTAGTGCCCACATAGAATCTTTGTTTTCTGAGAACTTTGGTCTCAAGATATTAATTTAATGTCTGTGCACACATGTATGCATTATTATATACATTTGCATACATATATGTAGAGATATTTGTGTATCCATAATGTGTTTATATATATGATTTATGTATTCATACATGTTTGTACATAAAATTGTTTCCTTTTATTCATAAGAATAACACATGTTCGAATGTACAATTCAGAAAACTATGTTATTTGTTAGTGAACAAAATACTCTGGAATCTGGCTGGCTTCGTTTAGAGTCACCTTCACTATCTGTGTGACTCTGAGAAAGTCACTTCACCTCTCTCAGCCTTAATTTCCCCATTAAAATGCAAATAATAACAGTCAAATAATGTTAAATATTATTTAACAGTAAATAATGTTAAATTATAATAAATATAACAATATTATATGCAAATGCAAATTATATCAAATATGGTTGTTAGGAAGGGACAGTGTAATTAGATTACCAATAAAATTATAGTAGTCAATGAATGTTAGCTGTTTGAAATAATCACCCTTAATCCCACATTCACAGACAGCTACTGTTAATATTTGGGTAGAGATATAGCTGTTGATACAAACACAGATATAGTGATAGATTATTTCAACTGTGTGTCCTTAGATTTTGTATTTGTCTGTTTAGCATCCATTCATCACAGGGCCAATTATATTAACGATACTTTCTATTCTTGAGATTCTGGCATTTGTGGCCTCCCTGACTGGGGAGAGTCTGCTCCGCCTGTCAGTAGCCAATTCTTGGAGATAGCAAAGGGCTAAACCCAGAGCATGCCTTTCATATGCAAACCAATCAATAATTTCCTGCTGATCTCGACTTGTATAATAATTTTCGTACCTCTGCTCCTGCAAGTTCAAGCTGAGTGACCTGGAAATTGCTTCAGAGGTTGAACATCAGAGGACATTTCCATCAAGCGTGTGTATGTACAAGTGTGCGCTTTGTAATAATACTCCCTTGGGAACTTAGGCTGCTTCAGAACTCTTCACATTTAGATAACTTTGAAGGGGAGATAAGGTAGGGTAACAAAACCAGGGTTGTTGTATGTATGGGCTTTGAAGGTAGTAACAGGACTTAGAGATATAAAATTCCATTTTTAATATAAATTTAATCATATTTTTATTGTTGTTATTTTGGGTGGGTTATAGCAGGGATGAAGTCACCCCGAGCATGCGGCCGCCATCTTGTCCCACTCCTGCACTGGGGAACCATCGTGGGTGCTTAGAAGCTGGTGAAGGGGTCAGTCCCCAAAGACCCATGAGGTCATATCTTTTTTGCAGGCATGATTACTTGGAAATGGTGAAGGAGGAAGTTTACACACAGTTTTACTCTCTCCAACAGAATTTAAATATGCTATACTGGGTTGGTTTTTTTTTTTTTTTTTTTTTTGAAAGTCTAAAAGAAAGTCTTTATTTCTTACTTTGGGATGCCTTTGCTTACTTCATACTTTGTTTCAACATGAATAACAGGAACAATAGACTCATAGAATTAGGAAGTAATTTTGCAGCATTTTAATGATTCAAACTTTTGTTTCTCTTATCTCTGTTTTTATCCTCTACTGCTCCTCCATTCATTGAATCTTTGGTTAAAACATAGATCACAGGTTCTGCAAAGACTGGAAAAAAGGTGTAATACAAAACACCTTGCAGAGAGATTTGCAACAATGACCATCCACAGATTCAAGTTATTCCCATAGGTAACAAGGGGTGTTTTAGCTAAGGACAAAAAGAAAGTTATTTTGGTATTATTTATTAATAATGTCCTTCTTCCACAAAGTATTTAAGGGAGCATACACAAGAACACATATACTAAAATATAGCCAGAAATACAGAATCAGACTGAGGGTAGAAATAAGATCCCTCATGGCAGCCATAAATTTCATATGACTGCTGCATTGAACTTCAAATTTGTTTCTGAAGAAATGGGAACACTATTGTCTAAGTCCCATTATCACAGAAGAAGAAACATACCAGTTCTTCAGATGCTATAAATTTTGAAAACACTCTGACTCACTGAAGAAAAGAACTCCTCAAAACAATTAAGCCTCTGGCTGAAGTCGGATTAACACGACAGCATGTACAGTGCAGGGAGATTTTGGAATCAGCAACTTGGATGTTTTGTCATTAGGCTGGCAAATTTTTCACACGCATCACTGATGCATTTTGGTATTGTTCTTTTTTTTTTTTAATCCTCTCTTTACAAAAGTGTTGATTTATTTATACTGCACTGATTCAGCCCCTCCAAATACACAGCTTCCAACAGGCAGAGTTAGAGAGGCAGGTGCCACAAACTATGGTTTAAAAGTATACAAGTGGCAGGCACTGTACCCTGTGTTTAAACCTGAAATCTATTGATACTTCAAACCAGCTACACTAAAGGCAACTCTGGGGACATCTAGATGGAGTCTTAATCCTGATGGCAATATCTGGTTATTCTAGAGTCTAACAGGATATCTGGGTTACACCTTTGGCCAGCCAAGTGGGAAGAGTATGTAAAGCCCACATCTAACTACAGCAGGTCTTCAAGCTTATAATCCTGTCACAGTTTATAAAGATGAGGAACTCATCATTTGGGAGCTATGCAGTCAAAATGGCCAGAAAACAAATATACTACTACAGTGTGTGAAATCAAGTCAACCATCTTGTGGGTCCTTGGGTGTCTCTGGTTATGACCTCAAACACTTAAAAAGGAAACCCCCAGTACGCTGGGAGATAATTACCAGACTGTTTGGGTACTTTTGCTCCTGCATATTAAGTAACAGGGCTCACCTCCATGTCACTTCTTGCAATAAGCATACAGGGCAACTCCTTAGAGACTGTTCATAATATAGATGCTGAGCTCCCAGGAGTTCAAGGGTGAGTAGGCTCAGGACTATCCAGGGCTGAGCAGAATCTGTAAGCCAGCCTTACAGCTCTAACTCTTATTCTGGTTCTGAGAACATTTCAGTTCTGCTCCAAGTCTGCTTTGCTCCAATTCAGCGATGACAGACATATATTTGAACTCATTTAGTCTGACGTTAAAGGCCTCCACTAACCCGTAGGTCTCTTTCTGATCAGTGGCATAGAAGAGCTGAACTTGGTTGGCAATACACTGTACCTCAGCAACATTCAGAAATGTGGACTCCATTTCTGCTGTCATCAGCTCTATGCCCTTTTCTTCCTTAAGTACAGGATAGTGATATAAAATCAGCTGGCTGGCTGGCTGCAGCTTCCCTGTGGTCTGAATAGTGATAAGTGCAGTGAAGTGGAGTTCAGTCCCTGTCCATTGGCCGACAAAAAACTCATAACCTTCCCTTCATGGTAGTGCACGCAGAAATATTGGACAAGACTGAGCCCGGTCCCGGATCAAATCAAACTTCTCTTTAGGAATAACTGCGTAGGCTGTATCTTTCGCTGCAAAATAATGCTGCCAAATCTGTTTTATTTCTTCTGCAGTTTTCTCTTTCACCATCTCAACGTTAAAGATCGAACTGAGAGTCTTGTCCTTAGGGAATCCTCTGCTCATAGGCTGTTTCCCCAATGTGTGTGTCCGCTGTTCCACACATTTGATAAAGTCACCTTGCTTGGCGCGCCCCACTGGCTGCTTCCGAAACTCCCTGCGCTTCTCCAGTCGGGACTCAACAGCAGCTGGGTCAGACCCGCGCAGCTGCTGGCTCTTGTCGCGGTGGCGGTCGTAGAAGGGGTTGGCCTCGAGCTCCTTCCCGACCCCGCTGCTGTCGGCGCCCCCCGCGGGCCGGCCCGAGCCACGGCGCACCGGGAACACGCGCAGCTGCGCGGGTGACACGAGCCCCAGGCCCAGCGCGCGGCTGCGCACCGCGCACAGGCCGCGATAGGGGCCGGCCACCTGCAGGACGGCCGGGCCTACGCCCCCCGCCGCCGCCACCCCCCCAGCCATGGCCACCCCCGCCTCCTCCCCCTTCTCTCCGGGCGCGGCGGCCTCCTTGGGACTGTTCTTAATGAACATAGTGATAGCATAACGATACCATCCCTACCAACAACAGCCCTTTCATAACAATTAGTGTTCCAATGCGTTATTCTAAGCACATTACATTTTTTAAAATTTGTCAGGCTCTCTCAGTGACCCTGTGATATAAATATCATTTAGAGTCCTTGTTTTATGGATAAGAAACTGAGACACAGAAAGGTCCAGTACATTTCAGGGGCAATCACTCAGTGAATGTCAGAGCTGAGATCTCAGTTATGATTTATCATGTCCATAATTTACAGAACCACTCTCCAGAAGATGCTTGACTTTTACAGAATGGAGAAGAAAGAGAAGATGAAAATGCACGTTATTTTTTTTTTTTACAGTATTATAGTTACTGCTTTGTAGAAAAAAATTTGAGGGATGAAAAGTGAAGGTAAAGCCTTTGTCACTCAGCTTAGGCACCACAGAACACAGGTTGTAGGATCTACATTTATTTGGACCAGTTAGCATTGTTTTATTTTCCAAACTGCCTGGAAGGGGATTGTATAGCGTGAACAAACACCAGTGTGGATAGAGCGTCCCCAGGGAAGGAAAATTAACTGGAACTGCATGCCTGGCTGTGAGCAAGCAGCATCTTCCTCCTGGATGCAGTGCAGTGGCACGTACCATCTATGACTTTGTGTCTGTAGTGTAGTGTTGCCCAATCTTTCATCCACAGGTGAGCATTAGATATGTTACAGCAGTGCTGAGACAGTGGGCTTTACGAAAATTATAATATGGGACACGAAAATGTGTTTGTAACAGAAAATTGAGGACTAGTTTATTAACCAGCTTGTAGGTAGCTCTTTAAAATGAAGCTAGATCCATAATAAACAGGATTGAGTTTTCTGCTTAATTAAGGCAAGAGATTTACCCCTCTTAGAGAAATAGGTTATGGATTACTTCCTTTATTACTCTACTGCTAAACAGATTATATAAATTATACATAATTTTCAACTTTAATTTATTTTGTCTTTTAATACTCTCCTGTTCAGAATATACACGTGTTTATGGAATATAATATCACCACTAAACACTCATGATTTTGTCTTTGTATCCTGTAATTGTAAAAAGAATTTTAAAAAAGCAGGAAATATCTGGTAGGAAATTTTATAAATTGTATATTTTTAATGCAATGCTTTAACCTTGTTTTTTATTTAATAGAAAAAAGGTATATGACAGGATGAATTAAAAAGTATAAAACAGGTTAAGTAAGATTGGGGGGAAAAGAAGCAGCAGGTATGTCTCTGGTAAATGTTAATGTTGCTATAATCGAGCACAAATTTAGCTCTTATCTCCTGCAGTTAAGGCAAAAATGGAAATGTAATTAGTTATAGAACTTATCTTCTTGTTTCCATAGCAACTTATGTATATCACTAGCATTCGATTTATTGCATTGTTTTAGAATTAGCTTTCTTAGGCTCTGTTTTCCACTTGACTGAGTTCCTTGAGGTCAGAGACTCTACTTACCCAAAATAGTTTCTCCAAAAAATCCCTACATTTTTACCCCCACAAACTGAAACTCATTGTCCAGAAAGACAGAAATAACCCAAGTTTTCACAGCACTACGGATTTTTTGTTTACTAAATTTGAAGGGGAATTTCCTGCTTGGGATATTATGTGGAGTCCATTGCATAGTACATCAGAGAGTGTCCTCAACAAGTTTTATAGCAAATATGGAGGTGAAATCCAAATATCTGTTTCCCATGGTGAAGTCTGATTAATTTGAGAGCCTAGTATTAAAGCACCCATCTGTGTAGTGACCTTACCAGGAGCACACTTAGGAGCTGCACACGTAGACTTCTGGCAGTTTTACTTAATTCAAAGGTGAAACTGTATGCCTAGAGAATTGTGAGTTATGCATTTACACATGTTGCATGAACCATGAGGGCTCTGCAGGACTTCAGAATTCACTAAGGAGTCAGGAAGAGATGGGAGCTTTTTTTTTTAAGCTCTCTATTGGAATATAATTGCTTTACACTCGTGTACCAGTTTTTGAGGTACACCAAAGTGAATCAGCTGTGTTTATACATATATCCCCATATCCCTTCCCTCCCGCAACTCCCTCCCACCATCCCTGTCCTGGCCCTCTAAGGCATCACCCATCATCGAGTTAGTTGATCTCCCTTTGTTATACAGCAACTTCCCACTAGCTATCTATTTTACAGTTGGTAGTGTATATATGTATATGCTACTCTCTCATTTCGTCCCAACTTCCCCTTTGTACCCTGCCTCCCCCAACCCCGTGTCCTCCAGTCCATTCTCTGCATCTGCATCTTTATTCTTGCCCTGTCACTGGGTTCATCAGTACCATTTTTTTAGATTCCATATATATGAGTTAGCATACGGTATTTGATTTTCTCTTTCTGGCTTACTTCGCTCTGTATGACAGTCTCTAGGTCTATCCACCTCATTACATATAGCTCATTTTCATTGAAATGGGAACTTTTGACATTCTAGATCACAAATCATTTTTCAACCAGAAGACGTCTTCGTCAATCTGACTAACATATTGTTTCTGTATAAACATAACTACAAAAAAACTGCATTGCTAAACAAACATACAAACAAATAAGTTTGGAAGATAGTGTGCCTAGATAATTAGATGGATACTGTGCACCTTGCATGAGTGATTCTCAAACCTGGCTGGTCAATCTCTACACCTGGGGTTCTTTGCATAGTCACAAGTATGAAGGTCCCTCTCTTTAGAAATTCTGATCTATTAAGTACAGTGTAGAGCACAGAAATCTGAGAAAGAAAGAAAGGAAGGAAGGAAGGAAGGAAGGAAGGAAGGAAGGAAGGAAGGAAGAAAGAAAGAAAGAAAGAAAGAAAGAAAGAAAGAAAGAAAGAAAGAAAGAAAGAAAGAAAGAAAAAGAAAGAAAGAAAGAAAGAAAGAAAGAAAGAAAGGGAGCTCTTTAAAGGATTCTGTGATTTGGAACTCACTGCTTCTGCCATTTCCAGGTACATAGTCTTTCTGTAAAACTGTTTATGGTACAAACTCCACTGGTTCAGAGTGACGAGCTAATGTTCTATGGTGAAAGGCTGGATTATTTGTATTAATATCATCTCCAAATATGGTATTTGGTGTTAATGAATTAGTGTTAATTCTTAAGGGTGAAAATCATTAGTTTTGAATCATATGGAGATCATTTCCAAAAGCACAACACGAGAAATGCGGTAACTGTCATGTGAATAAATGGAAGTAGACTAAGTTCAATTTATTTTCTCATGACAAAGTTGTTAATTTGTGTTTTATGGAAGTGAGTCAAAACACAAGTTGGCTTGCATTGTCAGGGAAAAAAATATAAATAACCAAAATAAAAGGTGTGAAGATAGTAAAATTGCACTAAAAAGTAGGAAGGCTTTTCATCTATACTATGAATGTTATTTTCAACCTAACATTGTATAGTATTTATCATCACTCTGCATAATTAAAGAGTTCTAAGTAAATATTTTAAATGCATTTGTACAACATTTCTATTCTTGACAAGTCTAACCCAAGGATCAGTTGGTGAGTTTGCATCAGTAGTCAACATTTCAAAAACCGATATGTACAGCAGATGTACCTTGCTTTGTGGAATCATGCAGGAAATTTAAAGTTTAGGAATATCACCCTCTAACTCCTAGGAGCCTAATGATTGCATGTTTATGGCCTCTAATGAATTACCTGAAAAGATGGGGCAAATGTAGCAATACATTATCAATAGTAATAATGGCTAACACATATTGAGCTCTTACAGTATGCAAACACTGTGCTAAATGATTCCTATACATGCATCCCTTGGTATTCTTGGGGGTATTGGTTCCAAGACCCCCACAGATATCAACATCCATGGATACTCAAGTCTCTTATGTAAAATGGCATAGTATTTGCATATAACCTATGCACATTCTCCCCTATACTTAAAGTGTCTCTAGATTATTTATACCCAATGTAATGTAAATGCTATGTAAATAGTTGTAAATACAATGTAAATGTATTTTACATTTACATACTATTTACAATGGAAAAGTTGCCAGTGCACAGCAAATTTAAATTTTGTTTTTTAGAACTTTCTGAAAAAAAAATTTTGGGAACAGTTTTGATTTGTGGTTGGTTTTACCTGAGGATGTAGAACCCCGAGGATACAGAGGACTGACTGTATATTCTATTAAGACCAACAATGACCTGATGACATTGATATATCATAATTCTAACTTAATGATAAGGAAGTGACCTTTATAGAAGCTAACAAACAAATAGCAGTCTGGGACTTGAACCCCTGCAGTGACTTAAAAATTCTTTGATCAACTCCTGGGAGATTAACAAACCTGAACTGGACACTTTGATTATTGCTAAGGTTAGAAATATAAATGAAAATGCCTAAGATGTTATAGGTGCCCCCAGAATAATGCTTTGGCCAATAGCAATAATGGGTTGAGAAGGATTTGCTGTGTTTTTTAAAAAGATAATTCTGCAATATCTGTGTAAGACTGACCAGTCCAACCCTTCACTGTGTTGTTTATTATTTGACTTTTTATTAAGCACTTTGTAGAAATAGAATTTCTAGACCTGAAAACCATTTGATGTCAAATTTCTTTAAAATAAATTTAAAATTAATCTTCTTTTGGCTTTTGATCTTAAATTTTAAAATGCCCTTGGAATGAAAATAGGACAATTTTCAGTACATGAGATACATAATCAGTCAAATCTAACCTGGGATTTTAATTGTCCTTCTCAAAAGGGAGAACTAATTTAATCATTCAAAGAGGGCCAATTTTGTTTTAACCTTTAATCTAATAGATCGAAAATAGGGCACTGATAACAAATAACACAGTGTATCAGTATAATACCAGTTACAAAGCAGCTGCATATGTAGAGGATCTCTCTGATCAAGTGAATCAACAAGGAAACTTAAATAAATAATCTGCTCATAGAAGACATTTAATAAATATTTGTTGGATGATTAATTATTTATTTTATATACATGACTCAGCTATGTGATTTCAAAATTTTCTCTAAAAGGTCATACTATTAACATAATACTGTTACTCACTTGAGTCTTCATGATAACAAAGATGGGGAAAATTAGGAATAGTTAGTGTAGAACACTTGAAAAAAAATAAAGGAATAAGAACAGGGATTTTTAAAGGAGTTAGATATATTTGGTAGCTTAAAATTCAAACATCATATTCTTTAAACATGAAAAGTTGTTACCAGGCTATGAGGTGGTCAATTTCCCTAAAGAGTGCAGCACAGGGGTGAGTGAGTAGCTAGGAAGGATTGAGTAGTGGCAGCAATCTCTTCATCAGTGCACATGAGAGCCTTGCAAGTGATGAAATTATTGGATGTTCTGACTATAATGATATCTATCAAAGTGATTTGGGATGTTTGGAGACTTGCTAAACATATGATATGTTTTAATCACTTCCTATTTATCCCATCAGTGAGGGAGGGATTCTTCCACTAGAATTATGGGGATGGCTGAACACATGACGCCAGACCTTGGACAGATGAGATCACAACAGTTTATTAATCACATATACTCACAGCCTGGGGGAGGAGGACACCCCATCTGGGCAGGGCCACACAGGGGCTGTACTTGGGAACAGAGAAATCAACCAGGGGCTGGGGGAGGCAGACTTTGAGCCATCAAAAAGGGGAGGTGACCCCTGGTTCCCACTTAAGAATTGTGACTGGCTTGTTTGAATTAATCCCAGCTAGTAGCAAATACAGTACTCTTGGATTAAGCAGGAACTACTCTAGGTCCCTCTGGTAAGGAGGTTGATTAGCTAGGGGACCATATTCTCAGAAGCAGAGGAGCGTTGGGTTGAACCATTCAAAGCCCTCTCAATTCCACCAGATAGAAAGGTAACACCTAATACTGATCCTTAATTTTAGGCCTTAGACCACATGATGATACAAAACATTATCAAAGAATGAACATTTTATTCCACATTTTTACTAATAAAGGCATTACTTTTGGTGTGGAGTTTAGACAATAGTTTAGGTCCAATCTCAACAAAACAGAGGAAGAAGTAACCTTTAGCTTTCCTCGTGTCCCATCTATGGGCCCCTTTGACCTGTTGACATCTTCTTGAACTGTTTTCCCTGTGTTTTCACACTATTTCTCCAGTTGACTTTGGCCCCCTAGAAGGGCTAGCTTTAATAAGATGTTTGTCTTTCATCCAAATGTCGCTCCATTCTTTATGCTCATCAGAACTTCAACTTTCTTGGGTCAGCATCTCCCATTTATGTGCTGCGGTGTAAGGAGAGTGATATTTTGAACAACTAGATCTGGACTCTGCTACTAAGTCTGTTATTAAGTCTGCAGACTTAAGCAACTTCATTAATTTTCTCAGGCCATGAATGCTTTCATTTTTCAAACTAATTAGTCGAACTGTGATCTCTAAGGTACCTTTTAGTTTTTTCATCTCATACCTCTGAATCTATGTGTCAGAAGCCTGGCTCACAGGTGTGGTTTAAAATAAATAAAAAAGTTGGACAAATTAGACTTTAAAGTAAAGACTATTACAAGAGACAAGGAAGGTCACTACATAATGATCAAGGGATCAATCCAAGAAGAACATATAACAATTATAAAAATCCATGCCCCCAACATAGGAGCACCTCAATACGTTAGGCAAATGCTAACAGCCATAAAAGGGGAAATCAACAGTAATACAATAATACTAGGAGACTTTAACACCCCACTTATACCAATGGATAGATCATCCAAACAGGAAATAAATAAGGAAACACAAGCTTTAAATGACACATTAGACCATCTCACCTTAATTGATATTTATAGGACATTCCATCCAAAAACTACAGAATACACTTTCTTCTCAAGTGCACATGGAACATTCTCCAGTATAGATCACATCTTGGGTCACAAATCAAGCCTTGGTAAATTCAAGAAAATTGAAATCATATCAAGCATCTTCTCTGACCACGAGGCCATGAGACTAGATATCAACTACAGGAAAAAAACTGTAAAAAATACAAAAACATGAATGCTAAACAATACGCTATTAAACAACCAAGAAATCACTGAAGAAGTCAAAGAGGAAATCAAAAAATATCTAGAAACAAATGACAATGAAAACACAACAACCCAAAACCTATGGGATGCAGCAAAAGCAGTTCTAAGAGGGAAGTTTATACCAATACAGTCCTACCTCAAGAAACAAGAAAAATCTCAAACAAACAACCTAACATTATACCTAAAACAATTAGAGAAAGAAGAACAAAGAAACCCTAAAGTGAGCAGAAGGAAAGAAATCATAAGGATCAGATCAGAAATAAATGAAAAAGAAATGAAGGAAACAATAGCAAAGATCAATAAAACTAAAAGCTGGTTTGTTGAGAAGATAAATAAAATTGATAAACCATTAGCCAGACTCATCAGGAAAAAAAGGAAAAAGAGGCAAATCAACAGAATTAGAAATGAAAAAGGAGAAGTAGCAACTGACAACGCAGAAATACACAAGATCATGAGAGACTACTATAAGCAACTATATGCCAATAAATTGGATAACCTGGAAGAAATGGATAAATTCTTAGAAAAGTACAATCTTCTAAGACTGTACCAGGAAGAAATAGAAACTATGAACAGGCCAATCACAAGTACGGAAATTGAGGCAGTGATTAAAAATCTCCCAACAAACAAAAGCCCAGGGTCAGATGGAAGCACAGGTAAATTCTATCAAACATTTAGAGAAGAGCTGACACCTATCCTTCTCAAACTCTTCCAAATTACAGCAGAAGGAGGAACACTCCCAAACCCATTCTACGAGGCCACCATCACCCTGACACCAAAACAAGGCAAAGATGTCACACAAAAGGAACATTACAGGCCAATATCACTGATGAATGTAGATGCAAAAATCCTCAACAAGATACTAGCTAACAGAATCCAACAGCACATTAAAAAGATCATCCACCATGATCAAGTGGGGTTTATCCCTGGGATGCAAGGATTCTTCATTATATGCAAATCAATCAATGTGATACATCATATCAACAAATTGAAGGATAAAAACCATGTGATCATCTCAATAGATGCAGAAAAAGCTTTTGACAAAATTCAACATCCATTTATGATAAAAGCTCTCCAGAAAATGGGCATAGAAGGAAATTATCTCAACATAATAAAAGCCATATATGAGAAACCAACAGCCAACATCATTCTAAATGGTGAAAAACTGAAGGAATTCCCTCTAAGAACAGGAACAAGACAAGGGTGCCCACTTTCACCATTATTATTCAACATAATTTTGGAAGTTTTAGCCACAGCAGTCAAAGAAGAAAAGGAAATCAAAGGAATCCAAATTGGAAAAGAAGTAAAATTGTCACTCTTTGCAGATGACATGATATTATACATAGAAAACCCTAAAGACTCTACCAGAAAACTGCTAGCACTAATTGATGAGTTTAGTAAAGTAGCAGGATACAAAATTAATGCACAGAAACCTCTTGCATTCCTATACGCTAACAACGAAAAAGCAGAAATAGAAATTAAGAAAACTCTCTCATTTACCATTGCAACAAAAAGAATAAAATACCTAGGAATAAACCTGCCTAAGGAGGCAAAAGATCTGTATGCAGAACACTGTAAGATGCTGATGAAAGAAATCAAAGATGATACAATCAGAGACACATACCATGTTCTTGGATTGGAAGGATCAACACTGTGAAAATGACTATCCTACCCAAAGCAATTTACAGATTCAACGCAATCCCTATCAAATTACCAACGACATTTTTCACAGAACTAGAACAAGAAATCTTACAATTTGTATGGAAATGCAAAAGACCCCGAATAGCCAAAGCAATCTTGAGAAGGAAAGACGGAGTTGGTGGAATCAGGCTTCCTGACTTCAAACTATACTACAAGGCTACAGTGATCAAGACAGTATAGTACTGGCACAAAATTAGAAAGGTAGATCAATGGAACAGAATAGAGAACTCAGAGGTAAACCCATGCACATATGGCATCTTATCTTTGACAAAGGAGGCATGTATATACAACGGAAAAAAGACAGCATATACAATGGAAAAAAGACAGCCTTTTCAATAAATGGTGCTGAGAAAATTGGATAGCAACATGTAAAAGAATGAAATTAGAACACTTCCTAACACCATACACAAAAATAAACTCCAAATGGATTAAAGACCTACATGTAAGGCCAGACACTATCAAACTCCTAGAGGAAAACATAGGCAGAACCCTCTATGACATACATGAAAGCAAGATCCTTTTTGACCCACCTCCTAGAATCATGGAAATAAAATCAAGAATAAACAAATGGGACCTCATGAAACAAAAGCCTTTGCACAGCGAAAGAAACCATAAACAAGACAAGAAGACAACCCTCAGAATGGGAGAAAATACTTGCCAACGATGCAATGGACAAAGGACTAACCTCCAAAATATATAAGCAGCTCATGCAGCTTAATACCAAAAAAGCAAATAACCCAGTCCACAAATGGGTGGCAGACCTAAATAGACATTTCTCCAAAGAAGACATGCAGATGGCTAACAAACACATGAAAAGATGCTCAACATCACTAATCATTAGAGAAATGCAAGTCAAAGCCACAATGAGGTATCACCTCACACCGGTCAGAAGAGCCATCATCAAAAAATCTAGAAACAACAAACGTTGGAGAGGGTGTGGGGAAAAGGGAACTCTCCTGTACTGTTGGTGGGAATGTAAACTGGTACAACCACTTCGGAAAACAGTTTGGAGTTTCCTTTAAAAAGTAGAAATGGAACTACTGTATGATCCAGTAATCCCACTACTGGGCATATACCCAGAGAAAACCATAATCCCAAAAGAAACATGTACCATAATGTTCATTGCAGCACTATTTATAATAGCCAGGACAGGGAAGCAGCCTAAATGCCCATCAACAAATGAATGGATAAAGAAGATGTGGTACATATATAGAATGGAATAGTACTCAGCAATAAAAAAATAATGAAATGGAGCTATATGTAATGAGGTGGATAGACCTAGAGACTGTCACACAAAGCGAAGTAAGCCAGAAAGAGAATAACAAATACTGTATGCTAACTCATATATATGGACTCTTAAAAAATGGTACCGATGAACCGTGACAGGGCAAGAATAAAGATTCAGATGCAGAGAAGGGACTTGAGGACACGGGGTTAGGGCGTGAAGGGGAAGCTGGGACGAAGTGAGAGAGTACTACCAAATATAAAATAGATAGCTAGTGGGAAATTGCTGCATGACAGAGGGAGATCAACTTGATGACGGGTGATGCCTTAGAGGGGCAGGGCAGGGATGGTGGGAGAGAGTCGTGGGAGGGAGGGGATATGGGGATATATGTATAAATACAGCTGATTCACTTTGGTGTACCTCAAAAACTGGTACACGAGTGTAAAGCAATTATATTCCAATAAAGAGCTGAAAAAAAAATTGGTTCCTGTTTTGTAGGATTGAGTGTAAGAGGTTTCCTTCCTGAGGTGAGGCTTACTCCAGTTTTGAAATCTGTGCACCTGGAGGTATATCTGTTTCTGCTGGCTACCTGATCCTCATCTTGGAATTCATTCCTTGAATCTTCCACTCTGACTTTAATAGACACCTAGCTTTGGTTTTTCTTCTGGAATTGTTCTCCCCCCACCTAACCCCCACTCATTTTAAAAAACAATTATCTTTCCTCCGGGCTCAGGTTTCCAATCCAGGAGTTTAATTGGAGCCCATATTAGGAAGGGCAACTGTACACTCTGGTTTCTAGGAGTAAAGGCTCTGATTAAACCTTGTAGGGATGAAAAGATCTTGAATTGGATACAATTTGGAGTAATATCACATAAGTGATCACCTGCTTTGCTTCATAATAAGTTGATTGGTACTGGCAGTCATTGTGAGGACCAATTTTCTTTTTTGTGCAATTATCATTTCTGAAAGATTCTACTAAATAGTCCTGGTTGGATGTAGTAAAAATCAACCTTGGTATCTTCTATCACTGGTGGCTGAATTCTACTCAGGCTGAACTTTGAAGTAGATGGTTTTTAAAGGGGCTTGTATAAGGAACTAGTCTTGTTTAATATTCTTTTTATCTTTTATTGATCTAGAGAGGAAGCCCAACAAGGGAAAAAACAAGATGTGATTAAATAAGTTATCATAGGAAGCAATTTTAAAAACTGACCATTCTTGATAAACTGTTGAGATTTAACTGTACATGTTTACTTAATATTAGCTCGTTATTATTGGTACATTGGGATTCTTAACTGGATGCAACTGATTTAATTTAAGATTTATAAATCACCATTTCTCATCATTATTGAATAATTTAATAATGTTTTAATGATATTAATGCAATAATATAATGATTTAATAATGAATTTCATCATTATTTAAGCTTCCAATAGAAAAATTAATCCTTGACCTCAAATTTTTTTGGTAAGTTCTTTTTATAAAATTTAAAGCTAAGGAAAAGAGCTAAGTTTTAATTTTTCAAGGGCAATGAAAATTTTGGAAATACAAACCATTATTCTGCTCACACGATTCACAGCTTCTGGTTCTGAGAGGAAGGCGGGAGCCATGGTGAGTGAGCAGTTTGAGTACTTGTTAAGACTTTTCAGGTGAACCACAGTCAGGTGGGATTATAGGTATTAAAGTCATTTAAAGTGTTTCACATTAGATTCTAATCGACCTGTCCGACTTTGGATTGGTTAGTGGAAAATGTGCACATATTTTGATTTCAGGACAATTCAAAAGAACAAAACCGATGCTTTTCATGGGAAGGATTTGACTCTCTCTGAGGCACTTTAGAATTCCATTGCTGGTCTGCGTTCCTGCTGAGCTTGCCTCAGGAAGTCATGGCAGGACTAAAATAGACAACACCCTTGTTCCAAGGCATAGGAATAGCACAGGAATAAAGAGTAAGCTTTGCCGTTAAACAGATACACGTGAATTCTGCCTTCTCTATTTACTATGTGCCTTTAAAAGTTTTGCTTGACCTCTCTGAGTTCTAGGTATCTTATGATACATATCTATATTATAAGGTTGCCCTGTGAGATAAACAAGATAAAATCCAGTGTTTAGACTATTTTAAGGCTTTTACAAATGGTACTTAATATTATTTTATTCATAGAGATTCTGATACTTCTCTCCATGAAAAACTTAGTCTAATTATCTTTTATTATGAGAATGATCTTAGCCTGCTGTGAAGCAATAACCTAGCATGAAACCCAGCAGAATTAATCATTGCTAGAGGGTTTTCTCCCTTACTAGAAATTCGATCCCCGAGATCAACTGGGAGCCATCCGAAGCAAAGTCTGAGGTTAGAGACTCTTAAGTTGGTTTGATTTTGAAAATAGTCAAGTTAAAAATTATAACTTTATAAATGTATAAAGACCAAGAAAATAAATATTTTTACAATACAACTATTGTCTACTTCTCTGGCCTTTTAACATTTTTTTATGATAATTTAACAAACTATACAGTAACAGGGAAACAAACTATGCTTTGCATATAGGGTGCTTGCTAAATTACTATTTTTTTCTAAACAGATTAATTCAATATTAGGTGTTGAAGGAAGTCATAAACATGCATATCCATTCAAGCATACCATAATAAAAACCATCATCTTATTGGGTCACTTTTTAAATTACTATTTTATAGAATAAATTCATTTCTGAAAAGTTGACTGTTAATTTCTTTAAATTAAATGATACCCCATAGATAAAATCATCTGTAATAAACTGTCTGTAAGAACTTTAAGATAATCACCCACTGCAGTGGAACACATTGATAACCCTGGGTTAAATCTGTTTTCTTTCTTCAATCTTTCCCTTGAGGTAGAGGATTACATTTTTAAACTAAAAGTTAGAGTACAAAAATGGGTAGTGAATTTTTGTGCTATAGCTGAGTGTTAGAGATATGCTAGGAAGCATAACTTGGATGCAGAAATATGAGCATTTTTAGGACATTTCTGGTTGCAGGACAAAGTGCTATATGAAATCTTTTACATCAGAAGTTTTGCAGAAAATCCATGACATCTCTGTCCTAGGTCATAGAAATTTCATGTTCATGTGGTCATCCTATACCTACACATTCTTCGCCTTTTGAAATTTGGGTTCCTGTCTTTTTTTTTTTTTTAATCAATACAATCAGTGGCTAAAAAAGCACTGAGGTGCTAAAATGCTGAAGATCATAATTTTTCGGTAGCTTTCAATATCCACACATAATGTATTTGAAATAAAACATCTTTACTTTTAACTTCAAGATGTGTGTATATATATGTGTGTGTGTGTTTATATATATATATTTATATTTATATATTTATATATGTATACATATACATTATAACTTCAAGGTGTATATATATGTGTCTGTGTTTATATATATTTCTACTTATATATATTTATATATGTATTTATGTATGTGTGTATTTACGTACATACATATGATAAATTATATATGTATATGACTAATATATATAAATTATATATGTTTAATATGTGCATTTAATATAAATGTTTATATATAATTTAGTTTCCAAAGTAAAACAAGGAATACCTGGACATTATAAAGTTTCAAATAGTTCATACACTTCATACTTGCTTATTATTTAATTTCATAAAGTGCTCTCCCTGTATTTTAAAAATATTAACTTGATTTGTGTCCATGAATCATCAAAACCAAATCCCTGGTAAAAATATTAGGGTATGCTATCACTCAATCATGACCAGCATGTAGCCACGATTGAGCTCTTTATTTTCATCAGCTATTGGTCAAAGTGCAGGTTAGTAAAACTTTTTCAAGTTAAATTTAGCAATATGTGTCGTGTCTTACATGGGTGCATTGCCTGTGATTATTTTCCAGGATGTATTCCAACAGAATGATATATACAGAGTGATATATACGAGGTTGTTCACCCCAGTACTGCATTAACAAAAAATTTGGAAAAAGACCCACAAATATAGACATGCTTAAATAAAGTATAACGGAATAATTCAAGGAAATATTGGCCATTTAAAGTATGACATAAATGTATATTGTTGATATAAAAATGCTCACTGTATATTTTTAAGTTAAAAAAATCAAGTTGTGTGACTTCCCTATCAGTTCAGTGGTGAAGCCTCCATGCTTCCAATGCAGGGGACATGGGTTCGATCCCTGGTCAGGGAACTAAGATCCCACATGTTACAAGGTGCAGCCAAAAACAAAAAAACAAAAAACCCCAGATTTATTCTCTTCAAAAAATCAAGTTGCAAGATGGTTTGCATATGATTTCATTTAAAAAATTATTATAAAATTATTGTAATACATGGAGTGATTATTTCTTTGTGGTGGAGTCAGCTATAGAGGGTGGTAAAAGTTAAGTAATGAGAAATTCTAATTCCTATATTGGACAAAATACGTCTCTATTAATTATGATTGACTCACTTTAAATCCAGAATCTCTCCCTCAAATAAGTCCTGCAATTCTACTTGAGTTACCCAGTCAACTCACTCTCCCACTTTCGTATAAACTATTCATACCGTCTCTCATCAAACCTTCAATAGCTCCTCTTTCCTTTCCCCTTATTCTTTGCTGATAACCATCTTTGTTGCCTAGAAATTGTAAACATTTGGAAAATAACTTCCACCTGCTCCCCCCTCCAGATCCAACCTCCTTACCTACATCTGTACCTATTTACTCCCCCTGGCCTCATATTTTAATGGATAAACCACTTGTGCTGATGTCCAAGGCCAACTCCTCTCGAGTCTATTTTGTAGCTGTCTTCTCTTTACATCAATTTTCCAACAGGATGTCAACATACCGTAATCATTTACTGATTGCAAATCACTTTACAGTTACCATTCCACTTCTCTGTCACTCTTTACAGCAGAATTTTTTCAAATTGTCACCTCATTGTTGCCTCTTCTCGATTCTTTGGGACCCTCTATAATTAGGCTTTTATCCTCAGAGCCGTTCTTGCCAAGGTTTCCACTGACTGCCCCCTACCCTATGGTCAGTTCTCAGTCCTCATCGTATTTTCTCAGCAGTATTTGATACCTGAATCATTCCCTCTTTTTGAAACACTTTCTTCGTTTGATCTCCTGTACACTGCTCTTTTGGGGGGTTTCCTCCAGTGTCAGTGACTGCCCATTCTCAGTTACTGTTACTGGATCCTCCTCATCTTCTGTGTTTTAAATTGTGTAATTCTACAAGGGTGAGTACTCATTTTTCTTCTCCTCTCTAACCACAATTACTTTTAGGTGATCTCACTTATATGATATTTAATTACACATAATTAATTACTTAGTTAATTATATGTAATTAAATATCAATGAGTATATATGTATATTTCATTTTGTTTGAATATATATATATATTTTATTTTTTTCAAAGTAACCCCTTCCTCCTCAACTTCTCACTCAACTTCAGATTAATATGTCTCAGTTCCTATTTGGATATCAATACACAGGTCAAGTCAACATTTCTAAAACTGGACACTTGATTTGAACTTTCACTGCCCCACTCACCCCCATGTACATATATCCCACACTTTGTTCTCATGAAGTCTTTCCCACCTCAGTTAGTGGAAACTCCAATTCATCAGTTATTCCAGATTAAAAAAAAAAAAGAATTATATCTGACTCCCCACTTTCTCTTATATCTCGTATTAAATCCAGGCGGAACTCCTATTGGTTCTCCCTTGAAAATGTTTCCCTAATCTGACATCTTCTCATCCCATCCACTCTGGCCACTTGAGTCTGAGTGCATGATCTCTATTGGATTACTGCAACAGAATCCCAACTTCTGTTTTTGCTGCTGCTCTTGTCATCCAATGGTCTTTTCTTAACACAGAAATCTGTTTGATCCTTGTAAAACCTAAGTCAGCTCATCTCACTTCTCTACTCCAGTTGCCTCCCGTGTGGCTCCATCTATCTTACTGAAGGTAAAGGACAAAATCCTTACAATGGCCTGTAAGGTTCTAGCCTCCCATTATCCTCATTGACCTCATTTCCTACTCTCCCTCTGGCTCCTCCCACTCCATTCCGCCTGGTATCCTTGCGGATCCTTGAACACATCAAGCAAGCCCAGACGTGAGGACTTTTGCTATTTGCTCTCCTAGGATTTCCTCGGCCCACCCCTTCCAGATAGTCACATCACTTACTTTCTCACTTCATTCTTCTCTAACGTTATCTCCTTAGAAAAGACTGTCCTGATCACCCCATGTAAAGTGGCACCATCCTCCCTCCACCACAATCCTCCTTATCTCACCAAAACTTTATAACTTGCCATCACCTGACATAGTGCATGTTATTTATCTATTGTCTGTCTTCTTCAGCTAGAATAAAAACTACGCAACAGCAGGAGCTTGGCATGCTTTGGTTATTGCTGTATGCCCCATTTTGAAGTTGTAATCTACTTCTCCATTCCTGGGGCCAGACCACCTGGAGTTTGGCCCAAGCCCCAAACCAATGACTCCATGCAGATAGACTCTGCCCAAGCCTAGCAGCAGGACCTGTGAGCCAAAGGTGACCCTGAGACCTATCCCTGGAAGGCTGGGCCACTAGCTTCCCTTCTCTGACTCTCAATGGTCCACATCCACTCCAGGGAGATATCCTCTCTCCAATTCTCATCCACTAAACCTTGGCTGAATTAATGTCTCTAAGTAAATGTCTTTTAAATGTGCCTATAACATTACTAGAAATGTGGTAGGTGCTCAGTAATTATTATAAACAAAATAGACTAATGTTATTAACTAAATATTTGAAGAATTGCAATAAAACAAACATAACTGTAGAACTATGATAACAAATGGTTTGTCTGGAAGGCAAATTGGGCAATAATTGTAAAGCTGCGTAGTGTGCTTTCAGCAGGGATCATGCTTAGAAGACCCTAAATGTGCAATTCTACACCTTTCCAATGAGCTGGAGTTTTATAAACTCAAAGATTGCTTGTCAGGAAAGTTTGGACCAGAGTCACAAATTTAACTTTCTATACTTTCACGTGAAGAAAAGCAAACTTAAAAAAAATTCTGTGTAACTCACTGCTGTCATTTTTTCATTTTGGAACTTAATATATTCATCAAAAAGCTTTTAGTAGATAAATGTTGCTTCAGGAATCATACATTTATGGATATGCTTAGCTTTGTGCTATGAGGAATATGAAGGGTTTATGATATGGCTTGATTGTCAGATGATTTATACTTTGGGGAAAAATACAAACTTTTAAAAATAAATACAAGCCATTGTTGCAACAATACATCAATGTGAAATGCTGAAATCACTTGGAGAAATACATATAGAATACCAACTTTAATATAAAAAATACAATTGTTGAGAAGATGTGATTAATTGGAAATTAATATTTATCATCAGATGCTGGAGAGGGCCTGTGTAACATATATTATATCCTGAGTCCTAATTCTGTGTATTTGGCAACTGAGAATTATTAACTTAAATACAGTCTCAGAAAGACTTTATTATTTTTATCGAGTTCCTTTCTCACCAGTGTCTCAGGAGAAGTCAACTGGGGAAAGTTCTGGGTGGTTTTATCTGGATTACAACCTCGTATTCTTGATTATTTGCGAAGGTCACCTTCTTTTCCCTTAATACTTTATGTTGATACCTTATACATAAATCCCAGGTTAAAGGGGTGATAATTACAGTTTCTGAGTTATGGCATAGGTTTTAGAATAACTCAGAAATGTGTTCAATTAATCTCTGAAATTTAACTAGGTCTGTGATCCTATGTAACTTATTATCATTTCCAAATGATCAATGCATAATGTTACAGAATCAGACAGGGAAAAAGATCCATTCAAGTTGCATGACAGTACAATGGAATTTTATGTTACAGGATATGAAAACTTCTTTCAGATGGTTTCAGAGTGAACATTGCAAATAACCTTTAAGATAACTTGACCATTTGTCAAGTTTTGGTTGGTATCAAAGAAGAATATCCACAGTTATCTAAAGGGACTATTAAACACATCTCCCATTTCTAACTACATATTTGTGTGAGACCACAATTTCTTCACATTGTAACAGATTGATTGCAGAAGCAGATACAGAATCCAAATATCTTTTATGAAGCTAGATGCCAAATACATTTGCAAAAATGTGAAGCAGAGCCATCTTCTCCCTATATTAAAAATTATTTTCAATAATAATATGTTATTATATAACATATGACAGGAGCATTATTATTTTAAGTGACTAAATATTTCAAAAATTTCTCAGCTTTAATTTCTAATACAGTAAATAGTGATAGATATAACTCACATACACAAAAGCTCTTTGGGGTCTTCAAGATTTTTACATATTATAAAAGGTTGCTGAAACCAAAACTTTTGAGAACTGAAGACAAATTCTTTGAATTGATACCATTCACTACTACTGAATGACAAAACTTATATCCAAACTCAGAACCATCTATTAAAGTCATGACATGTAATAAAACATATCCAAATTCTTAGAGAAGATTAAAAATATACAAGAGGGTTCTGGAGTGCAAAAAGTATAGCACAGTTATCAAGAAAAGAGATTTAAAAACATCACCTCTATTTAAAGTAGACAAATGAATGCATACAAAATGATAATATAGTCTAAGTTTCATATGTTTCACTATTAAAAAGAGTTCGCTTATATCACTACAAACTTTTGCAAATAAGAAGAGACAATAAAGTATAAATTTTATTTTGTTTTCCTTTTACAAATAAAGTGTTCATAACTAAAGTTGTTAGCTTTTCATATCTTAGACTAGCACTCTTTGGTGCTTACTCTTTGCACTTTATTTGACAAATGGGCAGTACTAGATTTATTAGCCAACCCCAAATTCTTGCATCTGAGAGTTTTAGCCTAGAAGGCTAAAGTTAGATAAATTTCTACATTTTTAAATGAAAGGCTTGTAGTATTTTTGATAGTCAGTGTTGAATATTTCAAAGGAGAAAAAGAGCAAAGAAAGGTATTGAATACAATTTCTTGGTTTCCTCAGGTTTTATTGTTTTTCTTCTCTTTTTAAAAATATATTCCCAACAATTAACAATTTAACAGTGAAAATGCACAGAACGGTGGACCTCATGGTTTGGTACTGCCCTCTCCTTATTATCTGTTTCTTACAACTCTCTGAAGAAAAAGAATCTATCCTTCTAAGACTTTGAAATTTGGTCAGTAAAACCCTCGGGGCTGAGAGCTCAGAGAGACATTGGTTTTGAACTTGCTGCCAGCACTCACTGCCCTTCTGGATCAAGAGTAGTATGGCTCCCTGGACACCTCCCAGTGTAGTCCTTCATACAGCAGGGCTGGCATATGGACTCGTCATTGACCATCATTTGTGGTTTCTCAGCCATAACGGAGCCACAACCGAAGCAGAAGTATTTCCCATGCCAGGTGTGGTTTTCTGCTGATGTATTACAACCAGTACTTTGGAGTTACTCACTGTCACAGTATTGTCAACTGAAATAAAAACATGCAACATGAGAGCTGTGCGTTTCAGTCTTCTTTGGGGACTTACTGAGGACTGTAGCCCCAGAGACAGCCTCTCAGATAGGTCCGAGCAACTGTTTTAAAGAGGCGGGGGTGGTCAGTATTTACGTGATTCTGGTGAAGGGAGTTCATGCCGCCAACACACACCTGGGTAGAAGGTTGCTGCTGGTCACGAGGAGCAGGTTCTCTGTTGATGATTTCAGTGCTTTTCTAGGTATCAGAAGATGCAAGAAATTGGGTTTATAAAATTTTCTCCTGAAAATATCTAACTATCTAAAGGCCTGTTCTGCCAGATTTCCCAGAGCACAGAGTGACCTGTCCTGATCGCCACCCTGAACTCCTTTCAGGGTGTGATAAAGGTCAGTGACAGCAGTGGCTGGTTCCTTCATTTCTGGAGAAACAGACGACTAACAACGTTTTTTTGGGGGGTTGTCAGTATATTCTCCTAAGCATTATATTTTCATTATTTCGGAACTAAATCGTAACAATGAAGAGTTCTCAGCAGGTGTTATAGATAAAGCAAGCTTGGAGCCACCATTTGTCAGACCCCGCCACCTCCGCATAGACTCGGAGATCAGCTCTATTCCTGTTCACTTTATAGCAAAAGCAGGGGTGCTGACCTGAGATCTGAAGATTTATCCTCTTTGCTCTCTGTGGCACTAGTCCTTCTTTCTTCACCAGTAAGATGAATTTCATTAGTGTCTTATTCATCCACTTCAGTGGGAAATTTAAGATGTCTCTGAGCTTCACTTTTGTATTTTACATATTGAGCTCCAAGTGGTTCACCTCCGAGGACAGATACATCACAGCTTTCTGCAGGGTCTTGATCATGAGTAGTGAGCTGTCTTCCTAGCCACTTACCCCAAGGCTGGGCCTTTCTGAGACAGCCACAAGCAGTTTCTCTGAAAGGCCTAGAACAGACTGTTTAGCTTATGAAGCTAATGAAGATGGTTGCCTTGTGGAAGACAACAATTTAACAGCAAACAGCATATAAAACAGAAGCAAAAAATTTTTAAATGTATATATTTTGTCATTCGGAATAGTCAAAGACTGGCTCTTAAATGTATCTAGGAGAAATTTTTAAATCTTGAGGATAAAAAAGCAACTGCTAGAGAGAAAACATATATGCACACACAGGCACATGCAAACATAGACTAGTTGCAAAGGAAGAAATGTCAGGCTTTCTTAAACTATTAAATGACACAACTAACAGGCAAACATAAAGATGCAACAGATAGTTTTCACAGGACATACTGTGACAAATATCTCTAGCTCATCAAGTTGGGATTATTATGTGATGTAGTACAAAGACATTTTCTGTTATTCAGAAACTTAAATAATGTATTACTTCTATTATCTTCATGAAAACAACCACCGCAACAGCAAATACAACACTCAGAGATTAAATAAAGATAGAGATAGACTAAATGCAAATATAGACAGAGACAGAGAGGTAGATTTAGAGATAGATACAGATATAGGTACAGATAAAGATATTACAATAGCTGCTGGGGAGATGAAAGCTTAATGGTATCCAATAGTTTTTTTTTTTTCAAACAGTTCATACAGTAAAAGACAGAAAGGATAGAAAATAAGGTACCATGACATGTAAAAATAGCATAAAACAATGAAACGAGAAATAAGACCAAATATATTCTTTTAAAAATTAAGTGTAAAAAATAAAACATGCCTGTTAAAAGATAAATGTGATTAGTGTCAAGCAACAAAGTCCAGATATTTGAATGTTTACCAAAAAACAATCCTCAAATAAAATGTTACAGAAAGTTGTCATGAAGCATAGTTGCAATGTAAGAGGTTAATAAGAGAAGATACTGGATTGGGATATATGGGAGCTCTTTGTACTATGCTTGTTATTTTTCTGTAAATCCAAAATTGGTCTAAAATTAAAAGTTTATTTAGAAAAATAGAATACTACTCTGTACACTGGTTTGCAACTTGCTATTGTTTTGTATAACAATATGCTGTAGAATGATTTCCAAGGTTAACGCTTATAGAATTACAGTATTATTTGTAATCCTTGCAGAGTAATCTGTTACACGATGCAATAACATTTATTTAAAAAATTCCTTCCTGAATTTTATTTATGTGAAGCAATGTTGTGGTGAAATATCTTGCACAAGCATTTTCTGCTCTGGATGTTTGGAAGGATATACATTAAGATGTCAGAGGCAGTTATTGATGGATGGAAAGGTAAAAGTAATGCTTATTTTTATGTTCATAATTTTATGTAGTTTCTCAATTCTTTGTACTTTTAGGATGTATTACTTTTATAGCCAAAAGAATCCATGATAAATTTTTTTCTTGCAGCCACCTATAAATAAGAGTTATTTTGTTTATGAAATGAAATGCATTGTATAATAAATATAGACAAATTCCTTAGTCTATAATATTGCATCAAATGTATTAAACAAATTCTACTAGAAGATGATCTAAACTTGGCCATCACTATTGGTTTTCTAATTTAACTCTGTGTGTTTCTACATAGTGTAAGCAGGAAAATAATAACCATGTGGAGAAGATGAAAAATGTATTTTATGTAATTTCATATTATTAATTTAATATAAATATATAAACAATTCATATAATTAATTTCATATAATTAACAAATATATACTGAAAGCCTGCTTTGAAGTCCTAAGAATATTCATTAAATTTGGTGCTATATTAAGCCACATATATAAGACATTTATGAAATCTTGAAGAGATGAAATCACGAACACCACACACTTATAGAAACATCAATAGCAGCACACTCAGCTGTTTTTTAATTTAAAAAAATTATTGAAACATAGTTGATTTACAATGTTGTGTTAATTTCTTCTGTATAACAAAGTGATTCAGTTGTACATATATATCTTTTTCATATTCTTTTCCATTGTAGTTTTTTACATGGTATTGAATATAGTTCCCTGTGGTATACAGTAGGACCTTGTTGTTTATCCATTCCATATATACCAGTTTACATCGCAAATTCCCAGTCCTTCTCTCCTTCCCTGCTCACCCTTGGCAACCACAAGTCTGTTCTCTATGTCTGTGAATCTGTTTCTGTTTCAAAGATATGTTCATTTGTGTCGTATTTTAGATTCCACATATAAGTGATATCATCTATTATTTGTCTTTCTCTTTCTGACTTGCTTTGCTTAGTATGATAATCTCTAGGTCCATCCATGTGGCTGCAAATGGCATTTGTTCATTCTTTTCACACTCAGCTGTTTTAATATCCTATACATAATTCATAGATTTAAATGCTGTTATTAAATCAGAATAAACATAAAATTAATATCCAATTAAAAATTAAGAAAAAGTAAAATAAATCTAAGAAAATCACATCAAAAGAATCAGTAATACCTAATAATAAAAATCCTGTACAGTAAGTAAATGAAATTGCTGGTCTTTGAAAACACCATTACAATACACATCCTTTGATGAGGGTAATTAAGAGAAAAAGACAGCAAATCTAAATTCAAGCTTTAGTTTAAAAAATATATTTACCAGAAGATGGAGTATCTAACATATTAATTAATATCAATGACAATATCTTGATGGAATTACTATTTTGCACTCTTCAAATATAGCTTAATTTAGCAAAATAGACTCAAGAGTAAAAAATTGAGTAGGCTACTTTTTCTATTTTAAACAGCTTTCTCTAAATATCTGGACTTACATAATTTTGTATGTGAGTTTATACAGACTATAAGACTCTGTCTTTTTTTATTTT
Organism: Hippopotamus amphibius kiboko; assembly: GCF_030028045.1. Taxonomy (NCBI): domain Eukaryota; kingdom Metazoa; phylum Chordata; class Mammalia; order Artiodactyla; family Hippopotamidae; genus Hippopotamus; species Hippopotamus amphibius. The sequence goes on from NC_080196.1 coordinate 100,195,062, forward strand.
TTAAATTTACTTTATTGAAGTATAATTGATTTACAATGTTGTGTTAATTTCTGCTGTACAGCAAAGTGATTCAGTTATACATATATATATATATATATACACACACACACACACACACATTCTTTTTCATATTCTTTTCCATTATGGTTTATCACAGGATATTGACTATAGTTCCCTGTGCTGTACAGTAGGACCTTGTTGTAAGACTCTGTCTTTTCTATACTACATTTACTATTTTAGATCATAAAGAAATAATGCTTCCCAGTTTTTCCCATTGAAGTAATATAACACCTATTTCCAAACTAAAAAAGACATAGTTATCTGGCACCTGGTTTTCTTCACACAATCATGTACCCAGCCATGAGCTGAGGCTCACATACATCCCCAAACCGTGCTCTCTGCTTGGCCAGCTACTGCAAACCAGCTTAGGGACAGGCCAGCCACTAAAATTCTGTGTCATCCAGTGGGCTGTGACCACACTTTTTCTGATGAAGTCTGATCCCTACCTAACACTGGGAAGGGGGTCTCCTTTCAAGATTTTCCTTCCTAGGGTGTGCTCCCTTAGTCCTTGCGTACTATACAGAATTCTCGTACATTTCATAGTTTAAAAATTCTTTATATTTAACCTTCCCTGTGATATTTAAATCACTGTGTGGCTTCTGTCTCCTGATTGGACCCATACCGATACCTGTGGCTACCCTGATTTTCGGATAGTACTCAATGGGCTCTGTGATAACCATTGGGCAGCATTACTTTAATCACAGGCTTTTTCTTAAAAGACAGCTTTATTGAGGTTATAACTGACATACAAACAGTGCATATGTTTCAGGTGTACGGCTTGATGTTTTGATATGTATACATTGTGACATGATCACCACAATCAGGCTACTTATTGTATCCATCACTTCAATATAGTTACCATTTCCTTTTTGTGTGTGATTGAAGACTTAATAGTTACCCTCTTAGCAAATTTCAAGTATGCAGTATAGTATCATTAATGATAGTCACCAGGCTGTACATTAGATCTCAAAACTTAACCTCCATAACTGAAACTTTCTGCCCTTTCACCAGCATCACCCTATTTCCCCTTCCTCCCAGTCCCTGGCAACCACTATTCTATGCTCTGCTTGTATGAGTTTGACTACATCAGTCGTCTCTCTATCTGCAGTTTCAGTTACTGTCAATGAACTATGATCTGAAGATATTATTTTTTTTTGATCTGAAGATATTAAATGGAAGATTCCAGGAATAAACGATTCATAAGTTTTTTACTGCATGCCATTCTGAGTAGCGTGATGAAATCTTGTGTCAACCTGCTTTGTCCTGTGGTGTGAATCTTCTCTTTGCCCAGTGTGTGCAGGCTGTGTATGCTACACCCCCACCCCCGATAGTCACTTAGTAGCCGTTTCATTATCAAATTGACTGCTGTGATATCACAGTTCTTTTGTTCAAGTAACCCTTATTTTACTTAATATTGGCCCCCAGACGCAAGAGTAGTGATGCTGGCAGTTTGGATATTCTCTTATTGTGCCTAATTTATAAATTGAACTTTATCATAGGTACGTATGTATAGGGAACAACATAATATGTACAGGGTTCAGTACTATTCACAGTTTTGGGCATCCACTGGGGGTCTTGGAAAGTATCCTCTGTGGATAAGGGGAGACTATTTTAGATTCCATATCTAAAGTGAGATCTTCAGTATTTGTCCTTTTAAAGTTAGGTACCGACCATAAATTACCACAAAATATATTTTGAATTAACTGACTCTTTGTTTACGCTCTATTATGCTCCAAATTTCAATCAGCTTCAATTTCATATTATTTCAGTTGGCAGGAATCTCAGTTGCAACCTCCCAGTGTTTCCAGCCCCAAATACGTTCAAAGTGCCTGGCAGAAGGGTGGGGCTGTAGAGTGGACAATCTTATGGGGGTAGAAAAAGCTTCTAATATTATTTCACTGTTTTCATAACCTGTATGATATCTCAGAGCTGGCTGAATATGAGCCATGATTATCATCGATATTGTCTTTGTAGGAAAATTGTGAATGTGGAACAAGCAGCAAGAAAGACACTGAAGTTTAAATTTGTTTAAATAAACGTCAAATATACATAAGAAAGCCTAGTGAGCAGTAAATGGAGGAAAATAAAATATCTGTCCTGATGAACAAAATCTTTTCTCATTCCTGTTTTGAAATTATAAGCTATATTTATATTTTCTTTCTTTTTCTTTAAGAACTTTTATTGAGATACAATTGACATACAATAAATTGCATATATTTAAAGTGTACAATTTGATATTTTTTTCTTATTGGTAATAAGCCATTTTTATGTTTTCTAAACTTTAGTCTTTATAAATTTTCTGAGAAGCCAACACATGTTTTTCAGTAGAAGATTTTTAACTAACTCACAAGAACAGAGAAAATCTTGACCTATACAAACATGCTGTTTTATTTATCCTTCTGGAATCCCAAAACATCAAGTGCTTAGCATGTAGAATTCAGGCAACTAAAAGAAGGAAAAGCTGTGTTGCCTAGTAGAAGAAAATGGTGCTTGTAAGAGAAAAGTGGTTGGTGATTTGCCATTATGAATTCAGAAATTTCTTTGTCTAAAATCGGAAAGTAGGAAATAATTGATTATATCATCAAGAATAAGACTCACAACTGCATATTTTTACATCTTCAGATCAGATTACTGAGAGTCAGAAAGCTACTTCATAGGGCGAAACCCACAAATGACACAAACGTCTCTAATGAAGGAAGACATGTCTCCCCTTTTTCACTATTCAGATATTACCCTTTGATCGAACTGAAGATTCTTGTAAGTTAACAGAAAATAAGCAAACTGATTCTATTCATGAGTTTCCCACTATGTCCTTTAATTGAAATGAACTAAAGGCCAGTTTGTCACTGACATAAAGCAAGCGATAAATCATGCACCCAGAAATAAAGAGTACATTTCAAAAAATGTTATCTGTTACACATTGTTTCAGAAACCAAGATTCTTAGCAGCAGATGGAAATGTCAGCAGGCAGTCAGCAATGGGCATGTTTTCTGGATAGACCATCACCCTCATGTTCTGCACTATAAACTCATACACCCCATTTCCTGGAATCGTGTAAATGCTATATATTTATTGCCTTTGAATGTGGTTTTGTGAGTTGTCATCACATGGTGTTCCCTGAAATTCAATCTCAGCACCATCAGTTTTACCACATTAGAGTGACAAAATAGTTTCTGCTACTTCTCATCCTACTGCTTTACTCAAGTGCATCACCAAAGGGTGATATGCCCCATTTATGAATATATCCACTCGTATAAGCCATTAGCCAGAGAGATAAAATGATTAGAATTTTAGCATAGTCCTATTCACTAACTTCATGGGTTTTTAGGCCCTATAAACATCAAACTGTTTTCCTTGTAAAATTAATTGTAAAGTTTAGAGAGGCAAAGCATTTTTGTTATTACTGACACTCCCTCAGAGTTGTTGATTTCATTAAACTTGAGCAGGGTGCACTTCCCTTAAAGGTAAACAGCACAGGCATTCACAATGGCTTAAAAGAATGAATGGGTGGCTTCATGCATGTCAGAACCCTGACCACCCACTCTTATGCATACAACCATTTCTCTCCCATGACATCATTGCTGGACAAGGATATTAGAAATATGTTCCCCTTTAAGAATGTGGGCATTATAGTGCTTTGGAGTCAAGCAGACTAGGTTTTTTTTGCTGCTGATGTTGTTGTTGTTTTGGCTACGTTGAGTCTGTTGCTGCATACAGGCTTTCTCTAGTTGTGGCAAGCAGGGGCTACTCTTAGTGGTGGTGTGCAGGCTTCTCACTGCAGTGGCTTCTTTTGTTGTAGAACATGGGCTCTAGGTGCACAGCCTTCAGTAGTTGCAGCATGTGGGCTCAGCAGTTGTGGGGCATGGGCTTACTTGCTCCAAGGCATGTGGGATCTTCGACTAGGGATGGAACCTGTGTCCGCTGCATTGGCAGGTGGGTTCTTAACCACTGTGCCACCAGGGAAGTCCCACTAATTGTTCCTTATTAATAATAAATATTGTTATTTAAATAATTAATCATTTAGTTTTTATTACTCTTGCATATATTCACTAGAATGTGAAAGGATAAATATCAATGTCTCCAGCAAAACATAGGACAGAGCCAAATTGGATCCTGTCCATTACAGATAATAAAATGATGAATAAAATATTAAAAACACTTAAAATATATAGCTGAGTTACAAAGAAAAAACACTGAGTGCTAGAAATAGATAAGACCCTCAATGCTCGGTCAAGAGACTAGAGCCGATGATTTTGCAAACCCTGAAAGTGGGAAGAGGAGGCAATAGGAGCAGGTATAAAGCCTGGAAATTTGGTGCAGAGGTTCTGACTCCACTTGCCATCTTGGACTTGTTAAGTCTTAGAAATAGATTTGAAAACCCCAAATAAAACCATAAGGCTAGGATCTTGAGGTGCTGCCTCTTCTGTGGAAATGAAACTGGAAAAAATCTTCTCACCGGAAAAGTTGCAAGAAGCTTGTAATTTGTCCCAGGCACAGGCTGGCGTTGGGGAGGGGATGCCTTTTAAAATTGAAAACTCAAAATAATGTGGCCCATGAGTGACTTTCAAATTCACACTATCAATCAATGTTGTACATTTTATCAATAGAACAAATGAGAGAAAACACACGATCATCTCAAAAGCTGCAGAAAAGCTTTTGATAAAAGCCAACACCCTTGCATAATAAAAACACTCAGCAAACTAGGTATAGAAGAGACCTTCCTCAAACTGATGAATGTCATAGATGAAAGAAAAAACAACCCACAAACCCCACAGCTAATATCATACTTAATGGTGATGTTAAATACACTGGGTGCTTTCCCACCGAATCAGAAATAAGATGAGGATGCTCACTGTCCTACTTCTATTCAACAATATACTGGAAAGGTCTAATCAGGGCAAGAAAAAAAAAAGCTCACAGACTGGAAAGAAGAAAGTTAGATTATCTCTACTTGTAGATGACATGTCATGACCTTGTGTATAGAAAATACCAATGTATCTACCCCCCAAAGTCTGTTGGAACTAATAAAAGAGTTCAACAAAGTAGCATGATACAAGATCAATATTAAAAAATAGATCATATTTTTATAAAGTAGCAATGAACAATCCAAAAATAAAATTAAGAAAATGATTAAATTTACATTTGTATCAAAAGAAATAAAATACTTGGAAATAAATTTAACGGAGTAGGTGCAAGATTTCACATTGAAAACTATAAAACCCTGTTGAAAGAAATTGAAATAGACTCAAATAAATGGAAAGATATTGCATGTTCATGAATTGAAAGACATTATTAATAAGGCAATACTCCCAAATGCACCAACACATTTAGTGAAATCTCTATAAAAACACCAGTTTGATTTTTTTATGGTTGTGGAAATTAACATTCAGATCCTAAGATTCATATGAAAAGGCAAGGGCTATCAAAGAGCCAAAACAATCTTGAAGGGGAACAAAGACTAAGAGTAAACTTTACATTAACAAGAATTAAGGCTGAAAAAATACCTTTGAATATAAATATATAGGAATTTTTAACATAATAGAGATAGCACTATAAAAAATAATGGAAAAGTGAAAGGATGGATTGTTTAAAAAAGGTGGTGTTCACTACTCAGCTATACATATGGTTAAAAACTTAAATTAGATCCCCGCTCACAATGTAGAGCACATTAAAATCTGAAATGTAAAAAGCAAAAGTTTAAAACTTAGAGAAGTATAGATAAACTAGCAAGAGAAAGGCAAGTCAGTTATGAAATGGATAAAAGACACAGATAGGCAATTCACTGAAGGGGAATCCCAAGAGCCAATAGACATGAAAAGTGCTCAATCTCACAATTTATCAAGAAAATGTAAATTATGATAACAAAGAAATGCCATTTTTACGATTGGCAGAACTTAAAACTCTGATAATATCAAATCTTAGCTAGAATAAAGGGAAACACAATCTCTCATACAAAGCTTGTAGGAATATAAATGTTTGCACTCTTTGGGGAAGCAACTGGCAATTTCTAGTAAAGCTGAGCTGTGCCTGTGTTTTGATCCTGCCGTTCTACTGACAGAATTAAAACTAAGTTAAAGATCTGCACATATGCGCAGGCAAGCATACTAGTATAGTCATTATAGCCTTGTTTGAAAAAAGCAAAAACAGATGAACAAACAAATGTCACTAGGTACAAGGAACACCTTACTATGGTGCAATTATACAATAGAAATGAATTTAATTCATTTCAATCAGAATTGATAAATCTTAAAACCTAAAATTACAAAAGTTACAAAAGAAGGTAAAGGATAATTATACTATGGAGTGAATTTTAGGTATACATAGAGGAATTATGTATGTTATTTAGGAAAGGTAAATATGTTTTGAAGTTATAAATCATAGAGAGAAGGATGTGCATGATTTCCTTACTAGGGCAGAGATGTGAAGTGAGTTGGGGAGAGACTTTTAATCCTTTCTGTAGCTTTTTATATAAATTTTATTTTTATATATTTTAAAATCTGTATATAATAAAATATATTATTTATATATATACACATATCCTATAAAATATAGCAAATGTGTACATAAAATTCTGAAGCAAACATGACAAAACAATTTTGAAATTTGGGTCATAAGTATATGGTTTTATTGTCTTCTGTACTTTTACTGTCTTTGAATTTCATAATTAAAAATAAATATATGAAATTTCTTCTGAAAGTAAAAAATATTACATGCTTCTGTAACTATCAAGAAGTGAGTAAGCACAGGGCATATTTTGGTTAGTTTGGCATATGTATGTAATTCAAGGAAGGGCTTTTTTTATTTTCGGCTCTGAGGAAGCAGTTAAAAACTAAATGAATTGATTTGTTCTTATCTTAAGATGCTCCTAGAATACTGGAAAGCCAAATATCTTTAAAATGGCCATGTCTAAAATAACGTTTATCTTTTTTTTTCATATATGTGAGATTTAATTTTGAATTTACCCCTTTACTAAATCTGTGGCCCTGGGTTTATGAACACAACATTATCAGTTTATACTTTGTATAGTAGAAAAAGTGTAAGCATTATAGGGAAATAAATTTGCAACTACGAGGGTGAGTCAAAAATTACCCACACTCTGGCTGTAGAATTTAATTAACTTTTAGAAAAGACAAATACATCATTTTTTCAACATAATCTCTTTGCTTTTCAATCCACTTTGTCCATCTGTCAACAAGCTTTCGTATTCCCTCATTAAAAAATGTTTTATGCTGAGCTGCGAGCCATGAACGCACTGCTCTCTTCACTTCTTCATCAGAAGTGAATCCAGCTCCTTCCTGATGGTTAACACTTGTGCGACCTTCCCTGAAGTTCTCTATCCATTCATACACACTTCTTCGTGACAAAACACTTTCTCCATACTGCGCACAAAGTCTTCTATAAATAACGGCACCAGGTACACCCTCAGACCACAAAAAACAAATCACTGCATGCTACTCTTCTTTTGCGCAGATCACAAGTGGGGCATCCATTTTTGCTGGCACCACAGTTACAAATGAACTGATGTAGCACATTCACACCTGCACAGCAGTGACTGGGGAGACAGTAGCCATGAATGGAAAGCGCTGATAAAACATTGAGGCCAAGAGAAGTTTTAATATAACCAGAGTGCGGATAATTTTTGACTCACTATCCTCAAACTATAAATACAGTTATTGCTATTTACAGAATGAATACTATTCATTAGTAATTCAATAGCTGATATACTAATACCAAGGGATTTTAAAAAAATGACAATATCCTTAGCACTTAGAATGGTGAATAGCACTTAGTAATTTATTACTCATTAATCTTTGTATCGAATGAATGAGAGAATGAATGAATGTGGAAATATTATTTCATTTGATCTTCAGAATGATCTTTAAGAAAGGTATTAATCTCTACAAGGTTAATGAGGTTTTCTAACCTACCCAAATTCACACCATAAAGCACTGTTTCTTCCCTCTTGAACCCTCCTCCAAGTTGAGAACAAGGGTTCCCATCCTTACCGAACAAGGTTGCTATGGTTGTATTGGCAGTAAAATCTCCGATTGGACTGTTTTCTAGCAGGTAGAGACACTATGCTTCCAAAGGTTACCAGAAATGGGTTCTCCTCCCTCTTTCCTACGAATTGGTGGGAGAATGTGAGGATTTTCTCTTTGGAGAGAGAGTCTGCACTCATTTCTGTATTCTGTTTTTCTTCTCAGTTAACAGAAAATGAAACCAAAGTTAATTTGCTTGTATCTGCTATCATTTCATAGAAATGTATCTCTCTCAGGAGCTCAGTATGTATGTGCATGGGGGCAACTGTGATACAGGCCGCCGATAACTTGTCCACAGCTCATGTGTGAATCTCAGGGTAAGTATTACTCTGCTAATTGACATTCAACTTATTAATGCAACTTTCAGGCATGTATATTTTATTTTTCATTTGTTTATTTTTAAAAAATATTTATTTATTTAGGGTGCGTCAGGTCTTAGTTGCAGCACGCAGAATCTTTATTTGCAGCATGCATTGGGATCGAGTTCCCTGACCAGGGATCAAACCAGGGCCCCCTGCATTGGGAGTGCAGAGTCTTAGCTACTGGACCACCAGGGAAGTCCCTGGGCATGCGTCTTTTAGTAGTATCCTTTCTATTCTCAAAGTCCTTAAGTAGAAAATTATATAATTACCTTAACTAGCGAGGACCAGCCCAGGTGAAATACAGAGCGAGATAGAGGCGGCTCACCTGGTGGGAGAAGGATGAGGATGTGATCACAGGTGGAGGGTAAAGGGTGCTGAAAATGGAAGTTGTACAAATTCTGTTCCTCTTCACCAAGGAGGGCCTTGCCTGGGCTTTTGGTTGGGAGGCCTCTCACCTAAGCCCGAGAAAGACAGGTTGCCGACCTTGGTTCTGGGTTCTCTAGACTGAGGCTTCATGACTGTGACTCTCAGGAGTCTAGTAAGAGGATGACACATGCTCACAAATAACTGTGATAGATGATAAAATGTTCCTGTGAGAGAAATAAAGAAAAGATAATTCGATTTCCTTTCAGGAAAGAATCTGTAGGTCATAGGTACCAAAAGACAGGGATTAATGTGGAGTTTTTCATGACTGTTAATGATTTGGCAGGATTTTGATGTAAGGAGAAGAAATGGGAATTAAAAAAAATACACTCATCTCAGTCAAAGGGGGAAATTGGATTCCTAACACCTGCATCAAAAAAAAAATGAGTATTATGAACAAACTGAGGATTACTGAGTGTGGATAAAGAAATCATTGCTCTTATTGTGGGAATCCTGCATTGAAGCACATCTAAATCATATTGTTTTTCCCTAAATTTGACCTCTCCAAGCCAATATAGATCTTCCCCAGAATTGAAAAACATGTACCACCTGACATTATAAATCCACCTGATTTTTAAAATAATTTTATTGCTGATTTTGCTATACTGTAAGAAAACTCCTGTATGAATAATACAGTAGTCTGATTTTCTTAATACACTATAAGAGGAAAAAAGTAGTATTTTGGACTATCAAATAGTTAAAAAAAATACTTTTGTTATCTAGTCTGATAAACAAAGTAAGGGAAATGGATCCTGTTCAGTTAATTCCTTGAATTTCATCCTTCAGGCTTCCCACATCTGATTGTAAGTCCAACAGTGCCCTCTACATCCCATTCTCTGTACAGAATTCCAGTGTTTGGAAAACAGCACAGAATGATCAAGAAGGCAATACTCTGTCCTCAGATTTAGGATTTGTGTCCTCAAAATAAAGCAAGTATAACAAGAAAAGCTTAGTCACATAATCTTTAATCTAAAATGCATACTTCTCAATATTTTCTGCTTCTACACCAGCAATATCTTTTGGTCTTCTAAGAAGATAGATGTCAGGTATAGGTTGCTGAAAAAATTAAATCTTATAAATATTTACATATTGCTTATGATATTTTCAAAGCCATATTTGAATTACAAGTAATTTTGGAATTTCTTTTTTCTTTTTAATGTGCTCTCTAAAGGTTGTCACTGCTTAGAACTAGATTTCCAGAAAACTTGCTCCTATACTAAAATACTTGTCTGAAATCAAATAACTCTTGAGTTGCCAGCTGTGACTTGTCATTAGTAATCTTTACTTTATATCTTGATATATTTAGAAACAGCACCCTTTTCTAAATGATGTCTCCTAATAAAAGTAACATAGCAATTTCAGTTGATGGAGTTGATTTTTATTAACACATGTTCTGATTCAATTTGATTTCTAAAGATTTTAACATATGATGAAGAGGTTTGTTAAGTAGGACCCATTCAGTTACTTCTGAACTTGGTGCCTGTCACCGTGGCCTGATTTATATGCATCAAGAGTTTCCATAAGATGTAGAACTTCACTTTGTGATTAAAGGTACTATTTCATAGGTAAACATTTTGAGTCCTGAAGAAGAAGTTCAGGAACTTAAATGTTTTTCAGGAAAAACAAACAAATGATTGATTTATTCCAGATCATTATTAGCTACTTAATATATACCACCACATCCTGGGAACCAGAGATAGAGAGGTGAATAAATTGAGAACATCACTCTCACAGAGAGATTAGAGGAGAGTGTCCAGACAATAAAACAAGAATCAAATTAATTTTATACTTTCAGATAGTTTTGAGTGCTCTGAGGAATTACAGCACAGTGACGTGAGAGTTATGGGTCAGAATGCTGAGGAGTGGATAATTTACATTGGGCAGTCTCAGAAGACTTGTCTGAAAAGATGAGGCAGTATAAATACTCAGGATTATATCAAAGCTCATATAACTAACATCGTTAGTGTGAGAACTCAGAGGGAAATTCTTATTCTTTGCTCCATAGGATGAGGCAAGGAAAAAGTGGGGACTGACAAGGAAAACTTGGGATTATAACTGAGTGCTATTTTTCATGTTGTACCATTGGGTTTAACATTTGACACCTCTTTGGAGATATAATAGATTTTAAAAAGAGAGACAGAGAGACCAAGTTATCATTTACCTCTCTTTGAAGGGTTAATCTAATTAAGTTCTCTGAAAGTAAATGATAACCAGATTTCTCACATCAGAATCATAATATAATTATATTGGGTGTATATATGTTATAAATGCTACATATGTTAATATGTACATATAACATATATAGCATATACGGAATATATGCAACATACATATAACTTTTAATTTTGTTAAATGCAAATACAATGCTGACAATGAAAGATTATCAAGGATTTGACTTGTCCTTCACCCATAAAGTAATAAAAGTCAAGACACAGTATTTGAAACAACAGTACATTTTTAACAAAAGGAAGACCAAGAGTGTTACCCTTGAGAAAAGGAAACTAGCCAAGATTTCTTTGGTTTCCAGCTTTGAGGCAACCTGAATTTCAGGCACAGAAAGAGAATACTTAAAAATTGCCCAGAAGCTTCATCTGCACGACTGCCAGAAGATACCATCTTTTAAGTGTTGAAAAAATGCTGTCAACTTACAATTCTATATTTCAAAAAATATCCTTTAAAATGAAGGGAAAGTAAAATAGACAAACAAAAGCTTTTAGACAAATAAAAGCTGAACTTCACTATAAGAAATGTTGAAGGAAGTGTTTTCAGGCAGAAGGAAAATAATGTCAGATGAAAGCTTAGATCTACACATGGAATGAGGAGCACTAAGAATTGTAAATATTGGGTAAAAATAAAAGAATTTTTCTCATTTTTCAATTTCTTTAAAGACAATTGACAAAGTAAAAACAAAACAGTACTTTAAGATTTTTAACCTAAATAGAACTACAGTGTTTGACAACAATAGCACATGAGAGAAACAGAAGTGTGCTGTATGATTTGAAGATAGACAGGGATAAGTTTAAAATGTATTTGGTAAACCTTAGAGCAACTATTAAAAAATAAAACAAAGAGGTATAGGTAATGAGCCAAAAGTAATCCAAAAGGAGGCAGGAAAAGTGAAAAACGAAAAACCCCAAAAAACCAGAAACAAAGAGCAGATAAGACAAATATAAATTAAATAGCAAGATGGTAGATTTTGAGCCACATGCATGAGAAATTGTATTAAATGTAACCTGTTTAAGCAATATGGAAAAGGCAGAATGGATAACAAAGCAAAGTGGTAATGTAGGTTAAAAGTAAATGCAATGAAAAGATATATCTTGCACACCCTAATCAAGAGAAAGCTGAAGTAGCTACGTTAATATTAGACAAAGAAGATTCCACAAACAATGTAGATCATCAGGGATAAAGAGGAAGATTTCATAATGATACAGTAGCAACTCACCAAGAAGTTGCAAAAATCTTGAGTGTGTACTCATTTAACAACAGAGCTGTGATGTACATGAAGCAAAAAGTTATGGAACTGAAAGAATACATAAATCCACAATTATAATTAGAGAATTTAACTTTTATTTTTCAGTATTAGAAAAAAGTAGGCAGTAAAAGAAGACATACAGAAGACATAACACTGTCAATGCATTTGAACTAATTGATTTTTAAAAAATACTCCACTGAGCAAAGAACAATACAACTTCATTTCAAGCGCTCATGGGACATTCACCACGATAAGCATTACACTGGGCCATAAAATGTCTCAAAATTAAAAACAAAAAAAATATTAAAATCATACAGAGTATGATTCTGACCACAGTGTACTTAAATTTTTAAAAAATCTGGAAGTTCCCCCAAAATTTATAAATTAAGCAGCACAGCTCCTACTGGGCAATGGAGAAATCATAAGAAAAATTTGAACCAAATGCAAATGAAAACATGTTACATCGAAATTTGTGAAATGCAGCTAAGTGGCACCTAAAAGGGTATATATGGTTGTAAAATTTTATAGTAGAAAAGAAGAAAGACATAAAGCAAATGATCTAGTTTGTATCTTAAGAAGATAAATAAAGAGCAAATTAAACTCAAAGAAAGTAGAAGGAATGAAATAATAAGGATAAAAGAAATCAATGAAATAGAAAACAGAAAAGAGAGAAAAATCAGTGAAATGAAGAGCTGATTACTTGACAAGCTCAATAAAATGACATACTTTGGCTAGACTGATCAAGATAAAAAATTGAAGAAATTACTATAGGTTCTACAAATATCTAAGGGATGGTAAGAAAATATTATAAGATATTATGATAGTAAATTTTACAACTTAGATAAATGGAAAAATTCCTTGAAAAATGAAAAGTATCAAGTTCTCAAAACTTACTCCCGAAAGAATAGAATATCTGAATAGTCCTATACCTATTTAAAGAAGTTGAAATTGTAAGAAAATTCCAAGCTCAGATGGCTTCATGCATGAACTCTGTCAAACATTCAAGGATGTTCTGGATGTTTTGTCTAGACAAAGCAAAATGGATGAATCTCAAAAACATAATGCTAAATGAAAAAAGCCATACACAAAAGAGCATATATCTCATGACTCCATTTATACAAGATTCTGGCAAATACAACATAAACTGCAGTGATAGAAAACAGGTTAGTTATTTCCTGGGGCTGGAATCAAGGGATAATTGCCTGGGGCTGGACACAGAGGAATGGGCATGAAGAGACTGGAAATGGTTTGTATTTTAATTGTTGGTGAAATACAATATATAATTTGTTAAACTCATGAAAATATACACTAAAAAGGGGTGCATTTTATGATGTAAACTACATATTGTCAAGTTGCTATTAGAATGTAAAATACAAAATTGTCAAACTCAGACTCTTTTCCTGGATGTGGTATTTCAAGTTAATATTTACTTCTTACTTCTGGTGGATTGGAGAAAAGTGATTTTAATTTTTGATCTAGTAGTTTGCTCACTAAAAAAAAAACCCCTGTCATCAGCCTTTCAGTTGACAAGTATACAAGCTGTTCATTGGGGAGGAGGTAAAAGAGGATGTAGGGGATGCAAATACTTTTCTAAGGCTATTTTCCAATTGTAACAACTTTATTTTGACTGAGAGTAGCAAGGACACTGGTTTGATTCAGCAAGGTATTTTGTTTGAGGCTTATCATGTGATAACCAAAACAGTTGGATCTCAATATTGTAGGCTCTGAAACTACTAATATGCCATTTGTTTAAATTTTATTTAAATCATAACTAGTTCCTAGGTGTTAAAATTCCTAATTGTGATTTAATCTGAAAGGCTTAAGTGAGGGTAGGAGGAGACAGTACACAAAGGATTTAAGTATTTCCCATCCAAACAATCACCACAGATTTTGTAAAAGTTTGGAATTAGAATATTTTAGTAAACTTTCAATTACCCTTTTTGGCGGTGTGAAACAATTCTTAATTAGATTATTTAAATCATGTGTATCACATGTAAATAGTTTGTCTGAGGTCTTTGGTTTGTATTGAATTTGTGTGTTTTAACTAAAGTCTGACACCATAACATATGTAAAGCTAGGTAAATTTAGATTATCTATGTAAAAGTTCAAACATGTAATATTTACTCTTCTTGCTTTATCTAATATTATGCTTTCCTTCAAAATAGTTTTTGATCTTAAAAAAAAGTAGTGTTTGAGTGTAAAAAACAAACTGAAGTTATCTACTATTGACCAACCCTACTCTTTGGGAAGGCTGTAAGGAAGGTTCTATTGTTTATCTGTAGACATTGTGATTGACATCAGCAAAGTTTGATATCAACAAAGATATCCATGACTGTTTATAAATGCAAATCTGCAAGATCCATGGTTTGCATTCTAAGTCAAGAGAAGCCTAAATTAAGCCCCAGCATTGTTAATACATGTTGAAATTGAAGGTTTATAAAAATCATGCTACAATCCTTTCATGAAAACCAATAATTTATTCTACATTTTTCTAGGCTAATAAGAAAATTGTAGCTAGTCTTCAAAATAATTCTAATACATTCATGTGGAAATTGAAAGTTTCAAAGCAAGATTGATCCACTATTTTCACCTTTGCAGAGAGGATGCAGTTATTTGGATCCCAGAGAAATAAGCAAGTCAGATTCATGTTTAAGAGAGTATCGTGTATCATTTGACAGATTTTTTAGAGGAGATGCTCTATCTTTGATAGAATAATTAAATGAGACTTTATGTCATGACAAAATGTATTGCTAACATACTATAGATGATTGCTATAAAAAATAAAGTTGAAAAACTTGCTGAGTTGATGTAAGTGATCTAGTCAAACTATTCAAGTTTATTCTGATCTATTATTCTCTCTCTCTCTGTTTCTGGATACCAGGCTTCAAAAAGTAATAGAATATAAAACTAATTATAATTACAGGATAATAACATCAATTATATCTTTCAACTGGAAGACATTCTACTTCCTTTCCATTTGTTAAATTTTACAAAAGAACAAATGAATAGTTCAAACAGTACTTGAATGAATAGTAATTGAATTTCATGCCCCATCAGCCAAATTTAAGGATGTTCCCAACTATTGTCTCAGAGCACAAAGCATGGGTTTCATCATATCCAACATAGAACAATATCCTTTAGAGCTGCTGACCTTCTGAGCTTTGAGAAGTTGAATAAGGACAAATAACTTTGAAAATAAACAAGCCTTCTGACAGTTCATCCCACAATAGCTGCTGGCAGAATTAAACTCCACCCTAACTTTCATCTTTCCTACACACAACTCTGAAAAGCTTAAGATACATACCTGTAATTTTCAGCATTATTAGTAAATTAGAGGTAAAATAGTTAGGCTTTAACAACCCTCTGAACTTCCAGGTTGTGTGTGCATGTGTATATGTTAGAGGTCAATTCCCCTTTAGTCATATTCTTGGTTCTTTTGATAAGAAAATTATTACCTTGGCCCTGACAAAGCAACCTACTGGACCTCCCACTATAGGGCAAGGAAGCAGCAATTCAAGTTCAGAGTGGGGTGAAGGTTCAAGAATCAGGGATTAACAGGCTGGATCCCTGCAGAGAGATGGAGTAGTTTAAATGACAGTGCTCAAGGGGGGAATACAAATGCTCCTTTCCCACATGGACACATTTCTATAACTGAGTACTCACAAGACACGGACAAGATTTGTCTTAGAGCCCGGTGGATGCAGATAGCTTCAATCCGCATTCCCACTTCCCCAGTTTTAACTCAATGCACTCAACACACTGTAGTGTGTAGTCATAACTAGGACCTTCAAACCTCTATATGTTTAGACCCACAGTACCTTTTGCTTGAGATGCTCGTCTACCCTTTACAATTTAACTTCAAATTCTAGTTAAATGCTACCTTTACTTCCAAAACTTCCCGAATTCTCTCAAGCAGCATTGGCCATTCTCTCTCCATGCTCCCATGTTTCATATATATATCTCTTTTCTATCTCTTCTACTTTTTTTTTTTTATTGAAGCATAGTTGATGTACAATGTTGTATTAATTTCTGCTGTACAGCAAAGTGACTCAGCTACACATATGCATACATTCCTTTTTACATTCTTTTCCATTATGGTTTATCCCAGGACATAGAGTATAGTTCCCTGTGCTATACAGTAGGACCTTGTTGTCCATCTATTGTATATATAATAGTTTGCACCTACTATCTAGTCTACTCTGAATGTTGCATTCAAATTATTTGATTATAGACCTTGTTAGAATACATGCGCACTTTTAGAGATGTCTAGAAGATGTTTTTCATCCTTACTCCTGTAACTGCCTTTTTTCCTGACCCATAGTAGACAGTGTTTGTTTCTTGCACTCAGTTTTTTAAAAAAGAGCCTTCACATATTATTTAGTTTGACATTCAAAATTCTGTGTGATTTTCTGAGCAATTATTACTAAGCCAATCTTGCTAACAAGAAACTTGGCTTATAAAAGGATTGCTGAAACCGTGCACCTCAGACTGGGACTTGAATCCACTCAGCCAGGACTCGAACCCAGACAAAACCCTGATAGGGACTTGACATCACGTGGCCAGGACTGAAATCTGGCCAAAATTCTGGTTGGGACTTGAACCCCCGAGGCTGAGACTCAAACCTAGCCAAATCCCAAGATCTTCCAACTGAGATCACACACCTGATTTCAGGACTTACTGAAGCTCAGATTCTTGATGTCTCATCATAGAAAGAATTCAGTGAGAGACAAAGTGATAGGCAAGAAGTTTATTTAGAGATTTATTTAGAGAGAAACACACTCTTCAGACAGAGTGTGGGCTATCTCAGAAGGTAAGAAAGGCCCCAGGGTATGGGGGTTGTCAGTTTTTGTAAGGGTGGATAATTTCATAAACTACTGAGTGGGCAGAGTATTCCAGCTATTTCAGGAAGGAGTGGGGATTTCCAGGAATTGGGCCACCACCCAGTTTTTGATCTTTAAGGTCAGCCTTGGAACTGTCATGATGCCTGGAAGTTGACTTGTCTGCTATCTTGGACTCATTTGGTTCTAATCAGTTTATGTCATATCCTCGAGCTACATCATTGTGTCTAACGTTGTTTCTTGCCCCCCTTCTCTCCTGTTTTATTGCAATTTGCACAAGGTCACCAGTGACTTATTGAGTTTTTTGCATTAAGGCTTATCATGATAGTTAGCTCCTCTTTTGAGCCTCTCCCCAAACATTCTCTTTCTTCACTCCCTTTCTATAAATAACAAGTAACCTAAAGTTGTTATATGTTCCTCCCATTTGTGTTATTTTATTTTTACTATATGTGTTCTTAGTACTTTGCAGGAGTTGAACTTCTAGCCACCTCTGCCTGCTCTACAATATGAAGTTAAATAAGCCCTGGGCTTCAGTCTCAATCTGTGTATTTTTGGTTCTGTCCTTACCCACAGAGAGAGTTAACTTGTTTTTGAGCATGACTATATTTTTTAAAATAGATATTGAAAGGCTGATGGATGTGTGAAAGCCAACTTTTGGAATTACATTTTTTCTGTTTTTATTTTCTTAATCATTGATACTGACTAAGATAATATTAAAGTTCCCCTGAGCTTGATTAACCTTTAGGCAGACGTCTTCCTGATTTGAGTCCTTTTGAGCTTTACCCTTAGAGAAATTTTTTGTCTGCCCCTTTGAGATGTCTTTTAAAAAGTCTCTCGTCAGTTTCACAACCCAGGAATGTCTCAAGGACCTAGGAGCCACTGCTTTCAAGGAAGATAGCATCCCCATATTGAGTTTTGATGGAAAGACGGTAGCCTAGATAAGGTAGGCTCCTCTCTCCAAGCTGTAAACTTCCTCCTGTTGCAAGGATATGAGAAACTTGACTTTTCCTTTGGATAAAGCCAATTAGCATACACAGAAGGGCTATGGGTCCCCTCTTTCCCAACCCCAGCTCTTAAAACTCTCAAGCCCCTAGAGTTGAGCTCAAACTGAGTTCTGGTCTCTTTCCTCTAATGCAACAGCCTTTAATACCATCTTTCTTACCTGTTAAATTTGTCCAGTGCAATTTTTGTTTTGACAATATACAACTTACTTCAAAACTGTTTGGAAGGGAAGTTTTATTTTTTCATTCTCATAGTGGCAATTTAAGTTGCTATTAGAAGTTATTTATAAAGTACTTCACATTGAGAGCTTTCCAAAGAAAAATAGAAAAATCAAATTTAACGTGTAATTTTTAGACTAAATCCAAAAGATTTTGCAAAAACCCATCAGTCTCTGTGGTTTCAATTGTTCATGTATGCAAACGGCTTTGCAATTATTTAGCATTTCTTGTCATTTCCTTGTTGACTGCTTTGGGCTCTGATTATCATTCTATTCTCATCCATTCTCAAAGTCTGAATCTATTGCTGCCACACCTTATAGTATTTATCTTTGGTGTGTATTTTGTTTTCATAAAATGCTTTTAGCTAAATGCATTTCCTTTTCTTTTTTTGGAAGACTTACATTTTTCAGTAAAACACTTCTTTTTCTCTTTTTTGGGGGGAAGACTTACATTGTTTGGTAGAACATTTCTTTTTCTTTTTTTAGAAGACTTACATTGTTTAGTAAAACATTTTCTCATGGATAGCACAGATATGCCCTAGCTCTTTTAATTCCTTTAAGCTATTAAAGTTTACTGTTTTCTTTGCCCATCATAAAGAGCCTAGTTTTGTTAGGAATATGCCTCCATTTAAGAAAAATGGATCTTTGGTCCATTTGGTGCTATTTATTTTATCCACAATGACATGTTAGGAGAAACAAATGCAAGACTGACAAAATCAAAACATAGGAAAAGAACACAATATGAATGTTTCTAGAGCATTATTAATCAAATGCCAAAGTGTAGTGTTTAAGAAATGTTACCGCTGATTCTCAAGTTATTACCATATAGAGCTAAATTGGACTCCATGTTGGATCTGTTTCTTTGACTTTAACCTTTGCTTTTCACTGCTTTAATCATACACAATGGCCTGACTCAGGGAACCCTACCCAGCAGATGTTTTGCAAGACTGATAACCCTTTTTACTTTACTTCCCAGCCCCTCCCTCTCTGATTCCATAAAACAAACTGGCATCTAGAGCCCAAGAAGGTGGTTTTTTAAGAGACATTAGCCTGCCATCTTCTCAGTTTGCTGGCTTTCTGAATAAAGTCGTATTCCTTGCCTCAACACCTCATCTTTGATTCATTGGCCTGTCGTGCAGCGAGGAGAGAGAGCTTGGACCTGGTAACAAATTTGGTGAGCTAGCCAGGAGCCTTTCTGCTTGTGGCTAGCAGGCCCTGGTCAGGCAATATTGGGGCAAGGCCCTAGCAGCTGCCAGGACCATTTGTCCTGAGGCTTTTCCCTTCAAAGTTCCCTGAAGTGGCACCGGCTACCCCAGCGTTTGGCAGTTGAAGCAAGGAACTGACCAACTTCTGCGAGTTCATGGACTCGATTTTGTAGGGTAAGTCTACCCAATTCGGTAACCGGTTTGTTTGTTTTGGTGTTGCCTTGGTTTGGTTTTGTATATCCTTCTGTGTTATGAATCAACAGACTTGATTCGATTCCAGGACTTCAGTCCCATCTGGGGCAATTTGGTCCCATCAGGGGGACTTTGGTCCCATCTGGGGAACTTCAGTCCCATCTGGGGGACTTCAGTCCCATCTGGGGATATGAGTTGATGGACTCGATCCAATTCTGAGGGTAAGTTGCTCTGGTGTGCACACTGGGAACATATTCCCCCTCAGTCTGTACTTTTCCTTTATGGGACAAGAAAATCTGGTTGGGGTACCCTGCTGGAGGGGTGAATTGTTGTTGGACTCTACCTGATTCTGGGAGCTGGTTTGCTGGGAATTAGTTTGCTGGTTTTTGTCTTGGTTCTATCTTGGTTCTGTGTGCATCAATACTAGAATTTATCTGGGCCTTTTGTGTTGGAATTTGTTTGCGTCTTTTGTGTTCTGGTGTTATCAAACTTATAAAAATGGGAAACACTCCGTCAATCCCGAAGGAGAGCCCTTTGGGGCAAATATTAAATAAATGGGCAAAACATAGCCATGAGCTTATGACTAAGAAAGGCATGGTATACTATTGTAATCAGATGTGGACCCAATATATGCTAGGATCAGAAGATCAATGGCCCATGAATAGCTCACTCAATTATTATACCATATAGCAGTTAGAAGTGTTTTGCAAAAGAGCAGGAAAAAGAGATGGGATTCCATATGTAGAAGCATTTATCCTATTGCATCAGGAAGAAAAGGAGTCAGAGGACTGCCACCTTATGGTGCAGTGGTCTGAAAGGAAACAAGGGGAAACCTGTTCTACAAGGGAAGAGAGAGAAAATGAGAGTGGGGACATAATATTAACCCCTGGAGCACAGGGACTTGGCAGGGCACCCAATTTGGACCAGGAGCCACTTCTGCAACAGGGCAATTTCCCGTGCCTGCTACCCAGTATGAGACCAGGAGACTCCCTTGGACCTGAGGCCAATTCTGATTTCCCCACAGGAACCCCAGGTAACACTGACAGTGGAGAACAAGTTGACTGACTTTCTAATAGATACAGATGCCACATATTCTGTGGTAAACACCAAAGAGGCACGGAAAACATCTCAGTCTATCCTGGTCATGGGAGTTTCTGGAGAAGTATAACACTGTTTGTTCATACAACCTCTAGAAGGCCAACTAGGGGACCTCACCCTGCAGGGCCATGGATCCCAAACAAACATGGATCCCTCCTGCCCCAAGGTGCAGGCCCTTTTGGCTAGACATTTCATGGTCCAGTCTGCCCCAGACATCAGGTGCAGAATTCAGAAAGCAACTGCTGGTCGTCACACTCCAGTGTCCAATTGGCTTATTCAGTTTTCAATAATAGGGATATGGCTGAAAAGGCTGAACACACCCAGAGAAATAAGCAAAGGGCCCACTTGATTGCAATGGCTTTCAAAGACCAACAAAGGGGAAACAAAGTCATCCTAGGAGACAGTAATTTAGAACTTGTTTTCCATAAATATTAGTAAAAAGGGTTTAGCCATCTAGACAAGTGAGCTTGATTTGTTCCATCTGCCAGAAACACAATCTTAGTCCAACTTTTTGTAAACTGATGGGTTTTACATTGCTGTACCTGACTCTGGACTGAAATTTTGAAATGAGAACTAAGAGGTCTCTCTGTGTGTTTGTATGTAATTTTGTCTTTAGATAACATTATTATCTGTAAATGAGCTCTATTTAATTGGCTTAAAGAAAAGTAAGCACTTACAAACCAAATAATTCTAAATACCAGAGAAATTAAGCTAAATGAGTTTCAGGTTCACGTGAACTGGGAAATATTCAGTATTAAAGTAATACCTAGTATAAGTGTTTAAGTTTGTTGATCTAATTAATATAGACATGTCATTAGAGCCATCAACATTAAGTATGGTACTCTCACTGCACCTAGGTTTAATAGAAGTTAAATGAGATAGTGTTACCTGTTGCAAATTTGTCAGCAAGAAAAATAACTTGATAGTATAATGTGTGTTTTCAGTTAAGAAGTTATGAGAAATGGAATTACATTTTACTGAGAAAGTTTTGTATATGGTCAGGATTAACTAAAGTTAGACTGAAGTTAACTAAGTAAATGGACTTTGTTAAGTAACCTAATACAAGACTGGAATTTGATCTGTTAAGAATGCTCTTTCTTTGATAACAGATTGTATGAGTTTCTGCGCCCTTAGGTGATCTGTATTTATTTTCTTTAAATCGTTTTGTGACTTTGGGTTAAATGATTATTGTTTCACAGTAACCTATGATCCTATTATGTTTTAAAACCTTTTGATGTTTTTAACAAACTTCCCAAATATAAAAATCTCACTAAAGCTTTTTAGCCTCCAGCTGACTCTGGGATACTTGGAAAGAACATCTCTGAGACATCTCAGAGAGAGATGTCAAGCTAAGTTTATTTGGTGTGTTAAATTATTTCAAGAACACTGTCAAGTGATTGGAGACGAACCTTAGGTTATAGTGTATCGATAAATGTCATTTATATGGATACTCCAAAATTTATATGGAATGCCTAACTTCTGATATGTCCTGATGCTTTAAAAAATTTTTTTTAGCAAATGTAAGTTTCCTTTAGATGGTATCACTGGACTGGTAACAAATCACAAAAACATGAGAAGCTTGATTATTTCATCCAGATCAATGGGGATTAATTACATGAGACTGAGTGGACTAGTAAATATGATTTATAACTTTATGGCTTTGGGAAATATACTGGCTTTAATCCTTGTTTTTTGGAAAAAAAACTTTTATGTTTTGACCTACAACAAGGTGATAAAGTATGCCTTTGTAAACAAAGACAAAACATTTTATCTTTTTTCTCTCTACCTGATCCTGCCAGAATTTGGTGTCTCCAGCTGTCTCTCCTGTGGACTTGATATCTTATTGCAGCTGGATTACAGCTAGTTATACTAATCATTGTTTTAATTTGTTCTTTGTTTACAAAGTGTTTGTGCTTTGTGTCTCCCTGCTGCAGTATGTCTTTGTCAGTGTTACTAGCTGCTTGTCTCTTGCAGTACCCAATGTGTAACCAGGCCTCCAACAAAACTTCTCTGGCTAAGAGTGTAATAATGTGATTCTAGGTATGGGAAGAAGCAACAAGGGTAAATGTCTCCTGAATCATAACTAGACAGAGGGGCCAGAGAATTTTTATCAATAGGGCCTAATCTGAAATTAGCACCTGGAGTGGCATATCAAGAATTTCCCCTTGACCTGGGATGAGCCTCCCAGCACTGTGGGACAAAATTTCATCATGAAACGTCTCCCAAATACTGGTCAAATTCCTAAGGAAGAGGAGAGGATCAGTCATTGGCGGCTGCAGGCCTCCAGTGTGAGCTGGTGAACCCTGAGAAAACTCAGGAAAGAGAAGAAGACCTGCCATCTAGCAGCCATCAGACTGCAGCCACTTTGTATGGTGAGCCCTGAGGAAACTCAGGATGTGAAAATACAGGATACAGGCCCTAGACAGCTGTCGTACATATGAAAGATGATTTCAATGAGCACAGCCGCTTGCATCTTCACATATATAGAAAAATGCTAGATTCTTTAACTTGAGATGTGGCCGCTTGGGTTCAAGTCCCAATCTGGGTTTTAGCCAGGTTTGAGTCCCAGCCACATGGGTTTGAGTCCCAATCTGAGTTTAGCTGGGTTCAAGTCCCAGCACGTGGGTTTGAGCCCTCAAAATTCCTAACTCTCAACTTTTAGGTTGTGAATATTTTTAAGTTTACAGGTTTACACTTCCAAAGTGGAACAAAAAACAAATCTCAACATTTGGAACACTGACACCGATGGTGGACACTCCCAGAAAGATCCATCTGATGGAGTGGTTAGAACATTGCCACCCTTTTCCCACGAGATTGTGGAGTGGACATTGACAGTGGGGAATTGTTACCGTGTGGAGCTAAATCGGACTCCATGTTGGATCTGTTTCTTTGACTTTAACCTTTGCTTTTCATTGCTTTAATCGTACACAATGGCCTGACTCAGGGAACCCTACCCACCTGTGAAATTAACACATCCCTTCCCTGAGGCTAGTCATTCCAGGAGAAGTTTTGCAAGACTGATAACTCTTTTTACTTTATTTCCCAGCCCCTCCCTCTGATTTAATAAAACAAACTTGCATCCAGAGCCCAAGAAGGTGGTTTGTTAGGAGACATTAGTCTGCCATCTTCTCAGTTTGCTGGCTTTCTAAATAAAGTCATATTACTTGCCTCAACACCTCATCTTTGATTCGCTGGCCTGTCGTGTGGTGAGCAGAGTGAGCTTGGACTTGGTAACAAAGTCTTTTATAATTTTCTCATAGGCTATTTTGTCAATTATTCCCTAACAACATATATCATTATTAAAATAATATAGAAACAGAGGAACTAATATTAAACTAGCTATATTTGTTAGGGCTCCTTTGTTTTTATGAAGTTCATATTGTCCTTGAAAATTTATAATATGCTAAGCTGTATGCTGTGTGGGACACAGTAAGGAGATGTTGAAAATAGATTTTTTAAAAAGCTGTACCAGTTTTATTTTAAAAATATCCTCTAATGCAAAACTTAAACACTAATTTATTTATTATTTCATTTAACAGATATTTATTAAGTCCCTTAAGAAGTCCAGAAACTGATGGAAATTGATAGACAACTGATAAATGATCACATCATAACAAAAGTGACTACTTACCTGTCTAAATACTTAAATATGTTAGCATAAAATTCCAAGGAATTTCATAGGAAGGGAACTTAATTCAGTCTTGCATGGCTATAGAAAGTTCCGAAAATGAAAATGTATAATTTATGACCTGAAGGATGAGTACCAATTAGCTAAGCAAAGGGTTAGGGAGGAGGTTGAAACTAAAGGGATCACATTTTAAATGGACCAAATTGGAGAACATGACTTCAGCTTGATATTGAGTGAAATGGATTCATTTTAACATAGACTATGAATGCTGGGGAAAGAAAAGTGTTTAACATGGTGGCATAGACAAAACCAGAAAAGGTTTTATATACCATACTAAATATTGGCCCAATAGTTTGGGCCTTTGAACCACTGAAGAATTTTTGGCAGGATAATTTTAAAGTCATATTAATGCTTCAAACTGATTACTATGAACGCAGTGTCTGTCTGTGAAGAATGTTGCTTAGGGAACCAAGATATTAGAGATGTAATTAAGAGAAGTGTAAAAACACAGAAATATTGAAGAAGATAAGTCAAAAATAACTAATTTATTAATGGAAGATATTGGGGAAAAGGGAGAGTAAGGGTTGACACATTTCTCATTTGGAAAATGAATATACAGCGATGTCATTCACAGGAATAGGAGAAAGAGCAGGAAGGATAGAAAATGAGTCCTGATTGAAATATGTGAATTTAGCATATTAGTTTAAATATTAGCTTCAAATGAGTTTAAAGTCAAGCAACTTGAACTAGTAATATAACTTTGAAATCATGAGTGTGGAAAGTAAAATAAGAATTGAAGAGTCAGGGGTTGAATCTTAAATAAACAAATATAGAAGAGAAACAGGAGCCCAACAGAGCTGGAGATGGTGTGATCATCTCTAAGAGGTAGGAAGAAAATCAATATAATATGATATTATAAAATCAAGTTAAGGAAGTATTTGAGGAAGGAGGGAGTGGTGAAAAGTATTAAAATTTGGAGACAAGAAAGGAAAGGAAAAAGTTTCAATACCTTTTAGGTAGAATCCAAATTGAAATGAATTGAATAATTGGTTAAAAGTGGAGGAAACATAGGTAGAATGATGTACATGTTAAGAAGCCTGACTCTTAAAAGGAGGAAAGAAATTGTGATAAAAAGAGGGTCATGTGTGTTGAAAATTAGAGGAATTTTTGAAGTTGGCAAAGCTTTGAATTTCTATAAGGGCCAATGAAATCTGTATTAGTTTGTTAGGGCTTCCATAACAAATTACCATAGACTGAGGAGCTTAAACAATAGGAATTTATTTTCTCTCACTTCTAGAGGCTAGAAGTCTTGAGATTAAGGTGTCTGTAAGATTGGTTTCTTCTGAAGTCTATCTTTTTGGCTTTGTGGATGTCCGTCTTTCTCTGTGTCTTTACTTGTTCTTTCCTCTATGTGTTTCTGTGTCCTAATCTCTTTTTCCTATAACGACATGAGTTATATTGGATTAGGACCCATCCTAGTAACCCCGTTTAACTTTGTCAACTTTTTAAAGACCCCATTTCCAAATACAGAAACATTCTAAGGTACTGGGGTTTAGGACTTCCACATGTGAATTTTGTGGGGACACTATCCAACCCACAACACACTCTAGTGGAGCTCTGTTTCCAGTAAAGGGGAAGAAGTAGAAGTCACAGGAGAAAGAAGGGATTCAGGAGGGAGTGAGATCCCTAAGGGAGATAGGATAGAACAAGATGCAGGCAAGCATCAGCCATAGAGGAGGGATATCACTTTAGATAATAGGGATTGAAAACCAGATAGATGCAAATGCCCATGAGTTTATAGAGAAATTAGAGTTTGATGACGTTTACCTTTGCAGGAAGAGGAAGTATAGTAATAGTTGGGCTTAAATTTTGAGGAAGATTTTCTGAGTGGGAAGGAGGCCGGAAAGCAATAAAACATGATGTTGAAAATATTGGCGGGAGGGTAAAATAATGAACCATAGGGCCTCTGCTGACTGGGGAAGAGACTAAAGATAGGAAAGAGTTAATGGAAAGGTATTAAAGCATGTGCTGAGGCCCTGGAGATCTCAGGATTTGGTATTGATTAATTTGGGAAAAAAAAAAAAACCTCACCCCCCCGCCCCCCCCCCCCCAAAAAAAACCCTCAGGGATCTTGCTTTTTCTAACTTTTATTATTAGTTAAATCTATCAGTGTTTTATCTTCTTCAAACATCATTAAACTCTCTATATAAGAAAGTTGTTTGTTCTTTCATAGAGGTTAATACAATCACCCAGTACAACCTTTTATACCAGGTATCATTTATTTACAGTATAAAGCATATTTACTCACTATCTTATGATGTTTTGAAAGACATTGCCCTTGGGTTTAAGGATATAATATTTATTTTGAAGGAATAGAATTGAGGGTTAAAATGTTCATGACTAATAATGAGGATTGTGAAGCATGAAGAGATTGCAGAGGGCACCTAGAAGTGGAGGGCAGGAAAATGATTTTCGGAGAAATGTCCGGAAAAGAAAACAATGGTGGGTTTGGGGTGCGGGAGTAAGTCTTACCTACAAGGGCACCAAAATAAATAAAATGAGAACTAAGCAGAGTGACCATAATTATGACTGAGCTATAAATGTCTATTTTAAGGCTGCTTCATGTAGTTTAAAATGTTTTTCATCTCCCTATATAGTAAGTATTGCACAATTATCAAAGTCTGTTAAAAATCATATCTTTAAAGCAAGAAAATTAACTGATGAATATATTAAATATTTAAGTGTAAAGTGATACATTCTTCCAAAAATTTTTTTTTTCCAAAACTACAACTAGGGCATCATGTGATACAGAAATCACACTGACGTTTCATCACTTTGAACCACCTTTACTGCTTGCTCACTGCTACTGCTCATGAGATGTAAATTCACAAAAGTCTGTCATGAAATGTGGGTCCTCCTTCAACTTCCTGAGTTTGCAGCTCCACTCCTGCTCCATCTGTCCCATGATGAAAAAAAACTTTTTGATGATTTAGAAAATGGAATTAAATTGTGCATGCTTATGCTTATCCAGAATCTTTATCTCAAGCTTCACTGTTACATTTTCCACCTTCTTTCAAATTCCTTTCTCGATCACCCTTCATCAGCCTTCCCTGGATGCAAACTTGACTGCTGAGATGCACATAGGTGGAATCGAGACAGAGTTAAGTAAATTTTGAGGGCCAGTGTTAAAAGTGAATTTAGGATTTGGATCCAGACCCCTGACCTCATCTACATTTGCATCATGGTGACCAGTTCGGGCAGAAGGGAAGTTTGGGGATAGATGGAGAAAGCCAGGTAAAGCTCATCTCAGTAAGACAGGATGATGGAGCAACCCTCCTCACAGCATATTTGAAGGGAAGTGATTCTTACTCTCAGAGATTCAGTTCAAAGGCTGAAATAACATTTTTGTTCATTTGAAAAGTCTTAATTGAATGTGTATTATGTCCTAGGCATATACTAGAGGCCAGAAATGCAGAATAAAGCAAGCACCATTCCTAACCCTGAAAAGATCACATCCTTGTTGAAGATATTGGTTTGTACTTGGTTTGTACTTATTGGTTGCCATGACTCTATCAATTATTTGGTTGTAGTGGTTCAAATGTCTCTTGGAAGAAGTGGGAAGGTGTAAGCAACTCTAGAAGTCGGGAATCTTCATAAATGATACAATTAGAACTGATTTTCAAGTATAAATTGAAAAAAGGGAAAGGATTCCAGGCAAATGGAATGATATGAACAAAGACACACAGGGAAATGTTTAACTGTTTAGACATAATTTACATCTGCTCTGAATAGGGAAGGTTTTTTTCCCTATGATTTTTCTCCAGAAACAATTAATCCTTATGTGGCCGATTAAGGTTAAAAAAAAATCCTTAAGATAATTCAGTTTTGAAGAATTAAATATAGTAGAAAAGGTGGGAATTACTCTAAGATAAAATCAAACTGATGAGCTTCCTAGTAGAATAAATTACAATTTTATCCTGTGTGTACATAAAATACTATCCTATGTATGGAAATCTCTCTCCTAATTACAAGAAAGAAACAGTCACTAATTTATTTACAGCACAATCCCTTAAATCATATTTATTACAATTATTTCTGTATGTTCCATAATTAAATTTGGCTAGCAACCAAAAACTATAATTAATTTTAAAGCAATACATGGAAAGTCTAGATTAAACGATTGCATGAGGTAGGGTAATCAAGGGAAAATCAGTGTAAATGTAAATTTCACCATTTCATTGATTAAAGTTGTTTCTAGTTTATAGTAGCAGCAAGGAATCCAACACATTTTATGTTATTTACTTCAAGATTTTGAAAAATCAAAAGGAAAATCACTCTGTTTTTGCAAATCTATAGCTCATCAGGAAGAAAATAACTGTTCCACTTTGAATAAAATCCAAGGTTGTTTCTCTTTTGAGACACTATTTGCTGCTTTCAGTGAAAGTGAGATTTGCATAGGAAGTTTGTCAACAGGATAGTATCAGAGTAGGAAATATTTCCAATGAGAAGATGTGAATGATGAGGCAGAAGAATGATAGCAGAATGAGAAATGGCAAAAACAAAAACAGAAACATTTTTTTGGTTGCAAAGGAATAGTCATAGCAATAATCATGGTAGTTCAAAGCAATTTCATGATCAGATCTCTCCCAAGGCCTTCCTCTCTGTAAGTGGAAAAGGAAGATGACTGAATCTCTAGATACTCTCATCAGTGGAGAAGGCAATGATGTAAATCTGCATAACAGCTATACCCTTGTTATTCCTGATAACCTCCCATAACTAGTCTCCCCCCAAACTCTCAGCATCTTCTTTTGTCTTTAGCTAAAGATGGTAGTTAAGGTGATGGCTTAGGCCATTTTAGGGAGTTACAAAGTTTTTCTTGGGTAACTCTCATGCACACAGGAGGTAGACGTAATTAAAAATATTTTTGTCTTTCTCTGTTAATATGTCTTTATTACAGGCAGGTCTCAGCAATAACCTAGAAGGGTGGAAAGAAAATTATTTTTCTTCCCTTACAGACACATTGTAGTCAATAAATGTCCTTTGAATAAATCAATGAATGAATGTAACACTCACTTAGCTGTGGTTTGTAGGATTAGAAGAAAATATAATTACAGAGAGTAAATTCAGTTAGGAAGCTTTTAAGATCTTGTCGGCAACTTAAAAGATAAATGAGGCAAAGATGTGATTAAAAATTGACCCCCAAAAGTGGAACTTTGGTTTCATAGATACTGTAGATGTCTCAATTCTAAGTTACATCTCTAACAGTTTATCTCTCCGTATAACCTAATATTTAGTAATTAGGACTTTGATATAATTTAGAGGAAAAAAAAGACTATATTTAGCATTTATCCCAAGACTTAAGAACATAAATTTTATTTTTTTTCTTTCACAATAAGAAATAGCTATTCTTAAATTCTTATGCAATAAGAATACAAAATATAAAAATGGTATTCTTGATGCATTATTTTCTTGGGTAAAATTTATTTTTTGGTCCTCACACCAGGAGATTTGGACTAAGCTGATAGAATTTTCTGAGGTTAATTCACTTCATTAACACAAAATAACCATCTACGAAGTTCTCAGTTTTGCACCAGATTAATATAGACAAAGGCGAGAAAGACAATGCTAGTTACTTCAAGGAACTGATAACATAGTCAATGAGGTAGAATGTATAAAAATAATTACATTGTAAGATATATAATAAATACTCTAATGTAAAAACTCAGAACACAACTTAAAATAGTCTATATCAATAATAAGGAAACAGAAAATTATTTCATCTTATGGTATTGAGAAAGACTAAGGGGAGTCCTATAGGAATAAGTAGGACTTCAAATAACAAAGGCAATTTGGGAAAGGTATGCAAAACCGAGTTAACAGCAAAATAAAGCTAACCATTAATTAACTCAGGTAAACTCTCACAAGGAAATAAATATATTTTGGACATATACATAAAGTCCTACCGTCTTGTATATATAGATCACACCGGAGACTAAGTGAAAGAGAATTAATAGATGAATAGAACTCCAACCTCATTCCCATCACAAACTAGAGAGATGACAGATAAATGTACTGCTCTCTGCTCCTTTCATCACCATCTCTGACAGTTTTAAAGCTTTCCAGTGTGTAAACAAGAATCAAGCTAATATCTCATTTTCAAATGGTGTTTAATTATGTAAATCTCCATCTTTCATCTTTGCTTTTATTAGCATAGTAGTGTCCAGTGATTATAATGGGAGAGCATTTTTTTAAAACTTTTCAAATGTCATTTATGTAAGGGGCAAAATTTTTGCATAATACAAAAGATCCAATAGATAAATAATCCAGGGAATATTTATGAGTTTATTCATTTGTTTTATCTACAGATGAAGTAATGTGCAAATAAATATTCATGAGCCAATTTGTGTTATTGGTTTATTTTATGATATCCAGATTTTTTTTCTCTTTGTATTCAGTAATGATCATTTGAGATTCAAATGCAAACACTAGGTGTAGTTGTCATACCTGTCCATCATTAAAGAATGAAGAATAAGTCTTCATGAGGAAAAAAAAATTTAACTTTTTGCTTTCTTTTAACTAAGACTATACCATTGGAAATCCTATTTTCTACCTCAGAATAATTTTGTATCTATATCAATGTTTATGAAGGCAGCATTTTATAATGCAAGAATTCAAAAATGCTTTGGTCTCAAGATCCTTTTACATTCTTAAAAATTATTGAAAACCTCAAAGAATTCGATTCCCTCAATATAGAGACATTTATTTAGAAATACCTCAAATAACCCAGATCATTGAAATCATTAATTTTGAAAGCAAAGAATTAGTTTTGCTTTATATATTAATATTTTATGTTGAAGTAAAAACATATATTGCCCGAACACGATATAAAGTATTGACAATATGGCAGGCTGTATTTAGAAAGTCAGTAGGTGGGAAGAAATGATATGCTATGTTGTTTCAGCAAAATGAAGAGATTAAGGTTGGAAGATCTGGGCTTTGGTCTGGGGTCAAATCTCTGTGATGACAGTTGCTAGTTATACTTTATAGGGGCAAACTCCCTAGGTTTTCTGTAAAGCAGTTTCTACACTGTAGATATTTTGCTAGGATTACATATCTGAATGATGTGAATAATGTTTGTTTTGCTTTGTTACATAAAGCAAAGCAAAACAAAGTTCTTTTTTTCATCTTTAAAAGGCAAGCTAATAAAAGAAAGATGTCCTGAGTCTAGACACAAAAAAGTAAAAAGAACAATATAGGTTCAAGTGTGTTGTGTGAGTGTGATCTTTTCTTCTTACAATATGTGTAAACAATACATTTGCAAGTGCTTATGGGAAAATTAAAGTGAAATGTAAGATGAAAGAATCACATAAATGTAAAGACCAGATACTTCCACAAAGCAAGAGCTATTTTCTCTGTACTTTGTGTATTTAACATATTGTGCTTCATGGTATTGTTAAAATAATTTCTCAGAGATGAAAAGAATTTCTCCCAGAAGAAATCAGTGACTTATGAAAACAAATGAAGTTAAACCTTACAAAGTAAACACATATCAATATGTCTTCTGAGTGTTTATAGAGTTATATCTTTCTTTTCCACAGTTTTAGTTATTAACTCTGTCTTCAAATCTATCTTTTTATTTGAACTCAGATAATCAGAAATTATGTGGAAAGAAAGGCAAATGAATATAACCTAGGTGAAAGGGGTGACAGTTCTTCTTTGGACTTTGTTGTGTGACTAAACACCATATAGATGTGTAAAGGATTGAATGATACTCTGGGACTATGTAAAGAATTAAATAATTTTTTTCTGTCTTCAAAGTTTATACAATTTAAGAGCTAGAGTATCAACACAGGTAAAATTAAAAAATAATAGAACATTAGATGACAATGTTCATGATCTTATATGTTTAACAACATTGAAATTACAGGCTTTCTTTTTATCATGGTCCAAATATCACCTTTTTCAACTCTATTAGTTAAAAACTAGAAGTGTGTGCAAGGTACATAATCATTTTCTGTTTCCCTTTCCTTATCTGAAATAAAACAAAACTTCCCTTTTAAGCAACTTATATGTGTTAATCTGTGTTTTTCAACTGAAAATTTTATGAAATCTAAACACAGACCAAGTATTTCCAATGAAATTTAACATCCTAATCGAGAGGCAGTGCGTGTTTGGAATGGTAATATTTAGGATATTAAATTAACTGTATTATTAATTTTATCTGTTTCTTTTTACTTTTAAAAATTTGGTTTTTTATATGCAATTTCTTTTACTTTTAAATGTGATATAAAAACAGATAGCACAGATCTGGGGAATGGCAGGGCTATGAGATGGAAGGAACCCAGATCTTTGATGAACCCAGATCTTTGGAGAACTCATGGAGCAGAACAATGTGACAGCCCTGAGACACATTCCAGTTCAGATTTCTAAGTAGAAGAGAAATAAATCTACTGGTTTAAGTCACTATTATTTCAGTTTCTGTTAAAGCAGCCATACATTGTTTTAACTGATAAACTACTTCATAGATTTGTTGAGAGGATTGAATGAATTAATGCTCCTGAAGGGTTTAGAATACAGCCTGCCATACTAAAGGCTCAAAGCTTACAAAAATTATCGTTCTTAACACAGCTCCAAATTGAAATGAAATTTTCTCCCTCCATAATTCTATGGCATTTTATATATTTGTATTACATAGTATTACCATCATTCAATTTCATGCATTTAATTGGAATTCCCTTTGAAGAGTTTGTCAGAAGGCATACGTTCCTGTCGCTAGCATGTTTGCTAATCTCATAGATGATTAAAAAAAAAACCAAAAAACACTCTTGCTCTAAGTTTACCAAGACACAACATTTTCAACCACCATCCCTCCACCATTGTTTCTACAGCCAAAAGGAAACCACAATCGTGTCATTCCATGCTGAAACCCTTGTCTGGCTTTGTAACGCTCTAAACACCAAATACGTTTATGTGCCCTTCCCACTTCCCCAGGATAATTTCTTCCTGTTGATTTTCTGGACTGTCACATATACTTACTTTTCCTTATTTCCTCAATTGGTATCTCAAGATCTTGTGCATTTAAAAATTTTTTTTTAATATGCTTCTCCTCTCACATCACATAGTTAAATGCTATTTATAGTTCAGGTTTCAGCTCGCGTAT
This sequence comes from Hippopotamus amphibius kiboko, assembly GCF_030028045.1. Taxonomy (NCBI): domain Eukaryota; kingdom Metazoa; phylum Chordata; class Mammalia; order Artiodactyla; family Hippopotamidae; genus Hippopotamus; species Hippopotamus amphibius. The sequence goes on from NC_080196.1 coordinate 100,228,761, forward strand.
CACCCTCTTTAGAGAGCTTTAGATGGCCTTTCAGACTGTGTTAGTCTTCTGCTGAATACTCTCTGAGCAACTTGCTAGCACACCCCTGTACCAGCCTATCCCATGTCGCTACCATAATCTATGGTTACAAGCATTATAAATGTAGCATGTTTCATATCATTAAAATATGTAGGATTTTTTTTTTCTGTTGCTCTCCTTTCTGCTAAATTGTAACTTCCTTGAGAGCAGTACTGAATGTACTTTTTGTACCTTCCCTCCAACATCAAGATAGGACTTCTAATAAATGCATTAAACTGCCAAATAAACTGTACAAAAATTGAAAAGTTGTGTAATAATTCAGAGGAAAATAAAGATCACTTAAGCTCAATGGTAGAAATAAAGAAATATCTGTGGAGCTACTATGGAAAGATTTATGGAGATACTAAGGTATGACTTAATTTTTCTAAGTTAGAAGACAGGGTAGGGGTTAAGAGAGTGGACCCTACAACCAGAATGACTTAGATTGAATCCTGGATCTGCCACTTATTAGCTGTGTGATCCTTGGCAAATAAGTTGACTTCTCTGTGTTTTAGGATCTTTATCTGTAAGATGAAGAAGGTAAAAGTAGTGTTATAAACTTGCAAGGAGAATTAAATGAATTAATATGAATCTATCTTAGAAGAGTGCTTGGCACATAAGTAGTTAGTAAACATGTGTTATATGTGAATTTTGAATTAGAAGAAAGGAGGAGAGGAGGCATTTAAAACAGATGAAATTGCACAAAATATAATGCAGGGAAGTAAGAAAAAATAAAGTTTACAGATAAGAGTGCATGAACTATTTTTGAGATGCAGGAGGTTGCTGTAGATGAGGGGTAGGAGGTAGGTAAGAAAAGGGTCAGCTTAAGAACTTAATAATGTAGTGGATAAGTATTAAAAGCTTTTGGTCAAGGCAGTGGCATTATTAAAAGCGTTTTTTGTTTGTTTTTGTCCTGTCTGTCAAGACTGTCAGAGAAAAGAATGGTATAAAGAATGAACAGATTGCTATAAGCACTTCAGAAGCATCTTCTCTTTTGACACCGCAAGCCCGTGAGTAGGTGTTATTACAATGCCCACGTGATTGATGGGGGAACTGAAGTAAAGGGAGCTGTGAAGCAGAACACGATAATAATAATACCTATTTCATAGAATGTCTATGAGGAGTCAACATATGAAAAATATTTAACACTGTATGCCTACAGTAAGGGTCCAATGAAACAAAGCTATAGGTTTTAATATGTTACTAAGAATCCTAAGAAAAGAGTATTATCCCCTTTTCCCTTTGGAGTCCTACCTAATATAGTGTAATACAAGAAAGCTTTCACATGCTTAGCAGAGAAAAATTATTGTTTCAATTTCAATTTATGTGTGTTTTACAAATGTATAAAATTAGGCTAAAGTGGAAAAAATCAACATTATATTTCCCCTTAGGCTGGGGAGAGTCAGCTTCATGGTCAGTGTGTTTATAAATAAAGGTCTAACTGTCTAATTATCAGGACATGAAGGGAAAGAAATAGAATGATAGAGAATACGTTATGGCTGGAGACCCATTTCCTCAGAACTTGGATTGTGTGAGTCCTTGTGAGCACAGGATGCCTGTGGTTACAGCGTGTGAGGAGGGAATGCATAAGGCTGAGGTTGAGGAAGGGGAAGGTAGGGAACTTTGTGGGATGACCTTTGTATGGGAGGGGTTCTCACAGTGCAACTGTGTAAGAACGTAGATGGGTTTATTAACAGAGATGAGCAGGCGTCCTGGAGTCATGAGAAGAGTGGATCTTTTCTCAGTGAAGAGAATGAGACAATCTTCCCTGGTGGATATAGTGATACTGTTAGAATAAGGAAGATCTGCAGATCACTGAAGGAAATGGAAAAGCAGCTGTAGACGTCCAGCTTATTTTTTCTGTTTTTCCCACTTCTATGTCACTTCCCAATCATCAGTCAACTCCACTGGAAAGCAGTGAAAGGAGAAAGAAAGAAAAGGAGAAAATGGTTTTCAAATTATCTAATACATTTTTTGTTTGTTAGAGGCTCTAGTGAACTCCTTGATGAGGAAAAGATCGTAATGACTGGCCCAGATTAGGCTGGAATTTGTCAATGTTTGATAATCCAAAATATTTTTTCTGTCATTATTAGAGTGAATTAAGGGTTACTTAATCTTTTTATAAATTGCACCCAAATGCATAGGATAGAGGCTAATATAGTCCCAGGTGCTTTTCTTTTGTGAATCACCAAACTTTTCATGTTCTTTTATTAACATGCTCAAAAGATGTTTAATTAAAAAAATAGAATATTGACTGGCACATTATTCAATAGTTGTAAATCCCAAGGGACAAGCTGACATTTGATAAAATTCTTGAGATAATGTGCACCTGAAAATGGGACTCAGAGATAATGATCATTATGTATTTTTGGATTATTTTAAATTGTAGAGTTTTTCAATCCAAAAATAATTCCTGTGCTACAAGCACGTGAATTGTACTGTTAATATGCCCATACATTGTTTTCATTTTTACCCTAGACTGGTAATGTATCTAACATTTCACTAGATCTGTAGATAGAAGCTGTAATTGGTAATGTATCTAACATTTCACCAGATCTGTAGATAAAAGCTGTAATTGTTAAAGGGAAGTTGAAATTCACTCATTTTTTTAAATCGTACTTTTAAAAAGCAAGTGATGGTTAAACACAAATACATTACAATTCTCTCTCAGTGAATTCTCTAAACAAATAAAAGCATTGTCTCCCTGCCTTTTTTACAAATAATGGAATTGCTCCAAATTTCTGTGCCATCAAAATAAGGGCCTTGAGAGAGTTATAAATTATAGCAGTTACACATCTTTAATGGTCGAGTTCTTTTTCATTCATAAAAGCACACTCTGGCTCCCAGTATTCTCAAGTAGATACTAGTTTTTCACTATACATGGATTTCGAGGAGTGTGGATATAGCCTGGCAAGTAAGTTGAAATTTTGTGGGAAGAAATGAAAATTAAAAGTGCAGACTGTCAAACAAGTCTTGCTTATTTTGTATGATTATTAATTATTAACATATTTTGACAGCATATTAGCAATCATCTTACTTATGCATTTAAAACAGGCATTTTGTTATTAAATATTAATTTAATTTAGTTTTAGGTTGTAGATCCAATGTGTAGTTGAGCTATTAATGGAGTATAATTCTTATGCCAATATAGCAAATTTTTTGGTTTCTACATAGTTTCTTTATAAACGTTCTGTAATACTGTTTCATGTATAGGAGTTTTTACTTTCCCTTTTTCTTGTGACTTTTGTTTCCACTAATTATTTAAAAGAAGCAATGCTTTTAAAGCTTTAGTATTTTAAACTTTACTTATTATCAATTATTATTCATTGTCTATAGCAGTGAAACTTGAAAAAAGCAATTTTTGTTTTTTGAAAAAAGCCATTTTCCTCTAGAAAAAAATTGTACAAGGTATTAACCTAATAATCTACTGGATCAACATGTAATCTGGAAATTTGTTTTCAAGTACACTGCATTCTTTGCAAATCATCTCACATTTCTATAATTTATACTGCCTTTTCTTATGCGGTTTTTTCATGTATCAGGTTTTTATTTATGGAAAAAGCTGTCATAGAACACTTGTATCTGTCATACATAAACATTTAAAATGTTTATGTGTTATTAATTGATAATGTAGCAATGCTTAAAAATTAAACCAAATTAACCTTGCTACAGTTTTAACAAATGTAGTCTGGATTATATAGGGAAATAGCTTATTTTATTTTCAGAAAAATCCATTAGAGCTGGAAACAATACAACTAAGCTTATAAAATCAAAACTGCAAAACTAGCCATATATCATTTTCTGATTACTTCATGATTTTTCTATAGCTCTAGGTAAGCAAGTTGATTTTATAAATTATAGTTTGTACTTTCTTTTTTCCCATACGTTGCCCAGAACATAAAATGATGCTTAACAATGACTTATTTGTTTGATTGGATATTTAGTTTAATACTTTTATTGAAGAAGACCTCAAGACTTACTATTTGCAAATATTAATTTTTAAAGAGGATAGATACCTTAATGGTCTTTTGATTCAAATACCTGTCTATAAATTCTAGTCCCACCATATATAAAGCTATTTTTGTTAATAATAATAATCTACATTATAAGACTATACTATAAAGATTGAATAGAATAATACATGCAAGATACTTAGAACAGTTCCTGGGCCATAGTGTGTGCTCAACAAGTGTTAATTATTATTATTCCATAACTTCTTTAAATCTGTTTATCTGCATCCTGGGGAAAATGTCCTTATAAGGATTAAAATGTGTGCACAGCACTTAGGACTCTTAATATGTAGTAGACTTGTTATATATAGTTAAATGTTAATATGTATGCAAAAGACTTCAGGATCTTATCACATAGTAGGCATTGTTATTTGTAGTTAAAGATGATAGGTCTTAATTTCTGAATTACTAATCCTCTACACTAAACTGACATGAAACTCACAAGTAAGAATTTCCTTTGCCCTCTATGTGGTTATAAAAGAGCCTTCCATAACTTCAGTAGAACTAAGGCTTCTCTCCAGTTTACATCTATCCACCAGAGATCATGTGGAAATAAAAATATCAAATGGTATGAATTTTTTGGAGGCATACATGTGATTACAGTTAAAAGCAGTAAATATATAATATCAGCATGTTTTAATAATCACAAATATTTTCTTTCTCAACTTAGATAGGAAACAGATGAGAGAAATATCTGTTCATTCTTCTCAATCAACTGACAAAGATGCCAAAAATGAAGCTCACACTGAGAATTTAATGACTAATTTATCAAATGCTTATTCTTCTGGTATGGATGCCATTAACGAACGTTATTTGTTTTATTCTTTTTACAAAAGTCGTCATCTCTATATTTATTGAAGCAATTATGATTTCCTTAAGGTCTGATTTTTTAACTTACTTTTAAAAGTACACTTTCCAGCTCAGTTTTTGACAAGACAAATAGGGTCTTGTCCAGGAGAACCTGAAGGGACAATTTTTCTGTCCAATGGCGTTAATCTAAAATGGGCTATTTTTGCTGAACACTGTTATCCAGTGGCACTTTGAATGAAGATTATTTGTTGGATTTGGACAATTGCTACTTCATTTGCTATTTGACATGGCCTTTTCATATCTTTAATTGTTAATGATCAAAACTCAATCTCATAGTGATTTTCTTTGGCTCTTTAGTTTCTGACCCTGCTGTTTCTCTCTCTCTCTCTTTTTTTCCTCTAGATTTTTTGCCATCCAAGGATGGTAAAGATTTAACAAAATGTTTTCTGCTACAAGTGGTAAATATTCTTCTGCACTACATTGAGAAAACTTTTGATGTCAAGAGTAAAATATTGGACTTTCATCATCCTCATCGACTTCTTGAAGGTTTGGATGGGTTTCACTTATAACTGTCCGACCATCCTGAGCCTCTGGAGCAGTTGCTTGTTGATTGCACAGATACCTTAAAATATGGTGTTAAAACAGGTGATTTTCAGATTTGTGCTCCTGAACTGGAAACTGAATGAATAGCTTTGAGTTTACATTTGTGTTGAAAAATACTCCAATTTTGTTTTTATTTAAAACATTTTTCTAGTTTATTTTAAATTGATGTTGTCATATATGAATTGCTTAATAATTAATAGAGACAAGTAAACAAAATGATTTTGGTTTGGGGAGTTATATCCCAATGGCAATTAACATAAAATTTTTATTTACGCTTTTCATTTTTTTGTTTTATTTGATCATATTCATTATTGATGTTTAATTTATTATCTCTATTCATCAATAAAATATAGTGATTAAAATTAGATATATGTATAATTGATTTATACAGCCTACATTTTAGAAAGTGTCTTCTGATTAAATTAACATTATTGTAACTTGATTCTTAATCTCTTAAAGCAACAATACTTCCTAGAGCAAATGATATTTGAACAGGCTCTAGAGGCAAAAAAGAGATTCATAAAGAGATATCTTGCACATCATCTTTAAGATATAGTATAAAACCAGTGCAAAGAACAATCCATTTTGGAGCAAAGGAGGGGAAGATTAACTTAAACTGACTTGAATGTAGATTGTTCAATTTGACAAGTGATGTTCAGTGATTCTTTCTTAATATAAAATTTCAAAAAATCATTATGCAGGACCTGATTTTTTTCATAGTTGAAATTATTTATCTTTTTTTGGTGCTTGTTTTTTCTTTATTATTTTCCAGTATGGCTTATTACAGAATATTGAATATAGTTTTCTGTGCCACACAGTAGGTCATTATTGCTTATCCATTCTATAGATAATAGTTTGCATCTACTAATCGCAAACTCCCAATCCATCCTGCCCCCACCCACCTCCCCTTTGGCAACCAGAAGTCTATTTTCTATGTCTGTGGGTCTGTTTCTGTTTCTTAGATAAGTCCATTGTGTCATAGTTTAGATTCCACATATAAGTGATGTCATATGGTATTTGCCTTTCTTCCTCTGAGTTACTTCGCTTAGCATGATAATCTCTAGGGACTTGGTCTTTTATCCAAAAAATGTATAAGCAACTTTGGAAGGGAAATTGTTTAATCTTTTAGGTGGTCCCTTCCCCATTCACTGAGGTAACTTTACACACCCCATCCTTGGTCAACTTTAGATGGGTTCCTCACTCTGGTATTCGAGCCTTTTCTCAATTCAGTGCCTTCTCAGAGCTGCCCCTTGTGCTCAGAATAATCCTGCTCCACTGTTTGGAAAGAAACCAGGTTGTCCCTGAAAGATCACTTCCTCCAAGAAGGCTTCTTCGATCCCCTAGCAGTGGTATTCTAACATCCCGATCCTTTTCTTTGTAGTGCTTTTTACTGCAATTAAACACAATTGTGTCAGCACTGGATCATTATCTTTTTCTTCCACCAGTCAGTGAGATCCCCGTGGTAGCAGCTATGTCTGCCTTGTATTCCCACTGGACCCCAATACCCAGCACTGTCCCTGCATGTGATAGTCACTCAGGAATGTTTACTGAATGAAATGATTGAAGTGTGCTTAATCCATAATAGCTGTTCACTGAGAAACAGCTATAAAATTTAACCACTTTTTAGCCCTGTGTTTTTACTGTGGCCCATTTGCAATGTTGTCTCTTTTTCTAGGACATCCACGCTATTTTAACCAGCTCTCCAGTGGCTAGATGTGATTGGACTTGCAGAGGAATGGTTGACAGCCACGGCAAATACCAACATGTGAGTATCCTTCTGCATCAAGGAATGTGAGACTATTAGACACACAAGCAAGAGTGAAGATGTCAATCGTGGAAGTTACATTTTGCAGGGTAGGATGTTTGCTGTATCAGAAACAAATTGTTGATACCCCAAGAGAAATGCAAGGATACTGGTCCTGTTCCCTGGGTGACATTGTCACTGATCCTCTGGACAGTTTCTCTCTAAAAACTCTCAGGATCTGAATTTCCTGGTAAGTAGTAAAGTTTAGCTGTTTAGTCTGAGTTATTAGTGTGCAGACCGAGAGTCCAATTCCAGGATTGGAATCATTTCCACACTACCCAAAACAGCCCAGAGCACATAGGTGAAAAACGACACACACAAGCATATGAAAAGTTGCCTGAATATAAATTAGAACTTCAGTCTGCTTGAAGGTGAAGACAGTAAACTATTAAAGGAAAGTTAAACTCCAATGTGATTCTTTACAAATTTTGACCTTTGCCACAGCAAAACTTTCAGTTATACAAAAATTAGATACACTGCTGCAATGTTTTGAAGTAAAATTAATTTTAGAGCAATATATTTCAAGGTTAAAGAGATAGGGAAGTGATTGGATATGAAATCGAAAGAAGTAGTCTGTGTCAGATGTTAATGTAATTTAACTAGCAATCAAAAGAGATAGCTGGTAGACATTTAAACTTTAAAACCAAGAACTAAACATTTATAAGTGACTGCTTTGCTATGTGGGGAAAACTGTGGTTTAACTGTTTAGTTGTCATTGGGATTTTAATGATGCACAGGGTTTTATAGATCTGAAATGCATATAAAAATAACCTGCACGGTTTACTGCTAGTTTTAATTTTTATTGCTTGATTATGGCCTTTTATTGAAACATGCATAGAGTAATACTTTAAAAAACCTATGTCTTTTGAGATTATATGATGCATTTTATGTTATATAAATTATTACATAAAAATGATTTTATAAATCTTACTCCATTATTTGGAATCCCATTGTTAAGAAACTTAATCATTCTCTGTGTGAGGAAAATATAGATTCTTGGTTTAAACATAAATAGTGGGAAGAACACATGGAAGATGCAAAGAGAAAGGATTTAAGAGAAAGTTCTTTACCTTTGAATTTTTCTCATTTTAATGAATGGATATCACTTACCATGATTTGAAATAATAGAAAAGCATGTGAGATGGAATTAAAGAGAACCCAATTTAAATCCTACTTCTGCCATTTAATGGGTATCTGTTGTCTGCAAATAATAATGTCTACTCCATGGAATTGAAATAGGATCAAAAAGGTAATGTGTGTAGAAGCTGAAATTGACACAACACTGGCAGAGATGAGCCTCACTGAAATGGACATCTGTGAAGCTTGCTTTGTAAACTTTGTTCCTCTTAGAATTAGAAAGAAGCTTAATTGTAATTGGCAATGTATTTTCTTAGTCTGGGTTTTGTGCAGGGCCCTGGGCCAGAGCTTATACATTATCGTTTTATTAGGGCATGCCACCCAGAGGAGCAGGATTGAGGGGAAATGAAGGGAGTCAGGACAGGGCAGAGCGCAACCATGGGGGGCATTTTAGATCCGGCTATCTCTTAGTATTGATATGAGCAGAAGTGGGTGCTGGAATGTGTGCCCCCCTGTAAAGACTCTTCTAAAAATCAGTCCCTCTGTAGGGAGCAAGGGAAACAGATTTATTCTCAACCAGGTCTCTTATGGCCAAAGGACTTCACAGTGGAATATTAAGTTCCCAACACGTAATAATTAGGCATTCTTAGAACTCCCCACTGATTCCATGACTTGTGATACTAAGGGCAAAAGGAAGCCCCTGGGGCTGAAGGTCAGAGACCCGAAGTGTGGCTGGGAGACAATTCTCTGTTGGGTTGTGGGTGTGTCTGAGTGAAAGTGGTCACAGTGGTGGCTGGACCTGAATAAGGTCCAAAGGCCTTAGAGACGGAGAAAGCTGAGGACATCTGAAGTGACACCTAAGTGGTGCCTGATACCGGTATCCATATATAAATACACTTAGAGGGGTCTTTAAAATTGTTTTGAAGACAAATAAAAGGATTTCTTGAGAATAATTGAACCCACTCTTTGATTTCAGAGCCCATTGTACATATGTCGTTGTTTATTGCATAGGGAATGTATAGAAAAAAGCTTAGAGCCTTCTTTTAAATCTCACCTTCTTTCTCTGGAGCTAAGTTCACAGGGTGACTCAGAGGAGAGTCCCCACAATGATCCTCTCTGAATTCTTTTCCACGGGGCCCATGTTGTTCTTGTCTTGTAACATCTACTTGCTTCAAGCTATTATTGAAAACAAAGTAGTTTTTAGCCTATTTTTGGGTGTGCTTACTCACAGTATAATCTTTAGGTGAAAAAAGTTTGTCAATTAGTTTTTAGAAAAGGCTCGTTCATGTTCTGCAAAATATTGTCTGTAGCTCTAGATTTCTGTCTTTCTAACTTGCCCCCTAGGAAATATGTAAATATTTTCTTGATAACTGGGCGTTTTCTGTCCCTAACAGTGTTGTGTGCTCAGGGGATGGGGCTACTTTCAGATTCTTTTTGGTGAAAAATGAAATCCCCAGCTACTGCACAAAACAATGGAAGCCATGACACTTTCTTGTAGAATTAACATACTCTTTGTCTGGAAGGGACTGTTCAGGACATATAAAATTTAACCATTTCTTGCCCAGCCTATTATAGAATACAAAAATGTGTATAATCTTATCTAGCACATGGTTTTATTTATCCTCTTCCACGCAATATAATTGACAGTAGAATTTCTATACGTGTATTATAGGTTGACCTATGAAATAGCTCCAGTATTTACTGTCATGGAAACAATTCTTAAGAAAATGTGTGAAATTATTGGCTGGAGAGAAACAGAAGCAGATGGAATATTTTCACCTGGTAAGAAAAAGGTTTATAAGCAAAGAGAAACAAGAGGAGACACTCAAAATATATTTCAACTAATATGACTGGTTTTTAAGAGATAAATGTTCATAAGCCATTGTGTTGGCTATAATTACAAACAAAGTTTTTAGAAATCTACAAGTCGTGAATTGTATTGTTTGAGCTTTCTCTCAACACTTTCAAGGAAGGCTGCTTTAAAAATGACACCAGTAATTTGGCACCAATTTAGTTTCAGAAAACTCTCAAATTGTCATGATTTCGATCAACATTTCTGCTTTTTGAAATTAGATTAACAGTCATGATTTCTCTTCCGTAGGTGGGAGTATATCAAACCTCTATGGTATCTTAGTAGCTCGTTTATAAGCAATATCCAGAGATAAAAACGAAAGGCATGACAGCACTCCCATGCATTGTATTATTTGTTTCTGAACAAGTGTCATCTAGATTTTTCCAACTTTTAAGAATCTTCTAAGAGACACTGATAAAATAATTGAAAGACTGAGAATATTAGCTTCATTTTTACATTAAATATATTCAGTAATCTCTATATATTGGTTTTGGAAAGGGGAAAAACAACTTTCCAAATTTCCAGTCTGTATAGACTCAGTAGATTAGCAATACAAATAATTCAGGATTAAAATTTTGTTTCAACATAGGAGAAAATAACAGAAAAAAATGTGATTATAGATGTAAAACATTCTGCTATCTTTACCAAAAAAAAAAAAAAAAAAATCAAGCCATAAAAATTTCAAAGATTTAATACTCCTCTTTAACATTGCATGAAGAGAACAAGCAAGTGATTAATGTTTTCTTTTTCCAGTTAGGACCGAAGGAGTCGGTTGAAAAGAAAGGTTTATTTTTATAGGTCCTCAGCTAAATGTTTCTGATATTGACAATATATCCGTGAGGTCTCCTATAGTTTTAATGTTCCAACTTTGTGCATAGTATCAAAACTTCTTTAAAAAATCAATTCATCCCTCTAATAAATCTGATCACTTTTTTCTTTTCCACCATGGAAACATTTATAATCTTAAAGTGTAATTGTAGTCCCAGCTTGAGAATTCTACCTAAAAGTACTCAGAAACACAGGGTTTTCTTTAAATGTCCCTATGTTTGCAATGTCCTTCCTTTACCAAACTCAAATTGGCATTATGTAAATGCATATTATTAAAGTGGGACCACTGCTGCATGCTTAATGTAATTTACTATAAAACAGTACAATTAAAGATGTTTGTTTACAACTGTCATTTTCATCGTTTGACGTATACTTTTAAAATATAATGAGTAAATAAGCTGAAATTCCATAATGTAGATTTTTTTAAAAAAATCATTTCCTATTTAATCTATGTATTCTACATTGAAATGAAAACATGGTTAGGGTTTTAAATTTCTCTATTTTTTTCTCTCATATATCTGGTCTTTTCCAGACAGCTAAAAATAACCCAGACCAAGTTTACCTTTGAGCTTTCACCTCCATCCTATTAAAACTGTTTACATTATGCAAATAATACAAGAGGATAGTAGTCACTTAAAAAGGCAAGAAATCAAAGTTGATGTCAAAGTCAGCATAAAAAACTGCCAGCAGAAGAAGAATTGATTCATTTCTTCAGGACTTATTTCTTAAGAAAATTGGGAATTCAAGACTTAAAGCTGTCCTTAACATGTCAGGATTTACCTGGAGGATATTGTCACTAAATTTATAAATGACATGATTCATGTGTATACAGAGAACTAGAATATTCAAACTCCTGCATTTAAAGAATTATGTTCTGTGATAGTGCCTCCTAGATAGAGGTACTGAAACCTTTTTCATCTCAAGAAATGTCATGATAAGGATCTGAAACTATGCCTTGAGAACTGTACTTGCGTGTATATATAGACAAATATAATCTATATCCATGCATAAACCCATGCAAAGCTATGTGTAAATGCCCTAGTATAAGTGATGATTTAAGGCGGGAGAATTAATGCCTTTCCTTTTTCCATTTTTGCCCAAGGGTCATTAGTCAGTAAAAAAAGCTGCAGCAATCCTTGTTATTGGAACTGATAATGTAATTGAAGTAAAATGTGATGAAAGGTATGTTTCTTTTTTTTTTTTAAGAACTTTTATTGAGATACAGCTAACATACAATAAACTGCATATATTTAGAGTGTACAATTTGGTATCCCAATCTCCCAGTTCATTCCCCCCTAACCCTCCCTGCTTTCCCCACTTGGTGTCCATATGTTTGTTCTCTACATCTGTGTCTCTATTTCTGCCTTGCAAACTGGTTGATTTGTACCATTTTTCTATATTCCGCATATAGAAAGGTATGTTTCTTAACGCATTCTCAAAATTTTTATTATCATTATGCTTCGTATGAAGATTAAAATCCCATTTTTCTATTATCCCAATTTTTAGCAAGAATATTCTCCCACATTAGTTTCAATAATTTTAACTAGAAGTAATTATGAAAGAAGCACCAAAGTTATCCTATCCTATTATTAAGATTTCTTTACATAGTATAGTGCTATACAAGTGAGATTGTCACATATCTATTCCTGGTTTTAAGCATATTGAATTAGTGATATGGTGATGTTTGGAGATGAAAAATTCAAATGCATTAGAAATCTACAGAGTGAAAATATATTTCCATTTGTCTTGAATCCTACTTTTCAAAAATAAACTGTATTACCAATACATATATTCTGGAAGATCATTTTGATGCATATTAAATGTATTTATACATTTATACATATCAAATTCATGTTATAATCTGCAACTTATTCTTTCAAAGTTTTTGGCTTTAGAATATGTCTTAGAAATCTTAGCCAATGAATTTATACAGACCTTCCTTCTTCTTTTTTAATTACTTTGGAGTTTTCCATTTTATAAATGTAATGCAATTTCACAAATCTTATTTACGAGAGTTTTTATTTAGATCTTAATATTTAAGAACAATGCTTAAATGAGTGTAACTATACAAATATATTTGCATGTCTGTGTTTGAATATTTCATGAATCCCTAGAATTTGAATTATTGATTCAAAGATTGTCTGCAATTACAATTTCATAAAGATTTTTATTTGCCCTTCAAACATTTTGGAGTTAGCGGACACTATTATCTACTGTGTGAAGCCTGAATATTATCAATACTTCTATATTTGAAAATTCTGATAGACAAAGAGGACATTTAGCTGTTTGGAACAATGTACGTCTAATATATTGACTAGCCAATTGTATATTACCATGATCTGTCTGTTCATGTTCTTTGCGCATTTTTTATTGGTAGCTTATTATTTATTGGCTTGTAAAAATATATATTGAAATTTTGAAATATAAAATACATGATTATAAAATATTTTGCAAATATGTTTTATAAGTTTATTATTCAGTACTTACCTCAAGTTGTTTGATTTTCTTTATATAACCTCTGCACATTTCCTGAGAGTCCCTCCCCCAAATATTTTATATGTTTTTTACTACTATGAATAGGGTATGTTCTATGTTTATTCAGAACAATTGGTTATAATTACTCAACATTCTTATCATTTCAAAAGTGTTTCAATAAACAATGTTAGGTATTCCAGGTATACAACCATAAGTACTCACATTAGGGATTTTTCTTATTTTTCTTAACTATCTATCTATCATCTATCTATCTATCTATCTATCTATCTATCTATCTATCTATCATCATCATAATCACATAGCCAGCTAGTAATTATTTCTTCAGAAAAAAAATGCTATAATGTTGATGGTAGTGAGCAACCTTATTTTATTTCTGACTTTAAGAGGAATGTTTCAAGTGAATCATCAAAAGACAGGGTTTTAGTCTGATAACTGGATGTAGTAGGAAAATATTGTTTTTTTTTTTTTCCCCAGAAATTTGCTGTGAAGAAGCATGAGGCCACCTGAATTTGTGCCATGCTCTACTCCCCCTCCCCGCATTTGGATGCTTGATTTTTCTACCTTGATGCCAAGAAGTCTTTATAATTAAAAGTTAATAATTAGATAGATAAAAAGAAAGAGAAAGAAAGAAGAAAGAAAGAAAGAAAAAGAAAGAAAGAAAAAGAAAGAAAGAAAGAAAGAAAGAAAGAAAGAAAGAAAGAAAGAAAGAAAGAAAGGAAGAAAGAAAGAAAGAAAAAGGAAAAAGAAAGAAAGGGAAAATCATTCTGTATCTTTCTTAGAAAAATAAGAATCTTCTGGTCTATAAATAATGCAGATTTTAAGATGATTGAATAGTAAACTAAGCATTCTTTAACTTAAATAACATGATATTTAACATTGGTTTTAGGGAACTAGACATTACTTAATATCTGTTTTTACATATAAATACCTTTGGGGGACACTAAAAACTAATTTTTTAATCTTGACTATTATGTATTCTTCTAATTGGTAGAATTGATATGTTTATTCACTCATAAGAAATCAACGTGTATTTGCATTTTTAAGGGGAAAGATGATTCCAGCTGAGTTAGAGAAAAATATATTACAAGCTAAAAGAAAGGTATGTTCAGAAGTTCCATATTTAACATGCAAATGCATTCTAATTTTCTTTACCCGTTTTCATTAGTGGAAAACAATTGATATGATAATTGATAAAGGAATAAAATAATCCCTAAATGTAGGCAATTCCTCCTAAAATTGAAGTGAAATAATTAACATTGTAGTATTTCCTGATAATTTTGTTTCTGTTAGCTATCAAAAGAAAAGTTAACAGGATATTTACTAATAAAGGAGTTTGGTCGTCTCTATTGCTGTGGTATGATTTTCTGAAAATAAATTCAGAGAGAAATAACAATAAATGAGACTCAAAAGCAGTGATATTAGTTCATCTTATGGTTAACCTACTTTTTCCATTACTGTAGTTACCTCTGAATATTTGAAATTATTAGGTACTTAATGCCCTTAGTCAAAGTTATCCAGCTTCCTGATGTCCAGAAGTGTAATGGTTAAGTAACAATATTAGCATAGGAGTGGACTTCATGAGATTGCAAGAATGATGCAGGTTTTGTCATCACCAGGGCCAAACTCCTTTCTGTGTCACTGCCACAGCTGGCAGCACCGTGTTCGGCGCCTTCGACCCTCTCCACAACATGGCAGATATTTGTGAGATGCACAAACTCTGGATGCATGTGGATGTAAGTCACATCCTTGAGTCTGCATCATGATTCACCTTTTAAAAAAAATGTATCTTGTGAACAGTCCTTAAAATTTCTTAATTGACATTGCAGGAAAGACGAAAATTTCTCTGTCACCCTAATTTTTATAATGAATTAATATCAAGAAAGAATAGTCTTATTTGCATAAATTATCCTAAAATAAACTTAATACACTATCATGGAAAAAGCTACAAATGTATCATGTTTAAAAAAAGTCTAAACCTCTAGCAATATTAGAAAATCAATTTAAAGAAAGTTAAACCCGATTTTAAATCTAAAGGACTCAGCCCATTACTCTAACATACATTTCTTAATTAGTAGTTATTGTGGAAATCAAAACTTTTGATGTCATTAGTTTAGTACAGTGACTTTGGCAAATGTCTTCGGCTTTGATTAGAGTTGGACAAATTTAAAGTTATATAATATGGTAGATATTTTAATTTTTCGGTAGCATTGCCAAATCTGATGCCAACTTTTAAAAAATTCTGTCTCTGGTAATTATACAGAAGGTGTCTCTTTGAATTAATTAGAAACCTAAAACTTTACTATGTCATGAATAGACAATGAGAATTCATAGGAGGGAAATTTTAAATACATTGTTCTTCTAAGTAGGATGATTATAGCCAAGTTTATAATTACCTAGCATAGCAATGAAATCTTCATCAACTTTTGAATTACATTTAATGTAGGAAAAAGCAGTCAGTGCTATATAAGAAGAAATAATTAATGTAAGGACACAAATCCTTTGTATCTGTTGTAGGCAGCTTGGGGAGGTGGATTGTTGCTGTCCAGAAACCACTCCTCTAAACTCAGTGGCATTGAAAGGTGAGACCTGGAACAACGCTTGTGCAAGTAAATGCTATTTAGACTTCTATTTTCTTTCATTAGACTGTGAGTACTACCTGGAAGTGTTTTGTCACTTAGGGCCAACTCTGTGACCTGGAATCCACATA
This sequence comes from Hippopotamus amphibius kiboko, assembly GCF_030028045.1. Lineage (NCBI taxonomy): Eukaryota > Metazoa > Chordata > Mammalia > Artiodactyla > Hippopotamidae > Hippopotamus > Hippopotamus amphibius. The sequence goes on from NC_080196.1 coordinate 100,245,005, forward strand.
AACTCATGGGTGTCCCCCTTCAGTGCTCTGCTATCCTGATCCGGGAAAAAGTAAATGATTTCTGTTTTCAAGTAGTGACATAATGCATATCTTGGTAATGATTAGCTTCACTGTGAAACTTCAAAACCAAAATAAGTATGGCCTCGTTGAATGAACGCAGTGCAGCACCATTTGCCCTATTAAGGAAAACTGATCCTTCTCCTTTGATCTTTATTTATTTATTAAAAAAAATATTTATTTATTTACTTATTTATTGGCTGCATTGGGTCTTCGTTGCTGTGTGGGCTTTCTCTAGTTGCAGAGAGCAGGGGCTACTCTTCGTTGTGGTGCACAGGCTTCTTATTGCGGTGGCTTCTCTTATTGTGCAGCATAGGTTCTAGGCGCACAGAATTCAGTAGTTGTGGCACATAGGCTCAGTAGTTGTGGCTCGTGGGCTTAGTTGCTACACGGCATGTGGGATCCTCCTGGACAAGGACTTGAACCTATGTCCCCTGGATTGGCAGATGGATTCTCAACCACTGCGCCACTAGGGAAGTCCCCCCTTTGATCTTTAATTAACAACCACTGGGTAATTGAAGTGCCGCAAAATCAAATGATTATAGGGCAACAGATAGTAAGTCAATGTGTGGCTAAAATGTGGGATGAGACAATAAACAGTGAAAAGGACTATAGAGAACCTGGTCATTTGTGACCTACCTTTTAAAAACACCGTGAAAACAAAAGGTCTCTTTAGGGTCAAATTTGGCCCACTGGCTAATTTGTTGTCTCAGAGTGTGTGGCAAAATAAGACTCACTTGTAAGCGTGGATGAGTATCAGTAATGGTGATATATTTTTAGCACAAAAAGCACAAATTTATGGGTGGGATGAAATTATTTTCTTCTCATAAGTTTGTGTATTTTATCTCCATCAACAGTAAATGTAACACTGTACAAGGAAATAAGCCCATGATCTCCTCCAAGGAGAGATTATAAAGTTCAACTTGAGTATTCTTATCTCTACTTATTTGTCAGAAATGCAGACACACTTTATGTTGCTATCATTTATAGATTTGTTTTCTTTCTCTCTTATTCACAAACAATCCAGTGGGTTTGGATGTAAAAATAAAGTGTTTGTCTTCTCATTACAAACTGCCTGAGCTGGTGCTTCCCACTTATTCTTTTTTTTTTTAATAAATAAATAAATAAATAAATATATTTATTTATTTATTGGCTGTGTTGGGTCTTTGTTGCTGCCCGCAGGCTTTGTCTAGTTGGGTAATGCGGTGTGCTGACTTCTCATTGTGATGGCTTCTCTTGTTGTGGAGCATGGGCTCTAGGTGCATGGGCTTCAGTAGTTGTGGCATGTGGGCTCAATAGTTGTGGCTCGAGGGCTTAGAGTGCAGGCTCAGTAGTTGTGCACAGGCTTAGTTGTTCCTTGGCATGTGGGATCTTCTTGGACCAGGGCTCGAACCCGTATCCCCTGCATTGGCAGGCAGATTCTTAACCACTGCGCTACCGGGGAAGTCCCTCCCCACTTACTCTTGAGTATTAAATACCCGCTTCACCTCCTCCAGCTCTTGAGAGAATCTTTGTTCTCTCCTAGCCTAAGTCAGTCTCAGCAACTTAGGCTGGAACCGTTAGCTCTGCTTCAGATTCTGCTCAGTTGGCCGCATGGCAAGAATATCCCTTCAATATCCCATCAGTAAAATGGCAGCTGCTTTGTTCTGGAAATCTGCAGGTTAATAGTCGAATTCTTTCTGTCGACTGGTGTGTGTCCAGTACCCAGAAATTACAAAGCAGCTGCATTTTTTTTTTTCTTTAAAAAGCTTTTGAATTTGCTGCCCCTCCCCTTTGCTAACAGGTCTATATTCAACTTTCAGATTTCTGATACTTTCATGTTTAGGGCTCAAAAGCAAATGTTCTGCAGTCTTTCTTGATTTCTTTACTCATAATGAGTATGTTGAAGTAGCCCCGCCCTTACCCACCCAGCCTCCTGCAACCCAGATTGTAAACTCACTGAGACAGAGTTTTCTCCACCCTTTTCCTTATAACAAATCCGCTGTCCCAGCACAGAATATGGTAGATTTTAGGTGCTGTAAATATTTGTAGCTTAATCTTTACCTCAGAACTGACAGTTAAGACACATTGATTACACGGTTTTAAAATATTTTCGTCTCCCATTCCTATCTAACACAAAATTAAAGTGGAAGTTTGAAGTAAACTAAAGAGAAAATATTTTTCATGTGTAAATAGGACTCTGTATATATATTGAATAGACACACACACACACACATAAAGTACTCTCCTTTGCAAGGTATCATTTCTATTCCATTTCCCCCCGTACTTCATATCTTACCACCACATTGTGGTCTTCTCCCTAGATCCATAAGCCACCCCTAAAAGAGAGTGTGAGTTTTCTTCCCTTAGAAATTGGATTTCCACAGACTCCCAGACAAACTGCCTCTTTTGTTAGCTCCCAAACTTATCACTGTATAGATATATGATCTTGAAAATTACTCACCATGGTAAAGTTTCCATTTCTTCAATCTATAAAAATGATATAATAGTAGTATATATGCCATAAGTCTTCCATGAGGATCAAAAGATATAATATTTGTGACATGCCCAGTATTGAATAGGCACATATTAAATACATTGTTATTTGCTTCTTATTCAGAAAGTTACAGTAGGTATATATTTAAACTATACCTGGTCAATGCACACAGGTTTAGCCTTTGTTATGCTGTGGCAACACACACCTTTTGAGAAATGCCTCTCTTCAACTGAGTGATGAAGAACATTTCTTTTCTCTAGTGATTATTTTTTAATCGTTCAACAGGAATATTTCTCCATCCTTCAACACTGAGGAGGAATGTTTTCAACATCCTTCACATGAGAGGAAATGACCAGGAAAGCACACAATTAAATAAATGGATTATTTTATTCTCTACCTCCTGTGGCTATCAGAGCAGTTTACTTGACTGCACCTGCACGGTTGATTCATGAGAGAGTTTAGTTAACGTGAACAAGGTACTCAGTTCTTATTAATGTCAATACATGATAGCCACACAACTTCAAAAGAGCAGAAAAACTTCAAGGCTTTTAAGAAAAGTTAAAGAAAAGTAGACAAGTAGTAATCCAATTACACCATCTACCATTCCAGATAAATCCAAAGAACAACTGAATCCACTAAAATCCTAAGTAACATTATTTTTATATAAAATAAACAAAAATTCTATTTAAATATTCATGTAGACTAGAAATGCTAAGTGAGTTGAAATACAGAATTATGGTTTCTTATTGAAATGTGTATGACTTACAGTGTAGATACATTGTTCTTTTTCAGGGTCTTCTGGGAGCATGCAACCAGATGCGTGCTGGATACCTTTTCCAGCCTGATAAACTCTACAATGTTGACTTCGACACTGGGGATAAAACTATTCAGTGTGGCAGACACGTTGATATCTTTAAGCTCTGGTTAATGTGGAAGGCAAAGGTAGGAACTTGCCATCTCTTTCATTAGGTCCTATTTATTTGTATACCCAGTATAACCAATTCCATTTTTTAGAGTTTTCTTTGGGTGTCTTTTCCCAAACGATAGTCGTTTTATTTTCTTAAACATCTCTTAAGGAAACTGCTCTATTTCTAATGGCAAATGGCAAGCTTGGTTTCTGAGCTCAAAATTCTACTGAGGTGGAAAATTTTTTAGCTCGTTTTACTGTTACTATCAAGTGGTAGGAATAAAATCTGTTAGGGATATAAACTTGTTTGCAGCTTTTAAAAAAAAAAACTGCTTTTTTTTTTTTTTAACTTGCAATTGGAAATAGGTCAAGCTACTGAAGTCAATATAGATTCCCAGATGTGAACACTTATTAATTGCCTGAATGTTCAATCTACCTTAGAGGCAAAAGCAGCAGATATAGTCTCTCCAAATATTATGACAACAGCAGGACATGTTCTACATCCTCCTTCTGCCCCTTATTTATAATTTTTAATTTAAATAATTGACATGCTTTTAGGATGTTATTTCCATCACCCCCTTCCCAATACTCTATAGGAAGATGGGCATTAAGTTCTGTGCAGATGAAAGCTGTGACATGAACAAACAGCAGCATCTTTAATATATTAGGGACCTGATCCCCTACCACACACTGCCCATCCTGTGCATCCTAAGGGGCTCTTCTCAGGTGCCAGTATCAGAGGTAGTTATACCTCTCCAGAAGAATTGGTTAGATTTTTATTTGGTGGATATGGAATTCCTACTACAGAGCACAAATAGAAAAATACATCTGCAACATGAATCACAGAGGCAAATTCATGATCCTTTTTGGGTTAGTCTATAATATATTGGCAACATTTTCTCTTCTAAATATATTCTTTTCATCATCTGCTTTTTCCTAACTTTATAATCACTATGTTCAAAATAAGCATTAAAAAAACCCACTTTGAATAGTGTATATACATTGGTAACTCACCTTAACTTATTTCAATAATGAGGCATTGAAATAATGAATACATCCATTCAATTGTAATGGATCTACCATTCGTTGAACATGTATTAGGCTAGAAAGCTTTACGTATGTTATTTAGCTTATGTTTCCCAACAGTTGTGCTGGTTATGTCTGTTAAATAGGTAAAGAAATTTACTTACTGGTGGATGAAGAGAACTAAGTTGAAGGAGCAAAGCTGGCAACTTGCTTAAATCTAAAATCTGTTTTTTTCCCACAAAGCTGTATTGTCTTTCTTATTATACTTCATAGCACCATGGGAATGCCAAAACCCATGTAGGGTAATGATGAGGAAGCAGGCTCATCATCCTTTGCATATGGAGACTACTTTATAAAAATGGTGCATTTCAGATGTTATATAAGCAGGGCTATTCCTGGGAGTAGAAAACAAAATCTCAGTATACCATGGAATGCAAATTCTTTTCATATTAAAGAACATTAATATATACTAGAAATCAGGTTCAGGTAAAATCCACCATGGCCTTGAAAGGGAGGAGTTAACTTGCAAATTTGTCATATGATTTATAACTTTAAATATTTAAACATCTGTTATGTGCGTCTCCATCAGTATTCTTTTTTTTTTTAAGCTCTTTATTGGAATATAATTGCTTTACACTCTTGTACCAGATTTTCAAATACACCAAAGTGAATCAGCTGTATTTATACATATATCCCCATATCCTCTCCGTCCTGCGACTCCCTCCCACCCTTCCTGTCCTGGCCCTCTAAGGCATCACCCATCATCGAGTTGATCTCCTTTTGTTATACAGCAACTTCCCACAAGCTATCTATTTTACAGTTGGTAGTGTAAATATGTCTATGCTACTGTCTCACTTCATCCCAGCTTCTTCTTCGCCCCCTCCCCCTCCCCAACCCCGTGTCCTCCAGTCCATTCTCTGCATCTGCATCCTTATTCTTGCCCTGTCACTGGGTTCATCAGTACCATTTTTTTAGATTTCATATATATGAGTTAGCATACAGTATTTGTTTTTCTCTTTCTGCCTTACTTCACTCTGTATGGCAGACTCTAGGTCTATCCACCTCATTACATATAGCTCCATTTCATTACTTTTTTATGGCTGAGTAATATTCCATTGTATATATGTGCCACATCTTCTCTATCCATTCATCTGTTCATGGACATTTAGATTGCTTCCATGTCCTAGCTATTGTAAATAGTGCTGCAATAAACTTTATGGTACATGTTTCTTTTGGGATTATGGTTTTCTCTGGGTATATGTCCAGTAGTGGGATTACTGGATCATATGGTAGTTCTATTTTTAGTTTTTTGAGGAACCTCCAAACTGTTTTCCATAGTGGCTGTACCAACTTACATTCCCACCAACAGTGCAGGAGAGTTCCCTTTTCTCCACACCCTCTCCATCCATCAGTATTCTTGACAAAATAATGGGCATTAAGAAGAAAGTCTACAGATATAAAGGAAAAAATTTATACTTTTTCTCATTTGCTAGAATTACAGAATGAATACTGTAGAAAGAGGAGCCATCTTTAATGAAATTCATATTCTTAAAAATAAAATTAATTCCATAAAATACTGTGATAGGTTATAAAGCTAAGAAGAAAATCATATAGTAATATAAGATTCCACAAACATTTATTATTATGCAAAATCAAATCGAATGCAAAAGTTTCTTTTTGGATGGATTTTCTATGTGAGTTGGACTTGTTTTATATTCATGAAATGACTGTGTTTGCCCAGGAGAATGCTATAGGGAGCTTAATTGTCCAAGAGCCCCATCTGCTTCTCTTAAATTCATAATTGCATTTGTCCTGAGGCTGTGCTTCCCGAAGTTTTCTCCCAGTCAGTGACTGATTGAGCATGGCAGGGATTCTAAGGCATTTCCATTCCTGAGAGATAGGAGACTCTTCTTATAGTTGAGTTGATGTGAAGAGTTCCCAAGGGCCTTTCTAAGTCTTTCTTAGATTTCATCGTAGTCCAGGATGCTTCTTCCCCACCTTTCTCCACCTTTTTCCTTCACTTAGAATCAAGCTTATTCACAGTCTGAAAGCTTTCCCAGTCTGACTGGCTCTTTCTCACTGTCTTTCACACAGGTACTTCCACAATAAAATCCTTGCACCTCTAATCCCATCTTGGCATCTGCTCTTTGGAGGACCTGGGCTAACAGAGTTCAGTTAAGTTCAGAGTAGAAGTGCCATTGTCTTTACTATTCAATCTTTGTAGATTTTTTTCAAGAAACTTAAAGATACACTCACAAGGAGGATGCACATCCTGATATTTTTCATTGCCAATTTAATATGCGTTGAATGCCGCCAAAGGTTCTATACAGAAAATTCCTGGACAGTAATAAACTCTATCTTTAGCCCCATTTGTTCAGAATTCAGAGTAGGAGTATTCTTCATCAGTAATTTCTATTAACTTTTTGGCAATTTTTTCTCCTTTTAACTACTTACAGCTCCCCCTGAACCAGATTGCCCTCAAAGAAAAATATCACACAATATCAAATGATAAAGTGGTTAGCTCAAGAAATTAATCCATTAATATTTAATCATGTCAATTCTTAAGCATTTCAAAGACTAACAATGTCTTTTCCAAACCAGTAATTGTTCAAAATTGTGAGAGTTGGGAGCATCTGACCACATGTGCATATGATCAAAGCTTTTTATACATTTTGATTCATTTATATTTCTCACGGAGAAAAATAAGGCTTTAGAAAAGGATAAAAAGTTAAGGAGTTCTGGGGGTAAGTATTTAAAAATTTAAAAACTGTTATACTTGTCAATAAGAAGGTTATGTTTGAACAAAAATCTGAAGAAAGTGATGGAGAGATCATGCTGATATTTAGAAGTGTAACTAGAGAGAATCTCAATTTAAAATCTTTGAGACTGAAGCACGCCTGTTGTGTCTAAGACACGATAAGGGGATCATTTGGCTGACGTGGAGTGAGCTGTATCTTACATAAATAATGTAAGAAAGAATATGAAAGGGTTCTTTGGTTATTACTCTTTCTTAGAACTCCATTGCCTTTGGTGTCTGTTGAAAATAAGTTCTGATTTAAACAGAAAGTGTGGCTTCCTGGGGGCTCCTAGTATCCCTGCTTACTCAGTTGTAGATGCAGCATCCTTACCTTGTGCCATGTGCATTGTCACTGAGTTCCCACGTATCATAGGACCAGTGGAATCCCATGCTCATTGTGCATTGCAAAGGCTAGGTATGCATGGGGAAGCAAGGAGTGGCAGACGTATGTTGCCTGCGTCTCCTTAGTTCACAGGCATGATCCATTGTCCTACTGGACTCACTTTCAAAACACAGGTTCAAAATAAAATTTTAAAGAATTTCAGGACAGCGACAGCAGAACATTAAGTTAAGCATGAAACCTGTCTGAATATGGGCCCTGTGTGACTGCACAGGTTGTAAGCTCATGAAGCTAACTCTGATCACAAGGGCTTAAGTATTGAGAAGATACTGAAGTACCACCTCATATGGTCGTAAAGGCTCTGCACTACACAAGTCTAGAGTAACTATGAATGTGTACCCTCAGCATGGACATACATGGGATGTATGGAGAGAAGAAAAGAGATCAATTAGGAAGCAATGCAGGAGTGATTGAGCCGGCATAGTGGCAGTGAGTAGGTTACAATATATTAGATCCTAATTACACTTTGAAGGTAAATCCAATGGAATTTTCCAAAATATTAGATGTGGGGTATGAGAAAAAGAAGAAGGTCAAGGATAAGAAAACTTCAATGTTTGGGGCCTTAGCAACTAAGGGATAAAATTGATGTATTATTGAGATTGGGAAGACTGGGAGAAACAAGTTTGTGGGGAAACTGGGAGTTTGATTTTGGACATTCATTTTGAGATGGTTATTAGTTATCTGAATAGGGAGTTGAATATATGAATCTGAGATTCAGAGATGAGGTCTCAGATGGAAATACAAGCGGGAGAGTTGTCAACCTGTATATACTGCTTAGAGCCACGGGACAAGTGGAAATTACCAAGGGAAAGAAAGTGAGTGGAGACAGAGATTGGTCGATTTTTCTGTGCCTTCGTTATCCACTTTATAGGATTCTTCTAAAAGTAAATTAAACCAAAAGTACAAAGCAGAATACTACATACCTAGGATATAACTGCAGCTCAACAAGTGTTAGTTTTAAGATGCACTATGCCAGCCAGTGTGCCAAGGACTCTATTTGTTGTTATTTCTCTTATTCCTCACAACATTATATATAATTATAAAAATTTTGCTCTATATACTAGACAGATAAAAAATTCATGTCAAAATATTTATCAAACACTGTAGATCTAGGCAACTGAAGCTTAGAAAGGTTAAGTACCTTGCCTCAAGTTCCACATATATTAGGGAATAAAAGCAGGTTGAGGAGACATAAATAAGAATGTAGTGAGAAAAGATAATACCTACTGTTAGTAAGATAATAATCACATTTATTTAAATAAGTAAATTTAAATAAATTTAATACATTTCAGGAACTTCAGTGTTATTTAAAGGTATTACTTGAATTAAGCGTTTGATTTTTTTTTTAACTACAGGGAACATATGGCTTTGAAGCACAGATCAACAGATATATGGAACTTGCAAAATACTTTTATAAAGTTTTAAAGAAAAAAGATAACTTTAAGCTTGTATTTGATGCAGAGGTAAGGACTCTACTAGTGGGCTTTTTTATTTCTTTTTAGAGAGAGAGTTTAAAGGATCTATACTTTCTTTGCTGAGTACTTTTTTACTTGAATATGTTACCTATCCAATACTTTTGAGATAATTTAAAAGTTATATGTGATAATTATCATAAATATTTTATTTCATCTAAATGCAAAATGTTTTTAGGTTTTAAAAACTTTTCCATTTAAGTTCTCTTTCTTATATGTGAAGGGTCCAAAACATTAATTTGATGATTATACTCAATATTTAATTTTTAAGATGAAATTTGGTTATAATTGCTTTTCTGATTTTGATCGCATTGAATCAAGAGTAATTTAATTGTTCCTAGTTTTTTTCTTATATGTTAGGGTATGCAGTTGGGTTTCTGGATAGTAGATGATATAAGAAAAGGTGGGCTTTAAATTATATGATAATCCTTGGTTAATCATTATTAAAGTACTAAGTAGATATTAATGAAAGAATGGAGAGTTTTGCTACTTTTCTATACATCTTCCTCTTCAAGGCCCAGTCGGCCACCCAATGGCATGCATTAAGTCATGCCAGCGAGAGTACCTATTAGGAAACAAAGGTGCTTGGTCTTTTTCTACACTGTCTCTCTCTGATTGTATTATCTCTAGTTAGTCTCGCTCAGTCTTAAGTGGAAACTAGAGGTAATTTTATTTGTTTGTTTTTAATACTGTACATTCTCTGATCATTTAGCTTCCTCTCTGAAATGAGCTTTCATAAATTGATTTAAGTAAAGTTCTCTTATATCATTTTATCTATATAAAAGACATCTAGTCACTGAAGCCAGAACCTTGAATTCATCTTGAAAGCCCAGCAAAGATCAATTCTATCTTTTGAAGATTTGGGAAATGTAAACCCTCCTATCTGTACCCGCTGGCATTGCTTTAGTGAAGTCCTCTTCATTCTTCCCTGAATTACTATAACATTCTATTTACTAATGTTCTCTTCTCTTCAGTTGTTCTCTCGCCTAATCGCTTGTCCATACTACAACTTGAATGAACTTACTTAAATATAAAATTGCATTGTTGTTAAAATATTTAATATATTTTGAGGAATGGGCATGGGATGGATGGCTGAAGACTGGGCACTCTGTGAGAACAGTATTTCTTTTATCTTTGTATTTGGTGCCTGATGAGTATTAGATCCTCAAAAACTATTTTAAAATGTACTAAAAATTAAATTAGGTTAATTGAAATACTTAGGGGATAATCAAGGAATTAAGGCTTTAAGGATACTTATAAAATTACTAAAGAATTAGGTAAAACTTTAAGAATACTTATTAAATTTTAATTTTTGATTTAGCTTGAGTTGACCAATGTCTGCTTCTGGTACTTCCCACCAAGACTTAAACATATCCCAAAGGTTTTGAAAGAGATAAAGAACTGCAAAAGGTAAGTTTGTGTGTGTATGGTGTGGTGTTTATAGTTTTATTGTTTATTTATAATAAAAGATTTATTTTTTATAATTTACTTATTTATTTTTATTTTTGGTTGTGTTGGATATCCGTTGCTGTGCATGGGCTTTCTCTAATTGTGGAGAGTGGGGGCTACTCTTCATTGAGGTGTGCCAGTTTCTCATGAGGTGGCTTCTCTTGTTGTTCTCTTGTTGTGAGCACGGGCTCTAGGCACGTGGGCTTCAGTAGTTGTAGCAAATGGGCTCAGTAGTTGTGGCTCATAGGCTCTAGAGCGCAGGCTCAGTAGTTGCGGCACACAGCGTTAGTTGCTCTGTGGCATGTGGGATCTTCCTGGAGCAGGGATCAAATCCACTGCACCACCAGGGAAACCCTATAATTTTAATATTCCCTTTTAAATAATGTGTCTGGGTTAGTTTGATTGGTTAGTGGATGGCGGTCATGTGGTCCTCAGTTATTTTTTTAATATTTGTATGGAACCAAGTGAAATCTCAACCTACCAGTCATTTTGCAAATTAATCCAGTCATCATTTATATAATTGAAAAATATTTATTGAGTGCTTAATATTCAATCAGCTGAGTTTTTTACCCTTTGGATAATTCATTCATCAATTAATGCTTGTCATATGTTCCAGAGGATTTAGAGGTATAAAATGAATAAAACAGAATCTGAGTCCCAAGTTGGCTAGAAGGCTTGGTGGGGAGAAGACAAGAATATAAATAATTACAGCTCTTAAGAGCAATAGAAGAGATGCTTGGAGAAGCATTATCACATTTGAAATACTTATCGTTAGGTCATCTGAGCTAGAATCTGGGAGAGATTTTATTACAGATCAGTGATCAATACTGAAAAAAAACCCAAATAAATATCATAACAATGCGGAGGCTTAATCTTTATCCTGAAAAGATATATCAAAGTAAATAGAATTGCCACCATTGTTATTTAGCATATACATTTATTGTAAGTTTTTAACCTATCTTAAGCGTGCATCATATACATATATTTTATAATAGAATCACAACTTTTTTAATATATAAATTTATTATTTATTTATTATTTTTATTTATTTATTTATTGGCTGCATTGGGTCTTTGATGCTGTGCGTGGGCTTTCTCAAGTTGCAGCAAGTGGGGGCTACTCTTTGTTGCAGTGCTTGGGCTTCTCGTTGTGGTGGCTTCTCTTGTTGCAGAGCACGGGCTCTAGGCTCGCAGGCTTCAATAGTTGTGGCACTCAGGCTCAGCAGTTTTCTCATGGGCTCTAGAGCGCAGGCTCAGTAGCTATGGCGCATGGACCTAGTTGCTCCGCGGCATGTGGGATCTTCCCGGACCTGGGTTCAAACCCGTGTGCCCTGCATTGGCAAGTGGATTCTTAACCACTGCGCCACCACGGAAGCCCCTCATCACCACTTTTGAGTTGACCAACATCACAACCACTTATCTTAGGTAATGTGAGGTGCCCTAGGAGAAGCTGAATGCAAAGTATCTGATGTTACTGTTTAAGGGCATCAGCTTTTTATATCATCAGAAAGTTTCACTGGGCTTGTAAGTCCTAAGAGAAAATAGATAATTTTTTTGTTTTGTTTTGCTGTTTGATAATACCCCTTGATTAAATATTTTATGGTTTGAGGCAAGTATTAAGTGAAGCTCTTAATTTTTTTTTCTTAACATGTAAGTATTATCTTATACTAGGGTAATTACTAGCAGCTGAGAGTTAGTGGAGTACATGTTTACAGAGAGCGAGCTGTGTGCTGTTTCCTGGAGGTACAGTCACTCTCCAGAGCCGTTCCTCTCAGAGCTCTGCCCATGCTCCTGGATGGAAGGCAAAGAGAAATATAGACAATTTTTAGCAATATTGCAGGCAATGACTAACACCTTTTATTTTATGATCATGTTGATTAATTAATATATTAAAGAAGGACATTAAATGAAATGTCTGACTATATAATGACTATAAAAGGAAATACACACACACACACATACATATATATCTGCCCTGCCATATATAAAGACTCATGGGAAAGTTAAGAGTTAGGTAATGGATGCCATCTTCATTTTAAAGGTAAACTGTCTGAAGTAGTAGAATTTCGAGAAGAGGAACACCTTCAATACTTAAGGAATGCCCTCATCTTCCTTTCCTGAGACTCAGTACCACTTTGTCCTATACTAATGATAACCCAAGAGTGTAATGTGATCTAATGTCATGTGCATAGTATTGTTTTAGGAGCTACACAAGACAATTAAACAGGTAGAAATTGTCTCTGTAAAATCTACAAAGAAATGACCTTTTGCTGCAAAACAGTTACCTTGTAGAGAAACTCAAGATGTATTATAATAATTCAAAGAGTGAAAGTTAGAACACCAAAAGATACTACTACTTTTCCATTCTCTATTTCATTTTACCCCTCTCCCAGATACTTCTACGTGAATTGCCATATAAACAAAATGTCACACAACCTTCTTTAATGTATTCTAGCACAAGTGCGTTATTTTGTGTTTCGTAATTGTGAATCATGGAGTAAGAAGAGCTACAGATGAATATAGAACATGCTGCTTTTTTTTCTGTGCTAAGCAGCTTCTTAAAAATTATCCCTGACAGTTTTAAATTGCTTGCAATTTACTTCGAGCTAAAGATAGCTGTGTAGCCATCTAGGATGTGAAACAGTATTTACTTGTAAAATTTCTTTTTAATGATATCTGCATTTATACACAGCTTGCTCCAAAGATTAAAGCACAGATGATAGAGGAAGGTACAGCCATGCTAAGCTACCAGCCCTGTGGGGACAAAGTAAATTTTTTTCAAATGGTCTTTTCTAATCCTGCCACAAGACAAACAGATGTTGACTATCTTATTGATGAAATTCAAAGACTTGGGAAAGATTTATGATACTGCAATATGAATTTGAATATCAAATGTAAACACCAACTTAAAAAATCTACTACTGAAGATAATAAGAAATTATAAATGATATCCTCTCTTTAGAACATTTGATTCTCTTTTATACTATGTTACATAAGATGATAAAAGGGGAGTGGATTCATTGAAGGTAGATAGATAGATAATAAATTCAAGTTTGTTTATGTATTTGTTGTTTTCATTAAATTTATAAAAGATTATTGAAAATCCATTAACTGTGTGTTAGAATACAGCAGTAAATAAGAAAGACAAAACTCCTCTTGTAAAGAAAGAATTTCCATTGTGAAATTTGGTAAGTTAATATATATTTACATGCTTGAATTAATTGCATAAAGACTCCCTGAGTTGAAATCACTTGCAACATCATATGGTAGTATTCTGTCTCTGTAAAAAATAAAAGAATACACACGATGTTTATTTCAATAAATCAAATGAACACAATGTTCTGTATTTTGGAGCGGAGAGTCAGAGAAGAGAATGACAGGGGCTGACATATTTGCCTTTTGATCCTTGCATTTTTATTTGGAAGGAACTGTGGCATCTACCAAGGTTCTATGCAATGATTTAATCCATTTTTTCTGCAGTGCCATTTTTAGTGTCTCTGAAGATCAACAACAGAGACATCCTTCCAAAATCCTCCAAAAGTATATCAGCCGTAGTTCACAAAATGGAATCAGGTAGCTGCATATTGATCATAAAATTAGTATTTTTCAGCTTCTTTTTTGAAATAATAGGGTTAACATTAATTGAGCACTTTTGGTATGCTAAGCATCTTAACTTGCATGGTCTCATTTATTTCTGTCTTAATATTATCATTTAAAGTGATTTATTATCCCAGTTTCATGAATAAGAAGACTAAAATTTAGAGAGTTTAAATAATGTGTCTAACATCATGCTGCTGCGAAGTAATAAAACCCAAGTTTGAAGCTAGCCAGGTTTTTGTCAAGTGTACACATGACAAAGAACCTGCCAAATGCTGCAATTCACATACACCACCTACCAGTCGAGCCATTTGTCAAATCACTTTACTTACGGAGATCTCTTTCCTCTTCTCTGAAACAGGAATAATAATGGTGCCTATACTGCAGAGAAGTTGTTAGAATAAAATACAATAGTGTATTAAATATTTTTTAAAAATTTGAATCACTCTGGGTGTGTTTTTTTTCTTTCACGATGTGTATGTATATCAAATCATCATGATGCATGCTTTAAATATCTTACAATTTTCGTTTTTCAATTAGACTCAGTAAAGCTGAAAAAAATTACAAGATATTTTTTCAATATAGGGAAAAATCAAATAATTCTGTAACTTCAAAGGGAGCTGAGATCTTAAAAATTAGTATTGCATGATGAGGAAAATAAAGGGAAATATAGAACTGAATTTAGAGAAAAATATAAAGAGGCAAAGGATTTAATATAGTATATATATATATATATAACTCCTCCTTTATAGCCCATTAAAATTAATTCCCACCAATAGACAAAGAGGAAGGGGAACCCAATAAGGCATCCGTAGTCTTGGCTGTATATAGGCTCAGTGTATAATTAATGTTACTTTTGCATGTTTAATTTTGTATTATGTCAAACAGAGCCAGAAATTTAAAATAGATATACTATATAAAAATAAAGTTCCATAACATTGATTTTATCTTTATTAATCATTCAGAGTACAACCAAATATTGTCATGGTTCTTCAGTACAGAGGACATTGTACCCTTCTTGTTTCCAAGTACCATAACTTGTTTTCCAAGTTATGCTGCTTCATTCAGGTTAAATGTCTGAAAACTTTTGTATTTTAGAAACAAAACCACGTGAATTGGGATAGAGATTCTTTTCAGTTGTTCTTCTACCAAATAAATGTTTCATGTCCACAGTTTTTCTCAGAGGAAGCATAAAATTGATTATGCTACAGACTTTGATAGCTTGTGTCTTTGTGAAATACAAGGGAAGAGCAGTTTAATGATCTAAGTGCAGTATATCCCTTGATAAGAATTACTGCTCTAGACAGGAGAGTTTGTTCCAAATGTGATCTGGTTTGTCAGACTTAGAAACATAAATCTGTTTCTTCCTTATGCATTATGTATGACTGCTTATCATTACATAAAGTTTATCAAACACAGATTAAACGTTTCCTTTTCAAAAAGTATGTCTCAAGTTTCTTTGTCCCTATAAGCACAATTTTTGGTATTGGTTTTATTTCTTAATAAACACTTTGAAATAAGAATGTAATAAGTCATAAGAATAATATAATACAGATATATAGGCGTATAAATTAGTTAAAACAGTGCTTTCTTCCAACATCAATTCTATGAATTAAGCAAGTATATTTTGTAGAGTTTCAAAAAATCTACAATCTGCTTTATTCAGTAGTGTCTTGTTAAATAACAAGGAACCTAATAAGAATTGATCTCTTGATTTTGAGATATGCAGTATTTTCAGTTATTTGGATACTTATTTTACATGTTGTTGAAAAATTGTAACATTTATATTAAAGAAAGGCTGATGCTCATTAACCTGTGTCACCCTCCCACCCTTGAACTTGGATTATTTATTATTTTATGGCCAGTCAAAAATATTTTAGCCACAGAACACTGTTCCCTTTGCTGTGTTCTCTCAACCAAGGTTCTGACACAAAACTTGTATTACATGAAATAATGTGTGAGTTTACCTTCCATAACTTATAGGAATTGTATAAAATGGGCTCCTTCCTTGCTGTTAAGAGACTTGGTTTAGAATAAAATTCTTAAAGGGATATTACTAACTTTATCTTTTTCCTTTGAATTTTTTCCAAATATATGACATATAATGAATAGCATTGCTTTAACCAACAGAGATGACTTCCAGAGACAGTGTCTCCTGAACTTAGGGTACGGGAGGGTAGACCAAAAAGTGAAAATACTGTGTTTTTAAAATTTTATTTTCATTTCAAAGTGCTAGTATAGAATTGTGCACAACACGTAGAGGAAACTTAAAACACATAACAGTCAACATCCAAAAGGGGTTCTGAAATATTTAGATTTTTATCAGGCAGATAGTGTGGTGCAATAATAATCAGAGTTGCATGGAAAAATCAAAAATACTTTAAATAAACAGTTCGATACTGCTGGAGTGGAGTATAAAATTACGGAGTTCTGCTTCAAGTAGCTAGAGAATTATAGGTCCTTAAATTTAGCATTTGGACAATGTGAGAACAACTAAAGTGAGTGAAATAGGGGTAATAAAGTAAAACTTGTATTGATGAGGTGGGAAAAAGACATCGATTTCAATGGCAGTTTTAAGGACTGATTAGAGGAGGAGCAGGTCTTGGAGGCTATTGCAGTAATCTAAGAAAGGATAAGAACTTAGCAGTGCAAGGCAATAGAGAATCAAAAACTATTTAGGAAGTAAAATGGCCAAAGTGCATTGGGAATATAAAGAAAAGTTCAGAGAGCCTGAAGTTTCTAGCTTGAGAGACAGCTTCGACCTCAGTAGCTCAGAAATCCAAAAGGGAGAGCCGTATTAGCACAATGTCATTGTTTTATTTAGCTTGCGTATAGAAAATAAGATGAAATGTATGGATTTACAGGACTTAGCTCTCTGGAAAATGTCACACAAGTTATGTAGATATCTGAGTATAAAATAGAGATGATTCATGATTGAAAAAGCTCCCTTCCGTGCAATTAACGTAGCATCATACATTAGAGACTTTATATGTTAATGTAGTCTGAGCAAGCTAGAAGACCTGGGGACCTGTTTGGCAACCCCATACCTCTCTCCACTTTATGCTTTACTTTACTTGTATCCTAGAAAGTCTTAGTTAATCTTCATACTGAACAAAATCGCTGGTTCATTGGAGTCTGATTTGACAATCGGATACTTGTATTATCTCAATGATTATCTGGCCCAGAAGATGGAGAATAAATGTTTGAAGACTCTAGTCTAAATTAATTCCTTCACTGTTTCCAGTGCAGCCCTACAGAAGTGGAGAAAAGTCCTCTAGAGTGGAGAAAAGCCTTCTGGAATGGAGAAAAGTCACCATGGCATAGGATTGACTCTAAACAATCCCTCTTTTGCTGAATTTTAATAGGTCTATATTCTTGGGTTCTTCAGTTTTTTGTTTGGCTTTTGTTTCAGCTCAGTTGGTCCCTTAATTTCTTTTGATTGAAGAGTCAGGCTTTTTTTTTTTTTTTTTTTTTTGCTTGTTTGTTTTCCCTCTAATGTCTGGCTTTCACATTAGTCTTCCATCTATGACACAACTTTTAGTGTTTATTCTGCCGAACCAGCCCCTTGCTATTCCCCTGGGCTGCTTGCCCAGCCTGCATCAAGAGATTAGCAGTAGTGACTCCAGCCAGAAACTATGCCTCACTGTCACTTTTGTTTGCTATAATTCAAATGGTTTCCAACCCTTTCCATCTAAAACGTCCATCTAAATGTACCTGTTTTTTCCTAATCTAACTCCCCACTATGGAATGTGGGTACAAATTCAATAAATATTTTTACAAAAATATTGGAATTTTTCCAATCTCATATGAGATTTCTTATGTCTAGGCCCCATTATAGTTTCCTTTCACAAATACAAGAATGAATGGACATTAAATCTTTCTGATCTTCACTCCACAGAATGTCTTTTCACCTAGGGAAAAAAAAAGCAACTTTGTAAGACACTTCCTTGATAAAGTGATGATAGTAGCTATGCTGATATGTTATTTAAACTATATACAGGAATAATAGATACCCCATTAAGCCTTACCTGTATACTCTCAAACTAACGAGCCATTTATAAAGAACACTATTGTGCCTTAAATTCTACAGTTCTTCGGCTATTTAAACAGCCTTACCTTCTCCCAACTTCCTCTCAGTTTTCAGAAATATCCTGTTAAGAGTAACTTTAAAATTCCTTAAAGAAGCAGCCTTGTTACATCTAGTTGCAAACCTTACCATGTTTTTTAAATATAAAGTAATTAAATTAGCTTTGGTCAATAAATTCTAGCAGTACTTTATGAGGTTACGGGTCCTTGAAAGGCTATGAATATTTTTTCTATTTTTACTTTGATTAAAACCAATAGTCTAATTGGATTCTACAAACTCCCAAGTTTAAATCACTGGTAAACTGTACTATGAAAAACCTATGAAAGCATTTGTTGAAAATGAGATAATAGCTAGTAATAATACCTAATTTTTGATATCCACTTTCTAGCTTAAAATCACTTTGGCATAGCTTATTT
This sequence comes from Hippopotamus amphibius kiboko, assembly GCF_030028045.1. Taxonomy (NCBI): domain Eukaryota; kingdom Metazoa; phylum Chordata; class Mammalia; order Artiodactyla; family Hippopotamidae; genus Hippopotamus; species Hippopotamus amphibius. Next base: position 100,263,688 of record NC_080196.1, read on the forward strand.
TATTTTAGCTGATTCTGTTTTCCAAAGAAGGCATAGTCACAAACTTTGTGAAAATAAAAAGCATGACAAATAAAGAGTACAGATGCTGGAACCAGGCCAGCTGCCCCTTACTAGTAAGTTCCCTGCTCTCCCTGTATTTACTTTCCCCATCTCTATAATAAATAATAAGAATTCCTCACAGATAAATGAATTAGTTTGTATATATTCTTTAAACAGTGCCTGAAGTGTTGATATAGACCCTAGATACATGTTAGTATTAAACACTACAAACACAAGCGTTAAAAGTGTTTTTTTGAGATAAGTTTTTGAACTCAGTGTTCAAAACTCATATTCTTTCTAGTTTGTCATTCTGCCTTCCCACGTGCAAAGACTTGTGTTAGAGGCACAATGTAGAACAAATAGACGATAGTTGGGCCTAGAAGTGTGTGTACACATCTGGCGGGGGCAGTATCAAGAAAGGTATGATCTGAAACTATTTCAAGAATAATAATATAAAGATTATGAGCATATAACTTAAGTAAAAAATATTTCAAGTAATTTGACAAAACCAAAAAAATTAAAACATCTTTCAATTTTACTCTGGTTTCATAATTTTATCTTAAGTGCAAAGAACACCATCTTTCTGATAAAATGACCAGACTTTATCAGAAAACGTAACATTAATCTAGAAGGAAGAGACATAACTTTACCAGGAAAAGTTTTATATAAATTTTACCTGTGAATTCACCTGATCCACGGTCAGTTTCCCTGTCTGTCTCTTGTGTATAGCACACGCCCCTTGAGCTCAGTGTCTACCAGGCTGAAATACAGCAAGAATATTGGATCCTGATCCCCATGTTTACCAATATAAAGAGATTTATAGAGACATTTATGAGAGTCGGAAATTTTTGAGACAGCAAGCAACACATTTGGATCAAGACAATGAATGTTATGTTCGCTGAGCTTGGTTCTGTATTCCCAGGCAGACCAAATAATCTTGGCTGCAGAGACCTCGCATGCATTTGGGACTTGTACTTGGAACTGACCCATGATTTCAAATTTTCTCTTGGCAACTCTGCAGTCCCGTCTGAGAGTATTTTACCATTGTGGTCCCTTGGGAATATTTTACAGCACATATAATTTTCCACAGGTAGTAAACACAGTATTTCTAAGTATCAGCTCCCCTATTTCCATTTGTCAAATCACTTAAACATAAATAGAAATAGAAGTAAAGCCATACATGCCCACATTATCTTTGATTTAGTCAAGAGATAGAGGTATGACATAATTCATACTTTACGTTAATTCCCTTTGCCCATATCACATAGTTCAGGGAATAATTGGCATCATTAAAAGTACAACTTCGTTCAACAATTTAACTTTAGTACATGTAGTTTATTTCAGTGATTTATGCATAACTTTGAAAATCAACATTACTCAGCTCCTCTCACATGCTGTGGATTGATCCTTGTCTAATTACAGCAAATGCATTCAGTAACTGTTATAAATAAAAATTTCCTAGAACAGATGATTTATTATGATCATTCAACAGTGCTGGATTTCTGTTACAATAACTCAGTATTGAAAAGTTAAATGCCTCCAGGAAGTAAGATGACAAAAATGTGAAAATAAAAGCGTTGTTTTATAGTTTTATTAAATTTGATTTCTACGTTTTCCTTGACTTCTAAAGCAAATAACATTTCTGAGGATTTTTTTTCCCATTAAATAAGAACAGTTCTGCGTCACGTTGCTTTAAATGTTTTGCTTACCTTTCACCCCCTAACTCCAAGGCCATTAAAGGTAGAGACTTTCCTAATTGAACATTGTGAGGTAGGGGTCAGTCTAGGACCTGGTATTTGTCAGGAACCAAGAGAAGCTGGATTATTTGTTTTATACATTCACAAGTCCTCACAGTGAGGCACACACCAAATGAGATCACGTGCAAGTAAAGTTGGTTTTGTGGGACCTGGCTAAATGTTACTACTTGTGACATTTAGAACTTGGTATGAAAAATCACAGAAATTTAACACCTTACTGCAGAGTTTTAGGTTAATACTGTAAGTTCTATACCCTGAGTCTCCCAGGCTTCTCTGAAGTGCATAATTATTGCAAATCAAAAGTATTCTGACTGATCTCATGCGGCCCAATTACAAGGCCTAGTATAAAGCTGCAGTAATCAAGACAGTGTGGTATTGGTGAAAGGAGAGACACATAGATTATTGAAACAGAATGACAGTACGGAAATAAACCCACATAAATATAATAAATTGATTTTTGACAGAGATTCACAGACAAATTGATGGAGAAATGGTATCTTTTAAGTAAGTGATCCTCCCCTCCCCCCACCACACACAAATCTTGAGCCATAGCTCGAACTTATATATAGAAAATATAGAAGAAAAAACTTGCTGGGTCAGTCAAAAAGTTTTTGGTGAAATTCATAAAAGAAAAATTGGAGCTTTATCAAAATTTAAAACTTTAGGTCTGTGAAAACACTGTTAAAAGAAAGAGAAGAAAAGCCATGGATTGGGAGAAAATTATACTTCTGAAAAAGGACTTGTTTTCAGGTTATATAAGAACTTTCAAAATTCCACAATAAGAAAAGAAGGAACCTGATGTTAAAGAATAGATAAAAGATCTGAACAGACACTTCATCAAAGAAGATATGTGGATGGCACACGAAAATATTCTCAACATAATTATTTGTTAGTAAAATGCCCGTTAAAACCACAATGAGATATCACTGCATACTTACTAGAATGAAAAAAAAAATGGCAATACCAATTGCTGGCAAGAATGTAGACCAGTTCTAACTCTCCTGCATGGGTGGTGGGAATGCAAAATAGTGCAGCCACAGAAGAAAACAATTTGACCTTTTCTTACAAAGTTAGACATAGACTTCCTATAAAACCCAGCAAATTCCACTTAGTGATTTGCCTAAGAGGAATGAAAACTTATGTTTTCATGTGTTTAAATCCTGCATGGAATTTTTTTAAATAGCAGCTTTATTTCTAATCACCCAAGACAAGAAACAACTCAAATATCCTTCAACCAGTAAATGCATAAACCAACTGTGGTACATATTCTGTTGTATACTCTCAGTAAGAAAGACAAAATTTTTGATTCCCATAACAACAAAGATGACACTCAAGTGCATTTTGATAAGTGAAAGAAATTACAGATTGTAGGAAAAGGCAAAATTTTCAGAGACAGAGATCCGATGAGTGATTCCAAGGGGCTGCAAGTCAGGCAGAGGGGTTATCTCTAAAAGGGAAGGGGATTTGTGAGGTGATGAAACTATCTTGTGTCATGACTGTAGTGATGGATACATTACTCTATGCCTTTGTCAAAACCCACAGAACTGTACACTACAGAAAGTAACTTTTACTGTTTGTAATTTCTAAAATAAAAAAGAATAATTTGGAAAATTAAAGCAAAGTAATGATTACTTTGTTCTCGTTTGCACTTCCTCTGAAGTAATACTGATTCAAAGGTCCAAGAGTCAATTTGAGACAAATAGGAGTTATAAAATACCATGCGCCAGTAAATATTTCAAAAATATTATCCTGTTACTATACTACTAAAACTTAGGGGTTCACCATGTTTGTTACAGTTGTTTTACCAGATGTATTAATTGCAGTAGCTTATAACGTGGATGGATGTTGTATTTACTTTGTTCTCTAGGCAGAAACTTCCAGAGGCAAAAAAAATGTTAGAATCTAAAAGTTCATGATGAATTCATCCAAGAAGTAATGTCGATTTTGGATGCCATTTCCGTTGTTTTTGGGGCAAAGATGTCTGTAAATGCTTCTATTGCTAAAAAATGAAATTTACAATGATCTATTGATAGGTATTCCTTCATAGTATAATCACTAATGATAAGCTATCTGGAGACAAATAATTGAATATGTTCATTAGACATAAATCAAGGAAAGATTTTACAAATATAATTAAAAGAGCCTATATTTCTACTTGGGCAGAAAACCTGAGTATCTACTTTGACAGAGGATCTGAAGTCTGAACACAAGAGTGAGTCGCAAAAAATTGGGAGAAATCAGTATTTAATAGGATCCCATTTAATGGGCTTCTGACTGCTTCTTCTCAAGCAAAGGAAAATAGAGAAGTTCATATCAGAGTTTCTTTCCTTCATTTCAGGTGACTGATCACTCTGTGGGTCGTCTGCATTTGTTGCCATGACAACGGAGATGTGGAAATAGAGAAACTATTAACTATGGCTCTTTAGAAACTCAATTATATGTTCGATAGGATGATGTGGCTGATAAAAAATGAAAGTGCAACACGCTGCTCCATAGCCTCAATCTGAGTTTCCTTTTTGTGCAAGCTGTCTTCTGAAATTATCTTCCGTCAATTTTTATATTAAGCCCTGGTAAACTGTTTCCTCTTGATCCAGCGATCCTCATAGGCTATTACTTCTTCCAGCTACATTCATTTCTACAATATTCTCCACTGATGACACTACTGTTATGCCCAGTATACAATTATTACCAGTTTGATGGTTTTCTTGATGCTTGTTCATCTGCAGTAGGAGAGAAAGTTCTTGTTCAACTGGCCTGTGGACACAGTCAACTGAGCTATAAATCTTAACCCTGTCTTTACATATATATCCCACTCATAAGAAATTTTTTCTGAAATAATAGTCCTCCTTCAACAATAGATACTTCATATATTCAGTTAGACAATTATCTCTGTAAGGATAGGGACTAGCTATGGGACAACCACTTTGTAACCAGGACCAATGACATGAGTGTCAAGAATACAATTAATAGATGTTTACTGACATCTATTAATTGTGACTACATTACATTGCACTGACATGCTTGGCAAACTGGCTCTCTCACTGGACAGTAACCTCTTCTGGGCCAAGGATGATTCTACTCTTGGCAAATAATGGGTATGCAGTGATGCCTAGTATATCAATAAGTGTCATGCACTTAGTGATACAAAGGTAATGCTTCAAGGTTTTGATAACTATAGGATGAGGGAATTTAGAACCGTTGAACTCTGTGTCATAACATGGGTCATTTCTCATTCCCTGTTCTCAGCAGAGAAATGGTAAAAAGGGAAATGGTACTGAATAATACAAAGAGCATACACTACATAAACCACACACACATAAAACATATAAAATCAGGAGCAATTACGTAAAACAAAAGTTAATTCTTTCGTTATTGTATACAGCCCTAAGTAGGTCATTAGTATGCTGAATTCCAAGGTTTTAGGTGGGTGTCATGAGGAAGCAAAAGCAGGATTTTAAAAATATAGTGACATTATTTGATTACTGTTCACACGTTTTCTTGCCAAGGTCTTGGTGGCATTCTTCTCAGTCATTAAGCAGTTTTCTACAATGTTCTGTTAGAGAAAGATTACTTGGCTGGAATTCAGTGCTTTGGGTGTTTGAACCTTGTTTTGTCTCTGGTAGTTCTTAAATTCTGGGTCATGACCCTGTATGTTGGCCCAATTCAGTGGTTCTCCAAGGAAGCTTTTTAAAAAATACAAATGCATGGACCCACCCAGACAAATTAAATCAGAATTTCTGAGATTGTGATCAGAATATTTTTTTTAAAGCATCCCTAGTGGGACTTCCTAGGTGGCCCAGTAGCTAAGAATCCACCCGCCAATGCAGGGGACACAGGTTCGATCCCTGCTCCAGGAAGATCCCACATGTCATGGGGCAACTAAGCCCGTGGGCCACAACTATTGAGCTCCTGTGCTGCAACTACTGAAGCCCACGTGCCTAGAGCCGGTGCTCCTCAACAAAAGAAGCCATGGTGCACCACAACGAAGAGTAGCCCCGTCTCGCTGCAACTAGACAAAACCTGTGAGCAGCAATGAAGACTCAACACAGCCAATAAATAAATAAATAAATTTATAAAAAAATAAAGCATCCCAAGTGATTCTAAAAAACACAGTTGAATCACTGGGTTATCAGCCAATAAAGTTAAATAGAAAAGGTTGACTTCACTGAGTTCTAGCCTCTGAACAGCCATCAATAAATTGGCTACTTCTTTGAAAGAATAAGTGTACACATTTATTGTACACAATGTTTTGCTCCCACCACAACATTTGGTGAAAGACCATATATTTACTTTGAGCCTAGATACAGTATCCAATTGACCAAAAGGGCTCATTATCTGAGTGTTTAATAGTATGATCAACATTATTTGGATAGATGTTCTAAGTAGAAAAATATGAGATTGTTGAACAAGGCCTCATGGTATTGAGAGAAGCAATTATGCATTCTGGAATGGAAGTAGCTGAATCTATTTTAATCACATCTCTCCCCAAATAAAAAGGAATCGTGCAATTTGTAAAACTGTCGAATATAAGTAAAAAATTATTTTAAGGATATTTCAAGGTCTGATGTAAATGATTTCTAATTCAGTTACAGAGATTATAGATGACCTAGTTTATTTCTCCATAATCTAACATGTATCAACTAAACTGAGACAACTTAAGACAAACTACTTAAAACAAAAGAGATTGATTTACTTAAATTCAGGGAAAGAATAAGAAGGTAGCAACAACTTGTCCTCTTCTCTATAATTTATTCACCAGGTAAGGTTGTCCCAGGATTGGTTTTTCTCTCACTCTGGGTAGACAAGGCATGCAACAAAAGAAGAGTTAATCTAATCTTTAATTTCAACTGAATACAGTTAGGGGAGCTTTTTGGAAAGTACCCTTCTATTTTCGAGGTATAAAGAATAAATCTAAATTGGAGAAGAATGTATGTCATCTGTATCTAAAGGTTAAAACTCTAGTATATCAGGCTTTGATCAAAGATATATTTATATAAAAGTTTTGACTTCCAAAAATTCTTGACTCCTATATTGCTGATATAATACTAAAAAAAAAAAAAAGAAAGAAAAAAAAAAAGATATTCTCTTGCTGAATGACGTATCCTCCAGATATTCTAAATAAGTAAAACAAAGCTCTGACAAAATGATCAATAAAAAGATAATAAAAAGATAGACGTACAAGTTAACACTTAAGATGAAACAGGGCCTCAAATACAGATTCTATAGAGATTTTAAAAATCATAATAAAATTCAGAGCAAAAACTAATACTAGTAATTTTGAAGGACATGTTACCATAATTTTCTCAAGAAGTAGAAAAATAGAAGAAAGTGAAAACATTAAGTGAATTGACTCAGTAACTTTGCTGCCCCATAATAGAGACATACATCAGATCTTGATAGTTTTATAGATGGGTTTTATACATCCTCAAGGAACAGATAATACCAACTTTATCACAGAATAAGAGAGAGACGCCCAACCCGTTATATATATATGGTTTCTAACTGTTTTAATAAGACCAAAATAGAATACTATAATAAAATTACATTTTAAACCAAACAGCCTTGTGAACACTGAGGTGTATATTCTAAATATAATTCCATCAACCTCATATTTAGCAGTGTATGCCCATTCTAAAAGAAGACTCAGTGTCTTAGAATGCTCTCTTAGTTAATCTTTACATTCAAAGCAATTTTGATCAAATTCTCAGCAGGTGTTTTGTGTTTATTTTTCAAAACTTCACAGCCTGATCTCACACTTCTTATAACGGAATAAAGAACCACAAATACCCAAGTCATTTTGAAGCATAAGTCTTGGGAAGAAGAACTTGCCTTATAGAATATCAAAACTTTCTGCAAAACTCAAGTAATTCAGACACGGGTACTGGTAGGGAAGTAGATTGATAACTTACTGTATGACTGGAGCTGAAAGTGAGAATACATATATATGTAATAGAAAAGTAAAAATGTGGGTGAACAGGATACACACCAATTTCAGGATTAATAACTTCCTTCTTGAGAGAGGCAATAGTTGGAATAGCATTTCAACAAAACATGGAAGGTTATATTTCTTTTTTTCCTAGTTTTATTGAGAAATAGTTGGCATACATCCCTCTTTAAGGTGTACAGCATCGTGGTTTGATTTAGATACATTGTGAAATGATTACTACAGAAGGTTCTGCTAACATCCGTCATCTCATATAGATACAATAAAAAGAAAATAAAGAAGAAAAGAAAAAAATATTTCTCCTTTTGATAAGAACTCTTAGGATTTACTCTTTTAATAACTTTCCTATATATCATGCGCCAGTGTTAACTATTGGAGGAAGGTGGTAAAAATGTACAAATTTTCAGCTATAAGCTCTGGGGATGTAATGTACAACAGGATGACTGTAATTAACACTGCTTCACAGTCACAGAAAAGATGGCAAGTCTTTAAACTTAGGCAAATGCAGAAAATAATATTAAGGTTTGTTTATGTGAATGATGGGTGAATGGATATTTGTTAAATCATCTTCTATATGATTGAAATATTTCATATTTAAACAAATTAAAAACTCCTTTTAAAAAAATGTTTATTTATTTAATTTCTTTTTCGCTGCTTTGGGTCTTCATTGCTGCACTCAGGCTTTCTCTAGTTGCGATGAGCAGGGGCTACTCTTTGTTGCAGTGCACAGGCTTCTCATTGCAGTGGCTTCTCTGGTTGTGGAGCATGGGTTCTAAGCACTCGGCCTTCAGTAGTTGTGGCAGGTGGGCTCAGTAGTTGTGGCGCACAGGCTTCGTTGCTGTGCGACATGTGGGATCTTCCCGGACCAGGGATCGAAACTGTGTCCCCTGCATTGGAAGGTGGAGTTTTAGCCACCGGGACACCAGGGAAGTGCCCAAAACTCATTTTTGGTATAGCTGAGAAACGTAAAGTGAAAATCAGGAAACTGCAATTTTCGTCCCTTTTCAGCCTTTAATTATCTTTATAACTTAACTCTCTAAGGATCGGTGTTCTTATTTGTAAAATAGAGCCACTAGAATAGATCTGTGCCTTTAATCACCAAATGGTTATGTCCCTGACTGTTCTAACCCATGTAATTCCCAGGAATTTCAATGTGCTTTGAATTTCAGTTGAATTTATCAACCAGCCTGTATTTGTCAAGTAGGTGACTGCAGGTCTTAACTCTTCCTGCTTAATCCTCCGAAGAGGCAATTATGAGACTCTCATCAATGTGATGCACTAACTGCCTCTTAATGTTTATCATTTCCAAGTCTTTCCTCATCTAATTATGACAAATGCCTGTGAATTCAAATATCCCAGTGGGAAAACAGTAAATGTATACTGGGTTCCATCCAAAAGAATGCAAAGTGAGCCTGGCTGGGTTCCAATTTTGCATTGAAAAGAGGGCCTTAGCCAAGGTCTGTGAAAGTATACAGTCCCTGCTGGGCTCTCACCTGTTTAGTCTTTCCCACATTCCATACAGCTGGACCAATCAAAGACACCACCTTACAGAATTCTCTGTACTCTTAACCTCCAGAGTGTCTGCTTTACATACTAACCAGACAGGCCTGTTAAGAGGGGATTAGGTAAGAGACAATACTCCTGCTTCAATCATTTTCTTAACAAGACTAGTGATCCCTTGCCACCCTCCAGGCAATTATCAAAGTTGTCCTTAAGCCTGGTCAGTGACCACGGGACACAGGCAGAACCAGACAATAGGAAAAGGGTGAGGACAGCACAACCATTCACTCAGTATATCCACCCCATTTTTGCCTTTGGGAAAAAGCAATGAGACTTCAAAATAATCTTTCCAGATACAGTTTTCACTTTGTAACCCAAATCACACCTTTCTATCCTCTCCAACACAGAATCTCCATGCGCTCCCTCCCCCTCTCATCTCTGGCCTCTCAGCACATCATCACTGTCCCTCACCTGGCAAAGCCAGAGCATTCTGCATGTACTGCTCCCTGGCTGCTTCACTCGGATGGTTACCTAAGACCTAAGATCCCCCACCAGGGGTAGGATGATTGGGTGAGCAGATCATGGGCTCTCTATTTTTTTTTCAGATTCTATCACTTTGAGACAGTGAACTCAGCTCTGGTTCAAATATTTTTCATTCCAAACTGAAATCCTCATAGGTGAATTTAAATTCCTCAAGTCCTTGGAGGTGTAAGGAGACTAGATACTGTCATCTTCGTTGAAAGAGTGCTGAGTTTTGTTTGCACAGGCACTTGGGCTACTGGAGTACACTTGATCTTGTTAGGCTTGTTTTATCTTTTACCATGGCAGATCTATTTCAGTTTTTAGCTTAGTCCTAGGGCATCGGTCCATTTTGGAGCTTCATCTTTAGTCTGAAATCTTTGTCTTTCTAGAGTCTCCACTGAATGCCGAGGGCACTCAGAAAAGCTTCTTCACTCTGCCTGGACTAGCACTCCCATCACAAGTTAGTCCTAGGGCAGCTGCTCTCTGCTAAGCTTCACAGAATCTCCAGCTGTTCACGCATAACCCAGCCCAAGAGACCCATGGTGACCTCACATTCAGGCTTCCCAAACCTTTCTCTGCACAGCAACCTCTTCTCTCACATTGCCTGATGAATGAGTTCCAGCGGCTTCAGCACTGGAAAACTTCAGCCGTGCCTTTTCAGCCCAGCAAGACCGTCCCACCTGGGCTCCGCCTCCTGGCACCGCAGCAGCAAGTACTCCGGGCAGAAGGGGTGACCCACGTGGTTCCTGGCTCTCTTCTTTCAAGGATCACTGCCGTGCACTGCCTTTGTTCGATGTCAGGAAACTGTTGCTTCAGATGGTGTTGTCCAGTTGTATAGTTACCAATGACCGAAGGGCAAGCACAGTACCAGTTACTGTGTCAGGCCTGCCAGTGGATACGTGGCTGTCTTTTTTTTGCAGGGTGTTTAAAAACAAAAAAATAGCCAAATAAGTATATTTTCATGAAAGTGCCAGCAGATGTCAGCAAAAGGCAAGGAAATCACACATGAATTTTGTATTGGGATGTCAAATATCAAATGATCAAAGTCAGTGCTTAGCAAGCATATCAAGTTTTAATTTTTTATTTATATTTAAAAAATTTTTTTGGCCACGCAGTGAGGCACGTGGGATCTTGGTTCCCCAAGCAGGAGTTGAACCCGCGCCCCCCGCAGTGGAAGCACGTAGTCTTAACAACTGAATGACCAGGGAAGCTCCTTAAGTTTTTAAATGTAATGACTCTACCTATAATTCCCTTTTTTGTGGGGGCAGAGTGGATAGCAAGAAGAGGAATTTCATCTTCCAGAGCAGCAGTAGAACTGCAAGTCACTCGGTTGTTCTGGCCTTTCATCAGGCCCTGAGAACTCAAACTGAGAGATTATTCACAAAGAAATCTCACACCTGGAAGGGGCCAGTACCCATTATACTGTGTACCTGACCAAGCTGGCCTGAAGTTTCCCTCAGTTTGTGGGGAGTATCAAGGGATTATAGTGCTTGCCAGCTAAAACAGAAGCCTAAAAAAGGCAAGATAAGGATCCTTCTCATGTTAAGCCCATAGTTTGTGTTGCGATTTCACACTTTAAAGAATTCTTTGTCTTTTGGATGTTTCAAATGCCTTAAAAACAGTGTTGAGAAAATTACACAACTCATAAAAATGATTATTGTGAAATTTAAGAGTAACTGAAATTGAATGAGTTAATTATGCATGCTAAGCAAGTACGCTCATTAAACATTTCTTTTTTTTTTTTTTAATTTTATTTATTTATTATTTTTGGGGGGGTACACCAAGTTCAATCATCTGTTTTTATACACACATCCCGGTATTCCCTCCCTCCCTTGACTCCCCCCCACCCTCCCTCGAGTCCCCCCCACCCTCCCCGTCCCAGTCCTCTAAGGTGTCTTCCATCCTCGAGTTGAACTCCCTTTGTTATACAACAACTTCCCTCCGGCTATCTACTTTACAGTTGGTAGTATATATATGTCTGTGCTACTCTCTTGCTTCATCTCAGCTTCCCCTTCACCCCCCGCCCGCTCCCAAACCTCGAGTTCTCCAGTCCATTCTCTGCACCTGCGTCCTTGTTCTTGTCACTGAGTTCATCAGTACCATTTTTAGATTCCGTATATGTGAGTTAGCATACAATATCTGTCTTTCTCTTTCTGCCTTACTTCACTCTGTATGACAGACTCTAGGTCTATCCACCTCATTACATATAGCTCCATCTCATCCCTTTTTATAGCTGAGTAATATTCCATTGTATATATATGCCACATCTTCTTTATCCATTCATCTGTTGATGGGCATTTAGGTTGCTTCCATATCCTGGCTATTGTAAATAGTGCTGCAATAAACATTATGGTACACGTTTCTTTTGGGATTATGGTTTTCTTTGGGTATATGCCCAGGAGTGGGATTACTGGATCATATGGTAGTTCTATCTGTAGTTTTTTAAGGAACCTCCAAACTGTTTTCCATAGTGGCTGTACCAACTTACAGTCCCACCAACAGTGCAGGAGAGTTCCCTTTTCTCCACACCCTCTCCAACATTTATTGTTTCCAGATTTTGTGATGATGGCCATTCTGATCGGTGTGAGGTGATACCTCATTGTGGCTTTGACTTGCATTTCTCTGATGATTAGTGATGTTGAGCATCTTTTCATGTGTTTGTTGGCCATCTGTATGTCTTCTTTGGAGAAGTGTCTATTTAGGTCTTCCGTCCATTTGTGGATTGGGTTATTTGCTTTTTTGGTATTAAGCTGCATGAGCTGCTTGTATATTTTGGAGGTTAATCCTTTGTTGTTTCATAGGCAACTATTTTTTCCCATTCTGAGGGTTGCCTTTTAGTCTTGTTTATGGTTTCTTTCGCTGTGCAAAAGCTTTTAAGTTTCATGAGGTCCCATTTGTTTATTCTTGATTTTATTTCCCTGATTCTAGGAGGTGGGTCAAAAAGGATCTTGCTTTGATGTATGTCATAGAGTGTTCTGCCTATGTTTTCCTCATTAAACATTTATTTAAAGTATGTTGTATTATTTAAAACTATGAAAAAATCATAACTTTAGCAGCTTTTCAAAAGGGTCCTTGAACTTCCAAGAACCACTGATCTACCTGAGCAAAAACTATGCTCCCCTTATTAATAATTGTTAGATGTATGTAACTTTAAAAAGTATATTTTCTAAAATTTAGCTAAGTGAATTTTGTTGACTCCATGCAGAAAAGCAGTGTTAATGTACACTGTGAGTCTTGTGGTAGAAATCAGCTTATTATATAACCAAGCCTTTATATAATTAATGATAAAATAGGACTCTTCCATGTAGGATAAAGCCAAAATATAGCTCCTTTGTTGTAATATATTTGCACAAAGCATACTGGAAAAAAAGCAAAAGTTTTGCAGAGTAACCCATGCAAATATGTCATAAAGAAAGTTGTTCTCTTAAATTTTCACTTTGAAATCAAAGTTTTAATGATTGGTAACATATTAATTTCTTCACTAGACCCTGCACAGAGCAAAAGACAGTATTTGTGTGATTTTATATTTTACTTTGAGCTTAATAGTATTCTAAAATCTTTAAGCACTTTAAATCATATTATACTGTAAAGTGAATCTGAAGGAATTAGTATCCTTATTTCTATAACTGTGAAAACAGCTTTCTTGTGATCTTTCTCATACCCACACATACACTCTAAATTGTAAATATCTTTATGTGAAAAGTTTTTGTAGACTAATTAGTCTGTTATATGATCATGGTAAATAAGGAATGGTTACATTATTCTTCAGGAAATTTTTATTTAAAACTTTTGAAAAATAATTATTAAAATAATGTTTTATTACAGAATGCTGAAGTATAAAGACTCTTGGACTTTCCTGGTGGCACAGTGATTAAGAATCCGCCTGCCAATGCAGGGGACATGGGTTCAATCTCCGGTCCGGGAAGATCCCACATGTAGAGGAGCAACTAAGCCCATGAACCATAACTACCAAGTTTGTGTGCCGCAACTACTAAAGCCTGAGCCCCTAGAGCCCATGCTCCACAACCAGAGAAGCCACCACAACGAGAAGCTCACGCACAGCAATGAAGAGTACCCCCACTTACCACAACTAGAGAAAGCCTGAGCACAGCAACAAAGACCCAGTGCAGCCAAAAATAAATAAATAAAAATAAAGGTTATACACCATTTATATAAAAAAAAACTCTCAGTACAAAGTCACTCTTCCATACAAAGGATACTCCTATATGAAATACAAGACCTAAGACTTTGTTTCTAATTTGTCTCTATAAGTGTGTAAGCAGTGTGTAAAATTGTACCAGATAATAGCAAAAAAGACTTCCTTAATAAGGTAACTAAGAAAGTTCAGCTGGTATAAGATTTTGATTGGAAACACAATACTTCCTTAAATCAGTTAAAATTTATTTAATAACCTATTTAAATAAATAAAACCAAAATATTCGCTTTTTACCAATGTTGAGTTCTACTCTAAGGGCCATGAAATTGACAAGATAGATGTGCTTGAAAACTGTGACAACCAGGTTAGCAGATAATTACAACTAAAAAACGGCATTTAATTCTATGTGGATGAAAATAACATTCCATTAGCATAAAACCAGCCATTTTGTACAAATAGCAAAATAATTCTTGTGCGAATAAAAATAGCAAGTATAACTTGATATGGGCTATTATTTAAATTTCTAATAGTCAATTCAAAATAACCAGCTATTAAAAACTTTGTTCACTTAAATTTTCAACTGCTATAAAACATTTTAAAAGTGCATTTGATTGAGGTTAGACATTGTATTAGAGAAAAAACGCTTTTTAAATTTGCTGATATTGTACCAGATGGTTGAAATTTTAAGAGCAGTGGTAGGTAACTATCCTTAAATAAATGGAAAGTGTCCAACTCCCTCATAAACATTGCAAATGCAGGTTTAATTGACTTCCAAAAGTAATTTTACCCTTTGTATTAAAACAGCAAAAGAAACCATAAAGAAGACAAGAAGACAAACCTCAGAATGGGAGAAAATATTTGCCAATGAACCAACAAAGGATTAATCTCCAAAATATACAAGTAGCTCAGGCAGCTCAATATCAAAAAAACAAATAACCCAATCCAAAAATGGGTCGAAGACCTAAATAGACATTTCTCCAAAGAAGACATGCAGATGGCTAACAGACACATGAAAAGATGCTCAACATCACTAATCATTAGAGAAATGCAAATCAAAGCCACAGTGAGGTATCACCTCACACTGGTCAAAATAGCCATCATCAAAAAAATCTAGAAACAATAAATGCTGGAGAGGGTGCAGAGAAAAGGGAACACTCCAGCACTGTTGGTGGGAATGTAAGCTGGTACAGCCACTATGGAAAACAGTTTGGAGGTTCCTTAAAAAACTAAAAATGGAACTACCATATGACCCAGCAATCCCACTACTGGGCATATACCCAGAGAAAACCATAATCCCAAAAGAAACATGTACCATAATGTTTATTGCAGCACTATTTACAATAGCCAGGACATGGAAGCAACCTAAATGCCCATCAACAGATGAATGGATAAAGAAGATGTGTCACATATATACAATGGAATATTATTCAGCCATAAAGGGGAATGAAATTGAGTTATTTGTAGTGAAGTGGGTGGACCTAGAGTATGTCATACAGAGCAAAGTAAGCCAGAAAGAGAAAAACAAATACCATATGCTAACTCATATATATAGAATCTAAAAAAATGGTACTGATGAACCCAGAGACAGGGCAAGAATAAAGATGCAGATGCAGAGAATGGACTAGAGGGCACGAGGTGGAGGGCGAAGGGGAAACTGGGGCGAAGTGAGAGAGTAACATTGATGTATATACACTACCAACTGTAAAATAGATAGCTAGTGGGAAGCTGCTGCATAGCACAGGGAGATCAACTTGATGATTGGTGATGACTTAGATGGGTGGGATACGGAGGGTGGGAGGGAGGGGATGGAGGATATATGTATAAATACAGCTGATTCACTTTGTTGTACAGCAGAAACTGGCACAATGTGTAAAGTAATTATACTCCAATAAAGAGCTCAAAAAATATGAAATTAGTACAATATTAAATATAAAAGTAAGCTTGTTCTTTATGTTAAGAAGAAGAAAAAGAATTAAAGAATGCTAAGTAGGTTTGGATGCATAGATATTTCTACTATTAGTTTGCTAGATTTTCTTTTTTTTTCTTTTTTCTTTTATTTATTCTTTTTCTTGAAGAACTTTTATTGAGATACAATTGACATACAATAAACTGCATATTTTTAAAGTGTTAATTAGATGATTTTTTCTTGTTAGTAATGTATACATGGCAATCCCAATTTCCCAATTCATCCCCCGGCCCCCCACACTTTCCCCACTTGGTGTCCATATGTTTGTTCTCTACATCTGTGTCTCTATTTCTGCCTTGGTTTGCTAGATTTTCATATAACACTCTGAAAGTAATCTGTTAGACTTTGAGGACCATATGGTCTCTGTCACAATACTCCACTGTCCTGTTATAATGTGAAAACATCACAGACGCGTAAACAAACAGGCATAGCTGTGTTCCAATAAAACTTTATTGACAAAAATACGTAATAAGCTGGATTTGGGCCAGGGGCCATAGTTTGCCAACTTCTTTTCTAGACTAAAATCAGACGTGACATTTGAGTAACAGTTTATCCAAATCATCTCAATGTCATATGGAGATTTCTTCGCCTAAACTTGAAGATGCCTATTAATAACAGAGAGCTACAACGATATATTTTAAATTTTAAAACAAAGAAGAAATTTAATATGTTCCTTAATATGGGTAAGTAACGAGTTCTCTTGTTTTCAATTGGTTTTCCAACTGCTACTTACCTACTTTATATTCTGCTATTTTATACCATATTTACCTTATTTAAATTGCACTGCTTAATATTGTAATCCCTTAGGTTCTTCTGTAGTAATATTAAATTATAGCAGAAGACATAAATTGGACTTTGGTTTTTATCCTTAGAAAACTATAATTTAATTTAGTTTATGTTGCTTTTCCTTTCAAGAGAATGAAAGTTAAAAGTATATCAGTTATTTACAGGAGAGAATTTACTTAGGGTGCCTAAGGAGACTATAATAAGGACATTTAATTTATATTTTAACAGATTTAAAGAATGATCTACAAATGTGAGAAGACCCATGATTGTTCTAAATGAGCATAAATATTTTTAAAGCCATGCAGGCAATACTATAGAACATATAATTTATATACACATATGTGTCCAGAAATAGACCCTGAGAACAGTATTTGAGTTTATATGGGAAGTAAAGGAAACACCTACAGGGGTGTGGGGGAGGCAGCCCTTAGGGAGCCACCTGCCACTGTGTGCAGACAGAGCTTAACCCCAGTGGGATACTATCAAAGTCAACAATCATTGATTGAGGGCTGTTCTGGAGAATATTAATTCCCCAGCACCTCTGGCTTGTATGCATAGCAAGTTAGGCTCCAACAGCAGAGATGTAGGCGCTGACAACAAGGAGTCAGGCCAAGGCATGCTGAACTGGAATGTCTGAGGGGGTTTAGGTGGGGCATTGGCAAGTGTATCCAACTCATGAGCTTATACCAGTGTTTGATGCTTAGAAAATTTTCAATGCTATTTTTCTTTTGGACAGAGTCAAGAGTAAGTTGGTTTAATGGAATCTTTTTATTTTCTTATTTTTTTAAGTTCATGTAAATTAATGACTGAAAAAGCTGATCACATAGGAGCAAAGAGATGTATTTTCCATTTGACTTGATGTTGCTTCACCACTTGCAGCTCATCTCCAAAGCTTCATTATATCTTGGCTTAGTTGGGAAAGGACTTTCTCTTTGGGAAGGACTCCCCAGGTCAACTAGCAAAGTTCCAAGCTCTCTGGCCTGTGTGTATTCAAAACAAGATATCTGGTTAACATGAACAATAAAAAAAGATCCAAGTCGTTTCCCTGAGAAAGATGTGAGTGACTCAGCATTAATTTAGGACCAAAAGAATTTCCCAAAGTATCTAGGTAAAATTCTGTTCTATCAGAGGAATTCAGGATAATTCAGGAATATCCAGTCTTTCAATGGCATGGAAGACTAAATAAATAAAGTAAATGTGGGTAAACTCTCCAATCTAGATTTAGAAACATAATATCCAATGCAATGTGCAAAATCTTAATTGGATCTTTAAAAAAATAAAAGAAACCAACTAAAATAGGCATTTTGAGGGCAAGTAGGGCAATTTATTTATTTATTTATTTATTTATTTTTTAAGAACTTTTATTGAGATACATACAATAAACTGCACATATTTAGAGTGTACTATTTGGTATCCCAATCTCCCAGTTCATTCCCTCCCAACCCTCCCCGCTTTCCCCATTTGGTGTCCATATGTTTGTTCTCTACATCTGTGTCTCTATTTCTGCCTTACAAACCAGTTGATTTGTACCATTTTTCTATATTCCGCATATATGTGTTAATATATGATATTTGTTTTTCTCTTTCTGACTCACTTCACTCTGTATGACAGCCGCTAGGTCCATCCATGTCTCTACAAATGTCCCAGTTTCATTGCTTTTTACAGCTGAGTAATATTCCATTGCATATATGTACCACATCTTTTTTATCCATTCATCTGTTGATGGACATTTAGGTTGCTTCCATGTCCTGGCTATTGTAAATAGTGCTGCAATGAACATTGAGTAGAGCAATGTAAATATGACCTCTATATTACATGACATCATTGAACTAACATCAATTTTCCTAGGTGTGATAACAGTATTATAGTAAGCAAGAACGTGTTTTATTTTTGAGAGATGTATTGGGGGGCCCAGTAGCTGATGTATTAAATTAAGAATATGCAGATTATGATTTGCTAAATGTGAAGACACAAGCCACCCACAAGGGGTCAGCAGGTAGCCCCCTCAGGACATGAGCTCTCACTTTGGGGAAGTCAAGTTGAAAACCTTGGGATCATTTTGATTGAAGTTGCAGCTTCAATACATTCATACGAAGGAATTAGAGCCACAAGATTCCCTAGTTACAGATCCCAGAAATGGTTTTGGGCTGGGGTGGGGCGATGATGTGCAATGAGCCAGTGGAAGGGCAATGCTCTGTCTGAGGTCATGAGCAAGTAGGAAATAGAGGGCAGGGTAGCAAGTACCATCATTTTTAAGGGGTTGGGGCAGAGGTCACTAAATCTAAGTAGTTATTTTAAAAGTTGCCTTCGGAAGAGCAAAGTGGGAACTTGGGGCGGGTAGGTCAAACTCAGGTCCTTATTTAAAGGACCTGCTCACACTTTGAGTGTGAGCAGGGTTGTCAGATAGTAAAATGCCTAGACAGCAACTCTAAATAGTTATTTTCTCATCACTGAGATGTGCATGCAGAAATATTTAAGAGTAACTGTTGTAATGACTTTATTTTCAAAAATTTTACTGGAAAATAAGTACCTGTATAAACATAGAAAGATCAAGGGAACTTGGCAAAATTATAACAATTGGTCATTCTAGGTAAGGGTGTCATGTGTTCATAGTATTATACTTTTTTCTTTACTGTAGTTTTGAAAAATTTCAAAATAAAAATGAGTACAGAAAAAACTGAGAGTCTTGAACTGATTCTCAATGACTTCCAACATCGAAGAACAGATGAAGTCTGATCTAGCAGAGGATGAGAACTAGCTAGAGAGGTACAGTGGAAAGCAGAGAGTGTTGTGTCATTGAAGCTGAGAGAGAAAAGTATATCTAGAACAAGGGAGCAGTGGAAGTGTTCAAAACTCCTAAGAGATCATATAAGATGTAGGCTAAGGAATAGTCACTGGATTAACACGGTGGTCACTGCTCATAACATAGGGCTCAAAATTGAATTTATAGTTTAAAAGAAAAGAGTGAGGTATTTACCATGAATTAATTAAAAAACGTAAATAGCACCATGATGGAATATGGAAAAGAGATTAAAAAGATGACTCAAGATCAGGAAAACTGGTGTCCATACAGAATTGAAAATGCCCAAATAGGAGGAACTAAAAAATTCTGCTGAAATGTAGACTCCTAGTTACATTCAAAGAAAAAATGGACAGCTATTCTCACCCGTGGTTAAAGCTGTGCTATGAACACAAAAGAAAGACAAAAGGGCACGAGGGCTATTGTCAAGATTTTCTTAAATCAGGGGTACTGGATCCCAGCTGAATAGGCCGTGATGTGTGCAAAAGAGGAGTCTAAAGGATACAGGATGAAGTAGAGGTATCTATGGACTGGATGAATGAAAGGAATTAGTGGTTCTCAGTTTCTTGAATTAGTGATTTTGGAGGTGGAACAGTTTTCAGTGATGACAAAAAAGAAGAAGTACACTGTAGATATGCAATTCCATGAATGAAGGAATTTCAGAATTGCCATATTTCTGTTACTGTGACTATTGCAGTCACTGCCAAGGGCTATCTGAGAAAGGAGCCCACTTGGGAACGAATTATGTGACAAAGGCATTGTATTTTGTAGAAATTCAGGAAAAATTCTTGAATAAATACAATTGGAAATTTTGGGGAAAAAAGATATGGAAAAATATGAAATACAAAGGATATTCTTTGATTGGTCGAAAATATCATTTGTCCCATCCTTGTCTATCTAGATTTTGAAACAAAGTATTATAATTCTAATCAAATTTTTCCTTAGGTTGATTCCTAAATATAAACAAAATATTTTGTTTCAAGGAAAGAGATAGTTAATATAAATTTCTTATCTCAAGAGCAGGTTGGGAAAAGGCATGTGTTTTCATGTTGAAAATACAGAGTATATTTCTGCATGTATAAAATACAAAAAGAAAACACTTTAAACGTAAAAGGAAATGTATGAATGAAATCGATCTTTGGTTTTTTGGAAATGCAATGTATGTTAATTAAATCACTTTTATTTTTTAACTTTCAAGTATAAATAATTAAGCAAAATGGGAGTGCCAAGTCAAGGTGAAATTCAGCAGTATTTAAATTTATGTATTTATGGTATTTCATCTCAAAATTCTTTTAACCTTGGATTTAATTACTCTAACTACATACAATCTAATTAGCAGCATTCAAAATGTTCTTAAATTTAATTTTTCCATCTTACTGATTAAATATGCTCTTTCATCTACAGAAGCACAAAATAGATTTATTTTTGAAGCTCTAGAGCATTTGGTTGATACGACATTGGAAAACCAATTAATGTAATCCATCATATCACCAGGCTAAAGAAAAAAATCATATGACCGCATCAATAGATGCAGAAAAAGCATTTGACCAAAGTCAACATTTATTCATGATAGAAACACTCGGCAAACTACGAATAGAGGGGAACTTCCTCAACTTGATAAAGAACTTTTACAAAAACTCTGCAGCACAAAAGAATGAGACAACAAGCCACAGACTGTAAAAAATATATTTGGAAAAGACATATCTGATAGAAGACTGTCAGCCAAAATTTACCAAGACCCACACCCTGAGGGATGGAGAGGAAAGGGTCCACAATAAAAGTCTTCCTACTCCAGTGGTCTCAAAAGCCCTGCTCAGGCCAAAGCAAATAGCAGTTCCCCATTCTTCCCTTTATCTTACTTTTTCACAAGATGTCATCTTTTCCTTCGAGACCTTTATATTGGCTCCATGTTGTCGTTTTATGTCCAAATGGAGGTACATATTTGATTGGGTGAGATCTTTGTTTACGGAAGTTCTGTGTATTTAAAATAGAATGAAATAGAGATCGTTTTCCATTTATAAGAATTTCAAAGGAAGTGCCATTTAACCAAAATTCTAATAGGTGAAATAATATTCAAAGGCTTGATAAGCTGGAAGAATTAACTGCTCTAAAATGCCTGCTTTGTTTCAAGCCATAGAATTTGATTTCTCATTTTTAAAAAATGAGAATATTAATATACTCCTTTGTAGTGTTTTCTTGTGGGAATTAACTGATATTATGAATGTAAATTACCTGAGACTCAGAGAAATTAAGTAATTTGCTTACATTTACCCTGAATACGTGACGGATGAGGGGTCTGGTACTAATTAGTAGAACTTGTTAGATATTTTTGGTGTGAGTTTGGATGCCATGACTCTTAGAAACTGATCTCTTTATAGGTTCAGTTGAATATCTTGTCTAGAATTTACTGCAATCCCTTTACTACTTTCCTGATAGAAGACACACACACACACACACACACACCAAGAAACCTGCCTTGCATGGATTTACTTGGTCCACCAGATGGCATGATGAGACCACACACAGGCCCTCAAATAGTCTAGAAAAAGTTCTCGTAAAACTTTGACATCCTTTATTTGTGCAGAGTTAAGTAAACATATATTTGGCCACATTTTTTCCCCATTTATATTGATAATTCCTTTTTACCATTCTCAAGGGAAGCAGTACTGAAAAATCCAACATGTATCTTATTTGACCACATCACATTACCCTGAGTAGGGTATGGGGAGGCCCGGCAGAATTCAAGAGAGACTCACCAGAGACAGGAACGGTTATGGCTTGGTTACTCCCAGCTGCCTGGGAGAACAGGGCATACCACGCAGGGCACCTCAGGGAAACAGCAGGGTGGACTGCCAGGCAGAGGGAGGGAACTGAGCTCTGGACAGGCACCTCTACTATAGTTTCTGTGGAAAAAAAAAGGTGGGGGAGCAGGAAAGCAGGTTTAGGATTGGCTACTTTGCATAATTTCAGCAGGCTCCGGGGGGCACAGAGCTGTCTCTGGTTGTGTGATACCCGGCCCTGGGGCAATGAAAGAGGTCCTTTGGGATGTGGACTTAATATGCTGCTTGGGAAGGAGAGCTGATCTCAAAAATGGGTCAAGATCCCCCCCTGCCCCGACACACACACACAACTACAGTACATAAGTATCCTTTAAATTTTGTGGCAAGTCTCTTTATATTTACACAGGTGGAAGTCCCACTGTGTGGCCTCCTCTGTGAAGCAGTACAGTGGAGATGGGAGGAGCAGGCCCAGGAGTTTCCTTTCCTTGGGGTAGCCTTTGTTCCCGTTTTGTGTAGGTATTTACCTCTGTGTCTATTTTCCCCTGTGTATAAAATTAAAAGGTAGATAACAAAGATTTCTTCCTTCTTTAAGTCAGGATGTTTGATGCACAGAGCTTTAAAGAAGAGTCTGAAAGAATGGTGGGGAATCTATACAAGTCCAAGTTAGTGGAAATCAATTAAATATTCATGTATTACAAAATAGAAAGTAAAAATGGTGGATCCTGAGAGCAAAATGATTAAGAAAGGGGGAAGGGCAAAATTCAAATGGAAGGGATACATTCAGGCAAAGGGTGGCACATATATTAAAATTTGAAAATCAAAAGCCCAGAAGCACAAGTTCAAGTCTATATTGATATCCCCAGCCCTTCCTCATCATCCCCCAAATCAGAAAAGGCCCCTATCCCCACGTGAAATTAAATAATTGCCTGGCAAGAGGACCCCTTCTGAAGGCTCTCCATTCTGGCCATCACTGTTATGGTAAAGAGGTGATGAGGGGTAGCATTCAAATTTACGCCCACCTGTGACTCGCTCTCTCCGTGTGTGACCGGAGAAGCCCTTCTCCAGCCTGAAGCATAGCAATCAGTGACGGGCCAATTCAATGTGAGTTGCAAAGGAAGAATAGACACAGCATTTTAGAGATAGTATTGTAGTGAGAGATATACAATGTTTAATCTAAGGTGTAGATTTTTACCTTACTTCTAGGATTTTCACACATTCACTTTTCCATTTTGTCCCACAATTTGCAGTTAAATATATAAATTTTAAAGTCATTTAAATAGTTCATTATGATTGCAGGTTTGGGTTCTGGTTAGGGTTTTTATTTTGCCTTTTCTATTTTGTTATCTTGTGATTTGAAATCACATAGAATGTATTTTCTAGGCATGGTCAAATCTACACTGACAATGCTTTCTTAATGAGTAGGGTGGATTTTCTAGACAAAGACACATCATCCTACTCCAGCTGTAGTCCCCCAAATGGCAAAGGAAATTGTGTGTGTGTGTATATATATATACACACACACACATATATATATATATAACTATATCTAAGCTTTTTGAAGGGAAGGATGTTTGTCTATTTTGTTCATTTCTTGCGTTTACTGCTCAGAATTGAGCATGGTACTATTAGATCTTTAATACATTTATTTCATTGAATGCATTAGAACCAATTTCATTTGTCTATAAATTGCTGTTTTGAAGGAAGGAAAAAAAAATCAAGGTTGAGTCACAGGCAATTCTCAAGAGGAAAATGTATGCAGCTTCAAATTACATACAAAAATAGTGTTTAGAGAGTGAAAGCTATGGTCTTTGGAAGCTGCAGTGTAAAAGAAGAATGATTCTCAGTCAACTCTAATAAAGAATAAAGATAAGTGCAGGAGTTCCCTGGCGGTCCAGTGGTTAGGACTTGGCGCTTTCACCACGGAGGGCCTGGGTTCGATACCTGGCTAGGAACTAAGATCCCATAAGCCGAGTGGTGCGGACAAAATAAATAAATAAGGCTGATTTTGTATTAAAAAAAAGAAAGGGTAAAGATAACTGAACTGGTACAGAATTTGGTAAGGACAGTTTTGCTAAAAGAGTTGAACATAAGTTCCTTTAGAAAAGGCACTTGACCATTTGTTTCTTTTTTGTTTCCCTAGTGCCTCAACCAGTGCAGATCATGTGGTATGTGTATAGTCACAGATAAGTGACTCCAAGGAGATTAAGGATGGATGCTTGAGAGGCAAATAGATGGTCTTTCCCCTCTAAAGCTTATACTAAGGAAGGACAGAAAACAGTATTCTAAAAACAAATAACTGAGTTCATAGTTTGGAACTCACTGGCAAAGTAGCAAGAAAATGAGGCCAATAATGAAATGGAGGTGAAAGGCTGATCAATGAACATATTTTTTAAATAATAAAAAGTCCATCAAGGGTATTGATCAATTGGGGATAGCTAAGAAAGACTAGGATGGATTGATTGGATTTCTAATTTATGTCATAAATTCCTTGGGCTTTAAAAATTCCCTATGACAATATTTTATATTTCATTTAGTATATCTTTTTTTCTCATTTCTTCTAGATCTGGGCATTTCTGTACTAGTGGATCTTTCTCCCATTATTGTGACAGCTTTTCTCTGAGGCCAAGGCCAAATTATATATGCATCTTTAAAAAGACAATCGTTCTGTAGTTGCAGAGTAATTACTTTGCTAACTTCCATAGTAAATTTTCTCTTAAAACACTGTCTACAGTGTGTAATTGAGTAGACATCTGATGGAGCTCAACCCATTTATTTCTCCCCTCAAAAATCATTAAGTATGAGTCACATTGAAAGCTGCACTGACATTAAAGAATGCATTCTATTGCTTTAAATTGCTTTTCTACCTACACATTATCCAGGGACAAAAGCACCTCACAGTCTTCCACATTTTGAGCTTGTGTGTTTTAAATACACACACACACACACACACACACATAACACTTATACCATTTATAATTAGTAAGTAATAGTAACACAAAGAAGAGAACAATCTGATTTATAGTTTTGGCTTCTTGGATTACAAGAAATAATTCTCGTGATCAGGGATGTAATTTGGTACTACTTTTGCAACAAAAGTGCTTGTTACATTATAATTTAGTTTGTCTTTTATAAAATTTTCTTAATTATGCGGAAAATGTTAGCATTCTGGTTGACTTTCTATTAGCATATTCCAAGAAGAGAATATAATCCAAGTAGGAATATGAGTATTGATTTTCTGCCTTCTATGCCACAGGGTCAAGTATAACGTGGATGCTGTTTGTATTAATATATATTCTTAGCAATAGCATTGAAATCTGTCTCTCTTATTGATCCCTGTTTTAAAATAACCAATGCCCATTGATTTACGCAGAAAAATTATTGGGATGGATTTAGCACTTGCTTGCTATGACTTATAGTCAATACCTGACCTATTGAACAGACATTCATAATACTGTACTTTATGCATACCCCACAAAGTACAAAGCATGCAAAAAGATACAGTGGATGCGTATATTAGAAGTGGTTTATAGACCACCTGTCTTTGTAGGTTGTTTTCTGATGGATTTCCAGGGGCACTGGAGGGAAATTGTTCGCAGTTGTGTGGGCGTCTTGCAGACTATGTGTAGCAGAGGCTATGGTATCTGAAATATTATCATGGAAATGTTTGGAATCTGTAAGAAAATTCCCAAGACACTAAGAGCATTTCATATAAAGGAATTTCTGGATTCCCATGGACAACCATAGAACTAATGACAATTAGGTAGGATATGGCTAAATTTGATAATTCAGCAGACATGGATCTTAAAACCTGTGGTGTGATATAATCTATTTCCTATTTTCCAACAAGTATTAGATTGTATCAATTATTCTGAAATTACCCCATGTTCAGATGAATTCAGATCTCGAAAGCAGAGAGACCATACCTTAAGAACTTTCAGAAACTACTCACTTAGAGTTATCTCTGTTCTAGTTAGATCTATATATTCATTTAATACTGACGTGACTTGAGACTTTTAGATTTAGCCTTTTGTCTTGTATCTCACTATTGCATTGCATTCTATGGCCTTGGAACTAACTAATATTCTTGGCTTGTCCCTATCTTCTGTTGTGAACCCTGCCGATTTTACATAGCTTCTCTTTGTTATGGTCTGTCTGATGCCCACATGAACCTGATTTTACAACTTCCCATGATTTTGCACAGTGAAGAGAGGAAAACATACTTTCCATCTTCAAGTAAAGCACCTAAAGGTGATTCCAGAGCAGTGAGCAAATTTCAAATACCATAACTTCATTTCCTGAGCTCCTGTGATTTTTTTTTGTTTCTTCAGAGAAGTGTAATCAGGGAGAAAAATTAATTTTTAGCATGTCACCTTGTCTCCTAGGATTCATGTCACTAATTGGTATAAAGATGATCTTGATTTAAATTCTCTAAGTTATACTAATCTACAAAATCTCTATTTAACTATGCTAGTAGCTCAATCAAATTTCATTATGAAGTAGGATTTTCAGGCCTATAGTTATAGACAGTTTGGTATCTGTGAAGCACTTAGGTAACTGGTTGATAAATATTTGAGTTTGGCTTGAATCTTATATCATATTCTCAAATATTTAAGAATATTGAATTTGGTTGTTCTTGGATGAATTTCACTCCATACATCCCCAAAGTAATACATCCCTGGTTTTACTCTTTTAACAATGATGCTTCCTTTTAACAAAATAACAAAAAAATGGGAATATTAATCCAAAACTAATGTTTGGAGTTAAGCAAGCTTGCTTTAATGGCTGATTCCACCACTTAGTGACTCTGAACTTTGGCAAGTGACTCAGTTTTTCTAAGGATATTTCCTCAGTGCCATCAGGGGATGCAAATCAAGACCACAGTAAGATACTGTCTCACATCTGTTAGAACAGCTATTATTTAAAAAGCAAGTGATAATGTGTTGGAGAGGATGTGGAGCAAAGGGAACCCTGATACACTAATGATGGGAATGTAAACTGGTTCATCCATTATGAAAAACAGTATGGAGTTTTCTCAAAACATTAAAAATATAACTACCATATGATCCAGCAATCCCACTTCTGGGTATTTATGCAAAGATCTGAAATTAGTATCTCAAAGAGACAACTGCACACCGTGTTCATTGCATCATTATTCACAATAGCCAAGATATGAAAACAACCTAAATAGCCATTGGCAGATTAATGGATAAAGGAAATGTGGTATATACATACCATAGAACATTATTCAGCTCTAAAGAAAGGAAATCCTTCCATTTGCTATACATGGATGAGCCTGAGGATATTATGCTAAGCAAAATAAGCCAGGCATAGAAAGACAAATACTGTATGATCTCAAACTCATAGAAACAGGGAATAGAATGGTGATTTCCAGGGGCTGGGGGTAGGGGGAAGTGGGAAGATGATGGTCAAGGGTACGAAGTTTCAGTTATGTAAGATACATTCTGACATCCACTAAATAGCTTAGTGTCATTAGCTAATTGTACTTAAAATTTGTTAAGAGGGTAGATCTCATGTTGAGTATTCTAACCACAAAAATAATTAAAAAGTTATAAATCAAGCTTACAAACCCTTACAAAATATATTTGTTGACTGAATATTTATTACTTCAAGATATTTCTTGCAGTCTTCATGACATTTAAAATGTTTTAGGGACTTCGCTGGTGGTGCAGTGGTTAAGAATCTGTCTGCCAATGAAGGGGACACAGGTTCGATCCCTGGTCCAGGAAGATCCCACGTGCTACGGAACAACTAAGCCTGTGAGCCACAACTACTGAGCCTGTGCTCTAAAGCCCTCTAGCCACAACTACTGAGCCTGAATGCCACAACTACTGAAGCCCCCGTGCCTAGAGCCTGTTCTCCGCAACAAGAAATGCCACCACAATGAGAAGCCTGCACACCACAATGAAGAGTGGCCCCTCCTCACTGCAACTAGAGAAAGCCCTTGTGCATGCAGCCAATAAATAAATAAACACATTTATAAAAAAATTAAAAAGTGAAAAAAAGTTTTAATATTTGTTAATAAAAACAAAATAAAAAATAACTGGATGCCAGAAAAGGGAAATTTCCACTGTGCATAGTAGCTTTTTTGACTATTTCATGTACCTAGATATAAGTGAAGACAACAGCTGTTATAAGACCCTGTGGAATATTAGACACAAACAGTGCCCACCTGTTGGTGGACACCTATGTTCCTTGGAGCTATTTGGTTGTATGTTCTGAAGTCCTTATTAACATTGCCCTGTAAGTGCCAAAGTGAGAGAGTAAGTAAGATGTACAGAAGAGCAAAGTGGTTTTTAATCCAACAATAGGCCCTAAGAGATTGTATTTAAACCTACCTAGAAACAATGAATCTTTTTAACCTTTTAGAAAAAATACTCCACGGTTTGCTTGGTCATTTACTAAGGCAATTTTGTTTGTGATATATAAGCAAACTTTAGGTTGCATAAACATACACATGCACATATTCACATACATGCACACACGTATTATATTTCTACTGGATGATCGGATTATATAAATTGTTAATTAGACGGATAGAGAAAATGTCCAAGTCCCAGGTTTTATCCAAGGATAGATGTCTTGTTATTACTGGGTTGCTGACTTCCGCACTCTCTCAGTTGTCCGTCTCTCCAGACACAGAGAGTCCCCAATTCCATCAAGCTAGTTCCCTGCTGAACTCAGTATGTGATAATCACCCCGTGTAGACTCATCTTCTCCCATCTGGATCTCAATGAAATTTGATAATTGTGTTACTTTCTTGGGGGGAGAGAAAGCCATTTCACAGCACCGTGAGAAGGGAAGCAGTGCGTTAACACTTTTGGAGGCTGATCACTTGGCAGCACTTTTCTCTTGGGCTATGAGGCAAGTATCCTGGAGGACCAGTGTGCTTATTATGGGTTTGCCGATTGCGTTACATTCCTAGACACAACGTTTCAGAGAGGATGTTAAGTCAGATGTCTTTCTGTGCTTCAGCAGTTCTATTTTTTCAAGGCCATTTAAATGATGAGAAGTTATTTCAAAGTCACATTTTAAAAGGAAAAAAAACCCTAAATGCATTGTAAATAGCATTTATTTTCCTGCAGGAGAATAATCACTCAGAAATGGTAATTATCATTGAAACACTGAAACAATTCAGCAATCATTGAACAGGTTTCAATCTTTTGATATTAAATAGAGGGACAGGATCTAAATGGCATTAGAAAGAATGAAAAATTCGTGGTTGGCATAACAGTTTTTGTTGTATCAATATTCCAAACTTACAAAAGATTACAAAAATCAAAATAACAAATTATGACCAATTAAGCTTGAAAATTGTGAAAAGAATGATTCCATATCTACAATAATAAGGATTAAAATGAAGGTCATTTTACACATTTTTTACACAACTTTCTTTGTTCTCTGGGCTTTATACATCATCAAATTCAGAATAAAAAGTCAAGAACATTTCTGGTCATTGCCAAAAGTTGCAATGAATTAGAATTTCCAGTTCTCTTAACTGCTTTTATTTTAAGCAAGTAAAAAGAATCTGTGCCATTTCTTAAATGCTGAAAGTACTCTCAACCACATCTGTTCTACAGTGTTTATGACAAAAAGCCTAGTTTCTTTATCAAATATGCAAATGTTTATTTTAATTTAATATGGTGTTTCCAACTCCGTTACAAGTTTCCTGCAAGGGTGAACTGTTTTACGAATCAATTCTGATGCTTGCCCATTTCTTACCATTTCTTGTCTCACTGTGTCCTTTAAAGCCTGAAGTGCCATGATTCTATAGCAAATGTATGTTGCACATACTATTTGGGTCACAGTAGTCTTATTGTTTTTTGTATTACAAAAAATGCTTTGAGATTCTGATGATATCTATGTGGATCTATGGATCTTTCCCTTTGATAACAAACAATGAATGACAAGAGTATTATATGCAATTTCAGGGGATCTGTGTCCTTCTAACTGAATTCATAGACTGCAGTTAAGGGACCTCAGTTATTTTTTTCCCATGTGTAGTGAATGGGACTTTACAATATGCAAAAAGGAAAAGACACAGTGAGCTGTGAATTCTGAAGCGTGATGATGGCCTCACCTGCCTGCACCTCAGTCTCCTTTTTGGCAAAACAAGGTGATCGAATGAGATGATCTTGGACTCCGTTCCACCTCTGACATTCTATTATGATGTGTAACAATTAGAATGATGTTGATAATTTCTCTAGAACAGCCATCTTCACCCTGTGCTCTTCAAGCCATAGGGATATTAGAAGGTGCTTAAGAGATATCATGAGGTTGTTAATCAATGAACTGGGTTTAAGATTGCTCAGATCCTAAGCAGAGCAGTTCCTCTTGAACTAGTTTAACATATTATGCAGTTGTGGATGAGTTCATTTAAAGAATAGGGAGAGAGAATATATATGTATGTGTGCATGTGTGTGTCTACAGCTGTCCACTATGGTAGCCACTAGCCTCATGAGGCTATTGAGCTCTTAAAATGTGGCCAGGGAGGCTGAGGAACTGAAATTTTTATTTAATTTAATTTTAATTTAAACAGCCATCTCTGGCTAGTTTCTAAGATGTTGGACAGGACAACTATAGAATTTTTTGAGCTAAATAAACTGGTCTCAGTTTCTTATTAGCAATCTTTTTACTTTCAAGTTTAAGTTTTCAAGGCCCCAATTTACTACGCATTTATGCTTATAGTATTTATTTATTACGATATGATTGACATATAACATTATAGTGGTTTCTGGTGTACAACATAATGATTCAACATTTGTATATATTGCAAAATGATCACCACAATATAAAACACTAAATAAGTCACGAGGATATAATGCACCGCACATGACGGTAGTTAATAACATTGCACATTTGAAAGTTGCTAAGATAGATCTTAAAAGTCCTCATCATTATTAACAATCTTTAAACCTCTGCTGATGACTAATTAGAAGAGTTATTTTAGAGGCAATTTAAGCATCAAATGAATAATTGTACTGGGCCACTGAGTTCTGTTTCATAGTTAAAATCCTGAAATTCTTTTGCTTAGATTACAAAACAGGCACGGACTTTAAATCAGACAAATGGGGTTTGAATTCCAGCTTTCCAGCTTAGTGGCTGAGTGTCACACCTATAGATGAGTTACTAACATCTGTAACCCTCAGCTTCTTTGGTTAAGCAAGGTCAGTAATTCCAGGCTCATAGGACTGCTGTGAGGATTAAAGAAAAATAACACGTATGAAGTCCCTAATGCAGCTCCTGGTTCGTGAAACTGTTTTTTTACAAATGTTATGTCACCACTCTATGTAGTTACGTAACACGTAACTGAGTCATGTTTAATTCACCTTTTCACCTCTTTAGTATCAAGGACTGAAAAATAAAAAATGGGACTTCCTTGGTGGCACAGTGGTTAAGAATCTGCCTGACAATGCAGGGGACTGGGTTTAATCCCTGGTCCAGAAAGATCCCACATGCCACAGAGCAACAAAGCCCATGGGCTACAACTACTGAGTTTGAGCTCTAGAGTCCACGAGCCACAACTACTGAGCCCATGTGCCACAACTACTGAAGCCCTCTTGCCTAGAGCCAGTGCTCCGCCACAAGAGAAGCCACTGCCCTGAGAAGCCTGCGCACCATAACTAAGAGTAGCCCCCACTTACCACAGCTAAAGAAAGACCATGCACAGCAACTAAGACCCAATGCAGTCAAACAATAAATAAATTTTAAAAATTTAATAAAAATGATAAAAACATGTTAAACTAGAGTTTTACTTCTCCAATTGTGACTTTTAATTTATCATAAACTATCCAGCTATATCCTAAGATTGGGGAAACAAGGAGATAGAGAATAAAGATTTACAGTTATAGCTTAATATAGAGTACAGATTTGAATCTTGCAAGCAAATTCACTGCCACTAGCAATAATGCCACTGTCAACTCCAGAGTGTGCTTGTCACTGAGTCTTTTTGAAGACTTGTGCATGTGCTGATGTGGATACAAAAATCCTTCCTCCATTTGGCTTCTTCTCCAGCAGGAATATATCAACTTCAGTGGAGGCAAACTGACTTCTCAGGAAGAGTTCAGGTAAACAGCATTGTGGTAGCTACTGCCCAGAATCAACCATAGGAGGACAGTCTTTTTAAATCAGAAAGATATATCTTGAGCAAAATTCTGAGTAAGGAACACAAAGGAGAGTGTTTTCTGTTACCTAATAAATTTAATGCTCGAAGTATGCCGTGAAACCCAACTTGAGACTTGAACACAAATTTCCAGCTTATGTATATGTTCCACTTATTCTTGACCCTAAATTCCAGTTCACAGATTTACACCCTAAATGTGCTTAAAAGAAAACAGTTCAGAAATTTTAGTATAGGTGATATATTCCTGCATTCCATGAAAAACCTGAATTTCCTTGTAGCTGAAAATCAGAAGTATAAAATATAATTTTGTTTTATAGTATCTAGTTATATACTTCTTTCCTTGGAAAGGACTATTAGTTCTATATTTCTTTCGATAACTCCAAAACCTAAGTGCTAACTCCTCCCTTGGGACTCTCTTTGAAACCATTTGAAATAAAACAGATTTGTTCAATGAATCTCAATAGACTCACAAGACATTTTACTCGGGCAACAAAAAAATATTTTTTTGCTGGAGGAACAGTACTTTTCAGCAATGGGTCTAGACTTTACCGCTGAATGTGTATTAGGTAATTAGTGGCTATTTACAGAAGCAGCCCTTCACTGACATTTGGGAAGGCGTGTCTAAGCAGACAGTTCCAATTGACTTCAAAATGCAAAATGGCCCCATGGTGAACTGCTGAATTATAAACCTCACCTCCTCCACCAAGATGACTTTTATGTAAACATCCTGGACATCTTCTGAGGAGGTATGACCTGCAGGGAACCTGCCTGTGTAATGCTGCCACTGAAAAACTACATAATGCAAAGCCCCTTGCTTATTCTAAAAATAGTGAGTATAATTAGTCTTGAAAATCAATGTTTCCAGTCATCAGGATGACAAAATAACTTGTTAAATAGCGTGCTTAATTTACATATCCAAGAGTCAACAAAAGCTTCATCTACCATTTATTTGATTACATCCTTTTAGGAGAAAAAAATACAGTTCATTGGCCAGCTGCCACTCTCTAAAATATAGGAGGTAATTAGAACCATACTGTTGTCATGTTTTCATAGCAAAATACAATCTGCTTTCAGAGCGAATATGCCATTATCTTATCGAGCTCCTTTATTCATAACTATTATGATATTTATGCCTGTGAGTTAAATTAATAAAATATGAATAAATTGAAAATGGATTTCACATGTAATATCTTGTGATTAATTCAACACAAATTTTGGAAATTAAAATAAATATTATGTATACAAATGTATATATTTAAAAATGCTTTCCTTTTTTGTATAATAAAGGACAAAAATAATGTGCAACAATGTTACTTTTTTAATCAATTAATTAATTAATTTATTTTATTGGCTGTGTTGGGTCTTTTTTTTTGCTGTGCGCAGGCTTTCTTTTTAGTTGCGGTGAGTGGGGGCTACTCTTCATTGTGGTGCGTGGGCTCCTCATTGCCGTGGCTTCTCTTGTTGTGGAGCACGGGCTCTAGGTGCATGGGCTTCAGTAGTTACAGCACATGGGCTCAATAGTTGTGGCTCACTGGCTTTAAAGGGCAGGCTCAGTAGTTGTGGCGCATGGGCTTAATTGCTTCATGGCATGTGGGATCTTCCTGCAGCAGGGCTTGAACCCGTGTCCCCTGCACTGGCAGGTGGAGTCTCAACCACTGCACCACCTAGGAAGCCCAATAAATGTTATTTTTTAACATAACTATTGCCAATGAAAAATCCTTAGCCATTTTTTTTA
The DNA here is from genome assembly GCF_030028045.1 of Hippopotamus amphibius kiboko. Taxonomy (NCBI): domain Eukaryota; kingdom Metazoa; phylum Chordata; class Mammalia; order Artiodactyla; family Hippopotamidae; genus Hippopotamus; species Hippopotamus amphibius. Next base: position 100,297,814 of record NC_080196.1, read on the forward strand.
AAGTGAATGAAACAATGGTAATTTAAAGAATTTTACTTCTTTTAGAATTGTACCATTATTAAAATCTTTTGACGGCCAAGAGCAAAAACCTACCAAAATTATGAGAAAATATGAAAAATTTAAAGAAAGGGATGAACTTCTGTTTCTTCTGTATTTCTACATTCATCTTTGGATGTTGGTTACTTTTTTTTTTTTTTTCTTCATTTTAAAACAAAGTTTCTATGGCATTTTTTTATTCCCCTAAGAAACAAAGTAACATTAATCTGTTTAGTTCTCAATCATCATGTTCCATTCCCTCAAGTCTTTTATAGTGATTCTTCCTCAATCATCTGATTCCCAAAATCAAAAATGTTGCATGTCTTTGATTTTTTTTGAGTAATAAATATATTTGTTAAGGAACTGGAATATTTGAAATCACTGACACCAATGCATTCTTTCCTGGTTGATAGATATATCTGGGAAGAAATTCATTACATGAAACTGGCTTTAGTTACGTGACCTTAGAATCAAGGATGACAATTTTTTGACATCAGGATAAAATAGCATCATGATATGGTGCTATTTATAATGGAAAATATGAATTTAGTTACATTTAAGATCAATAAATACTTGTTGAATAGATACAGTGAGCTGCCCTCCTGTGCTCCAGACACTATTCTAAGGGCTGAAAAGCCAGAGATGAGTAAGACCTACATGGTCACTTCCCTTACAGAGCCTACATTTTTTTTTAAAAGAACTTTTATTGAGATCCAGTTAACAGACAACAAACTGCATATATTTAGAGTGTACAATTTGGTTTCCCAGTCTCCCAATTCATCCCCCCCGACCCTCCCTGCTTTCCCCACTTGGTGTCCATAGGTTTGTTCTCTACATCTGTGTCTCTATTTCTGCCTTGCATTTCCTCTTTCTTAGTTGTTAGCATTTGCCTTATGTATTGAGGTACTCCTATATTGGGTGCATATATATGTATAATTGTTATCTCCTCTTCTTGGATGGATCCCTTGATCTTTATGTAATGTCCTTTCTTGTCTCTTGCAACATTTTTTATTTTAAAGTCCATTTTATCTGATATGAGTATCACTACTCCAGCTTTCTTTTGATTTTCATTTGCATGGAATATCTCTTTCTATCCCCTCACTTTCAGTCTGTATGTGTCCCTAGGTCTGAAGTGGGTCTCTTGGAGACAGCACATATATGGGTCTTGTTTCTGTATCCATTCAGCCAATCTGTGTCTTTTGGTTGGGGCATTTAGTCCATTTACATTCAAGATAATTATTGATATGTATGTTCCTATTACCATTTTTTAAATTTTTTTGTTTTTGTTTTTGTAGGTCCTTTTCTTCTCTTATGTTTCCTACTTAGAGAAGTTCCTTTAGCATTTGTTGTAGGGCTGGTTTGGTGGTGCTGAATTCTTTTAGCTGTTGCTTGTCTATAAAGCTTTTGATTTCTCCATCGAATCTGAATGAGATCCTTGCTGGGTTGAGTCTTCTTGGTTGAAAGTTCTTCCCTTTCATCACTTGAAATATATCATGCCTCTCCCTTCTGGCTTGCAGAGTTTCTGCTGATAAATCAGCTGCTAACCTTATGGGAGTTCTCTTGTATGTTATTTGTTGTTTTTCTCTTGTTGTTTTTAATAACTTTTCTCTGTCTTTCATTTTTGTCCATTTGACTACTATATGTCTTGGTGTGTTTCTCCTTGGGTTTATCCTGCCTGGGACTCTCTGCGCTTCCTGCACTTGGGTAGCTATTTCCTTTCTCATGTTAGGGAAATTTTCAACTATAATCTCTTCCAGTATTTTCTCGGGTCCTTTCGCTCTCTCTTTTCCTTCTGGGACCCCTATAATGCGAATGTTGGTGCATTTAACATTGTCCCAGAGGTCTCTTAGGCTGTCTTCAGTTATTTTCATTCTTTTTGCTTTATTCTTTTCCACATCAGTAATTTTCACCATTTGGTCTTCCAGGTCACTTATTTGTCCTTCTGCCTCAATTAATCTGCTACTGGTTTCTTCTAGTGTATTTTTCATTTCAGTTATTGTGTTGCCTATCTCCGTTTGTTTGCTCTATAATTCTTCTAGATCTTTGGTAAACTTTTCAATCTTTGCATCCAGTCTTTTTTCAAAGTTCTGGATCATCTTCACCATCATTATTTTGAAATCTTTTTCTGGAAGGGTGACTATCTCCTCTTCATTTAGAGCTCAGTAAGACTTTAATCTGATTTGGTGGGCAGAGCTCATAAAACTTTAATCTGCTTGTCTGCTAATGGGTGGGGCTGTGTTCCCACCTTGTTGGTTGTTTGGCCTGAGGCTACCTAGCACTGGAGCTTACAGGCTCTTTGGTGGGGCTAATGGTGGACTCTGGGAGGGTTCATGCCAATGAGCACTTCCCAGAACCCCTGCTACCTGTGCCCCTGTCTCCTCGGTGAGCCACAGCTGCCCCCCACCTTTGCAGGTAACCCTCCAACACCAGCAGACAGGTCTGGTTCAGTCTCCTATGGGGTCACTGCTTCTTCCCCCTGGGTCCTGGTGAGCACACTTTTTTGTGTGCCCTCCAAGAGTGGAGTCTCTGTTTCCCCCAGTCCTATGAAGGTCCTGCAATCAAATCCTGCTGCCTTTCAAAGTCTGATTCTCTGGGGATTCCTCCTCTCGTTGCTGGACTCCCAGGTTTGGAAGCCTGACATGGGGCTCAGAACCTTTCCTTTAGTGGGTGGACTTCTGCTGTATAACTGTTCTTCAGTTTGTGAGTCACCCATCCAGCATTTACAGAATTTGATTTTAACGCGGTTGCTCCCCTCCTACCATTTCATTGAGGCTTCTCCTTTGTCTCCAGATGTGGGGTGTCTTTTTTGGTGAGTTCCAGTGTCTTTCTGCCAATGATTGTTCAGCATTTAGTTGTAATTCCAGTGCTTTTGCAAGAGGGAGTGAGCACACGTCCTCCTACTTCACCATCTTAATCCTATCTGTTGAGCCTATATTTTAACAAGGAAAAGAGAAGAGCAAAAATTTATAAATAATTTACTACAGGGCAGTACAGTACTTGAAAATATCTAGTAGAAGGAGCTGGGCTTTTCCAGAGGCCCTTTAAATTTTCTCTGAGGATATTAAACATAAGCCAAAACCTGAAGGAATAGTAGGAGTTTATAAGAAAGATACTTATTTTACTCTTGCTTTTGCTTGGTTTCATTGATTTTTAAAAATGTTTTATAGTAAATGTTGCAGTATTTTATGTTTAGTTTAAATTACTATTTAGACTTCTCAATAATATTAATAGCTTAATAATACTTTTGGATTATTTGAATTCACTAATTACATATGAAAAAATGTATTTATTATGTGAAGTTTGGAGAATGCATCAGTCTTTCTAAACAGAATGTGTATAGCACAATGTTCTCACACCTTGCAAGTACCTGAAGAAAAAGGAAAGGGAACCAAATCATTTAAGAAGTAATGATTCTACAGTAAGTCTTTCCTAGGAATTATATCATCAAGATAAAATGGCACAATCACAAGTGTTATTATTTTTGTAAATATACATATCACACATTTATATATAAATTATGTGGATTATAAATTATATGTTATACATGTGTAATATAATAAACACAAATACTATTTCTATTTTACGGGAAGTTTTCATAGATCAAATCGATGGGAATTGGAATAAACAAGCTCAAGGAAATGAGGACCAATTTTCCATTTCCAATTAAGAAGTCAATGACATCATATATGTGGAATTTTCCCTACATGCATGGTTCTATATTGTTTTATAAGAAATTAAAAATAAGTTACAAATCCATTGTATATATATTCTACTTATGATTATCCTTATATTACAATTAGGTTAATTCATTTTATCAATAATTCTATTGTTCCTACTTTGTGATAGGCCTTGATATACGAAGAATCTAAACCCTAAACACAGTCCACAAATAGCTCAAAAGAGTCAGACACATAGTGATTATACATGTGGTTCAGGAATGACCAAAAACACTGGTATTTGTAATCTCATTTGATCCTGAAAGAAAAATAAGGTAAACAAGAGAGATATTTTTAATCACATTAATTTTAAAAGGGAAGCTTACATGACTTCCCTATTACCATGCATTTTGTAAATTATGCTAGTGGCTTATTCGGCCATAGATTAGAGGGACTCACAGAGCTAAATAAAAACCATTTGAATTAGGCCCCCAAATCAGAATAAAATCTAGGATTTGTAGTTAAAATTTTTATCTAGATAATGCCCCCTCATGTAGCTTCTCCCAATTCCCCATTATAAAAACAATTAAAAAAAAAAAAAGAAATTGAAAAGAGATGAACATTGAGTGGCAATTAGCTCCTGCCAACATCTGGGGCTGGAGGAGAAATTTCATTAATTATAAGATGTGTGGATCCCAATTAACAATCATGATCAGAAGTTATCACTCGTCCATTATTAAAGGTGTACTGGGAGCCAGACATTTTGTTCTTTCTTGAAAGAGAGGTAGTGATATGACTTAGTTTTTTCCCTCTACTCTTCTGGATCTGGTTTAAAAAAAAAAAAAAAAAGCCAACATCTATGCTGAGCGGAAAACTGGACTGCTAGTCCTTCTTCCTGAAATGCTCAGTACGAATAGTCATTTTCAACTTTGGAGAGCTTGCCACAGCCCAAGAGCAGAAGGGCAAAGAGTATGAATGGGTGTCAATTGCATTGCAGGGCAAGTGGGCACTAATCCTGACATGGAGGTTGTAACACCAGAAATAAAGTGGGTGGAAGCAGAAAAAATAATGCGGTATTCTTTGGTTTGTTTTTGTTCTCTGCTATTTCATATCATCTTAAAAACAAGCACTAATATAAGTGCTTAATAATAATATGAGATAATATTTATGTCCAGCAATGTTTAACATGTCATATGCTCACTCATCTTATTTAGGTCACGTATGTGGAAATGCCCTATAGTCCAGCTCTGCCATTACAAATAAAAATTAGACCAGGTTCAGAAACATCTCTCCTTCCATTACAAAATGCTTGCCCAATTCTAGTAACACCTAAGTGTGTATGAGCAGGGACCAGGGGAATTTATATATCTTGAATGTAACACATCTTAACAGATTGCTTCTTACTCTAGAGGTAAGTAAACATATAAAAACACCCTTGAATTCTGCTTCTGCTTAAGATGCAGAAAGCTTCAAGAGCGTATCATTTTCAAACTAAAAGAAAAAAGCCAGGTAATCTACAAAACCATTACTTTTTATTGAGCTCATCAGAGAGTTGAAGTCACAAGTCAAGTAAACTACATTCCCGTGAGAGGCAATCCTTTTCAGTGAGAGATGGGGCACAGGAACTCTTTTTATCTTAGAGAACAGAAGAAAGATGTGAATGCCATACAAACAAGTAAGAAAAAAAATTGGCTAGAGTTGTAACACATTGTGAAAGAACAAATGTGAGCTAGCATCAGATTGGAATAGCTTAATTTCCCAGACCCAAGGGGAGTTTATGTTCCCTTAAAATCTCTTTTGAGAAGTTCTCCAATAGGTGCTCATGAGAAAGGCTAGGGGTATGCTGGGAGACAAGAGGAGCCCTGTGTGGTGGTGCAGGTCTGAGAGGTGACTGAGTGCTCCTGGGGCACAGACGCAAAACCCTGTCACATTTCCTTGATCATTCTCTGCTATGAAACATAAACTTTAAACCCCAGGATATCAGTAGCAATCGCTCAATTCCCAGGGCTGATTAAAATTTAATTCTGAGAAAGAAATAGAAGCAAAACCCCTCTGTCTTTAGATGTGGATAGAAAGAGCTCTCACTCAGGATACAGGCAAAGATCAATTGCTTGGATAAAAAACCTTCTGCACCTGGGAGGGGGACAGGACACCATGGTGGTTTCAGGATTCTGCACCCATTTCAAGCAAAAATTTATAGGTAATTTACTATACGCAGAGTACAGTACTTGAAAATATCTCCTAGAAGGAGCTGGGCTTTTCCTGCTAACCCTGGAGGAAGAGCAGGAACCTAAGAAGGACAAATCACAGATACATGTCTGAGCTCACTGACAAAACTTCATACCCAAGGGCCAGATAAACAGAGGCTGCCTAAAGTAGAAACTGAATAGGCAACAAAAATAGATCTGAGTGAAAGTGCTCCCACTGGGGAGCGAGCAGAGCAAGCAGAGAGAACCCGTCTGCGGCAGGGGTACAGGGACTGCTGAAAGCTGAGGATGGAGCAGGAAAACTGAGAAAAACCCTCTACACCAAGCCCTGCTCTAAACACAGGTAAGAGCAGAATTGGAAGTCTCTGGTGCACTGAACAGAACAACAGCAACAATGAAACCCAAACCCACATCAACTCCTGATTTTTTGGAATTGGATCTCTGTATGTAATACATTTCTAGTTGATTTTAATATTTATATTTGGTTTTCCAGAGTTTGACTATATAGCCATGTCTTGGTATCTGCAGGGGGATTAGTTCCAGGACCCCTGGTGGATACCAAAATCTGCAGATGCTCAAGGGCCTAATCTCAAATTGTGTAGTAGAGTCAGCTCTCTGTATCCGTGGACTCCACATCTGTGGATTCAACCAACCGCAGATTGAAATCTGATGGCTGACTATGTGTCAAGGTGTTTTGATATTTCTTTGTTTTTGTTTTGAATTCTGATTAGAATTTGCTGAGATTCTTAGATCTGTGGATCAGTATATTTTCTCTATTTCAGAAAGCCCTCAACCATTTTCTTTTCAAACATATATTATTTTCTGTATATCTTATTTTCTCCCTTTTCCTTCTGGGAATCCAGTTATAAGAATGTTAGACTGAAAGTACTGACAACAGATATCAGATGGTTTTTTTCTGTGTTTTTAAACTCTTTTTAAAAAAAAAATCACTCTGTGTTTTAGTTTGGATTGATCCATCTTCAAGTGCCCTAATACCAAAAAAGCGAATAACCCAATCCACAAATGGACGGAAGACCTAAATAGACATTTCTCCAAAGAAGACATACAGATGGCCAACAAACACATGAAAAGATGCTCAACATCACTAATCATCAGAGAAATGCAAGTCAAAGCCACAATGAGGTATCACCTCACACCAATCAGAATGGCCATCATCACAAAATCTGGAAACAACAAATGTTGGAGAGGGTGTGGAGAAAAGGGAACTCTCCTGCACTGTTGGTGGGAATGTAAGTTGGTACAGCCACTATGGAAAACAATTTGGAGGTTCCTTAAAAAACTACAGATAGAACTACCATATGATCCAGTAATCCCACTACTGGGCATATATCCAGAGAAAACCATAATCCCAAAAGAAACATGTACCATAATGTTTACTGCAGCACTATTTACAATAGCCAGGATATGGAAGCAACCTAAATGCCCACCAGCAAATGAATGGATAAAGAAGATGTGGCATATATATACAATGGAATATTACTCAGCTATAAAAAGGAATGAGATGGAGCCGTATGTAACAAGGTGGATAGACCTAGAGTCTGTCATACAGAGTGAAGTAAGGCAGAAAGAGAAAGACAGATATTGTATGCTAACTCATATATACAGAATCTAAAAATGGTACTGATGAACTCAGTGACAAGACAAGAACAAGGACGCAGATGCAGAGAATGGACTGGAGAACATGAGGTTTGGGGGGGGTGGGGGGTGAAGGGGAAGCTGAGACGAAGTGAGAGAGTAGCATAGACATATACACACTACCAACTGTAAAATAGATTGCTAGTGGGAAGTTGCTGTATAACAAAGGGAGATCAACTTGATGATGGGTGATGCCTTAGAGGGCCAGGACAGGGAGGGTGGGAGGGAGTCGCAAGAGGGAGGGAATACGGGGATATGTGTATAAATACAGATAATTGAATTTGGTGTACCTCAAAAACTGGTACAAGAGTGTAATGAAATTATATTCCAATTAAAAAAAACAGTCTTCTATTTAATCTACCAGATAAATTCTCATATTTGATATTATTTTTTTAAATTTCTAGCATTTCTACATGGTTCTTTTCTAGAATTGCCATACTTCTGCAATTACCATCTCTTTGTGAATGTTGTCCATTCCTTCCAATAGATCCTTTGGCATTTTTTTCATAGTTGTTTAAAATCGCTGTCATAATTTCAACAACTGAGCCATCTCCAGGTCTCTTTCTGTAGACTATTCCTTATCTTGTCTACAGGTCACATTTTCTATTTTTGTTCGTGTATATTATGTAATTTGTGATTACATGCTAGCATTTGCATATAAAAACATAGACAATAAATCAAATGATACTTATTTTCTGCACAACCATCTTTATCTGATTTATAGTTTACCTGAGTCTGGGTTTGTTGCTTATTGAATTTGAGTTTGTTCACCACTGATTTCAAATATTTTGAGAGCTGAATGGAGACTTTCCTATCTGGAGGGCTTGGGGCTAAGAACTGATGGCACTCAGCAATCTTGCCTGTGCTTCACAGCTGAGCCACCTGAGAGATCTCTCCCTACTTCACAGCTGGCTGGTAGGTTTCTGGGTCTCTGGAGTGTCCCCTTTGCTCCCCATCCTGCTCCTTGACTTCTGTGCCTACAAGAGTTCTCCATCATCCTGCTGTCCCTTCCTTCAGAAGGCAGCCTCCCTGCACTCTGTGATTGCTGCGAATGTCTCCGAACTTCTCTCAGTTCTCCTTCTGTGCCTCCAGGCTTTGGTTTCTGAAATACTGGGCAGTATCTGGGATTTCTGACAGTTCTCTCACCTGGCCTTCAGACTTCGGTGATTAAAAGCCCTGATTCCTTTAGGTGACCCCCTCAGTCTACATGTTCAACTCTCAGTTTTTGGCAGTTGAAAATCTGGGCGGCTTGGGTGGATGTTTTCTGAACATCCCTTTCTCATTCTTTTCATGGCAAAAAACCCAGAGCATCTTTGAGATGTCTACCTGATCGCCTGCCCAGCCCTCGCTTTCTATAGGTGATTGCTCTGCAGTGGGAAGGAGGCCATAGGTGCCCTAGGGAGACTCTTTCTGAGCTCCCCTTCTTTGTCCCAGCTGCTGACACACTACTCCCAAGTATTTGGTGAGTCTTTGTGGGAAAATGTTGGTGTTTGAGTGCAGGTGTGCTCGGCAAGGGGATCCTGGTCATGACTTAGCCCACATGTTGATGTTAAAAGTTTATCCATTTTTATCTTATCATCATCTGTGATGGATTCCTGTTCCGGCTGCTCTTTTGCCAAGGATAGGCCCAGCTGTGTGTCTTATATCTCCCGTAAAGGATTTGCCACTTTTGGGAATTAGTTCTGTTAGGATTCTTTGAGGCCTCAGCAAACTGTTGCTTCTGTCTCTTGCGCCAGCAGTTTTACTTTGAATAGCTTCTTTTCACTAGATCTTTTTCATCTATAAGGATTTACTAGAAAATATCAGTGTTATTATTAAATTTTGACCCTTAAGTTATTCCCCATCCTTTACCACTGCATGAAGTTACTACTCCTTACATGTCATATTCCATTACCCTGCTTAAAAATAGTTTTTCTTTATAGTCTTCTCACTCTGTGAAATCATGTTACTTATGTGTTTGCCTACTTGTTTATTATCTAAGTTTCTCCCCCAGAATATAATCTACCTGAGGGAAGGCATTTAGACTGTTACAGTTTCAACATATGAATTTTGGGAGGGACACCATTTACTCCATAATGAGTATCTTTTATTTTACTGGCCATTTGGGTCTTTCTTTAGAAGTGCTACTTCAAGTGTTTTGCCACTTTAATATTGGATTTTATGCTTTTCTCTTATTGATAGCTCTTATAAATTCTGCATATTTGTGCTTTGGTAAAAATATATATTACAGGTATCTTTGTCTTATCTGTGGCTTGCGTTTCACTCCTAAATGCTGTCTTTTGATAAACAGATGCTTTAATTTTAAGTAGTCACATTTATCAATGGTTGTCTTTGTATTTGTTTTCTATTTTAAGAAATGTTCACCTAACAAGTGAATGACAATTTTCCCCTGTTTATTCTAAAAGCTTTATTGTTTTATCTTTCTCATATACATCTGCAACCACTTAAAACTGATTTATATATACAATGTGAAGGAGGTGTCAAGAATACTATTTTCTTTGTGCATATCCATTTGATCCTACAATATGTATTGAATAGAGTAGCATTTCCTTATTTCTCTGCAGTGTCATTTTTGTCAAAAATCAGACGACCGCATATGTTGGAGTCTGCCAACCTGGGAAGCTTACCTGATTTTTAATTACAAGAGATTTTCTAGAGGTCAGGCAGATAGATATGGCTAACTACCCATGGGATGGACCTTAGTTCCAGCCCCTTCAGAAGTCGAGGTGAAACCGTGTTGCCCAAAATTTCCTGCCATAAACCACATTGTTAGCATAGACAATCTGGTGTGGCCTACAGTACCCAGGTAAACAAAAACACTTCTCTCAGGATATTCCAAAAATTTACAGGTTACCTCCCAGGAGCTTGGGGCAAAGGGCCAAACTTTGCTTTAGGCAAGGTTAATTTTTTAATGCACAGTTCTGTATCAACTTTTATTCAATTGGGTAATACCAATAGTGCATCACAGACATAGATATTTTTTGCATAATGATTCAGTGATCTATAATAAAAAACAACAAAAATTCACTACAAAAATATGGCAAGTTCACACAATAGTTTCCTGAGTTTTGGAACAATTTACCATTTCATTGCCTCATTCTTTTTATTTTTCTGCAATGGTTACAAGCTTTCAAATAATCAAATGCAACATTAATAGAATGTAATTTTAATAAAATTTTAATTTTAATAAAATGTAATTTTATCAGTTGACAGCTTCAAGTCACTTAAGAAAAATACATTAGTAATCAACATTTAAGGGAAATTTTGCAGAAAAAATACTAACAAATGATACTTAGAATTCATTTGAACATAGGTTCTTTTTTTAGCTCTTTATTGGAATATAATTGCTTTACACTCTTATACCAGCTTTTGAGGTACACCAAAGTGAATCAGCTGTACTTATACACATATCCCTATATCCCCTCCCTCCCATGACTCCCTCCCGCTCTCCCTGTCCTGGCCCTCTAAGGCATCGCCCATCATCGAGCTGATCTCCTTTTGTTATACAGCAACTTCCCACTACCTATCTCTTTTACAGTTGGTACTGTATGTATGTCTATGCTACTCTCTCACTTCATCCCAGATTCCCCTTCACCCCCTGCGCCCCCAACCCTGTGTCCTCCAGTCCATTCTCTGCATCTGCATCCTTATTCTTGCCCTGTCACTGGGTTCATCAGTACCTTTTATTTTTAAGATTCCATATATATGAGTTAGCATACAGTATTTGTTTTTCTCTCTCTGCCTTACTTCACTCTGTATGACAGTCTCTAGGTCTATCCACCTCATTACATATAGCTCCATCTCATTCCTTTTTACAGCTGAGTAATATTCCATTGTATATATATGCCACATCTTCTTTATCCATTCATCTGTTGATGGGCATTTAGGTTGCTTCCATGTCCCAGCTATTGCAAATAGTGCTGCAATGAACATTATGGTACATGCTTCTTTTTGGATTATGGTTTTCTCTGGGTATATGCCCAGTAGTGAATTACTGGATCATATGGTAGTTCTATTTTTAGTTTTTTAAGGAAACTTCCTTCTGTTTTCCATCATGGCTGTACCAATTTACATTCCCAGCAACAGTGCAGGAGAGTCCCGTTTTCTCCACACACTTTCCAACTAGTTTTTTGATAATGGCCATTCTGACCAGTGTGAGGTGACACCTCATTGTGGCTTTGACTTGCATTTCTCTAATGATTAGTAATGTTGAGCATCTTTTCATCTGTTTGTTGGCCTTCTGTATGTCTTCTTTGGAGAAATGTCTATTTAAGTCTTCTGCCCATTTGTGGATTGAGTTATTTGCTTTTCTGGTATTAAGCTGCATGAACTGTTTATATATTTTGGAGATTAATCCTTTGTCCGTTGCTTCGTTGGCAAGTATTTTCTCCCATTCCGAGGGTTGCCTTCCTGTCTTGTTTATTATGGTATTTTTTGCTGAGCAAAAGCTTTAAAGTTTCATTAGGTCCCATTTGTTTATTCTTGATTTTATTTCCATTACTCTAGGAGGTGGGTCAAAAAGGATCTTGCTTTGATGTATATCATAGAGGGTTCTGCCTATGTTTTCCTCAAGGAGTTTTATAGTGTCTGGCCTTACATTTAGGTCTTTAATCCATTTCGAGTTTACTTTTGTGTATGGTGTTAGGAAGTGTTTTAATTTGTTTCTTTTAGATGTTGCTGTCCAATTTTCCCAGCATCACTTATTGAAGAGGCTTTTTTCCATTGTATATTCTTGCCTCCTTTGTCAAAGATAAGGTGCTCATATGTGCTTGGGTTTACCTCTGAGTTCTCTATTCTGTTCCATTGATCTTCCTTTCTATTTTTGTGCCGGTACCATACTGTCTTGATCACTGTGGCCTTGTAGTATAGTTTGAAGTTAGGAAGTCTAATTTCACCAACTCCATTTTTCCTTCTCAAGATTGCTTTGGCTATTCAGGGTCTTTTGCGTTTCCATACAAATCGTAAGATTTCTTGTTCTAGTTCTGTGAAAAATGTCATTGGTAATTTGATAGGGATTGCGTTGAATCTGTAAATTGCTTTGGGTAGTACAGTCATTTTTCACAATGGTGATTCTTCCAATCCAAGAACATGGTATGTCCCTCCATCTGTTTGTATCATCTTTGATTTCTTTCATCAGTGTCTTATAGTTTTCTGCATACAGGTCTTTTGCCTCCTTAGGCAGGTTTATTCCTAGGTATTTTATTCTTTTTGTTGCAATGATAAATGGAAGAGTTTCCTTAATTTCTATTTCTGCTCTTTCATTGTTAGTATATAGGAATGCAAGAGATTTCTGTGCATTAATTTTATATCCTGCTACTTTACTAAATTCATCAATTAGTGCTAGCAGTTTTCTGCTAGAGTCTTTAGGGTTTTCTATGTATAATATCATGTCATTTGTAAAGAGTGACAATTTTGCTTCCTCTTTTCCAATTTGGATTCCTTTTATTTCTTTTTCTTCTCTGATTACTGTGGCTAAAACTTCCAAAACTATGTTGAATAATAATGGTGAGAGTGGGCACTCTTGTCTTGTTCCTTTTCTTAGAGGGAATGTGTTCAGTTTTTCACCATTTAGAACCATGTTGACTTTTGGTTTCTCATATATGGCTTTTATTATGTTGAGATAATTTCCTTCTGTGACCATTTTCTGGAGCATTTTTATCATAAATGGATGTTGAATTTTGTCAAAAGCTTTTTCTGCATCTATTGAGATGATCATATGGTTTTTATCCTTCAATTTGTTGATATGATGTATCACATTGATTGATTTGCATATATTGAAGAATGCTTGCATCCCAGAGATAAACCCCACTTGATCATGGTGCATGATCTTTTTAATGTGCTATTGGATTCTGTTAGCTAGTATTTTGTTGAGGATTTTTGCATCTATATTCTTCAGTGATATTGGCCCGTGATGTTCTTTTTTTGTGACATCTTTGCCTGGTTTTGGTATCAGGGTGATGGTGGCCTTGTAGAATGGGTTTGGGAGTGTTCCTCCTTCTGCTGTAATTTGGAAGAGTTTGAGAAGGATAGGTGTTAGCTCTTCTCTAAATGTTTGATAGAATTCACCTGTGCTTCCATCTGGCCCTGGGCTTTTGTTTGTTGGGAGATTTTTAATTACAGCCTCAATTTCCATACTTGTGATTGGTCTGTTCATAGTTTCTATTTCTTCCTTGTTCAGTTTTGGAAGATTGTATTTTTCTAAGAATTTATCCATTTCTTCCAGGTTATCCAATTGATTGGCATATAGTTGCTTGTAGTAGTCTCTCATGATCTTTTGTATTTCTGTGGTGTCCGTTGTTACTTCTCCTTTTTCATTTCTAACTCTGTCGATTTGCATCTTCTCCCTTTTTTTCCTGATGAGTCTGGCAAATGGTTTATCAATTTTATTTATCTTCTCAACGAACCAGCTTTTAGTTTCATTGATCTTTGCTATTGTTTCCTTCATTTTATTTTCATTTATTTCTGATCTTATCTTTATGATTTCTTTCCTTCTGCTCACTTTGGGTTTTCTTTGTTCTTCTTTCTCTAATTGTTTTAGGTGTAAAGTTAGGTTGTTTATTTGAGATTTTTCTTGTTTCTTGAGGTAGGATTGTATTGGTATAAAATTCCCTCTTAGAACTTCTTTTGCTGCATCCCATAGATTTTGGGTTGTTGGGTTTTCATTGTCATTTGCTTCTAGATATTTTTTGATTTCCTCTTTGATTTCTTTAGTGAAATCACTAGTGTATTGTTTAGCCTCCATGTGTTTGTATTTTTTACAGTTTTTTTTCCTGTAATTGATATCTAGTCTATGGTGTTGTGGTCAGAGAAGATGCTTGATATGATTTCAATTTTCTTGAATTTACTGAGGCTTGATTTGTGGTCCAAGATGTGATCTATCCTGGAAAATGTTCCATGTGCACTTGAGAAGAAAGTGTATTCTGTAGTTTTTAGATGGAATGTCCTATAAATATCAATTAAGTCAGGAGGGTCTAATGTGTCATTTAAAGCTTGTGTGTCTGTATTTATTTTCTGTTTGGATGATCTGTCCATTGATGCAAGTGGATGTTAAAGTCTCCTACTATTATTGTGTTGCTGTCAGTTTCCCCTTTTATGGCTGTTAGCAGTTGCCTTATGTATTGAGGTGCTCCTATGTTGGGTGCATAGATATTTACAATTGTCATATCTTCTTCTTGGATTATCCCTTGATCATTGTGTAGTGTTCTTCCTTGTCTCTTGTAATAGTCTTTAAAGTCTAATTTGTCTGATATGAGTTTTGCTACTCCAGCTTTCTTTTGATTTCCATTTGCATCAAATACCTTTTTTCATCCCCTTACTTTTAGTCTATATGTGTCCCTTGGTCTGAAGTGGGTTTCTTGTGGGCAGCATACAGAAGGATCTTGTTTTTGTATCCATTCAGCCAGTCTGTGTCTTTTGGTTGGAGCATTCAATCTGTTTACATTTAAGATGTTTATTAACACATGTGTGTTCCTATTGCCATTTTCTTAATTGTTTTGGGTTTGTTTATGTATGTCTTTTCCTTCTCTTGTGTTTCCTACTTAGAAAAGTTCCTTTAGCGATTGTTGTAAGGCTGGTTTGGTGGTGCTGAATTCTCTTAACTTTTGCTTGTCTGTAAAGCTTTTGATTTCTCCATTGAATCTGAATGAGATTCTTGCTGGGTGGAGTATTCTTGGCTGTAGGTTTTTCTCTTTCAGGACTTTCAGTATATCCTGCCATTCCTTTCTGGCCTGCAGAGTTTCTGCAGAAAGATCAGCTGTTATCCTTATAGGTTTTCCCTTATATGTTATTTGTTGCTTTTCTCTTGCTGTTTTTAATATTTTTTCTTTGTGTTTAATTGTTGTTAGTTTGATTAATATGTGCCTCAGTGTATTTCTCCTTGGGTGTCTTCTGTATGGGACTCTCTGTGCTTCTTGGACTTGGTTAATTATTTCCTTTCCCATGTTGGGGAAGTTTTCTACTGTAATCTCTTGAAATATTTTCTCAGACCCTTTCTTTTTTTCTTCTTCTTCTGGGATGCCTGTGATTTGAATGTTGCTGTGCTTAATGTTGTCACCAAGGTCTCTGAGACTGTCTTCCATTCTTTTTATTCTTTTTGCTCTTTCCTGCTCTGTGGCAGTTATTTCCCCAATTCTACCTTCCAACTCACTTATTCATTCTCCTGCCTCAGTTATTCTGCTGTTTATAGCATCTAGAGTGTTTTTAATTTTGGTTATTTTGTTGTCCATTACTGTTTGTTTGCTCTTTAGTTCTTCTGAGTCCTTATTAACTGTTTCTTATATTTTCTGCATTTTGTTGTCAAGATTTTGGATCATCTTTACTATCATTACTCTGAGTTCTTTTTCAGGCAGTTTTCCTATTTCCTCTTCATTTGTTTGGTCTTGTGGGTTTTTTTCCTGCTCCTTTACCTGCATGGTGTTTCTTTGTTTTCTCATTTTGTCTCATTTATAGGATTTGCTGTCCCCTTTCCCTGTGCTGCCTAGTAGTAATTCCTCTTGTTTCTGCCCTCTGCCCCCTGTGATGGGGTTTGTCCAGTGTCTTGAGTAGGCTTCCTGGTATGGGGGTCTGGTGTCTGCTTTCCAGTGTGTGGCTCTGTGTCTTTTCTCTCTGATGAGCTGGGCCATGTCAGGTGGTGTGTTTTAGGGTATCTGTGAGGTTAATATGGCTTTAGGTAGTCTGTGTGCTGATGGGTAGGTTTGTGTTCCTGTCTTGTTTGTAGTTTGGTGTGAGGTGTCCAGCACTGGCAGCTGCAGACAGTCAGATGAAACTGAGTCTTAGACTCTGATACAGGGCTCTGTGAGAGTTCTCTGCAGTTAATCTTCCCTGTGTCTGAGGACTGCCTAGTAGTCTAGCATCCTGGATTCAGCGCTCTCTCCCCAGAGCCACCTACTTGACTTCTGATGGTGTAGTCCAGACTTCAAAGGTTGCTTGCCCCGGCAATAAAGGGGTTTAAAGAAGATTGTCCAAACCCCAAACTAATGGCAGAGTGTTGAGTCAAACAAATACTAAGTCAAGGAAACACATACATGTATAAGACACACAAATACTGAATCCAATAGAACATAAGGCACTAGAAAGACCTGACAGAAGAATCCCAGTATGCCATCAGACAATCAAAGAGAAAACCAACAGAAATTCAAAACCCCCCCAAAAAAACCAAACAAACAACCCCCCCCCCCACACACACACACAAACACAAATCCAGGGAGATTTTGAAAGCTAGGATCAAATATAATAAAGAGTGAGAGTACAATCAGACAGACTGAAGATTTGTAAAACAAAATCAGATAAGTATAATCTGAACTACGTTAAAGACCAAACCTAATAATAAAAACCAAAGCAGTGTGTCATCTGCAGAATAAAACAAGGAAACAGAGCTGAGTGATAATATTGGTTATAAGTATATTTAGATAAAAGAAACTAAAAAAGAACAGAATACAGGGCAACAGAAGAGCATAGTGTGACTGGAAATAAGAAAAGAAAAAGAAAGAAACAGAAATGTATAAAAGATAGAGATGAAAAGAAGGTAGGAGAGATACAGTCAGCACTACAAAAAACTTAGCTAGAAACAGAAATATGTAAAAAGGCTAAAAATAAAAATAGAATAAAAAATATGTTATAAAACCTGCAGATCCCTTATGACTAAGACTGTAATTAATAAAATTAAAAAACCAAAACCAAAAAAAAACAAAAACAAAAACAAAAGTAGAACTGACCCCAGAATGGACCAGATCAATAGAATTAATAATAATATTTCTGTTTCCTTGGGATCTCAGCTCTAAGTGTCCTTCTACCGGCATTGAGCTTTTTGTCTTACTCTGTGACCAGCAGAGCTTCCTTTATTGTTTGTCTGTAAGTGCTGGTGTGTGGGGAGAGAGAGGGTACAGTAGTGGCTCCTTCCTCTGGGAGTGAGTGAGCAGTGGCATCCTGCCTGGGTCATGGTGGGTTGGTTGGCTCAGGTCGAGAGAGTGACTACTACCACATCTCCTCCCCCCTGCTACAACTGCACCCAGGCACCCTTCCCCGGGTCATGGCGCCTCAGTCGGCCGTGGCGGTGCTTGTTGCAGAGGGATGCTGGTGGCTCAGGTGTAAACAGAAAGTTTCCAGAGCTGGGCCACTCTGAGAACTTTTGGCTCTCGGCTGCAGGCACTCTAGGCCAGCCCTGCCCGGGGGCCTTTGTTATCCCTGAGTGAGTTAGCCAGGCCCACAGGGGTCCTTCCTTTGTCCGTTGCAGGCACCGAGAGAGAGGCTACACCTGTGGCTCCTCCCCCCTGCTTGTGAGTCAGCAGTATCAAGCCTCCGCCATGGCCATGCAGCTTTCTATGGTAGGTTCTCTCTGCTGCGGATTTCTTCCCTCCTGTCCTCTCAGTCCATCTCCCCACTGCCAACAATGTTTCTCACCCTGAACCAATTCTCCGGTTCCCACGCTCCAGCTCCCAGACCCCCTTTTCAGCTGTGAACTGATGTCTCAGTCTGGTCATGCTGAGCTGTGGTGCAGACCCTCCATGTGTTTCTCACTCTTTCCCATCTGTCACAGCTCAGCCCCTTCACCCTCTTTGAACAGTCCCAAATACCTCCCTTCTGACCCAAGGAAATTTCCCATTGGAGAATGGGTTTTCCCACCAGATAAGGGGTGTTTCCTCGAATTCGGCAGTCTCCCCTCTGTTTCAGATCCCCCTGCCCCAGGGTGTGAGACCCATCCCTTTTCTTTCTCCTCCTCCTCTTTCTCCTTTTTCTTTTCCCTCTGTCCTACCCAGTTATGTCAGGATCTTTGCAGTCCTTTCTGGTGTCTGAGGTCGTTTGCTGGTGTTCAGCTGGTTCTCTGTGGGAATTATTGCATCTTTTGGTGTATTCCTGATGCATCTGTGGAGAGGGATGCATTCCACATCCTCCTACTTCACCACTTCTCTGGACATAGGCTTTTATCTGAAGAGTCAAGAAAAGAAATCTATTATTTTTTACCGCTTTTCCAATTTGCATTAGAACTATTATTTATGGCAGTTAGAAGATAATGCATTTTAAATGTGTATATATGGTAGAAAATATAATAAAATCTTTTATATTGGTGTCATTATCACTTATATCCCCTAATTCAGTTATAGCCAACGTTATTAGTAGTTATTGTGGAATTAGGTATCTAATTTATTAGTCACGAAGCACATTTTCTCAACTGTGAGCATTTTTGTATTGTTTGCTTTGTACTTTGTATACTTTGTGAAAAGAAATTTGAAATTTGAAATGAGAAATAACCAGATAAGCAGATAAAAGTCTATATCAAAAATAAGGACACGTTGTTAGGATATCTGACAAAACATTTCCAGTTTAGTTTTCTTCCAAATTTACTAATGTACTCTATGAGCATAAATGTATAATGTCTCATTTGGGTATAGTATCACAGAATTAATGAACGATTTTCAGCATATAGTTTCACTACATAAGAATTGTTGAGTTATTCTTTGCCTTCTAAGAGTAAGAGTTTCTTCAGTTTATGAGATGCTTAATAGATACTTCTTCCTACCCTGGATGGTAAACCTAATCTAAAGGACAACAAATTACAAACAGCTGAAAAGGTTAGGGGACCTGGGGGAAAGTCAGTAAAGGACAAGAAGTACATTTAGGCAGATCATTATTTTGGAAGAGAAACTCATCCTAATGGATCCAGAACTGGAAATAGAGAAGAAGATTATTCTTAGAATGCTTTTCTGGACTAGAGGCTGAAGCCAATTTGCAAGTTAATTTGATAAGCATTCTGAGCTGTTTCAACCTACTTTTATGATTTAATTTGTAAATACTCTAGACTGAGCCCCTTCTTGTAAGAACAGCCTTCATCCCCTGAAGTGCACTGGTATAAACTCAGAACTAGCAGGTATTTAAAAGTATTAGCAATGAAGCAGAAATTAATTCCCTTTGGATGAATAATCCAATGAAATAATGTTTTGGAAAATAAACTCTATTATCTAAATATTACAAAATTTAAAAATTCTTATTTTTAAACAACACAAATGGACATATTATCAGTGCAAGATTGGTTGGGTAAAAGCCTTATATATTGGGTTTATGGGACTCTCTCCACGGCACAAAATCCATGGCACAAAATCTGGTACACATGATTAATCACACAGAATCCAGTTCTGTTTAAAAGAAGTACCAACACATCTTCCTTATCAAAACATGAATATCCTAACTACTGGTTGAATAAAAGAAACCATAATCTAGCATTTGTAAGAGTTTTTGCTGTTGCACAATTCTCATTGTAATGATACTTATCGCTATTGATTTTGATTTGCATTAGTTAAGTTCCTGTATGCAGAGGGTGATGTTTTTGATGACATAATAGCTCTGAGTCTTCTGGTAGGTAGTAGTCTGAGATTAGTAATTCTAACATTAACAGATGTGGAAAAGATTACCTGAACATAAGCAAACATAAAATACCACTAAAACCTCGTTAACTTGGTCATACCGTTTAGAATTTATCAATATCTGAATATAACGCATTAATGTTTACTTTTGATGAATACATTTTTTCTTCACACAACTAAGGCTATAAACTAAACAATGAAGGAACATAATATTTAAGATATACTAATTTACATAAGTGATACACTTAAGAATAGTTAATCCACAAGATTTTTTAAATAAGAAATTGTAACTCTTTTTTTCCTTTGGTCTGAAAATGCTCAGATTTCTTCAACATTAAGATAACTACCCCCAGAGATAGGATCAAGATGGCGGAGTAGGAGGAGGTGCGCTCACTCCCTCTTGCAGGAGCACCAGAATTACAACTAAATGCTGAACAATCATCAACAGAAAGACACTGGAACTCACCAAAAAAGACACGCATATCCAGAGACAAAGGAGAAGCTGCAATGAAATGGTAGGAGGGGCACAATCGCGTTAAAATCAAATCCCATAAATGCTGGGTGTGTGACTCACAAACTGGAGAACAAGTTATACTGCAGAAGTCCACCCACTAAAGTGAGGGTTCTGAGCCCCACATTCAGGCTTCCCAACCTGGGAATCCAGCAACGGGAGGAGGAATCCCCAGAGAATCAGACTTTGAATCCCAGTGGGATTTGATTGCAGGATCTCCACAGGACTGGGGAAAATGGAGACTCCACTCTTGGAGGGCACAAAAAAAAGTGTGCTCACCAGGACCCAGGGGGAAGAAGCAGTGACCCCATAGGAGACTGAACCATACCTGTCTGCTGGTGTTGGAGGGTTACCTGCAGAGGTGGGGGGCAGCTGTGGCTCACCAAGGACATGGGGGCACTGGCAGCAGGGGTTCTGGGAAGTGCTCATTGGCATGAGCCCTCCAAGAGTCCACCATTAGCCCTTCAAAGAGCCTGTAGTCACCAGTGCTGGGTAGCCTCAGGCCAAACAACCAACAAGGTGGGAACACAGCCCCACCCATTGGCAGACAAGCAGATTAAAGTTTTACTGAGCTCTGCCCACCAAATCAGATTAAAGTCTTACTGAGCTCCGCCCACCCAGCGCTAGCCACCATCGGTCCCTCCAATCAGGAAGAACACATGAGCCTCCTAGACAGCTTCCTCCACAAGAGGGCAGACAGCAGAATCAGGCACTATCAGCAGTATTTCATCTTACGGAACTGAAAACCACAGCCACACAAACATAGAGAAAATGAAAGTGCAGAGGTCTTTGTACCAGATGAAGGGACAAGATAAAACCCCAGAAAAACAACTAAATGAAGAGGAGATAGGCACCCTTACAGAAAAAGAATTCAGGATAATGATGGTGAAGATGATCCAGGACTTTGAAAAAAGACTGGATGCAAAGATTGAAAAGTTTCAAGAAAAGTTTACCAAACACCTAGAAGAATTAAAGAGCAAACAAACAGAGATATGCAACACAATAACTGAAATGAAAAATACACTAGAAGGAACCAATAGCAGATTAACTGAGGCAGAAGGGTGAATAAGTGAGCAGGAAGACAAAATGGTGATAATCACTGATTCAGAAAAGAATAAAAAAGAAAAGAATGAAAAGAACTGAAGACAGCCTAAGAGACCTCTGGAACAACGTTAAATGCACCAACATTTGCATTATAGGGGTCCCAGAAGGAGAAGAGAGAGAGAAAGGACCAGAGAAAATATTGGAAGAGATTATAGTTGAAAACTTCCCTAACATGGGAAAGGAAATAGCTACCCAAGTGCAGGAAGCACAGAGAGTCCCAGGCAGGATAAACCCAAGGAGAAACACACCAAGACATATAGTAGTCAAATGGACAAAAATGAAAGATAGAGAAAAGTTATTAAAAGCAACAAGAGAAAAATGACAACATATAAAGGAACTCCCATAAGGTTAGCAGCTGATTTATCAGCAGAAACTCTGCAAGCCAGAAGGGAGAGGCATGATATATTTCAAGTGATGAAAGGGAAGAACCTACAACCAAGAAGACTCTACCCAGGAAGGATCCCATTCAGATTCGACGGAGAAATCAAAAGCTTTACAGACAAGCAACAGCTAAGATAATTCAGCACCACCAACCAGCCCTACAACAAATGCTAAGGGAACTTCTCTAAGCAGGAAACATAAGAGAGGAAAAGAACCTACAAAAACAAAACAAAACCAAAACAATTAAGAACATGGTAATAGGAACATACATATCAATAATTACTTTGAATGTAAATGGACGAAATGCCCCAACCAAAAGACACAGACTGGCTGAATGGATACAAAAACAAGACCCGTGTATATTCTATTCCAAGAGACCCACTTCAGACCTAGGGACACATACAGACTGAAAGTGAGGGGATGGAAAGAGATATTCCATGCAAATGAAAATCAAAAGAAAGCTGGAGTAGCAATACTCATATCAGATAAAATAGACTTTAAAATAAAAGATGTTACAAGAGAGAAGAAAGGACATTACATAAAGATCAAGGGATCAATCCAAGAAGAGGAGATAACAATTATACATATATATGCACCCAATATAGGAGCACCTCAATACATAAGGCAAATGCTAACAACTATGAAAGAGGAAATGCAAGGCAGAAATAGAGACACAGATGTAGAGAACAAACCTATGGACACCAAGTGGGGAAAGCCAGGAGAATTGGGGGAGAATGAATTAGGAGATTGAGATACCAAATTGTACACTCTAAATATATGCAGTTTATTGTCTGTTAACTGTATCTCAATAAAAGTTCTTAAAAAAAAAAAAAGATAACTACCCCCAATCTTATGACATCCTCTTGAATATATCTTATTTCAATCCTTTTTTTTTTAACATGGGAAAACTTGAAATTTGTAGTTCTGCTATTTGTTCTCCTATTGGAGAGCCAATACAACCTATACAAGGACTTATATACAGGATTTTATCTGGGGGTTTATCTAACGGAGAAGAATTGAAGGAGCCAGGAGAATGAGATTATTATAATTATTAGATTATGTAATTTTAAAAAGTATGTTCAAATTCAGACTAATATGAGACAAGTTAGGAAAAGAAACTCATTTGTTTAATTTGTAGTACTTTTTTTTCCAAATCATTTTTTCATACTATCAGGTACTGGAACATAAAATAACTGCTAATAAATATTCTCTAAAATAACACACCAAGGGCAACCTTACTTGCAAAAGCCATATCATTAAGAGCACTCATTTTCATTCTAACATTGTAATAATGTACATAAAATAATTTATGTATTATTTGGGTAAAATATTTTCCAAACCTTCATTTATTTAGGAAATTCTACTTTTTTGAATAACCTCATCAGATGATCTGAACATCTGAAAGAGGAGTTTAATTTTATGCACCTTTAACCTGTAGTTTAGCAAGCACATAAAAATGTTATTTCAAGAAGAATCCATTATTTAAGTTCATGTATTTGTATATTTCACGGACGGATTAGATTTAGAAAAATGTCTACTGCAATAACTACTTCAGAGAGTGACATATTTAGATCTGAGGACCAAGCTTCCAAATGTAATACAAATATCTATGAATTTTTCTCAAAAAACATATTGAACATATTCACCTTGTTTGTAGAATCAAACAAGATCTAAGAAAAGTCATATACAGAGGAAGTTGCAGTTGTATCTAGGAGAAATTATTGATTACCTTTAGATACAATTTCTGACCAACATGCAAAGTAGAATTTTTAAAATTTTCATTTCACTCTTGTGCATATGATCAACTTATATTCAAAACATAATTCTAAAGTCACCCATAGAGTCTTCAGAATAATGTGTGAATATTTTGAAATTATAAAATGAAGTCTACTTTTTGGTTGATACAAAAGGGATACTACTTTCATTGGCAAAATCAGCTACAAAAGGTGTTAAATGACCTGGCTCTGGACTTTTAAAGAGTTTTTCTGTTACCATGTATGTACCTTCCAATGTGCCTCACCCATTATAGATACAATTCCTCATCAGGAAACAGTAGCTAAACCCAAAGACCCTTGAGAAGATTAAATTGGAACATGTTTGTGAGATGTCATTTTACTTATCAATAAAATGAGGCTGCTATGATTTACAATGATTTTAAAAATCTCTGCAAAAGAACCACTTAGACAGGTACTGTCTGATAGCATATAATGTCAGCCAAATATTTAATTTAAATTTTCTAGTAGCCATATTAAAAAAAATAAAAAAGAACACGGAGAAACTAATTTTAGCAGTATATTTTAGTTAGCTCAATATATCCAAAATATTTTCAGTTCAAGTTGGAATCAACATTCAAGTTATTAATTTGATACTGACATTCTAGTGTTTTTTTTAAACTAAGTTTTGAAACCTGGTGTATATTTTATGCTTACTTAACATTTTAATTCACATTGGCCACGTTTCATATTCTCAATAGCCATATGTGACTAGTAGCTAATAATGGAAAGTGCAGACATAGACATTGAGAAGCATTAGTATTGCTTTGTCCTATAGCAAGAGCAATGTACCAATGTGGTCCTTAAGGACCACTTCTATCCTTCCTGGTATTCCCATATTTCTTCTCTTTTCTCTTTCCAGTCCTGACCACTGAGGTCATTAGTCACTCCACAATATTTATTGAGCATCTACTATATGCCAGACAGTGTTCTAGTTACTGAAGAAAAAAACAAACAAAAATAATACTAAAAAGTTCTCTACCATCATAATGATTATATTCTGCTGGTACATCACTACTTCTGTATCACTGATGGTCAGAGAAGCACAGTCCCTATTAATGTATAGAGTAAGCCATTCATTATAAAGATGAGACTTTACACGATGGTGGGAGCTAGTTGTTTCTAAATCTAGTGTTTGGCCTGAAGTCAGCAAAGCTGGCAGTCAGGAAGGAAAGATGGTTACAAACTGGTGTAACACAGGGCAAAACTGAAACCCACAGAGAAAAACTGGAATCATGAAGTCTACTCATAACCCACATCTATCACTTGCTGATTTCAATCCTGATACCGTGGGTGATGGATAATCTAGCAGCCTGCACCACAGAGCAGTACATGCACCTGACCCAGGACTCCTTGAATCTAAAAGAAGAAATCAGGTGGGAGCTGGAAGAACTTAGGGTCTGGCTGCTGCCCCACACCCACAAGGTGAACCAGAGCATCAGAAATGATGTGAAGAAAGGCAGCAGCACCTGCCCTATACCAGCCTTCAGCGTGTACACATCGGAGCTCTCTTACCTCTGCCTTCCAGCTACTGCACAAATTCCCTTTGTGGCCAACCTTAACCCAAAATCATAAAAGAAAGGGAATACTATGAAAAGGAGTTTTAACTTAGCTAATTGGACACATACAAATCCACCATAATGTCTACCTCTGGGGATTCCCAACATCTTCCTTATAAGCATTTACATTTGATTTTCCTCTATTTTATCCTATAGTTGTCAAAAAACTTTCAAATTTTAAATGTCAAAGAAAGTATCAGAAACCTAAGCACTTTGAGAAAACAAGGTTTATGTGTTCTAATCTGCATATTTTCTATAACAACATGACCAAGAGCTCTGCAAATAGTAAGAGGACTTTGTTTAAACTGAGCCATAGAAAAGGAGATGTTCCGCATAAGAAACCAATCCAGATATATCGAGGTTACCCCATTAAACTCATAAAAGCTAATCTTTGCTTAATGACGGTGTTATTATTTTAGTGGTCAGTTCTCTGCTGTGGTCATTGATGCCCCTAAGAGATCATATGGTCATTTTCCCTTACCTATCAATAGTGATAAAGTACTTCTGAAGCAAAGTCAAAGTGGGTGAAATTATTCAATTAAAAATTATTTCTATACTAGCTACTTAGAAACTCATTGGAAAGAAGCACAGCAAATAAGTATTACCTAAGCTGGCCGAGAAGTAGTTTTAATGTATTAGAAAATGGCACATTTGCTCACCTCTGCTTTTCCACATTACATGAAGAAATAAAACAAAAATGAACATCTGAAAACAAGAACTGTGCTCATCTTATTAAATTTATAATTTTATCATACATCGCAGATTGCTTTCTTAATATGCATTTTAATGATCTCAGTTCTACTTTTGTTATTTTCTTTTCATTCCATCAGTGGTGAATAGTCATCTACAATATTTGCTACAGTCGATAAGTCTGCTTCTATAGCGTCTCCCTTAGTTACCTTCAGTGTAAATCTTCTGTAGGCAGGGAAATTTAATTACTACAATTTGGAGGAAAATTAACTAGGCTTATTAATACACCCTTAATGACAATGCAAAGGACTTTTTTTTATGATGGACTCTGTCACTTCTATCTGTATTGCTCAGGTATGTATTTTACTTAATTTGTTTTCTCTTTTTGTGTTCTGAAGATTTTACCCTACCAGATAAATTACCTCTAGAATAATAAGTTAGGAATTAGTTTATTTATGTAGGTAGAATTTATGTATAATTACATAAAACGTCACTAGTGATTTTACTGTCGTGGTTTCTGTCATTATCTATAACAATTCCAAATCCTTTTATCACTAATCATTAAAAGAGAGCTATTTGGAACAAATTTCAATGATAGCATTGACAAAACACTATAAGAAATAGCTTCCTATTTAGCGTTTGATTTCTTACATCTTATTTCATTCTCCTCAAGCGACTACCATTTTTCCCCATTCACAGTCTAATAGATGATGAAATGTTAATGAGTTATTTCCCAAGATTACAACAAACATTTTAATTTAAATTATCCATTTGAAGGTGATAAACAAATATTTTTGATATTTCTAACTACTGATGATGCTGTTTTATGGAATCAATTTGGTGTCAATAACATGTCTTCTGAATCCTGATAAAGTGGGCACTAATTTCAACATCTCAATTCCACTTGTTTAATCATTTTCACCTTTTATTTACCTAAAATCATGTTTTCATAACCCTGATTACAACCAGTCATAAGATGTGTTAATTATAAAAGAAGTATTTATTGAGCATTTTAACATAAATGTTAAATGTTATTCTTTTGTCACTACACATAAAATTTCATAAGCCCTCATAACAATTAAGCAAATTAGGTGTTATTACCCCCTTTTTATCTAAAAAATTAAAAAACTTTCTATATATCATACAGCTATGTGAGTCAGAGCTAGAAATTGCATCTAGTTCAGTCTGAATCTGGGCCCTGTGCTCTTTCCTTTATGCCATATTGCCTTTCTTTTTTTGGTGAAAAAAAGAAGCTTGTCTAAGAGAACATAATCTATATATTTTTAAACAGATGCATACATGCACCAAATAGCATATAAATGGAAATACTTATTATGCAAAAGAGACATAATAATTTTCTAACCTATATCACAAGGGCTTTGTAAAGTCAGCATATGTAATATGTTTTGTATTTTATAAATAACTATATACACAGGACTTAAAAACAATTTAAATGTCTTTAAATAAAGGCAAGTCTCAAAGTTATTTAGCAGGAAAAGGCAGAATAAACTGGTGGAAAAGAGCACAGACTCGTTATGTTTGTGTTTGTGTTTCGTAGTTAAAAATAAAGGGGAAAATCAGAGACTTACAAACTTTTATGACACGTAGATTGTTGGAATAAGATATAGTTGTATAACAAAGAAAGTTTACTAGATATCAAATAATGATTCCAAAGTGTCAAAAAGTTTTATTTTAATCTATGGGACACATTTATAGGATGAATTACATACATGGAATATCTTTTCATAGCACAGGTGTATTATGTAAATTCGGGTATACACAACTTCTTCCTAGTTCTCCAATACCTTATCATTTAACTGATGATACCACTTACAATTGAGAGTCATATATTTTGGTGATATCTCCAAACAAATAAACTCACAACCGTTAATTTCTTATATTCTTCCATACCTTCACTCCCCAAATCTTTCATTTTCCTTTTTATTAATTCTTCTGGGCATATCAGAATAATTTAAACTGCTGCTAACTCTGCTCAGTGTATCAGAATAAAGATAAAAATATTATAAAAGTTCTTGGAATTTTTCAAATCCTTTTATTCATTGTTAGGTAAAACATATTGAACAATATATGCAATAAAAATTTATATGCAATAAAAATTTATTATACAGCTACTAGTTGCTAAGAAGGGGGGACTTTATGACCCTTGGATAACATGGATATTTATACCACTACTCAAGGCACGATGGGGCTGTATATTATGGGGTTCAGGAGAGCAATGTACAACTTTGGATAGATTACATAACCAGTCAGAATTGAGGGAGAAAGATGGCTAAGGAGAGAAACTTCCAAGAGGAATTCAGGGAATCTGAGCAGGTGGCCGTCAAACAACGGTCAATGACAGCTGAGCAGGCAGTGTCTAGGAGGCGTCAGAGATTGGTTACATGCAGGCAGTTGAGTAAATTAGTAAACATACTGAGGACAGTGAGAGCCAGGTTTCTGAAGCTGAAGAAAGTGTAATAAACTTTGAAGTTTGGATTTGAATCAAAAGAATCGATAAACTAATGATCATCTATCTCGATTGTAAAATATATTTGTGTGTGTTTGTGTGTGTGTATACGTGTGTGCGCACGTGTGTGTATTTTTTCTTGGCTTTGTTTATTGAGAAAGTTTGAGAATAGCAACACTCTTGTAAAAATGAGCACACTTAGCACCAAGATCATCTCCATTTCTAAATTCTATTCTCCAAAGAAAAGGAACAAGCCTCCTTTAGAGAAATGACTAAGTCTAGGGGCAGATAGGCAAAGTACAAGATGAGCCTGTAACATGTTATTGTGGAAGCAACTAGGGAAACATGCAAAAACTGATGGAATACTGACAAAAAGGATGGAACTCAGCTTGAATGGGCCCACGCTTGCCAACATCTGACATAATTTGAGCATCAAACTAAACAATAATGATGATAAACTTTACCACAATAAATGTTTAGTGATACTTAGTAACCTATAAAATCATATTGATAAATAGATAATGGAATGGGTGAATAAGAGAAAGCTCTTTCTACAAATACTAATAAATATACAAAGAAAGAGATAATTATAAAAATCACCATTTGGTATCCGTCATAATTATACAATTTTAAGGCAACATTCTCCTATGAACTGCTAAGTGAATTTTCATCAGCTAATAGGTGAAATTAGAATATGGGGTGAGATATTTACATAGTACCAAAGTATCTCCATATACTTTTTATTACATATGTAAAAAGAGAAATTTTATAGTAAAGAAACAGCTACCACCTTATTTAATTAAAGTTAACATCAGTAGTAATGGAACACAATGAAATCCTAAAGCTCCAAAGGGGCATGAGAAGAATATACAGAATCTCTCCAGGATATTCCTGCCAAAAGTGTAAAGCCTGAATCTAATCCTGAGGAAACATCAGACAAACCCAAACTGAGGGTCATTCCACAGAATAACTGATCTGTAACCTTCAAAATAATAAGATCACTGAGACCCAGACAGGACTGAGGGACTGTTCCAAAGGTGAGTAAATAAGTAAATATATTGAGGATAGTGAGAAAGCCAAGCTCTCAAGTAGGGAAGGTATTTATAAATATGAAAATGAGGAAAGCTAGAATGAACCTTGAGCTTTTTATTGGAATGGGTGGTGTCAGTGTGAAGCCTTTTTTTTTTAATAGATTAAATGGATAAATAGTGAAATAGAAAGATGACAGATAAACAGACACAAGTACATACATGCATATATACCTATACACGTATTGAAAGAGTCAAAATAGACATGACAACTAAGTGCAATGCATGATCCTGGACATAATTGACATTTGGCAAAGTTTGAGTGGGGTATATGGATGGAGGGAATTTGGATTTTCTGAAAACTTATGATTCTTTCAAAATAAAAAGTTTTTTTTTTTAATTTTGAGAAATTTCGTACAGGATAAAACAACCAATATGTTGAATATTGTAATTTGAAATAGGCCAATATATCCATGTTAGTGTGTTTTAAAATACAGTTTTCTATTTTACTATGTAATTACATGTTCTAATTATACAACTAATTCCTGTAAGCATACTTATATAATTAAATGATATAATTAGAGAGTAATTACATAATTATTGTAATGACATAATTATAGTAACTACTTAATTGCAAAACACTCAATGCACAAGTAAAATAACCAAATTAATCACTTTAATAAAATATCTCCAAAAAAGCCATTTTGAATTTTAAATAAAAATTTTATTTACAGTATATTTTAAAACTGTAATATATATACACATTTTAAATGTATTCAGTTTTTCATCTTTATTCACCATTTAAAAAATACAGATCTATTCAAGAAAAATATTGTACATGATTATTATTTAATGTTTAAAGTGAATTGACTTCCTAAAATTTACTAAACTATCCAGTCCATTATTTTCTAACATTTATTTCTAAATATTTGAGTGGAAGCATGGAAAATGTTTTTTGAGAGGAAACAATTTCTTTGATTTTTTTCCTGTTGGTTCTTAAAAAAAAATTCTCCATGTAATTAGAGATTCATAAATATTGTTTTTACTAATCTCAGGGCAAAAAGGAAATCCATAGTATGTATGCAAAAGTGGATTCAAACTCTCACATTAGATAATTAATTATATAAATCACCAAGATGAATGTTCCCAGAAGACTCCTGGACATACCTTCCTTCACTAATCTTTCATTTAGATGAACAACTGAATGTATGTGTGACCATCCAAGAATGTGGTTCCTACTTTATTTCTGTTAATTGCTTATCTTGTTCAGTCTGTCAGTGCCTCCCTTTTCATAGCCCTTTCTTAAAAGTGTTTTGCAGAGGTACCTTTAGGCCAGCAAGTGCTAGGTATATCCACAAAAATCCCGACTTCCTTTAGATTACTTTGTCATCAAGTTTGTGCCTTTCTCCCAACCTTATTACAGACATGATTTGTTCCCTCTAGTATTTGTTTGTCTTATTTTTAGAAAAATAACTATTTGTGTTTGTCATTTCATTTGATGTGAAATTAGGACATTTGGTCATGGATATTTGCATTATACATTCTTTTATTTCTGATTCCTGAAAGCCTTTGGTGGGTGGAGCAATCTTAAACTTTTATCTGTGAGAGAAATCGTTTGATAAAAAGAAACAAAAACGGAATAACTCTGGTATTTCTGAAATCAGAGTACATAGATAATTTCCCTTTTTCAATATTTGCATTTTGGGCTAAAAAAAATCCTGGCACCCACACATGTCTCTACTGTACTGAGAGTGTTTTAGCCCCATGAATGAGAGAGTAGTAGATCTAATTTCAATTTCTGAAAGAACATTTTTTCCACATAACTCTGTGATATTGGGGCTATTTTAATTTTCTCCTAAATGTTATAATTAAAATTATAATTCATTGTACTATTTGCCTGAGTAGCTGAATTCTTTTAGATGGAATTTACATAACATAAAATTAATCATTTCAAAGTGAACAATTTGGTGGTATCTCTATTTCTAAAACAGTTTCATCACCCCAAAAGAAAACCCAGTACCCATCATGGCTGCTGAGAAATATTTCCAGTCCACCTAATTTCTACTGTGCTACCAGCATTTATTCCTCAAGCTGGAATAACTGGGGGTCAGTTTCCTTGGGACTTAAGAAGTGTGTCTTTGCCCTCCATTACTAAATTCTTCCACAGGCTGTAGACCTCTGAACCCTACTTTGTCTTGACTGGCTTAGTCATACACCCTCAAACTCAGCCCCTGGGTTACAATTCCCTGCCCCGTGATGGTCCTGTTGATTCTAAATTCCCTCTCCACACAAATAAGGACCTCCCCTGGGTTTCCAGAATTATAAACACATTATTCTTAGGAAAGATCATGGAGAGGACAAGACTGCTGGCTGACCTGTGAACAGGACCTTGGCAATCAGAGGGGCCTCACCCCCTTCTCTGTGCTTGAAATGTGCATCCCTCCCTTGTTTTCCCCATGCCAGACACATCCTTGAGATACTAATATGTTGAGACCATCTGGACTATTCATGTTACTGAGCCCGATTAAGGATTATATAAACTTTTAAGATTCTAGCAGGTGGGTATGGAGATCTACTCAGGGCTATCCAACACAAACCCTGTACGTAAGTTCCTGTGCTTATTAAACCTGCCACCTACCAATCTGGAGCGGTGCCTCTTTCTTCAGTCTCTCCCTGCCCTCTGAGTGGGTGGTGGGGTTATTGGTTGGCTTCAGATTACAACCAGGAAGCCCCAGAGGAGGTTGCAAGCCAACAATTGTATGATCTTCAGCTATGTCATTGGCTCGTATTCACAGAGCAATGTTAAAACAAACAAAACAAAACAGAAAAAGTGGTGTTAGGGTGAGAATAAAGCCCTTGTCTCGTTCCTGATTTTAATGGGAGTATATCTAGCCTTCTTATTAAGCATGATGTGGGCTTTTGGTTTATATTGTTTGCCACGTTAAGAAACTGCCCACTTCAGGGAGTGACCGTGACGAAATTAACGCAGTGCCTGTGGGGCCTGGCGCTCCTGGGCTCCACCTGGGTGGCCCTGACCACAGGAGCCCTGGGGCTGCAGCTGCCCTCATCTTGCCAGGAGGTCCTGTGGCCACTGCCTGCTTACTTGCTGGTGTCTGCCAGCTGCTATGCCCTGGGCTCTGTGGGCTATTGCGTGGCCACTTTTCACGACTGCGAGGACACCGCCCACGAGCTGCAGAGCCAGATACAGGAGGCCAGAACCGACTTGGCCTGAAGGGGGATGGACTTCTGACACCCTAACCCCAGTCTCGCCCGGATAGCCTGTTCTCTCATCCTCCGTTAAAGCGCCAGTTTATTTTCCAAAAAAAAAAAGAAAAAGAAAGGAAGAAACTGCCCACTTATTTCTAATATGCTTAAGAGAGGAAACAGCTGGAAAATAGAAAGGTTAGAAATGGGAGATGACCCAGACTTCCCTAGAATATAATTTTCCTATACTATGAGGTGTTAGTAAAACTTCCTATCTTTTGTGGGAATAAGTCCTCTTTTCGCGCTGCTTCCATCGGTTCCCGCTGCTCTATTGTAAGAGGTCAACATGCATGAACTCCACTTAGAGCCTCCCAATCTATTTTCTTCTGTGCTATAAACCACAGAAATTCCTTCAGGGCTCTAGGAAACTATTGTATGATGTTGTTATATCCTATTTCTGTTGACTTTTACATCATGTGTAAACCCAGTTACCTGGAAACAGATCTAATAAGTTAGGTGATTTTTCCTACATTGTGATCCTCAAATAACTCATTTGAATTCAAAATGCAGATTCAGATCATTGCAGATCCCTGGCCTTACCTCAAACCTACTAAATCACCATATCCATGTATGGCCACAAGGAATCCGCCTCTAAAAATAAATTCCACATTACTCTTGAGTACAAGACAGGTTGAAAGCATTTTTTCAGATGGGATGTTTTTATAATAGAAGTCTTGTCTAATAAAGCCCATCTATGTGTATTTGCCAAAATTATTCAATGAAAGAAATTGTTCTGAAAATTCTAGAATCCTCTTGCCCATACAAAGACCATCACTTTCTCCATCATGATCTTCAAAAACAACAAAATTACCATGCAAGGTGAAAATGATATAATAGAAATATTGAGTGTGCTCTTAACCCTACTGTAAATATTAAGTAACCATAGGGCTGGGATTGTGTAGCAGTTTTCTGGGTTTCTAGTATATCAGGTACACTTGACCTTAGAACAGCATGGGCGGCAGGACTGCCAACTCTCCTTGCAGTAGAAAATCTACTTGTAACTAATAGTTGGTCTTTCTTATATTTGGTTCCTCAGTATCTGCAGTTTCTCTTTATCCTCGGATTCAACCAACCTCGGATTGCGTAGTTCCATAGTATTTACTATTGAAAAAAATCCATATATAAGTGGACCCTTGGGGTTCAAACCTTCTTGTTCAAGGGTCAACTATGTATTGTTGAATGGATACATAATCTATTGTTTTAATAATATTGTGCCCATTTTTATAAGCTCCAAAGAAAATATTCTAGTTGACATTTTTATTCCATGCCATAGAATTGTTTAGTATCTAGAAAAGAAATGATAAAACCTGCCAAACTGCATCTTGACAATAAATTTTAGAACAAAATAAGCAATCATGTCAATGAGGCTTTTAATAACTGCTCATGATACAACAGTGTTTTAAATGATAATGAAGTAAGCACTTCATTTACATTTAACTAGGCATGGATTGTATACTTAATTAAACCAGCACAGTGAGGGACACATCATCATGTGTTAAAAATACACAGTTCTTAATTGGAATTTTTATACAGGCTTTAAAAAGGGGAACGAAGATTGCATTTTAATTTTAAATTGTTTTGTCAAGGCATGTGTTCTAATAGTTCAGTGTTAGAAAGTTAGAAAGTGTTGTCTTTCAATCAGGGTTGGACAAACACTTTCAGTCAGGGTTGGACAAACCACCACCATATCCAGGCCACAACCTGTTTTTGTAAATAAAGTTTTATTGGAACACTTCCACACCCATCTCTTTGCTCAGTCTGTGGCTGCTTTTACACTCTAAGGCCAGAGTTGAGTAGTTGTGACAGAGATTATATGCACTGGAAAGCCTAAAGTAATTACAACCTGGTCTTTTATAGGAAAATTTTGCTGACTCCTGCTTTAGATGAATTCAGACTCCATTCTGTGATATACTGTATGTTCTTGAATAGTTTATTAACTTCTATTAGTTTCATTTTTCTAATGAACAAAATGGGAATTAAATGACCTAATGTTTATAAAGTTCCTGGTGCATATTAGGCATTCAAATTATTCTTAAGGGAGTATTTGCTTATACATTCTCCGTGGATTTTTTTTTCTGCTTATTTGGCACTATTCAGATTTTGCCTCATCGATTACTAAATATTATGTAATTATGCCACTTATTCTATAAGTACATTTTTTAAAAAACCTATTGATAGCAGGTGCTGAGTTAGAGCCTGAGGATACAACTATAAACAAAAAAAATGTGTTTCCTGTCTTAATGGAACTTAGCCTAATAGAAGATATGGACAATTTGAATAAGCAACTCCATGACAGCCTGTTAACTGCATAATTGAGAACAGAAAGACACAATAGATGCACCTAATGGTTTTGACACAGTATTAGTTTTCTAAGACTATTGTAACAAAGTACCACAGACTGGGTAGCTTAAACAATAAAAATTTAGGGGATTTCCTGGTGGTCCAGTAGTTAGGACTCGGTGCTTTCACTGCCGTGGCCCGGGTTCAACCCCTGGTTGGGGAACTAATATCCCTCAAGCTGTGCAATGTGGCATAAATAAATAAATAAATAAATAAAACAATAAAAATTTATTTTCTCAGAGTTCTGGAGGATAGAAGTTCAAGATCAAGGTGTCAGCAGCATTGGTTCCTTCTGAGGGCTGCGGAGGAAGGATATGTCCAGGCCTCTCTTCCTGGATTAAAGATGGCCATCTCTT
This sequence comes from Hippopotamus amphibius kiboko, assembly GCF_030028045.1. Classification (NCBI taxonomy): domain Eukaryota; kingdom Metazoa; phylum Chordata; class Mammalia; order Artiodactyla; family Hippopotamidae; genus Hippopotamus; species Hippopotamus amphibius. The sequence continues at coordinate 100,333,197 of NC_080196.1, forward strand.
CTCTATGTCTTCTAATCATCTTTCCTCTGTACACGTCTTTGTTCAAATCGCCTCTCCTTATAAGGACATCAGTCATATTAGACTAGGCTCTACCCTGATTACTTCATTTGAACTTCAGTGAGAAAGACTGTGAATGCAGAGCTCTAGAGACCCTATCTTCAAATTTGGTAATATTCTGAGGTACAAGGGGTTAGAACTTCAACATATGAATTTTTGACAGCTCAAGTTTTTAGGTTTTCTGTATTCTTACTGATTTTATGGCTATATATTCTGTCAATTTCTGAGAGATGGGTGTTGAAATCTTCAATTATTATTGTATATTAGTCTATTTCTCTTTTCAGTTCTATCAGTTTTTGCTTCACAGTCATTTGCAAATAGGACTGAAAGCCAAGTATCACTACTCCAGAGATCTTTAGTGAATGTAGCCTATCTACGTTTATGAAGTATTCTCAAAAACAATCTCAATAAAAGCCACTATTCAGATACCATGCATTTCCTTGGTAGGTACTGATAGATTCATAAGATGCTAGGTGAAACTCCAAATTCTGTTTTCCAACTGGCATATGGTATAAAGTTTTTAATGAATCTTCAGTTAATATGGACACATACTTGGCTGTGAATCTAATACAGTCAGTCTTTGTGTTGTCCTGTTTCCTCTGACTTTTGTCCATTTGTATTCCTGAACTGAACATCAAGAGAACGATAAAGTGAGTATTTTTTTCTGTTTTGTTTCTTTTATAGTTAACTCACCCTATTTTTAATAGCAAATAATTACATCACTTGGCCCCTAAAGAGCCCAGCTAAGTCTAATATCCTGACATTTGACCTGAAAGATATGTCCCAATATCACATGAACAACATGTGAAATGACATGTGAATAACATGAAAGCCCCTCTCTTATGCTTTGAAAGCTTCAGTTGTAACTTAATGACCTTTATGAAAATAGGATATATATTGCAAAATATCAAATTACCAAGTTTCTTTTGATTATGTTTACTTTCACTTTCCTAAGGTTATTTAGTATCTTAAATAGTTATTGCCACTCCCTTTTCCCCTAAAATGAGTCTTTATCAATTTTTATAATATTAAAAGAAATTAAGTGTTGGAGAATATTTTAAAGTGCTAGACAGTGAGAGAGTCAAACAATATATTTGTACCTTTGTTTAGGGACATGATGATACAGTGTCACTCATGTTCATTTAAACATTCCAAGTGCACATAAACATTAACACACATGGCATCTTAAAATATTTTGGCTTTTATCATGTCAGATTATTTTATTTATCTCAGATCGTGAATATACATGAAAATCGTAGCTTTTTAAATTTAAGTTAATTTGACACAAAAACAACTTTACAAATGTTTTGTGAATTTCCTTATTCCATTACACATTTATAAAGAGTATAATTGAATAGACTAGCAGATGGTGAAAAAACATTACGTAGCTATCATGTTGCATAATTCTATTGAATTTAAATTCATTAAAACATAAGCCATTTTAACAGTAGTGTCAGTATACTGAATTCTAAACATCTACATTATGCTGTTTTATAGAGACGTCATGTCATTTTTTAATTAAAATGTCAAAGATTGCAATCTATAAATGTAAACGGTTTGCAAAGCAGAAACATGACAAAGGGAAATATGTATCATTGTCCACTGAAAACACTGATATTTCCCATATTTTAATGCAGTGGAGCTAGTGATTTATAATGGTGAGTAGAGACGCATGAAAGTACACATATGAGAAAAAATATTCATGTGAAACTGGGAATTGCTTTTCTCATGGAATTGAATGACACGATTTTTTTTTAAAGACTGTATTTTAAAAGTTATTTGGTTTTTTAAAAGATAGATGGTATAATTATTTGCTATTAACATGCCATATAATTGAGTCTTTAATAAAAGAAACAAAATAAACTTTATAATAGCCACAGCTTTTTAGTTACTTTTGAAAAATCAGATATACAGTATATTGTCATGTCTTCTAGTGGTATTTACTTAATATCTTCGTCACATTTGAAAAAATGCATAAATTGAAAAGGACCTTACTAAACTGGTAACCATATCTTTAAACTGATGGCCATCCTGTTGGGATATCTCCTTTTGACCAGTCTTCTTGACATCAAGAAGCTCTCAGGACTACTAGACAGTGAGTTCTGCCCACGACCTAACTTATGCTTGGAGGCATTTTCTTTATAGTCACCCAACAAAAATATGGTAAGTCATCAAATTTAACTTCTATTTTAAGCAAAAATATCCAATAATATTCCAGAAAAATGTGTTTCCTGACTCTTAGGATAAACAGAAAACAAAAATAATTAATCCTGGCTTATTTAAAATTCTTGATGGTATTTGCTAGAAGCCAGAAAGTGGAAATCAGAGGGATTCTGGGCAGCATATAAGAATAGCAGGAAAGGACTAATATTGAGTAGGTACTGTGGTCAGAAGCATGTATTATTTACGTGCTATTATAACACCCTTATTTACGTGCAGCGCTTTCATTCTTTTTTTTTTTCTAGATAGAGGAGGAGACCAAAGTTTGAGGAAGTGAAATAAATGATTTGCTATTACACAGAAACTGGGAAAACTGGGACTTGAATATCATTCTAATCACAGCATTGTCTCATGGAAGCAAAACAAAACTATCATGTGAAAAAATTTCTGAAGACCACCATTTACCATGAACATCCATTTCAAGGACACCAGAGTTTGTTAACCATAGATTACTCTTCCCAAACACTGTACTTTCCATCCAATCCTAATGCCAGCTGGCGATGACCATACTCTTCCCTTGGAGCTTTCCTGTGGAGCTTTGGAGCCATGTATGGATTCATTTGTGTTGCACAGTTGAAGTGCTTCCTGTCTAAGACCTCGTAGTGTGTGTTAATGGTGAAAAATGAAGATGAGTGACCTAATTAGGGAAGGATGCCTCTAAAATCTATGTTTTTAGTTTTTCAACTTTAAATGCTTAATCTGTATTCTTGGGTATCAATTTCTAGTTTGTTTTTAGTTAAAATGTCCTTTTTAAAATACTGATCTACATTTCAAATTGAAAGTCATCTACATATAAAACACACATGCATTTTAGTTAAGAAGTATTGACATTTCATAATTACTAAATTAGCATAATCTACTTACCTTCTAAAAAAATAATGCCATGGATATCATGGTGAAAGTGCTACAAGATCACATAAATGCTAGAGACAGAGCATACTGGAATGCGTCTTTTGTAAACAAATTTGGTAAAACCAAATCCAAGCATGCTTGCATCCAAGGACACGTAACCTTACGTGTGACAACAAATGCAAAGCAACTAAGAATCTGCACACATTATGTGGGTGTCTTAGTCAATTCAAGCTGCTATAATAGAATACCATAGACGGGGTGAAGTAAACAACAAACATATATAGCTCTCAGTTCTGGAGGCCGGAAGTCCAAGATCAAGGTGCTAGAAGTTCTGGGACCTCTTCTTGGTTTGTAGACCTCCATTTTCTTATCAGGGCACTAATCCTATTATGGAGGTGCCATCCTAATTATGGTCTTCTAAACCTAATTATCTTCCAACCCCCCTGCCCCCCACCCCCACCCCAAATACCATCATATTGGGGATTAGGGCTTTAACATATGCATCTTGAGGGGATGCAAACATCGGTCCATAACAGTTAGCTATTGCCACACTATCTAAAATAATCAGTCCTTTATCATTATATATTTAAGGACTATTTTTAAATTCTGGCAAAGTATACCATGTAGGAGGGTGAGTCAAAAGTTATCTGCACTCCAGTTATGTTAAAACTTCTATAAGTTCTACAGCCAGAGTGCAGATAATTTTTGACTCACGCTCATATACAAATTTGAAGAACTGTCATGCTGTCAACAAATACAATCATTAAAAAGATCTTAGAATATTATCAGTAAATGATAATTTAGAAAAAAATGAAATTTTATGAACTCTGGCTAAGACTATACATAAACTATGTGTGGATATGGGCAAGAATTTAAAAAGTGGGAAAAAAATAAACTTCTGAGTTGAAATTATAAGTAATATTTTTCTTCTTAAAAATTATTTATTATTTTTGCTTCTTAAATTTTAATGTGCTGATGAATCACTTGGGGATCTTGTGGAAATGTAAATTCTGACTCAGCAGACTTGGGTAGGGTATGAGATTCTGCATTTTACAAGCTCCCAAGTAGTGTCTGTGCTGATCTGAGGATCACATTTTCTGTAGCAAAGTTCTGTACTAGTCAGTTAGGTAGAAACTGGGAGTAAAAAGGGATGTAATTATTTATTACCCCAGAAAGATTCCACTCTGTCTTCTCCTTGAGGAAAAATGGTTCTTCTGGCCACAATCTTGGGAGAAAAATCATTGGAAAGTGAGGTGACCTCTCCTCAATGATGACTAAAATATTCTATCAAGAATTTTGCCTATCTTGTTCTGTGTCGTATCCCAAGGCCTAGAAAAAGTTTTGGTGGTGATAGGTACTCAGAAGTAGTTGTCCAAGCAATGAATAAAGAAAAGTCATTTATTTTCTTTGAATCCTAAACTTCTTTGTGGCACCATAGTCTGTGGCAGCCATTCCTCCATCTCTTTTGGCTACAGTTACTAACAGACTCTATTTTCTTTTCTTTTTTAAGTAAGGACAATCCTCACGATAGTCTTAAAACCCCTTTCCTGATTTTTGCTTTTGTTATAAACCTTGCAAATGACACTAGCTTTGAAAGTGACTTTTACCTAATTGATACACAGTGTTTTTAAAAGGGGACAGGGGACCTCCCAGATCCCCTCTGTTCTAATGTTATCTGATGACAGGAACCTTGAGCTATTGTTGTTTTCTCCTGTATTCCCAGCACATACAGTATTTTTTGCCCTAGTTAGCATTCAGTAAATATTTTTGGAATGAATGGGTGAATGAATTAATAACCATACTTTAACTTATTAATATTTTGTTCATGATGGATTTTTGCATGAATTTTGATTTTTAAAAATATGTAAAAATTATGTATCTTGACTGCTGAGGGATTTTTTTTGTGGGAGGAGAGGTTATCTCTTAGATGTTGTACCAGAGGCAAGGGCCCTTCACCCATTTCTGGGTCTGCATGTGCAGTATCTGCAAATGAAATGTTTAATTATGTTTTAAAAAATATTTTTGCATCAATAATTCAAAATAAAATATTTTATGGAATAAATATTTAGTTTCCTAAGGTGTTTAATATGAATTGAAATTTCAATTTGTCAGTTTAAACATGAAACAATATCTATCTTATTACAATGGAACAAATAAGAAAAATTTGAAGGTGGGAATAATAATTAAATAATGCTTTTCTGCACGTGAAGGTCAAATGATGCCATTTTATTTGAATAGAGAAGCATGGTAGATTCAGAAGTACCTCTGCGCAGACAGTCAGTATCCCGTATGTATCCTGTTTGGATGGCAAGGGGATATATTGCCCAGTTTCTATTGTGCATGTGAACTTTCAGGAGTATGTCAATAACCATTCTGCATGGTGGTAAAACAAAGAATGGTTATTTCCACTGTGGTTTTCATGAAAAAATCTTGGGAGAAGGCTGCTTAAATTTACGTGGTAAATCCAAAGGCGCAAACTAAACATTTAGGTCTGGGACCTTCTGTATCCCTTGAGCTGCCTTAGTAATTGTGTCTTCTCTCAATTTTTCTCATTCCTCTTATATTCTCTTATCCATGCAACTGTGGTCACAGGAACACACAAGATGAAAAATTAACAAAATCTCAAACCATTCAATAACACTAAGAGCACTTTCTATCCCAACAGCTACTTCCTGCACCCTCTAGGCTGGTTTTTTCCTCAAATTATCCACATTGGTAGACAGTTTATGTTACTTATGGGCTGGAGAATGTGCACAAGGATGCATGGGTTGCAAATCCCAAATTCTGCTATGGTTAGTAAAGTTTTGCAATATTGAGGACTCAAAGAATAACTTTAATAATTGCATAAAGCTTCTAACACTACAAATCAGACAAAAATTAACTCAGCAAGTGGACACCATATCTAATCCCAGTTTACTGATATAAATATATGTTAAAGGCATAGGCAAGTGTACATACTCTTCCAGTGCTGGCATGGAAGCTTTCATGGAAAATTTTGTCATAATGTAAAATCAAGAAAATGATTCCTAGATTGTCAGCTATACATTATTCAGTATCAGTTACCACGTTCCACACTATGCGTTCTAATGCCATTTTGCACACATTCACGTGTGATGAGACACATGACCTATGACTGCACATCATGCCATTTAAAGTCAGCTTCCAGGGGATATATGTGTAGGTGCAGCTGATTCACTTTGGTGTACCTCAAAGACTGGTACAAGAGTGTAAAGTAAATATATTCCAATAAAGAGTTAAAAAAAAAATAAAGTCAGCTTCCATCACACACTTCATATGCTGAGAGTAAATGATGATATTAATTCAGAATCAGGCTGAAGATAAGACATCAAATCAGATTTGGGTGTCCATGAAATTTCATGTACACAGGTCCCGTACATGAAATTTCCTGATGACTTCCTTTACATGCATTCATACTGGCCCAAACACTTGGAGGGGAGATCTCAGTAACTTAGGGGCCTCCTTGAAAGAAATACACACACACACCACACACACACACAAATGTGTTGGTGCCTGGAACCTCTATATGTATAATCAATTCTCGTTATCTATGGTCGTTATGTTCCATAAAGTCACTGTGAAAAACAAGTTAGGGAATACAGAACCGTTGTTCCTGGCCAAAACAATTGTGAACCTCTGATTCTAGAGGATCAATACATAGCCTTGTTTTATTGGGGTTTCTGTTTAAAGACACCTTATTTAATGTATATTGTTGATTCACTAACATTGAACTCATGACCAACAACACTACAACTCATGACTGGATGAAGCTTATCTAACACGTATTTTTTCCATAAGGCACATCACAGCCTTCTCCAGCTTAGGGACACTAGACAGCACTTCAGCATTATGCTTGGGGATTATTTTAAATAGCAAAATTGCCAACAAAAAGCACAAAACTGAGGGAAACATAGCACTTACTACATCATGAACAAGACACTTGTTTATAGTGTTAGAACTGAAACAAGAAGGCAGAGAGCTGCCTTGTTTGACTTCAGCTGGGAACATACACGCCAAGAGACTCTAGATTTTTTGCTGATTTGCACATGTCCGTGAAGATTGCAAAAGCATCGTGTGTATTAAATTGGGCGTTGTGAATAAATTTTATCGAGTAGGCACATTTGCAGATATGGAATCTACAAATAATGAGGATTGACTGTGTATATTTACATCCTTGTCCTACTTTTAGTGTCTATTGATATTGATGTATTCTCCTTGGAGACTACCACTGATAGTCCTTAAGGGACAACTACTCCCATGGTAAGTCTCCAAAATCAATGCGGGAAACTCATCCCATCAGGAGAAGCTACCATAATAGTACACCCAATACTGATAGTAAACACATATGTTTGCAGGAACATAATTGTGTAAATTGATCTGAAGGACCCCTAAACATGATCTCATTATTTTTCAAAAATAGGAAAGGAGAAGGGCAAAATCACATGGTCAGTTGCCAGCAATGTGCCGACCAGAACGCAGCTCTCCCTTCTCCCAGGGCATTTTTTTTTTCTCACAAAATCACTTGAGATTCCAAAGCTATGTTCTTCTGAGCCACTGGGATTTTCATGCCAACAGCCTGCTGCTCAGCAACACAGACATATTCCCTCAGTGTTGTGAATGGATGTTTGGGCCATTTAAAAATCTGTACTAGCAATAACAATGAGATGGAAATACTTCTCTAATCTGGCATCTGTAAGCAAGTAAATAACTTGCTTATAAAGGTGGTTGAGAGTGAGTTTCTTTTTGGCATTTTTTTTAGCTCTGTATTAGCAAATAATTTGCAAATGCAGAGATTATATTTTGTATATCCACCATGTTGATAAATTAAATATAATCATTTTTTACACAGCAGAATAGTGTGAGCATATCAGAGCAAGTGAACACAGCTTTTAGGACCTTACCTTTGGTTTCCCTTGGCACCCCGAAGACCAGATTCTTTGTGACTTGCATCAGAGCTATTTGGAGTAACATTGGTTTTGATCAGAGTATAAACAACCAAGATTAATTGACCATATGTATCAGGGACAATAATAAATTATGAACCACCACGTCAATTCAGACAAACAACCTTCTCCAGACTTATCTTGGCCTTCACTGTAATGAGAAATTAAACCATTTATTTTTCCTATCTTCCCTACTATAATGAAAATAATCCAGTATTTCATAAACCCTTACCAAAATTGGAGTCACTGATTTCATCAGTCCAAAAGAATATTGCAAATTGTAACCTGCTGCATCACTCCAAGTGGTATCCTTTGGTGTTCGAAGGAAATATCAGTAGGAAAAACTGACCTGCCCTAGAGCCGTTCCCACATCTCACAAGGTCTTGATGCCAGCAGCCCAAATGAAAACAATGTGGAATCTGTTGTTCTGATTTCCCCGCTTCCCTGAGGACAAAATATTTGTGTCTCTTAAAACAGCCATGTCTCCAATTACACATCAACAGGAAAATTTGAAATTTCACATCCCAAGATACCACAACTCAATCAATAACCCTTCACCTCTGAAATCCAGAGCATTTTTATGGCATCCCCTAAAGTATCAAGCAATTATTCTGCCTCCCTTTAAAAAAGGCCCTATTTCATTTATTCATGTGGCTTCTTCCTAAACAGAGAGTAAAAGTCATGAGCACCCAACAGGAAAAGGTTTCAGAAAGCTCCAAAATTAGTGCCAGTTTCCGCTTCTTATAATTAATCCAAGATCCCTAGTCAGTCTAAATAGCTTAGATTAAATTGTTAGCATTTCCTCATTATACAGATTTAAAAGCAGCAACAACAACTTGATGTCCAGCTAACTAAGCTGTTGGACCAATGTCACACAACACCAAAGTCAGTACTAAGCCGTAATTCCTAATCCCCAGTGCTGTGTTCTTTCTAATCCTTTTACACAGAAGAAATTGTTTTATTCTAATTTTAATTAAAAGTCTAATCTCTTTGTAACCAAAATATAGGTAGAAAACAAGCATCTACTTGACCATCCAGCAACTGAGGCAGGAATTTCTCATCCTGAATATTTGATGGGAGAACTTAAGCAATTCTTGTGAAGAATTTCAGAAAATTCTGCAAAAATCTCAAATCTCAAAGGCTTATACATGCAAATGTAAACATGGTTGAAGGAATACTATAATGGGATATAGATGTATATTATAACCTAGTAAATGGAATTTTCAAGACTAGACCCTAAATCCAGAGTCATAATTAGTCCCTAACAGGTCACAGTGGGAATTAGAAATAGACCTCTCCCTCAGGTAAACTCAGCCCATCAAGTCTTCTAATTTAGGGTATAAAGCATGGCTGGATTTAGCACCATCTGACTCCTTGACTGGGTGCTCTTACATAGGACACTGTCTACATGATACACGCAGTAGCCCTACCTAAGTGAATGACTCCCAGCCCTCCAAAGTTTACTTGCTACAAAGTATATTTACCAGAGGAAAACATATAGGTGGAATTAGAACACACTGTTCAGATTTCCTATGCTATTTTTAGGATTTGAATATGTTTTTAATTTCTCTATTTGTGTGTTATAAAGCTTTTGTAAGAGGTTTGAATCAGCTCTTATTTTATATATTTAAATAGGCCTGTTGGTATATCATAAAACATACCATCTTGAATTCTAGATACTATGAACCACAAATGTTTTAACATGCTTTCCAGCTCCTGGACCCATTCAAGCTTTAGTACAAAACCATGTGAAAGTGAACATTCAGAAACAAACTATGGGCAGAAAACAAGTTAATACACATTTGTTGGGTTGGTTAGAATCTAAAATCATAGTAAAATTCTAATATACCTGAAGTTAGTCATTTGCCTTTAATAAGGCAATCAAAATTCAAGATTATATATAAATACCATTCGGATTTCCTTTATTTCTCTTTATTACGACTGGAAATGAATTGTAAGAGAATTTATCTTTAATGCCCCAGTATTGCTTAGTATCATTTTGTAGATAATCTTCCAAAATGTTATGATCATCCATCCATTTAGTATCAAAAATATGTAAATGACATTCACTCCAGCAACTAAAAATGAACTTATCACACACTTAAAACTGTAATCTCCTGGAAAGCAAAGAATTTGTATCTCTTGGATTCTAGAAAAGTGAAATAGCAGTTTTATGTAGAATTGATTCTATGGCTACAGACAATGCAGACATGACTTGAGGGAGAAGTGTTTAATATTCTACAACAAAATGTTCAGACATATCATTTTTTTCAGTTTCCTCTTTTATTTACAACAATGGGATTGTCCATCAACCAGTGATAAAATGTTATCGCTACCTTTCAATTTACCTGTAAAGTGAATCACAGCTGAGAGTGTGAGTATGACTTAAATAAATTGATACTTGGCTCTTGGGGGATGAGGAATGGCATGCTAAATAATAATATTCCTGCAGGCGATCCTTTGCCACAAGTATGCACTTTGTCATTTCAATGGTTATTTGATTTGAGAGAAGAGAATAAAGAAATCTCTGGATTCTAATTTAAGACATTTAACAGAGAAGTTCAGAGTGATGGTTAAAGCAACAGAGCTTCCCGAAGCTTTTTGATTTAGAACTGCTACCAAATCTTCATCTGAATTGAAAATTGCTTTCTTCATAACTGGTAAAAGAAATTGGGGAAGATTAATACAGAGGTTCTAGGTAGAATAAGGTGTGCTTTCATTCCAGAGACAAGACTATGTCTATATGTTGAAATAGCACATAAAAAGTAATGATGAGCAAGACAAAATGGAAGAAAGACATTTCACTTTCTCTCTCCTGCCACTCACAACAAAAAGCCCTAAACAAAAATACACAAATGACCTACCAGCAGAATCTGAAAGATGGAGAAAACAAGGCAAATAGGCCAGTGAACTCAGGACTTAAGTAGCAATCCACTGATGACTCCTTGGGGTTTTTAGTTGCCTCATATATATCCCAGCCAAGTGCTAGAGAAGCTTGCAGCCTGGAAATGCCTACTAACACAGACATACAAAGGCCTCCAGAAAAGCACTCTTTATCTAAACAAAGGACCAGGAAAAGGGGTCCAGTAGGCTACTTCCTTCCATTCTTTCTGTTCTTGAGACAAACACCATGGAAAAAGTGGTGTCCCTCTCCCACCCCAACAGGCACTGAATTAACAGAACTCTTTTCTATCTTCTCCCCTCCCCTTTCCAGTTATCAGGCAGCAGCCCTCCTGGTAGAACCTCTGACTTCTGGTCCCTCTGACCTATCAAGGTGGTTGCCACTTGCTCACAGAGCCTGTGGATGGAATTCTCACCTTCATCCCCTGCAGTAAGAAGGAGGCTCCCCTCTCCCGTGGAATCTGTGAGCAGAAGTCTGACCACCTCAGTCCCCAGTCAGTTCTAAGAAGACTGTGGGGTAGAGTCCTGTCTTAGTAATACACAAGTGAAGCAGAGGTTCTATAAACTAAATTGACATTTGAACCACAGCCCACACAAATGAATCAATACCTCTGAACCTAACAGGTTGACTCCCTGCTTAAATAGAAGATTTAAATAGGAGTCAGAGTCATAGTAACACAATAGTCAAACTGTCAGGATATAGTCCAAAAGTACTCATCACACGGAAAGTCAGGAAAATCTCACTTCATTGGAGCAACTACAATCAGCAGATGCCAGCACTGAGATCACATGGATGTTGAAATTGTCACATAAATATTTTAAAGCAGATTTCCTAAAAAATGCTCCAATCAGCAACTATGAATATTCTTAAAACACAAATGAAAAATTAGAAAAGCACAGCAAAGAGGTGGAAGATATAAAGAACTAAATCCTAGAAGTTTAGAACTGAAAATACAATAAGAACAAAGAAACTTAGTAGCAGAATGATTGTGACAGGAATGAAAGAGTGAACTTGAAGATGGGAAAATAAAAATGATCCAATCTGAAAAACAGAGAGAAAACAGAATTATAAAAAGTGTAACTGATAAAATGTAAAATAAATCACAATATCCTATCACATATGCATTAGATTGGCAAAATATAAGAAGCATCACTGTGTTGGTGTACAGAGTAATAAGGTCTCTAACACACTGCTGATGGAAGGTGAGTAAGGAAGTGTAAGCGCTTTGGAAAGCACTTTGGCAATATGCATCTGGTGGTGACATCATGTATAGACACCTAGTATGCAGCATTTCTAAGACTCACATTCTACAGAAATTCTACCACATGTGCCCAGAGAAGTATATTAAGTTGTTGATTGGAGGACTGTTTATAAAAATGAAAAAAAGTGTTGTTTATTAATTGAAAAGATGTATTTTAAACCATTCAAACTTTTCTTGAATACAGAGAAACTAAAACGAATTGGTTACATTTCCATACACCAACATTTAATTTAAGGCTAAGTAAAAAAACGCAAAATAAGTAACATTTCAGAGTATGAAATGTTTGTTGCTATTTACTATTAATGTAAAAAAATTTTAAATGATACCACATTTATTATGAATATATACAGATGTAGTAAAGTATAAAAATTATATACTGATTAGTGGTTATGTTCTGATTAGTGAGAACTTCTTGGCTGAAGGGACACTGACTGTGTTTGAAAAGGGCTCTAAAATATATTTCATGCCTATGACATTTTTTTATTTTGAAAATACTTGAAGCTTAGCATAATATTAATATTTTGTTAAATCTGATAGTCCAAATGTTTGGACTTTCTCCCAAACTTTCCACACACTTTTTTAATAATAGATAGTTTACTACAGTACACAGTGTTTCAAATAGTTTATTTTTCTAAAAAGTATAGCTCACTTGCAGGCCTCCTGGAGTGAGATCTATGCTCTGTGTAGTCAGATTTTCTGTTCCTTAGTCTCACTCTAATTTTCTCCTAACATGTGCTTCTTGTTCATTTACCATCAAGATATCCTGAGTCTCATTAGAAATAGCTTTACTTAGAGAGGATCAAGATGGCGGAGTAGGAGGAGGTGAGCTCACTCCCTCTTGCAAGAGCACCAGAATTACAATTAAATGCTGAACAATCATTGACAGAAAGATACTGGAACTCACCAAAAAAGACAGCCCACATCCAGAGACAAAGGAGAAACCGCAATGAGACGGTAGGAGGTGCGCAATCGTGTTAAAATCAAATCCCATAAATACTGGGTGGGTGACTCACAAACCGGAGAACAGTTATACTGCAGAAGTCCACCCACTAAAGGGAGGGTTCTGAGCCCCATGTCAGGCTTCCCAACTTGGGAGTCCAGCATCAGGAGGAGGAATCCCCAGAGAATCAGACATTGAAACCCAGTGGGATTTGATTGCAGGACCTCCACAGGACTAGGGGAAACAGAGACTCCACTCTTGGAGGGTACACAAAAAAGTGTGCTCACCAGGACCCAAGGGGAAGGAGCAGTGACCCCATAGAAGACTGAACCAGACCTACCTGCTGGTGTTGGGGAGTTGCCTGAAGAGGTGGGGGGCAGCTGTGTCTCACTGAGGAGACAGGGCCACTGGCAGCAGGGGTTCTGGAAAGTGCTCATTGCTGTGCGCCCTCCCAGAGTCCACCATTAGCCCCACCAAAGAGACTGTAAGTTCCAGTGCTAGGTAGCCTCAGGCCAAACAATCAACAAGATGGGAGCACAGCCCCACCCATTGGCAGACAAGCAGATTAAAGTCTTACTGAGCTCCACCCCCCCAGCCCTACACAACATCAGTCCCTCCCATCAGGAAGCACACACAAGCCTCCTAGATAGCTTCCTCCACAAGAGGGCAGACAGCAGTATCAAGCAGTATTAGCAGTATTTCACCCTGTGGAACTGAAAACCACAGCCACAGAAGGATAGAGAAAATGAAAAGCCAAAAGACTTTGTACCAGATGAAGGGACAAGCTAAAACCCCTGAAAAACAACTAAATGAAGAGGAGATAGGCACCCTTCCAGAAAAAGAATTCAGAATGATAGTGAAGATGATCCAGGACTTTGAAAAAAAGACTGGATGCAAACACTGAAAAGTTTACCAAAGACCTAGAAGAATTAAGGGGCAAATTAACAGAGATATGCAACACAATAACTGAAATGAAAAATACACTTGAAGGAATCAATAGCAGACTAACTGAGTCAGAAGGGCGAATAAGTGACCTGGAAGACAGAATGGTGATAATCAATGATGTGGAAAAGAATAAAGAAAAAGGAATGAAAAGAACTGAAGACAGCCTAAGAAACCTCTGGGACAATGTTAAATGCACCAACATTCGCATTATAGGGGTCCCAGAAGGAGAAGAGAGAGAGAAAGGACCCAAGAAAATATTGGAAGAGATTATAGTTGAAAACTTCCCTAACATGGGAAAGGAAATAGCTACCCAAGTGCAGGAAGCACAGAGAGTCCCAGGCAGGATAAACCTGAGGAGAAACATGCCAAGACATATAGTAGTCATATGGACAAAAGTGAAAGACAGAGAAAAGTTATTAAAAGCAACAAGGGAAAAATGACAAATAACATACAAGGGAACTCCCATAAGGTTAACAGCTGATTTATCAGCAGAAACTCTGCAAGCCAGAAGGGAGTGGCATGATATATTTAAAGTGATGAAAGGGAAGAACTTACAACCAAGAAGACTCTACCCAGCAAGGATCTCATTCAGATTCGATGGAGAAATCAAAAGCTTTATAGACAAGCAACAGCTAAGAGAATTCAGCACCACTAAACCAGTTCTATAACAAATGCTAAAGGAACTTCTCTAAGTGGGAAACATATGAGAAGAAAAGGACCTACAAAAACAAAAACAAAAGAATTAAGAAAATGGTAATAGGAACATACATATCAATAATTACCTTGAATGTAAATGGACGAAATGCCCCAACCAAAAGACACAGACTGGCAGAATGGATACAAAAACAAGACCCATATACATGCTGTCTCCAAGAGACCCACTTCAGACCTAGGGACACATACAGACGGAAAGTGAGGGGATGGAAAGAGATATTCCATGCAAATGAAAATCAAAAGAAAGCTGGAGTAGCAATACTCATATCAGATAAAATAGACTTTAAAATAAAAAATGTTGCAAGAAACAAGAGATCAAGGGATCAATCCAAGTAGAGGAGATAACAATTATAAATATATATGCACACAATATAGGAGTACCTCAATACATAAGGCAAATGCTAACAACTATGAAAGAGGAAATCGACAGTAACACAATCATAGTGGGGGACTTTAACACCCCACTTACACCAATGGACCGATCATCCACACAGAAAATTAATAAGGAAACACTAGCTTTAAATGACACAATATATCAGCTGGATTTAATAGATATCTATAGGACATTACACCCCAAAACAGCAGATTACACTTTCTTCTCAAGTGACATGGAACATTCTCCAGGATCGATCACATTCTGGGTCATAAATCACACATTGGTAAATTCAAGAAAACTGAAATCGTATCAAGCATCTTTTCTGACCACAACGCTATGAGATTAGAAATCAATTACAGGAAAACAACTGTAAAAACACAAACACATAGAGGCTAAACAATACACTACTAAATAACCAGGAGATCACTGATGAAATCAAAGAGGAAATCAAAAAATACCTAGAGACAAATGACAAAGAAAACACAACGATCCAAAATCTATGGGATGCAGTGAAGGCAGTTCTAAGAGGGAAGTTTATAGCAATACAATCCTACCTCAAGAAACAAGAAAAATCCCAACTAAACAATCTAACCTTACACCTAAAGAAACTAGAGAAAGAAGAGCAAACAAAACCCAAAGTTAGTAGATGGAGAGAAATCATAAAGATCAGAGCAGAAATAAATGAAACAGAAACCAAGAAAACAATAGCAAAAATCAATAAAACTAAAAGCTGGTTCTTTGAGAAGATAAATTAAATTGATAAACTTCTAGCAAGACTCATTAAGAAAAAGAGGAAGTGGACTCAAATCAATAAAACTATAAATGAAACAGAAGTTATAACAGACACTGCCGAAATAAAAAGCACCATAAGAGACTGCTACAAGCAACTATATGTTAATAAAATGGACAACCCAGATGAAATGAACAGATTTTTAGAAAGGTATAACCTTCCAAGACTCAATCAGGAAGAAATAGAAAATATGAACAGACCAATCACAAGTAATGGAATCGAAATTGTTATTAAAAATCTCCCAACAAACAAAAGTCCAGGACCAGATGGATTCACAGGTGAATTCTATCAAACTTTTAGAGAAGAGCTAACAGCTATCCTTCTCAAGCTCTTCCAAAACATTGCAGAGGAAGGAACATTCCCAAACTCATTTTATGAGGCCATCATCACCCTGATACCAAAACCAGACAAAGATACTACAAAAAAAGAAAATTACAGACCAATATCACTGATGAATTTAGTTGCAAAAATCCTCAACAAAATACTAGCCAACAGAATCCAACAACACATTAAAAGGATCATCCACCATGATCAAGTGGGGTTTATCCCTGGAATGCAGGCATTCTTCAATATACACAAATCAATCAATGTGATGCACCATATTAATAAATTGAAGGATAAAAACCACATGATTATCTCAATAGATGCGGAAAAAGCTTTTGACAAAATTGAACAACCATTTATGATCAAAACTCTCCAGAAGGTGGGCACAGAGGGAACCTACCTCAACATAATAAAGGCCATATATGACAAACCCACAGCCAACATCATTCTCAATGGTGAAAACCTGAAAGCATTTCCTCTAAGATCAGGAACAAGACAAGGATGTCCACTCTCGCCACTACTATTCAACATAGTTTTGGAAGTCCTTGCCACAGCAATAAGAGAAGAAAAAGAAATAAAAGGAATCCAAGTTGGAAAAGAAATAAAACTGTCACTGTTCGCAGATGACATGATATAGTACATAGAAAATCCTAAAGATGCCACCAGAAAACTACTTGAGCTAAGCAATGAATTTGGTAAAGTTTTAGGATAAAAAATTAATGTGCAAAAATCTCTTGCATTCCTATACACTAACAACGAAAAAGCAGAAGTAGAAATTAAGGAAACTCTCCCATTTACCATTGCAATAAAAAGAATAAAATACCTAGGAATGAACCTTCTTAAGGAGGTAAAAGACCTGTATGCAGAAAACTATAAGACACTGATGAAAGAAATCAAAGATGACACAAACAGATGGAGGGACATACCATGTTCTTGGATTGGAAGAATCAACATTGTGAAAATGACTGTACTACCCAAAGCAATTTACAGATTCAATGCAATCCCTATCAAATTACAAACAGCACTTTTCACAGAACTAGAACAAGAAATTTTACAATTACTATGGAAACGCATAAGACCCCAAGTAGCCAAAGCAATTTTGAGAAGGAAAGACAGAGTTGCTGGAATCAGGCTTCCTGACTTCAGGCTATACTACAAGGCTACAGTGATCAAGACAGTATGGTACTGGCACAAAAACAGAAATATAGATCAATGGAATAGGATAGAAAGCCCAGAGATAAACTGCGGTCAACTAATCTATGACAAAGGAACCAAGGATATACATTGGAGAAAAGGCAGCCTATTGAATAAGTGGTGCTGGGAAAACTGGACAGCTACATGTAAAAGAATGAAATTAGAACACTCCCTAATACCATTCACAAAAATAATCTCCAAATCGATAAAAGACCTAAATGTAAGGCCAGTCACTATAAAAGTCCTAGAGGAAAACACAGGAAGAACACTCTTCGACATAAATCACAGCAAGATCTTTTTTGATCCACCCCCTAGAGTAATGGAAATGAAAACAAAACTAAATAAGTGGGACCTAATGAAACTTCAAAGCTTCTGCACAGCAAAGGAAAGTATAAACAAGATGAAAAGACAACCCTCAGAATGGGAGAAAATATTTGCAAACGAATCAACAGACAAAGGATTAATCTCCAAAATATATAAACAGTTCATCCAGCTCAATATCACAAAAACAAACAACCCCATCAAAAAATGGGCAGAAGACAGGCATTTCTCCACAGATGACATATGGATGGCCAAGAGGCACATGAAAAGCTGCTCAACTAATTATTAGAGAAACACAAATCAAAACGACAATGAGGTATCACCTCACACTGGTTAGAATGGGCATCATCAGAAAATCTACAAACAGTAAATGCTGGAGAGGGTGTGGAGAAAAGGGAATGCTCTTGCACTGTTGGTGGGAATGTAAATTGATACAGCCACTATGGAGAACAGTATGGAGGTTTCTTGCAAAACTAAAAGTAGAGTTACCATATGACCCAGCAGTCTCACTGCTGGGCACATACCCAGAGAACACCATAATTCAAAAAGACACATGCGCTCCAATGTTCATTGCAGCACTATTGACAATAGCCAGAACATGGAAGCAACCTAAATGTCCATCAACAGATGAATGGATAAAGAAGATGTGGCACATACATACAATGGAATATTACTCAGCTGTAGAAAGCAATGAAACTGGGACATTTGTAGAGACATGGATGGACCTGGAGACTGTCATACAGAGTGAAGTGAGTCAGAAAGAGAAAAACAAATACCGTATATTAACACATATATGTGGACTATAGAAAAATGGTACAAATCAACTGGTTTGCAAGGCAGAAATAGAGACACAGATGTAGCGAACAAACATATGGACACCAAGTGGGGAAAGCGGGGAGGCTTGGGGGGGAATGAATTGGGAGATTGGGATACCAAATTGTACACTCTAAATATATGCAGTTTATTGTTTGTTAACTGTACCTCAATAAAAGTTCTTATAAAATAAAATAAATTGTGTGGATATGCAAAAAAAAAAAAAAAGAAATAGCTTTACTTAATTTAGCCCCTTCATTTCCAAGTAACGGCCATCATATGTAATTTTCGCAGGAACAGGGAAACCCAGCCAATAAGAAACTGATGTCCAGGAAGAGGGTAGCTTCACTTACTTTCTCTTTCTACTTAGAATATTTTATTTTAATTTATAATAAAATATTTTATTCCAACACTGTAATGTAGAAATGTAGTTATTGTTGGGAGAAGCTATGGGTCAGCTCAAATCAAAAGGAATATCTAATAGCCAAATAAATTTCAAAATTATGATATGAATGATATGAATCATAATAACAAAAATAAGTATTATTTGTTGATTTTACTAAAGCTAGATATGGTGCAAAATAATTTATAATGCAAATCTCACATGTGAGAGACAATATACAAGCAAACAATGGCCAGATCTCATGTAAGAATAGAATCCTCGTCCATAATTTGTAGCAATGAATCTAGGAAGCCAAACCATAATTTCTGTAGCAATTAGTCCCAAGGATCAGGACTTAAAAACTGCCAGCTTCCCTAAGTTTTATCTTTCCCTCCAAGTTAGAGACAATTGGAGAAACCCAATTATGCGCTCCTCACCAATCAGGATGCCCCTCTTCTCATTAGTCTGCCTCCAGCTTTCCCAGCCAACAACACCCAACCAGGGTATACTTTAAAACTTCCCTTTTTTTTTACTCTAAAGATTTTACACTCTTCTACCTGCCTGCCTTCTCTGACAAATCCAGGTGATGGTGTCTGACTCCCTTCCTATAGGTTGCTACATATATATAATTCTTGTTTGGGTGGTCTTCATTTATTTCCATATGTGTATCATGAAATTTACTCCTCCTGAAAACCTTATAAAGAAAGGCATTATTGTTTCCATTTGAGGAAAATGAGGCAAAGGAAAGCATACATAAATTGCCAAAGGTAGCACACAAAAAATTAACAAGAAAGCTATGATTTGAACCTATCAAGTATGATTCCAGAGCCTGTACTCTTAGTACAATAAAAACTGTATTAAACTATCTTAAATAAGTTACTAGTGTCAGGAGGGGCAAGTTGTGTTACAGTGATGCACATCCTCTAAAATCTCAGCAGTCATGTCACAAAAGGTTATTCGCCTTTGCTCGCGCTCCATAAACCTTGCCTATTGCTTGAAAGCTCTGCTCCGCATCTTTTCATCTGTAACCAGGCTGAACACACAGTCATCACTGATGGCCAAGGAAAAGAGTGAGCAAGGCCATTGCATATTGTCTCTTAAAGCTTCCACCTGGAAGTACACCCATCACTTCTGCTCAGGTTGTTATTGGCCAAAGGAGGTGATATATTCACCTAGTTTTAAGATGCAGGAAGTACGATCTTTCCGTGTATGTGGGAAGAGGAATAATTAATTCGGCTACTGAGCAAAATAATATAAAGTCTTTGTTGTTTAAATCCCTTAATCATGTTATAAATGAAAAGGTCTCTGACTCCTCTTCTAAGTAAAGACCACTTCAGTGGTAAAGATACAAATACTCTTTCTTTAATTTTCAGTGTACTTAAGCTTTAATAATGTGAGGGGATTTCCAGTAGATTTGAGTGGTTTAAGGGGACAGTTGAGGCTCTGAATGCAAATAGACCTATAAATACATATCAACACCGTAGAATACGTGACGGTTGTTAACCTCGTAACAGGTGCTGTTTGTATTCTTCCAACTTCAGCTGGTCCCTGACTTAATGGCCTCTGATGTATCAATATCATAACTAGTGATGGAAATAGAATTCCTTCTGGAGCTTCTTTTTATTTTGGGTGACTTAGTTCAGAAAATTGTTTTATTACTCTCTCAAATGAATAGTATAGTTCACTGAAGAAGAAAATGTTGATAAGCAAAAAATTAACTAAAGAAAAAAATGTTATGCATAGAAGTATTAGGTAGTAGCTATTAATATCCTGCTTGCTCTGTAAACCTTTTCTTCCCTGTATCAGCACAATGCTTGCCACACAGTAGGCCTTGAATGGATTTTGAATGAACAAATGAATATGCATAGTCACATTTAAATATATGCATTTCAATAAAACTGAGAAGATACTCTTTTAAGCAGTATTCTTTTCCAAAATGGAGCTATAAATTTTGAAACGTGTTCGAAAAATATACAATGAATTGGTGTTAAAAACAAACAAAATATAGTTCTTCAGACAATTTAATTTGGGATATGAACATCACCAATCTGAATATTTACATATATCAAACCTGCTTAAAGAAACCTATTTAAAGGAACCTGCTTAATCTTGATGAATTCAGGATTTCCCAACCTTATTGAACAGATGTTTCTTTTCTTCATATCAGCTGATTCTAGAAATATAAATAATTTCCTCTCTTACATTCTCATCATAAAAACTTCATAAAACTTCATAATCTTATGCATTCCCTGAAATCGGCCCTCTTTGACCTCTTGCACCCTGCAGCTACTGCTTATTGGATCAACTATGAACTTCTGATCCAGGGTGAACAAATGAGAGACTGTTCAAAAATATAAGAATTTGAGCATAGGCACTCATTTGGAAAACAAATGGAAAATCTTGGGGGTTGAAGCCATTGTTTAAGGACAATATGTAAGCAGATCAATGAACTGAAAAACTGATTAGAGAGAAAGTGAATAATGAAGCAGATACACAATGAGAAGCAAAGTCAAAGAGACAATTACCTACTTAGAAAGAGAGAGAGACAGAAAGAGAAGTTACCTGACAACAACCTAATTCCCCGAGCCTAAAATTACATTCACAATTGAATTCCAAAGATTCCCTTACATCTTTATATTAAATATCATTTTTTAAAAAATTTTGTTTATTTTTATTTTTTTATTTATTGGCTGCATTGAGTCTTCATGGGCTTTCTCTAGTTGTGGAGAGAGGGGGCTACTCTTCATTGTGGTGTGCGAGCTCCTCATGGCTGTGGCTTCTCTTGCTGTGGAGCATGGGCTCTAGGTGCTCATGCTTCAGTAATTGTGGCACACGGGTTCAATAGTTGTGGCACACGGGCTTAGTTGCTCCATGGCGTGCGGGATCTTCCTTGACCAGGGCTCGAACCCGTGTCCCCTGCATTGGCAGGTGGATTCTTAACCACTGCGCCACCTAGGAAGTTCCTAAATATCATTTTAATCAAACTTATTTTTATCAGTAGTTAAGCACAACTACTGCCATTTTTTTCCTAATGAGTGTATAATATTACACTGAGAAGTACCATAATTCATTTAAACCATCCCATGTGTTTGAACATTCAGGTGATTTCTGATATAACTCCTCATTCTGGACCAGTTCAGTTAAAAAAGGCCTAAACCTTTAGGCCACTTGTCTCTCACACCTCTGTGTCTCTCCCTTTTATTCTTTCTCTACTCCAATCAAGATGAAGTCGATTTGAACTCTGATGCCTTTTGTCTCTCTTACCCTGTGCAGCAAATCTCAAGCACTAGTTGTCATGGGAAAATAGAGTCTCATGGATGTACCTGTGTTATCTAAAACTGCCAGGCTGCATTCTGATATGCTAAAGAAAATCCCCTCTCTCTTGATAAAGCCAGGTTTTCAAGCTTATTGTCCTGCTGCCAATTTAAACAAACAAACAAACAAATGGAAAAAAAATCTCATTTGACTGTCAAAGCTGAAAAATGACTTCCTTGTTTCGGAGAGTATTTATTGAAACCCAGAAAGTCATTTCTTCAAAGGAGATTGAGGGTGGGGAGAGGAAAGCCTCTAGAACAACAATATTTACATGATATGGAAATATATCTGAAAATGTTTTTAAGCACTTTCTATTATACACAATTTATTATAGGCAAAAACACAAAACAAGTGTGAAAAACAAAAGAGTAGGAAAACATATAAAAGAATCTCCTGTAGTAAAAATAGAATAAAATAAAACTTTGCAGGGGAAAACTGTACAGAGGGATAGCTTGTTACCAAGGATCTGCATATTTAAGATATACCAACACATAGCATTACTGCTAATATCCAAGTTTTTTTAAATGCAGAAAGAATAACAATGCACTTGATTTTTTTTTTTTTACAACAGAATAGAGATACAAGTCTGTATGCTTTGTTGGCTTGAAAATCTTCACAGTTAGATGCCAACAAAGATTTTTAAAGCAAGGCAGGTTACAGTTACACTGTCTTCCAGTAAGACATATGTGCTTGCTTTGGAAAGCAACACTTTATCTTCTACCATCATGAAAGTGTCAAGAGACCCTTCCTAAAAAGATGCTGAACCTCTGGCAGGCACAAGAATGAGATGCTTAAAGGCCCATGCTACTACTGTATTCTGCCTCTTTCAATCTTTTATGTGAAGATCCCAGAGTGTATTTTTTATTATTTTGTTTTTTTGTATCAATGTGAAATAGCAACTCCTCTGGATGATGTCACATTCAAAATAAATTTAACCTCGTGCATCCCATTGATGCTATAGCTTGTTTATAACTTGGCCAGTCCTCTTTTCTGTTATTTAGCTCTTTACAAACACAGGGGCAAGTGAAAACCTAAAAAGGTGAAGATGTGCACGAATAATAAAATATTTTACGTTGTGTTCGCCTGATTCCACAGAAAGCATGGCCCTGCAGTACACTGTGAGTTAAAGAAGAACCACTAGGGTGGTGCTTAATTTTATTACTGATGTACAGGGCAGCTTTAGCCACTGTATTACTTTTGCTTATTAATTAAATTCTTTTGTTTGCTTATTTATCTTTATTTTCTAAGTAGAGTTGAAAGATATTACAGTCTTCTTCTCAGCCAAACTTCTAAGGCATGAAGTTCTCCAATATCATAGATAATCAGGGATGGCAAACTCCAGATTCTAAAATCTGGAGCTGAAAATGTATTCTCTATTAAGTTCCTTACATATTTACTTCATTGACCAAGAGCTTATCTTCCCTCCTGAAACCTTATAATTTCTTTACACCTGAAACATCTTTAACACTTTAGCATAAGGCTCGCTGATTCATATCAGTTTCAATCCCAGGATAACATTTTATAGGATGCTATATAAATATTAACTCTTTCTACTTTAAAATATCTGACACAATGTCTAGCTCATATACTATAGCCTAGTCTTGAAGAAAAAAGGATGTCCTTGTTGGATTAGAATTTAAGTACAATTTGAAACCTGAGTCTGACACTTCAAGGGATGTCCATATTCTAAAGCATCAGAAATTACAAATCCAAAATAATTAAATAATTCTCAGTCCAAATAAATTGTCAAAGGACACATGTTGAACATTATCCAATTTCTAAACTTCCTGATTTGAGTTCTCAAGAGAAAGTAGCTGAAGGAGGCAAAGGTTCATGACTTTTTGGTATCCATGACCTGGGGTATTTCCCCCAAATTTAAAATGCTGTAAGAATGATAGCATCAGATTGGTAATTCTAATTCCTCCAGTGACTTTTAAGAAATTATGTCCTATTGAACTACCTAAGTACCTATTTAATCTTATTTCCTGCTACTCCTCTTCATGTGCTTTAAACCAAACTGAATGTTTACTGTTATTATATTTTTACCACAATTTCTCTTTTGTGTGTGTTACTTCCTCCTCTCTGAAATGTCTACTCTATTTGCTGGATGTCTATATTTTATCCATTAGTTAAGGTCTAACTCCTTCAGGAAGCCTCCTCTAGCTTGGAGTACAGATGCCTTTGAATATCCATAGCAATTACTTGCCCTTGTTCCTGGCACAGCGCTAGATCCCAGGCTGAATCCCTGAACCACACAGGCTATTTCTCCACTGTAGGGGAGCAAAATGTGCCACCTCAAAATGTGTCTCTTTGGCATGAGGGTTGTTTGGAGTTGGTTATTTTTGAGAAGTAGAAGACTCAGGACGTTTTTCTTATCTCCTCCTGAACTGCCCTAAAAGACTTTCGAGAGGGAGCCTGCATCATGAAGAGAGCCACTACTGAAGACAAATTCTTTTTACATGGGAAAGACTTGCACGGCACGACAAATATTTGTTTACCAAATCTTTGCTCTTTCCATCTGCCTAAGAACTATCTTCCTCCCCTTTGAAGTCCAAGACTCCCTACCCCTTCTCCTTAGCTCAGGATGGCATATAAGCCTCAAGTGTGTGACAGCCTGTGGGTCTCATATATTTATGGGGTCCATGTATGCATGTATGTATGATGTAGTTAAATGCTTCTTATCCTCTTAATCTGTTGCATGTCAATTTAATTCTTAGACCATCCAGAAAAACCTAAAAGGGTAGAGGAAAAGGTTTTCCTCCCCAGGACCATCCTCCATAGAGTTTGCTATAGAACAAATATTAAACAAATTATTGTATCATTAATTAAGGTACACTAGACATAAATATCTCTGATATTTACTTTGCTAATTTTAAATGTGGGGATTTTGACTGTTTTCATTTGGTGATTATCCTAAAGTTTTAGCTATTATTAAAAATGTAATTTTTTTCTGAGGATGCTTTCATCTTATTTATATGTTTTATTAAAAAAAAATCTGCATGTCTTTTGTACCACTACTGTTATTTTGTACCACTGCTTTTCTTGCTTGTGTGTATGTATTGAGAGTGGCATTTTTCAAAAACAGTTTCTCTATAATCATTGTATTGTCCTAAATTACTCTTGCAGTTCTTTGAATTCTTTTTTCCCATAAGAGCTTCATGTATCTCATCAATAGCTATGTTTCTAGTGATTGCCAAATTGTAGAATCATTTTTATTTAAAATCTAGTATTTTGTATATTTACATACTAGTTCTAAGGTGACTTCAAAATAAATATAGTGCTATACTACCACCTAAAGTTATAGAATATTTGTTCCACATTTTTTTGGCTGAGAAATTGTATCTGTTCCAAATCCAGTTTTTGTGTTATTTCTATTACAAATGTCTTCCATTAGTATTGACTTATTATCCTGTTAAATTAATTCTTTCTACAGTTAGGGTAGCCTTTATTTGTCAATATGGTCTCTTCTCAAGTTAAAATTTTCACATTGCAGATGAATTTTTGAACAATGCAAGTAACATTTTTTTTTGCCATAGTCACCCAGCTTTTTATCAAATTGTAAATATGAGTTACAGAATGGATTCTGGCATGGAAAGCTAACTATTAAGAGCAGTGAAGAAAAGCAAGGTAGGTCATTGAAGTAGCTAAAACCTCACAAAAGTGTGTGGATGAGGATTTCATGCTACGAGGAAAAGTTTCAAAACTAATCAAATAAGATAAAGCATTGCCATTTTTCAGCAGAGAAAGAAACTGTATGGGAAAAAAATGAAGTGAAGAAGACTAAATAGCTCAGTCATTTCCCTGGAAATTTATTTATTCATGTGGAGAATGGTAATTTTTAAGTGAGAATGTGCATCACGGAGCAGTTCCTCTTACATGGATCCCCACAGTGTTTAATATTTACTCATATTCATAAACAAAGTAGGTTGAAAAGAAAAGCAGTTGTTCAGCTGCTATAGCTATATTAAATAAAGAGGAAAGATTATTTAACTAGAACAAATATAATAGTAAAATGGTCATAAAATTAGGATTAAAAGTGCCTTTGTACACAATTTCATATGAACAGAGATATTATAGAAGAGAGAAAAAATGCAAAGGTAATCTAAAAGAAGTAATTGGAAAAGACTCTTTTTAAAATATTTTTTCTGAACTCAAGAAACAAGTATGGATAAACAGGATGATCCTTTTAATGCAGGGGTTCTCAGCACAGCACTATTGACATTTTGGGCCAGTTATTTCTTCGTTGTAAAATGTCTAGCAGCATCCCTAGTCTCTACCCATCAAATGCTAGTAGCATCCCCAGCCCCCAAGCTGTGATAACCAAACGTCTCCAGACATTGCCAAATGTTCCCATGGATGGGGTTAAGGGCAGGTAAAATTGCTCAAGGTTGAGAACGACTGCTATAATGCAACATTCACATTTAAAAAAAATCAAAACAAACCAGCTTCCTTAGTCACACTATTGACTTTACTCAAAACAAACAAACAAAAAACAGATATTGCCTATAGTTTTAAAGCCTACTGGGGAGATATTAACCTTTACCTGTGGCACAGGTATTAAGTGCTGGAGTTAAAGTATTACACATTCAATGCATATTTTACAAATGAAAGAGTTGGTAGTTGTGCCAACAAATCCTGTGCTGTTCGGCTTTAGCAGCTGTAGCAAAGATAAACGTGTCAGCAATCGAGCGCCAAAGAAATCTCTCTACTTAGAATCACTCCTATTATCTTGTTTTAAAAATCCCTATTGAAAACAACAGCCCAAAAGGTAAAAATAAAAAAGTAAAACAGAAAGAAAAAAGTGTATTGTTAAAGGTTCCCGGAACTTCTCTGCACTGATGACTATAGATTTTGTTGTTGTGATCTTGGCTATCTACCTCTCATATCAACTCCTTACACTTCCGTGAGGTGGAATCTTCCAAGTACCCTGGCCTCAGTCTGTGTCCTAGAACCAACTGGGCCATAGACCTGTTAAGAATCAATTCAGATGTTGCAATAAAACAGGTTTTGTCCTGCTCTGTCTGGCCATTTTTCTAAGTGGTCTGAACTGAATGTGCAGGGTGGTTATTTCTCTAGACTCTTCTAATCAATCATAAAATTGAAATAAATTTTATCCCAGTATATAAATAGTTATTTATAAATTATATACTGATATTGTTTTACTAATATAATCTGCATATCATAAAGCACACAGAAACAGATATTTAAAAGGGATACAATGAATACAGTATAAGATAGATTTTACATTTTAATGGCACAAATTTTTTTGACCTCACTAAAAATGTTATTCACCCTATTTTAGTGAAAGCAATGTAATTCAATATTTACCTTTGGAAAATCTTGTTTAAATACATTGAGCTACTACAACTCAAAAATCTAGTTTCAAGTTTGGTATTTTTTGATGTATGATTCGTAATGATCATCTCTGAAAAAGATATATCACAGTAACACAATTTATAAAGAAGAAAATATACATTTGGGACAAGTTTGCCATTATCAACAGTAAATATAAATCTATGCTGGAAATAACATTTCTAATATTTTGAATTTTTGGTTAACTTTGTCAAATATGATTAGTTTGCTATTATTGTTACTGAGTAACCTGGTTTAGGAAGAGCTTATACTAGAAGTAAAAATGTCACCTCTGAGGAATCAAATAATC
The DNA here is from genome assembly GCF_030028045.1 of Hippopotamus amphibius kiboko. Classification (NCBI taxonomy): domain Eukaryota; kingdom Metazoa; phylum Chordata; class Mammalia; order Artiodactyla; family Hippopotamidae; genus Hippopotamus; species Hippopotamus amphibius. The sequence continues at coordinate 100,361,226 of NC_080196.1, forward strand.
AGTATTATTTAAAATTATTGTTTTCTTTTCAAGAATTTATTTAAGCCACTTTATTTTCTGAGATCAGTTTTAGTTAAAACTAGAAAATATCACCCATAAATCCACATGGATTTATGGCAAACAATATATTTTGCAAAATACAGAAAACAGATGAGAGCATTGTTGCTTGTATCTCTGAATTGTGGAAATTGTAATTTTCCTTGAAGATACCATTCTTACTCCAGTTGATGTTGGAGGGCACGAAAACCAATCTGTATATTAAATATTAGTAAAACTCAATTGCCATATGTTAGATTAAAATGAATGGAAATGGAAATGAACCATTTTCTTCCTGCATACCTTTTGGTTAATCTTGCCCTTAGAGTTGTGTATATTCCTTAAGCCTACTGATTTATGGATTTTTCCTTTTCCTAAACCTTCCAGTTGTAACTTAACTCCTTTAATGACATACAACTATTTTCTAGATTCTCTAATTTGTGAAATTATTATTTTTTGTTAGTCAACAAAGTCTTCTGTGTCCCACATTCCAAACAGAAAACATGCAAAGGCAAAACAAGACCCCATAATGACATAACATTTTGGCTGTTAATTGGAAAAAGTCAAGATTGGAAAATGTTCCCTTGCTGTGAATGAATTCAGCAGTTTGTTTATCAAGATTCTTAGGCCCTAAAATTATAAAATTATTTTATTGATAAACAATGTAAGTATTTCAAAAGCTCAATTAATAGCAATTACATACCAGAGCAGTTCAGAAAGAATGTGCTATGAATTACCCTATATTATGTCCTCAAGAAAATGGCAAAATGTATACGGCCTTCTAAATCTTTCTGTTTTCCAACATCATAGTCAATGACTATCAGGTCATATCAGTCTGAAGACAATTGATTTTACACATACAAGTCTAAAAATTGCCCAAGTATTTAACCCCAGACCCAGCTAAACTCAATCAATGTATGTTTGTACACTAGCAGAGGTATAGAAGTCAAAAGTTTGAAGTATGTTGGAGCAAAGAGGTTGCAAGTGGAAGAAAACACAATAATCTAAGTTAAAAAGGGTCAAACATATATGGAAACAAGTTACACACGTTGTCACAGAACTATGTTGCTGAGGTCATCTGGTTATTCCATGGTAAAGACGTAGCATCGTATCCAGATTTTCATTCTTCTAATTAATGTGAGCTTGAATTGCAAAGCTAGAAACTCTAGATGATAATTCATAACTTCTTTTTCGAATTAACATTTTTATATTTCTGTATAGTCATCTTTGCTCAGAAACCTTATTGATATGTTATAGAAATTGTCTTTTTTTTCTATTTAAAGAATTTATTTATGGAGAAACCATATTAAAAACAGAAATCACTGTGTTTTTACAGACATCTATATTGAATGTTTCTGCACATTATAATACCTACCCACTCCCCATCTTTAACAAGCTAATTCAGACTCATCATTAAAGTGGCTCTCATATTCCTCTAGGAACAATTTCCTGGATCATACCTTGCTCCCACTATTGACAGTTTTAGGTGTTCCTTCTTTAGAACCCCTCAGCTCCATGCCTATCTCAGCATTGTACTTCTGACCAGTGTCAAGCTGTTTTGGAGCTTAATGCAAAAGGAAAAATCAGTAACTGTGATCTTGCTTTATTTAAGACGTTGATATTTTCTTCATCATGGAATTTTGGCATCAATTTTGATTTTTAAAAATATTGCATCAAAGTATGATTTATTTCGGTTACTAACATTTTTTTGGCACTAACTTCAATTTCATGCCTGAGGTGAGTGCTTCACCAGCCTCTCTGGTCCCTGCCCTGCTCTAATCTCTCTGCATGCCTGTTCCCTTGTATAGACTGTGGACTTTCCGAAAACAGTGAAGTCTTTCCATCTCTGAAGCACCTGGCACAGCCCTAGCATTTTGTAAGTGTGCAATAAACACTTACCGAATATAGATTAAATACATATGTATTTTTAAGTGCTATGTGCGCTTTAAAAATTTATTCTTCATGAGTCTACTTGGTTTCAAATCTAATTTTTAAAATCAGGAAAGACAGTCATCATATATTTTTGACTTTCAGGGATAGCACTAATTCCAACATTTCTTTGGAAAATTCCATTTGTTATGACATCACACTCAACCCTCATTGATTTCCCTTGTTAGAGAACATTGTGAACTTTTCACTAATTGCTCTCCCATTTTTTGCAGTCTGTTGCTAGCTTTCTGTCTGATTTAATTGAGTTTTATTTTATATGAACTCCTGCCAAGTGTCCTTAGAGCTTGAGGTATATCCCAATAAAGTGCGCACTCTAAAATTTTTGCACCTCAGAACTTCAAATATTGTATGTAAGCTATTATTGACTGATCCTTTCCATCTTCCATTTTAAAACGTTTCTAGATCCTTCATCTATTCTTCAAACAAGACAAATTCCTTACCCACTGTTAGTCTTTTCTGGATATTATCTTATTTTTCAATACTCTTAACCTTTTGGTCAAAGATGAAGATTGTACTGTGTTTGTAATCTGGCTGCAGGAAGCCATACTGGTTGGTTGAATCTGCAAATGCTGAACCTACAGAAATGGAGGGCCAATTGGGCCTGACCAGGCTAACCCATTTTACTCGGTTGGCCAAAAGGTTTGTTCATTTTTTTCTGTAAGATGGCTCTAGTAGCACTTAGTTGTCTTCAACATCAATCGAAACAATTTCGTTAGATTGTATGTGACAGCTGTCTTGGGGCAAGCAAAATGAACTACCACCAACCACACCAAAGGCTGGTCTTCATCCAAAGAAGGTGATGTTGTATATACAGTGGGACCAGAAGGGAATCTTTTATTATGAGCTCCTACCAGAAAGCCAAACGATTAATTCCAACAAGTACTGCTCCCAATTAGACCAACTAAAAGCGGCACTCCACGAAAAGCGTCCAGAATTAGTCAGTAGAAAACGCAAAATCTTCAATCAGAATAACACAAGAGTGCATGTTTCGCTGATGACCAGGTAAAAACTGTTACAACTTGGCTGGAAAGTTCTGATTCATCTGCCATATTCACCAGACACTGAACCTTCAGATTTCCATTTATTTTGGTCTTTACAAAATTTTCTTCATAGAAAACATTTCAGTTCCTTGGAAGACTGTAAAAGGTACCTGGAACAGTTCTTTGTTCAAGAAGATAAACAGTTTTGGGAAGGTGAAATTATGAAATTGCCTGAAAAATGGCAGGAGGTAATGGAACAAAAGCGTGAATACGTTGTTCAATAAAGTTCTTGGTGGAAATGAAAAATGTGTCTTTTATTTTTACTTAGAACACTGAAGGCACTTTTTGGCCCACCCAATACACGAGGGACTTGAACATCCGCGGATGTTGGTATCCATGGCGGTTCCTGGAACCAATCCCCTGCAGATATTGAGGGACAAAGTATTTGAGAGGCTGAAAGAATAAAAATGAAAAGTGAGCTGGTTAAGAAGTTATTGAAGACAGTGCCTGGAGTACCAAAGGAAGGATGTTCTGAGCAAATCAGGACATTTCTCTTAATCATTCACTTATATATAATTTAACAACTGGTCCATTTCCCAAGTGAAAATCTTTTCAAATTTACTTGTTTCTTGTAACTATTTAGTTTAACTTGACCAGTTTCAATTTTTTTATGGCTACATTTTATGGAACATTTTCATTAACCTTAGTTCCAGCTCTCTCTTGTATGTGGCTGGAGATTTAGAAGCAGAGTGAATGAGAATAAATGTCTTAAAAATATATTCCTAGAACACATGATATTGAATATTAATTGTTCTTATTAATTAATATAGTCCCTATTTATATTATCATAAAATATTATAATTTAAAAAATTAGTTTATTTATATATCATAGCTATTTATATATTATTTATATATGTGATAGTTACATATAGTTGATAAGATATTTCTCTATTTTTTGTGAATATATTTTTGAACTACAAATGTATTTTTCGTAGAAGTAAATTCTTCTTATAAACCTCCTCAAGAATAATATATTCATGAAAATTGTATCAAAGAATTGCCCCCTAAGTGCTAATTCTGGTGATTGATAAAGGATCACCTTTAGCAATACTGGATGGTGACAGTATCAGAACAGAATTCACAGTTAGTTTATATAGAGATCACTGAGTCTCTGTGAGGCCAGATGGTGCTTTTTGACAGCTAGTATTAAAATATTTTCAAAGAACTTTTGTTTTTGACTTGGGAAGACACTCCATTACGCCTGATCCTGCCCACATTGGTAGAGAAGATTTGAAGCACGTGATTATGATCTCACCATGGCTGTTATTCAACCAGAACCTTGGCTCAGGAGTCACAGGACAGAGGTAGACGAGGTAATTACCAAGACACATAGGCAGATATACTAGCAGACAACTTTATAACTAGATGGAGAATTATAGAACAGCTATGATTGTGGCAGGGACTGACATTCAGCATCACTGAGTCATCCCTAGGGTAAAGGCAGCAGATCATGGTTGCTTCATCCCTGAAACTCCAGAAATGTACTGCTCAGCAGGTGACAAACACCAGCCAGGTTCAGATGCTGCAGTGATCCTGGCAACCACTTCATTTAGAAAGGGTAATAGTGTTTCCACATCACTGAGGGATTTTTCTAAGAGTTTAAGCCACAGCAGAGTTGGTGAAATCGATTTTAAAAAACTCTAATCATAGTAATATAAATTATGGTTACTCATATTTCTTTTGGGGCCAAGGATATGTCCCAGGGAGTAGAATGGGGCAAGTACCTGGATCTCATAAACAACTCCTCTATCTCCATGACAAAGGGAATACATTGAAGAACAAAGAAGGAGAGGGTTTCATATAAAACTTTCTGTGTTTTTTTTGTCATCTGGATGATAATGTTTGCACCTTCATGACAGCATGAGCAATTTGATACCCTGCTGAGCTGGGCTGGGAGATCAGTATCAGGCAAAGCAGGAACCCTCCTCAAATACAAGCCACTGATCACCAGCTTCCAACTTCCTCTTCGAAACAATAAGAAAGGTCTGGTGCTTAATGCTGGGTTTTCTGGGGACTCTGAGGTTTAGAATGAAAAGACACTAAGTAAGTCCTGAATGTGAGTGAATTCTATCAACTAGTAAAAATAGAGAATGAACAAAGAAGTATGGACATAACCTATGTACATATATACATACAGTAAGCCAAAGGGTCGTAGAAATCAACTAATTCAATTCCCCTATTCGTCAGTAATATTTATTTTATCTACTGAATAATTATATTATTTATGCACTCTGCTCTACTAGATATCATATGAGTAATAGCAGTGATGCTTTGAGAATAATAACTTGTGCGTTGTGGTGTTTCTTCAAATGGCTGACTGAATAAATGAAAAATTGGGCATTAGAGGTTGTACTACCTCCCAAGTCACGTGGCTTCCATTCAGACCTGCAGCTTCCTTAATCTTCCATCTTGTATTGAGCCACAAGAACATGTTTCAAACACTAATGTTAGGTGGCTTATAATTGATAGATTCAGAAGATCATAAAGAATCTGTCAGCACTTCAAGACTTTAATGTCTTTAGCTGTCAATTTAAAAGTAAATGAAATGCTGAATAATAGATATTTCTGGTTAACCAAATGATAAATATAATAAATTGGGAGCACACTGCTCAGCTCACTTTTTTAAGATCCTCATTACTGTCTAGGGAAGAAGAGAGAGATCTAGAAAACAGATGAAATGCACTGAAGGATTCTTCTAAACTCTATTCCCGAACAATTCTTTGAAACTCACTCTACAGTAATGCAGGTCCGCACATTCCTGAAAGTTCAGAATTATTTTCCCTGTGCTTCCTTGAGCTTCTATTATTGAGGATGCAAGTTAAGAATTACAAAGAAAATAAATCATGATTAGTTATTTAAACAAAAAGCATTGCTTGTGGCTTAGAGGCTTACAGCTAAATAACACTGCTATGCTGAATAACGATGTTAAAAAAAAAAAAGCAAAAGGTCATTTATCTCCACTGCTGACACTAAGGTGTCATTAATATTGAAAAGCCCAATATCAATAATAGAAATGTCTTCAGCACTGAGACCTGGATTGTGTGGAAGCATTGGATTTCTGCAATTAAAATATCATGTGATGGAAAAACGAAAGCAGGACTCTGCAATGTCACTGGAAGAGTACACAAGATAAATGTGAGAAAATAGGAGATCATAAGCATAAGATGATGTGATTTACAATCCAGATGATATGACAAGCATACTTCTGACCTCCATCTGTGACTGTGGTTTTCAATCTTGGCAAATTCATTTGTTTCATCAGTTAAGTGGGTGCCGAAAGAAACTTCCTTCTTATCTTTCATGTACAGTATATATCAAATGCAATTTATTCGGCACCCAGGGTACACAGCAGGAAAGATTTACATTGGCTCGAGTTAAAGGGACTCTCAAGTCACCCAAGTAACAGTAGTCATCACAGTCATGTGGCTGTTCAATCATGTGGCCATGGATCGTGTTTGGATACATCAAACAGCTGTGGGTTTTAAGTCTTCAGGAACAGCAATGATACCCTGGAAAATTAATACTAGCCACTCTAGAGCTAATTCTAATTTGCTCCATATTTCTACATACAGTAAATGTGGATCTTTCCAAACCATCTTAAAGTTTTTCATAATTTAAGAAGATAGAGCAAAAACTTGAATACATATTTTGTAACAATTAAAAAGTTATTACATTCCCTGTTTTTTAAAATGTTTGAAAGATATAACTAAGGTCTAATATAGAATATGCTTTTCTATTTATATGGAGAAGAAACCAGTGCATTTAAATCAAATAAATAAAGATGAGAGAAAAACTTTAAAATGGCAGGTTCTACTTTAAGTCCTCATTTTCATCAGAGTTGTTATTTCTTATGTTAGTTTCTAAATTCTAGTCTGGTTGGCTTTCTAACTTACCTACTGATTACAGTAGATTTCTTAAAACTGTGATCATAAGGTCAAACCAATACTAAAGTATTAACAAATAGCACAGTCACATTGTACCCGAGTATATAGTTAAGTATGTAATTAAGATCTCCTTATCAGAAATGAGCATATATTATTTTCTATACTTGATTATGTGAAGATTACCTACCAAATTCAGTTGCATTAGGACCAATATTGAGGACTGTGTAGAAAATCAAACACAGCTCCTCTTACCTCGGCCATATGTGGTTCTTCCAGTTACATATTGTTGTATAATAAATACAATTTTAAATCTACTGGCTTAAAATTTTTTATTATTCCCACAGATCTGCAGTTTGGGCTATCACTACTCAGTTTTGCATCAGCTGGGATGATTCCAAGACAGAGTCTAGCATCTTTTGTAAGCTTGGTCACTCACATCTAATGCATGTGTTAGAAAGATTCCAACAGCTGGGTGATGGAAAAACAGAGCCTGTAACATTTTAGAAGTTTCATCATAGTGATGTCAACCACTTGTGTTTTCAAACAAAGAGAGAACAGAAAACTGAGAGTAGATACACCATGGGACAGAGGGCATAGTATTTGTGGTCTGAGGAAGAAAACCCTAGTTGAAGGTACTAACTATTATACTTAGTATCCATTCTCTCCCCTTCTTTTCCAGCATATGATCATAAAATTTGTTTAAAATAAAAATGCTCCATCAGAAAAATTAGTAATGATTAGAAGGGGAATAATATAGGATAGAAAAATAAATATAATTCCAAAAAATAGGATAAAAGAATATACTAAACAAAATAAGGATAAACATAGCAGAAAAATTGTCACAGTGTATAAGAAAAATATTAAGATAGTTTCATGAATAGATTTCTTAGAGAAAACCAAACTGAATCAGCTCAAAAGATTGATATCAAAACCAGAAAGGGAATAGAATGTGAGAGCTGAACTTAGAAAATAAATGGGAAAATGTCACATCATTACTAACCCTAACCCTTACTACCTTAGAAGCAAAAGAAGCACAGTTGATAAAGGTATAGATGAGGCAAGAAGGCCAGATTTGAAAACAATCACAAAAAATTCAATGGAAGTTAACAAAAAGATATCAGTGAAATAATGAATAGTGAAAATGAAATATAGGAAAGATAGGTGAAGAAATAGGACATACTGTATCCATAACTCATACTACTAAAGAAAAGACTAAATAAATATGAAATTTTAAAACATATATACTTCTCAAAGTCTAGAAAAACTAGAATTTTCAGTAAAAAGCATAGTGTGGTTGAAGGAGAAAATGGTATGGAATAATTATTACCAATATATATTGTAGTAAAATTTTAAAAAATCTTTGAAGATACAAAAAAGAATCCAAGAAACATCCAAAAAGAAAAATCATGTCACTTACCAAAGGGAAAATGTAAGGGTGATATCAACATTCCAAATAGCATATTTTGATACTGAGTCACATTTCTAAAGAAACACAGATTTAACTTAAAAGTTTCATACTCAGCCATATGTCATTCAAATATTCTGACATATACAATAATTTAGAAGAAAAAACAACCATAAAATTTATAGAAAACAAGAAACACCTTACCTAAATAAAAGTGATCCAGAATAAATGGATTTAAATGAAACAAAAAGGACTGAGGGAACAGAAACTTTGACTTAGGATGTAGAAATCTGTGAAATGATTGTTTCTATCTTAATGACAAGCTAAAGCCAGACATTCCATAACATCGAACTTCTCTTGAAACCCTTGAAAGGTGGAGGTCTTATGGTAACAACTAGCCTTAAACTTCAAGGAAGGCAAGGACCTGCAAGGAGAGACAGAAGTGAGCTCTGGCTTACCTAGAGCAGAGCACAAGAGGAGGTTGGGACTGATGCACACAATGGTAAGAAGAATTCAGCTAAAATTTTTAATAAGTTGCTAGTGACCAAGTGGGGGCTAATATAAGAGTATAGAAACTCTGGGAGCCACAGACCCAGGGGAGCTTGCACCCACTAGCAAATCCTTCTCCATGGATTGCACCAGGTGCTCAAGAGAAAGATGGGGGCAATGAGGAGACTGGAGAATGCTTCCCACAGGTGCAGGCTTTGGGGAGGAGGTCAGACACTGCTACTGGAAAGCCCGCATCCTCCTCCCCAATGGGACAGAAGACTTATGCCACTGGGGAAGGAGGGCAAACTTTGTGGTCCCCAAGGTTCACTTGAAGACCCATGGCAGCTGTGAGAATGAAAGAGAAAAAACCTTCTATCCTAGGGAAGGGCAGAAAAATGTTCTGGGTTCAAAATTTAGAGAATCCCTCATACTGTGAGAAGGGTGGGTGGACTTACACCAGATGAAACCAGCCCTTTATTTTTCCACCACCCACAAGACTCTAACAATCAGACTGTAACAAATACATCTTTAATTCAAAATACTTCACATTCTGTGAATTTTTTCCCTCTCTTAAAGATTCACATTTCTTATTAGAAAAAGAAGGTACCGGAGAGAAATCAAATAATGGTACAATTTCATATATTCATGTCTGCTACTTTACAGAATCAGAATTCTCAATGAATATTACAAAGGGAGGTCAGATAGTTAAGCTTGGATACAAGAAACCATTTTAAAATTCTAATTAGATGAAAAATATGGTTTTTTAAATTAAATTCTACAATCACTTCAGTTTAAAATTTCCCCTCCGTTAAATTAAAAAAAAAAAAACTTTATGGAGAGTGCTAATACTGATACTTTTTTATCTACTACGTGCCAAACAACCCCTGATTAAAAGAATGAAATTTCATCATAATAGGGAAATTTAATGAGTTCTCATGAACAATTAAAAAGATTATTTGCATATTTTTAGCCTATTGGAGGAAAAAAATACCAAGCAGTAAAGGTTTAGCAATAATCACATGCTGAGAAGGAGTGGAAAGGGAAACATTAAATGCTCTTCTTTCTTCCTGAAGCCATGGATAACATTTCAGAAGGCTTATTAGCATTCACGTTGGAGTGACCTGGTTTACCTGTCCTCTGCACTTAGGCAGGTGTTTATTATAGGTGCTTTATCTTTGGTATTTTTATCCCTCTAAGAAAAATTAGAAATACAGAGAGGATCCATGTCTGATTATGTTCACAGTAGTGTCTGGTACAGCAATGGGAAGAGGGAAATTACACCCCACGCAAAGCTTGAGAAACATATGACAAGCTCTCCTTGAAGAGTCTATCTTGTGACATTTGTTCTCTGTCACCCAGTCTCAGAGAGCCATCAAAAACACCTGGCCCCGAAGTCAAGGCAGCAAAGGTAAGAAGCTGGAAAGAACATGAGTTTTAAGAATCAGAAAAGATCAGGCATTGACTGCCAGGTGACCTCGAACAAGCAGTTATTTTCCTCTATAAATCTATAGAACTACACATGGGTAAAGTCTGTAATAACGTTTATCTTTTAGGGTTGTTGTGATGATGAGGGAAAATGTGCTTTCCCCAGTACAGTTTCCTGTATATAGAAGGCACTCACTGCTTGGCAGCTAGGGCATAAAACATTTGAATAATAATAAACACCCATTAGCAGACAAGAAGCACATCATTAATGGGGAGGATACTCAAGCTCCTATCTAACATGTGGAGAACAATATAGTCAATAGAGTCATCTTTGATTCTGAAGACCAGCAACGATTTCTGTTACCCTGTATCTTTTCCATCTGCATCTTTAATTAATCCTGACACTGGAATTTACTTCTTTCAAAATGGAACAGACAAACTGAAAACACTGGCATACTCCCACATTTCATTCCCTCCGCTCATTTTTATTTCAGCTGCGACTCTGGTGCGCTGTGCTGACTCATGCTGGCATTGTCCCACTCCAAAGGCACTCTGCACATCTCTGGTTTTTTGCCTCAGAGCTTTCTTAGGAGGCACATAGCTCTCTTAGACAGTAAGAACACAGCCTATAAGCTCAAAAGGAGAGGGATGGGAGGGTGCGGTCAATTGCTCAGGCAACTTTCAACCCAGGGGAATAGGAGCCAGTGGATAAATTCCCCAGACTCCTGTCCTTTGGAAGGAAAATTCTAGAAGGTACTCTTCATGCTTTGCGTAGGTCTCTTCTGCACTGAGCCTCTGTTGCCTGCAGCAGGGATCTCTATAATGCGTAATTGGCTTTCATTCTTTTCTCTTCTCTCCCCACTACCCTTTTTGAGCTCCTTGGCATCCATCATCTGCCGAAGAAACTTCCTGTTTCAGGCTCTGTTTTCAGGGGTGTCCAAACTAAGCCACTTTTCAAAAATGGGATAGATATCAGTTGTAATTTAGACCTGGACACACGCAAAGGGCACACTTCATAACTTTGATATATTATAATTTGAATAAAAAAGCAGGTATCACTTTTCACAAGATCTTTCATATAGATGGAAGATAGATATGAAGTAAGAAGAGATGACTGTCAGGAAGAAAAGATTTTGGAAGGAAAATTATGTAACTCAGTTATTTAGTATCTCACATTCATTTTGCTTGGTCTTATGTACATAGAGGCAATGAACTCTTAAGAGGAATAACATTAAAATGCAGAGGAGAATTTGAGTTGAAGATGCTTTTTACAGTTTTTTTTTAATATAATGCACTCAAGGATGAATTTTATATTTGAAGATGGAAAAAAATGCAATTTGCTAACACCTACAGCATTAGTACCAGATTTTTTAAACCTTAATTATAAAAAATTTCCCAGATATATAAAATATACAGAATAATATAATGAAATTCCCATGTAACCATAGCCCAGCTTCAACAATTGTCAAAATTTTGTTTCTCTTATTTTATCTGTCTCAACTTTTTCTTGAGTATTTTAGAGCACCTCTAAGATATCACATCATTTAACCCATAAGTAGTTCAGTATGCATCTCTGCCAAATAACCACAAGGCTACTAACATGCCTAACAAAATTAACATTAATATCTTAATATAATCTAGTGTCCAGTCCTTATTAAACCTCCACTTGGCTCCAAAAATTCTTTTTGTAGTTAATTCATTTGACTCAAGATCCAAAAAAGGCTCTAACTTATAGTTGGTTGTTAAACCTCCTAAATATCTTATGATGATAGTTCCTCTTCCACATTAAAAAAAGTTTATTGAGATATAATTAAGATGCAGTAAAAGGCACAGATTTTACTGTGAGTTCTGATAAATGCATACATTAATATAACAATGCCAATCAATATGTGGAATATTTTCATCACGCCAGAATGTTGCCTAATATTCCTTTGCAGCCAATCATCACTCTATCCCACCACAATGGAGACAATCATTGATAAGATTTCTAATGGTATAGCTTAATTTGACTGTTTCAGACCTATTAATAGATATAAATAGAATTACAAAGATGGGTACTCTTTGGGGCTCCCCTGGCAGTCTAGTGGTTAAGACTCTGTTCTCCCAATGCAGGGGACAAGTTTTCCATCCCTAGTTGGGGGAACTAAGACCCCATATGTTATGAGGCACAGCCTCCCCCAAAAAATGGGTACTCTTTTGTGACTGGCTTTTTTCTCTCAACATAATATACTGAGATTTATCAGTATTACTCTCAAGGAATAGTATTCTATTGAATAAACATGCCACTATTTGTTTATCTATTCACCTCGAGTGGTTTCCATTTTTTTGACTGTGATAAGTAAAACTGCCCTGAATATTCCTGTACAGGCATTTTTGTGGACATGTGATGATATTTAAAAAAAAATTATCTTGAGTAATATCCAGGAGAGGTATTTCTTGGTCATATGGTAAGTGTATGTTTTAACTTTATCTAAAAAATCATAAAACTGTTTTATGAAGTGCATGTAGTCTTTCAAACGTCCACCAGCAATCTTTGACAGTTCTTGCTGCTTCACACTCTCATCAAATTTGATGTTTCAGTCTTTTAAAAATTTTGGCCATTCTAATGGGAGTCTAAGGGTATCATAGTCTGTTTTAAATTTCTACTTCTATAATGACTAATGATGTTGAGTGCTTTTTTATGTGCTTATTGGTCATTCTTGTTTTCTAAACTGTTAGATTCTTTCATCTATTTTTATTATTTTTGTCTTCTGATTAATATGTTGCATAAGTTATTTATACATAGTTGATACAAGTCCTTTTCAAGATACCTGTTTTACAAAAATTGTCACCCATATGTGGCTTGCTTATGCATTTTCTTAAATTTTTTTGAAGGGTAAATGTATTAAACTTCGATTAAAGTCCGATTTATCATTTTATTACTGCTATTATGTCCTGTTTTTAAAAAGTATTGCCTACTCTCTATTACAAAAATATTCTCTCATATTTTCTTACAGTTCTATTATTTTAGCTTTTACATTTAGATCTGTGATCTAGCTCAAATTATTTTTTTGTGTTTGGTGTGAGATTGGAGTCAAAGGTCTTTTCTTTTTCAAATGGATATCCAGTTTCTACAGAACCATTGGCTGAAAATATTATCCTTTTTCTCACTGAATCAACGTGTTGCCATTGTGAAAATCAATTGACTGTATACATGTGGATCTATTTCCGCACTCTCAATTCTGTTGTATTTGATCTATTTGTCCCCACATGCACCATTATTTAAACTGTCTTGGTTAATATTATTTTATATTGATGCTTGAAATCAGGTTGATCAATTTTTCAAAGTTTTACCTTCTTTATCAATATTTTTTGGCTGGCTTAGTTCCTTTGCATGTCCACATAAATTATAGAATCAGCTTATTAATTTCTACAAAACAGCCTATGAGAATTTTTATTGGGGTTGTAGTGAATACATACAGACAAATTTAGGTAGAATTGATGTCTGACTATAAACAATGAATCTTTCAATCCATGAACATTGTATATCAATTTACTTAGGTCTTCTTTTATTTATTTCAGCAATGCTTTGTAATTTTCAGCGTATGGGTCTTACACATATTTCATTAACTTCATTCTTTAAATAGTTAATTGTTTTACTACTATTTATAAATAAATATTTTTATTGTATTTTTCTATTAATTGTTGCTTATGTTTAGAACTACAATTAATTTTTGTATATTGGGCTAGTGTACTGTAACCTTACTAAATTCACTTATTAGTTCTAGTGGAGTATTGTTTTGTTTTTGTATATTGCTTAGAATTTTCCAAAATAAGCAATCATACCATATTCATTTTTCATTGTCCTCACATGTTTTTAATGTAAATGAGCAAAGAATGGGAAGAATCATAATTGATTAATGATTATGAAGTAACCAAAGATTGTGGAACATAATACTTTCCCAAACGTGTTTCCCATTCACAGCACTACACAGATATTGTCAGATTTTAAGTACAGAATAAAATAAGATTTCATTGGCTTAGTGCTATTTAAAAGTAGGTCAACTCTCACCCTATTGCTTTGGATGGTATTTCAATCTTTCATATTTTTTATTTTATGCCCAAAGAAATACAAAAAATATTATTTCATTACTGGCCAAGAAAAATGTGATAAGGACTTGTCAAGCACTGGTGTAACAAGCAAAGGAACTACCCAACATACCTGTGTATGTTGACAGAATGCTGTGGCATACACAATGCATGATTTTGGTTGTCAGTAATTTCAACAGAGCTTTTTGCAGTGACAGGAACAAAGCATCTGATTTGAAATTGTCAACAGCTACTAGAGGAATTAGTTGCCAATTCAGATAAATATTTGGAAACAAAAAATCAGTCCTGTGGAGACTACAAAATTTTCTTCTTGCAAGCCATTGGATGATGCTGATGAGAATTGCTTTGAGCTTGTCAAATTACAGCTATCAAATCTTTAAGTCAAAGAAATGTATAGTCCCTGTGATCACTCAGGTCAAGCTGTTCCTCTTATGAAGCACATCTCCAGATAAATCTTGCTGGTGTTGAGTTCTGTCTTGATTACCAAGGAAGCCGAGTCACAATGTGTCCACAATGACTAAACATCTAGCAAAAAGTATATGTGATGTTCACTATCAATCTTACTGTCATTTGAAAAGATGACATTGATGTAGCATTGGGGAGTTAGGCTCCAGTAATGAAAACAAAGACAACATTTCAAACATTTCAGAAAGCTCTGAATTTTAATTGTTTCTTGGTGATGATACTTTCAACTATTCATAATTTGCAGCACAAGGGAGTGATACTGCCAAAGATGCAAATTTTCCTATGTTAAATTATGAATGACATGCACAATATCTGCTGTCCACCTGATGTAGAGAGATATGTTGGCAATTAATTTCTAGAAATGAAAAAGAAAAAGATTATTCCAGTTCTAGAGGAAGTAAAATAAGACAGAAATTTTGCACATCATTTCTAATACAATTAGCATCATCAATAATGGTAAAGCAAACAAAGAGATAGTGAATTGTTTTCTTTTCCTCAGGAGAAACACTTTTTGTAGTGCTTGGTACATGAAATAAACAGCAGATGTATGATGAATGGAAAAATGATTAATAGCTGAGCTAATGCACAAGAGACATGGAGTCTGCCTCTAACATTTTTCTCTTATATTTGAGAGATGAGGTTTATCTAAGTTATGAAGCTAATAAATAGAATGAACACTCATCTACACACTGCCCATCTTAAGAAATAGAATATTACTAATAATTTATGAGCTTCCTGTGAGCTCTTTGTGATTCCATTACTTGCCTCTTCCCCTGAATTTCAGGTTCATCCTTCTCTTGCTGTAACTTATTTATCTATTCCAAAAAGTTCATTGTTCAATTTTGAATTGTTTTTGAACTTCATGTAAATATTAAATAGGTCTCCTGAGATTTATTTTTGAACCTGTAGCTACATTTTATTTGTTGTAACTGTTGCATACTATACCATCACATGAAACTATGATAATTTTATTTATCCCTCCTTCTTTGGTGGACATTTGAGTTGTTTCCAGCTTTCTTACTACGACAAAAGATGTTATACGTATTCTGATATATTTCTCCTGTAGAACATGTGTAACAGTTTCACTAATGTATGCACTTACAGTAAAATTTTTTGATCATTTTTAACTTTATTGGAACACATCGTGTCTAAAGTGGTTGTTCCAGTTTACAGGCCCACCAGAAGTGTGCAATGATTTCTTGGCTTCACATACTTAAGTATTGTCACTCTTAAAATCTTGCCTACCCTAAATATAAGAAATGGGGCATTGGTTTTCTATTTGCATTTTGCTAATTGCCTTTTGAGTACTGCACATAATGCTACTATGAACACTGGTGTACATACCTTTGATTGAATTTTACATGTAAAATATCTGGAATAAATTTGATTTAGTCATAATATAGTATACTTTTAACATGTTCATTATGGTTTACTAATTTATGTTAAGGAATTTTGGATCTGTATTTATGAAGATATTGGTTGGTAATTTTCTCTTTTGTTATATAATCTTTATTAGCTTTTGGTATTAGAGATTAGCTGGCCTCATAAAACACGTTAGTCTTAGCCAGTAATCCCTATTCTCCTATTTTCTGAAAAAGTTTATTTCTTCCTTGACTGTTTGATAGATCTTACCACACAATTATTGAGTTTTCTTATTGGAAAGATTTTTTAAATGAGCAATTCAACTTATTTAATGTATAGTGGGCTTGTAGATTCTTTGTTTCTTCTTGTGTCAATTTTGAAAGGTTGGAATTTTCCAGATAATTTGTCTATTTCATAAAATTACAAAAAATTTTGTCAAAATTTTTTATACTATTCTCTCATTATCTTATATATTATATAACACATACATATACATATATGTATAAAACATCCCATCTGTATTATCTGTGGTGATTACTCCTTTTTCACTGCTAATTTAGTGATTTGTACTTTTTTTTTTTTTAATAAGTACAGCTAAAGGGT
This sequence comes from Hippopotamus amphibius kiboko, assembly GCF_030028045.1. Lineage (NCBI taxonomy): Eukaryota > Metazoa > Chordata > Mammalia > Artiodactyla > Hippopotamidae > Hippopotamus > Hippopotamus amphibius. The sequence goes on from NC_080196.1 coordinate 100,377,974, forward strand.
TTGTTAATTTCATTTATATTTTCCAAGAACTAGCTTTGGGTTTGATTGCTATTCTCTATCATCTATTTCTTTTCTATTTAAATAATTTCTTGTCATTACTGTTTTCTTATTTCTATACACTTATAGTTTACTTTGCTTATCTTTTAATGTTTCCTTAGGTGGAAACTGAAGGCATTGGTGTTAAATCTTTTACCTTTTCTAATGTAAGAAATTTCTAAAAAATTTTCCCCTTAAGCAATGCTTTAGCTGTAGCTCACCAATTTTGGTATATTATATTTTTTGCTATTTATCTTAATGTCCCTTAAGATTTTGTCTTTTTCTCCTATATAATTTTAAAATATGCTGTTTTATTTTTCAGTACTCTTGGGTTTCCTAGATACTTTACTATTATTAAAAATATAATTTGTATGATTTTAACTATTTTAAATTTATTGAGACATTTCTATTACCCAGCACGTATTTATTTTTAATTGATGAACTTGTGTGTACTTAGAAAGTGTTTATTCTGAAATTGTTGGATGTCATATTCTACAAATTCTTATTAGAACAAGAGATTTAGAGTTGTTTTTACTAATTTTCTTCTAATTGTTTTATCATTTTCTGTGAGAACATTGATAAAATCTACTCTCATTGTGGGATTTTCTATTTCTCCTTTTAGTTCTACCAATTTCTGTTTCATCTAATTTGACTCTTTGTTATTAGGCTCATAATGTTCATAATTGTTCTTTTTTCTTGAAGAATGATCCCTTTTATTATTATTATAAAAGGTCCCTCTTTACATCAGTAATATGCCTTACTTTTAGTTTCAGTTTATCATATGTTAAAATAGCTATCCAGTTATTTTTGTTTGTATAGCTTTCCCCATACACTTTTTTTTTTCTTTTTTCTTTTTTTTTCTTTTTTTTTTTTTTTGGGGGGGTACACCAGGTTCAATCAACTGTTTTTATACACATATCCCCATATTCCCTCCCTTCCTTGACGCCCCCCCCTCGAGTCCCCCCCACCCTCCCTGCCCCAGTCCTCTAAGGCATCTTCCATCCTCAAGTTGAGCTCCCTTTGTTATACAACAACTTCCCACTGACTATTTTACAGTTGGTAGTATATATATGTCTGTGCTACTCTCTCGCTTCTTCTCAGTTTCCCCTTCACCCCCCGCCCCCTCCCATACCTCGAGTTCTCCAGTCCATTCTCTGTATCTGCTTCCTTGTTCTTGTCACTGAGTTCATCAGTACCATTTTTAGATTCCGTATATGTGAGTTAGCATACAATATTTGTCCTTCTCTTTCTGACTTACTTCACTATGTATGACAGATTGTAGTTCTATCCACCTCATTACATATAGCTCCATCTCATCCCTTTTTATAGCTGAGTAATATTCCATTGTATATATATGCCACATCTTCTGTATCCATTCATTTGTTGATGGGCATTTAGGTTGCTTCCATGTCCTGGCTATTGTAAAGAGTGCTGCAATAAACATTATGGTACAAGTTTCTTTTGGGATTATGGTTTTCTTTTCCCCATACACTTTTAAACTCTGTGCCTTTATTTAGTCTTTTGTGGAAAGCATATTGATAGGCTTGCTTTTTAATTTGCTCAATCAATGTTTGTCTTTTAACTGGAGTGTTTAGACCATTAATATTTTATATGATTAGTGATATGGATGGATTTAGGTTCATCATTCTATTTCTTGTTTTCTGTTTGTATCCTCTGTTTTTTGGTTCCTCTGCTTCTGATTACCTAGCTGTTTGGATTGTTTTTGTTTGTTTGTTTTCCCTTTTAATTTATCTACTGCCTTTTGGACTGTATCAATTTGTACTATTTTTTAGTAGTTGCTCTAACAGATTAAGATATGCAAACCAATACTCCACATCTACTACTACCACATTAATATTGTTCTACTTTACATAAAATATAAAAATCTTGGAACCAAATAGATCACTTTTAAAACCCTCCAGTGAACTCTATGTAATAGCTGTGATGTGTATTATGTCTACATAGACTGAAAACCCCATACATTTTTATTCCATGATACATACATTAAAAGCAGTCATAAAGAACTTATAAAGAAAATTATCCAGATATTTGCCATTTCTATTGCTCCTCCCTCATTCCTGTTGATGCATGGTTTCCTCTGGTATTATTTCCCTTTAGCCTAAAGAATATTATTTAGCATTTCTTGTAGGTCAGATTTGCTGGCAAAATTTTCCCATAATTTGCCTTCATCTGAAAATGTATATATTTTCATTCCACTCCTGAAGGATATTTTTACTGGGTTGGGCTTCAGGTTGGAAGTCTTGTCTTTCTGCACTTGAAGAATATCATTTCAATTTCGGGCTTCCATGATTTTTGGTAAAAATTATTACAATGATACAAATCATTTTTCTCTGTGTCTAATGTGTTATTTCTCCATGTAGCCCTAATTTTTTTGTTGTTATTATTTGTTTGTTTTGGTGTTTTATTGACATGGACCTTAGCACGATTTTCTTCGAGTTTATTGTGTTTTGGTTTTGCTGAGCATTTTCAACTTGTAAATGTAAGTCTGTCACAATATGTGGTAAGATTTCAGCCTTTATTTACATTTACAGATCTATATCTATTTCTATATAAATATTTTTCTCTATCTATCTATCTAATCTTTATATATTTCCCAAATTTCTTTTCTAGAGCTCCAATTACACACAGATTAAATGTTTGATATTGCCCCACAGATCTTGAACTCTATTTTTGCCATAATTCTCTGATTTTTATTTATTATATTTATTTATTTATTTATTTGTTTATTTGGCTATGTTGGGTCTTTGTTGCTGGGCAGGCTTTCTCTAGTTGTGGTGAGCAGGGGCTACTCTTTTTTTTTTTTTTCTTTTTTTTGGGGGGGTACACCAAGTTCAATCATCTGTTTTTATACACATATCCCCATATTCCCTCCCTCCCTCAACTCCCCCCCCACCCTCCCTCAAGTCCCCCCCACCCTCCCCGTCCCAGTCCTCTAAGGCATCTTCCATCCTTGAGTTGGACTCCCTTTGTTATACAACAACTTCCCACTGACTATCTATTTAACAGTTGGTACTATATATATGTCTGTGCTACTCTTTGTTGCAGTACACTGGCTTCCTATTGCAGTGGCATCTCTTGTTGCAGAGCACGGGCTCTAGGCACATGGGCTTCAGAAGTTCCAGCATGCGGGCTCAGTGGTTGTGGCACGTGGGCTCAGCAGTTGTGACTCACAGGCTCTAGAGCACAGGTTCAGTAACTGTGGTGCACGGGCTTAGTTGCTCCGTGGCATGTGGGATCTTCCTGGACCAGGGCTAGAACCCATGTCCCCCGCATTGGCAGATTCTTAACCACTCTTCCACTAGCGAAGTCCTCTCTGATTTTTAAGTCTTTTTCTCTCTTTACTTCAGATTGGATAAATTTTAAGCCTATCTTCAAATTCACTCATTGTTTCCTCTGTCATGTCTATTCCACTAGTGAGTCCATTTGGTGAATATTTTAACTCAGATATTATACATTTAACTTCTAACTTCCAATTCACTATTTTATATAGTTTTTCTTTTTTACATATAGTTTTTTCTGTCCTGATCTCGTGTACGCACACGCATGCAGTAGTTTAAAGCCAATTTCATTTTACCAAATCTTTCTTCTACCAGTTTAGAGCGGTTCCATTTGTGCATAGATCTTTTCTGAACCTGAGCGTTGGTAGATTCATACAGAAAACACAGGTTCCTTCTCCCTGCCTCCTTCTGCTCTGTCATTGCCACATACTCTACAGCCCAAAGTGGCTCTTTTTCCTGGTTCCTATACCCAGAATGATTTTTTTTCTCAGATTTTTAGCCACACATTTCATCACCACTGCCAGGCTTCTCCATTATTTGAGCTCACACTAGAGCACAATAAATATCACATATATAAATAATATATATAGTTATTTATAATATATAAATATAAATAATTTTAAATTATAATATTTTATGATAATATATGTTTCTTGCAAAGAACTTATATCCAGAACATACAAATGACTCTTACAACTCAATATTAAGAAGGCGAACCACAATAAATAATAAGAGAAAGATTCAAACAAATATTTCACAAGGTATAAAAATAGCTAAGCACATAATGAGGTGCTCAAGATTATTAGTTAACAGGGAAAGGCAGATAAAAAACCATCATGAAATAGCACTATCTACTCCCCAGAATGGCCTTTCTTTTTCCTTTTTCTTTTCTTTTTTTTTTTTTAAAGATTGAAATGTTCAATTGCTGGCAAGCACGTGAGCCACTGAGACTCTCCTACAGTGTGTGTAGAAATGTAAAATGTATCACTTTGTAAAATCATTGGTTAAGTTCTTAAAAAGTTAAACTTACACTTACCATATGCCATTCTCCGATTCATTATGCAGAATGAAAGAAGCGAGACTACATAAAAAATGCACACTTTACAATTCCACTTATACAAAAGTCTAGAAAATGGAAAAAATGAATGTATAATGACAAAATGTGAATCAATTGTTGTGTGAGACTAGGAGCAAAGAACGGGGCGTACTTCTGAGAACGATGGATATATTCACTATCTTGATTGGGGCAGTGATTTCGTGGCTGTGCACATTTGTCACAACTCGCCAAATTGCTTGTTTTTAATGGATGTGGTTTATTTTACAAAAATTACCCCTCAAAAAAAGGTATTAAAAATATAGTATGTATGTAAACCCAAAACAACTTCATAAGTAAATGAATAAAAGTGCAAATCTCACATTTCAGTAACTTTTGGTAGAGTTGATTCTTAAAAAGTAGAGTAATTAGGCAGGATTTGCCCTTATCTGATTTGCCAGACTCTGTCTTCATTTGTTTTCAGTACCACAGAACATGACATAAGCAGGAGTGCTTCTTTAACCTTTTATCAAGCTATTGCCTTCACCTGGAATTCTCCTACTTTCTCTGTACATCCTTTAGAATCCCCACTCATTGTTTAAGACCTAGCTATCAGCGTCCTCTTTTTACGTTTTTCCTTTGTACGTCTTGGATGATAACAGCTCCTGCCTGTAAATCTTTTTTAGTTTTTCGTGTGTCCTTCTCTTGTAGAATTTGCACTTTTTTTTTGCATTATCCAGAGGTCATTGTGTGAATGTCAACCTTCTTCACTGGACTCGAAGTTTGTCAATGTCTGACTAACTGCTCTGGCCTCTAAAACAGACCTAAGACCTAAATGACAGCTATTAAATGTACTTTAAATTGAAGTTAAACTTAGGCTCAAATTTAATTTTAAAATAGACTATATTCTCCTATTATAAGCCTTGTAAGGAAAAAGATAGACAGCAGTGTATGCTGTTAAGTTTAAAGAAAAACATTCATAAAGAAGTCTCCAGAAAGGAACTTCAAATTCAAGTTAACTGTGAAACATATAGTTTTTTCTTCCCTCAATTAAATTTATTAGCTTTGTTATAACAACTTAAATCATTTTTGCATAAATGGGGCTTTCCAAAAGATGGAACTTAGCTTTTTAAATACTGCACAGAGCTGTTCAGGCTTCTTAGAATTTCTGTGAAGAATTTTTGAAATTTCAGAAGTACCTTTCAAACATTTGTTGCATATGTGTAGATGTCACTTTCAAAACCAAATTGCATGAAAATTAAACATGGAAAGAAGACTTTATTTGAGTCTATTACAACAGGGGAGGAAGATCAGAACTTATCCTGAGATTTAGGGTGTGGAGATCACAGGCCATCTGTGTTTGCTAATTGGTCTTACCCAGGGGAAAATAAACTTTCATGTGCCTTCATGATGGAAGGAAGATTTACACTTGGAGCAAGGTGCCCCAGAAGGGAAGTTAGGCTCCTATCCTCCCATAGAGACTGGAAGGTAGGAACACTACCTTCTTCCATAATGTCTTTTCAAAGGGATGGCCCCATGTCCTCACAGTCCTGGGTTGTAAAACCAGCAAGAGGTTTTTAAAAAGATTTGCATTTCAAAGGGGCAAGGAAAGAGTTTACAATTACACATTTTCTAAAGTAAATGCTCTAAGATAAGGGAGCAGAAGGACCTCTGTGGTTAGGCCACCTGGATTTTGTAAGGGCCTGGGTGAAAAGGTGGCCAGGGGCTTAGAGGCAGGAAGAAGACTGTCTAAAGCGTAGTTAAGTGGAGGGAACTGTTAAGGCCATCTTGACCATCAGTTCTTTAGCTACTGACTTCATGTTTCTGACACTCAGCCTTAGCTTTGCCATAATACCAGGGAAATTGTCCTTAAGCAAAGAACTGGTCCTTTGATCTAGGAAACTGAGGCTCCAAGGGTATGTCATTTTACTCTCTGCCAAGCTGAGTGTGGACCATAATAGTTTTCTTCCAATACATCAAAGCCAGAGCAAGGACAAAATAGATTCAAGTGGCCTATATAGCTGTACACATTGTACTTTAACAGGGATAATTTTTCCTAATTGATCAAGAAAATTCAACTCTCCTTCAGTAGTAATGAAAATAGAATTGATAATGCTTGCTGTGCTCTAACTGAGATCTTTACCACACTGTTTGTCGAAAATGATGCAGCATACATATTACTTCGGGAGCAGAGAGGTTGAATTTAATCAGTGCCTTTTGTTTTCTTGCTATTTGCTTTGATTGCTGCAGTTTAGTTGTTTGGCTCTGTTGAGTCATTATCTCTTCCTCCTCCTCCTTCCTTACTTCTCTTTGTTTCACTAGCATCTTTATTTTATAATTTCTTTATTGTCTGAGCTGTGGTGCTCAGTGTTTAAATGTTGTTTTGTTTCCAAATTCCTTTTTTGCGTCAGAAACTTTTATTTCAAGCTAGTTTGAACAAATCTGTTGTCTACTTTGGAGTTATATTTCTTCATACATTTGTGAGAGAGTTGGTAGCATTCTACTGAGTGATGTGGATAATTATGTAAATTAGCACAATACCCTCTAGGTAGGGTAAGCTAAAGTGATTGCCTTGATAGCCTCAGTTAATGGCCTCACTATATCCATGCTCTCCGTAGTGTGATTTTGCTGCTCTCCTCATCAAGAGGTAGAGTGTATTTCTCCACACCTTGAATGTGTACTGGTTTTGTGACTTGGTTTGACCAATAGCATGAAGCAGAAGAGGTATTTGCCAGTTCTAGGCCTAGGAACTTTAGCGGATGCCTGTGTCTTTCAGGAGTATTAAACCTGGACTAGCCATTGGAAGGATCAGAGACCACATTGAGGAGAGATGAGTATTCTCAGCCAGCCCCTATCCAACCCACAAACTAGCAAATACCTGAACAAGACTACTCAAGATCAGCCACATCTGTCCATACCAGGTGAACCACTGATTGATACATAGACTAAGAAACAAAAATAAGTGTAAATGTTTCCCATCACTAGGGTGTTGTGGTTGCGTGTTACACAGCACTGTTAGAGTATTAAGTAACTGATATATCAACCTTCTTTTCCCAGATGGCACATACTTTCTCCTACCTAATTGTTTCAAACATCTGTTGACTGCCATATTATATACCAAGGTACAGTGGTCAGTATTAAAGTCACAGAAACAAATATCAAGAGCCCTTCTCTCAGTTGACATGCTCATGTGAGAGACAGAGGGAAAAAAACAGTCAGCACTTTATAACATAGTGTGATGTGGTATATCCAATGAGCACGGGGTTCAAGGAGCCCCCATAATGGTATTTAACTCAAACAGGCATCAAATGGTCTTCCTGGCAGTGACTGACATATGTGGAATCTTGAATTAGGGTGAGTAGGAGCTAGGCTGGTTAAAAAGATGTGATAAAAAAAAACATTCTAGGAAGCAGCAAATTATTTTCTAAATCATTAGAGAGCAAAAGGTTCTGCAAAAATGTTAAGTACTTAAAAATAATGACATATGTGGGTTAGGCAGAGATGATTTGGAGGATTTAAGTAAAGAACAGAGTAGAGCATAAATATCCTTGTGTTCCAAAAGTTTGATCTCTATCTTGAAAATTATAGGAAAAAAAAGAAGATTATTAAAAATTACGGTTGATGTGGTTATTCCAAGCATTTCAGGGGTTCTTCATGGCAGTCATGGAGACAAATAAGGGAAAGTCAAAGCTAAGAGCCATGCAGTAAGATGCTACTGCAGAAATTCAAAAAACAAGTGAGGAGGATCTGGTGTACCTGAAGCCATGGAGAAAATGCAAAGAAAGAAGAGAGGAGCAAGAATAGAGATCTTGGTTGTTGTTCTAATATTCAAGGAATGAATAGCGACACAATGAGAAATGAAAGAAAAGAAGAACCACCACACATGTAGAAGGAAATTAAGCTAGCAAATAGCATCAGTTACACAGCTTGGCATTCCATGGGAACTTCCAAAATTTCTGAGGGAGTCTCTCACTAAGTGACTAAGTAACCACTGAAAGACAGAAAGAGTAGCATGGTAGAAACTTTGAACTCAGAGGTATTTGGGGACTAGATTTATGTCCTAAAGTATGAATAAACTTTAATCTCATGGTTGTATCTTCATTAATGAGAGTTTCTCAAAGGAGGTAGAACCTTTCCTTCCTTGTAGAATCTCTTTCTACAAGCCTTCAATCTGGGCAGCCCATGTGACTTGATTTGACTAAAAAAAGCAATGGAAAGGAAACTGCAAATTCTGAGCCTGACCTCAAGAAGCTTTTATATGCATCTAATCTTGGGAGTCTGAGATCACCATGTGTAGAAGCCTGGGCTAACCTGCTGGGGGCTAAGACACCAAATGGTATAATAAAGGCAAGCCATTCTAGTTAACATCCTCTTTGACCAACTAGCCTCCATCAACCAGGGAACTTGCCATAGGTGAATGAGAGGGCCTAGCTGAGATCAGTTGAAGGACTTTTCTGGCTGACTCAGAACAAAGTGCATATCCAATGACAAATGTATGGCTATTGTTTTAAGTCAAAGTGTTTATGATGATTTTTTAAAGCTATAAAAGCCAACTAATGAAGTTTTGCTAGAAAGATGGGCCCAGAATATCACAGCTTCCAGTTGGAAATAAGATATTTCTATTGTTCACGCTCTACATTCTGCAATAATATCTGCATATTGAATTTGTGACATATGAACATAAAAGCAAAGAAAATGAAGCAGGGTGGCAAGAAAATGATGACTCTACTTAACTAAACTAGGTAGGGATAAAATTGATAACCTTTATGGTTTGAATTCATAAGCCCATTTTACCCTCAATTTAGTTTTATGTCTTCAAAAGCTTCTGTCCAATTTTACAGATTTCATAAAAGAAATAATTTTCTTTTGAAATTTCAGAATTGCTTTCTGGTTCAATTAAACCTTGATGCCAGAGCAACTGAAGCTGTAACCAGTTGACTGTCCTCCCTATCTTGGCCAAGTGAATACATTCTGCATTTTTCCTTTATCTGCTTTGGATGAATTATTCATTGATTGAATTCACATTTCCAGGAACACAGATGGAAAATGGTTTTTAAAATGTGCCCTTTAATAGAGTGTTCTATTTTTTTTTCCTCATTAAATGTCTTTGTATAGTCAACTATTGCTTCTAACCAACCACAGCTATGCCCTGGTGGCTCATTTTCACCTTGGGTTCTTTTTCTCTCCCATAATATTCTTTTTTCTATACCTGAGTTTGCTACTTCAGAAATACCTGTGAAATTCTCATAGTTGAAATCCTACATTTATGCTGTTTTCTCTGACAAATAAAAAGTATAAGATGCAATACATGGGACAGAGCAAAATGCTTAGTTTTTTCTTTCTTTTTGCCTACCTTTCCTCTTTTCCTCTATTCTTACTGCCTCCTTCCTTTCCTCTTTCATTTATCAGAATACTAAATTATTATTTGATATACTGCTTATCAGTATGGGTTTATAGTCAATCTATTCTTGAACTCCTGACTCTTTTAAATGTTTCATGTTTTGAATCTATAAGAATACTGCTTTTTTTAAAATTAAATGTTGTATAGTAGAAAGAGAAGCAATTTTGAAGTCATAGTTTTGTATTTAATCCAGACTGCACCGTGTTCTTGCAAAGAAATAAGTCAAGTAACCTAAATGATTTTCACTACATTACTTATAAAATAAGGTGAATAACCTTATTTTAGAAGGATGATATGAGAATAACATTAATTGTGTATATTTTTTAAAAAACTTTGTGACATATGTTGTGTTTTAAATACTTTAGAATTGTGTGAGAATGTCTAGGGAGTCAAACGAATAGTAAGTTCCTAAATATAGTGAAGTAGAGAAAGGCTTTTCTTGGACCTGAAGTTTTAAATGACCCTTGAAGGGTTATACAAATTGACAATTTTAACAAAGGAGAGCTCTTCTAAGAAGAGACTTTCCAAATTTACGGGTTCCTAATGGTTATTTCTGTAGTCTTCTGAATATTTAAAATGGCAACTTTTGCATTTTTATGATTAATCTATGTCTCATATTCCAAGACTGATATCATATGTATCCACACTCTTAAGCAAATAGCAGCAATGGCTATTCTCTTTCATTATGGTATTTAAACTTTCATAAAAGAAGAGTTGTCCTTATATAGAAAGAACATATTTCTAATTTTATATTCACAGCTTTTCTTCCATTTTCATCTATTTTTTTAATTAATTTATTTATTTTGGCTGCATCATGTGATATCTTTCACTGTCACGCACGGGCGGCATGTAGGATCCTAGTTCCCCAACCAAGGATCAAACCCGTGTCCCCTGCATTGGAAGGCAGATTCTTAACCACTGGACTACCAGGGAAGTCCCTTCATCTATTCTTTTAACCACATTTTTCACTTCACAAACTTGACACCTATCTTATACAAGAAAACAGAAAGTATTATCTGAAGTACAAAGTCATATATATTTCAAATACAGGTTGAGTAGAAAAAAAAGATTAATTTGCTTTTTATCAAGCCTGTCCTCCTTGTTTCCTTTGTCACGTTTCTTTTCGTGCTCCTTGCTAACTGGGAAAGACAAAGTGAGTAAATTATAAGGAAAGAATTCATCGCCTCACAAAAATCTGTGTAATGACATGAAATTCAGATTCAACCTAGCCCTATCGTATTGGTTGTACTACCCTGGATAGTCTTGATAGCAAACTTGTAGCATTAAACATGCAGTTAGATGGGAGAATCACTTGGTTTGTGGTTTCTATTTGTGGCCTCCAGAGGGCAGTATTCATTCTTTCAATACTACAGAACACTAACAGCTGTCTCTCTCTCTCTCTCTCTCTCTCTCTCTCTCTCTCTCTATCTAATCTCCCTTTGAATTTATGTTGGTATTTATGCCTAGGGGCAAGGAATCTTCCATTAACAAAGAAGATTTGTGAGAACCATAGAAATATCTGCTATCAGATGTTTTCTTTGCATTTCTGAAAGAAGAAATGCAATGTGGCCAACTAGGTAGAATCCTTCTCTATGAATTTTTCAGTAACACTAAATACCAACTATTTTCATAAGCAAAAAAAAACCCATTCGATTTTATAAATAATTAAGCATTTAAATAGATGCCAAAAATGACATCAGTCCCTTAAGAAACAAACAAACAAACAAACAAACCAGAAAACAAGCATAGAAAAAAAATATGACTTTTGCCAGGACAAAAAATAAAGAATGACATGGTGGCACATCTTTGACAACACTCAGATTGCCTGATACCCTGAAAGGAAAACTGAGATACTCTCTCTGTAAAAGGCTTTCTTATACATGTGCTTGTTTAGATTTTTAATTAAAGACCAGTAAGTAACCATTTATAAACTACTGGTATTAGTAGGAGGAGGAGCATAGAAGGAGTATGTAGCATAGAATCATTTGGTAGTGCAGAGAGATAAATGTGTGTTGCCCAACTAATGAGACTTTTCATGACCTCTCCTCTGATAAGCTATTCAAAGAACAATTCAGAGAGATGAAAAGAGCTTTATTCTAATTTATTCTTTCTTAATTCCATATTTTAGTTTGTCTTTAATTAAAAAAAAGACAGAACAAAATGATCGTTTTCACAGAGACATTTCAGTTAGTGGTAGAAGAAAGAACACCAACCTTGGGTTTAGTACTGAAAATTTGAAGCAACTGGGGGAGATTCTGGTTACAAAGAGAACAGAGACCATGAATGAGGACCAAGGGAAATGTAGAAGTACAAGACATGTTATTAATAACTGTACATAAATCACAGCAACTAAATTAATCCTCCCCAAATTAAAGAAAAATAAAGTTGCTACTAATGTTTAAAAGTGCAAGAAATGGAGATGTATTACTTTGATTTGCTATGCTTCCCCGCTCATATTTGTCTCTGGTTATTTGCATGACCTGGTCACATAAACTCTCACAATGACACATATTTTGTGGAAGGGGTGCCCAGGATCCTAAAATCCACTTGCAAGAAAATTAATACTTGGGGGAAAGTGCAGAAAGATTGAAAGAAATTCTTAACAAATCATGACTTTTTTTTTTCTTCTACCCTTAATAAGTAGGAATGAAGTTACATTTATGGGATTCTTCTTTAACGGGAGCACTGTAATTTACACACAAAATAAATTCCGGTGGAGCTATTCAGGGAGCCTAGGTATAACAGGATCGCCATTTGTCAGAGATTATTACTCTAGAAGGCTCCCTAGGAGAGGAATAAATTTGCCCTGAAATAACACATCACATCATAACAGCAAGGAGCTTGTCTCTGCTCTCCTCACAGTCTGTACACCTGCTCAGAGGGACCTTCCTACGGAGCCTACAAGCCAACCTGCCCATTCATGTGGCAATTTCAGCCCTTAGGAACTACTGGAGCAAAACCAGACCATCAAATCACCCGCTAACATGTTGTCTTTGAAGCATAGAGAGGATAGATCTGTTTTGTTTGGAAATGTAAATATTTTAGGAAGGACAGAATAGTTAAATGGGAAGATAGGAGATACTGGAGTCAAATAATCCCAGTTTAAAATCACAATAATTTGGCCAACTTAGCTGTGAAGGTAAGTGTCTTCATGTCTAAACTGGGAATAATAAAGCTCTCCTTGTAGGGTTAGTGTATAGGTATAGTGTAAAGATTATAATTGCTTTAGTCCTGGACATGTTGCGTATGCCTGGACATATTGAACATTTCTTTCTGTGTTGGAATCAGGAGACCTTTTACACACAACTACAGACGTTGTCCTTCATGTAAGGTGACAGAGGACCCCACAAGCTGTGTAACCCCATGCTGTGAGCAGTAGCACTGACCTACTCCTGTTAGATGTCTCTGCCCACATTTAATTTATGGATTCTAATTATGAAAGGCTGGGTGCAATACAGGATGATTCTGGCCATGGGCGAGCAAAGAGCTAAGTGGTTTTTTACTGGAGTCATACTTTGTGCTAATTCAGTATCAAGCTCCACAAAACACCTTTATATCGAACTAGTACTTGAGCCACTTGTAAGAACATTTCAAAGCAAAGCTATCTCTTTGAAGTTGGGGGCACATCTCCTGCTACTGAGTACTGTTTTGGTTAATCGCATTATTAAACCTTGTCACCTTTACCCATTTATAGCTCCACTGTCATTTTGTCATTTTGGAAGTGATATGAGGGAGAGTACTCATTTACCAAGTCTACCCTAAGACTTGGTAAATGTGGTTTTACTAGAACTTAAATGAAAAGCTAAGCTCAGCAAGTTAATCCAAATAATGAGATACCAATTATTTTCAGAATCTTAGAGCCCCTTTTGGTTATAAATTGCTGTTTGCAGATAGCAACTAGTCAATCATTTTCACCACAAAGCCTTTTATTATGTAAAATGGTTTTAATCACTAAAAGTGTTTGGAGTTTCAGAAACTCAGACAGCACTAAAATACCTAATAATACACTCCAAGCCATCTACAATGAATTTCAGCTTTATCTGATTCCAAAGAGAAAATTGACTAAAATAGTTTTGGTAGATGAGTTATCAGTGGGTTTCCACTGCATATATTATGTCCAACAGGGATAAGCATATGGTAAGCAGAAAAAGAACTGACTGATTTGATTAAAAGTTTTTTTTCTTAGAAAACCATAAATAGAGATCACGTAGAGAAACATGGTAAGATTTCTCAGGGCACTATAATTTTAGACATATATGATTATATATATAGTTACATATACATAGATCTATATGAATGGAGCCCATATAAAGACGCTCTCAGAAACAATTAATATTTTAAAATAATATTTTGACCCCCATTAAAGCATTTTCCTTAAATAACCATTGTTTTCTTTAAAAAAGCATCTTTCTTTTGAATTATTCACCTAAAAAGCCCACACATCAGCAGTCAAAGCATCATGATAAATACATTTTCAAACAGGAAAACATGAACTATTTAGAGAAGATGCCCTCATCCAAAAAAAAAAAAGAGAGATATTTTCTAGAATTAGTTTAACTTGTACAAAAATTCACTAGTTCAAAAGAGAGAAGGTTCCAAGTCTATTTAGTGTATCTCCATATTCTAGACATTCAAAAATACCTGGGTCAAGATTGTCAATGTACATAGAAACTGACTGTCATGGTTTATGCTATATAATTACAACCTTATAAAGGCATGCCTTGCTAATAAAACAGGCTAAAGAATAGTCCATTATGGGATAACAAAGATCCCTTCTTCAGAAAAAAAAGGAGTTCATATAGGAAGCATAAAAATGTCAGGAGAATGTTAATACTCCTTTGTAATACTTTCTCCTCCAGGCTAGATTTTAAACTCCCAAACTGAAACTCTGTACCCATGAAACTGAAACTCATCATTCACCTTCCCTCCAGATCCTGGTAATCACCTTCTAGTTTCTGTCTGTATCAATTTGATTACTCTAGGTACCTCATAAAAGCAAAATTATACAAAATATTTTTCCTTCTGTGTCTGGCTTAGTTGCCTTAGCATAATGTCTTCAAGGTTCATCTATGTTGTGGTATATATCAGAGTTTCATTCCTTGTTAGGGATGAATAATATTCTACTGTATGTATATACTACACTTTGATTATCCACTCACGCCTGATGGACATTTGGCTTGTTTTCACCTTTTGGCTATTGTGAGTAGTGCTGTTATTAACAGTACAAACATCTGTTTGAGTCTCAGCTTTCACATTTTTTGGGTATATAGTCAGAATTGAACTTGCTGGATCATATGGTAATTCTAAGTTTAATTGTTGAGGAACCATCATACTGTTTTTCACAGAGGCTGTACCATTTTACATTCCTATCATCATTGCACAAGAGTTCCAGTTTCAACATATTCTCACTAATATTTGTCAGTTCCTGTTTTTTTTTTTTTATGGTAGTTATTCTAATAGGTGTGAAGTAGTATCTCAATTTGATTTTGATTTGCATGCCCCATTTTTAAATCAGGTTTTTAAATTGCTGAGCTGCAGAAGCTCTTTATATATATTCTTGATACTATGTCTTATCAGATATATGAATTGCAAGTATGTTTTTTTCCATTCCATGGGTTGCTTTTTCATTCAGTTGATAGTATTCTTTGACTTATAAATTTTCTAATTTTGATGAGGTTCAATTTATCTATTTCTTCTTTTGGGCCTATGCATTTGGTGTCATATCCAAGAAATTGCTGCCAAATTCAACGCCCTAAAACTTTTCTCCTGTGTTTCCTTATGAGTCTTGTAATTTTATCTATCGTGTTTGGATCTTTAGATACACTTTGAGTTAATTTTTATATATAGTATAAAAAAAGATACAACTTTATTCTTTTGAACATGGATATGTTTTTCCAACACAATTGTTGAAAATACTGCCATTTACTCGTTGAATGATCTTGGCACTCTTGTTGAAAATTATTTCATCACATATTCAAGGATATTTCTGGGTTCTTTATTCTATTCCATTGGTCTATTTGTCTGTCTTTATGCCACTATTATACTGTTTTTATTACTGTAGATTTGTACTAAGTTTGAAATCAGGAAATGTGAGACCTCCAAATTCATTTATCTTTTTTTTTTTTTTTAAGGAATTTTTTGGCTACCTGGGGTCCTTCAATATTCCATGTGAACTTTATAGGATACATTTTTCTATGTCTGCAAAAAATGTTGGGACATTGATAAGGATTGTATTGAATTTGTAGATCATTTTGGGTAGTACTGACATCTTCACAATATTGTCTTCTGATCTGAACATGGGATATGTTTCCATTTATTTGTGTTATCTTAATTTCTCTTAGGAACATTTTATAGTTTTCAGAGTACGAGCCTTCTGCTTCCTTAGTTAAATTTATTCTTAAGTATTTTATTCTTTTTGGTGCTACTGTAAATGGAATTATTTTTCTTAGTTTCCTTTTTTAGATTGTTAATTGTTAGTGTATTAAAAAAACAATTTTTTTTATCCTACAATTTTGTTGAATTAGTTTATTAATTTTAAAAGTTTTTAACTTATGGAATCTTTATGGTTTTCTACAGGTCATGTCATCTGCAAACACAGATAATTTATCTTATTCTTTTCTGATATAAATGCCTTTTATTTCTTTTTCTTACCTAATTGTGGCTAGAAATTTTAATAATATGTTGAATAGAAGTGGCAAAGGAAGATTTTTTTGGTCTTATTCCTAATCTCAGAGAAAAAGCTTTCAGTCTTTTACCATTGAGTTTAATGTTAGCTGTTGGTTTTCATATATAGCCTTATTATGTTGAGGTAGTTTCCTTCTATTCCTAGTTTATTGAGTATTTTTATCATGAAAAGGTGTTAAATTTTGTCAAATGCTTTTTCTGCATCAAATGAGATGATTGTGTGGTTTTCACTATTCACTCTGTTAATATTGTGTATTACATTGATTAATTTTTGTATATTGAACCATCCTTGGATTCTAGGAATAAATCTCATTTGGTCAGAGTGTATGATCCTTTAATGTCTATTGAAATTGGCTTAGTAGTACTTTGTTGAGGGTTTTTGCTTCAATACACATAATGGATATTGGTCTGTAGTTTCTTTTCTTGCAGTGTCTTTGTATGGCTTTGGTATCAGATTAATGCTGAATTTGTAGAATAAGATTTAGAATAACTTTTGGAAGAGTTTGAGAGGGATTGTTAAATGACTGTTATAATTCACAAGTGAAGCCATCAGGTTTAAATGACTATTGAGTTATTTAGAATGAGGATTAGAAAAATGGTGAGAAGAAAAGGAATGAATCAGTGCTAATATCTTTAAGGGAAGAAGGAGTCTAGCAGGGGAAAAAATAAATCATTGAATCAAAATTGAGGAGTAGGTAGAGAAATCTGATTCCATTGGCTTCAAGGGAATTTGTTGCTTATAGAATGATCTAGAAATGACAATGAGATGTCCCCATCCAAGATGCATGCTATAAGATGTGTTTGAGAGAAAAGTGTCATTATTTGAGATGACTGCAGGAGTAGTTATATCTCTAGGAAAGAAATAGATTTCAATGAAAGCAAGAACTTTCGTAGACAGATCGAGGAAATAGATGTTGCTGATGAGTTGACTATGAGTTGCTGAGTATAAAAAAGTTCTGTGTGAATTAGAGAGAATGAAATAGAATATATGAAGGGATGTACAGGACCACATGGGGGTTAGAATAGGAATGAGGAGGAATATCTAGAAAGCATGTACTTCTTGTTGAGTAGATGCAAACAGAAAGGTAGAACATGGTGTGAACGTTCTGCTAGTAAATGCACGTAACCATTTCTCACATAGTCCCCTTTCCTGTAATGGAACCATTTTTAGGAAAGATGATCTGTACTTTTCTTTTCATGTAACGTGTTTTGTTTCATATTAGGGTGGCACAGGGCTATAGGGGTGATGGTGGAACAGGCAAGAGTGGCCTCACCAGAAACAAGTACACCTTTTGGGATTCTTTTTAAAATTGTGTTTGGTGAAGAAACCTATAAAATAGATTCCTAAAAGAATTGTTTGGTTAAAACCTATGCTCTTTTTAAAGTGTGACTATTGCTCACGTAAAGATGATATTCGCTTTTAAAAATATTGCTTAATAGAGCTAGAGTAAAAACAGAGAAAGAAAAACTCACAAATCCCATCATTCAGGAAAGGAGTACCTTACATAATATATAATTTTTAAGGGTTGGTCTATGTATATGCAGATAGAACAAGAATTTGGAAATATTTTGTAAAAAACATTATAATGATACTTTACAGATATCTTAGTTTATAAAACCTGAACTTTATTTCATCAAATTTAGAGTAATAAAAGAATTATGAAATAAAACGGAAGAAACTAGAACTCTTGACAAATGTTTTACACAGAAAATAAATTATTTCCTAAAAGGTAATAATATTACCACTAAGGTAATGAGAAATGATTATGACAAACATTGCAAAGTTGGAATTACCATTTTAAAGTATATGTTTGAATTTTAGGCAATATTTATTCCTCCCTAAAAATGATGAGAAATTTTACTTTTTCACTTTTACCCTCAACTCCCCAAATCTTAATTTTATCATATTATTTTTTATATTAAGGTTTGTCACATTTATATTGTAACATTTCACACACTGTTTCCTCTTACTTTCATATATAAGTGGATTTAGTACTAAATATTT
The DNA here is from genome assembly GCF_030028045.1 of Hippopotamus amphibius kiboko. NCBI lineage: Eukaryota > Metazoa > Chordata > Mammalia > Artiodactyla > Hippopotamidae > Hippopotamus > Hippopotamus amphibius. The sequence goes on from NC_080196.1 coordinate 100,396,432, forward strand.
GTCTCTCTCTCTTTATTTTTGGCCAAAACTTGTCAATTCTTGCAGTGTTTTGATTCATATCGTGGAAGGCTGGATTCATAAGAATTAGATTCTACAGGTTCTTGTATACTTTAAAATATACACATTTTTTCTTTATATTGTATTAAACCTTGCTTGTATATAATACTCTTGAAGCATATTATCTTTTACTCAGTACTTTGTACACATTATTCTAAAGTATTCAAATACTGGATAATCCTATGGAGAAAGATGATGTCAACTGGAATTTTCCCCTTGGAGCTGACCAGCATTTTCTGTCTAAATCCTATTTCCTTTTTCCATCATTTAAGTAATTTATCTAGGATATGACTTGGTGTCAACTGCTACATGGCTATTTTTTTCCCTTGGGATAAAAATCCTTTCAAACTGAGGTTTACAATTTTTTTAAATCAAATAAATTTTCTTCTATTATAGCTTTAAAAACATTTTATTAGATGCTGAGTAGTAAAATATGATAGTTATAAAATATGTACCTAATTTTCATGTACCTTTGACCCAGTTTACGAATGAAAATGCTTCCATTAATTAGATACCTTCCATGTACCCCAGAATCCATCTCCTCCTTCCCCCTCAGAGGTAACTACCACCATGAATTTTGTGTTAGTTATTTCTGTGATTTTAAAAACTGTTTTACATCATGTTTTTCCCCCTGACCAAAATGTTGTTTAGTTTTATATGGTTTTGAAATTTATATAAATGCAGTAACATCATAGGTATCCTTCAACTTATATTTTTATTCAGTATTATTTTCCAGAGAGCCAGCCATGGTATTCAATGTGGCTACATTTAATTTCACTGTTCTACATTACAATATTGTATACGTTATCCATAATGTTTTTATTCTATAATGAATAATATTTGAGTTATTGCCAGTTAGGAATTATTAGGAACAACACTGCTATGAACTATCTTGTCCACAGCTTTGGAAACACATATACAAGAATTTCTCTAAATCCAGGAGTAGAATTGCTGAGTCATGGATTTGCGGTATCTTCAACTTTACTAAATAATGCCAAATTTTTTTCCAAAGTGATTGTAAAAATTTATACTCTCAAAAGTTTGTATAAAAGTTCAGGTTGCTATCCATCATCACTTACACTTGTAATTGTCAAATTTTACCTGTTATTATTTTGTTAGGTGTAAAACAATATCTGATAGTTGTTACAACCAGCAATTTCATGAGTTTACAGTTGATATTTGCCCTTTTCTGTGAACTTCTTGTTCATAACTTTGCATAATTTAAATCAAGTTATTTATCTTTGGATTGTTGACTTGAAGAAGTTCTTTGTGTATTTCAGGTCAAATTCTTTTTTAAAAAATTTTTTTAGCTCTTTATTGGAGTATAATTGCTTTACAGTGTTGCTACATGTAAAAGAATGAACTTAGAACACTTCCTAACACCATACACAAAAATAAACTCAAAATGGATTAAAGATGTAAATGTAAGGCCAGACACTATAAAACTCTTAGAGGATAACACAGGCAGAACTCTATGACATATAACATAGGCACTCTAAACAAACAAACAAACAAACAAAAACCATAGGCACTCTATGACATAAATCAAAACAAGATCCTTTTTGACCCACCTCCTAGAATAATGGAAATAAAAACAAAAATAAACAAATGGGACCTAATGGAACAAAAGCTTTTACACAGCAAAAGAAACCATAAACAAGAAAAGAAGACAGCCCTCAGAAAGGGAGAAAATATTTGCCAATGAAGCAATGGACAAAGGATTAATCTCCAATATATATAAGCAGCTCATGCATCAATATCAAAAAAGTAAACAACCCAATCCACAAATGGGCAGAAGACCTAAATAGACATTTCTCTAAAGAAGACATGCAGATGGTTAACAAACACATGAAAAGATGCTCAGCATCACTAATCATTAGAGAAATGCAAGTCAAAGCCACAATGAGGTATCACCTCACACCGGTCAAAATGGCCATCATCAAAAAATCCAGAAACAATAAATGTTGAAGAGGGTGTGGAGAAAAGGGAACCCTCCTGCACTGTTGGTGGGAATGTAAGCTGGTATCGAGAACACTACGGAGAACAGTATGGAAGGTCCTTAAAAAACTAAAAGTCAGATCAAATTCTTAATCAGTTCTATTTTCGCATGTACTCTCTCCCAGCTTATGGATTATCCATCAGGTCTGCACACTCTCTGTAGGAACTCTTGATGCATAGATACTCCTCATTTAATATAGCAAAATTTACCACTTTTTCCTTTACGCTCTATGGGTTTGTAGATTTTTAAATTATAAATTACTTATACTATAAATCATAAAATTTTTACAGGTTTGTCTCTCACATTTATTCTATGTGGAATTGATTATTTTTGTCTTATGTAAGTTGTCTATCATATAAAGTTATAGTCTGTATTATCATATTTTAATGCAAGTTGGGGGCTCTCATTTTTCCTTTCTGCATGTGGATCTTCTTTACCTCTCGTATCAGTATACTAAGCAGCTCTATCTTGAAATATATTTCTTATGTCATCAAAAATATTTTCAAGATAAATAATATGGCTTCACTGGCAAATCCTACCAAACATTTAAAGAAATAATTAATTACCAAGCCTTCTCAAACTCTTTCAAAAATTGAAGTAGAGATAACACTGCTTAACTCATTTTAAGAGGTCAGCATTACCCTGATCCCAAAGCCAGACATGAATACTACAAAAAAAAAAAAAAAAAAAAAAAAAAAAAAAAAAACTCAGGCCACTATCCCTGGTGAACATAGATGCAAAATTCCCAGCAAAATACTAGAAAACCAAACTCAGCAGCACATTAAAAGGATCATACATCATGATCAAGTAGGACTTATTCCTGGAATTTAAGAGTGATTCAACATATGCAAATCACTAAATGTGATTCACCACATTAACAGAATAAAGGATAAAAATCACATGATCCTCTCAATAAATTCAGTAAAAGCATCTGAAAAAATTCAATATCCTTTCATGATAAAAACTCTTAACAAGTTAGACATAGAAGCGTTCCTCAGTATAATAAAGGTCATATATGATAAGTTCCTAGCTAACATCATAGTCAATGAGGGAAAGCTGAACAAGACAAGGATGCACACTCTCACCATTTCTTTTCAGTATAGTACTGGAAGTCCTAACTAGAACAACTAAACAAGAAAAGGAACTAAAAGGCACCCAAATTGGAAAGGAAGAAGTAAAACTATGTCTGTTTGCAGATGATATGATCTTATACACAGAAATAATGCTAAGGATTCCACCAAAAAACTGTTTTAATTAATTAATGAATTCAGTAAAGTTGCAGGATAGAAAATCATCTGCATTTCTATACACTAAAAATGACCTATCTAAAAAAGAGAAAACAACCCCATTCACAATAGCACCAAAAACAGTAAAATACTTACAAATAAATTTAACCAAGGTGGTGAAAAATCTGTACAGCAAAAACTGTAAAACACTGTTGAAAGAAATTGAGACACAAATAAGTGGAAAGATAATTCATGTTCATGGGTCACAGAATTAATGTTTTTAAAATAGCCATACTACTGAAAGTGAGCTACAAATCTGATGCTTGCTTATCAAATTCCAATAGCATTTTTCACAAAAACAGAAAAAAAAATCCTAAATTCATATGGACCACAAAAGGCCACTAATAGCCAAAACAATCTTTAGGAAAAAAGAATAAACTTGGAGGCATCACACTACCTGATTATAAGATATACTATAAAGCTATAATAATCAAAACAGCATGGGACTGGCACAAAAATAGACCTATAGATCAATGGAATATAATAGAGGGCCTAGAAGGGAATCCACACATTTATGGTTAGTTGATCTTCAACAAAGTTGCCAAGAACACTCAATGGGTAAATATCAGTCTGCTTAATAAATGGGAAAACTGGTTTACTGCATGCAGAAGAAAGCAATTGATCCTTTGTCTTATTCCGTATACAAAAATCAACTCAAAATGGGTTAAAGCCTTGAATGTAAGACCTTAAACTATAAAACTAATAGGAAAAAAAAAAAAAAAAAACTAAGAGAAAAGCTTCTTAACATTGGTCTGGGCAATGATTTTTGGGGTATGACCTGAAAAGCACAGGTAACAAAAGCAGAAATAGACAAATGGATTGCACCAAGCTAAAAAGTTTCTCCACAACAAAGAAAGAAATAAACAGAATGAAAATACAATTCATGGACTGGGAGACAATATTTGCAAGGCATCATCTGATAAGGCAGGACCCCAAACCACCAGGGCTGCACAGCAGGAGGTGAACAGCAGGCCAGTGAGCGAAGTGTCATCTGCTGCTATCCGTGACTTGCATCATCACTTGAACCAACCCAGCCCACCCCCATCCCTACCCCTCTCTGAGGAAAAATTGTCTTCCACAAAAGCGGTCCCTGGTGCCAAAAATGTTGGGGACTGATGTGATAAGGAATTAAGATCCAAAATACAAAAGGAACTCAAACAAACTCAATAGCAAGAAAATAAATTGATTAAAAAATGGGCAAAAGACTTAAATAGACTTTTTTTTTTCAAAGAAGGCAGACAAATGGCCATCAGATATATTACAAAGTACTCAATATCACTAATCATCAGGGAAACGAAAATCAAAACTTTTGTAAAAGTCTGCTCATTAATTCCAAAAGAGGAATAAAATGGATAAAACATTCAAATCCTCTCTTTAAGCACACTATGCTAAGCACCTAACATCAAATTAGATGTTGTTTTACAATTCCTACAGTGGTGTGTGAGGATGCGGATGAGATTCTTTAAGTAACTCTAGAACATTTTACTATCAAAATAGCCAACATACAACATCCTAGACTGACACTAAAATAGGTCTCCTCTTTCAATTTAGATGAAATTTATTTATACATTCCACTGATGACTTGAGTGTATTTCTTTTCTTTTTTACTTTTATTATTTTTAATTTTTAGGGCTACTGTTTATTTAAAAGAGACCAACAAGTGATGCAATTTTGAATAATTTAACAGCAATGATAGAGAATCTGCTTCCACCCCGAATCCCTGGGACATTTCTAAACATTTCTTTATGACATGATCTACACATTCTATCTGCCATGACGACCTGGGTTGGCCCATCTGTAAGATTCTCAGTGATTTATTACTTGTGCTGCTGATATGAAAAGATGACCTGGAAAACTGGAAAGCCAGTCTCTTTCTTGTTCACAATCTTTCTCATAGCATTGTGTTTAAGAACACGAATTCTGGAATGTGATAAATGTAGGTTCAAATGCCAGTTCTTCGCTGAGTTACTTAATCTTTTAGAATTTCATCAGTAAAGCAATGATAGTAATAGCTATTCCATGAGCTTTTCATGTGAATTAAGTGGGATACTGTATTTAAAACAGCCCAATACCTCACAATTAGTATTAGCTGTTATTATGTTACCTTATGGATTGAAAGCAGTGACAGACACTGATGGTAATGTGTGTATCTTTGAGAGCCAAAGCAAAAGATCAAGAAGACTTGGTCAACAGATCAAGAAAGGAGTAAGAAGAGGGAACCAGCCAAGACAGGAAAAGGTAATAGATGCATAGGAAAATGGAAAAATAATAAAAATAATATGGACAAGCAATTAAAAAAGGCAAGAGACTTCCTAAAATCTGGTTAGTTTTCTGACTTTAAGTTGAAGAATAATTTGCTTACAATAAAGTGCATAAATCCTAATTATTGAGCTCAACGAATTTCTATACCTCTACAGCTACCATACAAGTCAAAATATAGGACATTTACAGCACCCGCAGAAGGTTCTGTCATGGTTCACACAAATCAACAACCACTCTTCAACGGTAATTACTGTTTTAACCTCTACCTTGGGTGTCATACAAATGAAATTGATAACATGTACCTGTACACCTTTCTGTGTCTGGCTTCTTTCATTCAGCATAGTATCTATGAGAATATCCATGTTGTTGTCTTTTTCCATTGCTGTATTCTAGTATATGAATGTCCCACAAATTTATTTATCCTTCTGTTGATGGACTTTTAGATTGTTTCCATTTGGGGGCTGTTATGCATAAAGCAGCTATAAGTCATTATAAACATTTGCATACATGTGTTTTAATAGACATAAACACTTGCTGTTTGGTATATACCCAGGAGTGGAATTACTGAAGAGCAAATGAATGTTTAGATTTTGTTAGATACAACCAATTTCATAAGTGGCTGAAACAATTTACACTCCTACCTAGCAATATCAAAGCCCCAATTATGCCTTGTCAGCACTTGATACTGGCCATTGTTTGAGTTTTACCTAATCTGATATGTGATTATTATTTTAATTTGCATTTCTATGATGGCCAATGAAATTGAACATCATTTTATATTTATCTTGGCCATTTGGATATTCTTTCTGAGGTGACTAATGAAGCACTATGCCCATTTTTTAAAAATTACATTGCTTATTTATTTACTCATTTATTTACTTAAAAACTTACATTTCACATTAACTATCTATCATTCATCTCAAATCTTGTGTGTGATATAAATTCAGAATCAAGGTTCATATTTTTTAGAATTTCTAGTATAGATACCCTTTTGTTACCACACAGTTTATTGAATTGTGTTGGTGCTTTTGCTGTAAATCACGTGTGTAGGTCTGTTTCCAGGGTCTTTGTGTGGATCCATTTGACCATTTGTCTATTCTTCTGCCAATACAACACTTCATTTCTGTAGCTTTATAGTAAGGCTTGATACTTGGTGGTGTAAATCCTCTAACTTTGTGTTTCTTCTTCCAGATTACCTTGGTTATTCTAGGTCTTTTAGATTTTTATGTAGATTTTAGAATCAGCTAGTTACATTTCCCAAATCATCCTCTTCCTCTGTATCTTTGAGAAGCAGGCAGTCATTGAGAGCTGTCAACTACGGAGTAAACTTCTTAGGTTATTATTTAAATTCCTAAACTATGCTTCAGACATATTTTTCCAGCCTCATTTTCCAAGTACTCCTCTTCATTAACCTCTCACTGTGCCCACATGTTTATTTAAATCCCCTGACTCTGTCCTTTGACAGCTGTTTCCACAGCTGGAGTGCTTTCTCAAGTCCTTTCTACCTAGCTAAGTCTTACTTCCATTCCTTAAGTTTCTGTTCCCAAATCAAATGCCACTTCCCCAAAGCAGCTTTCTCATCTTCCTCCAGACCACACTGAACTCTACAGCATCTGACCTCCCACTGTAGTTGTTACTAATCACATACAGCCTTATAATTTTAGCTCTTATTTTATCAGAAAACTTTTGGCAGGAATCTTACTTGCAAATTTTGTGTATGATATAAATTCATTAGACATTGTGATAGACACTATGGATACAAAAGCCCACAAAAAGTCCGTGCCATCACGTGGTTCACTTTGGCTGTGATTTTGTTTCACAAATCCTCTAGACTAGTCTATACAGCCGTAATTACTAGAAGGAAAATATACTCTGTTATAATATTCTCTTACATTCTTCATGAATCCAGAATCATGCAACAGTTAACTACAGATGTTAATTGAATTATGGAATCAAACACTGTGCTGGAAAACAAGATGGATTCCCTCCCGTCAGGGAGTCTACTATCTCCTGTCTTGCTGTGACTAAATCAGGACCCACAGCACTTCATCATACGGTGTGAATGGTGCCCCTTAAGTGTTGGGCAGTACTTATTGACTAAACACATGAGTTAGTGCAATCAAAAGTAAATAAGTTCAGGTATTATTTGGGGTGGCTAATTTGGTACATAGGGAAAGTTCCATTTTGAAGAGCACATATAAATGAACAGTTGCACATGTAATTGTAGGTTTTAGGGGGGGTCTATATTTGATATACAGAAAAAAAGTTCTCACGGGCTTGCTTCTGGTCTGGGAAATAGAATCACAGGCAATGATGCCAGGTAAAGGCAGTGCCACTGAGAACCTATAGCCAATTAGTGATCCATCTCCTCGGAAACAGGACGTGATAGAATTTGAAAGAGATATGATTTCAACATAATTTTTTCTTTGCTGTTGTTATAGTCCTCAAGAGAAAGATGACAGCCTACCATTTAGAAAACATTTCTCTTAATGACTGCTTATTTGCATGAAATCTTAACATACTAGATTCTATAACTGCTCAACTTCTTCACTAAAATTACCTAACTTTATTTTTGCACAAATATAATATGCCTATCGTTTTGAAAAAATGTATCCCACTAATATCACTAATTACAAACATATTACAATCTTACCTGCCAAGATAATGAAGGACATTGTACACAAACCACTCTTAAATTACATATTGGTGAACAATAAATTTTCTTTCTATCAATCATAATTTTCTTCCAATGCACTATGCAATTTGTGGGTCCATTTGTTCCTCTGAATTGTTTTGATATCACTGGTATGTTCAAATTTGCCAGAAAGAATTGTATAGACTTTGGTTAGGGAGAAAGGACAGTGTTTCACATAATGATGTGTACTAATGAAAATGCATTGAAAAAGTCATTATTAATTAACTTGCTGAGGTTATTCAAGGGCAGAGAGAAGCAACATAGGGCTAATAATCACTGAAAAAAAAATGTAACGAGTAATTCCTATTGTGTGGAAATTTTATGTAACCCTTTCTGCCCAGGCACCCAAGTGTGAAGACATCTTCTGGGGCCGTCTTTTGGAGAACTGCCATCAATTGCTTGGCTCACACTTCACACTCCCCTAAAAATAAAACCAGGGGATTCATCCTCTTGACAATACAACTTTCATTGGCTGCAAATTCTTTTGACCACTTTGAATTAGTAAGAGGTTTATAAAGAAAGGGAAAAAATAATAGGCTCCCAACATTCTGTGACATGCACCAAACGACAGGTGGCACACCACAGTGTCCTCCTCTCTGTGTTCTCATGGTCTTATTCTTTTCATGTCCTGCCATCTTTTCCTTGTTTTCCTCTTGGTCTTCTACAAGATCCTGTGCAGTTCTTGAAAGCAAGGTTTGCTTTCATTGTCCTTGTTGTTGCTCTAGTGCCTGTCTAGTGCCATGAGAGTAGTTACTGAAGAAATACTGGTTACTCTGCTCACAGGGATTCCTGTGTTCTCTGTTGCTGTGGTTTTCTCCCTGTAGCCTGTGGGTTTTACAACAAGCCTCACTGGTATGTCTCTTTCGTTCTTAAAGTATCTCATATACTAATGGACTTCTGCCTGCAAGCTGGCATCCTCTCTCCAGGATCTGTGATGGCCACGAACTCGGAATTGTTTGCTGCTGAGCCTCCTGGGCAGGGTGTCTTTGCTTATCTCTCCTCTGCTCTGAGGCCTGTGATTTTGCTATTGAGTAGGATTATTGTGACTTTGGGGCTTTCCATTGGATTGCCTACTATTGGAGATACCTATTTGGAAGGGTTTCTATTGGAAAGTGTTCCATTGGAAAAAGCAAATCCCGTTGATATTTCAGAACTTTCCTGTTCTTGCCTCAACCAGCTCAAAACAGGGGGGCTACATGAAATTGTAATCAAAATTAAATTCTCTCCAACAATTCACATGGTTTAACATAAAATCATACCCTAGAAATCTATAAGCAGCCCATATAAAATACTTCTGCAGCTCTTTCCAGGTCCTACCTATTCAGGAGTTCAGAGTATTTCAAAATAGGATGAGAAAAAAAAAAAGTTAAAAAGAAAAAAAAGGATGAGAGTTGCCTATACAAGGACAGGCATAAAGGAAAAATGCTACCCTATATGAGCAAACAGAGGCGAGAAAATTGGTTCCTTATTGGACCATGATCTGGACTGGTCCCCTGACCATGCAGTTATCATAGTAGACAATACTCATTGTTTTTAACTGACCAGAATATGTAAGTCTTTTCTACATTTAGGAAAACGACCCTATGTGTCCTGTTGTGGGGAAGAAACCACCTCCAACTATAAAAGATGCAAATGCTGCTTGTCCTTGCTGACTCCTTGCAGCTGGGATTCAAGTGTATGATCTTGGTCCAACCAGCTGGATGCTTTCTTACCAGATTTTGAGCCTGCAGCTGACGATATAAATAACTATGGGTGATATCTTATTTATTGCTGCATCACAAATTTTACTATAATTTAGTGTGGTTTAAAACATGTTATCTGAGTTTCTGTGGGTCCAGACTCCAGGCACAGCTTAGCTGGGTCTTCTGCTTTAGCATCTACCTCAAGGCTGCAATTAGGGTATCAGTGGGACCACAGTGATCTCAACGCTCAAATGGGGAGGTTCTTTCTCTAAGCTACCTCATATAGTTGTTGGCAGGATTCGGTTCTTCATGGGCTGCTGGGCTGTGGCCCTCTGTTCCTCACTGCCTGTTTGCTGGAGGCTGCTCTCATTTCCTTGCCATATGGGCCTTGTATGGGGCAGCTCACAACATGGTGACTTGCTTCATCAGAGCAAACAAAGAAGAACCAGGGAAAGAAAGAGAATGCAAACAAGACAGAAGTCACATCTTTAATGACTTTATCACAGAAGTAATATCCCATCACTTTGGCCACATTCTATTCATTAGAAGCCAGTCACTCAGTTCTGCTCACATTAGGGGGAAGTATTATATAAGGATGTGAGTACCAGGAGGCAGGGATCATTGGTAATCTTTCAGAAACTGCCTACCTCAGAAAGTATGGGATCCATTCGAGTGAGAGTGCCTGCAATGGCAGTAGCTGTACCCAGCTTTAAAAGTCAAAATGTACAGAAGCACTAGAAGCAGAGATAATGGCAAATTTGTTCAAAGAAATCGTTTCCCAGGGTGTGATTCTGGGAATCATTTTTGGCTGAGTAGCTTTCAAGCCTGATTCTTTGGCCTTCTCAAAAATTCTGTTAGATACTACATGTCCCTGAATAAATTTCTTTCACCTCCTTAAAGTAGCCTCTTTGTTTCTGCTGCTTGTAAATAAGAAACTTCCCTAAGAAAGTGAAGCAAGGAAACCCCAGAGTAAGGACAGAGAGTTCATCCTGTTCACCTCCATATACCAGGTACATGCCTGACAAATAGTAGGCAGTCAATACATTTTTATTGAATTATTGAAAAAGTAAAAGGAAATCAAGTCCAGAAGGCAAGCTGAGTCTGAAAATAAGATCAGAAGTACAAGTGAAGGGCAGAACATGGTTTAGGAATTGGTCAGGGAAAGTAATTCAGGTGAACACCATGAAAAAGAGCCCACTAGACAGAAGTTCTTTTAAGTGACACATGATGCTTGGCTGGCCTGCTTTAAGCACCTGAGTCAGGCTGGAGAGTTTCCCTCAAAACTGCATAATACTAGCAAGATTCGATGGAGTGAAAAACACTTGAGCAGGCCATCAAAAAAATACATGGAATGAAAATAGAAATGGCAGGCAGATTAGAGCAGAAGGTACCCGTTGAGAAGGGGTCTCAGAGGTGACAGGAGCCTCCCTAAAGCCTGGGAACAGCATGTCTTTGAGAATTTTAAAAGCTTCACATTTCACTTCTTCTTAAAGTATAGTTGATTTATAATATTAGTTTCAGAGGTACAACATAGTGATTCAATATTTTCATAGATTATACTCCACTTAAAGTTATTATAAAATATTGGCTATATTCCCACGTCATGCAGTATATCCTTGTATCTTATTTATTTTATACATAGTAGTTTGCATCTCTTGATCCATTGCTCCTATGTTGTCCCTCCCCTGTTCCTCTCCCCACTGGTAGCCACTAGTTTGCTCTCCATACCTGTGAATCTGTTTCTGTTTTCTTATACACACTCATTTGGTTTATTTTTTCAGATTCCACATATAAGTGATAACATACAATATTTGTCATTTTTTTGTCTGACTTATTTTGCTAAGCATAATACCCTCCTAGTACATCCATGTTGTTGGTCACTGTTTGAAGTTGTCCCTGAGGACACAAAGCAGGTGCAGGTGGCCACAGAGACAGCTGCAGGCAATGAGATGCAATGCCTTTTACATGACTTCAATGTGTATGGCGTGCCTAGCAATTATTATCATGCAGCAACCTTGAGAATTAAATGAAGTTATATTAATTTGGAGGTGAGGGAAACTGTGGCTCAAAAAATGGTCTAGTGGAGCTCAATTTTCTCTAATTCTAAAGGCTTTATGGAAATAAAGTGGTACATCTTGACATAACTCAGACAGAAACAGAGAAAGGGAAGAAACTGCCATCAGCATAGCATAAATGCAGAATAATAACACAGATGCAGGAAGAACAGAAAAAGAAACAGAAAAATCTCTTTCTAAGAATGTTGAAAAATCTCTTTCTAAGAATCTTTGACAATCAGAGCCAAGGGTTGAGTATGGGAAAATTCATCCCTGGATTCCTGTGATCTTGGTCATTCACATTTCTTCTCTTCATAGGCAATCTTTCCGTTTCCAGAATGAGGAAACAAAAATACAAAGCTTAGTTGTGAGAGATTACAACTAAAATGAAGATGAAAGTTGAACTTATATTAAGAGGTTCAAAGAACATCCCTCCAAAATCCATGTTTACTTAGAACCTCAGAATATGACCTTATTTGAAAATAGGATTATTACAGATGTAATTAGTTAGGATAAGGTCATCCTGGATTAAGGTGAGCCCTAAATCCAATGGCTGGTATCCTTGTATGAAGTCCTTGTGAAGACACACCAGGAAGAAGACCAGGTGAACATGCAGCAGGAAGTGGAGAGATGCAGCTACAAACCAAGGGCATCACATATATCCAGGAACCACCAGAATCTAGAAAGAAGCATGGAAAGATTCTCCACTAGAGCCTTCAGAGCAAACATGGGTCTGCTGATGATAACTTACTTTCAGACTTGTAGCTTCTAGAATCTTGTGAGAGAATACATTTCTGCTGTTGTAAGCCATCTAGCTTGTGATAATTCATTACAGGAGCCCTGGGAAACCAATACAAGTGTGTTATGGGATTAATTGTGTCCTCTCAGAATTCATATGTTAAGGTTCCAACCTTCAGTACCTCAAACTGTAACTATATTTAGAGACAGGGCCTTTAAAGAGGTGATTAAGATGAAGTGAAGTCAGAGCTTCCCTGGTGACGCAGTGGTTAAGAATCTGCCTGCCAACGCTGGGGACACGGGTTCGATCCCTGGGCCGGGAAGATCCCACATGCTGCGGAGCAACTAAGCCTGAGAGCCACAACTACTGAGCCTACATGCCGCAACTGCTTAAGCCCGTGTGCCTAGAGCCCATGCTCAACAACAAGAGAAGCCACTGCAATGAGAAGCCTGCACACCGCAAGGAAGAGTAGCCTCTGCTCACTACAACTAGAGAAAGCTCGTGTGCAGCAACAAAGACCCAATGCAGCGAAAAATAAAATAATAAATAAATAACTAAAGTGAAGCCACGTGGAAGGGCCCTAATCCAATATGACCGGTTTCATAAGAAGAGGAGGTTTGGACACAGGCACCCCATAAATGGAGGGACAGCCATGTGAAGACACAGGGAAAAGGCAGCCTTCAGCAAGCCAAGGAGAGAGGTCTCAGAAGAAATCAAACAGACACCTTGATCTTAAACTACAAGCCTCCAGAACAGTGAGAAAATAAATTCCTGTTGTTCAAGACACTCAGTCTGTGATATTTTGTCAAACAGCTGTAGCAAATTAGTACAAGGGGTGTGGGGTAGGAGGAAAGATGAAAAACAAACTTTCACTTTTATCCTTTCTATACCTCTACTCGTCCACTTTAGAGGCAGAAGTTAGTTGCACCTGTGGCTGAGGGATTCCCTGAAGGAAGAAGGAAGAGACTGAAACATGAAGAGGTATTGATTGTGCACTGGCAGATCTGGGCCATGTTGGCCAGAGATGGGGCAACCTTGAGTCTGAAGGGTCTTTTGTATTCCCTTGGAGTGTTTATGTAGCCATCCTTGGCCACTCCTCTGCCTGGGAGTGCTATCCACATAGGGCACAACACTGAGTTTAAAGAAAAAAAGGGACAGGAATGTAATCAGTGGGTAGAAATAAAGAACTAGTGGTTTCCAGCAGATGTAGACTTGGGAATCTATATATTTAAGATTCCTTGTCATTCTTCTAATACGGAGCACTAGAATTTGATAGGAGACAGACATTCAAGAAAAACATTCAGTCTAGGAATAAACAGTGCACATTTGGTTGATGCTTCCCTTGGAATATAACTTTCATGTGCTTGAGACTCACGCAGTGCCAGATTTAGGAAAGACTAAATACCCTGGAATTTCTATGATGTTGTTTACAAACCAGACAGTCAGTTGCTGAAACATAGAGATTTAGGAACAGAAATTATTGTACAGAACAGAAATACTAGAGTGTTGTGGGGGTTTTTGGTAGGAAACTCCAGTCCATAATAGGAAGATACTACTATATTAAAGAATAGTCAAATTCCCTATATACTATGTATTTTTTAAAGTAAATGGGTCAGCAAAGCAATAGAAATAAAACAAAAATAAACAAATGGAACCTAATCAAACTACAAGCTTTTGTACAGCAAAGGAAACAATTTAAAAAGAAAAAGAATAAAAGAAAAGACAACCTACGGAATGGGAGAAAGTATTTGCAAACAATGTGATCGACAACGGCTTAATTTCCAAAATATGCAAACAGCTCATACAATTCAATAACAAAAAAACAAAGAACCCAATCGAAAAATGGGCATACCTAAACTGACATATCCCCAAAGAGACATACATGTGGCCAATAGACACATGAAAAGATGCTCAACATCGCTAATTATTAGAAAAATGCAAATCAAAACTACAACGAGGTACCTCTTCACACCAGTCAGAATGACCATTATTAAAAGGTCTTCAAATAACAAATGCTGGAGAGGGTGTGGAGAAAAGGGAACCCTCCTACATTGTTGGTGGGTATGTAAATTGGTGCAGCCACTATGGAAAACAGTATGGCAGTTCCTCAGAAAACTAAAAATAGAAATACCACATGATCCAGCAATCCCACTCCTGGGCATATATCAGGACAAAACTGTAATTCAAAAAGATACATGCACCTGTATATTCACAGCAGCACTCTTTACAATAGCCAAGATATGGAAACAACCTAGATGTCCATTGACAAATGAATGGATAAAGAGGATGTGGTGCATATATACAATGGAATACTACTCAGCCATAAAAAAAAAATGCCATTTGCAGCAACATGGATGCAACTAGTAATTATCATACTAACTGAAGTAAGTCAGAAAGAGAAAGACAAATACCACATGATACCACTGGTATATGGAAACTAAAATACGGCACAAATGAACCTATCCAGGAAACAGAAATAGACTCGCAGACATAGAGAATAGACTGTGGTTACCAAGGGGGATGGGGTGTGGGGAATGGGTGTGCTGGGAGTTTGGGGTTAGTAGATGCAAGCTATTACATATAGAATGGATAAATGACTAGGTCCTACTGTATAGCAGAGGGAACTATATTCAACACCCTGGGATAAACCATAATGGAAAAGAATATAAAAAAAGAATGTATATATGTGTATGACTGAGTCATTTTGGTCTACAGCAGAAATTAACATAACATTGTAAATCAACTATACTTCAATAAAAAAATAAATTAAAAAATAAAGAACATGGGGAGTACAGGCTGACCAGTGGAAATGCCTATAAACTAAATTTATATACAGTGTTCCAGGATTAGGGGAAAAAAAAAAAAACTACTCCTAAAAGTGAAATGTGTGTAGGAACATTTGACAAATGTAAAACTTAAAGTGATTATCAGTCCCACTGTCAATTCCAGTTATCATTCTTAAGACTGGTATTAAAAGCCATCAAAAAATAAATGGGTCAGAATGTTTATGTTGAATGAAGTAAGGTTACTATATGATATTTTTAGTTTGGATTAAAAATGCATCCTTATTTCAGGTACTGCATAACATCTTCAGATTTTAATATATAATTGAGTTTTATTTGTTACACAAGAAGACACAAACTGTAGTTGAAAATGACATTTCTCAAATTCTTCTGGATGAGAGACATGTTACAGTGCCTTCTGGCAGCACTGAGTGTATCAAGGACAAGAAAACTTCAATTTAGGAGGAAGCACCCAACATTTTTTGATTCTTGAAAAAGAAGCGTATTTCTAAAGAGAAAAGAGTTAAATACCTTTTTTCAGTTTAGGTAAATTCTTTACCTCTAATTATTTGGGCTTTAAAATTTCTTTAGCAGGGCAACTCTTCCACTGTTACATTTCTCCCAGGTAATGGCCACCTTATATAAGGATAAAGTCAAAGTAAAGGTAATTTATTGTCCACTAAAATTTTCATCTTCTGTCAGCTTCCAAAATATGAGATCATATATATGAGCCCAAATACAAATTATAGAGATTAATTTTATTAAAATGCAGCAACAAGCAGAATTTTTTCCCAATACAATAAATCTTTCAGATGGATTAGAGACCTTGAATTTAAACCTGTGATGTTATCTTGCCCTCTTAAAAACGGTTATAAAAGCTATAGTTAATAGAGTTGTTCATAGATATTCCTATAGCCTGATACATTTTTCTTTAGACCTCAGGAATACTAAATTAAAAAAAATTTTTTTAAATAATTAAAAAAAAAAGCTAAAAGAAACCCATGATTAGAGATTATTTATGTTATAATTATACATATGCTTGTGTAAGTATGTTAACAGAATTATATATAAGAAAGGTTTTTAAGTAAAGTCTTATAAGGCAGAACCTCAGTTTTAAGTTATTAAGATGGTAATAAAGACCATGGCTTGCTGGGATTTTACAATCACCAGAATCTCAGGCATCTCGTAGAGCTCACACGAGAAATTCTGTCACCTCAGGAGCTAGCCAGTCCAGCTGCCTCCTATCTATGTGGACCTTTGTTTATCCTCTGAGATGTGATCCTGCAAATGTCTTTTCACTTCATTGCACCCAGAGTGTTGGAGTCACCAGGAGATGCTCAGAGGCACACCGGCCACCTGTAAAGGAGGCAATCTGTGCTAAGGTCTGATCCTCTTGGGATTTTGACAGCATGCTTATTGTGGTGACTTGAGTTTATTTGTTTTTTTTAATATTAGTTAATGTTAAGAATTAACCCTCTAGGACTGTAAAGTGTGACCTCTTTTGGCTTTCTTTTCTCTGCTTTAACTCAGCGTTTCTGTATATTTAAATTTTTGCACATGTAAGTTTTCTAGAGCTTCACTGCTTGATGACGTTTATCCAATGTCTTTTTCAAGACATTTTGAGAGAACCTCAGAGTCACCAAACCTATGCCTTTATGTTACCTATTTGAAAATAAGTTGTCTAGGTTTATTGCGGATTCTTCCATTAATGGTCAACATAGGGAAGGTTTTTCTTAACTTTTCTAATAATCAAAGCTGTACATTTTGGCATATTACCTGGTAAGCTACCTCTAATTGTTTCAAAGTTCTAAAATTCATCATATAAGGTAATAATTAAAATAATAATAATAATAACCAAGATGTGTGCTAATTAGGAGAGATGAAGTTATATAGGGTTCTGAGTATGCCAAAAATGAGTGAGATTTTCAACTCTTTAGGCATATTGCTTTCAATCTTTAAAATGGGAATAGAAATAGTAATGTCTTTCATAAACTGGGACAAAGGTCTTTGGAATTGCATAGCAGCCAGCATAGGGGTGTAATCCTTCCAGTAAAGGCCCACAGTCCTCTGGCAGTCCCTCCAACAAGGGTCACAGGACACAGGATAACAGCTGACGCTTAGATCACTGCAGCCTCCCGGTTCCCATAGTAACTGCTCAGGCTCCCCTCCATCTGTCCTTTCTCCCATTGCCTCCTTGAGGACTCTCCTCTCAAATATCAATTAAGTAGATGCTATTTCTTTAATCATTCACTCCTTCCTTTACTACTTACTAAAGAGATCCTGAGCACCAAATACGTTGGCCCTTGAACAACGTGGGCTTGAACTGTACTCGTCCACTTTACATGCACATTTTTTTTTCAATAGTAAATATCACAAAACTGTACCATCTGCAGTTGGTTGAAACCCATGGATGTGGAACCAGGGATATGGAAGAACCATGAATACAGAGGGCTGACTGTAAATTAGATTTGGATTTTGGACTGTGAGGACAGTTGATGCCCCTAACATTGTTGTTCAAGTGTCAACTGTGTAGTACAATAAAAGCACTAATATAAAAAATTAAAATAACTTATTTTTAAGTTCCCTGACCCCAAATATGAACTAAATGGTTAAGCTGCAATGGAATGGTGATTAAAATAAAATTATAGATCCATCACATTGAACTGGAAGTTCAAATTAGAAGAGACCATTCCTGAGTTAGGCACATTCTCATCCATTGAAAGGCTTTAGAGCCATACCATGTTTTCATTGGGATCATGACATAATTTCTCCTTTATTTGTGCAAAACTTATTCACTGTAAGTAACTGCCTCTCTATTAACATAATAAAATTTAAATATTGTATTAGGCTCAAAGGCTAAATGTCAAAATAAAAAAATGTAGGATACAGACATTATGGAAAACAGTATGGAGGTTCCTTAAAAAATTAAAAATAAGATTACCATATAATCCAGCAATCCCACTTCTGGGCATATACCTGAAGGAAATGAAATCAGTATCTCAAGAGACATGTGTTCTCCTATGTTCATTACAGCATTATTCACAACAGCTAAAATATGTAAACAGCCTAAATATCCATCAACAGATGAATGGATGAAGAAAATGTGATCCCCACGCACACACACTCTGGAATATTAGCCATAAAAAGAAGGAAGCTCTGCCATTTGTGAGAACATAGATGAAACTAGAGGACATTATACTAAGTGAAATAAGCCAGACAGAGAAAAACAAATACTATATGATCTCACTTATATGTAGAATCTAAAAAATTTGAACTCATAGAAACAAAGAGTGAATCGGTGGTTGCCTGGGGCTAGGGTGGGGGGAGGGCGGGGGGGGGGTGGGAAGACTGAGAAATGTTGGTCAAAGGGTACAAACTTTTAGTTATAAGATGAATAAATTGTGAGGTGCTTAGGTACAACACGGTGGCTATAGTTAGTAACACTGCATTGTACACTTGCAGTTTATTAAGAGACTAGATCTTAAGTTTTCTCACCACAAAAAAGGGTAGCTGTGTGAGGTGATGGATTTCCTCATTAGCTTAATGGTGGCGATCATTTCACAGAGTACGTGTATGTCAAATCATTATGTACACCTTACACACAAACAATTTTAATTTGTCAGTTATACCTCAATAAAGCTGGAGAAAAAAAGAAAATAATGTGGGAAATGATAGAAAATTCCATGGCTTCATTTCCTTTACTGCAAGTACGTCTAGAAGCATCCTTGTCAGCGAATCAGCAAGAAGGATAGAGATGGGAGTGATTGGCTTCACACAGATTTGGATACGAGGATAGATGAGGCAGAAGGTCACCTGCAGAACAAACGGGACTCGCATGGCTTGACGAGCTTTTCTACTGGGTTAAATGTGGGAGCATCCAGGAAGTTCTCATACTCACACAATTACTCTGCAATAAGGCACCATGGGAGAGAAAACTCAGCACTAGTGTGATGGGTTATTGGCTCTGGTCTTCTGCTCAATCTCCTCTTCAAACAGGAGAGTGTTGAGAAGGAGGGTTAGAAAAGACTGTTCTGTGCTCATACATGATTTTGTTAATTTTGTGTATGGTCAGTATCATCGATTTTCACTATAGTTATGTGCTTTTGTTTCAGTACAAGCTGACTGAAAAATACTATAATTTCATAATAACCTGTCCATGAACTTTACATGATCATATTATTCTGAACTTCACTTATCGAATTATATCTTTCTGCATTCTTATGTAAATTCTGTTACTGTTGCCAGAATATTTTTCTGTGAGACCCTTCTGACATCATCAGACATATTCGTCTAAATCAGTGATTAGTAGTAATACATGGAGTTTTTGTACGTATGCCACAGAATTGCTTTGAAGACCCCAAAGCCTATCTTCACAAGATTGTCAATCTATGCGTAATGCCTTCCTCCACTCAGAAACATCCAGGCTGTGGAGACACAAGGAGAGGTAACAAACAGGAGCTCTTTCCCTTCCCAAAATAATCTAGGTGAAACTCTTAAAAGGTGGGATTTATGCCAAATGGTAGCCGATATGATCTACAATTTCGTTAGTGTGAGTTCCTGATTTCATGTAAGAGTACTTTATAGATGCTTCTCTTTGGAAACTTGATCATTATATTTGTTTTTCTTAAAATACGCCCAAACAGTGGGAGAACATGCATGGAGTTTATTAGGCCTAGCTAATGTTCTATTAGTTCTAGGAATCCAAGATTAGCTATGTACAGTTCGTAGCTGACACTGGCAAAAGACAAAATGTCACCCAGAAAAAGCAAGAAGCCCTTTGTTCCTTAAAAATCAAAGTAACGTGAGATGTAAAATATCATAGTAATGCTGAGAAAAAACTAGCAAAATTCTCAGAATCAATCAGCCAAAGATAATTGTGTTATTAAGAAACCATTTGACTGTGTATAGATAAAAAGCTGTATTTTGTTCAAGCTAAAAAAGCTTTACTGTATATCTGAAACATCTAAATTACTTTTAGTAATATATATACAATGTATAATTTCAAGCAGCATGCTGGATTAATTGCCTAACAAAGTAAGTGAGTCCCATGAGCATGCTACACAAATCATTTTGTAAAAGGTCATTTTTTCTTCTTTTTTAGCAACAGTGGTCAGATCAAATATGCAATTTCTGGAATAATGTGGCACATGTGCTATTACATTCAAATCCTATGGATATTAAACACAACAAAGCCTTATTTTCGGAGATTAAGTATAAATTCAATGACTCTGAGCTATTTGTGATTTATTCAGTATTCGCTTCGCAAAGGTTCATTGATGATCTACTCAGTGCTCATCGCTAGAAAGGATGCAGTCACCTCTCCTGCTTATTCTGGTCTTTGCAGCTATAGAGCATTTTATCCTCAGATGTCTAGCACATGGACACAGAGGAAGTACTCAATAAATAATGGCTGCTCTCCCTGATGAAATACTGTGGAACATGTACTAGGTACAAGATACTGCTCTAGGTCTTGAGGATATGATAGTGAACAAGTTTTCTACTCTCATGGAAACCATCCTCCAGTGGGAAAGAGCCCCTAAATGTGAAACAAATAGGATCCCTTCAGATAGCAGTAACTGCCTGAAGAAAGGTAGTGGGATTGAATGAGACAAGTGTGGGCAACATTTGATAGAAGGATCAAGAAAGACCACTTGTAGCTGAAAAGTGGCCAACCAGAAGAGTTCAGCCAAACAGAAATTGAGGGGAGGAACAGCATTTCAAGCAATAGTTGCTGACGCAAAGTCCCATGCTCCTAGACCATTTTTAATATTAATATTTTATGTATAAGTATGGATTCTTAAAACCTCAGGTGTTCCTTATTCCTCAGCAAGAGCAGAGATTCCAAACTGCTGGCCAACAGGCTACGTGGGCTGCAAAACTACTTTGTTTGGCCTGCACAGTGTTTGGGTCCTATTTTGTTTTATTGTTTTAGGCCAACAGTCACAAGTTGTGAGGTTTCAAATTAAAATCCAGATTTCTGACTTTTCATTAGAAACCAGAAGATCTGGAGTCCTGAGGCCTGAATTCCAGCACAGCAGGCAGCAGCAGTAGCTGGTGGCAGCTGCACTCTTTAGATGAGGTGTGAGGTTTTGCATCACATTTGCTAATCTCGTCACTTTCTTCTTTTGCCCCAGTGCTAAAGCCAAAGTCCAGCTGCCATTTCTCATCATGCCCCTGCTATTGGTTTTCTTCATACCTATGTTTCCGTCAAAAGTTGGGGAAGAAAAGGTAGGTTTAGAGGGTTAAGTGTTTCAAGAAAAATGGTAGAAAAATATGTAAACTAGTCTTTATGTCAGTTGAACACAATGACGTTTTTCCTCTCATTTGTATTTTCTTCCTGGTCCTATTAGGCATATGAACTTGAGACAACTGAACTAGGGTTTTAAAAAATCAAGAGCATGGTCCAAAATTGCTTTTTGGAAAAATAAAATGAGAATAATTGCAGTTTTAGGCTGCTTCTGTGGGGCAAGTTTGGGGATCTGGACCAATTGAATTAGCATTTTATTTTCAACACTTACTAAAATTATAATGGGCTAGATAGTATGCCTTTCATCCTCAGTGTTCTCATCTGTAAAGCTATTGATTTGGATATATAATAATTAATTTTGTCACATTATTCTAAGAATTAAAAGAATCAATCTATATAATCACACAGTCACTCAATAAATGTAAAATTCTCATTATTACACATATAATTTGTGGTTCGGTGCTGAAGCGCTCAGGAGATGATTTACTTCATCTTAGTTATATTGGGAAGATTTCATCAGGTGGTTAGAAAGGGAAGAGACTGGGGAATGAGAAGAAAGGAAGGGGAAAACATTAAAATTATTCGCTGTCCAGTGAGTGCCAGCTACGTACCAAGTTCTTGACTCATACTGCTGTTACAACAATCTTAACATTGTAGGTTACCTCCATTTTACAGATACAGAAGAGAAAGTGCAAGGAAGTTATGTACCTTGTTAAGGTTACACAGGAATAAAAGTAAGAGAGACACTTATATGCAAACTTTTCATAACCCCTTCTCTTATTTATCCTCTACCCCACAGCCATCCTTATCCCAGCTAGAACAGGTGTAGAGCTATTGTATAACTTCTTTGAGATGCCAAAATGAAACAATCTACACCAGTGGTTATCAAACTAAGACATGCATCGGAATCACCTGGAGAGCTCATAAAAAATACCTTATCATCAGGGACTCTGATTCAGGGGGGGATTCATTCATTTGATCTTGAGAAGCACCAGTGGATATCTCTCTGGGTCTCAGCAACTGATTTTAAGTGAAAATTGTAGAACATGGTGAAAATTCCCAAATGCTACCTGAAGATAAGACACTGCATGAGAATGGCTAAAACACATACTCCTAATGTCACGTAAAAATCTTTAAAGTTGTCTCAAGTCCTTTTTAAAATTAGGGTAGAGTTGAGAGGACAGACAAGACTTGATAGGTGAAGGGAAAGCTGAGACGAAGTGAGAGAGTAGCATAGACATATATATACTACCAACTGTAAAATAGATAGCCAGTGGGAAGTTGCTGTATAACAAAGGGAGTTCAACTCAAGGATGGATGATGCCTTAGAGGACTGGGACGGGGAGGGTGGGGGGGAGTCGAGGGAGGGAGGGAATACGGGAATATGTGTATAAATACAGATGATTGAACTAGGTGTACCTCAAAAAATAATAATAAATAAATATAAAAAAAAAAGTCAAGTTTCCATAGAAGAAGAGGCCAAGAAGGGTTATAAAAATTTTACCAACCTAATTAAATGCAGAAACATGGTGGAGAAATTTTTGTAACTTTAGCATTGGTTTTAAGTCTTGATCAGCATGTTAGATAATAGTTTTATGTCAATGTTAAATTTCCTGAATGTATGTTAGATAATAGTTTTATTATCTAATAAATCTGCATGTTAGATAATAGTAGTTTTATGTCAATGTTAAATCTCCTGAACTTGATAATTGCATTATGGTTATATAAAAGAATGTCTTCCCATTAGGAAATATACACTGAAGTATTTTGGGGTAAATAGGGCAAATTTTTAAAAATTAACTCTCAAATTGCTCACGAAAAATATATATAAAGTAAACGTGTCAAAATGTAAGTCATTACTGAAACTGGGTGAAGGATATATGGGAGTTCTTTGTACAATTCTTATAATTCTGTAATTTGAAATTATTTCTGAATAAAACTTCAACAGAAAAAAATTAGGGTAGAGTTGAGAGGACAGACAAGACTTGATAGAATGGGAGTTAACTGAAATAATTAAATTGTAATAATAATATCTGGATCATGTTTTGTTCTTTTCACACATAGTAAGAAATACTTTAGTTTCCTTACTCAAGTATAGAATATAAGTGTGTTTAACTGAATATTAACATATTAATATTTAGAACCCTCCTTAATTACACCTTAAATACAAGCCATTCACATTTAAGCATTCCTAATTTCCACTGTATTTCTATGTAAAATGGGAGTCTCTCCTGCATCCACTACCAATTTCGTTGTATCTTTCCCAGTGAAAACTCTGAGAGGATTCATCACAGCAAACGGCAGACATGATGGGAAACTACTGTCACCAGGATGCAGGGTGGAAACTGTCGATACAAAGAGAATTACGACTAGGTCGCTATCTTCTTCCTTAATTTTCAGGTGGAATGAATTGTAAGGCTTAAAATTTTAAGTGCCGCCTTAACATCTTTGAACCTCACAAGGCTCCAAAGGCCTGACCATGAAATCACTGCTTTTGCCAGAAATGCCCCCAAATTCAGCAGAAAAGTCTCCCCGACAGCTAGTTCCCATGTCAGCTGGACCAGCTACATTGCCCTCCTCTCAATTTAAGGGCTTTCACTTCCTTGCGAGCTCACAAGGGTTATTCAAATGAGCCAGTCACATTCTCCTGTGGGAACCAGAAGGCCCCGTAACTCTAGTATAAAACCTGCCTCCCCAGCCCCTGTTGGTTCCCTCTGCTCCTGAGTGCAGACCTCCATGTGGCCCTGCATAGTGTTTGATGTCTGTGAGTACAAGTGATGAATAAATGGCTGCCAGTCTCATGTGTGCTGTGCTGCATGTTGTGTATTCCACAATCTGTATTAATTTAGGGTAGGGAATCCCTCTTTCACCAAAGGCTGAACAGGAGGCAAACAAGACAAAGAATGTCTATAAACCTTAAAGTTTTCAAATATTCACTTACTGTTTAAATATCTTTTCTCTCTGCAATTACCCTAATGTGAAACCCTCTTTTTACCTACAGTAGAACTTAGGAAACAAAGACTTCTCTTCGAAGTCAATACAGATCTGGATTTGAAATCTACCTTTGCAACTTCCTCAAAGGGCCCTAGGAAAGTTACTTCAACTTTCTCATCTATAAAATGGGGAAAATTCTATTTCTGCAATAGTGCTGTGGAGAAGGTTATGTTGACACTCTACATTAAATATTTAGCACATGTCCTGGGTTGAGAGATTAGGTAGGGATAATATACAGCAAACACTTGACATAGTTCCTAGAACTCCAGTAGAAATCAATAATTATCTTTTCAAGACAAACTGACAGGTGTAACAAGATGAAAATGAAGGCCAGCCATTCTTTGTCTCTATCATAGCTCAGACGGTATAAGCATTAGGCATCTAGACTTTCTAAAGCTTAAGTCCTATAGAAATCGGAGGAGGAAGTTACCACCAAGCAGAGGTTCAAGCACCTAGGAAGACAAGACGTTGCCCCTAAAAGAGCAGATGGATAGTCCTGGCCAGAAAACAAGGGTCCTGGGCCAACTTCAGAAGGGTTTGGTATTGAGATGCCCAACTAGGCCAGAACCCACAGCAGCTCAGCATATGGAAAGCATGGTGTTTATATGAGCACAGCTATAAGATCAACCACAGCCAATTGATCCAAAGCTATTGACCCAAGAATCTGTTCAACTGATAATAAATTAACCCATATGTTCATTACTGCATTTCATATTCAATACCTTGAATATTTTTAAGTTGTTCTTGCTCCATTTTACTCTATTTTTGGCTTTGTATAGCTATCAAATGAATATATTTTAAATAATCTAAAAACCTGGAAGACTATTTTCAGTTTTTTCATGTCTTAAATAATATTCCAGTGCCTAAGTTTGCTATAAAGGTAGTTTTTCTTCTGTATTTAGAATAATTAGTAAGACTTTAAAATTTTTAAATCAGGATTATTTACCAAAATAGTTGTACAATTTACATTTCTAGTTAGTAGCATAAAATATTACCCATTTAACTAAATTTGGGGTAGATTGCTTAATATTACTTCAAACAGTTATTGTTAATTTGGTTTCCTTCATTATCATTAAATGGATGAATATTTTTATTTACTTTGGTATGAAATGTAGTTTCTCATTTACAAATTGACTGTCCATGACACTCAACCCTTTTTCAGCTTATAAGGTCTCAGTGTTTTAGTTTCACTTTGAATGGGCTCTTTTAATAGTGAAAAATACTATATTTGTTCCAATTTGCTTTTCACTTTTTGCTTTTAATTATGTATTTTTGCCTTTTGGAGGAAGAATCATATCTAAAACTTAAATATTTATCGGGTCAATTGTCCACTTTTTTTTTGTATGCTTGTGGTTTCTCTTAAACTAAGGAAGTCTTCCATCCAGTGATTTGACATAGTTAGTGATACATTATTTAATGTTTCTATGGTTTGATTTTTTTTTTAACTGATAATGCACCAGAAATGTATTTCTTAGTGTGGTGTGAGGTGAGGTTTCTAATTTCTGGCTTGGTATTTATCAGATAAAGGATCTTCATTTACAATTCCAAATTATTTTCTTTTCATCCTTAGAATCTTCGCTTTCCCCATGGCCAAGAAGAGAGAGAAAAGATTGCAAGCAAGTGTGAAATACTGTATTGTTGTTTTCCTAATTAACATGGAGTGAGTTTCAATGCCATGGAATGACTTTTCTGAATATCTTCACATTCTGGTTAATAACTTGACTTTTAGACAAGAAAAGACTTAGATTGACTAACACACACATAAGATACTCCTAATCAGGAAAAATAGAAAAAAAAAAAACTAAAGGAACATGGACACTCTCAACTTTTACTAGAGTCTTTCATCTATGAAAGGTAAATATGAATTTATGACTTCTGGATTATTAGACAAACTGCGAGCAAAAATGTTTTTTAGGAAAATTATGTATGGAATACTAGGAAAGAGCTGTGAGATGGGGAAGGAAATGATATTAGCAAAGGATATCAATGTGAGTTAAGCGGAGCTAGGAAAAACCGTTCTGTCGCTACTTTTTGGAGGGTCAGTTTGGTTGCTTTAGGCAGAAGGATCCATCAGAAGCAATAAGGGAGAACACATCAAAGTGCAACTCCAAACAGGGGTGCCAAATGGCTAAAGAGTTTACGGAGAAAATGCAGAAGACCAGTGCCTTAACGCTAAGCCCTGTTAGTCCCCTGAGACCTTTCTCCAGTTGCTCTTACTTTTATCTTTAGGCAGAAAATGAAATTGGGGTGAGAGCAGAGAAGGACTTGGTAGAACTCGGGTGGCCAAGGCAGAGATACTCTTCCCAAGTCACTGACTAGAAGGAGCCAAAAGAGGGAAGGACAAGATTAGTATGGTTAGAGAGCTTTGTCTAGCTTTCAAAAAAACGTTTTTGTTTGTTTCTTTGCGCGCTTGCTTGTGTATTTATTGTCTGGGTCAATGTACCAAGTGTTATGGTCAGAATCAAAGACAAGTAAGTCCAAATGGTCTGAAACTGTATCCATCCACCAAATATTCACTGAGGTCCTACTATAGGCCACCGCCCATTTCAGGAGTGTGAAATACATGCAGGAACAGTGCAGATATGGTCCCTGCCTTATAGAAACTCTTCTTATTTCTTTCTCTTGAAATAGTTAAAATAGAAAACACAGAGAATAATATAACACATATTCCTCTATCCTCTTGAGATTTAACAAATGTTAACATTTTGCACATTTGTTTCAAAACTTTTATTTAAAGAAATAAAATCATATAGCTACAGTGAGAGCTGCTTTGACCTCTCTCTAATTTAATTTCCCTTTTTCTCTTCAGGGAAGTAATTAATTGTCTTACAGTTGGCATTCTTCCAATTTAAAAAAAATATATTACCACATACATACCCGTTCATGAAAGCTATGTCGTACAATTTTGTATTCTGGAAATTTTGAAATGATGTCTTTAGTATAAAATGATAATCTGCTTTTCATAGTTCATATCAGATTTTTGACATAATTCATTTAATGTTTATTAAATACTATGTCGCAGGCATGGTTCTAAGTGCTAAAATAAAGCGGTAAATAACAACAACAATAAAAAAACCCTAAAAATCCATGACCTTAGGAAGCTTATATTCTAGTAGGGTGAACAGGAAATAAACAGCAAAATATAAAATATTCTGTGTAGGCTGCTATTGTGGACTGAATGGTAACCACCCCCTCAAAAAAAAAAAAATCATATGTTGAAGCCCAAACCTACAATATGACTCAGCTTGGAGACAGGGATTATATGAGGAAATAAATGTTAAGAGAGGTCATAAAGGAAGGACCTTAGTCTGACGCGACTGGTGTTCTTGTAAGAGAAAGAGACAGCAGAAATTTTTCTTTCTCTTGGTGCCTGCACAGATGAGAGGCCACGTGAGGACACAGTAAGAAGGTGTCATCTACAAGCCATGGAGACAGCCCACACCAGATACCAAATCTATCAAGGTCTCAACCAGAAACTTCTAACCTCCAGAACTGTGAGAAAATAAGTGTGTATTGTTTCAGTCACTCACTGTACGGCATTTTGTTGGAGTAGCCCAAGCAGACTAATATGGTTGCTATGAAT
This sequence comes from Hippopotamus amphibius kiboko, assembly GCF_030028045.1. Taxonomy (NCBI): domain Eukaryota; kingdom Metazoa; phylum Chordata; class Mammalia; order Artiodactyla; family Hippopotamidae; genus Hippopotamus; species Hippopotamus amphibius. The sequence continues at coordinate 100,424,813 of NC_080196.1, forward strand.
TAAGTGCTAACAAGAGAAATAAAGTAAGAAAAAGGGAGATGAAGTCATGGAGGTCAGATGGGAATTTGAAAGAGTGTGTCCAGCAAGATCTTAACTACAAAGTTACTCTTAAGAAAAGACCAGTCTGTCATACAGAGTGAAGTAAATCAGCAAGAGGAAAACAGATACCATATGCTAACACATGTACATGAAGTCTAGAAAAATGGTACTAATGAACCTAGCGACAGGATAGGAATAAAGATGCAGACAAAGAGAATGGACTTGAGGACACAGTGGGGGAAGGGGAGGTTGGGATGTAGTGAGAGAGTAGCATTGACATATATACACTACTAAATGTAAAATAGATAGCTGCTGGGAAGCTGCTGCATAGCACAGGGGAGATCAGCTTGGTGCTTTGTGACAAACTAGAGGGGTGGGATGGGGTGGGTGGGACGGAGACTCAAGAGGGAGGGGATATGGGGATATATGAATAAATATAGCTGGTTCACTTTGTTGTACAACAGAAACTTAACACAACATTATAAAGCAATTATACTCCCGTAAAGATATATATATATATATATATATAAAAGGCCTGAAGAAAGTGAAGGAGCTGATCATTTGAATATCTGAGCAATCAGGAACTGCAAGTGTAGACTCTGAAGCAAAAGAGTGCCTGGCAGTTTCCAGGAACAGTGAGGAGATCTAGATGGCCAGAGTGGACAGAAAGAGGGAAAGGGAGAGAGGAGATGTCACAGGGTAACAGAGGACATATCCTGTAGAAACCCTGGGAGAGTGTCTAAGCAGAGGAATGACAGGATCTGACACTCTTTTTTTTTAAGCTTTTTATATAATTGCTTTACACTGTTGTGTCAGTTTCTGCTGTACAACAAAGTGAATCAGCTGTATTTATACATATATCTCCATATCCCCCCTTCCCACGACTCCCTCCCACCCTCCCTATCCCAGCCCTCTAAGTCATCACCCATCATCAAGTTGATCTCACTGTGTTATGCAGCAGCTTCCCACTAGCTATCTATTTTACATTTGGTAGTGTATGTATGTCAAACAAATCGCTCTGAACAGCCCTGTGGAGAAAAGATGAACGGAGGCCAAGGGCAGAAGCAGGAAAACATCTTGTAAAAGTTATTTCAGTTGCAAAAGCAAAAGATAATGATGATTTCAACCAGGTAGGTGGTGGTGTGGGTGATGAGAAGCAATCAGATTGGAGATACATTTTGAAGGCTCTTGACAATGAAAAGAATTCTCTTGCCAGTAACAAAGGTGAGGAAGTCTGCATCAGGGGAAGCTTTGAGGTCACAGGATCCTGAATCCAAGATTTTAAGATGGGATGTTGGATAAATGGGCTGGGAGATAAGATATATGGGTCTGGAGTTCAGGCGAGAAATCTAGGCTGGAGATACAATTTTAAAGTCATTGGCACAAGGATGGTTCTGTAAAACCATAAAAATGGATGAGATCATTTAAAGAATAAATGTTGAGAAAAGAGAAATCCAAGGAGAGGTTATGAAGATACTAGCAACAAGAAAAGGAGACAAAGAGATTGCCCAAAAATTTAGGGGGAAAACCAGATGTCACAATCTGGGTGTTAAATGAAGAAAGTGCTTCAAAGTGATCAACAGATGGATCAAATGTATCAATATTATCGTATGTAGATTGAGGTCATTCACTTACTTCCTGTATAGTTTTCTGTGATGGGAGGTAACCTTTTTTATTTACGCATTTCTGTTATGATAGATATTTTGTTAATTTATGGTATTTCACTTCTATCAGCAATGACTACCTCTGTTTGTGAATGCTAGTTACTTTAGGATATCCCTTGATAAAGAAATGCTGGGTGGTAGAATACACATCCTCAGCTTTTCTAAATATTGCCAAATTGCTTTAGAAAGTGATTGTGCCAGTGAATATCCCATCAGTAGTATCTGAGAGCTTACATTCTTGCTCACATATGGTGCTGTTCAATTTATTTTTGATGGATGGATGTGAATTGGTACCATGTCATTTTAACTGGCATTTGCCTGACAGTTATAATAAAGAGCATCTTATGTGAAATGTCTATTCATAGCCTTTGCCCATTTTTCAGCTGGGTTGTTTTTTATCCTTATTAATTTCCAGGCACTCCTTATGTAAGCTGGATGTGAACCCTTCACTGGTTAAACACATTGCAAATCAATGCTTCTTCCAGTATATGACTTATCTTTTACTTTGTTTAGTTGTACATTAAAAAAAAAACCTTTAATGTATATACATAGTTGGGAGGAATTAGTTTTAGAAAGAGAAGATGGAAGACGAACAGATAAGTTTTAAGTTTCATGACAGAGAGTAGAGTGAGTTGTCCACCTGATAAGATATTATTTCAAATAATGAATAAATCAACCCAAATGACTGATTAATTAATCCACCAAAAGAGTAAACCAACCTGCCCTATTTTGAAAGTAGAAGGCTAGTTGGTAGGGGTCTCTTGTGGAGAGAGGAAAGCAATTATTGATACATAGGGAACTAAGAAAAGTCTGGACAACATTGAGAATGCAATTGAGGTAATAGAATATGACTTAACAGTAGCTCTGGTCTATGCATCTGTTTGATTTTCTCAAGCTAGATTCAGCTTCCTAAGTGAAGGTAGAGGGATAGCACACACTGAGATTTTTCTAGCATTGCAGTTTTCTAGGAATTTCTGAATAAAAGAGGCCCCCAAAGAACAAGAAGGTTTACGTGAAGGTGGAGATGAGATGGTCTGAAAGTTGCATGAAGAAGTGAGGATACTGTTGCCCTCATCTACCTATTCTGAGGTATATGGGGTGCTGTGGACTGAATCATGTCCCGCAAAATTCATATGTTGAAGCCCTAACACCCAATGTGACTATATTTGGAGATAGAACCTACAAGGAGGTAATTGAGGCTAAAATGATGTCATAAGGGTGGGGTCCTGATACAATAGGATCAGTGTCCTTATAAGAAGAGACACCAGAGAGTCCTCTTTCCACTGTATGAGGACACAGTGAGAAGGTGACCATTTGCAATCCAAAGAGAGAGCCTTCTCCACACCCTGATCCTGCTGGGACCTTGCTCTTGGACTTCAGTATCCACAACTGTGAGAAGATAAATTTCTGTTGTTTAAGCTACCCAGCCTAAGGTATTTTGTTATGGCAGCCTAAGCTAACTAAGACATGGGGTAAGGGAAAATGAGCAGCCTCCTTCTGAGAGGCCTTAGCAAGAATTGTATATCAAAGGAAGAGTAAGATTTCAGTCAAGGCAGAGAGAGAAAAAATTCTCTGTAAGCAGCTGAAGACGTAGGTCAGTTTGTTTCCCAGGAAACTGAATCTCAAATGGGCATAATTTTCTTTATTCCACAAAGATGCCCCACAACTATTGTTGATATTTTTATGTTGAATTTTGAATTCCATATTATTAAAATAGAAATTTTAATATTTATGATGGAAATGTTTTTAAAATTTCAAGTTTAGAATTTTTGCATTAAAAAATTCCTTTATTTTTTCCACAGGTTTATTTTTATGATTTTCATATTATTTATCCAAATGACAAGATATGAGAGATTCTGACTGCTATTTTTTTTTCTTTTTAGTTCCAATAAGTAAAAAACCTAATGCAATAAACATTTTACCATATTTTGTTGTATGTCGCTAGTTTTTGACGTTTAAGAGGGCTCTTGTGCTACTGAGTAATTTTTATAAGATGAACATTACTTATGGATCTGTTGATGATCATATCTTAAGGACAATTGGCAGACTTTTTTTCAGGCATTTTAATTGGTGTTTCAATATAGATATTCCTTTGATTTTGGTTTTTATGTTATATGCATAAAAACATATATCAAATAATAAAATTATTATAAAACTTAAAACCATCACATCACTATATTAGCTATCATTTTTTCAGAAAGGGTTAAACAAACAGTCATGAATATGCTGCTTGGATATATACTAACTTCCAAAAAAGCTAACTCATTACACACTCAGTTGTTCCTTAGCTGTGTTTAAAAGAGAAAATAATTGTGTGGATTAGTTTTTATCAAAACAGATATTGAAACAGATGACACTAGTACCTTAATGTAAAACCAACCTCAAGAACAACTTTTCAATTTGCTGAGGTTACAAACCAGCCTTGTTCAAACATTCACATCTTTAAATTTTCATCAGCAATCTCATTATTTCTGACTTAGACACTTGTATCCCAATATATTTTTAGGTCCTAGCTTTATCATGTTCATCTCTTCATAAATAAAATAACTTCTATTGTTTTAATCCATCGTTATAAACCACAGTTCGGAGAGGGCATTTAAGATCTCCTAGAGCAGGAATGAGTATACAATCTCTGAGTGTAAATCAGGGATATTTCACTTTGCTAGTGGCTTTAGAACAAGAAACTCTCAGCGTTACATCATCCTGCAATGGCCACTGATGAGCTCCAAGGCTATAAAAGTATAATAAGTTCTAACAATTTTATGTAGAGATGTTTTTCTCATTTAGAAGTTTGACTTTTACTATCACAGTGTAAATACATCCTCTATGATAAATCTAGCTGCTCTTGAAGAGATTTATTATTTATCTGTATGCCTTGCAAATACTTTATCGAAATCAGAAGTAGGATAATGATCTTGGCAATAAATCTATTTTAATGTGATATTTTTTCATATTATATAAAACTTTGAGAACTTTAAAGACTAAATAATTCAAGATTCAAGAAAAATTGTTTAGGACAGAGTGAGAAAAAATAGCAAATAGGTTAAACAAATCCTATGTGCAATTCTGAATTTAAAATTTTTTCAATATTTGAATTTATTTTTGTTTATCTAGAGTAAAGAAGACAAATAAAATATTAAGTTGTGTATCCGCAAGGACACCAGATGAGTAGACAATGATTCAAAGGTTCATTTTCAATTTTTTTTCTTGCATCCTTATGAGAGCTTTTTCCTTGTTCTCTTTCGATAGAATATTAGGGATGTAATTAGTGCTAATGGCTCTTTATCAGTAACAGAAATTCATTTTTATTCCTTTTTGTTTGTGTTGCATTTTGCCGGTTCCAGGAAAGTTCTTTGGCTCTTACAAAAAGCCTGTCAAAAGCCAAGAGGACAAAAGAGAATGTGGAGATTATGGGCAGGAGACCAGGGCCAGGATTGTTAATAGAACATTTGTATTTGGCTGAGCTGGCTGTCTTTGGAGTGAATGTAGCTGGTGAACCTTGGGTCTACTGAACAGATGTTCCCTCTCCAGAGAGTTAAAAGACCACATACCTCCTATTGCTCTGAAAATGAAGATGGAAGATATAAGAAGACAGAACAAAGGGGCTTTCATAATTCTTTCATTGCCTTTAGTCACACTTTAAGTATGCTAGATGGCCCAATGTATACACTATTTTATTTCACCACCCCACATAGAACTGAAATAAATATGCCTGCATAGAACTAACTTTACTGTTTGAATTTGTTTAGTCACTTCACTCAGTAATTATAACCTGAAGGGTATTCCTTTCAGTTAAGCAAAAGCAAATACTAATCTTAATTTTAAAATTGATAATGATCTTCTAGTTAATATCATTATCATTGCAGGAAAGTAAAAGGATATATCCTAGCAGTGCCCAATTAGAGATAATGTGCTTAATTAATAAGGATGCTTAAATGATTATGTTTTTAATACACGTTAAAGACAGTGTCTCATTGTCAGTCTTTAATTCCTAATTGTTTTGGCACCATCAGCGGTACACTTCCAGAATATTCCATCCCAAGTTAAAATGATCTATTTCTTTTTTTTTCAAATAAAATTGGGGAGAATTTGACACTAATGTGTCCCATAAATTTTTTTTTGTGAATTTTCTTATTCTAAAGTGAAAGTCCAACATTTCTAATTATTCCAAGGGTAATTCAAAACATATTTAAAACATGTTTTCTCCAAATTCATAGCCATCTTATTTTCACTGGAATGTGATATTTTATTATTCTAAGAAAAATTGTAGGCATTTGCTTCTATGTATTTCAAGGCCAAGGAAGAAAGGACAGACATATGACCTTACAAACTATAAAACATAGGCAAATACAACTATCTACAACCATATTTCCAAGATATCAATCGATTCATAAAAATAGTCCAGGTTGTGAACAAAAATGTTGACTGACTCTCTGACAGATAAATTTGTCATGTGAGAAAAATAATTGGGAGGATGCCTGGATACACTTTGAGCTTTTTCCTAGGGTTTTAGAGAGGACCTTCTTCAAGTACTGGGAGAAATAAACCATTTTTGGTATTGCAAATATTTTACATTAAAAGATTAATGAAAATATCCAAAAAACACCCAGAGAAACTACTTGTGTTTTCCCCGTGTTTTTTCTCTTCTAATTGTGTTCTTAAACACATCATTTGCTGAGAGTACAAAGAAATAGTTGGGTTTATCATGGAAAGACTTTCATCTGGAGCACCATATGGTTATGTGCATTTTATATTAAATATAAATATCATCTCCAAAACATACTATTTGATAATTATTTAGTAGCTCCAAGTTAAAATAGCATCTAATTTTCCCAGCTCAGCTTTTTGCAATTGACTGCTAAGAGAACTGGAAAAGCATGGAAAGCAATTACTAACATTTCCAATGTTGCTAGAACCTTGGAGCTTTGTTCCATTTTCTCCTGGTGACTGGCCTTCAGTTTAACCCAATTAAAGGAACACCCGTGCTCTACTGTCATATCGTCACCAGACGAACGTCCCTTCAGAAACTTACATTCTCACTATTGATAGTATGTATAAAATAGATAACTAATGAGAACATATTGTATAGTAAGGGAACTCTACTTAATGTACTGTGGTGACCTAAATGGGAAGGACATCCAAAAAAGAGGGGATATATGTATATGTATAGCTGATTCATTTTGCTGTACAGTAGAAACTAACACAACATTGTAAAGCAACTATACTCCAATAGAAATTAATGAAAAAAAAATATGTTCTCTGGTGAGCAGAAAATCAGGAATTTGTCTTTATTCTATGTGGGTACAGCTATTGTTTCCCACCCACCAGCACTTTTCTTCCCACTCTCAGATGAAGAGTGAAATGTACAGAGAATACAATTTTATGAAGTAGGCGTAGGAAATAATGTTGGTATATTGCATTCCAAGAATTTGGTGGTGATTGGAATTGTAAAAACTCTGAGAAGAGTGTCTCCTGGGGGTTAATTTTTTTTTCCTTTTCCTGTTCAGAGTGAAAGAGGTTTAGAAAGTGGGAACTGACAATCTCATCATATTCCAGTAGAGTTATGCTTGATAAAATCCTAATAATAGACATTAAAAGTTAGTCTAGGAGCTGTGCATATTAAGGCCAAATCTCTGCAAGAAGATTTTCTTCCAACACTGAAAAGTCTAGAGAGTGGGACCAAAGGCAAACACAACCTTTGTCCATTGGCAAATGGCGAGGCTTGACAAAAGGAATCCATCTGAGTGAGAAAACAGAACAATAACAACAACAACAAAATAACAATAAAGGGACCGATGTAGTAAAGACACAGCAGGGAAAAAAAAAAAAAAGAAAGAAATCATCATCCTAAAAGCTGAGAAAAAGACATGAAGAACCAGAAATAATAATAATAAAAGGAAATTGCAATAGCATTTTAGACTCATTATAGGATGCAAAACCTACACAAAGTCTATGATGTGGATGTAAAAGATACACATAAAGAACAGGCTAATATGGATATAAAACAGGATCAAATGAAATGGGAGATGACTGAGAAAAGGAAGCATAGTGGAAAAACTCAAATGCAATGAAAGAATTAAAATCACATCAGACATAAAATTGATTAAAAAATAAAATCAGTGATAAAAAGAAAATCTCAATTTTTTTTCCAGAATGCAAGAAAAATGACCAAGAGATTAAAAAGAAGAAGGCAGAAGGAAAAAAAAGATGATAGATGGTGAGGACAAATTATGGAAGAATAATAATTTTAGATATTTTAAGAAAAAAATTTGAACATCAGTAAAATCTAAAACAAACAAGCAAACAAAAATCTGAGTAAGTCAACTGAAAAACCATCCCACTCTATCCATAGGATGATTGAAGAGTCCTATCCCAAGACATCATAGGCAAAATTTTGAATTAAATGGTTAAAGAAAATATTGAAAGAGCACCCAGGAAAACTGGCTTGCCTTTATATTTTTCCTCTGCATTTACTAAGTGCCAGAAAAATTTGGCATAATATCTAAAATGTTTTTAAAGTTAAAGGTTGTAACTAAAGAATTTTTAAGAAATTTTTTTCATTTATGAGGCCAACAAAAAGATATTCCCTTATAAGCAACATTTTCAAAATATTCTAATCACCTGCCTGTCTTGAAATAAAAGGCATAAGGCTAGATTTCAAATGAGACAAAAATTAGAATTAAGAATCTGAAAAAGTAGAAGTAGTGATAGACATAGTAGAGACAAATTTGCATTTATTTTCCCCTTCTAGGAAATATACCAAGAAGAACTTATCTGAAATACAGAAAAGATTTAAGCATAAAGAAACATATTATAGTACAATTATAGCGTAACTGTGAAAAATTCCTAAATATTCAACAATAGAATACCATGCAGCAAGTTAAGTTCGGGATGAATTTTAATGATATGGGTTAATTTTATGATGAAATTTTTAGTAAAGAGCAGAGTGTGAAATGACAAATCCATGAATTAACAATGTAAAGAAAAAAGCACATGTAACTTTTACCTCTAACATTTTTATATCTTCAAAAAGAGATCTGAATTAACCATCAGATATTAACTTTTTAAAAATATTGAGTAGGAGGGTGTATAAGTGTTTTTGTTTGTTTCTGTTTTTTGTTTTTCTTTTATTTCACTATATGTAGTTTTTCATAACTAACTTTTTAAAAAATAGTCATAGGATATAGATTGTAAGACAATTTTACCAAATCTATCACTTTTAGGTTCTGATAATATGGTACTTCTCCCCCCCTCCACTATTTTATATTTTCCATTAGTTTTTCCACATTTCCTACAGAAAAAAAGACACTGTCCCAAATTAAAGAAGATCATTTACAAGGCTTCAGAAATGAGAGTTTTTCAAACATTCCAACACCAACCCGGTATTAGTTAAACGAAACTTAACCTCTCTGACTATCAGTTTCCTCATCCATAAAATAAAAGGGTTAACATTTCTGCTTCCTAGAATTATTATGAGTATTACATAATAAAATGCTCAGAAATAATACATCTCTATAAGAAGGATATTTTTTGAATGAGTATCTTTTGGGGGAGGGAGCTGACTTTTACTGATATTAGATTGGTTTGGTTGTGGTTGAGGCACAGCAATTGTTCTTGTAGTTATAATTGGAGTTAAACTGCTAAATGAAGCTCTCTAAATGAAGCTCTCTTTAATAGGGAGCATTGTCTAGTTCCCTTGGAAATCAGTGAAACAATAGTGTCAATCTGTGATTTTGGCAACATTAAATAGAACAATAGAGGCAGAAGCAGAGACGTTGAGGAGGCATTCCCAATCCATACAGTAAGGCATTAGTACAGGGATAAGTACAGAAAAATCAATAAAGGGAGTGGGTGGCAGTGTGTTCTAATTCATCCCTGGAGCCAGTGGTCTGATCCAGACCTGCAACATGTCAGTCTGTCTATTCACCTGGCACTGTTCCTCTTCTTCCTCAATACACAGCTGGAACATGTTTCCCAGGCTTCCTTGCAGTTAGGTTTGGCCTTGAGACTGAGATCTAGCCTGTAACACATAAAGAGAAGTGAGCTACCCTTCACAGTGATGTGTTGGCATATGACACCCTCCCATAAGTGATCCTTCACTCTCTTCTTCCTTTCTCTGACTTTACAGACTTCCACAGTGATTAGCCTGGGCTCGGATCATTGCAAAGGCAAGAGATTTCTACCAGTTTCTCCTAAGTACTTACTTAGGGTTTTTCTTGAAAACAAAATAAACTCAGTGTGTCTACCCACTAAAATTTTCAGTTTATATGTTATAGTGGTTAGCATTGTCCTAACAGAGGAAGTTGAAGATACAAACATTGAAGGCCCCCTACCTGAGAGCAGAAGGATAGAGGTCGAAAATAATGGGAACCCTTACAAAAGCCTTCAGCTTTTGAATCAGGGCAGCAGAGTGCAATGCACAGCAGGCACGTTGATTTTAATTGCCTTGTATTGATCTTAATATCATACAATATTAGCAACCAGAACAGAATCAAGTTTATCTGGAAATCAAAGGGAGCGCTATGTAATAGCTTATTCCTATTAGCATACAAATATATTCTGTGGCCTCCATAATTTGAAAAACAAAACAAACTACAAAACACTTCCCTTGATTCCATATCTTCACAGTAGCTGCCACTCGATCTCTCTGCTGTTCTCTGAGCCAAACCTCAGCAAAGAGGAAATTGTCTTCCTATGCTATCTCCCATCAGGTTTCAAGGAGTCCTCATCAGGTTCTAATGTTGTATCTGCTTCCACCATCCAATCCAAACATTCCTGTCAACGGAACTAGTGGCTTTCATAAAGACAAATCTAATGGAAACTTTTCAGGGCTCATCAAACTAAAACTTTCATCAGCTTCCTATGGAATCGATGGCTTGTTTTCTGCTTAAAACTCTCCACTGCTTTTTCGCTGAGCTCAGAATCACATTTAAGTGTTTTAGCATGGCCTTGTCATCTCTGTGTGAGCTGGACGTTGCCTGCCCGATGTTGACCTAAGCAGTCTAATGTAATGATTTAAAGTATGGGGACTCTTACATCCAAATCCTCATTGAAATCTTAGTTTCAACCTCGGCAAGTTACTTTCTCTCTGCCTCAGTTTTCTTTATTTGTAGAATAGAGATTATTATAATACCCACATTACAGATTTGTTGTGAAGGTCAAATAAAATAATACATAAGAAGAGATTAGAGCCATGCCTCTCTTTTTATTACTATTATTATTATTATTGCATTTTCATGCTTTCACACTTTTAAAATATCTTCTCGCCAAACTGGATTTCTCTCTGTTCCTTGAGTCAAGTTGTATTTCTTTCTGCTGCCCCTGCCTTGATGCTTTTCATATGCTTTCTCCCACTTGGAATGTTTATTCTACCAATCTCCCTAACTGGTTTCTTCCCTTTGGAGTGGCTTTTCTACTACCGTATCTAAAATTTCTCTTTGTTTTTAATTTTTAATGATGCCCTATTCTTTTCCTTCATGGCACAGACAACAATTTGGAATTGTTTTGAAACACATACTCGCACCCATACATTTAGTGCTTTTCTGTCTTACTGAACTATATAGACTTCAGCATGTTAGTTACCACGCAGCCTTTGTTCACCTAGGACCCACCTCAGTCCTGGCACATATTAGGTTGTCAATAAATATCTATTGAGTGAGCATATAAATTCATGAATAGAAGTGTTTCCTGTACTGGGTTCCAACTTTTCCAGTGGGGCAGAAGGCCTGCCTAAAAGAAGATGAGGCACAACAGGTAGAAAGCGTTGCAAATAGAGGAGAGAGACAAGGCAGTGCTTTCTGTGAAAGCATTACAAAATGTGAAACAGTCCACATGCAGATATGATTATTTTTGTAGTAATCAAGAGATAGTTCACGTTTGGATAATACTTACTTCATTTTTATGTAGCGTGAAGTGCATGTGTGTCAGATTAAATCATCTTTGTGAGATCTAGAAATACTTTATGTTTCAAGTGATAAGCTCATGCAAGCAAATTTTAAATGGTGCCTAAGATGAGGCAATGAATAAAGTAGATGCTTGATTAATACTGATTAATTAATAAATTAGTTAATTGTTCTCTTGTAGTGGTTGGGTAGCTATAATTGCCTATTCAATTCTAAGTGACTTACATCTAATTCCACATTTTGATGGAAGCAATCCTGCCAAGTGAAATTGGCTGCAATCTCCAGCTAAGCTCAGCCTATTTTAATATTTTTGGCTTTTTCCCAAAATATTTATAGTTTTTTTCTCACCTTCAGTGATTTACTGTTCAACCATGGTTCACAGAGGCTAAAAGTATCAACCTTAATGCATATACAGTGTTGCTGTCAGTGTCTTGAACACAATTTTCTCATTGCAAGGGTATGGCAAAGAATTTCCAAGCATAAATTATATACCCTCTCCTAATTTTATTTAAATTTTTTTTTTTTTTTTGCTGAAAGCATGTTATGTACCAGACATTACCGTTAGAGGTGACTTTAGTGGGGTCATGGTGAGAGAGGGATAAGAAATATGCCTCTCTCTGTATGACACAAGAAACTTGTTCTCTTTGTTAGTGATTTGCATGATATACAGATGCCTCCAGACTTTCTCTGTGAATTTTTGAATCTATAATAGTAAGAAAGAGAAAAGTCTAGAATGTTTCTGGCATAAACGACGAAAAATTAAGTACCATTATTGATTAAAATGGTGCTAAGAAATCCTCTCCCAAAGGGTATGCGTCTGTCTTAAAGAGTTAAATGGGAGTTTATGAAGCTCTCACTTATGAAGACAGGTTCCTTGAAATGAAGGATAACATTTCAACCATGTAAAATACCAACAGAACCCTGGGTTCTCCTTGTGACAAGCACATTTAGTACCTCAAGCAGGGAAGTGTGAGAATGATGAAGATTGTCTTTTTATGTACCTCCTTCTCCATGTCTCCTTTTTTAATCTTCCCTCTACCATTGCCTCCCTCAGGTTCCCAGGGCCCTGATACCCTTGTTTATCAAAAACCTGACTATTGTACCTTGCATACCCTAAAGATACATCCTCCCTCTTTTCTCCACCATCTTTGTCTCAGGATTCACCACTCTGTTAAATGACAGTTGTTGACAAATCAGTCAACCAAGTGGGCTCTGTTAAGAGCCCCGTCCTAAGGGAGGAGGGGGAGAAACAGATTCTTAATGACAAGTCTCTCTTTTGCTCACCTATTCCTTAGTTTCTTTTGTTTACTGCTACTACTAACAACTTTAGTTTCTTTTCCCCCATTTGTTTCATGTGCCCCACAGTAGCAATATAACCTCTTTTCCCCTAAATAGATTAGAAAACTATAGTTTTTCTACTAAAATTTTTAATCTGATAATTCTTTTCTTGTTTTAATCTAGCCATTGCTTCTCTCTCTCCTCATTTCCACCTATCTTCTAATTAACCTTATCAAATCTCTTCTTATTCAATTGCTGACCCCACCTAGCTTTTGTTAAGATGGTGAAATATCTCCATTCATTCACTCATTTATTAAATAAATATTTATTGGAAAAAAAGTATTTATTGGAGATTAGTGTGCCAGAAACTAGAGTCAGTCCCAGAGATGTCTGTTCTTAAAAAACATAGTATGAAAAGTAGAGAAAGCAAACATTGACCTGGTGTGTGATTTGTTTAAATCGAACCATGAAGTCAGAATATGTATTAAAACTTAAAAGAGGCATCATAGATATTTGAGCATTTGGAAAGTTGAGTTGAATCATACCAGTGAACTGCTGCCTAATCTTGTTTGTATTACAAAGAAAAGTGTTTTTTGTTTGTTTGTTTGTTTGTTTGTTTTCTCAGTAGGGGAAGAAAAGGCAAGCACTCTGAATTTTCTGTCTCATAAGAAAAAAATCCAGTATCTTTTCACTAACATACTATTTACAGTTAGACTAGTGGATTTAAGTTTAGCATTCCAAACAAAAACCTTTCCCATTATATTTTTATGACTCAGATTGAACCCTGGATGAAAAAGAGTTCCTAAGGTCCAAGGCAGCAAGGGAAACTTTCCCTAGGGCCCTAGAGTGCAACACAGGACACTGATCTAAAGTCTTGGTACATCTTATGCCTGGTGTCCTGCTGACAGTAACAGTGTGCCTTCTGGGAGGTGCAGAGCTACCTCTGATAGAAGGAACCGGGGATTCATTCTGCGGGTCAAGGCTAGCAAGTTCATAGGAGCTATTGTGGTGCACGGTAGGAAATGATCGCAAGTTGATGGTGAGTGTGCTTTCTAGGCATGTAGAGGGTTTTAGTACTGCAGGAGCAATTACCACTTAGGAAAGAATCAGCACCCTCTTACTGAAATTAGAGCATAAAATGAGTCAGTCTGGTAGACAAATTGCAGTACATGGCCCTGCTGTGTTAGTGACCTATATTCACTTTCAAACTTCGTATGAAGCTCTCTGTATTTGGAGCTAGCAATTTAGTGGAGGGTGGCAAGAAAGGTAATGCATTCAAGGGGGAAACAGGGAGAATTCAGATCTCTTTAGATCAAAAAGCTTAGGATAGTACAATCAACTTCCACCTTCTAACTTCATGAGCAATAACTCTGGGAGGAGTCAAGGGTACAAGGATGTGCATGAGGAACTGGAAACCCTGGTAAGATGATAGGAAGCACAGGGCAGAACATATTTAGGAGCTTGAATTCCATTAAAAATGGGTAAGTAGAGTCTAAATGTTCAACACAGAAATTGAAAATGCCAGGTCTCAAGAACGCTTTTCATGGATAATATGATTTTCGATTTTTAATGGCAAGATTTGGAATAAGGTTATGAGTTCAAGGAATTTCTACTTTTCTTAGAGTGGTCTTCATCTGAGTCACCCTGTAAATGAAAATAAGCAGAGAAATTGATTTCAAAAGAGTTATGAAATGAGATTTGGCTGAGAGAAACAGTGATATGATAAGACTTGTCCAGACATTACATTTATGCTTTTTCTATATGATATAATCCTTTGTTTTTATTAGTTTTTATGTTTTCGAGTCTTGTAGCTAACATGAACATAGGCACAAAATAAATGTAAAGGAAAGAGGAAAATATTGAGATGTAAACTCAAGTTCACATATAGTTGGAAGTATTTAAAAAAAATACCTCCATAGAAAAAAATTTTAGAGTATATGTTTTGCCTAATTAAAAATAATTTAGGGTGATAGACTGATACTGATATAATAATAGTCTAGTTTTCAGAGCTTGGAATCAGATTAAATTTTACGTATTATACTTATTCTATTTAGCTGAATTTAATAAATATTTATTAAGCACCACTGCAGACACCAGAGATAGATAGATAGCATTTTAAACTACTTTTTTAAATGCCTGTCTTTTCTGGTCCTAACAAATTAAAAAAATTCTTTGAGAGCAAGGCCATAGTGATAAATGTGAGTAAAGGAGTTGTGTTCAAGGGATAATGATGGCTATTGGAAGAGTTCATATTTAGAACACATTTTCAGAACACATTTTCAGGGACTAAATGCTCACTTTTGATGGAAGACATGGTGTGAGGAAGTCCACATACACCAAAAGGTCAAGTTTCAAGAAACAAAACATGGTAAACATTGTAAAATGCTCCAGACTCCAAGAGCAGGAGAACTGAGAAAACATATGTAAGGTTTGACTATTAAGAGATGAGGTAAAATTGCAGAATTGGAAGCTAAAGATTTTAAGAAGGCAAAGTTTGTGAAAAAGTTGATGCAATACCTAGTTAGCTCTTTCAGGACACAAGGTTGTGAGAGCTGGAAGAGCTGTGTGTGTGTGTGTGTGTGTGTGTGTGTGTGTGTGTTGATGCTCTTTTTATTGTTTCTTTGCATTTAAGGTTAGAATGGTTGGATACAGAAATGATAGAGGAGGAGATACTGGAAATGAAAATAAAAATGCAAATAATTAAAGCTATAAAATCCTGGAGGGGCAAAAGTGCAATGATATCAAAGGCAGGGGTTCAAATATCCAAGTTGTCTAGAAGAGGAAAGAGTTCTGCTTTAGTCTGCAGGGAGAGGGTGATCTTTCTTTAGACAGGGGGAATAATCCTTCCTCCCCTGCTGGGAAGCAGGTTGGGAATGGACTGGGGTATGTACAGGATGGAGAGGAGTCCGAAAGGAAATAGAGATGGAAAATACAAGAGAATGTTTGGACTAGAGAGGAGTGAGTTGACGAGGTTCATGTGTGATAATCTGCATTCTCGTGATAAGGTAGGAAACATGGATGCTGAAATTGAATTTCTAATTCTGGACTAGAATAAAGGATCAATTCTCATCTAACTAATCCAGTAGCAGTCTCGGAGACTTTAAAGTGGGAAGCCAGTTAGATTAACACTAGATCTGTTTTCATTATTATTTATAACACTACTTTTCTTTGGTACATTTCATAAACTACATTAGGTCTTAAAGTCTCTCTTAATGTTTCATGTTTCCATTATTTTTTTCAGAGAGTGAGTCAGTAGTTTAACTGCAAAAAACATATTTGGGTTAATTTTTCAATAAAAATGACATTCAAGGTGTGAGAGTAAAGGGAAGCAGCTAATGTTTATTGTCTAATTTCAGTAGGAGAAATGAGACTAAAGTAAATCAAAATAACAAAATACAATGAGAAATATTAACTTTCTTTATTTTTTAAAAAAAATTTTTAAAGCTCTTTATTGGAATATAATTGCTTTACTCTCTTGTACCAATTTTTGAGTACACCAAAGTGAATCAGCTGTATTTATACATACATCCCCATATCCCCTCCCTCCCACAACACCCTCCCACTCTCCCTGTCCTGGCCCTCTAAGGCATCATCCATCATTGAGTTGATCTCCCTTTGTTATACAGCAACTTCCCACTAGCTATCTATTTTACAGTTGGTAGTGTATATACATCAGTGCTACTCTCTCACTTTGTCCCAGCTTCCCTTTCGACACCCCCCCTAACCCCATGTCCTCAAGTCCATTCTCTGCATCTGCATCTTTATTCTTGCCCTGTCACTGGGTTCATCAGTACCATTTTTTTAGATTTCATATATATGAACTAGCATATGGTATTTGTTTCTCTCTTTCTGGCTTACTTTGCTCTGTATGACAGTCTAGAGGTCTATCCACCTCATTACGTATAGCTCAATTTCATTCCTTTTTATGGCTGAATAATATTCCATTGTATATATGTGCCACATCTTCTTTATCCATTCACCTGTTGATGGGCATTTAGGTTGCTTCCATGTCCTGGGTATTGCAAATAGTGCTGCAATGAACATTATGGTACATGTTTCTTTTTGGATTATGGTTTTCTCTGGGTATATGCCCAGTAGTGGGATTACTGGGTCATATGGTAGTTCCATTTTTAGTTTTTTAAGGAACCTCAAAACTGTTTTCCATAGTGGCTGTACCAGCTTACATTCCCACCAACAGTGCAGGAGAGTTCCCTTTTCTCCACACCCTCTCCAACATTTATTGTTTCTAGATTTTTTGATGATGGCCATTCTGACCAGTGTGAGGTGATACCTCATTGTGGCTTTGTCTTGCGTTTCTCTAATGATTAGTGATGTTGAGCATCTTTTCATGTGTTTGTTAGCCATCTGCATGTCTTCTTTGGAGAAATGTCTATTTAGGTCTTCTGCACATTTGTGGATTGGGTTATTTGCTTTTTTTGATATTGAGCTGCATGAGCTGCTTATATATTTTGGAGATTAATCCTTTGTCAGTTGCTTCATTGGCAAATATTTTCTCCCATTCTGAGGGTTCTCTTCTTGTCTTGTTTATGGTTTCTTTCACTGTGCAGAAGCTTTAAAATTTCATTAGGTCCCATTTGTTTATTCTTGATTTTATTTCCATGATTCTAGGAGGTGGGTCAAAAAGGTTCTTGCTTTGATGTGTCATAGAGGGTTCTGCCTATGTTTTCCTCTAGGAGTTTTATATTATCTGGCCTTACATTTAGGTCTTTAATCCATTTTTTTACTTTTGTGTATGGTGTTAGGAAGTGTTCTAATTTGTTTCTTTTACATGTTGCCGTCCAATTTTCCCAGCACCACTTATTGAAGAGGCTGTCTTTTTTCCATTGTATATTCTTGCCTCCTTCGTCAAAGATAAGGTGCTCATATGTGCTTGGGTTTACCTCTGAGTTCTCTACCCTGTTCCATTGATCTTCCTTTCTATTTTTATGCCAGTACCATACTCTCTTGATCACTGTGGCCTTGTAGTATAGTTTGAAGTCAGGAAGCCTAATTCCAACTCCATCTTTCTTTCTCAAGATTGCTATGGCTGTTCGGGGTCTTTTGCACTTCCATACAAATCATAAAATTTCTTGTTCTAGTTCTGTGAAAAATGTCATTGGTAATTTGATAGGGATTGCGTTGAATCTGTAAATTGCTTTGGGTAGTACAGTCATTTTTCACAATGGTGATTCTTCCAATCCAAGAACATGGTATGTCCCTCCATCTGTTTGTATCATCTTTGATTTCTTTCATCAGTGTCTTATAGTTTTCTGCATACAGGTCTTTTGCCTCCTTAAGAAGGTTTATTCCTAGGTATTTTATTCTTTTTGTTGCAATGGTAAATGGAAGAGTTTCCTTAATTTCTATTTCTGCTTTTTTGTTGTGAGTGTATAGGAATGCAAGAGATTTCTGCATATTAATTTTATATCCTGCTACTTTACTAAATTCATTGATTAGTGCTAGCAGTTTTCTGGTAGCATCTTTAGGGTTTTCTATAAATAATATGTCATCTGCAAAGAGGGACAATTTTACTTCTTTTCCAATTTGGATTCCTTTTATTTCTTTTTCTTCTCTGATTGCTGTGACTAAAACTTCCAAAATTATATTGAATAATAATGGTGACAGTGGACACCCTTGTCTTGTTCCTGTTCTTAGAGGGAATGTTTTCAGTTTTTAACCATTTAGAATGCTGTTGGCTGTTGGTTTGTCATATATGGCTTTTATTATGTTGAGATAATTTCCTTTTATGCCCATTTTCTGGAGAGTTTTGATCATAAATGGATGTTGAATTTTGTCAAAAGCTTTTTCTGCATCTATTGAGATTATCATATGGTTTTTATCCTTCAATTGGTTAATATGATGTATCACATTGATTGATTTGCTTATATTGAAGAATCCTTGCATCCAGGGATAAACCCCACTTGATCATGGTGTATGATCTTTTTAATGTGCTGTTGGATTCTGTTAGCTAGTATTTTGTTGAGGATTTTTGCATCTATATTCATCAGTGATATTGGCCTGTAATTTTCTTTTTTTGTGACATCTTTGCCTGGTTTTGGTATCAGGGTGATGGTGGCCTCATAGAATGAGTTTGGGCGTGTTCTTCCTTCTGCTATATTTTGGAAGAGTTTGAGAAGGATAGGCGTTAGCTCTTCTCTAAATGTTTGATAGAATTCGCCTGTGAAGCCATCTGGCACTGGGCTTTTGTTTGCTGGGAGATTTTTAATCACAGCCTCAATTTCCGTACTTGTGATCGGTCTGTTCATAGTTTCTACTTCTTCCTGGTTCAGTTTTGGAGGATTGTACTTTTCTAAGAATTTATCCATTTCTTCCAGGTTATCCAATTTGTTGGCATATAGTTGCTTGTAGTAGTCTCTCATGATCTTTTGTATTTCTGTGGTGGCAGTTGTTTCTTCTCCTTTTTCATTTAGAATCTGTTGATTTGCGTCTCCCTTTTTCTCCTGATGCGTCTGGCTAATGGCTTATCATTTTTGTTTATCTTCTCAAAGAACTAGCTTTTAGTTTTATTGATCTTTGCTATTGTTTCCTTCATTTCTTTTTCATTTATTTCTGATCTGATCATTATGATTTCTTTCCTTCTGCTCACTTTGGGGTTTTTTTTGTTCTTCTTTCTCTAATTGTTTTAGGTGTAAGGTTAGGCTGCTTATTCAATATTTTTCTTGTTTCTTGAGGTAGGACTGTATTGCTATAAACTTCCCTCTTAGAACTGCTTTTGCTGTGTCCCATAGGTTTTGGGTTGTTGTGTTTTCCTTGTCATTTGTTTCTAGGTATTTTTTGATTTCCTCTTTGATTTCTTCAGTGATTTCTTCGTTGTTTAATAGCATATTGTTTAGCCTCCATGTGTTTGTGTTTTTTACAGTTTTGAGAAACACATTAACTTGTTGCAGAATATTTTTTAAGAATAAGATCTTTCAATAAATATCATATTGTTCAACTAACCTAAAAGTCAAATGGAAACATTTTACTCTTATAGAAATTTGCTTGTCAACAAGTTGAACTTGCCAAGTAAGAGTTCTCAAAGTTTCTATAGTTCACATGCAAGTGGCTGTTTGATAGTATAACCTTATTTTTTATGTTTAAGGTAAAATTATACTTCTGCTTAACATAATTTCAACTAGTGGAATTTCTTCCAAAACTTTCTTTACCAAGTAAAAATTCTAATTTTTCAGATTAGTAAATATCTCTGAAGTGCTTCAAACAATTTGTAGTTGATTTAAACAATTCAAATATTCTTAGGAATTTTTGAGAAAGAAAATTCTCTGTTATCCTTCTGTAATATTTGACCAAAGATATTCTTATATAGGCTAAATAGTTTTATCAAGGTCACATAATTATTTAAGAACAGACAAAAATCTGTGACCTTCAGTAACTCTTCATTCCATCCCTTATCCATCCACCCATATCATGCTTCTTGCTCCCATAATTACTTTGAATCCTAAGCAGCTCTCTCTTCTGCAAGGATATGCCTCTTGGAGGGTTTGATGATGATGTTATACACTTCATTGGCTCATTGGCTAACTGAAATAGATCATCTTCCATATGTGGTGTTATTCTATGATAGTGACTTGTAGGGAAGGAAGGGCCAGGTGTGGGGAGAGAAAGGATGCCGGAAAATCATGACAGCATATGCTCTTGAAATTAACGAGCATCTATTTTTTTTTCAGTCTCACATTTGTGCTGAACTTTTAAGAGAGTTTTAAATCAAATTTGTTGCTTTTAAGAGTTTTTATAGACTCAAAACAAAAACTATAAAAGCAATGCTTTACCTCATAGAAGCAGCACCAGTTGCTTTCAAAGGTGCTCTCAGACTAAGGCCATGGGAGCTCCTCCCCCTTTCATCCTGTACTGGGATGTCCAGCATTTAGCTGAGAGTTGTGTGTGGTGGTGCGCGGTTAAGAGACACTGGATTATACACTCGTGTGCTAGTTTCCTAGGGCTGCCTAACAAAGTACTGCACACTAAATGGATGACAACAACAGAAATGTATTACCTCACAGTTCTGAAGGCTAAAAGTCTGAGATTGAGGTGTTGGCAGGGTTGGCTCCTCCTGAAGGCTGTTAGAGAAGGATCTGTTCTAGGTCTCTGTCCTTGGCTTGAGAGTGGCCATCTTCTTTCTGTGTCTCCTCACATTGTCTTTCCTCTATGCCTGTCTCTGTGTCCAAGTTTCCCCCTTTTAAAGGAAGACCAGCCATTTGGAATTAGGGCTCACTCTAATGACTTCTCTTTAACTTGATTACCTCCGAAAAGACTCTATCTCCAAATAAGATTTCACCATGAGATTAGGAGGGTGGGGGACAGGAGTCAAGCCAGAATAACTTGATAATACCAGACACACTGCCTTAAACCTATTATCTAAGGTTATCAAACAGAAGAACCAGAAATACTGACATTGTGTGTGTGTGTGAAGTGATGATAAATCTGTATCCATTAATCTATTATAAGTCATTTGCAAAAGAAGATAAATCAAGAAATGACAATATAAGGACCTTAGTTGGAAACATAAAGGTAGCCAAAAGAAGAACTAAATTGGGAAACCATTAAAAGGAGTTTTCTCTGAGTTTTGAGGCAGGGGCAGAAATAAACTGTTTTTATTAGAGATCCTGTTGAATTATCTCACTTTTTAAAACTGTGTATATGTATTTTGAAAAAAATTAATTAAAATATTAGAGTAAAGGTTTAAATTTCTGGTAATTATGAAACCAATTGGCAATTGTAAGAAAGTAAAAATAGTCTTGGAAGATCAAGTAAGATGACTTCACCTGATTAAAAACTTGTATGATGTCCCTATGCAGGTGGTTGGCAATTGATAGTGAAAGATGGGACTTCATAGGACTAGGGAATAGAGCTGCCTTTTTTCACTGACAAAGGTAGTGTCTAGTAGGAAAACATTGTGAGAGAGAGTGTAAAATTGGAAATATAGTTTCAGGATTAGGGGATAGAAAATGAGGCTGAAAGTATCCTAAATTTTTTTCTCAGATACATTACTCACTTGTTTTATGGTTTTGGACAAGACACTTAAACTTTCTGTCTCACTTTTTTTTATTGTCTGCAAAATGAGAAAAATACTCCTATTTCCTTTGACTTATGATGTTTTTCCTCCACCATTTTTAAATAGTCTCTTTTTCTTCTTATTCAGTTGTATGTGTATATATGTAACATATATCATATTAAATATATTATACATGTATACATGCATGTGTATATATATACACACACACTTATTTTATTGTCAGATGTTATAAAAAGTTATTGCCAAACTGTAATAAATTCTCCTTCAAAGGACTTCTAAAAATCAGAAAAACTCAGCCTACTTCTGACTCTACACAGCAAAGCTCCCATCATCTGAGTGTGAATAAGAAGTGACAACCTACAACAGCAATTAAACAGCAACCTATTGGTTCTGGATATGGAAGTGTGTTTACAGAACAATTTGCAATGGCCCCAACTCTAACTGCTAATCAATTTAAGTGAGTTCCATATTGACTATAGGGAAAAACAAACAACAAACAAACAAACCAACGCATCTAGGCTCAATGAGATTCTACAAAACCTACTCCTGCAGAGAACCCAGAAGTTGAATTTGGGGAAGCTCTTTTCAAGCTGTAATGAGCCACCTGCCTCCAGCTATAAAACCCAAAGAGAAAGGAGAGGAGACATGCTAAACAACAAGAGGCAATTTCCAGCATAGTGCAGCAGGATCTCTGTAGACAAGTAATCTTTTATATAATGTCACCAGCCACCAGCCTTTCAGGAAATATGGGACTATGTCTTGGATTAGTTTATATCTGATCATTGTTTTAAGTGTTATCATTTACAATTTTATTCAACATCAACTTAAACAGATGAAAAATGAAGGTGCAAATTTTATTTTTGTGAAACAGTCATTAAATCTTTACCGAATGTTAGTTAACCATAGTACGTGCTACAGAGCAAAGGAAAAACATGGTGGGAATGGGGCAGCTGTTAGCTACAGAAGTCCTCAAAGTGAAAGGATTCTTCAGGCAGAGGGAACCATTATTATGGATCATTGAAAAGAGAAAAAAACAAACAAACAGGGCTCAAGTACATTGTCTGTTTTATGGACATATGTATTGCAAATTTTGTTTTGTTTTGCTATATACTTAGGAGCAGCTTTCTGACCAAATTGCCATTGCACTCTGGAAAGAGGAAGACAGAAAGCAGAAAGTCTCCTCCCTTAAAGAATGAGCTCATCTTGTTTCCCAAGATGAAGCTACACTAGAGCCTTTGCTATCACAATGCCCTTTCTGTATTTTTTAGCTTCCTTTATTCTCCCTATTCTCAGCATAATAGTAAACCAACATGGTTTACTCATTAATACAGGGAGACATCTTTCAATATTCAAAAATGTAGATGAACCTCAATTTGGAGAAAAATAAGAAAAGAAAACTAAAATGATTTTTTAAAACTCAATTTTTATGGAGTATGATGACTAAGTATCTCATGGTAAAGGTAGTTTATGCATCTATTCCTTTGGCCTGGAGCTACTATCGCCACTGAAAAAACCTTACTGACCAATTTAGGGAGTAATATTTACCTAAGGGATTTTTATTGTTTTTGTTTTTACTGGTTTTTTGTTTGTTTGTTTTTGTCAAAGAAGGGACATAATCTGGGGTATTCTTTGGGAAGATAGCTATGGCGATGTGGGGAAATTGAAGGCAGTAAAACTCTTAGGTAATTAGATATCTAGGTATCTGAGCCAAGTAAGTGATAATAAGCCTGATAAGATAGGAGCAAATATAATACACATTGTAGAGGGTAAGTCAACAGGACCATGTTTTATTTATACTATTTCACGTTCTAAAGTACCAAGGCAAGCCATGTCCTATATACTGGTTTTATTAATATAGGCTGGTGAATAAATGAATACACACCCATGAAAGGGAAAATTCTTTCATACATGAATGAATGAGTTAAAATTTATAGGATTTGGGGAGAGGGCAGCAATGCAGCAACAATAAAATTACAGCTTTCAGCCTTAGTGGCTGTTGGTATTGGGGTGATCTTAGGTCAGAATTGGCACGTTTATTATTGAGACCTGTTCTCATCAATTTTACAATTATTGTTCATCCAGGGTGAGCTGTACAATTCTGGGAACATAGGACCGTAGTACATAAAGAGCAGACTGCATAGATGTGATGCCTGAAGGACGTATAGAGTTAAAACTGGCAACATATAGACCCAATTGTGAGATTTCCTGGGAACGGTGTAGAGAAGAGGGGAGTGAAAGGGAGTAAAAGGAGAGAGGAGAGGGGAGAGAGGAAGAGATGGGAGGGGCAGAAGCTTGAAGAACAAGAATTACAGTGCAAGAGGGTTACATGACTGTGCAGTGACAATGACATAGGCATTGTCAGAAAAGTTCTTTTCTATCATATTAATTATATTTTAAAAAATTTCCTTTAATATGAAACTACTAAGGTGGTATCCCATTCCCTCTTTTTGTTACAAGAAAGGTATTTCTTGTCTTCCTGTTTTGAATAAATAAAACAAAACTGTTTGAACTAACCAGAAGACGACTACATTTTAAAGGCAAATATGAGGGAAAACATTAATGGAATCCCAGTTATAGCACAGAATGATTTTTTAAAAGTAACATTTACCAAAAATGCTCTTTTTTGAAAATTATTGAACCCTATTGGTATATTTACTCATTTTACAAAGCATAACTTTCTTACAAATTATGTTAAAATTTGAATCCTGAACTATTAGTGGCAGTAAAAATCTCAGATGTCTCTAAAAGTCCAAGCCAATCCTTTTTGTAACGGAAAGCTAAAATTATGCATATATAATATATATTTTAATAATAAATAGTACATATTTTATATATGTAAATATTTTAGTTTAGGATATTATCACAATTACAAGATTCATGTTTTTATGAATTAAATGGCTATGTAATGAAGAAACAAAATGATGAGCTCTATTAAAACACAGAATTTTCATATTCTGCGTTTTAATAGAGAATGGAATGGGGAGGAGATCTTTTAAGGAACTTATGTATTGAAAGGTAAAATCATTTGGGAAATGAAGTACCATTCCTGTTAGTAAAGGCCAACCATTATTGAACAATAGCAGACACAAGAGATGCAAGAGATAATAAATACCCAAAGGAGAGCCAATCCCATTTCCTAACAAGGTACATGATGGTAATAGAACTCCATGATTTTAAAAGCAGCTTGGGCTCTGGCTTTTCCATCTGATAAAATCTGCCTGTAATTCTGAACTCTGCTTGGTCACTACTGCCATTCTACTTTGTACGCTTCTGTATAAAGTGTTTACTATAACCAGAGGATTATCCTCATTGATTCAATTGTCTATAGAGTGCCTAGTCAAGAGACATGCATAATATATACAAAATAAATTTTAAAGAAGGAGAAATGATGGGGAAGATGTATCTCATTCTTTACTCAAACAAGACAAAGTTAAATCTTAGAACATGAAAGCAAACGATTTGAGAGATTGTGTAAGAATGCTTTCCTCTCCACTTCTGCCGACATATTTTTGTAGTTGAAGTCTCAGGAAGGTAAAGAGGCTTGCTAAAGTCACCAACCAAGTTAATGGCAAAAGCAACTTGACGTGTTTCCTTTGTGTGTGTGTCTGTGTGTGTGTGTGTGTGTGCATGTGTGTCTGTGTGTGTGTTGAGTTGGGGGGGGTGGTATTTTCAGGTTGGTGAATAAGTAAAGGAGAGGCTGGAGGAATGGAGGAGAAACAAGCTAAGCAGTACAACTTTCTAGCTAAAAAAATCCAAATATTCAATTCTCTCAGTGCTTCAAGTCTTTTGATTTTAAGCTCAATACTATTTCAACTGAATTTCATTCCTCACTGAGTAACGGAGTAATCAAAGCAGTATTCATTTCTGTGAGATTTATAGTCCTGTTCTGCTTTTGTGTAGAAGAAAATAATGGAATATCCAAAATTTTCTTGAAACAAAAGAAGGATAAAGGCCACACTTTCTTCATTTGCTCCTCATCGCATGTGATTATTTGTGCTTTCTTCTGCTAGGAGAACGCTGTTGAGATCATGTCATCCTCTCCATGACACATTACAAATTCGAACATGGAAGAAGGGGATTTGGACCAGGAGACAAGAAACAGAGACAAACAAACCATTAAGGTGCAGAATCCCATTCTCAGGTAAATGACCTTGCTAATGAAGAGAGTGATGAATGCCAACGACTTAAATAGGACCCTCCAAAAATCCACTCCAAATTTAACTTTCTATATAAAGCCTGCTTCAGAATTTTCCATAATCTATTAAAACATTTTAATGAATATCATATTGAGAGGGAAGGAGGCCATTATAGTGAACATTCATTGTGTGGGGAATTTGCATTAATAGCTAAAAAGGTTTTGGTCTCCTGCTCTTTAGCAACTGTGAGTGATTTTTTGTAAATTTTTTTTCTCCTGCTTTAAGATGACCTTGTTCTTTTCCTTCCTAATTTAGAAGCCCAAGGGGAGGATGGTCTGAGAAAATGGTTGTTAAAAAAATGCCAGTTTTATGAATGCACTTATTGTCAAAGTAATATTCAGAAAGCTACAATTAAACTGTTCCCTTTCACTCTCCAGGCTATTCTGAATGGGTGGTACTGAGTTTCAGGGATTACCTTGCCCTAACAAAAATTAAACAGCAATAATAATGTCTCACGTTTGTGGAGTACCTATAATGTGGCAGGCACTGTTCCAAATGTCGTATATGTATTAACTCATTCATACCTTATTACAACCCTATGAGGTCAGTGCTAATATTATCCCCATTCTACATATGAGGAAACTGAGGGAGAGAGAGGTTAAAAAGCTTGCCAAAGGTCACACTACTACTAAATTGTAGAAACAAGTATAAAATGAGGCAGCTTGGCTGTTCTTAACCTATAAGCTAGAAGTTTCTCCTACTGCACCAAATTTTATATTCTTTTGTCCAACTTGGCATTCCCTTCCAGGTAACTACTAAATTGTGATCAGCCCAGAATTTAATAACTCAATGGAGTTTGTGAATTCTCAAGTCTGGAATATAAGAGTTTAAATGTACTCTAAGAATCATGTATTCCATGGCCCCATTTTACAGCTGAAGATCATGAGAACAGTTATGAAACTGACACATAAAAGAAGTAATAGAACTGGAAGTTGTACTCGAGTCTCCTAAATGCTTTCAATATATTTTCCTTGATCCTGTGTTGAATCTCAGCATACTTTATGAGAGGATTCCTTTGTCATATGTTTGGAAAACTTTTTTGTACTGATACAAATAGTTTCAATAAATGTTAGCTATTATATACCAGGCAATATGTTAAGTGATTTTATATACAGTTTTAACTTATAATTATTATCCCTTTTATAGGTGAGAAATCTATAATGATTTGGGTTAGATGTTACAAAAAGATTTTCCACCTAGTTTAATTCAGAGACTGGCTTTTCCATTCCTCAACAATGTGCTGTAATGAATATCTGAGATCCCCCTTGAAAAGTGAAGGTCTTATTCTCCTAGCTGTTGCCCTCTGAGAATTGTTGAAACTGAGCGTAACTTCCAAGGCCATGTTCCCTTCCCAGGGCCAGCTCATATCCAAAGAACACAGAGGCCAATTTTCAAGGCCCATCTCGGCCTCTGAGCTCTGTGTGGGATCGGGATCAAAAAAAAGGGTTGGCTGAGGTCATATTGTGACTGTGTGACAGTCCAACTTCTCTGTCTGCCAATTCTGCTTCCTCTACTTTCCTTCCCACTCAGATGTGAATCCCAAAAGCTCTCCCTAGCAAAATTCCTGCAGGCTAATCTTCATCTCAGAGTCTGCTTCTAGGAGGACTGGACACCACATTTAGTTACTATGCGTTTCATTGGAATTAAGCAATACTTACCAAGGGACAAGAACAGGTCTATTTATCGGTGTAATAAACAAAGCATAAATTTATATAAATATGCATTAATATATACTTATATTTGTGTTTATATTTTGTCTCAAATATAAACAGAGAGCGAGAGAAACCATTAATTATCTCTTTGTCTCTCTCTGATGACCCATCCCTCATCCCAAGGGGGCAGATACTCATGATCAGAGCATCCTTGGAATGGATGTGCTTGACAGTGGTGATTCATACTCATTGTTCTTGGATTCGGAATGTAACATTGCTGGTCCTCCATGTTTTATTACTTCAACTATCCTAATGGGAAACTGGGAGGGACCTAGTTCAGTTTGAAAACCTCATGTGAACTGTATCACTCTCCTAGGGCTGCTGTAACTGGATGGCTTAAAACAACAGAAATTTATTCTCTCATAGTCTGGAGGCTATGAGTCTGAAATCAAGGGATCATCAGGGCAGACTCCCTCTGAAGTTTCTAGGGAATTCTTCCTTGTCTCTTCCAGCTTCTGGTGGCTCCAGGGTTCCTTGGCTTGTGGCAGCATCACGCCAATTTCTGCCTTTGTCTTCACATGGCCTTCTTCCCCAGGGACCTGTATTTTCATGTCCTTTCTAAGGCCATCTGATTTAGGGCACGGTCTAAATCCAGGATGATTTCATCTCAAGATTCTTAATTAATTACACCTATACATACCCTATTTCCAAATAGAGTCACATACTGGGCACACATGAACTTGGGGGGACACCATTTAAGCTACTCCAGAAACAAACAAGTTATTCTCCACAGCAACCCCTCTTACTGGTACTCAGCTCTTTTTCAACAATCTCAGCCTCGCGCCTCTCCCCATCTGTTCCTGTTGAGAGCATGCTCAGCTTCCCACAAGATCCTCTCCTCCAGTGTTGCTACAACAGAATTTGGGATTTATTTCTCATTAATTGATGATATATACTCCTAAGACCCAGTTCCTGGAGAGGTATCAGTCAGGTTCTACCAAAGAAACAGAACCAGTAGGCTAATAAAGTAAGATATAAAGACATTTATTTCAAGGACTGGCTTACACAGTTATGGGGGCTGGAAAATCTGAAATTTGTAGGGCAGGTCAGAAGGCTGGAAAGCCCCAGGCAGGAGCTGATACCTCATGCCACAGGCAGGATTTCTTCCTCAGGGAAACCTCGGTTTTGCTCTTAAGGCCTGCAACTGATTAGATAAAGCCCACCAAGATTATCAAGCATTATCATATTATCTCCTTTCCTTAAAGTCAACTGACATAGATATTGACCACATGTAAAAAATGCCTTCTCAATAACATTCAGATTAGTATTTGATTAAATAACTGGGTCCCATAGCCTTGTCACGTTGACTGGTAAAACTACCTACCACGGAAGAGGTGGTCTATTATCCAAACTACTTCATCTGACTTTGGAAGGCCCTATTTTGCAATATTAGAAATCAGTGGGTCTGTCTACTGGATTATTATAGGAGCAGTGGAAAATAATTATCACTGTAAGTTTTTGAAAATATAAATGTTTACTATTTAAACCCTAAATCGTGTTCTTTTATAGAGCATTAAGCATAAGAATACTCTATAGTGGACATTTCACAAAATATAGGCTGAGACCTATATTTTCTTTCCCCTAAGGAAGGTTAACTACACACAGAGAAACAGATTATCTATTTCATAACCTACCCAAGGCCCCAAAATGATGAATAAGAGATCTTGGATTGCCTGCCTGATGGCAGAGCTGACTCTTAATGTCACTCAGCCAATAAGTAGAAGGGCTGGGCTGCGGCCTCTTCGTTCCTGATTGTCCAGTGTTAGTTCTCTTTTACCACATTCAAGGTGTCCTGTAACCATAAAGTGGAGGCAAATGGCAGAATGCCTCATAAAAGGAGGAGAGCCAACATAAGCGGAGTAATATTCAATTGCAAAATGTTATCTTTTATTCTAAGCCTTATATTCTTCAAATCTAGGCTGGAGCAAATCTATTAGGTTTACATAGGCTGTTGTTTGGTGATAACTGATAACAGCAGGAAAGAAGAATTATGTTCCAAGGGAATCCATTCATATATCCAGTTTACATGATCTAAAAATTATGATTGGTAAATATTCACAAGCATAATTCAATAATAGGCTAAGTCCTCTTTTATAAGAAAGCTCCCTTCTAAGATAATTTTCTTGGCGGTGGGGTAAAACTATGTCTTAGAAACAAAAATACCAGATCATCGTGACTCAGGCCCTTAATATTTTTAGATGTGAGTGCTTTTTTTCTTTTGACATAATAATAACAAAAAACCTTGAGCTACTTCAACAGGCTCGCACAAGAAAACTTTATTAACAAATTTCAGGCTACTGTAATGTATCTTTCACGGTCAGGCAGCTTTGTGAAGCAAATTGAAGTCGACTCTTGTCAGCTTGGACATATTTTCATAATTCTTATTTTGTGCCCATTGTTCCTTGTTAATCTCCATAGTTCTAAAATTTGACAGCAGTTACCTGAATAATTACATTAATTATTATCATAAGCAATATTGCTTACAGCTTAGTGTAATTGCTCAGCTCTACAATTTTCTACGAAGCCAATGGGATTTTAAGTGATAAGCAAGAATGGGTTATAGAATTAAGGATGTCTCCCAAATTTCCTTCTGTTCTTCCCCAGTCTGCAAGAACTTAACTAATTTTCACATTTGAAATTGGTCTCCATTGGTAAACAGTCATGTATGTCTAAGAATATTTAATGGCATTTGCCTCCCTGACATATTTCAGCATTTCACTCAATCCTATTTTTTCCTAGAGGCTCAAATTCCTACCTTAAAAAGTGCTGATTTCAGCTATGCCACCACAACAGGGTAACCATGAAAAGAAATGTATATGCACATTGTAACTGGGTGTGCCGAGTTCGGAGGGGAAGCTTAAAGCTTACCTGAGTGAATAGTATCAGTAAGCGTAATGCATGTTTTTACATAAGCTCATTTGAATAATAAAAGATTCAGTGCGGTCATCACAGAATGAACTGCCTTTCTCCCCAGATTCATAGATTAAAGCCTTAATACCCAATGTGACTGTATTTGGAGATAGCACCTTTAAAGAGGAGACAAAGGTTAAATGTGGTTATATAGCTGGACCCTAATCCAATCTGAAGGGGGTCCTTATAAGAAGAGGAAGAGATGTGAGGGATGTGTGCCCACAGATAAAAGACCAGGTGGGGACCCAGTGAGAAGGTGACCATCCACGAGCCAATGAGAGACACCTCAGGAGAAACCTACACCCTGATCTTGAATTTCCAGCCTCCAGAACTGTGAGAAAATATAAGGGTTTTTCTCTGGCCACCAAAGTCACCCTGGCCATGTGTGTAGCAGGCTAGAAGTGTCAGAGATTAAGCTCCAGTGTCCATAGTCATGAGTTGTTGTGTCAGGTACCTTTTGTTGGCTTCTTTCCATTCTTCCTCACTTCCCTACTCCTCTGCTGGTGTTCCCTGTGACCACCTCCCAAATAAACCACTTGTGCTGAACACCTGTCTCAATGTCACCTTTTAGGGAAACCCAAACACAGCCCCTTAGGGTTGCTGTGATGATTAAATGAAGTTCTAGATGAAAAGTATCTTTAGCATTACTTGACGCTTAATGACAGCTACTCAGTAAATGTTGATGATTATAATGAGATGGACTTCCAACCCTACTGAGCTAATTTGTACTTTTTCTGCTTCTGTAGCCTAAATTCTATACTAAATTCACAACCTTCTCAGTACCTCTTTTTCCCCTGCTCATATCTTAATAATAGCCCTTAAGGGTTTACCACTAAAGCTGGGAGAAGAGTACATAAAGATGAACCAAGGAGCATACATTCATCAAAGAACTCAATGTGTTTCCAGCACAGTGGCTGGAGTAGCTTATGCTGAGACCTTCCCAAGACCTGTGAAGTGGCTCCAGTTCATAAGCTTGACAGGTTCCTTCTTCACTGACTCATGTTGTTTACCTTTCTGTGGAGTCAGAAATGCAATGTGGTTGGACTGGGGGTTTCTGGGAGCAGTATCTTTGTGCATCAGAAACCCCTAGCATAAAAAACAAAGAAATTTAGATTATCCACAACAATTCATCTACTAGATTGGCATTGTACAAAGAACACAGAGCTAAGAGTCCAGAGCCCTGGATTTTAGCCCTGGATCCTATTACTGATTGTGTGTACCTTGAGCAAGTCATTGAATTTCTTCTGCACTTCAGATCAGATTACTGATGTGAACATCAATGGGTACATTTAAGTTTCTCAACGTTTTCTCAAAGCGCTGAAAGCTTATGATGCTTTTTAAGTCAATGAATGAATTTTCATGATACACATTATCTCTGCAAGTAAAAAGAGCTGGCCCGGAGCTGGAGTGAGAGACAACTATGCTAACCGGAAAATTTAAAGTTTGGTTTTTAAAGAACTCACACAACCAGGAAGTGCACAGGATTTGACATGAGCAAAATATTCTAAATTACAATATGTATCATTTGAAATGGCGATTTTTAACAGTTTGGTAGTGCAATTCAGGGGTCTAGCCTGAGCCACATGCTTGAGCAGTGAATCACTCGCAAAGAGCCCTGAAAGCTGTAGATGAGAGGTGCTATGTGCAATAGTATAAAATATGATATGGTGTAGGGATTATTTGACCCAAAATCAATAGGCTGCTCTTTTTTTGTGCTTGTACATGGAAATATAAAAAGTGAAACTGACTTGAAATCAAAATGAAACAGATTCACCTATTTCTGTTGACCTAGATAATTAAAGAATGGGATTGACCCAAAAGCATATACGATGAGAAGTAAATGAGTTTTTAAAGATTTTTCTTCAGCATTTGAAAACACAACATGAGTCTTTCTTATGCCCTCCTGTCAGCTGGTTCAAAGTTACTGGGTGCTTTTTCTAATCATCCAAACTTGAAAACCCAGAGCGGGCTAAGCCAACTCCAGGGCCTTCAGGGAATACATGCACATAAGACAAGAGGAAGAAGCAGGCATCTCATGAAAAAGGAGAGCACACACACCCTCCCCCAACAAAACAGCAATGAAAGCTGGCACATTTCATGTCCACACCTGGCTTTTTTTTTTTTTTTTGTCCTCTGCCTTAGCATGTTCTGTATTTTTTTTCAACCTTTTCATCCAGATCTATTCAGTCACCAAAGCTTATTGCTTCTCATTTCTTATGTTTCTCTCTTGAATCCTTTCTTTCTGTTTGATAGCAGTCCCCTTGATTAAGCCTATATCCTTCAGATTTCCACGAGATTCTCATAATTTTGCCTTTACAAATTTTTTCCTTTGATCAGTCCAAGAATGTGTCATCAAATTAATATTTAAATCACCCTTAAGTCATAGGCTTCTACTCAAAACTGTACTTCCCACCCTCCACAGGCTACAGTCCAAACTTGTTACTGGAGTCTTAAGGTTAATTGTTGCCTGGAAGTAAACTATCTTTCCAGTTTTCTGTCTCACCACCCCTTACACTCTACCGCCCAACCAACTAAACTAGTCTTTCTTCTGGGAACATTGAGCTTCCTGTTGTTATGGTTTGACATATTATTGAATTCTTCTCTCTTTCAGTTTCTCATTTAGTTTACTTCATCTATTTAGCTCTTCCCAGCCTCTAAATCCCCAACTCATAATAAAGTGTTTTCTTCCAATAAGTCTTCCCTTTCTCACATGGCTTGAAGTGCGTGGTCCCTTATGTGCTATGCTGTATCATGTATTATCCTTAACTAATCAATATTATTAATTATTGATAATAATAAATATTAAGTATATGCCATGTATATTAATTGTTGTGAATTATTTTTATGTATATGTTGTATCTCTTTGCTTCTATATTACATTATGGTCTCTGAGACTAGGGTCTAGTATATTTCCAGGTTAGAGAAAAATTTCTCTCTCAACTTTTACAAATCTAGTTAAAAGTTTTCTTAAATTTAATTTGTTAGCAGTATCATTAGTTGCGAACAGGCGTAGGTCCTTGGAAGTTGCATCATGGCAAACTGGTCATGTCATAGGTCTATGTTAACCAGATACATTTATTTATCAGAAATTTAAAGTATTAGAATGTCTTGTAAATTGCTTATTTAACATATATTTATAGATCAATATATTCTACTTTTAAAACAAATACATGTAAAATGCATAGTTATTCAGTTTTTATTATAATAAATAAACCTATTATGTCATTTTGGATGATTAAAATGTTCTATAATTTATTGTGCTGATTGTACCACTCTAAATTTAGTGAAAATATGAATTAAACACAGATGAATTTTATGATATCTAAAATGTACCTCAATAAAGCTGTTAAAATTGTACTATCATGCCTACATATGATAGTTTGTTAAATCTATGTGCTTAAAGTATTAAAAAAAAAATCTACTAGCCAACATTGACCATTCATCTGACTTTCAGCATATCACCCTCTTGGAATGTTTGTCTGAATTACAGAGTGAATATTATACACATTGGCATTATTTTCTCTTCCTTCACACTTGATCAGGCTTTTTAAAACATGCATAAAATTTATGTAGACTCCTCAAATATCCACTTATCATATTTTCTGCCATGGCTATTGAAAGGAACTGTGAGGAGAATTAGACCAAACTCATTTATATGCTTATACACACACACATGCACATAGTTTAACACTAAGGTTCGATTTGCTTCACTAGGTTTTCATTTAAATCTGCAGTGAAGGGATCATGGCAACTTCAGACAGAGCGGAGACAAATCTAAGCTGAAGTCCTCCTTTGACAAACAGCTGTATTACAGAGTCGGCTCGTTCAGAACGCCAGCCAATTAACGCGGAATATTTCCCTCAGTCAATACGTCGTTAACTTCATTCCTTTCTAATTGAACTTCCTCTGTTCCAATATCGGCACATTAAGAGTTATTATCACTCTGCCTATGCCGAGTGCTTCTGGTACAAGGCTGTTCAGGACCCTCCCATCCTTCCTACTCCCAAAGTGTAGCGTCACTAATAGTGTCTCCTGCAGCTTAGCTACATCGGTGAATTCTAAGATATCATATCACATCTCTATATGGTCAATATGGTAATTTACTGAAAGCACACCTTTTCACTTAACTAAATAAAACAAATTCACCAGCATACACAAAGTCAATTTTTGTCAATGCTCTGCAAGACTGGGACCCAACTCTTCTACTCCAGTAGTCTCCCTGGTCTCAGCTTCTTTTTACCCGTTGGTGCTTACAACTTGCAATTTTTTATATATCTCTCCCTTAATTTAACTTTTCCTCCCCACAACATTTTAAGTTTCAGTGCCTGAATGATGGTGGAGCAATGAAAAATGCTAACAATGAGTTCAAAAGCTGGGTTTCCTTCTCTAATAACCTGGACTTGAAACCTCACGCTCATGATTTTGTACTTTGTTTTTCTTGGCTATACAATCTGATCAGCTACCCTTGCCTGTATATCTTCTTCCACAGACAATTTGGCAGTGGCGTGAGAGTGCGGTTTGGTGGGGGAGTGGTGGAAGGGATAAACAAAGGAGAAGGAAGTCCTAAAAGAAACGAGGACCTTCTATTCCACTTCATTTTCACCTGATAAGAGGTTTTCCTCTCATCATCTGGCATTTGGATTAGGTCTTCACACCTGGAAGTAGCAGGAAAATAATTATTCCAGTTGAACGGTGGTGTGAAGACCAAAATAATTATTCCAGTTGAACTGTGGTGTGAAGATCTAATCAAAGGTGGAGCCTTTGTGACTTACTGTTAGTGTTCTTAAAATTGTAACAGCAGGACCAGGGGCTGACTTGTGTCCCAAACTTGATTATAGGTGTTTGAACATACTTCAGATAAGAAAAGGTATTTAATGCGTTAAATTCATAAGCATTGCTGAAGAAGTCCTGCAACACTTCTATAAAGTATGTTTGATGAAAAATTAACAATACATGTGATTTAATAACATCTATAACCTAAGAACAGCGTTATATCATCTGTGTATAGGGGACTTTGGATATATACATAGCATTTTCCAAATCACAAGATGTACTGATGAAGCAAAGCTAAGTGGCCTTTTCAAATTATTAAGATATATTGAAGATTTTCTATCAAATTATGAAACACATATGAAAAATAGATGGTTCCATTCCTATGATGAGGAACAAATATTTTGTACTGCTGTATTATTTTAAAATGTGACATTGTTTTCAAAGAAAAAACATTCTACAAATTGCAGTGGCATTCACATCTAAAATCACTGAAAATTTCAGAGTTTGATTATCTAAAGAAATCAAGTACAAATGATAAAATGAATATACTTGTATTTAATTGGAATATTGTGAAGGTTAATGAAATCAAACAACCTTGAAGGGACGTAGGTGATAGTTAATATACCACATTGAATTTTTGGATTAATATTAAAAGAAAATGACCTGATTCATTTCTGTTTATTCCAATATTCAAACCAAGTGGAACTCCTGGGAATTATTAGAGAGACAAATTAAAACAACAGATGGACTTGCAGTTGCCTGCATAAGAATGTCTTTTCACAAAGCCTCCTGACAATTTCAGAGATTCTAAGGTGTTCTATTTAATTTCAAATAAAGAATACTACATTTTTTTCCCTTCTACCAGGCTGTCAATCTCTGAGGGCCCCAAAGAAAATGATTTTAAAACATCATGAAAGTATTTTCTCGGGCCTTTTATAAGACACATCTTGTACGATAGGTATAAGACACACTTTTTTAATGATAGAAAGAAGAAAAAAAAACGTATAAGCAATTTCTACCTCCCAAAGTGTGAATCTCCATTTTGAGTATAAACTGGGAGCAATTACTTTTATGGAATACAATTTTGACATGGATTTTGAGGAGAAAATACCAAATTTCCTGTGATATCTTTATTTCATGTAATTAAAAGATTTTATTCCTACTTTGTGGGTCATTGAGTTAAATCAGCCAGTCAAATAGTGGCTGTGGTAGGATTTGACTCTATAAATGTTTTGCTGTTAGACACTCAGTTCTATAGACAAGTCATTCTGTTCTGCATTGTTACCAAAGATGGTTTGGATAAATAAATAAATATGTATTTATTTATTATCACTCACTAACAAATTTTATAAGGAAATTTTTTTCACTTTTTGATAGAAGATTCATGCAGACATCCAATATACAATGGTGGCTTCCAGTGGGGGGAAAATGTCTAATTTCAAAGGGTTTAATTGTACTGACTGTGCTAAAAGTCCACGTTAAAAAGACTATGGGCTTATAAAATAAATTCTCAAAGTGGGTCCTTGGGATCTCTGCTTCCTGTAATTGCAGAGTGGCTTTTTGCCAACCCACTCTCCTTCTGAGAACAGCTAGGAAGGCTGGATTTTTTTTTTTAAATCTGTCTGAAAGCATCAGCAAGGTAAAAAGGGGCTTAAGAGATCACAATCCCAGAAGGAATGAACGTACTCAAAGAAATGAGCCCAACATTCATCACCACTTTTCTCTTTGAGGAATTTGTTGATTTTCGAGAGGTGATAGAGGCTGAGAAGCTGAGCAGAGCTTCAGGCAACACTAGGTGACTGGGAGCAAGCAAAAAATTGAGCATACAGCCCACAAAGAAGGGACTCTGGTAAACACTCTAGACTCTCAGTTGGAACTGATGGAAGACTATATCCTAAGAGTGCATGTAAACAAACGAATCCGCTCTCAGAATCAGAAATCCACCTTGAATTCAGATCTATTCTTGATTGGATTAAGGAAATCTGTCTTTAGCTTAAATGCTTACCAAAAGCAAAACTAAGCGCCCTCTAGATAAATACATTATTATCTCTACATGTTTTCATAAGTTATATGAACACTCAGTAAAAATTTCCATTGCATTCCATGAGACAAAATAGCAGAATAAACACAAAAAAGAGAAAGAAAGAAAACCTAAACAGTAGAAACGCACAAAAGATAGTCAAGTTACCCAACATAAGATTTTAAGTAACTATTATTAATATGCTAACATACAGTAGTCTCCCTTTATCCATGGTTTTGATTTTCAGTTTCAGTTACCTGTGGTCAACCCTGCTCTGAAAATACAAAATGAAAAATTACAGAAATAAAGAATTCATAAGTTTTCAATTTCAAGACGTTCTGAGTAGTGTGATGAAATCTCAAGGCATCTGGCTCTGTCCTGACAAGGACTTGAATCATCACCTTGTCCAGTCACCCATTAGTCATTTAGCAGCCATGTTAGTTATCAGATTGTCTCAGGACTGCAGTATTTGTGTTCAGATAAACCTTATTTTACTTAATAATGGCCCCAAAGTGCCAGAGTAGTGGTGCTGGCTGTCTGGATATGCCAAAGAGAAGCTGTAAAGCGCTTCCTTTGAGTGAAAAGATGAGAGTTCTCAACTTAATAAGGAAAGAGAAAAAATCATATGCTGAGGTTGCTAAGATCAATGGTAAGAATGAATTTTGAATCTGTGAAAATTGTGAAGAAGGAAAAAGACATGTGTGGTAGTTTTGCTCTGGCACCTCAGACTGCAAAAGTTGTAACCAGAGTGTGTGATAAGTGCTTAATTATGATGGAAATGGCAGTAAGTTCAAACAATAAGATATTCTGAGAGACAGAAAGAGGGAAAGAGACATTCACGTAACTTTTTCTGCAGTATATTGTTAAAATTGTTTCATTTTACTATTCTTGTTGTTAATCTCTTACTGTGCCTAATCATAGGTATACACGTACAGGAGAAAAAGAGTATACCTAGGCTCAGCACTAGCCATGGTTTCAGGCATCCACTAGGGGTCTTGGA
Organism: Hippopotamus amphibius kiboko; assembly: GCF_030028045.1. NCBI lineage: Eukaryota > Metazoa > Chordata > Mammalia > Artiodactyla > Hippopotamidae > Hippopotamus > Hippopotamus amphibius. Next base: position 100,463,338 of record NC_080196.1, read on the forward strand.
ATGTATTCTCCCCCTGGCCCCACACTGCGGATAAGGGAGACTCCTGTATAGATAATATAATGAAAAATTTTATCAGAGAACTGGAAACAATAAAAAAGAATCAAGCAAAATTCTACAATTAAAAACTACAATAACCTAAAGGAAGGATTAATAGATGGGTTTGACAGCAGATTAGACGAATCAGAAGAGAGGATTCATGAACTGAAAGATAACTCAATAGAAGGCATGAATAAAACACAGAGAAAAAAAAGTGATAAGATATAAAGAACACAGTAAAAAGGTAAAAAATGTGTTGCAATTAGAGTCAGGGATAAAGAAAGAAAGAGAATGAAGCAAAGACCATGTTAGAAGAGATAATGATTGGGAAATTTTTGACACCAATAAAACTAAGAAATCACAGAGCTAAGAAGCTCTGTATATGAAATCACATAATACCAGAAACAATGTATTCTGTTAGAAATAAAGATGATGATTACTTTGGGAAAATAGAAACTGGAAGAGAGCATGAGGGAGCCTTGTGGTTTGGGCAATAGTCTTTTTCTTGATCAGAGTACTTGACCTAGGTATGAAGATATATTCAGTCTGTGAAAATTCACTGCACATTGACAATATGTGCATTTTCTCTATGTATTTCATGCTTCAAATGTAGTTAAAAATGTATGTTAATAATGCTGCTAACAATAATAATAAAGCTATACGAATGCCCAAGCAGGATTAATACAATGAAAGCTACCCCTAGGCACAGCACAGTAAAAATTCTGAAAACAAAACCCAAACATATACTGTTTACAAGACATAAGTCTTTAATAAGAGGACAAAGAAAAGTTGACTATAGAAGGATTAAAAAAGACAATTCAGGCCAACTGTCATCAAAGGAAAGCTTATATAACTATACTGATATCATACAAGATAGACATGAAGGCATAAAGCATTACTAGATACAAAGAGAGACATTTCATGATGATATGTCAATCCACTAATAAGATATAACAATTCTAAATTTGTATGCAATCCAAAAGGTAGCTTCAAGTTATGGAAAGAGATATTTTAACAATTTCTTTTCACAGTTGATAAAATAAGCAGACCAAAAAATAAGTTAGACTATAGAAAATCTGAACAACACAATTATAAATTCAATCCAAATGTCAATTTTGACATATGTAAAACATGATAGAGAGCACATATTATTTTCAAGTACTCACTGCATACTTAACAAAATTGACCTGGTCAAATTTTACCTGGTCATTTCACTAATGAGGAAGTTGAACCAATTATCTCTGAGAGCAAGAGAAATGGAACATGGGATCAAGATTATAATGACAGTGATAGAGCTTTAAACAGAACATACATCTGGAATCTGGTCCTCAGTACTGCAGTCTGCTCAGTTTAAATGATCGACACTTCAAGTATATTCTAATAAATTAAAGGCTTTGCAACTGATCTTCTGGCTGCCTAGGCAAGAAGCAGCTGCTATGAAGATTTTGCTATAGACAAAACTTTAGTGAGTGTCACTTTCTATTCTAACTAGTGGTAGAATGGTGGCAAATTGGGCAAATTCAGCATGATAAGTACATTGAGAGCGGTTTTCAATTTATATTTGACGACAAGATTAGGGTGTAATGACTCCAAAATAGCTTATAAGTGACTGTAATTTGTTCCTGATTGACTGTACATGGTGAGTATGAATCCCCTAAACATTAAACCTCAAGCTACTATAATCAGGTAGGATTTGGGTAGTAACTAGGAGGTATATAGACAGTTCTGCTGAGTATTTATTGGACAAGAGTACCACTTGGCCCTGATAGTCTGTACAAATAGGTACAGACATAGAACAAACACTATGCATTTTTGGTAAATGCCCTATATACAAAATATTAACATTAGCCACAGCTGAGACTAATCTTGAATCTTCTAGGCAATTAGAATATTAGCTATCACTTATTTGACACTCATGTGGTGTCAGGCACCGTGCTAGATAATTTACATGTTACATTTAATCTTCACAAGAAAATCTCAAGGTGGGTATTCTCACTTTTTAACTAATGGGGAACCTAAAATTCGGGGGGTTTTAAGTAATTTTCCAAACATCAACATATCATGTCTATCTATCGTCAATGTTTACCCTTGATCTCATTCTACACTGCAATCTGATACAGAAAGTAATTATTCCAGGGGACACTGCTGTCAAAGCAGAGAAGAGTGTGGAATACAGAAGAGCAACAGCAGATAATACAGAACCAGGGTATTGATAAAAGTCAAACAAAACCAGAGCAGACAGGGGTCTGAGAGGAATCAAATACTAGTTAGAGAAACACGACCTGCATTATCCATAGTTTAGGCTGAATGTATGTGTGGTGGTGGTGGTGGGGACGGGGGTGATGTCTATATGGCTGTGAGAAAGATTGTGCATTTAAAAAAATTAACTGCTTAGTAAACTATATTTTGTTTATTTCATAGTATGGTTTCAGTCATTTTCAATTAATCATTTTATTAATTAATGCCCTTTGGTGGGTGATTCTCAAATGTTAGCATGCATCAGAGTCACTGGTGGGCTTGTTAAGCATGAATTTTGGGGCTTCAACCCAGAGTTTCTATTCCAGTATGTCTGGGTGATAGGCAAATGTTTTATTTACCAGTTTCCAGGTGATGCTGAAGATGCTGGTCTAGGGACCACATTTTGAGAACCAGTGCTTGAGATATTGCTATAGGATAAGTTGCAATTTTCGAGTAAGGGTAGACCAGTAAAGCAAGTGGTTAATAAACATAAGATCTAATATTTACTGAGCAATTTTTCTTTTTAGCCACTATGCTAAATACTTCACATCAATGACCTCATTTAATCTCCCTAACAATCCTTTAAGGTAGGTACTATTGGTCTTCCACTTTGCAGAAGAGGAAATGGAGGGCGAAAAATGTTAGGAAACTTGCCCAGAATCACACTGCTCCAACTAGTCTAACTCCAAAACAAGTCCCAAACTATGCTTGCCTGGTTTTCAGATATTAGTGTGCAAAAGAGATCATCAAAAGAATGTTATAAAAATTCAGGTTCTTGGGGTCTGTATTCAGAGATTCTGACTCGGCATCTTTATAATGAAGCACAGAAACCCGCATTTCTAACTAGCAACACATTTTTAGACATTGAATTAAACAGTAAAATAATCTGGTCCCAGAGCAGGCAGGCCAGGTAAGTAGTAGCATCCATTTTATGGTGTTGAAGAATAAAGGCTTATTCTTGTCTGTGGGTATTGTATAGATGCCAGAGACCTTTTTCAGCAATGCAGGGGATTAAGCAAAGTTAGACTTTTAGCTTATTGTTTATCCATCAATTTAACAACTCCATAACAATTTAAAATACACCAGGCATTATCCATGGTAACTGCATCAGTTCACACAGATCACACACAGCTTCTACTTTGGTCAGTTGTGTGTTCCAGCTCAGCAGTGGTTCCCCGACATGGAAGTGTGTAAGATTCCCACACGAGTTACGTTGGTGGGTGTTGTTTGCTTGTTTTAATGAGCTTTGGAGGTTCTAAGTCAGTAGGGCTGGGGTGGGGTTCAAATGGCTATATTTGTAAAAACTTTGTGGGTGATTCATCATCATCAGCCAGGAAGGGAAACCACTTTTCCAGATCATTTTCTGATTAGAGTTACTTCTAATTGTAAAGAGCTGGATTATGGATACAAAATTGTGCCTTTTGTTCAGCTATTTCTGAGTATATATTCTGCTTCGATCTTTTCACTTTGTTGCTTCAAGGAGTCACAGATGGTGGTCCTGTCAGTCACATCAGCACAGCCAAAGATGGGATTGAGAGAGGAAGAGAAGTTGCTGAGATGCAGAGTAGATTTCACTCTACTGGCCCCTGATTCTGGTGCTCAGTTGGAAACGTCACAAGTTATTACTTCACTAATTTTCTCAAGCAGTCAAATAATTTCAAGTAGAAAATTCCCCTACTGGTTTGTATAAGTAGCAGTAGCAAGAGTGTAAAGACAGTTGTTGGAGCTGAAAAAAGGCCATCCATTCATTCATCCAATATGTGTTGCACACCTACAAAATGCTGGGCACTGTTACCAGCATTGGTGTCCGTGCAGGAAATAAGAAGACCACACCCCTACCCTCACAGTGGCTTAAATCGATTAGAGGAATCAGAAATTAAAGAGGTAGAAGTGAATAACCATGATTCCAACAGCGATAACCATTATACAGAAAATAAAACAGAATTATCCGAAAGTAAGTGGCTGGAGATGAGATGGTGCTACTTAAGTAAGGTGGTAATGGAAAAATACTGTGGTGAGATGTCATTTGAGCACAATATTAAATGATGAAAAGTAATTATAAAAAGAATGAGAGATAGATGAAAGAACATATATAACATTTCTGAGACTGGAAGAGCCTGGAGCATCCCAGAAACAGAAGGGTGAATAGGTCAGAAAGTAAGGAAGGGCCAGATCATGGAAGGTTCTGGCAATTGACATAGGTCTCACACACATATATGAAAAGCTGAAAAAACGTAAAGGAAAATAGTATTCCTAGAGAGACTAAAAACCACACAGATGAAAACTTCCCTCAAGAAATAAAAAAAAGTTTAACTTGATAAAGTGGTTCTAAAATTGATGCAGAAAAATAAACAAGCAAAAAACTAAAAGGAAACTCAGTAATAGAGAACTAGCCCTTCTGTGTTTTAAAATATAAAGTCTCAGTGATTTGAAAAGTGTGCTACTGGAACATGAATCATTTTTCATCCATCATACTGAGCTACTAGTGGAGCAGCATAAGAAGTCAAAAAGTAGATGCAAATAGATATACGACTTTAGAATATGGTAAAGATGGCATTTCAAAGTGGTAGAGAACAGATGTATACCAATAAATAGTGATGGGACAACTGGATAACCATCTGGAAAACAGAGTAAAGTTAGATCCATACCTCATCCATAGTCTAGATAAATTGATTTCAAATTTCAAAAATGTATATGTTAATATGGCAATGCAAAATGGTACAGCTACTTTAGAAAACATTTTGGCAGTCTCTTACAGAGACAAGCATACATTTACCATATGACCCAGTTATTCTATTACTCTTCTCAAGAGAAATGAAAACATATGTTCACACAAAAAAATATAGATCTTATATTGGCTTTCCTTAATTCACCAAAAACTGGAAACAACCAAAATATCCTTCAACTGGTGAGTGGATAAGCAAACTGTAGTGCGGTCATACTACAGAACACTACTCAACAATTGTGGTTTATACATCCAATAGAATACTATACAACTGTTAAAAATAAACGACAGTTACAAGTATTGAAATGCATAAATATCACATACGTGTGATAAATATAAATATCACACATATAATATTGAGCAAAAAAGTTAATTGCAGTAGAATACACAAAGTATATAATGTCCATATATATTCTTAAGGGTATACATATGTGTAGAGATCTAAAGAGATGCATAGGCTTCATAAACGTCAACTTCAGGTTAGTGGACATCAGATGTGAACGGAAATGAACAGTTAGAGCAGGGTTGCTATGGAGCTCTGACTCTATTGGTAATATTGTTTTAGTTGGGTAGTAGGTGCATGAATGTTTTTTAAATTATCCTTTATATCTTTTTGTATGTCTGAAATAATGTAAAATAATATTAAAAATAAAAAAATAATGTTTGAGGTTTTGCTTCAGAGGGATAGTTGCTTAAGGAGGTAAATGGGAATAATAATCACAGCTACAGCATGGTTATATGGTGGGGATTAAGTTCATTAATAAAGTGTTCTTAGAGTGGAGTCCAGTACATTCTAAGTGTGCTAATAGACTAACATTGTAAGTGCTCAATTAATCTTGCCATTATTATTATTATTATTATTATCACAATTACTACTAAAATGGGGTTCATATGAACCAAAAGGCTGATCTTAGCAAAAGCAGATCATGTGCATATTAGGAAACTCTGGTTCTTGACCAGTTTATGGGGAAACATGATTAAGAGAACAGTGGCAATATGCTATAGTAACACAGTTATTTGGCTGGCTGGGAACCCAAACACCTTCCCCTGTGCAAGAAATCCCCTATGATGTGAATCTCGACTGAGCCTGTCTCCTTCGAGGTCAAAAGTAACCAGAAACTTCTCCCTGCACTTTGCCACCTATAACTAGGCATTTGACCCAAGTTCCACCAATTGGAAGCTTCTGTTCAGGACTTTGAAACTTGAATGAATGTAAGAATATGTCAGGAAGTTGCAGCCCAGCAAGACTTGGGACTGATACCCAAAAATAAGTAATAAAATTCACTAAAAATGTGACATATTTTACACCAATTTCAAAACAAGGTCCAATAACTACTATTATTTATTGATGGATTCATCAATACTCAAAAATCATCACTTACTATGTAAAATCTAGGAAGCTGAAGATTAATTAAATGGACGTTCTACCATAAAAAAGTTCAAAGTCTAGTTGGGAATCAAGTCATATAAATACAAGAACAAGGACAGCGGCAGCAACCACCACCCACTTATAGCGCAATGTAAGAAGAGCTACCACAGAGGCATATATCAGATTTGTACAGAGGCATAAAGAAAACACTGTGTCCATCTGCCTGGACGGGATTGTGGAGAAGCAGAGATGACCTCAAGAGTCGTCTAGGAATGGGGCAGAAGCTCACTCCGCAGTAAAAAAGAGAAAGTCATTTCAGGAAGTAGAATATTAGATGCAGAAGCATGTGGCCATGAAAAATCTAGCACATTTAAGGAAATATGAGTAGTTTTCCCAGCAGCCAACCAAGTGTTTTCACATGGAACCTATTCAAATGTTGGTTAATACGTGATTGAGAGAACGCATCCATGAATAAAGCTAAGCTTTGGGCAAATTTTTGGTAATAGTGTAAGTCAGTCATATACCACCTGATTTGTTAGCCCAAGAACTTGAATGAGTCCAATTCACTTGCCAGCTTAGCTTTTGAGAAAGTCCATAACTGTTTTTCTCGTTGCCTATTGAATCTATTAATAAATGTTTACTTATGTTTTATCGCCAATTAAAATATAGCCCCACAATCTTAAGTTTAAAAAAATAATTTTCACAATTTTAACAGAAAATAAGTAGTTTAAATACCATAAATATTAGATTAATTTATTTAGCTCTATTATTTTAAAACCTCAGTGATTATAAATTTAATAATTCACATTATATTAAATGGTAATTAACACTACAAAAGGTGATTTTTCTTTAGAGGAACTAAATGAGATATATTAAAATATAGACATAGTTTTAAAATTTTCTTTGACAAATTTGGATAGGAAAAAATGGGAAAATGCTAGAATGTGTCAAATGCCCTCAAGGTTTTTATGTTTTGTTTTGTTTATAAAATAAAAATGTTATAAAAGTAAACACATCTAAAAAAAGTAAATGCATCTGTATTTTGTAGGAATAATAAAATTAAAATATTTGTTTTTAAAGTCTCCTAAATGGGCTCAGTGAAGACAGATTAAGAGTTTTGGTCAGCTGTCTGATGAAAATATGTTCATAGAGTAAAATTTTTCATAGAGCCAGTCTTTGTAGCACCTCAACTCTAATTTGCTGATATGAAACCTTCGAGTTTATTAGATTGATTTTTAAATTTAAGACCAATTACTAAAACTTTTACAGTTTCTTATCTTTCTATTAGCAGGTTATTGTTAAATTTAATGAGTGTGTATATGTCCCCACTGTGTTTGTTATTTAACATTAATCTCCTACCTTTAGAAGGAATAACATATGATGCCTTATGACTAAACACAGCATAATAATTTTAAACCATCTTAAAATTTATTTATATAGTCTTCATAATGCAATGGAATAAAGACTGTCTAATTTCACCTACTAGCCTCATATCTGAATTCCTAGAGTTTCCCTTGCATTTGGAACCTAAAGCATACTCTACCTTTCTCATCACTTCACCTTTTTCCATTTCTTAATGTTTCTAAATTAAGTTTTTAAATTAAAATTAAATTAAAATTTTAAAATTTAAATTAAACCTGATCCCATGTCATTTTTGCACGTATACAACTTCAGGCATCAACTGGATTTCAACAGTGGCCTGCTCTAATGAGTCTCACTTTTCCATGGGGTAGCAGGTGGGCTTGGAGGTTGCTCTGGTCTAAAGGATTGAAGAATTGATCATTGAGTTCTTTCTCTCTTTTTTTTTTCTGTCTCTCTCAGTGGTGGCTATGTTTATGGGTTTTTAAGCTTCCTTTTGCCCTTAAATCACATGTGGGCAAATATACTTCCCTCCTGAGATAATTAATTTTTCTCTGCTACCATGACTGTACCCTCATTCTTCTCGTGTTTTACAATACATCTACCCTTGTTATGCTAAGAATACCTCTTTCTTGCAGTATTTTCAGCAAACTAATTGAAAATGCTCTTGTTTAAGCCACCTGACATGAAAGATAATACCATCAAACAGTGTCATCTCTCCCTTGGGTAGGCACATTTTTCACCGACCCATCTGTCTGAGAATGTCAAGAGAATATCAAGTACAATGTACAACCTTGCATGGAACAGAGACCTTAGTTTTGCTCTTCACATGGGCATGGGCATTAAGGCCACCTTCCTCAGTTTTCTAGAATGGCAATATTTATCTGCTCTCTAGGGAAGCCACGGTAAACTCATGATTATAACCTTGAGTTTCAGATGCCCTTTATGTTTTTGACTTTCAGATATTGGCCTTATATTGTTTGAAACTCAGCAATGTATTAAGAAGGAAGATTAATCCAGCATTTTGTCTTACTTTATTTTATTTTTTCAAAAGAAATTTCAGGTTATCTAGTCTGACATATTGCCCTGGAAAAAAATGGTCTTCTTGTGTTAGAGCAAAACACACAGACACACATACAAGAATAGATGTTGGATATGGTACAACAGTCCTGGTATTTTTCTGGCTATTTCAATATTAAATATTTAAATCTAAGTGACGCTTTGAAGCTCAAATGATATATCCTAAAGTTGGCTTCATTTACAACAACACTTAGTATTTATGACCATTTGTAATCTAATGGTTTAAGCTGTGTTACAGTAGATTTCTCCGAGCTTGATGGTAGGGTAGCTAATTGAAGTTACAGAGCTAATGCACTGCCCCATTCACAGGATGATTTTCCAAGATTTATGGCTGTCACAGAGCAGCAAAAACATGTTGATTTACTTAAGAAATTTGTAACACATGGAAATGTGAAATGGTTCAATAGGAGACCATTACTGCTATCTTAATTCCTTGCTTCTTTCCGTGGCAGTACACAAAACTGATCAATGCATGTTTTCTCATCCACTTTTAAAAAATAACAGCTTTTCAAATTCTAGTTAACAATGTGCTGTCCATTTCCCTTTCAATTCCTGAATATGTCATAGAAGTATAGAATTTCAAAGGCAGTCATTTATTTTCCAAATTTGATTCCTCTAATTATTCTACATAGAATTGTCATTTTCAAGATAGACGAAAATAAGAAGAAATTGAAGTTTCATTGATAAACTGTTACATAGGAATAAGTATTATAGGTGACAGCTTCAAGTTGTAAATTACCAGATTGTACTTTAAGGTAAACCCATTACTTGTTCATAACTAAGTCCACTTTCTCATAAAGCTCTGGTAAATACAAGTGTAGCAGCATATGGGAAATCATTTTGATCACTGGAGAAGAAAATGACTATTTACATGAATTGCATTCTTTGTTTTTGATGACCTTTGAAACATATTAGTAATGTAAAGTATATCATTGGCATAAATATATTATATTGCATTAAATGAAATATATATGATCACCCTACAGTTCTATCACCTGATAACATGGTTATTATGTGGCAAAGCCTATTTTCAGGAGGAGTAATAGAGTTTGATGAGGCTAACGAAGTGAGGGGAGATGGGACTCCTACCCTGGTCCACTAGCCAAAAGGACAAGCAACACAGAAGTTTCACAGAAGCTGAGGATATGGTAATATCTCCTCTTCTGGCATGCATAATGAGTTCTGTGACCTGCTGAGTACAAGGGTGGCCCCAAGAGAACCAAATGAACTCTCTGAATGTACAGTCAGAGTTGGTCATGGCAAGGCAAAGAGCTAGCAAAGGAAATGGAGTTTCATCTCTCTAATGTAATGACAGAAATTGCATTGCTAAATAAAGCCAAGTCTGTATACTTTAAGAGTTCTCTGGTTGCTGCCTTTTTGATGAACTTGGCTTTCATATCAATTACCAATGCTTGGGTTACCACACTCAAATGTAATTAAACTTAAAACCAAACTTTGATCCTTCAGCACTGAGTGCTATTTCCATGACCTGAATTTCAGGCATTAGTGTTAAACTGAAGTGTAGTGTTAATTACTTGTATATTACATGGGTGAAAAGGATCACTATTGAGTCTCTACTTTAATCACTGAGGGCCTATTTGATCCTCAGATGAAAGACAGGTAACTATTCTCCAGGGTGAATTTAAAACCAATTTTATAACCCTGCCTATTTGAACACAGACCACAGTACTTTCTGCTTGGTCGCATTTTTTGGTCTACTCTTAATGTTAATGTTCATACCAAATCACATTGTAATGTTTTGGATGTTTTGGGTTTTATTGACATCAGCTGAAGTAAATATGATGCTTTTGTTGCAATATCACAAAACTCAGGAATTGTAGTTTGTTGTGTGAAATGAATGTTTTGTATGAGATGAGTTCTATATAGGAGAATTACAGAAGACATACTCATCTGACTCTGTAAGGAAGTTCTCAGGATGGAATTTCAGATTTCTGCGATTGGAATGTGGAGAAAAATGGAGTCACAGGCAAAGGTCACAGCAGGGGCATGTGTACATGTGCACATGCATGTGTGTCGTATGCACGTGTGTCATTGTATGCGCATCTGTTATTTCGGAACTAATAGCTCAAGGCAATGTGGGGCCATTTCAATTAGGTACAATTATGGCTATAGTTAGGTGAATTAAGGGGTACTACAGGAACGGAAGAATACTTCTGATCAACGAATATATCTAACCAAAGAACGGTCTGTCGGATAAAGTAGTGACCATCTAAAGTAAATAGAGTTAATTCAGAAAGATGCCCTTTAAGAAGAAAGTAGTAATTCCATATTCTTCATGTTACAAATATACCTTAAAAACTATGTGAGCCTTTTCATGTTCCCCTTATTTGTATCTGGTAAACACATGAGTCAACTTGTTATTGATTAAAATATAAAGCTCCAGAATCCTTTGCAATTATTAATTAATCCAGTTAGCCGTGCAGCCTACTCTTTGCTGCCTAGTCGCAGGGATACTAGAAAAGCTACAAAATCCGGCTGCTGAGCTGAATTTACTAAACCGCAGTTTTTAAGATTGCTTCATGATCTTAAATGACATTTGGATATTACTCTTATACGTCTTTGATTTCTCATGTTTAAAATTACCGTTAGACATTCCTATGTTATTTAGACCTTAATCATTTTGAAAAAAAGAAAGAAAAACTCCCAAAGTGTATTCTCTCCCCAGTCTATGAGAGATTGACAACACTGAAATCAAAATATTAACATGACTTACAATTTACTGCGCCCTCCACGTCCAGCCCTGCATAGCAACACTTTTCTTGGCACATAGTAAATGTTCAGTAAGTAGTGCTGAATGATTGATTAACTGCAAGATATACTGAAAAGAGCATCGTGTCAAACAGAACTAGCCTCACATATTTTAGCTCTATGACTTTAGGCAAGTTATTTAACCTCTCTGGGCTTGAAATTCATCCTCTATGAATAATACCTACCTGACAGGACTGCCATGAAAATGAAATAAGACAACATAAATAAAGCACATAGGATATTGCCCCCAACATAGAAGGGTTCAATAAATATTAATTTCTTTCATCAGATACCTTTTCAATGCTGTACATATTAGTAAGTGAGCAGCTGCTTCTCAGCCAGTATGATATTTCTGGGATGATTTAATCTAATTTTTAAATTAAAGGTAAATAGGTGTGTTATAAAAATAACCATTATGTAGCATTACAATAAGAATGGTATTTGGTATATATGGAAAAAATTCATGGAACCATCACTCACATGAACTTGCTTGGTCCAAAATTGAAGTAAGAAATGAGGAGTGTCTAAGACTCGGGTTGTCATTCATTTGGGGATAAATATTTTGTCTAGAGAGGTATCAAAGGAAGCAATTGGTCAAGAGGGACAGAGCTGATTCCAGCTGGCCGAAGCGAGGGACTGTAGAGAACCAGAGAGGACGCAGAGGACAATAACTTGGAGAAACCTGCGGAGGGCGCATGACGGCTACGTGACTGCAAACAAGCTCTGAAACAGAACCAGTCTCAAAGGAAAACCAACTGAGATGAGGCAGTCACATAGCCTGGTGGCGCCAGCTCCGGTTAAAGGTTAGCTATCTTCCCTAGTAGTCGTAATACACAAGGTGTTCTGTTTTTTCTCTTCTTAAATCATATACCTTGTGTTATTCATTATTTTGATTTATAATTTAGTCTCTGCTAGAATGCTAGAATGCTTTTTCTCAATAAATACACTATGGGAATCAGAGCTCGCGACTCTTGACTGGCTTGGTCTTGAGTCCCCTGACCCCATGCTTTCCTATACTTTTGTGTGAATTTTCTTAATTCCACTGTGCCACTCACATTCAGGTTCATTCGTGTGGATGTTATCGCCACAACGGACAATTATAAGACGACAGCATTATCTTGGGGAACAGAGGCAGGAATTCAGGTGAACCATCAGAAGCCTGGGCCTATTCGGAAACGGGCCATTCAAATCCCTTAGTCTCCCCTCATTCTATAGTCGCCTCACACATTGCAGCTCAGCTATTCCTCCCCTGCTTTACTCATTTCTCAAACAGGGCTGCGCCAATGCCGACTTCCCATGGCTTCCTTTCCCCAGTATCCAACAGTGACCGACTAAAGTGGCTGGGTATTCATTCCAGACTTGGGGAGGAGCACCTTGACTGGCTCAGCAGAACCTAATACGAGCTCTCTCTGGCCAGCTCAACATCCGAGACCACATAAGAATGGCTTTTAGAAACTGGTAAAACTTATTTCACTTAGAATGATAATCTCCAGGTCCATCCATGTTCTTCAAATGGCATTATTTCATCCTTTTAAATGGCTGAGTAATACTCCATTGTATATATATGTAGCACATCTTCTTTATCCATTCATCTGTTGATGGTCATTTAGGTTGCTTATCATACTAAGTGAAGTCAGTCAGACAGAGAAAGGCAAATATTGTATGATATTGCTTGTATGTGAAATCTAAAAAAAAAAAATGATACAAATGAACTTATTTACAAAACAGAAACAGACTCACAGACTTAGAGAAGGAACTCATGGTTACTGGGGGGAAGTGTCCGGGGAGGGATAGATTGGGAGTTTGGGATTGACATGCACACACTGCTATATTTAAAATAAAATGCCTTTCCATGGGAAAAAAAAAAGTGATAAAACAGCCAAGTTTGAACATGACAGGCAAATTTAAAATTAATATCCTGAGTCAGTCTAAAAAGCATTATAAATATGTCAAAAACATACAGTTTTTATTCTAGACACTGTTCTAGAGCTTTAGAAATATTGGTCATTTAATTTTCTCAGCAATGCTGTGGGGGAACCATAGCTGGAATCTGTGCTCAGATGATGAAGTGAAGCACTGGCATATTAAGCTATGTTCCCAAGACTCCACAGCCGGGAAGTGGCAGAGTTGGGCCTCTAACACCAACACTTTAGCTTCAGAGTCTGTGCTCTGTGCAGCTATGCTAGTCTGCCTCTCCATGAAATTACTTTTACCTGTAAACAAGTTTTATTTCAGAGCCCTGGGCATTGTAATAAAAAGCAACATTTCTAGGATCTTCTGGCTCAGAAGAATTCCAAAGACAGAACTGAGTTTTCCTGAATCTGATCCCCATGGGTAACCACCACCAACTCAAAGTAACTAGTTGGAATTAAGACAGAAGCACCTGTTTCATGTGTTCTCAGTGGGAGGGAGTTACAGCCTGAGTGTGACCATCAGTTAGGTACCACAATGCTGGAGGAATGTACTCCTTTTGTCACTCATTCAACACATTTATCTCACAGAAAACCATTTTCTCTGTGAATCGTATGTGAGGCAAGTCACAGTTTTCCCTGCAAAGTTATCATAGATTCTCCCAATTTCTACTCTATTAAGATAAAAAAGTGAAAAGGAGTATTACATATCAATCTTATCAAAATTATAAATCAATTACTTGACATTAGCATGAAAATGTCTGCAGAGGTATCATGCAGATCGACATAATTTGTCTGGCCAATGTTCACACAGTGATGGAACTCCACGTCCTTTTGTGAAGCATACAGTTTGATTACCTCCTTTCTGTCAAAATTTTATTTATCACTGAATGCTACTTAAAATAGTACTTTTAAATAAGAAAACCTCTCCAGGATATAGCAAAATACCAAATCAACTTTCTTGTACATTTAAAATATAATTTTTAGTGTCTCAGGTAATTAACTTGATAGAATATTATTATAATATGTCCACTGTGTGAAACAAAGGGGATGTTTATGCTTGCTAATGATTTCTCCGTAAGCCATGTGTGACAAAATATTTTTAAAAGACAGTTAAAAATGAATCTTAGCAATCTTTGAGAGACATATTACAAAACTTCCGTCTAACAGATGTGTCTGTGACAGTAAAGAAAAATAAGCTTCCAAATATTCATGAGCATGTTTGCCCACCTTTCAAACCCAGTGTGCAATTGCTGTCTGCTGGAAAATCAAGCACCTGCAAAGTGGAATAATTGATTGACTGTGACTAAGGGCTGTGCCAAAGTTTTTGAAGGCTTCTTGAGGCCCCATAACAAAACACATATAACAATGGCTGGTCACAAAGCTAACATTGACAATTAAGTTTCATGAACTAACTGAGATTTGCAACCTTCTGGTTTCAATTTTACAGTTCAGTTCTGCCAGATGGAGTAGGGAGAAAATAACATACATAATTAAAATCAATGAAGTTATATCAACCCCAAACACCAAAAAAAAAAAAAAAAAGCAAGAGAAAGAAATCGCAATCATAGGTTTTCCCACATCTGTAGCCAAAGTTAAAAATCGACAAGTCAGAACTTGGTAGCCTTAAAGAATAAATCTTAGCTATGATGCAAAAAGCTTCAAATAAATCACTTAGATCAGGATAATATATAAGAATAATATGTAAGAATCTAAACAATTATCTATTAAGGAAAGAGTCACATATTAACGGAATTTAAAAAAGGTAAGTACTCACGTGGCTGTTTAAAACAATAATAAAAGGAACTTGCAATGGTAAAATTAAAATAAAGAAGTGTGCTCCAGGGGCAAGAACAGATGTGCCAGTCAGTAGAAAGAAGAGATGGTAGCACAGTGGTTGGCACATAGTAGGCCCTCAATTATGTTTCGTCAATTAGTGAATCATTAACCACATAAAAGACCCTGCTTTGCATCAGCATTTAATCTCTTGATAAAGCATCACAAACTAATGGGTAACAGACAACCAGAGAGCTACTGGGGAGTAGGGGGTATCAAGTTATCACATTATTTCCTGAAATGTGTCAGATAATTAAAGTTTGAGATGAGGGAAACAAATTTATACTAATAAATCCTATCTGTAGATGGAAAAGAACTTATTTTATTATTTTATTTTTTTAAATTAAAAGGGGAACATACATTTAATTCAGTCTACTGATTGCATATGCAGTTTTTTATGTCCTCTATCGAAATTTCATTGAAATTAGAAAAAAATTCCAAAAAGAACTCTAAACAATCAGGCACGTGTCAGAGGCTGTTAAAATAGTGAGAAATTTATGGGAAATACTGAACTAAAGGGAACAGGTGAAGTGCTGACAACAACTGAGGAAATCTCAAACTGATGTGCCAATGAGTCTGAAAGTAAAGACCCAGGAATGACCCCAAGAAAAGAGAAATATGCTGTATTTATTTGTAAACATTAAAGAAATAATGTAAATAATGAGGAAAGGATGATACCGGGAAAGAGAAAAAAGCTAAGGAAATAGAAATGATATGAAATGGATGAAAATATTTAATTAATAACTTCAGTGAGAGTCAAGAAACTACACACATGTGTGTATATAAATATACGTGTATACATATATACATACATATATATCAAAACATTTATAAAATGAAACAGCATTTGGGAAAACTGAAAATGTTTAATGAAATAATTTGAAAAGTCTCAATTCCTAGTTGGGAAAACCAAAATGTAAAAGCTTAATAATTCTGCCAAGGTATCTTTCCAAAACAAAGCCCCCAAAATATAGATGCAGAAATACCTGTAAGACTTTCAGGAGGAAAGAACAGTGAGGGACTGAACATTCAAGGAAATAATAGCAGCATATATTCCTGGGCTGAAGAAAATCATGTCTTAGACATGCAGAACCAATTCATCAAACGAGAAAAAATAAAAAAAATAAAATAAAATCCAGACCTAGACACAACCTCTCTCTCTCTCTCTCACACACACACATGTGAAATTTCTGCCCTTAAGAGAAAAATCTTTAAAACCAAGGTGGTGAGAAGAAAAGATGACTTACAAAGCAGTAGGAATCAAATTGGCTTGAGACCTCAGCAATTTGAAAGCTAAAAGTCAGCAGACATATCAGAAAGAGTAGGCCAAGTCATTTTGATATTAACGACAACACAAAATTAGTGACTTAACATAAAAACAGTTTAATTTTTGCTTATAGTGCATGGTGCAAGCAGGTTGGTACTGTGGCCAGGGTGTGCGCCTACGCTGAGCTCAGGGGCCCAGGCTAACAGACACCTCACCTTGGTATCTGTATCAATATTCACTGCAGACGTTGGAAGGCAAAGTGGTAAGTAGCACTGGTTCTTTAAGATTTAGCCTGAAAGTGGTGTACATCACTTTTGCTCACGTTTCACTGGCCAAAGCAAATCACACTGCCCTGTCTAAACTACAAAAGGGATGGAAAACTACATTCATATTATGTGCCTAGAAGGCAGAAAGCTGAATATATTTGTTAATACAGTGTCTTGTAAACAAATATTTCTTTACTTTCCCTCTAGGACTTTCTCTGAGACAACCTAAAAGTCCCATCCCATCAAGGCACCAAGTTCAATAGTCCAGCATCCCTAGGTGATGTGTACTAGATTCTTCATGGAGGCCAATGCTTGATAATATCAATATTTAATGGCATATCTGGGGTATTTGACACAAACAGATTTGTAAATAGCTGCTGTTCTATAGGACAAAATTTTCAGTAGTCATCAAGAGATAATTAGTAATCATCTTCATTTTCTTTAATCCTTCTCAACTTTTAATGCAATAAATAATTTAAAAGGATACATTTCAATATTAAAGATACTATTCACATTCAGTAAAGCAGTTCATGTACAATTTTCATGTAAAATGTGTACCAATAAAACAAGATATTACACCTTACATTTTGCTTTCTGTCTCACTACATTAACTTTTAAGCACAAATAAAACTCCAAGCGGTCACATCAAATGACAGAATTGAAGTAACACACATTGTTTCTTCATCTTTATAATCACTCTACGGTTACTATCTGCTTCACATCTACTGTTTAAATGTACGACAATGCATTACCACAGGAGTTGGAGACAGAAACTTCTCATTCAAAGAAAGTATAAATAATTTCAAACTGTTAGAAATTTACTCTTGAAAGAAATGCGCCGCCCGCCCGCCCGCCCGGCGCTCGCTGAGCCGACACCAGGGGGGCTCTCGATGTAGCACCATGACAGGCATCGCCGCCGCCTCCTTCTTCTCCAATACCTGCCGATTCGGGGGCTGCGGACTCCACTTCCCCACCCTGGCCGACCTCATCGAGCACATCGAGGACAACCACATCGACTGAATACTCGTCTAATCCAATACTTGGACATTAGTCTGAGGCTTGGACAGTCTTCTATAAACACCTCTATCACCAGGACAAGCAACCCCAAAAGCTTGGACAACCATGAGGAAACAAAGAAACACCATGCAGGCAAAGGAGCAGGAAAAAAACCCACAAGACCAAATAAATGAGGAGGAAATAGGAAAAATGCCTGAAAAAGAATTTAGAGTAATGATAGTAAAAATGATACAAAATCTTGATAACAAAATAGAGAAAGTACAAGAAACAGTTCATAAGAACTCAGAAAAACAAACAGCAATGGATAACAAAATAACTGAAATTAAAAATACTCTAGATGCTATAACCAGCAGAATGACTGAGGCAGAAGAACGAATAAGTGAGTTGGAAGATAGAATGGGAGAAATAAACGCCACAGAGCAGGAAAAAGATAAAAAAATAAAAAGACTAGAAGACAGCTTCAGAGACCTCAGTGATAACCTTAAACGTACCAACATTCGAATTATAGGCATCCCAGAAGAAGAAGAAAACAAGAAAGGGTCTGAGAAAATATTTGAAGAGGTTCTAGTGGAAAACTTCCCCAACATGGGAAAGGAAATAATGAACCAAGTCCAAGAAGCACAGAGAGTCCCATACAGAATAAACCCAAGGAGAAATACACCAAGACACATATTAATCAAACTAACGACAATTAAACACAAAGAAAAAATATTAAAAGCAGCTAGAGAAAAGCAACAAACAACATATAAGGGAAAACCCTTCAGGATAACAGCTGACCTTTCTACAGAAACTCTGCAGGCCAGAAGGGAATGGCAGGATATACTGAAAGTCCTGAAAGAGAGAAACCTACAGCCAAGAATACTCTACCCAGCAAGAATCTCATTCAGATTTGAGGGAGAAATCAAAAGCTTTCCAGACAAGCAAAACTTAAGAGAATTCAGCACCACCAAACCAGCCTTACAACAAGTGCTAAAGGAACTTCTCTAAGTAGGAAACACAAGAAAAGGAAAACACCTACAAATACAAACCCAAAACAATTAAGAAAATGGTAATTGGAATACACATGTCAATAATCACTTTAAATGTAAATGGATTAAATGCTCCAACCAAAAGACACAGACTGGCTGAATGGATACAAAAACAAGACCCTTCTATATGCTGCCTACAAGAAACCCACTTCAGACCAAGGGATACATATAGACTGAAAGTGAAGGGATGGAAAAAGATATTCCATGCAAATGGAAGTCAAAAGAAAGCTGGAGTAGCAATACTCATATCAGACAAATTAGACTTGAAAGTAAAGACTATTAAAAGAGACAAGGAAGGGCACTACATAATGATCAAGGGATCCATCCAAGAAGAACATATCACAATGGTAAATATCTATGCCCCCAATATAGGAGCACCTCAATACATAAGGCAAATGCTAACAGCTATAAAAGGGGACATCGACAGTAACACAATTATAGTGGGAGACTTGAACACCCCACTTACATCAATGGACAGATCATCAAAACAGAAAATAAATAAAGACACACAAGCTTTAAATGACACATTAGACCATCTCGACTTAATTGATATTTATAGGACATTCCATCCAAAAACGACAGACTACACTTTCTTCTCAAGTGCACACGGAACATTTTCCAGGATAGATCACATCTTGGGTCACAAATCAAACCTCAGCAAATTCAAGAAAATTGAAATCATATCAAGCATCTTCTCAGACCACAACGCCATGAGACTAGATATCAATTACAGGAAAAAAACTGCAAAAAAGACAAACACATGGAGGCTAAACAATTCACTCTTAAACAACCAAGGAATCACTACAGAAATCAAAGAGGAAATCAAAAAATATCTAGAAACAAATGACAACGAAAACACAACAACCCAAAACCTATGGGACGCAGCAAAAGCAATTCTAAGAGGGAAGTTTATAGCAATACAGTCCTACCTTAAGAAACAAGAAAATGATCGAATAAACAACCTAACCTTACACCTCAAACAACTAGAGAAAGAAGAACAAAGAAACCCCAAAGTGAGCAGAAGGAAAGAAATCATAAAGATCAGAGCAGAAATAAATGAAAAAGAAAGGAAAGAAACCATAAGAAAAATAAATAAAACTAAAAGCTGGTTCTTTGAGAAGATTAACAAAATTGATAAACCATTAGCCAGACTCATCAAGAAAAAAAGGGAGAAGATGCAAATCAACAGAATTAGAAATGAAAAAGGAGAAGTCACAACGGACACCTCAGAAATACAAAAGATCATGAGAGACTACTACAAGCAACTATATGCCAATCAATTGGATAACCTGGAAGAAATGGATACATTCTTAGAAAAATACAATCTTCCAAGACTGAACCAGGAAGAAATAGAAACCATGAACAGACCAATCACAAGTACAGAAATTGAGGCAGTGATTAAAAATCTCCCAACACACAAAAGCCCAGGACCAGATGGATTCACAGGCGAATTCTATCAAACATTTCAAGAAGAGTTAACACCTATCCTTCTCAAACTCTTCCAAAATATTGCAGAAGGCGGAGCACTCCCAAACTCATTCTACGAGGCTACCATCACCCTGATACCAAAACCAGGCAAAGATGTCACAAAAAAAGAAAACTACAGACCAATATCACTGATGAATATAGATGCAAAAATCCTCAACAAAATACTAGCTAACAGACTCCAACAGCACATTAAAAAAATCATACACCACGATCAAGTGGGGTTTATCCCTGGGATGCAAGGATTCTTCAATATACGCAAATCAATCAACGTGATACATCATATCAACAAATTGAAGGATAAAAACCATATGATCATTTCAATAGATGCAGAAAAAGCTTTTGACAAAGTTCAACATCCATTTATGATAAAAGCTCTCCAGAAAATGGGCATAGAAGGAAATTACCTCAACATCATAAAAGCCATATATGACAAACCAAAAGCCAACATTGTTCTCAATGGAAAAAAACTGAAAGAATTCCCTCTAAGAACAGGAACAAGACAAGGGTGTCCACTCTCACCACTGTTATTCAACATAGTTTTGGAAGTGTTAGCCACAGCAATCAGAGAAGAAAAAGAAATAAAAGGAATCCAAATTGGAAAAGAAGAAGTAAAATTGTCACTCTTTGCAGATGACATGATATTATATATAGAAAACCCTAAAGACTCTACCAGAAAACTGCTAGCACTAATTGATGAGTTTAGTAAAGTAGCAGGATACAAAATTAATGCACAGAAATCTCCTGCATTCCTATACACTAACAACGGAAGAGCAGAAAGAGAAATTAAGGAAACTCTCCCATTCACCATGGCAACAAAAAGAATAAAATACCTAGGAATAAACCTGCCTAAGGAGGCAAAAGATCTGTATGCAGAAAACTTTAAGACATTGATGAAAGAAATCAAAGATGACACAAACAGATGGAGGGACATACCATGTTCCTGGATTGGAAGAATCAACATCGTGAAAATGACTGTACTACCCAAAGCAATTTACAGATTCAGTGCAATCCCGATCAAATTACCAATGGCATTTTTCACAGAACTAGAGCAAGAAATCTTACGATTTGTATGGAAATGCAAAAGACCCCGAATAGCCAAAACAATCTTGAGAAGGAAAAATGGAGTTGGTGGAATCAGGCTTCCTGACTTCAAACTATACTACAAGGCCATAGTGATCAAGACAGTATGGTACTGGCACAAAAATAGAAAGGAAGATCAATGGAATAGAATAGAGAACTCAGAAGTAAGCCCAAACACATATGGGCACCTTATCTTTGACAAAGGAGGCACGAGTATACAATGGAAAAAAGACAGCCTCTTCAATAAGTGGTGCTGGGAAAATTGGACAGCAACATGTCAAAGAATGAAATTAGAACACTTCCTAACACCATACACAAAAATAAACTCCAAATGGATTAAAGACCTACATGGAAGGCCAGACACTATCAAACTCCTAGAGGAAAACATAGGCAGAACACTCTTTGACATACATCAAAGCAACATCCTTTTTGACCCACCTCCTAGAATCATGGAAATAAAATCAAGAATAAACGAATGGGACCTCATGAAACTTAAAAGCTTTTGCACAGCAAAAGAAACCATAAACAAGACTAAAAGGCAACCCTCAGAATGGGAAAAAATAATTGCCTATGAAACAACAGACAAAGGATTAACCTCCAAAATATACAAGCAGCTCCTGCAGCTTAATACCAAAAAAGCAAATAACCCAATCCACAAATGGGCAGAAGACCTAAATAGACATTTCTCCAAAGAAGACATACAGATGGCCAACAAACACATGAAAAGATGCTCCACATCACTCATCATCAGAGAAATGCAAGTCAAAGCCACAATGAGGGATCACCTCACACCAATCAGAATGGCCATCATCACAAAGTCTGGAAACAACAAATGTTGGAGAGGGTGTGGAGAAAAGGGAACTCTCCTGCACTGTTGGTGGGACTGTAAGTTGGTACAGCCACTATGGAAAACAATTTGGAGGTTCCTTAAAAAACTACAAATAGAACTACCATATGATCCAGTCATCCCACTCCTGGGCATATACCCAAAGAAAACCATAATCCCAAAAGAAACTTGTACCATAATGTTTATTGCAGCACTCTTTACAATAGCCAGGACATGGAAGCAACCGAAATGCCCATCAACAAATGAATGGATACAGAAGATGTGGCATATATATACAATGGAATATTACTCAGCTATAAAAAGGGATGAGATGGAGCTATATGTAATGAGGTGGATAGAACTACGATCTGTCACACATAGTGAAGTAAGTCAGAAAGAGAAGGACAAATATTGTATGCTAACTCACATATACGGAATCTAAAAAACGGTACTGATGAACTCAGTGACAAGAACAAGGAAGCAGATACAGAGAATGGACTGGAGAACTCGAGGTATGGGAGGGGGCGGGGGGTGAAGGGGAAACTGAGACGAAGCGAGAGAGTAGCACAGACATATATATACTACCAACTGTAAAATAGTCAGTGGGAAGTTGTTGTATAACAAAGGGAGTCCAACTCGAGGATGGAAGATGCCTTAGAGGACTGGGGCAGGGAGGGTGGGGGGGACTCGAGGTGGGGGGCGTCAAGGAAGGGAGGGAATATGGGGATATGTGTATAAAAACAGTTGATTGAACCTGGTGTACCCCCAAAAAAATAAAATAAAATAAAATAAAATAAAATAATAATAATAAGAAAAAAAAAGTTCTTAAAATAAATAAATAAATAAACATAAAAAAAAAAAAAAAAAAAAAAAAAAGAATGTATAGCCTTCCAGAAGTAGAGACACAGATGTAGAGAACAAACATATGGACACCCAGAGGGGAAAGCAGGGAGTTGGGGGAGGGGTTTGGGGTGGGATGAAATGGGAGATTGGGGTTGCCATATATACATTACTAATAAAAAAATCAAATTGTGCACTTTAAAAAAAAAAAAAAAAAAAAAAGAAATGCAAGCAGCTGAGTCCAAATATATCAAAGTAGGATAAACTGGGTATTCTTCCACTTTGGTTTATGTATAGAATACAATGGTAATTAAAGAATAAGCAATAAAAATGTGCTAATTTGAGTTTGTAAATATAATATTAAAACTCAATAGTAATTGCAGCAATTATTTTAAGATTAGATCAAGAAAATGCTTTGGGGGGAAGTATCACTGACATTGTCATCAGTTCATGGTGATAATGGAAAAAGAAAAAAAAGACTAGATTTTCTGCACAGAGTGGAAGAGGTGGTACCACAAAATTAGAGTTTTGTAATGACCTTGTGTCTGCACATTGGCCATGAGCAAGAGGCCATGCTGGGGAGAAGGTAAATGTTGGCACAATTAGAGTATAGACTTATTAATATTAGATGAATCTCAATTAAATGCAAAAAAACCTTTAAATTGAACAATGAGGGATTTTTCACTTTGAAGAAAGGCACACACCACCAAGAAGACATAACATGCAGGATTATTTAAGCAACTCACTGTATATCTTCAGAAAATATAATACCAATGGGAAAAATGGAAGAAAAACAACTATCTCAGAAATCAACAGATCAAACAGATGGAAGATGAGGGTTTCTCTTAAACTAACTTCTTTGTTGTGTTAACACTATACCTGGGTACTCTGAAAGTATTCTTACTTTTTGACAACAAAGTATGTCAAGCTTATCTGAATTCTCCCCTACACATGTCATGCCACTTTCCAAGGACCTCTGGTCCCTAGTGGTGGAAAATAGAACAACAGATAAAAAGTGCAGGCGCTAATGGCAGATGTTCAGCTGTTCCACAATCTGACTCCCTTACACTGCCAGAGAAAAATAATAAAGTTATCTCCGTTTCTGTGCAAACATCAGGGGTTCATGCTTATATCTGCAATTTAATTAAGCATCTTTTAACTTTTCTTTAATAAAGACTTTATTAACACTGTTTTCTTCTCTTTCCACTAGCTATGTTGTCCTATCCCCAATGTGTTCAAATTATAATATTGCCTTGCAATTTAAAAGGTTCTATTTGTTTTATTTTAGACTTTTTAGCTCAAATGCCATGAAATTATCCTTAAAGTATGCATGCCCCAAAGATCCCTAGCCATCCTACCTCTACTGTGAGTATTGCTGGGGTGTCAAGTAATAAAGGAGAGGAGAGAAGTGGGAATTCCACACCTCCATCTAGGGGAGCACCAAGTAGAGGGCATGATATAGAACTCCACACAACTGATCAACAAGAAAAGGAAAAATGCAGACAAATGCAAACATTTGAAATTTTGGTGAAAACTCTTCTTGATTAATTTCCATGATTAATAGTATCACTATTCTCATATCAGAAGCAGCTTTATTTAGCATTAAATCATGTTTCAAGGACTTTGGGATAAATACAAGAATTATTAAGTTATTTTTCAGCATAAGAGTTTTCAAAAACAAATTAAACATTTCAGTAAGTATAGGCAAGTAAAAAACAAAAATCATCAAAATCCTTTAAATTCTAGCAAAAATTCAATTAAAATGGTCCCTGGATGTCTACATTTCATAATATTGTCTGCTGTTCATAAGAACCAACTCAAAAAAGATTCAAATGCATTTGAATTAAAGGTATTTGAATTATAATACATCCCATCTGTAATTTTAGACTAACATTACCTTTAAATATTTTCCAAAATCTTTGTAAGAAAACCCCAGGAATTTTTTATGCACATGCAAAGTAAATTTTAATTGTTACAAAAACACAGAAACATAAGATTCAGCAAAGTATAGCTATGGAATGTTTCAATAAAAGTGTACAAATGTTTACACGGGTTAGAAGATCCACCATACAGCTTTTTCGGATACATATATGATTTTGAGAACGAATGTAATGCCATTTTTTTTTTGGTTCATAGGATCCTCGGATTCAAGCTATAATTTAATCTAAATATGTATATTCTGACCAGTCATCGTATTTCTTGTTTGGACTGGGTGACCTAGTGGCACTGATATATTTCAAGTTACCTATGGTATGCCACAGAGGACCCTATACTAAGTGATTAAGTACTATTTGGGACACTGAAAACAGCAGTTCTCATTTTACAAATGCAACAGCTTCTGTATTCATGGGAAAGGAATACTACCTGAAGGTACCATGACGCTCTATTCAAAATCTCCTTTTAAAATAATTTATTGTGAAAAATTAGTTATCTCTTAATGTTTAAAAAGAATTATAATAAGCATCATTGTTGTCACCCCCCAGCTTAAGAAACAAAACATGATCAAAAGTTAAAAGCGCATTGTATACAACTTCCTCTTGCCAACGTCCACACTCTTGCTGTCTGCGAAAAC
This sequence comes from Hippopotamus amphibius kiboko, assembly GCF_030028045.1. Classification (NCBI taxonomy): domain Eukaryota; kingdom Metazoa; phylum Chordata; class Mammalia; order Artiodactyla; family Hippopotamidae; genus Hippopotamus; species Hippopotamus amphibius. The sequence goes on from NC_080196.1 coordinate 100,489,044, forward strand.
CACTATTGTGGAAGCGTATTTATCGCTGCCATGCATATTTTATAATTTATGCTATATTTGTGTCTCCTTAGATAATGTGAGATTATTTTGCATATTTTAAAACATATAAATGGTATCATACTGTATACAGTATATTATTCTGTTTTTTCTTTCTTCAATTAAAAAACATATTTGCAAGGTTTGGCTGTGTTAATGTGAAATTTAGTTTATTCACTCCCACTATGCTATAGTCATATGAATAGGCTACAGTTTTCACACAATCCCCAACTGGTAGGCATAGGTGTGCTTTTCTATTATAAACAATGTTTTATAAATATTCCTGTTTGTTCTTCCTATTGAGAGCTTCCTTTGGGTATGTGAGTGGAACTGAAGCCATGATAGCTTCAATTTACTAGTTATGTATTACTAAGTGTTTTCCAAATTGATTTACACTCACATCAGCAGCATATTAAAGTGTCTGATGCTCCATATTCTTTCTAGGTCTTGGTATTGGCACTTTTTTTTTTTTAATTTTGGAGGTTAATTGATATTTTTATGCTACTGAGACTCCATAACCATAAACTGAGCATGTTTTTCCTTTTGTTTGTATTTAGTGTCTTTCAACTCAGTTTTGTTATTTTCCATTAGATTTATTCCCAGGTAAACTATATAAAAACCGGCCTTAAAATTTTTTTTGAATCTGCAAAAATGTTGTGAAAGTAGTACGATGAATATAGACAGCTTTCATATAAATTGATATATCGTTTCAAAATATTTTTTTCACATTTTCTCTTATCTGTTTATCATTCTATCTATCTAGTGATTTATTTAGACTTTTGGTGAACGGTTGGAAAGTAAGCCTTAGTCATTGTGAAAATTTACTTCTAAGAACTTCAGTATGTATTTCCTAAAAAAAATGGGACTTTCTCCTACATAACCGCAATATCGATACTAATAACACACCACTTAATAATATTTTCTGACATGAAGTCCTCATTCAGCTTTACCCCATTATTCCAATGGAAGTATTGCTATTTTAAAATCCAGACCCATATCATATATTCATCATCTGATACTTTTAATCACAGTTAATCTAGAGCAGCCTCCCACCACTTTTGTCTGTCTGAAACACTGACATTTTTGGAGAGTGAAACTCAGCAGTCTTGAAGAAGATTCCACACTCTGAATATGTCTGATTATTTCCTTATGATTAGGTTCATATTGTATGTTTTTGACAAAAATTTTCCACAGGTGATGTACTTCCCATTACACTAAGTATAAAAAGTATTTTGTCCCATTATTGGTAACAATATTTGATCATTTGCTTAGAATGGTGTCCAAGATATTTCTCTATCACACAAGAAAAACTTTACCTTTGTAATTAATAAGTCTTCCATGTAGTGAATCTTTAAGACCATATGAAAATCCTGTTCGCCAATAACATTTTTGCCAATGGCTTTATAATTGTTGAAAACCTTGATGAATCCATTATTATGCTGGATGTTTGCAAAATCATGATTTTAAAAGTTCTGTTAATTCTATATTTACTCTCTGGAATATTTCTATAGTTTTCCTTTTTTTAATTATAACTATGGACGATTGAGTTTTAAAAAATTCATTGTGAGAAATTCATTACCATCATTATTATTTTGGATGCTCGAATTGTCTAAAATTTGACTGTTGGGAGTCCTTCAAGCTGGATTCTGGGTGCTGTTTTTTGGCACGTACTCATCACTTTCTTCTATTATAATGCAACAAGATAGGTAGTGTTCACCTTACACTTCCTGTGTCCAGACATGGAAACAAATACTGTTTCAAGAAGTCCCAAATTCATTTTGTTAGGTGTGATATTTAGAAATCACACTCTGGGAGCAAGGAGGGCTCATTGTTTTATGGATGTTACACGAATGCTCCAGGTGCTTTCAGTAATCAAAGCTAAATATATTTATTCTGACAGCTTCAATTCAAGTCCAACACCATAGGGTTCTTCCCTCCTCCCCCCATTCCATAATTTTCTTTCCTCAAAACGTATTTACTCATTTGCTTTTTCTTACAATACCCACAAAACAATTTCAGATTTACTACATTAATACCAATAACAACAATAAACAAGCTTGGTGAAGTTAAAGATTTCTCTGTGGGTTTTGCTCTTGTTAATTATTATCGTTCTTAGAATATTCTCATTAAGGTATTCAGTCAGAGTTCTGTACTCAAAAGCCACTTGAAATAATCATTTTACTTCTGTGGTGTAATGTGCACTGTCTGTTTACATCTTTTGCCCATTTTTAATTGAGTTGTAATCTTGTCATTTTTTTTTTACTCATTGTAAGAGATTAGCCCTTTATCTGTGATATGTGCTGCAATGAAAACGCCAAGGTAATTTATTGCATGACTCTGTAACCTTCTGAAATCTACCCTACTCTCATCTCTTTCTCCCTTTTTCTCTTTCTCTTCAGCTTTACACGATCTCCTAAGTAAGCTTCTCCCTTTTCAGAGTTTTCTCAGGTAAAGAACAATCACATTTTCAGGGAAGAAAATAGATCTATAATAGTTAAATTCAAACCTTGGGATAGAGCCAGGTAAAGACTACAAATTACGAATATTTCTAAACCTCAAGAAGACAGGCAAAAATTTGTGACAAAATTCCAGATTTTGTTAGATTGTTACAGTCCCAGACTACAGTTCTGTACCTAAAGAAGTTTATTTAACTGCTTTTCACTCAGATGGGAAAAATCATCTAACATTAGCAAGGTAAGAAAGAGAAGATTTAAGTGACCCAGGTATGTAAAAACATGTGCCTTGAGAGAACAAGGTAAATAAATTTATCATGTAAAAAAATTTCAGAAGTCTCTTCCTTAAAGGAAATTGGACAAAGACTCAAAATTATAAACCAAATAAAGATAAAAATAGAGTTTAGGAAAATCAAACTGGATTCTGGAATAGACTTAAGAACTGAAGTAAAGGGAGACTATCCTGTCTTGTTATAAATACTCAAAATTGAATCAGGAAACAAGTTAACAAATTGAAATTAAAAAATTGCATTCGAAAATATCCGGTTTGTGGGTGGATGTTTCCAGAGAGTCTTAAAAAGTTTAAAAATATAAATCAATACAAATTAAGACTCTTTAGGTAAACTATCCAAAAGATTCTCTCTGTAAAGATACCTGTAAATATTTTAAACAGAAGACCTACTGCAAGAACCAAAGTCCCATATCAGATGAGAAACACAAGAAGAACTTCACCAAACCTGCCGGTTACTCCACTATAGGGCAGCTAAGAGTACTTCAATGTGTCCTGTCCTTCCTTTACTCTTGATTATAAAAATAATAATAAACAACATTACAGCTTTATTCATTATTTGGTTGTCATGGTATCTACCATTAACCCACTACTACTACAGAACATCAGATCCATCAGAGAAAAATTTTGAAGATACTTGAAAAAGAAGAAAGAAGGCAAATTGGCTTGCAATTAAAGCATGAGAAGAGAGAAAGGATGAGAATGAAGAGGAGAGAGAGAAATTGTGGCTTAAAGTACAAGTGACTGGTTATGCCAGATTGTGAAAAAGACTTGAGCTGGATGGTGTACCATCAATTTTAAAGAAAGTGAAGACAAATGGACATTTTTTGCTTTGTTTACTAGAGCCACCCAAGTATAGAAATTTCTAACAATCCCCAAATGGTTCCCCAAATCCCAACCTGTAACATTTATTTTAGGATCCTTATTAGAAGAACATTCCCTTCCCCACTGTGACATAATTCGTACAGATTTACTAGACAGGAACTACTTTACAAATGGAATTTCCAGATAAAACATATTTCAGAGAGATTATTTTAGAAGTCTTTATAAATTTTCCTATACATATTCATAGAATAACTGATTTAGAATTCAGAATGCCTGTACTATTTATGAATCAAGAAATTACCAAAGAATTAGCTATGATCATAGTATCTCTATGGGCAAAAGCATCTGTAAACACAGGCAGTCTGACTGTGGCAGTTATTGATGATTCCTCCGTGATGGATGTAGTAGGTTGGATACTACCTCCTCCTTTCCCCATCTCATGCGCATCTGAAACTTCAGGATGTGACCTTATTTGGAAATAGGGTCTTTGAAGACTTAATTTTTTAAGATGAGGTCATACTGGATTAGGGTGAGTCCTGAATACAATGACTGACTCCTTATAAGAAGGGGAGAGGATGGACAGAGACACAGAGAGGGCAACATCATGTGAAAATAGAGGTGGAGTCTGGAATGGTGCATCTACAAGCCAAAGCAGGCCAAGGAGTGGTGGCCACCACTGCCAACTTGGTGCAAGGCTTGGACCCAGTTCTCCCTCAGAGCCTCTAGAAGGAATCAACCCTGATGACACCTTGATTTTGGACTTCTAGCCTTCAGAACTGTGACAGAATAAATTTGTCTTAAGCCACTATTGTGGTGGTAATTTGTTACAGCAGCCAGAAGAAACTAGTACAATCATAAATCTTTCCTTTTGTGTGTGTATAAAAACATAGACTTTGCTCAATAATAGGCCAAGGCTGAGACCCCTTGGCTCAGAGCAATTATAGGCTTCAAACAAATTAGTCAAAAGATCTTCAGATCCTGTATAAGGATCATTAAATCTCATGTTATTACAAAGAGTGAATACCTATTGCTAAAAAACCCAACACATTCCTACTAGCTGATAACTTATTATGAATTATTGCTATATTATCCTTCTTATAACACTACCCACTTGCATACCACCTTTAAAGCAGTAATTCTGTAGAATACAGTATAGCAGAATCGTGTGTTTTTTACTTCTTGCCTGTTCTAGGCATGGTCATGAACGGCTATTTTGAAACTCTTATACCAGCTCCTGACTTAATTTTTTTGTGGGCCTTACCTTGAAAATAAAAAAGGATACCAGGCTGGTAAGGAATATCGAGACTAGTCCCTGAAGTCTCTGGTAGATTCTTTTTTTTCACTGGAAGCCAAATAAATTCAAGCGGCAAACCTGTGGTCCTTTCTACTGCACATCAAATTACTATGAGGGTGAGTCAAAAATTATCCGCACCGTACCTGTAGAATTTATTTCAGTTAACTTTTAGAAAAGACAAATACATCATTTTTCAACATAATCTCTTTGCTTTCCAATACCCTTTATCCATCTGTCAACAAGCTTTTGTAGTCCTCATTAAAAAATGTTTTAGGTTGAGCTGTGAGCCACAAATGCACTGCTGTCTTTACTTCATCAGAAGTGAATCTTCGTCCTCGTAGGGCTGCTTTCAGGGGACCAAACAGGTAAAAGTCCAATGGAGCAAGATCAGGACTACAGGGAGGATGCTTTAACACCTCAAAACAAAGTTTTTGCAGAGTGTCAACTGTGTGGGCAGAAGTGTACAGACATGCGTTGTCGTGCAAGGTCACAACGCCCTTGGATAGCAGTCTTCTGCATTCAATCTGAAATTTAGGCTTCAGTTCCTCAATGAGCATTTCTATCTATTCATACACACTTCTTCATGACAAAACACTTCCTCCATACTGCACACAAATTCTTCAATAAATAACGGCACCAGGTACACCCTCAGACCACAAAAAACGAATCACTGCATGCTGCTCTTCCTTCATGCAGATCACAAGTGGGGCATCCCTTTTTGCTCCCAGTGCAGTTACAAATGAACTGAGGTAACACGTTCACACCTGCACAGCAGTGACTGGGGAGACCGTAGCCTTGAATAGAAAGTGCTGATAAGACAGTTGCGGCCAACAGAAGTTTTAATATAACCGGAGTATGGATGATTTTTGACTCACCCTCATAAAATAAAAGAGTAAATATATGAACTGGTATGTTTTTAGAATAATGTGCATCTTTGAGATGTTAGAGAAACAAAAAGAATCTCTTAATCTCCTAAGGTACTCTATAAAATGAACAACAAATGTGAAGTATGTGATATTCTGACAATACCTAAAATAATTACTGTCATTGAGTAAAAGCTCACTATGGATACTATGAAAGTATTTTTAAATACAATGGAAACACTTTAGAAAGATTACAGAAATATTTTAGAAGATCACCACACTAAATAGGCTGTTTTGATTTCTTCCAGAGTACAATAACCAAAAAACAAAAAAAAGTTCCACGGTGAAACTAAAGTATTCTGTTAGGGGTGTAAAAAGTGTGGTTCCTCAAATTCTGAGATGAAACACTGGAATTATTGAACTTAGAATCCATGAAGGTAAGATTCAGCAAGAATCAGAATGGTTACCAGCTAGCACCAGAAAACAAAAAGACAAACTCTCAAATGGATATCTGCCAAGTCCTCCTGAAGGCAGCCATCACAGTACACACAAACTGGCTGTGATATTACATGAACGCCAGTGGGAAAACTTTTCTAGAATAGCTAAGAGGATGGGAACTTCATGCCTCATATGTAACTAATATAATTATGGGAAAACAATAAAAGGGAGACGTGGATAGAAACCTGGCTCTAAAGGACAGTTTGAGCATGACCAAACAAATTTTGTACCATTGGTTCTTTCTATGAAATATAAACATGACCTACTAATAATATGCATATTTATTGCATACTGTTTTGAAGCATTTTCCTATCAAAAATTCATAGCATTCACAAGATTAAAACAATTAGAGTTTGTGTTTCCTACCCAGGACACTACAACTTTTCTCTCCAGTGATTCAGGAACACATTTAACTGGAACTGTGATTCTAGAATTACACAAGACTTCACCGTTATATGAAACCTCACTCATCTAATTAATCCCAAACTTCTGGGCAAAAGGATGAAATCTTAGCAAAATTGGGAAGTCATATTTTAGGAAAGATACTAAACTGAGGTTATTCCGATAATGTTAAGAAGCAAGATGAACCACTAAAACTGTCAGGAGCACAAGGTCCTGAGAACAAGGCGATGGCAGCCTGAAAGAGAGAGCATCTCCCCCAACAACTGGAATAAAAGTGTCCTGTGGGTCACACTCTCCACTGAATGCTACATTTATTTTCCATTTTACCATACTTTTCTTCTTTACAGATTCAAGTGTTGACATTTCTGATTTAGCCTATTTTACTCTGCTTATTGATAAAAATGACTTGTCTAAGCTTTGCTAGAGGGAATCATCACCCTAAACCTATACTTCAGTTCTCCCAGACATTTTAGTACGAATAAAACAATGATATGACGATATGTACACTAACCTCAGCAATAGTGATACATTACATTTTTAGGCAACATGTAAAACTGAAGGAAAAAGTCCTTACACTAGAAAAAGTGCAGCATGCAAAAATGACGATTTGTCAAAACAATACTTGGAGAACAATATACTGGAAGTTTCTGAGGTTTTTCTTTTTTCCCCTCTCTGTGGGATTACGCTCTTCAATGGCAAACCAGAAGGAAGGCTAATTATTCTGTGGGACTATTAATTAGTTTTTCCCACAATTTAAGATTCACCAATACCTTTAGTAAAAAACATCTCCTTACAAAGAGTCTAAAGGAATAAAACCCTTGCTGAGATTACAAATAATAACCGATGAAACAAACTCCTAAAAATATCAACCCCCATAATGGACTTGAGGAATTCAAGGTGGTCTTCAAAAAATTTGACCCTCAATATTTCTGGTAGAGTAAATCATATAGCCGAAGCCCTTTGGACACAACAAACTAGTTAAATATTCTTATTTATGGATAAGACAATATCTATATTGTAATAGATAATATACTGCTATTGCATTTTCATTTGATCAATGAGTAGGTAGCACCATTTCTAATACTTTGTGTTGACCTGAATTAACATGATAAGGAGGATAGAATGTGTGTGTGTGTGTGTATTTTGGGGGAAGGGGGGTTACTCAGTGGAAACTATAAAGCCATAAAGGCATTTGGAAATTAACGAAGATTTAAAAAAGAACAGATGAAGAGATCAAGAAATCAGAAGAACAATAAAATACATTAAGGAAAAAAATTGTGAAGATAAAAGCAAAAAATCAATAAAATTTTTAATCTATTTGTTGTATACTCTATAAAGATATGAGTGATAAGTTCAAGTATCTTATGAAAATCAGTTTTGTTTTTATTAACTTTTTTTTGCTCTTCTAATTGTTCTGCTTTCTGCCTGGATTCTTCTGCATGACGAAGAGATCAAATTTCATTAGATCTTGAACAAGAATTAAAGGGAACAAGTAAAATGAAGCATATTAAGGAAGAGAAATGGGATAAAACTCTAAAAATAAGAATCGCACAAATGTTTTTTCGATGCCCTGCTGATTGTCAATTTGTATAGTCTTGGAGGTAAATTTTGCTCTGTTGCAGTGTATTAATCCAGAGTCCGTACAGATAGAAGACATAAATGTGTTTGTGATGAGAGAAGCTGATGAATAGCCTTAGAGCTACAGGGAAGAACAACAATGTCCTGTGATAGCATGTGAATCAGGATCACAGTTAATCTTGGGTGTTTAGACTATTGAATCCTAAGAAAAGATTCTCACCAAGATGAGAAGACTTTGCATTAAATGTCCTTTTAAATGACAGCAAGATTTCTATCTGATTTTAAACAGGTGAGATAAGTTTTGACAAAGTGAAGAACCTTGTTAGAAAATGTAAGCTTTGTTACTCAACTCTCCTCTAATAGTCTGCAGGCTGCTGGCATCATCATTTGAGGCCAGATACTTGGGGTTCTATCAGCTTTTTCAGAATGCATACCCTAAAACTTAGTACACGGTCACAGAAGGGACTGAATCCTCATTCAAGGAAGAGAAGTAAAGAATATGCATAAAACCTAATTCCATAGTGTGCACTCTCTCTCTCCACCCCTCCCCCCACCCCCTTATAGCTACAGAAGAAAGCTGGAGAACTTCTGATGAAACTTGACCTTTAGCAGCTCCACATTAGGCGAGCTCAGTTGCAGTCACTCCAGTTCATGGTGCTAGTAGGCCAGCAAGAGACAAGATTGGCTTTGGAGTATTTTAAAATTTCTATGCCACCCAGGTGTTTAGACAGAAATATGTGATGCTGGTCAAAATTAATCAATGTTCCAAATTTCCTCTTACTCTCAGAAAAACTCTATAGGGGAAATAAGTTCCCTTCAGAGTCTAATATTTCCTTTTAGGGGTTTAGTAGCCACAATGCAGGTTACAGTTAAAGAAGCAGAAGATAAATTATTAGCTTAAGGAGAAACTTAAGTGCAGAACTGAACAGGAAAATATCATAATCTAAGTAAAAACCCACTGGAAGGGATCCAAATCTAGTAAAGAGAGATATATTAGGGACATGAAGAAACCTTGGACAACTCATTTTTGAAAACGTTCAGTGAGTCTCATTAGAAAACATTTTCAACAAACTAAGGTTAAAAAAGGATAGAGAGTTATTACTTGAACTCACTTGGCAAACTAAAGAACTCTGGAAAATGCAGGTCTTTAATTCTGAAACAACTGCAATAAAGAACTTGATCCAAATAGACATATTGATCAATCTATTCCAGAACTGATGTTTCAGGAAGGTGCCCTGAATGTCACTGGTGTGAATCACAATGAGCTACTTAAAACGCAGCAGTTCATCGGGATTTGCTTTATAAAAATAACATTGAAGATGAGTAAGACTTACTGTTTCAATCTGAAAAATAAACCCTTCTCAGCCAAAGCATGGCAACAGTATGTTTTTAAAAAATCCATCTTGAGTATGTAATTTTCCACCCAAAATATGACAGATGGCTTTCCCCAAATAATTGCACTAGGTAAGATAATAGTTGGAATGTAATTTCTCCCGGTGCAGTACCACGTATCAAAGGATTTCACCTTCGAAGGACATGAGGATGAATTGACTAACAGTCATTATGTTTCCAAGATATACACAACACTGCTGAAGACTTTATATGGATGCATAAAACCATTAAGATGAAGCTTTATGTTAGTCATAGTCAGAGACATTTCTAGGTCAGGCCCAAATTTCCATTGTCAGGTTTTACCATGTTCTAGATGAAGCTGTACGAAATAATATACACATTGAGAAAAAGGGAAATTCAGAGTTTTTAGTCAATTCCATTTTTTTTCCCCTTCAAGTTTGTTTCCTTATCTGCTTGTGAAAAGCTGCTGGAAAGTAACAGAGATTTTGCTGCCAGGTCTGAACTGCAGGGGTGGAATTGGCAGTAGTAAAACCAAAAAGATTGAGCAAATAAAAGATAATATAGATTGTCTCCTGTTGTGTCTGTTTTCAAATTACTGTGTTTAAATGAACTTCTTTTTCAGCAAACTGTCTTTAGTCTCTTTCTTCCTGGCCTCCAGTGACCTTTAACTGATTCTTTATCTCCTTTGTGCCTCAAAGCATCTGAAACTTTGATCTTTCTCTCAAAAAGCTTCCTGTGAATAAATATAACTTAGACTTTATGGATAAGCAGCTTGATCAGGATTTAGGGACTATTTGGGCAACAAAATGTAATTCTACATAATGCCATTATGTGATGCATTTATTCAAATAAAAATAAATTTTTAAAAGATTATTAAAAGGCAAACAGTAAATGTAGCACAGTTCATCTCTAGAAGAGGTGTGATGGTACTGGAATAAGACTGGTTTTTCACATGGTCTGTAATATCAATTTCAGCTTGTTATAAGTCACTTTTGAGAGAGTAATAGGATTCCTCCCCATATTTGTTTGATAAGGAGCAATGTGCCTTCAAAAAGAAAACCAGCACTTAGGGAAGAGGAAATGCTCAACAGTAGTAATACTTCTAGGTCACACAACATGGAAATACAAATACTGGACCATTTTTGAACAGTGAAAAATGGCGATAGTATGTCATAGTATTTGGAAGGGCAAGTGCCCCCTGCTTGCACAGCCCTAATATTCTTTCAGAACCAGCTTTTGGCATCTTTATTTCCCTATTTAGAATTTATGTTACAGTTGCATTACACTGATGGAATCATTTTGGAAAAATTGACATAACAAAGGTATTCAGCAGTTGCATTCATAAACAGATATGTCTCTGTATCCATTTGTGGTCATTTATGTTCTTTAAGAATTTTTAAATATTCTTCACACAGACCGTATTAGTTTCCTGTGGCTGCCGTAAAAAAAAAAAATACCACAAATTCTCTTGTGTCAAAAAACAGAAATGAATTCTCTCACAGCTCTGGGATTCAGAAGTCCCAAATCAAGATGTCTGCAGAGCTGTGCTAACTTTCAAGGCTCTAGGGGAGGATCTATTGAGTTCTTTCACTCTTTTAGCTTCAGGAGGCTGTAGGAATTCCTTGATTTGTTGCCTGGGGGCCACATCCCTCCAATCCCTGCCTGGGTGGTCACAAGGCCTCCTCCTCTGTGTGTCTGCTCTCCTCTGCGTGTCTTTTACAAGGACACTGTCACTGGATTAGGGTCCACTGGTTAATTCAGGATCATAACCTCTTCTCAAGATTCTTAACAATTACATCTCAAAGACCCTTTATCCAAATAAGGTAACACTCATGTGTTCTAGACATTTGACATGAATGTCTTTTGCTGGGGGTGGTGGGGGAGGTGTGGGGGAGGATGGGGAACATTTTGGAGTCTATTACAGAAGCCTTGCACATTTTTATTAGATTTTATTCCTAGTCATGTTATATTTTTTCCTAATTGGTAACTGTTGGTATAGAGGAATGGTATTAGTTATTTATCCAGCAATTTGCTAAACTTTCATAGTAGTCCTAACATGAGCCTTTCTCAGATTTTTTGTAGTCAATCACAATATATCAAGAATACGTATTCTTCTTTGCTGTATTTACACTACTTAATTTTATTTATCTTATTGCATTAAATAAGACCTCTAATATGATATGAAATAGAAATAGTGACAGTGGCTATGCTTGTTTTTTTCTTGATGTAATTCTCAAGCCAATATTAAAATTAACACATAGTATTTATCATCTTCCAAAATTGTTCTAAATATGTAAGTTCTAAAAATATACATACATATATATATATATATGCATATATACCTAATATATCTGTATCTATCTATGTATATAGATATACTCATTTAGGCTTCACAGTAATCTGAGGTACCATTATGATATGTATTTTACGGATGAGAAAACTGACACATCACAATCTGTTTTAGGTTAGTCCTGACTTAATTTTGACTTGATAGAGCAAATTTCCTCCAATATGGTTTCTTTCCCCCATCCTTTTTCTGATATTGTAATATTTATCCTACATACACAAGGTCTAAATTCAACAATACAGTGTTATAACTATTGTTTTCCACAACCTTGCTGTTTTTAAAGAAACAAAGAGAACATAGATGTACACATAGTCTTTTGTGTTTGCCCATGTATTTACTATTACTTTTTCTGATGCTCTTCATTTGTTTCTGTCGATTCACCCTACTGTTTGGTGTCATTTCCTTTCATCCTGAAGGACTTCCTTTAGTGGTTCTTATAGGGAAGATCTGCTATCAATGAATATGAATTCTCTCAGTTTTTGTATGATTAATCAGGGAATGTCTTTACTTTCAAAGGAGAGTTTTGCTGGATTTAAAATTTCGGATTAACTCTTTTTGCTTTTAACACTTTAAAAGAATTATTCCACTGCCTTCTGTTATCCAGTTTTTCAGAGGGCAAGTCAGTGAAACTTATTTTATTTCCTGCATGTGATCAATCAGATTTCTTTGATGCTTTCAGGCTCTGTTTGTCTTTGGCTTTCAGGGGTTTAATTATGACGTTTCTAGATGTGGATCTCTTTGTGTTTATCATACTTAAGGTGTGTTGAGCTCCCCAGATCTGCAGATTAATATTTTTCATCAATTTTAGGCCATTATTTCTTTAATTTCTCCCTTTGTCTCCTCCATCCCATTTTGAGACTACCATTGCACATCAATTAATATGTCTGGCATTTTCTATAGGTCTCCAAATTCCAACATATTTTTTAGAGTTTTTGTTTGGTTTTGTAAACTTTGGAAGCTGCTTCCCCTGTAGTGTTTTCTCTTGATGTCTCTACTCAGTTGCTTTACTCTTATTTTTTATTTTAGAATCTCTTCCTAGTGGTTTGCCCTGTGTCTGCGTAGCTTAGTGGTCAACCAGTAAGTTGGGCAAAAGTTTTACTCAAATATCTTGAGTGAGTAAGGATTCCCACTGCTTTTCTATCTGACTCAGGGTCAGGAAGTGCATTCAAAATCAAGCTATTTCTCAAGTCTTTTTTGGCTTTTGTTTTCTGCCAGGCTCTCTTAGGTCCCTTTGCTCATGTAGTTTCCTAGACAGGCAGGGGTATGTGGACAGTTCATTTAGCTCACCTATGGCTCCCTCATTGCCAGGATCTCTCTGTTAAATTCCTGGTTGTTTTCCTACTCACCCCAAGTGAGACAACAACCTCAGACTAATAAAGTTGTAGGCTCCCTCCATTCACTTCCTGGTTGTCACATTTAGCTGTCAGTGATACCAGTTTTTCCCTTCCATCCCAAATTAAACCCACCATGTTTAGAAGCAAAGCTGCTGGATATTACATCCAGAAACAGGTTGGTAAAATCATTGTTCTCACCAGCTGAGCTATGGGTTGGGGGAAAGATGGGACAGCTCTATACAAGAAATCCACGGATTCCCAGTATTCTTACCCAAAGATCTAGTTGTTTTTAAAAAATAAACATTTAATTTTTTTGTCCACTTTTGGTCAACCTTCAGGGCCTTGAAATGGTTGTTTTTTAACAACTTTACCAATTTTATATTTATTTTTAGGGAAACACTTTTCTAACTTTTTCACATATCATAGCTGGTAATCACAGTCAACAGTATAATTTTAAATTACTTTTGATGCTCAATTCTACAAATTAACATATAGCTAGAGAGAGATAGAAATACAGATATATAACATATCTATATATATTATAGATAGATCTACATACATGGTTTTGTATCACTGTTTGTTACAGAAGAATACAGAGCTTGAGTGTATGCTGTATATTATATCTAAGTTGAGTAATTGATGGAGACAAATATGAAGTAAGGTTTTCTGAATCCAAATACTATGCTTTTTACATTATATCATGATATCTTTAAATCAGAAGCCCAGTTAGAGGGACTTCCCTGGTGGTGCAGTGGTTAAGAATCTGCTTGCCAATGCAGGGGACATGGGTTTGAGCCCTGGTCTCAGAGGATCCCACATGCCATGGAGCAACTAAGCCCATGCACAACTACTGAGCCCATTTGCCACAATTACTGAAGCCTGTGTGCCTAGAGCCCATGTCCCGCAACAAGAGAAGCCACCACATTGAGAAGTCCCTGCTTGCCACAACCAGAGAAAAAAAAAAAGGAATTCCAGTAGAGACACACTTGAAACCAAGGAATTAGTGTGATTCAATAGAGTACATGGGGATACCCAACCAGTAGAAAAAAATCTTACCTCTTTTATATACCAACCTTATATCTATGACCCAAGGTCAAATGTATAGCCCTGTGTAGGAAAGGGTCAGTAATATCTTCTTTTCATTGTCATTTACTTACATGTCCACAACCCATTCACTTCATCTGTCTTTTTCTCTCTACCTCCCTTATACCTCCAAAAAGTTAGAGCCATAAGTAAATTCAAAACTAGGTCTTCACAGTGTACAGCATACCCAAAACTAATATAATATTGTAAATCAGCTACACTTCAATGAAAAATAGACTAATAAAAAAGATATTTGATTATCTAAAAACAAGCAAACAAAACCCACTAGGTCTTCATGAGTATAAATTCAATACTAATTCAGGGGAAAGAAATAATAAAATTTAAAGTCACTTGCATCATTGGCTTCACTGGTAATTACTAAATATGAATATAAACTTGCCAATAGAGTCCAGAGTTCAACAAAAATTTTGGACATATGGATGGATGGAAGGATGGTTGGATGGATGAGTAGATAGATAAATAGATAGATAGACAGACAGACAGAATGAACCATACTATGGGTCAGCCACTGGGCTATATATAATCAGAACATTTGAGAGTAAAACTGAGCCTCTGCTTTAATGGAATTTATCTCCTGGAAGTACTGGAAATATGGGACAATTGACATCAATTTTCTTATATTATCTAACATCATTTTGTGTTGTAAATATAGTCTTTTGGCTAATCTTTCAGCCATCTTCATTTTTAGAGAGACATCAAAAAAAGTAGTGTTTAGAAATCATTCCAAGTTCTGTAAAGGACTGAAAAACCAGAGAACACAGAATTTAGTCTTGCTATTCTGTGTCCTTCTTTATTTAATAAAAGATCTTGATAGCTCAAGGTTATAAGGTATATGAATATCAAAATAATTACATAAAATTTTACTCTAAATACCACATATGACATCTGCACAATTATGTTACTTAAACACATCATCATTCAACAGGAAGAAAAGATGGACAATTTATATTAATATGAACATAATTCAGGGTATGAATACAGTCAACACAATGCTGAACTAAATGTTTATGTTTATTTTTGTACTCTGCAATTCAGAATTTTTCTCAAGTCCCTATTGCCATAACAACTAAGAAATTGGGTAATAACGTGCCTTTAGACTTGCCAGTAATGCTGCATAGGGAATGCATTATTCACCATTGTGTACAGGATGAAAAGCATCAAGAACAAGGGTGTCAGATAGGCTTATGGATTAAGAGAGAAGAAAGAGATGATTTGGCCAAACTTCATCCCCTGAGCTCAGCCTTGGGTTTGAAGCACCACAGAGCAGGCCACTCCCCTGATATCTTGCTTCTACACATCCAGGATTGCACTGATTTACATTGACTCTGAACACCTGTTCCTGATGATTAAAAGTGGACTGTAGCTTTCCAGACATTTTCTGTCTACCTTGGCATCAGATATGCAAGCTGCAATGTCAGTTCTGATGTCAGTTGAGTGGTGGGCTGAGTCACTGATTAATATGCTTGCTCCAAAGTTCACATCTTTTAGTGTTATTTTTCTCTCTCATTCGAAAACCAGAGGTATTTTCAATTGCTATTGCTGTAAATTGTGATCAAGGTGCAAATGATGAAATCTTGTGGGATTCCAAAGTGTGTGAAGCCCTTATAACATATTGTGCTGGTATACAGTTCACCCTGGATAACACACACTGCACTACATAGTTGTTAGCTGCTTTTCTTACCACCAATAAACCATTTTTAGGCTTTAAATTTTCTTCAAGTACTACCCACAGTAAATCCTGCACTTCTAAAAAAAGTATTATTCTGCTCTGACTACTCCACATCGTTGAATGTCTAACAATTTATGCAGGCCAACACTGCGTGTTGCCTCACGTGTAGTGCAAAGTAAAGAAATCTATGTCCCTTTATTAACTTTCATGGCAGTTATTATGAGTTTGAATTTTCCATCATTCTTCAGATTGTTTAATTAATAGGGCAGTGACATAAAATTTTCTTAAATATTGAAATCCTCTGGCCTGGGAGTTCTTTGCTCCTAATCTTTTAGTTGGTAAATATAATTTTTAGCATGAATCATGTCTCTCACTTTCATTAGAAATAGTAAAATTCTTAAAATTTTTTCACTGAAAATGTCCTAATTACAGAATAATATCAAAATTACTTGCACGTATTTATTTACATGTGTGTGTTTTTATGTATGATTATAATGTAATACATATATAATTTATTAGATAATATATATTTGGTAGATATAGGAATTTGTGCTTTTCCATCTTGAACAAATATGAAAACAGTAAATTGTATGCATTATGAGAACAGGGTTAGATTTGGGTTTTTTTAAATTATTTTTTTAACTTGCTAAGACCTAGCACAGTTCCTACACAAAATCAGACTCCCAATAAATATTGGTGTAAATAATAATAAACACAAGTATGTATACCTATTTACTATTGATAAAAATGTAAAATATATTTTACCATTAGTTTAGACATTTGAAGACACGTATTTTGTTACTCCAATTTAGAAAAGAACATTCTAATGGTAACTAAATGCATGTTTTTAAAATTATCCAGGTCACAGCACCAAAAAGCGCACTTGATGAATTACTGAAAACAATTCACTATCATGTACTTAATCCTACTTTGAAGTCATCTTTAGGTAAACACGATATTATTTCACCTTTATTCATGGGTACATGAAAATGTGATAGAATCAATGAGCTAGAAATAGAAGAAATAGAAATAATTTCTTCTTGATATACATATATCCTCATATAAAGGACTTTTGACCAGATTTAAAAAAACCAAGCTTGCATATATCCTTCAGCTCTAGACAGGGTTGGAAAAGTTCCCAAGAACATGAGGTTAATTCCTATGATGCCAATCCTCAATAAGAGGGCACAGTATGGCAGGTGATTGCTCTTTTCTCATTCATTCACTCATCCATTGAATCACTCATTCATTCATTCTCAAACATGAGTTGTTTAATAATTAATTTATGGAACAAACATTTATTGAGCGCCTACTATCATAGGCACTAAAGATTCAAAAGTGAATCAGATAGAGTATTTGCCCTCAAGGAGTTCATAGTTAGGAGAAATAAATTTACAAACATGCATTTACAATGCAAAATGCAAACACAGCAATAGCGATATGCAACAATATATTTTCAAACCCAGTAAGGAAATCAAACCAGCTCTGGGGTAAAGTGTACGAAATGAGAGGAAGTGGTAGAGAAGCCTTCCTTGGCATTACTCAACTCTATTTAAGGCACACATACCCTGTCAAAGAGGTGGCTTAAGCAGAGGATAAAACTAACCCTGTGAACTTGAAAAGATTGCTTATTTTTTCCAAACTCCAGTTTCTACATCAGTAAGCTGCCAAAATCGAATATGATTCTGAATTCGCTACTCTTACAACATCCTATCATTCTAGAACAGCAGGCAAGCAGAAAAAAACCCATCGCCAGCCCACGCCTGACAGTCTTCAAGTTGTCACTTACAGTTTTACAGCCACAGGTGGTTGGAGTAGTCGCCTCCCAAAGCTGGGGTACACAAGGTATTTAGGAAATTTTGAAGAGGTAGCACGCTGTTTGTACACACACTTGTGAAATAATTATAACAACAAGCACAGCCAAATTCAAGTGAAGGAGGCGGGAAATAATCAAAATGTGCACAGAGGGAAATCTTGCACATAAGGAAAAGGTTAGCCTGTCAGCAAGGGTGCCTCTCATGGTGCAGTGAAAAGAGCTGTGCCAGCAATCTACAGGTGTGCTCTGTGGGAGCTGCTGGGGAGGAACCCAGGAAGGGGAGTGATGACAGTTCTGAATCAATGAGAGACTCATCCTAGAGCCTACTTATCCATCTGTTAGGCTGAGGCATATCCTTTTCATTAGTGCTTTCTCAGAGCACAAGCTTTTTTGCTCTCTCCAAGAGCCACTGTAGGAGAACCAGCAATGAAAAGAAAATTAAGAGATGAGGAAGTGAACAAGGGATGTGTTACTTGAATTGGAATCTCAGTCCTTTTCTCTTATTCACAACATTAATTCAATATTTGTGTAAGAAATTGAATATATGTGTGTATTAGCTGTCTATCATCTACCTATCATCTATCTATCATCTATCTATCTATCTATCTATCTATCTATCTATCTATCTATCTATCATCTATCTATCTATCTATCTATCTATCTATCATCTATCATCCATCTAACATCTATCTATCTCTCTAAAACCTTATATAAAATCAGAAAACTCAAGATCAGATCTGTTTTTATTAACTTCCTTTTTTACCAATGGTGCTTTCTAAGAGGTTCATTCTGTACTGAAATAATTTTATTTGGTTCCAAATCAAGTTGTAAAATTACTACATTTAATAACATTAAAACTAAGCCAATTTTGAGTGCACACTGAATCAGGGTGATGTCACACAGCTCATTTCAATAAAGCAACCGAGAGCAAACTAAGGTGCAGCAAGTCACAGAACCATGTGTTTTAGTTCATCAATACTTGCACTTTCTGGAACACTAAGGAGAGCTACCAGAAACACTTTTTCTTTTTGCAGATTAGGATGGGCATCTTTTAAGCAGGGCTGGATAGAGAGCAGAGTGCCATTGGCGGAGCTGTCATGACAGCAGTCCTTATCTCTCAGCCATAAGACCCATGTAGCTGATGGTGACTGAACAATCTGTTTTTAAAAAAGCAACGGGAAAGACACATTAAAAGAACAAATTTGATGTTATTTCTTCTCAATCAAATTGAATAAAATCATCTGGAAAATTTGTTAAAAAGAAAAATTTTGTCCCATCTCCAAATATTCTAAATTATTAACTCTAGAGTGGCAATCATGAAATGGCCTTATAATCAAAATGCATACAGTTCCTAGTCACACTTAGAGAATCAGCCCACATCCTTCCAGTATTAGAACACGGCTCTCTCATTTTCCAACTTGTGGGATTTTTCTTTTTACTCAACATAAGGACACTGAGTAATGTCATTCATTGCCAAGAATCCAATCAATATCCATTTAGCGATATCATTCAGTTCTACCAAGCTCTTATCTTCTACTCTCTATATTAAGACACTTCCTTTTCTTGATAACATGAAATAGATGTGCTTTGTCCCGTGATTCAGGAGTAGAGCTGTCCATCACCATATGTTTAACTTCTATGCCATGATACTCGAATCTTTCTCTTTCTTTAATGTAAGCTATATCTATCAACACGCTAAACATTTGAGATGATTTACTTGTGAAAGTTAGTTGTCATTTGTAAGTACAACAGGGTGAAGAATGAAATCTTGTAGAATTAAAAAATAGATGGTAATAGGTACAGATTTATGAACTCAGATGTGTTTCAAGTGTTTCCCTAATCAAGACCAATCTATCATTTCACCAACTGGTATCCTAAACACACACACACACACCTTATAGTTTTAGTGAAAGAAGGGGCTACAAAGGAAGTGAAAAATTACCCTATTTTACAGTAGTTTGTAATTTTATCAGGGAGAGATTTTTTTTTTAACTTTTAATATGGCTAATTCTAGACTTTCTTATGGCATGCAAGGAATAATGAAGTAGGAATTCGTAAAGACTCTTCACTTTACTGTACAGTTCTCAATTTTATAAACTTGCCATATTCTTTTCTGTTTAACAAATATTCATTGAGTATTTGCACAATCAAGAAACCAAGGGTAGTCTGAGTCTCATCATATTCAGCATAGTTGGTATATTTTGCTAGATTCTAATTTTGACTATTTCATTACTTATTCAACTGATTTGGCAAATCTTTTTCAGGGCCCACTATCTACTGCTTCTTTTTATTGCCACCATAATGTAATTGGAGATCTACATACAGTTATTTACTTACACACGTGTAACCATAATGCATTGGCCTGCCATTTCCTCAATAGTGCTGAGGTAACAAAATCCCCAGAAATGAATCTTCTCTCTTCTTTCTCACTGGTCTGTGGTTGAGCTAGGAGAGCTCTACTTTGGGCTATGTTGTGGTTCAAATATGCTCTAGTATCTCCTTCTTCAACCAATGGCTTCTTGGAACATGCTCTTTTCCTGGCAGAGAAGCATCACGGGAAGCCCAACTAAAACACGGAAGCACATGTAAACCTCCCTCATTGCATTGTGAAAGAGAACTCGCACGCTTAAGCCCCAAATCAGTGGTGTGGGAAAGGCTACTCGGCTCATTTAAGGGGTGGCACAACACTGCAGAGCAGTGAGAGGTGGAAATAATCTGCAATCTGTGTTTGCAGACAGCTGCCTGCCAGCCAGGAAGAGAGTCCTCACCAGAAATCAAATAAGTCGGCACCTTGATTTGAAATTTCTATCCTCCAGAACTGTGAGAAAACAAATTTTTGCTGTTTACACCACCCAATCTGTGGATTTTGTATGGCTGCCCAAGGTGACTAATGCAATCTCTGATTTCATTACTTCCATTGTGTCCTTTGCAAGCGTCCCCAGCATGACCACATGGTCAGCCTGTTATGTAACCCACTTCTATGTAAATTTTTAGTGTCATTGGTAAGCTTTGCTCACCACTTCTAGAAAAGACCACATTTTTCATGTATTTAAAATGCTTATATGCCTACTATTTAAACATGTGTATGAATATGATAATTGTATTCTATCTGTTTACTTCTATATAGTCACATGAACCCATTGTCTAGATTTGATAAATTTCTAAAGCTTAGCAGTAAAAGGAACTAGTGCTCCTACTAGATCCTAGGCAACTTCCATGATTATCTCTTTTTATCTTCACAACAAACTTGCAGGAAGGTTTTATTATCTTATAGTCTTGAAACCTGAGGATCATACCTTCCCCAGGCTGTAATTCCTCCTGGAGCCAGGATATGAATGCAGACTTTCAGGGCATTTTTTAATGCACTAGATTACTCAGTTTTCCAAAGTTAACGGTAATGATTATCTAGATCCCAGTGCTCATTTTCTAGCATGTGGTCCATGCAAACGCATGTTTTTATTTATTTGGGAATAATAGAGATTATGACTGATAAAGTGTTGATTGGCCAGCAATTATTTATGAAGATTTAATTGCAGATCCAAAACAATGGAATTTTTGTATCTCTCAGTTGTATTTTTGCAAGTTCACAATCTTCCTATAGCTATACTAATATAGATATGTAATTATTTAATTGCTAAAAATAGAAATATCAAGGAATTTCATGTTTTGTAACAATATATTTTAGGATATCTGAATATTGAATTCCTTTTTGCTGTTTGACAATGACCTTAAACTTGACTGATACCTGGCTTCAAGCATTACATGGGTCTGTTAAAACTGGCATTTAAAGAACAGATTTATTGTTTGTTGATGAGATATCTTCTTTTATGTGAGTGCAGTACCTAGTTGTTCATTTTTGACTTTTTGTCTAAGGTCAAATGTAGGATCGATTTAAAATTTTATAAGCCCCTGTGTAAAACTCTGTCCTACCATAACCATGATGATCTACAAGGCTGCTTCCATCTCTCATTTCAATATGTGAAAGTTCTATTAGAATTTTAGGTGACAAATTGCTTGCAGCGTGAAGCCGCAAAAAACAAATTAGAGAACTCCAGAGCAGTGCTGTTAGGGCATTCTCACTACCTATCAAATGGCAAAGTTTAAAATCAATTGGATTATGTAAAATACATTTTTCATCTCCACCTCATGTTTCTCCTTTCCATAAAAAATAAGGAAATTGAATGCAATGTGGATATGAAACAAGGCTAGAAATAAAAAAAAAAAATTGAAGAATTGAAGACCTTGTCTTAAGATCTAACGCGTTAGAAATTTCTTTGTGCCATAGGTTCTGCTACTGTTAAAAACATGAGAAATGCCTCCCTTTTAGAAATGGGATGAAAGTTCAGGGGGAAAAAAATGTGAGTCATATTTCCCCAGTACACAAACTAGGTTCTTTTCAAATTAATATACTTTTCACAGCAACATTAACTATTTGTAAGATTTTCCCTTTTCTGTTTCTTTTACTGACTTATTTCCTAAAGATTAAGTACCTGACCTTTTACTATTTTTGTTCTTCCTACCCACCCACCCTAGCCCATTGTTGCTTTTATGCACTTCAGATCTTCCGCTCTAACATCCTCGTGGATTGTCCTCACAACTCCAGCTGTAACTTCCCTCTTTATTATTAGTCTCATGTCTCTAATTATCTGCTGTTCACAGCATCTTGGATTCCCTATGTAACCTTAAATTCAACGTCTAACAACATCATTATGTTGTAGAAGATTAGAACTTCCTCCAAGAGACCCAGCGCTGGTCTGTTGTACTATTGTGTTTCCAGTCTCTCAGTAATAGCTGGGAGTCATGTTTGACTCTTACATTTTATTCCTTCCCTACTTTAATTACTTGCTTTATTGATGTTTTTTAGTTTAAAGATCCTCTCTCTCTCTCTCTCTCTCTCTTTCATTCCTAATACTACTCTCTTTTAATAGATTTTCAACATCTCATACACTTCTTACCATTTTTCCTTTATACCTCAGTATTACCCGCTCCAACCCATCCTACATACGTATCTTGTATTTCTCTTGCTGCAAAATATATCGTTCCCCTTGCTCTCTTTAATCCAAAGTCATTAATATTTCTCCACTTCCTAGAGAATAAAGCTTACACTAATTACCTGGCCTACAAGTCTCCTAAAAATACATTTCCTAGTTTCCTTTCCAACCTTGTCTCTCGCTACTTCCCTATACAAAACTTTTAGTTGATTCATTATTTCCTGGACATGCCACACAGCAATAACCTCAGTAGTGTGATTTCCACTTCTTTAAATTATTTTCCCTTATTTTTTGTAAGGCCCCAGCTCCTGCAACCCTCTATAATGACCTCTCTCAAACCCCACTGTGATTCCTTATTTTCAAATTCTAAACCACTTACCATCTGTCACAGGTCTTCAGCACATAGAAAATCAGTAACAATATACCTGATCTTCTGTCTCTCCATGTGCATTGTAATATTCTGGAAGAAAGGCCCCTTTTTTTCCTATTACCTAACATGATATTTTGTGTTCTAAATACGTTAGTTTAACAAATATTTCCTCAGTTTTGTTGAAGATGATTATAAGGATGATATTTACTGTGTAAGTACATGCCTGTCACTAGAAACACTTTCCTGATAAATGATCTCGAGTCCCTCCCGTATTCATGTCCATCACGCCCTCATATTTGACCTGAACCTCAGTTGAATTTTGCATAATTTAAAATTTGGATAATCAGAGGAAAGAAAGAAGACTATTTTTTCCTTTTAAAAAGTTTTATTGAGATATAATTGACATATAATAAACTGCATATATTTAAAGTGTACAATTTGATATTTTTTTCTATGTTAGTCATCTATCTTATACATATTAATGTATACATGGCAATCCCAATCTCCCAATTCATCCCACCCCTCTCACCCCACTTTCCTCCCTTGGTGTCCACATATTTGTTCTCTACATCCGTGTCTCTATTTCTGCCTTGCAAACCGGTTGACCTGTACCATTTTTCTAGATTCCACACATATGCATTAATATACGATATTTGTTTTTCTCTTTCTGACTTACTTCACTCTGTATGACAGTCTCTAGGTACATCCATGTCTCTACAAATGACACAGTTTTGTTCCTTTTTATGGCTGAGTAATATTTCGTTGTCTGTGTACCATATCTTTTTTTATCCATTTGTCTGTTGATGGACATTTAGGTGGCTTCCATGACCTGGCTATTGTAAATAATGCTGCAATGAACATTGGGGTGCATGTGCCTTTTTGAATTATGGTGTTCTCTGGGTATATGCCCAGTAGTGGGATTGCTGGGTCATAGGGCAATTATATTTTTAGTTTTTTAAGAAACCACCATACTGTTCTCCATAGTGGCTATATCAATTTACATTCCCACCAACAGTGCAGGAGGGTTCCCTTTTCTCCACACCCTCTCCAGCATTTATTGTTTGTAGATTTTCTGATGATGTCCATTCTAACTGGTGTGAGGTGATTCCTCACTGTAGTTTTGATTTGCATATTTCTAATAATTAGTGATGTTGAGCACCTTTTCATGTGCCTCTTGGCCATCTGTATGTCTTCCTTGGAGAAATGTCTATTTAAGTCTTCCGCCCATTTTTGGATGGGGTTGTTTGTGTTTTTGATATTGAGCTGCACGAATTGTTTACGTATTTTGGAGATTAATCCTTTGTCTGTTGATTCATTTGCAAATATTTTCTCCTATTCTGAAGGTTGTCTTTTCATCTTGCTTATAGTTTCCTTTGCTGTGCAAAAGCTTTTAAGTTTCATTAGGTCCCATGTGTTTATTTTTGTTTTTATTTCCATTACTCTAGGAAGTGGGTCAAAAAAGACTTTGCTGTGATTTATATCAAAGAGTGTTCTTCCTATGTTTTCCTCTAAGAGTTTTACAGTGCCTGGCCTTACATATAGGTCTTTAATCCATTTTGAGTTTATTTTTGTGTATGGTGTTAGGGAGTGTTCTAATTTCATTCTTTTATATGTAGCTGTCCAGTTTTACCAGCACCACTTATTGAAGAGACTGTCTTTTCTCCATTGTATATCCTTGCCTCCTTTGTCATAGATTAGTTGACCATAGGTGCATGGGAGAAGACTATTCTTAAGGAATAAAAAAGCATATGCAAAGGTATGGGGGAATACACAGCGGTTGGTGAGTGGAAAATGAGCATGATGTGAGTGGAGAATATTGTTCACAGAGGAATCTGGCCCACTGAAGGAAATTTTAAAAGGCAAACTTTAGAAAGAAAAAACAGCTCCCGATAGGAAAGTCTGAGAGACACGGGGGTAAAAGATGAGCAAAAAATTGTTAAAAATGTGCATAAATATTTTAAACATGTTTATAGGAGAGAATAATGAAAATATTTTTAATTGAGGGTGAAAATAAAAGATAAAATAAAAGATTCTGGACAACCACCTTTTATGAGATGGGAGTAACCAGATTTAAAGCATTCTATAGTTATAATATTATTTGAAGGGAGAGAGTACAATATTGAATATCATTAAATATATAAAGGATTATGATTTAAGAGAATAAACTTAATGAGCAGAGTCAGAGTGCACAACTCTCAAAATACAGGGAGAAAATAAATCATAAGAGGAAAAGAAGGGACAAAGTGTTTGGAAGAATAAGATAAATGGCACAAAATGACAAGAGAGAAATGAAGCCAAATACATTAGTAATCATAATAAATATAAATGGACTAAAATTATTAATTAAATAACCAGATTATCACTATGGCAAAGACAGTTACATACTCATCAAAATTGTCTCCCTTTTTTCTTGAATACAAAAAGACTCCATACCCCAGATGTCTTTAGGTATGTGTTATTAATAACGTTCCAGCCAATGAAATGTGAGAACAAGTACTGCTTCCAGGACATTCCCACAAAAATCTCCAACACAGGTATTTTCACACTTTTTCATATTCCACTCTCTTACACAGAGACAAAAAGGCACTAGAGGATGGCCATGTGGAGGAGAGTCAGGACTATCACATGAAAGATAAATGAACCACTGAATCTATTATATATTTTTATAGCAATCTAGTCTACCCTAACCAAGAAAGTCAAATTGGATTAAAAAACAAAATCCAGTTATATATTTCTTAAAAGAGACGCTCCTCAAATATAAGCATACAGATATGTCTGAAGGTAAAAGTATAGAAAAAGATATGCCAAGCAGCTACTGAACAAAGGAAAGCTGATGGAACTATATGAATATCAGAAAGAACAGCAAAACATATTACTAAAGATAAAAGCTATAGCTACAAAAGGACAAATGTTTCATTTCTCTAAAAAGATATAAAAATTTAAAGTTTTATGTGTCCAGGTTAGAATAAAAAATAAGAACTTGTCACAATTACAAAGGCAAATTAATAAACCCACCATTATAGTAGATTTAAAACACATCTCAATAATTGACAAAATTGGCAAGTTTGTAGATGATTATAGTAGCACAATTGTTAATATATCTAAAATCCAAAAGTTGAAAAATAACAACTATAACTACACTGTAAGTAGAAATAAAAGCTTTCTAAAAAAATATGTTTTAAATATCCTTTTAAAAAGGAATCGAGTTCAGTCTGAGAGTACTTTGTTGAGGATCTTTGCACCTATGTTCGTAAGAGATATTGGTCTGTGGTTTTCTTTTCTTATGTTTTTGTCTGGCATTGGTATCAGAGTAATGCTAGCCTCATAAAATGAATTAGGAAGTATTACCTCTTCCATCTTTCAAAAAAGTTTGAGAATGATTAGTGTTAATTCTTTAAATGATTGGTAGAATTCACTAGTAAAGTAATCTTGTCCTGGCCTTCTTTTCACTGGGAGGTTTCTCATAATTGATTCAATGCCTTTACCTATTATAAGTCTATTCATATTTTTAATTTCTTCTTGAGTCAATTTTGATTGTGAGTTTTTAGTTTTGTTTTTTTTTTCATTTCATCTAGGTTATCTAATTTGTTGGCATACAATTGTTTGTAGTATTCTTTTTTTTTTTTTTTCTTTTCTCAAATATGGATTTATTGTACTCTTTTTTTTTAATTATTTTTTTGGGGGTACACCAAGTTCAATCATCTGTTTTTATACACATATCCCTGTATTCCCTCCCTTCCTTGACTCCCCCCCTCGAGTCTGTCATATTCTTTTATAACCCTTTTTTCTTTTTTTTTTTAATTTTGCTAAGGTCAGTTGTAATATTAACTACTTTCATTCTTGATTTTAATAATTACAATGTCATTTTTTTCCTGCTCACTCTTTAGAGTGAATTTTATCAAACTCTTTAAAAAGCCAGCTTGTGATTTTGTTGATTCTCTGTATTTTCGATTTTGTTTATTTCACTGTAATCTTTATTATTTCTTTCTTTTTTGCTGGCCTTTGGTTTAGCTTACTTTTCTTTTACTAGTTCCTTAAGGTGAAAAATTATATTATTAATTTTAGATCTTTCTTTGTTTTTCTTATAAGCTAGTACAGCTAGAAATTCCTACCTGGGCACTGGTTTTGCTGTATCCTATAGGTTTTGGTGTGATTTGTTTTCATTTTCATTTATTTCAAGATATTTTCTAATTTCCTTTGACTTTCTTTTCTTTGACCCATTGTTTAATTTCCACATATTTGTAAATTTGCCACTTTTCCTTCTGTAACTGATTTCTAGTTTCATTCCATTCTGGTTGAAGAAGATAATTCAGTTGATATTAATCTTTTAAAATTTACTGACACTTGTTTTGTGGCCTCATATACAGTCTGTCCTAGAGAATACGTACACTTGAGAAGTATATGTTCACCTGAGAAAAATGTGTGTTCTGCTGTTTTGGAGTGGAGTTTTCTACTCGTATCTTTGAGGTCTGGTTGGTTTATATCGTCATTCACGTCATTTATTTCTTTATTGTCTTTTGTCTAGCTCTATCCATGATTGAAAGTGGGGTATTAAAGTCTCCAGGTATTATTGTAGGATTATCTATTATATCCTTCAATTCTGTAAATTTTTTCTTCCTAGTGTTTGAGGCTCTATTATACTACAATTTTGTAATTGCATTTTTTTTGATAGATTACCTCTTGTATCAATACAGGCATACCTCATTTTATTGAGCTTCACTTTATTGCACTTTGCAGATACTGTGGGGTTTTTTTGGTTTTTGTTTTTGTTTTGGGGTTTTCTCTACAAATTGAAAGTTTGTGGCAACCCTGCATTAAGCAAGTCTATTGATGCCATTTTTCCAACAGCAGTTGCTTAATTCATGTCTCTGTGTCACATTTTGGTAATTCCCACAATATTTCAAACTTTTCCATTACTATTATATTTGTTATGATGGTCAACAATCAGCCATCTTTGATGTTATTACTGTAAGGTTTTTAGTTTTGTATTTTTTAAATTCAGGCATGTACATTGTTTTTATGACATAATATTTCACATACTTGATAGAGTACAGTATAGTATAAAGATAATTTTTATCCACATTGGGAAGCCAAAAAAATCATGTTATTTGCTTTATCACAATATTCTCTTTATCGTGTTGGTCTGGAATTGAACCTACAATCTCTGGGAGGTGTGCCTATATATAATGTTCTTCTTCGTCTCTTGTAACAATTTTTGACTTAAAGTCTATTTTGTTCATATCAGTGTAGCCAACCCAGCTCTCAATTGAATAGAATATCTTTTCAACTTATTCGTGTCTTTGTATCTAAGGTGAATCTCTTGTAGGTAGCATATGATTGAATCATACCATTTTACCATTGTACCAATCACAGTCCTTTAATTGGAAAGTTTAATTAATTTATATTTAATATTATTATTGATAAGGAAGGACTTATTTCTGTCATTTTTCTATTTGTTTTCTATATGTCACAGATTTGTATTTCTTAATTCCTCCATTATTGCCGTCTTCTGTGTTTAACTGATTTTTGTACTGTATTATTTTGATTCCTTTCTCATTTTCTTTTCTGCATATTTATTATTTTGTTCATTGCTGCCCTGGGCATTACAACTAGTCCCTTAAACTTATAACAATCTATTTTGAACTAATAACATCTCAGCTGCAATAGTATATAAAACTCTGTTTCTATATAGTTCCATCCCTTCTCCTTCATGCTGTTGTCACAAATTACATCTTTTTACATTGTGTATCCATTAATACCAATATATAATTTTTGTTTTATGTATTTGTTTTTTAAATCACATAAGAGAAGAGGGGAAGTTGAAAATCACAACACTGGCTTTTATATTTATCTAGGTAATTACCTATTCCAGTGTTCTGAATTTCTTCATATGGTTTTACATTACTAGATAGTATCTCTTCATTTCTGCTCTAGGGATTTCCTTTAGTATTTCTCGTACAGCAGATAGACTAGCAAAAATCTTACCTTTATCTGGAAATGTCTTAATATCTCTTTCACTTTTGAATGACAGTTTTGCAAGGTATAGAATTAGTGATAGATTTTTTTTTCTTCCAGTACTTTATATATGTCATTTTACTGCCTTTTGGCCTCTGTGGTTTCTGATGAGAAACTAGCTGCTAATCTTATTAAGTATCCCTTCCATATGATAAGTCACTTCTTTTTTTGTTACTTTCAAGATTCTATTTTTGTCTTTTTTTTTGGATAATTTGATTATAATATCTTGGTGTTGATGTCTTTGCATTTATCTTCACTGATCTTGTTGGATGTGTAGATTCTTTTTTTTAATCAGAATTGGGAAGTGTGTGACTATTACTTCTTTAAGTATTCTCTCTAGAACTTTCTCTCTCCCTTTTCTTTCTGGGACACCCATTATGTCTATGTACTTATGTACCCATTATGTCTAGTTTAGGTGCACTATCAAGACATACTTGATGATGTCCCATAGATCTCTTAGATTCTATTCATTTTTCATTTATTTTTCCTTCTCCTCAGACTAGATAATTTCAATTGATCTCACCTTCAGTTCACATATTCTTTCTTCTGCCTGCTCAAATCTTCTACTGAAATCTCTTAGCAAAATTTTCAGTTATTATATTTTTCAGCCCCAGATTTTATGTTTAGTTCATTTTATAATTTCTATCTCTTTATCTATATCCTCTATTTGTTGAGATATAATTCTCCTAGTTTCCTTTATTTCTCTGTCCATGATTTCCTTTAGCTATTTGAACACATGTGATACAGTTGACTTAAAGTATTTGTCTGACATATGCGCTTCCGCAGAGACAGTCTTTATTAATATCTCCTGTGACTGGGCCATAATCTTTTGTTTTTCTGCATGCTTCAAATTTTTTGTTGAAAAGTGGTAACTTTGAATATTATATGGTAACTTTTGAAATCAGATTCTGCCCTCACTTCCTGTTGGGTTCATTTTTATTGCTTGCTATGGGTTTGTAGTTGTTTGTTTGCTTAGTGACTTTTCTAAATTGTTCTTACAAACTCTGTATTCTTTGTTGTGTGTTATCTCTAGAAAACTTATTCCTTCCTTGTAGTTAACTAGTGTTTTGACAGAGATTTTCTGGAGGAAGGAAGGAAGGAAGGAAGGAAGGGAGGGAGGGAGGGAGGGATCTGTCCCAGTCTTTGTAGATTGGCTCTATATTAGGGACACTCTTTCAAAGCTTAGCTAGGTCATTTATGACTCTGCCTTAACTGTAACTTTCAGCTTGTGCTGAGCCTAGAACACAATCAGAGAAAGCTTAAGGTTTTCTTACTCTTTTCTGTGTGCTCATTCTGCCCTGAGCTTATATGTGGCTTTCTAAATTTCTGTTATATGAAAGTGCATTTCAACGCCCTACTTTCCCTTAGAAACACTCTCGCCAGATTTTCTTCCAGCCTCTTGGCATGTCTGTTGTTTGATACAACTGTAATCTATTTTCCAAGTCAATAGTTATTCATTTGACTTACAATGTTACAAAGAATACCCTCTGCATAACAACTTTTCTGCCCTGAGAGGGTTCCAAGTTAAATAAAACAAAAACAAGTGCCTGCCTCATTTCTTTAGATAGCCCCCCAAAAATTCAAAGAAGAGAAACACAATTCTTTGAGAATAATATCTGTCTGATCCTTTTGGAGTTAGGAATAATAATCCCACAGTTGGAATGCAGGTTTTCCAAGTCTCAAGACCAGTTCTAAGATGGGGAGGGGGTGGGACAGAGCAGGTAAAAATGCTGCAAAGCTTTCTTACTTTTGTTAAATTTTCTTTTTCTTGATTTGGCATTTACTTGATTGCTGTTAGCCTTTGACTATTTCCCAGCATTCTGATTAAGTTGATTCTGATAGTTTTTGCTCAGTTTTTTGGTGTTCTGTAGAACTGTTGGAATTACCTACTCTGCTATTGTCACCAAGGTCCCGGAAGCATCATTCTGAATGCAATATTTTCATGGAAACATTGAAGTTGCTCTACAATGATAGAGGTTTTTTTTAGTATAAGCAGATTTTAATATCACAATGATCACAATGTTTTCCAATTACATGTATTTCTATATTAAAACATTTATTATATGTCTGTATCATTATAGAAATATTTGCCATATTATTCAAACAGAAGAATAGAATAAGAACGTAAATGAGCTGTTTTGCTACCAAATGTCAGGCAGTCTAATATATTGGAAATAGCACAGAAAACCCAAAAACCCTGGGATCTGGTCATAGCTTAAGGCTTAATTAGCTGTTTAACTTAGCCCTTCTCTTTCTTAAGTTCTTTACCTATAAAATAAAATTATTGGATTCACTGATCTGAGAAGTCCTTCTCAGTTCTAAATTTTCACTGTGTCAGAAAAGAAGATGTAATTCATGGTTTTTAGCTAATATGCTTCACAACATATTATTTCTTTAAGTGAAGATTGAGCAAACTTACATATAAATACAAAATGCCTTAGAGGACTGGGACGGGGAGGGTGGAGGGGACTCGAGGGAGGGTGGGGGGGGAGTCAAGGGAGGGAGGGAATACGGGGATATGTGTATAAAAACAGATGATTGAACTTGGTGTACCCCCCCAAAAATAATAAATAAATAAATTTAAAAAAAAAAGTAACAGATTAGGGAGAGAAGTTCATGGCATGTCTTCCTAAGCTTGTTCAAGAAACTGGGGTAGAATATACTTAATGTTGCTTTGAGTCCATTCAACATATTTTCTAATAGTTTGTAATGAATATTTTATTTGCACTGTCAATATTAATTAAAACAGGCCAAATTTGCATTTACAAACATAGAAAAAAATATAAATAGCAAATTTTGAAAGGTTTAAAGAAGTCAGTGTTTTTTTTATAGAGAGAATGTTGAAACGTGTAAAGTGGCCTAATTAAAACTTATTGATATACAATTAAAAATTAAGTAAATGCTTAATCACTTTCAAATTTTTTTCTTATGTGAAATTGAGCATTTTATTCAGTTTCCTGAAGACCAAAACAATGCTTCTCAGATTTCTACAGATCTGTAAAACTCCATGTGTTTTTCTTTGATGCTTATAATTTATCAGATAAAGATGTGTTGACTTAGAAACTGATATCTGACTCCACAATGTTCTACAAAAAATGAGAGCCTCAAGCTTGATGGCAATCTGCCAAGTAAAGTAATATTTAAGTTATAGAATTTAGTGAGGAAAGTGTTTATTTTCAGAACATTTTCTGAAAATATGTGGCTCTCATATAGGTAAGATTACACCTAGGGAGACTTGCTTAAGGGAAATAAAAAATTAAAAACTTGCATTCCACATCAGTTGTGCTCACAGCTAATATTAAACGCAAAATAACATCAAAAAGTCCCCATCTTTTATTACTCCAATATAAAATAAGTACCTGATTGCAAAATTCAGTCAAATGTGAGGCTTCTTTAAAGCACAAAATAGTTTGTTTAAATAATAAGACTATGCACAAAAAAGCAATGATAGAGCTGCCTAAAATAAGAGCAACCCATTTTTTTAGAATTCCTCCTATTAACAGGCTTAGCTATGTTTTCATTTAAACCTCACAAAAGTCATGTATCATCACCATTTTACAAATGAAGAAACTAGGGTTCAATGAGACAGCGCATTGTGTGAGCATTAGCACACAGTTTGATGGAAATCAGAACCCTAAAATGCAGAGGACCAGCTTGTAATCCAGACCACACTGGCTGCTTGACTTTTACAAAGTGACCTTTTTTTTTTTTTGAGCCTCAGTTCTGTACCCCCATCTACAAAATGAGAGCAGTGGCACTACCTTTGTAGAACCATTCTAAAAATTAACTAAAATTTCCATGCTTGCTATATGAGAGTTACTTTGTAAATGACAGTAATTATTATCAGAGCAGCGGAGAGAACATTCAATTCCAGGTCTATCTCCCCCCCAATTTTTTTTTAGTATACCATTTTGCTTTTGCACTTATAAACAAAACAAAATAAATAAACAGAACCCCTGGTCTTATTGCACCACTACAAGGTCACATAGGTGGTGGAGAGATCACTAGGCTTGCCATTGGCAAAAGTGTACTCTTTTCTTAGCTGGTTCCAATAGAATTAAAATAACTATGTATGCTTGGAAACTTAATATCTCTAAAACGCTAGTCCTTGTTCTGTAATAAGAGGCTATAATAGGATTTTCCTTGGCCACCTAACACAGCTATAGTAGGTGTGAAATAAGTGTAAGAAATATTAAAATATAAGGTATATAAAATTACAGTTCATAAAGTAAGGAATTATAATTATATTATAAAATTATTATAATTACATAATTACTTTCATTTATGACAATTATACATTTTCACTTAAATTTGAGACTAAATATGAACTAACCAAATAAGAGAACCAAAACAGAAAGCATTTATCTCATTAAGTGAACTTTTTTAAGTGTACTTAGCTAATGATAACAGTCACATATATTAAGTTCTTACATGTGCAAGCACTGTTCTAAATGCAGTCCTAAATGTTTTATATGTATGTGGTCATTTAATCCTATGCATGTACCCTTCTAAAAACCTGATTATTTAGTTTTCTCTTATAAAATATTAATGAAACTTGGTAAGAGCTGTATATTGTAGCATGCAATGGCTTGTTGCATCTAGGTAGGTAATTTTAGGAACCAGAGTTGGGCCTGATTTATTAGTCATATTGAGGTTACTTTATAAATCGACTTCAAAGGGGCACCTTTCTTTACAGGAGCCAAGATCTTTTTCACTCTCATTCTAGAGTCTGTCAAGATAGATGCTGATAGGTCACAGAAAGGTTTTCCAAACATGTGAAGCAACCATTGGAAAGCTCAGCCAATGTCCCCATTGTCAATTTGTTTTAATGACAACCTTCTGGCTGAATGGCAACGAATCCCGATCACAACTAACTTTATCTTCAGGACAGCAACCACAGGCTTAAAATTTTGAGTCACTTAAAAAATATTAGGTTCTGCACTTTGAAAACTTTTATCAGAGTTAAGGTATTAACACTGGCTATCAAACATGATTTTTATAAGGCAATTTGAAAAAAATTTCATTATAATAGAGGCTAGACGTATTCATTCACACTTATACAAGTTCCCGAAGGTCATATGAGTTATTTTTCCAACTGTGAGAATATGGTCTCTTATAACTGAGTTGCCTGGAAAAAAATCAAGGCCAGGATTTAATCTACTAGAGTCCAAGGATAAGATATGATTTAGTAAATTTTTAATGGAGTAAAAACATGGGAAATCTTTTCTCATTATACCATCTGATGCTGCGCTATATATATTTTTGCCTTAGCAATTTCTTCTATGTCCATTTGGCCCTTCATTCATGTTTTGGATTTCTATCAGGTACAAGATACATACAAAAAGCTAAATGCTGAGAGGTTCAAACAAGAAATTCAATGCCCTGCTTTTTAGAGACCTGGTGGGGCATGGAAACCGTTGGCTATGATATGATTTTGCAGTTCTTCAATTTGAGTTCAATGCTCAGAATTCTAATTGCCTAGGAATCATGGTGTATCAGTATTAAATTGTTTTGTCTAATTAATAGAATACATAACTATTTCTGTTATGGCTCTTAACATTTTCTCATGTCTTTAATGCTCACTGACTTACAGATGTTAGTTCATCTATTAGCTTGCAAGCTCAAGCTGGTTCATTTTTGTAGCTCCTAAAACAATTATCCCAATGTGCACTGGAGATACTAAAAAACACTTTACTCAATGAAAGAATGAAAAAAAGAAAAATGACTGAATTTCAGGTTAAATTTGTAGCTAGTAACATAATACTTATTATTCCTGCTATTTACTTCTTCAAATATCATTTGTTTTGCTCCCACTATTTTTTTTAAAGCTCTTTATTGGAGTATAATTACTTTACACTGTTGTGCCAGTTTCTGCTGTACAACAAAGTGAATCAGCTGTATTTATACATATAGCCCCATATTCCTTCCCTCCCATGCGACTCCTTCCCACCCTCCCTATCCCACCCTTCTAAGTCATCACCCATCATCGAGTTGATCTCCCTGTGTTATGCAGCAGCTTCCCACTAGCTATGCTCCCACTTTTTATTTTAGTGTTATGCCTTTCAATTATACATATATTCTAGGTCCATATTACGTTATTATTGTTGTTTTATACTGTTACTTTTTGTGTCTTTGTGAGATCATTTTCCTTAAGAAGAAATTCTTTAACAATTCTTTTAGTGGTGGTAGAGAATTCGCTAATTTTTGGTATATGAGAAATATGTTTATTTTGCCAGCACTTTTGAAAAGGAATTTTGCTGGGTATCAAGTTCTTGGTTTAAGTTATTTTTTCCCCCAGTACTTTTAAGATGACATTCCATAGTCTTTTGAGAAGATGGTTGTCAAGTTCAAAGATCATTTTTAAGCATATAAATTAACATTTTAATTAATCACATTTTCCTAACATCAGGCTCTAAATATGAAATATTTTTCCTGCTTAAATTTATAATGCAGTTGTTATTAACAAATAATTGATTGAAACACACATAATGGCAAATTTAGAAAAAAATATACTCAATTAAAATTTATTGACAATGCGTCTACTTATGAGATGGATAGAGGGTTATGATACCTAAATAATAGGAGACTTCCTTTAATATTTTCAGTTGCTCTTTTGTTTGGTATTTTCACACCATTAGGCATCACGCAATGCTACGCAGAATGGATAACAGGTATGTCTTTCTTTTGTTCTGTCTTTATTTTTTTTTAATCCAAAGTCTACTCATTTTATTTAAGGCTGATAAGTTTCTAAAAGTAATTTCATGGGAATTCCCTGGCTGTCCAGTGGTTAGGACTCTGCACTTTGACTGCTGAGAGCACTGGTTCAATCTCTAGTCAGGGAACTAAGATCCTTCAAGCAGCGCTGCACAGCCAAACAAAACAAAAACAAAAACAAAAATTAAAAAAGAAAAAAAAACTCAGAAAAATTAAAAGAAAAACACTTTATGCCAAAAAAGCTAATAAAATCTTTGTCAGAATAATTTTTTAGATGGAACAAACATGGTGACTAATACATAAATCTAGTTGACTATGGGGGTAAAATTTATAGATCTAATCATGTAAATTAAAAAGTAGATTTTCTTCCCAAAGGCAATTCATTTATTTTCTCATCCTTTCATAAAATTATAATTAATTTTTCATTCAATTAATAGGCAAAATTTTACCATGGAAATAACAATCCTGTAAAATAGTCATACACCTACCTACTTTCTATCTCATTTTGATTAAGGAAAACCTGGAATTATTTTGTACCACATTTATTATTTGCCAATTTTCATATAATGGGATGCCGTAAATGTTGTTACAAAAATAGGCAGTAGAAATCTCTTGGGGGAGATACTCTGTTTTAGTAATTACTACATTTGTTTAAGAAAGTCATGGAGAAGCAAGCCCAGTGTCGTCCATCTTGGCTCTATTCTCTAAACTTTATTTTCTGATCTTAGAAGCTGAATTGACTTAATAACTATCTGAGGCAAAAATCATTGCACCTCAAACATTTTTTTTCATTTATGTGTAGTAGAGCATTTCTTTTTTTCCAGTTATATTGAGATATAATTGACATACAGGTAACCCTTGCTTTGTGAAAGTCTGTTTTCTGCCATGCTGCTTTTATAAAAGACCTACTTTAGTACTCATTCTCACTAACGGAAAGAAATTCAAAGAGGATTTTCACTTTTATGAAAAAAAGAGCATTTGTTTTACAAGGAGCCATTATAGAGGCAGTGTGCACCCTAAGCAGCAAGAGCAGTACAGCTAAGCTCCTTCCCCTGGAACTACACTTGACATCTCAGCATCTTGGCATCAAGCAGCCACAGCTTTGAACTGTTTGTGAGCACCTGCGATTTGTCTTGACTTATTTTGTGCACCTATTAGCAAAATGTGTGCTAAAGTTGCTTTATGCCATTTTGGCTCATGAAAGGTTTCACAGGAATGCTGTACTTTTGAATAGCAGGGCAAACCTATATAACATCGTATAAGTTTAAACTGTAAAACATGATATTTGATATACTTATATATTGTGAAATGATTACCACAATAGAATTTGTTAATATTTCAATCCCCTCACATAATTTCCATTTCTTTTTTGTGATGATAACATTTAGGAGCTACTCTCTTAGCCACTTTCAAGTATATAATACAGAACTATTAACTATTGTCATCATGCTGTACATTAGATCCCCAGAACTTACTCATCTTTTTTTTTATTATTATTATTTATTGGAGTACAATTGTTTTACAATGTTGCATTAGTTTCTGCTGTACAACAAAGTAAATCAGCTATATATATACATATATCCCAACCCTCTTGAGCCTCCCTCCCACCCCCCTTCCCCCCACCCCACACCTCTAGGTCATCCCAGAGCACCGAGATGAGCTCCCTGTGCTATACAGCAGCTTCCCACTAGCTATCTCTTTTACTACAAGTTTGTGCCCTTTGACCAACATCTCCCAATTTCCAATACCTCCTAGCCCCTGGCAACTGCCATTCTACTCTCTGTTTCTATGAATTCAGTTTTTTTACGTGCCACATATACATGATATCATTCAGTATTTATTTTTTCCCTTATTTCACTTAGCATAATGCCCTCAAAGTCCATCCATGATGACACAGATGGCAGGGTTTCCTTCTTTCTCATATATATCACATCTTTATTCATTCATTTGTAGAAGGAGACACTTGGGTTACTTCCATACCTTGGCTACTATGAATAATGCTTTGATGAACATGTGGTGCAGATCTTAATTTCATTTCCTGTGGATATACACCCATATGTGATATGTGGAATCATATGGTAGCTCTATTTTACTTTTTCAAGGAGCCTCAATACTGTTTTCTTTAGTGTCTGTACCAATCTACATTCCCACTAGCTGTGCACAAGGGTTCCTTTTTCTCTATGTCCACACCAGCATTTATTATCTCTTGTTTTTATGAAAATAGCTATTATAATAGATATGAAACCATATTTCATTGTGGTTTTAACTTGCATTTTCCTAATTAGTGATATTGAGCATCTTTTTATGTACCTGTTGGCTGTTTGTATGCCTTCTATGGAAATATGTCTGTTCAGTTCCTCTGCCCATTTTTAATCAGATTGGTGCTTTGGTTATTTAGCTGTATGAGTTCCTTATACATATATTGAATACTAAACCCTTATCAGATATAGGATTCACAATATTCACAAATATTTTCTCCCATTTTGTTGGGAGAAATGCTCCCAACAAATGTTTCCCGAAATGCTTCTCCCATTTGTTTCTCCCAAATGACTTTCCATTTTGTTGATTGTTTCTCTTGCTGTGCAGAAGCCTTTTCTTTTGAAGTATTAAAGTCTTGTGCAGCTGTCTTCAAATGTGAAGTAGCAGTCATCTCCTCCAATTGCTACTGACTTAACTTCTGGAGAGAAAACTTCCTTCAGCTCTGCTAGGGATTCTGAGGCTTTCTCAGACCTTCTATGGATAAGCCTGCTCCTCACTTCTTGCTTCCTCTTGCAGCAGTATTTTGAGATCGGTGCCTTCTCTCCATCCTGCAACACCCCAGGCCATGTGCCCACAACCTCCCCTTTGCTCTTCCAAGGCCAGAGTCAAAGCTGAAGTTTGTGGTCTCTCTCTGGTCCACAGATTCTGCCAGCTTTTTGAATGTGTTTCCTAGTCCTCTACCAAAGTTTGCTCTCATCGCCATCGGGAGTGTGAATAGGGAGCCGCCACACGGTGTGCACAGGGTGGGTATGGGTGAGGTGCACAGAGCTCTGGGAGTGTCTGTGTGCCATTTGGGGGGATCCACAGGTGAGGCATCCCCAGGGCTCACAGCTGAGCTTCTTGATGGAATCCTTGACTAGTTAATACAATCTGCATCCCTTTAAATGCCTTCTGAGAGTCCTATCTTCATTTCTCCAGCCTCTTCCTGACCCCCAGTCACACAGCTCACAACTCAGTACTCTGGATGGGGTGAGAGAGAGATGGGCCTCTTTGGCAGCTTCCTGCACAGATGGGGAAGTGGGCGCTTACTGTCCCTGCAAGAAAGATTACAGGCCCAGACGGTCTCCCTTGGTGCTGTGGTGTGCTGCCTTGAGGGAGGGAGGATGCGGGTAAAGTACGTGTGTTCCTCTACCCTCCCCAATGTGTCCAGATTCATAATTTTTTTTTGCTCCAGTGATGTGCTAAAACTCTGGAC
The DNA here is from genome assembly GCF_030028045.1 of Hippopotamus amphibius kiboko. Classification (NCBI taxonomy): domain Eukaryota; kingdom Metazoa; phylum Chordata; class Mammalia; order Artiodactyla; family Hippopotamidae; genus Hippopotamus; species Hippopotamus amphibius. The sequence goes on from NC_080196.1 coordinate 100,528,449, forward strand.
TCCCACAAAGGCTCTCTCATCCACAGGTGTCTTCCTGAGGCAGTGTGCTCCAGGGGCTCCCAGACTGCAGCCTGGAGGGGCTGGAGCTGGTCTGAAGCTACTCAAGGTTCCACAGCTGTGCCCAAGGTCTGCATGCCTCTTACCCAACACATGGGTGGACACCGGGTCCCTCAGTGTATAGTGCCAAATCCCACAGCTCCCAGAAAGTCCCTTTTGTCCATAGATAGATGCCAGATTGCTGTTGAGGGGGTGAGTGAGAGACATCTTAATTGGTCATGTTGCTGATGTCACTGTATGAAAGCTCATTCATTTTTCAAAAAACACTGTTAGCTCATACAAATATAGACAAAAGAATGGGTTGTATACAAGTGGAGATGCATGTCATAGAGGGTGTAGTGAGTGCTCAGGCAGGGTCTGATGAAGGGGTGATTCCCCATGATCTTGGGTCTTCAGCTTTACAAGTTCAGGAACAAAAACAACCAATGAATGAGGCATTCTGCTGGGTGATTGGGTAATTTATTTCATTTAATTCCACCTAGCAAATCTGTAAGGGAGGTGTTATCTCAGTTAGCACAGATTAAGAATCTGAGATTCTTATATCTTGCCCACTGGCCAAGGTTATGCAACTAAAGAAGTGGAAGATTTGGGATACAAACTTGGGCTCATCTGACACTAAAGCCACTTTTTTGTTTTTTGAAAAGCTGTATGTATGTACTTGTCTGGGGTAGAATGAACTCCAGGGGACTGATGTCTTTTTCCTATCAAGAGGGAAAATAAAAGAAAAAAAGGAGGAAAGTCAAGCAAGTCAGCACCGTGCTGAGTAGCTGTGGCTTCCTCTTCAATTTGAGTTCTGCACCCAGTAGTCATTTAGTTTATCTGTACAGCACAGTCTCTTCTCTGCCCTGGGCAACTAACATTGGGACTTCATATCAGACTCTTCAGGCTCTTAATATATGGCCTGTATCTGGAGTTTCTAATTCTATGCACACGCATCAGCCATTTATTCCAACTAGAGTTTTAAACCATATCAAAACAAGGTTCACTTTTTTACTTATTAATTTTTGAAATCTGAGGGAACTTATTTAAACTTTGTCTCTACTTTCTCTTGTAGAACTTCACAAATGCCATCAGAGAAGCTTCCACGGACACAAACAAGATCAGAATTACTTCTACAAAATGGGCAAAAACTTAATTTGCTGCAATTTCTTTGCAATTTCAAGGAAATTTTCTAATTTAAACGGTAAGAATAATTGGGGTGCAGAGATGCAGAGAATTACAGCCTACAACATCTTGGCAACTTTTGACAAGCATTTTTTTTTCCATCTAGGATAGGATCTTAGCTTCTAAAGTGTAGAAATAGAGTTTTTGAAAAGCATTGTGATGTCCAACATAGATAGGACACTTAGTTGAAAGATTCTGTGCCATTTCATAGTACACCTGAATCCCCAAAGGGTATAAAGGATATGGCTATCAAAATTATGAACACAGGCACATTATGAACCCAGCAGTGGGAACAGAACGAAAGACTAACAGTTGAAGCATCCTGAAGAAATGACAAAGATGCATCTTAAAATTAATGGTCACCTACTCTTGTTCTGCCTTTTTTGACTAAGCCAAACCTTTATTGCTTAAAGCAATGTGTGTTGCTGGTTCCTCACTTCTTTAAATAGCACTTGCAGTGAGTGATAATATAACAACACAGGGCACAGTGTGAACAGCCAACAAGAGAATCATTTAAACAAATGGATTTGTAAAACATGATTGTTTTAAGCCTGTCCGTGTCAGGACTGCAATTTGAATTAAACATAAGGTGACTTCTTTCACTGAATCAATAAGTGCAAATAACATTGCTCGCAACCATGTTTTATTTCACAGACAAAAATGGTTCTTAACAGCTTTCTGAAGGCTATGCTTCAGCCACCTGCTGTTTAAATTGTTTGCTATTTCTTGCAAAATTTGTTCTTTTGCAACATTAAAACAGGCAGACTTGCAGTCAACTCACTTGGGGTTAGAGTCCAGGGATCTTTGAAAGGCACTTTTCTTAATGAACACCATAACTTCCTACATCCTTCCTTCTGGCAAATCAGAACACTAAGAAGAGCAGAGGTGTTTGCCTGAATAGTTTGCCTAAAATTCTTACTAGTATCAGTAGACGTGCAATCAGAGGCAATTTCTACCACTTTTGCAAAGTTCAGGACTTCTAAGAAGAGGGTTTTATTGATGACATAGATTCCATAGTAATCCAGGTTAGTGAGAAATTCAGGAAATAGATGACATCTACTCGGTCCTTGTCTACTGTTTCTATTTCATGAAATAAAATAGGGGCCATTATAACATTCTTTATTCATGTAGTTATTGGATGTCTTGAAAAGGGAAATAGTGGCATTGGGTGCAAAAAGGCCCACAGCTGCCTTCAGCTTGTAATGTTGAATAATTCTTGAAGCATAATCTAGAGAAGGCAAGATGAACTAATTAAAAGGTACTTATCTTTCTTTGGGGTGGCCAAATTCATAGAACTAAGTATTACTGATTTTCTTATCTTATTGTAATCTTCCATTCTTCTTAAAACTCCAAAATGAATATCTGAGAGAATGAAGTCTGCACTTTTATAAAAATGCCTAACTATCTTTATTCTCTGTCTCCAAAACATCTCCCCTCCCCCACCCACACACATTCACACAATAGAACTCAATTTAAATGCGTGCATGATTTTTTTTTTTAAAGGAGTTACTTTAATTAGTGCTAGAAACTTTGGAAGGTACCAGCCACAAGGTGTAAAATTTAAGAATAAACACTACATGAGCTTTAAGAAGTCCTCCATGTTCAGAGAAAAGAGGAAAAGACCATTTTTAGCTCTTCTTCCTTTGAAGGACGTGCACTGACACTGGAAATAAGAACAGAAGATTTAAACAGAGCTCTTAATTTGAAAGACCAAGTGCTGAAGTGAAGAAAGAATGTGGGGGTGGGATGGGAAATTATTTTGTCACAACAGCAGTCAGTAGCCACACCAATCTTGGGAATCATAAGGCTGCCATGTGACATGCCTTATCCCTCATGCTACAGAGATAGTTGCTAACATGCAAGACAAGACCTAGAAGACTCACCATGTAACTTAATTTCAGGCTGGACCAAAATAGAAACTTGAGCCTTGTATACAACCTTCACAAAAACAGTAGAGAAACGACCATGCAGAGGTGAATTACCCCCCAGGGATGATCCATGGTCCCAGCTCCTCCCAAATCCTAAGTCTGGTGATTTACTCATGCTCCAGTTTAAAATTTGAAAGAAAATTATAGTAACATCTAGATGATTTTTCAAGGGACCTAAGGAGAATGATAATAATTCATTTGACTTTATTCATTACTTTATTATCAAATATTTTCTTATTTATTATCTATTTCACTAAAAACATCAGCTTCAAGAGGGAAGCTTATTAATGTCCTGTGTAACACTGACCATGCTTAGCACATAAATGAGGCTCAATTATTACTTATTCTACAAACACATTTCAGTTATAGTATGGAAATAATATTTACTTATGTATAATATACCACAGGTGGATCAGAAGATTGAAAATGAAGCCGTTATAATATAGGTTACAGATCAAAATTGAATAGCTTGCTAGGCTGAAGGCAGTTTAGGTTGCTGGCTAACGTACTCACTTTCCGTTTAATTTGAAAGGAGATAGTTTAGCTATCTATTGGCATACTTGATATGGTAATGGCCACACTGTCAAACATCAGATCCAAACCTGGTTCTATCAACAAAAAGGTACCGCCTTTGGAAACAAATCTTTACTTCCTACAGTTTCTGTTTCTTTGTCAAAATATTCCAATGAAATATAATCATCTTACTTTACTTGCTATGCAACATAAACCAACTTTCCAAAATAACTTTGGGAAACCCATAAAACCGAGCTTCCTATTAGAGATACTTGATTTATATTTAATATATTAAAGGTCTTGAGAAACCCAGAATAAGGTAATCTTAAATTTTTGTTACCCTCAATTATTCAAAGTTATTTTAATATTTAAACCTTTTACTTTTCTTTATAAAACTTCCAGGGCACCAGACAATACTTTTCGGTAATCCTGGACTAGGTAGGCTTTTGAGTCTTTCAAAGAATTTTCACATACGATATGATAAAAATATACTACAGGCAGGTCAGAACCATTTGAAAATTTTGACAAAATCAGGTGGTATATATGTTAATAAATAATGTACAGAACTAACTAGTATACTTAATAACAAAGATATTTGCCTTGGTATGAATGTCACAGAAATAGTTTCTAAATATGAAAATATATTATCCCACAAGGAAAACTGCCAATAAATTCCATAAAGGGAAGTAAAACAGCCCCAAACTGATGATTAAAAAGAAACAAGCCTATAAATTAGTGACAAAAATTTGAAGATGAAAACTCTTTGACCTGAAATTTTGGGAAACAATTTCTTTTTAAAAACTCTTGACTCAAAAAAGAAACCAAAATAAAAATTACGCAATATATGAAATGGCTAAAGTTGTGCACAGAAGAGAATCCAGAGCCTTAAACTAAGTAAAAAGACATGTTAATTAAAAAGAAAAAAGGAAATACATATTCTACACAAAAAAGTTTGTAAAAGAATAAGCAAAACAAATCAAAAGAAAGTGGCTGGAGTGACCTAAAATATATATAAGCAGAAATTAATAAATAAAAAGTAATAACTTTAATGAATATATTCAGAATATTGCTGTTTGGAAAAAAATCAATAAACAATTTTAAAATCCAGAAAAAAAGCACAAAATTACAAAGTTAGAATTGGTAATGAGCATGGACCATAGATAAAGAAGAGATTAAGATAATCATTAGAAACTGTGTCAACCCAATGGAAACATATTTATTTTAAAGCCTGAGTAAAGTGGGTGATTGTCTAGGAAAATATAGGATATTAGAAAAAGGGTGAGAATGATCATATTAAAATAATGAATGTCTTCTGTTAAATATTCTAAGTTTATAGGCATATTTTAGATTTCCCAATATAATTTGGGTGATTTTCAAAGTTTTACAAATTTAGAAAATAAGTGAGAAAATAAACTACAAACTCAATAATGCTTGCTCAGTTGGTAAACTAGTACAGAACACAGTCACTCTGAAATGCATTTTCAAGCCATGATTTAACTACTCTTGGCCAATTGTGTTGAGGCTACTAAGGCAAGCAAGGTGACAAAGATTGCGATTCACTGAAGGCTCAGAGGATGGTTTGCATTTTTTATCAACAAAGTATCTTATAATTAAGATACGTACATTTTTTAGACATAATGCTATTGCATACTTACTAGACTACAGGATAGTATAAACATAACTTTCATATGCACTGGGAAACCACAAAGTTTGTGTGACTTTATTGTGGTGGTCTGGAACCGAACCTGCAATATCACTAAGGTATGCCTGTATATGTGTGTCTTAGTCACTGTCCCTTGAAGTCTGTGAGTGTCTTATTTTACTCTGTTTTCTAACGGCCTGCTACAAAGTTTGGCTCATTGTAAGGATTCAATTCATTCATTCATTCATTCTTTCATTTAACAAACACATTTTGAGTTTTGACCTTGGTTAATAAAAGAACTGTTAGCATGACCCTTAAGCCATTTATTTCTGTGCAGCATCCAAAGCTTTGTGATCAGCCAGTTCTCTTTTGCAGTTCTTCCTACGCCAAAGTGAGGAGAGCGCAGAGCCATTTGGGGAAGGATACCCATTGGAATTCCAAGAAATTAGGAGAATGCCACATCTAGAGTGAAGTGTTGGCCACGTTACAGAAAGGGGTTAGTGACAAAGTTGAACACAAGACTAGGGAGAGGGTTCGGTTCCAGTGCATTGATAAAATCTCCTCCAAGAAATGGCCAGTGGGTCTGGAGGTAATAGGATGGCTTCAGAAGGAATCTCCTCAAGATTGGAGGTATTTGTTTGCTTAGCATAAGGTTTATCTTTCTGCGAAATAACTAGAATCTTTTTTAAAAATAAAACTCCCTTATCAAAGCTCACTCAGTCCATTTGGATGAAGGATGTTCCTAAGAGTCTAACTGACTTTCTCAGGACAGGAGTCACCAAGGGAGTGACCAGTGCAATGGCAATGTAATTCTCTCAACCCTTTAGACACCATTTTCTATAGTACAAAGATTGAGACCCATTTGAGGAAATGTACTACCTAGCTTGTGCAGAGATTCAATAAGTTTCTCCAAGTCTGCAGCCTAGATTATGAAGAATATCACTGCTGCATCGAACTCCCTTATGCAGTTGGTCCAATGTCCTTCCTAATTGGGGACCCTCTAAAAGAAAGAGAGTTCTGTGTGATTCCTTAGGAAAAGAAAAAGAGCTACAAAAAAATGTTCTTTCCAAAGTTCTACTTTAAGCTAGAGCTGTGCCCAAAGACTCACTATTATTCTAAGTGAACGGAGCACAGGGAAGCCATCAATCTTCAGAGTGCAAAGCTATTTGAGCTACCCAGGAGGCTGATGCCTACTTCTGAACACAATGGCATTTCCACTAAGATCTAGTCAACGCTCCCGTACTGTTCCTTTCATCTTCCTTTTATTCTTCAATTCCTGCCATCCTTGAATTCCCTCATGCAAAAAAAATTTTTTTAATATATAGTACTTTCATTATTTTATTCAACTCATCCTAAAATAGTTCCTGAGATAGGAAATTAATTTTTAAAAGAAGTAGAAAATAATGCAAATATAGAAATACATTATAGCTGAAACGGTCACAGTTCTGGCATGAAAAAAGATCTCACTAAATGTTTATTGAATGAATGAATATTAATTTGTTTTGAAATCAGCTGAGCCCTTCATACAGCCTTTAAAAAGTAAACAAAAATAAATTTCTCTAAACTTGCCTGATATTTAAATGTTATATCTGTTTGTTTACATGAGAAAAAAGAAGATAATGAGTGTGACATTTATTATCTCCAAATAAGCTAGATTTGTAGGGCACGTTGCCCGGAAACCGCTCTATTTCATCTTGAAAATTAATCGCAAGGTAGCTGCCACCAGGAGGCACCACTGAGGGTAGCCTAAAAACCTAGCTTTCCGAGCCTTTCTCCATATAAGTTTAACAGAGAGAGACATGAAAATATACTATCCATTTGTAGGATTTGATTTTTTTTCTCTAGAAAATAACCATCTCTAATTACCAAAATGTCAAAATAAATGTATCCAAAACTTCAATATCTACGTTTACATCTTACATTAAGAAAATACCATTTGAAGCAAGACGATAAGAAAAACTAACATCAAAGTTGAAAGAGCTGTCAATGTTAAATTTGTGTTAGAACTGTCTAGGGCCCATTATAAACCAAGATCGTGCGGGCTCCCAGGAGCTCCTTCCTTCCTCGTGTCTAAATTTTCCTTTCCACTTAGCCCTGCCCACACCTACACTGCACACTGGTTCCTGGCTCTATTTTTAGGACTGTTCCCAGGGTACGTGATGTGTGTAGAGGTTTATCAGCTCAGCCTGCTCCGAATTTCTGTAAATCCAGAATTCTTGTTCGCCCAACCAGGCACCAGGGAGGCTCCCGCTTGGCAGCTCCCAGGCAGCTCATTGTAATGAGCCGTCATTACAATTCAGGCTTCCTCTACTGCAGGGCTCCAATTAGTCCCAGCGCTGGTGAAGGTGCTGGGGAGTCACCTTGACACCTGGAGAATCAAATCTCCTCTCTATGTTGTTTCACCGGGCAAAAACTAACCAAGGGATCTGTAAAGACCACAACACCCCATGGCTTTCCTTTTCCTGGGGCTTCCTCTTCTCTAGGGCTTCATAGACTGGATAGAGCCAGCATTCCTCTCATTTGCAATTAATTATTAACCTCTCACCTCTCTATTAACCTCTCCTGCCTGCCTGATCAGTGCTGTAACTTGGTTATTCACCATTCAGGCAACATCAAAGGATCATTGCTTTTTACTCTAGAACTTTTAGACATTTAAATGTTCATACCTTTTTAACATTTAACATTTTAAATGTGAAAATATAATTTTACACAATGGTTTTCTCACTGTGAGGGAGAGCTTCATTGGACAGACAAGCATAAGAGCTCATACCCAAAGAACATGCATCTATAACACCAAGCACTTGAAACTCAGCGACACTCATTTATTTGCCTTGCAGCTCAAATCGTGTTTTACCCCAAACTTGCCTTGCAGCAAGTTAAGTCTGGTCTCCTATGATTCTAGTTCTGTGTCTTTTCTATTACACAAGTTTAACCTCTCCATTGTTTATTAGGTTTTTCTTGAAGAAAAATAAGTGCTTAAGCTACCTAGTACAGAATAAACCTGTTTCACAATTGCCTCCGTCTTCCAGGCTGGCAAAGTATATAAGCAAGTGCAAGAGGGAAGAACATTTGCTGGTAAGTTCTAAGAGATGGAGGTTCTAGTCCTGATTTCATGTGCCCTCACATTTGGTGTTTGGCCATTTATTTGATAATCTTGGCCTCATCTTCCTGATGGAGTGTTAGACCAGGTTATGTCGACGGAGAATCTCAATTATAACATCCTATGATACTCTACTATTTGGCATCTACTTTTATAAGGAAAGCAAACTATTTGTTAAGCTATGTTAACTTTTTTCCACCACTATTTAATCTAGTGTGAGTAGAGTGAGAGCTTATTCTATGCCTTTACACCAAAGAGTTTGACTTTTTCATGGCCCACTAAGAAAATGTAATAAGTAATATGCATTCGATAAATATACGTTGATAAAAGGGAGGAAGGAGTAAAGAAAGAGAGGAATGGAAAAAAGTAAGCAAACAAGCAGTTTTTCTCTCCAAAACTGAGAACATCTCTTATTCACCTAAATTATAAGGGGCAGACTAAATCATGATTTGTCCCCAGAAACTAACACCCTTTACAATTTGTTTTCATTGGCACAGAAAAGCCCCCACCCTTCATCCTGGTATTTCTTTTCTCTCTTTAAATTATGGGAGTCATGTTTTCCTTCCAATACTGGTTCTCCTCTGTGCTCTTAAGCCCTGCAGTTATTCAGTATAATTGACTGCGTGACAATTTGAGATAGAAGTAATGTTAGGTCAGCAATCTAAGTCACATATCAAACTAAGAAGGTATTATGGGACAAATCACATCTTAATCAGTCGGAGCTTAGATAAATGCAGGAATATTGATAGCATTTATGGTTTGTATAACAGCCTGTGGTGTGACAGAGCAATAGCACTTTGAAATACAGTCAGCGGATGTTAATTAACGGTAAATCATAATGGAACTCCTGTGGTATTACATGATGTCCATGAGAATTCTCTAATAATTTATAATGCTTGATGTGATTCCACAGCATGTGACAAGAAGTGTGGTTATTTGTGGCTCTGCTTGATCTGCAGCATAAAATTTACTTTGGCGGCAACGAGATGCGTTGCTAACCCACATCCCATCCAGGGGTATTCCTTCTGCAGGGGCATTTCAGCTCTTCCAGAATCAAGATGCAGCATCAACTGCTCCACTGGAACACCATTGTACAGTGACTAAACATTATCTCACAGGAAATACATAAATACATTTTTTTTCCAGGAAATAATAAGTGGAAAGTAGTTTCTTAATTACTAGTTCATAGCTGCCTGGTCTCAGATGCCATGATTTTGAGTCTCTAATACTCTAATCTTAGACTAATTGCATCCTTGACATCTAATTGTTCTGTTCCAACCCTGACAGCCACACTGTTCTTTCAGATGCTTCCTGGGGAGGTGTGAGAGGGAAGGGGAAAGAAGAGGCTTATAACAGCAGACTGAAAAATGTAAGGATACTTAGCCCCACTCCCAAAATTTCTCAAAGCCTTTAAATTTCAAGAGTAGAAGAAGCATGCCACACTTTAATGATATGTTTCCTCCACATTATTAAGCGTTCCCACCAGTGTTATGTTAGGTGACTGACAAATGAGTCAAAAATGCTAGAAAATGCTCATTGGATTCAACTGGCCTTTTTTTTCCGCCTAATTTATACCCAGAAATCAACTCTCGTTAATCCACTTGTAAATCTCAGTTGCAAAAATATGAGAAGCAAATGAACAGTCTTCAAGTAAATGATGCATATTTTTTCCAGAACCATCTTCCATTTCCCTGCCCATTAGCCATACATTGACATTGGAGCTAAAGAGTAGAGGGGCAGAGAATTTCAGCTGGAGTGAAGGACTTCATTTGCCTCTTTCTATGTAAAACCAACAGACCCTTAGCCCGTGGGGAAAAAAATACAAATTTCTTCCTTTTGAAAATATCACAGAAGCAGCTGCTCCTCAGCTATTTTGAGTGGATTTTCTGAGAACAGCTTGTAGCTGCAATATTGTATATGGTGGATGGTTGGCAAGAGCCTGGTTGTGGGAGGGGAATAAGGAAAACTGAAAACCAGTGAAAGCTCTGGTGAGTGACAAATGGGGGTCGAGGATGCAGAAAAAGGCCATGCCCCATGATGGAAAGAAATGGATGGGAAGGTAAAATCACCACATGGCAGAAGTGATAGCCTTTTTAATTTATCTAAATTGAGCTTAATACTTCCAATCTGTTAACACATTTTTAAGTGAGAAGAGACAGAGATTAGTGTTAAAGACAACAGAAAGAATCAAAAAGAATAAAGGAAGAGAAATGAACTCAAATGTAAATGAAATTGCAGGCTGCAGAAAGGCAACAGGTAACAGCCAGCTCACAGGCACTGGCTTTGACAGCTCAACAGAGGAGGAGCATGCATATTTGTCCTACACTGTCTTGCACATTATACCTCTGGCTAGAGGCGAAAGAGCTTTTAGGTCCCTGCTTTGAGTCATAGTTACCAATCCCTGTGTACAAAAGGGAAGCATGGTTAACCTGTGGATCCTGAGATAGTAGCTATCGCATCAGAAGAGCGTAGGTATCTGAAGTCAAGCTGAAATTACAGTCTCTCAGGACCCTTCTTCTTGGTAATCAGAGAGGTTCAAAGCAGCAGTTACTTTTCGACCTTCAGTTGCTAGAAAATATGCTCATGACAAACTTAAGTGTTTTTCCGCAAATTCTCTGTTTTTATTCAAACGCCCACTCTCCAGATTGTAGGTATTTATCATCTCAGGATCTCCAGTCTAGGTCTGACCTGGATCCTCCCATAAAGAGGTCTTTGTGTTTATAATAGTTTCACCTTTTGTTTCAAAAATTTAGAAATAAACAACTGTTCTGCCTGATTTACACAGAGTCTCTATTTTTAATTTTTGTTGCTGATTAACTCCTCTTCTCTACCCTAAACTGTAGCTTTGACCACATGCAGTATTTAATTTTTTAAAAAATCGCAGATTGATGAGTCATACAAGGCAAATAGAAAAGTCCAGCTTTTGAACATTTTGAAACAGCTCCATAAAATATAGCCCAAAATAATGCATTTACTAGCACTAGAGAAATCGTTCTTAGTGACTCTGTTGCGACCTTTAGTGCTCTGGAAATCTGAAAGGCTGTTTTGGTTACCACAATGATTGGAGTCACTCCTGGATTTGAATGTGTAAGGGTCAGGGATACTAAATGTCCTGAAGTGCACTTACAGTCCTGCACAGTTGAAGATCGCCCTGTATTCTGCAAAACTTTTATTAGATATATAACAGGACACTCTTAAGATGAAATACCTATTTATAAATTCTCAAGTCTACAGCATAACTCTTTTAAGTATAAATGTCAGATACTCTTTGCATGGGTTTAATATACATTGGCTATTCTAAGAATGCAACTGTGTGTAGAGAAAAGACTGTACTTTCTTTGGACCTTTAATGGGAGTTGGTAACCATTTTGTAAAACCACAGCCTCCATGGAAATGCCTTTCGTGAAATCTGAGCTGCAACACAGCTCACCCATAGCAGACTGCATGTCTACAGCAGCCACATTCATAGTGACTCTACATGTAGGTCTGAACACCTGATCATGTCATTAGCTCTCCCAGCGTAGTTGTGACCAAGCAACTGCACCTTGGAAATACATATTTCCTTTTTCTAGATGGAATCTGACTAATTATACAATGGTGAGTCAAAAATTATCCACACTCTGGCTGCAGAATTTATTTTAATTAACTTTTAGAAAAGACAAATACATCATTTTTCAACATAATCTCCTTGCTTTTCAATACACTTTGTCCATCTGTCAACAAGCTTTCATATTCCCTCATTAAAAAATGCTTTAGGCTGAGCTGCGAGCCACAAATGCACTGCTGTCTTCACTTCATCAGAAGTGAATCTTCGTCCTTCGTAGGGCTGCTTTCAGGGGACCAAACAGATGAAAGTCCAATGGAGCAAAATCAGGACTATAGGGAGGATGCTTTAACACCTCAGAAGGAAGTTTCTGCAGAGTGTCGACAGTGTGGGCAGAAGTGTGTGGACGTGCATCGTCATGCAAGATCACAACGCCCTTGGATAGCAGTCCACTGCGTTTAATCTGAAGTTCAGGCTTCAGTACAAACTTTTTGAAACCTAAGTCTGTCATGGATTATTTCATAGGCAGAGCCATGGCTGGTTTACAAATGATTTGCCACATAATCCACTGTCACACGTCTATTTGACAGAATCATTTCATGTGTACCCTCAATGTTGTCATCAGCCGTGGACGTGATCGGGTGTCTGGCTCCTTCTTGATGGCTAACACTTGTGCAACCCTCCTTGACCTTCTCTATCCATTCATACACACTTCCTTGTGACAAAACACTTTATCCATACTGCACACCATGTCTTCAATAAATAAAGGCACCAGGTACACCCTCAGACTACAGAATACGAATCCTTGCACACGCTGCTCTTCTTTCATGCAAATCGCAAGTGGGGCATCCATTTTTGCTCTCACCACAGTTACAAATAAACTGATGTAACACATTGACAGCTGCACAGCAGTGACTGGGGAGATGGTAGCCTTGAATGGAAAGTGCAGATAAGACAGTGAGGCCAACAGAAGTTTTAATGTTTAACTGGAGTGCGAATAATTTTCGACTCACCCTCATAGATGTATCCCTTATTGAGCGAGGTTTTTCTCTTTATCAGGTAATCACCACAAGACAGAAAGCCTACTTCTTGCACTTCCATGAGTGGAGCATTCTCATGCAACTTGGATCAGAACCCTTAACTTGATCTGATACCTACCATGTTCTTTGCCACTCTGACTCTTGTAATCAGATTCTGTCACTTTTCTCCTGTGTCTTACTTCTCCCTCCTCAAGTTCTGACTGATAATTTTTCTGGAACTTAAAAATTTAAGTCTTTTTATGTCTACTAGTTAAACTTGATACTTTCCTCTTCCTCCTAAAGAGTTCCCTTCCCAGTCTGTGTATAATTCTTGATCTTAGATGATAAAATTATCCAAATCAAAATAAAATGTTCTCTTTTTTTCTTCAATAGGGTGGATATATTGACACAAAGGCTCAAAGGTTAGTCCTTATAGCAAATAGGTTCCTATAGTAGAAATGCATGCATCAGACATCATAGCCATTAAAACCAGCCAACTACCTTCCCTTTTTCTGACTGACTTGGTTCTAAGTCACCTGTTATATTTGGGTTTCCATATAGAAATTCCTACAGAGGTGAAACTGAAGTGATCAATTGACACATGTTTTTTATACTCTTTGCGCTTATATTAATCATTACAAATCAATAAGTTGACATTATTTCTACACATATCTTGTGTGAGTTTAGTTGCCCTATTCCATTCCCTGGGCCCAACTAATTTTGGGTATGCTAGAAAAGTAAAATTCATGGAAAAGCAAAATCAAGAACCAGATTATATATCAAGTACTCACCTTCAACACTATGTGAAAAATTAACTTTCAAAGGAAGAACATCAAACTACATAAAGACAATATGCTGAAATGGAGGAAATTTGAAACGCAAACTTTAGCGTAAGAAATACATGAAATTTAATCCATGCTTAGACATTTATTACTGTTTGACATTGAAGAAATATTATTGAGATAGTTCCTAAGACTTATTTTAAATGCTTAGCACACATGAACATGCCCACACACACATTAACCTGGTATTTGCTATTTTAAATTTTTAGATGGCATATGCATCCTGCTGTTTGAGCTAATAAGAATGGGCTCTATTATAAAGGAAATGATTCTGGTCCTTCAAACTAAGGAATGTCTAAGTAAAGGATATGTAAGTAGGGCTTATTCTTTGGATATTATTCCACCAGCTTCCATGCTGTCCTGTGACGTCAACCACTATTATGATGGAGAAAATCAATCCTAGAATGGTTTCCTTTTGCTTGAAGTAAAATCACTAGCTGGTTTCATTGCCACTCTGCTCTTCTTGCTTTCTAGCAATTAGAATAGTAGTTGTATGACATGCTGGGACTTAGCCACGAATACAGTGCCCACAAAACATTTTTGAGTAGCAGCCACTATACTCCCCCAGTTTAGCACAAACTGTGAAAGTGACCGGTGTGGAAACATCTAGTACTACAGGGAATAGTGGTTTATATTTTAGCTGACTGCCAGTACACCAGATTTTTGTATGCTTTTACACAGGCCTGGTGCTGGACCATGGATGTTCATGTCAAGAAGAGAATGCCAGGTGAGACTTAGAACCTATCAAGCCCCCAGAGCCAGGATAAATCTCGGCTTGAAACATATGCTACAGTTTTAGTTAAAAATAATAACGCTTTCTTCTTGTTTAAGCAATAGAGGATTGGAATTGTTGCTTTTACTTTTGGAAAATTCATAGATCTTGGCATGGACAGAATTGATCAAACACTGTCAACACTTTTGGGGCTGCAATTCTTACAAGAATCCCTCTAAGACCCACCAATTAAAACAGATATAATAATTATCTAACTGAATAGTAGCCATAAAGTATATAAAGGAATTTGTATATAATAGGAATTTAAGACATGCTAGTTTTTAAACTCATTATTATAAATGAGAGCTGGCCAGGGCTCTTGAGCGTAGTAGGGGAAAAACTATGACTCATCCAACAGGCACATGCTTGTGAATAACACTCGTTTCTTGTCACATTTTCATTGCAGGGACTTTTTAAAGGCGATTCACAGAAGATGAATAATAAGTTTCTATTAAATTTTAATGACTTTCTACCTTCCGAAATGTAAGGATCCAGCCCAATCTGCCAGATTTTAAGAAAACTTCCAAAGAATTAAGAATAAATGAGTTCCTATATCTAAACTGGGGTAGAATAAATGGAGTTCATAGATATTCTGTGGTAGCACTATTGGTATGCGATTGAATTAGTATATACACTTGGGCCATAGTTTAACAGGTTGGAGACACTGTGAGGATGTAGGGGGGGATTATGTACTTTGAAATATGTGGTGTTAACAGCTGTGTGGCGTAGGAGGCAGTCACAAAAGCATTTCATGATTTTCAGCATGTGAAGAGAAGAAACAACAACAAAATTCTAGTGAGCAATTCCTGCATATGTGTATACTGAATCCATGCAAAGAAATAGATTTTGGTTGCTTTACTGCAATTATTTTAGGCTATGCTGTTATTAGAAATGGGGGGGGGGGAATTCTGTAGTGGAAAATCCCTGAGGAAACAGCACGACACTCTACCCCAAACTGTAGTATGATTCCCATCAATCTGTGAAAGCTTTATGTTGTGCTATATTTAAAGGTAAAGAACCTTAAAAGAAAAAATATAATGCCCTTGAAGGAAGGATTTTATGATACGACATTGTCTTTTGGTGAGAAACAAAATACAAGAGAACTCATCTCACAGTGTACACGCTGCTTATTTTTTTTAAAAAAAGTTAAAAAAGAAAACAGAAATAAGCTAGATTCTTTATCCTCCATATCGACTCATAAAGGGAATTTTTATTTGCAGCGATGTTGAAAATCTGACAGCCTGACATGCATAATGAAGGACAGCCCATAATTCAAAGGGATACAATAGATTAATGCTGAGAGAATGGGAAGGAAATCACATATTTAGTTATTCAGAAGAAAATACGTCAGAATAAGAGCCATCCAAGTGGACAAATATGAGAAAACCTCTGAGACACAAAGATAAGGAATCAAGTAAGGAAATGCATTTGGAGCTGCATAGTTATTTGGAATTATAAATGTATCAAATAATTATGAGAAGTCTAAAAAGTGAAAATTATTTGAACCGTGCCTTCAGAAATATCACGTGAAATAACTGTTATGTGCTAATATGAAATAAGCTAATCACTTGTTACAATTTTTTGTTTTAATAGACTTTAATTTTTAGAGCAGTTTTAGGTTCACAGCAAAGTTGAGTAGAAGGTACAGAAATCTCCCGTACACCCCCGCACACACATATCCCCCTCCAGTGTCAACAAGTTTTGAAATGTGTGTAGGGGGAGAGGTGGAAGGAGCATTATTGAGAGGAAAATAATGAATGTTCAAAAAACTTGGAAATAAGTGGAACCCATGAATAGATAGGATTAGTCATCTGTAGGAAATAACTCGAGAGTTTTTGAAGACGTGTCATAGAGAAGTCTATAAAAATACAAAATCAAACAGGATAATAAAAGCATAATGTGATCACAACTAAGGAACAGAGAAAAATTTCCCTTCACTTTTTTTTTTATGCAGTTTTTCCTCGCACAAAGTATAGAATAGGCACTTCAGGTAATTTAGAAACCGAGGGTGTCACGTAACAACGATAAATCAATCTGCTTCTGATACAGACGGGGAGAGGAGGCCCAAGCTGGGGGACTCAAGCATTTGGTGAGTGAACACAGCTATCAAAACCATTATGTCCTCCAACTTCTCCCTTTGGCTCCAGGTTTGGCGTATACACTTCTGGCTATAAGGGACTTCTGGTATAGACTGGGAGAAAATAAACTGACCATTCCACACAAATTTGCAGCCCACTTGCATTTATTTTTTTATTATATGTTCATTATTTGCATTCTGGTTAAAAAGGAAATCTTTTTCACTCACATCCTAATTAACACTGTCTGTCATCATAACATTAGATTTTATGTATGCATCTGAGAATTTTTTTTTAATTGAAGGATAAGTCCTCTTACCATATTTCTCATTGACAAAGTATTGTTAGCCTGGCTGGTCTCTGCAATGCTTTTTAGCCAAATAACTAAAGGTGGTCTAAAATAAAGCAGGTCCTTAAACTGTACTCTACCATTACAAAGCAGTCACTGTAAAGGATACGAAGATGGATGTCACATTTTTGACGTTCATACAGCTAAGCGAAAAGTTTAAAACCAATGTTTATTCTATAAGAATTTAAAGTAGCAGCAAAAATAGCACAGGATGTGAATGATTAAATGACAAAATAACCATATAAGTGGTATAAAACAGAAAGTAAGATTTAAATCTTTAAATTGAACTTGGAGTGGTCAAGAGGAGACAAAAAATTATTTAAAAAATATATACAGGATTATAGTTTCTACTTCCATTGTAGAGAGCTGGAAAGAGCATCATTTCCCCCTTTTACCAACAAAAATGAAGAACTGCAAGTTGCCAAATTTTCTTGAACCCATTAGAAAGCTGGGGTTGCAAGGTAATAAACTAGCTCAAAATCTAGGGAAAGACAAGTGCGTATGGGGAGAGATACATTAGAAGCATCTGTTTATTTGGAACAAATGTAGCCACTGTTATGAAGACTGCAGCTAAAATTGTTCACAACTCGGCAGATGCTGAGTATGTGCTGATGAAAGTGTAGAGCCCTGGAGGAATGCAGATATAGGGGAAGTCTGCACCTACTGAAGGCTCTTCTCCCTGGACCTCACTGAGTGAGTTCTGAGGAAGGGTCCCTCATCGTGCAGGCATGGGGCAGGAGAACAGCAGGTGCTGTCGAGAGGCACTGAGTCCCACTCAAATCCTTCTCTCCTGTTTCCTCTATGGACCAAAGCATTAAACTTCAGGGGAAAGGACAATAAAAATTGTCATCTTCAGGACACCTCTGAGAATTCATTGGTGTGAGGAGGGAAGAGAAAAAAAAAATCTCTAGCTGAGGGACAGGAACAAGAGTTAAGCCCAGAGTAGGCGGAGAACAGGAGCAATAAGAAGCCACACTCCCAAGCCAAGGACACATTGCCTTACTTAGGACTGAGGCTGACAGAGAAGGACACTTTCTCTTGCCCCAATCAACCTAATAAGCATCAAGCAACAAGTAACCAGTAACAAAAAAAAAGAGTTGCAAAAGCACAGAGACATTCTTGGCACAGCACAAAGAGGAGACCTAAAGCAGAGAATGAAAGAGATATTGAGAAAATTTCTCTGACCGTCCATGACCAGCCATACTGGCGCCTGAGGAAAAATGGGTGTCCCTGTACTCACTGATCAAAATATCCTCTCATACTTTGAACCAAGTGAAAAAAGTGGATAAAAGTTCTACAAGACACATGGTTATTTTAAAGCCCAAGTTGCCCATTGTGTTTGCATGCCGTGGTCAACATCCACAGCCCATCCAGCAAAAGAGGCAACGTTCCCACTGACACAGGATCGTCAAACAAACAACAACCACCTGTCTTTATCTTAAAGACTGATATTTGTTTATCATGGACTTTTTTCATTAATTAGTTTTTAAAATATTCAATTACAATATTATTTATCTTGATGATTGAGTTTTTAGCATCGCCTTAAAGTTTGCACTTGGTCAAGTGCCTCACTTATCTCACCCTAATCCTAGTCGTGCCCTCTGGCACACCAGCCCTCATCCTGAACATGACATCTCTAGAAAATTTTGAAATCTATGGTGCACTTAGAGTACAACAGCAATTACAAATCTCAAACCTAGCTCAACACCTCACTATGTTGCCTCAGATACCCACCAAAAGGCCTAATAGGAGGAAAAGAGTGCCTAGTCCTAATCAGGGCAAAACCCAAAACAAAACAAAAGAAAAAAACCAATATAAACAATATAAGCTCAAAAGAAGTTCCATTCTATATCTATTATAGTAGCAAGAAATTATAAAAACAAAAAAATGAAAAACATCAAGTACTGGAGAAGGTGTGGAGTAACTGGAGTTACACATTGCTAGAGAGAATGCCAAGTGGAACAAGCACTTTGGAGAAACACCTTAGCATTTTCTCGTAATATGTACTCACCATGTGACCCATCAAACCAACTCCAAGGTATTTATGCATAAGAAATGAAAGCTTATATTGACCAGAATCTCCTAGATTAGAATGTTTATGGAGGCTTTACTCACAATTACCAAAACATAGAAACGATCAAAATTTTCTTAAACTTGTGAATGGGAAAACAAACTGTAGTAATCCACATGGTATATTACCCAGCAATAAAAGGGAACAAACTCATTATGCTTGCAACAACATAGGTGGCTCTCAAATAAATTCTGCTGAATGAACGAGTCCATGCCCCAAAGGCTACATGCTGTGTGATTCCATTTATCATATTCTGGAGGCAAAACTATAGTTACAGAGAATAGATCAGTAGTTTCCAGAAGTGGGGTTTGGAGAAAGGATTAACTACAAAGCAACAGTACAAAACAAATTTGGGAGGGTGAGTAATGGAAATTTTCTATATTGTGTATGGGGGTACATGCATGACTTTATGCATTTGACAAAACCTGCAGTCTGTACACCACAAAGGGATACTTTCACTGTATGTAAATTTAAAAATAAAATTTAAAAGAACAAAAATTGTTTTTATATTTTTAAAAAAATCCATGATCAGCTGGAGATTTAAAAAGAGCTCAAAGACATAAGCCATGTCCAAAAAAATTCATGGGAGCGAGTGAATACAAGTTTAACATGTGTGTATTTTATCCCATAAACAATGAACAAAAGGAAGCACATTTATCCCTTGAGTCATAGTCTCATTCTCTAGGTATTTATAAAATATTCCTGAAGAGAAGAATGAGATCAGTGGAGACAAGATTCCACAAAATGTATGTGATATTAATCAAAAAAACAATGAACTCATGACATCGAGTCGTAGTTTTTAATATCTCTAGCAAATTTTGGAAGAAATAACACCATTAACTATTTAAAGGGCAGATAAGTCAGGGAAATAGCCTGTTTTTATAAAAAAAAAGATCTCATGATTAATAACCTTGAAAATTCTCTATGAGGATTATGTGTTTACAAAATTTTTTTAAAAAGTCATATGTGGCATATTTGTGGCTTGTTAAAATGTTTTATACAGACCTTTAGAAAATTTCCCTGTAAATTGTATTCATGATAGTTTAAACACGAACACTTGTAGTCACTATTACAACGTGGGTACTTTTCAAACAAATTACTCAAATTTTATAACTGCCTACATCTTATGTCATCAAAAGATAGTAAAATATCATAGAAAGGTTGTGGTGAGAGTGTATGTTTCTCATGTTCAAAAAAGGTAATGGGAAAATATTTCAGGTAGCAAAATGGTAAAATGTGATATTGAAAATGAAAATACTTAAGAAACATGAACAAGATCAGTAAACTTCAACAGAGCCCTGATTAGAAGTGTGGATGAAATAGCAATCCCTATTCAAGCAAAAATTTATACATATGTACATATCTCTGTCTGTGTGTCTATGCATATCTGTACATACATAAAAACTATGTGTGTGTGTGTATATATACACACACATATATATTTATGTTGCAGCATAAACATCAACAGAATTTCTTACTGGTTAATAGGTAATTTTGTTTAAAAATTTCCACTTTATGTTTTTAACACTTTTTTCTAAAATTAATCTAACATTTTTATGTTACTTAAACCAAAACAATAAAAATAAATTCCACGAATGCTGTTTTTTCTTGAGTGGCTCCTATTTAGTTTGAAAATTTTTATTTAACAATATTCTAATTGTATTTTTTAAAGGCTACATTTTTCTCTTGTTGAGCTTTATGGGAAAACAAACTGAAACATTGCTAAGTATTTATATTAGTCTTATGGCTTATGTATATTTTCTCATTCAATTCTCTGTGGATTAAGTATTAGGTTCCTCATTTATAAATTGAAATAATGAATCTCAGTGCAGTTAAATCCCTTTTGCTTATCTAGTGTTCAATACAGTTTTATTTTTGTTTCTTCTGCTCTGTTGCACATTTAAAAGAAAAAAAAAACCCACTCATTGACAAGTGCTATAGAAGTTGCTCTTTGGCTAGATTAAGGTTTAGTCTTTCTATTATGGCAAAGGGCTTAGAGATCTGAAACGGTGCTCATTTGCATATAAAAGCATTGTCTGTATAGAAAAATCCCAGTGATTCCACAAAAAAATACTTCCAGAACTAAAAGATGAGTTTAGCTAGATCACAGTATACAAGGTCAAAACATAATAACCATATTTCCACTATGACAGCTTGACCATTTGAGGGTTCTACGGAATGCATTTGTTGTTGACATTGTCATTCAACTTTGCCTTATCAGAATGCGACCTCCCAGGTTGGGGGATCTCTCAGAATTGTTCAATTTAGGGTTTCCAGTTGTTTCCCTAGCCTTCTAAATGTGATGTTTGGTACTCAGTTAATAAATTCAAGGCAATTCACAAAGTTTCCTGGAGCACTATTCTGAGAAGCTTGCTCCTCTCTGATATACAGCCCATTTTCCAGGCCATTTCAGCACCTCAAACTTCTAGCTCAGTCTTCACAACTCATCAAGATCCCTAGGCTCTGCTTAAGATCTCCCAGCTTGAAACATGATTCAGTCAATGCTCCAGGATAGAAAGCTGGGGTTTGTATGACACCTCACTTTTTCCCTTCTGCTAGGAATTACGATTATCTACTTTTTGCAGTCCAATATTTGAATGCAATTATTTCTTATTTTGTTCAGGTTTCTCATTGATTTATGAAAGAGGGGAAAATTCAATCCTGATTTCTTCATCATGGCTAGAAACAAAAGTATAACCTTTAATTATCATATTGAAGTAAACTGATCCATTATACTCTAGCACAATATTTCCATTAATAGCAAAACACAATATAAGATTTCAAAGATATTTAATGGCCATGGTTATTATTATCTTATTTGTGCTAGTGGAAAGGAAAGGTTGAGATACTGATTTTGCTGATTAGTGTAGTCTATAGCCTTTGAAGCAGGGAAAAGAAGAAGTGGTACACAGATGGACAAAGTGTTTTTAAAATCTTTTTATATTGATGTAGTTTCGAACGTGCACAAATGATACAAGGAGAATACGAAGAACATCTGTTTACCTGTACTAGTTTTCTATGCTGGGTAACCAGTCACTACAAACTTAGCAGCTTAAAGCAACATATATATATATATATATATATATAATCTCAATATTTTTATGAATTCAGGAGACCAGGCATAGATTAGCTTGGTCTTCTGCTCAGAGTCCCTCAATCCAGGTGCCAGTCAGGCAGTGTTCCCTTCTGGAGTTTAGGGTCATCAACCACTCTCACATAGCCATTGGCAGAATTCAGTTTATTTTAGCTAAAGGACTGAGCTCTTGATTTCTTGATGGCTGTCAGCGGAAGGCCACTCTCCATTCTTTGTCAAGTGCTTTCTCAGACCCTCTCATAACACGGCAGCTCACTTCCTCAAAGCCAGTGGAAGGATGTCTCAGACATTTACACCCTCTTTAAAAGGGCTCACCTGTTTATATCAGACCCACCCAGGATAACTCTTCTTTTAATTTAAAGGTGACTTGTTTGGGATCCTAACTGTATATGCAAAATCTCTTCACCTTGGCCAGATAGAGTAACTAATCATGGAGGGACATCCTCATGGCCACAGGTCCCACTCACATTCGAGGACAGGGAATTGTACAGGACGTTTACAATAGGGGGTGGGTATCTTGGAAGCCGTTTTAGAATCTACCTCTCATGATACCCTTTACAGAGTTTGCCCATTGTAACATGTTGCCACATTCACATTTGCTTTCATACTGTTGTGTGTGTGTATGTTTCTACATATAGGAATTCCTCATTTTATTGTTTTTCACTGTATTGTGTTTTGAAGATACTGCGTTTTTAAAAAATTAAGGTTTGTGGAAACCCTGCATTGAGCAAGTCCATCGGTGCCATTTTTCAGAAGCGTTTGTTCACTTCATGTCTCTGTGTCACATCTTGGTAATTCTCAGAATATTTCAAAACTTTTCATTATTACTATATTTGTTATGGTGATCTGTAGTGAGCTATTTTTGATTTACTGTTGCAAAAAAATTACTACTCGCTCAAGGATAAGATAATGATGGTTAGCATTTTTTAGCAATAAATTCTTTTTAAAATTAAGGTATATACATTTTTTTAGACATAATGCTATGTGCACTTAACAGACTCCAACACAGTATAAACATAACTTTGATATGCACTGGAAAACTGGAAAATTTGTGCAACTCACTTTATTGTCACATTTGCTTTATTGAGATGGTCTGGAACCTAACCAACAATATCCCCAAGGTCTGTTTTCACTAACCGAAAGAAATCTAAAAACTTTTAGGACAAAACACAGAAAACAGGAACAGCATTCAGCATTTGGTTTGCAGTGAGCCATTACAGAGGCAGCGCACACCCTGAGCAGAAAGAGTGGCACCCACAAGTCCTTCCCCAGGAACTACACTCAGCACCTCAGCATCAAGACGCCATAGCTTTGAACTGTCTGTGAGCATCTGCGCTGTATCTTGATCTATTTTGTGCGTTTGTTAGCACAATGTATCCTAAGGTTCTTCACTTTATGCCATTTCAGCTTCTGAAAGGTTTCATAGGAACACTCCACTATGTTATACTCCCTCATTCCCTTCTGGTATCTAAACATCCAGAATATGATGCTGCCTGGATTCCAAGAATCTTTCACTTTATTACTCTACCTGACCTGCCAATGTTTACAGTAACCATGCCTAAGATCTCTCATCATCTCCTTCCTCTATCAGACTTTGCCCTGTTGTGTCCTAGAAATACTGACACCTCAGCAAGGATAAGTACACCTGGCACCTGTAACTTGGATTCTAAATATTATGGCTAATTCCAAGTCTGGAGCAGAGAAGTTTCATTTTGTTTGAGAAAATAGGAAAACGTTCCAATGACAGGGCATGTCAAAAACAAAACAAAACATTTTCTATTCAGTTGAGAAGACATTTTGGATGTATGTGTGCCTTCATAGTGTCTAAATCTGAAGGATATGTAAATTCTAAAATAAAATTATTTTGGAAAAAAATTTACAGGAGAAGGATTTTCATATGAACAAAATAATTAAATCCTTCATGGGACTCAAACATATTTTATATTTGGGATAAATTTTTTGTCCCTGATAGCCAATATGTTAAGAAATCACATGTCATTAAAAGGAGACATAACATCGCTAAGGTAAGAAGGGGCAACACTACAGAAAATTGTGAAAATAAAACTGTGAAAATTGCAAAAATAAAATTGTGAACGTACACAAAGAATCAAATAAGTTAATGTATCAAAACTTCTCTGTACCCTGAAGTTAAAGTAGCTAACCACTGTCAGCTGTAAGTGGCAACAGGGAAGTTCAGGATGTAAAGGAAGGAATGGCAGCAATGGAAAGATTGTGGCCTTGGGACTGGGTCATGATTTTGAAACTGCTTTGCCACTTACATTTGTTTGTGCCTTTTGGCAAGTTATTTAGCGTCTTTGTGTCTCAAGTTCGTCATGTTTAACATATACTTTTAGTAGGAGGATTGAATGAGATTATGAATTTTAAAGACCTGTACACAGAAGACACTTAGTGAATTAAGCTACATAGCTCTAATTTTTTAAATAATAGCAGGACAAGTAATCCACAGAATTTGATGCTTAAATAAGAAATCTTTAAGTATGTTATTGATATAGCCAGTTTATTATTAATTCCAGCTGAGACTTTCAATGAACAGACAAAGCTGATGTTTGTACTGATACTAAAACGTATGACCAAATCTGTGAGTGAACAGCTCATACATATGTTAAATATGGAAAATACATATTTAAATATGGAAAAATACATATGTGAAATACTGGAAAAAATGTTTCCAACCACTGCAGACGTTCTCAGATCAAGTATTGTTTCTATGAACAATTATGTGAAATAGTAAAAATGAGGCATAAATGAGAAGCTGATGAATTTGCATCATTGTTCATGAAAGAATCCAGAAATGATGTGATGTATCAAGTATCAGAGAAAAACCTGCCTAACTATTTGGACTTAACAAATATTGGTATAAAAAATACAGAAACTACTACAAAGAAAGAATATGACATTGGAATGATTGTCATACCATCTTTCACACAGAAGCAATCTCACTCAGCCACAAAGAAGCAATTCTGTGGAAAAAAAAAAAGTAAAACTTGATTGGTGCTAATGCTAATTAAAATGTAGTGCTACAGAAATGATTTATGATTGAAATCTTGCTAGTATTCCATATCATTTTCATTAACATAAAAATATAATTCCAGTTTTGTAGCAAGATAATTAAAGCATTTAATTTTCAGTCAAAATTTCTTAAACCTGATGCCTCAAAAAGCTGAATAATATCTGTCTTACTGAAATACAGATGTTCTAAAAAATTGCCAACTGGATATCAGTTGTGCTGATGTAATAAACAAGCACGTTATTTGGTGACAGCAGATAGGAACACTGTATGAATTATAGCATAAGTAAAAAAGCAGTATTGTTGAAAGATTTAATAACAATATCAACATGCAACTATATTAGGAGATAGCTAGGAGCCTTGCGGGCAGAAAGGATTGAAGTAGAATATCTACCCAGGGAAAAATGGCTCATGAGGGCAGCTTAGGCACATGTAAAGCTGCAGTGATTTATGCACAAGTTTTCATAAACATTTTAAGATGTTGAAGCTCTGGTTAAAAAAAAAATCATTGGGCACATTTAAAAGATGAATTAAGGTATTTTTCAAAGGGTTTATGATGCATTGGGGGAGAGAGAAACTTTTTATCTAAATGAATATTCATTACTGTAAGATTTTTAAAGCTCTGGACTAAAATTTAGCTCATTTCTCCAAAATTTAGATTTGGTTTGAAGTAATGACAAATGAAATCAGGCTGACTCATCTTTCATAATGCTTCTCCATCTGGTCTTTTCCTTTAGACCTGACTGTCTATACCTGGATGCCTGCAGTCCTGGGGGATAAACTTGGCAGTCATTAGCACATGGTTTTTGAAGACAAAGATGCAGATGAATCATTTAAGGTGGAAACACAATGTGAAGAGAGAAGCTGACCCCAAAATGAACTCCAAAGACTGCCAACCTTTCTAGAGAAGATGATGTTAGCAAAGAAACCTGTGAAAGGGTAGCCAAAAAGGTTGGCAGAAAGTCAGGAAATATGTGGAAAATGGACTGAAATGTCAAAAAAAATTTTTTTTGAAAAATATCCATAAGAAACATGAACACATAAATATGATACTAAGAAATCATAATAATGGGCTTGTCTTAGCCTTATTCTTCAAACTTTATGTTTCTATTTGATCACTGTAGGTGATATTTGATGCATTTTATAAAGATAACTGCCCCACCTCCCAAAAAATAGATTTGGTTATACTTGCAAGAATAGTTTCGATGAAGTGTTGCATGCAGAAACCAGACTGAGGTATTGAAAGGTGAAATACTTGTGAGAAAATTAAGAATGTACAGGTGCGCAACAATTTTCAGGGGATGTAATAGAAGGAGAGGCTCAAAGAAGTGGAAGTAGGATGACAGAGACAGAGTTTTCCAGAGAATACATCAATCAACCTTGTCAATTATTATACAAGTAAGGATTAAACATAGTTTATGGCTGATTGCTTTGACAAGGGTCATTTCCATGGAGAGCTGGAATGTAGATATCAAGTTGCCAGGGGATGTAATAAAAGGATAGCCATGATTATCAGATATGTCAGTTATCAATTTACTGCTTCTCAGCTTCACTCCTTTCAATATATGCTTTGATATAAACAACAGCATTTCTTTAAATATGTCTCCTTTAAAGTGAGGATGATGGTAAATTTTCTCAGTAGAAGTCACTAGAGAGACATTGAAAAAGGAAGGGGCTCTCCTACAATTTATTTTCAGAATCTACAGGTGGGCTATGTGGGTGTGAGGACAGCCAGTGAAGCCCACCCCATCACAGGCCCAGAACATGGTCCCTCTGAGACACTGTAGCCTCAGCCTAGAAATGACGTTTCTGTAGCCCGTTCGTCTCAGAATCCAGGGTCCTATGAGTTCTGAGGACCTCTGGCCATCACCAGCTCTAGAACTCCCACTGCTCACTGCTCATCATCTATGCCACCAATTGCTGATGACCTGCTCCCCTCCTGCACTCTGTAGAGTGAGTGTATTAGTTTTCTACTGCAGTTATAACACATAACCACAAACGTAGTGGCTTAAAAACACAAATTTATTATCTTAAAGTTCTGCAGATTATCAAGGTCTCAACAAGGCTGATTCCTTCTCGAGGCTCTAGATGAAATTCTGTTTCTTTGGTTTTTGTGTGTGTGTTTTTTTGTTTATTTGTTTTTCAGCTTCTAGAAACTGTTCACATTCCTTGGCTCATGGTCCCTTTTTCCATGTTCAAAGTTATCAATACTGCATGTCTGACTATTCTTCTGTAGCCCCATCTCTCTTTGGCTACAGGTGGGAAAGATTCTCCACTCCAAAGGACTCACATAACTAGGCTGGGCCCACCCAGATAATCCAGGATAATTTCTCCATCTCAAGGTCCTTAATTCAATCACTTCTTCAAAGTTCTGTTTACTGTGTACAGTAACATATTCACAGGTTCAGGAATTAGGATGTGGACATCTTTGAGGAGTCATTATCCTGCCTATCACAGTGGCTTATTGCTATCCCAGACACTCCAGGCCAACACTGGCCTGACTAAATCAGCAAACTTCTCTGCTATCTGATGGGCTAAATCACACCTCCTCCAATTAGGTATGAAGCCCTTCCAAACTGTCCTTTCTTGGGTACTCTCCCTTAGCCCTAGTGAACCACATAGAGTTTTCTTTCATTCTACATCATACTTCTTTATATTAACCTTCCCTTGTTTAGCCTACTGTGTGGTTTCTATCTTCTGATTGGACCTGGACTGCTATAGCTTATCTGAATATATTTTCCAAAAGTAATCAATAAATCGAAAGAAAGTAATAAAACTAAACTAGGACAGATGGAAAAAGAATCAAGGGTATTAGTTTTAGTTTGGTTTGCTTTGGCTTAAGGAAAAAAAATTAGCATTCTAATAAGTTGAAGAAAATAATCAATACAGAAATAGGATGAAGGTACCAGAAAGAGAAAGCCTTAAAGATGGGAGAAGGTAGAATCCATTCTAGAAGTTGGAAACACCAACTATCAACCATGGGGAGCCTTTGTAAAATTTCAGTTTCTAGGCCCTCTTCTCATTCTGATTTAATTGGTCTTGATTTAATTGGAGATTCTAATTTGATTGGTCTTGGGTAAAACTTTTGCATCAGTTTCTTTGATGGCTAACAGCAGGGAGTCAAGAATGGGGTAGCTATAGGTCAATGTGTAGACAGAGGGATAAAATGTTAGTGAGGTCTCCTATGACTATCTCAATTGTCTCTAGGAAATTGAAGGTAATATTGTGTGTTGATGGTGAGGCAAGAATTGTGAAAGGGGATTTGGACATTTGCTGACAACCACTTAGACACCCACTACGTATACACTCAGTTCTGTTTTTTTTTTAACAGACTAAAATTTAACTTTATTTATACATTTTTAATTAAATAGAATAGACATAAACCAAAGGGAAGGGGGAAAAAATCAGGCTGAATGTCACTGTCATTTTGTTTGCAGGGAGGAGTCAGGAAATGGAACAAATTACCAGGACAGCGTTCTAAGATCATCCCAAAGCAGCTAGGTTACAGGTTACATGTAAATGCCAAAATCAGGTATTAAACCACTTAATCTACCCATGAAAAAGGAGTTAAGGTTTATCCTATTTAGTACAAGAATTTTTACATTACATCTATAGTGATTCAATTCTCAGAAGGTGATACCAGTAACTTGTAGAAGAAAGAAGTTGCTGTTACACAAGAACTAGAAAATCTCAATGCAACTATGTACCATTATGCTGCTCTGGGCTAGTGTACATTTCAGTTTAATACAGAAGTGCATTTGGGCTTTTAGAAAGGCAGCAATAGTTATATTTTGGCTTTTATTCTAGATGCTTAACGTAGTAAGGCGACAGTTCAAGCATATTAACTGAAGGTAGTTAAAATGTAATGATAATCAATACAGTCTCTTGCAGCCTACATACACTGTATAATAATGCTTGTATGGAATGAAACCAGTGTTACTTAATTGGTGTTTTACACGCACACACACAAGTGAAAGAAAAAAAAAGTAATCATTCTAAATGTACTATGGTAACACAGTAAAAATGCAAATATACCACAGAAGTAAAGTGATCTGAACAGCACTACTTGGTACCCAGGATGAAGGTGATTGGTTCTAACAGAAAGCTGAGCCTGTATCAGTCATCCTCATCACACGGCTTGTAAAAGCATCAGGTTTCCAGTACAGAAACTCGTCTATGAAAGTCAGTAAGTCTTTTCAACAGTAAAGCCAGCATAAGCCTACAACTATCTTGAAGTCTGAACAAGATATCAGATTAAACAGTAAGATTCCCAGCCCGACTGTAAGACAGGAAGGTCCTCCTGCAGCATATGCTCACTGGCTCCTAGAAAGCTTCATGTGCATAATAGAAAGGTAAGTTGATGAAGATGTAAACGGGAAAACTTCAGAGAAGTTAGAAAGTCATCAAGCTCTTCATAATGCTTGGGGCCATCCGTTTAATAACATGTTCAAAGATAAAAGCAGGCATGATTGTAACATTAACTACATTCCCAGGTGTTGACAGTATGTCTGTGATTTGAGAGTCCTTCCTTCCAATGACATTCTGTCCATTGACTTCACAGATGTTGTGCTCTGTGAGAAGACTGCTTCTAGCTGCAGAACTTTCACTATGGATGTGATTTTTCCATTTTTAAAGACAAAGCCGATGTGTCCAGTGCTGTCCTTATGCATGGTAATTGTCTGTTCAAAGGGCCTGTCACGAATGGTCATAGTAATCTTCTCTCCGAAAGCCTGAGCACCTTGTTGTGCTCGGTCAGAGCTCCGGCTGGCACAGTTCTCCCCGTTGATCTGCAGCACCTGGTCCCCGAATCGCAGACCAACCAATGAGGATGGAGAATTTGCCTGGACTAGCTGAACAAATATACCATTATCTATGGATTTAAGCCTGAGCCCAAGTTTTCCATCTTGATCCTTACACAAAATGACTTCTCGAATCTCTTGCTTAATTTCTGCTCTGCGGATGCCAGCATCACTGCCAGTTACAGGAGCCACCGTATAGTTCATACTGGAAGGTCTTGCTACCAACTCCTGACTTGGTGCTCCAGGGACCGTGGCCATATTTGCACATATTTCTTCTTCACTTAAACTCAGGCCTATGTACTGAGAGAGCTCTGGATACAGGTTAGGATAGAGATTTCCATCTTGAGAGATAGGAAACTTCAGATAAAATTGCTGGGTTGGCAGGGTTTGCAGAAAAGGCAGTTTGAGCCTGAATCACCTCGTCTACCTTCAGGTCTTCAAGAGATGGGTACAGAGATATTTTTGCAGGATTTCTCTAGGCCGGAGACTCGCTCGCCACCGCTGCCGCCGCCGCCCACTGGCCCGCACTTCCGAGACCCAGAGAGAGGAGGGCGGCTCGCACCCGAGGACCACCCACAACCAGCGCTCAGTTTTTAACAATAGTGATTGAAAGAAGCATGAGATATGGTTCCTGGACTCTTAAGCAACTTACTCTTTAGCTGGGAGATTGGACAAAATAATAAGTACATGCATAATAATTCCAAGTAGAATGTGTTCAGTTTATAAGAAACCTTACAGGTGAAGAAAACAATTGGAGCTTAGAAGGAATAAAGAATTCCGGTTGGGTGATAGGCAAAGATTTCAAGATGTGGGACTTAAGATGTGGGCCTTCAAAGAAATACAGAAAGGATGGAAGCAAACATTCCTGCCACTGAGATGGATGTACACCCCACTTCTGAGTTTATGAGCACATCAGCGTAGCGAGAGTAGCTTTTAAAGAGAATAATGAGAGAGGCTGAATATATTAATTTAGGTCAGATTTAGTTTTTACATAAGAACCAGGTGCAATATATTAAGACAGGCTGTAGATACCACACTTAGAAAGTTAGGCTTTATTTTGTGGGTGATGAAAAGCCACCGAAGTAGCGTCACCTGGGCCCTCCTCCCTGCCTTCTGTGAAACTCTAGTCAGTATTGATGGTGTGCTGAAAGTTGCTGGGGCAGCCTCCCTGTAGGGGCCCAGTGACATGAGGCATGGTTATGACTGCATAATTAACCAGAATGTGTTGCTGAATACAAAATGTATACTTCAGAATATCGTAGGTCAAAACACAACATAAACACCTTAGTACAGTTAAAGGTTATAAGTGGTGAGGAGAATGTTTTGGAATATCCATAAATTTTCCCCTTCTTGTATAGTATTTGTCTTGCTCTTTAGCTTTATGTGAAGTTTTGTTTTCCTCTTTCAATTATTTCACATAAAATAGATCCGTGAAGCATGTTACCCTCCAAAAAGGAAAACAGATTCAGCCAAAGCAGTGGAATTAGTCTAGCCTTTACCAGGCTTTTAGAAACCCCTAATGACTTTTTATATCCAGTCTAAAGAGAGAACTCTTGACTTCCATATTAAGAACAGAACTTGGAGGGTTGCCCAAAGAATCAATACTGAAATAGGATGCGGAAAGCAGGATGTTATTTATGTTATTTAAGAAAAAGATCAAACCCACGGGGAAAAGGAAATTCCTCTGGAACTGTGAGTGGGGGCTAGTTGAAATGGAGTGAAGAGAAAGACAGATTTGAGATGGAAGAGTCATGATCCGCACTAAGGATTAAAAGTCCATTTGGGATAGAATGAAAACACCCAGATAAGTTTGTGTGAATCCGAGGACGTCAGACCGGTGAACCTCTTCTCCAGGCCTAGCCTAGGAAGGCTAGAAGCCTTGCAGAGGAATTCTAAACTTGAAGCATTACATACAACAGGCTATGAAAATGAAAGAGGAGAACTGGCTGATTAAGATTCGGGGTAGGTGAGCCTGTAAACAGCATTCCCTCCCTGGTTTTGTTTATACAGAAAGTAATTTAAACACCCAAGTATGCTTGCACCTGAGAATACACATATATTTTTCCAAGGGTAATAGTTTTTGAAGGTTTACTTTAAGTAAAGTTAATTTTCAGATGCTTTACTTCCAAAGATATTCCTTCCAAAATTGTGCCTGTGTTAGAACTCATCAAGAACTCACTCCTTATCTTTTTACAATAATCCGTCCACTTTACAAAACAAGAGCATATTCTTTGGTACATTGCCCCAGTTGTAAAAACTTAGGGGACACAAAACAAAGAGAATTTGAATGACTGGCAATTCCTGTTGAGAAAGTAAATCCTCTAGTAATTGGGTTAAAAAGATTATTTTGTAAATCAGATGGTTGCACAGTCTTCAGGTTCAAAAATTCAGGTAGAATCTATAGAGTTTTATCAACTGTTAGGTTATTAAAAATACTCTTGATTAAAGATCATTTTGTGAAATGTGACGTTATAACCAGGGCAGACATAGAACAACTGAATGGCATTGCTATGATAAAACCACTGTCACGTCCATAAAATGTGAAATCTTTGTGTGTGGACAAGATTTCTGAACACTTACATTTGCAAACATTTTTTTTTAATGAGTAGAATTGATTATTAGTCTTGTTTCATTCAATAATATGTAATATTCATCCATAAATTCTTAAAATAATTGGAGAAACTCTCCTTTCTTATTAAAATGGATTTTAAACAAAATTTTACCTAAATTTGTAATATATTTTGGTTCTTTAGATTAATTAGGTACTAATAATAATGGAATTCAGGGACTTCCCTTGTGGAGCAGTGGTTAAGAATCTGCCTGCCAATGCAGGGGACATGGGTTCGACCCCTGGTCCAGGAAGATCCCATATGCTGTGGAGCAACTAAGCCCATGCGCCACAACTTCTGAGCCTGTGCTCTAGAGCCTGTGAGCCACAACTGTTGAGCCCATGTGCCACAACTACTGAAGCCCGCACACCTAAAGCCTGTGCTCTGCAACAAGAGAAGCCACCGCAATGAGAAGCCCACACACTGCAACAAAAACCCAACACAGCCAAAAATAAATAAAAATAAATTTAAAAAATAAAAAAAATGGAACTTATAAACATAAACACTTTTTACCATTTGGAGTTTATGGTCATGGAAAGCAAAAAGTTAATTTCATTTTATAGAAAAAATATGGTAGAGTGAATCAGTTAGATTTTATGACACTAATGCTGCATAAAAAGCAACACAAAACCTCAGTATCATACAGAAATAAGCACATGTTTATTCATTCATCTGGAGCAAGTGGAGGTTACATGGCAAAGGATGGGTGAAGCATTAGTACCATTTTTGCACTACTACAGGGGGATCATTAAAAGCATTAAAATATATAAGAACAAATTCTAAAGGGAAAGTCAAGTACAAATATAAACAGCAGAGGTAAAGGACGAAGATAGAATTTGTGACTTGCAAAGAAGAGTTTCTTCAGTGTTTTTAATATGGAGAGGACGGTGAGGATCAAATCATTATGAATTCGATTACATTGGATACATTTTTAAAAGTGATGCAGCAGTTCTATTTTTAAATGTGAATATTTGCAACTAAACTTATATCCTTTGCAACTATTTGAAATTATGATGAAATGAAACTAAAAATGTGTGAGTAGTAAATAAATTTTCAAAATTATTTTGGGGGTATGCAAGCAAAAGAAATTGAGTTCCACTGATCATGAATTTCCAGAACCAAGGAGGATGTGGAATTTCTAAAAGACCAGCTAAGGGTAAGAAGCCTGAGTCAGAGCAAAGCTCATCATGTTCAGAAACCTCACAATAAGAGGCAATGATACTAGCGAGGCCCACAGGGCACCTGTGGCAGGGTGTAGCCCAACCTGTTTTTGGTAAAGACTTGCATTCAGTACTTCTGTGTCCTATGGAGAGTCCCTATACTACATCAAAACACTCTAGGCCGATGGCATAGCTAAAAATCCAATACCAGAAATTCCTGAATCAGATATTAGGTCTGGGTATGCAACTCATAAGGTAATTACAGGATTAAGGATTGAGATAGGAAGTATATAACATGGTCTCATAGATTGGTAACAGAGAAAAGATAAACAGAGGGTAGTCTTATCACAGAACCATATTCTCTTTAAGGTTAAAAACTATAACTTGTATAGTTTGCCAAAGTTCAGGCCAGTTCTTGTCAGCCAAAACAAGGCAGGAAAAGCATTGAACAAAAAAACTGTATCACATAAATGCATACAATAAGGACCAAAGCCAATGTCTAGAAACCAGAAAGAAGCACATCTTGACCAGAGGAGGATGTGAAGACCAGATACACAGCCACGCCTTCCTGTGCCTGGAAGTTTTATTAGATCCTCCCTGCACCCAGGAAGTGTCTTGGGAAGGAGAAAGGGCAAGGCAGATACCTTGAGAAGTGGGTTACCGTCTGAGTTATGACCCACAAAAGACTATTAAAGCAGAAGATACTAAGATGTTTTAATTAAAAAGATTAAGTGGTTTCTGACAATCATATGAATGTGTGCTTGAGAGCAAGATGTAATCCATTATAGGAAAATTCATATTCAATAGTTTGTACATCTAAGTTGTGGTACTTGTCTACAAATAACAATAAAATTTATGAATACAGATACCTATGTAAGTAATAAAATGCCAAGCAAAATTTAAAGTCTATTTTACATAATAATTTAGAGATTTTAAGATTAATTTTAAAGTATATTCTTTCATATCTTTTAAAATATTTGAGTATTTGATACACACAAGAATATGTGTGTTGACTCAAGGAAATGGTATCAATGTAAGGCAATTTAGAAAAAAATATAATTTGGGTGGGGTAAAAATCATTCATCCAGATAAGAAATTTCTTATCAAATCATTCTAATTCATAATGCCTAGATTGTGAGATTCTTTCATCTACTTGTTTTATGAAGGTCTAGTGTCTAGCTCTGATGGAAAAACCAAATTATGCAAGTATTAAGATTTGTTCTTGCCTGAAGCAAGCAAATTAACTAAATGATTTCTCAATTTTCCTTCCAAGTCCTATGATTTAATGAGGTTGTGCAAAAGATGACTAAACACGAAATGTGAGGAAATGCTGTCAACGTTGTGTGTTTTCCTTTAGAGATGTGAGTGGTTTCAGAGCCTTGATAGTAAGGGAAGTGTGACCTTTTATTGAAGGACTGAGACTCATTACATGTATTCATGAGGTATTTACCAAAACCCATTAAAACAATTGCTTAGGCCTCCTTCTTGTGAGGTCAGAAAAACAGGACAAAGTATTTTCCAGGACCGGCTTCAAGGGACCCAGGCAGGAATGAATGCTGGGATAAATGACTAAACAGTCTATGTCACTCACAAAGCAATCAAGATCAGAAATCACAATAGCTCTTTTAACAGAGAGGATTTAATATCTAGAATTAAGTCAGTATAAAGAATTGTTACCTACTTAAACTGAAAACACAAAACAAAATACAAAACAAAAACACTGAGAAAGGATGGAGATAGTGCCTGCAGGAAGCAGCTACACAGCCACACTGAGAAGGTACCTGGAGAGAGGCTCCAAGGAGCTAAAAACTAGAACTTTCAGGGGGGGACACTGGCTGGCTGGTGGCTGTGTCTCTGAGGCTGGTTTTGCAAGTGTTACATAAATTCCAAAATGGAGTTAATTGCTACTTCTCCAAATAAATGCTGCTGTTGGAGCGAAGAAGGAAGACTGGGAGAATTGGGGAGATGTTGTTTAATTAAGGGTACAAACTTGCAGCTAGTAGATAAATAAGGCCTGGAGTTCTAGGCATCATGATTACAGATGACAATACTATAACATAAACTTCAAAATTGATAAGAGATTAGATCTTAATTATTCCCACCACAAAAAAGAAATGATAATTATGTGATGTAATAGGGTGTTAGCTAACCCTAAAGACATAATCATATTGCAGTATATAAATGTATCAAATCAATTTGTTGTATACCTTAACCTTATACGATGTTTTATGTCAATTACATCTCAATAAAAAAATTTTTTTTTTTAAAGTAGGAAACAAACAGGAACAAGTCCTTTCTTCCTCTTCCAGCTTTGCAGTCTCCCTCTTGCACCCTGATTGGCAGAGTCTTACAGGAAGATAATTGCAAAGCAGAAATGCAGCTTGCAAAGCACCAGCTCCAGCAAGATTAAGCAGAGCACAGAAAGGTGAGTTTGAGGCAAAAACCCAATAATTTAGTAATTGAAATATGTTAAAAAATTTGAGGACAGCAGTTTGTCAAATTTATAGAAAATAAATCTATGGAAGTGTACATCCAAAAGACAAATTAAAAAAATCAGACAATGATTGAAATGGTAAATCCCAAACATTTATATGAAATTATCTTTTAAAGAATACAGGCATACATACCTCGTTTTATTGTGCTTTCCTTTATTAAGCTTCACAGACATTGTGTTTTCTACAAACCAAAGGTTTGTTGCAACCCCGAATTGAGCCAGTCTATTGGTACCATTTTTCCACAGCATTTGCTCACTTTGTTTCTCTGTGTCACACATTTTGGTATTCTCGCATTATTTCAAACTGTTTCATTATTATTGTATTTCTTACAGTGATCTGTGATCAGTGATCTTTGATGTTGAAAAAAGATTACTATCGAGAAAAGATTACAACTTGCTGAAGGCTCAGGTGATGGTTAGCATTTTTTAGCAATAAAAGTATTGTTTAATTATGGTATGTACATTTTTTAGGCATAACGCTATTTCACACTTAATAGACTACAGTATAGTGTAAATATAACTTTTATATGCACTGGGAAACCAGACAAATCGTATGGCTCATCTTAATGGGATATTTGCTTTTTTTCAGTCTGGAATTGAACCTGAAGTACCTCCAAGGTATGCCTGTACATAATTCTGGTTTATAATAAGGTACAAGCTGCTGCTGATCAAACACAGTTTCTTTATATTTAATTAGAAAAAGATGCTGATGTTGAGGGTGAAAATTCAGATAGTTTGGGTTCAAAATATACTTGGGGCTCAGACTAGCTCTTCTGGCAGGAAGTTAGAGTGATGCTGATACCACATCAGCCCTTGTTCTCTGAGATTGTGTGGCTCAGGGGACATTTTTTTTTTTTTTTTTTTTTTTTTGCACTAAATGCAGTACAGACAGAGGTGGGATGTAATGAGCAAAAATCCACCCTTAAGCCTTTCAGAAGTTGACAACCCAGCCTCAAACTTAATCCAAGTGTTACCTGTGACTCCTGCAGAGCTGTGCTGTGAACACATCTGTGATTTTTCTCTTCAGGAATAACCTGATACCCATGTGAAAAACACAAGCGGCCATATACACTGGATTTTGTGCTGATCATCTCCTTCACTTTTCTCTATTGTTTACACCACAAACCACATACCAAATAAGGTTATAATCAAAATGAAGATCCAAACATGAATAAGAAAGTATGCTTTAAGAAAATACAAAGACATTCTTTTCAGACTTAGGAAGACACTGAAAGTTAAAGAGCTAAGTATCGTTCTCAAAATCATAAAACTAAAGTATGACAGAATTATAGGCCCGTAATCCACTGACCCTTAAACCATAGTAATTTTCACGATACAATGTCACCTCCCTAATATCAATATAAACAATTTTAGTGGTACTATGAGGCACGTTGGAAACAAATTAGAATTATTTCTTAAAATAAGGCACACGCTGGGAATTCCCTGGCGGTCCAGTGGTTAGGACTCCGCACTGTCACTGCTGAGGATGCGAGTTCCATCCCTGGTAGGGGAACTAAGATCCCGCAAGCCGCGAGGTGCGGCCAAAAAATAAATAAATAAATAAATAAATAAATAAGGCACAACGTAAATTGGATGTTGCTATGACATGGGCCATTTCCATTTGGCCCCATACCCATGGCTGAAGAAGGTCTGTTTAGTAGACCGCATCTGTTGCCATTCCCAGAACCACATGCTTCACTCTGATTCAATTAATAAAAATGGACTTAAAGAAGGTATATTATTAAATGCCAGTTTCAGGATACATAGGGAGTAGAAGAAATTTTAACTTATTTCGCAAAACTATCACCAGATTCTAGAGTGCCAGGTATCCAGGAGGTACTGAATTAATACGGTGAAAAGGACATGGTCCCTATTACCAAAGAATTCACATTGTAATTGAGTTGTCACATCAGATGACAGTGCCCTGAAAAGTATCAATGGTTATATCAAGATGGACACAAAATGCCATGAAATAGGAAAGGGAGGACGCAGGAGATTTATGACCTCCTCACAAAGGGACCAACTCATCTCATTTTTTCCGGTTGTAATACACACCAAAATTAGCATGTTTATCCTATAAGTAAACACCATAAAACAAGTCTCCAAATTATTAGGAACATTTTTCTTAAGTTTGATAACAGCTAATGTAACTTCCAAGACAAGCAGAAGACTTTCATAGATAGATGAATGTTCTCACACAAATCTTGGAATTAGGTTGGGTGAGCCCCGTACCAGAACATTCTCGTCCATTTAAAAAGCCTCCTCCAAAATATTTAGTGGCACACGATATACTGTAGCCCGGTCAGCCTTTGTGTGTGTGTGAGAAAAGAACCAACGTGGGCTTCTAAGGCCCTGGCAACATGCAGTGACATGATGGTTATAAGAGAAAGGAGGCTTGGACAAAGAAAATAAGAGAAGATGGGAACAAGTTATCTGTCAGAAAACTCATTTAATCTTATGTACTATTGTGTTTATTCCATATGCTAGAGTCCTAGGAGGCATGCCAAAAAGTAAATGGATGATGGAGAAATTTTAAATACATATACTATATATATATAGTGTGTGTATATATATATGAAATAGTCATAGAAATTAACAATCACATTAGGGAACTCTCTAAACACCATCAATCAGATATTCTCAATATATAATCAATTACATTGGTCTTCACGGCCTCTAGGTCTCTCTCCTCTCTGTCTCTGTTTCATAGTTCACTCAAAATGAACTATTTTCACTCAAAGTACACAGCAGCACTTTGCAGAAAGGCAGAAAATTTTGCATTTTGAGATGCTAAAGCAGCATCAGGAATAAGCCTATGCCCCTTTTACACCAGCATATCAAACCTGAGCCTCTATTTTCAAAGACTCAGAAACAGGAGGACTGTTTCCATCAGGTTACGTCTGAGCCAGAGGGGCATCAACAGATTCTAAAGGAGAGAGACAAGTGTACAAAATTTAAGATCTATTGGTGAGTCAACCTCCACAGATCCTCTATCACATAAAATCTCCATGTCCATCTCCAGTAAGAAGCCTTGTTGCTAATCTGGGGGTATTCACAAACACACCAGATTGAATCCTTGGCAATTGCCATCTTGGTTCCTGCTTTCAATAAGCTCTGAAATAATTTGTTTATCACTTGGGCCATTTGTTGATAAATGGAGTTAATCCAGTGGGCCCTCTAATTAATTAGTTTGCTTTCTGTGCTATTAATGGAAGCACAGGTATATCCATTAGCCCTTTGGGAGTTCTCTTGAGTGCATCCTTTGAAAAAGTCATGTTCCACAGTCCTATAAGGTGCTGACTCTCAGTAGTGCTGTTGGGACTTCAATAGGAAGTGGGAGATCTTCCCAGGCAATCAGGTATTCCTCTAGCCCAAAAGGGAAAATATATATCTGCAGATTGTGCTTCTCTTGAAGTGGCTATAGTTCCACTGCAATTTCCATCCAAGGCAACATCTATTTTGTCAGGCTGAGGTAGGCCATTAGGTTGGTAATTAACAAGTGCTGTGTGCAACTTAATTTGGCAACAAGCTATCCTACAGACTGCTCAATAAGGAAAGCAGCATTTTTGTGATGATTCTGTTTTCAAGCTTGGAATTAAACTAAGAACTATAATGATCCCTACGAAGGGACAGCTGATGTATGTGTTCAAAATACAGAATAGGAGAATATACTGTTCTGCATGTTGGATACTCATACCTCTTATTTACAGATTTACTGCACAGCATGGCTGAAATAGGGGTAAGTACCTGTGTGCATTTTTAATTCATCATAATTCAAATAAAATATGTTTCTCTGCCCAGCTTTCTTCTTGCAACTGTCTTTTCACCCAACTGCAAACTGACTTTTAGTAATCAGTTTCCATTGCAGTAGGCTAATTGTGGGTGTGATTTATCTTCTGTTATTCTCTGTTGATATACCTCTTCTCCAGTGTCTAGGGGCTAAAAAAGGAAACTCATTCGTTCATTTATTTAATAAATATTTATTGAGCATCTATTGCATATCAGACATTGCACTAGGCTCTAGGGACTCAGAGTGAAAAAGTGTGCCTAAAGTGGGATCTGATAAACGTTCGAAAAGAATAATCATGTGTTTATTCAATCAAAAAACCCCACATAGTTTGCGAAGGAATATACCTGGACTAAGATCCTGGAGACTAACACTTAGACGTGTTGTCTTTAAATATGCCTAAACTCAGTCACTAACCAAGGAAAGAAAATGAAATAAGCAAGTTGTCGAACTTCTCTGGGCTTCATTTGTTTATTTGTAAAGTGAAGAGTTGGCCTCTCTATTCAAATCCCTGTCAGCAGATTTCTTGAATAATCCAGAATCTCTCATGACCTATCCTCAACCAAATACTACTTCCTCAGCTAGAGTGCCTTTCTACTTCCCTCCTCCATTTCTGTGTATTAAAAGACTATTCAGTAAAGTCTATAGTCTACCTATGAAATCGTACTAATTTCTTACTTTTAATTAATGTGTTAGTTATATAAGATGGTACCATTGGGGGAAGCTAGGCAATGGGATCTTTTCATGGTATTTTTGCAACTTCTTATGAGTCTATAATTATTTTAAAACAAAAAGTTTGTTTAAAAATACCACAGAATTCACAAGCTGCCTCAAAAATGACATCAAACCTGATACTAATCTCTTCTTCCCTTCCCTCTATTGTAACATTCTGACTGCATGACAGTTAGCTACAATCCACCTGCCTCTCTTGGTTTTTTAAACTCTGAGAGAGAAAACTGCATCATATTTATCTTTGTATCCTCTGCAGACCTTAGAATATTTGCTTTTCTAACCCAGGTTCATTCAATTAAATTTAACAAACTGAGTTCAAAACACTGGTTAAAACATTTCCTCACATCTCTTATCTCATCGGGGAAGCTCTGCCTTACATCCTGCTTTCCCTTTCGAGGCATTCAGCAGGATCTGTATGCAGAGCGTGTGCAGGCATGTGGTTCACATACTCATTTTCTCAAGGTGCCTACCAGTAAAATGTGGCTGGTAGTAACACTCACCTGGACACCAAGGACAAAGAGAGTTAATTAACCACTGATGGCAGAATATATTACATAAATAGTGGAACATGAGAGAAATAGGGGCTGTGTTATGTAAACATTCAGGTCCTGCAATATTCTGTTCTGGATTTGGTTTTCAAATGGAAGACAAAGTAAACTCCTATTTGGTTCTGAAGATGCTTTTTCTAAAGCTTTTTGAGATCTTGAAGCTCCAACATAAAAACATACATATATAATGTGGATTCCTGGAGATTAACACAAGAAGGGGCTCCAAAAGGTCGTTGCTACCCACCTACAATTTGTATTTGTAAAAGCTGGTGGCAGTTGAGATCAGTCATCTGTTGCTGCTAAGATAAAAATTGCTATGCTGATATATTTTGTTACCCATTAAACATAAGCTATTGCAAATTATTAAAATATGTTGATAATTTCAGTAAAATTAAAATTAAATTAAATTTAAAAATTGTCAGTGGCAACCACTATTTGAGAACACAGGTAAGCTATTGAAAGAAAAAATAATTTTTATAATTATTTTATAATAATTTTTTATAATTAAAAATGTCCAGGACAGAAG
Source organism: Hippopotamus amphibius kiboko (assembly GCF_030028045.1). Lineage (NCBI taxonomy): Eukaryota > Metazoa > Chordata > Mammalia > Artiodactyla > Hippopotamidae > Hippopotamus > Hippopotamus amphibius. The sequence continues at coordinate 100,570,302 of NC_080196.1, forward strand.
ATTGCAAAAGTTAATAATTCTTGGGGGGCAGAGTCAAGATGGCCACGTGGGAAGACGTGGAGATCAAATCTCCCCACAAATAGAACAGTTACCGGAGGCCAGCGGGGGATCTGAAGCCCAAGCAAACGGCAGGAACCCCGCAGCAACCGAGTAGGACCTGAGGGAAGTCAGGGGGATGGGGAAGGGGAAGCGGGTGGGACTGACGCCCCTGAGGGGTGGCTGGGGAAGGGGGGAGGCTCCCCCCTGGAGGGACCCTTGGGGGCTGGGGAGATCGGGGAAACTGCGACTGGGTTTCTCCCACCCAGGAGGCCTGCTGAGCTCCCCGGCTTGGGGGCCTGCTGGGATCCCCAGCGGGGTCCTCCACCCTCCAAGGCCCCCTCCAGGCTGCTTGGTTCCCGGGGGTGTGGGAAGGAGGGAGGAGGGAGGAGGAGCGAAGAGGTGGAGAGGCAGACAGGAGGGGGTGGGGGCTTTGAGATTGGGGGACCAGGAGGCAAGAGGCGTTTCACCTGCCCTCTTGGCTAGGGAGGCCGACTGGGCTCCCAGGCCTAGTCCTTCACTCTCCGGGCCCCCTCCAGCTGCTTAGAACCTAGGAGAGTGGGGGGTAGGGGAGAGGAAGAGAGGCAGACAGGGACCCTATCAGACTGGGAGATCTGGGGAAGTGCCGCAGACGTTACCCTAGCCCAGTTGGCCCTGGGAAACCTGTTGGGCGTCAGTCTGTTCTCCTGCCTTTCAGTGCCCCCTGCAGCTGTGAGGGTCCTCGGGGAATGGGAGAGAGGGGTGACAAAGAAGAGAACCCAAGGGGGAGGAACCCTCTGAGACTGGAGGACTAGGGGAGGTGCCTAGCATTTCTTCCACCAACTCGGGCCCAGGGAGCGTGCTGGGTACCTTGACCTGGTCCTTTACTCCCAGGACCAGAGACATTCCTGGGCCCCTCTGCCTCACTGGGCCTAAGCCCCATTCCCCACCACCCTCAGGGCCTTTTCCAAGCATTAGCCCTGCCCACTGCGTAACTTACACCCCCACCCCCACCCTTGTCTAAGCCCCGTCCCCACAGCCAAGGCCTTTTCTGGCTTCTTTTTTTTTTTTTTTCCCTTTTTTCTTTTTCTGTTTTTTTCTCTTCCCACCTCCTCACTTAGGCTATTGCAGTTGTTTTACCTTCCAGTTGTTGCTCCATCTTTTTTTTAAAAAATTTTTTCTAACACATCTGTTAGTTTCCTATTATTGTATTTTTTATCTTGCTATTTGTTCTGCTGTTCTCCTATATATTTTTTTAAAATATTTTTTCATTTTCCCTGCTCCACATGGCTTGTGGGATCTTGGTATACAAGCCCAGTGTGAGGCCTGAGCTCCTGAGATGGGAGGTCTGAGTCCAAAACATTGAACTAACAGGGAAACCCAGTTCCCAGGGAATATTCTTTACAGTGACATCTCCCAGGGGTTCTCAACTCAACACCAAGACCCAGCTATACTCAACAGCCTACAAACTCCAGTTCTTGAAACCTCAGGCCAAACACCCAGTGAGACAAGAACACAATCCCACCCATCCAAAGTAGGGGGAAAATGAGATGACAAAAAAATATGTCACAGATGAAAGAACAAGATAAAAATACACAAAACCAAATAAATGAAGAGGAAATAGGAAAATTGCCTGAAAAAGAATTCAGAGTAATGACAGTAAAGATGATCCAAAATCTCCATAACAAAATAGAGAAAATAAAAGAAACAGTTAATAAGGGCTCAGAAGAACTAAAGAACAAACAAACAGTAATAGAGAACAAAATAACCAAAATTAAAAATACTCTAGATGCTGTAAACAGCAGAATAACTGAGGCAGAAGAATGAATAAGTGAGTTGGAAGATAGAATGGGGGAAATAATTGCCACAGAACAGGAAAAAGAAAAAAAAGAATGGAAGACAGTCTCAGAGACCTCGGTGACAACATTCAAATCATAGGCATCCCAGAAGAAGAAGAAAAAAGGAAAGGGTCTGAGAAAATATTTGAAGAGGTTATAGAGGAAAACTTCCCCAACATGGGAAAGGAAATAATTAATCAAGTCCAAAAAAGCACAGAGAGTCCCATACAAAATAAACTCAAGGAGAAATACACCAAGGCACATATTAATCAAACTAACAAAAATTAAACACAAAGAAAAAAAAAGCTGCAAGAGAAAAGCAACAAATAACATGTAAGGGAAAACCCATAATGATAACAGCTGATCTTTCTGCAGAAACTCTGCAGGCCAGAAGGGAGTGGCAGGATATACTGAAAGTCCTGAAAGAGAAAAACCTACAGCCAAGAATAATCTACCCAGCAAGAATCTCATTCAGATTCGACGGAGAAATCAAAAGCTTTATAGACAAGCAAAAGTTAAGAGAATTCAGCACCACCAAACCAGCCTTACAACAATTCCTAAAGGAACTTTTCTAAGCAGGTAACATAAGAGAAAGAAAAGACCTACATAAACAAACCCAAAACAAGAAAATGGTAACTGGAACACACATGTCAATAATCACCTTAAATGTAAATGGATTAAATGCTCCAACCAAAAGACACAGACTGCCTGAATGGATACAAAAACAAGACCCTTACATATGCTGTCTACAAGAAACCCACTTCAGACCAAGGGACACATATAGACTGAAAGTAAGGGGATGGAAGATGATACCCCATGCAAATGGAAGTCAAAAGAAAACTGGAGTAGTGATATTCATATCAGACAAATTAGACTTTAAAGTAAAAACTATTACAAGAGACAAGGAAGGACACTACATAATGATCAAGGGATCCATCCAAGAAGCAGATATAACAATTGTAAATATCTATGCCCCCAACATAGGAGCACCTCAATACATAAGGCAAATGCTAACAGCCATAAAAGGGGAAATCAACAGTAACACAATAATAGTAGATTTTAACACCCCACTTACATCAATGGACAGATCAGCCAAACAGGAAATAAATAAGGAAACACAAGCTTTAAATGACACATTAGACCATCTCGCCTTAATTGATATTTATAGGACATTCCATCCAAAAACTGCAGGATACACTTTCTTCTCAAGTGCACACAGAACATTCTCCAGGATAGATCATATCTTGGGTCACAAATCAAGCCTCAGTAAATTCAAAAAAATTGAAATTGTATCAAGCATTTTCTCTGACCACAATGCCATGAGACTAGATATCAGTTACAGGAAAAAAGCTGTAAAAAAAAAACCACATGGAGACTAAACAATACGCTATTAAGCAACCAAGAAATCACTAAAGAAATCAAGGAGGAAATCAAAAAACACCTAGAAACAAATGACAATGAAAACACAATGACCCAAAACTTATGGGACGCAGCAAGAGCAGTTCTAAGAGGGAAGTTTATAGCAATACAGTCCTACCTCAAAAAACAAGAAAAATATCCAATAAACAACCTATCCTTACACCTAAAACAATTAGAGAAAGAAGAACAAAGAAACCCCAAAGTGAGCAGAAGGAAAGAAATCATAAAGATCAGAGCAGAAATAAATGAAAAAGAAATGAAGGAAACAGTAGCAAAGATCAATAAAACTAAAAGCTGGTTCTTTGAGAAGATAAACAAAATTATAAACCATTAGCCAAACTTATCAGGAAAAAAAGGGAGAAGATGCAAATCAACAGAATTAGAAATGAAAAAGGAGAAGTAACAACGGACACTGCAGAAATACAAAAGATCATGAGAGACTACTACAAGCAACTATATGCCAATAAATTGGATAACCTAGAAGAAATGGATAAATTCTTAGAAAAGTACAATCCTCCAACTGAACCAGGAAGAAATAGAAACTATGAACAGACCAATCACAAGTACAGAAGTTGAGACTGTAATTAAAAATCTCCCAACAAACAAAAGCCCAGGGCTAGGTGGCTTCACAGGTGAAGTCTATCAAACATTTAGAGAAGAACTAACACCTATCCTTCTCAAAGTCTTCCAAAATATAGCAGAAGGAGGAACACTCCCAAACTCATTCTACAAGGCCACTATCACCCTGATACCAAAAGCAGGCAAAGATGTCACAAAAAAAGAAAATTACAGGCCAACATCATTGATGAATATAGATGCAAAAATCCTCAACAAAATACTGCTAACAGAATCCAAAAAGCACATTAAAAAGATCATACACTATGATCAAGTGGGGTTTATCCCTGGAATGCAAGGATTCTTCAGTATATGGAAATCAATCAATGTGATACACCATATCAACAAATTGAAGGATAAAAACCATATGATCATCTCAATAGATGCAGAAAAAGCTTTTGACAAAATTCAACATCATTTATGATATAAACTCTCCAGAAAATGGGCATAGAAGGAAATTACCTCAACATGATAAAAGCCATATATGAGAAACCAACAGCCAACATCATTCTAAATGGTGAAAAACTGAAAGCATTCCGTCTAAGGACAGGAACAAAACAGGGGGGGTCCACTCTCACCATTATTATTCAACATAGTTTTGGAATTTTTAGCCACAGCAATCAGAGAAGAAAAAGAAATAAAAGGAATCCAAATTGGAAAAGAGGAAGTACAATTGTCACTCTTTGCAGATGGCATGGTATTATACATAGAAAACCCTAAAGACTCTACCAGAAAACTGCTAGCACTAATCGATGAATTTAGTAAAGTAGCAGGATACAAAATTAATGCACAGAAATCTCCTGCATTCCTATATACTAACAATGAAAGAGCAAAAGAGAAATTAAGGAAACTCTTCCATTTATCATTGCAACAAAAAGAATAAAATACCTAGGAATAAACCTGCCTAAGGAGGCAAAAGATCTATATGCAGGAAACTATAAGACACTGATGAAAGAAATCAAAGACGATACAAACAGATGGAGGGACACACCACGTTCTTGGATTGGAAGAATCAATACTGTGAAAATGACTGACAGTATGGTACTGGCACAAAAATAGAAAGGAAGATCAATGGAGCAGAACAGAGAACTCAGAGATAAACCCAAGCACATATGGGCAGCTTATCTTTGACAAAGGAGGCAAGAAAATACAATGGAAAAAAGACAGCCTCTACAATAAGTGGTGCTGGGAAAATTGTAAAAGAATGAAATTAGAACACTTCCTAATACCATACACAAAATAAACTCAAAATGGACTAAAGACCTAAATGTAAGGCCAGACACTATAAAACTCCTGGAGGAAAACATAGGCAGAACACTCTATGACATACATCAAAGCAAGATCCTTTTGGACCCACCTCCTAGAGTAATGGAAATAAAATCAAGAATAAACAAATGGAACCTAATGAAACTTTAAAGCTTTTGCACAGCAAAAGAAACCATAAACAGGACAAGAAGGCAACCCTCAGAATGGGAGAAAATACTTGCCAATGAAGCAACGGACAAAGGATTAATCTCCAAAATATATAAGTAGCTCATGCAGCTTAATACCAAAAAAGCAAATAACCCAATCCAAAAATGGGCGGAAGACCTAAATAGACATTTCTCCAAAGAAGACATACAAATGGCCAAAAAACACATGAAAACATGCTCAACATCACTAATCATTAGAGAAATGCAAGTCAAAGCCACAGTGAGGTATCACCTCACACTGGTCAGAATGGCCATCATCAAAAAATCTAGAAATGATAAATGTTGGAGAGGGTGTGGAGAAAAGGGAACTCTCCTGCACTGTTGGTGGGAATGTAAGCTGGTACAGCCACTATGGAAAACAGTTTGGAGGGTCCTTAAAAAACTACAAAGGGAACTACCATATGACCCAGTAATCCCACTACTGGGCATATACCCAGAGAAAACCATAATCCAAAAAGAAACATGTACCATAATGTTCATTGCAGCACTATTTACAATAGCCAGGACATGGAAGCAACCTAAATGCCCATCAACAGGTGAATGGATAAAGAAGATGTGGCACATATATACAATGGAATATTACTCAGCCATAAAAAGGAATGAAATTGAACTATATGTATTGATGTAGATAGACCTAGAGACCTTCATACAAAGCGTAGTAAGCCAGAAAGAGAAAAACAAATACTGTGTGCTAACACATATATATGGAATCTGAAAAAATGGTACTGATGAATCCAGTGACAGGGCAAGAGTGGAGATACAGAAGTAGAGAATGCACTTGAGGACATGGGGCTGGGGTGGGAGGTGAAGGGGATGCTGGCACGAAGTGAGAGAGTATCATAGACATATTTACACTACCAACTGTAAAATAGATAGCTAGTGGGAAGTTACCATGTAACAAAAGGAGATCAACCTGATGATGGGTGATGCCTTAGAGGGCCAGGACAGGGAGCGGGGAAGGAGTAGAGGGAGGGAGGGGATATGGGGATATATGTATAAATACAGCTGATTCACTTTGGTTTACCTCTAAAACTGGTACAAGAGTGTAAAGCAAATATATTCCAATAAAGAGCTTTAAAAAATAATATTAATAATAATAATTAAGTGTTTAATTTGGATACTTTAAAATCGTATTTGTATTTGATTTTGCCTCTTGGTGAATGTTTAGAAATATCCCAATCATGTATAAATAGAGAGAATGTAATTTCTAACAGTTTTTTTCCCCAAATGTTGTTGAGTATAAATATAGTCAAATTTAATCAAACAATAAAAATCTAAATAAAAACTACAAAAATATTTTGCTAGTTACTTTAGTTAACATGCATATATTACATATGTATGCCAGTTAAATTTTATACTGGTTTTGTATTAGCAATCTTCTCACTATTTGCTTTTGATCTGCACATACAGCAGTGAAACTTGTTAATATAGAAGTTGTGCATCTGACAAATTGGACCAATGTGACAAGCGTGAACAAGGGAGTGAATATAATTAAAACCACCAATATATTTACTATTTTGGCTTATTTTGGAGACCTTAAAAAATTAAGAAGCTACCATAGTGGATGAATTAGAAAATAAATATGGATTCAGTTTTGGAAATTAAGATTGATATGACTCATAGCAGAAAGCTAAACAACTAAAATAGAATAGGCATCTTTATGTCAATACTAATAGACAACAGAAGACATAGTATGATCTCTACCATTATGAGTAGCTAGTTGTATAAGCATCATTGGTCATCTGAAAAGCTGTCTTCAAAGTCACAAGTTATGCGATTGCTGTGGTAGGCAGGATAATAGCCCTCCAAAGATGCCCATTCCCTAATTCCCAGAACCTGTGAATGTGTTATGTTACATGGCAAGGGGGAATTAATATGGCAGACAGAATTGAGATTGCCAGTGAGCTGACTGAAAAATAGGGAGATTATCCAGGGTCATCTGGACAGGCCCAATGAAGTCACAGGTCCTTAAAAGTAGAAGAGGTGGACAGAAGAGTCAATGTCAGTGATGTGATATGAAACAGACTTAACCAGTCATCGCTGGCTTTGAAGATGGAGAAAGAGACCATAAGACAAGGAATGTAGTTGGCCTCTAGAGGCTGGAATAGACAAGAAAATGGGCTGTCCCTAGACCCTCCAGAAGGAACACAGCTCTGTTGACACCTTGATTTTTGCCCAGTGAGCCCCAGTTCAGACTTCTGACCTCCAGAACCAAAAAATAATAAACCTATGTTACATTAAACCATTGTTTTTGTTTGTTTGTTTTTGTTGTTGTTGTTGTTTTTGTAATTTGCTACAGCAGCAATAAAAAAGGAATACAACTATACTTCCAATTTCTGGTTCTGTATGTAAGGAGCTTGGAAGCTGACATAACATTCTATCAACAAATAAAAAGCTGAACAAACTGAAATGTTAACAATACTTCTGCAATACATAAGAGAAGGGAGGACACAGAGCAAGCCACTACCCCCAAGATTGGAAGACCTACAGGTAAATATAGAGGATAACAATCTACTAGAATAGAGGCTGACAACTGTTAAGTGCCTGCTCCAGAAACCAGTGACAAGGTAGGAAAATCTGAACTACAATTGACATATTACTGGAGGCTCAGTGCAGACAACTCTGAGAATCAAGAGCTCCAGGGAGACCTAGTAATAGGGAAGCCCCAACAGTTTTGTAGAATTTACTTCCAGGAGTTTGACCAGGTCCTTACAGTAAATATCTTTAAAAAAATGTCCTAGTGCTTTTTTTAAGGTGGACAGGGGTAGGGAGAGTGGGGGGGGGGGGGACTATTTTGAAATATACCAGAGCACTCTGTTCTTCTAAACAAGGCCTGTCCTCAGAGGAAACTACTTAAGCAGAGCCTAAGCTGCTGGGATATTATCAGAGTGTACCAAAAGGCAAAAATCACAATTTGATAAGACAGGGCAAGCATCAAAACCAGACATGGCAGGGATGTTGGAATTATCAGACCAGGAATTTAAAACAGTATGATTACTATGCTAAGGACTCTAATGGATAAAGTAGGCAGCATGCAAGAACAGATAGGTGGTATAAGAAGAAACATGGAAATCCTAAGAAGAAACTAGAAAGAAATGCTAGAGATCAAAAACACCATAGCATAAATAAAGAATGCTTTTGATAGGATTACTAGCAGATTGGACACAGCTAAGGAAAGAAAATCTGAGCTTAAGGATATTTCAATAGAAACATCCAAAACCAAAAAGCAAAGAGAATGAAGACTGAAAAAACAAACAACCAACCAAAACCAAAAAAGACACAAACAAAAAACAAAACAAACAACAGAACAGAATATCCATTTCCTGTGGGACAGCTACAAAAGGTGTGACATAGGCATAATGGGAATATTTGAAAAAGAAGAAATAGAAAAAACAATAATTACTGAGAATTCCTTCCAAACTAATGTCAGACACCAAAATACAGATCCAGGAATCTCAGAGAACACCAAGTAGGATAATCACCAGAAAAACTATACCTAAGCATATCATTTTCAAATTACAGAAAAATAAAGATGAAGAAAGAATCCTGAAAGAAGTTGGGCCAAAAATCCTTACCCACAGAGGAACAAAGGTAAAAATTCATCCAACTTCTCCTCAGAAACCATGCAAGCAGGAAGAAAGTAGAGTAAAATATATAAAATATTGAGAGAAAAATCCCACCAACCTAGAATTTTGTACCCTGTGAAATTATCCTTCAAAAGTGAAGAAGAAATAAAGATTATCTCAGACAAACAAAAATTGAGGGAACTTGATGCCAGCAGACCTGCCTTGCAAGAAATATTAAAAGAATTTATTTAGAGGGAAGGAAAATAACAAAGGCCAGAAATTCATATCTACATAAAGAAAACAAGAACATTAAAGAAGGATTAAGTGAAGGTAAAATAAAAACTTTTACTTTTCTTATTCTTAAATACAAATAAGTTTGTTCAAAATAATAATAGCAGCAATGTATTTGATTATGTATGCTTAGCTATATATCTTATTTATTTACTTATGTGTTTACTTATTTATGCTTGTATGTAAGTGGAGTGAATGACAGCAATGGCACAAGGGATATGAGGGAAGATTTGGGATTATTTTGTTATTACAATGTATTCACACTACCTGTGGAGTGGTGAGATTAACCAAAACACAAGTCAAAGAAGAAATCTATAGAGAAATTTTTAAATATTTTGAACTAAAAGGAAAATAAAAACAACTTATCAAAATTTGTGGGTGCAGCAAAGTGCTGGAGGAAAATTTATATAATTAAGTGCATATATTAGAAAAGAAGAAAGTTCTTTAAAAAAAGCCCTGTTTCACATTAGGAAACTTAAAAAAGAAGATCAAATTAAATCCAAAATAAGCAGAAGAGAAGAAATAATGAGAATTAGAGCAGGAATCAATTAAATTGAAAACAGGAAATCAGTATAGAAAATCAGTGAAACTAAAAGCTGGTTCTTTGAAAAAGCCAATAAAATTGATAAGCTTCTTGCCAGGCTAAGAAAAAAAAAAGAGAGTGAATACAAATTATTAATATCAGATATGAAATAAGGGACATCACTAAAGATCCTATGGACAATAAAAACATAATAAAGGAATACTGTGAACAACTTTATGTTCACAAATTTGATAACATAGATGTAATTGAGCAAGTCCTGGAAAAACACAATTTGCCAAAATTCATATGAAAAGGAATAAACTATCTGAATAGATCTATGTCTATAAATGAATTAAATCAATAATGAATAACATTCTAAAAAAGAAAGCACCAGGCTTAGATGGTAAATTCTACCAAACATTCAAGGAAGACATTATCCCAATTCTCTACAATCTTCCAGAAGCAGAGAGAGAATACTTCTTAGCTTATTCATTGAGGGCAGCATTGCTCTAATATCAAAACCAGACAAAGACATTACAAGAAAATATTACAGACCAATATCTCTCATGAAAACAGATGCAAAAATCCTCAACAAAATATTAGCAGTTCACACCCAACAATACAGAAAAAGAATTACATACTATGACTAAGTGGGACTTACCCTAGGTATGCAACATTCGGAAATCAGTTAATGCAATCCAACAGATTAATAGGCTAAAAATTAAAAATCACATAACCATATCAATAGATACAGAAAAAAAAACATTTGATAAAATCCAACATTCACTCATGGTAAAAACTTTCAGCAAACTGGAAATAGAGGGGAACCTCCTCAATCTGATAAAGAATAACCACAAAAAACCTACAGCTAATGTCATATTTAATAGTGAGAAACTTGAAGTTCTCCCACTAAGTTCAGGTACATGGCCATGATGTATACTCTTACCACTTTTTTTTCAACATCACACTGGAAGTTCTAGCTAAGACAATAAAAGGAAATTAAAAGGTATACAGATTGGGAAGAGGAAATAAAATCATCTATGTTCATAGATGACATGATTGTCTACATGGACTATATAAAAGAACAGACAAAAATACTCCTGGAACTAATAAGGATTATAGCAAGGCTGTAATACACAAGTTTAATATACAAAAGTCAGTTGCTTTCTAAAAATAGCAATGAACAATTGGGATTTGAAATTAAAAACACAATACTGTTTAAGTTAGTAGTATCACTAATGTAAATCTAACAAAAATGTACAAGATCTATATGAGGAAAACTACCAAACTCTTATGAACAAAATCAAAGAAGAGCTAAATAAATGACGAGATAGTCCATGTTCATGGATAGGAAGATTCAATATTATCAAGATGAGAGTTCTTCCTAACTTGATCTACATAGTCAATGCAATCTCAATCAAAATTCCAGCCAGTATTGAGAAACTGATTCTGAAGTTTATATGGAGAGCAAAGGACCCAGAGTAGTCACCACAATATTGAAGGAGAACAACAAAGTTGGAGTACTGACACTACCTGACTTTAAGACTTACTGTAAAGCTACAGTAATAAAGACAGTGTGGTATTGGTGAAAGAATAGACAAATAGATCAATTGAATAGAATAGAGAGCCAAAAATTGATCCACCTAAATATAGTCAATTATTCTTGACCAAGTTGCAAAGGCAGTATGATTGAGCAAAGATATTCTCTTCAGCTATTGGTGAGGGAACAATTGAACATTCACATGCAAATAAATCAATGGAAATACAGAACTTACACTTTTTAGTAAAACTCAAATGAAGCAAAACCAAATGTAAAATGTAAAACTGCACAATTTTCCTAAAAATGTTCTATATATGTATTTATTAGCATTTTACCTTTAGAAAAAGGATATCATGCTGTAGATATCTTTTAGGACTTACTTTTTTTCTTTTAATATTAGATTGCTCAGGGTCATCCATGTTGTTGTATGTCAGCCTAAGTCATTAGTTTTGACTGCTGCATAATATTCCGTGTGTGTGTGTGTGTGTGTGTGTGTGTAAATGGACTATAGTATACCTAAAAGAGTCATATAATGCTTCTATTAAGAGTTTTAACATTTTATTTTGATACTTAAGCCATTAATCCTTTTGAAGTTTCTTGTATATTATATAAGGTAGAGATCCAAATCATCTTTCTCCATATAAATAATTTTTTACAGCTTCATTTATCGGACAGTCTCTCATTTCTCAACTGATCCGAAATGCCCCACATTCCAAAGTTCCATAGATGTGTAGAACTGTTTCTGGGTTTTCTATTCCACTGGTCAATTGGTTTATCTCTATACTAATAATTAACTGACTCATTTTAATTAGCCTCTTAGTAAATCCTGGTATCTATTAGGGTAAGTATCTATTCTCTTTTTCAAAAACCGTCTAGCTAGTTTGGGTTCTTCGTGCTGCCATAAAAATGTTAATATCTTCTTATTAAGTCAATAAACTATTTAGATTTTGATTTTAAATGTTTTGGAAATGTAATGTCTATTATAATATGAATATTTATTTCATTACCTATTTGGTGTTCTTATGCATGATCATGATAGGTCTCTACTTAAAGCTATTTGTGTTTGAAGTTTTTTTTTATAATTTCCCTATTGATTTCTTGCACATCATTTGTTATATTTATTCTCAGAATATTTGATAATCTCTGATTCTACTGTAAATATCTTTAACTGTTTCTAAGTACTTTGTTGCTGGTATATAGTCAACTAACTTTTTAATTTTATATCTAATCTTTTGAGGAAATTTTCTTCTATAATTTCTAAAGATTTGTTTCTAGAATCCTTTGGGTCCTCATAAAAGCAACATTATTATCTGTAAGTAATGATATTTTAATTTCCTCCATTTCACTTCTTATTCCTCTAATTCCTTTTTCTCGTCTCATTATGTTATCTATAATTACCATTAGAAGTCGTAACAGGGTATTTTGCCTCATTCTCAATTTTAAAGGTAACACTTTAGACACTTACATGTTGAGATTAATGTTTACTCTTTTTTATTATAGAGCATTAATCAGGTTAGAGAAGTTCCCTTCTTTTTCAATTTATTAAGTCTTGTGTTGAAAGATATCTTTATCAGATATCTTTTTCATCTAATGGGATGATTATTTGACTTTTCTCTTTTAACTTCTTAATGTAATCAATAACATGAATTTTCTGATAGAAACTACTCATTTTTATATCTTTTTTATTGTTTTGGGACGAAGGTTCAATGAGTTGGGAGATGTTTCTTCTTTTTCTATTTTGAAAATTTGGCATGTGTTTTTTTTTTTCTTTTCATTTTTATTTCAGGAATTGCACAGGAAATCTATTATAGTGATTACCTGGGAAGAGGGATAAAGATTTAGAGAATAGAGAGTGATACAAGGGAGAAGGGGACCTCTATTTTCATTGTAATCTCTCCATGCTGTTGGGTTTATTCATTAAGTTCATATATTACATTATAACAAGAAAAAATGTTAAAGAAGAAAAGTCTTCTATTTACCACAAATATACAGTAATTCATCCTATTGACCTCTTTATAACAAGATTAGAGGTAGCCTCCAGGGTCCATACACAGACCCCAAGTTAAATGCCTGGTACTGACTTTGCCGTTCAGATTTTTACTGTATCTTTCCTGTGACTTATCCCCCTACAGAGGGATGCTTGATGTTTTGCTGCTCAGTATCCAGTGTTCACCATCCTAGTAAATAACTCTAGTTTCAATCTAAGTAAGGGAACCCCATACTCCTCCACTGTCAGTGCTCATGGCCAAGTAGGGTTCCACTCCAGCTTTGGGGATGGTTCACATTGCCCAATTCCAAGCCAACAAGCAAACCACATTCAATTCTCTGATAAACTTTGCCTTCCCAATCACAGTGAGTCTCATACCTTTTTGGGAATGAAGGGTCAAAAAAACTCTGTCTTCTGGGTATAAAGAATCTAAGGCCTAGAACTACTCTATCTGTTTTGCTACCATTAGAGTAGGACACTCTCTGGTGCACAAAGGAAGAGAGCTGGGGCTCAGGTGACATGACTAAAGTCTCTGAATCAATCCATTCCTGAAGCTCCAGACCTACCCAGTGGCTATTCCATTACCTGCACAAATAAGTCTATTTTGTGTTTGGCAGTGTAAATCTGGTCTTATTTTATTTGCTATACAAAATTTTTTAACTTGCAGCATCCTCCTATGTAGTAAAATGAATTTGCCAAGCAATTTCCATACCTGGGGGGGGGGGGGGGCGAGAAGGTACAAGCAAAGAAGTGCTTACACAATTAGTAAAAAAATATTTAAGACAAGTAAGACAAATTAACAGTCTGTATTCCAGAAAATGATGCCTTTTCAAATTGGCTATATTGCTTTAATGATTGCATCTAGATTTTAAGCTCCTAAAACATGTAGTCTCCTAAGTGGTGGAGATAGTAGATCCAGGTGGAAAATTCATGAGACCTGATGGAATCTTGATGCTTCCAGTGAGGGATCTTGGGGTATTAATATAACACTTTTGAAACTCAGTTTCCTCAACTCTACCATGAGAATAGCAACATCTCCTAGCAGGGTTTTTGTAAGAGTTATATGAGATAAGAAGTGCTTGACATAGAATAGGTATTCAGTATGTCACAGAACACAGTGGTATTCTTTTTATTAACAAAAGCAGTGTGTGTATTACCTAAAAAAATAATTATGTGAGCTGAAATGGTCCACGGCTTTACTAGCCTGGGATATCTTATGTTACAAGTTGGACCTGACTTTTTTTTTCTGTTTGATGTTTTTCCCTTTAGTATTTCCTTCTTCTTCCAGAATAGTGAGAAACCCAAAGAGTATGTCTCAAGTGCATCTACTCACCCTTGAGGCCATTGGCTGGGCTCTCTAACTCCCATTGTTGGGACCCCGGCTCCAGCCCAAGTGCTTCTTCACTCTGGTCCCTGCTTGCACAACTGCCACTGGGCAATTCTGACCTGCCTCTGTGGACCTCTCAGGTGTGGTGCTGGCAACCAGGTTGCTCTCTTCCTCCCAGTCAACAATGCAGACCTACACCGTTATTTGCTTTGTTCATCTGTTGGACCTCCCTGCTGTTCATGATGTTTGAATCATTGCCATTCCCACTGTATCAACTTTGCCACTTCTCACATCTGTTTCCAGCTGTCCTGCATTGATTCCATAGCCAGATGCTCTGGTCTGCTCCTTTACCCCACCCCCATGCTGATTAATTCTACTCCATTGCACTGGGTAAAATCCACAGTGCCATTCTCTCTAAGCCTCTACTCCAGGTTTCAATTCATGAAATGCCAGTATGCAATTTTAACAAAAGCAGCTTACACCATGGTCTCAGTCACTAAAACAGCTCTAGGAAATATTTCTCTCTTTGTGTATTTCCATTCTTTATTATGGCTTTCTCCTCTAGTATAGCATGTGGCTATAAAGTAGTGGGTACAAATGTGGTCCAATTAATTTTTTCATGCAATAAATATAAATTTAATGTTTTATTATAAATTGCTGCTAGTGTAAAAATTTACCTCTTATAATAGCATACTTTATTATTTTTGAAGTTGCCAAGGTGATCTTTTTTCTATTTTATATAATTGATAACTTTATTTTGCAATTGACAGAAATCATTTCAAACTAGGATATACTTTCTCCACAAAGCTAATGAATAGTATTTTCATGTGAGTAAAGAGAAAGAATAGACCTCAAATAGAAGTGGAATAATAGAAAGGATCATGTTTCAATTTTATAGTCTTTCTGTCCATGATACAACATTTGACTTGTAACCTTCCTTTTATGTTCACCATCTGCATACTGCTATGACACAGGAAATGTGAGATGAGTCCAGGTCATTTGGATGTATAATATTAAGTATGAACATAACATCTAAATAGAATGAGCCTGGTCTGGGGCAGTGGACTAGAAGTCATATAATTTCTATCTCCCAGTCACCATTCATTTGTTATGTCCTTGAGCAAATCATTTAACCTTTCTATGCCTCAGAGTTTTCTATGAAATAGGATAATACCTATTCCCATCACAGGTGCTTGTAGAAAAAAATCAAAATTAAAACTGTATGGCATTTTACATAAAAGGGCTTTAGAAAAAAATAATTCCTGGGCAGTAATTTGCAAACAAACCCTATCTACCTTGGCCACCACCTTCATACACACAGATTCTTTGTTAACCTCAAGAGAGGAAGACAGATACATAACTCTAGCTAAAAGCCCAGACTAATATAATAATAACAACATCTATCAAGCATTTACTATGTGTCAGACACTGCTCTAAGTGCTTTACATACATTACTTCTATTAATCCTCACACTAACTACAAGAGGCAGGCACTCTTGTTAGTTCACTTGGGTAAAGTTAGGCAGTTGAGAAAAATCAGGCAGCAAGAGGTTAAATAAATTGGCCAAGGTTATATAGCTGGCATGCGAACTCTGTTGGTTGGTCCAGAGTCTGGAGGTCCCAGGTCACCCTGTGGGGCACAGTCATCCCCACTCTGCTTGAGGTCCCCACACTTCCCAGGACCACAACAAACCTATGCACACCCGGGGCTGGTACCTGGACAGGCTCTGTTTGCCTAAAAAACCAAAAATCATCCAGGGGGAAAACTCATCCCAAAGAAAGTGATGACCAGCGAGCACAGATTTGGATAAATTCTCAACATTGGAAGAGATAGATGATTTTTTTCAGCATCATGATGCTTGTAACTTGGAATGTTCTTTAGACAGGCCAGCCATTCAGTTACTCAATGGATAAATATTGAACACCTACTATGTTCCAGGTACTGTTGATTTTGCCAATGAAGACATCAATGAACAGGAAATAGAGTCCCTGTCTTCAAAACAATTCCTTCTTATTGGGGCTGGTGAGGAGAGAATAACAAATAATAAACAAACAAATCAGTAACTATCATCATTTCAGATATTAAAAATTGTTATGACAAAGACATGGAAAGGGCTTGTTTCTAGTCCTATGAAGACAAGAGAGTAAAATTAAAGAAACTGGTTTTGGAAAGCCATCAAGCATGTTTAGAAGCAGAGTTTGTAATTTTTATAATAATGGTATGAATGGGAGAATACTTTTCTTACTTGAGCTGCTATGGGAGTGGGGTAGTAGAAACACAGTAGCACTAGAACTGCCTTCACATTTTCATCTATACTGGAGAACAGACATTGTTCTTTATCCTAACAGAAAGATTGGCCAACAACAAGAATAAGGAATTTATCAAAGAAATTAAATGTAATAATAAACATGAAACAACAAACATGAAAATAGATTTCACTATTATTAAAGTAGTGAAAATAAAATTGTAATGTTTTTCTTTTAATTAGGTTGGTAAGAATTTTTTAAATATAATATATAGTATTGGGAAGAGATGTGAAAAACCACAAATAATTCTACTCAATAATGATTTATAGAGTGTTTACTATATCCTAGGTGTTTTGCTAGGTACCAAGGGTACATTCATTTATTCAACAAACATTTATGGAGCATCTACTACGTTTGAGTGTTTGCTGAAGACTGGTATTTCCTGATGTACAGGACAGGAATGGTTCCTGCCAACTTGGGGCTTACATTCTAGCAGAAGAGACAGACATTTTAAAGCACACACATCAAAATACATATTTAAACAGTGAAAACGCCTAAAAGGAGATACTGTGATTCCTACAGAAGTTATTGGTTTTAGAACTAACCTCATTAGGGCAGGAGAATTTTCTTTTGAAAAATTAACATTTGATCTGAACTTTACAGATGAAGAGAAAACAGGAGGGCAAAGAGCAGGGAAAGGTAGTTTTCCAGCAAATTCCACAGTATGAACAAAAGCATGAGGTAAGGGGAGCAAGTATGTTTGAGAAACTAAAAGAAAAATCAGTGTGGCTGGGGTATGGGGTGGGGGGTTGGGGGGCAAGAAGGGAACAGCTGGAATGAGGTGGAGAGAGGAATGTGAAGCAGATCCTGTAAGACAATGAGAAGCTGCTGTGGGGCTTTACGTAGACAAGTGATATGACCAGAAATAGTGGTGAAAAATAGTGGTGAAGTCTCTGCCTTCAAAAAGCCAACATTCTAGTAGGGGAAAGAGGTATTCTCAAATGTAATTGGGGGAAGTATAAATTGGCATACAATTTTTGTTGGGCAGTTAGGTAATGTCTCTAAATCTAAAATACATTTGCATCCAGCAACCCTTCATATTTCATAGAAATTCTTGCATATGTATAATGATGTTAATGTTATTGAAAATTAGAATGCCTAAATGGCTATCAAAAGGATATAAAATTATACAACATAATATAACCATAAAATAAAATATGATGCAACTATTATAAAATAAGCTGAATCTGTATATATTACCCTATAAAGATGTTTTTAAAGCAGCAAAATTTGGGGTTGTAGGTATAGTTATATCTCAGTTTTCTCAAACATATAAATAAACAGTCGACCCTTGAATAACACGGGTTTGAACTGTGCAGGTCCACTTATACATGGATTTTTTTCAATAGTAAATGCTACAGTACTACACAATCTATGATTGGTTGAATCTACGGATGCAGAACTGGAAATAGTAAGGAACCCAGTTACTTATGGAGGAACTGCGGATACGGAGGGCTGTATAACCCCTAACCAACCCCCACCCATCATTGCTGTTAAACAATGGTCCATTGTATATATACCTTGGGGTTTTGTACTTTAAATACTCCTATTTTTGCCAGATTTCATTATAATGATTGTTCACTAAAATGTAATATTTATCAGTAAAGATACTCAAATACATAATAGATATAGAGAAGATATTTTAAAGGGGTATGCATTTTTTATAATAAAATTATAGAAAAAGATATTTTTCAAAGCATAGGAGACAAATAGACAAAAAGTTACATGCTTGCTATTTTTGGTCAGCACATTTCTCCTCCATTAAAAATAAATGCCAGCCAGTGGACAATGGATAACCAACTCAATGTGTAAAGAACAAATCCCAACTTTTTACATAATTTGTTATTATTTATTTTATTTGTATATTACCAATATAGTATGAAATATCTGCAGGTGATATGTTTCTATATGTTTTAGACCCTATAAGCCTTGGGACAATGATTGGTTCATTGCAAGCATACAAAAAATGATTGTTGAATTGTAAGTCTCATAAAATCTGACTTCTGATCCTTTTAATTTAGGAAATCAGCCTAGATTAGTGAAAAATGCCTGAGACCATATGAGAAAGAGGCAATCCCATGTCCAAGAATCCCAATTTGCCATCTAAAGAGGACATTCAAAGTGACTGCTAACAAAAATGATCATAGCTGCAACTCAGATGGGTCCCTGAAATGATATTTCTCCAGACATCACAGAAGACTGTCTTTAAGGATAATATCACAGCCGACTAAGATCTCATCAAGTACCTCTAATGCCCATTAGAATCATTTAGAACGCTCTCAACTGAAGCCAGCAGAGCATCATTTAATTATGCAGGATTTCTGATTACTTATCATCAACCCTGTCCTCGGTCAGCTCTTCACCCCTTGTGCGTCTCCTCAGTGGAGAGTCCCCATCAATCTGAATAGCAGCTTTTGTGAAGGAAGATGTGAGCGGACAAAAGATCAGTTAGAATCTGAAAAGAAAAATTAGACAGAGAGCGGGTCTTTTCTCTGAAATTCCTATAACATTGTCTCATTCACCAACTTGTTTATCTAACAGTCAACCATTTTACAAATTTTAAATCTCACTTCTTTTCTTAACTGATAACAAATGTTGATATACTTCAGGTGAATGATATATAAAATAGTTATATGTTTTGGGATTAAAAGGTAATGTACCATAAATTATTGATTAAACAGGATTTAAAGACACATTGAAAAACAATTTCATAGTCTTGTTTGCATAGACTAGAATAAGTTATTTTGCCCAGTTCTCCTAGGAAATGTGTCTTATGTTTTGACATTTAAAGACAGTAACTTTATTGTAGAACAAACATAACATTCTTTGGGGATAAACTTAAATCATGTGACTTAAGAGTTCTCTAATAATGCCAAATGAGTTACTAAGTCAATACTTTTCCACTCTGGTTTTAGTATTTCAGGTTCTATGAGGATTCCAAATTTCAACAGCCTCAAAATACTGAGATTAAATAACACAGAAAGACAGAAATATTGATATATATTCAAGTTATTCCTTTAAATAGCCACCCACCAAAAGAATAATTGTTCTTTAGACTGAAAAAGGAGAAAAAAATGCATATAAATTCTCATGTTCATTTTTCTACTTCTGCGATGTGGTGTACATTTCCTCCTTATAAAATAATTAAGGATAACTATGGACAAGCCAATTCAGATAACTTTTCAAGGGAACACATTCACTCTGTTTGTAGTACACTGCCATTGGAGATCATTGACAATTGATATTTGACAACCTGAAAGCATTTCCTGATTTGGAGCAGGTGTGGGTTTCAATAGGCATGCTTCAGAGACGAAACAACAAAGCCCTCCTTGATGTGATTACACTTATTATTCTGTGATTGCTACTTCCTGATCAGGGATACATTCAGTCATAAAAGATTACGGTAGAATTACCCATGGATTATGTATGAAATTGTTGTGGAAAGGGGAAGAGCACAAGAGAAAGCTCTCAAATATTTCCAGTTGATGTGGGGTGAATGACAGCTCCAGGTGGAATTCTGTACAACAGAAAATCGTGATTAATACATTGTGTTTATTTAAAAGAAAATGGGGACATGGAGTACAGTGAAGTATTTTTGAAGATATTGTCTGAGGGAAGGATAAGTTGGTGTAAAATATGAGGCCCTCATTATTTGAATATGCATCATTTAAAGGCTGAGAGGCTGAGAGAGAGGACTGCAGTAAGGGTGGTACTCAGTTTTGCTGTGAACTTAAAATTGCTCTAAAAAAGTCTGCTTTTAAAAAGTATTAAGGTGATGTAAAAAAGTCAAACTATAAAACAAGATATACCATCTGACCCCACTGTAAATACACACACATACACACATGATAAAGACAATCAAATTATAGACATCAAAATATAGAGGTGATATGATTAGGAATGAATGTTATTTTCTTCTTTTCCTAATTTTCTAGAACATTTTCATTAATTTTAATAGGAAATGTATCAAATAAAAGTGCACTGCCCCGAAACTCTATGATGAATGCCCACACCTGTATTGACTCCTTAGCGCTGTGAAATGTGGAATATATAGGATTTCTTTCCCTCTTTTCCCTGATTCTTGCTCCCCACTGCTCCTTTAGTATTATGAACAATGAATATTGCAAGCATTGAAATGTTTATAGAGCCACCTCATTCTTTCTTGTTTCCAGAACCCAAAAGAACCAGAGAAATTTCTAGAATTATGGGGGGGGGGGGTAAGAAGTAGCAAGTCACTAAGCAAGGGACAGTTCAGTTCATTCTTTTTCATTTCAGTCATGTAGCATTACCTGAAACAGCAATTTACTTTTGCTTGAGCCCATTAGATGAATATCATCAATTTACAAGTGATGTCACACAGTGATTTGGAGAAGTATGTTGTTAGCCACAGGCCTGTAACAAACAGCGGGTCTGCATTATTCTCCTCCTCTTCAACCAGTGGCATATTTATAACATTTTATTTTTGCAAATGGCTTCTCTCTTTCTCATTTATGAGCATAACACCAGCCAATATATATTATGGTCCTTTGAGGGCAAAACACTAGGTATTTGTCCTTGAAGTTCTCTATCTCTTTGGCAAATACAGAGAGATTTGAACATAACTACTGTAGTTTGTTATCTAGTGCACTGAGGATTTTTGCTTTTGTTTCATTTTTATTTCATTTTTGATTTTGTACTAAATAGTGTCGAATTACCTAAACCTATTGTTGCATTTTTTCCTATAGGTTACCTTTTCATCATATTCAGAGTTTCTCAATTGCCCACCAAAGGAATGGCCAATCAGTAAATCTAGATCAAACTACTAATTATTTCCTCAAAGTCTTGAGATTTCTGCCATAGTCTCTATCCCACTACCACCAATGAAAGTCCACATTCACCTTCTTGGTATTCAATTTTTTTCTCCCTCCACAGTTCTTTCCCAACCAAACATTCCTATTGCTGCGCAATTAGGAATTTCTGCTTTTTGAACAGCCAGACTACCTACTATGTCTTCAACATGACATCCACATTCCATTCTATGCCTTTACTCGTGGCCACGTCTCCTCCTGAAAGTCCCTTGGCCATCTTTGCAAAGTGTTGAGTCAAGCACTCCTATGGACATGGCAGGAAGCTGAGCCTTGATCCTGACTCCCCACTCATATGTCTCACTTTCTTTCCCCAAACACAACACATTGCTAAGGTCAAAGACAAAGATTAGGCTAGAGGCATCCTGGTAACTGAATTTTCACACTTGGAGAAATGCATGAAAATGAGCAACACTAATAAAAGATCTTTGGGAAAAAAAGAGAACAGGGAATTCTAGATAAACCACTCTTCTTTCTCTGACATGTGTGACTTTACATATTTAAACCCCCTAAATTGACCTTACAGACAAGGCATGCCACACTTTTCTTTTCAAGAAAAAACTGTAGACTGAGAGATATTTTGTGGTATAGCTCGAGATATTTAATAGGAATATACAATTATCTATTACAAATAATTGACTCATAGCCTGGGGACAATATTCAGACCTCTATTTTGAAGAAGGAATCCACTAAATAAGGACAGTGAGTCTGTATTATTCTCCATCAATTGAAAGAGCGATTAAATAATGTTCAGTTAAGTCCTTTTTTGGGCTTTCTGTTGGGGTATCAGTTGAATAAGATTTTGCAATGGAGTCTACCCAACTGGGGAACCTGCATGAAGTTAGTGGCTGTAATATCAGTTACTTCCATTTAAATATAATTAAATAGATTATATTACTAAGGGCTTTCCCTAAAAAGTACTGGCAAAGAGCTACCTTTGATCTTTGAAATGAACTGTAGGTATACATGCATATACACATACACCACAAAAATATACAGAGGTATTCATAATTAATATGCAGGTTTGGTGCTAGCTGATAATCTCTCCTATCCTGGTATTTGCAATGCCCATAGTAAGGTGGCGCTAAGGTAGATCTGAGTCCATTTTTTCCCTATTCTATACTATTACTACATACATACCGATCATTTAACATATGCCAGGCACTATTGCAAGCTTGGACTATTCTATGTATTTCTACTCATTTAATTCTCACCCCAATTCTCCATTTTATAATGAGGAAACTGAGACATTTGCTCTAAATCATTCTCAGTAACCCAGAAGCTTTGAGATGCTCTTTGGTGCCCACAGAAAGTTCATGCGGTCTCTCTCAGGCCCATTAGAAAAGACATTGCAGGCTTTACTTTCAGCTGCTTCACCATGCTTGTGGGCAAAAATTCTCACCAGGATTTACTGCAAGCTCTGGTTTCATTTGGGAAAAGTCCATATAAATTTCTCTAGCCTACCCCACTCACCCTCCATCAACATGATGTATATTAATTATGTGTGCTGAACAAATAAATTAGTCAAATATATGTTAATACAGGGTAGCATTAAACTTTCTGAATCCAAATTCAGTTTTCTGTGGTTCCCAGACTGGTCAGTTTCTGGTCAGTTTTCCCAGAAAACTGAAAAGGGTAATACTAAGGTCATCACTGAGAAAGCAAGTGCTTTAGAAGCAAATTTACCCAACCCTCATTTTTTTCCCAGCATCATCTCGCTTTTCTTTCCATGGGCAGACTTATGTAGAAAATACCAAGAGGGGGTTCATAGGAAGGAGTGGTTGTCAAGCAATTTCTGTTGTGGACAGTTCAATCTCAGATGATTTATGACGTTTTAGTTATTTATTGTACACAATTGCTTAGTTGAAAGAAGTTTCAATCCAGATGGATTTATTAGTGCCCTCGTTAGATTAGTTTGCTGGCAAGAAGTGGCTTAATTTCACTGAGAAATGCCTTTGATTGTACTCCACCCCAGAAGTCCTATCCAGTGTGTAAAAGTTGAGGGGCAAACCACTTAGGACTAGCATAAGAATGCCATTCTTTCCTGCTGTTAACAAATAAGCAAAATGAAGACAATTAGTGATCACATAGGTAATTATGCAATTTATCCAGACTGGAGAGTCATCCTCTGAGAACACAGGTAGTGGGCAAATTACACCTGAACATACCCTCAAAAACAAAGCTGTTTTGTAAGAAATTTTTGTGTCTCTCAAGAAAGTGGTGAGCCTCCACTCATTTCCAATTTTTCCATGATCATAGTTTCATATTAACACTTACTCCTCATCATATGAATATAGAATTTCAGACTTAGCAAATTTATACACAAAGAAACGGTTCGGTGACATCCTCTATGATACCCAGCACGATAAAAGCCAAGTGAGAGCAAAAATCCACCCTCTCCTCGCATATTATTTGCTCTATGAAAAAGGTCATCCCAATTAATATAAAAATGCTGAGCTAGAAGAAGGTCAGTTAAATGAAAGCAAGTACACCTTGAGAGGGTACCAATGATTATATTATTCTAATTAAAATAGATCCCTTTGTTTATCTGGTCTTGTCATACTTTTTTTCTAAATCATTGCATTGTTCACAGCTCATTAATCAGTATCAATGTATTATTATCTAATAATGATGGAAGCCAATTTTCAAGGATCAGACTAATCCAACACACACTCTCTGTAATTGCTTCACTGATACTAAGAAAAGTAGTTGTGAATGTTTTATGATTATAATCTAGTTTAATTGAATTGATTCCTTAAACTAATTATGTGACAGTTTATTGTTATTCAGTATGTTACTACACAGCTTTTTGCATAAGAAAATAAAAACTACTACACTAGCAGAAAAATCCTTCAGATGTCGCTTTTTAAATAAAAGGTATGAATAAGCTGATAACTTAGAGTACTGCAAACATTGGAACTAGACTTGATTTCCTTTAGAGGAAAAAAAATGAGAAGTTATACATGTAAGTATACAGTTAAGTAGCAAAATTTACTATTATCAAATACTGATATTAAATGTGCAACCCGGTAACAGTACAATTCTTAAAATCTGGAAAGGCGAAAAGGTTTCTCATATCCTAGGCAGATATATTCTATCTTTCAAAGCAAAATAAAGTAAAATAAGCACAACACTTTCTATAACAAAAATATAAGTAAACATACCCGTATTCTCTGTCCAAATGTTATTCTGGGGGACTAGAATGAAAACATGAGTAGTGTTAACATATATGGAATATTTCATTGAATGTCTGTGCATGCAAATGGCATAGCAAAATGATCAAACATGTTAGAAGACAACAGGGAAATGTATCTCAAGAACTATAGCATAGCTGCTGTTTTAAGGCAATGATCTCACTTCTGGGAAATTTATATTAAGAAAGTAATTATTCTGAAAAACTACATGAAGATGCCAACTGCAGTGCTATCTACAATTTTGAAAGAAATCGAAACATTCTACAGTAGATGAACAGTTCAATCAATTCTGGCATAGCAGCTCACATGATGTAATATTATTTATCTATTATAATTATAATTATAAAATCTATGTGAAAACAGAAAACTTTGATAATCAATATTAATTGAAAAATGCAAAATATGTAATAGGATTATAGTGATGTTAATTATTTTTTTTATCTGGAAAAATTGCGAGAAGCGTTCTATATAAACAGTACATTTGATTATGGCAGTAAGAGTAATGAGGACTTCCTTTATTCACAAAACAATCCTATACTTCAGTGATTTTCTATATTATCAAAAAATAAAGAAAAATAGTTGGAGTATAAATTCCAGAGTAAAGATAAATTAATTCAAAACAAGAATTTCATAACTTAGATAAGCAAAAGGTATAGCAAATACTGATTTGCTTGCAGGCTCGGTTACATCAGATAACCTAGAATTATCTTGGGAGCTATTTGTACAAATAGAAAAATGGGAAGATAGCCTTTTGCATATGCTCACCTGTTAAAAAGACTGCTCAGGGCATCACTATGTACTTTGCAAATAATAGGTAGTACTATTGAACTTGGAACGGCATCTTTTGCTGTGAAATAAATTGCCAGCGCTTTATTGAACTGTAGCACTGGATATTTGATGTATCATTATCTTTCACACAATTTAGCCTAAACTCATCTCTTAATCTCCTTATACTTTCTTTATCAAATGTGACTATAAGATACTCTTCCATTTCTTGGCAAATGCCAAGGATGAACCATTACTATCACTGTAGCAAAAACCTAAAGGCCACCGTGAACTTACAGTCACAGTAAAATGATGTACCTAATGTAAAATGTTAGCACTTTCTGGTGTCCCTCTAATACTGAAATGATAATTATACCATTGGGCCGTTTTATGAGGCATTTGTTCACCTCAAGAGTAGATAAACTGGAAGAATGAAGGTTAGAAATTTCATCCTGTTGATAGAATTGGGTTACGACTTAGGAAAAGTGCTGAAAAATACATGACAGAATGCTTTGCATAGATTCTCTTTTCTGCATGATTGGCCACTAAATTAAAAATTACTGAAAAATTAATAT
The DNA here is from genome assembly GCF_030028045.1 of Hippopotamus amphibius kiboko. Classification (NCBI taxonomy): domain Eukaryota; kingdom Metazoa; phylum Chordata; class Mammalia; order Artiodactyla; family Hippopotamidae; genus Hippopotamus; species Hippopotamus amphibius. The sequence continues at coordinate 100,596,579 of NC_080196.1, forward strand.
TGCTGAAAAACACACACAAAAAAAGAATACGAGAAGAAAGTTCCAGTTGAACAATGAAACCAAGTAAATTGTAAAGAGCAAATATATACTTCATTTGTAATTGATAGTGTATGTCAAATTTAACAATGTTAACTGATGGATTTCCTTTGTTCTCTAGGTTTAATTGTGCCCCTTTGTCGTCCCTACTTAATCGACTATAGGAAATATTAAATCATCCTGAGTTTTCCTTAGCATAAGCAGCAACTAGATTGAACACTTGTGTAAACCATGTGCCAACATTGAGTCTGTAGTGTGGTTAGGATTTCACATCAGTTGGCCCTTCACTAAAACTTTCACAATTCTCATCTGGAAATTTTAGAAAGGAACAGCATTTTGAAGATACATGAGTCATAATTACTTTTTAAATTAACTTTGTATTTTGGAATTATTTTAAATTTATAGAAAAGTTGCAAAGATAGTACAGAGAGCTCCCATATACCTTTCACCCAATTTCTTCTATTGTTAACATCTTACCATAATACACTTGTCAGAACTGAGAAACAAACATAAGTACATCACTATTAACTAAACTCCAGGCTTTGTTTGGATTTCACCAGTTCTTCCAATAATGCTGTTCTGTTCTAGGAACTGATCTAGCATACCACATTGCACTTAGTATAATTACTTTTGGTAAAAAAAAGAAGAGGTGCATATAAATTATTTAATTATAAAGTAACATCTTTATATCACCAGTTTTCCTGCTTCATTTTGCCTCTTTCCAACTGAACTCGTAGCAAACTCCCACTGTAAAATTTCAATGGCAAAATGAAAAATATAACATTCAAATTATACAAAGATCATGTTTGTGTAGCCCATGTGCACTGCCTAGAACACAGAGACAATTTTATGACAGTTTTTTTTCTTTATTTCTCTGAATCAAAACTGCTAAGTTCCTGCCTGCAGGACTGGCTGGCGTGACCTGTTACCTACTTAGGGAGCAAGCCCACCCTGCGTTTTCCTCCAGACACACTCCCAGCTTAGATCCAGTCCAATGTAGAAAAGAACTGGTTGGATTTTCATAGTCAGGAGACAGAGCACTGATGGCTAATCAACCTTCTTTTGCTATAGTTCACACTACCTCCCATATTGCTGATAAATGTGGGCTCCAGAGGCTGATAGCTGCTACAAGGCCATATGGTGAGGCGATTTACTGCCCAGCCAAGCCCTGATTACCTTTAACAACAGCTCAGCTGCTGATCTCCAAGTGTTCAAGCATGCTTCTTCCCAATCCCAGGCCACCATTCCTGTATTCTTAGATCTTTCCATTTAAGTATCACATGGCCATTTTCTCAAGGCAGCAGATACTGAAAAGGTGCTGTCCTAGAATGATTCTAAATTCAGAATCCTAGGACCTAGAGTTTCTGTCTTTTCTGCCACTGATTCATCTTTCCCTACCCCAGGAGTAGGACTTGGGAGGTTTCTTTCTTTATCAGCACTCAAAACAGGAAAGTACTGATCCCATCTACTCTGCTCTCTCAGTTGGAGCTTAATGCCTTCTAGGAGTCCTGTATACTCAAAATGCAAGATCTTATTTGAGCTTTTCCTGATGGAGGGGGTTTGCATGTTGCTTCACTTGGGGCCTGTAACAACCTATTACCCTGTTCTTTACCTAAGCCTGGACATGGGGAGCAGAGACCAAGGAACGACTACCGAATCTCAGTACTTCACCACTATCTCTATTCCTAAAGCAGAAATAAAAAGGAATTTTTTTCAACAGAACAAAATCATACATCTATTACAATTTAAAGGGAAACTGAAAAGTTTAACAAGGTCTATGTTCTCAAAGAAAACTGAAAATGTAATCATTTTGTCATTTTCTTAATTTTTTAAAAAGTTACTGTAATGTAATTTCTATCCATTGCGAAAAATTTGGAAAACATAGGAAAATGAAATCAAAAAGGAAATAACACTATGTCAGGAACGTCCAATAATAACTATCATTATATGTGATTAGATCCAATGACAAAATAAGAATCACAGTGTATTTACTATTTTGGTAGTTGGCATTTTAATAGCCTTATTAAAATATAATTTACATATCATATAATTCTCCCATTTTGAATGTACAATTCAATATTTAGTGTATGTACAGAGTTTTCTAACTCTCCCCATAATCAAATATTAGAATATTTTCATCATCTCAGAAGAAGCCCTATACAAATGAGCCATTGTTCCGCTCTTCCCCTGCCGAAAGGTTATCCCCTAAAGAGCTTTCTCCTTAGCAGTGAGGGCTGGCTGGGTGGCAGAAGGGAGTCCAGTCCTCTTGGCCATGCCTGCTTGGAATAGATTTCCACAACACAGAGGAGAAGCAGTGGCAGGGAGATGAGTGATATCAGCAGTCTACCCCTCCTGGGATTAAACGTGGACCTAAATGGGAGCTGTGGAGAGACATTCTCCATCATCTTGACCACACATTCCAGAGCAGAGCCGCCATAACATGCAGCAGGGGGAGGGGCAGGAAGAGTAAGAGCAGGGCCTTGCTCACATGCAACAGATTCTCACTGTTCTTACAGAGATTTGGTTCATTTTCTTGAATAAATATGCCTTCATTTGCTATATGTCCTTATGGCATTTTCCAGAGACTTTAAATGGTCTTTGTTCTTGTTGTTTTTGTTGTTGTTTAATTATTTTCATGTTAAATGTGTCCACTGAGATCCTTACACAGTCATTCTGGCAGCCCTTGAAGGAATTATTTTCATAGTCCACAATGGTAATTTTCTTTTTCTCTTTGACAAAATAGTTATATGAGAAAGAACTGTATGTTTTGTTTTGTTTTTTAACTTCCAAATGATTGGGGTTTTATTGTTTTGTCTTTTAGTTTCTCATATTTCTATGAATACTCAGTTTTACTGTAATTTAAAATAGTGTGGCTTTTTAAAAAATTAATTTTAGGTCTTTTTTGCCATCTAGTAAATGATTATATTGCTGGTTTTAGAGAGGGTTCGGGGGGAGGGAGAAGAATGAAATGAGAAACAAGTTGTTTCAGAAAGAAGAAAAAGAACGTCCATATTGGAAGGTACTCACTGAAAAACTGGTTTTCATGCTGATAGCAAGTTTCATCACAAAATAAATTTAAGAAAATTTCAACAAAGACTTGCTTTGCTAACATTCCTCACCAAGAAGCACATCATCTATGAATGACACAGCATCAATTTTGTATAAAATTTATGCCATATTAAATAGTGAAAGATGATTTTCTTCCTAGCCTTTATTATTATAACAAAGAAGCACAAAACCATGGAAGAGGATGAGAAGAAGGGAGAAGCCACGCATTGACATGTAGCTTTTGTTCCAGCTGAATTATTACAGCTGATGATATAAATGTATTTGAGCACTCATGTGTTACCATTGTTTTGTAATCTACCAATGTGAACTGGAATTAAACTATCCATTATCAAGGAAGACATGTATATACTATACTATGAAATGAGGAAGAGATAGAGCAAGGTAGTTACAGGGGTGTTAATAAGCATAATATTCTGTAAATACAGCTTTTCATTCAAAGAAGAAAAAGGAAAAGAAGGAATCATCTCACAAAACACTCAAAAATTATTTATCCTTTCTTAATTTTATGGGTTATGAAACTATATGGCCTTTCTTGGGTTTAGAATTTTTTGCCCTTCAGGAGAGCTTGGTAGTAGAGACTGGCAGTAATTACCGCTGTGTATCCAAAGTCCAGTGTCTATGTTATTGTTTTTTTTTTCCCTTATGTTATTGTTAAAGATGAAAAATCATTTGAACCAGAAGCTTCATTGGCCACATTGCCAAGAGAATAATTTCCTTTGAGAGTAGGGAGGAGGGTAACCTCTTAATTGACGAGTCCTCGGGTGTGAAGGGGGAAGGCTCAAGATGATTTTTGCTGCTCATCAAAGATATAGGTAAAGAAAAATGATTGTCACTTTTGTTTCATAGATCTCAAGATGAGAACAATGTAAGTTGAAGGAATTTCTAAATCCATATAGTGAATGTTTCAATGTAAAAATTGGAAATAGAATTGGTATTTTCAAAACCAGGCAGAATAACATGGGAGTTCAAAGCCTAGACTCAGGGAATCCAAATATCTGACTTAGTATCCTGACTTTACCCCATTTCAGTGTGCGAAGGACAAAAAATCTCACCCTTCTATACTTTTAGTTTTGTCACTTATAAAATGGGGATATTAATAGTCTTGTTCTAAGGGTTAAATCAACCTATCCATGTAAATGTACTTGAACAATTCTAGGAAAATGTTAGGTACTCAACGAATCATAGCTGCCAATACCCCTCATCATCACTACAATACTTCATCAACTACCACTAACATTCCTCCATAATTTCAATCTATTTTTTTAAAAACAAAAAGTTTAAAACATGAAGCGAATATCCCCTAATAGAGCTACACCTAAGGAAAAAGTTTCAGACTCGTATTAGAGCAGAACAAATATTATATGTCTAGGATTCCCTCAGAGTAATTATGTTGGAATCCATAACTCAATCTGAACCTAAATACCAAGGCTTACAAAATGCCAATTATAAATGAAAATTAAATGTCTCAAAATTAAACAGTCGTGGTCTATTTGACCTCCCTCAAAGGGCATCAATGGCAAAGGAGAAAGTTGGAAGAGAGGGAGACCCCTCATTTCCTGGTTGAGGTTTTACTCCTTGAGAATGAAATACAATAATAACTAAGGCCTTAAAATATATTTTAAAATATTATCATGTGATGTTCTAGAGTTACCTACAGAAATATAAACAAACAAGTATATAAAAGTCATGTAGAGATAAGTTTACCTTTCCTTAAAAAGAAAGGGCATACATTCTACATGATTTTCTTCTTTCCACCAATGCTTGTTCCACCAAGTGTCAGGCACCATGCTTCATCACCCTCCAATCTGCTTAGAGAAAACATGGTGATATATTGAAAGTAAGTCACAAGTCATATGAATATTACAGAACTCCATGATTTGGTTTTTTTGTCCTGGCGTTGTCAGTCTTGCTTCTGAGGGATCAACATGAAGACCAAAGAGATCATCGTGAAATCCCTCTTAAGAGCTTCAGAGTTCAAAGAAGCTGGATGGGAATCCAGGTTTAGGGTATCTCCTCAGCTAGGGTCACCTGAGCGGGCTGATTCTGCCATATCTTCTAGGATCTGCAACTGCACAGGTCCGAAGAATCTTATCTTCCCTTCTTCTTATTACTGTCAGTCCCTAGGCTAAACATTTGTAACTGAATATAAAAATTGAAGCTACACCTGAGACACCAAGATGCAACAGATATGGACGTTCAAGGTCACATCAGCAAAAGTACAAGATAATGGTAATTTTTTGCAAGTCTTTTTTTTACTTTTTTTATTTTGGGAAGACAGCTGTTGTTTGATTTTTGAGCTCCTATCAACCCCTTTGGAGAAAGCTTTGACAGGGTTCTGCATCCTCACCTCAGACCTATAGTGGGAACCTTCAAAGAAACAACTTGGAGAGTTTTCCATTTGTCCCCTGCAGTTATGGGGTTATGGAGTGGGGTCAAGTCCCGCTGAGGTATCTAGCATAACGTAGAGATGTGGAGCTGGAGTGTTCTGCTACAATTGCAGAAGCTGCAGGCAAGGGGTGAGTAGGTGTTTCCTATTGCCCACATGTGGGACACACAGGAGAAGAGTGAGCATCCTGGTCACCAAAGAACCTCAGAAAGAAGAAGCTGGAGATGGGCTGAGGGCTGAGGGCTGAGGTAAGGAGGTGCAAATGAACCACCTGAAATGGAGCTGCATCAACGAGGTTAAGAACAATGCAGTTGAAGGGTCCCAGGAGGGAACTGCTGAAGGTGCCATGAAAGTTCCCCGCAAGAGAAAGAGGCCAGCCTTAATATTGCAGGACCAGAGAGTGAGAAGCCAGATTGCCAAGGAATTGCTTCACCAAAGACTTTCCCACTTTTTTCCCATCCTTCCCTTCCCATTTCCCAGTCCCAGAGGTAATGGAACCTCAAGAAGCCAGCCTGGGGAGGCAATGATGAGAAATACCGAAGCCAATAATAGTCACCTTTCCCACGACAAGCTTCCAACCTGAGACAGACCCCAGCTGAGAGAAAATTTTGATGCTATATCAACTTTGGAATTTTGAAAAAGATTATGGAATTAACATTCTAATTATATAATTGAGACTATGTTCATGACTTAACATTGACCAATATCTCTCTGCTATCTAAAACTAACAAGAAAAGTCAACAGCCTGTAGAAGATTTCAACAAGGGACCAGAGAAGAGTACTCCTATTTAATATATTTTAGAGAGGTAGAGACAAAAATAAAGTTGAATTTTGATTAAGTCATATTCGTCCAACAACTCGTTCTACCAAGGTCAATGTGCTACTGTCATTTTTTGTGGATAGTGGAGTTATGGGCAGGGCTGAAGTTCCCAACTCCTTCCACCCCTCTCTCCCATTTCTCTTTGGCTCTTGAGCCACACCCACTAACTCCACCTTGATTTTCGGAGCACAGTTTGAATGCTAGTCTTCTGGATAGCTCCACTGATCCTCTCTCTTTCACCTTATACATATGCCTTCTAAAATCCCACCAAGGCAACTGACATCAATAGGTCTATAACTTCCAAATATCTATGCCTTTCTCCTAAGTATAGAAATCCATCCAACTATATATTGCTAATCTTCATCTGGATAAACCAGCAGCATCTGACACTGATTATCTCCTCTTCAATTCTCTCTTGAATGTTCCACAGGTTCCTGGGAGTCATTCTAGAATGTGGACTATACCTTCTTCCTGAACTCTTCCTACCCAATACAATCTAGCAGTAAATCTTATAAATTTTCTTTTTTAGATGTTTATGAAATCTATGATTTCTTTTCCAGGTCCATATCCATAGTTTATATTAGGTAATAACCATTCTTTCGCAAACTTAAAATACCTCCAATATGCCTTCTGTCTGGCTGCCAGCATGATATGACTAAAATCCCTCATTTATGTGAAATCCCCTATGAGCACCAGTTACAAAGAACTGTTTTAAGTTCTTATGACAGTATTTATCCATTTTTAATGTGTGCATTCGAATGGCCTAGAATCTGGTTACAATGGCAGATTTCCAAGTTGGCTGCTAGTGATTTAGTTCCTAGAAGTCTGACGTGATGTCTGAAACTTTACATGTTTAACATGTGTCACAGGTGAGCCTGATGCAAATTACCTGTGAACCAACTACCTAAAACAATGTTTTAGATACATGAGTGTGTGTGTCTGTGTGTGTGAGAGTGTTTGTGTGTGTGTGTGTAACACATCCATACTCTTTATCATGTTGCTTTCCTGCATTCCTAAATGTCTTTCCTGAGTCTAGCCTTTAAGATTCAAAGGTCATTTGCCTCCTGAAGATGTTACTGATCCCTTCTCAATCTGCCTCAGATGAATCTACCATCAGAATATATTGTACATCTTTTCATTATGGCATTTATCCCTTGTATTATATTACGTATTTACATACTGGCTTCCAACTAAACTCTGAACTTTTTGGAGACAGTAACTCTGCTTTATTCATCTAAACGTCTCTAGGACCCAGCACAGTAAATGGTATATGAGACACTAAAAACTGTTTATTCAATGAACGAATTAACAAATGCCCTTTTCCTTCCTAAGGTCTTTGAGAGACTCGGGACAAGGAAATTTACATTCAGTACTGTTTCTTCTAACTGAATATTCTCTTTTAGCATTTTCCCATTCTCTAATTCTCTTGGTCATCATGTTAGAATAAAGTATGAAGGTGAGAACACTGCTTTGTGTCAGGAGACCATGGCAAACTATTGAGATTTGAGGAGCCCCTAATAAAATCAATCACACAGGAAAGAAAGAGAATATTAAATTGAGGATGCATTTGTAACATCTAGCTCACTCACATTGAAATAAACTCTAACAAGGTAACAGGCATGAAGCGTGCTTTATTTCTTTGTCCATTCTAGGCACACTTGGAGCACAATATCTATTTTTAACCATAAAATAAAATCGTGTCCATCTTCACAATTTTATATGAATTAGAGAACAAGTTCTGAACGCCCAAAATAAGAATTATAGAGGAAACCTAAGCATCAACTATACAAGAATGACACAGTATATAGTTCCAATATCTATCTACAATTCTTACTGCAGAGCAGGCTAATGACAGGAACTAGGCATGGTCAAGAAATTATCATTTCTGTTTACTGTGTTCTGGACTGCTCTTATTTTAGTCTCATTGATCCTTCTCTGGTTCTTCGCATACCTTCTTATTTCACATGGTTTTGTTTGGGGATAATTGCTTCCTTATGTCAAGCTCTTTATTACAGAAAATCCTTAGTCTCTTTATAATTGCCCAGAAGTTAAGATTTTCGGTGCATGTTTTTCATTAAATTGTATTTTAAAGAGTGTCTACCATGCTGGCTAAGTACCTGCCACCATGTACTTTTAGCTCAGTCAGGATGTCTTTTTCCATTTGCTTTGCCCTGGAATTCAACTTCTTACCTATGTGCTTCTTGTCATAAACTTCTTCGTTCTTACCTACGCAACGGAGACAAGAAAATTAAATTCCAGGTATATCAGAAACATGGACACTGCAATGGTTCTTGTAAAAGTCTGTTAAATGCGAATGTCATGCCCATTAGATATGCAAATTACATCAGACCAAGTAGATCTACTAATTTGATGTATACCTTTTGAGATTAACTGGTTGACTTAATTGGTCTGACACTATAATTTGAAAGCTGTTAACCAGTAAAAAGGAATGTATATGTAATTCACTACAAAGCAGGGTACCAGAAACAGAATTTTGGGGACACTACATGACCAGAGCACTATGTGGTCTACCCCTTGTAGAAATCAAATCTGTCAGGGATGTATAGGCATGTTCAAAAGTGAGAACACCTTAGAGGTTAGAAGACCAGTTTTAAAGATCTGTAGCCAGAAAGGGTGGTGATGCCATGACATCTGTGGAGGTGGAATTCGCCAGGCCTGTGAACCTCTGCCTTTTAACACTCCTTGGATAGCACAATTTACAATGCCGTGTTGAGTTTTCATACTAGTCATAATGGTTATGACTTGCAGAATTCAGAAAGCCTAACCAAGCACAGCCTTCATTTTCTCTGTTGCCATGCTTCCATGATCTCATTTTAGGCTTTTCTTTAGAAGGCCGCACTTACAATAATTCCAAATCAGCAGGTAATCCACATATAAAATAAAACTTCTAAATCTGAGATCTGAGATGATTTCTTTTCTAAAAGAGCAAAAAGGAAAACTCCACAGTCCTGTCAGTGGACTGTTAATGAGCACTGAATTCACAGCTCCAGGTTCTGTAAACCTCATTTAGATGTGTCAGTGAGAGCCAGAGCTATATTAAAGGTCTGAACAGGAACAATAATTAAGAAGGCTCAATGCCAATTCCTTTTCATCTTTAACTGCTGCTTACAGTTCGTACACAACAAATACTAAAAGGTCATCAGAACTCATTTTATAATGAGTGCATATTTATATTTCCAAATTTTTTCCTTTATAACAAAGGTAGTGACAATGGGCTGAAAAGAACTGGATTTGGCCAAAAGGAACAGAACTAGCCCTGAATAGAGAAAAAGTGAAAGCCCCAATGCAGGCCATTCAGCACAGCCTACTCTCTGAAAACCCCTTTAGATCCCTGCAAGAGACCTTTTACACATCATTTAGAGAAAATGTTCTTAATATCAGGAATCAGGAGATAATGTTTATATCCCACTTCTTGATGTGTTCTAGCTTTGGAAATTTGAAAAAGGGCTTATCCTCTCAGAGTCTTGGTTTTCTCATCTATAAAGTGGGAACACAATATCTAGTGACCTTTGCCCCAGGGTATATCTCCTAGGGTTATTATGTTGGTCATATTAATTAACTCATATTAAAGTGTTTTAAAGAGTTAGGCACAGGATTTCCTAGGTGGCGCAGTGGTAAGGAGTCCACCTGCCATTGCAGGGGACACGTGTTCGAGCCCTGCTCTGGGAGGATTCCACATGCTGCGGAGCAACTGGGCCCGTGTGCCACAACTATTGGGCCTGTGCTCTAGAGCCCGTGAGCCACAACTATTGAGCCCATGTGCCACAACTATTGAAGCCCACGCACCTAGGGCCTGTGCTCCACAAGAGAGGCCACTGCAATGAGGGGCCCGCGCACCACAATGAAGAGTGGCCCCCGCTTGCAGCAACGAAGACCCAACGCCGCCAATAAATAAATTAAATAAATAAATAAATAAGTTTATTTTTAAAAAAAAGAGTTAGGCACCAGACTAAAGGATAACGTGTTATTATTTAACCCTTCTCCAGTTTTCATTTTCTTTCTCACAAAAAAAGATTTGTATCCCATAATAGGGGATAAACTGGACATTCTTTCTTTGGTAGAGAAGAGGGCTTGGACTGATTCATCCATGCCTCTCTTGTGATGAATGAAAAACAGTTATGAAATCATCAACATGGACAGAGCTACTAGTACACTAATACTGAGTTATTAGTACAGTTACTAACCACAAAAACGGGAAAGTTGCATTGCTATAACCACATCACCGAAATGAATGGTGCACAGCTTCTGTCTATTTTGAATCAGGATAGTCTTCTCTGAACTGAATCCATCCTCTTCCACCACCTACCACTTCTCATCTGGGCTAGAGCTTCATCCTATGCTTGCTATGGCATTCCCCGGCCAGCAGCCAGAGGGGTGTTTTCAAAACCGACATCATTGCGTCTCCCTCCACTCACAACCCTCCGGTAAATGCTCCTCCTCTTTCACTTGGCATCATGCCCAGCGACCTCGCTTTTCCTTTGATGTGCTAAGCAAGCTTCAGCATAAGGGCCTGTGCTCTCCCTGTTCCTTCTTGCTGAGATCCTTCTTGAAATCCTGATCTCAGTGCAGGAGTCAGCCCCTCAGAGATGACGGTTGTAATTGCGTCTAAAGTAGTGCCTGTTACCTGCTGCTCCCATCCATTCCCTGTGTATGTGTTTTCTTTCTCTCACACTGGGAGGTAAGTCTTATGAGGGCAGGCACCTTGCCCACAGCATTTACTATGGTCTAAGATTATGACCAGCATATAACAGGCATGTTGTAACTATTTGTTGAAAGAGTTCTAAAATAAGAAGTCAATGGGAAATGTTTTTTTAAACATTTTAACATGTATATCAGTGTTAATGGAAAAATACGTATTCCCCTAGACAAGAAAAGTCTGAAGACAGATTAAGAGAGCTGAGTGTTATGAAGTTATATTTCTGTGTTTTACATAGATGTCTGTATAAAAGAAATAGACCTGAGTGAGATTTGTTAAGTTAAATGATTCCTAATTTGAAGTTGGAATAAGATTCTAAATCATACAACTACGGCCACTACTATGACTATTACTACTGTGTAGAAAGAGCACTGATAACAGTTCTGGCATGTGTAAATGTTAGCTATGAACTACACCGTCATCATCATCAATGTTAGCAGCACTTCTACTCCTACAGGTAAATATTTACCACATACTTACTATGTATAAGGCATTCATTACAAGTTTTAAAGAAAAATCTGAGGAGGTAGGTGTTTTACAGAAAGAATGCAAGTGACTTTCTTTGGTAAGTGACAGCACCTGGACTCAGGTCTGGTTGATATTAAAGACAGTCCTCTTACCCATGCTGAGAACTTCCCTTGTGTGTAGAAAAGCACAGTATTAAGCTGTGCAGCTGTCTTTGATCCTCTCATAATGTAAAACGGAGACCTGGTTTTGACTCTCCGCACATGTATACAACGTAGTGAATTACACATATAAGTTCTCTCAGAGTCTGTGAATAATGATGCCTGAAGTGGTCCCTTTAGGTAAAGAAATGGGCAGACCACAAATAAAATCACACCCTATGTTCCCAAAGGACAGTTTCAGTTCCCTGAATATAATGTTTCTAGGTTAAAAATAAGTTTTCATTTCACTCTGACAACAAAAATAATATTGAATGAAAAAATGCCTCTCGATAATGTTCTTACTGTAATTACATTATTTTAGGAACAAATTGTATGTTTCCCCTGATACAGATGTGTATTTACTTACTTTGTAGTGAAAATCTTAACAAAACATAAAATTCTGGCTTCAAAGAAAGGTAGTAAGATTTCCCACATGGCCCCTAAACTTGCCTTGTGGCTCTTTTATTTGGTCCTGGATACTTCTGGATTTTCTATTTCTCCTTTCTCTGTTAACATGCACATTTGGCTTCCTCCTGCTAAGAAGATCCTAAGCCTTTGAAAGGAAAGCATCTTTGGTATAATAAGGACTTGCATTGCATTTCAGTTACAGAGGTATGTCACCATTGATATATTCTCACAGCCACTGGATTGACCATTGAAGTAGATCCTGATGGAATTATCGAGTAAGAGTTTTACAGACCTAGCTTTTTTAAGAATATTTTACTGAAGTAGAACAAACCCCTGGAAGATGCACACATCATAAATGTACCACTTGATGGACATTTCATAGGATGAACATACCTGTGTAAATTAGCATCCAGATCAAGACACATAACTTTATACGCACCCCCAGATGCCACCCTTCTGCACCCCTCCAGTTTTATCTAACCCTTAAGAGGAACCACTCTTTTAACTTCTAACATCTTGGATTAGTTTTCCCCTACTTTTGAACTTCATGTATAATATACATTCTTTTGTGTTGAGCTCTCACTATTGTGTGTGTGAGATTAATCCACACATAATTGCATATAGTTGCAGTTCAGAATTAGATTCTTAAAGGCTTAAAATCTAACAATGAAAAATGGGGATTCTACAGACGACTCATTTCATTGTCATAAACTCAGTTGGTTATTTTTAGTCGAGAAAAATCTATACCATTTCTCTTTCTATGATAGGTTCGTAACTTCTCCTGTCCTTGCTGACCTAAAACATGAGTATTTTTTTTTCCAATGTATGCTAGCAGTTTTGACATTGTGTCCCCTCAAAATTCATATTTTGAAATCCTAACCTCCGATGTGTTGGTATTAGGAGGTGGCCTTTGGGTGGTGATTACATCATGAAGGTGGAGCCCTCATGTGTGAGATTAATGCCCTCATAAAACACACTCTAGAGCCCCTTGCCCCTTCCACCATGTGATGATGCATCATGAAGGTGGCCACCAGCAATCCAGGGAGCGAGCCCTCGTCAGTACCCAACCATGCTGGAACACTGATCTCAAACGTCCAGCCTCCAGAACCATGAGAAATAAATTTCTGTTGTTTATAAGCCACCCAGTCGCTAGTATTCCGTTGGAGCAGCCCAAACTGACTAAGACAATAGTAAAAGATGTATTGGGGCCTATATTCTTATCTTTTGTTCTTCTAGCAAACAGGTGACAAGAAAAAACATAGACCAAATATTGGCATGTACCAGAGATGTCGTTTATGTTTCTCTATTTTCAAAGGTTGCTAAAAATGGAAATGTGTGCAATTTTCCCTTAAATGTCAATAATCTTCATGCTACAGATGGAAATATTGTATGTTCTCTGTGCCTTATCATAAGTCATTTGCTGATGTGTAAATCTAAAGTCCTTTGAGGGTATCAGAAATGCACATTATGCCCCTCAGTAACCCATTTCTACCTATGGATCTCTGAGCTGAAATGAATCAGGGATCAGGACAAGAGAAACACACTCAACTAGAGCACATTGTAGTGATTTCACAGCTGCAGATGCTCAAGAGCACAAATTATTCCAGCTAAGGCTGGCATTAATCTAATCTCAAAATCCTTGCTTCAGTTCAGCCTATTTACAAAAGCATCACAATTCTAAGATTTCCTTTTAGCCAGTTTGCCCCACTTAGTGAAAAACCATGTCCCCTTTTGGGGGATCTGTTCCACCTGAAATTCAGAACTCATGTTCATCTAAAGACCCTCATTTTGGAACGTTCTAAGCTGATCTGCAGCTTTGCAAATATATGCAGAGGATTTGGGCAGCTCTTTAGGTATAAGCTGTATTTTGGAAATAAATATAGAAGCCTTCACAAATGTTCACTGTCCCTTGATACAAACAAGTGAAAAATGATTGTTCTTTGAAGTCAAGTGATATTTTGATATAGATTTTCACCCTGACTTGTAAGAAACAGACAGACCTTGTCAATACAAAAGAGGATGCATTTACATACTGCTTCCAGCAAATTCTTGAGAATGAAAAATCACCACAAGAATATAAAACATGCAGACCATAGACTTATCATAAGCACTGCAATCAAATTGACTGTTCGGCAATCCATATAGAAGTAAAATATGCATAATGCATTTCAGAGAAAGATCTTTGGTCATGCTTCCAAACGGCCAAATGAAACAAACTGCTTGACATTTTCCATACACATTCCACTTCGATGTCTTTTCCAAAGCTTTTTTCTCTAGCTAGGTTTCTTTATACTCCTCTTCTGTAGGAGTCCATATCCTATCCATCATTTAAGGATGACCTCATATTCCACACATTCTCTCTGAGTCTTACTAAATGATCACATTATTTACAATCTTTTCAACAATTATAACAACAATTGCTATGGTCTGAATATTTTTGATCACTTAAAATTAATATGTTGAAATCCTAATGCCCAATGTGATGGTATGAGGAGGTGGGTGCCTTTGGGAAGTGCTTAGGTCATGAGGGTAGAACCTAAAAAAAAGACCACACAGAGTACCCTAGTACGTTCTGCCAGGTGAGGATACAAGCAGTCTGAAACCCAGAAGAGAGTCCTCACCTGACTATGCTGACATTCTGATCTCAGACTCCCAGCATCTAGAACTATGAGAAATAGATTTCTGTTGTTTATGTTACCAGTATGTAGAATTTTGATATAGCAGCCCAGATGGACTAAGACAATAACTAAAACAACAGCACTAACAATAGAAGCTTCCATTTTTTTTAATGTCTCAGAATTTTACATTTTGTCTACAGTAATCCTCAGAATCCCATAAAACAAAGAGCTTAAAATCCTCATATCACAGGCAAGGAAAATGAAGCCATAAAATGTTAAATAACTTGACTTAGGTCACAGAGCTAACGTACAGCGGAATATAGGTCTGTTTGACTCCAAAACCCATATTCCCTTTAGGTTGCTGCATAGACTCCACATGGCTAATTTCTAAATAAAGATGCAAGGTCCCAAGCTGTACCTACCTGGGTTAAGACCCTTCTTAACTTGGAAACATTGAGTAGGTTTGCTCCCTTTAATCTTTTTTTTTTTAAGTTCTTTATTGGAATATAATTGCTTTACACTGTTGTGCCAGGCTTTGAGGTACACCAAAGTGAACCAGCTGTACTTATACATATATCCCCATATCCCCTCCCTCCCACAACTCCCTCCCACGACTCCCTCCCACCCGCTCCCTTTAATCTTATTATACCTGTTTCTTCTTTTAAAAAGGAAATATTGCAAACTATACACAATAATACTGCATTAGCAAATAGTTAAACATTATAATAGACTAATAATATAAGTAGATGTTTCATATTGTCCATCAGTTCTTAATCGTGCAGGGTATTATTTCATCAGGGTCTCACTCCTTCTGTATTTATTGCTTTCTTCAGTTCCTCTCCTGTCCCTTTGTGTCACGTGCTTATATGTGTGAATGTATGTGTGTGATCCTTTTTTTCAATAGTTTAACATCCATAATTTTAATTTTTATCTGAGCTTTGATTTCATTATGGAATACCTTACAGAGTTCTCTTATTCCTTCCATCAATCTCTTTTTACTGTGTTTGTATTTTTTCTCCTACATATTTTCCTCTCTTCTCATGCACATTTTCCTATTCTTATTTCTCTAGGAGAAAGAAAGAGGCACTTGTGCTGCTGCTTCCACTGCTCTTGATGCCTTCAATGTAGCATCACGTATTCCTCTCCATCTTACATTATTCGAGCTTGGCACTGGTTCAGCTGCAGCTGCCCATCATCAGGTTTCCTCTGCTGACCTCTTCTCCCAGTCCTTTTTTAATCCATTAGTTGACTTGAAGGAGCAACACTAAAAGCACTCTCTCGGAGTGTGCAGTGGTTCTGAGTTCATCCTTTAACCAACTTTCAAAACAGTACAATTTTCTCTTCATTTTCCTTCCAGAAATCAAGTTATTTTAGGGAGAACAACTAGTTTTCTGGCAGAGGACTTCTTTGACCATTCTTTCCAAAAATGAAACAAACCCAGATTCCAATTTGTGTCCTAATTTCCTCACCCTAAGGATTATTATCCCCTGCAATGGTTCCCACACTGTCCTTGAAATGTGTTGACAAGTCATTTCTGAGGATGTAGCATTTGGTCTTTAACTCTTTGCGATTGCATCATATATTATGAAAAGTCATAGCAAATGACTGAATTGGTCAAATTAGCCAAACTTTAGGCCAGCCAGAGGCAAATTTTTTTTTTCTGAACTGTTAGGAAATTACAAAGATGCTGATCTAAGTACAATGGATTGAATATGTCCATTTGGAATGCATTAACCATTAATAAGCATAACCTAGTTTATTATGACATAAATAGTATTTTGAATGGAGAATTACCTTTTATCTTCAGAGACTTGAAAAATAAAATTGTGATATAATAAATAGAATTAAAGAGCAAACTCAATGAAATGAAAGAACAAGTTAGACTTCCAATTCAGGCAGTAGATTATTCAAGTATGTGCTGTTAAGATAAACCACCCACAAGGTTAGAAGAGATAATAGATCTTATCATTTGGATCTTAGTTAAGAGCAGAGATTTGATTATTACAGACAGACATTCCATGTTTCAGATGATGAAAAACAATTTTAAGGCTCAATGAACAATATGAATAACTCCACAAAAGGGAATATTATTTTGAATACAATCAAGGATTCAATGAATTGTTCAATGATTTTTGACAAAAGATTTTTGATGATTAGTGGAGCATGAACTATGCATGAAAGAGAAAAAAAGTTTACCTAATTCATCCAAAATATGTTTCTTAGACGTTTATTGCTTTGTATCACTTCAAAGCAAAGAAACCGTAATTTGGAGGTTCCTTGTGGTTGAAAATTGCCATTCAACTTGTTAGAATGACCATTGTTATTACTGAGAAAACAACTTTCCTGAAAGCAGATTCACACTGAGAAGAAAACGATGCAGAATTTTGAAACCAGTTGCTTCAACCTCAGATATGTTAGTTGAGAACTAGCCTACAGTAAAAGGAAACTTTTTCTCCTCTACTTGAAAATTGTTAATTTTCTTAATGCTGTAACAGTCAACACTTTTTTCTATGCATAGCAACTTTTTAATGCAGGGCTTTGTATGACTTGACTTTTCTCAACAGCACTGTTTCACACCTGAATGAACTGAATTGTGGCTGGGACAGAAGAAATCAGTTGGTTTCTTCAATTAATTTCACATGTGCATGGCTTCCCGAGGAAAACTAATGCTCTTCCAGCTTATCTAAATAAAGGCCAGTCAACATTGTACATTGTACTCAACGCTGCATGCTGAGAAAAATAGAATTTGTGAGTCTTAACAAATAAGAAACCCTATCAAACAGTTGTCTCATAGCTTCAAAGGGATGTTTTTAAGACATTCACAAGCTCCAAGACATATTCTAAGAAATCTGATGGACCCATTCACTGTGTCAACTGAACTGGGGATCCCAGCACTGCTGCTGCAATTACATGATCTATGAAGTCTTCGTTTAAAACTATGCTTTATATTTTAAAAACCCAAAGGTGTAGGATAAATTTAAAATTAAAAAACTATGTAATCATAGAACTGAGAACATTTCCATTTTTTAAACAAACACTGGGAGGATTTGCTGGAATAAGGCAACATTTTAAATACCTAGGAGGATGTAATTAATAACTTTAAATGTGATTAACCAAAATATCCTGCATTTATAAACATCAGATGCTACTGTGGAAGTTAGCTACTCTCTAACAGGAAAATTATTGTTATATTCATACCAAAAAGAAAAGATTTAAATAAATTTTCTCAGCGAAATTACTTGAATTTCAACCTCACTGTCAATTTTTCTGTATGTTAAAAAACAAACCCAGCATGTTGCCAGTGCTTAAATTCCCTTTACCAAAAGGTATTTTGCAATAAAATAAAAATATTTTACAGTAATATAATTTACTGAAATAAATTATTCCCTTCCTTTAAAAATAACAAGTCTATGCAATCCACATATCTCGTTAATTTTACAAAGTAAACAAGTAAGCCTAGAACTGCTTGGAGAAAAAAAAAGTTTAAGCTTATCAAAAACATCTTTTTCCATGAACAGACAACCATTTTCTTTTTAGAAAATTTGTCTTTGCAATACATTACGTATGTAACACCCTGTTCAGTTGGTATTTATTTCAGTGCCCTTATCTTTATAATTACATAGTATCATTGAATAATATTAGTGGTCTTTTCTAATCTTCTCTTATCTTTGTAAAACTCTAAAAGATTTTCAAATACAGTAACTATATCTTGTTGAAAATATAACAGTAATATGTAGTTTGGTATAAACAAACATAGATTTAATCACCTTCCCTTTTGAAATCACAAGTGAAAGAGACAGAAAACAACTATTCTTTTTCAAGGTCAAAGTTCATAAAATTGTTGTCTGAATTAAATGAAATGTTTTAAAGCACTCAGCATAGCCCTAGAAATATAGTGAATATTCCAGACACTATAGTTTCCCTCATTCTTCTTCTCTATATGGGGAGAAAGCATGTCCTTTTGTATGACTCTACATTCTAGCACCTCATACAGCGCGCAACGCGTAAAATGTAGTGACCAAATATCTGTTGAGTCATCACCAAGCGTCAAGCACTATCTAAAGTTCTAGGGAAAGAGACAGGAAAGAAGAGTGATGTCTGCTTTTAATAAGCCTTCCTTCTTGCCTTAATTTGGGTGTGGATAACATTCAATGATGCCATAAACCTAAGAGGCAAAGTATTAACAGATCACATCAGAGGTAGAATCCAACCTTCATCAGTATTCAGGTTTTTAAAAAATGGCCTAAAGTAATACACACATAGGTTAACCTCAATCTGATTAATCAATAAGACTGATGAGGAGGAAATTGGGGAAAAGATAGCTACTCAACGAATCGTACAAGAGTAGGTGGTCCTGACAAAGTGCTTGCAACCTTACTACAATTACTTAAAGTTATGGGTCAGCATCGCATTGAAAATTATCCTTAGTTCTTTAGGATTTTCCATACAACTATCAAAAGACTTTATTCAAGTTAGAAATGCATCTTTAAGGTGTTCAACCCTTGAATTCATCAAATCTTACAGTTCAAGCAGTGTATTCAGGTTCCACAGAGAAAAAGAACCAACAGGATGTGTGTGTGTGTGTGTGTGTGTGTGTGTGTGTGTGGAGAGAGAGAGAGAGATTTATTATAAGGAATTGGCTTATATGATTATGGAAGCTAAGACATTCCAAGATCTATAGTCAGCAAGCTGGATAACCCAGGAGGGCCAATGGGGTAGTTTCAGTACAAACACTGGCAACATCAAGAACCAAGAAGAGCTGATATTTTAGTTCCAAGTTTAAAGGCAGGAAAAAAACACTGTCTCAGCTGGAAGGCAGTGAGGCAGGAGGAGTTCCCTCTTACTCAAGATAGGGTCAACTTTTTTGTTCTGTGTAGGCCTTCAGTTGATCGAATGAAGCCACTCATATTAAGGAGGGTAATTTGCTTTACTCAGTTTACTAATCCAAAGGTTAATCTCATCCAGAAACACCCACCAGTACACTCAGAATAATCTATGGCCAAATGTCTGGGCATTCCTTGGCCTAGTCAAGTTGACACACAAAATTAACCATTACAAGCAACCTCTTATTCTATTTCTCAAATCCCATTCTTTAGCTTTCCCCCTACTCTCTCACTCCTAATAAGAAATCAGCTCATTGAATTTCAAGGATAGAGGCACCATAATTCCTGTTTGACTCTATTTAGAGTCTGAAGCTAGGAGAGTTTTCACTGTGTAGTTGAATGCCTGGGAGTATTTGGGATGGGTTTTTTAAATGTCATTTCTAGTCTTTGAAATAGTTTCATACAAAATGTATTAAAATAATTGCCCTCAGATACCAAACAATGGATTAAAATATGTTGATAATCTATTTAAAAAGGCCTCCATGTTTCAACACAAGCCTTTCACCAATGGATGAGAAAAAGGTCAGGCAAGGTCTCAAGGAAGTTCTGTTAGTTGTATGTAATGGTGCCCACTCAGCGCTAATGCATTCTCTTAGACCTGGCCTTCACACACACGTCACTGTTGAAGGGGTGAGCTGCAGAGCTGTTTCTATTCCACATGAATATTTGTAATTCATCCTTTCCCCTGTACTTATACAATCACAGCTGATTGAATCAATGAGACTTCATCCATTGATGTGTCAGTGGCCAATCATATTCTTTCTTGAGAATTTTAATTAAGACTAAGAGTAGAAAGCTGTGGTTCTTGAAAGGAAAGATTTTGAAGACTAGGAACTAAGTGGGTTTTT
Source organism: Hippopotamus amphibius kiboko (assembly GCF_030028045.1). Lineage (NCBI taxonomy): Eukaryota > Metazoa > Chordata > Mammalia > Artiodactyla > Hippopotamidae > Hippopotamus > Hippopotamus amphibius. The sequence continues at coordinate 100,617,029 of NC_080196.1, forward strand.
CATGATCAATAGCAAAGAAATGGCAATTTGCCACCAGGAAGAAACTAAACTCCTTTGGCTTGCAGGGCTCTCTAAGGTCTGATCACTGTCAGACTAGTCTTGGTAATCCCAGACTAGTACTAGCACCCTTGCTATGTGCTTATCTAGCATATGTCCCCTATAAACATGTATAATCTCTTTAGTAAATTATTTAATGACTTTATCCTTTCTTATTCATGATTTAATCCCCATCTAGCACCAAACTGAAAGCAATATTGATGGTCTACAAGTATCTGATAAATAGAGCAGTGAGTGAATAAGTAACAAAAAATAGGTTGACTGACAGAGAGGAAAAAATCAGAGATGAGAGACAATGTGGACCCATAGGTACCAACCACGCTCCTTGAGTTTACTTGTTCCCTGGGCACCAGTTTCTAATAAGGTTAGTGAATTTCATCTGATTGAGATATTGTTCTATATTCATTAAATTAAAAATAAGACTTTTCCACTGATGTAGGTTTGTTTCTGTGCCTTAAACCAATATTCCATGGTCAAGATGGAAGGTTATCAAGAAGCAGAATGGCCAATTATTACAGATCCCTCATTTTTCCTCTACAGGAAAAAATAAGCAGTTGGATAGGACCAAAGTTCAGCCTTACCCCTAGGAAAATCTGACATGTGTCAAAGATAGTTCAATTTTTTTCATTCTCAAAGAAGAATACTATTTGGATAGTAAATTTTATACAAAGCAACAAATAAACAGAAAAGAAATGAACTTCTGAACATTTATTATATTCTAGTTACGTGGTTGCAAGGCAGCCTTGAAACTCTTTCTCATGAGAAGTCACTAGAATTAAGACACAGTGAAGAATTATTTCAGAAAAAATTATGCCACAAATATTCTTTCTTAGATGTATATTTACCAAAAGTGGTCATTTATACAGGTGGAAACCTTTCCTCTTTTATTATGTAGTACATGTGTGTGGAGTCAGAGCTCACAGACATGAAAGGAAGCACATTGGTACGGGATTGGGACAACTGTGGATCTTCACAAATGTAGGAAAATGGGGTCAATGTCAGAAGAATGGGAAGGGGCGGTCAGGAAAAAGAAACCCATCTGTACCCTGCTTCTACATATAGACCTTTAAAATGTGATGTAATAAGAGTGGAAATATCTGACAATGTAACTTCCTGGAGGTGAATTAAAAATTCCCCAAGACGACTCGAATTCAACAGAACCTAAGAAAATCAGTATTCCATTGAGAAAATCAGCTTTAGTCCAATTTTTCAAGTAATTTTAATGAGTAGGATTTTTTTTTTACTTTCAAAGGACAAGTATATTTTCCATTAACATATGTATATCCTTTTTTAAGCAATAAATTAATTTATTCTTAGAGATGTCTAGAAGAAACAAACTATAAAAAGCCTATTCAAAGAATATCTACTCTCACACTGAAGCAAAGATAACAGTAGTTTCAAAAATAAACTATATTTTTCCAGAGTATAATCCTAAAGATGTTACACAAATGTATCATTTATGTATGTTTTTGTGCCCTATTAGTCTGCATTATGTTGCCTTGAATACCTAAGCATCTTAAAAGCCCATTATAGAAGTGCCTTAACACAATATCTAAATGTGTCAAGCCCATTATTAATTATTTTCAAACTTAATTTATAACAAATAAGCATATATGTTTTGTAGATCATTTAGGTTAGCACTTCACATAGTTCCATTAAAATTAGTTCCCAATAAAACATAGTGTATTGAGTTTCAAAAGCTGTTAGGAAAATATTCATAGACCCTAGAGGCATTAGGCTGTGTCTTTCCTTTAGCATTATCCTATGCACAGTTAAGATGAAGAGATATTAGAATTGCTACCCACCACAGTGTATTAGGTTTAAGTATTACAGTGAAAGAGCTGAGGTCTAACACATTCTGGGAAATCCATAAATCCTGTTCTCACAGTGAGGTGGGTACATTAGGGAACTATAAATGCATGATATGTGGAGTATTCAAATGAGAAATATATCACGCTTATACAGGTCCATCCTTAAGAGAAGTTCAGCAGACACAAAAAATATTTGGAGTCATATTCTCCCAGTGTGTAAGATATTCACTAAAGACCATTAAGACTTTACAAATTGCATTATCTGTGTGGTAACATTAGGATGACACTTAGTACATTGCAGCCGTCATATTCCAAGGGGGTATTCTAGAGTACTGAAACAGTTAACATAGCTTAACTGTGTACACTCAAAAGTGTTTTTATTTTGTTTCAATTTGTTTTGTTTCATTTTAAACAAAAATATACTTTATAAACCAGCAGAATCTGATCAACTCCTTATCTAAATAACTTTTATATTATTCAAAGCCTCTTCTAGAGTGGTATTAATAACTAAAATATTAGTTTTCTTGTCTCATATTCTCTACTCAATTTAAATTCACTACTTTTTTTTAATTTTATAATCATTTTCAGCCTATCATGGTGGATTTTCAGCTATTTAAATATGTAGTCTCTATTTTTCTTTGTCTCTAAAGTTGCTGCTAAGATGGGGACACATTTTAAAGCTGTGTCATTAAATATTATGTTCCTATTACATGAATATATGAATTTCTTATTGCAGAAATCATACTTAGAGTCAGTTATGTAGAATGAGTATTTTCTTTAACATACATGTAGTTTGTTTGCCTACAATGATGTAGGCTTAAGTAAAGTAAAAAAGCTAGGACCAAACTACAATATGACTGTAGGTGAAGCAGTCAAGGTTGAAAAACTAATGTAACTAATCAAAATTCTTAAGTTACATAAAGAATAATTCCTAGAAACATTTTTCTTGACATTAATGTAGTATTTATCTTACTCTTGAGAATTTGATCAAGAATTGTTTTTTACTTAAATTCAACAACGATTGTATGAACATGGCTTTAGACATATTTCAAAAGACAACACAGCACAAAATAATAGCCTTTCTACTGTAATGACTTAATATGTGTATATAATCACAATAGTCTTAAACTTATTGTCAGATTGGATAACAGATCAACTGAATTTTGTAATGACTCTCTTTTTACCATGTTCAAGCTTTTTCACTGAAGCAACTGTAATAAAAAAGAAAAAAGAAGAAGAAGAAGCTTTTTGTGGAATTCATAACTAGATGAAAATTTCTACAGAGAATGTAGAAACAGACATAGGTAAACTTTATCAAGCACCTCAAAACTCATGAAAATATTTTTTCTTTTCCCTTGGGCATTTTGGAAGCATTCACCACTATATTCCTAAATTTGATATTTGAGATAAATTTATCTCAGTTCATTACTGTTTATTGCTGAAAGTCTAATGCAAGATACTGACAAATTTGCTCCATAACAACTAAAAATGTATTTTCAATTGTTTCAAAATTGCATTTTATGAAGTAGATTTTGTTTTCTGCAAAGTAGCCCACAACCTTTATTCAAAGTTTATTTTGCAGAAGTTAAAGAGGGAATTTTCATTTCTCAGTTATACACAAAAAATAATATAGTTCACTTTTTTCAGTTCACTAAAGTATAGATTTCTAGGCCAAATGTAACATTTAGAAATATATTCTTCCACTAATTTTCATAATTCCAGGAAACATGGAAAACTTTTACCATGTTTTACCATGTTTCTTATGAAACAGTAACGATAAAATCTTAGAGTAGGAACACCCTAATAGTCTCAGTTCACATATTTTATATTGATTTTTAAAAGATGCTCAAGCACAGAAAGAGTCCATACTTAATGAATGTTACATAAGTTGTGGCAGACGCAGGAGTAGATAGATGCCAAACAATCCACTCATTTACTTGTCTAATGTGACCATTAATGAATTAGACACTATTATAGATGTGTGAGATGTACCCGCAAATAAAACAGGCAAGGATACTGGTCTCATGGAATGTACATTCTAACAAGGAGAGACAGAAAATAAAGAAAAGACCAAATAAACATATAAACTATATTCTATGTTAAATGGTCATAAGCACTATGGGAGATAGAAAATGTGAAACAAGTTCAAAGAGTCATGGAAAGAGATGAGAACAATAATAATATGTTGATCAATATAAATATCATTGAAAAGTAAAGAGTAAGAGTAGAAGGTGAGAGAGTTAACACAGAGGCTACATCTGAGGACCAAATGCTGTAAGCAGAAGAAACACCAATTCGAAGGGATTCCAGGCTGGAGTAAGCCTGGGTGCTTGTGGGACCACCAGGAAGCCAGGGTGGGTAGAGCAGAGGGGAGCAAGGAGAGCAGAAGCTGAGGTCTGAGAGGCTGCTTGGGTCCAGACTATACGAGGCCCTACAGGTCATGCGTGATCTTACTCTGAGTGCGGTGAGACACTTTTGGAAGGAACTGAGCAGGGGAGTAACATGATATGAATTTCATTTTAACAGAATCCCTCTGGCTGCTCCGTTGAGAAAAGCCTAAAGAGAGGCAAGAGAAGAGGCGATAAGACCAATCAGGAGACAACGGCTGTGGTCCAGGTCAAAGAAGATGGCAAATGGAACTAAGGGGGTAGCCGTGAGATGGTGACAAGTGACTGTATTCTTCCTGAAATGGGTGGAGCCAATATGAAGGGAGACGCTTTGAAATAGTACTGGGCATGTTAAGATTGACAGGCCAGTGGACTATGCTGATAGTCCCTTACGCTGTTGGATATATCAGAAATCTCGGTTGGCGATATGAACTTTGGAGTTGGTAGTGTAGGGATGGTATTTAAAACCACAATACTGGATATGTTTCATCAAGGAGATGAATATACACAGAAAAGAGAGGAAACCCAAGCTTCAGTGCATTTGTTGAGTATGTTTCATTCCCAGAATCATTTTCAAAGTCTTTTCTGCAGCAGCCAGCTGCTGCACAGGTGCAGCTCAGTGTGACAGACCCCGTCTCAGCTGCCCTGTGGGGCTTTTGTGTTTTCTTTGTAACCACTGCCTGGGAGCCTGTGGTAACTCACTCAACCGTTCTAGTGTATGTTCACAACAGAAAGTTTTGAGGTGCAGTTAACAGCCATGGGGGAAAACTTTGATCAGTTGGATACATTAATACTCTCATCAGCACCTTGGTAGGGCTCATACTAGGTTAATTTTATACGATTTCTCAGAAAGTCCATAGAAGAATGAGCTCCAGCCACTCACAATAGTTAAACCAGCTCAATAAGTCTCCCTTCATTGGGCTTCCCTCTGTCCCTGATTCATGCTTCTCAGTCTACCTTCCTCTCCTTTTTGGAATCACTTGATAAAAATAACTACTTGCAGGCAAGTCCTTGTTTCAGGCTTTGCTTTATTGGGGGGCAGGGAACCCAAGCTGCAGTAGCACTTTAGTATTAAAGCCTTGAGGAAAAGATGTGGAACTATCAAAGGAAACAGAGAAGAGGCGACAAATGAGGTAGGAGGAAAACCAATAGAGCATGGTGTCCAGAAGAGTGTAAGGCATGCGTCAAATACTGCTTAAAGTTCTACTAAGATGAGGAGTGAGGACTGACCATTGGATTTGGCAACACAGAATTACTGATACATTGGAGATGGTGACATGAACAATTCCAGTGATTAAAAATGGAGGAAAAGCCTGAACAGTGTGGACTTAGAGGAGGATGGAAGGAGAGGAACTGCAGAGAATGTGTAACATCAATTCCTAGAGGGAAAAAGAAACGGGTAGGTAACTGGCAGGTTTAATGGCTTTAAGGAGGTTGGTTGGTTGGTTTGCTTGCTTGCTTAAAGAGGAGAGAAATAAGAGAGGGTTTGTGTGGTATCAGGAATGATCCAGTAGAAAGTGAAAAGCTGATGATGAAGGAGGAAGAGGGGAGAGCAAGTAAGCCAGAGTGGAGATACCTAATTTGCAGACCGTGGAGTTAACTTTAAATGGAAGAGTCTATGATAGCTTTTGAGAAAGCAGAGTTTGTGGGGTAGATTCTAGTCAGTGGGGAAATGTGATGGTGAGCAAACATGGAAGTGTTCTTCTGATTGATTTTATTTATTTAGTGAAATGGGAAGAAAAGATCATCAGAGAATAAGAGTGGAGGAAGAGCGTTTGGGGATTGGAAGAGAAAGATACAAAATGGACACTGATGAGAAAGAGAGACAGTGAATGTGTTGTTGTTCTCATTTACAGGAAGGAATTTCTTTGCATTACACCATTTATCTCCCAGATAGTGAGACCCCTGGTTTCACGATGCGTCAAGTTCTCTCCAACGTTATTGCGAGCTCTGTGAATTAATAATGCAAGCCAGGACAGGGAGGGTGGGAGGGAGTCATGGGAGGGAATCGTGGGAGGGAGGGGATATGGGGATATATGTATAAATACAGCTGATTCATTTTGGTGTACCTCAAAAGCTGGTACAAGAGTGTAAAGCAATTATTTTCCAATAAAAAGCTTGAAAAAAAAATAATGCCGTAGTGTGTGTCATAAGGCAACTTAGAATTTAAATTGGGAAATATATGAAATGCTGTTTAGACACAGACCAGTTTTTTAAATAAATAATGCTAGGTACATCACAAGAAAAATTTCTAATATTCATTTGCTTCAAAAGTCCTCTGTCCAGAGTGCTGATATGCCGACCTGAATATACTCTGTAGATTCAAGATGGCAGCCCAGGGTTGAAATACTTGACGTGCAGGCACAGACATGCCACCTGAAGAGGTAGAGTTTGCCTCCAGTGCCCTCCTCAGCTTCTTCTCTTGTTTTAGGAAGAGAACTACCTTCCCCACTATAGGTTTCATGCTTTAATACTTACATATCATATAAAAACTTGCTTTCTTTTCCTTCATCCACAATGGGGTGCGAATAATTAATAAAACCCTGTGCCCCCATTCAGATGGGTTATCTGGTTTGTAATAAAATAATGGTAAAATTGTGGACATGATTCAACAAACCATACTGATTTGAAGCCTTCCTGGAGTTCCTAATACTACGTTATGCAAAGAATTGTTCACTTGGATTGCCCAAGTGAAATGGTATTTTCCTCCTTACACAAAGTCTCTCATCCTCTATACTTATAATCAATTGCCATGATCTATAGACTTTTCTACTGAGATATACGGTTCTCATTCTTCCTCTAAGAAGTATGTATGGTGGTGTCAGAATCCAAACGTGGTCCATGGCAGTGATTTCAATTCTCGAGGTGAACATTAGTAACACTGAAGAGGAACTCTTGCTTTTGGAGACACATCAGTTTTTACAATGTGGTTAAATATAACACTAGTTCAAGTAATTGCGGGAGAGCCATTAAGACCCTGATGTGAAAGAAGTGCCTTATGTTCTTTAACATGTTGGCATGGAAAACAGGAAAGGAGTCCATTTCTTTCCCCTAAAGGTCTGTGGAATTAAAATCCTTTCTGCAGTTTAAAATAACATTAGTTTCAAACTTCTAGTTGAAGATGGAAGATGGGGCACAGAAGTTTGATTCTCAAATTTTTGAAGATCCTTCAAAACAAAGTATAAATAAATAAACAAACAAACAAATAAATAAATAAAATGTTTAAAGGGAATGACCTTTAAACCTACAACTGCTAAGAAAACAGAGGGTTATGGTCACCAGTAAATGAGAGACTTCTGTAAATTTCCAGAAGAAAGAAATGGATGGGAAAATATGGGCAGAGGAAAAAGGCAAAGAATTCTGTAACCCACCATACACTACAAGAAGACCACCTAGAATCTGTTGACCAGAAACCTACTGGTAGAAAATTAAGCTCAGAGTCAACAGGTAAGATTAAGCTCTGAAGCAAAAGGTAGAGCACAAAAGAGTGAGGGGAGGGAGAAAGGGGGACTCGTTGAAAGTCTGTATATGTGATACTTGGCACAGCTTTATCTATCAGCACCCTCATCCTCATTTTCTTTTTTTTTTTTTAATTTTATTTATTTATTTATTATTTTTTGGGGGTACACCAAGTTCAATCATCTGTTTTTATACACATATCCCCGTATTCCTGCCCTCCCTCGACTCCCCCCCCACCCTCCCTCGAGTCCCACCCACCCTCCCCGTCCCACTCCTCTAAGTCATCTTCCATCCTCTAATTGAACTCCCTTTGTTATACAACGACTTCCCACTGGCTATCTATTTTACAGTTGGTAGTATATATATGTCTGTGCTACTCTCTCGCTCCGTCTCAGCTTTCCCTTCACCCCCCGTCCCCCCCAAACCTGAAGTTCTCCAGTCCATTCTCTGTACCTGCGTCCTTGTTCTCATCACTGAGTTCATCAGTACCATTTTTAGATTCCGTATATGTGAGTTAGCATACAATATTTGTCTTTCTCTTTCTGATCATCCTCATTTTCTTTGCCAGCCCACAACTGATGAACCTATGTTGAAGAAAGAAGCGTGACCAGAAGCGAAACAGAGATAATTCAAAGAATAGAAATTTTTAAAAAATCACTATAATTTTCTCAAAGATATTTGAAAATTTATAATTGCAAAATAAGAACAGGATGTTATGAAAGAAGAGCAATTAGAAAAGCAGAAAGTATTGTTAGGGATTTTTAAAAGTCCAATAGAGAAAGAGAGAGAGAGAGAGAGAAATGAAAAATAAGAGAAAAAAAGCCAAGATATATTGAGGCTTAAGTTCTAATTATTGGTATTCTGTAGATGAGAAGAAATGAATGAGAAAATTACCAAAAATGTTATAGAGAATTTCCCAGAACTAAAGGATACTAGTCTTCATATCGAACAGGTCCATTATATGATATACACAATAAATTAAGATATACCTACATCTAGGTACTTGCTTATAAGCTGAATAAACCTTGAATAAAGATAAATTCTCAAAAATATGCCAAATAGGAGAAAATACTCAAGAAAGTTGAGAAAAAAAAATCTCAGGACACCTCCAAAGAATGTTATTGGGACTAGCATCAGAATTCTCATCACTAGCATTAGATTTTAGAAGACAATATAAAAAATTCCTTTAAAATTATGAAAAGACACTTACTTTTAACTTATTATATCATACATCCAACCATTAAGTTCAACAAGGAAAGCAGACATTTTAACACAGACAAGGATTCAGAAAATTTACCTCATAGATACCCATTCTTAGAAGATTAATTTCAAGAAAAAGAGAATAAACTAAGAAAATGGAAGTCTAGATGGCTCCAATGCAGGAGAACAGCAAATGAGAATATCAGCTTCACAACTATGCTATAGGACTAGACAGAACCTGCCCAGATTGGCACAGACACGCGTACACACACACACACACACACAGAAAACAACACAAAATAAAACAAACGAACAAATGAACCCCGCTCCCCCCCCCCCCCCAAAAAAAAACCCTCCAAAGAACCCTGGGAGAAAGGCATTCGGCATTCAGAAAAAATAAAAAATAAAAAGGATTCAGTGACTAGAAGGTGTTATTGAGATGTGAGGGAAAAATATTAAGGAGAATATTAAGGCAAATTGCAGAAGACAAACATGCAATTAGAAACACAAGAAAGAGAAACAAGAGAGCTATGTGAAAGATTCTTGGTTCAAACATAAAATAAAAAGCAAAATAAAATGTACATTATTTTAAGCATTTGAATGGGTGAAAGAAAGGAAAATCCAATTGACCTTCTTCTTGTGGCCCTGTGGTTCTGATGAGGAAATGAAATCCCAACATAATACTTAGGCTGGCCTTAAACAATATTTATAAAGTCTTTGTAGCAGTTTTAAAACCTATTTGTACACTATTTTGACACCAAGAGATGAAATCTATCTCCCTTATCCTACCTTTGATTCTAGGCCAAATATAGTGTCCCCCACTTAGGAGAATGAAGCAGAGTGGCACTGAGTATTTGCCAAAGCTAGGCTGAAAAAAAGAGCACACATCTTTCTCCTCATTCTCTTTGGAGACTCACATTTGGAGCCCTGAGACATTATATAAGAAGTCCAAATATTCTGAAGCTGCCATGCTGTGAGAAAGCCCAAACCAAGTGGAGAGACTCTGTCTAGGTGCTCTGGCTGATAGTCCCAGTTGAGGGACCCGCATCAACTAGCATCAATCATCTGCAGATATATGCATGATGAAGTCTTTGAAATGACTGGACCTCCAGCCACCGAATTATTGCAATCACTAGAGAAACTCCAAGCAGGATCACCCAACTGAGACTTATCAATCTTTGAGTCTTTCCAACTGAGGCCCCAAACATTGAGGAGGAGAAACAAGTTGTCCCTACTCTGCTCTGGCTGAATTTGTAACAGTAGAGTCTTTGGGATTAATAAAATTATTATGTTATGCTATTATGCTTTTAGATAGTTTCTATGCAGCAACAGATAACAGGAACACTCTCTATGGCCCATTAGAAAAGAATGATTTAGGCTGATCATGCATATTTACAAAACCGAACAGGAGAATAACAGCAAAATTTAAATATCAAACTTTGGCAAAATGAGAGGGGACCAAAGTAACTAAACAAGCTAAATTCTTATTTTATATATTTGGGAATCATTAGATAAAGTTGCTAAATCAATGAATGAAAACCAAAAATATGTAAAAGTGGAAATAACCTAAGGAAAAATCTAAAATAGAAGCACTTTTTGAAAGATTTTTTTGATGTGGAAGATTTTGTAAAAGTCTTTATTGAATTTGTTACAATATTGCTTCTGTTTTTTTTTTTTTATGTATATATATTTTGGTTTTTTGGCCACGAGGCTTGTGGGATCTTAGCTTCCCAACCAAGGATCAAACCCGAACCCGCTGCATTGGAAGTCTAAGTCTTAACCACTGGACAACCAGAGAAGTCCCTAAAATAGAAGCACTTTTAAAAAGAGATTTCCCCTGAAGAGTAATGACTGAGTTTAGGACATAAGGCTCTAAAAATAGCTCATACACATCATATCATCTGCATCATTTTGTTACCAAGTATATGTATTACTTGGATACAGACTTTCATTATGATTTCTAATTTTTATTCATGATTTCAGAATGCAAAAAAAATGTTAAAGTTTAATGCAATAAGATGTTATATTTTTCCTTTTCAAATTATGAAACTAAAAATATTAAGTTAGTCAATATTGTGGAGTCTGCAATGAAGCCAATGTTCTCATATGCTGTTGGTGCAAATGTGACTTAGTGAAAGGCAATCTGTCTTGGAGGAAATCTACCAATATGTATAATGAATTCATAAATGCAGATAAATATATATGCTCAAAGATGTTCACTTCCGCATTTATTACTTGGGAAAAGATCTCAGTTTAGCTTAGACTTTACTAGTGCTGAACAGTCATGCTTGTCTGAGGAATTGGTGGGGTAGAACTGATTAGATGTTTATTTGAATGTTGGTTGAGGAGTCTCCTGGGATAACATGAAAGCTTTCTGCTGATGGTGTTCAGACAGATCTGAAGAGGCTTAGTAAATTGATGGCATAGGCTGCTAGAATTATCATTTATCAAGGGTGAGAAACCTCCTAGAAAATACCTCTCATAATTGCATATCTTATCCCTCTGAATAAAAAAAAGAATCCATTTCAAGGCAATGGACATAAAACAACGGTGTCAACAATAATAGCCTTGTTTCATGGCTAGTTCAACAAAGAAGACGTCAAAGGATAAAGAAAAATGCTTTCCTTACTTTCTCTCAGGCTACTCTTGTGTTAAGTTTATGGAGGGTTTAGTGCTTCTTGGGTATCAAGTGCACCAAGAAGGCTCCACAGAGACTTAGTCATGGAAGAGCATAACAGGCAAGGTAGCATCAAAAAGGAATCAGCTTATTCATAAGTATGGATGGGTAACAACTGAAAACACCCATAATTATTTGGGGGGAACACGTAACTTCCAAGTCTGTTCACACAGGAAGTTGAAAAGGTCGGGGGAAGAACAAGAGAAGTTAAGCCTATGTATCAAAATATTGAAAAAAATTAAAAACTGCTCATATTCAGAAGTTTGGTTAATTATGTCATAATTCATTTAAAATAAAACAATGGTTGCCAAGAGAAAAACAATGCTTATACAATGCAGTAAAAAGAAAATAAACTGCTTCCAAATTTTATTTTTATTTTTTTGTTTTGTTTTGTTTTGTTTTGTTGTTTGTTTTTTTCCAAATTTTATACAAAGAGGCAAAAGACCCAGAGTAGACAACACAATATTGAAGAAAAACAAAGTTGAAGGACTGATACTACCCAGCTTCAAAAATTACTCTAAAGCTACAGTAACCAAGACAGTGTGGTATTGACAACATACTAGGCAAGTAGATCATGGAACAGAACAGAGAATCCAGAAATACACCCATACAATTAGAGACAACTGAGCTTTGATAAAGGACCAAAGGCAGTACAATGTAGAAAAGATAGTCTTTTCAACAAATGGTGCTGGAACAACTGTACATCAACATGCAAAAATAACTCAAAATGAATAACAGACCTGAAGGTAAAGCACAAAACTATAAAATTCCTAGAAGATAACATAGGAAAAAACTTATATGACCTTGGGTATGGTGATGATATTTTAGATACAACACCGAAGTCATGATCCATGACGGAAAGAATTGGTAAACTGGCTTCATTAAAATTAAAAACATTTGCTCTGCAAAAGGCAGTGTCAAGAGAATGAAAAGACAAACCACAGACTAGAGGAAAATATTTGTAAAAGACACATTTGATGAAAGACTACTACCCAAAATATACAAAGAATTCTTACAACAACACTAAGAAAACAAACCACCCAATTAAAAAATGGAACCAAGACCTTAATAGACACTTCACCAAAGAAGATATACAGATGGCAAATAAGCCTATGAGAAGATGTTCCAAATCATATGCCATCAGGAAAATGTAAATTAACACATCAGAGATCCCACTACATGCCTATTAGAAGGGCCAAAATCCCTCCAAAACACTGACCAGAGTAAATGCTAACAAGAATGTGAAACAAGAGGAATTCTCATACACTTTTGGTGGGGATGTAAAATGGCCACTTTGGAAAGCATTTTAGTGGTTTCTCATGAAGCTAAACATGTCTGTGCTACACAGTTCAGAAGTCACACCCCTTGGTATGTACCCAAAAGAGTTGAAAACTTATGTCCACACAAATATCTGCACAGATGTTTATAGCAGTTTTATTCATAACAGCCAAAACTTTAAGGCATGCAAAAGTCCTTCAGTGTGTGAATGGATAAATAAACCATGGTATTTCCAGACAATAGGATATTATTTAGCACTAAAAAAATGAGCTATCAAGCCATAAAAATACATGGAGGAATTTAAATGCATATTTCCAAGTGAAAGAAGCCAATCTGAAAAGACTACGTAGTCTTATCATAGTATTATAGTATGTAGTCTTATCAACTATATGATAGTCTGGAAAAGGTGAAACTATGGAGACAGTAAGATCAGTGGTTGCCGAGGGATAGAAATATGGGGGAGGAATGAATAGGTAGAGCACTGAGGATTTTTAAAGTGAAAATACTCTGTATGATACTATAAAGGTGAATATATGTCATTATACATTTGTCCAAATCCACAGAAGGTACAACACCTAGAGTGAACCCTAATGTAAACTATGGACTTTGGTGATAATGATGTATCAGTGTAGGTTCATCAGTTATAACAAAGGTACCACCCTGGTGAGGGTGCTACGCAGGTGTAGGGATGGGGGTTTATGGGAAATCTCTATACCTTCCTCTCAATTTTGCTGAAACACCTAAAACTGCTCTAAAAAATGTTTTTTAAAAAAAGGAAAAAATCAAATATATGTAGATTAATAAATTAACATATAAATTAATAAATTATATGTTGATATCACATACTGGAAGGGAAGTATTAAGGTAAAATGAAAACACAGTTAAACCTGAAGGGTATTAAACTGAAGTTTAATTCTTGCTCTTTGCTCTTTTCTATCACAAGTCAGCGGAGATACTCTACGCATCAAAGAGACTAGAAATTATCAAACTAGAAAAATATTAAGTTAGTCCATATCGTGGTGGGTGCAATTAGGCCAATGTTCTCTTATGTTGTGGATGCAAATGTGAATTGGGGAAAAGCAATCTGTTTCAGAGATGCAGGCTGAGGGAAGAGCCACCATCTGTTCCAGAAAGAAAGAGACCTGGAGGATCACACATTAGCAATCAAATGTCCCAGCCCGGAAGTGACACATAACTTCCACTCAGAACTCATTGTCCTGGACCTATCACACAGCCCCACCTAACCTAAGAGGCCAGGAAGTATTATCCTACCTTGTTCTCAGAAAGCTGAGAACTAGTGACTATCTCACATCTTTTATAGTGATATGTAAAAGTGTCCAAATTGTTACCTTATATTTTACTTTATATTTTATATTTATTTTACTTTATATTTTCTGATAAACAGAAAATATAAAGAAAAATTTTTTACCTAAGTAAACTCTCAGGGATCATATCATTATATTCATTTGATATAATCTTCTCTTCACCTGTCCTATCCTCTCCTTTCCTTTTTTCTCTCCTCCTCCTCCCCTCTCTTCCGTTTCCTTTCTCTCACCCTGCCTCCATTTCTTCCTCTCTTTCTACTGTTTTTATTACTGGCAACATATAACTGGAAGATATTATGATTCTATATGGAACAGAAGTCTTTGCCTTCTTAATTAATTGAATTTCATGTTGACCCTATTTAGTGATTCTTCTCACTGTCAGCTGAAGCTGGCTTCCACCATTCATCAGCAGAGAGAATGAGAAGCGAATGTCACTACTGACAGTGGAATCACAACCTCAAAGTGTAGTTAAAGTTCTCAGGGTTGCTGTGTGACATTTAAAGAAAAAAGGAATTTAAAAGATATATTATCAGACATGACAAAGATATCTCTACCCCCTGTATTTTGTCTTAATCTTTCATTCTACAGAGTACTGCAAAATTAATCTTCTTAAAGCACAGTCCTAATCATGTCATCACTGTACTGAAAATATTTGAACCAATCCACATTCCCTGCAGACTATCTTTGATTTCTTGGTTTGACATTTAGTGTTCACTGTAACTTGGCCTTAACTCAGCTGTCCAGTTCATCTTTCTACCATTTGCCTGTTAACATTCCAAGTTCATAATAACTGACTGCCCCCAAATACAGCTGGCATTTTCCTATCTCCATGGCTTTATTTAAGCAGTTCTCTCTCCAAATTCATACCAGTTCTTGAAGACTCAACTAGAAGTTTGCCACACCATAAAATCACCCAGTATCTCTAGGAAGAAATCACCTCCATCTCCCATGACTTCCACAAAACCTTATATTTACAACTATGATATGGGGGAAAATCAAACTTTAGAATGTCTGTGAAAATTTTCTTGTTCAAATTAATCACAAGTAACTCCAGAAATTCTTGATAGTGGGGTCTTAGCAAAGTGATGAATAATGATTGGTATTCTCGGAATACTCTTAAAGTTGAGCTTACAAGAAAAGAGCATATATGTTTTGTTTATTTGGGAGAACTTGGTAGGAAGATATTACATGGGAAAAAGAACAAAGTCACCCAAAATTCCTACTTGTGCCATCACTGCCTCCACCATAACAAGGAAAAAAGGTTTTGCCCTACTTAATTTTTAATTCTTCAAAGTAAGTATTCTTTAAATACATGCATATGATCATATCAATAGTTGCAGAAAAAGCGTTTGACAAAACCCAGCTCATTCATGATAAACACTCTCAGTAAACTAGCAATAAGCAGGAACTTTCTGAACTTGATAAAGCCTATCTAAAAAGAATCTACAAATAGTATCATATTTAATGGTGAGAAACTCGAAGCTTTCCCATTAAGATCAGGTACAAGGAAAGAAAGTTCCCTATCACCACTCCTTTTCAACACCATACTTGCTAATGTAACAAGGCAAGGAAAAAAAAAAAAAAGGTATACTTACTCTTGAAGACATAGACTGTTTTCTTCCCCCCACAGGTGATATGATCATCCGAGTAGAAAATCTGAAAGAAGTGACAAAAACACTCCTGAAACTAAGTGATGGCAACAAGGTTGTAGAATACAAGGTTAATATACATTTGCTTTCCTATATACCAAAAATGAACAAGTGGAATTTGAAATTAAAAACACAATACAATTTATGTTAACATCCCCCCAAATGAAAAACTTAGATACGTTTCACAAAATATGTATAATATCTATATGAATAAAACAATAAAACTGATGAACAAAATCAAAGAACTAAATAAATGGAGAGATATTCCATGTTCATGGACAGGAATACGCAATATTGTTCAGTGGTTAATTCTTCTGAACTTGATCAACAGATTTAGTACAATCCCAACCCAAATCCCAGCAAGTTATTTCATGGGTATCATCAAACTGGTTCTACAGTTTTATATGGAGAAGCAAAAGATGCAGAATAGCCAACACAATATTGAAAGAGAACAGAGTTGGTGGATTGAAGCTATCCAACTTCAAGACTTACTATAAAGCCTATACACATATAAAGTGTCCAGTATGCATACTGGACTGTGATAGAGTCCAGTCCAGTCTGGATAGAAAAAAAGAAAAGGTCAACCTACTCTGGTAAAAAACAGAAAGAAAATATTGGCTCAGATATTTAGGAAACAAAATGAGTACAGGACCCAATAAATCAAATCATGTCATTGTAGCACTCTTCATTTCCTAACATTTCTTTCCTCTATGGGGACTTCATTCTTAAAAGAAGCACCTCTTTACATTGTAGCAGAGATGCCTACATGGCTACCAGGAATTCCAAATTTATATCCTGTTCTCTATAAACTGCACTCCAAGTTCACTCCTGTTCTGACACAACCTTTGGGCCAGAGCCCACACTCCCACACCTGGCTGCACCACTGGGACAAGGTACTACCACATTCTGACTTTGAGTTGAGGAGGTGGGGCAAGGTGCCCACAAGGACTGGGGTTTGCTTGATAGGTGGCATGAGTAAGACTCCTTACGGACAAGTCTGGGATCAGGGGCCATTGGCACCTGCGACTCCCAGGTATTTCTGATCCCAGGCCTCCCCTGCCACGCTCACAGAATTCCTGAGATCCCACAAGACTGGTGGCAGCAACAGAGCTTTGACTCTGATTCTGCCATACTCTGAGCCATCTCTAACCCTAATACTCAGCAAACCCCAGCCCATCCTTTCCCTGTCCCTCCAACGGGACCAACACTTACTCCCCTGACACACCCACACAGCCCACCCTGTAGGCTCCAACTGCACCCTGATTGCCTTCCTGGGAAATCTCACACTCCACCCACCAGGACCAGGTTCCACTGGTGTCCCCCATTGTGTTCAAGACAGAAGAACATTTCCTGATGGAGGGGATAGAGTGAAGGAGCCAGCTCCCCCATCACAGGGTTGTGTCAATTGGGCTGGGTCAGCAAGAGAGAGGAAAAACAAACAAACCAACTCTAGATAAAGAGATTTTTTCCTTAATAGCTCTAGCAGACAAATCTCAGAGAAGAATTTGATTGGTCTAATTTGCTCATGCAAAACAGTAATTTTATTATGGGAGACAGGACCCCAAGAAAGATTTAGATTAACCAAGACTGGGTCATGTGTCTACCCTGGGAGTGGGAGATGGGTAGGGACAGAATGTGAAACCATCAGGAAAAGGAATTTTGTTATCAGAAAAATGCAGAAATGATTTGGGGCAAGCAAAAAATGACATTTGTACAAAATATCCATATGTTAATGTGCACATATACATCAATACACACATTTTATTATTTTTGTGTGTGTGTGTGTGTATGCACATGCGAGAGTGTTATGTATTTCATTTTACCTTGTTTTTCTAGTTGTTTCAGTGTTATATATTTGGTTTTAGGCAGTTACCCAGAGTTGGTCAAACCGCAAGTTCAAAGGAAATACTCCCCACAAGACTGCCTTCACTCTGACACTAATTGAAAGTTTGGAGATTGCTAAAAACCACCTTCAAGTTTAGTAATTCACTGGAAGAACTCACAAAAGTCACAGAAATCTGTAATGCTTATAGTTAATTACAGGGAAAAGATACTAGTTAAAATCAGCCAAGGCAGAGTGTGAGAGGGGTACAAATACAGGACTTCTGGCTGTCCTCTTCTTGTGGAGCCATGGAGAACATTATCTCCTCCCAGCTACAATGTGTGACTATAGGACTTCCTAGGTGGCGCAGTGGTAAAGAATCCTCCTGCCAATGCAGGCGACACAGGTTCGAGCCCTGCCCTGCAAAGATTCCACATGCCATGGAGCAACTAAGCCCGTGCGCCACAACAATTGAGCCTGTGTTCTAGAGCCTGTGAGCCACAACTATTGAGCCCATGTGCTGCAGCTATTGAATCTCACGTTCCTAGGGCCCGTGCTCCACAACAAGAGAAGCCACTACAATGAGGAGCCTGCGCACCACAATGAAGAGTAGCCCCTGCTCGCAGCAATTAGAGAAAGCCGTGTGCAGCAATGAAGACCCAATGCAGCCAATAAATAAATTAAAATAAATTTATAAAAAAAAAAAAACCAATGTGTGACTATATACTTGGAGTATCGCCAACCAAGGAAGCACACCCCAGCCTTCGGTGTCCAGAGGGTCTTGATCACACACTTTGAGTGGCTGACCATTAGTATCCAGCCTTTCCAGAGTTCAGGCTAATACCATTAGTCTCCTGACTAAGTACCTGATCTCC
Organism: Hippopotamus amphibius kiboko; assembly: GCF_030028045.1. Lineage (NCBI taxonomy): Eukaryota > Metazoa > Chordata > Mammalia > Artiodactyla > Hippopotamidae > Hippopotamus > Hippopotamus amphibius. Next base: position 100,635,569 of record NC_080196.1, read on the forward strand.
AAAGGAACTAATATGGTGTGGCCCAAAGCCCCCATCATAAATCACTGTCTGTCCAATGACCAAAGCCTCCAGGAAAACAAAGATACTCCTACCCTGCAGGACATTCCAGGAACCTAGAGATCACCTCTTAGCAGCCTGGGGCAAAGGCCAGAACTCTCTTTGGGTAAAGTGAATTCTTCACAACACGGCAGTATTTTAAGTGCCAAGTCCAGGCAATGCCAATTCACTTCACTGAAATAGCAATTTCATTAATTCTCTTAAATTATTAATGAAAAATAGTATTTTAAAAACTTCTCTACCCACATCCCTAGTTGCTATACAATGAATATTTCTTGCTTTACTTCAATTTTACTGGTGTGTAAAGAATTAATGAGGCACAGCTCACAGACTGATGTTCATATTTATTGGTTTTTGTTCCTTTGCTAAACATGCCCTGTGTAATCTTTGATAATCGCTCAAGTTATTGAAAAAGAGTTTGCACAGCCTTAATATCATTTGCTTATTAATCTGTGACAAAGCATAAAATGTGATATTTTCACCATGACTACCTTATGGAATTTTCTCACTTTTTCTCTGATTAAAGTAACAGCACACTGACAATGCCAACAACTTTTAGCAGTGTTTTTGGGAGAGCTATGTGAATATCATCTTTGTTTTCATTTGAGATAGCCAAAAGAAGCTGAAAATTTCCTTCCACAACATATACATACACCTCAATTTTGATTTGAGGACCTGTGTCTAATGCATATTCAATCCTCTTCTGCCAAAATGAAACACTAACCTATCTGACACCCACCAGTAAGAATCTTCTTGAAATAACATCTATGCTATACATCTAAACTATGTCTCCAACGGACGCTAAAACTTTCATTAAAATTAAAAATTCAGTAGGGTTGAGAGTATAAGCCCTCCATTTGATCAAGTCTGGCTATACTTTGGTTACTCTGAATTTGATCAAATGAGCATCAGGACCACAACACACCCTTGATCTGTACGTGGAATGAACCATTCAAACATCAATCAAATTCTCTTCTCCACTTTACCTTGAACACTTATCTTCAATTTCCACAGGCTTTCCGAGAAAACAACACAAACTTTGTGTCCTAGAGTTCTTCTGGTTCTTAACCACTTTTGGGTCACAGACTCTTTAGACTATGACACACCCACAGAACTAATTCCAGAATAATGAGTAAACGACAACAGCAAAAACAACAAAATTTAATATAGCTTCAGGGGGATTCATGGGTCACAGTTTAAACATCCTGCTCTAGAATTTTTCAGCCACTGAATATTCCTACATCGGTCTCAGATAACATACTTGTATTTAAGTACATTAGGGAGAAAAACATGGACTTTCACTCCCCCCCACCTTACCTTGTAGTTATTACATCGCTCTCCCCTTATTCCCAGGTCCTCTATTTATCCTTCTAAGTTGAATCTAGTCACATCTATTTCCCTCAACAAAAATTCAAGGCCACATCTGCTGACGTTACTGTCATCTGTACAAATAGCACATTGCTCAGGGAGTAGAACCCAAAGGGAAAAGAAGAGAAAGGAAGGGGAAAAAATCCCAACACGTACTATCTAAAGAAACCTACTCCAACACCAGAACATTCAAGAACTGATAAGAATTAAGAACTACCATCATCCAAGTCTCCCTTATTTTGACCCACCTTATTTTTTGCTGGTAATAGTAGCAGTTTTCTCTATTTAAAATAACAAGAATCAAATAGATTCATAACTGTTCATGTGAATAACACACTGCACTGAAAGGCAAATGCCCACCGGATCTCTGTGTTTCCTTTTTGTTTTTAAAACCTGAGGCTGCATCAAGTCCATGTTGAGTAAAATATATTGGAATTCTGTTATTTCTCTATCTTTTATAAGTAGAAAGTACCCGAAGTCTGGCAATATTATCAACCAGATAACTATTTAAAGCCCTAATGCTGAAGTTTGGTTTCCTTTATTCAGTCATTGCACATAATGTACAGTCCGGTCTTAAAACTCCACTTTAAGAGGAACTTCTGCAATTTTGAAAGGAGCCTGTAAATGGAAAGATATATCTACGTAAAAATTCCCAGTCCAGTTGCCCCACATACTTTAAAAATGAGAGATTAAATTACTAGATCCTTATTGAATAGGAAAATGCATTTTTCCTTCTTTGTCTTCCTTTACGAAAAACAGGATTCCTCTAAGCAATGGTTATCATAATACGGGTGAACACATCTGTGCTTCACAACTTATGACACCCCAGGGTGCGTTTATCTCCACTCCGCTTTTATGGCTCACAGCACTCCGGGGTGCAGCAAGCTCCTAATGGCTCTAGAAAGCATTGCCAGTAATTTTTTACCACTTAAGACAGTTACTATCCCAGACGATGATTACAGGTTGGATGGTATTCTGTTCTTCCTCTCCGTGGCTTACTCCAACTCATCTAATAATTGTATGTAGTATCACAGTCCTGAGAGATGTACTTTCTGACCAGAAAGATGACAATTTCCATACAAGTGAATACACCTAATGTTCACATTTCATATTCAAATTTCATAGTTCACTCAAGGTAAGTCAGGTGCCGAGATCTAAAGATGAAGGATAATGAAAAGCAGTACTTCTCCCACGATCTCAGTGGAAATAACAATAATGCTCAAAGTGTAACAATAAAAAAATAAAAGCCTTCTTAGGATAGAAAAGAAGCATCTGCTCAAATTAGTGTTTGAGACTGACAGCATGACAAATGATTTATTTTGTGTTTTAATTTTATTGTGTAATTCTATGGGACAACTTCTATGGACCACCCCATGAGATTTGTTGTATAAGATTATATTTTATATATGTATGTATATATGTTATGTATATATGTGTATATATAGATATACGTGTATGTACATATACATGTAAGCAGGTATAATTATTATTTTCCAGGTGATAGTTCTAACTTAACAATAATAGAGGCGTAGTAAATTATAAAGGCATCTTATACAATTGAAATAATTATTTAGGACACTGAATTAGGTTATTTCACGAAATTGATTTCAGTCAAAATGGTGTGCCCAACATCCTGGAGATAACTAACCTTATACCTTAAACGTTGGTGATTCAGGCTTTAAGGTATTAAAAAAATTTTTTTAATTGATAACTTAAAAAAAAAAAAAAAGATGTCCAACTTTTCCAAAATCTCTATCTTCTCTTCTGGGGTAATTGAATTAACAGTGTCTTAAGCTTCACATTATTTAAGCTAAAACAGGTATCCGTTTTAACAAATGCCCCATCTGCATCTTTACTGTCATTTATAAGTACACATTGCTGACCAGTAAGTGCAAATTGTATGCTAATGCGTATATTTTGGCCTTTGAGCCCAAATGCTTTGTTTTTCAGACACTGTCTAAATCTTCACAGTGCACATGCTAGGAATGTGCATAGGTCTTACGGTTTTGAATTTCCAGTATAACACTCAGAACTTGCAGAGAATCAACTCTGTGGCCAGATTAGAGTCAGATATGGTAATGTGCCCATTCAAAACCAGAACAATGTTAGACTTTTCTGAAATTCATTACAGCACCTAGTATTGGACATGTATTAATAGTAAACATATAATTTTTAATCTGATTGGTTGAGGGATTAGCTGAATAATGGAAATTGACTGTGGTTGAGAAAGGTTAGCAAATAAATGAATCCCAACAAATGAAAAGTGAATTTGACTGTTTCAAACCATTACATTAGGATAGCTGAAAAGAAAAGTGTCCTTGGAATCTGTGATATCTCTAGTGGCTTGTAGGCCAAAGAAGCAAAAGTAGCTAAAAAAGAGAATAGTAAATGGCTAAAGAGAGACCAAAAGACATTATTAACTCATGTCTGGAAACAATTTCATCGAAGGATCCCAGAATAATCATATACAACATCTTGCTCACCAAAGTGCCTTCTTTATCTAATACAGGGATTCAATAAGAATAATAAAGTGGATATCTTTTCAAATAGAAAAAATAAAATAAAAAAGTTTACCTGCCTATCTTATTGTTGGCAGCCAACTAAAGTAGAAAATTCTTGGCAGATTTCAGATATTTTAGAATTTGGAGCAATGTTGAGATGATCTATTTAAATACAGTGTATAGGTGACCATTTCTCAGATTTAATTTATATATTGTTCTTGTTATCTCTTTCCATGAGCTTTGACTCTCTTTCTCTCTCTTCCATCCTTTTTTATTTTTCTTTCCTGAACATAAATCTCTATGCTCCCTTATTTGACATATACTAAATTTCAAAAAAAAAAAAAAAAAAAAAGTAAGTCATCAGGAAAAGAAGAAACAAGTGAACCCAGCAACTGTACAACACTTGAACTGACAGACTGTTCCTATAAGGAAAAAGTGAATAGTTAGTGCTGAGAAGAAAACGTTGAAAACTGGGTCAGACAATTGATAGGACTGATATGTTTTCTACTTTGCTGATATATAATCTTACTGGTGGTCACACTGACCTGCCGCTGGGACCCGGTGGAATCAGAGCCCGAGAGTGAGCAGGGTCACGCTGCCGGGGCTTCATGTAGGTTCCTTGTGCTACAATAGCACAGGCAGACTGAGACCCAAGCAAAGCCTTACCCTTTCCCAGGGGTTTAATATCTCTGGGCAAACAGCCAAGTGGCTCTCTGAAAAGTGATATAAGAATGGGTAAAGTGCTCATTAAGAATTTGTCTGAACTGGTTTTTCCCAGAAGAGTGCACAAGAGAGTTTCTCAATAGTACCAAGCCCTATATGTGTTATGCATCAATCCAACGCGAGTTGCTTAGTGGCTCTTTCGCTAGAGCACTTCCCCTTTATGATCAATAAATTCCATAGAACTGGGTATTTTTACTTAGGGGACTTTTCCCAGTGAGAGAAATTCTATTCTTATCACCTCCTTTTATGTATGTACATAAAGAGAGATGTTTGTGAGTCTATAAAAAGTACCCTTGATTTTGTTTGATAGACTGTGTCCTCCTCAGAGTGAATAGGCTGTCAAGTGGTGACTTTGCATTTGCAAATGAATGACGATATGTGTGCCAGATTCCCTTCCCAGCCACAAAAGTAACAGGATGAGAATTTTATTTCTGGAAGAGGATTTCAAAACAGGTCAGTTCTCATTTACTCCTCAGCGGGTGCTGCTAAAAACTAGAAAAAGTAAGATGTGGCCATTAAACACAGCAGACAAAACAATAAGTACATCAATCAGTGCCTAGAAATAGACTTTTGAAATGTTATTTATTATCCGTTTTCATCAAATATGCATTACTCTAATGATTGGCATACGATGAAGACAGTCATTTTAGAGACAAATTATAAGATGGACTAAAAAAGATGGCTATCCTCTTGGCAAAGAAAGGCAGTTTAATTTTTAAAAATCCTATAATTGTTATGAAAAGAATCTGTATAAATCCAACTTTCCAGAGAGACAAGATTTTGATCAGTCACGGCAACCCTCTCCAACTTTCCACGCAAAATCATATACAGGTACACAATAAAGTTAAATTTTAGACTGTTACAGTCAAAAGGATGCTTTGTTACTGAAGTTCTGCTCTATTTATTTGGGTGATATTGGTGTGAATAGACTAAAAGAACCAATGTGAAAGAGACTCTCAACGCTGTTTTCAAAAATATTTATAGGTTGGCACCTGGAGGGTTGCAGTAGTTCTTGAAAAGTCAATACAGAAATCTAGTACATGTTCTTCTCTTCCCTTCATTAGAGAAATTGACAGCTGAGAGGAGCCCTCTGGTTGTCTGACACCAGTACAAGCCATGTTAACAAATAGTTCTCGCCCAGGCAGCCACAGACAGCATAGCCTGAAATTCTCGTCGCCACTTACAAAGTGATGCTGCCCTGCTGCTACTCCTCTGTCCATTTATATTGTTAATTAAACCTCACAACTTGTCGAGTGTCTTCTGTTCTACATCCACTTTTGTGCTCCACATTTTGTATGCCAAATTACATCTTTTTGCATGGGCCAAGTATATGATCCTACTCACCGTCTTAATATAGATGTTCACTTTTGTTCCATCGGCTAACAGTTAGAACTAATTGTTGGGAATTAACAGATATCGTGCCTTGAATTTGGATCTTTACGCTCTTGCTCAGCCATGGAGTTTCTGACCTCTGAATGAGCAGACAGAATCCAGATGTAGGATAGGAAGATGCCTAAGACAGGAATACATTGGAATAGCCATCCAGAGTTCCAATAGGGCACTTTTATTGGAGGAGGGAAGCAGATCCTGGGAGAAATTTCACGACTGCACTAAAATAAAGAAAGGTAATAAACAGAATTAGCACTGGAACATCCAGTGACCAAAGGAAGTGTGACAAAGGAACCAGAGAAGGAGAGTAGGAGAAAAAGAACAACTGAGGAGCTCATGCAGAAGATGTAAGGCTTCAGAAAATGCCACACTGTGTGTATGTGAAATAAAAAAGAGCAGGAACTTTTAGCAAAAATAAAGTCAGCAGTTTTTCTTTCTTGCTATTATTATTCAGTAGACATGCTTTATTCTGTAGTTCAAGATATTTTGAGTCTCTGTATCTTGATGATCCCAGGAAGCATCACTTGTTGATGAGTGATCTGCAGACTAGTCTAAACCCCATTTGCTTATTCCTTCTGATGCCCTTTGTGTTATATTTTCATCATAATCTTCTTTTACTTAATTAAGCCTTCCATGAAGCCCAAAGTAAACTGGAAAGATTGCTGAAATTGGGTCATTAAGGTAAATTCTAAGTAGAGGCAATCTGCCAGAATTGTTTAAAACAAAAAAATCTAAGATAAAATAAAAACTAGGTTTTTGGGAAAAAAAGAGAGTACACTTCCCCTAAGAGGAAAAAAAGATAACTAAATGAAGTAGAGTAAAAGATATCTAACTACTTAGAAGGCTGAGGAAGGATTAATATAAAATGAACCCAAATAAATAAGTAAATAAGCAAGTAAATAAATAATAAAGTGAATAGAACCTAGTCATAAATTAGCCATGGAGCTCAGAGGGTTCAAAGCAATTATATTAAAATACATAGCCAGATTCCAAGCACCTCTATGACACAGGATAATTGAGCATGAACAGAGTTATATTTACTGTGAAGTAATTAATGAATGACATATATAAGGCAATTAGCGTAGTCAGGACTCCAATCTCACTTCCTATCCCGTAAAGTCAAATGCAGAGGACAAATAGCCAGCATTATTTCTCCAGGAAAATGCCCCAAAGGCTATTCTCTAAGGGAATTAAAATCAATGTTGGGTAAAAGTCAGATTCTCATGGCAAGCACCCTTTCCCCCTTCAATCCCCCACTGAATAAAATGTTACTTATGTTGACCTTCAGTTGGGGAATGTGGTCTAAGGCTGTCCCCTGGATCACATAGCTCTGCCTACCAAAGTGGCCCTTCACAGACTCCTTAGAGAAAATATATAGAAAAACATCTTATCTTCCTGGCAGCATAGGAAACCTATATCCTTATTAAAAGTGAATGGAGAAATAGGGAATGCCATGTATGTGAAGAAAATAAGCAGATTATAAGAGAAAGAAAAAAAAATTAATGGTCTTACGGGAGGTTGAGGAGATAAGAAAGGACTCTGAGAACCTTGAATGTGTTCACAGTGATCAGAGAAAGTACTGTATTTATAAAACAAAATCATAAAGCTATGAACAAAGAACAGTCAGAGAAGATAAAAAAAAGGTCTCAGAGATTAAACTTACTATTGTACAATTGAAGAGTGACTGGGAAATAAGGTTGAGGATGTCTCCTGGTATATAGAGCACAAAAGGATAAAGAGTCAGAAAATATGAGAGAAGAAATGAGGAATAGAAGGCCCATCGAGGTTGTACATTGTCCTGAAAATAGGAAAGAGAGAGCAAGAAAATGGAGAGGGGTGAATATCAAAAGTAAAATAGAAAATAAATTCCCAGAACTGAAGGAGGACACATCTTCAGAGTGAAGACAAATAGAAACAGAGTCACCAAACAAACACAGAAAGACCCTGGCCTCATACACAAAATTGCAAAACAGTATAAATAAGAAGAATTAAAAAAAGCTCCTTTATAGAATAAACTAATTGCTTCAGAGGAAAATGAGGCAATCTGGCAACAGATACAAGATACAAGATACTGGATACAAGATAACATAGAAGCAGCAATGCTCGGAAAACAGTATGCAGGGTCCTCAAAAAATTAAAAATAGATCTGCCATGTGATTCAGCAATTCCACTTCTGGATATACACCCAAGGGAAATGAAAAAAGGATATTGAAGAGACATATGCACCCCCGTGCCTATTGCAGCATTACTGACAATTGCCAAGATATGAAAACAACATAAATGTCCATCAACAGATGAATGGATAAAGATGTGGTGTATACTGCACACACAATCTAATATTATTCAGCCGTGAGAAAGAAGGAAATCTTGCAATTTATGACAACATGATGGACTTTTGTGCATTTTGCAAAGTGATATAAGCCAGACAGAGAAAGATAAATACTGTATGCTATCACTTTTATGTAGAATCTAAAAAATCCAAACTTTTAAATTTTAAAACAGAGAGTAAAATGGTGATTATCAGAGGTGTGGGGATAGAGGAAGAGGAGAGATGTTGTTTAAGGATATGAACTTACAACTAGTAGTAAATAAGTCCTTGAGATCTAATGCAAAGAATAGTGAATATAGATGAATATTGTATGATAATATTCAAATTTGCTAAGAGACTAGGTCTTAATTATTCGAACTAGAAAAAATAATTACATGATGTGATAGAAGTACTAACTATCTCTACAATGGCAATCATATCACAATATATAAATGTATAGATCAACAGGTTACAGACCTTAAATTAACACAATGTTATATGTCAAATATATTTCAATAAAAGAAAGAAAAAAGTTCAAAAGATGTTCAGCAAACAAAACAATAAAAGGGCCTTTGAAATATGAAAGGATGCTCAACTTCATTTACAGTAATAGAAATGCAAATTATAACTAAAATTGGATGCCATTTTTCACCTTTCAATGTGGCAAAATTCCAAAATTAGAGCAAAAAAAAAAATGTTATCAAAGCTGGGAGAAATAGAAACCTTCATACAAAATGGTATAAGTCTTAAAAGAAAAATTGGCAATGTTATCAAAATTACATTTCTGGAAATATAAAGACAACACTTCTTGTATTCTATTTATATTTGTTAAAATGCCAATATTCCATTTTTTTAAAGAACTTTTATTGAGATACAGTTAACAGACAATAAACAGCATATATTTAGAGTGTACAATTTGGTATCCCAATCTCCCAATTCATTTCCACCCAACCCTCCCTGCTTTCCCCATTTGGTGTCCATATGTTTGTTCTCTACATCTGTGTCTCTATTTCTGCCTTGCAAACTGGTTGATTTGTACCATTTTTCTATAGTCCACATACATGTGTTAATATACAATATTTGTTTTTCTCTTTCTGACTCATTTTACTCCGTATAACAGTCTCTAGGTCCATCCATGTCTCTACAGATGTGCAGTTTGTCTACTAACTGTGGGTTTTGTTTGCTCTTCTTTCTCTAGTTTCTTTAGGTGTAAGGTTAGATTGTTTATTTGGGATTTTTCTTGTTTCTTGAGGTAGGATTGTATTGCTATAAACTTCCCTCTTAGAACTGCTTTGCTGCATCCCATAGGTTTTGCATCATTGTGTTTTCATTGTCATTTGTCTCTAGGTATTTTTTGATTTCCTCTTTGATTTCTTCAGTGATCTCTTGGTTATTTAGTAGCATACCGTTTAGCCTCCATGTGTTTGTGTTTTTTACAGTTTTTTTCCAGTAATCAATTTCTAATCTCATAGCGTTGTGGTCAGAAAAGATGCTTGATATGATTTCAATTTTCTTGAATTTACCAACGCTTGGTTTATGACCCAAAATGTGATCTATCCTGAAGAACGTTCCATGTGCACTTCAGAAGAACGCGTAATCTGCTGGTTTTGGATGTAATGTCCTATAGATATCTATTAAATCCAGCTGATTTATTGTGTCATTTAAACCTTGTGTTTCCTTATTAATTTTCTGTGTGGATGATCGGTCCATTGGTGTAAGTGGGGTGTTAAAATCCCCCACTATGATTGTGTTACTGTCAATTTCTTCTTTCATAGTTGTTAGCATTTGCTTTATGTATTGAGGTGCTCCTATATTGGGGACATATATATGTATAATTGTTATCTCCTCTTCTTGGATTGATCCCTCGATCTTTATGTAGTGTCCTTTCTTGTCTCTTGTAACATTTTTTATTTTAAAGTCTATTTTATCTGATATGAGTATTGCTACTCCAGCTTTCTTTTGATTTCCATTTGTATGGAATATCTTTTTCCATCCCCTCACTTTCAGTCTGTATGTGTCCCTAGGTCTGAAGTGGGTCTCTTGTAGACAGCATATATATGGGTCTTGTTTTTGTATCCATTCAGCCAGTCTGTGTCTTTTGGTTGGTACATTTAGTCCATTTACATTCAAGGTAATTATCAATATGTATGCTCCTATTACCATTTTCTTAATTGTTTTGTTTTTGTTTTTGTAGGTCCTTTTCTTCTCTTATGTTTCCCACTTAGAGAAGTTCCTTTAGCATTTGTTGTAGGGCTGGTTTGGTGGTGCTGAATTCTCTTAGCTGTGGCTTGTCTGGAAAGCTTTTGATTTCTCCGTTGAATCTGAATGAGATCCTTCCTGGGTAGAGTATTCTTGGTTGTAGGTTCTTCCCTTTCATCACTTTAAATATATCATGCCACTCCCTCTGGCTTGCAGAGTTTCTGCTGAGAAATCAGCTGTTAACCTGATGGGAGTTCCCTTGTATGTTATTTGTCGTTTTTCTCTTGTTGCTTTTAATAACTTTTCTCTGTCTTTTTGTCAATTTGACTACTATATGTCTTGGCATGTTTCTCCTTATGTTTATCCTGCCTGGGACTCTCTGCGCTTCCTGGACTTGGGTAGCTATTTCCTTTCTCACGTTAGGGAAGTTTTCAACTATAATCTCTGCCAATATTTTCTTGGGTCTTTCTCTCTCTCTTCTCCTTCTGGGACCCCTATAATGCAAATGTTGGTGCATTTAACATTGTCCCAGAGGTCTCTTAGGCTGTCTTCAGTTCTTGTCCTTCTTTTTTCTTTATTCTTTTCTGCATCAGTGATTATCACCATTCTGTCTTCCAGGTCACTTATTCATCCTTCTGCCTCAGTTAATCTGCTATTGGTTCCTTCTAGTGTACTTTTCATTTCAGTTATTGTGTTGCATATCTCTGTTTGTTTGCTCTTTAATTCTTCTAGGTCTTTGGTAAACTTTTCAATCTTTGCATCCAGTCTTTTTTCAAAGTCCTGGGTCATCTTCACAATCATTATTATGAATTCTTTTTCTGTAAGGGTGCCTATCTCCTCTTCATTTAGTTGTTTTTCTGGGGTTTTAATCTGTCCTTTCATCTGGTACAAAGTCCTCTGCTTTTTCATTTTCTCTTTCTGTGGCTATGGTTTTCAGTTCCACAAGATGAAATACTGTTGATACTGCTTGATACTGCTGTCTGCCCTCTTGTGGAGGAAGCTATCTATGAGGCTCATGGGTGCTTCCTGTTGGGTGGATAGGGCTGGGTGGGTGGAGCTCTGTAAGACTTTAATCCTATTTGGTGGGTGGAGTTCAGTAAAACTTTAATCTGCTTGTCTGCCAATGGGTGGGCCTGTGTTCCCACCCTATTGGTCGTTTGGCCTGAGGCCACCTAGCACTGGAGCCCACAGGCTCTTTGGTGGGGCTAAGGGTTCATGCCAGTGAGCACTTCCCAGAACCCCTGCCACCAGTGTCCCTGTCTCCTCCGTGAGCCACAGCTGCCCCCCACCTCTGCAGGCAAGTCCCCAACACCAGCAGGTAGGTCTAGTTCAGTCTCCTATGGGGTCACTGCTCCTTCCCCCTGGGTCCTGGTGAGCACATTTTTTTGTGTGCCCTCCAAGAGTGGAGTCTCCGTTCCCCCCAGTCCTCTGGAGGTGCTGCAATCAAATCCTGCTGGGTTTCAAACTCTGATTCTCTGGGGATTCCTCCTCCTGTTGCTGGACTCCCAGGTTGGGAAGCCAGACGTGGAGCTCAGAACCCTCACTTTAGTGGGTGGACTTCTGAGGTATAACTGTTCTCCAGTTTGTGAGTCACCCCCCAGCATTAATGGGATTTGATTTTAATGCGATTGCACCCCTCCTATCATCTTATTGTGGCCTCTTTGTCTCTAGATATGGGAGTATCTTTTTTGGTGAGTTCCAGTGTCTTTCTGTCACTGATTGTTCAGCAGTTAGTTGTAATTCCGGTGCTCTTGCAAGAGGGAGTGATTGCACGTCCTCCTACTCCGCCATCTTGATCCTATCCTCTCCATTATTTTTATCCAAAACTAATAATTTCATGTATTTTAACCTTATAATAGCAAAAACTGGAAGCAATGTAAATGTTTATATATAGGGCACTTATAAAATAACTATTCAATAGAATACTATGAAGTTGTAATTAAGAATCAGGATGCTCACCAAGATATAAGTGAAAAAAATAAAAAATATATAAGCTATGAGGAAAAATCAAATGTGGTAAAATTTTAAACATTTGAGTGTAGAAAAAATAGAATATTTTCATGTTGATATGTGACATGAATGGGGAAGAAAGGGAGAAAAGATAATATCTTCATATTGCATGATACTTTTAAATTTGGTACAAAAATATAGATTTAAGTTCTTAATTTAAATACAAAAATAATAGAAAACTAAAAATGTAAATCAAACTCTGAAAAGAGGGAAAGAAGACAAAAGTACAAATGATTTACATATTCACCTGTCATATTAGAGGTTATGAGATATTGTATAGTATTTCCTAAAAGGAGGAAAGAGAAAAACAAGCCTGTTTTCTTGAACCATAGCACTAATCACCAGAAGAGGCTGCTTCTGAAGAATGGGTCTGGGAATGAGAAGGGAAGTAGAACTAGTATTTCTATATTTCTTGATTTGCTACCAAATTCAAGAACTGCTTTGATAAAAAAAGTATTTTTGACCAAAGTTAATGGATATGGGAAAAAATTCATATAACCCTTGGTATAAAAGATGCAAGAGGCAGACATTGTATATGATTTTGTTCACCACAAAGTTTCAATCACCCAGTGTCTGACATGTAGTAGATCTTTGTAAATAAGATATAAAGAGCTCTTACAAATCAATAAGATAAGGACAGCAACCAAATAGAAAAATTGATAAAATACATAAATGGATAGTTCAGAAAATAGTTACACATGGCCAATAAACATATTTAATGTTCAATCTCACTAGTAAAGCAAGTTAAACCTATAGTGAGTTATCAATTTTCCCTTGTCAAATTGGAAGTAGTTTACAATAATGTACGCACATATAGAAGTTATAGTGAGGAAAACTCTCATGTGCAGCCAATTTAGGTATAAATTGATTTTAAAAATCAAGGAAGAGCAAGAATTCTCAAATATTTTATACTTTTGAAGTACCCTTATTTCTGGAAATCAATCCTAATGAAAAAAAGCAACGTGCTATAAAAGATTAATGTATAAGATGTGTTTCCCAGCTCTATTTAACAGAGTGAAAATTGGCATCAATCTAAGTAGTCAACAATAATGGTTAAATAAATATACATCTATAGGAGAGTATATTATTTAATAATTAAAATGTCATTACAAACTATATGTAATCAAATGGAAATGTACATGATGTGATAAATGAAGAAATCAGAATACAAAGTAGCATATATATAACATTTTGTATGTGTGAGTGCATGGGTGTGAAAAAATTGGAGAGGGAAAACTTTAATAAGTATTTCAAAAATGTTAATAATGATTATTTCTGGATAATAGTAATACAAATTCTTTTTTCTTTTTCTTTTTTTGGGTATTTTCCACATTTTCTACAGGAAAGATTTATTTTTAGAAATAGAAACGACAGAGTGCAGCGGGGTGACAAAGGAAGGGGGGGGGAAGGGACAGTTGGTCGCAGACCGCTCTGGGTTGCTGCCGCCACCCCGGCATCATGCCAGCCCCTCGGGTCTCAACAAGGCCAGGTAATGCTCCAGAATGGGAGACAAGACAGTTTGGGAGCAGACTGGGTCCAGCTTTACTCAGCATTACTACCAGTTATTGGATAACGACAGAACCCAACTAGGTGCAATTTATATTGACGTGACATGCCTTATGTGGGAAGGACAGCAATTCCAGGGGAAAGCTGCCATTGTGGAGAAACTGTGGAGCCTTCCGTTCCAGAAAATCCAGCACAGCATCATGGCTTAGGACCATCAGCCCACGCCAGATAGCTACATCATCAGCATGACAGTGGGCCAGCTAAAAACGGTTGAAGACCCTGTCATGGGGTTCCACCAGAAGTTCCTATTAAAGAACATCAAGGATGCTTAGGTTTGCACCAATGACATGTTCAGGCTTGCCTTGCCCAACTTCAGCTGACCTCCTCCCAGCCAGGCACTCATGCTATTTCCTTCCCCGTTCTCTTCCCGATACTATTCAGACTCCTTCCAGATGCTCCAAATATCATACACAAAGGAGCAGGGCTGTGGTGGGAGTAGGCTCACTGCGCTGCTGCTACCAAGGTATTGTGCGCGATGTTTGGATGCTAGACTAGTTGCATCTGACAGAAGTTTGTGTTGTACCAGCACATGCCTTGGAAAGACTTAAGTAATGCAAAAGGTAGTATGTTTTTTTGTTCTGTTTTGTTTTGTTTTGTTCCACTGACAAGTTGCTCTAGTAACCCAAAGAAATGAAGGAGAAAGCAGCTGCCTCCCCACCCAAATATTGATTTGTTTAGATGTTTCAGTGCCTCGTGATACAATAAAACCATGAAAATTTTCTTAACAACAACAAAAAAGAAATAAAAAGAACAACAAATGTTATCTCTTTAAAAGTTAATGGAATTTTACCTCTGGTGATGGCAGAGTAGCTGTATTGGATGAAAATTCCTGCAGATAAAATTATAAACGCTGGATAAAATGAGAGAAAACGAGTGGTCAGAAGCAGCAAGAAACTGGAAGAGAGTCAACCTTTAAAGCAGAAAATTTCACTTGGTAGCTTTGCATTTATGCAACTTTTCACATGAGGGAAGTCCTCATTCAGCACAGTATGAGATGTCTGGACCTTAGGCAGAAAGCATGGGTCTTACTGGCTTGGTTTCAGGGCTGTCACAGTACCTAGAATCTATTAAAGGAAACCCTGGAAAAGAGACACCATAGTATGAAAAAGTCCAAAATTCTGCATTTAAAATCTGACCAAACCCTTGGTTGATCCCTGATGTATAAAGAGCTCAGACTCCATAGTGTCTTACAGAAAGTGACAGACTGTTAGAGATTTTAGCTGCTGCCAACGGTAAGGGAGCTAGCTTTCAGAGTTTGAGTCCAAGCAGATTAATTCCTGATGAAACAGCTACAAACATTCTCTAGAGGAAGATAACATAATTTAGCCTCTAGAATGTTTTATACACAGTTTTTTGTTTATAAACAAAAATCCCTAGATAAGCAAAACATTAAAAAAAATATTCACACTGAAGTGGATAGCCATCAGAAGCCAACTAAAATACACAGAATATAAAGCAACTATTTTATTATAAATATATTCAAAGACTCAGAGGAAAATATAGAGCAAAAAAATGGAGAATTTCATCAGAGAAATAAAGGCTACAAAAAATGGAAACCCAATAGTAGAATATGTGAAATTTTAAAAATCAATGCATGCGGACAGCCACATGCAAAAGAATGAAACTACACCACTATCTTACACCATACACCAAAATTAACTCAAAATGGATTAAATACTTGAATGTAAGACCTGAAACCATAAAACTCCTGGAAGAAAAGATAGGCAGTTAGATCCTTGACATAGGTCTTGGCAATGATTTTTTGAATGTGATACAAAAAGCAAAGGCAACAAAAATAAACACATGGGACTACCACGAACTAAAAAGCCTCTGCACAGCAAAAGAGACCATCAATAAAATGTAAAGTCAACTTACTGAATGGGAGAAACTATTTGCAAATCATATATATGATAAGGGATTAATATCCAAAATATACAAAGAATTCATACAACTCAATAGCAAAAACAAACAATTCAATTAAAAAATGGGCAGAATATCTAAATAGACATTTTTCCAAAGAAAGCATATAGATGGCCAACAGGCACGTGAAAAGATGCTCAACATCACTAACTATCAGGGAAATGTAAATCAAAGTCACAATGAGATATCACCTCATACTTGTTAGAATGGCTATTACCAAAAAAGGCAAGAAATAACAAGTGCTCACAAGAATGTGGTGGAAAGGGAATGCTTGTGCACTGTTGGTGGGAATGTAAATTGGTGCAGGCACTATGAAAAACAGTATGGAGCGTCCTTAAAAAATTAAAAAATAGACCTACCATATGATCTGGCAATTTCACATCTGGTTATTTAGCTGAAGAAAAAACACAAACATTAATTCAAAAAGATATATGCACCCCCGTGTTCATCACAGCATTATTTACAATGGCCAAAGTATGGAAGCAACCTAAGCACTCCTCAGTAGATGAATAGATAAAGAAGATGCAGAATATATAAAAATGGAATATTAGCCATTAAAAAGGAAATCTTGCCATCTGTGAAAACATGGATGGACCTTGAGGGTATCATACTAAGTGAAATAAATCAGAGGAAGACAAATACCATGTGATTTCACTTATACATACAATCTAAAAAACAAAACAAATGAACAAACAAAACAAAACTCATTGGTGGTTACCAGAAGGGAAGGGGGTAGGGGGTAGGAGAAATGGGTAAAGGGAGTCAAGAGGTACAACCTTCTAGTTATAAAAAATACGTAAGTCATGGGGATGTATGTAAGCATGGAAATTATAGTCAATACTATTATATTGCATATTTAAAAACTGCCAAGACAGTAAACCTTGAGAGTTCTCATCATAAGCAAAAAAAAAAAAAATTGTATCTTTGTATGGTGACAGACAGTACCTAGACACATTTATTGTGGCAATCTCTTCATAGTATATACAAATATTGATCATGTTGTACACCTGAAACTAATATTATGTTATATGTCAACTTTATCTCAATAATAATAAATAAAATCAGTAGATGAGATTAGCAGAATATTGGATATGGAAGACATAGGATCAGTGAACTTGAAGACAGATCAGTAGAAACCATCTAAACTGAAGAGGAGAGAAAAATAGATCCTCAGTGATATGAGGAACAACACTAAGCAGTCTAACGTATGAGTAATTAGAATCACAGAAGGAGAGAAAAGAGAGAATGGGACAGAAAAATATTTGAGGAAATAGCGGCAGAAAAGTTCTCAAATTTGTTAAAACATAAACTTACAATCTGAAGATCAGCAAAGCAGAAGCATTATGAAAACAAAGAAAACCACGCTGAAGCCTATCATAGTCAAACTGCAAGCAGCCAGGAAGAAAAAGGATGCACTACACACAGGGGAACAATGATATGAATGACAGATTTACCTTCAGAAAGAACAAGGGGTATTGGTACATGCATCAAAACTTATTGAATTGTACATCTGAGATGTGTGCATTTCATTCTATGTACATTTAACCTAAAACGCTGTAAATAGATACCAAGTTCTGGTTTGCAGATTTGCTTTTTTTTTTCCGCAGTGGTATGAGTTAGGAATTTAAAGACTGTATTCCATATGCTCTAGTTTGAACAAAAGTGCAACTATATTGAGGATAATGAAGTTACAAATATAGCAAGAGGGATAACTAGAATGCACTCTGCAGTGCTGGATTGGAACTAGAGATATCAGTATAAACCTATAAACGTATTATATATACATGTATACACACTCAAAGAGAGAAATAAATGCAAATCTACACATGTGTTATGTGTGCACACATGGAAACGTGTGTGTTTATCTAGACATGGAAACGCGTGTGTTTATACAGATATGGATGACTAGGTATCTGACATGTCTATATGTGTGTGTGCACATATACACATACACACATATATTTCCTAGGCTCTCTGATGAAAGGACTTAGAAACGTGATCCATCAGTAGCACTGGACATACCTAGCACCCAAATCTTGGTTTCTAAGGACCATTCTCCCACTAAAAGAAAGCAGAGATATTTTTAAGAAAAGCCTAAACATCTTGCTGCACCATGAAGTGAGAAAGTGCGGAAAGAATGCTGGAGGCATATTGAAAGAATACAGGCCAGCTTGAAAGGGATCCCAATGGACAAATTTTGGACAATTTGAATGTTAATATAAATATTGATTGAAATGGTTTTCATGCCATTGAAAAAAAAATTCATACTTGCATTTAGATATAGATAAATTACAGTACATAAATAGATGGGGAAGTTCTTCCTTAGAATAGAACCAGAATAGAACCAATAAATATACAAGGATGCTTAAACTAGTGGATAAAAGTTTAATGAGAAACAGGATATTTGTATTGTCTCAAAGTATCTTTCTCTCCATTAATTGCTTATTAATTTCAAAGGGAAAATAGTAGAAAAATTTGGCAGACACCACCCTAACCAAATGACAAACCACAATAGCACATACCTCTGATGTGATGCATTGAGAAGGATATAACACACTTCTGTGATGATTCAACTAAAATGTATCATGCTAATCTCATTATGGAAAAACACTAGACAAGCCCAAAGAGATGAACATTCTACAAAATAACTGTTGAAAAATATCAACGTCAAAAGACACAAATAAATGAAACTGTTCTAAATTAAAGGAGATGAGAAACATGAAAATTAAAGGAAATGCATAATCTTGCACTGAATCCTAGACCAGGGGGAAACAGAAAATAGCTATAAAGGACATTACAGCGGCAGTTGATAAAATTTGAATACGGGGTATAGATTGTATTTTATAACTATTAAATTTTCTGACTTTGATCACTGTACTGGTTTTGAAAGAGAATGTCTTTGCTCCTAGGAAAAAACACATTTATGAGTAAATAGATACACCTCCAATTTACCCTCATATGGGTCAGAGAAAGATATGAGCACATAAATATATGGGTCAAATATATATGCAGCTAATCCTCATTATTCACAGAATCCGATTTTGTGAATTTGCCTACTCATTATATTTATTTGTAACCCAAAACTCTCAATACTCACAGTACTTGAGCAATCATTCACAGGCATGGGCAGAGCAGCAAAAAATTTGTGTCCTGACTTGCATACACCCGGCTGAGCAGAACAAGGACACACTTGGCCTTCTTGTTTCAGCCCTCATATTGTAAACACATGTCCTTTTCCAGGTCTATTTAGTGCCATTTTTTTTTTTTTCATTTTTGTGCGTTTTGGTCATGATTCTGATGCTTAAAACGACCCCCAATTGCAGTGTCGAAGTGGTGGTCCTAAGTTCAAGAAGGCTGTAATGTGCCTTATAGAGAAAATATGTGCTTTAGGTAATCTTCTTTCAGACAGGAGTTATAGGGCTCTTGGTCAAAAGTTCAACATTAATGAATCGAAATTGTTGATTATATTGATTGTACTGTTAATAAATCGATAAATGTTTTAAGTAATAATGTTTATCATTTATATATCAAATAAGGTGTCTTTAAACAGAAACACACATAAAACAAAGTTATGTATCGATCACTTGATTAAAAATGGTTGTGACCAGAGATTCAGAGGAATATAATTCTGTATTTCTTCTAAAAGGAAAGATTTGGTATTCACTAATTCAGTGTTCACAGCAGATTTATAGAACATAACTACTACAAATACGAGAATCCACTATAGATCGCTAAATGATAGGTACATGTGTATATACACACATACATATAGATATAGATGTATAACTGACTATATAGATATGTAAACACACACAAAGCAAACAGAACAAAAAGTAAACAATTGCTGCTGAATCTGGGGAAAGGTATATAGGGATTCCTCTTACTATTCTTGCAACTTTTGTGCAAGAGAGAAATGCTATCAAAATAAAAAGTTGCCAAAATACATAATGGATAATGAATTATCACAAGATGCTCTTGCTTACAAGAGACACAAATTGGTTTCTTTTCCATAGAAATCTGAAATAATATAAGAATGCAGCCATCTGTGTAGTATTCTATGGACAATTGAGAGAGAGAGAGATACTGGTTTAACAAAGTCCAGGCACCAGGAGAAATAGGGCCTTTCATGCAGTAAAGATGAAGTAACCAAAAGACGCAAAAGAGAAACAGAGAAACAATGAAATTTTTAGGTAGCTATTAGAGCTCAGGAAATATGCAGCCTAACCAAGACACAGTAAGCAGCAGGGTAGAATATGACTATATTTTTGTTGGGGACCTACTAGAGAAAGGGCGATGCAGTCACAGGAAAAAGGTCCACATTCTCGGAAATGGGATTCTCTTTACAGCACAAGTGAAGTTAGCTTTGCCCTATTGAAGTCAACTGGCTTAGGCTGGAGAAGTTCTGTTATGCAGAAAGGGCTCTCTTCACTCGCTCCTTCTCCCATTCCTGGGTGGCAACCGCAAATAGGCTGCGGATTTTACTTTTAATTAAAATACATCCCTTATATTATGGAGCCATTAGCTCCTGACATTAGATTCCACCACTCGTTTCGGATATTAATGGATCTGGGCTCTTAGCACTTTTAGCTATAATTTTAACATTAAGGCCCAAATTTTTTAATATGAAATACCTATCCTTAAAGAAACTTAGTTTTATAGTTACACTCACACACACTTATATATAGTTTCTATGATGCCAAACATCTGACTTAAAAAAAGAAACCTAACACTGCTATTGTTTTCAATGTTCTCATTCATTTTCATTTTTATTATTTTAATTGATATAGCTCAGATAATCACACATTGATTTTCCCATCAAATTCTTGGAGAAAAAAATTAGCAAGTAAAAATAATGAAAATTAATAGTCATTCAACTTACCTATTTAAATAAAAAAAATAATGTTATTGAGACTACAGTGTTAATAATGGAACCAAAGGAAAGACAGAGACTTGGGACTTAATTCAACAAATGTTTTTTGACACTTATTACGTACCGGAAGGTTCCTGTCTTCAAGGAGCTCACACAAGAGACACACATATACACACAATCACACACACAATTGTGACAAATTAGACCACAGTTGACAGAGGTAGTAATGAATATTGGGAAGAAAACTAGTATTTATTGATCACCGATAATATGCTTACCACTATGCTAGCTCATTCCATCTTTACAAAAACTTCTTGGTTCCATATTTTACAGATATGTTTTGAAGCTCAGAGAAGTTAAGTCACCTGCTTATGGTAAGTGGCAGAGCTAAGATTCAAACTCATCTATTTCCAATGATTGTTCATATCTTTGTTTCAATTTTTTTAAATATGCTATAAAAATACAGATGAAGGAGTAAATAATTCTACTTTGATAGCTTAAAGAAGGCTTTTGAAAAGAAGTGGCAGGGAGGCGATCTTAAAAAAAATACCGTAATGATCAAGGTTTTGGTAAGTTCAGTGGCTATGGTGATATCAGATATGTATTCCCAAGGTAGGATCAACTTGTCAGTGTGGATCTGGTAGAATATGGTAATTATGAGTGGATTCTGAGGTTTCTAGCTCCAGTGATACCATTTATCACCACAGGGACCACAAAAAGAAAACAGGTTTGTGGAGCAAGATAACTCACTGAAATGACTAATTCACAACCAATTATTATATCAAGACATTATTTTTACGACCTTAATGGTAAAGGAGAAGATAACTGGGCACAAGAGGAAAAGAAGAAAATTATGTTTTTGTAGGCTGAAACATGTATAAACCCTTGGGAATATTTGAAAACTCTATAATGAAATGCTTTATACCTAAAGGTGAAAAAAGTATTTTTCAACAACACAGTTATTTAGCCAAAATTGTTTTAGTTTTTGTTTTTTTCCCACTGCATGCTGGTAAAACTGTCAGCAAGTAATTAATGTCTTTTGAAGTTTCAGCCTTTACAAACTGCAAGAAAACATAGTGAGAAACATTTTGAGCCAAATAACATATTAATGTGCCCCTAGATTTCAAACTCATGATTGTCTAGAACGCCTGTAGTTGTCCCACTGGGGTGTTTACATTTTTGAAGATGCTCTCAAAACAATCCCTTCTGACCCTGAGTTAATTGTCAATCTTCTGAGGCTGGGTCTTGACTAGGAGAGCTGTGGACATGCGAGCAGAGGCTTCCAACTGGGGTTAATACACCAGAGTCTGTTTCTCTATGATGTAGTGTGTTTACAGGTGTCCTCCCACCTCCTGCTGCTCTGAGAGCCATCCCTTTGATTGGAGTATAAGCAAGGGGGAGAAACCTTTTTTAAAAATAGAAAATCAAACTTACTAAGGCAAAAATAATATCAAATTATTATTCTAAACCAGTCTAATATTTTATTTAAACTGCTATTCTAATGCTTTATTTAAACTGTTATTCTTTAAACTCACAAGTAATATGTGGGGCAGGGGAGATACATTATTTTCCTCCCCCCCCCAAAGAAATAATCTTACATGGTTAGTTTGGGCTTCTAGAAGCCTCTGTAGAAGGAGAAGCTTGAGGTAATAAATTCCATGGCCTTCCTGCCCACAATGTAAAGCAGTACCTTCTTGTCATTCTTTACAACTCACTCTTCTCGGTCTCAAGAGATGTCTCTTAGATTTAATATTCCAGGAACTATTAAAGCCTGAATTCAACTGACACTTGGACTTCAGTTATAGGATCATATGAACTTTCAACCTACATCTGTTCAGGATTGACTCTTAATTACTTTGCGTTCAGGAATGACTCGACTCTTTACCAGGTATGTGACCTTGGGCCAGCTACAGTAATTTCTCTATGTCTCAGTTCCTTCATCTTTAAATGCATTTTAACTGTATCTATCTCAGAGGATTATTTTAAAAATTAAATTATTCAATGTGTAGAAAGACTTTACAGTATTGCCAGATTTCTATGGTAAGTGTTCAATAATTCTTAACTATTATTTTCATCATATACATAGACAATGTCTAGATTTTAACACACTGAACAATGCTATATTCATAGCACTTACCATTTACCAGGTGCTGTTTAAAGAATTTTACATATATTAAATCATTTGGTTCTAAAACTCTATAAGGAATATACTGCTATGATCAGCATCATTTTATATATGAGGAAACTGAAGTTGGGGCAACTTACATAAATTGCCCAACATCACACAGGTTAAAGTGGCAGAGCTGGGATTATCCTAGAAGGTCTGCAGGTAAGTTATATACCCTTAACTATTATGTTATATTGTATCTCATAATGGTTGCTGGAAAATGTTAGTTATTTAATTAGTCATTATAAATGTTGCTGCTTCTGTCGTTATTGACTCTCATCCTTTTAGAAAAATCCCACTGAGGAGAACAACAGCTGAGGGAGTGAAGCACAGTGTATCTTTCAACAGCATCACGAGGCCTGAGAGGGCACTCAACAGCATCACTGAAACTGGGAGCACTGGATATGGATAGGAAGTCTAACTAAGTTTGGCTCTGATTTTTATTGAATGTATATTCACATGCTCAGTGGCGAAACAGTCTAACTTTTCAATGAGAAGCCTAACTTTTCAATAAACTGCTCTGAACCCTCAGGTAAAACTATGGAGAAATAAGATGTGGGTGGAGGAGAAAATGCAAAGGATAAACAGATCAGGGCAGCAGAGTGCTTCAATGGGAGACATCAATGGAAAAAAAATGACACTTTTATGAACCCCCCCAAAAATCTAAATTGTTTTAAGGTAGTGCATGAAAAGTACCATTTAAGTTGGGTAAAGATGTGGTATAGTGCAGGGGTTGGCAAGCTATATAGCATGACACCTATTTTTGTATAGCCTCAGGAGCCAAGAATGATCTTTACTTTTTCTAATTTTTTTAAAAAAAGACTATAAGAATATATTTTGGAACACATGAAAATTATGTAAAATGCAAATTTCTGTTTCCATAAATAACACTGTATTAGAACACACCAACCCATTTGGTGATGTATTGTCATGTCTGTTTTCTCACTACAACAGCAGAGTTGAATAATCTCCACAGACCAGATGGCCCACAAAATCTAAATGTTTCCTATCTGGCCCTTTACAAAAAAGTTTGTCAACCTCTTGCATAGTGCAATGGAAATAGCTTAGTTTCTGCCAAAAAAAATATTAATTAGTGTCACATGGATAAAAATTGCTGCATTTCTGTTGCCTTAGGTTTCCTCACCTGTAAAATGAGAGAGTTGGCATCAGTCACAGTAGTTGTCAAACTAACCCTCGGGAATGCTGGGGTTGGCTAGGAAGGGTCCTTGAAGGGCAAATGAAAGAATCCATCAGGGAAGACCTTCGTCCTTCCTGCAATCCCCCATCTTCAACCAGAACCATGACTCTTGCATCTGATTTGTCTAAAGAACATTTCTGAAGAATGGACTACAGTTCCTAAAATAAAAACCAGATTTGATTACCACTGAAAGGGCCTCTATGACTGTGAGTGGGTCTTCTTCTGCCTTCCCACCTTCCTATCTGGCCCCCATTTCCATGGTAGGTGCAGCTCTCTGGGTTTTCATTTGTCTAGGACTGTCCTAGATCAGAGCAGGCAGGTTCACTTCCCCCACTGTAAAATCTAAATGTTTGTTAGTGAAAAAATTTTAAGCCCTATTGTTCAAAGCTCTGGGTATATATACTAATGATAGAACCCTGTTCCTTGAAAATACTTAGAATAAGCCCTTGTCCAGGTTACCTTTGGCTTCATCAGTAAGAAACAGTGGTTAGTATCTTGGATAAAAGGAAAGAGAAGTAGAGGGGACTGAAAAACTGAATTAGCTGCTGAATTTCAATTCTTTTACGTAAAATGTATACGCTACCTCAAAAGTGAAAGATTTTATCAGCAAAGTTGGTTGGGGAAGAGAAATGTATGCATGATACTGAATAGTAATTTTACCCTCCCCCACTTTTTTTACTTTGCATTGATCTTCTGATAGAACCATCAGGTGATTGATTGTTTGCTTCAGTGTTTGGATGATAGCCTTCCACAAATCCATCTGTTTCTGGAGATTATTAAAGAATAGAGTACCCTTTGGTTCCTTGTAGATGGGTATCATCTTGGATGACAAAAGATTTTGCAGTACATTTTTTCCCCTCTTAGTGATTTTGCGTTTAGGAACTCTATGTTATTTTTACAGACTGATTTCCACTTAGAGGTGGCAAAAATGCAACTTTATGGTTCAAAGAGAAATGCTTAATATGGCTTATAAAAAATGTATAGAACTTCTCCAACATCAAATAACTCTTGGAATACTACCGCCTGGTAGGCTAAGTGTAAATGAAATGAAAACACACTCAAAACATACTTGAATTTAAAAATTAAAAGAGAAAAAGACTCCAGGCAAAATGTATCATGATCTTGATAAGCCCAACTTATTTAAAATGTTATCAGCAATATTTTGCTAAACACACCGTAACTAGGACTTTTTTGGAATTATCTCTTTGGAATTGTTCAGTGGGGAAAAAAAAAAGTCTGAATGTGGAGATAACACACAATATTCTTGATACCATGGTTTCAAGTGGAAATAGTCTTGCTGTGCTTCCCTTCTGATGCGCCCATGTGCTCTTGCTCTGAGCTGTTAAACACTGGCCACGGCAGAAGCAGCTGCATCGCACTGGGGTGTGAAATTATCCTTAAGCGTATTTGGTGGAGGAGTTGAGTTTATTCAATGTCATCACAAAAGTAATTGCAAGGACAGTGTAGCGACTGAGCAGACCTGACGTCATTTACGGACAAAGTATAATAAGAATTCTTGGTTTCTCTTTTCGAAATATACATTCTGCAATAGTATTTAAAATAAAGCTTTTTTATTAAAAATGTTTACCAGAGATGTAGAGTATTAAAAGAATCTAGAATCTGCATTCAATTTCACCTCCTCTGTTACCCCATTTCCCATCCCTTATCTCTGAAAATTGAGCATGAGGCCCCCATCTCACAGGGCTATCTGGAGATGTCTCTTTTAAGCATTCTTAGGAGACTGACATCACAATCATTAGGACTGTGGCATAATTTAAAAGCAATGGAAGTTGGGAGTGCAGATACTTAACAAATGGTTGTGAAACTACTACCATCATAATTCCACCAAGTGGCAGAGTTCAGGGGTCCACTGATGATGCAAGGGTGGGGTGGACCTGGCGTTCAGTATGGAAATCAGAACAATGGGTTAGCCCCTTAAATGAAAATTATCCCTATCGACAGAGCAAAATAACTAGAGAGAAATAAACTGATTCCTTTCAGAGAGTTGGAAAGCCTTTTTTCCCCCTTTACTGAGAGTTTCCTCCTAATAGAATGTTTGAAAAGCACAAGTAGGAGGAAGCCAAGACTGAGAGAAAGGCACCTTCATCCTGACCCAGTCTCAATTTCCTGGTTTTCTTTTCTCACCTTTGATAATTATAACTGCCCTGATCCTCTTGATGTTGAAGTGTTTAACCTGCTTTTATTTTGTGTTACATTTTTCTCTTGACATCTTTATTTAAATGTATGTAAATATATGTAAAGTAACTATCCCAAAGCTCAGGGCAATGACTTTATGCACCTGACCCCCGCCACACACACAGCACAACAGCTCTGTTAGAAACATTATTAGTCCCATTTTGGAGCAAAGAGGCCCTGCAAGGTTAAACAACTGCATAAGTGGCCTGACCGGTGTTGAAACCAGGTCTGACTTCAACACCTGTACAGGTTCTCCTAAAACAGAATCTGTTACAGAAACCCTGAGGCTATGTTGAGAGGCTTCAAAGTTCTCTATGATATTTTAAACTGTTTTTGTTATAAAGACGTGGTAGAAAATTTATATACTCCCTACACACCTGATGTGTTTATATATGCTTGAATTTTGATGATTATCTTAAAAGTTAATATAAGCATATTGGTATTCTGTGTATCACTTGGATGAAAAGCCTAAAATGAAGTGTTGTCACAGTTTTAAGGTCCATGTCCACATTCCAATCTTCCCCCTTTACAGCTCATTCTCCATGGAGTAGACAGATTCTTTGTCAAATAATGTAAGTCCACTAAACAAAACCTTCCAATGATTTCCTAATGCCATTCAAAGAAAATCCCAACTCTTTACCTCACTTTATGAGAACGCATGATCTACTTCTCCAGTCTGGCATTTTACTTCTTCCACCCCCCGCTGGGCCCCCACTCCTGGAAGGCAGTTTCCTCATCTGGATTTTTTCTCCTGTATTTATAACAGTGCCTCAAAAAAGAAAAAGGAAAGAAAAAGAAAGAACAGGGATTCACAAAACAAATACAAATACTTTTGAATAAATGGACGCTTACTTTGGCAGTAGATAATATTATTCTAATTGTTGAGAGATTAGGGAAAGGAAAAAAAAAAAAGAGGCAGACCTAACACGTAAAGGATATAATAAATGAAAGAAAGGCCAAATCATGGCATGTTACACTGGCTGAATGGAGTTAAAATTAAAAAAGTGAAAAGTGTGGGTTTTCCCACACACTCACAGTGCACGAGACATGCTCAAGAAAGAGCCTGCCATAGTCACAATGCAAATATTGCTTTAATTTCCTCAAAATAGCATCACCAGCCATTTAAGGTTGCTAATTTGAACTTCTTTCTACACTTTTGTTCGAATTCAACTTGAATTCAACTTATATTAAAATATAATTTTATATTATTATGTACATTTATGCTTATTTATAGAATTTATTATGCATTGTATGTGTTTATATTTTTAATATTATATATAAATATAAATTATGGACTTATAAGCATAATGAGCTTCCACCCAGTTTCTTCCAGCAGAAACTAGCAGTATTATACAAAAAAATTAAGTAGATTCACACATTTCTTAAGTCTGGGAAACTCTACTTTATTCCATGTTGTCTCCTACTTCATACCTCTTTGAAGTCAATCAGATTTAGTTAAATATCAAATATGAATTGTGATTAAAATACATCTTATAAGTTATTGAGAAGGACTATTGTGTGTCTCAAAGACTTAAGCATATAGTAATTCGTGATGAAACATCCCAGGAAGAAGTTCACACAATGGATTAAATCAGTGGTTCTCAAAGGGTGGTCACAGGACCAGCATCAGCATCTCCCGGGAACTTGCCAGAAATGCACATTCTTTGGCTCCATCCCAGCCCTACAACACCCACAGATCTAAAAGTGAGATCCAGCTAGCTGTGTCCTAACAAGCCTCCCATCTCCAGCTGATACTATGACCCCTAACTTTGAAGTCACTGGAGGAGATAATGACTCAGATAATACTAAGAATTTAGCGATTTAATACAGAAATAGCTTCCCCCTAAAAGGCTTCCTTTACAGTGGGTTTTTTAATTAAAAAAAAAATGTGTTTCCTTTGATGTGCATCGTATCTTTCTAGCTGTCTTTCTTTTTTTCTTCTTCTTTTCTTTAGGCTACAAAGGTCAATGCCAGTCAATTGGTTAAAATACATTTTAGATAAACAGGCTGTGTTGACAAGATTCTAAATCAAGCAGTTAACCTGATCATCTAATTCAATTAAACATGAAAGTGAAAAATGAAGTCATTCATTCCCCATTTTTGCCTCTGCCTGCAGGGTGAGGTGAGAATAAGCCTGATACATAATTCCAGGTCAGGTAGTCCCACTCTGCAAAGCCATCTCTGAAATCTGGTCTAGGAAGTGTCCCAGAAGCCACTGTGCGGCTTCAGAATCTGCATTTGTCTCATACTTTAGCCACCACACTGCCATCATTGTTACTGGTCATGCCCTCTAGAGCTCCAAATTCTGTAGTTCTTGTAGAATAGGCATCATTGAAGCCAGGAAACTTCCAAAAAGCATGAGTTGCATTCAAGTTGCAAATTCATTTATCTTGAATTAGTCTGTGGGAGAAATGGAAATGCAGTTTCCTCAAGAAAGATCAGAAAAAGCCCAATTATCCTTCTTAAAAATACCATTTAAAATAACAAATTGTTTCCCCACAAACAAATTTCCTCATTGGCCCCTGAGTGAGTTCTTGCATTGTTTGAAACAACAACGGAGAGTCTCTTCTCTAAAGAAAGACACCATGTGACCCCACAAGCACTCCAGGAGAACAAAATAACCCGATCCTTCATCTCAGAGGCTGGGTCCTTCAGCAGCAGGGAGCTTGGCACCGAAGAACGCTTTCACACCAGGTCCCCTGACAAAATTATCAGCTGGGAGAGAAAAGTGGCTCCTGTAGAGCCCAGAGGCACAACACAGCTAGGAATCTGAATCAGCCTCTCCAAGGAAGCGGCTTTTGTTGGAAAGTCATTGCAGAAGGGGGAGGAAATTGAAGAGAAGAAAAGAAAATTAGATCCGAAGGAAAATGAATCCCCTCTTTGAGCGACACACTCATCTTTTGTGATATGTGTCCCTTTGCTTGGATGTAACCTGTTTAACGATAAAAAGGCCCTGTGTCCTCTAATTCCAAGGAGAATTTATGAATACAAATACTGAAAAGCAGCCCTCTGACTAATCTTTTCTGAGCAGGCAGCAGTTGGAAGAGTCAGTACTTATTTGTTGAAACTGTGGTTAATGTGCTTATCTGTGCAAGGATCACTCTTTTCTTTCCCCAGCTCTAGGACAAGTTATTCAAGAACCATAAGTTCATTTCAGGATTCATGAATTCAAAACCTATTATAAGTTCAAAAGGTTTTCTTTGAACCAAAATCTATAAGAGGTTCAATAATGGCAGAAAACCTATATTCCTTTCTAAAGAAAAAAGTTATAATAAACAAGGTAATTGCTGGCTGTGTTTATAGGGGGTAAGATACAGTTCAAGGCTGCCATACGAGAAATAAAAACAAAAAAGCCAACCACGTTCTTAAAGAGTCAAAATATTTAACACAAACTTTCAAAGAAAAAAAAAATCTGATAATTCTGTCTTTTTATGGTTTAAATGTAAACTCAGGAAAGAATGTTTTCTAAGAACCCTAAAAGCTGAAAACCTGTCTTTGGTAATATTTTAAGGTGATCAACTCAGAGCACTCGTCCAAAAGCAGGAACAGCATCACTTACAGCATGACTCATGGGAAAGAGCATAGGTTTGGGGGCAGGTAGTTCAGAATTCAAACCCAAACTCATAATTGCTTTGTTGTACATGTTTGGGTAAGCAACAATATATCTCAAGCTCTAGCCAATGGATTCAACTGATATTTATTTATTTAGTGCTTACTATGTACCATTTCTAGTTTTCTTAACTAACAGAAAAAAGCAGCAAGGAGGCCAGTATAATGGAGGTGAATGAGTGAGGGGAGAGGCGATCAGAGAGCTAAGGCAGGGCCAGGCCATGCAGTAGCCTAAAGCCATCACAGTCTTCAGCTTTTATCCTTCCTAAGAGAGGAGCCCCTGGGGGGATTCCATCAAAGGAGAGAGATGCTCTGCTGTACTTTTCTGCAGGACTGCTCTGCAGTGGGTCAGGGAAACCAGTTAGGAGGCTATTGCCATCACCCGGGTGAGTAATAATATTGTCATGAACGAGGGCAAGTGGTCACTGGATATACTTTGAAGATAGAGCCAGCATAATTCGCTGATGGATTCTATAATAAGTATGAGATAAACAGAGAAGGCAAAGATAACTCCAAGATTTTTGGCCTGAGTAAGTGGAAAAATAAGGTAGTCATTAACTGATACTGTGGAAAGAACAGGTTAGGGTCAGAAAAAAAGGTGAACTATCAAAAGCCCAGCTTTGACAGATTAAATTTAAGATGTCTGTTAGATGTCCAAGTGGATATGAGTGGATAAGAGTGAAGAGATACCTAAGGGCTAAGTCCAGAGGGACTCCATCATTAGAAATCAGGATAAGGAGAAAATGGAAAAGAAAAAAAAAAAAAAAAAAAAGGCAGGGAAGGAACAATTGAAGAATATCAGAAAATTAGGAGAGTGTAATTTGGGGGAAGTCAAGTGAAAGAAAAGTTTCAAGAAGAGAGTAATGCACTGTGTTAAATGCTTCTGAGGTCAAGGCAGATGGAGACTGAGATTCCAACATTGGATTTTGCAATGTGAAGACCATCCAACAATGATCTTTAAGGGTCAACTTTTGATAAGAGCAATTTCAATGGGGTGGTAGAATGATGGCCTGATTGGAATGGTTTCAAGAAAGGAGAAGAGAGAAACTGGAGTCAGCAAGTGTAGAAATCCCATTCAAGGAGTTTTGCCAGAAAAGGAAAGAGTGAATTGGGGTAAGGAGCAAAAGAGGAAAGTGGAGTTAGGGGAGGAATTAATTTTTGTTTAAGACTGAAGAAATAACTTCATGTTGTAGGCTGGTGGAAGTTATTCAACAGCGAGGGGAAGGATTACTACTGCAGGAGAAAGAAATGAGAATTGCTGGAGGGATATCTTTGAGTAGATAAGGGAGGATGATATTTAGTACACAAGAAGAAGGGCAGGGGACCATGACCAGTTATCCCATAGGCCTGGCAAAAAAAAAAGTACAGTGTTACAGAGTGAAGATGAGAGGAAACAGGACAAGATAAGAATATAGTCATCCAGCAGAGTAAAGAATGAATGAAGTAGGGAAATGTAGCATAATACTGCCAGAAAGCATTCAGGGCCCACCAAGGTAGTTCCTTATGAACATGGTGTGTGATTTTCTCCAGCAATGTTTGACCCCTTGTGTGCTAGAACAAAACAGAGGAAGAGCTAGGGTTAGTCAAGGGAGTTGGCTAAAAAGTGCAACAAGGTGAGGCAGGGCAAGGGGAGATGAGAGTGTATGTGAGAGAGTGATTACAATGATGGATCACAGAATTTAAGCTGGGTAAAGAAGGACAGGAAGACATGAGTTAGATGAAGGATTGTGAAAGGCGGTAGGATCGAAGGATTGAAGATGGGAGTAGACGCATTAAGGAGGGATAATGTATAGATATGAGATTCAATTCTGCATGTTTTAAGGAAGAACAAACACGTGGTTTGGGAATGTCAATGGGAATCAAGGAGAACACTGACTTCACCTTCATATCCAGTGGGATGTGGTACTTGGGAAAGAAAATAGCTACCCATTGGAAGACTTCATGGTAAAGCACAGGGAAGGGCCAAGTTTCCATTAAAACAGGAAGGTGAAGGAAACAATTATGACAGACATTGAGATACAGGAGATTTTCAGAAGGCAGCTGTGAAAGGGGTTCAGAAGGTAAAGATAGATGGGATGTGTGGTCCAGGAAGTTGGTGCTCAGAGTCCTGTGGATATTAGATATTGGGTGAGAAATGACCTCAGGTGCCTGGGCTCAGTGAATGTGAACCAGCCATGGTAAGATGAGTCCATCTGGCCCCCAGCCCTTCTCTCTGCTTGTGGAAGATGTAAGTCTCAGGAAATACGGGAGGGAGAAGAGTATGGCCAAGAGCAGGACAAGTTATGGGGCCTGCCTGATTCCAGAGAGGTGATTTTAGCCCTAATGGGCATTTGATATGCTAATTACAAACCTAGTTCTAGTTACCATCTGCACTTGAAAGTAATAAAACACCATTCATTAAAACTATCCTAAAAATCAAATTTGCCTGAACTATCATTAGTTTAAACTAACTTTGGCTCCAATTAGTTTAGACATACCTCTTTCACAAAAAGAATATTCTATGTATTTCATAATCCTTTACCCCTATATCTTGCATTTTATGAATTTATTTTTTTCATAGGGTGGTCAAAATTATCTACTTGATTGACTATTAGCAGTTCATTAAAGGGAGGCATCAACGTGTTCAGGAAAAGGGTTCACGCCACATTGGCCAAAAGGATGAAGTTTCCTCTGGTTTCTTCACATCCCATTTTTGAGGCTCCTTCTCACTCACTTCCTGGCCCCCTGGTGTCTCATGTGCATAGACTGCTGGCCCTTTGCTGTCTGTTCCTGCAGTTCCCTCCCTTCTCCTTGTTCAGTCCCCCAAACTCTCTTGCTCCTCAATAGAATAATCTCAGTTAGGTGTTAGGAGAAATTATTCACATTAGAGTAACGTGACTACCCTAAGCGATGATTGATTTGAAGGTAAAAAGGTACTTTCATGAAAAGAGAGAAAGATAGGTTGTTAACTGCAATAAAACTTAGCAAGATAACATTTTTTGTTACTAGGTAAAAATGTGTGCCTTTAATTGAGGAGGCTGCGAGGAAGGGATATTTACTAGTGGCCTTCATCTCCTCTTAACTGGAACCATTCCTATCTTTCATTACCCACCCTCATGCGTCCATCACAGCACACACACCATGCCACACACACACACACACACACACACACGAGTCATGACACGCCAACACACACCCCAAATCAGGAGTTAGGATATGCCATTTCACTTCTAAAATACTGTTTCCTGTACTAAAACAACCATCCACTGTTCGTTTTTTTTTCTCACAGCTGCTTTTTTATTAGTAGGAAGAACACTTTTTTTTTAAGAAAGTGCCATCAAACATTTGGCCGCATTCATCTCCCATCTGTAAAACACACCTTCCTTGGATTATTAGCAGGGTATGTGTCCTCTCTGGATTTGTTTTCTGGGGAATGGGAATTTATTCAAGTAAATTAATTTGCAAACAGATACAGCGATTGATGGATGAATGGATTTTCTCTTGGCACTTTGAGGTGTAGTTCTGTGGGTATCTGGGCTATTGGCACTGGTTGAAGTCCTTAGCTTGTCTGCCAGACCCATTCCTATAATCTGTGAGAAAAATATATGTGACAGTTTTGCAGCTCAGAGCACAACTTGGCCATCTAGCTGCCAGCCCTATTTGAGTATTTAAATGGATTCTTAAACTTGTCTTCTGAGATTCATGGATGTGACCATTCAGTTGCTTTTCTTTTTTTCACTTGTGAATATAATATTTGAACTATTTCCATTCTTCACTTTAAATTTTCTGAGGGTTCTACCACATGAAAATAAACCCCATAGAGGTTCAGCAATACAGAACAACCCACGTAGAGCTGGCCAGTTCTGCAAATTCTTCAAACTATAGAGATTCAGAAAATACTTCACTATCATATCCTATTTTTCTGAACACAGTAAAACAGTGTCAGCACATAGGCTTCTCTCAGGAAAGCAAATGGTTAGGTAGGACCTTGATCTACCAGTTTAAAAAAGTGAATATAAGGCTTAATGGCAGTAATTTGCCTTGTTTTGTTTATTTGTCTTTAATTGTATCCTTAGTGCTTAATGCAGAAACAAAATTCAACAAAAGGGAACTGAGATAATATTAACAAATGCATAGTCATCA
This sequence comes from Hippopotamus amphibius kiboko, assembly GCF_030028045.1. Classification (NCBI taxonomy): domain Eukaryota; kingdom Metazoa; phylum Chordata; class Mammalia; order Artiodactyla; family Hippopotamidae; genus Hippopotamus; species Hippopotamus amphibius. The sequence continues at coordinate 100,669,772 of NC_080196.1, forward strand.
ATCTGGGTAGAGAGATTTGGTGGAAAATGAGCTGTCCCAGAAAACCTCCCTTACAAAAGTGTAAAATTCTATTTTGCAAAATACTCCATGCAATCCATAATATTATGATTCCTTGAGCATCAACTATCCCAGAAGACTCAGATGTGGCATAACATCGATCATGGTTAGTCTATGTAGAGATGTGGTGATGATGCAGCTCGATATCAAAAAAACAAACAACCCTATCCACAAATGGGTGGAAGACCTAAACAGACACTTCTCCAAAGAAGACATACAGATGGCCAACAAACACATGAAAAGATGCTCAACAACATCACTAATCATTAGAGAAATGCAAATCAAAACCACAATGAGGTATCACCTCACACCAGTCAAATTGGCCATCATCAAAAAGTCTAGGAACAATAAATGTTGGAGAGGGTGCAGAGAAAAGGGGACTCTCCTTCACTGTTGGTGGGAATGTAAGCTGGTACAGCCACTATGGAAAACAGTTTGGAGGTTCCTTAAAAAACTAAAAATGGAACTACCATATGACCCAGTAATCCCACTACTGGGCATATACCCAGAGAAAACCATAATCCAAAAAGAAATATGCACCATAATGCTCATTGCAGCACTATTTACAATAGCCAGGACATGGTAGCAACCTAAATGCCCATCAACAGGTGAATGGATAAAGAAGATGTGGCACATATATACAATGGAATATTACTCAGCCACAAAAAGGAATGAAATGGAGCTATACGTAATGAGATGGATAGACCTAGAGACTGTCATACAGAGAGAAGTAAGCCAGAAAGAGAAAAACAAATACTGTATACCAACACATATATATGGAATCTAAAAAAATAGTACTGATGAACTCAGTGGCAGAGGAAGAATAAAGACACAGATGTAGACAACAGACTTGAGGACATGGTGGTTGCAGGGGGTGGAGGAGAAGCTGGGACAAAGTGAGAGAGTAGCATTGACATATACACACTACCAAATGTAAAATAGCTAGTGGGAAGCAACTGCAACACACAGGGAGATCAACTCAATGATTGGTGATGACCTGGAGGGGTGGGATAGGGAAGGTGGGAGGGATGCTCAAGAGGGAGGGGATATGGGGATATATGTATAAATGCAGCTGATTTGCTTTGTTGTACAGTGGAAACTGGCACAACAGTGTAAAGCTATTATACTCCAATAAAGATCAAAAGAAAAAAAAAAAAAAGATGTGATGAAGACCCAGTAAGAACAGTCCTCAATTTACACAATAAAGACTGAAAATAAGGAATTATGGTGCCTATTTTATGAAACTGACATCACAAGCATTCCTTTTTTGTATTTGGCCTTAGGTCCTTAACTGTTCTGGGTCTCAGTTTCCCCATCTGTAGGGAAAGGATAGAAACAAATTAACTTGTTCTAATTTTATGGTTCAGAGCTCCTCTCTAATATTTAATTTTTATTTTAATCCCCTGTGAGATGTTCTCTTAAAAACCTGAAATTAAAATTTAAACATGAGAGCCAATCCACCGATTGTTTTATTTTCCTAAAGTAAATGTACATGTGTCTCAATCGAATATCATAGGCCTACAAAAAGTCTATTTTTCCAAAAGAATGCTATTTCAGTGGGTCTTTCATAGTTCAGGAAGAGGTCATCTGTATGCAAAGAGTTCTGGAGGGGAAGAAAAGAGGCAGACACTCCTGAGTAATCAGAATAAGTGGAAAGAACATGAGAGCCAAGTTGAATACAGAAAGGCCCACTCACAGCAGAAGGCGAATTTGCTTTCCCCATTAGCTGAAAAACCTGTTAGAGATTTTTCAGGCAGGAGGGAAAAGAATTGGAGGGAAAAGAAATTGTTCTTCCTGGTTTTCCATCTGCCAGACTCCTGTTCACAGGGAAGAAAAATCATTATTTGGGGAGGAGAATGCTAGACTCTAAACAGAAGTAGCATTGACTTGCCCTTTCCCTACATGTAATTTTCCTGTGCTCTTTAAGAATATGTGTATTCTTGCCTCTTTTCATAGCTTATACAAAAACTCCAGGGAACTCTGAATTAGAACTGGGCTGCTAGTTTGCCCCTCATGAGGCCAAGTCTCAGGTGCCTATAAAATAGCTGAGTGGCAGTGATGACCATTCACTATTCTCTTCTTACTGATTGGTTCCAACATAATGTATTTCAAATGGCCCCTCGTGGGGGAAAAGAAGCTGAAGTAGGGTGTAAATCAATACGACCAGCAACTCTTTAATAGTCAGAGCTTCTGAAATACTTAATGTTCCCATTCTTGTGGGAGAGCAGCGATTCAGATTCTTGTTAAAGGAAAAGCTATAATACTCTCCACAAAATGGATTGATTCGTCAATAATCAGATGATTTGTCTGTGTTTACCTTGGCCATGTTATAGTCCTTCCCCAATTAGGAGTTATTCTTAGGATTCTAAATGATGATTCTTTAATTAGTAACTATTTTAAAAAGTAAAGGTAAGTTTTTGATTAGCCTAGAAACTATGTGTGGGGTGTGTGCATGAGTTAATCTGCCAACTTTTATTTTACAAAAACAAAATCTTCGTTTGTGTTTTCTTGCCTTAATTCTTAACACATTTGGTAAAATGGCTGTTGAAGTTGACCTTGTATAATGTGTACACACGCAGAAAGAAATGAGCATCAATAAGATGGAATATACATACCTGACCTGTTTTTTTCCCATTTTGAACAGCACACTGTTGACTCCAAGGGGCAGGTAAGCTCTATCCTATACTGTCCAATTCAGTAGCCACTAGCCAAATGAGACTATTTTGATTTAAATTAATAAAAATTGAATCAAATAAAAAATTTAGTTCTGCAGTTGCCCTAGTTACATTTTAAATATTCAGTAGCCACATGTGGTTAGTGGCTAGCATACTGTACAGCACAGATATAGAAAGTTTCCATCACTGCAGAAAGTTCTATTGGACAGTGCTAGTCTGCCCAATTTGAGTTTCTATGTGTAGCAATGCCTAGAGAGGTTTTTCACCAAGACTTCCAGAAAGTTATAAAATATTTTGAAGAAAATTACCGATTCTACTCTCTGCCATACGATTAATATATGACTATTTTTACAGGCAGCTTTTGGTTTTGAGAAAAACCATAGTTGATACCATATACAATGATACCCTTTCATGGCCTTTCACGGATTGGATTGCTTTTTAATTGCCTGCTGTCTAGTGAGTATTCACTTAGCCTTCCCACCAGTCAAAAATTTAGGTTACCCTCTGTCTCAACAGTGGTTTGAACAATACTTTAAATATTCTACCAATTTTTACTCCAATATTTTATTTAAAATCATGGGAAAATGAAAACAGTGATAGCCATCTAAAGATGTGCATGTTTCATAGCTGTACTACAGCTAGGACAACAAGGAAGTTAGATGTAGCTGAAGTGACAATCCCTTAGATTAAATTGTCTATTTTATTCAGGACAGAGTGATGTAATTATGTATGCCCAAAGCAGTGACTATTTAGCTTCAGTTGGACAGTATATGAGTTGAGATAGGACAAGCTCAGTGGCACAACACAGTAAAGGCTAACCCGGTGTCCTGCCTATAACTGTCTGACTCACTTCCTTCCATCTCGAGACACCACTAAGCACTGTAGCCACACAAGAAAAGCTAGAGGGTGTCTTGGCTCACATTCCCTTGAAGCACATCCCATTATCCAGAACTCAGTCCCATGGCCCTAGACTATGCGCAAGGACACTTGGGAATCTAGTTTTTCTCACTGCCTACAAAGAGGAAATGTGTGTGATGACATTTTACATTGTTTCTGCCACAGCCTGCCCATCCGTAGAATCCTCAGATATTTTCATTTGATTTCCCACTTACAGAACTCATTCATCCCTTCCCCAAGGGAGGAAACCCATCTAGTCCCTGCATCCAGCTTAGATTCCAGGATCTCAGAACAATATGTATTAGCCTCCATGAGGTCTAGAGGTGGCTCTTCTGTACCTGGTAATCTTTCAGTTAAAAATGGAAGGTTTAAGCTCCCTATATATTCTACATATAAAATATTAAGACAAGGACAGAATTCCTCCAAAGGAGAAGGATGTCTCCTGTTCATGGAAGGCTGGTGGCCCAACTTGTTTTACATGTTGAACAAAGGTCTTATCAGCAAAGGCTTGTGGATTCTCTGTCAACAAAATTCTCTCAATAACTTAGTAGGTTTCTAACTCATTTGCCTTCAGCTAATTCTATGTCCTACAACCAAAGTTCTTTCTAAACACAGTTCTGAATGCAATGGTGACCACCCTAAGGTTGTAGGAAACATGAGAGAGAGCACGCCACATTTTTAACCTGAGTCACTTGATTCAGGTGAGAAGTTTTGCTGGACGTTTGTTACTCAAAGACTTTTTAAAAAATCTCTAGTAGGGGCTTTCTAGGTGGCGCAGTGGTTAAGAATCCGCCTGCCAATACAGAGGACACGAGTTCGATCCCTGCTCCAGGAAGAGCCCACATGCCGTGGAGCAACTAAGCCCGTGTGCCACAACTATTGAGCCGCACTTTGGAGCCCGTGAGCCACTACAACTGAGCCCATGTGCTGCAACTACTGAAGCCCACGCGCCTAGAGCCTGTGCTCCACAACAAGAGAAGCCACGGCAATAAGGAGCCCACACACCACAACAAAGAGTAGCCCCCACTCACCACAATTAAGGAAAGGCCACGCACAGCAAAAGAGACCCAACACAGCCAATAAAATAAATTAATTAATTTAAAAGAAAAAAATCTCTAGAAGTGGTAAGTTCTTCCAAAATTCAAGGCCCTGAATCTCTCAATGCCCTCTCATCTTTTTGTGTCGGCTTGCAGACTATATAATTATTTCCTGAATACACTCCCAGTTAAGCTAACACACAACTATACAATTTGTACACTGTTGCAAGTATATGCTTACTATGGTTCTGTTTTCCAGACTTTTCCCCTAGAGCTATAAGCCAAGAAGGTGCAAAGTCTACCTTTCAGTATATAGTAGACGATAAAATATTATGTAAATATATTTGTACAACATGTGCCACTATCTTTTCCGCCTCCCGTATCAGTTCTTTTACTGCTTCTTGCCCAACTGCTAAGCAATTGCTAAATACTTCAGGTCATTGTTACAACAGCACCTTATTTGTAGTATAAATACTTTACCAGTCAGGATTTGATCAAGTTCACAGAAACCACTGTAGGAATTTCATGTGGGAAGGGTTCTATTATAGCACTGGAAAGCTGGGGAAATGAAGATCAGGAGCCCACCTCTAACAAATCCTTAAGGCACCTGGGAAGGTGCTACCAACTGTGAATATCGTCTTGACAGACCTGAGCTAGAACCTAGTCCCAGGACCCATTTTGCCCTTATCCCATGTGATCTGCTCTATGACAGGACATCCATCCCTTGCTTCAATGCCTGTATTGAAGATTACAATTGGGTTTTAGTCATTTCTCATTAGTTTGGACAGGACTGCTTAATGCTCCAGTTCTGTCTCTTCAACCAGATTTCTCAGCTGCATTTACCCCAAGCTCATCATTCCTCTGAAGTGGTGGCTTCCCCTGGTCCAGAGAAGGGACACCCATTTGGGCAGGACAATAGAAAGCCTTTTAGGCAATAGCAGTAGGGTACATCACTAATGGTCAATGTTCTATGGGTTATAATTTCAGAAATAGGTAGAGGGGGAAAGTCCCTTTGCTTATGATACTAAAATAAAAAATTGTGACTTCGGCAAAATGAACTCTTCTTCAAATTCAACATGACTTCTGCAGCATCAATATAATTTCTAGAAAGTCTAGCACTTTCTAGGGATGGGAGACTTATTGATAGAACAGAGAGAGGGCTGGTGACCCCGTCTTTCCTCTACTCAGCCCCCTCTGCCTTTTACAGAGAATTCAGCAAGAATAAAATATAATAAGGACCTTCTTATGAAAATTATTGTTTAATGCCATTTCAATACAATAGTGTGTCACCAAGGGACCTACTACAATCCTTCCTTCCCCTTATCCTAGGAAAGTAACAAAATATCCAGTCCTTCGTTCTACTTTACAGGAGGCTTTAGATGCTGTGGTTGAAATTCAAGTGTGTTTCAGTGGCAAGTCTTCATTTGCCATCTTTCTCTGTACAAAGCAATAGACCTTTCTACTTGTTTGCAAACAAGCAAACAAAAAAAGGAGCATCATATTCATTTTACAGGCAGCCAGAATTTTACTAAGGAAATAAAAGACATGGAATGAACAATGAAACATCACTGAAGACCCCTAATGGTATTTGACAACCTGCCAGAAGACAGAAAAGACATTGTCGGAGACTCAATTCAAAACCAGCAAACAGGCACGCTGATCCACCACACGAACTCTTCCAGCCTCCCAGAAATAAATCTGAATCAACACACAATTGTTGGGTTTGGGGTTCATTTTTTCCAGCAGTAAATATGGAAAGGGCTTTTCTTAACAATATTTGTCCTTTTTAAAAGAACACTAATAATCAGCTCCCCCTCAAAATGCAAACCGACAAATTTTCAAGCATGAAAATAAGCAAAGGAAGGAAACTCTATAATGGATTCCACTGAAGGGCACAGTGAAAATGAATGCGTTTTCCCCTTTTACCCTCTTCTCTAATATAAGAGCAGAGACGCACTCAATAAAATTAGCAGGCAGTAAATTCAGATCTAATAATAGGTAATACTTCAATAGTTGGGTATATGAAATTCTCTGCAGCAAGAGGTCAGGAGATGAGTACAGTGGCTGGATTTTTAAAAGGACTGGATCATTTTATGTTCAGTAATAACTTCCTGAGTTTGACGGGCAAAGATAATGAGAAAGGTAATCTGGTCACTTATATCAGGGTACAAACCAGTGGCTTCAGTTGACTTTAGAAGCAACTGCTTTGCTCTTTTTGTACACCATACGATTAAATGAGTGTGTCGTGTGTCTACATAGCTTCCTCTGAACCATAGGATTTTAAGTCATTCCTGGAGAGAAGATTTTAGGCCCACTGAATCAGTATTCAAATCCTTAGTGCATATTATAGTAGTCCACAACTTAGGACTAATTCTTAAATGATGTAAAATATGCGTTTATTAGATTGCCTACAGTCGATGAGAGTCTTCTTTTCATTCATCATCTGCCTGCCACAGCTGTGAACAGAGCAAGGGAGTCATAGCTGGAAATGTTGTACAAGTCACTTAGGTAAAATCTCAAAGATAAATCTCCTTTATGCGCATCAGCGTTACTATGAAGAAACAGGAGACAGTAGCTGCTTCTTTTGAAAAATTTATGTCAATGCAAATCAGACAGGCAGTGCCTATGTGCTGGGCATTGTTTATGAATGGAAGAGTTGCAGCACAAAAGAGGTAGAACAAGACCTGTCCTCAGGCAGCATACAGCACAGGGGAGAAGGCAGATATTTACTTTTCAAATGGCCCAAATGCAGTGTTTCCTTTATTCTAGTCTTCAAGAAAGGAAGGACTAATTCAGATGTAGCTGCTAGCCCAGTCCTCTCTGTACTCCCTGGGAAGGATCACTGTTCTTACTATCCTGTTTCTGCTGGAACCTGAGTTCATCACATTAAACATCAATGAATTATGACGTTGAGAATAGTATTATCTTGTATTAGCTATACAAGAAATCCTTTCACCTAGCAAGCCAGGTACTTCAAAATGCTTCCAAAAGCAGCAAATGCCTGTTACAAGTGTTGACAATTGCATACTGTCTTGTCACACTGCATATGCAGAAAACAGGAGAATAATTTGTGGGTGGGGCTAGGTCCTAAATCCATTCTTCTGTTTACTCATTAAATGAACTAATACATATAATGAAGTAGAATAAGGACCACGGCAGGAGATAAAGCCAAAAATGGAACCAGGTTGCAAAAAGGTAACAGAAATGAATACACTGTTGAAGGATTTATATGCCCAGCCACAGAGTTTGGAATTTATCTGACAGGTCCCAGGTACCATTGAAGATTCTGAGCTGGGTAATGCCATCATTAAATCCGAGTTCTCAAAATATCACTTTCTTGAAAGTATAGATCTATTCAAGAAGGGAGGCAGAAAGTATTCTTACAAAGCTATTTTAGCATCTAGGGAAAATAAAGATCTGAAATATAATAGTGTCAAAGAAAGAATAAACAGAAGGTGATGTCTTCAAGCATCACTTGAGAAATGGCATCTTCAGAATGTTGAGACTAACTGAATATGGGGAGAAGATTAAAAAGAAATTATTACAGTAACTCCAAAGGATCAGATAATGCCATGATTTGAGCCATGAATACTAACCTATCTATAAATCAAAATCATCTGTGGAGTTTTATAAAAATGCAGATACCCCTGACCCACCATGAGATATTATGAAAGAGCAGGACTGGAATAAAGCCAGGCTCTTGTATTTTTCCAAACTCTCACAGGTGAGGCTGATGAGGAGCCGGGACTGAGAAGCACTGGGACAGGGAACACAGGAAACCTGCAGATTGGGCACGAAGGAGAAAGATAACTTTCCTTTTGAACAGAATGTAATGTAGGTACTTCCAGAAATGAAAGACCCTAAGGGGAGCTGGGTCTTCTCTATGTTATGTGCCTAGCCCCATACCTGGCACACAAGGGCATTCCATAAGTGTTTACTTAATTGAAGGAACGAGTATCAGTGGGCAATCAAAAACACGGGAGTGGAATTTTAAGTAGAGGATGCCCTGAGACATGTCATGTCACAATGGAAAGAGAAAAGGCTTTGCAAACAGAAGGAGATGGTCCCAAATTCCAGCTCTGCCACTCACTGGCTGTGTGGCTTTGAACAAGTTACTACGCCTCAATGAGATCTAGTTTCCTCAACTCTGAAGTGGGGAGAATAATGTGGCATTTTCAATGATTTTGAAAGAAGTAACTTAATATACATGAATATATGTATTACTACATATTGTAATTAATATGTAAATTACCTAGGATTGAGTCTGAACTCAATGCATGGTAATTATTGACATACACACTAACCATTATCTTTACATGGACTCTGAAGTAAGATCTTCTAGGAAAGATTCATGAGTCAGAGAAGGACAATAACATGACCCTGAAGTACCTGAACAATAAAAAGGCAAATAAGAAAACAAATAAAAATAATAAGAAGTGGTGATAGGAGAGGAGAACCCAGACAAGCAATTTCAGGAAGGAAAGAGTAACCAATAGTGCCAAGTGCAGTGGAGAAGCCAAGTGGGCATCAGCTCAAAAATGACAGTTGGATTTGGCATCTCGTGGGTCATTGGTAACTCTGTGACTATAGTCACATTGGAATTAATAGACTGATTGAGAAATACATGCTAGTGGAAGAAGTACAGACACTGCGTGTGTCCCTCCCCTTCAACAAATTTAATGTTCAAGAAAACTATTGAGCGTCATAGTTAGAGGGGATCAGAGCTGAGGACACAATGCTAGGTTGTGGGGACAAAAAAAGTATTATTGGGCATTTTTAAGGCTAGTGATCTATTCCCTCCCCAATACTAAGAACACTGCCACATATTAGTTCTGTTAACTATAGCTCTTGTGTAGGTGAATGAGTAAGATATTTGGGAGAGAGGGAGAAGTAATTATAGGGTTAAGAAGAAGCTCAGCAACAGAGGGTAGCCCAAGCATCTTGGAGGAAAGAGGAGGATGGGAAGTAGTTCTAGTTTCATCTAGTTTCATCTCTTATGACCATACTGGGTTCATTTTGACTTCTGGAGCATTTACGTGGGATGCTGGCCCCAGAGTAAACCCATAATCTCATCGTACGGGTCCCTCTTTATGGACCAAGGGGAGAATGAAAACTGGTATAGTGCCTCGTTTCAGGACCTGTTTGCTGATCTTCCCACCCTCTCCCTCTTGTCAACTGCTGCACATTCCTGGATGGATGAATTCCCAGATTTGGACCTACAGCCCCACAGGGAAGATTGTGAGCTGGCAGTCTTCCTTGTATTCACAGTTCTTAACACAGACGTGAACAAGTAATCAAGACCAAAAGGAGAAATGCCACATTCCCAGTGCTGTCACCTCAGAGAGAAGCCATCATGACTGTGGATGATGCCGGTTAGTCTCCTGTCACAATTCCTAACCTGGAGACGTATCCATCCCCGGTAACACACAAAGCCTTTAAACCTATATACAGAGGGATGAGAGGTGCTCCTAAAGACACCCTTATGATGTAAATGAAATACACAGAAATTAGAATTCACACACACACGCTCACCACACATACATACGCACACATGCAAACTTGTCCCACACGCTTCAAACCATCAATTCCTTTGCTGCAACTGAAGGTTCCTCCCACTGAGCGTCACCTGCACCTGCCCTCTTGATGCTCACCTTGTCTGGAAACATCTGCTCCACTGCAATTTGCCTTTCCTATTTCCCACTGCTTTGGGGTCTTAATATACTTAATACAGTTGATAAATGAATCAATTTAGATTGATAATGATTGCTATCAAGTGAAGTAATTGGTTCTTCCAGAGAGCACGTTTAATGTAAATGAGGTTACTGGTCACACAGAGACTTGGAAGGATCCTATCATAGGAACTGCAATCACTGTCAGAGGTAAGAAGATGCTTAGAGCAGGAAAGACTTATCACATGACAAAGGTATAGGCTGATGGAGTCTGCTACTCTTTAGAGATGAGTAGGTAAATATGAAGAACACTTTGTTAGACCATTATATGCATTTTGCTATGAATTTAAGAAATATAAGGTAAAACAAAATGATCTGTTCTTACGAATCTGCAAAATCTTTTTCCTGAGAGGAAATAAATAAAGGATTACTGTAATGGGGTTTTATCAACTCCCTCATGTTTCATATTTGTTTGTATCGGTATCTGGTGAGAGAGAAAAGAAAAGGCGAGGGTTTGAAACCAGAGAATGCTAAATACAAATTTGCAAAATATTGAGACCTTTCTTCAGCATCTTTAATTTTCCGAGGCTTCTTTGGAAACTTTTTTGCCATCTGTTGAAAGATGTTTAAGGTAAAATGTATACAGAATTAGGCACTATCAAGGAAAAGGAATCATCAAAACAATGTGTTTAAAGAGAAAAGAAATATGAAGGCTTTGAAATGTTCACAGAAGCTGGGTCAAACACGTGTACAAAATATCCTGGCCATTGCTAAACTAATTATGAGATGATGTTTTGCTTTGTGTTTAATGAAGTAGCCCTAAAATGTTAACACATAAAAATGAACATTTTAAGATATTCATTTTAATACAATCAATGAGCCATTTTGCAGGGCCTTCCCCACCACTGGAGAGCTTTAAAAGTTTAGATGGCACATCACAGAGCCAACTAGCTAGAAAGGTCACCCTCCTGCGTCCCCAGCTCTCTTTAGTATTCACAGCTCTCGCTTTCATTTTATTTATAAACTTGCATTTGGCCAAGATTTTTATTCTTCAAAAATTTTCCCCCAATAACTCTCATAAATTCATTTTCCTGAACCTTCAGGGTTTCTGCAAATAGATGCACAGCACTTTAATATCATAGCAATCTGTTAAAAAGTGAAAACTTTTGTTTCTTTTTCTAAATGACACAAAACAAACAGTTTTATTCTAAGAAAACTAGGAGCAACGCCTGCATTCGAGTATATGCCCCAAGGTCTGGGGCGTGGTACACCTTGCTCCCTGATCTATCCCTCATGCTAGGCACAGATAGAGCAAAGGTGGTCGATGTGGTTATTTTATTTCGATTGAAACTTAAATTTATCTTTATCTGTTTTCCTAATAATTAATACTTCAATAAATCATGAAGCCATTTTAAAACAAAAAAGAGTTTGGAGGTAAAAATATCGACTATTTTGAAAAGTGAAAGGCTTATAATAACTAATTTTAAAAGGACAGGTCTATATATTCAAGAAAAGCAGAATATTTACCAAAGAGCAGGTAACTACACACACACACACACGTACACACATGTATGTGCGTGTGTGTGCATGTGTGTTGCTTTTCCAAATACAGAGAAGAAATACATATTCTTTAGTTTTCCTTAGGGCTCGTCACTCCAATAATGCTTAAGGGTTTCAGTGCAGACCTAAGCCTGAGAAGCATATTCAAGTCATTCACCACCAAAAGAGTTAAGGTAATCAGAAAAGGTAAGAAGGAGTCACCTCAGGGAACACTGCAGTAAGTCCTCAGGGTCACTCACCTTCACAGTTAAGTATGAAATGAGGGACGAACTTCCACAGGAAAGAAATATCTGAGCTCCAATTTGAGCTCCCTAAGCCACATGAAATTGAAACCCATCCTAGGTCAATCTTCAATGCAAGGTCATCAAAATAATTGCCCCCTGCCGGATAATTCCATTTGTGGGTGGTTTTTCAGTGTTCAAGGCCATGACTTCCTTGTTTTCTTCTTCCAGGTTAGTCCAAAACTGACTCTAATTAAGCCACACTGTGTGCTTGCTCCAGCAGGAGGATCCAGTGGGGAGGCTCAGGCGTGTGAAATCCTTGTCTCATATCTCAATGCGGACCCTGTGGCCTTAGACAAATTACTTGACTTCTGACTCATCTTTAAAATGGGAATGATAAGAGTTGCACAGTTGTTTTAAGGATTAAGTTGTACAATCTACACAATATGCTATTGCCTGGGTAACACTCAAAAGATGGTAGCTATTGCTATAAAAACGGCCACACATTTATTACCTGATGAGTGTCTATGCATCAGAAATTGATTAATTTTAAAAACCAAGCTAAGTCAATGCTCCCACAGTTAAAAAAAAAATCTTAACATATAAAGATCTCTAGAAGCAATTGTCCTAAACATTCTATTCCTTTTTAAATTGCCACTAAGGAAAAAAAAAAAAAACACAGTGGGGTGACGAAGCATCACAGCTTAGAAGAAGATCCTGCTAGCTGTGACCTATGGACCAAGTCTTCCCTGCACCTGTTTTTCTAAATAACAGTTTACTGGAACGGTCACACCGATTCATTCATGTACTGTCTGTGGCTGCTTTGGTGCTACAGTGACAGAGCTGAGTAGTTGCAACAGAAACGCATGGTCTGCAAAGCCTAAAATATTTCCTCTCTGGCCCTTTCACAGAAAAGGTTTGCCAACCCCTGCTTTAGAACATTTGATTAAAATACTTCTATTATTAGAGAGTAAACTTCTATTACCTTTTGGCTACATTTATAAGTGCAACATTACACCAAGCAGCAAGACTGAAGTCACTTACTGGAGTTGATGCTCAGAGAGATATCTGTGGATGGATCGGAACGTGAAGGTCTCCAGAGGGGTCTGGGAAAGACAAAGTATCTGGCAGCAAAATGATAATGTGGGAGGAAGGGAGAGAAAAGATGGTCACTACAAGAAATAGAAACCAAGTTTTCTTCCTTTGGAAAAATGAACTGCTCCAAACAGGGCCAGGATAAGGCTGAGACTAAGACTCAGGCACAAAATGTAAGGGGGGAACAAAATCCTGAGTCAAGATCAATAATATATTTGATGTATTTTTAAAAATCAAAATTAATCCAAATAAATCCATGATGAACAACATACCAGAATTTTAACAAAAACAATATCAGTATTACTGATTTTTTCTTTTGCCTCAGCCTCTAACTGGCCCAGCTTGGCCCATGTGTAACTGAGCTGTTCAATGTCTTCTGAGGCAGGATTTGCATAGGAGGACCAGTAAGACAGCAAGAGCACTTTCGACACAGGCCTTTAGATATTGTAGGAAACACCACTCCTGACACAATCAAAACACAACTTTATGTTTATCTCCCACCATCCTTACAAACTTTATTCAATGCAGGTAATATTCAGCTGCCCCAGGATGTAAATCCCAGCAGGCTTTGACCTTTCTGCTCAGTCTTAGGCATTAGACAACCCTAAGATCCACTGCAAACAGAATCTCATTCAGAAATTAGAATGACCAAAAATAGAGACAGATGTAGAGAACAAACATATGGACACCAAGTGGGGAAAGCGGGAGGCGGGGGGAGGCGGAATGTATTGGGAGATTGGGATTGTCATATATACATTACAAATAAGAAAAAAAATCAAACTGTACACTTTAAATATATGCAGTTTATTGTATGTCAACTCTATCTCAATAAAAGTTCTTAAAAAAAGATAGGACACAAAACTGTAAAATATATATATATATGAGATAATCTAGTGTTAAGAAATACATCTGAAAAAAATTAGCACTAGAAATGTAAAGTCATACAAAATTGATTTGTATACAACAGCATTGACAAAGACTTTAAAATAAATAGATTTAAGGTACTCAGCTGAAAATGAAATAATAGTCTTTGTTTAAAAGAGAGCAAAAAATTGTGAAACAAGAACAGGCAGAAATAATATAAGAACATATGAGTCTGAAAAATAAAAAAAAAAAAAAGAATTAAAGGAAATAAGGTCCTTTGCACAATAAAAAAAAAAAAAAAGAACATATGAGTCTGAAAAAGAATCAATTAGAAATGTTGGAAGTAAAATATATAATCAGTAATATTACTGAAGAAACTCATATAGACAGGTTAAAATCTAGACTGGACCCAATCAAGAGCAGAATTCTGGAATTAGAAGATATTATAGAGGAATTTGTCCAGAACAAAGCACAGAGAGACCAAGGACAACATGAAAGAACAACTATGAGATACAGATTCTAGACTGATGACACACGCGTCAGCAAACAATGACCCACAGGCCAAAACCAGCCTTCTGCCTGTGAGCCAAAAGTGATTTTACAGTTTGTAGTGACTGGAAAAAATCAAAAGAAAACAAATATTTTGTGACTCATGAGAATTATACAAAAAACCAATTTTCAGTATCCATAAATAAAGCTTTATTGTAACATAAAAAAAAAGAAATTACAATGACCAGTCTCATTAAAACAAACTAATTTCTAAACAAATAAATAAATAAATACATAACTTGAGGGCAACAACCTCCCCTGGCAATTTAGCCCTGCCTCAGGTTAAAAGCCTGAGCTATAAAGGGGTTCCCTTTTTCTTAATTCCTCTGCCTTGTGATTCTATAATCACCGGCTCCCTTAAACCCATCCCAGTTTGCTAGTCTGTTTCTTATAACTAAGAGCAGGTGGAAGAAGGAGTAAGAAGAGCTGGAAAGACTTTATTGATACCATTGAACACAGGCTCTGTGCAACCCTCGCCTTGCAGCTTACAGGGCAATACTGCAGCCCCAGTGCAGGCTCTACGGATATCCTGTGCTCAGCCTCTCCGACTTCAGTTTCCTTTACTCAGGTTGAGGCTGGGAGCCAAGAGGTGACTCCTTGTTCAGCTCCCAAGGGTCCAGCATTTATTTCCATGTTCTTGTTGCTGAGGGTCCTCTGTCCTTCCAACTGGTACTATTTTACTGAACCCAAGGCAAACCCACCCATCTCTCTCTTCTCTTCACCCAATCTGGTCCATGACAAACACCTCCTCACCTCTTGCCTTGACAGACACCAGGAGAGCAGAGGAACCCAGGCGGCCACCTCTTTCCTGCAGGCATAGACTAACAATCCAACCCTGCATGTCTCCAAACCACAGGGGATACAGAGGTTCCATGGGAGCACCTCCTTAGATGAGGAGTGAGCCTGGTATCAGAGCATTGTCTCTGTACAAAGAAATCTCTTTGCAAATCCTTCGCTCTTTCCACTCTGGCCAATTTTTCTATCGTGAATCTGGTTGAGGAACCTAAGAATCATGGAACTAGTTCTCTATAACTTCATTTGTAAAGTCTCCATCTGGAAGGTGTGTCTGACACCCATTTCAGTATTATTTTGGTACAACAGTAAAAAACTGAGGCAGAAATAGTTCCACTTTAACATCTTATTTTACCATGTCACAAGAAACGCCAGTAAATTCAGCTCATGACCTAGGTTTGATAACCTCAATATCAAAAATGTGAATTCCCAAAGGAAGGAGATGATGTTCTCCTAAAACCCAAATAAATTCATTTGTTCACTAATCACACTTATTAATGTGCATCTGTAAAAGGGAAATCTGCCTTGAAGCATTTAAGATATTCCTAGAGGTGCAGGGAAAGGAAAACACGCCAGCTTGGTGATGGGCCATGAGACTAATTGCCTGGAGAATTGATGTAATAAGACAATGACAGCAGGCCGTGCTCAACACACTGCACGTTCCATGCTGCTGGGGAAAATGGAACGGCAGCTTGTGCTCCTCTTTCAGCTTAAGGAATTAAATTTTTCCTCCGCTGATAACATTAAGGATCAGGGTATTCTGTTGCAAAACTTTGGAATTTAATCTACCCATATGGATCTTCTGGAGGTGCTTTTTTTGAGTGCTTTAAATCTTAATTCCTGAGTGCATTTTCGAATAACAGATGCTAAAATATGTACAGTACAAATAAAGGTGTTCACCTCCCTGCCCATTTATAACCGTCCTACTTACGTTTATTAATGCCGCTTCCGTGCCTTCTAGACCTACACTCTCCTTATACTTGCTTCCCACATCATTAGGCCTGCAGTCAAGCCTGTTAAGAAATGGCTCTCAAACTATAAGAAGGAAAATTGGGAACTCTCACATTTTTCTTCTAACTTGTTTTCCTAATGAAGTGCTTTGGTGTGATATGAGTCCCTTTCTTGGCCACAAGGGAGCTTTTGAGAAGTTTCTTATGTGATGTTTTCAGGCTCCATATCATTCATTGCTTATATTTTATTATAATCATCATTAAAGAGAAAATATTCAGCCCTGTAGGCACACTCAAGGAGAAAAAGTGACAGTGGTAAGACTAAGAATTGCAGCCTGAGTTTTACTTGCTTTCCATTGACTCCATCCCTTCACTCTGTCGTATCCCATAAACTAATCTTCTCCACCACTTCTCTCATTAGAAGAAATGGTGGCATAACACTCAGTGCCCTACGCCATGGTCTCAGGGATCCCTGCTAATATCAAGTCCATACTGCAGCTTTTCTAGGCAACTCTTGTGTTATCTCCGTCAGCCTGCCTGGAGGTATGGAAAATTCCAGGTAGAATCTTATGGTCCATCATGGAGCAGCACAAAGTGCTCAACAAGTAATCCAGGGACAATCTGTTAATCCTACTCATTTTTTTTTTTTGTTAATTTTTATTGGAGAGGGGACTTCCCTGGTGGCACCATGGTTAAGAATCCACCTTCCAATGCAGGGGACACAGGTTCAACCTCTGGTGGGGGAAGATCCCACATGCTGCAGAGCAACTAAGCCCAAGTGCCACAACTACTGACTCTGTGCTCTAGAGCTGCAACTATTGAGCTCTCGTGCCACAACTACTGAAGCCCGTGTGTCTAGAGACCGTGCTCCACAACAAGAGAAGTCACAACAATGAGAAGCCCGAGCACCACAACGAAAGTAGCCCCCTCGCCTCAACTGGAGAAAGGCTGCACGCAGCAACGAAGACCCAACACAGCCAGTAAATAAATAAATAAATAAATAAATAAATAAATTTATTAAAAAAAATTTGTATTGGAGTATAGTTGCTTTACAATGTTGTGTTACTTTCTGCTGTACAGCAAAGTGAATCAGCTATATATATATATCTCCCCTCTTCTTTGGATTTCCTTCCCATTTAGGTCACCACAGAGCTTGCGTAGAGTTCCCTGTGTTATGTAGTAGGTTCTCATTAATTATCTATTTTATACATAGTTATGTATATAAGTCAACCCCAATCTCCCAACTCATCCCACCCCCTCTTCCTCCCTTGGTAACCGTAAGTTTGTTCTCTACATCTGTGACTATTTCTGCTTTACGAATAAATTCATCTCTACCATTTTTCTAAATTCCACATATAAGCGATATTATATGATACTTGTTTTTGTCTTTCTGACTTACTTTACTCTGTATGACAGACTCTATGTCCATCCACATCTCTGCAAATGGCATTAGTTTGTTCCTTTTTATGCCTGAGTAATATTCTATTGTATATATGCACCACATCTTCTTTATCCATTCCTCTGTTGATGGACATTTAGGTAATCCTACTCATTTTGCAGACACTCAAATTTAAACCTTTGCTGCTGTTACGTTTTGATCTTCATTTCTTCAGTCAGACATGTCCCTGATGGTCCTTTTGTCACTTCTGCCATCTTTTTATTTCTGTCATAAAGGAAAACAATATGGAAGGCAAGGACAGTAAAGTTTTGATCTAGAAAAGTATTCCATTTTCAATGCCTATGTGGCTTTGTTAAATTAGGAACCCTTTTAGAACAGCTGTGTAGCTATTTTCAGTCCTCTCATTTCTAATTTGTCCACTCAACAAATGTGACCTCCCAGTTAGTAAGAGAGCTCTGTGAGCTCATATGGATCCCAGAAGTGGCTAAGGATAAAAAAGTATGAGATGCCTTCATAGTCTTTCTACCCAGAACCCTAAATTTAGTATCATTAATCTCTTCCCCTTAAGTTAAAAAGTCCTGGAGGCATTTTCAATATTTACCTATTTCATCCTATACGTTCCATGAATTTGATTCTGTGACTGTATTCAGATACCACAAAATACCTGGGAAAAAAAAAAAAAAAAAGAACTAGAACAATAACCAGCACTTCCACGTATCCAGATGTCTGATGCCATGCAGACAGAGCAGCCAGGAGATTGAGGAATTCCTACCAGATGCCTTCAAACTATGCATGCTCGCCTCAAACCCCTGCTGGCAGGTGCTCAGAGACATAATTCTTTGAGATAAAGAAATTCAAAGTTGTAGTTCTGACATACTTTCTTCTCTTTAGTCATTATTTCTTGGTTGACTAAAACGCACATACAATGTTCTGAAAGCAATTTCTCCCCAAATTATTATATCATTTCCAAAATATTTACAGTATAAAAATGGTATTTTGACGGAGGGTTATAAAAGAGGAATAAATAAACCTCCATTCTTTGGAATCTTGCCCTCAATATTTCCAGTCCTACTTTCTGTGTTTGTCCTCATGTTTACCCCAAACAAAGCAAGTCTGTAAAGATGTCAGAGAGGATCTGGCTGTGGATTGCAGATTCCTTCGGCTTACTTGGCAGCTGTGTAGTTTGGGATGGGCTGTGTGATCTAGGTGGAAAATTGCTGCGTTATATCAAGCAGTTCACTCCGAGGCTTAGTGTTAATCCAGGACTCACTGAAATTTTTCACATACCCTCTAGGCGCTAATCTTCTTGGTAAGGGATTGCTCCTTCCCCTCCAACGTTCAGGACCTGGCTGCATGCACAGAACAAGTTTCATCCACAACTCATGGACTCCAGCTGATGATTACTTTTGTGTGTTAAGCCTGCTAAATTCTAATGCTATAATTCCACAGCTATGTCCCCCAAACTATTAGGTAATAACCCAAATGCCAGCCGCCCAGGATTTACCAAAGCAGTCGTCTGAAATGATGCTTTGAGCAAAATATGGTAGAGAGCACTGATCTCTCAAATGATTAAAACTAGCTTCCTAGTGTTATTCTGTATGAGTCTTGTCTTCATTACTTTTGTCACGTTTTCACTGAAGATGAGAAACATGAAAAGCAGGATATTCTTCATTCCATGCCTTATGCTTCCATACGAGTAAGTTGTTCCGTTGAAGGCATGTAATCACTGTGATAAAGGCAACAGTACAAATAGAGGGACTTGGTTCTCTAGTAAGAGAAAAAAAGAGAAAAACTCATTCAATGATGTCAACCTACGATTTTTGAGAAGTAACAGACTTTTACGGATCAGTTGGTGGCAGGGGAGTAAAAACATTCTTGTGTGTTGGCTTTTATTCTTTGTTTGTTTGTTTTTAATGCAACAGAAATGCTCTATTTACCTTCTTCTTTTTATGAGTTCATGTCAATGACCTTTGGGCAGAAATATCGGAGTTCATTGCCGGAGGACTGCTTGAGATATAGCATGATTGATTAGTACTCCCTCAGCCCACAATCTCTTTTTTTTTTTTTTTTATTATTTTTTTTGGGGGGGTACACCAGGTTCAATCAACTGTTTTTATACACATATCCCCATATTCCCTCCCTTCCTTGACGCCCCCTCCTCAAGTCACAATCTCTTTTCAGATCACATCTAACAGTGTGCTTCTCCCTTTTCTCATGCCTTTTAATTTTGCTCAGTTTCATTACTGGTCTTATGGCTGAATGCATTCATTTATCCACTTGATGATTTCTTTTTTTTAACGACATTTCAAACAGAGACGCTTTGGGGTGTGACACGCCTGGAACACTCAATGGTCAATAATGTCCTGATTAACCGATGATATCACTGCACAACAGTGACGTTTGCTCAGCCACAGTGTGGCTTCCCACAGATAAGTGCAGAGACACTGCCTGACTGTAAGCTTGGCAAGTCTTGTACATTGCATTGTTTCCAAGAATCCACCCTGTGTCATGAGGACATAAGTATTGCGTTTTATGAATGACCTCTGTTTTGCCAATGAGAGATATAGAGTGAGTTCTAGGGCCTGAGAATCCCCTGATAGAAGCAGTGATCCTTCAAAACAGGAGACCACCAGGAGAGTGTTTATCTTCTCCAGACCAGCTGTAGGGAATTGAGTAAAACTGCCCAGGATTATCTACTCCATCTCTTTTTTGAGAAAGCTCTATCCTATTCCCCTCCTTAATCCTTATTCTCACTCCATACTCACTACTGCCTGTACATTTTCAACATTATTAATGGAGAGTCATTGCCAAGGCTGGGGGAAGGAAAGAAGGAAAGCAGAAGGCAATTCTCACTTCGGGTCCGAAGAGCACACATCTCTGTCATACCAGTTGTAACTTGGATTTCATTTCCCCGTGGATGCAATATTAGGACTGATAGGTACATGTAGTAGAGACAGTACTCCTAGTATGATACCTCTGGTAAGTTGCAACTGACACAGATATATTGGCTGATCTGCAATTTTAACATCCAAGAATTTTATCGTTTTAAATAGGAAACTAGGTTGCAGGTTTTGAAAACTACCAAATTAAAGCTTTTGCTGGGGAAAGGAAAGGGCACTTGTTGAGTGACTACACTTCAGGCACTGTACTTGGAAAAGGTCTTCAATACAGGTATGATTACCCTCATTTCATAAATAAGAAAATCGAAACTCACAGAGGTTAAGTAAATTGCTCAATTTACCATCTCTAATAAGTCCTGGAGTAGAGAGTCTAATATAGCAGGGTCTGTCTACAAACCACATGCTTTTCAAACTCCCCTGGCTGATAATCTCAGGATACAATTTGTTAACAGATTGGAAATTGTCAATATTAAAATAAAGCGTGATCATGGCTTCCTTTTGCCATTAACAAAAATTAAAACAAAAAGAACACATCCACAATCCTGCCGACAGAATAAATCAAACTGTTTTCAGTTTCCTGTATTTCCTTTCAGGCTTGTTTGTGTTCGGATTTTGACCCAGCAGCTTAAAAACCACAAGGCTTGGGGAAAATTATTTAATTCCTTGATACCTCAGTTTCCAGATCTGTGAAAATGAAAATAATCAAAGCAGCTTCCTCTTCGTTACCTGTTGTGAGCATTCAGTTAGACAGTGCATGTAAAGTGCTTGGGATGGTCCCTGGCATGTCGTGGAAATTCAGTCAGTGTCGTGTCATTACTACTGTGATCACGGCAGAGATTCGCAGCACTGTAGCTACCTACTGTTACTCAGTTTAATTCTATGACTGATCTGTTTTCCTGTGAGCCTACTCCAAATAAGCAGCAGGAAGAAAAATACAAACTCAAAAATTATGAGGCGTTTATGCATCTTTCAGGTAAACTTTCAGATTCCTCTCTCGCACACCTCCACCCCTGGCCCTGCTCCCTCGTATGGCAGTGGGGGTGCGGGGTCACCAGTGAGCTCACGGGTCCATGGGGGCCTCTGAACGCGACGTGCACGTGGTGCCTTCTGGATCACTGTTGGTCTCTGCTGAAGGAGAGCTGACCTGGTTTATTCCTTGGGTCCTGTATCAATTTCCTACTGCTACTGTAACACATTACCGCAAACGTCGGGGCTTAAAACAATGCAAATACATTATTTCACACTTTTGGAAGAAGACGTCCTAAAACCAAGGTTTCAGCAGGGCTGTACTCCTTCTGGGAGCGGAGGCTCTGTTTCCTTGCCTTTCCCAGCTTCCAGAAGCCACCCATACTCCATGGCTCCTGGCCACGTCACTCTGGCCTCTGCTTCCAGAGTCACATTTCCTTCTCTGACTCAGACACTCCTGCCTCTCTCTTTTACCTTTATAAGGGCCCTTGTGATCACATTAGACTCACCAGGATAATTTCCACAAATCCTCAGTCACACTGCAAAGTCCCTTTTTGCCATCTAAGGTAGCATATTTATAGGTTCTGGGGATTGAGACATGGACATCTTTGGGAGGTCACTTTTTCTGCCAAATGTCCCTCACATGTGTTCAGTAAGCAAGTAGTGGTACATTGTGGTTTGCTCTTTCACCTCACCATCAGGAGGGCAACCTATCCCTATTTCTGATACCACCTTAACTTTCACCCTTCTGGGTCTTAGTCACAGATTTTAAGGAGCTCTTGTTGAACTGAACACCGATGGATGATGTGTCAAGATCATCTCCACCTCAAGGCAGAGCCTTCATGAAAAGCTCTCATCTTAGCTGCTTCCATATTCTCTCACAGGGCTTACTGCACATTCTCACACTTTTGGACCCATTCCACACCACTGGGAGCCAATGATGGCTTAGTAGTTCTCGCTCACAACTGTGTTTCTCTGCCATTGCTTTTACTCTGCTGGGTCTGCGTCGTGTTGCCACAAGATTACTGGGCATGGCAGGCTTCCTCTTTTTCCACCACTGCAACTTCCACATGGAAAGCAGAACACAAAAGGCTCTTTGCTTTTGGCTTCCCCGACATTGAATCTAATTAACACCCACCCCTTCCAAGAATCAACTTGAGCTGGAGGTGGGGAAGCAATGACAGGATGGTCTCATTACTTTACTTCCCTTAACTCCCTCACTGCCTCCAGCTTCCTACACTCACAAAACTGGGAGGGGTGGAGAATTAGTCTCCTTCCCCTGTCCTCTGTGTTATTTCCGTTTCCTCACTGAGAAGGTATTTGCCCTGCCCTGTATCCTAGAGCCAAAATGGTACGAAAACACTATTGATAATGAAAAATCATAAAACTTATTTGTTACAAGGGCCATTCTATATTCTATTTGTAATATTTGCTTTATCATACTAATGGTTATTGGCTGGCTAAATAATATTTATAATTATTATTTGTAATGACTACATAATATTCCTTCTCACAAAGAGACATTTTTAAGCACTGTAGTCACGTGAGTTTTTTAAGCACTGTAGTCACGTAAGGGACATGTAAATTGTGCATAGTTACCATTTTCTCTTTGAATTTTTTCCTTAGGATCAATAACTTCAGTTGGAATTACTGAATGAAGAGCATAAAAGTTTACAATTCTTGAATCATACTGTCATATTAATTTCCAAAAAAGGAAATATTTATGCTGATAGCTGGTATGGGCATATGCACATTTCACATCATGTTTTTCAGCATACGGTATTATCATTTTTTAAATGTTGGGATAATGATAATAACAAGGAGGCATATTGAGTCTTATTCTGAGCCAGATGATGTTTCAGCAGTTTTCATGTCTAGTGAATATGTTCATAAAAATACATTAGATGCTTACAGTATCCCTGTGTCATATTTTTACCTTATTTAATAGGCGAAAAACCTGAAGCACAGAGATTAAGTAATTTTACCAGGTTCACACAGCTAGAATATTAGGTAATTTCATAGATGTTTTAAATTTAATTTCTTTGTAGCTCAGGTGGATGTTTTTAAGCAAGTCTTAGGTGGGGTTTCACTGTTTTGTTTTGTTTTGTTTTTAAACAAAAAAAAGTGAGCTTTTTATATAATATATGCTATATAATATATGCTTTTGGCTGTTATTTTTGTGAGAGAGATTTTCGCAGTCTATTATTAATAACTTTTTATATGTTTAGTCTACCTGCTATAGTAAAAATAGGATGATTCATATAACCTTTTCCTGGTGCTTTGTTTAAAAGAAGAAATATAAGGGGAAATCTTGTAGACTGGGTTCTAAAAAAAAAAAAAAAAAATTGCCTACTGGGGCTTCCTAATACTCAAAATTACACATAATATCTAAAAGGACATTTCACCACATATAACATTAACTTTAATTTATATCACCTGGCATGCAATGAGCCATATTTCTTTCAGTGGCTAAGCTGTTGCCAGGTTCTAAATTAGTCCCCTTATGGAAGCTGCATTAACTCCTTCAGGATACCATTGCAACAGTGAGTACAGATACTGCCTTAGGAATGGCAGGGAGGTTGTATTTGCTGGAGAGAGCAGGACCCCGGTGCATGGTCACTGAATGCCTACCATCCCGACAGGTTGCCTGCCTCCTGGGCTAAAGGCGGGGGCTGTTCTCAGTTCAGCCATGACTGGCAGTGTAGCTGGCTGGCCAGGTGACTCATCTACACAATACACGTCTGAGAGCTAAATGGATGTGGGAAGTTTGACAAGGTCCTGATCTGTTCTTGGTGGAATGATAAAGTGTGTAAAGTTTGTTTATTCTACTACAAAGCTTCTCTCACTGTTTTCTTTGCCCCCTCCTACACCATCAATTTCCCCACTTCTGCTGCCAAACTTCTACTACATCCACACTCCTACCTTCTTCATCAAATTCTGACTCCAGAATTGATGCCAGCATCATTTATCCAATCAAAATATTTATTTTGCAGCTATTACGTGCTAGCAGTTGAAAATACAACAGGGATCAAGACACAGTTCCTGCCCTGAAGGGGCTTACACTTGACATTTTAGTGTGAATTTAGTCTATGAGTATTCTCAAGAGTATCTGCACTTAAACCTTATTTCTTGTAAATTTAATTTCATGTATCAGTAATTAGATGTTGGTAATAGTTTAAGTGAAAAAATAGCCTTCCTGTTGCCCTCTCAAATTCCTCTCTCCCTCCCTCCTTCTCTCTTTCTCTCTTGCTCTCTCCCATCTTATACATCTAGACACATTCTCAATATCTATATTGAGATTTCACAATTCCAATGTTTTCCAATTTGCTATGGAAGGAAGAGTGAATTGAGTGTCAAATTCACCATACTACTTACCCAATGAATAAATCAATAATAAAATGCTTTTCCAATGTAAAATTTGTGTTGCATACAAATGAGGAATATCTAAATGAAAATAGAGAGAACATCGTAGGAAATATATTTTGAAACTACACACACAGTGAATAACTTATGATGGCTACAGACCATTCTAACCTTTATCTTCAGAAGGGAGCAATTACTCACAGCCACATGGTGTAAGTGAATTATCATTACTCACTTGTGAAAGCGAACATGTAAATGTCACTGTAGGCACTAATATTCATGTAATATCACCCTACTTTTAATAGAATATTTGTGCTGATACAGTTCGTAAATTTTAAAAGATGTTATTTCCATGCATTAAAGAACCTGTTTTATTACAAGGGAAAAGAAGGGGAAAGGAGAAATAGAAATATAAAAAACATGAAAGAGGACAGTAGGGAAACAGACAAAAAGTAGGGGAGAAACAGATCATAAAACTCTACTGAATGGCTGGTAATGCTACATGTTTTTACATGAATTACCTCATTTAATATTTATTTTTCTACCCTTGAAATCAGTATTTTTATACTCTGTATTAGTCAGTCTTCTCCAGAGAAACCAAAAGAGAACCAAAATAATATATATATGTATGTATGTGTATGTATGTTTGTAGAGAGAAAGAAGCAGAGAGCGAGGGAGACAGAGACATACAGCAATATAGAGACACAGAAAAAGAGAGATTTATTTTCAGGAATTGGCTCATGTGGGGATTGTCAAGACTGAAATCTGAAGGGTAGGCCAGCAAGCTGGAAAATCCAGCAATCTGACGTTGTCTGAAATCTTGAGTCTAAAGGCTGGAAACTCAGGGGAAATTTCTATGTTGCTGTCGGGAGGGAAAAATTGTGCTGCTTCTGAGGATGTTGGCCTTTTCTCTTAAGGCCTTCAACAGATTGGACAAGGCCCACCCACATTATGGAGGGTGATCTGCTTTACTCAGAGTATACTGATTGAAATGATAATCACATTTTAAAAATACCTTCACAGCAGCATCTGAACTGGGATTTGACCAAACATCTAGGCACCATAGGCTAGACAAATTGACACTAAAATGAACCATCACACTCTCACGTTTAGAAATGGGAAAATAAAATCAGAGATGTTAATACCTTCTCCAGGGGCACACAGAAACCGTGGCTTACTGGAAGGGAGCATAGCACAAGCCCTGGGAAAATGTCTACATGTGCATCCCAGCTGCAACAATTACCAACTGTGGGAATCTGGGGAATTAACACTTCTGTGCTTTAGCTCTTCCATCTATAAAGGAGATTATTTGGCATATTTTTTGTGGTTGTTTTAAAGGCTCAATGAGATAACGTGTTTGGATAACATGCAGAGAATATAAACATGCCCCCAGTAAACATTTGCTTCTACTTTACCATCCCTTACAGGTTAGAACCAGAGTCAAATTCAAATTTGGCTAGCTTCAAGCTAAGCTACTAATTAATAAAACTCATATCCCAACGTTAAGGATACAAAACACTAATTTGTTTCACATAGATGTATCACATGCTGTGTGTTTATGCTATTGCTTTAGGGAAAATTGGAGTATATCATCTTATGGGTACCTGAAGCCTTCCATCAGGTTCTGAGAAGAGACGGAGGGCAAAGGGCACAATACGTGATTAAAAAAATCAGAATATCAAGGTCATTACCCTCAGAGGAGCTTACAGCCTAGTCTGGAAGACAGATGCGTTTGCATCACATGAAGTCCAGAACTAAGCAGCTCAAGGGGCACATGGGAGCCCTGCTATTAGGGCACAGGCCACATTCAAGTCGCCCCTCATCAGAACGATTGACACCAACAAAAAGAATAATGGATCCATTATCATTTCTAATGTTTTTGTTGAAGCACAGTCTCTGCAGGGTCATAAGAACCATCTCAGTAAGGTAAGGTAAACACATTGTATACGGCATATAAAAATGTTAGGTCATTATATATGTTCATGATACAATACCAATAACCTGAAGAAATTACAGTGGTTAATGACCAGCTTGCTGTAGCATTCGTGCCCACTTTCTACTCTGGGCTCTTAAATAACAGACATTAACCTGATAGTCATAACCTGTTCTGTGGGGATTATTATTTGGTAAAGCATACTTTTTGCTGCATATATAGTTAGGTACAAAGGTACAGTTCTGCAATAAGCAATCTATTTTCTTCATTCTTTAGTTTACAATAATACATGAAATGGGAATGCCTTTCTGTTCATGTTTTGATCCACTGCATGCGCAAGAGAAGAGGAAAAAAATAAAAGCAGCTAACTTCAAATTTACAAAGCTGCCTTTTAAAAATCCCCTCAAAAGAACCACCAAACTACTCTCTTCTGCATTGCAAACAACTTCCTACACCTCAGAGGTGATCAGCACATTAATTAATAATCATAATTCCCTGCTGTTGATGTACAAAGTGGAATTTAGTTCATTGAATGCTTATGTTCCCTCTGAGCCTAAACTGTAATTTATTGTAAGTAAATAACTGTCTCAGTGCAGTTTTCGGCTCCCACTCTTGCCCACTCCATACATCCGCTGTTCCTCTAGTGAACTTGTATTTTGAGAGATCATTCAAGTACTTCCTCCTCTACAAAGTCTCTTCTGCCAGTTCTCCCTGTACCCAACTAAATGGTAGCGTCAGTTTCTCCCTCAGGTGTGCCCCTTGTGCACTCTATGGTTTGTACAGAGTTTTAACAGTGTATGTATAGCACTCTTTTATTACAAGGCTGACTGCTGGTAGATTGTATGTTTCTTAGGGCCAGGGGCTGTATTTGGTTCATCCTCTATTGCTTAGAGTATACCTGGAATGCACTAAATAATTAATAACATTTGATGAATATATGAGTGAGAGAGAATATCATAGTTCCTCCCAAAAGTGCTTTGAGTGCTTTCAGCTAGTTGTTTTGCCTGGAAAATTTGTCATGATGAATGTGAGTTTTGGAATCGGAACATTAGAGACAGAAGAGACTTCAAGGACCACGTCTCATTTTACAAATAAGAAAGCCTTGGCCCACAATGATTACTTTTATAAAGTGATATAGATTTTAAGTGTCTAAGTGCCAGCGCCGGGACCAGAATTTACATCTCCGCACAATCTCTCAGGTATTCGTGACTCTCTGTTAGGCTGCCTCTCTTGAAAGCAAAGTGAAGTACATTTCCCTTCAGAGATCTTGTATATTGACATATCTATTAATTCACAATGGCCACCTCTCACTTACTCATAATCAGTGAGCTTGTTATTATAGCATTAATTCTTTTCTCAAAGTTTGTTACTTTCTTAAAAACATTCCTGTGACATAGCTTCTTAAAGTGATACAATCAGGTTTTAGGGTTCCTCTTATTATATACAAATATTGAGTAGATGCATGAAATGTCATTTTTCTGGGTAATATGTAAAATATGTGTAAAATATATACATTTTGCCAATGTAGGGCTTTTTAAAAAACAATAGCATGTAGCCTACTGGGCTCACATTATACTGTATACTTAGGGGCCCTCTTTGTTAACTCTGTTGGATTTGCCTCAGTCACAACAATTTCAATGAAGTAAATTTATCTGCACAAGTAGAGATTTTTCCAAGTCTTGAAAATTGAGTCTTTTATGATTTAATGGCTAAGATAATCATCTAAAGGTTTGGCAACTCCACTTAGGACTTTGATTTCTATGTGTGCTGGTGAGACCTGAAAGTAGCACCTCAGTAAGAACAGTTAGAGATCTCAAGATTATAAATAATGGAATGCCAATGGGATGATTCTTCCTTTTAAAGTGTTTAAGACACATTTTAAAATCTGAATTACCAATTTCAAAAGAGAACACTTTAATTTTTTTTCACATTTACGTTTTTACACTTGTTGAGGTTTAAAAGTTTATATCAAGTCAGCTTAAAAATGACAGGGAATGGTTGGCCTGCAAGTGACAAATGAAGATGTGGGTTTGGAGTTGTTAGGATGTCAGTCATTTTGACGGACAAATTTCACTGCTGAAATAAGCTTTAAATTTTCTATGAATTTGACTGCCTGTTGAAGTATTTTATGCAGTCTCCAATTCTCTGTAAAAATGCTGTTTTCAATAAAGAGTCAAAAAATATTGTGTGGTTGGTAATGGTGGTGCCTGCATATCTCAAATTTCCTTCTGGACCACTGTCCACATGTCTTTTCATGGGGATGATTGACCATCCTTTCACTGACTTCAACAGCGTATTTTAATTCTGAACACCAGCATACTAAGAAAGCACTGGCATAAAACTGTGCTGTGTAGCATGAAAGGTAGAAGATGAAAGAAACCATACAGATTATTAAACACAATCCACAACATATCATAAAGAGAAGTGAACCAACAGGGACTTCCCTGGTGGCGCAGTGGTTAAGAATCCACCTGCCAATGCAGAGGACCCAGGTTCAAGCCCTGGTCCAGGAAGCTCCCACATGCCGCAGAGCAACTAAGCCCCCGAGCCACAACTACTGAAGCCCTCGCGCCTAGAGCCCGTGCTGCGCAACAAGAGAAACCACTGCAATGAGAAGCCCATGCACCACATCAAAGAGTAGCCCCCACTCTCTGCAACTGGAGAAAGCCCGCGCGCAGCAATGAAGACCCAACGCAGCCATAAAATAAATGAACAAATACATTAAAAAATTTTAAAAGTAAATTTAAAAAAAGTGAACCAACACATCACTACTCAGTGCCATAATGGAATCAAAATCCAGGTTTCCTAATTCTCTCCTCCATGATCTTTACATACATCGTCTTTTTTCACATCCATGTCCTCATATGACAATTCTTTCTTTAAAAATTCTTAGGTGTATCCCCTCTTTAATAATTTAATAGCATCTTTTTTACAGTGAATGAAATATCCGTATCATGTACCCAAATATAGAATTCAGAGAAGTGATTCCATGCCATGTTTTCTGAAAGTTTTTTGTTGAAACACTTAATATCAGTCTTGGAAAGGAAAATAAGAATAGATTTTACTTTTCCAATACTGTTGATGGAATATATTTGTTTGTCCCTGAATAGTGAGGGAGACTGTTGAAATGGCATGACCTTTGGAAGAGCTAGAATGCAGGGTAGTGACCATGAAATGAATTTCTGTCAAAAATATATCTCAATGATCTAAAAATTAATGTGGTTATATAGCAACTAGGAGGTAGCCTGTAAGTGTAAACATGAAGAAGAGAGGTAAAAGAGTCATCATCTACACCATCTATATTGTACTTTGAATTAATGAAAAATAAAAATTCTCAGTACAAATACAGAAATATATCTACACATGTAAAGTTAACCAAAAGTTGTTTTACTGGGGAAAAGGGAAATCCAAATAAAAACTTTGCAAAGATGATAACAAATAGGAACAAGTGTTCAACCTCACTAGCCATCAGGCAGAAGTAAAATGAAATACAATATTTCACTCATCCTACTGCAAAAATTATAAATATCAACAATAATTATGTTGACTACTTTACAGGAAATCAGGCATGAACATTTGGAGAGGGTGAACATATATATAGATAGGGTTTTTGGAGAACAATTTGGCATCATCAATCCAAATTTACAATGTACATGCCCTCTGACTAAGCAATTACTTTCCAGGATCTCTTTTTCCTGGAAAGACTCACACATGTTGATATGAATGTGTACATGTGTACATATTCTCACGTATTCAAAGCTATGTCTTTAAGAATGGTAATTACAGCATTCAATGTTAAAGCAAAACTTTAAAAGCACTCCAAAAGTTTACCTATAAATATATTATTATGCATATACATAGAATACTATAAAGCCATTAAAAGGAATGAGGAGAAAATACATTTGCAAATGTGGAAAGATCAAAAAGACATGTTAAACAAAAACAGCAAATCACATAATATAATCCTATTCAAATAGCTTTGAAAACTGTACTTAAATTATAGACACGGCCATGCCTGTAATTTAAAAATAGTATGTCTATGAATATGTGTATAGAAAAGGTCTTAGAAGTAGACACAACCAAATATTAACAGAAACTGCTTTCTGAGGAAGAAAATAGGAACTGAATAAGGAAAAGAAACATTCATTTTATTATTATGTAAAAATAAATTGCTTTAATTTTTTACAGCATTCATTTATTACTTTTGTAATAGGTATATATGTACACACGCACAACGCATTTAAACTACATCAACCAAGTGCTAACTGATTTTGCCAATTCATACAAGTTATCAGTAATTAGTACATAAATTATTCATGTATAACAAGGAGTGTCAAATTGTCAGAGGGTGCTTAAAACAAGTTTTTAACAAGATTTTTAAATATATATACCTTCTATCAACTTGTTCATATAATTTAGACTCACAGCTTACAAAGGATTTGTGAAGTATAGCAAAGTTTCTATTCAAAATCCTATCATCATCACTGAAATTTCAAACTACTAGAGCCAAGATTAATGGGAATTTACTGAAATGATGTCATTTGTATTTGTGGATATTGGTGAAACATAAGACTTCATCCTAACCTGTTTAAAATATTTAAGGCTATGAAGTTTCCTCTAATATGGCTTTAGCCACATTCTACTTTTTAAAATTATTTGATTCTTTTTTTAAATTTTTTTAATGTCCTAGGTGAAGAAGTGGTCAAACTCCTTATAGCTGACCCTTAATTATTAACCAAAAAGACTAAAAACATTTAACCTAACAAGATATAAGAAGAACAACAATATAAATCAACTAATATTGGAGAAAAGATTTATAATTCTGAAACCAAGATTAGGGATAGGGGATTAAGAGGTACAAACTAGTATGTATAAAATAAATAAGCTACAAGTTTATATTGTACAGCACAGGGAATATAGCTAATATTTTATAATAACTTTATAAATGGAGTATAAGCCCCCAAAATGTGAATCATTATGTTGTACAGCTTAAACTTATGCAATATTGTAAATAAACTATAATTCAACTAAAAAAAAATAGAATTAGTGCTCTAGTCTAGAATTCAAACCTTACTTTTCTATTCTGCAAGAGAAAAATTTTTAATCTGTTTTATTCATAATATAACAAAATTGACTCTTTTGAAAGAAGAAAAACAGACAAACAGTGGAAGAAGTGACAAAGTAACAGATAAAATGAAAATACTGGCAATGAAAGAGACAAAAGATAAGTAGTAATCTTGTGTGAAAATGAGTACAACATTAGGAAAAAATAAATAACTTAATAGCTTTTAATCAGGATTTTAATGTGTTTTCAGGCCTAACGTGCCATCTTCAGTTCACCACAATTATCCCTTCACTCCCTATTGTTTTATACCTGTCCAGTTATTTACTTCATCTTCTTGGCCCCTGAAATAAGTGGAGTGTGCAACCCTGGGCAAAGAATATGAACAGGCAATTTATGGAAAAAGAAATGGAAGACATGAATTCAAGAGAACATATATTATTTCTCACTTAGCAATTTGGCAAAAACAAAATCATTGCCATCAACCAATACTGGCTTGGTTGCAAGGAATACAGAATTCTTCACTTTGTTATGTTTATGTCGTCATTGTGGAGGACATCTGGTGAGTATTTATTAAAAATTTTTAAATGCACATCACCTTTGACCCAGAGATCCCACTTTTAAGTATTTACCCACAGGAAACATCCAGACTCACAATGATATTAATTGAAGCATTCTTGATGATAGTAAAAAAAAATTGAAATAACTTTAATGTCCATCAAGAAGGGACTGGTTGGATAAGTTCTACGAAATAAAATACTGAGTTAAATAGAACTAAACCAATTTGTACTATTGTATGAAATATGTAGTACAAAATATACATGGTACAATCTCACTCTAAAGAAACAAAACTAGACAACTCTACTACAAATACCATGTAAATGGAATACTGCAGAGCAGTCAGCTGGCCAATCATGGGACCTAATCCTGCCGGCCAACTCAACTTGCCAAATATGAACAAACATCTAGACTAGACTAACAAAAGACAGTCTCTGGGTTTTTTTTCTGGCTGAGTCTGTCAGGAAAAGCCACCACTCCTCCAAGTATCTTCTCTTTGCATAAATAAAAGTGCTTATAAACTTCAACCCAGTGTGGACAAATAGCCAATAAACATATGAAAAGGTGATCATGCCACTGGCCATGAAGGAAAAGAAAATTAAAACCACCATGCAGGGAATTCTCTGGTGGTCCAGTGGCTAAGACTTTGCACTTTCACTTCAGGGGGCCTGGGTTCGATCCCTGGTCAGGGAACTAGATCCCACATATCACAGCTAAGAGTTTGCATGCCACCATTAAAAGATCCCATGCGCCGCAACTTTAAAAAAAGAAAGATCCCACACGTGGCAACAAAGATCCCACATGCTGCAACTAAGACCCGGCGCAGCCAAATATATAAATATTAAGAAAAAAAAAAAAACCCACAATGCAATACCATTATGCACAGAGAAGAATGATTAAAATGAAAAAGTAAACATCTGTAAATGTCGGTAAGGATGTTAAATAACCAGAACTCTCATAAACGATGGTAGAAAAAAGTTGATTCAACCTCTTTGGAAAATTGTTTAACTGTGTCTACCAAAGCTGATTGTTTCCATAATCCTCTGATTCAGCAAACACCCAGTCAGAATATGTACTCCTCCAAGAATATGATCTAGAATATCCCTAGACTCTAGAATATCCCTAGACTCTAGAATATCCCTAGTAGCACTATCACAACAGCCCCAAACTGGAAACTGTCCCAAGGTCCATTTGTCAAGGGTGTAGCATAGAAAGAAATCTATTATTAAACTGTAGATTTTATATGTAATACTGTTGATGACCATAAAGAAGCAGAGTTAAAAGGTTAAGTGTTTATCTAATCCTATGGTCTGTTTATGGAAAGATAGTGATGCAGCAGATAGATACACTTTAAGGAAGTCCAGAATCATATTAATAAATGATTAATAATGAAGGACTTTAGGGGGAAAGCATTATAAAAATCATTTCCTCCACCCTTTCATTTCCCATTTCTTTTCGTCTTTGTGCTATTTGTTCTAGATACAAGATAGCAGAGAAATTCTAAGAAGCTTTTTGTCACTTAGTCAACAATATTATGCATCAGTTGTCAGACACAGAGTTTTCCAATGTCTAAAGGAAACACTGTGTGTAAAGTAATCAGAGCAGTTCCTAGGTCACAGCAAATACTCACATTAAACATTAGTTGTTCTCTTTCCTGTGCTAAGATATGGTTGACATAATGATTCTTGAATGGTTAGACTAGATTAGATATTGCTATCTTGTCATCTAATCTAGTTTCATCAGTCACTGAAAGATGCACTGAGCAAACTGCTTGCTTTTGCCTCTGGAGGCTTTGTCTCACTTTGTTTTTTCAAAAAATTAGTCTGCTCCATAGACTTCCAGTAATATACCGGAGATGCATGGGGTTTGTGTGATGTTTGCACTACTAGAGTACACTGGAACACCGAGGGTGAGCAGCAAACAGGTCAGGGAAGTGGCTTTGTATGATCGATGCGTTCGCCTTCAGGACTTGATTCTGAATACAGCAACCCATTTTTTTTTTTAGGATTAACAATCTGCTATTTATTTAGAAAGCAGTGTATTTAACAAATTATTTCTATAAAATGCTCTCAAGCTGGTCCGCCAAGGATGTCCCCTAAAACACATTCCATTGCCCCCCGCCCCCACTACGGGCCTCCTCCTGGGCCAGGGTCTCCCTAGTGGCCTCCCTGCTGCCTGCTTTTCTGCCCCTGCCTGGCCTTGAGCACGACCCCCAGACCATTCT
The DNA here is from genome assembly GCF_030028045.1 of Hippopotamus amphibius kiboko. NCBI lineage: Eukaryota > Metazoa > Chordata > Mammalia > Artiodactyla > Hippopotamidae > Hippopotamus > Hippopotamus amphibius. The sequence goes on from NC_080196.1 coordinate 100,704,543, forward strand.
TCCCACAACATGGATCACGGCACCTTGTGCTCAAAGATCACTAACGGCTGTCCCAGCAGCCAGGTTTGGATGGGTGCTGCGTCCCTGTGATACCCACGAGCCCTCACAGCCCAGCCTCAGTCGGAGCCAGGGGAATGGATATTCTGACCCGTCCCAACCACCGACCAGCTGTGGGCTCGTCCATTACGTCACTAGCCCTCCCTGCACGTCGGTTTCCTCGTCTACAGAAGGAGGGAATCTTGATTGTGTAACCTACGTGGTCCTTCTCTGTTGTGAGCCCATCTCAGTATTGATTAAAGAGCTGGGAAACTCTGTTCGCCGTGCCAGCTCTCAGATCAGCAATGTGTTTCATCCTCACTTCAACACAGCTTAAGATCTTTCGAAGGATTTAACTTCCGTTTTGAACAGGAGTATGGATGTTTATCGAAATCCGAAAGCCGCTGGGACCTGGCTCGCTCACACCCGGGCACCACCTGCCGCGACTGACTGAAGGGAGGGGCTTTGGCCAACAAGGCCGGTTTCAATCAAATGTAAAGCGACCCATTTTATCTTACACTGAATAATGATAATAATCATCTGTATTTTACGATAAGAAATGATACTGTGTTAATTACTGTTAATCATTTTAGAAGTCTATAAATGTTTCAATAAAAATTGCTAGGCTAATCAAAATATTTCCTGTTTCATTAAAACTATGAACTCTCCCTCATGGCTGCAAAATGAGCAATAAGGTTTGATAGCACAGCACATTCAAGGCTGCCTATTGGATAAGGGTGATTTTTCTCAAAAAGTGTTATAGGAATGCATTAAATATGTGATGCTTAATAAAAGCAAAATAACATCCCTTTCCACTAAGCTGCCTCAAATACCAATTACATAAGAAAGATTTGCTAAGCTAATGAATTTCTAAGTAACCATAAATGCTTCTTTAATTCTTGATGTGTTCTTCTTTGCTCTTCAGAGTGAATGTGGGACGTTATTTCCAATATTTGGTGGCTTCACTTTTTCACAGCAAAGATTTACTCAACAAGCCTTTTTATTCTTCCTTGGGTTTCATAGTGATGCTTCTAACAATGAGTTATCTGGGATGATTGCCTCAGACATGAAAGCATGCACATAAAACCAGGACTTCTTGTATCTCTCCTATTAATTATGTGATCTCTGGGCTGGTGTATTGTAATCATATCCAAGGACATAACAGTGTTTGGAAAAATACAGCTCCTAGTCTTTTGTTGACTGCAAATATCATCTAGCTTGTCCCCTAATGACTCACTTTTCCTTGAGTAATCCCCTCCTTCAATGATTCTAGAATTGCCTATATGACATTTTTTGGCCAACAGTACATTATCAAATGCAATGCAAACAGAAGCTGGATAAGTGCTTGTGCGTTAGGTCTTACCTTTGGGGGGATTCGGCTGCCATGTGGAGAGAACTTATGGAGGAGGACTAAGATACCTTGGCTGCCAGTCCCATACAAATGTCAGACACATGCCTCAAGCCATTAAGAACAAGACAGCCCCAGCCTACCTGTGGAATGCATATGTGAGTTCAGCCAACACAATGTTGGGCAGAAATGAAACCATGCCAGCTGAGCTTTGCCCAAATTGCTGACCTACAGAATTGGGAGCAAATAAACGACTGTTGTTTTAAACCATTAAAAATTACTTGACTTCCACTATGTCTTTCCATATTCCTGTGAGCCAGAATAGGGACATGGGGCTGATGAGCAAGGCTCAGTTCTGTGGAAGGAGACAAGGCTTAGAGGAAACTTTCAGGATAGATCAAATAGTGGGTGACGGGCATCTCACTTGGGGCATCTCACCAGTAGACTAACGTAACCACTGAACACTTTGTCAATATGTCAACGACCTGAAATTAAATTTAACTCATTGGGGGTGATGCCACATTGCTTTAATTATTTCTACCAGCTGAATCGATTCTCAAAATAGAAATCAGGCCTGGAATGATAGTTATCTTTCTTGAATCCTTCGTTTATAAGGTACTTGTACAAATACATGTACTTGTAAATGCCTGACTAAAAAAGTTACTGGAGGACATGTAATTCTTTGTATTCCCCCACCACACCAGCATATAGTTGATCAATTACTTAACATGGCTCTATATTCTTTCTTCATTAATCCATATATTTAGCAAGTATTTACTGAGGGTCTTTGACATGCCCAAGACTGAGCTAGGTATTGAGAGATAAGATAAGCAAGGTCCTCATGCAGCTTCCATTCTGCAGGAGAGAAACAGACAGTAACCCCAGAGAACATTTTAAAAAATGAGACAATTAAAAATTGTGATAATTGTTCCAAAGGAATGAAACAAAGTGATTTTAAGAGAGAAAGTGCTTAGACATAGAGAAGGCTCCTTTAGATAGGGTGGTATCAACAAAGGACCATCTAGAGTGACAGAATGTTTAAGACCTAAAGAATGAGGAGTCATGCAGTTATCACAGAGCACTATAGGTAGAAAAGTTTCTGCAATACTGACTACATATCAATTGTGGCCTCACTTTTTTTTTTTTTTTTTTTGGTCTGCTCACTTTTATGTTTTTAAGGATCATTGTGGTAAAATATACATAACAAGAAACATACCATTTAGGCCATTTTTAAGTGTACATTTCACTGGCATTAAGTACACTGTGCAACCATCACCACCACCCATCTCCAGGACTCTTTCATCTTCCCAAATAGAAACTCCCTTTGGTTAAACATGAACCCCCCTCCACCCCCACTCCAGCCCCTGTACCCCCTCCGTCTACTTTCTGTCTGTAAGGATTTGGCTCCTCTAGGCCCCTCAGACAAGCGGAATCCTACAGCATTTGTCCTTTTGTGACTGGCTTACTTCACTTGGCATAAAGTCCCTGAAGCCCATCCATGTTGTAGCTCATGACAAGCCTTTTTAAGGCTGACTCCTATTCCACTGTGTGGATGCCCCACATTTTCTTTACCCATCATCCATCGGTGGACGTTGGGTTGCTCCCCCTTTTTGGCTCCTGTGAATAATGCGCATGTGAACACGGGTGTTCAAACATCTGTTTGAGTCTCTGCCTTTAACTCTTGTGGGGATACACCCACAAACAGAATTGCTGGGTCATATGAAAATTCTATGTTTAATTTTTTGAAGAATTGCCGTACCTTTTTCCATGTGACCTGTACCAGGGATACATTTTGAAGGTGGAGCTGACACGGCGTGATGGTGAATTGGATTCAGGGTGGGAAGGAAAGGAAATATCAAAGATGACTCAGAGCTTTTTTTTTTTTTTTTCTTGGCTGGGCTGTACGGCTTGTAGGATCCTAGTTCCACAACCAGGGATCAAACCCAGACCCCAACAGTGAATTCACTGAGTCCCAACCACTGGACTGCCAGGGAATTTCCAGCCTCAGAGCTTCTGATGCTCAGTGATGCCCTATCATGAGACAGGAAGAGTGCCCCTCCTTGGTCTGTAGTGATGGGGACCTACAGTCCTGTTTGGCCACCATAACGTTGATGTGCCTTCAGTGGGGATGGCCGTGTGTGGTCCGGTTTCCTGGTCCACCGCAGATATGACTGAGGGGCCAGCAGCATACATACGATATTTAATGTTCTGGTACAAGGCAGGAACGCCTAGGCGGTGAGTGTGGGTATAGAAGTGAGCCCAGGACCATGCCTGGAGCCTCCAACATTTGTGCTACAGGAAGAGGGAGAGCAAAGGCAGCTGGGCAGGTCTTGTGGCCTCACTTTTATACACTGTCAGCCAACAGTGAACGTGGCAGGGGAACATGATACTCTAGTGCTATAATCAACAAACTAGGCATTTGCTGAAATATATTTGGTATAAGTAGATCTAATTAGCTGGCTGGGTTCCTTTTCTTTCACTTTTCAACCAGTTGTAATGAAGTTTTATGAAAATGCAATCTATCTTTACATTGCTATTTACTTCTACTCAGCTGTTCATTTAAAAATAATATGATAAAGCCACTCAATCTCTCAACCAACTTGCCTCCGTGGATCCTTTTAATGAGTTTCAGCTGATAATATATATAGATGTCTATTACACTGGACCCATTATCAAGTTAAAAAAATGAAGTAAATTATGAGATGCCTATTCCAGAATGAGAACTAACATGGGTTTATTTTGAAGATAAAAACAAGAGTCTAGAGCTCTTGACTTCTAACATTCAGTTTCTTAACCTGAACCTTTTCCTCATGTTCTTCTTAAAAGTGTTAGTTTCACCCTAGGGAAAAATGTTATATTTATATTTTGGACATGAGAGAATTCTTATATAAATTTTTGGCTGAACTAGGTCCATAGAAAAGAAATATCCCAAGTGTAAAAATAGAAGGTGGTGGTAGAAGCAAGCCGTGTACAGTAATAGCTATTTCACACTTTCAGAAAGTTGATTCCAGCATGGTTTGCAATTACAGGAACAGAGAGACATAAGCTAATTAGTTATTGAGTCCCCATGTTCTTCTTTAAGGAAAGCCATTGATCTTTGCCCTCAGAAAGTTATTTTTATACAGTCACATATGCAAGCTAGTGGGTGATAGACCACCCGTGGGGTCCTCTTTCAGTTTTGGTCTTTGAAATGAAAATAATCCTACTTTTATTTACAGGGAGTTTCAAGTCTTCCAAATAGTCTGGAATATGGCTATAGTCACCAAGTGAACCATATTTAATTGCCTAAGGCTAATTACTTGTGTAGCACTCAAATGTATTTAATGTTACCGTTTCAAAGCCATGTGGGAGGTCTTTTAACTGTGCCCCTTTAAATCTTTATAGCAATAGTCATGTGGCTAGTTATGTGTAGTATTGCCTTTAAAATGCTGAAGAGAGAGAAAAATTAGATAAGAAGGTTTAAGAAGAAAGACATCCAGCCACTATAAGTTTAATAAGAGATTACATTTGCTTTAAAATTGAAGGTACTTTTGTTCTAATATAGTTAATTGGGGACCTTAGGTGTTTCTAGTCTAAGGGTGCATTCATTATCTTAAAAATATGATAGGTTAATGTATTTATGCATTCTGCAATCTGCAATTAAATAAAATAAAATTTGCTTATATAGAATGTGTTACTGCATTAGATTTTTAGTCCTTGATTCTACTACAGTATTAGAACTTCTGACTAATATTAGAGATGTGATATTTGTTCATTAGGGTGTCCTTGGGAGCAGACTACTACACCTGGTGATCTGACTACTACACCTAGGATTGTCTGTGGGTCTGGTTCCTTACCCTGGTATCTAGCAGTAAGAGAAGCCTAGAGAGAAATGACCCCTAAGCCTCAAGGGGCCAAAGACCACTTTCCCTGGTCTCTTACTTTTGCTATGAGTATAATTCTAATATCTTAAAGTCTAGATTAAGAAATCTTACATTTATGTTTGGTGACAAGGCCCACGAGAGACGATGGTCACACACACAGAACATTTCCATTGGTGAGCATGGGATTACTCAGGATTCCTTGCCAAATGGTGCTACTTCAGTAAGGCTTTCCTGGAATCCAACACGGAATTGTTCTGGACTCTCCTCTCTCCTATGAACAGGGTAACCCACATTATAATATGTGATCCCTCTAAGTTCCAATCTTTGGCTCGTCTTTCAATAGTTCTCTACCAGGATACAAAATCAGACCTATTCCGCCATTCCCATAACTGTAACTCTTGTTCAGAAATGTTTTCAACTTGTAATTTCCAGTAACCAATGGAAAGTCTCCCCTTTATGTCCACATTTGAGTAGAATCCCTCTCCACGGGTTTCAGAACTTATCATTCCACTCTTGTTTCTAAGTCTGGCCCCAAAGGAACCATAAGAAATTGCATTATAATCCAACTGCTCTCCTCCCAAACTCTTCTTTCCTCAGCTTCAAAATCCACTAGGATGTGAGCAAGTTATCCTATTTTGATGGTAACATAAACATTTCTAGTTTCTCTTTTTTAGATATATCAGATCTGACTCTACCTCCTCTGGGGTCCTAGGTCTTAGGATGTTACCCCATCCCTTCAGCTGGGCTTTGCAAACTTTAAACCATTCGCGTTAGAGTAGGATGAGCCCCACTCTCCCAGTCTTGAATATCTCCTGACTCTGCTTTCACTTTCCTACAGTTACTGTATTGATTTCAGTAATCACTTTCTTCATGAATCCTGTCTATCCCTGAATTCCCAGAGATCTCATCTCAAAACCCAAGCTTTGATTTTCTGTTCACAAGCAAATAACCTCACTCATTGGTCAAGAAAGTTTTCATAATTCCATCTTGCTCTAGGAACCGGGTTTGCTCGGCAGCGAGGAATCACAAACTTTGGTTCTGTTAAAGTCTACTTTGGACTGTGAATTGCAATAAATAATTTGGTGATAAATAAATCAAGAAAATCCCCTTTATAACAAAAGCCCCCGGTGGTTGACATTCTGGATCCCCAAATTTGGATTCCCATGATAAAAGCTGAAAAACACCCCCACTTCTCATCCCTGGCTAAAAGTCAGGAAAACAGAAAAGATAATCCGGGGTAGTGAAGTTATGCCACTCAGAAAGTCTAAATATATGCACCATGGAAGTTTGCTGGTTTTGGTGTAAACCCTCTCTGGCTTTTAAACAAATTTCCATCCCTTCCAAAATTAGATTCTTCCTCGCTCCATGTGAGATGTTCCCCAGCAGACCTGCAGCTGCTCTTGCAGAGTCTATCCTGGCACAGGAAATGAATTCCCATCCTGCCAATGTGTTTCTGCCTATCCCTTTTCCAGCACAGGAGCCATGTGCCCTCCATGTGGAACACTGTCTATGAAATTTACAGCTGTTCCCACAGTTTGAGGTTCCCAAGAGACTCTGTTTCCCAAATTCCAGTCTTCTGTGCATGTATTTGCCTTCCTCTGCCAAATTACCATGGTCATTAGAATTCCTGACTCTCCTATCAATGAACCCTGCTACAAATTCTCATGGAGGCTGTGCAGAGGGCACATAGGTTTATTGACCTTGTTTATTGCCACTTAGATTTTTGACAACTAGAAACGATATGTTTGGCAAGTTGAATGTGACAGTGAGTGAACCACAAGAAATTCTTGACCCATCATGTTTAAAGCCTAGATAAGAAATAAGCCCAGTAGTCACTTTGACCCTCCCCCCTAGATCTCACTGGTGTTCCTAGCCTTCTGGATCACATTACTCTGATAATGAGAAAGAGACATGAATACACTACTGTAAACAGAGTCACAGTATTTTTGTGACTTCCTCAAGCATCGTGTATATGCCCTTCAGCTACCAACCTGGAATGTCATCCCATTCCCGACATGAGCCTTGGCTATTGAAACCCCTAACTTGTTTGCTTCGTCATATTTATCATTCGTCCCGCTACTGCCAAAACCTTGTGTGTTTATTAACATGTTTAATGGTATCTCTGTGCATATACTCCGTTGCCCACACTAGAAACATCGAAATCTCAATTTCTCTCATTCAATGGTTTTTGCATTGATCACTTACTTTCTGATCACTATGTTAGATGTGGAGATATGCAGATGAAAGAGAACCAAACATCTGCCTTCCAGAGCTACACAGTCAATTATTATAACAAACTGAGACAAGGTACTATGGAAGCACAAAGGGAAAATTGCTTAACTCTGCCAAGAAAGACAAGAAAGACTTCCCAGGAGAGATGGCACTTGAAGTCACTCCTGAATGAGGATTTCAACCTGCAGATAAAGGGATACCCACCATTATTGACAGAGGCAAGCATATGGCAAGTGCAGAGAAGCATAAAACAGCATGAAATGTTGGGGGAACTGAAAGTACATCAGCTTGATTTTCCAATAAGTCATAGTGGTGGAAATGTGGTCGATGAGGTGGAAAAGGGAGGTGTCAAAGAGCAGCCTTGGGTACCACGGTAGAGAATTTGAATTTGATCTTATAGTGATTTAATCCTTTAAATGAAATATATTAACAGTAAAATGATTGAAAAGATGTGCTTTATAAAAGTAATTCTGGTGATTTTAGTATGGAAGGTAGAAGTAAGGTAGTAGAGACCTGAGGCAGGGCAGTGGAAACGGGAAGCCATTCTGAATTGCAGGAAGGACATTATTAAGAGGATTTTCATAGTTCACGTGCGATTAATTCTCCCCTAGATACTTCACCCCGAGTACTATAGAACAGAACAGTCACCCTACCATTGAGCAAAGACTCCCAATACTAATTGATCTGATGACTCATATTGCTCTAAACCTCCATCGTCGGACTTCCCAACCACAAGTCTACCAACCTTCCTTACTCTGTGACTTCAACTGTGATTCCTCTTCCATACTAATGAAAGAACCGCCCTGAACTTCTCAAAAGAGAAAAATCCCACAATCTGTGCTCTAGGTCCTACCATCTCTCACCAGTCCATGAACTCCTCTTCTATAGGTATGTCTCTCACAAGTGCATCCTCAGTTTTTTCCCATCTAGTGGATCATTGTTTTCAGCTTACAAACATGCTGTAAAATTTACTTTCTTTAAAAAAGTTCTGTAATATTCCCTGAATTCCCCCCCACCCCCCGGTATGCCAATGCTCTACTTTTCTTCCCCCAAAGTGTTCTTTGTTGTTGCTAATTCATCTCACGTGTACTTCTTAAAATTATGTAATCAGTCAATATCTAAGAAAAGATCTTTTACCATCACTCCTCATCTCTTCAACCCTTGGATCTCACCCCTCCTAGTTGCTTAAGTGTATCACATACTCTAAAGTCTCCATGTTTTTGTTTGTGTTGTTATGGCGGCATAGAACATCTTTTCCAACTTCCTCTTCCCATGAAAATGTCATTAATCACTCAAAGTGTACTTTAGAAACCAACTGTTCCATACAGTCTTTCTCAGTCTCTTCAGTCAAAATAATAATTTTTCTTTTCACTTCCTGCCTTTGCTTGTATTATTATGCCCTTATCTATTCTGCCTGAAATTACAGTTTATAATTCAAGGCTCAAGGTCATATTTCATAATTTATAATTCAAGGTCATATATCTGACTCCCAAAATAAATTATAAGCTTTGCAAAAAGAGGACACTTCACTTTCCCCACAGGAGAACCTAGCACTATGCCCAGCTTATAACAAATGCTTGTTTACTTAAGCAGTTGGTTAATTAATTGAGTGCATCCATAGAAGGGTAAAAAAAAATAAACTACTTAAAAATTGTTTTTGCTCAGACTCTTGGATTTAATAACATTAGATTTTCTATAACAAAATTGTTTTCTTCAAAACAGCCCTAGATATTCAATACTGTCAAAACACTTGATCAAAATTTGTCAAGCCCTTATTATTCAGGGTACTATTGGCTAATACTGAGCATAAAAACAGAGGCTGGCTATGAAATTTTCTTCTATAGGGAAAAAGAGAGAGAAAGACAGATTAACTTCGAAATAATCAACTAATTTCCTGTCTCCAAGTTGTATGTTTGTAGTTTTAAATCCAGCAAGACACGAATGTAATAATTAATTTAGTCAATTCAGGACTGGTACATTTAAACATAATAGTTATTTATCAAGATTGATTTTGCTTTATACCTTTAAATGGTGCATAAGTTAGTTTTGAATGCCTAACAAACCACCCCAAAGCCTACTGGCTTTAAATAGTCAATATTTATTTATCTTATAATTCTGTGAGTTGGCAATTTGAGCTGGGCTCATCTGGGTGGTTCTGGATTAGCCTGGGCTTACTTATGTGCCTACAACTAAAAGCCAGGTCAACTGAAGGCTGATTGGTCTAGGATCACCTCAACTGGGAAGACCCCTTTATGATCCTGTGAAGATGCCAGCAAGCTAGCCTAGGTTTATTCACAGGGAAACTGGGTAAGGATTGAAGAGAGAAACTGAATTTTGCAAATTCAGTTTCCTGAAGCCTAGGGGCAGAGCTGACACAACACCTCTGCTTCATTCTATTGATCAAAGTCACAGAACCAATTCAGGGTCAAGCAGAGTAGGAGTAGACTCTACCTCTAACATGAGGTATGGCAAATGTGTGAAAAGAGGAAGGCGTAAAGGCTTATGGTCATTTTTATTCAATCTACCACAGATAGTCAAACCTCCATGAATATATATTGAACATTTAATATGAGATTGTCCATAACTTCAAGAAACTATAGCCTAGTGTGAGAGAGAGACAATTACCAGGTAATAATGAGATAAGTGGTATACGCAGTATCTTTGCTTAGAACACTCTTTCTCCTTCTATTCTCATAAGACTCCTTTAAGTTCTCAAATAAACATCCCTTCCTCTGAAAATCTATGACAGGGCACAATCTTGTCCTAGCAGTCCAAGTTGGCTATGTGACTATTTCCCATGTGACAAACTTCTTTCATCACTGTCCATATTGAATTGTCACTTAGAGGGCATAGCGTGTTGAAAGATAGGTCATTCTATTGTCAGGAATTAATTTTTTAAATGACAGAAAGAACATGAAAGAATAAAGTCTTCTGCATTCTTTATGTCATACTTTACATCATGAAAATTTTGCATCTGTGCCATTTGTTATATCTCTGTTAGGGAACAGATGGAAGGCATAGAGGTTTAAAACAGCAGAGGCTGTTACTTAATCAGATTTGTACATTAGAAAAATCACTTGTCCTGGATTGTATGCAGAGATCCATTTAAGAGCAAATAATATAATCTCAGTGAGAAAGTTGTGGGGATGTTTGAAGACAGAAAGAAATTGCAAATTTTGAGAGCTGTGTATGATGCTTAATCCATACAATGCGATCCGTTGACTGGAGGTTGGGACTGACTAAGTAAAAACCAGCAATGACGACTTCCTGGTTTCTAGCTCAGGACACTGGGCCCCTCAATGAGTGGAAATTTTAAAAGATGTGTAACTTGGGAGGATATAATGAACTCTTTCATAAAACGTTGACTTTCAGATTTGGGTACGGGAAATGAGCTCATGAATTTATGGACACATGTGGCTGAGAATTGCCATCACCACAACCCTTTACTGGTGATGAGCAGAGGTCCTCAACCATCTTTAGAGAATGTGATGAAAACTATGGACTCTATCACCAAAAATAAGTATCATGAAGCACCTAACTTAATAGGTTCACTAGCACCCTATACTCTGGTGAATTTTGAATCCTGTGTCAAAATTCCCTGATCAGGAACAGACATGTTAATGTTAATCCAAGTTGGATTCCCTCCCAAGAAGAGGATACAAGTGACTGAGGTGTCAGTGAATTAATCATTTAGGTTTAGTAGTTTTATCATCTAATAATATAATTTTAAAACATTAAAATTATCTCATCCTATGCTTAATTTTTTTCATTTACTTCATTTTTGTTAACACCTTGTTTTATAATGAGATTTTGACTCAAAGACTTTTATTTAAATGAGATTTGTCCATGTCATACAGAGTGAAGTAAGTCAGAAATAGGAAAACAAATATCGTATAGTAACACATATATGCGGAATATAGAAAAATGGTATGGATCAACCAGTTTGCAAGGCAGAAATAGAGACACAGATGTAGAGAGCAAACATATGGACACCAAGGGGGGAAAGCAGGGGGAGCGGGGGTGGGGGGTGGGATGAACTGGGAGATTGGGATTGCCATACATACATTACTAATAAGAAAAATAATACCAAAATGTACACTTTAAATATATGCAGTTTATTGTATGTCAATTATATCTCAATAAAAGTTCTTTAAAAATAAATAAATAAATAAAATAAATGAGATTTGTCCAGATATACCTGTGGAAGTGTGCATCTGATTCCATTTTCATGCTTCATTACCACTAGACTCCCCTCCTCCCTGAAGAAAAGCATTGTTGGAAGTCTCCGGAATGTCCGCACGTTGAAGGGTGACACAGGAGAGACGAGGACGCTAGCAAACAGGCTAGTTCATTCTCTTAACTTGAATAGAAACGCTAAGGTTAAAGTCACTAGGATTTAACTGTACAAAAGTTTAACACTTTATTTAACATATTATATCCCTTCAATTAATTATTGTGCAAATAAAATAATTAGTTTTCACATTCATGATTTGGATTCCAACCAGAGCACAGCATTATAATAATTTTAAGTTTGTACACCACGACCAAAACAGCCTTGGAAGAAAAATAAAATTAATGAAATGTAGACCCACTCTGTAGCAAATAATTCTGCTTTCTGTGCAAAGTCAGCAAATACCCAGGTCTGTTCAAGCAGAATTCACATGAAGCAGGTATTAATAATCAGGTCATTACACAGCTAACCTGGACAATAAGAATGTAGTTTCTATAGTGTCAAAGGCGGGGTGGGGGGCAGGGCGAGATCACTTTGGTATCTTCTAAACCAGCTCACAGATGGGAGCTTTAATGATTGAATCAATGTGTTGGAAGAAGAGCATCCAGTTTTTAAATTATTGCTTTATTCAACATATTTACAATGCCTTTCCTTTTCTGTATATAAACTACCATGATGACGTATCACAAATCATATCATGATTTAGTCAGGAACAAAGAATGTTCAAATCCCTCCCTCATGAATTTCTATCTAAGAAAAAATGAAAATACAGTCATTTTTGCTTGCATAGCAATTTCATGTTCCATTGAATGATCTATAAGGGAGTTACTATACGCTTTTTTTTTCTTTTACAAAAGAAATCTCTCATCTATAATTACAGTTATATAGTAAAAGATTTTCTTATTGAATTTTTTTTGACAGAATTGATTTCTTTATTGACTCTAGGAGTGAAAACTAGTAAGTAGAATCTGGCATAAAAGAAATAGCTGGCCATATGCTTATATCATTTGCTATAATCTGAACTCAACTGGAATACTAATTGCTTCTGGCTTCTCATGAAGACATAAGGGCACATTTTACCAACGGAAAAGTCAGTGACTATTCCAAACAGGTGTATAAATCCACTGCAAGAGTCACTTGAATCTTTAACTGAAGAAATTATGCAAAGGAAAACCAAACAAGAGATATGTGCTTGGCACAGTTAGCAACATTCTGGCTTGAAGAGAATTAGCACATAGTACAGGGAAATAGATACAGCACCATTCCCGTCTGCTTTTGTCATATGGTTTAGGAATGAAGGCAGTGAATGTCTGGCTGGGACACTGGCTGGCTAGAAAACAACCCAGGGTTCCAAATAACTCTGTTCATTTCTGGACACAGAGAGACTGCCAAGACTTCTAACAAATATGCATACTTGCTCGTAAGAAAGACTGGTTTGGAGACGGTAGATGTCTTGTTTATCTGTGTGATCACTCTGAGAAAAATAAAGGGTATTACCTGTGCCATATGGAATGTAGAGGGTTACTGTCATGTCCAAAGGATATATTCAACCTGCTGAAAGCAGATTCCTCTCCTGGTTCGAAAAGAGTTTCAGATGCCTGTCTATTTGGCACTATCCACTCTTTCCTGAGATGGGTGATGATAAGCCTATTTGTAATCGTGTGAATTCTTTCCTGCATTTTGACAGGCAAGCTTTGAGTTATTTGAGGTGATGAGGGTAATGATTTACCAGTGACATTTTGCTGTCTGTTAAAGAAAAAAAATGGCGCCATTCTTACATGATGCAGACATGAAAAAGGTGCAGCCTGTGGAAGACTGTGACAGAAGAGGTCCCGTAATAAATCTAAAAGTAGGCCATGATACACTGTGTTTTCACTGGACATTATAAGGATTAGTATTGTCACAACTATGGTATTTCTTTGTCTTTGAACTGTAACAGGCTCTTTAATTCTGAGACAATTCAACCTACAATATCATATGTTTTTCTCATAATGACAGTTATTAGCAAATATTAAAAGGTTTACTTAGTGTTTTAACATGAAACTATTTATAACACATGGGTTTTGGTTCAAAAACCTTTCTCCCAGAAAAAGTAACGCCATTTTGGAGCAGATATGCTCCTGCCTCAACACAAAAAGATTTTTCTTTAAAATTTTTTTTTTAAAAACTATAGTAAAATTTCAGGGGAAGGGCAAATTAGGTGAGAGAAAAATGGAAGGAAGTATGTTTTACAGAACCAAATAACAAAACATGTTTTGTGTTCGTTGGGTTATATTGAGGGACATTCTATATCCACTAATAACCGTTCTTGTTGATTTAAATGGTGACTCTGAAAATGGGCAAGAACATCACTTTGATTCTTATTCAACTGAAAGCATGAATAAATATCAATAAACAGCAATCTCAGGTCGAATCAGAGAATTCACTCACTCTAAAGGGAAGCTCCTTGGCAAGGTTAATTCTGGGGCCAGAGGAGTATTTGAAAAGCAATGCAAATCCATACCCCTCTCAAAAACACACTCTATTTGGAAGGTACTAGTGTACTAAGGTCCAATCATCCTCAATAGCCATGGTCCCTTAAAGTACCAGGGAACATAAAACTAATACAAATAATATTTGCCTCTCAGAAGCTTAGAAACCATTGTGTCTACTTAAACTGCACTATATCACTGAAGAAATGTCTGGGTACAACCCAGAGCAAGACAATTAAAACTTCATTAAAAACTCATGGACTATATTTTTACCTTTATTCTCTTTTTCAATTAGTTCCTTCCATGATCTAGAATCTCAGAATACAACAGGATCACAGAATGAAGTTTCTCATGTCTCCATGTCCATGCACCCTTTTATAATCCAAGCCTTCCAATATTGTCAAAACATTAATATTATGCTTTAAAGGGCACATAATTCCTAAACTTATTTATTAGTGAAGTTATAGTCACATGGCAAAGATGTAGAAAAAACAGAAGTTACCTTTTAAAAACAAATTGATGAAGCCATTAATGAAAGAACCAGGTAGAAGAATATTTTGCAACAGCACAAATACTCTAGGCTATTTTACCTTAACCAGAAAATATCACATGATTAGCAAAGTAAGTACAGATGCTAAGGGTTCATATGTTTTTTGCCCTTTCTGTGTTCATACAAATTCATTTTAAATAGTAAATCTCCTTTTGGCTTCTGTATTATTAGACCTATACCACTTTATTAATATTCCTTCATATTTGGTGTGAACTAGGAGGGAAAAGGAGGAAATGAAGAGGGAAAAAACAGCAAGGGTTGTATCAATGGCCTATCTCCATAGCACTAAAAGCTATGACTTCTTTCAGAGGACTTTAGACCAAACAAAGCAGAGTATAAGAGGCAAGTGGTCTACCCAGATGCCTAGCTGTTCCACTGATAACCTCAAAACTGACTATACACTCTGAGGAAATGGTAAAAAAAAAAAAGAAAAAAGAAAAAAGAAAAGAAAAGAAAGAAAGCAAGCCTAGCTAGCATGTATCCCAGTGTATCCTACTCATGACTTTCTCATTTAATGATTTCCCAGGATGAAAAAGGCATAAATTTGGAGTCATGCAACTCTGTCCTAGAGATCATCCAAATGTTTTAGAACAGAAAAATCACCACATTTGAAAAGTAACTACATTATCATCACTTAAAATAATTTGGAAAACAGTTATTGTACGAAATCACTTAGGTCCCAATATTTTAATATAACTATCTCCATTCAAGAACAAATTTGGCAAACAGTATTACAATTTTATTTGAATGTTGAGCTTGCCAATTAAAAACTGTCCATTTATATCCCCAGATGTTGCACTTCTCAATTCACAGTAAGCCCACATTCTGTTTTCGCTTTGAGGTTTGCTGGTATGAACCTGTAAGGGTTCTTTTGGGAATCCTGCTGGCTCCACATGCCCTGAAGCTTAAGCAAGCCAACTCTTAAGCTCAGTAAATGAGCAGACAGCAACATTTCATTGGCAGAAACAACAGTGAGGTTTCAGACACAGAAAAATGGTCCTGAATCTTCCCTTCACCTAGAGAAAAAATCTGCATTCAGGAAAGGGTCCACAGAGGGTAGTCTATGGCTCAACTTGAACGTCTCTAAATTAAAACAATATGGATCTTCTTTCTCCCCTACCGAATTACTCTAATTTGTAACATCGTCCATCAAATTAGACGAGTAATGCAATATGTAATACTACATGTATTGAGGACATGGAGAAATGAAGACCAGAATCCACAGTCCCATCAAGTGTTTTAGTCAACTTTTAATTTAGTCTTTTGAACCACAGAGCACTTTTCATCATTTTGGGATTTTCAACATTGCCCTCCAACCTCTTTTCAGAATACATCTAGAGTTTTCTTGACTGCTTCTTCTTTTTTTTTTTTTTTTAACTCCAACAAAGTAGTTTCTTTCCCTCTCAAGCAATAAAGTCATTTTTCCTTTTCTATTGAAAAGGTTTTTCTCAGTCTTTATAATCACAATGAGAATACTTCCTCCAGTGCTTACTTTAATTCTATTTCTCCATCTTCTTATCGTGATACAATAGCTGTACTAACCTTTAGAATAAAAACAGTTCAGACAAGGCCCATCTCTTTTGATATGAAACTTTCTTTCAGGTCAATATGATCTAGAGGCCTTGAAAGAAGAAATAAGCAGCATGAAAATCAGGATTTTCATTTGATCAGATGCAAAGCTCCCTGCCCATTCAAGCTTTCAATAATTGGTTTCAAATACTAACTCTCATAAATTATATAAGCAGCCAGTTCTGCAGATTCCCAGAGTTGCTACATTCTCTTGTGGTTGAGTACCTAACTTAGGTATCTTATCCAACCACAGCAGACATAGTGGAGAAAACACTCCAATCAAATAAGAAGAACATTTTAGAGCCACCTTTCACAAATAAGGTTAAGACACTACTGTTTTAATTTTCAATAGGAGTCTTACTTCTCCTTCTCACCACCTAAATATATATACATATACATCATTTTAGACAGTTCTTCAATAGAGCAGTAAGGATTTGATGTCTTTTTCCAGTTGATGGCTTCATAGATTAACTGCCTATCCCAAATGTCTTGTTGAAAAGGTTAATATAACCTCCTCTATCATCATGTCCACACATGGGGTTTTTGTACCTGTCTCACTCCATATCTAAGAAAGGAATCACACTATTTATTTCTGTAATTCAATAACTTCAAATATATAGGCTACTCTTTCTTCCTGCCAGGAGACAATTTGGGGCAATTGCTAAGATTTAGTCACATACACCACATGAAACTAAATGTTACTGTATATCACAGTCAAGGGACAGTAAGAATCTAAAAGTCTATACCATGAGAAGTTACAGAAATAGAGTCTAAAACCAACTATTAAATGACTTGAATGAATCTTGTGTTAGGATATGTGATTTACTGACTGAAAATCATAAAAATGATATTGTAAATCAGGAATACATTAAAAGAATTGTGCTGTTGTAGCATAAGCAGTGTTTATTTAAGTAAGTACATTTAAGATTCATCAGAAGATTTTCATTTTATTTCACTGATTCCCCCTGGAAGTGAGACAGAAATTAATGGTAATAACAGGAAATATATATGCTATATATTTTTTAAAATTTTTAACAAAAATTGTATATATTTAAGGTGTAAAATGTGCTAACTTGAAAAATGAACTTTTCAAAATAATGCATGTTTTTAATTTATGCTGTGGTGAAAGTTTTATAATGAAAAATAGCAAATCCCCTGCCATCCCTCCCTACTACCAATTCCCACTCCCCCAGACCAATAACTTTTAACTCTTTTAGCTGTTTCTTCCATTATTTACCTCCATATTTTTTTTAATGTGCAAATATTGCTATTTTTTAACTTCTCAATTTTAGGTATTATCCATCAACTTACTTTTATCTCTCATACGTTACCATCATCCCACATCCCACACACCCACCTACTTCTATACTCTCAATACATATGTGTGTGTTAATATAATAAATAAAAAGTCATATGATGTATTAGTACTTGATATATAATACATAATTTAATATTTGATGTGTTAACATATGTTAAATAAAGGCTAGTGTTTACATTATCATGTCTAGATAACTACTATAAAAACCATGAGTGATATCTATATCTATTTATATCTGCCTAGCTCTATGTATGTATATATAATCTCATGCATCAGTTTGCTTTTTTTTCCTCCTGTAGTTTTCCTTCCAGAGCCCCTCAAATGCCTGCTTCAGTTTGCACAGTTTGCTCTTTGGTTATGCTGCACTATAGCAGTCCTAGGGTTTCCCTTTACTGATAACCCTGGATGTCCTTTCTTTGCTCTCCTGTGTTGGGTCCCCTTTTCATTATCCTATGTCTTTCACTGTCTTAGGTTATTCCTTATTCTGCTTAAGACTAATCCTGGGAGACTTTTTAAGAAAATAAGTGCTAAAGTTTTGGGTTTTGAGTTTTTGCATGCTTGAAAACATCTTTCAATTATCCTTGATGGATAATTGAACATCACTTTCACTGTGAATACTGTAACAATTGTTCCATTGTTTCTTGCTTCCACTTTCGGTGTTAAGGGATCTTGTTTCATTCAGATCATTTGCATGTGAACTATCTTTCCCCCTTCTAGAAGCTTAAACATCTTCTCTTTATCTCTGAGGTACTAAAACTTCATGATAATGTTGGCTTCTTTCTTTCATTGTGCCAGACTTGTCTTTTGGAGACTTATTTCCTTCAGTTTGGAAAATTTTTCTTGTATTACTTCAATCATAACTTCTTTCACTTTGCTTTTATTGTTCTTTGTTTCTATAATCCAATTAGTAAGACTTTGAACATACTATAATTCTATTTCGGTTCAGTCTCTTCCGTCTTTTTAGATTACTGTTTGAAATAATTCTTTGATTTTCTCATCCAACTGTTCAATTAAATTTTTAATATTAACTGTTCTATTTTTTTAAAATTTCCAAGAGCTCTTTTTGTCATGTAAATGTATCTATTTTTTACCATCTTCATTTTATTGGTTATGTTAGTATGTTTCATTTATCCAACTTAGAATATTCCTTAAAGACCTTTTTTAGATGTTTTTCTTACTCCGTGCATTCTCTGCTTCTTACAGATTCATGATTTTTTTTTAGGTAGAAAGCTTTCCTCAGAAGTCTTGTGATCATTTGTCATTCATTAATTTTTAATCTGGAGTACTAATAAGTTAAGTAGACACTAAAGGAGCTGGGGGAAAGGACTTCACTACAGTGATTGTAAAGCTGTTTTTTCCTCTAACAGGACAGTCAAAGTACAGTATCTGGGGGTTTATCCCCAGGGGCCCGTCAATTCTCTAAGGATAAAAATCTCCATTTCTTTGCCTGATGAGAATATATGTTTAGCTATAAGAACCTTGCAAGCAAGCATACAAAATCCTGTACTATTTGCTAATTCTTAGGTTCCAAATTTCTGCAAAGGAAATCATCTGGTTTCTCATTAATTTCTCCCTCCAAAATCCATAGGATTACTTTCCACTCTGCTAATGAGCTACTACCATTTCCACGTTTTAAAAAAAAAAGAAAAAAGAAAAGATTGAGACCCCTTGTCTGCTGTTATCCTCCCTCTTATTCTATTGGTCCTATTGCACTTGTAACAATTTATCTCTTTGCTGCTATTTAATTAAATAAATGTGTATGATCAATAGACCAGACACATTTATCCAGAAGCATTAGTATGATTTTAATATGTTAAAAAAAATTTAACAGTATTTAAACTTTTAACAGAAATCCCAAGATCTCAGGTTAAAAGGGAGAGAGAAGAAAGAGCATGTATTTTACCTTAGAAAAAAATTTAACTAGTGTGATTTAGGGACTGTTTTTTCTTCTGTGTCCTCAGTGAAAAATTAAAATATAAAGAAAGCCCACTGAGTCAAAAATATCTAATCCTATATCAGATAAAAACAAAACAATCCTGAATCATTATAGCACTTTCCCAAGGAAGATGACATAGTTAATTCACATGACATACAATACAGGGATGATCAAAACAGTGTAGTTATAGCAGGAAAGTTGTGGAACTGATAATTCATAAGATACAATACTACGTAGCCAGTAAAATACAATCTAGGTTAAACTTTTTAAATGATGCTCTTCAGTGATAGCGTTGAGAAAATAAAAATGCAAGCTAAAGCGTGAGAGAAAATATTTGCAAAACATATATATGATAAAAGGCTTGTACACAAAATATAACAGTAACTATTACAATTCAATCAGAAAGTAAGCAGCTGTATTAAAGATGAGAGAAATATTTTGAGGTACTTCACCAAATAAGCACAAGGAGAGATATCCAACATCAATCAGTACTAGAGAAATGCAAATTAAATCCTTAAAAATATACCACTACATACCTACTAAAATGGACAAATTACAAAGGCGGACACCAGCAACAAGGATGTGAAGCAACTAGAACTCATAAACTGCTTGTGGGAATGCAAAACGGTATAGACACTTTGGAAAATAGTTTGACAGCTTCTTATAATGTTAAACATATAATTAATATAGACAATGATCCAGCTCCTATTTACCCCAAATAAATGAAAATACACATCTACAAAAGGACTTGTACTCCAAGTAGAAGCTGCATTCATAATAGCAAAAAACTGGAAGCAGCCTAAATGTCTTACAACTGGTGAATGAAAAACAAACTGTAATCTATACACTGGAATACCACTCATCAATTAAAAAGAATACTACTAATATATGCAACAGCGTGGATTAATATAAAAATCATTATGCAAAATGAGTCAGACACAAAAAGTAACATCTTGTACGATTTCCTTGACATGAAATCTTTTTTAAAAAAGCAAAATTATAATGACAGAAAGCAGGTCAGTGATTGCAAGAGGCTATGGTAGAGAGAAAGAGTGGCTTGCCTAGGAATACAAGAGAATTTAGGGGAGTAATGGAAATGTTTTATACCATGAGTGTGGGGGTGGTTACACGTCTGTTATCTACTTGTCAAAACTCATCAAATTGTGCACTTAAAATTGGTGAACGTTACTGTGTGTAAATTATTCCTCAATAAAAATGATAAAAAATACAATGCAGGTCTTATAATTATGGCCATGGAAAAGCATTCACAATATAGTAATAAAGTAAGTAGATTTATCAATGGACCATTAAGAAATGGATGTCTTTGTCAGGCTGTTTAATAGAAGAATTTCATTTGTGGGTACTAATTTATTAAGGTGTTGGAAGAACTGAAAGGACAACTAGGAAAAGATAAAAACAGATAATAGCAACATTTGAAAGTCACTGACACATCTAAGGCTGGGGGAGATTAAAAAAAAGATGGTGTTATCAGATCTTAGAAGCTGGGCCATCTAGGAGAAGCTAGAATAAAAGCAGGGGTTGCCCTGTGAGAACAGAACAGAGAATGGGGCTCTCTATAGGGACCCAAGACCATTGCCAGGGACGCTGACCCTTTGACAGGGAAGAATGACAAGAAATAGCCTAAGTTTCTCGTTCCTCCCACCTGCCCACCAGAAGCCATTCAGTAAGGGAATCAAGGAGTTTTTAGGCATCAGCACCTGTGATACACAGCAGAGCAGAGCACAGGTAGTTTAGACATGCACAGAAAAGACTCTGCAAAAACACAGTCACAACCACAGTTATCTCTGATAGAGTTAAAGGTAGTTCTTAATTCCTTTCTTTTGCTTTATCTTTTTTTTTAATATGTACTTCTTTCACAATAAAGTTACAAAAATTAAATCAAGTAAGTTTGAAGAATTCTCTATATTTTGTTGGGATCAAAAGGATTGTAACAAAGAGTCCAAGGTTTTCCATAAATTTTATTTTCTCCTCTTTAAAAATACAGGGAAGATGAAGCTTCTGAGTTCAACTTAGACTTGACTCCAGCCAGTGAACGCATTAAGTCTTCAGCCATCCCTACTTAATTATGTTATATGCAATGTTGTTTTAAAATGTTCCAGCAGAGCTTGGCGTGCTGCTGCTTTCCCAACCAGCCAGCTGGAAAGACCACCATTTCAGGACAGAGCCAGAAAAAGCTGCAAGCATGAGCAGCGGAATCACATGGGCAATTCACCCTGTGCCAGACACCTTCCACCATTTAACCAAAGATGCTAGGCAAAGACAATGAATTGGGAGCTAACCAGACCTCCTGAAATATATTTGGGTGATTTTTGCACAGATATAGGAATAATAGCTTCCCAGTTTCACAAGCAATGATCATTGTTCCGAACATAATACACATTAAATGAGGTAATAGCATTATTTTAAAATCTTAGTGTATCGGTCAAAGTTCAACCACAAAAATAGAATCAATAGAAGATACACACACACACACACACACACACACACACACACACACACACAGAGGCGGGAGAGAGAAAACAGAGAGACATTATAAGGGATTGGTCTACATGACTGTAGAGGCTGGCTAAGCATTTCTGAGACCTGGAGGCAGGCAGTCAG
The DNA here is from genome assembly GCF_030028045.1 of Hippopotamus amphibius kiboko. NCBI lineage: Eukaryota > Metazoa > Chordata > Mammalia > Artiodactyla > Hippopotamidae > Hippopotamus > Hippopotamus amphibius. The sequence goes on from NC_080196.1 coordinate 100,726,719, forward strand.
GAGGGGAAGAGGACAAGCTAGAACCCCGCGGCACAGCCCCGAGCTGCTGTCACGGCAGCCAGGAAGGGCAGACCCAGCAAAGGGAGAGCAAGTGTAGACCCAGCTGCTACTGGGAGTCGCTTTTGCCATGAAGGCCCAGTCCCTTTTAAGGGCTTATCTGATTAGGTCTTGCCTACCAAGGAGAATCCCTATAATTTAACGTCAATTCATTAGGGACTTTCATTACATCTGCAACATCCCTTCCCAGAAGCATCTAGATTAGTGTTTGATTGAATAACTGGAAGGTGTGTGTATTCTGCAAAGGGCTGCTGCCCTCTCTTTGTGCCCACAGTATAGCCTGGCTAAAATGACATGTCAAAACACTATCATACTCGAAACCATATATTTAGGAGTACATGGATACCTACATAATATCATTTATCATTGTTTTAAGACTCAAAATATGTTCCTACTACCAGACAGCATCTGTCTTCTTCCTCACTGTTAAGTCCCAGTGGTGCATGGTAGATGCCAAATAAATACTGAATGAATGAATGATTTTTTTCTGCAAGTGCTGCAACATCAAAATGCATACTATGTCCAACAGTTCAAAACTCATTTTATTTTGAAAAAAAAAGTAAAAAATAAACAGTGAAGACATGGAAAGAGATAGTGGCATTAAAAATACATTCTTACAGCCAAGAAGAGCTCGTCAGGCTTTTCCTCCTCATCCCATTCACTTCTTTTTCATCCCCTCAGCCTACCTGCACTTCTAGCAGAGCTAATACAGGATGTGTACTCTGTGCGGGCTATAGAGTGCTAGTTCAAGTTTCACAGTCAAGTCAATCATTAGTAGGCTTCTTTGGCTTTGTCTTCATTCCTTTTCATAACCAGGAAGTCTTTCCTTACCCACATATCACTAGACTTATCCTTACTGTAACTTTGATCAAGCTCCATTGTATTCAGCCATTTACTTCTGTATCTCATCCTCCTTTATTGTTAACTCCTTGTCAACAGGGGCAATTGTGTTCACGTGGTAGCGCAAGAGCCAAGTTCCTGGAACGTACTAGGAGCTCATTGAATAAGTGATACAATGAACAAAGAATGAATTGTGCTCTTGCCTTAAACTCCTGAAGAACCCTAGCTTCTTTAAATTAATAAGTCTCTGAGTAAACCCTTTCTTTCTCACCTCAGTCCCATCAGTAATCCTAAAATAGGGGACAAAAATAAAACTCAGTTGTCCATGGATATGCTGTTGACCAGTCACAGATCTGCTATTTCTTCAAGGATTATGTCTATACCTGTTTTTTTTTTTTAATTTTTAAATTATAAAGTTCTCATCTTGATGAGCTCTGCAGACTCAGTGTGGAAAAGCTCAGTATTGATTAATGGAGGCATTTAAGTCTGAGGGAACATGGTCAAATGAATAAACTCCAGGAAAGATTCAGTGAGTAGCCTCATCTATCAAGCACAATCTCTTGAGAACACAAGCCTGGATTATGAGAGGTTTCATACTTGTCTTCCCTGTCATACACTCAATTTTCTCTCAGGAGAGCAATTGAAAAAAAAAAGAAAGAAAAAAAAAACCTTCAGGAATAGAAAAAACCTATGATCTATTTCAGCCTTCTTAGTGAAAAGCACTAGCTAGCAAGCTTCATTCTTCTAACAAACTAATGCCACTATAAAGCCAGGAAGCTGCCACATTCAGCCTTCAAGTTCACTGCATTTTCCCCTGGAAATGTTTTGAGTCTAACCAGGTGAATATTTTACTAAACTTCCCAAATAGGATCACTTTTTACCAGTTTGTTATGAAAGCTGAAGTTCCCAGTTACTAATTTATAAATCAGCTATATTATGCTAAATGCATTCCTCTGCTTCTTAACTGTTTTGGGGTGTCTCATAGATGCATAAGTAGTGAAAGCTGCTAAGGACAAAGGAGGAACATTTTAAGAAATAGTCATTTTGTTAATTTCATAATTTAAGGATCAAAATGCCCTCTTCTGCGAATGCTGGCAGGGAGAAACTTGCCTTATGCTCACACTTTAAAGCTAAGCTCTGCTAGGCTCCTCTGCCCCCAAATGCAAAGCTGGTCTAGACTTCAGCCTCAGTCCTTGGAGGCGGAACACTGAAAATCAAAGCTAAACCTGACAAGAGAGGGAGGGACTTCTAATGTAGTCTTCTGCTCTTTGCAAAGTTGTGGGAAGACCTCGGTTGGCCCTTTATCCACCCTCTAAAGACAGTGATTGTGAAGGGGCCCAGTGTAGCATGCAAATACCCCCAAAGAGTAGCTATCAATCCATTCACAGTTGACAACAAGGAGCACATTAGCTGGTTCTCTGTGGCTTTGTGATCAGTTACCACAGCCACTCAGACCATGTGTTTTCTTTGTGATCTACATCAATCTCATCTCCTTCATGAAGCCTTCCCAGGCTTCCAGAAATCCAACATTGTGTTATAGGTCATCTTGGATTATTTCTTAATTGTTTTCCCATAGATTGTGCATTCCCCAAAGTTAATTTTAAGCTCCTTGAGAATAGGGTACAGAGCAGCTCATCTTTCTGCATCCAGGCAAGACAGTATCTTCCTAGAGTAGACGCTTCAGTACCTATACTCAGAAGTCACGTGAAAACTGATGATTTGCTTTTACTTAGGATTAAAACCATGCTGCATTCACGAGAAAGATCATTTTATACAAGTGAAGGGATTTCATGGAGAAATAAATGACCAATGAAAATGGGTTTGTGTGGATCTCTTGCTTTACCCCACAAAATGGCAAATGTAGTATCACAAGGTACTGAGACCTCAAAAGACAAAAACAAAACGGTCTTCACAGAATCATTTCCTTTGGCATCTGGGGGAAGAAATAATTTTCAAGGAAGTTTGAGATCTAGCTTCTAGTTGTTCATTTGTTTTGTGACTTTGTACAATTCCTCCCATCCTTTAGACTTTATTCTTTCCACTATTGAAATGAGAAAGGCTGACCTGAATGATTCTACTGTTCTGTACAACTGTAAATCTCCAAGCTAAGGATTCCTAACCTCACTCACAGTTTGGAAATCCGTACATTGTGACACTTGAATGCTAACGAGGGTGTTTTTATGGGACACAGAACTCAGACTTTTAGCCAGAGTTCTTCCCTATTCTTCCTGTTTTGCTGGGCATTGTCGTTCAAGTGTTTGCCCACAGAGGCAATGAGATGCTCTTAACTAGAGTCCTGTGCTCCTTAAGAACTACACTGAAACTATGAAAGCTTTCCTTCTTTTTCAGTGGCCTGATTTGTCTTCTTCCTGTCCTATGTCTGTACAGGAATAATTTGTAATATGTACATTGTGTGCTTTCCAGATAAAGCCTAAACATACCTTTTCCTTAACTTAGAAATGCAAACAAATAATGAGAAAATGCCAGGAAATAGTGACGTTTTTAAAAGGAATGACAAACAATACAAAACAGAGGCATGATTTACTATCCCAAATAGATCTATAATTCTCTGCTTTGAAAAATTTTCCAGAGAGATCCTTATACCCTTGTTCTTTGCCTTTTTTCTAATCTTGGGTAAATCCATCTGACACTAGGTGGTGTTATAAGGTGCCACTATTTGACTGATAAATGCCTGTGTCAAACAGAAAGCTCTTCAACCATCACTTGGAATTGAGAACTTTGGGAGGAAAGCCTTTACTTAGAGATAACCAAGTAAGTCTAGAGAAGGCATGCTGTGCCGTCAATCCCTAAATTTGAAATGAAACAGCAAGAAGCATTTGATTATGCCTGTTCACTTTGAAACCCCTGAAGGGAGATTAGCAACAAAGTAAATACACATCAAAAAAAAAAAAAAAAAAAAAAAACAACCCTTACTATCCAGAATACAATTGTTGTAGGGGACAAGTTCTTAAAGTTTCCTTACAACATAAAGCAGCTTTGAAGCTGCCTTTGGTTGGCAACAGGTAGCTCTTGGCATAAAAACCCAAGCAGGACTTACTGGGCAGCCCGCGACTGGCCTAAAAGAAAGGAGCATCTTCTGTTGGGAAAACAAACGTTTGATAAGTAGAATGGCGACTTCGTACTGTTGACAGCCTCAAGCTTCATCTATTTATAAAAGAGAGGCTATTTTAGAGCAAGTCATACGTGAGCTAGCTGCAGGGAAGCAGGGTAGAGATGGAAAAGGATCATCTCCCTGAACATCTGTCATGATGACACACAAAACCTTACTACAACGTCGAATGCGATCTGTTTGGTACTTCGGACTGTTCAGCCTCAGCTACGTGAACGAGTGTTTGCCGTCACAGCTGTGTTTTTTACCTGTTTTTACAACGCCTGTCACTATAGACCCAGACAACCACGGGAGGCATAACCAACACGATCAAGAGGTCAACAGAGAAGATGCATTTGACCATTTAACTCAGAGAATGAGGCACGCGTTATCATACACTCCCTTGTTCTTTTCCGACAGGAGCCAGGCAGAGAAGGAAACACGCTCCCCATTACAGTGGCTGCCAATTTCCTGTGCCTTTCTCAATTGATGAAGCCCCAGGCCGCCGTCGCTCTGAATCTTGTCAGCAAAGATGGCAGTGGAAGTGCGGCAGCAGCAGCCCTCCCTTTCCAGCCACAGGAGAGGAGGGAAAGCGATCCTCCCACAGAGCCAGCACATTTGGTGATAACTCCCACCCCAGCGTGGCTCCTCCAGGCTTGGCGGCCTGCTGCACAGCAAGGGCCTTTTGTAATTTATTTAGATGAATATTGACCTTATTTTCTTGGCATTGACGTGTGAGAGTATGTTCTTTTGGAGGATTGGGGGAGTGGGGTGGGGATACCCAGCACACCGTCTAGCTCCGCTGTGGAGCAGCTGGCCAACTCACATCTCTCCATCAGAGCATCACCACCTATGCTGGAGATGGTATTTTCAAGCCTTCAATTTATATCAGAATTTTAAAACATGAGGTGATACGAAACAGAATATTTCGGTGTCGTTTACCACCCTTTAGACATAAAAACCAATGATTTTATTTTTCTGAAAGCGTTTGCTAGCCAGGTTTTTCAAAACAACAAATGTCCCTGATTCCAAAATAATTCTCCAGAATCACAAATCCACAGACATTTGCAATGAAACAACACTGCAATTCTTTTCTTAGACAAAGACACTCTTTGTAAGGATGAGTTCTGAATGGGCATCACCTCCACACTTGTAAACAGCCCTCCTTTTGAGGATCATGACAGAGCCTGCCATTGTTTTAGAGTCAGTGTATCACCCATTCTTAATCCACTGAAAAACACTCAATAACATATCTTTTAAAAGGAGTTACTTCCCTTAAGACTTTTTGTTCTTTCATTACATTATGCCACAGCTTATAACCGATAGGTAGTATTGAAATTCAACTCTCCTTCTCACCCTGTATTCTTATACATTCAAAATGATAATCATTTATATTTTTTAATGGCAATTATTTTAGTACATAGCTAGCAAATTGTCAGTGTCTCTATTTTCATAACACTTTTGGACCAGAACATGAAAGAAAGATACATGCATCAAATTTGTAGTCGACACCAAAATGGTTGCAATACTATGATTTTTATTAGTAATAAAGTTGGAAGGGACCACCGAGTTCAGTTCCTACTCAATTCCTTCATTTCCCCCATGAGACAGAAAAAAAAAATTATGTAAACGGGTCAGAATCACAGGATTAGTTTTCTGAATCTGGACAGTATTTTCCATAACACCAGGTAACATGGCAGAGTCAGAACTCAACGTACATGTTACATTAATTCCTAATTGGAAAATTTTCATCTTAGCTCATTGTCTCCCCCTCATCTCCACGTGCTGCTCTCAGACTTCGCTCTGTTTTGCTTTTGTTCACTGGTCTCATCAGGTGGAAAGTGACACTACATACAGGTCCAGCTGCTTGCTCACTGTCTATCTCCCCCACGGGAACAGAAACGCTACGAAGCCATGAGTCATGCCCTCCTATTCTCTGCTAGAGCACCACCCATGAGAAGAATGCCTGGCACATAGTAGGCACTCAGTAAACACTGGAAAAAACTAATTAATCAACTCACAGTTGAGATTTCAGAAGCCCAACCTGCACTTCACTGACACCAGAAATCACACAGCAACCCCTTATGAGGAACGCCATTGCCCAGTGGTCCTCAAAGTCTAGCCTTTTGTCCACATCAACCTAAACTCAAGCTGCAACCAAATTTCTGCCCCTGCCACTCCACTGACACTGTGCACTCACAGCTTTCCCCAAATGAATTCTAATATTCAGTGGCATTTTCTCCTCCTTGTTCTCTTTTGCTCTCTCTCACGGAACTTGTCACGTCAGGACTTTTCTGTACCTTGGCCGCTCTCCTTTCTGCTTTGATTTTCTTGGTACGAGGCCAGTTCTCTTCTCCTTTTGACTTTCACCATCAGATTTACCACCAATTCTCACTGCTTCACTCTACCCTCTGTGTACATAACCCTTGATCTCAGTTTCCAGGCTTGTATGCTGTAAGATCTAGAGCCTTTTCTCTGAAGTTCTGAAAGCTATTTCTTCTCACATATACTGCTGTCACCTCAAACTCACCATGTTTAAAACTACCTATCACTGACATTTATTTTTTGGAAATACATCTTTTCCTCCCAACCATATTAAAGGAAGAGTGCATTACACCTTTCTGGATCCCTACATCAACTAGCAACCCCAGTGCCTTGGGCTTTCTAAGTGATTAATAAATATCTGTGTTGACAAATACCAAGCATGGTGATTGTCATGGTAGAATTGTGTCCCCCCCAAAAAAGAAATTCTGAGGTCCTAAACTCCAGGACCTTAAAATGTGACCTTACTGGAAAACAGAGTTGTTGCCAATGTAATTAGTTAAGATGAGGTCCTACAGAAGTAGGGTGGACCCTTAATCCAATATGCCTGGTGTCCTTACAAGAAAAGGAGAAAGATACACAGGGTGAAGAACACCAGTGACAGTAGAAGCGGAGATAGGAGTGATGCATCTACAAGCCAACGAATGCCAAGGACTGGAAGAAAATACGAGAAGCTAGATGAGATAAGGAAGAATCCTCCTCTTCATGTTTCAGAGGCAGCATGGCCCTTGATTTTGGATTTCCAGCCCTCAGGAATATGAGATAATAAAATTCTGTTGTTTTAAGCCACCTAGTTCGTGGTATTGTGTACGACAGCCCTAGGAAATGAATGCACGGAAAGGAAACTTTGGGATGAGACAACTCTGAAGACCATCTCAACTCTACCATTTAATTGTGTGAGCTTGGGAAACTTCCTATCTTCTCTCGTGTCTCAGTTTTCTTATCCTGAAAATGAGGATAATACCTGTTTCACAGGATTTTTGTAAAAGTTACATTTGCAGTGTATATTACAAATTTTACACAAAGCCTAGCACACAGTATAGGTTCAAATTAATATTCTATCTGCCCTTTGCATTATTAAATGAGCCTCTAATTTACAGTGTATTCATTCAGCAAATATTTATTGAATATCTTCTTGAGTTGGGCACTACTCTAAGCATTTGGGACACAGAAGTAAACAAAACAGAAAGACACTTCCTCACAGAGCTTATCTATAGAAAATAAGGCATTTTTTTCTTCTCTTAATGAATGGATGGAAGAACTAAAACTCTCATTGCAAATTGTCCTCAACTTTGCTTCAAGGAATTATTATGATAAGAAAGAAATGAGTGGATTTGCTTATTAAATCACGGTAGATTCTTTCCGAGATATCAGAATACTAGGAGCCATCTTACATAACAGTTTGCTTGCTGTGGTATAAAGCAATACAAACTAATATTATCTTTCCATTTAAAATGTGAAGGGAAGAAAAACAATTTTTATTAATTGTCTTAACTACAACTGCACATTTTAATGAGATGCTACAAAAAACCAATCAAATTTAGCATATACAAAAAATATTAAAAGGTTAAAATGTCATATGTAAAAATACCTTCAAGTAAATCTTCACCATTGAAAAGGAAGAAATATTACCCTCAATGAGTTTTTCAACTGTAAAAAGAAAATCTCTCATGTGGTTATAACCATTTTTATCATTTTCTAAAATTTACTTAACGGCACTAGGGTAACAGGGAAGATTTTAAGTATGTGCTGTTGAAGATGTAAAGCGTTATAAGTAACAAAAGAACAAAAAAGTTCTTAAGCTTTAAAATATTAATAAAGAATGGAGACATAAACTTTTTTATCTCAAAGATGAGGAATTACTTTATAGATATTTGAGATAACATCTTTATCCACAGGAAGGATGACAGAGAATGTAAAAATATGATTTGAGTGTCTTAGGAGGAATCCCCGGGGTAGATTCCCTCTCTCATCCCACATCTCTCCAGCTCCATGCCTCTAGGGTTTCCCTGCTTCACATGTGGCTACTGCGTACTTGAAATATGACTCGTCCAGACTGTGATGTGCTACAAGGGTAAAATGTACACCAAATTTTGAAGACCTGGTATGAAAAAAGGAATGTACAACATATCAATTATATTTCATATTGATTATAATTTGAAATAATATTTTGGTTATATTGAGTTAAATAAAATATTTTGTAAAAATTAAATTGACCTGTGTGTTTTTATCTTTTTAATGTGTCTATTAGGAAATGTAAACCTCTGCATGTGGTTTGTACCTGCAGCTCATGTTATGTTTCTGTTGGACAACAGTGCTCATGTTACGGAGTGACAGCTGTCGGGAGTAGCAAGGACTTGTAGTAAAGATCAGAAATCAAGTGGTTACTTAATCTCTACCACTAGCTGACTGATCTGTTCTTTCCTGTGTATCATCTTTATTCAAACCATAAACCAGCTATGGACCAACTTCCTCCACACAGTGGGAAGCATAGCAGCACATTTCCATTTTGACATTTTGTTAAACCTGCCATCACTGAGTAACTAACATGTCCTCACGTTCAGAAATCCAGGAAAGATCTTTGATTGGCCTGGATTAAGTCAGGTGCCAGCATAAGACCAATCAACTGCAGCCCAGTGGGTGGAATCTGTAGCGAAGTGCAGCTCTTGTGCAGACTACAGGTTTGGAATGAGGGAGAAGTTCCCATAAGAGGGACAATGATTCTCCTAGAAGAAGTAAAGGTAAAAGGCAAGCAATTTAACAGAGAGCCATTATAGTACGAATGTGTTGATAATGCTGCAGAGAAATCCTTTCCTTGTGTTTCTATTTGTGAAAGGTAATATTGCTGCTTTGACCCAATATCACTTCCTTTGCAAAACAAAGCTGTTCTATTTGGAATATTATCCTATTCCAAGTTGTTCTAATGAGGGCGTTAGTCAAAATTGACACCTCCATCCCTACCCACTGGACAATGGGAAAGTGCAGCCACATTACCCTAGGAACAACTATTGCTCCAAAGATGAGCACATCACTAAGGAAGCCCAATCACATGTCTTCTAGAATTTAATTACAAAAATGGAAGGTAAAAGTTGTCTGTTTTCCATTGTGATTGATAAAGATAAAGGGTATGAATCTGAGACTATTACAAGATATCTTCACTGAGTACACAAAGGAGGACCATCTTCAATCAGACAGAACAAAGACAACACAGAGAAGAAAGTGAAGCTGACAGGGAGAGAAAAAGAAAGAAAAAGAAGGAAGAAGAGAAGGAACTGTGGAAGCACCAGGAGCTAGCCATGCCTGAAGTCTAAGGATTCTTGGACTTCCCAGTTCTGTGAGCCAGTACATTCCCTACTGTGTTTAAGCTTACTCTGAGTCTAGATTAGATCTTCCACACCAGAAAGAGTCTATTCTAATTATCTTAAGGGTCAAATCAATTAAGCTTTTGACTTTCAACTTCAGTGTCAGTGTTAAGCTATTCTAAAAATGACAGAAATCTTAAAATAAACCAGGACTTCCCTGGTGGCGCAGTGGTTAAGATTCCACCTGCCAATGCAGGGGACATGGGTTCGAGCCCTGGTCTGGGAAGATCCCATATGCCATGAAGCCACTAAGCCCGTGTGCCACAACTAATGAGCCTGTGTTCCGCAACTACTTTAGCCCATGCACCTAGAGCGCGTGTTCCGCAACAAGAGAAGCACCGCAAGGAGAAGCCTATGCACCAAAACAGAGTATCCCCCACTCGCCACCACTAGAGAAAGTCCACATGCATCAATGAAGACCCAACACAGCCATAAATAAATAAATAAATAAATAAATAAATAAATAAATAAAATCAGGAGTCATGAAATATAGACAAATTCTATACAGAAGGTAAATTTAAGTGTATTTCTTTCCTTGAGATAAGCAAGTTGCATATAACCCAATGTGCCTCCTGTGTGGTATGCTCACATGTCTATCACAGCATTCTAAAACCTGACGGCATTTATTTATTTACTTGAGTCTTCACTACTGGACTTTCAGCCTCTTGAGGGCAGACATACTTTATTTATCTTTATAGGATGACAGCCTGGCACAGTGCTGGGCAATGAATGCTTGCAAGAGAGTAGAACGGAATTAAAAGGGAGAGAGAGAAGATATTGCACACAGCTTATGCAGGCACTTACTTGAAATATGCCTTCATAGATATAAGACAAATGTTTGTTGTCTTTTTGTCTAACTACTGGTTTGTACTATAATAGGCCAAGTGGAGGGATGCTCAGCTCCTAATGAAAGAATAACATCATCCTCCTCCTCCTCATCATAGCATCACCTAACGTTGTCCATGTGTTTTCCGTGTCCCAAGCCCTCTGTTAATTGTTTATATCTTTTCCACTTAGAATATGAGTCTAGGAATAAGAAGATGAAAATACTTCAAAATACTTTATGTTATAGCACTTTATGTAGTACTTTATAGTTTGCAGAATTCCTCCACACGTATATCTTCTTGTTTGCAATTCTTTGCAATCCAGTGAGGTAGATGGGGAAATATTAAAATCTCATCACTCATATAAAAAAAGTCTCAAGAAGTTAAAACATTTTCTAAAGTAACAATATTAGTAATTTAGAATAAGAATTCAGGTCTCATGCCTCCACACCAGTACTTGCTCTGCTATAGAAAGAGCAAGCAATGTAATATCATTACAAATTAACCTAAAAGAGTCAGACACCTGGAGAATCTGTGAATCACACAGGTAATGATTTCATTGGTGTCCCTGACTTCCCATTTCCTAGGCATTTTCAAGCTTAATTTCTGCATAAAAATTCTCCTCCCCCAACTCCCCCTCGTTCCTCGTTTCTCTTAATAAATCCACTTACTGGAATGAAACCAAGTGTCATAACTGTAAATACTGGAAGGTTTTGCTTGCAAATAGGAAGCTACAGACCTTCCCCTAAAAGCAATGCCTACTTCTTCTAAATGAAAGACAATGAACCATGACAGAGAAAACTCCCTTCCCCATAATTCAAAGAAAATCTTTCCTTGATATTCCTGCTGGAGCAGCTGGTTCTGATCACAGCAAACAACGCTCAGGCTCATTCTGGCCTCAACACATGAGTAAGAGAAGCTGCAGTACAAAAGAGACAGTTTTGTGTTCTGATTACTGCCCTCATATAATTCCTTAGATTGGGTACATTTTTAGCTACATGGTGGGTGCACCATAAAATCTCATGTATTATATGTACAACATACATATACATACACATACATACACACACTCATACACACACATAGAAGAGAATATGTAATTTGCACAGTTTTATGTTGAAACTGGAATTGTATAAAACAGTGGGTGAAGAAATCTCACTTTTTATGATTTTTTTACATTTTTTAATGATAATTTTTAGTCTTTATATAGCTGCAATGGCTTACCAGTCTAAATATTTCGTGCAGGGAGAAAAAAAAAGAGAGGTGGCATTTGAAAAGCACTAAAATAATTTCATAAGAGCTATATTCATTTTTTTCCAAAAGAGTGGGAATCCCATTTTAGCCTGCCAGGAAAAGAAAGCTTAAGAGTAAATTCTGGGAACACCTAATTTTTTTATCCTTCTGTAAAGAACATTCAGGCTGTCACTGCCTTCAGTCAAGACACATTGATTTAGTCCCACTATGTGTCAGGCCCTGTGTCTGGGGCTAGAATCGTCCTGGTGAATAAGCGCACCTTCCCACCTCCTGGTGTATTGTTTAGCTATTAATTCAACAAATATCATTGAGCATTTTGTATGTGCCAGGTACTACTTGCCCAGAAAAGCCCCTAAAATCCACGCTGTCACGGAACTGAGATCCCAGCGGGGAAAAGAGATAATAAACAAGTTTAAAAACAGACTATTTACATTCAGAAACTGAGAGGGGTTTTGAAGGAAATAAGAAATTCTGAGTGCTGTTGGAAGGGAATTCTATTTTAGATAAAGTGATCATCACAAACCCCTTAATGGGAAATACTTGAGTGGAGCCTGAAAATGTGAAGGATCAAGCTCTGTGCGGATCTGGAAGAGAGGGCTGGAGGCAGAGGCCCCCGGGTAGAGGAAGGTTTAGCAGAATTGTATTGAGCAAGGGGACTAACAGTGAAGTATAATGTTAGAGAGACGGGCAGGGTCTGAGGAGGCCGTGGAACTAATGAGAACTTTGGACCTTATTCTAAGTATGATATAAGACCATTTGGGCATCGTAAGAAAAAGGATGTGCTTGAAAAAGCTTGCTCTAGCTATTGTTTAATGAATAATCTGCAGACGTGGGAAGTGGAAGCAGAGCGAGAAGTTTGAGACTCTGCAGTAATCTAAGTGAGAGATGGCAACGGCTTTGATTAGAGCGATTAGAGAGAGTGGGCACAATACTGACACAAGTACTCAGTAGAGTCAGGCACTATTCTACTCAATTTACATTTATTAATTTGTTTGGACACTTGTATATAATATTCAAATCATTTGATAATAACTCTATAAGATAGGTACTATGATTATGCCCACTTTACAGCTATGGAGAAGAAAGCAGAGTGAATTTTAGTAGCTTCCTCAAGAATACAGACAATAACTGATTAGGGGATGTCAAATTTAGCCAACTAAAAGGTTAGAAGGACTAGCCCACACATAAGACAACTTTCATTTCTGATAGTGACTGCAAGTTCAGGGGTTCCAAGACCTACAATTCCATAATTCACTAGAAGGACTCACAGAATGCACTGAAGACTGTTATGCTCATGGTTATGGTTTACTAGAGGGAAGGGATGTGCATCGAAATCAGTCAAAGGAAAGCACATATAAAGTGAAGTCCAAGAAAGTACCAAACATGGAGCTACCAGGTGTCATTTCCTATGTGGTCAAGGCAGCATTAATTTGCCAGCAGCCACATGTGAAAGTACGCACAGTCTTGCCTAGCCGAGAAGCTAACTTGAGCCTCAGTGTCCAGGGTTTTAATTGGAGTGCCATCATGTAGGCACAATTGATTGCCCAAGTGGCTGATCTCAGTCCCTTGTCTCTCCAGAGGTCTACTGACACTACTGTCCCAATCCTGCTCCCACCTCAAATTACATTGTTGGCTCTTCTGGTGTGGCCAGCCCCAACCCTAAATCATACTGTTAGTCTATCCTGATCCAAGTTCCACAGGCAAACAAAGACACTCCTATCAGGCATGACATACCAAGGGCTTAGAGATTCCCTCCCAGAAATTGAGGGTAAGGACAAACCTCTCTTTGAGCAAGGTTAGATTCTTTACTGCACAGGGGAAGACATGAATAAGAGGGAAAGGAAGAGGTTTTTTTCAGCCATGTAAAATTTGAGATGCTCATTTTGTATAAAAATAAAGATATTAAATAACAGTTACATAAACATACCTAGGGTTCAAGCATGAGAAGACTGGACTGGAAATTCTGAAGCCTACAAACTGTAGATGGAATTTAAATGACACAGGGTGGAATAAGATGAACCAAAAAGAAGTTTTAGGGAAATGAAGAGAAACAAAGACTAAGCCTTGGAGCATAGCCACATATAAAGGTTGGGGAAAGGAAGAAGATCTAGTAAAGGAGATGGAGAAGGAACAGCCATTGACATATGAGAAAAATGAGGAAAATATAGAGAAGCTGTATCCAAAAGGTGAGGGTCATGTAGGAACATGACCTCAGATTTGGAAATGTATACTAAAGCACTTATAGATAAAGTAACACAATATGTGCAACTTTCAACTGGTTCAGTTAAAAGGAAAAGAAGAAAATATGTTTATAAACATGAAAGAAATACAGCAAAATATGTTAAAAATTATTGACTCTAGGTGCAAAGTGTATGGGGGGAGTCATTGTCTTATTCCTTGAAGTTTTTGCATTTTTAACATTTTTCACAATAAAATGTCAGGTATGAGAAGAGAGAGTGATACTGACCGGTGCCAGAATGTTCCTGAGAAATCAAGAAGGTAGGGGCAGATAATAGACTCGCAATTGGAGTTTGGGCTTTTTGGTTTAGTAAAGGCAGGAGGGGGGAGAATGGGAGACGAGGAGCAGTCAAATAGATTCTCTCTAAAGCAGCTGAGAAGTTGGGCAAGAGCCCAATGATGTGACAAAGATCCTAACTGAGTGGAGGAAATTGGATGGGGATAGGAGGATCCAAGGCTTCAAAAGAAGCTGATGTTTGAGCTAAGTCTGTAAGAACTAGGAAGCTTTAACCAGGGTAAGAAAGGAAGAGGAATTCCAGGCAAGAAGAACAACACACACAAAAACATGAAGGTGCCAGAAAGGCGAGTTACTACATTTAGTTTGAATTTGTATAGTTTGGCTAGGACTAAACCTGGAAAGATGGGTAAAGGTGAGCTTATAAGACAGCCAGAGTTCCTCCCAGAAGGGCCTATAGTTCCCTAAGTTGAGAATATCCTGGGGGCACTGGTTAGAACATATATTTACAGACTCCACCAAAGACCTGTTGAATCGGAATCCCTGTGGGTGGAACTCCCTGGAAAATGAGAATGTGTGTGTTACAGTGTGTGTGTGTGTGTGTGTGTGTGTCTTCTCCCAGCATCACATGGCCTTTCATCTCTGCCATCTCTATAGACAGCTTTATTTCTGTATTTTTTTCAGAAATTTTCACCCATTTCCCCGTCCGCCTCTTACCCACTTCCTCATAGCTTCTGTTGCCCAGAACTTTGCTTTGCTTTGCTTGTGGCTCTGTCTTATGTGGTATGGGCTCCAACTAAGACCTTTCAGCACAAACATCCGCCAAAAATTGATGTCTACATCTCGATATCTCTACACCTTTGAGTTTCTATTACAGAGAGAGAAACAGATGAGGAAAGAAAGAAATGGGGGAGGAATAGAAATGGATTGTTGGCTAGTACTGTCCACAAGTCCACTCTAGCTTCAATTAGCAGTGACTGGGGCACTTCACATGTGCATAGGGCAGGTGCTCTACAGCACTGCTACTCAGAATGTCAGTCCATAGTGAGAAAAGGAGCTTGTGTCAGAATATAAGTCAGTGCACTGCTTCCTCCTCAATAAAGTCTTGCTATGGAAAAAAAATCAGCTGGACTAAACAGAATGCTTCACGGCACAGTTAATTTACACTCTGGCACAAGTGCCTTACCTTGTGAGGACAGGTAACAAACAGCTTGAAGACTGGTAGCCAATTCATGGGCCACACTCTGAAAAGCACTGTTCTAAAAAGAGCTGTGGATATAACACGCATTTTATACAAGATATAATACAAGATATTTATATAATACAAGATACAATATATATTGACATCAGTGATCAAAAATTAGCAAAAAATGTCCTTCTAGCAAATCCATGAGGAAAGCATTCTCATGAATATACAAAAGACAGACTTCCTCCCTAAGCATCAGATCATATTTCTGAAGATAATGAGAAATTAGCTTCAAGTTTAACTCACCACTGAAAATAATTCGGACTACTAGCAAGTAAGGTATATTTTTACAAAGAAGGGAGAGTGAGGCCCAAGAGCACTGGAGGTGTGCCTTTATAGCTTACTTTTATTCCTCTCCACCAGGTAGAGTCACCAGAGTGACCTGGGAAGCGTAAAAGTCAGAGAACATTTTTTTAAACTCTCTTCAAAGCTGTTAGGAAGTATAAAATACACATCTTGAGCAAAACAAATGTATGCACCGCAAGAAGGTAATAAATCACTCGTAGCTTTATTGTTGTCAGTCATTGGTTCTTGAAGGGCAAACTGTACTTGATTCTTGACTTGTTCTTTGCTTCACTCATTGGCAACTTTTCTTAGAAGTTGCAAAGTTTTCACTGTTGGAAACTCTGGGATTTTTTTTTTTAAGTCATCTAATGTTTTCTAAATATTATTTTATGGCCATATTGGTGTGCAAGTTAATTCTACAAACTTCAATTGAACGCCTACTATGTGCTGGAAACTGCTTCCTCTCTGCTCTGGAGGGAATGCAGAAAGGACTAAAATGTCATCGGGAGCTCATATGACCCCTTGGGAGAGACCAATGTGCGTGCACATAACCAGGAATTAGGGTAGGCGCCAATTAGCGCTGTAATTGGGCAAGAAAGGGGAATAATTAATTCTGACTATCAAAATACAAGAAGACTTCACAGAAGAATTGGTACTTGGAGGAAAAGCAGAATTTCAAGAGGCCAGGGAAGAGAGAAGTAAAGAACATCCCAGGCAGAGGAAATAATCGAACTCGGTCTTGAAAGAGTGTGGCTCATTCAGGAAACGTCAAGTAATCTTCCAAAACTAGTCCATAAGATGAGTTGGGAGAAGGGTGCACACAAAGTGAATAAGAGCACACAGGCTTACAACTGCAAGTCGTGTTCATGGAACTGTGAGCAGTCCAAAGTTACAAGATCACAAGGGTTATAAAAGAAGAGTGGTGGGCTCTGAGGTCGGGCTGACGACTGTGGCCACGTTATAAAAGGATTTGAATGTCATGCTCAGAAATTTAGAGCAAGGAAGAAATTGTACAAGATGTGTGGCATTGTAAAACTGCCTGTATAATATTTGACATTTTTCATTCCCTCCTTCTCTTACAGCAGTTTTCTCTGCACCATTGCCTTTGGCCTCAGTCATGTGACTTGCTTTGGTTAATGGAGTGGAATGTGAACAGACATGCGCTATATTACCCTCTAGTGGAAAGAAACTTTTAGAAGCATTGAAGATTTCTGCCAGACTATTTGCTCCTGTGCCTCTACCATGGAGGGAGGCTGCATCTTTAGCCCGAGTCTTAGAATGGCAAGAATCATGGAACAGAATTCAACTTCTATAACCACAGGCTGGGTGAGACCCACACTTGCTCGCTTGCAGTCCCTGACATAGATAAGCAAAAAACCAAATATCCGCAGTTTAAATCCACTGAGATTTCAAGATTTTTGTTACACAGTGTAATGCAGTCAATGGTGGCTAATTCACTTTTAAAATTATAATGCCAAGACATTTTTATTGGAGAAATACTAAAAATTTTAAAGAAAAAATAAATTACCTAGAGTTGCGATCCCCAGTGTTAATGACAGATAACATTAGACCATACTTTGCACTAAATATCAATCCAGATGAGTCATAGGTCTAGCGAGGAAAGTAAAGCAATGAATCTTTTAGAAGCAAATATAGGAAAATATCTTCATGACCTTGGGGTAGGCAAATATTTCTTAAACGGGACACAAAAAGTGCTAAAGTAAAAGACTGTGAAATTGGACTACACTAAAAGATGCCTATTAACAAAAGACATGATCAAAAGACTGAAAAAGCAAGCCACAGGATGGACCCAGCATGTGCAAGCTCTATATCCAATCAAGGGTTCACACTCAGGATGTGTAAAGAAGGCTAACATGGCAATAGAAAAATGGTCAAAACACTTGAACAGGCCCTTCAACTAATAATACTTTATTTCCTGTTCTGGTACTGATTACACTGGTGTGTTAACTTTGTGAAAATTAATGGAGCTATATGCTTACTATGTGTGTGTTATACCGCAATACAAATACACGTTAAAAATGAATTTCCAAATTCTTATGTTTAGATTTAAAGCCTTAACGAAGCAACTTCTCAGTTAAAAGGGGCAGGATCCTTTGAAACTGTCAATGCAAGTTTCTTCAAGAAGTTGATTTTTTTTAAGAGCACAGCACAAGCAGCTACAAACTATTCCAGATTTCTACAAAACTTCATAACTGGCAGCACAACATTTGTTGTCAGGAAGCTTGATATCTTACCCAGATGATTTTAATGAATATAATTTTTAGATACATATCAGGCTTAAAAATCCTATTATACTATGACTAAGATTAACCCTGCACAATTCTCCAGTCAGATATTAACAAATATGAAAGATAAATTTCCTTTTCATTTGCCTCATTCTTCCACTAGGTACCAAAGAAATCATATTTCAATCAATACATCTGATCTTTTCAAATTAAATTATCTTTTAGAGAGCCAAATAAAAGATGTTTTGAATAGATGGAGCAATTTGGGTTATTTTACATTTTTGTAACAAATTCTATTTAAATGCAATTCCTTTACCAATTCAATTATGTTACTAGTTGTTGCTAGTTGTTATTCTCTTTTTTAAAAAAATCAAAACTAAACTTCAGAGACGTTCCAAGATTTTATGACAACAGTTTAAAAATAAAAACTTTTACATAAAATAAAAAATCGTTTTGATATATTCAGGCTGTTACAAATTAATTCTTATGATAATTCACTCATTTGATACTGTCTTATTTTACATCACTGGAGACACAACGTAGGTAATAACCATAGAACTGTTCACTATTCAAAGAACATTTATTCAGTGCCCACTCTGTACCAGCCTGATTCTCAGAGTTATAAGCCTAGAGGAAAAACAGAAAGACAGATCCCTGTCAAAGAGTTTACCTTTTACACAGGGACATAACTGAGAGACGTGGAAAGTAAAAAAAAAAAAACAAAAGCAGGTGTGTGAGAGAGGGCGTGAGGGGGCTGACTTGGATGGCCTGGACAGAGGAGGTCTACTGAGGAGCTAGAACATGAATCATAGAAGAAGCAGCTGTGTTAATTTGCAAGGGCTGCCACAGCACAGTCTCATAAGCTGGCTGGCTTATACAACACAGATTCGTTGTCTCACGGCTCTAGGGGCTGTAAATCAGAGATCAAGGTGTTGGCAGGGTTGGCGCCCCTCAGTGTTGTGAGGGGTAATGCGTTCCACGTCTCTCCCCTGGTTTCTGGTCGTTTGCTGCACCATTTGGCTTTCCCTGGCCTGTAGAAGCATCACCCTGATGTCTGCTTTCTCCTCACATGCCCTTTGTGCATGTGTGTGCACCCAAATTTTCCTTGCTAATGCCTGGATCTTGAATTCCCAGCCTCCAGAATGAAGAAACCATATATTTCTGTTGTTTAAGCCTCTCCATTTGATGACATTTGGCTGTGGCAGCCCTAGCGAATGAATGCACACAGCAAAACCGATGTTATACAGAAATTTGTCTTTTTATTCCCTAGTTTAGGGATCTCTAATGGAAACTTTAAATATGTTACAATCTCAGAAATATCTAAAAGTTACTATTGGAAGCAATTTCTCTGAAAAACAGATAAAAAATTCCTCTGTATTTTAGGTTCTTCAAGTCAATGAATACTTGTCACTGTGTTGATGCTAAGATCATCTATTTTCTTTTTAACTTTCATTCAGACATTTTGATATCAATGAAGACATTCTGATTGTATACTTTATCATTGGAATAAGTTAGTGAAATCATTAGATTTCACATATTTGCCAAGAGCAATTTAATTATTGAAGAAAGTTGTTATTCTTTATTTAAGGCTTTTTATACGAAATTGACATATCCTGTTGACCACATAAAAGCCATGGACCATTTTTAATCCCTTGTTGCCTAAATAGTAGTAAAGAAGCCACAACTAATCATTTGTCAATGAAAAAGCCAAACTTTCTTTCTTATCTCTGAAACTAAACTCTACGTAACTCTTCAGAAAGTTTATGAATGTGGTTGAATTAAGTTTATTGCGTGCTATTTTCCTTGGAGATGACCACAGCCGGCACGCAAGGTAGAATTGGGATGACCCTGTAGCCTGTAACCTGGAGATACTGTATCTGACCCACTGACAACAAAGCGATTGTTCTTTCGGGCAAGGTACGTGATGCTCTGAGTCAGCCAAGGTGGAGATTTTCCTCAGCGGCTGCCCCCTGGGCACTACAAGGCCAGATGAAAAACTGACAACAGCATAAAAAGCTCCAGAGTTTCCATTGTAAAGTGCTGGATCAATACATCTGTCATTGGACTTACTCCAAAAAAAGAACGCTCGTGAATCTTAGGTAGCATAATTACCCTCACACCATTCCACTGCCCTAAAGTGGCCACTGCTTAATCTCCTTGAGGTTGGAAATATCAGTATCTGTGAATGAGAGGAGTTGATCTCTCTCTTTATTTCTAACTAAAATTCTTTTGTCTTTTCTTGCTCTCTGTGACAGAGGCTGCAGAGTTCTTCTGAGATGAATAGCAGAAGACAGTGCAACAAATTAATACAAATGAAGTCATTCCTGAATGACTCCATCTGCTTTAGAAATAAGGCTTGGACAATAATGTGGCCAAGATCCAGATAATTAGGCCTGACTCCAAATGAAGGCACACAGGTAACTTATAGCTTCATTAACTCTCTTCAAGAAGGCAGGCATCCAAAAACTAACCTTAATAGAGGCAGCATATGATCCATTGACAATCTGTTTGATATTAAAAAATGAACTTTGTTTTTGCAACGTTGCATGAACAGTAGGCAAATAACATATGCAACTCAAAATACCATGGACCAAGACATGGTCTAGCATCCTAGATGCCGGTCTTGAAATTTAGAAAACAAAGACCTTAATTTTTGTTTACAGAATGTAATCAAAAGGCATTAATAATCTAGCAACTAAGAAAGGCACATAAGGTGTCTGCAAGTGTCTTTTCTTTATAGTCAACAGGAAGATTATTAGCTAATAACAAATGTTATTCATCTTCATAATGGCTAAATGACAGCCTGTTTAAAAATAACAAATGACTACTCCTCATTGACTATTACAGGGTGAGCATGACCTTCACGTATTTTAAGCAAACAAGTCCTCTTTTCAAAGACTTCAGGAGTCCTTTAATTGACAATGATGAGATGTTTTATCTTTACCAAGGGACGCTAAGCCTTTTAAGATGCTATTTAAGTTGAGATAATTTTATACAGCCCCCTGAGTTAGAAGGAACCTGAGGTCTGGCACTGATTTTTTTTTCATAAACAAGATATTAATGAACCACAAACGTAATTAGCTACCTGTATATAGAAACTCTATATAGAAATGTTTCTTCTTTGTCCTCCCTGATTTTTCTACTGTGAAATAGTTGAGTTTCAATTCACAGGCCAAAAAAATAAAAAGGTAAAAGATTTTTAAACTGGATTTTTAAAAACAGTCTTTATTTCCTTTGAAGTACAAGCATTATACATCTCTATTTCCTGGCGATATCAGGGATTCAACTGAAAGCTTTCTATGGCTCCTAAATAGTTTTGACAATCACATCAAGCATAACTTACAAATGCCTCTTCATGGTACTTTAATTTTCAGCTTTCCAGGACTCCCAACCAATACTTTTAGGGCATTACCTGATCAGATGCTCCAGCATGACACAGCAGCTGTGACATGCAGAGCTCAGTTAGGGACACCTCGAGGGCAATCTTCCAGCCTTCCTGATACATAACGGGGTAAACAGAGCAGCTACAGCAGTTGGGGCCATTGTTTCAACATCACAGGCCAAACACGACTGTAAACTGCCCGCTCTACATGGGCCCTATTCATTTTCCCACAGCCCTACTGTGTAAGCAAAATAATGGTCTCCCAAAGATGTCCATGTCCTAATCCCTGAAACCTGTGGATATGTTAACATCATGGTAAAAGAGACTTTGCAGATGTGATTCAGTTCAGGATCCTGTGATGGGAGAACATGAGAATGATGTGCTTTGAAGATGGAGGAAAGGGTCACAAGCCTGAGAACACAGGCAGCCTCTAGAACTGGAAAAGGCGAGGAAACAGACTCTCCCTGAAGCCTTCAGAAGGAAGGCAGCCCTGCTGACACCTTAATGTTACAGCCATTGAGACTGATTTCAGAATTTTGACCTCCAGAAACATAAGATATTTGTGTTGTTTCAAGCCACTAAGTTTGTGGTAATTGGTTGCAGCGGCCATAAGAAACCAATACACCTACACATGCCTTTGAGCTCAGAACAAAAAAACTAGCCAGTGGCTGATGCTTCTGGAGCCACTTAAACATGTATTGTAAGAAGAAAAGTATTTTCTCCAACCATAGGCAAGACACTTTACATTTTAAGCCCAAATTTCCTCTTCTGTAAACTGACAGAATGTTCTCCAAGTTTACTCCCAGCTCTGAGATCCTAAGCTTCTAGCTTCCACCAGAGTCTTCTGTTAATGTCTATACTGGGCAGATATAGTTTACTTTTACTTTACAAGGAGGTAAGTTTTCCTTTGTGGTTTATTTGATGATAATCCTGATTATTTCACCTCAGGTCCCATTTCCTCCAAAAGGAAATTTTGCTGCATATCAGCAAAGGTGATTTATCATCAACCTGTCTTTTCTCAGGGACTGAGTATACACATTGATTTTGTAACATGGTTATCAAATAATCTTCATAAATCAGCTAATAGCCAAACAAAAAATGTCACAAGCAAAAGTAAAAGCTATCAAACGCAGTTGTGTGCCTTTATCTCCAAAAAGTATGTAATGTATTCCAACCACTATAACTAAAAGCATCTTTTCAAGTCTTGTCCTGTACTCTGAGCACAAATTGGGACACCATCATCCTCAAGTCTATGACTCTTCTAAATGAAGTTACCTAATGTAGCATGCCAGGAGGGAGATGGAGAAGGAGTTGTTTTCTGATAAAGCTTTAGGCACGCAGTTTAAGTTAACGAGACATGGCAAGAGCAGGTGGGTGATTCAATGTTCACACACTGTAATGGGCCAAAGGCTAATTACTATTCACTGTACAATGAACATAAAAGTAGCAATTATGCTTTCATCCTAGTGGATGTGATGTATTAAAAGCTATCAGCTTCACCTTCTGTAATAACAGCTTTTGTCTGTTTGTAGCATGATGTGCAAAAATAAGACGGATATGGAAAGGGGGCTATGTGACTTTATTATTATACAAGAACAAACATTGGAGTCTCACTGTCCCTCCTTCTGTGCTCAAAACACAAAGGACAGATGAAGCCTGGTAGCTTAGAAACATCATTTGTCAGTATGATGCTTTTCTTCTTTGGCTGCGAAATGCTGCCAAATTAATGGTTCATGTAAAGGTTTTCCCTTCCAATTCCTGAAGTCACCTGTGAACCACAGATAAATATCGAGTCCACAAAGGGTAAGTCTCAACCACCAAGTTCAAATTGTCAGAGTTAGGAACACATTCGAGAAGTGCTGGCAGGCTGAGCTGAGTGCCCCTCTTTGCCCAAAGCCTCAACAAACAGGGTTAATTGATCTTCTCATTATATAAGCAATGAAACCCATGAAAATACTTGTAGAATTTATAGAAAAGAAAGGTAAAGAGTAAGATTCAGAGATGGCAATATTGTAGAACAATTCATACTTGATATTTGAATGAAAATCGTAAGCGTTCTGACAGAAAGAAAATTTCTCTCCCAAACAGGGGGGAAAAGGATGTTGAATATGTGAACGTGAATTGCAGAGGGAA
This sequence comes from Hippopotamus amphibius kiboko, assembly GCF_030028045.1. Taxonomy (NCBI): domain Eukaryota; kingdom Metazoa; phylum Chordata; class Mammalia; order Artiodactyla; family Hippopotamidae; genus Hippopotamus; species Hippopotamus amphibius. The sequence continues at coordinate 100,750,252 of NC_080196.1, forward strand.
TTCTCATTTCCAGCTCAGAGAAATGAAAACCAACCTTGACCTTGTCTGTCAAGAGCCTGCCACTTGAAGACTTCGCCTATTCAGTGACTATCTAACCAGACATGGAGTATTCTATGCAGCCTGGACACTGCTCCCATGATTCACCCTGTCTCAGCCTGTTCTGTGATTAACCCTCTACTTTTCATTCAGAGCCTATCACTGGCTTACAAAGAATCTCCTCTTTGATATACCAGCACCACTGAGAGGGACAGACCAGCTTCTCGTTGTCTCCAGCTTGACCTCAGGCTTGAGAGTTGCCCCTTCTGCAGCCCTGACAAGTATAGCCTGGTAGGTCCAGGACCTCCCCATGTGTCAGAGAGCTAGGTACTCAGCAGATATTAGAGAGTTGCCACAAAATCCAATTCACTCATGATATGGGAAATACAACGTGTTATGGTGATAAAATATTTCACCTGTGAACACAGTCAGTGAAGCGCTTTTCATGTAGCCCAAGCTGGAATTTCCCAAACATTGTGAAGATAATTTAACAGAAAAGGAACCTTATATTTGGTATTAAAAGATGTCAGCCTAGATCAAGGACTTTACCTAGATTATTTCTGTCTTTGCTTAAGTCCGATAGAAGTTTACTGAGGGAGATGCAGTTTAACATTTCTTACTCTCTTAAAAGCTTCCTTAGAACGCTGGGCTGGGCTTAAGAGGTTGAGTCCCACAGATAATAATGGCAGAGCACTGAGTAAGTTTTGATCTGTGCCAGGAAAATATCAGTGCCAATGATATCTGACCCACCTGGAACTTGTTTGGGTTCTGCCTAGCAGCCTTCATTGCTAAGATGTGTTCCAAACCATTTACGCAGCTGCCAATGTGCCCAAGCCCCAAGTCTATCCTCAGACTGAATAAAGTTGGGAAATAAGATGACCCTAGAAGCTTCCAGAGATACACCTAAACCCCACTATTTTCATTTTGTCACACGCAAGACAAGTGGAGTGGGTTGTAAATACATCTATAGTACAAATTACATCCCAGTGTTCTAATGCATTCTACTCTGTGGGTGTTTCAAACCAATATTGATTTTATTTAGAGCAAAAAGAATTATTGGATGACAAAATTTAAATTTATACTACATAAAAATTCATTTCTTTAGAAAAGTTTTACTTCCAGATATATTACAACTTCTCTGCAGCTACAGACTTCCTTAACTCCTTAATGGCAATGATGTAAATCTCAAATGTAGTTAATGACTCCTTTCATTCTTCAAACAATGATTTCCCTCATCAAGACAAAGCTGGAGACCACCCAGTGTCTCCTGACTTCCCTGGTCTAATTACATTGCATGGTTTTTCTTTAATCTTACTGCTTTAAAATTTGTCTGAAACAGGCTGTACCTCATTTGCGCTCCCATCACTCTTAGCTTGCATCCTGATTTTATGTACCCTTGTCTGCTCAAGGAGATTACTAAGGTTACTGATGTGTTTTTAATGTAAATATTCTCCCTTTGTCATGAAAAGAGAAAATTACAAAGATGTCAAGTAATATTGATTGTAAATAAGCCTTTCTCACCTCAGCTAATGCTGAATTTCTGTCACTTAGTAAATAAACTGGTATCAGAGTAGGATTAATGTCAACGATCCGCTGAAGGTTGCTAGTTTGAGGCAAAACAATAAAGCAAACACTACAAAATACCAATGACTCTTCTGGGTGTTGGTGTTTCTTACTTTCATGGGATAAATTCTGTCTTTCTGGTATTAACATGGCTGTGGACCTTTAAGACAGACATTGGTAACTTAAAAAAAAAAAAACAAAAAGAGTTATCTGGAAATGGGGCCAATGACCCAGGTGTTAGCCACAATGCTGAGCCTCGTAATTTCAGTTTATCCCCAGAAATGTAAAGGCACTGAAGGACGCACCATTCATTCTGGACCAGCCATCATTACAACAAAAAGCTAGGGAGGAGCAGGTGTGAAAACACACTCTGAGTCAGAAGGAAAGGCAAGGGGAAATACATCCCAAACCAGGAGTAGCAAAGCGTCAGAGCCCATTATATGTGGCCTGCCAAACCCAAAATATTCACTATCTGGCCCCTGCCTACCCCTTTCTAAACTCTCAAACCCAAGAGCTTAGAAAGGAAACCAGTTTATGTACTTGAAAGGGCTTCAGAGAATTGGGGACATTCTGCAGAGCCAAGCCTGCTTGCCTGGGTGTGTGCATGGGCCTCAGAGAGGAAGCCTCCTCAAAAGCAGACATTGAGATGAGAGTTGGTGTGCAAGTGACTCTTGAAGGAATGTTCCCAGAAAAAGCCAGTAAGAGAGGGGGGGAGCAGGAAAGGGCAGGGAAAGAGGCAAAGCAAATGTGAGATTTGAGGCCAAGCCCCAGTCTCAGCCTGATCCTACAGGGACTCAGGAATATAGACGGCACCTCAGAGTCGGTCTCACCTCCAAGCAAAGGAAATGGGCTTCCATACTCATTACAAGCCTTGGCAGGGAGTGGGTGGAGGTATAAACTTCCAGGCGCCCTCTGCTCTCTGGGTGTGCAGGCAAAGCAAACGTTACACCAAGGACAGAACTCCGAAGACAGTCCCAGGTGTGAGTCATTTGAAAGAAAGCATGCAGAAGTTGAATGATGGGCACAGAGGTCCACAGATTGTTAAAAGGGACTGAGGAGATGTGGGTGGAGCACAGCCTGTCCAACACCAGGTGCGCGTGCATTAGCACAGGCTGGGGACGTGGCAGAGAGGACTCAGTGCTGAGTGGCAAATGACTATCTCAGTGAATATCCTTACCAAGCTCACATAGTGGCACCTGGTCCACCATGTCTTAGTGACACACCTTTTTCCCCAGCATGAAGCAAAATAACAATAATAATGATGATTAATATTTATGGAGCACAATCAAAGTGTTCTGAACTCTTTGGATATACCATTTTATCTGATTCTCATAAAAACCCTGCAAAGCTGGTATCATGTCTCTTTTTAGGGATGAAGAACATGGGGCTCAAAAGGGTTAGCTAAATGACCCAAAGGTACTCAGAAGGGAAGCAGGACAGATGAAATTTGGACACAAGTCTGTCTTACTCTAAAGCCCTTAGGCTTTCCACTCTTCCACCTCTTGAGCTGCTAAAAAATGGAGAATATGCCTCTCCTTAGGACAGCCAAAAGCAAATCTCAACAAATGAGGACCTTTGTGACATAGTACTTGTGAAAATCTCAGAGAGTGAGAGCATAAAGAGAGAGGGAAAAGAAAAGAGAGAGAGAAAAAGAGAGACTGCTGCTTTAACCATCTCATTCAAGAGGGTGTCTGGGCTTAAAGGGCAACTAGAATGGGATGACTCTACTGTGATTCAGATTTTTGGCAAATTTATTTCTTAAATAATTTAGTTTGTAGATTTGTACCAGATCCTAAGGGAAAATATTGTGTATTTTGGAGCTGTGGTTCTAAAACGTTAATGTATTACGTGGGAAGTGGATTTAAATGCATGCTCTCAGACTCAGGTCTCCAAGATTCTGCTTCAGTGTGTCCAGGTAAGGCCCAGGAATCTGAATTTTTTACAGGAAATTTAAAGCAGATGGTCCATAGATTGCATTTTGATAAACACTGTTTCAGAGGAATGGGGAAACTAACAAATTCTGCCTGGCTTGATATTATGATAATTTCATAGATAAAAAGAAAGATGGTAGGTAGATAGATGGATGGATAGATAGAGAACAGATAGATGATAGATACATAGACAGATGATGATAGATAGATAGGTAGATAGATAGATAGATAGATAGATAGATAGATAGATAGATAGATAGATGAGAGATGATAGATAGAGAATCTATCCAAGTTGACCAGCTAGGCATGGTAAGAGTTTTCACTTACAGGTAAATTAGCCATATGTGATATCTCTGAATGAAACCTAATTACTGATCTATGGTTGAAAATTAAAGTTGTTAATTTCTGATATCAAGTACAATGGACTAAATCCAGATATATTTTTGAATATAAATATGTGCACCAATTCAGTGTAATTTTTTTCAAAATTCCAAAATGAGTAGGAGGAAGAACAATTTGGTGTTCTGGCCAAGTTCTATTCTGGGGTAATTAAAATCTGCCTACTTAAAATTCTTTTTGTAAATTTCAGTAGCTATATGCGTCTTCCTCACTTCCTGTTCTCAAGGGCAGTAGAGTGGCACCGTTGTTAGCTGACTGGCCCAGGTGATGCTCTCTGCCACAAATGCTGGGGTGGCCATGTGTAAATCCAAATGTGACTTAGATAAGCCATTAATATCAACGTAAAATATAGAAATATATTCAGTTAACATGTCCATGTTTGGCTTTGATTCCAGAGGCTTTGAAAAGTATATTTCCAATGTTATTACGTTTGGATCTTGTAAGGAGAGCTTCATACAGCCAAGTAAACTCATACTAAATTAATATACACGATTTATTGAGAGTGCATCTCATTAACTAGATAAATAGCAACTTGTCATAAGAAAGGGCAATCTTGTGCTGTTATTTTTTTTCTTTCCAGATGATTCCAGTGTGGCCCCTTAGAATGTTTACTCAGAATAAGAGGTTTATGTCCCTTCTCTTTCTAAGGGCTTTCAAATACTTTGCACACAATAATGATTGACTGTGACAATGCTCTTAATAAAACTTAAGTGGATGAGAGCAGTGGGAAAAATGAATGGGGGGGGGGGGGGGAGAGAGAGAGAGAGAAACTACCACATGGTCCAGAAATGAAGAGGAAAGCAAAACATGCCACCAGATGGCAAGTGGGGCAACAGCCGCTGCAGCCATTAGAAGCAAAAGCATTCACTATAATTTCTGATACTGCATTTCTGTCTAAATATGGTGGAAAAGCCTCTTTTGACTGGATTTAGTTTTTGTGATGCAGTAAGGAAACCTGTTCGGCAGAAGGAGACCCTATAGAAGAAACAGAAGGCAAGATCCCACCGGGACTAAACGGGTCTGGCGAAACACAGAAATCAAACAAAGGCAATAGATTTAGATTGCTGATTCTGAAATGCTACAGAAGACTATCTTCCCTTCTAGAAGGGAAATTCACAAAAGATAGAAGCAGACTTTGCTTTCAGTAGTTCAACTTTCTCTACTTTTTAGCAACAGGCTTATTTCAACCAACAGTAAGAAAACAGTCTATTGCTCTTCTGAGCTCTTAAGTAAACTGAAGCTTTTCAGATATCTGACCAAGGGTATTTTTTAAGCAGCTTTGATGGTTAAAAATATAAGCACACAATATCAAAATAGAGTTTCCTTATCTAGATACAGATAAACATAAGACCAAAAGGGAAATAAGTTTAGAACCCAAAGGACACAAAACAATAAAAACATTAAAAATATAAAAGACTAGAAAAAGATTTAAAATATCTCATTGGATTCATTTTTGCAGAGTTTTGCAATTTAGAGAAATTAATATTTTTTAAGAAAGAATACCACCCACTTCTCGCAAATCAAAAGCGTTTAGAAAATAGAAAGGTTGAACAGAGGACGTAGGGTTGGGAAATATGCAGCTTCTTTATTTGAAAATGCTCAGTAATGTCTTGGTTGATTGAAATTGCTAATCAAGGTAAAAGATGTATGATTCAAGCAAATTACAGAGCAAATGTAGTTTCTTATTTTTCAAGACACACAGTGGATGCCTAAACAGGAGTTTAATAAATGTTTTTGAATACTTCACACCTTAGATGTTTTCAATTATTTACTGTTTCCTCCTTTCTTTTTTTCCCTTTATTTCTTTTACATGACTAGCTAGCTACACCTATAACATGTCCCAAGGTTTCTATTACTCCTGGCACACATTAAGTAACCAAGAAGTCTCTGGTGTGTGAATAAATGAATGGTGAATGAAGGGATGGTGGGTAATAGGATAAATAACTAAACACACAAACAAATAAGCAAACAAATGAGTGCATCTTGGGCTAGGTCACCTACGATCCAATGAATATAAAACAAATAACACTATCACTCTCCACTTGTCTTCGAAAAAAGCTTTTCAATTGAAGGTTATATCTTTGCCAAAGATGGCAAACTGGATGAAGCAGTTCTGTGCTGGTGACTGAGGTCATAGCCACACACCATAGACAGACTCTGGAAGAGTAAGATAGCGAGAAGTTCATGAATGGACACTGCAGAATCTCACCAAGCCTCTCCCCTGCACGGATGGACAAGGAAGTACCTCCAGGCAAACCAGCATTTTCCTTAAGAAACAGTTCTGGGTCCACTCTGCTGCTTGAGTAAATAATCAATAAGCCTTCAAAATTCAGAACATGGTCAGATAATTTTTGTCTGGAAAGTATACTGCACCTCGTAACCCCACATAATTGTGGGAGCAATGATGAAAGCACAAAATAGAGTCAGATTATTAGCTGTCTTCCACACATCATGGGTTGCCATTGAAGAGCTGGAGATGTGGCCCTTAAGTGTTCCCAGAGTCTAACAATTACACACCAGCACAAAGTATTTCTCTCCATATATAAATGATGCTTTTAGGAATCGATCAAAACATGTGTCACTGACATTTTTTAACTGTGCTTTGTAAACCAGGATAGTTTTCAGTAAACAAACAGTAGTAAAAATCCACCAATAGCCTTGAATCTTGTCATCTCTCTATAACACCTAGGTTCAAACGAATACTCAGAAGCTACTGAAGGTTAACAGTAAGAAAATGCATCTTCAGCTGCCAGAGGCTCCTCTTATTTGAACCCTAGGTTTAGTTCACATTTTACGTATTATGCTCTACGGTTGCCTTTGGGTTTCCACAGCATGAAGCTGTGCCTCTCTGAAAGAGGAAACAGGTATTTTACGACATGTTGCTGAAGCAGTTCAAACCCAGTTGTACCTCCCAAGGTAATCAACACAATTAAAGAGAGAATGGAGTGGGGGGAGTGAGGGAAGAAAGTTTAATTCCACAGACGTATGTATAGGTTAGACCTTGTACCCGTCGCTTTATTATGACTATCCGACTCCTAGAGACACCCCAATTGTTGGGAGTTTGTCCCAATACAAAAGCCTTCTCAACACCTGAAAAAAAAAATCCATCATTCACTATTTGTGAGCAGATTAATTCAGCCTAGGTATGAGCCTGCATGAATTATACCTAAGTTCTCATTAGGAATCTTTTTCACGGGGAAATATGTCTTATCGTATATAACTTTGCGGAAAATAAGAGTACATGGAGTTACTTGGTATGCAAAGGCAAACCTAACCTACTGTCATGAAGAGGTGATTTGTGGGAAGCACTTCTCCTTGCACTTCAATTTTCCTAATTACTACAAATTCTACAGGAGCCTAAAATGACTTGTCCAGATTTTCAGTCCAGTACTATTATGGTCTATTCATCAACCTGTTACTGCAATTATTATATGTAGGAAAATATTATCCCTGAATGGGGTCCATGTTCCTGTGTCACCTAAGTGATAAATCCAATGGATAACTTCGTTCTTTTTCAGGTGATATTTGCTTTGCATAATGTTCAAATGTGAAAGTGATGCCACTGCTGAAATAAATATTGTCATAATTAGGACATGTTTTCATTTTCACTAAAACTAATTTCAATCCTGGAATTTTATGTAAAAGTTCATAAAATATTATGAAAGATTTACTTTTAAAGTCACTAAAAAGAATGAATATTAATAAAATAAATTTAACAAATGCCAACAATTTTGCTTAAACTTTTAGGCTATCGGAAATGCTTTTTGCTTCTGTAAAATTGGCTATTTTATAACATTTAACATTCAAATAAAGATATATAATTCCCATTGGACTACAATAAAAAATTCTTCTGCAAATACTCTTGGAATCCAATATCACCTCAAATAAGTTATGAAGATTAATTTTACCACTGAGAATTCTAAAATAAATTACCACAAAAAATCAAATTAGTGTAAATGTCTTTTATCCTTAAGATAGTCTAGCTAGCCATATAATTTTTGTCTGTTTTAAAATGCAATAATAATTAAAGCTCAGTAGATTTCCCTGGTTTCCAAAATTGATTCTTCAAAGAATGCCATAAAAGTTTAATATTACTGGCAATAGAGAAACTGATGGTATTATTTTTTTATTAGTTCCTTTATCAAATAAATGTTACAGTTTTACAAATTCAATATATACATGGGCCTGTTGACTTCAGAATGTGTTTTCTGGGTAGAAGGTGATCACTTATTATTTGTGTCTAACAGCCTAACAAAGTAAAGTTGTCCAATTATTTGCTTAATTTAGAAGTGCCCAACTCACAAATAGTGGAACTGTATTGTAAAAGAATGACTGTAAACTCTCAACTTCAAGGATGATGGTATAATATTTCTCTACAGAAAGTGCAGGATAGAACAGTGGTCACAAGAGTGGATTGAGAAGCCAGACTTGAATTGGAATCTCATCGTGTTCACTGAAAAGATGTTACCTTTAAAAAGTTAACCCTTTAAAAAGTTATTTAACCTCTCTTGGCCTCAGTTTCATTATTGTAACATAGGATGATAACAGAATCTGCTCCATAGAGTTGCAGGGATTAAGTCAGTTACACACGAAATGCTCCTAGAACAACACTTTGTGATCAACAAATGTCAGCTAATGTACACACTCTTTAATACAAAAAAAAAAAAAAAATCCTTTCTACTTTAATGCACCTAATTTAAAAACTTAGACTAGAAACGACTTCACATATAAAATCATTGACTTTATTTTAAATGTATGCAACACTCTTGCCCGATATTCAGTAGGAACCAAGCAAAACTGACTCAATTTGAAATACACTCTGAGGCCGTTCCCAGGTCCCGGTAACCAGGATCATGCCAAATACATTATGTGTAAGATTCAGTCTTATACCCCATTGTAGTAACTGAGCTCCTGTCTTATTCCTCCAAGTCTGAGTTCTGGCCTTCATTTAGGTCCAGAACACCCTCTATCCTCTCAGGCCTCCCGCGAGAGACTACCACTGATTAGTCCTAGCTCACTTTTAATTCCTTCCTGATACTCTCCCCTTATTTCCCCTGGCATGAATTTATGGCTTCAACCATCAAATGTTCATTTGGCATTTATGATATTAGAGGGACTGATTTAGGCTCAGTGATGGAAAGGAAAAAGCTGACACATACAGTCAGTCTCCTCCTATGGGGCTTTGCCTCCTAATTAGATACCTACTGGGCTCTACCACTGGATCTTTCTACTCTGACAGGCTGGCTGGACCCCTTCCTTGCTTGCTTCTGTGATCTGTCTTAATCAATCTGTCAAACCAATCTGCTGCAGTTGCTCCAAGAAGCTAAAGCCCCCTTTGATGCCCAGGAAAACCAGCAGCAGATTCCATGGGAAGTCAGTGTACATAAGAGGACAAATATGGCCTTCTATGCTACATCTAGGCTACTCAGACTTCTTGGAGTTAAGGACCAGGGCATTACCTGCTTACACATGAATGGAATCTACCCACTGGCCTGCTGGCACCAAACTTCTGTAAATGGGCTCATTGTTTCCCCTCCACTATGCAGAACTGGATACTGCTGGCACCTTCATCCATCTGCCTTCCCCTGAATCCAAGCCCAATGAGGCCACCTTGATTCAAAGGCCATCACTATAATTCAGGATCATGTGTACCCACAAAGATGTGTCTGATGAAGTTGGTGACCCCTTCCCTGAGCCCAACTCTGCAGAAACAGGGATTCCAAAGGGCCCCAGATAAAAAGTAACCCATCCATTTTGTTACAGCCACCCCCAAGCAATGATCTTTTCCTTTAGGAAGCCCCTGTCTTCTAAGGCACATACAATTCAGCAGAGAAATGCTGTGTATCCCACAGACAGTGAGTGTGGGAGAGGAGGTGCAGCCTGAGGGAAACCAGCTTTTATTGGAGGCACAGCAACGTGCAGAGCAATGTAATTGATGTGATTCATATTTAACCTCACTTAATCTTTGCAACACTTTGAATTACATAGATTAAGCCACCTTTTATTGATGAAGAAATAGACACACAGACGTATGCAGTTTGGTCAAGGCCACATAGATCCTCTCTTTCCACAATTCTACAATATAAGACCACCTCCTAGGAAGAGCACACCCACAGAGCCTCTGTGTGGTCACGCCTTTTTACAAGGATGAGCCAGGTGCTGAATGAAGTCAGAGGTAGCTTTGATAGTTGCATTAAAAAAACAAACAAACAAACAAAAAAACAACTAGGAGATTCTGGGCAACAGAGACATTCCAAAGTCATTACCGGCTTCTGCAGGAGCTTGCCAGTATCATGACCCAAAGTGGTCCTATCTGACCAGAAGGAACAAAAATAACAGGAGCTGAGTAACTCCCAGGTACCCCTCTGCTCCTCAATGAATGCACACAAGTCTTAGAACCATTTTCCTCTCCATCTCACGAGCAACACTGGCCTTTGATTCATGTTCCAAACTAGTACCTCTTCAACTCGATATGTGCATTTATTAATTCAGCAGTCAGCAAATATTTTAAGCCATGAGAGAGGTTCTTGGGCTCAAGCGATGAGATGAACAAGACTAGGTTCCTATCCCCCAAATATCGACGTTACAGTGATGGAAATAAGCAGTTGAACAGCTAAGCTCAGTATCATTTTGAAGGTGTTATCACAGAGGGGTGAGCCGGGGGTTTTGGTGAGATTCAAGGAGGAGGAGCAGGGTTGGGCTGAGGGAGGTTCCACTGAGAAGGTAACATTCCAGCTCTACGTGAAGGATGAGTTATGTACAGGATCGTTCACTTGAGTCTTTTGATGGAGTTTACAATCCTGGTGATCTGAGATAAATACCAAGCAAAGTGGCAAATTTTTCTTTATGAATGTTTATAATATACGTCTTATCTTGAGCTGAATGGAATTGCTAGTGGTTTTCTCCTGGCATTTTTCATGAGTATTCAATCCATTTTTATCCCAAACTCTGCAATTTACTCACCAAACCCTGTAACTCCCGCTAAGGTAGCATTTGGAATATTAGCCTCAACAACCCACATAGATTTAATCTAGGCTCCAGCTTGGCACACTACTTCTTCACTCCAGAGCATATTTATTCCCACAGGGTTTCCAACTTTAAAAACAAAAACAAACAAACAAAAAAACTAGTTAGGACACTTCTGTGTAGCAAACGCAAATGAAAAGTGTCTTTCATCTTGCTTTGAAACTTAAAAACAGACTAGCAAATATTTCCCAGCAAAAAGATAAATATTCCAAGTGTCAGGACAATGAATGCAAAAGCTTTGATACTAAAACCTATCTGATTAATGCTGAGTCCTTAAGAGGCTCTTGGTATAGCAGCTGTGGGGTATGTACTATCTGTAGGTCTTGGAGGTAGAAGCCAGACTTCAGAGTTCTAAAGACTGAATGATAACATTTTCAAATCACCATGGAGCTTTCCTGGAAGGCAAGGTAAATTCTTCCTTGAAGAGAATATATGCAAATTTAGCTAGTTTCCAAATGGAAAGATGAACTGCAGAGCTTTATACCATTTGGAGGTTATATTTGCCCAGTGGGAAGACCAGTTAAAGGAGAATTACAGTAGTTTAGGCTTGAAAAAAATTTTTAAAAAGGAAAGCAATGAATCAATGCTCTTAGATTTTGAGCCGTGCTTTTAGGCTTAATGTTACAGTACATTATTTTTCCCCCAGAGGAAAAGAAATATTTTAAATTATATTATTATTGTGATTCATAAATAAGAATGTGGCACTGAGTTATTTTAATCCAGCAATTACAGTTTTTCATTGCGGCAGAAGTGTGCTACTATAAGAGGTAAGAAAAAGCAGGCGTGAATAATATCAACTTATTTGTTTTGATTATTGGGTCTATTTTTAACGTGAATTAATAAGAAAAGTGAACCTAGTCAGTAATGATCCTGAAGTTCTGCATAATGTTCTAATTAAAGACAACAATATTAATGCTGTTTGATGTGTATGTCATATGGTAGGTAATGTTCTCATTACCAGATTAAAAGTAACTTAGAACTGGCATGATCTTGATGTTTTTGGTGTTGGATTTATTTATTTGTTTGTTGTCTTTGTTTTTACTTGGTAGCATTTGATTGGAAAGGAACAAATAAAAAAGGAAAAAACTTGATGGATAAACAAAATTCAGTTCGTAACTGTGGGTTCTGACTTGACATTGGGGCAAAGGCTCTGATCAAGCCAGAGATTTTCAAGTAAAGCCAAATTCAGTTTAGTTTTTCAAACTTTAAAGACTGTTCTTGTTCCTTTGTTTAGCATCCGGGTTGCCTGATTGTAAAGTAAGGAGCCAATTTTTATAGACCTTGAAGATGCTGATGTAAAACCAAACTGAACTCTTATCTGGAAATCAGTTCCACATGGATCAGCTAGTTTGGCTTTCAGGGTTTGTGCAAAGTTAACATCTTCAGCTTTAAGCATACTCTGTAACTAGCCTGTTCAAAATCCAGAAACTTCCATATTGCGATCACCCAATATCCCTTTGTGGATTATTTTAATCATTTCTCCAAAGAAATAAATGCTATTAGTTATCAGAAGGGTGATTCATCCTCCATAATGTAAATCTGATCAATCTTTGAATCTATTTCAATATTTCAATAATTGGCGGATCTTGTTTCAAGGAAGAGGGATGAGAGGAGGCACGTGCATGCTCACTCCTCTCAGTACAGAAAGAAGAGAGGAGAGGAGGCAAAGTCAGACTGGAAGAGTTCACTCTGGTAACCATCACTACTGTCAGCTACAAAAAAAGTAGGGTCATCCAGAAGTAAAAGTGTCAGAAAAAAAGCATTCCCTTTGCCAAAACAGCCCTCAGTTTAATGTATGCACTGTGGATGTAATAAACCTCTTTAGACAAACAAGAATGTAAGAAATTCCATTCTAAAAACATGGTTTGAAACTAAAATATCTACCCTTGGTCTCAAATGTGCTACGTCCCTGCTCCATTTGGCTATGAATCCCACGTGTCTAGCTTATGCTAGTAGACGTAAAATAAATGTTTATGAAAAAATGAGTGAACTACTGAAATAGTCCAAATGGGTCTAATTATCGGAAAGCAGACAAGAGTTATATAATTAGAAAACAACCTAAAAAAGCCTAGGATGTTTTGATTTCCGGTTGTCTTTACTTTTTCTATGGCCTTTTTTTTTTTTTAAATGTTTGAACTACTCTAGTCTGTAACCCCCTCTTCTGAAAAATAGGGCAAGTCCCTTATATCAGAAGCACCCGTAACAACAGCAACAGCAACAACAAACCCACACAGGTTCTGTTACCTACTAAGACCAGACCCAGAAACCTGGGAAAGGCATTCCAGTAGACAGATACCACAACTGCAAATGTGGCTGGATACTAAAATAGTAAAGCCCAAAAAAAACTTTATTAAAAGAAAAAAGCTTTTAACTATTTTAACAATACATTTAATGTATTTATTTTGTTCGCTTGATTTGATTTCCCTGCACAACCCCTAAGTATGAGGTCCCCCAAAGAGCATATCCAATCACGCTGGAGATGCCAGCACCCCCACAGGCTCACTTCTTACACATACTATACAGTCTTTTCCCTTGAGGTATTGATATTTTCTCAGGACCCTATCACAAAGTGAATTCTACTCTTAGGACTCAGAGATATTTCCCACTCACCCACTTTAGAAGATTCTCTCCCTTCCTGTCTTACTCCCTCCAAAGAACTTCCCTCTGTATGTTCTCTCTCTAAGATATACAGCATCACTTCTTCAAAGAACTTTGGCTTCTAAAAAAATAAGTATATCCCTTGGTTTCAATCAGTTCCTTCTTTCTTTAAACTTCTACTGACTAAAACCCACTTTAAGCTTCCCCTGAGGGAAGGAATTACAAGGTCTGAATACCTGCTTGTAAAAATAGGAAGGAGAAATGTGGTGAGAAAATAATAAATAAGTAAATATTTTAGTAACCGTCACAGCTTGTCTCCTTCTATTAGCTCTAAAACAACACGTAGCCCCTGTTCACCAAAATCTTCCTTTCATTCATTCATTAATAAGAACTTATTAAGTACTTCCTGTGTATTCAGCACTGGGAAGTGTTCCATATGTGAGTAAGGCCAATTTGGTACCTGTAATCTAGACTTGACTATCCAGTAAGAGACAGAGACAAGTGAATAGGCAAAGGGAAGACAGTATAAAAGTGCTGTGATGGGTAATATACAGAGAATTCTCAGAGCCATAGAGCAGGCAATGACACCCAGGCATGGCGAGTGGAGCCAAAGAAAGCTTTCCAAAAGACCTGACATCTAAGAGAACCCAGAAGGAAGAACCAGTGTCAGCCACGGAAAGAAAGGAGGTAAGAGAGAAGAAACGGGGGAGAGGAAATGAAGAAAGGAGGATTTCGGGCTTTAAAAGTAGCCCGTGTACAAGTTCAGAAGTAAAGAAATAGAAGCCAAAGATTTAGAAATCAGTTCAATGTGTCTGGAGAAGAGAAACTAGGAGATATGGCTGGAGAGGAAGCAGCTATCAAATCAAGAGGGGCTTCAGCTAAGTTAAAGGGCTTGGGTATCCTACTGAGGGCGCAGGGAGAAGAACAGCCCCCTAGCTATGATGTGGAAGATGCCTCGGCAGAGGCAAAAGTAGAATCAGGGAGTCCAGCATGGAGGCAGTTACAGTCATCCAGGGGAGAGATGGTGGGGCATAACCTACAGTGGCGGCACTACAGACGGCGGGGAGGAGTGGGAAGGAGAGGAATATGAGATATCGAAAAGTGACATAACCAGCAGCCTGGAAGTTTGGGTAAAGGGGAGAGCGGTTAGGATTAATCCATCCGTTTAATAAATATTTACTGAGTACCTACTATATGCCAAACTCTGTTCTATGTGCCAAGAATACAAGGGTAACTGGAAGAGTCACACTTCCTCACTGAAGTAAAAGTATTGAGAGATTCACATACTAAAGCCATGACCACAAGTAAATTTATAATTAAAACTCATGTCAAGAGCTCTGAAGGAGAATTAAAGAATATAGTAACAGATCATAATGGGGGATGGATTTCTCTGAAGGGGTAATCTTTTCACTGATGCTAAAAAATTAAGCCGAGTGACAAAAGGGAAGAAGAATAACCAAGGCGGAAGAAACAACATGGAGAGAAGCAACAGTATTGAGAGATATTCAAAAGGAGGATCAGTAAACCTGGTGATGGATTGGATGTGGGACTGAGGGCGGACGCCTAGGGGATGAGTTCCAGCTTTCAGGCGTGAACAGTGATTAGATAATGATGAGCACCAACCAATCTCTTTCTTCATCACGAAATGCCCCAGTGCCAGTCATCAGCCATGGCTTCTGCTTGAGACCATTGCCGCCCTGTGATGCAGCCCCTTGTTTTCAATAGGCTGGACGTCCTAACAGTCAGGAAAAAAATGGCTCCAGGACCTTTTTGTACTCACGTGAGGAACTCGACCCCTGTCTTTTCAGCTTCCCTCCTGAGTGTGACCACGTCACCTTCCTTGAGTTTCTACAAGCATGAAGACTGAAGAATTCAACCCAGATCTACACATTCCTAAGCCCTACCTGGGAATGATTCTGACTAATTGGTAACGGCCAATGAGGTGTTAGCCCCTTCAGATCAATGATTTACACTTCAAAGGGAATATTCCATGCCTTAACCTACCGATTTTCACACATTTTAAACAGTAGAATTCTTTTATCGAACTTACAAACTTATTCGTACAAAGAAGCTCAACCTAGAGAACAGATGAAAAAGGAGCTATTCTGGTGGAAGCTTCGATGAAGGGTCCTGGGCCTCGTCCCCTCTGCTCTTACCCCCTCTCCTCTCCAAAGTTATCCCTAGAACTTTGAGGTTTTGCCTCAAATTCAAAGTTAAGTTGGGAAAACAGCAGGAAAGTCTGAGATCGAGCAAGAAACAGACATTCTCAAATCCTAACATGAAAGTTAGAAAGGAACAAAAGATAAGTAAACCTTATGATTCCTACGACCCTTTTCTCTTTATGAAAATAATATTTTAAATATGCATTACGCTTTTATGTGCTAAATGACAAACAAAATAGGGTATCAACCGGGGTCTTGGCCAGAAGCAGACAGCGCTCAGATTAGGTCATCTAAGGAAAGTTTAACAAATGTGTACAAAGGTGTGAGGGGCCACACGGGATAACAGGGAACCCCACGAGAGCAGATCTGAGTTACCATCCCCAGGCTGTAACTGTTAGCAACCCCAGGTCTCTCCTGTCAGGAGAAACCCCTGACGGGAATAGGGCCCTTGGTCAGCACGGGGAGCCCTTAGAGTGATAGCTGAGTTAAAATGCTCCGACCTCACTCAGATTTCCCTCTGCCCTGCTGTAACCAGAGATCAGAAGACAAGGAAGCCTGAGGCAGACTCTCAGAACTGGTGAGAAAAGGGAGAAAGCAGACCTGAAACAACAAACAGGAAATGTACCGTACACGCAGTTGCCTTGATTTGTAGCTAAGTGAATATTTTAATATAATTCTCAGACTTGGAATACAGGAAAATACAAGATCACTTAGCAGGTGACATAATATAAGATGACAATGTATAATGGTGCTAAGTTCAGAAAAATGATGTAAGCTCCTAAGTACTCAAAATAATACCTTTGACATCACAGACAATGATTTGAGTTTTTAAATATTTCTCTCCAGGGTATCTAGGAAAGATATGTTTGACCTTTAGTTAAAGACTGTCTCAGGCAGATGACTGATTGTATCTGTCCTGAAAGGTGACCCTAAAAATGGTTTCACGGCCAGGTTTGTCTTCAAGTGATTTGGTGAAAATACTCAGGTGACAGCAACAAGGCTAAATGCCTCCAAAACTGCCCCCTCCAAATTTTGAAAGCCTTGGTACTTAAGATGCTCTGTGAATGCTTTTATACAACCATTATCTTCAGGGATCAGCCTGTACATACATACGTACAGTTGACCCTTGGGTGATGCGGGTGTTAGGGGCACCCACCCTCCGTGCAGTCGAAAATTTGCCTTCAACTTATAGTTGACCTTCCCTATACACGGTTCCTCCAAATCTGAGGATCCAACCAACCACAGACTGTGTAGTACTTACTATTGAAAAAAAATTCGAGTATAAATGGACCCTTGTAATTCAAAATTGTGTTGTTCAAGGTTCAAGAAGAATTGGCGACCAGGCACATGGTGGATGCAATTAATATACAACTTGTTTTTTATTCCAAATTTCTTCTGGATTTGCTGAGTGGGATGATCCTCCCCAACCCTGGCTGAAAACTCCAGGGTCCAGGATTCTTGACACATCCTTAGGTAGGAGGCAGGCTTACCGCCTCTTTGAAGGAGAGAGCTGTTGTCGGAATCTGCATTCTCTCTCTACTCATTTGCCCCCTACTCACCAGGGTTGAGACTGGGAGTGGGGAAAAAGGAAGAAATGGAATAGGAGATCCTTACTGGCTGAGAAGTGCTTCTGCAGTAAAGGGACTTTGAGCTCTCCTAATCCAACAGCCATTGGAGGCTCACTCTTCCTCCTGTGGAGGCTTTCAGTGGATTCTTGAGAGGGTCCCAGCTAGGCACCCCCCTGACCAAGGCTCATCTGTCCTGATGTTAGGTCTGCTGTGCTAACAGGCTCTCACTGCTGGTATCCCCACACGTCACAGTGCTCCCAGCATGGGCCCACTCGAGCTACCTCTCCTGCCACACACCCACGAGGCGACTTCAGGAAACACTTCCCTGGTGGGAGGGAGTCAATCCCCGGTCAGCCCTCTTCCCCCTCCCTCTCCCTCTTGCTCTCCCCTCTCTTCCTCCCTCTCCTTCTCCCCTTCCCCTGCCTCCTCCCTTATTTTCTTCCCCCTAACACACACATCACATCCCATGCTGCTTTTACTTTCTCAAACGTGAGTCAGGCACCAGACCTCAATGTCTCCAACTCTAGGAAACTGGGCTTTTCAAGAGATCCTTCCCTGCTCCCCACTTGAAACAGGAGGCAGCACTGTCCCAAGGCAGTAATAATTCCCCAAGGATATCTCGTCAAGGAACCTATTCTGTACTCTCTCCACCCAGAAGTGCCTCCGAGTAGATTCTAAGTCATCTCAGCAGTTCTCAGTCTTGGAATTGGTGCTCCACTTTCACCTTTCACATCTATTCTATTTCAGTACCTGGGACAAAATGTAAAGGTTAACATCCTATTATGCATTCATGTGGACATTCATGCATCTATATTCTATTTTACACTAAAGTACTTTTATAGCTTTAAGGTTTAGATAGTTCAACTCTGGGACTCCTCAAACTACTAAACAATCACTGTCTGATGGAGGCTTTTGTAGACTAAATAAGAACAAAACTAAAACCTGTCTACCTATTTATCCATCATTTGCTACCAAAGGAATTTTAAAAGGGCTACAAATAACACAATAATACACTTCTAATGGGTGAAATCAGGAGAAGATAAGCATTAACTGTTTTCCATATAGTCCTTTTGCGTTTAGATTGCACTATATTTAATGACTTGAATGTAAATAATTAAATAGGTGATTATTCAGTACCATTGGTTCTTTAGCATGTTTAAGAATCACACAGAGGCTATTAAAACTAAGATTCCTGGGGATCTGTCCAAACGTATATATTTTAATAAGGTGATTCTGCTGCATAAGTTCAAAGAACACATTTGAGAAACTCTTCCATGTACCCTGGTGAAGGACAGAAATACAGTTGTAGGTGCCTATGGGCATTGTCATGTGGACATTCTGCTCCTAATATACCTACAAGAAGCCCTCTTCTCTGCCTCTGTCAGTATCCTGCTACTCAGTCAAGAAGGTTATTTAATGCTTAAATCATAAAAATCATAAAAATATATACTCTTCATTAATTTGAAATATGATATGTATTTATTCACCAATCTTTTTTATAGGATTAAGCCATTTTTTTTGAGTATGGTTCTTCTGATAGATATTCTAAAAGACCATTCTTTCCTAAACCACACCACTAATGCATTTCCTCAATTCCCAGTTCCAGTTTATTTAAAGTGGAGTCAGAATTCAAACACAAAATGAATGCAAAATCCTACTGGATTTTTATTATTTCCTTCTGGTAAATATGGACATATTGTACGCACATAGTTTGTTGTTGTTGTTGTTGTTTTAACTTGTTTATTTATTTATTCATTCATTTCATTTATTGGCTGCATTGGGTCTTCCTTGCTGCACACGGGCTTTCTATAGCTCATGCGAGCAGGGGCTACTCTTCATTGTGGTGTGTGGGCTCCTAATTGTAGTGGCTTCTCTTGTTGCATAGCACAGACTCTAGGTGCGTGGGCTTCAATAGTTGTGGCACATGGGCTCAATAGCTGTGGCTCATGGACTCTAGAGCACAGGCTCAATAGTTGTGGTGCATGGGCTTAGTTGCTCCACGACATGTGGAATCTTCCCAAAGCAGGGCTCGAACCCACATCCCCTGCATTGGCAGGCAGATTCTTAACCACTGCACCACCTAGGAAGTCCTACACACCTAGTTTTACAGTAATATATTTTAGCTACTCACCCCATGCCTCTACGAAACACTTGACTTAGTTTTCATGAAGACAAAACCCCAAATCCCTACTTCTTTATTGAATTCATATGACAGTGGTTGATATAAATGCAACTAAGTTAAAGGACTGTAATAGCAAGAACACTGGCACAAAAAAGTTTGGGAAAGAAAACCACTGACTCTTGAAAAGAGTGAGTTCCCGTTGGGAACAGAAGTGCAGGGTTGTACTAGAGCAGGGCTGGCAAACCATCTCCTAAAGGGCTGCAGAGCAAGTATTTTAGACTGTCTCAGCTACCCAATGCTGCCTTATAGCACAAAAGCAGCTGTAGGCTATAAGTAAACAAATGACTGTGGCTGTATTCCAATAAAACTTTATTCACAAAGACAAACGGCTAACTCACAGACAAGAGTTTGTCCACCCCTGGACTATAGCAGTGGTTCTCAAACATTAGCATGCATTACAATCAATTGGAATCTCTGTTCCAGTAGGTAGAGCAAAGCTCTCTGCAAAGCCTAAGAACTTGTACTTCTAACAAATCCCTAGATGATGCTGATACTCCTGGTCCAAGGACCACACCTTGAGAAACACCAGACTAGAGTTTAACTTCTTAGCTCTGGGTGTCCTGTGTACTGTGAGCAATGGTCAATATATTTAATGAAGGTGCTTTATCCCAGGTTCCTGTGAAAAGTGAGCCCCAGGAAAAACATATTAGCTAATGCTTTGGGGAAGCCCAAGAACAAGCGGACAAAGCAGAATGGAGGAAATGAGACAGCAAACACACGGGGATGTGTTTCTGCGCTGGCCGCAGCTTCAGAACAAACACAGCTGGTAGCTCAATCTCGCCAGTTGTCTCCACAAAGCCTATGAAACTACCACTTCTTGAAATAGTCCTTGATGAGGATGAAGGGTAAGAAACAGATCTGCTGGCTTCTTTCCTTCTTCCATATCTTATTGATCAACAGCAGGTCCCGCTTGTGTTCCTCGCTCCTTTGTGCAGCTGCAGAAGTAGCTGGAGTGGGCCTGTGTTCTCTCCTGCCACTGATCAGGGACAGTGGATGTGTTTTTACACCACCTCAGTTCATACCTTAAAACTTCTGCCTCTTCTCACCCATTAAATATAGCTATTCCCAAAATGTTATCTACACTTTGTAAAATTATTTTTTCAGTGATGCCATCCATTCTCATGACTTCAAGCTGCATTGCTCTGTGAATTATTCAAATGACTATCTGTAGCCCTGATAATTTTCCTGAGGGCTACAGAGCAAGCCTCAGCATTTTGTCAGGCTCACATCAGTTCTAAGGGAAACTGCCCTTGATGTTTAGGAGGTTTTATTCTATATCACATGATTCTGCCACCTCTAGTCACAGCTGATGGGACAAAGGGCAGCACATGACCTAAAGCAATCAATCCTTGGGTTGGCAGTGGCCTACGTCTTGTCCTGTTAAGAAAAGATGGGGTGATCAAGTAGATTCCTCTAGGGAATGTGAATATTAGATGCCCTGAAGCTAAGCAGTTGGCATCAGCTATTGAAACTGAAAGGATCTAAAGAGATAAAGTCAAGATTACATCAACCCAAAAAAGCAAGCTGAAGTGATGAAGGGAAAAGAAATGATGAGCAAGTAGAAAAAAAAACCTGGCAATGTAGAAAGGAGAGGAGAGCAGAAGTACAGAGATGGGGAGAGTAGCCTGGAGCACTTGGTCCAGTACCCACGAAGGCCAGTCATGCTCCGTACAACTTATGTGACCATTATCTTTGATTCCCTACAGTCACAGTTTCTACACTTATCCAAGTGGCTTTCACTACTCTCCAGCAGGACACCTATCAGAAAGCATCATTCCCTGAATATAAATTGTCTCATGCTTTTGCTTATATGGTTTCCTCTGCCACTGGTATCTTCCACCAAAACCCAACTATCGTCAATTGAAATTCTCCCCATCCTGCCTAATGATGTTCTCCTCACTGTAACAACAGGAGGTAACTCCTCTCTCCCTCCCCTATGTTTTCATAAAACAGTTCTTATCAGGTGTGTGATTCTCAAACATATTTATAACATATTTCTTAAAAACTGTAACATCCTTCAGGACTCAGACAAAATATAAACATTTTTGATTAGCATGATGTGTCACACAATAGATTTTCAATTAATATTAGCTAAATATTTTAAGTAATTATATTAACTAATTACTCTAATTCTTTTTATATTAATTATATTCCTCCATACATCCCTAATACTATCCCATTTGATCATAATACTTATAAGTTAACACGATTTGCCAGCACTGATCTTTAGCACTTTAAATGTATTACCTTACGTAGACCTTGTGATATAAGTACTATTACTGTACCAGCCTCATTTTGTTGGCAAGGAAAGTGAGGCACTAAGAGTTTAAATAACCTCAACAAGATATCACAGGGGCACTGGGATTTGAGCCCAAGAAGCCAGGCACCAGAACCTATACCTGCAGCCACTATGCCATAGTGCTAAGTAGTAACCTAGCCTGCAGTGAACAAAACATGGCCTTAGTTCACTTAAGGATCGGGGCTGGTGTGAAACAGGGTACATTACTAACAGAGAGAAGACCCACAAGCCTAAATCAGATGAAATCTTTCAAATTTCAGCCCAAGTGCCAATAACCTGCTGATACATGCATGATACAGAAAGCAAAGACACAGATTAGAACAGGCCCTGAGTCATAATCCTCCAGTTGTGTACACAGAGGCAAGGGGAGCCCCACTGACCAGCTGCCCTAAAGTCCAGTTCTTCTGGAGCTAGAACAGCAGGAAACAATGTCTGAGCAGAGTAGATAACTGCAAAGTGTTTACTTTTTTTTCTTCTCAGTAAGGATCTGAATATTATATCCAAATTTCCAATACCTTTTCATGTTTCTTTGGAAACAGTCTAGCCTAGGGAGGACTCAGGACCAGCTGTGGACAGCAAATCACCTGGCACAGAAACCTCTCCCGCCACCACCCACCATGCCTACTCCATCTTGAAGGGAGGATGGATAACCACACAGATTTGACCATGAGCTCTTCCTTCATTTTCTCCAAGTGCCTTGTTGACAATGATGGAAACACCATCCAGCTGGTCCGCATGTGGTGTTGGAGTTCAGGCTCTGGAGCTGCCATTTTTGGGGTCAATCATAACTCTGCCCTTTACCAGCTCTTTAAACTTACATACACCACTTTATCCTCTCTGGCACTCAGTTTACATACCTGTAAAATGGGGATAATAATCATATCTCTTTCAGTTGTGGGGACTGGACTTATACTAGTTAAATAATACATTAATAATACATTTTGTAGGGCTCTTATTTGGAATAAAATAGGCTAATATGATAGCTATTTATTAAGTGCCTAAAATGTTCCAGCTAATTCTGGTTGCATAAATTTGAACTTATTCAACTTCTCAAACTTAGATTATTTACGTGTAAAATAAAGATGACATCCACTGTTTATGGCACAGGGAAGCATTAAATGAAATCACATAAGTGAAACTGTATTACTTGTTATTTGGTAGGTACTATATTATTGTTAGCTGATCCTAAATTCTTCCATAGATTTGCTCAAAGACAAGACCTCTATGCAATTAGTCTACTCCAAGCAATCCTTGTACCAAGTCTCCAGTTTCGTACAGAAAATAAAAGCATTTTCAATGAGTTTTCCTATTCTTGAGAAGCGTGCCTAAACAATTACTATGATCTATGGAATAGGCTAGTCAAAAAACATACTGACCACTATTTTTTTTACAAATATTTTGAGTCATTTTAGTCATAACTCAGTTCTACCAAAACTTTTTTAAAAATATTTCTTTATTCATTTTTATTTATTGGCTGCATTGGGTCTTTGTTGCTGCTCACGGGCTTTCTCTAGTTGCAGACAGTGGGGGTTACTCTTCATTACAGTGCACAGGCTTCTTATCTCGATGGCTTCTCTTGTTGCGGAGCACGGGCTCTAGGCGCTCAGGCTTCAGTAGTTACGGTGCATGGGCTCAGTAGTTGTGGCTCACAGGCTTAGTTGCTCTGTGGCATATGGGATCTTCCCAGATTCGAGCAGGGGCTCAAACCAGTGTCCCCTGCATTGGCAGGCGGATTCTTAACCACTGCGCCACCAGGGAAGCCCTACCAAAACTTTTTAAAATATCATTTGGCTAGATATTTACTCTTATGTATAGATCTCAAACAAAGAATTTAGAACAAAAACTTTGAAGCAAAAGAAACTGAAATTGTTAATGACTGGTGACTTGAGATGGAAGAAAAAAAAAATCAGTGTTTGCTAACCAAACCATACATCATTCTGCACAAAACTTCAGTTTGTCCTCAGAATGTATGGAAAAGAATTACCACCGTATTAGATTTTTTAGACTTTGTTCATATTTAAACAAGCCCCACAATGTCCATTGACCTGCATTTAGACAAGTTCTGAATTTAGACAAGGGCCAGCATCTGGGTGGAAATGAAGAGTCATGGAATAGTAAATTATATTTTCAAATAGCATAACCTCTGTTCTTTGGGACGCCAAACGAATATAATGAGCAATTACATGCCCATCAGATGCTCAAGATAATGGTAGATTACCAGAAATCAGGGAGATTAACTATTTTGTTGAATAAGATCAGAGTCAGAAATTTATAAATCAAGAAGGATAAAGATCAAGTCTTTGAAAATCCTAAACTATTTAAAATATTTACTAATTTTTAGCTCTACCTACAGGCACTTCAAGGTCACTTGACAAAAACTACAATAATGAAACTACATCCTCAATGTAAGAGTTTTATCGTATAAAACAGGATTTCAACATGGGAACACCAATACCAAGACAGGAGGGTCATATTAAAACCCTACATAAAGGACAGCAGGGAAGTTATGAGGGGAGAAGAAGATGTGAAGTGTAGGAGTTAATAACTATGTTTTTTCTCATCCTCAAAGGCTCTGGCCTCAAAGTTAAATTAATTAGAAGATATAAAAATATAAAAATACTTTGTGTACGGAACACAGAGAGGCAAGATCAAAGCCTCCCGTGGGTCAGAAATAAAATCATTACAAACTGAATTTCTGGGCCATGGTGCCTCCTGTTCTCCCAGCACAGAACCTCCTGTCTCTGTCCACACCTTTGGACTCTTCCTTTAATATTCTCTTCAGGTGCAGTGCTCCCTTTTTCACCTTGGCCTCTGTATACGAGCAGGAACTTGTTTCAAAACTCAGAGTCAATGGTGATTTTTGCATTGGCGGAGATGCTAGAAGCCACAACTCCACACTGATCAAAATGGCCACTCTCCTCAGTTTGACTAAACCTCAGACAGGTTTCTTCCTGAATACAGACCCTGATCTCCCTTTTCTTAGACTATTTACTTCAAAAAAAATCTTGTAAATGCAAATTCTTTCTCTGTTCCTTTGATATGTAGATAAATCTTCTCCCAGCTTCCTGCCAGTTTTATAACCCAGGAATCTCTTTTTCAAGGACCTGGTGGTGGGGGGATCTCTTTGAAATATCATCATTAAGAAAGACAGCACCCCATCTCCCACTTTCTGTGGTGGGAAGAAGCCTAATTTTTTTTAAGCTCTTTATTGGAATATAATTGCTTTACACTCTTGTACCAGCTTATGAGGTACACCAAAGTGAACCAGCTGTATTTATACACATATCCCCATATCCCCTCCCTCCTGTGACTCCCCCCCCCACCCTCCCTGTCCCCGCCCTCTAAGGCATCACCCATCATCAAGTTGATCTCCCTTTGTTTTTGGTTTTTTTTTTTTGGGGGGGTACACCAGGTTCAATCATCTGTTTCCATACACACATCCCCGTACTCCCTCCCTTCCCCGACCCCCCACCTCGAGTCCCCCCCACCCTCCCTGCCCCAGTCCTCCAAGGCATCTTCCATCCTCGAGCTGGACTCCCTTTATTATACAACAACTTCCCACTGACTATTTTACAGTTGGTAGTATATATATGTCTATGCTACTCTCTCACTTCATCCCAGCTTCCCAAGAAGCCTAATTTGAACAAGAAACAATTAGCCAAAACAGATGGACTATTCCCACTGACCAAATTTCCCTCTAACGTCCTCCAGTACTTTTCTAGTAGCTCACCCCAGAGTTTAAAAACCCTCTCAGTTTTTGTTTCAGCAGAGTTCAGGTCACTCTCTCTCCCCTATTGCAATAGTCTAGAATAAAGTCTTCCTTGCCTATTTAACTCCGCTGCAATTTTTCTTTTTTTTTTTTTTATCATTATTATTTTCTTTGGAGGGTACACCAGGTTCAATCATCTGTTTTTATACACATATCCCTGTATTCCCTCCCTTCCTTGACTCCCCCCGCCTCGAGTCCCCCCCCAACCTCCCCGCCCCAGTCCTCTTCCATCCTCGAGTTGGACTCCCTTTGTTATACAACAACTTCCCACTGACTATTTTACAGTTGGTAGTATATATATGTCTGTGCGACTGCAATTTTTCTTTGACATCATATAAGATTTCGAATGAATCATTTTGAGGGCTTTTGCCCTATTAAAAGATTCTGCAATTAAGTAAAACAAAAAATATTTAATATATACACAGTAATATATTTCATGCCAAATTTTTAAGAGACAATTACCTTAACAAATGTTCAGAAAACTTTCAATCATACTGTAACAGAGATGGTCAGTTGTCTATCAGAGAACAAAAGAGTGTCCTGTCTGGAAAGCCAAGGGGTAGAGAAATTTTAGAAAGATAGTGTGGTCAACAGGGTCACATGTCCAGAACTGTCCAGTAAGATAAGGCAGAAAATGACTGCTGGGTGATCTTTGCAAAAGCAAGTCCAAGTTAAATAGTGCCACTGAATGTAAGGCAGAAGAGAAGAGAAGGGGGGAAGAGGAATAAGCCAATTTCCCAAGAAAACTATGGAATTAATGACAAATCTAGTGTTTTTGTCCTCAGTCCTTAGTGTCAGAAGGATTGTGCCCAGAATATAAGCCTCATGTGGGTAAGCATAGCACCTAATTCCAAATGTAGCATCTAATAATGAAAGTGCAATACTTTGTACTCTGCCTTCCAAGAAAGTGTGCAAAGGACAGAGGTAACAAAACAATTGGTAAAGTAGCTGAATGGGATGGAGCTGAACACAGCAAGAAAGGAACAGTGGCTTGGGCTGATAGGGAAATTTTAACATATAACAAAGGCAAAAGGAAACTGCTCAACTCTGTAGCTTGCAATTGTTCCACAAAAGAGACTGATCTTCAGAGAGACAGATCTTCAGAGTGAGACCACAGAACAAACATTGGCCAGGGAGAAACGAAGCTCATATCTGGTGAAGAGCTTGTTAGAGAATAGCTGAGAGTCAAATTCCTCTCCCCATGGAGTGACCATCAACAGGGACCCAGTGACTCTGTTATGAAGAGTACAAACGAACATTCCTAAAAAGTCACTAGAAGGAAAAGTTGTGGAGAACACAAAGGTCTAATTTCAAAAAATGAGCAGACCTCAAAATATCACTCCACAAAGTAGTTTTTAAGTACAAATGAAGAAAGTTACTTTTACAGTGGAGAAACTTAACCAGAAGATCAAGTTAAAATCACCAACAATGGGTTAAATGAATATCACATGTCCCCTCATGTAATGCACTGAGCAGAACACATCCCCTATGTGGTATTTCTGTCAAAAATGTTTAACCAGAATCTGACCATGAGAAAATGATCAGATGAATCCTAATTGAGAAACATTCTAAAAAATAACTGGATTAAACTCTTCAAAAATTTTCAGTCTTGCAAAAGATGCAAAAGGCAAGGAAACTTCCAGATTAAAGGAGACTGAAGAGCCATGAGAACTAAACGCAACTTATCAGCCTTATTTGGATCTTGCTCTGAAGAACATCACTGTGATGATGGGGGAGATTTGAATATGAATCATGTATTAGTATGTTAATGATAAATTTCTTGAGAGTGATAAACATATTATAATCATAAAAATGTTCTTTGTGACTCTTCCTCATTCTCAAACAGTTCTGCAAAAATTATACATGTGTATATTATGGAGAATAATCTTAAGGAAGATTCTATTTAAAAATTAGTAAGCGCTTAGAAAAAGAAATCATGTTTACTAGAAGCCAGCTGCATGTTTACTAAATTAAGTTAGACTAATTTTTGAGAGCTTAGAAGACAAGATATTTCAGGGAAATGTAATAGGATTTAGTTTTTTCTTTTCAAAATTCAAAAAAGGCAATTAATGTCTATCTTGATATCACGTATGCAAACTAAAGAAATGTGAATTGAATGGTCATATGGCAAAGTGAATTCAATCTTATCTAAATGGACATAATTCAGAGGGTTGACATCAGCCTGGAGGGAGCTCTCTAGTATTAAGATAAAGGATTCTAGCCATCAATTGGATAAGAACATGAATGGCATGCTAACAAAATTTGTTGGTGACATTGGCAAATATTCTCAGTGATACAGACATAAATCCCAAATATCTTGATGGACTAAATGGGTCAAAACCAACAACATGATAGTTAATGAAAATTATTTGAAGTCCCATTATTATCAATTAGTCAGTACATGCATTTTGAACTACGCCAGGAACTGGGAATAGAAAGGAAAACAAAAAGGTCATAAACTGTTAATTTTACATGAAAATTACACATTTAAAACAATTTTGAGTGAGATAAGTTCATGAAGGTGGAAGCACAGAACCCTGGAAGTATGGATTAGGGAGACCTAACAGAGACAGAAAATCAGGAAAGGCTGCCCACAGCAGGCAATATATACATGGAAAACGTTAGGGTATGCTGAGAATAACCAACCAAATGGGAAGGCCTCACAACAGAGGGGTGAGGGGAATTGGAGCAGGAAAAAGAAGACTACACCAGCCTGGCAGAGGCAACACTTGTGTAAAGGCCCTACACAGAGGTGGCCATGGCATAGTAACCAGATGAGAGAAACCCAGTGTGGCTAGAGCACAGAGAGCAAGGGGACAACCCCAAAGAAATGCAGGATAGAAGAGACAATCAATCCTAACAGATGCATGAGTTGAAAAGGGTTACAGATTTAATTGACTCTAATTTCAATATGATTCAATAATGCAATGTAGTCCTTCAAAGGATACAATATCCAAGACAAGGGTGGTGAGGTCCTAGACTGTTCATTGCCAATCATACCCAACTTTAAATCTGTGCTTAGTTCAAATAAATTCAGAGCAATCTGTATGTTGAAGCCAATGGAAATCCTGACAAAGTGTTGGAGGAATTGGAAATAGGTCACCTAAAGAGAAGAGGAGGGAAGATGCCAGGAGGCATGATGACTATCTTCAAACAGCTGAAGAGCCATCATATGGAACTGAAAGAATAGCTGGTATGTATTTACCATGAGTTAATGAATGGGGGTTGTAACGATGCAGTTCAATCTTAGTTCGATTTGCTAATAGATCCCGGCTGGAGATGGAATGGCTGTCTGGGGAAATATGCTGAACCTCCCAGGCTAACTGAGAAATAGGCAGAAAATTTATAGAGAGAATTCAAGTCC
Organism: Hippopotamus amphibius kiboko; assembly: GCF_030028045.1. NCBI lineage: Eukaryota > Metazoa > Chordata > Mammalia > Artiodactyla > Hippopotamidae > Hippopotamus > Hippopotamus amphibius. The sequence continues at coordinate 100,779,149 of NC_080196.1, forward strand.
TTGAACTAGATAATTAATAGATCTTCTTCTAATCCTGATATTACATAATTCTATGACAGTGCCATTTCCATTTTATGGGCAACATATTAAAGAGCTATTCAGAATATTCTAGTAGGAAGAATTTGAATAGGACCAAGCTGATGAATTTAAAAAAAAATAAAACTTATATCCAACATCTGCACAGAAAGTTAAGACAATCTTAAAAGTAACTTAAAAGAAAAAAATAAAACCTCAAAATGTAAAATAAAGGTAAACCTCATTTTTGAGATGAAGGCAGCCAAGCCATTAAGAACTTGGACTTTGGAACAGACCTGTGGTCCTGGTAAAATTCCTAGGTCTTTCTGCTTCTTAGTTCCTTATTTACGTAATAAAGATAATTTTTTTTAAATACCTGGCGAATAGGATGGCTGTGAGAATTAGTGAGTTAACAAATTTAAAGTGCTCAGAACAGTGTCTGGCACATAGTTAACCCTACAGAAATGTCTGATATCTGTGATCAATCTTAGTAGTTAGTTGAGATATTCTGGAGTCAGACAAACTTGGACTAAATCCTAGTTCCATTGTTAACTAGTTAGGTGACCTTTCCCTCTCTGTAAAGTGGGAATAAAAGTATCTATCAGTCATGGTTCAGTTTCAAATCTTCCTGGCCAGCACAGTCAGATGGAGATTTAGCGCAGAGAACTAGGAGTTTACAAAAGTTTGTGAGGAAGCACCGGAGGAGCATGTTCTGGACTAAGTTTCAGAAGAGGTACCACTAGGACAATACCACACCACTGGTCGTCCACAGGAGCTGCTATCTATGCCACAATTTGGGATCAAGTGAATCAGGAAGCCACTGTCCCAAGTGCTAATTCCATGCCATTTCTGCTAGGATCTAGAAATCCAAAGCTGCTACCACAACTGTAGACTTTCAGAACACATCCCCAGACAATGGATGTTACACTCTACCTCTCTACAACCACCCCGTTAACACTGCTGCACAACAACAAATGCCTCCACCACAGACCTTGCAGAAACAATGGTGTGGAGACTCAACTCAGATATGAATTCCAAATAGTAAGGAGACACATCAGTTCACACACAAACCTGAGTTGTAAGGAAGTCTGAGAAATGCAGAACAACTTTTCCGCTACAGCAGCAATACAACATTTCTAAAAGGGAGAGAGAATGGAGATAAAAGAGCTAATCTGTAATATCTATCATCCTATTTCTTATCACTAGGACAAGAATTAAATAGGATATAATGCATATGCAGTACTTAGCCCTGAGTCTAGCAGACAGTAATCACTCAATAAATTATTAGCTGGCTTCCATCATAAACATGGCTGAGTAAGAATTATCTTTCCATTTCTCATCCTAAAAATCAAGAAAAAAAAGGAAAAACTTAAAACTCTATTTTTAGTAAAACTAAAAGAAATATATAATCTACTGATTCATAAACATACAGAAAGCCTTCAAAAATTAGCAGAAATAAAACAAAAGCCACACAGGATGTCAGGCAGAAAGGAAATGCTAAGAGTGCTGACAGGGCCCAATGATACAAATCTTATAAAGTTTTGGAAAGAAAACAAACTTCCTGAAAGTGAAACCACGGAAGCGCAAAGGCTATATACCTGGTTGTTGAAAATGGGTACAGACGTGCAAGTGAGAAAGCTGAGAAAATGAAGTCTCCTGGATGGGTTTTATTTCACGTTGAGAAATGGGAAGAAGGTACCCCAGTGATTCACTTCCAGGAGCCATAGTTGTGGAAGGCAGTTCCTCTCTGTGAGCAGAGCAGAAGGGAGCCTTTGGAAGGCTACCATGCACAGCCACCCACCCACACCCACCCACCTCACCCCCAAAATACACACACAGAGGTCCTAAACAAAAAGATAATTCAGGAAAATTCAACTCATTCAATGAATAATATGAAAAAGTCCCACAGAAGCAATATGAAAATACTCTAAGTAAAAAAATGAGGAAAAAAAAGTAAATTTTACCATTAAAGAATATTTAACCAGAAGATGTAGCCAAAAAAAAGCAGATTAAAATGATAACTAAGTAATCTGACAAGAATTTTAAAAAATAACGACAAAGTAATCACCTGTTATGGGTTGAATTTCATCCCCCTCACACACACCCAAATTCATACATAGAAGACCTAACCCCCAGTACCTCAGAATGTTACTGTATCTGGAGATAGAATCTTTAAAGTGGAAAAACTAAATGGGGTCACTGGGGTGGGCCCTAATCCAATTTCAATGGTGTCCTTATAAGAAGAAGATATAAAGACACAGACAACACAGAGGAAAGACCATGTGAAGACAGAGGGGGAAAGTAGCCATCCATAAGCCAAGGAAAGAGGCCTCAGGAGAAATCAACACCTTGATCTCAGGTTACCAGCCCCCAGAAGTGTGAGGAAATAAACTTCAATTGTTTAAACCGTTCAGTCTGTGGCACGTTGTTATGACAGCCCTAACAAACCAAAACATCACCTCTATGAAGAAAGATCACAAAGTGGAAATGCAAAACTCAGGTAAAAGAGATACCTTTAGACAACAGAAGAAATTAAAATGTGAGCTGATAGAACTCAGGAAATAAGTAGAAGGGAAGGGGAAAGCGATCAGTGGAATAACCAAAATTCACCAAAGAAATAAATGCTGTGGAAAACACTGTTAGGGACTTAAAGGACAGAAGTAACAGAGTGAAAAAATGCAGAGGAAATAAAAAGTTTTCAAAGGGCGAAAGGGAAAACAATTATGGAAAGTAGTCAAAGCAAATGCAAAATATGCATAATTGGAGATGCTAAAGACTAATAGTGAAATAATTCAAAAGAATAAATATTTAAGCCCACAGTTCAAGAAGAGTTTCCTGAATCTCCATACTAAAGGGCCCATCATGTGCCTGGCAGGATGGTTAACAAGACACATCCTGGTAAAGTTATTGGAGTATAAATATGTGAGTAAATACAAAAGAACCCGCCAGGAGAAACCTCAGCACGTGAATACTTGACTAGATTGAACCTGCAAGCTTCCCCAGGAGCTTCCTGAAGGGGCCAGTAATTCAGCCCAGAAATGTAAAGGAGTTAATGTCCCTGAGAGCACACCCCAACCAATGGAAAATGTGAGACAGAAGGAAGCAGGAAATAAATAGCTCATCTTTCTGGCCGCCTCACCTGCCCTTCGCAAAGGATTGTTCTGAGATCTGTGGCTGTAAATGCCATCTCTGTTACCAGTGCCGAAGAACCAGCTGTATTCTTGGGAAGCTTGGTTTACTTAGTAACACACCTCCTTATATTTCTGCTGCTTCCTTCCCCACTTCCCTTCCCTGTTTCCCTCATTTTTACTTCTCTAGAATGACACCCCTCTCAATAAAGTCTCTTTTATAGGGAACAAATCTAAGATAGCTGGCCCTAGAAAGAGTAGCCCTAAAAATCCAACACTCAGGATGGGATTTGGAGGGCTGAATTTGTAAGCTGTCTGGAAATAATAGGGAGCCCATCTCTGGTAGTTAATGTGATAATTATATATTATTATTATTATCAAATATACATAATAAAATTATTGTTATATTTATTAATAATTATTATATTTATTATTATTATTATTTGTTATTACTCTGTACCATGCTTTCTCACTTAACAATGTCTTTTAAATATCTTCAATATAAATACATAGGGAACTTTCTCATTCTAGTGTTTTGTTTTACTTTATGAACAAGAGTTACTTTCAAAATAACCAGAATATTTGTTTATCTATCTATTTATTTAGTCATCCATCTAACAAATATTTACTGATTTCTCCCACTGTGTGCCAGGCACTGTGTTGGAAACTAGAACGACCCAAATGGGAAAAAAACAACTGCCTCCTGAAAAAATGTCTTATCTTCAAGGACCTAACAGCATAGTAAGGTTCTAACTAGGACACTCCAATGGGATGACTGAAGCAATAATAATAAATCCTGGCACGCAATGGCACCACAGTGCCTAGAGTTTTGCCTGTGATCAACTGGGATGAGGTGCAGGTGGAAGCCAAGGCACTGGGCTACTAAGGGTTTGCTGCTATTAATGGGAATGGGGCCATGATAATGACAAGGACTGTGGAGACTGCCGTTTGCTTTTAAAGGAATTGAAATCTTTGCAAAAAAATACAACAGGTCCAGCAGTGCAAATAGTACAGATAATAAAAATGGAAAATAATAACAAAATCAGAACAAAAGGCTCTTCCAACACACACACACACACACACACACACACACACACACACACACATGCATAACAGGGGTTAGCTGATTCTAACATCAGGGCAGTACCTTCACTCAATGATAGCTCAAGCCTCAAATGGATCACGGTCTTCACTTCAGATTTCCATAACCTGCCAGAAAGGCCCGAAAAGATTATCTAGAGTGATCAGTACACGTTGTCCTGGCCTTCCAGAACCATGGAGAACAGTGAAATTATTTAACTGGGTAGGTGTCTAGACCTACATACACACACTTACACACACACGTACACAATGGAAGTTCAAATGGGATTACAAGGGGGATAGTCAATATGCAACAACTCACAGCAATCAAAACTCTCACCAGCAATAAACAACTAGGAAGTGCTTCCCAGATGAATATTAACTTCACTGTTAATGTAGTTCCTGCCTCACATTAACCTCTAAATATCTCTTAGATTCCCAATAGTCAAAGTTAGAGAAACTTTGCCCAACCGGAAGGAGTGGGCTGAGAGTCAGCGTTGGGATCGGGGCAGAGGGAAGAAAGGAAAGTGCAAGCTGATGTCCCCCTGATCCTCTTTTCTCCTCGAGCACTGCCTCTTCTGTAATTATGTTTCCCCTCTTTCCTTCAGCTCTGGGCATCACCCATTTCCCCAAGGGATGCCTTCAGTTCTCCCTTTACTTTTGCTTCCCTCATTCTTCTTCATTTCAAATCACTCACAATCTTGGCTAAACAGGATTGTTCCCCACCCAGACTGTCCTAGATTTAATGATGGAATCCAGGTATAAATGTGCCAATTGAATTATGAATAGAGAAGTAAAAGAGAAAATGGCTTTGGCCTAGAGGAGCAGAAAACAGATCCAGAAATTTTGCAAGGATGGTCTCTGTACAGATTTAAGAGCTATATTTATAGGAACCTCAAAGTTATTTCCTAAATAGTTCTACAGATCATAACAAGCGCTCTAAAAAATGAAGTAGCTGTTTTCTCATAGCAGAGCTATAACTTTCCAATATGGCTCTGGCTTCAGTTATTTATGTATTTAACCTGGGCTCTCAATAAATATTTGCTAAATGGTAAATGAATGGGTGAATGCTTGCAGTTTTGATTAGACAGATTATAGTAGTTGGTTCTTTCATGGCAGTTGAAAGAGATAACAATGTCATTTTGAATTATTTGAAGACTACATCACTGAAATTACGAATAGGGGAGTCTTCAAATCTGATGCATCAAAGATTCCATGGAAGAATTGGATCCACTGAGGTTAACTACTTTATTGAGGACTTCTCCATCAGCTCTGGGTGGGGTTGATGCTTGAAAAAAATCAGAAAAGTACAGGTGTGGATGGTTCTAGCCCTACTGTAGGGCTATAATTCATATATTCAACTTCCTCCTGGCTCCCCAAATAAACATACCTACTCCTGAGCCTACTGGGCTGGCCATTTTTCTCCTTTTTTCAGTCTTCTCTCCTCTAATGCCTAGTTTACTTATTTCAATGTGAAAGTCTAAATCTTCCCTACCTTCTGTCTCCTTAGGATCTTTGCTCTGCTCTAAGTCAGTCAGTCAACGTTCATCCTAATAGGGTTTTCTTTTTATTAGGCACTAATTGCATTAATGGCCCAAAGCTATGGCGTTCTGTGGCAGCCTCTGGCAGCCAGTCCTTCCCAGGTAAGCCCTGGTGTGATTCCACAGTCAACAGGACCATTAGAAGCAAGATGTCCCTCTACTATAGTAAGAGGGCATTACCTGCAAAGCACATGGATGCAAATGTCACACCATTCTATGTGAAAATTCTGAGGAAAACACATACACCTAAACAGAAATTAAGAATGGGTAATTAAAAAAAAAAAGAATGGGTAATAAAGCCTCATGCTAACAATACAAAGTTTTACTTCTTGGGAAAATATCTGTAGATAAAATGTCTGTTAACAACAGACCCTGCCTTAGAAAACTTCAGTCTGCCAAAGATCTACAAAATATCTCTAACTTTTTTTTTCTAGTTAACAGCCATCACCACACAGTTACAAAAAATTTTTTCTTGTAATGAGGACTTTTAAGATCTACTCTCCTAGCAACTTTCAAATATGCAGTGCAGTGTTATTAGCTATAGTCATCATGTTGTAGATTACATCCCTGATGACTTATAATTGGAACTTTGTGCCTTTTGACGCCCTTCACCAATACACACCAGGAAGATGCAGCTATGAAGTTCTCCAACGTTAATAGGACACCTGATGTTTAGACTTAGGAAGAGTAGCAGGTTGTCTAGTGGGCAAACATGCAAGTCTAGACCCAGAACCTGGGTTTAAATCCTAGATCTACCACTTACTCGGTGAAGTTACTTTACCCTCTATGCCTTAATTTCTCCCACCATAAAATGAAGATAATAATAGCACCTACTTAAAAGTGTTTTGAGGCATGTAAGTGAATTAATACGTGTACAGCACCCAGAACAGAGCATGGAACTCAGTAAGTACGGGATTCTGATTCCATTTAGCAAATACTTATTAAGTATATACCACAGTGCAGGCTCTGTGTGTTAGGAAATGAAAAATATAATAATAAACAAGACACAATATCTGTTCTCCAAAAACTTGTAGTCTAATGGCTGCATAGGAGACCATTCTCATGTATTAAAATATCTAAGCACTTGGCAATATGTCACGAACTCTTTGACTATTCTCTAGGACACTCCAACCATGAGAAAGATAAGCTGACATACTTTTCACAGAAAATCTTGAAAGCAAATGGGAAAATTGCAGTTATTATTTGGGGCCATCAATTAACTATATAATATTTCACTTAGACCAAAATGGTTTTCACGTGAGTCACTTGGAGAATTTCTAAGTCCCTGCTTCCCGAGGCGTGTATGAACCAAGCTCAAGGATTTAAACGCTGCTTCTTTATACTGCTGCCAAGCTCTCACTGCACCTAAACTTGTAAAAAACGGAATGTGATTGATACTTCAACTCAAAATTTGTGCAGGTATTGAAAAAACAGAGATAAAATTTCATATAATCTAGCCTCAATGGGAAAAATCCCTAGATTCAGACACAGATCTCTGCCTAACATAGTTATAGAAAGTTGCTAAGTTAAATTAGAGAGGATGACATGATTAAAACCTCTGAATCCACCACGCCCCTCCTTGAAATTATAAAACTGTAATTATAAAAATGAAAATTACTCAAATCCATTTATCTTTGGGGATTGGTTTAGACAGTACTTCATAATAAACGTAGCAAATGCTTACAGCAGCTGAAACTGCAGCAAGGTACAGTAGTATTAAATAGCCCTCCCACCTGAAATATCCAAAGAAGCTGTAAGAAATCTTGACCCTTTTCCATTTCTTTCAAATGTAATAATGTCCAAATTTGCTAAATTAGCCATAAATGTTAGTATCTGAGAACTAGGTGAAAGAGAACACAAAACTTTGTTCCTCAGCTCTCTCTCCCTATCTACAGAATAAATAAATTTGATATGACATGTTAAAAAGCACATCCTTCAGCAGGACCAAGTCAGTGGGATGTGGTGACTGTGATGCTGCCGCCAGTTCCAATCTTCTTGAGCATTTCCTATGGGAATTCAGTCAGCAGTAGAAATAGAGTCTGTAGGCTAAAGGGAGAGTGTGGTCGCCTTGGGAGTAGAGCGGAAGGTGCACCTTCCTCTCCAGCATAAAGGAGTGGGAATCAAGAGAAACACTCAAGGGGATTGGGAAGGAAGGAAGGAAACTGGCCTGTCATTCCCACGCTGAACACCTGCAGCACAGCTGAAGCCGGCTACTCCACCCCCCACCATCAGAGCAGAATGCAGCATCTGGGTTCTTGAATGAACTTGCGCGGACCCTCTGGAGTTTGAGCATATTTGAACATAGAATATGGATCCCCTCGTCTGGGAGATTCTGAAGGGAGGCAACAACCCGTAACAACAGAACAGAAGCTGCATGTCTGACATGCCACCGTGTGCTGCTCATGAGTATGTATTACTCTTATTTTTGTAGGTGGAAAGTTATTCAACAGAATAGAAAAAAACAATGGGTCTCTGATGAGAATAAAGCAGTAGGCTTCACATAGCGGGTCCACGCTCCCTTGGGGAGTAGCTCAACCCTGAAATGAAGAAGGCTAGGGGAGGCCTCAGGCATACTCAAACTGCATCACATCTAGGTGTGACTACCACGTATCTAACCCTAGCATGAGAGACCCAACGTATTTGGATACAAAACACGAACTGTACTCAGGCCGTTAGTGCACAAGGGCAGCAACATACATTTTGGGTTGAACAAAACTAACCCACAAGACAGAAAGTGTTTTAAGGGAGATAGGTGCCAGTCTAGACATCATAGGGCAATCAGCTGTACTGATTCCTGTCCATAATATCTGGTACACGCGCAAGGACCAATCTGTTGGGAAGACATAGAAAATATCTCTGTAATTCTTACTGACATATTCTGCAATAAAACTAAATTGTACCATGACATATTGCAATATGGCATAATACTGGCATTAACAGTAAGATTCAACTGCTTTACAAAATTAGTTATATAGTAATTCTCATATAGATGATCAAATATACTGGAAGATGGATTTAAAGCCTCCTCAGAATGTAATACTGATGGAAAATGACTAGTCTGAGGAAAAACCGGATTTAGCTAAGCTTCAGCTGATTTCTTGGCTAGCTAGTTCTGCATAAGTTTATTACAAGGTACAAGTAACCAAATTTGTACAAATATATGAAAATGTATGTCATGCCTACACAGGATGAATTGGTTGTTTCTTTAAGTTTATCCCTACCCACACTGGATCCTCCAAATGTTAGGTATATTTATGCTAACAACTATGGCTATATCTGTTACATAAATGCTATCTAAATGTAGATCCTCCAAAAAATATGAATACTTTATGAACAGAGCCTAGGTCAAGGGCTACAGGTCTGGAATTTGTGGGAAAGAGATAATTCGGCAGACCTGGGTTTCTCAAACCCTGCACATTCCCAAGAAATGCCTACTTCAGGATTGGCCCTTGGCCAGCTCCTGGGAATTAAGCTCTGAGCTCTTGGAATATTCTGCCTGATGAGAGTGCATTTGTATGCCTGAAGCCTTGGGCCACCCAGCACCCGTTTGATCAGACAGTTTATGCTAACAGTGTGCTTTATGGTGAATGCCTATTTTTGCTATGAGAGGCTGGAGTCCAAGTAGTTGAGGTCAGTCATACCTATGTACTAAACCCCGATAAAAACTCTGGACACCAAGGCACAGGTGCACTTCTCTTGTGGGTACACTTTTCATGTGTTGTCACACATCATTGCTGGAAGAATTAAGCACATCCATGTGATTCCCCTGGGAGAGGATACCCGGAAGCTTGCACATGGTTTCTTCTGGATTTTGCCCCATGTGTTTTTTCCCTTTGCTTGTTTTAATCTGCATCCTTTCATTGTAATAAACTATAACCATGAGTATAATCACTTATTCTGATCTCTATAAGTTCTAGTGAAGCATGAAGAGTGGTCTTGGGCTCTCCCAACATATGGAGTAAGTAGGGAATAAATGCTACACAGAAGAGGTAGAATGTGAGCAGATAATTGACAGATGGGTGGATATCCTAAGGAAGACTAGATAATTCAAAACAAGAGGGAAGCTGAACATGTATGAGGGTAAGTCAAAAATTATCTGCACTCCAGTTATATTAAAACTATAAATTCTATAGCCAGAGTGCAGATAATTTTTGACACACCCTTGTAGAAAGTCCTCTATGGCAATTAAGAATCTTGGAATAAAACAAAGAATTTCATTTCATCTAGAAGTCTTTGCACTGCCTTATGGCTTCCTGGGAATCTCTTTATGACTACTTTCTAACCCTGGCAACAAATAATACAAAACTACATTTTTTATTTTGTAAATTATGTTCCATAAGTTTGGAAGCTCATGATGAACAATTCTCCAATTCATTCATCCTCCCTAAAACAGCACTGAAACTTGTTTCTATTTTGAATGTTGATAAGTTGTGAATTTTGTCTTTCATGGAATCTTGTTCTTTTATTTTTACAGATTAAACCCACAAACACAGGCCTCTGTTGACTGTCACTTTTCTTGAGAAAATTCACAAACTGTGCCACATGATAGAAAATGTACTATAAAAAGTTATTCCACATCAGCTGTCACCAAAAGCATCTGAATTCCTTTTGTTTGGCCAAGGCTTTTTGCCAAGCAGCTAAAAATGTTCTATCATGGACCCTTGATTTCCTAATAAAGCTTCTAGTTCATATCTATCAAAAAGCTGTGTAAATTATTTGCATTATCTGATCCACATTTTCCTGATGCTCTAATCATACCAAGTTCTGCACTACACAAAAAATCCTCCTTTGAGTATTTCTTATCACCTCTGCCACTAGTCCTTTATCTGACTGCCTCCTAGTTGGAAGAAATCCTTTCTTGGCTCTCTAGCTCCCAAATCTAATACTTTGAGCTGTCAAAATGAAGACCTTTCAGAGATATTTCAGGTTTTTTTTCCCCCTCTGAAACATCTGGCTAACTTCCCATAGATGTTTTTCTTCTGCATTATATATGGAAAAATATAAAATAGGAGTGAAGGGGAAAAGTACCTCTACAGTGGGTAATCAATAGAAGAGTACTTCTCTTGAGAGAGTGCTGAGCTCAACCGATTCTGATTTGCTTTCTATTTAAAATGTACCTTTCAAGGACCTAACGGTTTTCTTGAGTCCACAAAAGTAACAAGACTTGGAGGAACATAAGCCAGCTGGCTAAACAACAGACTGGAAACTCCAGAGCTATTAGTTCTCATTCTTGTATTAAAATGTTATAATCTGGTTCAAGTCCAACAGCCTCCTTCTGCTTTTGTGTCCCCAGGTGTGAGATACTGCCAGGAGTACTAACCTATCTCACTGGGTTGCTTGAAAGATTATTAATAAGAGAAATTTCAAAGCATTCTTCCAACATAAAGCATTAAATGAATGCTAAATTAAAACACATGAATGATTTTAAAATACCACGGTGAAAGTGTGCTGCAGTAGAGACTCGCACATTTTGTGTTTACACTAGCAAGAATGATAATGTTGGCATATAGTCTTTGTGAAGGTAACAACAGCCACCCGAGGGCTTGTCTTGAATCTTCAAGCAAAGCAGGATGTCTTGGGTACTCTCAACTACAGTCCATTTCTAAGCCAGCAGATACATTAAATTTATGTATGAATTAGGTGAAATGGAGTTAATTTTACCTGAGATTTTGCCTAATTGTGTGATTTGCTCTGTTCTTTAGGCACCTGGCACCTGACAGATTCTAATTTTAATATTCTAAAATCATTAGCAAGATTGTGCTAAGCGTTAATTTCAAGTGCCTTTAATCACTTGGTATAATCTGTCCCAACAAAGTTTTTTCTATTTTTAATAATTTTTGACTCTAAGGAATGAGTGAGGAGTAGCTTCTCTGCCCAACATTTATCCAGAGCTTCTTTCATGAGAAAAATATGAAACTTGAAATTAAGCAAGCATAAGCAACAACAGAAAGCAACAACAGAAAGCAACAACAGAAAACAACAATCTGCCTCAAAAAAAAAAAAATAGCCTATTGAAAATCTAGAATCAGATCATCTCTGTACAAGTGAAATTCTCCTTTAAAGCCTCCTTCACAGTTTCTGAAATTTACAAGTTCAGAAGGCATTTGATTCTGAGCTATATCTGTACAGAGCATACTTATTGTGAACGATGCTCTTTTCAATTGCATGAAAGTCCCTACAATGCCTGCATCCCATTCAATGCTCAGTCTCCAAACGGCACCACTGAGGGACTCAGCTGTGGTAGATCATCACGCTAACACTGCAGATGTAAAATAAAAAAGTAGCAAAGTGCACTCTGCCTGCTCTCTCTGCAGTTCCACTTCCTCCAGCAGGGGACATGTTCTGTTCATTCATCATGTACAGCTCGCTGCCATGATTCTACAAAGGCAATACACACTCCCAAACCAAAGCGGAAGAAATGGAAACTGATTCCCTCTAGTCTGTACACATGCGCGTGCGCACACACACCTCCCAAACATATTTGCTTAAACATGAGTATTTATAAACAAAAATTGAAACTTTGTAAGAGAAGCAAGAATCTCAGCCAAAAGTTTAATTATTACATTTCTGTTGAGTCTGGGGTACAGGAAGGATCCCACGGGGAAGAGGGGAAGGGTGGTAAGAAGAAAAAGGGAGGCAATTAGTGGGAGGTCTGTGAGCTCTTCATCCTGGGTACAGTGCATCTGCCCAGAAAAGTCTGATCACACCTAACAGCACAACGTAGCACTAGTATAGAGTTCAACCCATTTTTGATGTTTGGCTGCAGACAGCTTTCAAGCTCCACCGGTCCTTCTTCCACTTCTGCTCTACATCTAGGTAGAAGCTGGTAGGAAAGGCCTGGTGCTCCTTCTTTGGTGCCAGCAAAAAGTTCAAACATGCAAGCTCTAGCCCCTGTGAGGGAACCATCACCCCAATCCCAGCCCCCAGCCACAATTAAAGCCAAGCCAATCTCCTTTCCCTACTCTCTCACCCCATATTCAGACCTGCTTGCAACCTCCCCTGCTCTCCCCAGAAAGCCTCAGAATGTGAGTCATAAACCCTTTCATACCATCTTGGTGCACATGTGGCATCGTCAGTTTCAACACCGGAACCAAATTTTGGGTGACTGAAGTGCACACTCTGTCTCTGTGGGGGACCAGAACAAGCACCCTCTAAGCCAAGTACAGTTATTATTGGTCATTATCAGATGGGTGAAACATTAGTAGGGTGAAGTGAGATTCAAGTCATTTCTACTTTCACTATTCAGTGCAGCATTTTATGTGCCAAGGAAAAACTCATAGCATTGTCCATGTAAAAGTGGTTGTAATCCTTTTTATCAGAAGTGACTATGGGAATAATAAGGGCCTTAACTTGTCTATGGGAATAGCACAAGTCCTTCAGTTCAAGCCTCCACGCAGATATCTACAGCCTACTGGGCAACCCAGCATTTCGGTACCAATTCCCCACACTGTAAATACAATAGTGAATAATGCATATGATAAAAGATTTGGTTAAATAAAATTTAAAACTAAGAAGTGTTTTATCATACCATTCCACATCACAATCTATCCTATAATATTTTCTGTACCAATTATTAAATTATTTCTAAAGAATTGATGGACCCTGAGTAAACATAGATTATTCAGAGCTATTGAAAATCAAGGAAAATGGGCTTTTATGAAAATCTCAATCTGTATAAAATCTAATAAAAGCAGAATAAACTGAAAAAGACCCAACAGGAGATACTTAAAAGCCATACAGTAGCTCCTCCTGGGCCTTCAGCTAAGTGTGTTTACAAAGAAGGGAGAATAAAAAGGCAGAGAGAAATTGGAAGGGCTGACCCCAGTACTGTCCCCTCTTTGTGGTGGGTAGAGTTGCAGAAGTTACTGCCTTTTTCAAAAACCTGAAGCAATGGTGGTACTGAGTACATAAATCAGGATAGTAACACAAAGTTTGCAGGTTATAAGCATCATACAACTTCATGTACTGAAAGTGCTTCCTAAACCTGAACACTGCATAATTATAAGTTCATTGTGACTGTGTCTATCTTTCCTACATCCTACACGAATCTCTTAAGAAGTCATGATAATTCAGGTCATAATGGAAGTTTGGTTTGGTACAACTTCTTTTTACTACCTTTTCATGTGTCTTCTTGAATACCTGTGCATGTGTGCAACAAGCAGATGTATTTTGTTAAACAGAACTAAAAACTAAGTACAAAGTTTAAGGGTGTCAATTTTGGCTAGCCATCAGAAAGGACTTTCTAATTGGAGATGCTCTACAAGAAAATGGGCTTTCTCAACCAGGATTGAGCTTCCAATCCCTGGAAATGCTCAAGTCTTAGAAGCCATCTGACATGGGGTTGTAAACAGAATTTCTGCACTAGGAGAGGGATTGGAATACATGACGTGTGATGTCCTCTTCCACTACCATAATGTGATGATTGATTGATCATGTGAACAGAAGAAACATGCTGTGAACTTGCAAATTATTTTGTCCTCTTAAAAATTTTTTTGAACTCTCTTCCAAAATAACATTTTTAAGGAATGTGATACTGATGGTCCCCTAGAGAAAAGTAAAGACTACTATCCAACCTTGCTTTCTCCTCTCTAAAACATAATTTCTGATTAAGAGCTGGGGGTGGAGGGATGATGGGAAAAACAATGTAGTTAATAAACCTTATAGCACAGCCAGCACCATCAATTCACCAACAGCTACATACTTAGTAGCTATTATGTTGCAGGCATGGCAGGAGATAAAAGATGTATCAAAGGTCCCTGGCTTCGATGTCCTAAAAATGTGTGGACAAAACAGACATTAAAAAGTAAATGATTATAAATAAATAAAAAGGTTGCAAACTAACTTCCAGGGACTAGATCCAACCTGCATGTCTCATTTGGTCAACATACTGTTTTTAAATTTTTTAAATTAGAATGCCATTAGGCAGGGTATGTATCTTACAGTCACCATGTCACTGCTCTTCATCATATTACACAAGCCCAATTCACACATTTACATCAAATTCCTGACCCCCACAGGCAGTTGCATTTTTGACATCCTAATCTATAATATTAAACGATTACTAGCATAAATATCATAAAATGGGATGTATGTGGTTACTTTTAAATAAATGTCACAAACGAAATGCTGTGGGTTTAGGGGGGTTCAGAAGAAGAAAGCAGAAAGAAGAGGTAATGAATGACAGGAGTAAAAGTTAGAGGTGGGGAAGCATGAATCATAATTGGGAAGATATGCTGAGAAAATGGAGAGCAGAACGAAGAGGTGAGGGTGAGAAGTAAGATTTGATCAAATTGTAGAAGGGTTTGAAAGCTAGGTCATATTAATCAGAACTCTTGACTGACAGTGACGGAAACCCAAACCAAAGCAGTTTTCTCAAAAATAGAAATTTATTTGTAAAAATCTAGAAATTTATTGGCTTCCCCAATTGATAAGTAAAGGGCAGAGGTAAAGTCAGATACGGCTGGATCCAAACTCTCAACGATATCAGTCCTTTTTCTCTCCTTCCTTCTCACTCTTCTCACTCTCGCGATCACTTCTAATGTCGTCTATGTATTGAATTTTTTCTGTCTTGTTGCAGATGGGCTGTGACCAGGAGGTCAGGGATCTTGGCCTTTCAGGAGACTCAACTTCTCCAGTTTCAAAACCCAGCAAAAAGAAACTTCCTCTCCAAAAATTCATTTCTGGGTTCAAGGGAAGGACTCTGAGTCCAGGGAAATGGGTTCACGGATCATACACTAACTACTGCAGTCAGAGGAAAGCAAGTCTAATTACAATGATGCTGTATGTGCACTGGACAGTCATAATAAAGGAAGGTACTACAGTGGCTTGCCCAGGGGCTTTCAGGCTATGGAAATACACTGAAGCCTTTATACCTAAAAACCACATGACCAAAATACTCTCTTAATAAGTTAACATGATGAATTGGAGGGAGAGGAAAAGGAATATGGAGAGGTGATTTAGGAAGCTCATCCAGGAGTCTAGGACCAAGGAGATAAAGTTCGACTGAAATACAGAAGGACAATGAAAAATAGACAGATGCAAGAAATATTTAGGAATAAAAATCAATAGAATAAGGGAAATGATTGGATATGGGAGAGAGAGATTTCAACTGCAATGAATTCAATAAGTACTCATGAGTGTAGGTTCTGTGAATAGATACGATACGGGTGCACACAGCAGACAAGACATCTGCATCATAGAACTTACACTCCTCTGAGGAATATGGAGGCGGAACATATAAACTGAGTAATAAGTAATGTAGTTTCAGTTCCTAATAAATGCTCTGAAGAAAAACAGAAATGTGTAGATGGCATAGAGAGTGGTGAGTGACAGGTGCTATTTTAGATAAGGTAGTCAGAAGGTCTTTAAAGGAGGTGACACATGCAAGAGCTGAATCTTAAGAAGGAAGAGCCACATAAGGAAGTGGGAGAGAAGTGTTCAGGGAGAGGGACCAGCAAGTGGAAAAGACTCGAAGACAGGAATAAGTTCGACAAAGGGCAGAGGCAGAAGGAAGAGTGGACAAGGGGAAAAGGGGAGGCGAGGAGATTGGCATCAGACAAGGGCCAGATTTGGTAGGGCCTCCTAAGCCATGGAAAGGAGATAGGATTTTATTCTAATTGCTATAGGATTTAGAGCAAGACATATGATGTCATTTGGGCTTTACATAGACCACCCAGGCTGGGCCGTAGGCAAGAGTGAAACAAGTTATCACGGTGGCCCAGACACGAGGAAATGTGGCTTAGGCAGGGATGTCGGCAGTGGAGATAGTGTTAGAGAGTCAAAGAGATTCAAAATGTTGTGCCTGAGTGAAACATAGCATTATTATGAAAAGGAAACTAGAAATGGTTGAAGAATGTTTTCATACTTAAACCTGAATACATCTACTACTCAGGTGATGTCTAAACCATTGGGTAATAGTCCCTGTTTAAAGAGCAAAGGCCCACGAGTGCTTCCTTCCAACTACGTAGAGGTGGGGAAATATGTGAACTTGTGTCTAAGAACTGCTTTTGACTAAAAGTTTTAACCAACAGTGGAAGACTATTGATAATAGCTATTTCTGATATGGGAAAAGCCTTAAAGGATGCCCCAAAGAAAAAGAAAGGATGAGAAAGGAATATAAAAAATAAATGAAAATTTTAAAAGAAAATTATTTCGCAGAGGAATTCTTGAAAACTTCATAGAAAAAAAAAAATGAGCTTCTCTGGCCTCTGGCTTTTATGAATTTTGTTCAACAAAAAAGGCACAATTCTCTCCCTCTTCTTCACGTTCTTCTTTCTATTAAATTTTTGGTGATTTTTCAGAACAAAGAAAAATATTATAGAGACATTTCTGTATACTGCTGTTTAAAGAGTAAATGTCTAGTGATTTTCTAGAGGGCATTTTTGGCAGAATGTATAAAACATACTTATATCCTTTATTCATTCTACTAGTTAATTATAGAAATTTGTCCTACATAAACATAAATATGTAAAAGTATTTAGGTAAAAAGGTATTAATTACATATATATTTTATCTGAGATATACATATTTAGTTAAGAATCTGAAATAATCTAAGTGACTAATGATAGGAGGTTGATATCAACACCATAGGTAAGTTTTCTGTATCCTTGTTGTACTGGATTATAAACACATATGGGCAGGAGAGGAATCTGGAGAAATCTAACAGAAAGGTCCCTCTGAGTTTCACTGGGTAAGGAAAACCTTTCATCCAGTATCTAGTTGATGACCTAGAGTGGGGTCACTAAAAATGTGAAATTCTGGCTTTGTCAAAAGAAATCCCTGGATCATTTGTTATTTCAGACCTCAAATAACAGTACTGAAAGGAAAATAGCCTATAAAAAAATAAAGAAAAAATAAATTTAAAAACCCTGGTTCACCATTTTGGATTGAAGCCAGCAGATTAGCACCTTGAGACTGAAGATGTAGCGGTTCTGTTGTCCTATTTGTTTACATTTTGATCCTGGAATCATCTGTGTTTTGCAATGTTGCTTCTCTCAGACATTCTTTGGCCCTACCAGATATCTATTGCTCTTCTGATCCTTGACATGTCTAAACGTCTTTAATCTCAGACTTTATTAAGTTTAAAGAAGGGACGCAAGGGGCCACAACAAAGAGGATGCAAAGAACTAGTTGTCCCTGGCTGCCTCCGTTTTCTACTGAAAAACAAAGAGACAGAGACAGAGAGAGAAACAAAGGCACGTGAAAATGAACAAGAACATTTGACAGTTACATCAATGGTTGGCTGTGACACCAGCACCCTGTCTCCTTTGGGCCACCTCTGAATTATTTTTCACAATTAATGGGAGAACTGAAGAAGTAAATGGCAGAAAATTTAATTGCAGGTGCTAACTCTGAATATAATACTTAAGACAGAGAATTTAATCTGATGGCTTCACATGCTGAACCAAAAAAGAAAGAAAACAGCATGTGTTTATATTTTAATGATTTTCATTCTTAATTAGCGACTTCAAAGATTTTTAACAAACCTGAGTTTGGCCCCTCAAATATCATATCACTTTAATTAGTGTCCAAATTCCTCCAATATTTTAAAGAACGCATTCAGGGCTTGTTTCCCTTTGAGTGACAAACATCTTAGCACACTGTGACAAAGTCCACTTTAGAACTTTTAAAAGCACAGATGTGTTATAAATACGATTTACGTTTTGGTGACTCTGCTTTAAGATTTATTTAAAAGGTAACCATGTCCCCTTGGTTACGATGACATTTGTACCACACTCATTTGGCCAAATTCTCCAGAGAGATCATTTATGTTTAACTAAACACATTTGCTGCAATCAAAGCTGTATTTTAATGTCCTCATTTGCAGTATTGTCTCATAACATTGGCCTCTGCTTTGGACACTGAGAAAAAAAAGAAACAAACAATCCACATCCTATTTTTTTTTCCTGTTTCCTCTGACATTTAGTAGTTTGCCATGATTGCAAAATATGACTTTTCATTTCTTTATACATGATGGTGTAGGCTCTTGCCTGCAGACATTTTACATCAGCGAGTTTCCCAGTCAAGAAAGAGTATAAGAGCAGCTGTAAAAAGGAACAAAATTGGGACATTTGTAGAGTCATGGATGGACATAGAGACTGTCATACAGATTGAAGTGCGTCAGAAAGAGGAAAACAAATATCGTATGTTAACAGATATATGTGGAATATAGAAAAATGGTACAAATCAACCAGTTTGCAAGGCAGAAACAGAGACACAGATGTAGAGAACAAACATATGAACACCAAGTGGGGAAAGTGGCGGGGGTTGGGGTGGGATGAATTGGGAGATTGGGATTGCCATACATACATTACTAATGAGAAAAAAATATCAAATTGTATGCTTTAAATATATGCAGTTTATTGTATGTCATTGTATCTCAATAAAAGTTCTTAAAGGAAAAAAAAAAGAAAGAGTATGAGAAGAAACTAACATTGCCACAGAAGTAGACTCTGGTCCATCTAGGTGTTTGAAGGGAAATTTCCATCCTAATGACAGAAATGTATCCAATTCTTACATTAAAAGGAAGACTGATGTAAAAGATCCAAGTTCAAAAAAAAAAAAAAAGATCCAAGTTCAGTGGGAACACAATCATTGTTTAAGCTGTACAAACAATTCTCACCAACAAGATTGGTACACCAATGACTTCATTGGTTGAATAAACAACTACCCAAAGGTCTCACTGCCCCCTCAGAATCATGATGGTCAGAACCATGAAACCAATAGCCCAATGTAACAGTTTGACATTGGTTAAAGAATCTGAAACTGCCATAGCATGGTTTGAGAGTATTTATTTTGGGAAATACAGTGGTGACTGACTGTGGCCATTAGCTTTTTCCTGTTGTGATCTTCCTTTTTTCATTTTGTGTGAGATTAATTTGTGACGGAGATTTATTAGCCTCAAGAAGGCTGGGGTTGATGAGATTTTGCTGATATACTGCGTAGAACACACATCAAGTCAAAGAGAAAAGATGAAAAATTGAAATGATAAAGTTGCATTGCTAGCTTATTGCTAAAGTAATTGAAGTGGCTTGTGCTGTGCTGTGCTGTGATGGGTAGAAATAAAATATGTACAAATTTATCTAGATCATCCTTCTGAAGAAAGGAACTACAAAATATTTTCCCTCTCTATTTACATGTTGAGGAAATCTCCCAATTCTTTTTTGACAGTGATATTGAAGCAAAACGAAAATGAAACCCATTCAGAATAAGCTCCAGAAGTGAAGCCAGCTATTATCCATGGAAATAGGCATAAGGGTTAGCATAGATAATTGAAATATGAGCATAATGTAAAAACAGCGTTTTGTCTATTAGGTGAAACCACAACTCCATATAATTTCTTTTTAACAGAACTGAAATAGCAAAATGAATTCAATTTTTTTTTAACCTACCCAACTTTCCCTCTGATGGAGATTCTAATTATCAGTGAAATGCCTAAAAAATACGTGTGGACCAGAATATAAAAAAAGGAATAAAAAAGCAAGGGCCATGAGGCACTAGAATATCAGCTCCACAAGAACAGGGATCTTGAGCTCACAGACGTCCCATGTGCTGGGGTTGTGCTGGCAACGTGAAAGGTGCCCAGAGGGTCCTTGCTGAATTAACAAAGTGCACAATCTTCTACTGCTGAGAACTGACCAGTTAGTGTGGGTAAGACCACAGATATTTCTTCACTTTTGAGAATCACTTGGCCAATAAATGTGTCACATGGCAATCTGGTACTCTATGGGGTGTCCACCAGAACAGGACCCTGGACGGTGGACCACAACGCAAGTCTAGTGGGCATGGATTTTCCTTGAAGGCAGTGTGACGGAGAAGAGACAATTCCCCCATACCCACTACCTCCAGGGTCAGAGTTGGGAGACCTTCTCCCTCTGAAGCCCACAATGATATTCCAGGACTATTCTCCACCACCTTGATTCTTCAGTTCTTTAGCTACACAAAGATGTTACATTAAGCAGGTATTATAGGTCCTTCACAGAATTAAGCAGAGTCCAGACATCACTGTTTTCTCCACTCTTGTTTAACCTAGTATTCTCATGCAAGTGAAACAAGGCTTAAACCAGCAAGATGCCATAAAAGGGCGGAAAAAAGCACCAAAAAAAATTTGAGGGAGATTTATAAAAGCTAACATGTTTGTTAACTCACTTTGGTGAGTGAAGGCTACAGGAGTTAAGTGCATGTATGAGACTCCAGCTTTTGAAGGAGGCATGGGGAGAGGTCTTTCTTGTACCAACAGGAATCATTTCCTCCCACTTCAGACTGCCCTCCACAGAACCTTGACAATAAACGAGCAGTCTCTATCCCCAAAGCACGTTTACTTTCAATGCCCCAGGGAAAATTCTGACCTCACTCCTGAAAAGACTCTATCCCCTTTTTAGTATCTGTTTATTTCAGTTCTTCTCACAGCAGCCTGTATTCCAAGGGCACCCCGAACATTCCTCCCACTTGCTAAAGGAAGACTCAGCCAGCATTATGACCCTGGTCCCCGCCAAGACAGCCGCGATGACAAAAGGGAATACCTAAGACCCTTCTCTGCATCAGTCTCTAGAAGGACATCAAAGTCGCAAACGGCCCAAGCCTAAAGGAGCTCTCACCAGCAGAGGAATGGATAAAGAGTGCTGGTCCCAGAAATGTATTACCTGTGTGACCTTGGGCAAGTCCCCTAACTATCCTGAGGCTTATTCTGTTCATAGGTTAAGTGGAAATACAACAGAAACCCCTCTGAAGGTTTTTGTGGTGATTAATTGTAAGATACTTGGCACAAATAAAGTACTCATACATCCTACAACTTGGATGAGCCTTGAAAACATTATGCGAAGCGAAAAACACCAGTAATAAAAACCACACACCCTAATTCCATTCATATGAAGGTCTAGAATAGAGAATTCTGTACAGACAAAAAGTAGGTTAGTGGTTGCTCAGGGCTGGCGGAGGGGATGGAGGGAGAGGAGGGGATAGCTAAAGGGTACAGGATTCCTTTTGAGGCGATAAAAATGTTCTAAAATTGACTCTGAAGATTGTTGCACATCCCTGTGAAGAAACTAAAAGCTGTTGAACCGTACACGTTAAATGGGTGAGTTGTAAATATATGAATTATATTTCAATAAAGCTGTCCTTAAAAAGATGCTTAGTACAGTGTCAGCCACATATTTAATATTCAATAAATGTCAGTCATTATCATTTATTAATTCATTCAACAGATGTTTAGTAAGTTTCTAATACAACTCTGTTCGCCTTGCTCTTGTGTTATCATTTGTATACCATTTTTACATTTGAAACTTTGCATGTGTGTGAAACAGGCAGAGGTTTTAATAATGCAGGAGAAGTCCATAATGTTACTTGCACTAAATTGCCTCCTTGAAAAGATAACATTAATTTAGATGAATAAAATGTTTTAGATGTAAAGTTTTTACCTGAGAAGTGGTCACTGAAACCCTGGAACCTTATAGGCACCTTGCGAATACCAACAAAAAAGTCTTAATTTATTCAAAACTAGAGTTAATTTATTTATAGTCAACTTAGAAAGCTTTCTAAATGAGAAATGCATAATTTAGTGACAGCAGAGCAGTTCTGTTTCTGTGGATTTTAGCATTTCATATTTAAGAAACATAGAAATGAGATTCTGCATTGAATGGTTTAAGCCCAATAACAAACAAAAATCTAAAAGCCATATTTGAATCTCAGAAGACATGAGACAATTATTCCAAGTAGCTCTACAAAAGCCATCATCCCTCCTGTATTTCCCATGACTTTCATAAAATAATCAAAGTCTGCTTCCTCTTGCCCTTCTCTCCACCTTCACTCACTCTCACGTCCATCTTCCACCAAGACTTCAGGTGATGGGTAGAATAATGGATTAACAACCAAAAAATTAAAGAAAAGAGAAGGAGAAAGGGGGCTTTAAAAATCTATGTCCAAATGGGAAATCCTTTTACAGAAAACATTTGGATGTGCTTCGGCAAGTGCAGAGATGTAAATGGTGTTGGGTTATGCCAAGCTGGCACGCCTGCCTGCTCAAAGCTGGTTGTTCTAACCATAATTGGGGCCCCGAGCACAAGAGGGAACAAAGAAGCCAACTAAAAAGACAGAGCAGCCAGCCGCCAGATTGCCCCCTGCGATTCCTAACTTTTTTATTTCAGATCAGATAGGCTGCTCACCAGAGCACTCCCTCGACTTTCTAGTAAATTCTCAGAAGCCAGGGCCAAATGGAAAGCATTGAAGGCACCTGTAAAACCCAATTTCTCCTCGGGATTCACTGATACCTTGGCAGCCAGGGCTGGAACCCAGACAAAAAAGTAAGTCTGTGCTGGTGAAAGATTTTTATTTTAAAATAATGCTCTCTGGGTGTCCTTGCTTTCTCCATAAACACTCCATGGGTTTGTCCCTTCACACTGTTTTCTAAACCACCAAGAGCCATTGAAAAAAAGGAGGAAAATAGCCCTAAAAATATGGTATCCCAAGACATATTTTTTCCTTATAGACATATTCAGGATTCCTTCCCAAGCAGATTTTGAAGCAAAACAAAGAAACTGAAAAGACTGAAAGAGTAGGAATTGACTCAAGGTCTATGGAAAAATGTCCATGAGAATCACACTCATTTCTTTTCTCCTTGATCACATGGCTAACTTACTTAGCCTGCTACACGAATAACACAGTAAGTTTAAATTATTAAAAAAATTAAAATTCTTTAAGAAGAAAACCAGTCATTTCATTTTTATAGACAGACCAGTCCATATAAAGCAAAATAATGATAATGTAATAATAATAATAATAATCACAAGTGAGCTTCTCCTTCTATTAAGACAAATGTTTTTGATAAATTTCCTGTGTTATTGATATAACTATGTCCTTTAAACAGAACTACACTTATCTAAATACACTTATTTGTCGGGAATTCTTTTTTTATTGAAGCAGAGTTGATGGATAATATTATATAAATTACAGGTACCCAGTAGAGTGAGTCACAATTTTTAAAGATAATACTCCATTTACAGTTATTATTAAACATTTGCTACAACCCCCATATTGTACAGTACACTTTTTTTTAGCTCTTTATTGGAATATAATTGCTTTGCACTGTTGTGCTTGTTTTTGCTGTACATCAAAGTGAATCAGCTCTATTCATACATATATCCCCGTATCCCCTCCCTCCCGCGACTCCCTCCCACCTTCCCTATTGTACAATATTCTTCACAAGTGCCTTCTTCCTATGGTTTTAGCCTTATGGTAGCTTGCTAGCTCAACCCTAAGTTTCTTGAGGAAAGTGACTGCTTTTTATTAGTTATTTGTTTTTAGTCCCTCTTTCCTCACACAGCGTCTGGCACATAGTATGGCTTCAGAAATTGCTTCTGAAATAAGTGAATTATCATCTGAGTTACTGATGTATACTTGGCATCATTTTAGAGATCTATGATCAGTTAAGGCAACTTCTCTCATAAAATGTCAGCTTAAACCATTACAAGTTTTCATGGATTGATGCTCGAATTATGATTGAGAAGGGAACTTCACTATGCTTCCCCTTTCTGTAGGTTTTGATAGTTTCTGGGAAAGAGGAAAATCATTCATGGTCATTTTATTCCATTTCAGCAAAATACTTCCTGTTGCTTTGGGGATTATAAGTGATGAGAATATCCTACCTGGTCTATTAACTTCCCTCAAAATTGTACTTGCCCTCTATTTCCCATTTTACGCCCAGATCCAGAACCCCACTGTCAAGAGAACCCAGAACAGGGCAGATAGACGTGCAAATGCAGACCCTTCCTCTTTGCTTGCAGTGGAAGCCACTGGCAGTGAGCCTGGAGGGAACGGAATGCACACCCAGGGCTCCTGGCAATTGCTGGACCCACACTCTGTCTCTCTTCCTCTTTCACATGCTTCCTTCTCTGCTTTCTGTTAAGGATATGTATTGACTTTGTGGAACCACTGCAGTGAGCTGTAAATGATGTATTCAATGAAAACTCCTTGCCCAGCGCTCTGAAAGAGAACACAACAATATAGGGCAACCGTTGCTGGGCAGTGGTGGGTGCTGTAATATCACATTCAGCTGTTTCACCGGCAAGATAGGCGTACTGATTGGCAATAGTTCAAAGGTGTGTAGTAAAAAATATTAACTAATATTTTAATCATAATCGTTATTTGCTGTTTCTCCTGTCCCGATCGTGGTAATCCTTTACTCCTTAAAGATCGGTGACTCGTTTGTCTGAATGCCCCAAATCCCATAGCATGAAAAGATGCACAAAAGTGTTTTGCGTGACTACTCTTTTGGAGGAATTATATTAAAATTTTGATTTCCATGGACCTCTGTAGTTATTGCTACCATCCTTGTATGTCAACGTGGAACTTCAGGTTATTGAAAAGACATTTTTCTTTCAGTTTCTTTCTTCCTTCCTTCCTTCCTTCCTTCCTTCCTTCCTTCCTTCCTTCCTTTCATTTCTCTCTTAAAAACAAACCAAATAAACAGGACTTGGCCTTTTCCAAGGATGCCGGGAATTACAATCTGAGTGACAAAGTCAATTGAAATAGGCACCTGATGGTGACAGAGAATCTGCATGGCAGAGCGTGGTTTGAATGAGACTGAAGATGCTCCCCAGGGCCCCGAGGCTCCTGTCTCGTCGTTCACACCAACGGTGAAGGAACGTGCTGTCTCTGGATTTCATTTTCTCTGGGATGACCACACACAGTGCCCTGGCACGCGGAGCGTGCATTTCCTGTCGGAGGCTGACTCGCATCCACCAGCTGGTGTGTGTTAAGAGATGCCCCCCATTACTGAACAGCCCTGAGACCAGAGTGACAGGTGCAGCCAACAACCGCCACAGGGTAGCAGCCCAGGACTCTTGCAGCTAGCTCTTCATCCTGCATGCTGGTGTGCTGCAGCTCTGCAGGCGTGGGGAGAAGAGCTGGTTTCGTGATAACAGCCTGCAGGTGCACAGGCCAGCTCACCTCTGATGGAGCAGGCTGTCTAGCTGTCCCCCACGCGTACCCGAAGTCACAAACACACCAGTCACCTTGTGTTCATACTACCTGAGACGTGTCTTTCTGGAGACAGCATCTTCCTGTGATGCTCCAGTTTTCAACTACTTACTCTTCTCATAAACAGTCTGTCCAAACTGCAGCTCATTATTTGTTCTTAATTGACATTACTATTCACTATATTAATTAAGAAACAAACTTTCTAGTGGGTTTTTTCTTTTTTTGGCATAATCTAACCACTAGAGCACATTTCCAAGTGAAGACAAAAATATTCTCTATATGATACCTAAAGATTTGGCCAGTTCTGATGGGGAAAAAAATTAGTCAACTATGGTCTGGGTGTCATAGAAATGAAATAACTGGTTGGCAGGATTTTGTTGTTGTTTGTTACTTTGGCTTGACACAGATAGAGTATGAGTTACAGAAATAGCCACTCATTTTTTTCTATTTATGTCTAACTTTGACAGGTTTCCTGGAGTCTCCTGAGTGGCATGCTGCATTTCTAGCCATCCTAGAGCATGCCTGAGTCTTCAGAGAAACCTAATTAAACTTGTAGTTAGAAAAATCTTACTTTTAAGCCTATCTAATCGTAGAAATGTTATCACGTGGAGATCTATACAGAATGACAGAATGACTAGGATCCCTTTACATCCAAATATCAGAGGATTCCTTGTTTACAAGTTTTTTTATTTAAATAACTCCATCAATTTCCTATCACTGGATAAATTATAAAAATAATTCACATACAATTTACAGACATATATTTTCCCCAAAACTGTATTTCTAGAAGTATGCTGCATCAGTTTCTTACGAACTCAATGTGTTCATGTTCCCTTTTATTTAAATCATCACTTGTTTTATCTGCACTTTTCTATTTGTTTTATCCACCTTACTAGTACCTCTGGAGTCTAATAAATCACTCATAGTCTTCCACATTTAAGCTATACCAGGCTAACGAGACGTTACCACCTCAAATCTTGTTATCATGCACTTTCTCTTGAAAAATAACCTACTTTTGGTCACTTCTACTTGCCTCCTCTCTCCTTGATAACCTTGCCTGCTTGACTTGCATTTTGCTGTGTGATATCTGGGGAGATGGGATGTTGCTGTCGCTTCCTCCTGACTCTCTTCCTGGGTGAATGGAATCTCCTCAGGAGCATCACGTTGGCTTCCTGCAGAAACCTGCTATATAAAACACCTTATATGACACCAATACTTTGCCCTAGTTTTTCTATTTTCTGAAGCTTTTAAAGTATGATTTGAATGTTCTCACTCTAAATCCCTCAATTTCTCTTTCATAAGTACAAACCTTCTTTGACACTTCTTTGTGAAACTTTGCTGGCTTTCCCTGTGAGAAATTCAGCCTTCATCTCCCCATTCCATCTTTTCCCTCACTACGTCCCTCTAGTTGCCTGTCTCTTCCGGCTTTCCAAAACACTTGTTCTCCTGCAGACATTCCTTTACGCACGCAGGTAAAACAAGAAGCTGCCCCCCAACCCCGCCAGTTATCACGTTCCACTCCCCTAACAGAGAATTGTACAAACTCCAGTAGCAACTCACAACTACTTGTAGCCTATAGCAAAATGTGTCATTAAATTTGTCCAGATTTCTCATAGGGCTCAACATAAAATTTTCAACAAACAAAATTAAATCATGCTGTCTCATAATTGCTTGTGAGTGTCCAATATTTATTTTTTCTAGATCTTTATTTCCATTTCTATTTAATTTTACCTCTTTTATCACTCTAAACTGCATGCCCAAGCTCTTACTCTCCTTGTCTTTGTTGAATGAATCTTCAATACTTTCCATTTTCTTACATTTTTAGGATCTATCCCTTTGTATGAGGATCACACAGTCAGTTTTCCTGGCATAATTCTTACATTTCATATACTGACTCTTTTTTCTCTTATCACCAGTGGGACATTGTCTGCATATGCTAATGTGGGGTTTAGGCTACCTAATATTTCTTTTCCACCTTTACTGTCTATCAAACTTAACTGAGATCATTGGTTATCTCCCTGGTTTTTGCCTATGAAAAAAATGTAGAATCCACAATATGACAAGGGCTTTGACACACCTCTAATTCCTCTCATCTTTTTTCCTCTCCACTATTGAGAGTAAAGATGGATGCCTTTCACTTCTGCATAGACTCGTCATACATTACAGTAACTTGGCTGGCACCCACAGCTTTGAATGATCTTAAAGAAAAACTGTGTTTGCTGGATCCAAAATTTGTTCTCAGTTTAAACCTAACAAAACTCCCTCCTTTGGCACCTTCCCCTATTTTCTTCCCTAAGACCAACATCAGTCATCTGTCTGCCACCACGTAAACAACATCTGGAGAAGTGCTTAGAAACCTGTGTGACACTCTTTGGTATTGCCAAGCTTTCCAGGAAGCAGAATTCTCCCACAAATTCTGTGTAATTAGTATGGAAAATACCAGTGAAATCACACTTTACTATCTTCCTTCTCCTCCTTCTCTCTATAGATTATCTCACTTCCCTCCCGTGTGCCATGAAGAACTCTAAATATTTGTTCATCCCAGCTTCAAAAATGCAGAAAGAAACCACCCAAGTTAGAATGGTCTGTCATCCCTAAGAACTTGATCACATTGCTAACTTGGAGCTGAGAGTAAATGATATTTCAAAAGGCACTATCAATGATGTTCTCTGCAGAACTATTTCAATGGCAGGAAACCAACTGGCTTCCTTTAAAACACACATACACATCTCCACACACTCAGACCCTCTTATTCTCTCTTGGTGATACTGTAGTTCATCTAAGCCTAGAACATCTGGACTTGACTTTATGAAGTGAGCTGGGTTTAACCAGTGAACACAGTGGGATGATCAGGAAAATCCCCGGAAGCAGGTGCCTCACAAGGAACCAGGGTCAGGACAACAAGGTCCAGCTGGCCCTCCCCTCATGGAGACTCTTCCTCTTCCCCACTCTCAGAGGCTGAAGTTTCTTTGCCATGAACTGCTTTACTTCTTTGGTCTTTCGTCCATCATTTCTCCACAACCTTTTATCTCAGAATGTAGCTCTTCCTGCTCTGGAAATAGTTCTTAAAAGGACTTCATTATTCACATTACTAACTCTTTCAGCACCATTTAATCTACTTGTATTCCTCTCCAGTCAAGCACCCTCTTCTCTGCTTGCAAATCAGATGGATTTGCCATTGCTTGACTTCTTTTCTTTCTCCATCAACTTCATCCTATATATAAATCTTCTTTTATTGCTCTTTGATTCCTGTTATTCATGCTCTAATTTCTTCACTGTTTTCGTATACAAATAAATTTTTTCTTTGAAAGCCTTTAGTCTCATCCTGTCTTGTAAACATTCTCTCTCTCACTGAATTAAGATATGTCCCACCCTTCCATGATCTTTTGAAAGAGTTTCAGCTTATATTTTTTTTAATTTCAACATATTCTAAAGTAAACGTATTCCTCCACCAGGAATCTTAACTAAATTTTCCAGATTCTTAAAATTAATTTAGCTTTTATCTTTAGAATATAAGGAAAACACAGTATTTATTCAGAGGTTAGAAAATGTTTTTCCAAAAATATTTATTTCCAACCTCTATCTAGTAGATACTGTACTATACATTTGAGATATACAGATGATAGAAAGACCTACTGTCCATACTCATTTACTGTGCAGCTAGATGTACAAAGAAACAACTGCATCCAGTGAAACACAGGTCTCCAGGGAGGTAGGCCTGAGAGGGCTTCATTAGTAAGAGATCAAAGAGGTGTCAAAAGAAGAGGAAGTGAAGTGCTGAAGATGGAGCTGAAGTCTGCCAATCAGCAAGCCACAGAGAGAGCAGGAAAGTGGAGAGGAGAGGGCGATCACTGACCTAACTCTAACCCCAAACCTAACCAGCCCATTCCTAGCCTTTAACTTAATCCTATTGACAAGTGTTATCGAACCACACATCTAACTTTTTAATATGCAAGAATGCCCATGTTGAACCCCGACCTTACTCCACACCTTGCTTGGTGCTGCCTCACTGACTTCCCACCTTCCCGAGTTACCTGCCTTACAGGTTGTGTAAAAGCAAAGACGACTTTTCTTAGGTTCCCAAGGCTTCCCCCGCCCTCTCCTCCTATGTATCCTCTCCTTTAGTCTTACCTCAGGGATTAGGGTCCCACGTTCTACAGATTAATCCGGTTCATTGTCTTGGGTCTCCCGGTTCATGACTGCCAAGGGTCTAGCCTTCCCTTTCTCCCACTGCGGACCTGTCCTTTCTGGAGCAACGGAGTTCCTCCTTTGTTCAGCAGGAACTCTCTTACTGGCATGCATTGCCCTTGACAGCTCTTCTGGCTCGTCTCTATGGTATTTGCCGCCCTTCCAGGACTCTCTTCCCTCCCCCATCATCCCTGTATTTTTTTTCTGTATTTTCTGTGGCCCCTCGTACTATCTCGCCTTCCGCCTCTAGGTGGCGCCGTTGCATCGGTAAGGGCAGGTGGTGTGCGCTCTGTGTCATTCTGGACTGCCCTCCCAAGCAGCTGCAGACAACACCCTTCTTCCTCACAAAGACCCTACATACACCATCATCATTCCTGTGCCCTTGTTCTCCACACCTGAAAGACTCCTGCTAACAGCATATTTACTGCAATAATTTCTCAAACTGCCCCTGTAACCCATTTATCTTTGGTAAAATTGGTTAACCTCACTAAGCCTCACTTTCCTCATCTATGGGAATAATAAGAGTAACCACCTTCAACTGTGATGATGCAACTTAAATGATATAATATACACACACATTAGGTACCATCTCTGTCCCACAGTAAACAAGCAATAATTGCTAGGTATTATTATCACCATCAGCTCTGTCACATGCAAACTGTAGTCTTTCTTTGTTCTTTAAGTGAAAAATTCCTGGAATATCATTCTAATTCCATCTTCCCTGGGGTTTGGCTCTCTATCCCCAAATACTCTTTTTCTTTTCCAAAAATATCACCATCCCCAATTGCTTCAATCCCACTGTTTTATTTCTGGAAAGAATGGTGAGAATTTTTAGTCCTAAACATGCTAAGTAAAATCACAACAAATTTCTCCTAGTCCTGTCCCTTTTTCTCCTATAAGATCTCCAGAATAAACCCATTTTTCTCTATTGATCTAAAGCTCACATCAAACTTCTTATTGGGAAAGATCTGGTTTATTGAAAAATATTTCCCTTGGGCTCATCCTAATTGAGTTGATAGTCAGGTGCCCAGCCATATAACCTCTTGTTGGACAGCTGTTCCTGCCCCTTGTTAAAAGAATCCTTGCAGCAAATGTGCCTTCCATGCCATGTTTATGCTACTCTCTTCCTCTTTCACAAACTTCCCAGATTTTCTTTACTTCTCTATTTATTCTATTCCTTTCTACCTATAACACATGAGAAGCAAAATAGACAAAGCAGCCATTAGGACTGCAATCATTCCCTTCCTTTTCCACTCCTCATTCTCTTACTCCTCACCCAGCTCTTCCACATTCTGCTGTCTACTCCTCTTAAAGTTCCCACTGTAATGGAATTTAACCTAGGTAAAAAGTCAGATCCAAAATCCTCTGTTCCCAAACAGGGCACTCATGCAGACAACTGACCCCAAGAAGTTGTAAGAATCAGACCCACGCCGAGCTCTAACTGCTTTCGTCTGCTTCTTAGGCCACTTTTGCAATTTCAGTAACATCTACAACCTCTTTCTGGTACATCTCTCACAGCTGAAGTTGTTTTGAGCTCTTGACCACCCTGGGAGGTAGTTTTATCAGATGGTAGATTTATCGATGAAAGAATGCAATCAAAAGAAATTAAGAACTTGCCTAAGCTCCATTTGATGACAGAAACAGCAATAAATTCATGATCCCACCACTTTTCCTACAAGAAAAAAGGGGCCCTTTTCAAATATTCTCAATGGGATGGCAAAGTGCATGCCACCCTCGTGTGAAAAACATTCCATTTCCACTCTTTTGTCTCTCTGCCCCCGCCGTGTACCCCACATTGACAAAGCTTGCTCCTGCTTGCAAGAGCCAGAAGCAGACTGATCGGTGCTGTAAAGTTGATTTGGTTCATGAATCCACATGAAAAGGAGAAATACCCTAGATGCACATGGAGAGGGAAAATGGTGTGACTGAGCAAGATCTTTCGGCCCTCTTTAGCTCAGTTTTCTCAGTAATAAAATGAGGGGTCTGAGTTTGTCTCTAAGACCCTTTATATTGGAACATTCTGTGATATTATTATTTCAACAATGATACAAATGATACTGAAGACAATATTTCAATCTCCTTTCTTGACGAACATGATATTAAAAAGCATAGAAACACATGTATAACTCTTTTATTAATAATAATGGATCATCTGTAATGCTTACTATGTGCCAGATGGTGCTAAACATCTTCATGGGTTATCTAATTTAATCCTTATAAGAATCCTACGGAGTTCAATTTATGCCCACTTTACAGACGAGGAAATGTAGGCATAACAAGGTTAAACAAGTTGCTCAAGGTCACTGGCAAGTAGCTGAGCCAAAATTCAAACTCAGACAGTGAGCTTCAGGGGCAGCCAACCACCTTCCATTGCTTTCACATTCTCAATGCTTTTCAATGAAAGAAAAATATGTAATTAGTGGCTATTAATTTTTCAGATACAGCACTAATCCTCTGATTTAAATCATGTACAACTTTGCCTTTAATAGGTTATCAATAAGCACTTTCAGAGCTGTTTCTTGCAATTATTTGTTGCATAAGGATTTCAAAATAATGTCAAGAATAACAAATAGTTTCTACTTACAGAGGGGCTGGCAAATTGAGTTTCCTTCATCTGTAAAACCTCTCCACATAAAATTAGTCATCATATTTTATACCTTATTTTTAGGCTGCTTTATGTTCTCTTAACATTTGGTGCAGTTGAATATCAAAAAATCACAGCAATTCTATCTCTTAGGAGTTACTTACCAGAGGCTCATGTTCAAATATTAATTTATAGTCCATGCTCATTTTATGAATTAGTGCTTTTTTAAATAGCATGCACCTTGCCCAGCATTTAAAGGGTGTTGTGAATAAAGAGTGACCCTTATACCTATGTGTCATGTCGAATGTCCACATGAGTTGAACAGTGAATATATTTAAAAGCTTTTTCCTGCCATTTACTCTCTTCTTTGAAAAAGCACCAAAACTAAATGATAAGCCAAACCCATGTGCTGCTAAAACACAGAAATTCCCACTCAGTTACTGACCATTTATATTTTTATATGAAGATACAACACAATATTATTACTATCATTTTTGAATTATTAAACCATCTCACGTGATACTTGCAATACAAATAATAATGAAAGTAAAAAAGAAATCAAACACATTCTTTCAAAAGATATGTCACTTGAAAGTGAACTATAAAAATGAAAATTTTTAAATGATTCTTTTGTTTCAGCAAAGCACAACTTGGGTGTCTCAGACAAAGTTATAAACACACATTGTGATTTTTGTGCATTCAGGCTGTGTTTCACAACTGGAGATGCTAGCATCCCTCCTAGGAGTACTATCTGAGGGACTGCACAGGAAGCTTAATTCAAAACCATCAGCCACTCTACACAGAATGACATAATCAAAGGACATAACACTCTGCCTTCACACTACTAAAGCTGTCACAAGTATTATATTCAGGCCAGGATTGGGGATTTTATAACAAAACACGTTTCTGTAGTTGAATCTAGGACATTACACAAACCGTGACTCATGTAGTCTGGAACATCATGTACCCTAATATTTAATAATAAATCCAAAATAGTAAACATGCCAGTTATCCTTCTGTATTAGATTTCTATTGCTGCTATAACAAATGACAACAAGTTTAGTGGCTTAAAACAGCACCAATTTACTGTCTTACGGTTCTGGAGGTCAGAAGTCTCGTGTGTCACTGGGATAAAAATCAAGGTGTTAGCAGAGCTGTGTTCTCCTCTGGAGGATCTCAGGAAAGATGTTTCCTTGCCTTTTTCAACTTCTGGAGTCTACTCCCATTCCTTAGCTCATGGCCCGTTCTACCATCTTCAGAGCCAGCAATGGCCAGTAGAGTCCTCACATCACATTACTCTTCCTCCGCCTCTTCGGTCTCCCTTTTCTACTTTTAAGGATACTTGTGATTACATTGAGCCTGTCTGGATAACCCAGGATAATCCCCTGTTAGAATTAGGGACTATTAGTCTGCCCACCGCACCTTCTAAAGAATTAAAAGGAAACCTTGATAACATGTCCTGACGTTCGCATGAGAAGTTTTTTCCAGACCTCAGAGAGGAGATGTATTCTAGTCATGAGGTTTTCCAGCTGTGCTCGCCATCAGCTGCAGCAAATTTTTGCATCTTCTCAGACATTTCTAGAATCAGAAGTCATCTTCAACCCCAGACATGCTCTTTCTTCCAATGACAATTAATAAGGGACACAGGAGAATTTCTGTAGTTTGTCTACCAAAATCCAGCATAGCCAGGATCAATATTTTGCAATTCCTCATTTTCTCCAATGCCCCACATCAATTGTTTTTTACTCCATTCAGCAAACAATTACCTAGTGCCAACAAATGCCTGGCACTGTGCTAGGTGCTGAAATACAAAGAGAAAAAATGCAAACTGTACTCTTGAGGAGCTCACTGTGTGTATATTGAATATACACATGTGCATGCTTGTGTGTGCGTGTAGATGCACGTGTGCACATTTGTGTGCATGTGTGTATGTGGTGCGTGCTTGTGTGTGTGTGCGCGCGCGCGCGCGCGCGCGCGCGCGAGCGAGCGAGCGAGCGAGCGAGAGAGAGAGAGAGAGAGAGAGGAAGTATTGTCGAGACAGGAGCAACAGGACAGGTAGAAAAAAACATTTCAATGTGCTGTTGACACACAAGCTATGATTCTTTTCTATTTCTACTCCCCTCTTCCAGTCCTGCCGCCACATGCCTGGTCCAGGCCATTATCACATCTTGCTTCAGCTACTGTGAGTCTCCCAGCTGGACCCCGTCTTCTCAGTCTCCCACCTCTGAAACATTCCACACTCAAATATAAACACAGCTGTAGCTGTGTCACTCCCTGGCTCAAAAGTGACACCTTCTTCACTGCCAATGGGAAAAGATATACATCTCTCCACATGCTATCCCAGGCCCTCCGGGCTCTACCTACCTTTTTCATTTTATGTCCTTTTGATGTCATGTGTACTTGGGCTGACTGCAATCACAACAGTCCCTCAGAATCATCATGTGCCTTCCCAGGCCTCTCTCTACCTCTAACCATTGAAGGCTCCTCTACCCTTTCCCCCATATCCAAATAGTATCCATTCCTCAGAACCTAGACCAACCATCACTCCTTCCACAGAACATTCCTCTGTCCCTTCTGCACTGAAAATAACCTCCCTCTACCTAGGGCTCCCTCAGCACTTCATTTTTTATTCTTTAATGAAAACTATCCATTTCTGCCTTAGATCTTTCACTTTACTAAATATCAAGACCCCTCTCCCAGATTATAACCTCCTTGAGAGCAGTCACTGGTTCTAAGTCTCTTTGAAACACCTACAGTAACTAGCACAGCACCTTGCCCAGAGCAAGGACACTGTACTCAAGTCTGTCACGTTCAACTCAATGGGTGAACAGCGTCACCTTGCTGCTGTCAGAGCCCTGAATGTTTCGATGGCTAGTTCTCCTTGGAGGTGATGGTTGGTGCATGCATTTTTCTCTATTATATTCACACACACTGAGGAACAGACAGGAATTGACAGACAACAGTGAGGGATTTCTTCTGAGAATGACTGAAAGTCACTGATTAACCCACAAATTCAAAGGCCAGAATGAATTTATATGTTACACAAAAACAAAAGTAAGGTGACACAGAACCTCAAATGGCCTTGTAAATCTGCCTAGAAGCACCATCTGATTTCTACAACAGTGCTACAGAGAAATAAACATATAGAATTAACAGGAACTCCTGATTTTGTGAGTGTGCCTGTGTGCCCAAAATAACTGTTTCATAATGAATGTTTATGGTAAGACAAGCTATGAAGCCACGAAAGTGTTTTCAGTTGTCATTTTCATCAGTTCTACTAAATAACTACCATCTCAAATCCAAAAATACCTTGAATGGGTAATACTGAATAATCTGGATCATGAAATTGTGTTAGAAGGGTATTAGCTGACTCCGGAGACTAATTATAACGAGGTATTGAGCTGCTGATTACTCACCTCAATTGTAAAACCATAAACCACACCGTATGGGCAGTGGCTGCCAATCAGGGTCAGCGTGGAATTGTGAAAATAGCATCGAACAAGGATCAGGAACCCCAGCTCTGTCATTAACTCTGTGACCTTGGGAGCCCTGAATAAAGATCATTCCATAGGAGGAAAGCAGATCACTTCCTTTGAGAGATAAGGCTATGCTAGCGGCTGATGCCGCTCATTCATAGAAAACACTCTTAAAACTGCAGAGACTGCACACACACACACATGCGCACATGCACTCACCTTTCCCAGCCTAATACCTTCTTGCTTAATGGGCCAGTTTAGTACTACTATTAACCAGATGATTATAATCTGAGCAAGTGTTATCCATCCATGTCCTAAATAACAGTAGCTGACAAAATTATCAGACTGCTTTCTCACCCATGGAGTTTATCAGCCAGAGGTCAAGGCTAAAATTATTATATTTATTTCTGAATCTACCTTTTAATAATAATAATAATAATAATAAAATCATTACGTAGTGCTTTAAAATTTCCAAAGCACCTGCCAATTATTTCATTTAATCCTAATAGCCCAGTAGAGTCAATGGGACACATTTTTGAAAGCATGCAGAGCTGCTGTTGGTGAGTTTTCTGAGTACCTCCAGTGAAGCTAAATTTGGGGATACAGAATGATTAAGACAAGGTTCCTGACTTCAGGTTGCTTTTGGTTAGCGGTAGAGACAAGACATTGTGTTCTAATTATTTCCTTATGCATCTTAG
The DNA here is from genome assembly GCF_030028045.1 of Hippopotamus amphibius kiboko. Lineage (NCBI taxonomy): Eukaryota > Metazoa > Chordata > Mammalia > Artiodactyla > Hippopotamidae > Hippopotamus > Hippopotamus amphibius. The sequence goes on from NC_080196.1 coordinate 100,815,830, forward strand.
AAGTCCTAAGGGAGCACAAAGCAGGGGATTGTATTTCTACTGGAAAAAAGTGTGTGTGTGTGTGTATGTGTGTGCGCACAGCAGCAGAGGCGGGGTGGGGGGGGCGGGGGACAGAGAGAGATGTCAAAGCTGCCTTCACTGAGAAGGTGACTTTGTCATTGGATGAAAGTCCCTGTTCTGTCTGTTCCTAGGGGAAGCTCTGAGTGTTACTGAATTCCTGTGTGCTTGAGATTCCTCATCAATTAAATATAGATAACAATGCTGAATTCATAGGGTTACCAAGAAGATGGAATGATACAGCATATGGGAGAGCAACTTGTAAATATCAAAGAACCCAATATATTTGGTATTATTATTATTTCCACCTGGCAGAGGCACCAACGAGGTCCCCTCCAAAAGGGAAGGGCTGTCTGAGATTGCCCCACCCCCTCCACCCAGGGCCAATGTCCCACCCTGGACTCTGGAGGTCCCACCCCAACACTGTCCGTTGCAACTCTGGAGCACACAGGGAAAGCACTCACCCAGACAGCATTTAATGGGCCCTAAAATCATATTAACATATTCATATAAGTAAACATTCCAACATCTGAAGACTTTCATGTGAAATTTTGCCTCTAACTCCTAAGGGGATAACTCTCCATAAAGAAGGATCCAACAGAGCATTGTAAGGGAGGAATCGTGATAAGGAAAATCTTAAATATTTAATACAGGGATAAAAAAGTATATACATTTTTTAACAAAGGGTTTTAAACCACCCAAAGTTCCAGAGAATACAATGTCACATCCTCAACTGTTTTAAGCGATTTAACTGTGAACTTCAATAGACATGTGCCTTGCATTTAATACTCAACAACTACTGAATTCAGAGATTTAACCTGATCATTTTTACTCCTAAAATTGTAATTATAAAAAATTTCCCCTCATATAACATCTATAAATCTTGTTTTAAGTCAATCTATTATAGTCTACTTTTTAGTTCTTCAAAGATAAAATTTTACTTAAATCTAATAAATTCTCATCCATGTATATCATTGTTTCTCCCTTATCAATACTGTCTGGAAAATCTTAAGTTAAAAATGCATATTTATTGTACACTATGTACCAGACAATGTGTTGAGAGATGAAAATAGTCAGACATTCACGGGAATTTCACATATAATAGCATTTACTGAATGTATCCATCTGTATTAGTCAGGGTTCCCCAGAGAAACAGAACCAGCAGGAGACAGATAATAAGGGATTGACTCATGCAATTACAGAGGCTGGCAAGCCCAAAATCTACAGAGCTGATGTCCCTGCTCCAAGCCCATCAGGCAGGAGAATTCTCTCTTACTCAGGGGAGGGTCAGCCATTTTGTTCTATTTGGGCCTTCAACTGATTGGATGAGGCCCACCCACACTGGGGAGGGCAGTCTGCTTTACTTAGTCTACCAATTTAAATGTTAATCTTATCCAAAAACATCCTCACAGAAACACCCAATATCATGTTTAACCAGATATTCAAGCACCCCATGGCCCAATCATGTTGACACGTAAAAATAACCATACCATCCAAAAAAAAAAGCCTTCTTTTTTCCCCCTCTAAATTTTGGTAAGAAATTAATCACCAAGGACAAGTCACTTCAACAAAACATCAAGAAACTGGTTTTCTTTTTAAATATGGAGGCAGTATAAGGCTGCTGGTGACCTGAGGGCTCAAGCATATTAATTAGGCTGCTTCAGGTCAGAATTTGTCTCTACCACTTATGACCTATGTGACCTGGACACATGGTTTACCTTTCTGAGCCTCACCTTTCTCATCTATTAAAATGGGGAAATAATAGTTTATATTGAATAGAGTAGTCGGAAAGATTAAATGAGATGACTTGTCTAATGCATGTCACATACTAAGCTCTTCATAAACATTAGCTGCTCTAACATTAATAATTACTGTTATTATTGTGAGCTCCAATTCTAGGCCTTACTAAACCTATTAAAATATGGCACAATTGCCTTGGCCAAGATATTTCTTTCTATTGGCACACGTGGGAATTTTATCAGTTGCTCACGCACATAGTTTTTATCAGTTGTTTGTATGTATACATCATTTACTAACAATCAACTCAATCAAAATAACTTTCTGTATGTAGAAAATCAGTGATGGGGGAGGAAATCTTAAACCACCTGAAGATTATAAAGAGAGATTCGGACGCAGAACTGGGCAAAGAATCCCCTCGTCACCCACTGGCTAAACCCTAACTTGTAATCGGTAACTGTGAAGGCCCCGGCATTCCAGGGTAGGAGGCAGGACGAAAGAAAGGGTGTTCCCCATGTCCACCATGTCTGCTTGGCCCCAGACCAGGAAGCCTGGAGTACAGCTGGGAATTGCCTTCTAAAATGGCCCTGTCATACTTACTGTGTGATTTGAGAGGCTTTTTGCATCTGGGGATGGTCTCAGCTTCCTCCTCTGAAACTTCTGACCTTTAGGTACCTCTGCCCCATTCCTACTTCACCCAACGGCTTAAAACTCTATGTTTTGCTATGAGAACAAGGAAAGGCAATCTGAACATTTGGAGAAAGTCCTAAAAATAGATGATTAAGGTTTTCCTCTCCCTCTGACAGCTCTCCCCACCCCTCCTATGGAAAAGTATTAGAGTCCTCAGCACCCTCAAGGTCAAAGTTAAACCCAGGTTGACACTCATCTCCTTTCCAACCCTGTTTGCCCATTATTTTTTTTTTTTTTTTTTTTTTTTTTTTTTTTACTGTTTTCTCATTAACTGCCTCTTCCGGAATTCATAATCTATACAGAGTAAGTCACTTCAAGTTCAGGGGGAGTTTGGGAGCAGAAGCGCCCCCTACGCCTGCTTACCCATTTCCTTTCCTCTCTCTCCCTCTCAATATTTCCTTACTCTCGCAGCCAGTGGAGGAGTTTAAACATTTAAATGCACTTCTAAACGGCATTTAAAGAATTAACCCATTTTGCCCCTCACTGGTCTAAACCACAGGGTGCAACCGGACGCTAATTGCCTTCTTCTGGTGGGGTTCCAGACAGTTCCTAAGAAGGAAGGAGCGCACATTCCTGGCACCAATTGGCTAATTCAATTTACTTCAACTGCATTAGCCTCTGTCAGAATATTCATGAACAGGGGAATGAGGACCCGCGGCACAGGCAGGCGGCAGCCACTCGGGCTACGGCAGGAGCGAGGGAGGGGAAGCGGACCGCGCGCCGCGCCCGGGGGACGGTGACCGCGACGCGCGGCTCTTCTCCCCGGCCGGGCGCAGCGGAGGGGCCCGCGGGAGGGCGGGGCAGGACAGCGGCGGGGTTGGCGCGCCTGGCATCGCAGCCCAACTCCTGGCGACCGCGCGGAGACTTTGCGAAAGATCCGAAGGCAGAAAAGCTGTGACACTTTCGGCGGAGGGGGTAGGGGGGTGGGGGGCGGGGGCAGCGCCGCGAGCGGGGGCGAAGGGACCCAGCGGGACACCGGCTGCCCGGTGGGGGAGGCAGCGATGTAAGCCGGACGCCTGCCCCGGAGGAGTCTGGACCGAACGTCCCCGGAGAGTCGCCAGCCGTGCCAGGTAAAGCAGTGAGCTCGGGTGGGGCCCCGCGCGTCTGTCCCTGGGCTGCGAGCGCGGGGCTGCGCGGGGCGCCGGAGCCCGTTCTCCCAGGAAGCTGCCTCCGGCGCTGCGCGCGGTCCGGCTCCGCGCCGCTCTCTCCGCGCAACTACCCGCCGCCGCGGGCAGCCTGCGGGCGGGTCGGAGTTGGACTTCCACGTACTTTGGGGGGAAGGGGACGTGAATGAGCTGCCTTGGCTGGGCGCTCTCTAAATGCTGGAGCGCAGTGGGGCTGGCTGGGGGCGCGGCGCTCTGGCAGCTAGGGCTGCGCGCCCGGGTGATGGGGACCAGACCCAGGAGCGCAGCTCTCGGGGGCGCTTGACCCTGGCTTCGCCCTCGCTTGCCCCGGGGCGGCTGCGCCTCTCTCCAGCAGCGGGTGGGAGAGGGCTGGCGGCGTCCCCGGCTCGAGGATGCGCGACGGGAGGGGGACGAGAGACCTAGGCTCCAGGGAGGTTCAGGCGCCCGCGAGGCTGATCCCTGTCCGCGCATCGCGCGGCACCCACGCCCGAGTTCGTCCGTGGGAGCAGAATGTGGTGGTGACTCCTCGCGTCCCCGCCACCTGCCGGACATCGCCAACTCCCCGGATTTCCTGTCTCTGGGCCCTGACACTCCCAGGGACAGCTCTGAATTGCGCGCGGGCTGCTTGGGCTTTGCTCCTTGTAGTTGCTGTGGAGGGAGAGCCGGGGGTTAGGGGGAGGCGAGGGGTCAGATGGGGTGAAAGTTGCGGATTTGTAGAGGAAACGCTATCCGGAGTTACAACGTGCCCTTAGCAACAAGGAGAGACTGTAGGCTGGACTTAATGCTGAAGCAGAAGCCTCTGCCTGGCTACCCACCTCGGGGGTGGGGGTGGGGGTGGAGGCTGGAACCTGGAGGGCAGCCCGGGGGCAGCGCCAGAGCTGTTTCTTCTGCTAAGACCAGGCAGAGTAAAAGGGCTGGCAGAGAGCACTGCGGGGTTGGTCGCCGAGTAGATTCGGAGTTTACTGTGCCATTATTATTACTATTATTAACGCTGTTGTTATTGGCACGAATGCCAGGAAGGATTTTTTTTCTTCTGATTGTTATAGGTCGCCGGGAAACTGAGTCTGCTCCTCCCCCACCAAAATGTCCTTTAACCCCGTGCCCCCGCCCCCCCAATCTCTGATGTTCCTCTCCACCAAGGAAAATTACCGCTCAGAGCTAAAGAATTGGATCTACCTAAGAACAACTGAAACAACAAAAAGTCGCAACTTCACAATGTGCTTGCGCCAACGCTACAGATAAATGTTATATTTCTATGGGCTAACCTTCCTCGGTCTCACCTGGCTCGGGAATGGTGGAGGTATTGCCATTCCTGAACCCATACTTGACCCAGCTTTTTCTTTTCATGTATTTATACAAGCTGGAAATTTATTTTTATCTTGTCATGACCCTCACAATCCCACTGGGCATGCTACCTGGCAGGGGCAGACTCCAGTTCCCAACACCGGAGGTGGCCACAAGGGCGCCTGTGGTCTCCTACTCTTGGCTTGGCCCCTGGTCAGAGCTGCTCCAGGGTGCAGGCTTGGCCAGCTGATGATGCAGAAAACAGGGCAAGAGTGTGGGAGAAGAGCGTGTCAGAGTTAAGCCAAGTACAGGAGATGAGGTCAAGCCTCCTTGCCGGCCACATCCCTTCCTGCCAGAGAAAAGAGAGAGACAAATGAAGAGCAAATGGGAAGTATTATAAATTGGAACCAAGCTCTCAGAGTCCACTTAGGCTGTTGCCGTTGACTTTGGTATGACCTTCCTTTGCCAGTGCTTCTGATTTTCCCTATTTGCCAATGCACGAGTAGCCATGCCTTTCTAATAGGATAGTTGTGGTGAGATGATCTAATTTTGTATCCCCAAAATGCTTTGAGCATCCTGGGGAAGGACAGTCTATAAAATACGCAATTTTAATGTTTTGTGGAAACTTTGCTACCGTGCAGGTTACAGAGATACATTTTTAGCATGTGTGCCATGTGGCAGTGTAAAATTAAAATGGGAAAGCAAAGTACAAACATAAAAATGACTTAGCATTCTTGACATTCTTGTACATCCTTGTAGAAAAATTATCTTTCATTTGGGGCGAGTTCCTCGAGAATTTAATCAGTGTTTATACTACTGAAACGCCCCCTTCTACCTTTCTCCCCAGGAAAATGTTATGACCCAGTTCTCACAGGAAAGGCAATGGGAAGGTAGTAAGTGCTGGGGGCTGAGAGGCAGCAGGGAAGGGCTGTTAGGGGAACCATCACACAGGGTTTGGAGACTGGAATGGGAAGAAAGATGCCATCATCCTTGCAGAGCAGCGAAATGTTCTTCCGGAAAAAAACAGTTGAGCAGTATAGGGCAACAGACCCAGCACTGGCTGTTGTCTGCTCTCTGATTCAGAACTAGAACTTGATCAGATGTTCCAAAGAGGGCTAACCAAGGTGTTTTGACCCCTCCCTTTGGTAAAGGTATCGCCTTGCTCTTATCTTTGGATTGCTGCTAACTTCTCTCTCCCTGCCTGTACAGTGCAATAGTTTCCCTTGCCTTTTCAAAGACATTCAGATGCATTCTCTCAGTCCCTTATATATTTGTAAATATTCCCCAAGTTCTGAAGCTTCTCAGAGACGTGCAGCTGTTGGCAAATTCAAGTAAATAGTTGGAAGTAATCAAGAGAGGCACTGAAAAGTGGGGATGTTTTCTCCTGGTGGAGAAGTTATTGAATGCCTTTTGAGCTAGAAAATTAGCAGTTTAGAAAAGCAGGAGGGATTTCCTTGACTTCCCTCTACTCATAAACCAGTAGTTGTATTTTTCTTTCCCTCATAGTAGTGAGCACTGTTTGGTTAAGCATTTTTTACAGTTTTGGACTTAAAATGGGGTTTTGCCTGATGGTGTTCTATGGAGGGAGGAAAAATGTAAAGAGATACGGAAGGAAGAGCTGCAGTGGCTAGAACATAAATCAGCCAGAATATATGGGGGGGTGATGAGAATAGGTCTTTTCACCCTAAAAAAAAGTCCACTTTGGAAGAAAAAGAAGTCTGATTATTGGCATCCAAGGCTGCAACCAAGGCAGCTGATGCCGAGAGGAGCCAAAGGGCAGTTCTTCTTAGTTTAGAAACAGCAAGACAGCCTCTGCCAAAGATTGCTGTAAACATGGAATAAAGATTTCATTGTGGGCTGGTGTGACTAGAATAATTAGACAGTTAATTGTTCATTCTGATCTGGTAGTGTTGTAATCAGTAGTGCAGAGCAGCAAAAATAAGAGCGAGGGAGAAATAGAAAAGTAACACATCACTTTTATCTTCACTTGTTTTACTCTGATGGTACTTAGGAAAATCCCAGTTAGTTTTGGGGTTTTTTTTTTAAAGTAAATTCATATCCCCAAACACTGAGAACACTGGTGATCTGAGATCCACTGCTGCCATTGTTCCCCCTCCAGGTTCTACTCTGGTTATGGACACAATTTCTCATCTTCTAAAATCAGTACGGGAAACTACAGTAGGCATAAATGCATTAGGTAACTCCAGTATTAATTAATAGCTTTGTTATGTGCAAACCTTAGTGTCAGCTCAATCAAAATATATACAAATAGCACCAGATTTTTGTGCTTCTCCAACACTTTTTTTTCAGACATATAAGGTTTAAGAAGTAAATATTCCATTTTTGACATTTAATTATATTCTATTGTGAACCAAATTGCCTAGTGATTAATCTTTCACATTTAATTGAAGAAACAGCCTCCTCTGTATTTTCATACTAATTTAGAGACAAAAGAAAACGTATTTCAAGTGATAAAGGTGATTTTAAGCAGCTGAGCATCTACAGTTATTGTAGGCAGTAGACTGTGACTTGTTGTTATTTACTAAAAGATGGCACTGACATAAATCCCTTCTGAAATGACTTCTGCAATGAAGAAATGAGTAAGGGAATAGAGAGCATTAAGTACTTGGTGTCTGGGGTGGGGGAAAGGAAGAACCATGTATTCATTAGGTTCAAACCCTCCCTGAATCCCAATATTGACACAGAACATGAAGCAAATTCTCATTATTTGAATTTTTAAAAGGAACATTTTTTAAGTGTCAATATTAAGTATAATTGTTCTAGGAATAAAAGCACTATGTTATAAAGAAAGCATAATAAATTATATAAGGTCATAAAGTCTCATAAAGAGAAAGACTCAGTTTCTCCAAGATATTCATTTTGTCTAAGAGGCATTTCAGTTTGCTTAAGAGGTACAAAACTGTCCTTACTAACCTTTAGTTTCTTTTATCCATCATGAATCAAAAGGGATTGCAAGGGAAGAATACTTATTGAAGTGTTAAAAAGAATGAGTGGTGCAAAATTATGGAACTATGGAGTTTTCAGAAGACAGAAGTCCACTTTGCAAAATGCACTGTCTACAGCAATTAAAAATTGAAAATCATATTGCCACCTTAAATTATGGAAACAACCCATTTTTAAGAGAAATTTAGCCTTTTCTCATTTAATTGCTATTCATGGTTTGCTAAATAGTTTTTTAGAATAATCTGCCAATCTCCTGCTAACCAGGACTGTCTAGTTAAGAATATTCCTAATTACATATGGATTAACTTAATTTTAGAACCCTAAGAATATTCAACTCAAAGCATTACTCAAGTGCAATGCAAAACAGAAATGGTCCAATGCGCCTAAAGGTATACGTAATTTTTTTTTAAGTTTAAGGAATCATAAAATAGTGAACATTTGGTATGGGAGTACCTCATTGAATAACTACAATAAAAGAGTAAGGGAAGCTATAAACTGTTAGATCTTTTAAATATATGCAAAGCAAAGTTAGAGCAATACAGCTCATTTCTTCTTCCAAAGCAGTAAGGGCTGGCCATGTAAAATACCATGCAAAGCACAGATGTCAAAGACATGCACAGGATTACCTGAAATGGGAGTATTTTTGCTGTTTATAAGAATCTTTGACAATCTAATCAAAAGTTTAAAATTTATTCCAACAAATGCCATGACCACGTTAAGAGTAAAGAGGTGTCTTGTATGGAAGAGATTTTTTTTTTATAAATTTATTTATTTATTTTTATTCATTGGCTGCGTTGGCTCTTCATTGCTGTGCATGGGCTTTCTCTCATTGCAGAGAGTGGGGCTACTCTTCGTTGTGGTGCGTGGGCTTCTCTTGCAGCAGAGCACAGGCTCTAGGCATGGACTTTAGTAGTTGTGGCACGTGGGCTCAATAGTTGTGGCTCAAGGGCTCTAGAACTCAGTAGTTGAGGCACACAGGCTTAGTTGCTCCTAGGCATGTGGGATCTTCCTGGACCAGGGCTCGAACCTGTGTCTCCTGCTTTGGCAGGTGGATTCTTAACCCCTGGGCCACCAGGGAAACCCAGAAGAGATATTTCTTTATAGTTCCATAGCTCCTAGCTGGAATCTTATGCATAGTAGATTCTCAATAAATATGTACTGATTTCATTTTTTATAAGGAAAATAAAATTGAATTAATAGAATTTCCAAGATAGATGAATTTATAATATGTCAGATACTAGAATGGTCCTTGTTGCTTCAAATTCTTTCTCTAAACTGGCAAGATATGCCTGTGACCAATAGTCATAATTATTGACAATATACTGGTCTGGGTATGAGGGACATAAAAAAAGAGGAAAAACTTAAAAGCTTTCCTTTTTTTTTAGTTTTACCTAAATACTGAATGTGTTTGTGTATATCTAAGCTGTTAAAAATGCATGGTATCTCTTCATAATAAAGATGGTACCTCACCAAATGGTTCTTATTCACAAGAAGTCATCACACAGATTCTATCCTTGAAGTACTAAGTATTAGACCGATCATGACTAAAAGGCTGCTGTAGCAACTAATTAAAGGGTAATTAATAAAATAATAATTTTATTCCATGGCAGTGGCAACCCCTGGTTGTCATAGAAGTTTGTTTGACATATGGCCAAATGGTCAAGCCCAACCATGCAAGTGCAGCAGCGTTCAACATCCCGCAGGAGGATGGAAACCTACAATGAAATTACTTGTGCCCAATATTCTTACACTTATCTGCCCCTGCACCTGATTTGTAACTAAAATAAACTGTGTTGGCCTTCCACCAAAATGAAAAACAGGTGCCCATAAGGAACTGAAATATCTATAGGTAAATCATCAGGCTGCTTTTTTTTTTCTTTTAGGTCTGACCTTAGTTGAATAAAAAGGTGGTCTTAGTGTTTTGCTGGAGAACAGTACATAGTGAAATATGTTGGCATAATTGGGAGCTAATAGTCGTGAGAAAACCAGGCTAGAATTAGCATGAAGATTCAATTACCCCTTGTTCCCAGAGGCAGTTGTTTACCAAGACTGGCACTAAGGTTGTGGTCAAAATAGGATGGGAAGACGTGCAGTGCAGCTTGTTTGTTCTCTAGCTGATATCTTTGGATGGCACCAAACTATGGTTTCCACTTTCCATCAGTAAATTAAAACAGAGTCTATTAGATAGTAGCTGATGTAAATTGTTGGATACACATTTTAAGAGTACAGTTGAGCATAAGTATTTTAGATGCATTTATAAAAATTTGTGGTTAAAGATGTCATATACATTATATTTTTCTGAAGGAATAATGTATATTTTATATCATATTTATTACTACTTTGTTTCATTTTATAAAGCTAATGACTTTGAATCCCTGATCCATTCCTAATATGGGGTTAATTTGCACATATTATGAATAATCAATGAAGTTACCATAATTTGTTTTCAAAAACCAACAGAAGTAATTTCATTTAGCAATTTAATTAGAAATTGGCTAAAGGAATTTCATTTAGATGTAATTTCTAAAGGCAACCAAATACATGTTTTTTAATTTGAAAGATTATTAGCAGTCTGATAAGAGTATCAAAACAGATGGAAGTGAACACTCACTCTTTGCACCTAAGATCTTTTCCATGCAACTGTTTTGAGTAGACATGTAGAATAGGCAGTCTCACCTACTTACCACCTTTTAAGTTGGGGGAAAAACCAACTGAACATTACGACATCTCTGTGCCCACCCTTACACAGACACAAAGCTTCCCGTATCTTCATTTTATCCGTATTTGTATTGTTAAGAAACAAGTTCCCGTATCTCTTTTTCAAATCCCTAGATCCTCAGCATCCAAGGCCTCATCTGAAGTACGAATTTGCAAAGGCATCATCATCACATCATTGAAAGAAGCAGCCACACTTGAGAGCATGTGTCTTGTAAGCTTTTTTTGGATATTGAATAAGACTCTAAATCTGTGCCATACTTTTTGCACAAGCTGGCAAGAACTCCCGAGGATGCTCGTCTTATAAATAAACATTAAATAAGATTTTTGTGCTATCATTAATCTCACTACAAATTGTATTTAAAGCAAATAGTATCTAGTCATCAAAGCACATCTTCATTCACATTATAGTTTTGAAGTGTTATAGTTGCATCTACCTTCATCCTTAGGCTATGCCCTCATTTCATTGATATCAGGAACATTTATTCAGTCTAAAAATATGAGGCATAGTTGTATGTGGAAATAAAATCCTTGAGTAGTCATTAAAAATATTAATCCATTTGGCAGTTCTGTACCTCGGTGGAATACTTCAGGCAGCTAAGCACAGAGGCTATCATCTGATTCACGGGGCTGGCGAACATTTGGAGATCAAATTGCTGAGGCTTGTTTCTTTAAACACAGGGAAACAACAGATTTCTTCATGATATGGAAGTGCTGTCCATTTCTTTAGATGCATCTATATAGTTCACTTGTGTCCATTAAAATGTGTAGCATTCAGAGAGAAAGCAGAAAGGGCAATAAAAATAACCACCATTTGCTTAGTCCTTGCCTCTGTGCCAGACTCGGTGTTGAGTGCTTCAGATGCAGGACCCCATTCATCTTCTTTGCGAAGCCAGTATAGTTACCACCTTCATTTTGCAGATGCAGAAACTGAGGCATAGGATTAAGTGGTCACCCCATGCAGATCTCAAACCCAGCACTCTCTGGCTCGCAAGTTTGGAGTCCTAGTCACAGGCAGTTACACTGCCTCCCCTACAGCTGGGCTACTTAACCTTGGCATGAATGACACGTTGGGTCAGACAATTCTTAATTCTTTCTGGAGGAGTGAAAAGGAGCTGTTCTGAGCATCGTAGGACATTTAGCAGCATCCCTGGTCTCTAACTCACTAGATGCCAGTAGTATCCTCTCAGTTGTGAACACCAGAAATGTCTCTAGGCATTGTCACGCGTCGCCTGGGGAGCAGAATTACCTGGATCAGGAGCCACTGCTGCAAAGCAAAGTTCAGCCTCCATGTATTGCTTATTTTACACACATTTTCAACTTAAGGTTAGGTCATTCATTTTCTACATAATAATATAGATAAGTCTCACAGTTATCTTAGCCTCATTGTAGATGATTTGTTTAAAAAAATTGATGAGACAAAACTTTGGGAGAAGAAATATTAAGTCAACATGCATTTAGTAATATCAGTTCTATTCCTACTAAACTTGTTTCCTTTGGAGCCCAAATACGGTGATCAAGAGAGTGCTGTAATATTTTTGTATCAACATAGATCAGTATAATGACTGAAAAAGGTTTAAACCATAGCACCCGGAAATGCCAATTAGCAGATTGTCCACTAGACTCCAGATTCCAAGAGAACAGGGATGGGAACCCTCTTGCTCATTCTAATATCCCCTGCACCCAGCATCATGCCTCACACATAGTCAGTGCTCAATAAACACTTCTTTAATAAATGACTGAAATTATGGTTAACCTAGTATAGGTTTTGGATGCTCTACTGTAGGCTCCTGGACTTGACAGGTATTATATTTTGCTTTAATTAGTGGCATTGATGTGTAGCTGACAGTATGCTGACCATCTTTGTAAATTTAGTGAAACCAGGGGAATAGATAATATGTTACATGAAGAAATATGATCAAAAAGGCTGATGGGATGGGCTTTATCTAATACGATGAAACTTACCATGATCAATGCCAGTGAGGGAAACAAAGCACGTAGAGACCGAGCGGCACGCCCAGAGCCTGTCTCAGCTAAGGAAAAGCAGAGCTGGGACTCCGACTCAAGTCTCTTGATACCCACATTTTCTAGGGATGAGTCGATCCTGCCTTTGCTTTGTCTTGGTCGGGGGCACCTGAGATGTCCTGTCCTGTCCCACGCATCATGCTGTACTTGAGTCATATCTGTATGAAAATAGCCACTAGCTTATGAGGGGCTCAAACACATGCCTTTCAGATGAATGGCTCAAGGCCTTTAAAATGGCAGACCTGACATAGAAAGGACTTAGAGGGACCATAATAGTCATCTTCAAGTATCTGGAATATCTTCATGTGAAACAGAAAATAAATTTATGACACATTGCCATGGAGAACTGAACCAGGGCCCCTGAATGGAAACCACGGAGAAGCAAATGCTATGCCAGCATAATGATGAGCTTCCTAATGAGGAACTGTCCTGCACTGGAGTGGACTCCCCTGGGAAGTAGTGAGCTCTCAGTCCTCAGAGGGGAACATGCAAATGACTGGCCTATGGGAATTTGCACTCAAGCAGGTGGGAGAATGTACCAGATATTCTCCAGGACTCTTTCTAGCCCTCAGTATATATGAATTCTTCCTTATAGGCTATTATTGACCTTGTAAATTACTCTATACAGTTCTGTGAATAAAAGCAATATCTGTGTTTTCTCTAATGCACGTATTCAGAGTCACTGAAGTTAAACAGGGTAGGATAAGCAGGAGAGAGAATCTTACCACGTGCCATATAGAATAAGAATCACTTCCTATGTGCCAAGCACTGTGTAAAGCATGTCACTAGCATTATCCCATCGATTCCTGATAAGAACCTCATGAAGAAGGAACTGGTATAATCACCACTTTGTAACTGAGGAAACTGAATCTCAGAGAAGGTACCTAACTTGTCCAGACTCACACAGCTAGTAATTCCAGCCTTACTACTTGAACCTGAGTCCAAAGTTACAAAGTCTGTTTTATAACTACTGTAGCATACCGCCTAATCCTTTCAGCAGGAGTACACTATTTTGTTTGAAATGTTGGCAATTTCTGGAATTTGAGACGTGGCTATTTAAATGCAAATACCTAAAACACCTTTCAAAGGCTAAAATACATCATTTTAAAAATTATTTGTTTTTTCTATTATCCATGATGTTTCTCCCTTCAAATAGTGCACATTGTTATAAGTCAACTTTAAGTAAATAAGCAAAATAGGGTTTTAGGAGGGTTTTTTTAGATGTCTTTAGAAGAAAGATTGGTATTGGAATTTCAGACACCATTCTGTACATTAGAGAATTAGAACTCAGGTCTCCAGGCTGAAAGTACTAGTGTGAAAACAGGACTGTGAATTTCCACAAATTTAGGAAATTCTAACAGTCAAGTTATTTTGGACAATTACATCATTAAAGATCATGCTCCCTTCCGATCACGATCGTCTTGTTGGATGTGGATGCTCTTCTGTCTCACGATTATCTTACTGGATATTTCATAAAAGGCAAGTGATTTTAAAACTACTTTCTCTGCCTTTATTATTTCAGTTATTATTAAAATGATGCTGAAAAGCTCTAAACCATTCTGCCAGACAGCACTGGATTCAGCCCGTTTGTAACTCAGATTCAGTTGATGATAACTTCAACTTTACAAATTAAATCTGGGGACTTCCTACTCTAAGGCAGTACTGCTTCATGATGACCATTCAGAAAACAATCAGCTAAAGACTTAAAACACTCTTCAGCATCTGCTTTCTGAACTTATTGCTACCCTACTGCTAACATGACTCCAGCCTTTATTAAAGTCCATGATTCTGCATTTATCGTTCTTGCAAAGTATCAAGGCAGGTTTAAGAAGGGTCCAAGCACTTACCATAGGGCTTAAAGTGACATCTTCTGCAGCTCTCTTTGGGGCAGCTGTTTTGCCAAAGTGAAGGAGGCTTCACTGGGCCCTGTGGCTTACAGAGCCAAGGAGAGGATGATCGACATCACCTGCTGATACTGAAATAGACTTGTGCTGTATATTCACAGCCCACCGAGGCTCGTGTCTAAAATAACTGCCTTGCTGAGCTTCTTACCACAACATACTCTCATCAGGGTGTCATTCCACCTTGTCAAATGGTGGCTTGAAGAACACTTATATGACTTTGTGAAGTGGAATGGAGATTAGCACACTGATGTTTTATTCACAACTTTCCCCCTAGGTTTTTACATTACTCCATCGGGGGAAACCCTTATAAAAAAGAGTGTTCTCAATAAACTTCATGGTGGGAAATATTCTAAATCAAGAAACAAGACATCTCCTAAATGAACACGAGTCATGAGAAACATCTCCCTCCACAACTCGAACGGAACATAGAGTGTGACCATGAAACCATGCTCTCAATCGTGCGTGAGCTACCCAGAATGTAGGATCTGATAGGTTATTCAGGGGATTTGGACAGGATAAATTACAAATTGACCTGGGAAAGAGACACCCTACAAACACGGAAGAATATACCAGGCAAATGCTGCTGCCAGGACCTGACCCTGGACTTCAAGCTCCTTGAGTCAATGTGTGTCAGAAGCCACGTGGCATCAATCTCTACCCTCATTTATAGTTCTAAGAAGAACAGATGGCCTTAAGTCATGGCACCTTTAGAAGTCACTGACTAAGGGATCTGAATAACTGGGGCAGGAGTAAGTTATGTACACAGGAGAGAAAGAGTGACCACAAAGGCAAGGCCTTATACTATCATAGGGTGGAAAGGAAATGCATCATTATTATCAGTCTGTTTCATTATAATATGCAGCCTTCAAGTTAAAGACATGTTACCTTCCCTTTCCCATCCCAACCCTACTACTATTAATGTTCTATAGAAGACACCAAAGATAACTCTTGCATCTTTAAGATAAAAGGAAAACTTTCATACATTTAGTCCTGGGTAAAAGAAATATTTAAGTCAAATTAAAGGCATCAAAAATAAGTAACTGCATTGAAAAGTTCCAGCCATATTGAACAATAAACAATTTACGGAAGAAGCCCAGAAAAATTGTTTTTTAAAAAACTGGAAAGAATAGCTTCTGACAAGTTTTCTTTATTTATGAGTGGAAGTAGCACTTCTCAAGGAACACAAAAATACTAAAATAAAATGCAAGTTTGACACATACATTTCTCTTTGAGGCTTGGCATAAAACAGAAATCAAGGTAGATATGAGGTAAATTGCATCGTTTCATTCAATGATCATTAGCTACACTAACTGAGAGAATGGGAGGTCAGGATCACGTGAAATTGTAACTGATTCCAAATCATTTACAGTTGACTAGGGAAGTGTTTTTGGCCTTTGACTTGAGTACACTTAAGCTGGGGATCTAGCAATTCAGTTTTTTAAAAGATAAGGAAATCTCAATGGGAACACTAAAGATGATTAACTATTCTTGAAGGAATAGATAAACTCATTTTACTTTAAAAAAATAAATAAGCCTATATGGAAAAAAAAAAAAGATAAGGAAATCTCATAAGTGAAGTCTAGATGCCCAAGCTTAGAAACTTCTCTTCCCCCCTCTCTTTCTTAGCTCAACTCCTCCTCACTTGTCCTGGGTTGCTCGTGGGCTGTACTCACCAAACCAGTACTGGGCTTACTTTCTGCTGAGTACGGCAGGTAACCGGACGGTTCACTGATGGTATTCTTGCTCTTGCTTCCTATTCCCTTAGAACTCCCATGATTTTATAAATGTGTGGGTTGGAGGGCAAGAAATAGGAGGAGGTACTGAGAGGGTTAACCCAGGAAAAATCTGCCCCAGTGACACAATCCCAGGTCTGACAGCCCCCAGACTGTTTACCACGATCAAAAACACAAAAACAAAAACACCATCTCTCAAATATTTCTCCGGTTCCAAGGCAAGTTGGAATACAAATGGTTTCAAAAGGATCCTGTGCATGCAAAGTGAATAGCTGTCAACACAGCTGTAATTAAGGAGATGAGATGCTTATCAATAAACTTGCAATAATGATCTTCCTCGGAGCAGCCACACTATGTCTTATCTCTTCTCTACCCGCTCCTCGCATGGCCTCCCGCCAGGATAATCTAGAGTTTTCTCATTATCATTTAGGAGGGGAAACGCCCAATCTAGCCACAGACCATGTTTTTCTTCCTTTTCAGATGGACATGTTGCTAATGTTTCCTCAAAATTCATGGTGGTTTTTTCTAGCCAAGTATTAGTATTTGTCCCCCCTCCAGTGTTCTATGCATTTAAAGAACCCAACATAGTTCCGTTAGTTGATGGCTATAGCAATAAAGATACCTCCTGGGTGAAGAGAGTTTTGCCTATGCAAACTAATTTCACAAGTGCTAGTTCATGTTTTCAGTACCATCTGCCAACAACCCTTCTCTTGGCTACAATTGATTTCATATTATTTCTTTGGTCCACTGGAACACTTTGGGTCTCAACAAATGTTTTTTAAATGAAACTATAGACTTTCCAAGCCAAAGAAGTCACTTTTCTTAATCTTCCTTGGGTCCACTGTTTCTGCCACAGCCTTGCTCATCACCCCCTCTTCTTGAAGAAACCACATTGCTTTGGACCTATCTCTGATCCTTTTCCCCAAAAGATGACTCAAAACTTATCTTCCTGGATGAGTCCACAATTAACCATAGATTTTTCTGCCCCACCTCCAAGACTCTGTCGTTCTCCCCTCCGCCAAATTGCATCTGATGCTCTTTTTACCAGTGATGGTGGTTGTCTCAGGTGTATAGTTTCTCTCCCCGCAATGAGTCATAGTTGCTTCAGAGGAGAGACATGGTGTTTTCCTTTCCTACAACACCGAGTTCCCTGCTTTGAGTGGTGGGGGCTTATCAACACCAATGGCCTTGATGATATCCCTGCAACGGTGTTTTCTCTTCTTTTTTTTTTTTTAATAAATTTATTTATTTATTTATTTATTTATTGGCTGCATTGGGTCCTCATTGCTGCGCGCAGGCTTTCTCTAGTACAGAGAGCGGGGGCTACTCTTTGTTGCGGTGCACTGGTTTCTCATTGTGGTGGCTTCTCTTGCTGCGGAGCACGGGCTCTCGGCGCGCGGGCTGCAGTAGTTGTGGCACATGGGCTTAGTTTCTCCGCAGCATGTGGGATCTTCCTGAACCAGGGCTCAAACCCGTGTCCCCTGCATGGGCAGGTGGATTCTTAACCACGGCGCCACCAGGGAAGCCCCTGTTTTCTCTTTTCTACCTTGAGACAATCCGGTGTGCCAGCTCAACACTGACAGTGCTCTAAGTCCACACGCCCCTCCGCTCAGGGCTCACTGCAGCCACAGAAAGATGAGAATCCCAGATGGTCACTGCCGTTTCAGGAAGGGAGGCGCCGCAAAGGCAGACGGTGAGGAGCACCAGGAGTACAACTCGCTCTAGGAGAGCAAAAGGGCAGTTAGGAAGGGTGTTGGGAAGGAGCAGTAAAGCAGAATTGTGTGGAAAAGGGAAATTTTTCAGCTTTTAAAAACATGCATGTGAATAATTACATTTATGTTTACTCCTTGGAATCTAGGTATAGCTTTGTGATGTGTTGGTGAAAGAAAATTCATTTTTAAACGGTATGTGGGCTGTGTTTTAAAGGCTGAAGACTGCAAAGGTTGAAACATGTGCTCTTTAGGGCTGGCTGCGAGAAACATCGGAATTACCAGAACAACTAGCCATGGTCTCTATCTCTGAATTCCAGGCCCCAGGTGGCATTTTGGCTAATCTGTTCTCTGTGCCCTACCAGCTAAAAAATCTTCTATTTGACTTTCACCATCTGCCTCCTCCGAGCAAATCCAGCCCAAATCCAAAATGAGCAGGTGGATTTAGGTCCTGGAGATTGGCACTTTCTGGGGAAAACGAGAAATTTATTAACCATTAGCAGTTTGAAATACTCATTTACAAGTTGAACCTAAAGTACAGTCATTCTCTGAATATGTCTTCCCAGGATGAGATGTATGAATATGAAACATCCAGGAAAGAGGCTAATTTAGAGGGAATTTGAGTTCTTAATGAGTGTTTGCTACAGATTCTGTAATGACTCCATTCTGTTTTTGCCGTGTAAAGAAGTATGCCCTTTTCCCTGTTGTTAGCATGCACTTTTTAGAGATTCTCTCCTACACAGTACAGTAATAATTATTTTTCCATGGATATCTACAGATTCAGTACCTACAGGTTCTGCACCAAGAATTAGAACATGCTCATTCAAGCCATACCTCTCCAAACCAAGACTAAAAACCAAATGCAGCAACACCCCAAATAAGACCAATGTGCTATATAAACTCCTAAATAGCCACATGCATGTGATAAAAGAAGATATCAAAACTGGAGGTTTTGATCCATCTCACATCGTAGCTTGCCACAACGTAATTTGGTTTATATCTTCACAAATGAACATGAACTGATGATTTAAGTGGATGACTAGAGAATCAGGAAAAAGGTCACGTATTAGACTGCTCGGGCTGCCATAACAAAATAGCACAGGCTAGGTGGTGAAAATGGAAGTCCAAGGTCAGGGTGCCAGCAGAGTTGGTGTCTAGTGAGGGCTCTCCCCTCAGAGACCTCTTCTTTGTCTGTGTGTGTGTGTGTGTGTGTGTGTGTGTGTGTGTGTGTGTGGAGAGAGAGAGAGAGAGAGAGAGAGAGAAGGGGAGGGGAGAGGGGGGAGAGGAGGAGAAAGGTGGAGAGGAGAGGGGAGAGATCTAGTGTCTCTTCTTATAAGGACCCTAATCCTATGGGATTAGGGCTCTACCCTTATGACCTCATTTAACCTAATACTTCCTTATTCCAAACATAGCCACACTGGGCAGTTAGGGTTTCAACATATGAATTTGAGGCAGACATATACATTCAGTCCTTAAAAGCGACATTTTAACCAATAAAGCTTATTAATGCTTTGTCACATTTAGATTGACTCAAGCATTAAGGAATCTCTGAATGCTATTTGAACCTACTGAGTTTAAGCGACTTTCCCAGTGGTCACACAGTAGTTGACTCACCTGAGACTGGATTCCAGGACCCCATGCCATTGTTCTTGCCAGTACCATTCAGTGCTCCCCCTCCCTCCTCCCTGTTAAAGTGCCTCTGTACTGCTTACGTGGCCACTGAATTTCATGTTGTTCAGCAATGTCTGTTGCTGTCAAGTCTTACAACGTATCCGAAGAATCTAGCCTTCTCTCTCCATTCTACTGCTCTATGTTCTATCCCTTGTCCTTTTTGTTTAAATTTCTAGCTTAAAATTATTGGTGGTCTCCATGCCTCTATTCTCTTATTCTAGCAGGCCACGTAACATTCTCACAAGACTGTACTCCCTTCAATAAAATCCCCTCAGTTCTAGAACTGGACTCCCAGAGGTCTCAAGTTGAAGTTTTTCTTCTCTACGTGCCATGGCTAGGACTTCCAACACTGTGTTGAGTAAAAGTAATGAGAGTGGACATCCTTGTCTTGTTCCTGATCTTAGAGGAAATACTTTGAGCTTTTCACTGTTGGGTATGACATTAGCTATAGGTTTGTCATATGTGGCCTTTATTAATTTGAGGTATGTTTCCTCTATGCCCACCTTCTGGAGAGTTTTTACCATAAGTGGGTGTTGAATTTTGTCAAAAGCTTTTTCTGCAACTATTGAGATGATCATATGATTTTTAATCTTCAATTTGTTGATGTGGTATATCAAACTGATATTGAAAAATCCTTGCATACCTTGGATAAATCCCACTTGATCATGGTGTATAATCCGTTTAATGTATTGTTCGATTGGGATTGCTAGTATTTTTTTTTAATAAATTTATTTATTTATTTTATTGGCTGTGTTGGGTCTTCATTGCTGCACACGGGCTTTCTCTAGTTGCGGCGAGCAGGGGTTACTCTGCCTTGCGGTGCGTGGGCTTCTCATTGAGGTGGCCTCTCTTGTTGCAGAGCACGGGCTCCAGGTGCATAGGCTTCAGTAGTTGTGGCACATGAGCTCAACAGTTGTGGCTCCCGGGC
This sequence comes from Hippopotamus amphibius kiboko, assembly GCF_030028045.1. NCBI lineage: Eukaryota > Metazoa > Chordata > Mammalia > Artiodactyla > Hippopotamidae > Hippopotamus > Hippopotamus amphibius. The sequence continues at coordinate 100,836,371 of NC_080196.1, forward strand.
TCTAGAGCAGCACAGGCTCAATAGTTGTGGTGCACGGGCTTAGTTGCTCTGCAGCATGTGGTATCTTCCTGGGGCAGGGATCGAACCCGTGTCCCCTGCAGTGGCAGGCAGATTCTTACCCACTGCGCCACCTAGGAAGTCCCAGGATTGCTAGTATTTTGTTGAGGGTTTTTGTGTCTATGTTCATGCCCATATCACGTGCAGTGATACGGGTACATAATTTTCTTTTTTGTGGTATCGTCATCTGGTTTTGAAGAATCAATACTGTCAAAATGACTATACTACCCAAGGCAATCTACAGATTTAATATAATCCCTATCAAATTATCAATGGCATTTTTCACAGAACTAGAACAAAAAATTTTAAAATTTGTATGGAGACACAAAAGACCCCAAATAGCCAAAGCAATCTTGAGAAAGAAAAACAGAGCTGGAGGAATCAGGCTCCCTGACTTCAGATTATACTACAAGGTTACAAAACAGTATGATACTGACATAAAAACAGAAATATAGATCAATGGAACAGGATAGAAAGCCCAGAAATAAACCCATGCAACTATGATCAATTAATTTGCAACAAAGGAGGCAAGACTATACAATGGAGGAAAGACAGTCTCTTCAATGAATGACACTGGGAAAAATGGACAGCTGCATGTAAAAAAAATGAAATTAGAACATTCTTTAACACAATACACAAAAATAAACTCAAAACAGACTAAAGACCTAAGTGTAAGACCAAATACTGTAAAACTCTTGGAGGAAAACATAAGCAGAACACTCTTTGACATAAATCACAGCAATATCTTTTCTGAGCCATCTCCTAGAGTAATGGAAATAAAAACAAAAATAAATAAACGGGACCTAATTAAACTCAAAAGCTTTTTCACAGCAAAGGAAACCACAAATAAAACAAAAAGACAACCCACAGAATGGGAGAAAAGTTTGCAAACCATGAGATTGACAAGGGATTAGTTTCCAAAATTTACAAACAGCTCATGTGGCTCAATATCAAACAAAACAAAACAAAACAAAAAACAACGCAATGAAAAAATCGGCAGAAGACCTACATAGATATTTCTCCAAAGAAGACATACAAATGGCTGAGACACATGAAAAGATGCTCAACATCTCTAAATATTAGAGAAATGCAAATCAAAACTATAATGAGGGGACTTCCTAGGTGGCGCAGTGGTTAAGAATCCACCTACCAGTGCAGGGGACACGGGTTTGATCCCTGCCCCAGGAAGATACCACATGCCACAGAGCAACTAAGCCCATGCATCACAACTATTGAGCCTGCGCTCTAGAGCCCGTAAGCCACAATTTTTGAGCCCATGTGCCACAACTACTGAAGCCCACGTGCCTAGAGCCTGTGCTCCACATCAAGAGAGGCCACCATAATAAGGAGCCCACGCACTACAACAAAGAGTAGCCCCCACTCGCCGCAACTAGAGAAAGCCCTTGTACAGCAATGAAGACCCACAACAGCCAATAAAAATAAATAAATTAATTAATTAATTAAAAAAAAGACTACAATGAGGTATCACCTCATACCAATCAGAATGGCCATCATCAAAAAATCTACAAACAATAAATGCTGGAGAGGGTGTGGAGAAAAGGGAACCCGTCTACACTGTTGGTGGGAACATACATTGATACAGCCACTATGGAGAACAGTATGGAGGTTCCTTAAGAAGCTAAAAATTGAACTAACATGTGATCCAGCAGTCCCACTCCTAGGCAAAAATCTGGAGAAAAATGTGGTTCAAAAGAATACCTGCACCCCAATGTTCTTTGCAGCACTGTTTACAAGCACAATAGCCAATGCATGGAAGCAACCTAAATGTCCATCGACAGATGAACGGATAAAAAAAGATGTGATACATATATACAATGGAATATTACTCAGCCATTAAAAAAATGAAATAATGCCATGTGCAGCAACATGGAAGGACCTGGAGGTGATCATACTAAGTGAAGTAACTCAGACAGAAATACAAGTATCATATGATACTACTTATATGCAGAATCTTTTTTAAAAAATGATACAAATGAACTTATTTACAAAACAGAAACAGACTCACAGACTTAGAGAATGAACTTATGGTTACCAGTGGGGAAGGGATGCGGAAGGGATAGATTGGGATTTGGGGATTGATGTACACACTGCTATATTTAAAATAGATTGCCAACAAGGACCTACTGTATAGCACAGGAAACTCTCCTCAATTTTCCGTAATAACCTAAATGGGAAAAGAATTTGAAAAAGAATAGATACATGTGTATGTATAACTGAATCACTTAGCTGTACACCTGAAACTAACACAATGTTGTGACTCAACTATGTTTCAATATAAAATAAAAAATTTTTTTAAAAACTGCAAAATTGAATTTTTAAAAAATGATTTTTTAGATGATATAGGGTAGTTTAAAAAGCATCAGTTTTGGAATACCTAAATCTATGTACAGACTGTGGACTTTGGCCAAATAATTTGACATATCTTTCTTTAAAATATATTCCTATTACCTATGTCACAAGATTGAGTTCATGCCTACCTACATCATGAGATATAACACGTATGAGCTTCTTAACATAGTTTGTATAACATAGTTGGTGCTTAATGCAGTTACCAAGTTCCTCTCAAGATGGTTCTACAATGGAAAGTAATGTTTCAAACTATGTGAGGGAGAAAAAGCCATCTTAGAAAGACATATTTTGAGAGAATTAAATGATTATAGTTTCAATCAGATGCTTATTAGGGTGATTTTTTTTTATCTTTGACCTTCATCACATCCCCCCAATCCCATTTGAGAACAGCTCCTCAATGCCTGTATTCAAATGATAATCACTATGCAAAAACTCAACGTCTCTTCATTCAGGAACTTACAGTACCCATCTTAATAAACCACAATGAACTGAAGACGTGAGGAATAACTGGATAAACAGGCCTCTCTCTCCAGCTGTCAAGTCTGTTTGTGACAGCAACTGGTATTTCATTGTAAAAGATGCTAATTTCAATCTGAGCTGTGGCAGTGTTGAGAGGAGCATAAAAGGAATTCTTGATTATCTATATCAGTAACTGTGGTCCCTGGGGATATGCTTGGAAACTTCAGATCACAAATGGCAAGAGTTCTGTGATAAAATATGCATCAATGAAGCTTCACGATTTATAATAATATAGAAATTGATAGTTTTGCCCTCTCTGATAACTCTTTGTGGCTGGTATTTCTCTCTTTTTACTATATCTGGAGGCTTTATCAGTGACACTTGTTGTACTAATTATCAGATCATTCTGTACCTGGGCCACCATTTCATTTCTGTAACTGTTCTGTCAAACTCCTGGGGGCTTATCATAATACTGCTTCAATAATTATGATTTTCCCCATCTAAATTTAAGAAATAGTAATTACCTTAGCTGCTGGACCGCATTAGCTGCCTCTCAGAGTTAAACAAACACTAATTATTAGTTCAGCTTAAATATCACTGCTTATTAGCATTAGCCAGGCTACAGAAGAGAAGTTGTCAGAGATGCATAGCATCATGGGGGGAGCTGGGTGTGGGGGTGAAATCAGGGTCATCACTGTCTTTTCTTGGGAATGGGCCATTCTTTATTTTCAAATTATATTCTTCCTATTTTGGGACACAGAGGATGTCACAATGCCCTTTCCTATCTTAAATAGTGATAGTACTAGCTGATTAGGTTGGGAAGAGTGTTTAATATTCTCACTTGGCAAAATTAAAAGTTAGCAACTCTAACTCCTCCCTTTATCGATTTTGACCAGCCCTTAAAATCTCAAAATCTGGAAGCCCAATGAACTCTTCCCTATAACATACCAGCGCAGAGTCTTAGGCGGCCAAGGGCTTACTCACCATTTTACAAGTTATCTGTTCCATTCATAGAAGCGCCCATTATTAGAAATTTACTCATTTTATGGATCCAAAATCTGCCTTCATATACCGCAACCCTATCAGTCCTCCCGTGTTACACAGAATAATTCTCATCCCTTTTGTTGTAACAGCTCTTCAAATACATAAAGAGAGGCAGCATGGGCTCCCAGTTGGCATCCACTGAAGTAACCCTCATCTGCTGACCACGGTTTTACTCCATGGCTTTCTCACCTCCAGTCACCTCCATGATGTGCACCTCTACAAAAGAGGGGCCTGATACATCAATTTCCAACTTTGAAACATTCATTTAATTGTCTAGAGAGAAAAGTCCCATGCATTTAGAGCAGCATTAGCTTCTCCATCATCTGCTTCCAAACAAGCTTTCTCTCCCACAGTATTCTCTTTTGTACAACACACACCAGTACACTCCTCTCTCCATTCTTGTACTCTTTCTGACCCTGAGCCTTTTCTCATCGAAATGCTGATCTCTGTCTCTTTGACTACTTTTCAAAGCCCACCTCTTCCACAAAATCTTCTCAAATCCATAGGTTGGTATTCACTTCTCCATCCCCTGGTTTCCCTTAAAATGGACTTTGTATTGCAATACCACCAATAATGATTTCTTTACTTGTGTTCCTGTTGGTTTCAATAGGACATTACAAGATCTGTAATTGCACAGCCTTACTTGCTTTTGAATACCCTGTTGTGTCTATCACAGTGCTTTGCACATAGTTTAATGTTCATTACATTTATGTTCAGTTGAATTAAATGGTCCCTCAAATGCACACAAGTCCCCAGTTTGGCCACTAGTCCCCAGTTTTCAACCACAACCCCCACTGTGTTCTCTCCTGATCTTGACCTATCCTGTCCAATGCAGAAGCCACTAACCACACGCGGCTATTCATCAATGAAAGTTAAATGAAATTAAATCTTCAGTTCCCCAGTCTCAGTAGCCACATTTCCAATGCTCAGTAGGCACACGTGACTGGTAAGCACCATACCGGACGCACAGACTTGGAACATCACTCAGACAGTGCTGCTGGAGAGTGCAGGTCTAGACCCCGTTCCTCGCTGTGTGATTAGACACGTCACACTGCTGGAAAACAGCACGCAAGCCTCTGGCTAATTAAAATCCTCAGATCTCTTTCCAATGAACAGCTTTTAAGTTAAGATCCCTTCATACTGTACTCAGATGATCATTTTTAGGGATCTAAAGGCAACCCCCTTCTCCTCATTAAACTCTCATACATTTTATCTCTTCCATTTTACCCCATCCATCTAGCCTATCAAGATATTCAGTTTTTAACTCTGGCATCTTTTGAGATATCCCATCCTCGGTTTGAGTCATCTGCACATTTTTAAGTACTTCTGATTTCATATTAGTAGTTGATTAAAATGTTGTCTATAAATCACGTGACTATATAATTTTTCATCCAAACCAGGACACTTTTCAGAGTGAAACAGAATGCTGTAAAAATCATGCTGAGGCATAAGTATTAACTGGGACTATCCAAGGCTCACCGGGATGGACAGAGCTTTGTTCATGAAAGATCACATCCAGAACTATTGCCCCATTACTAGAGACCATTCCCCAGATTGACTGAGCTATTTTCAAAAATCTGTTAATATGCTGACTAAATTTTATGTGATTTCAGACCATGTTACTCCATTTAATTCATGAGGCTATCATGAGAAACAACAAATATCTTACTTAAGTTCAAATCACCTTACTGTTTTTAGCACTCAATAAATGGGCCAATACAGCAGCTTTTGTTTTGTTTTGTTTTGTTTTTTTCAGAAAAAGAAAACACAATACAAATGGAAATAAAATTTATGTATACATTAGATAAATATGAGCAGAATAAATGAGTTTACAAAATTTGGATATAGTATCTTTCTTATTGTTATATGAGCATCCAGATGTTCACAGAACTCTGCCTTGTACGTGAGACGCTCACAGTGACTTGAAGCTCCATTAAAAGACTCCAACAAAAGGAAAGAATATATGTAGCAATCTTACTTGGGAAAGTTAGTTAACATATATCACTTTATTTGTGAAAGTGTCAATTTGAAGGAAACCTACAGCTGCTAGTGGTCTTGAACTATTACTTGCCATTCATCTATGACAACTGTGCCAACAAAATCCTTGTAAAACTTTACAACATAGAATATGAGCCCTTATTTTTTTAAAAAGTAAAGGGGGAAGCTGAGATGAAGCGAGAGAGTAGCACAGACATATATATACTACCAACTGTAAAATAGTCAGTGGGAAGTTGTTGTATAACAAAGGGAGTCCAACTCGAGGACGGAAGATGCCTTAGAGGACTGGGGTGGGGAGGGTGGGGGGGACTCGCGGAGGGGGGAGTCAAGGAAGGGAGGGAATACAGGAATATGTGTATAAAAAACAGATGATTGAACTTGGTGTACCCCCTCTCAAAAAAAAAAAAAAGTAAAGGGAAATCAAGTGCAGGTACTTAAAAATGAAGATAATGATGTAGCACTGCCAAACCTACATAAAAATAAAATAAAACAAAGAATTATGTGGAAGTCTGGTTTCATGGATTTTTATCTTCAGAAATATGAATAACTTTGGTCAAAAATCAGACCAAAGGTCCCATAAATTCATGTAGCTAAAAATCAGATAAAGATCACAGCATAAGATTGAAAAAATATTAGATTGAAACCAGGAGAGAGGGACCAAATCTTGGCTCCACCTCTAACCAGCCCTGGAACCTTGGTCACGTCCTTCCTAATCACTGCACTTGTTTCTTCATCCATCCAGGAAGCAATCTTTGTCCCCAGCGATGACTTGGACAGGAGTAAGGAGTGACCTGACCCCTCAAAGTCTACACAGATAGACTTGAACCCAATAGTTCCCCAGCTTTAAAATTCTTTAATGCTAGATATGTTTAGAATGAAATACTTAAGGCTTCTCCTATTCATTGAAAATATAATTATCAATTATGATTAAAATAAACTCTTTTTGCAATTGTCATTTATTTCTTGGATCTCTACAATGTGCATCAAGTGTATACTGCCTACCTTCCACTTTTAAGACATTTTAAGGACACTATAAAGATACTATATAGTATGATCTTACTTATGTATTCTGCTTATTTTTTCATGTTTTTCTCAGGTAGATTTTTTTTTCCTTAATCTTGAAATCAGATCTTTGTAATTAGATATTTATAAGTTAAATATTATTTCAACAAAATCTTATTTCTATTGACTGATCATAATAATACTAAAATGAGGAATATATTATCTCTTAAGAAAATACTTATTTTCCTCTGTAGCCTAGATATATCTGAAAAAAACAACTTTCTAATCCAGAATTTGTGGGGTTAATGTATGTTATCTTTTTATGTTGGGCCTTATTTTAAATCCCAAGCTCAGAGCAATTCACAGGCAGTTAAGAAACCCAATTTGATCAATTTTCTAAGTTCCTTGTTTTTCATTAGGATGATCCTTAAGGCAGGTGGCCTTCAATTAGTTTGGCTGACATATCTGGCTAATGTTTTAATGATCCCTAGCAAGGGAAACAAAAAAGAGAGAAAAAAAAATGAGATTTACAATGGTGAGGATAAGCTAGATCAGGCAGGGAGACATAACCACTAATTAACTCTCGTCATTTAAACATCTTCAAGCTAAAAGGAGATATCCAAGTATCCCTGCACTGCTGACAAGTCCTTGAAGCATATGCTACAAGGAGTAGCCTCTAATCCTATATTCCCAGACACTCAGGAACCTGTCAAACAGCCTAGCTAATAATACTATCATGACATTTAATTTTTGAAGGCGTAACTATACCAAAATACTTGTCATAAAACAAATGGAAAGGACATCATCTCTTACTACAGGCTTCTAATTGTTCACTCTGTTTCCATCTTGCCTCACTGCTCATTTATACATAGTAGATAGAATACTCTCCAAGAATAAACCAGATTATATCACTCTTTTGCTTAAAATCGACTAAAGGCTTCCTGTTGAAATGACAATAAAACGCAAAAATCTTTACTTTGGCAAATAAACCCTAAATGATCTGGCCCTGACCACTTACACTTTTAGCTACATGAATTAGAAACTCAACTATTATGGCCTAAGCACTGTAACACTTAGACAAGCAAGCGATGTAAGCACTTTACCCTTAACTAAGTAAGAAGTTTTTTTTTTTTTCTCACGTAACAAAAGGTCTAGAAGTTGGCATTGCAGGCCCAGTACAGCTGCTCAACAAAGTGATTAAGGAACCAAATTCTCTCTGGTTTCCTCCTCTGCCATCTTTAGCATGTGGCTTTTGTCCTCATAGTTGCAAAATGGCTGCTCTACCTCCAGGCACTGTGTCTATATCCCAGGTAAGAAGGAAGAGAAACTGCAGAGAATGAAAGTACTGGATGCAAGCTGAGTCTGTCACTTTTAATGAGGAAGATAATCATTTTCTCAGAATCCCCACCCGGTAGTCATGATCTCTTTTAGGAGAATTTCACAAGGCTACTGAAAAACACAAGAAAGTCAACTGCTGTGGGATTTTTGTTACTTCATTTCCTAATCTCTTCACTCCATTCTCCATGCTCCAACCATCCTAGCCTCTCTACCTCTAAAACACCCCTTCCTCATTCCTATCTCTTGATCTTAACACTTGCAGTTCCCTTTGCCTGAACTCTTCTCCAAATTACTGCACAGGTCATACCTTCACATCATTCAGATCTCTTCACTGAAGTCAGTTCCTTCAGCCAGCTTTATCTGATACCTCTAGCAAACACAGTTTTTATCCCATCTCTGGTTGCTCTCTTTCTCTTTTGTTTTGTTGTTGGTATTACTTTATTTTCTTCATAGCATTTTTGTTATTTGAAATATTTTATTGTTTTGGTTTTTGTGCTTATCTACCCCCATTAGAACATAATCTCATAATGGTAAGATTCTCCCCGTCCTTTCTCTGCTACATTCATGCCTTGAACATTGCCTAGCACAGGGTAGATGTTGAATTAATAGTTTGATTCTGACTTAATGAATGGATCAATGGCTTTCCTGACCTATCTTGAATTTTTCAACCGTTCTCTTCACTGCATTCTTAGACACTCATCTTTGACTCTGAAATGAGTAATAGCATAATGCTACTTGATTCCATTTGAATTTTTTAATTACATTTCATATATTCTTAAATTACTATATTGTTTAGTTGGCTTTTGCAAGCATGATTTTCTTGGTCATAAAATGTATTTGAGAAAATTCTTTCCAATTGTTTTGTATATGCACTGGAACTTTTTTGATTCTCCCATCATTTATAAGCCTCTGCTTTTAATTATTCTAAACATTTGTGCCATGAACAATTCTTTCACATTTTCTGAGTGACTCTGTATTCTAGGCACTATTACTCAAGACTGGTCCTGCACCCTTTTCTGTCTCAAAGTCCAAGAGAATGCATTACATAATTCTTCACAAACATCTCTAGATCCCTTATGAAGCAAACAATTAAAACATTCAGTTTTCACATCCTGCTATCAGACAAATCTCTAAACTTTGGAATACAAATGTTTCTGACTATCTGATGTTTGTCCCTGATTCAAACTTGGTAGATATAATAAATGACTTTAATGTAATTTTTCTATTCTATCTCTTTTTTGCATCCCCCATAATACATTTTGTAGAGCATTATAGAAGGACTCAATTTTCCTTTTCCCAAAGATTTAACATTTATTATGCACGAAGCTTCTAAAGAATTTTTTGGTGTAGATTTTTCCTTTATATTCACTTGTCCAACTGCAGGGACAAAAAGCTAGGAGAGCAGGGGAAAAAAAGAAAAAGAAAAAATTGCACCAAGCTTAGAAATCTTTTTCTCTTTTCCTCATAGGCATAGAGAACCTTTCATGACCAATCTTCTAAGAATTCATGTTTCTTTTCACTCTAACTTCACTGAATAAGGGTGGGGAGCATGGATTATCTGGGTAAAGTAAAAGTAAAAATAGTGCTAAACTGAGATAGGCCCTTCTTGAGAAACCCAAGACATGTACATTTTTTTTTAATTATCAAATTGGGCTAACCCTGAGGTTTCTTTCTAAAGAGACAAGAACATTTGGATATACTCAGAAGGAGAATTAAACCTGTGGGAAGACAAAGCCTGTTCCTTTTAGGTGAACTGAAACTGATCTTTCTGGCCATGGGTTCTAGTCCCTGGTAAACAGGCACCATCCATCATTACAGGTATTTCTACAGCCCCAACTCCATGGTAAGTGCTGGGCTGCCCTGTTGATGCCCTAAGTTTAGCATCCGGCTCTGGCTCCATCCCTATACACAGAGTGACAACAGACACAGGCAGCTGTCCCTTGAGAAAGGTAAACTCCGCCAGAGATAACAGAATAATGGTTAACAATATCCCAAAGAAAGGAGTACCTGTCAAATTTTAGGGTGTGCTAGAATCACTGAAGAGCTTGTTGAAAATGTAATCATTTTTTTCTTTTCACTCTGCCCTCGCTGAATAAGGGTGGTAGCATGGAAGTAGAAGTGAAAATAGTGCTAAACTAAGATAGGTGGGCTGTGGCACCTGGGTACCCGCATTTAACAAGCACCCCAGGTGGTTTTGATGTAGGTGATCTGTAACCAAAACTTTGACAAAAGGGGCCCCAAGCTATTTAAATGAGGAAAAAGGAGGAACACGCATGGCTCACACAATGAAAACTAAGCCTGTTGTCCAAAGTTAATGATAATAGATATTAAATTGCCGAATGCGATGTATGAATAGATGAATGAAGGGAATGCAAAATGAAAGAAACAATCCTTGCCATAGAAGTTCTCAGTCTCCTGAATGATGCTCCAGCAGGCTCCACCCCCAGTGGTAAGCGTATCATAGAGAAATGCAGAGCAGGGCCCATCGGGAGAGGAGGATTGAGATTTATGGAGCAGCTAGGCTGTGCCAAGCATTGTGGAGACGGGTGCCCTACATGCTCTGCCTGGTGGCATTGAGTCAGACCTCAGAAGAGAGATGACATTTGAAGAATGAATAAGAATTTACCTGGTGATTAAGGTGGGAACATTCCAGGGAGAAAGAGAAAAGAGTACGAGTGCACAGCCAGGCAAAAAAATCCAACACATTTCCAGCTCTGCTTGGGCTGGGTGCAGGCAGAGAAAGGGTGGGAGACTGTTTCCCTGAGCTGCCATTAAAGCCACGAATGTTTTTCTACAGCCAAACTCTCCCTTACCATGTCAGTTGCAATTTGCAGAAATCATACCATATTTGCCACACTCGTGTTAGCAATGGAGACGTTACCATGATTTATGTCTCAGAATTTTCAAGCAAGCGTGCATGATAAATCTCAGTCTGGGTGCATGGCACTAGATCATTAAGGTGGACAATTCATCTGACTGCCATTCAGACTATTTCTCAGAATGTCTGTAACAAGCCCTGTATAGTGACTACAAGTGTTTCCATTAGTTTCCGAAAGCAAATTCCACTCACTTTTCCCCACTGCTTTGTGGACACCCTTCTCCTTGGCTGGAAGCACGGTGGTAACAGAAGCCTGGAGAAGAAGCTAAGGAGAAGGGGTTATATACATGTGCTTAAGGACATTCCCCAACCATATTTAACAGATTCCAGCATTGTCAGTGCTGTACACTTGAATGAAATTTTAAAACTAAGGGGCAAATTGTCTTTCTAGAAGAATTTACAGGTTTTTTTCTATTAGCATTTTTTTATTTTTTTCTGTTGTTCAATTTACTTGACTTTTATTTATGAATTTATCATCTAAGTCAATTAGGCTCTTGAAATATATGCATAAAGGAAAAAATGTAACAACCATTGAGCTAAGAACAGAAAATAATATGAAATAAAATACTCCTCTCTGATCAGTCATTCATTGGTCACAGAAATAAAACCAGAAGACTCATTAAAGGCCATGTAAATGGCAGTCAGCAGTGGTTCATGACCACCTAAGTAGAGAAATTGGGAATGTTTATAAACATTTATAGCAATTTGACAGAGAAATATTTTGTCTATTAACTCTAAAAATAAATTTTCAATTGGGGCTTGTATTTTTTATTTTTTTCCATTTCATTTTTCTAGCAAGTCTCTTTTATTGTATTATATAAAAGCATCAGAACATAATAGATTAGAAAATAAAAGCAACTGATCTATCAGCACAGATAGTTGGAGATGCCCTGACTAATATAATCCTCAGACCTATAATAGTAATTACAATATTAATTTACAGTTGCACAGAGCTTATGTTTTTCAAATATTCCTTTGGTCTTGAGTGCAACCTTTCTAATTGTTAATCTCCATTTTACAGAAGAAGAAATCTATCTCCAGAGAGGTTAAGTGAATCATCCAAAGGTCAGACAGCAAATCTGAGGTAGACCTAGTACCAGGAGCTGTGGCCCCTTACTGTAAGAGAGGTTTTTTCTCTCCTACCGTAACTCAAAACCATCACTTAAAAAAAAATATTTCAGAAAACTTAAGAAAATCTACCAACATGAGGAAGGGATGTTTTTTAAAAATTGTAGGCCGTGGTTCAATTATAATGTTTAAAGATACTTTTTTGTTTATGCAAGACTTTCCTGCCAGCAGAGATATTAGGGATCCATAAGGCACACACCTCTCTTCAGGTTACACACATGGGAGAAACAGACCTAAAAATAAAGGTATCCCTGGCTTTTCAAAAGTTCTCTTTAAGCCATTTCACTTTTATGAAAGACCTACATTAGTATCTGTTTTCACTAACCTAAAAAAATTCAAAGAGGATTTTTCACTTTTACAAAAAAAAAGGTGAAAATCAAAATTATCATTCAGGGGACTTCCCTGGTGGCACAGTGGTTAAGAATCCACCTGCCAATGCAGGGGACACGGGTTCAATCCCTGCTCCAGGAAGATACCACGTGCCGCGGAGCAACTAAGCCCGTGCACCACAACTACTGAGCCTGTGCTTTAGAGCCCATAAGCCGCAACTATTGAGCCCATGTGCTGCAACTACTGAAGCCCACGTGCCTAGAGCCAGTGCTCCGCAACAAGGGAAGCCACCACAATGAGGAGCCTGAACACTGCAACGAAGCACAGCCCCCGCTTTCCACAACTAGGGAAAGCCCATGCACAGCAACAAAGACCCAACACAGCCAAAAATAAATAAATAATAAATTTTTAAAAAAACAAAACAAAACTAGCATTCAACATTGGTTTTGCAGCCAGCAGTTATAGAGGCATCATGCACCCTCAGCAGTAAGAATGGCACCCCCAAGCTCCTTCCCCCGGGAACTACCCTCAGCATCTCAGCATCAAGCCACAGTAGCTTTCAACTGTGTGAGCATCTGTGATTTAACACAGTTTATTTTGTGTATCTGTTGGCAAGATGAGTCTTAAGGTAATTGCTCCTCCACTTTATGCCATTTCAGCTTACAGACAGTTTCATAGGAATACTCTGCTTCAGGATAGCGGGGTCAGGGTGGCGGGGACCTGTATAAGTGCTATTGATGGACAGAGCCAAGGTTAGATAAATACTATGTCTCCTGACTCTGTGTCCTTTCCACTTGTAAACACCACCTCTTTCATTATTTACAACACATATTTATTGAGCATCTACTGTGCACCAAGAGCTACCCTAGGTCTTAAGGATACAAACAGAAATTCCAACCCTCTAGCAGCTTACATTCTCATGTAACAAATAATAAGTACAAAATAAGTAAATGGACAACTAATAAGTACAAAATAAGTAAGTTAAATTAAACATGTTAGGTAGTAATAAGTACTATGCAGATTAAAAGAGGAGGACGGGCAGTGTGAGAGAGAAGGAAACAGCAATTTTAAGTAATCATCGTAGACATAGAGTAAACTTTGCATAATATAATTGATATATATTGATTTATTCAGAATTTCTCAAAATGTCATCACTTTTGACCAATGACAGAGGTGCATTAGGAGCAAAATCATAGTTTACTAACCTTCACAGAAGGTAAAACCATTGAGACAAGAGACTTTGAAGATGTGAATGCCCTGGAGAAGTTCTATGTCTTGCTCTTGTCATTGTCATGATCCAAGGGGCAGAAATGAAAGAAAGAAGATGCACCTTTTATGATTAATTAATGAGCATTTATCCTGCTCCCCTAACATGCCCAGGTCTGTGACTGAATTGGAGAGAAATCAAAAAGATATTTGGCCCCGTCTTTGGGGAGTTTACAGTCCAGCTTGTGTGATGAGAAAGAACATACTTAAATCATTCCAAGAGTCATCTGGGATGAAGGTAAGAGGCAGTGGCTGTAAGACAGAGCAAGGCTGCCAGGCATGTCGGGGAAGCTTTTTACCAAAGCCCTGGGAGGGAATCTCTTTAGTAAGTGGTATACTTTCCATGGGACCCCCAAATTCTCCGACTAAGGAATTCTACTCTCCATCAAATAACAACATACCAAGCAGGCTGTAATAATCATCCTTTCCACTGTAGCTAATTTATAGGGGGCAGAACAAAAGAGCACTTCTCAAGGTTAAGAATTAAGATTAGGAAAAGATGAATAAAAGACATCAGTAAAATAAAAACACAGCAGCCCTCTAATGTATTGGGTATTATTTTAATTAACAAATGAAAAGGCATGCTTCAATACATTTCAACTACATTTTTTTTTTAAGTGAAAGACTGTAAATCTTGAATATTCTTGTGGCTTAAGGTGATGCTTATTTTCTGGGCTTGTGCTACATGTCACAGAGAGAATAATGACTTATTGTGGATTTATGAAGAAGGTCTATAAAATTTTATCTTATCTTACTTAAATCAAGAGTCAGGGAATTTGTCCCACTGGATGGTAGTAACAGCCTTTTATTACATCAAAGTTGGTGGTAGCCTTACAGAGGAAAAATTGGCCTTTGATGGTGTGTAACTTCATGACCTAAATGAAATGAGATAGTCCTCCTCTGGGTGATTCTTTAAGTTGCTTTTTAAAAAGAAAAGATAGAGAGAAAAGGAAGGAAGGGAGGGAGGAAAAGAAAGTACTAGCAAAGCTCATCGTCATACAGTGCACTGTTATTGAGATTATCCAATGCAGAGTCAAAGTGTGATTGGGTCAGAATGGCTTAGAACTAACTGCACCTTTTGCCCAACTCACAATGGCCATCTCTATAATTACTTTAAGTTAATTAAAATTTCTTAAACTATATTTGTAACTTAACTATTAGGCAAACAAACAAATGAAAAACAAACCAATGAAAACACATGGTACAGCTATGGCTACAGAAATGTTTGGGGAATGAGTCATTCTGAATAGCTTAAGCCAGAGTTGAGGTTTTACAACTTTAATCTTTAAGCATCTAAACTATGTTTATTATTTTAGTTTGGATAGAAATCCCATTTTCTTACTAGGGAAAGCCTGTGCTTCCATAATATTTTGTCTCCACTTTCAGGGCATATAACCTCCTATCTAGAAATGACTTCTTTTCAACATCTGCGTGCCCCCCCAGTACATTGTAGGTAAGCTCCTCAGGAGCGGAAAGTATGTTTCATTCACCTTTGTTTCGCGCAGGGGAGGTGATCAATGACCTTTGTGGAGTGAATCAGCAGTGCCCTTACCATGGCTACTGCAGCGCCTTCACGAAGATCCTCTCCACGGAGAGACACATCATTATGAACATCCATTGTCGAGCTGGACTACCAGACAGAGATTTCCTCGGGTTCTACTCAGGATAGCAGGACTGTTTGCCTCTATTAACTGGTCCCAGACGCTGTGGGTTTTTAAATTCCTATATCAAGTTTTGGAGTTTCAGCTATTTTTAATCTGCAGGGAAACCAGACCACCACACGTTTCAGATACTTTGGTATTGTGGTGGATTTCCAGTGATAGTCCCGTGAGTAAAAAGGGTCCAGTGAGTAAAAATATGAGCTTTAATGGAAGAATTCTATAAACTCTCTCCTGGCAACTCAGAATCATGCCCCCCACCTCTTTCTTAAACTTATTTTTTTGGTTCTCAAATGTGTATCAGAGAAAGGAGGTTGCTGATTACATACTTGAGATGTTACATTTTCTAAACCTAAAAACTCTTGTAGTTACAGTTCAGTTTACAGATTCCTGGAAATGGAGTCTCTTGGCAAGTAAATGTTTTCTTGGAACTCATGGATTCTATGAACCTCTAAGCTACTTAAGTAGTAAAAGTCACATTTCAATGTGATACAATGTTTGACCACAGACTAGATATCACAAATCTTCAACTCCTTACAAAATGGAATTAACCTTGGAGGATTTATGTGTTTAATATTTATAAAGTATTTAAAACTCCTTAGGTAAAAACTTTTTGGTAGAAATATTGGAGTTTTATTGTTACATGTATAACTTAAAAAAAAAAAAACACTACTTGAAACTGAACATTTTAAGCCTCTTACAGTTTTCTTATATGATCTAATTTTATCCTCGCAGTGATCATTCAAAAATGTAAATGATTGTGAGATCTGTATCAATGAACCTATAATACTAAATTCTCAAATTTCATTTGGTTCTAAAACTAGCCTCCTGAATTTTCTTATCCTAGATATTATTCATTTCTTGTGTAAATGTCAGAGGCCAGAGAAAAATAAACTCACATTCTGCCATTTGGTATGCAGCAAGGAATCTAAACCAACACCATTAGTGTACTCAGTATTTATGGTGAGCACTTCAAATACTGAGGATGTTTTTTTAAAGTTAGAAGCAAAGGGCTTTTGCTTCCTTTAGGGCCTTCTTTTGACCATTTTAAGTTTCCTTAGAATTTATTAAAGTACATCAGTTATGTCATCAAGAAAATTTTAATTAATATTTTAAATATGCATGTGGCACACATTTTTTCTAAGATATGCATTAAAGAACTGGACATGCCCATAAATTCTTGTGCTTTTTAATAACAGATGTTTGATATTTTTTAAAGAATAGCAACTGTCACTGACAAGGGCCTGGGTTCGATCCCTGGTCAGGGAAATAAGACCCTGCAAGCCACGTGGCGCAGCCAAACAAATTTAAAAAAAGAAGAAGAAGAAGAATAGCAACTGGTATAGGTTACAACAATAATGGAAAATATGTCTATAATGAGTAGCCAGCATCTCTGATTTAGGCCTGCCTTAATTATAATTTTAAAGCTTTTGTTATACAGCTTTTGTCTAGAAAAATTTGAATGCTATTTGGAAATTTATAATGCTACTGCACACACACACACACAACTTTTCATAATTCCTTTTTCTAATTTCATTTCCAATAGTGAAACAAAGCAGAGAGAGTGTAAAAAAACCTCTTCTTGCATGGTTGTATTTTACCTAAAGATTATCTATTAACTGTTACTTTACACTATGCTAAATTACTGTGAAAAACTGTGGAATTACTGGGGAGGCTTGTGAGAATACAGGATGAATATATTAGGACTCAAACAGGTAAAATCAATTCCTAACTCTTAGTATACTAATGGCCATCTGTGATGTGATTTAAGAGGTACATCCGGGATTGTAAATTAATTTCAGAGAAGAAGAGAGGAATAAGAAAATGGGTCTATTGTGTGTCTTAGTATAAAGGGCTTCTCTAGCCTTTTTTGAAAAGGTTCACATTTTTAAAACGTTTCCTGTTATGTAGAGCAAGGGAACATCCTAAAAGAGTTTGCAATCTTAAGCAAGTGAGAAGAGGCACAATGAGTTCCTTTAAAAATGTTTTACATGTTCTCTAAAATAGCAGACAGGGAGGAACGGGCAAGAGGCCCAAAAGCTTTGAACCCACGAGAGACAAAACCAGAACGAAAGGAGGCCAAGCAGGGTCCTAAGGAAATCAGATTTCACCCTTAGGAGAAATTAAACTTACTCGCTGTATAAGGTTTCTATGGCTGCTGTAACAAATTACTCCTTAGTGGCTTCAAACAGCATACATTTATTATCTCACAGGTCTGTAGTTCAGAAGTCTAAATGGGTCTCGCTCACTCAAAATAAAGGTGTCAGCAGAGCTGCCTTCATTCCTTTCTGGAGGTTCTATGTAGCATCCATTTCCTGTCTTTTCCAGCTTCTGGCAGCTGCCTGCGTTCCTGGCTCTTGGCCCCTTCTGTCTTCAAAGTCAGCAGTGGTTCGTCAAGTCTTTCTCACCTTGAATCACTCTAGGACTCCTCTGCCCCTCTCTTCCACATTTGAAGGGCTTGAATTAGTTTGGGAGGGCTGCCATAACAAAGTACCACAGACTGGTAACTCCAACAACAGAAACATTGTCTCACAGTTCTGGAGGCCAGAAGTCCAGGATCACAGTGTTGGCAAAGTCTGTTCCTTTTGAGGGCTGTGAGGGAAAGCTCTGTCCCATGTCTCTCTCCATAGCTTGTAGATGACAGTCCTCTCCCTGTGTCTTCACATCATCTTCCCTCTGTACCTGTGTCCAAATTTCCTCTTTTTATAAGGACACCAGTCATATTCAGTTAGAGCCCACTTCAGTAACTTTATTTTAACTTGATTACCTCTGCAAAGGCCCTATTTCCAAATAAGGTCATATTTTGAAGTAATGGGAGTTAGGACTCCAACATAAGAATCTGCAGGGCAGGGAAGGGATACAGTTCAACTCATAATAAGACCCTTGTGTTTACTATGGGCCTTCCTGGGTATTCCAGGATAATCATTTTATTTTAAGGCTAGCTGATTAGCCACCTTAACTCTATCTGCTTCCTTAGTTCCTCCTTTGGAGGAATATATAACGTAACGTACTCAAACTCTGGGGATAAGAATGTGGACATCTTTGGCCAGCGAGTTGGTGGGGGGGGGGGGGGGGATATTCTACTGATCATACTCACTTTCTCCTTTATATTTAACGTCAAGTGTTTGTTAGGAAATCTGACATATTTGCTATATGTTGATGCCTCAGATATTTTAGGTAATTGATAAATGGTGAATATTAGAAAGAACTGCTGTTTCAGTGAGGAGTGAAGCAATTAGTAAATATAAATAGAGCCAACATACATTTTTAGGGTTAAATAAGTAATTCTAGAAATTATAAAGGTAGATGTAATATATATAATATTTTTAAAACAATTAAAATTTTAAATACATGTGGATATTATAGCCAAAAGTCCTAGAAGACTATGTTTTAGGTTAATATTATTACTTCTAAAAACCAGATAATGTTAAAAAATTTTATTGTGCTAATATTATATATCAGATCTCTTAATAACAAATTAGTAACCAATTGCATTTAAAGTATAAGTACACTTTTTAATAAACTTTACTTCCAAAAAGTTTTTGTGGGGGAAGAAGTCAAACATTTTTTCACATGTCAACAAGGAGGCAAAATTTATAACCAAGATGCAGCGTTCACACAAAGCCATCCTGGAAAAAGAATAAAATAGGGACTAATTCTTTTCCAGGAAACAAATAAGTTCCAAATTACTTGGGAATTCTGTAAATTATGTTTTCCCATTCTGTTAGTCCCACAGAAAAGCTATGCCTCATATTTAATAATTTATAAGCCTAATTTATAATAAATAATAATTTTACTGAAAATAAATCATAAAATACAGATAGTTCTTAGGACCTGAAAGTGTTCTACAGAAACTATAATTAGTGGGTTGAATTCAAACAAAAAAGCAAAAGGAAAAATTGAAACAGCATCACTTATTATAGAGACCTACCATGCATGAGATGGTACACACATTTCAAATAACAATGCTATAAGGGTATGTAGAATTTTTAAATGTGGAAACTGAGCCTCAGAGAATTTGTATGATTTATCCAATCTCAAATGACTTGTAGGGGCAGAACTAGAATTTGAACTAGTTTGTTGACTGTAAAGCTCATGCTCAACTCCATGCTGCTTCCCTGAATCAGAAGAACATATACTCTAAGGATTTCTAATCGCTTCAGTTACAGAATAAACTTCTAATGTGAGTATGTAACTCTTCACATAACATATATTCAAATTAAGTATTCTTTTTGAAAATATCCAGCTTATAAGTTAATGTTTATTTGCTAAGTCTAGTAGTTTCAGGTAATATACTTTAACAGGGATATATGTCCTATGGTTTAAATTTTCATTTCCAAGAGTTGTCTGTTAACTGTGAATTTGTATAACTAAGGGTTTCAGCTCTCATCAGGACAGTTAAAACTTTAGAGAGTGCTTGTTCTGTTGTTTTGTTTTCTTGATTTTCTTAGTAAGTCCCTTGTACTAAGGAAATAAAACAAAAAGTCTCTCATCTTGAGCGTAGTGTATCTTATCTAAGGATGCCCTGAGATTGGTAGGATGCTTGCTTCTTGGCATGTCCTTCTCCCCAAGGCATTTGGAGTATTATTGATTTAGTAATTTACATTGTCTTACAGTGGGTACATCTACGCTGTAGGTCCAGTTAAGTCTAATACCCTCTGAATGTAGGATGGTTTTCATAGCTGATATTAAATGATGACCATATTACTTTTTTCTTCGCAGTATTAGCTGCTTCAATAGTGCATCACCATCAAAAGTATCTTCTTTAAAAAGTGTAACTATTCAGTGACAGATCAATTTTTAACTTGAAAACCATCATCAGGACATCCTTTTAAAATAACAGTGGAATCTTTTCCAATTAGAAAAATATTAGACAAGACAGGTAACTCCAGCAATAATTATTGATGCGTAATAAAATCTACTGAACAACAAAAGCACCCTTTTTAATTCAGCTTTTTATTGATAGGGCTATAATCTCATAGCAGATCTTCTGGATTAAGAATGAATTTTAAGAACAAGAAATATTCATCAAAAAGAGAGATCTTCCCTTGAATTCGTGTTTCCTAGGTTTGGGGGGAGAAAAAATGGGAATTAGTAACCTGCAATTAACCTGCTGTATTTGTGCACTTCTCATTAGTCAAAGTGCCTTCCATTGTAGCGGATGAGGCAGAGCAGCAGGCCAGTATTTCTTCATTAGTGCTGGTTGGCTTGTTTTAGGTTTTTGTTTCCTACTGAAAAAAAATTAACTGGTGATAATGAAATGGTTTCTGTCTTGTTATAGGTGTTTATAGTGAATCACTACAGCCTTCTTTGGGATTGCCATCCATATTATTGGAGCATGGCATTTACTGAATTGCAGAGGCTAGACTCAAGGAAATGAGGTCACACAGATTTTGTAATCCATTTATATGCATGGATATAAAATATACATTTCCTTGGATATAAGGAGAAAAAAACTTCTTTTTAATAGAACCAAAGAGAAAAATGAGGTATTTTCTTTCCAAAAATACCCATGCCCTATGAGTCATTTCACAATAATGATTGACAGCTGCCCAGAGGGCTTAGTTTCAGGAAAGGTTAATAAATGGCCAAATGAAAATAGCTCATTAGGAGCTGGAAATGACTTTTTATATCCTACAGCTAAATTTGTGACAAATAAGATTATTGGCCTTACATTTTCCAAATGGTCTCCCTTCTTTCATTACAGGATTGGAATACACATTGCTGCAAGTCAGCATGTCTAACGGATGATTCCAATAGAGGAATGCTACCTGTAAATAGCTTGGTTATTCAGAAATGTACTGACTTCAAGAACAATATTTCAATTGCAGTCATTCCCTCCTCATACTTGAAGGTCATGTACTTAAAAATCCCTATGGGAATAAAATTGCAAGTTGAGAAACTATCACTATAGAAAAAATGAGGTTGGAGGTCAGAATCAGGAAACAAAGCTCTAAGAGTCCTTCTACTTTTCCCTCACCGGATATTTGCGCATGTGTAAATGTGTGTGTGTATAAATAGTGCACACTAGATATAGTTAACAAGGATATTCGCTTGTTTTAAAATTTGAAATGATGAGTATTTGTACTATTAATTTTCATTTGTCTTTCCTAGCTTTCCAGAATTGCTCAGGGTCTCTTTTCTGCATAATTTCAAAGTCCTAGACTTTGTTTTACTTTGCTGCACACACCCATGCTCAAACATTTTCTTTGTCTATTGATCCATTAAAATGTCCAACTCATTTCTACTCATAATTTGCTAATCCCTTATTAGCAAAAGGAAAATATCTTATAATAAAATAGCATGTATTTCAATATGTAAATGTTCAGGGAAGGTTTCACTAGAAGACCAAAAATCTCTCCTAAAATTACCCAAATGCTACTGAAGGGATTGTATTTCCCCAACAGGACCCTCTAATTTAGACCAGTGGCCTCTAGTCATATACCCCATAAGCTTAAAATTGCCTTTGGCATATTTCAACGGTTGGGGTGGAAAAAATCAAATTATATGAAATCCAAATTTCAGTGTCCATAAATAAAGTTTTATTGGAACACAGCTACACTCATTCATTTATGACTTGTTTATGGTTGCTTTTGTGCTACAACTGCAGAGTTGAGTAGTTGTAACAGACTGACTGGCCTGCAGAGCCTAATGGACTTACTGACGCTTTATAGAAACGTTTGAGGACCCCTGATTTAGACTGCAGCATCCTCCAGTACATCAGGTATATATTCTCAGCTCTGTCCATCAAAATCCCATGACCACTGAGTTCATCAGTACCATTTTTAGATTCCGTATATGTGATGAACTCAGTGACAAGAACAAGGAAGCAGATACAGAGAATGGACTGGAGAACTCGAGGTATGGGAGGGGGCGGGGGGTGAAGGGGAAACTGAGAAGAAGCGAGAGAGTAGCACAGACATATATATACTACCAACTGTAAAATAGTCAGTGGGAAGTTGTTGTATAACAAAGGGAGTCCAACTCGAGGATGGAAGATGCCTTAGAGGACTGGGGCAGGGAGGGTGGGGGGGACTCGAGGGGGGAGGCGTCAAGGAAGGGAGGGAATACGGGGATATGTGTATAAAAACAGTTGATTGAACCTGGTGTACCCCCAAAAAAAAAAAATTCCCAAGAAACAAAAAAAAAAAAAAAAAATCCCATGACCAAATCAATCCCTCTTCATTGTAAGGCAGGATTTTACTTTGTCTTCTATTCTTTAATCTTACTCCAACTCTTCTTTGGAGTTTGGGTTTTTTTTTTGTTTTGTTTTTCTTTTGTTGTTTTGTATTGCTTTAATTCTCTCCAATAGGAATGACTTTTATTGTGCATAAAACCTATGTATTCCTGACCCCAGCAGATTATACTTATTTTGTACCTAATCGCTATTGCATGAGAGTTCACCTAACTGCCAGAAATTAGCCCCCATCAGGTTCGCCAATCATTTCCCAGGCTGCTGCCCTCAAGAGCTCCCTAATGAACTTCTGTCCCACCACAGGGAGTACCACTCTGCTGGCCATGTTCCTTCCACAGTAACTGCTTTTTCAGCTGTTGACCACTCTTCTCCTGGCTGCTCTTTCCAAAGCACGGGACAGATTCTGACTCCCCACTGCACAAATGAGACCAAGCCTTTAATAAAGGCTTAAGGATAATGGAAGAAAGTATAACACAAAGCATAACTGACAGCTGCTTCTAGAATGACTATTTTAAAGCCTACCACCCCAAGTCTGCTGGGACCAGGACCACCCATTTCCAGCAGATCACCACCCGTCTCCTTGCACCTGGGACCAACTGAGCCCCCATAGGATGTGGAGGAAACTGCCTTCCCCAATCCAAAGCCCGCTCATGTCTTAATCCATGCCTGGGGAGATGTCCTTACAGTTTCAGACTGAGGTCACTAGGTACCTATCTACACAACTGAAAGGGTGCTATCTCCCTGGTCTATCCACTCTGATATAACATCTTATTTTATTCTTTTGCCCACCCAATTTACGTGATTTTAGCAATACTTAAAGAGGTTCTTTTCATGTGGACCCTTTATAAAGACAGCAAAACATTAGGTTAGTTGAGAATGACTGAACCCCAAGTGTGGAATAAATACTGTATAATTTACTAACAAATAATTATAAATATATATAAATGAAGTAATATATAAATTGGTCATAAACCAATAAATACTTTCTCTAACTCTGTCACCTCTTTTTTCAATGCGGAAACAGTCTGTCTCAAATCAGACCCAGACAAAGTAAGGAGTTATCTATTGACTTAAAAAAAGTATCTGCTGAAAATATGAGTCATTTGATCATATAAAGAGCCATAAAATGCATGTACACATGTTTATTTTTTGACCTGAATACCATATGCCATCCATTGATAGAATGTTTTTTAATATAATGAAGTTCCGGAATGCAGTTCTAGCTTGCAAATATTTTTAAAAGAAGCTTCATAATAGCACACTGGCATGTGCCCTCCATTCCTAAAATAGAGTACGGCCACCAAGATTCTCCGTAGGCCAATCATGAGGTGTGAAATCAACTCACCTTCAAGTCTATTCTAGCAGATCCTGTTCACACGTCAAATGAATGCATAGATCTATACATAGCAGTTTGTTCCTTACCCTGATTTTACTATCAAATGTATAAAAGATACAGGGCAGCACTACTCAGCTCTCTAAAAGCAGCATTTTTATAAACCAACCAGTTCCTTTCTAAAGAATTGGGATTATATAGCCATGACGAACTTTTACATATACATTTTTATGAGATTTAGTTTACATTTGGATATAAAATGTCATCATCTATCTATTATTTTTCCATTAGAAATTCCCTTTCCTCAAACTACCAGTAGTATTGGTATTATCTAAGAGATGGACTTCTAGTATTAAATACAAAACACAAAGGATAGCTTCTTAGGTGTTGATTCTCTTGAAAACTGAAGTTTTCTAATTTGATCTTTCCTTTAAAAAGAGTTGCCTTGTATTGGATTTGTTATTAGCTGTTCTAATTCATTATTATTAAAATACATACTGTATGTGTATATGTACTTGTGTGTGTGTTTGTGTGTGTGTGAGAGAGAGAAAGGCAGAGACAGAGACGGAGACAGAGACAAAGAATGAGACTAAGAAGAGAAACTAAACATTCTAAAAACCTTGAGCCTTGAGCTTTACTGGTAAAAAAGGTTATTCTGCGGACAGTTTCTCTGTGGGTAAAATACATGTTTCAAATACCTCTTTGGAGGTTTAACTTTAATTTATTCACACGTTTCTTTATATTACAAGTGAGCTATTTCAAGGTCTAACAGCCCCCAAAAAGATCGGCAGAGAGATGATGGTTAGGAACAGGTGTGTGCAAGCATGGAGCTGATTATTTATGGAGGAGAGGTACCAGAGGAGACAATGGCATAAACTTAGGGATTCTGCTAGGGCACCATTAAAAAGGACTGTTGGCTGTATTAGCTGCTCTGAATAAAGACCAAGCTGATACAACAACAATAAAAATACAGAATAGAAGTTTATTTCTCTTTTATAACAATTAGAAAGTAAGACAGGACTACTCTGTAAGGTCATTCAGAGACATGCTTTCCTTCCAATTTGGAATCCTTAGAATATACAAAGTGGAGTTCACCCCATATCCCTTTTCCAGTCTACAGTTCTCATAGGGAAAATGGGAAAAGGAAATCTGCATCCAGTAATTTCATTCTAGGCAATACCTGTAGAAGTCACACTTGATGCTACATTTCACTGCAGAGAACTGAGTCTCAGGGCCACTGCTAGACGCAAAGGAGTCTGGGAAATGTGATACCTAGCAAGGCAATCATGTACCCAGATAAACCCTATTACAACACAACAAGGGGAGAACAGCCCTGGGAGAAAACCAGATGCTTATTTGAGCACTTTATCATGGGCTCCCCAGTTATTATTATATTAGTTTCAGGTACAGCATGGTACGCCTAACATAGTACACCTTTTTATAGATTATACTCCACTTAAAGTTATTATAAGATATCAGCTATATTCCCTGTGCTGTACATTACATCCTTGTATCTTATTTATTTTATACCTAGTAGTTTGTACCTCTTAATTCCCTTCCCCTATCTTGCCCTTCCCCCCCACCCCTCCTTATCTGTTTTTATACTGTAGGGCAAAATTCCTTCTTTGAGGGAAAAAAATTGTGTATTGGATCTCTGTTACTCTTCACCCCAGAGACCTGCACATATTAGACCACTTACTATCCTTTGGATTAGATTGAGTCCAAGTCCCAACAAATAATGGGTTATTTAGTTTACATGTTTGAAATATGAAGTCTCCCTTTAAGTAAAGATCTGCCCAAGGGGAAATGTGTACCTTTTGCCAAACTGAATGTGTCTATGGGGAATCTAGTCTCCTCCTTTGAAGCCCCTGCCTTCCTTACAGATTCTCAAGGGCCAGTAGAGCTCTGTTCACTTCAGAAAAGACTAAAATGCTAAATGGCAGATTGCTCATTACAGGTTCAACCTATCAGGATCAGATTAAATACTTTTATGAGTATTCAAAATTAAAACTTAACACAACAGTATTAGGACATAGTTTCATTGTCAGAATTACGTTGACTTTGGTTAGCTAAGTGTGTGTGTGTATATTTATATACATACATATATAGGCAGGCGAAGACCAATGTCCCAGCTCAGAGACCAATGTTAAAGCTCAAAGGCAGAGAGAACGAATCCCTCTTTACTCAGCCTTTTTGTTCCGTTCAATAGAGCGGATCCCAGCCCACGTTGGGAAAGGCAATATACTTTACCCAGCCCACTAATTCAAATGTTAGGTCATCCAGAAACACCCTCATAGACACACCCAAACTAATATCTAACCAAATATCTGGGTACCCTGTAGTTCAGTCAAGTTAGCACGTAAAATTAACCATCACTGCTGATGACTATCTTCATTCTCTTTAGTAAAAGCTCTGAATTAGATCAAGTATGACAAAAATATCAGGTAATGAGGGAAGCAGTTTTGTTTTGTTTTTAATTTCTAAAGGACTGGCACTTGGCACATCAGCTTAGGTGTGACTTGGGATATATTTTAAGGAAACAACCACACTCCGAGCACAATTAATATGAGACACTCAGGGCTACTTACCAGGAATAGAATACATACTGCAAATAGTCAGTCTGAGAGAGAACATGTAGCAATTAAAGATCTTGTGATAAATTTGGATGATGGCCTTCTTCTCTCCCTCTCAGTAGTTTTCCCATAATATTAAAGACTTCCTGAGATACCTAGATAAATATGACATAAAATAAAAATTCAAGAATAACATCTACAATTAGGTTTTTTCACTTATAAAAACCTAATTTGCAAGCTTTTAGGCTGTCTGTATCTCTTGAAATGATGTATAAAAATGATAATGACAGAGACAGTAACACAGACAATCAGTTCAGATAATTACGGCACAAGAGTGGATTTCTTTTATTTCAATTGGCTATTTTAATTGATCAGATAAGCCTAATAATCAAGCAGTTTCTACTTAATGTGTGCGAGGCACATATAATTTCAGCAGCCTAGAAGCATCATTATGCTCCTGAAAAAATTTGTTAAGGCTCTTTGGGAAAGTGTAATGTCGAAATTTTAATGGCTTTATCAAGGGCACCACATCATAAAACATTAATAGAAAAATCCCTTCAGAGGACTGCATTGGTTTCCTTGGTCTTAAGATATAGATAGAATACACAAACTTAGAAACCTTTCTCTTTCTACTCTTCAGGCTCACAGTAGAGTTTAATAAGGGTAAGGAAAAACCTCTTTGGGACCAAAGAGACAGAATGTCTATTATTAACTAATAGTTTTTGGTACTGTAAAATAGTTCCCAGTATGAATCCCAAAGATATCAAAGTTTTTAGTATTCATTAAGTAGATAAGAAAATATCAGAGGGGAAACCTAGCCTGCAAAACTATGGCCTTGAGATTTATAATCTTCTCCCTCATCTAGTCTTTGTACATAAAATGGTTCTGGTTGGGGATGTTCTAATGTGAGTGACCAAGGGTTTTGCTTAAATGAGATAATTGCTACTATTAAGAATGCTGCCAAGATGGAGAAAGCAGGTAGGTTTGCTTTTGCTGATTTCATTTGAATTTCATTTTCATTTTAATGTCATGAACCAGTTGCAATCAGACTCCAGGCCTTATATCTACTCTCCATCTGCTGCTGGACCAAGGCAATGAGCAAAGTACTTCTAAGGACTATCGGCTCACAGTTGATACAAGCAAAGCATCCTTGTCAGGATTAGTGATGCAGGCAGACAAGTGGATGTTTATTTTAGATCATTCGTTCTGACAAGACTGTCGATTTGGAGTTGCTGCAACTGTGGGTAAGGGAAGTGCTGAAAGTGGCTGCAGGCAGAGAATACCCCCTTAAGGGGGCTTCTGGGGAGGAGGGTCAATATCCTGATGAAAAGTCTTCTTGGATTTATCCACGGTTAGTTTTGAGCTTGCAAAATCTAAAGTGAAATCAAAGTGTATTTCCGGGACTTGATGCAATAAAGAAGTAACCATGGCAATTGCCTGAACTGCATGGAGACAGAGGGAGGAAGTACGGTCTCAAACTTCATGTACTTTAGAAATACCGTGGAAAATTAAGTAGGAAAAGCCTTGGAAAAAGCGAAGTGTGTGAAGAAGAGATGACAGGATATTATTGGTTGCTTTTTTGGGGTTCACACAAGTAGAAACTACAGTTAATTCATTTTTCCCTGTTTGAATTTCTGCAATTTTTGTTGTAAGAATTAACAAGACTCAGGCTCAGGAAAAATCAGCACAGAAGTATTTCTTGGTTAGTTAGCAGCATGTATTGCTGAAGTAAGATAAATGGGTTCTGATTTTGAAAAGCAATTATTCTGCAGAAAGGATACAGCCGTCCCTCCCCTTAGTGATGAACAATGTGTTTACTATAAAATGCTAATTAGCCTTTAAAGTTATTAATGTAATTATTGTTCATCTGAGGACATAAATCTGACAGCCCCTGAGGACAGGGGCATTGCTCATTTTGAAGAAGCAGGCTTAAAGCAGTTTTTGCTTACCTATTTGCTTATTTTCAACTAAATCACTCTTCAAAAAAACATGAAAATAAAATATCACCAAGTTGCCAGTCATTCAAAGAGGACAAAGATGCTTGGAGTCGAAATTAGAGGTTATGAGACACACTGATATTTGTGTTTACAAGTGAGGCATTATTTTTTAGGCCTAATATGAGCAGGTCATGGATTTAAAAGTATGTGCTATGAATGCCTCATTTAATCTCTGATAGGGCATCTTACTTTGAGTACAGTCTGGAAGAGTCATTTGGGCAGAGAAGAAAATGAAAAATAGTATTGTTCTATTCACTAAATATAGAAGATTTTGAAGAGAGTCTGTTTATTTACATTTCAACAGAACTTCAAAGTTATGTGTCTCTAGGGCAATATTGCCAGCTTGTCCTCACTGCTTTCTTCAAATAGAGAGGTATCACTCTAGTTGTCTGGAGTAAATAAAATTTCCTTGCCACAAAGAGAAAAAGCATATTAGAAATTCGCCACTCATGTTCAACACTATTTATCTGAAAATGAGGTTTGGACTCCTTGTTAAGATGGAAAGGAGAGGGCAGCCTCACTGCCCAAATTCCCAACCCTTTTATTGTAAAAATTCATCATATTGCATGTAACAGAAAATCCAGTCTAAAATGGCTTAAGCAAAAATAGAGAATGACTTTTCCTTTATAATTGGACATCTTGAAATACAGCTAGCTTCAAGTACAGTTTGATCCAGAAGTTAACTGTGCATCAAGGCTCCTGCTGTTTCTCACTGTGGTCTCACAACTATACCCTGCTCTGTGTGTTGTCTTTGTCCTCAGATGCACTCCCTTCAGCAGCAATACCGGCTACAGCAGTTTTAGAAATCAGAGCTGTATGTTACATGGTTCAAAGAAAACGAATGCTTTTAGGTCTCTTGGAAGAGCAAGGGGGTGACTTGTAAGAAGGATGCCCCTGCAAAGGTCTACTTAATGGCTTATGGAACCACACACCCAGTGCAACACTCTATATGTGGCCTATCCAATAGTTATTACCACCTTCCTCCTTGCTAATAGAACCTCGATTTTGTTTAAGAATGGAGCAGCAATGTGCTCAGGGAAGTGGCCCACTTCTCAGTCTTAAGGGATGAACCATAATTGGACTAAGTCAATCATGGCAATACTACTACTTTTTCCAGCGACTAGTTTAGCGCATGAGTGATTGCAGTCAACAGAACCTTTAGAGAAGTCTACTGGAAGCCTCTGGAAAAGACTTCCCTGTCTAATAATAGAGAGACATTTAGGTAGACATCTCTAATCTCTCTACCCTTCTTTGGATGTTATTATATAAGACAATAATAGTTGGAGCTGTGGCAGCTATCTTGCGACTATGAGAATCTTGGAGGCTGATGCAGAAATTGACTTTGTTGAGTCATAGAAAAAACCTTGGAGCCACCTTCTTCTAGAAATCTTTTTGTGGGGAGGGAAAATAACCTCCTGTTTCTTATGACACTTTTAATCAAATATTCTGTTACTTGCTACCCAAAGCATCCTAACTGATAAAAATCAATCCTGAGAAGTCAGGAGATGGATGTGGTGATGAGCTTACATCCTCAAGGCTTAATTACTTACTGAGTGATGGATGGATTAATTCTATTCAAAGAGCTTAGCTGAGAACGGAAAAGAAGAGTTCTGTAGAGGAAAATTGGAATAATTTCAAGAAAGGCAAAGAGGAAAGAGGATGCAATCCACCTTCATCAAAAACACCATTCAAGTTGCTCATCAGGAACTCTATTAACTGGAAAGATAATGAGATGATAGACTCATTTTCAGTTGTCTGCCAAGCATTTCTGCCTAGATGTCCCACAAGTTCATTACACTCAAAATGTTTAAATAAAACTCACCTTTCCCCTCAAAAGCTGTTCCATCTTTTTTATTCCACATCTCAGGGTATGAAAATCTCTTTCACTAATTCAAATAAACTGGAAACTTCAAAGACATTCTGTTTTGTTTTGTTTTGTTTTTCGGCTGTGCCCCGTGGCATGCGGGATCTTAGTTCGCCGACCAGGGATCAAGCCCAATGTCCCCTGCAGTGGAAGCACGGAGTCCTAACCACTGGACCGCCAGGGAAGTCCAAAAGACATTCTTCACTCTTCCTTCATCACTACCTCCTACTGTGGTCATAACTTCTGTTCCTTCCACATCCAAAACGTTTCTTGGTTTGGCCTCTTCTTCATCATTCCCATTTTTTGCCCTAATCCATGTTTTATGCCCCATCACAATGGCTAGATAGACTTCTAGGCTTTAGACACATCTAACTCCAATTCGTCATCTCATTGCTATTAGAATTAAAAATACCATTGAATAATTTTTAAAACAATCCCTCAAAAATATCTTATACTGTTCCTAATATGAAGCCTCTGACTACTTTGTTCCCTAAGTTTACACTTCAAAACGTACTTCTAAATATATACAGTGGTTAAGCTGACCATAAGCAAAATTACTAACATAGAAATAATATTTGCTAAAGTAAATGGAGTAATACCTAGGGCAAAAGAATAGAATGAGGAAAGCAAGGGCCTTGGAGTCAGGAAGTCCTGGACCTGAACCTTAACTTACTAGCTGAGTGAATGTGGTCAAGTCTCAACCTCTCAGAGCCCTAGGTCTTGACTCTGTGAATAGGGGAATACAGTCCCCACTTGAAGAGCTGTCAGGGGCTTGAAATGAGGTAACAGGGGTTAAATATTTAATGCAGGTTAACAGTAGATACTCAACAGATAACCATTATTTTTGTTTTTATTACTAGGCACTTACAAAATATTGGATTTTCTTCCTTATCCAGAATGAAGGCTATTGCAGAGATTTTTTATTTTTAAATCCACAGATTCACGTACTAACGCTCACACTTTTCACATAAAAGAGTGTACCAGGTTCTTACTCAGGGACAGTGCGCAACTCCAATAAGCTTTTTCATCCTGATTTCCCAAGCCCAAATCTGATGAACAGTAGCAAATCAGGAGGCAGGAGAGTGAAAATGGAGAGAAATAGTCGATGAGAGCAAGCAAGCTTAAGGATATACCTTAACATACAGATTTAAGAACTCAAAATGTGCAACAGCAGGGCAAATGTATTTCACAATCCCAGAGGAAACCACCATGAGAGGCACAGAGAAAGAGGATTATGTGGTGGTTAAGAGCTCAGATTCTGGACTCTGCTGCATCGGTTTGAAACCCAGCACTACTGCGACCTAGCTTATGGGCTCATCAAGTTTCTCAGCCTTTCTGTGAAATGGAGACAATCATTGTACCTATGCCACAGAGTTGTATGTAAGTAAATGCAGAAGTAAATAACTTACTGCTGTAGGGCACTTAGAACAGTGCTAGACCACAGCAAGTGACCAGAGAAGCACTCACTTTTCTTATTACAATACAGTACCATCAACAGTGCTTATTTGAAAGACTGAACCATCAAATAGTATCCTGTATCCTCTGCTTTTAAAGAGAAGCGGCAATACCTTTGGGAATTCATGCAATCAAAAACGTTACATTCTTAAACAGATACGGTGAAAAAAAAATTAGGGATCTGAAATATTGACATTATCTGCAATTCCACTGAGAGTAACAGAAAAATGAGATATTACATTTAGATTCTGAATTTTTAAGTGAATGTTATTTCCAATATATTTAAAAGAAGTCTTTTCTTTCCCCAAGCCTTCAGAACTGAAAAAAGAGACAAGGAGAAAGACTGGTTCTTTGGAAAGGAGTTCCTGCGCGTAGCCATGGGACCGCTCAGCCTAAGTGGAAGCTCCCTGGGTGGGGAAGACTTGGGCGTGATTCAACTGTTTGTAAATGATATAAAGACCCAGCCTTGCAGTTTGTGAGATTGCCAGCGCTCTCTTGGAATAAGGCTTCCCTACCTTGCACACAAATCTGTCACAGATGTGTTTCTTCTCTTTGCTGAAAAGAGACCACAAAACAAATCCACTCATTCCTGTTCCCTTAATTGAAAGAAGCAGGAGACAGTGGTTCTTGCATTTTTCTAAAGAATGAGTAAAAGCTGCTTACTAAATTTTTGTCAGTATATTGTCTCAAGCTAATAGGTATCTCTGCTCTAGAGATTTTTTCAAAAAGTAAAACACTCAGAAAATGCTGTGTTCAATTTTCAGTCTAGAAGCAGATCAAAATCATGTATCATCATCATTCATAACTTTTTCATTGTACCTCATCAGGAGAAAGAAAATAAGAGTTGTATTGATTAATGGTCCTAATTCAGTCTAATTTTTACAATAAGTTAATACAGTCTTCAATATTTCAATCTTTGTAATAAATCTTCTGAAGGTGGAAGGAAATGCCAGCCTGTGCCAAGAAAACTTAGAGTTAGTGTGCCCTCTCACAGCACAGCACCTTGTCTCATGTAATCACTCCCAATAACTCTTAGAGAATCTAAACTAAAGGGCTGCTAGAACTTTGTGGTGAAGATGATTGCCTGACATTATCCTTCAACTGCAGTTGAGAGCACTAAAGAACTATCTGATAGATAAGTCAATGAGATAATAATTCTATTTTCTTACAGAATTTTTAGGATTCTCGTAGCATTGGGGGCTTAACTCCAAATAATAACCAATAGTTTAAGTAGGTAACTTCCAGCTGAAAGATTATTAAAAGCTCTACACCAATATTTAGTCTTGAAAACATAAAGAGAAGCAAATCAAATTTTGGAACACACAGAAATAACATTGTATATGCAGTTTATTGTATGGCAATTATACCTCAATAAAAGTTCTTAAAATTAAAAAAAAAGTCACTCCTTTTTAAGGTTAATAGTACTCACTTCTATGGATATACCACATTTTGTTCATCCATTCATTTATCAATAAAAATTTAGGTTGTTTCAAAAAAAAAAGATAATATTCTACTGCAATCAAGTACCTTTTCCCATTAATATAAGAATCTATTAGTAGACAAGAAATAAATCCAACATGATTTGTTCAGTAGATACTAAAAAAAAATTTCATTAAATCCCACCTTTTCCTAAGAATGATAAAAATAATAGCTAATATTGATTGAACACCTGCTATGTTCCAGGCCCTCTGCTATGGTTGAGAATCATAATCTCTTTTAACCGTCTCATCAAACCCATCCAGAAGATGGCATCACAGAACTCAATTTAAAAATCAAGGCTTAGAGACACGGAAGAATTTGTCTAACACCTTATTTTCAAACCTGGGCTTTAATTCATCATAATATACTACCTATAATCTTAGTTAAAAAAAGATTATAAGGCAACAGCCTTAACCCAATAAAACTATATTTATCCTAAACCAACAGCCAATATCATGTTAATGGCAAACAAGAAATCAATGCCTAAGAACCTTAAGACCACACATGAAAGACATTAAGAATTTATACAAAAAACTCAAGTAGATAAATATGTGGAAAAAATTATCAGCTTTACTAGTATTTGAAAGAGTGTAATTTTTGAAAATGAGACACCCTTTGTATTTTTATTTATTTTCTCGCTCAAAATAACAAACATTTCAAATATAATTTTTTAAGGATACACTGGAATAATTACTTGTAGAAGGGCAAATGTCTCAACTTCTCTGGATAGCAATTTATCAATAAATATAGACTCTGATATTTCATACCCTTTGTTCAAATAATTCAAAACATTGTTCAAAACATTACATATTTACCCTAAGGAAATAATTAGAAATTTGAACAATTTATATAAAACGCTATCCTTTGAAATGTTATATATGACTGAAAAAATTGAAACCAGCCTATTGAACAACAGAGAAATAGTTACATTAATTTTAGTTCGTTCTTATGACAGAATATTAAGCTAACTTCTAAAATGCTGTGTGAATATTCATACAACTTAAAAATTATTTATATCAAAATATAAGTAGCTAAAGCTAAATGAAAAAAGGATAGCATAGTTATATATAATATAATCCTAATCACCTATTTATACATTAATAGAAAATTAATACCTCAAAAACTGAAAGTAAATACATCAAAATGTTGACAATAGTTATCAACATGTGATGGGTAAATGATTGATTTTGATCTACACCTTCATATGTTTCTGCATTTTCCAAAGTTCCTACAGGAAACTTGCATAAGTGTTTTACTCTTAAAAAATGTTACCAAAAAAAACAAAATAGTCTCAAACAATGGTATCCTACAAGTAAAAGTTTCAAAACTATCTCAATTTTTGTCCACAAGGAGCTCCCGTATTAGTGACCTATTTTCATCCATACTTCTATTCAACTTTCACAAATAAAATCGTTCCTATCACACTGTTGATGTTCATTAGAGTAAACGAACACATGACCATCAGTGTGGTCCCCACCGCAAGCACACCTCTCCTGCTGTTCTGGAACCTGGCTTTCTTTTTTTTTAATTTTTTATTTTTTTTATTTTTTTAAGCTCTTTATTGGAATATAATTTCTTTACACTGTTGTGCCAGTTTTTGAGGTACACCAAAGTGAATCAGCTGTATTTATACATATATCCCCATATCCCCTCCCTCCCGCAACTCCCTCCCACCCTCCCTACCCCAGCCCTCTAAGTCATCACCCATCATTGAGTTGACTTCCCTATGTTAGGCAGCAACTTCCCACTAGCTAGCTATTTCAAAGTGAGAGAGTAGCACTGACATATATACACTACCAAATGGAGTCTGGCTTTCTTAATCGTAGTATGAACTGTCAGTCCTGACAAAAGGAGCAGGGAACAGAGGAGTGGGAAGCCTGAGGTAAACAATTGCCAGGGTCTGCGTTTAAAGGGTAAGCAACCCATTCCTTTTTTTGCTCTAAGAAATTTTATTGAGATACAATTGACATACAATGAACTGCATATATTTAAAGTGTACAATTTGATTTTTTTTTTCTTATTAGTGATGTGTATATGGCAATCCCAATCTCCCAGTTCATCCCACCCCAACCCCCGCCACTTTCTCCACTTGGTGTCCATATGTTTGTTCTCTACATCTGTGTCTCTACTTCTGCCTTGCAAATCGGTTGATTTGTACCATTTTTCTATGTTCCGCATGTATGTGTTAAGATACAATATTTGTTTTTCTCTTTCTGACTCACTTCACTCTGTATGACAGTCTCTAGGTCCATCCATGTCTCTACTAAGCAACCCATTCTTAAGTATAATGATAAAACTGTCACTGAGTCTTGGTTCTTGTCCCCGATCACCCTCAGATCACTAACTGTGAGAACCTACAGGGGCAGGCTCATGTCCATTTGTTCAATTCAAGGAAGAAGCAGTTAGAATTCCATAAACTGCGAAATTTCTTGATGAGATTTCCAGAGTCGAGTGACTTCACGCAATAATTTCTAGGCAAGCTTGTCCATACTTTGAGCAAACCCCCTCTTTATTCTGACTACCCATAGAATAACGTATGTAATACACAGACATTGACATAAATACATCTTCCAGGTGCTGTACTGGAAATTGAGAGTAAGACAAGACAGAAAGGAATTTACAGTGTTCTAGCACCTTCCAGTATCA
Organism: Hippopotamus amphibius kiboko; assembly: GCF_030028045.1. Classification (NCBI taxonomy): domain Eukaryota; kingdom Metazoa; phylum Chordata; class Mammalia; order Artiodactyla; family Hippopotamidae; genus Hippopotamus; species Hippopotamus amphibius. The sequence goes on from NC_080196.1 coordinate 100,872,441, forward strand.
ACAATGCCTACCCAACTCAACTCAACATTTATTTGTCCATGGTGGGGGAAACATTAGAATGAATTATTTCAGATTCTAAACATTGTTTGTATTAGGGCAATGGATCGATAAAATGATTTTTTCATTTTAACTTTTTTAAATTTTTCTAACTTTTCTCTCATTGAGTATATATTACTTCTAAAATGGAGGAGGAAAAAAGTTAAAATGCTTAATAGTCTCTGCCCTTGCAGAAATTAAAACCTGACAAGGAGGACAGAGAGTTTTCCAGCTAGGTATATGACAGTATAAAGAGTATTATTCTTTCAGTACAAAGTTTTGGGGAGCTCCAAAGAGAGAAAAGATTAATTCTGTCCAAGAAGGAAGAGGAGCCACAATGTTAAGTGAACTTCACAGATGGAGCAGCTTCTGAAACTGGCCTCAAAGGATGAGTAATATTTGTGTCTGATGAAGAAGAACATTCCAAGGGAGAAGGCAGCATGGAAGACTCAGACATGAAAGTCCAGAACACGCTAGGGAAAGGGCAGTTAATCTGGGGCCGCAGCCCTTATTTGACGTGGCCACCCCAACTGCCACCCTATCCCAACCCAATGTTCAATCTTGATTAACTTTTAAGTCTTCACTATGTATTTGGATTGTTTCTTATTTTAATACATTTCACATTAAATGTGTCTATATGTCATCTGTACCAATGTTAATATCATTTCAAAAATGAAACTGATTTCAAAATTAAACAGATTTAAGTGTTCAGTCACTTCATTTGATTTGCATTTTAGATACTTCTCTTGAGAAATTATAATGGTTCCCCACAGCTCATTATTTCTTATCAATTTGATCAAAGATTCTGTAACTTAGCTAACTCAGGTACAGAACAACATTTAGAAAAACCTATGTAGCTGGTTTTATTACACCTGTGAGATGTGAACTGTAATGTAAGTATGCAGTGATAGTTTCTGGCAGAAATCTCTTCAGATGCTTTAAACAGAGACTCCACTGAATCAACCTAAAGCCAGTTAGAGGAAATCATTTCATAGGGACAAAAGGACTGTCCAAACAAGGGACAGAAGACTAGGGCTCTAACCCTAGTGCCTCTGTTTACCAGCCATGAGATGATCGCAGGTGGGAAAATCTGAACCTCAGTTTTCTCATTTGTGAAAGACATAATAATACATACTATGGATTCCTTACTTCACGAGATTATTAAAATCACATCCAAATGCACATGTCAAGATAGATAACCAACAAGGACCTACTGTATAGCACAGAGAACTCTGCTCAATATTCTCTAATAGCCTAAACTGGAAAAGAATTTGAAAAAGAATAGATACATGTATATGTATAAAAAATAAACAAATAAATATTATTTTAAAAATGTACATGTCATCAGTTATGCAATTGTTAAAGACCTTAGAGATAATCTTATTAGATTTCTAGATTTTGCTCCAAGAGCCCCATTCAGGGGCCCCTAACAAGATGTAGGAAGGGTGGAAACAGGATGAAGGATATTGCTGCTGAATGGACAGGGTCCCCTCTCTCACATCCTCATTTTCAGCTGGAGTCCTAGATTATCTGCTTTACATATTGGGCTCCACAAAAGCTTCCACTTTAAGAAAATCCCCAATAATTTCAAAGGATTGAAAACCACCGATTTATCCAATTGTCTCATATAAACAATGAAAAAGTAAAACACAGAGAAGCTAAATAACTACCTCCCCACCCAGGTTTAAGTAACTATAAAGTGTCTGGGCAAACAAAAAAGTCTAAGCCTTCTGTTTCCAAGCCCAGCGCCTCTTAAGACAGACCACATGGAAGGGTTAAATAAATACGTGTACTGACACCAAAGTACTAGGAATTGGTACAGGTGTATATAGGACATATGACATCATCTGTACAGTATGAAAATTCTGTTCAGCAATATAGAACTGTTGTTCATTCGTTAATTCACATATTTATTCAACAAATATTGTGTCAGATATGTGCCAGACATTATTCTAAGTACTGATTTCAACACTGTATACAATTCAATTTCAAAGAAGTTATGAGACCCAAGCTTAACACTGAAATACAATATTCTGGGTTTTTTTATGAAATTGATAAATAATAGGCAGAGTATTGTAGATTTAATTATTGCCATACAAAAGCACCTCCTTAATTTCAGCAGTGAAATAAACACTAAACTACTTGTATCTGGGCACACCTCACTGAATTTCCTCCTATTAATTCGTTCCTTCTATCAAAAGCTAACACTCCATTTGTGAAATACCTTCTACCCTACTCTCACCTTCAAGGAATTGGAACCTTCAAGTACCTCCTTCTCTTCTGTATATTTATTTTTCTCCCTTTCCAGTGATCATTCTGTGGCATGTAAATATACTCCAGTGTCTCCCACATTGAAAACGAAACAAAACCCTTCTTTGCCCCCAAAACCAACTGCCACCCAGTTTCCTTTCTTTGATTCAAAGCAAATATTTTAGAAAAGAGTTGCCTAAAGCCACTGTGTTTTTCCCATTCTCACCCCCACAGCATCTAGGGTAGAAGGCAAGCTCCATTGTCTCTTCCCTCCTGTATGTGAGAAAAGGCATCCTGTTTGTTCACCAGCCCCAGCACTTGGAACAGCACCTACCACATGCCTAACTCAGTAAATATTTGTAAAAATAAATCATCTAGAACCGTACAGGGATTTAGTGAATTATGTAATATATAGCTTGCCAATTTCTCACATATTTCTGAAGGATGGGTCACAGCATATGCTATATCTTACTTGATCCCAAATTACACAAATTCCTTCAAACACTACTTGAAAAAATGTATAATGACTCATAATACTAAAGTTAATCTATAAATGCAATTTAATCCCTACCAATATTGCAACAAGGATAGTTTTTGTATAACTTGGCAAAATAATTCTAAAATCCATTTTAAAGAACAAATATTTTGAAACAACTAGGTAGATTTGACAAAGAACAATGTAGGTAAAATTGCATGACAAGATATAAAAATTGTGTTACAAAATAACAGTAATTAAAAAAACAGTGTGAATCTGGCACAAGATGAGAGCTCAGAAACCGATTACAGAGTTCAGAATTGAGCTAAAATATATTTGAGAATTTTGTAAATAAAAAAAGATAGCATTTCAAATCAGGGAAGGACACAGGGGTTATTCACTAAAAGGTCTTGGGACAACTGCTTACGTACTTGCAAAATAAGTAAGTAACCCTTCTTTACTCCTCTCACCGAATCCCAAAGAAATTCATAGTAGAAAATAAAATACTGGAAAATAATTTTACAGCCTTGGAGTGAGGGAGGCCTTTTAAGTACATCAACAAAACTAAAACTATAAAGAGAAACCCAGACTGAAGACAGACACAATGACTTAAAAGTGAAAGAATATGTATGGTAAAAAACAACAGCAACAAAAAACTAGAAAACTCTGTCAATAAGATTAAAAGGCAAACAAAAAACTAGTAAACATTTTTGCATCGTATATGTGATAAAGGATTACAAAAGACTGATGTTAAATCAACCGGGAAAAGAACATTCCAATAGATAAATGGAGAAAGGAAATAGATAATTCACCAAAGAATGCATATAAATGTTCAGTAAACACGTGAAACGATAGCCAGTCTTATTAGTAATCAAAAGAATGTAAGTTACAATATTAAATTTCCTTTACCTATTATCTTAGCTGATTAAAAGTTCTGGCAATACATTGGGTTGGCAAGGGGATGGAAAACAGAAGTGTTATGCACCAATGAGAGAGTAAACTCATACAAATTCCTGGGAGTTAGTCAGGCATCAAATGTCCAATATACATTAAGGGAATAACCAGCCAATTAATATATAAAGGGTATTCTTTGCATAGTCCTTTAGAATTGAATAAAAGTCCATCAATAGGAGATTACTGAATATGTTATTATCGATCCGTACAGGGAATTACTATGCGACCTAATTATGTGGACCTACAGTTTCAAAATATAGAAAGATATCCATACTATGTCAAGTGGCAAATAAAAGATTACAGAGCTATTCTACCTCCTAAACATTTCCTGAATCAGCCCCCTTCTTTCATCTCCATCATTCTGGTGCAAGCTAGCATCTTCTCTTTCCTGTACCCCCGGTTTCCTCTTGGGCCTTCCTCCTGTGGAATTACCCCCTGCAGCCATGGCGTAGTTTTACAATGTTAATATCTGATGATCTTACTCCTTGCTGAAAAAGTTCAGTACCCTATGCCTGATCTGGCCCTCCTTATTCCTCTAGCTCTCTCTCTTGCCTTTCTCCTCCTTGCTGTGGGTATCCCAACCCAGTGGCCTTCTTTCAGTTCTTCCACTCCCGTACACCCATTCTAACCTCAGTCCCTTGCACTTGTTCTCTGTCTAGAACCTTCTTGCCCACCCTGCACCACTTATCACCACATTATGCCTATTAACAGCTCTGCATCTTTGAATGCTCGGCACAGATGCCATTTCTTCAGGGAAGTTTTCCCGACCACAAAGCCTAGATTGGCGTCCCCTTTATGTACCTTCATAGTTCTCTTTCTTTTTCCTTGATCGCCTTATCACAGTTTGCAATTATATATTTGTGGATTATATCATAACGATCCATCTCCCACCTCAGGCTGAGGGCAAACAAGGACCATTTCCTTTTTTCTTCATATTGAAGAAAATACTAACACATATTAAACACAGTTTAGAGACTGACATGTATCAGGTGCTGAAATATGAGTGAAGGAAGGAAGGAGGGCAAAAGGAAAGGAAAGAATAAGGATTTGGTACTCTGTTACTTGAAAACCAATAAGAACATCAAGACCCAAAATAACTACTTGATTATTATTTTTAAAAATGAGTACATCCATCACAGATTTTTAACCATAAAAGAAATAAAGTCACATCACCAAAGAAAATATATAGATGGCAAATAAGCATATGAAAACATGTTCCATATCATATGTCATCAGGGAAATACAAATTAAAACAGCAATCCAATACCATTGCACACCTATTAGAATGGCCGACATCCAGAACACTGACAACACCAAATGCTGGCAAGGATGTGAAGCAATAGGAACTCTCATTCCTGGTGAGAATGCAAAATGTACAGCCATTTTGGAGGAAAGTTTGGTGGTTTCTTACAAAACTAAATATACCCCATCATACGATCTAGCAGTTGCCCTCCTTGTCATTTACCCCCAAAAGTTGAAAACTTGGGCCCATACAAAAACCTGCACATAGATGTTTATAATAGCTCTATTCATAGACAAATTGACAAAACTTGGAAACCATGATGTCCTTTAGTAACTGAATGGATAAACAAGCTGTGTTACATTCAGACAATGGGATATTATTCAGTGCTAAAAAGAAATGAGCTATCAAACCATGAAAAAACATGAAGGACACTTACATGCACATTACTAAGTGAAAGAAGCCAATCTAAAAAGACTACATACTGTATGATTCCAACTATATGAATTCTGGAAAAGGCAAAACTATGGAGACAGTAAAAAGATCAGTGGTTATCAAGAGTTGGGGGGGAGAGAGGGATGAACAGGCAGAGCACAGAGGATTTTTAGAGCAGTAGAACTAGTCTGTATGATACTATAATTGTGAAGACATGTCATTATACATTTGTCCATTCAATGTACAATGCAAAGAGTGTACCATTAACATAAACCACCATGGACTTTGGATGATAATGATGTGTCACTGTAGGTTCATCAGTTATAACAAATACATCACTCTGGTGGGGAATGCTGATAAGAGGCGAGGCTGTGCAGTGTGGGGATGGGGTATATGGGAAGTCTCTGGACTTCCTGCTTAATTTTGCTATGAACTTAAAACTTCTCTAAAACAATAGTCCCTTAAAAGAAAGTAGTGGAGTTTTTTTGTGGGGGGTTTTTTGGTTTTTGTTTTTTACTATTTATTCTTCTCAAATCAGCGGATCAATGATGTGTTGTCTGGTTATTGTTCCTCACTGCCACAAACAAGATGGAAGATTCATCTCCTGTGGCAGGATCACTGTATGGGTCAAGTTTATAGGACTTCAGGAATTCTGATGCCAAGAGCCAGACCCATCTCTAACCCAGAGCCCTGATTTCCTAAATGTTGTCAATAACAAAGCCAGTTCTATTTGACATTTGCCTACAGTAAGTCAAAAATTCTATGTTGAATTGATGATTCCAGATTTCTACTTCTCAATCTGTCTTGCCATGGCCGTAAAATAGTTCCACTTTCTTGGGGAAGTTTCACTTTCCCAAAAGGGAAACGCCAATTTCCTCTTCATCCTCTCTTTTCCTAGGCTTTCCACACCACACGCCGCAAAGCGCATCAGCTCCACCCCTAACCACCTATAAAACGTAAGGCAGACATTTTCCTCCCCATAATTATCACGTTTCATTCCATGGATCCCAGTACAACTTACATTTGTTAAGCTTGAAATTGCACTGGCAATAATCAGTGTTTATCTGTGAATGCAGTGAAGAATCCAAGCCTATTTGTAGAGTCCAGCCCGTTTCTCCAAGTTAGGTTTTTCTGATCTCACCTGGAAGGTGAACAACATGACGGGAGAAGACTGTAGTGGTTCAAGGTGGCTAATGATTTTATTTTTAAAGAATTCAAGAAATTCACTGTGTATTTTGGCATCAAATACATATTATATAAATTGTGTGTAACTGTAGGCAGATTGGCACCTGTGGATAGTGGGTGGTTGAAGATTTATAGTCAATATTTAGTCAACAGCTCAGTCATTTTGTACTGGATATAAATGTCTGTGACTTCTTTTATACTTTATTTTCCACTGCGCTCACAAGCTCATGTGATCTTTCTCTTGACCAGTTACATAAAATAATTTTTAAAATAATACATTTCAAAGACATTTGACATAGAAGAAAATAAGTCTGCAAGTGTGTTTATATACGTAGTGTAATTGAAAGAGCAAATTTACAGCTGGTAGACCTTCATCAGGTCATTCAACATTTCTGGAAGTGAGATCCCTTACCTGTATAATAAAAAATAAGCCAAATTAGCTGCAAGACCTCATTCCCCTTCTCAGATAATCTTTTAATTTAGGTAACAGTCTGCTTGTATCTCACTTATAACATTTATCAGATCCTACATGTGTTTTAATTACCTGAGTTTTTCATACTCTACCCATTCCCTCTACCTCCTCCAACTCCAGGTTCTTGAAGCCAGGGACTTTGTTTCATGCATCTGTATATTCCTTCCTCCAACTTGTTAAATTAAAAAAAAAAAATTCTCTGATTGCGGCCTCCAATCTGTTCTGCTTACTTGTGCAAATTCTACTGCTTCCCATGACTTCCAATCCATAGATGCCACGCTCAGTACTTGTGAGTCTCCCCCTGTCTTCATTTGCCTCTAGCATGCTTCCTCTCCATGCCAGTACTCAACCAGGTTAACAATACTAGATAAATCTATAAAGCCATATAAACTGGTACAGTGGGTTTAACATTTTAAAATACTTCCCTCCCTTCCATTAGTTATCCATATGACAGTAAGGATGTTCCTTTTAAATGTGTTAATAGGCAGGACTCTGTTGACTGTCACATGCTGGGTGTGTAAGTGGTTGTCTCTGGCTGCTGGTTCCCAGTCTAGCCCCTAGTCATAGTCATTAATCCCAATGATAGATATCTGTTTCAAGAGGCAAATGGGCACCATCCAAAAGACTTAACCTCCACTCTCCGGTTCTTTCCTAAAACCCCACCCCCAACCCCCAAACACCATTTTTGTCTTCATTGGCAGATGTGGGATCTATTTATGGGGATATTCTATGACAAAATGTTCATTTCTTTTTTTTTATAAATTTATTTATTTAATTTATTGACTGCGTTGGGTCTTCATTGCTGCACATGGGCTCTCTCTAGTTGCTGCAAGCAGAGGCTACTCTTCATTGTGGTGCACAGGCTCCTCATTGTAGTGGCTTCTCTTGTTGTGGAGCACGGGCCCTAGGTACGTGGGCTTCAATAGTTGTGGCTCATGGGCTCAATAGTTGTGGCTCATGGGCTCTAGAGCACAGGCTCAATAGTTGTGGTGCACGGGCTTAGTTGCTCCGTGGCATGTGGAATCTTCCCAGAGCAGGGCTTGAACCTATGTCCCTTGCATTGGCAGGCGGATTCTTAACCACCACTCAACCAGGGAAGTCCCTCAATTCACTTTTACCAATTCTCTTTAGTCTCTTAGAAGAACTAAAGAAGAGTATGCTCATGGTAGCTGGTACTGCTAAAATTGCCCTTTCTTTTCCTGAAATAGTAACTATTAGTTCATTTAGAAAAATCACAGTCCAAATTAGAAGCTATAAAAATCATATTCAGAAACAGACATATGGATCAATGGAACAGAATAGAGAGCCCAGAAATAAATCCACACACCTACAGCCAATTAATCTTCGACAAAGGAGGCAGGAATATACAAAGGGGAAAAACAGTCTCTTCAGCAAGTGGTATTGGGAAAGTTGGACAGCTGCATATAAATCAGTGAAGTTAGAACACACCCTTATACCATAAACAAAAATAAATTCAAAATGGCTTTAAGATTTAAATAAAAGACATGATACCATAAAACTCCTAGAAGAGAACATAGGCAAAACATTCTCTGACATAAATTGTCAGAGGATTGTCAATATTTTCTTAGATCAGTCTCCCAAGGCAAGAGAAATAAAAGCAAAAATAAACAAGTAGGACCTAATCAAACTTATAAGCTTTTGCCACACAGAAGACGATAAACAAAACGTAAAGACAACCTATGGACTGGAAGAATATATTTGCAAATAATGCAACTGACAAGGGCTTAGTTTCCAAAATATACAAACAGCTCATACAACTCAATAACAAAAAAACAAAGTACCCAATCAAAAAATCGGCAGAAGACCTAAACAGACATTTCTCCAAAGAAGACATACATATGGCCGATAGGCACATGAAAAGATGCTATTCATTGCTAAATTATTAGAGAAATGCAATTCAAAACTACAATGAGGTACCACTTCACATCAGTCAGAATGGTCATCATTAAAAATTCTACAAATAACAAATGCTGGAAAGGGTATGGAGAAAAGGGAAGCCGCCTACACTGTTGATGGGCATGTAAATTGGTGCAGCCACCATGGAAAACAGTACGGAGGTTCCTCAAAAAACTAGAAATAGAGTTGCCATATGATCCAGCAATCCCACTCCTGGGCATAAATCCGGAAAAAAACTATAATTCAAAAAGTACATACACCCCAATGTTCATAGCAGCACTATTTATGATAACCAAGACATGGAAACAACCTAAATGTCTATTAATAGATGAATGGATAAAGAAGATGTGATACACACACACACACACACACACACACACACACACACACAATGGAATACTACTTAGCCATAAAAAAGAATGAAATAATGCCATTTGCAGCAACATGGATGGACCTAGAAATTATCATACTAAGTGAAGTAAGTCAGAAAGAGAAAGACAAATACCATATGATATCACTTACATGTGGAATCTAAAATATGACACAAATGAACTTATCAATGAAACAGAAACAGACTCACAGATATAGAGAACAGACTTGTGGTTGCCAAGAGGATTGGGGGTGTGGGTGGGGATGGATTGGGAGTTTGGGATTAGCAGATGCCAACTATTATATGTAGAAAGGATAAACAACAAGGTCTTACTGTATAGCACAGGGAACTATATTCAATATCTTATAATAAACCATAATGGAAAAGAACATGAAAAAGAATATATATATATATATATATATATATACACACATATATATGTATAACTGAATCACTTTGCTGCATAGCAGAAATTAACACAACATTGTAAATCAACTATACTTCAATAACATTATTTATTTAGAAAATAAAATCATATTTAGAACTCACCCTTTCTAGGTATTCTAAAAATCAATAATTTAATTTACTAAAAAATTAAAATAAGTTTTTTTAAGACCGCTAACGGTACATTCACCTACTCCCTTTCTCCTGAAGGCCACCTTTTTTTTTCTTCCCTGAAGGTTTAAAACATTCTCTTGTACTTCTTCAAACTCAGCCTCATCACAGCCCACTGATATTTCCAAAATCAACAGACTTCTGAGAGTCAACCTCATTTTTGTTCGAAGTTCTCCCACAGTTTACACATTTTACCTCCAAATGACTTGGCTTTAATTCCAGGGTTTGTACAAACTAGGGTTTGTAATTAACCCATGGTGTGAATATTTGCTGCAGGTGAATTTTTACCAAACCTGGAAGTTGCCTCCACACGAAGCAAGTAGGAGCCTCACTCCACAAACTCAGATGTGCAAGAGACCAGCTTTATTTTTCCATTATCCCACTTCATTTCTGAGTCTCCATTCTGTGGGGGTAGTGGGCAGTTAATTCCTGGCAATCAGCAGCTCCACTTTTCCTGGGGTTGGCCTAACTTTCTGAGAATAGGGAAGAGCTTTCATAGTAGCAAGACACTGCTAAGGGTATTTACCATTCATCTACACAGTCTCCCCAAGACATTGCTTATGGCTGTCTGCATGATCCCATCAAATCTGGCTGTTCTCTCCACTATTTACATTTCTGGGGACCCAGGAACTGTTCGGGCTTGGGGGCCATGCTGGGGCACTAGAATCTCTGTGAAGTGGTCCATGACCCCAATTTGCCTAGTTCTAACACGTTGCCAGCTGCTGTTGCTTCTACAGCCATCGACCCAGGAGGCAGGAAACAGACGGCTCCTGATCTCAGCATCTTGAGTTTCTTGGTGGTTGGCTATGCCCCTAAGACCTTTTCTGGAACCCACCTACATCTCTGCCCTCCTTATTTCCCCTCCATACACTTTCCCATCCCCATCCAAACTCCCCATATTCCAAGAAATACTTTTCTCATCGAGAGGAATTGTTTTCTCTATCTCATAAAGTTTCTTTCAAGCATTTTGTCTGAAATCCTGTTCTGGCTCACTCCCCTCCTGAAGTGACAAGCACTCACCTGCCTGCTCTAGCCACCCTGGCCCCTGTTGCATTCCTGAAGCAGCCAGCCCTCCCTTGGCCTGGATACTCTCTCAGCCTCCATTTGGCTGCCTCTTTCTCACCCTTCCTGCCTTAGTTTAAATGTCACCTCGTCAATGAACTTTCCCTGATCACCCCATGCAGCCAGCCATTATCCTCCATTCCTGTTTGTTTCCTTCCAGCCCTATCACAGCTCATTATTTTTACTTTCTCTTTTGTTTCCCTGTTTGTTGTCTGCATCTCCTCTGGGCTATAAGTTCTAGGAGTGCAGAGAGTATATCTGTCTTAAGGTTAAGAGCATGAACTTCGGAGCCAACCTGCCTGGGTTTTAGTCTCAGCTCTGTATTTACTGGCTGTGTGACCTTGGGCAAGTTACTCAACTTCTTTGTTACGCAGTTTCCTCATCTGTAAAATGAGAGGAACATACCTCATAGAGTTGTTATGACAATTAAGTGAGTCAATACCTGGCACATAGTAAGTGCTTTCAAGTGTTTATTAGACAAAGTACCTAATAGTTAGTACTTTGCCTAAATCATATGGGATGCTCAATACATACTTGTTGAATATAGAAATTAATAAAAGGAGTGAATGAATGAATGAATGAATGAATGAATACATACTGCAAGTCCAGACATATACATAGTCTTACATCTGTGACTCACTTGCTCTACTAGGTGAACCATAGTGCAACAAGATCAAGGCCATTTCCCTGTCCTAAAAAGCAAAGCATAATTTATTGTTCCACAGCAACTAACTACAGCTCTCAGCCTGTGTAGCTGCCTAGCAGTTGAATAGTGCTGTTTTTGTCTGGAATGAATAAATTCTGAATGAGTCAATGTTTGTTTGTCACAGTTAATATACAAATCATATATAGGACATGTCTTATTTACTATAGTTTCATAGTTTCACCTATAAGAGCTATAAATGATAGCTCTTGTTTTTAATTATCCTATGAAAACTGTGTAATTTTACCAACAATAATCCTAGAAACTGAGAAGAAAAATGTAACAGCAACTTAAATTCTGGTCTCCTTAAAATTATTTACATATGTATAAAATTATATAATTTTAATTTTATTTAAAATTATTAAAAGTTTATAAAAAATGATCTATAGGTACATATTTAGCTATATATCTGGTTATGTACATCAAAATTTGAGTCAAGTATTTGACTCAAGGGAAGTATCTGAAAACCTTTCTATTGACCCACATGTTGACATTTTTTCAATGTTAAAAAAAAAAGTAAAGGAAAAGCAAAAGTATGTAAGAAGATACAAAGTGATAAAAAAGATGAATCATTACATAAATTTAAGATTATCTCCCACATCTAAAAGCACAAGCATTATTATTTTGTTTGCTTTATGGGCTTCAAGTCTTCTGCTTATGTACTTTTCACTTTGTTTTTCCTCTGTCCATTCCAGGCCACGATAAAGGAGTCACTGGCATAAGGAGTTGGTCTAGCACTGCCCAGTCAGAAAGATTATTCTGATATTAAAAAATAGAAATGAGTTTGGAGGCTGTGCTTACTATGGGAAATCCAGCCTACGTAAGAATGTCCTAGGTTTCTAGCACTCCTCACCCAAGGGTCACCTTGACTCCCTGACGAGAGGAAAAATTACTATTTTCCCAGACTCAATCCATTATGAGCTCATGTGGAGAGCAGAGCTGTTATAGGTAAATAAAAGTCCCTTAATCTGTTTGTTTATATAGTATGATTGAAATTTAGTCAAGCATGGGAATATAAAACTTTTATCACAACTAATGGAATAAAGACATAAGATGGACACGTTTTACAATGACCAACTTGTTGGTTCCTGACTCTACAATCACTCAGTGTTCACTGCTAATTCGTGTTAGGTCCCCAGCAGCATTCACAGAGGCAATGTATCCACCCTACTGAGTAGAACATCTGAGAAGTTTCCTCTGATTAATGTGCCTAACAGCAAAATGTTCTACATTCCACCACTAGTACATAACGTACTCAACTAGCCTAATTTCTAACACTTATCCCTCTTCTGCTTTCCTTGGGTCTTGTGTCCTAATTTTGAAATCTCTATGGCTATAAGGCCATATATAGAAATGCTATCTTCCTGTTACACTCGATTTTGTGCCAATACCATGATTCATTTTATACAGGCACCTCAATCTAGCATTTCCTCTCCAGCCTAAAATCTAATCGTGTTTTGTTCAGCTCACTGGATCAAAAATATATTGCCATATCATTTTCTCCACTGGAAAACATACTTACTATCATTATTTTTTTTTCATGGAAATCAGGCTTTATCCTTTGCACACTGCTTCTCATCTCCCCCACCAACACCTCTCTCCAGCCTACCCCTGCCTAAAATTTTTCATTATTCCAATAAACTGATATATTGGAATGGAAAAAATTTAGCTTCAGTCTCAGGGATCAATTTATGATAATCTTAAGCCTCTTTTTAATTGATGAGTCTACTGCAAATTGCATACTTCAGTTTACTCTGTACGGAATACAATTAAACTAAGGCAAAACTGGTTATGACTCATGTATAATAAAATGAAAACAGTATCATCATTAAACACCAAAAAAAGCCATTGATTCCGTGTATTATTCTGTCAGTTTTAATTGAATTGCGTTTTCCCCCTTTCAGTTCTTAATTATGCAGTTCATGCTGAATCTTTATTTTTGTGCACAGAATGGGATAATGTTCTCTTCCTCCTTACCTTAGTGTCTAAAAATACAAGCCTATTGAGAACAGAAAAGTCTTTGTTGGTCTTAATTAAAGCAAAACACCTGCTTTTATCCTGGGAGCTGAATGTGTTGCTGTACTGAGACTGTTACCAAGTGAGGGGACAATGGGACTGTTTCCTGTTGCATGTCCTTCTGCCTGACCTGTGGTCTCAGCTCTTTCCAAATTCTATCAGAAGAGGAAAACCGTGACATCACACTACCCAGCCAAGAAGATCCAGGGGACCTCTCTGGCCTGCTAATGAGCACTAACTCTGTCTAGATTGTCAAGTCTAGACAGTACAAAGTGAAATAGATACTATTTAACATGGGGGTAGATATGGTTAGTGAGATAATAATCTAAAATTTCATTCTTTTCTTCAGTTAACTTGTGAAAGATTTAAAGGTAAATGCCTGACTCTCTGATATGTATCAGAGAAGAGAGACAACTGAGATTATGTGCAAATGAAAATGAACAAAGGGAGATGGAATAAGTAGCGAAACCTAGATTTGAAGGAAAGCCTGTGACTACAATGAAATTCCTTTAATTCAAAAGAGGCAAAGGGAACACAACCTCTTCTCTTCTCTCTTCCCATAAGGGTGTTGTCTATTTCTAAAGTGCTTCTGCCAGATTCAAGTAACGCATCACTCTCGTACCAACACAGTTTTATTTCTCAGACTGAATTCACAGGGGCCAGATGTTCTTGTCTAGAAGTATCAGTGATAGCAAGTAATGGGCAAGTTATTTACCTTGGAGCGTATGATAAAGGCAAAATTGTGTATCTGCCGGTAGGACACTGTCCCAACAGCAACCTAGCTTCATGAATAAATGTCAGAATTCAGAATCATGGGATGATCTGGGGTCAGTCTTTGATGTCCCAATGACAGTCATAATAACTAAGTAAATAAAGACTGAAAGAGTATTATCACAGTCTAGAAGCCCAGATGACCAAGGCCTGGGTCAAGGGAAGAGGAAGTGGCTGCCATTTGGACATATCCTAAGAGTTGAGGAATTGGCTTTCTGGCACTGAGAACATCTGATCATTGTTGAGGAGCTGAGTCTCCCTGGAACTTCTCCTAGCTCTGGCATATCAGACTCTGCCAGTCATGCAGCTGTATCACCAGTAGCCATGCTAATGGAGAAAGCTGTCTTGGAATGAGAAAAGGCACTAATCATTCTCGTACTCGTTTTACCCATGTTGAAACTCATCTGCCAATAATTCCTTGCATCACGCATTGCAAATCAGTCTAACGAGCTTATTCCAATTCTATCTTTTTTATTCCCAACCTACCCTTTGATGGAAGAGAGGAGAGAAAGAAAAATGCCCAATAAATGAAAAGGGGGCTGTAGGATATTGAACCCACATGTACTGAGTTTCTTCTGTGTTATAGGTACTGTTTGGTTTTTTTTACATCAGTGACCAGTTTTGTTCGTTTGGGGTTTTTTTTTTTACATCAGTGATCAGTTTTTTTAAATATCAATTAGGGTTAAAAAAGAAACAAGGTGATGTCTCTGAGCTACTAGACAAATAAGGGTCAAATGTAAATTCAGAGCCACGGGTCTACACAGTTTATAACATTCCCGACTCTGATTCTATAGTAATAGGTAGCTGGCAAGTCTATAAATAACGCTGGTTTTTTATGTTCATTGTTCCTAAGGTTGCAAACTAATGTTTACACCACAGTTACATCTATTTCAAATCAATTTCCTGCAAATGCCTTTCACCACTATATTGTTTTTATTAAGAAATTAAAACAGCATATTTGGACAGTGTACTTTTTGTTGTTCCACACAAATTCGCAGGGATCCGAGAAGATTATAAAGGAGATAAAATTGTCATTTACCGAGACTCTCCTTCGGAAGTGTTTATGAAATTATCCTTTCACTATTCAAAATGGGAAATCATAAAACAAGGAGATTATAACAAATCCTTGGCATAAATTCACATGAAGACTGCCTGCCAACATTTTAATTAAGGACAATAGGTTGGCTTATCAAATATAATTGAAGGAATATTGACCAAAGGTTGGTTTGTCTAAGGGGCAGTCGATGGAACATGAGATTCTAGACATAGCCTCTCTCACATTTCCCCTTGACATCCTTTGAAAAGGAACATTCTCCTTCTCCTTGCTTTCCAAGAACTGAAACGGTTAAATCAAAACACTCAGCTGGATCTGACAGCCAGGTTCATGCAAGTATAAAACCTGATGCTGAAGGAACTTTCTGAAGGTAGTAATCCCATGCCTTTGGGGATCAAGTAGGATTCCCATAATGGCGAAGGGTCGATGCCTCCCTCTGGCTGTAACTTGGCCCTCAACAAATGTTCTCATAAGATTTGCTGAACTACTTCTGAATGCAGAACAGCATAGGTTTACCCTGCCAGCACACAGGAATAACTTCCTGAGATTAAAAAAAGACATATATTCAAGAAAAAAATGGAAATCAGCTGACAAAAACACCCCATGAAATACATCCCTTGATTCCTTAATGTCATCATCTTTATGAGCCAGGTTTTTTTATGACCTAAACTGCTCCCTGACTGTAAATTAAGCGCCGTATGAATAACTTCCTTGACGGTATTCCAGTGATCTAAGGTTAATGTTTAACTATTACCAGGAAATAAGATTCCAGGTACATGACCTGAGAAGAGTACCACTGGGGTACCATGTTGCAAATTCTGTTTAAGTCTTATAATAAAGAAGTAATGTTAAGCCCTGGAAGAATGTGAGCCAATGAAGAAATTGATGTGAAGAGAATCTATCCCCTGGGTTGGGGTATTTTATGTTTCAATATTGAAACTTGAACACTTTTTGCATCAGAAAAGTTATTCTTAGTTGTTGGCAGAGTAAATCCATGTTATCCTGCATTCTGAAGCAGTTCAGCTGAATCTAATTAGAACATCTGCAGATTTATGCAGCTTTCTGTATATTAAAGTCCCTACCCTTGTGAAATAAATATTTCTCCTCAATCCTTTATTTTTATCCATCTCAGTGTTAATCAGACTAATATGGTATAAATTTTAACAACCACTTTTATGATCCTAGGATGAATGGTGCAATATAAGTCTAAAATATCAAGACCTTATAAATAGTGTCAGTGTGCACTGGATTTCAATGCCTTCCAACTCGCCATCAATTTTGGCTTAGAGAAAGGGAAACAATTATGAACTCAGTCATTCACTTCTTGTTATTAGTTTTTCAGAGATTTTCAAGGTGATCCATGCATTCTTGGGATATTAAGGAGAACCCTTTGGTCTTGGTGTCTCGATAGAGAATTCATTGACTCGTGGGCAATTATACAAAAGAAAAATCAATTTGTTTTTGCCACTCAAATAAATTACTCAGACTCATACAGAAAATGAGGTTTTTCTAGAGTTAACTTTAAAATAATCCAACCCTCTTGGGAAGCAAGTCCACTGCCTTTCTTGGGGAACGAGGCACCTAGATGCTATACTTCACGTTAGGACTTTTTAAAAATCTTAACCAGCCTCTGTATCAGATCAGGCTAATGTCAAGGTCATGAGTAATTTCTGCCTTAGTCTTACAACACCTCACAGTGTTTCCCATTAGCCCTAAGATTAAAATTAATTTGAATTTTCTCAGGCTGAGAAGCAGCATAATGAAAAGAGGCCTAATCCTGGAGTTAGATAGCCGTGTTGCAATTCCAGCTGTGTCACTGACCAGGTGTGAACAACTGGGCAATCATCAAACTACCTAGAAGCTCAAATTTTTCTGGGGTAAAATGGAGATAATAACATTTACCTTTGAATATGATTATAAGGATTAAATGAGATAAGGTGTGTAAACTAGTACGTGCTCAGTAAGTAAGAGCAGAAATATAGAGATGGGGACCTGAGAAGGGAGCGTGCAAAAAAGAGACAATTTTTTGGCAATTTTTAAAAAACTGTAACATTTGTTTAATTTTAAAAAGAAGGCATTGGCAGCTCCTAACAGATTGTTTTAAACAAATTCCATCAGCTTCTTCTAGTTATGCTACAATTTAAAGCAATGATACCCAAAGTGCAGCCAGGGCCAGCAATAGCAGCATCTCTTGGAAAAGTCTTAGAAGTGCAAATTCTTGGGCCCCACCCCTTCCTACCAACTCAGAAACTTTGAGAATAGGGCCTAGCAACTTGTGTTAAATAAGCCAGCCACTGCATGCTCAACTTTGAGAACCACTGTTTTCAGCCTTCCTTCAAATGTCAGCATAACTCCTAAAGCTTCCTCTATGAGGATGTGAAGATTCCCAGTAGATTTGCTAAATGATCTGAATCCTCACTTCCTCCCTCTTGGCATTCTTCTCCTGCTCTTTATTCAGGACTAATTGATGTTCACACTGGCCAATTAGTCAATGCTACAATTCAAATAGCTCCAGCTGTATCCAGAATTAACATGAAAGGTTTCCTAAAATATTTGAGTGGGTTTTTTAAAAAACATTGCAGATTTTCCTATTTGAAAA
The DNA here is from genome assembly GCF_030028045.1 of Hippopotamus amphibius kiboko. Taxonomy (NCBI): domain Eukaryota; kingdom Metazoa; phylum Chordata; class Mammalia; order Artiodactyla; family Hippopotamidae; genus Hippopotamus; species Hippopotamus amphibius. The sequence continues at coordinate 100,890,595 of NC_080196.1, forward strand.
CAAGCATTTGGACCTATTTTTATTCAAGTGTGACGGTATATTCATGTATTGCACTCATGTGTTGCTTCCTCTATATAGTTATTTTACATGTTCATTTGATACAAACACTGCAAAAACTAGTTTGTTAAGACTTCTACAAGTGAAGATTATATCTGAGCTCAGTCCTAAAGAACGAAAGGAATCACTTAAAAAAGGAGATGGAGGAAGGTGGAGAATTTCAGGTGGAGGTTAGTTACAGCAACCAACGGCTTGGTGTTTTTCAAAATGTTAAAGTAAGTCAACGGAGAAGTGTTGGGAAAATACAATTAAAAACAATTTTTTTTCTCCCAATCCAGGAAACCTCTCCACAAACGTAGAAGAGAAAGAAAACAATTTTATTATTGAATCGGCATTAAGCCAGAATGTAATACTCATTATAGGCAATCTGCTAAGAGATTATAAAGACTGCAAGACATCTCACCCTTTCATAGAGCCAAGCAGATCAACCCTTTACATACATGTTCTCAAGATAAACAATAACTAGTCAAGTAAGAGGACTTGACAGCACCATTTGTCACACACAGTTCTTCCTAAATTTACTTAGTAGTTGGGGTGACCATCTGTGTTAGCTAATTGGCTTTATCCAAAGGAAAAATTAACTTCTCTTTGTGACAAGAGGTAGTTTTGTAACTTAGAGCAAGGCACCACTAAAGTTAGGCTCCTACCCTCCCACAGAAACTGGGCCATGGAGGCTCTATCATCCTGTATGATGACATTTCAAAGAGACAGCAGAAAGAATTTAGCAATTACAAGTTCTCTAAAGTAAATGCTCTAAGAATAGAGTGGGACGAATTCTCTTCCCTTATTTTCAACAGGGAGAATTAAGCCTGTTATTTTTCATTTGCATTCACCCTTGCAAGAGGCATGAATTAAAGTCCACAGGAGACTAGATTTTGCAGGGTCTTAGATTCTCAGAGAAATAGAAACCCACTGAAGGTCTGTGACATGATTTAATTTATATCTTTAATGAGACATTTAGCCCCCGTGATATGATATACTGAGAAGGGCACGACATCACTTTTATGATAATTCTTGCCAAAAATGCATAGCCTAAATCTAGTTGTAAAAGACAATAGAAAACCCCAAATTGAGGGACATTCTACAAAAGAACTGACCAGTACTTTTCAAAAAATCTAAGTCATAAAAGACAGAGACTGAGGACTAAGGAGACTTGACAACTAACCGTAATGTGGGATCCTGGATTGGATCCTAGACCAGAAACATCAGTAGAAAAACTGCTGAAAATTAAATAAGGTCTATTACCTTCGTTAATAATACTGCATCAATGTTAATTTCCTTGTTTCCATAATTGGTTACGTAAGACAGTAACGTTAGGGAAAGCTGGGTGAAGGAGAACACTGCACTATTTTTGGAACTTTTCTATAGGCCTAAAATTATTTCCAAATTAAATTTTTTTTATTTTAATATTTTTAAAACATCATCTAAGCTACTGATATTTTGATTGGGGGAGTGGGGAAACGGTGGCAGCAAAGATGGAGAAAATTAGTAACTAAGGTGCATTTTTCAGACAGAATTGATAGTATTTGGAGACCTACTGAATGTGAGAAGTGAAGGTCAGGGATCATTTCTAGGAGTTTAGTGTCAGTAATTGGTGGGGTATGCATTTGTTCAGATGGAGAGAACTAAGGGAGACAGAGGTTTATGGGCAAAATGATCTATAGTTCCAACCTCTCCTCTAAAATGTCATCTCATAAATCCAGCTCGCAGTGAACGAGCAGAGGGCATTGATCAATGTTATAATGATCAATCTATGATTCTAATATTATTTCTCATAGAAGTGGCTACAGACACTTCAAACCCCAGTTTAGACTTGTGTATAAAGTGCAACCTACATGTGTAAGACTTGTTTCTTACCAATATTTAGTTGAGGATTCATTTTCTTCCTTTCTACTCCCCGCAAATTACCCCTAAACCTTAAATAACAAACTAGTAAGAAATAAAGAGATAGGGCTTCCCTGTTGGCACAGTGGTTAAGAATCCACCTGCCAATGCAGGGGCCACGGGTTCAAGCCCTGGTCCCACATCCCGCAGAGCAACTAAGCCCATGCACCACAACTACTGAGCCTGTGCTCTAGAGCCTGCAAGCCACAACTACTGAGCACATGTGCCACAACTACTGAAGCCCACGTGCCTAGAGCCCATGCTCCACAACAAGAGAAGCCACTGCAGTAAGAAGCCCTCGCACCTCAATGAAGAGTAGCCCCTGCTCTCTGCAACTACAGAAAGCCCGTGTGCAGCAACAAAGACCCAACGCAGCCAATAAATAAAACAAATAAATTAAAAAATAAAATAAAATCAATTTCTAAAAAAAGCAAGCAAGCAAGCAAGCGATAACTAGAACCCTAGCTAAACCTTTTGGTCCTCTTAATTCATCCAATTGTGGAAGCCAAAAGAAAATCACCACCTGTCTAATTCTTTTTTAAAGAGTCATATTGCAGCACGTGGACTTAGCTAGTTTTAACTAAACTTCACAAAATCGACAAGTGCAGATAAAAGATAATAAGAATAATATGACATGCTCTGTGGTGACCTAAATGGGAAGGAAATCTAAAAAAGAGGGAATATATGTATATATATAACTGATTCACTTTGCTGTACAGCAGAAACTAACACAACATTATAAAGCAACTATACTCCAATAAAAAAATTTAAAACACGAAATGAAATAAAATTTTGAAAAAAAAAAAGAAAAATGACAGAACTGACATTCCTAACTCTAGTATCAGCTCTTCATCCACCACGTTAAAACTTAAAAGTAAGCACAATCAGGGCTTCCTAGGTGGCGCAGTGGTTGAGAATCCGCCTGCCAAGGCAAGGGACACAGGTTCGATCCCTGCTCCAGGAAGATCCCATGTGCCATGGAGCAACTACGCCCATGCGCCACAACTGTTGAGCCTGCGCTTTAGAGCCCATGAGCCACAACTGTTGAGCCCATGTGCTGCAACTACTGAAGCCCATGCGCCTAGAGCCCATGCTCCACAACAAGAGAAGCCATGGCAACGAGGAGCCTGCACAGCACAACGAAGAGTAGCCCCCACTCACCACAACTAAAAAAAAAGAAAGCCCACACACAGCAAAAAAGACCCAACACAGCCAATAAAATAAATAAATAAATTTATAAAAAAACAAATAAATAAAAATAATAAAAGTAAGCACAAGTAAATTGGATAAAGCAGTAACTTACTGTTCTGCATTTTTAAAAATTAATTACAACCTACCCCTTCCCAGGTAAGGGTTCCTTTTTACAGAGACTGAGAATATTACTACTTTTTACAAGAAACTTATGCTGTACCTCCATAGCATTTTTGTGCTCAGAAACATTTGAAACGATTGCTTATAAATACTTTTAATGATACATGTTTTTGTCACCAAAAACAATGTAAGTCTTCCTCACAGTTCTCAGTGTGGAGAAGTGAGGTACAATGCATTCTCACCTCCACTTTTACAAAGACTAAGACCCTGACTTTTAAAGAAACGGCCACCCGTTTCTGTCTCTGCTGGCCTGACCCTGGGGCAGACTCCTTTAGCATATGGTCATGGCTATCCTGAGGAAAGGACAGTGGCCTTGGGAGAGGAAGCGTTTGGACTCGAAGTCACATTGCCTGGATTCACAGCCTGGCTGGACCACTTGCTAGCTATGCGACCCTTGGGCAAGTTGTGTACCTCCTTAACTCCCATGTTTTCATCAGAAGGTGGGGGTTAACATAATGCCTGCCTCATAGTGTTGCTGAGAGGATTTAATAAGTCAAGGAATATAAAGCTTTTAGAACAGAGCAGAAAAAAGTTGGCTACTATTATCCTGTTTACCTAGAGGTAGAAAGTTCCTTAGTTCTTGGTTTCAGAATTGTCCTGCACCTGGATTAACCATTATGTTCTCCTTAGTTTAGGCAAGAGCTGCTACTGAAACATACAGATCCCCTAACATGAGCACATTAAACTGAACTGAAAATATTTTTTTAAAAGACTTACAAAACTGAATAACTGTATGAGAAAAGAATTCAGTCTTACTAGTAACCAAAGATATGTACAATAGTTTATCAGATACTGTTTGTCTATCAAGTTGGCAATTTAATATATATATACATAATATATGAAACACATATGTGCAACTATTAGTAAGGTGAAGTGACATAAGCGTCTGTATTCAGTGCTAGTAAGTGTGTAAATTGATGTGGCCTTCCTGGAGCCTTAAAACCATACATAAAATTGGACCCAATAATTTCATTGGAAGAAGTAGGTAATGTCTTTTTCTTCCTTCCAGATGCAAAACACATTAAAGGGCTATAAAAATTAAAGCAGCATATTATGAATAAGAACATGAAAAGAGAAATAAATTGAAATAGACAATGACTAGTTAGTATCTTAAGTTAGTATTTGAAAGGAGTGGCAAAAGAAGGAATAGTGTGGAATAGAAATGATTTGGAGACAATTGGATGTTCTTTGAGAAAAAAAGAAAGCTAGAGCCCCCTCCTCATACCATTAAGCAAAAACTAGTTTCAAATGGATCAAATATCTAAACAGGAAAGCCCTAGAAGAAAACATAGAAAACTATTTCATAACCTTTTAGAGGAGAAGGCCTTTCTTAGCAAAGGCATAAAACCTAGAACTTATCAAGAAAATGACTACAATTTGAACTAAAATTTAAAATATTTGTATGGCAAAATAAAATACCACAGGTAAAATTAAAAGATAAATGATTGATTTAAAGAACATATTTGCCAGACATACAAAAACAAAGGGCTAAAAACTTCCATAAGTCAATAAAAGAGATATACTTTAGTAGAAAATACACAAATGATTCAAAGAGAAAATGATTCACTGAAATTGAAATACAGTAGACAGTAAACATTAAAAAGAGGCTTAATTTTTTAAATTATTAAGACAATGAAAATTAAGTAATATGTGAGTTTTTGCCTGTAAGATTGATAAAATTTTGTTATTTATAATCTTCAAGAGGGTGTGGAAAATGGGAATTCACACTGTTTGGAGGATATAAATTGATACAACTTTTTGAACAATTTGGCAATATCCATTAAAATTTAAAAAGTCACACATACTATTACTCAGATATTTCTCTTCTAGGAAGCTATATTATGTAAGTACTCAACATGTACACAAAGATATATGCCCAAGGGTGATTATGGCAGTTTTGTATATAACAGGGAAACAAACAAATATCTCAACAGTAAATCAGTTGAGGAATATGGGTGGGGCAGAGACATAATGATTCAGCTGAAAGGGGGGTGTAGAATCAAAAAAAATTTTAATAGCAATGAACAAAATAATAAAAATAACATGTGTTCATAACCAAGCTATTGCTTTAAAACTAATGGTTCAACTATAATGAAATACTTTACTTTCATTCAAAGTGATACTTTAGAAAAAAAAATGACACTTTAGAATATTTACTTAAATAGCAAAAAGTCCATGGTTTAGAATGAGGTTACAATATCACATGTCTAGTATGACCTATCTGTGCAACATATATACTGCAAAGGAAGGACACATAGGAACACAGTAACAATGACACTCCTGGGTGGAGTAGGAAAGGGTGCACCAAGGTAGTTTAATTTTTTCCTTTTATTTGTATTTTCCATTTTCTTCAGTAATCACAACTGACTCATAATTAGAGAAATAAAAGCTTAACAGGAACAACAAGATGAAGAATTGAGAGAAGGAGAATAAGAATTCCTGGAACTAAAGCAGAGTGTTTTATTTTCTCTTTCTCTCCAAACCCCAACTACCTAAAATGAAATGCTTTACGCTTATTTTGTACCTCTAAATACAAAATGTTTTAATTTCATCTCCAAAGCATCAATAATACCATCCACACTCACGTCTGTCAGTCCGTTATTTTGGGAGTTTTAGAATCTGTATGGTGGGCTCTATGAAGTCCGCATTCTGCTGTCAATCTTAACACCAGGGGTTTTAGAAAGTAGCATGAATGAAATGTGCTAACCCTACCCTTGGGATATAATCATTCTACAAAATGTGTTTGTTTTTTTAACGAAAGAATGGATACACATTTCAGCTTGCTATATATATAAAAATATTCACTTTTCAATATGAAAGTTCAGCTGCAATGGGAAGAGAATATAATGCATTGTAAGAAAAATTTAAAGTTATAAGCTTGTGTTGCCGTGCATAAAAACTCCAAAAGACTGTGACCATCCAAGGGTTCCTCTCTGAATGGGTCTTTTATTCCAGTGAGTTGGCACAGTGAAAGATGCCCTGCATTGTTCTGACATCACACCAGGGTGAAAACACACAGTTCTGTTGACATCAATACAATGCACTACAATATATTTTTTATATCCTCTGTAGCTGTTCTGAAAGGACCCCATTGGTGGAAATGTTTTGTTTTTTTTTGGGTTTTTTTTTTTTTTTTTTAATTGCAGGAAAATCCCTGCAATGAATAGAGCACAAAAGCATTTCAATTTCCTAGCAAAAACTGGAGTCTACTTAGAAATGTGACAGTAACATTAAGCATACAAATAGAAAGAAATTTCAAAGGGAACATATAAAACACTTCTCCTGTGTCACAGTTCATTATGCAAACTCCACACATCTTAGTATAATGCGGTACACTTAAGAAAATTAGTTTATCGGGAAACTTGTGTATAATAAACTTCAGCAGATCAAGAGAAACTTAATTTTGATGTAGACATGGTTTTATCTCTCCCTCAGCTCTTTTGTTCTCATGCTTCCTGGTCTTAATCAAAATTATCTTTATTTGAATTCATATAAATGAGTTTTCTTATGGACTTCATAGCCCCTCTATCAAATTCCAGAAACCAAAACATAAAATATTATCAGATGTAGGTGTAAATGGCAATATGGATAATAAGGGATGAAATTAACCCAGTGGGAAACCAGACAAGTAAGGAACAGATGCAAAGTTTGGACTCCAGTGGGTCTTGGATACTGGACGCGCAAGTGTTAGGAAGAGCTCAGAATCTTGTTACAGGCATCTTGACTCAGAAACTGGAGAAGCACAAAAGAAGCTACTCAACAAAATCAATTTATCTCAGCTATATATAATATATCAGTCTCCTATGAGTCTCGCATTGTGCAAAACAATAGCCCTATGAGAATTATAGGAATTAGGGTACTTAAACATTTGTTAGCTTAACTTGATGTTAGTTATAGAAGATATAGATAGATATTAAATGGAAATATAGTAAAATATAGTGTGCTTAAATTGATATGGGCTCCACTGTATACAAGTGTCAGAATGAAGTGATTCAGGATTCCATACACTTTATCTGCGCTCTTATATGAGCATATCCATATAGCACAATATCCATATAATAGTAATTCTGTCTAAAAACGTGTAGAACACCCAAAATAAAGGCATGAGTAAGAATGAAACCAGTCATTAACTAAAGCATTTTATTGAAAAAAATTTGAGTTTTAATTTACCAGAGAAGAGGCAGTAAGAATTTTTTTTAATTTTTAATTTTTTAACTTGTGGTAAAATATAAATAAACATAAAATTGACCATTTTAGCCATTTGTAAATGTACAGTTCAGCAACATTAGTACATTCACATTGTTGGGCTAACATCACCACCATTCATGTGCAGAATTTTTTCATCTTCCTAAACTGAAATTCCATACTCATTAATTTTTAATAACTACTCATAGTAAAAAATTTTTAATAGAGGAAAAATATCAACAAATGTACAAAAAATCACTTAGTAAGTCAAAGTTAGAATAAATAGATTTTGATGTGATGTTTCCTGAACTATAAATGTAAACCCTCTTTTGGATTTTTTTTGCTATATTCTAGCATATTTATTAACTAGTATTTTTATTAACTTCATATTTATTATCTGATTAGCTAGCTATTTTTGCTTAACCTTCAGAACACTGGAAAAAAATACTCATCACTGTTTATCATCTAAGTCCAATGGGCCCTTTTTATTTTTTTATATGTTATCATTTTACAAATATATTACAGAAGAATAAAGAAAAAAATTTTAAACTATTTAAAATCTGACAAGAATTTAAACATAAAAAACCTCATTTGATCAAGTAAATTTTGGTGCACAGGCATCACAAAAGATGAAAGAGTAGTGTCATACATGCTTTTTATGAGTCTTGTCACAAAATATAGGCATATTGAAGTCCTTCCTGGTTGAACAATAAACTGGATGAGAATGACCTATTTTGTTTTGTGTCCTTAGAAATAAATTGTTCTGTGAATCGTTTTTAAATTTGGGAAAATTCATGCTAGACAGCCCCACCTGAAAACTAATAATCTCAAATTTTGCTTATATGATCAATTTATGATCTGCCTCTTTGCATCTGTCGTTTGATTCATCCCATAGTTTTGAACCAGTTTCCTCTATTTCTTCCCTTTGCCATTTTGAGCAGCAATGTAAAATTCTGAATTCTGAACTTTTTCAATGAAAACTAAAAGCAGACCACAAAGATGATGTCTTCAGTCTTATACCATTCTTGAAATGTGATACAATACTTTGGGCAGCATAATAAGAAAGCTGAAGATTGATTTATTTTACTATTATTATATCATTTTCAGAGGACTTCAAATTTAGGGGATTCTATCATTCTTATGTTTTCTTATTATTTCAGTCCTTTTGGCCTAGTTGTTAATAATTGATGAGTAATGATCAAACAATTCCTAAGATGATAAATTAGCACAATGTTCTAAAATATAAAAAGTAATGATAAGGAACGAAACTAGGACATTTGTAGAGACGTGGATGCACCTAGAGACTGCCATATGGAGTGAAGTGAGTCAGAAAGAGAAAAACAAATATTCTATATTAACACATATATGTGGAATCTAGAAAAATGGTACAGATCAACCAGTTTGCAAGGCAGAAATAGAGACAGACATAGAGAACAAACATATGGACACCAAGTGGGGAAAGCGGTGGGGGAGGGGGGCGCTGGAGGGGTTGGGGTGGGATGAATTGGGAGGTTCGGACTGCCGTATATACATTACTAATAAGAAAAAAATACCAAATTGTACACTTTAAATATATGCAGTTTATTGTATGTCAATTGTATCTCAATAAAAGTTCTTTAAAAAAAAGTAATGATAATAATAAGATCACTAAGATCTCATACCTTAGACTTACAAAAGTATTTAAAGGACCCAAGTAGTAATTGCAAGATTGAGGGTTTTTTCCTATTTAAAAGATATGGCAAATTTTCTCTTTGTTCTTTGGAAGGTTTTGAAGAAAGAATAAAAGTAATGAAGTACCAATCCTTACAAATAGTTAAACCGGTTCAAAAAATAAACTCCAAAACAAAAATTGGATCCTATGGATCCCAATGACATAAATTTATTGTAAAGGTAAACCGTGTATCAGTAACATAATTAGAAACCAATAATATTGATACTTGCTATATTTGTTAGGCTGTGTTCCTTTATATACCCACTTAAACTAACAAATAAACCTCTCATGAAAAAGTAGTCAAGAGATAGCTATGGTAGTGCATTGATTATTAGAGATCAGTATCCTTCTTATTTTTCTGTTTTGTCTTTCTTAGCATGAGTCCTTTGTTCTCAAGATTGTTTCATGATCTAACTCAACTGCTGTTGCTGCAGCCATCTCATCTCCAGCCATCTCATCATAAAGCCTCCCACACTTTGGAAAAGTGAAAAACTAGCTGCTTGGTCAAGAAATTCTAAATTAGAATTTGGGGATTATACCTAAACAAGTACTTATACATTATGCACCCATAGAATCATAAACTCACAAAATTTTAAATTATTTTAGAAGTAATCTTTCCCATTGCATGGGATGATTATTTTAAAAACCTCTTTGGAGGCCAGTTATCTAAACTCTGTTTCAACTCTTGGAAGGGTTGAACCATTGGAATGAGGATGGAGCCAATAATTGGCAACCAAGTCCATTTTAAAAACCTTTTTAATCCTAGAAAATGCTTCCTTATAAATATTAAAATAAGCCTTCTAATACAACTTACCCTGTTTCCACTCTGGAACCATATAGAAAAAGGAATTTAACCACTTTTCCATGTATAAATCCTCTAAAATTTTCTTATCTATTTTTATTCATTCATAACTTCCACTTATTCATTCTTATTTAAAAGACCACTTGAATACTTTTTATGTAAAAATTAAAACTTATACAAATAAAAAGCCCCTTGACCCTCCCTGAATCCCACAGAGGGAACCATTATCACCAGCTTGTTATGAATTATTCAAGATCTTTATTTCTTTATGCACATAGAGAAATGTATTGTTTTGTGGGGTTTTCCCATAAACTATAATACACACATATTATACACAATATGTTTTTTCACTTAATAAACCTTGATGATATTTTACATGTTAGAATTTATAGATCTGCCTCTTTAATTTTAACTGCTGTGTGGTATTCCATTGTTGTATCAAGGATACAACCTATGATAAACCTTTAGGATATTTCCAATTTGGGGCAATTAACAAAACTGCTAGAGTAAATAGCCTTGTAAATTTATTTGTATATGTACTTTAGTGCATATGCGCTTGTGTACAAAATTTCTCTAAATCACCTACAAATGTGCATTTTTAAAAATTGCACATTTTAAAATGCACATTTTTTAAAAATTGATAATGCCAAATTGCCATGCAACACAACCATACCATTTCACACCCTAAGAGATCATGAGAGTCTCCGTTTCCTCACATTCTCACCAGTACTAGATACTATCAGTATTTGTGCCTTTTCCTAATCCGAAACAACCATTTTTTTAAAGTCATTTGCAATATCTCTAAAATCTTTTTTTCCAAGCCTAGCCCTCCAGTTCCTTCAATCCTACCTTTAAAGGTTGTAGTTTTTCAACCCTTCACTATCCCAGCTTGCCTCCTGGAGATGCTTCAATTTATCACTGTAGCTCCTCAAATGTATTTCCAAGAACTGATTATAATGGTATAACTATACTTTGACCTGACCTGTATACAAAATAGGACTGTTACCTATCTTCTTCTGAACTGGTAGATCTTAATATTTTGTGAGTCACTGTTCTCATTAAGAATCTAATAAAAGGTATGAACCCTTATGAACCCTTTCTCAAAAAAAAAAAAAAACAGTAAACATACGTGCAGTATGCGTACAATGTCAGCGGTTTCATGAACTAGAGATCCAAAGTTAATCATTTATTCATGCAGCCCCAAAACACATTTATATTTTAGTAGCCATATCACATTATTCTTGATTCACATTGAGTTTGCAATCAACTATATCTCAAGTCTAATTTACATTATATATTTAACTACTGGAAAATTACATCTTTGTCAGCCTATATTTTTTATGCTTTTTCAAGCTAAGTGCTAAGCATTTGCATTATTCTTTTAATGTTTCATCATTTCACTTTCAAGCTATTCTATCAGCCCATTGAACTCTTTTGTGAACTGCTTTCAAGTCTGCTAATTTATAAACGCCTTCATTCATCTCAATGAAAAAGCACAACATGCCATACAGCTTCTCTCCAGAAGCTTTCAGTTTTTTTCAACAAATATTTTTTGCGTGACCACAGTGGGCCAGCCTCTGAAGTAACTAAGCTGTGACCTAAGACCTACTTGTCTCCTCCTGAAAGATCCTAGTACAAATTGACCAACATCTTGCTGAAATCCAGGTATATTTTAGCATAGTATCATGTAGTCTACCAAGTGAGTAACCTAAATATCAAAATAGGAATTGATATTAGCTTGCATTGTCCGGATTTGTTCGTATATTCTTTCAAAAGATTTTTTGGGCATATTCTAGGTGACAGGGGCTGTCCCTGGGCTAGAACTACAATTGTGCACATGACAAAATGATGCCTCTCTCATGCAGTTTATAGTCTGGTGAGGAATTGCTGTGCTCATACTGGCTCCAAGTCATTGCCATACCTCTTGCTGAGTGTTTCAAAGCTTCTACTGAATAATCCACTCTAAAAGCGTGCCTACTATTAAAAAAACCAATGGGTCGGGGACTTACTTGATCTTTCCAAAATTAAACAACTAGTGATTAGGTTTGGCACTATTTGATCAACAGTAGGTGTGGTGAGTTACCAAAATGTTGTCTAAAAACATTCAAGAATTTTTGTTTTTGTAAGTAAATGAAGCGGAAAAGGACAACAGAGGATAGCAAGAAGATTACAGCAAACCCAGAACATGGAAAAGTAGTGTAATATAATCTATTGAACATGAAGATAAATTTCCACATAACGAAATTCACGGTATTCTCTCTAATTACCTTTGCAAATCCACTGCTATCACTAGAAGCACATCTCCTACTTGCGTATTCCAAAGGGGAAGTCCAGGATCTAAGCCTGAGTCTCTAGCAATTATGCCTAAAGATTTCACTGTTTCATCACATCGTCCATATCTATGAAAATGGATATCTATTCCTGGATTTGTGGGTCTCTCAAAATGTAAACTATCATGAGCATTGCTTCTTCAGAGGGGTACATGGTAACACAGAATTAACAATTCCACTGGAAAAACTGAATTTGATTTGTTTAGTGTCAATGAGTTTTTTTAAGTAGTTTTCATCTGAATAGTTACAAATTGCATTTTCAATATAGTTCATATCATAAAATGAGCTCATTTTCTAAGCCACTTTTAAAAAATCTATATAATACTATGCGTACTGTGTTTAATGTCTAAAATAACAAAAGAAGCATATTGACTTGGGATTAATATGGTTTTAAGACCATGCATTCATGACCTGAATCTAGATGTAACATTAAAAAAAAAATTCATAAAGTGCAATGTTAAATTAACATCAGTAGTTCTTGAACTCCATGGGACAGAAAAGTGATTTCCTACATCAGCTTAAAGCCATAATTAAACATATATTTCATTTCTCTTTCAAGAATATTCTTTTGAGCACATCTGATAACAGCTGCAGGGAAAGCAATTGGCAGTTTCCAGTCAAAAGGAAAACTATTGGTTCTTTTTTTTTTTTTTTAACTTTATTTATTTATTTATTACTTTTGGGGGGGTACACCAAGTTCAATCATCTGTTTTTATACACATATCCCCGTATTCCCTCCCTCCCTTGACTCCCCCCCCCACCCTCCCTCAGCTACTTTACGGCTTTTCAAATTCTCTTTTTGTCTTGCCACCTCATGTTCCAACGCTTGATATTTCTTGTTGAATTAGAAATTAGTGTTTTACTGGAAAAAATAATCTTGCTACAAGTGAAAAAATATTAAATAGCCAAATTAATGAGAATTTCTCTAATTGCTTTCTAGTTATTCAGGCATGTCTGTTGACCTTTGCTCTGTGTTTTTGAGAAAAGCTGTTATTAGAAGAAAACTACATAGTCATAACTGCAAATTGCATTTTAAAAAAAACCCAAACTTTTTCTATATCTCAGAGAAATATTACTACTCAGCATGGGAGCCAGGATTCTCAAAAAGATCATCACACTGTGAGCTTCTGATTACATGAGATTTAATAGAAATTATTCACAGAATACATTATAAGTGAGAATGAAAATATGTATTTGTTAAATACTTCTATGAATATATAGTAAATATATAAACACATATTTATAAACATATGTCAAATATATGACTGTATTTCTAAATATGTACTTTTATAAATAGCCATATTTCATAGACATAACTAGTTAAGTGTAAAAGAGCCTATAATTCATAAATAAAACTGCCCATGATTCATGTATCTAATAGAAACTTACTCTATGAAACAGTATGGGAAATATGTTCCAATGACTACATTTTGCTCTTGACTGTTCTTTTGCACAGACAGCAATGTGTTTTTCTACTATTTTTGCTTATTCATTGTCTTGAGTCTATAAACACTAACAATTAGCAAAGGAGGAAATATTTTCTGTGAATTTAAAACATTTGCAACTCTTCTTTCCCTTCTTCTAGGCAAGTTAACTTCCTCTGAAGCAGCAAAAGAGAAGAGAGGAAAAAATTAAATTATTAATTTTGTAACAGTGTAAGGCTTGTGAATAAGCAATCGGCTTACCAACTAAACACACAACTTTATAATTATCATTTGCTTTTATTGCTTCCTGTTCTTTCCTTTTATCCAACATCACGAGCAGCACTAGCTAGGACACGTAATGGTTACCCACAGCATCCATCCCAAGCAAAATAATGAAACTGACAATCATGCTTTTACTTTAGAAGACATGTGAGCAAGCCACAGCTTAGTAAGCTAGTCAGCTATTAAAACTAAATCATCGCGCACGGAGGATACACAGTGGCTCTGTCCAGTGGGAGAAGTAGGAACAAGGGCAAATTCTGAGCAGGTCAAGAATCACATGGAGAGTGGGCCACGAAAGGTGTAATCAATAAATTCAGGTCAGCACCAAAGAAGCAGAGAATGAGTATTTAGAGCACAGGGAGAGTAGTTTTTGGAGGGGGCTCTATCCCCTTAGTGTCCCCCATGTCAGCCCTGCCAGGGCAGCCTCCATCAGAGCACTTAGTGTTGTGATGACACAGCCTGGATCTTCTCCCTTCTCGAGCTTCTCTAAGTGCGTCTGATGACTCATTCCTCGGTGTGGAGAATCCACTACTCTGTGAATTATACTCTGACAGTACAATCGCATTAATCTGTACGTCAGTGATCTCTGCTCCATCCACCAGGGCCAAGGCCCTGTCTTCTCTCTGCACTGACTCCCCTGAAATGATGTATCACAAGACTGAGAATCTACTAAGTCCCTGCTGATTCTCTCCATAAACTTCTTTTTCCTTTTAATTTAATAGGTCTATGTTGCATTATAACATCTAGCCAATAAGAGCCACTGTTGTGTTTCAGACTCCCAGCCCCTGTTCCTCCCTACCTTTCCCCCCATAAAAGTTCCTAAACTCAAGGCTCTGTGAGCTGGTTCTATAAATCTGATGTTCTGTAAAATTTTTTTACTTAATACAAATTGTCTATATTTTACTTCCAAATGCTGAAAAATAGGTTGTCTATGTTTTACTTTCAACTGCTAGATGAAATTCTTTCAACCTGACAGTGCTTTACTGTTTCCTAGAGTACCAAAATCAATTAAAGGATGTTACATATATTAAGAGATAACAATCTCACTTTCAAAGATTTTAACCATTTTTCCCAATTTTATCTTTTTCCTATCATCTGGTTAAGTATGCCCTTTGTACCTAGTTTTCCTATACACGTCAAAAAATGGCACACAGGACAGCCTTCAGAAGTGCATCCAATGCAAACTCGAGTACGTACCAGCATTTCAACTCATGTTTACAAGCAGTGTGCTATAGACACTGAAAAGTTGCCTCTCATCTTGTACAGTGTTTACTAAATGGGAGGCCAACTAGAACCAAAAAATCTTATTTACCTGAGCATTGGGCAACATAGCAGTATTAGCTCTGATTATTATTAGTATCTAAATTAGACTTTATTTGCTTTAGGATAAAGAAGATGACCTTTCCAATCAGTACAATATCCGTCACACTATGGAAGCTTACAAAGTATACAGTGATTACTAAGATGTCATCCATCTAGACTTCTGTATATACTCATTTTATTTAATGTCAAATAGCATTGATTTAAGATTAGTCAATGTAGTCTTTGAAAAAACATTTCCCAGAATAGATATTTTTTTTGACATTTTCTTTGAGGTAGACTTCTTAGTATCACTGGATTAATAACGGAGTCCAATCTGTCATAAGAACCCACCAAAAAAACAAACACAAAAAAACAAGAACTCACTCTCTGCTTATAGAATTTTAAATCATATAGATTTCCTTCCTCCTTTAATACTTTTGCTTTCCAACAGTAAAAGAAATGATAAAAGAATCTGGCCCTTGGTCACAAATCATTTTGGGGAATTCTTCAGTATTCTCACTCTAATATTTTAACTCACAATGAACAAGGTAATGAATGACAGGGTTAATAATTAGACTCCAGAGCTTCTAAAATACTTCCCATCACTCAACAGTCTCTTTTCCTTTCTCTCCCTCCCTCTCTCCTTCTCTCCTGAAAACATCTTACCGAAAATGCAAAAAAAAAACAAAAACAAAAAAACCCAAACAAACAAACAAAAACCTGAGGATTATGATTCGAGAGAAGAGCCAAAATCCTCGAGATGCTTATGTCAGACTGTAGGGTCTGTATTTACAATTTCCTCACCTTTTTTATTCAGATTTGTTCTCAGGCAGAGAAAGATGACCAGGAAGTGGTGGGAAGGTCAAGGAAAGACCCTGTCATTGCCCCATAGAGTAGAAAGTATAGTCCTCTACTCTCAGATAAGAAGACGCTCAGAAGGAAGGAGACAGGGCACAAGGAAGAAGGGGGTGCAGAACAGCGGAGGGGCAGCAGAATGAGGGGCACCCTTTGCCTCCCTCGCTGCCCCTCGGACGGCGGTGATCAGGTGACCCCAGCCAGGCCTGCCCTGCGCAGACCATGTTCACCTTGCCAGTCACTGCCCCGTTCTGCGCCCCAACTTAAAACTGGAACAAAGAGAAACTACTTCCCAGGGTGGTTGTGAGGACTGAATGAGTTAACACCCAGAAAGCTCTTAAGGGGCCTGGCACACAATAAGCCTCACTAAATTATTTTGTAAGAAATACAACATGGCATGCAAGAGGTCCAAAGACATAAAACTTAGAAAGGGTTTAAAGATGGTTTCTCAAAGCCTGGGGGAAGGAGAGGAATTATATGAGGAAAATGGCATTTTTTATCTTCTCGAAATACAGAATTTTTTAATAGACCTAGAAAACGGGCAAGGGAGCAGTTTTTGTTTGTTTGCTTGTTTTGTTTGTTTGTTTTTTTTTGACCAAACATAAGTAAGACTCCCTAACTCCAGTCTCACAGTAAATCAGTTCCTTTGTATGGGCAGAGTGTGAGGAGAATTAAAACGTCTTGTCCATTGTCTCCCACCGTTTTTTTCCGTGACAGGTCAATACTGCTTGTCCTACAAGGACTGGCTCAATGGCCTGCATCCGCAGCATACTGTGTGATTCATTTTCTTTGCAGGAAAGTCCGTCATCATTTTCGTAAACATTTGCAGTCACTGCTCATCTCTGCTGCCGTGTTCCTGTGACACGTCCTCGCTGTTGGGTTAACCAGCAGCCTGTGTGCTCTGTCAGGACATCGACCAGCCCTGCTAATCTCTGGGATGGCTCCAGCAGGGAAATTAAAGCCCTGAACATGGGAGAGCAATGATTCAGTCTGTGGTCAGGTAGGCAGGGGCCAGACAAAACCACAATGACGAAACATGTTTTAAGAATAAACAGTGTGAACAGGGCTCGGAGCAAATCAGGGGGCAGAGCAGAGGGAGGCGAGAGCATCAAGAGTTAAGAGAACAGTATTCTTGTTGGTGGGGGGACGTGGAAAAAAAGAGGAAACTGAGAAGGAAGAATTTGCTGAGATGTATGGGCACCTCGATCTCTCTTTGAGTAGCCAAGGGACCTCAATGCAACTCTCTTCACTTCGATCTCAGTCTCTTCACTTCTCTGAATCTGTTTTTCATCTGTAGTAATAATAAGTGTATAACATTTACTGTGTGGCAGGCCTTATTCTAACTGTCTTCTATATGTCAATTCTTTCTATCATTGCAACAACCTGATGAGGTAGGCACTAAAAATTCTGTCATTATTTTAATCCATTTTACAGACAAAGAAACTGGAGGAACAAAGATTAAGTAATTTGCCCAAGGTCACCCACCTAAAAAGCAGAGGACCCAGAATTCCCACCTGGGTAGCCTAGCTCCAGGGCCCATGTGCTCAAGTACTACGCTACACTGCTTCTCTGAAGAGGTAGAGATCTGAACTACAAATATGTGTCCGTCTTTTCTTTGAGACGGACAAAAAGACTGACTTTTTTGTTTCTTTCACTTCCAACCCTTCATAAACCAATACTATTGTAATAGGAAAGTATTAGAAAAATGAGCACAGGATTGGATGCTCTTGCAATGTCAAATGACTATAAAAGTTCCTAAATGCCTTTCATTTCTGACTTTCATCACAGACCAGTAACAAATGGTTCCCAGACCAGCCCCAGTCCATCCACCACGCTGTGGGCAGCACTAAACTGATGATCTCTAAATTCCAGCTTTGTGGCTCTAAAGAACAAATTTTGAAAAACGGTCCATCCCTCTTATCTAGAAAAACTCAATCCCCATAGGGGTTAAAATCAAACCTAAATAAGGCACCTAAAATAGTGCCCACTTCAGGATGGAATCTTCTCTTCATTTACAAGCATTTGCCGAGCAGCCGCTTCATTTCCGTGTTGTATCAGGTGTCAGAGACAGAAAGATAAAGATGTAGCCCCTTTAACGAACTCAGACTCTAGAAGGGAAGATTAAAAACTACATCGGGTGCTACAAGATTGCCACAAGTGCTGATGACATTTAAAGCTGTAAGAGCAAAAGAAGAGACATTCTTTCCTCTCTCCCTTCAGCCCCTTTCAAGAAATAAAAGAAATGAAACCTTTCTACCAGCTGAGTACAGGGTGGGGAGGTGTCAGGGTGGCATAAAAATGGAATCTCCAATCAAGTCAGAGCATCAGTTGGGCTTTGGCCTCACCCATGCTACAGCAACCTTGGCCTTCTCCCTCCTTAATATGTCTATTAACGAGGTCTGGGTGCCCAGATGATGTCTTATGTGTTCTCCATAACTACTCCTCTTGATGCCCATGGGACATCGTGGCCATTTTCCTTCTACTTTGATCTGGTTCATTGTGGTAATGTCTTCTGTTATGCATATGGCTAAGTGATAGCTCAGTCACTGACGTCCTCTAAAGTCTCCTGTGCCCAATAAGGAAGGTCCCGCTATCCGGTCAAGTGTTCCATTTCCCATCACCATAGAAGAACTCCATCAATGTCTCAATATCACAACTCTTCTAAGGTTTGTTTATTCTTCCACTGTGCTTGTCTCAGTTCACAGAGTTGGGGTTAGGGGGACACCAATGGACTCTGTGTAGAATGGCACCTCTCCTACACTAGCCCAGGACTCTCTGGGATGTACACTTCACCTCTCGCTCTGAGATGAAACCATCCCCTTTCCTTTAGTTCTTTCAAGTAAAACAGATCCACCAGTCCTTCAGGCATGCCTGACACAATTTTAAGCTAGAACACCTGTCTCCTACGGTTCAACAATATGTCCCCTCTCCTTTTCTTTATTTTTAATTATCACCGCTTGTCTGTGCCACAGTGATTGCAAGCTTCAATAAGCCTACACAACACTACACCCAGTCGTCTATTTAGTGCAGGCAGCAGTGGAGCGTGTTATACGGGAATCTGGGTGGTGATAGGGGTTTTACCTGAATCTCTGGGTTATATGGAGGTACGCAGAGAATCACAAGTCACAAGCCTGTGACTTTGCTATACACAGCAAACAAGGGAACTTTTTGGAAACTCATAATGTGCTAGATTTTTCAATGCTAATTCACATAAGTTTTGACATTTGCGTCTCCATTATTCTTCTTCCAAACATAGACCATTGCACTGGATGTTGATTCTGGAAGTTTTGCAGGATACCTCTTTACATCTTAGAGTCGTATTTCTGCTCTCGTTGCTCTAACTTATATAAAACTTGACTTTCAGATAAGGTATGTCTTTTGTATCTTTTGCCCTTCCAATTATTTATAACCTCCTAATAGTCACAATTATTATGATTGTTGTTCTAATAAATAGCAAGCCAACTCAACATCTCTGGTGACTTCTGCTCTAAAGGGAAATCCTGGTTTTCAAATGCAGCCACAACTTAATTACATTTTTTAGCTTTTTTCTGAATTTGACTTATCTTCCCCAGACCACCTGGAAGAAGTACATAGCACTCTTCTCTTCTCTCTAGCACACCTGGGTAGCCTCTCCTTCCCTGATTCTCTCCAGCACAAAAGTTAAACCACCACGGCTATTCTTTCAAAGTCTTAGCAACATGCCTATCAAATCAAGAGCAGAGAGAAGCTCTGGGGAGTTCATTTTGAGAAGTAATTCTTCACTAAGCCCTTCTCAAATAAACAGTGATGATTTATAATTATTATTTCTTGTTTAGAATTATAGTTACCCCTGTCTCCCTTACTTCAGTCTCATGTTCCTTTGTAGTTAATACTTTGAAAAAAAGCCTGCAGAGTCATTACACTTCAGCCCCTATGTTTGTGTCACATATCATACATGTAACTGTGAGGAAGCTGTAACTTCACAGGTGACCCACATTGATGTCCCGACAGCACAGGCCACCTGGAAGGGCTCAGTAATAACAGTAGAATATTTGGCTCCCATCATTGCCCCCTTATTCTAGGTATCCTTTTTTTTGTTTTTTTTAGGAAAATGCCTGAGTTGTTTTATAGGTTGGTCATACTCACAAGCATAAATTTCACAGTATCTAGATTGTAAACCCTCTGGGAACAGCGGTATATCTTTTTTCTTTCTTTCTTTCAAACAGTGATGGGTATAAAATGAGTTCTCAACAAGTACCAGTCAGTTGATTTTGCAGGTAAACCATGAACAATTCTCTTGGAAAATGTTGAGAAAACATGTCTGATAAAGAACCGAATTTGTTGCATTCACCCATCAAATGTTTTGTATCCCCTTTACCAGTCCAGGAAAGGTTTGATCAGAAATGTTGCCTCTCACATGAGTATGGGGTGAAATGAAAGTGGCTGAATCTGAGTCTATGAGCTGCCTCCCAGTTCTACTGCTCTGCTTCCCGCTAGGGAATCTGCTTCTACTTTTCTTGCCTTTGTCCCTCTTGATTGGAGACTGGACTACCTGACCCTTTGACCAGCTGATACTTTCAAGGCTCTTGACACACTTTATTAACTAGCTTCCACAAAGGAAGTGTACCAACACTCCCACCAACAGTGCAAGAGTGCCAATCTTCCAGCATTCTCACCAAAACTGAGTATAAGGAAATGGATGGCAGGTGGTGGAAGTTTCTCACTGTTGGAATGAGAGGTTACACATAAGCAAAGTGAGAAGTTAGATTGAACCATGCAGCATTGGATGAGAATCAGAGACATAAGTATGAACTCATATTTAGCTACATACAGACACGGATGGATATAGACAGAGAAATAATTATAGATATATTCGTATGCATGAATTAACATATACACATATATTCCCTAGCTCTGTCCCCTGGGAGGCCCAGAAGTAACAACACTCCAGTAGCATTGAGCACACCTAGGGCCATCCCAGAGATTAGCAGGGCTGGTCGATGTCCTGACAGAGCACACAGACTGCTGCTTCACCAAACAGCGAGGACGTGTCACAGGAACACGGCAGCAGAGATGAGCAGTGACTGCAAATGTTTATGAAAACGATGACTGACATTTTGTTGTTTTAATTTGAATTTCTTTGATTACTAATGAGGCTGGACTTTTTTTTAAAGTTTCTCTTTTCCTTTATATTCATGTCCTTCATCTGGTTCTGTAGGTTCTTGATTCTGCTTGATTCTGGATTCTCTAGGGTGCTCAAACTTCCCGGTTTCTCAGGGACAGTCACTTTATGTCTGCTATCCCAGTTACTGATTGATATGATCCCCTTCCACTTAGAAAGATAAATTCTGTGGTCCCCCTCCTATGTCCTGCTGCTGCCCTCATGTGTTTTGTGTGTTCTCCCACATACCTGTACTACCATTCTAGCTGCTAATGCTTACTCTGTCCCTTTCCAAGGACAGAGCCCAAAACATGCCTTGACAATTAAACAGGGTAAATTTTTTGGTAGCTAATAGTCTTCTGCCAAAAAAACCTCAAAATATTTTGCTAAATGATTACACTTTGTAGAAAATATGGTCTTCAATATAAATTACAACCCAGTCTAATACTGTAATACTCAATTTTCCACAGCTGGAAAGAACACGTTGTTCTAAACGTGGCAGTCCCTTCCCTAAACCCTTGTGTTCGGAAGCACATTTTCCTCAGCTCCTGTCCCCTGTGCCGGACTGCATTCAGTGTCACCCCCCAAAGGAGGCATGATGGTACACAGCTGTACCGTCTTACAGCCACCTTAGGAAGAGAGGCTCTTTCTCTCCCTTCCTTCCTCCCCTCCTCCCTCCCCTTTTTCTTCCTTCCTTTTCTTATGTTACTTTCTTTTTACTTTCCACTCTTCTTTCCTTTCTCCCTTGGCCTCCTTCTGCTTTGATATGGAGATTGTTTATGGTTCAATTTATTTCCCTCCTTTATTTATTATGCAAATAACCTCATTGAAGAAAATTAGGAAATACAGATAGGCCAAAAGAAAAAAAAATTCCACACCCAAAGATAACAATTATTGACATTTTTATGCATCTCTCCCCATATCTGTCAGGGGCAGTGTACCAATGTGCAGACCACTGTTAGACTCAAGAGCTGCCTGGCTCTCACACATACTGGCTGTGTGACCTTGAACAAGTTGCTTAACCTTTCTAAGTCTCAGTTTTCACATGTGTAAAATGGGATAAATGATATATATATACTGTTAAAATATACCATATTATTATTTATGTTAGGATTAAACAAGATAACATATGTAAATCACTTAGGACAGTGCCAAGAACAGAAGAGATGCTCAGTGGTAGGCGTTGGTATTACTGTTTTGTCAAACATGAGATCACATCAACATTCCAAAATTGGTACCTGGTGTTTTGCTCAACAAAATACAAAACTCTTTATGATTAAATATAGATCTGCATTGTCATTTTTGATATTTATTTCTTTGTGTTGCATTTTTATTTTGAAATATAATGATGGAAAGTATATGCTAAAAATAATTAATGAACATCATATATTACCACTACTTTAGAAGCTCCCTGAGGATTATAATTTCTTTCTGAATTATCACCATTCTCACACATGGAAACAGGGCCACTACAAAGTAAACAGTCTGAGCCAATGACGTCTTTGGTAGCACCTTGCTCTTATGAGCTCCAGGTCCTCAAACCTAGATGCACCATAAGGGCCTGGGACTAAGCAAGGGGCTTAATGGGCTCCAAAGGAGAACCCAACCTAAGTGTAGTACAGCTCAACAAAGTATGAATTTTACATAGTGTTTTTGTAAGTTTATTTGAGTAATTGCCTCTTTGGGGGGTTATTGTTGTATTGGGGGGACTGTTGTTTGTTTGTCATTATTGTTCAGCTCATACTGGCTTTCATAGTTGAGAAATAAGAAACCAGAGAACATGATTTCTGTTTACTCTCAGAAAACAGAACCTTAGAAACAACTTCAGGGGTAGAATCAACACAACACAAAGAACAAGTATTGAGCTCTTCAGTATTTGACTAGATTTCCCCTGGAGAAAAGTCTGGGAGGGCTGATTCTGGGGGGACACACATAGACATATGTACTCTTTTAGGGCTCCGACATAATAGCAGCAATAGCCCTTTGCACTATGACATGTGATATATTTCATAAGCAGTCTATATGTTTCTGGATACATTTTCATATCGCATTTGGTAAAAAACAAATAAACAAACATAATGTGTATGAATCAATTAAAGGAGCCTTGATGATATATAAATCTTCCTGTCAGTTAACTGACCCATTCCATCTATTAGAAGAAGTCCCTGACAGGGACAGGTAGCACAGTCCCTGGCACTTCAGGCAATGATAAATACCTGTTGAACTGATTTGGAGGTAAACTGCTATAAAATGTAGTATGGCAATCTGAATTTGTTTCATTGGTTAGGTGGAGAAAGTGTCTTCAAAGCATCCTTCAGCTTAAAGCAATTTATTAAGGGCTTCCTAAGCACCAGGCTTTGTAATAAATGTTTTACATGCTGACCTCACTTTTCCCCTTGGACACCTGTGGGAGCTATTAGGATGACTTGGCTCTTACAGACAAGGAGGGGTTAATCACCTACCCAGGGACCACAGAGCTAACAGGTGGCAGAGTGAGACTGACACAAAGCCCCACTCTTGACCACTTCTCTCCACTGTGATACTTGTCTTGCAGCCATCTACGGGCAGTGACACCAGGACCAAGTCCAGGTACAGAATCAAACCCTCCTGAAGCTCATTAATTATTAAGCTAAGACTGATGAAAAGAAGTAATATAACACAAATGAAAGTCATGATATATGGGGACATTTTGCTCTATAAAGTGAGGAATACTTGAACTTTTTCCAATTTTTGTACAATTTCACAGTTCTTTCAGAATACTTTCTCTCAGGTGTTTGAGATAAGGACTGAGAGAGAAAACATAGTAGGTTCCTATGTTTAGCCCTTCACTGTGACAGTGTCTGAGGACAGGACTCAAAGTCAAAATAATAATATAAAAACAAAGCATTTTCACCATGTTAGAGACAACTTTACATGCAATTTCATTATATCTTCACAATTCCTAGAAGTATTTCTGTCCTTCCTCTATAGATCAAGAAATTGAGAAACTTGCAGGAGAAAGAGAGTTATTCAGGCCACCCAGCTGGGTTCATAGCATGGCTGCATCACTTCCTCTCTCTATAACCTTGAGCAAAGCTGACATTCTGCCCGTTATATTAGACTGCCTCCTGTGGTGCCACTATATACTACACACAGGCCAACCTCAGGCAAAACTGTGATGTAGACAGGATGCCCTCAGTACCTCCCGTTACTCCATACCCTGCTCTTTTCCCTCCTTTCAAAGCACTCATTTCTTTCAGGTCCCCAAGAGTCTCATCCTGTCCAGGTTCTCCTTAGCACAGAGGAAAATGCTACTGTCCTCCCCAGGATAATTCACATCATAAAATGGACCTAATACAAGCCAGACATGATGCTGGGTACAGGTAGACGAGTATAAATAGGAAGCTGGCCATCACAAACAGTACAGGGAAAGTAGGAGGGATGCCATTATCCTGGAACAAGGAAATCTCTACATAAAAGCTTTATAGAGATATAATTTGCACGTCATATAATTCACCCATTTAAAATGGATAGTCCAGTAGTTTTTAACATATTCACAGAGTTGTGCAACAACAACACAATCAATTTTAGAACATTTTAAACACCCCCAAAAGAAATCCTGCACACATTAGCCTCTATTTCCACGCACCTCCTACAACAGGCCTAAGTAACTGCTAATCTCCCTTCTGTATTTATAGATTTGCCTATTCTGGAGATTTTACATAAATGGAATAATATAACATGTGGTCTTTTGTAGCACAGTGTTTTCAAGATTCATCCATGTTGTAGCACATATCAGTACTTCATTCCTTCTTACCGCTAAATAACATTCCATTGTATAGATAAAACACGTTTTGTTTTTCCAGTCATCAGTTGACTGGGAACTAGGTTTCCAGCTGGGTTGTTTCCACATTTTGACTATTATGAATAATACTGTTATGAACATTCATGTAAAAGTTTTTGTGAGGACATATGTTTTAAATTCTATTGCGAATATGCCTAGTAGTGGAGTTGATTTAATCTTTTGAGGAAGTGACATGCTCTTTCGAAAGAAGCTGTACCGTTTTTCATCCCCACCAGCAGTGTATGAGGGCTCCAACTTCCCCATATTCTCATCAGCACTTGTTATCATCTGTCGTTTTTTTCCTAGCCATCCTAGGGAATGTGAAGTGCAATGTATCTCGTGGTTTTGATTTGCATTTCCCAATGACTAATGAAGTTCAGTTTTAGACATCTTGAATTTGAGATGCCTGTGAAACATCTAGAAATCTTCTAGAAGTGCACCTTTAAGTTTAGTAGAAATTCTGAACTGGGGGTAGATGCTGTATTTACACTTGGAAGTCATCATTGTAAAAGAATTTCTATTTGTGAGATTTAGGCACTATAACATTAAGTGGAAATTATTTGGGACATGGGATTCTCCCAACAATTACAAATTGCACCACATGGGTAACTGCTAACGCTATTCACACCCAAGACTAGCCTTGGCTAAGCAAATTATAATCAGGCTTTTCCTGTTTTGTGTTATATCTAGAGACTCGCTGATGGCAGGGAGGCTTTATAGCTAGGAATTAAACTCCCTGCCTGTGGGTTTACATCCTGACTTACACACTACGTGCTGCCCGACTTGGAGACATTTTACTTAACTTCTCTAAGTCTGTTTCCTTTGCTGTACATGAGGAATAAACATGTATATCCACATCCTAAGGTTACTGTGAGGAATATTAAAGAAATAGAACAGGCCTTGGCACATAGTAGGAGGTACTCGATAAATGAAGGCTGAATGACCGACTGAATGAATAAATTCATTAATTAATAGAAATCAGTAAATGAACACATGACTAAAAAGTACCTAGCACAGTGTCCTGCACTCAGTAAGTGTTCAGCAGTTACTATTCATACTCAATACGCGCAAGCAGTAAAGATTAATGTGCAACAAGGGCAAACATTCCATTGCTACCACCATCCTTTGACCAGAACAGAATGTAAATGGTAGGTGTCTTCATATCTTCTGCCCCGTTGGCAGGTGGCTCCCTGCGGGCCTGTCAGACAGGAAGAATTCATGTCCCCAGTCACTCAGCTCTTCCAGCCGAGGAAACGTGATTTGTGAGCCGCCACGGTCATCCTCCTCTTCCATCAGGCCATTTATGGCCCTTACAATTCCACTCCTGATGAGAATGCATAAAACATTATTGGCCCTGTGTGCTTACTGTATAATATACGGAACCTACAATAGACATTATTACATAATGTTAAATGAGGGGCTGAAGAGGCGCACTAAAATGACTGCATGTCGAAAGGATTCGTTAACCCCGCTGATGCCATAGCAGGTGACTGCCACATTTCCTATTTCTCCTTGCACAAAAATCATTGTTAAATGGTTCAGAGGGGTCATGCAGAAAGGAAGATCTAGGTTAAGAGCACTGGCCCCAGGGTCAGAAGCCTGGGTTCAGATATTGGCTCTGGTGTTCACATTACCTTGAGCAAGTCACTGCACTTCTCTGGACATCAATTTCATCTATAAAATGAGAGTTTGGACAGTAAAGTGTCTAGGTTCCTTCCCAGCTTTGGCATTCTTTGAATCCATAAAAATATTCAGTGCAGAACTTATTTCTACTACTCTTTTCTCCCCCTCAGTGAATTTTCTATTCGTTTTATCTGCACTGTGTTTTCAGGATGGGTCGGATGAAACATTAAACACAAAGAACCTCAAGGTAGAATTGCCTAACTTGATTTTATTTGGCACAGATACCCCAACCAAGAGCAGAGAACTTGGGCAGTAGAGTGAAGTGCTGTGGATGACCAAGAACAAATATTTTGAAGCTAGAACATGGGATCAATGGTATCTCAACAGGTGCACTTCAGCTCAGCTGACGGGTCACTACCGCTTCTACATTCAAACCCACTTACATCCCTGTTTCCATCCACTCCTTGTGCACTGGTCTCCGCACTAGCTCTCTATCCTTTATTGCATTTCTGCCCATATTTCTTGCTTTCTTTCCCCTCATCTCTAACAATGATTGCTCCCAAAGGACATAGCAGCTTTCTTCCATGGCATCACATGTGCTCAAGTGTGTGGATAGTGACAGGAAAAAAAGAGGCATTGATTCAGAGAAGATAGGGGAGGTGGAGAGTGATTCTGGAGAGGACCCTGACTCTCTCCCAAGCACATGTGCTCCTGCCACATGTGCCCCAACATATGACAGACAGGAAGACAGACAAGAGATCACCTTCCTTCCCAACAGGAAGACAGACAGAGGTCACCTTTAATGGACAAGTCTCTTGGGCAAACCAACCAAAAACACATAGGGTACTTCAGTTTTTTTCAATATGTTAATTCAAATCAATTTTTCTGATAATTGATTGTAGACACTGAGTACTGGTATATGTTCATTTTTAACAAAGAAAATGATTTTTGACTGTGATCCTTCCTAAATAATAAAGTGGCAGTGTTCAAGACCTATCAAAGAAAAAAGCAATGTTAACAGTCAACAACAGAAAGCAACGTCTAGATTCTGAAACTCTCAGAGAAGAGTGCAATGTGCCACGTCATAGGGTGTTTAGAGCACTTTTCTATACAGTCTGTTATATACAAGACAGAAGCCTGCATTTCTATAACAGCATGAATGTATTCTTGTTTCACTGTTTCAATTCATTTTACAGTTCAAACTAAAAGGCATTTGGATAATTACAGGGCATATTACCCTACACTGATATATATGACTTTCTGCTGGCTTCACGATTTCTTAGAGCAGAAGAAAGATATTTTCCTATTTTTACAATACTGTAAACCCAAGGAAACCTAAAAGGGGAGTAGTTTAAATTATAAAACGAAGAGAAGGAAAAATATCACATAACCCCCAACTGTATTGAACATAAAGAGAAACTACTAGGTGAGTTTACCAAGAAAAATGAAAATATTTTTGGCATATCCTATTCCAAATAATTTGTTTCCAAAAAAAAAAATAATTCTACATTCACATATTAACTGCCACCTGTCTTTAGTAGGCTATTTTAGCTTTTTCTGGGGCAAACTCTTTATGGCATTCATAACTTTCATCAAGTGTTTCAGAAAACAGTTTCCCCATTTTTGCGTTCTGAATAATTCTCCGTGTGGTCAATTATTGTTCCTAACTCTTCATTTCTTTCCTATAATAAGATTACACATCCTTTCCTTTGCCATGTGACTTCACAGAGCCCAGCACTATCAGTTAACTAAACTGCCATATTGACTTCTAGCTTAGCTATGTGATTTACTCTACCCAATAGAATGTTAGTGGGCATGATACAAAGACTTTAAATTTGCTTGCATAATTTGGCTTGACTCTTGTGTTTCTGCCATCTATCATGAGAAAATCATGTCTTGAGTAGCCCCTGATCCCAGAATGAGAGATACATCAAAGAGTCCTAAACCCTACCATCAGCCTGAAGCAGATATGAGGGAAAGAAAAAAGAAAAAGAAGTATTGTAAATCACTAAGGTTTGGGAGTTGTTTGTTACATGGCTTTATTGTAGCCAAAGCTGACTGATAACTTCCTCTGTATCAGTTCCCTATTGCCACAGTCATGCTGTGTAACAAAGGAACAAAAAATGTATGACTCATAACAACATTCATTGTTACCAATAACACTAAAATCAGCTCGACAGTTCTGGCCTCAGCTGAGTTCAATAAAATTTACTCACGCCTCTGTAGTCAGCATCAAGCCAGCTAGGAACATTTTCTGATCTTGGCTAGACTTTTCAACACATCTGGGAACTTGGCTGAGACAGGTGGGCTTACTCAGCTCTGTCTTACAAGGTCTTCCATCCTCCAGCAGACCAGGCTTGTTCTGAGTACACAAGGTATACTGAGACCTAGGCTTTGAACTTCTGCTTGAGGCCACTGTCACTTCTGCTGCATTGTACTGACCAAAGCAGATCACAAAGCCACCCAGATTCAAAGCAGAGGAAGCCGGCTCCACCTCAAAGGAAAGAGCTGCAGTCACATCACAGAGGATATAGATACTGCAAAGGTAGAACTTAAGAAAGAACCAAATTAAAGGCTGGAGCTCACCCAGGAACTGTCTGTTCTTTTTATTAGGTGAACTAAATAGCAATAAATATAAACTTTGCACACACATGTATTCAATATATTGCACTGAGGATGGTGAGACAAAGAAACACTAAACGATTTTTGTGCCCATAAAATACAGTCAAGCTGATAGCAATGGGACCTAGTACCTTTGGCAAAGCCACCTTCTTTTAAGCATTTAATAGTACCCAACTTTGATTCCTCATTTATTTTGTGTGCCTCCAACACTCCCATATTCTGTTTATTCTGCAGAATATTTTGCATTTAATGGGAATGCTTTATTTTTCATTTATACACTTATATTTCCAAAAGTGTATGATCTAGATTGATTATAATGTGATATTTAAGTCTTTTATGTACACAAGTCCACATTCTGTATTAAGCCATTTCCAGTTAGGGTTCCTGTTTGTGTGGAGTTTACAAACTGCACTGTTTTTGTATTCTCCCATCCACAATGCCTTGTTTAAAATTCTAAACTCAGTTGGCTTCAGATTGAGAAAAACATGACCCCTGCACTCAGTTTTTCTCCCATTCCTCTCATTTCAGAAGGCATAAAATCTTATACTGTATCAAGTAAATAAATAAAAATAAAGAAAATGCAAACAAAACTCAGGAACCACGAAGCAAAGTGCTGGTTATGGGGACTGGTCAGGCAGAGAATCTATCTTAGAGCATCACAGTGGTCTTCTAGTATGTCTGGCTAAAGGAGGGTTACTCAAAATCAAGTAGTATGCAACACAAGTACTCACTTATAGCCTTCAATTTTAAGTAATATACTTAATAAAGCACAGGAAAATATATTCAAGGCTTTAAACTGATGAAAAAATAGCATCAAAAATCAGACTAAAACTAGAGACTATTGTGTGCTTTCAGAGAAGTCAGATCAAACACGATTTTGTAAAATTTGTAAGGATTAGAGGGAGTAGTGAAACGAGAATCTTTGTAACAAGAAGATCGTTGAACCATTAGAAAACTAAAAGTCACTTTGTAAAGCAGTACTTTGATATAACCTCCTCTCTTGGGAAGGTTAGTAGTAATTCATCTCTGAGCAGTTAGCGATGGTACACAGGGCTGGCCCTGTGAGACACGCTCTTACCCCTCGCCGATTTGCCCTCAGGTCTAATGGATCTAATGGCTCCCCGGGTGCCTGGAAAAACGGTGCTTGACAGATAGGAACTGTGACTTTGCTGTGCATGAAAGAACATATGCATATCACCTTTCTTCTTCCAATCTCATCGCTGAGCAGACTCAATGCAATCAATTCTGAGTAACTTTACAATGGAGAGGGTATGAGAGAAGACTCCCTGAGTTGATGGAAGCAAAAAGGAAGGAAGAGAAGGAGTATTCTTAGTCACACTCCAACCCAGTTCTTCTCCCTCCCAGGACTGAGCCACAATCATGCTTGTTCAGTGACCCCTCCGTGATTGTTAGGGGCTATGAAATCAAATGCCTCTAGGGGGCAGTAGGCAACATATACAAGGGTGAGGCAAAAATTATCTGCACTCTGGCTGTAGAATTTATTTCAATTAACTTTTAGAAAAGACAGATACATCATTTTTTCTACATAATCTCCTTGCTTTTCAATACACTTTGTCCATCTGTCAACAAGCTTTCATATCCCCTCTTGAAAAAATGTCTTGGGCTGTGCTGTGAGCCACGAATGCACCGCTATCTTCACTTCTTCATCAGAAGTGAATCTTCGTCCTCGTAGGGCTGCTTTCAGGGGACCAAACAGGTTAAAGTCCGATGGAGCAAGATCAGAACTATAGGGAGGATGCTTTAACCCCTCAAAACGAAGTAATCCATGACAGACTTAGGTTTCAAAAAGTTTATGCAAGATGGGTACCGAAATAACTCATGGAAGAACATAAACAGAAGCATTTTGATATCTGCAAGCAAAATTTGGACTGATACTCTAAGGAAGGTGAAAGTTTCTTAAAGAGAATCATTACTGGTGACAAGACATGGATTCATCACTACGAGCCTGAGAGTAAATGGCAGAGTATGGAATGGAAACATCCTCAATTGCCAACCAAGAAAGTTCAAAAGTCAACCATCAGCTGGAAAATTGATGCTTAGTTTTCTAGGATTCTCAAGGGCCAGTACTGGAACATTAACAGGAAAGGGGTTCAACAATCAACAATGCTTGTTACAGTGAGATGCTTACTGAAGAGTTGAAGCCTACACTTCAGATTAAATGCAGAGGACCGCTATCCAAGGGCATTGTGATCTTGCATGACAATGCACGTCCTCACACTTCTGCCCACAATATTGACACTCTGCAAAAACTTCGTTTTGAGGTGTTAAAGCATGCTTCCTATAGTCCTGATCTTGCTCCATCGGACTTGGTCCCATGAAAGCAGCCCTACAAGGACGGCGGTGCATCCATGGCTCGCAGTTTCGCCTAAAACATATTTTAATTAGGGAATACGAAAACTTGTTGACAGATGGACAAAGTGTATTGAAAAGCAAGGAGATTATGTCGAAAAAATGATGTATCTGTCTTTTCTAAAAGTTAATTGAAATAAATTCTACAGCCAGAGTGCGGATAATTTTTGACTCACCCTCATATAAATGAAGCGGGTCAAATGGGCCCCTTGGGCTCCTTGAAGGTCCATGCCCTATATAAAAGATATAGTCACTTCTCAGTTCCATCCAACTGTTGTCATGTAGGAATATGGAACCCCAAGACATCCGATGACGAAGTGACACAAAATAAAGGCGTGATTAAGAGGTTTTGGAAACAGGAAATTTTACATGAAATCTTTCCATTTTAAAATGTTGAAAACAGTAGCAGGCAAAAGAAAACATAGTTTCAGGCTGGATGCAGCAACTTGGATCCCCAATTTGCAATATACACTTTAGAACTGTGCTTCTCAAAGTGTGGCCCACAGATTGGCACCTGTCCACAAACTATTTGTTTCAATCTGCAGCAAGATAGGAAGCCAACACTAAACACTGTTTAGTGCAGCTGACATCTTCTCCACAGTGAGATATGCCTTGTAGAAGACACAGGGCACTGATTCACATTCTGGCACAAGCTCCTTATCTCACTGTGGGTGACATCTGGGGGAGCACTACTCTGGAAAGGAAATTTCAGGGACCCTTCTCAAGGTGCTGTGTCTGAGAATTGAAAACCAGTACCTTAGCTCCTCAAAGCCCAGTACCCTGTGAGGGATGGGAAGGAGAAAAGAGAGAGAACTCCAGTAGGGTCTGGAAAGTTATTTACCAAAGGTCCCAGACTAAGCCAGGGCAGTAGGACCTGACTGACTCCAGTGGGTCCAAGTGCACAACATGGGCAGGCAGGGGGCCAGCCATCCAGAACAATTACTCTTTTCCTTCTCCCGACATACCCAACACCTGCACTCTCCAGGCACCTAAAAGTTTGGGGCTCATAGTTGGTTGAGATACATTGCATGTCATGGATGTTCTTTCTAGTAGAACTTGTTCATTTGTTTATTGTCTATCTCCTCATCACTGCCACCCTGTCCCCAACCCCACAACAGATTACAAGCCCCAGAAGGATACAGTGTCTAGACCAGTGCCTAGTTCATAGTTGATACTCAGCAAATATCAGATGAATGATGTTATAGCAAAGGTATATGACAGGTGCACACATCATGCTAATTAGATTGATAAAACAATTGTTTTAAAAATTGTTCCCAGAAGCTGATATGTACCTTTCTCAGGAACTGTTGAGTATATCATTTTTGTATTTCCAGGTCAAAAGAGACATTCAATGGTCACTGAATATGGTATGGGAAATGCTTGAAAGCCAAGGTCCTTGTAAAAAAGACTGAAGTTGGTAAATATGGGAAGAATTCAGAATGAGGGTTTCCAGACATTGAGCTAGTCAATTAGTGAAGGATAGTCTTTTAAGAATAGATTAACCTGTCTGAGGAAGTTCAAGAGATTCAGCCCAAAGGTGCAGAACCAGTGAATGACCTCAATTTCTGTGCAAGCCTAGTATGTGTGTGGCTCATGTTAGAGCGGAGAACAGAGCTATGACCATCAGTTTGTGGAATGATTAAGAGATTTAAATCTCCCTCTTCTTTACTAAAATTCCTAAAACTAACCCCGCTTATCAATCATACTACTTTTCTTTCAGTCTCTTCCTCTCCCTTGTTCTCTCACGATTTCAGATCATTATGTTGGAGTTTTGTGGCCTTTTCTAATATTTAGAAACTCATTATTTTTCCAATCTCCTAGCCTATTTCCTCCTATTCTCAGTACTAGTAGAAGAAAGGGGTCATTCTAAATGCATTTTGTAAGGCTTTATTCTCCTCTCATCATTCAAAAGTTCCTTCTTTTGAAACATATCCATTATTAATATTATCCTTCTCAACGCTTCATCACCATCTTCTACTAGAACCTTTGTCCAATTGCCTCAAATACTTTGATGCTTGGCTCAGAATTTTCTAGTCTGCCCTACTCTTGCCAGTAGCCATAATAATTTCAGGGCTACGGCAGTCATTATTCTATTTATAATTATCATGTCTTCTATTTACTGAGTGCCTACTATGTGCTAGTCACTATGTTGTTTCTAATCTGTCTTACAGACACTGGTTCTAATCTATAACAACCCTAACAAGGTAGGTTTCATCCTCCATTTACACAAGAAGGATGAATGATTCAGAGAAGTTACATAACTTGCCCAAATTCACACACTTAGCAACAGAACCAGAAGGTAAACACAAATATAACTGATGCCAAAGCCCAAGCTCCTTCCAAGCTTCCCTAACAATAACAAGGATGGCTACCATTTTCTGAATAACTACTACATAACAGCCATTAGCTTTATACCAATTATTTCCAAATTGCACAGCAACCCCCAAGGTTTAAATCATTCCCACTTTAAAGATAGGAAAAGTGAGGCTCAGAAATGTTAAGTAACCTATTCCAAATCATACTAGCGGTC
The DNA here is from genome assembly GCF_030028045.1 of Hippopotamus amphibius kiboko. Taxonomy (NCBI): domain Eukaryota; kingdom Metazoa; phylum Chordata; class Mammalia; order Artiodactyla; family Hippopotamidae; genus Hippopotamus; species Hippopotamus amphibius. The sequence goes on from NC_080196.1 coordinate 100,924,906, forward strand.
AAAGATTTGAATTTAGATCACTCAAAGTGAAACATCTCTATTGATTGCCTTGCTAAAACCCTATTCCAGTTTTCTGTCACTCCATATAAAACAACCAGATTTAATGGCTTAAAACAGTAATAACCAAATATTTTCCTCTCAAATCTGCAATTAAGGCAGGGCTCTCAGCAGGGAGGGCTCCTCTCTGCTCCATGTGGCATCAGCTAGGGTAGTTCAACCAAAGGGCTGAGAATACGTTTTCCCATGGTTCACTTCCAGGACTGCAAGTTGGTGCTGGATTTGGCTGGGAGCTCAGCCTAGGCTGAGTTGCCTCTACATGTGGATCTCTCCATATGGCCTATGCTTCCTCAAATCACAGTAGCTGGGTTCCAAAGGCAAGCATCCCATAAGAGAGCCAGACAAAAGCTGTATCGCCTTTGATGACCTAGAGTCTCAGAAGCCACACAGCATCATTTCATCACATTTTATTTGTTAGAAGTCAATCACAAAGCCTGGCTCCTATTTAAGGGGAAGTGTATTAGACCACATCTCTTAAGCGAAGAATATGAAATAATCTGCAGAAATGTAAAAAACTACTGCACACACTTCTCCCAAACTTCTCACCAATTTCACCTCCGTGCTGCTAACCTACCCATGAAAATAAAAACACTTCGACTTAGTATCACTGAAGAAAACATCAAACACAAGATTTTGCCTCTGGTGCTCACCTTCATTAAATGTTTCCTGCTCTCACCTCTCTCGCTACCTTGCTCCTGAAATTGAGCTTCTCCATCAAAAACTCTAATCCCTTTCTCCATATTCTTCAAATCTTTCATCTCTCAGTTTGGGTTCCATAGTCATGAATTTCACTGCTGCCTTTTCTAGCACCTTCACACTCTCTTCATTATCTATTCCTTTTTTTTTTTTTTTTTTTATTTATTTATTTTGGGGGGGTACACCAAGTTCAATCATCTGTTTCTATACACATATCCCCATATTCCCTCCCTCTATTCCCTTTTTATCCCCTGTAGTCTGTCTTTCCCACAATTCCTCTCAAATTACTTACTCAGAAATTACCAGTTACCTCCTAATCGTTACCTATTCTCATTTCTCACTCTCATTTCTGTATGATTAGATACCGTGGCCTATTCTGACTTATTTTAAATTTCTCCCTTTTTAATGCCCTGGGATATGCTTGTTCTTGCCTCAATTCACTTCACCTTAACACAGTAGCCTGAAACAAATTGACAGGAAGTCTGGTCCAAAAAGCAGAACAGACTGTAAGCATATGAAGAACGACAGCACAGCAAAGCAAGTTGCCATATATGTGGATGAAATAATTGTGTTCTCACAAGGAGCAAGGGATGGAGATGAGAAATCTTGCAATGGCCAACATTTCTATGTCTGCACACAAGTATCTACCCCGACCACTGGGATCATGATTCCCAGGAAAGCATTTTATCTTAGGAAGAATGCACAGTAGATCTAAACTCTTCTTGGGCCATAGAACTTTTGAAGTATCTAATGAAATTTCTAGACCCTCCCTTTGGAATAAATATGTTTACAGACAGAGAGACACAAATGTTTGAATATGGGGGCTAAGTTGCAGCATTTTAGACTTACTGAATTTGAGGTGCCTATGGAACTTCAAAGTAGAGTTTGCCAGAAGACAGTTGAACACAGAGTTATGATGTTCAGAAGAGAAATTTAAAATGAACTAGAGATTGTGGAGGCAACAGATATAGGATAGCGAACTCCACTGCATGGAGTTTATCACCCCTAAAATATAAGTATGGTAAATTGCCGTGTATGTTAAGGGTAGATTCTTAAGAAACCCTGGGAAGTCGAAGAGAAAGTCAAGTACATAAAGAGATTAATGAGGAGCAGCCAGTGAGCTGGGAGGAAAACCTGGATGGTATGATTGCATAGATGTCAGAAAATTTCAAGAGGAAAGGGGTTTTTAACACTTAACAAATATTCATTTATTGCTTTTGTATTACGGATTGAGGAAACAGCAATGAAAAAAGTGAGGAAAATCCATGACCTATGGGGTGAAGAGACATTTAATTAGTCATTATGCATGTGATGGGTTACACCAACAATGTCTTTGGAAGGAGAAGTTTAAATCGAAGTTCACTTCACGACTTCAGTTTACTGTTCTCTGCTTTCCTGAACAGCCAGTCTGAAGCCATTTTACTGGCTCTCTCACATACACAAGTCTACTCTTTCAGTCCCAATGAGTCTTCCCAGTAACATTCTACCACCTGCACTTGTACACTGCTGCAACAGATGCCCTGAGCCGCCGATTTCTGCCCCTGGGAGTGTTCCTCTCAGCTGTCCTCTGTTACGCTATACTGAACAAGGGCTCAAGCCTCGTTTAAATCCAAGCTCCACCACTCACCAGCTACATAACCCCGGACAAGTGCTTCACCACTATGAACTTCAGTTTTCTCATCCATAAAATGAAGGTGACGCTACCTCCCTTCTACTGATATTTTGGCGCATTAAATCAGATAACATTTGTAAAGCACAGAACACAACGCTTGACCTAATGCTCATTAAATATCAAAAGGAAAAGGAAAAGAAGACTAGATATGTATTCAGCACAATTCAACCTCCCTTGATTTAGAAGGGAAGCCAAAGAAAGACCAGCCCTCACCCTATGACACCATTTAAGGGAATAATAGGAAACTGTGTATTTCAGAATAATTGTAAGAACCTTCTTCCTCTCTCAAATACAGCACAGAGGTCAAATGACATAAGCCTGAAAAGTGTCCGTGGACTGGGCAAGAACACCTTGGGTGAGTTTCAAAAGCCATTTCAATTGATTAGAGAAGCAAAAGCCAGCTATCACTAGGTTACAGAGTGAATGGGAAGTGAGAAGGTGAAAATGATATAAAATTCCCTTTCAGGAAGTGTGGCTCTGGCAGGAAGGAGAGCGAGGCACTATTTAATTATAATTAGCTTGTGCTCCTCCACAATCACCTGAACATTCCCTGAATAGAGCTGAATTGGTCTTCTTGGCCTTATTTGAACAAAACCTCATTTATTTTCTCTCAGATACAGAACGTGTTAAGGTTGTTTTAAATATTCATCCTGTTCTAATCACCAGCTTTCTCTCTCTCTCCTGCCAATTTGATGACATTTATGTATTGGGAGGAGTGGCTAAATCTCTTTCTGGGGGTGTTTAAGAAGTGGATAGGCATTATTCTTGAAAGGATAAAACTTTGGTTTAAACTAGATGACCTCTGAAGTCCCTTTCTCAATAGCAGAAGTTAATGCTTTTTGAGTTCCTCTATCTAAAATCAATTCTAAGTGGTCATATCAATCTCCTGACTGAGAAAGGACTCATATATTCTTGCATACATTCCCTATCCGATATCACATGTACACTTTGACTCCAGGTACTTAGGGAGGCTACTGGTGGCTTTCAACTTCATTGCCCCATTTACACTTTGCTTTCGGTGCCAAGAAAGTCAAGAGGACCATATTCTCACAGCACTTTTCTCATTAAAGCCAAACATGAGCCTGAACCCCTCCCCCCCCGCACACACACACGTCTTTAGCACTCAAACCAATAACGACCTCATTTAATTCCAGCACAGAACAATGTCTTTCACTTAAAATTAATGTCTTGTCCACATAAAATTGAAATACAGAATGCAGCCTTCCTGATGATAAGTAGAAAGCATAAAGGTGACTTTTAAGGAGATAAATTTATTCTGTCAGGGAAGGAATAAAAACCTTTTGCTATTCACCTGTGACTTGAACACTCCTGAGCAATGAGTTCTTCCCTTATTTGTAACTAAACATGATGTGTCACTCAGCCTTCCCTTGCTGTCATGTGTTAAATTAAAACATATCATTAATACATATTCATCGTTTCTGATCCTCACATGGTTAATGGCTCTGTACTAAAATACTAGGCAGTGTGTTGGCCTCCGATAGGCATGCACACAGAATAATATACTACACAAATGGACAGGTGGTAGGGAACGTGGCACTTTAAATTATTTAAAATAGCATAATTGTATCACCTCTATTTACAGAGAATATCAAGTGAGGCAGTACAAATTGTTTTCCGTTAATGGAATAATAAAGAATTACAATGATCCAATAGAGATTTCCGGAAACAAAATTATATAGAAATATTTCTGTTGTTTAATATGACAGTCCAGATTTTAAAATAGGAAAATACATCGGATAATTGAACAGAGAAAGGGTATTTTCATCAATGAATAAAATCAAGAGTCTCGCATTCAATCTCTTGTTATCTATTTTCTGGATGTGACATGAGATAAATAAATCACATTGGCTATTCTCTCAAAGCAAACATACTCAGGCTGTGTTTTTGTTGTATTACTTCCAAAGCAGACGCAACTAGCATTTGGTGACTACTTACTAGGTGTATCTTATTTAATTGAAATACTTAATTTAATCCCCACAACAAACCTCCCAGGTGTATTTTAGCCTCATTGTCATCATCACCATCCCGTTTTGCAGATAATGAGAATACTCAAAACGTGTTAAATACCAAGCATGCATTTTAATTCATTTAATACAATGACTCCATGAGGCAGGTACAACTATTACCATCAGCTCCATTATTAACACCATTCCTCCAGACAGAGAAACTAAACAACAGAACATTTACGAAATTGGCTCAAAGTCACCAATGAGTAAAGAATACAGTCTATCCTGCCTCTTGGAAAGGACAGTGAGGCTCAGAGCAGACAGTTATCTCAATCAAGGTCACACAGCTAAAGAGGAATGAGAGAAGTCCCTGGTGGTCCAGTGGTTAGGACTCCAAGGGCCCAGGTTCAATCCCTGGTTGGGGAATTAGGATCCCATAAGCCATGAGGCACAGCCAAAAAAAGAAAGAGAAATGAAACTGAAATTCAAACCCCTCTTTTTTTTAACTTTACTTTTTATTATGGCATTTTTCAAATAGATACCCAAGTAGAGAGAATGGTACTATGAACTCTGAACAAGACTTTTAGTCCCAAGTATGAAGTCCTTTTTTCTAGAAAATGTTTCATTTATGAGATGGACATATTTATTACAACAATTTATAATGGAAAGAGTTTCAGTGCTATTTTTAATTTAAGAGATAATACATGTTCATTATAAAACCATCTATTCAGAATAGAAAGGTTTGCCTCTATTAATAACTTGTGTAAATTCTTCCAGACTTTCTCTACACATATGTGCATGTATAGAGATATAATTACTTTTTACAAAATGGAATCATACTATATACACTTTTAAAACTTGCTGATTTTTGCTCTCTAAATGTACCATGGACATATTTCCATTACAATGAACACTGACCTATAACTTCATACTTAATGTTTATATTCATTCCATTGTATCAATGAAACATCATTTACTTAACCAGTCCCTTGTTGGTGAACATTTATGTTTTTTCAGTGTTACCATAAAAACATTTTGGCAAATCTCCTGATAGATCTTGTAAAATTGATTCTTAGAAGTTCCTGCAACATAATAGGTGCTCAATAAATGTGTTAAATTAATGGATGAACGAAAAGTGAAATGGCTTGATCAAAGAATTGGTAAATCTTATATTTTGATATGTATTGCTAAAGTGCCCTCCAGAAAGGTAATTAATCCACTTTCTGTTTTTGCATCTTATTTTTTAGCTTTCTTTACAGTCTAAATATTTTAGAAATTTTCACGTTTTACTTTGTGGTCCTATCTTAGAGACAGTTATATACATAGGGTTAATAGCCTAACAACTTCTGAAAGCCAACTGCCAAATTTTTAGGAATTTTGAGAATCAGTTGTAAAATGTAGCCATTACCTAAAAATTACATAGACTTACAATTAAATTATATTTTAAAAAGCAATAAATACTAGTTACTTTACTAAATGTTACTATTATCTATGCTTTTGAAGTCAGTTATGGCTACCGTATGCAGATAGTGGAAATACCATATAGTGGTGTGCTACCCCACATCTCTTCTCAACTCCACATTCAGTGGCTTAAAATTGGTCATGATGGGAGTATTTACACCATGGAAATCAACAAGTGCTATAAATCAGGGCTTGATTTAGTGCTGAAACTGAGTTTTTAGTTTAATTAATGAGACGGGGGTGAGAAGAAGTTTAATAAGCCACATATCAGATTTAATGATAATATATTTATTGGGAAAAGAGTCAGCAGACTGAGATGCAAGTCCATTTGTCAAATGGCTGAATACTGACTGCAAATTCAAAGTTAGAAAAAAAATCAAAAAAGCATTCTGAAATAAATCAACTGACTATATAGAACATTTATTTACAATAAAGAGTATTGTGTATTTTTAATTTTTAAATTGCATGCTATGCATCCTCCATATTAGTAAAATGTATAATATTTACGTACATATACATATTTGCATACATTTTTTCAGAGAGCTGGTGGTTAAACATTTAATGGCACACTACTGTTTAGAGTTTGTATTTTGAGAAACATTCTCTTTATAAAAGCTGAAATACCACATGTACTGTATTCCAAATTCCTATCTGTAGTTGGCTATTTCTGAAATTTGTGTTCTGTTTCATTGATCTTTCTGTGTTAATGGACTTAGTACCATAAGGATTGAATTATTATACTGATAGTTTTAAAACGCATTTAGTATCCTGAAGGGCAAATATCACTCACTTCTCCCACACCACCCAGCTGTACCAGATTTCAACCTCCCTCCCGAATAGTATTCTGGTGATATCTCCTCCTTCCACTCAGCTCTTATGTTATATTCATTGCTAGAACCTTATCATTTTCTTCACATTTGCCCTACATATTTTTAGTCTTCAAAACTCTACATATACACATTATTGTTTTTATGTATTTTCTATATGGGATTTTTTATATCTTTTTAAAAAATTATTATTTATCACAGGTATTTTACCACTACTTAGAATTATCGCAAAACTCTTCCACCAAAAACCAAATTAAAAAGAATAGTTGCAAGCCATTTACAACAAGAATGATGACTAGATCATTGTTCAATATCACAAAAGACAAAGAAGGCTCAAGAAACTGTCGCAGATTGAAGGAGACTAAAGAGAAACGACAGTTAAATGCAGTGTGGGATCCTGGATTGAATCCTGGAATAGAAAATGGACATTAATGGAAAAATTGGAGAAATCTAGATAAAATCTGTAGTTTAGTTAATTAAAAAGTATGATTGATGGGTAAAAGTTTTAATAGAACAGTTTGTAAGATAAAGGTTCTGGAGCCATTAATGACATTATTTTTTGGAAAAGAGGTCAATGCTAGCTTTTAAATGTGAATATGCATAATTAAATCATCTTAAGACAACATAGTTTTTGAGTAATTAATTCCATGCTTTGGGTTTCTTCAATATGGCTAATTATAAAACCACCGGAAGTTCATATCGTTTTTGTAATAATATTTTTGACCACATTATCATCTTCTAAGAAATTCCACAAGTATACAATTATTTGCCAAATGTGGGAATGTGAAGATATTATGAGAACATGAGTTAGACGAGCAAACAAAAAAACATTAATTTACCATAAAGAACAACCACCATACAATTCTGTGCTAAATGGCATTGAAAAAATGACTCATTTTACCTCAAATTATTTGTTATACAAATTAATATTTGTTATATAAATTGTACCGTTAACATCATCTCCGTAATGAGAATCCCTTTTAGAAAGAATTTTTAATAAGTTGCTGAAAATGTTTTAACGGAGGCATATACGTTTAAATTCCGCACTCAGCTTCACTATAGCATTTGCCCTACAGAGTTCTAAAAACTGAACTCCTCATGACTCTGTCACTTAATAAGCTTACAGATTGGAGTGGTCCCATTCCACAGGAAGTTGCTAACCTCAATCCTCTAACCTACAGTTTGCGTAGCCCCATTCCTCTTATTTGCTCCTAGCTAGGTATGAGATCCAAGGGGCTGCTAGATAGTAAATTTTAGCACAGTTGATGGAAACAGGCTCAAACTTTTTCTTTCCTTCTTTCAGAGCAACAAATACAAAATACAACCCGGCCTAGGTAGTCTACGTTCTCCACATGGTTTGGTAGACACATGACAAGATTTAGCTATTTGGGTAGGAAATGGATGCTTTCTAGAGTCAAACCAAACCAGCACTGAAAACAGAGGAAGCCGAGGATTTTTCCGCCTCCTTGCCCCTCCCCCTTTCTGTCCGTCAGGCCTGGAGCCTCCACTGCCAGGGCCACCCACTGCCATCTCCTGGTCAGCCTCACACTGCTGCTGCCCCTCTTCTGCATGATATGTCTAATTTTAAAATGCAGATTCTCCAACGGACAACCTGGGTCCTCAGTTGACTCCTTTTATGAGCAAAGGAACTAGACTTCTTTAAAACACTTTTACAGAAAACACACGCAGAGCATATCACAAGAGTTTAAACAAACACGACAGTGTCTTTCTGCTGTTATTTCCTCTGCCTCTGCATCTTCTCTCCATGACTATTCTCCTTCCTTCTATCTGTCTTGTTGTTGGTATGAGACCCTCACCATCTGGTGCCTTCTCTCCTCTGTAACCTTCTCCTTTGCTCCTCCATCCTCACTGAGTTTACCGTAAGTGGTCATAATATTGAACCAATATTTACTCTATCTCAGAATAGGGTTTTGCTTGGTTAAGAATAGTGGAATATTCTAAATACCCATTTCCCAAAAAGAACACCAAAATACCTTAAATTGTTCATGATTTGTTTGGCCCGCAATCACAATTTATTAGGCCCATTCTTGCAATATTTGGGGGATGGGGGTCAGGAAGATAGCCTGTTAAAGAGACATCTTGGAAAATATCTCTTCTCCCATAAGGCCCATCATATCCGCCTCTCTTTCAGAGCCAGGCAGCTGGGTCTGAGCTCTGCCAGACACTAGGCAAGAAATTGTTCTCCGCAAACCGCTTTGATTCCGCATACTTCAATAGAGCCTCCCTCGGGGTTAGGGAATCAGGCTGAAAGGCTCATAATGTGTGTATCCTGTGATTCCTTCAGGATCTGAACAGAAGCTAAAGGACCCGTATGCAGTAACTTAACTTGAAGGTAGATTGTGCTTAAGCATCGAGAGCAGAAGTCAGCCCTGCAATCATATGTAAATTAATGAAGGCAAATTAGCCCGGGATTCATGTTTGTTGTGTGGGAAGGTGATGACAGAGTAAATCTTCCAAATTTAAGTATATTTTATGTTAATTGCATAAAGTAGCATAGATTTGTTGCTTTAAATCTCATCCATGGGAAGCTAGAATTGGGCTTGTTGATTTCTTGTATTATCCACTAAAAAGACTGCAGTCCTTGTTTGTATTTACTTGAGAAGCACAGATCTATTTCTGAATAGCTTTACAACTTTAAGTGTTTTAAGAAACTTCTTTTTAATACCATTTAGTTAATTGTACCATGATAGCTCCTAAGTGGAACATTATATCCATCAGTCGTAAGTGCCGCCGGGGATATGATAGCTTGGGTCATATTACTATAATCTCTTTTATTTAGAGCATTCGGAAAGCTGAAAATTAAATATGCCTCAATCTGCTATCATTCTGACTATTACTTACCTTAATGCTAAGTAAATACTAAAGGAACTATCACCTCTGGTAAAATTAAATTCTGAATTCTTTGGTGGTAGAATATAGGTTCAATGTAGAGACAGATCTTTCCTTGTTTTCCCTCTCTCTACTCAGTTAAAAATGGTTTCTCTGTAATATCAGGCTTCTGTGTGCACTGATTTTTGAACTCTCAGTTAGTGCACTTAGTGGGGAAAGAACTGGAACAAAAGGAAAGAGAAATGGTGAGATTACCTCCATGTGTGGGAGACATTATTCAGTACAAAATGCACTCAACATATATCAAGCCCAGAAATGGCCAGGTTACAGGGGAGAGACTGAGCCAAGGAATTGAGTGTGAAGCTACGTACTTTCAAAGTGGGTCACCCCTTGCCCCTCTAGATGTGGTTTACCAACCAGCAGCTCTTTACACCACCTAGGAGCTTTTTAGAATTGCAAAAACTCAGGCCCCACCCCAGGCTGACCTAATAAAATCTGCACGTTAACAAGACCCTCAGAGGATTCCTATGCACTTTCAAGTCAGAGAAGCCCCGTCTATACCTCTCCCAGAGCCTCCACTGGGAAGAAGGGAAAGTTTGCCTTGATTAACCTAAGGAATTAACTAGGAATATTCTAGTCATTCCTCTTAGCAGAGAATGGTGCTATGGAGATAATGGAAAGTAAAAGGCTGTAAGTCTTTAAAAATTCAAATCAACCATTGAGATCTGGGTTGTAGGAGAGGCAGAGATAGGGAAGAAGGAAAGCATCACACCCTTAATTCCAACCAACTGTTGAAACAAAAAGCTCTTGTTGGAATTATTTTACCCTTCTCTGTGTGATGTTATTGGATTTGATTTCCTTTCTTCTAAAGAAGGACACATTGAAAAAAAAATGACCTAAATTCAGTATTCTATCCAGATGCTTTCAGTTTGGCAGGCGGGAAGCAAGTTTTGCATAGAGACTGAGCTCACTGAAAGGAATTAGAATTTTGAGCTGGAAATTCCAAAGGCATTTTAAAGTCAAGAAACTATTTAGGAAAAAATAAATACAAGTGACCTTGATATGATTCTGCAATGATATTCACATCTCAGAGCCATCTCTGAGTACATTTGTAACCACACTTCCTGGCACTGAGTTCAAAACATCAGACTTTAGGCAAATGACAAAAAGTGGTAGGTGTAATAGAATCCAAAGCACATCTAATTTAAGTAGAGGGGCTAATCACAGACACCTTATGCAGTACAAGGAAGTCATAACATAAACAGGCAACCACCATCACAAAGGCCACACATATACAGCTAATGGTATCTCAGAATCGGCTACTTTCTTTGCACTTTAACATAGGCCTGGACCTCCCACTCAGGACAGACATCCATGGGAGTGACTGGCAGCTCCACCAACCTTTCCTGAAGGTAATTTTCAGGAACAGGCTGACTCTGGTCTCAAAATAAATCTGATTTTTGACATCCCTTGACCATATAGTATATTTATTACATAAGATGTTTTGCAGTTTCCTTTTTCCTTAGCCAATTGTGTTTTCCTTATGTTTTTGCCATTTCTTTCAATAAGTAGATATCCTAGACATCAGTAGCTATTAATGTCAATTATTATTTAAATACTTTCTTCATTTATTTTTAAATAATTTACTGATTTAGGAGTAAATATATCTTTCAGTATTTTGAATCAGAATCTTATTTAGACTTTCTCAGGTAGTAAGTGCTAATGAACTGCATGGCACTGTTATTTATATTTTTTTACTAAGATAATACAAAAGCAATTTTGGCATTTTTGAAAAGATAAATTTGAACCACAGCATATATAAATTATATTAAAATTATACAAGCAGCTTACACAAGTAGGGGATTTGAATTTAGTATTAATTCAGTTTATTTAGTTTCTATAATGACTATTCCATCTCAAACAGGAGTATACAAAACTAACGAATTCAAAATTGGATCAAAATGATTACTAATTATAGAAAAATAGCTAACTAAGCATGGTTATATTAGTTTCCTAGGCTGCCATAACAAAGTACCGTAAACTGGGTGGCTTAAAACAACAAAAATTTATTGTCTTACACTTCTGGACACTAAAGTCCAAAGTCAGGGTTTCGGCGAAGCCATGCTCCCTCCAAGCCACTAGGGGAGGCTCCTTCCTTGCCTTCTAGCTTCTGACAGCCCCAGGAGCTCCTTGGTGTTGACTTAAAAAAATGCACAACATGAGAGTTGCGAATTGAGTTTATCTGGGGTAAAATGAGGACTGCAGCCCAGGAGACAGCATCCCCGATAGCTCTGAGAAACCGTTCCAAAGAGGCAGGGGGGAAGATTAGTATACATGTATTCTTGGTAAAGGAGGAGTACATGCAATCAAACATTTTTTGTAAGGGGTTTCTGCTAGTCACGAGGAGCAGACATCACCATGTAGGGATTTAGTGCTTTTCTAGATGTGAGGAGATGCAAGGGTTGGGCTCATAAAATCAGCTTCTGAAAACATCTAACTATCTGAAGACCTGTTCTGCCCACCCTCCAAAGCAGAGAGTGCCTCATTCCTGGTCTCCACCCTGAATTCTCTTCAGGGGATGTGGAAGGTCAGTAGTCACAGCAGCACAAAGTGATTTAATTCTTGTACAGGCAGAGGGCAAGTTCCAATTTATAGTTGACATTGGCTTTGGGGCAGCTTCACTCCAACCTCCGTCTTGTCATGACCACTCGCCCACTGTGTCTCTGTCTTGCCCTCTTCTTATGAGGACATCAGTCATATTGGATTCAGACCCACCCTAATGGCCTGATCTTAACTTGACTGTATCTGCAAAGACCCCATTTCCAAATAAGGCCACATTCACAGGTACTAGGGGCTAGGTTTTCAAAGTATCTTTTTTAGAGGGCACACGATTCAACCTATAACACATGTCTAGCATTTTCTCAGCAACAGAATATAACCTGTAACTTTACCAAAATGAGAGTATTATTCTCTTCTTCACAAAACAAAGGAACAGTTAGAAATCAAGCAACAGTTACTAATGTAATGTGCCCAACAAGTACTCAATAAAGGCTCTCTTAGAAAAGAGGAAAGGACCTCTAGGGCATGTCAATGACAGCTGCTAATAACAGGAGCTAATACTCAAGATCCTTGAGGTTGTCAAGTAAACCACCTACTTGGGTGGCTATGGTTTGAGAAAACAAAGTTATAAGTTCAAAAGATTCATCCAAGGGAAGAGATAGAAGCCTGCCTAATTTACTCCGTAAATATCATAAGTAATTTAGCATGACAATTCTTTGATACCAGCTGAATGTTTAGAAAACATAATTCACATTAAGTTATATGCCATTCATGATTTAATATATTGTAGTAAACAACTCATTTTTTGTTACAATTCTGCACCTGTATTTAAATACATCATTTTCTTCCCAGACTTACAACTTTCCCACCTTCCCTTTGGAGTACCACTTCAAGGGCCCTTTCCATTTTCTCTCTCCCCTCCTCCTGTCTGGGATCCTCTTCTAGTCCTTGTGGGCACTCAAAGGCACCTTCACGGGCATCCTCAGCACCACTCTCCTGGTTCTTGGCTTTCTCTAATCTTAACCCCGTCTCCCCACACCTATCCCAGTATCCTCAATATACACCCACGCTCCTCACACTTGAATGTGGAGCTTGTGAAATGCAGATACTGATTCAGTACCTCTGGGGTAGGGTCTGCAATCCTGCATTTCTAATAAGCCCCTGGGTGATGCCCACGCGCCGACCATGGACCACACTGCAAGTCTGTACACACTGACTGACGGTCCTCCAAGTCCTCCACTATAAATAAGCCCTACCACCTTCCCCCGTTGGGCCTCTCAAGGTCTCTTACTTCAAAATGATCTCTTACACTACCACCCACCCGCCGTCTCTTAGCAGCCCCTGCTGCCTTAAGCATATCTCTGGTAAGCAAATGAATAAAATAACCCTACTCAAGAATAAATGGCTGATACACTCTCCTTACCCACCCTCCCCATCCTCCCAGAGGTTTTCCTTAGCGGTTTGTGTGAATCTCTAAATCAAGCAGTCTTCACTTGAAGTGTAAATATTGGTACATTTTTCTGAGGAGTGGAGTCAAGATTGTTATCAGACTTTCAAAGAATTCCCTAATCCCAAAAGATAAAAAGGCATAGTTTAAATAGTAAAAATGTCAGACACTATCAATAAACATGTTTTGAGGAGCATGAGAGGGGTAAAGGCAGAGGGGTCTCCTCTCAGAGCACAAGGCTTGCCTCTCTTCCTTTCCCTTTGTGTGGCTGTTCACGGGGGAGGGGGAAAGAGCAGAGCTGGGGGCTACAGCAGGTTTCCTACTCACATTCCCTCCAACTCAAAGGAGGAGTTGCTTTGGGTTCTGCTTGCTTGTATTCAAACAAAAGTCTGATCTGGAGGCTGGAATACAGGCTGCCAGGTCAACTTTCATCCCTTAGAAACTTGAAGGTAAGATCAATCAGATATCAAGGGGATACGTTGTGTCCTCACTGTGTCCAAGTGTGGCTAAGATTCCAGGGCCCGGTAAGTTCAAACTCCCAAACCTGGGAGAGGGCAAATGTCCCCAACCCATCAGAAAAATCTGTGTCCTTGCCAAAGAAAAGAGAATCCTGGGTCTTCCAAAGGGCCTGGAAGTGTAACTTCTCCCTTCGTGTCTCCCCCTTCCACCCACACTGGACCTGGAAATGCCTTGTTTAGCTGCACCGTTAAACGAGACAACATATGTAAAGCACCCAGCATGGAGCCCTGCAGCTATTAGGGATTCAATAAATATTGGTTCCCTTCCCTATTACAAGTAACACCAGCTACCCTGTTTATGGGATTCGCGTGCCATTATTACCAGCCCAGTAAGAAGTGTGCGTGTAATTAAATATGCACCACTATAGTAATTCTGTTTTTACATTTTACTGATAACATCATTATACACTTTATGTAAGCTCAGACTTTTTCTGCTTATGCAGCATGGTCGTTGGTTCCCAACTTTCAAAAAAGAAAAAATGCAAGAGAACATCTGAGGGAAGAACAGTTTAGTGGTTTAACAAGGTTAAAAAAAAAAAAGCTCATCTTCTGTAGCATGAGCTAACACTCTGCGCATGTTTCTTCCTGTCCTAACCCAGTGGCAGCCCTCAACTCTGACGCTCCCCACCAGCCTCCCGCCTCTGTCCTCCACACAACACTCCCTGCCTTTGCCCTCATTACACTGCTAGCAAAAACCAGGCAACCTCCAGGAATACCCCCTTCCATCTGTTTCTGGAAGGTCTGAACTCACATGCTGTTCAACCCAAGCAGTCTGGAAACACCAGCCAGGGCAGGGTGTGCTACAGGAGCTGCCAGTTGCCTGTCAAAACTATCCTCCCCACAGAATCCATGATCAAAACACTGGCTGAGAGTGAATGTGGGCTGTGACTTGAAGCACAAGAGAGCAGAAAGCAACCACACCCGTTGATCAAGATCTGGGACTAGGAGGAAACTCTAGCATCAGAGTGAAAAATAGCCAGACCTTGCCCACTTGAAAGCAGACATTAATGAACCAAGCACGGAGCTGAAGTTGAAGTTGAGGTTGTGGTGAAACCAGGGGGAACCCTCTGTCTTATTCTGGACATGAATTATTCTTACTAAAAGAATCTATGGAGCTATTGAACATATTTGGAGACTCCTCAATGGTATTTATCACTGTATAACAACATCTTGATTCACCACTAACTTCAGGAAATGACAATATCCACAAATGGAATCGATCAATTCAAAATAAGCCTTGTAATAGCAAGCAAATTCAACTCCCAAGTAAATGAATATTTCAAACATGAGAATCACAGAGCGCATTGGAAAGAAACTAGTTGGCCTGGTTGCCTATGAATATCCCCTGATTTTTTTTAATTGAAATTGAAAATGGGGTCATTGTCAACAGGCACTAGCACTCTTTACTTTCCACACGTGTACTCCTACAGCTACTAAAAAGCAAGGTGTAAAAAGCAAAGAACAGCACCAAATCTATTAACTCTAGTCATCCTCTGGTCCCCTGGCATCAGTCAACCATAACTTTGCATCCAATAATTACAACTGCCATTTCCTACTAAGAATGGTCCCAGCCATTCCCATCTTCTAACCATACGAACCTTTTGCTAGTAACATACGTATTTCCCATCACATTGAAAAAAATAAAACAACTGGCAATAAGAATCTTGAAGTTGGTTAGAGTTGCCAGGTTTGCAAAAATAAATTGACATCTGACTTCCAAAACATTTTAAAACTTTCATATTTTGGAAATAAAATGTTTCTTAATTTTTAGGAAGAATTAATAGTCTGGAATTATGTTATCAAACCAGGTGAATTTTACTAACTAATTTTAAAAATTAACATTGAAATGAAACAAGAAGGTTGAACAGCATAGCAGACCAAAGTGTCCAGAAAACACAAGTGGATATTTGTGAGGGCAAAGTCATTAAAAAATATCCTCATTCTAATTCTACAGAAAACCTTAGTAACTCACTCAGATTCAGGGATCTGTCCTGGGAGGCAGGTGTACTTATCACCTAAACAACATAAAGCTGAATGACGGCATATTCCTGAGAAGAAGCAAACAACTTCTTTTCACTGTTTGAATAGCTGTCCATCACTTTTTGAAATAAATACAAATGCAGGATTTACAACAGATAATTCTGAGAGTGATTCTCTACCACCTTCTTACAAAACGAGAAAGAATTCTACATTAGTTATCCACAAGAGTTCAAGTTTATTTCCTAACATTTATAATAAAAACTTACTACTTCACTTAAATGCTCTTATCACAGAGAACTTCCTTAAAAATTAGTATTCATAAATCTTCCCATGACATGATGTTCCAGTTACGGAAAGTTACAGATTCCGCAGCTCATGATACCATCGCCATTTCTTCCGAGGCCATTTTTGTTATGACTCCACTTTCCACAGTTCACCGTATTAATAAAGGTGTTTGAAACAATCTAAGGGTCAGGAGAGGGGAATAACTCTGTGAAAATCTTGAAACTATTGCTCCCTGAATACACAACTTGAAGCCAGTCTTCCATGACTTACATATGACTCCTGCTGGTACAGTTTTGGTCTGAAGGAACCAAAATTAATTTTAAGAGAAAGAGAGAAATCAGTGCAGTTACAGTGGCATTTCACAGAATCCAAGGACAGGAAGATCATCTCAACTTCCGGAGGGACAAAGACAGGAACTGGAAGGAAGAGCCTCTCTCCCCCTACCCTCCTCAGGTGTCTCTTTGTCTGACTTCCTTTGCACTGCCTCTGCAGGACAAAGCACCCCAGGCATCCTTGCACATCCCAAGTCCACACTTCCAGATAACAGAGCCTGCTTGGCCCAGTTTGACTAAGTTGGCCCCACCTCTGTTCCACATAGCTTTGGCCGGAGAGAGAGGCACAGTCCTCTGTTACAAATAAGGCTGTGGGGCCCATCCTTTGGAGGAGGGGGCATTTCTTAGACAAGACATAAATATACTGCACAGGCACCCCAAAAGAAGTCTGGGACAGTTTCTAATAAGATGCTATATACGTAATGGTTGAGTCTGCCACTGGGAAAACGCAATGCTAACATATCCCAAGTCAGATTCTATCATTAAAATTATGTGCAAATTATTTTATTGGAAAATATGTTTCATATTTTTGTCTATATTTGGAAAGACTTCTGCAGCATAATTTTCCTTCCCCTCCCCTTGAAAATCTGATGATTTCCACATAATCACAATGAAGAAGCATGTTTGCAGTATTTCAGTCTGTTTATCCCCCCAGATATGTCAAGAATAGTGTCCTTTCAACAAGCCAGGTGGAATTTTACATCCTTTTACTAAAAAAACTTCCACTTTCCACTATCCACCAAACATAAGGTTTACAACTTTAACATCTTCAGGGAAGTCACCACTGCTGGCCAATAGTTGATGTGAAATCCCAAGTTGGAAAGGTTCATTCCCCCTCAAAAATGAAGGAAAAATCCAAATGATTATAAGAAAAGGCTAACATTATAGTTTACACCATTGGTGTATTTTTTCTTCTATAACACTTCGGGAAAGAATTAAACTTTTAATGAGCACCTATTATGTTCCTCACACTATGCTTTGCATGTTGCATACATGAGATGATTTCATCCTTAGAGCAACCCTGCAACTCTGTGGATTGGGAAAAACTCTCAGAGGCTCAGAAAGATTAAATAATTTGCCCCTGCTCTGCACCCACCCCCCACCAAGAAAAAAGAAAAAAAAAAGCACAGAAGTAGAATCTAAACCTGATTCTGCTCTGGTTCCAAGGCCCATGGTGTTCCTCTCACTAGTACTAATAGCTAGTATTTTACGGAGCACTGACAGTGGGCTGAGGCCCAGTTCCCAGTGCTTCACGTATACTGACTATGCAGTAAATGTATGAACAAGCTACTAGCAACTCCATTTCCCAGGAAGCACAAAGAAGCTAAGTTTAAGCCTATAAACAGTAGAGCTAAGTTTAGGACCCAGGCAGTACAGCTGCACGGCAGGTCAGATTGCCTGCACTGGATTCTGTAGATGGCACAGGGCCTCCTTGGCGATTGCTCATTATTGAGTCAATATGCCTCAACCACGTCTGTGAGAGCAGCCATAATTCCAACACAGGGTCAAAGTAAAATCAAGTTATAATTGCATAGCTCGTCTTTTCACTGCATGTGTGGAGAACGGAAATGACAATCTTGGTAGCCAGGATTCTCAAATTCTTATTTCACTCTAAAACAGCTCTTCTTCCCTACATCCCCTAAAGATTCAAGACATCAAGATGTGCTAAGGATGTTACGAGTGAGGGAAATCTCTTCATTTCTACACGTAGGTCTGTGCGTGTGTTTGGGGAGAGGGAGGGCACAATATGAAAGAATACTGGTAGCTCTCTTCTTAGAATGTTCTTTTCCTTACCTCTCCTTTTAAGCATAAGCATGTTTAGTCTCTCTCTGCTAGGAGATCTTTAATAGTCTGCATAATTCTAGTATCTTTTTTTTCCCCTGCTTGCTCCATTAAAAGTCTTCCAATTTCAAACCGCTACAGCACGACTGGCTTAAATAACGTAGTGTCATCCCTTCCTCATACATCGTGTGCAGGGGACTCGCCTTACAGTAAGCGTCACTTCAATTGCAGTGAGCTGGCCACAGGCCATGACCTGTGGGGGCCCTTGTGGCCATTTGTGGTAAACTATAGCTCGTGGCTGACGCTAATGAAGTTCTTCAAGAAGCCACATTTGCATGACTTCATATTTTGCTCTGTCTCCTTTAAAACTGCTAATAAAAGACAAATGTGTTCTTTATCATGAATTTGTTCCTCCATTTTCTTCATCCCTTTCTATTCAGGGGAAACCATTTCCATTCCTCCCACTACAACATCTCCCTTCATGTCCACCAACACCCAAACACCTCCCCACTGACAAACTGCAAAAACCTAATGTGGTAACTGCCTCCAAATCTGGAGCTTTATATGCAAACTGCTTATGACATTCACAAAACTGGAAAAGAACTGCAATAGCACTGTGCTTCTGGAAAGATGAAGCCAGTTTTCAAAAGGAAATGCCATGTTTGTTTCATGTCAGCCTCTGCCTTAGATCAGAATTTTTAAAACAGCCAAACAAAGCAAAAACCGTTGGTCTGGCTGGTTATTTCCCAGCAAAGCAGAGGGCAGATGGAAAGGCATTCAGCTGGCCGTAGCACCCTGTCTCATCTACCTCCAGTTGCTTTGGAAGCAGCTGAGCAAAGCCTAACCCCTGTTGAATGAGAATTCACACACACACACACACACACACACACACTTCCAAATGTTTATTTAAATAATATTATTTTTAAAATATAGGCTGGGCTGTCACACGGACAGGTGGTCTGGCTGCTCTAGCAGATCTGGTACACTAGGCCAGCTGCCCAGTTTGTCGAGCCCTGCCTCCTGACTGCCCTGTAGTGACAACACTGTACACAGCCGTGGTTGTACATGTAACCCAACATGGTCTCTCATTAAGATGGAAGGATTTCTGGAAGTGAGTCCATGGCATTTTGTAGATTTAGAATTAACCAGTGGAGTGTGAATATATACATAAAAAAGAGAAAAGCACCTCTGCTATTGCATTTGTTTGCATTTACATATGTACGTTATACTTCCAGCTTCCTACATACATGCAGAATTAATGACTGAAGAAAAACCTGCAGTCACACATACATATAAATATACAACAAACACAGAGAGGGATCTAGATGCAATGCCAGTGTCATACATGAAATGTCAAGTGACTCATAGAAATTCTGATCAAAAAAATAGTATGTAGGAAAAAAAATGTAATTGATTTTTAAATGGGTTTCTTTCCCCTGTATTCAGCTTTCTTACAAAGACCATTTTTCTCACTGCTCCCTGGTGAAAACAATTAGAGTGTTGCTTCTGTTGGTCTTCACCAGACACAAAAAGAGCACAGTGCCAACCAGTCACATCTATGTGTGCTCACCTCTGCTGGCTGCCTGTGTGGAAGTTCCACTAATTCCCCTGCCAACTGCTGTATATGCAGTGTACACCGGAGTCCACAGGCGTGTGGGGAAAATAAGGCTCGGTTAGCCTGGTGATCATGGGGGCGCATCTTATCATCCCTGTACACAACGCATCTCGTGATTGTCGCCTGCAACACAACTGGGCACTGGCTGTATCCAATCTATTTCTACGCTGTATTGTCATTGGTCAAAAATGGCCTTGTTCTCCCATTCCCTCCATTTTCCAACTGAAAAAGGAAAGGAACCGATAAGCCTGAGCTCAATTTGTGCTGGCAATTATTGCAAAGTTCCTACTGTGAGGGAGGCCCTGCCCATCGGTGCGGAATGACACGCAGCCATCCAGGGTCCAGACAAAAGGAGACCCTGCTTTTCTCCAAGTGTATTCAGCCATGTATAGACATATTGGCCGAGATGCCTGCCCATTCACATCTTAATGGGAAAAAGAGAGAGAGAGAAGAACCCGATTTTTAAAAAAGGAGGATGAAAGATTATCAAGTGACACCAGACAACAAAACATGAACTTGGTTAAGAGAGAAGAAAAGAAACTATTTTGACCACAGGACAGTAAATCACTGATATAATGTGGATATATATGTTCTGCTGCTATCCAGCTAAGTTATGCTTTTATTACAGATAAAGGTTACTATAATGATACTGAAACATGAAACTGAAGAAAGTTATGCTTGGAGGTTGGATTATATGAGCTTCTCTCTTCTATCTTCTACTTTCTCCCTGCCCCCTTTCCCTTCACAAAGGTACAGTTTCACATTAATTCAACCAAATGAAACTATTAAGATGAAATACCACCAAGATGCATTCTAAAGTGTAATTTTTCTGAAAAAAGTATGTAACTTTATTAAAAAACTAACGTACCAGTCAAAAGTACCAGAAAACGTACCAGAAAAAAATATATTACATTATGATGAAAAAGAGGTCATTTAAGAAAAGGCTGAAATAGCACTTCTTTTTGAAATGGCATATGGAGGCTTTTATAACACTGAAAAAAGTGACTTTTACTTAATATTTGTCCTTATTCTCTGCTCATGAATAGAAGGAAAATATTTGAAGATAAGGTCACTTTAAATTCTAGGCCATGGCACATGGTCCTCTCTAGAGCCAAATGCCCTCATCTTTCCCCTTTTCAACTATATCTAATCATAACTGTTCTACTGTCCAATACTCCTGTCTACTAGAAAAACAGCTGACAAGCAGTAATGTCCGAGTCATGTCTATGACATACCAGAAATCATTTCTCCAGCAAGTCACTCATTACGAAGAATAAGTAATGAAATGGACAGGGGAAAATTAAGTTAATTTCAAAATCTGTTATTAGTTGCTTCTCTTTACTCATAATGGAAAATAGGGGTAAAAATTACAGATTCAATAACAACATGCACTTTTTCCATTACAAAGGATGGCTAATTCAATGGATGAGTCATTAGAGAATGATCCCTCTGGTCTTATGGAACTCCAGACATAGAAACACAAAGAAAAAGTTTAAGATATAAAATATACCATAAAATTGTTGGGAAAAGTGGACTACAATCCCCAATGAAATTACCTCTTTTGGCAATTAAGAGCCCGTTTGTTAGAGCATTAACAGCCTCAGGCAAACTCAACAAACCCATTCCTGGCTGCTGGTAATGACAGATTTCTTAGGGAGTATTATTTAATTAACAATAATTTGAAAGAGCAGCTCAGCTGAGATACTGCATTCACTTACTGGAAACACTAAGCAATGGTAAGTGGAAAAGACGTGCAATTTGTTAGCCTTCCCATTATCTTCTGTTTCTGAAATACATAAGTAGCTAATAGGTATTTGCCACCAGATATTTTCAGCAGTCTGTGAGGCCAACATGTCCAAAGAACTTTAGCTCCTACTGTACAAGGCTGCTAACAGTCTTTTGCCATTTGATTCTGTTAAGAAATCCCCCAGGGCCTCAAATGTTCAGGGACAGCATTCTTTGTCCTTCCCCCATCTAGACAAGGGCAACTGCCAGCCCCCCTTTCTTGTATACGCCAGGCTCCCTCCCACCCCCATACATCATTTGCCGCTAATCACCTAACATAAGTGATGCCTTTTGTTCTCACTCCCTTCCCAAGTAGCTTTGGGTTGCATCAGCAGTTTGGTAGCTGGCTGGTCTTATCTTCCCCCAGAGATGCACTCGACCCCATGGCACTGGTAGAGGGGGATGAAAAGCCCTAGCTGTGTGTAGCCTTCTCCCTTCAAAGTTACTGGACTAAATTCCCTACATCCAACGGCCTCCTTTAGAGCTGATTTTAAAGACCAATTTCAAACTGGCAAAGGGAGGACCACTTTAAGGTGTTCTGACATACAGTGGAAGCTGGCAGCATGAAGTGAACTCCACAACTAAAGTGACAAGCTCAGGAAAATGCAAAAATAGTGCACTCCGTGGAAGAAGGAGAAAAGTAAGTTATAGAACCTTTCATGTGGTCTGTTATTTGTATAACATATCTCCACAAAATCTGGTTTAAAGTTAATCGGTGGCATAGAAAGATTGTCTTGGGAAATGAATGTGTCGATTTAGTTCCTGTGGGAGCCAAACAAAGCTAGCTAAGACAGTCATTTTAAATTATTATTGGGTGGCTGTTAATTGTAGTCACTGTGTCCATTAAAATTCCTGCCAACAGAAAATCTTTATCTTGATTTCTCATAAGCTGAGAAATGAACAGTAAGAGTGCAACACGGCTATTACACAAAACAAATTTCTGTTCATGACTTCTGAAAAGACAAATCTGAAATCCCAAGCAGTTAGCTCATGCTTGTGTTAGGGAATAGGTTAGGATGGGGTGTGCAAAGAGCACAAGCGTGCACAGTGGATTAAGATTGATTGCAGGAGCTAAAGATTTTTCTCTTTGAGTCTTCTGAATCCAAAGTAGCTTTCGCTCAAATAATATCAAAGGCATCTGATTAAACACATCTCCCAGCAGGATTTTATCGGAGGGCATGCTTTATTATGTACAGTATAATCAGACTGATATAATATGGCATTAGCCAGTGAATGTCTTGTTTTGAAACAACTTGTGGAAATAGATTTTATCCCTTTCTTTAATCCTAATTTGATGCTATTAACCAATTCCATTATTTAAATTGACTATTAAGATTGAAATCAGTTTGATTTATCAGAATGCATTTCCCATTAATAAGGCTTTCTTGTTAGTCTCTTTCTTTAGCCTTCATTTACTTTTAGTACTTCGAAGAAAAACATATGCAAAAGCTTTTTCTTTAACATGGATTAAAGCGTATAGATTGCTTCCTGTTAAACTATTCTTAGCCTTACAGTATAAGAGTGAAAACTTGTAGAGAGTTTATATGGGTTTCTTTTAGTGATACTGTATAGGAAAGACAAAAGGGATTATAGGATAAAGAAATAACAAATTTTGCAAAAGATACATAAGAGCATCTCCCATTCCAAAGAAACCCAATTCCTTTATAGACATAGAAAAAGAATATACAAGAATTTTAACTGCTAATGCAGTTTTCACTAGTAACATTTGGACATCTGTGTGGCACTCCTGTATGGTATTTAAATATCAGAAAGAGGGGGAAGTGTCAGCATAAAAGCAAGGGAGGCACAAAATTTTTCCAGACAGAAGAGCTAATAATCCTATCTTGCTACAAATGTTACCTGAGATCCATCAGCAGGTCATTTTTAAAAATTCTTTTCTTTATTGATATTTTACAGCAAGTAAAAGCAGAAATAGCTAAAATCAAGCATCATCATCAATTGATGGCACTCTAGAGAAGGACCACTAATTTTTTTCACTGTACGCCCATAAATTCAACATTTCTCCTAGGCACAAACGAGTGAAATGTTCTTACTATGATGTAAAGTCAGCATTTGAAAATATCATTGACTTGAAGGATTTGTAAAAGACTTTATGGCCCTTCAATTTCATCCCCAACTTTCGGCAGACCTAAACTTAAGTCAGTGGGAAACGTCTCATCAGCATTCCCCTGCCTCTATCTTCTCTTCACTGCCCAAAAGGGCAGATTTCTTAATCTCCATAAACACAGTCCCAGTTTATAAACTTCACTGTCAGGAAATCTGTCTTTGTTTAAATCTCTTCTGCTACTAAGGCCATGTTCCCTGCTCCTGATTCTTAGAAAATGTCCATCTTCAGTGAAGATGAATTTTAAAATTTGGGTGTCGTTATTGAGCTAAACTGTGGCTTTTTCTCCTCCAGCCTTAAAGATTTCTTTCCTTGGATACTGTAGGTTTCATCTTCAGGGCCTCAATGACTCCTCTGTACCTGCTCCAAGCTCCCATCTCACTCCCCAGTCCTCTTTGGGTTGTAGCTCTCAGAAACTGACAAAGCTCTGGGGAGCATCCCAGTCCCACCTGGTGATTCCTGGGGATCCTACTCTGTTAATATTGCCATCCAAGTGCCAAGATTCTTTTTGAAATGAGAATGTTATATTGCTGAATCATTCACTTTTTATTTAATTTCATTCTACTCCACGTTTTATTATATTCCCGTTTGGGGCCGACACTGTGCTAATTCTGAAGATACAAAGGTGACAGTCACTACCCTCAGAGAATTCACAGGCTAGGGGGGAAAGCAGACCATGGGGGCTATGCTGGAGGAAAGGACAGAGTGGCATGAGGGCACAGAAGGCAGGCCTGGTAACTAATAAATGCTCCCTGGAAGAGAGACTGCTAAGCAAAGAAGGGCCTGGCAAAGGCATTCATGCCTGAGCAAAAGCATGAAGGTATTAAAACATACGGTCTGTAGTTTATTTTGATGGACAAAAAAGTGAGGGGACTGGGGACAGGAGATGAGCCTAGAATGGCAGGCAGGAGTCAGATTATGTAGGTTCTTAAGCACCTTGTCAAGGAGTTCAGATTTTATCAGGTAAGAAATGAGGAGCTATTAGTCTTTTTAGCAGGTGAGTGGCCTGATAAGATAAGATCCCTCTTGCTGATAAGGGAACAGATTAGAATAGGGATACCAGTTATGAGGCTGCTGTAGTGGTGAAGATACGAAATTTAAAACACTAGAACTATGGCAAGGACAGCAGGAATGGAGAAGAAAGATGGGTTTGAGAAAGACTTAGAAGGTGGAATTACTAGAATTTGACAGGTCTAAGTAACCAGATATGGAGGGTTGGGGACAGCAGGAATCTGACTTCTGGATTTCTACTTGGATAGCTGGAAGTGCCATTCATTCTCAGGTTAGAAAAAAAAGCAAGAGACCCAACAAAGAAAAAAGTTAGGAGTCAAATTGGGAGGAAATGATATCTACAGTGACCCACCAATCTCATGTTTGTTCAATGAGTTCTCATTTCCAAATGTTACTAGATTTTATTGTATTCATCATTGCTCTGTTTATATTCTAATACCTCTCCAAAGGAGCCATGTGTCAAAAGCCAAGCCACAATCTTTATCACCATCATTTTCACCTGTTCTGCTTTGGTCAAATCTCAGCACTTAGCGACCATGACTTTAGATATCCCTAAAATTATGAATGAATATTAAACACTTGATACAGAACTTAGTCCTATATAATAGTACTTGTCATTGCACTAAAGTTCAAAATGATCCACTGATAACAATTCTCCAGTCACTCAGTACTGCACAGTCACAACCATGCCTTCTCATCTGTTACACCTGAGTAAGACTTTATCAAACGTTTTGTATATACAGCTCACATAGAGCTCCCTTCTTTAGATGCACCCATCTCTGTACAATATATTCCATTTCTAAATGGAAATTAGGTCATTTGGACAGAATTTGTTCTATATATGTTTTTTAAACCGTAGAATAGCTATCCCTCCCCACCCCCAATCCCCTTCTAAATACAAAAACTTGCCTTTGCTATTCTGAGATTACAAAAGTCCTTCCCCATTGAACTCAATGGCTCTGAATGGCCTGATTGACAATCCAGGAATAGTAGGCTGTATTTCGTAAAGATGGCTATAATAATAGCTCCCACAGGCTACCATCCTGCAGGCTCTTCTGGAGCTTTGCCACTCCCCCATTAAGAGGTGGAGTCTAATTCCCTTCCCTTTGCATGTGTGGACTTGCTAGTGGCTCGTAACCAACAGAATGTGGCAGAAGTGAAGCTGAGAGGATTCTGAGGCTGGGTCACAAAAGGGGAAGTGGTTTCTGCTTTGAGAACAGGAGCAGCAGCACCCATGTGGGAGCCCTGACCGTGCACACAGTCCAACTGCCCTCATGAAGCCACCATGCTGTGAGGAAGCCCAAAGCAGTCCATGTGGAAATCGCACATGAAGTACTACATGAAACCACATGCAGAGACAGAGATGCCCCAGCAGCCTCCAGCAGCACCAGATGCCTGCCATCCCAGTTTAGCACATGACTGCAAATGCCTGAGAAATGCCACGCCAGAACCACCCAGCCAACACACATCCAAATTCCTGACCCACAGAAACCTCAAAAACTAATAAAATGCTGTTTTAAGCTGCACCATTTTGAGGTGATTTGTGTCATAGCAATAGCTAGCCAGAAATTAGGAATTAGGGCCAAAATAATCCAGTACAAGGTCAAATGATGGAAGATCAGAGGATCTGCGTGAGGCATTTGTGCCTCTTGATCTGGGTCTGAGCCTCTCTGGTGACCTTGATGCCAAAACTAGACTGGATTCTGATGAGCCTGAAAGGGCTGAGAAGATCCTTGAGTGTTGGTCACTTCTGCATGACCCCACTTTGCTTGGAAGCACCTAATTTTAGACCAGTTGGTCTTGGGCCATTTGGGGATCTTTTTTTATACATCACTTATTAACATGGTAGAACTCTGTAAAATAGAATACAAACTTGGGTATATATTCAGCAATCCTAACAGAGGCTGATGGGACTAGACTTTTGGGAGGCAGGGGGACTCTGAGTCCAGAGTCCAAATGAAGACTACCTCACACACTTGCTTGAAAGGTGATTCCAGTTACTGAGCTACAGAACACTACTGAAGAACAATGAGGGAATAAAAACAGCCCAAAAAAATGAGGACATTTAACCGTTTCTGCCCCATGATTGTATAACTATTATATAGAGACAGGTTGCTGCTGGAACCTACAGAACAAATAACCACTCTTATCATATGTGTATGGCTGGCCATTGTCTGTTGGGGAGACCCAAGATATAAGCGGTATCAATGTGGAGAAGAAAATATTGAATCTCAGGCTTAGGGACAATGCTTTCCACAATTACCTTCTCAAAAGTTCATTGAGGGACTTCCCTGGTGGCACACTGATTAAGACTGCGCTCCCAATGCAGGGGGCCCGGGTTTGATCCCCGGTCAGGGAACTAGATCCCATGTGCATGCCGCAACTAAGAGTTCACATGTCACAACTAAGGAGCCCACGTGCTGCAACTAAGACCCAGCACAACTAACTAACTAAATAAATAAATAAAATTTTTTTTTTAAAAAGTTCATTGAGATCTATAGACAATGGACAACATCAGCCCAGGATCAGCTAATTCTAACATAACTTGACTCACTGTATTAGTTCATTTGAGGTATTTCTAGAGTAGATTTCTTGCTTTCTGGTAGAACTGTGAAGTGGCTATATTTTGTTTCTCCAATTGAAGGGTGTGTGGCAACATGTGTTAAGAATTTGATAATAAATGGTGTTTTTCAGGGCAGCTTTGAAACCAATTCTTGATCTTCTTTCAAAGGCAGAGTTACATAATATGGGTATATCAATTTTTTAAATCACCTATTGTTGGAAATCAAGATTAGTCTAGTTTTTGCTATGATAAAAATACTATACTAAATACAAATGCATTAAATTCAAATAAAATATATATCATAATTCTTTCCTTAGGAACAATTGCATATTCATTTTAAAGACATGACACTCAAAATAATACTATACTATACTCTTTTAAAAAAGAGTATAGTATAGTATTGTGCTTTCTAGTTAATTAACCTAGAAAGCATAATACTATCAAGCTGTTAAATACTTTTTATAGCTTAAAAATACATTGGCACTCAGTTAATATTTATTAAGCACCTAGTATGTGCCAAATATTACCCTGGGTATCAAGGATACATGGATAAAAGACACCATCTGGGTCTTGAAGGAGTTTACAGTATGGAGAAGAGAGAGACAAGTAAATAATTACAATACTGAACAATGAAAAGCCAAGGCAGGAAATGCACAGGGTGCTTTGAGGAAAAGATAGACAAAATGGGAAACACATAGGAAGTAAAATAAATAAAAACAGAACTTAATCTATAGCATTAGGTCGTGATAATCTGTGATAATCCTTTAAAGATTATCATCCTCATATCTGAGACTCAGAAAGGTTATAGAGACACCCGCTGTGTCACACATCGAATGGCAGAGCTGGAAATAGTCTTACCAAGGTGTCCTGATTCCAATTATGCATCATTCCTTCAAAGAGAGATTTTGTTTTGGAGAGCATGTACTAGAAGACAAAAGTTTCTCTTTTCCTTTAACAGAATAAATAACAAACACCAATGAGATTTTTGCTTCATTCCGTCTTATTTTCCAGGAGTTTTTCTGACAAGTCAAAAAATCCCTAGCTAAGCTGAAGTTCAAGTCAGCTACAGGAAGCCATTTACAGCAGGCCCAGCTCCAGGTCAGCGAGCCTGGAGTCAGTGTGTGCGCTAGGGGAGTGGTGAGAATTGCTCCAAGAGAGAGGAAGGAACTCACATTCTTTATGCCCAAAGCAGCTTTGAAGTTTTGGACTCAAAAGAGAAGGAAAGTTCTTGCCTCTTTAAATAATCAGGCATAGAAGAATGAATTTTTTATCCCTGAGTCTAAAATCAAATTTATTACCCTGCCTCTAACTAGTGCCTCCTCTCAACTCCTGCCGTCACCTAAGCATGGAAGTCTCCTTGTCGTTGTTTTCCTGCACCCACCTTCTTTCACATCTAGTCGGTTTGTGAGTGTTGGAGACTCTGTGTCCTCGGGAGTTTAGACATCTGACCACCCTTCTCCGCCCCCATCCCTGGCTGAAGGTCTCCGTACCAGCTTTCCCTGGACTCTCAACTGAGTCCCTCACCCCACCACACTCCCCTCCAGCAACAGAGCTAAACAGAGATTTGAACAAGTACATCTGCATGCTTAAAAGCCTTTAATTGCTCACCATGGACAATTAAATATATTCCAAACACTCCAGTCCAGCAATATCCAAAGCTCCTAGCTACTGGGTTTTGCCTGTATTTCCTGTCTTATCTCTCATTACCCTCCTGAATTGACCTCATTCTCCAAGCAAATTAAATTATTATTCTCCCCAAGACAGGCCCTTTCCTTCCTGCATCCGCACCTCTGCACTTGCATTTTCTTTCACTTGGATGCCCTCCTTTCTACCCTGCATGGCCTTGTTCATATGCCACCTTAAACATTTTCCTCCCTGACAGAAATCATTTCTCCCTCTTTCTCCCTGGTGGAGCATTTTGTCTTTCCGGGTCTTGGGGCCCTGATCACAAACAGGTCCATGTTACAGTCAGTCATGTACAGCGCACATGCTGCGGAGTCACTCCTGAGGAAGAATTCCAGGTCATCCCATTACTCACCATGTGGCATCTGCCAGTGGCTGTGGTGTAAATATTCACACCATGGTTGATTCCAAGGAGTTGGGAAGAGAAGTACAAATCGGCTTTTGTGATAGCTGGAAGGTATCAGCTATACCCCCAGCACACCAGTATTCATTTGTTTCTTTGTAAAATGGGAAAAGAATGCCTTTCCATGAAATTCTTATAAAGATTAAATGACAAAGAAAATGTATGTTGCTTAACACAGCCTGGCACGGAGTAAACATTCCCTCCTCGTGCTTCCGCTGTGACTGCTCCCGTTAGCCCCGCGGCTGCTCCGACACTGTCATCACTACTGCTAGTAATGGTGTTATGCCTGCGCCTCCTCCTCCTACTATTTCTACGGCTCGGATTTAATGTCCCATTCCCAAACTCCTTGAAGTAGGGAAGCACCTACTATTTTTCAAGTGCAAGGCTTTACCAAACACCGTGCTAAGAGCTTCATATATATTTTCTCCCTTAACTCTGACAATCATCCCATGAGGGTCTATAATCATCTCCAGTTTCTAGATGGCCAACTGAGACTGAGTTTAAGTCACTTGCTCAAGATTGCACAGATAAGAGGTGGTAGGGCTAAAACTGAAACTCAGTTTTGCTTGGCTTCACAAACCATTCTTTGATTAAACGTATTTGATGCTCAAGTATTTATCAAATTAATAAATTTCTTCATTTTAGACAGCAAACTTACTCTCCCCCCACCCCCAAACTCTTCCTCCTATGGATTAATCTTTACCATGCAGGGAAGAACTGGAGTCAAAGTTCTGTATGGAGTCAAAGGTAAAAGAAAAAACACTGAATAGTGTTTGTAACTTCTTATCAAAGAAGAACTTTAGCCAAAGAACTGCGTTTAAAACACATGCTTTTTTTCCCATGAACAGGCACACATTTAATGCAATTGTAAGTGTCGCATAAGACTAGAAATTAGCGAGCATGTGCGACAACTCTGAAAAATCAAAATTGTTCATTCTTGTCTAACTGTACTCAAAGAAAGTGCCCATGGACTGAACTGTAGTTTCATTAGCTTGATTAAAAGTGAAAAGTGGAGGAAGGGTAACGTAGATCAAAAACTTCCTGACTCCTTTAGGATGAAAACATTTACTAGATACTAAGTATGTGTGAAAGGATCAGTAAGAATCTATTTGCCATTCTTGGAGGATATGGAAAGAAAGACAGGACACCTCAACTGGAAAAACTGATTATAATGAGAATGAAACACAAAGCACTGGGCATGAACTCTAGCAGAAGGATTTCTGAGGTGGAAATTCCTTTATTTATGACCCAAGCATGGGAATTTATAGCTGGAGGGTCAGTGTATATACAGGATAGACAAAGCAGGGTTTATTATGGGACTGATCAGGTTTTTCAAAGCTAGCTCTTAATTACATAATTCAAGCTTTCTACCATTTTTGGCTACCTCTCGCCCACATGTGGAGACACACACACACATACACACAAACACACTCACACACCCCTAGCCTTACATAAAACCCTATGTTGTTCCTAAACTCTTCAGTTAAGCCACCCTCTACCTCCCCCTCAGCTACATCAACCCCACAGTTCCATTTCTGAACATCTTGCAACAGCACTCCCTCTCCTAAACTAGTTTGGTTGTGGGCAGGAGGAGAGCAGGAAGAACTAAGTGGTGAGAAGAGGGCTGGTCACAGCTTGAGTGACCACCATAAGAGCTGAACCTTTAGGCTCAGAGCTTCCACAGTTTTGGGAAACATGGAGAAACAGGACTGCATAGAAAAATAAATAATCAAAATTAGAATAAGCAAGAGAGATGACCACCTTTTCTAAGAACACCCTATGGAAATTAAGTATTCTGTTCTTCTGTTTGATTTTTTTTTCTTTTCAGAAAAGGTAATACCACAATTCTTCAATTCTAGACACACCACCAATTTATTAACAGCTTCTCTGAGGGATGGGAGAGGAAATATGACCACATTAAATCCACACACTGATTTTAAGATATATCCCATCTCGGAAATGTTGACTTTGGAATTAGGGGCAGTGTCACAAGGCAGGTGAGGTAGGGAGTAGGGGAATGGAAGTAAGAGCACAGCCCAAATCCAAGAAATCTGGTACCTGGACAACCTCTTCCAGTTCTGTTGAGAGCTGGTCACCTCCATAGATGGGTAGCTTTGGTAGACTGGTGAGTTGATGGCCACAAAAGAGGACTGGCGCTTCTACTCACTAAATGACTCCCCAGTTGAAAAGTGAGATGGAACATCTGTAATAAATGAAGAAGACTTCAGGTCAGGGAACTCTCTCATCTTCCAGCATACAAAACAGTACTATACACCATTTCCGAAACAGAGCCCCACTGGTAGACTTTCATCAGTAGCACAGACACACACATAGAGATGCAGGAATGTTGAAAGTTTGTTTACAGAAACACTGAAAATATTTTCTTTATGGGATTCCACAATAGGAATCTTGTTTGTGAACTGTACATTGTCAAAGACACCATCATCATAAAAATTTTTTACTACAATTTATACCCGGGACCACCTGTTCTCTGTGGATTCTGTACTCCAAACTGAAGGATTTGACTCAATTAAAATGTGTTTGTTCATATTTCTCAGAGAGACCCTTGATTGGGAGGTGAGATAATGCTGTGACATTGAGCTGTGCTCTGATTTAATGTTGACATACCTCATGGTACACTGTCATATTTCACTATAACATCTAGGATCTTCACAAAGTTTTGTCTTTCATTTTAAGTACATTTTTGAGGCTCTTTTTATAAGTAAACGTGATGGGTTAAGAAGTTTAGCTGCCTAAAACCACAGCACCACGGCCTCCATTTACCTCTGTGAAGGTATGAGTCCACAACAGAAAATTAAAACACCCCCTGTTCACAGGGAGAGTCACTAGCAGAGGTGACTGACTTTCTGCTTCTGTAGAGATGTCATTTGAGCTTTACAGAGTAGTATTGAATACTTCCATTAACCATGAAAAGCTCAGGAAAACTTGAATAATGAAGAAAGAAATCAGAGGGAGACCATAAAAGCCTAGTTCATTTCAAGGAGAAAGCAGTTACCATCCTTTCCCCCTACATTTTAAATATCACAACAAATTTAAGTAACGAAATAAACAATTCACTGAGAGCACATTTTATGTACAACTTTAATTTCTTCCTACTGTGTTCATTACCAAGCTGTTTACTTTCTTCAGGCAGGATGGGGGGAAAAACTTTTAAAAGACTCATTTAACACAGAAGTCAATTTCCACTAATGCAGTCTTCGTGTGGCATATGTGGTCTTCCAAAGCAGACCTATATGTACATATATACATATATACGTCTCTTCCTTAATAAGAACAACAGCACTTAGCCTACCTTCAAACACATCATTGCTATTCTTATCCCATGGGAAAAAAACATGAATATGAGAACCATTTTATTTATAACTGCAGACTGGTTAGTATTTCTGATAGAACTGATTTTCCCCTCATCTGTATAAACAGCTCTAATTGTGAAAAGAATAATGTAACTATTGGATAACCCAGATTTTACTTTCTGAAAAGTTAGGCAGGGAGTATTTTTCATGCATTCTGCTCTGAGAAAGCAGGAATAAAGTGCTTTCCAATCAACTGTAGCTATCAAGTTATTTAACACAGAAAGAGTTTACAGGCACTGCAGGCTTTGAAGTTTCAGGTGTGTCAGGGGCAACATGAGAGGGAAACATGGACCACCAGAGCTTTCACTGCATCACCAGGGGCTCCACACGCCACTCCTGTATGTACCCCATGAAAGGGAAGAACGTGAGGGCTTTGCACTGGTGTGTAGGAGGCCAAAGTGGGCAGGAAAGAGAGATGAAAGCTGAGGCAACTGAACGGCCTACAAAATATTCATCACAAGGATTCCACAGAACACCTTCTTTTTTCTTGAGCTCTTCAGATCACACTTATAGGTAAAGATGGGTGGTTTTAATTGGCAAGAATGCATGTCTAGTTTGTAAGAGATGGGAGAATATAAGGGACAGTCTTAAAATTCCTCGAAATTTCCTCAAATCTCATTCTGTCCAGAAAATTCAGTGGAAGCAGGAGAGGGGTTTTGCTTAGAATCCAAAAGTAAGATGCTAAAAGTAGCCAGAGAAAATCATCAGTCATCAAAAATGATGCTTAGACAAAATGTCCACATATGAAACACAGATATTAAAGGAAATATATTAGAGTATATCTTTTGAGTTCTATCTTTGATAAGTGTGACCCAAAAAGAGAATTTTCTCTACTCTACAGTTTTCTTTTTTTTTTTTTTTCTACTCTACAGTTTTCAAATAGACAGTCCTTCATTAATTTTCCTCATACCAAAATAAAAAAGGCCAAGCCATGTTTGGTTATTACAGCATTGGCTGGGCCAGAATTTACTACCCAATAGTACTTATCACAGATGCAGAGATCTGTAAAATTACACACACACACACACACACACGTATACAGCTTAGGCCCTTTCAGAATTTTGGTCCATAAAGTGCCCATGAGATATGTTTCAGGCTCGGGTTCATCATTTTTACACATGACCCAGGTAATTTCTTCTTACATGGCTGTTCAAATGTCAGTTGACACCTTAGTCATTTACAAAACACTTTCACCTACATCAGGTGGGGGAACTACAATTCACTGCTTAACAGGTGAGGAACAAAAGTTCATAGACGCAAACAAGTCAGAGGTAATGAAGACAGAACCAGGAGCCAAAGTGCATGACCCTTAGTCTAGTGAACTCTGGAAAAATCACAACATATGGAATATTCCCACTGTGGTTACCAATCCCAGTATTCATTCTGGCAGTAGCTTTTTTTTTTTTTTTTTTAGTAATGCCCTTGAGTCCATCTTCTAGGTCCCTAAAACAGCATAGCTGTTTCTCACCAATCGTTTTTGTTAATTCACCTCCAGGGTTAAGTTTCCTTCTTCCATGATGTCTCCCCTTAGACAGGGATCAGAGAAACATGAGCTGGGTTTCTGTCCATCAGTCTAAAGAGAAAGGGAACAGGTAATACTTGGAGACCCCCCCCACCCTGCCCCGTAGCAAACCATTGTTCTTTATTAAAAAACATGTCACCCCAAATAAGGCGCAATTAGCTTGCTTTTACTTGACAATCTGCCTTTAGAGCTAGAACTAAGAGGCACAGCCTCCCATTCCATTACAGAAATTCTGTAGTCTCCCCCAGCTTTCTCCTTTATCAGCTTTCATTGAAGTGATTTCTTATACAGGATTGAAATGGCATATTGTATGAAATGATTATATCTTTTTAATTCCTTTGTTCACGTCAACACCATTTGAGAGGAAGCTAAAATGAGTTCTGATGATGACAGGTGGAAGGTCATACTGAGTTAGCAGCAATGCACTCATTTTAAACCACCTGTAGAAATGGAACATTGCTTAGCTGCATAGGTCTGAAATCCCCAAATAGACACATCTGTCCTCAGCAGTTCTTCACATTAACAGTGAAAATATTAAGCCCACAGAAGACATTCTAATTGTTTTGACAGAGTGGCTTGAGTGCTATGCCACCTCATTAAATCCAACCAAAGGAAAGGAAGAAAAGGTTGATGAGGTCATAGCCCAGGAGTGAGGTCACTAGCTAATGTGACCTCTTAGCAACAAAAGAAGTTTGACTGATGAAAAGGTGTCCCCGGGGCAGAAGTCGGCATCCCTTTGCCTAAATGAGTCTTACAGCGCAGGAAAAAAAAAAATTGTTGGCTAGACTCTCTTGGCGTGCCCAGGGTAGCATGTGACTAATAGCACTTTAAAGTCTATTGTGAATGATATAATGATTAACTGACCTTTCAAATCCTAGAAAGGTTACATTAGCAGCCCCTATCAGTGCCTCAGAGCCAAAGCAGTAGAGTGTGAAACTCGAATTCTACCATGAGCCCAGAGAATGATTAAAGTCAGAAGTGACCCATGGCTGCTTATAAATGAAGTCCAAGAGTCCTAATATTATCAATAAGATGGAGTAGGCAAAATATAATTGTGGGCAAAAAATAATAGTTAGATTTTGCTTTTGGTTTTCTAATGAACCAAGAATAGCAGTTGGGATAATGAAAATATTAGTTATTAGCTGTAAATTTTGGAAGTGAATACTATTTTTAAGAATGTTGGAGGCTGTCATCATAAATATTTCAAAGAGCACACTATTAATTCAAGCCAATCAATAATACAGCATACCCCTCTAGTTACCAATAAGAAATTTATTCACTAGTTTTATTTCTTTTTGAAATCTATATTTAAAGGTTTGGGATTGATTATGTCAAGATAAGCTGTCTTCTTTTTATCAAAATATTATTTATTACTCAAACACTTCTAAAGCAGTAACATGTTATGACTCTAATTTGTTGAGTAGAAAAAACGAATATTTACTGACATTTCTTGGAAACTTGCTATAAGCCCACAGGAAAGAACTTGACATCATCACACTGTGTTTTTCTTAACTTGACAGGAAGTCAACTTCAAGCAGATTAACTTGAATCAGGACCTCATTTGGGAAACATAAGTGTTCAATAAACTGCATTATTTTTTTATTTGGAAAATACTCAAGTTCAGTGGCTTTATCATCCTGAACTTTACTTCCTGAAAACCTGGCAATCCCATGTGGACTTCTGGTAGAATGAGCAATGCAAAGAGCTGGCTTGGACTTGGCATGTCCTTATATTTCTGGGGACTGATGGACCTTACGACCACTGTTCTCTCGGGCACACCAACACCACCAGGCAAATTAGAAGCGCTCCTGTCAGACAAGCCACAGTCACATTCTCGGACAAAGAG
Source organism: Hippopotamus amphibius kiboko (assembly GCF_030028045.1). Classification (NCBI taxonomy): domain Eukaryota; kingdom Metazoa; phylum Chordata; class Mammalia; order Artiodactyla; family Hippopotamidae; genus Hippopotamus; species Hippopotamus amphibius. The sequence continues at coordinate 100,961,266 of NC_080196.1, forward strand.
GAGCTGGGTTTGGAACCAGTTTTTTGTTCTGGAAGAATACACTGGAACTGACCCTTTGTATGTCGGCAAGGTAAGAACTGCCAAAGAAAAGATAAATTATCAGAGTATCGGCTATTGAAATTGAATACGAATATGAGTTGACTATGAAAGCTCACGTAGTCTGAGGTCTGAGAACAATTTTAACTAGAAGTGTGCTACTTGACAGCTAGTTGAAATCTAATTTTTGCTTTGTCAGATACCAGTCAGAAAGGAAAGACTTCTCTCCTTGTTCTTGCCTCTGTTGTGAGTGGGAAAGACCTGGAATCAGATTTTTGGAGGAAAAGCCTTGGACCCTGCAAGAACCATTCAAGTCCTCACAGGGGCAGCAGCAGCCTCAGGAATAGCAGGATGGGGAAGAAATAAACTGGGAAATGCAAAGGGGGGAGTAGAGGGGTTTTTGGTTTTTTTTCCCCAAAGCATTTCCACGGGTATTGCCTGAGGCCCAAATGTAATGGAAAAAAAAAAAAAAAGAACAAAACATTCATTTCAGAAGGTCCTAGCTTGTGCTCTAGGACAGTTGGAGACGATCAATGAGTATATTTTTAAACTTTATACTTGAATTCCCTTGATGTATATCTATCGTCATTTCCTTTTTAATCTGGGCTTTTTCCCGTGTTTACTTTCCTTGGATGTTAATCAGAGACCATTTTGCGAAAGCAACCAAGTGAGAGAAAACGGGAAACAAGGAACTAATTAGAAAATAAATAATTCATTCACATAACTTAAACACTTGTTTAAGCATAGAGGCTAAGAGTGTGGGTTTCAGAGTCAAACACATGTGGGTTCAGAACCCAGTTCTGCCAATTGCTTCCCGAGCGACTTTGGACAGGTCACTACCCCCCGTTAGCCTCTGTTTCCTCAAATGTCGAAGGAGGATAAGAGAACCACAACTGCTCAAGAGTTGTCTACAGAAACTCTTTCCTCACCTTCACGCACTACTCAACCCAGTTCTCTGACTCTTGACCCCACTCTGCACTCTGTTGTGTTTTCAGTGCACCTGAAGACCCCTCCACCATCAAACCCAATGGTTTCATTTTATGGAAATGCCCAACAGCAGCCTTGGACACTGCTGCCCAGTCCCTCCTTCTCGACTCACAGTCTTCTCTTAGCTTCATGACCTTCACAATCCCCTGTTTCCTCCTTCCTTCTCAGCCTCTTTGCTGGTCCTCTCCCTCTCCCTGACCCCAACCGTGGGTGGTCTTGTGAGCTTTGCCCTGGGTCTCTTCCCTAACCACATTCATTCCCTGGGTGGATTCATCTTCCTGATGGTTTTAAACCCCATCCGTAAACCAATGAATTCAAAACCTCCATCTCTGGCTCAGAACACTTGTCTGAGCTTCAGACTTACAAACCCTACCGCTCCACATTTATGACTCAAAGGCCTCCCACGTGCAGCATACTCTGAGAAGAATTCTCATTTTCCCTCCCAAACTGAGTCTGCCCTCAGTCTTCCCGGTGTCAGCATTGCCACCACCCCCTTCCTAAAACCGGACACCTGGTGGGTGATCTTTTCCCCCTTCTCTTGCCGCCCCCCATCCCCACCCCACATTCATTCTCTCCACCTGCAAATTTCGTTAGTCCTGTGCCAAAATATTGATGTTATGGAAAAAAAAGATGTTATGGAAAAACCCAGATGAACTTTTTGGCCAATCCAATAAATCCCAAAGCCTTCATTTCTCTCATCTCCTCTTCCACTGTTATCTTTCACCTGTGTAAATACCTAGACTCCCAACCAGTCTCCTTGTTTCCACCCACACTTCCTTCCAATCCACTCTCCATACATGACCTTTTTTTTTTTTTTTTTTTTTTTGGCACACAGGCTTAGTTGCTCCGTGGCATGTGGGATCTTCCTGGAGCAGGGATCGAACCTGTGTCCCCTGCATTGGCAGGCAGATTCTTAACCACTGCGCCACCTAGGAAGCCCCATACATGACCTTTTTAAATGTGGGTCAGACCATGTCACTCTGATAATACCCTTCAGTGTCTTCCCATTGTCCTTTGAATCATCCAGGTTCCTCCCCATTGCTTACAAGGCCTTTCCTCTCTGATCCAGCCTTACTCCCTGCTTCCCACCATATCACATGCTACTCTTTCTTGCCGTAGCTCTCATGTTCCAGGACATAGCCTTCTGTCAGTTCCTACAACTTGCCAAGCTTTCCCTTGTTCTCCCATCATGAGATGCTCTTCCCCTGGCTCCTCTCTGGGTTGGCTCCTCTTCTTCCTTTAGAGCTCATTCTGAATCTAGGTTTTCCCTGACCATTCTCTAAGTACACCCCTGCTAGACTCTCTCACCACCATTATTTTTTTCACAGCTCTAATCACAACCTATAATATCTAATTTATTTGTTTATATGTGTATTATCTGAAGCCCTAGATTGGACTATTAGCTCATTGAGGACAAGGATATTGCTCCCATTTTATCCACAAGGCCTAACACAGTACCTGTCACATAGACAGTGCTCAAAAAGAGATTTATGAAATGAGTGCCTCGTGATGTAGTAAAGATTAAGTAAGCTAACACATGTAAAGTACTTTAGCAGAGTACCAGGTCCAGAGTAAGATCTTAATAATCATTAGCCTGTAGTAGTCATAGCAGTTGTAGTGGTTGTAGTAGCAGTAGTATAGGGAGTTCAGTACGGGAATTAGGCAGCTCCGCAATGCTTACCTAATATACCTGCAAATCTCTTGGCCTCAAAACCTGTGAATTTTCTTTGACGTCTCCCTTTCCTTCTCCTCTTCTTTCATGTACAACCAGTCACCACATCCTGTCACTATCTCTTTGCCAGTTTCTCTCAGATTCATCTCATCCTCTCCAGGCTCTGTCATTACTGTGGTCCTTCTGTTCTTCATGATTAGATTAACTAAGCAGGCGCTGTAGGGAGAATCTTCTCAGTCCTCCCCTTAGGAGTCAGGACATTTATCTCCTTGAAGCACCCTTTCCATCATGTCACTCTTTTGATTAAGAAAGCACTGTAGCTCTCCAGTGATTATCAGAGCTCTTAGCATACAGTTCAAGGGCTTCCAGAAAATGAGTCCTCCTCCCTTAACCAACCCCCACCCCCCACCCAGGATTTCTCAAATCTTGCCCTGATCTCAGTCAAGCTGAATCTCCTTACTGGCCCCGACACAACATACCATTTCACTCCCTACCCCAGATGAGTGCCCGTGCTACTGTCATGCCTAGGACACACTATCACTTCCTCTCTGTTCAATCACATTCAGATTTCTCAGGGCCCCAGCATAAAAGCCTTTTCCATCATGAATACATCTTCTATCTATCCAGAGTTTCAAAGATTTCTAGTAACTTAATATTTGTAAACCACTTCTTCCAACTGGACACACATAGCTGCTGCTAAAATAAGGTTAAGAAGATACTTTTGTATTCAGTAATTGCTTTGTGTGTTTGTACAATTTAGAGCCTGACTCCCTTCTCCCAAAGGTATAAACTGATATCCCACCCCTGGTCTTCCTTACATTTCCCTAACACTGAGTACCCAGCACAGAACTGGACATACAAAACTGCAGAAAGACAAGGGCATCTGACATGTTTCTGGGCTACCACAGTGCTATGTGTCAGTCACGTTCTCATAAAGCAGATCATTTAATCATCATAACCATGCTATGAGGTAAGTATAATTCACCACTCTTAGATAATTACAGAAAGGAACAAGGCTCACAGAGGTTACGTTCCTTGCCCAAAGTTACACAGAAGGTAACAGGAAATCTGACACTGAAGCCATGGGCTTTCTTTCACGTTGCCCTGCATGTGGCCATGACTTTAGACCTAGCCCTGAGAGATACACAGAACACACAATGGTGTCGGTGAGACCAGGAACGTAACCAAGCCTATTTCCTGAAGGTGGGAGCACTTAGCTGTGCAGCACCCCCTAGTACTCATGACTGGTGCTCACCCTTTCCTAATTACGCCAACCCAGGACACAAGACATGCCACCCGCCCGCCCCCCCCCCCAATTTTGACAGTCATCCTGTCCAACCTACTCTCCAGCAATGGACGTTTTTACCCTGAAGTGGGTATGTCACCTCCACATGAAGAAGATAATTATGTATTCACTTACACTGGCACTTTTCCCCTTTCCTTTCTTTTGAAAGAGAATCCATCCACCTTTCATTCCCTCTCTCCCAGGGGCATTTCAGCCTGTCACTTTGAGCTCCAGAAGATGTCTGTTTAGAGAGCTGGCCTGACTGTTTGCTTATTTCAGAAAGGAGTATGGCAACAATTATCGGCTGTAATTGGTATGGCCTTATAAAATCCACACTGGGCTTTCCAGGGACAAGGCAGTGTCGAGTTAAAGCTAGATTATATTGACATATGCAAAGAGGGGGATGCAGGGAGCTTGTGCTTGTGCACGAATCTGTGGTCCCTAGTCATGCTGAGGTTAACAAGAACACAGGAGCTGTCTAACCACAAACTGTAAGCACTTCCTGCATTCCTGGAACTATACAAGGCACCATGAAAGATGGCAAAAGGAATGAAAGTCACCCTCGTGTTTAACATTTTTCATGATCTTCATGTACTTCCCATCATTCACTGCTCCTTTGGCTCAAGCTCTTACAGACTAAAGAATTGTTAGGATAAGTAGGCTATCCACCTGTCTTACTCTGTCTGGGATAACAAGACTGTTTTCCCAAGATGTACATAACTATGCACTGCCAACTCCATTCCAGAAGCGTCTTACCTTCCTCCAAAGAGCTGGTGCTCAGTCAGTGTTAGCTGAATTAAGTATGGATAAATATAAAACACATTTTTATTGCAGTGGCAATTTGCTGAGTAACTTAGAGAAAAGCTGTTAATATCTCTTCTTTGCAATTTTCACAACTAAATGTGTATTCTATGGCTGGTACAGCTAAGATTAAATGCACATTACTGTGCTGGTTATTAAGCCAGTGTCTCTCAGCTCTGTATTCACATTTCCATACTCCACTTTGTGATGCTGGGGCTGGGATTCTGCAAACCACAGTTTCTCCTTTACCAACGAGCTCCCACTGGGTTCTGAGAGTAGAATGTACTGGAGGGAGAACCAGAGGCAGGAGGAGGGAGAAGGGAGAAGGGACTTGCTCCTTTTACCTGCGGCAGTTGACTCTAGTTTCTGGATTCTCTCTACACTCCCAGCCCCAGCCTCATTACACCCCTGAGAAATACCAGCACCACTGAATGGCACCCCCTTCTCAGAAGTCTGAGTCTCAGTTTTGTGGGAGGTGGGCGCTCGGGGGCACCTCCTCTAAACTCCTGAAGCCCCAGCCCGAGGGGGCAGCACTCCCTTCTCAGGGGTCTCTGGCCCACCCTCCTCCAAACATCTAGATTCCAAGAGCCCCAACTTCTGCCCTCTGCTCCCCCAGCCAGAGGCACACTAGCTGTTTCCTGGAGTTACTATCTCTCCGATGCTACGTCAATGTTCCCTTTTTGCCTTTTCAATCCTTTATATTAAATCCTCTCTGCTAAAATAACTGGTGTGGGTTTTGTTCCCTGACTTGATCCTGAACTGATGCAATTTCAGCTGACGCTTGAACAACGTGGGGGTTAAGGGCGCCAACCCTCCGCACAGTAGAAAATGCACGTATAACTTTAGAGACAGCCCTCTGTCCACATCCATGGTTCCTCCATACAGTTCTCTGTATCTGTGGTTCTGCATCCACAGATCCACATGTGGTACTGTTTGCAGTATTCACTATTGAAAAAGATCCACATATAAGTGCACCCTTGAAGTTCAAATCCACGTAGTTCAAGGGTCAACTGTATATTCCCTAGAAATTAGTTCTGTGTAAGCAGATCCTGGCCCTTTTCATAGCTGGTCCTCTTCCTGTTCATAGGAGGCCCTCCTGCTTCTCTGTGGATGCCCTCCCTTCCCCCCTCTTCTCCCCTCTTTCTTGCCCACAAACACACACACAGAAGCTACCTGAAAGATGCTTGCTAGCTCTTTTAAGGCAAAGGTAACATGGTTTCACTAAAAGCTTTAACCCTAATACTACACCCTATACCACTCATTCAATAATTTTATTGAGCATTTGCTACACACTAAGATGAAAGCCACACAGTTCCTGACTTCAAGGAACTCGCAGTCTAAAGAGTTCCTCAAATTTTTCTCTCAATACAAACAAAAACAAAGATAACAGATCCGAGGTTCAGCCCAGACTCCATTGACATCAGCCACCCAAGTGGCTCCTGAGAAACCAGAACCACCTCTACAGCAGCAAAGATTTCCAGCCTACTCATTAAGTGCTCTCCATAGGCAGAGCACTTAAACTTGGCCTATGACAATCACAAGTATGCTTAACATTAAGGTTCACAGAGCAAACAGATGACAAATAGAACACCTCAAAACAATCCTGCGTATTTTTTTTAATGTCTGCTGCCATTCTTTCTTTTTCCCCTGGATAATCTGCTATGCCCTAAATTAACCTGTTTCATTCTAAGTGAAAGCCCTATGCCACATGCCTTAAAATTACGCATATTTATATGTATAGTTATATATGTATATACAAATATACGTAAAAACACACAAATATATAAGGATTTTTTTTTTCAAATCCTTAGACCCTTGTCCTCCTCCTCCCAATTCCATTCCTCTGCCTGGGAACACAGTTTCAGATAGAATGGATTTTCATTTCTTTGTGACCAGGTCCAAATAAAATGACTTTCTATTCTACACAATAAAAGTTAGGCACCTCTTTTTTTAACTGCATAAATAGAAGATTTGGATTGTGAAAAAAAATAATAATGCTGTATATGGAATGAGGAAATGTGAGAACTTTACATCCTAAATAGAATTCTTTAAGTAGAAAAAAATCCACAGCTATTTTTTTGGTCAATTTTGTTCTCTTATTTCCCTTCTCTAGATAAGACACAGCTGAATTCCTCCAGGCAGCAAACTCCCTGCCTGTGTGATTTGGCCGTTGAGTCAATTTGAGATCGGCTCAAAGCCAGCCACAACCTCCAAATCCAACCTTGTCTGAGGATGTTGTGAATACACTTTCAGGTGTCTTCTTGGTGTCCATACCATTTAATCCTCAGACTAACACTGTCCCGGAAAGGTTTCAGGCAGCCTTGTCCAGCTTTTACCATTGGGGTATGCATAATGAAAAGGCCAACAGGTTGTTTTTGCTGTCTCTGCTACACTCCTGGAGGTCTGAAGGGAGTACAGAAGAGCTGGGCACGTTAATACTCCTCTCTACTCACGTATATCATCATCATAATTGGCCCCATTTATAGCTTTCCTATTATGGGAAAGACACTGTGCTAGGTGCTTTACATACACTAATTTCTAATGATCCCAACAAACCAAAGTAAGAATTAACATTGTTCTCTACATTCATAATATGAAGAACTTGAGAGTTATAAGCATTAAATAATTTGTCAAGGGCACTCGATTTATAACTGATATAGTGTTCAGGCCAGTTATATTTGCCTCTCTGGTTGTCTGTTTTATAAACTGTATCTCATGGACTTCATCACTAAACGATGCAAAATGCCTACAACCCCAGCAACAGGGTTAGTGGTGGCTGACTAAGTGTAACTAATTTTTTGTTGCCCCCTTAGAGAAGGACTGTTGTAAAATACCACAAAATTCCATCTATTTACATTGTCTATAATCAGAGATGCAGGAGTTTATTTCTAGGCTTAATATGAAAATAGTGCCCCTGGACTTGTTTCGAGACTCGTTACAAGGTAATTTGGGAGAAAATATCACTGGATGGGCAGATAAAAAAGCATGTCCCCAACATAACCTTCCACATGTAGATTTGAGTGATTCTGTTACCAGGCCAGGAACTGGTCCCACCAAAAGGAGAGATACACTGATGCAAAGAATAATAACCAGCAGTAAAATTCCATTTTGATGCTTGAAACATAAGCAAGCACAGTCCTACTGAGTGAAACTACAGAATTCAGAGAATTTCAAGAGCCCCCAGAAGTTATTTAGTATTTCCAATAGAGTGGCCACACCCTATTGATTAGCTATTTCATCAGCTTCTCAGCCAACTGGAATTGTTATAAAGTTTTTGAAATTCCAAAACTTAATTTATATCCACCCTTTTAAATTTTTTAAATGTTTAGGCTGGTTCTTTTTTAAAAAAAAAACTAAATGGAATGGCTGGATTCCTCCTTATTAGAATTGCTCCTATGTACATATTGGGACCTACGCTTTCCAGAACTCCTGTTTTCTATACTTCTCAGGGAGAGGAACTTTAAAAATACTACTAAATTAAGGATACTGAATGTGATGTGGAGAAACTTTATTTATTTATCAACTTATATTTGCTCTTTGATATAATCATGATCAATGCATATTAGTTCTTTGTAGGCATTTTAAACATTTGAGTGAAAAAAAAGTCTTCCTGTTTGAAAGGAAATCATAAATTTAGACCATACCAAAAATCTATTTATTTCTGACACCTGTTCATATTTCAGTACTCTTTTTCCTCAGCTTCATTCGGACATGGACCGGGGGGATGGTTCCATCAAATACATCCTCTCGGGAGAAGGCGCAGGCGTCGTGTTTACCATTGACGACACCACCGGAGACATTCATGCCATTCAGAGGCTCGACCGAGAGGAGAGGGCCCAGTACACTTTAAGGGCTCAAGCCCTGGACAGGAGGACGGGCAGGCCAATGGAGCCAGAGTCAGAGTTCATCATCAAAATCCAAGACATCAATGACAATGAGCCCAAGTTCCTGGATGGACCGTATGTCGCCACTGTGCCAGAAATGTCACCAGTGGGTAAGGTGGAGATTCACTGATTCTCACAAACAGCAGTTCCTCTATAGAAGATCTTCCTGTCTAAACACGGAGGAGAGAATGTGCAGAACAGTTCACAAAGCATAAAATTATACCAAGCTACTTAGACACTGAAATCAGCCATAGTACAAAATAGTAGTAATACTAAGCCTAGTATTATTATTCACTTCTGGTTCTTAAAAAGCAAAACAAAATATAGATGATAGGTAGATAGATAGATAGACAGACAGTTAGACAGACAATATTTGATTCATAAGGAAGAAGCATTTCGGTATTATCAAAAAAGGAATGAAAGGCCCAAAGCCTGTGTTGTCCTTATGAGTTATTAAGAATTTAAAACACAAATAACTCCCATCCCCACTAAAGAGGTACTTCTGTACTATGCAGTTATGGCAGCGTGACCTAGAAAGAGGCCCTCCCAAGGAAGCAGATACAACATTTGCAAATGCTTTAAAATTGCCCATTCAGGATTGCATTCAGCCTTTAGCAGTTCAACCTGAACAGGTGTCCACCATCTCTCTCCCTCAGGGACTTCTGTTATCCAGGTGACAGCCACAGATGCTGATGACCCAACCTATGGCAACAGTGCCCGGGTAGTGTACAGCATCCTCCAGGGCCAGCCGTATTTTTCTGTGGACTCCAAAACAGGTATGTGATGTAACAGTTGAGTCAGAGGTATTTGTTTTATTCTCTAATGATCTGTAACTGCTATTTATGACAGACACAACTCTCCTTTTCAAGAACTCTCCAGCGAATGTATTAACTAGAGAAGATTGTTACAAACTTTGGGATTAAGAGAGCAAACTAGCACTGCCCTGGTAGGTAAGAGCAGCGTAATGTGTAGACAGCATATAGGGTCTGACTGGAGAGGCCCAAAGAACTGCCTACACACAAGTACCCCCTCACTAGCCTTCAAAACATCCTGTGGTTGTATTTATTTCCAGGGAGTAAGGTCTTTTATAACTCCAAGAAGATCTAAAAGGATTGGCATATTAACCTGGGCTCGCTATAGAACTAGCATAATTGATTCTGAAACTAGGAAGAGCTTTAGGGGAACCATCCAATCCACCACCATTCATTGAACAGATAAGGAAATTGGGAATGGAGACCTAACAAAGTATTTCCAATTGTAGAGATGTCCCCTGACATGTGGTCTGATGTTCTTCCCACCCAGCGTCCCCCACACCGGGCCCCATACTAAGCAGAGAGCCAGGCCAGAATGAATGGGGATGGATTTGATGAGGGGAGAGAGAGCACACAGCGTGGGATGTGGCCCCCCACAAAGGAGATGCTAAGTGGGACGCTCAGGGAGGACAGCATAGAGAACTGGGCGGGTAAGGAGCAATGTGCTAGAAGAGGACACATCAACAATCAACAAATCAGTTTGGCTTTGGGTGTTGTTTTGTTTTGTTTTGTTTTGTTTCCGTTTTACCCAAGAGCTTTGACTATAGAATTTTATCTATAAAGGATTCCCTTTAATACTTTCGAGTTGGGCAGAGCAATTATTATATGATTATTATGTCGTACTTGTGCCAGACTTCCTCCCTTTTAACATACATTCATATTTTACCAAATATTACCAAATTTGAGCCTCCTAATAATCTTGTGAACGCGCGAAATATATGGAAGCGTTGCTATTCCCATTTTACGTAAGGAAAATTGAGGGCCTAAGAATAATTAACAAAAAACTTGAGTAAAGAAACTTACAGCCACAGAGGTAAAGTCAATGCCAAACACTCAAAGCCATCTCTCTATAGGAAACAGAAAAAACACATTTCTATTAGCAACCTGATATCATTTTTTTCCAGAAGTCCTCAGGGGGACCAGGCATTCAGAAAATTATATCATAAAAGTAGAAAGCGAGGAAGTATAACTTAGTAGGAGGAAAGAAAAAATGTTGCAGTTAGGGACTTCCATAAAACAGTAACTTTAACCATTCTACAGATGGAGGGAGAGAGAGTGAGGGGGTGCCCACAGGGAGGAAAAACACAGACAGGAAGAGGGTAATGTGTCCTTTACATCCTAAAAGGAACCTTACATTATTTTGACAGCTCCCAGGGGGCATCTACAGTGTTAAGGTCAAAAATACATAAAAAGATAGTTATTGCCATGCCCATAGGGCATTTTAAAAAAAGAAAATGCTGCATATTTCATTTTAGAATGTTGTTACTATAATGCAATATATACATTATAGGAATAAAATGGGGACAGGTTTGTGGTTCCCAATTCCTTCCCTTAGCATGCAAAACGTCTGTTTAGCCAAGGGTCACATTGTAAACTTGCAGTAAACAAGCCTTTAATCTTTGCCTAGAGAGTACAGAAGTCAACTTTTCTAAGTGGAAGGGTTAAAAGGAAGATAAAAATATTACCGCACATCGTTGGCAGGGTCAAAACAACACATTTCACAGGATTTTGACTTAGACCCCTCTTCCTAAATGAAACCATAACATCCTACCGCAGTGCTGCTACACACTGTCTGGGGAAGTTCATCCTGTATGTGTGTTAGAAATAAACAACTCACAGAGCATCTTTCATGTCTTAGCTCACGGAATGCAGTGAAGCAGAGGTAAACAGAACCTAACAAAACAGAATGAACACATAACAAGAGGAAAAGCAAACCTGAATTCCAACCCTGCTTACTGGTACAGGGAAGGCAGGTTGCCTAAGGAAGAGTCATTCACACTACAAGGACTCTAGGGGCTGAAGAAAGAAAGAGCCAAAGGAGAATTATCTAAAATCACAGATTTGCAGACATGTGAGGCTTTGTTTTCCGGACCCGAAGCCCCAGTTATGTTTGGTGAGACAGAGCAGCCTGAAATTGTCTCAGACTGCCAGTCCCCAAGTCTGTTAGAGAACCATTGCTGCCACCTCCTGTTCGTTCTCAGTAATGTTGCCAAAGGAAATTGGCCCACGAAGCTCTTCCGGCTGGAAGAGTATCTATTCATCCTTTGTTTAAGCACAGCATTTTTTTGAAGTTGGATTCTGACCTCAAATTTAATAAAATTGGTGACTTGCATCTTAACTCTAGCCTTTAACAATGCACAGGGAGAAGCCTAGAACCCAACCTTTAAAACGGAACTTGTGGTTTTGTTTTTAAAAACAAAGTCGTTTCTATCCTGCAGGTGTAATTAGGACAGCGCTCATGAACATGGACCGAGAAGCCAAAGAATACTATGAAGTGATTATCCAAGCCAAGGACATGGGAGGGCAGCTTGGCGGATTAGCTGGGACCACAACAGTCAACATCACCCTCTCGGATGTCAATGATAACCCACCCCGCTTTCCCCAGAGTGAGTACCTAACCAGTGAGAGTACAGATGCAGAGGGATGCAGTTGTGACAGAGGTGAAAGAGAAAGGCCAGTCTGAGTCCCTCTCTGAGTCTGATTATTCATGGATTCCTTTCTGACATTTATCATGCAATTCTCACATAACCATTTTCCAAATTCCCACAGCATTGAACTATGCTTTAGTTTTTTCTTGACTGCCATGCCCTGACCACGCTTCATAACATTAAATATTAAGCAGTAAGATTTTGTTGGGTAGGGTTGAACTTTAGAGAGCCACAAACCACTGTAATATATAATAAATATCTAAGATTTTTTCAACTCTCCCCAACAAGAATCAATTTTTGCCCCCTAGGGGGCGATATTGCCCCTGTTGACAATGGATGCAGGGAAACTAAGCCAAAGCTGGAGATAACCCATCTGACCACCTTAAACCAATCAATTCACAAGCAAGTACCAAGCGCCTGCTTTGTAAGGGCCCTGAGAGCATGAGGGGCACAAAATGCCTTAAACCCAGCCCCTGCCGCTGTGAGGCTTGAAGTCCACTTGGGGAGTACACACTCGATATTCATCAAAAGTTAACCAGGAAGCACCATTTGCTCTGCCATTTGGTTAGTGTAGAATGAAGCCTTCACAGGAAACCAAGATGACTAAAGGCTTAATCAAAGGATGAGTTCAACAGGGTACTGAAGAATATAAAGGATTCAAATACGAAGATAGGAAAACATTCCAGAACAGGGAAGCTATTCATTCATTCAAAAAATATTCGCTTCAGGCAACATTCCAGATATGGGATATAAAGCCCTAGAAATAAAGCCGCAAATGTAATTTTATGTTCAAAGATTCCTAAAATAAAGACATGCTCTTTAGTGTTTCAAATATGTTATATTTCTAATGGAAGTCACTGCAAAGTTTTTGAGCAAGTGAGGGACATAAAGGAAGGCTAATTTGATAGCCAAGTACAGCATTGGTTGCTAGCGGCGGAGACGAGAAGCAGGAGAGTCTGTTAGGAGGCTTTAGAGTGGTCCAGATTTGAACTGATAAGGATATAAGGAAATAGCAGAAGGACTGAAATGGGACAAATAAGAAAACATGGATTTCTGTCCCTTGATTTCTTGGCTAAGGGAAGGTGAAGCCAAAGATGACAATGCTGTTCTAAGTCTAGGTGATGGGAGAAGAACTGTACTACTGATAGAAATAGAGGATGCATAACGGAACTAGTGGCAGGGAAGAAGGAAAATTCCAATTTGAATATGAAGTGACAACAGGACAATCAGACTGAATGTCCTTAAGGAAGGTGGAATATAGAGCTGTGACTGTGGAATGGAGCCCAGGAATGGGGATGTGAGTTTGAGAAGCAGATGACTAAAAGGGAGCAGTGTTGGAGAAGTGAGAGCAACAGACACAATTCCAGTTGAAAGGCAACCAGAAAAATCAGGTTAAACAACAACTTAACTAAAAACAAAGCGTCAAACAAGTTCATCAGCTGAATAGCTACATTTTGAGCCAGTCAAACCAAGTAAACCATATATTTTATCCATGTAAATAGAGGAAGAAAACTCAAATATTGACATACAACTGGCATCCATAAAGTTCCCATGAGATTTCGTGAAACTAAAAGACAGGACATAAGTATTTCACAAGTGGTACAAACAAGTAGGTTGCTAAATTGATTGGTTCTACAGTTCAGAATAGTAGTGCATCATGAAAGTTTATGAAATGCCATAAGGATTGGCTTCTCCATTGCTTTGCTGACCCTGTGGGTTCCATCTTTATTATTTCATGAATGGCTCACACTGTGGACACTGTACACTACAGATTATTGAACATCCTTGAACTATCCTATTTGGCTTTGTAATTTGACACTAGACAGTATCTCTGAGGAAGGCAGAAAGGAAAAAAGAGGGAAGTTATTACCCAGCTCGAGTAAGTATGTAGATTTGGACATATTGCCGGAAAGTTATATGGTACTGACCAGGGCTCTTGGCCTCCTTAATCAAAGAAATTGATCAGAGGCCAAACAAGAAACACAGGCAAGGCTTTATTGGGGCTCCTGCTGCAGCAGGAGGTAGTGAGAACAAACACTTTCCCTTGCTTGCTCACTCCGAGAGGGGCAGGGGTGCACTTGTCCTTATATGCGGTGAGGGTAGGGGTGTGTCCAGGGGTTGGGCTGAGGAGTGGCTTAGGTGGTCTGCCCACCCCTTAGGTGGTGTTTTGTGCAGTGGGCATGAGAAGTACCCTGCTTTTGCTCTGGGCCCTTCAAAAGTGGCAGTTGAGTTTTTTGTATTTTTGTCCACAATTTGCCCCAGCTGCACATGAATGCAGTTAGTTATTTTTAGTCCCTTATAGTTTCTGTGTATTTTGTTGCTCAGGGAGAGGTTTGTCCAGCTGCGAGCATTGCAGCGCGTGAGCATTGCTGCACTGCAGCAAAGGGTCCCAGGTCCCAGGTGGTCTCAATATCACCCCAAACACAGCAGCGTCACAACAGCATAACACAGTACAATGATAACTGGGGTTTTAGTCCTGCCCCACAAGTCAGCATCTTAACACCGTTCTAAAGCATACATTTTGAGTTGTCTTTTTTTTTTTTTAATAATGAAGAATCTGGAATAGAGTAGAACCATGGATTAGGCTGCATGGAAGACAAGACGGAAATGTATAAAAGTAATCTCTGTGTCTCCAAACATTGTTCACACATTATCTCTGCTTCAAAATAGTCATTATTTTTGGACTTTTAAAAAATTTTCTTTATCTCACCATTATTTCTCCTTCTATTTGCTAAAACTAAGTTTAAGTGATCTCATTATTCTATAACCTACCTTGGATAAACTCTTCAGCACTATTAATCTTCTGATTCTTCATTCTAGAAGTCCCACGTTCCTTCTTTTTCACAAATATTATCCTAACTGATTAGGTGTGGTTAACACAATGACACATCTACTTTTTTATATTGAACAAACTCAGTCACCTTTAATTGAACCAAATATACTAGAATATCAAAACCGCAGACTATTTATTTCTAATGTAATGCATTGTGTGTGGAAATTGTATGTATATGTTTGTTTCAACACAGAACACATAGCTCTCCTGGAGAAAAGTACTTGTTTTTCCCAAACATGTTCCGCAATAGCAAAGTCTAATCCATCAACAACTTTGGAAGTGAATGTAAAGAGATCATGAAATCTAAGTGCCTGCACTTTAGTACAAACATTAGCAATTTCCTGGCTCACACTGACAAAGAACAGTCATCATTTCTCCTCCTGTGCAGGGGAGGGTGCTGTGAACTGGCTGGATGCTGTCAGTGTCCCCAAATCTTTGTGAGACTCAAGCTTTCACATCCCAGACTTCCCAGGTTCACATCCCCACAACTTGCAATGCATATTAGAAGCAGAGAAATCATATACATATTGAAAATGTGATCATTTGATTTAATGTTTAGACATTCACATTATGATTGACAAAATAATGAAGAATGTCAAAAAGTTTAGCCCCAGAGAAGGTAAGTTAATGAAAGTACTACTCCATGGAGATGAAAATGAACTGAATTAGTGAATTCAGGATATCAAGTTGAAAAGGAGACATTACTGGCTCTGAGCTTCTTACACATGTGAGAACTCTGGGGGCATTCTATCCTGGAAAAGAGAACAAGAAGCATCAGAGATCTGTCCATGAAGAAGCTGCTCAAGGACAGACTTAAGGATGAAGCTGGTGGAGCTTGTTCTCCACGGTGGTCCACCTTTGCAGTTCACTGGTCACCATTAAATTTAAGCAGGTGGTCGTAGAGACAGGCACTCAGAAGGAAAACGTGGGCATTTGAAACATGAACAGAATTAATGCACACTTTGTGACTACAATTTTTTTTCTATTTTTCTCAGAAGTAATCAACACTTGGGGAAATAGTTCATTAGGAAGGAAAGATTGGAAAGCAAGGTATTGATACTTCCTACCACTCTGAATGTAGATTCACTGAGATGAGAAGTATTTTTGCTTTTGTCTGTCCTACTGCTAGGACTACAATCAAGGTATTTTGGGCCCTCCCTATCAAACATCCAGTACAGGCTATGACCTAATAACAACTGTTCAGCTTCTTTGGATCTCAGTTTTTTCATCTGTAAAACTCAAGTTTTAACTTTTGGACCATGAAAAAGATGTTTTGCGCAGCATGGCGGACATGATGTGATACTGAGGAGGTGTTTTTTTTGTCGTGACAGATTACAAAAAATTCACGTTCTGACTCTTCTTCACAGAACATTATCAGATGAGTGTGTTGGAATCAGCTCCAGTTAGCTCTACTGTGGGGAGAGTATTTGCCAAGGACTTGGACGAAGGAATCAACGCAGAGATGAAGTACACTATTGTGGATGGAGATGGTGCAGATGCATTTGATATCAACACAGATCGCAATTTTCAAGTTGGCATCATAACTGTGAAGAAGGTAATCCAACTCCTTTTTCCAAATCATTTCAATGGAGGCTTTGAATGTGTATGAAATATTAGTAAGCACTGTTATATTATTGATATGTATTGCTTCAAATCCTCTGATAAACACTTTCCTATCATTAAGAAAAAAACCTCTCTTTTTGTTTACATGTAAACACTGCCCGTGTCATCATTTTACAGAAAGAGTGCCAAGTCAGGATAAAAGTATATTATAAATATGTCACTTCCCCTAGCTTACTACTTAGCTGCTTTAAAAAAACTGTTGTAGCTTAATTCCCTAATGTTGTTAATGACTTAACCAATATCTGCATTCGAAAAACCTCATTTTTACCACTGTATACCATAAATAACAGTAAAGCAAGCTATACTATTATTATTAATCAATAAATAACATGCAGGGATATTTAAATTGCCACTTGAGGACCCACAGATGCTAATTAGACTTGGAAAGTCTTTATCAAACATAGCTGCTGAGTGATGTTACCACTCGAAACTCCTTTGCTTCAAAATAAGTTAATAAGTTTTCTGAATGTGGGCTATCGATTCTGTGGCATAAAGCACATATGGATATACTCAGTTGAAAGATAAAACCTGAAAAAACTGAAGTTTTAACATCTTAATAAATATATCTGATAAAATACATTAATTCAAAAAGTATTGATTTAATCTTCCTTCTGCTCTATTTCAAATACATTTTAAAACCCAAGATATCTTAAATTATTTCTTCAACAAACATTTGTTGAGTGCCTACCGATGTGCCAGCCACTGTTCTAGGCATTTAATGTAGAGAGTAAGTAAAACAACTGAAAACCTCTGCCCTCTTGAAGTGTACATTCTAGCAAGGAGAAGAAGACAATCAAAATAGCAAGTAAGTCAGTAAAGTAGTATATTAGAAAGTGATGAGTGCTACATGGGAGGGGGTGTAAAACAGAACAAACTGAGATCAGAAGAGCCAACATGACTTCATATTTAATTGCATCCTTGGAATTGGCCTCACAGATAGGTGATATTTATGCAAAGACTTAAAGTGGGCAGAGTCACAGCGCAGAGTTGGGCAGGTTGACAATGCACAACCCTAGGAGGAGCCCTATAAATGACTTTCAGTAAGAACCATAAGTGGCAGCCGCGTAGCAAGGCAATGGACATGGAAATACTGAGGAAAGCGTTCCAGGCAAAGGAACAGCCAGTGCAAAGACCCTGAGGTGAGACTCTACCTGGCTTGTTTTAAGAACAGCAAGGGGAGATTTTAAGAACAGCAAGGGGAGGTTTTAAGGCTGGAGAGGGAGATGAGTAGGAGATAAGGTCCGAAAAGTAACAAGGGGGCCAGATTGTGTTAGGACCTTGTAGGCAGATGTAATGACTTTGAGTTTTAATCTGACTAAAGTGGAGAACTAGAGGATTTTAACAGATGTGTGACATCACTGAGAAGTGGTAAGAATCTGAATATATTTTGAAAGTAGAACCAACATGATTTCCTAACAGATTGGATGAGGATATGAAAGAAAAAGAGGACTCAGTTGAGCAACAAAAAGAATAGAGCTGGCAGTAAGTGAGATGGGGAAATATTGGAATTCAGTTCCAGGCATATTGCATTTACAATGTCTATTAGACACCCAAATGGAGATGTAGAGCAGTTGTTGGTTATAGGAGCCTGGAATTTGGAGAAGAGTTCTGGGCTGGAGATATAAATTTGAGAGTCATAAATGGTACTTAAAGCAAATAAAAAAGAATAATATTCCAAGGGATTGAGCACAGATGGAGAAGGCCCTGTGGCACCCCAACATGATGAGGTCAGCAAAGACAAGCAAGGAAACTGAGGAGGAGAGACCAGCGAGGCAGAAGGAAAATCAGGAGAGTGTGGTGTCCTGGAAGGCATATAGAAACTGCTTCCAAGAGAAGAGAGTGACTGCCCATGATAAGTGCTGCTAAAAGTCATATAAAACATTGAAAATTAATCACAGACTTTAGAAACATAGAGGTCACTGATGACCTTGACAAAAGCAACAAAGTCATAACTTAGAATGTGGCACAAGTTAATATGTTTAATAATAACTTTATTCTATGCTGTTCCACAGAGTTGAATTAACACTGCTTTAGAAGGAAAGAAGGGAAGAGTTTATATTTGTTCTAGAAATTCAATTCATATCTTTTGAGAATAACACATTATAAAAGGTGACTAGAAATAATAATACCAAGTTGGTGTATGACATAAGACTTAGAACACCCCCCCATTATGTGGCATGCCTCAAGTTAAAAATTAATAATATACTGTTTACCATGACTGGTAACTATAAACAAGGTAAAAGCTCAAAGTCTTGGATAATTATTGTCTCTTCAAAGCAAAAATTATCTTTAAAAAATTAAACAATCAGAAAAAGAGCTTTTGAGGTTCTCAATATATTTAAAATTTTATTTTATATCTTAATATATGATAATTCTAAACAACAGAATAATATTAACTTATGTCAAATTATTAGACTATATCTTAGACCTTACTGTAACCCATTAATTTAAAAAATATTGACTATTACAATTTTGTATATGATGAGATTGGCCAGGGTGGTATGGCTGAAGACTGTATCTGAAAGCAACCTCAAAATGTCGTTTCTCCCACTCCCTTACCTGGAAAAAAGATTAAACCTCATAAGACAGAACACTGCCTTTCACTGTCATTGCTAAAACTATATCCATGTTTAATCAAAACATATATCAATTTTGCCAAGGTCATCTGGATTTCTCTTCTGAACTTACGAGGTGCCAGAAAATGGAATTAAGAAAGAGGTCAATAAGTTGAGTAGACAGACAAGTCAAATATAATAAATACTTCAGAGGCTATTGACTGCTCAGTCTATACCTTTGGAACAACATTCACTCAGATGCTTGATCCACACCCATCTTCCTATTTTGTCATTAATAATGTCATGTAAAATTGAAACAAAAGTTCTGCTTTTGATTTATCTCCCTCAGGCCTATTATTTGTCTAAAAAAGCACATACTTTTTCAAAAAGAGAAATTAAGTTGAATTGATAGAATTGGGTCTTCATAAAACCACACTGATTACTACCCAGTACCTTGGGTCTTTTTGGCTTTTAAGTAATCAATCAATTGATTTTCGGTCTCTTAATTTAAATGCTTCAAAGATAACTTCAAATATATAATTTTCAGAAGGTTCTTTATTCTGTGTTAGCATGATCTTATGTCTTCAGCTTGTCTTCCATTTTCCAACATACAATAAACAATTGTTTTAAATCCACTCTCCTCTTAGGCCACAAAGCAAAAAACTTTTGTATTTCATCAAACCTAAGGTTCCATGAGTTCTCATCACTGTTTTATGCATCACGAAAAAAACCAAAACAAACAAACAAAAAAACCCCTCCTGCTAATTTGAATGATACACTTTCTTATCCTTAGTTTGTAGTTACTGGAAAAGCTCACAGACATATCTGTTTCACTAGGATCAGATTTATTCCCTGCTGTTGTTTCCATGCCATTTTGCCTACACAACAACTTTTGTTTCAATGTCGAATCATAATACAACCTTTTTGAAGACATTTTAGAAGGCAGTATAGTTCAACACGTATATTACCAACAAGTGCAGAACTCAATCGAAGTACAACATGAGCGACTTTGACCAGGTTTGGCCCGCACAAACGGTGACAACGATATCTTACCTCCTGTCAAGCCTACAGCAATTATAAGGTGCCATCAATTGGAGAAGCAACCCGATTTCCAAAATGTCAAAATATGAAAAAAATGTATATCTTTAAATCACTGAAATATGACAACATTAAATCTGTATATATCATCATTCAACTAGTACACGTTAATACAATGAAAAACTTTTGCTAAAACTATTTAATGTAACAACATTTTTGGGTTTTAGGCCCTCCCTAGGCACTGGGGAATAAAAACCTGACTAAATCATAGTCTATGCCCTTTAGTATCATGAAGTCAACCAACACAGAAAGAAATATTTATAATACAAAATAAGAACAGCCATAATGCAAGTAAGACAAAACGCTATGGGATAAGAAGAGGGAATGATTAATTCTGCTTAGGGGAACTGTATTACTATCTTGTGACATAATTTTCATTACTCAATTTTCAAGGATATAATGACTTCATTTTTAGGTGCTCCAACTCTAGGAAATGTCTTGAATTTAACTTGGGTTCTCAGACATTACTCTTTGATTTACTATTTAAATACATAAAAACAAGTACAAAATCTTCTCAAGAGAGAAATGTCAAGCTCATATATCAATTACAGGCAATTTAAAGTTTAGGGTATTTAAGGCAATGTTTTCTTTAAATTTTAAATAATAAAATTATTTAAGGGAAACAATTATCAATATAAAAATCACTAAGTAATTTATTTAAAAAGAAATTTTAACAATAATTAAAAACTCATTCTAGTCTTTTAACAGGCAGTACTAGAAAAACTGGATGTCCGTATACAGAAAAAAAAAAAAAAAAAAAAGAACCTTGATTCATACCTCCAAAAATAAACTCAAAATAGATGATTTACCTAAATGTGAAAAACTAAAACTATACAATTTCTAGAAGAAAACATAGAAAATCTTTGTGACCCTGATTAGGTGATTTCTCAGATATGACACCAAGATCCCAATCTACAAAATAAAAAGTGATAAATGAGATTTTATCAAAATTAAGAGTTTCTTCTCTTCACTGATAAAAGAGTGAAAAAATAAATCACAGACTGGGAGAATATATTTGCAAACCACCTGTCTGATAAAGGACTTTAATAAAAAATATACAAAGAACTCTTCAAGAAGATATAAAGAAGCTCAACATCATTAGGCATCAGGGAAATGCAAATCAAAACCACAATGTGATACTGTTTCACACCCACTAGGATGCTAAAATCAGAAAAACTGACAAAACCAAATAATGACAAGGATGTGAACAACCAGAACTCTCATATAGGGACTTCCCTGGAGGTCCAGTGGTTAAGAGTCCATGTTTCCATTGCAGGGGGCACTGGTCTGAGCCCTGGTCAGGGAACTAAGATCCCATGTGCCCTGCAGTGTGGCCAAAAAAGAAAGCAAAACAAAACAAACAAACAAAAAAATTGAACTCTCATACATTTCTGGTGGGAAGGCAAAATGGTACAATCACTTTGAAAATTGGTTTGCAAATTTCTTATAAAGTTAGAAATATACTTACCATCTAATCCTACAATCCCACTCAACATATTTACCCAAGTGAAATCCAAACCTATGTTCCCACAAAAACCTGTATACAAATGTTCCTAGTGGAGTTGTTCATAACTGTCAGAAATTGGAAACAACTCAAATGCACCTCCAGTGAAGGATGGATAAACTGTGGTACATCCATACAATGGAATACTACTTGGCAATAAAAGGGAAAAACTCCACATTCACAATATGGATAAATCTCAAATGCATTTGTTAAGTAAAAGAAACTAGACTCAAAAGACTACATACTGAATGACTGCATTTATATGACATTCTTGTAATAGGGACACAAAATAGATCAGTGGGTGCCAGGGGGTGGGATCTGACCACAAAGAAGTACTGGTCAGGGGTAATGGGATGATGGGACTGTTCTATATCCTATTTATCAGAGGAGACACACACGTGACTATACATTTGTCAAAACCTGCAAAACTTTACCAGAAAAAAGATGAATTTGAATGTGTTACACCTTAATTTTCACAAAATTCATACCAAATTAGAAAAATGACTTAAAATTAAAGGAATGACATATTTTGCCTAACCCAAACCTAACATAAACAACCAGTGTCCACTTTGGGTTACTTCTACATAAGGAAAGAATTCTAAAAGAATATAATGTAATTTACCAGGAAAGACAGATGTCTAGGCTAAAAAGAGAAATACAAATAAAATAAATTGGTAAACTTATTCCTTCAAATTTATTGAAACCTGAGTGGCAGATTTCCCTGTTTATGAAAACCCTGACTTTTGACTAAGAACTATGGCGGTCACAGGCTGGTGGAAATGGCTACTTGGTTCAGATAGGAACGGTGGACTCCATGAAACAAAGAGTACAACATAGGGTGCTAAGTAAATACAGAACAAGTGGTAAACCAACGAGAGCAACAAAACAAACAAAAACCTTTTTGTTAGAATTTGAAAATATAAATAACCAATTTAGTTAAAGCAATTCCTATGCTGTTCGTTTCTCAAAAGCAAACCCATTGCTTAAACACACATGCCTTTTTCTAAGAAATGTGCTGACATTCAGCATATTTTATGAAAAAAGGGGCAAATGAATGAAATGTTTAGCTAGAAAAACAAGTCATCACCAAATTGACATGTAACTTTTAAGCTTTCATAACTGCTTTACTATCCTTTGTAATTATTTTATAGAATTGTTCCCATGATTTTTTTATTATTAATGATATTTTGAGGTGTTGCTTAAAACTTTTATACATTTTTGTCAGTTAAGAAAATAAACAAATTATTCTTAAGAGACAGCAGTGGCACAACAGTGTAAAGCAATTATATTCCAATAAAGAGCTTTAAAAAAGAGAGAGAGAGACAGCATTCAAGTCCACTTTCTGCCCTGAAGTGCTATTTATTTTGATACAAAACATTCTGAAGATAAAGAGATAGACCCAAAAAAGAAAACACCAAAAAAGTTATATTTTATGACATGGGATTTTATTAGACAAAGTTACACTTTTGTGGACGAGCCCTGAATGAGGAATTTAAAACTCCAGCAGCATTTCTACCCTGACACAGCATAACCACATCAGCTTAGGCCAGTCGTCTAGATCCCTTAGTCTCAATTTAACTGTGAAATGAGGCACCGGATTAGGTTTTTGAAAGAGATTGCCTGTGATAAACTAAATACACAAATATTGATCTGACACAGTGCTCTGAGGACCTTTGTGAGGTGTTTATTTATAATTTCTTGGAAAAAAATCACTATTGCCTTTGTACTCAAGAATTTTTTTAAGGAAGAAAACAGAAAAGCCTAGGCCTCAGTTGTATGGTCATACTGAAACAGAACTCAAACACTCTCTCAATTATCATGACACCTTTTCAAATGAACAAGCATTTCTAAAGATGACCATGCTGATTAAAGAGTAGACAAGTTAAAGTCAGCCTTGTCCAGGGTACAGTGGCTTTCTTCATCAGCAAACTGGCTTCCTTCACTATCTCTGAAGCATCTAGCATCCTCCTTACTTTCTTTCTTCATAGTGTTGAAACTGACATTAAGACCAAGAAACATGGAACAAAAGAAAAATTTCCCTTATTTTTCCTCTTGCCTCTTCTCCACTATTTTAATATATTTGGGAATCTACCCACCAGCCATCAGTATCATCCATCCTTTAGAACCTTGACATATATTCTCCTAACTAATCAATTTTCTTGTCATTCCTTTTCAGCCCCTGAGTTTTGAAAGCAAGAAAAGCTACACCTTAAAAGTGGAGGGTGCCAATCCTCACCTAGAGATGCGTTTTCTGAACCTAGGCCCGTTTCAGGACACAACCACAGTGCACATCAGTGTGGAGGATGTGGATGAGCCCCCTGTGTTTGAACCTGGCTTTTATTTTGTGGAGGTACCTGAAGATGTGGCGATTGGAACAACCATACAGATCATTTCTGCCAAGGACCCAGATGTGACCAACAACTCAATCAGGTTTTTCCACACATTTCACCTTTTCCTTATATCCTGGACTCTTCCCTTACATCTAATTTTCAAGCACTTTTTCTCTTTGCTTCTTCCATATCTGGAGACTCTCCTATTTCTTTAAATTCTTCTTTCTTAAATAACATGGATTTTTCATGTTATCTAGAAGTACCATCATGTCTACAACTCACTGTCAACTGGTTGAGCAACACACATACACACACCTCTCAGTTCTCAGCTGTGGCCTTATTGATACTTGCGGTGGATAATTCTTTGTTGAGGGGGCGGTCCTATGCATTGTACAGTGTTTGGCAGCATCTCTGGTCTCTACGTACTAAATTCTAGTAGAACCCCCTGAGTTGTAACAATCTAAAAAGTCCCCAGATATTGCCAAATAGACACAAAGATGTCAAAACATTAAAAATTACTGAATCTTAGTGGTGAACATAAAGGCAATTATTGTACAAAGATGAGTCAAAAATTATCCTCACTCTGGCTGTAGAATTTATTTCAATTAACTTTTAGAGAAGACAAATACATCATTTTCAACATAATCTCCTTGCTTTTCAATACATTTTGTCCATCTGTCAGCAAGCTTTCATAATCCCTCATTTAAAAATGTTTTAGGCTGAGCTGCAAGCCACGAATGCACCGCTATCTTCACTTTTTCATCAGAAGCAAATCTTCATCCTCGTAGGGCTTCTTTCGGGGGACCAAAAAGGTGAAAATCCAATGCAACAAGATCAGGACTATAGCGAGGATGCTTTAACACCTCAAAACGAAGTTTCTGCAGAGTGTCGACAGTGTGGGCAGAAGTGTGCAGACGTGCACATCCTCAGACCACAAAGAACTGAATCACCGCACGCTGCTCTTCTTTTGTGCAAATCACAAGTGGGGCGTCCATTTTTGCTCACACCACAGTTACAAATGAACTGATGTAAAACGTTCACACCTGCACAGCAGTGACTGGAAAGAGAGCAGCCTTGAACGGAAAGTACTGATAAGACAGTGTGGCCAACAGAAGTTTTAATATAACTGGAGTGTTGATAATTCTGGCTCACTCTAGTATAGTCTTTTAATTTTTATGAACCTTTGACTTTTTTACTTTAAAAATGTAAAAACATATATAAACACATATTTCCATATACTACAGAAAGCACAGACATAGAAACTACTTCTGTTGTCAATAGCTTTGATGCCATGTAGGCTGGCTTTCTATTGCAAACCCACATAACAGCCTCTCCAAAGTGTGTTTTGAATATCAAGATTCCAACCTAGATGCTTCCCCCTCAAGAGGAGGCGGAGAGCTGCTCTTATAGCCATGGCCACTTCCCATTGGCTCTGGAACCAAAGTGCAAACAGCTGGTGGACAGGTTGACACTTCAACCTTCCAGAGCAACTGCCAAGCCTCTGAAGCCTAACACAATAGATCAGGATTCCAAGCCTGTTTGAGGCCATCTGTCACATTAATTGTTGAAAGCCACACAAATGGATCTAGGGCTTTGGTGCAGACAGCACATTTTAAACACAACCCAATTTATCAAAGACCTTTTCTGTCAGCTGGTTACTTCCCTCACTGGATGCCACTTTAATATAGATGGTTCTCTCCTGGGATTAATTATACTGGGGGAAATCTGCTTCTTCTAAACAGTTAGCAAACATTTTATTTCCAGCCATTAAAATGGCTAAAATTATTTTGTTTGAATTCTGGTATTTGATTTTTAGAAAGCAACTAATTTTATGAGCTATAACAACTTTATAGACGTGATATTTCAACCTTAAGCTTTTTAAACATAATAGAAGTTAGTGAAATCATATTATCCCCAAAACAGCAACATAAATGAAACCAATTCTTCTATTTATAATATTAACATTATATTTATATCAGAAGCCAAGAATATATAGCTATCTTCTGATTAGTCTATTCATATCAGAGATAATACTGCAGGGAAAACTTTGTAGAGAATAAAACTATACGGAGTCTGAAATAAAACAAGCACAATTTGAAAAAATCAGATCCCATTTCTAAAAGAGTCAATCAGAATATCCAGTGGATACTTCCACATCTTCTTCCCAGATTCTGGCTCTGGACTCCTACATGGTAAGCACTAAAAATATGGTTTTGTCAGGAGTCACACTACTAAATGACAAGCAAAAGAGGCTGAAAGTAGTCAGGAATTCTCATACACACACGCGCGCGCACACACACACACTGCCTAGAGTGAGCATGAGTTATTCAGGACAAAAGTCATCATCTCAACACATTTAGGAAGGGAAGAGAAACACCAGCAGGCCTAGATGCACTGCAGGCATGGAGCAAAATGAGGTACACAAGATGAGGGAATCCCGTCTGGCTAACAGGAAACGCTGCTTCGGATGATGAGCCATTAAAAACCATCGGCTGGCTGGCATAGCATGGCAGTTAGCAACAGGGAGGTCTATAGTGGGGCGCCTGTCTAGTCCAATAGATCCTGGTCAAGAGGAATCCAAGAGTGAACAGGCGAGAAGCATAGAGCAGGGTCCACCGGGCTTATTCTCGGGCAGGACTCTAGGTCTTGAGAGAAACTGGCAAGAACAAGGCAACAGCCACAGGCCTGGAGGTAACAAGACAAGCATTCAGGCACAGGGATAAAGCAGAATTCCACTTACCCGAACTAGAGATAATCGTCCCTCCGCATTTCTGTCAGAAAGAAGGAATGGAATTCATATTGCTCGATACAGAGGCTCTGACCCTTTGTACTGTCCCACAGGAACAAAGAATGGTCCCTGGACCCAAGCAGAACATTGGGGGTCCCGGATTCTCAGAGAGAAAAGCAACTAGAAGTCAAATCTCTGGCTATCACTTATTAACCCCATTTGGAAATTACTTTCCTATGTTATCCTTCCCCAAATTGCTTATTTTCTCCTTTATTTCTATAGAAGTTATTTTCTTTTAAAATAATTTGAATATGTTATATGCTGCTTGGCTATCTAATTTGTCTTCTGCATTTTAATTACAAATAAATGAGGTTCATATTCCTAAAAATAAAATACATATTAAATCACCCAAAAATCAACATATTGCCCAAAGTTAAAAATGCTACGGATAAAAGGTCACTGAACTTTTTAAAAAGATGATCAGGACCTTTATCATCTCATTTCTAGAAAGTTTATGGTGTGTTCAGGCATATAAGGGGATCATCATTTACTAGTAAAGCCCAAAACTAAGTCCCCAGATTTAGTTATATATACATGAAACATACAATGTTTGGATCTCCTAAATTTTTAATAAATGCTCAAGGAATTTCTAGCAAGCAAGAAACTGAACCATTTGGCAACTGAAATAGGTTTCTGCTGGTAGGGAAAGAGCCTGCCCCCCTGTGCCTTCCTGGAGTGTGTGTGTGGATTTAGCCTGCCCATGACACTCTGTACCTCCAAATCACTCCTAAATTCAGAGAATGTCCTCAGCCAAGAAAACAAGCGGGGAGTTCAACGAACATCAGCAATTGTTCGCTGAAGGCAATTTTGTATGTGTATGTTATGCCTATTCTGCCCACAGTAGGTGAGAATATTATGGTTAGAGAAAGGAAAACCACCTACATAATTCACTAGTATGTCCCAATTTCCTCATTTTCCATCTGTATCTACACCTTTAAATTTGTTCTCTTGACTCCCGAAAATTGGCCCAGTGTCCCATTCAGGGTAATGAATGCTATTGTTGCCTCAATTCAGGCCCCGCTTGGGAAATGGGAGAGGAATTCCACCTGATGAGGGAGGCTTCTCTGAGGCAGGCTCGCAGTGTTTCCTCTCAGTGTGTCAGCAGGCAGCACTGTCATGGGTTCTGTCAGTTCATTTTTTCCATCACTCCATCTCCCGTACCATCTGTGACATTCGCTATGGCAGGCTTGAATGCAGAAAGCTGGTTCCTCACAGGCTGCCTCTCCCCTCAGCATTATGCCTACAGCTTGGAGAGCTGCCATCAGGGTTATGGCTCTGTGGGCTGAATAGCTGGCTTTTCTCCTGTTTGGAGAGCTGAAAGAAAAGACTGTCAGGAGCCAACCCGTATTTTTCTTCTAAGATAAATTCAAAACTTAAAGTAGCCAGTAAACTTTAAAACTAAATCACTAATCACACCTCAAAAAAAAAATACCCCAGTTAGTTTTAAATGAACTTTATAGGCATGTGTTTATTCTTTATTAAGTAGTCAACTGTTTATCTTCAAAAAGAGATAAGGCTTTGTTTCTTTAGGTAATCTCATACATTCCATATACCTAGATTTGATTCCAGTCATACAACCTTGGGCAAATGTCTTAAACTTTCCATGCTTCAGTTTTCTCACCTGCAAAATGGGGATGATAACAGTTCCTACCTCACAGCGTTATTGTGGGGATTACATGAGTCAATATAGGTAAGATGTTTAGAGCAGCGTCTGGCTACAGTAATAGGGTCAGAAGCAGAGACGAGCATGACTTTACTTATTTAAATTTCCCCACACTTGGAGAGTGAGAACTGAAATGTTTTCAACTTGGTCACCTTTCCCTTTAATTCCTAATTCTCTGAATAGTCATCCTGAATCTCTGCAGGAAAAAATACATATTTGAAACAAAATACTTTACCAAATAATACATATACAGGTATATATGAGCATGAGTCAAAAATTATCCACACTCCGGTTATATTAAAACTTCTATAAATTCTACAGCCAGAATGTGGATCACTTTCGACTCACCCTCGTACTATATATATATATATATATATATATATATATATGTATGTATACATGTATGTATATATGTATTTGCATATGTTGAAATAAAAGTTTTAACATCAATATTTACCTTTACTGGAAGTAATAGTGTGGCATACATATATTCTATTTCATTTTCCTTCTACACTAGGCATAACCCACCTTACTGATTTCAGTTTGAAAAACAAAGCACTAAAGTGCTTGCTCCCATCAAAAGGGCAGTACTTCCCAGTTTTGACAACTTTAAGATACAGACGGCAATTGCTGACAATTTTTTCTTTTTTTTTTTTCTGGCTATATGGCATTCATGGCTTGTGGGATCTTCATTTCCTGACGAGGGATTGAACCCGGGCCCTCAGCAGTGAAAGCCCACAATGCTGATCACTGGCCTCCTAGGGAATTCTGCGGGCAACTTTTTTTTAAATTAATTTTTATTGGATTATAGTTGATTTATAATGTTGTGTTAGTTTCTGCCATACAGCAAATTGAATCAGTTATACATTTACATATATCCATTCTTTTTTAGATTCTATTCCCATATAGGTCATTACAAAGTATCGAGTAGAGCTCCCTGTGTTATACAGTAGGTTCTTATTAATTATCTGTTTTATACATAGTAGTGTGTATATGTCAATCCCAATCACCCAATTTATCCCTCCCCCCCTTGCTAACCATAGTTTGTTTTCTACATCTGTGACTCTACTTCTGTTTTGTAAATAGGTTCGTTTGTACCCACTGGCAACTTTAAATGGAATTTTGAACCCAATATATTACAACAGCTTATACATATAATATATAAAAATATAAACATTTATGTATAATTTACAATATATAATATATA
Source organism: Hippopotamus amphibius kiboko (assembly GCF_030028045.1). Taxonomy (NCBI): domain Eukaryota; kingdom Metazoa; phylum Chordata; class Mammalia; order Artiodactyla; family Hippopotamidae; genus Hippopotamus; species Hippopotamus amphibius. The sequence continues at coordinate 100,990,992 of NC_080196.1, forward strand.
TCATATATATAATAGTTTACATATAAACATATGTATGTTTCAAATCTTACTATTAGCTGCAAATTATTAGCTGTGTAACTGTATGAAAGTGACAACTTCTATAAGTCTTAGTTTTTTGTTAGCTGAGATAATATCTACATCCTAGAGATGATGCAGAATTTAAAAAGAATCTATAAAAATGCCTGGTATTCAATAAATGGCAGCGATCATTAACTACTGGCCATTACCAAGGGCTATATAAGATTCTCAAGGATGGTTCACAATCATGGCTACATATCAAAATCCCTTATGAAGGTTTTTAAACATACAGATGCCTGAGCCTCCCTCCACACTTAGTGAATCTCATAAGATGGGAACCAGGTGAGACAACTTAGGTGAGGTAACACACAGGGTCAGACTGCCAAATCAAGTTCTACAGTATCAAGGTAATTAAGGACTCAAAGGATATAAACAACAGCAAAACATGAGCTAAGCATTCTTTCCTTAAAGAGGTCTGAAACTGTCACATGAAGGTACCTGTAAATATCCTTCTTTTTCCTGTATAAGGATGCTTGTTGGTGCACACAATATGCAAGGTGTAAGCTAAGGATGAAGTGCGGTGCCTAAACATTTTGGTCATGGAACATCTGCTTTTTATACCCCATTAATTACACAGCTCTCGTGACATTTTCCAGCAAGCTGTGCCCAATAAATTCATAAATTCCAGGCTTATTTCCACCTTGCTAAAAAACATTCCATAGATAAGGACATCCCATCTAGCAAATAGTATTACTGTGCTTGCCAGCAGGTCAAACATTAGTATGTTTACAAAGGACCTGATTCCAGTATTTCCTTCTCAATAGGTGGTACTACTTACAGGAACTGGAACAACATAACTATATCTTTTCCAGTTCCAATTTAGCATCTTTGGACTTACTTGAATAAAATTTGTTTTGAACAAAGATATGTAGGGGTTGACATTCAGAGTGTCCCAAAAGTCTTAGGGCAGTTTTAAGCTTTAAACAACTGAAACTGATCTTCAAAAAGCGAAAAAAATACCCTAAGTCTTTGGCACCCTGTTTTATTTCATTTTATGAATGAGGAAATTAAAGCAGTTATATTGAATAACTTGTTGCTGTTGTTTTGTGTTTGGGGTTTTCTTTTTGGTGGGGGGGTGTTTGTGGACATGATAAAACATCAGTGCAGTCTTCCAAGTGCCCATAACTCAAAACTAGTCCTGTTTCACACGGTATGCACTCAGTTCTCTCATGTAATATGCCATAATACGCTTATCCAAATAAAACAATGTGTTTAATCTCTATTTTTGCAGATACTCCATAGACAGAAGCAGTGACCCTGGAAGATTCTTCTATGTTGACATTACAACAGGTGCCCTAATGACTGCGAGACCCCTTGACCGGGAAGAGTTTTCTTGGCATAATATCACTGTCCTTGCTATGGAAATGAGTGAGTAACACAAAAAAACTGGTCCCCATATAGTGACAAAACATAAGCATTGTAGAAAGTGGAAATTTCCAGAGCTTGTTGGAACAAAAATTATATTCTTTATGAAAAGAAATGGAAATCCTAGTTTATGCAAGTGAATGAACGTATTTAGTTCAAATACTTATTGAGGACCTTTTCTATACCTAGTCCTGTGCTAGAGAAAAAAACACACCAACAAAACATGCAAAAGCAGCACAAAAAATAGCATCCTTAATCCAAAAAGCTAGACTTCTATGGGAGGAAAGGGACAATTGCTGAGAAATCTAAGAGGCTTTCAATCTTTAATAAGATTAGGAATGCACAAATAGTATAAAATATTATTATTGGATGAAAGGAAGTATTTATCACCCTTATTACACACATACATATACACATAGATGCACTGAAGAATTTGAGACATCTTACAAAAAGACAGATTTATTACCATAAACTTAAAGTTGAAAACTAATAAAAATTAAATTAACATATTTATTATAATCTCAACACAGATTATATACTACTACATTCCATTTTTTTTTCATAACACCTAGTGATGAGAAAGGTTAAGGGAAATGGCAAATCCTAACATACTGGCAGAAGTATGTACAGCCATTCATGAGGGCAATTTGGTAACTAATCTTTTGCATTGGGATTCCCCAATATATTCATAATCTTTTTCTCAAGAATTCTACTTCTAATAATTATCTTAAGGAAAAAATCATAAATATTAACAAAGATTTATGTACCCAAATGTCCACCACATTGTTATTTTAAAATAGGAGATAATTACCTAAATGTCTAACAATAGGAGTGTGGCTAACTATAGTGCAGCCACACAGTAAAATGAAAATATCATGTTGCTATTAATACCCATGCTTTCAAAGTATATTTCAATGACACAGGATGATCTTGCCCTAAAAAGTTAAAAGTTCTAAATTCGACTTTCTTATCTGCTTTGTGTGTGTGTGTGTGTGTTGGAGAGTTGGAACACATGTAATATTATACACAACATATAATGGATATCTCTGGTGGGAGGACTATGGATCACATTTATTCGTATGTTTTTCTGAATTTTTCATTATTCCTTGTACAAACAAGGACCACCAAAGTTATAATGAAAAAAATTTAAATATGGCAGCACTTTTGGTAACCAAGCAATAGAAATATTTAGGGGAAAAACACAGTATAGCTATTCTTGAGAGAGAATAAAAGAAAAAAATGAACTAAAAGAACAGGGCATTCTGTGGTTTCATAAAATTATTTACTAAGCATAATTTCTGTGTCTTAAAATTTCTATTTTGTCTTCTTGGGATGGTAGCCAAGAAGAAAAAGAAAACAGAAAAAGACAGGAGGGACACTAGTGAGGGCTGTGAAATTTATCTTTGTGTGGCAATGCCAAGCAAACAACAGACCAAAAGGACAGATTTCCCCATGAGTGACTATGAGTAACTTTTCCTGCCCCAGACAAAGATATGGATTTGGTGTGTGTTTGATCCTATAATATCTCCTTAGTCCATAAGCAGAAATAACTGTGCAGTGTTATCTCTAACCCTATGAATAACTTGAAACCTTCTGGAACAATAATTCAAAGAACTGGTTACAGGTTTTCCCCACTATCCAAAAGTACAGTGTTTTTACAAAACCTTTTGTAAGCCAAAATGGTGTAAAGTGAAGAAGCAATTATATACATTAGGACACATCATTCTAACAGATGCACAAAATAAAAAGCACAAATGCTCCCAGACACAGTTCAAAGATATGGCAGCTTGATGCTGAGATGTTGGGTATAGTTCCAGAGGAAAGAGCTTGTTGGTGCCATTCTCCCTGCTCAGGGTGCCACCTGCCTTCAATTCTAGAACCCGAATTATGAGCAAAGTGAGAAATTCAAAACCTCTCTTTAAGATTTATTTTGTGATACGTGCTCCCCCCACGCAAGTCTCATCCCTCCCCTCAACCTCCTGATAATCACTCACACTCTCCAACACAAACCTCGTCCTGCACATGCTTAAGTTGAGGCCACACTCTTAACAGGCAACCCCTGCATCCTGGTGTTGCTATTTCCAGGTGCTTTATCCATTCCTTTAAAAACTAGAATGAAGAGGTAAATACCTATTCCAACAAAGAGCTGCTTTCTTACATTTCCAAACCCTCCTCACCTTTGGTTTTTGTCTGTTTTGTGTGTGCTCTCTTTAGACAATCCTTCCCAGGTTGGAAGTGTTCCTGTCACAATCAAAGTCTTGGATGTGAACGACAATGCTCCAGAGTTCCCCAGATTCTATGAAACTTCTGTCTGTGAGAATGCCAAAGCGGGGCAGGTAAGACAGCCTGCGAGGTGTGCAGCTTGGTTAATCCCCCACATGCTGAAACGACTGTTACAGATAACCAGACTGGCCATCAAAGAAATTTAGACTCCAGAAACTAACAGTATACAAAACAAAGTCCCAACTTCTGTATATCATGTTGCAACAGTTTATTTGTTAAGACAACTATTTGGAGCCTCCATTACGTTATGATCTAAACAAGGGTGTGAATCAAGGTGGCTTACCCACCTGTGAATCAAGGTAGTTATCCAACTTGTAACTGAACTGTATAGAACCAACTGTAATAACACGTGTTCTGAGTGCTGGAAATGAGGGGCCATGAAGATCAGGAGAAAAAAAGGAGAGTCTTTTTCTCATTTTAGCACTAATCCTTGAAAATATCTGCAGTAGGAAAAGTTTATTTTTTATATCTTCCTCCCTCCCTCCTTTTCTTCTGGCAGCAAGTATCTTGTTTAGGGACTGCCTGCCCTATGCTCAGAACACTGTTACCTGGTATTACCTACTCTCTCTCCTCCCTCAATTAAAACACCCTTTTCTTAGTACCACTCATGACACGTTAAGTTTTGAGAGGAAAGGCATCTGAAGGAACAAATTTCTACTTGTTTGAAACAGCTTTAGCTTCATAATCTTCAGATGTATTTGCATATTTTTTAAAGTCTGCTTTTAAACCTAAATGAACATTGGGTTGACTAACTTCCAAGAGGTGTAACTGAAAAACATCCAAGCTGTGCTTGGAATGCCCACATTATTAATGTAGGTGTCAGGCTGCTGCCCACCCCATACCCATCCCTCCATACCTCAGATCACAGGCCATCTCCCATCTCTCACGATTTCCTCTCTACCAATGACCCAGCAGATTCCCTAACAGTACTCCCTAATTTCTTTCCCCCAAGCATATTCTGTGGTCCTGTGGACTCTGATTGAGGGAGGTGGGTGCAAATGGCAAGGACTCCTGCTTTGGTAATTCAGGCTTTCTGACTGTAACACAGCTTCTGCTTCCACTTCTCTCACTCTCCTGCAACATCCCCGCTGCACAGAGAGACTGTGTCTATACAACCAAAACTTTTATTAGCTTCCTGAACTCACCAAAGATTGACTCAACACATCTTTACCATTCTACTTAAAGAAAAAATGACTCCCTTGTTCCAGGAGAAAAAACGTGTCCTGAAGTCATTCTCATCTAAATTATCTCATCCATCAATTCTTGAAACCCACTGCATTGATCTATAGCACACCTAAACTTTTTTCAACAAGTCTAAGATAATTCTACTTCCATATCTATTGAATTTCTAGTCTAGAAAGACCTGAAATATTATGCAGCTAATAAAAGTTACAATGAAGGCTTTCTAGCATAAGAAATGATCTGTGTTATTATAAGTAAAGAAAGGAGGTATAGAAACTACATGTATACACTTGAAGTTATGTAAAATTATATCTGTGTGTGAACAAAAATTGGGAGGCAGGATGCAAAAACAGCAGTATTTACTATGCTAAGGTAGTTGAGATTTGAGTGAGGGAATTTGGGCCTTTATTTTAATAATCTTTACATTGTAACATGACAATTTACATATATACTGTAGAAACACAATACATACTTTTTGTTTTATATTATATAAAAGTATTACTATAATATGACAATATTTTATATTATGTCAAGAAGCTAATTTTTAATCTGTAATATAAAGAGTAACAGTAGCACAATAAATTAAACTCCCTCATCCCCCAAAGTGAAACATTTCCTTTCTTAAAGGGCTCCAGAATAGGCAGGTTAATAGCATGTTACCATCTCTCTTGTTTTTGCAGCACAGAAGCACATCTCTCATTTCTACATCTCTATACCTCTTCTAATGGTCTATTATACAGTCCTTTGAAGCACAGTTTATCTGTGACTTCAAGTTCAGATCATGAGCCACAAGTCTATCATAGTCTGTCATATTTGTCATCTTTAGCCCAAGACTTTGATTTTGGCTCTGAGACATGTTTTGAAGATTTTCAAAAGCACGCAGCTCAGTAGGTACATCTGGTTTATGAAGAATCAGGTCTCCTTATGTTAGATTTGTTGGACACTGTCCTCAGCTTTGTATCTGCCAAGTTGGGATGTGTGCTTTCAAGGAAAGAAGCCCAGAAAGAAATCAGACAAGGTCTCTGGTGCAGGCTGAGGGCAGCATGAAACTTGCTGAGCAGAATCTTGAATGGCAAGTGGGGCTGAGGATGAAATCAGATCCACCAGGAGAGCGGAAGCCAGGAGAGCAGGCCCTGCATGCTCCCAACCTGGGCCCAGCAAGGCAGTGTCTCTGCTCACCCATCCTTTAAAACTCTGTAACCAACCAGTCATAAGCCTCAGGTCCCCACCTCACCGATATACATATATACAACTTCACAGGTCAGATGTTCTGAAACAATTTTCTGTTTGCCAAGTTATACATAATCACCTATTTATAACATTCATCAAGAAGCATACTTTCACATGTCTGACATCATGGGCAAGATGCAATGTACAGGATTTGTCGGGATGGAGCAGCACTGACCCCAGGCTGGACTCTGGGGCAGATTTATTTTCAGCGTTCTCCTGATCCCTCTCCTTTATTGCAACTCCATCCCCCCGACCTTTAGATTCAACAGAGCCCAGCTGCCAGCTGGGTTCACCAGGAGGCATAACCTGAGATGGAATTCTGGTCTAAGATGTTTCCTAAGAAATACTCTTGGGGACGCCGCCTGTGGAAGGGAAGAACTTCTGCAGGACAGGGCAAAAGGAGAAGCCCAGCTGCAGTGCAGACCCACCAACAGCCTTGGATGACTCCAGACTTCTAGGACTAGGGTTTTCCTGAGTTGAGATGGGATGGCCAGGCCTTTACACCACCACACAGCCACTGGATGTGGGCTGTCCTGGAAGGATGTGGTGCTGTGGGTAGTGGCTCTCAGCAACTGTGGCAATCTCCAAAGAGACTGACAGGGGAAGGCACTGAGTCCTTCACTGAAGGGGTTTCTGAGCAACACCATGTTTACCAGCGGGCCCCTTGCTGGAAGCTTCCCCCTCTCTGTTATTTAATCCTCAGCCTAGTGTGAGGGTAGCATTACCTCCCTTAATTTACAGATGAAGAAAGAAAGACTAAGTAAGCCCACCTCAGCCCTCCAGCTGACCCTGACCCCCATTTTCTACCGTGTTAATAGCCAGCTTTTGACAGCAGGAGTGTCGTGTCTACAGGGTCAGGTCCAAGGGGGTTCGGGGAGTCTGCACCATTGGTTGATGGGAGAGCAAACACACAGGAAGGAGACCACCCCTTCAACACCTTTTCTACATGCCCCCAGTCTGCCTGCCAGTGTTTCAACTGTGTATTTCACACTGCTTTCTTTAGGAAGTTTTCCATCCTGGTCTTCGTAATCTTCATGGCAACTTACTACTTTGAAAAGAAAGTGAAAAAGGCAAAATTGTGGCCAAAGAGCTGAAGAGGAAGCCACCCCACTTCGTGCTCTCCTCAGCCCCAAGCTCTGCTTCTGACTCCAGCCTGTTCTATACACTCCACCCTGGGGCCTTGTGCTCTACACTTTGTCTAGCTCCCCTTCCGGCCAACACCAAGTGACTGCCCTGTGACCCATCCCCTCACATCTGTTTTCCGTTAACCTGACACAATCAATGTAGTGTCTGCTTACTTCCCACTAAGCAGTAGTCCTTTTTTTTTAATTAGAAAAAATTGGGGGGGCTGCATTCGGTCTTCATTGCGGTGTGCGCGCTGGCTTTCTCTAGTTGCAGCAAGTGGGGGCTACTCTTCTCATCGCGGTGGCTTCTCTTGTTGCAGAGCACGGCCTCTAGGCGGACAGGCTTCAGTAGTTGTGGCTCTCGGGCTCTAGAGCACAGGCTCAGCAGTTCTGGCTTAGCTGCTCCGCAGTATGTGGGATTCTCTCGGACCAGGGATAGAACCCGTGCTCCCTGCATTGGCAGGCGGATACTTAACCACTGTGCCACCAAGGAAGTTCCAGTATTGGTCATTTTTAAATAGAGGCCTCTCAAAGACAGCAATTTGACCATGAAATATTGACCCAAATGTGAGGCTAAGAAGGTGAGGTAAGAGCACAAAAAAACTGGGAAACAAGCAGGACCTTGTGGCATCCCAGAGTTCTTTCACTCAAAGTCTTCTGCTTCGACTTCCTAAAAAGGGCTAGACTTGGGGTGAAAATAGTGTGTTATGTCGATGTCTAACATCTGAGGCATTAGGTGACATCTACCCTGTGCCTGTTAACATACTCAGGCCCAAAAATAAACCAAAATTCAATTCTGCATCATGTGATGGCACAGAGACTGTCCAGGAAGTTTCTGGATGTCCTCATCAGGTAAAGCAACCTGCTACTCGATTTCGGGGTTTGGGATTTCATCTGCCCTTGAAGGTTTTCTCTTGACTCTGACTCGCCTGATTTCACGTCCCTCAGCTGATCCAGACAGTGAGCGCAGTGGACCAAGATGACCCACGCAACGGCCAGCACTTCTACTACAGCTTGGCTCCTGAGGCTGCCAACAACCCCAACTTCACCATAAGGGACAACCAAGGTAATCAGTTGGCTGCTGATACTTTTCTACAGCGTAGGCTGGACACGCTGGGTCACTATACCATGCAAGCAGTGTCAGAGGGTCACCTGCTCTTTAATAGCACGGATGACATTAATGCTACTTTGCATGGTCTTTTAAAGTTCTGTTTCAGAACTTCAAAGACAAAGAACATTCTCTGCTGATTCGGAAACTTTCACTCAATCAGTTCACAAACGTCTGAGCACTGGCTCTGGGCCAGATAGACACTGTGCGAGGCACTCAGACAAAAGGCCTCCTGTACCCCCACAGAGAGCAGCCATGTTTGTATGTTCTTTAACTGCAGGAAGAATCTGAGAAAGGTGATAGAAAGAAGACTAGATAAAAAGAAGAATCTGAGGGAACACTTCTAAGCAAGGATCAAAGGGGAGAAATAATGAAAAGCTCCCAGAACAAAAGGGAGACAATGGCTAAGTAAGAGAGAGAGCATAGGACAAATACAGGGACACAGTGAGTAGTTCTGGCACCAAAACCACTTTACTCCTTTCTAATGACTCAGGAACAACAGTCAGGTGGGGTGCCCTATTCCAGAAAGTGCCTCCCACTACACCTTTGCTGGAATGGAATTCTACACCCCTCTACTCCAAAAAGCATTCAGATCAGCTAAGGAGTTTACAGACGTAGCACATTCTTCATTGGGCACAGATGGGAAAAGGAGAGGATTTTATACTCTGGCCAGAAGATCTTCAGAGAAAGATCAGAGCAAGTGAAAAAATAATTTAAATCTGTCAAGTGAACCCCTTCTGTTGCTAACTCTTCTACCAACTAGCTGTCTGACCTTGGGGAGGGAGGGCATCACTTCTCTGGGTTGCAGTGGCCTCATTTTTATTCCAATTCTAAAATGCTGTCACTTTAAAACAATCTAAACAAAGGGTAACAAAAAGTCATGATTTTGGCATCTCTAGTCAGTCTCAAACATCAACTGTTTGGGACTTGGAGTATTATTGCCACCCCACACAATATTCCGCTATTAAAACTAGAGAATATCAAACATGTTTTCTTCTAAATGGAAAGCATTCTTCCAAGTCATTCTTTTAACCTTCTACATAAAATCATCAAATCACTATGATAGTTCTGAAAGGAAGAGTAATATAAAAACACAGGCTTCCTAGGTGGCACAGTGGTTAAGAATCTGCCTGCCAATGCAGGGGACACGGGTTCGATCCCTGCTCCAGGAAGATCCCACATGCAACGGAGCAACTAAGCCCGTGCACCACAACTATTGAGCCTGTGTGCTGCAACTACTGAAGCCCACACACCTAGAGCCCATGCTCGCAACAAGAGAAGCCACGGCAATGAGGAGCCCTCGCACCACAAGGAAGAGTAGCCCCCACTCACCGCAACTAGAGAAAGCCCGTGTGCAGCAATAAAGACCCAACACAGCCAATAAATAATAAATTTAAATAAATAAATCTTTAAATTATAAAAACCCAACTACTACAATTAAACATCCTGATTTTTTTTTTCCACTGGGTCAAATTTTGAATTATTCACTTACCTGCTTCATTTGGAAACCCTTCCTGCAAAAAGTTGTTTCAGCCCCTTCAGGATAGATGGGTTTTTTTGTTTGCTTGTTTGTTTTGTTTGTATTGTTTTTGACCACGCTGCTCAGCATGCAGGATCTCAGTTCCCAGACCAGGGATCGAACCTAGGATTCCTGCAGTGGAAGCTGAGTCCTAACCACTGGACTGCCAGAGAATGCCCCAGGGCAGGTTTTATAATAGAAACCCCAGGGAAAAGAATAATACATTACTGGACTTCCTAGGTGGCGCAGTGGTAAAGAATCTGCCTGCCAATGCAGGGGACACGGGTTCGAGCCCTGCCCTGGGAAGATTCCACATGCCATGGAGCAACTAAGCCCGTGCGCCTAAAAAAAAAAAAAAAAGAATACATTATATTGTTTCTTCAAATTTTCAGCTGTCACTCTATTCCTTCACTCTGATATTTGTCAGAATTAATACAGAAACAAAATGCAGCAAAATGCTACAAATTTCTTAACAATGACTTTGAGCGCCAATTCATGGAGCCAATGCCTTAAAAAGACAAGCCCCTGGAACACAATGACTATGACGAGAAATGACTCATCTCTTGGAAGGTTTTCCAAAATGGAAGTAGGCACACCTTCAATACAAAGAATGAACTCAATCTCCTTATGACAGTTCATCCCTTGAGTATCTTTTACCGAGGCTCATTTAAAAACTGACTAACATTTGATATGGCGGATTTACTAACAAGCCCTCCAACTCCCGTGCCCAAAACATGATATTCATTTATGAACAACAGTTTACCTCAAGTAAAGTTTTCTTACTGTGAAAAGGATTGTGCATATACTTCACAGTTTCACACGCAATCTTCCCATACTTTGCTTTACTTGATATTTATAATAATCCTACAAGGTTTTAAGGAAGTTACTAATGCCTCTGGTTCTCATTGTCTCACTTGATAGATAAGGAAAGAGAGTAAGTGGCCCAGCATTAGAGAGTCAGTAAGCATTAACTGGGACTGGAAGTTGGGACCTCCTGTTTTAGCCACACACACACACACACACACACACACACACACACACACACACAGAATTTTGTGTCACCTTGGAAACAAATACTATTTTCAAGTGGGTTATTCAGGCCCCAGTTATAACATTCAACAAAATTTGGCAAGTGGCTACTATGTGCCAGCTCCTTTCTAGGACTAGTCTCAGCAATGTGATGCTCTGATCTTTTTTTTTTCAGTCTTAAATAATTCTGAGATCAAGAAATATATGATGTGTAGTAGGCATGATGTAATACTTACATGAAATTCAGCTCTCCTCTGGCTGTCTAGAAGTCTGATGAACCACCCTTGATTAAAATGAAAAATAAAAAAGATTTCTGTTTGAGAAAAACTTGATTTCTGGAAAAAAAAACTGAAACTGTGAAGCAAAATTAATAGTACTTAGCAATTAAATCTAGAAAACAGGGAAAAAAGGTGGATTGTGTGCTAGGTGGAAATATGAATATAATCTTCAGGTTGGCAGCCAACTGCTATCTTTCTCCACTGAGAAGGAAATAAGAGGGAAAAGGCCTGTACCAAAGTAGGAAGAAATTTTAATTAGCTGAATAATTTTCAACACTAATGTTACAAAACTAAGTAAGTGGTTACATAGCACAATGGAAGGGCTATGTATTTGGAGTCAGAAACCAGAGTTCAAGTCCTAGCTCTGCTACTAAATAAGTGACTTTGAACCTATTACATGATCTCTCTAGGCCTTAACTCTCTCACTGTGAAAGGGTGAGATTATCACTATCTCACCAAATGGTGGTAAAGATTAAATGAGATACTGCATGGAAAGTCTAAATACCCTGCACACAAGCACTTAAGAAACAACTGCTCATGAAAAAACAGGGGGAGGAGGAGGTGGAGAAGTTAATTAAGGAATAATGTATCAGTCAGAATAGGCTAGGTTAGGCTGCAAGAACAAACGACACCAAAATCTCAGTGGCTTAATGCAACTAAAGTTAATTTCTTGCTCACATAAAGCCGACTGTGGGTCTGGTGACCAAGGACAGCTGTCCACGTGTAGGCTGCCCAGGCTGCCTGGCTCTTCATCTCAAATGTTCTTGCATATACTACACCAAGGCAAGAGAGCACAAGAATCACATGCCAGCTATTACATGCTGCTGCCCAAAACTATTACTAACACGAATCACTTCTGCTCATTTTCCTTATCTAAAGCAAATCATATAGACATTCAAGAGGGTGGAAAAGTATATTATGTCCAGAAATATTGATATTGATATTAATAACGTTTACTTTGGTTAAGATCTCAGAATTTTCTGTGACATTCTAGCCTCTTCCCTGTGAAATGTGAAACACATCCAGAGGACCTTTCATACTGATGATGTTAGCTTTAAGAGTCACGGCTCATACGTCCTACCATCTCTCTCAAACTTTTCCTCTGCTCAAAAAGAGAGCAGCTTTGCAAAAAAACATATCTGATTTATAAGTCAAACCCAAACTTGAGAACACAGACTAAAAAATAAAAGATCCCAAAGAATTACATTAGGCAAATATAAATACACACACACACAAACACACACACACACACAGGCTCTGTGGAAACATACCAAACAATTTTGCTAATCCCCTTTAAAACTAGGGGAAAAAAAATCTAGTATTGAATTTTCACCAAATTCATATTAATTGCTGAAACGTAGACCACCAAGTAGCGGGAAATAACAGGGGACGTCATATGATGAGGGGATTTCAAATAAGCTTCTGCTAAATGAGCAGGTTCATCAGAAAGCACAGGAGTTGGTGACTGCATTTCAAAAGCATAAAAGAAAATAGCAGAAGACGTGAATTCCAGCCAAAGTGGCAAAAATAAGCAATCTGCCACAGCCACGTGGGCTCCTCAGCATTCTTCTCCTGGAGGCACAAAGCAGCACCAGGGCCTTGGAAAGCTGCTGAGCGAGAACAAACAGGGACCACACGTCGCCAGTGATTGTTCATTTCTGTCAAGCTTTCCCAGGGACATTTCAGTTAGATCTGAAATCTGACAGTTCGCCCTGGGCACTTTATGTCACAAAGGGTAAGACAGACTCTCAAAAAAGGTTTCTCTCCTAGGCCTCAGGGTTTTGCCTAGAAGCAAGCAAAAATCTTGGTTTCTGAATCCAATTGCTGATCTCGACAAACCTGACGTGGCTGTAGCTGACCGCCTCCAGGGAATGCTGTCCCTTCTCTCTCCTTCCCCACCCAGTTCCTGGCCCCTTGCTTTCCTCAATCCAAGAAATTAATTCTCTTGTCGGTTCTTCCATTTTCCTCTCCCCTCTCCTTTTTCGATCCTGGAACCCCTGTCTTCTTCAGATAACACTGCCCGGGTTCTAACTAGGAGGTCTGGCTTCCGGCAGCAGGAGCAGAGTGTCTTTTACCTGCCCATCCTGATATCGGACAATGGGCAGCCGGTGCTGAGCAGCACAGGCACGCTGACCATCCAGGTGTGCAGCTGTGACGACGACGGTCACGTCCTGTCCTGCAGCCCTGAGGCCTACATGCTCCCCGTCAGTCTGAGCCGCGGCGCCCTCATCGCCATCCTGGCTTGCATCTTTGTCCTCTTAGGTGAGTAAGCGGCTCCTTTCCATTCTGTGGGGTTCTGCAAGTGCTTACTTAGATATCATTCCGTTATCATCCTGACACAGCTTTCCAGAACTGGTTTTCCACACCGTGCTTATTTAAAGGTGGTAAAGTAAGGCTGGGAAAAAGTAAAGAAATTGAAGACAGCCCCTTCCTTCAAGAACTCACGGCCTCTCTGGCCAGATCAAAGCACATATATATATATACATATATACATACACACACACACACATATATATCAAGCATCTACTATAAGCCAGGTTGCCATTCTAGGTGCCAGAATTAATAAGACAGAAAAGTCCCAGCCTTCACAGAGCCTACTTTAAAACAAAGCAAGTTTATTTTGACATCACAGAACCTATATAATAATTTTAGACAGGATATGATGATCACCTCTTCTAACCCCCTCATTTCAGATAAGTAGCAGCTAAATCACAAAGTAGTGACAGGCCCACCCAAGGCCAAATCTCAGAGGCAAAGCCAGGACTGAAATGCACGCAGGCCCCTGTACTGCACAGCCCTGTATCTGAGCAGTACAGCCCTTCTCCCAAATGTTCATCCCCAGATTCTGAAGGTGGTTACTGTTACAGAGAAGGGAAGAAGGACAGGGAGTCCTGAGAGGACAGGAGACAGGGGTAGGTGCCATTTTAAGCAGGGTGGTCAGGGAAGACCTCACTGATAAGATGGCCTTTGAGCAGAGATCTGAAAGAAGTGACAGAGGGAACCACATGGATATCTGGGAGGATAAGTTGTTTGGGGGTGTTAGCAGCCCTCCCAGGTACTGTCGCCTCTAACCAGGGCCAGTCTGCCTCTGCTGGTGAAATAAAGCTGCAACAACAGGCCAGTGGGAGAGCACTACTGGGGGAGGGGATCCTTTCTTCTTCATCTAAAGCCACACTGCAAAGTACCCCTTAGCTCCCCTGTACTAAGGCCATTCATGCTATTAGTCTCAAACGCCACACTCATAACAAACAACAAAACATCTAAACCAATTCCTGCAACCAAGAAAATATCTGTCCATATCTCCCAACTCTTCTGATTCAATTAATTTATACGATACATATTTTGCTTAAAGAAAAGCAGACTTAGTAGACAGTAATATTATTCAATACGGAAGAAATCCTAGCATTCTATAACGGAAAAGAGTAAAGCATTTGGGGATTTAAATTAGAATTTAGGCCCTGTTTACCTCCACACCAAGAGACTGAGCCAGACCAAAGAAACGAGGTCTGACCGTAAAATGTTAGTGCTTAACTGAATTTCAAGTAGGTCTGTGGAATACGCTTCTCAAAAAAAAGCTTTAAAACACAACGTGTGGTTCAATTTTTTTGTTTTAGTTCAGTGCTATGTGAAGGGAAAAAGAGTACAAAGAAGTAACCTTTCTAAGTCCTTGGATCCCTGGATCAGAGAGAATTGTTATGGCTTCTGGTCCCTTTCTGTACTGACAAATAAAACCCTCCTGCGATTCCCTGAGTGTCCATAAGGTGGCATTGGGAGTCCTTGAGTGCATAACAGGACAACCTGCAAAAGGCCTTCGCAGAAAATTGCTCCTAGGAGAAATTTCCAATCTGGCTGTCCTTACTTCTATCTTTGGAAAATGTCTACATTTACCATAGTTTACAAACAGTAAAAGGAGCCACCATTACAGAGAGACTGATTTAAAGAGACTGACACGAAGAGGCTCTCAAGGTAGAAGTGGTGTGCAAGGGGCAATTTATTTTGTGCCTCCCAAACCCATTATGTCTTGTCTTTGGAATTGCACAGAATAAACAAATAGTTTTCAGGACCTAAACTGAGCAAAGCTGCCATAAAATCCTCATAGTTTCAGGCACTTTCATTTTTAAGAGTGTACATCCCATATTAAATATAATTCATAGAACTAAGACTGAACTGCAGTTGATTTGTCAAAAAAATACTATATTTTGTGCATAATTAGATACACACATTAATTTTGACTATGAATTTTTTTCATGTTTCAAATATATATCTAGTTCCTAGAATATCTCATAGGCCCTATGCACTAAAGATCCTAAAGAATAAACATCCCTAGAACTGATTCTCTTTTGTCAGGGAAGCCTTTCAGCTGAATAGGACCATTTTTCCCAAAATTTGATTTTCAGGGGATCATATAATACTTGTTATTTAAATAAGATTACCTAAAAATAAGATATGCAGCACTCTTTATTTTTTAAGAGTTCTATAAACTTCCTAATTCTATATCATCAGAATTCTTTCCAGTACAAACTCAAAGACTTTTCTAATTTTGCTTCCCAGCATTTTCTGAAATACCACACCTATCACTCCAATGTCACCTGTGGAAGGTTTTCCCAGTCCCGCAGGAAGAATTAACTGGCCATGTTTCTGTAATTCTCTGCAAATCTCTTGTAACTCTATGACAGTCCTTGTCACTACCTGCTTCATATTAATCATTAATGTCTATTAGCACCTTAGATTGCATGCCTGTAAAAAACAGAAATCATGTCATAGTCAACTCTGTTTCTCCTTTGCTTCAGATAATGTCTGAAAAATATCTGAGTTTAGTAACTGTTTACTGAATGCCCCAAACACAGCAAGTTCACTTAGAATCCCATTTCTCCACCCTGCATCCATCCAAATCACACCCCAACCTCCAATGCCCAGTTCAAGCCCCCACTTCCTTGAAGTCCTATTAGTCCATTTCTCTGAAATTCTATAGTCCTGTAGTCTACGAGTTATATTTTTACACAGAGATAATATATGAGTATAGAATTATTTCCTGTGTGTGCATTTTGTCACCTGAGCTATTCAGGAAAATATCATGTATTAACATCATTAGCTGCAATTCACAAAAAGCACATTCCACATTCAAGTTTAAAAAACTATTACTGTGATTTTTTTTAAGTTAGTCCATAATCTTACTGGGCATAGGACTGTACTCCATTCCCCTCTTTGGATAAATTGGGGTCTTATTTTGCAGTGTTGTCAAGCTGTCACTGTTCACCAGCTGTAACAAAGCACGCTACAAAAAAAGAAAATCAATACCACTTCTACAGCCAAAACCTCAACACACTTCCTGGAAAGCATTTTCAGTCACAGAGATAAACAGTTCAATGGGATTATCTCTATCTCTCCTTTAAACCCCGGTGAACACATCCCGGGAAAGAAAAAAAAAAATTTTGTTGGGATAAAATTTCATCCAAACCTTCAAGCGCACATCTAACAGTGTGGTGCTTCTTTGATAAGGTGATGAATTATATAAAATGTCACTGCTAATTCCCTCTCTTCCATGAACATCCTTAGATCTAGAAAGCCACAACCATCTCTCTAATGCAAGGCTTTTCTGATGAATCTGAGTTAACTGGACAATGGTGGTCGTTTATGCTCTCTTATTTTTAGGAGAAAACATAAAAAGACTTAAGACTTTGGCTCATACTTAACAAATGTGTCTACCTGCAAATGCATTAACATATGATTACAACTGACCCTAGAACAATTGGTGGGGTGGGATTATGGGCACAGACCTGCCCTGCAGTCGTATACAACTTATAGTAGGCTCTCAGTATTCACGGTTCAATATCCGCAGCAACCAACCTCAACAGTACTGTAGTACAAGGGTGAGTCAAAAATTATCCGCATTCCGGTTATACTAAAACTTCTGTTAAAACTACAGCCAGCGTGCGGATAATTTTTGACTCACCCCCATATGTATTTACTTTTAAAAATCCACGTCTAAATGGACCCCAGAAGTTCAAAACCATATTGTTCAAGGATCAATTGTATATTTACAGAGTAGGATCCTACTGACATGCTAATGTAAAAAAGCAGGATTCCACCTACAGAATAAAGGTTTCACCTTATAATAAGAGAAATACACGTGTCCTTACATAGTCAGAAAACATGATCTGATCCTTGGCATATATGCCACGGGAGGCCATAGACAGGGCTTTGTCCTTTGTTAATGAGACGTCACACTGGGTGGTTGGGTGTCCACACCCACACACATTTCAAAGCGACACGGGGATGCAGAGACTTTGTACGCAATGTCCACTTGAACCATCTGGAATCATATCACGTAGGGTTCAGCTGCCCACAGACTCTCCAACCCACACGGCAGAAAGAGTGAGAACGGGGTAGACCCTGTAATGTAACACACCCAGACAACCCTCCCCTTACCTGTGCTACCCGAGAGCTCTGGTCACGGCCCACACAGCCGGGGCTCTTCCGTCAGCACCCCGTCCTCTGTGTTCCCGGCAGTGCTGGTACTGCTCATCCTGTCCATGCGGAGGCACCGGAAGCAGCCGTACATCATCGATGACGAGGAGAACATCCACGAGAACATCGTCCGCTACGACGACGAGGGCGGCGGCGAGGAGGACACCGAGGCCTTCGACATCGCGGCCATGTGGAACCCTCGGGAGGCGCAGGCGGGCGGCGCCCCCAAGACGCGGCAGGACATGCTGCCGGAGATCGAGAGCCTCTCCCGCTACGTGCCTCAGACGTGCGCCGTCAACAGCACCGTCCACAGCTACGTGCTGGCCAAGCTCTACGAGGCCGACATGGACCTGTGGGCCCCGCCCTTCGACTCCCTGCAGACGTACATGTTCGAGGGAGACGGCTCGGTCGCCGGGTCGCTGAGCTCCCTGCAGTCGGCCACTTCAGACTCGGAGCAGAGTTTCGACTTCCTAACGGACTGGGGGCCTCGCTTCCGGAAGCTGGCAGAGCTCTACGGGGCTTCGGAGGGGCCAGCGCCCCTGTGGTGACGGAAGCCGGGAGGCGAGCGCGGCCAAACCTGGCCGCTCTGGGCGGAGGCTTCGCGGACGAGGCGCAGCCAACCACAAGAGCAATACTGTGCTGGAGAGTGAGGATGGGGGTGAGCGGGCGAGCGGAGCTCTCTCTGGATCAGCTTTACTTGGTTAGATTAAGTTAGGTACTCAAAAGGAAACACAGGAAGAGGGGGGCAGAATCTCCAATGACCTCTTTTTCTTTTTAATTTTTCTGACACTGTGTTAGAAGGTTAAATCCAAGGTTAAGTATGGCGGTCTTGGCTTTTCTCTGCCATTTACCGAGGCCTTTGTCACTTTGCCACCTCAGACAGTCTGTGCTTTTCAGGGCAAAAGTGGCAGCTGAAAGCAGATAGAAAGTTCTACTCTTCTGTCTGGTTTTTGTTTTTGTTTTTTTAAAGTCATGTTTTATTCTCCATTTAAGAGTTTTGCTGACTCATCACACCACACAAACCAACCCACACAAAAGAACAGTGAAAAATTAGTCCTCGATGAAATTAACCTACTTGTTCTGGGATGGATGTAATTTCTTTTAATCCTTTTAAGACAAGGTTAAGGCTTAATTGGCCTTGCATGGGGGTTGGGTGGGGGGTGGGAGAAGGAAGAGGCATTGACTTTGAGCTCAAGTTTCATGGCTGAACCAAGGGTTGTTGGCATTACAACAAATGCACCTCCATCAAGTTAGAGTGCTCTTGTTCTCTCAGCTCTTTAACTGTGCCCCTGCAAAATTGTTCAGAAGGAAACCAGAAAATCTGCCTCTTTTGCACTGTAGATGTCTCTTCCATGTGCCAAATGTGAAGATTAGATGCTACAGATGAAAGCCAAATAAAAAGTATCTGATAAAAGCATGGGTTAGAGGGCTTTCCTAATCTGTGTGAGGTCAATTCAAGGGATGTTTACATACTGTAGATAACCTACTTGAACACAAATCAGTATTATAGAGAATAAATGGATGTAAGAAAATCACATGTATAAGTTTTGTATATTTGTTAATAATTTTGGTAATAAATATGATGTACTGCATCTCAGTACCTTAGCACTTCTTTTAATAAAAGTTAAATAGAAGGGAAAGTCTTTTGCACATTTGTTTAATTGCTGAGCAGGTAAGAGATGGCTTTGTGATCCCGACCTAGTCTCAGGTTCTTGAGGCTGGGGCTCATTCATAAAACAAAGGCAACAGCACAGAAATATGATGCTATGCATTCTATTCTGGTCACTGATCAGATGCACATCTGGTTTAAACTGTGAAGCTGTTAAGGTTTTCATGAATATTCTTTGTTTCCCCATCTCCTAAAAGAACAAAGGATGGTTTGATAACATCAACAATACAAGAGTGAGTTTAGCCAGTACTTTTTCCTTTTGTGAGAGGGTATTGTATGTAGACACCAATGAAGCAGGCCACTGTGCTACTTCCATCTCTGTTCTGTTGGCAAATCAAATATGTACCAAAAAATACCTACAAGTATGTACATCTTGTCAGTACTGGATGAGCTCCCCGGGGTGGGGGTGGGGGGGGGAGCATGTTTTATTCATGTTTCCTTTCCCCACAGTAGCTAACAGTGGTGCTTAATAGGTGCTTAATGGGTACATGTGGAAGGAATCTCTTTCTTTGACATCCCATTATTAAAGGATATTTTACATAATTATCTTCACCATTGGAAACAAATTGTGAACAAAAAACAGTTTTCTGGGTGTCTTGGTTGTACATTCTCAAGTTTTAATGTGTGTCAGAATCACTTGGAACAGAATCGCTTGTTGGGCCTTTACCCACAGAGTTTCTAATTCAGTTGATCTGGGGCAATTTGCATTTCTAACAAGTTCCCCGGATGATGCTTGTGTTGCTGGTCCAGGGACCACACTTTGAGAACCTCCGGTATATGTCACTCTTTCTCAAATATATAAAGATTAGGTTGTCACTTGCACTGGGGCCCACCCCATCAGTAGAATGATATTGTGAATCTCTTTTCCAGTAAAAAAGGACAGGTTGGCAGAAAAATGTGAGAAGGCTAATGAGTGTCTGGGAACCAGCAGGATGTGCTTCATACTTTACTATGTGGTACACTAACAGCCAGGCAAGTTCTCATCTTCAACCTTCAGCATACTAACCCTTTCCTCCCTGAAAGGCAACTCTCACAATCCTCTTTGAAGGTAAAGTGTGATGTAAAAATAAATTTAGCAAAGAAAAAGGAAAAGCATGAACTTGAGTCCAAACTAGGCTTTGCAACATACCAATCATGTGAATGTGGGCAAATTAACCCCTATAACATTCTTTTTTTCTGTTACTAGCCCTGAGGATAATTTTTTTACTATCTCACTCTGTGTTGCATGTTTTAAAAACTGGGAACAGCTGTTATCCTAACCACAGGGGGTTATCATGCCCCACATCCTGCAAATGTGGTCCCCATGATACTGGGCATGAAGTGATTAAGCAAAATCTCCTGGAGCTTCTGGTCCCTGGGAGAATGTTTAATGGTGTGATACAGGAAGTGTGAGAGATGCACAGAATAGGAGATCCATTTCAGCTCACACTCTAAGCTAACAGAGATTCTTCCCTGCAAATGAGTTTTAGAATTCCCTTTCCCCTGCCACAGTTTACCACAAATGCTGGTTCCTCTGAAAATAAAACATCACCACCAGACAATGCAGAGTGTGATCAGGTTAAGCAGGAGAGCTATAAAATTATGCAGCCATTTCTTTGTTAACAGGTAAAGCAGCCCTTAATTTACATGTTAGAGGGAAAAGGAGCATCTGTGGAAATCAATTGATAAGACTCTGTCTGGAACTGTGTTCTGAACAAGAACACAAGCAAAAATAAAGATTAGCAGTGAATTTTCTGAATCAAAAAAGCAGAATATCCCAGCATGGCAGATAGCAAAGACAAAGAAGGGAGTGGTTTACACAAGAAAGACTCTATAAATCCTGAAAAAATTCAGACAAGCCAAAATCTGAATAGGCACATTGACTAAGCATTGTTACTAGTTTGCTAGTGATCCAGAACTAAACCTTGATGTCAGAATTCCCAGTTTTCCCTTTCTAGTGCTTGAACTACATGAGCATAGATACACTTTACAGATAGTCCTTTCTGCAGATGAACTCATTCTCAAATCCATTTGTCATCTTCATAATAGAATTAAAGAACTTTCAAGATATTTTTATGTGTAAATACCTGGGTTTGGGAGGCTTCTTGACCCTAAGGGTCAATGTTCTGGTACAGGAAGTGCACAAAATTAGATCAAGAAATCTTTTTTAAATGATCTATTAATGAGACATATCTGTCTCTTATGACTCATGTTGTGCAAAAATTGTGAATACTAGTTTATAGTACGTGTGATTAACTACAACATCAACCAAAACCACAATTTTTCTTAAATCTTTCCTCCTGGGACAGGAAGCTGGCAAATCCTACCCCATGTGTTTGTCCATACTCTTGGTTTGTAAGGATTGCTCGATGACATGATGAGGCTGTTTCTCCCACTCCAGTATTTTAGCTGCTGTGGCCACCTTCCTGGTACCCATGATGCCAAGGGCTACTTTCCATCCAGAAAACCTTAGACCACTTCTCTGAGAGGACCCACCTTCAAAAGCTGGTAAAGCTACCTATGAGTCTTCTCTAATTTTTCAGGAGGGTTGGATACTAGCTTTTCTTTTATTATTTCCACTTCTTCCCCTTCCTCATATCAACCATTATTGCATAAAAAGACACTAAACTTAGTGATATAAAATGACAGTCATTTTATTGAGCTCACAGATTGTGTGGGTCAGTTGGGGATTCAGGAAGGCCACATTAATGACATTTCTTTTCTTCTCTACTATGTTGGGACCTTAGCTGGGGTGACTCAAGGACTAGGACTCAACTCATCCAAAAGCTTGCTCACCTATATGTCTGGTGGTTGGTGTGACTGTCAATTAGGAACTCAGATGGAGCTGTCAGCAAGACCTCCTCACAGCTGCTTGGGCTTTCTCACATCATGGGGGCTAAGTTCCAAGAGTGAACGTCACAAGGAAACAAGGCAGAAGCTGAACCACCTTTTATGATTTCAGAAGTCACATAGCATCACTTCCACAGTAATCACAAGCCTCTCCATATTGAAGCAGAGGGATTCCACCTCTCAATGGAAAGAGCATCAGAGCTACCTTTTAAGAAAAACTATGTGCCCATTGCTGGAAAATACAATCATCCATATTGTCTTTCCCTTTTTTCTACTCTGCCTCCTTCTCCTATTCCAGGAATCACTTTGGCTTCCATTCACTATTTCTTTTCTCTCTTCCATTCCCCTTCCTCTCTGTAGAATACATTCTTGTTTTATAGATATATTATTCTCCAAAATTCAGTTTTATCCCTACCATGCAGTACTTTCAGAAATAAATGAATATTTCATGAAAATACTTAGCAAAATATCTGATATATAAAAGGCATACAATGTATTTTATTGAATTATAATTAATATACAATAAACTGCAGGTAAAGCATATTATTTAATAAGTTTTGACATATGTATACACCTATGAAGCCATCACCCCAATCAAGATTGTAAATCTATCTGTTACCCTCAGGAATTTTCTCATAGCCTACTGTAATACCTCTCTCCCATCCCTGCCAACCACCCCTCCCCAACTGCAAGCACCCACTGATGTGCTTTCTATCACTATAGATTTGTTTACATTTTCTAGAGTTTTATGTAAATGTAATCATACAGAGTGTATTCTTTTTGCATGTGTGGAGGATGGGGGGAGGGGCTCTGGCTTCTTTCACTCAGCATTATTATTTTGAGATTTTTTTCATACCACCATGTGCATCAATAGTTCATTGCTTTTCATTGATAAGCAGTATTCCATTGTGTAGATAAACCACAATTTGTTTATTCATTCATGTATGAGTCTGCTCATGCTGCCAAAGTAAAATACCATAAATTAGCCAGCTTAAGTAACAGAAATTTATTTTCTCTTAGTTCTGAAAGCTGGAAGTCCATGATCAGGGTGTCAGCATGATCAGATTCCAATGAGAACACTTCCTGGTTTTCAAATGGCCACCTTCTCATTGTATCCTCACATGGTGGCAGAAGCAAGCAACTTTCTGGTGTCTCTTCTTATAAGGACACTAATCATATCAGATAAGGGCCCCAGCCATGTAACGTCATTTAACTTTAACCACTTCCTTACTCCCAATACAGTCACATTAGAGGTTAGGGCTTCAACATATGAATTTGGGGCATGGAGGGGGACACATGATTCAGTCCATAAGAATTCATATGTTGATGGACATGTTGATTGCTTGCAGCTTTTGGCTGTTACAAGTTAAGCTGCTGAGAACATTTGCGTGGGAGCCTTTTTATGGACTTATATTTTATTCTCCCTTGGGTAATTGCTTAGGAGTGGAATGGCTGGAATCATATGGTAGGTATGTGTTTTTGGTTCTGATTTTGATTTTTTTGAAACTGCCAAACTATTTTCCAAAGTCTTTTTACCATTTTACATGCCCACCAGCAGTACATGAAGGTTCCATTCACTCCTCATCTTCACCAGCACTTGGTATGGTCAGTTTTGTTTTTTGTTTTTTGGATTTTTTCATTTTAGTCATTGTAATAGGAATGTTGTAATATCTCACTGTGGTTTTAGTTTGTAATACCCGAATGACTAATAATGTTGAGCATCTTTTCACTTGCTTATTTGCTATCCTCGTATCTTTTCTGGTGAAGTACCCAGAGGTGTTTGCCCATTTTTAATTGTTAATTGTTCCCTTAATGTTGAAATTTGAAATTTCTTTTTATTTTCTGGATATGAGGCTTTATCAGGTACATACTGTGCAGAGATTTTTCTCCCAGTTTGTGGTTTGTCTTTTTATTCCCCTAACAATGTCTTTTGAAGGGCAGGAGTTTCTTTATTTTGATGAAATCCAATTCATCAATTTGTTTTCTTATAGATTGTGCCTTTGGTGTCATTTCTAAAAAAAAATCTTTGCCTATCCAAGGTCACAAATATTTTCTTCCATGTTTTTTTTCTAGAACTTTTGTGGTTTTAGGTTCCACGTTAGGTCTATAATTCATTCAGGATTTATCTTTGTAGATTGTTAGGTATGAATTGAAGGTCTTTTTTTCTTTTCTCTTTGGGCATATGGATATCCAATAGTTCTAGCACCATTTACTGAGAAAGGCTATCCATTTTTTACTGCCATTGCCTTTGTTGTGAGTTGAATTGTGTCTGCCACAAAGATATGTTCAGGTCGTAACCCCCAGTACCTGTGAATGTGACCTTATTTGGAAATAGGGGCTTTTATTTACAGATGTAATCAAATAGCGATGAGGTCATACTTGATTAGGGTGAATCCTAATCCAAGGATTGGCGTCTTTATAAGAAGAGAAAAATTTGGACACAGAAGCAGAGACACAGAGAGGAGAACACCATGTGACGATGGAGGCAGACAATGGAAGACATGCATCTACAAGCCAAGGAGCATTAAGGATTGTCAGCAAGCACTAAAGGTCAGGAGAGAGGCCTGGGAAGAATTCTCCCTCCAGAAGGAACCAGCTCTGCCCACACCTTGATTTCAGACTTCCAGCCTCCAGCACTGTCAGAGAATAAATTTCTGTTGTTTTAAACCACCCAATTTGTGATAGTTTATTCCAGCTGCCCTAGGAAACCTACATTTTCAAGATCTATTTTAACATAAAAAATAACTCAGTATGAACATGAACATGTAAATGTCCCTGTCACTTTGGCTGGATCTACAACACATCCACACACTAGGTTACTTATTAATTAATTAACTAATTAGTGTGTTCACTTTGCAAGATCTTTTTTAATTTCAACTCAGCCTTTGTGCATGGTTTGAGTGTGTGGAGAGGGCTCCGAAGATCCCTGCTGTCTGGCAGGTCGCAGGCAGCAGCAGGCCTCTCCAGCTGACTTGGCAGCCTGCGAGCAGCTCTCAGCATTCCAGGCAGGGGGGAGGGAAGACTGAATCACCAGATGGCTGAGAAGAGACACTTCCATTCATATGACCTCACTGATGTGGGCGGTGCAGAGAGGTTATGGAGAAAGGAGAGAGGCAGGAGCTGCTGAAAATGGCACTAAGTGCTCATTGGTCCTCAGGCAGCACAGCAAAAGGACAGTGTTCAGAAGTGCCCCACACTTGCCTGCAGTATAGAGCATATGTACTGTGCCAGTGAATCCCCCCTTGGCATGACTCTGCAGGTGAAGAGCTGCACGGCAAAGTGAAAAAATTAAACTTCAAAGAGCAGGCTGCGTAGTTTCCTTCTGTCTCTTGTACTTGACATTCCGCTGCTGCCCCAGGAAACTGATGCAATCCTCTGTGTTTCCCTGCCAGGCCCATATGCAGTGAAACTCACTCATCCTAATTGCTAGTCTTCACTAGCCAACTGGGGGACACTAACTGTCTGGCCCGGTGTTTACCTCCAACACTGGCCTCATTAACCTCAAATTTTTACATTTGCCAGTGACTTCTTGGGACTTTGGGTATTGGACTGTATGATGGTTGGTGTGAGATGAGATTCTTAGATGCAAGTCATTACATGAGGATGAATATTAATTACATCCAAGGGGGGACTCAGGGCCTCATCAGCATGCTCCAGGCTGACATCACTGCTGCTGAGCCACAGCAAAGGGAAGGAGAAGGAAACCACCAACTATTGAGCACATACTGCATGCAGGCACAGTGCTAGGTGCTTTCACACTAATTATCACATTGACAACATGAGCAACGCACATACCTAGAATCACAAAAAGACACAGAGCCGCCTGTGAAACACTCACCTTGGATGTTGGCACCGTTGTCTCCTCTGTGAGCTGTAACATGTTGTGAGTGCTGCACACATCCTTTGTCATTGACTGCTGATATCCCATCTACTTTTTTTTAATACATTTATTTATTTATTTATTTATTTATTTATTTATTTATTTATTGGCTGTGTTGGGTCTTCATTGCTGTGTGTGGACTTTCTCTGCTTGCAGTGAGCAGGGACTACTATTCGTTGTGGTGCATGGACTTCTCTTTGCAGTGGCTTCTCTTGTTGCGGAGTATGGTCTCTAGGTGCACAGGCTTCAGTAGTTGCAGCACACGGGCTCAGTAGTTGCGGCAAATGGGCCCTAGAGCACAGGCTCAGTAGTTGTGGTGCACAGGCTTAGTTGCTCTGCGGCATGTGAGATCTTCCCGGACCAGGCATCAAACCCATGTCCCCTTCATTGTCAGGCAGATTTTTAACCACTGCACCACCAGGGAAGTCCCTGCCTGTCTACTCTTAAACCCTGGAGAACTGAAGGCTGGCCTTCACAGTGGGCAGTGAAACCAGGTGAGGACAGCTGACAAGAGTCATCTGAGAAATAGTAAGTGATCATGCTTTTGAAATTTAGTCCTATGCTCTTTCCTGAAAGCATGTTATTTCACTATATATGTAAAGATCAAAAAATAAAAAATAGATGTCATTGGAGAGGACTTCATTATCAGGGACCTTACATAACCCAGGTTAATCTCCTCTCAAAAGAGCAGAAGGCTATTTCCGGAGGACACTGGCCCACTGCCATATTTACAGTGTGTCCCTTACCTACAAACTGGGTACAAATTCTCTGTAAACTCCAAGCCACTTACCACATCTAGATTCCCACATGGATCTAAGCATATGCTATGTACACCTCAGGCACAATGGGCAAACAGATTATTTACAGGACTTGGCAGAGATGTCTTGATCGGGGTTTTTAGTCACAGTCTCTGTGACAGCACCCACTGTGGCAGTGAGCAGGTAAAGTGAATAATAATATATCCAACTTGGAAGGTCAATTCCCGCTCATATTTCTAATTATTAAGTACATCATTATCGAGAGCCTCTCCGTAGCTTCGTTTCCTACTGTGAAGGTAGGCTGTTCATTATTCAAAGTTGTTCTTTTGTTGCCGATGTAGAACAGCACAAGTGGAAATTGCTTTATTGCAATCGTTTCATTTCAAAGGGAAAAAAAAAAGGCAGTTTTTTGACTTCTTGATACAGAAGGCTAGACGTATTTTTCCTCTTTCCGTTTCAGTGCCTTCCTTACTGTTTGAGCTCATCAGTAAATCCTGAGGCTCCATTAAAATACACCTCAATTAGGGATCATCCTTTAGCATCATCCTAACTGATTCGTTTCCTTCCTGACAAAACACCTTCCTCTGAAGGAAAAGGAAATGATGGAACCCTTCCATTTTATCTCAAAGAGAAAAAGCAAAAAGATATTTGAAGCTGCAGAAATAGGAACTTAAAGCTTAAACAGAAGTCTCTTCTATAGGGTCCCACTAGCCAAAAATAGACTAGATTAAAAAATGCCAACACAGGAGAAACGTGATCATCTAAATGAGGTTCATGTTCATTGTATTACTTGGCCATCCTTAGTCAAGTTTTCTAATAAAGACTAAATAGATAAACTAGATAAATAGCAAGCTTAAGTAGATAGATTATTTTTATAACCTCCACATTAACTAGCACACTTGGGAGCCTAAATTATTGAATACTGATCATAAGACTATTCAAGGGATGGCCATACACGCTTTATCTTTCTGTTCTAAGTCTTTGCTTATAAAAGGCATTGCTACACATGGCCGTGTTCTAAAACTTTGCTCAGCATTGTATTCAGTTGTTTGGCCAGAGCTCCATCCTGTCAGGGAGCATGAATGCTTGATCCATGTGAGAATCTGGATGTGGTAAGTGGCTTGGAGTTTACAGAGAATTTGTACCCAGTTTGTAGGTTAGGGACACACTGTAAATATGGCAGTGTGCCAGTGTCCTCCAGAAATAGCCTCCTGCTCCTTTGGGAGGAGATTAACCTGGGTTATGTAAGGTCCCTGATCATGAAGTCCTCTCCCAAACTGAAAAGAAGGGTGATATCAATGGGTAATAACTCTGGAGCTGAAGAAATCTGCATCTCAACATGGTAGACATTGGGACAGGTCACAAATATTCCCATTACCCTCCTCCCAGGTACACAGTGGGCCTGACCTTCTCCATCAGGTCGTGATCCTATCCGGCCATGTGACTGCGCTGAGCTAAGGAAACATGAGCGGGAGTCTTAACAGCCAACACAGGAACCGCTGGTTCCCTGCCTCCTGCTGCAGTGATCTTTGAAGTCTGTGCAGAGATGGAGCCTCCATCTGCCTAGGTCTGAGTGACCATATTAAGTAGTGTCCTCCTCCTGGCCTGTAACCTGAGATGAGATGAGAGCTGTCACACGACAGACACACCAACTTTCGTAATATTAAGTCACTGAGATTTTGGAGTTACCTATTACCGCAATATAACTTTGCCTATCCAGACTATACGACAATGACAAAAACACTTAACTTCCCTTCAGAAGAGGAACAAATCAACCGGTGTGACTGGTACGCGTGATGACTACTGATGCCTCATCCAAAATACACGTGCCCCAGTTGTTATTTTCCACGAGTAAGAGTGGACGTCGTTGACCAATTCATCTTGTTCTGATTCTCCTCAAAATTAACAGCACAATTTTCAAGATTAAAGAATAAAACAGCAGCAGTGGCGGTGGGGGGGTCAGGGAGGATGAATTGGGAGATTGGGATTGCCATATGTACATTACTAATAAGAAAAAAAAATCCAATTGTACACTTTAAATATATGCAGTTTATTGTATGTCAATTGTATCTCAATAAAAGTTCTTAAAGAAAAACAAACAAAAGAATAAAACAGCACTGTGCCCAGAGATGAACAGGCACAGAGGGAACATAGCGTTGTGACAATGGCCACAGAGACTGGAGTCATGCAGCTACAGGCCACGGAACGCCAAGGGGAACCCCTGGAAGCTGGGAGACAATCAGGAGCAGATAGCGCCTGCTGCCACCTTGACTCGCGACTTCCGGCCTCCAGAACTATGAGAGATTCAAGTCCCGATGTTTTATGCCACCCAGTTTTTGCTACTTTGTGACGGCAACACTAGGAAATAAATACAGTGACTTTTAACTATACTCTCTACCACTCCTCAGCCTCCCTGGCATTTTACAATGAGTCTTTGTACAATGGACCGGAACATTCCTGCATTTTAAACTTCTCTGCTCTCCAGACTTCTTCCTGATTTGAGCCAAAGGGTATGGGGTCTATATCTTGTTTAGCCAAATAAACCTCATCAAGATCAGAAGTAATGTCTTGTTCATATTCTCTTTTTTGGTTGCTATTATATTCATTCGTTTGATTTTTTAGATCCCACATATAAGTGAAAACATACAGTATTTGTCTTTCTCTGTCTGACTTGCTTCACTAAGCATAATACCCTCCAGGCCCATCCATGTTGTTTCAAATGGCAAAATTTCATCCTTTTTCAATGGCTGAGTAATATACCATTGTATATATATCACATCTTTATTCATTAGTTGATGGACACTTATGTTGCTTCCAGGCCTTGGCTATGGTAAATGATACTACTATGAACATTGGGGTGAGAGTATCTTTTCAAATCAGTGTTTTTGTTTTCCTCAGACATATACCCAGGAGTGGAATTGCTGGATCATATTACAGATTTATTTTTAATTTTTTGAGGAAGCTCCGTACTGTTCTCCATAGTGGCTGCACCAGTTTACATTCTCACCAACAGGGCGTGAGGGTTTCCTTTTCTCCACATCCTTGCCAACATTCATTATTTGTTGTCTTTTTTATGATAACCATTGTGACAGATGTGAGGTGATTTCTCATTGTGGGTTTGATGTGCACTTCCCTGATGATCAGCCATGTTGAGCATCTTTTCATGTGTCTGTTGACCATGTGTATGTCTTCTTTGGAAAAATGTCCATTCAGGTCTTCTGCCCATTTTTAAATCAGGTTGTCTGTGTTTTTGATATTGAGTTGTGTGAGCTGTTTATATATGTTGGATATTAACCCTTATCAGACATATCATTTGCAAACAACTTCTCCTATTCAGTACGTTGTCTTTCTGATTTGTTGCTGGTTTCCTTCACTGTGCAAAACCTTTTGTTTAATTGGTCCCATTTGTTTATTTTTGTTTTTGTTCTTGTTTATTTTCTAATCCCTCCTCTGACACTTCTCAGCACCTAACACAGCTCCTGGCCCACAGCACGGCCTCTACAATATTTGTTTTAAAAAGTATAGAACAAACATTGGATATTACTCCTTTTCTTTCTGCACCTCTCATCTCATACTAAACAGTGATTTAGGACAACTGAATCACTAAGTCCATGAGTGTTGGCTCCCTTAAACTGGGTCACTTTGGTAGCCAATCGGTCCATCCATACATTGGTGCCAACTATGCCATGGTCCATTAATGTCATTCCCATCAATGATTACATCAGAGCAACCAAAGGAACAGCCAACAACCAGAGCCAGACATGGGGTATTTGAAGTAAGGGATCATCATTAATCAATGAGGACAAAACAAGAAACCTAAGACTTAAGAGGCAAAAATAAAAGTTAATCTGCAGAGGTGACACTCCTTGTGCATATGGCCGTGTCATCAATGACTGTGTACACATACCACATCCCTCAACAGGATTTCTGTTTATTCACTCTTAATGACTTGGCTTCCAGGTAAGGTATCTCCTGGCTTCCACATAGACTCAACTTTCTTTCCAAGCATACGGCAAAGCCAATTTGCTCATTTTGGCTGGGAAAAAGTCCTAATTACCTAAGTTAAGCTAGCACATTTCAATCTCGTGAAGACTAAGTGTCACTGTATTAAAATCCAACCAGAGTGGGAGAGAGGCTCAAGAGGGAGGGGATATGTGTATAAATACAGCTGATTCACTTTGTTGTATAGTGGAAACTGGCACAACATTGTAAAGCAATCATACGCCAATAAAGATCCAAAGAAAAAATAAAAATAAAAAATAAAATGAAACAAAATGCAACCAAGACACAGATTTCTGTCTCACACACAGAGAAACCCAATTGAAGTTCTTCTCCCAAAATACTTTATGCCTGGGAGGTTCTCCAGTCAACTTTATCATTTGAAATCATATCCCTTACAGAAAAACAAATTAATCTTTCAGCATTAATCTTGCCAATTTGTGGTATTTAGGGGATGTTTTAATTAGCTCAGCTGCTTTATCATTCCTTTAAGTATCTGAAAGTATCTGTCAGCTTCCTACAGGTCTCAGGAGGATGGCTCCTTCCCTAGAGGTGGCTAAGAAACCTGTGTTTGCTATCAACGTTCTACGGCTTTCTGAGATGAACATTTCATCTTATTTTCTTTCCACCACTAACCATTAAATGATGAAGGCCTTAGCTGACTCTGGATGCCCTAATCCACAGTAAATCTGACACAAGCAAAAGTCAACTGAAAGCTAGCTCGTGGACGTTCCTATACCCGGAACAGGAACAGACTGGTCACAAAGGTGGAGTAGCTAACTCACCACACTGGGTTCCAAAAAGGGTCTCTAACTTCTCAGTATTTCCCCTATGGATCCTTTCTGAAAATGCAACTAACCTGAAGGCGATAAACCCTCTTTATCAAGACATTTTTTTTTCCATTGTAGCATTAATCAAGGCACAAAAGTGATGGAAATTTTTGTAGAGCCAGGAAGAAAAGGGCTCTGATGGTGCCTGGGTCATATAGACCCAAAATATAGAGCCAGAGAGAATCTAAATAAAGATTTCTTGATCTCTGATCAGACAAAACACCGTGGTCCCCATTTCAGACATAGACAACTGAGTCCCTTAGAATTAAGAGCGGTACCTCACTGAACAGCCAGAAAGCACTTGATGCTTGAAAAGTTTTATGAGTAGAGGACAGAAGAGAACAGGAGAGGGCAGTGGGAGGGTCATTTGTGCCTAGAATTATCCCCACTATGTGAAAATTTTGGTGCATCTGTAAAGGTGGAACATTAAGCCACCCCCAATTATGACTCTGAAGACCTAGAACATGAGATGGATTGGGGGAATTTCCTGGTGGTCCAATGCTTAAGACTCTGCACTTTCACAGTGGAGAGCCTTGGTTCGATCCCTGGTTGGGCAACAAAGATCCTACAAGCCACTCAATGCAGCCAAAAAAGAGAGAGAGAGAGGGAGGGGATGCCTGGCCCAGGAGGCATAGACGCCAGTGAGAACAGGGTAGAGTCAGGGCCATGGGGGTCTCTGGATATCTGGCTGGGAAAAAGCAGACACAAAGCTCACCTCCTCACTCTTTGGAAGCTGGCTCTTGCCCTGATTTTATTCCTGCATTGAGGATGGAGCATTTGATGAGGAGCTGGAGGAGAGAACAGCCAGAAGGAAGTCAAAGCAGGGCAGAAAGTGAGCAAAGCAAAAGATTATCTGCATAAAACCCAGTGTTCCAAAACCTCCACAGTAACGTTTCAGGTCAGATATTCACAAATACCCCTGGACCTGGCCCACATTGTGGTGGACACAGCCTTGTGTCACTTAGGAGTCTCTGTCCTTGAGTAACAAAAAGATGTATTGACAGTAGCCTAAGTGAACATTTCTTTTTCTCACAAACAAGGACTCCCATGTTGCCTCAGTGACTCAGTGCTGCCAGGGCCAATATTGCTACAATCCTCAGGTTGCAAGATGGCAGCAATAGCTCCAAGGATCAGATCTTGCACTCGTTCAAGGGCAGGCAGCAGAGGACAGGGCTAGGACAGCTTCTCTTCTGGGCCTTCCTCTTACCAGGGAGGAAAAACCTTTCCTGGAAGTGAAACAGGAGGGAAGGGGGCAGGGCATAACCTTTGAAAGAATGACATAGCCCAAGGACACAACATAAACTGATTAGAAGCAAATGGGTCCAAGATGGTGGACAAGTCAACTTCCAAGCGCCATGGCAATTCCAAGGCTGACCAGGAGGATCAAAAAGTGGGTGGGGGCCCAATTCTGGAATACCCCACCCACTCATTAGCCTGTGAAATTACCCACCTTTACAAAAACTGACAACTCCCATACCCTGGGGCCTTTCTCACCTTCTGAGATGGCCCGCACTCTGTCTGTGGAGTGTGTTTCTCTCTAAATAAATCTCTAAATAAACTTTTTTTTTACAGGCTTAAAACAATATTATTGTGAATATTTAGTATTTTTTTTTTAGAATTTTTATTGAGATACAGTTAACATGCAATAAAATGCACATATTTAGAGTATACAATTTGGTATCCCAACCTCCCAGTGTGTTTCTTTCTAAATAAATCTCTAAATAAACTTCTTACTTATCACTTTGTCTCTCACTGAATTCCTTCTGTGATGAGACATTAAGAACCTGAGCTTCATTAAGTCCTGAAACCAGGTGTTGTGATCCTAGTTGGAAGATCCTGGGTTTTGGCCAGGTTTGAGTCCCGGTCTCATGGGTTCAAGCCCCAGTCTGAGTTTTGGCTGGGTTCAAGTCTCAGTCACGTGAGTTCAAGTCCCAATCAGGGTTTTGGCTGGGTGTGAGTCCTGGCCACGTGGGTTCAAGTCCCAATCTGAGGTGCACGGTTTCAGAAGGTCCCAGCAGACTTTTTATGTTCGTGTTGATCTGTACTACACACCTTCCTTTAGACTAAGGACTGTGTCCAGATTCCCTAAAGTTAATAGATGCTCATCTGATGCATAGATTTCCCCTGCTCCTTCCTATGGACATGGAAGATGGGGGCAGTGCCTTTGGAGGGCTCTAACATCTATCGCTGATGAGCTCCGAGGGTACACCAAGAGCTGCTGGATCAGAGCAGAGTCCTCAAGACCAGCACGGGCAGGAGACTGCTGGGACTACTGGTAGAGAGAAAAGCGTCCACCCCACACAGGCATCCTCTCCAAATTTAGAAGCAAGACTAGCCTTCCCAAAGGCTCCTTTGAAACTGTTAAGAAATTATAATTAGACTTTGTATCTCTCCTAAGCCTTTCATCCTAAGAGCTCAGGGCACTTCCCTGCATCGTCTCATTAATCTTCACACCATTCGAGGCAGCTGGCGTCTATTGTCATCTTTATTTTCAGGATAAAGGAACTGAAATGTAGGTACAGGTTAATGACTTGCCCGATATCATATACTCAGTGAGTCACCAGCCAGCTGGGGATGGGACCAAAATTGATGGGGGAAGATAGCTACCCCAACTCACGGAGGACCCTGGGTAAGAACATGGAGGTCATTTACTTACCCAGAGAGCATGAGACCTGAAAGGTGGCCTGATGCAAGAATGTCAGAGCTCTGGGCAAAGAGGAAAGAGGAGCAAGTCTGAGCTGCGATTCACTGTCCAGGCACCTTGGGCAAGTCACTTGGACTTTCTGAACGTATTTCTTATTTAAAAATAAGGGTAGAAACATCTACCCCCATCTGATTCATTCAGCTGTTTTGAAGACAAAAGGAATGTTTCAAATGAAACCACATGAGCTAGGACATTATGTAAAATCTAAGTCCACTGAGGGAGTTGGTAGAATCAACATTTAAAATCAGCTTGGGCTCACCACGACAATCCTAGCTCGCCATCAGGCAGTTATACAGGACTCATCCCAAATGACCAAGGAATTCCTTTCTGCCATTTGATGTGCTGTGAGCCTATTTTCAGCACATACTGTATGGAACATGCAATGCTGCATGCAGGCATAACTAGGATGTGACCTGCATCCTCTAGGAAATACAGTCTGGCAGAGGAGGCAGACAAATGAGCCACTTATTTCACTAGGAGGCAAGATGAAATAAGACTTAGGACAGACAAGGAGGCCAAACAGGGGAGAGGTGGTATCCAGAGAAGATTTGGGTCAGCCAGTGGGCTGGGAGGAGGTAGAGTGGGGAGAAGGGGGCAAAAGCTGAAACAGGAAAAATCCTTAGCTTTTCTTTTCCTTCCCCAGCATCCATCAACTCCCCTCTGAGAAAGAGAAAGTCAACATGGTGTTACCGCGTCCAAGCTCAATCTGCTCGTGGCCGGACAGGCCAATGAATAGGAGATGAGGTGTGAGGCAAGGAATAGGATTTTGTATTTGGAGAAAATGGCAGACCGGTATCTCCGAAAAACCATCTTATCAGGGTCTGGATGCCACTTTCTTTTATAGAAACAGAGAGGGAGAGGCTGTGAGGAAGTAAAGTAAAAAGGTAGAATAGAAAGGGAGAGGTGGCAGGGAAGTAAAATAAAAGGTGCATCAGTCTAGTAAAACATCTCGGGGAAAGACCAGCCTTGGGGAGGGGATGTGTGAATTTCTTCTTTCTTGCAGCCATTCACAGGTGGGCAGGGTTGATTGTCTGCCTGTGAGCTGAACAGAGACACTTTAGTTCAACATTCAGGCAGAGGGGCAGGGCTCCCTGAGGCAGGTCATCATGTATGATAATAACAAAAGCAGCAAAAAGCAAAGGTTAAAGTCAAAGAAACAGATTGAACATGGAGTCTGAATTAGCTCTTCCCTGTTACAGTGGTAGAGCAACAGAGGTTGAAGGTTTGCTTTGCTTTGTTTCCATCTGCAGGAAAGGGGAATTGCAAGAAAATGTTTTCCTCCATGCACCCGGGCTCCCCTCTCTCTGCGGGCAGTCTTACTTTCGGCCACAGGAGGGCGCTTCTCCTCCTCCGCTGGTCTCTTCACTGCGGCCGGTGCTGCCCCGCCTCCCAGCTATATCCAGCAGAGGGGAGTTGTGCCTCCAACACCTGCAGCCTAGAAGCACTGCACCAGCAGCTGGGTTGCCTGGAAGATGGGGGTCACAGCACACCCAACTTCCAACATTTTATCTCTTTTATTTTTTTTTCTGATTTTTATTAGGGTATAGTTGTTCATTTTATCTCTTTGACACGAGATGTTCAAAAACAATGTCTCCCGTCAACAATGCATGCTATGGGACAATAATCTCTAGAAAATTCTCAGGGGGTATTTTTGGAAGATTGTCTATGGAAGAGACAGAAGCTCAGATTCATCAGAAGGTAGAAACAGTGTCTCTGGCCCTGGCAGCAATGTTGCCCCCATTCCGGGCTTAAAATAGGGTGATAAGGAATTCCCTGGTGGTCCAGTGGTTAAGGCTCCGTCCTTTCACTGCGGAGGGCATGAGTTCAATCCCTGGTCAGGGAAATAAGATCGCACAAGCCCCTTGCAGCCCAGGTTAAAAAAAAAAATTAAACTTCAAAATAGAAAAATAAAATAGGGTGATAACCAATTGACAGAGCAGGACATTGTCACTTCCCAGGGGAACATCCAGTGTGGTGCTAACGGGAGAAGAAAAGGGCTTCCAGATCTGAGCCACGACCAGAGAGGGAAAACAGTCACCTTTCATTTATTTTTGTTTTGACAGTTAATTGTTAAAATACCTAAAGGAAGGAAACTATTAGGGCTGGCTCTGCACCAGGCAAGAATTCCTAAATTGCACTAACTTGGCTGCTCCCCAAAGTCCTTTTGTTCTCTCCACACCCTCCTGTAAACATAACCACCCACCACCACCCTGTATGATTTGTCTCCAATGAATTAGAAAGAAAGCTCTGAGATAAGGCAGGATGAAATACTGGACAGCTGATCAGCAACCTTTCACTCAAAACATCCCCCCTCAGGATTAATGGAGGACTGGTTTGTTTGTTATTTGGCATTTTTGGTTGGTTTGTTTTTGCCTCCTAAGAGTACTAACTAATTCCATGATTTCTGGTTTAGCTGCTGGATTGGAGTGGCTCTTCAGGTAGAAACAGCCTAAACTTCCCTAAACTTTGAGATGAACCAGAACCATCACAGCATATACAAACAGGAATTACCATCATGCTAAAATTAGCCCCTTCTCAGAAAGGAGAAATCTCTGAGTATGAAAAAGATTTTTAAAACTATCTAATAACTACACAGTAACACTCAAAAGAGATCTTGAATAGTCTGGGAGATGCTTTGGCTAAATTTTCATAACTCGCTCCAAAATATCTGTCTAACCACATGCCCCCGAAGTCCTGTACATAGTGACAGTCAAAGGAGAGGATCACCAGCACTACCACCATCATCATCCCGTGAGTGATTTATCAGATAGGACACCTAGTTAAAGATTTCTAATCCTGACTTCTTTTGCCTTACTTTGCTGAGCCTGGGTCCTGATGATTGGCGCACATGCTGGATCATGGCTTGTACCAATATTGCTGCAGACACGAAAGAAAACCTCTCTCCAGTCCCCTCCACACAGCAGAACACTATAGGAGAAGTCTGAATAAGTGTGTAAGTGGGACAGTGTTCTCATCTGTAAAATTGGGCAGAGTATGTCTATTTGGGGGGCTATATCTGTTGATGCTGTGAGCTAATATGAAAAACAATGATTCGTGCATTTTCTGTAATGGCCACACTTTTGCCCTAAGGTTTCTGTTTCTGAAATCTTATCAACATCACTCACTCCAAGGAGATTTGAGCTGAAAACATTGAGGAAAACAAGACTGGAGAATAAAGATTATGTGATAGTTAATTTTATGTGTTAACTTTGCTAAGCTATAGTGCCCAGGAGTTTGGTCAAACACTAGCCTAGATGCTGCGGTGAAGACATTTTGTAGATGTAATTAAGATTTACGATCAGCGTACTTTGAGTAAAGGGGATTACCCTCGATAATGTGAGTGCGCCTCACCTCATTAGTTGAAGGTCTTAAGAACAAATACTGAGGTTCATTCGTGAAGAAGTTCTGTCTCAGGACAGAAATACCAAGTCCTACCTGTGTTTCCAGCATGTTGGTCTGTCCTACAGATTTGTCTTGCCACTTCTCACAGTGGAGCCAATTTCTTAAAATAATTCTGTGTGTGTGCGTGTGTGTGTGTGTGTGTGTCCTGTCTATAAGTTAAAACAATGAAAAGACACTCAGTAATGCCATTTTACATGACATCATACATAAACGTGGACTCCTGACTTTGCGTGTGCACCCAGCCCCTCGCTAGCAGCCCACCCACCTCACTGGAAACTGACCTGACCCCCAGCTTCAGAGGTGGCCCTGATTGGTCTGAGGATGAGAGATTGCCTTGCCAATGATTGGCTCCGTGGGGTCATGTGACTTAGTAAGGGCCAATGAGATATGAGACTTCGGTAAGGTTTGTTCACATTCTTGTGAGAGACTTTACAGAAGCAGCTGTTCTCTCTGCTGTTGGGGGAATGAAGCAGTAGCCCTGGGCTGGTATTGGCAATGAGCCTACGGTGGGAAATAACCTGCGTCCCCAATGATGCTGTTGAGCTGGATGGATCAGTCAGCCCTAAAGCCTGCACTGACTCTGGTCTTCCTTAAAAATGAGCCAATACGTTTTCTGTTGTGCAAGGGAGTTTGAGCCTTCTTGAGGTTTCTTGTTAGTTGCAGCCAAAGGACCAAGTTTTCTTACCTTTAGTTTTTTACCTATAAATTGGGAAGGTAGAACTAGATAATCTAAGGTCTCCGTGAACACAGTATTTGTGAATTGCATGTTTAGGCACTGGCACTAACCGTATTTATCAATCACTGTTTAGATAATCTGAATATTATTGCAGGTTTCTAGCTACATATTCACTGTTAGGAATACGTATGTTTCTAAAATCATCTTCATTGTAGAAATAGCAAAATGACATGGATTTTAAGTTCTTAAAGTGTAATTTGATGAATTTGTTCAGCAGCCTTAACCCTAGTCAACCGCTGTCAGCAAAAATAACTTTCACTGTTTTTTTTAAATATGTAAAAACTCTAACAAATGAACAATAACTAGAAAAAGAGCCTAATAGGGAAATGGGGAAAGGATAAGAGTGAACAGCTCCCAGAAAAAGAAATACAAATGACGAGGTGTTCATCCTCCTCCAGAGAAAGAAATGCAAATTAAGACGAGAGTGAGATTGTTTTTCTCACCTAAAAGACTGGCAAATTGTGGAAAGTTTACTAACACACTATGGGAGAAGCTCGAAGAAAATAGGAGCATTCATACCAATAATGGAAATTATCACCGAAGACCAGCAATTACAGATAAGAGTGAAAATGGTACAACTTTGAAGAAAGGCAATTTGGCATTACCTGTCAGAATTACAAGTCCACAAACTTTTTGACATAACCATTCCCCTTCTAGAACTTTATCCTACAGTTATACTTTCCCATGTATAAGATGATATTATTTGTAATTGCAGTGATTGGAAACAACTTAAATATGTATCAATAGAGAAAAGATTAAACTATCCCAGGTGGAAGGTGGGAGCCGCGGGAGGGAGGGGATATGGGGATAGATGTATAAATACAGCTCATTCACTGTGGTGTACCGCAAAAGCTGGTACATGAGTGTAAAGCAAATATATTCCAATAAAGAGCTTAAAAAAAAAAAGAAAAAACTATCATAGGTGTATACAATAGAATAATTCCCAGCTACTAAAGAAATGAGGCAGTTCTGTATACAGTAAAATGGGATAACCTCTAAATTGTATGTTAAATAAAAAGGGGAAGATGAACAATGAGAATTATATGCTGCCATATATATTTTTTAATTAATTAATATATTTATTTTTATTTATTGGTGGCATTGGGTCTTTGTTGCTGCACACAGGCTTCCTTTAGTTGTGGCGAGTGGGGGCTACTCTTTGTTAAAGTGTGTGGGCTTCTCAGTGCAGTGGCTTCTCTTGTTACGGAGCATGGGTTCTAGGCATGTGGGCTTCAGTAGTTGCGGCCCATGGGCTCAGTAGTTGTGGCTCATGGGCCCTGGAGTGCAGGCTCAGTGGTTGTGGTGCATGGGCTTAGTTGCTCCGTGGCATGTGGGACCTTCCCAGACCAGAACTCGAACCCCTGTCCCCTGCATTGGCAGGTGGATTCTTAACCACTGTGCTACCAGGGAAGCCCTACATTTTTTAAAAAAGAATAGCTAAGTATGTTTTTGTGTAGCGATAAGCTAGGAGACTGCACTGGAAACTGGGAACTGTGGTTAGGGATTGCAACATGGGAACTAGAATGCAGGGGTGAGAGCAAGGTTAACTTTTCCCTGGATATCTTTTGCTTTTTCAAATGTTAACATATGAACATATATCAGTTATTTTTAAATTAATGAACTTGGGGGAAGTTATTATTATAAATACATTTCCTGACTTGGTATTATGACAGTCATTCTGAAGCTAAATTACAGCGCTTATGTTTTGGATAAACGATAATTAATGATCGGATATGAAATAATGATTTGGTACATTTGTTCTCATTTCCCTTCCTGTCTAAATAAGGTCAATAGAAAAAGGATCGTGAATTAAGGAGAGGAAATTAGTCTTATCTATAATATTTTAAAAACTGGTTTGCTGGGCATTTACTTTTCCGTGCATTCTACCGCTAAAGTACCTAAACACTATTTCTTCTAACCCAGTGTCCTATTGTTCCTTCACATCCACTCATTCGACAAATATTTACTAAATGTTGGTGTGCCAGTCACTGGAGACTCAAATGAGAATACGACCCAGACAACTGCTATCTTTAGGAGCTCGGTCTTTTCACTTTAGGAGCTCAATCTTTTCACTATTGTCAGCCTTCCAGATGGGTAGAAAGAGAGATGGTAAAACAAATAAACTGAGAGCTGCGGGTCCTAAAGTGCGGAGAAACCACAAGCAGAAAAGACCGCCAACTGGGAAAGAGGGCAGTGAGGGTTCATGGATAACACTCTCGGTCCGCAGAAAACCATTCCGGCATGAACCTTTTCCAGTCCAGGGTTTCAGTGCCCCAATAAATGCTTATTTTAGGGAGAAGAAGAATAAGGAAGGGAGGATGGGAATGGCAAGGATGCGAATGGGCCCAGTTGACAAAAGCATCCAAGAGAAATACCTCTGAACGTGGGATTAATACCTTAATTAATTCATCCACTTGTCTACAACTGTTTACTGAGAGCCTCCCATGTGCCAGGCAGTGATCTGAGAGTCAGAGATGAACCAAAAGTAACCCCACCTTGAGAAGCTAACATGCAAGAGAGAGAGAGAGAGAGGGATAATAAATCGCTAAATGCATAATGTACTGGCAGGCGGTGATAAATGCTAGGAGTAAAGTACAGCGGGGTCAGGAGCAGAGTAACAGGGCCGCCATGGCGGATGAGTGGTGAGGGACATTCTCTCTGAGGAGTTGCTGTTTGAGCAGAGAATTGAAGGAAGTGAGGAGCCACGTGGGGACCCACGGGAAGTGTTTTCTAGGCAGAGGAAGGAGCCCTGGCATAGAAATGTACTTAGGAAGTAGAAGACTCAAGAGGCAAGATGAGTGAATGTCCTCATGGAGTTTAGAAAAACACAGCTGAGGAACAATGTCAGTGTTTCTTCCAGAAAACACACCCAACAGTTATGTAACTCCACACAGACAGTCCTGAATCTTTAAAGCACAGACAGAACCTTATTTAGAGACGGGGTAGGATTCTGCTCGTGTGGGATGGCCTGATTGAGAAATACCGCCCCCCACCCCCCTACCCCCACCTCCGGCTCAGGGATCCTTGGGTTTCCTTCTCAAAGAAGCAGGACATTCGTCTCTGTATCTTGAGGTGAACTTCAAAATGTAAAATGCCTTAGAAAGGTAATGCAGATTTGAATTCATACCAAAGTAAAAATAACATTATCTGATACTTTTGTGAGCAGTATAGGCTTTCTGAATTCAGGGGAGGACAGGAGGGCATTGAAAAAATTAAACACATACAACATGAAAGCTGCAAGCCCTCAAATCAGGATTCAGCTGCTGTGCTATTTTCTCTCAGACAATCACCAAACAGAAATAGTCTTTCTCCCTAGAGAGAAAAAAGGTATTTCTGATAAGTTCCATAGCTTGTTAGAAATATCCCTTAGGGACATACAACTCCCTTTGGAGTCTAAT
The DNA here is from genome assembly GCF_030028045.1 of Hippopotamus amphibius kiboko. Lineage (NCBI taxonomy): Eukaryota > Metazoa > Chordata > Mammalia > Artiodactyla > Hippopotamidae > Hippopotamus > Hippopotamus amphibius. The sequence goes on from NC_080196.1 coordinate 101,032,861, forward strand.
TGTATATTCACCCAGCGGTGTTCTGATCTGAATTTTGCGACCTGGGAAATACCCAGGAAGAGGATGCCATTTACAGACACCTGCGCTAGGGGAAGACGCATTGTAAATTAATAAATGTATTCTGTTTTATATAATTCCAACTCTGATAAATTTTGCAGGTATGGTAGAGCCAAAGCCTCAAATCTGAAACAACCTAAGAAACAGATGCAAGAGTCACTGGAACACAAAGCATCACTGTGAACCCCTTGGTTAGACCTCACTGTGCTAAAACCATCCCAGAGTTGGTACCTAAAGGAATTCATTTCCTGGTTGTAGACTGTGAAGGGAAGTGTCCATTTATTCCACAGAACATGAGGGTAAGCAGATACCCTGTGCTGGGTGCAGGACTTCTAAGGAAAAATAGGACCTGCCTCTTCCCAGGTGAGTCCACCTACGTCTGGCTGTTAAGCAGAGTGGGACCAAGGCTGAATTTGCACTCCTATTCAAGGTCCTCTACTACCTCTGTTTTATTTTCACAAAGAAACTGTCATTTAGGGGTTACTGGTCAATTTTGGATTTGGGAGGATTGGAGCTGACCTCTGTATTTTAAATAAGTCTCTGGAGTGGCCCATTAGTGATTTAAATGTTAAGCTGGTACCACCTCTTCTGTTAGGGTGAGGATGTGGGCTTAGCACAAGGAACACAGGGCCTCCTGCAAGGAAAGAAATTGAGACCTCTCCCCCTTCTTCTTAAGATCTGAACCGGTGTTTTGCCCTCAGGGTTTCCCAGTTGAGGCCAGATGCCAGAGGGGAAGAAAAGGGCTCAGGGAGGGATGTTCTGCAAAAGAAGGGAAGAAGAGAGTTCTGGATATGTGGACTGGATCCAAATATCCAGGCCTAGGTATTCATATGAGAAGGCAGTCTCTAAATGTGTCTGGTTGGTACCAATAGCCACGCTGACCCAGCTGATGTTTCAACACAGTCATGACTTAGTGCCTACTGAGGAAGCAGGAAAGAGAGAGAGAGAGAGAAAGAGAATCCTGAAAGAGCTCTCCACAAAGAACCGTGGAACCTCAGGTCCCCTGGCAAAGCAGAACGTGAGGATGCTCCCACTAAAGATGCCCAGAGTTACCAGTGCAAGAATGGCAGTCACATGTAAAAAACAAACACCTGAGAATCACATCAGCCTCTCAGCATCATTCACTTCACTTGCGACACTGCTCATGCAGACATTTGCCACTACCTATACCCGGCTTCACCTGCTGATATTCCTTGCACAAAGAGAGCTGCAAGCCACAGAAACCAGCTCAGAATAACCTCAGGGTTGTTGGAAGGATGCCAGATAGCATGTGGACTCCACAGGATGACCAAAGAATGGGGCTCGGACAATAGTCAGGAACCCAGCAAAGCTGGGCAGCAGGGGGAATGGCTCCAGGACAGAGCTGCTGGCACTGCCTCCAGGGACGCTCAAGGCCAAGGTGTCATGGGCTCCAAACACCAGAAGGCATCATTTCTCAGCTGCCCTGCAGCTTCCCATCACTCCCCAGAGATTCCATCGGAGGGTCAGCCTGGCAGAGCCTGAGTCCTGATCCTCAAGCTGACTGTCAAGGGGCAGGGAAGGGTTTTCCCAAACTCAGGCTCTGTGGAGAGAGAAGGACCCTGCTTCTCTCCCCTTGTGCCCCCATCTCCCACCCCATAACACACAGCATGGAAAGAGGCCACAGAAATAGGAAGTGGATATGGTTTGGGGCAGTCAAAAAATGATGCTTGGATGACAGTTGATGTTGGAAGTCAGAGAGGCAACAAAGAACAAGAACAGACTCAACAGACAGCTCATCTCAAAATCCACAGAATTCATAGAATCTGTCTTGAAATATGTAAAGATGCTGCAAAGAAAAGAACGATTCCAACTTTAAAAGTAACCCTGAGGGACTTCCTGGTTGCGCAGTGGTTAAGAATCCATCTGCCAAAGTAGGGGACACGGGTTCGATCCCTGGTCCGGGAAGATGCCACATTGCTGCAGAGCAACTAACTAAGCCCATGTGCCACAACTGCTGAAGCCTGTGCACCTAAAGCCCATGCTCCGCAACAAGAGAAGCCAAGGCAATGAAAAGCCCACGCACCACAACAAAGAGTAACCCTCGCTCGCTGCAACTAGAGAAAGCCTGCATGCAGCAATGAAGACCCAATGCAGCCAATTAATTAATTTAAAGAAAAGAGTAACCCTGAGATTAATCCCTGCTTGGCTAACTATAAAAAGATACCCCTATAGAGAAAAAACAAAAAATGACAGTTCTACCTGCCCTGGACAGTATTATTGAGAGATTTTGAGAAATAAGCTATCCAAAGTACATCTCAAAGTGACCTCAAAATTATGTCAAACAAATTTAATGCTAATTATATACTTAGTACAGCTAGAACATTAGAAACGAGTCCAATTCGTGATATAATAAAGCTATATTTTAATGTAACATAGGTATATTCTATAATTCATTAGTGCCTATTTTATAACCAATATACACAGTACATTTATGTCTGTTTTATGACCTCAGACATCATTTTACTATTTGTATGATTATAAAGGTTTATAGATGTTGTGGTTTTACATGTATTATATATTCTTAGTCTGGTCCATAATTTCTTTGAAACAAGAATGTAATCTCCAAAGCATTTAAGATTGACCTTGCCTTCTGCAATAATCTGCTTTATAGCATAGTTTCCAGGGACACAGCAAAAACTGAGACCTGGCCATTTGCTGTACTTTTATATAAAATTTGATTTATTATTTTAATAAAACGGTTAGGCTTTTTGGCTGGATTCTCCTTGAACCTATAACTTTACAAAATCACACACATCTATAAATGCTCTTCAAAGTTTTCATTTTCCAAAATAATGTGTTCTATTAGTGTTTTGGGGCGATGATGGACATTTCTACTGGCCAGTATAGGAAGAGGCTATCATGAATGTGTACAGGAAGAGAAGGCAAGTGGAGAACATACCTGAGGCTCCACAGCTCACCTGGGTCATCAGCTTATACTAAAGCTGGTGGAGGATTTTGTAATGAGCCTTTTCCCAACATCGCTCACTCACTGGGCTGCCCCTGATGCCTGCCTTCTGACGGCTCCCTACAAGCCTGATGCTCTGCTCAACCCATGCTTTCCCTTTGGCGTGAGTTGATGACATATGTGAGCGGAGAATAGAAATTATTCTGAAATACGTATCAAATTTATTGATGAAAAACATAATTTGCATGTGCATGATTGCAACCCTCTAAAACCCTACATCAAAAACTTTACAAAGTTGGGACTTCCCTGGTGGCGCAGTGGTTGAGAATCCACCTGCCAACGCAAGGGACACAGGTTCAATCCCTGGTCCGGGAAGATCCCACATGCCTTGCATCAACTAAGCCCATGCGCCACAACTACTGAGCCCGCACACTAGAGCCCCCCAGCCACAGCTACTGAGCCCACATGCCACAACTACTGAAGCCCACAAGCTTAGAGCCCGTGCTTTGCAACAGGAGAAGCCGCCTCAATGAGAAGCCCGTGCACCACAACAAACTGCGCAGCAACAAAGACCCAATGCAGCCAAATACAAAAAAAAGTCTACAAAGTTATGGGCTGAATTTTGTTCCCCCCAAATTCATATGTTGAAGTCCTAACCACCTAAGATGATGACTGTGTTTGGAGATAGAGTGTTTAAAGCCTTTAAAGGGGAGTAGTCTTGTAGGATTGAGCCCTTAATCTGTGGAATCTGATGCTATCTCCAAGTACACAGTGTCTGAAGTGAGTTAAGCTGTAGGACACCCAGCTGGTGTCAGAGCATTGCTTGATGGTCTGGGAGGAACTCCTACACATACATTAGAATTGGGTGCCTGAACTCCTTCACCAGCCCAGTCAGAGCCCCAGCCAATCCTGTGGGGAATTCTGGAGCCAATTATCTCATTAGAGTTATTCTAACTTGGCCCAAGATAGCCAGGCCTTGTATTTCCACATAAATCAGATTGGTCATTGGCTGTTGGCCACCCAGAGAATAGGCATGGTCTTGGGTTTTCTTGGATGTGTAACAAATTACCACAAACCTGTCAGCTTAAAACACCACACATTTATCACCTCACATTTTCCACAGATCAGGGGTCCTGGAACAGCCCTGACTGGATCCTCTGCTACAGGGCTCACCAAGCTGAAATCAGGGGGTTATGCGGGGCTGCGTTTCTCATTCAGGGCTTGGGGTCTTCCAAGCTCATTCAAGTTGATGGCAGTGTTCATCTCGTTACAGGTGTGTCGTGAGTGAGATCCCTGTTTACTGCCGAGGACTGCGTTCAGCTCCTGGAGGCCACCCTCAGTTCCTTGCCACATGGCCCCCACACGCAGTTCACAATGTGGATGTTTGTTTTCTTCCCGACCAGCCAGGGCCTGTCTCTATGATTCCCTCTGTGACTCCCCATTCTCTTCAAGATGGCTACAGCTTCCATCACTGTCTGCCCTCTAATGTAACCTGGTTAAGGGAGAGACTATCCCATCAAATTCACAGGTTCTACCCACACCAGGGAAGTGGGAATCTTGAGGGTCATCTTAGAATTCTGCCTACTGCATGGGGCAAGGTAACTCTTTGCAGCTGTGACACGTTCTGGAGGGGCTGATGGCTGAAGCCTGGGCACCAAGTCCTTCACTGAAGAGGGACCTGGGAATCAAATCACAGTGATCACTCTTCACCGGCTACCTCTCCACATTTAGGTATTCTGTACTTTGGGAGCATCTGCTACCGACAGCTTGTATGGACTGGTTGTCTTTCCGTTTCCCTATATTATTATGGTGAGCTGCTGTAACATGTGAACCCTGAAACCTCAGTGGCTAAATACAGAGTAAATGTTAATTTCTCTCTGATGTGACGTCAGCTTGGGTGTCTGCCAGGGTGTCTTCCATGCATAATGGTTCAGAGACTCTATCTTATGGAACCATCATCCTCTAGACCTTGGAGTTCTTGCTTGCAGCAAGTAAAACAGAGAAAGAGAATGTGAAGAAGACACTTGTGTCAGTGTGGAAGTGACACACATCACTTCCACTCACATTCTATTGGTGAGAACATGTCCTCTGGTCCCAATTGGCTGCAATGGGAACGGGCCATTCAGACTCTGGCTGGGCAATCCTCTCCCAACACGTCTACACTGTGGAGAGGAAGAGCGACTCTTTGCTGGACAGCTGGCTGCCTCTGCTACATTCCTTTTATGCCTGACTACACTGTCACCAGCAGCTTTGCCCATTGCATTCCGCCACCTCCCCCTCCACCTGCCCAATCCTGCCTGGTCCAGTGGGCACGTTCAGTTCTGATACGACCCCTTCTAGGATTCTCCAGTCTTCAGGATTCACCCTCCTGCCACAGTATTTGGGTTATTATCAAGGTCTTCTTCTTCCTTCCCTTCTTATAAACTCCAGTGCTGAATTCTGAAAACCCCAGGAGCTTGTCACAGTGAACCCACAAAAAAAGCCTCATGGTGTGGTCACCACAGGGAATGATGGAGAGAGGGGCAGAACAGGCCATGGGTCTACATGTGTCATTCGTGCAGGGACCTCCCTCAGGAGGAACGTGCAGCTCCAGATTGGCTTGACTTGTTTGGCACACCCTGATTAACACTCTCTGTAGGCCTGGGTGCAAAGGAGAGTAAGACACACCAGAGCTTTGATGAGCTCTGTCCAATGGGGGAGGTAAACTTTTAAACACACGAGACAGGGACTTCCCTGGTGGTGCAGTGGTTAAGAATCTGCCTGCCAATGCAGGGGACACGGGTTCGATCCCTGATCTGGGAAGATCCCACATGTCATGGAGCAACTAGGCCCATGTGCCACAACTACTGACCCACGTGCCGCAACTATTGAAGCCCACATGCCTAGAGCCCTTGCTCTGCAACAAGAGATGCCACCACAATGAGAAGCCCATGCACCACAATGAAGGGTAGCCCCCACTTACCACAGCTAGAGAGAGCCTGCATGCAGCAACAAAGACCCAGCACAGCCAATAAAATAAATAAATTAATTAGTTAATTAATTTTAAAAAACACAAAACACAAGACCGTGTGAAACACGCCCAAACAGAGGTTTGTAAAGGTCTGCAAGAACATCGATGAGGCAGGATGTAACTTTGCCCAGAGTGGTGCAAGTTTCCTTCTAGGAGGCAACATTCAAGTTGAAGTTGAACAGATGAAAGGGGAAGGGTATGCATTGCAGACCAAGGGTAAAACATCTGTCAAGATATGATTGTGTGAACTGTCAAAAGCTGCAAAGAACGCAAGTGTCCATCAACAGATGAATGGATAAACAAATATGGTATGTGTGTCTAATGGAATAATATTCAGTCTAAAAAGGAGGGAAATTCTGACACATGCTACAACATGAAGGAAACTTTAAAATATTATGCTAAGTGAAATAAGCCTGAGACATGAAAATACCTAAAACAGGCAAATTCATAGAGACAGAAAGTAGATTGGGGTAACTAGGGGCTGGGGAAAGGAGAATGGGAGGTTCTTGTTTAATGGACACAGAGATAATGTTTAGAATGATGAAAAAGTTTTGAAGATAGCTAGTGGTCATGGTTACACAACACTGTGAATATAATTGATGCCACTAACTTGCACACACTTGTAAAACAGCTAAAATGGCAAGTTATTCATATATTTTACCACAATTTTAAAAAAGATATGGTTGTGTGGAAGAGTATAGGCAAAGGGAAGAGGTTTCTTGATGATCCCTATTTTTAAACATCGAAAATCTAATTAAAGATCAACTTGGGGACTTCCCTGGTGGTCCATTGGTTAAGACTCTGCACATGGGTTCCATCCCTGGTTGGGGAATTAAGATCCGCAAGCTGCACATTGCAGCCAAAAAAACAAAATAAAACAGTCAACTTGGTCCCTGCTATAGTCTACAGTTTTCATTTTCTACACTGAAAGGGGAAGAATCGAGCAAAAACATCAGAAAAGGAGCCACTTTCAGAAATTCATTGGCCAGGAGACTCTGCAGGCCAGCTCCCATGAGATAGCGCCTTCTTTTCAGTGGGTTAGCCATTTGTGGTAAAAGAAAAACTCTGTGTGCTTCAACTATGACTTTCTTTTAAATGTTCTTTTTATTAAGCAGTAGTGCATTAAATAAGATTTAAAGTTGATTTGATTGATAGACTAAGATCTAATGGTGTTTCCAAAGGCAACATAGGTTTGTGTCATTGATCAAAAAACCCCTTACCTTTGGCAACCATGTGGCAAAATGATTTATTTCCTTGGTAAAACCAAGCAATACTATTGATCTCAAGAAACATCACTTCAGTCATTCCTGTGTAGTGGAGGTTCTTAACTGTTATTAAATCAGCTGTTCATTGGCTGACACATCACAAATTGAAACTACACACACAAAACACAGGGCTGAACTTGAAAAGCCAAACCTGTTTTTATTGCACTGTGGAAACTAGAAATGGGATTTCATTCTGCCGAGGTTATCACGTGGAAGTAAAAATAAAATGCAAAACATCCCTCCTTTTAAAAATAATAAATGGCATAAATCATCTCGACAGCTGACCATTACACTGTAACATTCCAGTGAGTTTTGCATTAATATGAAGCTGAATTAGATTAATAACTATGCATTCTCCTAAACATTTCAAGGAAATTAATTTAGCTCTTCACATGTCTGAGCAAAACGCTTTGGAAATATTAACTACCCGATTCTTATCACCAAAAAACATTTCCTTTACACCTATTTGCACATGGGGCTTTGCTAAGCACTTTTAAGCAATTCAAACTGATGGATTATATAATCTAAAACTGCAGTTTTCCTATTAAAAAGACAACCTGGAACTTGTTTAAGTGCCAGCAGCACTTTTTTTTTAAGTTGGATTATTTCTGGTCATAAAAATGTGGGGAGGTCTTATTTCATACAAAAGATGCATCTCACAAGACCTTGTATAATTCCAACTTGCATAATTCAAGAACGATTTTCTCAAGGGAATAAATATAAAATAAGACAGATGTATTCTCAGAGCACATTTACAAGTTGTAACATATTTTTGCTCTGAAGCCGCTTTTGCTGTTCCCGGCGTTATAGCTAATATTTCACTGAGTTGTCTCCCATATTAACTGCGCCATGTTTCATCATGGTTGTTTGCTCTTCCTCTTGGCATCTTATCACATATAACTTCCCTTCGAAAGCTATTGATTTGGGGGCACGTTTTTCAGCGTGAGCACTTACATCGTTATTTTATGAATACTTGAATGACATTGTTTTGGATCGTAAAAATAGTTTACATGATAATAACAGTGAATGCTAAAATAATAGCATAAAAGTAAAAAAAAAAAAAAAAAATCACTTGCAGGAGTCCCACTGCATGTAAACAACAGCATGGCTTAGAGGCTCCTACAAAGCCAGGTTGACCTTTCTGTTTGTTTACCAGCTAAAGTGGCAAGTCATATTTTGAAACTGTAGACAGGTTTACAATATTCCTTTTGTTCATCAGCTATTAAATTATGTGATTCTTGACAATTTTTTAAATTTGGTATGATTCATATATTTTTATCTTTGTACCTGAATTAAGATTTTATTGGGATTTTTATATTGATGTTCTCAAGTTTACATACCCCATAGGGCTGCCTCCCCAGGGGGTAGTAGAGGGAACCCGGAAAGGGATGTTTCATCGAAGTCCATGGTGGCCAATATACAGACTCAAGAGATGGAAGAGACCCACCGTCATTTAGGAAGAATTTCATCTCCTATCACATCTACAAGGCAGGAATTGCAGGGCTCACACTCGCCACAGAATAAAGATCACTCAAAATGCAGGTTCACCCCAGCACTTTCTCCTCCCACATCTCTCAGGAGGGGTATGGGTTTAGGGTAAAGAATAGTCTGTGTTTAGTTCTGCTCTGGTCTGTGTTTTACTCACTGCTGCCCAACCGAGGGGAGTTAGGTCCCTCGCTCTGAGCCCCAGCTTCAGTACCAGTGGGTGATGCTCTAACCTCCATCAGGCTCTGCTTCTTGGGTGATTGTAAATAGCAAGTGAACTAATTACAGTCATTCTCAACAGAGGGAAGCATGCCAGTCTAGGTATTAGGGGCTTTATGTGGTTTGAAAAAAACTTATTATTCTTTCTTAAGTGGAAGAACAAAGATGTAGTTACCACTAGAACTGGAAATATACTAACTTTTTTTAAACTAAACCTATAGAAAATGTGAAAAATTCCAAAGAGCATGAAGAAAAAGATAAATAATTTCATTATTCCACTACTAAGAAATAAGCTTCTAAAAACTGTGGTGTTTTTTCCCCACCTTTTTCTATTGCCTTTATATTTTCCATTATTAATATCACATGTACCATTTTTTCATTCCACTTTAAAAAAAAGTTATTTCAGAGCATTTTGACATATCACAAAAGCAGTTGTAATGGTTGCTCTCTAACCCAACATTTGGATGTTCCCCTCTGTTACTGAACATTTAAACTGTTCCAGAAAATTAACATTTTAAACATATTCTCCAAGTGTAGAGAACATTCAGAATCTTTCTATTAATCTAAAATTACAATATTGATTTTAAAATTCTAAAATTAAGTAGTTTGCTATATACTGGGTTAATGGTCTGTCTTGAATTGCCCCATTTTCTAGCCTTGAAGTTCCAACAGTAACACAATAACATCCTTGCCCTTAAGAAATGTACATTTCTATCAGCAATGTATATACAGTCAAGACTTATTGGATTATACCCTTTAAATATAGGCAATTGTACTACACAAGTTATATCTAAAATCAATTTTTAAAAAACCTGAATGGATTAAAGTCATAGTTATTTATTATAGTGCTGGTGGTTAATGAGGTTTAGCTGCTTTACGCTGCACACATCTAATCTCAGCTGGGTTTACTCAATACCTGTCTGCAAGTTTCCTGTCTGCAGGTAAGCTGGGGATCTGCTCTTGTCTGGCTAGGCTGAGACCTCTTAGCTGGGAATCTCTGCTCTAAGTCTCTCATCCTCTTCTTGGGACCAGAGGGCTAGCCTGGCCTCGTGCTTCTCAAGGCAGTGGTGAAGCCCAAGAGACACAAGTGGAAATGCACATGCACTCTCGAAGGGTAGGCTTGGAACTTACACATCGTGAATTCTGCCTCGTTCTTCTAGTAAAGCAAGTGACTTGGTTAAGCCCAGATTCAGCTGGGGAAGCAGGAAGGGTAGACTTTGCCTCTTACGTGAGAGAAAATGTAAAGTCACATAGCAAAGGGTGTGGATATTAATGCAATCAACCTCAAGCTCCAAGAGGAGATATCAGAGGGGTATTTGGAAATACATGTATGGAATTCAAAGGTCTGGGCTGAAGATATAAAATTGAGGGTTGTTGACATAAGAAAGTATTTGAGGTTGTATGACTAGATGAATCACCTGGAAATGAATGTTGATAGAGATGAGAAGAGATTCAAGTTTAGGGAGATGAAGAAAGCCAGCAGAGGATACTGAAATGGAGTGCCGGTGAGGTAAGTATAGTCAAGAGAGAACAGTATTCTAGAAGAGGAGCTCAGAATGTCTTTTAATAGGGAGGGATGATCAGTGTGTCAGTCACTGCTCTGTGAACGAAATAAAACTTTTTTTAACAGCTACCTGCTTCTTCCTGAGGAGTCATGTCACTATATCACTGTGTTAAATTAGGGTGATGTTAGAATCTAATAAAAACTCCCCTGCCATGCCCACTCTACCTGCAGACACATAAACAAACCAGTTAAGAGTAGCCAAGCACAGCCTAAACCAGATCCTGTGCTACATTCATTTGCTGATAATTGCCAGGATGATTTCCAGCATTTTAGTGAGATCTGCAGCCTAACTACTGTATTTATGTAACAAATAAATACAGAAACAACAAATTAGGGGCCTAGTTTTGTCACGCACTGCCCCAAGCAACCAGGCTATAACAGAAAGTAAGTAGGTTTGTAGCTGTCATAGAGTTAACATTTCAGTGGAGGAAATAAACCAAAACATAGACAGGTAAACGTACAAATTAGCAGGTAATTTCAGATAGTGGTGAGTGTCGTGATGATGATGAAGCAGAATGATGACTACAGAGTGACTGAGGGAATTACTTTTGATCACATGGTCAGGTGAGATGTCTCTGAGGAAGTGACAGTTAGCTGAAATCTGAATTATTCAAATTAGACAACTCCTGAGTTTCATTATATCTCTTTGACCTTCCACCACTCCTGGGCTGCTGCACAGAAAGGAGAATCCCAGCATTATCTTCTGTTCTCCCTCTTGACTTCCACACAGATGCCAGAGAGCTAAAATAAAAGAGGAGAGTAAGGATGCCAGGGGAGGTATACCAGATGTCTGCTGAACCACGTGACCACAAATCCAGTCTCCTATGGCCAAAGAAAATTTCTTTTAAGGAATTGGACCCACTTAAAGCTTTTCAAAATACGGAAACATCTCATTTGATTCAGCAACTATATATTTTTTTTGTGCCAGGGACAGAAGAAGGTATTAACTCTGCAAAAGAGAAAGTCATGATTGACCTAAAGCCCCCTTGACTGCCATATCCTCCCAGCATTCTGCTATCAAAGAAGTGAAAGGAGGTGCTGGCTGATATATGTGTCATGTCTCTCTGAGACCCATCAGCAAACTCAGATTGTGGGAATCATTATTGGAATGAAGGCACTGGCTCGGAAGGACTAAAGAACTTACCCAAGGTCATCCAGCTAATAAGAAACAAAACCAGAATATGAACCAAGGGCTGGCCGTTTCCAAAGCCCATGTTCTTTCAGCTAAATGACCCTGCCTGGCTGCCAAACTGGACATCAGAAAATATAAACCATTAAATGACACAGGGCAGAACCAATTCATTTGTGAAATTCTCCTAAGAGGAAAAAAAAGAGAGCGTGAGATCAATAGCGCCATGTTGTATTTTTAGTGATGCGTAGTGAGAACAGCCCACAACAATTTATAGAGGAGGAAAGGAATTTGTATTCCCTGGGGCTGGAAAGTTGTTGGACATTAATAGCAAGAAATTGTTAGGAAGCTGACAAAAGCTAAAGGAAATGTCCTTGCTTTCTCCCCTGCAAAAACCTCGTGCTGTGAAAAGTGGAAAAGAACACAGGACTGAAAATCGAAGCAGATTTGGGATAGAAAAAAAACACAGGAGGGAAATATGAGAACGCTTGAAAGAAAGCAATATGAAATGAAAGAATTTCAGAGTAAAAAGAAAAATAAGCGTAGCTGTTGTGCAAGAGCAGGCTGGTTAATTAACAAGGGGGATAAAAATGGCCTGCAGATAATATTTATCATCCTTCCCAGTTTTCCTGTGGCTTTATTTGTGCCCATCTGTCAGCTCAAGCTTTTCCAAGTGTCTGCTGCCACAAACACAAGCCATTAATTTATTGAAAATATTACTGAAATTAGATTGCCTCTGGCCTTCCTGTTGTTTTGTTTTCAACTTTTTTAAAAATTGGGTTTATCTGTTTGCCTGTTTGTGTTTTCCTTTGGCAAGTGGAGGTTATACCCAGGCTCAGAAACATAGCCTTCCCAATTCAAAACAAGAAAAAACATGGGAAACTTTCCCGTGTTCAGAAGCACACCCATCTAAACTTGCAAAACAATTTTGCCAAACATCCCTGTACACACACCCCTGTTCCCCTGGGGTGAGAAATCTAAACCTGAAACACGCTGACAAAAAACAAAAACAAAAACAAAGAAAACAATGGCAATATTGCATTTATTTGCTTCAGCAAAGAACATACATAAATGAATGGCTCTTATTATGAACACATCCAGTTTACATTAAAAAAAAAAATCCATTAGACTAAGAAACAGGTAGGTGGTACATTTAGATTATACCCACTTTTATTTCAAAAACAGGACAAAATCCTTCCTGTTGACTCTGTCACAGGCTGATCTGTCACCCCGATTGAAGCCATTATCAAAGGAAGAAAATTGTGACATTCTTAATGTTACATAATCGAATTTTTTAATCAGCATTTGGGTGTATATTACTAGAATTGTGAAGGAGCAAATTTGCAGAGGGTCTGAGACCTTAACTTGATTTCTTCAGCTTCCCAAGTTTGCCCCCAAAGAGCAGACAGGCCACCCAAATCTCCAGTTTGTCAAACCAATCTGGCCCCAGGAGGGATTTTTGAGCGCTTCCCTTCAAAGAATACCACCCAGGCTGGTTGGCTGCAAATGTGAGCTGCCTGTTATTTCTCCTTCATTTCCCAGGAAGTCTGGGTGAGAGAACCCCACGACTCCTGGTGGGCGAGATGCCCTGCCTCCTCACAGCCCCTTCTCACGCTAGGCAACTCTTTAACTGGGGAATCACAGCTGCTTTCACCTCCCAGTGCACTTGCTGGCAGTATGGTGTGCAAGACAGAAGCGGAGAGATTGAGGGAGGGAAGAAGCAAGCAGCTTCTGGTGGTTTTGCAGAGAAGGAAAAAAAATTATTTTTTCTCTCCAGCCATCTTAGGTTCATCGGCTGGGGCCAAACTGATAAAAATTGGAAATTCCCTGGTGGTCCAGTGGGTAGCATTACATACTTTCACTGCCCAGGGTGTGGGTTCAATCCCTGGTCAGGGAACTAAGAACCCACAAGCCATGTGGCCCAGCCAATAAATAAACAAACAAACAAACAAATAAACAATGATAATAATAATAGTAAAATAAAAGATTAACAAGAGAAAAAAAACCATATTTGGGACTTCCCTGGTAGCACAGTGGTTAAGAATCTGCCCGCCAATGGAGGGGACACAGGTTTAATCCCTGGTCCAGGAAGATCCCACATGCTGTGTAGTAACTAAGCCCGCGAGCCCCAACTACTGAGCCCGTGAGCCTAGAGCCCGTGCTCCACAACAAGAGAAGCCACCACAATGAGAAACCTGCACACTACAAAGATGAGTAGCCCCTGTTGGAAGCAACTAGAGAAAGCCCACATGCAGCAACGAAAACCCAATGCAGCCAATAAATAAATAAATTTATTAATTAAAAAAGCATATTTAACAACATGTATACATTTGCATGGGATTTCACAAAAAAAGTGGGACAGTCAGATGATTGAGGTTTATATACCATCTTAGGCTAAACAAAGGAAAGGGGGTTTGGGACCTCTGGGTGGGAGAGGCAACATGGGAAAGTGACAAGTAAAAGTATAGTAAATAAGGGTTTTTTTAGTAGGATATGTTAACGCAGACTTAAGTAGGTACCTTTTCCATTGAAGAGATGTTAAAAGTCCTTCTCCCCCTGGTGCAGGATGAGGAGACAACATTATGAGTGGAAATTTCCTTTACAAAAGGATAATTAACTTTTTCCTATTTTTAGAGCTTTCCCTGCATCTACTGTTTCTTAATGGCCTTTAACTCAAAATAGTCCATATGTCTGTTGCAGGAAGGGAGGCCTCTTCCAGGGCCCAAAAGCAGGCTCTTGCCTAACACTCAGAAACGAACTATCCAAGGAGACACAGTGCTGACAAAGCAAGGGACTTTATTGGGAAGGGACACACAGGCGGAGAGCAGGAGGGTAAGGGAAGCCAGGAGGACTGCTCTGCCACGTGGCTTGCAGTCTTGGGGTTTATGGTGATGGGGTTAGTTTCCCGGTTGTCTCTGGCCCATCATTCTGACTCAGGGCCCTTCCTGGTGGCACGTGCATTGCTCAGCCAAGATGGATTCCAGTGAGGATTCTGGGAAGATGGTAGGACATGTGGACTGATGTTGCTTCTCTCCTTTTGACCTTTCCCGTATTCTTCCAGTTGGCGGTGGCTTGTTAGTTCTGTGTTCCTTACCCGGACATGCTGTCATAAAATAACTCACGCAAATTGTTACTGTCTTTGCCTGGCCAGGGGGGGCTGTTTCAGTCAGTGTTTCCCCTAACATGTCAAAGAGGGCTAGTTGGGGTGCCTTATTCTTGAGGGAGAAAAAAATGTTTTAAAGGCTGAAGGACTGGAGATTAAACAATTAGCTTCCACAAAATTTTAAAAAAAGCATCAAAAGAAGAAGAAGAAGAAGAAGGAGAAGGAGGAGAAGAAGGGGAAGAAGAAGGAGAAGAAGAGGCAGAAAGTACTGCAGGGGAGGAAAAATACTTTACCCTCTACTCTTCTAGGTTCTTGGCTGAGATGTCCCTGCAATAAAAGAAAGATTAACAGGAGAAAAACAAACAGAAGTTTAACATATCTTCTGTATGCCTGCATACCCAGGAAAACCAAATGTGTCCCTGAAAGGGCCCAGGCCAGGAGCTTAACTACCATCCTTAGCAAATGACAAAAGAAAGATGCAGCGGGGTGGAGGGAGGCCTGTTAATGGGAGGCGACCAGGAATAGCGCGGTAACAAGTAACAAGGTCATGGTTTTTATGCAGATCAAAGTCTTTGCATTCTCAGTTGGTAAGAGTTGCTAGGGATTAATCATCCTTCTCTCCCTGGTATGGAGAGACACCCCTACAAACGGGGATTTCCTTATAAACATAAGTGTCTCCCACAAAGGGTAATTCCTACTCAGTTTTCAGAGCTTTTCCTGAGTCCACCACTGTTTTTAAAATAGCCCCAAATAATCTTTATGCCAAAGAGACGTATTTTGGGGTGGCCCATCCTGCTCCCCTCGGTACCCTCATTACCAAATACAAGTTCCTGTGCTCGGTGCTCAGGGAGGCCAAACAAATTGAAACGTGTTTATGGGCAAAATTCGGGATGAGGGCTGCAGGCTGGGTGTATGACTTTCTTCTGATTGGTTGGTGGTGAGGGAACAGGGCAGTGCTCCAGGAATCGTGTGCTCAGCCTGAAAGTACCATTCTCCACTTGGGTGGGGGCCTTAGGTCCTGCAGAAGAGCTCAAAGATATTGTTATGTATATTCCTTCGGGAGGCACCTGGACCCTGCCCCAAGGCTGCACTCTTGTTTCTGTAGTCCCTCTCTTCCCTGATGAGCAACTGTTTTAATCTGCCCTTTGGAACTCAGGGAAAGTCTAAAAGGCTGAACAAAGCCTATTTCCTACAAGCAGGAAACGGGAAAGGATTCGTATCCCGAGGACCTCACAGGGTTCTCCCCAGTTTCACCCTCGTGGATTAAGGTCGGGATATCCCCAAATATTATTTAAATGGAGCAGGACCCTTTGGTCCTCCCTCCGGCCCACCCCTCAACCATGTCCTCAGCCTGCCTTTTGTCTGTGGAAAAACTTTAGCCAAAGAATAAGTTTAATTAGAGAAGTGAGTAAATGCAGAAACAAAGGAAAACAGTCAAAGGAGACCAAATAAAGTAGTTTAGTCGCTAAGCACAGTCAAGGACCTTTAGTTCCTCCTCAAGGGCTATAGATAATATTCTGAGCCATGTCCTGTGAGCTGTCTTATAGATCCTGCAACCCCCACCAGGTGGGAGAAGGTAACTACATGATGACCAGACTGTAGCCATGACATAAGCTGCCACAATTCCAAGAATTGGCCTCAAAGAAATGAAACAAACTGACCCTGGAACTGAAGAGTAACTGTACCTAAAACAATCAAGATGACACTGGTCAGACCACCGATGACCAATTTCAAGACGACTGTCAGAGCTGACTGTGCTGTCTCTGCATGTAGCCCCTCCTTCCATCTATAAAAGCTCTTGCCCACTGGTTGTCAGTTGTGGGGAGCTCACCTTTGGACAGGTGTCTGCCCTCCCCCTCAGTTGCTGGCTTCCAAAATAAAGCAAACTTTCCTTTCCACCAACGTTGCCTCTTCATTGGCTTTTGAGCAGCGAGCAGCCAGACCCCACTTTCGGTAACATTATGAGTGGACACTCCTAAGCCTACATAAAAGAGGGGGTGAAAATCTGCAAGTTGTGGCAAATTTGCCCCAAATGTTAACCAAGCTCACTTCAAATTGTCATTTTCCCTTCTGTTTAAGTGTATTTGATGCCCTTCTAATCTGAAGGATTAAGAACATAGTTGTATCTGGTAGAGGCGATTAATATGTTCAGATGCACAAAGAGAACAGTAGGAGACCAGAACATGTCTCTCCAAAATATGCCTCTTAGCATAAGGATTATTTTGAGCCGATTATTTAATAATCAATAGACATAAGAGAAGCTCTGAAGACAAAACACACAAATTTACATTTATAAAGGAAGTCTCCATTTGTATGGGTGTCTCCCTCTGTTACCTGAAAACTGGGTTCACCTGTTGATCGGTGTTGAGCCAATAGACACAACCAAGCCAAAGGCCAGGAGAACAAAGGATTTAACACTTGCAGCAAGTAAGGAGAACTCCAGGGACCTTTCGCAAAGCAGCGTCTCCCTGAACAGCAAAACTGGGGAAGTTTTAAACGAAGGGTACCTGTATACTCATGAAGGGGCTTAAGCAAAGGAGAATTTAGCATAGAAGTGGGGCGAAGGTCGACAGAGTTCGAGCTTTAGTTGGCTGGTCACAAGGGCCAACAGCATCATTCCATCCTCCCCCTGGGTGGGGGCCTTAGTTCCTGCAGAGCTCAAAGACTGTATCAAAGAACTATACTCCTTGAGGAGGAACTAGGACTTGTTTTATTGCTGAACTATTGTTTCTTGACTGCTTTTCCTTTGTTCCTGCATTCCCTCACTTCCCTGGAGATCATTAATTACTATGACATATTCAAGGGCAAGCATTGTGGCCATGCTTAGATCACAAAATGGCTTAGGCTAAAAACGGCTTCTCTTATGTCAAGAAAGTCATGCCTGGTTCTCTTTCTCTGGGGACCCCTACCCCATCTGATCCCACCTCTTTGTATCAGGAAGAGAAGGATGACTCTTTATCACAATAGACTCATCAAGACTTCGACTTAAACCTGTGTAACAAAACTAATCTTGTTCACCATGCTTCTGCTGGCCACCTTCCATAACTCGTATCCCCCATGGAGAAGTCCCCAAACCTTTTTTCCTTTGTTGGTACTGTCTACTACAAATTGGCACTTGCCGTGGGCACTTGCCATCTACCTCTGCAAGGATTAAATCACAGTGCTGCTGCAGCTGCTGACCTTCAGCATCACCTGAAGGGAACTCAGGGTGGAGATCAGGAATGAGACACTCTGTGCTTTGGGAAAAACAGGCAAAACAGGTCTTCAGATAATTAGATGTTTTCAGGAGCTGATTTTATGAGCCCAATCCTTGCATCTCCTCATCTCTAGAAAAGCACTAAATTCCTTCATGGTGAAGTCTGCTCCTTGTGACTAGCAGAAACATTCTACAAAAAAATGTGTTTGATTGCATGTACTCCTCCTTCAGCAAGATCACATATATATTGACCTTCTTCCTACCTCTTTGGAGCAGTTTCTCAGAGCTATCTGAAACACTGTCTCCCAGGCTGCAGTCCTCATTTCCCCCCAAATCAAGCTTAGCTAGCGACTCTCATGTTGTGTATTTCTTTTTGAGTCAACAGTACTTAAACCCAAGTTCTAACCACCCCTTTGAGTTAGTCGTCTCTGGGTACTCCCACGTGTTACTTGTATAATACACATGTTGATAAACTAGTATTTGTTTTTCTTTTGTTAATTTGTCTTTTGTTGTAGAGTCCCAGTTGAGGGCCTAGAAGGGTATCTTGGAAACCAAACTCTGCTCACTGAGTAAAATGAAATACACAGAAAGATGAGTTTATTATGAGAGTTTTGCCTTACAAGCTGGGAAGCTCAAGGCTACATACAGGAGCCATGAGTTCCAAGTTACTCACAGACTAAAGGGGTTTTATGGAGTAAATCAGAAGTTTTCAGCTTTTTTAACTGATTGGTCGCCTAGTAGTCTTATTTGGATTAGGGTAGCTGAGTCTGGCGAACAATGAAATCCAAAGATTGCATGAATAGACTTGGCATTTGAGGATTGGCTGACTGGATATGAAATTGTGCATCTCAGATTGGGACTTGAACCCACATGCTGGAACTCAAACCCGGCCAAAACTCAGACTGGGACTCGAACCCACTGTCTTTTAATTTAGAATCACTCACCTGGTGTCTTGGCTTACTGAGGCTCAGCTTCTTGATGTCTCATCACAGAAAGAATTCAGTGAGAGACAAAGTGACAAGTAAAAAGTGAATTTATTTAGAGAGAAACACACTCCACAGACAGAGTGTGGGCCATCTCAGAAGGTGAGAAAAGCACCAGGATATGGGAGTGCCAGTTTTTATACAGGTGGGAAATTTTATAGGCTAATGAGTGATTGGAGTACTCCAGCTATTTTGGGAAGGGGCGGGGATATCCAAGAGTTGGGCCATCACCCACTTTTTGATCCTTATGGTCAAAATTGGAACTGTCATGGCACCTGTGGGCATGTCATTTAGCTTGCTGATGTGTTACAATGAGTGTATATTGCGGCTCAAAGTCTAGTGGAAGTCGACTTGTCCGCCATCTTGGACCCAGTTGGTTCTAATCAGTTTATGTCATGTCTTCAGGCTATGTCATTCTTTCAAAGGTTGTGTCCTGCCCCGTTCCCTCCTGTTTCAATTATACCATGTTTCTGGTCCAACAGAGTATTTACAGAGGCACAAAAGCTACCTAAGTGTCCGTTTGTTGATGTGGCACCCCAGGTAGGAGAGGCTCCATCATGGGCTTAGAAATGTGTTTCAGAGATAGAAGGGAAAAAAAATTTCCCTCCCCTATAGACTGAAAGAAAATGGAATTAATTTCTAAGATGTGAGGGTTCTCTAGGCTCCGTTTTACTATTGTCTTTATGGAGAAAATACCCCCAGATGGCTTCAGCACATTAAAAGCCCTTAGTTCATGATAGATACTGCCTGATACCTGCCCTGAAGAGGCTTTAGGAATTGGCCAGAGACTACCAGCTTGGGGTCTGCAGGGTGACCCTGGCATCAGCCACAGGTCCGAATTTCAATTTCTGGTGGACTTAGAGGAAGAATTTTGATTTAAGACAAGAAAAGACAGGGAGACCAGGAAGCATTGCTCAGGTTCTGGCACCAAGCCTTTCTAACAGAACGTGGGTCTCAACCTGGCGGTACATTAGGATCCCCTAGGGAGCTTTTATAAAATGTCAACAACCCACTCAAGAACTAATCCAAATATGTGTGAGAGGGGCCAAGGCATTCCATCTTTTTTTTCCATCTTTTTTTTTTTAACTCCCCAGGTGAATCTAATATAGAGCCGGCTGTAGGAGAACTCTGTGACTCTGTGACATCTAGGTTATCCCTAGGAGGAGGATGGGGTGCCCTTACCTGAGCTTTAAGCATTCTCCCTCATGTGGGCTGAGTCAGAGTTATAGACGTGCTGGCAGGAGATGATGCAGCTCCTAAGTCTGTGGAATACAGTGTATCGAGTACACAAGAATTCACTGCTACAAGGGCAAGACAATAACATTTTCTTTGTTTGGTAAAAGGGAAGTAGGCGGCTGCCTCCCCAGTCCCCTTTTTAGGATGTTTTCTTGAAAAGATAATAGCTCCAATAATAGGCCTGACCTTTTGATTTTACAATGCAAGGTCATGGGCCCTCTGACCCTTGCAACTGCAAACACATACCTCTGAAATGAGCTCAGGAGTCTCCCCTGAGGAGTACCGGAGACTAATACAAAGTCCATTCATTTGTCTCTGGAGGTGATAAGAGAAGTGTTACTTGTTCTTTCTTCTACTTTACTGGATACAAGCATGTGAAATTCTCTGCAGACTTAGTCCTCTCTCGCAGATTGGCTGCCTGCACGTAATGTGATTTGCATACTCAAAAATAAATCATGTCTCTATCTTCTATATTGGTATAGAGAGGGGTCTTTTTGTTGGCAGGATGTTTTTACTTCCCAAGGCTCAGGTTGAGATGTGGGTACAGGAGGAGGATAGTAGGGATACCGTGGAAGCAAAAGATGAAAAGAGGCTCAGAATCCATAGATCAGGCCAAATCCAAGGGCATAGGTCTAGTTGGAAAGAGTCAGTGGCCAGAGCCAGTTGTGCTTTCCCATCCTTGGCTTTCATTCTCTCCCTCTGAGCCCTCATGCTCTTTGATGCTTGGCTGGCTGCCGCCTCTATCCTGTCCCTGGTCTCTGGACACAGGTGGCTCCCTGAGCAAGTGACTGGAAATTCCACTGCTCTCTGGGGCTCTCAAGACAAGGTTGTAGCATTTGCTGAAGCCCACTTCAACAGGTGTACAAGAAAGAGTAATGAGTGATAATACGGGGCTGGAAATTAAGGCTGTGGTCCAGATAATGACCAGACTGGTGACAGAAATTAGAAGGAATGTGAGACAAGAGGTAAAAGCAGTAGGACTTGGCAATTGGTTAGGGATGATGGGAAGAAAGACTCAAGGCTCTAAGATTTCAGATATAGATAACTAGACCAGTAGGACCACTGAGCTATGGACAGATGGGGCCAGGACTGGGGTGGATCTCATCAAAAACTGGTTTAGTTTTAGACATAATGGATTCAAGACGGTGGTAGGACATCCAGGCTGAATACATTCTGCAGAAAGTAAAAATGTTAGACACGCTCAAGAGAAGTTAAATTTTGAAATTCATTCTATCTGTGTTGAAGTAGGGGCTGAAACTTAGAAATGAATGAGGGGATCAAATACTCAGAGAACTGACAATCTGAGTACAGAGTTCTGGTCAACACCTAGCATTACAGACCAGGAGGAGGAAGAGGGGCCAAAAAAGGAGTTAGGAGAAACTGTCAGAGAAAGGGATAGACAACCAGGACTCTGCAGGATTGTAACATTTTCAAGAGTAGCATATTAATTTGCTGGGGCTGCCACAACAGGATGTCATAAACAGGATGGCTTGAAACAACAGAAATTGACTGTTTCACAGTTCTGGGGGCTAGAAGTTCAAGGTCATGGTGTAGGCAGGGCCATGCTCCCTCTGAAACCTGTAGGAAAGACTCCTTCCTTGCCTCCCGTTGCTTCTCGTGGTTGTCATCCGTCCCTGGTATTCTTTGGCTTGCAGATTCTTCATTCCTATCTTACCTCCATCATCACATAGCTATCTTCTCCCTCCACATCTCTGTTTCCTATTTTTTTAAATAAATTTATTTATTTATTTATTTGTTTATTTATTTATTTATTTATTGGCTGTGTTGGGTCTTTGTTGCTACACACCGGCTTTCTCTAGTTGCGGAGAGCAGGGGCTACTCTTTGTTGTGGTGCACGGGCTTCTCAGTGAGGTGGCTTCTCTTGTTTTGGAGCACCAGCTTGGGCTCTAGGTGTGCAGGCTTCAGTAGTTGTGGCACATGGGCTCAATAGCTGTGGCGCACAGGCTTAGTTGCTCCATGGCATGTGGGATCTTCCCGGATCAGGAGTTGAGCCCATGTCCCCTGCATTGGCAGGTGGATTCTTAACCATTGCGCCACCAGGGAAGTCCCTCTGTTTCTTTTCTTGTAAGGATATTAGTCTTATTGGATTAGGGTCCAACCTAACGATCTCACCTTCACTTGATTATGTCTGCAAAGACCTTATTTCTATGTAAGGTCACATGGGTAGATACTAGAGGTTAGGACTTTACATATCATTTGAGGGGACAAAATTCAACCCATAACTATTGACAATCTCAAAGGAGTAAGCGACTGGCATTATAGGCTTTTAAGGAAACTGGGACTCGTAGAGGGTCGTTTGTGAAAGCTGATGTGTGAACGTCTCAGTAAAGTGGTGGTGACCCAAGACAGCTTTCAAGAGCTAAACAGTAAAGTAAAAGAGGCAGTAAGTATAGCCTGCAATTTAGAATGTGGCTGGTGACAGTCGTGGGATAGGGTGGCAGCATGAAGAAACTAGTCTTTACTTCTTGGTGTCACTGTGGCCCTGATCACAGAAACTCCCTTACCTGGATCCCTTCCATGTTGCTCTGTCATTTTCCTGCTTCAGAGTCTGTGCACTCCTCAAGACCACCCACCAGCATCCTGCTTCCTGTCTGAAGGATGCCTTGGCTTATCTGTGGGACAGAGATAACAGATGTGCCGGTGAATGTTGAGCTCACCTCCCTTTCCCTGGCCATCTTTCTGGTGATTCACAGCTGTAGCATTCCCAAAGAAAGTGGGAAGGTTTTCCTAAGATTAGTAATTACATGATTAGGGTTTGTACATGAGAACCATGTAACTAAGGGTATACACTTTTAAACAGTAGAACAATTTAACCCCCAAATTCCTATAGAGTATATATGGAGAGTGGATTAGATGTGTAAGTCCAAGAGGAAAGGTTTAGGAGGTGACCCAGGACCCAGACCAGGAAGAAGTAAAGTAGGACCCATTGGTAGACTCACTCATGCCTGAGGACCTCGACAGCAACAGAATCCAGCAGATCGTGCCCACGGGCATCGTATAGATTCTCTCCACCAAGGGCCTCCCTCTAACCTTAGAGGATGGATTATAGATTCAGTCCCAGGACAGTCTGTCCTCTTCCCTGATTTTCTTCCCTCGTAACCTAATCAATTATGCACCTTTTTTTTAATTCTAAAAAGACAGCCCTACTAATACTAGCCCAAAAATGTGTGCTTACTCTCTCAATATAACATAAATGTGTGTTAACAAGAACATATATATGCAGAAGACTCAAAAGTGACAAGCTTTGAGCTGGATCAAACCCTGCAGATCAAACCCTACAGGTACAGAAGGGTCCAATATAAGCCACTGTGGCATTAAAAATTATTTTGAGCTGAAGACATCTGAGTTCCTGAAATCCCTTATCTGCCTAAAAGCAGAGCCTCCCCAAAGCATGCAATTGTCATAAATCCCCTCCCCAGAGCAACCCTAATCCCCTCTTGGAGAGAAGTTGGCACCACACCCAAAAAGACATTGCCACAAAACTACCCTATCTCCCATGTATTCTCCTGTGGTCCTAGTTATCATCTATTTTCCCACAGTGTCCTTTATCTCCCGTCCCCCAAAAGAGCCTACCTGTCCCTCCTCATTCCCTATTAAGATGGTATATAAGCCCCAAATTCTAACTGCCTCCTTCAGTCACATTTGTCTATAAACTCCCGTGCATATACATATGTGATTAAATCTTTTCATGTGTGATTAAATTAAGGATCTTCAGATGGAGAGACTACCCTGGGTTAGCCACATAAGCACTGAAAGTAATGTGGCCTGATTAAGAGAGAAGCAGAGGGAGATTTGACTGTAGAAGAGGAAGAAGGTGAGATGAGGATGCCAGCAGAGATTGGAATGATTACATCATCTAGAAAAACAAAGAGGCAGGAAATGAATGAATTCTTCCCTGGAGCCTCTAGAAGTAACCAGCTCTTCCAACCCCTTGATTTTAATCCCATAGGACTCAATTCAAACTTCCCTTCTCCAGAACTGTAAAAAGAATTTGTGTTGTTTTAAGCTACTAAGATTGTGATTCTTTTTTACGGCAGCAATAGGAAACGAATACACAAATCAGCCTCATACTTAGGGGCCCCCAAAGTCGTCCCAAATGCAGCTCAGGCTCTCCTTACTCATGACCACTTGACTCTGCCTATTTAGGTTAAATGCCTGAAGTTTCTGGTGCTCTCACTCTGATGAGTCCTCTCCTCCTCCTTCTTTTTCTTGTCTCTTTCTGGTCCCACCCCACCCAAACTTCATCCCTTCCAAATGCAAGAAAAAAGAAAATCTCTGTCTCACTTAGTAGAGAATGAAGATAACAAAATTAGGACAAGAAAGAGGCAGAGCAAGTTGCCTTGAGGATGCTTATGAACCCATAGGGGTTGTTATCAGTAATTAAGGGGTTGCGGGTAAATGTTCTGGCACGTTAGTGAAACTTTGGCAGGTTCACTACATCAGTTAATATATTCAGTGCTGTGTTTTATAATGCTCATAAACAGGAGTGCCTTTTAGACCTCGCCAGCACCTCTCCTAAGGGAACTGTGAGTTTTCAGATTTTTGGAAAAGCCTCTCAAAAAAAAAAAAAAAAAAGGAAGCAGAAAAACAGAACTGCCCAGCTACCTGTCTTTTTGGTCTCTGTTTATACCTTCCAGTTTTATAGGTTTGTGTAGAGGTGTCAAGACTTACATCTTAGATCAGTGCCTGGCCCATGCTAGCACTAATTAAATGTTCAGTATTATTATAATTATTATTAGAGTTACTTTCTCTGATTATGCTGAATTAATTAAGTAATTACCTTCTCCTCTTTAAAAGGAACTTCAGGATTGTTAGAAAATCAAAAAGAAATGCACAAAGGTCTAACGGGGCTTTGCTATTCTTGGGAATCATTTCCTGCTTCAAGTACAACTTTTTACATATGCATCTGCATTAAAATGAGATTTTTTTTTCCTTCTTCTCTCATCTACCCAAGAACAAATGAAATAAACCTGTTGCCCTGCCAGAAATACTTAGATTGACCTTGATCATGGATTATTTCAGACTTGTCCAAGCAACCTGCCTTGCCCACAGGTAGATTCAAAGGACAGGTTCCAGGTGCAGAGACAAATACGACAGAGATCTGCATTTGCCCAAAAACTCTAGAGAAAAAGCCTAAGAAAATACGTCCTCCTCTAGCCGCACCCAGGATGGAGAGTCATTGGACTATATGAAAACCTAAGTAGCCTTGCCTCATACCTTGAACTTGACCTCACACCAGATCATACTTTCCCATCTCTTTGCAGCCCACTCCCACCTTCTCCTTGCCTTCATTATTTCAGAATCTTTCCTTTCTCCCTTCTGCAGGAACGCTAACTTTCTCATCTGTGTCTCCACAGCAAGGTTTTCTGTGCCTTGTCCATTTTCCTCCAAATGGAAGGGGTCTTGGAAAAAGAAACCTGAATACACAGAGCTACCAACATGAAATTCATTTTTGAACACTGTACATGCATTTGTACATATACAATCAAAGCAGGGGACAGAGTCACAAGCAATGATCTTCAAAGCAAATTGCCGCATCTTCTATGCCTCAAATCAACTTATATACTATAAAGAAATACATTAACTTGTGTTTTTCATCCCTTCGTTCTTACCCGCCTAGGTGTCTAATTTGGGCCAGCAAATGTCTAATGTGGAATTTTAATATACACAGACCATTTCATGTTATTAAAGGACCTAAAATGCATATGCAAAGGTGAGATACTCAGCCGTTAGCCCTTTCACAGCCATATTCAAGCTCAGCGTCCTTGTCCTCTGAGGCTCCCACAAAGGCCAACACTCCATCCTGGAAATGTAATGTCAGCTCATGACCTATCAAGCAGCTATTGGGGCACTTCCGGGGCACTTCCGGAGCACACCAATGGGAGCAGTTATTTGTATTTCTAAGAAACCAGATTTGTTTGAAAAATCTTCACATCTATTTTCTCACCTAAAAACAATGAAAATAAATCTTGAGTGGAGAAGTGACCCCTAGCTTCCAACTGCATCATCCACTTCATATTGCTACGTACTTAACTCAAGCATGACCATCGCAAGTGCCGTCTCCAGTTTTGTAGGAAGCAGTGTTGATTACTGGCCATAATTTTAATGAGGAAAAAGTAATTCTTATAGGAGTCACAGAAACAACCAATCACTGATCTGACCAGCTCACTACTGCAAGACAGAACTATATTTAAAACTTACTCCAGTGACTTTCCTGGTGGTTCAGTGGTTAAGACTCCATGCTTCCACTACAGGGAGCACGGGTTCAAGCCCTGGTCAGGTAACTAAGATCCCATATGCCATGTCGTAACCAACCAAACAAACAAGCAAACAAAAACAAAAACAATAAGCAAAGAAACAAAACAAAAACAAAAACAAAAAAACTTATACCTTAACTTGCTAGTGCAGAGTGCTTTCAGTACTCGTACCCACTAAGATATCAGAAGTCTATCTGGTTTGAATTAGCCCTCCCCTGACCCAGTATCTAAGTCTCTTTTCTGAATACATTAGTTATTTATCAATAATGGAGGAAGCTGAGTAAGCGTTCCTTAAGTCTAATTTAAATAAAGCAGAAGATAAATGAACTATGTCCTTGGATTTTGCGCCACGTTGAATAAATAACCATGTGCAAACCTTCAGGAATAGTTAAAAATAAGAATGAATACACATTCCCCCAAAAGACTCATGGTTGTCCTTGACAATCATCTCAAAAGATTAAGAGCATACATCAAATCCCAAGACTCACCTGTCTGCAGTAATTCAACTCAGTAAACCTTTATCAATCATTTACCATGTACAAGTGACTGACTGGGCTTGTCATCTTGGCAAACATAAAGATGAATAAGACATGGTACCTGCACCAGAAGAACTTATTCATTTCTCATCGATTAAGGTATTGACACCTTTTTAGTACCCAACTTTATTTTCTCTTCCCAACAAGACTTGCATTAAACAGAGTCAAAGCGTGTCCTGCCCCGTGTGGCATGAGTTAAATCTATAGTCCAAACACCAACGCTAAAGTACAGGAGGAGAAAAATATAAATAATTTTTTTCCTAGAAAATCATTTTGTGTTGATTGGCATCTCTTTTCTCAGAATAGTTTTAGTTCAAAAAATTCTTAGATGAATCCGAACATATTTGTTCTCATTACAATTTTGCTTCTGTTGCTCTAAGACCCACAGGGAAAATCCTACGCTTTACTACATGAAAGGAGGGGAATCTAGGTTTCTTCTCCCTAGCAAAACACAAAACCAGTGAGAGAAGGCTGTTAAAGAAGAAACCCCATCATGTCTGTGCAATTTGGAGAGTTCCTCTTAAGCTGAAATTTTGAACACAGACAAAATGCGGAAGGGGTAATGCCCAGAGCCAACCAATTCTAATGAGCCCTAAGGAGAGCTAATGTTTGAATTCAAATCAGCAGTGTGAGATAAAGAAAGTGCCACCCGTGTCAGGAGAGCTGGAGCCAGCTGTAATCGCCAGCAAGTCCAGACTCAGGCTAGAGCATTTTCTCAAACGACAATGCATTTGTCTGACCAGTGGGCGGGGCTGAGCTGGGCAAAGGACTTCAGGTTATCAGAGATGTGACGTCAAAATGATGACCACTGTGAGAAACAATCCTGTCACAACAGAAACCCACCCCCCATGTGCTGATCATTATGCCTGGTGCTAATGTGTACATGTGTGGCAAACAGCCATGAACTCCTTCCCGCCCAGTATATGCTCACCACTCTGCAGTGTAGTTACTGATCCTCTTATGCAGGAGGCCGAATTATTTGTGATTTTTTCTTTTTTTTTTTTTTTTGGCTGCCCCGCATGGCATGCGGGATCTTAGTTCCCCAACCAAGGATGGAACCCGTGCCCCCTGCGGTGGAAGCATGTAGTCTGAACCACTGGAGGACCACCAGGGAAGTCCCTATTTGTGATTATTTCTTAATCAACTAAATGTGATGGAGCTGATACTGTACGAGTTCTGGAATCTAGGCTTTAAAAGACCCTTTTGGAGCCTCCACACTTAAAAGAGAGAGAGAAGAAAAAATAGATTTTCCTATTTACTCTTAAGCTGCTAAAGTGCAAGGGTCCAATTTTATTGATTTTGTGAGTATTCCTGCCATGCACAACCCCAGTCCATGGCATTGTGCCAAGTCCATCATAGCACAGCAGGGGTTCAATCCGTGAAGACTAAACCGAGTGAAACACTGCCAGAAAAACAGGTCCTACTTGAGACTGCCTGAATAAAATGCTCCCCAAACTGATCACCGTAAGATTTAATCCTTTCAACCAGGCTCTGAATTTGAATTCTATTGGATGGAAGCTACTGAATGCATCTCTTTTGGGTTTCAGCTAAAAGACCCACAGCACTGCCTCTAGGCCTGGTCATTTGACCAAGGTGGTGACAGACTCAGCTCCCACTCATGCATCTTCTGCTAAGGCAGAGCTTTTCCTCTTTCTTTCCTGTTGTTGTTTTGTTTTGAAATTTAACTTGACTGGGAAAATCAAACTTCATGTGTTGGGGGAACCACTGACCAAAACTGCCCGCCCTGACTGGGCCCAATAATAACCACGCATATGAGTTATCTTACAAACAGGAGGTCCTGGTAAGGAACGCAGAACTAACAAGCTACCACCAACCAGAAGAATTCGGCAAAGTTCAAAAGGAGAGAGGAAATGCCAGGCCATATCCTACCATCCTCCCAGAATGTTTCTTACCGGAATCCATCCTGGCTGAGTGATGCGTGCGCCACCAGGAAGGACCCTGAGTGAGAAAGATTGGCCAGAGACAACCCGGAAACTAAACCCATCACCATAAACCCCAAGACTTCGAGCCAAGTAGCAGAGCAGTCCTCCTGGGTTCTCTTACCCTCCTGCTTTCCGCCCGGGTGCCCCTTCCCAATAAAGTCTCTTGCTTTGTCAGCACATGTGTCTTCTCGGACAATTCATTTCTGAGTGTTAGACAGGAGCCCACTCTTGGGCCCTGGAAGGGGACTGCCTTCCTGCAACACATGCATACAAATTATGAAGTCCTGGATGGGTTTAGAGGGCACTGAATTTGTGGCCTATTGTTTTTCCCAAGTTTACATAGTAGCTTGGCTGGCATGACTTCAAACATCCTCAGCTTTACCCCGAGGAGGAAGACTCCCCCCCAGATGCCCTTCATTTTGGTCCTCGAATTTTTCCTTTGCTGCTCTTTCCACTGGGTATCCTCTTCACCCCACCTATCCACTTCAGCTGGATAGGGTAGTAAAAACACACATTATCTGGAGATGGTTTCTAGCCAAGGCCCCTGGAATTCTGTAGGCACATGACAGCTGGTTTCTCAATCTGAACCAATCCGAATCCACTTTACACCCTGCTCTCCTCGGAAAGAGGAAAATGTCATCCACAGACACAGAAAAAGCATGATAGACATCATCTTCTTTCTTTTGTCTCGCCGGGTATCACAAGGGTAGAGTGAGCTAAGAGAAGCAAAAATATTACACAGGTCAGGAATTTGGGGGAAGTCCCTTTGTGTGTGTGCTCTGCTCAGGAGCTGAGGTTGACAAGAAGGATAGGAGTTGAGGGGAAAACAGGGACTGGGACCATGAAATGGGCCCAGCATCCCCACTCCCGTGATGCACAACTCCAGTGAGCACCATTCACATTGACTCCCAGAGGTAAGCAATGGGAACCGAGTTGTGCTTCTGTGGAAAACTACATAATGTTTAGATTCTAGAGGACTCTTCTCTGGGTTATGTGATCTCAAGAGGGCTATTTTACAACTCTGTGAATTGTATATGACTTAGAACAGTACAAAATAATTCTTGTGGATAGACATGCAAACTCTGTCCTATCCCCAGAGGTTTCATAGACCTCCTGCTACTAAAGAGAAAGCTCGGTTGGGGGTACTTTTGCATATTAATTTCAACATCCCCATGTTCATAGGATGGTTCTTTTTCTACTTTCCACTGAACTGGTTTTAACACCTCACCAGTTTGAGTTAAATAAAATTTTTAGCATATTTTTATATCAGCTTTGTGATTTTACCTTTTTTTTTTGGAAAATGATTCTTTAAGTGTCTGGAGTAAGAAACTGTGATCCTTCCCTGTGATCCAGCCACAAGCATCCAACACTTGATAGAAAGGAAGCTATAGCTGAAAGCCAAAGGCTCACACCTGCTCTGGGCATATGAGCATAGCAATAGATGCTTCACTCAGGAGGTCTGGGATTTTTTCCTTTCTTTCCCAGAGCTTCCTGGAGGTGAAACCCTATTACCCCAGGGATGGTGTTTTAATTCACTTCTAAGTGACTGGACTGCAAGCTGGGTTTGCATCCTCAATCCACTGGAGCCTGGATTCATTTGCAAGTAAATAAAATTTAACTCTCCTCTTCTAACAGCGCTTAAGGTTAGTAACAACAGGAGCTACTATGAAATTTTTACAACTAAAGGGCAAGATTTGGCTTTGAATGCTAAGTAAGGCTCTTTAAAGATAAAAATCAAAGCCCTGGCTGTTTTCTATGGTATAAAATTCCCCAACTCTTGTTTTCCCCCTGCCTGTCCTCCCTCTATTGGAAGGCACTGTATTCTATGTGCAGTCATCAAAATGTATTTGAGTCTTAGCCTGTTGGGGCTACTTGGGGGTTCCTAGGTCTTTTATTTTGCCAAAACTCAGCAACTCAGAGAAGATACAAATGGTAAGTGAAGAACCAGGATCTAAAATTAGTGGTTCTAAATTCATTGCTATTTTTCTCTATTACATCCTGACAGTAGGACAGTGGACTCCAAAGTAAAGAGTAGGGAGCAATTATTCAAATTGCTTCAAGTTATTTTTCTTTATTTTTAACTTAAAATTGTACATATATACAAGGTCATACAACTCAGCCATAACAAGGAACAAAACTGCATCATTTGTAGAGACGTGGATGGACCTAGAGACTGTCATACAGAGTGAAGTAAATCAGAAAGAGAAAAATATATATCGTATATTAATGAATATATGTGGAATCTAGAAGAATGGTACAGATGAACCAGTTTGCAAGGCAGAAATATAGACACGGATGTGGAGAACAAATGTATGGACACCAGAGGGGGAAAACAGTGGCGGGGGTGCGGGTGGTGGTGGATGAATTGGGTGATTGAGATTGGCATATGCACACTAATATGTATAAAATAGATAACTAATAAGAGCCTGCTGTATAGCACAGGGGACTCTGCTTCACTTTGCTCTGCAGTAGAAATTAGCACAACATTGTAAAATAACTATATCTCAATAAAAAAAATTTCAAAAGTTAAAAAACCAAATTGCTTCAAGTTATTTTTCTTTAACTTAAAATTATTTTTATTTCATTTTTTAAATATTTTATGTATGTTTTACAATATAATACTGCAGGACTACAGTATATGTATATAATTTATAAGTGAATGAATAAATAAATGTCAGGGGTGTATGCTCAAAAAAATTATAAGGATAACCAATCAAAATAATTTAGGGACCTTTTCTTTAGTGTTGATGTTGAACTTTAAGCCCTGTGTTTCCTGAAAGCAGGGATGGTAGAGAAATTCTCCCACCATTTTGTATTTCCAGAAAACACAAAGGACAACCAAGGTAAGATCCACCTCCGTCCTTCTTAGGACCAACTAGAAAGAATTAGAAAAATTAGAACAAGCAAATGTTGGTTCTGTGAAGATCAGAGCTAGTTGACCCTTAAAATTGAGTTATTTGTTGTTATTGACAGAATTATTTCCCCCTAAATTTACACATTAAAGCCCAAATCCCTAATGTGACTATATTTGGAGAGTGGGACTTTGGGGAGGTAATTAAGGTAATAGGTGGTCACAGAGGTGAGGCCCTAATCCTATAGGACTGGTGTCCCTGTAAGAAGAGACACCAGAGATCTCTCTCCCTCCCTGCACCCCAAGTGCAAACACAGAGGAAAGGCCATGTGAGCACACAGTGGGAAGCTGGCCATCTGCACGATAGGAAAAGAAGTCTCACCAAAAACCAACCCTGAGGACACCTTGATCTTAGACGTGTAGCCTCAAGAACTGTGAAATAATAAATTTCTCTTAAGTTGCCTAGCCTATGGTATTTTGTTTTAGAAGCCAAAACGGACTAAGACTGCCCAGTGCTTAACACAGATGTATACTATAGGAATTGAGAGAGAGAGGTCAAGGAAGACTTGATGAAGTGGGATTTGAAGCGTGGATATTGAGGCAAGATAGCTGGAGATGGTAACAAATGGCGACTTGGCTGGAAAGTCCACAATCAAGGTGTCAGCACGGTCAGGTTCTGGTAACAGCACGCTTCCTGATTCACAGCCAGTGCCTTTTCCCTGTGTCCTCACATGGTGAAAGTGGCTAGGGATCTCTCTGGAGCCTCTTTTATAAGGGCACTAATCCCATACACAAGGGGTCCACCCTCATGACTTAAGCACCTCCCAAAGGTCCTCACCTCTTAGTGCCATCATCTTTGGAGGTTAGAATTTTAACACATGCATTTTGAGAAGACACATAGCCTTTTCATTGGCTTTGTGAGTCCAAAGAGAATCATTGCAAATTGAGGAAAAGGTAACCACAAATGGCCCACAGAAGCATGCTTATGCAAACAACTGTATTCCCTTGAGTTTGGGCAAGGACTGGGCTTCTGGGTGACAAGAACTTTGAGGGGGTAGAGGTACAAGAAAAAGGGGGTGACTCCCAGACCCAACCAGTCCATCTCCAAACCTAGTCCCCCTCCTCCAGTAACCTCACTTTCAAGGATGGTGTGATGTCCATTTTAATAGCACTCAGTGGATTAATCTGGACCTCCTTTCTTGTATCCCATTTCTTCCTAACATTCATAACATCTTATCCTTTGGACCAAATTTTTCTTTCTTCTGTAAAGACATTTTCTATTACCAGTATAAAATATCAGGCTGGCGGCAAGGGCCCATAGAGTCTAAGTACCTGCAGCTCTGGAAAGATGGTGATATAAGCAATTAAAATCTAAAATGAGAACCAGATGCCTCACCCAGAACCCCTCTTGGAGGGATCACATCCAAGTCACATGACAACACTCTGCCTCAATCTTCTTATCTTTAAAATGGGCACATTCGCTCTTGGACTGGAAGGGATTTTATAGGCTTGGGTTTGCAAAGTCAGTTTGAAAGAGCTACCCATTTCCCCCTGCACACCCTGTTATCCAGGTACATGTTAATGTTTGCCTATGGTTTGCAGTCGCAGGGGCCTGGCTTTTCATAGCCATTGTTAACTGGACTGAAGATACTACCTTGTAGGGCCTATGTGTTTTGTGTTGAATTTTGAGCTTCCAAAATGAAAGTTGATAAACTGATGTTGAAATAGTGCTTAAGATATTCTCAAGGATTCCCAGCCTGCAAGAGACTTGAAGTAGAGGATCTTCACCTGGTTTATTCTGTCTCCTTTAACCCCGCTCCTTGGAGATGTGTTCCAAGTAGGCTTTGCTGAAGCCAGGTTGCCACGTGATTCTGCCGCTGCAATGGCCGTGACCTCAATTACTATTGCCTATTATTCAAAAACACTAATTGAGTCATGGTCCCATTGCAAATGTGACTTAACTTGCTGTTTTACTGCTTGCTCAGGAACTGCAAATAAAAAATAATGGCAGTTGTAATTAACTCAGAACCAGCTATATAACCTGTCCCTCAGTCCGTGACGGGTAAAAGTTCAATTAAAAAGTAAAGTTATTAACAGAGTAAGGTTTGGTCACATATCTGTCATATAGAGTGTGACAGGACACAAAAAGTACCCCATGCCCCCAGAGAGGGATTCACTGTGGCCTTGTGTTGACTTTATTTTTGGGTTTTCAAAGATAAATAGCTCCATATGTAAAGCAATTAAAATTACACCATATAGAGAATCATATGATTAGTCACCTGCTTAAAAAGTCTAAATAGAAGTGTTCATCTTAAAGTCATGAATGGTATAGTAGTAGTAAACTACAAAACTAAAAGAAAAAAAGAATCATGAAGCAATGCTAAGAAGAATATAAGAAACTTACAGAAATATATGCAAACTACCCAAAGGGTTAGTCATTAGAAACCTTCACTAAGCTATCTGACACAATGAAATACTGCTCGTATATACTAGGTGGCGATAATCCAAAAGGAGAAAAATAGCAAGTATTGACAAGGATGTGGAGAAATCAGAAAACCTCAAATACTGCTAGTGGAAAAGCAAAACTGAATAGGCACTTGGAAAACAGTTTGGTCGCTCCTAAAATGTTAAACATAGAGTATCCAAATGACCTAGCATTTCCACTTCTAGGTATATACTCAACAGAATTAGAAACATGTCCACATAAAAACTTGTACGTGAATGTTCACAGCGACATTATTCATAATAGCCAAAAAGTGAAACAACACAAATGTCCACTGATTGATAGATGGATAAACAAAGTATGGTATATCCATGCAATGAAATATTATACAGGTATAAACATATATGCTACAACATGTATGAATCTTGAAAACATGCAAAGTGAAAGAAACCAGACACAAAAGGCCATACATCGTATGATTCCATTTAGATGAAAAGACCAGAATAGGCAAATCTGTAGAGACAGAAAGTGGATTGGTGGTTGCCAGGGTACTGGGAAATGGGGATGTAGGGAGGAAAAACCTTTTTCATTGGCTCAGCCTGCAGAGAGTACTAAGAAAAGATGGATTAACGAAAGAAAAAATTTAAGTATGTACGTGTGCACAGGAGTTTCACAAAGAAATGAAACTCGAGGAAGCAACCAGATGATTGGGGCTTATGTACCACCTTAGGTTAAATAAAAGAAAAGTTTATTTTTAGCCAGTGAAGAGGGGGCAATAAAGAGCTTGATCTACTAGTTCTCAGTTGTCTTTATCTCAAAATAATCTTTATGCCAAACAGTGCTGTCACTAATTGGCCGACTT
This sequence comes from Hippopotamus amphibius kiboko, assembly GCF_030028045.1. Classification (NCBI taxonomy): domain Eukaryota; kingdom Metazoa; phylum Chordata; class Mammalia; order Artiodactyla; family Hippopotamidae; genus Hippopotamus; species Hippopotamus amphibius. The sequence goes on from NC_080196.1 coordinate 101,067,947, forward strand.
TTGTTTGTTTATTTATTTATTAATTTATTTATTTTGTCGTGCCACACAGCACGTGGGATCTTATTTCCCCAATCAGGGATCAAACCCATGTTCCCTGCGTTGGAAGGGCGGAGTCTTAACCACTGGACCACCAGGGAAGTCCCCCAGTTGGCTGATTCTTCTGTCAATCCAATGGCCCTTTACCAGCGTGTCTCTCTTTAGTGTAGACAGCTACTGCCTTCAGGGAGTGGATGCCTGCAAAGCAAATAATTGAGACAATAAAGACACAGCTCAGAGTGAAATCAGAAGAACCAATATAGACATGATTCTGGATGTTGAAGGGGTTCACAACAAGCCTCCTCTAAATGTGTCACTTTTGCAGGAGGATTATTATTATTTTTTTTTAATTGAAGTATAGTTGATTTACAATGTCGTGTTAGTTTCAGGTGACATGAGGATTATTTTGAGCTAAAGGTAATTGTGACCCTGTGAGTTCAAGAGAAAATTTGCCCTTCCCTCAACTATCTAGAAGACCATAAATTGGGGGTCTTTCCCACAGTAAGAGCTAGTATCAGAGATAAATTTTAAATGAGTGGCCCATATGTATGACAGGGCAAACATCTAATTACCCAACCTCTGTACTTCTTATCATCCTATAAATTACCCTCCTGTCCCTGGAAGTTCCAGGCCCCTATCTCATTCCTTAGCTCAGGATAGCTAAGGATATCCCATTCCTTAGCATGTAGGCCTCATCTTATCTTTGTCTTTGAACGCCTTATGTGTGTGGGATTCCCATATGTACAAAACTAAATTTGGTTTTTCTCCTTTTAATCAGTTTCATATCGATTTGATAATCGGAGCAGCCAAAAGAACCTCTGAAGGTAGAAGAAACGTCTTCCTCCCCTACAATGGATGTGCCTGAGTGTGTATATTGTATCAGGATTGCAACCTTTAATCTACACATAGGGAAAATGTATTTTTTTTCTTAAGTAATCTGGCTTCCCTCCCATGATTTAAAAAATTTAAACAAAATGTCCAAACCTGTTTAAGACTAAATCCAATCTGAATAACGTCAACAATATTTTGAGATGTATCCAGTAAGTCTTGGATAAAGGGGCTCAGCTCTCAGATAGCTTCAACTTCCCCCGCTTTCTCCCCTGCAGATAATCCCTGGACATCTAGGGGAGGAACATGTAACTGTTTGCTCTGCCATTGTTCTAGGGTGAGTTCTTCAGCTAGCGTAAATTATGATCTGGTCATTCCTGGTTTGAGCATTGCTCTGATGGTACACACTGGCTCACCAGCAGCCCCCAAACTTATTCAACCCTTACTGCTGTAGACCCCCGAGCCTCTGTCCTTTCCTCTCCTCTCCTCCAGTCAGCCGGCTGTCCTGGGGGTCCTCTGCTCTGGTAGGCTTCCACCAATTCCACCCTCAGCTCTGATATCTCTTTCCCCTACCACTGAGGGCCTGGGGATGGTTCCATGGCTCTCAGCTCAGCCTCCTGTAATGGGGGATCCCAGGCAGACGGGGCTAGTTCAGCCCAGGGCTCCCTCTCTATCCAGTGCCATTGGCACAGCTGCTTCCCAGGTTGAGCTGGGCAGGTCTGAGAACGGATTCAGAGATATTTTCAGGGTCCTAATAAGCATCTTGGTTTGACAGAGCCCTTCTTCTGCTTTTGGCTTTTCTTCACATTTGGCCAAAGCCAAATTAGGCAAAAATCCAGTCACAACACAACATACTCCAGGCCTCCTTCCTTCCTCTTCAGGCCTCTTAGGCTGTAATCCCTTGGGGCTTCCCCGCTTCCATCATCTGGCAATGAATCTGTTTTCACTATCATATCATGTCCACCCTCTTCAGCAGGAGAACTATATGGGCTAGGTTATCCAGAATTGGCCTCACGATATAAAAGGGAAAAAAGGACTGGGAGGTGGAATGAACTGGGAAAATCTTCTCTTAATTCTCCTTTGCGTACCAGAGGCTGAATGCTATCTCCTATTCCCAGCATGCACACTGCGATGTGATCGATCTCCCAGTCCATACACTCCCCCTCCCTGGACCCAAGGTAAATGGATGCTTGGGGAGAACTAGGTCAAAGGCTGCTACCCAAAAAGGCAAAATAGGAATAGGCAAGGCTGATTTTCCAAAACATTTCCCTTTGCCATATATGCACACACTATTTTATGGGGGGCATTTAGTAGTTAAGGACATTAAAGAACACTGGAATAGTTTTGAGAACTCAAAAAATGATCCCATAATGTTTTTTTTTTTTATTAAAAGTGCATTTCACTGTGCTAACAGCAGATGCTCTTATACTACAATGAGATACAGATGCACATAAATGGGACACGTATAATATAAGGGTCCATAAGAGTGCTCTGGAACCAGACAGCCTGGATTCAAGTCCTGACCCTGACACTTAACTTAGGCAAGTTGCCTATCTTGTGCCTTCATTTCCTTGTTTGTAAATTGCAGGTAATAATTCATAAGATGCTTGTGATGAATACGTAAAATAATACATATACTTAGAACCACTCCTAGCACATAGTAAAAATGTAACAAATACTGTTACATGTGCACGTATAATTATAATATGCATGTAACTGTGATATGACTCTTACTCCCATATATGTTCCAATAAATATGGGCCAGGTGCTGTTCTAGGCATTAAACATTCAAGTCGATTAAGACAGACACAGTCCTGCCCCTGTGTGTGTATCAGAGCTGAAGACAAAATCCTGCAGTAGCTCATTGTACACAGACATGATCAAGGTCTCTTAGGGAAATCCTCAGTCAGCCAGAGTTGTATGACTTCCCAAACGCCAGTCAAGCTACCCCATCTGAAATGTCACTCCAGTTGACACGTATGTCCTTGGCTGACATTGTTTGATCAATGGCCTTTTGGCTCTATCCACAGTTCTGTTGGCATGTCCCAAGGTCTTTGGTTCTCTCCAGTTGTGTGGACAATACTGGGACTGAGTTCTTCCATCCATGATACACATGGGGGCAGTAGTGGCACTTGGGCTTTAAGGTGATGGGGATTTTTAAATTGAGCCCTAAAAAGAAAGGAAAATGAAAACAATGGAAGGCAAGGAAGGAGAGAGGAAAGAAAAGAGGAAGAAAGAAAGAAGGGAAGGAGGAAGAAAAGGAGGAAAAGTGTGGCATGAAAAGGACCCAAGACAAATTTTAGTGTTTAGGCCGAGGTTCTTGTTCCCTTCTAGATATCAGGCAAAATGTGGGATTAATCCACGCAAGCGCATAGTGGGGAAGGTCTGATGTGCGGGGAATAGTGAAAGACCCAATGATGCTGAACTCGACCTAAAAGGGCTGAGCTGAGTGCCGCTAGGGAAGGCTCTCCCACCCTCAGGCACTCAGGGCCCAAACCAGCTCCAACAACAGCCTGTCCTGCCTTCTCACTGGCCCCAGAATGTAGCCTGCGTTCCTTTCTTGCTCAAAGCTGCCATCAGCCACTCTAGCCTTAGAGATTTCCTCTTTTCTGAGCCAACTGCAGAGTAAGAACCAGTGTCCCAGCTACCACACCCGACCCAGCCTAGAGTGAGCCCACAGTCCATTTGCTTTCTAAGAGATTTACTACCAGGAAACAGATAAGAGGTAACAAAAATAAGCCGAGAGGGAATTACCAAGATAAAGGCAGTCTCTCCCAGCCCCTGTAGCCAACCTCTAATTATTTTCTTTTCAAAACGAGATTGAATTGAATTCTCTGCTTTTTCTAGATGGCGAGCTAAGGTGACTAAAGGTGCAGGTTTGCCCAGGACAGAGGGGAGTCCTGGAACAGGAGACCTTCAGAGCTAAAACTGGGAGCGTCCTGGACAAACCCAAGAAGTTGGTCACCCTATGAGGGCTCAAAGTGCCTCCTCCTCACCTGGATGGCGCTTCCTGATTCAAACCTGTGGGAAGCCCTCCGCTGGGGCTGAACCAAAGGTGGGAGCTAGGGCTCCTCCGGGTGCCTGTTTGTCTCAAGTGCATGATTGACATTTCTCAAGGTCATTGCTAAGGAATCACTCCTGATTTTCACTACTAAATGCTTTCTCCTGTTCAGCTTTCCCACCTAGATGGGAGGAGTCAGCAGGGCTCTTTCCGGGAGCTCCCCTGGCCATATGTTATGGTTGGTTACCTTCTCAAACTCTGGAAATCCTCCCATCTCTGACCCCTCAACAGCATTTTGCAAACTGCTATGTCCTGGAAGACTATCTCACAAACCATCTCAAAGTTAAACCTGTTCCTTTGCTGCGGGACTTCCAACATGGTAATACGCTGTCAGGGGGTGGGAAATTTCTTTCCCTCCTTCTAGGTTCTTTGGCTGGTCTAGTAATTCAATTGACATGACAGATTAACAGGAGAAAAACAAATTTTTATTTTGTACATACGGGATCCCCATAAAATTATGAGACGCAAAGGCAGCCAGGCAATGGAGGCTTATATACTATCCTGAGCTGTAGGATGAGACAGGGGTCTGGGGCTTCAAAGGGGAGGGAGATAACTTCCAGGACGATAAGAAGAACAGATTTTGATAATAGGTGTTTGCCTTGCCCTACTGATAGGTCATTCAGATAAAAACTTATTTCTGGGTCAGGCCCCCATCTACATTCTTTTAGGTCATTAAGGGAGAGGTAAGAGCTCTTCCTGAGTCTGCTGGATCTTGAGGGACTTCAGCTCAAAATAATCCACGTGGCAAAATGGCACAGCTGGGAGGGTGGCATATTCTGCTCCCCTTCAATGCTAAGGAACATTTCTTACAGGGACACAAAGGATGCAGCCCCTCCCAAACTATTAAACCACAGACTTTCCTCCATTCTCTTCAGGGAGTTACTATCACAGCCTCCAGCACCTGTGTTCTGAAAAGCATATGACCCTAGCGTCTTTGATTCCACGAAGCAGCTTTGGGCCTTTTCCTGGTGATACCCAGTGCTATTTTCATGGAAAAATCATGCAGGATGCTGGAGAATTTCACTGAGGTGGACCCAGCACCAGGCCAGTCATGCCAAGCAATGTACAGGGTGTGTGTGTGTGTGTGTGTGTGTGTGTGTGCGCGCGCGCGCATGTGCGCGTGTATGCGTGCGCATGTGCGCGTGTATGCGTGTGCATGCAGGTTAAAAGTCTGTCCTACTCAGTTCTCTGCACCTCAACCCAGGTTGCAAATGCCATCTCTACTGACTTGAGAAGGGCTGTTGAAAGTCTCTCCAAATGTCACTGTGCCCACATGATTTCTTGCACTTCCTGAAAATTATGAGGTCCAATAGGTGCAAATTCCAGCCAGTACAGTTCTTGGATCATCCCCTTACGTGCCAGCATAGGTAGGATTCACTAGAAACAAATAGTAATTTTGTTATAGTTTTTTTTATATGTACTATTATATATGCACATGTTAGGTTTTCTAGTAGCAGTAAAGACTGTTGAACTGAGATTAGTTTAGAGCAATACATGTCATAGTTCTTTTTTCCAATGATACACCTTTTCATTTTTTTCCCTATATTTTGTTTTTGCAGTTTTTGAAATGGCACTAAAACCAACCAGTGCTGATTTATATACTGAAAAGAGCTCGCTGAAGTAAATCGGGAAATGGAGTTTGAATTCCTGAATTTATTTTCCCCTGCAGCTAATGTGGCTTGTTTTTTACTCTGGACCTGAGTGCTGATGCTAAGAAGGTAGAAGGGGCACCCTCCCGCTCCCGAGGGACATTTATCACCTGTAATTTTCCAGAAGTCCTGCCTCTAATCTCCAAATTTGTTTCCTTTAGTGCAAATTGACTTTCACTGAGTCAGCCAAGTCATCTGCAAGTTCAAAGAGGTAAACTCTGTAAGCCCTGAGGCTGAGCCCTCCACCCTGTGGGACTCCCAGATGGTGAGCCGCTGTTCTGCCCCACCTTCTGCTCAGCGCTGGCTCGAAGGGCAGTAGTCACTACGAACACAATCCAAGTCATTTAATTAAAAGATGTCCAGTTCCTTGTTTCCTAAGTGGAGCAGAATGGTAAGCATCCCTGCTGTAAAGTGAATAATAGAGATCAGTCTTCTCTCACACATCCTGGTGAGGGAAATTGCTCTTAGAAGAGCTGTCAGCCTTTCCAGCGCAGCACTTTGGGCTGATACTCACACATACGTGCTATTAAAGTTGATTTCTGGCAAGTGCCATTCGTGGTATTTATTCAAAAGAAGCCAAGTATTTAAGTGGAGTTAAAACAAACAGAACTTTCTGCTCTCCCCAGCCCACAACCTTCGATTCCACCTTCTCTTGAGTTTTTTTAAAAATTGACGACACCTTTTAACAAATTCCTTCTTTCTGTACCAACTGGTCTCAACTGGCACTGGAAATGCTGAAACGCCAGAGAACACCACCAAAGCTGTCCAAGTGGCAGCTTCCTGAGAAAAATTAACTTCCTTTAATTTCCTCCCTGAGTTTCAGACCAACTGAGGTCACCTGATGGAGAACAACCTGTCTCCTCTCTGCCTGCAAACGAGGGCGGTGCCTGCCAGCGGCTCACAGTACCCACTGCGGCGGGGCTGGGGGTTCTGCTGGCCCAGGGATGAGAATGAAGAATCGGGAGACTGGGACTGACATACACACACTCCTATGTATAAAATAGGTAACTGATGAGAACTGACTGTACAGCACAGGGAACTCCGTGCTCTGGGGTGACCTAAATGGGAAGGAAATCCAAAAAAGAGGGGATATGTGTATACGTATAACTGATTCACTTTGCTGTACAGCAGAAATTAATACAACATTGTAAAGCAACTACACTCCAATAAAAATTAATTTAAAAAAAACAACAAAAACAGTGCACAGTGAATTTCAGTGTGGGAGAAGTTGACGGCCAGAAGGGGTGCTGGAGAGGAGGAATTCCCCCAGTGCCCTGAAGAGGAGGCTGAGGCTCGAGGCCATAGCATAGCCCGCTCAGGGGAGGGGAAGAAAGCCAGGCAGCTGCTTGTTCCTCTGACTTTAATTTTGACCACCCAGAAGACTCACGCCTCCACCGCTCCCCAGCTTGCATTTCCTTGTTGAAGGGAAGGAGGCCTGAGGGCTCCGGGAGATAGATAAGCTTCTAGATGGTAGGCAGCACTGAAGGGTGAGGACAGGGCAGGACCAGAAAGGACTGTGGGCTTAAAATCGGGTTTTCTCTGCCTTTCCTTTTCTTTTCTATTTTTTTGGGTTTTGTTTTGTTTTGTTTGTTTGTTTTTGAATTTAATGTGCAAAGGTTTGAGTTAATTATTCTCCTCAATTCATAGCACATTATCATCTTTGTCCTCTCAATGGCCCTCTGCTGCTTTGCTTATTTATTCTCTTTATCTCCAAATCCCATTCATTTCACCTCATAGACAACCATTCTAAACTGTTTAATCTGTATCTTTTTAGATATATGTGTCTAGCAAAAAGGTATTATTGTGTGGTATGTCTGGATATATGAATAGGCAGATAGATAGATAGATTGATAGATATTTATTTGATATACCTAAGATTTTTATTTCGAAAAAATAGACACAAGAAGTTCATCAAAAAAGAAGTACAGAGGCACATGAAAAGATGCTTAACGTCATTACTCATTAGAGAAATGCAAACCAAAATCACAATGAGCCACCGCTTCACAGTCATTAGGATGGCTCCTGTTAGAAAAACAAACGGGGAATTCCCTGATGGTCCAGGGGTTAGGCCTCCGAGCTTCCACTGCCTGGGATCCAGGTTCAAGCCCTGGTTGGGGAACTAAGATCCCACAAGCCATGCGTGGCCAAAAAAATCACCACAACAAAAAACAAACAAAAAACAGGAAATAACAAGTGTTGATAAGGATATGGAGAAATTGGAAACCTCCTGCATTGCTGGTAGGGACGTAAAATGGTGCAGCTGCACAGGAAAACAATATGGTGGTTCAGCAAAAAGCATAGAACTACCGTATAATGAACAACTCCACTCCTAGGTACAGACCCAGAAGCACTGAAAGCAGGGACGCAGATGCTTGAGCACAAATGTGCATAGCAGCATTATCCGCAACAGCCCAAAGGTGTAAACAAACTGTGTGTCCATCCAGATGAATACGGATTTTTAAAAAGTGTGTTATATGCCCACAGTGAAATATTATTAAACCAAAAAAAGGAATGAAATTTTGATACACACTACAGTATAGATGAACCTTGAAGATATTACAGTAAGCAAAATACACCAAACACAAAAGGACGAATAATGTGTGATTCCACTTATATGAGGTACCTAGGGTAGTCAAATTCACAGAGGCAGAAGGTAGACTAGTGGTTACCAGGCACTGGAGGGAATGAGGTATTATTTAATGGGCACAGTTTCAGTTTTTTTTTTTTTTAAATAGTAGTGAAGCAGGTCACTATATTCCTTCCTTTCTTCTGTCCATCCATCCATCCTTCCTTCCAGCTGCATTGGGTCTTCATTGCTGCACACGGGCTTTCTCTAGTTGTGGTGAGCGGGGCTACTCTTCGTTGCAGTGCATAGGCTTCTCATTGCAGTGGCTTCTCTTGCTGTGGAGCACAGGTTCTAGGCACAGGGTCTTCAGTCTTTGTGGTGAAAGGGCTTCAGTAGCTGTGGCTTGCAGGCTCTAAAATGTGGGTTCAGTAGTTGCAGCGCATTTGCTTGGTTGCTCAGCGGCATGTGGGACCTGCCTGGACCAGGGATCCAACCTGTGTCCCCTGCATTGGCAGGTGGATTCTTAACCACTGCGCCACCAAGGAAGTCCCCAGAATTTCAGTTTGAGATGAAAAAGTTCTGGAGGTGGATGGTGGTGATAGTTGTACAACAACATGAATGATCTTGATGCCACTGAACTGTACACTTAAAAATGGTTAAAACGGTACATTTTAGTTATGTACATTTTATCACACACACAAAAAGACGTGTAAAAAAACTCCCCGCCACCAAAAATGAGATCACAATACACATCTCTGGCCTATCCCACGATGGCGCTGTGTGAGAATTTCTCTGGGATATATTCCTAGAAGCCAAATTTCTGGGACATTTTTAATCTAAACAAGTACTGCCAGGTTGCTCTCCAGAAAGGCAGCTCCAGTTTGCACTCCTTCCCACCAGCAGAACACAAGTGTTTCTCTGTCCTTACATTCCAGCCAATGCTTGGCATTACCAGCTTTCTAATTTTTGCAAGCCTGATGCAAGAAAAGTGTTGTTTTGATTTGCATTTCTCTAATTGCTAATGGTTTTGTTCATCTCTTCATAAACAGAGTAAGCTTTTTGAAATTTCTCCTCTGTGTGATAGGTTGTGTCCCTTGTGAAAAGGCATGTTGAGGTCCTAACCCCCAGTGCCTCAGGATGTGACCTTATTTGGAAATAGCGTGTTTGCAGGTTCAATCCACTTAAAACTGTATAAGGGTTGGAGTTGTACCACCACGAGCCAAGGAATGGCTGGGGCTACCAGAAGCTGGAAGAGTCCAGAAAATATCCTTCTACTATAGGTATCCGAGAGAGCCTGGCCCTGCTGACACCTTGGTTTCAGACTTCTAGCCTCCTGATCTTTGAGACAATAAATTTCTGTTGTTCTAAGCCACCAGTTTGGGATATTTTGTTATGGCATCTGTAGGAAACTAATACACTCTGTGAATTTCCTGTCTGTATTATTTGCCCACTTTTCAGTGGGGCTCCCGCATCTTCCTACAGTGTGCAGAAGTTCCTTGTCTGCTCCAGAGTCACCTTCATTTTTTGGCTTTCTCCCTCTATCACTCCCACCTGCTCCCCTGGGGACACCTTGAGAGCAGAATTTCAAGTAGAAGGGCAGGGAGCCCCAGCCAGACAGAGATGAGAAGGAAAGAGGGAGCAGGGGTATTTTTAGGCAGAAGAGGCTTTGCGCTCCCCCTAAACAGAAGTGGGAAGGCAGGCTTGGATTGGAGGAGGATCAGCCTGAAGATATTGTGGAATCTCTGTGATTCCCTAACTGCCTTGAACCCTTTATCCCCAAAGCCTCTGATGCCCACCTACAGCTAAGATCAGTGAGTGAGTCTCAGCTAGATCCCCAAGCCATTTTTGGACCAGGTTTATAGGTGCTTCAGGCCACCCAGCACCCACCTTCAATGAAGCCAGTGGTTTGCCTCACACCCACACACGTGAGACCCCATGAAGAAGTCATGCACCAGGCTGCATTAGGCCTTCTGAAACTGCCCTCCGATTTCGTTTCTTTGAGCCCTTCAGAATATCCACAGAGGAAGACCGTGAAATATTTAAAAAGTCTTTGCTCGAGAAAGGCACTTTGGTTGGCAAAGCTGGATGACGTGGTGTTGGAAAGGCTAATGCCACTGGAAGAAGGCAGCTTTGGCAGGTGTGGGCAGGGCCAGGGCTGCAGAAGCAGGGCCTGAGAGTGTGATTCTGTCCAGAATGTGGTTTCTAAAATGAGCCAGTTTCATCCATCATTAATTTTTACTCCCCTAAGCTGTGCCATCTCTTGCTTTCTTATGGTGCCTTTCCTGAGAGGTCTCTTAGACTCCTTCACAAGTCCCCAGGCACGCAGACCTGGAATTCCAGCAACATGTTTGAGAATACTCTCTAGAAAAACCCTGCTCTACATGTGGTGCAGGGAGGTGACCAGATGCAGAATCCTGCACCAAGAATCTCAACATCTACTCATATCAAAAAACAAACAAACAAAGAAACCAGCAAGAAGACTCTGTCTATATACGCTTTGTACAATAAGACTTTAAAAGAATATTTTTTGTAAAGTTTTCCTTCTTTAAAAAGATCAAATGACATGACTGAGAATACTCACAGAGCTATCGCATGCCTGGAGAACTCAATCTAGTGTAAATGTTTTGGTAAATAAACTTCCTTTTAAAGGATGTTACCAGTTTAACAAATACGTATTGCCTGTTAATTCAAGGCATTCAGTGGTTGTGTTTTCTTTAATAAAATATAACTCCTGAAACAAACCGAATCATCCCTGTATATATGAAGTTTGTTTCTGTATTAGGTTTTATCATCTTGGGGTGAGGAGGAGACCTTCAGAAACAAGACATGAAATTCAGAAGCCATAAAGGAAAATGTGCATACCTGAAAATATAATGATAATTTTTTAAAAGGCTTCTGGCTGGTGACAACAAAATGAGGCAAAAAAAATATTTTTTTTAAAAAAAGATAGACTGGGCAAAGATATTGTATTATGTACAAGATACAAGGTCAGTGGCCATACTATTCAGACTTTGCACAAACCTAAGAAAAGACCAAAAAAACACAGGGAAAAAAGATGGCGGATAGGTACAGGGAATTCAAAGAGAAAATACAAATGGTAAAAGAATATGTGAGAAGATATTCAATCTACTAAAGAAATACAAATCTAAAATATAACACCTTTTCTCATACTGATAAACAAAGGCTTAGGTGGGGTTGGGGGAGACTAGAACTTTTATACATTGTTAGTAGGCATGTAAATTGATTCAGAATTTTTTTGGAAGGAATTTTTGCATCGCCTCTTAAACTTTAACATATGCACACCCAGTAACCTAATAAATCCAATCCAGAAACTTATTCTATGATGATGCTTGCATAGGTACACTATTATGTATACAAGGAGAACACAATTAAATTATGGTACATCTATTCAACAGTACCATGTACCCCTTAAAAGGAATGAAGCGTTGCTATGAATTCTAACCTGAAAACTGCCTGTGATATATTGTTAAGGGAGACAATCAAGTTGTAGAACAAGATACACATATGTAATAATTCTATTCATGTAAAAAAATTATGAAGATACGCAAATAGGCAAATAGGTGATAATCATACACAAGTTTAGTAAAATAGAAGCATGCATACCAACAGATTAAATGGTGGGATTATCAGCTTTCCCACTCTATTTTATGATATAAAGCTTTTCATAACATAGTATGTTCTATGACTTTTGATCATTACAGAACATTACAGATCATGGAGCAAGCTCTTCAAAGTCATGATTTGGGACATTCACCTCTAGATTCCCCAGATCTAGCTCAGTGGCAGACATCAGAGGAAGTTCAATAGCTGTTTGTTGAAGATTATAGGGCTTCACCCTTCCCCACTCCATGCAACTGCAGAAGTTAATGTGGCTTTGTCATGATTCACAGTCAGCTTGAGTCCACTCTCAAAGCCAACCTGCACAATAGTTTGGTGAAATTGAAAGTGTAAGGGCACAGGAACTGCCACCCAAGTCTGGTCTGGCTTCTTCTCACTATTGCTGCAGCCAGTGGCCACCAACTCATCCCACTCTGAAGGCTTTTAAATCATTTCGCCAGGAAAAACTCAGTTCACATCAAAAGACTCAGTGAGATAAAGGACTATCTGGTAAGGTGGATGGAGGCCAAATAGGGGCCAATAGAGAAGACTGAGAAGAAAGAGAGAGGAAACAGCGGCAAAGAGTCACGTGACAACATAAGGACTTTACAGACAGCAATCAAGAAAAGAAAGCGCAAGATTACATATTTACATATAGAACAATTCTCAAAAAGGTCAGATGACCTGATTTTGTCTTTTAACTGCCCCTACTCTAGTCTTCAAGCCCTCTTTGAAAATGACCACAAATAGAGGAATCCTTCCTAAGTGAGAGAGATTCAAACATTAATAAAATAAACTCCTTAAAATAAATCTTGAAACTGGATTTTCAGGCTTTGGCTCACAAGAACACACCAGTCTGTGAGCTGGCCCTTCATACGGGTGTCTGACATCCCAGTGATTTGTCTTACTCTTTGGTCTGGTGTCATATTATCAAAAGCTAATATTTGTCAAGGCCTCACTAAATGCCATGATTCTAAGCTCTTCCTGTATATTGAATCTTTTCCTCTTCACAGCAGCCCTATGAGGTATGCAGAAAGTAGAAACCCCACTTTGTAGTTGAAGCATCTGTGTGGTTAAGTAATTTGCCCAAGGTCACTCAGTTACTAAATGTGGGACCCTTAGACAGCGCTTCTTAAATTTTAATGGGCATCTAAGTCACCTGGGCATCTTATTAAAATGCAGATTCTGACTCAGGAAGTCTGGGTCAGGGCCTGGAATTCTGCATTTCTAATAAGCTCCAGGGGATGCCAATGCTTGAATAGTAAGACTCTAGAACTCAGATTATGTTGGTTACACTTTCAGGGTCAAGCTGCGATAACAGCTGTGAGCTCCAAGGATGTAGATTAACTTCTCTGTTTAAAAGAAGAGATTGGGGAGGATGATCTCTGGATGCTGTCAAACTCTACAGTTTAAAACTATTGCAAAATCCTCCTAGAAAAAAATTACCAGTGCATTCCTGGGCCACCGTCAGTGCCCAAGCCCCAAGTCATGTACTCTACTGTAGGGAAAGTACAGGACCCACAATGAAAAAGTCTGTCCATAGAAAGTGACATCAGAATACATCACCCCAAAATATGCCCCTTTGGCATATGGATAATTTTGAGCTAAAGGTAACTGAGAACCAGCAGATGTAGGAAAAGCTCTTTACTTCCCTCAGCTGCCTAAAAATAAGGTATGAATTTCCCCTTTTGAAAAGGAAATTCACATTTATAATGCAAATTTCCATTTGTAAAGATGTCTCTGCACCAGGAAGAGAGCTACTCAGGAGACAGAGCTTATGTGCATAATAAGAAGATCCTTTTTGACCCAGCATTTCCTCCCCTCCTCTCCCAGACCCAGAAGCCCCAATCCCCTTTTTGTTTGTTTAGCTTAACGTGGTATATAAGCTCCAATCTTCTGACCACCTCCTTGAGTCCCATTTTTTCTATCAAACTCCATGCAAGGTGCACAATTAAAATTATTTTTCTTTAATCTGTCTTATTTCAGTTTGATTCCCAGGCCCTAGACATTGAACCTAGGCGGGTAGAGGGAAAAAGGTTTTCTCCTCCCTTACACATCTAAGCTGAGACATGATGGGTACCCAGGAGCTAGCCCGGTGGAAGCAGATAGGGAAGAAAGGCAGGCAGAAGAAAGAGCGCAAGAGATGATCCAGAAGTCAGCAAGGTATTAAAAGGTATTAAAAGTGGGGACTTCCCTGGTGGTGCAGTGGTTAAGAATCCCTGGTCCGGGAAGATCCCACATGCCTTGGAGCAACTAAGCCTGCGAGCCGCAATTACTGAGACCACGCACTGCAACTACTGAAGCCCCAGTGCTCTAGCGCCCAAGTGTCACAAACTACTGAGCCCATGCACTTCAACTACTGAGGCCCTGAAGCCTAGAGCCCGTGCACCGCAGCAAGAGAAGCCACCGTAATGAGAAGCCCACCCACCACAGCAAAGAGCAGCCCACGCTCCCCGCAGCTAGAGAAAGCCTGCCGGCAGCAACGAAGACACAATGCAGCTGAAAAAAAAAGAAAAAAAAGTAATAGTGATTGACTTTCCCATTGAAAAGGAAGGTGTGTGGGAGGTGCAAATGTGAGTAGGGTCAGCTCACACTGTTTCGCAAAGACTCAACCTCTCAACATGACTAGTGGGCTAAGGTGATGCAAAGCCTTTGAGGAGTTTTAAACAGGAAATGGATAAATGGATTTGGATTTTAGTTTAAGGAGCTATAGTGTGTAGAATAGAATGTGGGGAGAGGCGGGAGGAGGCCCAAGAATGGAGACAGGTGTCAACTAGGAGGCTGTGACTGTTATCACTGTGAAAAATGACAGTGACCGGAACTGGGGTAGCAGCAGGAGGGTTGCAGGAAAAGAGACACTTTTGAGAGATATTTAGAAAGAGAAAACTGGAGTGAAGAAAGTGAAGGATGAGAAGGAGATGAGTGAGAAAAAGTTTTAAAAGATAAGTTTTTGGGGTAAAAAAGAAAAGGTAAAATCATGACTCATAAGGATATAAAATGAACACATGCTAAAGATTTTATTCCACTCATAAAGAAGGAAGCCGGCAGATGTTATAACTAGTTCAAGGGAGAAATTGAAAAACAGACACATTTATAGAGAAGGAATGTTGAAATGAACATGCAAATGGAGGCGAAGCTAGCTTCTTCCACAGCAGGGAAGGGGATTCTGAACTTCCACAACATAGGTCAGTATGGGCCCAACGAGAGCTAAGAATTATTTTGCATTCTGGCAGTTACACTCCATTTACGGAATTTTGCATTAGTCCCCTTGGGGTTAGAAGACTCAGAGGGGTGTCCCCTAGCAATGCAAAATTTTCTACAGAAGCACAAATTTGTCCTTGAAGCAGGGTGACTGTGGTGTCTGACTTGGACACCTGGGGGATAGTTGTGACATTCACTACACAGGGAATACAGACAGAGAGGAGGTGCCGAGGAGATGGGGCGGGGTGGGAGAGTGGTGGTACAGTGACTCGGTCACATTTTTTTTTTTTGTCATACTGTGCAGCATGTGGGATCTTAGTTCCCCCACCAGGGAACGGACCCATGCCCCCTGCAGTGGAAGGGCGAGTCCTAGCCACTGGACCGCCAGGGAACTCCCCAGTCACATTTCAATAGCTGACACTTGCCCCCGGTGGAGACGTGGCTGGGCAAAGGCTTGAAGATGTGAAGGGGAACCTCCAGTCACGGCAGGACATGCTGTTCAAAGGAAGAGAGGACTTCAGCTAGACAGGCATGGAAAGCCAGATGTCTAAAGTCAGTGGCCCTGTCCTGGGCAGGATGGTCCTGTTTTGGTTTCAAGGATGAAGTATCTCACTCAGGCTCAGTGGCTCCAGTTTTGGGGGAGGCATTGCTGGAAGAAACTTCCCTGCTGTAACCACATGTGACATTGACTGAACACCATTTTCCAGAAGGTTCTGTGTATTGCGCTATGGTGTATTCCAAAGAGATCTTGCCTGGAAGGAACTTCCAGTGTGGCTGTTTCAAATTTGGAATGCATTTTTCATTAGAAAAAAATGTCACCCATGGGACCACTTTCCCACCCCAACAACAATGCTCTCTCTTAAGACTCCTAAAAACAGGGACTGCTTTCCAAACCAAAAAGTGGAAAATGGGCAAAGGATTGCCTTCAATTTGTCAATTTATAGGAAGGGACATATAAAAATTATTTTTAAAAGTTGAGTTGGTTTTATGGCTTCTGTCTATTGAAAACAATAAATTCAACTGAGGCCTGAAGCTGCCTGGGACATTTTGGATCAGATGTTTAGCAGATACAGGATGTAATTTTAAGAGCATGTATTCGATTTTTTGTTTCCTACTAAGTAAAGCAATATGGGGTACTAGTACTAATTAAAAATAATTAGAAAATGGGAAGATAAGAGTAGAAATTGTGCAGATTCTAGGAGGAATTCTGTTGTTTCCCAGCCTCTGCAGCTCTCTATTTCGCCCAGCAAGTGGCATGTGACTCTTACCTACAGGCCCAGTCCCACCTCCAGTCTGGAAAGCTCTTTTAAAAAAAAAAAAATTATTATTTATTTATTCATTTGGCTGCACCAGGTCTTAATCAAGGCACACAGGATCTTTTTAGTTGCTGCATGTGGAGTCTTTAGTCGCAGCATGTGGGATCTAGTTCCCTGACCAGGGATCAAATCCAGGCCCCCTGCATTGGAAGCTCAGAGTCTTAGCCACTGAACCACCAGGGAAGCTCTTAAATAGAGGTATTTGGGTCCTTCTAAGCAGCCTGGTGTTTGGGTCCTTCTAAGTGGCCTTGACAGGTTCTGTGCTGTGGCCACATAGACCTGAGTTTCAGAGATACTGGAGTTCAAGGTCTATAAACAAGACCCACCTTGCTTTGGCCAGTCCCCTTCACTGAGCCCAAAGATTAGGATCTTGCTCCGTGCAGATGCCCTTCTGTGTCAGCTGCCAATCTTGCTGGACTTCGAGTACTGCCTCCACCAGATTCCCTGTTGTCATGCTCTGCCTGCCTGTTGGAAGGTCCTGATCTCTGGGGTCAGGCCCACCCACTCAGCCCAGGCTGAGCACTCAGGACTCTGCACTCACTCTTTGTATCCTCCAGATGCTCTGCCCTGGACTCCACGCAAACCTCAGCCTGTCACCAGCCACGGGGCTTCAGTCAAGCAGCAAAGCTGCCATGGTGGCCAGATCCCACGCCTGGCCCTGTCCCACACATCCCTGGGCCATGTCTGTCTTCACTCGGAAAATCCAATTAATTCAGGGTTGCAGCACTGTCTAAATTTATATGAAAACTGAAATCTGTCCTTATTTTATAAATTCATATATTATGGAAACATCAAGGGACATCCAGAGTCTTTGGTTCAAGTTCGCTTATTCTCTTCTCACAAACTCAAATTTTAATCTCGAAATACTGTCTTATACTGCCCGCTACACTCTCCTGCTTCCACTCTGGAAATCCTTGCTGTCTTCTGCATATCTGCAACAGCAAAAACATTGCTGAGTTTTACTTTCCACAGTGTGTATTATATAGAATATGTATTGTTTGTTTTTTTAAATATAATTTTAGATATATTCACCCTTCTCCCCAACGTTAAAAATCACTATCCCCCACGCACAAATGTGTGTGTGTGTGTGCGTGCGAATATGTGCTTGTTGAAATAAATTATATTGGCAGTATAGCTCATCTCCCTTTGATCTTCTCTTCCATGATACTACCAGGAAACACAGGTGAGGGCTTACCATGTGCCGGGACTGTGATAAGGGCTTTATATACACCCTCATTCAATCCTCCTAACAGTCCGATGATTGGCCCTAACTGTTGTCTGAGAAATCTGAAGCTTAGGGAGAGAAAGTAATTTGCCAAGTTTCACAATTAGCGTAGGGTAGAGCAAGATTTGAATCCAAGTCAGGTGACCCTGTATGTTCTAAATCTCAGCATCATCTTTGCATCCCAGCCCCTGGCACGTACTGGGCACATAGAGAACCTTCAATACACGTTTACTGACTGAATGAATGCTTAATCTCTCCTTATTTAGATTCAGCACCAATTAACATAGATCATTTACCTACTTTGTACCAGCCGCTGTGCTTTGACATGAAGAAGCAGTTAATGGTTTATCTAAGATTATATCCATAACTAGAAACTAGAAAACAATCAACAATATGGCAGAAGCGAGTCTAGAATAAACATTTTTCTTTTTTATAAAACTGCATCACTGATTCTTACTTTTATCAGCCATGATGCCTCAATTCTCCATTTCAGCTTGGAGAAGGAATGATTAAGACAAAGTGGGGGAAAAAGGACTTCTTTTTTTAATGTAACTGAGGAAGACTAAAAAGAAAAATAATATCAAAGAGGATATGTAGTAATATACAGGATGTTAGACCCAGAAGAGATTAAATTCAGTTGGGGTGCCAAGGAGGAAGTTGCTGTTTCCTCCTTACATGGTTTAAAATGTGCTTCCACTTGCCAAAGCATATGGTGATCACAGATCACAGCAGAGAATGGACACCACAGAAAACCTCAACCTGAGGACTTAGGTTACCGGGAGCCTCCCTCCGCCCCTTGAGACAACGACCAAGAGCTAGGGCTTTGAAACCAGCTCTCCCCGGGTTCAGATTCTGTCCCCACCACTCATCCACCCCATGACTTTGGATGAAGGACAATGACGCCTCCATAAGCAGAGTTTCTTGGCATTTGATACATAGTGCTTATTATATTTATTATTAATTATGATTATTTACTAATAAAATACATAATGAAATCTTAAAAGGATTTTGAAGAGAAGCAAAGCTTCCTGTGAAAGTCAATTGACAGACACTCATTATTCAAAGTGTACTTGAGGGAGAAAATATTTGCAAACAAATCAACAAAGGATTAATCTCCAAAACATATAAACAGTTCATGCAGCTCAATATCAAAAAAAACAAACAACCCAATCAAAAAATGGGCAGAAGATCAAAATAGGTATTTATCCAAAGAAATCAAACAGATGGGCAAGAGGCACATGAAAAGCTGCTAATTATTAGAGCAACGCAAATGAAAACTACAATGAGGTACCACCTCACACCGGTGAGAATGGGCATCATCAGAAAATCTACAAACAAAAAATGCTAAAGAAGGTGTGGAGAAAAGGGAACACTCTTGCACTGTTGGTGGGAATGTAAGATGATACAGCCACTATGGAAAACAGTTTGGAGGTTCCTTAAAAAACTAAAAATAGAACTACCATATGATCCAGTAATCCCACTACTGGGCATATACCCAGAGAAAACCGTAATTCAAAAAGACACATGAGGCTTCCTAGGTGGCGCAGTAGTTGAGAATCCGCCTGCCAATGCAGGGCACATGGGTTCGATCCCTGCCCCAGGAAGATCCCACATGCTGCGGAGCAACTAAGCCCGTGCGCCACAACTATTGAGCCTGCACTTTAGAGCCCGTGAGCCACAACTATTGAGCCCATGTGCTGCAACTACTGAAGCCCATGCGCCTAGAGCCCGTGCTCTGCAATAAGAGAAGCCATGGCAATGAGAAGCCCGCGTACCACAACGAAGAGTATCCCCCACTCACCGCAACTAAAAAAGAAAGCCTGCGCACAGCAAAGAAGACAAAACACAACCAATAAAATAAATAAATTAAATTAATTAATTAAAAAAAAAAAGACACATGCACCCCAATGTTCATTGCAGCACTATTTATAATATCCAGGTCATGGAAGCAACCTAAATGTCCATCAACAGATGAATGGATAAAGAAGATGTGGTAGGGCTTCTTAGGTGGCGCAGTGGTTAAGAATCCGCCTGCCAATGCAGAGGTCACGGGTTCGATCCCAGCTCCAGGAAGATCCCACATGCCGCGGAGCAACTAAGCCCATGTGCAAAAAAAAAAAAAAGAAGATGTGGTACGTATATACAACGGAATATTACTCAGCTGTAAAAAGGGATGAAATTGGGACATTTGTAGAGACATAGCTGGACCTAGAGACTGTCATACAGAATGAAGTGAGTCAGAAAGAGAAAAACAAATATCATATAGTAACACATATATGCAGAATCTAGAAAAATGGTACAGATCAACTGGCTTGCAAGGCAGAAACAGAGACACAGATGTAGAGGATAAACATGGACACCAAGCAGGGAAAGTGCAGGGGTTGGAGTGGGATAAACTGGGAGATTGGAATTGCCATATATACATTACTAATGAGAAAAAAATGTCAAATTGTACACTTTAAATATATGCAGCTTATTGTATGTCAATTATATCTCAAGAAAAGTTTGGGTTTTTTTATAAGAAAAAATACACATGCCTGGGCAAAACAAACACACAAAAAACCAAAAAACATACAAAAAACAAACAAAACCAAAGAACAAAGTGCACTTCACATTCTTTGCCAACCAAAGAGGAAAGAGTCACTCCTGAGAGGCCAAAAACCGAGAAATGAATACTCCTCCCTAGATGTCCTGGGGCAAGCCAATATGCTGCCACCAACCAAACAGACAAAAATATCTCCAGACCTGGAGGAGAAACAAATTCCAAGCCAGAACGCTTTCCTTGTTGACACTAATAAAGGGTTCAAGCCAATTCTTTCGTGAAGAGGAATTGATATTTATAACCGACCTCATTTCATATTTCTAACAGTTCATCACATAAAACCTGTAAAGAATCACTGTTACAGAGTGCGGCTTCTGTCACTTCCAGATGAGTTTACTGTTTTTATACGATCTTGAATTAAAAAAAAAAAAAACTTCCAGGTAATTATTCTGCCAGAGAAACCTCCTGTGGCGTTGAGCTGCCTCTCCCAGTCAAGGTCCTGGAGCAGACTGGAAGAACTAGCTCAGCTCATTTCTGCCTGGAAGTGAGACAAGTTATACAGTCAGAGGAGAAAGGTCACCTAAAGTGAAATTAACTAAGCAGTCAGGGCATAAATCAGAGGGAAAAGAGTCATTTTTGTACTTCCCTCTCCACAGTTCCCATCCAGTCGATCAGCAGGTCCTGTCAGTTCTCCACCAAGACAGAACTTGAATCCCTCGCCCTCCTCCCTCTGTCCCTCTATTTTTGTGGCAAACACCTTTTCCCCAAATCGATTCTCATTTCACCTGACCTCATCGCACTGCACTGCTCTGCTTTAACCCTTCAGTTTGTGAAACTCGCAAGTCCTTGCACGGCCTGTGACTCGTGCTTATTCTTCTCAGTCGCCCTGGACTTTCTCAGGTTCTCATGTGACAAAGCGGGAGGCACTAAATACATGTTGAACATGTGAATCAATTCATGTGCATGGTTGACTTGAAAAGGAGAAAAGAAGAGGCAGGGATGAACCGTTCTGAGCCTTAACCCCCAAGATAATGATTTTCCTGGGAGAGAAGGCAATATTTAACAAGTTGTCAACAGGTGCAGGAAAACTCAAAACCAAGGATTTTTATTTAAAACAGAAATTCTGCAGACTTTAGCTGTTTGGTATACTACTCACCATGGAGACTTAAAAGGAGGAATGTCATCACAATTCAAGGGTGAAAATCCCTTTTGTGCACATTCCTCATGTTTGTAAACTCAAAAGAGCAGGTGATTTTATGACAGGAACAAAGAAATCACTACCGAGAAGTAGCTGCACAGTGATGATTTGTGTGTTTTCTGGGCTTTCTCAGGAACAATAGGCTATTTTTGCCTGAATTTGTGAGTGCTCACCTAGCACCCTAGATCTCACTTTTGTTAAAGGTTGGCTTTATTGCTCATTTGCTTGTCACCCCTTTAATTGCTAGACTTGGACGTCAGCAGAGTAACTGCAGGCAATGTTTAGGATGCAGGACTCGGGCCCACTAAGGTGATAACAAAGATTCCCTTCCAAGAAGAACTTTAGAAAAGGGAGATCCCTTTCCAACATCCTGGTCCAATCGTTCTATATTCCAGAAGCTATTAATTTTCTCTGCTCCAACCACAGGAAAATGTTTGGACTCAGGGGAAGCCAGCCAATTAAGCAGTTGCTTTAGGGGGAAACCAGAATAAGTTAGGAGATTTGAACGGAGCCACTAACTGCTCCTCCTGAAATCTAATGAGGACGACACTCAACATGGCATTTCAGTGGAGAGATACCATCCGTTTCAGTCATGGAATGCAGCGACCACAGCCGAATGCAGTTCTATTGTCCGAGGCCAGGAAGGAGGCTGCCTTTTGACAATGCTTTGGGGGACAGAAGGTAGAAAGTACTTTAAGCTGTGGAGGGCATTGGTAGGTAGACCACCATGAGCACTTGGGCTGTTGGAATCCAGTAATTCAAGTCCATCGTCTGCTGAATCCTTCACATAATGAGATGTCACGAGACAGGAGTCTTTGGCCCACTCTTGCTAGCTGGAACATTCTCAACCTGCCGTACCTCCCATTACTTTTACCTATCCCCTGAAAGTCCAGCCCTGCCCAGGCTCTGCAGGGGTGAGGATCAAACTGGTAGGACGTGTTCAGAATTCAATGCAATAAAAAGCAGTGCAACTTTCTAAAATATTCCAATGAAATGGAAAAGAAAATTAAAAATGTAAGCCTCTTAAAATGTAAACGGTGCCAGTGTGCTTTGCGATTTGGACTTTTGCCCACTGGGGGGAAAAAAAAAGAACAAAGAAAGAAAGTCAGAAAGCTGAGCACTTATGAGATGAAGTCCAAAAACACTAAGAGTGCTATAAGCTGGGCCATGACCCTGGGCCTCCCTGTCCTCACTGGGTTTAACGTCACCCACCCCACCTTTCTCACGAGGTTGCCCTGAGTGTGAATCGTGCAGATGACCCAAAATTCTGTTGAAAGGTAAGAAGTGCTGCTGTAAATGCCTGATATCATTTGTTTAATCAATTAGCTCCCTACCTGAAATGGATGGAGAGGTAAGAGTTGTTTTTGTCAGAGTATAATATTTCAGGGTGCTTCCATCCGCCTCCGCACAAAAGGTACACGTTAATTCTTCCCTACGGTGAAAAAGAAAACTCCTATGACTGGATCCCTTTCCGTGGAGGGTGACCACGTCCCACCAGCCTTGATTCAGCAATGCTTTCTTGCCATAACTGATCTTGGAGATGCCTGTGGTGTCACGCTTCCATCTTCACAGGGTGGGTGCCCTCCCCCACCAGGGTGCCCCCAGAAATCTTTAAAGGCAGAACCCACGTGTCTTCACTTTTATACAGCCTAATCAGAATGAAGTGCTGCTTCTTTCACATCCTGGGGCTGAACATCTACTTAGCCTGCCATTTGTCCTGCCCTGTGCAGTTGTGTCCTGCTAGGCTGGGGAACCCAGCCCACCTAACATGAAGTCTTCTTTGACTTTGTTTCCCTTCGAATGACGAGCCCAGTGCCTGGCACATGTCAGGAACTTGATCACATGTTCCCTTGATTGAACGTTAATTGTCTCTCTCTTTTTTTTACATACCTCTTTTCAGTTCAAGTCATAACAGTTAAAAAATAATATTTTGTAGCTTCACAACCGGAAACCTGGAAATTTGCCACGGAGGTGAGCAGAAATTTCCACAAGGTTATTTTTCTTCCTCGACATTCAGAAAGCAACATTTCCTGACAAATACCATTCTCCTATGTGATGAAAGAATCGGAGAGCTAGAGCAGGACGATGTGTGGGGCAAACATTTGTTATTGTGACTTTACACAAATCAAAAGGACGTTTTTGGCCTCTCTAACCCAGGTGGCTTTCAACTGCTCATGTATTAAATGCTCATGCAACCAAAAAATGTAGTCATTTTGTTGCTTGGCTTCTCCACATTCATTCAAGAATTATATACTTTCAAAAATTCTCATTGATTTAAAAGTAAAAATTGGTTGATTAAAATCTTAGGCAAAAATGAAATTGTAGACTATGTGTGATATAATTTGTTTATTGCTGTTTATGAATAGAAACGTTTTGGAAATACAGATACACAGATAGATACCTATCAATTGGGTGGGAAGACAATAGGATTATGGATAAATCTTACTTTCTGATTTATTTGCATTTTTTTTTTTGCTTAATAATATTAAAGACTAAAATAATCAAGGACTTAATATGTGCTACTTACTGTTTTAAGTGTTTTCCACATATTGATTCTATGTTAGGTTTTATTATTATCCCCATTTTTTAAATAAGCAAACTGAGGGACAGAGAGGGTGGGAACTTTCCCAAGGTCACACAGTAGTCAATGCAGAGCTGTAGCCTGACCCTGTAGTCCGATTCCAGAAGCCAAACTCTTAACCACTATGCTATATTGCTTCTGTACTGATCATTAAAGACTATGAAGAATTACTGAGTTTTAATAATTTAAATATTTTGGCTAAGCTATTTGACTTTGACTGAGTGATTTAACTCCTCAGGATAATGTAGTATAGAATTTAACCTTGCCCCCAAAGAGGTCTGGACTTTGGCTTTGGCTTCTAGGAGGTGATCCCTATAGGAGTGTTTCTGTTTAAAGTGAGGGCTGGCCATCCCAGAAAGGCCAATGATGTGATTTAGGGTGGGGCCTTGAGGTCAAGCCCAGAGGGGGTTGGAGACTGGAAACTGAGATCCACCACATGGGCTATCAACCAATCATACCTATATAATGGAGCCCCAGCAAAAACTCTGAACCCCAAGACTTGGATGAGCTTTCCTGGTTGGCAGTACGCCACATGTGTCATCACCCATCAATACCAAGGGATAGATGTGTCCTGACTCCATGGGAAGAACAGCAGACGATTTGCATCTGAAACCCTCCTGGGCTCCGCCCTGAGCATCTCTTCCTTTGACTATTATATCTTATCTGTATCCTTTCTCTATAATAAGCCATAACCATGAATATAACCGCTTTCAGCGAGTTCTGTGAGTCTCTCTAGCAAATCACCAAATCTGAGAACTATTTGGGAACCCCTTGAATTTGCAGTTGGATTCAGAAGTGCAGGGGTGCTCTTGTACAGTGACTGTCTCCTGTAATCTTGTAGTTGGCCATAAATCCTCACAGTTCTTCAATTTCCTCCTCAGTAAAATGATGATATTGAAAGAAATGATCTTTAAAGTCTCCCATAGAGCCCAATAGTGTTACTCTGTCAAGGGCATTTGCCATTTAGTAAGGCTTCCCTGGAGGCTGGAAGACTTAACTGAAAGGAGCCAGAGAGAGTGAAGAGTCGGAGAGACAGGTGAGAATTTGGGACTGAAGTTTCTCCTGCATAAGTTACACTACGCATGTCACTTACGGGTAAGGGGAACTCCCCCAGGGTGATGGCAGTGGCGGGAGGGGGTTCTGGGGTGAGCAAATCCTCTTTGTTCTGAGTCAGTTTCTGTATCTAAATAAATTAGCCAGTGGGTGCCATTCTACTGTAGGTTGTTTGGCTCAGTGGAGCCCACGCACCCAGAACCTATTTCTGCTGCAGCTACAGAAGTCAGAGACTCAGTGCTATCAGGCTTCCAATATTCTCAAAGGTAAAACTTCAGTCTGGGGCATTACTTGGAGGCCTCACGGTGTCCTTTGATTTTGCCTGCATTCAATTGTTCCCAACCTTTGGGGGACATCCAGGAAGGAGTCTCTTGGCTTAAATGCATCACTCAACTTTTCATAAAATCTTCAGAATGCTTTTAGGCACAAGAAGGAAATGGCCTCAGAGTTTGAAAAGCCCTTTGCTTTCCCAGGTCCCAGTTTACCAGGGCCAGATGGCTGGACTTCACTCAGCATTGCTTTGCCTACTTGCAAAATGAGTGTACCTGTCATGTGCTTCAGTCCTGGGTGGAGACCACCAGCCCCACACTCATCACCCTACAGACTCCAAGGATACTCTGTCTCCATAGTTCATGACAAAAACTCCTGGCTCCTGTCTTTACCAATAGTTGTAATAGTAGCAGCTACCTTTGCTTACTCATGCCATGCTATGTGTTCATCATAATCTCATATGATCCTCACAATGGTTCGATGTATTAGGTACCATTATTTGCCCAACTTTTTAGAATGGGAAAGTGAGCCTTAGGGAGGTTCAGTAATTTCCTCCTGATAACATAGTACAGTGAACAAAATAATGGTCCCCCCAAAGATGTCCATGTTTTAATCCCTAGAACCTCTAAATCACCTTCATGGCAAAGAGATTTTGCCAATGTGGTTATGTAAGGATCTTGAGATGAGGAGATTATCCTGGATTATTCAGGTGGGTCCAACGTGATTGGAAGGGTGGTTTAAAGAGGAAGGAAGGAGGATCAGTGTGACAACGGAAGCAGAGGTTGGAGTGATAAGAAGGGGCCACGAGCTGGAGAATGAAGGTGGACCCTAGAACCTGGAGAAGACAAGGAACAGATTCTACCTTAAAGCCTCCATCCAGCAGGAAAGCAGCCCTGCTGACACCTCAATTTTAGAACTCCAGAGCTGTAAGACAATAAATTTGTGTTGTTTAAGCCACTAAGTTTGTATAATTTGTTACAGTAGCAAGAAGAAACTAATACACAGAGCTGTCAAATGGTTGAATCAGGGATTTGAACTCAAGGTGTCAGTCAGCCTCCAGAGATCAGCTCTTACCTCAGTATCCCCATCCCAAGTCATCCACCCCATCAGACCTGGAATCCCTACTGCTGATAATTTTCAACATCTAGTGTTCACAGGTCCACTTCTCTACAGGTTACAGGGAGATACACAGATGTGAGGAGTCCTGCAGCCAACATAGACTCTAAGAGATCCGCAGTGTAAGACTGGCCAGCATGTTCAGGCTTGCTGAACCTCAGTTTCCTAACTTGTAGAATGGGCACCATGATGGTACAGGCTTCCTGAAAGGATTCAATGAAACAGTCCATCACTGAATGCAATGCCTGGCACAGCAAAACACACTAAAAATATATTATCCTCTTAAAACTTTATTGAGTGCTTAATATTACCTTCTAGCCTTTTGCTAGGGAGTTTTAACTTCAGAATTTCAGGTTTGCAATGGACCATCGCAAGGTTTCATAAACAGAAAAAAATGATTTCCTCATTTTTATATAATGCTTCCTACTTAGTATCTAGCTATTAGCTGTTATTTCAGGATAAATGATATAGTAGGTTGAATAGTGTCCTTCCCAAATTCATGTCCACCCAAAACCCCAGACTGTAACCTCATTTGGAAATAGGGTCTTTGCAGATATAATCAAGGTAGAGACTGAAATGAGATCATACTGGATTTGGGTGGGACTTAAATCCAATGAAAGTGTCCTGAAAGTGTCCTATAACAGACAGAAAAGCACACACAGAGATATACAGGGAGAACAAGAACACCATGTGACATGGAAGCAGAGGTTGGAGTGATGCAGCTACAAACTAGAGAATTCCAAGGTTTGCTGGCAGCCCCCAGAAGCTAGGAAGACACAAGGAAGGGTCGATTCTTCCCTAGAACTTTCAGACACTTTGATTTCAGACTTCTAGCTCCCTGAACTGTGAGAGAATAAATCTCTGTCATTTTAAGCCACCAGGTTTATGGTAATTTGTTATGGCAGCCCTAGGAAACTAATACACATGGGAATTTTGGGGCCCCTCCAATCACCCCACTGTGGGAGGGACCACTTCATCTACTGCTCCAGGCTCTCTGCATCTTCCCTCAAAGGGGAGAAATGTTTCACGTAAGAGAATGGTTTTTCTTTGTCTCCACTTTACAGCATATGGCCTGTAGCAAGCCTAAGAGGAAAGCAAAGCAAAGTCAACAAGGATTACTCTTCAGGGTGTAAAGCGCTCTACTCAGCATAATAGTGGCAGGAGTGTTTCTGTGCTACTAATTAGCTGTGTCGACTTAAAAAAAAATTGCACAATGTGAGAGTTGCGAATTGAGTTTATTTGGGCAAAATGAGGACTGCAACCCGGGAGACAGCATCCCAGATAGCTCTGAGAAACTGTTCCAAAGAGGCAGGGCAGAAGATTAGTATATATGTGTTCTTGGTAAACAAGGAGTACACCCAATCAAACACATCTTTTTGTAAGGGGTTTCTGCTAGTCATGAGGAGCAGACGTCACCATGTAAGGATTTAGTGCTTTTCTAGATGTGAGGAGATGCAAGGGTTGGGCTCATAAAATCAGCTCCTGAAAACATCTAACTATCTAAAGAACTGTTCTGCCCACCCTCCAAAGCAGAGAGTGCCTCATTCCTGGTCTCCACCCTGAATGCCCTTCAGGGGATGTGGAAGGTCAGTAGTCACAGCAGCACAAAGTGATTTAATTCTTGTACAGGCAGAGGGCAAGTTCCAATTTATAGTTGACAGCTGCATGACCTTGAGGGGGTGACTTAACCCTTTGAGGCGTCCATTTCCTCAAAGTGAACTGGTTGTACAAAATATCTTCAAGGTCGCTAACATCATAGAATTATTTAGCAAATAATGGTCTTAAGACTAAAGGGAAGGCAAAAGCGGAGAAGGTGAAGAACACTTGGAAACTTGCGTACAGCCTCCCCAAGAAAAAATAGCTCATATAAATGTTGAGGCTCATGTGTCACCTAGGGCTTTAGTCATGGTATGATTTTGTGCCTACAATTGCCCACTTTTCAGTACTGATATCATACATGGGTCCTGACAATAGATTGTCTTCAAATTACAGACACTCCCATTAACCTAGTAGATTGAAACTGTTCTTAGGGCCACTCACATCAACATCAGCGTCTCAGGAAAAAATGTACTCAATGTGTTTCACTATCTGTCTCTGCTCACCTGTAAAAATGGGTAGCTGTTGTTTCAGTAACTCTGATGCAAATCAGGACCACAGGGATCTCCCCTGGGCAGGACGTGACCTCTCCCAGTCTTCCTGGGAATCTACTTCACCCAGCAGGTTAGATCTTGCCTACTCACCTTGCAAGCATGCAATACAAGGTTAGAGGAGATTTAATTGGAGAGAGGAGATAATCTTTCAGTGTTTAGATTACATATCAAGGATCAAAATCTCCAAAAACTCTCACCGGCTGTTTGCAATTTTGCGTAAACTCACTGGTAACAGGGAAGAAACCAAGGTGAGGAAGAGTTAATTTAGGTTCTAGGCCACATTAAAGTTTGTCTCCAGCTTAGTCCAAGACCTTTAGCCTGTGTTTACTTTTTGCATTGCCACATCATTCTTCTCCCCTTTCCCCCAAATCCTCCCATCCACAGCAACTGGCAAGCTGTGATTTCTTTGTTTATATTCTTTTACAGGTTAACTATTTCGTGTCCATTTACATGTCCTACCTGAAGTATCAGTTGAAGTCACCAGCATATTACTTTCTTGTAGATCTTATCAAAATTTTCTAACATATTTTTCTGCTTAAGGAAAATAACCAATAATATGCCTGCTTATAAGGAAGGAAAAGAAGTAAGTGTATGGATTTTGATAAATTGTTTCAGGCAAACCCGCATGGAAACCTGAAGATGCTGGAAGATCACATGAAGGAAGACCTTTAGAAAAGGGATTAAACACTTATTATTAATTCCTTGACGTTTTTAACCTACGGGGTAAAACTGAAAACAGATTAATGTAAAAGAAAAATATAAACACAAATTATCTAACAGAACCACTTCAGAAGAAAAGTATACAGTGAGTGAAGGTGTGACAACTCCTTCCAAATGACGATGGGGATGGGGAGTTGGGAAGTTTGGGGACAGAAAGTGCCAACTATAGAAAGGGAGGAGCATCGGCTATGAAGTCATGGTCGCTTTGCATCCTCCTTCAAGTGTTATTGACTAAATGGGGATAACTGGGCAAAATGTCCTCTCTAGGAAAAGCAAGAACTTCTGATAGGCAGGGCCCCCCAACCGGCTCTTTCTTGTCTCTCGAGATGTCCCTCTCAGGTGGATTTCAGAACCAGCACGTTCCATGTGCAGCCCAGGCTCCACTGAAGCTCAGAAGGAAGCCCAAGTTACACTAAGACTCCTGCGGTTCTCAAGTGTAGATGCCAAAGTAGGTCATTCAGCAGCCACCCATGCCCGGTGACTAATTTATCAGTGCTCGGAGGATTATTTTTGAAGGTATAAATGAATGTCACTCTTTTGAGCCCTAGGAACACAGCTCCCCAAATATGAATCATTGCACTGATCCAGCGCAGGACTCCGTATGGTGTGGGCTGCATTATTTGTCCTGGGCCCAAGGGAGAAAGCAATGATATATTTAAGGCAGGGTGTTTTCAGAGAGAACATTAACACAGTGAATTATAGGGAGAATGCAAATGAAAGAGTGGTGAGAGTGACCTTGAGTTCTGCAGTTCAAACCAGTTCCCTGGTAGCTAATAGCCAAGCTGATTGAGAACATCAGGAGCAGAGGTTACAGATGTCCTGTTTATTAAACAGAAAACATTAACAACTTGGTTGTACATTGAAACACACTAAGACATGTAAATAAGCACAGGGCAAAGGGGAAAAGTTCAGTGAATTTTCCCTAAGCAATTTTTTTAGTGCCATTTCAGCCCTGGCATCTTTTTTTTTTTTCAAATATAAGTCAAGGAAGAAAATCATAAAAGAATTTTTTTTTTTTGCAGAGCTGGTTTTGGTCCTACAAGGTTGACAATTTTAACGCAATCGACTCAAGAAACTGCCTGTTGAAATACGAAGCTGTAGGTCATATCTTGGAGTAAGCACATTTCATCCTTTGGGGAATAACAGAAATGGAGACTGTTAGTGCTCCAAGGGACATTTCCATTTTACAGGAAAGGAAATGGAGAACAAAGAAATTCAAATGACTTGCACAAGTCAGTGATGGACATGAGTCTTGACCACGTGCCTTAAAGCCATGAGTTGTCACTCATTCCACTTACAAGGCTTGGGCTGGGGGTAGAGAAAATGGAAAAAACCCCCTGCAGAGTTACCTCTGAGTACCTGTAAGCATGCTACACGAATTAAATCCCAACTTCTGACAAATATGGTTTTACAAAGTCTGCACTGTGTATAGGACTAAAGTGTTAGGTGCAGATGTGCCACGATCTCCACGCACCACCTGAAATGGGCCACAGCTGCAGGCTGAAGTTGCTGCTCCTGCCTCTCCACCCAGACCTCTAAATTCTGTCTATGAAGTTTCTTTCTGCTTCAAGAATGGGCTCAATGAAGTGCCAGCACTAGGTTCAACATGGCTCTGTGTGTTCCTTGTCCTCTGGGGAGAATCCTCTTCCCCTCCCTCCATTGGGCAAAGCCCACAGAACCCAAGCCTGTGGGCAGCGCAGGCAGGGTAGCGGCCTCTAGTCAGGCTGATTCAAAGGATTAAAACACACACTCAGGGGCTTCCAAGGTGACGCAGTGGTTGAGAATCCGCCTGCCAATGCAGGGGACACAGGCTCGATCCCTGTTTCAGGAAGATCCCACATGCTGCGGAGCAACTAATCCCATGCGCCACAACTATTCAGCCTGCGCTTTAGAGCCCGTGAGCCACAACTACTGAGCCCATGTGCTGCAACTACTGAAGCCCATGCACCTAGAGCCTGTACTCCGCAACAAAAGAAGCCACGTCAATGAGAAGCCCACGCACCACAACAAAGAGTAGCCCCCACTCACAGCAACTAAAAAGAAAACCCGGGCACAGCAAAAAAGACCCAACACAGCCAATAAAATAATAAATAAATAAATAAATAAATAAATAAATAAATAAATAAATAAATAAATTTATAAAAATAAAATAAAATAAAACACGCACTCAGTCCCTAGGACTTCACACTCAGCCCTGCCTTTCAGTGACAGGTACAAATCAGGCTGTCTGGCCAGCCTGGAGTTACCTGTTGGCCACTGGAGAAGCAAAAGGTTTTTTCCTTGATGGTCATGCTTCCATCAAAGGAACCCAAGAGATTCAGAGGCATGGTCAACATTTTGTGATATTCACCATTTAACTAAGAAAAGGTCAGCAGAGAAATGTGAGTTTGAGTCTGCTTCTCTGTCTATATAAAACCCATGCTAGAGTCAAGCCAATGACAAAATTCTAAAAACTAGGAGCATCTACCTGGAGAAGGTGAACCACGGAAACTGATGACAATAGCTAGAAAACTGTAAATTAGAGACTGCTTTGGGAGTCTCTGGCGCACCAAGTGATAATGGTCTGGAGGCGATTTTCAGAGGGTTTTGTGCCTTCCACTTAAGCCCAGCCTGCACTTTGAGAATCCAAACATGTCAGACACTTGGTTGCCCTCGGATTTCTCCTGGGAAAGTAAGGTAACTAAACCCAGAACAGGATGGGCCTACGAGCTTGGGTCACATGGGTTTCAAACCATTATGCCCTTCTGATCACATACAAAAGGGATTTTATTCCTGGCACCTTAGGGAAGGAAATCTGAGAGCATCCCATGTTGGTACTACTGGTTAATAATGCTTCGTAGCCAAAAGAGAGAGAAAAAAATTACAAAGTGATCCCCTAACAGACCTAGGCAACCTGCCAGACCTCCAATAGGTAGAAGCTAGGAACCAAGAGACTGGATTATACCCCCAGTTCTGCTTCTAAGAAGAAACATGAGTTCAAGCAAGTCCTTAAACCTCAGTTTTCTCATCTATGAAGTGGGCCTATTACTTTCCCTACTTACCCAATGGGACTAGTGTGAGGCTCATAGGATAGCTTGATATATAAAGACCTTGAAAAGTTCCCTGTAAACGTGAGAAAGACTTATTTTAATTAATGAGAGACAGTCTTCCCCTTCCTCTCATTAGGGAGTCTGTGCATCCAGCCGGCTCCTGTTGTCAGCATAGTTACCATTCATCCCTCCAGGACCTGCCAGCTCCCAGAAGCTCAGGGATCTAGGCAAACCAAGTGGCTGCTGGATCACAAAAAGTAGCTGCAGAAAGGGCATCTCCTTAGGATGTTAACACTCTGAAAGCCCTGTGGCAGAAGTCCTCTCTCTAAGCTGCTGAGGAATTGAGGAGCAGGCAAGCATTTTCTATAACTAAAAAGGTAAAAATCTTACTCTGGCCTGAAATCCTTAATATAGCTCAAAAGAGGACCCTGCTGTTTTCCTTGTGTAATTGCTGACTCAGCCTCCAGGTTCACACATTGATCAGATGGGTCAGATGTTGGAAACAGAACTGTGGTTCATGCAAAAATCAGGTCAGCAATTAGCAACTAGAGCCGTTCATTAAGAGCTTCACCAAGCCTGCACTGAGCTGTGTAATGAGATTGAGTAAAACCTGATTCCTACCTGGACTTAATCAGACTCACTCTACCCTCGTACAGAGAGAGCTAGTTCCCAGCTCTGAGGAGTTTTCTTCTGTTTATTTATTTTACTGCTGTCCTCTGTAGTGAGAACCTGAGCTGTAGAGTTGGGAGCTGGGTACTGGAGATCTCCCCTTCCCATAGAGCTTCTTTGAATTGCTTAGTTAGTGAGAGACTAAAAGAAACTTGGAGAGGATGAGTTCATTTGAAAAGGAATCCATGCTTGGATTGGCTAGAGCTGCCTAGTGGACCACAAAGAGAAGACGCATCAGGGCCTTTGAATCTTATCCAGCTGCAGCCCAAGTTCTTGAAGGGCATGAACATAAGGGACATGCCAACAGTCCTCACACTATTAGTGGCCAAGGTTTTGGCCATCAATCCACAGCTGCCTCCCAATCTGATAAGCTGTTCAGGACCATGAGTGAGCTAGAAGGCCCCTCCTGCTTAGGTCATATGAAGGCTTAAGCACCATTAATCCTGCATGTATCCTTTTCTTGGACACATCCATGATGATTTTTAGGGCAGAAGTCCCCTCCCAAGTAGAAGGAGTCCCAGGCCCAGCATAGAATTGGAAAAAAGAAGTGGACAGAGATAGAGATATGACATATTGTGTTGAGTTGTGTATACAGAGGGATATAGAAAAATAAGGAAGATATACGAGTATGTCTGTATATATTCCAAAGATATACATAAATATTCCAAAGAATCTGATACCCAAAAGATGACATTCCACAATAAAGCTGCTTACGCCTCAACATCAGGGTCTAATTGTATCCTTAATCCACATCAAAGCTTCTCAACAGAGAATTTCAGAGGTGGAAGGGTGGCAGGGTTCATACTGCTTGAGAGACCATAAGAGCTTGGTGTGATTTCTAAAAATAGAGGAGCCCTGAGCAGACAAAGGAAGACGAGAGTGTTCAGTAACCAGAGGAGGAAGACAAAAGTGACCCACTGTAGGGACTTCCCTGGTGGCCCAGTGGGTAAGACTCTGCGCTCCCAACACAGGGGGCCCGGGTTCAATCACTGGTTGAGGAACTAGATCCCACATGCATGCCACAACTAAGAAGCCTGCATGCTGCAACTAAGAAGTGCAAGAGCTGCAACTAAAAAAAAAAAAAAAAAGGGACCCCCTGTAACCAGCAGTTCCAATTGAAAGAAACCTGATGGAAGAGGCAGATAAGAACTTCAGCAGAACAGGAACTAGAGTCCTTGAAGAGATCTAATTAGGCAAGAAAAAGACTTTGTGAAACCAAAAATATATAATATGAATTTTCATTTAAAAACTAAACATTTTCATTTAATTTTATACTCAGTCATTTAATAGATAACTTATAAAAGTGAACAGTCCCAACCGAGAATCACTTCAGAGGCCCAGAAGAAATATGCTGCCACACAGATAAAGTATAGAAAGATAGAAATCATAGGACAAAATGAAGAAACTTGCAGGCAGATCCAGAAGACCTTGCATGTGAAGAAGAGGAGGTCTGGACAGAAAAGAAGGAATAGAGAAAAGGAAGTTAACAATTAAATAAGTAGTAGAGAAAAAAACTTCCTGTCTGAAGAAAGACTTGAGTCAGCAGATGAAAAGGGCTCCCCGAGTTCCAGATAATGGAAACGTGACACAGCTACTGGTGAAATTCCTAAATTCCAAGAGCAAAGCTAGGGCATGCTCATTTAATTCTCCCAAGATCATTGTTTTTCAAGGTATAGGCCATGAACTTGCCACCTCAGAACCAGGAAACTTGTTAAAAATTCAGATTCCGGATCTTCTGAATCACATCCTTTGGTAGGTTTGAGGAAATGCAAACAGTTCACTGTGAGGAGCCCAGGGTGGAGGATATTGTAGTAGCAGGAAGGGTCCTCTTTGGAAATTTCTAAAGTATTGAATGATAGGGAGGTTCACCTTACCCAGTGGAGTCTAAATGCTCTTCCTCAATAAGTGTTGCTAATTCTCAGACATGTGTACACACACACACACACACACACACACACACACACTAAGACAATTGCAGTAAGTAGTATTATTCTATTTGGGGAAACTAGCGGGAACTGATATGAATAACTTCATAGCTCATTTTTCTTTCTTTAAAAAATGTTCCAACTTTGAACTTTGAAAAGTAAAAGAAAAACATAAAACTGAATACTCTAACAAAGCCACTTTCCTTACTGTCACTTACTTAACATCCTTACAGAATACAAAGCCCAGGCAGCTACCGTGCAACTACAGTTTGACTCTCAAACTGGCAATTACGTGTCTCTGGGGAGAGGGTTGATCAAGGAAAACTTGTATCCACAGGTAGTCTCACAGCCATCTTCTTTGCTTCCATGGATCATCTGGGTTTAGGAAGTAACCCCTGCTTTAAAAAAAAAAAAAAAAAGAGAGAGAGAGATTATTTATGTGCTATAAAATTCACCCATTTAAAATGTACAATTTGATGAGTGTATTCACCTGTGAAACCACTACCAAAATGTAAATACAGAATACCTCCATCAACCGGAAAAGCTTCCTTGGCCCCTTTGCAATTCATCTCTCCTTCCATCCCTAGGCCCAGGCAACCACTCATCTGCTTTCTGCCACTACAGAGTAGTCTGTGTTTTCTTTATATAAATGGAATCATACAGCATATTGGTTTCCTAGGTCTGCAGTAACAAGTTCTCACAAACTGAATGGCTTAAAACAACAGAAATTTCTTCTCTTACAGTCTGGAGACCAGAAGTCTGAAATCAAAGGGTCACTGAGACCTCGTCCCCTCTGAAGTTTCAAGGGGAGAATCTTTCCTTGCCTTGTCCAACAAGGAAAACTAGAGGCTCCTAGAGTTCCTTAGCTTGTGACAGCAGCATTCCAGCCTCTACCTCCATCTTCACATGGTTTTCTTCCCTGCACATCTCTGTCTCTGTGCCTTTTCTGTTACAAGGACACATTAAATCCAGGGTGATGTCATCTTGAGATTGTTAACTTAATTACATCTGCAAGACCCTATATCCAAATAAGGTTACTGTAGAGAGAAAACCCCAGTTCTCCTCCTGTTTCTCCTTTCTGACACAACTCCCACAGTCACCACCCTTCTGACACCAGATGCATGTGGGGTTTTCCTCACAATAAGCAATTCTCTGCAACACCAGCTGGGTGTCCTACAATTTAACTAAATTCTGACATTGTCTACCTAGATCCCACAGGTTAAGGGCCAGTCCTACAAGACTGCCCTCCCTGCCCACTTCAGATGCCAATCACAGGTCCAGACTACCACCTGTGTTCTGACCAATAGACTATAAACCAAAGCTCCTACGACCATCTCCTCTCGTTTAAGTTGCTAGAGCAGCTCACAGAACTCAGGAAAACCGTTTACTTGTTCTTTTCCAGTTTATTAGGAAAGCACATGGTAAAGGATGCAGAAGAACATCCAGATGGAAAAGATGCAGAGGGCATCTCCAAGCCCATCACACTCCCAGCACCTCCACATGCTCACCAACTGGGAAGCTCTTTGAACCCCATACACTGGGGGTTTTTATGGAGGCTCCATTGTGCAGGTATGATTGATCATGCACTCCATTTCCAGCCCCTCTCCCCTCTCTGGAGATTGAGAGGTAGGGCTGAAAATTCCAGGCTTCTGATCATGGTTTGGTCTTTCTGGTGACCAGCCCCCATCCAGGAGCCCACCCAGGGTCACTTCATTAGAACTAAAGACATTCCTATCACCCAGGAAATTCCAAGGGATTTCAGAACTCTGTGTCAGAACAGGGTTAAAGACCAAATATTAGAAGAAAAGATGCTCCTTTTTTTATTTTTATTTTTTTCTCTTTTTCCCCCTTTTTTGTGTACGGCAAAATGGTTCAGATAAATACTGTGTGTGTATATATATGTATATACGCACACACATATATATCCACATATATATTTTTTCAGCTTATTTTCCATTATAGGTTATTACAAGATATTGAATATAGTTCCCTGTGCAATAAACACAAACTCCTAATTTACTCCTCCTCTCTCCCCAGTGCTCCTATCACTTAGGAAATTACAAAATTTTCAGGAGCTTTGTGCCAGGAGTCAGGGCAGAGACCAATATATATATTTTCTATTATCTCAGTCACATCCACAGGTCCCCGGGGTTAGGACTTGGACATAGCTTTGCCTGGATATATTATCACAATCTAATCATCTACTCACCTGCAGATGGACATTTGGATTCTTTTCAGTTTTTGACTGTTTCAAATAAGACAGCTGTGATCATTTGTGTACAAGTCTTTATGTACATATGCTTTATGTGCTTTACCCAAGTGTGTATCTAACTTTATAGAAAACTGCCAAGAACTTTCCCAAAGTGATTGTTCTAATTTTCCTTCCTATCAGCAGGGTATGAGGATTCTACTTGTTCCACGTCCTCACCAAAACTTGGTGCTTATAATGTCAGTCTTTTTAAATTTAAACTATTTGAGTGGGTGTGTAGTGATGTCTCAGTGTGGTTTTTACTTGCATTTCTCTGATGACTAACTATGAGGAATATGTTTCCATGAGCTTGTTAAGTATTCATATATTTTGTGAAAGGTCTGTCTAAATCTTTTGCCTATTTTTAATCAGATTGTTTGTCTTCCTGGTATTATAAACATTACTTTTTGAAAGTTTTTTTTTTTCTAACAAGTATGAACAAAACTATTTTTAATCTGGGGGCTTAGGAAGCTCTCCCAAATGATTAACAACTCAGCAGAGGAATTTTCCAACCAGGACAGAAATTCTGTCTTGAACAGCATTGGCGATATAGTGAAGAGAAAAACTGCCCATCTGTGATCAGAGAGCTTGTTTATAGTATTTGTGCTGGTATTCTTTATTCCCTCAACCCAAAACAAGTCACATATGGGACTGCCCTGGTTGTCCAGTGGTTAGGACTCTGCGCTTTCACTGCTGAGGGCATGGGTTCACTTCCTGGTCAAGGAACTAAGATCCTGCAAGCCACATGGCACGGCAAAAACCAAAAAACAAAACAAAAACAAAACAAAAACCCAAACAAACAAACAAACAAAAAATAAAACATATACATCCTTGGACCTCCATCTTTTCATTTATAAAATAAGGAGTTTGCACTAAAGTAATCAATCTTTCTTTAAGTTCCAACATGTAAGTAGTTCTTCCTGATAAATGGTTAAAATAGCTACAGAGTTCCTTCAAAATACACTACATTTGAATGCTAAACCATTTTTAAAAATTCATTGGGGCCCCTGAAGTCTGAGAAAACATATTTAAGAAAGACGAAAGAGTTATCCGTGTGGAATGGCAGATATCAACGTGTTCAGACGATCCTTGTGAAGTTATTCTCTAATGGACAGGTTCCATATCATTGAAAACATCAGGCCAGCAGTTACAGCAACTCTTGCAGCCCTGTGGTTATAGCATGCAATGATGCTGATTGCCAAGTCCCATTACATCCCAAAGAGTAGCAGCAGCATCTTCCAACATAAGAATAGATGAATATACACGACACATGAACACATAGGTTCAACATTTCTATTTGCATAGAGTCTTTCCTCTGGCAATATTTCTGAATTCTTTCAAAAATACTGTCAACTTTTAGAACATTTTTATTAAAATATTCTGCTTCTAAGAGGAATGATGTTTACTGCCCAGATGAGCTCATGTAAACCTGGTAGGTTAATTCTAACAAACATCTCCTATGGCCATGAGTGAACATCTTTTTCCAAAAGTGGTGATAAATATGTTTTAGATAGACTTGTTCTCAGCTCTCCTTTGTCATAAAAGGCACAGCTGCAAACCATAACTCTAGGATCAGGGTTGTGTTTTTGACCATTGGATAATGGTTCATGTGAAGCAACTGACCTATGTGATGACTGGACTCATAATTCTGATATCAAGTCAGAATTATACCACTTTAGGCTAAAGGCCATTTGACCAACACGCCTTGGATTTCATTAGCACCACACTTTAGTGGTCAGAACTTGCCAACTGAAACTACAGAGTTACATATTATATGATAATAAAGTGGACAATTTAAAACACTTCCTCCTTGATCAGCATATCAGAAATTTGACCTTCTACTATGGCAATAAGAATCAATATCACTTCCTCTTTGTTGAATGCCCAAGCCATGATTTGGGAGTATCTAGTTTTGAGCTGACTTTAGCCCTAGTCTTAATTTTAGGTTTGAAGGGCAAGTGCCAGAAAGAGGCAACACCATGTGTACCCATAGCCATAGGGATGTAGCATCAACTTCAGAGTCTTTAGAGGTAAAATTCTAAAAGCTTACACAAAGATGTTTATGCAAGAAAATTTGAGTAACAGTGTCTTCTTTGCACTTGTTTTGCTGGATAATTTATGTGTAGAAATATTGTTTTCTTTATCTCTGTCTTTATCACCACAATCCTCATTTTTTAAAAAAATTAATTTAATTATTTATTTATTTATTTATTTATTGGCTCTGTTAGGTCTTTTCTTGCTGCACTCGGGCTTTCTCTAGTTGCGGCGAGTGGGGGCTATGCTTCGTTGTGGTGCGTGGGCTCCTCATTGCTGTGGCTTCTCTTGTTGTGGAGCACGGGCTCTAGGTGCGTGGGCTTCAGTAGTTGCAGCACGTGGGCTCAATAGTTGTAGCTCACGGGCTCTAAAGCGCAGGCTGAATAGTTGTGGCACACAGGCTTAGTTGCTCCACGGCATGTGGGATCTTCCTGGAGCAGGGATCGAACCCGTGTCCCCTGCATTGGCAGGCAGATTCTTAACCACTGCACCACCTAAGAAGCCCCCTCATTTTTTCCAACACTGTACTATGAAGAATTTCAACCACATGGTAAAGTTGAAAGAATTTTAGTGAATACTCACCACCTAGATTATACTATTAAGGTTTTACTCTACTTGCTTTATTACATATCTGTCTGCCTAACCATTCTTCTATGCATTCTTCTTATTTTTTATATATTTCAGCATAAACAGCAGATATTAGCCCATATCCTCATTTTTAAGTCTGCTTTTTCTCTTCCCTGTCAAGTTTTGGTCACTTTTCATTGAAGAGGTTTTTCACCCTCTAGGAGTAATTTTTTTTAATGAAATTACACTGAATTCCAGAAGTAGAAAGTTCTGTCTAAATCAATCCAGGTGCCCCAATTCTGAGTATATGTTTGTTACTACGCATTTCTCCTCTTTTCCTCTCATCCAAGTGAGCTAGGTTTCCCCCCACATTGACACTTGATTAGTTATATCTTCCAAAATCTAGAAAGTTGAATAACCTCCAAAGGGAAAAAAAAGGTCCTCCACCTGTCCTTGGTGTTAAAGATCTATTTATGCATCTAAGAACATTCCTTGTCAAACAATAGCTTTCTGTTTCTCTCTTTATTGTTTTTTCCACTTTTGGATACTCTCCATACCACTTCATTGCCAGCATCAATTTTGACATAGAATTTGAGTGTTAGGAGGCTAGTTAAGAATTCTATTTAAATGTAATAGACTGAAAAAAAAAATGTCTGTCTGTCTCCTCCTGAAACACCATTAATATATAAGTAAAGGTATTAAAAAAGAATAAAATCAGAAGGACAAAAAGAGCAGGAGCAGGGGTGAAAGCTGACAATAGATGTCACCAAGTTTGGGAGGATTAAAAATGAACAGAGGAATGGAGACCTCGAGGTTTGGGGGGGGCGGGGGTGAAGGGGAAGCTGAGACAAAGTGAGAGAGTAGCACAGACTTATATATACTACCAATTGTAAAATAGATAGCCAGTGGGAAGCTGTTGTATAACAAAGGGAGTTCAACTGAGAATGAAGATGCCTTAGTGGACCGGGACAGGGAGGGTGGGGGGGACTCGAGGGAGGGTGGGGGAGGAGTTGAGGGAGGGAGGGAATATGGGGATATGTGTATAAAAACAGATGATTGAACTTGGGGTACCCCCTAAAAAATAATAAATAAATAAATTATTTACATTAAGAAAAAAAAAAAAATGAACAGAGGAATGAAACTCATTTAGCCAAACAGAGAAAGTATAAATCCACCTGCCCTCAGAGGAGGCAATGGTGAGAAACAAGACAGTTTACTTTGCAAAACTCAGGAAAGATCAGGACTTGGATGCACAGGGCATCACAGAAAGCTGAGGAGTGGCTTGGGGCTAAAGACCCAGGAGCTAGTGAAAAGACAACACTTGGATACCTCCAGCCCATCCCCTCTCCACAGGAGATTATAGATTTACTCTCTGAAGAAAATGAATCAGAGGGTCATCTCTGCACAATCAAGAGAAGGTGTGAGTCATGATTTTGAAAATAAGGACATTCGTAACAGTCTACTTACTGAATAGTGAAAGACCATTCCTCTCTTTCCCTGTCTGCTCTCACAATGCCTATAGTTAGGGATATTGTAAGGTTCATTCCCTGGAGAAATCAAAGTACCAGAGAAAAAAGACTTAAGGATACTGACATTTGGGGTTGCCTCAAAGAAAAGACCAAGTCCCTTTCAAATCACTTTATGTATAGTTCACCAGTCAATAACAACAGCAATAACACACACACACACACACACACACATACACACACTCCAGTCAGCTTTCTATTATTACTGTTCAAGACGAACTGAGAGCCAAGGATCAGCAGACATTTGGAGAAAGTCTATAACAGGAAACGCAAAAACCAAAGAGAAAAAAGATAAACACAGAGGAAACATAAAACAGAGGCAACAGAGAAGGCGTCAAAAAAAAAAATCCATTATTAATACAGTCAGAAAGAGAAGAGAAAATGGTACACTCATAACAAAAGAACAGGAAGCCACACACACAAAAAAAGGAATAATCAGAAACTGGAGGGACTTGTGATCATTTAAAATATGATAGCTGAAATAATCAATTTAATAGAAGCGTTGGAAAATAAAGTCAGAGAAAAGACCCAAAACGTAGAATAAAAACAAGCCAATAGATAACAAGGAGAAAAAAAGATTTAAAAAGTTAAAGGATCAATCCAGGAAGTCCAACATCCAAATAATAAGAGTTCTGTAAAGAGAAATCATGGAAAAAAGAAGAAACTTATGAAAACAATAATATAGAAAATTTTCTCTATATTCAAGACAGAAGAAGGCTGAAGATTGAAAGAGCCCACCAGGTGTACAAGCACAATATATGAAAAAAAATAAAGGTCCAATCCAAAGCACATCAGCTTAAAATTTCAGTTCAGTAGAAAGAGAGGCTAGTAAGAGCTTCTAGAGGAACCAAATGCAATAGAAAGGGAACCAGAATGTTACTTCTCAATAGTAATTTTGGAAACAAGGAGAGAGGGGACCAATGGCAACAAAATAATGAGGAAAACATATTTCAACCTTGGTTTCTCTGTCTAGCCAACAGGACCCCCAACATATTTGTGAGGCCAGTGAAAAATAAAAATGTGGGGCCTCTTGTTCAAAAATTAAGAATTTCAAAATGGCAGCGACAGAGCATTAAACCAAGTGTGGGGCTCTTCTTAATGGGGGGTCTTGCATGACTATGCAGGTCTTACACCTGTGAAGCCAGCCCTGCCAGAAATTACAAATCACACATATGTGTAAAAATAAAGACACTTGCCATCCATTCAGCCCTTTTTGGAAGATGTGCTCCAGCAGGATAAGAGAATAAATCAAGAAAGAGGAATACAAGACTCAGGAAGCAGGAGAGAATGGCAAAAAGCAGTGTCAGAAAATGAACATGCACAGTCTGAAGTGTAATAAGTCCAGATTGGAATAGGGAGTTGGAGAGGTTTAAACCGAGGTTTTAGGAAGGTGGGAGGAGTAGATAGTCATGGATTCATATACTAATTGGGATTGCACTTAAATATTGGAAAATTTTTCAATAGTTGCATGGTATCTGTTGCAGCATTTGGAAAAAAAACATGGCAATATGCATATAGAAAACTTGGCAAATAAAAACAAAAAACAAAAACTAACTCCAGGAAAAACAAAAGTTATATGAGAAAGGAAAGATACTCCTATTATATAACTTCCAGCAATAAAAAATGTCTATGTAGGTTGATAATAAGTTCTTCCTATTGATGTTATCTAAATTTTTGATATAAAATTATATCAAAAGAAAGAGAGAGGAGGGGCTTCCTAGGTGGCACAGTGGTTATTCTTATGAATTGCACCTTGTTGCCTCAGGGAAAAGGATGCGTTTGGGGAGGATGAGGGTGGCAAGAATAAAACATGCCCCCCCAATGCAGGGGACATGAGTTCGAGCTCTGCTCCAGGAAGATTCCACATGCCAGGGAGCAACTAAGCCTGTGTGTCACAACTATTGAGCCCATGTGCTGCAACTACTGGAGACGGCGCGCTTAGAGCCTGTGCTCCACAAGAGAAGCCACAGAAATGAGGAGCCCACGCACCACAAAGAAGAGTAGCCGCTGCTCATTGCAACTAAAGAAAGCCCACGCGCAGCAACGAAGACCCAACACAGCCAATAAATAAATAAATAAATTTATTAAGAAAAAAAGGGAGAGGAATTGAACAGAACTGTGCAAAAAACAAAATCCTTAATTAATAAAATGTAGATTATATGTATAGCTGATCTCAACAAATGGATTATAAGCATGTTATTTATTACTAAGCATGTTATTTATTCTTATGAATTGCACCTTGTTGCCTCAGGGAAAAGGATGCGTTTGGGGAGGGTGAGGGTGGCAAGAATAAAACAATGCCTTGATGCATTTTTCTTATGTCTTTTAGCCCCACGGTTTGGGTTTTTTTAAATCTACCTGGATGTACTCAAACATCTGAGAATTATCGTCATCATAAAAAAAAAAAGACCTTAACGAGTTCCTCCTCTCCTCTTTCTCTTCTCATTCTCCTTTGGTCTGGGACCCTCTCATTAGTGACAGAACATTTGCTTAAGTCATATGGCCTTCACAGCTAATCAGCACCTAACTTTGGCTTCCTTAAATTAAATTAAAAGCACAGTCTGATCATTGGAGGAAGGGTTGTCTGCAAGACATGGAAACCATTGAAAGAGCCTTGTCTCTCCCTTGGAAGGCACACACCAGGACCCTTTAAGAGTTGCCTTTTTAATTAGGAAGCTTGGTCCCTCCCACCCCCTTACCATAAAGGGTTTCCTCTCTTACAAGAAGTACATATCAGATATTGTTTATTTTCTTTGAGCAAAAAACATAAATAACAGGTTTCAAAGGAGCTACAGATTTTTTTCTTAAAAGAAAAATCAAAACACTACCCACTCAATTTTGTTTTGTGTTTAATAAAAGGAACAAAAGTCCTATTACCAAAGACTGAAGTTTAAAAACAAAACAAAACAAAAAACAAAATTCTACTGCTGCGTATGTCAATTAGAAGTGCATGAATTAAGACTTTTTACAAATGAGAAAATAAGCAACCCTTAAGACCTCTGTCCGTCCTCTGGACTATATGTGTGTCTCCATGTCCGTGAAGAAAGTATAGGTTTAAGCCACTGGAGGTTTATTCCTGGTTTACATTTATGTTCACTGCAAGTCAGCTAAGGACTCATGTCTCTTTACTCAGGATGCAGTAGAAGAGCCATGACCTTGAATTTTTCCAGGTAGAAAGGAAGAGAGCTCTGAAGTGTCTCACAGTAGCAGCCCATCAGACAACTGTTCCACAGGACAGGAAGAGAGCCGAAGTCCCTCCCGGTGGAACTACATGGCCAGGG
The DNA here is from genome assembly GCF_030028045.1 of Hippopotamus amphibius kiboko. Taxonomy (NCBI): domain Eukaryota; kingdom Metazoa; phylum Chordata; class Mammalia; order Artiodactyla; family Hippopotamidae; genus Hippopotamus; species Hippopotamus amphibius. The sequence goes on from NC_080196.1 coordinate 101,112,356, forward strand.
AAACCAAGATTCTCCCTTAACATATATGTTGGAGATATTTCATAGCAATGTTTTAAAATTCTGTATGTAAATAATGGCAGTTGGACATGATGTTTTTTGTGTGTAACTAGCGCAATCAGAAATTTATTGAACATCCACTGTTCAAAGAAATATGCTCACCAGTGCAGGACAGAAAGACAAATAACTACTGCTAAGACGAGCATGTGATGCTCTACAAAAGACCACCTGGTTATCTGGCAAGAATTTTCAAAAACCCACTCTAAGATAATAAAGTGATTAAAATATCAGGAGGTAGTTTTATAAATTCGGATTAAAAAGCAGGTTTTGCTGTTCCCATTCCAGGGTGGAATTTTTGCCCATAACTCTCTGGAGACATGTCCTACTTACATCTATGCCCAAGACCACGAAGCTGAACAGACTTAATAAAGTTGGGAAAAGACAATATGGTCTGTCGTAAATTGATTCTACTTTTTTATTTAGTCATGTCTCTGGATTAACTTTTTAAAAGTAAACTGTAATACCAACCTAGCAGATATCCATCTTAAGTGGCCCATTGTTTTCCCTACTTTCCACTGTAACACATTCGGTTTTAGTTTGCCTGGGGAAGCTTACACTAAAATGTGTGAAAATAGCAACCTTGTCCTATGGGAGAAACAAAGGAAAGAAATAAAGGTAACATTGAAGAGATATAGAAGGAAATGACTTTTCTGCTTCAAATTGGGGGAAAAAAAAAGTGTGTTCAGACTTGAGATAGTGTTTCCATTTCCAGCCCTGGTGGCTTATTTAACTTGGGTAGATTAATTTATTGGGAGTGGTATCCTGGTTTACCATCCAGGGAGAGGTAGTTTTAAAAATCTTTGACCTTGTCAGTTTCGGGGGTCACTCAGCTTGCAAGTGTTGTATCTGCTATGTCACCTCCAATTTTCAGGATTCTTTCTTGCCTCAAAATGTTGTTCTTGCAGCTTTTCAGTGTTTATTGCAGGTAGTTTTCTTCCAGTTACAATTCGTCCAGCCCTTTGAATCGTTCATCCATTTTCCCACTTGTGAAATACATCATGTTTTTCAATAAAGGGGCTCTACCTTTTAGATAATAGTGCAGAGAGAAGAGGAAGGGAACTAACACTGATTACGCTCACTCTGCATTCAACAATACCCCAGGCACTTCACATAGGATCTCACTTAACACTTATAACAATCAAATATGCAGTATTATTATTCCCTCTGACACACCAGCTAGGCTAACATATCTAAAGATACACAGAACAGGGATTGAAGCCCAGATCCAATTTCAAGGACTTTCATTAGAAAAGAATTTTTTAAAAACCTATACAACACTTGACATGTAAATATTTCTAAATTTAAGATTCTTGTGAAAATATATAGTTGCACTGAAAACATTTTACATTCACAACAAGGTATTTTCCCTTTGTAGATTATTTTTCCAGCACCATTTATTAAAAAGCTATCCTTCTCCCATTGACCTGTTTGTGCACCTTCATCAAAAATCCATTGAGTATATATGTGTGTGTATTTCTGGGTTATCTATTTTGTTCCATTGATCTAAATGTTTATTCCCTCACCAATACCACACAATCTTGATGACTGTAGCTGTATAATAAGTCTTGAAACTGGGTAAAGTGATTCCTCCAACTTTTTTCTTCTCTTTCAAAATTGTTTTAGATCTGCTAATTCCTTTGCCTTTCTATTTATATTTTTAAATATTCTTTGTTTGTGGTGGCAAATGTTTGATATAAACTACTCTTATGACTTTTATGACATACATTTTCCAAAAGTGAAGTAATATTTTGATCAAGAAATTTCACTTCTACCAATTATACTCACACATGCAAAAATATTTGTACGAAAATACTTTTGATAGAATGAGTAAGAACTGTGGAACATAAAGAACATTGTATATTTAATTCAGGCATTGGTTTAAAAATTACCAAAATAGTCATAGAACCAATGTTATTAATAGTGAATGATTGGAAAAAACAAATTGATACTATGTGTTAAATTAGTATATGTTTAAATATATGAAAGTGGATGTTTCTACTGATGTGAAATATACATAACAAAATATACCACTTTAACAATTTTTAAGTGTAAAATTCAGTGGCATTAAATACATGCATATTGGCATGGAACCATAAAGCACATTTTGTAACCAATTACAATATATGGTGGCAAAATTTTATGTATTCATCAATAATGTTCATAATATAATCGGTGTATTTCAAGAAAGAAATATCTTGAAGAATAAGGTATAATGTAAGCAACAGCCTTGTGTACTTTTATAAACTTTTCCATTTTTTTATCTGATTGAAATTGTCCAAAAATAGTAAAACATTCATATGAGAAAATAAAAATAAAAAAATAAAATATTCTTGACTGCATATCTACAAAAAAAAATATTGATGGATTTGTAACAAGAAAAGTATTAAAACTGTGTGTCAATTTGGGAAGAATTGACGTCTTTGTTATATTGAATCTTTCTATCCATAAACACAGGTATGCCTCTTTCATTGGTGTTTTCTAGTTTTTAGCATACGAGCCCTCTACATATTTTGTTAGATGTACACCTAAATATTTCATTTATTCTTGCTTTTTAATAATAAATTATTGTTAGTGTAACTTTATCATCATTAATTTAGTTGTGGTTTACTTAGTTACTCCCTAAGCAAAAATCATAAATTGGACTCCCTCCGGGAAAATTCAGCCTGTAGAAAATTTTAATGGGGAGAGATTTTCCACGTTAAAAATTCACATTTCTATCTTCTCTTGAGAAAATGGAAATCTGCTAGCACTGGACCTCGTATTCTCACTCAGCAGCAATCAGCTGGAATTGTGTTCATCCCTTACAAGAGGTGTGCTTTCTGGTTAACCACAGTCTCTACCATGCCCCATGAATGTATATGCACTCACACCTGGCCTAATTTCCTCACTTGTTACTGTACTGGCCCTGGTAGGCTACTGAGTTTCCACTTTTGCCTTAAACTGAGTGGTAATACTTATTGGCATCAACAATACTTTTGGCTCATGAATTCGGCTTTCATCGGTCACTCATAGGGCATATAATGCATGTTAATCATCCGTCTTCGTACTTAGTTACTAAGCTACTGTGTATAAATTTATTGCCTTTCACCCCCAAATCTCCCTGTTTCATGACGCTTCATCATCACCAACTATTTCTCCCAACAGGGAAAGCAGAGTAAGTGTGGTCTCAGAACAAATAAAAGACTAGAGTGGAGATGGACGAACCAGCCCTAGGAGTCTTCTCTGCAAGAGCTCTTCTTCATGGGTTGATATTTTGTGAGAGAGACTCATTGGGCAGCGCTAAGCCCCTGGGAAACAAACAGAGGCCATTTTTTTCTCAGAGAGCTTTTTCAGCTCTGAACTTGTACTTGTGAAGGTACTTCCCCAAGAATTTATCTTCAGATAATGGAGGTTACACTTCAAAGCTCCACCAACAAGTTTCTCAGTTTTTCTCCCAGAATTGAGAAAAGTAGGTTCCGTTGGGTTGACTGACTTCACTCTGCTTACTTCTGCTATTCATTCGAGTAAACGACGGGGTTAACCTAGTCCCCATTTAAGCTCTCAGCACCATCCAAATATGGTCAGGGAGGAGAGTTCAGTTTTAATATCCCACTTTTCCTAGTCCACTATCCATGATAATCCATTGTGTCCCCTGGGTACTTAATCATCAAAGCAACCATAAACTTTTTTTTGAAGATCAAATGGTTCTCTAATCCATTTACTTACAGTATCCTAAGTTACAGAAAATTAGTCAGAAGTGTAAGTGGGCCACTATTCCAAGTTTCTTATGGAGCCTGTTAACAAGGTAACAAATCAGTAATGACTTTTGTGCCAGGTGGGTCAAAACGTGGAACAAATCACCTTGGTTGGTTGCTTTTCCCTGTGCTCTTCATTCTAACTTAACTCTTACTGCCTGCTTGGCCTACACGCCTTCCCAGAATCCCATTGATGAATGAACAAAACTCAGGCAGCCTGAGAGCTAATTGGACTTTAAACTTTCCAGTGAGGGTTCCATTAATTCTCATCTTCCCTTCTGCATCAGGTTAGCAGAAACCATTTAGGGAAATCACCCTAGATCTTTGAACTCTCAAAGATGTAAGAAAGCAGTAATTTTCATTAAGCAAAAGTACTGTGTTCCAGGCTAAGTTTCCTCATGTCCTCTTCCCTCGGTACTTAGGGACTGTATGAGATTACCCCCAAATGGCCATACACACCAGTGGCTACTGGGAAGTTTCTTACCCTCAAGAGTACCTCATGGTCATTATTATCACTCCCTCTACATTTTTTAGTTACTCAATTAAAAGAAAGGATAATCATTTTTGAACCACGCAACAACAGAAATTGAGGTTTCATATTAACTAGAAATGTTATATTCATATTATCCTTTATAAGGATTTTCCTTTGTCAGAGGATTTGGATTAACTTGAACATAGAAAAACTCCTGACTGATCATGAGAAGAAACTTTTTAATTATTCATTATGCAGTAACTAAGTGTTCTTTGGTTACACACACACACACACACACACAAAAGCCTTCTTCTAAATAAAAACCCATTCACAGATTGGATGAAAACCCCTGCATATTCCCTGCCCTTTCTGAGTGTCTGCTCAATATGAGGTTTCTTCATGTGAATTATGTATGTATAAGTGCGTTTATGATGGTTGAAGCATCAGTTAGGAGACTGGGAAAAAAGACAAAGAATAATAAACCCAGGGACCCAAGAAGAAGGAGTAGGAACAAGAGTGAAGCAGCCCAGGGACTTCTCTGGTGGTCCAGTGGTTAAGACTTCACCTTCCAGTGCAGGGGGTGCGGTTCCATCCCTGGTTGGGGAGCTGAGATCCCACATGCCTCGCAGCCAAAAAACCAAAACATGAAACAGAAGCAATATTGTAACAAATTCAATAAAGACTTTAAAAAAAAAAGAGTGAAGCGGCCCAAAGAGAGCAATGCTGCAGACGGAGCAATTAGTTTGGGTGGTGGAGGGGGCAGGGGTGGGCGGTTTATCAGAATGAACTGACTTCTGTGGATTGAAATCCAGGCAGTCATCCTTCAGCAATTCTGTCACCTGCCAGAGATAGGCTCAGTCTAGCTCAGGATGCAAGCAGGACATGGAGAAAGAAGGAATGTTGCTTTTTCAGCAAGAAAGACAGTTATTAACCCTTCTTGGAGCTTAGTGGAGAACCAAAAGAAATCAGAAGCCCAGAGAAGTACGTAAGATAAGATGCAGTATTGCTACGAACTGAATGTTTGTGTAAGATAAGATGCAATATTGTTACAAACTGAATGTTTGTGTCCTCCCAAAAGTCACATGTTGAAATCCTTTCCCCCAGTGTGATGCTACTTGGAGATGGGGTCTTTGGGAAGTCATTAGGGTTAGATGCCGTCATGAAGGTGAAGGCCCCATCATGGGATTAGTGCCCTTATAAGAAGCTTGCTTTCTCTCTCTGCCGCATGAGGACAAATAAGAAGGCAACTTTCTCATGATCAGAAGCCAGGAAAAGAGCTCTCACCAGAAACTGAACCCTGCCACAACCTTGATCTTGGACTTTCTAACCTCCAGAACTGCAAGAAAATAAATTCCTGCTGTTTAAGCCACCCAGTCTATGGCATTTTGTTATGGTGACTGGACAATGACTTATTTCTGAGAAGGGGTCATGATATAGGGGGCACAGCCAAGGAAGTAATCTGGGAAAGCAGGGCTGATGAACACACATTCTAAGAAGCTAACTTTGTATAGGGCTTAATCTTCTCATGTTTAAACTCCACTCCAGGGAGCAAGACTCAGTGAGAACTTCCATAAGGGTAAAAATCAAAGAGATGATGGAAGAGGAGTACTAGCCTACATTTATTTCCTGATGGGATCACTCTCCTTTTTTTCTACATGACCTGGTTAATAAGCAGTCACATTGTCATTCTTCACACGAGAACCTCCTCATTGCAGGGGATTCTAACCACTGTTACTTTTTTTTTTTTTTTTTTTTTTTTTAGCTCTTGCTATTACAGCACTGTTCAAGAGAGAGTGTTTTTCTATCACTCTGTGACTTACAAGAATCTGATTTGGACCCTACTTTCCACCATTTACTAGCAATATAACCTTGGGTGTGATGCTTAATGACATCAATTTATGAAATGGGTTATAACACCTTCCTCTTAGACTTATAGTGAGAATTTCATGAAATAATGTGTAGAAAACATCTGGGCACAATGCTTGGCAAAATGCTTTTGTGATGTCCCTAAAAGGAAGGGGAGTGGGAATGGAAGTGTGTAGCTGGGAGTTTGGTCTTCCTAAGGGTGGAACAGAAACTATGGAAGACAGTTTAAAAGAGTAACATGGTATGGGGCTTCCTAGGTGGCGCAGTGGTTAAGAATCTGCCTGCCAATGCAAGGGACATGGGTTCAGTCCCTGCTGCAGGAAGATCTTACGTGTCACGGAGCAACTAAACCCCTGTGCCACACAGCCAATAAATAAATTAAATAAATAAATAAGTTTATTAAAAAAAAAAAGAGTAACATGGTACCTCCCTCCTTTATGAGTGAGATTTTGGCTCAGCCATCATGGCCATTCCATGTGGACCTCCGTAGCATCTCCAGCTGCCTGGAGCACATCTGCTTCTACTCTTGATTAAACAATCAGGAGAGGATATTCACAACAAGCATTTTCTAGTTTTTGCCTAAAAGCAACAATTTTTTATTATTGCTACTTCCTCTATGATCTCTAGTGCTTTTAATGGAATTGCAATAGTAATATTGTCCCAGGGTGACGAGCCACTACGACTGAATAATAGCCCCGATTCTATTTCTTTTATTAAAAACAAGTGGGACACAGGCTCATCTCATGAATGTTAATGTAATCAAGATCGTTGCCCACTGGAAAAATGTGTTCTAATTGAGTCGTGAGAAAGCGTGCCTTGCTCCATCAACCAAAAGGAAATCAATAGCCTTCAAAGGATTAGAGTTCTCAGAGGTTGAGGGGACAAGAGAAGGAATACAAATCTGACAAAACAGTGGTTTGAAAATTTTTTTTCAAAAATCTCTCCTTCCATTTCTAGGATGTGTTCAGTTAAGCATTTTATTTTTCTCATCAATGAAGTTTCAAAGTGATTTGACCAAATGTTGAGTGAGCACTTGGTTTCAATCTTATTACACACACTCTGCAAACTTACTTAATGATCAGGCTAGGTATTTTGCTCAAAGATTTGGTATCTTTCTAAATGGGAATCAGGTCAGGGCATTTATTTAATCGTTACAGACTGAGCTCTGCCTTTTACGCAACCCCTTTTCTCTTCCGTCACCACCAAGTGATTCTGACATGCTCGAGTGCCCCATGCCCTTCGTCATGTGCCCCTCCCAAAGGAAAATCACATTCCTGTCTCTTTTCTCTGTCCTTGCACCTTAGCATCAAGAAGAGATCCCTGCAATTTACCTTGATTGTGCAAAATGAGAACAGCTATGGTCAAAGCGAGTTAGCAAAAACTCCCCATGTAAAACAGACAATTCGGTGATATACACAATCAAGCAGGCACATTACCAGGACACGAAGCGAGGTATTTACACGGGATTTATTGACAAGCAATACACTCCTTCCAATGGAAACCATGCAATAGCTTTGCAGCTTGCAGACTCAATGTTATATGCAAGTGGATTTCTTTACTAGCCTTAGCCTGTGACCCCCAGGAGAGAAGCAAGTTAGAGAGGAGAGTGCTGTGCACTTGCTCAGTCATGTGCTGATTGAGTACTGCCCTGTGCCAGCCAGATGCTGCTGGATTTTGTAGAAGAATAAAACCAAGTCATGGCTTCCATTCTATGAGGACAGGCTCTTGTGGGCAAGACAATGTTTATGTTCATTCTTCTTGACCACTAGGCAGTAAGGCACAAATTACTAAGCGTTGTATTGTTCAAATGACTACACCCAGGTTTAGAGGTAGGAATTCTTTTGTGGCCATTGACATGGGTGTGATCAGATATGATGTCTTTCTTTATAACACATTTCAGCTAATTGTTAGCATTAAATTACCCAATTCTCTGATACCCCATGAAAACATTTCTGACTGATTTCCTGCACATAGTCAAAGGAAATAGCTGAAAATTCAGCTAGAGATATGCAAACAAGAGTGACAGGGGGTATGTGGAATTTCAGAAATTAATATGGCAAGCTCTGAGGATTGGAATTCCAAAAACCTTTCACAACTCTTTTCCCTTTGCCTTCCACTACTATAGAGGCTGGAAAGATTACATGTTTTCTTTTTTAGGCTTGCTTGTGGCTAAAAGTGGTGCTATATAACACAGTTCTAGCCAATGAATAAAAGAAAAAGTTCCTGGACAGAGCTTTCAGGAAAGTTTTTTAAAAGGACAGACTCGGCTAGCAAGGCTCCTTAGCTTCTGTCTTTCGGTCCCTTTTCCTCCCTCCTTTTCTTTCCTGAAACAGGTTTAACAACGGCAGGGGTGGGGAGGCAGCAACCCTCTGGAGACTGTGAAAATGCAAGCCACTTGCTAAGGATACAGAGAAGGAAGACAAACAGAACTAGGTCCTTGATAGGATTTGGAATTGCTTTACTTGTCCAGGATTAGCTACCCCCAGACCTTTTGTGGCATGAGAAAAATGTGGTAAACAAACTCCTTACTTGTTTAAGTCCTGTCAGTTTAATGTTCTGTTACCTGCAGCTAAATGCAATCTTAAGCATTCAAGTTATGCTAGCTCAGCTCTGTCCTTTTGCCATTTATCCCAGTGACAGGTGTTTGCATCTGTCTTGGCTGACACCTCCTGGGTCTGCACTACTACTGTAGTATTAGAAAATCTGTGTTTTGCCAAATTTCTTGAAAATAGTGAATTGCAATGGTTATTTCAACTTCATTTGTTCTTTAAATTCTGACATCTTTGTTTTTGTCATTTCTTAACGTAGTGAGATTTTTGTGGGTTTATTCGAAACCTTCTTTTCTTCCTAATGCTCCACATCATTTTTGGAAACAAAGTTCTTACAATTTCCACCTGGAGACTGCTATGGGGCCAATTCCATCTACTCTTTCAATCACAAAGCTAAAATATCTTTAAAGACCCTCTTCTATACAGAACCTTTCCCAAAGGTGATTGTTTTCATTCAGAACTCTTATAATGGACTCCAGAGCAAGTTGAAAGACAGCAGCCCCTGCTACACGCCCATAAATATTTGATGGTCCAGTCTTAACTGTTCCTAAAGATGAAACCACTTTATACAGTATCAAATTGTCCCTAAAGACTCTTCTGTCTGAACAGTTGGCTCTAGCTGCTTTACTTGTCATTTGTGGTATCCCACTTTCCCCCGAGGAACCCAGCGTAAATCAATAGGAAGCAATTTGTCAAATGTGTACCATGCTGCTTATTCGTAATTATGTTAAAACCACAGTGTGTACGTGCTATGTATGTGGAAACGACTGAGAAGCACCACTGTCATCTCAGAGAGAAGGCAAATGTTGCCCTTGTGCCACCCCTACCTCTCTAGAAATGACATCAGCAAAGAGAAAGAGTAACGATAGCTAACAGTTACACGGCACTATTACAAGCCAGGCAGTTCTGAACACTTTAAATATAATCACTCATTTAATCCTCACAACAACTCTGTCAGGTAGGTACTCTTATTATCCCTGTTATTCAAGTGAGGAAACCGAGGCACAGCGAAGCACAGATACTAAATGGTGGAGCATTTAGTAATTAGAAATTTAGAAATTTGCAAGCAGACAGCTCCAAAGTCCATATCTTGACCACTCTATTTTACTGCCTGTGATGGACAGATTCTGAGATGGGCTCCCAGGACCCTTGCCATCTAGTATTCATGTCCTCACATAATCCCCTTCCCTTGAATGTCAACTGGACCTATGACTTGCTTTAACTAATACAATATGGCAAAGGTGTCAGGATGCTGCTTCCATGATTGCATCACACAAGGAACTGAGAATAGACTCTGGCCAATGACCAGCAAGAAACTGAGGCCCTCAGTCCAACAACCCTTCAGGAACTGAATCCTGCCAACAATAGATGAGCTTGGAAGAGGATTCTTCCCCAGTCAAGTTTTCAGATGAGACTGAAGTCCTAGCCCACACACTGAGTGAGAATTCCTGAAACAGAAGACCCAGCTAATCCAGGCCTGGACTCATGACCCACAGAAACTGTGAGATAATAGGTATGTGTTATTGTACGCTGCTAAGTTAGTGGTAATTTGTTACACAACAACAGATAACTTATATACAGCCTCTCATGATAGGTAACTCATATTTTGGAATATAAATCTGGCCCATTAGGAGTTGTCACTAAGTGAGAAATGATTGCTACTGTTTCTGGTTAAAACCCTGGGGGGAAATGCATCAAAGGGAGGGAGCCTGGGTGGAGACCTGGAACCAAATCAACACTGTGATGTTTGTGAGAAGAGTGTTGACTGGTCTTGACCACAGCACACCCTCTCTGACCTTGTTAATGCCTGACCTTGATTCTGTAGAGAAAACTACCGGAAGAGAGTAGACCAATAAAGAGATGCACCTTATATACTTTTGAAGCAATCTGAAACCTCTCAGTTTCTAAAGTCATTACTTTTAAGAATTACATGATTTTTGCTGTTATGTTGTATTATGTACAATAAGTGAGCATTTGGGACCTAAGAGCATTAAAAAAAGGCTGAAAACTAAGGATTAGGGAGAAGCACAGGAGTAAGTAACCCAGACCCAGGGAGGTGTCAGCTGGGCAGTGGTGAGCATCTGAAAGTGGGACATCAGGGCAGAAGTGTGGGATCTGGGCTGGTGGGCTCAGTGGGTCAGCAGGTATCAAAGGTTGAGTCAAGTCACTGATTCAGAATCCAGGGGAGTCATTGAGTGGGGGACAGGAAGACAAAGAAAGTGTGCAGTAAATGAATGAACAGATTGGAAACACTGAATAATAAGCTCAGAGCACCAGCAGAAGAAAAGATCTTGATCTTGGTGACTAAAAGCACTCCTTGGCCTCAGCCCAATCAAGGGTATCCACTTCAGGCCATATGTGGAAATAGTCTTCTAGGAAGGCTGGCTGAGGGACTTCCCTGGTGGTCTAGTGGTTAGGAGTCTGCGTTTCCAATTCAGGGGGCACGGGTTCCATCTCTGGTCGGGGAACTAAGATCCTGCAAGCTGCATGGCCAAAAACAAAAACAAAAAAAGGCTGGCTGAGAGTCTAATGCCAAAGAGGAATGAGAGATTCGAATTGGAGAAGAGGGAAGAAGACAGTGGTATTTTGCCCACTGGCTCTGCCCTATCATTGATTCACATGGTGATCTTTCTGGACAGTTCTTCTCCAGGTTACGGAAGAAAGGCATGGAAATACCAGTCATAATTCATGGTGCTGGAGTGGATTTTAGGGATCACCTCACCCTATCACCTCATTTGACAAACTAAGAGAAAACTGAAGCCCGGAGAGGTTAGTAACGTGTCCAGGCTCACAAAGCCAGTTAGCGGTAGCCAGAACAGGGCCTGGGCCAGGCACTCTTTCTCCCATGCCACCCTTGCCCATTCAGCAGTGGGGATCTGGGTGCCTGAGTGCTCAGCATTTTGCAGACTGCAACACCGTGCAGTTAAGGGCTAAGTTGCATGGACAGGCTGTAAGTGCTAGAGGAGTTCAGAAGAGAAATGAAAGGGTACTGGGATGATTAGAGAAGATTCATGGGGAACATTCATCCAATCCAGGCCATGAAGAATGGGGAGGGAGCTGTGCACTTTTCTAAGCCAGTCTAAATTCAGTCAGAATCCTTAACCTCCTCCTCCTTGAGACAAGGACCTTCAGCACTTGAACATCTCCCCAAACTTTCCCCACTACCCATCTTCCAAATGTTCATCTAATGTACCGTGTACAAAAAAAAATTAGCTTACTATTATTTTTGACAATCAATCCAACATATATTAACCATTTGTTCGTCATCATCTCTCCATCCCATACCTGCCGATTTCATTTCCTTCTTTCTTCTCTCAGTGATCCTTTCAGCAAGGGTCTCTGAGAGACAGCACACTCAGCCCTTGTATGGCTGCCGGTGTCTATTTTACCCTCACTCCTGGACGGTACTTTACCTGGGGAAAGACCCCTTCTAGCATTTACTCTCAGTGCTTAAAAGGCTGCTGTTGACCTAGTGGCCACTTTGTTGTGGGTAGTGGCACTCTTCTCGCTGCTTGCTGGTAAGGGTGTTCTCCACATTTGACAGTTTCATTATATCTCCACTTGGCATGTTTCTCACTTCATTCAGGTCTCCACTTAAATGCCACCTCTTCAGAAAGACCTTCCTCAACCCTTACCTAGAATAGATCCTCTGAAAGTCCTTGGGTCTGACTTATTTCTCCTTCATAGCACGTATCTACACATGAATTTATATTGTATATATATATATATATAACCTGTATGTATTGTACTGTACATGTACGTTATATATGTGTTCCTCCACTGAGTCCCCTAGAACAGTGCCTGGCAATAAATGGCTCAATAAATAGCTGCTGATGAATGAATGGTTATACCTACATGGGGGGCTTGTGGTGATTGTGAATTTATCCTGCTCAGCTCTTTCAACATTAACCTTCTCGACCTGGAAACATTGACTATTTCCTGCATTAAGTGGTGTAGTCAGGGTTCTCCTGAGAAACCAAACCAAGAGGTATAGATATGGATATAGATATAGATACAGATCATGCAAATAGATAGAGTTTGTATATATGTATGTGATCGATAGATTGAAAGATGGTTAGATAGATCGATTGATTAGTAGATAGGGATTGATTGTAAGGAATTGGCTCATGCAATTGTGGAGGCATGGTAAGTCCAAAATCTGTGGGATAGGCTGGCAGGCTGGAGAACCAGGAAAGAGCTGCCATTCGAGTGCAAAGACAGACCTCAGGCAGAATTCCTTCCTCTTCTAGGGACCTCAGTCTTTTTCTAACAAGGCCTTCAACTGATTGGATGAGGTCCACCCACATTATGGAGGGTAATTTGCTTTATTCAAAGTCTGTTGATTTAAATGTTAATCTCATCTAAAATATATCTTCCCAGAAACATATAGAATAATGTTTAACCAATATCTGGATACCAGGGTGCAGCCAGGTTGACACACAACATTAAGCATCACAGACTCCCACCTAAGCAGGAAGTGTCCTGTGTGTGCCAGCCAGCCTTGCTCCCATTTTTCATGGCTGCCTCCATTTGCTCTTGGGTTTGCTCACTTCCAGCTGGCTCTTGCCTCTTGGCTCTCCAGTGGAATTATTTCATGCCCAATTCTCTGGCTTCATGCAAGAATGCCAGTTGCCCACCAGGAGTAGGACAGGCCCTACAGACTTTCTCAAGCAGCCCCTGAAGTCCTGTGCCTACCACCCTTATCTGGTCATAGTCCTGTAGGCCCTATGACTTCATTGCCCCCCTCTCACCACTGTGACTTCCCTGTCCGTTCAGGTTCATAGAGGATTTCCTTTTGTTTTTGGGGAGGGGGGCTTGTAAATTTTTAAAATTTTAAAGCAATGTTTCATCTTAAGCAGTTGGAGGGAAAGGTGGAAGAGTGTGTACACTCACTCTGTCATCCGATTGGAAGTTGGTGGGCGTCAAATAGGTCTAAGAGAGATCGAAAGGTGTTCTGGGCAAGCAAAGCTGGAACACTGATGGTAGTGAGCGTATTAGCTGCAGAGGAAAGCTAAGAGTCCTTCTTGAATATTCTAACATTCGAGCGCCTGCTGTGTGCTGTGGGCTGTGCAGGATGCTTGAGGCGGTGATGTACAATACATATGCACTCCTGTTCTCACAGGCCTTGCAGCCAGAAGGGGCAGGCAGAGTGAGAAGTGGGATTTGATAACTCAGGGTCAGATTTAAAAGCACCTTAGAGATGACCCAGAGGGGTAGGATAGGGAGTGTGGGAGGGAGACTCAAGAGGCAGGGGATATGGGGACAAGTGTATAAATAAGCTGATTCACTTTGTTGTACAGCAGAAACTGGCACAACACTGTGAAGCAATAATACTCCAATTTTTAGAATCAGACTGCTACTTTAGAAGTCTGATAAGATGTTTGACTTGACTTTCAAAAAAAACAAACAAAAACAAAAAAATCCCCCAAAACAGAGCTACAGGATTGGAGTGCATGGGGATTACATTCTGGAAGCTATGTTTAAGAAAGTGAATTTGATAGTGGAAACCTAGAGTCAGGACATCAGCTAGGAGTCAATGACATAATTCTTGGTTTGCCTTGGGTGGTACAGATTTATGTCTCTTGTCCCAGTATAATTATTTTTAGTACCCCTTTTTCACTTCCAAAGTGTCCTATTTGGATGACCAATTGCCACATTACCTAGCTAGAAGCCTGAGAACGTGAGCTTCTTGCGGGTAGGGCCTGTGGTCTCTTTGTCTTTGTGCTTCAAACACGCAGTGCCTGACACATAACAAACATTGCAACGTCTGTCGAAAAAATGAATGACTCCAACACAGGACTAGAAAGAGCAGTTAGGAAGGTAGCACGAGGTTGAAGCTCATGCAATATTTATGAAACCAGAGCTTCATGGAGGAGGCTGTGGCAAACAGAATCTAGAGTTCTGGGGAAAGCTAGGAGACCACAAGAAATAAAATGAACATGGGCTTCTTGGAGACATGACTAATCCCAGGTCTCGGAAAGTACAAGACCAGCATGAAATATCTTGGACCAGAAAGCAAGAAAGTGCTGAGAGACTAAGTGGGCCTATGTCAAAGGACACACACGGGCACTGGCTTAAAAGGGCTCCCACTGGCCACATTTGTGTTGATTTCAGCATCAAAAAGAATAATGACAGCTATGGGTTATAAAACAGAAGAAAAGAAAAGAAATCTTGAGTCTGTGTTGGTACTGAACAAGAAAGGAGCAGGGCAGGCTGTTTTTAACCTAAGAACGCCAGCCAATAAGGAACTAGAAAGCTGCCATTTTGCAGCCATCAGTGCAATAATTGGTTGAGGCAAGCATAATCCACGAATGCTAAAACTGCTGAGTGAAAAGCTGTTGGAAACAGGATATTCACATGGTCTCAAAACAATACTTGTTAATTACAGATGGGAAAAAGATACTTCTACAGTGGAGAAATTTGGCACAGCAAAAATAGTCACCAAAGGAGTAATGGGACAACACTAACATATACCTCCTGATGTGATGCAACTGAAAGTACACAACATCATCTAGGTGGTATTCTTGCCAAAGCATAAAACAAAACAATGTTTGATCTGGATCTAAACATGAGGAAACAATCAGATAAGCCCAGAACGAGGGACATTCTGCAAGACGACTGGCCTGAGCTCTTCAAAAATGTCAGCTGTTATCAAATTTCATAAAAGAGGATGGAACATTCTAGAATCTAGAACTCTGAATTCTAGATTAAGGGAGCTTGTAGAAACAAAGCAAAGACAATATATAAAATTCATTTGGGTCCTGGATTTAAAAACAACAACAACAAAACGTTGAAAGAGATTTTGGGGGACAATTTAGGGTTTTGACTATGGACTGATTATTAAATGATCTTATTGAAACAAAGTTAGATTCCTTGCAAATAATAGTGTATTGTAGTGAACGCCTTTATAAAAATTTTTAGGCAATATTTGCCTAAGTATTCAGGCTGAAATATTCAGGTGAAATGTCACCTTCTCTCAATTACTCTGCCAAAGCACACACACACATACACACACACACACACACACACACACAACAGAAGAGCAAATGTGCAAAACATTACCAATTTGGTGAAGTGAGGTGAAGGATACATGGGTGTTCGTTGTATTATTCTTTCAACTTCTATGTGGGTTGTTTTTTTAAATATTTATTTCTTTACTTATTTACTTTTATTTGGTTGTGTCAGGTCTTAGTTGTGTCAAGCGGGCTCCTTAGTTGTGGCATACTTGCAGGATCTAGTTCCCTAACCAGGGATCAAACCCAGGCTCCCTGCATTGGGAGTGCGGGGTCTTAACCACTGTGCCACCAGGGAAGTCCCGGAAATTTCAAAATAAAAAAGGAAAGGGGAAAGTTTAAAAGAAAAAAAAAAAAGAAGGAAAAAAGAAAGCTTGGAGGAAAAGCCCTGTGGAGGCTTTTCAATGAATAGGCATCTACCAAGCTTCAAGGGGGGCGGTGATTTGGAGTGGGAGAGAGAAATCGATTGCCACAGGTCAAGGAGGCAACAAAGAGAAAAGATGTAAAAGTGAAGACTGTCAATAAGAATGAGGTTGGAGAAATAAGACAGCAGCAAAAGGAGAAAACAGGATCAAAGGAATTTGTTTTGTGGGGTTTTTTTGTCTTTTGTTTTGTTTTGTTGTTTGCTATTTTGTTTTTAAATGGAGAGTTGTGTAATGGTTTGGAGGTAGGGGTACCGAGTGAAAATAAAGTGGCTGATGGCAGTGACAGGGCGGAGGAGCCAGGCTGCGGAAATATTGTCTCGGGGGTGTGTGGAGACGTCACTCAGGGCACCCGAGACACGCTTCCACCGGGACTGGTGGTTAGAAACTGTTCCCTCTCTCCAGCTCCCTACCCTTAAAAATCCACACTGGTGTTTCCTCCACAGATTTGGAGAGGTCATTTCTCACTCCTCTGCAGTCACCCCAATCCTCCATCTTCTGAAGACTTCTGCAGGAATGGATTAGAGAGACTTCTACAGGGTTTCACCTAATATTCATTTATTAATAATTCCCTGAAGAGGTCACTTACACCGGAGGTTCACAGAGGGGTCCCTGACACTGTTTCCCTGGACACCATTTCAGCTCAGTTGTTCTTCACCTTCCCAAGGCAGGCATCACTCCCAGCAGAGCCTCCCCAGGACCAAATTCTTAAAGCCATCCTTTTTGTTCTACAACCGAGAGGCATGATGGAAAGTTGGAAGCATAGGGCAGGAAGGCAGGTTGGAACTGGAGGCAACATATCTCTGAAAAGTAAAGATCCATTGTCATCTCCAGGATGTGTTGCAGAGGCTTCTGATGCCATGATTGGTCATATGAGAAGCTTTATCTTGAGTAAAGAGTTAAGGTAGGAGCAGGATATTTTTAAATTAAATGTTTAATACTTACCCAAAGCAATATCTGTAATGATACATGTGCATAGTTTAAAAAGCCAAGTAGTGCTAATAAGTTTGTGATTAAAAAACCAACAATTCCCTTTGCCTTTCCTTTTCACGCCTGATTTCCATCAGTTACCAGCTGTTTCTGATATTTACAACCATATTTCAAAATGATATGCTTATACTAATAATTCTTGCATAATATTGCTTATTATCTGCTCATTTTCTTCAACTGAAGATAAGCATTTAATGATCTTCTTATCACCACCACCACTTCACCCGCAAAAACACACCAAAGCCACTCTCCCTCTTCTCATCGTCCTAACAGAGTTATATTACAGTTTCTGGTTAAATCAATAGTCACTGTTTGCGTTCTTATTTATTGCACTACTTTGATGTTTCCTGGATTCTCCGAGTGTGAGGCCAGCCTTCTTGGGGAGCATCTCTGGCCTGTGGGAACTTGACCTGAGGCAGCAGAACCTCCTTAGGTTGGATCACTGGCCTTTCACAACCGTCTTGGTCCGGTAGCCACAGTGGGAGCTCCAAGTTACTGAATGGGCAAAATTCCTTGGAAAACCAAGTAAATGTGATTTCTTGCCCCTTTCTAAACCAAGGGTCAAGCTTGTATATGACTTCATAAGCTCCAGGTAAATGATAGGAGAAAGACAGTAGCAAATTGACAAACTGAGCAGATCTGCTCAAGAACATGCAGTGAAGGTCACACGATCACTCATCACTGGTCAACACACCTTGAAGGTCACCAGAAACATGGGTAAATTGCAGTTTTAGGCAGTGAGCATCAACAATATGGAATTATTGGCCAGATTCTTGGCAACAATTGACTTTTTTTTTTTTTTTGGTGGCTGCACAAGGAGGCATGAGAGATCTCAGTTCCCCAACCAGGGATGGAAGCTGTGCCCCCTGCAGTGGAAGTGGGGAGTCCTAACCACTGGACCGCCAGGGAAGTCCACAATTGACAATTTTAAATGTTTCCAACTGCTATGGAAACAGAACCAGAATACCAGTGATTATCCATAATTTCTCACCCTGAAACTGAAACCCTGCTGTGATTTCCATAATAACCTAGAAATGTTTCCCCCAAATGCTCAACATCCAAGGATTTTGTTACACCACAGGCAAAGTCAAATTTAAGTAATCCCTCTTGGTCCCTGCTTGCCTGTGGTGCCTCAGCTTGTTCTCAGGACTCCCATCCAGGAGAGGAAAAAGCGCTCATTGTCCTGCAGGTGATGTTGGGAACAGAGGAAGGATCACATCATGTGTCAGTGCCAGCGGGCCCTTACACTCCCAGACAAACCTTGCATTGAGCAAGAGCTGGTGCTTAAATGGTGTGAGTGAAAAGGTGCCTTTCAGCATAAGGGTCCTATATCGCTGAGCCCTGTGCTCCATCACTTAACACTGGCCTGAAAGACAGAAGGAAAACATGCCCCCAAGACCCTCCTTTCCTCCAGATCCATCAGCTTTGCCTCCAGAGTTCACCATCTCCCTTGATTCCTGCAAGAAGGAGAATTCTATATTGTTCTTTGTCAGACATGACGTGCACGTCCAGGCTTGAAACGTTGCCTTGGTCAGAGCATTCATTGTTTGCCCTCACCTATCTATTAAGGCTCTGGGTATGGCTCTTTTGCCTCTACTGTCGTACATCCTCTGAGCTTAGCCCCTAATAGTAACAACAAACCTCCTTCGACCCCCATGTCCTCTTTTAGTTTTTATCCACTTGCTTTCTTGCCTTCACGATCAAGCACCTAGATGTGGTGGTCAGTGCTTCCTATCCACCTCCTCATCCCCACTTCACTCCTAGACCACAGGATCATCATTCCTCATCACTGCACTTAAACTACCTGTGACTACATGACTGCAACTTAGTCATCAAAAAAAAGGACAATGGATTCTTCCCAAGCCTTACTGTTTTTTTCACCTTTGTGTAATAATTTAGATTACTAATGACACCTTGCTTTGACTATATCTTCCCAGTAGTTTTCCCACTACTATTTCTCCTATTTCTGGCCATGCATTCTGTTTCTTTTGCTGATTCTTTTCTTCCATTTTTCTCCCACAGTTTAGTGTTCCCTGGGGTTCTATCCTGGGCCTTCCTCTCCGTGTCTGCCATGTATCTCCTAGGTAATATCATTCATACTCAGTGTTTTCTCTACCACAAAGAGCTTTGCCAACGACAGACAAATCTCTATAATCTTCTCCAGTCTCTATACTCATCTAGTCATCTGCCAACTGGAGCTTTCCACTTAGATATTGCACATAATCAACAAAAGCAACGTGTTCAAGGCTGAATGTTTTCTCTCCCCCAGTACTCTCCTTCTAATATGTCCTGTCATTCTTGTTGCTAATAGTAGCCAAACCATAATCCTGGATGTCCTTTTTGACTTCTCCACCAATTTTATCTTCCTCTCACCACCCCCAAATACATCACCAGACTCTACTTCTTAAAGTGGTAAATTCGTCCCTCCATAATTGCTTCAGTTCCAGCCTTCCTAATTTCTCACAAATGACTGCAGTTTCCTCCTACTGGCTTTCTCTACATACAATCTTGCCTCTTCTAGCCTACATTGCCACTAGAATTTCATTTGCAAAAAAATACATGTTGGTTTATATCACTACAGGTTTTCAATCACTCAGGGACTCATCTCTATATTCATCACACAGTTCAAAGACTATCAAGACCTTTGTGATTTGACCCTTTCTACATCTCTGACCTCATATCTCAACATGCCCCAGTGCACACCTGCATTCTAACCAAAGATCTGCTGTCCATATCTTTGTATTTTTCAGCATATCCTCTGCCTGGAAAACCCATGACCCGTTCATCCTGGCCAATGACTACCATCTTTCAAGACAGCTTACCCGTCACCTCCTCCAAGAAGACTTTCCTTTGACCTACTCCCCAGGATAAGGTAGCAGCCTTTTTTTTTTTTTCTTTTTCTCTTCCAGCTTTATTGAGATACAATTGACGTATAACATTGTGTACTTTTAAGGTTTACAACATGTTGATTCAATACACTTATCCAATGCAAAATGATTACCACCATAGAGTTAGCTAAAACCTCAGTCACATCACCTAATTACCATTTCTTTTTTGTGGTGAGAACATTTAAGATCTACTCTCTTAGCAATTTTCAAGTATATAATATAATATTATTACCTATAATCACCACTCTGTACACTAGATCCCCAGAACCTATTCATCTTAGAACCTATTCATATAACACCTCCCCATTTTCCTCCACCTCCCAGAGCCTGGTAACCACCACTCTAGTCTCTGTTTCTGTGAACTTGGCTTTTTTAGATCTCACATATAAGTAAGATCATACAGTGGTTGTCTTTCTGTGTCTGACCCATGTTGTCAGTAGCAGCCTCTCTTGTGAGCTACCAGGCACCGTGTTCTCACCCGTATTATAGAATATTTGCCCTACGCTGTAATCACTGTTTGTCCTGACTTTCTTCTCCCACTAGATTATAAGCAACTTGAGCGCAGGAATCATATTTTGTTTATCTGTCCACTTCTGCCTAGCCCAGTGCTTGACACAGAGGGGTGCTGAATAGATCTTTATTGAAAACAGGAGCAAAATAAATGAAGTAAATCTGGAGAAGTGTCCAAAGACCACGGTTCTAAAGACTTTGAGAAAAACAAAGAGATGTTTCTACACGAGGCCGTGTTTAGACAGGAGTTTAAAGTTCATGCTACTAGACCTGGTGATTATGTAAAGTTCATTATGTAAATAGGCTGTGTAAGATGGCGATAATAACTACATTCATTGGCTTTCATTCTACACATATTTAAACTACAATACACAGAAAAATCAGTCAGGCGCTGTGGTAGCAGAGTGAACAAAACCGAGAATTCTGCCCCTCCCCGCCACCTTCTCACCTTGTGTATGCAACTTACAGTTGATAATTTCAATACCTCCTCCCTATATTCCAGGTACTGTCCTTAGTGCTTTATAGGCATTTGCATTTAATACCCATAAAAACCTTGTAAAGTTGATGTTATTCCCATTGTACAGAGAAAACCAAATCTCATGAAGGCTAGGTAATTTGCTAAAGGTCACACAGTAAATGGTAGAGCAAGTATATCTGATTACTTTTCCTGCTCTTGATCACTCTAAGAACAATACAAATTTAACTTGAAAATCATTCATTTTCTATTCAGATATTTGGTTATTGGGATTTCCATAGAATTCTTAAAGTTATGTAGGAAGTTTATTTCAACTCTTTTTGTATAGATAGTACTATTAGTGTGGGGAGAAGAATTTGTTATAAAAACTGATCCAAGAAAATATAGAAGCTTTGTGGTGAGCATTTATGTGCCAAAGCCATGAAACTATATCTATTAGTGTGATTGATCACCCTCTTTGCATTTTTGGAGCCTGGAGAATGGGGGGAACAGAATGGTTTTGAGAGGTAAGAACCTTACCTTGAGCACGTACTGTGCTTTGGGTGAGCTCTGCCTCTTCTTTCTCAGAAAGGTGATGCCATGCGGAGTGAACGTGATTATATGATTGGTGTACAAGAGCCCACCTGCTACTGGGGGTAGCAAAGTTATTCAGGGTGTTCAGAAAAAAAATCTGTATCCCACTGGAGTGTCCTTTAACAGATGAGTTCTGCAGGGGAAAAGGAGTCTGACTGCAATAGAGACAGAGACTGAGAGAGGTAGAAAGGCAGCAGCAAAATCTACAACCCAAGGGCAACTACCCAGAAAGAGAAAAACAAATACTGTATGCAAACTCATATATATGGAATCTAAAAAGATGGTACTGATGAACTCAGTGACAAGGCAAGAATGAAGATGTATATGTAGAGAATGGACTGGAGGACACGGGGTTGGGGGGGTGGGGGACAAAGGGGAAGCTGGGATGAAGTGAGAGAGTAGCATTGACATATATACACTACCAACTGTAAAATAGATAGCTAGTGGGAAGCTGTTACATAACACAGGGAGATGAATTTGGTGATGGGTGATGCCTTAGAGGGCCAGGATAGGGAGGGTGGGAGGGAGTCACGGGAGGGAGGGGATATGAGGATATATGTATAAATACAGCTGATTCACTTTGGTGTACCTCAAAAACTGGCACAAGAGTGTAAAGCAATTATCAATAAAGAGCTTAAAAAAAAAATAGGCAACTACCTTTCTGTGTGGTTCCAGGAAGCCTCTCTAGAATCCCTGGGAGAGAAAAATTTGTATTTCAATAGAAAACTAGACATTGTCTATAGTATACCCTTCCCCCATGATCTGAAGCTGAGTCTATGGGAACTATTTTGCAACTGTGAAACATGTAGGTAACTGACAGCAACACAAGATAATTCTTGTCTATACACACACAAATGAATTCTGTCTGGTGGGAGGATGACCCTCCCCCTTGCTGAAAAACCAATTTTGCCTCTCTTGGCGCATTCGTTTCAACATTCCTCTATTTTGAAAAGTTTTACTCTTTATCTTATCCCTTACTGCTTATAGCCAGTGATCTGCCTGGTTTTCCCATCACGAGTAGAAGAAAATCTTTCAAATGAGTTCATGTTTATATCCTTTTGAGGATATATCCTTTTTATATCCTTTATCTTTATGACTGAGAATTCACCAGGGAGGCCCTGCCTCCGGTTCTGCCCCTTCCTCCTTGACCCAGCTCGATGCTTATTTCCAAGGTGTGGAAGTGCCCGAGTACCAGGCCTCAGGTTACGACTCTTGCGCTTGGGAGCAGATAATGTCCACCTGCTGCCAGCCTGAGGGTCCCCACAGGTTGACAAATGGCTCCCCTTTGATGTCCTATCCAGAAGCAGTCAAACAGTGCTCAGAAAGGTATACCATCTTAATCAACTTTATTAAGCTATAGCTTATACACAATAAAATTCATCATTTAAGTGTGCTCTTTGATGTTTCAACAGCTGTGCAGAGTTGCCTACCATCACCACCATCAAGATATAGAACATTTCCATCCCCCTAAGTCCCCTTGTGCCCCTTTACAGTCCATCCCCCCTCCCACCTGCAGCCCTTGGCAGCCACTGACACGCTCTCTCACCACTGGGTTTGTCTTTTGTATAATTTCATATAAATAGGATCATACAACATTTAGTCATTTTTTTCAAATTGAAGTATAGTTGATTTACAGTGTAGTGTTAATTACTGCTGTACAGCAAAGTGATTCAGTTATATATATAATATGTATATATACATTCCTTTTTTAAAAATATTCTTTTCCATTATGGTTTATTGTAGGATATTGAATATAGTTCTCTGTACTATAGAGTAGGACCTTGTTGTTTATCCATTCTATACATAAAAGCTTACATCTGCTAACCCCAACCTCCCAATCCATCCTTCCCCCAACTCCCTCTCCCTTGGTAACCACCAGTCTGTTCTCTATCTCTGTGATTCTGTTTCTATATCATAGTTTATTTGTGTCATATTTCAGATTCCACATGTAAGTGATATCATACGGTATTTGTCTTTCTCTTTCTGACTTACTTCACTTAGTATGATGATCTCTAGTTGCACCCAAGCAACATTTTGTCTTTTATGTCTGGCTTCTTTCACTTAGCATAATACTTGTGAGGTTTATCCATATTGTTTTGTGTATGAATAGTTCATGCCTTGTTATTGCTGAATGATATTCTATTGTATGGATTTACCACAATGCATTTATCCATTCACCAGTTGATGGACATTTGGATTGTTTCCAGTTTGGGGTTGTTACAAATAGTAATAAGTGGGGTTACTGACTCATGTAGTAAGTATATGTTTAAAAGAAACTTTTGAACTTTTCCAAAATGGCTGCCATTTTCATTCCCACCAACAGTACATGAGAGTTCCAGTAGCTCCACACCCTCACCAACACCTGGCATTGTCAGTCTTTCTAATTTTAGCTTTTCTAGTGGGTGTGTAGTGTTAGCTCAGTGCAGTTTTAATTTGCATTTTCTTAATAATTAATGGCACTGAGCATCTTTTCATGTATTTGTTTGCCATCTGTACATCTTCCAGGGTAAAATTTCTATTTAGATGTCTGCCCATTTTTTAAATCAAGTTGTTTATCTTCTTATAACAGAGTTTTAAAAGTGCCTTATATATTCTGAATACAACTCCTTTGTGAGACATGTGCTTTGCAATGATTTTCTCTCAGTCCGTGGTATGAGAAAGCCATTACATTTTGACAAATAAGAATTTTCTCATTCAGAATCCCTGGAAATGCAAATCAGTACAATGTGTCTATTGATGTCTGCAGAGCAGTGGCCAGCCTGCAGGGGAGGGAAAAAACCAACATGCAGCTCCAGAATTTGACCTCAAAAGACGCTACTCTCTGTTTTCAGCCCCATCTCTTGATTTTCTTGCATTTTATTGATTCCAATTATTTTCTTTCCTGTTACTTGCTTTCTGTAGCTACTGCAATTTTAGGCAGAAACATGTATTTGGAACATCCGTTTCTTTCCTGCCGCAAATGAGCATCTCAGCTTCTGTATTTCAAGGTGAGCCCCAAATAGCAAAAACGCAACAAAGCTGCTCACATGGAAATTGTTCCTGATTGCTCCCAATTCAACCTCTTAATGTTATACCACTCTCTCTAACTTTTAGGGGCCCGCTTCTCTGATGTCATCAGTCTATGGGGGGAGAGAAGAAGAAGAA
Organism: Hippopotamus amphibius kiboko; assembly: GCF_030028045.1. Lineage (NCBI taxonomy): Eukaryota > Metazoa > Chordata > Mammalia > Artiodactyla > Hippopotamidae > Hippopotamus > Hippopotamus amphibius. The sequence continues at coordinate 101,137,049 of NC_080196.1, forward strand.
AGTTCCCACGGAAAGGAAACCTTGTGGTATCCATTGTTTTATTAAAACGCTGACCCCATAGAAAAGAATTTCTGCTGGATGCATAAGGCAGGGTCCCATGTTTAGCAGTGCAAGAAGAACTCTCTGACCTCCCCTGTCTCCCTTGAAGAAGCTCATAAGACCCTCATGTGAGAGGTGCCCTCCTCATACCCAGAGGAAAGGAGCATCCTCATCTCTGAAGACTGAGGAACTGGGAAGAACAGACCTTGCTAACCACCTCCACTCCATCCCTGTTTACTACCCTTAGCTCCTACCCTCCCTGTTTCCTCCCAACTTTCCACTCTTGCTCGTTTCTCGTGGCCTCACCCCACGCTCCAGTCATTACTAAGGGTGCCAGGTCTACTCAGCTTTGCCCAGCTTCTCATAGACACAGCTCAAGAGTGCCTCATCCCAAGGCTTCTCCCCTCAGCTTCTGCTTCCAGCCCTGGAGCTTCCCTGATGGGGGGCCTGCGCTGTACTCACACAAGCCACCTAGAGTGGACTGGGAAGGAGAGGGGTCCCTATGCCCAATGGCAGCAGGACTTGGAGAAGGATGTCCCCCTTTGGCCCCTTGAGCAGCCAGTTCTGAGAGTGTCACAGGAGGCTTCTCGGAAGGTTCCAGCAGGACGGAGCACCAGATGCTTGTAGCATGACTGGCTGGATAACGCATCTTTGTTTTGGCTTTCCCAGCTCTGTTCCCTTGCTCTGTCTCTCACGCCTGCTCCCTGGGATGGGGTACACTCCCAAGTAAATGACTGGCAGCCAAGCCCTTTTTAAGCTCCTCTTTCAGGAAATTCAAGCCAAGACAGAGGATGTTAAATAACTAAACAAGCAACCAAACAAACAAACACATGTGTGTGCATGTGTTTATAGGTATATGGGATTTTTTTTCTACCAATTTTGGGCTTGGTCACTGATACACTGATGCATTCCATCCCAGCCAACCACCTGGTAATTGAACACTATAACATCCCAGCTTATGCAATTGCCCCCGTCCGGACAGGTCTGCACAGCTCAGATTTTGCAAAAGTCAAAATGACTGCTAAATTAGCATCCTGCATTTTAAAGGTACAGAACCTGTAACACAAACACGTATGTGTATAATATACTTCCCAATCGTTTTTACTGTTGAAGTCACCAAAATATTTTCACATGCGATGGAAGAAGGATGCTGGCCCCTTCCTAAAGATTTAGCATTTTATTACTTACTCTAAATCAGGTGTCTTAGGTTTACAAATGGCCCTCCACTCTTGTTCTCTCCTTGTGGCTTTTGGAACAAGATTGGAAGCAGAAGAGGGTAAAGACACAGACACCCCAGAAATACCATGAGTTGGTACCATGAGAACCCCTACAGGAGCTCCATGACCCTGAAAACGAAAAGGCTTTCTCCTGGGAGCTGCCACCTCCCCTGAGCCCTTGCTCCACGGCATTAGCTTGGCGTGTGTTTTCATGCATAATGCAACCTCTCCCACATCTCTAACATGCTATCAGCACTTTCTGGAACAATTTGTATGGGTCAGATCTGCGTTAGTCACGGCTTGTGGGACCTGGGGAGCAGCTGTACCTGAGCAGAAAGGGAGACCAGAAGCCTTGTTTTGAGTTTCTGCTTAGCCTTTCTCTGTGATACCAGAAAGGACTGGAATTTTTTGTTCCTAAGAGGTTTCCAATACTTATGAGCAGCCTTATGAAAAAGTATCCATTCGCCTGTTTATTTTTAACCATAATATTAAACATTCCAGTAGAAAAATACAAGATCAAAACCCCCAAAGGTCGAGTGCCTGTTTCCTAGCTGGAGTTTCAGAACCTCTTAGCAGCTGCAAGCCGCCAAATCCCACGGCATTAATATCCTGGGAAAGCGCAGAGGGCGCCCGTCCCTGGGGGGGCCTCTCCTGGGTCTGGAGGCGCTGTGCATTCTATCAGGCGAAAGGAAACACACATTAGCCAAATCCAGGCAGACTGCTCAGATGCTGTAAAAAGATTCCCAGTAGAGCTCCTTAAAGCTTTTCTGACTGGTCTTCAACTTCAAGGTTATGCCCAAGCAAACCGCACTGGAAGCTGATGTGTTTCAATGAGGCTGGCGACTCACCAGAATCAAACCAGTCCAGACCTTTGACAGATCTTTCCCCTTGGCTGAGAGACAAAGCCTCAGGCTGGGGCTCAAAGTGTCTAAACCCAGGCCATGGATTCCTGATACTCCCAGCTGGGTCAGAGGCTGGGGATGGGAGGTGAGAAGTACAGGGGACTCATTTCCCCTCTGCTGACTGTCATACTGCCATTCCTGATATTCTCTAAGCCGCACTTTAAGTTAAAATCAGCATTAAATGAAAAGGGTGAGGTTTTGTTTACATGCCTAGAAAGGTCATTATCAAAGGAGATGCAGTAGCCTGACACTTTGGTTCATCTCTTTGTCAGTAGGCTCCTGATACCTTATACATATTCTCGCCTGTTAAATCCCTTAAAATTCAATGGGATCTGGGCTTACAGATTTGCTGGATCTACTGAGAAAGAGGACTTGGGCACAGGCCCTCAGATGCCCTGTGGAAAGAAGCCCCCATGTCCCTTCTATGGCAGGTTAAGATGGAGAGGTGTCAGCAATTCTTGAAACCTCTGCCCTCAGGGACTTCAGACGGGAAGAGAAAAATTAAGGGGACTTTGGACATTTGCTACCAGCAGAAGTCTGGGAAATGACCAGGTCAGGTATTTGCTGAGCTATTTAATGAGGCTGCATAAGCAATAAGAAGACGTTGATAGGGTTTTAGTGTCACCAAGGTTTCCAGGGCGAATTAAAGAAAGCAGTGAAGTAAGAGAAGAGTGGATTTAAAAATTAACCTGTGTGTGAATGTACTATGTTCAGAGCAGGAATTAGAAAGCAAACAAGGATTAATTGACCCCCTCCTTCCCCAGAAGCAGGGTACTGGCATTTCAGGAGCAAAATTGATTGGTTGAGAATTTGCTTGGCTGGGTAATTAAACCAAGGATCTGATCAATACTCAGTACCTGGGAGTTAGATACCCATTGACAAGCTACAGAGGCATCCAGAAGGGAAGCTGAGAATGGCTGTTAGGTGCAGACACGATTGGATCTTAAAGGAGTTTAAAAAAAAGATAGTGCTTCAATCTCCTCCTCTCTTGCTTGAAAAACACCTTTGATTCAGTATTAACCCCAAATAAGGCTCTCCGCTCAGAGCAGTGCTCTCTGTGGTAGGTGACAGATGGAAAGGGCCCAATTTGTGATTACGTGGTCCACTTATGCAACCGCAATTAAGCTGCCTGTGAGGTTCACGTAGCTAAATAAAAATCACAACCAAGTTACTTATTAGCTACCTTGAACCTGGCTCCCTGAGCGCTGGAGAGTTGGTGAGGAAGCCAATTTCCAAGCGAGCTGGAGGGCTCCACCTTGCTATCTGCTGTGGTTTTTAAATCAGGTGGGTCCTCAGCATCCTGTGAAGGACTAAACAGCCAGACCTGCCCAGAGAGGTCTCAAGACTGATCAGATCAGTAGACCCACCAGCCACCTGCCAAAATGCTCAGGTCCTAATTGGAGGAACCTGATCTAAGTCTCCTACAGACAGCCGATGGGCGCCACGCCCTTCTCTTCTGCGCCCAACAGGTGAAGATGGGAAATGTCAAGCAAAGGACAAAGGCAGGAGCCAAAAGGGTTTTCTTCAAAGCACAGGGAGGGGGGAAGCCCTATTATGGGGAGAGGTTTGCGGCATAGATATTGTCAAGGCTGTTTCATCTGTTACTGATGTTAGTTGGTCTTGAGATTCTCTGAGGAAGAAGCGGAGAAGAGTGGAAGGATAACTTAGGGGTAACAGCGCACAACTGGCCCAGTGACCACGGCCACCTCTCAAGTACTCATTCGGGATTTCCCAGATTCCTGGGACTTCTGGAGGAGAGAGAGTTTCTTCCACTCCTTGCTTGAAAAGTCATGGATTTCACTAGATACATAAGCAGTTTGGCTTTCTGGCAAGGAAAAGTGAAGAAGATGACCCTGTAGCAAAAGACTCTTGTAGACACAAATGGCTAAAGCATAGGAAAACACACCAGAGAAGGCAACTCATTTTATTCAAGGAGAGAGAGGTACTTAGAGTATGAGAAAGTGAGTTGTATCTTGACGAGTCCACGTTATAAATTTCTAGAGTCATTCATAGAGACAGAAAGTAGAACAGTTGTTACCAGGGGCTGGAGGGAAGGAGGGTGGGGAGTCAGTGTTTAATGGACACAAAGTTTCATTATGGGATGATGACAAAATGCTGGAGATGCATAGTGGTGATGGTTGCACAACTATGTGAATATACTTAATGCCCCTGAGCTGTGCACTTAAAAATGGTTACAATGGTACATTTTATGTTAGGTGTATTTTACCATAAGAAAAATGTTTGAGAGCCGTGTGATGACAATGTAATTTCTTGTTTAATTCTTATACATAAACATATAGTCTACTGCTAATTCTTCTCCATGTTTTTAAAAAAGCATTGCTAAGGCATGGGGAGAGATAAACTGAGTTTCGGATTAGCAGATGCAAACTATCATTTTTATAAAAGAGTTAAACAACAAGGTTCTACTGCATAGCACAGGAAACCATATTCAATACATTATGATAAACTATAATGGAAAAGAAAAACAAACAGAATCGTTGCTGAGGGACACCAGAAAGATAAAGACTTCAGGGTGTCAGAGATGCTCCTGTATCCATTCAAACTCAAGGCTTTTGTGCGAAACGTTTCCCAAAGAACACGTCAGCCCAGGTCCCTGTGTCCTCAGCCTGCTGTGTGTGTATCTGCCTCTGTGCCCTGCGCCCTCCCCATGTTATCCAGGCAGGCTTGCCGAAGAGCCACAGTTTGTCTTCTTGACCCCAGTCCCCGTCCTTTCTGCTTTTCTTATCCAATCATCATTCTCTTTCCTTTTGACTTCAGGAAGGGATCTAATACGTTATACATTGAGGTATAAGGGTCTAAGAAGATGTATACAGCCCACCCACAAATATTTACATTTTACCTGGAAGCTAAGCTTTCAGCAAGAGAAGCTAAAATACAGAAATGGGAACAGAGCTTGCAACCTCTCCAACTCTTTCCCCCAGGCTGTGTTTTTATGCATCAAAATCAGATTTTGCCTGCACGTCTCAGATAACCTTAGAAATGTCTTTTCCGCAATCTCTTTCCCTGGTCAGTTTCTTCATCATGTGCGACTTTCAGAAGCCCAGACCATGCTCTCGCCCATCAGCCCTCTTGGCCAGAGCCCTGCGCCACATTAAGTTGTTCATTGGGCACAGAAATATCTCCAAGTCACCTTCTAAATCTGCCAAGGCCAATTTAGAAACAGAAAGTTGAAGCCAAGTGGAAAAGTTGGGGAAGCACGCGTGGAGAACAGAGCTGGCCTGGGCCTGAAGGCAATTTGTTGCTAATCCAATGAGTGGCTGCAACCAAAAAAGACCACATGGACTCTGGAAAAAGCACACGGAAAGTTCTATCTTCACTCAAGCCTGTAGCCTGTCCCAGAACAAAGGAGCAAAGTTTCCTTAAACATAAACACAGCTGACTCTCTGGAGGGAAAGACAGTCCCTTTTTTATATCTGCAAAATCAGAACCAGTGGGGGCTGGGCCCAGGAATCTGTATTTTTACAAGGCTCCCCAGGAGAGTTGATGGTCTTAATTAAAGTGATGACAAATAAAAAGCCAAAATAGGGTGGTTTGTGTTCGTTTTTGTTTGATGGTGTCGTGGATATCAACAAGAAAGGATGTGATATTCATCTTATTCATGGACTTATTTCTTAAAACAGCAGGAAGATACTGAGATAGGAGACTCTGCTCAACAAGGCAGCTCCAAATGATCACAAAGGACCCGTTGTGTCACAGTCAGAGAGTCACCAACTGTCAACAATGGCAAGTCCAACAAAAATACGTTCTACGGCTTTGGTTTCCCTTTACTTTGCCCTGATGCGTGGAAAACCCTTTTACCCAAGCCAAGTTATAGGGCAGAAGATATATTTTGTTTCTGAATGTGGAGGGGAGGTTTGGGGGTAAAGCAGAAAGCTGCAAATAGAGGGGAGATTCCAAGGAAGTCTGCGACCTGGAGAGTAAGCTATGGGGACACCTTGGAATTCTACATAGAACTGTCCTCGGGTTTAGGGGAGAGGCTGATTCTGGGACAGAGAAGCCACGCCTCTCTCATGTGCGGAGTCAGTGTCAGCCCCTGTCTTAGTCTGTTGGTGCTGCTATAACAGAATATCACACACAGGTGGCTTGTAAACAACAGGAATGCATTTCTCACAGCTCTGGAGGCTGGAAGTCTGAGGTCAGGCTGCCAGCATGGCGGGGTGAGGGCCCTCTTCTAGGTCACAGACTTATTGTATTCCACATGGTAGAAGGGGAGCAAGAGCTCTTTGGGGTCTCTTTCATAAGGGCACAAATCCCATTCTTGGGGGCTCCACCCTCATGACCTAATCACCTTCCAAAGGCCCCCACCTCCTCATGCCATCACCTTTGGGGGTTAGGATTTCAGCATATGAATTTGCAAGGGGACACAAACTTTCAGACTGTAGCATCACCCATCACATGGGTGAAAGGCCCCCCACCGTGAGGAGCCAATCCATCTCATCTGAGGGCAGCTACCCCCCCATCTTTCACAGTCAGCTTCCTCCTCCTGGTTCCTCTTTCCTTTTACATCCACCCTGTTTACTTTCTCCCCCAACCTCCCATTTCTCTCAGTCATCCAGCCTTAAAATCTCTGAGCTGATGAGGCATAATGAAAAGAGAAACTGACTTGGGGTCTGACAATCTAAGTCTGGATCCCAACACCATGAATGTTTTCCACCATGTGACTTTGGACAAGTCAATGACACTTTTTTGTAGCTCATGCCTCAATTTCTAATAACTGCCTAGTCCACCCCACTGGGCTATTGTGGGAATCCCACATACTGTGGGAGCTATATGAAATGTACTTTTTCTATCTCCATGTACCTATGATCTTGTTTTTGACACAACCTCTTGCTTGACACCATATTGGATGAGTCACCAAGTCCTGCTGATTCTGCTCTTTCTGGGTCCCTCCCATACAGTTTTGCTTTTCCATTTTCATTGCTACCACTGCCTTCCTAACCTACTCATTCAAGTCGACCTGAACCAATGGTTGTTCACTGTTGCAGTATTAGGTTTTTAGCCTCTGGGCAGACTTCAGTGGCTGGAATAAGTGAGGGCCATAAGTCTCCTCCACCTCTGCTTCTCGACCAGGTGTCCTGTCACAATAAAAGCAAGTCTAGAGCTGAATTCTGACACACAGGGATGCTTATCAGCCAGCAGGAACAGAGATCAGACCGCCTTGTTTGTAAGCTCGGCGAAGTCCCAGCTCTCCATCATTTCACTCGAAAAAGCAGATGTGACAAGAAGCTAGCAGCAAGATTCAGTTAATTGGTCAGATGACAAAATTCTCTTTAAGCAGATAGACACAAGATCTAGTGGAATTCTAAGACCTGGAGGCCATTCCAAATGACACGAGCTGCTTATATTCTGCTCATGTGAAGGCAAGGATGCCTGTAAAACTTCTCTAACCAATCCAACAAATAAGACTCATTCTACCAACAAAAAAAATAAAATCTAACATCCAGTATGCTAATTAATACACCTTCTGATGTCCACTGGAAATACATATAACCGAAGTGTTAGTGTCAAGCTCTGGAAGATAATAGACCTACCCTTAAATAATCCAAGAGTACTGGGAAACTTCAAGTGTTAGATAACTATGCCTAGGGTAGCAATTAAACAAACTCAAATACACACCATCATCACACTGTTTAAACAGAGTTCTTTTTGAAAAAATTTATAGGTAATAGATCAACGCCACACAGAAACTTTCACTTCTCTTTGTTAAATTGTCCTTCCTTCTTTGAACATAGCCCACTAGCGTTAGTGCCTTTCTCCTCTTCCTCTGACCTCAAGTAAGCCCTGGTTATCTGTAACAATTCTTTATCCCTTAAATGATGCAATATTACCTTTCCATTCATTTATCCAGCAAACACTTGAACCCCTAACACAACCAAAAGCCATGCAAGCCAGGACGGGCTTCAGGGAGCTCTCAGTCTGGCCAAGAGGCAGACACTGGAACTGACAATAATAATATAAGGCAGAGAATCCTAGGACAGAGGTGTGTGCACAGGTTACAGTGGAAGCACAAATGAGCCACTCAGGAGGGGAAAAATGTCCGAGGAAGCATCCTTCCAGAAGAGTGTCATAATTACTGAGCCTTGAAGAAAGAGTGGAGGATTAAGCTGTGTGTTCTAGGCAGAGAAGATTAAAAAAAAAATTCCAATAATAATAGCTAAGCTCTATTAAACTCCTGCTCTATTCCTGGCACTCTTCTAGATATATCACCTCCATCCTTTCATTTACTCCTCACACTAACACTCAGAGATGGATGCTATTATTATCTCCATTGTACAGATGAAAACCCAAGGCTTAGTCTATTTAAATCACTTGCCAAAGGTCATACAGCTGGGATGTGGCAGAGCTGGGATTGGAACCCAGGGCTTTCTGACTCCTAAGACATGACCTTCTCCTCCATTCAAGAAATACATGCAAGCAATTGACTGGGCTTGAAAGTGAAGTTCCAGACAACTCAGGGCAAGGAAGCTGGTGAGGTGAGTCAGCCAGATGACTCTGTGTCTCATCGAGACCGTACGGATCTGAGTCCATCGCCTTTCTCTGTTTCTACCACAGAGCTAGACGCACAATAGGAGCTCAAAGAAGTAAGCGACTGGGTTTAGAAGGAAAGAATTTCTGGAATAGCTTGCTGCACCAAACCCTGCCTGGGTAGTGATTTGCTCCTTCTTTACAAAATGAGCTGCTTTCCCTTTAAAAACAGAGCTTCCACATGCCCACCATCAGCAGGTATTTGTGTGTCTTCCATGAGGCGTGCACGGTTATGGTTACGAGGCACGAGGATTCAGCAGGGAGTAAAGCAGACAAGGTCCCTTCTGTCAGAGCGCTTAAAACAACCCTCTCCTAAGCTGACCTCTCTGGTTCCTGAAAAATGCCAAGGAAATACCAGTCCCAGCGGCTCCAGACATGGGTGTCCCCAGAGGCAGGCCCCACCCTCACCTGGTTTCAACACCTTGAGCCCCTCTGAGTACCCAGTCCCTCCCTACCCACCCCCCCACCCCACCCCCACCCCCACCGCTGCCCCCGGTCATCACTGCTAGGTGCCCAATCCTACGGGGCCCAGGACAGTCACTTCTCTCTCTAGCCACCAACAGCTTGTCCAGGGCACATCGTCTGACTTTCTAAGGTGGCCCCGGCCAGGCAGCACCTTCTGATTCCAGCACTGCCACCCAGGCTGTTGTGTGCTTTCGCCTAAGAGCTCAGCCTTGAGCAGGGCCGTGGGCTTTTCCCCCTAAGAAGACCGCCCCTTTATTCAAACTCTATTCCGCAGGAATATCTGTGGCGCCAAAAGCCAAAGCAATCAAACAAAAAGGATTCAAAACAGAGATTCTGATGCGAAGTCTAGTTGTCAGATTACATTGCCTTTCTTACTCCAGACCCCAGACGTGCTGAACGTGGAGACAGGAAACATCCCCCAGGGTGTGTGTGGACAGAGATGGGCCTGGAGAAGCCTGGAGGCTGGGCGTCCCCTCGCTCCCCAGCAGAGTGGCCGGGCAGAGTGAGGAGAGATCGTGAACCAAGAGCTCAGACGGCAGGCGGGGCGGAGGCAGGCCACTTCCGTGGAGTCTTGTGTGGCCTGTTGTAGGATCGTACTGACCCAAAGCTTAGGTTTCTGTAAGAAGAGGCCGGTCTCCCCCGCCCACCCTGTGGGATCCGCTTGCTGAGCTGGCCAAGGCCTCGGTCCCTGCATCGGGCTCCCCTCCGCATCCTCTCCCACCCCCAGGCCTGCGTCCCACCTCCCGCCTCCCTTACACACTTGGCCATCCCCAAGTGCCCCACTCCTGCTGCTCCCGTGGCGGAGCCAATGGTCCCTGCCAGAGGCTCCCGCCCAGGGTTCCGGCAGGCAGAGGAGGTTGTTTATCTGCCATGCCAGCACCTCCCAGCCTCGGCCCTGAGACCCGGTCCCTGATTCTCCCTGGGCCCACACTGTGGGGCCATGTGAGGATGACTTGATCCCAGGCCCTGTGCCTGGACCAGACTTACTGGCAGGTTCGGAGTACAAGGCGCATCCCTGGGCTCGCAGCTGCTCAGAGTGCTTGTGACATACTCCCCCAGGGACCTCCTCCCTCCTCTGGGCTGGTGGCATCTGACGGGAACCACGGCCTTAAGCCCTGGAGCCACAAACTTCCTGTAAAAGGCCAAGTAGGCAACATTTTAGGGCATTGTTGGTCCCAGATGATCTCTGCCCCATATTCCTTGGTTTCGAGGGGTTCTGTTTCTTAATCTTTTAAATCTTATCAGGAACATGGGCCAGATTTGGCCCGCAGTTGGCCAACACCGTTGTGAGGGTACCTCGGCCTTTGTCAAGTCCAGCACAAGAAGGATGACAGTCTCCTCAGGAGATGTCCTGACATTCAGACAAAGCTGCTCCCAGGAGGTGCCCCTACCTGGGTTATGACGATGTCCTGACACAACAAGCAAACATCTAGGATCATAATTAACCCAGAGGGAGTGGAATTTTTTATTTCATAAAAAACAGAATTTCTTATCTTATCTTTCTTATCTTAGACAAGCTTGGCAATTTTTAAATTAATAGTATCCAATAACAACCACCACATTCATCTTGGTTTCCAATCGTCGAGGACTTACTAAATGTCATGTTGTGTGTGCTGTGATTCACGTGTTTTCTGCTTTGATTCCTGTAGCTGCTGAGGTCCCTGCGTCATCTGGGATTTAAATAAAATTGGCTTGATGCCTCGATCTTACACTCTGTGGGAAGGTCAAGATTCTGGCAAGTTCTCAGGCAAGTTCCAACAACTCCTCAAGGCTCTTTGGGCTCTATGTTTCCACTCTCTCTCTCCGTCCCCTCACATACCTCTCCTCTTGACCCAAGACCTGGGACCCAGCTCTTTTCTGTGTTTTCTTCCAAAAACATTCATCCAGTAGCTTTGTATCAAAGTCGAATTTGCTAGAGGTTTAAGACAATGGAGAGGCCCAACTTGAAGTAGCATAGTCTCAAAAATTACCTATAACCATAAAACCAAGCATGAGTCACCCCGTTTTCCAAGCCTTGTGGCTATCCCATCAAATATTAGGGGTTTCCCACTGGCCACATTTCTCCTGGGCCTCCCTGCCTCACAGAATGCTCTATGCTTTGCTTTCCCCTGGTAGGAGAAATCTAATTCTCCAGGTTTTTATTCAGTTACATGACTCTGAATTTTTTCTACTCAACCTCCACCCTGCAGAGCAGGTGTTCGGTTGTCCTCTGGCCATGGTGGGACATAGTTATTGATGCTGAAATGTCTCCAGTAGGCACTATGGTGCACTTACTACCTTTTCCTCATCAGAAGGTGCCCTGGGTATATATAAGTTTGGGAAGCAGACCTTTCAATTTCCTGAGGAAGTTCTTGTGCAAAATGAAATTGAGTACAACCATTCTCTTGGCAGCTAGGAACCATTAACACAGAACCTGGAGTCAGAAACAATTTTCTCAAAGTACCTGTATCTCTTCCTGTATAAAACATTTTAACCTACAAACTTAAACACACACACACAAATAGTCAATGTCTCCTAGTAGACATATAGGGTGCCTTTCAGACAGTTCATATCTCTTCATCTGCAGCAGAGCTTAGCAGATTTTCCAAACGGAATAGCAAACTTTCTAGAAAGCTTAGACCAGCTGCAGGAAATGTGCAGACTTCATGCACTTCTAGCTTCTACTCAAGAAAGCGTGTCCACCCATATGCATCCTCACTCAAGAATATGCTGGGCTCCCCATAGAAGTCAGAAAGCTTCTTTGGCCTTCTGGGCAGATTATCTCACGGTCTTTATTTAGGGCCACTTAACAGCCAGTGCAAAGGCAAGACCCCAGCAATACCAGTCATATTTTTTTCTGAATAGGAGACAACTTTCTTTGCCTGGGTAATCATTTTCTAGCTCCCATGTGAAAGCCTTACATTCAGAGAATCGCCACGGTTTTGGCACCAAAGAAAGAGAGAGCCATCTGGCCCCCCTTTGAGCTCTTTGGCTTGAATTTCCAGAGCCATTGTGACTGTCCTTTGGGAGGCCTAACGCAAAGGCCTTCCTTAGCCAATGAGAACAAGAGGAAGCAGGTAATAAGTTGGAGCTTGCAATGGGAGGAAACAGGTGAGGATTCAGAGTGTCAGCCTCAGAGGCCGGATGTGTGCAGGGTTGGGGTGTAGGAAATCTGGTCATTGTCTTGCAATGGGGAACCACGGTGTTTATGTATAGATTTCTGATTGTTGCGCCCCCTTAGTGGATGGTTCTCAGCCTGTGCCCAAGTTCTATGTTTAAAGGGGCAACTAGTTGCCCAGCAGGGGAAGAAGAGAATAAATTTCTGTGAGAAAGCAAGGGCAGAAAAGACAGCCTTGGAATAAACGCTTTGGAGACGCTAGATCCTCAGGGGCAGGTGTCTACAAATAACAGGTTTAGTGCACTGGCAACTAGCCAGTACAGAAAAGCTGCTACAGAGGATGGCATTGCTTGGCACACATGAGCAGTATTGTTCTAGGTGACAGTTCCCTGAAAACCCACCATATTTCTTAACAGTCAGGGTCCTCACAGTGTAGAGAGAAAGCATCTCCTTCCAGTAGCCCTTGGAGGTCTCAGAAACCAGTGTGGACTTGTTTTTCATTGTCTTTGATGAGCTTTGGGTGAGACCTAGCTAGGGTTGGTTCTGGAGTGGTCTCATGGCTACAGGCAAAAGTAGTAATAAGCTGATGTCATCTGCTGTGACCCTAGGCTGCAAAAAGACCTTCATGATTCAAACACCAGCCAGGGTATCAGGCACCATTATGAAGTGCCACCCCTGCCAACAGGAGCAGCAACTTCCTTGATCAAAGAGAAACTGGCAGAGAAAATACATGGTTCAAGGATACAGTTCTACCAGTTTAACACATCTTTGCTTGGTGATCAAGGGGCTCCTTTTACTTGTGAAATCCTATCATGTATGTTTGTTTTCTCCTTGCTCATTGAATTGCATGTGTAAAACAATTGTCCTTATGTGGGCATCCTCACCATGGGGCAGGGCCATGGGAGTCTTGCCATGGCTGTAGTGATAGTTCAGGCTGGTAAACAGGTCGGAAGAGCAAAGAATGGGAGCAAGTCCTTATGGAGCGTCCGGAACGTGCTGGGCCAGCATTTGATGAGCATGTCATTGGGGCCTCATCACAACCTCCCCAAACCCAGGCACAAGTTCAGGGACGTTCAGGAACCAGGACTGCACATACAAAGTCCCAGTTGCTTTTTGGAAAAATTGAAAAGGTGCACCTTTACCAAACTGACTGTAAAAGCAATTATCAGTCCCTCCAGGCTCAGAACGATTATAACGGAGCAGGAGGTACTTTGGGGGAAGAATATTTTGCAGACTTTCACGAAAAGAGTTTCCTTAAGTGATGTTTTGCAAGAGAGAAAGTGGGGGCTGTAGAAGTCTGTTACCCTGACAATGATGGCTTCTCTTGCACTTGCCAATAGTGGCTTTAAAAGCAGGAAAAGGGGAAAACCACGAAATGAAATAAACCTAACTCACCTGAAGTGCGTATGATGTGCTCTGCACTATTTTAAGTGGCTTTTTTAAATATAAATTTATTTATTTATTTATTTATTTATTTATTTATTTATTTATTTATCGTGTTGGGTCTTCATTGCTGCAGGTGGGCTTTCTCTAGTTGTGGTGAGCGGGGGCTACTCTTCATTGCAGTGAGTGGGCTCCTCATTGCAGTGGCTTCTCTTGCCGTGGAGCACAGGCTCTAGGTGCTCAGGCTTCAGTAGTTGTGGCTCGTGCGCTCTAGAGCGCAGGCTCAGTAGTTGTGGTACACAGGCTTAGTTGCTCCGCAGCATGTGGGATCTTCCTGGACTAGGGATCAAACCCATGTCCCCTGCATTGGCAGGTGGATTCCTAAGCACTGTGCAATCAGGGAAGTCCCTATTTTAAGTGCTTTACAATATTAACTCACAGAACCTTCACAAAAACCCTATGAGACAAGTACCATTTGTGGCCCTAAGTCATAGATGAGGAAACTGAGGGGCGGGGAGGGTTCGCCAGCTGCCAAAATCATAAGACCTGTGAGCAGCAGAGCCAGGATTCAAAGCCAGGCTGGCTGCAGGGTCCATGCTCTTCAGAACTGCACTGCTTTGCCCCTCTGTGTAACTGACTAAGCAATTCCTCCATAAAGAAATACCAAGCTCACTCGGCATGCCAAACTGAATGAGAAGAGGCAGCTTCTGCCTCGTTCACCTTCTCTTGTCACAGCCAAGAAAACCTAGAGTGACTGCTGTCAGCACCAGGCGACATGCGAGACATATGTCTAATTAAAAGAAAGTGGATATTTTCAACCGGGCACACAATTCCTTTTGCAGGGTTCCGTGACACTGATTAAAAGGGAGCCCATTGGACTGAAGTGGCCTTAATGGCATGGTGGTCTATGTAAGCAAACCAAAACCTAAGCCTATAAATGCCTCAAGGTCAAGAAATTGAAACCTAAGGACAACCAGTCTATTGCCCACAATAGCCAACTAGCCTTTGAGCTGTACCCAGTCAACAATGTCCTTGCTCGGCTTCCAGGCCTTCCCAAGCTCCTGTTGATGGAGCACACCTAACCACTTCTGGTTTGGTCCTGGCCAATTTGAATCAATTTTGCTAAAAAAACAAAAACAAAAACAAAACAAACAACAACAACAAAAAAACTCTTAAAAATTTTAATATGTCTCAGTTCATCTTTTAACAGTTCTAAACACAGCTGGGCAATGGCTCCAGTTTTAGTGGAAATGGCCAGAGATGAAGCAACTGTCAAAAGTAACTTGAATTTGGCTTCTGCTTTACATTACATCAGATTTCCTCTTTTAAGGGAATACAGGAGACGTGCCTGAGGTCAATATATATTTTTTAAAGATTTATTTATTATTTTTTTTTATTTATTTATTTTTGGTTGTGTTGAGGTCTTCCTTGCTGCGCTCAGGCTTTCTCTAGTTGCAGCGAGCAAGAGCTACTCCTCTCTGTGGTGCTTGGGCTTCTCATTGTGGTGGCTTCTCTTGTTGTACAGCATGGGCTCTAGGCATGCATGGGCTTCAATAGTTGAGGTGCATGGGCATGCATGTGCTTCAATAGTTGAGGTGCATGGGCTCAGTAGTTGTGGCACATGTGTTTTGTTGCTCCGCAGCATGTGGGATTTTCCTGGACAAGGGCTTGAACCCATGTCCCCTGCATTGGCAGGTTGATTCTTAACCACTGCACCACGAGGGAAGTCCTTGAAGGTCAAATATTTGCATAAACGTTGGTGATGATTTCTCATCCTCCCTTGTCAAGGGGAATGTGCCTGCCTGAAGCGTGGAGGGTCCAGCGCCATCCGGTCGAGACTTGTGCCAGAAATGGAGCCTCCCTCTCCAGCCTCCCCACTGACTGGGAGCCCGGGTGTGGTGTGAGGAGATGATGGGCAGCTAGAGGCACCGAGGGACCGGCTGAAGTGTGCCCAGGCAACGCTAGTGCATCCTCACTCCACCATCTTCGTGACGTGGAATGATGCCCCTCTTTCCTTCTTGAGCAGCAAAGTGGATTTACATGACAGTGGCAGATCCTGGAGACAGCAGGCAGGAGAGCTGGAGCTTCTCATTCCATCCCTGTTGCCTTTAGATGGAATGTTTGTGTTCTTTCCAAGCTCATATGTGGAAACCTAATGCCCAATGTCATGGTATGAGGAGGTGGGGCCTTTGGGAGGTGACTAGGTCACAAGGGTGGCGCCC
This sequence comes from Hippopotamus amphibius kiboko, assembly GCF_030028045.1. Taxonomy (NCBI): domain Eukaryota; kingdom Metazoa; phylum Chordata; class Mammalia; order Artiodactyla; family Hippopotamidae; genus Hippopotamus; species Hippopotamus amphibius. Next base: position 101,152,920 of record NC_080196.1, read on the forward strand.
TCATAAATGGAATCCATGCTCTTATAAAAGTGGCCCCCCAGAGCTCCCTTGCTCCTTCCACAGTGAGAAGGCTGCCATCTATGAACCAGGAAGCAGGCCCTCACCGGACACCAAATCTGCACTTTGACCTTCCCAGTCTCCAGAACTGTGAGAAATAAATGTTGTTGAAGTCACTGTCTATGGCATTTTTGTTATAATAGCCTGAATGGACTAAGACACCTGTCTTTTTCTCCCTCTGAGATAGGTACAAGCTTTCTGCGTAGAAAGCAGATGCATCCTTCCCACAGATGGGAAGGCAGCTGCTCAGAACAGTGGCCAGTGAGCTATGGTTGGTATCGTTGACAGGGCCAGCAAGGGAGCAGCCCCTCACCTATCCTGCCAGTTCCCCCTTTCTGTCTCTTTCCTGCTGTCTCCTGCAGAGAACTTTCTGCCAGGTCACATCCTGTCATGGTTACAGCACCACAGCCCCCAGCATCTCTGCCTAGATGTCGCTGGGGAGAGGGGCCCACAGGCTGTGGGGGAACGCCCAGCTTCGACAGATGAGGTCCCCACTGAAGGGAAGCACAGAACCACTGAGCTGTCAAGATAGTCCCTTCCAGGCTTCGCTGGTGGCACAGTGGTTAAGAATCCACCTGCCAATGCAGGGGACATGGGTTCAAGCCCTGGACCAGGAAGATCCCACATGCCATGGAGCAACTAAGCCCTTGCACCACAACTACTGAGCCCACGTGCCACAACTACTGAAGCCCACGTACCTAGATCCCGTGCTCCACAACAAGAGAAGCCACCACAATGAGAAGTCCATGCACCACAACAAAGAGTAGCCCCCGCTCACCACAACTAGAGAAAGCCCGTGCACACCAACGAAGCCCCAAGGGAGCCAAAAATAAAATATCTAAATAATAAAATAAATCTTTAAAAATAAATTAATTCAATAAAAGAAGATAGTCCCTTCCACTGGCTGCCACTGTCCCCAAGATCCCCACACTGGTAGGCTCCAAATTGTCCACAGGACAATGATGTCTACGGTCTGAGGACCACCAAAGAGAAAACACCTGGAATAATGCTTCAAACATGCAAAGCCCCGGAACTCCAGAAGCAGACCCCTGGGAACAGGTCTCAGCAATCTGAGTCAAAAGGCCACTGGACTTGGAGAACCACTGCTCTAAATGCCTCAATTCCAATGGGAGCCAGAGTACCAGTAAACAGAGTGACCTGCTGACAGTGGTGGGAACCAAGGGGATGGGACCCAAGACTGGGGAAGCCTGATAGAGACAAGGAATCATCTCTGTTTGGTGCTCAGGCAATCTCACCATTTCCCCATAGGAAGATGCTGGTCCCTTAGGGGCTTAGAGGCTTCTTCCTGAAGCCACGGGCATTTCTTCCTTGAACCAGTTGTTCAGGTTCATATTTTCTTATTATGGCATCGAGAATGTCTGCCTCTACACTCTCACTCTAACCTCCTTAACGAAAGGGCCTCATTGGTGTCAAGGACAGAAGGGAGGCCTCAAAGAAATGTGCACTGTGGGTTCCATGGGTGGAGTGATGGGATCGCATTTTCAAGAGGGTCCCTGCCGAGCTCCCTTCAGATGGGTCCATGAGGCTAGACTGGGGGCAGGGTCAGGGGTTAGTGAGGAACCAGGCAGGGGCTGGGTGGGATCTGAGAGTCACAAGGCTGCCTCAGAGATGGAGGAAGGAAGGGGAAGGAGATCCGAGGGCACTGACTTGAGCCCTTGCGGTTTATCAGGCTAGGAGATCAGGTAGGGTCAGGGGGCAGAAGCCTCTATAATACGATTAGGAGCGTTGCCGCCCATGCAGTTCATCCCCCAAGAAGCAGGAGCAGCACTGGTCAAGAAGCCCCTTAATGCAGGTACAGAACCTATAAAGAGGGACAACTGCAACACCGAGCTTGTTCCTGGCTCTCACTGCCCCGTCCCCCATTCCCCATGTCCCTCTCTCCTCCCCGCACTTGCTCAGCCTTTATAGTTAACCTCAACCTCGTAGAAGATGGATCCAGACCATGTGGAAAGCCATCCAGTGTAGCTGTGTGCTCAGATCTCTGTCTAAGGAAGTCTGCACGTCACACATGCATGGTTTCCTTAACCTGGCAGCCTAGGGCTGCCACAAGAGAGTGTCACCAACTGGGTGGCTTAAAGCAACAGAAATTTATTGTCTCACAGTTCTGGAGGCCAGAGATCTGAAATCAAGGTGGCTGCAGGGCTGGTTCCTTCTGGAGGACCCCGAAGGTGGTGGGGAGGGGTCTGTTTTATGCCCCCTTCCAGCTTCCGCTGGTTGCTGGTGATCTGTGGCCTTCGAGGCTTGTAAATGCGTCCCTTCCACCTCTGCCACCATCTCCATAGACTTCTTCCCTGTGTGGGAATGAAGCGTCTGTTTTCTGTGTCAAAGGAAGGTTCAAGTCCTAACCTTTGATAGCTGCAAATGTGAGTTTGTTTGGAAATAAGGTATTTGTAGATGTAAAAATCAACACCTGGATAATTAAGAAAGGGATCCAGAGTGGTTTCTGTGCACAGACCCAGTGACCTGCTTTGAGGTTATTTAATCTTTCTGGGCTGCATCTTTCCCTTGTAAAGGAAAAAATTAAATTAGATAATCTTTATTGGACCTAAAGGTTTTTTGAATATGTTTTCTTTCTTTCTTTTCTTCTTTCTTTTCTTTCCTCTTTTTTTCTTTCCTTCCTTTATTTCTTTTGAAATTTATTGCACGTTTACTGAATGAGAAAACAGATACATCTCACAAATAAAAGAATTAGACATGGAAGAAACCATGCAGAAGATCTGTCTCCCGTCCAGTCAGTGCTTTTTTTAAAAAAAAATTTTATTGGAGTATAGTTGACTTACAATGTTATGTTAGTTTAAGGTGTACAGAAGAGTGAGTAGTTATACATATACATATGTCAACTCTTTTTTTTTTAAGATTCTTTTCCCACATAGGCCATTACAGAGTATTGAGTCTTTTTTTTTAATTGAGTTATAATTAATATACAATATTATATTAGCTTCAGGTGCACAACATAGTGATTCCATATTTTTATATATCATGAAATGATGGCTGACATCCTCCTCTGCTATTTCTTCTGCTTCCTCCTCTGATTGGCGATGGGAGGGGTGAGGGGTGAGGGGCTCTAGCCCACACACCTGCCCTCCCTCCCTGTCAGTGTGCTTGGAGTCTTACAACTGGCAAAGATTCTTTTGGTCCAATATTCTAGGTCCAATCCTCAGTTTCCTGTGTAACAGCAGAATAAGTGAAGTGGTCCCCATGGGCACCCAAACCCCGCCAGCTCCCTCCTGGCCCTGAGGCCACCTACCGGCTCCGGCATCCACACCTTCCCACAGGCTCCTGCCCTGAGCAGCTGGTCTCCCTGCTCCCTTGATTTATTTCTCACCATTTTTCTTGTCTCACCTACACACCAGGTGTCTGGTCTCCCTTTCCACCCGTTATGTAGCTGCCAGTTGGCCTAACCACTCTATTTTCCACCTCTCTCCACACAAACACCTTTGCTTATATAGGACACACTGGCTTTGGCATCTTGTCTATAGACAAACGTTCCGCAGGATCCAGGCTGAGACAGGAGGCCTGTGTTTGCACCAGGCTGGGCTGAGCTGCCCTAGTGTGACTGCCCCACCCCCAGGCCTCGCTTTCTCCTATGGATGATGGGGTGGGACTCCATGGGGGTCACAGGCTCCAAACGAGCCAACAAGGGTGAGCAGGGGGCAGTAGACAGACCCTCTGACGACCTCATGTTTCCCACTCACTCCAAAGTAGCCGGCACAATTCCACCGAATCTGTGGCTCCTTGGGGCTGCAAGGATGCGGCCAGGACTTGCTTCCAGTAATACAGCATGTTCCCCAAGTATTCAGATAAAAGCGACTCGGTATGGCCCCCCACCCCTAAATAAGGGTTTTCAGAGTTCTAGGGTTCAAACCCCAAGGCTGCAGGGGCTCTGAGGAAGCACAGATTCCTGCATTGGGAGCAGAGCACTGGTCATCTGTTTTGACTCTAAATTTGAGAAGGAATTCTGTGAGCTGCTATGTAAACTGCACGAGATTCTGCTGCGTCATGGAAACCGGCGCAGGCAAGATTCCTAGGCAGAGACAGTGTTTATCCTTGTTACATGGGCAGAAGGTCAACAGAAACGGAAGTCCCTCCAGAGCCTGAGCAGCAGGTGGGCAGAAGGGAGGGGAGTCAGTGGGTTCCAACCATGTTTCCTGGCGTCTGGCCTGAAAGGAGGAAACCTTGGTCACCTCCCTGTCCCAAGTCTTTTACTGGGCACTTAAATGTGTGATCTCACTGCAGCCTCATAACTCTTGCAGGCATTATTATCTCTGTTTTTTTGCTTTGCTATTTTAGCTGAGGGGAGAGAGGGTAAATCACTTCCTCGGATACACACGTAGAAAGAGAAAGGCAAGATCTGAACCTGACTCCAGCCCCTGTGCTTTTCCTGACACACCTTCCCCTCTGTGCCTTGTGAGGGGAAGGACAGCAGCACAGTTGTCTTGAAGGGGTAACAGGTTTCATCAACTGATCGCACTTTTATATTAGGGGAGAGCCATGCACATTTGTCAGGGAGGGAAAGGAGTCCATAGCACGAGGAAGAGGAGACTTCAAGACCAAAAGGAGGGCTTTTCTTTCTGTGAGCTGGCGGGAGGGGGAGAGGATGCGAGACCAAGGAGCAGAGATCTTTCTCCATTTAGAATGGTTTGCAAATAGCCTCACACTTGGATTTTTCCACGGGCTCAAACTGGCCTCTTCTCAAACAGGTGTAAAGCTGTGAGGTTTCTCTATGGCTTCCTTGCTGGGTCATGGCCAAGCTCAGATGGAAAAGCTCAGATATGACTGATTCAGTGTTCATTCCTTTCTCCCTCTTACCACCCACTTTCGACACCCCGGACGAAGTGTTCCGTGAGAACAGAAGATCAACAGCATGGAAACAGAGAGAGGTCATCAGCTGGACCAATTCTGGTATGAAAAACTTGGGAAAGTGTTGCATTTTTGTGTTTGATTTCTCTGCCATCAGAATGAGTCTTGGTCATTGTTACACAGCATTAGAGTCCCAAGATGGCACCTCTTCCTCCTAAGTCTCCCGCACGCAGTGCTACCACCTGGTGGATATCGCTAGCTCCATGTCAGAGATGAGGATACTGAGTCTGAGAGAGAGATCCCCAGGTCTGTCTGAGCTCCGCAGAGCTAATAGGCAGAAAAAGGCTCGAGTTCAGTCTGCTAGCAATGGGCGAAGGTGTCTTCTTTTGTCTAGAGTAATAAAAGCAGGATTTTAAAGTCTATTCCCTTACTTACCCCAGAGGGCTCAAGAAGTCTTTCTTCTTGCTTTTTATGACTCTGGTTTTGCCTAGAGAAGTAAGTGGCACTATAAATCCCAAACAGCTTCCTACCTGCTGTTCTTCCCGAGTGAGACTTGCAGTGATTACTAGATATGGTTTCAGGCTCTGTAAAATGATAGGAAACTTAGAGAGTTTTCTTTCTGCTCAGATTTACCAGGGAGAGGGTAATTTAAATGGCATTTCATTATCTCAAAAGAGGTGGCAGTAAATACATTCTGTTACCGAGAGCAGACACAACTAATTTCTATTACTGGGGACCTTTCTGTTGGAATTAGAGTAAAACTCCCGAGTTCAAACTCTTTGCCTTTCCTGATTAGACAATCTGGTACTGAATTGTCCCTCTTGAAGACCCGTTGCAGTGGGAAACTGTCATTCCTTTGAACAATGAGTGGAGGTAGAGAAGAAAAACATTGAGTACCTTATCTGCCCCAATTCCTATGTGGCCCCACTCATACTGAACCAAGGAGGACTGCCTCCTCCTTTCCAGATGGGAAGAGATTGGTTGACAGTCTGAAAGTTGTCTTTTCAAGAGGACGACACCTGCTCCAGGGCCCAAGTTACTGAGAAGTACACATTAAGCTGAATCTTATTACAACTGTCAGAATCACAATGACTGACAACTGGGAAATCTCATTATGCATTTCCGCAGGATTGCAGCAAAGCTTTGATTAGTATTTAGACATTCACATTTGCAGGAGTGCTGTTTTTCTTTGCTCTTAAAGAATATTTGATACCGCTCAGGCTCAGCATTGAAATTCTATAATGTGCTGGGGACGAGGCCAGTGCCTTACAAAACTAAGGTGTGGTTTGGTTCATTTCTCCTTAATTTCATCTTGGTTAGATCAACTCTGCTTTTCCTTCTCTTGGACAAAGAAGGAGCTGAACAGAAGTTATTCAGCCTGCAATTTGTTTCCAGGATATGACACAGATTTGATCTTGACCCCTGAAGAACATTTCCAAATTCTTATATGTAATAGGAATGAATGGCAAAATAGGTGGTTTTAAGATAAATAATTCCAAGTGCCACCTTTATCGGCAACCAAGAAGGGTCACATGTATACATTTGGTTAAATTAAACTCCATAGTTATAAGTAAATTTGCATATGGTCAGTAAGCATATTTCCATAGAATCTTGACTTGATGTTTAAAGTCACAAGTGACTAATGGTAAAAAATGAGATTTTCTTTTTGGAAAACAACTCCTTGTGACACAGCATATGATGTCTTTGTATCACAAGGGCCGTGAGTTCCACTCATTGGAATAGTTTTTGGAAATAGTGATTGTGTTGGTTTTTAAGCTATTGCTTCTCTGCTCCACATTCACTATTCTGTACTCTGCTTCGTGATTTTGGGATTGGGTTGCTATAAATCCCATTTTGCTTTTTTTCTACCCTTCTAAAATAGCTTTAAACTGATACAGAGAATTTCATTTTACTAACACTTATTCCAAATAAAAAGAGGATTTTGAAATCCATTATTTGGAGCATTTCATTCCCATCAAAATTCTTCCAAATGGGGTAGTTTACAGAAATGAAATGCTTAATGATGCCTCTAGGGTCAGAGATTGTACTCTAGTTAGACTCATAAGCAGTAAGGAGCCCACAGTAGATACGAATGTAGCAGATCTGTGAAAGACCTGCTCATTCTACTAATTCAGTGGTCAACAGATAAGTACAGAAAATTGTTGCAAATCTGCAATGCTGCACAAAACTATCTATTCCCTGCGGTACCCACCTGCTATGGCCTGAATATTTGTGGCCTCCAAAATTTGTATGTTGACACCTAAACCCCAAAGATAATGGCGTTAGGGAGGAGGCCTTTGGGAGGTCATGAAGAAAGGGCAGAGCCCTCATGAATAGAATTAGTGCCCTTATAAAAGAGGCTCCAGAGAGATTTCTAGCCCCTGGACACAGGGAGAAGTTGCCAGCTGTGAACCAGGAAAGGGACTGTCACCAGAATACAACCATGCTGGCACCTTGATCTTGGACTTCCAGGTTCCAGAACTGAATGGACACTACTCCAGCTAACCATTCTGAGTAAGGAAGAAGCAGCCACTGGGAGCAGTGGAAGCCTGCAGGGTCCAGAGGAATCTCTTTGAAGGTTTCACACAAAGAGCACAACTTCTCAAGTCCCCATAAAAAGCAACCCAAGCCAGAGCCCTGTGCCCCATTCCTAAAGAGAGGCAAGAGGGCAGTAAAAGAAGCTCTGGTGAGTCAAATGGCTGAGAAGATGTTGAACTACTGTAAGATCAAATTCCAACTCCAAATGCCCAAACTAAAGTTGTTCATTTCCATGTTAGTAAATTTTATTATATTAACATTCATGATTGACAATGCCTGAGATTTTTTTCTTGAGTTCCGCTATTCATAAATACTATTGATAATTCACAGGCCACTGTAGCATTTTTCCTATAAAATACATAAATGAAAACATAAAGAAACAGAGCCACACTGAGATGTGGATGCTTAGTAAGACACTCTGAACATAAGGGACTGCCCCACAGCCTCGCCTCCCGGTGAGAGATTCAGATCATGTCTCAGCAACTTAAACCCCTAAGTCATGGCTCTTCCATGTCATTTGCTAACAGTGCCCAAGAATAGTCTGGCAAATAGTCAAATCCAAGAAAGTTAAATCCTCCAATGCCAAGGGTCTAGTCTTTATATTGGCTTTGGTTGGTCTCATTTGATTAAAATCTAGCAACTAAAGTTCAGGCAAAGTGAGAATACAACATGACATATTGGAAACAGAATGAAATTTGGAGGGGGTAGATTACGTATAGGTCCTAGAGCACAGCATCTGGACTCCTTGAGCCTCAGTTTCCTTATCAGTAAAATAGCGCTAATAATGATATTTACTTCCCCACATTGTTGTGAGGATAAGTGCAACATATCAGGCCAAAACACTCTACCACAAGGCCAACTTCTGATCCCAGGAACCACTTAAGAGCCTTTAATAATCCCTATGGCTAACACAGTGTGGCAGGTAATGGGTGTTCAAAAAATGTTCACTGGGGGAATTCCCTGGTTGTCCAGTGGTTGGGACTCTACACTTTCACTGTCAAGGGCCCTGGTTCGGTCTTTGCTCAGAGAACTAAGATCCCACAAATCACACAGCGCTGAAAGAAAGAAAGAAAGAAAGAAAGAAAGAAAGAAAGAAAGGAAGGAAGGAAGGAAGGAAGGAAGGAAGGAAGGAAGGAAGGAAGAAAGAAAGAAAGAAAGAAAGAAAGAAAGAAAGAAAGAAAGAAAGAAAGAAAGAAAGAAAGAAAGAAAGAAAAAGAAAGAAAGAAAGAAAGGAAGAAAGAAAGAAAGATTCACTGATGTCTGACTGACTGACTGACTGACTGAATAAATACATCCCAAAATTTATTGAAATATCCTGACAGTACCTTCATGCTATGCAAGAGTTCATACAGTTCTTTAAAGAGCCCATGTCAGAAAGAAGTGACCCAGACACTGGAAGGATCTGGATCATTTATTGTAATTCATTTACATGTAATCCTTCTTCTGAAAATCTTTAAGAACTTTCCAGGAATCATATCATTAATCACCAATCCTTCTGATAAAAAAGAATGCAAGAAAAAAGGCATGCTATCTACAGCAGCCATATGACAGCCATGGAAACCAAAGCAAAACATGCTTCCCTGACCAGCTCTCCTGGGCCTTGGGCATTCTGGTACTCAGCGATTGGTTGTTTCCAGAAATCAGCAATAAAGAATGGCAAAAATCTGTTGCCTATGTGTAATCTAAGTGCATTTCTGCTGGCAGGCCATACTTTTGTTTCTTCTTCCCTCTTCTGGAAAGGAGAAAATAAATCGATGTTCTCCACTGATTCCTGGTACGCAAAGCCTAGCTGTGAAATTTGCTCAGTAAATACAGTTGCTAGTTTCTGCTTTTCTAAAAAACAGCCTCAATATTTAGATAGAATAGGGCATAGAGATCATTGGACCAACAGCCACTGAATTCTCATATTAACATCCATTCATTAGAAGCTCTGTGTTTCTAAAGAAAGCAAGACCCCACAGCTTAGAACACCGCAGAGAAAAGACAAAGATGGGCTTGTGACCGATATCCCCCCCACTCCACACCCTGTGCTCTGTTTCACTCTCTGACATAAATACATTACAGGCCAGATGAATTTCCCAAATTCTGTCAGTGAAAGTGTCCAGGAATCTAAAGATGCTGGTTATATTGCTGAATGCACTGGGGATTACATTTAAATGTTAGGCAAAGCTATAAACAAAACGCAAGGCTATTTAGATGTGGCATTATCCTAAAACACCAACAGTGACAGCACCACGAGGCCCCTCACAGCACCAGGAAAGGATAATTCAGTCCCACTGCCGCTAGAGGCTATTCAGAAACATAAGAGGCCACATCAGGATGATTCATTGTTAGAATTAGAAAGCAGTAAGTAAACTGTGATAGCGGAATTTCAGAAAAAGATTTTTTCTGACTAGCCAGGACGCAATCGAGGATGCTAAAAATAATAGTTTGGGGGTTGTGTCCTATAATCACTAGAGATTCCACCCATGTTCAGTGGTTCTTAATAATGTACTAAATCTGTGACTGGATCTACCTGTGTGAGAGGCGTATTACAATGAATCGTCTAGATGACTGTCACTGCACTTGACCTTGAGTTTCTTGAGGACCTAACTCATAATAGATGCAGAGAGAATGAAAGGAACATTTAAGTAATTGCCAGAAGGGTGATGGTAGGGAAGACCCTGGAAATCTCTGTGGGAGCACTCTTCTGAAGATGCAAAGGGCCCTCTGAAAGTCCTCTGAAGAGAGGACTCTGGGAGGGGCCGAGGGGAGCAAGAGCGGGGACACGTTATCATGTCAAAGACGACAAGCCGCTTTGGAAAAGGAGCTCAGCAACCTGCTCAAAACGGGGCAATAAGTGACAGAAAAATACATTTACGTTCAACTTACGTTTATCACTAACTCCAACACTGTGTTAGTCCAGGCAGGCTGGGTGGCTTAAACATTTATTGGTCACAGTCCTGGAGGCTGGGAAATCCAAGACCAAAGAGCCAGCACATCGGGGGTCTGGTGAGTGTCCGCTTCCTGGTTCATCGCCACCAGTTCTCACTGTGTCCTCACAGAGAAAGCCAGAAAGCCACCTGGGGTCTCTTCCATTAGGGCACTGCTCTCCCATCCATGACGATTTCACCCTCGTGAACTAATCACCTCCTGAAGGCCCCGCCCCTTAAAACCATCACAGTGGGGGATTAGGATTTCAACATACAAATTTTGGGGAGACACTTTTGGTCCACAATGACCCTCCTTTTCAGGACTTGCCCACTGATAACCAATGCCCCTGAGGCTTCCAGACCTCGATGTTTCTTTTGCCTCCTCTCAGGCAGAGCAGTGAGTGAATCCCCAGAGGGCAGCACAGAAACCCAGATCTGCCATTTGCTAACTGTGAGAATGTGGAGAAGTTTCTTCATCTGCCTGGACATCATTTCCTCACCTGAAAATTAGGATAATAACAACTCCCTGGGGATTTTGTAAAGGTTAAGTGTCCAAGGAAGTCACTCTCATATGTGTGGCATTCAGGCAGTCCATCAAAAAACAAAAACAAACAAACAAACTATTGAATATGTGCTGTGTTCTAGCAACTTCCTACTGCTACAGGGCTGACAGCTGTCAGATTCTGTAACACACTTGGGATGAGTGGGAAGAAGGGTGGCCCAGAAGTGTTAAAAAATAGGGATCATTGTGGTAGAGTACATATCATCTAAATACCCATACGGAGCCACAGTTATCACTCAGCGAGTATTAGTTTTTACCTTCCTCAATGACAATAAACGATTATTGTCAGCTATGACTTTTTAGGGTCACAGAGTGGTGATTCATCAGAGCCGAAGACTCATGAGCACACAACAGCCCCGTCTCAGCCTGCCATAGTTCAGATCAAAATCTGGCCCGTCTCATCTAGGATAGACAAAGAAATATGCGGGAGAAGCATCTCTAATCTAAACACTCGTCACTTATTTAAATAATCTCAACGGTCTGTTAGAAGCATTGGAGAAGTACAGCAAGGATCCGATGAGATCGTGGGAGAATCCTTCTGTCAGAAGCAGGAAGAGGACTTCCTAGGTGGCACAGTGGTAAAGAATCTGCCTGCCAATGCAGGGTACACGGGTTCAAGCCCTGCCCTGGGAAGATTCCACATGCCATGGAGCAACTAAGCCTGTGTGCCACAACTATTGAGCCTGTGCTCTGGAGCCCATGAGTCACAACTACTGAGCCCACGTGCCAAAACTATTGAAGCCCATGAGCCTAGAGCCCGTGCTCCACAACAAGAGAAACCACTACAATGAGGAGCCTGGGCACCACAGTGAAGAGTAGCCCCCACTCGTAGCAACTAGAGAAAGTCCGTGTGCAGCAACAAAGACCCAACACAGCCAATAAATAAATAAAATAAATAAATAAATTTATAAAATAAATAAATAAATAAAATACGTGTTCTCTTTGGAAAAAAAAAGAAGCAGGAAGAGCAGCTTGGATCCTGGAAACCAGAGAGAAAGGTTCTTCATCCAGCCTGATTGTGACTGGCTGCGTGACTGTAGGCAAGTTCTTTGATTTTGCCTCAGTTCCTATCTGTAAAATGGGGCCATTCATGTGTACTTTGCAAGGTTGCAGGGAGAGTTAAATGAAATGAGGCTCCTCAAGGCCCTGACCCATAAACTCTTGTTTTTCCTCCTCTTGAATTCCTGTTATAATGGTATATCAGGGTTATGCCATATTATCAACAATTAGCTGATGCCTTTCAACATCATATAGGCTGACAGTATGTATTCTTATTTACGGACAGTGTAGACCATTATGCAGTAAGTAATTTGCCCAGAAGAATTAATGAGATCTATAATGGTCTCAACTGCCCTTCTATAAGATAAGCTTCTGAAGGGCACGGTCAGTGTCTCACTAATCTTCAGATTCCCCCAGAGTGTCGGACCCAGAGCTGGTCACGTAGCAGTGCTCAATGAGTATTTGTGGAAACTGGTCAGTTTGTCTCAAAACATTAAGATGTTCCATTTTATTTGTTCTACATGGCATCCCCCAAATAAACCAATATTTATAGGACACACATTCTTCAGTGGTTCCCACCTTGAGTTTTTCAACTCTTGGTTTTCCGAAGGGATCTACGGAAGCAAGAAAAGTGGGAATCGTGATGTCATTTGTTCGTTCCTTGTATGTGTTCTTTTCCTCCCCATTGGGCAGGGCAGTGAGTAGAAAGGTGTCGTGGGATCCCAGATCTACCATTTCCTGTCTGTAGAACTGAGCGCACACATCATCCCCTCCTCCAACCTCGATTACTATTCTGCTCTTATCCAAACTTACTGAATTAAAACAAAATGGCTGGGTCTATTATTCAGGGATAATTGCAGTTTCTGCTTCTGGTTGTACTCAGCCTGGCAGAACCATTGTTAAGTGTAGGTTAAAAAGGTAGTGACTACGGGTCTTTGAAGTGTTCCCTCCAACCAACTCATAAAGGAATATTTCCTTATTCTCACCAGCCTGCCTGGGCTTCTAAATTCCCCTGCACAAAAGAGAGATTCATTCTCTGAGGTTAAGGCATTTCCCATCTACCATCCTCTCAGTCAATGTCAATAGTCAGTCTCTGGGCTATGAGTTTCCATAACAAAGCAACAGAGATCTTCCTTCAGGTCTTTGAAAGTACCAGGCACTTTGTGGTCTCCCAGACTTTGAACATCTTTCTCTCTACCTGGAAAACTATGTCTTGCCCATCCTAACTCCTGCCATCACTCCCTCTTCACTTTGCTAAATGACTCCTACTTCTTACCTTACAGGTTCCCTCTGCTCCAGAAATCCCTCCCTGCCTTCCTATGTATTCTCATAGCATCTGTTTGCTTCCCCATCGTAGTCAATTAATATGCAATGAAACAAGTGCTATTTATGACCACACATGTCCCAATACACTACAAGCCCCGTGTGACCAGGGACATATCTGTCCTATTCATCACGATTTCTCCAGTGCCTGCCCCAATCCCACTTACCATCTACAGCACTCACCCCCATTCATCTTCCATTTTGAAAGGCAAACTGCAAATATTAAATGAAAACACTTTGTTTTTTGTATGTATTAATCACTCATATAAAGAAACGTATGCCAACCTCCAGTAAGTACCAATTAGGTTCCTTTGGTATGATAGAAACTACGACTACGACAATGTATTGGCAGGATATCTGGTGACTCAGATACTAGAGAACCAAGTCTAGAAATCTGGATCTGGGAGGGGGTGGAGAGTGGGTCAGAGAGTTTAGATTGCTATTTACAATTTTAGCACAGTGCTACTACCTCTGTTAACTATGTCTTTTTTTCATTCTGCTCAAAATTTAAACTCCAGGGTAGCTTGGGCCACTATCCCATCCCTTAGCTAGGGGAAGACTGGACATCCAGTAACAGTCTGACCAAACTATATTCAGTGGCGAAGAAGTAATTTCCTGTAAGGCACGTGAAGTACTGTTACTGAAATAGGTACTGAAGGCGAGTCAAAAGTATTCTTACTTCAATAAAACATGCAGTGTTACCATATCCAGTCCATTAAATTATAATCAGAAGCAAATAAATTTAACATTTTTGTTAGCCTGGATAAGCTTATGATTGATAATTTTCTCAAAACAAAAATCTATTTTAATGCACTTTAAATTTAACTTTGAGAAGGAGAAACTCAATAGGATGGAAGCAGAAAGCAACTCTATTCTTCCTCCTCCCTGTCTGTTTGAGCTCTTTCCACCCTCTGGGATGAACTCTTGGCTAGATCCCATATCTTTGTCAGGCACCCTTTGATAAGAAAAAGTTCTCCAGTCCCTTTTAGAATCAAGGACAGGCTCCATTCAGCAACTAAAATTCCCTCTTCAGTTTAACAAATAAAAGTACAAACTCCACTGAGAGGTCCCACCTCTGCAGACAAGCTTGGTTTCTGGCTGGGAGTCTGCAAGGGTGCAGAGGTGGCAGGGTTGACTACTTACTCGTTTCTCCACCTTTCCCTTCCTCTCCTCCAGCTGGGCATCCTAGATTTCTGAATCCTTCAGGGTTGTAGCTTGCAGGTGGGATTCAGAGGCCAGCTACTGGGGAGAAAAAGAGGCACTGGAAAGAGCTTCCTGCGCTGCTACTGTCGAGATCTTCTAATACGTTCTGTGAATACAGGTGATTCCCTTGTTGACCCTCTCATGGGACACCAAGTGGAAACGTCCATTTGCAGCTCTCTTGACTGGAAAGGTGAGGCCTCTCTTCCAGCTGTCTTCTTACGACCTTCCTATCAGTTTCTGCATCCGACAGTGTACCTTCAGCTTCTTCCTGGCAGGATGCCATCTCGGGGTGACATATATTCCGTCTACAGTGCACCCCTGCCTTGCCATCAGCAGAAGCTCCGTCTTCTCCCAATAGTGGCAGCTCGGTGAAGGGAAAAATGCCATAGCATGTCAACAACCACATCAAGGAAATTCTCTTGACATCTTCAACTTCAATCTTTCTCGATGCTTAAGGTCACCAGTCAGGCTTATAGAAACCTCACTTGCAAGTCCTGCATAAGTGGTCTAGCACCCCACTTAGGAACACGAGGGTACTTATTTATCTCATTTTGATCTGAGTCTTTGAAAGTGTCCCATTTCAAAATATGGATATGTAAAACCTAATACACTTTCTGAATTTTGATTGTGCACCAGGCACTGCTAATCACTGGAAATCCAAACATGAATGAAGCCTTCTGCCCTCTAGAAGTTCATAAGAAACATTTTAAGATAGAAAGAAGTATATTTTTTTAAATGTATAGTAATCAAATATGCTTAGTAAGTATGATCTTGAAAAACAAGATCCTTTTTGATCCTTTGTTTCCTTACCTTTAAACATAAGAGGCTCGTTCCTCAAAAGGTTAAAATCAGAATCACCATATGATCCAGCAATTCTGATCCTAAGTATATACCTAAAAGGACTGAAAGCAGGGACTCAGACACCTGTGCACCAACATTCCTAACAGCTTTTACAAGAGCCAAAAAATGGATCTTTTGGCTCTTGTAAATAATGCGTCCATCAACAGACGAATAAACAAAATCTGGCATGTGTGTACAATGGAATGTTATTTATTCATAAAAAGAAATGGAGTTCTGATACATGCTACAACACGAATGAGCCTTGAAAACACGCTAAGCAAAATAAGTCAGGCACAGAAGGATTAAATTTTCTATAATTACTCTTATATGATATACCTGGAATAGTCAAGGTCATAGAGGCAGAAAGTAGAATGGTCATTAAGAGGGACTGCGTGGGCCCCGAAATAGAGAGTTATTGCTTAGTGGATACAGAGTTTCTTTTTCATCTATGGAATGATGAAAAAGTCCTAGAACTAGTTACTGGTGATGGTGGCAAAACACTGTCCATATACCTAATGCCACAGGTTTACACTTACATTTACACTTAAAATGGTCAAAACGGTAAATTTCATTATGTATATTTTACCATACAGAACGAGGTGGGCCTGAGAAACCCTCACAGTTCCATTGGGTTCTAACTCTCTAATTTCTCTAAGTATGGAAATTGCTGCTGTGATGAAATTATTTTTGCTTGATTAACTATAAATATTAATTTGCAAGTTCTAATAGGAAATAAGGGAAACTGTATCCACCCAGCACGCTCACCTCGGCCTTTAAGGGAAGAGTGGGAAAAGAGTCAGCTGACTGAGGCAAAACGATTCGTAGTCTCAGAAACCACAGCTGGCAGGGAGCTCTTTAATTTATTCATTTATTGACTGTGAAAACCATGGCTAAACGTCTGAGGTGCAACTTCTCATCCAGGAAGTCCAATTACATGGTGTGAAGTAAAGTGAAGCGATGCTTTCTGTTGGTGGGGGGGGGGCGAGGGCTGATGACTGAGGCAACAAGTTTTAAATGGCTTTTGGGAAGTCAGCAGATCTTGGGGAGTGAGACTTACAGACTGAAAAACTAAGAATGCCACAAAACTGCCACCTCGGATCTAGGGAATGAAGTGGCTGTTTTATTTTGAAGGAAATTTCAGGAGACAGTAGAAGTGAGAGCCCAGGAACCACAGAACCTGAGGTTTTTACCACCCGGATGATGTAGGTGACTAGCTCCTTGGAAGATCTATTTGACACTGACTATTTCACAAGTCTCGTTTCAAAACCTAAGTGTGTCAAGGCCACGATTTGGGCAAATGTCACACCTCCCCTCCTCCGTGCAAAGCAAATTTAGAAGAGGTGGTTACTGGAAGTAAAATGGGCCACAGAGGGAAAGGAAAGTGGAAAATACAGACTTTTGACAACATTCCATATACAGAGTAAGACCTGCCCAAAGGGAAAAACATGTGCGACGTTTCTAGTAAACACACCACATCAGAAATCTCTGCTTCTTGCTGAATTCCTATGCCCTAAATCACCTCTGCTAAATTGTTTTTAACCCAGCTCACTATTGAAAGATTAAATTCTGAGAAGAGGTGTTCTTCTAAATGAGTCATGTTAATTGGCCTGGTCTGAATGTGAGGCGGTGGGCGCCTCCACCGACTCGCAGCCTTATCTGTGGAGAGCAGCCTCTCAGCACAGCAGGCAGATTTGTCATCTGTCTGTTTGCAGCGGCAGCTGGCTTTGGCTGGGGACTGGCTCTGTGGTCACGGCGTCACTCACCTTGCAGGTTCCACGCAACCCTTTTTCTGTATTTCCACTTCCTCACGCGCAGACTGAGCTCTGTTCTGTTCATTTTGGGCACAAGTTCTCCCCTGTGGGGACCGCACACGTCTTTTTGGACAGAAAATGGCCTCCATTTTCCTTAAGGCTGCTTCCCTGTCCCTTGGGAATCTGCCCTCTGTGGTCGCTGCAGTGCCAGGGTCTATGCCTGGCCTCTCTGCTGATCAAAAAGAGGTCCCCAGTTCTAGACGGCCTGAAGGAAGCCCCTGTCTCAGCGTCTTCACCTGATTTAGCTTTTTTTTAAAATTTATTTATTTATTCATTTATTTATTGGCTGCGATGGGTCTTCGCTGCCACGTGCAGGTTTTCTCTAGTTGTGGTGAGCGGGGCCTACTCTTCAGTTGTGGTGCGCAGGCTTCTCACTGCGGTAGCTTCTCTTGTTGCAGATCACAGCACAGGCTTTAGGCACATAGGCTTCAATAGTTGTGGCACATGGGCTTAGCTGCTCCGGGGCATGTGGGATGTTCCCAGACCAGGTATCGAACCCATGTCCCCTGCACTGGCAGGCAGATTCTTAAGCACTGCGCCACCAGGAAAGTCCCTGATTTAGCTTTTAATAAGGTTTCAGAACACAAGTTTTGTGGATTTTGGACCAAGAGATGGTTGGACTTGAATTCTCATTCTATCATTTACTACTTATTTTGATCAAGCTGTTTAACCTGTCTAAGCTTCAGTGTTTCTTTTCTATAAAATAGGACAATCAGATATATCTCAAATCTAAAAAAATTTAATAAAATGATGTATGTCCAATGCTGACAACAGCTCGATACATAAATAGTGGGTCAATCTTCCACTGTATTGCCTGCTTTGGCAATTATTTGCAAGATTTTATTTTTGTTGTTTGGTGTCTGGTTTTTTCTTTTCTTTTCTTTTTAGTTGTTTAATTAAATGCCTTATAAATACACCAAAAAAATGTCTATGTATAAGGTATAAAGAATAATAACATAATAACCCACAAATCAGTTTAAGAAAAAGAGCTACCATTGCAGGGAAGCACATTAAGTCCCAGCCCATCTCATCCCTTCCCCCACATAAAGGATTATTTTTAACTCAGAGATCACTCCCTTGCTTTTGGGTTTATACTTCTAACTTCTAACTTGTATTCATATACAATATACCTAAATTAGCATTTTAATTTTATATAAATGTAATCATACCGTGGGTATTCTTCTGAGACTTGATTTTTTATTTAATATTATGTCATCTGTATTATTGTGTGTAACTGTGATTCATGTCTTCCCACTGCACTGTACTAGAAATATGAAAGGGGACATAATCATAGGTGCTTCAAAGATTAAAATTGTAAGAAAATACAGTAAAAAACTTAATTCTATTATATTTGAAAATAAACAAAATAGACATGTTCTTAGGAAAATATAATTTACACAGAAATAGAAATAGAAAACAAGTCTGAAAGAAGCTTATCTAACACACATATTTTCTCCCTATGGCATATGCCAGCCTTCCAGACAGCACTTCAGCACTAGCTTTGGGGGCCGTTTTAAGTAGTGCAATCACCAACAAAGAGCACAAAAATGCAAAAAACATGACACGAAGTAGACCACAAAAAGCACATGTTTTCAGTATGAGAGCTGCAACAAGGCCAGAGGTCACCGGGTTCACCCTCAGGGGACCCAGAGTCCCCTTTCTGGGTGGCCAGAATCCAACTTCTCAGAAGGTCACAGACGCTGACGGCTGTTGAACTCGGACTCCTCCCTCCCCTCACCCCCTCGCCCAGCATCCCAGCCGTGCAGACCGCAGGTCCCTAAGTCCTCTGTTGACTGCTCAGCCAACACTTTTCTCACGCTTGCCGTTACAAGAGCGTCCCCTCACTGTGGTGGCTCCCTGCCTTCACCCCGCCATACAGCACAAATTTACTGACGATGGAGGAGTGGGGCGATGACCTGAGGAAGGTGGCAAGCATCCAGTAGCTGCAAAGGCTAGAAAACAGATCCTCCCCCAAAAGCCTCCAGAAGGAATACAGCCCTGCCAATGGCTTGATTTTAGCGCATTTTGGACTCTGAGCTCCAGAACTAGAAGATAATAAATGTGTGCTCTTTTAAGCCACTAAGTTTGTGGGATTGTCTCACAGCAGCCATAGAAAACTCATCACCATCTTATTGGTTGCTTTCTATTTTGCCCACCTCTGTCACGTTTCTTTTTCTTTACTTACTAGTCTTCCTTATAATTTTGTTTTAATTAATTTTTAAGTCAAAAGTAATTAATTTTTCTATCACTTGGAGGTTCTAGACTTTATTTACATTCTTTTAGGGGCCTAAATTTATCTCAAGACCAGAGTAGTCATCTTACACTCTTAATGAATAATGTGAGGAACTTGAAACGGCCATCTACCAATCAACTCTCTCCTGAATTGTGGGCTACTGTTGAGTGGTATCTTAGTTCTATATTTTCAATTCCCAAAATTAATTTCTTTCCTTTATTCAATTAATGATTGTTTAATTTATCCAATATTAACCATTTGCCTACTATTCCTTCTTACGCCTCATACCTTTCCTATAAAATCACTTTCCTTCTGGCCGAGGTAAATCTTTTAGAACTTCCTTTCATTAAGGATTGTTGTGGCAAACTCAGCTTTTTTTTTTGCTTTTTTTTTTTTTTTAGTCTTGAAATGTTTTTTTGCCTCTGTTCTATTTTTCTATTTACAAGTATACAATTTAAGTGTAGTAAATTGCACATATTTTAAACGTACAATTCAATGAGTTTAACAGATGCAAAAACCTGTGAAACCACCACCCACAATCAAGATGCAGAGTATTTTCATTGCCCCAAAGGTTTCTCCAGGCCCCTTAGCACTCCACTTCTGTCTCTTTCCATTGCTGTCCCCAGGCAACCACTGATCTGTTCACTGCAAGTATCCTTTTTCTCGAACTTAATATAAATGGGACAGTACAGCAAAGGCTGCATTGTCATTTGGATCCAGCTTCTTTCACTCAGCATAATTATTTTGAGATTGACTCAGTTTATCGTATTTATAACAGTTGGTTCTATTTTATTACTGGTTGATATTCAATGGTGTAAATATACTACACTTTGTTTATCTTATCAATTGTCGCTGGACATTGGACTGTATCCAATTTCTTGGTTATTATAAATATACTATGCACAATCATGTACGAGTCTTTGTGTAAACATATGCTTTCATTTCTCTTGAGTACAACTTAGGAGTGGAAAGACATGTACTAGGTGTATATTTAACTACTTAAGAACTGCCAAACTGTTTTCCAAAATGTTAGTACCATTTTACATTCCCACCAGCAATTTCAGTTGTCCCACATTTTTGCCAACCTCGCTATAGTTTTTTGTGTGTCTTTTTTAATTTTAGCCATTCTAATAGATGTGCAGTGTTATCTCATTTTGGCTTTAATTTACATTTCATTGATGACTAATGTAAGCAGCCTCTAAGTTGGGCGCCAGTGTTCCCCACCTCCTGGTGGTCTCGGGTGGCCTCAGCCCACAGCAGCTTGAAGCGGGGTTTCAGCTCCCGGTCAGTGATTGAGGTTGGGTAGTGGCGGTGAGAGCACTGAATCCTAGTCACTAGACCAGTGGTCAATGACAAGGCCCTGGCCCTACGGCTTTGCAGAAAATAATTCCCACAAAGACGGAAAGTTGTGAAACAAGTAAAGTATTTATTAGGAAAAAACAAAAAGCAGAATACGTGTGGGTAGACACACGGGCAGACTCAGAGAGAGTCACACCCTCATGGCAGTTTGAATCAATGTTATGGGGCATTTCTTCCGTGCTTCCTTTGACCAATCATTTTGGTTTGCCTGGTTCAGAGTGCATATTTGGTGTATCTCAGATTTTTCCCATATGCACGAGCACCTCTTAGCCAAGATGGATTCCACCTAAGAGGCCTATGGGTAGGTTTGGCCACTTGGCATCTCTCCCCTTTTTGACCTCTAAGGAGGCTTTCTGCACATGTGTGGTTGGGGGAGGTCTGCTGACTTGGAGAATGAGGACTGTGTGGTCTCTTATCTTCTCTCTGGGCAGGGCCCAGCCTCCTCTCCCAATTGTCTCAGAGTATCCACCACAGGGAATGAACTCAGACTGTTTGCCCTGGGTGCCCATCTGTCTCCTGCCTCACTGGTATTCACACGCTTGTGTAATAAACTGGGCTTAATGACTTGCTTCTAAGGAATAGAACACTGCAAAACTGATAGGGTATCACTTCTGCAACTAGGTTACAAAAAGACAATGGCTTCCTTCTAGGGTTGCCGCCTCTCCCTCTCTCTTGAAAGCAAGCTCCCATGGAAAATTCTCAGGCATTTTTTTTTTATGTATTTCCCTGCCCACTTATTTTTCACCTTCCTTTCTGGAACTCAAATGAGACATATGGTGGAACTTCTTACTCTAGCTCCCAGGTTTCTTAACTCCCTTTAAGTATTTTCAGTCTCTTTGTTCTGTGCTGCATTCTAGATCATTTCTTTGAGCCTTTCTTCTAGTTCATAAGTCCCTCAGTTATGTTTACTTGTTGTGAACTTAGTGTTTTTCATTATGAGGACTTTCATTTCCACAGTTCTATTGATATTTTTAATTTTTAATTTCTTGCTCTATGCATGTTTTCAGTCTATTCCTTTATTTCTTTAAACATTCATTGCATTTATTTTCTTTATCTGATCATTCTAACATCTGAGGTTGTATATCTCCTTCTGTTATTTCTGCTAGCTTATAGTTACCATGTTATGTTTCTTTATTTTGTAATTTTTCACTGTGTATTCATGTTCCTTAGAACTTTTTTTTTTCTTTATACCCACCATCAAGGTTATTTATTTTGCTTTGCTTTAAATCTTGCTCTTTCTTTCCTTTTTGCATTTTTATTGGAATATAGTTGTGTCAGCTATAAATTGGCACTTGCCATCTACCTCTACTACAATGATTAAATCACACGTGCTGCTGACCTTCCACATCCCCTGAAGGGCATTCAGGGTGGAGACCAGGAATGAGGCACCCTGTGCTTTGGAAAATGGGAGGAACAGGTCTTCAGATAGTTAGATGTTTTCAGGAGCTGGTTTTATGAGCCCAACCCTTGCATCTCCTCACATCTAGAAAAGCACTAAATCCCTACATGGTGATGTCTGCTCCTCGTGACTGGCAGAAACCCCCTACAAAAATGTATTTGATTGCATGTACTCCTCCTTTACCAAGAGTACAAATATACTAATCTTCCCCCTGCCTCTTTGGAACAGTTTCTCAGAGCTATCTGGGATGCTGTCTCCCAGGCTGCAGTCCTCATTTTGCCCCAAGTAAATTCAACTCGCAACTCTCATGCTGTGCATTTTTTTAAGTCGACAGTTGCTTTACAATGTTGTGTTAGTTTCTGCTATACGACAAAGTGAATCAGCTTTATGTATATCCCCTCTTTTTTGGATTTCCTTCCCACCACAGAGCATTAAGTAGAGTTCCCTGTGCTATACAGTAGGTTCTCATTAATTGTCTATTTTATACATAGTTTCAATAGTACATATATATATGTCAATCCCAAGCTCCCAATTCATCCCATCAACTCTCCCCCTTAGAACTTTATCTTTGGGAATGCTCTGCAGCATTGACTGAAGATGGTTTCCTCCAGGGAGGATTTCTATTTTTGCCAGATGTCTGCAGCACCAATCAATACTGGTCTACTGTAACCTACCATTGCCTTAGGTTTTAGGAATTACCAGATATTGCATATTTTGGCAACAAACATATGTGAAGGCAGGCATATAGCTTTGAATTCTCAAGAAAGATTTGTTTTCCTTTATTCATTCCAAGATTCAAGAGAGGCAGTTTCCTTCTAGCCCCTCCCTCATGCCTTCAGTTGAGGTATAAATTTATTTCCAGTTCATCATTACTCTCAGGACATAGCCCTTTGAGTCTCAGCTTTAGGTATGAATCTCTAATTAAAGACCCCATGGGTGGGCCCTGGATTTTGTCTAATGTTACTGTTCCCACAAGGCTTTGAAAACCAAGTTCAGGTTCACCCAACAAGAAAGGTTGAGTCCGTGCTCCACCTACTTCTATAGGTTAAAGCTTCTACTTAGCTTTTGGCATCTGAGTATTCCTCCTCTTTCCAGCTCATTGATGCATTTGAAAATAATTTTTTAATAGTTTCAGAGGCAGACTCATTATGGTATCAAGTCCAGCATACTGCCAGAGATGGAAAGGTTCCTTTAATTTTTGCAGGTTTCTAATGAAGTGGAATTTGATAATGTTCAACCATGTATCTAGTAAAACAATTCACAGGACTTTGGCTTAGTGACTTCAGGCTCCTATAACAGAATACCACAGGCTTGGTAGCTTAAATAGCAAAAATTTATTTCTCATGATTCGGGAGGCTGTGAAGTCCAAGATCAAGGCAACGGCAGATCCCATGTCTGGTGAGGGCCTGCTTCCTGGTTTGCAGATGGCCATTTCTAGCTGTGTCCTCTCTTGTATGGCAGAAAGCAGAGAAAGATAACCTCACCCAAGTCTTTTCAATAAGAGCACTAATTCCATTCAAGAGGGCTCAATCCCCATGACCTAATAATCTTCCAAAGTCCCCACCTCCTAATATCATGACATTGGGGATTAGGCCTTCAACAGATGAATTTGGGGGGACATAAACATTTAGTCTGTAACAAGCTTAGAGTTTTCCAGTGACCACTATACAGTTTAATCTCAAGCAGCTGTATGTGTAGCTCTAAATCAAAAAGATGCAAAAGGTGAAAGAGAGTTCAATTGTGCTTTCTTGTCATCTTGAGTAAACTTTTAGTAAGATGTCACTCCTATTCCTCGGACTCATTCCACATCCATCCCCACACAGAGGAACTATTAAAGTATTTTCAGACATCCTAATGTAGATGGAATGACTTTGAATCAAAGAGATTTGCAAGAGATGAGTCGTTCTAGGAAAATATAAAAGATACTAGTCTAAACATCTTTTTTTCCCTCTGCTTCCCAGCCCCACTAGTCTAAACAACTTTAGACAGCTTTTCAAGAAGTCTGGCTGACTAAATCATCCTCATAAAGCCCCTTTAGGTTATGGAATCATGGAGGTTAGATTTGGAGGTTGCTACTCCAACATCTCATTCAATAGCTAATAAATTGAGGTCCCAATACCTCAGTTGTGACTAAAACTGCACCTTGTACATTGCCTTGCTCATAGGAAACAACTTGGTTTGATTCAAGTGGCCTGAACCCCAGTCCCATTCTCTTTCCTCCAAGCTGCATTGCAAATAGCACTATTCATAAAACCCAAGACTGGCTCTCTGAAGTTATCATGAGGGCTTTGTGATGCAAATATCCCCCAGGGAAACTTCTTTCCATAACCTAATAAGACACATAGAAATATTGTTAATTTATGATTTAGAGTGAATGTCAGCTTCTGTTTTAGCTCACATCTCTGATTTGAACATCCATAATTTTTATGTGCTATTTGTGCACTTTATAGCCCATCGAGAGCCTGTTGTATAATGTGCACTGTGCATTTATGACCAATTTATAGGCAATACTATTTTAATTAATTGAAGAGGTTAATAGTTTTGTGTATTTGACTTTATGGCATATTTTGCATATCCATTATTTATTTGATATTGCATCTGGGTCAGAGATGGAACCCCCAATTATAACATGGTTCCCGTGGGAAAATATAACTTACTTTATGACAGTCCCTTTACGACAACAATTTCTAGAAATGAATTATGGTCTACATATAATTTGCAGCATGAAGTTTATGAGTAATGGGATTAGAACATGTGGCCTGTGTGCTATAATTTGAGGCAGTGTCAACAGCAACAGGATCTTGACAATTTTCCATGGGATAACTAAGATTCTGTGATAATTTTGTGGAAGAGAGGGGATTGGCTGGAAAGAAAGCATTTAAAGAAAAAGTACAGGGACTTCCCCGGTGGTGCAGTGGTTAAGAATCTGCCTGCCAATACAGGCGACACAGGTTCAACCCCTGGTTTGGGAGGATCCTACATGCCACAGAGCAATTAAGCCTGTGCGCCCCAACTATTAAGCCTGCGCTCTAGAGCCCGCTAGCAAAACTACTGAGCCTGAGTGCCACAACTATTGAAGCCCACATGCCTAGAGCCCGTGCTCTGCAACAAGAGAAGCTACCACAATGAGAACCGGTGCACTGTAATGAAGAGTAGCCCCCGTTCAGCAACAAAGACACAACACAGCTAATAAACAAACAAACAAATTAATTAATTAATTTAAAAAAAAAGAGTACCTATCATTAACTAGTGTGATATAAAATTGTCTCATCCCACTAACAAAGAATGCTGAATTTGCTATTTTATAGCAGGCTGTCTCTCTCCTAGGGAATACAGTTATTGGTATTATTTTTAATGGGAGAACTGCTAAGAATAAGCATGGCACCTGGAGGGAATGGTGATTTGCTTGAATGGAGAGAAAGGTGAGCACTGGGATGAAAGATTGACTAACAAGATAACAATGAATCTGATCATGAGGACACTGGAAAGGAACGCAAAGAGATCGTACGTGTAACACGGGGAGATCAACTCAATGATGGGTGATGCCTTAGAGGGCCAGCACAGGGAGGGTGGGAGGGAGTCGCAGGAGGGAGGGGATATGGGGATATATGTATAAATACAGTTGATTCACTTTGGGGTGTCTCAAAAGCTGGTACAAGAGTGTAAAGCAATTATATTCCAACAAAGAGCTTGAAAATAAATAAATAAATAAATAAATAAATAAATAAATAAATAAATAAATATTTAAAGAAAAAAAGAGTTCATACGTGATGTAGAAACAAGGCAGGGATTGGGAATTCTGAACAGGTGAGTATTTTGGTCCATTTGGGCTGCTGTAAGAAATTACCATAGACTGGATGACTTAAAAAACAGAAAGTTCTTTCTCACTTTTGGGAAGGAGTCTGGGAAGTTTAAGATCAAAACACCAGCAGATTTGGTGTCTGGTGAGAGCCTGCTATCTGGTTTGCAGCTGGCTGTCTTCTCGCCATGCCTTCACATGGCAGAAAGGATGATGGAGCTCTCTGTGGTCTTTTTATAAGGGCACTAGTTCCTTTCATAAAGGCTCCACCCTCATGACCTAATCACCTCCCAAAGGCCTCCATCTCCTAATACCATTACACTTGGGGGTTACATTTCAACATATGAATTTGGGGGAAACACAAACATTCAGTCTATAGTAGAAGGGGTCATGGGGAAGTTCTGTTTGAGGAAGATTAGATAGGTATCCTTTTTTAAACTGGAGTTACTTATAGATGGGGAGAGAAAAATAATTTAAAACAGGATCAAAAGCAGAATAAGTAGGCAGAAGAGAAGAGGGAAGATACCTAGCAAATACCTATGTGGTTCAGGAACTGAGGATAGAGTGCAGAAGAGCTGCTGGGCTGATGACTGGATATAGGAGACATCTACCAAAAAAAGAAGTGACCTTCTTATATAACCAAAATAACTGAAGGCAGGGACTCAAAGAGATATGTTTACATCCATGTTCATAGCAACAATATTCACAGTAGCCAAAAGCTGGAAGCAACTCATGTCCATTGAGGAATGGATGAATGAATAAATGCAGTGTGGCATATACACACAATGGAATATTATTCAGCCTTAAAAAGGAAGTGAATTCTACAACATGGATGTACCCCGAGGACATGATGCTAAGTGAAATAACCCAGTTACAGAAGGATAAATACTGTATGATTCCCATTATATGAGGTACCTAGATTAGTCTAACTCAGAGACAGAAAGTAGAATGGTGGTTGCCAGGGGCTGGGGGGAGACGAAAGGAGGGAGTTATTGTTTAATAAGAAGAGTTTCAGTTTTGCAAGATGAAAAGAGTTCTGGACATGGACAGTGCTGATGGTTGCACAACAGCGTGAATGTGCTTACTGCCACTGAGCTGTATACTTAAAAATGGTTAAAATAGTAATTTTTATATTAAGTATATTTCACTACAACTATGTTTAAAGGAAAAAAAGAGGAACATGACCTTAGTCCAAGGCTCTGAAGCCCGTCATCTCCAGTCTTCTCAGGGCTTTAATTTCATTCATTACCCAGTCTCTTTCTCTGCTGGACTTTCAAGCCCTCTTTTTCTCCCCCTTCTCTCTCTCTTTCACCACTTTCCAACCAATATTTTTCAAATAATTT
This sequence comes from Hippopotamus amphibius kiboko, assembly GCF_030028045.1. Classification (NCBI taxonomy): domain Eukaryota; kingdom Metazoa; phylum Chordata; class Mammalia; order Artiodactyla; family Hippopotamidae; genus Hippopotamus; species Hippopotamus amphibius. Next base: position 101,180,119 of record NC_080196.1, read on the forward strand.
TGTACACTTTGTAGAAGCTATTTTTTCACTCCCCAACCACTATCTTCAGACTTGCATCCTCTCCACTCAATAAGGAGTCATCCCTTCTCCTAAAATGCAATGCATGCTTTTTAGTTCTTATCTGGCTGGACCACTGAGTAGCCATTTATCCTATCAACCTCCTCATCTTCCTTTAAATTGTTTCCACCCCTCTTCTGTCACACCAGACTCCCATTCATCCACTACCTGAGGTCTCACTCCACACCCTCCTCTTCAAGGTCTTTGGTGGCCATTCTTCCTATGTGCATAAGTGCTGGACCCTCTACCCCCAGTGACATCGTGGGTTCTCTTTTATTCTCACTCTGCACACCTTCTGAGTGATTGCATCCACTCTGGCCTTTCCCATCATATGCGGATGATGCCTAGGTCTGCATCTGAGGTAGCAATCTCACTCCAGAGCTTTACGCCCATAGTTCCTAGCCTTCTGGACCTCTCCACTTGGATGTCCCACAAATACTTCAAACTCAACATGTTTAAATTTGAACTCATTTTGGCCCCTCGCCACCGCACACATGCCAACTCTTCCTCCAATATGCCATTGGTTGAAATGGCAGAATTACCGTCACATACCCCAAGCAGAACATTCACATCATCTTTCGCTTCTGCCTCTCTCATGCCCATTTCTCACCAGCTATAATCAGATCCATTTCACCTATCCGGGGAAATTAGAAAATCCCCAGGTAGGCCACTACCCCTGAGAAGAAACTTTATAATGCTCTACCCTGGGACAGCATTGATAAATTTAACTGTGTGTTAAAAAAATATATTTTAATGGTGGTCTGATCTGTGTATTTGGAAAAAGCCTTTGAGTATTCAAATGAATTGACAATCACTGGTAGTATGTGTTTCGGGAGGATGTAGTAATCCCAGTGCTGAGGATGCTCTCTAAAGTCTGCTTTTGAAGCGTGTGAATTGTATTTGTTGTAAAAAGTGTGTATTTGATTGTATTTGTTGTAAAAGTGTGTATTTAATATCGGCAAGAGTGATAAGTTACTTCTAGAAGCCCCAGGAGAAACATCTGTTCTTAGATGATAAGGCATCAGTTCTAATGCCCCAAAGCCCTGATAAGTAGTAAGGAAAAAGTCAGCTGAAGTCTGCCAGGAAGGTCTGGTTGAGGAGTCCTTGGTTCCTCCTCCGAAGCCTCTTGGGGTTTTCCAGAGCCCCTTTGAAGTTCAAACATTTGGCTCACTCGTTTTCTGTGAGAAGTTGCAACATCCTACCTGCTAAGTCCCTCCTTCCCACACTGTTTGGAGGGAAGAAGGAATCTACGGGGTGATGGCAATTAAATTCATGAAAATGAAACAACACTGTTGACTACTGAATAATCTGTGCTGTGACTGAAACCTCTTAAAGCGTGTTGTAGATTGAATTATGTCCCCCCAAAAGATGTGTTACAGGGATCCATGCCTGTGAACATAACCTGATTTGGAAATAGGTCTCTGAAGATGTCATCAGGTTAGATGGGGCCATTTCATTGGATTCGGTCTTCATCCAAGGACTGGTGTCCTAATAAGGAGATAGAAATTTGGACACAGAGAGACACAGGGAAGAAGACCATGTGAACACAGAGGCAGAGACTGGAGTGATTTGTCTGCAGGGAACGCCAGGGAACGCACTCAGCCATCAGAAGCTAGCAGGGAACAGGAAACAGATTCTTTCCTAAAACCTCAGAGGGAGTCTTGGTTTCACACTTCTAACCTCCAGAACTGTGAGAGAATAAAGTTCTGTTGTTTTAAGCCCCCAGTTTGTGGTACTTTGTGGCAGCAGGCTTCAGAAATGAAAACATTGGGGAATCCCTGGATGGGACAGAAAGAGGGGCCAAAAGGGAGGCCTCCAAGACTTCCACCACAGATGTAAACGGCAGCCGAATCGATACACAGCATCTTAGATAGCACTCAGGTCCACCCACTTCTCTGGACTAGGCCATCATGCCCCCAGGAGAATGGTCTCCCGACTGGTCTCCCTACTCTATTCTTACACCAATGCATCAGAAACCATAAGAGACAGAACAGTCACATTTACTGAGAACAGTGTTCTTGACACCGTCTGAAGAGTTCGCATAGTGTGTACAAGTGCAGGCAGAATCCTAATGAGGATCCTAATCCTCCATTATCTCAGTCTTCATAAGGGTCCTCTGTGATGCGTGGTACTCATTTGGGGGCGTGTGGAGACTCCAGCCCAGGGAAGTTGAGTAATTAGCCTGAGGTCACACAGCTAGAAATTGAACTCAGGTCTAGCTGACTCTTTATACTCTATACTGTATTGCCTGAGGGGAAACCACAGTTCAAGGCTCAAAGGAGCAAGCAGAGCCCCTTAAAAAGACAGACCACCCATCTGGAACAGTCCTTTGAAACTGGGAAGAAGAGAGATCATCTTTATTTCTCAACGGAGACAGTGAAATCTGAGATTCGCTTTAGGTCCCGATGCGAGTCAGAACTTGGACCGGAAACACCAGTTTCTACGCTTTGTCTTCCCCCACCAACCCACAGGCCTCCGCCCACCCCCCTCCAACCCCCTCCCCGACTTCCCCCAGCCCCCCAGCCCCATCCCGTCCGGAGGACCCTGGGCTGGCAGCTGACAAGCCACATCTCCTGCAGTGATCCAAGGCTAACCCTTGCTGGCTCGATCACCCGCGTGTTATCAGGAACTTTCCCAGGAGTGCAGTGAGAGTTAATGTTTATAAAGTGCTCTGAAAGCCTCTGATAAGAGACGTTAAATAGCATTAATAGAACACGTTCTGCCGGCCTCCCATCTCACTCGGCTTGATTGATAGCCATTCCTTTTGCGCAGTAGGTGAACTCTGCTTCCGATGAATGGAGCTCATTAATTAGGATCCTGCCGGCAGTTTATTGTGAAGGATACTTGCTTATTAACGTAATTAGGACCCTCGGCCAAGCCCCCAGACTATCTCACTGTCCACGCGTGGCGGGAGGGGGACTATCTCCTTGAACCCATTGTGCTCGTAGTTACTAAATTCAAGCCCATTGTCTTGTACCCACAGGCAGCTGAGGCTCTACTGTTATAAAATAAGGAGATCACTGATTTCAACCGTGCTTTCTTTAGACGATTGGCGTGTAAGCACAACAGGGATAAATGCACCACTTAATAGTGCTTCCCTATTTCCAGACATGCGTTCGATGCTGCACCTGTAACACCTCTATACATCATTTCCACTCAATATCTCATAGATGTTATAAAGCCAAATCAAGTTTCTTTACCCATCTGCAATCAAGGCGCTATTTGCATTAGCCAGAAAAGCTGCAGTACTTTTAAGGCAATTCTTTACAAAACTGGTCACACGTTAGAAACCTCTAGGGAAGTTTTAAGAAATCCAGATACCCAGGCCCCAGCCTCAGAAATTCTGATTCATCAGTACATCAGTGTGTGTGTGTGTGTGTGTGTGTGTGTGTGTGTGTGTGTGTGTGTGTGTTGGTTTTTTCTTTCTTTCAATCAGTAGAGTTTATTTTTTTTAAAGCAATTATAGGTTTACAGAAAAAATGAGCAGAGGCCGGAGTTCCCATATACCCATACCCCCCTTACACCATACAGAATATTTTCTGATGCCCGAGTGATTCAGATGTGCAGGCAGGGCTAAGGATTCAGTTGTAGTGCTAGCATCGCCTACATAGCTGAAATTTAATAGCCTTTTAAAAAATAATTTCTGATTAAACCACAGCCCAAACACTTCCAGGTTTTCTCAATACTTTTCCTTAATGTAACAGCCCAAGCTAGAGAATGTGCTTGGCATTCATTCAAATGAAGATGGCTCCGCTCATCACCCTGGCTTATGCTTTCAAATTGCATAACAAATGGCCTTATCAGTTATTACAGGTCTTGGAGGACTCTCTTCCTCATTAGATTAAAAGAAATATAAAGAGATAATACAGTATAGATAATACAGAGGGCAATCTAGAACTCTCTGAAAATGGTTGATGATTTGTGGAACTGAAGGAAAAGTAACATATTACTTCTAAAAAGGAGTTATTTAAATATTTTAACATTAGTAGTCTTGCTGGAAAGATAATTAAGTAGAGTGAAGGCAGCAATCCATTTGATAGAGAATAGAAAATATGAAAAAATGCTTTACACTATCCAAAAGGCAGCTAAACGCTTAATCAAGTCTTTTGGGTCCATAATCATTCATTCATTCAGTCATTAAACAAATATTTATTGAGCATTTACTATGTTCCAGGTTCTAGGTGCTGTGGATAAATAATGAAATAAACAGACAATAGAACTGCTCTTATAGAGTTTATATTCTGGTGGCATATTAAAATATATATACTCTTTCACTTACAAAAAATACTGTTGAAAATGTCTAATTAACAACAGTTGGATATTTTTGGAAATCTGAAATATTATGTAAATTCTCAACATTATTAATACTGACATCACTATGGCCTTTCATCACACTAACATCAAGATACAAAGGAAATTCTAAAATTCACTATGAAATACACTTAATTATTGAATTTTGACTTTAGAGAAAGCTACTATGCTTTGATATTGGTGTGTTGTAATAATTGGATTGTTGAAGTATAAATCATATATCATATAAAGTATAGAAAAGAAATAAATTTAAGTTCCTTTCATAAGGTTAACAGCTTATACATGGGTTGGGTCTATTTAAGCTGATAGACATGTTTTAGAATCTTGTTAGGAGGAAATGGTATCTTTATTTATTGAAGGGTACTAGTATGTACCTGTTTGCTAATGCTGCATAACAAACTTCCCTGAAATGAAGTAGCTTAAAACAACCACCATTTTATTCAGCTCACCATTTTGCGTCAGCTGGGAGTTTCTTCTAGATTGGCTCAACTGGTCTCTGTTGGACATTATCATATGCTGGGGTCAACTGGTGAGAGTGCCTCACTCACAAGACTGGCAGTTGGTGTACTGATTTGTCTAGGGCCCCACAGCTGGGATGGCCCGTCTCCTCTCCATGTGGCTTTTCGTCCTCCAGTTGGCTAGTTTGGACATCTTCACATGGTGGTCTCAGGGTTCCACAAAACAGAAGAACAAGTCCCAATGTTCAACTTCTTTTCGAGTTTGTGGTTGTGTCCCATTGACCAAAGCAACTCACAAGGCCAAGCCCAGTGTCAGTGTGAGAGGGAACGACTCAAGGGCAGAAAAGGAAATTATTGTGGCCATTTGTGCAAACAATATACTCCAATATCCCAATACTAGGGTACAGGTTTTTACTCGTGAGGACCAGGTCAAGAAAGTGATTCAGGGGCTTCCTAGGTGGCGCAGTGGTTAAGAATCCACCTGCCAATGCAGAGGTCACGGGTTTTATCCCAGCTCCAGGAAGATCCCACATGCCGCGGAGCAACTAAGCCCGTGTGCCAAAAAAAAAAAAAAAAAAGAAAGTGATTCAGGAAAAAAGAGAACAGTATACTTCCTGGGCCGACTCAGATTGCAGCTCTTCCCTCAGAGACAAGAACAAGTGTAATAAGATGGAAAACCAAAGAATTTCTTTTAGCATCTACATCTCTTTATTTGGAAAATTCATTTAAAATTTTGTTCCATCTGGGCTTTGTTATTGATTTTGAGTATAATTTTCACGAGTAACTCTCTATCCTCGGGTAGGAGGAGTATAGTCTACTGGTTAGGAGGGCAGACTTCCCTCGAGTCTTGCTTCTATCAGTTACTACTTCTGTGTAACCTTGGATGGGTTAGTCCATGGAAGCCTCAGTTTCTCCATCTGTATTAAATATGGAAATGTGGATATAGATATATAGATGCAGATATTTGAGAGAGAGAGAGAGAGATGTGGAGGAATTGGCTCACACAGTTGTGGGAGCTGGCACGTCTGAAATCCATAGGACAGGCTGGCAGGCGGGATCCTGATGAGTCGACATTGCAATCTTGAGTCAGAGCTCCCCAGAGCAGCAGGCTAGAAACTCAAGCAAGCTTTCTATGTTGCACTCTTGAGGATGATTTCATCTTTGAGGGTGACCTCAGTTTTTGCCCTTAAGGCTTTCAACTGATTGGATGAGCCTCACTCAAATTATGGAGAATAATCTACTTTACTCAAAGTCTACTGGTTTAAGTATTAAGCACATCTAAAGAGTACCTCCAAACATATCTAGACTAGCATTTGATGGAACAATGGGGCACCATGGCTTAGCCAAGTTGGCACATTAAATTAACTATCACACCACCCATCAAAAGGAAGAAAAATAGCATATACATCAGAGAGTTGTGATGCAATGAAACATACAAAGCAGGGAGAATGACTCCTAGCATTAACCTTGGTCATCATTATTCTTGCCCATATTCTATGGATACAGTAAAGGCTGGTCATTTATGTCAATTAGGGCTATCTAGTTTGAGGAAGGGGTGAGCAGAAGGTTTGGTGGATTTATGACAGGTTATTTTATTCCTTAAAGAACCAGAGCAGGGCCTTTGGGGTTAGTTTTAAACTGATGTTTGTTTTCAAAAGAAAAGGAATTTAAAAAGAGCTCTGAACCTTTAAGACTGAACTATTGCTTTAGAGACCCATCACCTAGCAACAGGAAGATAATATCTTCTCTCTTCCAACAGGTAAACCTCTGGCTTATCTAATTGAAATTTCAGGCTTCCTGCCACACTCCTAAAAAACTATCACTTTAAAGGGATCAAACGTACAAGCCAAACAAAGTCAGATTTGAATGCACTACTTTTCAAATGGCAGGCTAATGAGATTTTCATTGGGAGAGAGGTTTGAAGCTTTACAGCTCATAATTTAAGTAGCTTTGTTCCATTGGCATTTGCTGAATTTCACAAAAAGAGCCTGCAGTGAAATTCCTCTTTTGACTGCTGTCTGGGGATCAAAAATAAGTGTTAGAAGAAGAAACAAAGTATAAATTGTAAGAAAATAAAGAATTATCTAGACTTTTCACCAGGTTGAGTTATCTTTTATTCTTCCCTCCCATTCCCTCCCCTCCTCTCCCATATTCATTACAAATGCTATTGGTTCTACTCCTAAAATGACAGCTCCTTTCATGTTTTTCCATTCCACTGACACTGTCATTGTCAGAGCTCCTAATCCATCCTCCTGAACCAGCTGTCCCAACTCATCTAATCTTCACATAGCTGGCTGGTTGATTTTGTTTAAGACACAACCTTTCCTGTTTCTACTCTGCTCAGAAGTTTCAATAGCTACTATTGCTTTTTTCAACAAGTTCAAACTCCTTTGCCTGGTGTTTAAGACCTTTTGTGATCTGACCGCAAACACTCTTTTCAAGTTTATTTCTATTCTTTCTATCCAGTAATTCTAGCCAAACACAGATTTCTTGTCCTCCCCATACACACCCTATGCCTCTATGACTCCACACCTGTTTATACTAGAACTTCCTCATATGCCCTTTCCTTGAATCCTAGTACAGTTGACCCTTGACTAACACAGGCTTGAACTGCATGGGTCCATTTATACGTGGATTTTTTTCAAGAGTAAATGCTACAGGACTTCCTAGGTGGCACAGTGGGTAAGAATCCACCTGCCAATGCAGGGGACATGGGTTTGAGCCCTGCCCCAGGAAAATACCACATGCTGAGGAGCAACTAAGCCCGTGTTCCACAACTATTGAGCCTGTGCTCTAGAGCCCATGAGCCACAACTATTGAGCCCATGTGCCACAACTGCTGAAACCCATGCACCTAGAGCCCGTGCTTGGCAACAAGAGAGGCCACCGCCATGAGAAGCCTGTGCACCACAATGAAGAGTAGCCCCCACTCGCCGCAACTAGAGAAAGCTCACGTGCAGCAACGAAGACCTGACACAGCCAATAAAATAAATAATAAATAAATAAATAAATAATAAATTTATTTTTTAAAAAAAGAGTAAATGCTCCACTGTACACAGTTTGCAGCTGCTTGAATCCACGGATGTGGAGGAACCTTGGATATGGCTGACTATAAATCATACACAGATTAACTCCCATGTTTTTCAAAAGTTGATTGTAATTCATCTAGGCCTTGGTCAAATGCCACTCCCTCCAAGAAGCTTCCCTTGATTTCCCTTCTCCTAAGTAGTAGACTCACCTTTCAGTTACAACTCTGTTGTGATATCATTACATTTAGAGAAGTCAACATGGCACAGCGGTTAAGAGCACAACCTTGGAGGTAGAGAACTGGGTCTGAGCCCCAGTTCTGCTGCTTCCTAGCTGTGTTACCTTGGACAAATCACTTACCTTCTCTGAGTCACACCGCCTGTGTTTGTCTTTTTGAAAACTGAGGTAGCCTGTGATTCTGAAAGTTGAATAAGTTAAATCATGGGAAGTGCTTAGCACAAAGCCTGGCACGTGGCTGATATGCAATCAATATTAACTCCTATTTTATAAAAATCTCATTTAACCTTGATTATAGTCCATATATTCTCCATTGCCTTCCTCCACTGTGAAATCTTTTGGGAATGCAATCTATATTGTAATCCCACCCAGTCCCACTTCACACAGCACCTGCCATGCACTAATACTTAAAACAATTTTTTACTCAAAATCCTGCTCCCTGTGGCCTTCCCTAGGCACCCTGCCCCACACCCCGGCCACACCATGTCTTTTCAGTGGGCCCTGTTTTCCCAATGACACTAATTACCCTCTAAAGTTATAGGATATGCTTAGTGCTCTTGTGATTTGTGTACTTTATTGTTTATCTTCCCCACAAAAAATACACTTTCAGGACTTCCCTGGTGGTGCAGTGGTTGGAGGTCTGCCTGCCAATGCGGGAGACACGGGTTCGATCCCTGGTCCAGGAGGATCCCATATGCCACAGAGCAACTGAACCCATGTGCCACAACTACTGAGCCCACATGCCACAACTACTAAAGCCCGTGCACCTAAAGCCTGTGCTCTGCAACAAGAGAAGTCACTGCATTAAGAAGCCTGTGCACCACAATGAAGAGTAGCCCCCACTCACCACAACTGGAGAAAGCCCACATGCAGCAACGAAGACCCAACACAGCCAAAAAAATTAATTAATTAAAAAAAGAAGAAGAACTGGGCCTTGGTGTCTCCCAAGGGCTGCTTGGTTTCTTAGAAGGAGAGCACAGCCAGGTGGGACTGTACATCCCCCAAAAGAGCTGCCCGTGGTCAGAAATGCAGGGGAGGCAGGAAAGTGGGGGAAACCATGGCATCCACCTCAGCTCGAGTGCTGTCCTTCCCCACCCTGACCCAGGGGTGTGAGTCACATCACAGCCCCCAATAGTTCTGTGGCCTGGATGAGGTTGGCAAAAAGATCCAAACCTTAAAGGAAAAAAAAAAATACTCTTTCAAGAGGACACAGCCCTCTTCTATGTGTTTTGGTTATTGCTGAGTGCCAGCACCTAGAATTCTTCACCAGGACTGACGGATGGATTTGAGTCCATAAGACGTTCCGCCCTTTGAGCAAGAACAGATAATTGGCCAGAAGATGTGACGTGATCCATGACCACAGGATATGGCAAATGGACTGACTTTCCAGAGGATGAAGTCCATGTCCTTGGCTACATGAGCATATGATGCTCTAACCAGCTGAACTCATGAGTCATCCTTGTTCTTAAAGACATTCCCAAACCTATTGATGCATAATTGACACCAATCCAACTCATCCCTGGTGTTAGAAAAATCAAATGTTTTAAGGTATAGTCTATGTACCTGAGGGTCTCACAATCCAGTTGGGGTCCAAGTGACTGTCTTCTGAAACAGAATTGTGCAAAATAATTTTCTGTTTCAGAAAGTCTGGAACTTTCTGTCATGTCAATATTCCATTATAAAAGATAACACATGATACAGGCCAAGAGTAGTGTGGACACAATAAGTGCTACAGGAATGAAAAGCTGCCAAGGGAGGGGATTGGGGGACTGGGCAAAATTTTATTGAGGAGGTGAGAGAAAAGGAAAGCTAAGACTTGCATTTGATATAGGAACTCGAATGTCCACAGGGCCAAGCAGAGAACGTGAGTTGAGTGGCACTAGCGCAGGAGAGAAATATTAATTCTACATGTCCACCTGCTATGTAGGAGTGCAGGCCCGGGTTACTGGGCCTTCAGATTATTCAAGAAGAGTTAGAAATCCAGATATATGTAAGAAATAACCAGATTTTAAAATAGTGACAACCAAGATAAACAGGGTTGCAGGTCAAATAAAACAGTTTCTGGGGACTTCCCTGGCCGTCCAGGGGTTAGGACTCTGCCCTTTCAGTGCAGGGGGCATGGGTTCAATCCCTGGTCATGGAGCTAAGATCCCACATGCCACGCGGGGTGGCCAAAACAAAACAAAGAACACCATTTCTGGCTGACCTGGACAACTGTTCTGCACTCTGACCCAGTCAGCAAGGTGGGCAGCTTGAGGAAAGTTCTTTCTCCTCCTGCCACCCAAGCGTCTGCATTTCAAGTGACTCTAGTTTTACTCTCTGCAGCATATATTTAACCCCAGTTAAACTGATACTAGAAGTAGTGCATTTACTTTGCATAATTCCTTAGTTTTGAAGAGGACACGTAAGATATGTCCCCCACACACACACACAATTTTGCTGTGTCAACAGTAATTGTTCTGAGCTCCCGCCACGCCGCTCAGGGCTGTGGAAGAGGGGTTGGCTGTGATTAATTAAACTCTGTTTGCAGAGAGCAAATGGCAGAGCCCTCAATCACGCGTAATGCCTCCTCGGCTGCCTCCCTCGGGAGGAAGCTCTTGCCCAGGATTATAAAACTGGTATGGCATTCCTCCCCATTTACTTTTTATTTTATTTTTTTATTGTGGTAAAATATACATACTATTTACCACTTTAACCATTTTAAGGCCTACAGTTCAGAGGCATTAAGTACATTCACGGTGTGGTGCAACTATCACCAGCATCCATTTCCGGAACCTTCTCATCATCCCAAATAGAAACCAGGGACCCATTAAACAATAACTCCCCATCCCTCCCTCCCGTTACTCCCTGGTATTCTCTATTTAACTTCCTGTCTCTATGAATTTGCCTGCTTTAGATCCCTCATGTGAGTGGAATCAGACAACATCTGTTCTTCTGTGTCTGGCCTGTAACACGAAGCATAATGATTTCAAGTTCCATCCATGTTCAAGCAACTCTCCCATCTACTTTTTATTTTGTTCCTTCCTCATGTTTCTTTCACCCCTTGTCATATTTTAGTGGTAAATATTTACAACAGGATAATGCTTTAGCATAAAAACCAGCCAGGACAAACCTTTCAAAGCTTTAATTCTCTTAAAGAGAAAGGATCCTGATTTATCCAAATCTATGGTTTTCAGACTGCCTGGATTTGAACCCTGGCACCACCATTCACTACTTGTATGGCTGCAGGAATGTTATTTAATCTTTCTGTTCCTTAGAATCCTCATCTGGAAAACCAGGATAATAATAATTCATATGTATGGTAATATCCAATGTTACATGTCACGTGGGTGTATGTGAACACAGTCACACCCATATATTCAGAAAACTTAGTAATTTCATTTCCTTGAAGCATAACTAGGACTGGCTAGGTATATACATCATATATATATTCTAAATAATTTTAAAATAATCTAAATAACTTCTTTAAATAAGCCTTTGTTGGTAAATACTGACTATTTACTAACCAGGGACTGGTAGGTGATCCAAGGCTCCTAGAAGCAGAGAAAGAGCCCAGGCACGTCTGCCTGTGAGATAGACGGTGGTCCCATCCTTTGCCTTCACACTGAAGCTTGGGAGCAGAGGACACACTACACAACAGGATCACAGTGACAACTTTCAGTAAGAAAGTTGAAAGTAGTACTTGGAAGGAATGAAGGAAAGGAGGGAAAAATGAACAGAGGGAGGAAGGAAAAAAGGAGGAAGCCAATCCATTGATGGGGGCAGAAACCCCCACATCCTTTTTTTTTTAAGCTCTTTATTGGAATATAATTTCTTTACACTGTTGTGCCAGTTTCTGCTGTTCAACAAAGTGAATCAGCTGTATTTATACATATATCCCCATATCCCCTCCCCACTGCAACTCCTTCCCTCCTTCCCTACCCCAGCCCTCTAAGACATCACCCATCATCAAGTTGATCTCCCTGTGTTATGAAGCAGCACTAGCTATCTATTTTACATTTGGTAGTGTATATATGTCAATGCTACTCTCTCACTTCATCCCAGCTTCCCCTTGGCACCCACCCCTTTTCCTCAAGTCCATTCTCTACATCTGCATCCAACATCCTTTTTATTAGCCCCTGCGAGCATCAACTGTTTCAACAGCCAAGCACTGTACAAGGAGTCTAGGTGGGACAAAAGAAAGAACCCTCTCCACAGATCACTTATACAGGCTGAGCACAGTCCCTAGGAGAGAGAGGTGTGTAAGCGAATGAGTTCTACAAGAGTGACGAGCACAAGAAGTACATAAGATACTGGTACCACAGAGGAGAGACTGATGAACTCTCTCTCGTACGGTCAGGAAACCTTCCTGGCATCTATAATATCTACACTGAAAAACTCAGTGGCAGTTTCCCAGTCAGACCAGAATGGCAGGGAGGGAGAGACAGTATGTGGACAATTAATTGCATTCAGGGAACATTGAAAATCCTTTAACATCACTGGAACTTAAAAATAGACTGGAGAGGTAGGGAGGGGGAGGAACGAGGAGCCCTTTGTATGATGCTCGGGTACCAGGACTCTAGCCTTACTGATGAGACAGAGCCAGTGAAGGGCTTAGTCAAGAGAAGGGCAGAGGGGCGTGCTCAGAGAACACACTAGCTTTAGTGAAGAGGATACAAAGCTAGTGGCAGAGATAGAGCAGAAGGCAGGGGATATTAATGTTGACTAATGTCAACTGGAATCTCCTGAAAGGCATCTAAACTTGGGTATTGGTGGCAAGGGTATAGAAGCAAAATAAACAAATGTGGGGGTTTCTTTTATTATCCTTTCTGGTCTTTACAGTCATTCATTTAACAGGTGTTCAATGAACATTCACTAATAACCAAAGTATTTCACTAATACATGACCTGTTTTTAACTTTTTGAATCATTGTCACAAATTTCATTATCTTATTTGATCCCCAGGGTAACTATGTGAGGTAGTAAATAAGTTCTATCATCCCCATTTGACAGATGAAGAAACTGAGGTTCAAAGTGAACTTGTTTTTCCCAAGGCTACACAGACAACAAGCTGCAAAGTCTCAGCTTAGACCCAGATCTTCTTACTCTGGCCAAGGTATACCCTCCAACCTCACCCCATGACACCATAGTCCAAAATAATTTCCCTATTTGTGGGTCCCCAGGAAATGAACGTCTGCTTGGCGATGGGCTCTCCATCAGGGTAATGGAAAATTTCAAAGAAAGATGAAAGTTTTAGCAGTCTGTAGAATTCTCTAAGTCATTGATCTAGACACAAATGGCCCAGCAAATGGGAAGGAATGCAGAACTCTTTCTGGTTTGTTTTTTAAACAAGCAGTGAATCCACTTACTACACACGGCTCTGGCACAGTTAATAATAACGATGTACGGGGTGCGTGACAGGATGCCTTCACCTCCTCCCTGCGGTAGGGGTAAAAGTCTGTAAAATCTCTGTGTTCGATGAAAAGGCTGATTGGGCCATGAAGATCTGTCTTGATCACTAAGCAAAACCAAAAAGCACTTGGTGACCCATTTAGGCTTAATTTGCTTTCAGTCTCCTCTACCATTTGCAGAGCTGGGAGGTGAGCTCTTGTTCAGCCCATTTACACACACAAATTGTGTTTGGTGTCTCCGTTCACCTGCCTCCCAAACACAAGTCCCTTCAAAAAGACAGAGTCACATCTTCCACCTCTTGCTCACTTCATCATTTATTTGTGGCTCCCAGACCTTCTTGTCAAAAAAGTATTTTCCATTCAGAGTCAAATCTGGCTGATAGTGCCAGTGTATTTATATGACCAGGTCTGTGTTTTATTGCTGTAAAGAGGGATTAGTCCTGCTGTAATAATATTTTCCATTTAGAGAGCACTTTGGGCTGAGAGCCCTGTTCACAGACACATTGTTCTGATACTGCTTTTCTAAAATCAGCCACTTTATTCCATCAAACTTTGTGAAAATGACAAACGGCCTCCGGGCGCAACCCCCCACAATCAGCTGGCAGAGGAAACAGCCTTAAAAAGGGTTATGTTGGCGATTTATTTCCTGAAACCCCATGGGAGAGACTGCCAAAACCTCGCGTTCAGACCCAAATTAGAGTCAACTGAATTAATGGGAGAAGCCTGGCTGGAGAAAAAGTAGCGAAAAACTGGAAAGCACCTTAGAAATCACCCAGAAGAGTAATTTCCAAGTTTATTTCTTCTAGCAGAACTCCTTTTATCTGACAAAATATCCGCCTGCTGGTTGGCATGGCCATCCTTACCTTGGTCCTCCCCTGATGGCTGCCAGGGGTCCCAGGGAACATTTTTGAAAACCTGTAATGCTGGTCAACTTCTTCATTTTACAGATAAGAAAACAGAGGTCCAGAGAGATGATGCGACCTGCTCCAAGGTCGACAGCAAGTGATGGGGACAGCATGCTGTCCTAATAGTCTCCTCAGTCAAGGAGGAATTAAAAGGAGGAACAGGGAGGGCATCCTGGTTCCTCTTTGATGGTTTTGATGTCAGTGCTTTTCTCCTGTGTGGGAACCTTCAGTAGATCTTCAGTTTGGGTTCCTCTCTGGTTTGTTCCTTCCTGACCCCCCTTAGTGGGGACCAGCATCTTTCCTTTTTTTCCTCCTTGAATGCATGTTGAAACTACAGGAGACCCTTCAAAGCACACAGATTCATCCACCCCAGAGCCTTTCCATTTGTGAATCATAAACTAATAGACCTCCTGGGACAGAGGCCTTTGTAGAATGGTTGTGGGCACCCTTCATCTCTGGGTCCCCACATTTACCCTGCACGGGGCTCCTCTCTGACTGGTCCATCTTCACCCAGGGACTTAGCCTTTGTTGTGTATGTCAAATAAGAACGCAAGCGGCGTGAACCCAAAATGTCAGGATCCAAGAAAGCTGCAAGACTACCCTGCTTAACCAAGCATTTCTGGAAGGGAAGAGTCCTTTTGACAAATGCTTTTAGACTGTTTGCTTACTATCCATCCATCACCAGTTCTTGTTTGCCGATCCCAAGCAGATCATTTATATGTGCTCAGAATCCCTGGGTAATGGGCGTGCTGTAAAAATAAATGGAATAAATAAATTAGTGCTTGAGCTTCTCAAATAAATCCAGTTGAATTAGACGCACCTAAAGTCACTCAGTCTTGAAGAGCAAAGTGGAAACTGTAATGAAATGAGAGACAGGCTTTTTGTTTCAGAAAAAGCAAGAAGAGCAAAAAAAAAAAAAAAACTCACACAAAGGGCATGAAAAATTTCAAGAAATGAAGGGAGCCGTATTTGCACAGAGAGTTAGTCGTTATTATTTTTGAGGCTTTGTCTCCCAACTGCCTTTTTCCATAGCCTCACCTCACCTTATATTTCTAGAGCCCTCCATTGAGATTTGAATGTGTCTTTTTTAAAGTGACAGTGACAGCTGCTTGACAATTTCTGTATGTGCCCAAAGAGAAGATAAGGTTGTTCCACCTCAAAAAGTTACCCCTTCAAAAGGAGGAAGTAGCCCAAATTTTCACAACCTTGTTGTCTTTCCTAATATACTTTGAATAGTAAGTTTTTACTTGGGTTAGACACATGAGCTAGAAACATACACTCACACACACATTCACGCATATAACCATCCTTCATTAAGACCCACAATATACCAAGCACTGCTCCAAGTTCATGATTTGTATTAACTGCTTTAATCCTCACAACACTATAAATCTTGTACTATTATTATCAACCTCATTTTCATATAAGGAAACTGCTGGGTTTAGATTTTTATAGAGGTCACCTAATAGAACTGTTCTTCTAAGAGGCAAAAGAGAAAAATCAACTAAGATTTCAAATGTATTGTACAATTAAGGTAAATTACATTTTTTAATTTATTTATTTGTTTATTTTGGCTGCATTGGGTCTTTTTTGCTACATGCGAGCTTTCTCTAGTTGCAGCAAGTGGGGGCTACTCTTCCTTGTGGTGCACGGGCTTCTCATGGCGGTGGCCTCTCTTGTTGTGGAGCACGGGCTCTAGGTGCGTGGGTTTCAGTAGTTGCAGCACCAGGCACAGTAGTTGTGGCTCTTGGGCTCTAGAGCACAGTCTCAGTTGTGGCGCATGGGCTTAGTTTCTCTGTGGCATGTGGAATCTTCCCGGAGCAGGGATCAAACCCATGTCCCCTGTATTGGAAGTGGATTCTTAACCACTGCACCACCAGGGAAGTCCCAGTAATTACATTAAAGTAAATATTTGACATCTATGCTTATAAAAGTTTATATATTCAGATTGGCCTAAACTGCATTTTTCTTTCTTAGATCTTTCAACTGAGGAGATAAGGTATGACCTTATAATTTGGATTATTTTCTACTTCAGCGTATGCAGTATTGACTGAGCACATACTACGTTTGGAAGTCTACTTTGGCAACTGTGAGGGAAATCAGTGATGTGTATTTACACACACATACACACACTCACACACAATCCTCCCTTCCTCCCTCCAGAGTTGGAACTAGGGTGAGGAGAGGGAGGCCTCTCAGACAGTGAATGTCTCCTTAAATAGTCCTCCCTGGATGCCTCACTTGCCTTACCCTAAGCCAGGTCCTGTCCCAATCCCTCTTAAACACACATCACGTACCACAATTCAGTACAGCAAAATAGAGCTTGGTCATGTATTCAAGCGAATGGACTATGAGGAATGCACAACATTTGCAGGTGGTCAAAGTGAGAGGGTTGGTGTAGACTTGACATCAGTGAATTTTTATTAACAAGCAAAGTTGCCAAGCCAGTCAGCCTTGAGTAGGAACATTTTGAGGAAGAGGAAATGACTTTATTGCAGGAAGACAGCTGAACAGGAACAGCTCATTAAAGTGGGTTTGATGGACAGGAAGGAGAAAGCAAACGATTCCCCACAGCAATAGCACGAATCTAAGTGCAGAAAGTGATGAGATCTGCAAAGAAGAGAGCCCCAGCCACCCCAGGTACCCCCAAAGTGTCAGTGCACCAGAACCTAGTGTTACTGAGTTATCTCAGCAGACAGGACGACAGATACACTCATTCATTCAGCAAATCTTTAGGGCACATCCATCACTCCACGAGGCGCTGGATGCAATGGCGAGTGAAAGAATGGAGAGATCTCAGCCTACCAGGGAGAGATCGCCGGCAGGATCTACTGAATCGCCTCTGTCAGTGGTACCAGGACCTGAATCATCATCCCTTTGTCCATTGTATCTTACCCGTTAATCGCTTAGGAGCCACCTCGGTTATCGGATAAACTGTCATGGTATCATATTGCTTGTGTTCAGGTGACCCTTATGTTAGTTAATAATGGCCCCAAAGGCCAAGAGTAGTGATGCTGGGAATTTATTGTTGCCAAACACAAGCCATAAAGTGCTTCCTTTAGTGAAAAGGTGAAAATTCGCAGCTTCATAAGGAAAGAAAAGAGCATATGCTACGGTTGCTAAGATCTACAGGAAGAATAAATCTTCTGTCTGTGAAATCGTGAAGAAGGAAAAAGAAATTCATGCTAGTTTTGCTGTTGTTCCTCAAATTGCAAACGTTATAGTGCTTGATAAATTCTTGGTTAAGATGGAAAAGGCTTTAACTTTGTACAATAGGATATTTTGAGAGAGACCACATTCACATAACTTTTATTACAGCCTATTGTTGTAATTGTTCTATTTTATTATTAGTTGCTGTTGTTAACCTCCTACTGTGCCTAATTTATAAACTAAACTTTATCATATGTATGTATGTATAGGAAAGTACATAGTATGTATAGGATTCAGTACTGTTCATGGTTTCAGGCATCCACTGGGGGTCTTGGAAGATAGTCCCTGCTGACAGTCAGGGACTGCTGTATTGCAGCTACTGATTTCATTCGCGAAATTTATATTTCTATTCAAATGATGTTCTATGAAATGGAAAAGTGATTTCTTTTTAAATTTATGTGTTTTGTATATGCTTGTAAACTCCTTTGTTTGCCTAATTCTCTGCACAGTGGTTCTCAAAGTATTGGCCCTCTGCCCACAGAGGGGCACACACTCCTATCCCAAAGCTGTTTCTTAAATGCCCGAATGAGATCAACTCATTAATAACTGCCTACGTATGTTTTGCTAAGTTCGGTATTTTTAAACTAAAATTAGTGCCTTTGAGAGCTGAGAGAGCTGAGGCCTGGCTCCAATTCAGTATTTTACTAATTCAGTGTTTTATTAACATGGCAAGGCTCCTAGGGCACATGTGCGTATGCAAATGGCTGAATTCCCACGATTTGGGGGAAGGATGCGTATTCATAATCAGCACTGCCTTGAATGATGGTGTTCTTTAATCACAGCTCTTCCTGCTTTTTAACAGCAAATTATTGTTGGTTTTGCTCTCCATTATCAATTTAGTTTGTTGTGGGTTGTTTTTAACCCCACAGTACGTAGTGATGAATATTTATGAATTTTTAGGCTATAATTTTCCAAAACCTCCCTGGTCTCGATGCACTGTGTTCAAGTATGAATCATCCACACCCTTATTACTGCAGCAGACGTATGCCTACACACCGCCCCCCCCCCCCCCATGATTTGCTAATGTGAGAACACTTCATTGGTAACGTGGGCGGTACCTGGAATTTTAGCATGCAAATTGCTCACACTATACCATCAAGGTAAATCTAATACAGGTACTAGGTAATTTTGCATTTGCATGATATTGATTTAAAATAAAAAAGCAACCATGAGCTAATGCTTTAATTTTTTTTTAATTTATTTATTTATTGGCTGTGTTGGGTCTTGGTTGCTGCACGCCAGCTTTCTCTAGTCACGGCGAGCAGGGGCTACTCTTTGTTGTGGTGCACCAGCTCCTCATCGCAGTGGTTTCTCTTGTTGTGGAGCACGGGCTCTAGGTGTGTGGGCTTCAGTAGTTGTGGCACATGGGCTTAGTTGCTCCGTGGCGTGTGGGATCCTCCTGGAGCAGGGACTGAACCCGTGTCCCCTGCATTGGCAGGCAGATTCTTAACCACTGCGCCATCTACGAAGCCCCTAATGGTTTAATTTTATTATGTAATAATAAGCACTTAATGCACTTTGGGGGCTAGGGTTTGATGATGTGGGGTTAGTCAAAATTGTGAATCATTTTCAAGGTCAATATTCCCCAAACTCTGTTCTACCAGGTGTTAATAGATATTCTGCAAATAATGAGTTTTGTGCTCAGATAAGTTGGGGGAAG
Organism: Hippopotamus amphibius kiboko; assembly: GCF_030028045.1. Classification (NCBI taxonomy): domain Eukaryota; kingdom Metazoa; phylum Chordata; class Mammalia; order Artiodactyla; family Hippopotamidae; genus Hippopotamus; species Hippopotamus amphibius. Next base: position 101,199,372 of record NC_080196.1, read on the forward strand.
GCGATATTCGTCATGTACCCCTTTGACAGATCTGCAAGGCCCTTGAGCGTATTGTGATGGTTAATGTTATGTGTCAACTAGGGGAGGTCGCAATATCCAGATATTTGATCAAACATTGGTCTGGATGTTGCTGTGAAAGTATTTTTTATACGAGATTAAGATTTAAATCAGTAACCTTTGAGTAAGGCAGACTGTTCTCCGCCATGTGGGTGGACCCATTCAATCAGTTGATGGTCTTAAGAGAAAAAGACTGACCACCCTGAGGAAGCGGGAATTCGGCCAGCAAGCAGCCTTTGGACTCCAGCTGCAGCATCAACGCTTCTCTGGGTCTGAAGATTAGGGACTTGCCACACCTTCTACAATTCCATAAAAAAAAATCTCTCTGGATGATACATACAAACGTACAGATTTGTGTATATACTATGTATGATATATAGTGTATACATAATAGATATGTATAGATATATGTATGCATACACTCTATGTGTTTGTGTGTATATATATATATAGAGAGAGAGAGACAGAGAGAGAGACAGTGAGTGAGAGAGACAGAGAGATCTCATGTAGATATATATACACTTATATGTTTGAACCGCAAGGGTCTGGATTTTTTTCAATAAATGTGTACTGCAGTATTACAAGGTCTGGTGATCCAGCGCTGGTTAGACCCACAGATGGGAAACTGCAGATATGGAAGGCTGACTGTAAAGTTATAGGCAGATTTTCAGCTGCGTAGAGAGTCCGTTCCCCTAACCCCTGCATTGTTCAAGGGTCTATATTGAGAGAGACAGAGAGAGAATACACAAGCACACACACGTGCGCGTGCACACACACACACACATTCTATTAGTTCTGTTTCTCTAGAGAACTAATACATGTGTTAAAGTCTCTGAAAAATTCTACAGTTAAAAATCCCTGCTTAACCCAGTATTTCCCCAATATATTCAAATCAGAAAACATTTTTCATATAACACCCACTAATCTTTCAAAATGTAACTGGGGAAATGCTTTTCTCAACACTTACCTTAGACGGGTTGTCAGCCATATCTGAATCTGTTTGATTCTGAAAGGAATAACATAACTATTGGGACACAAGATTCCACATCCTCTTCTGCACATGGCAAAGGCAGAAGAAAATAACCACGTGTTATGTGAGCACAAGGAGGTGAAATATCCTCTGTGGAGCCCGTTCCACATGGTGATGATGGATGAAATTATCTACCGGTGAAATGGACCCCATAGCTGTGCTTTTGTCAAACTCTCCTTTGTGGACGTTCTCAGGGACCGGGGAGTCATACTGAAATATCATCAGTCACACCGTCACACGGCACAAGGCAATGCACAAACGGCAGGGGGCCTAACAAAAAAGCCAACTCTGTCTCCATAAAAACCCTCACACCTCCTTTGTCTCTTATTGTCCCTTCTTAGAAGTGTTTCCACAAATGGCCCTCACTGACCCCGATTTATCCTTCAGATCTTATCCTAGAAGACACTTCCTCCCGAAAGCCTTTTCTGACTACATCCCCTACCCTGAACCCACCTGCTTCCCGCTTCCCGCTTCCCTCTTCCTGGGTACAGCGTGTACCTTTGCATTGGACATGAACGTTATCTATTAATGCCTGTCTTTGCTACGAGGCTGTGAGGTTCACAAGGCTGGGGCCCATTTCCATCTCATCTCAGAGCCCCAGTGCATGGCCATGAGTCAGTGGGAACCCTAAGTGAAGGAATGAGGGATTGAAGGGAAGATTCCTTCTCCCTAATTTCTCTCATGATTCTCCCTAGATTGGCCTTTATTTGCAGCCAAATCTTGGTATTTTTCTCTACTTTGATCTTTCTCTAAAGATCTTCACTCTTTCAGGGACTTCCTTCCTGGTGGTCCTGCAGTTAAGACTCCATGCTCCCAACAAAGAGGGCCCGGGTTCGATCCCTGGTTAGGGAACTAGATCCCACATGCCGCAACTAAAAGATCCCACGTGCTGCAACTAAGCCACAACTAAGACCCAGCGCAGCCAAATAAATAAATAATTTAAAAAATAAAAAAGATCTTCATTCTTTCAACCTTAGAAAAAAACTGTACCAAGAGTCTATGACACGTTCATATATGTGTGTATACACACACACACACACAGGGCATGTGTGCCCACACGTACATCTACACATCCACTTGCTCCTGTGAATAATAATGATGGTAAAAACAATCATGTATCCAGTCTGATGGTGTGAAGAGACATGGGGAACGCAGAGAGCAGCAGGCTTGGGGAGTGAGAAAGACCGAATCCAATTACAGCTGTATCATTTTCTGGGTCAAGTAGAACTGTGCAAAGGTTTCAAACCTATAAAAAGAAAAGCAGAGCCTCAGTCCAATTCTCGGATCAGTTCCTCCCCACCCCCACCCCCACCTGCCATTTACCCCAGCCTGGTGCTCCATGGTGGACACAGGACATGGGTTTCTCTCCCAAGAATTATCACCGGAAACAAAAGCCTCCAGGAAAACAATGCGTTGGCAGATCGACGGGCTTTCATCTCAGGAAATGCGGCTGGTATTTGGAAGGGGTACACATGGAAGCACTGAGGGTGAGGGGGGCACGCAGTGGACAGCGGGCCTGGCTCCACTCACTCTGTGCACCCTCCCCCATCCCCCAGGGACCTTCACCTACTCACGCTCCTTTGCAGGGAGGGGCCGGAACAGCAAAGAGCTTGGAGCTGACACAGGCTCACCCTCTCCTTCCAGCCCTGCACCCCCGGCAGAGAGCCTGTGACATCCAAGCAGTGTCCTCTGAAGAGCTCGCCTCTGCGGGTTATCCCCAGGCAAGACGCGCATGTAGGGCTCTCCCGTGATTCTCCTCTCCTTCACCCCGGCCCCCATGAGGTCTACAGAGAAGCTTCAGATCAGACGATACCTGGGATCCAGTCCTGGCTAAGCTCCCAGAAGAGCTGAGACCATTTAAATGCCTTAAATGCCTTCTTCAAGTCAACTCTTTCTCTAGCTGACAGAAAAGCTCAAGCAAGAGCAAGCAGCTCTAACAACAAGGAATCCCTCCCTGGCCCCCCAGCACGCGCGCACGCGCGCGCGCGCACACACACACACACACACGCACACATGCACACCCTCTATTTGAAATCAGAGAAATCTGCACAAGAAATCCTAAAATACGCTAAATAAATTTCACACTTTCAAAAATCTGGACTCCCTAAAAAAAGCTTGCTTTTTGGGTGAAGAAATGACTATCGAAGCACAGTAACCTCTCACGTTTAAAACTATAGGGATAATTTTTTTAATTTCCCAGAGAGAGACAGAGCACACTAACACTGGCATTCATGCATATCTGATCATCAATAACCCCTTCATTCATTAAGATTAGGCCACCTGTTCAGCTGACTGCAAAACAGAATGCTTTTATCAAAAATGCTCCCCCAATGCCCTCTGTCCCACTGATGAAAACATTTGTTAAAAGATTCTTTTCCAGATGCAGAGCCAAAAGTCCAGGTCACGGAACTTCTCACTGCACAGGGATCTGCGTGAAATTGTTTTGCACAAGGTACATAGAGATGGTCCACACAGCATCATTCCTAAATGCTAGAGGATAAAGGTGGGGCCACCAGAAGCCACAAAAACCTAAATTGCAAAAGCACACTTGGACTTACTCATTACAAATGCGTTCTTGGCTTCTTAGAGGAGCCCCTTGAAGGTCACCCCCACTTCAAATCCTTGGCTCAGAAGCTGCTTGTTGCTTTATGACCCCAAGTCTATTAAAATGCTTAGAGTCACTGAGGATGAAACTTCCAGCCAGTTTTTTTCTCTTCATGGGGTGGGAGGAAAAAATCCAACACGAGTCGATTTGCAATCGTTTTATGAATTTTAATCATAGCAAATGTGTTTTAACAGTAGTCATAAAATCAACCTTACCACATATACAAAGGACGAGACATCAGATTGGCATACAAAAATACCATATATTAAAATCGGGTTCATTGGAAAAACTCAGGACTTGCTAAGACACCACCTACAACAGAGAGAGCAAGCAGGAATGCTTTTAAGACATTCAGATTTATACACAGCAGCTTGATAACCCCCTTACGAAGTCAATATTTGGCAACATTTGGACCATATTTTCTACACAACCCAGCAGCTCATCTATCTGTAGGGCTATGTGGCCCTTTAAAAGAGTCTAAAATAAATAATCCAGATGATTGTAAATGAAACATGTCAAGGACTTAACAGCCTCTGAGCAGCATGAATCTAGTCATTTGACTGGAGTACTAGTTATCAAGAGGGCCAGGGGACCCACCAGTTGAGCCATCCGAATGGCTGGGACCCTGCACAGCAGCTGCATGGCTTATGTAGGGAGTTTGTAACCGCCCCAAGCTGAAACCAGCCTCCCCACCTGCATCTTCCAAGGGAGCGAAACAGGAACAAGGGGTGGAATAAAAAATATAATAAATGACCACAACCTGGATAGAAAACGAAACATTCTTAAACGAGTCCTCCCAATACTGTTAACCCACTCGTGTCAGGATGCATCCACAGGTAGGGGTATTGTGTTCCATGGTTAAGAGGACGCCATTAGTTTGTCTGTAATGACCCAGCAACCAACTGCAGAACAGATTCTGAAATTGTCTTTTGTGCTGACACTCAGTAGGGCCTCCTTGGACCCTCCCATCAGCTGATCACATTCCCTGTATGTCTTCAGCTTAAACCTCTTGAACTGAATTTGGTGGGCCATACTGGAATGACGAATTGTGCTTGGCTAAGTTATTCCCAGCTGTCCTGTGTTTCTTTCTTCAGCTGGTTTCTGCCACAATTGGCCGTTAGCTTCTGTCTACTTCGTTTAGGAGCAATAATCTCATTATGGATTTCCCTCCCTTTATGTAAAGGTTTTCTCACTCTCTGGGCACACCTGCCCATCTGTTGCTATAAATCCAAGGCCACATCTTCACCACTACCCCACAGGATCTGCCTCAAAGTTGGGTTGTCTCTCAGCCAGGAAAATCCAACCAGGAATTTTCTGAAGCACAGTGTAAGACACCAGCCATTGTGTCCCCCCACTGTTTAAATAGAGATGGCGTAAATATCTCAACTCATTCCCCTTTAAGGGGCATTCGCCTCATCTATTTCCTCCTTCTTACAGTCCATGCTCCTTCACCACCATCACATCTGACCATCTATCTCTGGACTCTCAAAAAGCAAATGTCAAATTAAAAATTGAGCTTCCCTTTGGAAAACTCTTGTTAGAATAATCCAATAACACACCCCAGGGATACCACAGAAGACTTTCCACATGGGCTACTAGCCCTACATCCCGTGGTGATGAATTTATAGCAGTGTTCTAGAAGAACAGGGACAGCTATGAAAGAACATCCCCCAGAAAAACAAAGAAAATACATGCTGTTGCAGACTTGAGACCCCTCGGTACTTTGCCCCAAATATTAATGATTGTCTCTAAAAAGGTCATAACATGAATAGTATCAAAAACCTTAGACTAGAAGAATAAAGTCTAGCTGACGAGTGTTTTCAAGCACCACTACATCATAAGTGAGATATATATAGTGGGATACCCCAGGCAGTGAATCCTGAAGAAAAAAGAAAAAAAATCATTGGCCCGACTGTGTAAGGAAATTTGTGCAGGAAAATCAGAGCCATATTGCAAAAGTTCAAGAATAATGGTGCTCTACCCTTGACCACTTGAGCCGAGCCAAAAAGTAACTCATTTGGAAGACAGAAATGAAACGCCCCACCCACTAGTGTTCTTCAATCAATGGCTTTCTAACAAAATGTACATAGTAGAACCCACCTCTTCATTTATTTGAAGTCTCAAGAGCTTAGTTATGTAGACACTCCCAAGGATAGCTAGTTTGGCAAAATGGATGTAGCCGATAGCATTTGTTGATAAATTAACATCTAAATGCAAGATTATATACTCACCATTGGAGAACATAACATTCTACTTGATCTTTTTAGGTTCAGTAGCTAAATCGTGTGTCTACATATATATCTATATCTAAATACATGTATAGATACAGATATATATCTATATACAGTGAATCAACTGTGTCAGGAAAATCAATGGCTTGAATTTCCACTTATTTTTTTTAGAAGTGTTTCATGTTTAACAAAATTCAGCAACTTATCAGCATCACTTTTGAAATAGACGACCACTTTCAAAATGGTTACTGAATTATCTTGACTCTCATTCTTCTTTGGAATTTCTGTTTCAGTAAGGATTACTTTGTGGGTAACGTTTTACTGAGAATGATGGAAATGGTACGGAACAGCTTCTTCTAGGTCAAGGATGACATTAACTGACTGATGACACGTCTTGTGTGGAAACAAAATGCTGACTAGTTGGCAGCATCATTTTTCTAAGAGAAGATAGAAATTCAAACCATTGGCATATCACTCCTCTCATACCAATAACTGTGGACCGCTAATTTCCCCGTAAGTCTAAAGAAAAACTATCACTGGGCAAAAAAAAAATTAACAATTTTTAAGGACAAACTAAAGAGTCCTGCCCATTGACAAGATCTCTTTAAAAAAAAAATCAACCCAATTATGCTAAATTGAAGCAAATGCATTTGGTTTACATTATTTTTAGACAATGAAAAGTAGACAAACCAATTTAGACACAGCATAGCTTTTCAAATAAAACTATGAGAACTCTATAAATCAAAATCTAGACTGGAATAAATACTGTACTATTAGGAAGAGTCTGATCTTTCTATGAAAATATATCTCAAATTGAATTTTCTGCTTCCCTTTACTCACTTAAAAAGCAATTTTAGTAACTTTAATAACCTTCAAGGCTTTAAATTCCATGGGCAATTTTTTTTAATGTAAAACAAAGTGTCTTTGTGCAAGGCTTCAAATCTTCGATTCTTTCAGTGATAACTTAAAAAAAAAAAACCAAACAAGACTAAAACAATGTCAAATCTCACTCTAAAAATAGTACCTATGTGTTAGTCTGGCATCTGAAAAATGATGCCCACCTATGCCCACCCCTAATACAATGATGAGCTGGCAGACTTCCAAGGGCAAACAAAAGCACTCCCTATGAACACTGCAAAACATGCTTGCTCTTGTATTTCACACCTTGCTAACGCAGTGATGACATTTGGGTAAGATGCTGGAAGTGAAGAGGGATTTCATCAGGCTTTTTTTTTTTTTCTGTAACATTTACTTTTTGGCCACAAGACCCTAAACACAATTTCACAGTACAGGTCATGCAAGTCAAACGTTTTAGAGCTACTGTCTAACTACTCTTTTTGGACAACAGATTCACATGCAGCTAATGATCCCAGAGAAAGGGGCTTTATCAAGCACTCTTTAAGCTTCGTTGATTATTCCTTGGCCCAGAGTAAGTAATAACCCCAAAGGGCAATCGATGCATTTTCACTGTCATACTTGAGATCATATATTTCTTAAGCTCAGAAAAGAAAAAAAAATTTTAAGCCATGTTACTAAACCACAAACTGTCTTCTTCACTTTACGCTGTTTACTCCGTTAATACTTTGATGCTAGATTCCATCGCACAACCCTCCAGAAGTGCACTGTCCAATATAATAGGCACTAGCCTCATGTGAGTGACATCTATTTAAATAACTTTAAATTAAATAAAATACAAAATCCAATTTTCCTTACTCAGACTAATCCCATTTCAACTGCCCAACAGCCCATGTGGCTACTGTATTGGACAGCATATGTTACAGAACATTTCCATCATAACAGAAAGTTCTGTTGAACAGTGTCAATCTAGAAGATCCCAAGCGTTGCACCAGCACACAGTTTAACCTTCAAGGGAACCACTCTTATGTCACGTGCAAGATTAAACATAATTGTATTCCTAAAGGAAATGCCTCATAGCTTTCTGAGCATAAACTATGACTGGAACTAAGAACCCTTTTCACAACTTATGCCCCAGGTCATTATACAAACATTTTCCAAAGACAATGCTTTTTGATAGCATACTTGGCTCTACTTAGCATATGCGGCATTCTCTTGCTTATGTCAAGGTCATTAACAATGATGAAAATTCATGCTTCTTATAGTTTACTATTTACACAACACTCACTGTCCTTTACCCCCTAAAAGGGGGTGGGAGGTTAGGGAACCAATATTTTGCAATTACAAAAATTCAAATCACACGGTTCTCTTTAACTGTCTATACTCATCCTTAAATCAACCCTCCTTTCATTTCCCAGAGAGGTAGATGCTAACTAAAATGAATATATAAATCTACAAAACCAAAAAACTTAAACAATAGTTGAGTTAGTAGAGGGTATTCGTCCACCCTGAAAAAGATCATAGACCGACAGAGATGCTGACAGGTCTAGGAAGCAGCAAGAGGAAACCACAGTGCAAAGCCCTGGTCCCCCTTTTGCTGCAGAATGACAAACTGCCTTGCACCTCTGGGGGCCTCAGTGGACTCAGCTACAAAATGAAGCCACCAGAGGTTGCTTTCAGCTCTAACTTTCTGTGCTTCAGTTGTGAGTTTTTTCACTGATGCGTAACTGTGAATTCTGGCTGATTGTGTCACGGGACTTGCATTGCATGGGGTAGAGGAGTTGTTAGTGTCATGAGTCAATGCCAAGGAGGCCAGAGCAATGGGATGCCTAATAACATTAAACATCATTAGGACTATAAAAATTCTATCTGGTGGGCTGAGACATCACACACACATGCACGCACACACATGCGTGCGCGCGTGCAGGATTGCACACCCTGATAAGCAGGTACACAAATAAATAAGTGCAGGCAGAATCCACTTAAACAATGGTTCTTATATCAGTAAGACTGACAAAAAATTCTGATTTTGGTTGTTATTGTATCTTAAATTGTAACATCAAGAATCTATCATAGAGCCGATTAATTTTGCACTGCTTAATTGCAGCTCTAGCACGGGGTTGTTTTTAAGTAAAAGGTATGTGGACATTTGTACTCTACGGCTTTGCACTAAGAAACACAGGGCACTGTATCATCACATATGTTAGTGTCTATATGTAACCTACAGACCATGTAGAATTCTATCACACACTACACTCCAGGGCCGGTCATTTTATACCGGACATAAACATATGTAGATATCATTCACAAAATTAATTTGAATATGGCATGACTTAATAGTGCAAGGGTAAAGTCCATTTGAAATGTAGAATTCTTAATGTAACATTTCTGTGGGGTTTTTTTCCAAGAGGAGTAGAAATTAGGTCAGACATGCATCACGGTAGCCTGGGAGAGTTTGAGAAATTGAAACTAACCCAACAGTATATTAGGTTACGTAATAGAGGATAGTATTCAGCTAATATGATACCTAAATTATTAATACCAAATAAATCCAAGATTATTTGTTGTATAATGCCCAATAGCTTACACAATAAAATGGTATTTTAACCTAATTTCTAGTTTGAGCTTTCAAATACATTTCCTAAAGGTCTAATGACAAATTTGAAAGATTTGAAAAACCCAAGTTCATATTTGTATATCAAATCCTCACGTCAATGAACAGTTAGCTTGGGATTCTATTCATCATATTGTCATTTTATCTCACATTAACTCCATCACTTTAATGTGCATATATTTTGTGCTGCTTGAAGGTAAGAGCATATAAGTAAATTAAATTATCTCAGTCTGAAGGGCTATTTCTAGCCTCACTTTTGGGAGCCAGTTACTGCTTATTTTTCTGTCCCCTGTTTTCAGGGATTCAGTGGAACATAAACAGACATATTTATGAGTGGGGGCCTTGGCACATATCACTTGCTTCACGAATTCCGTAAAAGAAACTAGAAGAGAACTGTAAAGCTCACAGCTATGTCTGAACGCACACACATTTAGGCATAGAAATTTATCATTTAAAACCAGCAGTTCTTCCTTCATGAGCATCTGTAGGCCATTACACATTTAAGAACATTTGAGAATTTATGATGAACTGGTCCATTTAATTGGGAACGTGTGTTGCTAGTTCACCTTGCCATTTTTCTCAATAAAAACATATTTTGAAATATAAGAGTTAGTCTCACTTATACCAACAAGAGGAAACTGGAACTAGAAATGGTTTAACTCCCGTGGAACAATCTCTTTCAAAAAATAATCATGGACTGTCTGAAAATGCCAGTCCAAGTTTGTTATCGTTTACCAACACGCATGGCTCTTACAATACATCCAAACTGGGAGAAAAGACAGAATCTTCTGTTTCTCCATTTGTGCCTTACAGAATATAGGACTTGAATACACAGAAGAGAAGCAAGTTTGGAAGGGACATGCCAGTGACACCTCATAGGGTGGGTCCCAGTGCCCGTGAGGTGGTCATCACTTCAGACCTCGGACTCACTCAGCTCACAAAGTCTTACTCCCAGGATTCTTCTAAAAAGATTAGAAACCTGAGGTAAATCAAATTATACACACACACACACACACAGATACACAATATTTACATTTAAAATTCTTATTTTGTGAGATGGCTTGAGAAAAATTGGCATGTAGGTTTCCTGTGGGACTAGGTATTTCTCATAATTACTCAGTTTATTGCTTCCCTGTTGGGCTTTCAGTTTAATAAACACATAGCAAGCTCTAATTACAAGGGAAGAAAAATGAAGGTACGTGAAAAACACAACACACTGGAAACACTTGTGCAAATGTTTTCCTGAAAAAACAACTGTCCACTTAACTTATTTTAATTTGGGTGCCATTCAAAAAGTAGAAAAAGCCTTAGCAACTAAATGAAGACTGGATTTCATTTTTTTAAAAAAGGAAAGAAACCAGCACTGCATGTCGTCGCTGAATTTTTACATGGATTCTCAGGTTTAATTCTACTTGTATACATAACATCTTTGTTTTAATCTACCACATTTAGAGAAGATCACATTGTATGCACTTCCACAGTTTAACATCTAAGTAGAATAGGTCTATCTCGTAACATGATTTTGAGAAATCATAGATTACAGTCCATTTAATACATGACTATGAGGATGCATGCAGTCGTCTTCGAAGCTGTGGCCCCCAATAATCAGAGCGCTCCGCCTGGTATCTTGCTGAGACCTCACGTTCTGCCCTCCGTGTCTGTCTTCCGTTAATCAAGTGGCAGCCCAGAGGCCAGCACTCAGCACCCAATGATCAGCGTGGCCCCCCATCTTCTCAGCGCGATCCATCATCAACACCTGCTCAACCCCTAGTTGGCACCCACAAGAGACTTCCCCGCAGCCCTCTTCAGCCACAGGATATCACAGTGAAGCGCTTAGAAATGCAGGACATGTTGTGGAGCACGATGCCGAGAAGGAAGACCAGGACGCAGGCCACCAAGATCACAGTGCACACCCCGGACCAGGTGGAGCTTTTCACCGCGCCCCGCCTGTCTGGCTCCTCCTCCACCGCCTCGGCCGGAGCCCCGCCCTGCAGAGGCTGCTGCTCGGCCGGGATGGTCACCACGGTGACGGACTTCTGCTGGCTCCCGGGCAGCAGGCGGCAGCCCATGTCTCCGGGCAGCAGCGCTCGCTCCTTGGAGATGGGCAGGGGCAGCATGTAGCACCCATTGCTGGGAAGTTTGATGAAGACTGGGGTGTGCTCAGAGGCGTGCGGTATGGCGATGACGGCAAGGACCTCGGGGTCGTCAGGGAGCTGGGACACGGAGAAGCCCGGGGGCAGCTTGGTGATGCCCCGACACCAGGGGCACCTCACGTCCTTCTGGCTCGTCCTCATCTGCTGAAGGCACACCGAGCAGCACGTGTGTTTGCAATCCAGCAGCTTGGGCCTTCGCCGGGGGCTGTAGTAATTGAAACAGATCTGACATTCCAGCAAAGAATCTTGGGAGAGCGTCTCCATGGTGGACTGTGGACAGGAAGGCCAAGGCCGAGGGGGAGGAGCTTGTTCTCAGAGTCCACCACTCTGCCACCTTCCTTCTTCGAGTCTTTCCAAAGTCCCTGGGGGATCGGAGAGGTCACGGGCATCTAGCATACTCAGGTGTGTTCATTTCTGAAGGAGACAAAAAATGCAGACAAATAACTGCAAACAAGTCGAGATGGATTTATACCACTGCTCAAAAGTCTTGACACCGGGTCAAAAGGGTAAAGTTTCCCACTTGTGAGGCTGTAGGATTCCTGTAATGTCCAGTGGACAGGGATGAGTTGTCTCCGAGAATACTTCGCTTATTTCTAAAGAAACAAATGTCTCTATGGGGTATAAAGAGGGAGTCTGCTGTTTCTGTTTTATTGTTCTTCTAAATACACTACAGAAATTCTCTCATTCCAATATGTTTGTAGCATTTCCTAAAAGTAAATTTCTTTCCTTAGATCCTCTGACCTTCTTTTTCTGACTCTACTTACCTTTCTGTAACTATTCATTGCCAGATACAGGCAACTTTACAAATCTAGGTATTTCATGTAACTAGCTTGCTCCTTTGGTGTGGGTTAGGGCTGTTCCTCTCTCACAGGTAATTAAAATGACGGCAGCAAAGAAGCACATGCAGGCATCTGTTATCTTTTCCACCAAATGACTCGAACCAAGGTAATTCTTGTCAAGTGGTTTTAAAAAGAGGCAAAAACCCAAAACAACCCCCCCCCCCCAAACAACAACAATGAACCTTTAGGCACTAGGGGGTCACAAAGATACACAAGATCACTAGTATGTTTCAGTCAGTTCTTTTAATTTCATTATTATTTGGGCTTGCACCCACTAACATGACCAAAAGCTAATACTATTAATTCACTGATCGCAATAAAATATTATTGTCAGAGAAAACTGGCAAGGCAGCCCCACCAAAAAAAGAAAAAAAGGAGAAGAAGACGAAGGAGAAGAGGAAGGAGAAGAAAAAGGAGAAGGCGAAGAAGAAAGAGAAGAAGGGGAAGAATGGTAGCCTTCTGGTATTGACAGGAGGCAGAAAATTTAGTTCAACTTATCTGGAGTTTAAGAAACCCCCCAAGTGTTCTAATAAAGGCCTCCCAAATCTGTTTCCTATTGAAAGCAGCCAAATTATTTGTCTCTGGATGGCGCCCTGATGACTCTGGAAAACAATATTCAACCACTATTGTAGAAATAATTGTTAGTCCTAGAACCCCACCTACACCCAGAAGCAGGAGCTAATGACATAGAAAACCTCCTTCACACTTTTCTTAAAAAGTGAACCTTCTTTTCTTTCCAATTTCCTTCATGAAATTAAGAATGCTCCCCTCCCCAATGATTACGTGTTAAAATCAAAATTAAAAATGCAGAAAAAGTTTAAAGTCAAAAATCATCACTGATAAAAATTAATGTTGACAATCAAAAAATAAACATTTTAAAATATTTTAGCTGTAGTAAGAGCACTTAAATGATTGAAAGTAAAATAGAGTGACATAGCATTCAGAAACCTCATATTATAATCAACTACTTATCCATTCACGAATTCAAGAAATAGTTATGGAATAATTGAAATTTGCTAAGCATAGAACTTAAATGTTCTATAAATAAATAAATAAATAAATAAATAAATAAATAAATAAATAAATAAATAAAAAGATGATGGGCATGTTAATCAGCTAGGTGAGGAGGAATCCTTTCACAATGTACACATATTTCAAATTACCGCAATGTCCACTTTCAATGTCTTACAACTTAATTTGCCGATTACACCTCAATAAAGCTGAAAAAAGAAAACAAATTTTAAAAGACATATCTACTGAGTATCTATCATGCACAAAGTACAATGCTATGTTAACTGTATCTCAATAAAAGTTCTTAAAATAAAAAAAAGCACAATGCTAGCCATAGTAGGATATTAAGATGAATCAGACCCAAATTCTACTCTTCAGCAATTTAAAATTAGACAAGAGTGAACTAGTGAATATATTTTCTCTTCCCTTCAGTTATTCATTCAAATTCTCATTAAATATTTACCATGTGTTAAGCATTATGGTATGGTCCCTTTGTAACAAAGACCTTGTCATCACTCATAAGAAATTCCCAGCCTGGAGGTACATAAACAGTTATGCAAGTAAATAGTTGTAATGTAAATACAGTGATGCGTGTCTTCCTGGAGCTGGAGGAATCAAGGACAGCTCAGTGAAGAATCTGGATTATGGAGAGGATTTAGACATGTAAAATCAGGGACAGGTTATTTTCAAGTTGAGAAATCAGCATGAGCAGGGCAAAGGGGTGAGCGATTACAGAATTATTTTTATGCCCTAGCTGTGACACTGGCTAGAAGATTTTTTCTAATACAAGAGTAACTTATAGATGCCATCTCTAAGAGTTTTGCAGTTTTAGCCTGTAAGTTTAGGTCTTTGATACAGAGGCCCTTTAAAGAAACAAAATTCTCACAGAACTGGCAAGCACCCTCCCAGGCCCAGCCAGGGAGAGCAGGGCCCACAGGGAGGGAAGAGGTGATCGGACCCAGGCAGAGGCCACAGACCACAGACCACAGACCACAGAGCGTGGACAGCCTCAAGTGCCAAGGGTGTGGGACTTCCTAGTGAGCAATGGGAACATATCAGAAGAGTGAAGTGTATGAGAATGATTCATCAGGTAGCTATTTTCAGGACAGATTGGAAAGACCTCCTGGGAAGCTATTATAATATCAGATATGAGATAATAAGTAGCTGAAGTCAATGGTAGTGATGAGGATGAAGAGATGAAAAGTGCTGACAGGTCCTATAGGAGTCAAGTGGGATCTGGCCGCGTGTGTCAATGAGGTTGTAAGGCGGAAGAAGTCCAAGGTCAAGTCTTGAGAGGAGGGTGGTATTATTAAGAGATAAAAGGATGGTAAGAGAAAGATGATGACTTCTGTTTGGGCCGTACTCCATTTGAGGTGCTGGGAAGTATATAAGAAATCAGTTATTTAGGAAGATGTTAAAGAGTCAGAAGAAAGCTGAAAATATGGGTCCAATATTGCAGAGCAGCCGCGGGGACCATGGTGCGCCGTGATCATATGGTGCTTAGTACTCTGCGGTGTGATACTGCAGAGCAAAGTCAGGACCAGACTTGAGAGATTTAGGTGGCATCTCCAAAGAACAGATATCAACTAGAGACAGACAAGGCAGAGCAGGGAGAGACCCTTAGGGAGCACTTATACTTATCATTAACCCTGACTAAAAGGAAGAATAGGGGCAGACATAAGCAGAAACCCAGGAACCCCTCCAAGCACATACCCCAGATGAAAGAGTTCCAGGCAGCACAGGGCTATGAGGAGTGGATGCTGAGAAAAGACCTTGAGGTGTGGCCACCAGGAGGTCACGAGCATTTTGGGGGCGTGGTTTCAGCAGAGGACCAGGGGTATGATGGAGACTTGCAGGCAGCTAGAATGTGAGGAGTACAGTCCCCTGTGAGGCAGAGTGATGTCAGGTGGCAGGATGACAGCTTACAGGGCATCAGGGAACAGTTCTTTTCCTTTTCAGAGCAGAGAAATTTGAGCAAAGACGGGCAGAGCAAGCAAGTTAGGGCACTCAAAGCCAGATGGTCTGGTCTGTGCTGTTCTATGCGGTGTCCACTAGCCACAGATGCCACGTGGAAGGTAGTATGTGGAGCTTAGAAAGGAAAAAGTGTGTGGAATGTGGAACAGAAGCAGAAATCCCCAAAGTATCCGTGATGAGGGTGCAATTTTTCTAATTTTATACCCAAGATACTGGATTTATTTTTTTCTTAAAAAACAAAAACAGAACACATGGTTTGCTGGTGAATCTTGACCAACACTCTTATTTATCCTCACTGCTAAAGCCCATGATAGAGATCAGGCCATAATATTACAAATAATAGGAAAGTGTGAATCTTAAGGGAGGCAGGAATTGATCCTAATGAACTAGGGTCACAGAAATGCCAAAACTGGGGAGGCGTACACAATAGCCAAGACATGGGAGCAACCTAAATGCCTGTCGACAGATGAATGGATAAAGAAGATGAGGTACATATGTACAATGGAATATTACTCAGCCATTAAAAAAGAATGAAATAATGCCATTTGCAGCAACATGGATGGACCTAGAGATTATCAAACTAAGTGAAGTAAATCAGACAGGTTAAGACAAACATAATATGATATCACTTACATGTGGAATCTAAAAAAATGATACAAATGAACTGATTTTACAAAACAGAGTCACAGAATAGAAAACAAACTTACGGTTACCAAAAGGGAAGGAGAAGGGGAGGGATAAATTTAGAGTTTGGGATTAGCAGACACAAACTACTATATATAAAATAAACAACAAAGACCTACTACATAGCACAGGGAACTGGACTCAATACCTTGTACTAAACTACAATGGAAAAGAATCTGAAAAAGAATATACGTGTGGGCGTGTGTGTGAATAACTTCGCTGTACACCCGAAACTAACACAACATTATAAATCAACTACACTTCAATTAAAAAAAAAAAACTGGAGGGGTACAAAAAAAGGTACAGATTCCTGCCATTTTATAAATTTGGAGAAAACTGTCCTTAACAATGGCGCTCAGGAAAACCACCTTTTACGTAATGGAGCTGGGAACAAAAAAATGTTTTGTGACACCAATATAGAAACAGTGACCATGAACTCCTTTCTTAACCTTCCTTACTTCCATATTATTTACCTTCCTTCCATAGAAAAATGTGGGAAGCAGCTTAGCAGAGTAGGAAGAATAGAGGCTTTGGCCTCCAAGAATCTTAGGTCAAATCCCTGTTTTGTCACTACCAACAGTGCCACCGGAGCAAGTCCTACAGCTTCTGGAGCTGCTTCCTCACTGGCTAATGAGGGGTGATAGAGTTTGTGGCTGAAGGTCAGATTTTTCAGGCACTGCCAGGTAGTGAAGGGCTCAGGGAGCCCTGGTGCTAATCCCTCCTTCCTTCTGACTTGGACTCCACACGGTGCTGGGTGTGATCTGCCCAGAGGCACTTCCTGGTTCTCAAAGGACAGCCGTGTGCAACAGCGTGGGATGAAGAAGGCAAGTACTCCCCTTGGCCCTGCCCCAAGCCTGCCACACCATCATTTTTCAACAAAACCAACATCCAATTTTATTCATGAATTTATGTTCCAAGTCATGTTCACTTAATTGGTGTTGAGCTCCCTTAAAATTAGATTATACGACTCAATTTCTAACTCTATCCAAGTACAATAAGTGTAGGCCTTACAACACAGGCTGGACAAAAAGGCAGAAGGGGAAAACAGTTCCTGTCTTCCGTGCTCAGCCACTCAAAGTCATCCTGTCGGCAGCACAGCCTCTCTGATTTATACACTGATTTGTTCTATGATCAGCCAGCCCGTACTGAGTTCCAGTTTATTTTCTGTAGCATGATTAGTAATGATGATGATTAGTTAGGTAAAGAGAAGAAAACTTATGAGGCTCTGGACCAAAGCTAATGATGAATCATTCTTTCCCCCTTTCATCATAAACTCAAAAGACATGAGTCAACTTGAGAAGAAACAAGGTCCACGTAAGCTAGCAAAGAAACTCAAGAGTTCCTAGTCAAATGCAGGATACACAAGCACACGCTGGCAACTGCTTTAAGGACCTGTCTTCAGCATTACTTTACTTACAGGAGCAAGGCATGACACTCAAGGTAAGTATTCAGATTCAGAAGGAAAGAGTATTTTGGTAGAAGGCGTACGAACAAGTGTAAACTGAAATATATTAGAATGATTTTTAAATGTCACTACGGTTTACTGTGAAAGAAACTAAAGATAAAACCAAACCAAACCAAACCAAAAAAAAAAAAAAAAAAAACAACCAGACAGATCACAAAAAGAGGAATAGCAGTAAAGGGAGGGCATTCTCAAACTAACAATGGCTTACAAGATAGAATTTATGTTCAAATGTGTCTTCATAAAATAGTAGCTTTGGGAATTCCCTGGCAGTGCAGTGGTTAGGGCTCCAAGCTTCCAATGCAGGGGGCCTGGGTTCAATCCCTGGTCAGGGAACTAAGATCACCGCATGCCACACAGCACGGCCGAAAAAAAAGAATGTATATACCTTAATTAAAAATTACTTTAAAATAAAAAAATAAATAAAACAATAGTTTCATAAATAATATCAGTTGTACAATATACAAATTAAAGGCCTTGAATCATCATTGAACTCAATACTAGTGCATGCCCTGGTTTTAAAACACAGTTTTAAAAAACTGAGATTTGTATAAATAGGGGAAGGCATGACTTGGAGGGAAAATGCCAAAGCCAGAGGGGTGCATATATTGTAATTGTTGTTTGGGGGCAGTGGACATTTGGTGCTTTACAACATCGATATATTTTCATAAAATACAATTTCTTTTTTAAAAAGTATATAATTTTAAGCACCTTTATTAAAGGTGTGGGTGTGATAAAGTGCTCCCATGAATTCAGTGGGTGGTAAAAATAGCGAAGGTCTCCAATACTGAATTGTTATAGTTCCAGTTGCTTTTAGAAGTCCGGTCATATGAGGATAAAAAAGCTGATGAAATACATCCAGTCATCCCTCGGTATCTGCAGGGGATTGATTCTAGGATCTCCTCTTGAATACCAAAATTCAAGGATGCTCGAGCCCTGTATTTAAAATTGCCTAGGGCAGCTGTCCCTCTGTATCCTCAGATATGAAACCCACAAATATGAAACCCGCCGACTATAATCCAGGTGGTTTTACTCTGTTTATACTATTAAGACTCTTCATACATTCTGGTTTAGATCTGCGACCGTGACATCAACCATGAAGCCTCTCCCCAGTTCTGTGACCTGAACTGATATCGATTACATCTGGCTGACTTTGAATCATTCCATTTGATGGCCTACACAGGGACCTTAGATTCAATGGTTGTGTTGAGAAAAATCTTGAAGTCAGAGATGAAACTAGTTACTATACTGCTTTTCTTATTCTCTTAAAATAGCATGTCTTTCTAATCCAGGTCATTTACTCAATTTTTCAAGAAAATGTAAATACTTGAAATGAGATTCAAGAAAATAATTACAATTCCATTTCATCTGGCATTTCAGCTGGCCAGACCATTTAGCTATATTGGATCTTGGCAAACACTCTGATTAATGGCAAGAATGGGAATGGCTTGGCGGTGACAGATGTGTGGCTGACTTTTGGTCCTCTGGTAGCAGAGGGCAGACCTTTCAGGACACAATTGCCTAATATGTGTAAAGTCCAACTGGTGTTATGACTGTCTGTTTTCATGGGGAAGGCAGTAGATTCCAGGACTCTGACAAATCTCAAATGAGAATTCTACCGGCCCAAGCTTTAACAGTTGCCCTGTTTTCTCCTAATGAGCATCACGGTTTGCATATTTGACAACAGAAAAATTCTGGGAAGTGAGGACGGTTACTTAAAAGTGTTGAGTGAACAAGGGGGATAGGGCAAAGGATGGTGACACACTGGAGGCAGACTGGCCCTGGTAGCAGAGGCAGGCAGTGGGGGACAGAGAGGTCATTGATTAAATGGGCAAAGAGCAGCAGACCAGCCAGAATGCCATGGTCAGCTAGGGGACTTGCCACACAGTCAAAGGACTAGCCTTGCCAGCACTGCCCAATGGGACAACCGTGAGCCCAATGGACCTGGCCACAGAGTAGGCACCGTACCTCTGCACGTGCCAATTCTTTCACTATGAAAATGCAACTAACCAAGCAGCTGAAGCCAAACCACAGTCTTCAGAGATGTATTTACACAGGAGCATTTCATTTATGTCAAGGTAGGGGAAAGATGAATAAATATGATCTATCCACAGCTAAGTGATGAATATTTAAAATCAAAGCGTATTGGAACCAAGACATTTTTAGGCATTAAAGCCAAATTTCATATTGCCATGACTGCTAATAACCACTGGTTTTTGTTAATTTGTTTGTTTTAATATCTATCAGACAATCATCACTATTAGGAATCAGGAGAGAAAGATTTTAGCTTTAATTCTGCACATAAGTAGTTGGGTTGCCTTAAGCAAATCACCTCTCAAGAGCTGCAGTGTCCTTACCTCCAAGGACACTGGACTAGATGATCCCCTAGAGTCCCTTCTAGTAAAAATAGTTCTATGACCTAAGTAACTGCTAACCACACTCCTGGGTTTTCAACAACATGATGGAGCTGTCAGGCTGTTTGCTTTATGGTCATTACATCTGACAGATCATTTATACATATTAACTGTCAATGATCTCAGGCACGTTTACATGAGACAGTGGGCATCTAAAATAAATAGGAAGCAACTTACATTAGAATTTTCTTACTTTATGCCTTGGGTTTAATGAATGAGTCTAAAGAGAGCTAACACCCTAACAGAAACAGCCACAACTTCGATTTGCAGCAACAATCAAAGGAATAACTCTTTATGTCTAATCAATAACCTTCTCAGCTCAAGCAAGATATTCCCATTATCCAAACTTGCTGTGACATGAAGGCAGTTCCAGCTGTCCCTTGAGCAGAAGCCTGCATAACTGTCTGGCTCATAGAGAGGCCAAGGTTAACACCGGAATCAATCACATACACAGCTTCACCTTCACTTGCTCTGATCACCCAATGATGGCAAAAAAGTTGCAGATGGGCATAAGTGTAGAGAAGAGATATAAAGGACTGTCAAGGGATCCCCAGACTCCCTGGAGAGAGGAGATGATAAAATATGCCATCAGACAGACAGGCAGAGCAAAGGGGAAAAGATCAATTACCCCAACTCCTAGAATTCTGAGTAGGGCTAAAGGAACTGAAGCCAGGCGCATAAGTAAAGCCAAAGGAATGGAAAACAAACAAAAATCCTAAGTCTTCCCAATGGCTGGACACCTACTAAGATAAAATAAGTAGCGGGAAGTAAACAAATATCTACTGGGAATCTACCATGTGCCAAGCATTACTCAAGGCACTGGGGTCACCATGGCAACAAGAGTCTCTGCCCTCAAGGACCCCGACTGTGCAACCTGATCTGTGGAAAGAGAACCAAAGGCAAGGGGAAAGGTAGACAAAGCACTGAAAGGGAGGCTCTTCTTCAAGTGAGTATATGAATTCTCTTGATCATGCATAGGGCTTAGACAGAACCATTAAGCAAGGAACCATCACTGCCTGTTAGAGCCAGAAAGGATATTGGAGCTCAAGGAACCTAAGCTGGCCCACTGTTCTTTCCACTCCAGGGACACTGGAGAGCAAGAAGAGTGAGAGAGAAGGACACCGAAACTTCCTTTATTTGATTAAGCATCCCATCTGACCCATGTCAGCATCATCCCAGATGCAGGAGTTTAAGATGGTATCGCAAGGCAGAATCTAAAGAGAGCCCAATGCCAGAAAACCACATTAAAGTCACCTTTGGGGGGAAGGGTGTGAGAGGCAGGATTGTTCGTCAAGGACTGAGTGGCTGTCCGTGTAGGGAAGCACCCTGGAGAGCAGAGGCCTCATCGCCCTTGCGCTTCATGTGCAGGGGACAGAGAACCTCCCGACAAACTCTCTAAGTAAATATTTCCATTTTCATAATATGAACCACACACATGCATCCCCACTCCTACTTCTCACCCAACCACAAATTCCAGCACAAACTGAAACCTTAAGGCAATTTGTTTTTTAATGTTTTCTCATTATGTTTCATCTACTTCAGGGACTCACAAGCTTCCTCTGTTAAGGGGCAGATGATAAGTCTTTTAGGCTTTTCAGGTCATGCAGGCTCTTTCACAAATACTCAACTCTGCCACCAAAGCTTGAAAGCAGGCAGGTCATACGTCAAGGAGCAGCAGACGCTATATTCCAACAAAACTGCCTTTACAGAAATAGGCCACAGATGGGATCTGGCCAATACGACATCATTTGCTGACCTCAGATCTACATCATTTCTCATCAGCTCTGCCCTTAATCCCCTAAATTCAGTATATTACTCCGGAGACACCCATCCTCAAATCAGCTTATTGCTCTAACATGAGTTATCTCACCTGAGTTTTCTGTCAAGCTACAGAATGCAAAATATTTTCATAATCATTTGGGGAAGACATTAAGGGAATATCAGCTTTACAGATGCATTGTCTTTTTGAATGACTGTTCCCAGACAACAGGAGGAAAGAGAGTTGAGCAAAGAACATTAACAATGGCCAACATTTGCCTGTCCCACCAACAGTAAGTACTAAGACCATTAGTGAGAACACACAGATAGGGTTCCAAACTTTCCTCACACTTAAAAATATGGATCCACTGCTTCAACAAAATGAGCGATGATTCTAGAATTCATTATGACAGCTCCAGATGAAAGACAACCCTTCATCTGATGGAACTTCACAAAGACACCATGATAATGCCTCCTGATGGTCTGAACTTTGGATACAATTCTTGTGTTCATCTGCATAGTCACAGCTCAACAAATTTAGATTTGGCCAGGTGAATCTCAGCCCTGTATAGAAGCATCTTCTGATGGTTTACCTTTACCAGGTAGGGACATTGGTTACATTTCCCAAACACATGGAGCATTATAAAGTGCCACAGAACGTGTATGATTTACGATGAGAGCTGCATATATTTGAGGCATCTTAAGGCTGGAAGGAGATACAGGACAGGAAAGTCTTGGCTCAGTTTTTTTTAAAAAAACCACCTAATTGTTAAGACTCACCTACTTTCACACATTAAGAAAAATTTATGTATACATATTTCTTTTTTTAATAATTTTTATTGGAGTATAGTTGCTTTACAATGTTGTGTTAGTTCCCGCTATACAGCAGAGTGAATCAGCTATACACACACATATATGCCCTCTTTTTTGGATTTCCTTATTTCTTAAGAGTGCTTCACGTTACCTGGAGAACATTCTATACTAAACATTTGAAAAAAGGATGGCACATTAAAAGCCTGGTGGGTTTTGTGCCTATCACTTTAAATAAGTCTATTCAAAAGCCATTCATGAGATTATTTTCTTTGAGCAGAAAGTGTTTATTGCTTCACTCTCCCTACCTACCCTCAATATCGATGATTCATCACTCGAGTTAAGCCTCAAACTGAAGTTGCAAGGAATTCCTAAAGGCATTGGTACTAAAATTAAGCACCACAGGGAGTCAGCTGTCAGTCTGCTCATTACTTCTCCTTTTTCTTACTTCCAGCTGCAGTAACTCAATGAGGGTTGATTTTCCATTTAGACAAGGTAAGAAGAAAAGAAAAAAACATACAAATCCCCAAACTAGATATTGAACAGTGCTGCAACCAAAGGCCATCAATCATTAATTCATCTTTCCTAGCCAAACAATAAATCCAAAAGATTTTTCCTCTTGCTTTCTTATATGTTTAAGTCAACTTTGAGGTAAAATTGATCAAAAATAAAATGCACATATTTTAAGAGTATAGTTTAATGAGTTTTGACAAATGTGTGCAGCTGTGTAACCACTGTGCCAATCAAGCTATTTCCACCACCCAAAGATCCCTCTGTGCCTCATTCAGTCCATCCTTCCTACCTTCACCCCGGACCCCTGTCCCCTGCAGCCACTGCTCTGTTCTCATCTTTGGATTTGTTTGTGTATTTAAAACCCTACCTGTGGGCTTTGACTTAGGGGAAAATACCAACATTCTGAGGTTACTTTAACATGTCCTAGGACCATGATTTTTGGAAATAAGGTGTTTATTCAGCTTCACAGAAAAAAACCCTAGAGTACAAATGCATTCATTCAAATATGCATCGAGTAAGAGGTGCTGTTCTATGTTTGAGGGATCAAAAGAGAAGAAGATGGGGCGCATCCCTGCAAAGACAACCAGGCTCACATAACTACGCACAGTGTGATCTGGGCTTAACGCAGGGTGGGGCGGCGCATCTGGTAGAAACGGAAAAAGGAGCACTTCGGTCTGTCTGGGGAAGCCAGGAAAGATTATTTTTTTCAGGAAAAGATAGCATTTTGACTCCAAGGTAAGAACACAGCACATGCAAAAGCACAGACTTCTAGATGTGACAGAATGAGGGATGGTTAGGAACAGGGACCAGAGCCTGGGGTCTCCAGCAAGTGACTCCAGTATGTCCGTAAAAGGTGATAATCACAGCACCTACCTCATAGGTTGTTCAGACTGAAATATATTAACACACGGAGAACACTTAGAACAGCGCCCGGCATCGGTTGGCTCTTCTAGGTACTATCGCCATCTGAGGAGGCAGGAAGGAGGAGGCCAGTGGGGTTGGAGCTGTGCTAACTAGTCAACCAGTTAAGCACAGTCCTTCCCCCCAGGCTCTGAGCTCAATGGAGAAGCAGATGATGAAACAGGTGGGGGTTAAAACATGACCTTGACCACACTGTTCTAAAGCAAGACTGGAGGAAACATCTGGGCCCCAAAGCCAAAAGGCACTTCTTCCTCCTTCCCCTTCTGGTTCTAATGATCAGAGCAGCTGTCCCCTCAGGCTGGGAAAGGCCAGGTCACTAGGTGGCAGCAGGTGCAGAGAGCAACAAAGGCCCCCAGGGAGGGTGCATAGGTCTGAGAGATGGGAGAGGGGAGGAGAGGAGGAGGAAGAGGGAAGGATGAGGAGGAGGACGGGGGAAGGATGCGGGGCGGGGGGACACGACGACCAGCCAAGCAGGGCCCCGTCCCGTCCTCCCTTGATTGCTCAGCAAAGGGGCCCCCAGGGGAAGGCAGAAGCGGGAGTTCTTGTTTTGTAGGAAGAGGTGGGATTCCAAGGAATGGAACTGAGGCCCCTCCCTTCCTATAACACAGAGCCTGGATTTTATCTGAGAGGTGCTAGGGCTTGTGAAGACTTCAGAGGAGAGAGGCATCCCAATCACAGCTGCATTATCATTATTATTTTTAACCATTTTAAAGAATATAATTCAATGGCATTAAGTACATACATAATGTCATGGAACCATCACCACTATCTATTTCCAGAACTTGTTCATCATCCCAAACAGAAACTCAATAGTCATTACATAGTAACTACCCATCTTACCATCCCCCTAGCCCCTGGTGGCCTCTATTCTGCATTTTGTTCCAAAGAACTACCTATCTAGGTACCTCGTGTGAGTGGAATCACATAACACTTGTCCTTTTGGGTCTGGCCTATTTCACCATGCATGTGCTCCACGTCTGTCCGTGTTAAAGCAGGTATCAGAATTTATCCTTTTTTTAAAGTTCCCCTGGCAACAGAGAGGGGATGAATTGGCAGGGGTTCAGCTGAAAGAGAAGGATGGGCAAGGCTGGAATGAAGGCCACGAGGATGAAGGGAAAGGGAAGAGAAAATGAAGAGGACTTGGAGATCGGATGGAAGTAGAGAGAGAGGGGAGCACAAGGGAGGAATGAGGGAAAGATCCCCAGTTTGTGGCTCAGACCCCTGGAAGGAGGCAGCATTTTGGGGGAGAGTGACTCTGGTGAAATGCAGCAAAGGGTCTGGAGGTTACAGAGATGGCCAGCCCTCGCTGCATCTTGAAATTTCTAACTACCGAAGTCCTGACTCCCATGTGAAACTTAGACAACTATTGGGAAACTAGCTTTACCACATATGTTTATCTACATGAAGTTATATTTCACCAAGTCAATTATTTGGCAACAAAGAAATAGCGATTTTCATGAATAGGTCCTCCAGAAAAAATGGAGGTGGGGGAAGAGAACTTTGAATCACGAATGTTTAAGTTTATAGACGTGAAACCTTAACAGTGTTCCCATTCTTCTCGCCTCTGAAAAGCTACAGTAAAACACCTATAAGGGGTTGCACAGGTCCAGAGTGATTATGAGGTCATCACACGGTCACATAAGGACCGCCTCTGAGCCTACAGCCATTTCTGGCCTTGCAAATTCCTTTCTCACTCAGCACTAGGCTGTGATTATAGAATCAACGCAGGGAAATACTGGATTCACCACCTCTCCCTCTGTTACTTATTCATCTGCACTCCTTCCTCCTCTGTTAACAGACACAGCTTTATAGATTGATGAAGCTTGCTGAGCACAGTGGATCATACCTGGTGGGCACTCCTTTATTAAATGACACCACATTAAAGTGCACGCCTTGAACTTGGTGTACCCCCAAGAAAATAATAAATAAAAAAAAAAAAAAAAGTGCACGCCTGACTCTCATTTACCCTTTTTTTTTTTTTTTTTGGGCTGTGTCCTAGTTCCTGACCAGAGATGGAACCCGTGACACCAGCAGTGGAAGCGCAGAGTCTTAACCACTGGACAGCCAGGGAACTCCCTCACACACTCTCTTTTTATTCCAACTAAAATATTTAACGTTCTAAGGAGCCTTCAAATTGAAATGTGAGGTTATGGATTTATCAAAATTGTTATATCCAAGACTGTGCACAAAGCATTTAAGCTGCCTGCAAGGAAAAAAAATTAAGCAATTTAGGACACAATGGTCACCCCTTACTCTCACCAAGTATCCTCAAAGCAAAAAAACACTGTAAATGTAATGTCTATGTCAGAGAAAAAGCAATGATTCATTTTATTTAAAAACTCTACATGTAAATGACTTCTGTTAAAAAATTTAAAAAGCTTTCTTGTTAAATATTAAAGCTTAAAGTTCTCATCATCAAATAAGGAACAGTCTACTTCCAAAACCTTTTTTAAAATTATGTAACCTTTTTAGAATATAAATACATATTCTAAATATAGCATGTATGTGTGGAGATATATACCTGTCATGATCTGTTAGTATATTTTTATATATAGGCCACATAAGATCCAATTCATTTTTTTTTTGAAACTAACAAAGACAGACAATTCTTAAGTCTTAAACTGCTTTTGTTATAGAATGACTGCAATTTTTCTCTATCACATCAAATACAATCAATTTTATGGGAAGTAAAATATTTGCCATATTTAAACAATTGATGGTCACAATATCTGAATTAATCAACACTTAAGAATAATTTCTACCAATCCCTTTCACAATATCATTTTTGATTTTTTGTTGTTGTTGTTGAAATGAAGTCATCCTGAAGTATTTTGGATTTGAGTAAGTAGGGAAGTTGATATTGTTATTCACAACATGTAGATATTTAACTTTTTTAAAGGACACATGTACAGACATATTACCTAACTAAAACTACTTAAAACATAAAAATATGTATCTTTATAGTACAGAATACTTATTTTCCAAAGCTGGCAGTTCAGTTAAATAAAGTAATTGATAAGCCTTATTTGGTGAAAACTGCTCTCCCAATTCAGTAAGGCAAATACATTTCCCAAATAGCCATGTACTACCTTGTTACCTTAAGTCTATTTAATCTACCAATAACTTACTGAGTTTCAGCTTTCATTTGTGAAAAAAATCCTCAGTAACTCATCTTTCTTAGAATAGTCATAAAATGTATCTAAAAACAGGAAGTTAATATTTTTAAAATTACCCAAACTCTCTTTGAATTTAAAACAGTCTGATTTAAAAAGCATTCATTTTGTAAGTAGAAAACAAATTAAACTAGAGTCTTTCAGGCCAATAAATATAACTGATAGGATTTTAGAAGCCACCCCTACATGGAGTCCACCTATATTAGGTCCTGCCTGGTATCAAGCATGTGTTTTCAATCGCCAAACGGTAATTTTCTATGCCTCACATTGCTGAGCTTTTGTCAGTCGTTCTTATTTTACAAGTACTTTTAATAACACAGTTATTCTATATGTGCTTAATTCAAGATATTTTAGCAGAAAAAATGGTAAAGCATATTTCAAATTTCTGTGCCAGTTATACAATGGCAGCGAGCTTCCTTCTGTTCCTGGTTTTATGTTTCTACTAAACTCAATGACTTTTACCAACAGAGAAAATAACTGTTTCCTTGCTCTATGCATATTATGACACTTTTCATAGAGACATAATAATAATAGAAGTAAAACGACAAATACAGATTTAAATGAAAATTGATGTCTCACCAGCCATTAGCTGATGTAGGTCACGGGAATCAGATTACATTGGTTTATTGAGACAACTAGTTTATTTCAGAAAATAATTCTCTGATGCTCTCAAGATATTGAGTAACTTAAAATGAAACAAGGTCAAATTTAACCTACATTAAAGGAGGGAAGAGCCTTAAAGAAATTCAAGTCTAAGGTGATTCACAGCGACCCACTGGTACAGCTGCAAATTCACTTCCAGCTTCCACCAGAACTCCTGTCCTTCAAATGATGGCTCGAATTGTTGCAATTCCTCCGTTTTCCAGTCTAATCTGGAATATCAATGAGACCACAGAACCAGACTCACACATAACACGATTTCCTGAGGAAGTCGTTCTGCAGCTAACATCACTGAACACGAGTGCTGTCTGTTAGTCTGGTCTGTTTGTTTTTCTTTAGCTGATGGGAAACATTCCGAGGGCTCTCCGGGCCAAAAGGACTATGCATTTTTAAAATGCCATCTATCCCTGAAGCTGGATTATAATAAGCAGATAAAGAGACAGGAACATTGTGAAAACAATTTGAACAGATTTTTTTCTGTCCATCAATCCAGAACAGGGCAATACATCATCCAGGTGACCCTTCCCAATTATGGTTACTTTTATAATCTGATTGCCATTTGCATTTAAAAAAATCAGCTTTATCCACAAGATAAAATATCAAATACACCAGGAACACCAACTTCTTTTATCTTGAATGTGGTTAGCAAAACACTAATGCAAAACTGCTCTGTTTCACAAATCAGCAAATCATCCTTCGTGCGATCAACCATCCAATGATTTATTTAACACCCACTATGCACCAGGCACTGGAGCAAATGATGTGGCCTGTGGTTACTTAGCCCATCTTCTTTTTGTCATGCCCTGGCTTCAAGCCCACACTCTAGCCACTCTGAGGCACTTACACTTCTCTACAAGCAATCTGTCTCTCTCACTGCTAAGCCTTTGCACACACATCATTCTCTTAGCCTGGGATGCTGTCCCTCCCTTTTTTAGTATGGAAAAATTCAGCTCAAATGTCCATCACCAACCCCAAAAAGCCTCCCCTCATCCCTCTAGCTGGGTGAGATGCCACCTGTATGTTCTCTAAGGACCCCTTTCTATATAATGATCATATTCTATTTACTTGCGTCTCCCCCATTGAAAAGTGAGTTCCTTAAGGGCAAGAACCTACACACATCCCGTATGTGGTCCGCTGAAGACTTCAATGGCTTCCTCTTTACCTGCATCTCCTCTGATGAATACCCTAAGGACAGGATCTGGCCTGTCTTGACTTTCCTTAGTACTGAGGCATTCAGTAAGTGCTCAATAAATGCTTGTAGAGTGAATGAAAACTAATTGAAATCAGGCCATTTTTGAAAAACTAAGGATATATGGTCACCAATATTTGTAGGCAATTCAGAAATCATGAGCATGATTAGGCTCTTGCATTTAACAAGATGCTTTCATTTACCTTTTCCCATAACAGTAAGCTCATTAAAGGAAAGACTTACTATGTTGGTAACTAAACTTAGATGTTAAACCAGTACTTGGACAAAGTAATTTGAATCTATGCCTCATAATGTCCACTGGAGGCTGAACAAATCAGTGCCTGGGGGGTGCGGTTCCAAGGTAAACATCTGCAAAAGCTCCCTGGGTGATTGTGATGTCAGCTGAAGGTTGAGAGCCACTGATAATTCTTTATTCTAGCTAAAAAGAGCTCTAATAATCTACCCCGAAACAGGTATTCTCAAACACTGCGCTTGAGAGAACAAATCAGTAGGAGGGGAATGCGTCATTAATAAAGCTACTTATGACTTCAGCTTCTACCCAGTAATTCCACTTCTAAGTATTCACTCTGGAAATCCACCTCCATAAATACAAAATAACATGTTCACAGGTAATTTATTCATTTCTCCATTGTCTGCAGTAGCAATATGCTGGAGAACAAATAATCTAAATTCCCATTCATCGAACTAATTGATGACTATTCCCCCGATGAGTAGCATGTGGTCGTTCAAAAGAATGAGAAAGACAGCTGTGAACGGCTTTGGGATGACAGCCAGGTTATATTGTTAAGTGAAAAGAAAGCAAAGTGAAAGATTAGCAAGGGGAGTAAGAATATATAGTTGCTTATTTCTACAAAAATAGACACAAAAGAATAAACCAGTTAATGTAAATGGTCATCAGTAAGTGGATGGGTGGCAATGGAGAGGACAGACATGGGGGCGTGGTATATCTTTCATACAGTTGTGACTTTTGAGTCATGTAAACATTTTATCCCCCCAAATAAGTAAATCAAAGAAGATGGAAAAAAAACCAAACCCTAAAATTAAACAGAAACAAGTGAGCTGAACTCAGATGGACAACAGAACCACATTCACATAACTACTGAACATAAACACTCTGTACACTCCTAGTGGGATACATTCTTTAATAGTAATTGTAATAATAATAATAATAATAATACCTGCCAAGAACCTTGAACTTGACTTGGTTTATTGTTGGTGTTGGTGCCAGTGTCACAGTAATTCTGAAGCTATTTTGCACCTACTGCACACTAAAACAAATAACTACTGTATACTGATGTTGTTAGGAACTAAGGTTTTCTCACTGTGGGAAAAGGAAGGTAAAAAAATACTGAAGGCAAGGAAGGTAAGAGGGAATTAGTTGTGCTGAATTTAAATCGGAACCATAAGAATACAATCATGAGTTAAAATAATAGATATGTATTTCTAAGTTCTGCCTACTGAATAAGTTTAGAAATAGTGGTAGTCCAGTAACAACGAGCATTCTTCATTCCTAGACCTTGGTTTCTAAATGCTATTTATCACTAAAAAGAACCTGAAATCCTTGGGAAGCGGCTGATTCCAGGTCTGGGGCAGGGAAAATGCAAAGTGAGTCTGGATCATCCTATAGTGCCATCAGGTAAGAATGATAGGGACATGTCAGAGGCCACAGGAGTCAGCCTGAGGGTGCTCAAACTGCACTGACCAGACTTGGCAACATTTGAACAGGGAATAGAATGATCATCTGAAAGTGTCTCCCCGAAACTGAAGCTCTCACCCCCAAAGTGATGGTGTTTGAAGGTGGGGCCTTGGAGAGGTAATTAGGTTTAGATGAGCTCAGATGGGGTGGAGCCCTCATGATGGGATCACTCCCTTTAAGAAGAGGAAGAGGCCAGAGTCCTTTCTCCACCAAGTGAGGACACAGTGAGAAAGCAGACACCAGCAAACCAGGAAGAGATCTCTCACCAGGAACTGAACCTGCCCAGCCCTTAACCTTGAACTTCCCTGTCTCCATAACTGTGAGAAATAATTGTTGTTTATGCCACCCAGTCTATGGTAATTTGTTATGGCAGCCCAAGATGACTAAGTCAAAGGTAATATTTTATAAGATACTGAATTACAAAAAGGAGCTGTGAGTCTACAGTGATACTCAAAGGGGAAAACATACAGAAAGAAAAGGAGGAAAGAAAGAGAGGAAGTGGGGGGGAGGTACTTTTTCAATTGATGAATGCCAGTTTATAGATGAAAAAACGATTGATTAAACTTAAAAAACACCATTTTGCCATTTCCAATGTAGGACTGATTTAGGCAAAGATCATCAATAAATACTAAAAATCATGTGGTGAACACTTATTGAAAGGCAGGATATTTACATGCCTCAAAGTATCGGCTCACTGATTGTTTATTAACAGTATAGAGGAAATATACATCCTTACAGTGTGCAGATCGGGCAGATATCACCTTAACCAAAGGTCTAATTTAGCACACCCATAATGGAGCAGACTGATGTGTCATGGTCCTCCTGCGGTGACACAGTGGAATATTGCTAAGGAGGTACTGTGCCAAAATGTTCATCTTGAATTTCACCATGAGGGAACAAGACATGTGGGGCTTGTATGGGCTCCTCAAAACGGCCAATGCTGTGGAAAGGCAAACAAAGGCAAGGAGGCTGTTCTAGATCATAAGAGACTAAGGAGACACGGTAGCTAAACACGATGCCTGAAACTTGACGTAATCCAGAATTGAGGTGGGAGGGGGAACTCTACGGTGATCAAGGATATTTTTGAATATGGACTGTATATTAGATGCCATTACCAAATTCATGGTGAATTTCTTGAGTGTGATGATGCTGTGATTTTGCAGGAGAATGTCCTTGTTCTCAGAAGGTACCTGCTGGAAGTATTCCGGGGTCAAGGGTCATGATACTGCAGATGTGGAGAAACATGAAAACTCATCTCCATTCCACCTGTTGGTTATTCCTGCCCTTTCTAAGACTATAGGTGAGAGGAAGCCTCACTACAGCTAAAGCAAGTCTCTCACACTTCTAGAAAAGCTGCCAATTGCCATTTAAAAACCTGCATGATATTGTGGGCTGAATCGTGCCCCCTGTCGCCCAAGATTCAAACATCGAAGTCCTAACCCTCAGTACCTCAGAGTGTGGCTGTATGTGGAGACAGGGCCTTTGAAGAGGTGATTCAGGTAAAATGAGGCCATTAGGGTGGCCTTAATCCAACGTGACTATGTCTTCATAAGAAGGAAAAATTGGGGCACAGACAGGTATTTTGAAGACCATGTGAAGACAGGGGGGAAAGATGGCCACCTACAAGCCAAGGAGAGAATCCCCCAAAGAAGCCAACCCTGTGGACACCTTGACCTTGGACTTCTAGTCTCCAGAATTGTGAGAAAATCAATTTCTGTTGCTCAAGCCACCCAATCTGTGCTTATTATTACGGCAGCCTGAGCAAACTCACACCACTGACTTGGTATTTTCTTGATTCATTTTCTCTTTTGCCAGTAGAAGGGTCTAGCACAGTTCCTGGCTCACCCTGCCTCGCACCTTTCCTCCAGGACTCCTCGGGGGGTGGCACACAGGGTCCTTCGACCCAGCCCCCGTTGATCACACAGGCTCCATCTCCCACCCCCACACCCTCCCCCAGGCTCCAGGACACCTTCCAACTCCTAGTTTCTCACCTCTGTGCCTTTCTTTGAAGAAACACACACACTTGTTCCTCCTGACTTGAAAGTTTCTCTCCGCAACCCTTACAAAGTTGGAGGCTCCTGCCTCCCCAGTTCCTCAGCCCTTTGTCAGCCCCCATTAATCTCCCTCCCACGATGCATTAAAACTACTTATTCACCCACAATTCTCACCCCAGGACTCTGGTTCCTCTAGAGCAGGAAATGCACGGTCTTTATCTTTGTCAACCACAGCACTTAAGCACATGCTGGCCATTCATATCTTCAGTGAATTAAGTTAACATGAAATACAAACAATCCTATACAGTCAATTTCAGACTCTTGTGGTTTTTCACTTCTTTGGAATGTTAGGGACCAGAGTAGCATTCACAAAAAGGACTCTAAAGATCAGCCCTATAACCAAAGGCAGAGGAGTAATATTTAAATCCTCCCGTTTCAGCCTGTACTTGGAGCCAACCAGATTTTCATTAGCCTTAACAGAAATGAATCTCAGAGAACTGAGATTAAGTGAAATGTACCTCAGTGTGCGCTTAAACCAACCTCTCTTTCTAGGATAAACTGTTGGACTCCTTCTGAAGTCCCCAGTGAACCACCTCTCCTGTCCAGCTTGGCCCCAAAGCAATTGTGAGTGAACAAATAGTTTTAATGCATCATGGAAGGGAGCTTAATAGGGGCTGACAAAGGGCTGAGGAACTGGGGAGGTGGGAACCTCCAGCTTTGTAAGGGTTGTGGAGAGAAACCTTCACGTCAAGAGGAACAGTGTGTGTGTTTGGACGGCCACAGAGAGTCCCCAGGTGGCACTAACATTCACGGCGAGGAAGAGATGGAAGAGCCACCATTTACCAGGATGGCCCCGGAGGGTCCAGCAAAGGACAGCACACAGATTGATGCACGTCTGCTGTTCAAAGCCCCACTCAAGGTCCCCGCTTTCACCTCCACATCCAGACCTATCAAAGACTTAATTAAACCCACCCTTTCCACGACTCAACTCCTTGCCTCTCATTTACTCCCTCCTGGGGAATCCTTGGCATTACATAGCCTTTTATAGGTTGGTGCTCCTTTATCCTAAACTGACAATTCCCCATTCGCACCTTCGTCCCTGCCCTACTGGAACCTGCGTGTCTGATAAAGACAACACAAGCTGCCAATCCACCCTCAACCCCCTCACTTGTCTGCAGTCCGAGCTGACCTTTGCACCCTCTTACACAACTTCAATAAACATAATGATTATCCACAGGACCCCACCTTGTTGCAAAAAACAAATAACTTCCCCCCTCCCCAAACCATGTAAAAGTATGTTGCAGACCTGGGGTCCCATTCCCCCTGTATACTCAAAGTATTTCCTACATAACTTCCATAGGATCATTAAAATCAGGAAACTAACACCGGTACACTCCCGCAGACTTCATTCAAATTTCACCAACTGTCCTAATAATGCAAAGGGATAGGATCCAGAGTCACATGCTGTCGTTACTTGTCATGTTTCTTCATCCTTCTTCAACCTGGAACAGTTCCTTGGTCTTCCCTGGCCTTTATAACCTCGACAGTTTGAAGATTACCATACATTATTTTGTAGAATATCCCTGAATTTGAGTTTGTCTGATGTTTTCTCATGAAGAGATTCAGGTTATACCTTTTTTTTTTTTTTTTTTGGCAGGGAGAGGGGAGATATTACAGAAGCAATGTTGTAATTTCCTCCTTCTCTCTTAGCAAGTGATTGTATTATAGTAACTTGATCACTTGTGTCTCCCAGGTTTTTTCAAGATAAAGTTATTCTTGAACCCCTCTCTTTTGTATTTAATAAGCTTTGGTTTGGCCAAAAGTTCATTCGGGTTTTTCCATAACCTCTTACAAAAACCCAAAAGAACTTTTTAGTCAACCCAATATTTTGTGGAGAGGTAGCCTGAGGCTATATAAATCTTGTTCCTTATCAAGTTTTCACCCACAAATTTTAGCACACTTTAACATTTCTTGCCTGAATTAACCATTATATGATGATTGCCAGTGATAATTTTTAATTCTACCTTTTATTCTGCATTTATTAGTGGACATTCTATTGAAGATGGAATGTCCTCTTTCCCTTATTTATTTTACTCATATTAGTATGGGTTCATTGATTTTACATTACTCAATGAATTATGATCCATCACTGCTACACTTATTTTGATGCTGAAAACAAACAACACAGGTTTAGCTATTGGGAGCTTCTTCAACCTGGTTGCTATGCCCTTTGACATGCCCCCACCATTCTTTGAGCACTTCCTTACTTGGTGGCACAAAAAGATGTTTTAGGCTCATCTTATATTTCCCCTTCCCCAGGCCCAGAATCAGATTTCTCCAAGGGGCCCATTCCTTATAGTTGCAGAATGGCATTTAGAAAACAAGATCTGGCTAATAGGTGTGCTCATAGCCATTGGCTATCTCTACTCCCGGGCCCTGTAAGTAGACACAGCTAGGAAATATATGTAACCTCTGAGCTCTACTGGAATGTCCAAAGTTTTGCTCCCATGAAGCAGACAAGCCACAACATCAGTAAGATCTCCTAGAATCCTGCAACTTGAACTGGTCTGTATTTTCTTCATAACACACAACCCCAAGGAGCTGGGGCTACAAAGTAGGTCCTTTCTCTCACAGCTCTTCCTCCTCCTCCTCTTCCAAAGCCTGACACTCTGCTCTGGAAGCTCCTAGTTTCATCTGATGAGTCATCCTTGGTCTCTCTCCTTGCCATATACTGCTTGCTTCTAACTTCTTGGCTTCATAGGTGAACTTTCAGAGTCCCTGGGTCTCAAGCAGCCCAAAAGCCAGACTTGCCCTGAACGCAACTCCATTCCAGCTCCCAGAACCCAGGACCCCAGGGACCTGTTTGTCCTAGAGGAGAACACCCACAATGAAAATCAGCACCATAAAGTATTTAAACTCTTAATTATAGTCCATCTTAGCCTTCACTAATCTCTAATGGATTATTTTTTTAAAAGTTTTAGATTGTGAAGCAAAGTGATCTGTACCTTTTCAGGTTTATGAGGATGATATTTTGGTCCCAAGGTCAAAATATCTGCCCCAAGGTCAGACAGTCTTGTGTTTCTGGGCTTCTTTTCTTTCTCTACCTCTGACGCCACAGTTTTCTGAAAGCACCATTGTTATTCCTCCCTCTGCTGATATCCACAGCTTCCATCCCCAGAAGCATGTGTCCATCTAGGTAACCTTGAGATGACATATGAATCTTCTGGTCCTAATATCTACTGTAGGAGCCTGATAGAAGGTGAGGGAGACCCACAGAGTACATGAAACAGCCGTTCACAGGAAAGGTGATCAGAAGTCAGCCTCCATCCATTTTTAGATTCCATCTTCTGCCTTTTAGAAATTCCTACAGGGTTCTATACGTGATGGATGTTTAATAACGTTGTCAGGCTAACTAGCAGTGATTTCTAGTGGGTACCCATAAAAAGTCACTACAAAAGCCTATAATTTTGGACCTTAGAGCTTTCATTTTTCCAAGGTGGGAGAGGCATGTAATAAATATCTCTAGAACCACAATGTGGTATGACAACAGCTATTAAGGCTCAAGGAACCAATATCCCTGAAATAATCCCTTATCCATTAATAATAGTTACAAAATGTCATGTCCTACAGCTGGGCTGGGCTGCAAATCTTATGTTCTTTATTTAAGAATAAATAAATAAATGAGCCACAAGCTGGGTCTGACTCTTCTTGGTGTAAAGTAGTGAGATCTTTGTAACCATCATTTCAAGCATGAATCCAAGAATTTGGAGTCAAGGACTCCCTTTTCTAGCCTAACGATTCTCAACTTTGGGGGGTTACAAGTTGAGAAAGCAATGTAGGGTACAAACTCCATCTCTGAGACAGTAGAGATGCAGAAAAATACACATATGCATACAAAGAGAATTGTGCCTATCACTTCACAGAGTTTAATCACCGAAGCCCTGGATGCAGAATGTCCTGGGCCATTACTTCCCAAACTTTAATGTGCCAATGAATCACCAATGCTGCTCGGAGTGGCAAAGTTCTAGAAGTTAACACACTTTTTCTGTACAGGGAGTGATGGTAAATACTTTAGGTATTGTGGGTCTTATAGTATCTGTTACAACTACTCAACTCTGCCATTGCAGCAGGAAGCACCCACATACAATATGCAAACAGATGCACATGCCTGGGTTCTAATAAAACTTTATTTACAGAAACAGGAAGCAGGCTGGATTTGGCCCAAGGGCTACACTGGAAGGTATCACTTCAAAGTCAGCACAAGGACTATAACAGCAAATCACAAAACTCAACTCAGTTCTGATATTTTTAAGGGCTTGAATTTATTTTTACCGCACATTTTGTGACATTCACTCTGCTATTTGCTTACCCAGCAATTCCCATTACTGCATTTTTTCCTCCTGAACAATTTGTTATGAACAAGCCATTGTTTCCTTCTTCAACTGACACAATTAGGATGAGAATAATTCCACATTATAAACATTTCCTAAAAGACCTTTGGTGGCCTAGTTGTCTGACTCACAGCGAAGTTCTACTAATTGACAGCCGACCACATGCACGATGTAAAAGCAGAACACGATCTTTCATGCTCCAAGCCTCCCGCCTCTCTTCTGGGGGCCACCGTCATTTCTTTAACAAGCCTGGCAGCCGTCAGACTCAGGCCAAGAGTCACAAGGCCTTTGCTTCCCTGAAGACTTGTTTTCACAAAAGTGAGGACCCACAGGAGGCTCTTCTCTGGCCGGTCCTTCTTTTCATGGCCAAAGGTCAAATGCTTGCCCACTGAGCGCCTTCCTGGGTGAGCTTCACCCGGTTACTTTCTGTTTCCCAACTGGTTCGGGCAACACCCACCAACCACAACCACCTGACTCCCCAGAATGGAAGTGGTTTACATGGGTTTTCCTCCCAAGTGTTCTGCATTTTAAAGCTCAGACCTGGCCAGGCACCTGCCAACCTGCTCTGTGGGAAGGATGTTAGAATGGTCCACGTGGGTTTGTACCAGGGGAACATGGATAATGATTTCTAGGTGATTAGGAAAACTATTTTCTTTACGACTCATGCACACCCTCACAGAAAAACCAGCTCTAGCTAGAGATGGTGTCCATGGTGTGTTTACAGCTATTTTCACTGGTTTCGCAAGTCAAGCATCACCAAACTAGATACCAACTTTCTTCAGAATTGCCACTACGGTATAAAACCCTATATGGTATTGTAGGTGTCTAAAAAGCACAGTAAAACTCCACAGAGCACAAATGATGTTATTTTTTTTGTATGAGAGCCAAAGTCAAATTATGAGCAAACTTCTTTTATAAAATCCCAACTAATCGGAAGAGTTAAGAGTAACAGAGCACTGGAAATCATAAAAATGATACTCTACTGCCATCCTTCGCGTGGCAAAATGCACCCATCACCTTGATCAGGTGCAATAAGCCACACTCGCTCTGGTGGGTTCTGTGTACTTGTTTTGTTGTTCGTGTGTGAGAAGTATATTCTGGTCTGTAGTATATTCACGGCAGCACGGTTTACCTAAAGCATAAGATTCTTTTTCTAAATCACTAGCAAAAACGGTCCAACAAATTATTCATCTTGCGTCTACCCAGTAACTCTGGAGGTTCTGAGAGGATAAGAGTAATGAAAGCATGGGTCTGTGGGCCTTATGTGCTTAAAACTTGTATCTCCAAAGAGGGAAATAAGATGCAGTGCAACTTGATTTCTTAAAGAAATGTGCAAAATGCATTTTATCCTAGTTTTTAAAGGCTCTGATGACCTTTAAATATCCACAATGGCCTTGTAAAAAGGCATTTATTCACCTACTCACCCTAGAGGTGAACAATTTATGTAGGGCAAGTAACAAAGTGCATATTTCATTCATTTTATCCCCTCTGTTCTTTCCAGGGACCATAAGTGGATCTGAGGGTAGAAAAATGTTAGTGACACTATAGGATTTTTATGCTAGGAGAGAGGTTAGGTTAAGACAATTTTCTTATTCATTTATAGAGGTGACAGCTTTGGAAGAAGGGAAATGCTAGGGAGGTAAGATAAAACTCGGCTAAACAATGAAGATGGCTCGGAGTGCCAGATCTCTCGCCAAGCCCACACGCCAGCCCCACGCCAGCCCCACGCCAGCTGGGCATACAGTGCATGCCATTCAGGCCACCACTCAAACCGACTGGGCCACCTGGGAGCTTTTGTGCTAGAAAACATCCACCTTTCATCTAATTAGGCACTGAAATTTGATGTTTATAGTTGCAAAGGTTTCTTCCCTTACAACAGATTTTGAGAGTTTTTCTATCATTTCATCTCACATGGGTAGATACATTCATTCCTACTTTCAGACGCTGACCAGTTTAGGTGACTGCCCTCTAAAGCATTCCCCACTCTTCTAGAAACTGGCTTCCCATAGCAGAGGCAGCTCCACTGACAGTTAAAACCAGCTCCTAATAATCACTTGCACCTGGTGTACCTGACCGTAAGCCCACTCAGAATTTTAGCCAATGCACACTTTATAAGCCTCAGTCCAACCATGCTGGCTCTTGTCCTTGGCTTTTTCCTAACCTTTAAAAAAAAAAATCCCCAAAGACTATCTTGGAAAGTGGCTACAATATCATGAAATAAAAAAGTCAAAGGTACAAGGGTCACTTAGTACCAAAGAGTGGACCACTTCTATCTACCGTAGGCCCCTTTCTCCTCCCCCTCTACCCACTGCATCTGCGCAATCTCATCTAATCCAGTCTCGGCCTGACCTCAGGCCTTGGTTGGTGCTGTTCCTGCTGCAAAGACCCTTTTTTCTCTCTCCTTGGCTGGACAGCTCTTCAGCTCAGAGGTTGAGGTGGGGTGAAAGGTGGTCCCAAAACACCAATGCTCACTCACTGAGCACTTTGCCCCCCACACTTCTCCCATGTAATTCCTTACATTACATAATGTTTGCAGGAGCAGAAGCCCCCTGAGGACTTGCCACCACCCACCAACACTGAGCACACAACAGGCATGCACCATACATCCCGGTAAACTTGTAGAAACATTTACAACAGAAGCATAAGGCAGAGAAATATCACTACTGCTCATCACTTCTTCATCAGTAGGAAGCCAGACACAGCAATGCACGGACATAAACTGTCCGAAGAGAGATCTCTGCTTGGACAGAGCTCAAGTCCCTGGACCTTGGAAATTCATTAACTGGAATTGGAAACTCACCTCTTGTGACTAACTAGCTTCAGGCCTTCTGCAAGTCATTTACCCTCACTGATTTCAGCTTCCTCATCTGTTAAGGAGGAGCAGCGATACCTAACCCCAAATATGGTTTTGAGGATTCAATGGGTTAGGAAGGTAACCAACGGCCAGCATATAATAGCTGCTCAAGAAACACTGGTGCTCTTTCCCTGACTCATAGTCTAACTTCACTTTGGGAGCAACAGTGACACCGCCAACAAGAAAACAGAATCTCAGAAATAAATAAAAAGAAAGAAGTGGAGAGAAAAGCATAAGGAAGAGATGGCAGAATAACACTGAAAAGGAAAAACATACCTAAAAGGGCAGCAAAGCTTTGACAACCAGCAAATTGGGGCTTTGCTTGACGTGCGCTTCACATTTGCATGAGGTCTGCTTCTGTGGCTGGCTTGAAACCCTCATCGCACGATGCCGTCACAGGCAGCCCTGCTCTAAAAAGCTTTGGTGCCGTTATAGTCAGGCTGGTAAAACAGTGCCAAAAGTCTCTTGGCTTAGAATAAATTCCCACAAGTGTCCTGAATCTGTTAACTACGCAAAGATGGTTTTTGCATCAATAGAAAATATAGGCATTGCATATTCTGCCTTGAGGCTTACTCTCAAAATCACTACAGCCATGGTGTAAACATTTCTTTTTCTTAAAACACACCTCAGAGAAAGCCAGCCACCAAGGGTGATATAATTTGAAACTAAAAACTACCATTCAAACACTGACAACAGTCAGACATCTGAGATCACCACTGGGGGTTTCT
Organism: Hippopotamus amphibius kiboko; assembly: GCF_030028045.1. Classification (NCBI taxonomy): domain Eukaryota; kingdom Metazoa; phylum Chordata; class Mammalia; order Artiodactyla; family Hippopotamidae; genus Hippopotamus; species Hippopotamus amphibius. The sequence continues at coordinate 101,240,009 of NC_080196.1, forward strand.
CAGAGACCTCTCACAGTTGACGTGTCCAGATGGAATTCTTGGCCCCTCACAACTCACCCCCAAACCTGCTCTCCCCACAGTCCTCCCCATCTCAGCTACGGACTCTTACAGTCACCCTTTAAGTCCCCAGAACAACTCCATCCTTCCCGCAGCTCAGCATACTCCAGGTCACCTCTCTCTGTCGCACCTCATATTCCATCTACCCCATCAGCGTCACCTTTTTAAAAATGTCCTAAATCTACTTCTCCCTACTCCACTGCCCCCACCTTGGTCCAAGCCACCACCCCTCTCACCAGGCACAGTGGCTCTATCTCCGTCTGGCTCCCTGTCCCCTTCCTCGCCCCTACCGTCTGCTCTCGGTACTGCATCCAGAGTGACGGCGTGACAAGTCAGAGCAGGCTACAATAAGCACGTTCTGTAAGCCCTACAGTAGCCACTCAGGTCACAAGAAGTAAAACCAGAGTTCTTGCAACACCACCCGACCCCATCGTGCACCGGGGCCCCTCCCCTTGCCTACCCGCTGCTCCCTCCGCTCCAGGTTTGCTTTTCCCTCTGCCTGGAATCCCTTCTCTCAGAAATGGATGTGTCTTTCCTCCTCGCCTCCTTCAAGTCTGTGCTCAAACGGCACCTTCTTAAGACAACCTCCCCTGACTGCCTGTTTACAAATTCCAACACCTCCCAGCATTCCTCTCCCCCTCTTTGGTTATTTTTCTTCAGACATGTATCACTTTCTAACACTCTATGTAAGTTACCAGTTCTCTTTTGCGTGGAGTCACCCTCTAAGCCCCCAGAACACGAGCGCCCTGGGTGTCTTAGTGCTGCATCCCCAGCATCTAGAACCGTGCCGGTCACATACGAGACACTTGATTCAAACACTGCTTCTGGGCTTCTGTCACATCAGCCAACTAAAGCCCTGGGAGATGGCAGGAAAAATAGGTTCTTACTGAGTCTGTCCCATGTCTCTCTCTGTCCCATCACACCACTTAATATCTAGATTTTTCAATATTTTGCAAGAGATAGCAGTGCTTCCACAATTTTTCTGACCATTAATAACTACACCACATGTTTGAAGGATTCCACATCCTAAGAGAGAAACTTCTAGGTCACATACAGTCAAAGAAAAAAATTAATACCACTCCTCTACCATCATCTTCCCCCAAATAAAACTAGAAGTTGGTAACAGAATAGGAAGCCACACCCACAGGCTTTCCGTTTTAACACACAGTGACTCACCTATGCACGGCCAAAGCTGGACACAGCTGCATTTTCCTAAGGCGTATCTGAAGAGAGTTAAGGAAGGGACTGCCTGCAGGGCTGTGCAGGGTTGAGGGTTCTATCAAGACCCCCAGGGATGAGCAACAGCACAAGACCCCACCACCTCCAGGGCTGAAGGGCAGAAGAAGGGTGCTGTCACAGACTCAGTACAAGCTGGTAGTCATGGAACCTCGGAAGAAGGCCTGCCCAGCAGGAGCTAAGAGAGAGGTAGGGAAACAGGGCTCATGGAAGGAGGGAGCAGAGATGTGGGGCTGAGAGACGTGTTTTAACCTCTCTCTTCTCCTGTCCTTTCATGTCCTGCCAATGGCCCAACCCAACCTGAAGCCACAAGGCAAGGGGGCCCGGGTGATGCAGCCCAAGAAGGTCTGGGAAGATGGAAGAATGATCTGGAGGGATGCATGGAGAGTGTGCAGCACACTCTTGTTAGCAGATGGAGATCCTGGAGTCCAGTCCAGGGAAGAGCATAGAAGGAGAGCCTGGAGGGGGGCCATGTGCTTTCTTTACCTACCCTCACTGGGAGGTGCTGATCCACTAGGACCTGGGAGCCAGCTCTTTGGAGGGAATTCCTGCCTGGGGGATCAACAGCTCGTAACCTAAGTATTAAGTCCCTTGTCTGAAGCAAATGGTCTCTAGTACCCAACAGGTGAAAACTGAGATGCGATTGCCATGTGGTATGGCTAGAGTTTCCATTCCTGCTACCTTGAAGTTGACCCTGAAGAGTTTCCCTAGACCCATGATTACAATTTTGAGAGCCCTTCTCTCTCTTCCAAAGTTATTTCAAATGCAGAAGAAGTGACCAATCACTGAGCAACTACAGCAAATAGCCACAAAGTTCTAGGTGCCTCTAGCACCCACTCCTCCCAACAGCCACACAAAGGAAGGATCCGTCGCTGGGCTGGAGAAGTAACTGCCCAAAGCGACTTCTGGGTAGACACCAAAGCCTGTGAACTTTTCCAAAATAGGGAAGAAAAACAAGATTTAGAATTGAATTCAAATTGAAAATTCTTAAACCTCTGATTTCAGATGATCCAAAACGAAAGGGACCTCTCTCTCACACATGCAACTGCATCACTATAGGTTGTAAAATTGTGGAGACTGAATCTCCATCAAATGAGGTGGAGGAGGACCCGGCTTCTGGATTAAGTTTAAGTTCTACCGATGATTTACTCTGTGACCTTGGGCAGTCCGCAATATCTCAGCAGCTCAGTGTCCCTAACTCCAAGATAAATATGACACTTCCTCATCCAAACCTGTCATGGACAAATTGGGGTGAATTAGCCAATATATCCTTCCTGTCTCCTTCATAGGTTCTTCTCTCCCAACCTCCTAACTGTGGATTTTGCCCAAGGCAATAATACAGTGGTGTGGAAAGCATCTCTGAGTCAGACCCCTCCGGAAATAAAATGGTAGACCTTTCACTGATGAGACATTTGAACTTGGACAATGTATCCAACCCTGCTGTGCCATAGTGCCCCTCCTCTGTAAAAGGTGAAAGCTAAGAAAGCACGACCTCATACAACTGCTGGGTGATAAAATGAGAGTATGCGTGCAAAGCCCCTCAGGACATTGTCTGGCATAGAATAACCACTCGAAAGCAGAAAGCAATCACCGCCATCGTTATCATCTTCATAGGCAGCTCTAAGTGGGATTGGTGAAAGCACAAAATGTCTTGGAGCATTCTCTAGGATTTGCCCGTGTCCTTAAAATAATTCTCTTTTTTAGTCTGGAAAGGTAGAGTTGAAAATAACACAAACAGTTATTATCATCTCCACCAAACCTGAGTAACAGCTCTAATAGCTAATGAAACCCAAGTTGCTGAAAAGCAGGGCCAAGCTACAGAGACTTGATTAGAGCACAAGAAATTCATACCACGGGAAATCTTGGGGAGAGAAGATTTTGTTTTGGATAATTTTCTCTGAAAAAGGTATAAATTCGTGACCGTAAGGGAAACTGTTTGTGAATGGCGCCCAAAAACTAAGTTAAAAAATAAACAATTTCATGAACCATAAGATACCCAAATGCTTTTTTGAGTTCAGGGATCTGGTGAAAGCTTCCTAAAGCTCCTACCCAACATCCACCCCTCAACTGTGAGGTCTCCTGGTACTCAGGGAGCTGCATCTGGACAGGGAACCACGGAGCCCCAACAGCTGGCACAGCACCAGGCAAGAGGAAATGCCCAGTCACCATGTTTGCTTTGACACATGATTGACCATACGGCCAATCAGATCAGAGAACCATGTCCACTCCCCAGGGGACCACTCAGAGCACCAGCACCGTGCCAACCTTCCTCTGGCCTGGTCCCTAGGACCACGGACTGATACCCATAATTACAAGAAACATCGTAGGACCTTACTCTGGTTGGTGCAGATAAACCACTTGAAGTCTTATGCTTCTGATCTATCAGAAATAAACAGGTTTTACTAACCCAATCCTTCCCCATCACCACTTTGTATCAATATTTTAATTCAAACTTTCAAACCATCAAAGCTCTGGACAAAAGTGTCTACTTTGTATAAACATTGTATCCATGGTATAGTTCCTAAAAGTAGTAGGTGTCTAATAAATATTTATTGAAAGGAAGGGAGGAATGAGGAAGGAAAAGAGGAGAAAACACTAACCCATGCTCCTGAGCTGCCCCAGATTCAAGGCTAGGGATGTAGGCCATGGTGACACACCCAGGATGGGTGCCAGGTTTTCTACATGCCTTACCCAATCCTTACAGCAGCCTTCTCTGAAGGTATCTTATTCACCCATTTTACAGATGCCAAAACTGAGATATAGAGAGGTTAAATAGTTTCCTGAGTATCCCCCAGACAGTAAGTTTCAGAGCCAAGATCTAAACTGAGACAATGTAATACAGAGCTACACTGAAGTACTGCCCTGTCTAGAAACCCAAATTCACCTAGGGTGACATTAAGAAGTATTAGTGTTTCCATTTAGATGAGAAAAGTTAACAACTGGTTAAATGACCAGTAAGAAATCACATGACTTTTAGATGTACTAGAGTCAGTGCCTCTACTTAGTCACTTAGGACCCTAGAATATAAGGACCCCATCTGTTCTTATTACAAATAGAATGAGCTTATGCTACAGGCTTTCTGTCATCTTTATAACTTCAATGATGCAGACTGCACACTCAAAATACAATAGCAACAATGCATAGCACCTTGTGATTTATAAAAACCATTTTATCTGTGATACCCTCCCTGTGACATACATAAGGCAGATAACATCACCAGTCATCAAGGCCAGGGCACGCTCAGTGACAGGCGTCTCAGAGACACCCTGGCTGCGCTCGACAGCTCAGGGCACCCAGGAGCACCGGGAGGCAGCAACAGCAACTTTCATCACTTTCACAGCTTCTGACCACAGTGGTTCCAAAGGAAGAAATTTCAAAATGATTATTTTGTCCTTCAGACTGGAGACATGGGACATGCAACCTAAGTAAAACAATATTTATCAATTCTCAAGGGGCTCAGCCACTCAAGGAGAAAACCTCAACGTCTTCCTTTTCTTCCAGCCCCCTCCCCCCACCATCCCCCACCCCCAATCACTGCTTTTGAAAACCCTGGGCGATAGGAGGAGAAAGGTGTTTGTTGAAATGGTGTTTGCCATCAGGGCACACCAATCTGTTTGCTGAACCTCTCAGGAGTGTCAGCTAATACTTTTGTATTTCCTACCGGAAACACACCACAGCTCACAAACTGATATGTTAATATCACTGAAAGATAAAACCGTGAGTTCTCGGCAGATCATTTTCCCCCAAATTCAAAAGAACATCTAGCTACATCAGGCTTCAGAGAGAACTGATTTAAAATCTTACTTAGCAAACACAGCACCTCTGCAGTGGGTCTCAGCCTGGGCTGCATGCTGCGATCACCTGCGGAGCCTTAAAAAACACCCACGCTCAAGTTCTACCCTGCAGAGGCTCTGATTTAATCGTCCTGAGGTGTGGCCTGGACATTGGACTTTTCAAAGCTCGCCCAGGGACTCTAATAAAGATTCACGGTTGAGACCCACAGGTACGGAGAGTAAGGCGCATACCCACCTGGCCACCTAAAAAGTGACTCACGGGTGCTAACGACTGTGAACAATTTCACGATTAAGAATTATTTGATAACATGGATTTAAATTTTCAGACACAATTTGTTCCCTGCATAATGGAGAGGTGTTGATTCTTTTCTCTCCGTCTTCTTGACGTACCTTAACCAACTTAACCTGGAAATCGAGATGAATATAAAAATTCATTTTAAAAGTACGAACATCTATTTGCACTTTGAGATTTGTAAATATAGAAATACAAAGTCACATTTAACCACGACAAGAACTATGAGGTTCATAAGTGTATTCGTTTCCTATTGCTGTTGCGTGACAAATTATCACGTTTAGTGACTTGAAACAATATGAATTATTTTTATGGTTCTTGAGGCCAGATGTCCAAAATTAGTCTCCCTTGGCTAAAGTAGGGTGTGGGCATGGCTGGTTCCTTCTGGAGGCTTCAGGGGAGAATCTGTGTCCTTGCCTTTTTCAGCTTCAAGAGTCCATCCGCACTCCTAGGCTCAGGGCCCCTTCCTCAGATTCTCTGCTGTCTCCCTCTTATAAGGGAGGGCCCTTGTGATTAATTACACTGAACCCAATCAGATAATCCAGGATAATCTTTCCATTTCCAGATCCTTAATCACCTCTACAGAGTTCCTTTTGCCACGTAAGGTAACATTCAAGGGTTCCAAGGGTTGGAACAAGGACACCTTTGGGGGCCAATATTCAGCCTGTCAGAGTAAGGCAAACGTCACCACTGTCACCACCGTCACCACCACGCCCATTCCCTCTACCCACCACCGTCACTTTTCAACTGAAACGGAGGCTCAAGGTTGCATGACTGAACCAGGTTCCGGGTCGGGGATGGGGGTGAATTTAAACTTGATCTCATACCTCCAAGCCCCATTCTTTTCCGCAGCTCCTGTTACCTCCCTAGATAAGGCAATGTTTGTCATATTGTTTTCTTTTCCAGGTTCTCACCGTACTGTTAACAAGAAGTGTTTCAGCTCTGCCCCAATCATTATCTCTGTTCCTCAGCTAATAGATGCCACGTGGAAACGTCCAGTTCCATTCCCCCTGCTGGTAAACCTGTCTCAAGTCAGACCCCTTCCCTACGGTCCAGCAGAACCTGCAAGGCGCTGAGGCCGCAAGTCATTATATTACAATGTCACAACTATCTGAGAGATGAGTCACCCAAGAAAGAGCATGGGAGGGATAAAACCCAGCTCTCAGCTTTAAAAGAGCAAAACAATCTGAACTTGCTAAGACCTACACATACCAGTAACAGTCTCAAGCAAAATGTATAACACGTGACGTCCCCAACCTCCATGTTTGAAACAATCTATTTAGAATACATAGGAAACTGTCCTCCCGGTGATTTTCCAAGGTTCCTCTCTCTTGCTCTCAAGTGAGCGAACTAGAGAGGGCAAAGGGGCTGGTATTTAGAGCCTCACTTAGAGGTCCCCTGGCACACGGCGTGATTGCCTCTGGGGTAATCAGAAAGCAGTGGGCAAGGCTTCCTACATGAAAGATGTTCTAATACGATGCTCACACTTCCCTAGATGCCTGGGATTTTTCCATCCCCTCCTCTCACCTGAACATCATGGAGAAGAAAAGAACCCGGTGCTGAATCACAGGCACTTTAACAATGGGAGAAACTAAACAAGCCAAGCAAATCTCATTGCCAAGTTTATACCTTGCCTGTGTCTGTGTTCAATCTGATGTGAAAATGGTGGTGAAGGAAAAAAAAAAAAAATCAATGCTGCGTATGAATACAACCGGTATGATATCAGCAAGTTACATGGTTTCCCTGAATTAAGATAACTCGTCTCGGTCCCTGAAACTATAAAATAACAGCAAATAGGGCTTGTAAAGGTCATGGGGAAGAATTCAAGCAACCGGAATATTATATTTTAAATAAGCTAATGTGGTGGGGAGAAGGGCGGACAGTGCTGCAGTACATTTTGTGGTTTGTGTCCATGCCAAATCCACGCTCTGAAACGAACCCTATACACTTACAACCAATATCTGGAGTGATTCTAAGGACAGCAAGATTCCCTGACATCTAAGAGTCCGTTTGGGTCACTATTTCAGAAAAGTGAACCAATACACTTTACAAAGCTTTTCAACAAAGGTACAGCGTCGTGAGGGAATTCTGGTCTACCAGGAGTTAACCATAAACATGTTAATAAGATTAGCATGTTCTAATCCATGGGAGGCATTATTTTGGCAACAGCATAGCCTCCAACATAGCCTGGCTAAATTAAAAGAAGGGACACCTGCTAAGGACTCCTTGCTCCATGCTTTATACGACCACGCCATGTTTCCAGGTAAAGAGCCCTGGGATCTTGTCCTGACTCTGCCGCTAACGCGCTGTATGACCTGGACCCGTCACTCAATTTCTCTGGGTCTCAGAGTTCTCATCTGTAAGGTGAAAGGGCTGGTCAAGGGCTCCTCCAATTCCTACTCCAAAAGCTGCCAAAGATCCAAAATTTACTGGCTGACTTCCACCTGAAATTAGATTCCGATTGAATCTAATTTCGATTGGTGGGTGAAAAGAAGACGATGAAGCTGACGTTTGAGACTCCGACAAACTAAAAGCTGGAGAACACACGTGAGCTGAAGAGCAACATGGTGAAATACACATCGAGTCCCTCTCCGTGGAAAGCTATAAAGCCTGGGGGTCCGGAGAGTTTATCGCAAAGCCCCCTGACAGTGCTTTAGTTATCTGCAGAAGGGCTCTCTCCATTGATGCTGCCTCCTGCACTCAGAGCTTCCCAAGTACCAGCTCTGAAGGGATGGGTGAGGTGGGGAGTTACCCTTGGGACTCAGATCCCACAAAAATATCATTGCGAAGGCCCTCGGGCCACGGAACGTAGCTTTCAAGGTCACTCTGATCCAGACTCACTCGCACGGGAAACGAAGCGCCTGAGGATTTGCTACACCTTCCTCCTCCCGTCCTTACTAGTGTGATGGGGAAGGGGGGGCAACCTTTGTCCTCTTGAGGGCCTGCGAAATTAGCCACAGAAAATGAAAAGTGGATACAAAGAGCTATTGAGCTCTCTCGGGATTTAGTTCCCTCACCAGCTAGCTCCACGGAACAAATATGCTTGCTTAAGTAGGAAAGCTCGGGGGGGGGGGAAGTGACCAAAAGATTGAGGACTTGTTATAAAACTCATCTTCAAAAAGCCGTAATTATCCCAATAGTGTCACCTAAGCATTATTTACAGACATCCTTCTGCACAATTCCCCCTCTCTGAACAGCCCTCGTCTAGATATAATGCTACTCCTCAGGATAGCATTTTAAATTAATTAAGTAGTAAAACAAGGAAAAACCAGCATTTTTCAATCAAAATTCTGGAGTGAATATAACTAAAACCCATGCAGGGAAACAGGCATAAAAGAGAGAGAAACTGACTTTTTACCTTTATGCTGATAATTCCTACTTATCAGTTGTATAATTGTCAGCTTTCAAACTGTTTTCTGCATTACCTGTTGGATAACCTCCAACACTGTAAGAGGAAGAAAGTGTATAAATTCTTCTATTTTGAAGATGAGAAAACTGAGACTTAAGGATATTAAATGGTAAGCTCAAAGTCAAGTGGCAGTAGAAACCCAGATCACCAAATTCCTTATTTCAAAGCCTCCTCCAGGACACCACACACTGTGTCCAGTGATTTCATTTACGTGGTGAAACCAAAATAATCTTTACATCAAATGCTGTCATATCTTTGGCCTGGGCTTTACTTTTGAACTTCTACGGCCCCAGGATGTTCTGGTTTAAATCCTGGCAAAATGAAGCAAATTTCCAACTGCCACATAAATGGAGTTTTCTTTACAAGCCGCTGCAGGTAAGAGAATGTACCCCATGGTCTGCCGTTATCACTGTAGCTCGCCTCCTAACCCACTGTTACTTCTTTTAAATAATCGAGCCTATGGTTCATGGCCATGTTCTGATCACACAGGGACACAAAAGCAGCAAATAATCCCATAGTCCACTCTCAGGCCCTGGCCAGCCATCAAAAATCTGACTGTGGGTCTTTGTTCATTCTATTTTTGGATGATACCATATCGCAAAACACCTCTCAGCCTCAGCCCTGTTAATCAATACTCGTTTAAAGTAAATTTGTCATGTAGGTGTATAAACATCTACATTCAATTGTGTTTGCCAAAATAATGCATTTGCCCCGTGATTATAAATGATCAAATAACTAAAACAACACAGCAGCAGCAAAAGCAGCTCTCGTTTGTGCTGAGGTTGTGGGTATGTGTTTAGCTTCATTTCTGGGATCTTTACTGTTACTAAATCTACTGAAATAAATGAGCAGGGCTGGGTAGGGGGATGCGTTGTCTCAGACATGTTCTGTCCCAACCCTCTCTTCTCACAACTGGAATCTCCTCCACCCATCCATCTACCCCAGTTTCTAGGACCAGCCCTAACCTTAGTGGAGACACCTGGGTAATTTTGGTGCAACCCTCTGGGACCCCACCCAAGTCCCTCTGACGGCCAGCTTGGCTGTGACTTCCTGCCCAGGCTGTTCTACCTACGTTTGAGTCCTTTCTTGAATCCTTAGCCCTCTGGGCCTGAAGCTCCCCACACTCCTGGCTGCCCTTCCGTACCTCAAGCCACCTGGACCTGCCGTCCCTTACAACCATGCACACCAGGACGGGGAGCCTGTCCTGGATACTGCCACCACCAGAAATAGTCTCCAATTCTGTCTCCCTCAACCTCTTACTGCAACCCATCACCCTGAGGGGACATCCCCTGGCCCCAGCCCTCCTGCAGCGCCTCCATTCTATCTGGCAGTGGACTGCGCCCAAGGCCCCCACCAGGCAAGTCTACAGCACTCCTTCCGGGCCTGGCCAGACCCCAAGAACAGACCAGCAGCTCCTCAACCAACCCTCTGCATTTCAGATCTTGTTCTTACTTAAATGCCTCTGTCCGAGCGTAGCATCTATTTATTCGTGGAGACAGAGCTCGTGAGAGGCTGTCCTCATCATCACCCCTCACTGTTTACTTGCGATCTGCCAGTGGCTTGCACACAGCCACCTATTAATTGCCTTGCAGACATCATGATGCAGCACATTTCACTATTTTCACACAGAGATGAGAAACCTGGGATCCCATTCTAATAAGAAATGTGCTTAAATTCAGTTGGCAAGACTGGGGCAAAATCAGGACTAAATGAAGGCTGACCTGACTTCCTTCTCACTGTATGAATCCTATTTGGGGAAACCCTATATTTCTCATGCACCAGGTTATGTCAATTACCGAGAGCAGGAGGGTGGAGGAGATGCTTTCTAACCCACGTGGGCTGCTCTGATACCCCTCGGCCACGACCCCGTATTATGATGAGGGCTGGGGCTTCCGGGCATCTCAATCACCTGCACACACCATTCAGAAACCACCTCGAACTCATTCCACCTCGCAGAACGGGACAGAGTACGCATTTGCTCAAATTCCCACTTCAGTACTTCTGATAAAACCAATTGTTTCAAATAAAACTGGAAGGACTTTTGTACTTCCCACTGGTACCATCTAAGCTTCTTGGTATCAGGCTTAGTTGACTTAAGTGAAATCTGCAACAGAGCATGAGAGAGCTGTTTTGGTGCTAATTCAAAGTCTAAGTTGCTTCCGAAGTACTGCGTAACTCTCACAGACCATGTTCCCAGGGGCTCCACAACATAGTCATTGGAGACATACTGTCACAGCTACCAGCTCTGCAAAGAGGTGGGAGCTGCATATGTCCGGCAGGGCGTATGCTGCCCTCTGAAAATGGGTTTGAAGCTGTGGCATGAATAAGAATCAAATTATCTGTTGAGGGGAGATGGGGATGTTATGGGTTGAATTGTGTCTCCAAAAAAGGTGTATTCAAGTCCTAATGCCTGGACCTCAGAATGCAGCCTTATTGGGAAACAGGACTGTTGCACGTTATCAGTTAAGATGAGGTCACACTGGATTAGAGGGACCCTTAGTCCAACACGACTGGTGTGTTTAAGAAGAGACCCATGAGGAGAGAAGGCCATGTGACGATTAATGATGCAGCTACAAGTCAAGGGTTGCCGGCAACACCAGAAGCTGGAAGAAGCAAGGAAGGGTCCTCTCCTCTAGGTTTCAGATCGAGCGTGGCCCTGCCAACACCTCCGATGTGGACTTCCAGCCTCCAGAAACGTGAGAATAAGATTCTCCTGTTTTCAGCTGCCTGGTTTGTGTGACTTTGTTACAGCAGCCCTGAGAAATTAACACAAGGGGCAAATGAAGGAGGAATCACAAAACCCTCTTGATTGAGAAGCAGCACCAAATAGGAAAGAGAAAACACAGACAGTCCCCAGCTTAGCATGATTCCATTTAGGATTTTTCGACTTTACAATGCAGTGAGAGCAATATGCATTCAGCAGAAACTGACGTTTGAGTTCTGAATTCTGATCTTTACCCGGGCTAGCAATTTTCGGTACGATCCTCCCTCCTCCTCGTGGTGCTGGGCAGTGGCAGTGAGCGCGGCTCCCCATCAGCCACGTGCTCACCAGGGTAAACAACCGGTACACTCACAGCCATCCTGTACCCAGGTGACCGTTCCATTTCTCACTTTCAGTACAGTTATCAATAAATGATATGAGACAGTCCGTACGTCCTTATAAAACAGGCTTTGCATTAGATGGTTTTGCCCAACTGTGGGCTAACGGACGTGTTCTGAGCACGTTTAAGGTGGGCGAGGCTAAGCTATGGTGTTCGGTAGGTTGGGTGTATTAAATGCATTTTTGACTTACGATACTTTTGACTTACGATGGGTTGGCCAGGATGTAGCCCCATCATAAGCTGAGGAAGGTCTGTACGTGTTTGTGATCAGGAACATCCTGCCTGGTTGAACTGCAGGAAGAAAGACAAGGCCCAGGGTTCCTGGAAGGAGACTTCCTTCCGCTAAGAGACTAGACCATCTAATTCAGGTCCCAAGTAGGGGAAGGAATGGGATGGGGGCAGGAAAAGTAGAAACTGAAGCTTTTTCCTCTCTATTTACATACAAAGTCCTGCGTCCTGCATCCTGACCCTCTTAGTCCCTCTCTGCCTCACATACTTACAGAAAGGTACTAATAGGTGATTTCATAGCCATGATCTCATGTAATCTTCACGACCATTCGTGCGACAAGGAAGGAGGGAAAGTACTATCACCCCCATTTTACACACGAGGAAACTGGGGCTCACACGAGATCACAGATGAGATGACCATCCTGAAAAGGACATCAGCTGACAAAAGCAAAAGGCTTTCAGAAAAGGTGGCATGCAAGTATAGGAGGTAGGGGGGTAAAAAAACAGCCCAAATCTTGTCTTAAAAAAAGAGTTCAACAAAAGTTCTAGAAGCCTTCCACATCCAAAACAAATCAAATTTGTTGGCCTTGAACGAAGCCCCTTTACCCTTTTCAGGCATTCAGATAACACTGCTGTGGACACAGTCTACTGATTCTCTGACCATTTTTCGAAGTGTCCCTGAGGTAAACCCCTGAACACATTTTCCAGGCTTGAAAACATAAGTTCTCTAGCATTGGCGTTCTGTCTCATTCGTTGCTTCCAAATCTTCACGCACTCCTGTGTAGCCACAGGGCCCTTGCATAACCATCACCCCCGCACAAGCTGGACTTCAGAGAGTGATTGAGAGGCTGGAGTACCACAGACTCATGTTCAACAACCTCTGATGACTGAACAGACCTTTTTCCAAAGCAACACTGGATAAGAGTAAAGAAGTCAGGGACAGAGCGGGGTGGCAGGTGTCCCAGGAAAGGACAGGATTGAAAGGGTTAAGCCTCAAAGTACTGGGAATGAGAGCTTGGGTGGAGAGCTCTGACTCCAACCAGCTTCCTTTTCCATATATTTTATTCTTTTCCCCCTAGAAAACACCCAGTCACTGTTCACTGAGAAAACTTGACTTCCATGCCCCCAAACCTGCAGCCAAGATGTCAGGCACGCAGACCCCAGAGCCTACCGCTCATCACTCTGGAAATTACCTCTGCGAAATGCCATTCCACATTTTGTCAGCTTGAAAATATTAAACACCACTGAAAGAAATTTAAGGTTTCCTTTTCAGATTTAAATGTCTACTTATTTCAAAATGAATTAGTAGTTCTCTGGGTTTCATAATGTTTAATTCATTAATAATAACTACAGCTCGAGAATTTGAAAGGGAAATTGCTTCCAGGATAAAATTAAATGTGAAACTCTAAGCAGTGATTCACGGCTGTTCCTATCTAAATTACTAATCCATGTGACAAACCTGGTTGGCAGCACAAGAAAGCAATACTATTTTTCCCCATTGCCTTTATAGACTTCGCCGAATTGTTTTGCAAACTGTCTAAACCCAAGTCCTAGATAATCCCCTGCTAGCAGCCTCCATTTTGTTGTGGAATTTAGTACTTAGCGTCTCTACTGCCTCAGAGAGGTTCACAATGGACTAATACTTCTGTGCCTCAGAAGAGAGTTTTCTCAGTGTTAAGAGTCTGGGCATATAGTCCAATGGATTTCCAAGGCAGCTCATTTTAAATTGAAGGCAAATATCTCCGTGATATCTGTCCACATTTCCCCGAAAGAAACCTGCATAAAACTCTAAAAATGGCAATTTTCTTTTAGTTTGCAAGGAAGGCTAGACAGCTGAGATTCAATTACATATCTCCCTGTTAGAACAATTGGTAACTAGAATAAACCCTGTGGTCCAAAAGACAAGATAATGTTTCCGAAGCTTCACCAAGCCCAGGTTACGCTGCCTACTAAAATTTCTCTCAGGTCTGTCCCTACAATCACCGCCTAGACCAGGGTGGAGACGCAGGGATATTCCTGACCACGTGCCCCCCACCTTCAAAGGAGCTCACAGGACCAAGGCCCCACAGGGCACACCTCTCTGGGAACCGCTGTCCAGACCACCTCGACAGCCCTGCACACCCGGTCCCACATCTCCAGTTTCCCCCTCACTCCCACCACCCTGCATCCTGGTCCTAAATGGCAAGTCCCTGACAGCCCTCAGGAGTGCCACCCCATGCCAGGGCTGTAATATGATGATGCCTTAACCCTTGGGACAGTTTGGGGAAGGTGTCCTCATGGTGCCAAGGCTGCAGGGCAAGAGACCCAGCAAAGACATTCAACACACACACTTGCCCAAGTTACAGAGCAAGAACATGGCAGAGCCAGGATTCACACCCACACTTTCTACCCAATTTCCCATGCTTCCAGCTGTCTGATGAGGCCACCCACAGCTTCCAATATTCTACTTACTCCTGATGACTAAGGGAGTGGGGCCCACATGCCCACCAAGGTCTAAAGATCCTTTGGTGATTTGGTTACATTTCCAGCCTCATAAGACCCACATCCTCATCTCCATCTTCCTTCCCCGCACTCTGGCTTCTCCAAACCATGCACGTGCTGTTCCCTCTGCCTCTCCTCCCGGAAGGGCTCCTGCAACCCCCTCAGGTGTCTCTTTCCCCCCTTTATGCTTCTGCAGTGCCACTTGCATCCCCTTCGTCAACCAGTCACTACTTTCTACTGACAAGGGGTCTCCCCCTTCAGTCCATGACCGTCTCCAAGGCAACATCTCTGGCTCTTCCACGACAGGTCCCTGCGTCCCCAGAGCAGGGCCACAGTGAGATGGTCCCTAAACCTTTGGAACTAATGAATGTGCTATGACAAATGTGTTCAAAGCAAAAGCAAAACCAAACAACAGACTTCAGGGCTTGTCCCAAATTGACTCAGGACCCTTAAGAGTGAGGAGAAGGAGATGAGAAGGGTTTATGTGCACTTTTTAAAAGCTCTGCCTGTCAAGGCATTTTTTTCCACCAAGCATTCCAACATGGCAACCACGTGATGGTGAGAACACCTAGCTATCTGCTCTCTAGCTAACAGGTTTATGAAGCAAGCCTGTTTCGGATTTTAAGTCGGCAAGAGATAATCTTCAGAGGGGAACTCAAGAGTCACCCATGTGTCACAAAAGCAAAGAGATGACAGACTGAATCCACAGCTCCGAACGGTTTTTATTGTGGTTTCCTGGCAGCAGGAGGGAGAGCAAAGAGATGTTTGGAAGAAGGGGCTTTTTTTGGTTGTTGTTGTTTTGATTTTAAGGAGGGAAGGTTCCTACCTCCTACAGCTCTTCTGTCAACTCCAGCATGGGGGTGAACTGATGTAAACCAAGCTGGACTCCCCGTAGCACCAGTTTGAACCGGTTATTCAGGCATCTATTCCTGACCATGAACTTGGCATCAAATAAATCCAGATGCCATTGACAATGCAGCATGAAAAGCAAAAATAACAACTGTAACTCATGGTAATCATTTAAAATGTAAAATAATGTTCCTAAATCCCTTAGAATGGTTACAAATGTCCAGTGCACGTGATTTCTCCGAGGAGCCCCATGGTACTGTGAAAACATAAAAAACGCACATAAAAATACAACTCTACTGTTACATAAATTTAACCTTCAACTGATATTCTACTAAAACAAACAATACATTAAACCAATTTGTTCACCTTCTTAGAACTTGATGAGCCCCTGGGGGACTATCTGGATGCCATGGTGCCTCCTTCACAGAACCTTCCATGGAGATTCAAGGCAACGTGTTTTCCTTTCTCTTCATTTCCCTTGCAGCCAGCACAGGCCTTCAGAACAAGATGCCGACTCTAGAGGTTGGCCTCTGTGTGTTGCTGTCAGCCTACAGCACCTATCCGTGCTATGTTCAGGGCTGTTTCTCCCAGGGAAAAGCATATTTTAAATATTTTCCAATTATTTCTCTCTTCTTCCCAGTTTATTCAATATCTCAAGAGCAGCCACACATGCTCACTGTCAGCTTGGAGACCACAGAACGGAAGGAAGTCTAGCCCAGTCACCCTTAGCTGACCGTGCAGGGCACTCTCTGCCCTGGGCATCCAGAAAGGTACCTCAGGCCACGAGGATAAGTACAGGCTTTAGAAGCAACTTCAAAGTCATCCACTAAATGAATGAGAAGCATACATCAGTATTTTGCTGTGTAGTTATGTGGGGGAAAGATGCAGAACAGAAAAGTGCTCAGGAAAGTCAGGACCAGGCATTGCAAAGGCAGCTTCACAAAAAGATCAAGGATGTACAGGATTCTTCACAAGTGACTTAAAAGCAGATTGATAAAGAATTGCCTATTCTTGAGGTTCTTAGGGTTCCCACTTTAATGATTAAATAGAAAAACTAAAAAACATTCATTGTTCATAAGAACGTAGATCTTTCATAAGCAGTTGAGGTTCTTAGAAAACATTTTTAGAACATTCTAACATCTTGGTAAGATTGATCTAGGAATATCCTAAGTTCTCCATTTCTTTGTAAGTAGGACTAAAGTAACCCCAGTCTCAACCATTTCCACCACCAAAAAATTCTAATTACTGAAATCCATAGTAATGCGAAATTTCTATCCTCAAATTTCAATGGCTAACAACACAAGGAACAATGATATAAAGACAAAATGAGAAAGTGTATAAGCAGAGGTACATTTGGACAGGAAGCCACCATAGTAACCCTGTAATTAGGATTCACGGTAAGTATTTGTATTTTATGATATAGACTTACACGCTGAGCTCGTTCATTCTGAATTCAACCCATGAGGTGAAAAGATGGGCAGGTCCATCAACTCAAGTTAGGCTTCACCATATACCTTGTCCGATCACATCCTTCCATTTCTCCCAAACCTCCCTCTCTCTTGGAAAGAAATAACTGAAAATATGGAAATATTATTTTACTGGACCCGTATCTAACACTAATCCCCTGCTTTTAGGATTATAAAGAGGCTGGAGTGGGGGCAGGGGGGCAGTGTAGAAAGCACAGCAGGAAGCCTTCGGTGGCCAAATTTCACTGCAGTCATGACGTGGCCTGTGTACTCTAAATAAGCTTGACTTATCACAATGTCTGAGGATGGGATTTATTCTTGCAAATATGCACAAGTAAGGGCCTTTAAAAAAATTCTCATGTCGTTCATCTCCTTGTCTCCCACAGAGCTGGTCTCTACGAAGTGCTCTCCTCAGCTCTGGTTTCTTCTACCCAAGGAAGAAAGGGTCCCTCCCCCACCCCTTCTGTCCCCTCACCCCTGGCTCTTCACAGTTGGCATGGTCCCCTAAGAAAAGACTTCACATCCCTGCCAGCTCCACTGCCCCGAAGTCCCACCCTGTGTTTTTGTCTTGGCCAAGCAGACCCCAAACCCCAGTCCTGCAGGTTCTGCTTCAGGGCATCACTCTTCTTTCTCTCTCTTCTTTTAAAGATGTGGAAAGAAGACTTCTTTTAAGTTTAACCAAGAAAGAAAGAGGACCAAAGTCCTGTCTTCTTATCAGCATATTTGTAGACCTCATTTGTTCAGAGTCAAGAAAAAAGAAAAGTGAAGCCTAAGTAAGGGACCGCCTCCGTCCGAGGCAAAAAGGTCCAGCTTAAACTGAGTGCCCCACCGCCTTTCTGTATCCATGCCTCCTGCCTTGTGGGCCCTCCCAGCACCCAGTCCTCAAGTCTTAGCAGAGCCTACCTGCCTAGATCAAGTTACAGCTTGTGGTCGTCTTTTTCACCTTCCCTCCATCTGACCCACCTGCACCCTTCATCTGCACCTGCTTCTTAGAGGGGTTGGTAGAAACCTGATTCACAGGATTAGCTACTACACGCTTAACAGAGGTGAATATGTTATCCTACCCAAGGGCATTCACATTTTAGCAAAGGATTCATGGACATAAAACCCAAAAGGAACAGAGAAAATAACTAATTTATACTGATTGTCTCCATACCAGCTTCAGCTCTCAGACACATCATTTAACTTCTCTGGGCCTGCCTCCAGCTCCCACCTTGGACTATTGTTCTGAGAATTAGTGAGCTAACATATACATAATACCGAAAACAGCACCTGGCACCTTGCAAGGGCTCCGTGCACATCAGTTATCAGTATTAACCTTCACAGCAGTGACCCTTGGAGTTAGGTACTTCTGGCCTCATCTTAAATGAGGACACAGAGTGATTTGCTCAGGACAACAAGGCTGATACATAAGTAGCAGAGGAGGGATACAGCCCTCAGTCCACAGAGGGACCACAGTTCATCATGTCTTCTCCACACCACAAGGAATGAATCTCTCATGGTAAAGCCGAGGACACTGCAGGCCAGCAGGGTGAGAGTGCATTAGAGGGGTCCTATGGTGTGCCGAGCGCACCATCAGAAGGAAAGGCTAGACGGCTGGGGTGGGCATCAAGTGAATAGGGTGTTATGGTCTATCAGGGCTCATTCAAGGCCCACCTCTGAACTGCAGAGATCTCAGTTCACCTCATTTAGCCTCAGGTTTTCCTGCCTATAAAATGGGAACAATTTACTTGGAAGGTGGTAAGTTCCCGCACCAGGGAGGCAAAAGGTAAAACTTCTCGTGAGGGAGGTTTCAGAAAAGGATCCTGCGGTCAGGAGGGCAGCAAATCTGATATCGGTTACTCCCAACATTCAGAATGAGGATTCATAGAACAATAGGCTAGAGGTGAACAATGTTTATTAAAAAAAAACAATACCACAGCCTAAAAATATTGCTAATCACCTTGATATTGGCTGGTTAAAAACTGAATGACCTCTGGGCAGTCTGAATTTTAATCTCCAAAATATTCCTGAAAACTCACCCATTTCCATCATGTATTACAAATCCATACTTAGGCCTCCTTCCTCTCTGGCTTGTCCTACATTTGAAAAGCATTGGCTATTCTACTAAAGTGGACTTCCCTCAGAATAATCTCACTATTCTCTACTTCCACATAATTTCAGCAGCTAGTCACTGCACTATAAACTTTGGGTGAACTTCTGGTATAGAAACAAAATAGCCACAATAAGATAATTAATTACAACTCTATTGTGACCAGAGCACAGAGTGACTGAAATTAAAACTCTAAAATTTTTAGCACTCCATTTTTAATATTATGTTCATTGAAGATGCTTATTGTGAGTATATTTTGTTTCTGATAGCAGTTACTTTTTATCAGTACTTTTCAATACTGCAAAGTTCTTAAAGATCACTGTATTATAATGAACTGACATACCAATGCTGCTACTGAGTTTCCACCCTGGTTCTGCCACTTGATGGCATAATCTTGAGCAAGCTGCTAGACCTCTCCCTCCGTGCCTCAGTTTGGTCATCCAAAAAATGGGGATAAAAACCCCCTCCTAAATTATTGTAAGAATTACATTGGGTGACATGTAGAGTTTCACAAGATGCTTTGGATTTAGTGACTGCCAAATATTAGCAATTTTTTTCACTTATAAAAGTGAGTCCAATTCAAAGATATTTAATATTTAAAATTTTACCCCAAATTCTTCAATCTCCATACTTAAAAACTGGCAGGTCTTACCTCCTATAGCGCTGGGGCTAACACCACCACTTGCTTTTTTTCTGCCAATGTATTAAACTCTCATTATTCAGAAGTCAGTTATGAACATCAGCCCACCTAACATTCTCTGAGGGAGTAAAAGCTCTTTCTCCATAACCCAGAGAAAGTGGACTTGTTTAATGAGAAAATGGAACAGGCCAGAGCCCAGGACAGCAGATTCTAGCTAATCAGTACTAATTGCTAGGAGTTTTTTGAGGCTGATGGAGCTGAGATTGTATTGGTAAACAAACCTCAAGAAAGGAAAATTAAAGCTGCTTTACTCCCCAAAGTATTTTCCTAATCTATCTTAATAAGCATAGTTTCATTCTGTTTATTCACAACAATTTTTCATACCATACTAATGAATTTTGTCTGATTAAGTTAATTTTAGAAACATAAAAACTAATTTCAGGCTTCTACTACTGTTTTTACCCATTTGGGCTCTGAGTATGTTTTGATTCCTGAAAACCTAACCCAACATCTTACCTTAAAACCAAAGGCAAAACTACATGGCAACGTGCCCTGATACTATCTCCTCGTGGCCACAGCCTAACACCACATTAAGAGAAGAATTAATCAAGACAGTCAATATATCTTTCAAATAGTAGACAAATATAAACTAAGTCAAAGGTGGTAACTAACATACCACACTTCCGATGGTGGATACAAGATTCAGCTGCAAGATGCAGGGCCCCCTAAGAGGAAAGGAAACTTTCTGATGATACAGCCTTTAATCAACCAGTTCCACGTAGATACCACATCCAAAAGAGTGTGGGAAATACAAAAAAGCATTAATCTCTGCAGTCCTCGAGGAGATTAAGAACTAGTTGGAGACATTACAGTTCACACTAACATTTACTGGTGGAAAAAAACAAAAAACAAAAAACAAAAAACAATACACTAGGTCCCTGGAATGCAAAGATGAATAAGGTGGGCCTAGTCTCAGCCCTGATCTACCTTTGGTCAGCAGCTGGCTGTCCCCGGGACCTACACTAAGGTCTGCGAGACAGAGGAGACAGCAAAGGTCATTTTCAGCTGTGATTTATCAAGGATTCAGTGATGGGATCTAAGCAGGGAATTAAAGAAAGAGTTATGATTTGAATAGAAGGGCAGAGGAAGAGCAAGCAGGCTAGCCAGTCCCGAGCATGTCTAGGGGCTGGTGAGTGAACCGGCTCAGATGAGGAGAGGGTCTTCCCACCAGGTTCCCAATATTCCAGGCAGGGTCCCATAGGGAGCACTCCTCATGCATGGTCTGTAAAATATTTCAGATCTAGAAGAAATCATAACCAATTTGGGAGTAATTAATAGGATCGAGCTACACAATAACATGAAATCACACACTGCTTTTAGTTTTCCATACATGCAAGTGTTCTCTGCTGCAGATAACTTTTTTCTTTGTTCCTACCATTCTTTTGACCTATGTCTTTTCACAGCCAGCCCTCGAGAGGTTCTCTCTCCCACTGGGCAATATGATCCAAACCTCAGACTCGTAATGACCACCTGGATGTGCATTACTTTTGAAGGGACAGCTCTGACCTCACTACTAAATGCATTTCCAAATGAACTCTTGATTTCTCCCAAATGTGGTCCTTCCTCTGCAATTTTATATTTGTTATCACTATTCACCCAGTGCCTCAGACTCGAAAACCTGTTTACCTCTCATCTCTGGCTCAACTGGTCTCCAAAATTCTACTAACTTTGTCTCTGAAATGCCTCTTGTCTTCATTTGTCCTTTCCATTCCTGCGGCCCTCCCCTGAAGTCCCACTCTTCCCCACATCTTCTCTGGACCCCAACTAGTCTCCCCACCTTTGTCCTTTCCTATCCCAGTCCATACTGACTGCTGCCACGTTAAGCTTCTGAAAGCATAGCTTCACACTCACATCCTTCCCAGCCCCCAAACCATCAATGGTTTCCTGCCAAATAAATCGCAGACTCCCCCTTCCACCCACCATTCTAATCCTCTTCCTACAAGTCCTGCTCACGTACTCCATGCTTCAGTCAGAAAGCATCTGTTGTTGTTCAGAAGACAAAATCCATCCTCCCTTACCGCCTTGCTGCTGCAAAAATGCCATTTCACCTGCCCACAGGTCCCGATGAGTACTTACCTTTCCAGGGCATCATCAAATGCCTACTTCTTCCAGGAAGCCATTCTAAACCCTCTAGCAGGAAGTCATCTTTCCCCCTCTGAATTCCAAGGCCACTTCATCCAATACCACCTGGCATTTGAGTTCCTTGTGTCCACGTGTTCATATCCCTACAGATGTAAACTCGTAAAGGAGTATCTCTATATAGGGTAAAAAATAATCAAACCAATGTGCTAAATTAGCACTTTCTTACAAGGAAACATTGTGCCAAGATTTGTAGAAGACCACCAGCTGACAGCTTAGTAGGGACTTTATGCTCAACCTGTGCAAAATAAAGCAATAATATCAATAACTCTTTTGAATCATCATATACAGATGTTAGTTGAGGTCATGAAAATACAGGACATCTCTGAGAAAGTGAGTGTCCTTAACAGACTGAAAAACCTGAGGCAGCATACCGCAGCATAAACTCGTGGTTCTAATCCCAGCCCTGGCATTACTCATTTTGTGACCTTGGGCAAATCATTTAGCCTCTCTGTGCCTCAATTTCTTGTAAATGGAGAAATTAAAATAGAGATATTAATAGTACCTTCCTCTTAAGATACTGTCATAATGATCCACACACTGTGTGCTAAGCCCTTAGAGCCCAGCACATAATTAGTATTCCCTGTAGTAGCTACTCTTATTCTTACTATTGTGAAAATGTTTTATATGGGGGAAGAAACACAGAAGAATCAAATATTTGGTAGTTAAGATGCCAGCAGGATTTTTTCCAGAGCGACTTTACCATCTTAAAATCCACAAGCCAGATTTGCTCTATTTGCTGACAGGGAGTCTTTGATTGACAGGTAAGGTGAAAGTCACTGGGGGTGGCTCTTTGTACCACGGACTGAATGCTGTGCAAATGGGGCAGCCACCGAGACCACTGACTCAAACACAAAGCTTTCCGCCAACGAAGGGCTCACCCACAATCAGCCATTGTCCCCCACAAACAACCCCGCCGTTGTCACCCAGATGGGCGCCAAATGAAACCGTTTGACTTACACTTTTCAGAGAGTGGCTCTGCGTAATCACAACCACAAACACAATTAACTGTTGCAAAGGAAATCTAGCACTAGGCACTGAATTTGGTCTGATAAGCAAGGTTTCGGGTTTGGCTTTTTAAAGGACACTAAACCACAGCATTCAGCTGGACTCAGCATATATGAGTCTGTTTCAAAGCCCATCACATCACACAGTGACGTATTTATTAACGGTGTGGGGAGTAGCTGTGACCGTAGGGTATCAGCATCTGTCATTTCCCCCCCAAAATATGAAAATGCATTAAACATAAATTGCCACAGACATCCCAACTTGAACTTGCGTTGCAGACACACATTCATACACAGTGAAATGAGAACTGCTGGGACATTTGATGTTTTATTACTTTTTACTAAAAATATTTATAGCTCAGAGCTGCTTGTTATTCACAGGTCAGAATTATTAGAGTGGTGGAATAACAAATGCACATTTATCATCCTCTTATTTTCTGACAAATTTTAGAAATTAAAAGAATTACAGCAATAAGACTGATGCTACCTACACAAGAACAAACAAATAAACAAATACACTCTCTTTTTTTCCATAGTTAGAATGTCTGTTTTCAGTCACTGCCTGGAATACTGGCACGGCTGCTTCAGCAAAGTCCCTTCATCCCAAGTGTCAGGGAAGGTTAGGGAAAGTAGACTGACTTCCAAAATACATACCCCCAAATCTCACTGGCCTAATGCCATGTGGCTTAATTTCTTCACATTGCACCCCAATGCAGCTTGGTAAGGAAGGCTCTGCTCCACACGGTCATTCAAGACCCAGGCTCCTTCCACCTTGTGACTCCCTCATACCCCAGGGCTTCACAGGTCTCCCCAGCACCCCCTGCAGCTGGCCAGCAGACCAGAAAGAGAGCAGATGTGCAAAAGAACCCCCACTCTTAACTGCCTCTCATTTCTACACATATCCTGTTGGTGAGAACCAGTCACATGCCCCCCCCCGCCCCACCCCCAGATGTAGAAAGTAGTCCAGTACAGTGGTTGTCTACTGGGGGCAATTTTGACTCTCAAGGGGCATGTGACAATGTCTGGAGACATCTTTGATTGTCACAGCTGGGCAACTGGCATCTAGCAGGTAAAGTCCAGCGATGTTCCTAAATGTTCCCCAGTGCACAGGACAGTCTCCCCACAGCAAAGAATTAACCAGCCCCAAACGGCAACATTGCTGAGATTTTGGTAAGCATCTAGCCAGTCGCCACAATTACACACACCTCAACGCTCAGCTCTACCACCATTTCCCGCTACAATACATTCTAACCAATCCCAACAAATCCATGTTATCTGTGGTCTGCTCATCTGTTTGCTTGTTCGTTCCTGCATTCATTCATCCAAGCTCCCGAACAAGACAAGGTCCTACAGTCAAAGAATTCACAGTGGGGCAGTGAGCACATGCAGAATTATCAGACGTGGGGCTAAGTGGGTTTAAGAGAACAAATGGAAGGAAAATTAATTCTGCCTGAGAGAGTTGGAGGAGAAGCCATAGGGAAGTGGAATCGGAAGGACGTCTTGAAGGAAGCATATACTCATGGCTTCCCATCAAAATGTTGTGGGGTTTTTTTTTGGGGGGGTGAGCTGTAGAAAAGGTGGTTCCAGGAAAAGGGAACTGCACAAAGGAATGGCAATATGAAAGGATGTGATTTATTCCCCTTTTGTTTTGGGGTGGGAGGAGGGTAGTAAAAAAATGCCTTTTGTTCAACATTTTTTAGCAGTGTATTCACGAAAGTTAAGCTCCCAGACACACACAATAGGTTTCAGTCAAGTGGCCCTTTGAGAAACAAGTCACACCATCAGACTTCATAGAAACTTGTTAGCACAGGGCAAAGCTCAGGTAATAGCTGGAAATCTCACTGCAAATTTTCCAACAGGACCTGTCATGCAGTCTTTCAAACCACGCTGCCTCAGAGAACCACACTGCCTCAAAGCCAACACGAAACTGATGCAGGCAGATGGTTGACCAAATGCGTCCATCTTTGTTCCCAAGGACAGGACAGTGCAGAAGTCAGATCGCCTCCAAAATGATGTTACACTGAAGCTGTAGGGTTAAAAACAAGTTTTTGCTTCTTCCGATTTAAAACCGGTTGTGCATGTGGCACCCAGGCTGCAGTTAAAAGCACAGACTGCTGTTCAGGTTCATATCCTAGCTCTGGTACAAATTCACTACGTGGCCTTGAAGAAATTCCCTAACTTTCCAGAATCTCCTGCTTCCCAGATAATGTGCTTACAGCTCTTAGCACTGCACCTGAAGCATACAATAAAGACTATCTCTACCTTTGTACCATGGCCATCTCCCCTGCCCTCCAAAATTGCCTTTCAGTTGTCATGAAATACTTTGTGGACTCCAACATAGTTTGGGAATAAAAATATCTGATGACCTTTCGTGTTGTTTCGTAGAATATTATTAACAGCAACTTCAGTTTGTGTGGGCAAGATGCTATTAATTACAAACCAATATCACCATGTAAACAACGGTGGTTCTTACTTTTGCAGCTAAAATTAAAATTTTAAAAATACCATACTCAGACACAATTATTTACCCCCATTCATTTCTCTTCACTCACTCTTCCTCCCTCACATTGTCGTCTCTCTCTCTAACTCTTATTTTCACTGTGATCAGCTTTGGGAAAACTAAGTGTATCTAGCTGTGAAGTACTATAGACTATATCAAACTACACCAGTCACCTAGTTCTAAAAAGCCTCATAGAAGGAAGAAATTTGTTTCTTTACAAGTCAGAACATTGAAGGAGAAGTTAAAATGAGGGAAGCAGACTCCAGAACCCAGAGGAGAGTCAGCCTGTTCAGAACTGCTTCCTCCTATGGTGAGGGGAGACGTCTAGAGTCTTGGGCGAAGTCAAGTCCCTTCCACCTTTATGAAAAGTGCAAACAATTGAATGGCGATGCCTTTTGCAATAAGTCAAGAACCAGGATTAAACAAAAGCCAAGCCAACCAGAAAACTAGGCTGAATCACGCTTAGACTTCAAAATTGTTTATCACTGCCCTCCTAATTTACAAGGAATTCTAAATTGTCTGGACAGCGTCTTCTTCAATTTCCACTGCAGACTGGACTTGACCCCAAAGAGAATGCTATTTTAAGGAGCATATTAAAGAGAGGGTTTGGCATCTGCATGCACAGATTTCACAAATAAGGTGTAATAAGTCTGGAGTGAAATCCAATGTGTTCTTTTTAACTTCTTAGTAAAGACACTTTTCCTTGTACATCAGTGAACCTCTTGTAGGGAAATATGCCTGCCCTGAGATGTAATTCTCAAAGACCTTATTTTTTATTTTGCTACAAACTCAAGTCATATGAGCAATTAATTTTTGATAGCTCTGACTCCCCTGTTGGAAAAAAAAGTAAACTATGGACTCTGCAAAGAAACACTAACTCTTTGAACTAATATTTAGCATTTTGTGTACAGAAATAAAGGCAATTTAGTAAATGAGTTCTGTTCACCCAAAAGATTACCCTTCTGTAGACAAGCTGTTTACCTTCTTCTTAGATGAAGTAAGAAACCCTAAAGAAATCTGGCTTATCAGGAACAGACAGGAATATGATTTCTCAGTGAACATAATGATGACATGGGAATCTGATGGGAAGGGGGATGTAAATGTCTGGCAATTGCCCTCAGGTGCTCTGTGCATGAGATTTACAGAACTGGCAACCAGCAAACTAAGTACTGTTTCTGGCAATTTGCTGCAGGTCCTAACATCCCCAGATAAACACTTAACACTTCTCAAAAAGAAACAGAAAACAAAGGATTACCATTTGAAGCCTCAGCTAAAGACTAGAAAAATCTGTGGCTTATCTAACAGCCTTATCAGTTGCCATCAACCCTCCGTATCCATGAAAGAGGGAACACAGGCGAATGGGAGCCCGGCTCCAGACACGTCCACCCAGCGGTATGGAGCCAGGTCTGGTCCCCTTCCCAGCCCCCACTTGGAATTAACGGACTCATCGGGAAATCCCTCCCCATCTTTGGGAGGAGAGCACTGAGCACTGTGTGCACCAGCGCCCCCATCACAGCCCACCTACTATCACATTTACAAGATGGGCACAGTCCAGAAGCATCCCAGGTGCAAACATAAGACAAGGAGGCTCATCTGCTGGTGTCGTGTGGTTCCACCAAGAAGGAAAAACATCACTTTTTGAGAAGAGCCTACGCTCCTACATAAATATGTTCTGGATATCAGCACAACAAGGAACCCAGAGCAGATCCGCGTTGACACATTTTTGATGCGGGTATCAAAGGGCCTAGCCTCGTGTCCAGCCTGAACTGGGACCCAGCTCTCAGAGTTATTTCTGGAGACTAAGTTGCTTCCAGTATTCCTTCAACAAGTATTTATTGAATGTCGACTACATACCCAGCTCTGTGCAACAGCCCTACCAGGCACAGCAAATACCACTAAGGGGAACTTTTAAAGATTCCATTAACTTTACATTTTACATTGTATAGTCTAGCTTTTGTGCCTTTATTAAAGAGCTGTTTTCTTTAAAATAATAGAAATATTAATAAACATGCCATCCAAAAAGCAGATTCATAAATGAAGAGATTGACAAGCCATGCTGCCTTCTCCAGTCTTATACTGCCCCGTTCTCTCCTGCCTCCTCTCTTACGATGGCTGTGTGTCTAACGATGTGAAATGTCTAAAAAGCCTGCTTCAGGATGCAAACAATCACAGAACAAGGACAGGACCCCCTAAGTAGGGTGACCAGTTCGTCCCAGGTTTCCTGGGACTGTTCTGGTTTTAACATGGAAAGTCCCTCAACCCAGGTACCCTCTTAGTCCTGGACAAGCTGAGTCGGTGGGTCACTCTACCCCCCCCCCCAAAAACCAGACCCCAGCAAAGGGAGGTACATTACTGGAGGTCCTTCACTTGCCTGAGAGGAATGAGGCCACAGGAAAAACGTGGCTCGTGCCCTTTAAAAACGACCTAGGTTGCCTATGGGCTGTCTTAGAACCTCACAGCTTCCTCCAGCTTCCTCCTGAAAAGGCCTATCATTTTAAAAGCCACAGCATTTAAGCAAAGCTTTCCAATGACAAGACTTTCCAATGACAAGACTCCAATGACATGACATACAGAAGAAATCCTCATGTAAATGCCAAAGGCTAGAGTTATTTGGAAGTGGATATTTCCTTGGCTAGTTTAAGAGCTCCTTCAGTTTAGACCGTAACTATTCACCCCAAGATTTCCAGAATCCAGCACCAAGACTGGTGGGGAGCAAACACTGAATACAATGGGCGTTAATAATAGCTGCCATTATGCAGTGCTTATGATGTGCAGGACAATACACTAAGCACTTTATATAAATGATCTCATGGTCACAATAACTCAGTGAGATTACTGTGTTAAGGCTCAGTGAGACCTTATTTACTCAAGGTCCTTATGACAGAGCATGTTTGAACCCAACCCATGTTGCTTCAAAAGTTTCATGTTTTCAACCACGTGACTGAATTAGGTTCCAGTAAGGTGGGCATACATAGTAAGGGATCAAGAACTGAGAGGAGCGTATCAGATACATTTCTTTTATTCTCTCCACTTTTAGCTTTGCCACTGCAAAAAAAAAAAAAAAAGACAGAAAGTCAAATCAATCATGAGTTAAGCTCATACCTTAAGCTAAGGCAAGGTAAGGATTTTAGTTAGAATTGGGCAGAATTGTGCCTGGCAAACAGTAGGCACTGAATATTTAAATAAATTTAATAAATACACTTGTATACCTAATCTGAGGTTTCAGTTATTGATGCTCAGTGTTTCAAAGGCTACTTTACCCACCACCATAGGTGAATAGATGGATTCCTACCTGAAGCTTCTGAAGGGTTAGTGTGATGGAACAGGAGTAGATGGACAGGTGTTCACCCCAGTTAAGGACAGCTCTCTATCTGCCTAGCTATTATTCACTTAGGATAACAGTTGTCCTTATGTCTCAGACAACAAAGGGACAAATTCTCTAAACACAGTACAGAGATCTATCCTCGTGCTCTCCAACCACTTTTGATCTCTTTAACCTGAAAGGAAGCAATCTGCAGACCTATAGAGCAACACAACTGCAAAAGAATATCACACCAAAGACTTTGTTTTTGAGACATTTATCTCAGCTCCTTTCATTATCTGTCAAACTGAGAACATTATTTTAATGTTAATGTATTCCTGGCCATTTTCTCCAAGCAGCTGAACACATTTCCTCTTTCATAATAACACTATCCATAATGATCAAGCATTCCAAGTGCTAAAGAAGACTTTCCATCATTTGAATGAGTATTCCAATATCAAGAGGTGAGGTAAACCAGATGTCTCTCCCAAAGGCATTTATGGCCACAAGTTAATTAGGAAGGGAGGTGTGGTAACCAGCTGTGGGCAACTGTCACCCACTCATGTCAAGTCCAAACAGCACAGTTTGCTCCTTGAGATTGTGGGCTGGCCTGGTGGGGTGTGGCATTCTAATGCTGCTTACTGTATGTCACCAAGAAGAGGGCTTTTTTGTTTGCTTTATTGCTGTTTTGGAAGAAGCAGGCCAATTCAAGTTGAAAAACAGGCCAACAATGACAATTCGTTTTGTTAGAATGATGACCCTCTATGAGAATGTTCACTTCCCAACCACTGGTATGCACACTGCAGCCCGGCAACTGTAATCTGATTCAATTATTAATGCAAGCAGGGGAAGCTCTTAAAAATAAGTTTCTCTCTTCTTAACTCCATTTAATGCTACAGGTCAAAAACATCTATAATTCCTTTATCACAGTAGGTCAAAATCATTTCTGTGTTATCAATGATTTAGTATTTATTGAGCCCTTACTTTATACCAATGTGGTAGGGAATACAAAACAGGGTCAAACCTCATCCAGTCTTCATCTTTAAGGAACCTGTAAGATAACTGAGATCCTGCTGTTTCAATCTCTATATCTGCCTGCTGACAGGCCCCCTTGGAAAGAACTGTACCCTTTACTCTCTCCCTCAGCTGAGCAATGACTTGTGATATGTGGCTTGGTGACAAAAGACATCTGGGACATCTTTTCAACACACCTCCCGTTATGTGAACTAGCTTGAGTGGGTTTCTGCTCTTTGCAATTTAACAAAAAGAAAAAGACATTTCAATCTTAGGTGATAATTTAGGACAATCTATGATAAGTGCCCTTTGTAGAATGAATGAATGAGTGAATGAATGAATGAAAGTTGAGTAAAATGAGAGATGTAATTTTGCCAAAGAACTTTGGAGGAGTCAAGGATTGCTATGGGCTAAAATGACGGAGTTAAATTTTTTAGGAGAGTTAAGAGCTGAGTCAAACCTTTAATGATGGGTTATCAATGAGGGAGAGGACACTCTAGGCCACAGAATATTCCAGAATTAAGAAATAGACTATGCAAAGCATTTTGGGGGACTAGTGGGCTAACCATCCCAGCTAGTCTGGTGTTTTACAGTCAGGCAGAGCAAAAGTCAAAGTTGGACAGGAAGTTGGGGGTGGGAAAGCCAGGAGTGACAGAAATGAGGTTCTCAGCTAGGAGGTGGCAGTGGGGGCAGAAATCAAGGAAGATGTGGGAACTGTCACTAAAGCTGTTCAGTTAATCTGTTAATAAGCAGAACACCAATGTGAAGAAGAATAATGGTCCTATTTCCATGGTATCTATTTCCACAGTATCTCTCAAAGCTTTTACCAAAATCTCATCAGTGCTTGTAGAACCTCAGTGAGGAGTACATTACGTGTGATTATCGGGATTTATTAACAGAAAGTGAGGCTGAAAAGTTACATTTCCTTGACAGGTAGGAATAAGATGGGAATGGGGGAACAGAAAGAAAACACAAGCACAGAACACAGCGTTAGGAGACTCCATTTCCTCACGACTTTGTCCCCATCAGCTGCACATCTGCATTTGATCAATCCCTTCCTTGCATGACATCTGCTCC
Organism: Hippopotamus amphibius kiboko; assembly: GCF_030028045.1. Classification (NCBI taxonomy): domain Eukaryota; kingdom Metazoa; phylum Chordata; class Mammalia; order Artiodactyla; family Hippopotamidae; genus Hippopotamus; species Hippopotamus amphibius. The sequence goes on from NC_080196.1 coordinate 101,270,752, forward strand.
CCCAGGAAGCCCATGTGATGTTGCAATAAACTTTACCATGCAGGGTGTTGCAATGACTTTCATCCATGCAGGAATTAAGTCAAGTGGTAAATAAGGCATCCTTTTCCCACTCACCACCCCCACTCCCAGCAGACCACAGGTTACCGCCCACCCACCCCCACCCCACCCCCACACACAAACAGCTCCACAAAGAATGTGTTCCAAGACCTCTGCAGCCACATCAGGTCTCTGCCAGGAAATCCCAAGCCTCAAGAACCACCCAAAGGAAATGCAAGTCACATATACACTCCTTAAGGCCTCCTCCCCTAAATCTCACACTGACAGTAAGTCAACTGGAAACAGAAAATCCTTAACCATAAAACAAGTACTTGTTTCATCCTGGAACACACGGTGTAGCTCCCAAAGCCCTGAGGGAAGGATCAGGAAAACCAACGCCTTCCTCCCTTCCAGCTTCCACCACTTTGCGAGCGGCAGTGCCAAGGACCACGTTCCCTCCACAAGTGTCTTCTACCTGGATGGCCCACTTCACTATGAAAGTAAAACGGTAGGGACTCAGAGGCCAAACAAAATAGAGACATGTATTTTGGAGCTTCCCAAAGATCTTTCAAGACCAGTCCTCTGGGGCTTAATTTCCCCCTCACTCCGTCTGCGCCTCGCCCTGAACTGGTTCAGGGAGGTCTTGGAGGGGCTGGACCTGGACCTCCCTGCCGGTTTCTCAGCTGCTCATCTCCACTTCCAAACCCCCCTGGGCGCAATACATTGCCACTCAAGGGAAGCCAGACTAGAGGGCAGCCTCTGGACTCTTAGGTCCTCTGGTCACTGTGATTCAGGAGCTAGCGGTCATCAGTTTACCGCATCACCTGTCTATGGAGAGCTGTCCGCAAAAATGACTTCAACAAGGTGATCACTGACCCGGAAGCAATGCCATTTTGTTCAATTCCACACTTATGCCACAGGTACATATCAAATCCTAAACATTCTAATCCATGCATGCACTTGACACAAAAGAGATTATTTGTGTGACCCGCACTCTTCACAGCAAAAGCTCTCGACAAGCCACCAGCCGCTTAATCCACAGCCTCTCACAATGCCTATTCCACAGCACCCAATTATTTTTAAAGAAGGTGTAGCAAGGAAGGCTTTAAAACTCACCACTCTCATAGTCAACATAATTGTTGATATATGTTTGAATGTCCCAGAACTCACGGGTGTTCTATTAGCCCTGTGACCAGAAAATGCCTCTTGTCCAAATTCCTTTTTCTAAATATCAAAGCAGTAAGAGGATGACCCAAGGCTACCCCACCTCTAGGTCTTATCTGTTTCACTGCGGTCTTGGCTAAGGGAGGCCACATCCTGGGTGACACTAGGCCCACTGCTGCTCTTTTTCTACCCTGGGCTGCTCCAAACACACTCAGGAAGTCTTAAACAAGAGGCACATGGTGAGGGAGAGGAAGTCTGTAAGCAACACCTCTCTGTTATATAACACAAAGCACAGAACCTCTTAGAACCAGTCTTGGAAACATCACCTGGCCTAGCATTTCAGAACAAACAGCTACTCAAAACAAGCAAAAAGAGAAAAAAAAATATTTTTTTTATTTGATGACTGGTGTGCAATCATATCAGCAAATATAATACCAACATATTAGTAGGGAATAGCTTGGAGTAAAACCAGATTCTTTAAGAGATGCATCATTTGTTCATTCAATCCATACTCATATAACACTCAATGCACTAAGCTAAACCTAGAAGGAACACACTAGGCCACATCACTTGCGGAAGGTCATTAATGCTGCTCACCTATATCCAGTTTTCCCTTTTTCAGTACAAGAAATGTCAGATCGTGGTTAAATGGGGTAATAGGACTAGTCTGGTGAAACAATGTAAGTCACTTCTGGGTCAGATGGTGTCACTGTTGGAGCAAGATCCTCTGGAGCTTCCTCTCCCACGCTGTAGGGATCTTGCGACCTTGATCACACGGCAAGATCACGCCCCCACTAATTTGGGTCTTTGTGAGACTAAGATGAGCAGGGCCCACCTGATGACAGTGTTGGACACACCGTGTAGGAAAGAAAGAAACCGTGCTTAGCCCCTGAGATCCAGAGGTTATTTGTTGCTGCAGTAAAACCGAACCTATCTTGCTGATATATCACTGCTTAAAAAGGAGAGAAACCTGCAAACATCCCCCTCCCACCTGTTTTCTCATACAGAAAAGCAGAATTTACTTCAAAATTCAAGTGCAGCAGGGCCTGAATAATGCCTTGAAATGCAGAGGGTGCCGACAGTATAGACAAGTCCAAACAACTCTGAGAGAATAAGGAATGAAAACAGAATGACCTCTAAACAATGGGGAAATCTACCTATTCATGTGGAATTCAGCTGCAGAGTTTAAAGACTGAAGAAAAGGTCACCTTCTGACAACAGGTCCAGCCATTTGTGAAGTAGTGAGCATCCTAATGAAAGAGGTATTCAAGTAGAGGCTGAAGAATCATAAGCTGCCTCCTCAGAAGTCCAATACCCCCTCTTTGTTCCTCTCTCTCTAGTGTCCACTGAACTTAATTAGCGTCAGGTCTTTGTTTCTCCATCACCCCGGCAGCTCCCTGAAGGTGGTTCACTTTTGTGTCTCCTCACCTCACCCCAGCCCACCCCTTGGCAGCTATCACAGAGCCCGGTGTCTACCAGGTGCTTGATAAACATCTGCCAAATGAATTAAACGAACATTATAGAAAGCACTCAGCTCTGGTGGAAAAAGTCATTCTCCTAACCCCTAGGGCTCCTCCAACCTAAAACTAAGATGCACTACTGCCAACATCTGGGAGTGGGGAGCCTCCACCTAAAAGAATAAATGAAACATTAATACAACACTTGATTAGGATTGATCACTAGACGTAATAGAACCCTGCTCTATGGCTATCTTTGTTCTTGGACGTGCATTTACATATGCAGGCAGCTGTTTTCCCATGTGGAATTTTGTGTGCGAGGTATTTATTTTTTCTATGCAAAAAAAAACAAAACCACACCCTTTGTTTCTATTGCATTATTACACTCCCTATAATCCCATCACGTGGCTTCTCCTCTTGCAGGAACACAGCACACACCCTGCATCATTGCTGACATAAAAATCTCTTGTCAAAATACCTCCACCCTAGCCCCATTACAAATCTGATCTTTCCAAAGCATTGGTCATTGTTTCAGCTAGGACAGGTTGATAACTCCTCTACTTTTCCTAATGATATTTGAATGCTCTGAATAGGAGAATAAATGCCAGTACCATTGATGTTTTGTTAAAGTCACCTTTCCAAATAAAACTACCCTAGAGGGGAAATGACAAATCTTTCAAGTTTTTAAATTTTATCTTTTAAGGGATTTGGGGGGAAAAGGTGAAGGAGGAATCTGCCACAGATATGGTGCTGCTGCAGCAGTACAAGAGACAGCACGGTGGCCTCTGGTCCTCAGCCATCCCTTCTTCCTACAAAATAAATCTTGAGTCCATTTCCATGTACATCCTTCTTCCCTGCTTCTCATGTAGGACGCCAGAACTCTGCCCTCTAGGAGACAACACTAACACCGAGGTGTCCTGATCCATCTGAAGGTGATGCTTTCACTGAGATTTATCAAGATAACCCCAGATCTGGTTAGGTTGCCATCAAAACAGAACTATCCTTGGAAAGAAAAGAACAGGCCAGAGTTTTTGGAAAAGAACCAACAACCCAAAAATAAAATGCAGACTGAGGGCCTAATGGTTCATGGCTATATAAATGGAAACTTAACTGAAGCTCCATTTTCTGTTCTCTTTCTGCTGCCCCAACAGCCTTTCTTCCCCCTTCCCAGTAACTTACTGCTGGCAAGTCCCTCTTGATATTGCAAACACTACTATGATGAAGAGATGGGGGAGAGACAGCATTTCATAAGAAGGTTACTGTATTTGACCGATGACCTAATTGACCACTGGTCAAATATATAACCAGCTTTACGATGATACCTTTTCAACAAATGGTATTCCACTCACAGACTGAAGCCAAAATGTATTACTACAGATAAGAAAGCAGACACATACCCAAACCCCACATTCAGATACAACTGCCTATGTACTGATTGTATCAAAAATTCCCCTCAAGGGGAACCAGGTGGAATTTATACAACCCCAAACGCAGCCTGCCCTCAATGACTTCTTCAAAAGGAAGATTTAAAGTCATTTGGAATTTCTTTCTCTGAAATAGGAGTTTCAGCAGCCCCCACTCCTCCACACAGGTAGGAATGGATGGTGTGATGCAGAACCCACCCAAACAGCCCCCCTGCAAACACCGTTGACCCAAATGACCCAGAGACACCCAGGAGGCTACCCAGATTATCGGTGGTTACCTGAATCTGTCACCGAGTTCCTTTCACCCCCTTCTGCGTGATGACATCAAGTGGCAGTTGGTACGCGTTTGGGAGGCAAGAGGCTGACAAGCAGGAAGCACAACTGAGCCTGAGCTTTGTTCAGCCTGCAGTGAAATACATGCAGTAAGGGTTAGATACGCGCAGCAAAGAAATCCAAGCATCCTCCCGGGGCAGAGCAGCGGCCGAGGGGTGGCTGCACCGGGGGAGGTGGAGGGAGGCGGCGGAGGTGTGGCGGGCAGGCCGGCCGCTGAGGGGGCGTAACGCTTCCTAATTATCTCTATAGGATAAATAACCACCTCCCCCCAGCTCCTCTGCAGTCTCCCCCGCCTCTAAGTTATCCTCTGGTTGTAGAGCCTCTACTAGCAACTGTAACCCCTCAGAAAGAAAGGAAAACGAGTAGGCATAGAATAGCATCGTGGAACACAAGCAAAATGTACTAGGTAAAGCCGGTTATACGGGAATGCGGGGCGTCCAGCCACCCGCCCAGACAACGCACCAGCGCTGCGTTCGCGAGCATCCTTTCCTTCGCCCGTCCGCCACCTCATCCTCATCAAGTCACTGTCACTCTGTTTTGCATATTTCTCTACTCTCTCCAAAACCGTGCAGCGCTCCCCCACCCCACCCCCACCCTAGGCGGGATTGGGGACCGCCGCCTCCCGAGCAGCGTCCCACGAGTCCAGCCTGCTTTGTCCTGCCGCTGCCCTTCCAGGAGCAAGCGCCCCGGGCGCGTGGGTCCGCACAAAAGACCCCCAACATCTGGCCCTCCACTGAGCCCTCTCCTCCCCTAAGGGGCCCGGGGACCGCAGAGACAACTTCTAGGGGTGGGGAAAGCGCTCGACAAAGGCCTCGCCAGAGGCCCATCCTAGGGGGCGTGCGGGGTGGGGGCGCAGCTAGGGCGCGCGCGCACGCACGTGCACCCTAGGGGCGCGCGCGGCGCGGGCACGAGACCAGCTCCCTCGGACCGGAGCTCCAGAGGGCATCCGAGGACTCCGCGGAGCCGCCGACAGCGCCGCTCCCCGCCCCAGCCGCCGGCCCAACTCCGCCAGCGCTCGGGAGACGCGCAACTCCAGGGACCACCTCCCCCGCGCCCCGGGGCTGCCACGCCGCGCCCCGCGCTCCCGTCCCCGGGACCCCTGAGGGCCCGCCACCCCCTTCCGCGGTCCGAAAGGTTCCCCCTAACGCCCCAGGCGGCACCTCCCCTTTCCCGCTTCCCTAGCTCCGGGTGCGGCCGCTGTGGGGGCGCAGACATCCCTTCGCGCTCCTCTCGCCGCCCGCGACCCAGGAGGGACAGAGCAGAGAAACAAACCGAAACTCACCGACCTCACTCCGCAGCAGGCTCAGGCGCTCCCTACAGAGGCGGCGACGGCGGCAGCGGCAGCATCGCCGGGTGGTCCCAGCGCGCCCGCCACCCGCTCGGCCAGACGCACGCCGCGGGCTCCGGGGCGGGAGCGGGGAGCGCGGCGGCGGCGCCTGCAGCCCCAGCTCCCTGCTCGGCCCCTCGGGTGGCGCCCCACCTGCCCGGCCGCCCTCCGCGCTCCCGGTCGGACACCGCCGCCAGGCGCTCGGCCCCGTGCGGGAGCTTTTTGTGTCACCGCCCAGACTCGGGCACCGAAAGGGGTGGGGGCGGGAGGCCGGGCTCCACTCCCCGCGGCACCGCCCCTGCCCGGCGGCTCCACCTCCCCACCCCCCTTCCCTCTCACCTCGTCGCTGGTCCAGGACATCAGTCTGTCCGTCGGGATCGCAAACCACCCCCGGGCTGCGGAGCCTCCCACCCTCCCTTGCGCGGTCCCTCGGCCTTGCCCCCAAGTGCCCAGCCTCGGCGGGGACCTCGACGTTGTCCCTTCCACGGCGCGCGAGTGGGACCCGAGCTGGAATCAGGTGTGAAAGGAGGCAGAGCTCAGCTGGCAGGAGGGCGGGGCTGAGGCGGGGGCAGAGGCTGGCGGGGACCAGTCTGCAGCTCGGGACTTGGGGACCGAGCGAAGGGGGAGCTGAGATCGTCACGTTTCCAGAAACTGCCTTGGAGCCGCGTCACCACTGGCACTTTCTCACTGCCCCTAAGAGTTCGTGTGGTCCAGGCAGGGCGGGGTCCTGCTTTGGCGGAGGGGAGGATGCGTCCAAAGAAGCCTGAATGACACCCCAGCACCTGGCTCCCTAGGATGGGGTGCAGGGGGCGGGAGCAGGGAAGGGCCAGTCCTGAGGGTTACATGGCAGTGCGAACTCCCGGGACCTTGGGGACCACCCTATTCTCCACCTTGAAACCTAACTCCTACCTTAGGGACAAGCTTAGATGTCTAGCTCCTCCAAGAAAATCTAGGCGTGCCTCTTGCGTTAAAGGCAAAATTGGAGAATGGAGGAGGGAGGTCGCTGGTAGAGGATGGTGTCCATGCTCTCTGCCGCCTTTTTAAAGGATTTCTATGCAGAATGGAAACTCCAAAGTCTATTCTATGACTCTGGTAAAGTGAAGCCTGCCAGCTTTCCTGGACCTCCGCACCAGGGTTCAACTGAGTGGTCCCTAGTCATCCCTGCAGCCTTTCCCGGCTGCTGGAATGGAGATGTCTTTAGGTCCTACTGTCTTGTCAATGAGAAAAGAACTTACATTCGAACCTCCCCCCCATAGCTCACTGAAGTGCTTCTGCCAAGATTACCAAGCAGAAACCTTATGAATCACCCTATGTAACCTACTAAAATCCACAGTGTACTCAACAGACGCTTCTTGTCCCTCAGATAAAACCTGTTAATAGTGTTTCTAAATGTGCAGTCACTCAGCACATACAGAAATCAGTCACCAAGAAACACAATGCTTGATGGGTGTCAGGCGTCTCTAGGATCCTAGTTAAAACGTTCACCAGCCTGACCCATGTCCTTTTGTTCCCTGAAGTTATATCCTGTATTGTTCACCTGGCAGGAATGAAAGCGATATGTCTGTTTTAAAAGCAGACATATATTCTTGGAGTAGAAAACTTCGGGAGTCTTTATTTTCAGGCTCAACTTTAGGAGCCTGAAAAAAAATTTTTTTCCTTGTTGTTGTTGTTGTTGTCATTTTAATGAGAAGCTAATGAGAGTATTGAAAACTTTGATTTTACCGGGAGATTTGAATAGGATAATGAGTTACAGCACAGCAAGATTTTACTAGAAGAGTTTAGCCTAGAAATATTATCATTACACAAGAGTGACTTTAAAGACGACGTTGAAGAAGCTACTTTCAGGGCTCAGTAATTATTCTAAAATGTTTAAATTTTTTTTTTTTTCAGCCGCTTTCCAAACAATTCTTTGGGAGGCTGCAAGCATTCAGCATGGTGTGGGGTAAACTCTTCCACCCTTAGTCATTCACATTCCCAGTGGCTGGTATTTTAATTCACATCACATCATGGGTGTTCTGCCTTCTGTCCAGTCTTGTAAAGCTGTCACACAGAGAAGGTTAATTAACTGGGGCAGACTGGGATAGGCAGTTCTTAAGATTAGTCCGGGGCCAGCACTGAGGCAGGCAGCAACCGTTTGAGTCAGGGGAGGCACAGGCAACAACACGTCGAAAAGGATTCTTCAGTGAGACACTTCCAGGAGCAAGGCGGCTAGGAGCAGGCAGCGTTCAGAGCCGCAAGCTGGCAGGCAGTGTGGTCAAGGCTTCAGGAAGGCATCACACTCCAGACTGAGGCACTGTGCCCATGTGTGGCAGTGACATGAGATCAAGGCAGCGTCCCAGGTCTGGAAGAACCAGGGTTATCAGGACGGGGCCCTGGCCCTGGGCAGTAAGATAAGGATCAGATATTCATGAGTTCATTCAACAAATATTTGTTGACTATGGACTCTCTGTACCCAGAACCCCACCCTAGAGTTAGGACAGAGAAGGAAACAGACCCAAATCCCTACCCTCACAGAACTTACATTCTCATGGAGGAAGCTGAAAATACACAGATAATAAATAAAGAAATTGTGTGTTGGAGAGTGAAAAAGCGAAGGGGGTACAATCCAGCCGGGAGGGAGTCCCCTCCTCCCCCCTTCTCCGCCACCACCCCACCCCAGATGGTGCCTTTTGAGGAGAGAGCTGAACAGGGAAAGACGTCCTGCTATCAGACAGCGTGCAGGAGCGGGGCTGTAATATCCCCGCCACCCCACTCCCCTGGGCAGAGGTGGAGATACGGGGGACTGGGTTACAAGGCCAGGCAGACTAGCAAGACTGATTGATGCTTAGTCACCTGAGGTTGAATTAAAGCTGCTTAAATCCAGACAGGGATGAGTTCCTGTTCATCTTTGCACCCACAGCATCAAGCACAGGTATCCAATAAATGTTTATTGAGCTGAACCCTAAATCTCCTAGAACAAGGGGTGGGGCTGAGATAAATGTGTCCCCATGAGTCCCAGGACAGCCCTTCTATCAAGATGACACTTCCACAAAACAATGTGATAATCTTTTTTTATCACTTTTCATGACTGTCTTCCTGATCTTCGAGGGCAGAGATTATATTTCAACTTCTTCCCTGGGCACCTAACACACTAAGAGGAAGGGAGAGAAGAAGGAAATGCAGGAGAAAGGCAGAGACAGGAGAGTTGGAACAGAGAAACAAGTAAACCCTGTCGGTGCTTAAGACCCCCTAAGGAGCTTAATCCAGCCCAATAATGAGCATGAGTTTTCTATTTAACATGTTTGAGTTTTACGTGTTAAAACTGCATCTTGAAATTGAACTGTGGTGATAGTTGTACACTTAAAACAAGTGGATTTTATGGCACATAAATTATACCTAAAAAAGAGGTTTGAAAACACTGAAGTAGGAGCCACGGTCAGACAGCTTTCATGTGCTATAAATAAGCCAAACACATTATCATCCTTCCTGATAGGTGTTTAAACCAAGTTGATTTGTATGAAATAATAAGAAAAAATATATATTGGTCTCTGCCCCCAGTTCCTGGCACAGAGCTCCTAAAACGCTTGTCATTTTCTAAGTGATAAGAACACTTGGAGCATCTTTTGTTCTAATATTTGGTCTTCGATGCTGGTTCCTGACATCAAGGTGATAGAAGTGTCTTTTGTTCTAATGAGGCCACCCTGGGTGGGCTCCTGGAGGGAGGCTGGTCACCAGAAAGTCTAAGCCATGATCAGAAGCTTGGAATTTTCAGTCCCACCACCTGTCCCCCAAGGAAGGCATAGGGGCTGGAAATGTGATTCCTGATCCATCATGCCTATGTGATAAATCCTCCATAAAAATCCCAAAAGTACAGGGTTCAGAGAGCTTCCAAGTTGGTGAGCACATGGAGTTGCTGGAGAGGGGTGGGCGTGGAAGCTCCGGGTCCCTTCCCGTATACCTTGCCCTATGCATGTCTTCCATCTGGATGTTCAACTGTATCGTTTATCACATCCTTTTATAATAAACTGGTAAACAGTAAGTGAATGGTTGTCCCTGAGTCCTGTGATCTGCTCTGGCAAGGAGGGAATCTCTGATTTATAGCTGACAGGTCAGAAGTGCAGGAGACAATCCGGACTTGTGACTGGCGTCTGATGTTGGGAGGGGGTGCAGTCTCCTAGGACTGAATCCCTCACCTTTGGGTTCTGACGTTATCTCCAGGTAGATAGTGTCAGAGCTGAGTTAAATGATAGGGCACCCAGCTGATGTCACAGAGAGTTACTGGGGGGAAAAAAAGGTCCCCACACATTTGGTGCCCAGAAATGTCGGAAGTGTAGTGTTCTATGTGAAAGTAAGTGAGAAAAACCCAGGAGAGTGAGTTTTTCCTTCTCGATTTACAAATTTACTTTTTCCTTTTGTGATTTTTGCCATCTTAAAGTATACATAGTCTTCTTAAACGTGTAAAAAATGGTCTTCAGGTACATATAGTCTAAGATAGTTTACTGTTAATGATTGCTAAAGACAGTGCACATTTCAAGACTGGTTTTTATTTGGGCCCCTACCTAAACCAATCTCAACAGGCTATTCCGATAAGGTGTTCTCTAAGTGAGAGAGCTACTATATTTGAAACAGTGTCTAATCTCTTACCTCCTTAGAACCAGGTAGTATCTACAGACATCAAAGCCTCATGGAACAAAATAGCTGAAGTATTCTGGAAACTCCAAAGGATTTCATAGGAACCATAGCTAGATTGCTTTTCTAAAAGCGGCAACAGGTTGAGCAAACCCATCTTTTTGCTTGACCTCATCTTTAATATGCACCACCCACATTCCAAAACTGCTGGCTAGAATTATGTGACCATAAGCAGAGGTGACAGTCAACAGCTACAGGCGTAGGCATCCACCAATAATGGTGGTGACCATGAACAAGATGGCCATTTTGCTGTGTCCTGGCTGAGTGTTAGCTTATCCTATGACGCCATGGTCCTGTGGACACCCTCCTCAGCAGCAGGTATCTGCTGCTTTCTCATCACATTTGTACAGTTTGGGGTTGAGTAAGATCCTCACTCCCAGCAGTAAGTTGCTAGTGTCTTTGCTGTAAGCATGACAGAGGAAATCTTTACAAATGGAACTCCATTCCTTGTACAATCAACGTTGTACACTGTTCTCACTGACTAATGGGCTGGAGGGGCCACAGCTGATCAACCAGGAAAGGATCGGGAAGCATAGCTCCTCTGTTACCCCACTGTCCCCACCTCCATCATCTGTCCTATTCTCTCTCCCTCCACGGGCACCCTCACCTTCTATCACCCTTGCCATGCCTACTGCCTTCCCTATCTTTTCTTTCCATCAGCTGTCAGCTTCCTGGCATGCAGTTGGCTCCTCCCCTCATTTGGCCACTAAACTTACTGCTCCAGCTGCCAGTTAGTGCAAAAATACCACTTTGAGATAAAAGGAAAAAAGGAAGAGGACGTTCCACCACCATTTTTTAAGCTCCAAGTCTGGATCCAATACCTTGCCCTATGGCTCCAGACGCCCCAGGATCCATTCTCCTGTACTTCATCCCCGAGCCTTCGTCTTACCCAAGTTGACCTGGCAGCCCTGAACCTGCTCCAGGTCTGGACCTGGCTTCACCCACCCGCTTCTCCCCACTGTCTCTGCTCTCAGCCACCTCCTGCCCTAATAATTCAAATTCAGAGGAAACAAACAGCTGTTTCTGTGCTTCTGGAGGCGGAGGATCAAGTCAGAGCACCCTCTAGTGGTCAGGAGGAGAGATGGCACCCTTGGCATCACCCAGAGGTCAGACCCTTTAGAAGTCAGTGAAGGATGAGGTCAAATAGTGCATTCTTCACATACTTCCTATCTCTTCCTGCTTTAATGTGTTTCCTCTGCTTTTACATCGCTCCCTTCCCAGTGGGTGGAGTGTGCTGGGAGGGTGGATGGAGTCAAGAACCCCCTACCAGGTCCTAAAACTTCTTCACTCTCTTCTGACCCCTCCCCAGCTTCACCGTATCCACAGCAGTTTGACAAGATCACATGTTCAAGCTGTTTTAAAGAACACAGATTATTCTGCCACGGGGCGAGGGAACTACAGCATATCAATCAAGTCCCAAATCAGTACATAACAAAAATCCCTTTTTTGTTAGTGAACGGTTATTGAGCCTGTGTGCAGCTGGTGTCACTGACCATTTCAGGCAGCCTCTCCGTTCATCCTCAAAAGAACCTTAGCAGCAGTGTGACCGTCCCCACTTCACAGATGAGGAACTGATGCCTAGACAATTTAAGCATCTTGCCCAACTTAATATGACCAGTAAATGGTGCACATAAATTTGACCCAGGTCTGTCAAACCCAAACAACCTCCCCTGAATCTCTGCACCAAGGCTCCTCCCATGAACCGCGGCATCCAGACAATTCCGCTTGATTTGGTTTAAATGCATCTCCGTCTCTTCCAAGCCTCCCCTATTGTAGCTCAGGGTCAGCAAGTGGCTTCTAAGCCTCATGGTGGCCCACAGTCTTGCAGGGCCCCAAGTCTCCCCCAAATTTCAGACAGATCTGCTCCTTCTCATCCTCACTCTCACGGTTTCTCTGTGCAGCTGCATGACCTACACTTATCATTGTCAATCCCCAAAGATGCAGCTCTTTCAAAGTTTCCAAGAGTGTTTACGTCACTACCTCTCACCTTGACTCTCTGTCCCTTCAAAGCTCATTCAAATATCTCCAACCAGACTCATTTTTACCTTCTGTGCACGAAACCCTGTGAAGCCCTCCAGGTAAAAATCCTTTCCCAAGTTCCCCATTTCCTGTTTGTAGAAAATAGGCTTCATTCAACTTCCTAAACCTTCCAGAGTTCCAAAGAGCAGATTCAAACAGTTGCTAATCAGGGAAGGGAGGGGACGCAGAGACAAGGGAGGAGCAGCCAAGAAATAATAGCACAGCAATGGGGCAGGGTCCTGGTTCCTCCTCAAGGAATATACATAACAATATCTTTGAGTTCTTCTGCAGGAACTAAGGCCCCCACCCAGTGGAGGATGGTAACTTCAGGCTGAGCACAGGATTCCTGGAGCACTGCCCTGTTCCCTCATCACCAACCAGTCAGAGGAAAGTCACATACCCTGCAGCCCTCACCCCAAATTTTGCCTATAAAAACTTCTCCCCCCAATACCGTTAGGGAGCTCAGTGTTTCTGAGCATGGGCTGCCTGTTCTCCTTGCTCGGCCCTGCAATTAACCTTTCTCTGCTCCAGACTCTGTGGTTTCAGTTTGTCTAGCCTCACTGTGTGTCCTGCACACGAACTTGCACATGGCAACATGCACTCTTATGACCCATTGGTTATTCTTTTATTTAGCACTTCCTGTATTCTGCTTTACATCATTGCTAGCTTTTCACGTATTTACAACCTCAATAGGTCCCCAGAGGCTGAAACTGTCATTTATTCACCTTTTCTACCCTTGCCTGTGCACATCCCACAGCATCGCGCAGCATAGAGAGCCCATGCCCTGCATACAGTCAGTGCTTAATAAATGTTCAGAATAACCAAACAAGTGTTTCTTTTGTGCCTTTCAGAGTCAGGCTCCCTACATCCCCCGACAGGGGATTTTCTCTACATTGTTTCTTCACAAATCTGTTACAACACAGTTACTCCAGCTCAGAGTGAGATTTAGGGTTTTTTCCAAATCCATTTAAGATAAAGAGTTTGGGAAGGGGGATGGGTGTGGGTGAGGTTAAGAGTTCCGACCTGATCTGAGAATTCTCACCCTGAGCTTTACAGGAAAATAGGTCCCAATAGCAATTCTTACTGTTCGTTATGGGTTGAAATGTGTCCCCTCAAAATTCATACGTTGAAGTCTTAACTTCGGGTACCTTAGAATGTGACACTATTTGGAGTCTGTGTGACACTCTCTGCAGAGGTAATCAAGTTAAAATGAGTGGAAATTACACTGAGGCAGATTAATAACAAAAACAGGGAAGGACAAGGCAAACATAGGAAAATGCAAGCCCCAGGGAATAAATAATTTATGGCCTCTTTCACAACACCCTGCCAGGGCAGTGGGAACATCTGGGTCAACGAGATAAGGAAAAACTAACATATGCACTCTGGCTTCTGTACATTGCTTCTGCATAGATAAACATAGCTATAGGCTCCCAAAAGCACGGGAACTGGTCTATAAAAGAAGCTCTCCTTTGGTTCAGGGCTCCGTCTTTGGATGTGAATCCACTGGGCCTGTACTGGTACAGTAAACATTGCTTCCTGCATTATAAGCCTCGGTGTCCTGCCTACCTCTACAGATTCCTCCAACAACACTTTCTTATTAAAGTGGTCCCTAGTCCATTATGACTCTAGCCCGTATAAGAAGGGGAAATTTAGACACAGACACGTACAGAAGAAGACAATGTGAAGATACAAGGAGACACCATGATCTCAGACTTCTAGCCTCCAGAACTGTGAGATCATAAATTGATGTTGTTTAAGGCCCCAGTTTGTGGCACTTTGTTTTGGCAGCCCTAACAAACTAATATACCCTAGGACACACAGAACTGGATTCGACAGCCCATGGTGGAATATCCAAGTGCCATTTACTTCCTAAATTCTGTTGACTTAAAAATATATCCACAACACGGAGATTGCGAGTGAGTTTTATTTGAGGCAAAATGAGGACTGCAGCCTGGGAGTCAGCTTTCCAGAGAGCTCTAAGAAACTGCTCCAGGGAGGCGAAGGGAGGAGCCAGGATATGTAGGATTTTTGCAACAAAGGTAGCAAAGGACAGGTAGTCCGGAACTTCAAGAGATTATTGTTAAATTAAAGAAAACCAGATATCTCAAGTTAAGGAATTTAGTGCTATTCTACGTATGGGAAGATGCAAAAGTCTGGGCGGCTTCTGAAATCGTGCCTCTGATATACACCTCAACTGTCTGGGCCAGTATCCTGACACATCCTGAGTTTCCTCAGGGCTCACCACAGGGAGCGCCTTGCAGTCTGATGGTTGCTAAATGACAGGCGTTCTTTTCAGCTTTGAGTTACCTCCGCTCATGTTGGATGACTGTGACATCCTTTGTTTATTAACATGGCAGGAAATATTTCATTTCTCGGTACTTACCTGCTTTAGGTAAGCTAAAGAAGAGAGCCCAGAGAATTCCCTGGTTGTCCAGTGGTGAGGTGTCCATGCTTCCACTGCTGGGGCCCCAGGTTCATTCTCTAGTCATGTTAGGGGAAACACGGACTGAAACAGCCCGCCCTGGCCAGGCAAAGACAGAAACAATTTGCATGAGTTATTTTACAACAGGAGATCCGGGTAAGAAACACGGAACTAACAAGCCACCACCAACCAGAAGAATACAGGAAAGGTCAAAAGGAGAGGAGCGACACCAGTCTACATGTCCTACCATCCTCCCAGAATCCTCCTCGCTGGAATCCATCTTGGCTGAGCCATGCGTGAGCCACCAAGAAGGACCCTGAGTCAGAATGATTGGCCAGAGACAACCCGGAAACGAATCCCATCACCATAAACCCCAAGACTGTGGGTCACGTGGCAGAGCAGTCCTCCTGGGTTCTCTTACAGCCCTGCACTCCGCCTGGGCGCCCCTTCCCAATAAAGTCTCTTGCTTTGTCAGCACGTGTGTCTTCTCAGACAATTCATTTCCAAGTGTTAGACAAGAGCCCACTCTCGGGCCCTGGAAGGAGTCCCCCTTCCTGCAACAGTCAGGGAACAAAAATCCTTCAAGACTCACAGTGCAGCTAAAAAAATAATAATCAATCAATCAATCAATCAATAGGAAGATAGCCTAGCAGTTATGCATTTACACTTTCACACTTTTGGGAGAAGAAAAACAATCATGACAGCTACCATTTATGAAGCACTTAATGTGTGTATCAGAAATGAGATAACGATTAAGACAATAGTGTGTATAGTTACTATACTAGGTGTGTTGCAAACACTATCTTAGTTAATCCTCCCAGCCCCCCAACGGAGGGGGGTATTGTTACCCTCAGTTCACAGTGATCCAGGATCCTGCTTCTCACGAAACTCAAGTCTTGACTGTGACGTGTTGGTGGTCTGTTGAGCTCTTCTTCCATGCGGCATACCCCCCTTCTTTTGTTCCAGCATCCACTCCACCGCATGTGACTTTGAGCATCCTGCCTTGTCACGTGGTCCCTCTTGGTGGTGTCATTCCTCTTGCCAGGGGTTTGGGGATGAGCGTATGATGCAATTCTTGACAGTGAGACACAGAGGAAGTCAGCTGGAAGGCTTCTAGAAAAGGGTTCTTACTACAGAAAAGAGGCACAAAGAAGAAGCAGTTCATTCTCTGCTGCTGGATGTTACCGATCTGCATGTGATGTCAGGATGGGAGCAGCCATCTTGTAACAAGGAGGGGAGTTCCCCTGAGGAGAACACTCCAAAGGTGGGAGGCGGGTCAAGGGCCAGGTGATGACGTCCCTCCACATTTCTCATCTTCTGAGGTAATAAATCTCCTTACTGTTCAAGCCATTTTGTGTTCTTTTCTGCTACTTATAGTCAAAATCATCCCAATATGCCACTTCTACACATATGCTTTGATTTTCCACAGTTTTTATATTGTATTATTAGCAACTAATAACCTTGCATTGACTGCCATTCAGAGTTGCAAAGTCCCAGCAGACAGAAATGGCATTTTTTCCTTATGGAAGTGAAATATACATAACATAAAGTTTACCATTTTAACCATTTTCAAGTGTACAGTTCAGTAGTATTAAGTACATTCACCTTGTGCAACCATCACCACCATCCACCTCCAGAACTTTTTCACCATCCCACACTGAAGCTCTGCACTCACTCATTAAACAATAATTTCCTATTCTCCCACCTCCCAGCCCCTGGCAACCACCATCCTACTTTCTGTTTCTATGAATTTGACTTCTCGGGTACCTCCTATAAGTGGAAAATACAATATTATCCTTTTGTGATTGGCTTATTTCACTTCACATAATGTCCTCAAGGTTCATCCATGTTGTAGCCTGTGTCAGAATTTGCTTCCTTTTTAAGGCTGAATAATACTCCATTGCATGTACGGGACCACATTTTATTTATCCTTTCTTCAAATAGACATTTGAGTTGTTTCTACATTTTGGCTATTGAGAATAATGTTATTATGAACATAAACATATAAATATCTCTTTGGATCCTTGTTTTTAATTTTTATAATGTATACCCAGAATTGGAATTGCTAATTGCTGATTGCATGGTAATTATGTTTTGTTTTGTTTTGTTTTGTTTTGGAACTGCCATACTGTTTTCCATAGCAACTGCACCATTTTCCATTCCCACCAACAGTACGTAAGGGCTTCAATTTCTCCATATCTTTGCCAACATTTGTTTCTGGTTGTTTGTCTGTTTGCTTTTATAGCCAGTCTAATGGGTGTAACGTGGTGTCTCATTGTAGTTTTGGTTTGCATT
Source organism: Hippopotamus amphibius kiboko (assembly GCF_030028045.1). NCBI lineage: Eukaryota > Metazoa > Chordata > Mammalia > Artiodactyla > Hippopotamidae > Hippopotamus > Hippopotamus amphibius. The sequence continues at coordinate 101,287,897 of NC_080196.1, forward strand.
CTTCTAATGATTGGTGATGTTGAGCATCTTTTCATGTGCTTATTGATCATTTGTGTATCTTCCAAGAAATGTCTATTCAAGTCTTTTGCCCATTTTTTAATTAGGTTGTTTGGTTTTTGTTTGAGTTTTAGGCATTTTTATATATTCTGGATTTTAATCCCTTGTTAATTATGTGATTTGCAAATAGTTTTTCCCATCCTGTGGGGTGCCTTTCCACTCCACTGATACACAAAAGAGAAAGAGCATTTCTTTTGGCAGAGTCTCTAAATAACATGGAGAGCCTATCTGTTCTTCAAAATACCCCCAAATCTATCCCTGAATTAAGTCAGACTTGCTGGACACCTATTTAATTCCTGTTGTCCCCTATTATTCATTCATTCACCCATTCAGGCTTATTCAATACTGAGCCCCTCTCATCTGATAAGCCTCGAATTGTGTGTTGATACCGTGTGAGGTACATTATAAAACTGGTCCTGCGACAGGTGATGCTGGATTCACAGTATGGATGTTGCCAATAGTGTTGTTCCCTAAAGAACCTTGTACCGTGTGCCAGTTAGGAAGAGCCGTGAGACAGAGTTCCCTGTGGTCTCCTATCAGGGATATTTGTGCTTCTCTCTGAGCCACGGACCGTGGATACTGAGCATCTTACAACCTGTCATTCCTCCCTCCTCACAGTGGCTGCTAGAAAGTCTTCAAACCACATTCACGAGCAACTTCTAGCAGGAGAATTGGATATCTTGGCTTTAACGTAATAAACTAGGTGCAGCTCCATCTTAACTTCCTAACTTTATTTTTCCTTTGCCTAATTGAAAAGCTACTTATCTTCCCCCATTTTAGTCATCTTTTATGCTACCTTAAATTCTTTTTAAAACAATAGAACAAAAATAACATAAATGAATACTCATTGTCACTAGCTATCAGTCCTTCCTATATAATTTGTAGATATACGCATAGCTGATTCACTTTGCTGTACAGCAGAAACTAACACAACATTGTAAAGCAACTATACCCCAATAAAAAAAAAATGAAAGCATGGATCCCCTGCCCAAAAGTTATTAAGGATTTCAAGGTGGCGAGAGCAGAGCATTAAGCCAACTATCGGACTCTTCAGAGTGTGACTGCACAGGTCACACGACCCTGAAGTCAGCCCTGCCAACTATCATAATCCTCAAAAACATGGGAAATAGACACCATTTATTCTACAATTTAGTAATGACATTATGTTCACTTATCTCTTAAAGCTTGTTCAAGAATCGTTTAAGGCCCTATTTGCATGGTGTACACCGTTGCACTGGAAAATGCAGAGGCAGAGAGATGGGAAAATTAAAGTTGTCTTTGGAGATTATAGTTAACTAAAACTAATTATTCTAGGAAATTATTCTCGGCCAGCTTCTTGGTTCACCTGTCTCTGGTTCATCTTTGCATTTCCCAGCTGACCAATGGCTCCCTACTGCAGGAATGCCAACACTTGCTGGCGGGCTGGCTGGCTAGCGGTTGGATGCAGATGGGCTGTATTTAGGAAACAGAAGAGAAGGTTATGAAAGCACTTTGGGTTTTGATTTGAGGATGTCTAGAGTGGTAGACTTCATTTGGTAGGAAATGAAAAGCTGGATGGTTTTTGAGCAAGACTGTAACTTAGCAAAGCTGATCTGGCCCCAATGTAGAGGACGACGAATTGAAGGGCAGCGATACTGGAGGCAAGAAGCTCAGCTAGAGAGCCCTCGCCCTTGGCCCCCACCGGTGACTAGGACCCCAGTTAGGCTGGAAGCAGTGAGAGCGTAATCACGACGACAGTACCTACTTCTTTACTGTTTTCATGCCTCTCCGCACCACTGCTTCATTTGTTTCTTCAATCATCTTGCTAGGAACGTTTCATCATATTTTTTAGAATTGCAAATTGATTCTCAGAAAGTGTGACCGATTTCCCCAGGTCAGCATAATTAAAGACCAGGTCACATTATCTCTCAAGGCAACGCTTCTCCTCATCCACCAGGAGAGCACAACCTGACCACACAGTACAATCTCGGTTTGAAGTTTTACATAATAGACGTGGAGGCTCCACCCAAGATATTCAGATATAATTGGTCTTGAGTGGGGCCCAGGCAAGGGCGTTTTTAAAAGCTCTGCAGGGATTCTAATTTGTAGCCAGGTTGAGAACCTCTCAGCACTATCAGGGCCACTTAGTGTGGGGGCTCTGTCTGAAAACAAGAGACAAGGAGAGATAAAATGGGTGAGACTTGACAACCAATTGCAGAAAGATACCAACGGGATGACAAGGTTTTTAGCCTGAGGACTAACCTTCTCAACAACTTCATCTCCACTGCCCAGGATGGATACACTACACCCGGAACAGCTGCATATAGGGTTAGAATTAAAGGAAAATGGCTGCTTTTGATGTGATCTAAAACAGTCACCCACAGATGGTAAAGAGGAAGTGTATGACAAGTATGTATGGGGTGAAGGGAACAGCAAACTCTAAAGGTAGCAATATGGACGATGCTTCCGCTGAATTGTCCCACAGGCTTCCATTCAGTGGCACTAAATTGTGTCCTTGGAAACATCCCATGGGAGAGTTTCCCTCTTGGGGTTTCCCTGGTAGCACAGTGGTTAAGAATCCTCCTGCCAATGCAGGGGACACGGGTTCCAGCCCTGGTCCAGGAAAATCCCACATGCCGCAGAGCAACTAAGCCCCTGCACCACGACTACTGAGCCTGGGCTCTAGAGCCCGGGAGCCACAACTATTGAGCCCATGCACCACAACTACTGAGGCCCATGCCCCTAGAGCCTATGCTCCACAACAAGAGAAGCCACTGCAATAAGAAGCCCACACACTGCAATGAAGACTAGCTCCCGCTCTCCACAACTACAGAAAGCCCATGGGCAGCAATGAAGACCCAATGCAGCCAATAAATTAAAAAATAAATAAATAAATATAATTAATTAATTAATTAAGAAGGAAGGAAGGAAAGAAAGAAGAAAGAAAGAGAAGAAAGAAAGAAAGAAAGAAAGAAAGAAAAAGAAAGAAAGAAAGAAAGAAAGAAAGAAAGAAAGAAAGAAAGAAAGAAAGAAAGAAAGAAAGAAAGAAAGAAAGAAAAGAAAGGAAGAAAGGAAGAAAGGAAGAAAGGAAGAAAGGAAAGAAAGAAAGAAAGAAAGAAAGAAAGAAAGAAAGAAAGAAAGAAAGAAAGAAAGAAAGAAAGAAAGAAAAGAAAGGAAGAAAGGAAGAAAGGAAGAAAGGAAGAAAGGAAGAAAGGAAGAAAGGAAGAAAGGAAGAAAGGAAGAAAGAAAGAAAGAAAGAAAGAAAGAAAGAAAGAAAGAAAGAAAGAAAGAAAGAAAGAAAGAAAGAAAGAAAGTTAGTTAGTTTCCCTCTTGGATTCTCACAACTCTCCCCAGATGAGTGGTCCATGGGAAAACAACCTGAGTGGTCCATGGGAAAACAACCTGAGTGGTGTCGACAGTAGCAGTGCCATCCCTTAGATTTAAGGCAGTCAGTTAAGGAGGATGGCTGGAGAGGAAGATGAATTTAAGAGTTAAAAATATTTGAGATGCTAGTAACATATCCAGGTGGAAAAGACCAGCAAGCATTTGGAGATGTGAAGCTGAATCACTAAGGGTTGGTCTGGGTTAGATTTTAAAGCAACCCAGGAAGAAACTGGTGTGAATGAGATCACCAAGGAATTCTATAAAGAAAGAGAAGAGGTCCAAGGACCAAACCACGAAGAATGACTGTCCTTAGGGGTTTGGGTGATCAAGAAGAAGCACACAGGTGCTTTCTTTGTAGCACCAGCCTACCTTTCCTGACTCATCTCCCACCAGTGTCTGACTTGCATCACAGACGCAGATCACTGATACTGCCCTTATTTCCTTTTGCATCTTCTTGTTCTTTCTCCTAAAACGTTACTTCTCTTCTCCACATGCACGTACACACCCAGTTCTCTGCAAGACCCATCTCAAATGCCACGCCCCTTCCAGTGGAGGCTTTCGCATTCATCCCATTGGGATGTGACCGCTCCTTTCTTCAACCCTCATTGTACCTCTTCACAAAGCTCTAATGCACTATGATAGTATGGATTGCTGTAACAAATTATACCCACATTTAGCAGCTTAAAAAATATATCTATTATTGCTCATAGTTCCTGGGGGTCAGGAATCCAGGAGCGGTTAAGTTAGGTGGTTCTGGCCCAGGATCTCTCATGTGGTTGCAAGGTGTCAGCTGGGGCTGTGACGGGCCAAGATGGTGCCCCCAAAATATTACCGTTAATAAGATTAGGCAGGGGATCCTCAGTGCATCAAAAAAGATAATGTAGATAAGTAGATGGAGAAGAAATAGGACCCCCACCCTGGGTGGAAGACCCAGCAGATAACCAGCCAAACTTCTGGCTCTCCTTCCCTGGGTCCCAACCACATCCAGCTGAAGACACAAAAGTTTTTGGCAGCTTCATGGATGGCTTCGCCCTCCAGCTTTGTGGAGACTGGTCCTGCTCAACACTCTTCTACTCTCAAGGCCAGAGATGCTCAAAGCTGTCAGGCTTTTCCTCCCCACTCTTATTCTCCTGGCAAAGGTGAAAGAAGGGAAGGATGTAATAAAGGCGCTACTCAGACAAGCCATTCCTCTGTCTTTGTTTTACATTCTTCCTAACTAGCCTTGGGATGAAGCTGGCTTCTACCAAGCCAAGTCAGAGAACGCTGATGCGAACTTTGGAACTCAAACCCAACTCAAGCTCTTTGAGGTCAGGCATCTCACGGATCATACCTCAGAATGGGTCCTCCATGAACATTTCAAGTTTTGATTTTTTTCTCTTTTTTTAAATTAAAGTATAATTGACTTACAACATTGTGTTAGTTTCAGGTGTATAGCAAAGTGATTCAGTTATACATATATATGTGTCTATCTGTATTCTTTTCCATTATAGTTTATTACAAGATATTGTTCCTTGTGCTATACAGTAAATCCTTGTTGTTTATAAAGATTTGAATTTTAAGAAAGTAAAGAGAGGCTGGGCAGCAAAGTACTGGAGTTAGTAAGTGTAGCTGCCACTTCCACACACTTATCAGTGCAGGTAAGGGGCAAGCCAGGGCCACCTCGAAGGAGTAGCACCATTGAGAGAAGTTTCCAGGGCTAGGAGAGCCCTAAATGTGTTTGTACGCTGAGTAGGAAAAAGATGCTATAAAGTTAAAAAAGAAGTCTAGGAACTATTTGACCGATACATTTACTTAAGGTTGACTTAAAAACTGAATTTGTTTAAAAATATAAGTTCACAAGCATTCATGGGACACATACGTACACATATATATATACATGTACATGTAGGTATGTACACATGCACACACAAATAGTTAAATATGTAGTGCAAAAAAAGATAATTTCAATAAACTCCAGGTAGCAAAAATTGTATAGGTCATATTCTCTTACAACAACAATTAATGCAAATAAGAAAAAAGTAATAAAAGTTTAAACAAAAAACACCCCACTATTTGCCAATAAATACACTTCCTATTATGTTACCATAAAAATACAAACTGTCCACAAGAAACAGAGATGAGAACCATGCGTATTAAAACTTAAGGTATTTAGCCAAAATTGTACCCAAAAACAAATTAAAAAGTTTTAAAAACTCTCACTGTTATTCAAGAAAGGTTGAAAAGAGAAAATATAACCATTTGAATCTGGAAGCTAGAAAAAAGATCATATGATACCAGATCATATGATACCAGAATGAAGCAGAAGAAAATAAAAGAGGTAGAAATCTCAAAATAATAAGATTAGGGATTGGTCAACAAATTCAAGAGCTTTATATTTGAGGGAAAATAAGCAAAATAGGTCATGTCTTACAAATTAAATGAAGAAACAAGTAAAAACAGCACAAATTTAGAAAGGATAAAGTAAGAAACAACTAATATGGAAGGAAGTTTAAATAGATTGGCATAGACATGTATATGTAATTCTCATACCATGTTCAACTCTGTGCTAATAAATTTCAAAATCTGGCAATTTGCTGAAAAAATGTAAATTTCCAAAACTGAAGCCAAGGATAATATAATGTACTAGAGCAATAACAATAAAATAGACTGAAAAAACTATTAAAGAACTACTTCCCCCCAAAAGTTTCAGAACCAGATCATTGTAGATTCTTTCAAATTCTCAAGGAATGAAAATTCTTATTCTCCACGATTTGTTCCAGAGCATGTACAAAATGGAAATTACTCCATTTGTTTTGTAATCCTTCCCTTTGCTTTCCTTTACCCCATCTTTCACCATTTATTTATTTTATTGGTCTTTTACACTCAGTTAACCTCATATTCTATCAAACTTGCTGCCTCACAAAAATGGTTTAAAAAGTGTTTTTGCTTCTGAGGAGCTTTTAATAGGCCGTGAAACATGTTTATAGATAAAAAGTAAACAGGAAGATGTTTTTCTCATCCTTTCCAGAATCCAAACTTTCAGTAATAAATATCTATAATGTAGGTGACACCTACCCTGCTTTTTAAGACAGGCAAATGGTTTGTGAGTATTATCCTGTCTTTCTGTATTTTAACTTTAATTGTAATTTGTTTGGCTTTGTTTTGTTTATTTAATGTCTTTCCTTTTTAAAATCTCTGCTGATACTCAAAGGACTAGGCCAAAATCTTGACTTTCCAATTCTTCCACTTGCAATGACTTTATAACCATGAATGCTGTTTCTTACCAATTTTTTTTTTTTTTTTTTGGGGGGTACACCAGGTTCAATCAACTGTTTTTATACACATATCCCCATATTCCCTCCCTTCCTTGACGCCCCCCCCTTGAGTCCCCCCCACCCTCCCTGCCCCAGTCCTCTAAGGCATCTTCCATCCTCGAGTTGGACTCCCTTTGTCATACAACAACTTCCCACTGACTATTTTACAGTTGGTAGTATATATATGTCTGTGCTACTCTCTCGCTTCTTCTCAGTTTCCCCTTCACCCCCCGCCCCCTCCCATACCTCGAGTTCTCCAGTCCATTCTCTGTATCTGCTTCCTTGTTCTTGTCACTGAGTTCATCAGTACCATTTTTAGATTCCGTATATGTGAGTTAGCATACAATATTTGTCCTTCTCTTTCTGACTTACTTCACTATGTATGACAGATTGTAGTTCTATCCACCTCATTACATATAGCTCCATCTCATCCCTTTTTATAGCTGAGTAATATTCCATTGTATATATATGCCACATCTTCTGTATCCATTCATTTGTTGATGGGCATTTAGGTTGCTTCCATGTCCTGGCTATTGTAAAGAGTGCTGCAATAAACATGATGGTACAAGTTTCTTTTGGGATTATGGTTTTCTTTGGGTATATGCCCAGGAGTGGGATGACTGGATCATATGGTAGTTCTATTTGTAGTTTTTTAAGGAACCTCCAAATTGTTTTCCATAGTGGCTGTACCAACTTACAGTCCCACCAACAGTGCAGGAGAGTTCCCTTTTCTCCACACCCTCTCCAACATTTGTTGTTTCCAGACTTTGTGATGATGGCCATTCTGATTGGTGTGAGGTGATACCTCATTGTGGCTTTGACTTGCATTTCTCTGATGATTAGTGATGTGGAGCATCTTTTCATGTGTTTGTTGGCCATCTGTATGTCTTCTTTGGAGAAATGTCTATTTAGGTCTTCTGCCCATTTGCGGATTGGGTTATTTGCTTTTTTGGTATGAAGCTGCATGAGCTGCTTGTATATTTTGGAGGTTAATCCTTTGTCCGTTGTTTCATAGGCAATTATTTTTTCCCATTCTGAGGGTTGCCTTTTAGTCTTGTTTATGGTTTCTTTTGCTGTGCAAAAGCTTTTAAGTTTCATGAGGTCCCATTCGTTTATTCTTGATTTTATTTCCATGATTCTAGGAGGTGGGTCAAAAAGGATGTTGCTTTGATGTATGTCAAAGAGTGTTCTGCCTATGTTTTCCTCTAGGAGTTTTATCGTGTCTGGCCTTACATGTAGGTCTTTAATCCATTTTGAGTTTATTTTTGTGTCTGGTGTTAGGAAGTGTTCTAATTTCATTCTTTTACATGTTGCTGTCCAATTTTCCCAGCACCATTTATTGAAGAGGCTGTCTTTTTTCCATTGTATACTCGTGCCTCCTTTGTCAAAGATAAGGTGCCCATATGTGTTTGGGCTTACTTCTGAATTCTCTATTCTATTCCATTGATCTTCCTTTCTATTTTTGTGCCAGTACCATACTGTCTTGATCACTATGGCCTTGTAGTATAGTTTGAAGTCAGGAAGCCTGATTCCACCAACTCCATTTTTCCTTCTCAAGATTGCTTTGGCTATTCGGGGTCTTTTGCGTTTCCATACAAATCGTAAGATTTCTTGCTCTAGTTCTGTGAAAAATGCCATTGGTAATTTGATCGGGATTGCATTAAATCTGTAAATTGCTTTGGGTAGTACAGTCATTTTCACGATGTTGATTCTTCCAATCCAGGAACATGGTATGTCCCTCCATCTGTTTGTGTCGTTTTTGATTTCTTTCATCAATGTCTTAAAGTTTTCTGCATACAGATCTTTTGCCTCCTTAGGCAGGTTTATTCCTAGGTATTTTATTCTTTTGGTTGCAATGGTGAATGGGAGAGTTTCCTTAATTTCTCTTTCTGCTCTTCCGTTGTTAGTGTATAGGAATGCAAGAGATTTCTGTGCATTAATTTTGTATCCTGCTACTTTACTAAACTCATCAATGAGTGCTAGCAGTTTTCTGGTAGAGTCTTTAGGGTTTTCTATATATAGTATCATGTCATCTGCAAAGAGTGACAATTTTACTTCTTCTTTTCCAATTTGGATTCCTTTAATTTCTTTTTCTTCTCTGATTGCTGTGGCTAAAACTTCCAAAACTATGTTGAATAACAGTGGTGAGAGTGAACACCCTTGTCTTGTTCCTGTTCTTAGAGGGAATTCTTCCAGTTTTTCTCCATTGAGAACAATGTTGGCTTTTGGTTTGTCATATATGGCTTTTATGATGTGGAGGTAATTTCCTTCTATGCCCATTTTCTGGAGAACTTTTATCATAAATGGATGTTGAACTTTGTCAAAAGCTTTTTCTGCATCTATTGAAATGATCATATGGTTTTTATCCTTCAATTTGTTGATATGATGTATCACGTTGATTGATTTGCGTATATTGAAGAATCCTTGCATCCCAGGGATAAACCCCACTTGATCGTGGTGTATGATTTTTTTAATGTGCTGTTGCAGTCTGTTAGCTAGTATTTTGTTGAGGATTTTTGCATCTATATTCATCAGTGATATTGGTCTGTAGTTTTCTTTTTTTGTGACATCTTTGCCTGGTTTTGGTATCAGGGTGATGGTAGCCTCGTAGAATGAGTTTGGGAGTGCTCCGCCTTCTGCAATATTTTGGAAGAGTTTGAGAAGGATAGGTGTTAACTCTTCTCGAAATGTTTGATAGAATTCGCCTGTGAATCCATCTGGTCCTGGGCTTTTGTGTGTTGGCAGATTTTTAATCACTGCCTCAATTTCTGTACTTGTGATTGGTCTGTTCATGGTTTCTATTTCTTCCTGGTTCAGTCTTGGAAGATTGTATTTTTCTAAGAATGTATCCATTTCTTCCAGGTTATCCAATTGATTGGCATATAGTTGCTTGTAGTAGTCTCTCATGATGTTTTGTATTTCTGAGGTGTCCGTTGTGACTTCTCCTTTTTCATTTCTAATTCTGTTGATTTGCATCTTCTCCCTTTTTTTCTTGATGAGTCTGGCTAATGGTTTATCAATTTTGTTAATCTTCTCAAAGAACCAGCTTTTAGTTTTATTTATTTTTCTTATGGTTTCTTTCCTTTCTTTTTCATTTATTTCTGCTCTGATCTTTATGATTTCTTTCCTTCTGCTCACTTTGGGGTTTCTTTGTTCTTCTTTCTCTAGTTGTTTTAGGTGTAAGGTTAGGTTGTTTATTCGATCATTTTCTTGTTTCTTAAGGTAGGACTGTATTGCTATAAACTTCCCCCTTAGAACTGCTTTTGCTGCGTCCCATAGGTTTTGGGTTGTTGTGTTTTCGTTGTCATTTGTTTCTAGATATTTTTTGATTTCCTCTTTGATTTCTGTAGTGATTCCTTGGTTGTTTAAGAGTGAATTGTTTAGCCTCCATATGTTTGTCTTTTTTGCAGTTTTTTTCCTGTAATTGATATCTAGTCTCATGGCGTTGTGGTCTGAGAAGATGCTTGATATGATTTCGATTTTCTTGAATTTGCTGAGGTTTGATTTGTGACCCAAGATGTGATCTATCCTGGAGAATGTTCCGTGTGCACTTGAGAAGAAAGTGTAGTCTGCCGTTTTTGGATGGAATGTCCTATAAATATCAATGAAGTCGAGATGGTCTAATGTGTCATTTAAAGCTTGTGTGTCTTTATTTATTTTCTGTTTGGATGATCTGTCCATTGATGTAAGTGGGGTGTTCAAGTCTCCCACTATAATTGTGTTACTGTCGATGTCCCCTTTTATAGCTGTTAGCATTTGCCTTATGTATTGAGGTGCTCTTATATTGGGGGCATAGATATTTACCATTGTGATATGTTCTTCTTGGATGGATCCCTTGATCATTATGTAGTGTCCTTCCTTGTCTCTTTTAATAGTCTTTACTTTCAAGTCTAATTTGTCTGATATGAGTATTGCTACTCCAGCTTTCTTTTGACTTCCATTTGCATGGAATATCTTTTTCCATCCCTTCACTTTCAGTCTATATGTATCCCTTGGTCTGAAGTGGGTTTCTTGGAGGCAGCATATAGAAGGGTCTTGTTTTTGTATCCATTCAGCCAGTCTGTGTCTTTTGGTTGGAGCATTTAATCCATTGACATTTAAGGTGATTATTGACATGTGTATTCCAATTACCATTTTCTTAATTGTTTTGGGTTTGTATTTGTAGGTGTTTTCCTTTTCTTGTGTTTCCTACTTAGAGAAGTTCCTTGAGCACTTGTTGTAAGGCTGGTTTGGTGGTGCTGAATTCTCTTAACTTTTGCTTGTCTGGAAAGCTTTTGATTTCTCCCTCAAATCTGAATGAGATTCTTGCTGGGTAGAGTATTCTTGGCTGTAGGTTTCTCTCTTTCAGGACTTTCAGTATATCCTGCCATTCCCTTCTGGCCTGCAGAGTTTCTGTAGAAAGATCAGCTGTTATCCTGATGGGTTTTCCCTTATATGTTGTTTGTTGCTTTTCTCTTGCTGCTTTTAATATTTTTTCTTTGTGTTTAATTGTCGTTAGTTTGATTAATATGTGTCTCGGTGTATTTCTCCTTGGGTTTATTCTGTATGGGACTCTCTGTGCTTCTTGGACTTGGTGAATTATTTCCTTTCCCATGTTGGGGAAGTTTTCCACTAGAACCTCTTCAAATATTTTCTCAGACCCTTTCTTGTTTTCTTCTTCTTCTGGGATGCCTATAATTCGAATGTTGGTACGTTTAAGGTTATCACTGAGGTCTCTGAGGCTGTCTTCTAGTCTTTTTATTTTTTTATCTTTTTCCTGCTCTGTGGCGTTTATTTCTCCCGTTCTATCTTCCAACTCACTTATTCATTCTTCTGCCTCAGTCATTCTGCTGGTTATAGCATCTAGAGTATTTTTAATTTCAGTTATTTTGTTATCCATTGCTGTTTGTTTTTCTGAGTTCTTATGAACTGTTTCTTGTACTTTCTCTATTTTGTTATCGAGATTTTGTATCATTTTTACTATCATGACTCTAAATTCTTTTTCAGGCATTTTTCCTATTTCCTCCTCATTTATTTGGTCTTGTGGGTTTTTTTCCTGCTCCTTTGCCTGCATGGTGTTTCTTTGTTTCCTCATGGTTGTCCAAGCTTTTGGGGTTGCTTGTCCTGGTGATAGAGGTGTTTATAGAAGACTGTCCAAGCCTCAGACTAATGTCCAAGTATTGGATTAGACGAATATTCAGTCTAGGAAACACATACATGTATAAGACACACAATTATTGAATCCATTAGGACATAAGGCTCTGGAAAGACCTGACCGAACCCCAGTGTGCTATCAGATATTCAAAGAGAAACCCAGCAGAAATTGACAACTGAAACTGAACAAATCAGAGACAAAAGGAAAAGCAAACAAACAACAAATAACACCCTACACATACAAACATCAATCCAGGGAGATTTTGTAAGCTAGGATCAAATATAGAAATGAGCTGGAGTACCACCAGAGAGAATGGAGATTCTCAGAATGTAATTAGACAACTGTACTAAGATAAAGACAAAAGCCTAATATTAATACCAAGGCAGTGCATCATCTGGAGAATAGAGCAAGGAGTCTGAGCAGACCGATAGTGTTGCTTATCAGTATGTTAAGATAAAATACACTTAAAATGGCTGGAAGAAAGGGGAACAGAAGAGCGTAATGTGGTTGGAAATATGCAAAGAAAAAGAAAGGAATAGAAGTGTATAAAAGAAAGGGATGAAAGGAAAGTATGAAAGATATTTTGTCCGTACTACCAAAAACTTAGCTAGATATAGAAGTATATAAAAAGGCAAAAAAAAAAAAAAAAAAAAGAATAAAAAATATCCTTAAAAAATTATGTTATAAAACTTGTAGATCCCTTAGGGCTAAGATCGTATTTAATAAATCAAAAAAAAAAAAAAAAAGAGAGAGAGAGAGAAAGAAAAAAAAAAAAAAATCCAGAACTGATCCCAGAATGGACCAGTTCAATAGGTATTGATACTACTATTTCTGTTTCCTTAGCGTCTCAGCTGTAAGTGTCCTTCTCCTTGCCTTGGGTTTTTTTTTTGCGTTATTCTGTGACCAGCAGAGGTTCCTTTATTGTTCATCTGTAACCCTCGGTGTGTGGGGAGGGAGAGGGTACAATAGTGGCTCCTTCTCCTGGGAGGGAGTGAGCAGTGGCGCACTGTTGTTTCAGTCAGGCTTGGAGGTGCCTGTTGCAGAGGGCGCTGGTGGCTCAGGCGTACACAGAAAGTCTTAGAGTTGGGCCTCTCTTGGGGTTTTCTCTTTTTGATGCTGTTTTTTTTTTTTTTTTCTCTCGGCAGCCTCCCTGCTGCTGGCGTTGCAAGGAGTTTTAATCTAGCCCCGCCCGAGTGCCTGAGGGTGCTTGTTATCCCTGAGTGCCTTAGGTGGCCCGCAGGGCGTCTCTCCACTGCCTGTTGCAGAGGCGCCGAAAGAGAGGGAGAGGCTATGCGCGCGGCTCCTCCCCCGCGCCCAGGAGCCTGCAGCCTCCAGCCGCCATCATGGCCGGGCAGCTCTCAGGGACGGGCACTGCTCTCCGCGGACCTCTTCCCTCCTGTGCTCTAGGTCCGTCACCCTACCGGCAACAATGTTTCTCCCCCTGAACCAGCTCTCCGGTTCCCACGCTCCCGCTCCTGGACCCTCCGTTCAGCCGCGGATCGATGTCTCGGTCCGGGAACGCTGAGCTGCGCTGCGGACCCTCCGTATGTTTCTCACTCCCTCCTGTCTGCCACAGCTCCGCTGCTTCACCCTCTTTGAGCCCTCGTAGATGCCTCCCTACCGGCTATGTCGGGCTCCCCGCTGCCCTTTCTGGTGTCCGAGGCCGTCTGCTGGTGTTCGGCTGGTTCTCTGTGGGAATGACTGCGTCCTTCCGTGCATTCCCAATGCAACTGTGGAGAGGGATGCACTCCACGTCTCTCTACTTCGCCGCCATCTTGAGATCTCCACCAATTTTTTTTTCTGAATATCAACTCTTTAATACTCTAGATCAACTCTCAATAAACAAGTCAGGGTTATGAGCAAGTGAGGAAAACTGCTTGATTCCGGGAAGCAGGTGGCCATCATTCTTGGCACACTTGCTGGAAAGCTGAGCAACCTAGAAACCTCAGAAATATTTCTGATTTGCAGAAACTCTGTTCACCAAGTTCAAGGGCAAAACTAGTGAGAGAAAAATTTTGCTACTCTAGTTCTCTGTTGTGCCTCTTCCGTGGGGGCTGTAAGAGGAGTACTTTCTCCACCCAGCCACAAAGATTTGAATCCTTCCAAAGGGGAAGGGGCACAGATTTGCTGAAAGCTTTCATAGTTAATTCAATGCAGTCAAAATTATTCACCTTTGAACTTTTCAGCACCTGAACCACGGACAGGTATTCCCTTCCCTCTGCCTCCTTTGAATTTTATTCTTCTCGTGGACCTCATTGCATTCAAGTTCACACACACAACCCACACACCACACACACACACATACACACTTGCGCATACTCTAGATGTTTGCTGGAAAGTACAGCTCAACTTTTTGTTCCTCGGGGCCCAACACAGTAACTAGCACATAGTTTACACTTAATAAATGTTATTTGAAACTAAATCAAATCAAACTGAATTGAATCTAGCTAAAATAGAAGTATAAAGAAAAAGCTACGGGAGCAATAGAGGAAAGCAGTTTCTAATTCTGACTGGAGGAATTAGGAAAAGTCGAAACAAAAATAACACCAAATGTGTCTAGAGGAGTTATACAAACCATTTTGACAATGCAATTTAATTGTATGTAGCAAACATTTATTTAATTTTAATAATAAATGCTTACACACTTTTTACACCGCATTCTAATCTTTGAAACCCTTCCAGGCACTAAATAATTGAAGTTTCTAGATGATATTCTTCAAAAATCATGCACATTGATTTCATGTCCCCAACAGAGTAGTTAAATGAAAACAGAAACAAATTAAAGACAGCACAAAGCTCAGGACTCCCCTTCACATTATTCGGACCATCCGCTACCCAAGAGTGGAACCAAGAGAAGACAGATGGCCTTCATTCTGCCTCTGGGAAATGGGAACCACTCGTGCCAATGTGGACACAAATATCAGCTTCTGTGCACAAGGGAGATCCTCTAAGAAGACCTCAGATCCTCGAGGCCATATGTGCAAAGTAACAACATCAAAGTTCAACACTGGCTATTCTTCTCAGCACTTACTTCTATAGTCATTTCGTTCTTTCCTAGTCAATTAAAGAACTTCCAGGAATTATGTTAGTCTTTGAAGAACTCCCTGATCACATGCAGTGAAGTTTCTGCCCTAGAATATACCTGTGCTGGGGTCTAGGTATCTGTGAACAGATGTTTAATGGGACTTTCCTTGTTGATATATATTGTGAGGACAACCCAATGCTGAGAGCAATTAAAGAAAAATCCCTGTGGTCCATCTGCAGCTTAGATAAGAAAGACTAGAAATAGGAAAGCATAATTGGAAAAAGTGATCAAGTGGCAGAGGGAGAGCTTCCTTCCTCTCCAGGCAGAAAGTGGTGGCCACTGAGAGACCCCGTCACAGAGGTCGAGGGTCTTTAAGAAGATGGTGAGAAGACAGGAAAGGGGAGAGAAGGGAAGGAACCAGCCCTTTCTGACTGTGTCTCTGAGCAGAGGGTGAGGGCAGAGGTGGGGAAGGAAGAAGCTTTGGGTTGAATGGGAGACTGAAGTTTTGATTTAGACTAGAGGAGATGTTTTAACGCTTGAAAAATGAATCACAGCCACCCAAGTGAGATGATTCTTATAACTGAAAGCCTCCCGAAAGCCATGAGACTTGCCCATGGTGCTGTCATGAGTCAGGAAACAGAGAGCTGACAAAGCCATGATGGGAAAAAGAAATCATGCCATGTCCTGTTTGCATCCACTGAGATCATCGCATTCAGTAAACGGGTTACATTGCTTTAAAACATCACCTCCTTTGCCTTAGCGTGGCCAAAATAAACACGCTGCTACATGGTCGATGCTGTTCACTGTTGTAGTGATCCAGTTTGCTTAACCACACGGTGTTCTAAATGTGCGCACAGAAGGTTGACTGCGTGGCCGTGTACAGCTGCAGCTTTTGACTTGTTTCCCCTTTTTCTCATAATATATCTCTCAATAAAACTGAATAATGAAATTTAGATCAAGCGGTCATTAACTTGACATTACAACTTATCCAGATAATCAAAACCTGGCAGACATTCAGTGTGATTGTTGTTTTAAAACACTTTTGGTTTTCCACTCGGAAACAGGCCAAGAGACTAACCTCCATGATTAATAAGGACAAAGCTTAGCTGGAGACACACATTTCAGCCAAGCCTTCAAATGTCCCGGGGTTAAACTATGTTTCCACAAGGACAAGATGCTTAAGTGAAATATTCCAACCTTCCAGGTGATTGTGGAAATGGCCTCTTGATTTTGAATCACTGAGACATGAGCCACCCAGGTCTCATTCCATACCTGTGAGGAACCTGGAAGAGGTTTCTTTCACTACGAACTGCTTTCATTTTCACCTGTTGGAAGAGTCAGCAATCCTGACCAAAAAAAAATTAAAAAATTAAAGAAAAAGAGAAAAAAAGAACTAAACTGATCAGGAGATGGGTAAATAAATTAACTAATAAAATCTGAAATGCTTTGTAATCATACGATAATGACAGAATGTACCATAATAAAATGGCTCACAATTTGAATTACAATCCCTACTTACTCCTTAAAACGCTAGCATTTTAGAGACGAGATTATCTATTCACAAGGCTTCTGCCCAACTCATGTAAGAGGATTCTATTATGGGTAAACTGGAGATAAAATGAGAGTTTTAATATGATTATAGGTCAGTGGTTTTTGAATTGTTAATGTATAAAAGACCCCAGAGGCATATGCTGAATATATAGTCCGTGAAAGACAAAATTAAATAAACAGAAAGCAATTTACAAGCTGGAAAACAGTTTTTAGTTCTCATGGAGCATTATAACATGTCTTCTAGCATCCAACTTAACAGGGTTGAGCTGACACCACAGAAAAGAGGCGAGTGAATTAATTTCGCTTCATAGGCCCAGAACCTGGAAGAAAAGGGTTTGTGGGAAAGCATTTCAGAATTGAAAATGTGAGCCACAGGAGCAGACACATGATTCCTGAGGGCATGGAAACTTCTTGGAATGAGATTCATTCTTGCGGTGTTACAAAATAATGGAGATATATTCATTTATGTGTTTATTTACGTTTGCTGTTCCCTGACCACATCCAGAAGGGATTTGTAGTGAATGAGAAAATTCTGGGGAGTAGGGAACATATTTTCAGCCTAGATCGGGCAGTATTTTGAACATATCTGCAAGACTGTCATACTAAGTATGGTACCTACAACAGCTGTTACCCACAGCTTCCCCTTTCACAGTTCAAGGATGGCCTTGGCTGTGATAAATAACTTCCTTATTTTCTTAACTCTTGACCCCATAGTTGTGCATTTAAGCCATTGATTTCTCACCCTGAGATGCCCATCTGAAAACATCAGTCCATAGGAGAGACATGGCACTCCTTATCAGTGTCCCTGCACCCACACCTCTCTCTGCCACAGCCTAGAAGCGTGAGAAACTCTGTCCCCACTTCTAGTTAATGGTTCAGAAACAAGAGACATGGTGGCGGTTGGGGGGGGAAGGTCAGGCTGCAGAACATATCAGAAATGGTCCTTGTGGACTCTCAGATTCTCTGAATCTCCAGCACCAGCTGGAGTTCCATTCTGACACTAACTACCCAGTTATTCAGGTGCCACAGGTGGGAGGGTTCAGTCCCACAAGACCCCCTTCACTTCAAACACAGGTGGGGTGCCCAGGTGGCTCATGCTTCTTCTGACTTGGCTACAAATTCTGGGTTCCCATGCTCCCACTTTCTGTTTTGATTATTTGCCAGAACAATTCACAGAACTCAGGAAAATGCTATACTTACTATTACAATTTATTATAAAGGATACAAATGAACAGCCAGATGAAGAGGGACACAGGGCGCGGTCCGGAAGAATCCTGAGCACAAGAGCCTCTTTCCCTGTGGGGTTGGGGTGCACCCTCTCCTGGCACACAGTGTGTTCACCAACTTTGAAAATCCCAGAGCTCCCTCATTTGGGGGTTTTTATGGAGGTCTCATTGCACAGGCATGATTGATTAAATCATTGGCCATTGGTGATTGGACTCAAACTCAAGCCCCTCTCCCCTTCTCAGAAGTCAAGGAGTGAGGTTGAAAGATGCAACCTTCTAACCAAGACTCGATCTTTCTGCCACCACCCCCCACCCTGCAGCTTTCTAGGGGCTCACCAAAAGTCACCTCATTTGCAAAAATTCAGGCTAAATGGTTGAAAGGAGTTCATTATGAATGAAAAAAAGATGCTCCTATCATCCCTAAACTCAGGAAATTCCAAGAGTTTTCGGAGCTCTGGGCCAGGAATCTGGGACAAAAACCAGATATTTATTTCTTATTATACCACACAGGCTCTGCAATATCCAGCTTAAAAGGGCTCTTTGAGATCTTCTAATCCAAACCAGCTCTCCCACAGTAAGATAAGGTGAGGCTTATTCTTCTCTTGCCTCCATGAACACTGCAGCACATTTAGTGGCGATTTTGTTCCATGAGCAATTCCTATAAGCCAATTGTGAATGTTAGCCATCGCAGGAGTAGAGAGCATGGCTGGGAGCTAGTTCATACCGCGGGCTGACATGTGTATGGTACGTTGAAGCGCACCTTCCCTGCTCTACCGCATTCAATTCTGCTAACTATCCTGCAAAGAAGGACCCAGTCTGCAGATGACGAATCTGAGGCGTCAACAAGTTAAGGATGGCCAAGATCACACTCTAGAAAGTTGTGGAAATGTCATTTGAATTCAGGTCTGTCTGACTCCAGGGTTCAAGTTCTTTACTCTGTACTAGTCTGCCTCCCAGCCATCACAAGAGAGCAGAATGCTGTGGAACAGACCACAGGCTCAGGACTCAAATAGCCGGCAATCATCCCAAATCATGTAAGAGTAAAATATAATAACATAATACGTCTTAAAAATGACATTTATATTATATTATATTATATTATATTATATTATATTATACTATATTACGTCATCCCTGAGAGTGAGACCCTGGCAATGATAGCTTTGGTTCCTCTGAGTGGTCACTTTCAGTTATTGGAGACATTACGGATGCAACTACAGAAAAATTTTATATAATCAAAGTAAAATTTTTAAAAGGTGAAGTTTCAGTCAAAATAAAACCTCATTAATTCAGACGCAACTAATTCATAGTAAGTGTTACATTAATAGGAAACAAGCTGAATTTTACCTTTGCAGACACTTTCCTAATGAATCAAGAGGTTAACCGTATAGTTGTATGAGGTTTATACTCATTGTTGGGCTGCAGAGTACTTTATGATTCTCAATTAAAATTCTGCATTGCTATTTTGACTATTATCATCATTATTATTATTATTCTTAAGCCATACTGACAAAACTTAATAGAAAGGCAAAATATAGTTTCTAGTGTAGCTAATGTAGAGTTAGACATTAGAAATATTTATGTGGCAAATATGTGCTTATTTTCCAAAATTTGCATAATCAGTTTAGCGAGTTTCTGTTGTTTAATGCATGTATACAGAAAAATCTATACTTTTGTGATATAGTCAACATAATCCTTACGAGGAATACGGTCCAGGTGGTTATTTTCTAGGTAATGATATCATTCATAATAAAAACTGCAACTTCTGAGGCTCCAATAGTATTGGGATTTAAAAGTTATTTAACAATAAATTTCTAGGGACACCCCAAGGGTGCTTTCAGGCTATAAAATGTGTTCAGTTGCTTCATAAGAACAAAACAAATAGTCTTCTTTATGGAGTATTTGCTAGACTAAAGGATTCTTTCTTCCTTACTTCAGGTTCATGTGAGATGTGAATCTCTACATCTATTTTTAGCCAATGAACCACATGGACATCAGTGGTCCCACTGGAAGAGGTGGGCCTCTAAAGACTTGAGATGAATACAAACACATTTGAAGTCCCCTATATGGGCTTTCCTATCCCCCACCCCCCCAAATCTGTGACTCTTACACTGGCTTTTAATAGTGTTCCAAGATTTCCAACAGTTGTGATTGAAATGAAGTTGGACCCGTAGCAGACCCTGCTAAAATGGAGGCAGGTTTTATAAAAATAGAAATAAAACTTAATACCCGTGGCTTAACAATGAAAGAAAGGACTCAATAACAAATTTCCATGGGAAGGCTGCTCCCAGGACACAGAGGAGGTGAGCACATCAGGCAAATCCACGCTGGCTGATGCTGCAGAAGCTCGTCTTTGAGGGCCGACCTGTCCTTCCTTTATTTATCTCGGGAACTCATGACAGAAAAATCTCATGAATTCAGGTTTAGCAAATTTGGAATTTGAGATACTTCATGAAACCATAAAATGTTAAGACTGAGGGATCTGAGCGAGTATGTTATCCAATCGCCTCATTTCACAGACAGTATAAGTGAGAAAACACAACAAAAGATGTATGACTTGTCCAAAGTCATACAGGAGGTTCCTGGAGGGAAACTTCTCCTTCTTGCCACCATCCCAGACTATGTTCATAATCACTGTTGTGGGTTAGGTTGTGTCCCCCCCAAAGGTATGTTCAAGTCCTAAGCTCTGGTATCTGTGCATGTGACCTTATCTGGAAATAGGGGTTTTGTAGATGCAATCAAGTTAAGATGAGGTCTCGCTGGATTAAGGTTGGCCTTGGTCCAATGACTGGTATCATAAGAAGAGGGAAATTTAGGCAGAAAGACACAGAGAAGAAGGGGAAAGGGTGACGACAGAGGCAGATAGAAATGATACAGCCAAGGAACACACACCAGGGACTGTGAGCCACCACCCGACACTGAAAGAGGCAAGAAATGATCCTCCCCTAGAGCCTCCAGAGGGAGCACAGCCCTGTCCACACCTTGATCTTAGATTTCCAGCCTCCAAAACTGTGAGATAATAAATTTCTGTTGTTAAAGCTGCTCAGTTTGTGAGAATCTGTTACAACAGCCCTAGGAAACTAATACAATCACATTCACGTACAACAGCATCAAAACCCACTCTATGCTAAGATGGTTTACAGTGACATAAATCCCGTGAAGATTCACAGCCCACCTCAGGCACACATCACAAAAAGCATTCACAAATGTTTATTAAACATTTGCTATTTCCTTAAGTGTCACACCTTACCTCGTGTAATCCTCATTATAACACAACGAGGTATATAACCTGCCCCATTTTAAAGATGAAGAAACAGAGGTTTGGAGAACTTTCAGG
Source organism: Hippopotamus amphibius kiboko (assembly GCF_030028045.1). NCBI lineage: Eukaryota > Metazoa > Chordata > Mammalia > Artiodactyla > Hippopotamidae > Hippopotamus > Hippopotamus amphibius. The sequence continues at coordinate 101,308,883 of NC_080196.1, forward strand.
AATTTGAGCAGGGTCAATAAGCTAGTAAACGCTGAAAGTTGGGAATCAGATGTGGACCTGGAAATGTGTACCTCGAAACCCATGCTCTTAGCACTACCTCGGGCCAGCTGCCTACGACAGGTCAGCCTGTACACTGACTGCACCAGATTCATGCAACATGGCAGTCCTGCACTGGACCATGGGAATGCAGCCACTGCAAACGAGTTGTCTAAGGGAAACTGCCAGACGTGGCAGAGGCTAAAATGCCACTAGAACATTAGATAGCAATCCGACGACACTACTTCACCATCCTACCAAGCATTCCTCCATATCCACGAGGCCAGTGCATTCATTTATCCTACAATAAACATACCACGTGCCTTCATACACCAGCCACTCCCTTGAGGGCCACTCAAAGAATAAAACTCTAGCTTTGCCCTGACAGGGCTTATAGGGAAGTTGTGGTTGACATTTAAAAGACTTTAGTTCTTGCCTGAAAAGGAGTCAGAAAAATTCCTTGTGGTTTGCAGACTCTAGCCCTGTAGTGAATTTAGGATTTTTCCTCTAAGTATTAAAAATGTAGCACAAAAGACCCAGGGCAGTGGACCACTAACTAGACCCTGTGAATTTCTTCTCATTCGCCCAAAGGCTTGGGAATGAAAGCTCAGAAATGGAAGGCTGAAACAGAAGAGCACATTTCCCAAGCATGCGCCACAGAAGAGAAAGTGAATTCAGTTTCATGTTTTTCACAGCTGGATTCTGGGGGCAAGTGAGTGGTTTCAACAGGCACAAGAGGCCTGGAAATCGCAAAAGCAAAGACATAGGAGGCATGGAAATTCATGGAGTATGTAGAGAACTATGAGGTTCATGCAGCCAAAGCACTGTGTGTGTGTGTGTACACTTGCGTGTTCACCCACATCCAAGTATATGTGCGCAGATGTGCACACACATGGGGTCCTAAGGCAGGGTTGGCTGACGGTGCTGGAAAGGTAGATGGGAGGAGCTAAGCTCAGGTGTTCACTAAAAAGGCACATAGAACATGTATTTGGGAAGGAGCTGCTTAGAAGCGTGGCTGGGAGGAAGCCCTCAGACATAAACTAGTCCTACATTTTAAACAGCCCCAGCCCTGGGGGATAAGAGTAAGCTTTTTCTATCTTAACTGTATTTTAAATAAAGAGGCTAGTAGAGGCTTTCCCAGTTATGCTAATATCTGATGCCAATTAACAGTAGACCCTTATTTTTAAACCTGATCTTTCCCCTCTTCTGCTGTCATCACTAACAACCTGACCCAAGCACAGAGAAGCTTCACAACTTTCACTGCCAACTTTATATATATATAAAAGTTCTTCTATTACAAAATTAAGATCTCTTTTATTGTGAATTTTTAATAGAAGAAGAATTTTCCCCCGTACATATCCATGTTATTAACTTCCACAGAGAGTAATTTTGTCCAGCCAAACAGTTACCTCTAGACTACAGGTTGGCAGACGGTTTCTGTAAAGGGGCAGATAGCAAATATTTTAAGCTTTGAAGGCCCTATGGTCTCTCATACCAACTCTAAGGTTGTAGCATGAAAACAGCCACAGACAATATGTAAATAAGTGAGTGTAGTTGTATTTCGATAAAACTTTATTTACAAAACAAGTCAGAAGCAGATTTGATCCATGGGCCATAGGTTATTAACTTCTGCTCTAGGCTAACATAACTTTCTCCCTTTACAATTTTTGTAACTGGTCAATTTTAATTGTCTTATGGTTCAGTTTTCTCTTCCTGCTAATCATTCAGATTAATATTATTATACATATTTATATAATCATCAACTTTCTTCATCCCTGGTTCAGTATTATATAGATTGGAAAGCATTCAAAAGAATAGTTTTACCATTTTACTTTCATTTTATTAATAACACGCTTACAGAGTTCCTTTAGCTTATGAGAATATTTGTCGAAATTGTGGATAGGACTTCCCTGGTGGTGCAGTGGTTAAGAATCCTCCTGCCAATGCAGGGGACATGGGTTCGATCCCTGGGCCAGGAAGATCCCACATGACACATAGTAACTACACCCATGTACCACAACTACTGAGCCTGCACTCTAGATGCTGCGAGCCACAACTATTGAACCCCCATGCCACAACTACTAAAACCCACGTGCCTAGAGCCTGTGCTCCGCAACAAGAGAAGCCACCGCAATGAGAAGCCCGCACACCACAACAGAGAGAAGCCCCTGCTCGTTGTAACTAACTAGAGAGAGCCCACACGCAGCAATGAACCCCCAATGCAGCCAATAAAATAAATAAATAAATAAATAAACTTATTGGAAAAAAAAAAAGAAAGCATGGATAGGCACCCACAATCATGGCCTCCTATGGGGACAAATCCAGAGAGGCAGGGTCTCACCAGCCTCGGCTTTGTATTTTAAGATTTTATTAAAAAGCATGACTGGGAATTTTCTCTGCACTTTTGAACTAGAGGGCCACAATCCCATTATTCCACTCTAAAAATATTCCTAATCAGATAAGCAAAGAATATGGTAACCATTCACCTTGCAGAAGCAAAAGAATTCATGACTCAGAATCTTAGAATCAAAAATATCTCACTCATTACCTTGTAATAAAGTGTAATGGAGTAGAATCTGCAAAAATACTGAATCACTATGGTATACACCTGAAACTAACACAGTATTGTAAATCAACTATACTTCAATTCTTAAAAATGTATCTCAGGCATTGGTAGGTCCCAATTATACGTAAGCCCCTTTAAGTATAAGAAAATGAGATCAGCATATTATGGATACAAAATTAAGGCACAAAAGTGAGTTTTATTTCAAATGAGCACAGAAATTTCAACAAATAATACACTTTTTGGGTTTCCACTGCAATACTTCCTTCCTGTCATATTCAAAATTTTGGTTGGTTAGTAATTACAGAAAAATACTTTAATCAAACATTAAAGAATGCACAAAAGCAATTCAAATTGTTGTTGCATTGTATAGAATGATATGCTGTGTTGTCAAATGACTCTCAGTGTAAGAGTTTTGTTGCTGGAACTTCTTTTTGGCCATTTCACTTGTTTTTTCAGCCTACTCTGCTGTGTTGGTGGTAATTTTGCATGCCATTTCATCTGCAACCACCAAACCTTGTCAAGGCAAGATGTGTCCTATATTTTAAAATTCAATCTGATACATTGGGGTGCATAAAAAAGATGCAACTTCACACAGAACTGTATGTGTTTCTAGCACTGCTACACGTTGTGTTACCTACAAACCCTGGAATTCTGATAAATTCTGTTTCAAGAAATTCCCAGAAAAAAAAATTTAGGTGCAGTAGAAACAGTGTCTTAATCAATTGCAATACAAAGATATGCACATTTAGAGAAATGTGTGGCCACACAAGCACAGTGCTTGGTCTTGAAAGGGGCCTGTGCTACAGGAGGACTCAGAATTTTCAGCTTCCTCTGCTTCACAGCAAGCCCACCTCTGACCTTCGAAGTCACTTTGTTTAGGCCTCGTATCAATCACGCTTCCCTGGTGGTTAGACAGCCTCTGTGCAAACATTCCCTGTGACATTGAGTTTATTACCTCCCAAGGCAACCCATTCCATTTTTAGGCATTGTGTTAGACAGGATTCTCCAGAGAACAGAACCAATATATATGAGGAGATTTATCATAGGAACTGGCTCACACACTTATGGGAGCCGAGAAGTCCCGTGATCTGCCGTCTGTAAGCTGGAGAACGAGGGAGGCAGTGGTGTGATTCAGTCTGAGACGAAAGTCCTGAGAACCAGGATCAGGGGAAGATGGATGTCCCCGCTCAAGTGGAGAGAATGAATTCGCTCTTCCTCTGCCTTTTTGTTCTATTCAGATTCTTGGTGGTTTGGGTAATGCCCATCCCCCTTGGTTTGGGCATCTCTTATACTAAGTCTAGTGATTCACATGCTAATGTCTTCTGGAGACACCCTCACAGACACACCCAGAAATAATGTTTAACCAAATTAACTAGGACCCTGCGACCCAGACAAGTTGACACATAAAAATTACCATCACAGGAATCTTGAGTTATTATAGAATTCTTCCTTATGCTAAACTAAAACCCACCTCTTAATCCCCACTAGCTAGTGGTCCTAAGTCTTCTCTTTGAACAATAGGTACATGACAGTCATCCAAATATTGGCAACAGTGTTCCTGTCATCCACTGTCTTAATGTGAGTTCCCTAAGAAGCAGACTCTGTTACAAGGATTTGTTCAAATGCAAACAGCTTATTTGGGACCTGGTTTTAAGAAACACCAGTAAGAGCAGGGAATTGAAAGGGAAGGGAAGGAAACCACCAGAGGGTCTGTTATTGAGCCAGTTACCACCGTGGGCAACCTGAGCTCATTCTTTCTGGGAGACTCTGGAAGTCAGTGTAGAACATGGGCCTCAGAGTTATCCCACCTAAAGGGTGAGGGAGCTGGGGATTTATACACCAACCCCTCAATTATTACTTGAGGCATGCTCTTGATAGAAATCAGGCTCCAGTTTCCGAAGAAAACCTTCAAACAAAGAGATGCATAGGCTGGCAGCTGGACCTCAGCTAGTCTGCACCCCCGTGGGAAGACCCAAGGGGAAATGGACAGCACTTTCTCCAGGCCAAACTGCCTTGGGGTCTTCAAGGATTCCGCACACAGCACAGCTAGGGGTCTCCTCTATCCTGTTCCATCAGGTGGTCTTGGCTTTGCCTTTTTTTTTCTTAGAACTGAACATGACCCTCCATGTGTGATCCTGCCTTCTCATTCTTCAAATTTCTGGTCCCAGAAAGAACATGCCCAGCACAGAACAGGCATCATGAATGATCAAGGGTAGAAGAAAACATAATCAGGTTCAGCCGTGGAAGCAGCTAAGAGCATTTAAGCAAATTTGATGGCAAGGGAGTGGGCTTGGTGTGGTTCTGATCCAGTGTGTCCACTGAGGCTCCTGAATGGCTTTTACTAGAACCGTAAGTCCAGGTAAGTCAACTGGAAATTTTTTTTTTTTTTTGGCCACATGACTCTGCTTCTGGGATCTTATTTTCCTGACCCCGACCATGGATGGAACCCTTGCCCTTGGCAGTGAAAGTGCGAAGTCCTAAGCACTGGACCACCAGGGAATTCCCAATTCTATTTTCTTTAAAAATTCCAACAGATTCACTCTTACCTAGTCACCTGTTGCTGGAAAGGATGGTCTTTAGTGCTCTGTTACGTAAGCAAAGAGAGATCAGCCTGAGATTAAGTTATGGAGAATGCACGAAAATTATTAATGTTAGAAAATCAAAAATAGTAAGCTTTTTGCCACAAAGTGACAGAATTCTTTCCTATGACTCATTACTGCAGCAGTTTCAAAATACATTCACAATTCTTTGCTACTCCTGTCCTCAGAAGGTGGATCCTAATTTCCCTCCCCTTGAGTGTGGGTTGTACTTTGCAAAGAGAATATGATGGAAGCAACCATGTGAGAATCCTGATGGTAGGTCCTAAAAGGCATTATGGCTTCCTCCTTACTCTCTCGGGTGACTCTCTCTCATGAAGATAAGCCACGTTGTGAAGACAAACAAGCAGCCCTATGGAGATTCCACACGGCAAGAAACTGAGGCCTCCAGCCAAAAAGTGCATTATGAATGAGTCATCTTGAGCAGGTCATCCAGCCCCGGTCAGACCTTCAGATGACTGCATCTCTGGTTGTTCTTATTCTTCTTCCTTCTCCTTCTTCTTTTCTTCTTCTGCTTCTCCTTTTCTTTAAAATATTTTTATGTATGTATTTGACTGCTCTGGGTCTTAGTTGCAGCACAAAGGATTTTCATTGCCATGTGCAGGATCTAGTTCCCTGACCAGCAATCGAACCCCGGCCCCCAGCATTGGGAGCACAGAGTCTTAACCACTGGACCACCAGGGAAATCCTTCTGGCAACCTCATGAGAGATCTTGAGCCAGAACCACCAAGCCACTCCTGGATTCCTGACCCTCAGAAACTGCGTGAGATAATGTATATTTGGGTTTCTTTTTTCAGCTGCTATGTTTGGGGTTAATTTGACTCACAGTAATAGATAACTAATACTTGGAGAATGCATATATGAACAATTGGTATTATCAGATAATCAAAAAACTATCAGCTTTTTACCTGAGAGTGACAGAGTTCTTTCTTGTGATTCATTGTTATGAAATCTCCATTTTCCTCTTATTCTTAAGGAAATTTTTTTTATAAGTTTATTTATTTATTTATTTTATTGGCTCTGTTGGGTCTTTTTTTTGCTGTGTGCAGGCTTTCTCTAGTTGCGGTGAGTGGGGGCTACTCTTCGTTGTGGTGCGAGGGCTCCTCATTGCCGTGGCTTCTCTTGTTGCAGAGCACAGGCTCTAGGTGTGTGGGCTTCAGTAGTTGCAGCACATGGGCTCAATAGTTGTGACTCAAGGGCTCTAAAGCACAGTCTCAATAGTTGTGGCGCACGGGCTTATTTGCTCCGTGGCATGTGGGATCTTCCTGGAGCTGGGATCGAACCCGTGACCTCTGCATTGGCAGGCGGATTCTTAACCACTGCACCACCTAGGAAGCCCTCTTTTTTTTTTAATTAGGTGACAGTATTGTAGTTTTTTTTTTTTAAGCTCTTTATTGGAATGTAATTGCTTTACACACTTGTACCAGTTTTTGAGGTACACCAAAGTGAATCAGCTGTATTTATACATATATCCCCATATCCCCTCCCTCCCGCGATTCCCTCCCACCCTCCCTGTCCTGGCCCTCTAAGGCATCACCCATCATCAAGTTGATCTCCCCTTGTTATACAGCAACTTCCCACTAGCTATCTATTTTACATTTGGTAGTGTATCTATGTCTATGCTACTCTCTCACTTCAACCCAGCTTCCCCTTTGCCCCCCACCCCCGCCCCCCACAGCAGCCCCGTGTCCTCAAGTCCATTCTCTACATCTGCATCTCCACTCTTGCCCTGTCACTGGGTTCATCAGCACCATTTCTTCAGATTCCATATATATGAGTTAGCATACGGTATTTGATTTTCTCCTTCAGGCTTTCTTCACTCTGTATGACAGTCTCTAGGTCTATCCACCTCATTACATATAGTTCAGTTTCCTTTCTTTTTATGGCTAATATTCCATTGTATATATGTGCTACATCTTCTTTATCCATTCATCTGTTAATGGGCATTTAGGTTGCTTCCATGTCCTGGCTATTGTAAATAGTGCTGCAGTGAACATTATGGTACATGTTTCTTTTTGGATTACGGTTTTCTCTGGATATATGCTCAGTAGTGGGATTACTGGGTCATATGGTAGAAATCTCACAATTTGTAAATTGTAGAAAACACAAATGACCCCGAATAGGCAAAGCAATCTTGAGAAGGAAAGACAGAGTTGGTGGAATTAGGCTTCCTGACTTCAAACTATACTACAAGGCTACAGTGATCAAGACAGTATGGTACTGGCACAAAAATAGAAAGGTAGATCAATGGAACAGAATAGAGAACCCAGAGGTAAACCCACACACATATGGGAACCTTATCTTTGACAAAGGAGGCAAGAATATACAATGGAAAAAAGACAGCCTCTTCAATAAGTGGTGCTGGGGAAATTGGACAGCTACAGGTAAGAGAATGAAATTAGAACACTTCCTAACACCATACACAAAAATAAACTCAAAATGGATTAAAGACCTAAATGTAAGCCCAGACACTATAGGCAGAACACTCTATGACATACATCAAAGCAAGATCCTTTTTGACACACTTTCTAGAATAATAGAAATAAAATCAAGAATAAACAAATGGGACCTCATGAAACTTAAAAGCTTTTGCACAGCGAAAGAAATCATAAACAAGACAAGAAGACAACCCTCAGAATGGGAGAAAATACTTGCCAATGAAGTAACTGACAAAGGATTAATCTCCAAAATATATAAGCAGCTCATGCAGCTTCATACCAAAAAAGCAAATAACCCAATCCACAAATGGGTGGAAGACCTAAATAGACATTTCTGCAAAGAAGACATGCAGATGGCCAACAAACACATGAAAAGATGCTCAACATCACTAATCATTAGAGAAATGCAAGTCAAAGCCACAAAGAGGTATCACTTCACACTGGTCAGAATAGCCATCATCAAAAAATCTAGAAACAACAAACGTTGGAGAGGGTGTGGGGAAAAGGGAACTCTCTTGTACTGTTGGTGGGAATGTAAGCTGGTACAGCCACTATGGAAAACAGTTTGGAGGTTCATTACTACTTCTTTAATTGTACATGTTTTTACCTCCCTCCCTGCAAATCTCAGCAATGTAAATGCTATCTAAGACTGCCCATAGCTGCACTACCAGGACTTAAATTCCATCAATGAATGGCCCCTGCCACCTTGCCCTAAGAGCTGCAGAATAAATTTTTCACTTGGAGTGGGGCAAAAGCAGTGGGCATCAGAGCAAGGCTTTATTTGGATATGTTTCATTAATTACCTTTTTATCTTTCTTTTCCTAGTCTCTTTCCAAAATCTTATAATAGCAATATGTGAAACCCACCTGATTTGGCTCTAGCCCATAAAAATGCCTTCCTGACTTTGGTGCCTTGTGAGCAAAACAGTCAAAAACAGAACAGCCAGCCCCATTGACTCTGGCCAATTAGTGTTTCAGTAGAGAAGTATTTCTATGTAAGGCAAGGGTTCCCTATGCCTTCCAGACTGCTGTGGGGAAGTAATAAAACAGTAAATTAAGGCTGGGTGAAGAACTCGACTTTCATCTTTGATCCCACTTCTCTGACAGTAGCCGATAGGCTTCTCTTTGTGGTGGACTGAACTTTCCTTGTTTTCTTTTTTCCCCAAACAGCTGTGGTTGCAAGGTATTGCTTGCCAAAACTTATATTTCTCACACCTGTTCAAACATCTATGAGTGCTGTCCTCGAATTATGAGTGACTAAAGAATTGAATTCATACTGACACCAGGATAAGATCAGGGATATTTTTTTCATACAGTTATGCCAGAACTAGAGAGAGAAATAGAATGCCGGTTGTAGGTAGAAATATGTTCTCCATGTTCTTAAAAAAAAATTGTGTGCATTATTTGTAACTTCCAGGCCTATTAGAGTGTGGCTTACCATCCCACTGTACTGTACTCGTCCTTCAAAAGAAATGCATGTTTTATCTGGTAATCAAAATTCTCAGGGTGAGTCAGTGAGTTCCTGGGTATCTCAGCTGGTGGATTTGCACCTCTGATCCTGGCCACTCAGCTGCCCAAAAGTCCAGATGCCACCATCCCAGTGCCCAGTTTGAATCTCTTCCATCTGGGTGCCTCTCTTTGGGTCTTTCTTGCCTTCTCAATTCATACTTTAAATTGAGATTTTATAAGCCAAGCCAAATCGGTGCATTTCAAGGGTTTATTCTAATCTCTTCCATTGTTCTATAATTATGAGTTGGGTCCAAGTAATTCAGAATTGTGTGCCAATCCTGAACTTAGTCCAAATTGCTTATTTTGGGAATGAGTATTAGAAAATCTGGCACACAGTAGGCACTCAATAAATGTTTATGGAATCTTGGTATATATACGTGTTTTTGTTTTTGTTTTTTAACTGAAATAAAATCTACTTTCAATAGACAGTAGAAGCAAGACGTTCCTGGCATGTGATACACTGTCTCAAGGTCTCTGTGAGAACAAGAGCACTAAACACAATCCCTGGAAGAGGCACATTCTCTCAGCTTCCTTACTATCGTGTCATCTCCCACCCTTAATTGATTTTCTCAAAGATCCACAAATATTGGAATAAATATGCTGGAGCCTTGTAGTTATTTAGTCCATGAGGATATAGAATTCAGTAATCTACCCAAGACTTGTCACTACTTGAGCTACAAGGGCCTTTATAATACACACCTTTTTATTGACTTGAGTACTAGTATGATAGGTGGACCCTAAGGGTTTTCTTTTAATAAAATGAAAGAAAAAGAAGAGGGAGAGAAAAGAGTGAGGGGGAAGAGAAGAGAGAAATGGCGTCCTGCAACCCCCAAACTCAGCATATTCATGAGGGTTTAAGACCAAAAAGATGCAATGTCAAAATTAAACTTGAAAAATTTGATCCTGGGAGAGATCTTTTTTCCCCCCATAAAATGAAAACTTCCTATCCCCTTATTCTGGTGGGAAAAAAAAATTAGAAAGATTGATGAAAGCACCTTTCTTTCAAAAGTCCTCTCTGTCAATTCACAGCGAGGAAAATTAAAATACCAAACAAATTCATCCATCATGATATGCCTCTTGTCTCCTTTTCATCTTTCTTCTACTTTCTAAATTACTAATTTCTCAGTCACCTTGTTTTTGCTCCTTGTCTGATGGTGAGCATATTTATAATACTTAATATTTGTTATATCTATAGATGCTGGTACTTTAGTACTTAATATTTGCCATATACCTAGGAGCTCAAAGAATTTCATTAATATTAATTAGGCATGTTAAGCTATTTCAGAAATTAGAATAGGTAAAGAGATCGAGCTTTAGAAAATCTAAAGGATTATAACTGTTGTCTCTAGTGAAAACTTGAAGATTTCATCATTTCCACTCACAGTCTACTGGCCAGAGCAAGTCCAGTGACTCTGTCAGTGGGACAGGGACACATAATCCTCTCACAAGGAGAGGCAGCAAGCACTGTGAACATTACACAATCTATCACAGTGAGAGATCTCAGCTTCTTACTTGTGAAAGGGTTGAGCCTAAGTTACCTCCCAGATAAAGCTTATGATGTAGTAATTCTGAATACCATTTGGCAATAAAGTAGGGCAGTATTATAATTATTGTTCATACCTGCCCACTACAAGCACCCTAAATGCAATGGTTCCTCATAAAAGCAACGGGCAAAGTTAGGAAAGGCTTCTTGTTGAGTCGTGCTGGGTCTAATTCTTCTGGAAGATATTTCCCAGCAACAATCAATACAGTAACCACCTGCTCCCCCGGCCGCCCCACCTTAACCACAGCTTCACTTTTCGTGGTTTCAGTTACCTGCGGTCAATCATGGTCCGAAAATGTTACATGGAAAATTCCAGAAATAAACAATGTGTAATTTTTAAATTGCACACCATTCTGAGTAGCTGATAGCTCTGGTTTCCTGCCGAGGACGGGAATCATCTCTTTGTCCAGCATATTGCACCCATTAGTCATTAGTAGCTGCCCTGATTAGCAGATCAACTGTCTCTGTATCATAGGGATTGTGTTCAAGGAACCCTCATTTTACTTAATAACATCCCCAAAGCGCAAGAGTTGTGTGCTGGCAATTCAGATACGCTAAAGAGAAGCCGAAAAGTGCTTCCCTTAAGTGCAAAGGTAAAAGTTCTCCACTTCATAAAGAAAGAAAAAAAAAATCATATGCTGAGGTGGCTAACATCTACACAGTAAGAACAAATCCTCGATCGGTAAAAGTGAGAAGAAGGAATAAGAAACGTGTGCTAGTTTTGCTGTTACATTTTAGACTGCAAAAGCTATGGCCACAGGGTGTAATAAGTGCTTAGTTAAGATGGAAAAGGCATTACATCTGTACAATAAAATATTTTGAGAGAGAGAGGGAGAGACCACATTCACATCATTTTTATCACAATATATTTTTCTAATTGCTCTATTTTGTTCTTTGTTATTGTTAACTTCCTACTGTGCCTAATTTACAAATTAAACTTTATCATAGGTATGTGTGTATAGGAAAAAACATAGTTTATATAGAGTTTGATACTATCCACAGTTTCAGACATCCTCTGGGGGCCTTGAAAAGTATCTCCTGAGAATAAGGGGGGACTACTGTATTCTTTCCAACCCAAAGTTCTATGATACTCTAACACAGAAGGGGTCAACAAAGTATGGGAATTCTGTGGAAACACTCCAGCCAGGATTTTCTTTAAAATATATCTGCATCATAATTACACCTAAAATTCCAAAATACTAATCTGAGTCTAAGCCTCTCACTAAAAATCTTTGTCCCTGAAGTTAGTTTACTTAAAAGGAAGACTTAGAACTCCATGCTTGGCCTATGCAAGGAAAACCCATGGGTTTCTGGTTCCCATTCAATTTGTACTGAGAGAATCATATTATTTACCTGGTTATACCAAAATGGGAGGCTGAGCCCTATCGTCACAATCTTTTTTAAAAAATTCAAAAACAGGCACTGGGAAAAGAAAAGGGACTAAAAGTTACTAAGTGATTTATATATTAAAGGTTCAGAATTCATTATCTGAAATCCTTGGAGCCTGAATGTTTCAGAATTTGAAATTTTCAGGTTTTAGGAAGCTAATACAGTACATATATCAGATATATTTAACACCTTCATCAAGCTATATGAAGCTGAACCCATAATATTAAATATTCCAGCATCAGAATGTGTGAAGTATAAACCCACAAGTATAAAAAATAAAGGCAATAAATAACTTCGTGTGGGTTCAGATCTGATTTTTTCCAAATGAGTTTGCTGCAAGCTTCTAATAGAATTCTGGGTTTTCAAAGCTTTGAGAATTTGGGAATTGTGGATAAGAGTCTGTAGACTGTATTTTATTTAATATTTAATATACTCCTATTTAGTGATCTGTAGCATGTATTAAGTGAAAAAAGCAAGGTGGAAAACATGAATAGTATGCTACCTTTATCTTGGGGGTGGGAGAAATGAATATTTGCTTATATTTTTTGTATTTGCTTATGCAAAAAAGGAAGAAGAAATTGTAAACCAAAAAATAAAACAATGGAAGCAAGAGGAACAAGGTGGAGATGACAGGGATAAAAGCTAGGCCTCTCTGAATATGCTTTGATTATAAAGAAAATTTAAATTTAAAAATTTGTAATCCTTAAAAGTCTAAAGCAAAATGAAGCAAATGAATGGGCTAGTGTAGAACTGAGCTGACAGCATAACCACACTGAGAGGGATTATTTCAATGACTCCAAAACACAGAATTTAAATGAACATTCTTTAGTGAAATATAACCTAAGGACAAAAAGAACTATTGCAAAATTAATCTGCTTTCAGTTATCACGTTGTTGGTAGTGTTGGCGATTGTTATTCTGAGACGATTGTCTACATATTTTGAGATAAAGTAAATGAGTAAATAATATGCTGGTTTGAGGTGGGAACCAGGATTCCAGCAACAGAAAAAGTAATGCAGCTATACTATTTTTTTCCAGCTCTTTATTGGAGTATAATTGCTTTACGATGCAGATGTATTAATGGAAAAGTTAGCAAAACAAACAAACAAATCTGAGTGCATAAATCTGAGTTGGAACTATCAGTATGAACTCAACAACCAAATTGAAGAGAGTATACCTAAGAAGAAAAAATGAGAGGAAAAACCAATACTTAAAAGAGAATTAATAAATATGTCTATCAGGGACTTTCTAGGTGGCGCAGTGGTTAAGAACCCACCTGTCAATGCAGGGGACATGGGTTCGAGCCCTACTCTGGGAAGATTCCACATGCCACGGAGCAACTAAGCCCGTGCGCCCCAACTATTGAGCCTGTGCTCTAGAGCCCGTCAGCCACAACTATTGAGCCCAAGTGCTGCAACCATTGAAGCCCACACACCTAGGGCCCATGCTCCACAACAAGAGAAGCCACTACAATGAGGAGCCTGCACACCACAATGAAGAGTAGCCCCTGCTCACAGCAACTAGAGAGAGCTGGTGTGCAGCAAAGAAGACCCAACGCAGCCAATAAATAAATTAAATTAATTAATTAATTTAAAAAAATAAAAAATAAATATGTCTATCAATTATTTATACACATATTCCCTTGCTGTATCCATTGATAAGACCTAGAAACAATGACCAGCTCAGAAGCAACGAGTACCAAAAAGCAATGAGATTATGGTCTCTAAATATCCTCCTATTAAAAGGAACAGAGGGACTTCCCTGGTGGCGCAGTGGTTAAGAATCCACCTGCCAATGCAGGGGACACAGCTTCAATCCCTGGTCCGGGAAGATCCCACATGTCTCAGAGCAACTAAGCCCATGCTCCACAACTACTGAACCTGCATGCCACAACTACTGAAGCTCCCGGGCCTAGAGTTGGTGCCTGCACACCACAACAAAGAGAAGCCCTCATTCTCCACAACTAGAGAAAGCCGCACGTAGCAACAGAGACAAAATGCAGCCAATAAATAAATAAATTTTAAAATGATATTAAAAAATAAAAGGAACAGAGCTTCTGGGAGACATAGTTGATTTCAGGTCTGGGCAGGAAATGAACAATATAAGTCTAAAACACTTCTCATCCCAAAAGACAGGTAAACCACTGGTGCTCTGTCAAAATGAGTGAGGGACCAGCTCTAAGAAGCTCTCAGTGGCCCAGAATGGGACAATTTCAGCATCAATAACAATACAATGGATTGAAACCAATCAAATATGTCTAAATCTATGAAACAAACTGACTGGTCACTTTCAGAGGATGCTGACACCAACACATTATTTTTGAAAACAGGTCAATAAAAGGAAAGAATCAAGCATTTAATCTACCTTTCCTGTACAATCTGTCTGGGTTCCCAAATAGCTGATGAGGAGACATTTCTCTTTTTATAAAAAAAAATCACACTGGTAAATAAAGAAGAAATGGTAGAATTAGAATATCCCTCCTTTCTTTTTTTTCTTTCACTTTGGAACACTGACACTTTATTTTTATTTATTTTTAATTTTTTAAATGTAGTTGATTTACAATGTTGTGTTAGTTTCTGCTGTACAGCAAAGTGAATCAGTTATACATATACATATATCTACTCTTTTTTAGATCCTTTTCCCATATAGGTCATTACATAGTATCGAGTAGAGTTCCCTGTGCTATACAGTAGTCCTTATTAGGTATCTATTTTATATATAGTAGTGGGTATATCTCAATCTCAATCTCCCAATTTATCCCTCCCCCCTTTCTCCTCCTAGTAACCATAAGGTTGTTTTCTACATCTGTGACTCTATTTCTGTTTTGCAAATAAGTTCATTTATACCATTTTTTTAGATTCCACATATAAGCAATATCATAGGATATTTGTCTTTCTCTGTCTGATGACTTCATTCAGTATGACAATCTCTAAGTCTGTCCATGTTGCTGCAAGCAGCATTAGTTCTTTCTTTTTAATGGCTGAGTAATATTTCATTGTATATATGTACCACATCTTTATCCATTCCTCTGTCAATGGACACTTAGGTTGTTTCCATGTCCTGGCTATTGTAAATAGTGCTGCAATGAACTTTGGGGTGCGTGTATCTTTTCAAATTATGGTTTCTCCAGGTATAGGCCCAGGAGTGGGATTGCTGGATCATATGGTAGCTCTATGTTTACTTTTTTAAGGAACCTCCATACTGTTCTCCATAGTGGTTGTACCAATTTACATTCTCACCAACAGTGTAGAAGGGTTCCCTTTCCTCCATACCCTCTCCAGCCTTTATTGTTTGTAGATTTTTTGATGATGGCCATTCTGACCAGTGTGAGGTGATATCTCATTGTAGTTTTGATTTGAATTTCTCTAATAATTAGTGATATTGAGCATCTTTTCATGTGCTTTTTGGCCATCTGTATGTTTTCTTTGGAGAATTATCTATTTAGATCTTCCGCCCATTTTTTGATTGGGTTGTTTTGTTGTTGTTGTTGTTGTTGTTATTGAGCTGCATGAGCTGTTTGTATATTTTGGAGATTAGCATATTCCTCTTATAATTCCTAATTAAATAATTAATTTAGCCATTGCTCTTCAACAGCTGCTGGCATAACAAAAAGAGAGATAATTGGATATTATGTTCTTTGTGATGAAAGTCATAAAAAAATTAAACTTGAAGCCAATCAAGCCTCCAGATTTCATTACCAATTTATAGCAAATATAGGGGATAGAGAGAGATATAAAGTGACATCATGGGGATAAAATCTTATGTAATAAGCGTGTCTTTTTATTCTAATGTTTTGACACCTGGGGCCTTACAAACCATGGGAGACTGACCTCCCAGGGCTAACCAATTACTAGAAATAGTAAAGAATTCACCTTGGAGCACACCTTTCATATGCAAACTAACCACTCCAGGCACTGGTACCTTCCTTTCCATGAAAATCACAATAAAAGCTCTTGCCCACACTTTCCTGCCACTACTTGAAGACTCCAACGCTTCCTCATGTGGCCTCACGTGCTCCCTCCTCTTGGGAACTGTGAGTAACAAACTCTCTTTTCAGTGACAATTGTCTCCTGATCTGTTGGCCTCACCATATCTGAACAATAATAAAACCTACATTTTATTTTTTTTTAATTTTTACTTTCTTTTGGCCACACTGCACGGCTTGCAGGATCTTAGTTTCCCGACCAGGGATTGAACCCAGGCCCACAGCAGTGAAAGCATTGAGACCTAACCACTGGTCTGCCAGGGAATTCCCATAAAACCTACATTTTAATATACCTTGACTGTGTGAAAACTCTACAAGACACATGACAAACAAACTGCAAGAGAATTTACCTCAATTAAAAAAAATAGAATAGTAAGGGAATAAAATAAGAGGGAGAGAGAATCTTTGGTTGAGAGAATCATAAGAAACATATCAACTAATTGCAAAGTATGAACCATATTTTACTCTGAATTTGAACCAACTCTTAAAAACGTTACAAGACTAATGGAGAAATTTGAACACTGACTAGGTAACTGATATTTGATATTATGAAATTAATGATCATATTTTTGGGTGTCATTATAGAATTGCTATAATTTTAAAAGGAGATTTTATCTTTTAGAGACTCATACTGAAATATTTGTGGATTAAAAGACAGGATACCTGTGATTTAAATACTTAACAACAATTTAGAATGGGAGGCATTGGGTAAAAGAAAAAAAGCAAGATTGACAAAGCAATAGGTTTTGAATCAGGGTTATGAATACATGGCAGGTTATCATGTACAGTATCTGTTTAGTTGTGAAATCTTTTTTTAATTAATTAATTAATTAGTTTATTTATTGGCTGCATTGGGTCTTCATTGCTGCACACGGACGTTCTCTAGTTGCAGAGAGTGGGGGCTACTCTTTGTTGTGGTGCACAGGCTTCTCACTGCGGTGGCTTCTCTTGTTGTGGAGCATGGGCTCTAGGTGCCTGGGCTTCAGTAGTTGTGGCACATGGGCTCAGTAGTTGTGGCTCACGGGCTTAGTTGCTTCGTGGCATGTGGGATCTTCCTGGACCAGGGCTCGAATCCATGTTCCCTCCATTGGCAGGCGGATTCTTAACCACTGTGCCACCAGGGAAGCCCTAGTTATGAAATCTTTGAAAGTCTCTTTTTTTTTTGGAGATTCAACTTTTTAATAGATTAAGTTCATCCAAATGAGTTACATTTAATCTGAAACCACTTGACACTGGAAGTGACCAAGTATCCCTCTCCTCTTAACTCCATAGACATGGATTTCCAAAGATGAAAGTCTTCATAATAAAAAATAAAAATCCTTCAAAGAAACTCCTTTGAAGAACATGTCAAATGCCCCAATTTTTAAAAAAAATAAGTGAATTAAGAATGACTAAATAGGGACTTCCCTGGTGCGTTAAGAATCCACCTGCCAGTGCCAGGAGACATGGGTTCAATCCCTGGGCTGGGAAGATCCCACACACCATGGAGTGGCTAGGCCCGTGTGCCACTACTACTGAGCCTGTACTCTGTGTTCTAGAGCCCACAAGCCACAACGATTGAGCCCGCAAGCTACAACTGCTGAGGCCTGCATGCCTGGAGCCCATGCTCCGCAACAAGAGAAGCCACCACAATGAGAAGCCTGCACACCACAGCAGAGAGTAGCCCCTGCTCAGCTAGAGAGAGCCCAAGTGCAGCTAGAGAGAGCCCAAGTGCAGCAAAGAAGACCCAACACAGCCTATAAATTAATTAATTAATTAATTAATTTTTTAAAAAAGAATGACGAGATAACTTGCCCGATTGCTAATACGTGGTGGAACCAGACTCCAAATCCAGGGCTGTGCGACCACCCAAACTCTTTGCCCTCCAAAGGCAAAAGAGAAGCTGCCTCTAGAGGCTTTCCTCTGGCTCATCCATGAAGGAAGAGGTTGGGTTCTTCCTTAGTCCCCAAGGCACCAGCCAGGAGCAGGGGGCTGTACTTGTGGCAACAGCAGCCTCAGCCCTGGGGCCTCCGGCTGGGATCCTATTTCCTGCTTTCTCTGGGTTGTACCCCATCCCTCACCCCCAACCCTCCCCGACTTTACTTTTTATTCACCTTTCAACACCCCACAGTGCCCTGCAGAGAGCACACCAGAACAGGCACATACACTGCCACTTTGGGCATGTACAGATTTACTCTCAGAATATTTTCAAAGCTTTCTCTTTTCCAGTAATTTTTAATGAAATATAACCTTTCACTTTCAGCTTATGAACCACTTGAAACAACCTCACCATTTTTGCCTGCATTTTGGACTCCAATTGCCAGGGCTTGGCTTGACCCCTTTCCTTATATATCAGACTCCCCTTCTAAATTACTTTTGACTGCTTGCAAAAATCAATTCTAATATTAATAATTGTCAAAATAAAAAAACTGCCATGTCTCCCACTTATTCAGGGCTAGAAATTGCAGTAAGGGCTTTAGGAATAGTGTCCCTTTTAATCCTCAGAAGAGTCCTTCAAAGGATGAAGATTTGCCAGCACTGAGGATGTTCAAAGAGAGAGCTCAGGGAAGGGATTAGGGTAGTCCCAAGGTCTGAATTAACCTTGACCTTGACAAAGGATTTAGTAGCCTGGACACTAATATAAGTTTTTAGATACCACTTTGTCCTGTCATCTGTGACTCTTGGAGATCATCCTCAAAGAAAAAGACCCTCCGAATATCAGTAACCTGCTCTCTCCAATCTCCTCCCAACAACGACTATCAAAAGCACCCTATAATTCTTTTCTTTTTCTGAATCCAACATTCTTTACTGGGGATTGCAGAGAATCTGTTTTAGCATCTCACAATATATAAAACTTTTTGGAAAAGCCAGCATATTCAGAGTTCACCACTCTTCCTGAATTTGTCCTTTGTGTTTCTGCATGGAACAGAATTGCAAAGACATACAAATGTAGCTAAGAAAACTTTTTATCCTTCTCTCCCCACTCTTCTTGCCCCTTCCCCATGTCAGGTTCACTTCCTTGTGTTTGCCACTATTTTTCTTCACTCAAACATCACATTTCCACCTGAATATATCAACTATAAACAACTCAAACCGCCACGGGGCAGAGTGAGCACTGCTTTCTCCTACGAGAATTTCACCGTATACAGATTGAATTTAGAAAGTTATCACCATCTTGAAAGGGTTTGGGAGTTCTCAGATTCAATTTCCTCATTATAGACTTTAAACTGTTTTCTAGTTCTGTGCATTAAATCGTGCGCCTGGAAAAGAAATATTTGCCTCTGATGTAAGTATTAGAAAGAAATGTAGGTTTGGGCTGCACATCACTGTTTAGGAGTCAGTACCTTTCCCCCTCCTCCTAGCCAACAGGACAGAAACCATGATCTTAAATGAGTCTAATCCTTCCAGCGAAACAATTGTCACTCCTCATCAGACATCAAATATGACAACACCAGATGTCACACTCATAAGACCCTCATCACCTATCACTTATGTTCCCACTTCAAAATTAAATGCATAAGCAAATCTCTGAAAGCATTTGAAAAGTAACATTTTCCTTATTTGATGTACAAGTGCTATTATAAATAATTCACTTAATAAATCTATTATTCCTTTATGAGTTTGATCCCTATTCCTCTGAGAGGTTTAGTTCTCTTACCTATAAATGCCACAGTTCCTCCATTCATCATTTAAAAGCCATCTACTCCACCTTTCCTGACTGACTCCCCCCCACCACACACACACACACACACACACACACACACACACACACACACACACGGTTTTTCAGTCTACAGACAGACCTTAAGCACAAATGTATCATTTAGCTTCAATCATTTAGTAGCAAGTTGCTTCTGCACATGTTTATTATTTCTATTCATAATTAGTCCTGATTAACTAGACTGGAAACTCTCCAAGGGCAGAAATTGTTTCGTCTATTATTTTATCCTCTAGTGCAGGGCCTGATTCTGAATAAATGACTAGTTAACACACAGCAATTAATTATTTGGGCCAGTGTCAAATGTATAGAGATAATGGTTTAATAATAATCACCTGCAATAATGACAACACTCATATCACATTTGAGTCCTTGTCTCTACTGGCTAACTTCTTCCAGAAAATGCTTATGAATTTTGCATAAGATTGCTGTCGCCTTGACATCACTGTTGCATGAGATTTATAATCTTGCAAACCATTTGTCACTGAAACAATGTAGAAGATAAAAGTAATTTCAGTAATACATTGAAAATGTTCTGCTGCTGAAATGTTTGTACAAACATTGTATAAAATGAGAAGAGACATGTTTTAGTAATATCCTAGGCTGGTGACAAGATTGGACATAGAAAGGCCCTGCGCGAGGATGTATCTAAAGTGCAATGAACCAATTTTCTTGGGCCCCAAATGAAGATTAACTGGGGCTCAAAAAGGACAGAGTTGCCTCAACCAGACCTCTTACTATGTAATAATCTATTAGAACAAATGAGATACATTAATTTTTAGGACATAAAAATTCAGGATGGTGGAACAGGGTGTGGCACTGCTACAAGTGCCCCATCACAGCCAAAACATGACATTTATTCATTCATTCACTCAACAAACATGACCTACTACATGGCCAGGCACACATCACACTCTTAGTATCTCATACAGCAGCAGACATGGGCATAAACATCACAGAGCCATGGAACATGCATCATGGCAAGTGCCAGGGCAAGCACCTCCTTCCTCACCCTAGGCCAAATCCCCTAAATCAAGTTTAGAAACTTCAAAAATACTTCAGCATGAAGCATTTGTTTCCCCCCTTTCAGGAACTTATCCCCCATCCCCTCAAAAAAATTGGAAAAATAATCTGGTAATACCACATTACCTGAAGTGTATTCCAAGGACCACTAGTTCTGCAGGGTGATAATAGCTGTTACCCAAAGGGAAAAAAGAGAAGAAAAGGGAGGGGAACTCCTGATCACTGAAGTCTAGAAACTGCTGATTTAATTAGGGTTTTTTTTAGATCCCTTAAAATGTTAATGTGCTTTATGAATCACTAGGAGAGGATACAGTATGCAATATTTCCCAGAGCTACCTAGAGGCAGATTTTCTTTTTCCAAAGGATGTTTTTCTCATCGTACACACTCTAAGAAACTGTTCTCGAGCTTTCCCGAGGCTCATTCTCTCCATACCCTCTTCCAGGAGGGAGATGTCAGCCTGAATATCAGCACATTACAAAGTGGGTAGTCCAAAGATCTTCATCTCAGTGGTCAAATATTAAGGTCCTACAGGAGGGTATAAATCCATTTCAAAGATCAAGAAGTGATGGATGGTGGATTTTTAAAAAATACTTTCTCCCTAGTTCAAATATGTGTAGACAAACTATTGATATTTTTCCCAACTTCTAGGACTAGACTGGGTACTGCCCTTAGGGGACCCTACTTTTTAAGTTTACAAATTGGAATACAAGCTTGGCTTCCTGTTTCTCCAGCAGAATTTGGAAAATATGTTAATGCAGCTTAAAAAGCATACACCATAACTCAGAGGCTTAGATAGACTCGCTTTAGGTAGATCGAAGCAGCCTCTGCCAAACTTGGGGCTGTAGATGTGGGTTCTTAGCCATGACTGCTTATTGGAATCACCCGGGGAGCTTGAGAAACACACACCCGCATCCAGACCTGCCCCAGATGAACTAAAGCAGATCCTCTGGAGGTGAGGTCTGAGAATTATTTTTAAAACTCCCGGGTATTTCTAATGTACAGCCAAGATTGAGAAGCACTGCCCAAAAGGTCCACCTCTAAGTCACAACAGCCTTTTGCCACCTGGCCTCATTTTCAGGACTTGCTAGTTTGGGGAGGACTTGCAGTGTTATATTAATTTACTCGAGCTGCCATAACAAAGTGCAACAGGCTGGGGGACTCAGAAAACAGAAACGTACTTTCTCACAGTTGTAGAGGCTGGAAGTCCCAGGTCAAGGTGCTGGCTGGGCTGGTTTCTCCTGTCGCCTCTCTCCCCCTTGGCTTGCAGACGGCTGCCTTCTCACCGTGTTCTCACATGGTCCTTCCTCTGTGTGTGCCTCCCTGACATCTCTGTTTCCAGATTTCCACCAGTTAGATTGGGTTAGGGCCCCACCTAACCCCTCATTTTAAGTGCATCACCTCTCTAAAGGTCCTATCTCTAAACACAGTCACATGGTAAGGTGCCAGGGGTTAGAGTTTCAACGTATGAATTTGGGGGGAGACACGTGTCACCCCATAACAGGTGTGATAGGAGACCCCAAAGTCTCCAGGAAACACTGCATACTGTCATGTCCACAAAACTGACACTTTTTCCTGCTTCTGTTGTAATTAAGCACATGACGTAACATAGAGAAAAAGAAAACCATTGCCCTTTGAAATAAACCAAGAATAACAAAGTCACCCTGCCTAGTTATGGTCCCCCAAGAGAGTAAAAATTTAAACATGTACCACAAACCTTAAAAAAAGGAGGCAGGATGCTTTATCTTTGACTTTTATAATAGTGGTGTTTATAGGTATAACATAAACTTTGTGACTAAGATCATCATGTAAAAAATTATTTCTTTCCCCTCATGAACAGCCTAATAACAACAACTATAAATAAATATAATAAATACAAATATCATATTAACTTAAACCAATCATCTAATTTGATCATCTTGCTAAGTTTTGTGGTATTTTCCCACTAAACACCTGTCGTGGTTTTCACTGGGCACATCAGTCCTTTTGAAGTGTGACACCCAGCACTTTGAGAGTGAAGAAAAAAATCCATTTTCATTTTCCATGTGCTGTTGTGTCTAAGTCTTTTTTGCAGTTCTGGAGCCTCCATCGAGGAGATTTATGTGAGGAAGTGGCCTCACCTGCCAGAGCTGACTCAACAGCTTCACCTCAGAACACACTTATCTCACATGCCACGGGAACCGAGAAGTGCCTTTTTTCATGTGAGGAATAAATCTGCAGCGAGAGAGCTATACTAGCACTGCTTTACTTTTTCTTCCTAATCTGTGCCTTTCTGGCTGTTTTTATCTGTGTCTCTGGATCAAGTCTGGTTCCAGGTGTGGTGTGAGCTCGGGCAATAATTTATCCCCTGTTGAGTGAAAGGTCAAGAATCTGGGTTTCTGCTGATCTGTTAGGTGGTAAATAACAGAGACCATGGTTTCTGTGTTATCTTTGTTTATTTGCTTGACATGGGGATTCAGAGGTCTTTGTTGAAATGTTAATACAAGCATTCTTTAAAATGAGAAGAGACGTGCTTTAAAAATATCCTAGGCTGGCAACACATTTGGACGTAGAAAGTGCCATCAGGCCGTGGGAGAGGATGTCCTTAACTTGCAATGCACCAATTTTCTTAGGCCCCAATTGAAGATTAACTGAGGCCCCCAAAACACCCAAACCTCTTCATCTCTGCCTCACAGATGCTCTGAGTGAACTGGGTTTACGGCAAGTCGTCAGCCAAAAATACCTCCTCATCAATGAGATCACATTGCTCCAGAAAATTTTCTGCGCCTTCTGGAGAGGCAAACAACCTTTGAGACCTACAGTGGCTGGATCCAGGAGTGAGCTTCTGTGTTCCCTTTATTTTTTTATCTCTAGCTGAGGTTATAAAACTGAAGCTGCTAGTTCTTTTTGTGTGTGAAAGATGTTTTTTTTTTTCTTTTTCTTCCCTTTTTAAAGGAAGGTAATGAAACATTTTGTTTATCACATTCTGTATTTGGCTATCCCCTTCCTCTCTTCTCCTACTTTTCATTTTCCTTTCTTGCCCTCCCGCCCAAAAAATTTTTGAAGATTACTTGGTTATAAATATCTTTCATCTATTGAAATGATTGTGCACTTGATGGATAACTAGTCAGATAAAGAAGGGAAAAATTAACACATGACATTACAAAGTTACTTGTATTTACGGGTGCACTTTTCTTCATTGGCATATAGAAGCACTCACAGCAATTCAAAATAATAATTTTAAAGGTTTAAAATAAATTTAAAGGGAGGAAAATCTGGAATAAATAAATTCCAGAAAGGAGGAAAATCAAATTTAAATGTTTTCAATGTGATGGCTCTTTAAGAAAAAACTTCAAAAGCTTGTTGCATCTGTACCTCAGAGGAATAAAAAAGTTTAACTCTCAGATATATTAATGGCCTTGATTATAGATTACAAGATAAAAAGCAAAAGAATGCAAAGGTACTTCAAACACAAGTTAAAGAATTTTCACTATTAGGTTTATAACTATAGATGTTCATAAAGTATAAAGCTTTTGAAAAGTTTAAGAGTCTTCTTCAAGGTGAAAATTCTAATTCAAAGCAATTCATTATATTTCATCTTGATTCTAACACAGTACAGAAAATAATATTCTAGTTTATACAAAACTTGGATTTATTTATCATGGAAAGCTTAATTAACCTGAATGCTCTAAAGTTTCGTGAGTCAAAGAAGTTTTTGTTATTATAAAAATGTAAAATTATTTGTCCAACTAAAGTATAATAACTAATGTCCTTTAAAGGAGTTTACTCTTGTTAAGTGTTTATAATTCTATATATCATATATATACGAAATCACAAATACATGAAATCCCTCATTTCTAAATTGAAGTGAAATTCATCTAACATAAAATTAACCATTTCTAAGTGCCTAAGTCCGCGGCATTTAGAACATTCACAATATTGTACAACCATCGCCTCTACCTAGTTCCCAAAGGAGATGCAGTTTCCATCACCCAAAAAGAAGACCTCAAACCACTAAGCAGTCACTCCCTATTCCTACCTGTCACCAGCCCTTGGCAACTACCAGGCTGCTTTCTGTACCTATGGATTTACTTGCTCTGGGTATTTCATATAAATGGAATTATACAATATGTGACTTTTTGTGTCTGGCTTCTTTCACTTAGCATAATGTTTTCATGGTTCATCCATGCTGCAGCGTACACCAGTACTTCATTTTAACAGCTGAATAATATTTCATTATATATGTGTGTGTATATATATGTATATCTATATGTATATATAGATATACACCACATTTTGTTTATCCTTTCATTCATGATGGACATTTGGGTTATTTCCATCTTTTGACTATTGCAAATAGTGCTGCTATAAACATTCATGTACAAGTACTTATCTGATACCCGTTTTCATTTTCATTTCTTTGGAGTATGTACCCAGAAATGGAATTGCTGGGTCCTGTGGTAATACCATCAAATTGTTTCCCACAGTGGCTACATCATTTTACACTCCTACCAATTAACTTTAAGACTTTGAACTAACAGTAAATCAAGCTATTAGTACATATCTTGTACACCTGAAAACTCTAGTTTTACTATTCTTTTGCCACTGGTTACAATAGATGTAAAATTCTTACTACTTTAAGAATTTTTTTAAAGATGTATTTGATTGTAGAGGGGTATATATGTAAGATGATGGATGTATTTTGTTTTGCTTTAAATAAAATTGTCTGGTTGTGCCAGAATAAGAAAGAAGGTAATAGAAGACAACGTGAGGATATACCACAAATATAGAAAAAAGGAAAAAGTAAGCTCAAGAGCCTGGGCTTATAATACCTGCATATATTGAATATGAAATAAACAAAGAAATATGTTAAAAATGTTTGCAAAGTTGACTCAGTGATAATCGATTTATTCATAAGGTAAAAAGAGGCTTGTGCATCATTTACTACAAATTGCTACGTAAATGGCAATCAAAGAGAGTAAAATAAGAATTGGGCCTCCTTCTGTTAAAATGGTAAATTGATTCTTGACTATATAGAAAGCTACTAACAAAACCTAAGACAAAAGAGAAGAGTTAAAATGTGCTCTATCCCCAGACATCAGTGGTTCCCTTTCTTACTAAAAAATGCTGTGTAACTCATTGCTTCTGTTTCACTTTTGTATCATTTTTAACAAAACATCTTTAGTTTTGAAATAGAATTTGGAATAATCATTTTTATGTATTGCTATGTTTCCTTTAAATATTACCTGAAACCATTTCTTGTCTTCACACATCCATGACTGAGGGTCTTATCATGGCTCCTCTGATAACTCTCTTTGGTACTGCCTTTCCCAAATTTAGGACCCAAAATCAGAACTCCAAAGCTGGAAAGATATCTATTATACCTATATCATCTTTGGAGTTCCCCAGATGTCCATTGGGTAATACAAAGAATTGATCTCTCACCTTTTAAAATAAGAGATCATAGAAATAATTTGGTATTCTCTAGTTTTATACTCAACACGATTGTGTCCACCATATAAAAATTAGCAAGTCAAAAAGCTAAACTTCTTTGTATTTATTATATATAAAGAAAATGTTAATGACAAATATTTTGGAGATTGTGAAATGTCAGAAACATATTTATGTTCATATACAAAGATGGGCATTATGACTTTCAAAAACTAGATTAACTTTTTTAAAGACTCCTGATTTTCTATATAAATACTCTTGTCAGTTGATGCTAATCAGAATATACTTTATGAGATAAAGATTCTGGAGATTTGACAATGCCCTCACCGTTTATAATGTGTTCTTATTCTCACGATAAGTATTAACGAAATCCTTATAAGTTGATTGCCTATTGCATCTCAATAGAGGAGTCTAATTTTCTGCATTTTGATATTGTTGGTTACTGTAATAAATTAACCAAAACCCTCGAGTATTAGTCTCCACAAGTATTTTCTGCTTTTCCCTTACACTCACCTAAAGGTCCCTGCTACAAGAACAGATTAGAAATTGAATCTTCTGGAAAAAAAATATCAAAAGAGCTTCAGTAAGGGACTGAACCAGATACTCAAGACAGTTGAAGTTACAAGGACTAGACTCACAACCCCATTACAAGACAACATTTTCATCACACTCTGTGAGACTGTCAAGAGACCAAATCGGGATACCCAGAACTTCTCCCTCCAAAAGCAGGTGACTTCATGGAGATAAACTGTTTAGTCTGAGATCAACAAAACACAAATTCACTCCCTAGAACTTAATGAATGGGATGAACTGACTTAACTGTGGCCAGTGTTCTATTTTAAATGCTCTTGTGGGGGAAACTCTGCTTTCTTCTTAATCCTGTACTGACCATCAATTTAACAGGTTACACTTTTTCAAACAGTTATGAAACCCTCTTTAAATGCTATCTTGTTCCAACTGGACCCTGAGGATTGGGGGTAAGGGGAATCCTATGAAAGATCTCAATATGGATTATAAGTTAATAAATCATGAGGGAAAACAAGAAAATGATTCTTTAAAAAAAAAAAAGATAAAACAGTGGCAACAATGGTTAAATATTTTTCAAAGTACCTTAACTAAGTTCCTTCATGCCCTATAACCACGGTTATTATTTGCGTAGGTTCAATAAGAGTGAGTTCTTTTTCCAACCAGGGTACAATTGGATAATTCAAATCAAATCAAATCAAATCTATATTATGATCTAAAATGATATGTAAGTAAATGACTATGTGTGATACCTTGGTGCATTCTCTCACCTGTTTCACAGAGGGAAAAAAGTGGATCATGAAACTGCTTATGATAACAATATTCCTTAGCCCAGGGTTTGTTTTGGGTATTATCTACTTGTGTTGATCATGCTAATTTGAGCTGTCAATATTCTAAATATATGTATCTGAGATGAAAGAAAGAAAGAAAGAAAGAGAGAGACAGAGAGACAGAGAAAGAAAGAAAGAAAGAAAGAAAGAAAGAAAGAAAGAAAGAAAAAGAAGAAGAAAGAAAGAAAGAAGGAAAGAGAAAGAAAGAAAGAAAGAAAAAGAAAGAAAAAGAAGAAGAAAGAAAGAAGAAAGGAAGGAGAAAAAGAAAGAAAGAAAGAAAGAAAGAAAGAAAGAAAGAAAGAAAGAAAGAAAGAGAAAAAGAAAGAAAAAGAAAGAAAGAAAGAGAAAAAGAAAGAAAGAAAGAGAAAAAGAAAGAAGAAAGGAAGGAGAAAGGGAAAGAAAGAGAGGGAGGGAGGGGGAGAGAGAGAGAAAGAAAGAGAGAAAGAGAGAAAGAGGAAGAGAGAAAGGAAAGAAAGAGGGAGAAAGAAAGAGGAAGGAAGGAAGGAAAATCTTCTGGGAAAAAAATTCTGTACTATGATTTTGCCAAAATTCTCATCTAATTAGGTAGCGTAAACCCAAGGACTACACCGTCAATACAGAACAAGGCCTTCACTGTCCTCGCATGAACCTGGTCTGCAAGCTGCTGTGGCTTAGGGAGCCCCTGCTTCCGTCCAGAAACATCAACACACAAGGGGCTGTCAGGGAAAGAGGAGACTTCGACACACAGTGATGGCTAATTCTATGTGTCAGTGTGTCTGGGTCACAGGATGCCCAGATGTTGGTAAACATCATTTCCAGGTGTATCTGTGAGGGTGTTTCCAGGTGAGATAAGACTGAGTAAAACAGATCTCTCTCCCCAGTGTGGGTCAGCTTCATCCGGCCCATTGAGGGCCTGAAGAAAGGGAAAATTCCCTCTTTGAGCCTGACTATTTGAGCTGGGATATTAGTCATCTCCTGCCCTCAGACTGGGACTTACACCATCAGCACTCCTGGCTCTCAGACCTTCAGACTCAAACACCATCAGCTTTCCTGGGTCCTCAGATTGCAGACAGCAGACTGTGGGGCTTCCCAGGCTCCATAATGACGTGAGCCACTTCCTTATTATCGATCTATCTATCATCTATCTATCATCTATCATCTATCTATCTATCATCTATCTATCTATCATCTATCATCTATCTACCCACCTACCTATGTGCTTATCTATCATCTATCATCTTATCTATCTATTATTGATCTATTTATCAACTGCATGTCTATCAATCTCCTATTGGTTCCATTTCTCTGGAGAGCTGTGACTAATTTTTACATCCAAAACTTAAAGGTACTGTGGGTAAAGGCTAGTAGAAGTGAATTTGAGGCTTCTTGGGTCTGATTTCAGTGAACAAACTGAGAAGGAAATTAAAATTCTTCTGAAACATAAAATTTATATCCCTATGGGCTTTACGAGGCCTCCAGATAGAAGTAACTCTTAAGCCTTAATATTATGTTGCTCTCATTCTTTTCAATGTACAAAAGAGGCTCTTTGTGTATGAAACATTTGTTACTCCGATGAAAATAAAGCTCATCCAATAAAATAAAACATCTTATTAATGATATTGAATCAGAAAATCACTGAGCATCTTATGTGGTCTAATTCACACCTTAGGGACAGGAAGTTGAACAAAGGATGGACTCGGGAAGCAAAACTGGTATTTTGCTCTGCTTCCATTATGATTAAGGGTATTACATACCACAGTCAGGAAACAGGAAAAAAAGAGAATTTGCACCTTGACATTAAACCAAAAATGATAAGGGCACTCTGTCCATGTCCGGTCCACAAGATAATGAAAATTTTGGCAATTCCTACAAACCTGAACTCCCCAAGCAAAACATAGATTAGTGTCTGACTTCCATGATACCAGTGCATGTGGACATGACCATCATGTGAGAAAGTTACTGCTTTCCACCATGAACAAAAGAATATAAATTTGACCAATTTATAACATGGTTTTCTCCCTTTATTGGGGTCTTTATTTGGAGGGTCAGTCCTTTTGATGTCTGATTCCCTTCACCTTTTTGCAAGTTAACTTTTTCTCATTGTTTTCTTTCTAAATGTCATTTGGTTTATTAAAACTCGAGGAAAATCCCCACGTTTTAATAACCAGGCACCCCCATAGATGAGGGTTTCTCTCTCATTTGAGGCATTTTTTCATGAGGCCATGAAATGTGGGTCAGAAGAAGGGGCTGTTTCGACCCCTACCTCCTTCTCCCCTCCCAGAGGCACCAAAGCCACAGGCTGGAGTGGTCACTCCAAAGGGAGTACACAGCTCACCTCAGCTGAGCACTGATCAACTCTCTGGAGTTCTGGTCTGCAGGGGAAGGACCGTGCAAAAGGAGATCTGTTTATTTTACTGTGACCAACTGTCAGGGGACCCTTAGTGCAACTTGCTAAGGGACCCAGCATTTCTCATTGTGCAGCATCTGTGAACGTCACTCTGTGCATCCCTCATCTCATCACATTTCCATAAGCTCTTGTCCCAGTTATGCTCAGAAAGCACAGCCGCCCGTCCTCAGGTATGTACTAAAGTAGAAAAGGAAAAACCGCACTGCTATTCTTGGTCAGCTTGATGGCGAGGAGCTTCAGATTCTCTATAAAATGAAAGAAATTCAATTGTGTGAGGTCACCAGGTCACAATCTCCCTGAGAACACTGCTATTCGGAGCCAAACATCCTTCTCAGAGGGGTCCTTAAAGTTTAATAACATCAATCAGCTGCAGCAAGACCCTGTGAGCCCATAATCCCAAAATGAGCCTCTGTGTGCTGTCTATTATGGAAGATCTCCAGTCTACCTGTGTGCAATTTTAGATCATCAAAGGTGACATTGAACACTATCTCCTAAATTTCAATCACAGCCTTAACCACCCTGTGATTTAGCCAAGAGCAGTTCTGCGGCTCTTTGGGAACAAAAGGTCACCCTCGCAAGGCTGGAGGAAATGCATATGCCGCAGTGGGAAGTGGAGAAGCACACACAGTAGAAATGAGGCAACATCAAGAGTGTTTGTTCAGTCGCTGTGCTGTGGCAAGGGAGTGCCGTGTCCCTCGTACCACGCTGGGTTCGAGATATTTTTATACAGAACTTCTTTTTAGTTTAAAGAATTTACATATTATGACACCTGCCCTCTTGTCATTTAACATCAATCTCAGTAAAAGTGACATAAGGACCAAAGGAAGGGGAAAGCATGTTTTTCAAATTGCTACCTACCAATGGCTCCAACGAAGATGGATCTCAAATAACTAACATTGAGCAGAAAAGGCAGACACAGTGAGTCCATGTTGTTAAGGTTCCATTTATATGAAGCTCAAGAACAGGCAAAATTAATCTATGATGGTAGAAACCCGAAAGTGGCTGCCTCTGTGTGGCCTTATTGGTCGGGGTCCTGGGGTAAAAGAAATGGGACTCGTTGACAGGGGCATGTGCCTGTGCAAAAATTTCAACAGTTTTACTGGGTGTAACTCTACTGTTTGCTCTGGGCTGACCATTTGTGTCCTCCTCAAATTCTTATGCTGAAATCCTAAACCCCAGAGGTGATGGTAGCAGGAGGTGGGGCATTTGGGAGGTGACTGAATCCTGAGGTTGGAGCTCTCAGGAACGAGATTGGTGCCGCTATAAAAGAGACCCCATAGGCCCGCCTCGCCGCTTCCACCCTTTCAGGACACAGGAAGAATTTGCTGGCTATGAACCAGGAAGAGGGCCTTCGCCAGAACGTGACGGTGATGGCAGCTTGATCTCGGACTTCCCAGCCTCCAGAACTGTAGGCCATAAATTTCTGTCATTTATAAGCCGCCCAGTCTATGGTATTTGTTATGACAGCCCGAATGGACTAAGACACTGTATATAATTTATGCCTCAACTTCTTAAAGTGTTGAAAACCCCACTACCGACACACTTGAGCTCTAAGGCTGGGGCTAAGACCACTCTCTACCACGGAGGGCAAGTGTCGGACCCCAGTCCTCCCTCACTGAATAGCCCAGTATGGCCCAACGTTTCTTGTTAGCCCCCACGGTGGGGTGGTTGTCCCCTTGCTCTTTCATGAAAAACCACCCGCATTTTCCCCTCTATAGAAATGCTCGGATGCAACTGGGGTGCACAATTCTTGGTATACTCACCACCTGGACAGTATTTTTCACCCCCGCGACCAAAACACTGCAGTGTGATTGCCCTCTAGATGATGGACCTGGCCTGGCATCTCCCCGCAGCCTCCATCCCTCTCACCGTTCTTACTTAGAAATAAATGCCCCAGCCTGGTGCAGCCTGACCTGCAGGCCACTCGCCATCTCTGACTCTGCAGTGTCCGCTGGAGTGTGCCCCGCCACTTTGTTGTCTGTTTTATTCAATTCATTTTCCTTTGTAAATCATAATACCCATGTGCTAATTGATGCCACTTTCATGAGTCAGTGAGCGTGTTAGGACCTGAAGCAAAACAGGAATGCAAAACCCTTGAGCCAAATCATGACCAGAACCAGACCTCAGCTGCCCCAGCTTGGCCCCCGTTTGCTGATAGAAAACTGCTTCTCCCCATCAAGCCCACCAGGTCAGGGCAGTGACTCACGCTCTACAATTTGATTTGCATTTTCAGTTATTGCAGTTCAGTCTATGTAAACACAACAATACAAGGATGCTATCAGCCCATTAGGCACTGGGATTGGGATACTTAAGAAGAGAGGTAAATTTGAAGATGTCCTTTGCCAAGCTTAGAAGCAAATCTACACTGAATGATAGGCACTATTATAGATTTTTGCTTTAGTGGGCAACATTGTTACATGGGAGCAGAGGGCTTGTTTCCATCAGTTTCCTTCTGTTGGCAAGATCCCTTGCAACATCTTTGAGACCTGAGAGAAATAACCACCTGTGTTTTATTTTTGTCTCATACCATGGACCAGTAACAAAGGAAATCTCTGCATTTTCACTTTTTGGAAACCAGGCAACCTTCTCTAAAACCTGATGTGTGCCTTCAAAGCGCTGGCACTGAGCATGAGCTTCAAAATCACATCTTTCTCTCCAAATCATCATCCCTGTCTGTGCTCAGTCAGGGGTTTGCGCTTATAAAGCCCCAAGTTTAAATTAAAACCCAAATATAAAGGAAATGCTACTCATGTTTAACCACAAACAAAATAGCTTTCTGCATCCACTTTCATTCTATTCACAGGACATGCAGGGTCAAGCATATTATTTCTCATTTACATCAAAGTTTTATATTTACAAACATGATTTACATTAGTTTAGTTTGTCAGCCCATAGGGCATCTTTGAAAGTCAGAGCAGAATTATATTCCCATTTCATAGATGAAAAAACAAGTCAAGCTCATTTAGCAAATTCATGTCTGAGAAAGCATTTTCAGGACTTGAATTTCTGATACATGTCATTATTTCTTAAGTTTTGCCAAATACTGTGATTTCATACTCATGATTTCCACGCCAGCCACCCTGAAGCACTGTTGGGAATGTCACTCACCATAACTCCACGGT
The DNA here is from genome assembly GCF_030028045.1 of Hippopotamus amphibius kiboko. Lineage (NCBI taxonomy): Eukaryota > Metazoa > Chordata > Mammalia > Artiodactyla > Hippopotamidae > Hippopotamus > Hippopotamus amphibius. The sequence goes on from NC_080196.1 coordinate 101,341,955, forward strand.
TGCCTGAAGGGGCGCTGATCTGACCAGGAGCCCAGGATTCCTCCGTGTGGGCCTTGAGGTGTCTAAAGATAAACACCCTGGAATAGTTCAGCTATGAGTCATTCTAGATGGTTCTCTGGTGATCGACCCTGTCACTGGCATTCCACAGATGTCGGTTATGTTGCATTTACCAAAGCCCTCGATGGTTCTGTGCTTTGGGGTCTCCCTTCAATGCCACAAGTCAGTTCTTTTTGCATTTATCTGTTACCCAAGGAAATGTGAGGACTAGGGACATTTATTGTCTTTGCTGCATGTGGTTAAACATGGTAGAGAAGGGGGCATTTCCTGGACACATGTGAATATTTATTTTTACTAGAAAAATGGCTGCTGAGTTCCCCTAAAACGTTCCCTGGTGTCAAAGGTCCAAAAATCTTTGCAGGTATGTTAATTATAATATTTTCAATGGCTTGAAAGGTGAAATAGCCTATCTCATAAAGGAGGAACGTACTCAACACTGCTTGGAGATGGCATTGCCTTGAAAAGCTGGTCACCCTCTTTCTTGATCAGAAAAGAGCCTGCACATTGTTCTGTGAAGAGAAAGACCAAAATGTTATCAGCTAAAATGTAGGCTGGAGAACTAGTCTGATTGCCAAATCCTTTTTTTAACTTGTCAGTTGGTTCCAAGACATTACCTACCACTGTTTCCATCCCTAATCGGGGTGCTTTCTGCTATACAACAAATGAACTCAAACTCCTGAGTTGGTTTCATTTCCCTTAAAGTCTGCTCATTACTAAGAAGTACCAACCCTCAAGCTTATTAAAATCAGAATGGGGCTGCCTACAACCTGGGGCTAAGTATGAGAACACAATTTGCACCTCCTCCCAGCCCAGCCTCATGGGATTTTCCCTCACCTTTTCCTAGGAGCTTGAGCAAGTCCCACTCCTGAGCTGGAAGCCTGTCACCAGGAGCTCACCAGACACGGGAGGCATGCAGGGTTTTCTTCCCTGGCCCCATGAATCATCCCCGCTGCACCTTCTTGCCAGTCTCAGCAAAACCAGGCTCCTTCTACTGCCCCGAGGCTGTCTCTTAAATACAAACAATCCTCCACTTTTGAAAACTTCATTTTCAAGCAATTGTTACAAATGCAGAATGCATCCCCACTGTCCTCTTCCAAAACAATACCAGCCCTGGATCCAAAAAAATTGTTATTCTTGAAAGTAGACAGCTCTGGCCTACTGCTACTGTCTAGAGAACCATTATGGGACAGAAAGATAAATAAGTGCTTTGAGCTTTTAGAGACTCAAAGTGTTTAGGGGAATGAAAAGCAGGCAGAGTTTGGGGCAGTTGATACCAGGGGAGAGGTATTGGTTAGAAATTACCTGCCCACATGTTGAATGGCTTGACTGGCTGAAATTATTGTTGGCCTCTGTATCCCCAGGTTCCTAATCTGCAGATTAAACCAACTGCAGAGCAAAGATATCTATTTTTTAAAAATTCCAGAAAGTTCCAAAAAGCAAAACATACGAATTTTCCACACCCGGCAACTATTTACATGGATTTACATTGTATTAGGTATCATAGATAATCTAGGGATGATTTAAAGTACATGGGAGGATTATGTAGTTTATATTCAAATAATACATCATGTCATCTCAGGGACTCGAGCATCCTTGGATTTGGGTTTCTGTGGAGTCCTGGAAACTACCCCCCAGGATACTGAGAGACGACTGTATCTTTACCCACACTACCTAGAAATATTCACTCTTTACTGTTGACATATAGTAAAGGGTGACCTTGCACACATCCACCTGAGCGCGCAGGTGAACTCCACCCACAGCTCACCTGAGTTTTGGCCCAGTGCCTTGCGTTCCCCTGGGGGGCCTGTGAGGGCTGCTCTGAGGTCCCCTGCCCACTCCACGCCTCCCCTGGGGGGCTCGGGAGGCAGTTCCTCCTCACCTCCCGCTTCTGAGGAGGTTTGAGTCTTCTTTCCTCACCTCTCAAGATCGAACTACAGACTATAACCCCACGTAGCTGTCGTCGGGATCAGCTCCTCAGCTGCTGGGTAGCTCACAGCGCCGGTTGGAGTCCACCTCTGGCTTTGGCATCATCCTCTTTCCTATGTGGCAAAGAACTGGCACTTTGGCACAGAGATAACTGTTCATATTCTTCAAGTCTCATTGTCCGTGGTGAGAAAGTCACAGGGATCAGGGCCTCTGGTGCAAAATGCCTTATAAATCAAATATTGGAAACATCTTTCTGTGACACATTCACTTTTATAAAGTCTTTACTTTCATAAACCCTATGGAAAGGTAAAAAGTGATATGCACAAAGTAGTTCCATAATAATACACAAGGTAATATCATCTTCTACGGAGTTTTTTTTTTTTTCCTCTGGATGCAGGAAGCCCAGTGATCTTCATCTTTTACTAGGATGTTGTTTGCAGACACCAACTTATATTGATTCGCTCCCTCTCTTGGTTCCGAGACACACCCCTGGATCTTTTCACTTCGTTTAGCTTTTGTGTTTTCATTCCTCAGTGCAAATTCCTATCAGGAATGTGACTGCACTTAATCACCTTATCTAGGTTTCTCAGGGCTTCCTTTTGGTCCAGCTGGAGTAGAGGAAAGCTATGAGGTGTTTGCACCCGCTCTCTGAGGGACTCCGTAGACATTCTCCTGAAGTTGGCCAGGGCAGGGGTGTGGGGGGTGTCACAGCGCAGGGCCACAGCCTTCGGAAGCACCTGCCAGGTCACCTTGCACACTGAGCCAATGGCCTGTCTTCTGGGAAGTGACATTCTTTAACTTCTTTCTGCGGGAACTCTTGACCACCGAGCAGACCACCTATTGTTTTTAGTAAGAATATCTCCTTCCCTTTATCGTTAGACAATATTCTGTAACCTCTGCTCAGAGCTGCTTTGTGTTCCTAAGAGCTTTTCTGACTTTTCAACTAACCCCCACCTAATTCTGTCACTCCAGTCTGTGGTGCTCTGGCAGTAGCGCCGATTGCCTCTAAGATTTCCCTCAGGGGCTGCAATCCACCCTGACTGTCTGTCTCTCTCTCCCTGTCTCTCTCTGTCTCTCTCTTTCTGTCTCTTACATGCACACATGACCATCTCAGATCCCACTTTAGGAAACACTCTTAGAAATATTGCTAGAATCTGATATAATTTAAGCAGAACAAGGGCGAAAACCTGACAGTGTTCCTGGAAACAGAAGATGCTATTATTGCCAACAGTTTGAAATCTTCAAGTGCTCACGTTTTTCAAACCACTTGGCCAAACAGCTAAAACTGATGCAAGTCTGCATTATTTCAAGTTGTATTTTCACTGTTCTTTATGAGAGGGGTTACCTCTGGCCCATGTCCAAATGGATGGGACAATGCCAGCAAAATATGGTAGAAAATATCTGTAGAGCTTAGATATTGAAGGGGAGACCAGGTTAATGAATTTCAGGTATAAATCATCCATGCTAGCAATTTTGTTGCTCTTCCACTGGAATAACGTTGCCTTAAACTTCTCTGGGATTGACTTAGAATATCCAGTGCTACATTATTCAGTAGATTAGAACCGTGATGGGAAGAGCTGTTGTTTTTCTGTGAGGTGAGCCATGTTGGCGTTTTGTGCTCTAAGATGTAAAATTACAGAATGGAGCCTGAGGGGAAAGGGCAGTTCTAAAATAAATATCTTTCTAAAAAAGAAAGCCCCAAAGGAACTTTTAGTTCTGATTCTTTCCTCTTGTTCCATTTTCTCAAGAAATATAATTGTTTATCTTTCAGTTTTCCACTCGCTAATGATTCCAGCCTAAAGAAGTGACCTCTGTTCCCATTTGGTTGACCTTGCTGGAAGTGATGCGCGCAGGGACAGTCATGAGGGTAAGGAACAGGGCATCCCATGGCCCCTTTTGAGAGAGGCCAGCCAGTTTGGAGACTTGAGAGTGAGGGCCCGAGGGAGGGTGGATTTGAGGAGGAGAGGTTTGGTCCACTTAGCCCTCTAGTGCCTGCCATGACCCACATCCCCACCAAATTAGAGGAAGGAGCACAGACTGGGCTGAACTGAGAAATAAAGTGCTCCCAACCTCCCTCTAGTCCTTCACCAGTTCTGCACTCCTGGCCATAAGCAATTTTCCCATCTCCTTATTCAAAAAGATTCTTTGTTCATTAACGTTTGCACAACCACGGGGGCCTAGGTGTACAGGGGGATGTGCAATACTGCAGATAGCAAACTATTAAAATAAGGAGGGAAGCAGGGTAAAGGTAGCTCTTAAACTCTTGACCTTCTGGATCTTAGTAACCAAGTCAGTAAAAGAAATGTCTAGGGGCATTCATTTTGATCCCATGATCTCACTTTGAGGCATTGGTTAACATAGATAATTTGCCTAAGAACGATCTTAGATTGGTCTTGTGAAGAACAATAGTTCTTTATTATAAAAGGAGGGAACTGGGTCAGGTAAATGTTGGCTGTGACAACTCTGCCATGTTCTGATTCTCCAGCTACAGTCAAGCCTTCAGGTAACTGCAGCCCTGGTTGACATCCTGAAGGCAACCTCATGAGAGATCCTGACCCAAAACCACCAGCTAAGCTGCTTCTAATCCCCAAAAACAGTGTGAGATAATAAACATGCACTATTATTTTAAGCTCCTAAATCTGGGGTACCATCCGATATGCAGCAATAGATAACTAATATACCAGGCATATGACTAAATACAAAATCACTGGTGACCACAGCTCAGAAACGTGGAGAAAACTTTATACACACAGACTTGACCTGAAATCTAACTGTGTCATTTCCTCCCACCGACTCTGGGAGTTATTTTACCTTCTCAGGATTTAACTGGGCTAAAGATTGGAAGGTGTGAAGGGAAAATAACAGCACCACATTACAGAGTGCAGGTGAGCAGAAACAAATACAAGGTAAATAGAGGGTCTGGTTTAGCAGGAGAAGAAAGGGTGGTCCATTCAATCTTTGTTCCAATTATCAATGTCATGGGTAAAGTTTCTCAACCAGTTCTCTAAATAATGTCTCAGGAATTGGAAGAGGAGCTGAACTTTTCCAAAGTAATTCATTTTGAGCCCCATCTCCACGGCACCCCTTGGCTATATCAAGCAATTAGCCTTATAAAAAAAAATCTACAAAATGTATCTATCCAAAACTGTTATCACTCAGTGTGACTCCTATCTCCTGAAATGGTGTTGATACATGATTTTAAAATAATGACTTACCTCACTTCCTTAGCCCATGCTATTTTGAAAATTTAAAAGAGTGTTTGCAAATGTCCATGCAAGTATAATCAAAAGCATGTTGATTTTATCTGTACAGTATTGTCGAGTTAATTGACTCATTGGCATCAAACTAATTTCCAAAGATTGGGTGGGCCCCAGAGGCACTGAGTGTAACTGACATTTGTGCAAACAGCAGCAAAAGGGCTATGACTCTGTTTACTTTGGTGTTGTCTGGATGTCAAAGTCACCCAGAGTGTTGGCATCAGCTCCAAAAGTGATTTTCCCAAATGCAGATCAAGGAACTTCCTCCGAAAGACTGAACTCCAAATGGAAAAATAAATATTGGATATAAGCAGGGGGGGAAACATAGTTCCCACCTCCAAAGAGGATTTATAAAAATTAATGCCAAATATTCTATGAAATCCCAGAAAAACAAAATGTTAGCAAAAGATATCAACGAATGTTATAAGTCTCGCTGAAAGAATAAAGATCCTGAAAAGGTTTTTTTGCAGATTCTATTAGTCTTCATTTAAAACACATGAAAATCAGGAGTGGGATGTAGGTCTAAATATTTTAGCTCAAACTTCAATTTCTTTGGCGCCTAGTTGTTACCTGACAGACAGCAATGGGCAGTGCACAGAGCAAGCTGAAGTCCCCAAGAGGTACCCAACAGCTGCCAAGTCTCCAGGGACATCTTGGTTGACCACAACACTCACTAATTGGATCACATAACACTGATAACACCTCGTGTTTCTAGACAGTTGCTGCTTTGTTAGAAACAAGGTGATGACAAACAATCAGGAACGAGGTGTGCTTTCTTGAAACCGGGTAATAATATTTTTGAAGTTGCAAAAAGAGGTTGTGCTAACAAAGTGAGGGGCTAACACTGAATTATTTGCAAGCACAGATGTATTGTTTTTCTGATTATAGTTTAGCTGCCCATCACCTGGTGCTCCAGCTTTGTGACCTGGATAAACAGGGATAATGTGGGTTCGTGTTATTATAGGTGGATACCATGTAGTGTGGGGCGGAGAATAAAGAAATGACTCAGAAACTCTCTGAGGGTAAACTATTTTTGAGTTAAAATGGATCTATTCCAAATGGGACCATTGAGTCAACTGTTCTCTTTGATCTTTTTAGGTGTAGGAACCCAGCAATTTGCCTCTGGGCAAAGCTAAAGTTAGAATCCTAATTCCTTTTGTGTGCTTATAATTGTCTACAATCTTTTGGCAGTCAGTTTACTTGCTAGGCTGCCCTGACTGTACTTCGCTGCTTCTCTGTGGTACCTAGACTTCACACAATCTGGACAGTGATCAGCAGCAGTGAACTACCCCAGTGGTCCTCTTCCTGAGGCACATCATGCAGATGGACCCAACAGCTGACAAAAGATCCTGGGGACACCCAGCAACTCTGCAAAAATGTCCGGTGAAGATATCTCCAACAACATTAGTTGGAGAGACTTATGCAAAATTCACGTGCAGGGAAGAAATGATGTCAAGCCCTTTTCTAAATACTGGTGCAGATAGAAGAATAAGAAATGGTGGGGGCTGGTTGAGTGGAAAGTTCTCTCTAGATGTCTAAAGGATAAAGAGGAGGGCCCCAGAGAGGCTCATAGCATATAGAAAGGCGTGAGTTAAGAGCAGCCCAGACAAATTTTATGTTGCTTCACAATTTTGCCAAGGGCAAAAAGGACATGGTGACAAGTAGCCTACGTTCGAGGCTCCTTTGCGCTGTCTCTCCTGGATGGGGGAATGACATCATTGACAAGTCATCTTCAATTATGTCAGGAGTTTCAGGGACATGGAGAGATAGCAACAGAATTTAGAAGAGACTAAAAGGTAATGCTCCTTGGGATACATTCCCAGTTCTATCACTGACTCACAGGGTGACTTTATTATTCCCATTGTGATTTGGGCTATATTATTGAAGACTGATACAATACTAAGATGTGGAGGTCAATCTAGGACCTCTCCTCTCTTTAGTATCTAAATTAAAGGTAGAACTTTCTTCGGAATACAATTAAGAAGAAAGGCAGATGTGAAGGTTATAAAATCTAAGAGAAGTGGAGTTTGAAAATTTGACAAATAATCCTCTTTTTAAAAAACATTTAATTTATGTATGGAGCTGAAATTCATGGAACAAAACTGACCATTTAAAGTGAGCAATCCAGTGGCATTTACAACATTTACAACGCTGTACAGACATCACCTTTATCTAGTTCCAAGACATTTCCAAACTTCCAAAGTAAATCCCCATACCCAGGAAACTGTCAGTCTCCTGTCTCCTCTCCCTCTGGTCTCTGGCAATCACCAAGCTTCTTTCTGTCTCAACAGATTTATTTATTCTGGACATTTCATGTAAGTGGCATCATAAAATATGTGACTTTTGTGTCTGGCTTCTTTCACTGAGTGTAAGTTTTTGAGTTCATTCATGCGATGGCATGTATCAGTACTTCATTTTTATGGCTAAGTAATATTCCATGGTGTGTTTAGGTGTTCCACAATTTGTTTTTCCACCTATCTGGTGATGTGCATTTGCATTATCTCCACTTTAGGGTTATTGTGCTCCTCCTTCTTAAGTTCTATCCCCTACTCCCCACCCACCCCAAACTTTCTGCTTTCTTTACTGTACATCTCTCCTTTGGGAAGACACACATTATTGTCAGCTTATCTCCAGGGGCTTTCTGGAGGACCAAGAACAGAAGAGAGGGTTGTGAGTAAGAAAATAAGAAAGGAGAAGAGTTTGGGGGAGAAGAACAAAGGAAGAAGTGATGGATAGAAGAACACTTAGCAGGGACACCCTGGTAGAGCTAGAAGCACAGGAAACAGATTGAGAAGAAGGAATTTTGGTAAGTGGTCCATCTCTCTCCAGAGGGCTCTGCAGAAGTTTCCTCAAAGAGATTTAGAAGGCTGATTGAACAGTCATTTATGCTTTTTCTTTTCCTGCCCTCGGGAGAACATTATGCAAAAGTCTGGTGCTTAAGCAGATATCAGGATTTTTTTCCTCCCAGGTTTCTCTAACTAATGGTAGTCTAGATTATTTTCATAAAAGAATATCAGGTTAAATCCATTTGAATCCTAAGATAGTCTTTTAGAAGGAGAACTAAACTTCAGAAAAAGATTTCAATAATAACTAATTGAAGAAAATATTGGTATCTCTTTTCTTTGGTGTCTCCCCATTAAAGGAATTGTTCCGTTAATGTTAAACTAAAGACCAGCTATTCCTGCCACTGACATGACTTTAATTCATCTTTCTAAAAAAGGAAAAGGAAAAAACTGACTTTAAAATAATCCAAACCTTAGAATCAGATATAAAAAGGCAAGGGAGAGGGTACACATTTTTCTTCCTTTTTACTAATGTGTGTAGTACCAAAACCAGACATGTTCCTCCAAGTTGTTTTAAATATTTGTGAAAATACTGTTTGGGTGGTGTAAGATCTGGAGCCCTAATGCGATTAAGCAACTCAGCCTGTCAGCCTGTTTAAGTACATTTCCTAAAACCTGTAACTCCTCTCTTGGCAAACTTCCTCCTTTTTGTCACCTTTAAGGTCATGAGTGCTGTAAAAGCAAGTAGTGGGTAAAGCTGGTCACAACATAGAGGAGGGCAACAGAGATGGCAGAGTTTAGATAAAAATATCCATTTGATGGAACAAAGTCCAAAACACGTCTGAAATAAAACCACATAAGAGAATCAGTTGTTAATTACAGTTTAATGCCCTGGAGCCCTATTCCAGCCCTGAGCAGTGTTTTTCTTTTCCCTTGTCAGAGTGTGTGTGTGTGTGTGTGTGTGTGTGTGTGTGTGTGTGTGTGCATGTGTGTATAATGATTTCTATATTTAATTTAAGAATTACCTTTGGCACATGTCCAAATGAGAAGCCCAAATTCTCTAAAGCAGATCAGAAAACAGATACAGTAACAATCTTTGACACTAAAAAAGGTACAGTAGCAATCTTTGCTAAAAAAAAAATACAGTAGCAATCTTTGATGCTAAAAAGATACAGTGGCAATCTTTGATGCTAAAAAAGATACAGTGACAATCTTTGACACTTTTATTGGTAACTCTATATCTCCTAACAACCTGACATCAAAATCCTATGAGCTCTTCTCTGGAGGTCCAGGGAGAAGGAGGCAAGTGATAGAAGGATTCCATATGGACAGTATTATATCTTTTCATGGGACAAAACGTGGGTTGCAAACAGCAGGATCTACCAGTTCTTAACCCTAAAACCAGCATTTAAATTCCAAGGAGATGAAATAAAACAGGTCATTAAAAAAAAAAAAAAGACATCTAAACCACAAAGTGGCTGACAGCCAGCAAGATCTTAAACAGTGATTGTCAAAGTGTGGTCCCCAAACCAGCCACGCCAGCAGAAGCATCACCCGGGAACTTGTTACCAGTGCAAATTCTCTGCCCCAACCCCAAAGAGACTGAATCAGAAACCCTGCGGGTGGGACCCAGTGGAAACTGTGTTTTAGCAAGCCCTTCAGGTGATGTTGATCCCTGCTAAAGTTGGAGAACTACTGATGTAAAAATAAATAGATTTCGCTTGATTTGATGCCTAGGTTCTTGAAGTAATAATTTGTGTATTTATTCAACTGAAGGATGCTCTTTTCGTCAGGAGTATTTGAACGTTAAAAGCAGTCCTATAGAATCTGCCAAAATGACCAACTGTGTTGACTTTTTTGTTATCCAGGACTGAGAGTGTTTTCATGAGGATTTTTGGAAGCATAAAAGTAATCCACACATTGTGAGAAGGAAAGGAGCCAAACAATTTAATGGGGCCAGAAAGGGCTTTTCTGCTGGGACAGCTGCCATTGGAGGGGTGACCTGTGGCATTTGCATATTAAATATGGCCATTTTGTCTCTGGCCCAGAAGTTGTGGGAAAAGAGGAATTCAGAGGGGAATATACTTGGCCAGGGAAATGGGCCTGTTCCTAGTGGGGAAGTTTTTACAGCAGTACTTGGTTTTGTTGTTTGTGGGTTTTTTTCTTTTAATGTATTGATTCTTAAATATATTTTTACAGGTAACATTTTGGAGAAATTTAGGAGACTCTTAAGAGTAAAGCAAAGCAAATAACACTTTTTCATAATCTTACTACCCATATATAACAACTGCTCAAATTTTTGTTTTTTTACAGTCTTCTTCCTTTGTACTTTTAAAAAATTTAGAACACACTGTTTCCAACTTTGTTGAGATGTTTTGACATATTGTGTAGGTTTAAGGTATACAACGTGGTCATTTGATACACATATTTATTACAGAGTTATTATCACAATAAGGTTCATTAATGTACTCATCACCTCGCATAGTGACCATTGTGTGTGTGTGTGTGTTTGTGTGTTGAGGATTTTCAAGATCCACTCTTTTAGTAACTTTCAAGTATACAATGAAATATTGTTAACTATAGTAATCATACCATACATTAGATGCCCAGAATTTATTTATCTTATATCTGGAAGTTTGTACCCTTTGACCAGCTTCATGCATTTCTCCCATCTGCTACCCCTGGCAACCAGAAATCTACTCTCTGTTTCTGTGAGTTTGTAATTTTTTTAGATTCCACATATAAGTGAGATCATGCAGTATTTGTCTTTCTCTGTCTGACTTATTTCACCTAGCATAATGTCCTCAAGTTTCATCTGTGTTGTTGCAAATGGCAGGATTTCATTCTTTTTTGTGGCTGAATAATTTTCCAGTGTGTGTGTGTAAGCCACATTTCTTTATCTATTCATTTATTGATAGACACTTAGGTTGTTTCCATATCTTGGCTATTATCATAAATAATATAGCAGCACTTTGCCTACAAGCAATCACTTACTAAGACAATACAGTCAGAATAAATACCCCTTCCAGTTATGGTAAACAGAAGAGTAAACACAACAACAAAAAAATAAAGTTAGAAAAGAATTGAGAAATATGTTCCTAAAGGCTAGCAGGAAAAAAACAGAGAGGAACTGTGATAAAGCTTCATAACTTGTGCTCAAGTGGCCAAGGTCCAGTCCTTTAGGGAAAAATAAGGGACTTAGGCTTAGAGAACAGAGAGACGAATGAAAGGGAAAGCCTTAAGAACAGTACAAAACAGAACCTCAGTTTAGCCCAGCCCAGTGGAAAGTGAAATAAAGGGAAACTGAGGTGCAAGGTAAATTTAAAAAAAAAATCATTTCTCCAATTGGACAATGCTCAGAGATGCTAAGGCAAAAAGCCATTGAAAAAGAACAGCAGAAACAACAGTGTCAGTTAAAGCAGTGATTCTCAGCAGGGGTGGGGAGAAAATTTTGCCCCCCAGAGACATTTGGCAATGTTTGGAGACATTCTTGGTTGTTACAACGCAAGAGGAAGGTGCTACTGGCATCTAGTGGGTAGAGGCCAAGGATGATCTTCCCCACTCTACAATGCATGGGACAATTCCCCTCAACAAAGAAGTATTGGATCCCCAACAGCAGTAGTGCCAAGGTTGAGAAATCTTAAGTTAAAGTACTGAGAATAGCTTCTCATATGCAAATATTGTAAAGCAAACAGACAAGCAAACAATTCTGGACCCACCTTTGCTCATTCTTCAAGAACCCACTCAGTTATTCCAAAACTCTAGGGGACCTTCTGCAGCTCCCAGAGCACCTGGCTTTCATTGTTCTTCCCGCAGTCATTGTCTTGTACTGCAGTGATTTCTGTGTTCTTTCCTTTCCCATTCACAGAGCTACGAGCACCCCAAATTAGGAAACATGTTCGAGACTCCTTTGTATTCTTTATCACGTTGAATATATTTGGCAATTGCAGGTTGAATGCGTGAGTGAATGAATGGATGGGAATGAGTCACTGGATAGAGACCTGTATCTTGGAGAAGTGCATCACCTTCAACATTCTCTATGACCAGCATCTTAATCCAGACTTTGTTTAGCTTGTGAGGTAGACCCAGCCAAAGCAGCAAAATCATAACCAGAGGGTCCAGTTCAGTGCAGGAGTTCCCACAATAATCACACCTAAATGAGATTCTAACTCTTAACTTGAAGCTTTGGAATTAAAGGCATTTGCTGAAAAAGATCAAAAGAACATTACAGATAACATTCTATATTTGCATATACTGTTACAGATGCAGATGTCATCTATAATATCAACATGTTTTCCATCCACGAATTCTTATTTAATTACAACATATCTCTTCATGCTGAGTTGACAGAAATCTCCAACCACCAGGGTGGACAGCTGTCTTGAACCTTGTAGTGGTTCTGAGTGTATTTATCTTGGGTCACTGCTTCCTTGAATTTTGTGTTGACAGAACCTCTGCCTTCTCCAGTGGGCGATTGCTCTTTTTTGGTCATAATATTGATAAAACTGTGCCTCTGCAGGAGACCCACCTGCATTCACGCACCTCCAGGCTCATATCTTCACAAGTGATGTTACGGTGAACATTCTAGCCCTTGTCTCAATGGCCCAAGTCTGAGAGTTCCCTAGAAGTGAATCATGAGCTATAATCATCTTCCAAATCGCTCTCAAAGTAGTTGTAACAGTTTATGCTCCTGTCAGTAATATACGAGTTTTCCTACTGTTTCACACTCTCACTGTAAGTGTCACTGCCAGACATTTTAATTTTTGCTTTCCTGATGTGAGTGAAATGATGTCACAATGTTACTTTCATTTTCATTTTCCTGGTAGCAGATTGGGGAAAGCATCTTTCCATGCCTATCAGCCATTCTGATTTCCTTTTTTCTGTTCCTATCAGTTTGTATCATCTTTATTTCTTTTCTTCATCTCCAGTAAATTGGAGGCTAAAAATTATGCTTCAACTTTTTAATTTTTGAAAACATACATATTTAACCATACAGTTTTCTAACATAGCCAAAAGTTATTCAATAGTTCCATCATCCTCCCAAAAACCACAAGAACCTTAATACACTTCAAGTATCATTGAACACCCTCTTTCATAATGTAATTATTTTCTTCTCTTAGAGTTTCACCTGCTTTTTTTTTTTAAATTCTTTAACAACCTCCCAATTGTTATTTTTTTTAAAGCTCTTTATTGGAATATAATTGCTTTACACTCTTGTACCAGCTTTTGAGGTACACCAAAGTGAATCAGCTGTATTTATACATATATCCCCATATCCCCTCCCTCCTGCGACTCCCTCCTACTCTCCCTGTCCTGGCCCTCTAAGACATCACCTATCATCGGGTTGATCTCCCTTTGTTATACAGCAACTTCCCACTAGCTATCTATTTTACAGTTGGTAGTGTATATATGTCTACGCTACTCTCTCACTTAGTCCCAGCTTCCCCTTCGCCCCCCGCCCCCCCCAACCCCGTGTCCTCCATTCCACTCTCTGCAACACCTGTTTTTAAAAAATGTTTTAAGTTACTTTTTATGTAATAGTTAAATTTTCAGACATATTTTAACAATTCCCGGATTCCCCTTTATTTCATTTATTCCCTGCTTTCCCTGGGGTTTGTCTTTTGTTCTTGCCGAATACTTTTTTTTTGGGGGGGGGGGTACACCAGGTTCAATCATCTGTTTTTATACACATATCCCCGTATTCCCTCCCTTCCTTGACTCCCCCGCCTCGAGTCCCCCCCACCCTCCCCGTCCCAGTCCTCTAAGGCATCTTGCATCCTCGAGTTGGACTCCCTTTGTTATACAACAACTTCCCACTGACTATTTTACAGTTGGTAGTGTATATATGTCTGTGCTACTCTCTCGCTTCGTCTCAGTTTCCCCTTCACTGCTGAATACTTATTTTAATAGTTATTTTATTGAGGAATTATGTCAGAAAATGTCTTTCTTTAACCCTTGGTCTTGGAAGACAATTTAGCTGGCATAAAATTCCAGGCTGAAGTATTTGTTCTAACACTTTGCTTCTGGGGTCCATCTTAGCTAATGAGAAGCTGGCTGTCGGGCATTTCCTCCTGAGTCTTTCCTCACTGAGACCCTTTAATATTCACCCTTACCCTTGATCCTTTGCACGTTCACTAGGTGAGGGTTCATCATCTTCCTTCTGGCTTCGCGCTGAGAGTACACTTTGAATTGTCCTTATTTTCACTAAGTCCTCCTTGTTCCCCTAGAAAAAGAGGGTTCTGCAAACTGTCTCAGTAAAGGGCTAGGTAGGTAATGTTTTAGGCTTTTCAGGTCACCTATGGTTTCCGTCACGTCTTCTCTTTTTTTAACAATTTTTCAAAAGTGTAAAAATCACTTTTAGCTCAGAAGTTACACAGAAACTCCCACCCTAAAATCCCAGTCAGAACTTCCCATGCCACCCCACACAATTCCTACTCTTCATTTCCTTCCCCAATCGCCCCAGTTCTTATGCAAGAGCTACACACGAGTGTGCACACACTCACACACACACACACACCCTACATGTGTGCCCATGCTTCCACACTGCTATAAACCATGTCCTGCTTAACAGGAGTTAGTTCAAATCACCTGAAACCTGAGGTTTCTGCAGGAATGGAATCCTGACATCCAGAATTGTGATTCTGAACATGTCCTACAGGGAGACATTTTACTTGGTGGTAACAGTCTTGGCCTATTGCAATATTTCTCATACAATAAGAAATACATTTGCATTGTTACCCAGGATATACATACACACAAACACGCATATCTGAAACAGAAATTCCATGAAATAGTACCTCCCCTTACCTCGTGCAATACATTCTGGTATTTTTCTCATCCATTCCATTCTATATCATTATTTTTATAAAGTCTGTCGCCACTCACTAAAATACTTTTATGACCCACTAATTAGTTTTGGCTTTCGATTTGAAAACGAATGGTCTGGAATACTCTTTTTAGAACATTGGGAATTAAATAGAGTTTTGTGTGCTGACCTGGGACTCTAACCATCATTTATAACATTGTTTCACTGCAAAAATGTGTTCTTATTTCCTAAAAACTGGATTAGAATCCAATTTGGGGAACTCAATTCTTTTGTAAACTGGGAACTGCCAAGGTCCAAATCAGGAACATTTTTATATTAGCAGTTCATTTAAACCAAAACAAGGAAAAGCTGACATAAAGTAATCCCAGTACACTTGTCTGCTTGGGAATAGAGCTTATCAGGAAGTAGTCAACCTTAGCATTTATGCAACTTCTTTTCCCTTTGAGAAAGGACTTCATTTGAATTTCTGAAGACAGCACAGAGGCAATTCATTTTCTGCCATAACGTGGATTGGAAGCTACTTTAATGTGTTTGCTACAAAATGTAATTCTGCAGTTGCCTGAAGGGTTTTCTTTAATCTACCAGTTTTTGTTCCTACAGTTCCAGCTGTGTCTTGGGTAAGATCTTTCCCATCCTAACTGGTCTCGATGGAAAAAAAGTCAGGCAATTTGGGAAATACTTTCCCATGCACCCAATCTTCATCAAAGCTACACTTAAGACCTTTCAGAATATCACTAGGAATGATAGACCTTGGCCTTATTTTTAGGGGTTTCCAAATCTTTTTACTTTATTTCATGTAAATTTGAACAATAGTCTCACCCAATGAACTCTAAACAAGGTGTATATCAGTAGTTATCCACAGGCTTCTTTTAGAAATCCATAAATCAATCATTTTATGCAGTTACTCTCTCTTAACAACTTCCATATAACATATGGCAGCGTTGATTCTATTTATCATGTTGTACGTTACATCCCTAGCACATATTTACCTTATGCCTGGGAGTCTGTACCTTGTGACTGCCTTTGTTGGGGCTTCCACTTCAAGCTGGAGCACTGAGCACTGGTATTTGCTCTCTGTCCTTCATGCTCCCCCTTTCTGCCACACCTCCTACTACACCTGAGATCCCAATCAAACGGTAGTAAAAGGATAAATCCATAAGAGCAGATAGAACGGGAGAGGGACAACCACTGGACATCTCAGTGGAGAGAAGACCAGCGCTGACTGACCACAATGTTGCCAGGCTCCAGTATCAAAAAGGGAAGTAAAGGAGCAGGAGCGTATGCACTTGCAGCCGTTAGAAAAAACAAAATAATATCAAAACTCAAGAAGAATAAATGAGGAACACTTCCCTGGTGGCCCAGTGGTTAAGAACCCACCTGCCAGTGCAGGGGACACGGGTTTGATCTCTGGTGTGGGAAGATCCCACGTGCCACAGAGCAACTAAGCCCGTGCACTGCAACTACTGAGCCTGTGCTCTAGAGCCCTCGAGCCACAAGTACTGAGCCCACGTGCTGCAACTACGGAAGCCCACGTGCCTAGAGCCCATGCTCCACAACAAGAGAAGCCACCACAATGAGAAGCCCACGCACCGCAACAAAGGGTAGCTCCCGCTCACCACAACTAAAGTCCACGCACAGCAACAAAGACCCAATGCAGCCAATAATAAATAAATAAATAGATAGATAAATAATTTTTTTAAAGAAGGATAAATGAATAAACAATTTTTGAGAAATCAAGATGTACCATGTTTTTAAAAGACATCCAGGTAGCCACCAGGAGAACTAGAGATGCAAACTGTTCAAAGTGGTTGACTTCAGGAAGTCACACTGGGGGTGGGAGAAGAGGTAATAATGCACTTTTTTTAATTAAAAATTCTGCACAACAACAAAGAAACCCATGTGCATATAATTTTACTTTGATAAAGGGGAAATGAAATTAAAAACTCCGAGTGGAAAAAAAATCTACTTGTCTGCAGTGAAAGTGATCGTAACAGCATTTGCATGATTTACGTGCCCCTGAGGTAATGCCTCAGCAAATATGTCCCAAGTGGCTGCTTTACCTTTGAGATTTTGTGTATCCCTGAAAAAGTCTTTCCATGCTTCTGTTATTTTCTTGGGAAACATTATGCAAATCACTTTACATGCTTCTGCTGGTACAGCTCTGTAACTGCCATATTTTCTGGCCCGAAACACTTAGACTCTCCACCCTTCCAGAAACCCCAGATTCAGGTTTGAGTACAGATGACCCAGACACCTAAGGAGAAGCAGATAAAAAGATGCTTAAGAGCAGAAGAATGAGAAGAAAGGGTTTTGAAATTTCCTGAGCTCACAATGTCTACATGAGACCAGAAAAAGGAAACACCTACATCTGGTTACCTGTGAAGCATAATCACAAACCCAGCAGCACTCAGGCAATGACTGTTGCTTCCAGAGGCTGCTCATCACCCCGGTGTCACTGTCACTTTTTTCTAGAATATACAAAAAGCAGGGAGTTCATATGCTAACAATTAACCAGAAAATTGCTTCCGAGTTAACTAGGAGCCCTGCTAGATTTCCCCCTTTTAATTCAAATATGAAGATTTAGTTACCTAATAAGCAAGGGGATGATAAATACAAGATTCAGAATTGGGGTTAAAGAAGATCAGACAGGGATCTTCTAGATGGAGAAGGGGAAGAAGATTGATGCAATGATAGTGTCAGTCTTCCAGCTCTTAAGTTAGGTGGTGGATTCACAAGAGTTTGTATTATTATTATTATGTTTCGTTATTCACATATAGAACACATATTCTTTTGCATGTGTCAGATATTCATAACACACTTTTAAGGGAAAAAATATAAGTCGCCTGAAAAGGAGACATCTATTGCATTACCCTACAGTATGATTCCATTCTTAATAACATTGTTATATCTTCCTTTTTTACCCATTTTTCAAGTTCTTCCACATTTCAGCGCTTCAAAAAAATACTGTGCAGGTGGTAGTGGAAGAACAGGGATTTAGAATCAAAGCAACTCAAGTTCAATACCTGTGGCCTCTAAAACTCTCACGTCGAGTTTCAGCTGTTGGTTTTTATTATTGCTGCTACTTCTTCCCCCATTTCACTTGTTCCTGTGCATCACCGTGTGTGTCAACATTTACCGTCTTTCACAGAAAGACACCATCATCCTATAAACTCCAGTTGGGAAAGTGGTATGTCCTGTGGTCAGAACGGATCTCACAGAAGCAATCATTTGTGCCACAAGAAACACCATGACACCTTTCCCATGGGCATCTGCACTCACTCCCATGCTGAATCCGAGATCGTGGAGCCTCCGCATGAGCTGTACCCGGGCTGGGAGAGCCCCACACGGGGGCTGAGGCTGGCTGATGTTCAAGGACACGGCCTGTAAGTTCAGATGATCACTGGTGAAAGAAGTCTTGTTGAGCCTACGTAACGACTTGCGCTAAGGAGTCCGTTATGTAAAAAAAACATCCATTCAAACTCAGGTAGGCGCTGTCCTTGTTGTAAACTGACTCCAATATGGACACCAACAATTCCTCCTAACCTTGTGTGTGCCAATCGCTTCTCCATCAGCAGGTGGAGTCTGTTTTCTCCTCCTGAATCTGAGCTGGCCCTGAAAAAATTGGCCTTAATCAATAGAACGTGGCAGAAGGAAACTAATGATAGCTCTGGCCTAACTTATAAGGTATCTGGCAGCTTTCACTTTCATTCTCTTAGACCCTTGAGCCTCTACATAAAGAGGCCCAGATCCTCTGGCGGAGAGACCCCATGGAAGGTGAGAGACAGAGACGGGGGGGGGGGCCTGGTCAGACTCCAGCTGTCCCAGCCACCCTACCTAGGGCACCAGACAGGAGAGTGCATCTGTCCTAGTTTCCTACAGCTGCTGTAGGTAACAGAGTACCACAAATTGGACAGCTTACAGCAATAGAAAATTTTTCGTCTCATAGTTCTAGAGCCTACAAGTCTGAAATCACCACGTGTCATCAGAGTTGGCTCCTTCTGGAGGTTTTGAGGGGGAATCTATTCCTTGCTTCTCCCAGCTTTTGCTAGTTACCAGAAATCCTTGGTGGTTCTTGGCTTCAGCTACATCACTCCAGTCTTGGCCTCCACTGTCACATGGCCTTCTCCCTGTGTCTGTCTACGTGTCCTCTTCTCTTCTTGTAAGGACACCAGTCATATTGGATGTGAGCCCACCCTCACTCAGCATGACCTCATCTTAATTCATTACATCTGCAAAGATCCTTTTTCCCCAAAAGTCACATTCTGAGGTTCTGGGTAAATGTGAATTTGGGGAAGATACTATTCAACCTAATACAGAAACCCCCTTGAGCATTCCCAGTCAAACCTCCAGACCACTACAGCTGCATGAGACACTCCAGAAGAGATGAGTAGAACTACCCAAATTCCTTTTTCTTTTGCCCGCCCAAATCGTAAAATCATAAGCAAATGAATGGTTGTTGTTTTAAGCCACTACATTTGGGGATGGTTTGTTACACAGTAGAAATAACCAAAACAGTCCTTTTGAAACATTGGAGAGGTGATTTGACCAATCATTGCCTTGAATTACTAATAATATGCTGCTACTATATAAATAAAATTACTAGTAAAAGGATGAGAACAGTAAGATTTTTGCAAAATACTACTGTAACATTCATGAAATGTCCTACATATGATTTCATTAAATTGTTTTTCTTCATGCAAGGGTTTCTGAGAGGTGATTTCCTGTTTAAAATGAGAAGAAAAAAAAGTGGGGGGGGGCAGGGGGGGTCTATGTCTCAAAATGACTGTAAAGTGCTGAGTAACATGGAAGGAATTCGAAATGTTCTGAACCAGAGAAGGGAGGTTTGTTTCTTGTGAAGGACAGGAGGTTTTATTATATTTGATAGCCCCCAGAAAGAAGAAGGAAGGGAATTGATTGTGTTACAGCTGAGGTCCTAGTCTGTAAAGATTAGAAGGTGAACAGACTTAAGGTGTGAAAAACAATGAGATCTGACCCTGACCAGGTGTTCAATAATTCAACCCTCATCTCACCCAGGCAGATGAGACATTCAACTCTCCATCTTCTGAAAGCCTTGGGTCAAACCGGATGGAGGAAATGCTGGGCTGCCAATTTTCCATAACAACCTCCAAAAACTATGCAGGATGAGAAATGGCAAATGTTAGTCTCTCGTGACCCTAGAAGCAGCAAAGCCTGATACAGAACTGTTGAGTAAGAAAATATAACATGGGGTGGAGGAAGTCGTCTCAAAGGGAATGGATCGTGACTATCGTAGTCTATTGGGAAAATAATCATGAATCTTCGCAGAGGGAAAAGGACATCATAGTAGACTCAAATTGAAGTCAAAATGTAGGGGTCCTTTCCACTTACCCAGCATGAGCATTAGGAAAGTTCCTGTGCCTTTTGGCATTCGGATTCCTCATTTGGAAAAGGGGGATAATAAAACCCTACTTTCCTCAAAATGTCATTGTGAAAAACATGAAATTATAAATATGAAAGCACGTGAACGCTCCAAAAATGCATGACCAAGGTCCGGTTTAATTATTATTATTCAACATATATTTAAGAATAGTCACAGGACAAATATTTTACGCAGTGCTGATTTCAGATATGGCTGATTAAAAGGAATCACTAGGGACTTCCTTGGAGGTCCAGTGGTTAAGACTCGAGGCTCCCACTGTAGGGGGCATGGATTCAATCCCTGATCGGCCCCAGATGCCATGCGGCGTGGCCAAAATATCAAAAAATAATAATAATAAAAAAATAAAAGGAATTACTAAAGAAATCTGTAGACACTACTACATATAAAACAGATAATCAACAAGGACCTACTGTATAGCACAGGGAACTCTATTTAATATTCTGTAATAACCCACATAGGAAAAAAATCTGAAAAAGAATATATATATATATATAATATGTGCACACGTATAACTGAATCACTTTGCTGTACACCTGAAACTAACACAACATATACTATATCAACTATACTCCGATATAAAATAAAATTTAAAGGAAAAAAAAAAGAGAAACCTGTGGAGCAGTGGTGGTGATGGCAGCCACAATCTCACCAACAGAATGTTGAGCTTCTGGACTTCTGACTTCCCATTCTCCACCCTGTCCAGAAATTCCAAGACTTTCTTCTGCAAGATGCTTCCTCTTACCTCTACTCTCATGTATGTACAACAACGATAATTATTTGCAAAATGTGAGCTTCCAGTTAAAGTCCTCCAGGAAAATCATCCTCCTGGAATCCCCACACCAGATTCAGCTGTCACTTCCTATTTCCCCTCAAGTCAAAGGCAGACCACTGCCAAGACAAAGCTGGTGTCTGGAGCATATGTTTTCTCCTTAGGGTCTTGATTACCAGCCAGTTTGGCATCTTATGAGATAATGAGAAGAGAGGAGACTGAATTTATTGTTCTATACCACCAGAAAGTCTCTGGACATTTGGATTTCCAAGCCAATCTAAAAGGAACTAAGTATTAAATCCTGCCAACTATGCACCAGACAACTTACAAAATCTGTCATCCTTACAAATATCTTCTAATATAGATAATATTATTTTCCCCATTGATAAATAAGAAAATCGAAGGTCAAAGATCTTTAGTAACATGCATAAGGCCACAGAAATAAAATGTAGTAAAGCTAGAACATGAATATAGGTGGTCCGATCCAGGAATTCAAGCTCTTGCTATTACACAATGTTGGGTTGGCCAGAAAATTCATTCGGGTCTTTTTCCGTAAGATGTTATGGAAACCCAAACAAACTTTTTGGCCAACCCAATACCTTGCTTGAAACCCTCATATAAGGTACGGAATGAGTGATGAAGCTTACGCTTTCTTTCCAAACCTGGCTTGTTGGCAGCTACTCCACTGTAGGTGAGCGTACAAGCTGTGGCATGTCTGTGCTCTTTTGGTGGAAATTTGGTTACCCAGGTTTTGCTTCTTTTGCCTATGATATATATGAGTTCTTCTTTTTGTTTTTTGGTAACGTAATTCATACTATTAGTCCTTCTATATTAAATTTAATCATTTCTTTGGTGATGGTTCAATAAAAGTCAATTCCTAAGTATGACATTCAAGACTCTCCATGAGCTGGTCCTCTCATAATTCCTGTCTCATCCTCCTCATCTTTCCTCATCTGCCCAAAGCACTAGGCAAACAATATTAAGGGTCACAATCTGTGGGGCCCATGTCTACATATTTTCTTATGATGCACTTTTCATGTAGAATGATGTTCCATCTAGGATTAATTCTTGCCAATGTTTCAAAAATCCTAATAAAAATTAAACAGTTACCTGAAATAATAACTTCATAGGCTAATGAAAATATTAAGTGTTTTAGCTTTTGGCCAAGATAATACTCAGTATGGGAATTCTGATTACCTTGTCTGATTAGAAACTCTGATTACCAATAATACACGGCTTTTGCTATCAAATTCAGAAGTACCTCTTGATAAATGCAAATTTATTTATAATGACAAAATCTTTTTGAAAACAACATGGGTTGGGTGAGGGGACAGGTGATAAAAGTGTGCCTTGGTGATAAAAAACTTAGGAACCAATTGACCTACAGTGGTCTTTATTCTAGCACACGTCTTATTAAAATCCTATATATTTTTTGGCATCTTATATAAATGCTTCTTCCTCCATGAAATCTTCCCCTGTATTGTCAGAGAGAAGTAATCCCCTTGCTTTTTGATCCTATGACATGGTGTATATGCTGCTCTTCTGTATTTTCTTGGCTCTGAGCTGCTATGAATTATAATCTGCATCATTATTCTATATACCGCAAAGAAAGGAAAACACTAACAACTAAGCTATGGCGAGCCATCTTGATTTCAACATGTGAAAAAGTACAAAAAATTTTGTGTTACAGAACTGATGAGATACAGTATCATGAGTAGTTTGCATTTCATTTCTGTTACCAGATCATTAAGAGAGAGCCACTATGTCTTGCTCATTTCTATTTTCACAGGACTTTATACTACACCTTACATGTCGTATATACTAAATATGTATGTACTATATTGAATTCTTAGCTTAGAATTGTCTAAAAGACTCCCAAAGCTGGGTGACACTAAGGCTCTTAGTGAAATTTCATAGACTGTTTCTGTCTTTTGCATATACTTACAGATATGAAAAATCTAGTCTATAAATTAGGCAATAAAGAAGCATGTGGTCCTAACAGACTCCTCGTCTTCATATTAGAAAGAACTAAACATTTTCACTAAAACATTATTTGTTAGATTTCTATTGAGCCTTTTATCAGATAACTTGGGGTGCTGTACAGAGAATTTTGTATTTATTTTTGAAAACTGGGCCAAGGGAGGACCAGCATAAGGGAGCACAGGGAGAGAAGAAAAAGTCCATTCAGAACTGAAACCTCTTGTCTTTGTACCTGGAAGATACCATAGTCTTAGTGAACCAATGGATGTTTAATTAGCTGGATAGGTGTATGGTTGATGAATGATATGTCATCTATTGCTACAATAATTCTGCATAACAAACTACAGCAAAACCTCCGTCTCACCTAACAATACACATTTATTTAGTTCAGCTGGGGTCAGCTGAGCTAGGCTGGACTCAGCTGGGGCAGCTGGACTGGAGTGGCTCTGCTCTACATGCCCCGCATACCCCCCTCCTCTGCCTGGGACCGGAGACATGCTCTTCTCATAGCAATTGGCAGAGCACACAATAGCAAGAACAAACATACCAGCTTCTTAAGACCTAAGCTCAGAACTG
This sequence comes from Hippopotamus amphibius kiboko, assembly GCF_030028045.1. Taxonomy (NCBI): domain Eukaryota; kingdom Metazoa; phylum Chordata; class Mammalia; order Artiodactyla; family Hippopotamidae; genus Hippopotamus; species Hippopotamus amphibius. Next base: position 101,365,548 of record NC_080196.1, read on the forward strand.
CATACTGTCACTCTTGCCTCATTCTATTGGCCGAAGCAAGTAATATATCCACACAAAATCAAAAGGCAAGGAAATACATCCTCCCTCTATAGAACAAGACTTGCTAAGTCACGTGGCAAAGGGTATAGTTACAGGAAGGGATGAAGGACTGGGGTCAACGATGCAATTCTACCACGTATAAACACATAAATATTGATCAAGAGTTTACAAAGTATGCTTACAAACATTTTCTCATTTAATCTCACAACTAGACCAAAGTGGAAGAGCAGATATAGTTATTCCTACTCTACTGAAGCAAAAAAGAGAACTTAAGTAATTTTGTCTAAGATACATACCAAGTGATTGGAATGGAATCCAATCAGAATTATAGTATATTAAACAGATGTATAAAGTTAAGAGATCCAGATAGAATTCAAACCCCTACTACAAACGCTCTTTGTGGATTACCACGTGTAGTTCCATGGTAGGCACAAGGCTGGTGTGTTTTTAGTAAAGGGCTAGGTCAATTCAGAAGAGCAACAATATTGAGTTTTATCTTCAGAAACAACAATCAACCAACCACACCCAGAGTTTCTGGGAAGTATGCTCTGGCTGGTTTCTAGGCTACATACATAAACATGAGTTGCTGTTTTCACAGAAATACATTGATTTGTGAAGAGATGGGGCTTTAGAGTCCAAAGAATGATGAAAATCCAAACTGGTGACAGCACTGAAATGCAAACAGCATCATACACTGATAAACTGCTTATGGATCTTCTGTCTTCAACTGATTGGGAAAAAAAATAGTTTGAGGTGATGAACTGTAACACGTTGGAAGTAATTGGTTTAATAAGAAAAAGGGTGTTAATTTAGAAATATCAATACTACTACCCTCCTGATGCATTATGTAGAGATAGAATAAAATCAGGGCTGTCCAATGATCTGAAAGCTTATTGTTTCATTTACTACCACATACGTCTCACAGACACGGTGCTCAGAGTAAGAGGGCTTTTGCATTTCTGCCAGAAACACTGGTGCTTAGCTACCCACTCACCGAAATTTATATTCAGAGGGAGAAAGCATGAATGTCAAGGTCACCTAATGAAAGAGGGATTGGGAGTAGAAAATAAAAGATTAATTGAAACTCCCAGTAACTTTCCAATAATTCTAACCCTAAATACAATCGGCTCTCTGTATCCATGGGTTCCACATTCTCAGATTCAACTAACTGTAGATCAAAAATATTCAGAAAAAAAATTCCAGAAAGTTTCAAAAAGCAAATTTGAAGTTGCCATCTGTACCAGCCACTATTTACATAGCATTTACATTGTATTAGGTATTATAAGTAATCTAGGGATGATTTAAAGTATGTGGGAATATGTGCATAGTATACGCAAATACTACTCCATTTTATAAAAGGGACTTAAGCAACCTCATGGATTTTGGTATCTGTGGGGGGTCCTGGAATCAATACCCAGAAGATACCAAGGGATGGACAACTATATTTAGGGGAAATGCTCCCTGAGGTTCCCCTACAACTTCCTTCCAAGGCTAGGACCGCTGCTATAGGACCGCTGCTATTTGATCTCAAAGCATCCTACACTATTCTTTTGTTGCTTTATGTCAACTTCAATTTACTATTTATTCATGTGACTATCTTTGTAATGCATGTTGCATCCTAGACTTTAAGCCTTATGAGGGGAAAAAAGTACATTTCTGGTTCATCGTTAGTATCCTAGGACCTAGAACAGTGCTTGCCACACAGTGTCACTCATGACATTTATCAAATGAAGGATTGATTCAGCAACCAATTTTTATCACTTCTACCTCCTACAGCACGTTCTCTGTAAGCCAGTGTCATGGAGAGCACTGGGGATGTGCTCTGGATTAACTGCCCCATCCCACTTTCCAATGGCTTCTCCTTAAAAGACCAAAATCCTTAACGTAACCTACAAGTCACTGGCTGGTCATGCCCCTTCCTACCTCTTTCTCCTGTCTCTTGACTTCTCACCCTCAAGCTCCAGATGCATTGTTTCTTCATTGCACCTTCAGTTCCTTGAATACACTGCAACCCTGCCGGCTCCAGGCCCACTGCACACATTGCCCCTTCTGCCCTGAACACTGTGCACCAGCTTGTCCTCTCTTTTAAAAGACTCATCTCCCATTTGCAAATCAGTCGTCACCTTGGGGAAGCCTTTCCTGACTCCCAAGGCTAGGTCAGGCATCCTATCACCGTCTCTCACAGAATCCATGCTGTTGCTCTCTTTGAGGGCACAGACCACAGTTGTTATTGTTCATTTGTTTGTGTGCATTTGATTACTGGCTATGTTCCCCTCGAACTGTAAGCTCCATGAGGGCAGGAACTGTGATGATTTCTTTTCTCTTTTTTTTTTGGAACTTTTATTGAGATATAATTGACATATAATAAACTGCATATATTTAAAGTGTACAATTTTATATATATTTTCTTATTAGTTATGTATATATGGCAATCCCAATCTCCCAATTTGTGATGATTTCTGCTTACCATCTAATACTCAGGATTTTTGCTCACAATCAAATATCCAGGGCTTGAGCACTATGTATGGCTTTGGTCAGAACTCAATAAATACGTATTAAATGAATCAATTAATCACACACACACACACACACACACACACAGCCCTCTTCCATCTCTTTCCTCTCTTCCTTCAAGATGAGCACCTAGAGGCAATAGATCTGGTTCTAAAAATAACTTCTGTTGGTACACCAATAAATTTGATTTCATGTGACCTAGATTTTACCCAAGAAACAAGTTCCAACTAGTTGTCCTTAGTTTCTCTGCTAATCCATGGTAAGACTTTTACTCACCGCACACTACCCCTTAGCAATCTTTTGATTTTAAAAAAAGGCATAGAAGTATCTTGTTTCCATAGAGGGAGACTTCATTCAAGGTATCCCTCTTACTGTCAAACCAATCATTAGTGAGCTTTCTCTTTATAACTACGACTTCATCACAGTTTATCACTCCTGTGTTAAAACCTCCTTGTACGCCCACCCTGCCACATATGGCCACAGCTTGTTTGCAAAGAACGCTGATGGTGCTTTCAAACAAAACCGTTCCCATATGCTTGTGATTCATTTCCCCCTTCCCGCCTTTGCTTCATTTGTTTCAGAATTGGAGTTTAATTTTGAAACAGTTGCTGTGATGGGAAGTGACTGGGGAAGGAAGAATTAGGAGAGAGGGATGCAGAGCTGGGGGGATGAGTGACAGGGACGTTGCTTATTCGACACACAGCCGGGATCAAAGACTGTTGGACTGCAAAAGCCCTCTAAAGGATACCAAGTTCCCACGTGATCCCTCTCTTCCAGTTTAAAGTAGGGAAATGGGGAAAATACAGAAATGAAGAGGCAGCCTCCTTTTCTGGAATGCATGATAGTCCCATTATTTACATTACAACCGAACCCAAGATGTGATTCGGTTGCTGAGCAGAGTGACATTTGGAAAAGTGGAACCAAACTCTCTCCAGAGAATATCAATGAAACCAAGGAAGGAGGGGGACGATTGCTGCTTACAACTCAATGCATGACCTTTTAATGGAGTAAAATGTTTGTAATATAAAACGAACGGCCTTCCTGGACAATTTGTCCCTTCAACAAATACTATTCAGCATTCTTTATGTGTCACAGCCCTTGCTAGGCACTGGGGATACAGCAGTGACAAAAAAAAAAAAAAAAAAAACCAACAACCCAGATATCCCTGCCTTCACAGAGCTTACATTCTAAAGAGGAAGGATAGACAATTAAACAACTAAGCAAGAATATATATATCAGAATTTACTTGGTACTATGGCGAAAGTAAGACGGGAAAAGTATTGTGACACACAAGTGAATGAGGTTGTAGGTCTGGTACTTTGAAAAGAGTAGTCAGAGAAGGTCTCATCTCTCAGGTAAAGAAGTAAGCCACGTGGCTATGGTGGGGGAGGGGGAGGTGTGCAAGGGCAGGGTGGAGGGTTGAGATCAATCTAAGCAGCTGGAAGAGCAAGTGCAAAGGTCCTGAGGCACAGACACATGTGGTATGCTTGAGGAACACCAAGGAAGCTGATATAACGAAGGCAGAGTGTAGGAGATAAAGTCAGACAGGTAAAAGGGGGCCAAATTAAATAGAGCTCTGTTGTCTAGTATAAGAATTGTGGCCTTTACTCCACTGGACATGGGAAGCAACTGAAGGGTTTTGAAAAAGGAGTGACAGGGCCTGACATATTTTTGAAAGTTTCACTGTGGCTGCTGTGCTGAGAGTGGGGCAAGGACAGAAGCAGAGAGATCCATTAGACAGGAAGCTACTGCAATAACCCAGGCAAGAGAGAGCAGTGCTGGGAACCTGCATTCTTCTAGAGGAAATGGTCCAAAGTTGTATTGGTTTCTGGTGACTGCTATGATGAATTACCACGAACTTGGAGCTAAAGACAACAGAAATGTATTGCCTCTCGGTTCTAGAGGCCAGAATTCCAAAATCAGTCCCACTGGACCAAAATCTAGGTGACTGCAAGGCTGTGCATCCTGCAGACTCTACTCCCACCTCTCACAGCTCCTGGTGCTGCTCTACTTTCTGACTCGTGGCCACGTCATTCCAATCTTTAAATCCAGCATCTTCCCACCTCTCTCTGTTCCATCTGCAGGTCCAAGTCTCCTCTGTGGGGGATCCCAAATCTCCCCATACGTGTATTTTGGTCTCATCTGGATAATCCAGATAATTTCCCCATCCCAAGACCCTTAACTTAATCACGTATGCAAGGACTTCTCCTTCCTCTTTTTAGTCATATCAGGTAATAGTTACAGATTATAGGGATTAGGATATGAATCTCTTTTGAGGGAGCAATTTTTCAGGCTACTAACAAAAGTATCAGATCAGGGATATTTTTTGAAGCAGATTTTTTTGTGGGGGGGCTGCCTTGGGCCTTTGTTGCTGCACACGGGCTTTCTCTAGTTGTGACGAGTGGGGGCTAATCTTCATTGCAGTGAAAGGGTTTCTCAGTACAGTGGCTTCCCTTGTTGCGGAGCACAGGCTCTAGGCACGCGGGCTTCAGCAGTTGCAGCATGCAGGCTCAGTAGTTGTGGCTTGCAGGCTCTAGAGTGCTGGCTCAGTAGTAGTGGCCCACTGGCTTAGTTGCTCTGTGGCATGTGGTATCTTCCCGGACCAGGGATTGAACCCGTGTCCCCTGCATTGGCAGGTGGATTCTTAACTTAACCACTGTACCACCAGGGAAGTTCGTGGCCAGTGGATTTTTTGCTAGATTTGCTGTTGGGTGGGAGAGAGAAGGATAAAGGGTAATCCCCAGATTTTTGGCAGGAGCACCTGGACTCTTAGAGGAAGACTGTAGAAAGAACAGGTTCAGGGGAGAAGACTAGGAGGTCAGTTTTTGGATATAAGCTTGAAAATCCTATTAAATCTCCAAATGGTGACTTAAGTAGCGGGTTAAACATAAATCTAATTTCAAGAAGGCCAGACAGGGGTTATAAATCTTTGAGTCATCCAAAATATGGGTGGAAGTTAAAGCCATGAGACATAGTGAAATTACCTAGCAGGTGGTTTTGACCTGCATTCACTTGGCTTAACTGAAATTATGTAGCCCAGAATCTCTTTCCTTGCATGGTTCCAGATGACCATTGACCAAAAAGCAAATGTGTATGAAATCAGAAGGTGGAAGGGGTGTTGAGGGAGACACTGAGGTGCTGGTGGATTCCAGGTGGACCCCTTCTCCTTGCTCTGCATCTAGCTCCTCTTCCCAACTATTGGCCATGTTGGCAACAGCAGCCCCAGGTCCACCACCAGACTCAGTGGCAGCAGTTTTCATAGAGTCTCTGTCTCTCTGTCGTGGTCCCACGGGAGCAGTGGGATGTGCCTTTGGAAGTTCCAACTCTGTGCTTCAGGGGGGCTGCTTAGGAACTCTAGTCTGATCTCTTCAGTCCCTCTTTCAGAATCTTTCTTCCCCAGCTTCTTCCACAATCATATAGGGTCTTATTCCAACAGTAAATCTCATTCTGTAATACCCATTGTGGTCCTGTTTCCTGGTTAAATTCTGACCACCTGTACCAGGGAGTGAATCCAGATAGAGAAGAGTCTAAGAACTGAGCCCTGGGGCACTCCAAAATTTGGAAATCAGAGAGGATAGGAGTAATTAGTGAAGGAAACTAAACAGGGGTGGCCACTGTAGTACCTGAAGCTTATACAAATCGGGGGGAGAGGGGGAGGATTTTAAAGAAAAAGAAGACAAAATTACAAATCAAAAATAAATATAAAAATGAATATACATTTAGAATGTGAAAAGGGATCAACTTTTTTTTTTTTACAACTTTTGAAAGTTACAATTTTTAAAAGCTGGCAAATACCATCAATAACATAGTATTCTTAATTCTTTAACTCCCTATAAATACTTTCATTCCTACATTTTTTGGCTGCATACTTTTTGATCAACTCTTCATATTACAATTATATTCTATTATTATTTTCTATAGAGAAAATGGAAAAAATAAGCAGTCTTCCTTCTACCATGACTGATCCCAGTTTTTAAATTATTTTTCATTTATATGCATAAAATGCATAAAATTGCTGTCTTTACACACAGACTTCCTTGTTGTTTATAGTCCTGGTAGAGATTTGAATTCCACAAACAAAAGACTCTGCTAAATTTGATTTCAAACAATTCTATTTTTTTTAATTTAAAGTATACAGTACATGTATTATTCCATTCTCTTATATTCTTGATAAGAGAGAACTTCCATTTTGATATCAAAGAATCGAATTTCACAAAAAGAGGATATTATTGTACACATTTGATGATAAGGAGAATTTTCCACAGGCTGCTTTTCAAACTTTGCTTCTCTCACTCTCACATACTTCTGGTGCTGTAAACCAGAGGACAGATTCATTGATACCATGATTCAATTTCTAAGCAGCACCTTTTGTCTTGATGCCAGTTACATCAGCACACTAGGCAGCAGAAGTATTTCTCAAAGCCATTCCTAGTCCAGAGGAATAGAAATAACTCAACTGTACACAAATAAACTACAACAAAACACATAAATATGTCCCACAAAACCTGAACTAAAGGTATCTCCAACTCAACCTACTCTTAGCTCCATCTCTAAAATGCTTATAGTCATCAAAATGCTTATACCATTCTAACATTCCAATATCATCTGACAAAAGGGGAAAATTTTAAGCTTTCTAATGTGGAAACATCCAAACATGTACAAAAGTAGGTGGAAGAGTATAATAAATTCCCCATGAACCCATCATCCAGTTTCATTAATGATTGATTCATGGTCAACCTTGTTTCAGCAATATTTCACCTGCTTTCCTCCTTCCTGGACTAATTTGAAGAAATTCTAGATATCACAACACTTCATCTATAAAAATTTCAAAACATATTTCTAAAATATAAGATTTTTTTTAAATGACATCATTATACTTCAAAAAGATTAATAATTATTCCCTTGTATCAGATACCGAGTTTGAATTTGTCTCATGAGATGCTGTATTTTTATTTTTATATTTTAAAATAAAGTTGTGATTAATTGTATGTTTCTTAACATTGTTTTTAATGTGTAGATTTCCTGTCTCTTTTTTCTTGTAAGTTATTTATTTAGGGAACCAGGTTATTTGCCCTATAGGGTTTCCCTCAGTCTGTATTTTTCCAACAACATCCCTATGGTGTCATGTGTTTATCAGGACTTCCCATCTTCTGTATTTCCTCTTCATTGATAGTTGGATCTAGAAGCTGGGTAAGATTCTGGTTTGAGTTTTTTTTGGCAAGAATACTTCAATTGGTGGTGTTAGAGGCACTTACCATCTGGTTGTTTCTTGTTTTTTGATTTTTGCAGCTATTGATGATCAAGGTTGCCTTAAGATGGAGTTCCCAAAATAGACCCAAAGACAGGGATTACTGTAAAAGTACCTCGGGAAACCAGCACAGCACCTTGGGAAAGCACTGCATTTAGTGCCTCGGGAGACAGTAAGGTTGCGCAGGGCGCAGAACAGGAAGGAGAGGAAAGCGAACAATAGTGTGATCTTAGGCAAAATCCCACAGAGGGCAGTTTCTTCCTGATCCCTTAGGGAAACCGGGCATATAGGTAACACTTCAAAATTGCTCTGACTCAAGGCAAGGGATTCAGGTTTTCCTACACCTCTACCTCTCAGTGACTGGTCAAGAGTGGCTTAACCATAGGAGTGAGTGGCTGAAGGAGGATCTCTGGAGAAGAGAAGAAATTGAAAGACTACACACAGTATTGGATCATCTCTATGACTACTGCAGTCCTAACGCCTTCAACATCCTGTGGCCCATTACTGAGGAAGGTCAATCCTATTGTATCCTTCTCCATCCCACCTGGACAACCGTCATAAGGGCCATTGTTTCAAATCAGACCTTCTAGGATGCCCTGTGAACAAGTTCGCTCCATCAACTGAAATAGCACAATATAGCAGCACACTAAGGTCCAGCACCAGTCAACTTTTGTTCTTTACCCCTTTTAGAAATGAATGCCTGACTCTGAAAGGGGGAAACACTCTGATGTTTCAAATCAAGCCATATAAATATTAGTTTTGTCATTTACCTCCTAAAATATCACCACCTGTAATATTGAGAAATTTCACTTTGTGCGTGAGTAAGAAATTCATCCATCTGTATGAAAAGTTCAGTATAGGACTTTGTTCTTCAGAAAGCCAAACCCCTTGTCATCTCCCTGCATTGGTGCCCATAGAACATATTTCCTCCCTGTAACTATGAATGAACCCTGAGGGCTCCTAACTAAGGTAAAACACAGTAAGAAGTAAAACCATTGAAGACAATATGGAGCTCTCAAGGGCCCTGGCTACTCATCTTCTAACAGAAAACCTCCAGGTCATTTTAACTCACCTGTCTCTCAGCAAGTCCTGGCTTTTGCCAAATTCTGACAGCTTTCCCTTCACATTTCTCAACTCTGCTCTACCCCTATCTTTTTTCAAAGTCAGAGTTGTTCCAAGAAAATGCAAAACATGGTTAAAACTAATAGCCAGACAGACTTGGAGAAGAATAAGCAAAGTCTCAGAAGAATCAGAGCCTGGAGGGGGAGGAAAGGCAGACAGTGTGAGTCTTGCCTTGGACTGTGGTAGCAACCGGTGCTAAGGATGGGAGAACTGAGCTTATGAATGAATGAATGTAACCTTTGTTCGTTTGTTCATTTGACCAGGATCATCTTATTGCCAACATCTGCCAACATCACACTGGCAGGGGAAGGGAAAGTCTCAGGGACTCAAGATTCCCTGCTCGATCTACAACCACAGTTCACATCACAACCCACTGCAGCTTTCCTCCTTCTGGTGCCCTCAACTCCAAGCCAGTTGCAACTGACTCCGTTTAAAACGCTGCAGCCAGGACTTCCCCGGTGGTCCAGTGGCTTAGACTCCGTGCTCCCCATGCAGCGGACCCGGGTTCGATCCCTGGTCAAGGAACTAGATCCCACATGCCGCAACTAAGAGTTCGCATGCCACAGCTAAAGAGTTTGCATGCCACAGCTAAAGAGTTTGCATGCCACAGCTAAAGATCCCGCATGCCAAGGCTAGAAGATCCTGCATGCAGCATCAAAGATCCCGCGTGCTGCAACTAAGACCTGGAGCAACCAAATAAATAAATAGTTAAAAATAAAATAAAATGCTGTGGCCAAGAGTCTCTTTAGTGCTTCCCTGCAGACTCTGCCTTAGTGGGGTTTCTTTAGTACAGGACCTGGAGCCTTACCACTTCCATGTCCTTGGTGGAGCACGCTGGATGACCTCGCTCTCCTTGAGCCCATCGAGAAACCCAGTTCCCCAGCATCACTCCCCCACCTCAGGATCTCTCTCCAAAGCTTACTTCTTCACAAGAACTGAGCCCCAATGCCACCCAGTTCCCCATGTGTCCTGTCATCAGTCATTAATTGCAAATCCACACAGGTAGTCTTTTGCTTGTTGACTGAACAATGACATTGACTAACTAGTGCCTGTGTCTCTGAAATTCGCATGAACTGCCCAAGAAAAGTGCTTTCCCCATCCTTGTGTGACCTTCCCTGAGTTGGCCCTTGGCTCCCCCAAAGGGCAACAAGGAAGTGGTTTTGCTCTATCACACCCCAGAAGATGGACAGATTTATGAAGTCTTTCCCCAGTATGAGGTTAAATGTGGAGATGACCCTGACATTCAGAGACAGAATTTCACCCCAAAATTTGGCTTTGCAGGACAGCTGAGCCACTGAATAGGTCACAAAGACTCAGCAGGACTGAAGACAGTTGTCATTTGCAGTTTTTAAACAGTGTTTAGAAATTGTGGCAGTATACAATTTTTCTCTAATATTTTTTCTTATAACAGAAACAATACTGTAATTAAATTATTATGGAAAAAGTGAAAAATATGAAAATGTTATAATTGAAAGTCAAACTATCTCTAATCCCACCAAATGGAAATAACTGCTATTATTATTGATATTTTAGGGTGTTGCCTGCCTGTGTTTTTCTGCTCATAGGCAATTCATTAGTTAATTTACACACAAATAGTACGAATTGCTTATTAGTATAAACAATTTCAATTATTTTTTGTAAATAAACTCTGCATCCCTGAGGATCCTAAGCAACAGTGTTACATTTCACATGTAAATTTTTTTTTTTTTTTTTTTTTTGGTGAGTTAATTCAGATCTGACTATTGCTTTAGAGAGGTTATGGCAGATTTTAAGATCAACAGAGTTAAGTACTGGACTACTTTGTACCGCTTAACAGCTCTGTGACCTGAGCAAGTTTCTTAAATCTTCTGTGCCTCAGTTTCCTCTCATTTAAAGTGGGGATAATTGATAGTGCCTACTTTAAAGAGCCGATGTGATGATGGAAGGAGAAAGTGCTTACACCAGAGGCTGGCATGCAGTAAGTATCAAATAAAGGCTAGTTATCATTGTCTTCAGCATCTCTGTTTTACCATAAGTGTGAATGTCATACATATAGAATCATAGCTTCCTTAAGGGCTAAAATAATAAAGAAATCTTATTTTGCGGTAATTAGAATTTCACTTTGAGGTGCCAGAAGCCATCTTTATCTCAAATGATTTTCTTTATAAATTAACATTCTGTTTTTCTGCCAAATTCAACTCATCACCTCCTGAAGGAATCCCCTTAGACATCCCTAAGTAATCACTTTCTGGCCTTTGCTTAAATACCACCTATTATGCTGAAGAGTTTATCACTTCTCCAATGGACAGAAACAAATATTTATCTCAATTTCACACTTAAGGTAGCATCACTTAGGTTTGCAGTATATTGAAAATAACAGGGAAACCAACTAAACGCTGACTTAAATAAAGCAGGGCTTTTCATATAATGAGTCCACCCTATTTCCAGTCTGCTCCTTCCTTCTTGCACTGTGCCTGGCCTGCAACCCCATGTTTGTAAGAAGTCTCCTACACCTCCAGGCAGTGCTTCTGCATTCTAGGAAGGGTGAGAGGAAAACACAAACATGACCTATTGAGTCAGCCCCTTTATACTGTTCCCCAAAGCCTCACCAGGCAACGTGCTCTTATTTCTCATTGGCCAGACTATTTCACTTGGCCACATCTGACTGCAAAGGTTGAAGTCAAGGTTTTATGGGGCTATCCTGAACAAAACTGAGGTTCAGTTGGTGAAAAAGTCTAAGATAATTGATGTTGGGTCAGCAAACAGCAGCATTTTCCGCAAGCGTTTAGCCTATTTCCCCCTTTTATTCCCTCCCACTTTGAGAGAAGAGTAGTCAGAGGCTCTGGGAATAGCTCAAATCTCAGGGGACCAACTCTGACCCATCTGGGAAGTAACGGGCTTAGAGGATAAAGTCAAAAACAGAGGAACCACTGAGAACAAACAGAGAAAGCAGAGCCGACTCCTTCTTCTCCTGGGACAGGATGCTTCATAAAGGCACCAGGAGGACCTCCAGCTGGTCTGGTAGAGCCGGGAGGCTGGAAGTAGGAGAGATCAAGTTGAAGACTGAAAAAGAAACAGCTGTTGGCTGTGTTTGCTAGCCTGAAGGGGATCATTTGTGTACACTCAGTGGAACAGTTACATTTGATCCATGCACATGTAGAAATCATTGCCCCCTTCATTTTTGAAGTGCTTGGAATTATTCTCCTCCCATGTAAGATTTACATTCACTAGGGCTACACGTGGCTGTCAGCCTGAACTTGTAGAACCACCACACTCGGTCCACAAGCATATAGTACTTCCTTACTGCGCATCACTCTAGGAGTTTCATTTTTTTGTGGCTTATCACAGACTTCTCCCTGGTAACAGGCGGGGGCTGGGCACACTGCTTGTTATATTATTTGTCTTCATAATGACCTTCGCATGCAACCCCTGGCTTCAACCATCACCCGTAAGCTTATGACACAATGTGCCCTAGGACTGGACTGTGTGCCAGACTCTGGCTAAGCATTGGAAATGTCACAATGAGTAAGACACAGTCTCCACTCTTAAAGATGATATAGGAAACCTCACCCACCTTTGTGAGCACAGGTGGGAGAAGCCTTCCCTGAGGAAGAAATATTGACCTGAGTCTAGGATAGCTGAGCAGAAGAAAGATTGAGAATGGATGCTAATAAAATTGCACAAGATTTCTATGCAAAACTAGTATCTCTCTATTGAAGGGCATAAAAATGGCCTGAACAAATGGAGAGATCCATCGTGTCCATGGTTGAGAAGGTTCAACATTATAAAGCTGTCTGTTCTTTTACTTATGTATGTACTTACTACATATGTATGGTACATGATACATAACAATGATACCATACTGCCCATGTCCAGTTTAACTTGGTTATTTTCATTCAATATTTAACTCAAGTATTTTTTTTAATTAATTAATTTATTTATTGGCTGTGTTGGGCCTTCGATGCTGCACACAGGCTTTCTCTAGTTGCGGTGAGCGGGGGCTACTCTTCATTGTGGTGTGCAGGCTTCTCATTGCGGTGGCTTCTCTTGTTGTGGAGCACGGACTCTAGGGGCATGGGCTTCAGTAGTTGCGGCACACAGCCTCCATAGTTGTGGCTCACAGGCTCTAGAGCACAGGCTCAATAGTTGTGGCGCAAGGGCTTAGTTGCTGTGTGGCATATGGAATCTTCCTGGAGCAGGGATCGAATCGTGTCCCCTACATTGGCAGGCAGATTCTTAACCACTGCGCCACCAGGGAAGTCCTCCATTTAATTATGGAATTGAGTTCCACTATACGAGTAAGCCAGTGTATTGATTATTTCCCTACCTACTGAGAGACAGTTGTTTCCTTTTTGGTTTGCTTTTTTGTTTGATTTGTTTTGCCTTTTTTTTTTTTCATTTCCAGAAGAAGAGTGTTTCAAGCACAATGAAGGGTATATGTAAAGACCAGAGTAGGCAAGGGGGCCTGGAAAGACAGTGAGAGATGAGTAACAAGAGGTAAAACTGGAAACATAGTTGGGGACTAGCCACAAAAGATCTGTGTGTCATGAACTCCCATATGTACCTGTATTTGGCCCAGGACTTGTCTCTAAGACTTGAATAGGCAAACTTCCGAGGGACATTTTCCCAGGATTGCATTTGGGCATCTCACACTGAGCAACTCTGGAAGAAAAATTTATCCTCTTGCCCTAAATGCCCTCCTTCTCCAGGTTTCTGGTTGTTTGTTTGTTTTGTTTTGTTTTAACCTAAGCCAAGGTACCCACATCCACTGAGCATTCAAGCAGAAATATCCACCATCTGTGTGTGACTGCTCCATCCCACAGTCCCTACACCCAGTCAGTCGAACACGCCTGCAAAAGATTCCAAATATAATTCTTGCCAACGTCTCTGTCGAATTCACGTTCAGTTAGTCTTTACCTAGATTATTGCTATCCACGCATCTTAAATCTGTCCAAGCTAATGACAATTGTCCCAACAAGGCCTACTTCAAATATCACATCTGTGAAATCTCCCCCAGTCCCTCCACTTTGTCAGAAGTTATCCACTTCCTTTCTGGGCTCCCATAGAGCTTGGGACATACATAAGTTATATCACATACATCATGATAACCCAATTGTCTGTTTATAGATCTCTGTCTTTCACTGGAGTGTGAGTGGCACGCAGTAGGAACGTAGTAAATCTTTGTGATAGGACCAAACAAAAGAATTACACAGAGGGGCAAGGGTTCAATCCCTGGTGGAGGAGCTAAGATCCCACGTGCCGTGGCACGGCCAAGAAAACAAAACCAAACAAGAATTACACAGAATACTTAGAAATAAGGAAGAGTATTCTAGGTTTCAGAAATGTGAATACTGAGAAATCAATCACAGGATAAGGTTAATGCTATTATATGCTTTTCCAATAGATAATTTAAAAGTAGGCAGGAAAAATAAAAGTCCAAGTAGCTAATTTGACCAAGACTCAGGATTATTGACTATCTAAAGAACAGTACACAATTAAACAATCTTAGCCCTTTTTGAATTTCAAAAGCAAGTGAAACGTTTCATTCTGCATCTGATTACTACTGACTCTAAGGTCCCAAGAACTAACCAGTGACCAATTAGACCAATAGGGGCAGAAAAGTAAAGATAAATAGCAGCTTACAGGTCCATCTTAAAAAGCCAGACCTTTCAAGTTGGAGAATAATCTACTTTAAAAATATCTTAACAGTTATACCAAGTTTGATGTCTGCCATTACTTCAAAATGTACCCAATATGATTTCCTCACACAGAGAATCCCAATAGCCTTCATGGCTCTGGGTCTGCTACTGTGGTTCTTGTCAGAAGACTTACAAGCCACAATGAATTTGCTTTGGAGACTTGACAGACACATCAGAAGTTGCCAGAGACATAGGAAGGCGGTGACACGGTTGTCCTCACAGAACCACCTGGAACCATAACTACTGCAAATGTGCAAATCGGTGTGGCCTAAGGTATGTTCCCCTGAGGCACAAGCTTTAAAAAAAACAGTAAGGTGATAAATACTTATTTCTATTTAAACGTACCTTTTTTTCCAACAGCACGCATTACATTCCAATATCATCACTTACACTGGGCTCTCCAGCAGCCAGGCTGTTGCTAGTACTCTAACAGGGGCAGGCCGGGCACTCAGCCATCAGCATGTGGCCATTAGTGTGTGACAATTAGTGCAGAGCCATTAGTGCTGGGTTGTTCCAGGTCCCGCTCTGCCATAGGTCAGTGTCAAGGTGGTCCCGGCGGCAGTCACGTGGGGTCACAGTCTGCAGGGCTCGCCCCACCTGCCTGAGGGCCGGCTGGTCCCGGGCAGCTGGCTCCCTCAGTGGTGACGGCTGAGCAGGGTCTGGGGGCCTGGAGGGGAGGGCACCGCCGCTGGGATCGCCTCTGCAGCTGGAACTGGGCTCTGGCAGGAGCACCCACCCTGGAGGCTAAATGAGTGATCCCGGGCAGGGTGACCGGCGGGCACAGGGACCCCTTCCTTTTAGCCAGGGCCTGGACCTCGGAGGGCGAAACTCAATCTGTGGGACCACGAACAAGTAAAATGAGGGGTAATGGTGTCACTTTCCTTATGGGAATTGTTAAGTGTTAAAAGCTGCAAGGAGGTTTGGAGACAGAATTTAATGCCTCTCCTCCCCTTTCTTGTCAGAACAGAGAATAACATTTGTTTTGATGGAGGTTTGGAGGAACACCGTTACCTGACCGTGGCCTGACCTACACGGACATCTGCAAGAACAAAGGATACGACACCAAGAAGTTTGCATCGACTCACCGTGCCCCTCCCTCACCTTCCTAAGAAAGGGCTTTGCTGAAAGCCTTTGAGGAGTCCAGGGTTTTTAAAGCATTAGCCACCAGTTTCCTTGCTTAGCCCTGCAACAGACCTTTCAAACCTGCTCTAAACTCCAGTGTTTCGGTTTGTCTGGCCTCACTGTGCGTCGGGCACACGGACTTGCATTCAATAACAATACCACATCCTACGATTCACAGAGAGATTCCACTGAAGGGCTGGCAAATTCACTTCCAACTCGTTCCCCTTGCTCTTCATAGTGACAACCATGGCTGTGGTAAGGAGGCCCGACAGTTGTAAGGTACTGCATGCCTTTATATATCTGGTCCTCCTATGGGAGTCTCTCTTTGCCAGCAGAGACTCAAAACAGCATTAACATAGCAGAGAGATTCCACTGACTTTATTCTCCTGAGCTGTTTATTCCTCTAAGGTGTCAGCAACTCTGAAAAAATAAATCAGACCATCTTGGGACAGGCTTAGGCCATTTAGACCACTTGCTCTAAAACAGAACGAAACAAAACAAAGCAAAAGCAACAAAACAGAAAAAATTAAACAGCTTTTCTTTATTTTAATAAATTTGTTTGTTTGTTTGTTTTTGGCTGTGTTGGGTCTCCGTTGCTGTGCTCAGGCTTTCTCTAGTTGCAGAGAATGGGGGCTACTCTTTGTTGCGGTGCACCGGTTTCTCATTGCGGTGGTGTCTCTTGTTGCCGAGCCCCGGCTCCAGGCGCGGGCTTCAGTAGTTGTAGCATGCACGCTCAGTAGTTGTGGCACACAGGCTTAGTTGCTCTGTGGCATGTGGATCTTCCTGGACCAGGGCTCCGACCCGTGTCCCCTGCATTGGCAGGCAGATCCTTTACCACTGAGCCATCAGGGAAGTCCCTAAAAGGCTTTACAAATATTTTAGTTGAAGGAAATGATATAATTAGGTAGTAGTAGCAGCAGGCAAAAATAGTCTTCCTGAGAAAGCTTTGGGAATTTTCTGCTTAAAATTTTTAGAAACAAATTTCTACTCTTCCTTTCCCATACTGTGATTCTAATTTTTCAAACTGAAAAGCATTGTGCAATAAAGGATAACAATTCTTAACAAAATGCCACTTTGAAAATGACCTTTGTTTTCATGTAGATTAAAGTTGCTGGAATTTCCCAGGCACGAGATGTCCCTTTTATAGCAACTGCCTGATTCTGTTTTCTTAGCTCCTTCAAATATGGAGCTAACAAGGCCAAGGTTTAGGGTTTGCTTCCCAAGTAAGTAAGTTATCATCAGAGGAAGAAAGGAAAAAAGTTTTCATTGGCAGCAGCATTATCCTGAGTCCCAAAAAGCAGGTTGACATGCTCGTCTCTGGATCAGTAGATGAGTGCCACCATCTCTGCACGTGAAAAGTGGCACAGGCCACAGAGAGTTCTAGCACTGCACAGACAGGGACAAGCCACTGACGGGTCAATATGGAGGCTGCGGCCTTCATTTGAGAGTCACTTCTAGGCGTCTTAATGCCTTTGTCTTCCTCCAGTGGCGTTCTCCAATGCAGTAACACAATTTTTGGCTGAGATAGGAAGGGAGCAGTAAGAAGCATTGCAGGAAGGAGAAAATCTGCTCCATTCTTCTGACGGCTTTATACCATTTTTCACTTTTTCTGCCCCTTTTGTGTAAACTGGTCCGGAGAACCCTCTGGATCTCAGCTACTCTCTTCTTTTTTTCTCATACTTTCACTAGCTTTTCTGTTCACTTACAAAGCCTGAGGAGAACGTGATTGCAAATCAGTATAGGGTCTCTAACCATTTCAGGTTCCCTAATCCTACCTCCTAGCTGGCACACAATGGCTCAAGTAAAGCTTTTTAAAAGGCGAGACAGAGAGAGGGGGAGGGAAGGATGATGGGTAGTTGGATGAATGAAAGAAAGAGAAATTCCTTTTCTTTCTTGAAGGAAAACACATTTGCTCTGTGGGTAGCCAATAGGACAGGCTCAGTCGGCAAAGTTGAATAGACGAGGAAGGGACTGGGGTGTTTAATACTGGTGACCTCCGCACCCCAGGACATATTCAGGAGCAGGGCTATAACACAAAATTGCCAGTCAGAAAAGCAACCATAAAAACTAGGGAGCTGGGGAGGGGGGGTGACTAGGGTTGGGAGAGAGAGCAGAACAGAGTCCTTTGCAGGAGAAGGTACTGTGGGCCTATGACTAGAGGCCATCTATGCACTGACAGGGGTCGCGGGCTTCTGCAGCTCACATCAAAGCATTCGCTGCATTGGGCCAAACTCATCAAGCCAGTTCCAGGCCCTGCCAGATTTTTTCCGACGTCAGCAGCCTCCCAGAGGAGCAGGTCGACCAGACAAAATAAGGGAACCAGTGAGCCTCATGCCACACGCGCTCTCAAGTGCAGAGACCCGGGGTATGGCTAACAGGCTGTCACCTCGTTATTCTTCCGTCTCAGACGTCCGAGGCCCCAGAAGCAGTAAAAACAGCAGCCATCGGACTGACACGAGGTAAGATCTTATAAACCAGAATGTCAGTTAACATTACACAAGACGCATAACTCAACAAAGGCAATGCCAGTGGAAGGCCTGCCTCTCAGGCTGAGGGCAAGTTCGTGTGGTGGCACCAGGCCCTGTCACGGGGCCTGTGCTGGCAGGCCCTGATTTATGCCAAATCTGGATCAAGGCTGGGAGGACGCGTGTGCAGGACTCCTGTGGGAAAATTCCCTCTCACATTCTGGATTAGGTCATAGATGCCGCAGAGTTAGGCAGGGTGAGGCTCTCCTCAAGAAAGTTCCCGAGGCCACAGTTTAAAGGACAATCAGATTGAGGACAAGGTTTCAACTTTCTGGTTTTAACTGAATCCAGAGACGAAAACACCAAAACTACTGAAGGGAAAAGGAAAGTCTCAGGATCTCTTTGCTACTTCCAGAAGAGCATGGCAGGAAAGTTCCAGAAAAGCCAAATCATCAGCAATCTTGACATTAAAGAATAATTAACTCCACCTTCAGGTGTATGTGCCTGATATTTTAATACTCACACTGCAGGGTGACCTGTGGTACTCAAACTCGTGACCCAGTAAACTGTATGGCTTTCAGAGAGAGCAGAGCAGTTCACCTTACTTACATGGGCAGAAAGCAAGAAAATAATCAGCTTCCTGAATTTTTTTTTTTTTTTTGCAAAGGTTTAAAGTTTCATTAGAAAAATCATACACAAAATAAAAAATATATTTATCAAGAACAATGGCATTATTTCATTCAGCAAATTCATTTAAAACATGGGTTACAGTATAGAAAGAGAAATGACAACATAAAGTTTCACACAATTAACTGATCTGGAAAACCAATCCCTTAAAAGCCAACTGCAGTGCCATTTTCCAAGCTCTCTTCTTAAGTTGAGGGTTTTCTGTAATTGGTTTTATATTAAGTTTTCTCCGTAACAAGTTTAAAGATGCATGTC
This sequence comes from Hippopotamus amphibius kiboko, assembly GCF_030028045.1. Taxonomy (NCBI): domain Eukaryota; kingdom Metazoa; phylum Chordata; class Mammalia; order Artiodactyla; family Hippopotamidae; genus Hippopotamus; species Hippopotamus amphibius. The sequence goes on from NC_080196.1 coordinate 101,384,678, forward strand.
ATTTCCTCATCACCAAGTACTTTATTCCCCAAAATGTTTAAACCAAGTACCATAGTTTTAGCAAACTCCTCAGCTTTGGGTGGAGCAGAGAAGTGCGTTTTGCAAAATGGTTAAGAAGGAGGCTTTTCTCCAAAGAAGTCTGCAAGTCCACCAGTATTCTAAGTGTTTCCTATAGTGTCTCATGTCCTGTGCCATTTTCTTTCCGGTTCTGCTTGAGTCATTTGCTGGTTTTGATATAGATCAGGAAGTAATGAAATAGATTCCATCACTGAGAGATCTTCTCTAACAATCACTTTTGATTGTACATGATATTTAAACTAATTTGAGAGTATCCTTTTGGCTTAGGGGTAAGTGGTCATTGGAATTCATCTGAGAACGATTTCACTGATAGTTGGATTCCTGTTAGTAACAGAACATAGCACTTTAAATTCCGTGCTCTGTGGGTCCATTTTAATGAGCTACCCCCTGGAGGCTGTCCCAGAATATGAGCTGGTTACTGAAAAGGAAAGGTACAGAAGGCAATATTGCACCAATGTAGAAACTGACTCAGCAATGTCACATCTTCCTAACCTGCAGCTAAGCCTGTGGATCTGCCCCCCAAAATTATACACAGGACTTAGGTTCTTTGTAGGTTAGAATATACACATTCGAGGTGGTCTATTGTGTCTCTAAGATCCTTTCGTATTACTATTTAAGAGGTCCAAACAGCTTACCATTTGTGCCTATCACCATAGATCTCCGATGCAGTAGCTTCTCTACCAGAAGCGGCCTTTATGATGTTCTCTGCTGTATGCCCTAAACTATGTGGGCCCTTCAAGCAAACAAGTCATAAAAACAAATAAACAAAACTGTGTGACTTAGCCATGCAAGTGCTGTGATTCCATCAGAAAAGTGGCTGATGAGTCTATAAAATTCACCTCCCCAAATGTGTTAGCTTTCAAGGGCTGCCATAACAAGTTATCATAAACTGGGTGGTTTAAAAACAGTGGAAATTTATTCTCTCATAGTTCTGGAGGCCAGAAGTCCCAAATCAAGCTGCCTCTTCCAGCTTGTGGTGACCCCAGGCATTCCTTGGCTTAGGGCAGCATCTCTTCAGTCTCTGCCTGCATCTTCACAAGGCCTCCTCCTCCTGTCTGTTACCAGGACTCCGGCCATTGGATTCACGGCCCACCTCGAGAACCCGGAATGAGCTCACCTCAAGATCCTTGACTTAATTACATCTGCAGTGACTCTTTTTAAGGTCACATTCACAGCATGGCTTTTTTGTTGTTCAGTATTTTCTCAACCTGATATGCCCACTTTAATTCTTACAGCAATTCCTAATTTAAACAAATGTTAATCAGCAAATATCTTGTCTTGATTTGAAAATCTGGTATTTATAGATAGAATGAAAAAGTAAATGTCTGAAACAGAAAGATATTTCACTTAAATCTTATTTATTTTTTCTGTTTTTCAATATAAAAATATGCATTTCAAAACACTTCAAGATATTCTGATAAGCTAGTCAACAGAAAAGGCCCATCCAGCAGACTGTTCCCGGGTGAGCCTGAGGGGTCTTGTCACGGTCACCAAGGCTGGCCTGTGGCTGCAGGGGCCATCCCTGTTTTGTAAATTCACAATGACTTTAAACAATAATAAAAAAGGCAAGCTTCCAAAAGCAAAATAAAGATAAAGCACAGAGCACTTTTACCATTTGTAATAAGATATGCATGAATTCTTCTGTGTGAAAATCTGGAAAAAGATGAAAGGCAAAACTAGATATAATAGGAAAAATAATGTGTTTATAAAGTCAGTTTTCTCTGACTTGTGAAAAGACTGATCAAAAATCCCTTGAGGCAATATGAAAGTTCATGGGTTCTCCATCTGCTAATACCATTTCTGCTGCAGCAGCTTTTCAGCTGTCCACCGAGATTTTATATTACAGACTGACATGAGGTCTTTCTTATATTGGCATCAAGACATCTTTCTTTTTTTGTACTATAATGCCTTCACTGGTATACCATGAAGTACTATCACAAGTCAATTACAACTATACTTCATCATAAATAGGAATTAAGAAAATACATTTTGCCAAACTGATTTTTGACTCTCCTAAATTGTATTTGTTCACTCATCGGCCAATTTGAAAGATCTACTAATTTTTAGAGGGCTTCCTCATTATTTATTTATTTATTTATTTATTTATTTATTGGCTGTGTTGGGTCTTCGTTGCTGCGTGTGAGCTTTCTCTAGTTGCGGTGAGCAGGGGCTACTCTTCATTTTAGTGAACGGGCTTCTCACTGCGGTGACTTCTCTTGTTGTGGAGCACGGGCTCTAAGTGCACAGGCTTCAGTAGTTGTGGCTCACAGACTCAGTAGTTGTGGCTCGAAGGCTTAGTTGCTCCACAGCACATGGGATCTTTCCAGACCAGGGATCAAACCCATGTCCTTTATATTGGCAGGTGGATTCTTAACCACTGCACCACCAGGGAAGCCTGCTTCCTCATCATTAATATGAATTAGTGATGCTGTAACTTAATTCAAAATCAATTATTTTTTAAAAATGGGACTCAGACCAAGAAAGCTTAGCATGAACCAAAGTCTCCTGGCATACCACGGGCAAAAGGCTAATTCCACACTGATATGTAAAGGTCACCTTATGAAAAGTCCAAATAAAAATTATTCTCAAAATGTTTTGTCCATTAAAATTAGTTTGTGAATAGAAATTAAAATTTAATGAGAGGACTTTGGGGCTTTGAGCTAGAATCTCACAACCAGAAAGAAAAGCAATTTTAACACCGATTTTTATGATATTTTCAGAAAGTTTAACCACTGATTTAAAGAATTCTGTTGGAACAACGCATGATAAAGGTTTTGGAAGTAACAGTTGTTGAGTCTACAATTAAAAGTAATCATTTAAATTTCCCCCCCCCATGGACAAGACACAAATACCAAGCATTTTCTACTTTTCTATCTCCAGAAATTCCATGAGAATTCAGAAATGGGGGGGAAAAAAGTGAAGGTCAAATCTGCATCTAGCTGATCGACTATGAAAACTAAAAAAAGCACTAAAAAGCATAAAATAGTATTGCTGCACACTGAAGAAAAATGAAAAACACCTGCAAACATTTTCCTACACATCCCAATTGTCTTTCTAGCATTGTTTAGTAGTTAGAAATACTTGCAAAACCAGCGCTGAGAGTTGATAAATATTTATGGTGCCACCTGGTGATTTCCTTCAAGTTCAGCCAGTGCATTGATTTTGGATGTGACCAGTACTGCCACCTCAGGAGCACATTCTCCTTTGCATATAATACAGGGAGCTATACAACTGGGGACCAGAGATTGTTACAGGTGCTCTGAAACATCAGTGAGAAGAGTTGCCAACTAAAGGAAAAGATGAAAATGCAGAATGCTTTACTCTGTTTTTCCACAGATGTAACTGCTATTTCACACATGCAAAACTTAAACAAAATGGAAGCTCCTTTATTCCAGATAACCTGTAAATTCAGAATTCCACGTATAATTTCCTTTAGATGAGCAGAATATGTTATACATCAATATCCGTCTTCTTTATGAATCCTTGATAAGATTTTAGTTGAAAAGGAGAATGAGAAATAGGATCCGGATGCTGAATGATGGCTTTGGCAACATCATACGACGTGGCTTTTGGATCTGCCACACAGTGTGAGTTTTTTTGTCGTCAGTATCTGTGCCAGGCCATTGAGAAACACCAGAAAGATGGTCATGGACATGACAATCACATAGTGGCTGATGCTACAGACGGAGAAAAAGAAACACATTTCAGGCAGAGAGAACACATAAGAGGAAAAGCATACGGTTCCTCTAACTAATGTCTCTAAATGTAAGGCTGATCCTCAAATAACTCACGAATTAGGGGTGCCAACCCTCTGAATAGTCAAAAATCCTCATATAACTTTATAGTTGGCCCTCGGCATCCAAGGTACCTAAGTATCTGTGATTTGGCATCCTCGCATTCAACCAACCATGGATCTTGTAGTACTGCAGCATTTACTATCAGAGAAAATCCACATATGAGTGGACCCCTGCAGTTCAAACCCAATTTGTTCAAGGGTCAACTATATATATAAGATACACAGAATTACAAAGGATACCAATGATTTTGGAATAGATATCAATACGTTAGAAAGGACAAATCTGTTGTAGAAGTAGTGGTGAAAATAAATAATATTTTGAGATAGCTCCAACAAGTATAATATGACCTGAAAATGTCTGATTGATATAAGTAGTACCTATGTCTTTGTCACCATTAGAAACTGAACTTCAAAATTTAGCTTTTGGAAAAATAAAGATAACTTTCCCCCCTCTAATTCTTATACACTCCGAATAATATCCACAGATTCCCCAAGATGTCCCCAAGTTAAGTATTTTCTGATATTTTAGAGCATGCCATCCCGTGTTTTAACATGTTAGAAGTACTTTGACAAAACTACCAGTCACAAAGAAAGAAAAATGTTGCCCAAACTCAAATTCAGGAAGTGAAAGTTTTAGTCAAAGAATCTAAACCAAAAAAAAAAAAGCACACATCTCTCTATTAATCCCAGAGTCAAAGCTACTAACCCCTAGACTTTTGGAAAAAGATAGAATATTATTAAAATTACTCAATCTCAGTTCCCATCTATCAGCAACATTAAACGTCCAGTTTTTCTTTTTAAACACAGTACTACGCAGTACATGTACTACGTAGATAATAAATTTGGAAATATGGAAAGAAATTTAGGATATAGATCTGACAAATATGCAATAAAGCAGAGGCTTCCCACAGTGACTGCCCAAGCTAAGCTTCAGCACAGACTGGCAAGTTATTTACAATGCCTATCAGAGTTACACTGAACTATCTAACTTCATAATAGATTCACACATTTTACACCCTTCAACAAAGGTGAAGGGAAGGTTTAACGGGCCTATAACCAAGCTGGCTTGATGAAGTGAGGTCATATTTTCTCCCCTTTCCTCTCCTCTACCCCCAGCAAACAGAAGGAGTCCCAGTGTGGGTTAAAGAAGCCCCTTCCCAAGAATGGCCCCCAGGACAAGCCCCAGGGAACTTAGGACATCTGGGAAGGTGACTGTTGGGTGCAGGTAAAACAGGCTGATTACACAGAGGGACATGGAGACTAAGGGAAAAGGGAAAAGAGATCTCCCTCCCACCTTCTCAGTAACTCCGGTCCAGTAGGTAGACAGCCCCCCAAATGTCAAATTGCTGACCCTAGGCCAAGCTTGGCAAAGTTTCACTGTGCCGTCAGGTAACTGCCCATAGGCAAGGCCCCTCAAGGCCAGGAAAGAAGGACTTCTACACTATGCAGATTTTATTTATTTATTTATTTATTTATTTATTTATTTATTTATGGTTTTGTTATAAGCATTTAAGTAAGAACCTCCAATTATAAAGCTTTATGGTTTGATAAGATTTCCTTTGGGAAGGGCACTGATTCTTTTCTTATTTAGAATCTTTCTCTAGGTTCACTGGTACGTCTTTTTTTTTTTTTATTTATTATTTTTTTGGGGGTACACCAAGTTCAATCATCTGTTTTTATACACATATCCCCGTATTCCCTCCCTTCCTTGACTCCCCCCACCCTCGAGTCCCCCCCACCCTCCCCGCCCCAGTCCTCTAAGGCATCTTCCATCCTCGAGTTGGACTCCCTTTGTTATACAACAACTTCCCACTGAAATAGAAAAGAAGAGTTGGCTAATTAAAAAATAAGAATGAGAACTAGTTATGTTAGAAATCTGGTTCTAGACTGGGGTAGGCTCCTGACCTAAAAAGAAAACAATAAAATTAGATCTTTAATTGCTAGCCAAATATTAACATTAAGGTAAGATTTTTGAAATGTTTGTTTTCACTGTAAAAATAATGTAACAGAATATTGGACCTGGAATTTTTTTCTACTTAAATTTATGTGTGTATATGTGTTTGTGTGTATGTGTATTTATATGTTTTTTTAACCTTGAATAAATATGATGTAGATTTTATCTACCACTTAATTATGTAGATTTTAGAAAGCAACTTTCCAACTTTAGTAGCTACAGAGGAAATAAGTTGCTGATAATTATTTATTTAAAAAATGAAAATAATAAGACATATTTATCATTCTATAAAGCCCTTCTGGGAATAAAGTTATCTAGATATTTATTTTAACAGAATGCTCTTGAAAAACTCATGCCAAAATAGACAAGATTATGTTACTAAAATTATGTGAGTTATGTTGAAATTTTATCACACAGAATTTGGTAACTGGTTGACTGATCTTACTTTAAATATCTTCCAAAGTGGGGCATTTCAAGTTTATCACAGCACAGAAGTGTTAGGAAAACATGCTGTTAGAAAACTAGAAACAAAAAAAAATCAGAAAAACTTCCTTTTCCAGGAGATGGAGTAGGTGTACTTTCCCCATTCTTCCTGCCAAGTACAACTAAAAACTCTGGACATTATATATAAAATAAACATAAGAAGACTGAACAGTGGAAAGAACACAGGTTAAGGAACTTGAGACCCAAGGAATGACACGGTGATCAGTTTCCTGGGTTTTCTTTTGGAAGGAAGAAATTGACAAAGCAGAAATAACAATGGACATAGACCAAAAAACCCCCCAAACAATCCAACATGATAACAAAAGCCTACTCTCCAGCCAAAGGACAGACAAGGACAGGGGTAGCCCCAAAAGATGGAAAACCTTTAAACATTAACTGCTCCGCTTCAGCCAGACACCACAGAAAAAACGGTGGTTCTGCTCCTACCTGCTCTGGCAAAGGCCGAGTGGGGAGCCTACGTTTCCATCCTCACCAGGCTGTGATGAGGTACTCCAACTCCCGGCCATCCCTGCCCCTGCACCCCTGCGGCATCAGAGAAGGCTGAGTAGGGAAGCTGGTACTTTCACCCGAACCTGGCAGTGACAAACAATCCCACTGCCTGACAGTGTCACTGGGGACCAATGTGAGGAGCCTTGACTTGCACCCCGTCTAGTAGTAATGAGGGCCCCCTCGCTGTGGTAGTGTCCGGGGAGGCCAGGTGGAGAGCCATTTGCTACTGCCCAGAGTTAACAAGGCCATTCCCCTCCCCACTGTGATGCTAGTGGAGGTCACACAGGGGAGCAACAAGGACCTCCAACCCCTCCTAGCTGGGGAAATACCAGGGCAGGCCCCGTGGGGACATGCAATTCCTTCCCCTGCCCTGCAATAAGGAGGAGACCCCCTTGGGCGTCAGTGGAGGCTGAACGGGGAACCTGGATGTCTACTCCAGTCAAAAAACAGTTTGGTAGGTGTTTTTTTTGTAAAACTAAACAAGCAACTACCTTATGACCCAGCAAGTGTACTTCTGGACATTTATCCCAAAGAAATAAAAGAATGTTCACATGAATGTTTAGAGGCTTAATTCATAATAGCCCCAAACTAGAAATAACCTCGATGTTCTTCAATGGGTGAGTAACTAAACAAACTGTGGTGCATCCATACTGTGGAATATTACTCAGCAATAAAAAGGAATGAACTATTGAAACACACAACAACCTGGATGAATCACCAGAGAATTATGATGAGAAAAGGGAACTAACACACATAATGTTACAGAGTGTACAACTCCAAGCGTGTGATATTCGTGAGATAACACAACTACAGAAATGAAAAAGAGACTAATGGCTGCCAGGGGTTAAGGAGGGATGGAATCAGGAAGGGAGTGGTTTTGCCGATAAAAGGGCAACACAAAGGATCCTGTGTTGATAGAAACTGTTCTGTATCTTGACAGTATAAATGTCAATACCCTGGTTGTTCTATAGTTTTGCATGAAGTTATCCTTGGGGGAAACTGGGTAAAGAGAGTACCGGATTTCTATATTATTTCTTACAATCTCATGTGAACCTATAATTATCTCAAAATAAAATGTTTAATTAAAAACAATTCTCAGCTTGCAGACTACACAAAAACAAGAGGTGGGCTGGCTTTGGCTGAAGGGTCATAGATTGTTGACCTCTGTCCTAGGCTATCAGGTCCAATGCAAGGCCTTGTGGGCCTTCAATCAATATTTGTTAAACTATTAAAGACAGTAATTTGTAATGAAAAGAAATCAGAAAACCTTCTTTTGTTTTACATTGCCCTGGCAGATTTAATCTCGCCTGAAATCAGACTGCCCTCAAATAGAAGTCATAGACATATAAATAAAACTGAATGCTAAAAGCAAAATCCCAAAATATTTAAAGAAAGAATCTCTCCCAAAATGAAGTAAAACAAGCCCTATCAGATTTAAAACATAAAGACAAGTGTAATTCCAGCATTAGAATCAATAATCAGAACCAGGGAAGGGAACAGAAAGCACTGTACACTAAAGATAACGGAATCATCACAAACACGACTGTTCCGGCTGGGCTCACTTCAGTTTTTTGGGCACAGACGAGATTTAGTTTTCATGAATGCCTCAACTCTGACTGCACACTTGTGAATTATTTGTCTCAGTCTTCAAGTCAAATAATTTCATGCCCTTTCTTCTCTCCTCAAAGTTTTATCATCTTCCTCCCCTCTCAGTAGATGACCTTGCTTATTTGAGAAAATTTTATTGAGAGCTAAGAGGGAACTTCTCTTCTTGCCCCAAACCTACTAACACACACATACCTGTGTCCACATTTCCTCCCGCACCTGATCCTGTCTAAAACAAACTGCTCCACTTCTGTTTTGGATCCTGTTCTAACTTTCCTACGAAAGGACTTTACCTTTGCAATGATCCCCTCCCTCTCTTACAGCGACAATTTTCCCTTCTCTAAAGCGAGCATAGCTGTTGCCACACAGATGTGTCATTTCTCTCATTCTAAAAATAAAAGAAATACTCTCCCCAGATCCCATGGCTTCCTCCGGCACCACTCTAATTTAAGGCACTTTAAATCTGATATGTAAAACCCAGCTCTTAATTTCCCAAATCTTCCTTCATCAAATTCACTCTTCTGAGAGGCTTCTCCATCTCTGGAAATGGCTTTACCATTCGTCCAATTAGTTACTCAAGATAAATATCCTAGGGGTCACCCTTGATTCCCATGTTTTCTTTTCCCACCACTTCCAGTCCATTAACAAATTCTACTCACCTCTCTTCCAAAGTACTTTGTAAATCTGGCCTATTGTTACCACTCTGAATCACTGCCCTATCCAAGTTGCCATCTTTAGTTCAGAACACCGCAAGAGCCTCTTAACCAGTCTTCTCTTCCCTCTCTCAGTCCCTCAATATGTTCTCCGTTCTGTGGTCAGAGTGTTGTTTCAAAATGTAAAGCATATCAAATACTTCCCTGCTCAAGAGTCTAATGCTTTGCCTTACACTTGGAACAAATTCCTAATTCTTTACAATGACTTTCAAAGCCATAAGTGATATCAACGGTCTGACTGTCTCCCTACCGTGTTTCCCTTCACACCCTTCTTGTCACAATAACCTTCATGCTTTCAAAAGTATTTAGTGACATTAGGAAATGGTTATCATAGAAAGTCAAAATAAAACAACAACAACAACCCTGTGTATGTTTGCATATAAATTAAGTCTAAAAGGATATACGTCAACCTGTTGGACAGAGGTTAACTCCGAGACATTGAATTAGGGATGACTTCTTACTTTTTCTACATGCTTTCAGTATTTTCACAATGAGCTTGTGATACATTTCTATTTATGTGATGTTTACATACTATGGTAGGTTTAGACATAGAACTCTTAGGCTGAGCTCATAATTACCACAGAAATCTTTAACTCTATCCCATTTCTGTTCCTCATAGGACATTTCAAAATCTGCAATGGTTCCTGAGATCAAAATCCTCAACCCAATAAGCTGGATATAATGGTCACAACTTTTCATGTTATAAGAAGGTTTACTCTCCAAAGCAGGGACAGGACTTTGGAGTCAGAGGTAAGATGAGTGAGGGAGGGCAAACTGCCCAGTCTATAGCCTCGAGGATCAAATCCTAGACAGCCCAGTCTGACCCTGGTTCCATGGGGAGACCAGGCCAGGAGGTCAGGGGCAGTTAGATGCAGGAAAGCCATGAGGACTGTAAAAGATCATACTGTAGAAAGGATATACAGAACGTGGCCTGTGCGTACAATGGGACACCATTCAGCATAGACACACGCAACAACATAAAGGAATGCCGAAAACTTCACACTAACTGGAAGAAGCCCGATGTAACAGACTACCTGTTGTATGATTCCATTCACTGAAATGTCCAGAATAGGCAAATCTGCACAGACAGAAAGCAGATTAGTGGTTTCCAGGGGCTGGGTGTGGGAAGTGGATAGACCAGAATTAAGCACGAGGAATTTTCTGGATGAAGGAAATATTCAAAAACCAGATTGTGGTGATGGTTGCACAGCTCCATAAATCTGCTAAAAATCCCTGAAGTGATTTAAATCATTTAAAACCTTAAAATGGATGAATTTTATGATATATAAATTATACCCCAATAAAGCTGTGAAAAAAAAAAGAGATTATATTCTAGCAGACATTTTTTTCTATTAAATTTTGCTATCACTTTTAGGCCTTTCATCACTTTTTTTTTACTTTTAATATTTTTAAAAAATTTAAAATATTAAATATGACTTGATATCTTAACAAAGTAAGTTTTGTAAAAACCAGAAAGTAGGTGACACATCCTCAAATTTAGTGACGGTCTATTTATAAAAGGTATTCCACAGATCACCTATCTCCTTGGCCTGAAATGGCCTGAAATCATGGACTCTTGGATCGTTTAAGCTGACATCGTTGGCAGGGAACAGTTGCAAGGCTCATCACCTTCACGCAACTGAGTCCAAGGCATTCAGTCTGTGATATTTTCCATCAATCAAGTCTTGGTGTCATTATAGCACAGCAGAGTTAAAGGAGCATCAGATTTCTACTTGAAATGAGTTCTCTCCCCTTGAGTATATTGACATCATTTAAATCAGCAATTCTCAAGGTACACACATGAGATGGTAGAGGGACAGGGTCTTTGTGTGGAGAGGCATACAGAATCACCAGATTCTGTGAATCACGCCTGTTCAACCTGTACAATGGGTGATGAAGAGTTGATGATACTTCTCAATTAGGTTTATGGGCAATAGAAGCAGGTCCTACCTGTCAGGTGTGCTGAGGAAGAAACAAGCTGAGAATCACTGATTTTAATAAAGTTCAGTATTCACTGTCAAGAGGAAAGATATTTTATAGCACTTAATTATATTTAGGAGGATATTAAAATATTATTGAACTTACTGATAAATTTTCACTATACCTAAAAAGAAATGATATATTTGTCATTTATATTTTAATAATGTATAACAATACTGCATGTATGAAACAAAGTTCAAATGAATACTGCTATCAAACTGAAGTTCAAACTGATGATGATGGCTATTCACCTCATACCAAATACATTTAGAATACAAATTTAAATATATGTTTTTATAGCTATGAAAATTCCCTCAAAGGAATTTTTTTCTCTAGTTTAAAAAAATGTGCTTCCCTCAGTATGCCATATAAAAGGCAATACTGTGTAAAGTTTAAGGCCTGCTATAAATGAAGAAACAGCGTTAAATATTAAAAGACGAAAATACTGAAGTACAGCTCTGTCGGCCCAGCTCAGTTTCATGACCTGGGTAGGATATTTTTCACGTGGCTGTTGAAAAAAACACCTGATGCCATAAGGTTCTCCAGAAAACCACCGAACGTACACCCACGGTTTCAGTTGATCATACTGACTGGAGAGTATTCCTTTAAGAGTCTCAATTTAATTCTGGTAAGATCTGCTCCAAAGATGCATTTTGAACATATTAGACTACACTTACAAACAGAAATCCTGTCTCATGCCCTAGCAATGCAATCTTTATTTTTAAAGAAATCATTATTTATTAACCTGAGACTGATAGCTGAGGAATCTCTCCAACCTATTTTGAAAACCCATTGCAGTCCCCACGACAACACTACAGACATTATAGACATGTATCAGACTGCATTCACAGGGGTCATTAGCCCCTAGTCCTCTCTCAAATTCTAGGATAGATTCTCGCCATTTATGTATTTATAAAGCAATAAAATAGGACAATAGGACAACATTCCATTCCTGTGAACAACGGGCATGGAATGGCTGACGTTATTAACTGTATTACAAGTACAAAGGAGTTTAGAAATAAAATTTGTCACCAAGGGAAACCACGGCAGGAGCACAATTCAAACAACCCTAGTTCCCATTAAGGGAACCTGCCAGAAGTCTAATAATATCTGCCACATGACACGGAACATCTCAGCTTTTCCAATGTATATTCACATAGGAATAATTAGAAAGCCAAAACTTAAAAGCAACATTCTCACAAATAAAATTCAGGAAAAAGTAGAATAATGAAGTTTTGATATGTGAACCTTATTATATGATGCTTTAGTTTTGAATCTTAAAGTGTACTTTCCCCCACTATCCAAAGCCTTTTCCTGGCAATCAATTAGATGCTTATGCAGATGCATGAACCACTTCTGCCCATTAGACCTGTATCACGTAGTTCACTGCAGCACTATATGTCATTACTGCTGTATAGGATGCAAAGGAAAGATTTTAGAATTCTAACTCACGAACAAGAGCAGCAGCGGCAACGAAAACCTCACCTTGCAGCATCGAATGGGGCAATTCCATTTAGAAAGCCTAATTCCACTAACTCAGATTTCACTTTGTTTTTCCATCCCAACCTCATCCACCTCCCCACCCCATCTTCTTCCCTTCTTAACTGGGCATCTTTTGTACAATACGATAAAAGACAAAAGAAGACAAAACAGAGCAGAGCAAGGAGATATTTCAGCAGGAATGACCGGGAGAGGATGTGGGGAATTTATATAGGATAGTTCAGTGCTCTCAGCCTGATGAACAGAATGGAGCTCTGAAATCTGAAGTCTCTCAGCGCAGGCGCCCCATTTAACCTATGGGGTTAGACCTGCGATGATGAAGCACTGAGAGTGAGACAAACGGAGGTTTAACATAGCTTACTAACTGGCTATGCCGTTATTCTCTTCCCATCCACTTTTTAAAATTAATTAATTAGTTTATTTACTTATTGGCTGCACTGGGTCTTCATTGCTGAGTGGGCTTTCTCTAGCTATGGCGAGCAGGGGCTACCCTTAGTTGCAGTGTGCGGGCTTCTCTTGCTGCGGAGCACGGGCTCTAGGCCCACGGGCTTCAGTAGTTGTGGCACTTGGGCTCAGCAGTTGTGGTTCGAGGGCTCTAGAGCACAGGCTCAATAGTTGTGGCACATGGGCTTAGTTGCTCCACAGCATGTGGGACCTTCCCAGACCAGGGATCGAACCTGTGTCCCTGGCATTGGCAGGCAGATTCTTAACCACTGTGCCAGCAGGGAAGTCCCTTCCCATGCATTTTGCATTTTTAATGTTGTGTAGATGAGGATGTAATGATTACACCAGGACGAAAGGCATAAACCAGGGCTGCTCCAGCTAAATCTGGACATATGATCACCGTATGTGTGGGGCAGCTCCCTTTACAAAAAATACTATCACCACAAAATATTTCTACGGCATAGTTTTGACTCTGTATAGCATTAATTAATTATATACTAGTTTAATACGTATCATAAATGAAGTACAGTACTAAAACATGGAGTCAACATCCTTTTCTTACAGCCAGTGCTGCAGAGGGAGGGGGTCATTAATGTATTCACAACCTACAAGTGCTAACGCACCACTCTGTCTCCCTTGGTTGGAATGATGCTCACTGTTTGTTTTATGCCTCTGCAGTCTCTTTTTTGCTTTTGTTTTGTGCTGTGATGAACACTTTATTCTCATGATGGTTGCATAAAGGAATGCAAGGAATAGGCCCAGAGGCACCACACACGTGCCAAGAAGAACATCATGCTAGATATCAAATTCAAGTTTTGCGATGGCTCAAAGCCTCTTTTAAAACCGATCAAGCAAGCACAGGTAACAAAAATAAAGCTAGACAAACTGGACTACATCAAAATTTAAAACTTCTGTGCAAAGGACATAATCAACAGAGTGAAAAAGCAACCTACAGAATGGGAGAAAATATTTGCAAATCATATATCTGATAAGGGATTAATGTCCAAAATACATAAAGGACTCCTACCACTCAACAATAAAAAGAACAAATTAACCAACTTAAAAATGGGCAAAGGACCTGACCAGACATTTCCCCAAAGAAGACATACAAAGAGCCAACAAGCACATGAAAAATGCTCAACATCACTAATCATTAAGGAAATGCAAACCAGAACTACAATGAGATACACTTCCCACCCATCAGTGTGGCTACTATCAAAAAAACAAAAGAAAACAAGCGTTGGTGAGGATGTGGAGAAATTAGTCTTCTGCACTACTGGTAGGAATAAAATGGCACAACTGCTATGAAAAACATTATGGCGGTTCCTCAAAAGATTAAAAAACAGAACTACCATATGATCCAGCAATCTCATCTCTCGGTGTGTAACTCAAAGAACTGACAGCAGGGACTAGAACAGATAATGAACACCCATGTTATAGCAGCATTATTCACAACAGCCAAAGGTGGATGAACGGATAGACAAGATGTGATATATACATACAATGGAAGCTCCAGTAGAACCAAAGTACATGGCTCCTCACTTATATGCCAACAGAATATACACTGTTATGGAAAACCCCAAACGAACTTTTTGGCCAACCCAATAGTTCTGTATTCAAGGTTCTCCAAATTAAGGTTCCTAAAGGCTATTTTCTAGAAATTATTTACCCAAAGCCTACAGTTTCTGAAATTCAAATTATTTATCACACTCCAGACATGTAGGCATTGGGCTTTTTCACCTCTATGCTTTGCTCACATCCATTCTATCTGCCAAAAATACTCTTCCCAAACCTCTAAGTCCCCTAATTGAAATTATACCCTTCATTCAAGGCCCAGATCAAATGCTGACCTTGCACGATGTTTTCAGTCACTTAAGTCGGAAGTGAAGCGGCCTCTGTTCCGTATTCCTATAACCACATGCTGTCTCATATTACAGTTATTCTGTCTTACAATCCTGAATGCAGGCCAATGTGTCAGTCATATCCTTGCAGGGCTGGAATATCCCTTATAAGTTATACAATAGAACTTCCTTTCCCATTCAGTGCTTGAATTCCCTATGAAACACCCTGATGCAGGAGTTATCTATCTCTACAGGTGGGACATCACCAAGTCTTGAGGAGGCAATCCCACTCATCTTTGGGTCCTTGATAACACCTGGGAATGCCTTATGGATGGTGAATGCTCACTATATCCTTTTTTGTTGAAGAAATTATCTATGTATTAAATGTACATACAATGCAAAAAAATGAAATCTAGGTATTCCATGTTATTGTTAAAATCTTTCAGGACCAGTTTCCTCCTCTGTAAAATAGAAACAATTATATTTTCTTCACATCATTGTCATGAAAATTAATGAAATAACACATGAAACAAATAACATCCAACTCCTAATACACTGTGTGTAATAAATGACATTTTAATACTAATTATTATATCAATTTAATACCTTTCTCAATAATCCTTAGCTTTCCTCATTTGCTGCTTAATTTAATCAGGCTTTTCCCCAGATTTGGGGATACATTTTTTCTGTGCCAAAATAATCTAATCCTCCAAATGGTTTCTGGAAACTTCTAGCAATCCCAGAAGGGAGAAGAGATAAGCATGTTTGCATTAAATTCCTTAAAACCAGAGAACTCGAGGTTTGGGGGGGCGGGGGGTGAAGGGGAAGCTGAGACAAAATGAGAGAGTAGCATAGACATATATATACTACCAACTGTAAAATAGATAGTCAGTGGGAAGCTGCTGTATAACAAAGGGAGTTCAACTCGAGGATGGAAGATGCCTTAGAGGACTGGGGCGGGGAGGGTGGGGGGGAGTCGAGGGAGGGAATACAGGGATATGTGTATAAATACAGATGATTGAACTTGGTGTACCTCAAAAAAAAAAAATTCCTTAAAACTGTTTAACTTAACATTTCTAAAGAAAGACATTTCAGAATTTTCCAGAGAAAAATGGTGACTATCTTTAAACAAGCCACATGAAAGACTGGGAAAGGGAGAAAATAATTTTTGGACAAAGCAGGATACAGGTCTTCCAGAGTGGATCAGGGCTGATGCGGATGCCGGAAGGTGGAAAATAAAATGCTAAAAAGAGTTTTCTTTTTCCTTCTCTCTCTTTTCCTCCCTCCCTTCTTCTCTGCCTCTTCCCCACCCCTCCCTTTCTTTTCCTTCCTTCTTTTCAATGAAGCAGTGTATTATTAGAGAGGAAGAAAAGAAAAGGTAATGTGAGGGGGTGGTGTTGAGGGAAACATTCTGCCAATTAAGTTTTAGATGAAAGACTGAAGGTGACAGAAAGGAAACAGGAACAACAGTGTTGAATGGAATGGGGTCCATGAAGAACTGACAAGAGATGGATGTGAACAGAAGGCAGAATGTCTGTAATTAGAAAGACATGCTTGGAGTCGCTGCTCAATTAGTACTTGTTGAATGAAAGCATGAAAGACTAAAGAAGTCGGTAAGCGGGGTGGGGGAAGGTCCTGAATTCTGAGATCCAATGCTGGAATGAAATCTCCTTTACTGGAGTCCTGAGTATAAGGTAACCAAGGTCAGCAAAGGTTAGGAAAATTTCTGTTCAGGGTATCTTGCTTCATCACGATGTCCTTGAATTTGCCCTTGACTCTGTAGCAAAAGTCCTTCCAGGGCACACACAAAGAGTCTGGATTCCAGCAGCATCACAACACTGCAGCGTTTCTTTAACCATATCTTTTAACTCTCCTGGCAACAGTCTTCTTTGTGTCACAAGGTTTTTCTCTCAACCACCGATGTGAGACTATCTGCTGCCATCTTCTGACATAAATAAGAAGCCACTTTGCCAGCCGTGCAGTTTGGCTGTGAGTGCCCAGGTGTGTGGTGACTGTTGGCAGCCTGCACGCCCCATGACAGCTTCCCATCCCCTGGCAGAAAGCTGCCACCTGCCTCACTCCCTGCTTCTCAATATTTTCTCTGAGGACATGACTCTGCTCTGCACAACTAACAAAGGCCTCTGGCCCCAAACAGGACTTTTCTGACCTAAGATGCCCTTACTCTGGGCTCATTCCCTTCTAATCAATATTTCTTTCTTCTGTAAAACCTAAATTTATATTATTCAAAACTTTGCAGTGAATGTTTCCTTTGCAACAATCACAAACATAGGATTAGACACAAGGCCACTTTTCAGAAAGAGGTTATTAGAATTACAGAGCAAAGACTCTGGAAATTCTAAGTAGAGGCAGTGAGGGGCAGTGGGAATACACAGGCCTGGTACCCAAGTGCTGCCTCCCTGACCTGCTCAGCTGTTTAGAGGCTCTGTGACATGAGCAAGTTGCAGTCTCCTTAGGGCCACAAGGTCCTCATCTGGAAAATGAAGCAGTAAATATATCTGTTGTGGAAAATACTGTCTACTTCACATGATAAAGATCACGTGAAATCATGTGCTGGAAGATACTGCAAACCTGGTGGCACGTTACCCATGCTGGTTACCTGCGGTAGTGCTGTGACCTGAGGCAAGCCTCTGACTGGCATCCTGAGCCTCCTAACTCAAGTCTGAGCTTCTGTGTCACTTTGCCTTTTACTGAATATAAATGGATTCCCCGGTCTCTGAACTGCCTGTATCATGCCTCTCAGGGCCCAAATCTCAAATGACCAACTTCTGGGCACATGACTCTGTGTTGCAACACACAGCCTTGCTCTGACCTTGTGGGGACGGGTCACTACTCTACTCTATGAACGTCTTACTACATTTGGACTCCATTGCTGGACCCCAGCTTTGACAGAGGTGTAATCAGATCTAAAGATATTCATGCCTTCCAACTATCATATCATTCCTCACACTGCTCATGAGTGAAATGAAATGATAACAAAATCTCAAAAGGAGGTGTGAGGGTATTCCCATGTGGTTACTGCCCTTCTTTCTCCTCCCCTTTCTAATTAAGCTTGAAAGAGTGGTCTAGACTTATAACTCTACTTCCTGACCTCCCACTTCACTTACGACTTTCCCTATAGTTTTTATGAGTCATACATGCAGTACTAAAAAAGCAAAATAATGGAGAAAGACTTACAATGAAAAGCAATACCCTTCATTCCTTCTCACCCACTTCTGAAGCAGCCACTCTAACCACTTCCCTTTCAGACCTCCTGGTGGTCACCTCTGTGACATGAATTAGTATCTTTACGCTGCTGTTTATTGACGCATCAACTTAAAACATCACTTGCTAAGTCCCTGCTGGGAAAGAGGAGGATTTGGCTGACTTATACCATACCCTCCTCGTGTCAATTTTACGTAGTTATTTCAGTTCTTCTATTTTTCCTTATGAATCAACTTTGAGGTATAATTTATATATGAGAAAATGGAATCATTTTAAGTATCCAGTTAAATGAGTATTGACAAATGATTCACTCACGTAGCCATCATCACAGTCAAGATACAGAACACGTCCATCACTCCAAAAGTTTCCACGTGCCAGTTTACAGTCATGTTTACCCTAATTCCCAGGCCCAGGCAACCACTGATCAGCTTTCTGTGACTACAGATTAATTCTGTTTGTTCTAGAATTTTACATAAATGGAATAATACAGTGTGTACTCTGAGTGTATCTGGTTTCCTTCACTCATTATAAAATTTCTGAGATTCACCCATTTAGTTGGGTTCCTCAGTCATTCATTTCTTTTTATTAATAAGTAGTCATCCATTTTATGGATATAGCATAATCTATCTATTCAAGTGCTGATAGATATCCGGGTTGATTCCAGAATTTGGTTATTATTAATAAAGCTACTATGAAAATTCCTGTACGAGTCTTTCTGTGTACATATTTTCCCCTTCTCTTGGGTAGATATCTAGGAACAGAATTGCTATTCTCTTCAGAATAGCAATCAGAGAGTAGTGTTTAAGTCTTTAAGAAAATCTAGTTCTCCTCCAGGAAATTCACAAATAGAATAGTTGCCGGTAAGTTGTGAGTATGTAATAAAAATTGCTATATCATGTTTTAGGACAAGCAGAGGGGTGCCTGCCTCTGCCCTTTGGGTCGGGGTAGAAGCGAGCTACAAATGCTGGAATGGAGGACAGCTTTTCTATGAGGGAGAAGGACATGTGGCACAGCGGTGCAATTCTTCACATCTCCTCAGTCTCTTTCCAAGTGCCCTCTGGTTTTCCCCTGGGAGTAAAATACAGAAAGCAGCACTTCTTGCATGGGGATGAAGGAGAGAGGCTGTGGAGAGCCTGTGGGCACCATCACGGGACAGAGAGACATTCAGTTAATCCCATCTGCCCTGCCCCCCTTCCTCACTCCTATGCTCTACGTTACTGTCCAACTGAGTCTGGGGCTTCCCATTCCTTTGGCAGGACTCGCTGATAGATTCAGGGCTGCTGCCTCCTCTCTCAGATTATCCATCTTCTAGGAATTTGTTGAACCTGCATTTGCTGATGACCATTTTTCTATTCTCTTCACTTTTGCTGGGTTTGTTATTTTATTGAAGACTCGGTAGTGAGGAGAAAAATGATTATCTTTGGTCTGCGGTCCTCAGCCAGAAATCAATGGATTTGATTCACTGCAGACATCTAGTACTAAATCTTACCACTGAACCGTCCCTGGCCAAGCTCATCAATGACCCACTGTTTAATCCAATGCGTGTCTTTATGTCTTTTCCTACTTACTCTCTTTGTAACATCTGGATAACCTCCCTCCTCCCTGGATGTTCTTTAGATTTCCACCACACTACACTCACCTGGTTTCCTTCTGTCTTTCTGGCCGCTTCTTTCAGCCTCATTGTTCTCTACCCTTAAATATCAGTGGTTCCTTACGGTGCCACTTAGACCTTTTCTTTTTCTTACTCTACACATTCTCCCTAGATCTGTGACGCAATGTGCTCTTCTAAACCCCACTCTTGCAGGGTCAAAACAGTCCCTCTCCTGACAAGTCTTCCCTTACCCTGCAAGGTTGTGGTAGGTGCCCTAATGTTGCCACAGCACCCAAGAGACGATTCTAGAAATTCTCACACTGCACCATATTGTCTGCTCACGAGTCTGCTTCCTCCTCCAACCTTAAGCTCCCTGAGAGCCCGAGAATGTGCTTTTCGTCCCCAGCATTCACCTGGTACATAGTGGGTGATCAATAACATTTGCCCGATTGAATTGAGATCATGGATATTTCAAAATGCTTTGTGTTTTATGCATGTTATTACTGGTAAGAACAGTGAAATTGGTACTTTGAAGAAAAAAATCTGCCAAGCAAAGATAAACCTCAAGCGAATCAGAGAACATCAAACGCTTAATTTGTGTAATATAAATTAATGATGCTGTGCAGAAATTAATGATGCACATCTGCCTGTGAGAATTGTATCCTCTTCATTCCTGGGCACCTCTTTAGAGCCAAAACCAATACCAATTTCTCCCATCAAAACAGTCTCAAACCCACGTCACAGCAGCCTTATTCACAATAGCCAAAAGGGGGAAGCAACCCAAGCGTCCACTGCTGGATGAATGCGTAAACAAAACGTGGACTACACACACAATGGAATATTATTCAGCCTTCAAAAGGAAGGAAATTCTGACACATGCGACAATGTGGATGAACCCTGAATACATTATGCTAAGTGAAATAATTCAGTCACAAAAGGGCAAATACTGTATAACTGTATTTACATGAGCTATCCTAGAGTAGTCAAATAATAGAAACATAAAGTAAAATGGTGGTTGCCAGGGCTGCTGGATGTGGGGAAGCAGTTTTTTGCAAGACGAAAACAGCTCTGGAGATGGACGATAATGATAGTTGTACAACAATGTGAAGGTACTTAATGCCATTGAAACTACACTTGAAAAGGGTTAAGATGCTAAACTTTATATCGTATATTTTGCTACAATTAAAAATAAAATAAAAGTTCTCACATGCAAAAACATATATTTTGTCAGACTATTTTCCAAACAAAATTCTGACCTATGTTTAAAATGAAAATAAATTATGGAGAGAGTAAGGAGAGGTATGTCAAATATAAGAAACACTATGAAGGATAAAGAAATACAACTGCAGAGTAATAGTAATAATAATAGTTTCCATTTATTGGAGCTTATTTGATGCCAGGCACTGTACTAAATGCTTTAGATGGATTAATTCCTTCAAAATGACTACAAGAGACAGAGAGAGATTAGAGACGTTAAGTCACTTGCCAATGGTCTCAGAGCTAAAAAGTGGCAGAAACAGATCAATCCCAGGAGCTCTGGTTTAAAGCCCATGCTGTGACCTACTACCTGTCTCGACACTTTGGGATCAGAAGGCTGGTGAGAAGGACACATTAAAACTTTCCCTAAGCTTCAAACTTCAGAGACTAATGAAAACAAAATTAATGATCTATGCAGTATGCTTTATGTGCCTAGCACACAAGGAATGAAAGAGATTCAAATCAGCTGACTCTCAAGTGAGAAAGACATCTATACAAATATCAAGGTGGTACAAGCCCGAGCTGCCTAAGAGGTAGAAACAGGAGAGAGCGTGTAACCCAGTATCTCACCCAAACCTACACAATATTGAATAGATATTGACTAAAGGAAATAAAATTAGTCTATAAAAAGGTATTCTATCTCTGAATGCATTTGAAAACAAAAAGACAAAAGGATCAACCTTGCTTTCTTCCCCTCAAAGAGAAATTTAACAGATTATGGCAATCATTGATATTCAAATCACAATAAAAAGGACACTGACTTTTTGTTCAGATTATACTTTAAATAATGATGTTACAGGTATCACATGTTAAAACATTTCCATACTGAAGATTCTAGGAGGCATATGATGATTACATGAAGTGTAAACTGCCACAGAAAATTCACACTGCAACTTGAATAGCTTCATTGTTCCCAAGAGAGATTGAGGGATTATGAGAACACAGACACTGGAGTGATCTACCCTAAAACCCCGGATTCAAGCAGTTTTCCTTGTACCTTCCTGCTGTTCTGCATTTCTCTCAGACTTAACATCTGTCCCCACATCATCCCAAGGAAACACCTGATAATGTGTTCATGCCAAGAACTGGAAGGATGTGTCTCACCTCCAGAGACTTAAAATAATTGCTACTCACTATGCTTACTTCAAAAATCAAATCGAAACCTTCTATACTAAGATACCAAGTTACTTTATTTCACTGCACTCTTAAGAATTCTATGTGAATATATACTATACCTTGTTCCAATATCAAGCCAGCTGCCGTTATCTTTGATCAAGAAGAAAAAATGCTGTAAAATAAAACAAAATATGGCTCCATTAAAAACAAAAGCTATATAGAGTCAGTCTAAAAGCAACGTTGTTTTAGGATTATGTCTTTCAGATTTCTGACCCCTCAGAACTACTATCTGCCTAGAATCAATAAGAACATGCCTTTTATTGAAATTTTTGCCTGGACTAAAATAAGCAATAGCCTAAAAGCCAGAAATTGCATTTCCATTCAATCATATAAACACAAAAGTGGCATCTGTGAATAACCAGAAAGAAAACTCAGCCAACTCTAATAAAAGACACTAAATCATACCAAAGACAGCAGTGAAAGGAAGCCGTATCATCTATTCATCAACAAACACTTACTGATCACCTACTATGTTCTGATCACTGTGTTAGGTCCTGGAGATAGGATAAGCTCTCTCTGGAGATTTATAATGTAGTGACTGATTCAGTCAAATTATCAGCCGTGTGTGTGTGTGTGTGTGTGTGTGTGTGATGAGTGTTATCATTGGAAATACAGGCAAGTACAGGAGTGCAGAGGAAGGGGTATACACCCCAACTGGGGTATAAGGGAAGGCTATCCCACAAAAAGCCTAAAAATCTAAGTGACAAGTAAGAGCCAGAGGAAAGAGGAGGTTGGGGAGATCAGAGGAGAAGTTTGCTTCTGACAGAGGGAGTAATCTTTATAAACATCAAGAGTCCAGGTAGACTTGGCAGGTCCAAGGTGAGGCTGGGGTGGAGAAGCCAAGGAGGGAGAGGCAAGATACAACGCCAGCCAGGTAAGCAGAAGTTAGACCACACGTGGCTCTCTAAATTAAACTCAGCAGTCTGACTCTTCATCATATAAAATTAATCGGAGAATTTAAATTCTCTTCTATTAACATGTCTTTGCCTGTTTGCCACTTTGTGAGCAAAACTGAAAGCTAATTTGTTCTAACATTATGTGTGGTCAATTTCAGAAATACATCCAGTTCAGTACAACATCAAAATGTTCTCATCTGAATCAAGTGACTAGGAATCTGATTTGGGAAGTTTCCCTAACAGCCGTCTCTCAGCACTTCCAGCATAAGCACCTGTGTAGTGAAGAATTAACCTTACGTAAAGAGAGGTCTGGTCTTTGCCTCCAGCTACAAGGGGGTGATTACTAGGCCCTGCCTGTTAGGAGTGTTCTGCCTGGGGGACCTCAGCCACTGGACAGTCTAATAATGGGACTTATGTTCAGGGCTTTGGGCCGTGTGTTATCAGTTCTACCTCTAGAAGGACTGGAGATTACAGGTCAGCCGTGGGAACAATATGTGATTGAGCCCCAATAAAAAGCCTGCACAGTGAGGCCCTGGTGAGCCATGCAGTACTCCCCATGCACTGTCACACATCAGTGCCGGGAGAGCATGGCTGTTCTGGCTCCACAGGGAGAGGGCAGCCAGAGCTGCATATCTGAACCCCTCCTGGACTCTGCCCTCTGCATTTCTTCCCTTGGCTGATTTTAATCTGTCTCCTTTCCCTGTAATAAGCCACACTTGTGACTATAACAGTCTTCAGTGAACTCTGTGCGTCCATCTAGTGAATTATCAAACCTGAGGGTAGTTTTGGGAACCCCCTGAACTTGTAGGTGTAAAAATAGGTTCTTTTTGTTAATACACTACCTACAAGAGGCCCACCTACCTGTTCCTCACTAGAACTCATTCTTAGAGCTACCATCTTGATAACATCATCCCACTCTATTTCCTCTTTCTTTCCTTCCCTTCCTCCTCCCCTCTCTTTTTTCCTTTCTTTTTCAATCTGACAAAAAGGTTAAAAATCAACAATTTAAGTAAGAAAATAATATATTACCTAAACCTAAGGTTAGCTTTTTCTGTTAACTTCCTATGGAAGTTTCATTTCAGCTACAGTGTACCATGGAAGACTAGGTATAAAATAACAGATTCGTATATGAGTTAGCATACAATATTTGTCCTTCTCTTTCTGACTTACTTCACTATGTATGACAGATTGTAGTTCTATCCACCTCATTACATATAGCTCCATCTCATCCCTTTTTATAGCTGAGTAATATTCCATTGTATATATATGCCACATCTTCTGTATCCATTCATTTGTTGATGGGCATTTAGGTTGCTTCCATGTCCTGGCTATTGTAAATAGTGCTGCAATAAACATTATGGTACATGTTTCTTTTGGGATTATGGTTTTCTTTGGATATATGCCCAGGAGTGGGATTACTGGAACTCAGTGACAAGAACAAGGATGCAGATACAGAGAATGGACTGGAGAACTCGAGGTATGGGAGGGGGCGGGGGGTGAAGGGGAAGCTGAGACGAAGCGAGAGAGTAGCACAGACATATATATACTACCAACTGTAAAATAGTCAGTGGGAAGTTGTTGTATAACAAAGGGAGTCCAACTCGAGGATGGAAGATGCCTTAGAGGACTGGGGCAGGGAGGGTGGCGGGGACTCGAGGGGGGGGAGTCAAGGAAGGGAGGGAATACGGGGATATGTGTATAAAAACAGATGATTGAACCTGATGTACCCCCCAAAAAAAATTAAAAAAAAATTTAAAAAAAAAATAACAGATTCGAATAAATCAAGTTAGAAGACTTTTGACACCTTAAGAAGAGCACTCTTACTGCATTATGTCATACAAAAAGGAAGTAATTTATGTATAAATTATGCCAGCACTTATAAGTCAATATCTAAAGAGTTCATGTATAGAAATGCATTATTTCACTTGATTAAATTAACTCATTGCTTAGCTTCTCAGTCTTATTTATATTGAATATTTAGTAATGTCTTACCAAAGCCATGATGTCTGATATGTTGATAACCATGAGAAAAAGACTAGAAAGAAAATAAAGAAAAATACATGTAATACTACATGCATATTTTAAAAGCATCTTAAAATCAAAATGAGAATAATTAAACAACCTAACATTCTGTTATTAGTATTTCTGCTTCTGAAAATACTACATTTGACAAAAGCTCTTTTCACATTATCATATACTACTATTCCACAGTGGTGGGCTGGACTTCAAAAATGTTATTTAACACTTTGAATATTTATTTCAGTGTTATGAAAGGGACTTGAATTATGATTTTAAACTTTTTTATTTTAGATAACTATAGATTCACATGTAATTGCAAGAAATGGTATACAGGGAGTCCATGTACCCTCTGACCAGTTTCCCCCACTGGTGATAGGTTACAAAATTAGAGTACAATATCATAACCAGGATATTGAAATTGATACTGACAAGATACAGAATGTTTCCATCATCACAAGGATCCCTCATGATACTCTTTTATAGATACATCTATCCTCCTCTTGCCAACCCCCTGTCTAATCCCCAACCCCTGGAAACCACTAATCTGTTCCGTTTCTATAATTTTATTATTTCAAGAGTGTTGTACAAGTGGAATCACCTGAATCACTTATAACCTTTTGGAATTGCCTTTTTCACTCAGCACAATTCTCTTGAGATTCATCTAAGGTTCTGTGTGTATCAATAGCTTGTTCCTTTTTACTGCTGAGCAGTACGCCATTGTATGGATGTACCATGGTTTGCTTAACCATTCACACACCAAAGGATATCAGGGTGGTTTCCAGTTTGTGGCTATTACAAATAATGCTACTATAAACACCCGGGTACAGTTTTTGTGCAAACACGAATTTTCATTTCTCTAGGAAAAATAGCCAAGTGCAGCTGCTGGATCATGTTGTTCGCTCAGTTTCACAAGAAACTAGATAACTCTTTTCAGGGTAGTTGTAATATTTTACATTCCCACCAGCAATGTATGAGAGCAATTTCTTTGCATCCTCCCCAGCATTTGGTGATGTCACTATTTTTTACTTATTTTTTGCTTCTTCCATCATTATTTTGTCAGTCAGATTTTACTCTGGGTGGTTTAAACTTTTCACCATGTTATTTGGTGTTGTTTCTACCAAGTCCAATTTTTTCTGGGTCAAATTTTTTTAGTGCTCTATGGAACCAAAAGGAAGAAGTTCTTATGTTAATCTTGTGTCTAAAAGAAATGTCACAAAGTGTAGTAGTAGCCATTTCCAATTTTATTTTGTGCTGATAACTTCTACCACTAATTTAGCACATATGTTTTTAGTTTCTATTGTATGCCAGCCACTGTTCTCATTGCTGGTAAAACATTGGTGAACAGAACTTTTCATCTATCTATTCAGGGAGATAAATAATAAATTAGAACATTTAACAATAAAATATCAGGTGGTATAAACTGTCAGGAAGAAAAGTCGATCGATCACGGGAGACCTCTATGAGCAGAAGACATTTAAGCAGAGACCTGCATGAACAGAGTGAACCATGAAACTATATGAATAAAGAGCACTGCAGGTAGAGAGAGTGCGGGGTGTACAAAGGGCATGAGGTGAAAACATGTATGGTGTATCTGAAGAACAGAAAGTGGGCCAGCCTTAAGTGGAGCGTGCTAGCACAAGAGTTGTGGGAAAGAAGGTTGGAGAGGTATGCAGGGGCCAGATTACACGGGGCCATGTAGGCCATAGCTAGGACTTTAGAATTTTTCCTAGCTGTGACAAGAAGCCATTGCAAGGTTTTAAAGACTCCGTTGTCTGTTGTATGGATACTAACTCTAGGAGGATAGCAGTAAAAGCAGGGAGATCAGCTAGAAGACCACTGACAATGAATGATGATAGGGGCTGGTGGAGGTGATGGAAAATGTGAATAGAAAGAAGAAATGATATCAGTGACATTTAGCAAGTGGATCTGGCAACGAGGGATGGATGGACTTGGGCTTGTGTGATGGATTAGACAAAGAAAACAGGATGAGCAGCTAGAGGTCAATAGGAAGAAAGGGAATTGCTGGGTTCAATGTACAACATATTAAGTTTGAGAGGGTCAGTGACTTGTAAAGGTTTAAAGGTCAAAAGACAAGACATTTATAAAGTCACAATTTTGTCATCTTTGTCTCAGTTCTCTTCCTTTGTATTTAGTTGTTTGTTATACTAATCTTAGGTTAAAATGACTACACACACACACACACACGCACACGCACACATTTTGATGAGCCTTCTACTTCTCATCCCACATGTTCTCAGCTCTTCTTATCTAAACTTTAATTAAAAACCCTTCTAAAAAATTGTATCTGCTAACAGAGATGCGAGAAAGTACATCATTTACTTTTTTTTTAATTGCATCTAATTAACTATCTTCTATGTGGTATTGACAAGGTATAAATGTTTTTAATGTTAAATTTATGTAAATATCCTGCAAAAATATATTAAGTTAGACCAGAAATGAGATTTCTACTATTTTTAAACAGTGGAAGAAAACCTTTTTTTTTATTATTATCATGGCATATTCATAATAATATGCTACACTCCATTCTAGCTTAAATTCATCAAGAAGAACATGCAAATTTATGCTAATATTAGTTATTTCTTTCAGCATTGAATATTCCAGTTTGATTGAAGAATAACAAAACTGCTAAGAAGCTACATATTTAGCTCAAGCGTCTTTCAGAGAGGCTGATCAGTCCTGTGCTGATGAGACAATTCCATTGCTTCCAAAAAGGAAATACTTGAGTTGACAGCTTCTCTTCCAGAGTCTTGACTGCTTAACACTGACTGCTCCAGAAGTTGCTAGAAACTCAGAATGGGATACTTCCCATTCCATTTGTCAAAAGTGTAAAAATCAAGACTGAGAAACTATGTAAATTACTGACATCTAGAAGTTAATTTCAAGCCATGGAAAATGATATAATGTTAACACATTTGTCTAATACACATTTAAGAAATAATCCAAAAGAAAACAGAATGATATCACTTGGAGTTATAGGTACAGTTACATCCATAATAAATGTTATTAACTGCAAGAATTTTACATTTATATTTTATAGTTTTCTGAGGGGAGGGGTCGGGGGGTCCTCTCTAGCTTGAATAATATTCTAATAACATTTTATTGTTGAGAAAGCATATTCTTCTGCTGGAGGCTCTAATCAACTAACTTCCTCTAATGCCAAATGAATTCTAAATGAAAGGGTAAAACATTTTTTTTCTCATTTTCATAATAAACAATCTATGTTACAGTGTCTTAAGAGCAATCACACAAAATACCTTCAAATGTTTACTCTCATTTACTAAAAATGAACAAATTCAATGCTTCTAAAACATTCATCTTACCTTTTTGATGATGACTGGGTAGTTAACTGAACAGCTTCAAAAGCACACATCACAAGAACAAAGGGGATTAAAATCTGTTTAAAAGAATAACAAATGATGCCATGAGTAGTTGTAGCATTTGAAGAAATATTTCAATTTGTCAGTGGTTATCTATGTTAGTGAAAAGCAAATGCTGAAATAAAACCATGATACCAATGACATATAGAACAGTGATGAGGCAGATTTAAAACTCCACATCAACAGCATGTGTGGTATAAAAGATAACAAATATTTCAAATAGAGTCTATTCCAAATTTTTGTTCTATTTAACTCATTATAATAATTAATGACCATGTTCAAATGATTCCAAGAGGGTGTGAAAGGCACAGAAGGCCCAAATCAAATAAATTATGGAGCCTGATGACTTGATTCACAGATCTCTGAACTCCTCTGGTTACAGGATACGACAACTCTATTAACATGATTTAGCTGCTTTACCATGGCTTTCTGTTGTTTTATTTTAATACTAATTTATTTCTGATTATAAAATTCACACTCTATAAAAAAATGGAGAAAGGTATAATAAAATTTATACTGGTTGAAACAAATCTATAATCCGGAGGTAACACTGTTAATATTTTGAGATACTGAGATGCCCAATTTAAAATACACACGATGTTTAAACAAAGAGGGGAGAGAAAAGATATGGAAGAGGAATGATGCTCAAGACTGTACAAGACTCTTGTTCAAGTGAAGGATGCATGACAGAAACAGAGTTCCAGGAGGCCTTTCACCTCCAGCCACATCAGTCAAAGAAAGTGACGGAACCCATTACATCAGTAAAGCTTACTGAATTAAGCCGGAGATTACAGACCTAGCACTTCATTTAAATTTCTGTTTTTCTTTTTTTTTTCTTGTTTTTAATTAAAGGCCCATGATCTTTAATAGACTGAGAAAAGAACTACCATTAAGAAAAATGTAAATAAAGATTAAAGAAACTATTAATACACATTTCAAAATAATTCAGTAGGGAACAGGATATAAGAAAATGAACACCTTTTTAACATTTCTTAAAATTACATTTGCATTAGTGCAGTAACAAAAAAGGGATATTAATCGTATTAAGAAACACACTTTTAACAGTTACTACCTATGTGATCTGAATAGAAGGTAATAAGATTTTAGGCAGATATTAGTTCCTTTCTTTAAACAAATATACATTAAGTACATAAAATGTGCCAGGCACTAGGTAGAGGGAATAGAATAAGCTTAATGATCCCAGAGAAAAAGGGCAAGAACATGAATTACATTCCACTGGAGAGTCTGCACCCCTGGAAAGCTGATAATTTGTCATTATCTTAGAATCCTCA
Source organism: Hippopotamus amphibius kiboko (assembly GCF_030028045.1). NCBI lineage: Eukaryota > Metazoa > Chordata > Mammalia > Artiodactyla > Hippopotamidae > Hippopotamus > Hippopotamus amphibius. The sequence continues at coordinate 101,414,433 of NC_080196.1, forward strand.
GTACCCAGCTGGTGCTGATAAGCCTTCAATGACATATTTATTGACTGAATACATCAATGCTAGGTACAGGGATTATGAGAAAAGATAACATGTTGGCAGTCTCCTGGGTGGGCAACATGGGTTTGGGGAGCCTTTGATCTTGAGGAGCAAGGCAGTTTTGATCCACCCTTCACCTCCCACAGGCTTTAATCACCTTTGATAGGACTTCCTGGGACTCAGGAGACTCTCTACTTTGTTGAAGTTAAATGGGCTTAAGAGTAAAGCAAAAAGATTAACTGTATTTTAGAGTAAAGGCTAAAGTGTCCCACCTCTCATCAGCAGTCTGAGAAGCTATCTTCTTTCCAGGCTACTTAACTCTGTCACTTTATAATCTTAACGTCACATGTTACATAATCTTAATTGTTACAATGAGTTCATAGTCTTAATTAATCAGTATCTTAAGAAAATAAGAAAACCAACCTTCCACATCATCAGGGCTCCCATCACATAAGGACTAAACACGGTCAGAAAGCAATAGACAGAGGCAAGGTCAAAGCTAAGGAAGCAACAAAAAGAAGGATTTTAGAATTCACATTGTAACTTTAAAAGAATGTTCTTCTAAAAAGGACGTTTAAACTAATTTTCTGAAATCTACTCTTACTAAAACACAAGTATACATTGTCTCAAGAACTATTACGAAGTCAGTAAAATGAATGAGATAACTTGTATGTGCCAATACATACCAATTTCCAAAATACATCCTTCAATATAAAAAGCAAGGTACAGAACAAAATCCCTATTTCGGGTTAAATAGATGCTGCTTTTATTTAAAATTACCTGTTAACAGAAGCTATATTCCCAGTTCCAAAAAAGGCTGTCACTAAGAAGAAAACCTAAACAGAGTTAAGGAAATGCCAAAACAAGTCAGAATTCACAAAAGAAGTTCTTTCTCATTTAGAAAAGATATACCTATTCTACTATGAGGGTAATTTGCTTTTCTACTTGTATATTTGATTGTAAATTGCTGTAAATGAGTGTTCCATCGTATCTCCTTGTGAATGCATTTGGAAAGAACCAACGAGGGCTGGGAGGTCATTCTCACTTGTCACTAGTAACCTTGGGAAGATTACTGTTTTCCTCCCCTCAGACATAAGCAATTGGATTACTGTTATTTGTAGTTGGCTGCTAAAGATTTTTTTAAAAAGTGACAGACATTTCCAGCTGAAATACGATTTCAGTTCATATACACTCACTGTGTGCCCACTACATGTGAAACGTGCCAGGCTCTTCAGAAGGCTCAGAAAGAAATAAGACAGCATGTTTTAAAATAATTCAATAGAGAATGAGAACATGTTAAACATCTTTTTGACATTTCTTCAACTTACATTTGTAATAGCGCAGTAATAAAAAGTAGATATTAATTATACTGGTGTCTAAGAACTTACTGCTAGTAAAGTATTTAAAATAGTGCCTGGTCCACTGAAAGCACTCGATAAATGTTAGTTACTTTATTATTATAGACACATACACAAAAGTGGTACATAAACACCAAAAACTATGAATCATGACAAATTTCAGTGAAAAACTGGCATTTACATTGGTGATTTGAGCCTTAAATATAATCATGGTTCCATGCATTCAACCTATCAACTAACCAACCAAGATTTATCATCTAGTATATGTCAGAGGCAAAGCTAGGCACTGAGAATATAAATATAAATAAAATAGTTTAAGTGCTCATATGGTGACAGATTATGACGATATATAGAAGTATATAAGATGAATTTAAAGGTAAACAGTGGGAAAATAAACGATGTAGTCAAGAAGCAGTAAACAGGTGTGATAGAAGCTGAGGGTTTATTGAAGGTACAGTGAAAGATGAAGCAAAAAATGTAGATTGGAGGCAGGTTAATAAAAAGCCTTGAACTTTATCGTGGAGACAGTGGAGAGCCAGCAAGCATTTTAGGTGAGTCATAAAAACAAGAAATACCAATAACAGTGAGATATTTGGATCAGGGAGACAAATAATTAGAGGCAGGAAATTCAATTAGGAAGCGATTTCAGTAGTCCTTGTGGGGGACAAGGAAAGTCTGCACCAGTATGGTTAGAGTGGAAATGGAGAAGGAGGGGAGATCGTGGGACTTTAAAACTGGACAGGGAGTAGTTAAATATGACAAGTTTGATGGCCTGGGTGGCTGGGAGTATGGCGATACCATTAAATGGGGTGAGGCCTGGCAGAGAGTGGTTTTGGAGAGGTGTGGGCAATTGCTAGTCAGTGTTGGACATATATTTGGTGATGCCCAGCAAGATGCTGGACATATGACTCTTGAGGTCAGAGAGGTCAGGGCTGGAGAAGTAGACTTCAGAGTTGTTTGTACAGGGGTGTTGGTCAAAGCTATAGGAGAGGATGACTTTACCCAGGTACAGTTAGAGGAGAAGGCTAATGACAGAGCTTGGAGGAAAACACGCAGGGTTCAAGAGCAAAGGAAGAGTAAGTTTTCGTGAAGGAGAATAGAGATAGTGTAAAAAGCTGAGAAAAGAACCTGGATCACATTCTAGATGTCAAGGGAAAAGAAAGAAAAATCAATTGAGTTGAATGTTATAAAAGCGGTCAAGTAAAACCAAACAAACTAGACTATGTGATCAGGAACGCCCTGCAGAGCACGAGAGGACAACAGCAGAGACACTTGACAAGTATTCAAGAGCTGCTATGCGCCAGGCACTGGTCTAGACTTGAGGATACAGTACATAAATGGGGAGGAAATGGTAGCAGCAAGGAGCTCGGTATTGAACACAAAGGACAAGATGAAATTATAATTTAGGGGGATGCAGGTTCACGGGAAGAAGTGTTTTATTAGTATAGGCTAAAAGGAAGGAGTCTGCAAAGACAGAAAGCAAACCTGAGAGTGAAAGCAAGAGGTAAAGGGGAGAACTAGGAACATTTATTTTCTGGACCTATAAGGTAACTCCACCATGGTAAAGTAAGTTCAAAGGAAATACTTCCCTAAGAATTTCTTGAAACCACTCAGCCAGCCTTCCCAAAGTGAGATTTTATTCTGTCACACTGTCTTTCCAATTTTCAATACTAACAACTTTCACACAATATTGCCTCTGATGTGATCAAAAAACCCATGAGACAAATGTTATATAACATGAGTACAGTATAAAATACACATAAAAAGATACAAACCTAACTCATAATAGTGGTTTCTTCTGGAAGAGGGAAATTAGACTGGAGTTGGAAGTTGATAGGAGACTTGGTCTTTAGTTGTCATATTTTAATATTTAAAAATGAGTGATATGGGACAAAATATTAGTTGTTGATATCTTGGATGGCAGGAATACATATATATATATATTTGTTTGTTATATCATTCTTTATGCTTTTCTATAGTTTCAGAATTTTTTTGAAGTGTAAACTATATGAGAAAATTATGGTTGGGGGAGGGTGGCTAAATGACCTCCAAGGTAATACCACTACCAAGAGACAGGCAGAAACCCCTCCCACTTCTTACTCCATTAAATGGGAGCTTGCAGTGCCTTAAAACAAAAGTTCACAAAAAGGATACAAGGAAAAAGGCCCTACGGATGTCATCCGGATAGAGGTCCCGAAACTGGGTTATATCAGTATTATAGGTGAAGTGGACACTGGAGACCTGTGAAACAGGAAGAAACAGATGAATGCACAACAGTTCACTTACTTCTACCCTCAAAAGCAAACTTAACTAAGCTACAAGAGCGAGAAAGATAACTTGTACTCACAAAACAAAACAAAAACAAAAAAACAATAAATCTTTTCGTATAGATTAATTTTACCTTAATAAAATCTGCCAAAAGGTTAAATATACTGTGAATAATATACTGAACAGACTTGCAGTATTGCTGTGTGTGTAATAAAAATGAGAATTGGGCTTTTTCTTATCCTGTATGAATGCTTGGCTTTTAAATCCCTATATAATTCTTCCCTTTTCTAACACCTGATTTCTCAGTGTCCTGATTTTCTCAAACTGAAGTATGGTATGATATTAAAAAGCATGATAAATTAAATATGTCTCTCTCTTTTTTTGTTCTTCTGTTAACTCATTTCTAGAGAAATTATTTTCTCTCTATAAAAATCGAAAATACTTCTGTCCTGGTGAAAGAGAAAGTCTCTCAATTTCAACATGACAGATGCACTCTCGCTTAACCCCCCTTTCCCCACAAAAGAAAAAGTCATGGATAAGTTTAAAATGAGACTTCCTGCCTCCTACTTCCCGTGTAATTTTCTGCTAAGTTTTTTTTTTTAAGCTCTGTATTGGAATATAATTGCTTTTACTGTTGTGCCAGTTTCTGCTGTACAACAAAGTGAATCAGCTGTATTTATACATATATCCCCGTATCCCCTCTCTGCTAAGTTCTTGGGATGCTTTAATCCTCTTTTCTAGAAAAAGACATATCTTCTTTCAGTTAAAATACAGAAGTTAAAAAAACACACAATGAACCTCATTTTTAATTTAATAATATTTAATTATTAAAATATTAAATATTTAACACTAAGGACAGTCTGACCATTGACTTGAATCTAATCAAAACTACTTTTCATATATTGGTTTTCTTTTATTTTATAAATTTATTTATTTATTTATTTAATTTATTATTTATTGGCTGCATTGGGTCCTCGTCGCTGCACATGGGCTTCGTCTAGTTGCTGCAAGTGGGGGCTACTCTTCACTGTGGTGTGCAGGCTCCTCATTGCAGTGGCTTCTCTTGTTGTGGAGCATGGGCCCTAGGTGCATGAGCTTCAATAGTTGTGGCTCACGGGCTCTAGAACACAGGCTCAATAGTTGTGGCGCATGGGCTTAGTTGCTCTGTGGCATGTGGAATCTTCCCATGGCAGGGCTCAAACCCGTGTCCCCTGCATTGGCAGGCGGATTCTTTACCACTGCGCCACCTAGGAAGTCCTCATATATTGTTTTAATATTCCAGGACTGAAAGTTAAAAATCAGTAATTACTCAATATACTTCAATAGTTTCTTTTTTATTGAAATTATTTATTCTAAATCATCAAGTACTCTTTGTGAACTCAACTAAAACCAGTTAATGATGAACCAATGGATCAACTATGAAGGTATTTTCTTGCAATATTCATTTTATCTGACCTCAGTAAAACTGGAAATATTTTTACACCAATTTCTTACAATTATTTTCAGTGCTGAAATAAAGGCAAGAGACATCGATTAACTCTCTAGCTCAGCATGATAAAGGTGTCCTTAATATCTGGATGGCCTTTAGCCAATTCAGAAGTATATTATGTTGAATAAACACTAAGATTTGGACTGAGGCCACAATCACTAAGGTGGCAGGATAAGCATTTTGGATTAGAATGACTGGAAAGAGAAAAGTAACACTGGGAACACTCTATGACCAAATTCACAAACTGACTTGTGACAACATAAATATTCTTTCAACAAAAGTAAACTGAAGGGATTGGTGTACCCCCCAAAAAAATAATAAATAAATAAATAAAATTTAAAAAAAAAAGTAAACTGAAGGGAAAGAAAAATTAGATGTGAAAACAAAGGAAAACAGGATAAAGAACATTCTTCCTCCTCTACTCTTTCACCTATATAAATGGTTTTTTACATCAGAGATTTTCCAATAATCTCTAAAAAGAGCCCAACCCATATAATGCTCATAAAACAATAAAATCATGCTTTTCTGTAGTAAGTGAAAATTTCCTTACAAGCTAATTGTTTGACTTCATCATTAACTTCATTATTAATGCCTTAAGTAGTGTAAATTTTTAAGTAGAATTTTTGATGACATAACTGCAACTTCCTTATAGGACAGAGAATATTTTAATATTCTCAAATAAATGCAAGAATGATTTTGACAAGCTACCTTCTGTTTACAGGAAACAACAGATTGTGGCAGGGTTTCTTGTTCCATGTGTATCCAGACGAACATCAAACATGATAACACTAATGGAAAGAGCGCCTCATACCTAAGGGGTAGATGGTGCAGGGTGGAAGGGGGAGGGTAGAAATGAAAAGAAAAAAACATTAAACAGCTAAAAGTACAAATTTACGCTAATGGGTCTTTCTTAAAATTAAAACAATCTTGATAATACTTGTAAGTTACACTATCACAAAATATAAAGATTTTAGGCTTTCCAGAAGAAGAAAGTAGGAAAGGAAAGTAACATTTAAATATCAACTCCAACACCATCTTTTTTCAAAATTTATCAGATCCTGAGATCATTACACATTCAAAACAGTAGAGGTATTTAAAACTCATTCATAAGGTAAATGACAAATACACAAAAAAGGAAGAAAACATAACACAAAGGTAAAAAGACAATTCCTGAGTTAAAATTATTAACACACAGAGAAGTGCAAGAAAAACATCCCAAATTTTTTAAAAAATGGGTGCAATAGGGGAATATAAACCTCTCAAAAAGAAAAAAGCAAGAGCCAATAAATAAACAAAAATATGTTTGACTTATTGATAACTGATATAGAAATCAAAAAATAAAGAGATACTACAGTCACTTAAAATATTTACCCATATTAAAAATATAATGTCGACAACAGTACGTATAATGAAAAAGGAACTCTCTACGTAGGAATAAACATTTCCTGGAAGGTAATCTAATACGATGTATCAAGACTCTCAAAAATATTCCCATAATATAATCCAATAATGTCACTTCTAGGAATTTACCCTGAGAAAATAATCAGACATATGCACTATGATTCCCATCTGAAGATGTTTGTTATAATACTATTTACAGAAGAGAAAAACAAAACAACCTAACATCCATAGCAGAGTTTGGTTAAACAATGTATGTACATCTCTAGGTTGGTGTATAATGTGGACAAAGGAGAAGTGTTCATGAGATAATGCAATCACAGATGCTTTTTCTAATCCTTTTCTGCCCTAGTTTAAGATAAGTTCCACCTTTGTAATCCCCAAAATACTCTATATATGATAGTAGTTATTACACTGTCTTAATCACATGTTTACTAATATGCATTCCCCACTAGTTTGGAAAATCTTTGACTGTGTCAGTCTTGTCAGCCCAGCTCAAAAGAAGTATCTGTTGATGAGTTACTTACATAATTGGAAGTTACAAAACAAAATCAAGCAAACCGAATCAAAACCAAAAAACCTGTATTTCTCTTTCAACTTTTTCAACTACTGAACTCTATTCCATATGGCACTGTTTCTTAAACATGAGAAAGCAAAAGAAACAAAATGCTTTAAACTCTACCATCGATCATAAAACTAAAACACTGAAGATTGGGCAGAAAAAAACATCCAGTTTGCGAAAGCATACACAAATCACTTAGTATATAAGATTTAGAATGCCCAAGGATATGAACAGACAATACATATGTGAGAAAATATTATTAGTAAAACAAGTGCAGAAAAATATGCAAAGCTGCACCATTTTTGGCCTACTAAAATAGCATTTGGTATTCTTATTTAAAAATGAAAATACCAAATACTGTGAAGGATATGATGAAGTAGGTCCCGTCATAGGTTGTTGGGTGATATTATAATCTGGCACTGTTCTTAAGATAAAAAAAAAAAAAAAATTCATATTCTGTGGCCCACCTATACTACACCTGAGAAGTGAACAAGGGAAATAATCTAACTATATAAAAAGCTTACACATAAAAACATAACTCAAAATATTATTTATGATAATAAAAACTAGAAGTAAATAAAGTGACCAAAAATAGAGGAATAATAAAAAAATCAAGGTGCAGCCATAACATAGAATATTAAAAACCTATTAAGATGATGGTCAAGAAGCCTATGAGCCACCGGGGAAAATGTTTCTAAAACAAAGTAGAAAATAAAGATACAAAATGGTACACGGACTATGATTACTACTGTGTTAAAAAGATAAATACAGAGCTGAGACTGGAAGGGAATATGCCAGAACATCAGGGGAGGGGAGGATTAGTAGATGGTATTCTTCCTTATCCCTACTTTCCAAAAGGTGATTACACTACGTTTACAATGATTTAAAAAAAAATAATTGAAAAAGAAAGACTTAGGATGCCTGTATCCTAGCCGTTCTTGAAAATTCAGTTCAATTTCCACCTGAGTCCTTGATGGCACCAATTCAGTTCCCTTACCCAACCCTTCCTCTAGTCATTCTTTATATCATCAATTCACAACTTAACCTATGACAACTCAACTGCTACGTTCTGTAATTGCCAAACATTGTAAAATAGAGTCCATGTTTTACAGCAGTTTACAACTCTGTTATACACATGGGGTACACTAGTTCTATCTGTGTGTCTGTCTAGTGTTCAGAACACTAGAAATGTGAAAAAAAATTGTTGACTAATTGAATCAAGAAGGTGTACTCTCTGAGCAAAAAGAAAAACCATGATTTTTAAAAATATTTATACTTATACACGAAATTATTCTTTCCTAACGTATAAAAACATAAATTTCAAAGTTCTACTAATAGTGTTAGAGTTACTTCTTTTCAAAAACTATAAAATAAAATTTTTGTAAAATGTAGATGAATAAATCTGACAAAGACAATCTTATGGGACTTTCTTTAGACAACCAATATCTCATATAGAGTCTGTATATCTGAGTTAATAAAATGAAATACCAATAAAATGTCATCATGGGCTCACAGTGTACATAATAAAACTTTATGAAATTAGAATCTGCTAGTTTGGTCTCTGGGCAAATTGAACAGTGCTGAAAAAGATATTTAGTTTGTATTATACTTTGTTAAGCAAACGGATAATATAGTCAAAATTTCGGAGGAAAATGTTTAACCAACTTAAAACTATCTTCAAGTATTACAATAGTTTCCATTTGCATGAAAATAATTAAATGCTGATTAAAAATGAATCTTCTTTATTCATTTAATCAAGGGTGCATTGTTAGAATTTACGATTACTATTACTGTACTTTTGTAAAGTAATAAAACTGCATTTCTTTTAAATATCTTATAATTCTGACTATTGTCTTATTTACATAGAGAAATCTGGTCGTCCAAAAATCATGATGTGGAATGATAACAGGTGGACTATGTTTTGCAAAACTTATTTGACATTGAAAAATGTATTAACTGAAATTATTAGACTACTATTTCAGGCTACTCCTGTTTTAATTTTTTTGCAAAGGTAAACATACTTTCTGATGTTGGATAATGTATTTCTTAATACATTCATTAATAAGGTCATACCCATCATTGGTATTCTGATTTTAGGCGTGATTTTTCACTTTTTAGATTTTCTTAAATGTGCTTCTGATAATCTGCTTTGGTCTCTTGACTACAAAATTGATGATTTAAAACACTATAATACTAAAAAAAAATTAAAAAAATAAAATAAAACACTACAATACTTTCCCCCAATGTAAGTTACATGATTAACTCACTCTACACTATGAAATATTTTTTACTCAAAATTCAATTTTAATTACCCTGCCTTCCTTTCTAGGCTTGTTTGTATTTTTGAATCTACTATTCACTCCTTTAAATCTTTAGATCAAGAGATTTTAGATTGTTTCAGAATTTAAAGGTTCAAAAAAGAAAAGGGCTTATTAATCATTAAGTGACTATGCAGGAGTTGGCATACATTTCTGGACCCTCTTAAACATTCACTTCCTTAAGACAAACCGCTGGGTGTGATCTTAATGAAATTTCTGTGTCGCTCCAAAATGGTGGGTTAGAATAGAAATCATTTTATCTTCTACTTTCTTATCTAGACTAAAAACTTGTGCATATTCTAATTCATATATACTTTAATGGATTCTGATTATAACTAAATCATATATCCTGAAATTTCACCAATAAAGGATAGAAGAGTGAAGAGTTTTAAGGTCTTATTATGTTTATCACTCTTGAGGAAAAACATGATAGACCAAGTTTTATTTGAAAGTTCTAAGTCTCATGGCAAGTCTATCATAAGCTCTTTTTAGGTAAATGGTGAAAGTTTCCATGTTGCTTATATTACATCTTCATAGCTATGGCCCAGATCTGGTTATGCGGGAGAAAGGAAAAGACAGGTGAGGGGAGCTTTGTTAAGAGAAGGCGGTTTAGGGCCCCACTGGATCATCTGTCTGGAGACTACAAGACTCCTGGGGTCTAGGTCACTTAGGATGTTAGGGTCTACAATGAGAAGATTTTGAGAGCATCCCTTTAATTCCGAAATAGGGCAACTAAGCTTCCCAAAAAGTGAACCCAAGTCTTGGACACAAAATGGCTTTACAAAATTTATCTAAACTGTTGGTAGATGATAATCTGTTGATAGCACAACGGTAAATTCCTAGGTTTATTCTACTTGGGATCAAGATTTGGACCAAACTTTGAAACTGAGTGGTGGTTATTCGATTTGTCTGTTCTTATTCAGTGTTTGTTATAATGTGCATATTTCTTACCCTCATAAGGATTTAAGAAAAAAATTAAATAAAATCCAGAAGCAAGTGAAGAACTCTTTTCAAAGTAGATGGGGAGAGTATGCCATTGTTCTCACTGATTTCTAGAGAATGCTTCAAAATCCAACTCATATCAAGAATTTTTGTTTTTGTTTCATAAGAAAATTTCAATCTTCGATGAAAATGGATTCTTTAACTTTTGGGAAAATATTCTAAAAGGTTTCTGAATCTAAGGGAATATTTGGACTATGACATATGTAAGAGTAAAAATAAAAGAAAATATTCCACTCAAAGAAGAATGAACAAATGGAAACATAATTTAAAGTGCATGAAAGGAATGCAACAAAAACTAAAATTCTTCTAAGTCATTGTTTGAGATTTAAAATTCCTCCACAATCTATCAGAACTTTCTAACACTGTAGGTAAGTAACACTTAAGTAACTTCGGGAAATAAACAGAAACACAAAGACAACAGGCAATACTGTGAAAATAATAAGAAACAGAAAACTGAAGATTACAGATCAAGTCATATACAGTTTCTACAGAGTAAAAATACTTATAATTTACTCCTCAAGATTCACATATTTTTCATTTCCAGAGGTTAAATACTCAGAGAAATGTCAATATATCATTTAAAATTTCCTACTAAAAATTAAAATTTAAAACCAGTACATACCCTGTGCTTAGAAGGAGGTAGGTCGACATCAAGGAAACAAAAATGCTAAACAATCGATTGAAGAGAATCGGAGGACTCAGCAGAGGCACGAAGAAGGAAGAAGCTGCAATAAAACAAATGTGGGTAGTGTTAGTACCAGGGACACAGGGTGTGTGAGTTTTAAGCACTGAATAATCTATTATCATTTACAGCATTTATTGTTTGTGTGGTATTTAAAATGAAGCTATATTTACCCTACTCATTTTTGTAGGAAATTTGAAACTTCACATTTTTAATTAAAATTACATTTCATCAATTTAACCACAATTTAGTTCAGATTTTCCCAATTTATATTCAGCCTTGCTCACTGTAATAACTTCTAAATGAATAACTTGTCATTTTCTAATGTAAATAATAAAAAAAATATTACTCGGGTTTTGGAAACTTTTCTCCTAATTAGACATTGAGTTCAAAGACAACTTACTCTCCAGGAATTGATTATTCCTAAACCCCTCCTCCTCCAAGTTTTCCCACTGCAAAGTATGCATTGAGAATTATAGTGTGCCAGTTAGAAAATCAGAGACAGGAGAAAAGGACTTCACCACACATGAGATTTGTAGTAAGAGTAATTCAAATAAGTGAAGTAATCGTTCCTCTCAGGATAAGAAAGCAACTACTTCAGTGGGAGAAAAGCAAATAAATTGGGGGGGGGGGGGCAGATAGCAAAACATAAACTCCCCAATCTTTATTTTGGAAAGAAAATGTGTATAATTTCCTAATCCTCCTGGTTAGGATGGCAACATGCATGGAGTTAAATGCTCCAGAGTATGAAGACAGATAATTTGGAAGGGCATCCTGGCTGAATTATAACTGTTTAACCATGGGGCAAGTTTGTTAATTCATCTAAGTAGTATTTCCATCTGTCAAGTAGAAATGATATTTAAAAAGTTGTTGTGAGGTTTAAATACAATTTCACCTATAAAATGCTCCTTGAGCATAGTGCCTGAGATACAGTAAGTGCTTAATAACTGTTAGCTGCTACTATGACTACTAGTCAACATCTACTAACAAGTTAAATGTAAAGACAATTTCATTCCAAGTTGAGTCACTGCAAGGTTTAAGATTATGTAAGTTATATTTATAGTAATCTTAGAGGAACAGCTTTTGATTTTTTTTCAGGTATGTAGTTCTGATGTTATCATCATCTGATATGTATTTTAATGGAAAGAAATAGTATTTTAATATTTATTTAAAAAGCCAGTTCAGGAGGAGAAAAGATGGCGGCGAAGTAGAGAGACGTGGAGTGCGTCCCTCTCCACAGATGCATTGGGAATGCACGGAAGGACGCAGTCATTCCCACAGAGAACCAGCTGAACACCAGCAGACGGCCTCGGACACCAGAAAGGGCTGCGGGGAGCCCGACATAGCCGGTAGGGAGGCATTTACGAGGGCTCAAAGAGGGTGAAGCGGCGGAGCTGTGGCAGACGGGAGGTAGTGAGAAACATACGGAGGGTCCGCAACGCAGCTCAGTGTTCCCGGACCGAGACATCGATCCACGGCTGAACAGAGGGTCCGGGAGCGGGAGCGTGGGAACCGGAGAGCTGGTTCAGGGGGAGAAACATTGTTGCCGGTAGGGTGACGAACCGAGAGGACAGGAGGGAGGAGGTCCGCGGAGAGGAGTGCCCGTCCCTGAGAGCTGCCCGGCCATGATGGCGGCTGGAGGCTGCAGGCTCACGGGTGGTGGGGGGGGGGGGGAGGAGCCGCGCGTAGCCTCTCCCTCTCTTTCGGTGCCTCTGCAACAGGCAGTGGAGAGACGCCCTGCGGGCCACCTAAGGCGCTCAGGGATAACAAGCACCCTCAGGCACTCGGGCGGGGCTAGATTAAAACCCCTTGCAACGCCAGCAGCAGGGAGGCTGCCGAGAGAAAAAAAAAAAAAAAACCAGCATCAAAAAGAAAAAAACCCTGAGAGAGGCCCAACTCTAAGACTTTCTGTGTACGCCTGAGCCACCAGCGCCCTCTGCAACAGGCACCTCCAAGCCTGACTGAAACAACAGTGCGCCACTGCTCACTCCCTCCCAGGAGAAGGAGCCACTATTGTACCCTCTCCCTCTCCACACACCGACGCTTACAGACGAACAATAAAGGAACCTCTGCTGGTCACAGAATAACGCAAAAAAAACCCAAGGCAAGGAGAAGGACACTTACAGCTGAGACGCTAAGGAAACAGAAATAGTAGTATCAATACCTATTGAACTGGTCCATTCTGGGATCAGTTCTGGATTTTTTTTTTTTTTCTTTCTCTCTCTCTCTTTTTTTTTTTTTTTTGATTTATTAAATAGGATCTTAGCTCTAAGGGATCTACAAGTTTTATAACATAATTTTTTAATGATATTTTTTATTCTTTTTTTTTTTTTTTTTTGCCTTTTTATATACTTCTATATCTACCTAAGTTTTTAGTAGTACGGACAAAATATCTCTCATACTTTCCTTTCATTCCTATCTTTTATACATTTCTATTCCTTTCTTTTTATTTGCATATTTCCAACCACATTACGCTCTTCTGGTCCCCTTTCTTCCAGCCTTTTTAAGTTTATTTTATCTTAACATACTTATAAGCAACACTATTGGTCTGCTCAGACTCCTTGCTCTATTCTCCAGATGACGCACTGCCTTGGTATTTAATATTAGGCTTTTGTCTTTATCTTAGTTCTTAGTACAGTTGTCTAATTACATTCTGAGAATCTCCATTCTCTCTGGTGGTACGCCAGCTCTTTTCTATATTTGATCCTAGCTTACAAAATCTCCCTGGATTGATGTTTGTATGTGTAGGGTGTTATTTGTTGTTTGTTTGCTTTTGCTTTTATCTCTGATTTGTTCTGTTTCAGTTGTCAATTTCTGCTGGGTTTCTCTTTGAATATCTGATAGCACACTGGGGTTCTGTCAGCTCTTTCTAGAGCCTTATTGTCCTAACGGATTCAGTAATTGTGTGTCTTATACATGTATGTGTTTCCTAGACTTAATATTCGTTTAATCCAATACTTGGACATTAGTCTGAGGCTTGGACAGTCTTCTATAAACACCTCTATCGCCAGGACAAGCAACCCCAAAAGTTTGGACAACCATGAGGAAACAAAGAAACACCATGCAGGCAAAGGAGCAGGAAAAAAACCCACAAGACCAAATAAATGAAGAGGAAATAGGAAAAATGCCTGAAAAAGAATTTAGAGTAATGATAGTAAAAATGATACAAAATCTCGATAACAAAATAGAGAAAGTACAAGAAACAGTTCATAAGAACTCAGAAAAACAAACAGCAATGGATAACAAAATAACTGAAATTAAAAATACTCTAGATGCTATAACCAGCAGAATGACTGAGGCAGAAGAACGAATAAGTGAGTCGGAAGATAGAATGGGGGAAATAACTGCCACAGAGCAGGAAAAAGAAAAAAGAATAAAAAGAATAGAAGACTGTCTCAGAGACCTCAGTGATAACCTTAATCGTACCAACATTCGAATTATAGGCATCCCAGAAGAAGAAGAAAACAAGAAAGGGTATGAGAAAATATTTGAAGAGGTTACAGTGGAAAACTTCCCAACATGGGAAAGGAAATAATGAACCAAGTCCAAGAAGCACAGAGAGTCCCATACAGAATAAACCCAAGGAGAAATACACCAAGACACATATTAATCAAACTAACGACAATTAAACACGAAGAAAAAATATTAAAAGCAGCAAGAGACATACACCATGATCAAGTGGGGTTTATCCCTGGGATGCAAGGATTCTTCAACATACGCAAATCAATCAACGTGATACATCATATCAACAACTTGAAGGATAAAAACCATATGATCATTTCAATAGATGCAGAAAAAGCTTTTGACAAAGTTCAACATCCATTTATGATAAAAGCTCTCCAGAAAATGGGCATAGAAGGAAATTACCTCAACATAATAAAAGCCATATATGAGAAACCAAAAGCCAACATCGTTCTCAATGGGGAAAAACTGGAAGAATTCCCTCTAAGAACAGGAACAAGAAAAGGGTGTCCACTCTCACCACTATTATTCAACATAGTTTTGGAAGTTTTAGCCACAGCAATCAGAGAAGAAAAAGAAATAAAAGGAATCCAAATTGGAAAAGAAGAAGTAAAATTGTCACTCTTTGCAGATGACATGCTATTATATATAGAAAACCCTAAAGACTCTACCAGAAAACTGCTAGCACTCATTGATGAGTTTAGTAAAGTAGCAGGATACAAAATTAATCACAGAAATCTCTTGCATTCCTATACACTAACAACGGAAGAGCAGAAAGAGAAATGAAGGAAACTCTCCCATTCACCATTGCAACCAAAAGAATAAAATACCTAGGAATAAACCTGCCTAAGGAGGCAAAAGATCTGTATGCAGAAAACTTTAAGACGTTGATGAAAGAAATCAAAGACGACACAAACAGATGGAGGGACATACCATGTTCCTGGATTGGAAGAATCAACATCGTGAAAATGTCTGTACTACCCAAAGCAATTTACAGATTCAATGCAATCCTGATCAAATTACCAATGGCATTTTTCACAGAACTAGAGCAAGAAATCTTACGATTTGTATGGAAACGCAGAAGACCCTGAATAGCCAAAGCAATCTTGAGAAGGAAAAATGGAGTTGGTGGAATCAAGCTTCCTGACTTCAAACTATACTACAAGGCCATCGTGATCAAGACAGTATGGTACTGGCACAAAAATAGAAAGGACGATCAATGGAATAGAATAGAGAACTCAGAAGTAAGCCCAAACACATATGGGCACCTTATCTTTGACAAAGGAGGCACGAGTATACAATGGAAAAAAGACAGCCTCTTCAATAAGTGGTGCTGGGAAAATTGGACAGCAACATGTAAAAGAATGAAATGAGAACACTTCCTAACACCATACACAAAAATAAACTCCAAATGGATTAAAGACCTACATGTAAGGCCAGACACTATAAAACTCCTAGAGGAAAACATAGGCAGAACACTCTATGACATCCACCAAAGCAACATCCTTTTTGACCCACCTCCTAGAATCATGGAAATAAAATCAAGAATAAACGAATGGGACCTCATGAAACTTAAAAGCTTTTGCACAGCAAAAGAAACCATAAATAAGACTAAAAGGCAACCCTCAGAATGGGAAAAAATAATTGCCTATGAAACAACGGACAAAGGATTAACCTCCAAAATATACAAGCAGCTCATGAAGCTTAATACCGAAAAAGCAAATAACCCAATCCACAAATGGGCAGAAGACCTAAATAGACATTTCTCCAAAGAAGACATACAGATGGCCAACAAACACATGAAAAGATGCTCCACATCACTCATCATCAGAGAAATGCAAGTCAAAGCCACAATGAGGTATCACCTCACACCAATCAGAATGGCCATCATCACAAAGTCTGGAAACCACAAATGTTGGAGAGGGTGTGGAGAAAAGGGAACTCTCCTGCACTGTTGGTGGGACTGTAAGTTGGTACAGCCACTATGGAAAACAATTTGGAGGTTCCTTAAAAAGCTACAAATAGAACTACCATATGATCCAGTAATCCCACTCCTGGGCATATACGCAAAGAAAACCATAATCCCAAAAGAAACTTGTACCATAATGTTTATTGCAGCACTCTTTACAATAGCCAGGACATGGAAGCAACCGAAATGCCCATCAACAAATGAATGGATACAGAAGATGTGGCATATATATACAATGGAATATTACTCAGCTATAAAAAGGGATGAGATGGAGCTATATGTAATGAGGTGGATAGAACTACAATCTGTCATACATAGTGAAGTAAGTCAGAAAGAGAAGGACAAATATTGTATGCTAACTCACATATATGGAATCTAAAAATGGTACTGATGAACTCAGTGACAAGAATAAGGATGCAGATACAGAGAATGGACTGGAGAACTCGAGGTATGGGAGGGGGTGGGGGGTGAAGGGGAAACTGAGACGAAGCGAGAGAGTAGCACAGACATATATATACTACCAACTGTAAAAGAGTCAGTGGGAAGCTGTTGTATAACAAAGGGAGTCCAACTCGAGGATGGAAGATGCCTTAGAGGACTGGGGCAGGGAGGGTGGCGGGGACTCGAGGGGGGGGAGTCAAGGAAGGAAGGGAATACGAGGATATGTGTATAAAAACAGATGATTGAACCTGGTGTACCCCCCAAAAAATAAAAAAATAAAAAATTAAAATTAAAAAAAAATAAAAATAAAAAGCCAGTTCAAATGAGACCTGTTTTATAAAACTATTTTCTATATTTGTTTGAATTTTGTCTAAAGTATTGATAACAGGGATAAAGGTGCTAAGAGGGAAATCCCCATTCTGAGTGATATAACTTAGAACCAGCTTTATAATATATAACCCATTTAGGGATCCCAGCACATTAGCAAAATGTTCATTGCAGCTAGACTACAATGAATTAGTGCCTGGAAGAGATCTCTGGAGATACTGCTGATCTACCTATGAGCCAACTATCTCATGCCTTGTACCACATGGTAGGCATCTTCTAGTACTGAGGCTCTCCTAATCCCAAAGAGGAAATGTCTTGTTTAAAATATATGTCCAGCCTAGAAGAGACTCACTTCAGATTTAAGGACACACATAGGTTCAAAGTGAAGGAATGGAAAAGATATTCTATACAAGTAGAAACCAAAAGAAAGTGAAGGGTAGCTATAGCTATATCAAACAAAATAGACTTTAAGCCAAAAAATGGTAACGACAGACAAAGAAGGTCATTAGATAATGATAAAAGGGTCAACTGACCAGGAAGATATAACAACTGTAAATATATATGAACCCAACATCAGAGCACCTAAATATATTAAGCAAATACTAACAGATCTGAAGGGAGAAATAGACAAGAATACAAATATAATAGGAGACTTCAATATTCCACTTTCAGAAAGGGATAGATCGTCCAGAGAGAAAATCAACAAGGAAACATTAGACTTGAACCATATATTAGACCAAATGGATCTAACAAAAATTTATATAACATTCCAATCAGTAGCAGCAGAATACATTCTGTTCACAGAACATTCACAAATTTAACAAGACTTAAATCATAACAAGTATCTTTACTGATTATAATGGTATAAAACTAGAAGTTACAACAAAAGAAAGCTGAAAAATCTACACATGTGTGGAAATTAAACAACATACTCCTGAACAGTTAATGGATCAAAAAAGAAATAAAAAGGGAAATAAAAACATATTTCAACGAATGAAAATGGAAACACAACATCCTAAAACCTATGGGATGCTAACGTTGATCATATATATTAGTGCACAAAGAAAATATCAGTAGGTTCCATAAAGTAAAAATAATACAAAAAATACACTCAGACAATGTAATAAAACTAGAAATTAAAAATAAAACAAAAATTAACAAGGTAGTGAACAGAAAAACAGTAGATCAAATTAGTAAGTCAAAACACAGGTTCTTGAATTTCCTCACATGGTTGGCTAGGAAAGACCAAAAGTCACTGATTTGGAAAACACAGCAGAACCACAGGCCAAATTTCACCCACAAGAGAGAAATAAGAATAACATCCAGGATACCTCAGGGGAATTTCCGGAATGGACTGTATGCGTGTGGAACCATCTCAAGAAGCCCTTTGGGGTAGAAGCTGAATTGAGTGGGAAAATTACTCTTCAAGAAAAGAGGAGAAGAATCTGTCTGCATCCGAGGGGGAGCTGGTTTCAGGGATAAGGAAGTATGGAGAGAGAACCAGATGGCACTGACCAAGGCTGCGTGATCTTAGCGGGCAGATGAGAGTTTAGCCTGGCCTCACCCCTGTGGGAATTGGCACTGCAGAAGATGATACCACCTGTCTCTAAGTTGGCCGTTGTCCCTCTGGTGCCAAGGACTAGGCATGTAGAGGTCTAGAAGAATGCCAAGTATCAGGGAGAAGAAGTATTGGTCCATTGGAGATTAAAAAGAAGGAAAAAAACCCTAATCCTTCACCATAAGTAGTTTGAGAACGGTTGTCCACTGTTTCTCAGCCTGGCACTGTGGGATTCAGTCCCAGTTTCCACTGCTCAGTAATACACACCCTGTCGCTTATCTTCCCTTCCCTGTTTTACCTCCCCACCACCTACATTGCATCCCAAGATAGTCCCCTAAATAAACCATTTACATGCAAAAAAAAAAAAAACACAGGTTCTTTGAGAAAATAAACAAAAAGGACAAACCACTAGCTAAGTTAATCAAAGAAAAGGAGGAAAGTGCAAATACACAAAATAAATAATGAGGGAAATGACTAATGATACAGAAGGAATGTTTAAAAATCATGAGATTGCTTTTCATTCCTCTATAAGAATAAATTTGAAAATCTAGAAGAAACAGAAAATTCCTTAAGCAAACATAGCTTTCCAAACTAACTGCAGTAGAGATACAAATCTTAAACAAACCAACTTCATAGAAGAAATACAAAGTTATCAGGGGATTACCCAACAAAAAAGGACTCAATTTGGATAGTTTCACAGGGGAATTCTTTCAGGATTTTACAGAACACATAGTCCCAGCACTACATAAATTGTTTCAGAGTATAGAAATTGAAGAGAAACAATTCTTTCTATAAAGCAAATATAATATTGATACCTAAGCCTGACAAATTTAGAACAAAAAAGAAAATTAAAGACTAATATCATTTATGAATACTGATGGAAAAATATTAGCAAATGAACTCCAACACCACATTAAGAAAATAATACATTATAATCAAATGTGTCTTAGGAGTTTATATCAGAAATGCAAGAATGGTTCAATACTGGAAATCTAGTAATAATATTCACCATATTAATAGGTCTAGGGAAAAAAAAACATAGTTATCTCCACAGAGGTTGAAAAAGTCTTTGACAAAATTCAACATCCATTCTTGATAAAAACTCTAAATAAAACAGGGAGAGCACATACTTTCTTTAACATGATAAATATATATGCCCCATCTGTCTTAAATGGGGGGACTCCAGAGACACTCCTACTAAGATCAGGAAAAAAATCAAGGAGGTCAACTCTCTCTACTATTTAACATTGTTCTGGAGGTATTAGCCAATCCAAGTAAATGAAAGAAAACAGAGGAATAAGAACAGGAAGAAGGATATATACATGTTTGTAAATTACTTGATGTTATACTTGGAAAATCCTAAGAGTCAATGATAAACTCAACTCAAGAAATGAAAATTCAGTAAAGAAGTAGGAAATAAAATTAACATGCAAAAATCAACAGCAACTTAGACTCAGAAAAAAAAATCAGAAGATAAAATCAATGAGAAAAATCCATTTATAATGGCAACAAAAAATACAAAATACTTAGGAAAATATTTAACAAGAAATATTCCAAGCTTACATGAAGAAAGCTATAAAGACTACTTTTAGAGTCACAAAGGTAAACTTGAACAAGTGAAAAACCATCCTTTGTTCTTGGTTGGAATGTCTCAGCGTTACTCATGGGTAAAATATAAGTTTTCCCAGAGTTAACTGGCTATATTCTTCAAAAATGTCAATGTCGTAAAAGACAAAGAAAGGGAAAATGCCATAAAGGACATTATTAGGTCAACTGAGAAATTAATATAAGGATGTAGAATAGATAAAAATATTGAATATGGTGTTTAAAAATTTTTATACATACATACACTTATAATCACAGATGGACAAGAGCATGAAGTGGAGGATGACTTTCTGTGATTCTGGTAAATTTCTATTTTTTGAACCTTTTTAGAAGTTTTAGATGTTTAAAAATGAGATACAATGATACAAACACAAATTCTGTTTTCTTTGCTTCTCTTCTTCATTGTGGTTTATCCCTAGGTGGGGAAGAAAACTAAGGAGTTGAACCAGGCTGCATGGGAAAGAAATGAGGTTACATGGTAAGTGACAGCTGGGCTGCTCCTTCTTCATACCTGATCTCCTATTTATCAGCTGCCATATATTGTTTACACGCTGGTGTGTGTTGTATACACTGCATATTTGTGAAGTTATGCAGTAACATAAAAAGACTTCCCTTTAACGTTATCGTTGCCATTCATATTTTTTATTTTTCTGTGGATTTGAAAACTAACATGTCATATGAGAGACCATTACGTACAGTTACCTCAGTAGAATATCAGCCCCACCACCCAGCCCTGCAGAATATAAGCTCCAGGAGGGCAGGGACTTGTTCCATATTTATCATTCTCAGGGAACAGAACACAGCACAAACTAAACACCTTTTTTTTTTTTTTTAATGAAAGAGCACTTTCTGCTATTGTCATGCAGAATGAATGTAAATAGTAACTTTAGTAATCAAGATAATTTAAAAGGGAAGGCCTACATAATACCCATAATGAAAGTTTACATAGTGAAAATAAGGTTACATATACAAGAACACACTGTCCAAGAATAACTTCCACTTACTCAATGACCAAGGTGCTTGGAAAATGAGCAAATCAAAACTTTAGAAGATACATGTCTGTTTCCTGTTGTATTTTTAAGCCTATGCTTGGATTTTAAGAGCAATCCAAGGAAAAATACTCCTATCCTTTAATCGTCTTTTTAACGTAAAGTTCCATCCAGAGATTTTTTTTTTAATGATGAACAAAAATCATTTACAAATGAATAAATAAATGTCAAATTGCACATCACGTCATTCATAGGCATTACAAACTGTCTCTTTTTTTTTAATGAAAAACCTGGACTTTAAGTTTGCTCCTGTCTTCCAGTTGGAAGGAAAAGGCTAAGTTCTTAAGTGACATGTTTGCTCCACATGCACATTCTTAAGAGAATTATAGAGGAATACGTTTTAAAATATATAACTGGCTTTATAAAATATTTAATGTGTTGGGAGGTGACTAATCAATGTTATTTTCAGCAAGGGACTTACAGATAAAATTTAATTGCTTCCTAGTCCCTGTGTAAGAACTGAGAATTTATGAATTGACATGAAATTTCAGCACAGGAATCTCTTCACAAAACCCTTTTCTCTTCCAGAATCACTTTTTAATCAGGTGTGAATAAACATACAGCCTTATTATCAAGTCATAAATATTCTATCAAGCAATTCTTAATAACACATGAATGCTCACAAAAGTTCTAATTTTCTTTGTCAAATTCCAGCAAGAGATAGAAATAATAGCTGGTTATTATTATTTTCCCGCAACAAAATTATTTGTTTCAATAGCAGCAGTACAGATATAAACAGATAATTTTAAGATGTAACTTGATGGAAAGTCACCTCATTTGGTTTGATTGACCTCTTACCCAATATTGTCCAGCTAACAATCTGATTAATAAGAGGCAGTCCTTGCTTCTTGAGTAGACTATTATGGGTGCCATACCCAACACACATGGAAAGCACCATGCTTAGCATCTGAAAACAAACACAGCAGAGAAGGTGGTGAATGACTAATTTGTATATTAGAAAAAATACTTAGAAAAGTGCTTGAACAACTGGAATCTGGCCAAAATGCTACTGAAATTGGACCAGCTCACCTTCTTGTGGCCAAGATCGAGTCAGAATTCTTGTACTAAGCAAAGGCCCTCCTTTACAAGCATGAATGAGGCGTTTTACACTTTCAGGAGTATTTTGGCATACATTATCACACTGCTTCTACTTAGAAATAATTGTTATTAATCTTGAAGTTTTCTTAAATCATGGAAATGCAGAGGGTAGAATATATATGGCCTGGTGTGTATACCTGGGTGTCTCCCACCTCTGGCCCTAACTCTCAGTTGTATCTATTTATTCATTTAATACATATCTGTGGCCCGAGTATTCACAGGTACTGGGAATACAAGGAGTACAATATTCTTTAGGGAATTTATACAAACTAGTGTAGAGTTGGTAAACTGTGGCTTGTAGGCTGGTGCCTGCTTTTAGAAATATTGTTCTATTGGCGCAGTCACTCCCATTCATTGACGTGTTGCCTATAGCTCCCTATGCCCTACAATGGTAGAGTTGAACATTGACAACAGACTCCATACGGCCCACAAGCCTAAAATAGTATGATTTAGCTCTTTAGAAAAATGTTTGCTGACCCCTGAATTAGCAGATTAATAGCCAGTTTAAGAAATGAGCTAAACTATGGCTGTGAACAAAGTAAACTCTCTTAAAGATCAGATTAGCAACCTGATCACCAAATCCTTAGAGACATGTTTAATTTACTCATATTTTCAGTGAATTAAGAAGGAAAAAATACTGTCAATAAATCTATGACACAATCCCAGGATCATCTCAATTGTAAGACACATTCTCATTTCAGATACATTAAAATATGAAAAGACAAAAATCTCAGAATCAAAAAACACATATATGGTACACAATAGAGGAATGAATGCAAATTAATAAGGTTAATGTAAGAAGGAATTACTTTCTATTTAGGGGTATTTCTATAAGACTTTTAACATGGTATTCTTTGTTCCTACAAAGTGAGATTCAGAAACACTCACTTCTGTCAAAGTACTCATTATTACAGGTGAATTTTGTCAACGCTACTATGGTTTAGTGTAAAGCCAGTCAGTGAACCATTTAAAATGAAAAGATATGTGCCAATGGCTTGATAGGATCTTTGACAAAAATACTTGTCTTTCTATATGTTCTCTGTTGTTCTCCAAGAATGAGTTAACATCTTTTAAGTGCTGTATATTTTAATTTTTGAGTGTTCTTGGAAATACTATTATCCCAGCTTTGTTCTGCGTAAATTTTTTGAGAAGACTCGAGTTTCTTCTCATCAGTGTTCTGGATGTGGTTTATTGTTTATTGTTTTAAAGGGAAAAAAGTGGCTTCCACTCTTATGTACAAAAAAGCTGTCATTTTACAGAATATGACATCACATAATCTCTTACAACCCTAGTGGATATTATCTCCACTTTACAGATTAAAAACAAACACACTGAAGTTCTATTACTGAAAATCACACAACTAGTACAAAGCGTAACTGGGAACTGACTCAATTTTGAAACGTCAAGTTCAAAGTTCTTTTCACCACTCCAAAGCCACCAACCAAGGTGAAGTTTATTTTTCCGAGCATGTCATCTGAAGTCTTAAACTGGCTAATCTTCATATAAACATACTCAGTGGCTGCTTTCACTTCAAAAATTTACTTTTTTCCTGACCCAAATTAGGACAACACAGAATCTCAGACCAGAGGAAGCCCTTTTCAGTTCAATGTTTTGGTCAATAACTCTTACATCTCCTTAATCTCTGCTCTCTAAGCATTTTGCAGGGGGCCTCCTGTTGAACCTTTTGCTATTGCATACCTTTTAGAGAATATGTTTCCATGTGATATATTAAACAGAAAACTTTCTTCTCAGCTGCCAGGTATGGAGTAATAAAAACATGATGGCATCTTAAGAACAAGACAATTAAATACAATCATGTGACACATTTTAGTATATCATTAATACAACATAGTGTTGAAAATCTATAACTGACCTGTAATAGATGTAACACCAGCTCTTCATTTACAAAACTATCTTTTCTTTTTATGACAGATATTACAACAAACAGGGACAGCAGAAGAACCAGCAAGCCTGCACCCACTCTGTTTTAAAACACAATTTCAAATTTTCTTAAGACATTTACAGAATATATATCATATGAAAATATTAGACATTTTACTCTAATGTAGAACCTCTCAGTCATCTGGCTGAATCAAGATAAAGTAGAAAAATGAATACACAGGTGTAAAAAGAATAAAAATCTTAGAATAAAGATACTGTGGGGATGGGGTTATTTGCAACTTCTCAATTTTTTTTAAAATTACTTATTTTAGGACTTCCTAGGTGGCGCAGTGGTGAAGAGTTCGCCTGCCAATGCAGGGGACATGGGTTCGAGCCCTGCCCAGGGAAGATTCCACATGCCATGGAGCAACTAGGCCCGTGTGCCACAACTATTGAGCCTGTGCTCTGGAGCCCATGAGCCACGGCTACTGAGTCCATGTGCCACAGCTATTGAGGCCCATGCGCCTAGAGCCCGTGCTCCACAACAAAAGAGACCACTACAATGAGGAGCCTGCGCACCACAATGAAGAGTAGCCCCGACTCGCAGCAACTAGAGAAAGCCCGTGTGCAGCAACGAAGACCCAATGTAGCCAATAAATAAATAAAATAAATAAATAAATTAAAAAAAATTACTTATTTTAGTAACTTTCTTTTTTTTAAATGTATCTTTATTGGATTATAATTACTTTACAATGTTGTATTAGTTTCTGCTGTACAACAAAGTGAATCAGCTATGTGTATACCTATATTCCCTCCCTCACAAGCCTCCCTCCCACCATCCCCATCCTACCCCTCTAGGTCATCACAAAGCACTGAGCTGATCTCCCTGTGCTATACCGCAGTTTCCCACTAGCTACCTATTTTACACGTGGTAGTGTATATGTGTCAATGCTACTCTCTCAATTCATCCCACCCTGCCCTTCCCCCTGCCATGTTCACAAGTCCATTCTCTACATCTGCATCTCCATCCCTGCCCTGCCATTAGGTTCGTCAGTACCATTTCTCATGATTTTCACTTCTATAATTTGATTTTTTTAACTTTTATGCATACTAACTACCATAATTCTCCACTTGACTTGGAGAAGTTTACAGAAAACAATATAAAAGATAGCTAAACAAACATATCAGTATCTACACCATATATTTTCTGACCATGAGCACTTATTAGAAAAAGGGAAATCTACACTTATAATCCACAAATGGTTTCTTTCTATTATTGACCTTGGTGCTTTTCACAGCTGTTTCTGGCTAAAGAAAGGGTGGAAGAGGGGCCATAAAAGTAGCATGTGGGTGAGGCATAGGTACAGTAATGAAACAACAAATTATACTTTTTCAAGAATGCCAGGCACAGTATGGTTTCTGAAGTCGAAGGAGACTAACATCAAAGAAACAGGGTACTATCACTACGGAGTTCTATTTCTCACCTCCTAAACATCCAAGTAACATAGAATGATTGAAATTATGTTGAGGGACAGAATCTGGTACCCAGTAATATAAGAGAACTATGTGAAAAGGAGTTGGTTTAAGAGAAATGAGAACAAGCAAAAGGCAAGGTCGTGGAGAACGCAAAGCAGGAATTCCCAGGAAAATGCTTGTTTGCTTTTGCTTTCATTTTGATTCTTCTAATACTCTCTTTAAGAATCATGAGGGAAAACTTAATTAAAATTTATGAAAAACATCCATGTATGATTAAGATTCTTTGTTTGCTTTTGCTTTTTCTCCCCAGTACCCTTTAAAAAAAATAATCTGGTATTTCAATTCAATGGCAAATATGTTTTTACTTTAGAAAAATGGAGTAACAGGAATATTATAGCTATGTTATATACATTTTTGCTCTTTCTTTTAATTTATCCTTAAATGTTTCACACATCTATCTTTGTAATTTTTTAAAGAAGGCAGATGAGGTGTGAGGTCAAATGGAGAGCAGAAATTTCTCCATAAACCAGGAGTCAAAATAAAGAAGTTGCAAATATAGCTACTGAGAAAACGGAATCCCTGAGGAATTTAAATTAAGAAGGAAATAACACAATTTTTAAAAATACAAACTACAAGTTTTTAAAAATACAAAACGTCGTGATTTAACACGTTTGCTTCCTGAATTATCTTTACTAGAATAGGTAAAGTGGCAAATTTCTATGAAGACCATTTATATAATTTCTTTTCCTTTTAGCATAAGTCCTGTTCAACTATGTCAACACTGCTTGAGCAGGACAGACGGGTAGAGACCAATGAAAGGAGGGAAAGCAGCTTTATAGAGACAAGAGAAGAGCTCACAGAGCAGTGGGAAGCAAAAAAATAAATCACAATGTTTGAATTCATCTTTGTACATACTGTTTACAGTTTACGACGGTTGCAAAATGTTTCTACTTAGTAACTAATAAAGTATGGCTTAGATAAAACAGTCTTAGGATTCAATACAGTTTTCTGAGTTCTGCTAATAAATTGACTTCCTGGAATAATTTCTGATCAATTCTATATTGTTATTCTCACAGAAATAAGAAAAAATGTGTATAATTTATAGATACTTCAAAATTAATACATACTTTTAAAAAATACTGAGTTAATGTTCCTTCAAAAGATATACCCTCATCTATTAAAGATTGGGTTAGAATGCCAAAAAGTTTGCTTATACAGAGTTCGAAAGAAAATAACAAAGATGATTACATGATTAGAAAATAAGAGAGGAAATGTCAAATGAAATAATGATTATTTAGCTTGACAAGCACACACATACACACACATACACATACAGCCAGTAGATCATATGATAACAACTTAAAAGTGAAGTTAAAAACAAAGGTAACCAATTATTTTAAAGATCTGTTTGGTATATATTGAGGAGAAATAAATATACACAGCACAGAGAATTCAGGTGAGGTATACAGAATTTTCTAACTGCTTAAGTGATTAAACATGAGAAAGCTGTCAAGGTACACAGAGTTTTCTCCCGTGGAGATCTTTACATTCAGATTAAAATAGAAGAGAATTTCATTTTTCTAAGCCATTTAAAATGTGGACATGATCAAAGGCAAAGATAGAGATTACATCAATCACCAGTGGCTTTTAGATCTTTCAATTTGAGCAACAGAACATTTTTTCATGTGAAACCTTTTACTGATTCCCCAATATACAAAACACACAAAAGCTTCCAGACTTTTTTTAAATTGTTGGCATTTTAAGTTATCACTGGCACAATTTCATTTTTTATGAAGGTCCAGAAGCATCTTCAGGGAGTTTTAATGCCTCTCAGAGCCTTGGCCAAAATTATGACTATTGGTTTGATATCAGTATTTTAACTTCTAGTTCGTTCACGTGATTTTAAACTCATGGCCAAGATTTGCTTCATATTTCATAGTGTGATTGAAAAAAACAATTGCATTAAAAACAAAATAAGTTAAAATATTGTACATACACTAGAAAGATATCTGGCTTTCGTCCTAAAACAGGCATAAGTGGGAACACTGCCAGGAGCAAACAGAAGAAAATCCAACTCAGTGAGGTGCTCTAAAATGAAGAAAAAAGTTATCTTTAGACAATTATGGTACAAAAAACTGTCTTCATTGTTTCACAGACTATATGGTTGTGAAACTAAAAGGAAAATTCAAAACCTTATACCTGTTTACTTTAAAAAGTAATATAGTTACTGTTTGGGAAAGATTTATTATGTAGTAGGCACTATAGTAGATATGATATAGGTATTATCTCATTTAATTCTCACAATAACCTCAACAGGTAAGCTATATTATTCACTGTATTTCAGATGAGGAAACTGAGCTCAGAAATGTCAAACTGTAAGTAGCACCAGATCTATTACTAGTAAACGAAACAACCAGGATTTAGACTTGGGTCTGCTATTTCAAAGCAAACACTTCTTCACGCAATGTATGTTCTACCATATACTGAAGACATCATTAAGAAAGCTGGCCTGTAATAATAATCAAATGATTGAGCCCAGGAGGGAAGTAAGTAAAAATACTTTTGTAATTAGATTAAGACAAAAAATTATCAATAATCCCATTAAATTGGAAAATTTTGTAGGTTCTCATAGAGTAGAAAGAAGATATTTCTATCTTACTGCTACCTCCACCAAAAAGTATCAAAGTGGAAACATGAGAGTATGCTTTGTAGAAGCATATTGTAATTACTTACCTAGTTAAAGGTAGAAAATCAGGAGTAATTATATTTTAAAATAATCTAACATGAATAAATACTTCTCCAGAGAAAAACTGAGCTGGCTCCACACTAGGAGGAAGGTGACTCTTCTGACTTGAGCCCAGACTGTAGCCCCTTAGGCCACCACACTGCTCTGGACAGTTCCTCTGTGGGATATTTGAGGCTAAAGGAATCTAGGAAGCACTTCAGAGCAGGACAAATCAGCTCTGCTTCTCGAGTATTTCAATCACCATAAGACCAGTTCACTTTGATATGAAAGTCTACATTAATCACTGAAACTTTAAAGTCAATCTCAGTCCTCCTGTCAAAAGGATCAGGATTTTTAAGGACACATTCTACCCTTTCCTTAAAAAAAATGAACAAATTACCTGAGTTAAACACATATCAAGACAAAGTAGCTATGAATCTGCCCAGTGTCAAAGTGAGTACCTATACCTTTGCTCGAGTCCACAGCGGAGTGATAAATGGCCAACCCGCAAACGCAATAAGTCCAGCTGTAAGCATATAGCGGTGGAAAAAACTGAGAACCTAGTAATGCAATCCAAAGAAGAAAGGGAAAATGAGGTCATTTCAAAGGAGTTACATGTGTATGAAAGAGACCTGAAAAGGTAACGTGGTAAATTACTTACTAATATTTCAACTCCCAGGATAAAGAGTAACAGGTATCCAACAAAACGACTCGGAGGGAAGGTGAACAGTAACGTGACAAAGCCTTGAATAACTGGAAATCTGTTTAACAAGATTGTTTATAAAAAGATTATTTATAACCTATATTGAATGTAAAAAAATTAGTTCTCATATAGTAAAAAAATAAAAATTTTGTGCATAGAAATCAGGGAATTTTCAATTCATAGATTTTTCAAAAACTAGGATATCTCTAACAGATTTGTTTCAATGGCTTTACTTACCTAAGTCTTTTTTTGAAACCTAGAAGATTTTAGGAAAAACGTAACTTCTGAATTAAACTGATACTGATGACAATAATTTGCTTGGTTTTTATAAACATTAATGACAATAAATTAGTCTCATTTTATCTTAAACACGGGCACATACAATCACATATGTAACATCAGAAATAAAATACAATGAACCCAAATGAATAAAAATAGAGTATTTTTAAAATTCACTAAAGTTAATTTTATAGTGAAATCTCAACTGTCTTAAAATAAAGGTAGGTTTTCTTAATCTAGGTAGAGAAAATCTTTTTTATTTTTTTAGTAGAGAAAATCTTAATTGCACTTTTTCACTGGGCGAAATAATCTTTTCCAAACTCAATTTAAGATGTCACTAAATGTACACTAATTGTAATTAAATGTGAATTCATAACCATTAAAAATGTATTACATAGTTGAGAACTTTTTACATTTCATCACTGGAAAAATTTTTTAGCATTTGTGGTACATTATTAAATAGGCAATTATAAAAGGTCAGTATCATTTGGTTTATAACCTTTTTCTGATTGAAAACAATGGTTACATAATGTCATCAAAACGATTAAGGTACCATGTAGGAAAGAAAAGCTAACACCAGTCAGAAGGACAATGCTTCTTTTTTTTCAGACAGTGATGATTTTGTAAAATCATTTAGATTTTTTCTAGAAGAAAATCATTTAGATTTTTTTCTATATTTTCTTTATAATCTATCAAAAAGATAAAGAGAAAACAGCATATTTTCAAAATTACACTTAAATTTTAATCCCTTAAAATTTAAATATATGTGTTCTTCATAAATAGAACATTTAATAATTCAGGAGGGAATTTTGGATAAAACCTTTCATTCTAAAAATTTTTAAACCAGAGCAAATGACATTAGAAAAAAATCCGATTTAAATATGTACATCCAGTAACCCTATTCCTTTCAAATGGAGAAGTAATAATCTGGTGTTTTGTTCATATTATGAAGAGGTGGTCAAAGCTGGAGGTAACAGAAATTAGAAAAGAAAGCACAGTGTCATTGCAGACATGCTCACCGACCTTGACAATACCCTTACTCTGGGCTGTCATTCCCTGGTCTGCTTTCAGGGTCTGGTTTGCTCAAAGGATGCCCACGACTGAGTTTAAATTCTAGATTGCTGGTGCAAATATAGAAATCAACATGGTCTGCAACACCACCCTTGCTGCCTGTGAATGTGAACCTGTCCAACACTTTAGTGGCTTTCTTTTCAAGTGCTTGAAACTCACATGAGAGCTCTAACTCTGATGTTTTCTAGGATGATAAGAATCCATTTCAAGTCCAACTTGTGAGGAAGCACTTAAAGGTAGATCCACAGCATACGTGAATAATCTCCCCTAATCCCTGTATGTACACATTACTAGATTGGGTTTAATTACAAACTTTCATTCATTTAGGTTTACGAGACAGCTGGGAAAGGTGGGGCAAAAATGTATGAAGCAAATTGCTTTGTGAAACATGAAGACACACTGGAAACTGAGATGATGAGACAAGTTCAAAACTTAAGTCACTCCTGATATATATAGTACAATCCATACTAATTATTTACTTTTTACTCCAGATTTTTCTTATAAAAAATACACAAAGAAGGGAATGAGGCCAATGCTACCTCAGGGCAATAAAGATGAACTCAAAAGGGACAAGCAAAATAAAAAGGATGTTTAGGGAATTCCCTGGTGGTCCAGTGGTTAGGACTCTGCGCTTTCACTGCCAAGGACCTGGGTTCAATTCCTGGTTGGGGAACTGAGATTCTGCATGCCTTGTGGGGGTTGTGTGTGTGTGTGTGTGTGTGTGTGTGTGTGTGTGTGTATGCAACATTTATGCTGTTACAAGTGAAATGAGAGGGCTTGGAGATTTCAGGATATTATAAGTATCTTTCATGACTTATGCTACAGAAATCTAATGCATTTTAAATACAGATCTGTCAGTGAAGTGAAAGATAAGACCACAAGATGTGTTACTTACTCTCTTAGAACCGCATACCATATTGGCAATGGCAACAAACAATATATGTAGTAAGTCCAGGGACAGGCTTGAATTAGCAGGAAAAGTGCTACTAAAACGCCAATAGCCACAAAACTACATGACAGGAGATGGCTTGGTTTCTGAAAATTAAACAAAACATTGAAAACAGTCCAAACCCACGCTAATTGATAGGTTTTTAAAAGAGATTTTACAAAGTGAAGAAAATATATTACTTTCTTTCAGTGATTCTACAACTAGATGATTAATCTAAAAACTGAATTAAAAAAAGTCTGTCATTGGAGAAGCATATTATAGAAGAAAAAGCCGGATAGCCTGGAATTATTGCAATTAGGTAATTCTCAGTATAAAATGGCTATGCTCCTAAAGTTGGGTTGCAAATAACTTGTTTGGAACTCTGAACATATTTCTCCTTAGTAACAATTTTATAAATATTGACTGAGTTCACTGACTAGCCCACAAAAGCCCATTTAATCTATAGTAAACCATGGGACCTCATCTTCATTTGGAACAACGCTTCTATCTATTCGAACTTCAACTTGACATGCCTCCCACGCTTCTCTCTCTATTGCCCAACCACAGTAGGGTCATTCAGTCATATCTTCTCTCCCAGCCACCTGCCAAATGAGAAAGGAGCTCCTCAGTGTAAGTGACCAGTGATGGCCTCCACAGGAGTGGAGCTCTGGGCCAGTAATGATGCAAGGGTCAGGGACAGAAATCCCAGCGACTGGGACGGGAACACACTTATGGAAAGCTGTGATGCTAAGAGCACCACAGGAGAGAAACACAGGACTGGAAGGGTCACATGGTGCTCTCTTCCCTCTGTGCCTTGTTTTCTCTGTTTCCCCCTTGCTTTGCTACCCAAGCTAAATAAGGTGAGAATTAAGAATTCCCTTCTGAAGTAGGGAAGGTTAGGGAGGGAAAGCAAGAGTTTTTTCCCCTTTATAATTCCTCCTTCTGGCCTACAATGTCACCAGAAGGGAAGTAAAGCAGCAAGGATAAGCTAGGGCAGAGTTGTAAAAAGGAAGGTGAAACAGCATTGTGATTAAATGTTTGGAGCTACACAGATCAGAATGCAAATCCTGGCTGTTACTTGCTCACTGTACGACTGTGAGAAAAGTGCAAAACTTGGATTCTGAGGCTTAATTTCACCCCATCTATAAAATGGGAATAATAACTCTATACCTATTTGTCAAGGCTAGTAATGCTTAAATGAGATTACAAAAAGATCTTAACAAAATGTCCAGAATATTACTACCGCTTAAGAGATAATGGCTACTATTATCACTTTTATTTTTCTTCCCTCCTCCTCTACTTCATTGCATTAGTCCCAGAAGTCACTACAGAAACCTATCAGTGATTAGCACTGGAAATGGAGGTCCCATAGCAAGGGCATGGAAGAAGAAGGTGCAAACAGGCATGGACAGGTAGAGTCTCTAAAGCTGAGGGTACCTGAGGCAGGTATTCACTGCAGGAATTGAGACTAGTTTCACATCTCTCTGAGAATAGTAAAATAATAAGAAAATAAGTTTAAACAAGTACCTAAAAAGACATTCAAGGGATTTTCTAGAGTCAGTATAATATCATATAATTATCCTATCCTTTGACACATAAAGTAAAAGACATTACAAATAAACATCTAGGAAACCAAATCAAAAAGAATTCAGTTCAGCTAAAGTAACAACTGAAAGGATTTTAAATAACAGGAATGGAGGACATTTTCGACCTCATCAGGAATTAATTCCCTGCCTTCTCAGACCCTCCAAAAAACATCTGTTGATAATGAACCATGCTGTGCGCACTGTGATCATTCCTCCATCCAACAAACGATAATTAAGTCGCACAGTCTACTCCATGCTCTGCACTGGGTACTGGCCTACAAGGAGTTTAAACCACACAGGTGGAGACGGAGTCCTGGGACTTGGTTTAAGGAGTTAACGTTTTGAGACTTCCCTAAGTAATGAGAGGAGGAGGAAAGTGTGTGGCAAAATAAGTATACTCAGCTCTAAAGCAAAAGATGTCTGAACTAGCAAAAGCAAAGGAGAAGAGTAAATAGAAGTTAAATACAGAGTTCAATTAGGAGGAGCTGTGGCAAATTACCTTTAAAGAGAATGTTCCTGCAGACTTGTAGGTAATAGTGACAAATTAGTGATAAACCTGTATAATCTGGGGGACACTGTCATGAAGAAGTGACGTAAACTTTAGAGTCACATCTAAATTTAATTCCAGTTCTGCTGTTCTATTTGCTGTCAATTTGACTAAACCGTTTAGCTTGCCTCGAGCTCTGCTTCCTCATCTGGCAGTGGAGGGTAGTATTTGGTATGAGCGGATCTCTCACTCCCTCCAGGCCTTCTGTAGTCTAGCCATAGCAGTGACTTGCAGCCCTTCAAAGAAGCCATGCTAACTCACTCCTCATTCAGCACATGCTCTCCCTGCACATTTTTTTCCTTTTTTCTATTGGGCTATCAGACTCACCCTCTAAGATTTGACTTTGGCAATAACTACCTCTCTGAAGCCTCCCTACACCCCAACTGCAAGCTTCACGTTTTCACGTTCTAATGTGTGCACAGTTGCAATCATGTTACTCCCTAATTCCTCTCCACGCCTCCCTTCGGTCAATGCTACAGACTTCTGGCAATTTATTCTCCCTCCAAAACTGTTTAGATGCTGTCACTTCACCAGATTATAAACTCTCACTGAAGAAGAATCAGAATGTTTTTGGAAACAGAACCAAAGGGTTCAAAATACTTTTAATGACCTCAACTGTAATGGTCAGTTTTATGTGTCAACTTGGCTAGGCTATAGTTAGTTAGTTAGTTAGTTAGTTAGTTCTTCAGTCAAATGCTAATCTAGGTGTTGGCTATGAAAATATCTTGTAGATGTGATTAAAGTCCATAATCAGTTGACTTTAAGGGAGTCTGATTCACAAAAGGCTTTAAGAGCAAAACAGAGGGCTCCCTGAAGAAGAAACTGTACCTGTGGAGTGAAGCTTCAGTGCCTGCCTGCAAGTTCCAGCCTGCCCTTCCTGATGGCCTATGAACTTAGGACCTGCCTAACTAACCCCCACAGTCACATAAGCCAATTCCTTACACTAAATTTCTCCATATAGAGATCCTACTGGTCTGTTTCTCTGGTTTAACTCTAACTGTTATACCAACTCTTCATTAAATAAAGTCTAAACTCTATAGTCTCATATTTAAGGCCTTTGATTACTTCTGCCTGATCTAATTACCAGTATTATCTCTTATTAGGCCCTTGAATAAATCTCTCAAATTCCTCCCAGTCTGAACTATTTGTTTTGAAGGCAGCATGTTGGAGAAAGAGCATGAATTTAAGTATCAGGAAGTATTAAAGTTCAAGGACACACTGGTGTCCTTGAAGAAAACATTTACCTCTTTGAGCCTAAATTCCCCCAACCATATTATAAGAATCATAACCACTAAATTTAGGGCAGTATTAAGCTTAACTTAATAACACATGTACAATACCTAGGACAGTCTAGGAATAGTGCAGTTTAATAAATATTACTTATTATCCCAGTATAAAAATACATTTTCCCAACTCTGCCTCTGTTTATAGCATTCAATGTGCTTTAATTCTCATCCTCTCCCCATATTCTGACTACTAAATTTCCACCAAGACTTATTTTCTTCTGTTATCATCACCCTAGCTAAAGTGAGATTTTCTTTATTTAAAATATGATAGTCATTGTATCACATTCACTTAACATTATATATTAAAGTGCTCAAACATTTAAGTTGTCTTCTGTAATGCAGTGTAGTATCTGACTTATATCTGATAAGATGGTTATGTGTATACACCTCCTACCTACTTTATTTAATTCTAAGCTCCCTGAGGGCAGAATGTGAATTTTGTATTTCTTGGTATATCCTATGCAGCACCTAGCATTGTTCTGTCACTCAAATATTCTCTGCATTATCAGATTAATGAATAAAGAACTATCAGTTGTGAAATCTGCTGACACAACAATCTAAAGACATCATATCCTTTCTCAATAACCCAAAGCATCAAGAAAAATACAAAAAGGCAGCGTTTGGCACTAGACTACTCTGGACTCAAATCTCAGTTCCTCCACATTCTAGCTGAGTGGCCTTTTGCAAGTTACTTAAACAGCTTCAGTTTCCTCTTTTGTACAGAGAAATTATAATGCCTACTTCCAGCACTGTTATGATTTTAAAGTGGCAAAATAAATTTCAAACACCCACCTGAATGCCTAGTTATATCTTTCACTAAAACACGTTTGTTTTTGTCTCGTTTCCTACCATGTAAGAGAAGATTTCTATTCTAGCCAATTTCACATACATTCAAATAATGAAAATTACTTGGGGTAAATTACTTAAGATGCATTAAAGCACTATAAAGATAGTGGAATAAACACTACTGTTCTTCCTTATATTACAGAAAAATAAAATAAAAAACTGAAAAAAGTTACCACTGGAAATATCTGCAGACTATTATTATTAATAATACACCATCTGGATATATTACTTTTCAGAGGATTTGGACATGGTAACAATCATCAGAGAATGAAGTAAAGGAAATGGAAGTGGCATATTATCCCTGGTAAATGACAGGAATATATTTTAAAAGAGTAAAGTGTTTTAATATAGTAAAACCATATATATACTGTTATATTTTCTCAGTTGTAAAATGTACTACTCAAGAGCAGGGGTTTTTTTTGTTTTTTGGGGGTTTTTCTTTTGGCATTGAAAGCACAGTAAATTAGGGACTAATTCTTAAAATGAGGAAATATAGAAAGTTCTGGAAATCTATATTTAAGAATTTTACAAAGATGAAAAAGGTAAGGAGAGTTCCAGAAAAATGTATATTATTTAAAAAGGAACATTTTGAATAAGCGAGTTTCTTTCTTCCCAGCTCCTAAACTTAATAGCAGATAAAATTAACTACATTGCTTTGAAATTGTTTTCTGATCACCTGTACTGTAGAAAGGTATGGAATACTTTATAACATGCTAAATAATTACAAACATAAACAGAAAAACAACACAGTTAATGTCCTAGGTGAATATATATTACACAGCTATCTTTATAGCCTTTTAAGTTACAGGACCACTATTATTGATACACTGTTTTCCCAACTAAAGAAACAGAGATTACTGAGGAAAAAAGACCCAATACAACAAAAGCAAATGAAAGAGTTAGCTTAGGACAGCATGTACATTATATGAACTCATTACAGTTGATTTGATTCCATTTCTCTCACCAGTCCTTGTGATTTTACACCATATGTATAGTGAATATATAGTGAATCTTCACTATAGTTTCTGAACATACCTTGACTTCTTTGCTAACACTTCTGGTAAGGTTGCAGTGAGACTTGATGATCAACAAAGAAGCATAAGATATCCATCCCACAAAACCAAGAAGGACATTGAAAGCCAAAAAGAATCTGTCATAAGTGTGATAATAGGACAATCCTTTCAATGCAAGATTAATAAGCTCCTTGCAAAGGGAGACCTGTGGAGAAAGAAAAATATAACTTGCCACATGGAAAGAATAAGAAAATCTAAGTTTCAAAGAAAGAAAAATTATTAAAATTAAAGTAACTGTAGATGATGGCTCAAAAACAGATTTTGATTGTTCAGGGATCTTCTTGTAAAATAGAAGAAAAATTCCTGAATAAAATAAATTTCTAAATCTTGATAAGAAAGAACATTTAAAATGCAAACTGTCTATGAGATAAGTAGTGATTTTAAATGATTCATTTTGTGGAAATTATCTTCAGATGACACATGAACGAAATGGCTCTCTAATATAGGTAGGTCTCTGATAACGGAGATGCCCACATTTACATTTTTTGATTTTCTCATATCAGACCACCGAAATCACTTATAAAACATTATTAAAATAGGTTAATATTTTAGAGGAGAGGAATAGCTTGCCATTGTAAAACCATAACAAAAATAAGCATTAGAAATGCCATCGATCATACTACTTATGCAATTTTAGAAACCAAAAATAGAATTGTTTCTTACTTTAAAATTATATGACCATTTAACAAAGAGAAAATTAATGAAAAACATAGTGGGGTAGGAATTGGGAAAAGTCAAAGCTTCAATATGAACCATTAGATTTCTAACAGTCTGAAGCTAATTCTAAATGTATAAATACGTATGTTCTAATGTTCTAATATATTATGCATAAGTAGGATGACAGAAGCTTGGAATATACTTTCTCATTACAGCAAACGGCAATTATTCATTTACAATGTTAACCTAAAGAAGTTCACCTGTAACATTATCTGAAATAAAAGAAGTATGTCCATGTGGCTAAAGCAGCTACTTAGGAAATTCAACCCTTCCTTGAAGGTTCGGGAAAGCTCCCTGGCCTGCCCACTTTGCTCTCCATCACCATACCTGCCCCTCCCCATACCTGAATGATCAGCTATTTCTATATACAAGGCCTGCATACTTACTGCTTCATCATACTTTTTCTGTTTTATATAAGATCTTGCTTTTCTTAAAATGTTGATCTGTTTAGAATCAGAAAGTAACCTACAAAAGAAAAAAAAAAGGTCTAGGTTTAAAATGTTTCCTCATTTCAATTACATTTTTTTTCTTGCTTTTTTGCTTAACTGAAAATAAAAGGGTAGTGAAAACTGAGAAAAGAGAGAAAGAAACAAACTCTGAGCCAAAATGTGTCCCTGCTGGTTATCTGAACTCTTCAAGAAATTGATGTGGGTATCTCATTGTCTATTTCATCAGTTCTAAGCTTCCTGGACTACTGATGACCATCTCCTTCTATTTCACTTAATTTTCCATTATCCCAAATATATACCCTCAGTTATAAAATGGTTAAGCTCTTCATTCTTCACCTGTCTTGCATTCACGTCTGAGTTATTATTCATAAAGATTCTCCTGTCCCTGCTTTCCAAAATCAAATCTTCATCACCCTTTATGGTCCACTCCAAACCTCACCTCACACCATTAGCACTTTAGTGTGGTCGAATCATCAATTTATTTCTCTTCAATCAAATTTTAACCTCCATGCAGGCCATTAATTATTTTCATTAATATCAATAATACTTAGCAAAGTGCAAAGCACATAAAATGAATCAATAAATCTTAACGGATTAAAATGCTATCAAAATACTGCAGACCTAAAAAAGGAAGAAAAATAAAAGAATATACACTGCCATTCTTAAACCACCCAACAATTTGCTAAATTAAATAAAAAGAGAGAAAAACAAGCTTGTCCAGAAATAAATTACTTAAGCTAATTTAATGTGTTCTCAAGTGAAGTCTTTTTAAAAAAATGAGAGAAGAAACATTTTTAAAGAGAAATATTTGTTACATTAGTTACATATTTTATATGAAACATTACATTATATATGGAGTACTTAGGTAAAGAAACCAAGTTTGGTCTAAATTATATTTTTCTAAGTGGACTATTTATAAATCTAGGGACATACCAAAGGCTCAGAATATGTCTGGAGTTCATGAAAATGTGCTATACAAACCTCACCGTAGCATTATGACAGTAAAGACTCTTAGAAACTTGTTCCCCATGTAATTTTTTTTAGTTTTCCGTAAGTTGAGAAGGGGTGCAAAATAAGTCTTAGTATCACATATTTTAAACATAAAGAAGTTTTGTGAGAAATGAAAAGTCCAGAATATAAGGTATAATATTTTAACATCCATGTAAAAAAAGACAAAACAAATAACAACAACAAAATAATGGGGGTTGGCAAGGGGGTAATCAAAGGAATACCATATACAAATGAAAATGAAAAAAGGGGATCTGCATGTGTCAACATGGGTAAATCCTGAAAATCAAACTGAATTGAAAAAAGGGAACTATAAAAAAAATTGCTAGATTTTAAAAATAGGGATTCAATTCTATTACACCATTTTATTTCTTAAGAAAAAAAGGAGGATGTAAAGAAATATGGTAAAATGTCAACATTTCTTAAACCTGGATTGCAGGTACAAGGATTTTTGTTATAGTCTTTATTCTTTTCAGTGTGTTTGAATAATTTCATAATTAAAATAAAAAATATGTTAGCAAAAGGGACATATACATATACATACGTATGTACACATGATAATATATGGATAGATATATAAGAAACTGAAACTTTGCCTCTAGGAAAAAAGACTGTAAAGACTGGGACACAGGCATGGGTACTTTTTATTATCATTTGTGTGATGTTTATTGTGAAGAAGTATTACTTTTTCATTCACATTTTACTAACCAGAATTTTTAAATAAAATAAGACATTAAAATTTAACCATAGTTTCTGGCTATGATGGAGAAGCTCAGGCATACCAATGCTCCCACCAGGAACAACCAGAAAGCCTGATAAAAAACAAAATTAAAAATAAATTTGAAGGTACTGGAGAGCTAGCAGACCCTTAAAGGTCTTGAGACCATCAAGAACCAGAGTTCAGACCCTAGACAGAAGGAAACCACACAGAAGCAACCCAACATTTTACAATCTGTAACCCTTTGGGCATCCCTACACAAGGAGAAAGGCTGGGAATTTGGGCAGACAGCTGCAGCCAGGATGTAGAGAATCCAGAAAAGCCACTGGCAACCTTGTCAGACTGTAGAGATGAAAATTAAAGTTTGTGGAGCCCATGCAGCCAGGACTTCAGGACCCAAAAGATTGTAAAAATAAAAGAATACACAATTTTCATTCTGGATTTTCTTTAAAAAGACATGAACCCCCCCAAAAATAAAAGAAAATTAAAAAAAAAAAAAAAGACATGAAAAGAAAGCCATCTGCCATTACACTAATTTAATACATATTCTGAAGTGAAGTCTGAAGAAGAATGAGAGAAGGAACTTTTATAAGCAAGAATTCACATATGGCGAACTCAGATAAAGAAACAGAGGCCAAATCCTGGTAAGAGGGGAGGTGAGTTTGACACGCAGCTGACATCTTCAGCTGTGTAGGACAAAAGGACAAGAAGCTGGGGAGAAGGCACCTGAAAAGTAGGACAGAAGTTTCAGTAATCTCAAGATATATGAGGGAGAAAACCTGGTATTCAGGAGCCACCTGAGAGAAAGGGCGCTAGCTAACACAACAAGCTTCCGCTGAGATCTATGGGCGGCTCCTCTCTAAGAGCAGGAAGAAATCA
Source organism: Hippopotamus amphibius kiboko (assembly GCF_030028045.1). Taxonomy (NCBI): domain Eukaryota; kingdom Metazoa; phylum Chordata; class Mammalia; order Artiodactyla; family Hippopotamidae; genus Hippopotamus; species Hippopotamus amphibius. Next base: position 101,455,227 of record NC_080196.1, read on the forward strand.
GTAGGAAGAAGAGACAAACTGCAACGCAGCCTTGACTCAGCTACCTGTCAGAGGATAAGGTAAGACCTCTCCAGAGAACGAGATAACCCAGAGCCTCTAAAATTTTTAATTTACAATGATAAGGGCCCATTTAAAAACTACCAGACTCAACAACAGGACCAACTGACAAAGCACAATAGAAACAAAGTCACGAACAATACTGATGAGTATTACTGGTATTATTATCAAGCACAGACTTTAAAATAATTGTGGTTAATATATTCAATAATGGCGGATAAGATAGAAAATTGTACCACATAACTGGAATCTACTTTTTAAATAGATTTAAATTGAAATAAAAATCCTAGAATTGGAAAAAAAATAGTAATAACTGAAATTAAAAACTCAATAGCAGCAAACTGGACAAAGCAGAAGAGAGATTTGGTATATCAGAAGATAGGTCAATAGAAAATATCTTGCCTCAACCTTGAACAGCAGAAAGAAAATACAGAAAAGACCATTTAAAAAAACAAACATGCACATCACTGTGAACAGGAGAAATTTTATATATATATATAAATAATTGGAATCCCAGAGGGGAAGAGAGAGAATTGGGCAGAAGCAATATTTATAATAGCAACACAACATTCTACATAGTAATTTGTATGAAAAATTTTCCTTTATTGACTAAATATTTTGTATTGAAAACATCATTTTAAAAGAATCTACTATCAACATGTTAAGCTTAACTAAAAAAGGAAGAGAAATAAATATTAGTTGTGCACACTTCTTTGCTGTGTTTGCTAGTGTTCCATTGTTTCCCATAGTTATTTGAACACTGCAGAAGAAACTAAACCATGTTACAGGATTATCAAGACTTTCATCATCAATTTTTCAGGGTAAACTAGTGTTTGGAGGGTGAAATCTCCTTAAAATGCTGCTCTTTGAAGTATTATATCTTCTTTACTCAGATTTTTATTACAAAGATATTTCACTTGCATTTACAAATGATATTTTAGAGATACCTAATGATATCTAGTCCATTCCTTTTTAAAATGTCTATTTAAAGCAAAAATATATCAAGAAGACAAAGACAGAAAAAGCAGGATAAAAAATTATTTCTAGAATGATTTGCACTCCTTTAGACTGACCAATGATGTAGAATCTTATATTATCTTTCATGTCACAATAAAGTAAATGAATATTTTCCTATGTAGGTATGTGATGTAAAAAAGTTACTTTTTTAAAAGAAGAATTTCGGGTTTGAGGTAGAAAATTACACTTTTAGTAAATAATTAGTAAATCAGATTGATGAAGTGGTAGAAAGATGCACATTAAAACCAATATTTAAATTTGGTCTAAGGGAGGAACTTCAATCCATATCAGGCTAAAAGAAATAAATATATTTTAAAAAACCCAAAGTATCTTTCATCATTTTAGTAGAAAATACATTAAAATATTTTTTAAGGTGTATTTCAGTTCTCCGAATTTATATAGTGATTTTTAAATAAAATATGACAAATGTTTTGGCTTCTAGTGGCAAGGTACAATATCTCCTTCCCATTTTTACTTTTTTCTAAAATATCTCTTGAGACTTTTCTTGTTCTTTTCTCATTTCATGGAATTTTTTAACGCTTTTCTTATCTTACTTTGGCCTCTATAGTACACACTTTTCAAATACAAAGTGCTTTTTCTCCTTTTTAAGGTACTTTCAATGTAGCTTAACTTTACTTTTTCTAGTCATATAGCTCCACCTGCTGGTCATTTCTTGGTATAGCATCAGGGTCCACTGGTCCCAATTTTAGTTTGGAGGTTTTTTTGAGCAGTTCTATTTGTCATAATGAATATTTCATGACTTTTATTCTTTCTTAGAGGTCTTTAAAATATCAAAGATAAACTTTATTTTTTATTAAAGAGAATAAAATAGTATATGCAGTTACCATATGGATCCATTTGGACCCTTTTACAAGTCTAAGATATGTTATAGGATCTTAGCAATCTTGTTCTTCCTGTATCTGGATACATTTGCTATTTCATCACCCTAGGAACTATTATCTTAGTCATCAATTATTCATGCTAGAAAAGACTAAATAAGACCATGAAAGAATGGTAGAGAGATATTATTAAACCAAGATCTAGTGATGCTGGTGAAATTGATCACGTAAGTAAAATCTCAAGACTGAATTTTCAGCTGTCAATATCCTAGATTAATTTTCTCATATTTAAGAACTGATGAGTGAACAATATATTTCTAAGAAGAAAAAGGACATATGGTACTTATTCAAGAAGGAAGGACTTCATTGAACAATTATTTGTAACAAGAACCTGAGCTATTTTACAAAAGGGATGTATGACCACAGTATTCTTTCATCTTTTATGATGTTTATGTACCAGTAATTACTTGGTAAAGTTTCTAAGTGGACAATGCTGACATTAGGTGTACATATAAAGGTGACTAGAAAGAAAGAGATGGTGTAGAAATGAAACTCATTGGAGCAGAGAAAAATAAAGAGCCCACTGTACTCAGATGATAAATGATGATAACTGTTTTTCCTGGTATACTGAACATATGTAACAGGAAAAACAGGATACTACTCATAATTGACATAAAATATCCAGGAATAAAATAATGAGAAATGTATATTCGGTGGGAAATGATAAAATTTTACGTTAGGGACTTAACACAACATATAAATACATAAATACATAAATACATAAATAAAGTTCAATACTGTAAAAATGTCAAATCCCTCCAAATTGCTTTCTAAATATAGTGTAATAACCAAAGAATTTTTCATATAACTCAAGGTGATGATTCTAAAATTTATATGGAAGAATAAATTTCTCTTTTATCTGTGCCCATAACTTTTATGATTTTATGATTCATGCCAGTGATTAAAATACCTATTTTTTGTTTCTTTTTTAATTGTTTTATCAAAGCAATATATATATATATAATTTTTTAAAAATCTAAAACAGTACAGAGGGGCATAATGACAACCAATAAACCCCTGCCCCACCTTCTCAGCTCTCAGTCCCCCAACTCAGAGATAAAAACTTTTACATATATCTGATATGAGTCATTCTGGTAGTTACCCTCATTTTTCTTTTTTTTTATTTATTTATTTATTTATTTATTTATTTATTTATTTATTTATTTTTTGGGGGGGTACACCAGGTTCAATCATCCGTTTTTATACACATATCCCCGTATTCCCTCCCTTCCTTGACTCCCCCCCCCAAGCCCCCCCCACCCTCCCCGCCCCAGTCCTCAAAGGCATCTTCCATCCTCGAGTTGGACTCCCTTTGTTATACAACAACTTCCCACTGACTATTTTACAGTTGGTAGTATATATATGTCTGTGTTACTCTCTCGCTTCGTCTCAGTTTCCCCTTCACCCCCCGCCCCCTCCCATACCTCGAGTTCTCCAGTCCATTCTCTGTATCTGCATCCTTGTTCTGGTCACTGAGTCCAACAGTACCATTTTTAGATTCCGTATATGTGAGTTAGCATACAATATTTGTCCTTCTCTTTCTGACTTACTTCACTCTGTATGACAGACTGTAGTTCTATCCACCTGATTACATATAGCTCCATCTCATCCCTTTTTATAGCTGAGTAATATTCCATTGTATATATATGCCACATCTTCTGTATCCATTCATTTGTTGATGGGCATTTCGGTTGCTTCCATGTCCTGGCTATTGTAAATAGTGCTGCAATAAACATTATGGTACAAGTTTCTTTTGGGATTATGGTTTTCTTTGGGTATATGCCCAGGAGTGGGATTACTGGATCATATGGTAGTTCTATTTGTAGTTTTTTAAGGAACCTCCAAATTGTTTTCCATAGTGGCTGTACCAATTTACAGTCCCACCAACAGCGCAGGAGAGTTCCTTTTTCTCCACACCCTCTCCAACATTTGTTGTTTCCAGACTTTGTGATGATGGCCATTCTGACTGGTGTGAGGTGATACCTCATTGTGGCTTTGACTTGCATTTCTCTGATGATGAGTGATGTGGAGCATCTTTTCATGTGTTTGTTGGCCATCTGTATGTCTTCTTTGGAGAAATGTCTATTTAGGTCTTCTGCCCATTTGTGGATTGGGTTATTTGCTTTTTTGGTATTAAGCTTCATGAGCTGCTTGTATATTTTGGAGGTTAATCCTTTGTCCGTTGTTTCATAGGCAATTATTTTTTCCCACTCTGAGGGTTGCCTTTTAGTCTTATTTATGGTTTCTTTTGCTGTGCAAAAGCTTTTAAGTTTCATGAGGTCCCATTCGTTTATTCTTGATTTTATTTCCATGATTCTAGAAGGTGGGTCAAAAAGGATGGCGCTTTGATGGATGTCATAGAGTGTTCTGCCTATGTTTTCCTCTAGGAGTTTGATAGTGTCTGGCCTTACATGTAGGTCTTTAATCCATTTGGAGTTTACTTTTGTGTATGGTGTTAGGAAGTGTTCTAATTTCATTCTTTTGCATGTTGCTGCCCAGTTCTCCCAGCACCACTTATGGAAGAGGCTGTCTTTTTTCCATTGTATATTCTTGCCTCCTTTGTCAAAGACGAGGTGCCCATATGTGTTTGGGCTTACTTCTGAGTTCTCTATTCTATTCCATTGATCTTCCTTTCTATTTTTGTGCCAGTACCATACTGTCTTGATCACGATGGCCTTGTAGTATAGTTTGAAGTCAGGAAGCCTGATTCCACCAACTCCATTTTTCCTTCTCAAGATTGCTTTGGCTATTCGGGGTCTTTTGTGTTTCCATACAAATCGTAAGATTTCTTGCTCTAGTTCTGTGAAAAATGCCATTGGTAATTTGATCGGGATTGCATTGAATCTGTAAATTGCTTTGGGTAGTACAGACATTTTCACGATGTTGATTCTTCCAATCCAGGAACATGGTATGTCCCTCCATCTGTTTGTGTCGTTTTTTATTTCTTTCATCAATGTCTTAAAGTTTTCTGCATACAGATCTTTTGCCTCCTTAGGCAGGTTTATTCCTAGGTATTTGATTCTTTTGGTTGCAATGGTGAATGGGAGAGTTTCCTTAATTTCTCTTTCTGCTCTTCCGTTGTTAGTGTATAGGAATGCAAGAGATTTCTGTGCATTAATTTTGTATCCTGCTACTTTACTAAACTCATCAATTAGTGCTAGCAGTTTTCTGGTAGAGTCTTTAGGGTTTTCTACATATAATATCATGTCATCTGCAAAGAGTGACAATTTTACTTCTTCTTTTCCAATTTGGATTCCTTTTATTTCTTTTTCTTCTCTGATTGCTGTGGCTAAAACTTCCAAAACTATGTTGAATAATAGTGGTGAGAGTGGACACCCTTGTCTTGTTCCTGTTTTTAGGGGGAATTCTTCCAGTTTTTCTCCATTGAGAACAATGTTGGCTTTTGGTTTTGCATATATGGCTTTTATTATGTTGAGGTAATTTCCTTCTATGCCCATTTTCTGGAGAGCTTTTATCATAAATGGATGTTGAACTTTGTCAAAAGCTTTTTCTGCATCTATTGAGATGATCATATGGTTTTTATCCTTCAATTTGTTAATATGATGTATCACATTGATTGATTTGCGTATATTGAAGAATCCTTGCATCCCAGGGATAAACCCCACTTGATCATGGTGGATGATTTTTTTAATGCGCTGTTGCAGTCTGTTAGCTAGTATTTTGTTGAGGATTTTTGCATCTATATTCATCAGTGATATTGGTCTATAGTTTTCTTTTTTTGTGACATCTTTGCCTGGTTTTGGTATCAGGGTGATGGTAGCCTCGTAGAATGAGTTTGGGAGTGCTCCGCCTTCTGCAATATTTTGGAAGAGTTTGAGAAGGATAGGTGTTAACTCTTCTCGAAATGTTTGATAGAATTCGCCTGTGAACCCATCTGGTCCTGGGCTTTTGTGTGTTGGGAGATTTTTAATCACTGCCTCAATTTCCATACTTGTGATTGGTCTGTTCATGGTTTCTATTTCTTCCTGGTTCAGTCTTGGAAGATTGTATTTTTCTAAGAATGTATCCATTTCTTCCAGGTTATCCAATTGATTGGCATATAGTTGCTTGTAGTAGTCTCTCATGATGTTTTGTATTTCTGAGGTGTCCGTTGTGACTTCTCCTTTTTCATTTCTAATTCTGTTGATTTGCATCTTCTCCCTTTTTTTCTTGATGAGTCTGGCTAATGGTTTATCAATTTTCTTAATCTTCTCAAAGAACCAGCTTTTAGTTTTATTTATTTTTCTTATGGTTTCTTTCCTTTCTTTTTCATTTATTTCTGCTCTGATCTTTATGATTTCTTTCCTTCTGCTCACTTTAGGGTTTCTTTGTTCTTCTTTCTCTAGTTGTTTTAGGTGTAAGGTTAGGTTGTTTATTCGATCATTTTCTTGTTTCTTAAGGTGGGACTGTATTGCTATAAACTTCCCCCTTAGAACTGCTTTTGCTGCATCCCATAGGTTTTGGGTTGTTGTGTTTTCGTTGTCATTTGTTTCTAGATATTTTTTGATTTCCTCTTTGATTTCTGTAGTGATTCCTTGGTTGTTTAAGAGTGAATTGTTTAGCCTCCATGTGTTTGTCTTTTTTGCAGTTTTTTTCCTGTAATTGATATCTAGTCTCATGGCGTTGTGGTCTGAGAAGATGCTTGATATGATTTCAATTTTCTTGAATTTGCTGAGGTTTGATTTGTGACCCAAGATGTGATCTATCCTGGAAAATGTTCCGTGTGCACTTGAGAAGAACGTGTATTCTGTCGTTTTTGGATGGAATGTCCTATAAATATCAATTAAGTCGAGATGGTCTAATGTGTCATTTAAAGCTTGTGTGTCTTTATTTATTTTCTGTTTGGATGATCTGTCCATTGATGTAAGTGGGGTGTTCAAGTCTCCCACTATTATTGTGTTCCTGTCGATGTCCCCTTTTATAGCTGTTAGCATTTGCCTTATGTATTGAGGTGCTCCTATATTGGGGGCATAGATATTTACCACTGTGATATGTTCTTCTTGGATGGATCCCTTGATCATTATGTAGTGTCCTTCCTTGTCTCTTTTAATAGTCTTTACTTTCAAGTCTAATTTGTCTGATATGAGTATTGCTACTCCAGCTTTCTTTTGACTTCCATTTGCATGGAATATCTTTTTCCATCCCTTTACTTTCAGTCTATATGTATCCCTTGGTCTGAAGTGGGTTTCTTGTAGGCAGCATATAGAAGGGTCTTGTTTTTGTATCCATTCAGCCAGTCTGTGTCTTTTGGTTGGAGCATTTAATCCATTTACATTTAAGGTGATTATTGACATGTGTGTTCCAATTACCATTTTCTTAATTGTTTTGAGTTTGTATTTGTAGGTGTTTTCCTTTTCTTGTGTTTCCTACTTAGAGAAGTTCCTTTAGCACTTGTTGTAAGGCTGGTGTGGTGGTGCTGAATTCTCTTAACTTTTGCTTGTCTGGAAAGCTTTTGATTTCTCCCTCAAATCTGAATGAGATTCTTGATGGGTAGAGTATTCTTGGCTGTAGGTTTCTCTCTTTCAGGACTTTCAGGATATCCTGCCATTCCCTTCTGGCCTGCAGAGTTTCTGTGGAAAGGTCAGCTGTTATCCTTATGGGTTTTCCCTTATATGTTGTTTGTTGCTTTTCTCTTGCTGCTTTTAATATTTTTCCTTTGTGTTTAGTTGTTGTTAGTTTGATTAATATGTGTCTCGGTGTATTTCTCCTTGGGTTTATTCTGTATGGGACTCTCTGTGCTTCTTGGACTTGGTGAATTATTTCCTTTCCCATGTTGGGGAAGTTTTCCACTATAACCTCTTCAAATATTTTCTCAGACCCTTTCTTGTTTTCTTCTTCTTCTGGGATGCCTATAATTCGAATGTTGGTACGCTTAATGTTATCAGTGAGGTCTCTGAGACTGTCTTCTAATCTTTTTATTATTTTTTCTTTTTCCTGCTCTGTGGCAGTTATTTCCCCCATTCTATCTTCCAACTCACTTATTCGTTCTTCTGCCTCAGTCATTCTGCTGGTTATAGCATCTAGAGTATTTTTAATTTCAGTTATTTTGTTATCCATTGCTGTTTGTTTTTCTGAGTTCTTATGAACTGTTTCTTGTACTTTCTCTATTTTGTTATCGAGATTTTGTATCATTTTTACTATCATTACTCTAAATTCCTTTTCAGGCATTTTTCCTATTTCCTCCTCATTTATTTGGTCTTGTGGGTTTTTTTCCTGCTCCTTTGCCTGCATGGTGTTTCTTTGTTTCCTCATGGTTGTCCAAACTTTTGGGGTTGCTTGTCCTTGGGTTTTTTTGCGTTATTCTGTGACCAGCAGAGGTTCCTTTATTGTTCGTCTGTAAGCGTCGGTGTGTGGGGAGGGAGTGGGTACAATAGTGGCTCCTTCTCCTGGGAGGGAGTGAGCAGTGGCGCACTGATGTCTCAGTCAGGCTTGGAGGTGCCTGTTGCAGAGGGCGCCGGTGGCTCAGGCGTAAACAGAAAGTCTTAGAGTTGGGCCTCTCTCGGGGGTTTTTTTCTTTTGTTTTTTTTTTTCTCTCGGCAGCCTCCCTGCTGCTGGCGTTGCAAGGGGTTTTAATCTAGCCCCACCCGAGTGCCTGAGGGTACTTGTTATCCCTGAGCGCCTTAGGTGGCCCGCAGGGCGTCTCTCCACTGCCTGTTGCAGAGGCGCGGAAAGAGAGAGAGAGGCTATGCGCGTGGCTCCTCCCAGCCGCCAGTGAGCCTGCAGCCTCCAGCCGCCATCATGGCCGGGCCGCTCTCAGGAACGGGCACTCCTCTCCGTGGGCCTCCTCCCTCCTGTCCTCTCGGTTCGTCACCCTACCGGCAACAATGTTTCCCACACTGATCCAGCTCTCCTGCTCCCACACTCCCGCTCTTGGACCCTCCGTTCAGCCGCGGATCGATGTCTTGGTCCGGGAACGCTGAGCTGCGCTGCGGACCCTCCGAATGTTTCTCACTCCCTCCCGTCTGCCACAGCTCCGCCGCTTCACCCTCTTTGAGCCCTAGTAGATGCCTCCCTACCGGCTATGTCGGGCTCCCCGCAGTCCCATCCGGTGTCCGAGGCCGTCTGCTGGTGTTCAGCTGGTTCTCTGTGAGAATTACTGCGTCCTTCCGTGCATTCCCAATGCATCTGTGGGGAGGGATGCATTCCACGTCTCTCTACTTCGCCGCCATCTTTTCCTCTCTCTCATTTTTCTTAATAACACGCGTTTATTAATATTTCTTGACTTGATGACCTGAGGACCCTTGCTACTGACTCCCTGCTGACTCTGTTCCTGCTGTCTCCTCCCACCTCAATACACTTAGATCACTAGTTTTACCTCCTCTGATGGCTACCTTGGTCACTTTAATAATCTAATACCTAAACCTCTATCTTATCCCCTCAACTATAGCTGGAATCATCTCCACATTCTATTTTATGAGGACAACAGCACCATTACTATTCCATTTATATTTCTTTCTCCCTCTGCTTCCCAACCTGTAGCTTTGAACATTGTCGAGGTTAGTAACATTTGCATTCTATTCTATAATCGTTATTAAGTCTTCCTTGCTTTGTCTAAGGATTGACTCTAAAAGCTGAAAACCAATATTTACATTGTTATGATTACTTAAATACTGTTCACTAAGTAGAAAAGTTTTATACGGTAATTAAATTTTCTCATCTATTTCATTGAAGCCTTGATCCACATGCCAATCTTCAAATGAATTCCTTTTCTTATACTTTCAACAATTGTTCAAAATCATGTCAAATCTTAGGTTGCTTCACACTGGAAGCATGCCTTCTTTTACACTTTGAAATGTTTCCTTTTCCCTGAAGTTACCAGTTGGGGGGGCGGGGGGGGGTGAAGAAATGATGCCTTCCAGTGTTCCCTCCAGCTTCTTACTCAATCCATATATTACTTAAAATTCATTTCACTTCATTTGCGGTCTACTTGCTATTCTAATTTGGAAGATTTGCATCCCATTTGATCATTCCTGTACAATTTATCATTCCATAAACTTTTAGTTGCATTTTCCATTTTTGAAAAATGCATCCTGTACTCTTTCTCATTTTGTAAAGTTTGTGCTGCTTTTTGTTTTATGGATATAATAGCTTCTCAGATATTTCTAAGGATTTTATATTTTTAAGCTCTTTTCTATTCCTTCAATTATCTATTTCCTCACAAGCCAAATATTTGTTTTATCTCAGGCTTTTCTGATCATACTGCAGGCATTTGACAAACGGTGATTTTTTTTTAGCCAGACAAGTTTGCAGGCAGTATAGGTGAGCCAGTGGGTGAGAATCAACCAACCTGTTAGGCCCCCAGGTGACACAAAGCTAGCAGGGGCTCCACAGGCAGCTGTTGAGCATCAAAGCAGGGAAAGTTCATGGTCAGCTCCCAGGCTAAGTGGAAGAAGGTGGGCAATGTGCACTTGAACCCCCTGCAGAAGAGCATTTCCCTGATCAGTCTTTCTAAAGTAGTTGATCTAAAGTAACTCTGTCACTTCCAATGTCCTGTGTATTTCCTTCATATCAAGAATTGATAATATGCTTCTTGTTCATTTGTTTATTTTGTTATGGACTGACTATATCACTACATTACAAATAAACAGATGCATATGATATCTAAATGATACAATATGGGGCAAATTCTAATTGATAAAGACTTGGCTTGTAGTCTTTATAATCTTACAGTTAGGGACACTCCTCAAAAATAATTCTACCTTTGAGATATATAATATAATTAATTTCATATGATCATAACTTGCAAAATCCTAATTTTGCTTTGTTTTTGCTCTCCTATACACACACATACACACACACACAGAGGCAGGCTGCCATACAGAATGTGATCACATGATACAGAGGGCAACAGTTTCTAGTTTATGAATACCACACTAGTGCTACATAAGTTATCAAAAATAACTCCAATGAAGTCATTCAATCACAACCTTACCATCCATATTTCAAACAATTTTTATTCATTTTGGTCAAGAGCATAGTTCTTCCTAATTAAATGTGAGTCCCTGCTAATTGCAAATGAAGCCCAAGGAGGTTGCAGTGGTGCAAAGCCATGTTTACGACTCAAATCTTCCCATTTTCAATTCAAGGAAAGCACGTCTTTCTGGGATGTGGGACAAAAACCTGCTGCCCACCAAAATCTACTCTCCTCTTTGCCCAAGTAGTTGTCAGTGTTTCCCAGAATTATACCATTGGCCTTTTCTTGTCACTTTCTACATTCTCCCTAGAGCCTCCCACATGTGTAACAGTTTCCACCACCATCTTTATGTTGATGGCTCCAAAATCTTAATAACCAATTCTCATATCTTGAGATCTAAGTCTTTATTTCTAAGTAATTAATTGGTATCTTCAAGTGTAAGTTGAACTCAGTAACATTCATCCTTGCCTCTCCCATCTTTCTTTTTGTAAGCCATAGGGCACGAGCATCTTTCCCAACCGTCCAGGCCAAGAGCCCCACACCTTCCCAGTCAAGTCCTGTTGAATTTATCTCCTTAATGTTTCCCATATGTCTCTGCATCCCTATATTTCCTCTACCAGCCATTTGAAGGCACACAGCATCTGGTTAATTATTTATGAAACACTAGAAGGGGCTTTCATTTGGGAGACTGCAATAATGTACACAAAAAAGACAACATTTCTAAGTACCTAATCTATCCTGTCAAGCATTCAAACTCAGGGAAAAATTTTTTCCTACAGGTTAATGAAAAATATAAGAGACTTACTTAAACGGTGTAAACAAAAACGATAAAGTAGCTTCTTTTTTCTGAGTCATTTTCACCTGGGAACCAAGTATGAAAATACTTTACATTATAAACGAGAAGAAAAATTAACTAATTTCATTTTGAAATATAAACATCCATTAAAATGGTTCTCCAGGGATAGAAATAAATGGAATTTTGTGTTGCTATGTTATTTCATAAATACTTAAAGAAAATGTTAATATTATCATAGCATTACAATAAGCTGAAAATTAAGCATACCAAACCTGCAAAATAACATATTGTAATATAATTAAACTATACTTCTTTAATTCTTCAGAAACAAAATAAGCCAAGCTGCATTAACACAATCTATTGTTAAGAATAACAGAAAGTTTCAGTTAAATGGTCACTTCTCTTAAGTTCTTCATGTATATAATAATATACATGGAATGACAAGAAACATTGCGATCTCTAATCCTACTTCTACAAGGCAAATTCCATTGATAAAGACTTGGTTTGTAGTCTTTACGAGCATATATGGTCCCCTAACAGTTAGGGACACTCCTCACGGTAATTCTACACCCTCAAACTGATTCATGGAACCTGCACCTCAGGAATGTGAAACTTCAGAACACTAGTCAAATACACAAAATTTAAAGATATAAATTATAGAAAATCATTTCTTAAAATGTAAAATCAAATATTTTCACTTAATATATACAATTTTAAAACTGTAGTAGCGTCTGTTTTGTCGTGTGGTCTTGTTTTACCTTGAATTGCTCAAGAATCTGTGCTGCATTTGTGAACATGCTCTCTGCTTTGAAGAGATCAGTAGTGTTCAGCATATCCACAGGAAGGATTCCCTGTAACAATAAACACCGGTTTAATACTAGCACTAACAAAGCTCAAAATATCCTTATAAAACAAAACAGTCTTACCAAGGAAACAACAGAGATAAGATATATGGACAAACAAATTCTTGGAATAATTAAACAAAAAATCTTTTTAAAAACCATAACCGAAAAATGTTATACTATTTTTCTCACAAAGTAGATATAATAAATAAAACAAAAGAGATGAATTAAGTTCAATAAAACCTAACATTTATTGAAAGATGACTATGTGGCAGGTAGTGAACTAAGTGTTCTGCACACACTAAAAATTACTATGGTGGACCACAGCCAACTTACTTAATAAAAAAAAAAAGGACATAATAAGAAAAATAGGTGTATACTACTATGCATAGTAAGAGTAAGGATTGTTTTGTGAAACTTTGGTTTCAGTTACAGACATACACACACACTTATGACTACAAGGGTCATATCACTCAGAGTTCTGAGGGAGATGACTATTTTTTTCAAGTTTGATTTGAAGGGCTAGAAAGAATGGCTGATGGGAATGGATTTTGTTTGTTTTTTAGCTTTTCAGCACCCAGTTCCCTTTCTTAAAAGCATTACCATTCTAGGTTGAGCTATTAGATAGAGCAGAGTGGGTCTCTAATGAGGCCCCCCTGCCTTCCCTTCCTTAAGGGTTGACAAGTAACTGAGGCCAGACCACTCAAATGGTAAGCACTGGAACCTGACTCTTGAGAGTCAAGGAAGAGACAGTACAACAGGTGCAATGTTACTCTCCCCTAGTGTCGGTGACCTTGCAGACCGGCCCTGCCATGGGACCACGGTGAGCTTCTTTTTCCCGAGTCTCTGGAGTACTCTTGGTTCCTGTTCATTTCCCAGTCTGGCTTTGGAGGCCCCTTTGATTTAGCAAAGCAGCAATATCTTTTTAATAAATTTCTTTTAAATGGATTCAGTTCCTGCTGCTTACGATACAAAATTACTTACATATTTTCATCACATAACTAAAATACAAGGCTATAAATCTACATACATTTTAGAAAACAAAAAAATTTTAAGAAAAGCTATTGGGCTTGTGCTCCATGTTGTATTTCATACATAATTATGAGGTGTTACATATTTAGAAAGAAATATTAAGGAAAAAGTTTTAAATGTAATCAAAGATAATTAGAAACACATAAAAAGAAAATTCTACTGTACAATAATTTCTTTTATTCTGAGGGTTGATAAGAAAATCGTATTCCTTACCACTGAATTAAGAGGGAAGGGAATTCCAATAAGAGCAGCCATCAGTGGTGTAATATCAGCCTACAAACAGAAAAATTCAAATCTAAGAAGTTGACAGAGATCAACAAGGAAATTAATCAAATTAATATAACTGTATTTTGAAAGATAACCATGATATTCATTATAAACCATTACCTTCAAACATTTATTTAATACACAGGAGGTATTAAAAATGTCATTTGTTAGAGGTACATGAACTTATGAAAAATTAAATTTGACATGAAACCACTAGAAGCCCCAAATATAAAACATATAAAACAAAAAGTTACTTATTCTAGAAGCTAAAAATTGACCACTTTATGTAACAGTTTTTGAGTATTATGAGAAGGATGCCTGAAATAGAAAATAAATAGCAAAAATAGACTTTAGAGAAATATATAATATATATATATACACATATATATGTATATATATTTATTAAAGAAAGAATGTATTGGAAGGAGGTTGGTTTGCCAGCTAGTGAAGTCCAGAAAAGATATAAACCAGATAAGAGGCTCTTTAGACAAAAAAAACTCAAATACGGTTTTGGAGAACTCCCTTTAAGTCCAGTTTCCCAGAAGAGTCTGTCTCCATGCTTTCTGTCTCCATGGCCTCACCTCTCCATCACTCCTCAGACCACTCTAACTTGTTTTGACTCTTTTTCTTTTTTAAAATATTTATTTGGCTGCATCGGGTCTTAGTTGCAGTTCATGGGCTCCTTAGTTGAGGCATGCATGTGGGATCTAGTTCCAGGGATGGAACCCAGGCCCCCTGCACTGGGAGCATGGAGTCTTAACCACTGTGCCACCAGGGAAGTCCCTGTTTTGCCTCTTTATCATCCTGCAGACCACTCTCCCTAAAGAGCTAATAACCTCCATTTTCCTACATCTAATTGATTGCCTTTTATACTAGTCATAATTTTTCAGGCAGAAAAATTGCTTGGCTGTCAGAATGCCCAGCTTCAAACACTTGCTTGTGATCCCTGAGACTTTAGGCAGGTTATTTAACCTCTCCAATGCTTGTTTCCTTATCAGGTAAAAAATAAATAAAAGTTTCTCCCTTACAGAGTTATGGCAGGATCAAATGAGACTAAATTTATAAAGTACCTGGCGCATGAGAACCCTGCACTGATCGGTGGCTACAAATGCTGCTGTGATTCTAATTACTTGACCTCTCCGCAACGCTGTGCCAACCACCCCCTCCTGGGCCTCTGTAACACTGCTCCACTGAGTGTCTCCAATCTCACCATGGCTTCTTTCCAGTACTTTCTCTAGCCCCCATTTAAAGTTGCAGTTTGGTCCCAGGCTCTCAATCTCATTTTTTAACCATCTAGACTCTCTTTACTAAGTACCATCTCATAGAAAACTTTCTCTCCTTCCCTCCAGAATCCACTGTTGGCCTCCTCTGATCTATTATTCTCCATGCTGCAGCCAGAGGAACCCTTTCACAGAAAATCAGATCATGTCACTCCCAGGCTTCAAACACTTCGAGGGCTTCCCCAAGCTTTAGAATTAACTCCACAGGGTCCATGAGGCCCAGTGTGGTCCAATGTCTACCTTCTTCTGCCTCACATCAAACCACGGTCTGTTGCTCTGTACACTCACTTTCTTCAAGATTCTTTAAAATGCCATGTACCCTCTACCAGAGTTCTGGGCACATGCTGCTCGTCTGTCTGGAAAGCTCCCTTCCGCCTGCCTTGGCCTGGCAGCTGCTACTCATTCTTCAATCTCAGCGCAAGCCTCAATTTCTTAGGAAGCCTTTGCTGACCACACAGCCTGCAAGATATATCCACACTATGTTCTCATGGCTTCAGAGGCCTCTTTTGTTGTACTTACCACTGCTGTAATTTGTATGCTAAATACAAATAAATGTAAAATTTATCTTATTCCTAAACTATAAGCTTCCTAGGGTAGGGATTGTGTCTGCTTTTATTCACCATTCTATCTCTTATACAAAGTATAATGTTAATGTGTTAATGTTTCAATGTTTTAATGCTAATGTTAATGTTTGCATGATGTTTAAACATATTGCAGACACACAACAATGTTGGCAGATGGAATGAATAAAGAATTCTCATCCAATGTAGATCTGAAGTAGTATTCAGACAGCAATAGCTCAATCTCTATTCAGTTTTTGATTATGATCCAGGCTGGCTGTAAATAAAATATGTCCTTGTTTTATGGACTTCAAGTTATTCCTATCCCTTTGACAGTGATTTTTATTGCAAATTAATAGACTGTTCTCTGATTCTACAGATTTTCATTTACTTGGGTAATAGGCATCCATCATAGGAGAAGAGACCATTCTCAATATGCTGAGAAAGAACAGGCTTCTATAACCACAAGAATGAAAATAAGACCCTAGACCTTAGTTTATCCACCACAGTAAGGAACGTCAGCTTGTGAGGTGACCCAGAAACGGTAAGGTATTCTTGCCATTTTGGAGGCCACATACCAACAATGCCATGCCTTCCACAAACAGTGAAGAAGGCTATCTACATAGCATATCTTCAACAAGGAAAGTCTGTGCTTCATGTTCACAGATGACATTACTGGTCTAACTTGCTTAGGTTGGCCAGGCATTTTTTGTATAATGTAAGGTTTCTAGTTGAGTAATCAATATACTCTTGTCACTTTCCCCCACTGCATTTGTAAAAATTCTGGGTAGAATTAAAGATAAAATGTGTGTTAATAAAAAAGAAACAGTAACTGACACACTAACAGGAAAGAAACCCATAATGGGGTTTTTATTGGATCTGTGCTTAAAGCAACTAAGCAAGGCAACCATGACAAGAAATCATGGAAATGTAACAGACATGTAAATTTCAATTTGCATAATAATTCTTTAATTAGTCAGTGTTATTTGGAGGGAGTCTTCTTTCAGTTTTATTTGAGGCTGCTTTTCTTATTTTGCCAAAAGAAAGATTCCTTAGGATTAAAATATTTGCATTAACAGGATTTCCCTGAAATGTTTTAGAAAAACCTTTTATTATTATTAATATACTTTTTTTCCAGATTTTTTTGGTCTAAACTTCTTATAGATGAAGTTAAATTTGAACATGATTAATTTTAATGACTACCTGACTGACATCTTGTCTCTTCCAGTTCTCCAGTTTCCATTCTGAAAGAGACAAATAAATGCAAGAGCTGATGTTAAGAATTAAAAAAAAAAAATCATTTTATTATTACAAGTGGTCAGTGGAAGAAGAAAGTATTGGGAAAGTCCATTTTAAGCCAAGTATGAACAAAAAGCGTGCTTAAAAAGGCAGAGCTGTAAATTTTTTAAACTAGAATTTTAAAAGAATAACTGAAAAGTAAATATTTGATGTTTTCTGTGATTATTAAACTTTCAAAATGCTCATTTGGAGATAATTGTTTTAAAGGATCAACAGGCTAAAGAAGGAAAGATGCCAGTAAAAGGCACCATGACAACAACGGTCAGCACGAGCACAATTAACAACAGTCCTGCCCCAGGGAATCATTAGGGCAACCAACCACCCATCAGTCAGTCTAAGCCTTTCTCCTTCCTGTGATGGCAGGGCTTGCAAAATACTCGACATTGTTTAGCTCTGATGCTCCCACCATCACTAATTCCAAACGTGAAAATAGTATAGTGAGTTACTATTAAAACTGCCTCGTTCCCCTATCTTTCTACATATAAATTCAGAAATTCCAATAAACAATAATCAAAACAAATGATTATGAGACCATGTCTTGATTTTGACTTTGTCTTTAATGTTAAGATTTATTACTAAAACAGTTCTTCTAAGATATTTTTATGATGAAATTTCCTTCAATAAGCTAATAAAGTTTAAAAATATGATCCTGATTCTACCAGTCAGCTACTAAAAGTTCACACTAATCATATAATAAGAAAAAACACGTACATTGCCTTTCTCTATAACTTATGATACTAAATATTTGTATGAGAAAAAATACTTTCTTTCTGTAATGATTCTTGATGTCATGTGATTCTAAAACATTAAGTCACTGAGAAATCAACTGCCAAAATAACGTTCTATCTCCTAAGTATTCAATACAAACACTATTTAACATAGCTTCTCGTTAGACCCAATCTAATTATTTAACATAGAGCACAGGAATATAAAATGGTGCAGCTGCTTTGGAAAACGGTTTGGCAGTTTATAAACAATAAAACATAGAGGAACATATGACCCATTAATTCCACTCCCAGGTATCCGCCCAAGAGAAATAAACACACATTCACATAAAAACTTTTCCGCAAATGCTCACTGCCTCATTATCATAACAGCCCAAGTGTGGAAACAAGCCACATGTCCCTAAGATGACTGAAGGAAATACAGCATATGCATACAATGGGGAGAGGAGTGAGGAGTGACTGCTAAGAGGTGAGGGACTGGGGGGCAAAGAAATGCTTTGCAATTAGATAGTAGTGGCAACTGCATGATCTTGTGAATATACTAAAAAAACTCAGTTATACACTTTTAAAACATGAATTTTATGGTACGAGAATTAGATCTCAATAAACAAATAAATTCAAAAAAAAAGAAAGTGTGTAAGAAAATTTTATTATACAAACCAAAAAGCCTTCTATGATATAAATACCTAGTATAGCTGTGAGTCCTGGAGAAGGTTTTAAAAAGAAAATGTCTAGGCCTCACCCAGACTCATGGAATCAAAATATCTAGTGACAAGGTCTGGAAATTTATAATATGTTTTTTTAATCTGTATTTTTAACAAGTGCTTTGAATGAGCCTGACACAGGTAATCCAGAGAAAGGTATTTGAGAGGAATTAATTTTGTCCGATTAGTAAAAGCTTTGAAACTCTAAAAAACTCTTACCTTACAAAATAACCAGAACTCCAAGAAAAAGGAATTCCTTCTTGTCATCGACTGAGAAGAAAGGGATGCTTGAGCAACAGAGAGAGCCTTCAAAAGTGCTAGAGACAGGGCACAGCCTGTGCAGGTTTGAAATATCAACTGTGACATACATGTAGTTTACCTGATTGATAGTCTCTGCAAGTAAGATCTAAGTCAAGGGTTTAATTTAAGTCCTAGAATAATAAGGCTTGTAAAGAAAAGAACAGTAAAACTTATACTTGCACTTTCATAAGGCAAATAACTAACAATGTATATTTCAAGCTGAATATTATAAACCAAATAATATGAACTATACAAAAGTAATACATAGAAACAGTAATGACACAAATATCAAAATGAAAGCTAAAACTGGAAAAGTAATTTTTTAAAATTAAACTTTGGTTTTATTTTTAAATGTCACATTTATAAAAACAATAAAGATAAATGTTCATACCTTGCAAATATGTATCATCAAATTTCTGAGCTGACGCTTTCTGGGGATTCTTGATCCCAGCTCCCCAGGTGACAAAAGGAGTACAAGTCTCTGAAGGATGACCAGCGCCATGGACACCTACAAATGAGACACGAAGACTAAGAAGACAGGTATACACGAATTAACTTATACCTAAATATTTATTAATACTTAGTTTTAAAGAGTTGGTCTATATACATCTAATTCTAGCCACCACACTCCCAAATGTTTGCATCTCTATGTAACAGTTTTAAAACATTCCCAAAGCAAGTCTGAGCATCAACAACAAACAGGCAAAAACAAAAAGCAGAACATCCGTTGAGATGAAGAAGAAGAATAACAATAAGACTTGGAGGAGATGCCACCAGAGTAGCACCAAAGGCAGAAAGAACAGGGAAAACTCCTTTGGGAAGTAAGCACTCAAGTTTGAGGCCAGGTCTGCCCTGAAGAGGATAGCAAAGCCTTTCTATGCGTTTCTTGCAGGCCCTTTATAAAGTGGAACCAGCTCACCAGAATTCTACATTGTGATTTGGGGACCTGAACCTCAGCTTTGCCTTATTTTCTTCTCTGTGCACACACTGTGTTTGCTTTGGGAATCTCACAGTGGGAACAGGCTCATTTAGGGTAGATGTTCAACGGTCCTAGGTCCCTCAGTAATACCACCTAAACTCACCCCCTCTGCCATCACATACAGTTAATTCTGGGTAGATAAATAATAAGTATTTTTTTGTTTTCTTCTCCACACTTTTCTCTAATTTCTCATTTTAAATGAGAATATATTCCTTCCATAGTTAGAAGAAAGATTATATAAGATCAGTCTTTTTTACACTATTTTATGCATATTATTATGTGCTGGACACTTTGCATATACTAAGATATCTAATCCTCTTCAACATTATAAGATTTTTGCAAGCTACATTTACCACTACTTTAATCATAAAGTATGTATCACTTAGCAATAGACTAACCCCAGTCTGTCATTCCATGATCAGAGGTAAAGATAAATGCTGTTTTCCCATCATTTCCATAAAAATCTTTAAGAGTAGAAATAATTTCTTTCACTCCTTCATCAACTATTTTAATATTGTCTGAGTATTCCCTGTTTAAAGAGAAGAGCAAATAAAATTATATTAATTACACTAATTTGGGAAAATTGAATTTATTCAACATGAACTTATTATAAAGTGCTGAAATACTTTCAGATCTCATCTTTAATTTTTTTTAACTAGAGCTCTTTAGATTGTTAAAAGTAATTTTTTTCTCCTCTTAAAGAAGTAAAAAAAATCTGAAATTGTTTTCAGAAATAGTTTTTAAAAAGGTGTTGATTAGCAAATAGATTTTAATGAATACTTTTTAAGTCTCAAATGCAACAATGACAACTTTTAAGTTCATACTTCTCATAATGTAAACTGTACTGCTCTTGCCACATTAATAATAGGTAAGTATCACTGTTTCAACTAGAGACTATTTTCATCCCTTAGAATGTTTGTGATAATATAATATAATATAATATAATATATTTTGAACAAACTATATTTAAGCTTTCCATACAGTTGAACAAGGATGGTTCTATCACTTAAGACAATGCATTGTGTTAAAGAAGGGAAGCATTAGGTATTCATTACTGGCAGCTAACTAACAGCTTTTACAGTTAGTTAGACTAATCAATCAAATTCAAAATGAAGAATAAAAGCATAACATGAATTTTTCAAAAATAGTCGCTGTTTTATATAAAGAATGCTACTGAAATATAGTATACAAAACTTTATACTCTTATCTGCTAGATACAGCACTGATCGAATGGAACATAATGAACAGCTAATTACATCTTTTTGTGATATAAATATTAACACCATAAAAATGCTTTTTATTTCAAAACGTACTAAAATACTTCTAAAATATGTTTTTTCTCTCTGTCTTGATAAATGAAGACTACGGAACACACTTACAGGATATATTTTACTCATATTGATGTGCAGTGTGGTCACAGCACATGTGACTTTAGCCACTATATCATAATACATCCCATATAAATAAGAATTTATTCTACTGTAGACATTTAAAATATAAGTTGTGTTGTGATCATTACAAAGAAAACATTATAATACTTCAAAAATTCAAACAGAACAGGTGTTTGCCTCGACACCATGAAATTAAACACAGCATTAAAATTACCTTGATGATGGTCGGTGAGCATGTCCATTTGTATCTATTCCTAATAAATGTAAGAAAAAAACTATTTTGTCTTCATTTAGTTTAGAAAACAAAGATTGGTTGTTTCTGGCAGCATGAAAGAATTCCTATATGTAACAAATTAGTTAAAAAATTTTAGTTCATTTATTTTATTTAAAAAGTAATTCTGATGAAAAACATTTAATTAAATTTATACATAACACTGAAGAACTATTTTGACAAGAGCCAAAAATAAAACAGTACTAGTGGCAACAGTTTAGAAACGTTTTATGAGTTTAAAATGTTTTCATACTTCTCATTGTCCTGTCTTACCACCCTAGTCCAACCACAATCTCTCACTTGGCACATTGCAAATAGCCTCCTATTTCCTTCGTCCCAAGAATGGAATATGTTCTTCACATTGTATGATAGAAAAGTGTCCACTTAATGAAAGGAAATATGGTTCAAAAATAATTAACTTCATAATGATAAACTGGACTCATAAAGCCCTCTAAGAAAAGGATTCATCCTGTATTTAAATACACTTGAACATGGAAGCAAGGACCTATGGAGGGTACTTTTATATTACTTTAAATAAGTCAACAGGCTGCCAAGATATCTAATTATTGTTCACATAAATGTCTTTAACTATAGGAGACATTAACTTTAACAAGAGGTATTTAACTTTCCAACAGAAGTCTCAAGTATTTTTTCAAATAATTCTTCATTATTACAAACATTAAAAAATATAAATGGTGTCATCAGAGAAACCATCTATTCAAGTATAGAAATAAATTTTTAAAACATAAACATAATGCTACCATCCTCTTTAAAAGCATAAAATTACCCCCTAACTCTATCTAGCCCCTTTCATATATACATTCTACTTAGTCCCTAAGAAATTTTAAATCTGGGTGGAAATGGCAAGTTCTTCAAAAGAAAGGAGTTACATTCTAAAGATATAATTGAAAGCTGACAAGAAACAAACAAAAAAACTTAGCAATTGAACTTGCATCAAATTTACAATTTGTTTCATGACTGATAATATTCAACTTTGTAAAGTGCTATTCACTGATGTGGGAAGCCATGAAATACTAAGCTTGCAGAGCTCAGCCTGTTAGATTCCCACTGCCTTTTAAAAAGTTGGTCTTTTGCGCAGAAGGGGTGAAATATCCTCCTGGCTTCTTTCCCCCAAATATTTAGTACAATAATGCCCACCAGCTTCACTTTTTCTCAGCTCAGAGGCACTCATTCATTTCTGAACTTAACAAATGTCTATCATGCCTCATGGGAGACTGCTAGATGACTGACCCAGCATGCATTCTCCTGTTCTCTCCGAGCAAAACCTCTGATTTTATGGGACAGGTCAATGCTCCACACTTGAAACGTACATATTTCCCAACCTCTCTCACAGCTACATGTGCCTTTTTGGTTATGACCAATGAGATATAAGTCAAACATTTCAGTCTAAAGAGTATGTGGACCTAAGGCTTTTTGAAATAATTTAATTTAGTAGGAAAGTCCTTTTCAATTCCGTGTACTGCTGACCGAAAACACTGAAATAATGGCTGGAAGTCCAGCGTCTCTTGGGTCATAAGACAACTTTGAAGCTAAAACTATGCTCTGAGGATAGAAGAGAAACTTAGGAGACTGGGTCTTAATGACACTGTGGAACCACTATGGCAATCTTGCACTGCATCAACCCTGGGCTGCCTACTGCTGGCATTATCTTTCATTGAGAGAAAAGGAAGCTTCCCAGCAATATTTTTTTTTCTATTACAGAGTTGAACCTAATCTAAGCTAATACATGTATCTATGTACCAGACAATTCCAAGATAGGAGTTTAGATTTAACAATGTGAAAAAGAAAGCGTCTCTGCCACAAGATGTATACAGGATTGAAATTGGGGTTTGGGGCGGGGTTGTTTTGTTTCACTTTTAAAATCACCTTCTTTATGCATAAAGAGTACAGAAATGCTTGTTAGATCCAGTGGCTTATAATATAGGCAGCTGTAAGCTTAAGTGAAAGCAGAGTTCCTTATTAATCCTCTGGGATGTATTGAAACAGTGCTCATGCAACTTTTTTTTTTTTAGATTCTTTTCCCATAGGGTTGAAATTGTTGCCAGTGTATGAACAACTAAGGCATAGCATGATAAAGTACAAAGACAGAGGTATTAAGGGAATATATCAATAGAAGAGGGTTCTCTAAGTTCAACTAGAAGTGGGATAAAGCAAAGGCGAAGTCATGGAAGACATAACAGAGGAGATGGCTATGTATATTTTACCACTATTTTCTTTTTAAAAGTGAGTAGAAATTGGCATATATTTGTAAACTGTTTGACTAGAATTAAGCATGAGTCTCTGGCCAGGGTACAATATCCAGGTAGGACCCCTGACTCCCTCTCTAGCCTGATCTCAGACTGTGTAGTCAGTGTTCCTGCCATGCTAACCTCCCCTTCTGTCAGTTCCCCAAATCCATCATGCTCGCTCTTCCTTCAGGGCCCAAGTTTACATTATGCTGTTGGCCTGAAATACTCTTCCGTAAATGCAATCCAGATCTATCCATTTCTTTGTTTCCTATACTGCTCCAGAGGTTATCTCAAAACTCTCACGAAAGTCTTCCTCTAACTGTTCAGTTTAGATCACAAATTTCTAAAGACATAGTCTTAGTCCCTGTATTTTTCCTTCACACCACTTATCATTGCTGATGATTTCATATTTTTGTTATTACTTGATTAATGTATATAGCTCTATCATATCTTATGAAGTTGTAGGTGAATTTTTTTTTTCTGGTCACTATCATTACCACCAACTAGCAGTGCTAAAATAAAGTAAAAAAGGCATAAAATCAGGCCAGCCACTAGCTATATCTGCCTATCCACAAGGAATCAAATCCATGATTTGGGGACATTTTTAGCTATATTTATGAAGTTAGAAGCCAAGGGCCTTTAAGCAGATACTAACATAAGTCAATTATATTAAGAAGTGATAGCAAAATAATTTGCTAATGATTTTTTTAAGGAGATTTTATTTTACTTGAAGGTTTTCCCTTTTGACAAAAACATATGTTAAATGAAAAAAAATTTCAAGGAAAAATATTCTGATAAAACAGCGTTTATCAAACAACATATTGAACACTTAATTCCTGATAAGTAAATACAAAGAAAGAGGCAGACACATACTGATTGTTTACAAACAAACAATAAAAATGACTATATTAAGAAGTCTACAATGCCAGTCCAAAGACACTACTGGTAAAAGAAGAATCATTAAGGGTCAATCAATGAATGCTTCTTACAACAGATGAATTATGAGTTATAATTTGGAGATGAGAAAGAACAGAATGATAGAAAGGAGTGAGCCAATATCCACAGTTGAGATTTTCACACAATTTTTGAAAATATAAATTCTATTGGATTCCTGGTGAAACTGTGATGACTATCACTAACAAATAGTCCAAAAAACTCAATTTCTTAAAGAAATTCAAATATTTTATTATGATTAACCTGTGAATTTGTTTCTGCTTATCTAATTTTTCTTCAAAGTACAAATTTTTCTAAACATCTACTTTGTTATAATAAATGTATTAGATTTGAACAGCATTTTTCAAAAGATTTTCACACAAATCGCATGGTCCCACTATTTGTAAGAGACTGGTTCTATGGTCAAGAAGGTTTACTTAGGATGATTCAGCAAACTAGGAATGAAATGCGGGGTTTCCTGAATCCAATCAAGGGCTCATTTTACTGTCAGAAACACGGAATTTAAAAGGGTTAATTTTTTTAAATTACTTTTTTAAAACTTCTATTGGGCTTCCTAGGTGGCGCAGTGGTTAAGAATCCGCCTGCCAGTGCAGGGGACACAGGTTTGATCCCTGCTCCAGGAAGATCCCACATATCGCAGAGCAACTAAGCCCGTGCACCACAACTATTGAGCCTGCGCTTTAGAGGCCATGAGCCACAACTATTGAGCCCAAGTGCCACAACTACTGCAGCCCACGTGCCTAGAGCCCAAGCTCCGCAAAAAGAGAAGCCACAGCAATGAGGAGCCAACACACACAATGAAGAGTAGCCCCCACTCATCACAACTAAAGAAAGCCCGCGCACAGAAAAAAAAAAAACAAAAAAAAACTATTAATTGGTTATTGTAGAATGTGTAATTTCTTAGAACCCAGTCTTTTCAAAATAGTATGCTGCAAAAAAGAACTTTCAAGTTCATACAAGTAGTAAAAACTAAGATGCATAGGTATGCTATAGATTAGCTACTCAATGACACATACCTTCACATGATCAAAAACCCAGGTATCCAGTTTTGTTACATCCTGAGCACCAAAATCCTCACTGTGAGAGTCATAAACATATGTAAAAACATGGTTTCCACTAGCACCTGAAAAGGAAGTTTATGGAAAAAAATTTTTAATGATCTGCCATGGATCATGGTTTATGCTTTAACACATGCTGTTGTTTTTGTTTTCACAATAACATATTCTAATTTTACAGATGCCCTACAAGTGAGTTAATTAACTTGCCAAAGTCACAATAGCACAAAAGTAAACACCAAAGTTTGTCTCCCTATAAGGATTAAACTATTCAAAGAATTTGTGCATCTAAGGATGGGAGAATCTAAAATCGATGAAGTTACTTGTTTCACAAAATTCCCTAACCAAGAAGAAAATTCATATATTTCACTTCTTTTATCCACAAAATATGTGCATTTTTCTCAATGTAAGGGAATAAATATTGCTTATTGCCAAATAGTTTGAAAGGGTCAACAAATATTAATCTTATACATTTGTAAGATTTTATTAGGAATCTAATCAACTTAGTGAATTTCTGAGTTAGGCTCTTACAGGTCATAGGAAGAGATATAACAAAATAATGACAATCTCTTGTGACATGAGCTCAGCTCTAATGATACTATTCCACTGCTCAGCCATTCTACTTCCCACATCCTAAGTAAAGAAGTGAGTGGGTCTGTAGGTTACCATAAGAAATGGAAGACCCCTTTGGATTGTCTCCAATTCAGGTATTGGTCCTGTCCTATTAACTGCAGTCAGAAGTAAGGAGGTAAGTTTGGTAGCCATAGCAACTTAATCCATCCTCACCACCCACCAGTCCCCCCAAAAGCTTAACTGCTTTCCAAAGAAGGGAGTATATAAATAGCAAGCAATATGAGTTTTTTGACCTGCTCTATGTAATAATGTTCTGTGACTATCATACAGAAAATGCTGAATGTCTATTTTGCTTTTGAGACACATAATAATCTTCAGTAATTCCAATTATTACCATTATTCCCATGGCTAAGTGTAAACCTTTTCATTAGGTGAAATGACCATAATGCTCCTACTAAAAAGCATTTAATGACATAAAATTGAAATGCAATCTGATTTTAGAAAATAATGTAAACAAATTTTCTAATAGAGGTGTTCTATTACTTGCAGATTCATGCACAGAAATATAACAAATCCAACAAATCCAAATGGCATGATCTTGAATATATGAAAATAGAAGTTATAAATATAAATTTTAACATTTCAATCTTTATATAACTATCTACTGACTTCTTAATAATAATCTGCAAAGTAAAATGGACCGGACGCCAACATCACCATCACGATGAGGCGCTATCATCATCACAATAAGCATTTTGCTGAATGTTTCACGTGAATTATCTTATTAAATCCCCCAAACAAGCCTATAAGATAGAAATTATTATTATCATTACATTTTTACAAAAAAGAAAACTGAAATTCAGAGACGTTATCTAACTTGCCAAAGATTAAAAAGCGGTTAGATGTCACAGTCATATACCATTCCATCGAATCCAAGGTATTGCACTAAAAACTGTATAGTTCAACATTTCAAGTACAACTAAGAAGGAAAAAAATCAAACTGACATATCTATCTATTGTAATATACACCCTTATTTCATATGTTTGCATATGTTAAATATGCAAAAACATGTATCTCAAAATCAATAAAATATAGTATATATTTTATTTTATTTTCAGATCTTTACTGGAGTGTAGTTGCTTTACACTGTTGTGCCAGTTTCTGCTGTACAACAAAGTGAATCAGCTGTATTTATACATATATCCCCCATACCCCCTTCCCTGTCCCACCCCTCTAGGTCATCACCAATCATCGAGTATAGTATATATTTTAAATTACCATGTTAATTTATTGCCTATTTAGTATCTGAGGAAATATAATCTATGACTCCTACCTTTGGCAAACATAGTCAAGATGTCTGGACTTCCCCAGCTCCATGTGTACCTTGTTTCATTAAAAAGAGAATCAAATTCTACAGGATTTTCCTTCCATCCTTCAGGTAATTGAGAAAAAAAGCAAACAATGACAAGAGTAATATATACATGGTGAAGGAGTATTTTTCAAATTATGACAGAGGAGTAATTGCAGAACAAATGGAAAACTAACAACACATTTTGTTACATGTATTACGTTACAATTTTTTTTAAAAAAGCTTACAATAGATAATTTACTTCTTACTAAAATATAGAATCACTTTTGAACTTTTTATCTAGGAAAACCATGGATCCATCTAGTCATATCCTATCAATAGCACAGGACGAGAAAAGACTAAAGCTTAATTCTTGAGTCAATCTCAGTGTGTGTTTATGTGAATTAGGCATGTTAAAATACTTGTCAAAAGTATCTCAAAACATACTTCACTTTGTGTCATGATTCAGTGTTAAAGAAGCAATATTTATGCAATAAACTTTTCATGTGATAAAATCATCTAAATAGACAATACCTTTGGCAACTGCACTGACATCTTCATAAAACCCTGCTATCAGGGCTACATGGCCAGGCCGAGACTCAGTTGGCACACGTGTGTGAGATATCCCCCAGCTGCCTTCATGCGTTATGATATTCCTAAAAGATATTACAGATGAATACTTAACATAGACTATGATCAAATGCTCTGTTAAGGCTTTAGAAAAATAAGATTATTCCAGAAGGAATCCAATCAAAAGGGTGAGTCAAGCTTTAAGAAGGAAAGGAATCTCTCTGATCGCAGTTGAGCCCAGTCCTTTTCCTCCCAGCAGCTGGATTTGGTAGCATAAGAAAGCCCAGGTGAGACAAAGAGCCACCCAACCACTGCACAGAATCATAAGGCAAAATACACCACTATTGTTTTACGCCACAAAGTACTGAAATGGTATGTTACATAAGAAATAACTGATCTACACAACAATATTTTGTCAATGTGACATTTTATTAGGTGTGCTGATGCTATTGTGGTCGTGATGAAGAAAGTCCTTGTTCTTAGCAGACACACACTGAAGTGCTTAGGGGTGAAGTGTCATAATATCTTGCTTTCAAATTATTCAGGAAAAAAAATAATTAAAAGTTTAAGAGTGTGTGTGTGTGTCTGCGTATATGGAGAGAGAATGCAAATATGAAAAAGGTTTAAAATGGTCATATCTAGATTAAGGATACACAGATGTTCATGATATAGTCCTTCCAACTTTTCTGTAGTTGAAAGTTTTTCAAAATAAAAAGTTAAGAGGCAGGGAAATGGCTATACTCCCAATTAGGAGTTAAATTATCTTCCTAAATTTGATATTGAAACAGGCCATAATTTTCTTTTCCTAAAATGTATCAACATTCTTTAGGTTGTCTAACAGTGACTTGCAAAATTTGGGGAAGAATGCAAAACTATCAGTAATGCCCTTGCAGGTGAAAAGCCAACAGAGCAACAAGTTATAAAACACTAACTTATTGGTAACAATTTTCAAGATAAACTTTCAACTCTCAAAATGTTCTGTAGAAAAGTATCTAAAAGTGCTAGTTTAGATACTTTTAATATTGACTTAAAACAAAACCAACTGTGGTAAAATACATACATAAAAAGTAAAAGGCTTGAAAAACCACTGAACTACATGTTGAGGGAGAAACATTTTTTAACTGTTGTATAATGGAAACTGAAGTCAAACAGAAAGAGGGAGGTATAAAGAATGTGGATACCTCTGTTGAAAAACATTTTTATCAGATGGTATTTTTAAAAAAACAAAGTGAGGAACAAATAAAATCTATCAAAAAAGAAGCTAGAATGGCAACAACACAAGACAGATCAACTGTGAGCCCTTGGCCCTTACAGAACACCCCAAGGAGAAACAAGTGCTACCAGAAAAGCTCACCTTTGCCTTAACAACTAGTATATTTTTATCTCATTAATTTTGCAATGAGCTATATTTCTCTGCTTTCTCTGACAACTAAGAAATTCAAGCAAATATATCACCCCAATTTTTAAACTAGTCATAGAAATTTATGTTATACTTTTTTGTGTACTGAACTTAACCCTGGCTTGATCACATTTTCCTACTCATATTTTCCTATTGCCCTGAGTTGCTTATTTATTTTTATCCTTTAGTATTTCTTTGAGGCACCATAAATTTATTCCTGGAAATTCAACATAGAATTCAGGTTTGTTCAATCTTCTAGCAGTCAACAAATATTTATCAATTGCCTACTATGTTCTAGGAACTGGAGATAAAGTGGTGTATAAAACAAAGTCCCAGCCTTAATGGAAGTTGGCCATGCTAACTAGTACTATAAAGCCAATTAAAATAGGGCAAACGGATAGAAAGTAATGATGATAGGGACAGGGGAAAGACAGACAATTTAAAATAAATTTCCACTAGAATTTGAGTTTTAATATCTCCACAACAGCATTAGGAAGGGCTTTTGAGTGGCTTGCTATGAATCAGAAAAAGAATACTGATTGCAGAAGCCCCATAAGTCCAAAAACAAATATTTCTTTTCAAAGCTACTTAACAGAAACCAAAATTACATTACATAGTGATATAAACTTGGAAGGGCTTTATATATTTTATAGAAAATGTACTTTGAATTAAAATCTATATTTTCTAGTTAAACAGCTTTGTAATTGCCAATTCACTAACATTTATGCTTGCCATTACTTAAAAATTTAACAGTTTTATTTTACAAGAGAAAGATAATGTAGTGAGTTGTAAGCCAGGTTTCAGAAACTAGGACAAGTTACGCCAAGCAGCTAAGGTCATTCATTTTGATTCACCTGATATCAACTTCCACTATAAGAGTGATAACTCCTAGAAGGAAATAAACTTGCTAATCTCTATGGCAAAGGCCAATGTATATGTGCCCCATTCTCTTTCTCATCATCGCTCCTGTACCCAACATGAGATAAACAGTATTAGCATAACATTTTCCAGAGATGTCTTTGTACCAGTTGACATGCTTACCTAATAAATGGTGCCCTAGGATTTCCATTTTCATCTAATTCATAAAGTTTATCTGCTCGCAGGCCATCGGCAACAAACAGCACTAATCTTTTTGCTGGGGGAGGCAATGGCGTAAACTGAGGAGTCATTCCATGAACCAAAGGAGATGTAAAATAAATGTCAAAGATGGAGGCGAAGAACATAAAGTGTATGAGCAATCCCAAAATTATGTACAGCAGCATATCCAGTGTAACTAATCTTCAAGAAAAGCTGAAAAGAGGGAAGAAAATTAAATTTGGGTAGGCCTTAGTACAGCTATATATATTTTCACTTATTTTGATGACTACATGTAGATTGAATATATATTTTAAAATACTACATAACTCACAGCTTCACTTTCATTTATGATGGTAACAACAAGCATTATTAAATAATGAGATAATACAGAAATAAAACATGATAAAGTACACTCAAGCAAAAAGAAAAAGTTCAAGAATAATAAGTAATTAGCACCAGTAAACTCTTTACAATAAATTTAAATGCATACTAAGCTCATAAAAACCAACACAGGATCAAAAAACAAAGAAAAAATCAGAGTCCTAAAATGAGTTAAGGTTCAATGAAGTCAAATCCTGTATAAAATAGAACATACAGCTCATGGTGGTCTTGGTTACCCATATGACAACCATTGATAAGAAACTGATCCATTGATTATATGGAGCTGCCTGCCTCATTTTTCAGTCTCAAGATACCTTCTCAGTTTGGTGGATACTTTTTATTCCCTCTGTCTTCCAATAAGCTTTATTGTTCTGCTGCTACTTTCCTTATCTACAGGGGTAATTTTTTTTAAGTTGTGGTAAGAGCACTTAACGTGAGATCTACTCTCTTAAATTTTTAAGTGTACAATACAGTACTTTAAACCATAGGCACTGTTGTATATCAGATCTCTAGAATTTATTCATTTTGCATAAATTCTATAGCCATTGAACGATTCTCATTTCTCCCTCGCCACACCATCATTCTACTCTCTACTTCTGTAAGTCTAACTCTTTTGGATATCTCATATAAGTAGAAACATGCAGTATTTGTCCTTCTGTGACTGGCTTATTT
This sequence comes from Hippopotamus amphibius kiboko, assembly GCF_030028045.1. Taxonomy (NCBI): domain Eukaryota; kingdom Metazoa; phylum Chordata; class Mammalia; order Artiodactyla; family Hippopotamidae; genus Hippopotamus; species Hippopotamus amphibius. The sequence goes on from NC_080196.1 coordinate 101,486,839, forward strand.
CACTTAGCACAATGTCCTCCAGGCCATAAACATCATATTTGCCAACACTTGCTATTGTAATCTGTTTAATTTTGTCCATTTTAGTGAGAGTGTAGTGGTAACCTACAGTGGTTTAATTTACATTTCCCTGATGACCAATAATGTTGAGCAATTTTTCATGCATTTAATAAACTTTTTTTAATGCTCTTTTTTCCCTTTTCATTTTTTAAACAGTGTTTTTCAAAGAGCAGTTCTTTTAAATTCTGAATAAGTTTAATTAATTAACTTTTCTTTTGGTGACTGTGTCCCACCTAAGGAATTTTTGTAAATGACAACACTTTCCTTAGTATAGATTTTTTTTAATTTTATTTATTTATTTGTTATTTTGGGGGGGGTACACCAAGTTCAATCATCTGTTTTTATACACATATCCCCGTATTCCCTCCCTCCCTTGACTCCCACCCCACCCTCCCTCGAGTCCCCCCAGTATAGATTTTTAATGCTTTTAAAACAATTTCAAATTCAAAGAAAAGTTCAATAATGGTACAAACATCCATATACCCCTGAGCCATATACATCTAACATTAACATTTTTCCTACTTGCTTTATCATTTTCTTCCTCTTGTCTCTCTGGTCCCTGCCTTGCCTCTTTAACTTGCCCCTCTCGCGCACACGTGTGGGTGTGTATGTGTGTGTGTGTGTGTGTGTGTGTGTGTGTAAAGTCACATAATATTGTTTCTGAACCATGTGAAGATAAGTTGCATGCACTATGGCCCTTTACCCCTAAATACTTCAGTGTTTATTTCCTGAGAATAATGATACTCCCATATATACCTACAGTAGAGTAAATCAACTTCAGTAAACTCAACGTCAGTATTTTTATCTAACCTATCACCTATACTCCAAACTTTTAAAGTGTCCCAATAGTGTTCTTTACAGCATTTTTATAGCTTTATTGAGGCATAATTGGCCTATAATAAGCTGTACATATTTAAAGTGTATAATAATCACAGTCATGATAGTGAACATACCCATAAACCTCAAGTTTCCTCATGCCTCTGTGATTCAGCCCTACATAGTTCATTTTTTTTATATTATTGTAAATGGTGTTTATTTTAATTTCTCCTTGTTAGTTCTTGAATTACCACTGATTTCTATATATTCACTTTGTAGCCTGAAACACTGAAAAATTGTTATAGTAGCTATTAGGTAGATGCCTTTTGATTTTCTAAAGAGACAATTACATCACCTGTGAATAAGAGACATCAATCTATACATTTTTTATTTATGTCTCACACTTATACTGTCTAAGATCTCTAGCAGAATGTTGAATAGGTCTAGTAACAACAGAAATCCTTGCCTTGTTTCCAATCTTAGGGTGAAAATTGTCAATTTTCCAGGTTTTTGTAGATTCCCTTTTTTAAGTTAAATAAGTTCCCTTTTACTCTCAGTACTCAGAGTTTTAAACCGTGAATGAATGCTGGATTTTGTCAAATGCTTTTGTTGCATTTGCTGAGACGATGATCCTGGTCATTTGGGTTTTTTTCTCTTTCAGTCTCCCAATGTGGTGAATTACATTGATTGAATTTCAAATGTTAAACCAAGCTTGCACTCCCAGAATAAACTCTACTTGGTCATTAAGTATTATCCTTTCTATATACTATTGGATTTTATTTGCTAAAATACTATTTAGCATTTTAAAGTAATATTTATTAGAGATATTAGACGGTAATTTTCTTATAATGTCTTTCTCTGGTTTTGGTATCAGACAATGCACTGGGAAGTGTTGTTACCTCTTTTACTTTTTGGAAGAGTTTGTGTAGAATTTGTATTATTTCCTCCTTTATTGTGTAACAGAATTCACCAATGAAACCAATGGCTCAGAGTTTTCTTTGTTGGAAGGCTTTTAACTATAAATTCAGTTTCTTCATAAACAGAGAGATGTTATTTACTACTTGTTGACTGAGTTTTGGTAGTTGTAGCTTTAATTTGTCCATTTGTCCATTTCATCCAAATAGTCAAATTTATTATTCCAAAATTACTCATAATATTCTATTCACTTATCCTTTTTTTTTATCCTCTAGCTCAAGGACCCTGTCTATCAGGTATCATATTTAGTTATGCAAAGTAAGTCATTTTTCAAGAACTGAACTCATTTTGGTTAGATCTTAAACTCTATTTACAACTAAAGTACATACTATATATATCTAGATGTACAGAAGCTCACATTGATTTAAATACTCCCTTTTATCATGGAAACTGAGTACTCTCCTTTTCATGCTTATAAATAAGGAAATATCTATATCATTTCTAACTTTCATTTGCATTTACAAATAATTCCCTGGACTTATGTTCTTTCTTTTCCCCACTGCTATTACAAAACTCTTCTGTATAAAGTATCAAAGTTTATGTGTTTAAGGATAATACAAATTTTCTACCACCCAAAAAGCTTACTGAAGTAGTGAAACAAAAATTGTATTTGGGTAATTTGACCCTGAAGCTGCAACATAAAAACCTAGCTCTGTTATATACTAACAGTGGGTTCTTAGTCAAGTCCCTCCCTTGCACTTTCAAGCATCACTTCCTCAGAGACTACACAGTCCAAATCAGAAGTCAAAACCTTTACTTCTGTTTATAATTATATAGCTAGGACTCTGCTATGTGTAGTAATATCTGTCTCTGTCGTTTAACACTGATTCCAGGACAGCAACACAAACTTTCTCCAGCACTCATCACAGTCCTTTCTCCAGCACTCATCACAGTCACACTAATAAATGATTGAGGATTATCAATTCAAAGGTATATGTAATATGCATTATAGCCACTAGAGGCTGCCTTGCTTCTTTATTTATTCCTCCAGAACATACACAGGAACTGTGAAGATTCAGGATACTTAAACAATTTTTATGTTTAAATCACAACTTTTATGTTTAAGTCATTTACTAATCATAAAATTTCAGTGATTCCAAAATATCATCCTTCACATACTACTTATTTTATTATTGCTAAGCACATCTAATTAAGCAATATTACTACTTAACATTTCTCTTTTTAAAAAATCACTTTTTATTCAGATTTAGTGAAAAAGAAAACTTTGTGGACTTCCTAGGTGGCGCAGTGGTAAAGAATCCGCCTGCCAATGCAGGCGATACAGGTTCGAGCCCTGCCCTGGGAAGATTCCACATGCCATGGAGCAACTAAGCCCATGTGCCACAACTATTAAAAAAAAAAAAAAAAAAAAAAAGAAAACTTTGTCATGGATGAATCATTTGGAAACCACCAAAACAAATGAATAACTACTAAAAAGTTTAAAATACACATAACCATGAATCAATAAAAGTTATTTAGCTTATACCTGTGGGATGTTTACCACACACTGAAAAACAAAGTTAACAAATTAGAATGTATAAAAATGTATAAAAAATTAGATATTTATAAAACTTTAAGTCAATGAAAAACTTGCATTTAAAATATTACTTGTGTTATTTTTAGACTACTAAAAGCAAAAAATAATTTTTAAATACGAAAATGACTGAAGTGCTTGGGGAAAAAAGTGATCTTTTACATTTTCATCACTAAGATACAAACTTCAATGACTATCCATATTATTCATTGAAACATTAGCTGTAAAGACCCAGATTAATGCAAATCTTGCTAAGTAGAAAGAAAATTTCTCAACAATATTAATAGCAAATTATTATAAGCAGAGATCAGCAATTATTAATATTCTAGTATTATTCCTTAAACATTTCTTAAACATTTTTAATTGATAAGTAAACCTTATGTATTGTAGAAGAGAAAAGTACTTACTGAGAAGGCTAGCCAGTTGATTTGTTATGGGCTTGGAACGTCACATTAACAAGTTCATGATTATAGGATATGAAGTAGAATCAGCAAACTACAGACGAGCTATAGGAAGCCAATCATGGAAGAACTTCTACACAACTTCTTACAACTCTCTGAGGAAACATATTTTAAATCTATTGATATTTTCAACTTCCATTTTAGAAATCAGATCCTAAATTAAAGATATTCCTTTTGGGGTCTACTACCTTGATTGCTTTTTCTGGCTGTAGCTACTAAACAATTGACATTAGGTTTGTTTTGCTTTATTTTTAAATATTCTCAACATATATTAGTATTACATTAATTGATAACTGACTATAACATTTATCGTGTACTAGGTACCAGGTACTGTGACACGCACATTCCTCATTCTGGGTACTTTCAGTATCCTCTTGACAGATGAGGCTGAGAGAAGTTAAGTAACTATTTAAAAGTCTCATAGCAAATAATTGGCAGAACTGGGATAGGAACTTTAGGCTCTTCAACCTAATAAGCACAATCCTCAAAGGGAAGACCCTAAGTGCGGGGACCCTAAATACAAAAGATGTCTAAAATCCCCCATGACAGAGATGGAAAGATTGAACTACATAAACAATTCCTTTCTAATCATGCCCTTTCCATGCCATTCCCTAATCCCTTCCATTCCTCCATTCCAGAAATTGGTTCCATTTTCAATCTCTCTGGCAAACTCAATTACAATAAAAAGCAGCAATTCTTTTAGCTAAGAAATATGTAACAGCTTTGACTAGTTTGATACTATTTTCCTACCATCCAGGATTTTTTTTCCATGCTTTTCTTCAATATATGGCGTGCGTGCGTGTGCATGAGCACACACACACACAAATTTAGAATTCAAACATTAGGAGCTAATGTTCTATAAAAAGTACTTTGAATTCTTAGTACTAATAACATCAAAAAAATCTTCTACCAAAAGCAAAACAAAAACCCCGAAGCTTCATTCAAATAAAAATTTTAGTTTACTGAGCCTGAGTAAGCAAATTAAAGCTGACATTTAACTGTTGGCATACATTTACATGTAAACCAATAACCTGACCTAAGGTTATATAAGAATGCTCTATTTTTGTTTTTCCACAGGCCTAAAGGAGATACTTTACTGCTTCAATGTAATATAATTTACCCCATAACATAATTATTGCCACCTTTATTTTGGTGCTTAAAGGAAGAACCTATGCAGAAAGAAAGGGAAATCTAAACCCTGCAAAAGTGATAATTTATGTGTAAAAAAAAGAGAATCTCTTAGGAATCTCTAATACTATTGACTAGAAACTAATATCCGCTTTACCACCTCGGATTGTAATCAAGGAATGACATAAAATGACATAAAAGATAAACAAGCCTCCAAACTTAGTATACTGGGCTAACATTTGATAAAGGATACCAAAACTGTCAAAAGCAGCCAAGTTTTAAAATACAAGTTCCAGTGTCAGTACCTTGACGCCTGCCTAAATGGACAAGTCAGAAATGTTGCAAGGCATAGTGGAGAAACAATGGCTTTGGACATAAGAGAACTGATTTTAGTTCCTCTCAATACTTATTAAAGAATTGACTTGACCAAGGTCTTTGAATGTCTCTAGGATTAAGTTTACTTTCCTCTCCACTGAGGAGATACTTTGAAGCATCCCTGTGTATTAAACCCTGAGACCGTTACAGTTTGCTATTGAAGTCGAGGCTATCAGGGTATTCACAGATCCAAACAAATCCAAACCCCTGAGTTCCATTTTCCATTTGCTCTCTCCGTCTCCCACACCACACCCTACAGCATCCTGCAGGCGCTCTCCCAGGCCTCAGGGCAAATAGGCACGTGGCTGGGAAGGCAAGGAAGAGAAAGGAAGCCACATTCTGACTACTGCTTCTGCCCTGGGCTCCTGCTGCACGTGCGGAGAAAATGTCATCAATTGGCTGCACAGCTCGTCCGCGGGCGTGAGGCCAGTTTCGGGACCACCGCACCTCTCCCCTAATCCCGGACTTTACCTGGGTTTATACAGGTCAGTAATGATCTCAGGATTGAGACCTCCTCAGCGCGAAGCCGGGACCCAGCTCGAGGTCAGAGTTCCCCTCTGTCCCCGAAAGGACAGCCAAGAGAATGTTCCTAAGCTACCGTCATAACCGCCTGTCAACCACGGAACGCCCCCGACACATACCTGGCCAGAAGCTGCTCTCGCGATAATTCTTGGGTCAGGCCTCTGTCACTCGAGTCCCCGCCCTCTGCCTCCTTGGGCCAATAAAAAAGGAGTAGGGGCGGGGTTTTGTGTTTGAGCGGGGTGCGGAGCCCTCAATCTTTGCTCACTAGTGTGGAGAACGGGCGGGGCGGGGCGGGGCGGGGCGGGGGCGGGGGCGGGGCGGGGAGAGGGGTAGGGCACGCTCCATTTCTCGCGAGACTGGGGACCAGGAAGACGCCTGCAGAGCCCGGCTGCTGGTGCAGCTGCGGCGGAGGCAGTGGTTGCTGCTGTGTCCAGACCGTTTGCCTCCGAGCCTGGGCCTGGTCTCCATGTGAGGAGACGCGACGTGGCCAAGCCGGGGCCCTGGAGGTGCGCAGTGCCCGCTGAGGCTTAGTGGGGGTTCGGGCTGCGGCCTGTCAGAGCCAGACAGGGAGGCGCCCACACTCCTGACAGTGTAAGATGGCGGCGATGGCGCCTGGAGGTGGCGGCGGCGGCGTGAATCCGTTCCTCAGCGATTCCGACGAGGACGACGACGAGGTTTCGGCGACCGACGAGCGGCGGGCAGGACTTCGGCTGGGTTCCGGGGGCGGCCTGGACCCTGGCTCTGCGGACTCGCTGTCGCCCCAGGATCCCGTGGCCTTAGGGAGCGGTGCACGACCAGGGCTCCCTGGGGAGGCGGCAGGGGCACCGGGGGGCACCGGGGAGACCCCGGCCCGCTTGTCAATGGACGCGATCGCGGCCCAGCTCTTGCGCGATCAGTACCTGCTGACCGCCCTGGAGCTGCACACCGAGCTGTTAGAGAGCGGCCGCGAGCTCCCCCGGCTGCGCGACTACTTCTCCAATCCTGGCAACTTCGAGAGGCAGAGTGGGACCCCGCCGGGGATAGGGGCGCCGGGCATCCCTGGAGCAGTCGGCGTGGGAGGCGCAGGCGGTCGGGAGCCGAGTACTACGTCGGGTGGGGGACAGCTCAGTAAGTGAACAGCAGCCTGAGCTGTTTGGGATTGTCGGGGGTTATTGTGGGGGAGGGAGTACTGCTGGGCGGGTCCTGAGTATTAGGAACGTTTTAGTTAGAGAGTCGGGGAGGGCGGTGATCTTTTGCGGTGGAAGCGAAAGGATCTGGCCGTGAGGGTTCTCTCTCTGCCTGCCTCCAGCTTTTGGCTGGACTTGCACCTGCTCCTGGCTCCACTATTGGTATCGGTATCTATTAAACATCCAGAGTTTCTGGTTCATTGGCTATTAACATGACTCCAGAAGACTCCCTTGCAACCTCGGTTTATCGCTTTAATCATTTTTCCATTTTCTCCAATCTCCTGAATCACCGCTACCTGGAAACAGTGTTCCTTAAATTGTTCGCAGTAAATATTTAACTCAAAGTCAAGAGAGAAAAGAATAGGAAATGTTGCTCCCTCCACGAAGTCAGATCCACTTGAAGACCCTTTGTCTTTGGGATGACTTGCTTACTGGAAAGTTGGGTTTTCTGCTGCATAAAATTTATTCTGTTTAAATAAACTCAATTTAATTCAATTTCAGTTCCTTAATTTCAGTAGGTTTCCTTTTTATAGGAACTCTAAGGAGCAGTGTAGGCAAGTTCTACCTGCAGTCTTATCTCCTGGTCTCACCACCTCGCAGGCTTTTTTCTCTAAGTTAGGGATTAACTTTTTTACTTTGTTATAATCATTGTTAGCCGTATAGAGTAGTCGTTTACCTCGTTGATCATATATTTATAAGCATTTCTTATGGCTTTAAAATGTACTATCAAGGATGTATACTGGATTCCTAGTACCCACCCCTTTTGAGAGGCTTCTTAGATTTTCCATTACTAATGCTATGAGGTGTTTTAGTGTGTTGTGTGAGGCCAACTGAAATTTACTAACAAATGTTAAATATACAATTTTTAAATTGTAGCCTCACTGATTTTTTTTGTTTCTCTATACTTTTAAATGGTGCCAGAGACTTATATTTCCTAACTTAGATGTAGTGAAAATGCAGAGTGCATTTTCCATCAAGGTAAATCCTAAACAGATTTTCTCATGGATTTTTCTCAGCAGGTGTAACTTCCTTGCTTAATATTATAGGATGATCTTCCTTTTCTGGAAACGATTTTCTCATTTTCCTCGTTGCTGACCTTTAAGACTATAAAATGAAACAAAGAGCAGTGTAACAAAATTGTTCGGGGGTTGGCTGTTTTTGTTTGACTTAAGATTTTTGAACTATCTAATAATGAGTTTCACGTGATAAGCTCTTACTACTTCCTCAAGACCCAACTGAAATGTCATCTTGTTAGATGTTTCCCACACTCCCCAGGCTTAGTTGTTTGATTCTTTTATTCTACTACTTTCAAACCTCAACCATTGCCTTTAACTCTTTTGTATTTGATTTGTTAACAACATAATTTTTCTCCGTTAGATAGTTACTTCTTGGGAGTCATCTTTATATTCTTCACAGTTTGTACAGTCCCTGGCCTGTTGTTGAATTGCATCTGCTGTGTTTTTCTACTGTATAAATATAATGAAATGGGTTATTCCTTACTTCATAACTTTATTTAATTTAAAAGAATTTCTTAACCTTTTCAGCCTACCTTATTATGGTGTGATATCTCTGTTTATAGTGAAAATTTCTCTTAAAAACTTTTTGCATAGAAATAGTTAATTTATAATTTAGACTTAATATTATAGCAGTATTTTAGAGTAAGAATTGACTTCTAAATGCCTTTGCATTATACATTTTTATAGTTTCTTGAAATAACTTCAGTCCTGTGATCAAAAATCAAAATTTAACTATAAAGTATTCACGTGGGACTTCCTAGGTGGCGCAGTGGTTGGGAGTCCACCTGCCAGTGCAGGGGACAGGGGTTTGATCCCTGCCCCGGGAGGATACCGCATGCTACAGAGCAGCTGGGCTCCTGCGCCACAACTATTGAGCCTGTGCTCTAGAGCCCATGTGCCTCAACTACTGAGCCCGTACTCCACAACGGGAGAGGCCACCACAATGAGGAGCCCGTGCACCACAACGAAGAGTAGTCCCCACTCCCCGAAACTGGGGAAGGCCCGTGTGCAGCAACGGGGACCCAACACAGCCAATAAAATAAATTAAAAAAAAAAAAGTATGTGCAGTTGTGCTTTTCTATTATCCTCATTTATTTGGACCTGTTTTGGATATAACTCGAACATATATTATTACATAATGTATTTTATATAGTATATTTTCAAATTAATACAAAACAAATGAGCAATAGGGAAAAAAATCAAAATTATCCATAATCCAGCCAGTGGTACCTGCCTTTTCTGTCTTTTCTATGCATATATTTTAAAAAGCAAAAATTGGATTAAAATGTTTTATATAGCTTTATATTATTTGACAGACACTATAATTTTTACCATCAACTTTGAGGCAAAACTGCTTACAATAAAATACATCCATTTCAAGTGTACAGTGTGACGAATTTTGGGAAACAAATTACTGCTACAAATAAAATATAAAACATTTTTACTGTCCCTGGAACTCCTTCATTTTCCTTTGCATTCAATATCTGAAGACCATCACTGACTGCCGTAGAACATGATTTTCCAACTTGGGCCTAGGCACTATTGAAATTTTGGGCCTGATTATTCTTTGTTGTGTTAGTGTCCTGTGCCTTCTAGAATGTTTTAACAGCATTGTCCGCTAGATAGTTAGTAGCAACCACCACTACCCCATTCCCTAAGTTGTGACAATCAAAAAAATGTCACCAGCACTGTCCAAGGAAGGGGAGGGCTAAATTTCCCCAATTGAGAACCACTTCCTTAGGTAAGTGTTGCCTGTTTTAAAATTTCATATAAATGCAGTTTAAAGCATATAGGCTTTTCTGTCTGGATTCCTTTGCTCAGTAAAATGTTTTTGAAATTCATCCAAATAATGTTTTCATGTGTAATTAGTTCATTCCTTTTTTGGTTTATCCATTTATTGGTTGTTAGACATTGGTGTTTTTTCCATTTTTGGCCTATATGAATAAAGATTCCATGAACATGTTTGTGTAAGTTTTGCATGGACATATGTTTTCATTTCTTTTGGGTAATACCTAGGAATAGAATTGCTGGGTCATGTAGTTAGTATATATTTAAATTTGTAAGAAACTGTCAAACTTTTTCCAGAGTGGTTGTACCATTTAAAATTTCCATCACCAGTGTATGAGAGTTTCAATTTCTATACATCCCCCAAACACTTGGTATTTTCAGGCTTTTTATTTAACTTATTCTAGTGAGAGTGCAGTGCTTTTTCATTGTGGGTTTAATTTTCATTTCTTGAGGACTAGTGATGCTGAGCTGTTTCTTCTGAGCTTTTTGCCATTGGGGTGTGGGTATGTGTCTGTGTGTGTGTATTGCCATTAATGTATCTTTTGTGAAATGTCTATTAATAGCTTTTTTAAAAAATTTATTTATTTATTGGCTGTGTTGGGTCTTAATTGCTGCACACGGGCTTTCTCTTGTTAGGCAAGCAGGGGCTACTTTTCATTGCAGCGTGTGGGCTTCTCCTTGCGGTGGATTCTCATTATGGAGCAGGACTCTAGGCTTGCAGGCTTCAGTTGCAGCAGGCGGACTCAGTAGTTGTGGCTCGCAGGCTCTAGGGCACAGGGTCAGTAGTTGAGGCGCACAGGCTTAGTTGCTTCATGGCATGTGGGATCTTCCCGGACCAGGAATTGAACCCATGTCCCCTACATTGGCAGGCATGCTCTTAACCACTGCACCACCAGGGAAGTCCTACTTGTAGCTTTTTATTGAGTTGTAGTTCTTTATGTATTCTGGAGCCAAGTCCTTTATCAAATATGTGTTTTAGAAATTTTTTCTCCCAGTGTGGTTTGCCTTTTCATTTTTTAATAATGTGTCTTATGAACAAAGGTTTTTAATTCCAAGTCCAGTTAATCGGGGTTTCTCCTTAATGATTCTTGCTCTTTGTGTCCTAAATAAGAAATATTTGCCTGTCCTAAGGTTGCAACAAATTTTACATTTTTTCTTCTAGAAGTTTTACAGTTTTAGCTTTTAAATTTAGGCCTATGATGGCATCATAAAAAGAAGAAATATTTCTTAAATATTCCTCCTATAAACACGCAGATATTTATAACACAAACTTTAGTATAGTTTAAATGCCAATTCATTGTATATGTCAAAATATCAATGTATTTGTGTCTTAATACAGTCATAAAATAGATAAATGCTAAAATGAGTCTGTGAAACTTAGTTACTATGGTTAGTACCATGCTTTGAAGATTTTAACTAAGCTTCTGATCACAAAATTATATTTTAGGAATTCTAAGGATGAATCTTTCTTTAGGACAGGACTACTGTCTGTTTTAAGTTTCTCTGTATTCACTTCTAGCATGTCAGTTGTTGCTAGTTGGGTTATAACTTTATAATACTCAATAAGTACTTTTTGGTTGATTGTAAACTGTATAAAGATTGATGGTATGGATTATCTAAAAAATTAAATGATTTTTATTTGTTTTTATGTGTTTTTGATATAATACTTCAGAATAATAAATGTATAGTCAAAAGTAGTCTTCTTTATTTAAAGATGTCTAGAAGCAATTTAGTTTTGTAAGATTTACTAAATTGTTTACCCAAAAGTCTGTTGATCTAGGTTAATACTAGTATAGTGGTGGTTTTAAAATACGTTAAGAAGTCTTCATACAGTATTGAATCTTTTTTTTTGACTAGGAGAGTAATCCATTTTTATAAAACATTCAAAAATTAAAAGAATTATAGCTTTATACGTTTGATGTTTTCAGTAGAAGAATTTAAAATGAGCTCTAATGAAGTCTCAGTGTTTGATAAATTGTTGTAGCATCATTGCCATGTTCCTACTAGATCCACTTGATAAAGTAATTTGATCTTTTGTATTTAATATTACTTGCTTGAATATACACACACATTAATTATATATTTTCCCCCTGTATTTTTGCCAGTTGAGCCAGTTTGGTGATTGTTTTGCTTTCCAATTAGATTGCAAGATAAAAGTTGTGCCAATGCCATCGGTTAACACAGAACAAATTGTAATATAACACAGAACAAATTGTAATATCTTATCCGGAGGAATGCTAGTTCCACTCTAAGCCTTAGAGTTCTAATCAAAATCAGACTGTAATTGGTTAGGGTGAGCCAGTTCTTTGTAGATGCAGTAGGTGGTCAAATAACTTATGCCTTTCAGTGAAGGATTAACTTATTCTGTATTTATCATGCTTTCAAATTTTTGTAAGGCAGTTTATCAGGAGGCATTTGTGATTGAATTTCATAATTTAACTTGTGAACCTACAGACTTCCTGAGTCATCTCTCTTCTTTTTTAAATTTTCTGTTTCATTATCTTACCTCTCTTTTTTCAAAACTCTGAAAGAGTACACATCCCGCTGTGCTCTATTCCTTTCTTAGTATCGCCTGTGCTATGATTACCACCTTCCAAAGTTCCCATCTCTTCCACTTTACAAAGTACTTCCTTCCTGTTAGATTGGAATTGGGTTTGGTGCTTCCTCTGGCTTCTAACAAGAAAGTATCAACAGAATATTTCTAAAATTTATTAGGTTTACTGTTTTTAGCTGAATGAGACTTCCCACTATTGTCTGGACCATATAGATTCCTAAATTTATCTCTTACATGACTGTCATTTTTTTGCCTATGCCTTTCAGTAGCTTCAAACTTACTAATTGTTGTGGGAATTTAGTCAGATATTTTCATTGCCTGAAACAGTGACTTGAGTATAGTTGATATTCAGTATTTTATGTTGATCAATACATTTATTAAGCTGTGTGATCAGGTGAGGATTGTAGGAATCCAAAAGAAGTTTAGTGCATGTCCTTGAGCTTCTGTTCTCGATGGAGAGGCGAGACTAATATGTGAAAGGTCTATAGAACAGTCTTCTGTGGTACAGGTAATAGTGTAAGCATTCAGATATAGAAAATTCATTATTGATTGTGATTATGAAATGGCCCTTGTGGAGAAAGTAAAATTTTAATTTGGTGCTCAAGGATAGGTGAAATTTTTAGTAAATAGTAACTTTATAATTTGGCCATGTTTAGACTCCATCCTGACTGAGGAAAAAGAAAAGGAAGTGAGGGTAAAGAGAAGATAATATTTATTTTATATTTTGCCTTGTTTAAAACATCATCTGGGAACATACTTCCCATTATCTGGCTCACCAGTTAATAAAATGATTCCATTTGGGTAGTTATAAAAATGCAGGACATTTCAAGCCACTGTGATACCTAGTTTAAAAGGAAACAGGACAGGGTTATTAATCAGGGAAAACAGGCCTTACTTCTGCCAAAATTAAACTTACACTTTCTACTTTAGGGATGATCTTCAGAATGTATGCTTATTTGTTTATTTGTTTCTTAAAAAGCTTTGTTGGGAAAAAACCTCCTAGGAGTGGTGTAATTTTTATTTTGCTTAATATATTTAGGTCAAAAACTAAATTTGGTTAATTTGATTTTATATGGTGGCTTTTAACTGCCCACCTCCTTAACTCCCATGGTTTTAGGATGATTAACTGAAAAAGAACACTTACCTTGGTCTAAAAGTACAGTCTATTTATATCTAAATTACAAATACCAGTTGAGAAGGGTCTTAAATAATAATAATAGCCTATTTTTTTTCTTTCAGGCTATGGGACTTGATAAAATGCGGTTTCTGATTTATTTGTACTAAAAACATACTTGTTGATAGTTAAATATCGATAAATCATGTTTTGCTATTTGGCTATATTTTGAACACAGTGCCTCTTTGGTTGATTTTTGGGGGGGTTGCGTTAATTTAGGATTGAGCTACTTCAGCTCCCTTATCATATGAGTGTTTGTTTCAATATTACAATTAACTTTTTTTTTGAGATCTAATTGTCTTATGGTATTTTATTAGTTTTAGGTATCCAACATAATGATTTATGTCTGTATTGTGAAATGATTATTACCACAGTAAGTTTAGTTAACATCCATCACCACACAAAGTTACAGTTTTTTTTTTCCTGCATGAGAACTTCTAAGATCTATTCTCTGAGCAACTTTCAAATACACAAAACAGTATTGTTAAGTGTGGTCACCATGCTGTACATTCTGTCTCCAAGACTTATTTATCTTATAATTGGAAGTTTGTACCTGCAGTTAATTTTTAAAGTGGTTGCTGGCCGCATTTCACTGGAGCATGGGAAACGTATAAGTCTGTAATCCCACATATGCATATAGTTTCTGCAAACTAAAGAAATCTGCGCAGGAAAATCTGAACAAGTTGAATGTAAATTGTCTAATTCACTTTAAAAATAGATTCTTCAAGGCTTCCTAGGTGGCAGCAGTGGTTAAGAATCCACCTGCCAATTCAGGGGACATGGATTCGATCCCTGCTCCAGGAAGATCCCACATGCTGCGGAGCAACTAAGGCCATGCACCACAACTATTGAGCCTGCGCTTTAGAGCCCATGAGCCACAACTATTGAGCCCATGTGCTGCAACTACTGAAGCCCACACGCCTAGAGCCCATGCTCTGCAAGAGAAGCTACAGCAATGAGGAGCCCGAGCACCACAACAAAGGGTAGCCTGCACTCACGGCAACTAAAGAACACCCCACGCACAGCAAAAAAAGACCCAACGCGGCCAATAAAATAAATAAATTAATTAATTAATTTAAAAAATAGATTCTTCAGATTTCTGAGAAATGAATACCCGATGTAATTGAATACAGCAATGATATTTACTAAGATTCAGCAAAAGATAACACTTAACTATAACAGGATCAAGAAGAATGTCTTAGAGCTGATATATCTGGATTATAGCAAGCTGCATGACCGATCTCTCACGTTGGTATGAATAAAATAGAGAAATATGGGCTTGGTAAAAGAGTAGCTGTGGAAAGATGTGTAACTGATAAAACAACAGTTACAGGTCTGTGCCAGTCTATACCACCTATACTTTTGAATTTGGCCTGTTTTTTGAAGACCGCTCAACTTGTACTGATGTCTGATCTTCAGTTCTGCTCTGCCACTTACGGCTCTGTTACCTTGGGTAAATTACCTAGCCTTTCAGAGCCTTCTTAGTCTCTGTAAAGCACAGTAATCATTTCTGTTCACTGCTAGTTATAGAGTTTTAATGAAGTTCACATGAGGGTATGTATGTGAAAGGGCTTCAACAACTCATTTTATAGTGACTTCTTTCTTTTATAAGAAAAGATTAGATCAGATTTGCTGATGATAAAAGACTGAGAAAGATAGGTGATGTCTGACAGTACTGATTTGTAGGATTAAATGGGACTAATGGATATGGGTGTCCTAATTAAAATAATCATTTAACAAAACATACTGGGAACATCTGTACTTGAGATTCACATGAAAATTTGATAGCATTTCTATTTGAGTAGCCACCATAAATTAGATCGAAGAAGTCTGCTCATTTTTAAGGGAAAAAGCTGTATAGCATAGTGAGTGAAAAGCACAGAGTTTGAAATCAGACTACCTGGCTTGGATCCTGTTTGCCACATTTTTGTCCTTGTGACTTTGAACAACTAGTTTAATCTCTCAATATCTCAATCTCTTCATCTAAAAATGAAGATAACAGTACCTACCTCATAGGGCTGTTGTGAGAGTCAGCTGAATTATTATTTATTATCGTTTGCAGTAAGCTTATGTAAGTGTTAAATAAATTACTAAAAGCCAAACACTGGATTTAGGATTTTTGTAATGGTTCATTAAAATCTACTACCATACAGTTAATGCCGTTGTATTTTATGTCTGTAAAGGCATCGTACCCACATTTTTATAGATGTTTTTAATTACATTCATGTAATTTATTTTTAAATATAATTTATTTTTGTGTTCTTCTTACGCAATGGTTAGTTACTCAATTTTATAACTAATGGATGGCCAGAAAGGGGGATTTGCCTCTTCTTTTTTTTTTTTCTTCAATATACGTTGACATCTACAGAACGAATATTTTAAAAGCAAAGGAGAGCAGAGGTAGACAGATCGAAATAAGGAAGAGATTACAGACCAGAAATAAGCTCAAGGAGTCTTTTGTATAGGAAAAGGAGTCAAACCAGTGGGAGAAGGGTAGGCTATTCAATAAATTTTTCTCCTTCTAGAGGGAAGTTACTTATCTCCTACCATAAACATACACACACACCAAAACAAAGTCTCCATATGAATTAAAATACTAATGTGGGAAATGGTGCATGAAAGCTTTTTGAAGAAAATATTAAAACGTATTTATGACCTTGAGGAAAGGATTTCTTAGTCATAAAAATTGTAGACTTTAAAGTAAGAGATTGATATATTTGTATCAAAATTAAAATTCCTGTATATAAAAACTAACATAAAGTAAAAGACATGCCATAGGGTAGGAGTACATATTTGCTACATACATATAACAGTCAAAAAGTATTTCAAATTTAGAATCTCTATAGAATGACTATAAATTAAGAGAAGGAAAAATAACCTAATGAAAAATAGGCAAAGGATAAAAATAAGTAATTCAAAAAGAAGCAAATCAATGAAAAGTTGCTCAAATTCACTAGTGGTCAGGGAAATGCATTTCACAATACCCAACCTTTTGGCAAAAATGAAGATGTCTGACAACACTTAGTATTCCTGCTATGGAGGAAGCAGGCACTCTTGTGCTACCAGTAGAAGTGTTGATACAACTACTTTGAAGAATACTGTGATAAAATCTAGTAAAGTTGAAGATGTGCACACCCTTCAACCCAGCTTTTCCATATATAAGTATTTATCTGGAACTTACAAGACTACATAACAAGGTGTGTACACGGTTGGAAACAGTCCTCTTTTCCGTACATAATGGAAACATTAGTTATGGTATATTCATAAAATGGAAATCTTAGCAGCCTTTAATCAGATCTCAGGTCTGTTGTGGAGCATCACACACAGACCTATACCATTATGCAAATTTTCAAATGCATAAAACAATACTGTATATTATTTGTGGGTACTTATATGTGTATTATAGATGTAAAAACAACTAGAGTTACACAAAATCCTTTATTGTGATTGCCCTTGATGAGGGAAACATTAGGGACATGAACGTTAAGATATTATTTTTTTTTAAATTGCAAAATGTTAGCAGCTGTTCATATCAGGTTGTGGTTATATAGTGGTGTACTTTGCACTTTTCTTCTTTAAAGCATTTTAAAGTATTTGTCAACATTTGCATGTAGTAAATTCTGGCAAAACAAGAAAAATTTGTAATGGGAATTATAACTCCACTTTTCCACCATTAATTGGCACCTAATCCTATTACTGTGCGGGGTAGATTGAGTTTGGTGTTTTTAGTGATGTGAAATACCGTATTCTTTCTGGTGTATGAACACGAAGAATGAATTTTGCATAGTAAGTTATTTCTGCATATGTGTTTGGTATATGTCTACCTTTTTTGTTACCATATGAATATCTGTCTTATATCATCTATTAATTAAATTTGCACAAAATAACATTCTTTGCTCACAAACTATTGGTACATATGTACCAGTTTCTCTATTCTCAGTCTCCTGTTGCCATTTGTAACCTTGAGGATCAATTTATCTGGAAAGGAAATCTTCAGAATCAGTTAATAATTCTTAGTATAATGTTGACACAAATCTCTTTTAGGATACATTTGACATGTTTCAAATGAACAAAACTATACCAATAGCTTTTTATTGCATTGTGTGGGGAGTCTTGTAAATAATTTGTTTATATATATCTGTACGGAAATAGAATTACTGCTAGAAAAGTACCTAGCAACAGCCTTAAAGTTTCTAATTTTTCTAGTCGAGTAACTCCTGATTATAGGCATTCTTTACAATCATAGTAAGGAGTGAAGCTTTTTTTTTTCCTTCAGAGATGGGTGTGTGAGTAAGGAGAGTGGACCAAAGAATATAAGGTGGGATGATGAGAGCTGTGAATGTATCACCAGAATCTCTAGGCACATTTTATTATTGTTCTTAATGTTTAATATTTGCATCTTGCACCATGTAATGTTACAGTATTAAGAATACTGATTTTTGTCTCCTAAACCTTCTGATAAGATGTCCATATCGAATAGGTAGCCTGTATTGATAGGTGATTTTTGAATCTACACTCTCACTGGACTCTTCCTAACTGATTTTTTTTCCTGGAAGCAATATTGTCTGCTGAATGTAGTTTTGATCAAAATATGTGTGACACAAAGGTTGGAAAGTAAAATGTATACTTATGTACTGTTGGTAGGATACTCTTTTGAGAGAAATTTGGTGATATCAGTGATATTTTTAGAATGCGTATTCCTAGATATCCAATTCCATTTCTATAATTTATTATAGACAAGCTTGTTTGCACTACTATTGAACCTAGATTTTTTTATATCTTCTCAAGTAAAGGTATCAAAGATTGAAAACAACCTGAATATCCAACAGTGAGGGATTCGCTAGTTGAAACAAAACTATCTATATGTGCTGATGTGGAATGATCTCCAAGATATGTGATAAATTGAATAAATTAGAATGCAGCAATATTTGTGAATTGTTTCCATTTACATACAAAAAGGGAGAAATTGGCCTATGCCCAGCATATTTCTAAAAGGATATATATAGAAGAGTCTAAACAATGATTGTTGTCACAGAGGGTGATTGCTGGTTGGGAGAGGGGCTTACCCTTTCTTTGTATGCCCTTTTATATTTTACCACATATCATATCCTAAGTGGCAAGACTGAGATTCCAAACCAAATCACTAACCTCCAAGTCTGCATTCTTTTCATTACACCACAACTACTGTCTTGTCAATTTTAAAGCGCGGTTAAGCAAATGTTCTCAAATCATTTTAGTGTATGCCCAGGCAAAATATCCTAATAACTCATTCAGAGTATATCTTATTAACTCAGAGTAGCCAGTCGTTCTAATGCCGAAGGCAAGTCAAATAGTATAATACTGATCATTTAAAAAATAAAATGATAAACTATGGCACCACACCAAGACAGAGGTGAACAATCTGCTGTATGAAATTCAGCTAAGGAAATCCGCCAAGGTTGAATTAGCATGTACTCTCTTTTTCCGTCTTGACACTTTGCCACATGGCTACATCTAAGTTTCTTGTCTGATCATGTAACATGACTAAGCCTCAAGGAGGAGACCACAGTTGCGATCATGGGTGTAACTTTTCTTCCAGAAATTCCTGCCTAGTATTTCAAAACTCCCCAGCTGTCAGGAATGATGTTCATTTTTTTTGAAACCAGCTGGTCCTGATTAGGTGGATAAGATTGCTCAAGGTAATGTCATATTTTCTATGTTCTTTCTAACCATCCATCAGCACTGTGCTTGTGTGCTGCCTTAGTTCAGGCCTTTAGCTCACATCTGAACCCTCACTTTTAGCCTTATAACTGGTTCCTGTGCCTTTAATCTTTTCCTCCATCCTTACTCGTAATTGATTTTAAAAAGCTATTCGTTCATGTCACTCCAGCTAAAACCCTTTAACATTGCTTTCTCCTGTCCAAGGCAACTTTTTTGAACTCTTTTTTATTAACAAAATTATATATTGCAGAAAAAAGAATTTACAAATCTGTTTAGGAATTTAATTTTTTCCCGTTTTCACATGGTGTATGATAAAAACGACTTAGAAATATTTTATTGTAAATGTGCATCATAAAGTTCTCCCTGTAACTTTGCTTCTTGCTGCCTTTTCAACCATGTTATCATATACAAATCTTTGTTGTACTCATGTTGTTTACTCAATGTCGCTTGAACATGTTTTATATATTCCTGTCTCAGTGCCTTTGACCATATTATTTTTTTCTTCTCTTGGAATGCTTTTCCTCCATCCTCCTTTTCTTTTTTCCAGATTCTGTATTTCCTTAAGGGAAGGTGCAGTTTATGTTCCTTCCTCTCCCTGAAGTTTCTCCAGCACATGGTGATCCTCTCAACTTGTGGTATTTTTTTGTCTGTCTTACTTATGGAAATTAATTATATGGAAACTTATGACTGTGTTAGTGTTACTGAAATTTTTGTATGTTAATGTTTTAGCTGACTAGATTTTTTTTTAAGATGTTTGTTGGAGTTCCTGTCCCATATATCTTTGACTTCTTTCACACCTGGCACAAATGCCTAAAATAGGCAATTTATAAATGTTTATTTAGCATGAGTATAGAAAAGAGACCATATTTTATTTATCTTTCTGTCACCAGTGCCTGATACTGTGCCCAACAAATAAGCCTTTGAATAAATGTTGATGTTATGTTAAAGAAATAATCTTTAGGTAGTGGGATCCTGTAAATACGTAAATTTGGAATATTCCTTGTGAAATTGGCTTTTCCCTCTATAGCCTGAGGATAGTTGAGTCTGGGTTGGTCTTTCTGAGGCCATTCCCAGTATCAAGCCCAATTTAGCTGGAATCTAGGAGAGCTGAACCTGCGTGCTTTTATATATCGTTCAAGGGAACTAATGCTTTAGAGCTCAGGCTTTGGCGTCAGGCTTTCTGCTCTGCTACTTCCTAGTTGCATGACTCCGGGACAGTCTCTGTTGCCTGTACTGTAAAATACAGAAGGTAAATGACTCCTCTTTTTTTTTTTTTTAATTAATTAATTTATTTTATTGGCTGTGTTGGGTCTTCGTTGCTGCACACGGGCTTTCTCTAGTTGTGGTGAACAGGGGCTACTCTTCATTGTGGTGCGTGGGCTTCTCATTGTGGTGGCCTTTCTTGTTGCAGAGCACGGGCTTTAGGCTCGTGGGCTTCAGGAGTTGTGGCACATGGGTTCAATAGTTGTGGCTCACGGGCTCTAAGCCCAGGCTCAACAGTTGTGGCACACGGGCTTAGTTGCTCCGTGGCATGTGGTATCTTCCTGGGGCAGGGCTCGAACGCATTTCCCCTGCATTGGCAGGCGGATTCTTACCCGCTGCACCACCTAGGAAGTCCTAAATGACTCCTCTTGCGGGGGGCTATCACAAAGGTTAAATGAGGTTATCTGTGAAAAATATTTCACAGAATAAGTAGTCAGAAAATGTTAAATATAATAACTAATGCTGTTATTGATAATAATCTTCCTTTTTACCGGACAGCTGTTCATATGGTAAAATCATACAGCGTTATAGAAATTTTAACTTCTGTGAATAGTTTGTCAATAAAGTTTCAGCGTTTAAGTCTCTTCCGAAGTTTGTCTTTTGATTTGATGTTTAACTCAGTGGAATCTTGTGACAAAGAAGACAGTGGACTGCAAACTGGGAGACTTACATTGTACCTCTAGCTTGCTCACAGATTATTTTGCTTAACCTTTAGCATAAAGTAGTCTAATTGTATCACTGTTATCTATGTACATGACTGAATTCCAATGGTTTATAAGCTTGTCAAGAACCAAGTCTTAACTGAATTTTGTCTTTCTACTCCCCACCATGGATTAGTAAATATGCATTGAATGAATACACAGTTCAGTTTTCTCCTCAGCCAAAATGAGGGGTTGGACCATCTCTAAGACACCCTGTAGCTCTTAAATATTTTGAACGTTGGGGTCGGTGAAATGAGGCCCAGCATTAGAGAAGAACTGAGGATCAGAAAATATAAATGCAAGCTTTGCTATTGACAGATTTCTAAGATCCATTTTTAATTTAAGTGGATAACATATTAAAGTGTTTGTGCATGACCTCAGGTTTAGATATAATTACTTTTAAGATAAATTTGTTATCTGTTTACGAAATTTATATACTGTATACTACTTTCTTTGTTACTTACCACGACACAGGCATGGTTCAGTAAATGATCTTTACTAAACAAATCGGAATTTAAAGCTAATTGCCTGACATTTTTCTTCCTATTCTTTAATTGTGCATTGGGTATTTTTGTGACTTTTTAATTATAAAATGCCCATATTATAAAAAGTATTAACTGTATTTGGGGAAAAAATACCAAAACACAAAAAAAATTCAAACAATATAGAGAGAGTATGTATGGAAAATTTTTAACTCTGCTCTTCAGAGTCAATTATATCTATATTCTTTAAAAAATTATTCTTTACTATTTTGTTACACCTTCCTGTCAGTAACCTGGTATACAATAGTTGTTCACTAAATGTTCACTGAATTAACCATTGCTCTTTACCAGTCAGGAGCTGATCAATTTTTCTGATACATTTAGTTTTTAAAGTGCTATATAATTTCCATGAAATATACCTTTTCAAGGGTCTGAAACTAATTTTTTGTAACTATTGTAAAAGTACATTGTCATCGGTACTAAAAGATTAAATATGTGTATAAGTAAGGCTACTGTCATGTATGATTTATAAAATCATTCTGCATGCCTTACAGTCATACTGTGTATAATGGTTTTAGTTTTCAGACCTAACAAAACTTACATACAGGTTTTACTGGTTTGCCAGCTATGATGAAAGCCCCTGATTATTCAGTTTCTGAATTATAAAGTGAATTACTAAGAAGTTACACAATTGTGGAATTTGAAGAAATGCTTTGTGGTATACTTTATATTAGAAAGTGGTAGTAGCTTCTTAATAAAAAAGGCTAATTTTTCCAAACGCTTCCTCTTTTATATTAAAGTGTTTGACAAGGCATGTGCTTGCCCTGGAAAAGAATTGTGGCTGAATCCAAAGAAGTGTGTTTGTCTAGGAGTTGTAATAATACGTATTAGTCTTAAATCCCAAAGTACATTTTATGTACAAAATCTATTATAGGTTAGCCCTATCAAAGTTGAAATTACTTTCTTCCATACATAATTTTTTCTGAGGTGGAATAAATTTTAATAAATTAGGAGATTTTTTTACTTTTATGACACGGTAGTTATTGTTGATTAAAAAGATATTAGAGCTTTCTTCTCTTGGAGAATATAAAATTGTTGGCTTGGAACTAAAAGAAATAATTATATTTTTCAATGGCTGTAATAATACCAAGTCAAAAATTAAGCTGTGTTTGCTTTCCCCAAGATCTCTTTCTATTGCATAGGTGATTTTGAAACTTTTAGAGAAATGGTAACAGTATAATGGAGGAATAATGTATGGTGATCAAATAGGCTGTACCCTATAGGACTGTATGTGTGATTGAAAATACTAGAAAGAGAAAGAAATACTTAGAAAATTAACATTAGATAGATACTTAACATAATAGAAAAATATCTGAAATCAACAATGAACATCATACTTAACAGTTCATGATAACCCAAACTCCTTTCAATATATAGAACATTACTGTTACCCAAGAAAATACCCTAATGCTCCTTCCCAGTCAGTCAGTCCCCACCCCTTTCAGCCACCTACTCCAAGAACCACTGTAATGAATATTTTCTGCCATAAATTACTACTGCCTATTCTAAAACTTCATGTAAATGAAATTATTCGATATATACTCTGTGTAAGGCTTCTTTCAGTCATGTGGCATATATCAGTAGGTTTTTTTTTTTTTTAATTACTGGGTAATGTTCCTGAGTTCAGCCCCTTTTTAATATGAACTTTCTAGTTTCTGTGGTTACTATTGTAATTTGATATTTCTTGGTTTATACTTAAAATAAATTATGCTCTAATGAATGGTACTGTAATACTTGATTTTCTGTTGTTTGTTTATGCTGTCTTAGAACTTAAGTTAATAGCAAGTTGTTATTTATCAGATATAATTAAATTGCAAGGAAATTAAATGCTTCTCTGAATACACAGTGTTCACAGAACAGTACTATATATAGAATGTCACTTATTTCACCTTGATAGGAAATTAAAAATAAGTTTCAATTATTGGCATGTACTAATTGTTTTAAAAGGAGGCGGGGGAGCCCTACGTGGAGTTCAAATCTATATTTCTATAACTTGCATTCATTTGTCCAGATTGTGCTTTCTAAACACAGATAATCTATTCCTTAGAGCAATATGTAAACAGTAAATACTATGTAAGTAGCATGGTTTAATAAAAGAGTTGACCTAGACTCTCATTTGTCCCTTCTTTGCATTATTAGCTAGATATGAGGGTGAGTCAAAAATTCTACAGCCAGAGAATGGATAAATTTTGACTCACCCTCATAGATCTCCCTTAATACGTATCAGTGTTGATTTCTTTCTTCAATTGAGAGTGTTTACGTAGTGTTTTTCTGTTTAGGGACGCTTAAAAATCTGGTAAAAGGTAAGGACACTTCCACCACCACGGTGCACTTAAAACACAGAACTCCTGAAGCCCTTCCATTCATCTTTTGCATCCCATATTACAAATTCAATAAATGAAGTCTTTAGGGATCATCTTGTCTTCTCTCTTTTACTTAAACCCACACTCATTTCACTACCAGGACGTGTTAATTCTACATCAGAAAATAACCCAAACCTGACCACTTCTCACATTTCTATGCCCCTATTCTAGGCCAAATCTCATCATCTCTCACTTACATGACTCTAACAGCCTCTTTTATTTTCAATGTTTATTTTATATTGGAGTATAGTTGATTTATGTAGTAGCCCCTTAACTGGTCTCTCTACAAACTGCTTTCCTTACAACAGCCAAAATGATTTTCCAGAAATGCACATGTTTTTGTTGTTTTCCATTGTACTTGGAATAAAATTCAAACTGTTTGCAGTTTTGCTGTCCTTAGCTGGGCTGGTTACATTATACCCTGTGTGTCTATTGTTCAGGAGTTAGAAATCTGGGCAGGGAAACTAGAGTTACTTTAAATTAGTTTAATTGGTGTGAGCATTTTTACCTTATTACTTTAATAGAATTCCTATGTCTTAGAATCTTAGTTTATTAACTGGAAAAAAATCATAGGTAATTGATTTCTAATCCCTTATTTTGGCAATTAAATAAAAATCTGTTTTGTTTTTGTTTGGTTTATTACAGATCGAGCTGGGAGCATCAGTACCCTTGATTCTTTAGACTTTGCAAGATATTCAGATGATGGTAACAGGGAAACGGATGAGAGAGTGGCAGGTGAGTAAGATTTTAAAGACAGATTTGGATTTTTTGACATTCCAGAAATAATAAAATGACTTGAAGAATTCTCTTCCTTCTACATTTTGGTATGTGAATATAATTATGTGGTTATTATACAAAGTTATGTTACTAATTTATTGGCTGCAGGGAACATCCCAACCCCAAACTGCTCTTTACAGTGGTGCTCTGAGGTTTGGGTTATGCATGCCTACAATTTGCTGAGTTGTACTTTAGCCAGTGGTTTACAACCATGTAATTACAAAATTGGTGTAAAACAGGTTAAGTTAGCTATGGTTTAGTACAAAGTTAGTTGGACCTTGGCCTCCTCATTCCTTTTTCCTCCATACCAGGACTAAGTAATATTCATATGTTATATACCAATACAACTCTACTGATTGTTAAAAATTGGCTGAAATACTTCCATGCTGGTTTGTGAATAAAACTTTGCCTTGGTTCCCTGGATGCTCCCTGGCCATCACTCCACCTCTCCAGAAACCTCTCAACTTTCCTGTGATCCAGAATATAAAGGGTTAATGCTTGGTCCAGCAAGGCCTCCAGGACCTTGCCCATTCCAAAAAGAAGACCAACATCCTTTTTAGTTGCCTGATTCCTCCTTCCAGTCTCCTTCCCCTCTCCACCTCCCCACCAATTCTGCCCTTTAGGCATCACCATTGGATCTGTAGGGACTTCAGAAGACCAATTTGTGTTCTGCCTACATCAGATGAGGCCTGTTGGATTCTTCAAGGGGGTCCATCCTGGGATTTACCAGTGTAGCAGCTCTGCCTCCTCAGGTGTCAAGTGACTGGTACCTTTCTGGTGCTTCAGGGCTCTGGCTGTTATTGAAGTAATTCTTGAATGTCTTATAGGAATTATAGTTTTCATAGGACATTTACTCTAAGGTAGATGGGGAACAGATAGACATCAGTGAGTTATTTTGATTCGCCAGAATGGTGGGCACACCTGGCACAGGAAGGATGCCACATGGGACAGACGGAGCCCGTGAGAGCAGTGTGGGATCAGGGAACATTCACACTGTGGATTCCTCTCTTCATCCACTCTGTTGAATTTTTCTTCCATTTAGTGGGACAGGTTTGTTAAAACCTACCAAATGTTTGCCTATCAGAGTCATTACAAATAAATTAGTGAGTGCTAATTTTTATATAGTACTTGCTCCATTCTCAACACTGTTGTAAATAGATATTAACTCCCTGAGTTATAGAGTTATCATCATCCTCCCCTCCCCAGGAAACTGAGGCACTCAGAGGTTATTAAGACTTTAGTGGCAGAGCTAAGACCCGAATGCAGATAGTCCAGCAACAGAGCCCACAACTGACTGCGCTGTATGCTACCTCTTAGCATGAAGAATGAGGTTTGACCTGATTAAAATGACATTCCAAAATGCGGTTTTCATTTACTGTTCTAGAATAGAACTATTGAATGTTTAAAAATCTCTCTTTCCCTAATCTCTTCCCTGAGTTAGGGGGAAAGAATGGTGAAATTGTTTTTAGTTCAACAAAGGCTAAGAGAGGATTCAGCAGTGAAAATAATAGCAATATCAATTGAATGGCGAAATCATTAGAAGAGTTTAATGCAATTCCCTATATCAAGTCATGATTTAGTCATAAGCATTACTAATTGAAAGCCATATCAAAAGAGCAAATCACAACAATACTATCTGAAAATTAACAAGTCAAATGGGAATTATTTGAATAATTTTAGGACAAATTTATCCTATTAATTATATCATTTGTTAAGTAGCATTATGTTATATTTAATTCTATAGTAAATAGTAGCTATTCTGTGTTTTACGTTATATATTAACTATTAAATGCATGGTATTTTAGTTTATTAAAGACTAACCAAATATATTTAGTTTTGTATATTGTGTTATTGTTCAAATGATTATGTGTTGGAAAATAACTTCTACCCAGAAATAGACCATATAATTGTTTTCTTCCCTTTGATTTTTTTTTTTACTTCCGTCTTCCCTTTGATTTTTATTTGAAAGCCTAAATTTTAGATTTAGTAAACATTTAAGAGGTTCATCATTATTCTCATTACTTAGGTATTTTAGTATTTCTAATAGGGGAAACACTGATGTAAAAGCAAGATGTTATAATTAAGCAAAATGTTATAAGGAAGCATAACTAAGAGTGAAAATTTTAAATATTTGGTAGTTTTGACCTTATATTTTTAATCTCAAGATTATACTTTTGTCTCTACGTTTGGGGAGATAAAGTAATTTTTGCTAACTATCTAATGCTGATATATAAATATATACTGTCTTGAGAAAGACAAATACTATGTGGTATCACGTATATGTGCAATCTAAGAAATGATACCAATGAATCTGTATATCAATACAAAACAGAGAGTTAGAGACTAGAAAACAATCTTTTGATTCCCCAAAGGGGAGAGGGAGGAGAGGATAGGACAAATTAGGAGTGTGGGATTAACAGATACAAATTACTATACATAAAATAAATAAGCAACAAGGATTTACTCTGTAGCAAGGGAGTTGTACCTAATATCTTGTAATAACCTGCAATGAAATATAATCTGCAAAAAAATCGAATGACTATGCTGTGTACCTGAAACTAACACAGTATTGTAAATCGACCATACTTCAGTATAAATGAGTGAAATGAATGCTGTCTTTCTTCTTAACTGGAAAAGGGAAGGAAATGTATGTTATGCCAAGAGAATAGCTTTTAGACATTTAGTGCTCCTGTGTCATAGCTTGTTATTGAACCAAATGTGTGATATGTGGATGAAAATTTCAATTAATCACAATTCCCATTTCCAAAAAGATTTTTGGCTTCTTTGCTGACCATTGCTAGTAACTTCAAAGCTAATCGAAAGATGAATAATCCAGAAAAGATAATTTTATGCTGTCATCTGTCATTAGATCACATGTAAACCTCGATGAGAAGAATAAAAATCTCTTTTACTTCCCATATACCAGTCTTGGGCAGAAGGAGGTTTTAGATAACACAGGTATTGAGTCTGTTGCCCCATGATGCAAATGTAGGGTCTGCTCCAGCCTTTCATAAACTGTTGCTATTTATGAGATACACACACACACACACACACACACACAACATATGTGTTCAGCATCATTCTTACCATCTTTCTCCTAAATTTAAAAATCTGGGTGTTTTTTTCAAGTCTGTACAGGTGTTCCCTTAAAGAGGAAAAGCCCTCTAAATGAACAAATGTTTGTTGAGTACCTGCTCTGTGCCAGGCACTATTCTGGGTGCTTTATATAAAATACTTATTTAATGTTGTTAACAGTCCTTCAAAATAGGTCATGCTATCCTTATTTTATAGATCAGAAAATTGAGAGGCTTACCAAGATTGAAAATTTTTCCCAGTAGCCTCCATATGGTAAAGGGCAAAATCAGAATGTGAACATATAGGTTTTTATTCCAGGGCCCACGATATATCTTTAAGTACCAAGCTGGAGGTTTGACTCATCTGTACATTCCTGTGGATAGCAGAATCTTATCTTTCTCATACAAGACTGTTTCAACATAGTCTTTTTTCTTTCAAAAAAAGTAAAATTTCAAAAGCATTTCATTTTAAATAGTTTCCACTTCTGAATTTAGTAGATACCAAACCAAATGGAACTTAATTTAACTGACTTTTAAGTAAAAAGCTTTCTATGTTATTAAACAAAGCTGTACAGTGTATATACAGTGTAGCTGTTAAATTTTCAAGTTTTCTTAAAGATAGCAAGGAACATCTATGTTCTAAATATTGGGATTGCCAGTCTTTAATTAGGCACTTTGAGCATCTGCTATGTATTAGGTACTATGTTAGGCACTAGATACAGAAACATGAAATAGAGAAAGTTTCTGCTCTCAAGGAATTTGTACTAAAACCTGTCTATATCTGTAATACAGATAAATGTTCAGTACTTTGGAAATAGTGATAAGGAACTTGTTGATTTTAGAACCATCTATATCCCTGTCTCAGGTTCACTTGATCCATCTTTTCGCATCAGAGCCTCTTACTTTATGTGTTCTCATACCTCTGCTGGTTACTGTATTACTCCTCTAGTTCACACCTTAATTTTTATGTTGGGATCTAGAGAACTACAGAAACTGTTCTTTCTAATTTGCAGGGAAAGACACTCCTGAATGCTGGTAAGATCACTGATGTTTAGATTTATTAGATATGGCATCAAGTATTGGAATGCCCACTCATACAAGTAACATTTGATGAGTGCTCTGTCTTCAAGGTATTATACTCTTCTGGGAACAGTAATCAACAAAGTAGACACTTGAAGCCTTTTTAAGCCTACGTAATCTAGTAGACATTCTAAAAGGACATTCAGATTTTTGCCTGTGGGATAACCTGACCTTGTCCCCTGGTTAAGAAGCATCTGCAGTAGCCCTCTCATTCCTTAGCTGTTGGTCTGCAGCATACATATCCAACTTTATCAGGATTAAATAAGCCTATCTGTCTTATTATGTTTTTCCCTTAGTACGAATATCTTTACTTCGTATTAGCAGTACTTCTTGTTTTTCTTATTTTCAACCTTACTTAAATTTTATTTATGGTTTCGTATGATTTAAAATAGGATAGATGCTCCAACAAGGCTTTTAAAGGCAATAAGCCTTTAATATGGTTGTAAATTGTTAAAATGTATAAAGGCTAGAATTAGTGACAGTTGCAGAGGCAATTGAGATGATTGGTTACTTAGGATTCAAGGGTTAGAATCATTATGGCTTGGATATTTAATTATGTGGGAGTAAGTGCAAGAGGTAAGTGAAGAGTAATCTCCAGATTTCTTATGTGGGCATCTGGGTAGATAGTGGTGCCCATAATTAAGAGATACTGCACAAGGAGGAGGGAGGGCAGATTTGAGAGGAAGATGATGAAGTTCGTTGAGATAGGATCAAATTCAAAATTTATGAGACATTCAAGTGGGCGTGTCCACGTGGTGAATAGGTAGGTCTGTATCTTGGGGAAAGGGTTTAAAGATTTCTGAATCTTAAGAGTACTGGTGATAGTTAAAACTGTAAGAGTGAAATGTTTATCATCCCAGTGGAGTATATAGAGTAAGAAAAGGACCAAGGCAGACACTCTGGGAAACCGACTTTGAAATGAGTGATAGAAGAATCTGTAAGAGAACCTGAGCAGGAGGAATAATAATAGAAAGAATTTTCTTCTTTTAAAGTTTAGGGAGGAGGAATTTTTTACCCCTCAGATGAATGTTGAAAACTAAATGTCTACAAACGATGGAGGTGGCATCTTGCTTCCATTTGTTTATTTCTCACTACTTGTTAAGTCATGCCGAACAGTCCTCTACATTTTTTAAGTCTGTAATAGGCAGGACACATTCTCTAAGCACAGGAGGAGTAGTGATGGTACTGTCTTGGGATTTTTGTATTATTTTAGGAATATATTTATATTCTAATTCATATTGTTATGAGAATTTTCCTCTTTTCGTAGAACTGTTCCTAGGATAATAAAATAAGTATTAAAGATGAGGAAGTGGTATTTTATTATGAAGTAAAATCACCTTATATTCAGGGGGAAAAAATCCAAGAAATTCTGACTTGAATGAAGACAATTTCATGTCTACTATGAGATGGCAAGGTCCTTGACTCAGCCCTAGGGACAGGAACTCTTCAATAGTGAAGAAAAATGGGAATGAAAAATACTTTACTGTGATCAGTATTGTGGGAAGGATGTAAAATATGTATCATTTTTTTGAGTTTCGTGCCAAAAGAACTAAGACTAACAAATATTTCAAGATACTATTAGTGATATATTGAGATGGTGCAACAAAGAATCAATATTTCTTTCTGCTTTGAAATTTAACACTGCACCTTTGGTGTCTCCATATGGTCAATTGTATATATCCCAAGTCATGAGCACCTGATCTTTAAGCACTCAATTACCCCTGATAAAATGCCAGTATTATCCAACCCAATTTAGGAAATAACTGTTTCAACTAATCTAGAATTGCTTATACTGACTTAATCATTAATTTTGGTAAGAGTGTAATATGCATTATTAGAATATACCTGTGCCTTTGCAATTACTTTAGTTCCAGTTAAATTGCATTCGGCAGGGTTGGGCTAGTAGAGGGTTGGGATAGTGGAGTGAGCAGTTTCCTACAGTGGTTCCTACAGTGTTTTTTTTAAAACACATACTTCTTCAAACACTTTTATGAAGAATTATAATATTTGAAAAATACTTGGAAGTTGCTTGGTACAGTGTATCTCTTTATAGGATAGTAAATTTTGAGCTTTAATCTAATGTTTTTTAATAAAGAAATAACAAATTTGTATATGTGTAAATATAGCTGTTGAGACCTTTCTTGTGAAACTTTCTCACATAACTGCAATTACTTGATCATACTGTGCCTTTATAGAGATGTGCTACAGCTACAAAGATATGCCTTTGTCTTTTAAAGTCTGTATTGTATATTAAGAAACATGCAGCAGAGTGAATTCATTTTGATAAGCACTATCTTTTCAAAGCATTGGTAACTTCTAATGACATTTGGCAATGTATGTGTAGATGTGCATAAAAATATAAATTCTTGCCGTCTGACATGGGTTTTTCTGGCTTTCTGTGCCTTGATCATTCAGTGTTTTGCTCTTGGTCACCTAAACTTTCACCAGTTGCATTTGAGTTTTTTTCCACAGTTTGTGTTTTAACCAGTTTTTTTAATTTATTATTTTCATATTTCTTTAATTCTGGTGCAGGGCATTTCTGATCTGCAATTGTTCTGTAATATGTTAGTAAATTGTAAGTAATAATATGTATACTCATTTTGCTTATGGTATAGTTAAGTGCTTTTAAACCAAAATCAATTACCTAAAGTTTTGAAATAAAAAGAAAAGTAAACCTGTTCTATACTTACCTTACACACTGAATGTGTACGGTCTGACTTTAAACACAAAGTCCAAGAGTTTCCAGAAGTGTAAGTTTTAGGGAAAATGTTTTAACTTTGTTGCACAGAAATGTTTGCAGATCAGCATTGCTGACTACCAAAAAAGAAATAGTCACATACATGTCATCCGATTTTTAGTTGTGCTTCCATGTTGCTGCAGTGAAGTTCTGTGCATCAAAATAATTTGCCTTCATGTACTAGATGTGATTCAATTACATCTTAAGTTTTTAATAAAAATATGCAAACTGAGTGAATTCTGTTTTTTCCATATATTTTTATAGCTTTGCTGTCTCTGACAGCATTTCATTTGTCATCTTTTTTCTGTTTATTAGTCAATGAGGAAAAAAATGCATCTTTAAAGTTTTAAATTTGCTGATTTTTATGCAGAACTATTTAAATTACAATTTTTTTATAATATCCAGTTGTGACAAAGACCACTTAATTTTCTCAGAGCTTTATTTCACAGAAATGGCTCTTTTCCCCCACATCTGTGCTTGCTTTTCTTCAGAACAGTATTTATATATTTTAAAGAAAATTCCCAGTAAAGACACATACAGTTAAATCTTGCTCACGATGAAACATTTTAAAGAGCTCATTAAAATGTCTCCTCAGTATTCATGTTTATCATAGAATCAGACTCTGTGGTGATAGGAGAAATCTGTAAGTTTCATTAATACCTCTTAATATGAACAAATATCTGTTTGAAGAGTTGTCAGAAACTTTGAAATTCTACTTAATTGTACTCAGTATCCTTAGATTACAACACTTAAAATTATACTCAGTCATTTGCTTTAGAATGATCTTAATTATAAAGACAAACTATTTCTGTCCTTTGGCTTTAAATGAAACCTAACATAAACCCCTTGGAACTTTTTTTAGATACATGTTTAACATACATGTGCTTGTTTATAGAAGACATCCTTGTTTGTAGAAAAATTGATAGGCCTCCCACATTTGTTAAATATGAGGGTGAGTCAAAAATTGTCTGCACTCTGGCTGTAGAATTTATTTTAATCAACTTTTAGAAAAGACAAATAAATCATTTTTCAGCATAATCTCCTTGCTTTTCGATACACCCTGTCCATCTGTCAGCAAGTTTTTGTATTCCCTCATTAAGAAACGTTTTAGGCTCAGCTGTGAGCTGCTAATGCACCGCTGTTTCCACTTCATCAGAAGTGAATGTTTGTCCTCATAGGGCTGCTTTGAGGAGACCAAATAGGTGAAAGTACGATGAAACAATATCCGGACTATAGGGAGGATGCTTAGCACCTTAAAACGAAGTTTTTGCAGAGTGTTGAGAGTGTGGGCAGAAGTGTGCTGACGTACATTATCATGCAAGATCACAACGCCCTTGGATAGCAGTCCTCTGTGTTTAACCCGAAGTTGAGGCTTCAGCTCTTCAATAAGCATCTCACTGTAACGAGCACTGTTGATTGTTGAACCTTTTTCCTGATAGTGTTCTAATACTGGCCCTTGAGAATCTCAGAAAACTTTAAGCATCAGTTTTCCAGCTGATGGTTGACTTTTGAACTTTTTGTTTGGTTGGCAATTGAGGATGTTTCTGTTCCATACTCCACCGTTTACTTTCAGGCTTGTAGTGATAAAACCATGTCTTGCCACCAGTAATGATTCTCTTTAAGAAACTTTCACCTTCCTAGAGTATCGGTCCAAATTTTGTTTGCAGATATGCAAACACTTCTGTGTATCCTCTTCCGTGAGTTGTTTTGGTACCTGTCTCACACAAACTTTTTGAAACCTAAGTCTGTTGTGGATTACTTCATTTTGAGGTGTTAAAGCATCCTCCCTATGGTGTTGATCTTGCTCCATTGTACTTTTACCTGTTTGGTCCCCTGAAAGCAGCCCTGTGAGGATGAACATTCAGTTCTGATGAAGAAGTGGAGACAGCGATGCATTAGCGGCTCACAGCTGAGCCTAAAACTTTTTTTAATGAGGGAATACGAAAGCTTGTTGACAGATGGACAGAGTGTATCAAAAAGCAAAGAGATTATGTCAAAAAATGATGTATTTGTCTTTTCTAAAAGTTAAAGTAAATTCTACAGCCAGAGTGGGGATAATTTTTGACTCACCTTCATATTTAAAGCCATATTCCTTCAACATCTTAATGAAGGACTATATTCAGAAATGTTTCAATATATTGATTTATAATGTTATTCTAGATAATGCATTTTAAAATACCTTTTTTTAATCCTAATATTTTCTTTACGTATATTTGCTAGGACTTCATCTAGTTTTTGTCTTTTCCCCTAAAATTATGTCACCTGAAAACATTCCATTACATTTCTTACCTAGACTGAGTGAAACCTAAGCACCTAATGTACTAAGATTTTTATTTACCTAAAGGAGAGTATGCCATAGATCTTATTTTTAAATAGAGCTATTCCTTGTCAGACAGCTAGAACATTTGATCAGTAGTCCCCTGTATTCTAAAACTATGGAAAACATTCACCAGTTTGCTTGCAAATCAACTCTGCTGCATGCGTTCACAAATTTCATAAAGATTGCATGCTTTCTGTTTTCAATACAAATTGTATTTTTTTTTCATACCCATCCTTGCTTTTTATTTTTTTATTTTTGTTTCCCTTTTCTTGGTTGGATGCCTGTGTGTGTTTATTCCAAATCCCTGTCCAGTCCTGGAGTTTGAACTACGGAAAGCCAAGGAGACCATTCAGGCCCTCCGAGCCAACCTGACAAAGGCTGCAGGTGGTGTACATAAAACTTTTTTGAGACTTTTTCTACTTTGACAATGTAGAAGTAGCTGAGATATTTTCAAATGTAAAATAGTAAAATATTATTCATATTTTCTTCCACCAGAACACGAAGTTCCTTTACAGGAACGAAAAAATTACAAATCAAGTCCTGAAATTCAGGTGGGTAAATGATGGATCTAAAAGTATCTTCCCTATGAAATGGTAGCACAGGTCTTGAAGGAAGAAGACTCCCAATATTGTATCTGTCTTTTATTTATCTCCAGGAGCCAATCAAACCTCTTGAAAAGAGAGCTCTAAACTTCTTAGTCAATGAATTTTTATTGAAGAATAACTACAAGCTGACATCAATAACCTTTTCAGATGAAAATGATGATCAGGTACAGTTTCTTTTCTGCTTTTTTTTTTAAACGAAGATTTGTTTCTGTTTTAATTTATAATATACTTATTTTCTCTTTTATCTTGTTTCTTTAGTCTTTTAAAAAGTTATACATATCGTAAAATTCCATACGGCTACCCAGTCTAGTATTCTGTTGGCTTATAGATCTCTTCTTTCAACATAAAGACTTCTCATTCTTTCCAGGGAGCTTTTTACAACTTCCCTGTAACTATGCAATCTACTTATATTTGCATGTATTTATAAATATGCTTTTTTTTAACTTTAAAACATTTACTTAATAGTACAGATTAATGTGTACCTATAAATTCAGTTTAACTAAAACCTCTTCAGTAACACTATAATAATTAAGATGATAGATAACAGCAGTTAAGAGAGAATATTTTGAATAAGAGGATATGCTGTGCCTCTGAATAGGAGACAACTTTAGAACCTCATTATTTTCCTGATAAAATCTTATAAGAAAAGAAATGATGCTTTGGTTAGAGTTTTCTCCCAACTCTGGAATATTTTGATTTCTTAGTGCTAATGGGTCAGTCTGAATCTTGTACCTTAATAAAGTAAATACCGAGGAATGTATTAGGTAGAAAACAGGTGGCTGTCATTTTAAATCAGGTATATCCCACTGGTCCATAAAATATCCCGTGGATTATTTAGCAAAAATAGAAGTTCTCTAAGGAAGATAGCAGTATAGTTACTCCCTCAGTTATTGTAATGTATTTGGCAAAAACCAAATTTAATACAATATACAGTTATCCTTTATTAAATGGTAGTTTTACTCAACTATATAAAAGACATTAAATTAATATTTACCTAATATAAATAATGTTATAATACACTATGATTATACTTTAGGTTAATCATGTTTTATCACAAATTTAGGTTAATGATCAACTAAACAATGAATAAGAAACATGTTGAATATGTGAGAAACGTTGAGAGGCTGAAAAGAAGACAGAAATAGAAGAAAAGAGGAATAAAGAATAGATGGCACACACAGAAAACGGTAGCAAGATGTAGATTTAAAACCCAGCCATATCAGTACTCTCTTGAAATGTAAATGACCTATCCATCCAATTAAAAGATAGAAATTACTGGAGATTTCAAGCTGCCTCTCTTAATAATTGATAGAATAAGGTAATAGAAAATCGTTTAGGATATAGAACACTTGTGCTATGCTGCAACTAACTTGGCATAAGTAGAATTTATAAAACACTGCATTTTTCAGTAGCTGAATACGTTTTCAAATATGTATGGGTTACTAATCAAAATAGATCATAGTATAGGTGATAAAGGAAGTCAATATTTAAGATGATTTTAAATATTTCCAAATAACACATAAGTTAAAGAAGAAATAAAAGGGAAATTATAAAGTATTTTGAACTGAATGAATATAAAAATAAAACCATCAAAATCTGCAGGATGTAGCAAAAGTTACAGGAAAGTTTATGACACCAAAATGTTTATAATAGAAAAGAAGGAAGATTTCAAATTGATGAAAATCAGCTGCTACTTTAAGAAACTAGAAGAAGAAAGCTAAGTGAAGCCCAATGTAAGCAGAAGAAAAGGAATATTAAAAATGAAAGTGTAAATCAATGGTATAGGCAACAGAAAAGAATAGAGAAAAGCTAAGAAAACAAAAAACTGAGTTTTTGAGGTTAATGAAATTGGAAAACCTCTAGCTTGGCTGATTAGGAAAAAGAGAGAAGAAGCAAATTATCAAAATCTGGAATGAGCAAGGTTATATCACTGTAAATTTTACTTATGTTGAAAGGAAAAAATGGGAGTGTTATGAGCATCTTCACTGGAAAGAAGACAATTGCCAAAGCTCACTCAAGAAGAAATAGATTTGAAGAACTTTTTATTTATTAAAGAAATTGAATTTGTACGTAAAAGCCTTCCTGCAAAGAAAGCTCCAGGTCTGGATGACTTCACTTGTGAAATCTACCAGACGTTTAAGGAAGAAGTAATGCCACTTCTCCACAAACTCTTCTGGAAGTTGAAGAGAAGAGAATACTTCCAAACTCACTCTGTGAGACCAGCATAATTCTAATATTAAAACCAGATAAAAACATTGCAAACAAAGAAAATAACAGGATAATTTTCCTTGTGAATATGGATGCAGAAATTCTGTATAACATTTTACTGTATCAGATCTTAACAGTATGTAAAAATGCTAATACATCACGACCAAATGGTTTATCTGAGGAAAGCAGGGTTGATTTAATCCAAAAATCAGTCATTGTAATTCAGCATTTTAAGAAACTTTTTAAAAGAGAAAATCATATCTCAGAAGAAAGCGTTTGACACAGTATAACATGCATTAGCCATAAAAACTTTAAAGAAATTAGGAATTGTGAAGAATTTCCTCAATCTCGTAAAAGATATTTACAGGAAAATGATCACTAGCATCATATACTTAATGGTAAAAGATAAGGAGCAAAACAAGGATATCTTCTCACTGCCTCTGTTGACCATCACACTGGAGAGTCTAGCCAACCCAAAGCAAGAAAGAGAAATAAAAGGCACACATTTTGGAAAAGAAGAAGTAAAAATCTAAATTCACTGTAGCATGATTGTATATGTAGAAAATTCTGTGGACTACATAAAAAAGGGTGCTATAGGGACTTCCCTGGTGGTGTAGTGGTTGACTCTGCGCTTCCACTGCAGGGGGTGCAGGTTTAATCCCTGGTCAGGAAGTAAGATCCTGCATGCTGCATGGCACGCACAAATGAAAATAAGATACTATAATAAGTGACATTAGCAAAGTTGTAGGATGTAAGATCAGTAAACAGAAATGAATTGTATTTCTGTATGCTAGCAACAAATAGACATTGAAATTTTAAAGATACCGTTTATAAAAATATCAAAAAATAGGAAATGCTTAGGGATAAATCTAGTAAAGGATTATACACTGAAAACTATTATACATGCTGAGAGAAAGTAAGGAAGACACAAATGAAGAGATATATGTTGTGCTTATAAATCAGAAGATTCAGTGTTGTCAAAGTGTCAGTTTTGGCAAATTGATTTATATTTTCAGTGCAGTCCCAATCAAAATCTCACCAGTGTTTTTTGTAAAGATTAATTACTTCATTCTAAAATTCATATGGCAATAACATAGCACAACAAAAACAACTTTAATAAAGAAGAACAGAATTAGGGGACTTCAACTACCTGACTTCAAGATACTGTAATTTAGACAGTATCTTATTGACATAAATATAGACAAATAGCTGAATAGAACATAATAGAGTCAAAGGATTAATTTATGCATAGATGATCTTTTGATGTCTGACAAAATGCAAAGTAAATTTCATTCAGAAAGGATAGTCTCTTTTTACAGTTGGTGCTGGAACATTTTGATATCTGTATACCTCCAAAACTGAACTTCAAACCATACCTGACACCATCTACAAAAATTTATTCAAGTACATCATAGATTTAAATTCTAAAACCATAAGACTCCTAGAAGAAAATATGGAAAAAATTCATTGCAACCTTGGAAGGTGGGCTAAGGGATCTTATATATGCCACCAAAATAATCACGTTCTTTAGCAAAATTGTTCTCATCAAAATCAATAACTTCTGCTATTTGAGAGCCACTCTAAGCAAGTGAAAAGGTAAGCCATGGATTGAGTGAAATATTTGCAAGTAACATATAAGATAAAGGACTTATTTAAAGAGCTCTAAACTGAATTATGAGAAAACAACCCAATTTTTAAAAGCATGAACAAAAAATTTAAACAGATGCTTCAACAAATAACATACATGGATAGCAGATAAGCACATGAAAAAGATGCTCAGCATCTTTAGTCCTGAGGGAAATAGAAGTTAAGTCACAATGAGATACCATAACACTTATTAGAATGTCTAACTTGAGACTGTGCCAAGTCTTGGCAAAGATCTGGAGTAACTAGAAATCTCATCACTAGTGGGAATGCAGAATGGTACAGTCACTTTGAAATACTTTTTGGTAGTTTCTTTAAAAAGTTAAAACCTTTACCACCTATATGAGCTGGTCATTCCATTCCTCAATGTTACAATCCAAGAGAAATGAAAGCATATGTTCATACAAAGATTCCTACACAACGTTCACAGCAGCTTTATTAATAATAGCTAAAATCAGGGAAACAACCCAAATATCCAAGAGCAGGCAGTTGAATAAAAAATTTTGATATATCCTTCCATAGAATACTACTCAAAATGAACTGCTGACAGATACGACATAGATCAGCCTGAAAGTCACTAACCTGGGTGAAAGAAACCAGACAGAGTACTTGCTGTATGAATGTATACAGAATTCTAAGAAATGTGAACTATTATATGATGACAGAAAACAGATCAGTATTTGCCTAGGAACAGAGCATGTATGAGGCATAAGAGGGAAGAATTACAAAGGGGCCAGGAAAACTTCTGGGAGTAAACACATTCATCTTGTTAATAGTGGTGATCTATTCAGAGGTGTACACAGATGTCAAAACTTAGCAAATTGTACATTTTAAATTGGCTCGTGGATTTAAATCATGCAGTTTATTGTATATTAATTATATACTTCAGTAAAGCTGTTTTTTCAAAAAAGGCAGTGAAAGTGCTCATCAATAACTTAAGCAACATTTAGTGCTAATTTCAGCGGACCTAAAGCAGTGGTATATAGAGCCCTAACTGCTTTCATGTTTAGCCTTTAGCCAAAATGTAAGACTTTTTACCCTATTTTATTTTTGATCATATATCCCGATTTTACCCTCTTAATGGCACCTGTCATTACCTGAAATTCTCTCTTCTCTCCCTGACTAGACTATAAGTTCTTTGAGGCTAAAAGAATCTCTTGTTCATGTCTGTATCTGCATGTATGGTTAACAATAAATATTTATTGATAGTTTTCTCATATTTTTATCTACATATAATCATTGTCTTACTGTTCTTTGCTTCCCTCCTGCCAGTTCTTTCATGATTTTTTACTTTCTATCCTTTCTTTTGTGCTGTGTGAATTTTTATCGTAAATAAGCATTCTATATATTTTAAACTTCTCTCAGAATATCCTTTTTGCTTTAAATAAAACTTGTCTCTTCACTGAGGACCCTGTTTCCCCTATTTTCCAAGTACGAGATGGTGGTGCATCTCAAACTGTAATACCAGAGTTCCCTGGCTCCCAGGGTGTTTACTCACTTGAAACATACAGTTTGACATTACAACAAAATTGTGATTATGTTGAGTTTTCAAGATACTCGCAATAAGGAAAAGATAAATCCCAAAATTGCAAGATAAAACTGCCACATTGTTTTTTTTTCTATTATTATTTTTTATCTTTTAGGATTTTGAACTATGGGACGATGTAGGATTAAACATTCCAAAACCTCCAGACTTACTGCAACTCTACCGAGATTTTGGAAATCATCAAGTGACTGGGAAAGATCTTGTGGATGTGGCCAGCGGCGTAGAAGAAGATGAATTAGAGGCTCTGACACCAATTTTAGGCAGCCTTCCTCCAGCCCTTGGAACTCCTCAGACTGTAGAGGTGAGAGGCATTAACTAAGTAATCGAGTCCACAAAAAGTATTTAAACCATATAAAAACATAG
The DNA here is from genome assembly GCF_030028045.1 of Hippopotamus amphibius kiboko. Lineage (NCBI taxonomy): Eukaryota > Metazoa > Chordata > Mammalia > Artiodactyla > Hippopotamidae > Hippopotamus > Hippopotamus amphibius. Next base: position 101,527,328 of record NC_080196.1, read on the forward strand.
TATGAGATCTTGAGTGCCTGTTTTTCTCCCATTTTGATTTTAGAACTCCTTGCTAGTACAGAAATTAGAAGATAAAATTGGCCTATTAAATAGTGAGAAGTGGTCTTTGATGGAACAAATCAGAAGACTTGAAAGGTTCGTACCTAATCATCATTTCTGAAAAACCGCTTAAAGTTTTTAAAGAAATTGACAGATTATACAAATACATAAAATAACATTTCAGTTGTAAGACATAATTTTTCATACCCAGATACTTCTGGAAAAAAGTCTTATAATTGCTTATATACTTAATGTGTCCTTTTTGCCCCCCAAAAAGTTGTCACCATAATAATCAGATAATCAAATATGTCTTGGAACCAAGGAGTAAGATATTTTTTAATTTCTCTAAATTGTGTTAGTAGTAATAAAATAACTTCTCACACTAGTGTTGTACATATTTCCCATTCATTATTTCATTTAATAATTCTGTGAGTTAGATGGAATTTTCCCCATTTTGCAAATGAAGAAAGTTACGTGCTAATCCAAAGCATAGTTTGTAGGACCATTTTATGTTTTGTAAGAGTTTGTAGCTACACTTCTAGGTATACGAAGCATCAGTGTATATGGTACAGAAAATATTAATCAGTTGCCAAACCATTTTCTATTAATATGTTATACTTTTAAAGCATTTAACCCATTATGAGGTTTGTACTATTGCCAAAGTTTTAAAAAATACAGTTATTATTCTCTGATAATTTCTCTTTCTTTCTACAGTGAAATGGACTTCCTCAAAAATGAACACTTTGCCAGCCCTGTAGTTTGTGACTCTGTTCAGCCTTCTTTGGATCAGTCTCCCCACAAAGACTCTGAAGACAGTGGACAGAATTCAGTTATAAATAGTTCAGACAAGGGAGAAAACAAGGATACCCATCTTTCAAAATCCAATGAAGTTGATTCCAGTATCCCTAAAGAGAAACTCCCAAATTCTTTCCCCAGGAGAGAAAGAGAAGGAATGCCATCTTCTTCTCCATCAAATAAAAACACGGTCCATTTTGATAAACCCAATAGGTTAGTATGCATCCTGTGTTTTGAAATGCATCTTTCAGCTACTTAGAACATTGTCAAAATAGAAGAGTTTCAGTTCTTATTTTGCAGATCAGATGTATGAATTTTTATGTCTGGCATGAACTTAACACATAGCAAAGTCCATGTCACCAAAAAAAAAAGTCACAAGGAATTACTAAGTTAAATTGTATTAAAGAGGAATAGACCATAAATGAGTAGGTCCTATTTTAACCAAGTACTTAAACTCATAAATAATAGGTATGCTCTGTGTGCTGTATTTTTCCCAGGGCTTTTTACCTTTTCTGTATACTACAGTCATTGTCAGACTCAGTAGAAGGTTTTGGTACTGAATAGTTGCCTATACTAAAGAGGGGATTAGTTATTCATCTTAGGCCTTTTTCCTGTGTCTGCTTCCATTATTAATATCGTGTCATTAATATTCTCTTAATTCATTTGGTTTTTATTGGATCGCAGTCATCGAACTCAGATAACACAAGCATCATCCCTTAGCTCTCATGATTATGTTTTCTAGTAGAGGAGACAAAATGTATTTTAAAATTTTTTACATATTAATGTGAAAAAATGTTAAGAAAGGAATATTTACTGAGTTCTTTTTATATATCAGGCACAGTTCTAAATGTTTCACGTATACTCACTTAGTTAATTCTCACAAATATCCTATGGTGCATTCTGATCCACAAAGCCATGCTGCCTCCTCCTATTAAATGGAGGAATATTATACCAAGTGTTGGGGCGTAATAGGTATGCATGACTAATTTGTTTTAGCCTTAAAGGTACTCATTATTAGTGAGAAGTATTTGATTTTTTTTTTTCCCAAGCAAATCTTTCCACTCATGTGCCACAACTTTTTGTGTACATGCTTAAGTGTGTGTGTGTGTGTTTAGGTATTTATGGGGCGGGGAGGGTGTCTCAGGATTGAAGTAGACATGGCCGAATCCTCAAAATGCGTTTAATCTAATATGGTTGAGATATAGTCGTAAAAATGATACGCAACAACAGTGGTATTTGTAATAGTTCTCAGTGTTTAGAAGTACTTCCATATATCTCCTTTGATATGTCAAAGCCACTCTCTGGAGAAAAGTGACTGTTCAATGTGTTCAACTAATTTTTTTAGCTCTTAACTCTATGTCAGGCAGTGTTAACAAGGAGTGTAATGGTAACCGAACACATGGTCATCCCTTCAGTTGCATACCTTACAGTGCAAGAGAGACTGACAGACAATTAATATTTTACGTGTGAAAAGTAGAGGTATAAGAGAAGTTCAGCTTGCTTTGGGAACACACAGTCAGGGCACCCAACCAACCTAGTTATCAGAGCAGGAAAGGTTTCAGGGAAGAAGTGTTCTCTAACTTTAGATCTGATGACTAAGTTAGCAGTTAACCAGACAAAGAGATAAGAGGAAGTCTTTTCACTAAGGGAGAACAGTGTGTGCAGGGAGAGCACTGCACTTGGGGAGCTCAGAAGAATTTATTAAGGTTGAAGCCAAGAATGCAAGTGAGAAAAATAAGGGACGAAGTTGGAGAGACTAAGTCATATAAGCCGTGTTAACTCATTTTAGAGAGATGGGACATGATAGTATCTAAGTTTTAGAAAGAGTCGCCTAGGGTGGAGGTCATTGGAGGGTAGCAAGACTGAACGAAAGGAGACTCATAGGGTGTCTGTTAGAAGAATCCAAGTAAGAAATGATTGAATTTCCTATGCTGGAAAGAAGTGAATAGATTTCAAGATAGTTAGAAAGTAAAAGATTGATTAGAGTAGAAGGTTAAAAGAAAGGGAAGGATAAAGGCTTTCTGGCTTGGACGGTTAGATGCATTATAGCTCCCTCCACTGAAAGAACGTGGGAGGGGGAACATACGAGCAAACAGGCTTAAGCTTTTGCACACTGACTCCATAATCAGGTGTTACTGGAGGCCGCTATGTGATGTATACTAAATAACCTCTATTATGTAACTTCTGGTGTTAGCCCTGTTCTTTGTAGATTGAGCACATAAAGTACAACTCATAATATTATGAATACTATTACATAGAGACCGCTTGTTTTAAAAATATAAATGTTTTAACCTTTTTTATTAAATCATAAATAGGCTAATATTTTCAATTACAAAAAATACTTCCTTTAAAATATACCATGAATGTTGAATGAGCCTCTCCTTCATTTATCTTTAATTTTTAATTCTTTTATGTGAGTTTCTAACATTAAGGATTATCATAATATATATCTGCAAAACTTCTCAGCAACATACCAGGTCAACCTTTGTATCCACTGTTTACCTTTCTGGGACCATAGAGAATTAGGGAGGGGAAAAAAAGTCCTCATTTCTCATTTCAGGTTTTACAAACACTCTGTGATCATTGACCTGCCATACCACTGCAGGTTTAATCCACTAACATTTACGAGTCATTCATACACATGACATCAGTCTCTTTCAAGATCAGCAGCTACTGCTGATTTCCTCTCCCCTGTATAATTCTCCAGTTAAGTGACCTTTACGTCTTTTGTGGCTGAGAAATTCAGTTAACATTTGTGGGGTAGATTTCATGCAAGAATGGGGATTATAACCTGCAATTTACTTTCTCCTTAAATGCCAGTGGTAACTATTTGGTATTGTCCCATTTTCATTCAATATTTTCTTCTAGGAAGTTGTCTCCTGCTTTCCATCAAGCACTACTCTCTTTCTGTCGAATGTCAGCAGATAGTCGTTTAGGATCAGAGGTAAATTGTACCAGATTCTTGCAACTTTCTTAAAACATTTTTTTTTCTCCTTAGCATCTTACCCAAAAATAATTGTGATAAGACTCTATTTCAAGTACAAATCTATTATTTAAGATAATGCTCTAAGAAATAGTTCCTAAAATTTTAAACTTTTAAAGAAAGTAGTTGATTATTTTTGTCTTTGGATTAAAGCTTAGTTTAGTATTAAAGTGGCCTTTTACAGTCTAGTTTTAATTTGTTATGTCTACCGATATATGGTCATATGCCTCTCTATGGTGTAATTCAGAAAACCAAATCAAGTATACATATTGTTTATAATTTCAGTTTTTGTTAGATTACTCTATTTTTAATTTCATTATGATTGATCATCTTTGATTGCAGAGTTTATTATCTCTCAGATTTGTTTTCCTCAAGTCCTTTGTAATTATTGTTGCAGGCTTATCTGAAGAGGGTATTTTCTTTTTTTCTCCTATCTTTGTACTCACTCCTCCCTTTCTAGCTGTTTTATGGTTGATTCCACTTCACCTCTTCTGGGCTTCTGTCCCACAACGTCATAAAGAATATGAAAGAGTTAGAGGATGATTTGATTGCAATCTGGCCATCCTCATTATAAGACTGGATGCAGTTTCATTTTACAAACTGCTCTTTCACCTTAGGCAAAGATTGTAGCTTTGTGGGCACCTTTTCCCCAAGTACAAAATTAAAAACCGTTGAAGCTGCTCCAGTCCTGTGTTATCCCTGCTTATTCCCAGAACTGAAGCCTAGTAAACCTTCCTGTCTTCACCCTTGCTTCTTACTAGTGTTTTAAATCCATTTCTGGTCTACAAAAATGTTTATCTTGTTAGGGATTACAGTTGTTCGTATTGTTGTTTTTATCATCATCGTAAATTATAACTTTGGGTGTATGTTTGGAACAGAGGTGACAGGGTCTGAAACATAAACCTTAAGTACCATCATGCACAGAAGTTCTCCAGTGTCATCTTTTACTAATATTTGGTTTCCTAGGTGTCTCGGATCGCAGACAGTGAGAAGAGCGTTATGTTAATGCTGGGGCGCTGCCTGCCACACATTGTCCCTAATGTGCTGTTGGCAAAGAGAGAGGTGAGACACATAAACGTATTGTCATCCCCCACATCTCATCATGTTGTCCATTTTTTGTCATTTTGAAGTTTAGTGTTATATTTTTATTTTGTTAAAGTCTATTACTTGCAATCATATTCTTACTTTTGTGCATGCATCTCTGCTCCTAGAGAATGGTTTTACACCTCTGTCAGGTGAGTTCAGTAAAACTGCATGGTATTCATGTTTTCCAGTTTTGCTTAAAGCGTCATTAGCTTTTGCAACACTAACTATTACTGTAGGTCCATTTATGTGCCATGAACACTGTCCGTTTTTTACATTACCAGTTAACTAATTCATTTATCTCTGTTCTTGATACGATACGCGGGATTTGTCCTCAGAAATAGACGCTCTTTGTATTGAACATTAACAGGGACTAATAGTGTAACCCTTTCTCTTAAATGTACTTGTAGTTACCTATCATTAATGTTAGTTTTATTGTATTTGCTTGGTAGTAATTACACTTGCCGTATGATGATAGGATAGTTATAAAATTGTCTACAATAACTTTTGAAAGTACCTTTTTTGTTTTTCTTGTAGCTCACCTGTTATTGATACATGCTTTAAATGTCCAAAATAGAGTAGAAAATTTATTTTAGTACACATTGCCTATGTTATAAGCCGTAAATACTATAGGAAGTCATCTTTAGTGTTATATTTAGACACTGAAAAATTAATGAAAAGTTATCTGTAATCTCACTTAAATGACAGTGAATGATTATTTGCAAACAAGTTTATTTGAATTATTCAAATTATGAAATCAATTTTCAGTTCACAGATTTTTTTTAAATGGGTTAAGAATATTTTAGAATGTGTCATAAAAGTTTCTTTTGTTACCCTCTGAATATTTATCACTGATTTTCATCATAACTCATGGGACCTACAGTATGATAGGTACACAGTGCATTGGCAAAACCCATATAGAGCTTATCCTTAATTATCTGTTTAGCACAAGAAATTTGTACTGATCCTCAAGAAAATGTGTATGTAGAGCTTTAAAAAATTTTATACCTATAGGTATTTTTAATTTAAAAAGATAAACATGACTGTTTTCTCACTGATGGTTTTAATTCACCTAATATTTTAAAATAGCTATGAGATATTAAGAAGAGTGGAAATTTTTCTTTGTCTTGAAGGATCAGTGTCCAATTTCAGATTGTTTTGCAGTTCTGCCTGGCAGAATGGTGTTTGAGCTTCTTTTCCTTTTTTCAGCTTGTAACATAATCCATGCAGTGCATTAATGTTTGCATCCCTTTTATTATGTTTCCTTAATATAATCTTTAAAATATCACAGAAACCTAATTGTTATGAAATGCAGTTTAAGCTTTTTTATCTTAATTTTCCCTTTTTTAAATCATAAAAAACTACCACTAAAATCTGATGGTACTGCATGAAGTATTTATAAATTTGCATCATCAGTAATCAGATATATATATATATAAATATATATGTAAGCATATATTTATATATACACATATATTTTATTTGTAGTATGATGTTTATTTTTCTGGCTGATTTTATGTTTTTTATATTTAAAAGTATTTATATACGTATAATTTCATGAAGAATTGGTCATCTGTTTACGTAATTATTTGTACCTTATTCTATTTTATCAGAAAGTTTACCATTTATTATATACCAAAGTTGTATTCCCTCAAAATTAAATTGGTAAATAATGAAGTATATCTTGCTTTTCTTAGAAACTAATCCCAGAGCATAAAAGGACAAAACTTTTATTTCATTTCATCCTTTGATATTGGTTTACTTGTATTTAATATTTTACCCTAGTTCTTTAAATCTATATTAAGATCTTGTGATTAAAGGATTAATATTTTTATTTTTTCTTATTTCTCAAGTTTAATGTGTTCTCTTATCAGTATAAGCCTTTTTATTAATATGTAAATACAATTAAAATGTCCCTTAGTAAACTGATTGATCATAGCAATATCCTAGGTAATTTAAAAAACAAAACATTAAAAGCCAGTTTTAAGGTTTGATTAAATAATACATTCACATGGTTTAACAACTTTTTAAATACAAAAAGAGGTACAACAAAAACTTGTCTTCCCCTGTCCTTGAGCCACCATCCCACATGCAGTAAATTTTATTAACTTCTAGTGCACTCTTTCAAATCCTTTGCCCATTTTTTAAGTGGATTGTTTGTCTTTGAATTGTAAGAATTCTTACAATTCTGAATATTAAACTCTTATCTCATATGTGATTTGCAAATATTTTCTCCCATCCTATAGGTTGTCTTTTCACATTGTTGATAATGTCCTTAGATGAATAAATGTTTTTCATTTTTATGAAATCTGTTTTCTCTATTTTTTTCTTTTATTGCTTGAGTTTTTACTATCAATCTAAGAATCCATTGCCAAGTCTGAAGTCAGAAAGATTTACCCCTATGTTTTCTTCTAATAGTTTTATACCTTTAGCTCTTATATTTAGGTCATTGAGCCATTTTGAGGGTTTTTTTTAATGTATGGAGTGAGGCAGGAGTCCAAAACCATATTCCTTTCATGTAGTTATCTAGATGTCCCAGCACCATTTGTTGAAGAGAAAGTTGTTTCCCTATTGAATGGTCATGGCACCTTTGTCAAAAATCAGTTCCACATAGATGTTTGGATTCATTTCTGTGCTTTCAATTCTGTACCATCGGTCTTTTTGTTTATCTTTATGCCTGTTTCACTTATTTTTATAACTGCAGCTTTATAGTAAGTTTTGAAGTTGGGTAGTATAAGTCCTCCAGCTTTGTTTTCTTTTTCAATATCGTTTAGCCATTTAGGGCCCCTTTCAGTTCCATATGAATTTGATACTCAGCTTTGATTTCTGCCATAAAGACTCCTATGAATTTTGATAGGAATGGCCCTGAATCTGTAGGTCACTTTGGGGAATATTGACATTCAAACAACATTAAGTCTTGCAAGTTATGATCATGGGATTCTTTACAGTTATTTATGTCTTTCAGCAGTGTTTTGTAGTTTTCAGTGTACAAGTTTTTTAGGTCTTTGTTAAAATTTATTTCCTAGGTATTTTGTTCTCTTGGATGCTGTTGTAAATGAAATTGTTTCCATAATTTCCTTTTCAGGTTGTTCATTGCTTGTATGTAGAAACAGAACTGATACTTGTATGTTGATCTTGTAACTTGAAACTTCGCTGAATTTGTTTATTAGCTCTAGTAGGTTTTAGTGGATTCTGTGAGATTTATACAGAATTGTTATCTGCAAATAGAGATATTTTGCTTCTTCTGTTCCAATTTGGATAGCTTTTATTTCTTCCTGTTACTTAATTGCTTTCATTAGGACCGCCAATGCAAATAGCATTGTTTTGAGAAAGCAGATATCCTCGTCTTGTTCCTTATCTTATGGGGAAAGTTTTCAGTGTATCACTCTTGAGTATAATGCTAGCTGTGGGTTTTTCATAAATGTCCTTTATCATATTAGGAAAGTTTTCTTCTTTTTTTTTTTAAATTTTATTTATTTATTATTTTTGGGGGGGTACACCAAGTTCAATCATCTGTTTTTATACACATATCCCTGTATTCCCTCCCTCCCTCGACTCCCCCCCACCTTCCCCGTCCCAGTCCTCTAAGGCATCTTCCATCCTCTAGTTGAACTCCCTTTGGGAAAGTTTTCTTCTAATCCTAGTTTGTTGAGTGTTTTTGTCCTGAAAGGGTGTTGAATTTCATCAAATACTTTTTCTGTACCAATCATGATTATGATTTTTTTCCGTGCATTCTACTGATGTGGTGTAACACATTGATCAATTTTTCATATGTTAAACCACCATCACATTCCAGGGATAAATCCCAGTTGGTCGTGGTGTATAATCTTTATAATGTATTATTGAATTTGGCATTAGTATCTTAGTGTGCATTTTTGCTTCTAGATTCATAAGGGATATTGGTCTGTAGTTTTCTTGTGTTGTGCTGTCTTTGGTTTTGATGTCTCATGCTGACCTCATGAAATGTGTTAGGAATTGTTCCTCCTTTTCTGTTCTTTCAAAGAGTTTGAGTAGGATCAGTATTAATAATTCTTTAAATGTGTTTTAGAATTCACCAGCAAAGTCATGTGATCCTAGAACTTTTCTTTGGGGGAGGTTTTTTTATTACTAATTCAATCTGTTTGCTTGTTACAGGTCTGTTGTGATTTTCTGTTTCTGCTTGAGTCAGTTTTGGTAATTTATGTGATTCTAGGAATTAGTTCATTTCTTAATTATCTAATTTGTTGGTGAATCATTGTTTATGGTATTCATTTATAATCCTTTTAATTTTGATAAGGTTGCTACTAATGTCCTCTCCTTTCTTTCTTTTTCTCTTAGTCACTCAGCTAAAGAATTGTCAATTGTGTTGATCTTTTCAAAGAACCAACTTCTGATTTTGTTGATTCTGTTGTTTTTCTTGTGTATATTTCATTTATCTCTGCTCTAATCTTTATTATTTTCTTCCTGGCCTTTAGTTTAGTTTGCTCTTTGTTGCAAGGTTGTTGACTTGGGATCTTGCTTTTTTAATATAGGTAATTAGAGCTATAAATTTCCTTCTGTGTCCTGGTTATGCTGCATCTCATATATTTTGGTATGTTCTGTTTTTCATTTTCATTTATCTCGAAGTATTTTAATTTCCTTAGTGATTTCTTTGACCCATTGGTTGTTTTAAGAATATGTTGTTTAACATCCCCATATTAGTGAATTTTCCAGTTTCCCTTCAGTTATTGATTTTTAATTTCCAATGTGGCTGGAGAAGGTATCTTGTATGATTTCAATCTTCTTAAAATTTGTTGAGAATTGTCTATGGCCAAGCATGTGCACTCTGCTTGAGAATCTTCCATGTGCACTTGAAAATAATACATATTCTGATATTGTCAGCTAGAGTGGTCTGTATATGTCTATTAGGTTTTAATTGTTTTACATTGTTCAAGTCCTCTATTTCCTTACTGATCTTTTGTCTAGATGTTCAGTCCATTATCAAAACTGGGATAGGGAAGTTTCCAACTATTGTTGGAGCTGTGTTGTATTCTTTCAGAGGTATTTTCTGCATGTATAGGCAAACTCAGATATATGATCTCTCCATGAATTACACAAATGATACCATTCTCTATGCACTATTTTCCACTTTGCTTTTTTTCCATGTAACATATTTTTGTATCTTTGTATGTCAGTAGGTAAAGAGCTTTCTCATTCTTAAGACTGCATAATATCTAGTCTTCTATAGCCTTTTAAACATGTTTTAAATTAGGCATTTCAAACTTTACTGACTACACTATCAGTAAGAAAGAGATTTTATATCATATACCAGTGTATAATTACATATAATTAAAAGTGTTACAAATCAAGTCTTGCCTTTACTAATTACAAAAAGTTAAAATAGAGGACAGTATCAAATAGGATTTTATAAATATTTTAAAACACTAAAGAATAACCTAAATAAACAATGAAAAGAAAAAAAAATGCTCTTTGTGACGCATTCAGTTGACTTTATGACCCACTGTTTTAAATGGAGTGACATAATGGTTAATTAAAACTGTCTAATAAATTAAACTTTATGTAGTATAAAAGTGGAAAGCACAGTGACTATAGATATTAGTGTTATTTGTTTTTGTTTTTTAAAAGAAAAATTGCAACCTCACTTAACCTTCAGGGCACAATTATAGCATTTTCCAAATTCAACATACCATATTTTCAAATCTAAGATACCATCAATTGTAACAACTATGTACCTTTAGGAAAGAAGAATTCCAATTAATTTAGGACAGGCTCTCCATTGTAAGGTGCATCTCAATTTCAGAGGTGAGAAAAAGTGAAAAAAAATTTTCTCCTGTGTTCTGCAAGGTAATGATAATCTCTTTTTACCAACTTGTATGTTAAAAGACTTTTTTGCCTCTTCATTTTGGGGAAAAAAAATAAAATAATGAACTGATTTTCTATATATGACTATATATAGTAGTTCACATTAATGGGTTGGTTGAGGAACTTGTATCTTTTAATCCAAATTACAGAGTAAATATATTTGTCATGTGATATATGTATATAGTAAAATAGGCTAAAGAAGTTGATTTTTCACAATTTCTGCTTTAAATACATTTGAAGGGAAAATTCTGTAATTTAAAAATAAGATTTCTTAAAGGATTACTTCTAAAAGCATTTTAAAATAATACATTGAAATTTAACGTTCTTTTTTTAATTCTTTCTATGAACCTTCTTTCTTTCTTTCTTTCTTTCTGTCTGTCTGTCTGTCTGTCTTTCTTTCTTTCTTTCTTTCCTTCTTTCTTCCTTTCTTTCTTTCTTTCTTTCTTTGTTGGCTGCATTGGGTCTTCATTGCTGTGAGCGGGCTTTCTCTAGTTGCAGGGGTGGGGGGGTGCGCTCTTCATTGTGGTGGGCAGGCCTCTCATTGCAGTGGCCTCTTTTGTTGCAGAGCATGGGCTCTAGGCACATGGGCTCTAGAGCACAGGCTCAGTAGTTGTGGCACATGGGCTTAGCTGCTCCGCAGCATGTGGGATCTTCCTGGACCAGGGATTGAACCCATGTCCCCTGCATTGGCAGATGGATTCTTAACCACTGCGCCACCAGGGAAGTCCCTCACATTCATTTTTATTCTATAGCAAGGAAATGTGTGTCATCAGCTAGGTAAAATTGGAAAAGCAAAGGAGAAGCCTGGGCCTGGAATGGGGGTGCATCAAGGTGAAATGGAAGATGAATCTTCATAGGATGTTCCAAAATTAGATTGGTGATGGTTGCACAACTCTGAATATACTGAAAACACCACTGAATGTACACTTGAAATGGATGAATTTTATAATGTATAAAGTATATATCATTAAACCTATAAAAAGAAAAAAGATAAAGGAGAGCACCAATTCCCTAAAAGACTTAAAAGTAGCGAGTACCTCTTAAAGACTTGCTCATCTTCTGAGAAACCAAACTTTGCTCTTTTCCATTGCCAGTCGTGGTTGCTTCATGGTATATTTTTTTTAATTTACAAGTAGTGGTAGCCCCAGATAATTATAACTATATGAGAGTAATATAGTAGTACAAGCATAGTAAAGTAGATAGTATAGTATAATACATAAACTTGGTCCATCTTCTTTACCCATGTAGTGTGTGTGTGTGTATGTGTGTGTCTTGTAATTTTCATAGTAAATCACATGTTCTTATGCAATATCAGAGTTTGAAAGTCATTTCAGTATTTCAGTTAGGCTTCCTAAAGGCTGAGCCCCAGGAATCATGCATATTAATAATTCTAAGAATAGATATTTTAGCAGCCCTTGAAGTGTAAAACTTGTCCAGAGGTGAGTAATCTTGTCTTTTCCTTATGCGAGTCTTTGTAATGTTTTTTCTTTTTTTTTTTTTTTCTTTACATGTTACTATCAATATCCTGCCAAATTTCAACTGAAAATCTAAATCAAAGGGCATACATTTGTCAGTACTTGAATTTTTTTTGGGGGGGGAGGTACACCAAGTTCAATCATCTGTTTTTATACACATATCCCTGTATTCCCTCCCTCCCTCGACTCCCCCCCCCACCCTCCCTCGAGTCCCCCCCACCCTCCCCGTCCCAGTCCTCTAAGGCATCTTCCATCCTCGAGTTGAACTCCCTTTGTTATACAACTGCTTCCCACTGGCTATCTAAATTGTAGTTCATTATTGCTTAATTCCTAGGCAAAAGACTAGAAAAAAAATTTAATAGCAGCTATCTAAAATTTTTAACAAAGCTCGAATTATAGGAGATAATTTTAGTGGAACAGTGAGGACAAGCAGTGAATTATAATTAATTGGACTAATGTCATCTTTCTAGAACTGTAGAATTTTGCTTCTTGACCTGAAATACTCAAACATTTCCTCCTTGGCATCTGATCTAAATGCAGTACGTCCTTTTGTGTTTTAGATTCCTTTCAGATCTTAGAGCGGTTGTCTTATCAACATTTCCATGCCTTTTTAAATTTTGAAATGTGCCTGATCTCATTTCCTACTGCATATTTTTCCCCTTTAACATCTAATCACTCACATTGTTTTAGATCCTGTTTAGGTACTTTTTTTTCTTCTGTTTTTGTAGTCTGAGCACACACTAATCTTTAAGGACTAAGAAAGTTAAGTAAAAGTATTCATAAAATCAAATATAATTATCTCTAAAGACATTTACTACCTTGAAAGTGATTTCTTTATTATCATTAGAAGTTATTATGTTTTACTTGTAAAACTGAAAGGAAAATACTGGAAGCCTTTCCTGTTTCATTCTTTACAAAATTTCATAGGAAGAGTGGGAGACCCTACATATAGAGAAAACTAGCATTGTTAAAACTCCAAAAATCAAAATAGTTAAAGCAAAAATCATTTACTTGAGTAAAGTGCAAATTACAAGTCTTTTAGATTAATGAATTCTATAGGCCTGAGAAATATCTTTTCTAGTATCATGGTGAAAAAGTACTGGAATACCTTCTGCAGTAGGATTACTGCACTGATTTCCTCTCTAACGATCAGTAGATCACTTTTATATCTCACTTCAATGCACATTTATTGAGTACTATCAGATGCTAAAGCGTGTTTGAAAATATTTAAAATTTCTGTTGCCTTGAAATATGGACACAATAACATTTTTATGGGGGGTGGTGGGTAAGGGATTCCTTTTGGATATAATGTTACCAAAGCTATAAGTATTATTTACCATGGTTATTATTCAAAGACATTTTTTAAAACCAATGTCACATTGTCTTCTGAAGAAAATTTAGCCACCATTTTTTAAATGTTTTATTCAGAATTATAAGGAAAGTTTTTTAACACTAGACTTCCTCAGTTGGAGAAATGATATGAAGGGGAGAATATTGATTCAAATCTATCTGGGATGGGGAGGGTGGGGGGGAGTCAAGGGAGGGAGGGAATACGGGGATATGTGTATAAAAACAGATGATTGAACTTGGTGTACCCCCCAAAAAATAATAAATAAATAAAATTTTAAAAAAATCTATCAATTTATGAGTACAGTTGACCCTTCCTTGAACAATGCAGAGGTTATGGGTGCTGACCCCCACTCAGTTCAGAATATGAGTATAACTTTACATTCAGCCAACCACAGATCGTGTGGTAGTGTAGTACATACTTATGGGAAAAAATACGCATGGACCCACACAGTTCAAACCCGTGTTGTTCAAGGGTCAACTGTAGTGTGAAAATGGATGAATTAGTACTTCAGAGGCTTGAAAAAGGTGAATTCACAATAAGTGAATGATATACAGCAAGCCGATATGTACTTACAGAATTCATTCTTTCAAGAACGGTACAAATACAAGTTGTGAATAAATGAGTGGTAGAGGAAATTAGGATATTTGGAGCTGGGCATAACTTAGCAGTTAAAATCCTTGATGGCTCTATCACAAACAGCCTATACTCTCCACATTTTTCTACCATCACTTTCTGGACCTCTTCTCAGCTATTAGAAGAGGAGACCATCTGGCATACTTTATACCCTGAGTTATAACTGCCATAGCCTTTACTGTGCCAGAAGGTACCCAGTTCTCCTTGGCATAGGGTATCAACTAAAAATTATTGGCAGTAACTTCCCATATTCGTTAACTTTGCCAGCAAAAAATAAAAACAGATGGCAGTATAAATTATTACTAACTGTGATTGAGAAAAGTGAGAAGACTATTTCTCCAAAGCCCTAAATTCACAGAATTTTAGAATTCAAGGAGATAAGGACTGACAAATGCTGATTCTCCCATGTGTCAGTTTTGGGTTGGTTGGTAATGGCTGCTGTGTTGAGAAGGCTTTTCGAGGCCAACTTGACCTCAGAAGGAAAAATTCACAATCCCATTAGCAATAGATAAGAAAAATACAGGATATATGTATTTTTGATTTCTGTACTAATCTTAATTCCTATATGTTTCACTAGAGGAAAGTAAAACTCAGAGAAGTTTGCGGTTTTCATTAGGTTCCTTGGTACTAAGGAGCATTGAGACAGGAGCTCCTCTATCTCCCTGTTCGGGGTTCTCGGTGTGGCACAGCTGTAGCCATATTCCAATGAAAACATTCTTTATATTAATGTATGACATAAACTTCCTCTTTGATTAAGAATCATTAAGCTCATGATTTTTTAAAAAAAGGAAAAGAAAATGTAAGGCACAAAAAAGAAACAGCAACACAGTTATTTAGTATACTTGTTTTTGAGATAAAGAGGCTGTTCTATATTTTAAAGAGTGTGTATGCATGTATTTGCAGTTATAGCAGATATCTTACCAACATTTGATAACTTTCCTTTTTTTTAAAGAGTAATGTAATCAAAAGAGAATGGAATAAGATAGTGTAAGAGTGTAGATTTGGAGATGATTGCGAAGCAGGAAGAAGGGTTAGGAGGAAGCAAGAAAACCCATGGGCAGAAAGATCTGATATGAGGGGAAAGTACAAATAAAATATTTAGGGCCTTTTTGACTTTCAGGCATTAAAATATTTTCAATTTTTGTTAGTACCTTCTAGAATAACTACTTTTTCATCCTCAGTGGGATATGTTAATGTGCAGTCTTAGTCCTCATTAGTATCATTGGCTCTTAGCACCCTCAATGGAATCCTCTAAGGATCCTTGGTGTTAATGGTCTTCTACCCTAATAATTTTATTTGTTTATTTTCTCCTACAAAGTCAGGACTTAACCCATCAAGCATCATATTAAGTGTCTGGTGAAAACATTATATAACAATACAGGATCCATACATACACTGTTCCATTCCCAGTGCAAAATTATTTTCCCTAATTATTTTTTATTTCTTTTGTTTTTCAGTTATTCACTAATCTGAAACCTGCAGAGACGCCTAAATAGAAAGATGGCAGAATAAATGTTTTAAATTTGTTTTTCCTTCTCAGGTTTATTCTTAGCTCTTATCTACATCTATGTACTTGCAATTTAGATTTATACTGAGTAATTATATTTTAACATAATATATAAAGATGTTAGGAATAGTGGAAGGGACTTTTAGTCATGCCTTTAAGTTTCAGTCTCAGCTTCTCTAAAAAGCATATCATCTGTTTTAAGGGAGCTTCTTCAGAATAGGAAAATACTTCTACAGTGTAGACTTTTGTTTCAAGGTGTCATGCATGCATTAGTAGGTAGTGATCAATTCCTATTTTAAATCTGCTAGTACTTTTTGGTGGTTAGGGAGGTAGATGGGAAAAAGAAATGAAAGTAATCATTCTACCCTTTCTATTACATCATAGTGATTTCTTTAAAATATCTGCAGTTAGATAAAATATCTAAGTTAAAGGATTTCTCTCCAAAAGTATTTTATCACTTTTGGACTTTTATTTCATTAGATTTTAAAAATCTATTCTAAAAATGGAAAACATTAATATCTTTTGAATATATTTTAGAATTCTTAGTTTAATTAAAATGCAAAACAACTTTAATTTTCAAATACTTCTTCGTAAGAGAGAAATAAACTTTTGTCTATTACTTTCCTTGAAAATATTGAATTTACGTCTGCATGTTGAAAGTGCAACGAAACAAAATATTGTTAAAAATTTTCATTTCAACATAAAACATTTCCACTAATACTTTGTAGTTGTACAGAGAGCATTCAGCACCTGTGGAAATGGTCTTTTCAGTCAGCCACTAGGTTAGGTGCTAAGGGTACAAAATTACTAACTATATCTAATCTTCTGAAAAACATTATGTTGTGCTTATGAAAGTGGGAAGATTTATCTTTATTTTCTGTTTTTTTAAGTTTTAAAATATAGTTAACTTTTGCAAGTTTTTGTTTCAAAACACTTTCAAAGTTAAAACTACTATATCAGCTTATAGTAAGATAGAATATTGTTTAGTTTAAAAACTAATAGACCCTTGGGAAGTATTGATAAGAAAAGGTTAGTTGAATCTTGTTACTTTATTGCATTGTGATCTGCACCTCCTGCACAACAACACATAAATATATGTTTCAGTGTTTCCTCTTGCATTATCAGCCTTACAAAATTAAAATTTACTCCTCTGTATGTTGAGGTCTATTTCATTTTAAATGTCCATTTTAAGAATACTTCAGGGGAGAAAAGAATATTCTGCAATGCATTTTTCCTTTGACTTTTTCCACCTTCTTATTTCTTTAGGAGTTGATCCCCCTCATATTGTGTACAGCCTGCCTACATCCTGAGCCTAAAGAGAGAGATCAGCTTCTTCACATACTTTTCAATTTGATCAAGAGGCCGGATGATGAGCAAAGGTGGGTGTGCCTGCTTCTTTGGGAAATAAACATAATGTTAACTTATTAATTTTATTAATTTGGCATTATGATTTACATTTTAAACTAAATGCATCTTTTCTTCCTAATACCTATTTTAATAGAGGAAACACTGACCTTGTTCACAATGCCCTGCAATGTTTTCATTCTTGTCATTCCAGTTACTCATGTTGAATTTGTACACTTTTGTGTTAGTTCCCTTTAGACCTCTAATTCCAATATTTCTTTGCTTGTATTTCACATTTGATTTCCAAGAACTCCTAAATATTTCCCTGTCTCCCCACAGATGAACTAGATACAGCATGGCCTCTTAATAGTTATTCTTTATAAGAAATAAAATACTTAATATATGAATGTTTGCATCACTGTGCTATCTGTAAATCAGTTTCTGTGTGGCTAGAGGGATAGAGTGTTTTGATTAGTCCTGAGTTAGATACCCACCATCAAGGATGTCTGAATGGAGAAACAAGTTATACCTGAGGGTGGTGAAGGCACAGGGCACATATCAGAGAAACTTTCTGGAAGAAAGGGGAATGGGTTTTGATCAGGCAACAGTAATAGATGTCTACCTCAGAAAGTAAGACCTTTAAACACTAGGTGACACTGTACAAGTGTGAATGTGAACAAAACATCCTGGTGGATGGGTAGCTAGACTGGATAAGATTGACATATTGAAATTTTTTCTACATTGTAATTTTCTATCTTAATAAAGAAATAATTTTTGCTTATACTTTTGCCAAACAATAGAATTATACATTATAATTAGGTAACTTTATATAATTCAGTACTTGTTTTACTGACTGTTACAGTTTTTACCTCTTCTAAGAATGTTGGAAAACCATAAAAGTGAAGCATAAGACAAACGAAACTCAAAATTTAAAACACAAGGAGTCTCTCCACTGTGAGAATAAAAAGTCATATAGAGCTTAAAACTATAAGCATGTATCTCTTTCCTACTCTTACCAAAATACACCTGAGCAAGTGGAGAAAAATGTCCTTTCAGGATCCAGTCGAGACTAATCTGTATGCTAGTCAAATAGAAAGAAGAGAAACTCAATCAAATTCCATTCATTGCAAACTGAAAATTTTCTAAAGACAGTTTGATGGTGCTATATAGGAAAATTAATATTTTATTTTCTCCTTGAAAAATGCTCTTCCCTATCTTGGTAACTTAGTTAATAATTAAATACCACTTATTACATTGTCATTTTAGATTTGTAAGGCAAAAACCTCTTGATCTACATAGCCTGTTTTCATAGATTCTGCATGTAAAGCTAACTAACAGCTGCCGCCTGGTGGCCAAAAGTACCTATCAGCCTTAGTTAAGGTCAAAATACGTCAGGATTTAAACACTCATGTCCACACTTAAATCTTTTGCCTTACAGAAATAAAGTTATTTATTAAAGTAAACTAATCAATTTATTAACTATATATGATATGAATAACATTAACAAAGCAGAATTTTTAAGTTAGCATAATATGTTTGACATATAATCAGTTGTTACTTAATGAATCTCAAGCTTTCTTGAGAATTAAGAGAAACTTAATTTTATGCTCAATAATAGTGCATTTTTGCAGTTCTTTGCTAACAGCCATAACTAACACCATATTTCTACGTGTGTCAAACACCATTCAAATAATTCCTATCCTATGATTTTCCACAGATAGGAGCAGTGTTTATTTTTACTACCACAGGAGCTTGTTTCCAGTGCTGTTAATAATCTGTAGGCCATCTGATCTTCTCTGTTTTCAAATGTATTTCAAAACTGTCCTATTTTTTAGAATTTTGAATCTTAACTCTGCTAAGAAGTTTGTTTTGAGGGTCCTAACATTTTTTTTAACAAGTTTGTACATCTTTAGTGTAGTGATGGTGACTCATGATTTAAAGTCATTTCACATGAAGGTCTTATACAAGTATATACTTCTTACATGTGTTTGAAATGCTTAAATTTCACCAAAGTTCATTTATTATAATTATCAAATATTTCTGGAACCTACATATATGACTTCTCATTATTTTAATATACCAGTGGGGGTAAAAATGATCAGACATTATAGGAAACTTTCATTGGGAACAGGCAGCTAAAGTGCTGTCTTAAAGCTTGGGAATTTCTTTTTCCTTTTTTCTTTTTTTTTTTTCTCATTCTTCTTTTATTCACTTTATTTGCCTTCCTAAAGTATGAAAAAATAGAAAAATGAAAGAAAAGTTGAGAAACAGGCATAGAAGATGATATAAATATAAAGAGAAATCAAATAGATAAAAATTACAAGGTTATAGTGAGAAGAAGTTGCAGTATACAGTGAAAATGTGTTGGCTCTACATTTCCTTTCTTGTTGTCCAGATGCTTTTTGTCTGTCAGTATTCTCTTCAGCCTGAGAGAACAGCTGTAGCTAACTTGGCTAAACTAAAGAGAAATGTAAGGTCATTATTCAGTTTAAGTTGACCTGTTTTGAGAAACAGCAATGAGTAATGCCTGGGCTTTTATAATTAGTGTGAATTAAACATTCTATTTTGGTTTTCCTTAAAGTCAGCTATTTTGAAGCATCTATGGAAAACATACTTTTTTTTCCAAAGAGTTTTACTGTTTTGAAGTCATAGACAATCAAAAGTAAAAAAAATCTTACAATTCTACCTTTCAACATTATTTTATTTTTTTTATTTTTTTTTGTATTTTTTTTTATTATTATTTTTGGGGGGTACACCAAGTTCAATCATCTGTTTTTATACACATATCCCCGTATTCCCTCCCTTCCTTGACTCCCCCGCCCCTCGAGTCCCCCCCACCCTCCCCGCCCCAGTCCTCTAAGGCATCTTCCATCCTCGTCAACATTATTTTAAATGGAACTTCATTCTGAAGAGTGAAAAATCTTATTAAAAATTTTAAATTATAAATCTATGAATTCAAATGAAATTACCGTATTAGTTATTTTGTAACAAATTACCCCCAAAGAAAGTGATTTAAAGTAACACTTTTATATTACAGTTTATGTGGGTCAATTAATCTGGGTCTTCTGCGTCAGGGTCTCTTATAAACCTGCAATCAAGGTGTTGGCTGCGGCTATAGTCACCTCAAGGTCCAGTGGGGAAGGATTTGCTTCTAAGCTCATTCACTCGGTTGGTCGTTGGCAGGATTCAGTTTCTTGTGGATCTTTGGACTGGGGGCCTTGGTTCCTCACTGGCTTTTGGCCAGAAGTTGCCTTCAGTTTCTTCCTACATGAAACTGTCCAACATGACAATGTCTTCATCAAAGTCTGCCAGCTGAGAAGGCAGAAGAGAGTGTCTCACAAGATGGATCTTACAGGCTTTTGTAACCTAGTCTCATAAGTGATATCCCATCACTTTGGCCATTATTCTGTTGATTAGAAGGAAATCATTGGGTCCAGTCTACACTCAGGGAGTTGGGATTATGCAAGAATGTGAGTATCAGGAGCTGGACCTCATTAGGAGCCATGTCAGAGCTGCCTACCACCAGTTATCTTTGGTGAAATACCAAAAATTCTCATTTAAGACGTATCATTTTGCTAATATGGTATCATAGTTTTTAATTATAGAAATACTGGAAAAATAATCACTGTTTTAGTAGCTAGAAACTGAAATTCATTAGAAACTGAAGCATTAAACATATTATAATTTCAGAATGTATGTAGGGGAAGTTAATTTAGGAGGTTATGAGATTCAGCTTCACACCAGTGGAGAATCCCTTCATAACATCTCTCACAAATGGTGTTGCCACTGCTGGAGGGACTAGTCTTCAGAAACCCACTTTCTTGGTGGGAGCCTATCCTTTGTGAAAAGTCGAATTTGAATTGCACAAATATATTGTGCTTCATGTTAATTAGAGCTGATTCTCTTTTTTTTAAGCTCTTTATTGGAATATAATTGCTTCACACTCTTGTACCAGCTTTTGAGGTACACCACAGTGAATCAGCTGTATTTATACATATATCCCCATATCCCCTCCCTCCCGCAACTCCCTCCCGCTCTCCCTGTCCTGGCCCTCTAAGGCATCACCCATTATCGAGTTGATCTCCCTTTGTTATACATAGAGCTGACTCTTTTTAAGACTTAGTCCTAGTTGTGCTTTCTGTCAAATACAAGTCTTTATTCATCTGTGTTATCTTTCAGGCAAATGATACTGACAGGTTGTGTGGCATTTGCTCGTCATGTTGGACCAACACGTGTAGAAGCTGAACTTTTACCACAGTGTTGGGAACAGGTAAATAACTATATTGGGTTTTCCCTAGCTATTGTATTCTAATTTATTACAAATGTTCATATTATCTTTCTAAAATGCTATTGGGAAATATGTGGGATACAAATTATGCTACCATATATAGCCCAGCACGGTGATTAAATAGTGCTTAAGAAAGCTCTGGGATGCTTTGCTTTATCCATTCTTCCAACAAATACTTAAAAAACACTGTTTTCACTGCCAGGTACTGTTGTAGTTACTAAGGATACAGTGGTGAATAAAAGACAGTGACATCCTAGTGGAGAGGTAAAAGTAAACAAATAAATGAAACAATATCTTGTAAGTTGTAAACTATGAAGAAAAAAGCAGGGTAAGGGTTAGAGAGTGATAGGGAATGCTATTTTAGAAAGGGTGGTCAGAGAAGGAATCTCTGAGAAAGTTATGTTTGACAAGACTGAATCCAGTGAGACAAAAGAACAAATACAAAAATTGCTGAGTTCAAGGAACTGAATCAAGTGAGATACAAAATACAAAAAATATACAAACTAATGAGTTCAGGGGAAAGCAAGAGGTTGTGTGTATGTGTAGGTAGGTAGGTAGATAATAGAAATATTATCTGTATATATGGTATACTTGTATACATTACAAATATATACAGAATATAAAGTGTAAACCTTTGAAGTAGGAGGTTTATATATTTACAGTTCAGCCCACTATTTACTAACGATACTTGGTTTTATGTTGAATTTTAATATTCCAGTCCTCTCTAGAACTCAGAGTCATTGACTTTCTAGACTCGATGTTTCAGTCATTAAATGGCTTATTCTTCCATCTTAAAAAGATGGATTTCTTACTTAAGACAGATTGCATGGCCTTATTTATACTAGCTTTGTCACTTATTCTTAAGAAAAATTATTAGTCTCTGGAGTATCACTAAAGTATATGGTCTTTTAGAATTCTATTGCCGTTTTCTTGGAGTTTTAATTTTTGCTTGAAAATTTAGTGGAGTCATATCTTGATTCAGTATTTAAAAGGGAACATTATATATATTCATATTATCTCTGAGAATATATATGTCATCTAGAGATTATAGTGCATACCAATTTAGGATGAGGCTGTAATCGCTGAAAGTCAAATTAACTTGGAAACAACACACACAACTTTGAATTTACAATTCTATACAGTTATACATATGTACCTGTAATTTTTAATAGTTTTTTCCACTTTCTTTTCTTCTTTTAAGCTTTGTTAAGATGTAATTCAGAAGATAGCATACAATTCACCTATTTAAAGTGTACAATTCAGTGGTTTTTGTAGTCCCAGAGCTACACAACCATCACCACAATCAATTTTAGAACAATTTTATCACCCCCCCACAAAGAAGCCCCACCCTCTTTGAACTGGTTCTTATATTTCAAGATTGTTTTGGCTATTCTGAGTCCCTTCAATTTCTGTATAAATTTTAAGATCAGCTTGTCAGTTGCTACAGAGAAGCCAGCTGAAATTTTATAAGGATTACATTGAATCTGTATATTAATTCGGAGAATATTGCCATCCTAATAGCGTTTCAGTCCATGAATATAGGATGTTTTTCCATTTATTCAGGTCTTTTAAAATTTCTTTCAGTGATGTTTTATATTTTCAGAATATTATTTATGCGCTTTTAAAATTTATTCCTAAGTATTTTATTCTTTTAATACTATTGTTAATAGAATTTTTTAAAATTTTCTGTTTTTTCATTGCCAGTATATAGAAATACAGTTGATTGTTGTGTGTACATTTAATTTTGAGACTCATTTTGCTAGACTAAAGTAAAATAAAGGTTTATGTACAACATACGATGACATTCAAACCATTTTGTTCTGAGGTTACTATTTCTGGATTAAATTTAATTCAGAGATGCCAGTTACCAGCGTCTCTACCACCACCTCTTCTGTAACCTGAATAAACACGGATATGGGGGATCTGTCTAGCCACTACCTCCAGTTTGTTGCCCAGTAGATTGCTACATAATTTCTTTTCTTAATTTTAGGCATCCAATACATTAATGAATTATGTCACCTTTTCATATGGGAATATGAGAACAGATATACTTCTTTTCCAGTCAAAGAAAGATTTATATTCTATGAAGAAGACATATGGGAACAAAACCCAGTATGTGTCATTTTTTTTTGTTTTTGTTATTTTTTGTTATGGTTCAGTGTAGTCATTCCAGTGGCAAAACCCCATCATCTTGCATATGCAAACAGAAATGAATTGACATCTGCTTATTTTAAAAACAAAATCATAACAGCAGTCAAGGGCTCCATTTAAATCATCAATTAATTTATGTCCTAATACCTGAGGTAAAAAAAGAGGACTAAGGAATCATTCCTGGCACATATTGTAGACCGTATCAGTAAATATTTAGAAGCTGGGTTTTCCACATTTAAAAATATACTTATGTTGCTGGGGAAGGAGAAGGTTGTTCCTGACATCCTAAGGAAAGTTTAGTCTTGGGCAGGCCCGCAAATCTCTAGACACCTTGCCATACTTTCATCTTTGCTTTATCTTCTTTCTCTTTAACAGATAACCCCTGTGATCTCATTTTTTAGGCTCTCCCTGATTCCCTTAACCCTGATCCAGGTATAGGGATCCCCAGAAGTGGTAAAGAAAGAAGCTTTATTGCATTTCTAACAGGATTTGTGGTGAAAACTAATTCTCTGTTGGAGGAAGGGAGGGTGTGTTGCTTATGCTTGATTTATTTGTTTTTTACTCTAGATTAATCACAAATACCCAGAAAGAAGATTGCTTGTGGCGGAATCTTGTGGAGCACTGGCACCTTACCTTCCTGTAAGAATTGTAATTTTTTCTTGAAAACCTTTTTCTTCCTTTTTTAACAATAGAGAAACCTTTTTCTCAGGTGTCTCATTATACGTTTTAATCCAAATTCTGTCCTAACAAAAGAAAAAGATGAGCCAAAAAGAGAAGGCTCACATTGATACTATATGGCATTGCGGACAGATAGGTACATTAACCATTGATTTTGCATGAATAAACATATTAAACCTCATCAGCAATGCTCAGAGTGTGGTCTGACGACCCTGGGGGGTTCCTTGATCCTTTCAAAAAGGTCCATGAGATGAAAATTATTTTCATAATAATATTAAAACATTTTTTTGCCTTTTTCTCTGTGTTGACATTTACACTGTTGGTGCAAAAGCTGTAATGGACGGCAGTGCCAGCGCATTAGCACTGCTCAAGGCAGTGACACCCAGACAGACAGGTTATGATTGTATGCTTCACTGCCGTGGACTCGCAGAAGAGTCCATTTCCCTTAAAAATAAGCTTGGTGAATCAATACAGTTATTAGTTCTACTAAATTTTGACCCTAAGTATGCATATTTTTAATATTCTGTATAATAAGATGGAAGATATCAAGCCCTTTTGCTGCATTCTGAACTATGATGGCTATTTCAGGAAAAGCACTCAAATAGTTTGAGTTGTGAGTTAAACCAGTTGTAGTTGACAGACCACTAAAAAACAAGCTGTGGTTATTCAAACTTGGGTATTTGGCAGACATTTTCATGAAAATGAATGAAATGGAGACTGTCGTTTCAAGGAAAACAAGCAGACAGCATTCATTGCCAGTGATAAAATCGGAACTTCTAAGTGAGAACAAGAATTTTGGAAAACTTGTATTCACCAGCGTGAGCTTGACAGCTATTCTTATCAAAAGAGGCTATGAAAATACTTCTCCCTTTTTCCATTACATGCCTGTGTGAGGCTAGATTTTCTTAAATACTTCAACCAAAAAAACATAACACAGTTGAGTGCTGAGCAGATAAGAGAATCTGTCTTCAAGTCAGACATCAGTGAGATTTGCAACAAAATATAAAAAACACCATTCTTCTCACTAATTTTTTATGATTATTTCATTAAAATTATAATTTCATTATTCATGTTAACCTTTAATGGGTTAATTGTTTTTAATGATTTAATCATTTGAAATTTCTCATTTTTAATTTCTAATATGATAAATGTCAATAGATATTACCCACCCAAACAAAAGCTCTTTGAGATGCTCATTAATTTTTAAATGACTAAAGGAATCCTGCCACCAATAAGATTGAGAACCACTGGACTGTTGTGCCCTTTTAGGTATCTTCCCACAGGTCTAGGGCTTAGAAGCCATAGAGGAATGAGATGACATTAAAAATTATTTTAATTTAAACAACCATAGTTTAAAGCAGAGCTTGACAAAATACAGCCTGGAACCAAATCTAGTCCACAGCCTGTTTTTATAAATAAAGTTTTATTGGAACACAAGCACACCCATTTGTTTTATATTATCTGTGTCTACTTTCACACTGTAACGACAGAGTTGAGTAGTTGCAACAGACATTTTGGCCCCCAAAGCCAAGAGTATATACCATTTGGCCCATTACAGAAAGTTTGCTCACCCCTGCCTTAAAGGGTCATTTTTGTAAGATTGTTCTTTAAAAGGGATACAAAAATTGGAATTGTACAGCAATACATGAGCTATTTATGTTGTATTTACTGTTACCTCATATTCTTTAGTGAAAAGTGAGAAACCAATAGTCAAACAATTGTCTTTTTAAAAAATGAAATTTTTGGTTTTTTATTCAGAAAA
This sequence comes from Hippopotamus amphibius kiboko, assembly GCF_030028045.1. Classification (NCBI taxonomy): domain Eukaryota; kingdom Metazoa; phylum Chordata; class Mammalia; order Artiodactyla; family Hippopotamidae; genus Hippopotamus; species Hippopotamus amphibius. Next base: position 101,553,258 of record NC_080196.1, read on the forward strand.
GTATAAAGAATAAAGAATAATTCTTAGTCTCACTCCCAGTAATATTTTTTTTAATTTTGTTAAAAATAAATTTTCATGTGATATAGAAAAGAATAAAATGAAAGTCATAGGCTTCCCTGGCCCTAGTCACTCTCTGCAAAGATTACATCTGTGGTTAATGGTTTTTAATTAATACTTACAGAGAATAAAAATTTATGTATATATCAGCTTACATTTTTACATCCTTTAAATTTTTCTTACCCAGAATTAATCACACTGTATGTTAAAAGAAGCAAGATACAGCGGTATTAACAGTATGTGAAATTTAAAAATGCACAAAAGGGAATCTGTGCATTTTTAAATTTCACATGCAGTTAATTCTTCTGTATCTTGCCTTTTTTTAACATTTGCATTTTTGACATTGTTAAATTGCCCCCAACAAGGATAGCACAGGATCAGCAGTGCATTGGAGTTCTTATTTTCCATACTTACACCAGGAACTGGGAATAATCAAACTTTTTTTAGTGTTTTCCTGTCTTTTAAGAGAAAATTATTTTATTGTTGTGATAAATAGTATAGATAGCTATATATGAGTGAGTTTGAGCATCCTATTATTTATTGTTCCAAGACAGAGATGAACATCACATGCTCTCAAAGAACAAGGAAATTGTTCCACACTGTTCCTAGTACTGGAATGCTAAGCAGTGTCAATAATGGACTTAATGTTTCCTCCATGAATCTCCACTTGCCTTGTACCCCACTGTACTTGGTAATAGTAAAACCTCAGTGTGCTCATGGCTTAAATGCAGTAAAGCCTCCTGACTTGTCCTGTGGGTTCCCTTAGCATACTGAAACTAACTGGCACAGCTGACCTCAGCCTAGATCATTGCAAAGCAAATACCCAGCTGAAGTTTACTTACCTCTGTCCTATTGCTTGTGCTAATATCAACCAAAAACCCCTTTTAATACCCTTTTAAAGAAAGTTTGGGGAGCAATTTTTAGCCTAAAGGATATATAAACAAAGCTGTACCAAAAGGCATATTCACCAATGTAAATGTGACCAAAATTTGCTAAAATCACATACATTTTTATTTCTAAAAGTCAAAACAAAAACTAGATCATTTTAAAATGTCATTTAGTCCTTGCTCTGCATAAATCTCACACTGGAGATTTATTGCAAATTGTCATATTCTTTTATCTTATTTTAACTATTACATGTAAAAGTGACCTAAATAACTTTCGGTTTAAAGAATTTTATAAATTGATCAGATTACAATAATGGTACAAAAAAAGGGAAGGAAGGGCAGCATTTGTATGTAACAGTAATACTTTATTCTAACCTCAGACATTAATTAGGCTAAAATCATGGGGAAAGTTCTGTGAAATTAAGACATAACAGCAGTCGACATTATATTAAATACTAGCATCTGAAAATAGCAGCACAATTTTTTAAGCACTTTTAAAGTTTACTCCCATATTTTATCATCCTGTTTTAATTTTTTTTCTCAGTTCTTCAAAAAATAGGAACACCAGGATTTTATGTTTCCACACGCCTACCCCTGGCAAGTGTTTTGATTATCAGAGTGATTTTTGTAATCCCTCCCATCATCATGACTCGGCATTCCTCTCTGAGTTGCACAGGTAGTAGTGGTAGAAGAGTCCTCGTCTGCTTAGAGCAGAGTGGTGACTGTTGACTTGCTAAAAGTGCAGTGTAAAGGTTTGAGGGATTGACACATATTTTGTAAAAATACAAAAATATGCTGGGAAATGATTAATACCAAGTTCAGGATAGGTGTTATCTTTAGAGAGGGAGATTGGAGGAAGGGGGAGGGGGGGAGGAGAGTGATACTTTAGCTGCATCTGTAATGTCCTGTGTCTTTCAAAAATGAGAACTTGGGACTTCCCTAGTGGTGCAGTGGTTAAGAATCCACCTTTGTTAGCCAATGCAGGGGACATGGGTTCAAGCCCTGGTCCAGGAGGATTCCACATGTCGCGGAGCAACTAAGCCCGTGTGCCACAACTACTCAGCCTGAGTGCCACAGCTACTGGAGCCCGTGGTCCTGGAGCCAGTGCTCTGCAAAGAAAAGCCACCGCAATGAGAAGCCCACACACCGCAACCAGAGAAAGCCTGCATGCAGCTGTGAAGACCCAACGCAGCCAAAAATAAAATTAATTTTTTAAACAAGAAGGACTTGAAGCAGACATCGCAACATGCTAATATATAGTTAATCTGGATTTTGAATACATGAATATTTGTCATTATTTTCTTTCCTTTTCTGCAGCTAGTGTAAATAAATAGTAAAACGTGTTCTTGTTTATTTTCAGAAAGAAATCCGTAGCTCCTTGGTTCTTTCAATGTTGCAACAGATGTTAATGGAAGATAAGGCAGATTTGGTAAGAGAAGCTGTGATCAAAAGCCTCGGTATCATTATGGGATATATTGATGATCCAGACAAATATCAACAGGTATGTTTTCCAGAATGAATGCCATTTATTCCATTACAAAATCCCAAATAGTATAATATTCCCAGTCTCTAATTCAGATACCCTGTAATCTATAATAAGGATGGCAGATGTATCAGCTTTAACCAGTTGAAGTTGACTGCCTGGTTTCAATTCTGCAGTTTCGAGGAGAAAATGCTTTGGTTCATTTTTAGCACCTATAGCTTTGTGGCAGGAAATTGGCAGCAAGCCTGCCATGTTACCACCCTTTCTCTTTGGTTTCCCCATCAATGGCTACATGACATTTTTCTTTAAAGAAGTTGGGAAGGGTAGGATTATGAATGGCTTTCTTTCTTGCTTAAAATGTCTTCTAAATGTATTGCACTGTATATTTATGACACACTGTTGTGTGTTTTAGGTTTTTTATTTATTTATTTTTAATCTATATTTTGTCTGTTTCCTTTTGGCAGGGTTTTGAATTGTTGCTGTCAGCCTTGGGTGATCCCTCAGAAAGAGTAGTTAGTGCAACACATCAAGTATTTTTACCAGCCTATGCTGCCTGGACTACAGAGCTTGGAAATTTACAGTCTCATCTTATACCCACATTGCTGAACAAGATTGAAAAACTTCTTAGGGTAAATGCTTCCTTTATTTATATAGTTAATAGAAATTTAAAAGGTGTGTTCTAAGGCATCTTGAAAGAATGTTGGGGGAACAAAGGCATAAAGTACCACTTAGTTGAACATTCTAATTAATTCCCCCTTAAAGATTCTATTGGTCTGGAGCCAAAAGAGATTTGAGGAAGTTTTGCCTGACTGAAGCTGGAGGAGAAAGGGCATGATCTGACTTTGTTAGCTAAAATAGCACCTTTGTAACACTAACTGATACACTGTTCACAATGCTACATCTTCCTAGCCTCTTCTAAGACTTAAATATTTTAAAGTGTCAACTTCAGTTCCCAGAATGCAAAAATAACTGAAATATGAGTCTCTAAAGCTTTCTTATTTACACGATGTCAAAATGCTTTAACTTTTATTTCACTGCATTAGTTCATGTCCTCACTTTTTAAAATTAACTTTCCATTCTTCCCAAGTAAAAGAACTAAAGTTAAAGAAACAATAGAAACTTCTTGGTCTAATTTTTGTACTAAAAGTCTCTTTTAGAGTCTAGAAGAAAAACTAACATATCTTTAATGTGTATTAATTATGTGCCATTAAGGTAGATCTTTATAAGTAAAATATATTATTTTGTTCTTATAACCCTTTGAATTATATTTTGTTTTTTTGTGTGGAAACTGAGTGTTTAAGTAACTTGCTCAGGGTCCCACAGCTGTCATATGATAGAATCAGGATCTGATACCAGTCTCTGAAACCAAACTCTTATCCTTTCTACCCCTAAATTTTAAAGGATCTATAAGGCTCTTAATGTATTTTAACTACTCTGTAGATAGTCTTATCTGTATGCACATGTATTCATTTAATTTAAAAATTGGACTGTTTTTTCTTTAAATATCAATATGGGTGTTTAAAAAAAAACTGTAAATACAAAACTAGACTGAAGTACTCCTTTTTATGAAACCTAGGGAGTTTTTTTTCAGTATTTTTTTTAATGTTTGCATTCCTTCTATCTGAGAATTACCCATACCTGGTTTTTTTGTTCCATCACATAACACAGATAATTGCACATTATTGCTAAACAATATTCAGCACAGATGGTAATTCTTCCATGAAAAAATTAACTAATTTAGAACTTGATAGTAAAAAACTAACATATCTGGTATATCTGACACAGTTGTTATTTATAACACAGTAATGACATCTCAAGTGGATTTTAACAGCAGTAAATGCTTTCATCTCTAATGCTTCTATTTTTTACTTTAATATTTCATTTCTATGTACCATAGTGATCTTTTTACTCTTTTTCTTTGTTATCTCTTTCGTTTCCTTTTGAAATTTCTTCACCTGCATTTTACCTATACATTGAATTATTTTAAAGTGCTTTCAGTGGTGGCAAATACAGTTGTCACCAAATCCATAAAAGGCATTAGGAAGTAGGAGAAAGTAATAAGTGCTGCTGCTGGTTTAACAGTTGAGCATTTAAAATGATTCCTGTGGCTCGCTTTAATTTCTTTAACCTGACTTATAAAATTTTGAAAGATAAGAACCTCTTACAAGAAAAAAACCTGTGAAAGAAGTTCCATACAAATGAAATGACTGATGTTCACCCTAAAGTTTTCCATACGAAGGATTCTGTTACTCCCACAGTGCCCTAACGCTTCACAGTTTCAGATACTCAGAGAATTCAGAAGAGATTCATGGTCATCTCCATTAGGTGTTACGCTATCAGTCTAACATACCTGTCCTTAGATGTTTTGCTGTTTGCCACAGAAAGGAAGAACATCATAAGTACATAATCTCACAAGACTAAACTTAGCTTCCACCTCCTTATGTTTCAGGAAGGGGAGCACGGGCTGGATGAACATAAGCTCCACATGTATCTGTCTGCCTTGCAGTCCTTGATCCCATCTCTCTTTGCATTAGTACTACAGAATGCACCTTTCTCCAGCAAAGCCAAGCTTCATGGTGAAGTGCCACAGATAGAAGGTACTGAACGTAAATTATGGAAGGAAGATGTAGCTTCCCAAAAAATTGTTTCTGATTAAAATTGTAAAAGTAATATGACAGCATAATTACTAAAATGTATTTTATGTGTGGAACTGCATGGTTGTAGATTGTATGATATCAGAGGTGAAGTATATGGCTTCATCTTCTATGGATAAGCCTTGTGGTATTATTTTATAATATTTATACTTTCCATTCTTAATCTCGAGCCTTTTTATAGCCTTTTTTTCAGTGTTATAAGTCAGAAATAAGTGTTTTCTCTCATTAATAGAGCTGAATTAATAGCTGCCAGGGCCAGTATATGAAGCTTTCCATTTCCACTTTCTTTATGTTTTTTTCTTCCCCAGCTCTTTCATCTCATTTTCAGTAGGGGGAGATAAATGTAATTACTCTTTCCTGCTATGTCCTTGATAGGACTGTAAGCATATGCAGCACAGTTGGTTTTTTTTCCAAAAAATAAACATGATTTATTTTCAGAAATACATGAAATTGATATGAAAAGCCAGTATTTTCTTAGCTCCGAGTCTAGCTAACCAGTAAGTGACCTTTGATCCATGGTACATGGTAGCCCCACTGCACCTAACCCCCAGGATAAGTGGCTGTAGACACGCTATTACTATGTGTGAGAGCCCTTTGCAGCTTTTTCAGTTTTGTGAAATTATCCATGTCTCTTATGGGCCTCTGAAAGACAAAAGAATTTTAACATCGAGAAAATAAACAAACAGTGTTTTTAGAATTATAGTTTTCACATAAAGTAAACTGGGCTACCTATAATCTTTGGGATATGAAGTAGTGTGTCTGAGAATACACAAAGCACAGCATAAAAATGGTGTATACTGTTAGAATGCCAGTTTTACTTGGAAAATTGAGAATGGATGGGATAGAGTTAGTTTAGTATTTTTTAATAATATTGAGGAGAATGAAAAATCAAACTTTTAAGATAAATCTTCATAAAGCACTCACAGCTAGCCGCTACAAGTTCTGCCCGTTCGCTCATTAAGGCACTTCATCTGCCTAGGGACTTTCCTGTCTTTCGAATTCCCTCTCTTTTTCTTTCTACCTTGCTGTATTATTCTGCTGGGGCCACCATAACGAAGTACCATAAACTTAGTACTTTAACAACAGGTGTTTATTGTTTCACAGTTCTGAAGGCTAGAAGTCTGAGGTCAAGGTGTCAGCAGGGTTGGTTCCTTCTGAAGACTGTGAGGGAAAAGCTGTTCCATGCCTCTCCTGGCTTCTGGTGGTTTGCTGGCAATCTCTGGTGTTCTTTGGCTTGTAGATGCATCACCCCAGTCCCTGCCTTCATCTTCGCGTTCTGTTCTGTGTGTGTGTGTGCATGCTTGTCTCTGTGTCCAGATTTCTCCTTTTTATAAGACCAGTTATATTGCAGTAGAAGTCCACGCTATTCCAGTATGACTTCATCTTATCTAATTATATCTGCAACAGCACCATTTCCAAATATGGTCACATTCTGAGGTTCTAGGGGTTAGGACTTCAACATAATGAATTTTTAAGGGAGACACAGCTCAACCCATAGCATTTGCTGTCATTCTTTCATTTAGCAAACAATTCTTAAATGTCACCTAGTGCCAAGCACACGTTAGAGATCAGATAGAAAATTTTCAAAACTACTTTACCATCCTGAACATATTCCTTCTGGTGTTTATGTGACCTTTCCTTGTGATTATGTCTTTATCATGCCAAAAATAATCTTTTATTTTAGGTTCTCATTGACTTAATTTGACCCTCTGACTTTTAATAGTAGCTGCGAATGTTAATGTTGTTATTCACACATGCAGGTTATAATACATTTATTATAAATGAGGAAATATTATATCCTTTGTTAGGGTCTGTCTATGTATCTATGCCTATATGTCTGTCTATATGTACATCCGTATAATTTGGGATACAGTTTATTACAAGTGAAGATTTATTTGTTTTCTCTTAAATAATGAAAGCTCTACAGCACTAGCTAATATTTATGTCAGGCACTATTTTAAACACTTGGGATACACTCATAAACAAAACAGACAAAAACCTCTGCCACCATAGAGCTTACATTCTAGTGAGAGGGAAATATATTAAAGGGTCATAACAGCTGTTATTTTGCTGGATTTGAATAATTGTGGTAATTTTTTGACAGTAAAATGCTAGTGTTTTGCCAGCCTATTAAAATGGTGTTCTGGGGACTTTTCTGTATGGTTACAAGTTAGATGCTCAAATTTCAAATTTTTAAAAATCCTTTTAAATAAAATAGTGTTATGAGGCCCCTGAAATATGCTGATTGCTTATCTGTTATAACTGAGTTATCCAAGTAATTGCTTATTTTTTGACATTCTTTTGCTTCTGTTGTACCTAGCTTTAAATCTTTGGACCTCACTTTGCCTATAATAAATCTTGACATTATCTATTTTGCCTTTAACTGTTCCACTATTTTTCAATAATTTGTCAGTATTTTTGAAGGAATAATGTATTGACACATTCCATCATAGTATCGCAGATTATGACCAATATAATATACTCTTATTTGAAATTATCAGCTATGCTTTGACATGATGTAGAAATATGACATACAGATATCCCTCACCATCCAAATCCATCTCTAGGTTGAGATAATGACAATTCAAGCAGAGACCTCAGATATTGTGGGATACCGTGTTACCTACATTCATTTATTTGTTTGTTTGTGTATTATGATAGCAAATAGGAGACTTCAGCTAGCAAGGGATAACCTTTATCGGTACTTAAGATGTTGTTAAAAGCCTTGGGCAACATAGGAAGACAATACCATCTTAATTTTGTCTTTGAGCATTTTTAAAGTTATTTCATGTTTTCTTAAGTTTAATAATGATCGTTAAGCCATTAATATGTTTTGAGAAAATTCTGTCATCCTTAATTGTGTCTTTTTAGTGTGTTAACCTCCCTGTGCAGGGCTGGTTAGGTCACTAGGAATTTCTCTCCAACAGTTAATGAGCTGTTATTCATTGAACAGCCATCTAAGACATGTTCTTTAATAACCTGAAATCTAAATATGATCTGTAGGATCACACATTTTATTGATATGTTCAAGTTGTAAAATATACAAGTATATATTCATGTTTCATTTACATAATTTTAAAAGTAATTTTTTCAGTTTTTCCCCCAAAACTTTTAAAGTATATACACGAGACCCTGGTTATAAGGTTTATAATACATTTTTTAATAGTAATTTTATCTTACTGGTCAGTGGTTTTTTGTTTTTTGTTTTTTAATTTATTTTTTATTTTTTTTATAAATTTATTTTATTTTATTTATTTTATTGGCTGTGTTGGGTCTTTTTTGCTGTGCACGGGCTTTCTTTTTTAGTTGCGGTGAGTGGGGGATACTCTTCGTTGTGGTGCATAGGCTCCTCATTGCCGTGGCTTCTCTTGTTGCAGAGCATGGGCTCTAGGCGTGTGGGCTTCAGTAGTTGCAGCACATGGGCTCAATAGTTGTGGCTCACGGGCTCTAAAGCGTAGGCTCAATAGTTGTGGCGCACAGGCTTAGTTGCTCCGCGGTATGTGGGATCTTCCTAGAGCAGGGATTGAACACGTGTCCCCTGCATTGGCAGGCGGATTCTTAACCACTGCGCCACCTAGGAAGCCCTGTTTTTTAATTTATTTATGTATTTATTTATTGGCTGTGTTGGGTCTTCGTTGCTCTGCGGGCTTTCTCTAGTTGCAGTGAGCGGGGGCTACCGTCTTCTTTGTGGTGCACAGGCTTCTCTTTACAGTGGCTTCTCTTGTTGTGGAGCACGGGCTTTAGGCCTGCAGGCTTCAGTAGTTGTGGCTCTTGGGCTCTAGAGCACAGGCTCAGTAGTTGTGGTGTATGGGCTTAGCTGCTTCACGGCATGTAGGATCCTTCCCGACCAGGGCTCAAACCTGTGTTCCCTGCATTGACAGGTGGATTATCAACCACTGCACCACCAGAGAAGTCCCTTGTCACTGGTTTTAACACTTTATATTAACTTAATGTTTATCAAACTATGGAAAATTTTTTAAATAAAACATTTAATATTGGAAATTAAATACTTAAGAAGCCTGTTCAGCTCAAGCTTTCATGTATTTTAGGTCATTATTTTCTGCTATTAAATAATTTTTCCCTGCTGTCAGCCTATTAGTTTCTTACTCCCTGAAGGAAATATTTTATTGTAGTTATTATTTATTGACATAAACAGTCTGGTGGAATTACAAGTATTTCTGTTTTTTTAAAACAAATTCAAATCCATATTTTAGCTGAGATCTTATTTTGGGGCCAATTTTAATCTAAACTAAATGAAATTTTACTTTTCACTAGCAAGCTCTTTCATTACAGTATTCATTTACTAAATATTTAGTCTCATAAAATCTTAATTTTGAGATCGGTTACATTTCTTCACATGTGACAGAAATTTACAATTGACCCTTAAACAGCAGGAGTTTAAACTGCACACGTCCACTTACGTGGATATTTTTCAGTAGTTAATAGTATAGTGCTGCATGGTCTGTGGTTGGTTGAATTCGTGGATGTGGAGGAAGCTGTGACACAGAGGGCCGACTATAAGTTATAGGCAGATTAACCCCCAATTGTACAGGAATCAACTCTTTCATTTTTTACTAAAAAATGATTTAATTAATATATTTTAGTTTTATATTTAAAGTCTACGATAAACTAAATAAGTACCAGGAGATAGAACCTTACTTTTCTTCTGACAGAATAGCTAACTTTCCAAACTGCCATTTTCGGTGTGATTTATTTTGCTTCTATTTTTATAGTGACTAGGTTCCCTCGGCCTATGTCGCCTCTTCAAGACGTGTCTACTATTATTGGAAGTCGTGAGCAATTGGCAGTGCTGCTACAACTTTATGATTACCAGCTGGAACACGAGGGTACAACAGGCTGGGAGAGTTTACTATGGGTTGTCAATCAATTGTAAGTTGCCACCTCCGTATTCATTTGGTACACCTCAGTCAGTTGAATGAAAGATAGCTCCCTATATTTAGCCTGGGCACTAAGGGACAAAATCTAATTAAATATTTTTTAAAAATTAAAAGAAAAAACATAACGTGGCATCATCTGTGGTAACTTTCTTTAGGAGAGGAGATTTCTACCACTAGATATGTAGTTATTTATCTATGAAGATGGTGCTGCTGTATTATGTCAGAAAGACCTGTCAGCTGCCTTATTGTCTGAAAGTGGTGGTGGATTTTAAACTCATCCAGACTTTTCATTTTTGAGACTAAAATGTATGGCACCATGTTAGCCAGGCTCTTGTATGAAGTATCAGCTCCATTGATTTGAGTCTCATTAACTCCATACCTAGAACTCCACCAATGAGATTCTATATATTTTATGGCACTCAGTTAAAATTTATTTTAAGAAGTTTATAGAATATAAACTTAAGACTTTTTCAGAGGATCCCAAACAACTCCTTTGCATTCCAGTTTTACTGGCTATGAAAAGCAGAACAGAAGAAATTATTAGATTTGCATTGTTTCAGAAATTGGCAAGGAAACAGTTATTTATTTGTATCCCCTGCCTATTTTTCTTTCCTTTCATATTCAGGTTGCCACAGCTTATAGAAATAGTTGGCAAAATTAATGTTACTTCAACTGCCTGTGTCCATGAATTCTCCAGATTTTTCTGGCGCCTTTGCCGGACATTTGGCAAAATTTTTACAAACACTAAGGTAAAAACTTGTATTCCATGTTTTTATATGCAAAAGACATAGAAATGTAATGTGTTATAGTAGAATAAATAAAAGCATGAGCCTTTCCTTTATTCTAATTATTCTAATTATCTTTTAATATCTTAGAAAACTATGATAGTAAAAGAAAATTTTAGTCAATAATATTCTTATCTTTATTGATTTTCAGAAGATGATTTAGCAAAAACTTAGTTTGTATCCAGATTTGGATATAAGATCTGCCCACTGTGAATATCTCAAAGCTTCCCAGCATAGGAAGTATCAGCTAGGGGACTCAACTGCAATTCTTTGAATGTGCTTCTGGTACTTTACCATCTACCACAGATTCAGGAAGCAGCCATTTGCTCAGCATGCTTTGGTTGAAACTTCAGGTGGTTATAGAACCAAAGCAGCTTGTATAGAATACTTGTTACAAGATATGAGTTCTTGGAATAGAATGGACACTTGAGATAAATGCTACATATTTCAATCACTGTCACGTTTGCCTATCCAGGTTATTTTGTAATTTTGGATATTAAATTGGAACGTCCTTAGGTCCTACTTTCTTCTTTAATCCTGTTACTCCATTTGTCTTCATAGCATATTGTTAAGCAAGTTCTTCAGAGCTCTAATAAAAACATAAAAAGATGTAAGTGCTATAATCAAATGTTAATCAAGACATTTAAAAGGTAAAAATTTTGTGCAGCTCTTTGCTATTAAACTTGTAGTTATGAAACATTTAGAGCATGATGGTTTGGTATACGGGAATGGACAAAATTCAGAAAATGGCTTATGACCCTGTTATATTCGTGTCCTGTAATAAATCATTTAGTGTATTAGTGCTTAATCTTCTCATGTGTGAAATGAAGAAGTTGCTTCAGTGTCATTTAATTCTGTAAGCCTGATTCTGTAGATTAATCTTTTCACAGTGGTCTACATCTCAGTTTAAATTGAATTTGTAAATTAATGTGTCTGACCAGTCAGTAGGGAGGGCAATAACCGGAGCTTGATGTTACTGTAGAAGAAGAAAATCATTTTACATTTTTCACTAACATGTAATTATTAAGCAAATATAATTTGATTTTACTGGTGATCACTATTGTCAAAATTTGCTAGACATCTCCAAAAGAAGTAGCTGTTACTTATTTTACTTTTTTTTTTTTTACAAAAGCAATTAGGAGTTCACTTTAGCACTTAACAGTAAGTGGTTGACTTCAATGACCTGAAATCTGATAATGTTAAAAATAAAAAATTGAAATAAGCATTTGTTTTAACTTTAAATTTTAAGGTTAAATTCTGCATGTGATGTTTAAAATCAAATTTTAAAGATGTTAAAGACTGATCTAAGCCTATGGATATCACATGATGAATACATTACTTATTGAATACCCTAAATAAATGGAATTTCATTTTCATTCCTTTTATATACAGCAGATTTTCTTCAATAATTCTAATCATATAATATCTGCCTAAATACCCTTGCTAACATCAAGTTCAGTTTTAAGAGGTAGTAATTTCAAGCACTTAAAATCACCTTGAAAATTATTTCTATTTAGTGAAGGAAACTAAAGGCCCTTCAGAAAACTTGCTGACCTGAATTGATTTTTTTAATATTTTATCTCTAAAAGGTATTGTTTTCAGTAACATGACTCTTCTTTTTTCCTGTGGCCCCTAAGAACTGTTATGTTTTCAACTACTTGAATCAACAGACTATAAAGCAAAATAAATAAATTAGTAGTAGTAGCAATGGTAGTAAACATTTATTTAACCATTGATCTGTTGAACTTGAGACTTTCTGGATCTTTTCTTTGGGTTGCTTAGGTAAAACCTCAGTTCCAGGAGATTTTAAGACTGTCTGAAGAAAATATTGGTAAGTTTGTTCATTATTACATTTAAAAGCAATTGAATCTCTTTACTCCAGAAAAATACCTTATTCATTTATATGTAAGTTGTGCAAATAAACTAGCAAGTACAATTGAAAAGTAAAATTTATACTATGGCGTTCATGATTTCACAACTCTACCACATCTAATATCCTTCCCCTGGGGTAGTAGTAAGATTAATCTTTGTCAGTTTGATTGTAAATATCTACCTTCATTGTAATCCAGTTGACCTAAGGCTGAGCTTCTCAAACTGAGTACTTGTACCCTTGGAGGTTTGAAGTGGTATATTCGAGATACTGAAAAGGAAAAATAAAGAGTATCTAATTCATAATTAGTTACTTAAAACTTTTAAAAATTAAAACAAATACAATTAAATGGAACACAAGCTATACATATATGCTTTTTAAGTCAAACATGAGACTTTAAAGAAACTGCAGACTTTACAGAGGCTTCAGCCCTCTGATCATAGCTTTCACTTATCCTTCTGAAGAAGTCTAGTTATAGCACCGTTGGCCTAAGAACTCCTTTATGTGTGGATCTTATGTCCATGTGTTTTTTTCTGATTTCTAGGAATGACTTGTGAAAAATGTTAGCAACAAAAATGTATAGCCCCCCTGTTTTGTTTTTTAATTGGATTGATTTTGAATGTATAGGTAATTCTTATCTCAGTCCTACCTTAGAGATTTGAATTGAGTCATGTGGAAAACTCCATTTTTGGCTGTCCTCAGAGGTAGTTAGAGAATGAATAAATGATTCCCTTTAAGTCTGAAAATGTCGATGAGATTTTTTTTTTGACAAATGCTTCTCAAAAGTTTATATTTAATAGCTTTCTAAAGGATTAATGCTTGGAATACTTAATAGTTGGTATTATCTGTTTAGTTAATTATTAATTCTGATGATAAATTGATGAAGAATATTTGTGTATTTTTGGAAACTATTAGCTTTTAGAATTATTAGTTAGCTGTGAATATTTAGCTGTTCGTACAGGAAGTGATTATTAACTACTGTGTATACAGTCTATATCTATGAATTCAACTTAAGCTTATATTCCTAGACTCAGATTTACCTCTCAACTACCATAGTTACACTCAACCAACAGTAGTACTCCCCAAAAGAAAAAATTACTCTTACCAAAAGAATAAACAAACCTCAAATACTACTTGATATGAAAATGGAACTTTCTTTTTTGCTGAAAATTCTTTCAGAACAGTTAAATACATCTTTTCACATCAATTTCTTTATGTACTGCTTTACAAAAAGAATTTAAAACCATATAAAAACAGGAAAAAAAGTAAAAAAAGTCTGAGTACATAAAAGCAAATGTAAAGCACCTAAAACATTGCCTAAAAATCAGTAAGTGAGAGCTGTTGTTGCAGCTGTCAGATCATCTCTGGGACTTTCTTTTTTAAATTGTCTACAGGTGCTGCATGAGAAAATCTCCTGTTACAGTAGTCGCGGTGCACTCACCTGTGGTTGGATGCTTTCCCCCCTCCCCATGCTTTACTTAGCCTCCCTAGTCCATGAAAATAATCAGGGTTCTGTCTGGCTGAAAATCCCTATACAGGATGCAAGAGGAGCTCTGGAACTAGGCTCTGGAAACTAGGTAGTATCTCATGTCTGGAAGCAGATTAAATGTATATCTAGGTGCCTCCTTTCAGCTGAGTGCCTTTACATTTTACTGAATACTACAAATTGGAAGCCTAAAAATTTATGAAGCCTGCTTATACGGGCACTTGGGAAAGTATTAAAGAAAGCTCTGATTTCTGACTATGCAAATAAGAGTAGAGCACCTCATTTTGGTTATTAAAGTTTTTCCCATCTATCAAAATTGTTTATGCTAATGGCTCTGAAAAGTATTAAGTTGTATTTTCACAACTATCACTGGGTATGTGTTTTAATCAAAATATTTTTTAAAGTAATGATGATATTTATTTGTAAGCCTTGTAACCAGTTGTAATTTTAAATATAATTTGTATTATGACTTTTTGCTTTACTTTTAAAGCATACTCAGATTTTTTAAATTATTTTTGTGATTTTTAGATTCCTCAGCAGGAAATGGGGTCCTCACTAAAGCTACTGTCCCCATTTATGCAACAGGAGTCCTTACATGTTACATTCAGGTAAGGGAAAAATCCTTTTGCTGGAAATTAAAAGCACTCTCTATTTAGGAGTATGCTAATATTATATCTTTTAATGTGTTTATAAGTGAAAATGTTACCCATGAGTGAAAACAAAATTTATTCATTCATTTTATTCAATAAATAATTTACAGTGGCGAGCATATGTCAGTAATAGTCTGAGGAAAATCTCTATTGAACAAATAAATTTAGAGAATGTGTGCTTCTTAATATTTTGTTAAAAGGGTTAAATCGCTTATTAAGCAATTTCTTTGCATCTCATTATAATTTTTCATTAATAAACAATAAGCAAAGCACGTGTTCAGTGAAGCAAACTTTAAAATGTTGTAGCATACTATATCATTTTTAGCAAAGTACTTTCTAGTAGTACTTTATTTTTCTTAATTGTTACTGCATAATAAATTACCCCAAAGCATAAAGGCTTGTTATAACCCTTTTATTTGCTCATGGTCTTTGCTTAGCTAAGCATCTCTTCTTGCTGATAGTTGCTTGTGTTGCTGCATTCACTTGGTAGGTTGGTTGGTAGGTGGTTCAGCAGGGGTGACCGAGCTTCCATCTCCATGTAGTCTTAGAGCCTCTCTCTGTCCTCAGGGCCTGTGAAACAGTCATTACGTGGTGGCTCAGGGCTCCCAAAATTGCGAAAACAGAATCTGCTACATTACAGCCTAGGCTTGGAATTAACACATCACTACTACTGCATCCTATTGGTTAAAGCAAGTCACAGGCCCAGCCCAGATTCAAAAAGAGGGCACTAAATGAGAACATGAACCAGGAGATGTTCATTGGTGGTCACCAACATAACAGACTACCTCACTCTACTTAATGTTGTTTTAAGTAAACACAGTATGTGTATTAAGGTGTATCAGTCACTTTTAAGTGTGAAGCAGTCCCACCTGTGGGTTGAAGATATGGACTCAAAGCATTTTTAGGAATTAGAATGTAAGAATGAAACAGATGATCTTTTTTCCCAAATTTTCCCCATTATTACCTAACTTCTTTTGCCTTTTGAATTCAGAGTACAACAGTTCATATTTATTGCACTCTTCTTCTGAAACGGATTTGAACCATCTCACAATATTAAAATATAGTTCTGCAGTATCATATGATACCTTGCAATAGAAGCTCCAGCTCTGTTAAAGTAATACAGTGTTCTTTTAAACTTTTCTATGCTAGTTTCTAAGACTACCTCATAATATGGATACACAGAGAATCCCTGTGTTTAGAATATTCTAAGTCATGTAACCTTAACAGATTGTCTGTTGTTGTTCTTAAATTCATGGAAATTAAGCCCTAGCACATTACCAGACACAATAGCCTGAATACCATTTTCCTCTTTAATTGTAGAAGCTCTTCCAGCATAAAAATAATGTGTGATATCAATATTTTTCTCTCATTTTTAAGCTCTGGTAGTTGGTTAGTATGTTGATTTTTACCATAAATAGTATTTTAAGGCATAATAAAGTATGAAGTACAAAGTTTGCCTCAAAGTATCCCCTCAGTATAGATTTGTTGAATAAATGAATAAAGACATGTTTTTTGACTCACTGTATGAAATCCAAATATTTAAAGAGATAAGAACTTTTCTGTTAGTTACAAAATGTGAATTGAGGTGGCTGTCATAGATTGCCAGTGCTTAAGGAAGCACATACTAGCTGTTAATATTTTTCCTACTGAAAAAAATTTTGTTAGGAAAAATCACTGCCCTGATTGCTTTGGTAAACAAGAACTATTTTGAATCATATACATAAGCAGTATTACTTCTCTTGAAATTTCAAAATTGAGAGATAGTATTATAATAAATTTTCAAATCCAAGGAATCCATGCTCATTTAGAAGTATATTTCATAGGTCTTATTTAACACAGGTTTTTTCAGATTTACAGTTTATCTTCCAAATTTATGGATACTCTGTATTTAATGTAGTAAAAGCGACTAAAAATGAGGGAGATCTCTGCTCCAGCGGAGCTCTGACTGGTTTGTCAGTGTTTGAGGTCTTCCCTAAGTAGACTGGCATGTGATACACATTCTAAAACATCTGTGTCCATCCTTTATTCATGCGGGTCATTACTTTTGTGAATGCTTTGTTTCAACCTCATTCCAAATTAACCTGACCATGTAGGGAAAAGGTAGGTGGTAATCCAGTCTTCTTCAGGAATCTGTTGATATATACAGAAGCCATTTATTGTTGAGCTAATATAGACAAAATGCCGGACTCTCTATATATCTATTTCCTGATGGAATGTCAGATTACTTCTCTTACAGATTCAGGTTAATTTGACATATGGGTATTTTTTTTTAACTTTCCTATTTAACAGACTTGTTTTTTCTAACATATTTCTTAATAGAGTGCTGTGTAAGAAGAAACATTTTCAGACTATTAAAATTATGGTTTCTCAAAGAAAGATTAAAATAAAGATTATTTTTTAATCAAGCGTGTGACTGTTTCTTTTAAGAACACAGTGGTCTATATTTCAGCAAGTGTGAAGCTTCTCACCATTAATAATTTCTCTTCTTTTAGGGGGATAACTGTTTTAGTGGTTCGTAATTAAGTATTTAGAGCCAAAATAATGGGAAGTAAAATTGGTAAAATAGATTTTAATAAAAGAAGACACCTTTTTATGTTTTAAACCAGAACTATCTAATCTAACTTTCTGCAGTGAGGGAAGTAATCTGTATCTGAGCTGTCCAATAAGATAACCATTAGCCACGCATGGCTGTTAAACAACTTGAATTGTAACTAGTGCAACTCAGGAACTGAATCTTTTATTTTACTTAATCTTTAGTTTAAATAACCGCATGTGGTGAGTGGCTACCATATTGACAGCACAGGTCTAAATCCATGAATCAAGATAGTCTTTGTCCTCATACCATTGTGATTGTAGATAAGTTTCATAAATACCTCTAATTAAAATGCTCCCAAATTAGGATATTTCCCCCTTATTTGGTAAAATTTTCTAATTATAGATAGGAAATCATGGTTTTAGTTCTATTTGATTGCTTGGAAATTCATTATTGGTCTTTTTCCTCTATAGGAAGAAGACCGAAAGCTGTTAATTGGATTCTTAGAAGATGTAATGACCTTGCTTTCATTATCTCATGCTCCTCTTGATAGCCTGAAAGCTTCTTTTGTGGAACTGGGGTAAAAATAATAGCTTATAGTTTTTTAAAAGCTATATAAAGTTTCTTTTTTTATATAAATTTATTTATTTATTTATTTTATTGGCTGTGTTGGGTCTTTTTTGCTGTGCGTGGGCTTTCTTTTAGTTGCGGTGAGTGGGGGCTACTCTTTGTTGTGGTGCGCGGGCTCCTTATTGCCGTGGCTTCTCTTGTTGTGGAACACGGGCTCTAGGCGCGTGGGCTTCAGTAGTTGCAGCACATGGGCTCAATAGCTGTGGCTCACAGGCTCTAAAGCGCAGGCTCAGCAGTTGTGGCACACGGGCTTAGTTGCTCCGCGGCATGTGGGATCTTCCTGGAGCAGGGATCGAACCCATGTCCCCTGCATTGGCAAGCGGATTCTCAACCACTGTGCCACCTAGGAAGCCCAAAAGCTATATAAAGTTTTAAAATTGGATTTATAGAGTACATACTTTTAGTTTAAAAAGATTGGCATACGCACCAAATCTCTTGGTTTTGAGACTTAAGATTTTTTCTGTTGTTTTTGGTTTTTCTTATTTGTACATTCTTAAAATTTGTAATCAATACATTATAATAAAAGAATGGGGGAAAGGCTACAGACATGTCTTCTTTGAAGCAGCTGGAGAAATAAAATCAAGTACAGATTTGAAGAAAATTCGGTATCCCAAAACTGGAAAAGGAGCCCCAAGTGAAAGCCAGCTCATTAGGCTCCTTTTTCAATTCCATTTGATTTGCCTAGTCCCTCATAATCACAGCATCTAGCTGCTTAAGTAGTTTTATCTCATTCTTTACTGAAAACAGGCTTTATGTGTTTATTAATAATACTACCCCACATTTGGATAGGCTTCACAGCCAACTTACCCTTCCATATAGGTGATTTGAGTTATACTGATTGATCCTACACCAACCATATGACGTAAATAGGGCAGTATTGTCCCCAGTTTTTATAGATACAGAAATTAAGACCCACAGAGGTTATAACTTACCCATCTGACTCTTAGTCCTGTGTTCTTTTTTCTCATAAGTAGTAAATTTTATTTATTTTTTTATAATTTTAACTTTTGTGCTATTAAAGAATTGAAATATCTATCATAATTGCAAATGCTTAAACTAAAAGTATAGTTCCTGAATATGCTAAAAGTTTGTAATTTTATAAGATGACTTCCTTTTTTAAAGAATCTTAGTTGTAACCTATTAAACCATACAAAGTAATTCTATGTGTTTTGCCAATATTTTTATCATTAATGTTCCTCATAAGTGTAGTATTTTTCAGTGCACCAGTAAGGCAAAGTAGATTTTAGTAAAAGAATATACCTTTTTATGTTTTAAACCAGAACTATGTGGCTCTCACTTTTAGTATTGATTTTTTTTTTTTCTCTCAGTGCAAATCCAGCCTACCATGAGTTATTGTTAACTGTTTTATGGTATGGTGTTGTCCATACTTCAGCACTTGTGAGGTGTACTGCTGCTAGAATGTTTGAGGTATGTAAACAAATGCTTCTGTTGGTTCAGATCATAATGACTTTCTTTGGAAGAGAGAGAGGGAATATTTGTAAAAAGGGAGGGAGGGGTTTTCATACTATGTTATGTTGAGTATATTTTATGGCACTGAACAGTATGTAGTTGTGCACTGTGTGATGAGGCAGAAGTGTAGCTTTGGTATATATTTCAGATTATTTTCTAGCCTTATTGATTCCTTGAATGCTATTGTATTATCATTTCCATTTCTCAGAATTTCTTTTAAATCTTATTTTAACTTCCATCCTATGTAAATCTTCCTGACTGTACTTTTCTATTTACTGAGGCAAATGGCTATTAAAATAAACTAAAATAATATAGCTTTTAAGTTGTAAAATGTAGTTGGATTCATGAGTAAAATATAGTTGGTTTCAATCATTGCAATTATGGAAATATTTTATTGATTACTCCTACTTCATTATTTCCTCACCTTTCATATCTGGAATAACAACATCTCCATGCATTAACTGCCCATAGACTTATAAAGAGAGAAGGGACTTCATATAATTTAACTAGATATTCTTAAATTGCCACCTACTCAAGTTCAGTATGAAAATTGGAATACCTATTTTCTTATCCATCACAGAGGAAATTGTGTTAGCCTAGTGTATGTATATATATGTTTCTAGAACTTGAATTTGAGCACTAAAATTAGTTTAGAGTGTTATTTACTGTTCTTGTATCTTGACATAGAGCCATACTGGCTGGGTTCAGTATCTGTCTCTGCCACTTAATGCCAGGTTCAGACTTCTCTGTGCCTTAGTTCTCTCATCTGTAAAGTGAAGGTGATAATAATAAGTATCCAATGTCAAAGAATTTTTGTTAATATTAAATGAATTAATACTTGTAAGACCTTAAAACAGTGTCTGGTATGTAATAATAAGAGCTTAATAAATGTTAACTATCATTATGATTACTGTTTTTTTAATCTGTGCTATTACTTCACAAAACAATATAATAATTTAGGAAAAGTATATTTATCCAAACTAAAATTGCCCCTAATATGCATGTGACTCTTAAAATAGCTTAAAACATTTACTTCCATAAGAATTAGACAATTCAGTTCTTGCTGAATTTCAGAATTTTTACATAATTTAAGATAAATTGCATTCTAAAGGATAGAGCACAGATAGATTTTAAATGTATACCTTCTAAAACTTTTAAATATATAAAATAGATTTGTGGAATCTAAAGAAAATTCCATCTTATCAGGAAGTTGAAAATCCTATGTCCATGTTATTCCCACAATTATACATATTTGGTCAAAAAAACTAATCACATGTTTTGTCAAGATAAATGCCAGATTAAAAATTCAGTTAGATGTCTAGCATAAGTTCCTTCTGGGTATAAATAATTTTTAATTATTCAATATGCTGAAAGAGTTATTACCATAAAAGAAAAGTCTTTCTTTAGCCTCCTCCTCCCCCCCACCCCCTGAAAGAAAAAGTCCTATTTCTTTAATATACTCTCTTCATAGGATTTTATTCTAAGACCGTAAGAGCTATTTCTTTCTCTTAAAACATTTATTTCTAAAATGTATGTATATACTGGTGAAGCATACCATATAAATGAAAATAATTTAAAGAAAATGAAGTATCCTCCCTTTTTACTTTTGTGTTTTTTCTACCTTGTTTCTTACATGTAGCTTTTGTCTGGTTTTGGTTTCTATGTCTGCTGCCTGCTGTCATTGCTGGTTGGAAACTACACCTCTGCTTAAGCAGTTTTCATTGTTCTCTCTGGTTGATTATGAATTTCGGAGTCTAATTTGAGTGACTTATTTCAATGATTTTTTTAAATTCATTTATGATAAAAAAAAATTTACAAAGCATGCCAGTAAAAGTCATCAGTAGGAAAAATTAAAGTTACCTTTTTGTCAGTGAGCTTTATTTAGAATAAAATTGTATTAAAAGAATAATAATTTCATAAGATTTCTTTTGATACTAATACTTTATAATTTACAATTAAGCCTGCTTCCTCCCCCCAAAAATGAGTTAATTCAAAATAACATAAAAAACAGGACACTTAAAATTTTAAATTTTGTTAATGTGAGACCAGAAAGTATTGAGAAGAAAGCAAGAAATGGATATTCCAGGAACTTTATATGAAAAATTTAGTGAAATTGAACACTGAATTTAGCTCTGAGTTTTCAGACAGCAGGACCAAAAGGGGAAATCCAATCAGTCTTATTATTCTCCTTGTTAAATGAGACAATATATTCTTGATATAACTAACAAATTACTATTGAAATTGATTTATAAAAGAGACTTTATGATGTGACTTCCAGTGTGACATAATGGATTTCCTAAAAGATGCAGAAAAGAACTTCATATAATAATTTCTTACATCAATCATAAGGAGATAAATCAGGTAACAGTAAGACTACAACTCAAAGAAGGCCTGGGCTTTTATGACAGATGTGACTGAGTCGTTTTTCTAGCTCTACCTCTTTTTGGCTCTAAAACCCTGGACAAGTTATTTAATTTCTCTCAGGCTCAGTTTCTTCATCTGTTAAAATATTGATAATAATTGTACTTACCTCATCGGGTTTAAAAATCAAATGATACAGTGTGTCTAAAGTATATAATAATTGATAGGTCTTAAATTTTGCTTTCTGATCTATTAGCTTAATAAAGAAATTAAACTTAAAAACTCCAGTGCAATAAAAAAATTAACTTGCCCCCTGGATTATCACCCTTTTTTTTAATGCTTTTTGGCTGGCAAAAAATAGACATTTCAAAAAACACTTTACTGATTCAAATCTAAGCTACCTTGTTTATAAAATGATACAGAGAAGAAAGTTTTATTTAATAGGGTTTGAACTTCTTCCCCCTATTTCTTTCTGCCTGACATCTGTAACGTTTGAGATAGTAACAGAAGTTCTTTTGTCAATTTATTCCTGCCTTACTTATCCATGATTCTGTTGAAATAAAAATTAGTTCAGAATACTGAAGTAGATTTAGATTCTAAAATGTATCAGTTCTTAAATGGTAACAGATTATTGTAAAACAAAGAATCTCCTGTAAAGGGAGCTCTGCTCTCTGATATACTGTGTAGGAATGGTTAACATGTGCACACAACATTGGTTTTTTTGTTACTAAAAATTCAACAGCATCCTCCATCTTCAGTGAGGACTAGTTCCATTACAAAGTGAAGAGATTGATTAGCATTTTGGATTAATTTGTGTTACATTCTGAAATTGAGAATGTAGGATTAGAATGTTACCCTTCTCTTTTGAACTCAAAATTCTGTGATTTTTTTATAAAAACAAAATGCATAGAGCTCAATGTTGTCCTCTTGCTCTGTGATTTAGGGTTGGTTGCTAAATGAATTGTTTTTATGATTAGATTATAGAAATAGGTCTAATTGTGCTCATCATGTTTTCTTTAATTTGAGCTTTTAGAGAAATGTAAAACAAAAAAACTGTTTGTAAACATTAACTACTTGAACCAGCCAAAAACATGTTTTAATTAATAATTTCTTTTTCCAAGTATATCACAAATCTTACATCCTTTGAATAGTCATAATAATTCAACTTACATTTTTTAAATGCCTAGTCTTTGTCAGATGTAATATTTAAGTATATTATCTGTAGTTAGTAACACAGTGATCCTTTAAGGTAGATGACAGCGTCACCATTTTCAGATGAGAAAACTGAGTTTCAAGGGATTATGTAATATATCTAAAGCCACATGACTAGTAAGTGGAGAGCTAGAGTCTGAATCTGAACCCAGGTCTGATTCCCACATGAAATAAGTACTTTCCACTAGGCTGCATTCTCTCTCTGTACCTCAGGAAAGAAAACTATGTGATATAAAAGGTTGGGAATTTTTCTGTGTAATTATTAAATTTACTTGCTTTAGAACAATCAGAAGCAATTTAGTGGTGGCTGCTAGCCATTTGAGTTTGGTTTAAAAACCGTCCAGTTTGTACCTTGCTGGTCATCATAAAATTATACCAGATTTAAAAAATTTAACCATAGAACCTAGTATGTCTTCTTTTTAGCTTCTTTAAAAAAAAAAAAAAAAAGGCAAAGCTTTCTTTTAAATTGAACATGGAAGTTGCATAGACTATTTGACCAAAAGTACAAACTGCCATTGAATTGGTGACAAACTGTTTTCGGGGACTGCTAGGCTGTGTAAGCTTTATTTTTCTCCTAAGCATTCTCTGCCTTTATAAAGCGCTCTAGTAGCAATATTTGCTTAGCTTCTAATTTTGGTTTTGCTTTTGTGTTTTCTCTCTTTCTCTTGGTTGTTCCTTTCTTCTTCCCGTGGCATTGTGTTTGCTCTTTCCATGCATCACCTGTGAATACCCCCTGCGCTGACCAATCAGCTGTTGGTGAAGGGGGTGAATGAAACTCTGGTAGCTCAGAGGGTTGTTCCTGCTCTCATAACTCTCTCCAGTGACCCTGAAATGTAAGTGTTGTCCCTGCCTTTTACATTCAGCATCTCTTTCAAAATGCGCCTGTCAAGAAATAACCATCAGCTTTTAAATTCATTGAAGAATAGATGTAGCTCTTTAAAATAATAATATTGGATTATGCTTACTTGATTTTAAACTTTATTATACTATTATTCATGTAGGCTTTTTTTTTTAAGTCAACCTTCACAGTAAGCCTAATGACAAGGCCATATATTAAAAAGTGTATATTGGTAGTATTTATTAGTCCTCAATAAACATTCCAGAACTTCAAACATGCTGATGGACTATTTCTTCCAAGCCAAGAAGGGATGCTTTGCTAATCTCACTAACATGTTGTTACCAGTAAGTATAGTGGCATGGACCAGAGGCTTAACACTTTAATGTCTCATGTGGGTGACTAAACCAAGAAAGGCCAATGAGTCTGCCTGCCCATCCTCAGTCACAGCTAACCCAGTTCTCATTCCAGTTTACCAAACCATTTTTTATTGCATGTTGACTGGTTTACAGCTGACTCTTCGAGGCATGAGTGAAGCGTTAGTTGACAAGCGGGTTGCTCCGGCCCTTGTTACCTTGTCCAGTGATCCTGAATTGTGAGTTTCACAGACTGCGACCTTAAGTTATCCTGTCTGTCTTTTTGAGCATTCTTCTTGGTCTGCTTTTTTTTAATTTACTTTGTCATTGCTAGAGACTAATACAGTATATTTACCTTGTATGTACTTTGATATATATTTTAATAATAATCAGTTTTTCATCTCAAAGGAAGTTTCAGTTTCTGTCTTTTTTAATTCTAACAGCTCTGTCAGGATTGCCACAATTCCAGCCTTTGGCACTATCATGGAAACAGTCATTCAAAGAGAGGTAGGAAATGACTGGGATTTATTTAATCTGCGCACTGTTAAGGTGGTAGTAACACATCACTGTACATGCACCCAGTGGTTGGGGGCAGGGAGCATCACACCCTCCATTTTATTTCTTAGTTACTTATGGGCCGGAAGAGGATCTCCGTATTTAAAAATACGTTAACCTACTAAAAGTGTATTTTCATATGTTTAGGCAATCTCTGGTCTTCTCAGGAAATGAAGTATAAGCCAACTCTCCGATGTTCTATTCTAAGCCTATCTGAATATTGCAGTTTTGAATAATCCTTCAAAGCAGATCTAATTCCAAAGGCTTCTATTATCCAGTAGACTTCTGGATAGTCTATGTAAATTCCCAGTTGCCAGTTTGTGCAGACTTGAAGACAGGTTGTCTCAGTTTTGCGAGCGGGGGCTAGAGGGTACCTGGGATCTTGTAGCTGTCATTGATAAGCAAGCTGCAAGTCATGTAGACTGGTATCATCCTTCTGTAGCACACATCACTGTAACAACCCTCCGTCACGCCTGCTTCAGGAAATCACCAAAGTCTTCCTCCCTAAAAGTGTATTTTGATTCAAAAACTGGTGATTTTATTTTAAGCTTGTTAGGTTCTATCTGCAGCATTAGCTGTAAGACACTCTCACAGCTCCTATCAGAACTTATGCTTTATTGTCAGATTGGACGTGTCCTTACACAGCGAAAACCCTGCACCGTAGAAAATAAATTCTTTGTGGGCATATTACTTAGCCACTTAAATGGAAAACAAGGTTTTCCATCTCATAGACCTTTTACTAAAAATAGATATACACACACACACAAACTGTTTTGAAAAATTTTTCTGTCATATAGATTTTTTTATAACAAAAATTAAACAACTATGTTAGTTGTGGGAAAAAATGTTTTCCTTTTTTTCAATTATGTATTTCACCGGTGGAGGAAAATAAAAAAACACATCATTCTGCAAAGCTTGCAATCTTGGCAGAATTTCAACATGTTCTTAAATCCCAAAATAAAAATGTCTTTTAGGGAAATATGAGTAAGATATAAGTCATTAATGACTCATTGCTTTCAGAAGGTGAATAAGCGGGTAACTTACACTGTGATTCAAGAATTATAATTTAGATAAAAAATCATCATAAATTTATCTTTTTCCTTAAATATTGTGGAGTCTTTTCTACAGTTTGTCAGGGAATATTTGTGTTTTTAAAAAACATAAAATGAATTAACAAGCATAAACAAAAATATAAGATCTTTTCTGAGCCAAAAGACTAAATAAGATTTATTTAACTCCAAATTTCTACTATTATGTTGATATGTGTCATTTGAATCCAGTGATGCAAGCCATTGTTTAGTGTTTATCTTTCTCTCAATATATATTCTGTATAATATTGTCTGTATAATATTCAATTTTAAGTTGCTGGAAAGAGTGAAAATGCAGTTGGCTTCTTTCCTGGAAGATCCTCAATATCAAGACCAGTATTCTTTGCATACAGAGATCATAAAAACATTTGGTAGAGTTGGGCCTAATGCAGAACCGAGGTTCCGAGATGAGTGTAAGTTACATTTTTTTTACCTTTTTTCCTGAATTGTAATGTAAGAGCAAAACCATAAGTTTCTCAGAGGCTTTGTCATGTGTTAAAGCCTTTCTACACTTCATCTTTCATATACTGAAAGCTGCAAGTGAAACAAGTTTGTTATTGTGGGTTGATTGGTGTTGCTATTAACTGAATGGTTTCTTATACTATGTAGTGATTGCTGTAAACATATGAAAAGTAACTCATAAATAATTTCAACTTATTTTTAAAACAATTCTTAACTTAATTTCAAAATACTGTGCTTCTTATATTTAGAACTTATTATTCAATTCTTATTTCTAAGGAAATTTTTATGTTTCTAGACATATTCCTATGAAAGATATACATTTCTTCCACTTAGCATGCCATTCCACTATTTTATGTTAAATCATGGCTTGTTAATCTGCTAAATAATCTGCATGATGATCTGCTAAAGCATTTTCTCCAGTTTCTATAGTATCACTTTTTACTTTATGACAACAGTTTCTTTGGGTGGCATCAAAGCATCCGGTAATTATTACTCTGAAAGCATGACAGTTATCACTGCTATCCCTTAGTCCTTTTATTTTTAGCAATTTGACATGCCCTTGAAAGGACCACAAGTTGGGCTTCTTAAGTCAGTTTGGTTTCCAGTACAAAATTGGATTCTCCCATAGACTAATTACTGTATATCTAACCTGGTATTTTTAAGATAAGAGTTTTCAACAAAAATATTGTCAGAATTTGGATTGCAGTGTTCAGAAGGTCTGTTGAGGGCATGAACACATGTTGAGCTACAAAACATCATCCAAGATTATTTTTCAATGGGTAATAGTGTTGGTAGCATGAGGAGAAAATAACTATTTCACAGTCTGTTGACAGAAAAAGCTTTAGTATTTTAGTTAGCAGTAGGGATAGTTCCTCATGACAGTAATGTCAGATTTACAGGTGACCTTCTACAGGTGTTTTGACCAACATTTTTGAGGCCGTAATTGCTATGAAGCAAGAAAAATAAATCTTGGCTGTTGGATCAAGGAATAGGCCAAATAGGCAGTGGGTCTTTGCTGGGTGTCATGTTG
Organism: Hippopotamus amphibius kiboko; assembly: GCF_030028045.1. NCBI lineage: Eukaryota > Metazoa > Chordata > Mammalia > Artiodactyla > Hippopotamidae > Hippopotamus > Hippopotamus amphibius. The sequence goes on from NC_080196.1 coordinate 101,580,560, forward strand.
TTGAGTTAGTAATGATCATGATCTAGGGCGTGAGCTAACCTTTTTATGTACATTCAAAAGAAAGATATATGCATCACATAGAAAAAAGAAATTTTCTTTTCATAATGGTCCCAAAATAACAGTTAAAGATTGGCTTGAGAAAAGATTGAGAATAGCAGTTTCCACTGCTTGAATAGGTATAGTAAACCATTATCCCTGAAGCCTTCTACAACTTACTGTATACTCATAAGGATGTCTTATACAATCTTCCTTCACATTCTGGCACAACCAGATTTCTTTTCCTTTTTTTAAGACAAAAAAATTTTTTTTTCTTCCGTATTTACTACTCAGTCAGTTGGCTTCCCTTTTGCTTTAAAATTTAACCCTAAGGAATTTATGTCCTATATTGATAAAATTAATGATAGATGGAGCAGAACCCATACTGACAAGGATGCTATACTGTTATCCATCTGTATTTATAGACAACTCCTGTTAGGAGTTTAGAGAAAGAACAGAGAATTGCTGGGCGGTAATGTCTTCCTTGGAGTGGCATTTTTGGATATTTTTTCCCTCTATTTCTTAGAGAATAGAAGACATTGGTTCTACCAGTGGCCCTTTTTTTTATTCCCCAACTCTTATAGTTATCATAGGACCTTTTGGTCTTGATTTTATCTCAGGGGCCATTTGTTTTATTCAGAACATGATACAGTTTTGTTTGTTTGTTTCCCACTTTTTTAACTTTATAAGGCTCTCTGAAAATGTTCAGTCATACCTTGGAGATTTTCTAACATGGCAATTTTACATTTCAGATCAGTTTTTTTCAAAGTTCCTTATTTTAGATCTAAGCCCATTTACAAAAAGAAAGGACAAGATTCCCTTCACTTTTGCTGTTGGATCTACCCCAGAACATTTTTTGAAAGCGTACTAAAATCTGTTTTTATAAAGTCTCCTATTGCTTTATCTTTATTTTGTTTGCAGTCTTGAATCTTTGTCCAATCTGCCCTTAAGTGAAAGGCTTCAGAAGTGGCCTTATGTTGTGTATTTCCTATTTTCCTTGCCCACCGAAGGTCAATTGTAGAATTACTCAATCTACGTTATTAAATCTTTTAAGCATTTATCTCCATCTGAGGGGTTAACAATTAAATGAATTAATTGGTACAGATGTGGTAGCCCAAGACAGTACACATATAATGAAATGTTGAATTCTGTAGTAAACTTCTGTCTGTCTTCTGAGATTTAGGAAGATCCTTTATTATAGCCTTTTATTGTCTGTAGACTAGACTTTAAAGTAACTTGTTGCATAGGTTTGTTTTCTAGTTTAGTTTTAAGGGGATCTTGTGTAGTGTGGTTGTTGAGTTTCTATGAAAAACACTGAGGAAAGGATTGCTTGTGTTGGGATCAGAGAATGAGCAGAGTGAATAGAGAGGCCACGTGTTTGTAGGTAAAGAGGTGCAAGGAAGGTAAGTTTCAAAATGTTTGGGCAGAAAGAAAATTGAGAATCTTTGAGAGACTGTCTCAGAGTCACCATGTTGTTGAGGCCTCAGCATTCCAGTTAATGAATTGGAGTTTCAGTGAATTCATTGGGAATTCATTGAATATTTGGAGTTTTTTGTCTTCTACTTATTTTTTCTAGAGCACCTCTGAAGTATGTTGTTATTAATTTTATGTCAAAAAGTCCCCTAAAAATGGCCATTGTTGTCCTTAGTTTGTGTGCAGTTTTTTTTACCATTTACTAAGGTAAGCATAAAAGTTGTAATTATAGTGCTGGTTTATTGAGGAAGCAGCAGATTTTTCTAGAAGGAGATTGTGGGTTTAACATACACAAACTCAGTGTAAACATGAAGCAAGTCACTACAGTTGGTCAGAAGTATGTGCTTATGAACCATGTTTGGTCCCCCAACGAAGCAGGGACTAGAATGGGACCATATGATCAACAATTTGATAATCACTTACCCTGGACCCTGGTTTTAGTGGGAAATGGGATTTGGAGAACACAGTCTTAGGCAGTAGGGGTGCTCAATGCTACTGAAATGGTTACTGCTTGTTGGGCCATCACTTTTATTTTAGCAATGTGTTGTCTGTATTTTTGAAATTTTACACTGTTCATTGAGATATAAGATATTGAGCCCACTGAGTGACTTGAAAACTCAACTACCAGTGCTATTTGGCGTTGGTCTTTGCTAAGAACTTGAGAAACTAAAGCTAATAATTGTTTCATGTAGTAGTGAAATAATTTGATATTGAAAAAGAATCACTATACTGTATTTATCTTTTTAATAGCAACAGTGATACCTGATTTATGTAAACTTATTTATAAAGATATTAATAACACAAGGGGTAGGTTGTTTATATTTGTTTATTTGGTTTTCATTTTTCAAATTGGGAAACTGAATTGCACTGAAGCCAAGTGACCTGTATACATCCCCATAATTAGGTTATAATGGAATGCTATAATCTATTTCTCCCAAATTCTAGATCACTCTTTATTGTGAAAAACATGCTTTCTTCCCTTGTAAGAAAAAGCAAGTATAGGATGTGAGTAATCTTTTGAAATCATGCAGGATTAAAATAAAATTTTATAAGATAAAATGAAAAAAAATTTTTAAGAGTATAAGCATGTTTTAAATTAAAATTAATAATTCCTTTTTCTTTTTTCAGTTGTTATACCACATTTGCATAAGTTAGCCTTGGTGAACAACTTACAAATTGTGGATTCTAAAAGACTGGATATTGCTACCCATCTTTTTGAAGCCTACAGTGCACTTTCCTGTTGTTGTATCCTTGCTTTATTAATGTGTATCTATATTTAATAATCATTCTTACAGTGAACCTCAGTTGTTAAAGATTGAGAAGTAGAATTTTTTTCTTCAACTTAACTAAGAATTAATTAAGTAGAAGATTAAAAATTTGAATTGACTTGCCCCACTCCTTATTCTAGCCATCCCATAATTTTAAAAGATAACTTTGTCTTCTGTGTTTATATGTTCTATAGTTTTGCAAACATTGACTAAAATCTTATCTATGTTAATCAGCTGTATAACTAAGCAAGCAATGAGGTATAGCTGAGGCTTCTCTTAAAAGGAAGCCTGTATATGCCCTGGCATATTTTTTTGTTTGTTTGTTTGTTTTTTTGATACTTACAAGCCAAGTGAATCACTTAGAGACATTAAATCCTTTATTTGGAGACCTTGAGCTGTGTATACCCACATATGAAAAAATCACTGTGAGTTTGCAATTCAGTGGGAGGCATAGCTGTAATATAATGCTTTCATTTTAGACACACTTTTAAGATTTAAATCTGGTTCCCAGATACAATGCACTTATTCAATACAGTTTACATCTGCTATTAATTAAATATCAAAAACAATCACTAACAAGAATGCTGACAAACAAAAAAGAAAACAAAAGCAAATCCTTTCCCTCAATATCACCCATACTGACATTCATGTTTCCTGAAATTTCCACCTTATTTTTTTACTTTCATGGTATTAAATTATAAAAGTTCTCAGTTGAGAAGCTAATTTTATTATTTATTTGTCTATTTATTTCTAACCTTCCTTGTTTCAGAATGGTCTTCAAGTTGCTTACACATTTATTATATCACATACAGTAAGACAATAAATTATTAGAGATATTTAACCAATGAGAGAACATCAGTGGGGAACTGATGATACGAGTGATCTACATTTTTATGGCACTTTACAGGTTTCAAAGTCCTTTTCTCTTTTAATATTTTTTGTTACTGTATTCTTTCTGTGATCCTATGAGTAAGCAACTCAGAAATTTGATTTTCTATTCTCTGATTAGCCTATGAAGTAAGTGTTTTTACTCCTTTTTTATAAGTGAGGGAAGTGGAAGTTCAGAGAGTTCAAATAACTTATCCAAAGTCACAGCTATGTATTGACAGTACTAGAATTCAAACTCTTGTCCTGGCATTCGTTTTTAATGAATGTTTAACCATCTTTATGATCCTATGAATATCTCTTGGAGAGATATCACTCATAGAAAGAAAATACAGGGCCACCGTGGTTAATCATTTGCAGTAATGGTAGAACTGGAGGAAAGCTCAGAGATCATCTAACCCATGTCAACCACTACGTTTTATAAATGATTAAACTAAAACTTAAAGACATTAGTTAACTTCTTCTGTTTTTTATAGTTAAAAGCAAAACTGTGACTAGAACAATGAACTTTAGCTATCCTATTAAATGTTCTTTTTATTATCTTAGGCCTAGTAAAATAAAGCTAGAAGGAAGTAAAGATAAAAATGGGCAGAATAAACTCCAGCTTTTAGGCTCTCCCATTAAAACCAGAATAGTTCAAGAAAGGGGAAATAAGAGATTGAAAAAGGAGTGAACGGCTGATCACTTGAATAGAACCATAAAAGTATGTGCTAGACAACATAATCAGAGAATTATGATTTTGACAGAAAAAAAATGATGCAGGGACAGTAGAAACGTAGAGCTGTCTGTTAAGGAGCTACTTGTCCTTTTAGAAATGTTAAAACTTGAAGATCTATGTGTGGTTGAGAGCATTTCATTTTGGAACTCTATTACAAATTGTCTCTTCATGTGGTTGATATAAGCCACTCTTTATAGTATAGATTGAGAAGTGGACAGAGATACCATATTTTGCTAATTTTGCCTCAACTAACCATTTATCTTCTATAAATTTAATTCCACTAAAAGCAGAACTTACTATCATTCCTGATTTATCTTGTTGGCATTTTCAACTTAGAGAAGATAGAGGAAGCAAAAAGAGGAAGTGATAATTCTGAATTAGCAAGGAAGGACTCTTTAGTAATGGAGAAGTGACAGAAGCCTTACAAGAAAGTAATAATGGCATGTCAGAGTTTGGCATGTCAAAGAAAGAAAACATTGATATGTTTATACCTGTTCCCTAAACTTTGCGAATGTAAATATTTACAAACTTAAGTGAGAAGTCGTGTGTCATCTTATATAGCAGTTTCTAAAGGAATATGCTTCAAGGAAAATGAGAACGGCAAAAGATGAAAAAGTTTTAGCTCTGTAAACTTAATTTTCCAAGTGGACAAGGCACTGGTTTCTGAGGAGCATATAAGTCTGTATAGAAAGAGTATTATTGTTCATGTAGGTACGTGCAGAATATTACTAGAGAAAATACAGTAAAAAGTCTTTATAACAACACAGTAAGGGGAAGAACCGTCTTAACAATAGACCCTGTTCAAGTACTGAAAGTGTTAGTTCTGCATGAGTCAGAACTTGTACTCGTGTCAACGGGGTGGTTATGGCCACTAATAAAATCACACTGTCCATATCTGCTCTGCTGTTCCGTGGCATTCTGAGCTGAGAGAACACAAGAGTATTCCTTTCAGCACAACATCGTATTTTAATAGGAACATAGGAAATCTATATGATTTAACATTTGGCATGGTATTAAGTTAAGAAATCATGTTTAAGAAAAATTTGAAGGAATTTAGAAATGTTTAACCTGGAAAAAAAATGGTTCAGGGATGAAAAGATAATTTAAGAATTATTTTAAAGGTTGTTATATAGAAAAAAGGCTAGGCACACTTGTGTAACTAAAGTGCAGAGCAAACATTAACAAGCAGAGGTCACAGAGAGACCTAATGTGTTTGTAAGAAAAACTTTCTCATTGAGCTATCTAAAAATGCAGTGATGTCTCTTTTGAAACTGAATGTCCTGTCAGTGTTAGCAGTCAGAGGCCTTATGACCATCATTTACAGATGAGGTAGAGGTGATCGCTGACATCAGATAGGACTAAATGATCTCCAAGTTTCCAACCCCTACGATAGACGGTGGCATTCTATGGGGGAAAGGGACCAAGCAGTGAGTAGATAAGAGAGGAGAGTGGCTTCCCTCTTACCTCCAAGTAAGGCCATTTTCAGCTTCTCAATCCGTGCCCAAATTCTGTAAATCAGACTCTTAACTACTAATCCAAAGGTCACTCACAGACATATTGGGTTGGCCAAAAAGTTTGTTTGGTTTTAAGTAAAAATAAAAGGCACATTTTTCATTTTCACAAAGAACTTTATTGAACAATGTATCCACTAACCGAACGAACTTTTTGGCCAGCTCAATATCTAGGTGATACTTTTCCCATACCCAAAAAATAAGACTACATAGCCATTAGGTTGTAGAACCCTGTATATCTATAGGGATTTGGCTCAACCAAATGTCTGTATTTTTATAACTGCCTAATTATAAGTCACTCAATTATAGAAGCTTTATTTACAAATAGTTTTTATTTTATAACTATTTTCAAGGCAATAGTTATACATTATATGGATTCTTTTACTTAATAAAATTTATTTTTTTTATTTTTATTTTTTAGAAAGACTCATCTTTATGAGGGAACTCATTTACTGGCATTTTTCACTTTAATATGGTATAATATTAAGTAAGAACTATTTTTAAGTGGCTCACAACTATGATAGGTGAGACTGTGTCAGAAGCAATGTGAATAAACAAGGTGAACTGTTTGAGAAATGCATCTGCTTTCCTGACTCCTTTCAATGTCATATAATCAACTAAAACTCACATGACTAAGAAATATAAGTAGTGCTAAAGACTAAGAAATATAAGTAGTACTAAACTTATAGCAAAAGCTCTCTTGCCCAATTCAACGAAGACCAGTATGGGTCAGTTTAACAGAATGGTTAAAGTGAGAAATGAGGAAAATGGTATATACCTAAGATAGCTTCTTTTAACCTAAAATGCATAAATGTAATTTCTTTTACCAGTCTTTTGATGTAGGACTGAAGAGGCATTTCTTTTGTGAGTCTGATGATTAAACGTCAACTTTCTTAGGTAAACCACACTCGTAATATAATTTTCTGAATTTCAGCTTAAGTTTCTTTAAAGAGAATCCAGAAACATTTCTGATACTGGGTACTGAATTTTTGTAGATATTTACATTTTTCTTTATATTTAAATATATATGTATTTGCAGTTCTCTCATATACATAATTCAACAGCAGTATTTTAAGCAACTGGGCTTTATCATTTTTTTTCTGAAACTTTCAACTTAGTTGTCATGGAAACATAAATTTTCTTACTTCTCATACTCATTTAAACATCCAATTAGGGGCTTCCTAGGTGGCGCAGTGGTTAAGAATCTGCCTGACAATGCAGAGGTCACGGGTTCGATCCCAGCTCCAGGAAGATCCCACATGCCACGGAGCAACTAAGCCTGTGTGCCAAAAAAAAATAAAATAAAAAAATAATAAACATCCAATTAAATTTCATGATTAAATTTTCACCCTTACTGTTTCATGTGTTTACACACCATGTAATTAAAATTATGTGCTGTTAAAATAATCAATTTCACCGACAAAGAGATTTGTGGGAATAAACACAGCTGACTCTTAACAAATAACTAACCCAACAAATAAGAGTTGTGCTTGAGGGAAGCCTGTTTGCTCTAGTGATCAGCATGCCAGAGGCATCATTTAAGAAACCTGCTTCTTTTATATACTTCTGCTCTTTCGTTGGACATACCGTTTTGGCTTGTTTTTAATGTCCTTAACCACCTCGTCTCAAGTCATTTCAGAGGATTTAATGGTTAATCACTTTTTACCTGGTCTCAGATGTTTGCGAATTGACATGGAACATCTTTCTCCAGAGCACGAGGTAAGCTACTGGCATGCTTCCGCCACTGTTATTATCAGCGCCGCATGCATGTGTTTTAGTATCTCCTGTACAGGCTTTCATTCCTCTTCATGTGAGGCGTGATTATGATATACTGTGCTTAATTTTTTTTAAATCTAGTTCAGTGTAATTTTATGGGTTTATTTACAAGTTATGAGATCTTAAGCGACTCCTTTAACATCTTTGAGCCTCTGTTTAATTCTCTGAAGTAGGGATAACATACTGTCCTTCACTGAATATAACTAGAATTTATTAAGAGAATGTATGTGAAATGCTTTTTATCTATAAAATGCTACACAGTATTATCTCTGACCATCAACTTTCTTAGAAGCAAAGTTTCTGTTTTCTGTCTCCATTTCCTCATAACTCTTTTCATTCTGTTTTCCTGTGTCCTCCAAAACCCTGTTTATCATTTATTTCCTGTTCTAGATCTTCAATCTGTTTTTCTAGCAGCTTTTCTTTAACCTATTATCATGTTTGACTCTCCCCTCCTAAACAAATCAAAACAAAAACAAGATCTTCCCTTCCTCCCTCCCTCATCTCATCTCCTCCCAGTAGTCCACTCCACTCTCAACTTTCACACAGTTTGTTGCTACATCGTATTTATTACCATCACACTAATTCAGCAGAACTTCTGTCTCTAAGATCACTGGTGATCAGAGTGCCACACTGAAAGGACACCTTTCACACCTGATGGGAACATGCAGGAGCATGTAGCCTTTTCATCCATATCTTTGTCAACACTTGGTATTCTTAGACTTTTTAAGTTCGGTGGATATAAAGTGGTATCTCATTATGGTTTTCATTTTCATTTCCCTGATTGTTGTCAAACTTGGGAGTTCTTTGTATGTTTACTAACATCAAAGCCTTTTTAGGTTTTTTGCCCGTTTTTCCTATCATTTCCTTAAAGTTTGTTATATAATTGAAATATCAGTATTCTGTCAGTTTTGTGTTTTATGAATATCTTTTTCCAATTTTTGATGTTTTTTTCACATTTTTGGCCCATTTGAACACTGATTTTTAATTTTTTAATAGATTGATCATTTCCATGACATGATCTCCTATACTGTCTTCTTAAAATGTTTAGAACTGTCAAGACCCTTCGCATTTTTATGTAAATTTTAGCGTTATCTTATGAAGTTCTAAGAAAGATCTTGTCCAGATTCTGATTGAAATTGAACTGATTCTATATAATAATTGGGAGAGACATCAACTTCATGATTTTGAGTCTTCCTATCCAGTCTTACATTTATTTAGATCTCCTTTAATGTCTGTCAATAAAGTTTTATAATTTTGCTTGAAGAAACTGTCACTTTATATCTGTAATGTTATAATGCTACCTTTTTTAGGATTATATGTTTTTTAACCCTTTCTTGCTGATGTATAGAAATACATAAAACTCTTGTATGTTGAACTTATGTCTGGCCAACCTGAGAAACTTTATTGTTAATTCTAATAATAAAATGTCTCTGGATTTTTTTCATAAGTTTCAAATGTAGAAAAGTCACCTGTAAATAATATATTCTTTTCTAATATTTTACTCTATTTTTTCCCTTTTCCTTACTGTAGGATCTATTATATTGCTATCCCTTTTTCACTTCTGATATTAATTTTTCTTGCTTTCATTTTAAAATAGCTTTGATAGGGGTTTATCAGTTTTATTAACCTTTTCAAATATTGAACTTTTGGCTGTGTTGACTTTTCTCTATGTGTTAGTTTCATTGATTTCTATTTTCATCTTTATTTCCTTCTGCTTTCTTTAGGTTTGGGTTTTTTTCTGTTTTTCTAACTCCTTAAGGAGGAAGTTTAGATTATTTACTTGTTAACTTTTCTTCTTTTCTGATGCATAAACTTAAGGCTCTAAGTGTTCCTTTAGCCACATCCCTTTTGCTGCATTGTAGCTTTGTTATCATTTAGTTCAAATTAAATTCTCATTCCATTATTTCTTTATTGATCCATGGATTTTGTTTCTTAAAGTAAAGGTAGTTAATTTTATGAGTCAGTTCTCTTATATTTGTATTAACTTTTTGTGATCTGCTTGTTCCATCAGCTATTGAAAGACATGTTAAAATTACGACTGGGAGTTGCCTCTTTCTCCTTTTAGTTTTTTTCAATTTTTTCTTTGTATATTTTATAGATGCCTTTTTATCAGCCTGAGGAAGTTCGCTTTTATTGCCAGTTGCTTGAGTATTTTTATCATGAAGGGGTGTTGGATATTGTCAAATGTCTTTTCTGCGTCAGCTGAGATGATTACATGGTTATGGTTTTTTATTCTCTTACAATGTTTCATATTAATGGATTTTTATATGTTAAAGCAACTTTTGCACTCCTGCAATAAATCCCACTTGGTTATGGTGTGTAATTCCTTTATATGAAGGTAGATTCTGTTTGCTAGTATTGTGTTCGGGATTTTTGCATCGAAGATGAAGGCTGTCTATAGAATAGAATAAACAAGAAGCAAGCCTTATTTTCACCACTTTCCATTAGTGTAGGGTGGAACTGAAAATAGGAGTGGTTAAAAGTTTCTGAAAGGATCAGACTCTCAGATTCCCTTTCGAAATTTGGTGGAAGACTGGAGCTTTACTCTCTAGACTTGAGATATCAGGCAGAACCGAGAGCAGGAATAAGGTGCTATAATGAAAGGAGGGAAATTAGGTCGACGGTATAGTTAGTGATTAGAAACCTCATTACCTTTCTCCTTCTTGGCTCCAGGAACGGGGCGGCAGCCAGAATTATACAGTTGCAGGGAAAAAAGATTGTCAGAAAGTTTGTATCAGAGTCACCTTAAAGTGACTTTACTCGTGCATGAAGAGATTCTAATCACCATTTTAGTACTTCGGTCTTTAGTGGACATCCCAAGATCACCAACAATTTGAGAAAAGCCTCTGATGTCAAAGACAGAGATGAAAACATACATGCAAGAAAAAGGATACTGGAAGGAATAGACAATACAGGGAGCAGAAGAGAAAGTACAAAAACTCCCCCCAAAAAACACTGATCCGAAAAATAATGACCAAACAAACAAAATCTATAATCTGTCAGGTGAGGGAGTGGTGGAAAACATAAAAAATCAGAAGTCCTTACCATAATCTACAAGGCACTAGAGGACCTAGCTCCCTCCTTCTTACGTCTCGGGCCTCATCTTCTACCTTCTCCCTTGCTCACTCTGCACCCACCACTCTGACTTCCTTGCTTAGAACACAACATAGACATGCTCCCACCTGGAGCCTTTGCTCAGCCTCTTCCCAGGATCTCAAACACTTACTCCTCATGTCCTTTAGGTTCTTGCTTAAATGTCATCCTTTCCATGAAGCCTGCTCTGAACACCTCCATGTAAATTATAATATTCTTCACTTTGGCCTCCTATACACCTTATCTTACTGAGTGTTCTTTCCAAAGCCCTTATCACCGTCTGAGATACTATATGATTTACTTATTTTTTATGTCTGCTGTCTAGAACAAAAGAACATAAGTTCTCCATAAGGCGGGATTGTTGTCTATTTGCTGCATCCTCTGTGTCTAAAAACATGTCTAGCATGCAGTAGGTGACAATAAGTTTGTTGTCTAGTGACCTCCATCCACAAATATGGGCCAAGAACATTCCAGAGGGCCATTTGGTTTCTGGCGTGGGTGCCAGCATTTGGAGCAGCAGTTTCCTTCCCTCCACCTTTTCCATTGCTCACTCTCCCCGCGAGAGTGATGGTAACTCTTAGACACCCACTGTCTCCCCAGTTTTAGCAACCACAGACCTGTATATGATCTGTGCTCTAGACTTAAAAACAGAGGAGCTTGCTTTTTGCAACCTGGAAAAAGCAAGAGACAGAACAACTTTTGCTGGGAAAATATGTCTGGCCGTGGTATGTGTATTTGTTAAATGTATGGATGTGTGTAAATTTTATTGTTAACATTAGATAGTGAGGAAAGCTAAGGGAGAATGGAATCAGACTCAGAAGGAAGGTTAGTGAAAATCAAAGTGAATTATTCATTTATATGATTGAGATCTTTTAAAGCTGTTTCAGTACCTAGTCCAGCAATCCAATGTGAATTCCTTTAACAAAGTAACTGCCAAAATTTTCAATTTTTAGTTAACATATTAGCTTATGGGAATATTAAAAAATTCAATAAAAAACTTTAAACCATAGCATTTTACTGTGTTAACAGTATTTCTCTAAAGTCATTGTTTTTTTAATCAGGTTATTTTAACTTCCATGATAAAAGAGTGTGAACAGAAAGTAGAGAACAAGACTGTCCAAGAGCCTCAAGGGTAAGACATTAATTCTTTTTTTAAGGCTTTGTATTAACCTTAATTTCTCTATAGAGATTTTCTGTAGGTGGGTATAGTGTCTTATATTGTGTTAGTTTGTAGTCATTAATTTGGAAGACAAGAAAATCCTTTAAATCAGCAGTTCTCTAATGCTAATCCGTAAACCACCTGGGGAATTTAAATTTCAGATTGCTACCTCGTGTTTTGTGCCGTCAACATTCTGAGCAGGCTAGGGATCTGTATATTGAAAAGCTTCCAACAGAAACACTAATTTGAAAAGATACATGCACCCCAGTGTTCATAGCAGCATTATTTATAATTGCCAAGTTTGGAAGCAGCCTAAGTGTCCATCAACAGATGAATAGACAAAGAAGATGTGGTGTATGTACACACACACACACACAATGGAGTACTACTCAGCCATTAAAAAGAATGAAATTTGCCATTTGCAGCAACATGGATGGACTTGGAGGGTTTTATGCTAAGCAGAATAAGTCAGAGAAAGACAGATACTATATGATACCACTTGTATGTAGAATCTAAAATATACAACAGACTAGTGAATATAACAAAAAACAAACAGACTCATAGAAATAAACCAGTGGTTACCAGTGGGGAGAGGGGATGAGGGAGGGGCAGTATAGAAGTAGAGGATTAAGAGGAACAAAGTATTATGTATAAAATAAGCTACAAGAATATATTGTACAACACAGGGAATATAGCCAATATTTTATAGTAACTGTAAATGGAGCATAACCTTTCAAAGTTATGAATCATATTGTACACTTATAACTTATGTAAGATTATACATCAACTATACTTCAATAAAATATAAAAAATAAAATTAAATTAATTAAATAAAAGCTTCGAAAGAGATTCTGATAGGTAGCTGGATTTGGGAATCACTGGTGAAAATAGTTCCTAGAAATTTGTGAGAGAAGTTGTAAGATTTAACTTGATTCACTGCATAAAGGATTGCCAGCTTGTGAATGTTCTAGTCACATGCTTCTAACCAAACTAATTAGAATTCAAAGATTCAGTGAAATTAAAATATGAACATAGATGTGAAAGAATAAAGTTGGGCATTTCAGGACAGGGAACAGTTTACAAATAGTGTATGTGTACTCTAACTCTTTCTGAAGTAACCTTGAAAACACTTAATCTTAAATGGACTCTTAGGCATTAAAAGCTCAAAGATGTTTCCTTTATAAAATTAACTACCAGAAATAAGTGTTTCATCTTGTCAGGCTAGGTACACATACACACACTCCTCCACACCCCCAATTCCAACACACACACACACACACACACACACACACACACACACACGAGACTTCTGCCTTTTACTATGAACAGAACTCTTGCTTTAGCCTCCTACAGTGGTAGGAGCTCTTATATCATTTTAGCCATGGAAAGTTGTAGGAATACTTTGATAGGTTTCTATTCTGAACACAAAATCCATAAAATTAACATTAAAGCAAATAATTCTGTTCACTTTTCGTACATTAAATATTAAAATTATTTGATGCCTTATTAGTTTAAAGCGTAAAAGGTTTTGGACCAAAATTGAGAAAAATTATATGTGAAATTCATTCTAAATGAAATTTCATGAATTAGCATGCAGGAATTTTATAAGAAAGAAATCTCTTTGTAACTTCCTAAGATTGCTTTCTTATATGACCTTCCTTTTTGAAAAAAAAAAAAAGCTTTTATAATCATATTTTCCCATATTATTCAAATCTTCTATATTATCATTTATTTTTTTAACTCTTATTGTAGAGAATTTCAAATAAACACAAAAATAAATATGATATAATGAATTCCCATGTACTCATCAGTCAGCTTCAACAATATCAACTCATATTCTAATATGCTTCTCTAAAAGATGAGTGCTATTTTTTTCAAACATAAGCCAACATCATCACACCAAAATAACAACTCCTTAATATCATTTATTATCTGGCCTTTGTTCAGATTTCTAATTGTTTCATTAATGTCATTATTGATTTGTTTGTTTTTTCCTTACAGTTTGTTTCTTAGAGTCAGGATCTAACATTCCATATATTATAAGTGGTTAATATGTTTCTTGAATCTCCTTTAATTCAGAGGTTCCTCTTCTACCTCTTTTTTTTCTCCATACAATTTACTTGTTGAAGGAACTGAGTCATTTGTCCTGTAGAGGTTCCCACCATCCAAATCTTATTAATTACATTTCCCTTGTATTGTTCAAAATGTTCCTCTGTATTTCCCATAAATTTGCTAGTTGGATCTAGATGTAGAGATGTAATCAGGTTCGGGGCATGTTTTTTATTTACCAAGACTGCTACATAGGAGGAGGTATGTTTTCGTCATGAGGCAGGTGATGTCTGCTGCTTTTTTTTGGTACTGTTAACATCTATTAATGATCAATGCTAGATCCGCTTATTCATTAGCAGTTACAGAATATATTACTCTATCATTCCATCTTCATTTGTGAGCTACAGTTCTTCAGTAAAGAAAGCCATCCCCCATATGTACTAGTTACCAAGTAATACAGTTTATATAGTAAAGACGAGATAAATGTTAAGTTCTTTCTCTATATATACCAGTTTCGAAAATAATGAACTGATTCACCCTCCGACAGGAGGCAAAAGGAAAGAGAAAAGAGATTACATGCAGAAATATCAGCACTGTGCAAAAGGACAGAAGTTTCAAAAAGCATGTTTGGAAACTGTAATTAAAGCTAGAGCACAGAGTACGTACAGGAAGATGATAGAGATAAGTCTGTAAAGGTAGACGGGCACCATTGATACAGAACTTTGTATGCCACATGAGAGGTTTGGACTTTACCCTGTGGCCAGGAGTCAGCAGACTTTCTCTGTAAAGACAGTAAATATTTTAAGCTTTGCAGTCCCTATGGTCTCTGTCACAAGTACCCAACTGGACTCTGCTGTTGTAGCAGTAAAGCAGCCATTGACAATATGGAAATGTACAGGTATGGCTGCATTCCAATAAAACTTTATTTACAAAAACAGGCAGCCGACTGGATTTGGCCTGTGACCCTTAGTTTACCAACCCTTAGGAACTTTGCTTCTCAGGCCTTAGGGTCCATCAGAATCCCCTGGAAATTTTGGGGTGCCATCTCTAGAGGTTTTGATTCAGAAGATCTGGGATAGAGCCCGAGAATTTGAACTGCAACAGATTCCCAGGTGATATTAATACAGTGGGTCCAGGAGCCACCCTTTGAGAGCAACTGCTTTAGAAGCCATGCTCTAGTGAATACAAGCAGCGGAGAGGCTACTCTAGTAACCCGTGATGGGGCAGGTTGGGCATGGATGGGCAGGTAATAGTAACACTCATAAACCAGACACCATTCTCGGCATTTTTCATATATTTGCTAATAATTATCATAATAACCCTAGGAAGTAGATACTATCACTGTTCTCATTTTACAGATGACACAGAGGTTAGGTAACTTGTTCAAAGGCCACCTCGCTACTAAGTGGAGGAACCAGAATTCAAACCCAGGCATTGTGGTTCTTGAGACCATGGTCTTAACCGCCATGTTTTACTGCCTATGTGTAATAGTGAGTATGAGAATAAGGTGGACTCAAGATGTATTCAAATGTGAACTCAGTTTAACTTGGCAACAGATTAGAGTAAGAGAAAACTAGAATCTAAGGATCCCAGGTTGGATGATGGCACAATACAACCAAGTGGAACTATTCTAAAGAGGAATTTTTAAAATCTGAGGTACAAGAAGGAAACTAGTATAAGCGGTTATCGAGATTTAGGAACTGTTAGAACATAGGTGGTAATTAAAGGCTTAGGTAAGGGCTAGAGGTAGATGGATGATGTCACTTGGAAAGGGGGCTCAGACATGGAATTAGACCAACATTTAAAATGCAGCATTTAAGAGAATTTTAACTGGGAAATAGGAGGCAAATCAGAGTGGTGTCAAAAAATCGAACAGGGATTTCAAAGAGAAGGAGTAGTGATCTTTAATTTGCAAGATAGAGCAGTGTGGAGAGAGAGATAAATATTCTAGGGCATAAATAATTTTAAAGATAGGCCAGAAGTAAGAGGTTTTATAGAATCAACAAGAAATGGCAACTGGTTGGCTGTTGAGTTGCAAAGGAAAGATCTGAGATTCTCTTGAAAGCCTGCAGTAAGAAGACATTACTTTAGAGGGCCTCCCATTTCATTTTTAACAACTCTGTTTTGTTTTGTTTTGTTTTCTTAAATGCCTTTCTTATCCTGAGTTAAAGTCTCCCTTTCTATAACATCTGCTCTCTATATCAGGTTTTCATCATTTGGTGGAGTGGTCAGTCAGACTCTTTTGTCAAACTGATAAAAATGTAAACACTTTCTTCAGAAACAAACAAACAAATGCTATAATGCAATGGGTCTTTACTAGAAAGCTTTGTAAAATACATACCTGGGTCCTCTACCCCAGATGGAAAAAATCAGAATCACTGGGGTTAGGTCTAGGTATCCACATTTCAGAAAGTTCCCCCAGGTAATTGTGCTGTGCATCAGTAGGGCTCTATAGATATATACAGCCGTGCAGATACATGTTATCTATCTAATTTTTCATGAGTAACATAGGGAGGTATCTTAAGTCTCCTAAATCTTTTCTCCAAACCAAACATTCTTCTTTCCTTTCACTTTTACCTCTGAAGGTTTCCAGACTCCTTAGCATCATTGTTGCGCTCCTCGTAGAAAATCATTAAGACTTGATGGTTTCTCAAATGTTATCTGACCCGTGTATCCTGTTTTTGTAGATACAAACTAACATCATACTTGTCTTCTGACTTAATGCTGTTTCCTACAGAAGGAAAACAGTGCTATAAACCTAGAGTGTTAAAGAAAGGCATCATGGAAAAGATAGGGCTTGAGCTGGAAATTGAAAGATGGCTGGACACAAGATAAAAGAAGAGATATTTAAGTTGAGGATGGTTTCAACAGTTGGACTAGGCAGACCTGACTCAAGAGGGTCTAGAAGTTAAGTAGTGATAGTTGGTTTAAAAAAACACACAGATAAGAATTAGATTGCTATGTTTCTTGAATACCATGCATATTTTATCTTGTAGGTAGTAAGTGGCCACTGAAGATTTTTGAGAAGGGGTGTGATGTAAAGAAAAGAGGTGAATCTGACTAATATAAGGAGACCAGATCCAAGACTGTGGGAATAATTCAGTTGTAAAGTATTGGCATTAGAAAAAAAGGAAACAATAGAGCAGATGTTGTAGAATAAAGTCATAAGATTTGATGATAATTTGAAAGAGAGAGCCATTATATTTGCTGTTGGGAAGAGAGGAAAATGATAGAACCACTGACAAGTAAAGAAATCAAAGTGTCGGGAGTTATTTCTAAAGTTAGGGTATGAAAAAAGCTTGAGACATTGGCTTTTTCTAGCAAACAATAGTAATATGGGACTGGCCCTCAGGAAAAGTGTTGTGATTCAATAAATATTTTGGAGTCATCCTTATGGAGATGTTACTTAGAACTTATAGAATGAGTAAGTTTTGTAATTGAAGAACTAGAGCCAAATGCTGAGCCTTATGGAGGATTTCTTTATGGGAAGAGGAAAAGCAGCAAGAGAGTGGTAGTCAGAGGCACATAGGGACAGACTGGGTTGATGTACTGGTGGGAGAGCAATGAGAAGGAGAGATTTTCAACATGGGCGTCATGGTCGGGTATTTAACTGAGTAACGCATAGTGCACATCTTTAAAGACCACACAACCAGGAGTCCTTAGTAGCAGCACATACTTCATATGTAGATTTAACAGACATCTGTTGAGCACCTGTACCTCGCTCACCACTCATTGTCTGATGTGTTCAAACATAGTCTCTTACATAGTGTCAAGATATTTTGCAGTAGCAGTTGCAAACTGCATTTTACAGAGGAGGAAACTGAATCAGAGTGATTTAAAGCATCTTGGCCAAAGCCACAAGGCCAATAAGCTGGATTCCTGAATCCGTCACAGCACAATTGTCAGATCATTGAGAAATTGTCCTTGATCAATTCTCTGTTCAGTACTATGATAAATCAGCTGTCTTTAGTAGTTGTTTAGATTGTGCTTACTCTCTACACAAAAGGTTGGTCAAAAAGAAAAGATTTGACATTATTGATCAAAACTTGTGCAGTTGGCAATGGAGGACGTTTCTTTTCCCCAACCCCACCCCCCCAAAAAGTAATATATCATAGGATTATCAGCACAGTACAAGACCTCACTGTGATTTCATTTACTCATTTGTGAAACTAGGCATAATATCTATCTTCCAGGGTTGCTGTAAGAATTAAGTGAAGTAATGCTGATATAAGAAGAATAACTAACACTTGCAGCATGCTGTTACGTGCCTGGCACTGCTAATAAGCACTTTACTTCATATAATCCTTAATAGCCCTGTGAGGTCGGTACTAGAATTATCTCCATTTTATAGATGAGGAAACAGAGGTTAAATAACTTGCCCAAAGACACAGAGCTGGTAAATGAGAGAACCGAGAACTGAGATTCAGTCTCATTCCAGACTTGCTCCTGATCACTACACCACACTACTTCCTTTAAAGAAACAATGAACACGAAATCTGCTAGCCTATTATGGTACCAAAAAACTCTACTCCATAAATATTAGTTTCCCTTTGTGATATCAGTTCAGAATGTCTTTATTAATGTTATACTACTAAAGAAATGAAAAAATAGATATTTTAGTTTTTTAATTGCTTTACATGAATTTCAAAATTTCTTTCCTAGCTCAATGTCAATTGCTGCAAGTTTAGTGAGTGAAGATACAAAGACCAAGTTTTTGAACAAAATGGGCCAGTTGACAACATCAGGTGCCATGTTGGCCAATGTGTTTCAGAGAAAGAAGTAGAAGCAGGAAGGAAGCCCCCTGTAAACACTAAGATGGACCTCAAGCAGACTGGTTCCTTGTACTTGAAGTACTTGCCTTTTTTTATTTCTTTGTTTTATGTTTTTGCATTATAATTTTATCTTAACCTCCAAAGATATTTGCACTGCTTTTGATTATTGCTGTATATCTGTTAATTTTGGAGTTACAACTGTGGTGATAAAAACTGAGTTGGTAGTCTGTACCAAGTCCCTCCTCTATGTTCTTGTCTTTCAGAATATTTTTTTTATATATATATATAGTGAAGAGGTTTTTTTTTTTAATTTTGGATGGGATATTAGCAAATATCTGTATGATACACTAAGCTATTACAATGGTACGTAAAATAATGTAAATTTGAAGTCATTGTTATAAAGTAATAAACGTGGAGATTACTTAAGTATTTAAATTATGAAAGAATAATGCAGACTTTTTATTGTTTCTTAACTGACTAGAAAGAGCCACCAGCATTACTCTGTGCCTTTTGGACTTCAGTTTGTGTATCTGTAGGAATTGTGTGCATTCCATTCACACAGTATTTATAATACTGTAATGAATTTGAATTGCAAATCCTACAGTAAGTAGATAATAATGAAACTTTCAACATTGCAGCACTCTCATGAATATTCTTTAAGTGCTATTTAAACCTCCCCATCACTTACATGCATATAATGGACTTACCTGAGGAAAGACAGCACATAAGCATGAGGAGTGGTTAACCAAGGTGAATTTTACAAACTGGTGTGTAGTAGATTTAAATACTCATAACTAAATTTAAGTAAGAAGAGCTAATAATTGTGACGTTTTTTCCCAGACTGAAATACAGAAGAAAATATGGTTTGAATCTAAAATTTAACACTTATTTACGTAAAACATTTTATTTAAGATGTTTTCTAATGATTTTAATTTCAGAGATTATCTTTTCATTCTGTGTGTTACATAGAAGTACAGAAAAGTTCAGGACATTTGGGGGCTGCTTTTTTTCCCCTCTAAACTAAAAATGACATTGGCTACATTATTGGTTAGCTATCACCTTGTCCCTTAAAGTCAGTGACTATTCTTGTGTTTGATATATATTACATAGAGTCTTAATTCAGTGTACAGTTCCACTGGAATTTGACAGTTGTCTATAAAGTAATGCAACTGGAGGTAGAAAAGAGTGGTCCTGGACATAGAAGGGAGGTGGTTGGTTTAAGGGGTTAATGTGAGGCCTTTTTGAAAAATGCGTATTTTGGTAAAGAGAATTCTCTTTTGAGCACAGCTGATACAAATGGGTGATTGTCATGTTTGTTGTATAAACTGGTTTAATACACTTGGGACATAGTTGGATTACATTCACTTCCTGGGAAAGCTAGCTTACCACACATTCAAGCTTATAAAATAAATTGCCGTAGGCAAAGCCATTTAAAAAGTTTATTCTGAAATTATTTCTTTTACCTACAGTGAAATAATTGTTAACTAATTAGTCTTTATGGAAACTGTTGGATTCTAGGCATTCCTGAGAAATTGAAAGTGGCTACCTTTCATGTCAAAAATGTTGATCTATTATAAATAAAATGTTTTTGCATACTTGTTTTGGTTTTGGTTTTGGCTATGTGTATTTATTTTCATTTTGAAACAGTATATCCTATATCCCTGCAAAATGAAATGAGGAAGTGTATATTCATTAAAATATATTTTAGGAATATAATCTATATAAATTACCTATTTTAGTTTACTTTTACTAAAAAGAGATTGTGTTATATAAAATTAACACATTTCCAAGATGATTTAAAGAAAAAAAATGTTTAAATTTTCATTTGCTTTGAACTGTAGTAGAATTAGTCTGTCTGTTACCTGGTGAATAAATATAATGTATTTTTAATATCTTAATTTTTATTAATTTGTGAATCCATTTATCTAAATGGAATCCATTTTTTGAAAGGCACCAGCTAGCAAGACACACCATATATTTCAAGTGAGTGCCCTTTATTACGCTGTTAAATACCTTAATGTCAATAAGACTTCACATTTATTTCCACATTGATTTTTATGGTAAAATATGGATTCTTGAAAGACAAGACAGACACTAATTACTGAGACTGCGTGTATTCTTCCAAAACAAGCCATGAAACTCCCATCTTCACTGTTTTTAAACAGAAGTAAAAATGATACAAGTAAAATTTAAGTTTGCAAAGTAATGAAAAGTTAATTTGAAATTATGTTCCAGAGCAAGGCAGAGATGAAGATTTTTCAGAAATCCAGATGTGCCATAGTTAACAATTTTGCTGAGTTATTCTAAGAAGGGTGCTTGAGTGGTAGCACTGTCTACTTCTATACATAGTATCCTTCACCTTCATTTGTTTTCATCAACACCCCTTTTGGAAGATTACTTTGCTAAACATCAGACTGACTTACCACCTGAATGAAATTGTGAGTAAGTAATTTAATGGGATGTCAGTTCAGGGTGCTATCAAACTTCCTTTTCTTACACACACACACAAAATTGGTTCAGATAAATAGTCTCTGAACTAAAGTTAGGAGAGGTGAAATCAGTGTGTACTGAACTGTCTTTTCATGACCCTGATTTTTAAGAATAACTATTTTAGACCATCATTTGACCTTTAAGGATATAACTTTGTCTGGACCCACTGTTGATCTTCGAACAAGCTGCAGCGAGCACTTTGTGCTGCTTACCAATTTTTTAACTGTTTTTTGTGTAAGTAATGTGTGATTAAGGAGCTTTGTAATTGGCTACTCTAATTCCTAAAGTTCTCCAGATTGTCCAGGTAACAATATTCCAACTTTATTTTGGTTGTTAACTCTTACAGGCAAACTGTGAAATAAATTTAGCCTTTCATATGAATAGGCATGTGTTTGAACGTTCTAATGTAACTTTACAGTGCACTTGGTTTGGTTACTATTTTATTTCAGTACATTTGAAAATTAATAGGTTAAAGATATACACTACTAATCAAAAATAATAAATGTATCTAGTATCTACGTACTGGCAAAATAATCAGATTTTAGACTATTTTTATACTACATAAGGATGCTCTGTGCATTTCATCTGTGGAGTCAGTGCTCTAAGCACTAAGAGTGCCACATCTTACCATTCCTACTTTCCCTTCAGGACTAACTATGGGAAACTCTGTGTTGATTGCCCTCTTTATGGTTTACTTTGTTTGCATATTTAAGAAAAATCCTAAAATAAAAATTTCTATTGACTGTAAGAGCATAAATCATAAAGTACACAGTAGCTAATATAAACTTAACCACAGTGATTAAAAACTTTATCACGTTTTTGATCATATATAATTCCTTCAGTTCAGTGCAGTGAGGCATGTAAATTAGTTGCTTTTCTCCAGAGTCTTCAATAATATCTGGAAAATTCTGTCCAAAGCATGTCTATATTAGAGGACTGTTTTACTGTTTTAATTCCTTTTATTTCATTAAAGATTGCTCCATTATATTTATTTCCATTAGATCATTTCATGAATAGATTTCTTGAGGGGCTTTAATGTAGCAATATTTATGTTTCCTGTAAACTAGCATTCTGTGCTGTTATAGATGTTGAATTCTTTGTCAGTAATGTTGTTTAGGGTTGATATTTGTTGATAGCAGTCTACTTTCTAAAATTTTAAGCTACTACCTTAGTGGAAAAGCAGCCTTCTCTTGAACTGTTGGCATTTGCATTCCTTGGGTATTTTTAGATATGGATTTTCAAAGAAGCTGGAAATATAAATATCTCTATATAAAATATGCATTGTTGAATAATACTAATAATTTCTCATTGACTTTATGATTTCATAGATGCTTTATTTCTGACAATTACTTGACAGTTCTTGAAATGTTTAGCTTTCTCTGTTCCTAAGCTTTCCATTATACATCAGATAATGAACTTATAATGAATACTTTAATAATGTAAATCATTCCCTAATTTATTTTTATACGGATTTTGTAAGTATAGTCATCTTTCTAACAAATTATTTTGTCTTACCATGAAAGAGCATGTAAATAATAACTTGCTTTCTGTTCCTCACAAATCTTTATGAAAAATACGTAATAGTAAACCTGAAAGTGCTTTTGTACTTCGAAAGTATTATGAAAGGTCAAAGTGAAATTTAAAGTTTTAAATCGCTGAATCACTAAAGTGCTGAATCACTAAAGTGCTGAATCACTAAGCCCCTTCCCTCATACTTTTGTTTTCTAGTAAGTGAACAGGTTACCATGTCAGGCATGATTTACCTAATGTTGCCGTAGAACGCAGAAACTACTTGTGATTGTTACTTTTGCCTACTTTAAGCACTCCCCGGGTCTCCAACCTAGTGAAGACTAGTAAGGTGAATTCACTCTTTAGGGACTTCCCTGGCAGTCCAGTGGTTAAGACTCCATACTTCTACTGCAAGGAGTGCTGGTTCTATCCCTGGTCTGGAAACGAAGATCCCACATGCTGTGCGGTGTGTGTTGGAGGGTGGAAATTGCTCTTTCTTCATTAAAACTTGTGATTAAAGTTTTTCCGAAGACCTCCGTTAATTACATTGATAGATTAGTTTTCCATTACTACATAATTTGGGTTTTGAAAAAGTTTTACCCCTTGCAACCCCACTCACGTCTGTTAGTATACATTTGATTCTTATGGTAACTAGCTCCTTTGAATTTAGTTTGAACTTTCAGGCTCCTTGTAACTAAACTTTTCATACTAAGGGAAGAACTGGCATTTCTTGAAAAAAAATGGCTTCTAGTGTTATCTAAGAGAAGGAATGCTTCAGTTAACCACGGACCAGTAGAAAAAAGTTAGAATCCAGGTTTCTTGCTGAAGCTACAGAAGTCTTCATATCTTAGGAGGTAAATGCTACATACCAAGTTTGGAGATCATTCTCCTTTCTTTGTTATACTACAAAAACAATTAATAATTAATTAATTAATTAATTATGAAGAGGTGACAGAGGACTAGAGATGAACAAGTGTCCTGATTTTTAAAAGTGAGAAACCAGTAGGTTTTATAAAATATGGACCCCCATCTAGTTCTCAGTTTATATAAAGTCCTCTTCAAGTTGACCTTTTCTGACCACCCAATTCAGAGTAACCTTTATAATTCCCTCAGCCTGGTTTATCTTTTTCATGATTCTTACCAGCACTCATTTTCTTATTTTTTACTGTCTCTCTCACTAGACTCAGCTCCATGAGAGAAAACGTTGTCTGTCCTTTTCAACCAGTGTCTCTCCAGTACTTGAAGAATGCCTGGTGTATGGTTGGTACTCAGCAAACACTGATGAGTGAATTAATAAATTGTTGAGCTTGATACCAATTCTATGCAAGTTTTCTAATTAGATTAAAAGGGTGATTATGACGATAATTAGAAGTCCCCCAAACAGTATGCGTTTACTGAGACTATTCTGCACTAACCTAATGACCTTTTCATAGACCCATTGCATGTTGATCAGGAGAATTGTGTATTCTTGTGCATTGTGAGCTCAGGAAAGTATTGACCATCTCTTAATGTCTACATTTCTTTGCAAGGTAGAAAATATGGGTAAATAAAAGTGCAGATAAAGACCTATGCCATGTGTGTGTGGCCTAAAAAGCTCTACGGAGCTTGTGTTCATATCTCTGGCTCCTTGAGCAGCACCCTTTATCAACAAACCTTACCACGTTTTCTAAACCATTTGTAAATGTAGTGAAACCATCCCTTTCTAAAGATTATAAAGTCATTCACTGTTAAACGTGTATTATTTATGGAGTACCTGTGTTGTGCTAGGCATGGGATGCAATGAATAAGACCAGCCTAAAACGGAGCTTGCAGCCAGGCAAGGAAACAAACAGGTTGAGAGGGAAGGGCTGAGGAAGACTTAGCTTAATGAGGGTGATCACTTTGGAAGGCCTCTCTAAGGTGACACTGTACCTGAAAACTAAGAAGAATGGGCTTCAACCATGTGGAAATGGGGAGAGAAAAAAGAGCAGTATATGCATAGGCCTTGGTATATTTAAGGAATTGAAGAAAGAAGAGCAATGTGCCTGGAGCATTTTTTTTTTTAATTATTTTAGGTATACTTTAATTTTTCTTTTTCTTTTTTTACTGTATTTTAACTCAGATTTCATTTTTTTAGTGGTAAGACCCGACCCTTTTTTTTTTTTTCTATTTATTTATTTGGCTGTGTCAGGTCTTAGTTGTGGCACATGGAATCTTCATTGCAGCGCACAGGCTTCTCCATAGTTGTGGCCCATGGACTCAGTAGTTGCCCCATGGCATGTGGGATCGTAGTTTCCCCAACCAGGGATCAAGTCTGCGTCCCCTGAATTGGAAGCTGGATTCTTAAGCACCGGACCACCAGGGAAGTCCCATGCCTGGAGCATTTTGAATGTGGCAGAATATCACAAGATGAAATTGGAGAGGGGTATAGTCAGATCACATGGGGCCTTGAACACTATGGTTAGAAGTTAGAAAGAGAAGCCTTTGCATAGTTGATGTAGTAGAATGACTTGATCTGATTTGCGTTATGGTTAGGTATAATAATGCTCTGTAAGAATGCTTTGGGAAGGGGCATGAGTCAGGGCTATAGGCAGAAGCTAAAGCAGTAGTCTAAGCAAGAGATGATGGCAGCCTAGATGAAAATGGGGGGAAAAATAGAAAAAAATAGATCTGAGATATATTTTGGAAGTAGAATTGGCATGCCAGGTTGGGTATGAAGAGTGTGGGAAAGAGAAAAACCAAAGATGTAGCTGAGATTTCCGGCTGGGTTAACTGAACAAATAATGGTCGATAACAATGGTGAAGAAGTGAGGTAAAGAACAAGTTTTAGGAGTGAATCTACGATTTTTTTGTTTCAGATGTGTCACATTCGAGATGTCTAAGAGTTACCTGTCTAAATGTCAAGTAAGAAGTTAGTTATCCAAGTCTGGATCTCAACAGAGGTCAGAATTGAAAATATAGATTATGGAGTCATCCATATTTGACTAAAGCCATGGAACTAAGTGAGATGGCCTGGGGAGAGAGTAACCATGGAGAAGAGGATCCAAATCTGAACCCTGGGACACTCCCATGTTTGGAAATTCAGCAGAGCAAGAGGAACTACTAAAAAGTTCAAGAGGAGGAAGACCAAGAAAGTGTGGCATCTTGGAAGGAAAGAGAAGAGCATTCCGAGGAGGGTCAGTTGCTACTCAGCAGTCAGGATGAGGATGGTCTGAAATCCGGTGAAAGATTGACGTCATTGATGGCTTCAATAGTAGTTTCAGTGGATCAGTAGAAATAGAACCCTGATTGGAGTGGGCTGAAGAGAGACAATGACTAGAGATGGCAGCTCTTTCTCAAGAAATGTGGCCATAAAGGGGAGCAGAAGTACTAGTAGCTAGAAAGGAGCATGAGGTCAAGGAGAAGTGTGTAGTTAAGTTTTATAACAGGAGAAATTAGATCCGGTTCATATGCTGATGAGAATAAGCCCGTAAAGTGAGAGAAAGTGATGATGCAAGAGCAACAACAGGCAACAGCCATGAGAGTAAAATCCTTGAGAAGGCAAGAGGGGAGAGATTCAGAGCACAAATGCAGCCAGGACTCCTTTGTAATTGGGGAGAAAGCAAAGAATAGATTACCCGGAGGTAATTTGCTAAATTTAGTGGTGGGAAGATTTGGGGGTTTCCATTTAATTCCTTCTTGAGCTTCTCAGTGAGCTATGAAGGAAAGATATTAGGTTGGCCAACGTGTGGAAAGTATTGGAGGTTTGAGGAGAAAGAAGGTAGAAATGATTGTCTCTAAGAATGGCAGAGTGAATTATTGAGGGAATTGTAGGATTGCCAAAGCAATTTTGAAAGTCCTTTTGAGAATAGTAATTATTCATTTAAAGAAAGACAGTTAACACAATTGTGTGATTTGTTTTTTTTTCTTCCAGACAGATTAGATGTTCAGGAGCACTGCTTATGCTGCATCCTACAAATTTTGATAAATTGTGTTTTCATTTTCACTTAGTTCAAAATGTTTTTAAATTTCTCTTGAGATTTCTTCTTTGCCCCATATATTATTTAGAAGTTGTTTAATCTCCACATATTTGGGGATTTTCCAGTTAACTTTCTTTTACCGATTTCTAGTTTAATTCCATTGTGGTCTGAGAGCAGCCACATCTAACTTCTATTCTTTAAAATTTGTTAAGATATGTTTTATGGCCCAGAATATGGTCTATCCTGGAGTGAGCCTGGGAAGAATGCTGTTGTTGGATGAAGTAGCCTACAGATGTCAGTTACACCTGGTTAGTTGATGGTGGTGTTCTGTTCAACTGTGTTTTTTTTTTTTTTGTTATTTTTTCTCTAAGGACTTTTATTGAGATACAGTGACATACAATAAACTGCATATATTTAGTTTATTGTATGTTAACTGTATCAATAAAAGTTCTTAAAAAATAAACTGCATATATTTAAAGTGTACAATTTGATTTTTTTTTTCTTATTAGTAATGTATATATGGCAATCACAATCTCCCAGTTCATCCCCCCCCCCAACCCCCCTCCCCACCCGCTCTCGCCACTTGGTGTCCATATGTTTGTTCTCTACATCTGTGTCTCTATTTCTGCCTGCAAACCATCAACTATGGTCTTATTGATTTTTACGCCTGCTGAATCTGTCCATTTTGAGGGAGGTGTGTTGAAGTCTCCAACTATAATAGTGGATTAATCTATGTATTGTTCCTAGCAGTTCTATCAGTCTTTGTCTCATGTATTTTGATGCTCTGTTATTCAGCACATACACTTGAAGGATTGTTATAATTTCTTGGAAAATTGACCCCTTTATCATTATGTAATGCCCCTCTTTATCCCAGACGAACTTTCCTTTGTCTTAAATCTGCTCTGTCTGAAATTAATATAGCTACTCTCGCTTTCTTTTTATTAGTGTTAACATGGCATATCTTTCTCCATCCATTTACTTTTAATCATATATGTCTTTATATTTAAAATGGATTTCTTGTAGACAACATATAGTTAGGTCTTGTCTTTTGATCCACTCCGACAATCTCTTTTGATTGGTACCTTTAGACCATTGATGTTCAAAGTGATTATTGATATAATTGGATTAATATCTACTATATTTATTACTGTTTTCTATTTGTTGGTCTTGTGCTTTGTATTTTTGTCTTCCACTCTTTTTCTTCTTTTTGTGGTTTTAAGGGAGCATTTTGTATGACTTAATTTTCTTCCCTTTCTATAGCATATCAATTTTACTTTTTTTTTTTTAACTTTTTTTAGTGGTTTTTCTAGAGTGTCCAATATACATTTACAGCTAATCTAAGTCCATTTTCAAATAACTCTAGAGTGCTTCACAGGTAGTGTAAGTCCCTTATAAAAGCAAAACAATCACAATTCCTCCCATCCCTTGTATCATTGCTGTCATTCATTTCACTTATATATTGGGGTATAATCATATGTAAGAAATATTATATGATATAAGCACACATAATCATACATGTTGATATTATTTTTGGAAAAACTTATCTGTTAAGTATAAGAAAAAAATTTTTATTTTACCTACACTTATTTCTTCAATGCCCTTCCTTTATATAAATCTGAGTTTCTGACCTATATTATTTTCCTCTTTGCTAAATAACTTCTTTTAACATTTCTTGCAAGGCAGGCCTGCTGGCAATAATACCATCACTTTTTGCCTGGGAAGGTCTTTAATTCTCCTTCACATTTGAAGGGTAATTTCACAGGTTAAAGAATCCTGGGTTAGTGAGTTATTCTCTCAAACACTTTAAATATGTCTCTCCAGTCTCTTCTTGCTTGCATGGTTTCTTACAAGAAGTCAAATGTAATTCTTATCTTTGCTTCTCTATAGAGTGAAGATTTTTTTCCTCTGGCTTCTTTCAGGATTTTTTTCTTTATCTTTGATTTTCTATACTTTGAAAATGATAAGGCTGTATGTAGTTTTTCTGGCATTTATCTGATTGATGTTCTGTGAGTTTCTTGTATCTGTGGTTTGATGTCTGACATTAATTTGGTGAAATCCTCCATCATTATTGTTTCAATTTTTCCTTCTGTTTCTTTCTCTCTTCTCTTCTGATTTTCCCATTATGCATATGTTATAACTTTTGTAGTTGGGTTTTTTTTTTCCCATCTTTTTTCTGTTTGCGCTTCAATTTTGAGGTTTCTATTGATAGATCCTCAAGTTCAGAGATTCTTTCCTCAACCATGTTCAGCCTATTAATAAGCCCATCAAGGCATTCTTCATTTCTTTACAGTGGTTTTTCTCTCTAGCATTTCTTTTTCATTCTTTTCTGGGATTTCTCTCTCTCTGTTCACACTGTCCATCTGTTGTTGCATGCTGTCTACCTTATCCATTAGAGCCCATTAGAGCCCTTGGCATATTCATCATAGTTGTTTTTAAATTCCTGGTCTGATTATCCCAGCATACCTGCCATGTCTGGTTCTGATGCTTGCTCTGACTTTTCAAACTGTGTTTTTTGCCTTTAGTATGCCTTGTAATTTTTTCTTTTTAACCAGACATGATGTACTGGGTAAGAGAAACTGTTTGTTGTAAATAGGCCTTTAGTAATGAAGGGGTAAGTGACAGAGGAAGAGAAACATTCTATAGCCCTGTGATTAGGTCTGTCTTTAGTGAGCCTGTGCTTCTGAACTTTGCACTTTGCAGGTGTTTTCAGTTTTTTCCTCCCCTCTTAGGTGGGACAGAATGGTAATAGTGGGCTGGAGTTGGGTATTTCCCTTCCCCAGGTTAGGCTCTGATAATACCCAGCAGCTTAGGCTCTGAGGGTAACTAGTTTCCCTAAGGGCAGGCCTTGTTAGGAAGAACAGAGCACTCTGCTGTATTTCAAAATTGTTTCTTCTCCCCTCCCCCTACCAGAAGCACAGGAGATTTTTCTCTGACATCTACTGTGAGAGAACCTGGTCAGGCTCCTGGAGGTAAAACTCACAAAAGAGTAGGGACTCCTCCATGACTGGGTCCCCCTGGAGTTTTTAACTCTCAGATTTGTCTTCTCTGGGCCTCCAGCAATTGCTCACTTATACTTCTGGTTTTTCTGCCCCTGTCCTGGTTCCCACAGAGATTACAGCTTGTGAGTTTCTGCTCTGGTAACTTGTGATTCTCTGTATTTGCCTGTCAGTATCTCCAGTTTGGGGGGTGGGGGGGCGTTGGTGTGTCCTGTGGCCTCCCTTCTCTTAAAGGAATGTAGGAAGATTCATTGATTTTTCAGTTTGTTCAGCCTTGTACTCATCAGAACAGAGTGGTGACTTCCAAGCTCCCTACATGTGGAACCAGAAACAGGAGGCAGCACAGATTTTTTTTTTTTTGAATGCAAAACACAGAAAAGAGGGTAAAAGTCATATGGGGCAGAAAAGGAGAAGAGAGAGACTGGGCAGAAATGTTATTTGAAGAGATAATGGGCAAGAATTTTCTCAAACTGACAAAAAAACATCATGAAGGGCAATGAACTAAACAGAATAAATTCAAAGAAAACTAAGCTTACATATGTTATAGTAAACCTGCTGGAGACCAAACACAAAGAGAAAATCTTAAAAGCAGCGACTATAAGATTGACAGCTGGCTTATCGACAGAAAACAAAGCAATTATATTTTTTAAATGCTGAAAGAAAATAACTGCCACCCTAGAACTTCAAAAGAAGGCAAGTTAAGATATTTGTAGACACTCCCCCTAGAAAAAAACCCCCAAAACAGAATTTGTTACCAGCAGACTCACACCAAAGAAAAACCAGAGAAAGTTATTCCAGCAAAAGGAGCATGATGCTAGGTGGCATCTGAGAGATGCAGAAAGGAACATGGAGCGATAAAAAGGGTAAATATGTGGGCAAACTTTACAATGTCTTATAGGATTTAAAGTATACATGCCCAACAGAAAGAGCCCAAGGTGGGGACCGGATGTGACTGATGTTAAAGCACTCTAAGGCTCCTGCATGGCCCAGGAAATAAGAAAACTCTACTTTGCGTTAGACGTTAACAAGTTAAGGATGCATATTTAATCTCTAGGTAACCATTAAAAGAATGTCAAGCTTATAGGCAGGAAGAATAGAAGGATTTTTTTTCATGTTTATTTTTGCATGTAATAGTTTCAAAATATATTAAGTAAAAAAATTACAGAACTAAGGGAAAAATCATCACATAATCATAGTGGAAGGTTTGTGTGTTTTTAACCCACTCCTCTCAGAAACCGACAGAGAACAAGCCGTTTAAATATCAGGAAGGACACGAAAGATTTGAACAGCACAGTTATAAATTTGACCTGATCATCTTATGAAGCACTCTGTTGTAAAAGAATTTGTAGGTGCAAAATACACATTATTTTCAGGTGTAAGGGGAGCATTTAACAGAATAACTATATGCTGAGTCACAGAGCAAGTCTTCTCAACAAGTTTCAAAGGATTGAAATCTTACAGAAATGTTCTCTGACCACAGCAGAATTAAGTTACAAATTAATAACAAAAAGGTAACTAGAAAATACCAAATGTTGAAAACGCAAGCAATGAGCTTTTAAAAGGTTAAGGAAGAAAGGACAATGAAAATTAGAAAACATTTATTAAATAATGAAAATTCAAAAACATCGAGCTTGTGACATAGAACTAAAGCCATGCTTAGAGGGAGCTGTACATACAGCTTTAAATACATAGATTAGGGCTTCCCTGGTGGCGCAGTGGTTAAGAACCCACCTGCCCATGCAGGGGACACAGGTTCGAGCCCTGGTCCGGGAAGATGCCCACATGCTGTGGAACAACTAAGCTGGTGAGCCACAACTACTAAGCCCGCGTGCCTAGAGCCCGCGAGCCACAAAAGAAAGCCCACACCCAGCAACAAAGACCCAATGCAGCCAAAAATTAAATAAATAATAAAATAAATAAATTAAAAAAAATAAAAATACATAGATTAGAATAGAAGAAAGGCTTAAGGTCAATCATCTCTCATGTCAAGAAGTTTGAAAAGAACTGCAAAGTAAGCAGAAGGATTAATAAAGATTAGAAATTAATGAAGTAGAAAACTCATACAATAGGGAAGATGAACAAAACTGAAAATTTGATTCAAATTGATTGAACTAATAAATCTGATTAAACCCCAGCAAGACTTACTGAGAAAAATGGAAGGCATAAATTACCAGTATTAGAAACTAAAAAGAAGAAACCCCTACAAACCCTACATTAAAAATACAAAATTTTACGAATGACTATACCAGCAAAGTTAGAAGATTAGATGGAATGAACATATTCCTATTTGAAAAAAACACACACAAACTACTTACCAAAACCAACACAAAAAGAAATACAAAATCTCTGTAGTTCTATATCTATTAAATACAGTGAACTTGTAATTTAAAACCGTGCTACAAAGAAACTCCAATGCCCAGATGGCTTCATCAATGAATTCTACCAAATATTTAAGGAAAAAAAATAACACCATTTTATACACCCTTTCAAAGTTCTTCCATATATCTCAGTCTTGTCCAGCAAAAGCCTGACACCAAAACTTGACAAGACCCAATTCAGAAAGGCAATGGCAGGCCAATCTCTCACGAACATCGATATGAAATTTCCTACTATATTTGGGTGTCATTATGGGAGAGTATTGCACCTTGATTTATCTGTGAGTAAACACTGATTTATCAGTGGTTTACTTTTGTTTAAAAAGTGTTTTTTTATACGCGAGATGAGTTGAAGAGCAAACCCTAACAGGGTAAGTAATAAAAAATTTGTATTTACTCGTAAGCTTTTCCTGAAAGATTTGTAAAGTCTCATGTTTACTTAGTAACTGCTTCTCAAGGATTTGCTTTAGCTCTGTGCCCCGTTAACTGCTTTGTATCACCACATGAAAAAAATTACCTAAGCGGATTAATTCTCATTGTTGCAGACATTTGTAAGCATTTCACTAACAAGATCATGTCTATTTTCTGGTGCCGAAATAGAGACCATTAAAATATAATACTGTAATACTTACAAAGCATCCACTGGCAACAAAAATGATAGCCACATTTTTATTTTACCTTTTTGATTCTGAAAACTAAAGAGTTCTTGCAGAAGTGGGGAGTGGTGGGGATTTCCAGGGTGAGGTGCACATTATCCATGGAAAATAATTTGCAAATAACCCTACAATGCCTGTATTTGTACAATGTGTTTTATTTCTCCCCAGTACAAATAAAACAATTCACTGTCAGCTGATTACGTCTTAAAAATGGGAAATGTTTACCTTTAATAAATGTGAAAACATCTATTGTTTAAAGTGAATTTGACATTTATTACATATAACCAAAATTTCATTGTACATATGCTTACTTGTGGGGCTTCTAAAAATCATAACTAACAGTTTCTGTAAATGATGAGCAATGTCTTTAGCTATCATGTATGCATCCTTCACTTAACCGAGGAAAATAGTACTTGATTTAACTTACTTCCATGTTTCTCATAGTAATACTATTTATATAGGAAAGAAAATGTCCTCGAGCTCATCTTAATGGATCTTGTTGGTCATAAATGTATTCTACATTAACCCTTATAAAATATTTGAATGATTTGAGTGATAGTTCTGTAAACATAGACATAGTCTTTAAAAGTAATTTCATTTTTTTTTCAATTAAACTTGTTTTAGTAGATTTAATATGTTAACATGGGCATTCTGTTCAAAATGCTTCCAAAACCAGCACACTCACCTCTGGGGCTTTCCAAGCAGAAGTTTTAAGTCCCCTAATCTTTTTTGAAAAAAAAGGGGTTGGTGTTGGAAAGGTGCCAGGACTAAGCCTTGGTATTTCTCACTAAGTGCCACAGTGAAAGTACCCTCTCCCCCAAGTCAGTTCCTTTTATCAAAATCAGAATCTACAGTAGGCCCAATAAATGTTTTTCAATCTGTGTTTTTGACCATTCCTGTACTTATTTCATCTGGAGTTTTAATGTCTGTTTACCAAATTTACAGACCTGTCAGTTAAAATGCAAAAGTACTTTTTCCTCAGTGTAAATAGCTTAGGAACATCAAAAGTTAACATCTGTAGTTTCTCTTTAACTCACCTAAAGTTAAAAATTAGGTGATTTAACCTAAGTGTCCATCAACAGATGAATGGATAAAGAAGATGTGATATATATACTGTGTGTATATACACACACACACACACACACACACACACACACACACAATGGAATAGTACCCAGCCATACAAAAAGAATGAAATAATGTCATTTGCAGCAACATGGATGGAACTAGAGATCATCATACTAAGTGATGTAAGTCAAAGACAAATATGATATCACTTATATGTGGAATCTAAAAAAAAAAATGATACAAATGAACTTATTTACAAAACAGAAACAGACTTACAGACATAGAAAACAAACTTACGGTTATCAAAAGGGAAAGGAGGAGGAGAGATAAATTTGGAGTATGAGATTAACAGATACACACCACTGTATATAAAATAAACAAGGATTTACTGTATAGTGCAGGGAACTATATTCAATATCTTGTAATAACCTATAATGGAAAAGAATCTGAAAAAGACTGAATCACGTTGCTGTACTCCTGAAACTAACACAATATTGTAAATCAACTATAGTTCAATTTTTTAAAAACCTGAAAAAAAAATTTGATGCTTAGTAAGGCAGTACTCACGCTACAGAGCCAGACAGCCAGGGTTTGAATCCCAGCTCTGTCACTTGCTCTAGGCAAGTGACCCTAGAGCAAGTTATTAACCTCTATGCCTCAGTTTCCTCATCTGTAGAATGGAACTAATGACAGTACTCCTTACAAAGCTGATGTGAGGATTCAATGAATTTGTAAGTGTAAGTATGCTATTAGTATTTGCTATTATTATTGTCTCTCCAGAAACTTCCTCTGCTTAGATAAATAAAATCATGTTTCTGATAATTGTTTACAAACATGAGGTGATATTACTCTGTAACTTTCTTCTTTTACTATGATATGGAATTGCTTTGTCAAAGGATATTTGCACTTCTACTTTTTTTAATCAACACTACCAGATTGCTTTCCAGAAAGCACAAAAGTGACCAGAGAATGAACCAGTCAAGCTGCACAGTAGGGAGTTACAAAGCAGAGCAACTAGCATGATTACAATAGCACAAAGGTGGGAGGGGGATATGGAAGTACATGGTTCTGAGGTTCTTATAATACACCTGAAGTGGCAGAATTTTATCTGAAGGTAGACTGTGATGTCATAGATACATATTGTAAACCCAGAACTAAAAAGAACAAAACAAGATCTGAAATAAGCTAACAATGGAGAAGAAACAGAATCCTAAAAATACTCAAATCATCCAAAAGAAGATAAGAAAAGAGGAAAAAAGGAGCAAAGATGGAACAAATAGAAAACAAATAGCAGACAAACTTCGCCATATCTATAATCACATTAAATGTGAATGGACTAAACACTCCAGTCAAGAGAGAGAGATTGTCAAACTGGATAAGATGAAAAAGCAAGACCCAATTACATGCTGTCATTTTAAATAGACAGATAAGTAAAGTGATAGAATTAGATATACCATGTAAATGATATTCATAACAAAGGTGAAGTGGCTTATACGATATCAAAGGTTTCAGAACCCAAAATTTAACCACCAAAGGAGGACATGTAATAATGATAAGAGGGTCAATTCACCAAAAAGACATAATAATCCTGAATGTTTATGCCTCTAATCGGAGCTTCAAAAGCATGAAATAAGGAAACTGACAGATCAATAAAAATAGACAAATCCAGTTTTTATTGGAAATTTCCACAGTTTTCTCAGAACAAATAGAAAGTCAATATGGGTACTTCAACCAGTTTAACCTAATTGACATTTATAAAACGCTTCACCAGCAACGGTGAAACACACAGTTTTTCCAAGTGCACATGGAATATTCGGTAAGATACACCACATTCTGGGCCAAAAGTTAAGACACGTTGATGATTATGGAACTGAAGACAATACAGTCTACTGACATGGGGACCAGTGTTTTCACTCAAAAAGTTATCTGTGCGCAGGCTTGGGTATACGTGTGCACCCAGCACCCAGCACCCACCTAGCGGGTGAGGGCAGACGTACGCCTGAGCACGCGTGGCGAGGCGCGGAGACCGCGTGGCGGCTGACAGCCTGGAGGAGGCAAGAGCGAGCGGCTGCTGGCCGGAAAACTGAACGAAAATACTGGGACGTGTGGGGGACGGTACAGTGAGTGGATCCTTTCACCGAGGTCCACGGAATCTCCGGTGGAGATCCTCTCCTCGTTAACTCTTGGTCGTGGTGCACCCGCTTTGGGAGACCCGGCCTGGAAGCCTGGGCTCGGGCTCGAAGCGGGCGTCCAGGCCGCCGCCGCCGCAGCGCTGCCTTCCTTCCCCCGGAATCCGGCCCCTGCGGTCCCGGGAGGGAGGCCGGCCGCGTCTGTGACCGTGAAAGGCCCCCGACAGCGGGTCGCAGGCAAACCTGCGCGCCGGGGCGCACCGCGCGGCAGAGGACGCGGGCGCGGAGAGCAGCCCAGGTCGCCCCCGCGGCCGTCCGCTCCCGGCACCCGCAGTCGCCCCGCACGCGCGGGAAGCGGGCACCGACCCCCTGGTGCCGGCCCCACCTGGCGGGCGCGGCGCGGCCGGAGAGGGGGCGCAGCGCGGGCGGGGACAGGTGCCCGGGCGGGGCGGGGCGGGGCGGGGCGGGGGCGGGGCGGGGCGGGGCCCGGAGGCGGCGGGGCGGGCCGACCCCGAGGCCCCAGGCAGCCGCGCCGTCCGCGCAGCAGAGGCCGCAGAGCGGGCCGCGCAGCCCGCCGCTCCGCGCCATGGTCCCGCGCGCCCGGCGGCGCCGCCCGCTGCCCGCGCTGCTTGCGCTCTGCACGCTGCTCGGCCGGCTGCAGGTAAGGAGGCCGCCCGCTCGCCTCGCCGCCCCGCGGAGCGCCGCCCCGGCTCCCGCTGCCCGCGCCCCCGGTCGCGCGCCCGACGCCTTCGCGGGGGCTGGGGAAGGACGCGGCGCGGCGGCTGCCAGACGTCCTGAGACCTGGACGGGGCCGCAGGAGCTGAGCATTTGGGGACGGAGAGGGCGGAGGGCTGGGGGCTGCGGGTCGAGCGGTGGAAAGAGGTGACCGGTGAGTGGAGGGGTGTTGGGGTGCAGAACGGGGAGTTTCGGGCCCCCAGCACCCGGACACGGGCGCTTCCAAAAGTCCCACTTAGTGGCAGGCTTTGGCGACGCTTCGGGAGCACCTACGAGGTGCCCCCGCAGAGTAGCTGCTCGTAGACAGCGGCGTAGACAGCTCCTTCCCCCGCGAACAGGAAAAGCCAGGGAAGAATTCGAAGCCGCAGACAATGCCTGCATGAAGTAACCATCCCAAATACGGTTTTCCCATTCGGGCCATTTTGAACCCGCCGGAGTTCTCGGTCCTTCCCTCTATCTGGGCTTTGCACCCTCTCCCCACCTCAGCGTCCCTGGTCGTCTGAAGACTAGAGTGATGCTCGCCTCGGGGGCGTGTGGTGAGACAGGATTTGGTAGTTTCTTCAGAAAGGCTGACATCAGATTTCTTTCTTATGCTCCCCTCTTTTTTATGTCTCCCCTTTCCCCTCCGACTCCCCCCCCCCCCACCTCCCCCCGCCAAACAGTTTAAGGTCCACCGGCTGAGGTTCTGGCCCAGGCTGACACAGAATCATTTGTTCTCAGAACCCTTGTGATGATGTTAGGACAGAATGGTGTTCGCAGTTGGAGAAACCGAGGTACCATCGTGCTTCCAGGGTGCTTCAAGCCAGTAGGGGAGCCAGAAACAGCCCTGATCTCCAAGCGCTCAGCGGGGATGGGGCTGGGACCAGCAGATGGGCACAGCGGGGCAGTGGTTAGTCTCACTGGGGCTCCCAGCCCGGGAGACACCCGGGGCTCCGCTGGTGGCCCACAGGGCTGATAAAAGGCGTGAAGAGGGCTGGGGGTGCCAGAACATGAGCATCTTCCCAAGCCCTCTCAGAAGAAATGTCTTCACCAGATCACTCAGTGCAGTTGCCAAATATATAAAACCAGTTACTGGTTTTCTGTCCTCTCAGAGGAGAGCTATAGTGCAGGAAACCCAGCACCACAAATACTATAAAAGCCTTGTATACTTGGAAGTCCCTCGGAGGGAAGGGTAATGGGTGGTGGTTTTCTGGGTTTCAGCAGTTTCAGATTTCCCTTCTCTGTAAAGATTGGCTCACGTTCTTGTTAACAGCTTTCAGGGTAACAGCAGGAAACCCGGAGAAGACAGGGGAACAGCCCTTGGAGAACTGTGTTTGGGGTGAGGAGGGAGGGGGGAGCCAGCCTGGGATTAGAGCCGTGACAAAAATAACAGGAACGTGATGGGGGCTGGAGCAGACAATTCTCAGGAAGATTCAGTCTGTTTCGTTTCTACTTGTATGAGTCTTTAGGAATGGTTGAGGGCAAAGAAGGCGGAAAAGTCTGCTGGAATTTTTCATTTTAAGCACTTCAGGTGTTGCTTAATTAAGTGTTCAACAGGTTGGACAGGGTGCTGCCTTATTTGAACTATGGGACTAGGGCTTCAGTGAATAGCTAGCCATCTGAGAAAAACCTGCTCTCTACACAGTTAAAAAAAAGCATCTCACATTGTTACTGCAAAAACTATGTATGTACATAGATGTCTAAAATGCAGTAGGTTCTAACGTGAACAGCAATTGCTATCAAAACATTTATTTCTCAGAGCTACCTTTCAGCAAGTGCTGTCTACCCAATTCCCTTTGGGCTACATGAATTATGTGCATTTTTTAATCATACCTAAACAGGAGAGAATCAAATGATGTTGGAATAGCTCTAATGAAATGGTTAGTTTCTGTCCAGTCTCCCCAGTGGAAATCCTTTAGTTCCGAAAGCAGGAGTTAGATGTGGTGTTGCATTATCATCCCCCAAGGGGTACTGTGGTTACAAGCACTCTGTTCAATTACTGCTTCTTTGGCCACCCTGTCCTATTAGTTCAAAGAAAGGAATTACATTGGCGATTAGTTATCACACACTTGGTAAGGCTTGAAGAACTGTTGGGTGTGAAGGGTGGGGGAGGTATTGGTTTTGTAAACTGGTTGGCAAAAACAGCTTCTGGAAAGTGCTTTATCTGGAAGTATTGTATTTAGTTTCATTTACATTATGTTGAATCAATTTCAGTTCACCTGGAAGGCTATAAGTTTTGCCTTTTAAAATATCTCTGTGATTACATCTCTGTGCGCCTCAGTGAGGGAATCTGAATTCAGACATAAGAAGAGTATTTGCCTACAGAAAAAAAAGTTAAAAATTTTATGTTGATAGTTCTGTTTATTCCAAGCAAGCAACTATAGGAGCAGCTGTTTGCATTGAGGTCATTAATCACATAGCCATGTTTATCCCTAGTTATCCAAGACCTAAGGGCAGATTCCCTCATACCCAGGCCAACAAACATATTTGGGACGTAAAACCTTGTGCTGTTGAGAAACAATGGGAAAACATAGCTGGGTCTTCACAGGTCACAGTCCAGTTGAGGAGACGAGAGGGGTGAAGCTGTGCTAATAATAGTGCAGTCTGTGATATGAGAAGCGCAGAGGGTGGTGGAGGGAAGGAGGGAGTCAGTGTAGTCAGAGGAATCAGGGAGGACTTTTGGAGGAGGGGGCTTCTGAAGCGGTCTTTGGAGGATGGGTAGGAAATCAAGGGTCAGAGAGGGAATGATTCCGAGAGGCGGTTGGGGAAGAAAACTTTCTGGTCGAGAGGGTGGTGTGAGTGGTTTAGGCCCAAAGGAATCTTGCCAAAAAAAGAAAACCCACATATTTTTATGACTTCATAGATAGCACAAAGCTATCTGTAAAGCCAGCTTAATTCAAGAAACGCCACAACAGACAGGACATTAAACATTTATAGTTTTTGAGATAACGCTTGTGTGGCCCTTGTTGAGGTGGTAAGGTGGACTAATCAGAAACAGGCCGCAGGGCACTGGAAGGCCTGCGGGGAGACCCCGCAGAGGAAATCCCCTGGGTGGGGCTGGGGCGCTGGGGTAGACAGGTGCCCGCCCCTGCCCCCCTGTCTTCCCGCCCTGCCAGCCCATCCAAGCGGGAAGGCTTGGCCATGCGTTACTACTTTGTTTAGAGGATTACAGACTCGGCCATCAGTGTCCTTTTCCTTCATTTTGTTGATAACAAATATTTCAAACGCTTCCCCCGTTATTTCCTTCCCACC
This sequence comes from Hippopotamus amphibius kiboko, assembly GCF_030028045.1. NCBI lineage: Eukaryota > Metazoa > Chordata > Mammalia > Artiodactyla > Hippopotamidae > Hippopotamus > Hippopotamus amphibius. The sequence continues at coordinate 101,620,427 of NC_080196.1, forward strand.
ACTTCCCCCCAAAGTGGCACATCTGTAATGTGAACATATTCTCCGTGTTGATAAGGAAATATGAGCTTGCTTTTTCAGTTATCTACCAGAAATTTTTACGCCAGGAAAACTGAAACAATAAAGGTGTATCTTTGAAGGTCAATAAATCAGTATTTTATGAGGCCATGGAAAGGGGAGTTCCAAACCAGGGCCTCCTTTGCAGAGAGTGTTGTTTGAAGAAGGTGCCACGTGAACTTTCTCTGCCAGATCAGTATTAAAATTCCCCCCATGCTATTTTCCTAGTTTTGAAGTGCATGGAAAAAGATAGGGTGTTTTCTCCCACATGGAATGTCCAGTGGATGCTGTCTAGGCTAGTCTTGCTGTGGATGTGGGTCTGCATCCCACCCTGAGGGTTGTCAGCTCTACAAGTGAGTCATCCCCCCAGGGCATTTACCCTCGGGGCCAGGTGGCCGCCAGGACAGCCGCGGTCTGTCTGCTGTCTCTCTGCAGCGTCCCGACCCCAGTCCGCAAGGGAAGTGTGCCTGACCCCACTTCCTGGTACCCAGAGCCGGCGTGGGTGGGATTGCACCCACCAGGTGATTTTCCCTCCAAGCACCTGCACATTCTCCACCTGGATTGTAGGAGGTCGGCACCTTCTCTTCGCGTTTCCCTCTGGCTGCCAGGTGGGAGCTTCCTGTAGGACCCACTGCTAGGAACACTGAGCCTGAAGAGAGCAAGAATGAGACCGTGGACTTCAGCAAAACAGAAGACCCAATGGGTCTGAAGTTCTCAGTGAGCTTTTGAGGTTTAACACTGAGTGGGCGGCAGGCGAGATTCAGCTCAGCCCAGGCCCTGTCTCTGTCCTCGTTGGGAGAGGCGCTGTCAGTTTGTTTCCTGCCAGTGAGCCCGACCTGCACAGCTCCCTGGCGCCCGCCCCGCCCTCGCCTGGGCTGGCCGGCCCTGCTGACCTCACAGTCAGCAGTTTAAGCCGTGTGCTAACTTACTATCTGTCCTTGTCCTGTGGGCCACCAGAGACTTCCAGCCTCCGATTTCTGTGGGCTGCCACATCCAGGGCACCGAACTCAACAGTGAGAAAGAAGACTGCGTTTGTGTTAAATGTGTTCATTTAGCTCAGCAAAGCGAGCACCTCCTCCAAGTGGGAGAGCCTGCAACAGGCTAAGGAGACAGAGAGCTGGGGCACAGCCCTTGTCTCCAGGAAGCACCCAGCCTAGACGCATGCAGACAGAATGCAGTGGGACGCTTGTGTCATCGAGAGCGCTTTCCAAGTGTGGTGGGCACCAGGATAAGAGCTCTTTAACCAGCCTGAAAGTGTCAGGGAAAATATCCCCTTTTCCTTACTGTGTGGTTGTGTGTGTCTAAAGCACAGAAAGAGGGGCAAGGGGGCAGCATGTGAGCTAGGGGTTCAAGGCTGGTTTGGTTCATGCTCTGCCTGGTGGTGGAATGGCAGGAGGCCTGACCGAGTGCAATGCTTTCATAAGACTCTGAAGAGAACAGCGTTCCTGAACTCCAAGGGCAGGCGGGGAGAGGGTGGCGGAGCCAGCACTCAAGGGCCTTCTGTGCAAGGAAAATAGTTTAGATTTTATCTCCATGTATTGTGAACTGGGGAGGGACATGATTAGATTTGTGGGTTATGTGGAAGAGTCCCATGGGGTGGGGGAGTCCAGGGGGCAGTAAGGAGGCCACAGCCCCTGCTTTGGGGAAGAGCTGGTAAAGACTTGAATCAGGTCAGGACGGTGGCAAGAGAAAGAAGTCAAGTGCAGGAGCGATTTCAGAGCCAGCGGGCTGTGCTAGGTGCCAAAGGTACAGGGGCAAAGGATGTGGTTGGACCTATTATTAAAAAAAATAAAAAGTGTGGTAGGTGTCAGAACAAAACAGCTGACCATTTGGATGTATTTTTTCAGTTTATTAAGGAAACTTCTGTCTTAGTCCAAATCGAAATCAAATCAGGTTCAGGTTCAAGTACAGAAGGATTTTCCCCCCCAAACAAACAATGAATAAGGATGCAGTTTAGGATATGGAATCCCATTTGCTTTGAATTATCTTACTGGGAGGCAAAGTTGCTTAAATCCCATAGAGGTAAAACAAACAAACAAACAAAAAACCCACCACCAACAAAAAAACCACAAGCTAAGAGCCCCAAGGCCTTGGGCTCTGCAGGAAATTTCTGTGCTCTGGAATTCAGAGCCATTCCTAACCTAAAGGTGTCTCTGAATCAGAGGTTCAGGAAGTAGGCAGAGTTTAAAACTCAGGACTAAAGAGATAAGCAGCCAGTGACCCCTCCCCCCCCCCAGAGAGTCCAGCATAAGAGCTGCTGTGACCTGCCACATGGTCTTCCCACATTGGCCTCAGATAGGTCACCTGCCCCCAGCAGAAGCAGTGTTTACCTTGGACCCACAGCTCGGCAAAAACTTTTTGCTTACATGAGACACCTTTTCCTGGTGGCTGTTAGTGCCTCAGATGAGTATTTCCCTTCCTCTGCTCAACCCCCTTCTGCTCCCCCACCCCAAAAAGTCCTAGCCTAGCAGGTGACACAGAGGCCCGTCTGGCACAAGCAAAGTCAGAGAGCTGCCAGGTTTCCAAGTGGCAGGAAGAACCGACTGCAAAAACTACCCTTTCAGTTCATCGGAGTAATAATAACTCATTACATTTCCTGTGCAGTGTTGAGAGTACAAGAGCCACTTCCTCCAGCTACCAGAAGTTTGAAGACTTTCCATTAAAAATGAGGAAGAAAAACTCTAAGTTTTCGTGAATGTGATGGTTAAACCTGGCAAGCAGGAAGAGAGGACGTGTACTGATGCACTAATCCTGTTAGCACCGTAGTGTTTGCCGGCTTGGGTTCTCATTACCTCCCTGAAAAATGGGAAATGAGCCACTTTTCTAAGGTTCTGCTTTTTAAAAAATATTTATTCCTTTTTGGAACATCCTTAGCAACTAACTTAGAAGTGTATCCTTAAGCAGCACAAACAGCTGCGAAACTCACATCCAGTTGAAAAAATTCCATCAAAGCCTCTCAGTTTTGTACCCAAGGTAGAAAAGCAGGATCCTGTCTGAAAAGTCCACGGTAATTGAGAATGTGTTCCATTTTTCAAGCCTACTAAGCTGTTCCGGTGCATCATTTAACAATTCCCAGCATCAGGAACTTCCCTATAGCAGACCTAAATCTAATACGATGTCACAATTTGACCCCGTTTCCTCAAATTTGTTCTTTCACGGGTGTAAAGATAACAGTTGGTCAACGTCTTCTTTATTTTAGTGTTTTTCTCGTTGAAGATTGTCAGCCCACTACTTCCCCCTGTTAGGGTTATTCATGCTACTTCCTTTAACCTCTCTGTCAGCTTTTTTTCCTTTCAATTCTCTGGATCCTGATTTGGCGCTTCCAAAACATCTGGGGAACATCAGACTTACCCCACAGCCTGTGCCCCGGGGAGCTCCCCATCTGGTAGGGAAGATAAGACAGCCCAGTCTTCATTCCTTGCAGTTAAGTGGCTCTGAAGCTGCCAAGAGGAGCAAACAAGATGCCATGGGAGCGCGGAGCGGGACAGGGTTGCAGTGGAGAGCTGGGCAGGTGCTGCTTGCCTGGGCCTGAAAGGACGGCATGAGTCTGAGGACAGAGCCAGCGGGGGAAGGGGCCGAGGTGGGACAAGCAGAGCCGAACAGAAAATCAAGTCCTGTCCGGTTGTCTGGAGCCCAGAGCTGGCCAGAGACCACGAAAGGCCAAGGCCAAGTGGGGACGGGAGGGGGTGCTGGTTAGTCACGAACAAACCTCAGGGGTGGGGGTTTGGGACTCTGCCCTGTGGAGGGGGTGGCCCCTGAACCCAGCGTCTGCAGCACCTGGGAACTTGTTAGAAATGCATGTTCTCGGGCCCCACCCCAGGCCCACTGTATCAGACACTGCTTTACCCACCTCTGCAGGCTCTGAGAACCTGTAGGCATGGGATTCCAGAAACAGCTTTTGCGCTCAGCTATAAGTTAATATGTATAGTTAACATATTAAAAGCACCTCCCTCCTGTGTGCCAGGCATGTGTAGGTGCTTTACATAGATTTTCTCTAGTCCTCACTCCACCTTGCCAGGGAGATGAGAAAACAGAGGCCCCCGTTTGCACAGCTCGTACGTGGCAGAGATGGAACCCCTGGGGGCGTCCGCCCCAGCGGCATGGCCTTAACCCCTCAGGGAGACTGCTTATGCCGTCGCCTGTGGACGGGCAGGCAGCAGAGAAAGAGACTTCCAGGACCTGGAGGCAGGGGCGGGGGCAGAAGCAGGCTTCTTTGGCGTTTGGGGAAATAGCACAACCAGTCTGCATTCGTGAGGATCTGCTCAAGGAGGTGCATTCATTGAGGGCTTTCTGTTATTAACTGTCACTAAGCAGAAAGAAAAATGCTGTGACTTTAAGGCTGAGTTTAAACAGGCGCCCTTAGCATTCTCAGCCTAGGGTCCATGTGCTGGTTGCTCCCTGACTCAGGAGGAAAAGAAATGTGACATAGTGAATCATCGCTGCCACTTCCTGAAGCAAAGGCATCTCTGACCACTCCGTGCAACCCCCCACCAGAAATAATCTGTACTGTACCACTCACTATAGCCCTGCTCCTACTCCTGTCAGGACAGTTCACGGGCCGTGTTTATCTGACTTCCGCCACCTGCCAGGCTCTGTCCTGGACAGGGAGGGGTGGGGTGGAGGGAAAGTGTCCCTTTTGATGGGCTTAGGTTTTGCATGTTCCAATTGGTGTCCCTGTGACCAGGCCATTGAGGTCCTACTTATGTGTAAAATTACAAATGATCAAGGCACTAGAATGCAAAACCAGTCATCTTTTTAAAATTTTTTTAAAAATTATTTATTTATTTTATTGGCTGTGTTGGGTCTTCGTTGCTGCACATGGGCTTTCTCCAGTTGCTGAGAGCAGGGGCTACTCTTCATTGTGGTGTGTGAACTCCTCATTGTAGTGGTTTCTCCTGCTGTGGAGCACGGGCTCCAGGCACGTGGGCTTCCATAGATGCAGCACATGGGCTCAGTCGTTGTGGCTCACGGGCTCTAGAGCACAGGCTCAATAGTTGTGGCACACAGGCTTAGTTGTTCCGTGGCATGTGAGATCTTCCCAGAGCAGGGCTTGAACCCATGTCCCCTGCATTGGCAGGCAGATTCTTAACCACTGCACCACCTAAGAAGGACACAACCAGTCACCTTAACTGCATGGAGCAGTCCTCACGGACGAGGGGATGCAGGAGCCCCTCACGACAGGCTCCCAGCTGCTCTGTGCCAGACAGTGAGTCCAGGGTGACCTCATGAAAGGGGCCCCATCCAGTGTGAGAGGCACTCCATCCCTGGCACGAGTAGCAGCACAGGGGCCGGAGCAGCTGCGTTGTGTGTTGGTTGGCAGGCCTGTGTTCTATCCCTATTAGAAAAGACAGTTTGAGCCCAGGAAGACATTCCTGATCTTGATTTTGCAACCCCTTTCCCCCAGGGTGTCTCAAATTTTGCCCCCAGTTGGTGGAGCCTTTCCAAGTCCATGCTTGGGAGTGTGAATTTGATTCAGAACTCGTAGGAAACCATTATAGTCTTCTGTAAAGGGAAGTTAAAAGATCACAACAGTCCTTCAGGAAAAATTATTCATTAATTTACCAAGAATTTGAGCCTCTGCTGCGTGCCTGGCACCGTACCCCCTCGTCTGCTTATCACGAACTGTCTGAGTGGGCTGCCTTGTCTCTTTGTGAGGAAGCAGAAAGATAAGGAAGATGAGGGAGGGAAAGCCTCCAGTGTGGTGCCCGGCATGCAGTAGGTGTTCCGTGAGGGCCAGCTCTTCCTTCTCGCCCACTCAAGATAAATGGTGTCCTCGTCCAGCGATGGGCGAGGTGGTTCTCAGTGTCCTTATGTAGATGGGGGTAACTGTACAGAGTTTGGGAATATGAGAAAGTTCTGGCTCTTGGTCTTTAACGTAATCTCTGACCTTGCTACTCAGACTGGCAGGGTCAGCATCCCCTGGGAGCTTGTTAGAAAATCTGCATTTAATGAGATTTCCAGGTGATGCTTTTGCACGATGAGGACTGAGAAGCACTGCTCTGTGAACCTGGCAGTGGAGGACAGTCAGATTCCCGTACCTGGCACCGTGCAGCACTCAAAGGTCCTAAATAATATTGGGTGGTTGAGTTTGTTTTTTAAAAACCTGTAGGTCAGCTATGGCTGAGACAAGAGAAGATGAAGCTCAACCGTGTTAAGGAAAAAAAGGAAGAATAGGGACGAGATCACACACGTCCGGGGATAGCACTGGACGTGGGGCTTAAAGTCTTGAAAGGCAGGATAGATGAAGGGTACCGAGTGTGGTAATGATTATTCCAGAGGCTCAGGGGGTGGTGTCTGGTGCCTCTCCCCCAGTCCCCACCCCAGCCACCGCGAGAGGGAGGGTCCCCCGCTGCATCTCCCCCCAGGTCCAGCTTCCTGTGGGCACCTGCTCAGCCGCCAGCACTGGCTTAGCCCTTCCGGGACCTGTGAATCTAGTTGAAGTCATTGGAGGTGGCCCTATGAGGACACTGGAGGATGTGAGATGTGGTACGCATGAGATGCGTGGTGGGATACAGGAAGGGTGGAGGGTCTCGCATGAACTCCCCCCAGGAGAGGTGGGATGTGTGCCAAGCCAGGAGGCAGGGCTGGCGTTTGGTTTGGTGATAGAGGCAGGGAGGGCTGAATAAAGCATGAGGACAGGGTTGACACGTGAGCAGGCGTGGTCAGTAGAGTGGCACGTGGGTGGGCAGCAGGCATGGGGGACGCAAAACCAGCCTGGGGGCCTTGAAGGCCCGTGAGTTAACTGAGGATCCTGAGCAGGGGAGTGACCCTGAAAGCAGTGTAGGGCCGACCGTTGAAAAATGTTGGGGGCAGGTGAGTGGAGGGAGGTGGGTGGTGTGCTGAGGGCCTGGTTGCAAGCTTTCAGTCTACCGGGAAGAGCAGACACACAGAAAACAACCACAGAGCCTCAAAGGGACTGGGACAGGAGACGGTCCTGGTGGATGTGAGACCATCTTAGCGCAAGGAGCTAACCAGTCTAGGTGTGTGATCTTAGGTTAAACCAAAGTGGCTGGTGTGGGCGCGTTCACGTGTCAGCTTAGTTGACTCCAGCTCGAGGGCTGACTGGACCACAAGAGCTGGCTGGAAGAAATGCGGGGCAAGGGGCTGCAGTGTGTTTTAGGCCTCGGATCCCGGGCAGGGCTGCCAAGGAGACCGCAGGAGGAGTGGGTGGAGGCGAGACTGAGCACACGTGCAGGCCTGGGGAACCTTGCTGAGGAGCTGGACTTGATCTTGGTCTTGAACAATCTCTGATCTCGCCACTCAACAACCAGCCGTATCAGCATCACCTGAGAGCTTGTTAGAAATGCAGGTGAGGCCCCACCCCAGACCTACCCAATGAGAATCGCCTTTTAATTAGATTTCCAGGTGATTCTGTGCACATTTAAGAAGCAGGCCGGGGAGCTTCCCTGGGGGTCCAGTGGTTAAGATTCTGTGCTTTCAATGCAGAGGGCGAGGGTTCGATCCCTGGTCAGGGAACTAAAATCTCGCACGGCCAAAAAATAAATAAGAAGCGGGCCAGGGCAGTCAAGTCCCTTCCCTGGCCATGTTGGGGGCTAACGGCCTTATTAGCTTGGCGCACCCCAATTTAGAGGCAGAGCCTGGGAGGGTCCTTGGCGTCCAGCAGATCAGCACACTCTTGGAAGCATAAGGGTCATTCATGTTTACTACAGGAGAGAAGAGAAAGTTTTCATCTCAGATGAATAAAAGTTTTTTTAAAAATTCAAGAGTGGCAAAAAAAAAAAAAAAAATCCTTTCAAACTGGGAGAATAAAGGGGCATTCACCGGAGCCTGTGGGGTGATGATGTGAGGACAAGGCAAACCCATCCCAATTACTGTGTTTAGGAAACAAACCATCCTTGCGCCTTCCTTTCAGGGTGCCCACAGCTGCAGACTTCACTCACCCTTTATCTCCCCAGAAGACAAAGAAACTTGCAATAGAAGTTTTGAAATGCAAAGTTATTTCTTCATTTTCCCTTGGGCCATATGTTTTCTTTTCTAGGAGCAGAGATAATAAATGCATTGTGAGGAAAGTAAGAAAGAAAGTTGAGCAGAAATCAATAGACCTTTGATATGCTCCTGTCTGAATAAGTGCAGCACTCTTTTTTTCTTAAAGGAGCTTATCTGGAATCAAGGTGGTCAGAGAAAAAAAAATACCAATGTGGCCATAAAAAGCAGCTTTTAAGACAGCTCATGAAGTTGACTGCAACATATGCTAAATCGAAACAATGAATATGCCAAGACTTCTAATAGACCACAATACTCTACATTTTTAAGGGTGTTTTTTTTTTTCTCTTTTTTAATCAAACCTGACCTGAGTCAGATTTTTTTTTCTGTGTATAATATCTATTTTTTTGTAAATCTCGGGGCAAAATGGTTAAGATAGTAAATTTTATGAGTATTGTATCACAGGTAAACCTAAAAATTGAAAAATCTTAAGGCAAATATTGTGTTTCCTACCTGGTGATAAAAATAGCACGAAGTGCTTATTATTTGAAACATTTTGTCCAAGTGGACACTGGGAACCCGAAGTCAGTATCACAGTCCTGGAGCTGCAGGTGCCTCTTAACTCACCATCTGGGTGCATCTTGTCATTAGGTGTGCGTTTATACTCCTGCCTGTGTGAGGACGCTGCGCTAGTCACACAGGCCTTCCTGCTGTGGCTGGTCCAGCCAGGCATACTGCCTCCTGGGGCATTTGCAGATGCTTTTTTGTCCATCTGAAATACTCCTCCTCCCGACACGTACTATTAATTCAGGTGTCCCACTCAGGGGTCCAGAAGTAGAGACCTGCATTTGACTTAATGCAGGTCTCCGCTCCGAAGTCAGCTCATTCGCGAGCTTCCCTCTCATAATCCCAACACCTTACTTATCCTGTTTCGTTTTATTTTTTTTTTCATTGGAATCATTCCAGCCAGATTCCATTACTTGTTTGTTTACGGTCCCTCTTCTCCCAAGAACTGCAATATCAGCAAGGCCTCTCTCTGCCTAGTATCTACTGTATCCACAAAACTTAAAATTGCCTCTGGCACATAGGATGTGTTCAGTTAACATTTGAGGAGTCAAGGAATGTGTATTTAATTTGTTCCACCTTTAGGTTGTAAACTCACAGAATATGTCTTACTTAAATGCTAAACCTCCTTCATTATTTTCTAGAGAACCGTGCAGTGATGCCGTCTAGATTGGGAAAGTTTTTCTTAAACAGGAAAATCAAAGATTTCTTTTAAGATGGTGAAAATGAACCCAAGGGTCCAACAGCCCTCTAAGAACCATTCCAGTCCCATGTACTAGTCACTGCTGTTGACAGCTAGATTGAGTCCTGTGACTAGGTCCAGGCAAAATGAAATTACCCCATAAAAGTGGGCAAAGGACTTGAATAGACATTTCTCCAAAAGTGGCCAACAGGCACATAAAAAAGATGTTCAGCATCATTAGTCATTAGGGAAATGCAAATCAAAACTGAGAGACCACGTCACACCTGTTAGGATCACGATTGCCAAAAAGTGGAAGATAAGTGTTGGTAAGGATGTGGAGAAAATGGAACCCTCATGCCTTTCTGGTGGGAATGTATTAAAATACTGTCGGAACGATGGAAAAAAGTTTGGTGGTTCCTCCAAAAGATGAACATAGAATGACCATATGACTCAGGTATGGACTCAAGCAGATGTTTGTGTGCCAGTGTTCACTGCAGCACTCTTCACGACAGGGAAAAGGTAGGAACAACCCACACATCCATCGATAGATGGAGGATAAACAAAATGTGATGGATTCGTACAGTGAAATATCATTCTGCCATGAAAAGGAATGAAGTTCTGATACACGCTGCAATGTGGATGAATCTTGAAGACCATACTAAGTGAAATAAGCCAGACACAAAGAGGCAAATACTGTATGATTCCACTTATATGGGATACCTAGAATAGTCAAATTCACAGAGACGGAAAGCAGAATAGGGGTTACCAGGGGCTGGAGAAAATGGGGTGCTATTGTTTAACTCCAGGGTTCCCAGGTGGAGGGGAAAATGGGGAGTTACCGTGTAATGGTTAAAAGAGTTTCTGTTTGGGGTGATGAAAATGTTCTGGAAAGAGACCATGGTGATGGTTATAGAACATCGTGAATCTAATTAATGCCACGGAATTGTACACTAAAAAATGGTTTAAATGGCAAATTTTGTTATATATGTATTATTACCCCAATAAAAACAGTTTTTAATTAAAGTATCCCCAAAGTGTTTTAAAAAATGGGTTTTCGAAGGACTGGCATAAAAGAGCTGAATTCATTGTTTCACGATAAAGACAACCCTTTCTCACCTCCCTGAAATGAGCCACTTTCTTTGCTCCTCCTGCAAGATCCAGACTCCCTGCCTTGTTTGCTCTCTCCAGCTCTTTACACGGCTGTTCCTTCTGTAAGACACTAATCATTCCCTCCATCAGACACTGTTCATTGTCAGAGGAGTTCACACCTTCTTATTGGCCCTTCTCACTCCACCACTCTTTGCAATATGCTCTATGGCGCTGCTAAAAAGACCCCCCTGTCTTCTACAGCTGCCTCTTCCTCAGGGCCCCACTCCTCAGCCTCCCCACCAGCCCCTGAGCCGGTACCACCCTAGGTCTCCCACTGCTCCCTCCTCTCCCCCTCCACCTGCCCAAGGCCCATCCTTCACTCCTCTGCCCTCCCGGCTCTGTGAATCTCCCTCTGTGATTCCTTCCGACGTATCCCGGGCTGGGTTCCCTCCCCTTCCCGGTCCGTGACCAGTGAGGGTTGCATCCAGGGACTTGGTGGCACTTGATCTTTGCCCCTGCACCAGGTCTTGTGTTGTCACGTGGGTCTCTATCTGTTAGTTTTCTCTCCTATCTGCCTGTATCATTCAGTGCTACACACTTTGAGAGGGTAGGGATGGACTCTTCTTGTCCTACACAAGTCAGTCCCTTGCACGAGTATGGGAGAGCTCAGCAAAGACGGCTTTGAAAGTGTGATGATGCAGAGCTTTTTAAGAGATTGGTGCTTTGTATTAAACCCTAGACCAGGCTGAAATTTGTCTTCTGGTTGTACTCATATGAAAAGTCATCTTACAAGATAAGGCAAATGACTCAGGCAAAGGAATGACTGGCCTTACTTTACTGTCTGCACCGTGAGGAAATCAACCTATAACCCCTTTATGCAGGGTGCTCTGTATGTGGGGAGGGGATTGATTCATATTAGTGGTTTTCAGTGAGACCAGTAGTTGGCCAGCTGTGATGAATGCCGTGGAGTTGGAGCTTTGAATACTCTTTATCGCTGGAAACACATTCATAAAATGCCCCAAATCCCTTAGTAGCAGCTCAGTTATAATAGTATTCGTGATGGCCATCATTTTCTTCACATGCTTCTCAAACTGGACACATCTTTTCATATTGTACCAATCAGAGGATAGTTGAGCCTCACTTTTAGCAGCAGAATTTCTTTTTCAAGAGCTGTGTATAAAATATGTTTCTGTGAAGTGAATTGTAGCATTTTAGACACTCAGATTAACCCTTCTGATTCTCTGAATCCACTTCCATCATGACTTAGACCACGTACCTGGCTCATATGACATGGGGTCTTCACACTCTTAACACATTCCACAGTTGAGTGGTCTCCCAGGGTGTGCGTGAGGTGATCCATTGGGGTGCGTAGGAGATCCCCAAAGCTCCTCTTTTATTTTGTCTCTTTAATTGGTAACATACTATCTTCATAGGTGCCTGTGTAACGTTCTGAAGTATGAAACGTGAAGCTTTGGCTTGTGCAAAATAAAAACAAGTCTGATGTTTTCTCTGTAAACCTCTAAGCTTGAAATGCTGTCTGTCAAGTTTTTTTAAAAGGAAAATGTCTAGAAGGGCGTTTGGTCATAACTTGATTCTGTCCCAGTTGACGGAAATCACTGACAGAATCTAGCAGCCGCTCTATCAGCAGAAGCTTTGAGTAAGCTCACTTCCCTCCCCAGCCCGGCTTCCGTCCCCATCACTGACTGAAGGCCCAGACAGAAAACCACTGCCATGACTCGGGCCACCCGCCACAATTTCATCCCCGTGAGAAAGCACTTCTTTATGTGAAGTCACACATGCTTTTAGAAAAATAAACCTTTTGGACTAAAAACATGTTTTTCTGGGAATTCCCTGGCAGTCCAGTGGTTAGGACTCTGCTTCCACTGCAGGGGGCATGGGTTCGATTCCTGGTCAGGGAACTAAGATTCCATAAGCCCCGAGGTGAGGCCAAAAAAAAAAAAAAAAATCCCCCCCAAAACATGTTTTTCCAATCGCTCAGCTGAAAAACTCTAACATCAGCTTTTGTCATCATAGGCAGGTTAAAACTAAACAGGGATGATGCACTCAGGAAAACTGCCAGGCCTTTGGAATTTTTCTATGAGTCCCTGCTCTCTTTTCCACCCTCTTTCCTTTTTCTGTCAACACTCCTTTCCCTCCATCCCCCACCAGGGAACAATCTGATAAAAGTCACTCATGCTCGCCGATTCTGCCCAGGTGCACACATTAGCATCCCTTCTACCGACCACCAGCCAGGTGTGTGCCCTGTGCTGAGTGAGTGATGCAATTCCTACTCCACCTTGTTCCCCCAGCAACCTGCTAGAAAGGTCCTTTGCTTCAAAGTGAGGAAGCAGAGCCTTCATTTTCACTGAGTGTTGCCACTTGCAGTTGCTACATCATTTCCATGCATTATCCCATCTCATCCTCAACTGTGGTGGGATGGGTGCAATTATTAGCCCCATTTTACAGATGAAGAGACTGAGGCTTAGAACGGACACTCCCCCGCTGGTCCTCAAATTGTAGAAATGTAGATAGTTTTATTTTTTTAAATGTCAGGCATTCTTCTACCCAGGCCCATCTGGAAGTTCAATTCTGAGAGCTGCCCTGGGTGGAAGAATCCTGCCCTGAAGCCCACCCTGCCCTCACGGACCAGTGGAGCCACCTGGCCAGGTGGCCTCCTCCCTCTCCACCAGCGCGCTGGTACCACACTCCCTTCTCCGTGTGTTCTCCCGGCCCCGGCCTCTGCTCTGCTAAATCTCTGCATACTGGCGTGTCAGACTTTACTTCAGTTAGTGTTTAGTTTTTCTGTTTTCTATAGAAACCTGCTTTATCTGATTTGCAAGCTCAAAATGACTCCTCTCTGACATCCACTTCCAGTTCTGAACTTTTAACTGAGAAGCATGACAGTAGATGCTTTCTTTGCAGTAGCAGACATGCCATGTTCGAGAATAGAAAGCCGGATAAAATAGAGGAGGGCCTCTGGAAGCTTCTGGAGAAGAGGAACTAAGAAAGCGACCAAACTGAGCAGGTCCCCTAGAACACCTCAGTTGAAAGGGTCTGTGTTTGGACTGGCTAGTTGAAATGTTTGGAAGGGGGAGACTTAGACCTTGTCTCTGGCCTGACTTCTCAGCCAACTGAGAAAACAGACATTCAAAGAAATGAACAAGAAGGGCCAGCATTTGTTTGTAGATTCCTCTGGTCTGTGACTGAGATCTTTTATTTGTTTGTTGTTTATTTGTTTCTAAAAACAAAAGGCTTCAGAGAGAAACAATTTCCTGGCATGAGACCTTCAGAGTAAAGCTGCTTTCTTGGTGTTCTAGGCAACACAGGTCACTGGTAATTGATTTCTGTTCTATTCTAGGTTAGAGCACTTTCAATTGTGACTTTCTTTAAGGATACTTTTTTCAAGGACAGCAGGACTATTAGGTGTTATTTTCACATTTAGTAGTTTCTCTCTTAAGAAAAACCACAGCTTTCAGTTCGACTGTAACATTCAGAAATTTGATACCATCTTTACTTAATTTACAGGCAAATTCTCAAATATAGTCATGGATGATATTTTATAAAATAAAATCTATGGAAAATCCCTCATTTGTTCTTCTGGGTTGGGTTCTTTTCCCCTTGATTTGACAAAAGGAACCAAGCTTCTTTCTGTTTTATTATATGTCAGCATGAATTTTCAGTAGAGCAGAAAAGTAATTTTAGTATTCATAGTGGCTTTCACTACAACTGAGTTGATGAACAGCACAAAAAATAAATATTTAAGTCAACCTTCGCACAGGATTCTGAATACAGATCCTCTCATCGCTGCAGCTCCGCTCACAGAAATGTTTTGTTTCTTCAGCTTGGGGTTTTTCAGGATTAGAGCCAGCATGGCATTATATCAGAAAATAAATCCACGGAGGATTTATAAAGACAATTTTGATTTACAATTTATTATCTCCCTCCTGCGTCCCAAAGCCTTGCACAGACTGTGGACATGCTTATTCCAGAAGAGGTTGTCAGCCGTTAAGATTAAATACCAGTCGTGTGCCCTGAAACAAATATACATGTGACACAAAACACACAAGAACGTGAGGCAACAGGTGGCTAATACATCAGATGTATTGTTTTGCCATTTTAACTCCTTCTTTTTTAGACTTCCCAAGGAATTTATATGGGGGGAGGGGCAAGGGGGGGTATGTAAAGGATATTTCCTACAAACAAACTCTAGTGTTTCTTATACATTCAGGGGAAGTTGGTTAGAAAGCAGAAGTTAGTCGACGTAAACTCTGGGCCAAGCATTACTTCTGTAGTTTATTAAGAACTATAGTAGGACATGGCTGGTTATTTACAAGACTTCTAAGTACCATGAATCAAATCATACTCCCCAAAACACACATGCTGCAACAGACTTGATTTTGAATTTATGTGACTGTATTCTTTATTCAATACATAGACATTTTAGAAGTGGTTCTGCTTTATTTGCTTAATGAAAACAATGATGGTTCAAAAGCTCTGTTGTTTTAGAGGGAAACAAGTCAATCCTGAAGGCAAACTAGACAAAAACATAGATAACTAAAAGCTTGTACAGCTCAACTCGGTTACCAAAGGCCTTCCGTTGCTACATCTTGGGCAAAGAGAGGAGACTGGAGGTGGCCGACAAAATCACCCCATTAACTGAAAATCTGCAGCCTTTGGTTGAATCCCCCCATTCCCTGGGAGGTTGCTTCCAGAACACTTAAGCAGGAACACGTTTTTATCAAATTACTGCCTTACTGGGATTGCTACCAATAATAAAAGCTACCACCTCATAACCATTGGGAGCTTGGTCTTGGGGGATGGTGTCAGGCCCAAATTCTGACCAGTTGGGAGGAAAAGGCCAGAGGACCAGGAGGGGCTTGAGTGGCCTGGGGGCTTTCGCAGCTGTTGTGAGATGGGAGATGTCAGACCTAGAATCTGTAGGAAAAAGGAGGGGTCAGATTGGGAGGGGCTGAAGGGCATCTGTTCATTCACATCGAAAAACGCCATTCTGAGGATGTACTTGGCAGGCCATCCAGGCAGAGGGAGGCTGGCATCAAGGAGCTCCAGCTCAGGCTAACTGGAAACCAAGCCCAAGAAGGTGGGACTCGGGGACTTGGGATCCGGGAGGCAGGCAGGCAGAGCCTTCCTGGCCTGTACCATCGACGGACAACTCCCCAGGGGATCAGCAAAATGTGTTCAGGTGTCCGTGATCTGGACTTCCTAATAATTACCATCTCAGGGACTGCAGTGCAGAGAGCAAACCACAGAGTTCCTGGATGTGGAGCTCAGGGTCAGAGTGAGACCCGTGTGGGGCGAGCTTCACATGCTCTGCGAGGTCTGGGGAATTACAAATCCTCTAATAAGAGGGTTCATCCTGGAGCTGCAGCTCTGCACGTGGAGGAAAAGAAGGAGAGAGCTTCTTGGGAACAAAGACGGGGGCGGGCGGGACGGGGAGCACGAGGCAACAAAAGCACATCTCGCCTTTTCCAGAAGGTATGGGCCTCCTGAAGAGAGTTTTCTGGATTCTTTTTACTTACCCCAAACCACATCTCCTTAACCATATCTATGTTTGCATGTTGACTTTTGAGTTGTATATTCATTGCCATTTTGAAGGTTTGAAGGTGTACTGCGAAGCATATGATGCAACTCAAGAACAAAGTAGGATTCAGTTTAAGCTATACCATAAATTAGATTAATTCCATAGGTTTCTGCCTCACCATGGCCAGTTTTCCCAGTAGCAGAAATGCTGATGCAACTTCAGAGATCTGAAATCTTAGCACCGTGTCAAGCAGACATGTCAGTGTTGGAGTAAGGAGGATGTTCTGAAGTTAGACAGCAGTGGTGGTTGCACCGTTTTGTGAATATACAACAAAACCACTGAATCGCACCCTTTGAAAAGGGTGAATTTCATGGTATGTGAATTATATCTCCACTTTTAGATAAGAGGACGTGTCCAGGTGTAAAGTCACAGTCAGCTTAGGAGACAGATGTGGATTCTAACGAATGATCTGTGAAAATCTGTTTAGGAGCTAGGACATCCAGTCACCTCTGGAATCAGCGGCTTGCCCGTTTTTGCCTGGAGGTATTATGCTCCTGGGTTAGACGGTGGACCAGCTGAATGCATCACAGCGACATTCCTAAACATGTAAACAAATTGTCCACATATTCAGGTCAGTGATGCTCACCAGGTACCAGGGTTTGCAGCCCAGGACACAGGCAGTAGCACCTGACAGAGCTTCGAAGCCGCTGCTTCAGGGAGAGCCCTTTACCAAATTCCCCTGAAAAGAACCTGTGTGTGTAATGCAAAGCCTGTGCTTATCGTACGCAGACTTGCAGCTCTCTTACGGGTCAGAAGCAATCGACCTTTATCATCTGAAGTACGGTCCAACCACACATTTCTCTCATTTGCCTTTGTCATCAGCATCACAGGAGCACTCACATGTCATCAGGTCAGACAGATCCTGTTTGTGAGACAAAATTTGCTTCACCGCATTCCGCGTCACCGTTTTGCCTCTGTGCGTCTTCCTCCTGTGCGCACGCATTACTGTGCCAGGCGCAGAGAAACAGATTCCTATTAAAACAAGGAGAAAAGGAGACCCGAAAGGAGAGGTGGGGTCATTTCTGTTACGTCATTCTTCCTAATGTCCCCTGGGCTCAGTGCTGCCCTTCAGACCCTGTCACGCAGTGAATGCTCAGGGAACATCAATCTGAGTTATCCGGGGTCCATGGAGAGTGTTAGACAGGTCTAGTAAACAAGTCCAAATACAACCTTCCCGGCACACCTGGCTCCAGAAACACATTTGACATTCTCATCGGCCTCAGAGGAACTGTCCCTGGCCCCAGCCCTCCTGCAAGCTCTTTCCCTGGCCTGGGGGAGGTCGGAGAGGTCCATACTGGCTGCCTCCTGCACACCCTACTTAGCTAGCCTGGGGTTTTCTGGGTGTGTTGCTGTCTCTAGAAAACTTCCTTCATAACTGAGGTATTGAGAGGATGCGTGGCCTCTTCCAAGCTACGTTATGTCTACACCTTCCATCCAGCCTCTGTAATAGGCAGGTGATGCCCTCCGACTGCTCTGACCATCCTTGGTCTCGAATGCCAGGACTCTGCTGATGGTCTCCGTTGCCACCCCCACCCCACGTGCCACCTCTGACCTCAGTGCCACTGTTTGAATATCTCACACTGCCTAAGACAGCTTCCTTGCCCCGCCCCCTACTTCCACCCTTGGGTTCTTTTTTCCTCATCTGGCTGATTTCTTTTTGTCCTGTGAGCCCGTGCTCACTTGTCACATCCCTTAGGACACCTCCCCTGGCCTTCAGCTGAGGGAGGGGCCCGCATGCCTCCACTGTAGCACACACTCTGGTGTGTGGACGCCCCTTGAGGGCAAGGTCATAACTTTGGATCCCCGGGACCCAGCAGGAACCTGACCCCTGGTATGCAGTGTGAAGTTTGTGCAGCTGAGCCCAGCACTTCCGCTTCGCCGTTCAATCTGTAACTCCACCGCCTGCCTGTCGACAGGAGCGTGTGTTGTTTTTTTTCTGACACTGAGAAAGCTGATAAGGAAAAGAGCTTTTCTGTGGCAAACTGATAAGAATCTGAGTGATCATAGGGGACTTGGCTTTTTGTTTTGTTTTGCTTAGATGAGCAGACTTGGAAATTAACATTGGTATCGGAATCATACAGAAAGGAGACAGAGGTTCAAAAAGCTGAAGCGGCTTGTGGGGGATCCCTCAGCCAGTGGGCAGTCTGGGCTCCTGGCTCTAAGCCCACAAGCTTCCTGTAACCCCTTGCTGTCCTACTTTTTCAAATTCTCTGCATGTTTAAAGTTTTGAAAGGTAAACAGTATTAAGCATTTTTTAACATCAGAGAGAGCTTGTAAGACCACAGTTGGCCTCCCCTGGTATGACACACATATTATGGGGCCCCACTCTGTCCTTCTACAGTTTTATGACCAAAGTGGACTGAACAAACTGTCCACTGTGTGATGACACAGAATTGGGACCGATTTTGTACGTGGCTTGTATAAAGCAGTTTTCAACCTTCCGCGTACCATTCGTAAATTTCCCTTTGATCCGTCCTATTACCATGAGCATAACTGAAATGGTTTTAAATGCTTAAATGGATTTTGATGCCAGTATCATTGGTTTTGTTCATTGTTAGGGGAAAATGAGCTAGAATAGGAAAGTGACATCTTTGGGAGGGAGGTGGTATTAGGCAGAGCAGTTTCAGGACTGCTTACAGTGGTTTCTTATACTTTTCAGAAATGTGAGTCAGTAATTCACATTTTGTTTTCTCTGGAAAGAACTTGTGCCTAATCTCTACCTGACGTGCATTTTCTCTTTAGGTGACTTTTCAGATCACCCCTCCGTGTACCAGTGAGAGGCATTACCAGCATCTTGGACGATGCTGTAACAAATGTGAACCCGGTTTGTACTTCTAAACATCCTTTCATTGTCCTCCAAAAGTAGGTGGGGCTCTTTTTTTAATCTAAGGAATGATTTCTATCCTGCCAGATGAAAAAAATTGGATGGACTTTTTGTGGTAGTGGTGTCTGTCACTCTGAAGACAAAAACCTTTCTCTCAACAGATGAAATCACTTAAAAATCAAGAACAATTTCAGAAATTGGTACTTGAATTAAGTACATTCTGGAACATGAATTAAGTACCAGGTTTCCCAAATGCTATTTCTTGAGAAGGCAAGATGGTTTTTGAAACTCTCTTTTAGAAGTTTGTGATTCAGACTCTCAAAATATGAGATACAACTCTTATTTAAAAGTATTATTTGGGGGAGTTCCCTGCTGGTCCAGTGGTTAGAACTCGGCGCTTTCACTGCTGTGGCCTAGGTTCAGCCCCCATTTGGGGAACTAAGATCTGACAAGCCTCGCAGCACAGCCAAAAGGGAAAAAAAAAAAGTATTATTTTCACAGAAATTAGAGGGGGGTGGGTGGGATGTAATCTGTCCTGGAGTCACTACTAAAAGTTGCCTAAACCCCTATTATAACTTCTCCCCACAATACCTGCTGAGGGGTAGGAGGTGGAGTAGTCACCACTGCCCCAAAGTTGTCTGCCAGAAGGTGACTAGGTGTTTCTATGGCTTCCGTGAAGCCCCAAGTCCAGAGGGTCCTCACTCACTCACTGTTCTGGGGAGAGGAGGCAAGTTTGAGGAAAAGGTGCTTGCCTTATAACAAGATCCTTTAGATATTTCAGCTGCAAATATTTCCTGGGTGTGTAGAACGAAGATCCAGTGATTTTCGTGTGTGTGTGTGTGTGTGTGTGTGTGTGTATTACCCTCTGATCAAACAGAGTTAACCGTGAGCCCACAAGTGTACGTAGGAGAAAAGAAGTTCACTCTCCAGGTTGACAGTGGAGGCGTTCTGAAGAGGGGAGGGGAGGAGTGGGATGAAGTCCCTCTTGCTTAGTCCTCCCAGGGAGGCACTAAGCAAGTTCTACAGGCACCAGTTTGAAAACCATAGTTCTTTTCCTTAGTCGGCAGAGTTTGGGGGTGCAAAGGGTGATCTGTTACTTAGAAGACCTAAAAGACTGCCATGACCACGGGCAGAGCAAACCCAGGAGTGGTTACCTGAGGCAGCCTGGGGAGCTGTCACTGTGAGACGTGGCCTCATCTCATGCATCATTCTATCTTTGGGCATCCTGGAACCATGGTCACATAAAGGGTCCAGTAGGTTGGTGCTTTTTTTTTTGGCTGTGCCTCTCAGCTTGCAGGATCGGACTTCCCTGACCAGGGATGGAATCCAGGCTCTGGCAGTGAAAGTGCAGAGTCCTAACCACTGGACCACCAGGGAATTCCCAGACGGGTGCCTTTTTGTTGATTTGTTGGCTTTTTGTGGGGAGTATTTTTGATTGTCACATTTTTCCGCTTCTAATTTAAGGCAAGTACTTGTCTTCCAAATGCACTGCTACCTCTGAAAGCGTCTGTCTGCCCTGTGGCCCGGATGAATACCTGGACACCTGGAATGAAGAAGATAAATGTTTGCTGCATAAAGTTTGTGATACAGGTGAGTCAGTCACGTCGGGGGCAGTGTGGATAAGTGATATTTTTAGACACAGCAATGCTGTCTCTTTTGAGGGGCGGGGAAGTTTTGACCACAGACCCCCAGAAGGATGTGCTTCAGATCCCAGAAGGGTTGTGTTAACATTCTTCATGCAGAACTTCTGTTCTGGAATATTTTTGTTTTGTTTTTATTGAAGTATGATTGATTTCCCATGTTGTGTTAGTTTCAGGTATATAGCAAAGTGATTCAGTTGTACACACATATATATGTACATATGTAATCTTTTTCAGATTCTTTTTCCTTGTAGGTTATTACAGAGTAGGGAGTGTAGTTCCCTGTGCTATACAGTAGGTCCTTGTTGTTTTATCTATTTTATATATAATAGTGCGTATAGAATAATCCCAAACTGTTAATTTTTCCCTCCCCCACCTTTCCCCTTTGGTAACCATAAGTTTATTTTCTATGTCTGTGGGTCTATTTCTGTTTTGTATATAAGTTCATTTGTATCATTTTTTAAGATTCCACATATAAGCTATATCATATGATATTTGTGTGTCTAGTCCAGGAATGTATCTTACACTTGACAAAAGGTTTCCACAGTGTTTCCAATATGTTGTGTTACTTAATCCTCACTAAAACCCCATGAGGCAGATAGGACTATCCCATGGTAAAAAATAAAGAAACTGAAAGGGAGTGAATGATTTCTCCAAGGTTACAAATGAGAAGCAGGACTCTAAACCAGACCTTCTGACTCTCAGGTCTTTTTCCTAAACCATCCATGTCTCACTAACTCCATAGTTTGATGTCCTTATCAGACTGCTATAGGGTTTGTTTGTTTGTTTGTTTGTTTGTTTGTTGCCTCAGATGTTTTTTTAGTCGTAGCTTATCTGTAAGAATAGGATCAAAATATGTCTCTTAAGTCTCAACCTAGAAGTTCCTTTCCCTCCCTTTTTTTTCCATTTTTCATTCAGTTTATCTGATGAGGAAGCCATGTCATTAATCCTGTGAGGCTTCCACAGTCTGAGCTTTGCTGATTGAGTTCTCTTGGTCTCATTTAACATACTCTTCTGTCTTCTCTATTTCCTGTAAAGGGGTTATGGGATCTAGAAGGCTGATCAGAATCTGGTTTGGGTTTTTCTGCTTTGTTTCTGGCAAAACTCCTTCAAAGGTGGCCATAATGTGGCGATGTCTGGGTTCACAGAGTAGCTGCTTCTCTCTCTTTTGGGTGATATTAGCAGCTGTTGATGATCATGGCCTAGATCCATTTTCATTAGAGGCTGCAAAAAGTGATCTAATTCCATCATCCCTTCTTCATTTATTGGCTGGAATGCTTTCTAAAGAGAAACTTCCCTCAGGGAGGTGGGATGAACAGGGAGATTGGGATTGATATATATACACTAATGTGTATAAAATAAGTAGCTAATGAGAACCTGCTGTATAGCACAGCGAACTCCACTTCGCTTTACAGTAGAAACTAACACAACATTGTAAAACAATTGTATGTAAAAAATTAAAAAAAAAAGAGAGAGAGAGAGAGAGAAACTTCCCTCATCAACGAGTTATAACCCTGAAGTACAGTATATACCGGAAAGGCAGAATGAATGCTTGTAAATTTATTTACCACTTTGCAAAATAATAACTCGATCACTAAATTGTCTCCAAAGGATTTGTATGAATATTATGAACTCATGCATTTACATATTTGAGGTGTTTTAATCTATTGCAGTTGCTGGTTTTACAGGTGCTTGGATTATCTCACCTCTCCCAAGTGGCACTCAAGTCTTTTGATATGGCCCTGGCTGTTTTTAAAGGCTCTCTTGCTCCCAGGCTCATGTTGGACATTTCTGCCCTGAAGCTGGAATCAGCCATTTCTCCAAGGATTTCTCATTGCTTTCAGCCGAACATCTTATTTAGCAGCTTCAGTCTGGGTGCTAGGAAGGCTCATGGCTACTGAATTGATCCTTGTATACAGGGTTTTTTTTAGCAGACAGAACTAGGAAATAAGCATTTTTTTAACTTCGTAATTTTTCTAAAGTGTTAGAGATAGCTGGCAGATTTTGCCCAGAGAAGATAACATGGAAACTTCACTGAGCAGAAGCATCTGATCAAGTCTTGTTTCTTTCCCAGTGCTTAGTAATGAGCTTGACTCATTGCTGTCTCTTGGAAAGAAAGATTCACTCTGTCTACTGAGAAAATTGATTAAAGCCCAAACCTGGTGCATTAAGATATTTAAAACTATGGCAAAGTTGTTCACCACCACACAGGCTTACATGCATTTACTTTTGAGTGGGATACTGGAATTTGAATTTTCCAAGGAAAATGACACTTGTCCCTGTATGTTCCAGACAGTATGTCCATGTTTACGCAAGTCGGTCTTGGTACTTTAGAGCTGACCTGGGTCTAGGAGAGTGGACACAGAAGGGCGTGGAGATGTCTCACGTTCACCAAGTTCTGGTCTGAAAAGAATGGGAATAGGAAACATTCCCTCCCTGCTGGTTATAACCTGAGACAGTGAAGGAGGGAACAGGTTTCTGGCTGGTTTGTTTTCTCTTGGAACTCTGTCCCAGGCACTTCAGGCTGCTGTAACAGAACACCACAGACTCCATGGCTTAAACAACAAATATAAATTCCTCACAGTCCTGGAGGCTGGAAGTCTGAGATCAGGGTGCCAGCATGGTGGGGTTCTTGGCGAGGGCCCTATACCTTCTTTCAAGACAGCCACTGTCTTGTGTCCTCATGTGGTGGAGAACAGAGAGAGAGTGGAAGCAAGCTTTCCTCTGTCTCTTATTACAAGGGCACTGATCCCATTCATGGGGGCTCCACCCTCATGACCTAATCACTTCCCAAAGCCCCCACCTCCTAGTACCATTACATTGGGGGGTTAGGATTTCAATGTATGAATTTTGAGGGGACACAAACATCAGTCTATAACAAACTCTGGTCAGGGATATAAAGTCCAGAGGCTGTTTGGACAATCCAAGCAAGATAGGGTTGTATAGTGGTAGGAGGTCTGTTTTAAATAAATTTTATTGTGTTGTTTCCTGTATGTGCATGCATGTGTGTGTGTGTGTCTGTGTGCAGTTGATTCTTGTTATTCATGGCAGTTATGTTCTATAAAGTCACCACAAACACTAAGCTAGCAAATGCTGAACCACCACGCCTGGGTGGGTGAACATAACCTAGTTTTGTGTGTGCTTCTGTTTAAAGACACCTTATTTAAGAAATATTTTGATTCATTAACAGTGAACACACATTGCCTTGAACAAAGTTTATCTAACACGTGGAGACACATCACAACTTTCTTGGGCTTAAAAGCACTTGATAGCACTTCAGCCTTATGCTTGGGGGCCATTTAAAACAGTGAACTCACCAACAAAAAACATAAAAATGCCAAAAATAGGACACTAAATAGACCACAAAAAGGACTCTGATTTCCAGCACGAGAGCTGAAACTAAAAGGCAGTGTCACCTCGTTTGCCCTCAGCTGGGGACATGCACATCTAACTGGTGGCTCAAAATTTTCACTGTTCTGCGTGTGTCCGAGAATAACTGCAAAAGTGCCAGGAGTACCGATTTGCAGATTATGATTAAATTTTAAAGAACAGGCGAAACTGCAAATGAGAACCATCGAAGAAGGAGGGCCGCCAGTGCCTGTGAACATTTACCTCTGTTCCACAAAGACTGGAAAGGGCCAGGAGGTTTGAGATAAGAAGGAGAGGAGTGCTTTGCTCTGTGCTGTGAGAAAAGAGACAACAAACGTGTTATCCTAAGTTGTGGGGGAGAGATTCATTTCCAAATATGTTGATGGGCCCAACCTCCATAGCTTGCCCACTTATCTAATCACACAGTAACACCTGTTTCCAGGACCCCAAATAATCCTGCAGATCTGCAGGATCCCAAGATGAACCCCCAATCTCCAGAAACCCTATCCTCTTAGGTTCTGATCTAGCACTGGTGTTAAGCATGTTTATCACATTTGAATGTACTAAAAATCAAGAAGCTATGAAGTCGACTATTTTGCATTCGTCAAAATAGTCAATGATCAGAAACTCCCCGGGCCTTAATCTTCCTGCTAAGATGAAAACTGACTTTTCAAAAACCACAAGACTCTTACTTATTGAGAGAGGGTGGGGAGAGAGAGATAGAAAGAGAGAAAGAGAGAGCCTACTGGGATGTTTTAGTGCCAGCAGGAAGTGTGAGGGGGAACTTGGGAGTTCCTGAATCCTGGCGTCAAGAATGATTCATCCCTGCGCGGGCCGGGCGGACGGTGCGTCGGAGGTTTGGGGGGTTTGGGGCTGGTGGTGTTGGAGAGCACGTGGCAGGAGGTGGAAGGTGTGTATCGGCGCTGCCTCGCCGTTTTGTCTTTCTCTCCCGCAGGCAAGGCCCTGGTGGCCGTGGAGCCCGGCAACCGGACGGCCCCGCGGCGCTGCGCCTGCACGGCCGGGTACCACTGGAGCGAGGACTGCCGCTGCTGCCGCCGCAACGCCGAGTGCGCACCCGGCTTCGGCGCCCCGCACCCGGGTACGGGCCTTGGTCCCCAGAGCCTTGCAAGTACCCCCAGGCCAACGCGGCCTCTCAGATGGCTTCCCTGCGTCATCACACACTGGGGGGCCAGGGGCCGCCGGAGGAGGCTGAGGGTCCCCTCGAAACGGACTGCAGGTTGCGCGCCTCCAAGGGAATGTGAGACCTCGGCCCATGCCCTCTTCTCAAGGCTCCTCCTTCTGTGAAAGCCTCGCATCCCCATTTGAAGGGGAACTAGATCTTGCAGGGGTCCCCAAACTTCTTTTTTTAAACTTGTGCACCCTCTTAGAAGAATTTTGAAAAGCCGTACACCTCCTGCCAAAATTTTAAGTAGACATCTAAACATTTTTATTACAAATTTAAAGAATTGTTAAGGACTTAGTTTCCAGGGAATGGAACAGCGGTAACACTTTCTAAAATACTCGTTGGAATCTAAACACTGTACCAGTTGGATACCCATCATTGTCCATTTAAGAATGCACTGATCATCTTTAACTCTTGGAAATTTCATATAGGCCTTTTCTCTCCTTTGATTTGTAGCCATTTCACCTTCCCCACCGAGATTTATCCTAATGTATTTTTAGGCTCATAGGGTTTTTACTAATCACCTTTTCATACTCTTCCACGTTAAAAAAAATGCACCTATTTGAAATTTTAATTTTTAAAACTTTCTCGTGGCTCAGTTTTCTAAGGTTGAAAACATTTCTTCCGGACTGAGTTGTTACCACAGTTGTTATTACACAGTTGGTGCAAAAGATGAATATATTCTATTTTGCTATATTATAATTATAAAAGTAAAACAGGGTTGGAAGAATTAAAATGTTACTCATTTCATTTCATATGGAGGAAAATGTACATCACAGAGTCTTACTGACACAGTCAGTTCTTATTATCGAATTATCAACTAAGCCAAATGCACTTTCTCTTGGAAAGTCTGATTTGATTTTTTAATTACTAAAATAAATCTCCCTATGACAGCCTACTTCCTTCTGCATTCTGGTTCTGAGAGACAGGCGAGACCCAGAGCCTTTCCAAAAGTTTGTTACCTACATGAAAAAAGGTGCTGGGCCCTTTCTGCCTTTTTTTTTTTCCCTGGTCAGTGTCCTCTCTGCTTTGCTCCATTGGGAGTGGTGCATCCTTCAGCAATAGGTGAAGGGTAGAGGGGAGACGTGGATGAATGAAAATTTCCCTCCTGCCTGATCTTGCAGTATATTTGAACTCATAACAACTCAACCTGATCCCAAATATCCCATATCAGTTGTCACACCCTTGCCCCTTATAGATAGGGAAAGACAGAAGCTGTACTGAGGTGCTCTGAACGCAGGAGCTTTCCGTCACCAATATTTTGACTTGTTGCTTTGTTTGGATCTCAGAAGTTTGGCATTATGGTAGGATTTGACACAGGTATGAAGTGTGCCTTTTATTGAGTGAGAGCAGTGTGATTGTGAAAGGGGAAAAGAGAAAGGAGAATGTGCAGGATGCCCCCAGCAGGTCAGTGTCACAAAGAGCAGTTGTGAAAGTCAAGTACAGAAATCAGTGCCCTTCAAGCTCTTCGTGCTTTGCAGCCCCTTAGGAAGTTGCTTTGTTCTTTTGTCTTTGTTTTTAACTTTGGGCGACACCACACATTCTGGATCTTAGTTCCCCAACCAGGGATGGAACCCATGCCCCCTGCAGTGGAAACGCAGAGTCTCAACAGCTGGACCGCCAGGGAAGTCCCAATCGCTTTGTTTCTAAGGGTTACTCTTCTAGAGGGTGTTTATCTTTTTAAAAGCTGTTTGAATTAATATGAGTGACTAGATGTTAACTGCATCCTTGTTGATATCATTTCAAGGCAAATCAAATTGCTCGAGTAAGGGGTGGGTACCCAACTTACTGAGGCAATTGCAGAAATCAAGAATGTACTTCTCACTTGACTTTGGATAAAGAAAGTGTAATTATTTATTTTAGCATTTTATTCATGAAAATAGAGCACAGAAGTGCTACTAATTTCAAGAATAATTTGTGGTTTTGGCACAAGCCCATTGCTTATTATGGTATCACATGGTAGCCGATGTCCTTCTTTATTGGAATTACCAAAGGTTCATCATGTGCCAGTTGCAGTAAAGGTAATAGACACAGGAAATCTGAGACATTTCCTATTTTGATAATGTAGTGTATGAGGCATGTGAGAGAGGTGAAGGCAGCTTACTAACCAGGATCAATCCCTGCTTTCAGTGCTACTGCTTAATGCAGGGGTCAAAACTCCATCCCACCACTTGTGTATGTGTAAATAGGGTTTTATTGGAACACAGCCCCATCCATTTTTTTTTTTTACACATTATCTGTGACTGCTTTCATGCTACAAGTAATTTGCAGTGACCAGAAGGCCTGCAAAGGCTAAGATATTTATTGTATGGCTGTTTACAGAAGACTGTTACTATCAACCCTTGGTTTAAGAAAAAGAGACCTATAGTGCAGGGAGGTTCTTTTTTTTTTTTCTTTTTGAGAAAACTTTGTTAACACTCCAATACTTGGACTGGTGAGAGTCTCGATCAGAAGAGGTCAGGACAAGAAGTTTCCTTTAAAAGCAGTAAACGGGGCTCCCAGTCTCTGTACCCGAAGCCTGGTATGAGCCCCAAAGCGGAGACAGGAGAACAAACAGGTGCTTGCTTAAAACAGAACAGATAGCAGGCTCCTTGGCCAGGAAACAAAAGATTGATGACCAGGACAGTGGCTCTGACTGGCAGAAGATTCAGACCAGAGAGCTGAACCTAATTCAGATCTGGCATTCACACCCTGTCCTTGAACCAGTTCTCCTCTGGACACAGCACTGTCACCTGCTGTGGGATCTCAGGCCCTTTGAAGCCTGGGGTGGCTTCAGCCACCAGCTGCAGGTGGCAAGGGCAGGAATGGGGAGGCAAGAGGTAAGGGTGCGCTCCTGACCTCTGGTCCTCTGGACTGTCCTCCTGGCCGATCTCTAAGTGTCCTCCTTTGCCTTGTGTTCTTTTGTCCGTTGGTCTTTTTGACAGTGCAGCTCAACAAGGACACAGTGTGTGAGCCCTGCCTCACAGGCTACTTCTCCGATGCTTCTTCCTCCACAGAGAAGTGCAAACCCTGGACCAAGTAAGTAACAACAAAGAAACTGAGAGAGTTTGTTGATTTTAAACAACTCAGACTCCGCTGTCTTGTCTGTCTTGAACACGGACTGATTTCATTTGGTGAGGCTTCCTCTGGAAGCCAGGTTCACAAGAGAGAGTCTGTCAATTGGACGTGAGGGAAATAAAGTAGTGCAGCTAGTCTTCGCCTTATGTGTGACGGGAGCTGTGTATTACTTGTTAGATTCAGTTTGACTGAAGCTTTGACTTACAGATGCAGCTGCTTTTTCCCTTTTTCTAACCTTATTTAGTTGCAAATTACTTAGGATGCTTATTATCTATCACTCACCAGTCCCACTTTCCCCAGCATTCCAGCATCACTGGTTTATTTGTCCAAAGATGTGTGTGTGGGTGTGGGTGGGGGGTGTGTGTGTGTGATGTGCATATAGAAGCCTCCTGTTTAAATAAATGTTTACACACTTGGGTTTTTTTTTTCCTGCATAATAAAGGAAGGAAGCTCATTCCACATTAGTTCACTTAGATCTTTGTGGCTTTTTATAGCTACATAGTATGCCATCATAGAGATGTACCATAATTTATTTAGTAAGTTCCCGATTGATAGTCATTTAAGTGGTTTCCAGTCTTTTGCAGTAATAAATAAGTTTACAATGAATCATCTTGTGTACATACTCTCTCACACTTATGTGAGTATATCCACAGTGAAATTCCTGGGTCCTTTCATGGCACGCTTGTTGTTAAATACTCATAATCAATGTCCTGGTTCTTTCAGTTCCCAGTAAATTAATTCTCGTGAAATATTTATTTTCTGATCCACTTATCCAAGTTTCGTTTTGAAAAGATTTTCTGTCTTTTCAACTTCAAAAGGGTATTCACCCAAAGTTTATCACTTAACCATGGTAATTGAATTTGGAATCTTCTTTACTAAAGACACCAATCTGCTCTCTTTTGGACCATGCTCTGAGAGTAGTTCTTAGAGAACACTGGCAGTAGTTACTTTTGCTTAGTTCTTTGTCCACCTTAATGATGTGTGGATAGTCACTGGGGATTCAAACATCCAGGAAGACCTGGGTTCCTCTCCTGAATAAGCTTGCAGTATAATGGGGTAGAAATTTTTGTAGCTTTTTTTAAAAAAAAAATAAGAATATAAAACCAAAACATTTACCTACCTTTCCCCTCACAGCTGTACCATTCTTGGAGAGACAGAAATACTTCATGGGACGGATAAATCAGATGTGGTTTGTAGTTCTCTTCCACCTACAAAACCACCAAATGGTATGTTGAATGGAGCAGGTTGGTTGGGTAGATGTGCCCCAGTCTAGTCAGCTCTTTTAGATTTCTCCCGAATTACATGCTGTATCCAGAGGCGTCCATCTCTCCCTTTTCATCTCATCCTATCTGTGGTCAGCTCAGTATTTCATTTTTATCAGTATTATGATTCCAGATATGTTGTTTACTTGATAATTTTCTACTCTGGAATGGATAACTAGTAATTTATTCACGTATACCAAAAAAGAAAGAAAGAAAATTGAGGTGCAAACAAAATGCCCAAATATGATAGGATGGTGGTTATCACAGTAGGGTATCTATGGGAGATTTTGGTCACCAACCAGAGTTACCAACTTATTAGAATATAGTTATCACTATCTCTGGAACATTTTGTGGATCAAGTCAATCTCAAGTACAGTTTCAATGACTGACGGAAAGTTGACAGTTAATGGTGGAAGCTGCTTACCCAGGTGAGTGAGATACTGTGGAGGTGGGTCCAGGTATCGCGGTGCAGGAGGAGGCATAAGTGGCAAGAAGACCTTTCTAATGCGGCGAGAGAATCTAGGCTGCAGAGTAATGGAGTGGATGAACACTGACTAAGAAAATCAAGGCTTTGACATTTTGGCAAACAGGAGAACATCAATGGGTTCTGGATAAGGAATGACACAGTCACAACAGCATTTTAAAAAGACCATTCAGAAGAGAACAGTAAAAATAACTGGGGGAATAGAAATTTGTCTAAAAAAAATAGAAAATTGTCTAAAAAAAGAGAGCAAGAAAGGAAAGGCAAGAGTCCTAGAAACCAGGTCATGTAAACCAAGAGTTTATAATATAAAGGCACTAGCATTTAAGTGATCAAAAGAGAGGATGAAAAAAAATGGTTGAGTCCACATTGTATTGTAGATGAAGTACCCGAAACACTTAGCAGTATGGCTGTGGTTCTGTTCTCATGACCAGCAAACCCCTGGTGCCATGTTGTTATTTGGAAAGAGATATGATAAGGGGCTTCCTTTGGCCTCCAGAGCCCATCCACCTGGAGAGAGTGAAGTGTTCTGTAGGTAAGCGAAGATGGAACTGGATGGTGTGGTCAACCCGATTAGAGTTGTTCTAAAGTAGAAGCATTTAGAGATGGTCCTGGGCTGGCCTCCCCTCAGAGCCACGGCGGCCGGCGGGACTGGGCTGCGTTGTGGATTTCACCCTTCCGAACGGGAGCTCTCCCTGACACACCTACAGTCAGGGTCAGTGTCAGACCCTTCCTGCTTCTCCTATTCCACACCAACACCCTTGATTCTGGGATTTGATTGAAAAGGTTATGTTTTTAAATTGAGAAAGTAAAAGTAAACAGTCTTTAATGCCGTTTTTCTCATTTTCTTCTAACACAGAACCCCAGATCTACTTGCCCAGTTTAATTATTCTCCTTCTCTTCATATCTGTGGCATTAGTTGCTGCTGTCATCTTTGGTGTTTACTATAGGAAAAAAGGGAAAGCGCTAACAGGTATTGTGTCTGTGGTGGCTTTTGAAAATGAATCTTAAATGTATGCATTTCTAGGTGTGTGCTTTGAAGGTGCATATAGTGCCCTCTGACTGCCTCTGGTGATCTGTTTAAAATAAGGTGAAACAGGCTTTATACCCAATTCATTGTTCTCTGACAAAACAAACAAACGAAAATCCATTGTGCCTGTTTATGTATAAGCAAACAAAAATATTCTAGGTTCAGGAAACCGATGACTGTTATATAGATTATACAGTGTCAGATATACAGAGGTTGCATTTGTCTTAGAATACAAACATTTTTAATTACTTAAATTTAATTGATTACTCAGTTAATTAAAACAGAGACAAAATGTTCTGGTAAACGGCAGATGGTAAGTTTTGACTGGAGTGTTACCTTGATAGGTGAATTTAAAATTCTGAAAATAAGTTGCCTTATATTCAGTAAAATGCAGGTGCTCAGTTTTAGAATGAATAATCAAGTGTCGTCTTGTTTATTGGGAATAGTTTTTTCCACAAAAAAAATTGTTTAATAGTGTCTTTTTACATCACATCCTGTTTGACTTTTATGCCACAAAGCTAAAAATGTGTAATTTTTAAGAAAATATTCAAGGCTTCACTAGGTTTCCTAAACCTAGTGTACGTCATCGTCTTTTGAAGCACCTGTGGTCTCACCATCCTTTCCCGTTTTCAGTTGCTCGCTTGCGTATCTTGTCCACCTTTGCTGTGCTGTGATTCCGTCAGTTCTCCCACCATCACATCCGTGAACTTCATGGAACCCTGCATGGCTTACTGTTTCCATTAACATCCCATTACCTAACGTAACACCAGGCAATCAAAAGATTAATAAAGAGGAAAGATGGTGATCGAAGATGCCAGTGTTAAGCAGAGAGTGTTTGAAGAGGAAAAATTGGAATTAACTTTTTAAAAAGTCTATTCATTGTTGAATATTGTTATTTAATGCAACTTTACCTCCCCAGCATCAGAACTGGGGATTTGAATCATGCATGTTCAACGTTGCTGATGAATTGCTCCCTCATAGTCATGTTTTCATGAGATTGACTCCTGGTGTTTTATTCTTTAGTTTTTGTCTCTGTGATGATCTCTTCTGGCCATATCTTACCAACGCCAAGGGCAATGGGCCTGCCAGTCACTGAGTCAGGATGTGTGATTGTTGGCTTTCTCTTCATCTCTTCATTCAACACGTTTACTGGTCGCCAGGGACTGGACAGGCACTGGGGTCTCAATACCAAGCAACACAAACAGCCAGTGCCCTCATGGAGGAGGCATCTCCACAGCAAGGCAGGCGGTGGGCCCACAGAGTGAGGCTGAGTGTGGAAAGGGAGGTGCAGAGCTCCAGGGGACAGAGTTGTCTGTCCAGCCTTGGGGCCAGCCAGGGCCTCCCAGGGTGGAGGTGGGGGAGCTGAGATCTGAAAGACAAGTTGGAATGCACTAGCCAAGGAGAGCCAAGGAGAATCAAAAGCATTCCGTGCAGAGAGAGCTGCATGATTGGAGGGAGCAGGCTGAGGGGATGGAAAGGTTAGTGCAGTTGGAGCAGAAAGTCAGAACCAGTGTGACATGAAACTGGAAAGGGAGGCAAGCCTTGCTAAGGAGGGCTTTTGCAATCAACCAGGAGAGCAATTATCATAGTAGTTATGAGTAATTATCACCTCTGTGTACAAATGCTATTTTTGGCACCATCTATAATTGTCTAGTCCTGATCCCTAAAAGGAAAGAGCTGCAACTTTGGGGGGTTTTTGGAGTATCTTTATTTTTATATAATTTTAAAGTGATGGAAAATAAACACAGATAATAAGGATGATGATAGTTGTAACTGACATATAGTAAATATTTATTATGTGCCAACACTGCTGTACACACTTTACACGTCCTAACGAAATCTCTACAACAGCACTGCGAGGGAGGCAGTATTATTCCCCCCATTTTGTGATGTGGAAACTGAGGTTCAGAGAAATTAAATAGAGCAGGCAAGGTCACTTAATAGGTATCATTACCTGTTATGACAACCTGATTATCTTCCATTGGAGAATGGACAGCTTCTTGGCTTTAGTCTTCATAGTGAATTCAAGATCAGATATTCAGTGGAGGTAGGGTAAAATTTTATCTTTGTATTATATACATTCATAGATTTCTTTTAAATTTATAGATTTGACTTTTTAAGTTTCATCAGTTCTATTTTTAAAAGTTAAGGAAGATGTACTTTGTCCACACCGTAGAACACACTCTTCTTTCTTCTCAGAAGCAGCAGGTATAGGGGAAAGGATTTGGGGCCCACTGAAATTTGGGGCCTGACACAGCCTTCCGGCATGCACTTTACTTTTATTGTACATATATTTGTGCTATTTTTCTAGAAAGTCAGTCTCCTAGACCCACGTCACCTTTTTTCCCCTACATTACCTAGCAGGGTTCCTCGTAGTCAAAGAAAAATTTCTAAGGGCGTGAGAATGTGTGTAGTCAAAACAACAGCCCTGACAGCCCTCAAATGTGCCCGAAGGTATTGGATGGAACATTCGGGGATCCTTTTTGGCTTTACATACATCAAAAAGTTCTGTTTTTGATAGGAAGAGGAAGATGCCTTCATAGGCTTTATTTATTTATTTATTTTTTTTTTTATTTTTTTGGGGGGTACACCAGGTTCAATCATCTGTTTTTATACACATATCCCCGTATTCCCTCCCTTCCTTGACTCCCTCCCCCTCGAGTCCCCCCCACCCTCCCCGCCCCAGTCCTCTAAGGCATCTTCCATCCTTGAGTTGGGCTCCCTTTGTTATACAACAACTTCCCACTGACTATTTTACAGTTGGTAGTATATATATGTCTGTGCTACTCTCTCGCTTCGTCTCAGCTTCCCCTTCACCCCCCGCCCCCTCCCATACCTCAAGTTCTCCAGTCCATTCTCTGTACCTGCATCCTTGTTCTTGTCACTGAGTTCATCAGTACCATTTTTAGATTCCGTATATGTGAGTTAGCATACAATATTTGTCTTTCTCTTTCTGACTTACTTCACTATGTATGACAGATTGTAGTTCTATCCACCTCATTACATATAGCTCCATAGGCTTTAAATTGGTTGATTTTCTTTTAAATGTTTTCACTCTCAGGAGCTTTCACTCAAAGATGTGCAGACGATTGTGTTTAAAGGTAATACTGAACTGACGTAGTGGTCAATAATACTGAATTAGAAATAGGAAATAATAATATGAAGCCCTTTGTTTTTCTAGCTAATTTGTGGCACTGGGTCAATGAGGCTTGCGGCCGCCTAAGTGGAAATAAGGTAAATTTAAAAGTCTTAAGTGCCTCCTTTAAGTACTGTTAACAATTTGGGGGAATTCCCTGGTGGTCCAGTGGTTAGGACTCCGTGCTTCCATTGCAGGGGACACAGGTTCAATCCCTAGTCAGGGAACCAAGATCCCACATACCGTGTGCTCGAGGCCAAAAAAAAAAAAAAAAACTTGGTGTTGGCTGACATAGCCATTACTAGTCAAATATTGAGCCAGATCGTGAATGGGTACTTCCTTGAGGGGATGGAACCTCAAATCCCAGGATTGATTCCCTACAGAGTAACTCAAAGCCCAAGTCAGTGCTCATCCTAAATGCTATTTTCTTTGTATTTCATTCCATTTCTGTCACCTCTGTGCCCATGTATTATTTATATTATTATTTTAGTGCCAATCTCGATTGCCTAGGACAGATTCCTAGGAGGAAAGAGCAGTCACATTTCTTTACTCTGTAGTTATCTTGGTGGTTTTTAATTTTGGTATAACTTCAAAATTGTAGGAAAGCAGTGAGAATAGTATAAAAAACTTCCACATGCCCTATACTCAGATCTACCAATTGTTTATATTTTCACATTGCATTATTATTTGCTCTCTGCATGTGTGTATATGTGTATGTATATTTTTTCTCTTGAACCATTTTAGAGTGGCTGACATCGTGCGCCTTACCCTTAAATACTCCCGTGTGAATCTCTTAAGAACAAGGACATTCTCTTTTATAACCGTAGTACATTTATCAAAATCAAAAAATTTAGTAGTGATACAATACTATTATATATTTTACATTTGATCTTAAAATTTCAATAATTATTCCATTAGATCCTTTAGAACTATTTTCTTTGACATGAAGATACATAACTTTTAAACCTTGAGCTCACACTGATTTCTCCAACTCCAGTCCCAGCACTACAGGACTCACTGTAGTCTTTCCTTAACTGTATTTGAATCTTCCCTTCTCCAATAGTAAGAAACCCAGCTCCTATTATTCTCAATATATTTACTCAATTCCAGAATACACAGAAAGTAGTTTCAGAATCACTAAGCCATGCCACAGCACAAAGCAAAGCTGCTAACCAGAGTTCAATATTTGTTTACAGGCTTTTTTTTTTTTAATTTAGATTGAGAGTATAGATGCAATCCCGTGTTCTGAAGTTATATGGGTTAGCTTTCCCCCTTCTTCAGTATAAACATGCTATCCCATTGGAAATGCAGTTACAGTCATCTGTTTCTGGTTGTACTTTATCTAACGGTTCTCCCCGCCCCCCTAATCTTAAATAACCCAAATAAAGTGCCGTAGTGAGTATTCCATCTGCACTTGTTATGGTGGAAATAATTACTATCAACACCATTTTCAGCCGCGTTTAGCAGAACCCTGTTCTAACAACTGGTATTAATGCTCCGCCTTCTGAATTTAAATCAGCAGGAGTCCTCAGGCAACAGTTTTAGCTGCACTCACATGGAAGCCTCTAGTCAGCGTGAAATACTGCTGACTCTGGAAGAGAAGATATTTTCTGAAGATATGTGCTGTCCAGATGGTGGGGGTACCTGTGGGGGTGCGTGTGCAGGTGGCGGTCCCTGTGCGCAGGGAGAAGACGCCAGGATGCTCACCCTGGTCAGCGAGACCGGGGGGGACCCCTTCAGGCAGATTCCCACGGAAAATGAATACGTGGACAGGCCCCCCCAGACCCCAGACTCTGTACTATTCCTCACTCAGCCTGGAAGCACATCCACGCCGCCTTTCCCTGAACCCCTGGAGGTGGGGGAGAATGACAGTCTAAGCCAGTGCTTCACTGGGACAGAGAGCTTGGTGGATTCTGAAAGCTGCCACTTTGCCGAGCCCCCGTGCAGGACTGACTGGATTCCCACGTCCTCCGAAAAGTACTTGCAAAGAGAAGTGGAGGGTGGCAATTGTCCCCGCTGGGCAGCCGGCTCCAACTCTGCAGATGGCTGTGCAGGCTGCGGGAAACCTGCTGGGGAGGACCGGGAACCCCTGATGGGTTCCCCACAAAGTGGACCCTTGCCCCAGTGCGCCTATGGCATGGGCCTTCCGCCCGAAGCAGCTGACATGGCAGAGGCGGGAGGCCAGCCCGTGGACGGGGCTGATACGAGGCTTCCCAGCTCTGTGAGGGGAGGCCCTGGTTCTGGAGGCCCCTCCAGTGACCAGCCACCTGCATCAGGTAAGTGACTCTGCTGGTTTCTCTCTTCTGAGCAAAAAGGCCTGGTCTCTGTGCAGTGTCGGGGGACAAGTGTCACACACTGTTCAGGGGAGAGGAACGCTAACATGGGAAAAATTCAGCTTGAGCATTTTCTCCTGATAAGCCTCTTTACAGGGTGGGTTTTGATTCAGTCCACATGTCGGGTTTATGGATTGTACCCCTGGGCTTCTCTCTCTTGGTTTGTACCTTTTGCATTCAGGCTTCTCACAGTGGGGTTAGACCTCAGATCCCAGCACTCACCAACACTGACCACAGGACTGGCTGAAGTCAAAACATTCCCTCAGATTTCTGGGTTTGGTATTGATTCTGTTTGTTTTTTAAGCAACCCAGGCCTCAAATTTTCCCCCCAAAAGCTCTTATAAATTTCAGGACAACAAACGAAATTGTGTAGTTAATCCTTGATTAATTAATATTTAGTGAGAGTAGCCTGTTGATTCTGGACCAGATTAATGAGGCAGTAGCTGTCCTTTGATGCTTTTTATGAGATGTCCCTTTGATAACCACTGCACAGGATATATTTATAGAGCCAGGAGGATGGCTGTACAATTTAAAATCATTATAGAGATTTATTATTGCACCGCTTAAGCATGAATAGCCCACCCATTGTAATATTATAACTTTTTTCTGCGAAGGTAAAACACCCTCGGTTTTGTTATGTAGTTACAGGGAACTTTGCTGCTGATGGTGAGGGCTTCCTCTGGCTCTGGGGATTATTTGCTGTATTATGGGAAGATTAGGGATCTCGTCAAGAATTTTCTGAAAGCTATAGACACTCTCTCCAGAAAAATGAATATAAGCATATGTACTATTTAAGGGGCCTCACAGAACCCTCCCCCTCTCGAAAACCACAAAGCCCGTTCCCGGACCACCTTTATCCTGGGATGCTTTTTCTTTTCCTTTCCTGCCTCTTTATGTAGACTGCCAGCAGGTCTCACAGCTGGTCTTTGAATTATTTTATAACCATGAGGTAGCTTGATCAGGCCCTAAATGGGGACAGTTTTGCCTCATGCTGACGATGGCTCCTGGCTTATCGGGTAGAATTTGAATCTGTTTTCCAAGCTTTGTGGTTTTGCCTCAACTACACAGATTCACTGATGCGTACATTCTCTATCAGTTCACAGTCAGTCTGAAAGAAGGAGGTAGGTTTGGGGATATTTTGCAAAGAACTGATGTGTTTTCCCTTCAGAAGACCTCAATTTTTTTCCCCCAAGATTTTAAGTAATTCCCACGTCTAAAATTTTGGCTCTCTAGTTCGTTTGTATTGTTTTCTTTCTTTCCTAGAGGTGAATTTTCTCTCCATGGTTGCACACACAGGGAGAACACGAGTACCTGGGGCTGTGGGGAGGAGGGAGGCGGAACCTCAGTGTGGCAGCAGGCACGTCTTGTGACATTGCCAGGGGACAGACTGGTTCTTCAGTTGCTAACATCAGGAAGGTGACATTTGCTTCTGTGTGAACAGCAGCAGCAGTTCTTGGAAGAACAGCACTGGCCAAATTGAAAGAGAGAATTTTTTTCTCAGTGTCATGGAACCAAAAAGGCAGATCTGAGCTCTCCTGTAAGGAGTTAAAACAGTGTCCATCTCCGCTTTTCTTTATCTTTTGTTTCTCCACCACTAAACATCTAGGCATGGAGAAAAGAAAGAAAAAATTGTATCATCAACTAAGTAGTGTTAATTTGCAAAAAGTTTACACTGCTTTTTCTGTCTTAGTCTGGTGCTCAGTTGTATAAAACATCCATAGAGCATCGCCAGCAAGCAGGCCAAGTTCATGTTTGCCTGAGAAGCAGCAGCAGGCGGATTGATTTTGAGGCTGTGCTGTTCTCTCCATAATTACTTCTACATGAACAGGCCTTCTGGTTCCTGGTCAGAATAGCACTTTCTCATTATTGCTTTTTATTTTGTCATAATTTATGTCCTATAAAATGTGTGAAAGAGGATGGAGCTTGGGTGAAAGTTATGGGTGGGGTTAATCCTATGTGATCTCCTAAAAGCCATTGTGCTCTCAGGACTTGAGGGAGGTGACCTTTTTACTGGCTTTTGGATTTTTATATGTGAGTATTTTTTAAAAAAAGAAAAACAACCAAATGAAGTGGTTTCTGCAGAAATGACAGGGTTGGGCACCTCCTCAGTAGGGAAAAGTATGTCCTTTGCACCCAGCTTCCTTTTGAAGAGAATGATATTTCTTCAAACAGCTCCACAAGTGTATCTTTCAAAAATAACACCGGATGCTAAGGCTATTTTAGCAGTGTCACAACTCTTAAAAAACAGGGAGGATTATCAGCAGAAACCAATGGAGGGGGAAAACATACTTGTGGTTTTGTTTTGCGTAACCATGTGTTAATTTACGTCTTAAATTATCCTGATGACATGATGGTGGTTATCTTGGTTACAAGCCCTTTCACCTGGAGTTTGGAGAATCCTGTGTCTAGAAAATTATTTCATGTGACAGAAAGAACAACTTCTTATGATTTATATGTCACTAGTTGGCCTGTGACTTGCTTCTGGTTCCTGAGATCCCTTAATTGGTTGAGACACTTCTGAGCTGGAGAGAGTTGTTTGTTTGTAGGACCAACAATTCTTAACAAGCACCAGCTACATGATTCTCTATCAAATCTTTTTTTCAAAGATTTTTTTTTGATGTGGACCATTTTTTTTAAAGTCTTTATTGAATTTGTTACAATATTTCTTCTGTCTTATGTTTTGGTTTTTTGGCCACGAGCCGTGTGGCCTCTTAGCTCCCTGACCAGGGATCGAACCTGCACACCTGCATTGGAAGGCGAAGTCTTAACCACTGGACCGCCAGGGAAGTCCTGTCTGTCAAATCTTTACTGAGGGTCCACTGAGACGTGGAGACTTGGAAAAGCTTGGAAAACAAGTAGGGACTGGTACCAGGGAGTGGACAACACAGAAAGAATCAATAATTTGAGAAAGCGAGGCCCTCCATGGCCAGCCCTCTCTCTAACCTGTGGCTGGTTGGTCCCCTTCACCCAATTGCCCACCTGAGTTTGGCCATGCCAGCTCCAGCCGCTTTTAGTGGGAACCTCTCTCTTTCCTGCTTCTGCACTGCAATGGGCTTCCCCTAGTATGGCCACCCTGTCCCCACACTGTCCCCTTTTCCAGAGCGCCCAGCTCCTCCTGACCTTCAAGTCCCAGCTCAAATGCTGCTTCCTAAACCAGGGATTCACGTTGGCTGCCTGGGCGGCCATTCCCCTTCCGAGCCCTCGGCAGCCCCTTGTAATTCGTCCTGGCATCTTCTTCCCCGAGCCCAGCACACTCACACCTTTATCAACAACCACCTCTAGGCAGCCACAACCAGTCGGTAGGAATTGCCATGACCTGCCCCACACCTGATCTTTCCAGTCTCTCCCAAGGCAGCTCAGTCACAGTATAAGTGAGTAAATGCTAATAAGCTCATCCATTCGTTCATTCTTTCATCCAGTCATGAGTAACTGAAGGAATAAGATCCCATAGCTTCCATTTGTTCCGTAACTCACTCTCAGTCTCCTACCTCTTCGGTCTGTTCTGGGGAGCAGGGGGCCAGACAGGGGATGGAAGGACAGCCATTAGCTGTCCTAGGCAGACTTAGGCATCCTGGGTAGAGAGGGCAGAGATGGCAGAAGTAAGGATGCACTGGTCCATCCAAGTGGCACAGACACACCTAGGCTAATGCCTGGGAGCCAAGGGCCCTGTAGGATAAGGGTACCCGCCTGACTCCAGTGTCTCCCATCCCTGGGCCCAAGAAATGACTATTCTTGACCATCCACTTCCATCCAGAAAGACAGATAAAGGTTTTCTTCCCCTTCCTTCCCCACCGCCTCTCTCCCACCCCACCAGCAAAGGACAGTCCTGTTTCTAAACTTTCTTCTCTCTCCTGTTGAAATGCCATCCATTAACTTGTGTTTGACTTTTAGCTAATTATTGTAAGGGCAGGTACTAGCTCACTCATTCTATAAGTTAAGAAGTATTTTATAATGCAGTTATTTGGTAATAAAATTCAGCATTCATTGGTGC
This sequence comes from Hippopotamus amphibius kiboko, assembly GCF_030028045.1. Lineage (NCBI taxonomy): Eukaryota > Metazoa > Chordata > Mammalia > Artiodactyla > Hippopotamidae > Hippopotamus > Hippopotamus amphibius. Next base: position 101,660,665 of record NC_080196.1, read on the forward strand.
TAAAAGTCAATGCATTATTTCAAAATATATGAAAAATTTGTTCACTATAGGCTTTAATTTAGCTCTACTTGCCTTCTTTCTGTTCTAATGGGGCTCATTTTGGAAGGGTTTCTGTGAGCCATTCTAAGTAATTTTCAAGCATGATTCAGAATGGAACTATTAAGTACTGCTTCCCTTCCCATATCATCATAGACCCAGTTTCTTCCAAATGCCTGAAACAGATCTTGCATTTCCATAAAAAGGAAAATCACATGAGAAGCATATGGCTTAAATATAAAATAAGTTTTTAAAAAATTCCAAAAGAACCCAATATAGCCTGGGTAATTTGAGTGTATTTGTGTATATTTTTAGTTCTCCTTGGAAGAAAATCTACATGACAATTGGGTGGTATTATTTGCTATAGTTCTTGTCATTTAATATTCATATGTTATGCATTTTAAACAACATAATAAGCCTTTGAGAAGACAAGTGTACATTACCTTGCTTAAAAAAATGTAAATTCTGTGAGGGATTGACTTCTTAAAAGGAAGCTTGTTCTCTCTGCCTGAGAAATAGCGATTCTGTGGAGGCTGCTATGCAAAACAGGGACTCAGCAAAGTATAAACATCTTTCTGGTCATGATGGGACACTTCATTTGTTCATTGTTTCTGTTGACTTAAAGTGCTGTTTTTAACTTTCTCAAGTGACCTGAAAATTTTTTTAGCTGTCACATTAAATATTAATATTAAGCCAACCAACCCATTTTAAATGTTAGAAACTCTTCAGATTTTCTAATTTAATAAAAACCCTCACATCATGCTAGTTTTCAAATCATCCTTTTGGGTAGCCTTCACGCAGAAGTCTATCAATCCCCTTGTGTTCAGAGACACGTCAAGACTGTTCTGACATCCTGAAGGTTGCATTTTACCAGTGATGTTATAGGTATTAGTTATTACTATTAGTGCTGGCTAAGTGCTTCGTATGGGTATTATCTTCCCACTTCCTCACAGAAATCCTATGGGCGACTTCCTCACCCAGGACCCCACAGCTAGTCAGTGATGAAACCACAACTCACGTATCTGATTCTGAAGCCTGTGCCTTAAACCATGGCCCTGTGTCCCCATAAATCAGTGCTAATGATACTGATTCCATGTGTTTACCATGTGCTGGGGAGTTCTCAGTGCGCCACGGAATAAGGGCAAAGCTGGGCAGGGATCATTGGCTACCGAGGCTGATCGCGGGGCAGTGGCCACGCCAGGCCCAGAAGTTTCCGTGGGAAGGGCCGCTAGTGTCTGTGCAGGAGGTGATGGCCACCTTGGCCTCTGAGTCCCCTCTCTTCTGCATTTGTCTCAGGAAGTTAATAGTTTTCACCATCACCAATTCTTTTGTGAGGAAAGCTCTTTCTTGCCCATGCCGCCAACCCCATCTTTTTTTAAAAGTAAAATAAAGTTAAAATAAATGCCAGGGGTAGCTTTGCTGGGGAAAACTGGCAGAAGGACAGCTTCGGAGTAAGGAAGAGGGAAGCAACAGGCCTGGCTTTGCTTGTATTCCCAGAGGTCTGTGGACTAATGGGACCTATGAAAGCCTTAAGCCTTCTTAAGGCATCTTGGGCAAGTCTCATGCACCCCACCTCTCCCTTTTTACACTACTCCCCCTTACCAGCCGCCAGCAAGGGAGAGGTCTCCCCTAACATCAGAACATCCTGGGGCTTCCTTGGCTCTCAGTGGAGAGAGCTACCCCTTCTGGGGCATGTACCCACTGGAGAAACCACGGCAACCATGCTGATAAGGGTGCCCCATGCACCCACCTTGCTGACGTGGGGTCCCGTTGCCTCGCCATCCCAGGGCCTTGCCCTATCAGGTCCATTTGCACAACGTGTAAAATCCCCTGAAAGGCAGAAAGCAGATTTTAAGAAATGATTACTTGTAAGCAGGACTATTCAGGACCGAGGCATACTATAAGATAAGGCTATCCTATGATATAGGATAAGGATAACCAACTCATTTGAAAGCTTGTCTTACTCTAGTGCTGCATTCAACTCGCAGCTGACTTGCATGATGAGAAATGAGATGCTGAGGGTTTCGTGTAGAATTACGTAGATGAGTGTTCAAACCAGAAACAGAATGATGGATTGTTTCAGCAAAGAAAATAAGTTGGTTGGATTTCTAGATGTAAGTGCCCTTTCAGTCTTCAAGATACTTTGAAATCTTTCAACAAGACAGAGATGGAAAGATAACATGACTGCTCAGTACATTTCCCAAATCTCTTGTTTCCTTGGGAGTTCCATAAGCACAGATATTACATTCTGAGAGTAGTAATGCCAGCCTTGCACAGTGAGAAATTGTGTTATTTCCCAAGCATTTTCAAATCCATCCTCTCGTTTGACCCTGTGCCATCCTGCTGGTATTCAAGCATTCGTTTATTCATTCATTTAACATTTATCATGCGCCTGCTCTGGGTGGCCGCACCCTGCCAGGCTAGCTGGGCTTGAAAACTGATGCTCATTTCCTAAAGGAACAGACCAAGTTGATAGGTAGTTTGTTCCAATTCCACAGCTAGTGGGGGCCAGGCCAGGGCAGGTTCAGAGCTTTCAGGGCCCTGCACTTCTGTCCCAGCCCCATCTCTGTCCCTCTTGTACTCGGCCAGCCACTGAAACCACCACCCCTTTAGTCACCGGTCATGTCCCTTCTGCTCTTCAGAGAGTGAAACACCACTCTAAGCTACTAAAGTCTTTTTGCTGTTGAGGTTAAGACAGGTGAGATAGGATGCCATTGCTGTTACGTGGTAGACTACTTGCAGGTGAGTCTGCATTGTGAGAAGACTGGAGAAAGAAGACTGTTGGTTTTCATCCCTGAAGCCACGTCAGTCAGTAGAGGGGGGAAAAGAAGCAAACCTGGAATGCTCACACGCGGAGTAGCTGCGAGTTGGTGCTTGTAGGGCAGCCTGCCTCGCACAGAGGGAGCACGCAGTATCTTCTGGATCTGGGGTGCTCCTTCACTGTTAGCACTGTAATAGTGATCCAGCTTAACCTTCATCTAGCTCCCCTTAACCATGGATTAGCCCACACTCTCCTGACCTCTGAGTGAGCTGACAGAAGCCGACAGCACACTGACTCACAACTAATGGGTCACTCTGGAACACCCCGGACCTCCTGCTCCCACCTGGAGAATAGCCACGCTCCCTAAAATCCATGGGTCTTCCCAGTCTCATGAGTGTAAGCCAATTCTGTGGTAATTTAAAAGTTTAACTGTTCTATTAACTGGTAAAAAAAAAAAAAAAAAGTAGTTGATAAGCATGAGAATTATTTCTATGGAAACTATTAATTGCTTCAGGATGATTCAAAGATTGAGCTGCTAAAATCTTTTCGCTGTTGAAGTTGAGAGGGTGAGACGGTGAGAGATTGAGGCAATAAAACTCTAGGCAGTTTCTGCACTTAGACTGTTTGGCAGCTGACTTGGTTCTCATTTCACTTTAAAGAAACCAAAACGAGATGGGAGGCAAAGCCTGACAGGTGTAACTGATACAGTCAGCAGAGGTTTTCCCAAAGGGACAGGCCTCAGTTCTGTATCAGAAAGTGGATGTTGAAAGTTTTATAGCAGGTGACAAGTCGTTTGAACTCCAGGGAAACGTATCACAGAGTCCGCATTTTTGGAGCACCGGTGGGTAGTGTCTGCAACTCAGAGTTTTACCAAACATTGAGTTCTTTATCAGTAGAGAAAATTAGATCTGCAAACGTGTCTGCAATACTGAAACGTGTCCAACTTACAAGATGTTACCTCCAAAAAGAGTGACACTAAATTAGAGCATCAGTGAGGGGCAAAAAAAAAAAAAAAAACCAGAGCAGCACTCCTTATAGCTATCTGCCACCAGCTACAAAATTTCCAGAGCCCAGTGAAAAGTGAAACTGTGAAGCTCCTTGTGCAAAAGTTAATAAGAATTTCAAGATGATGACAGCAGAACATTAAACAAGCCATGGGGCCCTCTGAGCACAGGGCCCTGTGTGACTGCACAGGTCACGTGCCCCCGAAGACAGCTCTGCTGTCACTTACTGTCACTGGCAAATAAGTAGAGCTTTTAAAATAAGTTTAGTCTGTACCAGTTTACTACTCTCATAAAAGTCAGTGTGAATGGAACAGACTTGGACTTGCTCGAAGGTGGTTTTTGTCATTAATTGTACTTCTGATAAAGAAACACATGAAGAATAAGATTGTCTGAGAATCTCATACTCCTTATAAGTAACTTTTCTTTACCTAGAATTGTGAGGAATTTAAAGGCCTTTTTTTTGGTCCTCCCCTCCCCACTGTGCCCCCACCCCCAGAACAGTATTCTTGATCCGGTCTGTGGATCAAAGAATTCTGAAACGTTTAAATGTATCTCTTAGGCAGAAGGGTTTGAGTTCCATTTTGCAAAAAAAAAAAAAAACCAGAAAATAAGAATATAGGTCCTGTAGAATATATCAAAGATATATTGTTGACCATGAGGCAAAGGCATGGAGTCAAATTCTTAAGAAGAAAAGTTTAACACAAAAGCTTGATGGTAAGATGGTGGTTTAAAACAAATGGGTTTTTATCTGAGTTCAGACAAAATGAAGATTCTGACAAGGAGTAAGATTAAACAATGGAGTCATGATGATTTCTTGGGAAATAACCTTTAAACGATGGAGAAATTATATATACCATGACATAAACAGATAAATCAATATGAAGAGGGTGAAGAACAAATTCAAGACCATAAATCAATCACGTAGTGGCTAGCATATTGCCCGATGTGTAGGTTTACATGATGCTGAAGAACAACCGAACCAGCAGTCAATTTTGTAATAATAAAAAGCTAGAGAAATTATACCAAGAAAAAAATCATAAAGTAACAAAATTTTCTGCTTTTATTAAATAGACATGGGATATTTTAAATTGGAATAGAATGTTTATGGTATACATGAATTATTACTATTTTTTAATTTATTTATTTTATTTATTTATTGGCTGTGTTGGGTCTTTGTTGCTGCACACAGGCTTTCTCTAGTTGCTGCGAGTGGGGGCTACTCTTCATTGTGGTGTGCAGGCTCCTCACTGTAGTGTCTTCTCTTGTGGAGCACAGGCTCTAGGTGCGTGGGCTTCAATAGTTGCAGCACATGGGCTCAACAGTTGTGGCTCACGGGCTCTAGAGCACAGGCTCAGTAGCTGTGGTGCATGGGCTTAGTTGCTCCGTGGCATGTGGAATCTTCCTAGGGCAGGGCTCAAACCCATGTCCCCTGCATTGGCAGGCAGATTCTTTACCACTGTGCCACCTAGGAAGTCCTACATGAATTATTTTTGATTTCTCACTTTGACTTGTTCTGTTAACTAACTAGTGATCCCTCAACTAGGAAGACTTTTCTTGTTAGTTACTATGCTTATTCATTCTGTTGCTGCTACAATAGAAACTCTTGGTTGGTAATTGCTGGGTTACTTGAAAAAGTCATTTACAAGTTCACATCTTAAACATCTTTTTTAACTTAAAACATATAACCTACATTCACACATAGATTTTTTTTTTTTTACTATAGGGACATAAGTGTTGGCCGATTATAGATTCCTGAGCCTTTTTCACATTAACCACACCATCTTAATTTCCAGTTTCTATTTCTTTACTGCAGAATGAGAAGTTACAGACCTTTGCAGAACAAATTTGAGTGCAAACTCCTGTTTCATTTTTAAAGTCTCTTTTTCTTTTCACAGTTGCCTGTCCACAACACCACACACAAGTTCAGCAGCTTGTTGATGTCTTTCATTTTGCATTTAGTGGCTCACATTTATTTGGGTCCTTGCAAAGCATTCACTTTAGTTTTCTCAGAAACACTTGCCTTTTTTTCATACTTACATTATACAACTTTACATAAAGATATAGCCCTCGCGCTTAGAGCCCGTGCTCCACAAGAGAATCCACCACGATGAGGAGCGTGCACATCCAGAAGAGTAGCTTCCACTCGTCACAAGTAGAGAAAGCCCATGTGCAGCAATGAAGACCCAACGCAGCCAATAAATAAATAAATAAAGTTTATTAAAAAAAAAAAAGATATAGACAGACCTTGGAGATACTGCAGGTTAGTTCCACACCACCGCAATAAAACAAACATTACAATAAAGTGAGTCACATGAAGTTTTTTGGTTTCCCAGTGCGTATAAAGTTATGTTTACACTATACTGTAGTCTACTGTGTGCAATAGCATGTATAAAGAAATAACATACATACTTTAAAAATACTTTATTACCAAAAAATGCTAACCTTCATCTATCTGACAGTGTAGGGTTGCCACAAACCTTCAACTTGTAAAAAAAAAAAAAAACAAAAAAAAAAACAGGATTTTCAAAGCACAATAAACCCAAGAGCAAGAAAACGAGGTATGCTTGTATTTTCATTAGCTTTCCTGATGAGTTCAACTAGTTAAAAACAGACTTGAGAACCAACTTGGTGACTGGTGGGAGCAGAAAGACATAGGCATACTAGAAAATAGACCCCTAGCATAAAGTATACTGTATGTTATGAGCACCTGTCTGTGTGTTTTATTTTTTTTTAATTTTTATTTTATATTGGAGTATAGTTGATTTACAATGTTGTGTTTCAGATGTACAGCAATAGATATACATACACATATCTAGTCTTTTTCAAATTCTTTCCCCATTTAGGTTATTGCAGAATATTGAGTAGCGTTCCCTGTGCTACACAGTAGGTCTTTACTGATTATCTATTTTAAATATAGTAGTGTGTATATGTTAATCCCAAACTCCCAATTGATCCCCTCCACCCTTCCCCTTTGGTAACCATAAATTTTCTAAGTCTATGAGTCTGTTTCTGTTTTGTAAACAAGTTCATTTGTATCATTTTTTTTAGATTCCACATTTAAATGATATATTTGTCTTTCTCTGACTTCACTTAGTATGATAATCTCTAGGTCTATCCATGTTGCTGCAAATGGCATTATTTCATTCTTTTTAATGGCTGAGTAATATTCCATTGTGTGTGTGTGTGTGTGTGTGTGTGTGTGTGTGTGTGTGTGTTTGTGTGTGTACCACATCTTCTTTATCCATTTACCTATTATGGACATTTAGGTTGCTTCCATGTCTTTCCTATTGTAAACAGCACTGCAATGAATGTTGGGGTGCACATATCCTTTTGAACCATAGTTTTCTCTGGATATATGCCCAGGAGTGAGATTGCTGGATCATGTCTCTGTGTTTTAGAAGGAATGGAGAACGTGGTAGTTGATGAATGGAACACTAGCTGCCCTTGTCCAAGTTGCTTGAGGAATTAACAGATAAATAAATCCTTGCCACCAACCCATCTAGGAACATACCCAATAAAGCTGCCAATGGGAGAAACAGTGTGAGTCACAAATCCTCCCTTGTGACTTTCAATTTGTTGCTTGTACTTGAAATCTCTGTTTTCATTGAAATCCCTGTAATGGGCCACTGAGCCTACCTCAGCATCTCTGCAGGTACCCTGTGGGTGAAGGGAAGGCTCCTGGAATTTCCTGAATGCTGTAGGTATTTCAGTCAGAGCATCCAAAATATGCCTTCCACATTTCGGGGAAATCTCTTCATGGAAAGTAATGACAGAAATGATTTTATCTGTGTAAATTATTATTATGCTTTGTCACAACAGAGAAGAAAAAAAAAAAAGATGAGGTTAGTAATGAGGAACTGTTTTGATGTTCACCTTTCCTGGTCAGACTGAAAGATTCTGCCTGCGATGCTGTGTTGGGGCTTCTCTGCACCTGCTTGGTTTGTGGCACTTATTTTCGCCTGGGTCATTTCTAGAGCATCAGTTTCTAAAATAGGAGTAAAAGAGGTAGTAGGTTTACTAACATTTGTTGAACTTTCTATTTGGTTTTCAAAAGGCCCACTAATTAAATGCTGGCTAAATCCAGTCGCCCACAAAAAGTGATGATAGAACCACCTGGGGAAAAAACACCCCCCAGAGTTCAAAAGGAAAGAGTGACTTGTAAGATCGGTTTTGTTTGCTTGGTTGCTTGGGTTTTTTTTTTTTTTTTTTCCCATTTTAGTCTTATGAATCTCTGTTTTTTTCTAGGAGCTTAAAAAAATGTTAAGGAAATTAATTTCTGCTAAATACTGAGCCCATGTCCCTCCAGGGCTGAGCTTAGGGACCTCTCTAGGGAGAGTGAAAAGATGTGAAAGAGTCTGGTCAGAGAGGAGGCTGGGCTGAGGTGGGGTCCAGGGTCCTATCAGGCAACAACGTTCGCTCCAGCCTTTGCTTCCCTTCCCGATGCACTTGACCATTGCCGCGTATCCATCGTGTGCGCGCACACCCTTCTGCCACATCTGAATCCCGTCCGTGAGTCTGCGATCCGGGTGTGCTCTCCTGCCAGTGTCGCCCAAGGTCCACGTGGCCAACGACAAGACTTGAGGGTGGCCCACCATCTTGCTTCTCTTCCCTCGTCTTCTTTCTCCCTCCTTCTACCTTCCTTAGCCTCAGTCAGGCCGGGTGAGATGACAAAGGAAGGAACCACAGGGAGTGCCCCATGCCTCTTAGGAGCCGTGTGGGTAGGAGGGGCGGCCCGGGAGAGGGCTGGGGCGCCGGCGCCCCTCCATTCATTGGGAAACTTTCCTCTCACAAGACCAAGTTCTCGCCCAGAATCGATGACTCACCCTCTGCGTGTTCTCTCTTCCTCTCCCCTTGTAGGAAATGTGACTGGAAACAGTAACTCCACGTTTATTTCCAGCGGGCAGGTGATGAATTTCAAGGGCGACATCATCGTGGTCTACGTCAGTCAGAACTCGCAGGAGGGTCCGGCGGGGCCGGGCGGCGGCGCGGCAGAGCCGGTAGGCCGCCCGGTGCAGGAGGAGAGCCCGCCGTGCTGCGACTCGTTCGCCGGCCTCGGGCCGCGTTTCCCGGACACGTGCGCCGGCCTCGAGGTGGGCCCGGGGCTGCAGGAGCGCGGCGCCCCGGGGCCCGACGAGGCCTCGCGACCGGTGCAGGAGCAGGGGGAGGTCGAGGCCGGCGCGCCCGAGACGCGGCGCTGAGAGCGGCCGGGGACCCGCTGCGGTTCACAGCGCCCCACCGAGCAGCCATGCCGCGGACCCGACGCCGACCCGTCGGCCTTCCCGGCCGCCGTCCGCGCGGCGCCCGTCGGGAGCTCAGTCCCCATCTGGCGGCGCCGGCCACGCGCCTGCGCCTGCGCGGAGCTAGGGGCGGGGCCTCTGCGGGGGCGGGGCCCCGGCTCCGCGCCTTTAAGCCCCTCCATTCGGTACAGCTACGTCAAGTGACCTGAAGTTCTTCATCCACCTTGCTCTGAATTGAACCGGGAACTTTTTTTTTTTTAAACCGTACATTTGTTATTACTTCTCACTGCCATCCACAGTCACGTGTCAGCTAACTGCACAGGTACACGTTGCTCTCTTCGGTTGCTCCACTTTTTACCTCCTTTGAGTGTTTTTCTCTTTCCCCGTCCACGTCCCAGTATCAGTTCATCAGCAGTTCGTCTCTGTATGACATCTGTGTTTATGGCTGTCCTGTTCTATTTGGGTCTGTATTCTGCGCCCCCCTCCCCGTCCTCTGTATTTGATGTTTGTATTTCACTGTCTCTCACAAAGATTTTCTTGTTACTGCCCCCCCCCTTTTTTTTTTCTTTTTACTCTAACGATTTTCTTGAAAATTCTCGTAAGGGTGACGGGTCTTCTTTATGTATTTTGCACTCCTTCTCAAAAGTAAATGCCTGTGCTTTAGTGATGGCTCTGAGGTGGGGGGTTGCCAGGGGGAGGGGGCGAGGAGTCTGTACTAAGCACTTACTTTTGGGAAAAGGCTAGAAATGTGAAGCCTCGGGGGAGGCTTGAGGAACAAGAGGAGGGACTTTTAGCTTTTGAAAAGTTTTCTGAGTTCTCAGTTTTCTAAAGGAAGGAGAAGGGGAAACCCTATTTTCCCTCCTGAATGATTTTAAGTTTGAGTCAATTTGTAGGCAGCGCTAAGTTGCAATTTGTATCTGCCTCCTTCACTGCATCTCAAAATGGTTCATTGCCCCCACCCCGCCCCAACCTGAGGGTGACTGTACCTACCCATCCCAGCAGAGGCAATCAGTCCTTGGGCAACTAAAGCTCTAAAAATTCAAGTTGCTGCTCTTGGCGTTCTGATTCTTGATGTCTCCCTGGAAAAGATGTGGAAAATGAGTAGGACACGGGATGGCCTGCACACACAGTGAAAAGAAAGTTCAAGAAAGGAAGAATAAGGTTGAAATGTTAATGTGCATTGTTTTTTTTCTTTGTGAACAGGAATAGCATAAATGCATTTAGCCGGTAGACCCCATTTTCTTCCTAAATAATTGTGTATCTGTAATTTACCTTTGTAGAAGTGGAAAACATGACTGTTATTTTCCATGCATTTAAATTAAAAACCAAATCCTTATATTGTGAACTTAAGAAAACTTACCATAAGGGTGCTTTTCGCTCAGCATCACTGCTCTTGTGAGGACACATACAGTGTGAGTCAGATTGAAAGGAGTTACCTGGGATGTTTTGTCTATTGTGGCCAGTGAGCATTTGCTCTCCTCAGATTCTAAAGTTAGAATGCCTGAGCACATGAAAATTAATTTGGCGGATATGGTGAGTTTTAAGAGTGCTGATAGTAGTCAGTGTCCAGACTTGAATGGCCACGAATGCCCAGCTGAAGGGAGTGATTGTTGATCTCTGATTTCTCCCTGTTGGTTGCAGGTCTCTTGGAAATGCTAGAATAGTAGCCGTCAATTATGATTTTTAGTGGAGAAGCAGAGGTGGCTCTATAATTTATGGGGCTTCTTAGCAGACATGAAAAACTGCAAGAAATAACTGCATTGCCAGGATGATCTGATGGTGGGAATTTACTGTCTGTGCTGCCCTTTTAGTTCACATCCATCCGCAGAGAGATGTTAAAAGAATGGAAGAAACCATTATACCTTTTGATATATTAAACAAAGTATAGTTCACAAAGGAGAAGGCTGAGCTAAAGACCCACGTTTCGACTGTGACTGGCATCATCTCACTGCTACTACTTTACCTTTCTGTGCTTTCTTTTTTTTTCCTACAAAAAGGCACTAATGATAATTTTTGACACTTTCCCTACCTAGAGATAACAAAAGGATACTACAGTGAATGTTGAGCTCCTTAAATAAAAGGTGCTAAATAAATACAGAAGAATCTACTTTCAAAAAAAGGTAGTATTCTTTCCCACGCCGATCCCTACTAATTCTCTATTGATCCAAAGACAATTAAATGTATAGAAAATGTATAGCAAATATAGGTCTATGTCTGTGTATTATAGAGATGTATATGACAGATGTAAACAGAATGAAATGAAGACAATAATGGAAAACTGGGGAATGTGATAAAGAGATTATTAAACTTATATTTGGTGATAAAAAAATCTTTTTTCTTGGCTTGTTTAAACAAAGCTTGTGAAATAATGATCTGACTTCTTTCTGATCTCTGTGATGTGCCGTGGTACCAAATGTTGGTTATATTGTGTCACTGGTGGAAACCACAACAGGCGTTGGGACAGAAAGTGCTTTGTTTTAATAATGTATCTACCGCTGATTTCATAAGAAGGTTTTTTAAAATACAGGTTGGCTAGGCAGTGAAAGAGTTGAAAGGAAAATGGAGTCTAGTGTTTTCTACCCACACCTAATGCAACTGTGAGAAGTAGGAAGAATTAATTTCTCCTCTCTACCTGTAAACACGAAGAGCAGTTTGAATGTGAGGTATTGGAACCTCCCTGTGGCGGGGGAAAGAGGACTCTTGCTGTGTAACAAGCTGCCCCAAAACTTATTGGTTTAAAATAACCACCATTGATTTAGCTCCCAGCTCTGTGGGTTGGCTCAGCTTGATTGGTTTGTTAGGCCTGGGCCAGCCCTACTGGGCTTGCTGACCCTAGTGCAGTCAGCCGGCTGGCTGGCTGGGGAGAGGCTGGCTGGATTGAGCCCTGTCCATGTGGTCCTTCCTCCTCCCAGCACGCTGCCCTGGACTGCGTGTCATGGTGGTGCTTGGCTTCCGAGAGAGCAAGCAAAACCACGGCTTTTTGAGACCTAGGCTTCAACTGGTGTGCTGTCGGTTCCACCACATTCTGTTGGCCAAAGCAAGACACAGGACAGCCCAGATTGAAGGGATGGGGATACAGAGTTGCAGGGTGACACTGAGAGAGCGGTGCATAAAAGAAGGGGAGAATGGGGCCCTTTTGCTGTCTCTCTACCACAGGCACATTGTGCATGACCAAATGGTGCAAGGGAGAGTACGGCTGGAAACAGGAGAGGAGCATTTTCCGGCCTCCAATAAGGGCTTCCGTCTCTGGTAACCAAATTCCTCTGATACAGAGTACAGTGAATTCCTGCAAATGAGAGATCCCCACATTCATATTCAAGTATTGAAATTCCTCCCCAAACCAAATATCCATGATGAGGGAACTGGGTCCGCGGTACTGCTGCAATCCATTGGCACAGATCATGGAAAAGTGGCAGTTTGCAAAGTCAAGAAAACTGGTGAGATCCTTTGGGTGGAGGAACCTGTTACATAAACAGATAAACCATGTTGTGTTTACCCTTTAGGCTGATTCCACAAACAGACTCTTTATGCTTAGGTACTGGGCAAAAGGGTGAGCTTGAGCAGAAGTACTGTCTTTGGTGGAAGAGGTGTGACTTTCAAATGTTTGGTCTTTGACAGTCTCTGATGGCACATGACTCTCCTTGGCCATCTGCTTTGGGGAGCTCTGGGGTGCTCTCAGCATGAATTGCATAACCTCCTCTTGGGAGAAAGAATAAATCATTCAAAGGCCTAAACATTTGGTTGGTGAGTCGTCATTTTTATGTAGTGTGCTTTTGATGCTTGGGCCCTGAGCATCTCTGCGAAAGGAGATGAATAAAGCTGGAGAGTCCCAGGAAGTCTGGAGAAGTTCTCGGTTGCTGGGGAAGAATGTGGACATTGTCCTTCTCCAGGGCACCAGGAGAGGTTGTCTGTGGAATTCCTGACTCCCCGAGGCTGTGCTAGTGAACAGAGTACCTTGCAACTACTAAAGCCTTTCCAAAAATAGGTGGGTGCCTGAAATTGGGCAGGGGTGGGGCCAGCAGTGGGCACAAGCATGTCAGGTGGTATCACTGAGGCCCAGCTTAGAGGTGCAGGGGAGCCACAGATGCTGGAAACACTGGACCAACACCCCATTAATTCCGCTCAGGGGCTGAATTAATATAATGAAATGGGTTATTCCTTACTTTGTAACCTTATTCTATTTCATTGAAAAGAATTTCTTCACCCTTTCAGCCTGCCTTATTATGGCTTGATATCAGTGTTTATAGTGAAAATTTCTCTTTAAAACTTTTTGTAGAGAGATAGTTATAATTTAGACTCTTTAAATATTATAGCATAATAGGCTTGAGCTCCATCTAAGTTATTGGGTACATCAGCAGTTAGTTCCTTTTTATTGCTGAGTAGTATTCCATTGTATGGATGTACCACTGTTTATTCACCACACTTGGATTCTTTCCAGCTTGGGGCAATTACAGATAAAGCTGCTATAATAATGTGTGTAGACATGTGTTTTCATTTCTCTTGGTGAATACCCAGGTGTGGAATTGTGGGATCATACGGTAAATATATATGTATATCTTTAACTGTATAAGAAACTGTGAAATTATTTTCTAAAGTGGCTGTACCATTTTGCATTCTCTTCATTTCATCAGCAATGAAGGAGAGTTCTGGTTGCTTCTTATCCTCACCAGCATTTGGTAGATTAGTTATGTTAATTTTAGCCATTTTCATAGATGTACAGTGGCTTTAATTTAATTTACATTCGCAGCCCGTGACTGAGCATTTTTTCATATGCTTCTTTGGCCATTTTTATCTCTTTTTTTTTTTTTTCTTTTGCAATGTGATTTTATTTATTTATTTTTTTTTTCTAATTTACTCTTTTTTTTGGGGGGGGGTACACCAGGTTCAATCATCTGTTTTTATACACATATCCCCATATTCCCTCCCTTCCTTGACTCCCCCGCCTCGAGTCCCCCCCACCCTCCCCGCCCCAGTCCTATAAGGCATCTTCCATCCATTTTTATCTCTTATCTGGTGAAGTGTGTGTTCAAATCTTTTGCCTATATTTAAATTGGATTATTTTCTTATTGTGTTCTGAATATTGAAAGTTCTTTATATATGAATAAAGAACTTTATGAGTTCTTGGATATGAACTTGGATATGGGTAAAGAACTTTAGGAGTTCTTGGATATGAGAATATATAGGTTTTTAGGGCCTTTTATTTAAATGACAAAGAAAGCATGGCAAAAATACATATTTAAAGCTTTTAGAGCATTCTGTAAGTATATTTACTACTATTGATAAAAAGTAAAGACATCGAAATTTTTCGTTTTATTAAAAAAAATCAAGGTTCACGATATGTATACCAGTAACATTTTTTCAGAGTAAATGTTTCTACAATAAAACCTCTTTTCACAGTGGGACTCCCAGTGTCAGAGCCCAGAGCTGTCGTTTGCTCTGTGGGCTGCTGTGTCCTGTAAGGCTTTGTGGAATGCAGCACATTCAGCCGTGGAAACTGTGAGTTTTGTGTTTTACACGCTGCTGTAAATGTCTTTATTTGGTTGGAAACATGGAATGGTTTTCTATTGATATTTTCTGATTTCATCATGTTGTATATTAATAATAATATTACAGTAACAAGGTGCTGGGAGAGGGAAACCGGGAAAACAAACTGCATTTGCCACCATCGCCTGTGTCTGGAAATAGAGGGAGCCGGTAGCCTTGCGATAGATTTTGTCATCATAGGAAAGGTTGTTTGGTCTCGTGAAGCTAAGGCCAGTTGGTGTCTGTTGGCTGGAGTGTAACGGGATCCGTTGTGCCCTGACCAAAATGCTCCACAGTTGCCCTTGGTCTGCAGAGCTAATGTGGGGCCGGGGCGGGGTGGGGGGGGTGGGGGGGGCTGGGGGGGGATGGGTCAAGGAAGGCTGGGCTGCATGGAGGCCCGGGAGCCCCTGAGACATTCCACACCCCGGAGCTCCGTGAAGGATTAGACGCCTCCATGTGAGGTCCCCTGGGAGAAAGGACACCAGGGGTTCCGAGGGGCACTGGGCTGGTGCTGAAGAGTTGGGGCTGACAGGTGGACGCTCCTGCAGGCCCAGCCACTTGCAGCTCAGCTCTGGGGACAGTGGCTGAGCGGGAGCGAGGTAAGTCCAACACTATCCCTGGAGGCTCCCCTCCCCCCAACAGCACACAAGTATCTGTATGTGTGGAACAGTGCTCGACGGTGACCAGAGGCCATGAGAGGCCACGGGTGAGCTCACTGGCTTTTCTCATCGCCTCTGGGATGTTTGGAAGGAGACCATTTCCCCTTTGGACCAAGTAAGCCCTTGGGGTTCTTGGATACCTGGAGGGGGAGACTTTACACATGAGCTGTTTGACATATGGGGGGTCCAGCAATGAATAGGGAAAAGAAAAGAGGCATAGCTGTGTTTATAGCTGCAGCTGGTGAAGCAGGCATGCCAGAGATGAATAGATAATGGAAAAGAGGAGTGAGGACATTATGAATTTGACCACAACTACCCCAAAAAGACCAAATCCTTTCACATGGACTCCACGGTCCCCAGCCCTCCAGGCTCATCCCACACCACCCTCCATTCCAGCTGCACTGGTCTCCCCAGTGCACATACTGCAGAATGCTACAGTCAGAGAAAGCAGCATGTGCAAAGGCCCTGAGGTGCAGTGTGTGTTCCCCTGGTCCTGACATTTTCCCTCTGAGATAGACTAGGATGGAATTAGTAGCTCTTTTTTTTTAACCAATCAGAAAGCAAGGACAATCTAGATGGGGAGAGGCCATGACATGGAGCAGGAGTCACCAATAAGGAGAACGTGTCAGACCAGGGAGTCTTGTGTCTCTGTCTATCTGCCCTGCTGTCCTCTTCCACTCTTCCTCTCCAGCTTCCCTGACCTCTTCCCTATCTGCTAATTCTGTGTCCCTTTCTTCCTCTTTCCTGTTGCTAAAGGCATTCTCTGACTCTCTGCCTCTTCCCTCAGGCACTTGGTCCACTTCCCCTTTTCCATCCTTCCACGTGGGTCCCACATTCCTTATTATTCCTTCAACGCCTCCTCTGTTCCTCCCTGCCTCCTGGGCCCTCAGAGCCTTCCCTGCCCAGTGTCCTCTATCCTGTGTCCAGTCTCCACTCTGGTCCCCTCTGCCAGGTCCTCCATTTCCCTCCCCCACCTCAGGACCTCAGGATGCAGAGGGTGCTGTGCTGAGATCTTCTTCCTGGAGCTAAACCTTCTACCAATCACTCTCTTAGAACTTGACTTTTTCTTGGAAATTACCCTGTTTATTCCTCTTGCGCCAGTGTGCATAATACTTTTATGTCAATGCTAAGTCCAGATCCCATCTTCTTAGGAAGGACCTCAGATACAGAGATGGGGTTTGGACTTGAATCTCACCGTTTCAGCCTCTGGTAAGGATCCACAGCATTGTGTTTTCAATGGTTGTTTAAAGCCTTTAAGTCTGCCCCATGGTAGTTGAAACCAACAATTGTTTCTGACTGCCTCAAAGTCAAGCTTGCACAAAGGAACCCACTCTGGTGAAATCAGGTCAACTCAGGGAGGGATCTCAAATCAGGGAAAAATGAACCTCAGGTGCTGGAAGGGCAGGAGTGAGGCAGTCCCTCTGTTCTTGCTCCCTCATGTTCCCCCTCTGACTCAGTTTCTCCCCATCTCCCCTGTAGCTTTGCTTTGTGCGGTGCATGTAATGACTTCTCTCTTCCTAAATCTTCAGCTCCCGAATCCTTTCATTCCCAATGTCCACTACCTACTGGCCAGATGTAGGTTTTGTGTATATGTATATGGATATAGATATAGATAAACCTTATAGATATAAACTATACCCAGTTTATACATAAGACTGTTCCAAATTCCAAGAGATACGCTCTAGGCATCTCAGCGTAACTTTCCAACTAGAATACCATTTATAGATCATGTGGATAAGTCCAGTCAGTAGCCAGAGAGGGCCGCTAACATAAAACAAGGCTGCTTGTTTTATGGGACAGCCAGGCTTGTGGACAGAAATGTGTCCAGAGGAAGATGGAGAAGAATGGACCCCTGAGCCAAGTGTAGCCCTGACTGCTGAGGTCTGGTAACAAAAGCAAACACAGAGAGGACGAGGTCATTATGGGACTTTTATTCTCTTCCGGTTTCTGTTCTACCAGTAACGACTCAGGAAAAGATACGTCTTTCTAGTTAGAAGAGACAATTTAAGATTCTGCTCTGAAGATGTTGGTGGGAAAGTGGTACTATTTAGAAAAGAGTTCTTTGTGTGCCTTCCTTTGTAAAGTAGGCATTTTTATTAAGCCAGAGATTCAAGTCCAAACCCCATTAACTGGCTATAGTTCTGAAGGTAAAATAAGGCTAGAGCGGTATTTCCTGACAATATATTACTCAGCCATAAAAGAAGGAAATTCTGCCATCTGGGAAAACATGGATAGACCTCGAGGACAGTATGCTAAGTGAAATAAGTCAGACAGAGAAAGACAAATACTGTGTGATCTCACTTGCATGTGGAATCTAAAAAAGCCAAACTCACAGATACAGAGAGCAGAAGGAGTGGGGGCTGGGTGTGGGGAATTGGGGAGATGCTGGTCAAAGGTACAAACTCCCAGTTAAAAGAGGAATAAATTCTAGAGATCTAATGTACAGCATGGTGACTCTAGTTAACGATGCTGTATTCAATACTCGAAAGTTTCTAGGAGAGTACATCTTAAATGTTCTCATACGAAACATTATGTGAGGCAATGGAGGTGTTAACTAAGTTTATTGTAATCGTTTCACAATATGTGCGTGTATCAAATCATCACGTTGTATTCCTTAAACTTACAGTGTTACATGTCAGTCCATAAATCTGGGGAAAAAATAATTCCCAGTGATAAAAGAAACAAACCTGAGGCCCCAGGAGAGTTCACATGTCAGCACTGGGGTGGGGTGTGACAGCAGAGCCCAGGGCCCTAAGCTCTGACCAGAATCCTTACCCGATGCTGAGCTGTCATTCTTCACTGAGCCCAGGTCTCTCACACTGACAGCAGCCTCTGCTCTTGACCTTCAGTTCCTGCTGTACATAAATCCACTTGTGGCTGCCTCCAGGGGAGGTGCAGCAGCAGCGATCACTGACAGTCCTGTTATAGGAACACAAGAATGTGCGTTTGACTCGGGTAAAGAGAGACCCTCACCTCACCTGGGTTATAGGTAACAACACATCAGCAAGTAACTACCATTTGTTGAAGCAACCTGCAAAATTATATATATATATATATATATATATATACACACACACATATATATACACATTATCCCATTTAATCATCACAGCAAATACATCAAGTGACTGTTGTTATCTTTACAGAAGAGAGAATAGGGTCCGTGAGGTTTAATGAACTTCCACAAGCTCACAAAGCTGGTGTGTGGGTTTTGCGCCCAAGCCCCAGAGTTTGCATTCCCACCCACCCTTACAGTGACTTTGTGGATTGTGGTCATGTTTATATCCACTGTGCTTTGCTTCCTCTAAAATATTCTGGTTTTTGCTTTAGCAAAATGATATATGCTAGAGTTGAACTGATGTGGATGGAATACATCAGTGATGGGAATATTTTTTTAAAACTCCAAACCCTCTTGTTATAATCAGACTTAGTTTCCCGAATTCAATAGTGAGTCCTAAAACTTCGCATTAGACACTTCACATCCTAAGTATACAGGCTGTTGGCCCTATGCCCCTCAAAATACGCCATTCTGTGAATAAGATGACGCTGGTTATCCTTTTTTAGCACCAAGAGCAAGTGTAGACTCACATGCAGTGTCAGAAGGATGGGCACCCCCACTCACGAAAGCTCGTGGGCACTTGTCCGCTCTTGCATCTGCTGGGTGAATGCTGCAGGGCCCTATAGATCTCTGTAGATGACTGTGTATTCATTATAGCATTTATGATAAATGATGAAACAGCCCCCTGGCATGGTTGAGGGATCTTCAAAGCCGAGCAAATACAGCCTCGGCAGTTACCTGATACTTTATATCTGGGCATCCGTGGATGCGGTGCATGGTGAGCAGATGTCCATGGGATGGAGGACATATTCCAGGAGGGATAGTTGGTAGCCACTGTTCTCCAAGAGCACTTCAGTCGGTCAAGGGCATCGGTCTCCCACTCAGACGGAACACAGCAGCTAGAGCAGAACATCTGGGCTAGTTATTTGAAGAGCAAAGGACCTGCCCACCTTCCCCACACTTGTTTGTATCAAGAGTTTAATGAAAATGTATTCAACATCAGCATGGTAATAACCAGCACGAAAATGACTGGTTTGTAAATCAGTTTTATTGAGTCAGTATAATTGAGTACATGCAGTCAGATTCACCTTTTCTAGTGTGAATCTAGACAGAGCATTCCCATCTTTGCAGAAGTTCCCTCCTGCTCCTTCATAGTGAATCATGTCACCCCCTCGCTCACCAGCTCCTGGCACCCACAGATCTGTTCTCTGTCCCTAGAGCTTTGCCTTTTCCACTATAAATGGCATCACACAGTGCAGAGCTATTGGAGTCTGGCCTCTTTCACTTGGCACAGTGCTCCTTTTTGCATGTGTCAATAGTTTGTTCTTTTTTTACCGCGGAGTAGTCTTTTGCCTGGATATAGTCTGTTTACCCATTCACCAGTTGAGTGACTTTCCAGTGTGGGGTACTTGTGAATAAAACGGCTATAAATCTTCACATATGGGTTTTTGTGTGGACATAGTTTTCATTTTCCTTGAGTAAATACCTAGGAGTGGGATTGTTGGACTGTCTGGTAAGTGTGTGTTTGCAATACGGCAATGGACGAGAGCCAGTTACCCCCCACCCCCTCACCAACATTTTATTGTCTACAACCTGGCTCTAAACACAGTTTAAAATCGTTACTAATGATGAGTGTAGTTTGTTTTGTTTCCTAAAAGCAAGGCCTCTGTGGGCTTTAGATCTATCAGAAGTTAATGAGATAAATTCTTCCAGGTAAAAGCACTCTCAAATTATAGCTTTTTCCCTCTTATTATGTAATTAAAACTTTTACAGCCAGCATCCTTGATACCCAAGCCGTAAGTAGGCTAGCAATTGAGCCTGTGTTCATGGGGTATTTTTAAACATTCAAATGAGGTTATATTTTCATTAAAAGGAAGCTTTCAACTTCCTTAACGCTGTTTTGAAAAGAATGTGAAGATTCCTGTGCTCTGGGGAAAACCAAAACCATAATTAGAACAGTGGTAACCTTGGACTGTTCTCATTTCTCTTGTAGGAAATGGCTTTTTTTTTTTTTTTTAAAGCTAGCTGTCTATATGATACATATGGCTTATCTGCTTCCAGAATTCTGCACGACCAGTTTAGAATACATACTGAGTGGCCCCCAATTTGCCTCTAATTCCCCTCATTGCCCAAGCCAACTTTTTTTCCCAGTCAATACAGGCATGCTACAAATTTTAAATAATCAACATTAGTCCAAAGGGAACATAGTGAGAAAATCAACACTTTGTAATGAAAATAATTCTGTAAACCAGGATCAAGACAGAGACTCACAGCTTGAAGCAGTCACCGTCTCTGGAGCATGGATGGGGCAGTTCTTGGGTCCCCAGGGAAACTGAGAGTCACGTGAAGCTGTGCCGGCCACAGGGGACAGGGAAACACATGGAGAGCTGCCTGGTAGGACGTCCCCTTCCCCGTTGGCAGCAGTTCACACGCCGAGCGAACAGTATCTGTAAAATCAGCACTTTACAAATAAAACATGGAGGCTACTGTGACGATTTTAGCTAACTGTCACTGGTCGAGTTGTTGAATATTTGAATTACTAGAAGACGAGGGGCTGCTGGTTTAGTCTTGCTAGAATGCCCCCCAGGTGGGCCTCCAGATGGGCCCGAAGGGCTGTCCCGTGAATTGTCGGTTGGGTTCTGACTCTGGACCGCTGAAGCCCCCAGAAGCTGAAAGGGAGAAAGGTGGACGTTTCACAAGTGGCTGGATGGCTCCCCATGTCCCTCAGAATTACCGCAAAATTGTTTCCTCAGTGACTGAGCCCAGATAAGAGAGGGCAGTGTCAGGAGAGGGTGGAACTAACATTGATTGAGCAACTACTACGTGCTGATAATTTGTGCTGGAGTCTGTTTCACGAATTTTCAATTTTAATTCTATCAACCACCCCGTGAGGGAAGTATTATCTCCCACAATTACATATAGCTGGGGAAATTGAGTCTCCGCGAGGTTAGGTAACTTGCTCATGTTGCTAATTAAGTGACCAAACTTAGTCTCTCCAGAGCTAACTTGTTCGTTTCCCACCACCCCACAAGTACCTCCCCGAAGGTAGAGGTACCTGCCTTCACTTGGGGTCCCAGGAATATACTGGATGCCCAGTTAAATTTTTAGATAAACAACAAATACATTTTCAATATTTGGATGTCCCAAATATTGCATGGGGCGTGAAGATTCTAAAAATGATTTCTGGGACTTCCTTGGTGGGCCAGTGGTTAAGACTTTGCCTTCCAATGCAGGGGGTTCGGGTTTGATCCCTGGTTGGGGAGCCAAGATCCCACATGCCTTGCAGCCAAAGAATCAAAACATAAAACAGAAGCAATATTGTAACAAATTCAATAAAGATTTTTAAAATGGTCCACATCAAAAAAAATCTTTAAAAAATAAAATAAAAATTATCCCTTGTGTATCTGAAATGCAAATGTAACTAGGCATCCTACACTTCCATTTGCTAAATATAGCAACCCTGGCCTTCATTGATGCTTTTGGGCCATAGCGGAGATGCCAGTACTCTGTAGGTCTCTCTTCCATATGAGATCATTGCAAAAAGATGTCTTCCCGTTGTATGCTTTGGGTGGTGGAGCGAGAAGGATGGGCTATAGAGGGGAGCGCCATCCAAGCGCAGTCACGAGTGTGAAAGTAACAAGCATTCCGCTCTGTAAGGAGCACAGACCTGTGACGGAGCTGGAAGAGGCCGGGCTGGCCAGGTCCCCACGTGCCTCGTTTAGAGCTCTGCGGAGTTTGTTTTTGTGGAGTCCCAGCCCATGACCAATTTTGTGGAAAGATAACTTTGGGAAATGCTGCATACGGTACCCCCCTGGGAGAGTCCTGGGGCACAGTAGATCAGTGGAGGTCCTGAGAAAGCCTGTAGGAAAGACTGTTAACTCTCTGGAGCTGAGAGCTTGTCAGTCTCTCTGGAGACAGCAGTTGGAGCCCCTGCCCGTGGAGTGACTAGAAACCCAGTGCTTCCTCAGGTTCCCCACTGAGAGTGTTTCTGAGAATCCTTAAGGAATATGTGTACATATACCTTTTTATTTTGGGGGTCTCAGAATGGAGTAGAGCCACCAGTATTCAGTGGCTCACACCAAACTTACACGGTCTATAAATCCTTAGAGGTGTCAGCTCTCTGGGCTGGGCTGTCTCCACCTACACATCACCTCTTGCCACCCTGTCACCACCTTGCTCAGGCTGCTGGGCTCTGACATACTGATATGCCCCGTGCATAGACACTGGCCTGCTCCTTAATTCCCCTTTTCCAGCACAGAAAACACAGGCAGCCTTGGAAACCAAACAACTCCCGGAGCCAGTAGTTTACTCACCTCCACAGCATCCCCCATCCATGGTGTGCTGGTAGGTACTTAACTGGATGGAGGTGGCTGATTTCTCGTCTTTGCACTTCCCATGGTGTAAA
Source organism: Hippopotamus amphibius kiboko (assembly GCF_030028045.1). Lineage (NCBI taxonomy): Eukaryota > Metazoa > Chordata > Mammalia > Artiodactyla > Hippopotamidae > Hippopotamus > Hippopotamus amphibius. The sequence goes on from NC_080196.1 coordinate 101,683,348, forward strand.
CCCCACCATGGCCAGTTTCAAGCTCCCGGCTGTGATGTCACGGAACAGAAGTTGGGAAGAGATGGAAGGTAGCACACTCTATATAACCCGATATAGGATATAGTATTTCCACCAACTGACACATTAGACTTCGAGAATTTAGATAATAGAAAATGTAGTAAAATAATTATGGAGTGATAAACTTGAGTATTAACTTCATTTTAAATAGAATGTATTTAATTATAAGTTTACATAATTTTTAATAAAGGTCATGTTTAACCAATTAGCTTGCCAGATTCCTGAGAAGTTTACAATCATCTATTGCAAGTCCACCCAGCCGGCTCTGGCACACACACCACTGCAGCTTCAGGGTGACTTTCTCCTTAGCCCTCAGCCTGACTGCATATTGCATGGCCTGTATTCCCACCCCACCCCCATCCACTTCTCCCACTTCCACCCCAAGCAAAGGAATGCGCTTGAAACCATCTTTGCCCTACTCAGAATCCAGGCTCAACTACTTCCCCCAGAAACAACCTGCAGATTAGTGAAGACAGATTTTTATATGATTGTAGAAGTCCTTTGATCTTGAGCCACCCTATTTCAGAACAGGATATTTGCTTTACTTTGCACAAACGTAAGGGCTATCAGTGTATTTTTCCCAAAGCAAAAGAATCATCTGCCCCCAAAGATGACTTCTGGCCTCTAGCTTGGAGCCAGCGCAATGGAGGACCACTGAAGCTTTGGAATTTGAGGGTCACTTTTCCGCCAGGATATCAAGGACTTTAGGACCCAGTCTTAGATGAGGCCCCAAGGGGGATCCCTGAGAGATTGCCTGTCCTCAATCCCTGTGGAAGAAAGGCTTTTCCCATATAGGTGGCCCATGGGGCTCTCGTATGTTGAATTTTGTCCCTCCCAAAACATGTTTAAGTCCTAACCCCTGAAACCTATAAATGTGACCTTATTTGAGGAGTGGGAGGTTCCTGCCTCCTGTCTTACTGCTGTGGACTGCATTGCTCCAAAGAATCTAGAAGCCTGCCCAGGACTAAACATATTCCTCGACATAATTAACCGCCGGGTTGTTCCGTCCTGATCTTAACTTACCCTTGATTTGCAACCCATGCAGATGTGAATTCACCTCTGCTCCAAAGGTTTGTCATTAGCCATGGACAGCCCTCTTCCCTGGCCCATGCCTCCCAAATAAATCGCTTTCCCACATGGGGCCTCAGAGTTCCAGAAGTCTCAGGATTTGAAATAGTTTACCTTGGAAATTCTTCGTTCAGTTGATTTTTGTCTCATAGCAGATGTTGTATAAATATTTGATTATTAAAGATAATCTCAATTTGCATAAATGTTTATACCATGTTACAGGAGATGAGAAGAGAAATTATATAATTACTGCAAACTAATTTTACTAATTAGAGAGTGACACGATCAGTGGTTTCAAAAGAGCAGAGAGAGGGAATTCCCCGGAGGTCCAGCGGTTAAGACTCTGCGCTTTTGTTAGATTCCCGGTTGGGGAACTAAGATCCGTACAAGCTGCACGTGGCCGAAAAAGGGGAGAGTCCCGAGTGCTGAGCTCTGAGGATTCAGCGTGCCCGGGCACCAAGCCCTGGGTGTGTGAGGTGGGGGAGCAGCCAGGGTCCTTCACTGAAGAACTCAGGAGCCAGTGGTGTGGCTGAGCCTTTCCTGGTACTGGGTCCCAGGCCTTCAGTCGTCTCCTGCCCCCGACCTAGGTGGTGGGCCCGCTACCCTGGGGTTCTAGGAGGAGACGGAACTTGTGAGCTGGTGTAAGCTCAGCAGAGGTCGTTGTCCAGAAGCCACGTGGCAACCCCCAACCCAGCTCTTTAAAATGTCTTTTTTGTTCTGTTTTTTGGGGGGTTTTGTTTTTGTTTTTAGTTTTAAATTTATTTTTGGTTGCGTTGGGTCTTCATTGCTGCACCCTGGCTTTCTCTGGTTGTGGTGAGCAGGGGCTACTCTTCTTTGCGGTGCATGGGCTTCTCATTGCAGTGGCTTCTCTTGTTGCAGAGCATGGGCTCTAGGCATGCTGGCTTCAGTAGTTGCAGCACATGGGCTCAGTAGTTGTGGCTCGAGGGCTCTAGAGTGCAGACTCAGTAGTTGTGGCACATGAGCTTAGTTGCGCCATGGCATGTGGGATCTTCCCAGGCCAGGGATCAAACCCATGTCCCCTGCATTGGGAGGCGGATTCTTTACTACGCCCCCGGGGAAGTCCTAAAATGTCTTTTTTAAGGTTGGTTTATTCAAATTGGGACCCAAATAAGATCCATGTATTGCATTTAATTATGTCTTAGGTTCTGTTTATTCTATTTATTCTATTACAGACTCTTAAAAAAATGCCATTGATATATTTGCAAATGGGTCGTTTATCCTGTAGAATATTGCACATTCTGGGTTTATCTGATTCCTTCCTCAGGGTGTCATTTAACTATTCTCCTGTAAAATAATATTTACATCTAGAGTCACTGTTAGATTCAGGTTTAATTATTTCAGGCAATTCTTTTAGGCACTTCCTGGGTGGTGGCATGTCCTACTTATTGCATCTCGTCATGAGGTATGTTGTGTCTGACAGTCTCACATCTCCCAATGCCCGTGTCCTAGATGAAGCAGCAGATTCATCTGGTCTGATGATCACTCCACTAGAGAGCTTCTATTTTATTTTATTTTTTTAATGGGAATGTTTTACTGAATGTTTTCATTCTAGTCAGCAACAAATATTCCAAAGGAGGTAAATATCTCAAAGAAAGAGGAATCTGTATAAGGTGACTCTAAATAGTCTGTGGTCTTTTTTTTTTTTTTTACTATTTTTTATTGATGTATAGTTGATGTACAATATCATATGTTACAAGTGTACAATATAGTGATTCACAATTTTTAAAGTTTATGCTCATTTGTAGTTATTATAAAATATTGGCTATATTCCCCAGGTAGTACAATGTATCCTTGTAGCTTATTTAATACCTAATATCAATAGTTTGTACCTCTTACTCCTCCACCCCTGTATTGCCCCTGACACATTCCCTCTCCCCACTGGTGACCACTAGTTTGTTCTCTCTATCTGTAAGTCTGCTTCTTTTTTGTTATATTCACTAGTTTGTTGTATATAAGTGATATCGTACAGTATTTGTCTTTCTCTGACATTTCATTTAGCATAATGCCCTCCAGGTCCATCCACATTGTTGCAAATGGCAAGGTTTCATTCTTTTTTATGGCTGAGTAGTACTCCATTGTATCTATCAATCTGTCTATCTATCTACCACATCTTATTTATCCATACATCCATCGATGGACACTTAAGTTGCTTCCATATGTTGGCAATTGTAAATAATGCTGCTATGAACGTTGGGGTGCATGTATCTTTTCAAATTAGTGGTTTTGTTTTGTAGAAAACCTTTATCTTTATGGTATTCTTTCCCAGGAGTGTCATCCCTTCCTGCCCTCAAAGGCTCACCTAATGGTTACACTATCCACCAATGAGTGCTGCTTAGTTCTATTATTTCAAAGTGGCAAAAATGGCAATTATTATACTCTATTATCCCCTCTAAAGTTATTGCCTGGAAGTCTTTTGTTAAGGAAAAAAATGCACCCCTTATCAAGTCTTGGGCAGGAATCTGTTTTAGCGCTATGGTTAAGTGTGTGAAATTGCTCTGTTAACGTTTACTCAGGTACCCCTAAACAAAAGCTTGATGTGAGCAGCCATAACAGCAGGGTTGTGGGAGAGCCTGGCTGCTGTGACGGGTGCCTGATGCCTTTCTCTTCTTCTATGGTCTCTCCGAGGTTAAGCCCTCGGCTAGTCTTTAAGTCGCATTTCCTGCTACATCACTTTGGACCTTGCTATAGTGGTTGTGCTATTTGATCTTTACCTTTAAACTTGCTGTCTTGATAGTTTCTCTCCTCTACCTAAAAATATACAGCAGTTTTCCCTGTTCTGGGGGAGAAATGCTTCTCTTACGCTCTAGCACTGAATTCGCCAGCCTGGCATGTGGCTTCCTTCTGACCTGAGCCTCCCTGTCTCTCCAGCTTGCCTTCCTTTCATCTCTGCTTGCACCTCATGCCTTGGCCCAGACAAATCCTATTGTCCCCCCAAAATGGCCTGTGCGTTCTTTCCATCACTCTTTTATTCATACCTCCTTCTGCCAGTAACTTTCTTCCCAGTGTTTGTGAGCCCTACCTGTCCCCAAAGGCTTGGATCAAAGGCTGTGTCTTCATGAAACTGTGCCCAGTTATCCTGCCAGAAGGAAAACATCCTGACCCCGATCGCCCCAAGAAGTGTGTACCTTTGTGGGATATAATCTATTGAACTTTCGAAGGAGATCAACTAAGTGAAAAAAGGACTCAGACAATAACGGACATACACAAAATGTAATGAAATAGAAAATAAAGTGTAAGGAATAAAGAGGACACAAGCATACCAGCTATCCTGGTGAACAGAGTTGCTGTGGCTGCGCTATAGATCCATTTCTGAGCTTCCCAATAACTTGAGAAAATGAGGGAAATGCTTAAATTATGTGATTTTCATTATTGGAAGAAATCCCTTCGGTTCTGTGGTACAAAATTTTCTTGACCCCAGTTTCTGAAACAAACTTTTCAGATGGCTTTATATGGATGGTATAGTGAAGAATATTTTTTGGCAACTATAGAAGCAAATTTCTTATGGCCGTTTCTTACAGCAACATTAAAGAAAAGCTAAGGCAATTAAAAATAATCGTCTGATGGGCTAATCTAATATAGTTCATATATCATATATCGCCAGGCTTCAGGTGTACTAATCTGATCAAAGGATAAAACGCAGAATACTTAAAGGAATAAATGGAATACACAAGCTATGTAGACAGTCACCTCTGTTTATCACCTTTCCAATCCAGTGATAAGAGCCAAGTGAACACTAACTTAAATTGAACCTATTGGTAAGAATCTAGAGTGCTTGTCTCCTGTATTGCTGCATGAGGGTAGATGCATATAATTTGGAAACCAAGTAAATAGATGATAGGGTTGATAATCTTCTGTGGGAGCTGAGAAGTTAATCTTTGTTTTCGCTGAGATGGAAGGTCATTCTGCCTGTAATTAGCTGTCCAGAAACCCAGCAATTCCCTAAAAAGGCAGTTTTTGATTGGCTCCTAAAATTGAATGCAAGGATCTCTTTTAAAAAATGCATTTTAGGGCCTAGAAAATTTTCAGAATTAGAAAAAAATCCTACAATAATATTAAGACCTCGGTAGTGTTCTCCTAGAACACCTGGTTCTCTGCAGTATGGCTCCTGGATGAGGAGGCTTTCTTTAAGGAATTACTTCCTACCTTACAATTATTCAACACTGGATTTTGGGGAGTGACTGACAAAGCTGATGATTTGCTTACTTTATGACAAAAATTTTTATTCTAGAAGATTTCAAAATACACAAAGGTAGAGATGATGTAACAAACTCCTAACTTCAACAATTATCTACATTTTAATTTGCTTGTTTTCGATTGTAACAGTACTAAGCACACAGAATAAAAAAGCCAAAGAATGCCAAAAGATATTAAATTCAAAGTTCCTTCTACCTTTTACCCCCAGATAACCACTTTTACAATTTCTTGAGTATCCTTTCAGAAATGTTCTGTGTATATATTATATACATTTGTGCTTTTAAAAATGTGATCATAGTGTTTTTATATGTATTTTTTCTTTTATACATACTGTTTTTCACTTTTTTTTAAACTAATAATATACCTTGGAGAGAGTGCCATATCGTCATTTATAAATGCACTTCATTCTTTTATTAATAACAGTAATCCTTCTTATGTACGCCTGACTATATAGTTGCAATTGCTCATCTTTCTTTACATATATTTACTCTTTTAATTCTCACAACAGCTCTGCAAGCTAGGTGCTACTTATCCCATTGTACAGATGGGGAGACTGGATGGGGAGATAAAGTAACGTACCTGAAGTTACACAGCTGGTGATTGTCAGAATCTGTGTTCTTAGCCACCACACTAGCCTGCCTCTATGTAGCACAATGCTGTACAGCTGGGTGGTATTCCATTGCGTAGACCTACTGTGCTTTGTTCCTGTGGCTGCATGTTTAGGTTGTTTCCAATTTTTCTTACTATCATAAGAAATACTGGGACTTCCTAGGTGGCGCAGTGGTTAAGAATCCGCCCGCCAGTGCAGGGGACACAGGTTTGATCCCTGCTCCAGGAGGATCCCACATGTGACAGAGCAACTAAGCCCGTGAGCCACAACTATTGAGCCTGTGTGCCACAACTGCTGAAGCCCACGTACCTAGAGCCTGTGCTCCACAACGAGAGAGGCCACCATAATGAGAAGCCCGTGAACCACAATGAAGAGTAGCCCCCGCTCGCCACAACTAGAGAAAGCCCGTGTGCAGCAGTGATGAACCAATGCAGCAAATAAATAAATAAATTTATTTATTTATTTATTTTAAAAAAGTACTGCTGTGACTTCCATTTAAACATGGAGATCTGAACTTATATTGACTCTCCCCCCTGAAACCCACCAATGTGACAATAAAAGTATATGTGTGCATGTGCGTACACACACACACACACGGACAAAGATACAGGGAAAGCAGATGAAAGTGCCAACATTTGGAAGCTGAAAAGCATATGACTGGATGCAGGTGGTAGGTGACTGATAGCAGAGCAGAAAAAGTTGAAACCTTTGTTTGTAGTAGGTGAAACCAAGAAGCATATCTGTTGGTATTTCAGAATCCCAGAAAAGCTCAGGCACCTGGAGCCTCTGAAAGAAGGAAGGCAGGTGGGCCTGGGTTTAAAATGTTTGAGATGATAAAACTTTAAAATGATAATAAAGCAGAATACAGTCATCCCTCCACATCTATGGGTTATGTATCCACGGATTCAGTCAACCTCACAGGGAAAATATTCAGGGGAAAATATTCCAGAAAGTTCCCAAGAGCAAAGCTTGAATTTGCTGTGCACCAGCAACTATCTTCATAGCATTTACATTGTATCGGTGTCCTAAGTAATCCAGAGGTGATGTGAAGTGTTCAGGAACATAGGCATTGGTTATATGCAAATACTATGCCATTTTATATGAAGGACTTGAGAATCCAAGGATCTTGAGTATCTCTGGGGGTCCTGGAACCGATCCCCCGAAGGGTTCTGAGGGATGACTATATTGCCATGACTTTAGTGAAGGATTTCATAAAGAAGACACAAAAGGTACTAACCTTAAAAACAAAAACAAAAACAAAAACCTGGTAAATTCAACTACACTGAAAGAACTTCTCTTTATCAAAAGACATCATAGAGTACAAATGAAAACCAAAGTGGGAAAAAATATTTGGAATCCATGTAACTAACAAAGGACTAGTATTCAAAATACGTAAAGGATTCCTAGCAATAAGGAAAAAAATTTTTTTTAAATAAAACACTTAAACAGTTATTTCACAAAAAAGAAAATCCAAGTAGTTGATAAACATGTGAAAAACTACCCAGTGTTGTCTTTCGTCAAGAAAAAGCAAAGTAAAGCTACCACGAGAGATTAGTACATACCTAACAGCTTGGCAAATTTTGAACAGTTCTAACAATATTAATGGTTGACGAGGAAACAAAGGCACTTTGCCTGCACTTTTTACACCGCAGGTCGGAATGAGAGTCAGGGACAGCCACCAAGGAGAACAGTTTGGTGTTGTGACAAAGTTCAAGGTATGCATCCCCAGTGACCCAGCATTCACTACCAGCCTAGAGGAACCTTTGCAGACACGAAGCAGGACACGCGAGCAAAGAGGCTCCCAGCATCATTCCTCAAAATAGCCCCAAAGTGGAAACAACCAAATGTCCATTAACAATAGAATAGATAAATAAGTTCTGGCCTAGTCCTTCGGTGGGATGCTGTATGACAGTGAACATGAATGTATGCTTCATACAACAATATGGATGAACTGCAGCAAAAGTTTGCACAAAAGAAGCAAGACACAAATGCAGTATGATGCCACATATAACCTTCTAAAAATCTGGCAAGAGCTGAAAAATAGTCTGATAACTTTATTTTATCTAGCTGAGCAAAACTCAGAAGTCCAGAAGTCCATCAAAGAAATATTACACATGGAGCCCAAGCTGCAAGTTATGTCCGGTGGACCTTCCCCAGGATCTCTGTGAACCCCAGATCTCAAGAGCGCTCCCAGCCCTCTGCTTCCAGGTTGGTTCTTGCTAATCTGGCTGCTTCCCAGAGCTGTCTCATCTCTCCCGGCACCACCCCAGGCAGGAGTCCAGTGGGCTTTTATTGCCCAGCCCCCCAAATAAAAACCTCCAAAGGCGCACGTGAGCGTGACCTGCTGCCGCGTGGTTGGGTGGGCAGGAGAGTGGGCGGGGTCCTCGGCTCAGACTTGGGTTCGTGGCACCATCACCTAAAGGCTTTGTGATCTTGAGCAAGGCAGTTAACCCTTTTGCACTTGCGCTGTCACCCTCAAAACAAGCATGTTGACAGAACCCACTGCATACTGACTGCTGTGAGAATAAATGATAAAAATCCCCTAAGGTGCCAGGCACAGCCTACATGCCTAATAAATATCCCGTATTGTCAGCACCTGCGGAAGCACAAAACGTAAATGGTTATCCACGCCTCCGATGCTGGGGATTTCTCCCGGGGCGGACTCCCCTGCAGCCTCTGTTACCTTTCCTGTCACGTCCATGGCCACTCTCACCCCCAGCCAATTCTTTCTCAAGGCTGTGCTTTTGCATCTCTGCCCTGGCTTTGCCCCCGCCCGCGGCCTCAGTTCTGTTAGTTCTCAGAGCAGCGCAGCCCCCTGCTCAGCTCCCGGCCTGCCTCCGCACAGCCCAAGGTACCCGTGTGCCCCTCTAAGCACAAGGCCACCCACTCCGGGTGACAACAAACAGCCGAGACCGGGACACTTCCACCCTCTGTGCACCGAGCAGGAGGGAATTTATTTTCCCACGGAAATGAGTGGTACCACTGCCCTTCAAATGGAGAGGCCGCTACAGGCACCGCAGGTTTTAAATAACATTTTCACTCTCCCTTATAAATAAACCTGTCCAGGTCCCTGTTTGAGTTGCACCCACCATCTTCTCAGCTAAACCCCCGGGGACAGTGAGACTTGGCTCGTCCTGCTGCTGCATTTCCAGCTCTCAACCCTCAGTCGCTGGGGGGAGGCAGTCTGTGGAGTCCAAAACTGGTCAGGCCTGAAAACCAGCTCCCTGTGTCCTGCGCACACCTGAACCTGAAGGCGCACTGCGTCCCTCTTTCTCAGGGGGGAGATTGAATTGGGGGAGGGGCAAAGGGTTCTTATTACAGGAGCCTGGGAGCTCTGATCTGGCTCACTTGATACTGAGATTAACGTGGCCAAACCGCCAGGCATGTCTCCGCGTGTTGTTTTTTGGATTTTTCCCCACTGTAGACTAGAAAAGAAAAGGACCTCAAGCCTTGGAGATAAGAAAATTCGTTTGGTAAAAAGCACGCCTCTGGGAGCAGATAATCATGACGTGATGGGAAAGTTGGCACATCAGAATATTTGCTTTGGGAGCTGACCATGCCCCGTCTCCAGGCAGGTGTGAATTTGTTCCACATTCAGGAGCAAAACATGTCCTATCACTACATTTTTTTCTAAATCAAATTAAACATGACCCTGAGCCTGCACTCGACAAGGGTAGTGAGAAATTCACTACCAGCCAGGTGGTGGGGTGCCCCTATGCCTCCCTGGGGAACTGTGAGTCTGTCCAGAAAATGTGGGAAAGACCTGTGGCTTAATTTAGTCCGTCCTTGATGGTGCTCTGAACCCTCACACGCTTACTGTCCAAGCTCCCGTGGTCCTCGAAGATGCGCTGCCGCATTTTTCCCAAGCAGAGTTTGCACACAGAGCTCTCTAGCCTCATGGTTTCGGGACTGGCCTTCTGGTTATCCCACCGGAATATTCCACTGGGTGCTGTGTGGGAAGGCAGTGGGAGGAGAAATGCACCCCGCCCCCAAATTTGGGCTTGGGAAATCTAACCCTCTCTCGGGGGTCACACCATTCCTCACTTCCTCAGCCCCCTCAGCCCCTTGGTCGACTAAGTAATGGTCCTCTAAGATGTCCACATTCTAATTTCTACCTGGGAGCTCCTCCATGGGTTTCCATTTCTGACTCCCATAGCCAGGTGGAGGATAAGCCCTTTTAGTCCCCAGGATGTCTCCTAGAGATGTCTGGGGCTGACCCTTGTTCCAGTCCTCAACATTGAATTCAGAAACATAGCTGGATCAGGCTGTGCTAGCCGGCCTCTGAGGATGCTGAGTGTACCGTGTACTGTAGTGTGCATACCTGAGGTGAGTCAGGTGAACCCAGCGCAGGTAAGACAGGCTCCGGCACACACGCAGATCAGGCCACATGCAAGCCTGCTTTAACCATATGTAAATGGTTAGGTTTCCAGAAGGTCTCATGTGACCCTCATTCTCTTGTATCAAATGTACATACCTTTCCCCCACGAGGACGTAATGATCTAGATCTGGCCATTTAAATCTAAATGATTTAAAATTAAATACAATTTAAAATTCATTTGCTCGGTAGCACTAGCCACATTGCAAGTGCTCAACAGCCGTGTGTGGCTGGTGGCTACCATACTCGACAGCCCAGGTTCAGAACATTTCCAGCATCTCAACGTTCTACAGGACAGCTCTGATCTAGATGCTTACAACTCTGTCTTTGATAGCATTTCTGATTTTTCCACGGGTCCCCTAGCTAAGTTGACCTCTTTCTTGATCCTTTAGAGATGAAATCCTGTTGACGTCATACAAACATCTCTGAATCTGCTCTTGTCAGAAGTTTGTGAGCCTACGTTGAACATCTGTCATCACAATGTAGACCATCATGCTTCGTTTCTTAAGTGCTGGCTTTTCTGACATTTTTGCCGATTTTATATTTTATGCATCATATTTCCTTTCTCAGTCACAGTGATGAATGAAAAATTGTCAAAATTTGGAGAAAAATGTACAAAAACTAAAGAGAGCTGTTAGAGAGATGCATTAGCTTGAGGTGTGGGTGCTGACTCGGCACTTCTGCTGGCCATTAGGCAGACGTGGATATAAGTTTGGTTATTAATGAAGGTATCATTTATGATAAAGGGTTGTGACAGCAAGCGTTGCAAGTGGTCATTATATGCCAGCATTAACTAGACACACCATAATCGCTACAGCCAACATAATTGATTTCAATGTCTTCATAGCTTGATATTCAAAGCTATGGTAGTTGATGAAGCCATGCCCATTGAAGATTTCAATCTAGAGCGAAAAATCCATAGTCCTAGTAGAAGGAGACCACAGTGAGGCTTTCTTCCCCTTTTCTACCTGTGCTGGAGGACTCCTATCGAAGCATCTCAGACTATAGAAACTGCCTTCTCCAAGTGATTTTCGGGGGGGGCAAACCCTATTCTCCTAAAACACTACTTTTAATTATTCAGTTAAATCTTCCTTGAAATTTATTTTGGTTAGTCAAATAACTGCATCATTACTGCCCAGGCAATTCCCCGAGGATCCCCATTAAGGATATTTCTGGGATTGTTTTCCTTGAAGGGGTGACTCTTTAAAAGTTATGCTCAGACTCCTAGAATTTCCCTGAAAGATCACAGGAGAATATTTCTGGCAGGGGTTGACATTACAGCATGTGCTAGCCGAACTAACTAATAGTTACTACCCATCATCTTATGCAGAAAGGTGCTAGCATGCTGTATGAATTTAAATTGAAATTCAGAAATATGGCTGGTGTGGTAATAAAAAGATTTTGGCAGAAGCAATGTGGAGCCCTTGACAATTACAGTTGAGAAAATATACTGAGATGGCTGGAACATCAATTACAAAGTAACCTTCCAACTTGACGTTTTTGGAATTTCATATTTTCCAGCATTCCAAAAGGGAAGACAGACTGCTCTAGTAGTCAAACTTATCTTTCAGTATATTCAGTATATTGAGACACCAAAGTTAAGGCAAAAACATAGTGCATGCTCGACAAGGAGAGAAATGCAAGCAGATGTGGGTGCTGGTCGACCTCTGTAGTAAAGGCAAATTCTTCGGGCCAACGTTTCTAGTCTCTTATGAGGTGTGAGATAGTAGGAGGCTAAAGACTTTGGATCAATCATTTATTCATACATTCATTTAATTATTTATTTATTCAGTTGGTTTTCTGTTTGTGGAAGAATGGAGTTTTCTCTCCCCCTTGCAGCCTGCCTTCCTTCTGCTCCTATCCCAGTGAGGAGAAGGTTTTGGAAAGACAGCCAAGCTAGGCAGGCATGTTAAATATGATAATATATAGTTAGTGGTCAATCTTAGCAAGAATGGTTTGTCTTGTTCATGTCTTGCTCTGAGAAAACAGATAGTCTTGGGACTTACACTAAGCCAGGCAGCAGGGAGCGATGGAGCTCTGCCTTCCTGGACAGGTGAGGACGAATGGTCCCAGGACCCTGTGGGGTGCTGCTGGGATGGAGCCAGGATCCTGGCGAAGGGGCGGGGAAGGAAGGAGAAAAGGAAGCAGAGGGAACCGGGACCTGTCAGGATCCCAGTGAGGAAGGCTCCCTATAAGGAAATGTCTGGCCCCATCTTCTGGGCAGACGGTTCTGTAACCACTTGGAAGATTACTGGGAATCATGAAAGCAAGAAAGCTAGGATTCACAACAAGTTGAGTTTGTTCAGAAACTCTTCAAACATAGAAAAGGAGTAAGAATAAGATAATGAAAGTCTATGTAGCTGTCAAACAAGTTCAATAACCATCAACACGTGGCCTATCTTGCTTCTTTTACACTTCAACCCACTTTACCCCCATCCTCAATGCATTATTTTAAAGAAAATTCCAGACAATTAAGTATGTTATCTGAAAAATACACCAGTTTGCATCTCTAAAGGTATGACTACTTTAAACAACCATAATATTATCCCATATAAAAATAATAATTCCTTAATATCATCAAATGTCTCGAATTCTCTTATAAGCTTTTAACAGTTTGTACAATCCAAGACCCAGGCAGGACTCACACATTACATTGGGTTAGTATGTCTTTTATGGAGGTTCTAGTCTCTCTCCTCTGCTTACTTCTGAAAAAAAGAGGGAAAGTCATCTTGCCATCTACATATTTAAATGCACTGCATGATTTGTCTTGTAGATTTTCCTACATTCTGAATTTTTCTATGTCCTTGGTGTCATTTAACGTTTCTCTGTTCTCTGTACTTTTTATAAAGATATAAAATACCTTTATAAAATTTTTGAAATATTGGCTGGAATTCTTCTATAAAGAGTAAATTGCCCTTAACAAATATTTAGTTACCTTGAGGTATCACTTATACAGAAAAGATGAGATACATGCTTAATTCTTTCTTCTGGTTTAGCAGTTCTCAGAATAATGAGCAGTGCCCTAGCAATCTTCTAAAGCAACCAATAGAAGCTTTTTATGAACTCATGGATTTTAACATAATGTTATGTGTTTCATTTTATTAGCTATTATTCTTTTTGATGCTCAAGTTTTCCTGTCTTTGGCCAATGGGAACTCCTTCAAACTAGCTTCTGTGTCCTTCAGACGAAACCTAGTAGTCTTTGATAGCTTCCTTGATTTCTTCTAGAAGAAGATTTTCCGAGCTCGGCTTATCCGTCTCCTGCCTCTGAACTGGAATCCACCATCTCCCCAAGGAGCTTGCTTCTTTTTATTGGGAAATAGTATTTAGAGACCCATGTTTGAGCACTAGGAATACTCAAGAGTTACTGGCTTGGTCATTGTTTTTAGACCTTTCTAATGGAATATCTAGGAAACAATTTTTAAAAAGATACTGTGCATTCTGAGTTCATACTGATATTTGCAGCTCACAATTAGGATTATAGAGTTTCTGCTTCTTTGATTTTTCATATTCTTTTCTCTTATACTGAAAATCTTGGTTCCTAATACCATTAACATAATTCCTTATTTGTTTTATCCTTCAAATATGTTCAAAATATTAGTTCAAAATAACAATAACATGTCATTACTGGCAATATGGTTACTGAAAATACTTTAAGATTTCTTTGTGGGTTTTTTTTCTGGTTTTTCTTTGTTGATATTTAGGAGATCATATATATGTGTGTGTGTATGTATGTATGTGTGTGTACATATGTGTATATATGTATATATATTATAGTATAATAATTAGTGTTTTAAAGTCACTTGCAGTAGTGACTTTCCATGTCACTTTACATTATTCGGTCAACATACGGTTAGGTTCAGTTGTTTCCTTTTGCTTTGGAGTTTTTTAAAGTTTATTTTCCCATTTTGATTTAATTTTGCTTTTAAATTGTTAAATATATACACAGTTAAAGGTCATAACCATAAGACAAGTTATCTTTAGAAAAGTCTAGCTGTCATTCCTGTTCCCTCTCTTGCCTCCCTTTATCTATAGTAATATATTTTGAGGGGTTTTGATTTGTCCTTCAATTTTTTATATAAGAAAACATGTATCTGAATATATATGAATATATATTTTTTCATTCTTTTCCTTCTTAAAGAAAAGGTAACCTATTACATTTTCTATGCCTCAGCTGCACCTAAAAATGACTTCCACTGCTTATCAGTACATAGAGAACCGCTTCATTCTTTTTTTTTTTTTTTTTTTTTTTTATTATTATTTTATTTTATTTTTTTGGGGGGTACACCAGGTTCAATCAACTGTTTTTATACACATATCCCCATATTCCCTCCCTTCCTTGACGCCCCCCCCTCGATTTTCATTCTTTTATAGCTACACAATATTCTGATATGTGGATGTGCTTTAGTTTACCTCTTTCCCTATTGGTGGACGTTTGGGCTATTTCCAGTCTTTAGAGCTTTTGCAAATCATGTTTTAGTGAAAAGTCTTGTGCGTATGCCTTTCTTATTTTTGAGAGCAGATCTGTGTTATAGATTCTCACAAGTAAGATTGCTAAGTCAAAAGGTAAATGCATACAGTTTTGCCAGCTATTGCCAAACTCTCGTCTGTAGGAACTGTACCCCTTAGCATTTCCACCGGCAATGCGTATGTTCTCCCCTTTCGGATTTTTGTCAAAGAGGGTGGCAAAATAGTCTATCAGTGAAGCTGAATTTTTATTTCTCTTTCTGTGATCTGTATACTAAGAATTTAATTCCAAAGAAACAGGACTCCTTTTGGACAGTAACACCTTTGAGGTTGTCAAAGCAGAAAAACTGCTCCCTGGCTACGTTATATGCTGTTGAATAAAAACGTTTTTTCCTGTAGCTGGATTTGAATTGTCATTCGGAGTAGCTCAGCCATGGGGAGTTTATATAAAAGGAATGGGCAAAATTCGCAGAACAAGACGCCTCAAAGAGCTCTTTTGAGCAGCATGTGCCATTTAATATCTTTGGAGGCATTTATAACCCATCAAGTGATCCACGGACACTTTTTGAGAAGATTGGACCTGCTATGGAGTTAGACGTTCTTGGCACAATAAAGAAAACAATGGTTGAGGGACTTCCCTGGTGGTCCAGTGAGTAAGACTCCATGCTCCCAATGAAGGGGGCCTGGGTTCGATCCTGGTCAGGGAACTAGATCCCACATGCATGCCACAACTAAGATCCCACATGCCGCAACTAAGATCCCACATGCCGCAACTAAGACCCAGAGCAGCCAAATAAATAAATAAATAAACATTTTTTTTAAAAAAGGAAGAAGAAAACAGTGGTTGATACTGAGGGATTAACCAGGTAAAGAACATGGTGCCTTCAACCAAAACTTTATGAAATTCTTACTCTTAAAAGCTCCATCTCATCCTGTGTGTGCAAAAGAACTCCAGAAGGAATATTCACAGCATATTATATATATATTACCTGTTTGGATTTCAATACTGTATAAATGCTTGGAAAAGTGTGGATTTGCCTTTCCCTTTCTTTTTGTTTATTTTTGATCAATTTGGCACTCAGTGCTGTAAAGTGGATCTTTTAAGTGGGGAATTGACTGTACAGAAAGGGTCAATATCACATGTTTACAAAGAAGCACTCACTGAGGATTTGTTTCTCCTGTACTTAATTTCACCAGGTTGCCAGTTAGCATGCTGCCAGTTTACTGAGCATTCAGCAGCATTTACTGATGGTCTTCTATGGCGTAGAACTGTGCTAGAAGCTGGGCAGACAAAGATGACTAATGCCTGGTTCCTTCCCTAGAGGAATTTACTATGTGGTAGGACAGACTGACAGGTAAACATATAAATTAGTAGAACCTCTGACATGGGACCATTCAGAATGTAAGCTAATTCTTTACATATATTTCCACTAGTAGAGTTTACTCTTTTTCTTAGACACAGCTTTATTGAGTTAAAACTCACATATCATATAATTCACCCATTTAAAGTATACAGTTCAGGTGTTTTGTGTGTTTCTGTGCATTCACAGAGTTGTGCAGTCATCACCACAATTGATTTTAGGACACTTTCATCACTGCAGAATGAGGAGAAACTCCTCATCTTCCTCCAACCCACTCCTCAGCCCTAGGCAACCACTGATCGTTCTGTCTCTACAGATTTGCCTGTTCTGGATATTTCAGACAAGGAAATAGAAAAGAAGTCATAGCATACGTAGTCTTTTGTGACTATATTCTTTCACTTAGCATACTTTCGGGGTTCATCAATGTTGCAGTAGGTATCAGTCCCTCACTGGTTTTTTTTTGGCCAAATAATATTCCACTGATGGATATACCACATTTTTGGTTGTTGTTTACTGTTCTTTTATTGAGGTGACATTTGTACACAATGAAATGTACCAATCTTAAGAGTGGCTATATCACATTTGTTTATTCGCTTATCAGCTGGTGAACATTTAGGTTGTTGTTAAGAATGTTCATGTGCAAGTGTTTGAGTAGACACTTAGTGAAATTACTGGGTTTAACCTTTTGAGAAAGAAGCTCACTTAGGGAAGGAGTGCATCTTCATATTCCCAGTATCAAGCGTAGTAGTAGAAATGTATAGTAAGTTCTCAACTCCTTGCTCAAAATTGGCATCCCACTGACTTTTCCTGTGTTTTGGAATTGAGAGGGACCTTCGCAGTCAGAAGGCTTATGCTCTGGGCCAGGTGATCATCCAGCCCATGGTTGTGATGTGATATTGTCCAGTTCACATTTCTCCATCTTGTTTACATGATAACACGAGAGCCTTTGCCAAAGTCCACATACCTGAGCTTTATGGCTGCCCCCCGCTTTGCTTATCTACTGGTAATCCTATAAAACGGGAAACTGTGGTTAGTTCGGCACCACCTGGTCTTAGTGTCCATGCCTGGAGCTGAAAACTGACTCCTTAATGATAGATTCTAATCTTGAGCCAGGAATGAACACTTCCTTGTGTGTCCTTCCTGGATTCCACCTTTCCCCTTTTTGTTAAATGATGACATCATGTTTGTCATTGGGATTTGTCATTTCTTGCTCATCCATCTGGTTCTTTAGACACCACCCTGCATTCACTTCCAGCCCCCCAAACGTGGTTCATCTTGAGCTTGGAGGCCATCTGCTCTCACTCTCTCATGAACTCAAGATGTTAAAGCTGGAGGGCTCCTCCCTCTCTGGATTTCACATCTCGAAGCTTATTTTTATTTTATACTTCCCAGTAGAAAGATCATTTTCCATGATACAGAAACAAAAGCACCATTGAGTGGCTGAGTTGGAGTTCTGAGTACTTCTGTGTTCCTTCCGGCAGGTATTTACACTGTCCCTCAGGCAAGGAAGTGGTCTTCCTTGTTCCTTGGCTCTGAAAAATCAACAAAGCCCTCAGGATTGATCACAGTATTTTTCACAAGCCCTGATCGCTGGAGTCTTTAGAACTTCCTGACATGGTTCTTTTTTTTTTTTTTTTTAATTTTTATTTATTTATTTATTTATTTATTATTTTTGGGGGGGTACACCAAGTTCAATCAACTGTTTTTATACACATATCCCCGTATTCCCTCCCTTCCTTGACTCCCCCCCTCTCGGGTCCCCCCCACCCTCCCCGCCCCAGTCCTCTAAGGCATCTTCCATCTTCGAGTTGGACTCCCTTTGTTATACAACAACTTCCCACTGACTATTTTACAGTTGGTAGTATATATATGTCTGTGCTACTCTCTCGCTTCGTCTCAGCTTCCCCGTCACCCCCCGCCCCCTCCCAAACCTCGAGTTCTCCAGTCCATTCTCTGTATCTGCTTCCTTGTTCTTGTCACTGAGTTCATCAGTACCATTTTTAGATTCCATGTATGTGAGTTAGCATACAATATTTGTCTTTCTCTTCCTGACTTACTTCACTCTGTATGACAGACTGTAGTTCTATCCACCTCATGACATATAGCTCCATCTCATCCCTTTTTATAGCTGAGTAATATTCCATTGTATATATATGCCACATCTTCTGTATCCATTCATTTGTTGATGGGCATTTAGGTTGCTTCCATGTCCTGGCTATTGTAAATAGTGCTGCAATAAACATGATGGTACAAGTTTCTTTTGGGATTATGGTTTTCTTTGGGTATATGCCCAGGAGTGGGATTACTGGATCATATGGTAGTTCTATTTGTAGTTTTTTAAGGAACCTCCAAATTTTTTTCCATAGTGGCTGTACCAACTTACATTCCCACCAACAGTGCAGGAGAGTTCCCTTTTCTCCACACCCTCTCCAACATTTGTTGTTTCCAGATTTTGTGATGGTGGCCATTCTGATTGGTGTGAGGTGATACCTCATTGTGGCTTTGACTTGCATTTCTCTGATGATGAGTGATGTTGAGCATCTTTTCTTGTGTTTGTTGGCCATCCTGACATGGTTCTTAAAGGTCCATGCTCCTCTTGGGTGGCTGGCCATAGGTAAGTCACCCAAGGAATATTTGCCTGCGGGAGCTAGCGTAGGATAATTCCTGCGGTGGGGATGCCCCCTTGTTTCTCTTTTCAGTGGGTCCTAGGGCAGCTCTCCTTCTTAACTGCCACCATCCGCTTTTCTCTAGGCTTCCTTCTCCCACTGGGGCACTGCAAGAAGGAGCCCAGCTGTACATCTTTCTTGTTCCCCTCCAACTCTAAGCTTAGAAAATATTTTTGAAACCATCCAAGGCAATTTAGTGCTCATAAAGGCATGAAAACAGTCAGAAGAGGGGATTAAAAATAATAGAAAAATTATAAGAAAGCTTTAACATCTATAATAGTCATCCTGGGAACATATTGTGACGTGATTCAATCTTGATCTGCTCTTTCTCAGTCCGCTCATGGGATCAGCAAGTCAGCTCTCCCCAGCCCTTCTATGCCCCGTGTTCATTTGTAGGGGCCCCCTTGAGTTTTGCTGTTTTTTCTCTCTTTCTTCTTATCTATACCTTCCTGCTTTAAATGAAAGATGCAGATATTAGGCTATTTGGTCTACACATCAGAAGTCCTCTCCAAATCCAGTAACTTTTTTTTGCATCTGCTTTAGTTACCCTAATCAATGTTCCCCTCCCATCTGAGAGCTGTCTGAGCAGCTGTGCTTTCTATAGACGCCGCCCCTCATTGTGTGGAATTCTGCGAATACCCCATATAACTGTATGTGTGTGTGTGATGTGTACGTATCTAATTCTTCTTATTCACAGTAGTTATGGTCTCTAAAATCACCATGAACACTGAAATTGGTGAAATAAAGAAAACACGGGGTGAGTTTCCTTCAAGCCTTTGACCACAACGTTTTCTTTCATCAGTGTCAGTACATAACCTTGCTTTATGTGTGTTTCTGTTTGAAGACGCCTTACTTAATATTTATTGTTAATTACGTACATTGAACGCATGGCAGCAGCAGTGTACCTCGTGCCTGGAGGAAGCTTACCCAGCACATGTATTTTCTCCGTAAGGCACATCACAGCCTCCATGCGCTTCGGAACACGCGACAGCACTCCAGCCCTACACTGGGGTGCGTTTTACACCGTGAAATCAACAAAAAGCACAAAGGTGTGAAAAAAGTGACACTAAATAGATGCTGAAAAGGACACTTGTTTACAGTGTGAGAACCAAAACAAGAAGGCAGAGCCATTTTCTCGTTTCCCCTCAGCTGGAAAGGTGTCATGTCAAGTGATTCAGTTTTTTTGGCTGCTCTGCACATCTGTGCAAATGACCAGAAGCATTGATTTAGGGTTTACAAATAAATTTCAGTGAGTGAGCCAATTCGCATATACAGTCGATCCTTTGTATCCTCTGATTCTGATCTGCAGTTGTTTGAATCCACAGATGCAGAACCTGTGGATACGGAGGACCAACTGTACTATGCGTTTCACATAAAGGACTTGAGCATCCGTAGAGTCTGGTCAATCCACGGTGTCCTGGAAGCAGTTCCCTAGCAGATACTGAGGGATGACTTACAGAATCCACGAATAGTGAGGTTCAACTCTATACACACATGCACACACACATACATGCACACATGTACACACACATATACACACTTATATATATACACACATACACACACGTACGAGGGCGGATCTCACCTGTCTGTGTTGCACCTATTATGGCACAGGCCATGGCGTTATGTCCTCTGGTCACCAGTGTATACACTATACCTTGCACAGAGCCTGGCACATTGTCCAATAAGGTCAGTCACACACCCACAGAGAGACTATACTCCATCTGTCATCTACTCCAGGTCTATAAAGATTAGATGTAATTTTATAAAAAGCTACCAAGGGTATTTTAGAGTTGCCCATCACATCTTGAGCTTCATTAGATACACAATTTTTATTATTACAGTTTTTACATTGATGTAGCTCTTTACGGATCAGAAAACACATTCACGTAGTTTCCAAGCTTGTAGTATCTATTGTATATAGATGGATTGTTGATTCAACAATCACATGGCATCACTGTGGATATTTTTTCCACTTTTAATAAAGCCTAGAGAAGCACTGTGGTGAACAAGGTAGTCCATAGACCCAGTTTTGTGTGTTTTGTCTCATTACTAATCTGGTTCTGCTTCTATAGCCATTTGGATTTCGGTCACCAATTGGGTAAAGAGTTCAAGATCTTTCGAAGGAGAGAAAATAGGCATATCTCCACCTAGTGGTCAAAGCAAAATGTGGGCATGCTGAGATGGGTTTGGACCATTAGGTGTCAGTCTATGCACCTAAACCTGGGCAGCTTTCCTTGTGAGTCAAAGGCTGGGGAGAGGCAAAACAAACTATTTATCGTCAAGGAAAATCCGCCATGATTACTGTGAAAAATATAAAGGTAGTCCAGTATGAGCTTTGGAAGCATAAATTCGAATCTAAATTCCAGCTTTACCACTAAAGAGCTATGTGATTTGGGGCAAGATCTTAGTTATTCAAGTCAGCTGCTTCATCTGTAAAATGGGAATGACAATACTGACAGTATGTTTATTTTAAGAATTAAATAAAATAAGACATATAAACCAGTCAGCACAGTGTCTGGAACACAGAAGACAGTCACTATTACATCTGTTTGAAAGGAGAGAGAAAGTATTTCCTTAAGACTTCAGTGTTGCATACATGCATGTCTTAGTAACAGGGAGATACGGACTGTAAAAATAAGGAATAAGAGTGCTATATGCTTTAGTGCAATAGGATCGATTGAATTACCTATGGAATAGATGATGTATTAAAAAAGAAGGAGTCCTAGATAAAAAGACTGAGAGGAAAGCTTCTACATATTTCAGGCTGACTCTCCGTTTCAATGGAGATGCACAGATGGTGTTAAATGGGTCATATTTATTTCCTCTACACCTACAAAAAATAAAGGGCAGTAAGCTAGTGACAAATATAAACTGGAAGGGTGTTCCAAATAAATAGTGGACCCCCATTGCCTCTCTAAGGAAGTGGCATGTCTTTAAACTATATTTCTGGGACTTCCCTTGCAGTCTGGTGGGTAAGACTCTGCACTTCCACTGCAGGGGGCACGGGTTCAATCCCTGGTCAGGGAACTAAGATCCCACATGCCACACAGTGCAGCCAAAAATTTTTTTTAATTAGAGAAATATATATTTCTAATCTTATTGAAATAATAATGTATGATATCATGGTCTTATCTGGTGTTGCAAACATAGCCTGAAATCACAGAGGTCTGGATTGATAGGAACGTGGGAATCTAGGAGAAGGACCGCCAGCAGCACTGGGGCATCCCTGCGTCCATCTCCTCTCCGTCACCCTTGTAACCGGCATTAGTCTTGTGTTTTTCTGCCTGCTTTTGTCCCTTCCTATTTCTTGTGGGTTGAATGTGTCCCCAAAAAGATATGTTGAAGTCCTAACCCTCAGTGCCTGTGAATGTGACCTCATCTGGAAATAGGATCTTTGCAGATGTAATCAAGAGTGAGTTAAGATGAGGTGACGCTGGAGGAGGGTGAGCCCCAAATCCAGTAAGACTGGTGTCCTTGTTAGAAGAGCAGAAGAGACACACACAGGGCAGAATGCCACGTGAAGACACAGTCAGGCACAGAAGGATGACGACGTGAAAACACAAGGCACGAACTCCATGTGATGCTGAGGGAGAGACTGGAGTGATGTGTCTAGAAGCTAAGGAACAACAGGGATGGTTGACAGAAGCTGGGAGAACGGCACATACCTTCCCCCTAGCGCCTTCAGAGAGATCACGGCTCTGCTGACACCTTGATCTTGGACTTGGAGCCTCCAGAATTGGGAGAGAATAAATTTCTGTTGTTTCAAGGCGCTCGTTTGTGGTACTTTATTAAGGCAGCCCTCGCAAACGAATACACTACTTCTAGCAGAGAGACGTTCCTGGGTGGTGGGTGTTTATCTGGGCAGTTTTTCATCCCCTGAAATTCTAACCTTAAAAAATTGTAACAAGCTGCCTCTAAACGAGAGGGATGAGGGGATGGAATCATTTGTGTTCAGACCACATTGAGCAACAGGTGGTGTGGAAAGAATCTGAACACTTAGGGTCTTTGCACAGTGCCAGCCCGCCTGGCTGGGGAAGAGACAGGGATGGTCCTCTCTTGGTGACGGAGAGCCAGCTTCTGAAGCCTGGAATGCCGGCTCATCTGTCTGCCTCCGTTTTCATGCAGATGATGCTCATTTAATCTGCCTATGCCTGATCTTTTACGAACATGTCCAGGACATTGCTTTGTTCTCTCCTCTCCTTTGCTGCCACTTTCCCAGCTGCCGGGGACTCCATCCCAGTGTAAACAGGTCCATCTGGCTCCCCTAGTCAAGGGTAAATAGAAGTCAAACTACTAGGTTGTGAAATAGCCTCGCTCAATTATCATCCACCCTGTTTAAATCCATAATATGTTAACTCGGCTTATTTGCATTTAGGACGTGCCCAATCATCCTGTTGACAGAGAGCCTAAAATAAGAAGCAAACGCCAAGCCCCTTTCGCAAAAAGGACTCCCTTGGCCGTATAATGCTTGTATTTGAAAACAATTCCGCTAGGTGGCGCTCCATTGAAGGTTGGCCCCAGGAACCTGGCGCTTCCTTCTCGGTATCCGCAGGTATCCGCAGGTAATGGGAGCAATCTCCAAACGAATGTCAAGGGGGCAGTCCTAAATTGCTCTGACAGATGTAAAAGATGACGTTACTTATCCTTAATTTTCAGGTTAGACAGAACCTCCGCCTGCTTCCCTCATTAAATTAGCCTCCTCTGTGATCAAGTTCTTTCTGCCTCCGTCCCTTGTAGGGCTCGGGATCAACACACAGCCAGACCATAAAGACAGAGGGAGGCAAATTGAAGGAGGCTCTCAGGGCTGCAGGGCTGAACGTAGGAGGCGATTCTCCATCAGGGTTGGTCTGGTGTGCGGCGTGGAGGTGGTTGGATGGGCAGAGAAGGCAATCTCAGCATCTCACCTGGTGCTGTGCCCATTAACACCCGCTGGGTCGCTCAGCGAGGGACCAACTGAGAAGGATGGGATGTTTTGACGTGACAGAATTAAGCGCATTTCCAGGTGGACCTGAGCCAACTTCTCGCATCAAGACCATTCTAAGTATTTAAACATGGCAGTCATGTGGGGTCAGCCTAAAAATGAAAGGGACTAACGAGTAAAACAAACAAACAAAAAAGCACAACTCTGAGCAGAGTTCTCTGGCTGCCACCACTGTATACCTTGAAAGAGGCTTCCCCTTGTGTTCACTATAGAAGAGTTTGCTTTTCCTAAGTGACAAAGGTTCTGTTGGATGCCAGCTTCCTGACATCCTCCCGATTCCCCATATCTGAAGCTGTGAGTTTGAAAAAATAGTTCTTTTCTTGTGGTGCTGTGATGACGATTGAAAGTAAAACAGGAAACTCCCTAGCAGGTCCTCAAGAAATAGCTCGCCCCTTTACCTGCTGTTCTTCTGAGAAGTCTGGTGAGGGAGAAAGGCTTTATAAACACAAGAGGTTGACATAATGGTTACATACGAATCACCAAAGCAAAGCTGCCAATACCTTGGTACAGATTTTTGCCCCACATACAACTAGAGCAAATCCCGTTATCCCCGTCTTCATCAGCTTTGATGTTGGTTATTGGCTTATGAGTGGGGAAGGACAGGGGGCTCCCTGCTGCCTTGCAATTTGCCAGCTGAATGGCTCTGGGCAAGGAGCCAAAAAGGCAAAGCCAGGTGTGCTGACTTCCCTAGAATCATCTGAGCACTGGAGGCTCATGGCGGGTGTTCATTCTGTGCTGTCTCAGGGAGGAGCGTAGTGAAATAGACGAATCTGATGTGGATGCCTTCAGTTTCTGCTTCTGTATCCCTGTCTTTAGTCTCTCATCGAAATTTCAGGTCCTCACCTTTCTTCTGTTTTCTCCTCTGTTCAAATGTGATCTCAGGGGAAAAAATGATTGTCGGTAACTAAGTCAATGGACATTTGTACACTGCTCTTCACTAGAAGGGATTGTCATTTATTCAGCACCAAGAAGGTGGTGGAGTGTTTTGGAAGGCAGGGACCTTCTGGTGTCCCTGAAATCACCCCGAAGGACATGTCTGCCCTTCATTCTATGTAGGCTGTTGGAAGCGTGAGTAGATTTCAGAAGCCCCTCCCCAGTAACAGGTGGAGGTTTGGAATACTTGCAGCTAGAATTCCTGAAAAATAGAAGCAAATATCCATAAATAAACATTAGAAATGAAACACAGAATGTTTGGCACTTAGCATATTTTTAACACATTGTTTACTGATTTCTTTCCTCTTTGCCAATCGTTAGAGTTGCCAGGCGGCTCTCTAAGATTTGGCCTGGCCCCACCTCTCCAATGGTGAGCCCAGCGCAAGGAGAACGCGACCTGAATTCAGACAAGCCAAATGTGTATTTGCGCTTGCTTAAATCTCCAGATTTTATTCCACTGCCATGTCGAGCATGTAAGGAAAGGGTAGCCTTCGGATGAAGGACACGGGCTTGGCTTTGACAGCTGAGAAGCAGGGACAGGCTTGGCAAGTATGGGGCTCTGTGTGCCCACATTCGCTGCTTCCTCTTGCGTAGCAGTGATTGCTGATCGTCTCAGCCTTCTGATTCGAGCTTCGAGGGGGTCCCTAGTGGGAGGGCCAAAGCGTATTCCAATTGTTAGATTCTCTAAGACAGTGCAGAGCAGGACTCTCAAAAGAAACTGCTGGTTGCCCCTCAGATTCCTCCCAGGCCATGTTGTCTGATGCCTACAGTTCTGCCATTAGAACATCCCTCCGCGGAGTCCATAGCTTTGGTGCCTACAGGACAGACACTGTACTAATTCCTCTACATGTATTTACTCATTTCATTTTCATAATCTGCTATTATCTCTGTTTTACAGATGAAAAAAATCGAGGCTCAGAGAATGAATTGCCCAAGGTCATACAGCCAGTAAGAGGCAGAGCCAGGATTATCAAAACTTTTTTTTTTTTACAAAAGATAAATTAACTTTATAAGTTACCACCTTGGTCCTTACATTGATTTGTTTACAAAATTACCAAAATCTAGGTCTACACACTACTATATATAAAATAGATTTCTGATAAGAACCTACTGTGTAGCACAGGGAACTCTACTCAATACTCTGTAATGGCCTATATGAGAAAAGAATCTAAAAAAAGAGTGGATGTATGTATATGTATAACTGATTCACTTTGCTCTACACCTGAACCAACACAACATTGTAAATCAGCTGTACTCCAATGAAAATTAAAAACACCACCACCAACAACAAAACTAGGGCTATTTCATCCTTCAAGACCCTTGCTTTCTCCACTGTATCTATGACACAGCCTTCGGTGGGTGAGGATTTGAGAAGGAGGCAGGTGAAGCGAGCGTGGGAGGCAGAGGAATGAAATTCCTGAGAGAGAAGACAGGCTGTAGGGCCAGAGGTAAATTACCCAGATATCACAGTCCTGCCTTGGGCTGGTCTTGGTTTGAAGTAAGAGAACCTCACAGTGGAAGCTGACATTTCCCCTCCAGAATCGAGGTACCTGCATGCAGTGGGATTCAGCAGACTTTTCCTTTGGGCAGCCCAGAAGAGAAGCAGATGGCAACCATCTGCTGTGTGATGAAGGGTAACCATAGCAGGTAAATATCAGTGTTGGTGCTGTTGTCACTACAAAATTATATGTTATTATTATTATTCTCTTGATATGAGTGAATGTCAAATTTAATGGGCAGAAACTCCTACAGTGTTATGTTTGCTCCAATGGTAGACCTCGTATATCTCACACCTGGAGTGGATTCTTTGTTTGTTTTAATTTTTATTGGAGTTTAGTTGCTTTACAATGTTATGTTAGTTTCTGCTGTACAGCAAAGTGAATCAGCTATATGTATACATATGTCCCCTCTTTTTTGGATTTCTTTCCCTTCTAGGTCACCACAGAGCACAGTGTAGAGTTCCCTGTGCTGTACAGCAGGTTCTTATTAGTTATGGAGTGGATTCTTTTCAACAACTCCCCATCATACCACACAGTTAGTGTTAGTAATAATCATGGGCAGAGAAAGAAATGCGGACAGTGACATTTTTCTTTTGTTAAACTTCACATATATAATCATGGCAGTTAAATACATAAAAGAATAAATAAGTAGATAAGTAGTACATTACCCTAAAAAAAGGAAAAAGGAAATACTTTTAGTCTTTAAAAAAAAAAGGTGAAAACCTTTTGCCTACATGCTGGAAACAGACAGAACGTTAGTTTTTGTTTTTGAGACTTCTGCACATTCATCAACGATTTCATCAAAATTAATCGTGAATATTCACATTCAGTATGCACCATAGCCAGATTTGTCAATCTATCTCATAGTTGATTGAGGATTATTTTTCACTTTTAATTTCTGAAGTTTTCTCTCGCCTATAACAAGAGACATATAGGTAGTTGGGGAAAGTCTGAAACGTAAGGGTAAGCTTAACGAAGACCCCGCTCAATCTCATGTCACAGCAAATTCCAGAATCAGCGATACAGCCTCTTTTCTTTCTTCAGGATAGATTCTAGCAGCTTTCCAAAGTCTCTGAAGTTGAGCGTTTTTCATCAAAACCCTTCACCAGGAAACTTATCACACATTTCTGCTGTATTTGGTTCTCAAGTTTTGCCTCTGCAAAAATCAGAGAAAGTGTCGGAATGGCGGCAGACAGGACATATTTGAGCCGTTGGGTACTTGTCCAGTTTCTGGTGACGGTGACTCAGGCTTCAAACACTGCCCTTTTCATTTCATGTGGCACATGTAAGATGGGCATCTTCAGGCGTGGCTCCTGACATTTCTGCTTTGAATTTGATTTTCTTTTCTATTCAGTTCCATGTTGGGTTTGTTTTTTTTTTTTTTTTTGGCAGAAGTAGCAGGCCTCGCCCCAGTTTCTTTGCACTGATCTTCCAGGAACAATTTTAAAGCATTGTGTACCTTGTTCACGGTGGATTCTGACAGTTGGCAAATATTTTTGTATGTTTACATAGAACAGCAGAATTAAAGTCACTCAAGTTCGTGCCTCTGTCTACAGTGGCCCCCATGTGTTAACGTCTCATGCCCTATTTGGAAACAAACTCATGTAGCTGAGTCCTCTCCAGGTGAGAGCCAAATTATCTTCCACGTGACGAACAACACATGTGCTCATTGGGGCTTAAGTGTGTAATGTTGAACTCCACAGTAACCACAGTTGGTTAGAAGGGAGACCAACAAAAGATGATCCAGGGAAGAATGAATATCATATCAACATTTAGCATCGCCAGCGTGTGGTGATAATGAAAGACAGACCAACTTTTCAGATGGTTTTACTAGTTTTAACATTCTCTGCAGACAGCGCTCCCTCCCTTGCACCAGGCAGACTGCTCCCACTTGCCTGTCTTTAACTCGGAACCTTTCACCAGAAAATCCAGTGGCCTCGCCCCTAGGGTGTAGATCTCAGGAACAACCCCATCTGCTCCAACGACCCCATGACTTCTTACCATCAGGCTAGTTTCATTGCACAGGATTCAGCAGATTTAAGAACGGAAATCCCACAGGCGGATTTTTTTCCTGCTCAAGCTACCACCCTTTATCTGGGAAGGGACCCATGGATATCAGAGTCCAGATGGCATCCCTCTGGTCTTAAGGCCCATCTCCCAAAGCCAGCTCTTCACAGAGAAGATGGGCTTTCCCTCCAGCTCCCTGAACATCCTCTTTTTCCTGGCTTCGGAAAAGCGGTATTCTTGTCCCCTTTTAGCAACTAATTGGGGATCCTGGCAAAAACAACTTTTCCTCCTGCTTCCTCACAGGCAAACATGTAACTAGTTTCTAAGGCCCCTGCTAGTGTCCTCTGGGGCTGGTCATGAGGTCAGATGACCTTGGCTGCCCATCCTGGGCACTTGCAGACAGTGCCCACGTGGGGAAAGGTCAGCTTCTGGCACCATCTCTCTCGGAGTGTTCCCTGTCCCAGGGGCACTGCTGACTTTTCAAATTATCACATTTCCTTGTTTGGCATCCTTAGAACAGTTAGGCCGCAGAGACTTCCAGATGTCTCTCTTTAACAATCAGAGCCGGATTTCCTGGGCAGTGCCCTCCTCATGCAAACGTTCTTATTTGTCATGGCACTGCCCTCAGATCGTGCAGGAATGACTTCTAAAATATAACGCCCGCTCTGTTCCCTGCCTGCACGACTGCCCCATGTGTGCCTCACGTATGGAAGACGGGTGCTGTCTTTAGTCCCGTTTTAAAGATGGGGAAATTGAGATACCAAGCGTTGAAATTACCCATGGGGGTGCACGCAGCTGCCCTCAGGGGCAGAACTGGGACTAAAACACTCCCACCCTCAATTTCTTATTCACTCATCCACCCCGACTCCAACGAGCTTAGCTCAGGCCTGGCCTAAGCCCAGGAATCCTGGTTACACAAGAGATACCTAGCATGCACTCAACTGGAGAGTATAAACAGACGCAGTGCCTTGCCTCTAAGAATTTACGATTTAAAAATCAACTTGTACATGAAGTATCAAGGTGTCTTTAGAAATAAGAAAAAGTAGAGATAGTATAGAAATAACTTGTTTCTATGACTTTGCATGTTTTTATATCAGGACATAAAAATCTGTTACCTGTGTCTGGCAACAACATATTTAGGAAATCATCCAAACAAACTATACGCCAGTGGTGACAGATTGGCGGCACGGGTCCCGAGAGTCCCAGGGGATGTTGGTGGCAGATGGTGACTCTATCCTGGTTCTCTTCCCACTTAGCACACAGATGCAGCCTCAGAATCTTTCCTAACACATCACTCTGCTGAGTCACATGTCTTCTCACAAGATTTCAACTGGATTCACCATCCCTGCTACAAATTTTAGGCTTATTATTCGAGGAAATATGAAATAAGTGAAATGCAGGTGGTTTGCCCTTGCAGGCGTCTGCTCCTTGGTCTACCTTACCTTCTCTTTCCCTCACCCACACCCCCTCCCAGGCCCCAGACAAGTGCTAGAGTCAGCGGATTGCCAGGAGGTGCATAATCATGGTTTGAAACAGAAGTTACACACATGAGATGTAGAAAACATTTGCAGGAGTGCCGGCATTTCACTGTGGAAATGATTTATCTGCAAGGTACTCCTTCCTCCCACCCCACGGCCCCAGGCAGGATTCCTGGGGCAGGTGTTCCTTGTAAGATTCCCCACCAGACAATTCTACTGTGCCCCACTGCCTTGAGAATAGCAGCTTGAGAAAGTATTTCTCAGAGGTATTTGCCATTTCTCAGAGGACTGAGTCTTGAGGACTGAGGTTGCTTGGAAATTGTTCATAGGAAAACCTCAGCCGTAGGAGTGAGTGGCGAGGGAGGTACCAGCTGTGCGCTTTATTCCCTTCCACAACATCCTCTCTCGCTACCCTTTCAGCTTAGTCCCACTGTCAGCATTAGGTGATTCCAGAATTAAGGATCCTTGAGCCCTGTGCTGGGCTGAAATTTTACATCCCCCCCAGAATCTCAGAATGTAATTAAGGTAAGGATGGAGAAGATTGGGTTCAGGTGGGCCCTAAATCCAGCAAGTGTGTCCCTATAAGAGAAACGCGCAGAGCAAGGCCACGTGATGCAGTTACAAGCCAGGGAACACCAAGGCTTGTGAGCTACTGCCTGGAGCCCGGAAGAGGCGAGGAAGGATTTTCCCCTAGAACCTTCAGAGGAAGTGGGGCCCTGCCAACATCTTGCATTTGAACTTCTGGCCTCTAAAACTGTGAGAAAATATATTTGTGTTGTTTTAAGCCACCCAGTTTGTAGTAATTTGTTACAGGAGCCTTAGGAAACGATTACACGTTCCAAATGCTCTATCAGCTCCCAACTCTTTACTTGGGCTCTGCTTTTGGGAAGAGGAAATCCAAACCAAGACGGTCGGTATAAATACCCTGAGATTCCAGACTGGGGCACAGTTTTGCTCATGAAGCAGCTGTGGATGCCAGCACCTAGCAGCTCTGCTGTGGCCTGCCAGAGCTCCAGCCCATCCCGAGTGGCCTACTCTAGAGCATCAGGGATGCTGAGTGTGAACTGAAGGCCCACAGCAGCTTTAGGAGCTCAGCCAATGACTTGGGAAAGATGAGGGCAACCGTGGGCTACTGGGTGCTGGAAATAGGGTCATGAAAACGTAAAAACATAGGATCCTTTTTGTAAGCAGTGGTTGCAGCGAGAAGGACTGTGGGGGCAGGGGGCAGGGCAGGGGAGATGGGGGTGACATCTCTTACACCTCGGCTAAACAGATCTTAACAGGCTTAATCACCAGGTGCTCAACTTCACATGTATGGTTGTTGGTTGCGAGGATACAGTTAATCAGAGCATTTTGCCTGAGAAAACTGCTTTGACAATTAATAGCTCTGAAGGCAACACAAAGGTGCTTCTCTTTCACTTTGATGTATTTTTCAAGGTAACATTTCTTACTATTTTTTGAGAGCTCCTGGGTGCAACCCATATTTCGTCTTTAGAGGGAAAAATCCTCAAGTCATCTTGCCTCTTCCTTAATTTACAATTATTACTGAAAATAATGGAAAAACATTAGCAACCTCTGCTATGTTTCCATAAACTTAAATAACTGCTAATACTCCTTCAAATATCTTTTCCATAAAGCAATGTCCGCATGAATGATAATTTACATCTCCATGGCCCTGTTTATTCCCCTCTGGTGGATGGGAGAGAAGCCGCTTTCAGAGTGCTGGTAGATTCTAGACAGGACAGTCACCTGGTGTCCTGTGCTCCCAGCCGGCAGAGGCTGGCGTCTGAAGACATCAGGAATGGAGAGATCAACAGAAGCACATGAAAAGGAGCCCAGGACGTGTGCCAACAGAGTCTCTGTGTCCTTGGGTTGCAGCATTTTCATTCACCTTCTTTTCCGGGACAAAGCCCACCTATATCTGCTCCTCTGCCTCTTTGCTTCTAGTGTCTAAGGATAACTCAGAGGCACTGGTGAGCTGAGGAATTTTTGCAGGCTGGCATGGCAGCCATTCGAGCTCTATAGCGATAAAATGCAGACAGAGGAAGGCCTGTGTGAGTAGGAAGAGAAGGCAGTGAGGTCTCTGGCCTTTCCAAGAAGGGCAGCAGGTGATGTCATGCCAAACAAAAGACAGATTGAAATATTGGGGCTGCTTGAACTTCCGTCTGGTAGGATCCACTGCCTTTTCCACTAACAGAAGGGCTACATGGAAATACAGAACGTGGCTGAATTATTGCCATCTGTCAAAGTGGTTCAGGAAGGGCCATTGTGTAGTCTCAAGATATGCACCAAACATATACTTTATTTTCATGTTTTCTGAACCATATTTTGATGAACTGGGGTGATTTTGATGAACTGGGGTGATACATTCCAAAGAGAGGTTATTTTGCCCCACCCTGGGTTTCATATTGCCCAGGATGCAGTGTGAAAATTCTGTCACTCCAGAAGGATGGTACCTTCCAAAAGTCAAGAGAAAGTCACGGAGCTGTCCGGGAAACTGCCATCGTGCAGGAGCTCCGGGGGGAGTGACCGTGACCTGGTCTGGATCTTGACCCAGCTCTTCTACTAACCAGCTTTTAACTACTAACTAGCTGGCAGCTGCAGAAACATCCCTCCCTTGGGCTCTGGTTAGCTCACCTGCTGGATGGGCAAGCTGGCCTCTGTGATTACCCAGATGCCAGCTATTCCTAATATTTCCTGATCTTGAAATCCTTTAAGCATCTAGGTTACCCTCAGATCACTGGACAGATGCCCAGTGGTTCTCTTGGTTGTTCAAAACCTTCCTAGCCCTGAAAAGCTCATAAATGAAAAAGAAGAGAACTGGATAGCTGGCTGGTCGCCCCTTCCCAAATAGCAAGCTTGAACAGCCCCCTTCCTGAGGAGCAGAGAAAACAAATTAGAAGTAAGGGGTGACAGCTCAGGTCAGGAAAGAATTGGCAAGGGACAGCTTCAGGAGGGCTGCAAGAAAAGACGAGGCCTGTGGATTTCCTCTCCATAAATTGTCACAATACTATAGAAGCAAACTAATAGTCATGTTGTCTAAGGCATGATTCTGTCAGCTGCAGCTGGGAACGAGCAGGGAGAGAAAAATGCTACCCTTGGCTTCCAATTATGCTATGATAACCATTTAAATTTTATTGAGTAAATAATTATCTCTGTGGGTTGAACAAAAAACACAACACAGCATAACAGCCATTAGTCATCTGTCTGAGGTAAGGCTTAAATATACATTTAACACACGCATTTTTTTTTTTAATTCAGCGCCCTGATGCAGAGCAAGGTATGAGCTATTCATACCTCTAGGGGGTAAATGACTAGTTCTTTTGATACATTAGGTTTTTGTTTTCATCTCTTATTAGAATTTTTGTTTGGGGTTTTTAATATATTTTGAACCAAAGACAAGAATGGAGGGGGACATACAGGTTTCTCAACGTGACCTAGGTGAGAACCGGGTGTGTTTTGTAGAAGGGATGCCAGCCCAGTGGGGTTTCCCTGGTCCAGCTCACAAGGAACCAGGGAGGTACATGTGCCTGGAACAAGAAGGGAGGCAGACAGTAGAGCTTGGGACACACCGAGTTGTTTTTTAAAAAGTAGTCATAAGCCTTTTTATAATGTCTGTGCTGGGCTAAAAGCGAAGGCTTTGTGGACAATAATAGCAGATGCGATGCTGAGAAAAAGTGGAGAGGAGCGCAGTATTTTTCCCTTTTGATTGCAAGTCACATCAAAGCCTGTGTGGGTGCCGATGTCCATTCAACTGCTGATTGAAATGATGGCCCTTTCTGATTAGAAAATGAAGGACTGCATCATCTTCTGGGACGCTGGCCTCTGATGTAATATTTCCTATGCTGTGTCGCTCTTGGCCATGACTGCGTCTGGGACTTCTTGCTCAGCCGCTACAGGTTTAGGGAACTTAAATCGCCATGGCTAGAAATGGGGGGTGATTATGGGGACTTGGGGCTAAATAGGAGAGCCCTGTCCTAACCCAGTGGGGGGCTGTGGCGACTCTGGCAGAGACGGGGTCCCTTGGTGAAGATGGAAGAGTATATATTGTCATGCTTTGGACAAGTTTAGATAAAGCTGAGCCATTTGATGGTGACGGGGAAGAAATGTCATGGAAATCTTGGGCTACGTGTGAATTGCCCCCTCATAGGACCCCACTCCTAACCCCTTTGTCTTGGTCTGCTACTAAGCCTAGTTCCTCATGGGAAAAGAAGAAAACAATACAGATTTTGCGCTTTCCTCACCTTTGTTGGCGAAGCTGTCTTATTCCAGTCGAGTCTCCTGAAAGTGTGAATTGGGAGCTGTGGGTGCCCACCCAGGTGCTGTTCATCTGGCCCAGCACCTGTCCCCCAGCTGCTTAGGGCACCCGGGAGCTGCCTTGCCTCGGGGGTGACCCCCACTCCCAGAACCACGCTGCCCCTGCCGGCAGCAGCCTGACAGACTGCCAGGGTACAGTGACTGGTACAAAAGGCCAGTCCCCTTACATCAAGATGGAACAGCTCTGCCCTGCAGTTTGTGTACCAGAGATTTCTTCAAGTTGAATGACCTTGGGTCCTAATAATTCCTTGGAGAGCTTTGTACAGGACGCCATGGTGGCCTGGACAAAATATCCTACCTAGCCTTCTGGCTAGAATCCTGCATTCAGGAGTGAAGGCCTGATTCTCCCCTTGGTGGCGGAGCTGCTTAAGATTTACTCTAGCTGCGTCGGGAAAGTGGTATCTGCCCTGCACAACCAGCTAACCCCAATGTGCAGCTCTGCAGAACAGTCCTGGAAGCCGAGTGAGGCAGCTGACATGGGGAGAACAGCACAGGCTCCAAGAAAAGACTTGTTACCAAAGCCAGAGCTTAAGGCAGTAATAACAACTTTGATTTATAACAAGAGCTATTTGTACATAATTACTAAAATATTGATTGCATATTCAGCAGTGCGCTTAAGTTAAAGACAAATTTGGTAACAGCGCCGAAAGAATCGTATTGCAAACAGTCACCATTTAGCCCTTTCCTGCAATAATCTGGGATTTTGTTGAGCACGTTTCAATATCTTGAGCGTTGCCTTTGACGATTGTAGCTCATCCTCATCCTTAAGGAGCTCCTGGTTGAAGGCATAAAATAGTAAACATGATACAGTGGCTGTTCTGTAAGTACAGGCTGAGGTAGGAACAGGGATGAGGGTGCAAATAAATCAGAAAGAGAAGGTCAGGGAAAACATCAAAGACAAAGGACGAGGGGGAGGAGAGGATTCCAGACACAAGAGAAGGAATGCCAGACGAGGGCATTCCTCCTCTGGGATGGAGGAGCTTTAGGGTTGCTTGTGAGCTGCATTTTATGGTTAAATTCAAATTGAAATTCATAACCACGGACTGCATATGGGCCTTTAAGATGTGACTGCCACCTGGCATTGTCCCTTACTGTCCTGCAAGGCCCGAGGACCTGATCCCTATTACCTCTTGGACCCCGCACCCCATCTTTCCACCCATATAGACCTCTTTTCCAGGAGGTCAAATTTATTAAGTATATCCCTCCCCCCACCTCTGGGCCTCCGTGCTCACTGTTCCCTTTGCCTGAAATGCTTTCCTCCCAGTATTTTCATGGGTTGTCTCTTCATCCCTTTCAAATCTCTACCCAAATGTCAGTTTCTCAGTGAGGACTTTTCTGTCCTTCCTATTTAAAATGCAGCTCTACTCACTCCTGGCATTCTCTATCCTTTTCCCCTGATTTATGGTTTTACAAATATTATGCTGTGTGTTTTACTTGCTTTATGTTTTGTAAGCTGTCTGTGGGCAAGGACTTTGTTTTCTTCACTGCAGTACTCCCCTGGCCTAGAACAGTAATTGACTTGTGGTAAATATTCAGTAAATATTCAAGGATTAAATAAAAATGATCTCTTCCACTATACCAGTTTTCTCTTTTACCTGCTCACTGAGGTGTGTTTTGTTAACTTGAATAATTTTTCACTTTCCAAATTTACTTTTCCCCCCAAATCTTCCTGGTCATCTTGTAGTCTCTTATGGCTTATTTTGTGATTCCTTTTTTCAGTCATTAAACATTTGATAATCATTATTTTATGTTTTTTTGTGTGTGATTAATTTCATTACTTGAAGGAAGGAAGTTTGAGTCTGTGGTTCATAGTTTCTGCTGATTCTCACTCATGGTGGCTGGTTTGCTTGCATCTTTCATGTTGCGTGATTCTGAGCTTATTGGTTGATCTTAATTTGGGGGACTCCTGAGGACCTAAGGTGGGGATGTTTTTATCCAAAGGGGACTCAAGTGTGCCTCTCCTGAGGGCCAGAGGCACCGTCCCAAACTAACTCAAGAATTTGTTTCCCCTCCCCCCACCCCGTTTGACTGTGGCCTTGGCTTTGCCTGATTATGACAGAGTTGACCCTGGCAGCCAAGCTCAAGGCAGCTGTGCCTTCCTTATTGGCTTGTTCCCCAGTGTTCCCTCTCTGGGTTCGTCCCACTTCTTTTTTCCCCCTAACTATGAGCCCAGCAATGCAATAAATAGTCTGTTGCGTACGGAGTTACTTGTTGGCTAGTACACAACACTGCGAGACTACCTATCGTTTGTCCTTCTCCCATACACTTCCATTTCACTCTAAGCTCTGGTTGGTGGGGGGTGGTACTGAAACTCTCTCACGCCTCTTGGTTACCTCTCAACACAGTGCTTCGTAAATAGGAAGTATCCAATGTATAACTCCTGATGTGTCAGTATTTAAACATCAGATCAGGCAAATCAGCAAGCTTCAGCTGTGCTCCTTTACGTCGGCGCGCTAGTTCCAGGTGGCATGGCCTTCCCTAATTATCTGAGCTTGAATTGTTCTGGAGAGCTTCCTCCCTTCACTCACAAGGATTAATGCGATGTGGTCGGTAGGATCTCACCCGCCACCACCTCCGAGCCTGTTGCCAGCCGTGGTTTGGAGTGGTTGGGCCGGCGTCCCGGAGGCCTGTTTGTGTGTCCTAGTATTCATTACTACTTGGCTGCCTTCCCACTCGCCGCCAGTGCAGAGTTATTTATATCAAACCAGGGAAGCCTTCCTGAGCTGTG
The DNA here is from genome assembly GCF_030028045.1 of Hippopotamus amphibius kiboko. Lineage (NCBI taxonomy): Eukaryota > Metazoa > Chordata > Mammalia > Artiodactyla > Hippopotamidae > Hippopotamus > Hippopotamus amphibius. The sequence continues at coordinate 101,720,112 of NC_080196.1, forward strand.
CCGTGGTAACTCACATCCTCAAAATACCTTGTGTCCCCGAGGACTTTACACATGGTATCCTCGCAGGAAACCCCTCCCCACTGGCCCAGGGGGACCTCCTGATTTCCCTGGGAAGCGGCAGCTGCTCTGTCCATCTGCTCAGCTCATTGCGCCTTTGCATGTAGATTAAGAACGCTGGCCCACAGAACATACAGTGGAACTTGCCTGAAGAGGTCGTGTCATCTGAGTCGCGGAGAATAGCATTTAAACGGAGGTCCCAGGGTGCCTCCCAGGAGTGGAGCCAGAGCGCTGAGTCACGCCTCTCAGCCCGGCCTTACCTGCTGGTCGTCAAAGCTTCCGGAAGGAGACACTGTTTAGAAGCCATCCGTTTCCCCTGCTCCCAGGTCTGCTCTGTGAACTCCGCAGTTTTGAGACCCACATGCATCCTCCACCCCCACCCCCGGAACGATGGAGTCTCATCAGTGACGCATTCTGGCCGTAATTTATCAGCTGTCATTTTTTCCCAACCAATGCAGCTTCATTACAGTCAGCATTTCACCGTTTGACACAAGATAGAGCCAAGAGAAGGGGCTTTGATGCTCTGGCAGCAAAAATCTAACTCATTTAACAAATTAACATGAGTCCACAGGCACAGATCTCTCAAGAAATTAGATCAGCTCTGAAAACAATCAGGCTGGGGGAGGGGAGGGGAGGGTCGATAATCATTTTAAACGGAATGGAACAGACCACTGACAGTCAAATCCATACTCTTGCGGGTGCCCGCAGCAAGTGACACCAGAGGCGTGACGCAGGGGAAAGGGCCAATAGCGAGAATGTATGGCCTATCAAGATTCTGTGCTGAAAATAAAATTTCAAATCAAATTAATGGGCAAGTCCACCGCACACAATCAAATCACTATGCAGGAAAGCTGCGGTGGCGAGAGCTGCCGTGTCCTCTAGCCCCTGGGAAGGATTATTCTGCCAGGGCAATAGCGACCGCGCTCCGCTAGCCCAGTGTTGACATTCAGCGGGTGCAGAGAGGTGGAAAGTGTGGGCGGCAAGTTTCAGATGCGTTTTGAAACACGCCCGCCCCCACCCCCATGGTGCCTAGCATCACAGGCTCTGTGACAGGCAGAGTCCTTGATGCTGTTTACTCACCCATGGAAGGTTGTTCTGCTTCTCCCAGTAGGAGGAGACCATTCCAGTTCTAGAAGAGCAAAACTGGCTTCTTCTCTTCCCAGGCCCTGAGCAGTCCTAACCCTGGACTGCCAGGGAGTTCCCTGGCTCCTTGTCTTCAATGCAGCACTTGTCACAGTGCATTGTAATTGGTCAGTTTTCCCTTTGCTCTGAAAGATTCCCTTCTCGTTCTCAGAAGGTTGGTCAGAATAAATATTGTAATTTGGACTTTAAGCTTAGAACAAGCAGATGTTAACTATCCGGTCACTTTCCTTTCTGGAGAAAGGTAAATAGATTGCGGTTTGTGAGAGGTTCTCCAGAACTTGATGATGTTCTTTGATAGAGAAACTTTTCTTGTAGACCAGCAGTTCATTTCAAAGATAAAACATGATATGTAATTTTTGTTCATTGGGGAACCATTTTAAGGGATTTTTTTCATTTGATTTTTATCATAAAATATAAAAAAATCTGGAATAAAAAGCCCAAACCTTTGAAATTTGATCAATCTGTTTCTCTCCTGTTCTCCAGCCTTCAACATGCTGCTGCTTCTTTTAATTATTGGCAGTTGATTTCACTTCTTCACCTAGAAAATAGAAGTTCTTTTCTGATTCCTTCTATGTCTGCCTCCCCCAGTCTATTAACCTGCCTGCATCTGTCCCTCTGATTTCGGTTTCATTCCATTTTTCTGGTAACCTGTCCTTCCTCTGCATACAAGGTATCCCATCCTCACCTATCTACTCAGAAACTTTGCTTCCATGACTGTCTGCTCTTTTGAGCAACTGGTCCTTCCCACACGTATACAAACATGCTGTCATATTTCCTGTCTTGAAAAACCCTCTTGACCCCACATCCCCCTCCAGCCACAGTCTCACTTCTCTGCTTCCCCTTCACCTCCTTTCTTCCCATTTTCTGCTGAACCCGCTTAAATCAGCCTTTGTTCTCATTACAACAGTGAAACCACTCTTGTCTAAGTCACAATATGGTCCCCAAGGCCAAAGTCAATGGCAGTATCCAGGGTCTGGGTTGAGGGTGGTGTCTCTACCAGGCCAGTTCTGGGAAATGCTTTGGGGCATCTTTCCTGTTTCAAAAGCCCTTGTGCAACCCTCTGGACAGAAGCTGGTTCTCCAACCCTCTGAATGTTGTTGGCACCCTTTTAGTAAATTCCACTGTGGATCACATTAGCTAGGGCTGGTTTCTGATGCTTGTGGTAAAGAGCCCTGAACTGATTCGTTGGGGGAGCTGGACTGCCTTGGTTCTGTGGAGCCATTCCTGGAATACATGACTTGGGAGATTGCTCCAGGCTCCACACCACCTGGAGGGGTGGAGTAGTGTTGTGGTTTCAGCTGCTGAAGAGTGGCCTGTTACCACCTTGCAGACAAACCAGCCTCTCTTCCCGATGCTGCCCCTCTTCCCACATTTCGGGGTTGACCGTGATGCTCGTTCTGTCCAGATTTGGCCATTCAGGCATGGGGCAGACAACCTAAAAAATTAAAGGGAGCCAATGATATGAACAGGAAAGTGTTCACAGAAGCAGCACCAATGGGCCATAAACACAGGCGAAGGCAGTAAGATGAGTCATCAGGGACATGCACATGAAACTCATCCGACTAATAGAACGTCTGGTACTGCCGAGCTGATGAGGCCGTGACGCAAGGGGGACTAGAGGACACAGCTCTCTTGAAGAGCAAATGCGCAGTCATTAGAGGAGTTCATGCCATCATGCAGACATTTTGACCACAGCTGTATAGAAACCCAAAGGAACTTGTGCAAGATTATATACAAGAATATATGTAGCATCATTATTTTTAATGATGATAAACTAGAAACGCCTAAATACTCATCCTTAGAGCATGGATAAATGGTGTATACATACAAAGGAGTACTAACAGCAGCAAAAATAAATGAACTTGAGCTACGTGTTCAACATTAATATGTCTTATGGACAGCGTGTGGAACAAAACAAGTCACAAAAAGAAGTCTTCCGTATCCTTATAAAAGTTAAAAAAAAAAGAGAAGAAAAGAAATGCTATATTTTGCTTAGTGATACAAACATACGTAGTAAAGTGTAAAGAAATACATGGGAATGATGGACACTAAATTATGAAGAAATGTTATTTCTAGGTATAGGGGTGTGAAGGTGGGAGGAAGAAGGTATATGGGACTTCCCTGGTGGCACAATGGTTAAGAATCCACCTGCCAATGCAGGGGACACAGGTTCCATCCCTGGTCTGGGAAGATCCAACATGCCTCAGAGCAACTAAGCCCCCAGGCCACAACTGTTGAGCCCACGTGCCACAACTACAGAAGCCTGTGTGCCCTAGAGCCCACGTGCTACAACTACTGAGCCCACGTGCTGCAACTCCTGAAGCCTGCACGCCTAGAGCCCAGCCTCCACAAGAGAAGCCACCACACTGAGAAGCCCACACACCACAACGAAGAGTAGCCCCCACTCACAACTAGAGAAAGCCTGCGCTCAGCAACAAAGACCCAACGCAGCCAGAAATTTAAAAAAAGAAAGAGGAGGGTTTAATAATGAGCAAAAGGTTCTATTATGTTTAACAAGCTGGGTTCTCACATATCTAAAATATTTCATAGTAAAAACTTAAACAAAGGCATTAGGAAGGAGGGGTTAGCCAGAGAGGGTTTCCCAAGTCACTCAGGGACAGCTATGGGTTCTGCAAACACCGATTTTTCTAGAAATGGCCTCGGGATCAGTCTGGGCACTGATTTGGCCACCATTTCCTCCAACATCACCCTGTTTCCTGGTTCATGAACTGATGATTCTGTTGGTACTGAATCTGCCTCCTGCGGCTTATATTACATGATGTGTTGAGAGGGAATGTGAGCAGCTAGCAATCACTTTGGTTCATTTCGTCTCCTCCTTCCCAACTCCTTCCTGTTATGGATTGGATTTCTTTTGAAGGAAAGAAAAATTAGGTAACTGATCTCTGGCAAAGCTTTCTTCTCCAAGTTCTTGGTCTTGTGCTCACTAGCTTTCTCGAGCAGCAGTGAAAAAAATAAAGCATTTGAATCAAAGAGAAGGGGGCTGCTATTGTGGGCTTATTGACATCATTGTACTGCTACAGAAATGATGGGAAAGTTCCACAGCTCCTCCACATCAGGACGGTGGCCTCTTTCTCCATGAACGTCCATCCACGTGTTGGGCAGGTGTAGTACAAGGGTAAGACAACCCTAGGGTATGGAAAGGACACAGCACAAACTTTCTGGAAACAAATTCATATTTATCAAGATCCTTTCAAACGTCCATGCCCTTTAACCTAGCAATTCCACTTTTAGGACACTAACCAAAGGAAATAATCAAATGTTATCAAATATGTATGCCCCCAAATTACAGAACAAAACTAAAGTTCCCAAAGACCAGTTAATAAAATTATAGAAAATCCAAATAATGTACAATTAAGCAGCCATTGAATATGATGTACATAGAGTGACACTGGAGATATAAGAGCACTTTAATTGGAAGAAGCAGGATATGAAACTATAACTACAATGTCAACTCTACTCCATATATTCATCTACCATCTGTCTACACAAATACACAGGAGAAAATCAGAAATAAAATATATAGGACTGTTAGCGGTAATGATCTCTGGCTAAAGAAAGGGATCATAGCAATTTAAAAATACGCTTTTCTGGTTTTTCCAAAGTCTTATATATTAACTGTGTATTACTTTAAAAACTAGGAGGAAGTTATTAACAGAAAAGCACATTGGATCAAGAAACAGGTAAAGTGGGTTAGAGAATACTCTTCCAGAATTCTCTCCTGGGCATCCTTGTCCCAGGGAGTAAACAGAGACCTTAATACCCCTTCCTTGCCCTGGTAGGGAAGCCTGAATGGTAACTAACAAATTGCTAGGGGCTCAGTGTGAAAAACTTTAAGAGTAAAAACTCCAGAGAGACCCAGTCATGGGATGGAGCTGGGGAGACCCCTACAATACTGTGAGTTTTCTCTCCAGGAGCTAAACCACCTTCCTCTTACCTCCAGCAGAGGGAAGGAAAAAAGAAACCATCCTGAAATATACCCGACTGTTCTGTTCCTAACAGAGCTTCTGTTACCCAGAGCCTAACCGACTGACCCGGGGCAGGGAAATACCCAGCTCCAGCCCACCCTAGTCATCCTGTCCCACTTAAGAGAGGAGAAGAAAAGTGAGAAACACTTGTGAAGTTCACAGTCCAGAGGCACGGGCTCGCAGAAGACTGAGACACAGTAGTAGGACCATAGACTATAGCTTCCCCTCCCCCACACACCTCGCCACCACATTTCTAAAGGGCTGTTCAGGGAATTCCCTGGCAGTCCAGTGGTTAGGACTCAGCACTCTCACTGCCAGGGCCCCAGGTTGATCCCTGGTTGGGGAACTAAGATCGCACAAGCCGTGTGGAGGGCCAAAAAAAAAAAAAAAAAAAAACCTGTTCACATCAATTCCCTTTGACCCAGTACAGCACATCTGGCTATCAAGGAAAGGTATAAGGTATGCCAAAAGGGGGGGAAAACTCCCCACAATTTGAGGAGACAGAACAAGTGTCAGAACCAGACATGATAGGTATGTTGCAATAGACTGGAAATTGTAAACAACTGTGATGAACGTGCTAAGGGTTTAATGGATGAAGTGGCCAGCACACAAGAGCAGATGGGCAGTGTCCACAGAGAGATGGAAATCCTAAGAAAGAACCAAAACCAAATGCTGGAAATTGAAAAAAAAAAAACACTAACAGAAATGAATGCCTTTGGTAATCATATTAGTAGACTGGACATGGCTGAGGAAAGAATCTCTGAACTAGAGGATATATCCATAGAATCCTCTAAAACAAAAGAGAACAGACAAAGAATATTCAAGGGCTGTAGGACAACTACAAAAGGTATAATATAGCATAATGGGGATATCAGAAGGGGAAGAAAAAAGGAACAGAAGAAATATTTGAAACAATGACTGAGAATTTTCACAAATTAATGTCAGATACCAAGCTAGAGTCAGGAAACTCAGAGAACACCAAGCAGGATAACTGTCACCCCCAGACTACACCTAGGCATATCATTTTCAAATTACAGAAAATCAAAAATTCAGAAAAAAAAATCCCAACAGAAAGCAAAGGGAAAAAACACCTTACCTATAGAGGAACAAAAATAAGAATTGCATCCAACTTCTCCTCAGGAATCATGCGAGAGAGAAGAAAGTAAGTGAAATATTTAGTGTTCAGAGAAAGGAAACTACCAACCTAGAATTCTGTAACCTGCAAAATTATCCTTCAAAAACGAAGGAGAAACAGACTTTCTCAAAGAAAAACTGAGAATTTGTACTAGTAAACCTACTGTGCAAGAAATGTTAAAAGAAGTTCTTTAGAGAGAAGGAAAATAATCCAGGTCAGAAACTACATAAAGAAAGGAAGAACATGGAAGGAAGAATAAGTGAAGATAACATAATAAACTTAGTTAACATTTTGTTCAAAATAATAATAACAACAATGTATTCAATTATATATGCTTGTGTGTATGTGTATGTATATTTATATACATATATATAAGGGAAATGATGACACCAGTGATAGAGGGACAGGAGGAAGGAATTAGGATATTTTGTTATTATAAGGCACTCATATACCAGTGAAGTGGTATAGTGTTATTTGAAAGTGAACTTGGATTAGTTGTAAAAGTATATGACAGATTCTAGGGCAACCACTAAAAAAAGTGAAAGAAAAAAAAAGTTGTAACTGATATGCTAAGAAAGGAGAGAAAATGAAATATAAAATGATCGATTAAAACCACAAAAGGAGGAAAAAGAATGGAGAACAAAAACAGGAACAAAGCACAAGAGTAACAAATAGAACACGGTAATAAATGTGGTAGATATTAGTCCAACTACATCAGTAATCCCTTGGAACATCCCTTCCTGATCAAGCTGGAGGAGGAGCTAAATGTCCCCGAGGGCGATTTCAGTGCATGGCCCCTTCCAGCACACCTGAGGGCTCCAACATACTCATGTCACCTCCAGGGCAGAGAGTATCAGAATCAGTGTGTGTGGTGGTGGGGGCAGAGGTCATTCCATGTCAGCCTTCCAGATGGTTCTACGATTCTCACCCACTCAAGGGGAGTCTTCCCACCTACCCACTCTCCTTCAGAATCTCAGCTTCCAAGGACGATGCTATTTGAATCCAAGGCATGAAAACCCAGGTACACTAACCAAGGCAGGATGGGTTGGCTTCACAGGTGTGACTTCAGAATTCTCATAATCAGCCTTCTTTCCACCAAACAAACAAACAAACAAAACAAAACAAAACAAAAAAACCCTGTCCCTTTTGATCACCAGGGCCCAGAATACCACAATGGACATTGACTCATTGGGCTTGAGGTTTTGGTGTCTGAAGTGTCAAGGTCATCTGTGGAGGGTTTTTAGACTAGGTGAGCTGTGGGATCTAACACTAAGATTCCACGATCCTGTGCTTCTTTCTTTTAGTGTGAATAAGTCCCAGATCACTTCTTAAAAGGAGATTTGGATGGAGGGTGTGTTAAGGTATGTGAAATCCAAGGAAGGAGGAATGAAAACAGGGAGGACACAAACCAACTCTGGGGTTCCTTGCCTGTGCCCAGGCTTCCCCACAAGCTGGCTTCTCTCTTCAAGGGGTATGAGGACAGGGGAGGTGGTTCAGTCCCCTGATTCGAACTGGGAAGCCTGACAGACATGGCCGCTTACTCACAGCTTCAGGAAAGACAGTCTGACCCTGCAGGACAAGCATCAGGGAGACGATCACCTGGATGAGTGTATGGGTTGAATTTGTCTCCCTAAAATTCACATGTTGCAGTCCAAACCCCTAGAACCTCAGACCTTATTTGGAAATAGGGTCATTGAGGATGTAATGAGTTAAGATGGGGTCCTGCATAAGGGGGGGGCCCTAATCTAATATCATTAGTGTCCTTAAGAAATAGAGGACAGTTGGAGACAGATTTGCACAGAGGGAGGACGCCACGTGCAGATTAAAGTTATGTCGCCACAAACCAAGGAACTACCAGAAGCTAGAAGAGAGAGCTAGAGCAGACCCTTCCCTAGAGCCTTCAGAGGGAGCACGGCCTTGCCGACATCTTGATGTCAGACTTGTGGCTCTAGGACTGTGAGAAGATACATGTGTGTTGTTCTTAGCCACCTACTTTGTGGTAATTTGTGGCAGCCCAAGGAAACCGATACCGTGAGCCTGTTGGAAACCTGGCTGGTCAGAGGAAGGCTCATCAAGCCCATACCTTAAAAAAAGATGCAGAACTGGCTCCCTGGCTGCCTGAATTCCCACAGGCAATGGCCTCTGATCCCATCTTAGCGCTGGTGGTCTCTCTTTCAGAAGGTACCCCCCCCCCCCCAGGAGACAAGAAGGGTTAACAGAAACTCACACCACACGCCCAGCCTTCTGCTGGGGCATAGTTTATTTAACTGTCTAGTCCATTTTTATTACTCACGACACACTATCATACAAGTGACTCATACAAATGGAATATAAAAGGAGGGTAGTATTGTTTTTAATCCCTTTAATGCAATGTAATGGGGAAATTAATCATTTATTACAGCAGACGATTGAAAACCACTCAGAAAGAGTGTTCTCTCCTTCCTGAAACTTGGCAGCAGAAGATTCGTTTCCCACAGTTTTCTGAAATCTTTGCATCTTTTAAGTCTTTGGCAAAGGAAACATCAGATAATTTAAATAGCAAAGTTTTTGGTTATTTTGTCTGTTTTATTTTTGTTTTCAAGCTTCCTCACCAACGGTCCTAAGAAACAAACTGAAAACAGGGAATGAAGGTGAGGTGGTCATTCTGCAGCTGTCGGCATTTCGGGACTTCATTGCAGTGTGAGACGAGAATAAGTTACCAGCTAGCTATGCAGAAGAGAAGGCCCAAGTCTAATTCATTACCCATATTTAATACATACTCTTCTCATCTCTACTGAGGGCCTCAAAATATTTTGCAAGGAGAATTGAAACTTCACAGTGACCCAAGGCATAGACATATTTCAGCTAAATTTGCAACAAAGTAGGGCAAAAAGCCTAGGAGACAGGGCCAGGTCAGCCAGGTGCGCCATCCAGATTGGCCAGGCTCCTGCTCCAGCACCGTCCCACGCCAGCTCGGCCGGAGCAATCACACCACAGTCGCTCAGTGCAGGCAAATATCACTACCCTGAGAATATGCTACCTGTCTCTTTAAGGCTCGTCCTGGTCCCTGACAAACTCATGCTGGTCCTTGCACGGCTCATGCTCAGCTCAGAGAAGCAGCCCAACAGCCACCACATTGTCTGCAGGAGCACCGCCAAGGTGACATTGTGGCAGGTGGCCACTGGCTGCTGAGGCTGAGATTGATGCCACCGGTATTATCTGAAAGGCTCCTGATGCTAGGATGTGTGAGTTGTCCGCTTACCAAGTGAGGAAATTGGATCTTCTCCAGGCAAACCTAAAACACCCAAAACTACAAACCAACCACAAAGGGAGCTGTTAAAGATACTGAAAGAAAAAGTCTCCAGCCTTTTGGGTATATTATGGATTCAAATGGCAAAGCACAGGAATGTTTCCAAAGAGTTTTTGAATCAAGGATAAATAGTGATTCCAAGAGTCTGTCCCTTCAGCATCCGAGCCCAAGAGAGCTTCCAATAAAGAATGTAACGTGCTAGCAAAGGAAACTATAAGCAAGATGAAAAGACAACCGTCAGAATGGGAGAAAATATTTGCAAACGAATCAACAAAGGATCAATCTCCAAAATATATAAACAGTTCATCCAGCTCAATATCAAAAAAAAAAAAAAAACAACCCAATCAAAAAATGGGCGGAAGACCTAAACAGGCATTTCTCCAAAGAAGACATAAGGATGGCCAAGAGGCATATGAAAAGCTGCCCAACATCACTAACTATTAGAGAAATGCAAATCAAAACTACAATGAGGTATCACCTCACAGCAGTCAGAATGGGCATCATCAGAAAATCTACAAACAGTAAATGCTGGAGAGGGTGTGGAGAAAAGGGAACACTCTTGCACTGTTGGTGGGAATGTAAATTGGTACAGCCACTATGGAGAACAGTATGGATGTTCCTTAAAAAACTAAAAATAGAACTACCATATGACCCAGCAATCCCACTGCTGGGCATATACCCAGAGAACACCATAATTCAAAGAGACACATGCGCTCCAATGTTCATTGCAGCGCTATTTACAACAGCCAGGACATGGAAGCAACCTAAATGCCCACCAACAGATGAGTGGATAAAGAAGATGTAGCACATAAATACAATGGAATATTACTCAGCCATAAGAAGGAATGAAATTGAGTTATTTGTAGTGAGGTGGATGGACCTAGAGTCTGTCATACAGAGTGAAGTGAGTCAGAAAGAGAAAAACAAATATCGTATATTAACACATATGCGGAATATAGAAAAATGGTACAAATCAACCGGTTTGCAAGGTGGAAATAGAGACCCAGATGTAGAGAACAAACATATGGACACAAAGCAGGGGCGGGGGGGGATGAATTGGGAGATTGGGATTACCATATATACATTACTAATAAGAAAAAAAAATCACATTGTGCACTTTAAATATACGCAGTTTATTGTATGTCAAAAAAAAAGAAAAAAAAGAATGTAACGTGTTGACACGAGTTACACGTATCCAGCAGCTATTTGCTGGCTTTCATTGGCCAGCTCCTTCCACCTTTTGTCAACAGGGTGTGAAGATGTGTGGGAAGGCATTTCATCTCCATCAATACTGGGGCCACTCTTGCTCACAGGTGCCTCCTAAAGATCTCCATGGAGATGGCATGGTGAGCTGTGCTCACCACGGGGCTCCTATGCCTCTCCATTGGCCTTCCTGCCTCCCACTTTGGGATGCCTGCTGCCCTGGAGGACACAGTCCCGCTCTCCCTCCCTTAGGTTTTGGGAGTGTGATAAAATTTCTTCTGCTTTGCATTCTGTCAGCAATTTGTTGGGTGTCTACTGTGTGTCCAGTCCAAAGCAGAAGGAAAAACTTGGGTATGCTCAGTTCTGGAAAATGTCTTATGTTACATAAGCCCATGTGTTTCATATAGAAGCGCCTCTCAGTATTCAACTCTATTCAATTCCTGAGTTTCAGAAAGCGATAGCAAGAAATCAGATAGCAAGGGTTGTTTTTACTCCGAACAGTTCTGTTTCCAAAAAATTTTATCTAAATGATTCAATTCCTGAGTAATGAGGAATAAGGGCATATCAGACAAAGGAGGAACTGATAAAATGCTCTCAGAAGAGCTAGCAAACCAACATCACAGCACAATATTAGTCATCTGCCTAAGGCTTTATTTCCAAATTTTAAAAACATTAATTTGATACAGGGTCCCTTCCAGGAATGGATTTTATGTATTTGTTAAAAATGCTTTATTGTGTCAAATATTAAAAATAGCAGAAATATTAAATCTTTAAAAATAATACAAAATTTCCATGCCCTAACAAACCAACCATTTCATTTGCCATATATCCTGCTAGTCTTTTTTAAATGTATTCAGAGGGGCTTCCTCGGTGGCGCAGTGGTTGAGAATCCGCCTGCCAATGCAGGGAACACGGGTTCCATCCCTGCTCCAGGAAGATCCCACATGCTGCGGAACAACTAAGCCCGTGCACCACAACTATTGAGCCTGCGCTTTAGAACCCGTGAGCCACAACTATTAGGCCCATGTGCCACAACTACTGAAGCCCATGTGCCTAGAGCCTGAGCTCTGCAACAAGAGAAGCCACCGCAACGAGGAGCCCACACACTACAACAAAGAGTAGCCCCCTCTCTCTGCAACTAGAGAGAGCCCACATACAGCAATGAATACTTAACACAGCCAATAAATAAATAAATTTATAAAAATAAAATAAAAAAATTAATGTATTCATATTTTATACATAACTGTACAACATAGATGGAATTTTATTGTCTTCTCCCATTTTTACCTTAAATCATAAGCATCTGTATAAATTTCATGCTTAGGAATGTTTACTGATTCAAGATATTCAATCTAGTAAATATTCCATAATTTACCTACCATTATTTGCTGTTATATATACCTACAATAAAGATCTTCGTGTGTGTATCATTTTGCCCTTTGGTGGAATATTTCCTTATAAAAATTTCTAGGATTAGGATTATTGGTCTAATGGGGCTTTTTAAGATTATGTTATTATTTTTGGTAAATTAAAAGGTGTTTTGTTTGGAAAATTTCACAACAGCTTTTGAGGTCATGGGAGCACGAGGGTATTGCAAAACCCAAGGCTGGTGATCCTAGTGGTTGGCATAGAGTCTGCTCAAGCTATATCACTGGCATAAGGACATACCAGGCTGACCTTTACACACAAAGGAGGGTTTTTAAGAGGCAGACAGAAAAAGAGCCACTCACATCTAGAACAATACAGACATGGCATACAAATGACTAGACTAGAAAAATGATCTTTTGCCTTCATTGATTTTTGTTTTCTGCTGTTGTACAGCATGTTATGAAAACAGAGTTCCCAGCTTTCATTTATCTGTGACTTATCAGAAAATCTTTTCAACTATATTCAGAGCCAGCAGTGGGGCTTATAATTACAGACACTCAACGAATATTTGTTGAATTGAAGGGAACTGAATTTTTATAATTTAAAAAACTTCCCATTTTTGCAGTGGACATACAGTGTGAGCAAGAAATAAACCACTGTTGTTGTAAGCACAGAGATTTGGGAGGTTTTTGTCACTGCAGCATAACCGAGATTCTCTGGGCTGATATTACCACTTGTAGCATGCTTTCTATGAAAAATGGTTAAAGGCACAAAGGTATTGCAGCATTGGTTATACTTGCAAAATAAAAGAAACTAGAAATTATTAAGTGAAGGATGCAATTCCACTCAATTTATTGTATATTCATTAAAATGAATGTTTATAAAGACCTTGAAATTACATGGAAAATTCTTATAGTGTAAAATTAATTTTAAAGGGAAGACAATATATATATATAGATATAGAGATATAAAAACATGGTTAACACTACATTAAAATTTATGCATATAGAAATGAAAGCAATGCAACAAAATAACAATAGCTTTAAATCTAAGAACAGAGTTGATTTTTGTCCTTTTTTTCTACTTTTCTTAATTTTCCAAGTGCTTTTAAAGTGTGCTTTTTTTTTTAAGCTCTTTATTGGAATATAATTGCTTTACACTCTTGTACCAGCTTTTGAGGTACACCAAAGTGAATCAGCTGTATTTATACATACATCCCCATATCCTCTCCCTCCTGTGACTCCCTCCCACCTTCCCTGTCCTGGCCCTCTAAGGCATCACCCATCATCAAGTTTATCTCCCTTTGTCATACAGCAACTTCCTACTAGCTATCTATTTTACAGTTGGTAGTGTATATATGTCTATGCTACTCTCTCACTTCATCCCAGTTTTCCCTTCGCCCCCAGCCCCCCCAACCTCGTGTCCTCCAGTCCATTCTCTGCATCTGCATCCTTATTCTTGCCCTGTCACTGGGCTCATCAGCACCATTTTTTTTTTTATTTTTTAGATTCCATATATATGAGTTAGCATCCAGTATTTGTTTTTCTCTTTCTGGCTTACTTCACTCTGTATGACAGACTCTAGGTCTATCCACCTCATGACATATAGCTCCATTTCATTCCTTTTTATGGCTGAGTAATATTCCATTGCATATATGTGCCACGTCTTCTTTATCCATTCATCTGTTGATGGGCATTTAGGTTGCTTCCATGTCCTGGCTATTGTAAATAGTGCTGCAATGAGCATTATGGTACATGTTTCTTTTTTGGATTGTAGTTTTCTCTGGGTATATGCCCAGGAGTGGGATTACTGGATCATATGGTAGTTCTATTTTTAGTTTTTTAAGGAACCTCCAAACTGCTTTCCATAGTGGCTGTACCAACTTATATTCCCACCAACAGTGCAGGAGAGTTCCCTTTTCTCCACACCCTCTCCAACATTTATTGTTTCTAGTTTTTTTGATGATGGCCATCCTGACCAGTGTGAGGTGATACCTCATTGTGGCTTTGACTTGCATCTCTCTAATGATTAGTGAAGTTGAGCATCTTTTCATGTGTTTGTTGGCCATCTGTGTGTCTTCTTTGGAGAAATGTCTATTTAGGTCTTCCACCCATTTGTGGATTGAGTTATTTGCTTTTTTGGTACTAAGCTGCATGAGCTGCTTGTATATTTTGGAGATTAACTCTTTGTCCATTGCTTCGTTGGCAAGTATTTTCTCCCATTCTGAGGGTTGTCTTCTTGTCTTGTTTATGGCTTCTTTTGCTGTGCAAAAGCTTTTGTTTCATGAGGTCCCATTTGTTTATTCTTGATTTTATTTCCATGATTCCAGGAGGTGGGTCAAAAAGGATCTTGCTTTGATGTATGTCATAGAGGGTTCTGCCTATGTTTTCTTCTAGGAGTTTTAGAGTGCCTGGCCTTCGATTTAGGTCTTTAATCCATTTTGAGTTTATTTTTGTGTATGGTATTAGGAAGTATTCTAATTTCATTCTTTTACCTGTAGCTGTCCAGTTTTCCCAGCACCACTTATTGAAGAGGCTGTCTTTTTTCCACTGTATATTCTTGCCTCCTTTGTCAAAGATAAGGTGCCCACATGTGCTTGGGTTTACCTCTGAGTTCTCTATTCTGTTCTATTGATCTTCCTTTCTGTTTTTATAAAGTGTGCATCATTCTTACAATTAACAAAACTATTTTGCAAAAGACCACTTTCCTTGGGGACCCATTTTTTCTTTTCTACTTCTTTCATAGTCATTTCTTCGAGAAATATTTATTATTGAGCACTTTCTATGTGCTTCTTATGATTCTACACACCAGAACACAGTTGTGAACAAAACAGATGATAACGTTCCTTTTCTCACAGGGCTTACATCTAATGGAAAATTATAAGCAGAAAATTTCCATAAAAATCATTTACTTCAATTATTTTGAGACTTCTTGGAAGGAAAGGAAGGAAAGCAGTACCTAAATGGGAAATTGGACCTTGTTTTTGCACCAGATATTTAAAGATCTGGGTTATTCATTTTCTGTTTTAATTAAAGTCATTTGCTAACGCTTTTTTTAAAATCTGCAATCGCTCTTAAGAGTTGTGTCTATGTTCTGCAGTTTTACTTATTAATAATTGTTACTAAAATGTAGAAAATAAGTCCCAATGAGACTACTGCTAGATGTAACCAGTGTCCTCGTCAAGATACTGACCATGGACATGTAGGGTATGTGACAGGTTTACATTTACTGGAGCCCAAGTTTCACAGAAATGTTCAACTTGATTCCCTGAACTCAGAATCAAAAGCCAGACTCATAAAATAGCAGAAAGACATTGTGCCACTGGTGCAGGAAATGAGGAGAACAGAGATTTCCCCTGTAGCTCCTTAGGGCGAGCGTCCTATGTTCTCCAAAGCCAGCAAGGAAAACTGCTCTCATTGACAAGTTTTCCCCTGAAAAAAGTATAAAGCACTTAGAAGTTAAAAACTAAACAGAGTTAGTGGGGCACTCAATCTGGGTTTTAATAACTTTTATTGTTTTACCGATTATAAAAATAATGTACGTTTTGTAGAAAATATGAATAATGCAGAAAATTAAGACGAATATAAAGGTCATCTGTAACCCTGGCACATAAAGATAACCACTGTTATTATCATGGTGAACCTGGAGGCAGCCTTTCTTCTAGAGCAGGGGTTGGCATAGGGCCAGATAGTAAATATTTAAGCTGTACAGGCAACTGCCCACCTCTGGCGCCGTGGGAGAGCAGATGTACACAACCCCTAAATAAACGAGCGTGGCTCTGTTCCCTCAAAACTGCATTTACAAAAGCAGGCAGCAGGCCCGATGTGGTCCCATCCACAGTTCGCCAATGCCCTGTTCTAGAGCATGCAGTTGGGAGAGGGGCACGCGTGGACTCACACATTCGTATTTCCCTCCTGCCCTTGGCATTGCCACCGCCATCATCCTAATGGAAGAATCTTATCACTGTTCTCCATCTTCATTGGTCAACATTTACTGAAAGCCTACAGCGATGCATTTGCACCTAGAATGGGTGGAGGGAGCCTCTGCGGCCCCCCCACCCCCACCCCGCCCACCCTCGCCCTCCTAGGTGGTAAGGAAACCATTACAAATATGTGAGTAATGACAAGTGGGCCCAGGAGAGCTGTAGGGCACTAAGGTACTAAGGGAGGGTGTAGCAAGGGAGCCCGACCTCATCGGGGGTTCAGAGACAGTTTCCGTGGGAGGGTCAATGACGCTAGGATCTGAATGATGAGCAGGGGTGGCCTGGGCCACATGCTGGGAGAAGAAGGAACCGCAGGCCTGAAGGCGGACGTGTGGGGCAGCTCACATGGCCAGAGCACAGAGATACAGGAGCCTTAATGTGCAGAAAGTTTCCATCACTGCTTACTTCTCGCGGTAAGTTCTGGTTGGCAAACAATATGATAAGAGAAAGAATCATTCGAAATGCCTCCAGAACAATTCTATCTAAAACTTGACCTTCCCGGGCATTGCCTGACTAGCAATTTTCTACTTAGCGGGGTAGCCAACCTCTCTTTCTAATGAAGATGGTGACCCACGAAAAAGAAAAAGATTCACTAACTTTAAGATTGCTAGGTTTAGCAAATACAAACACAAGATGCCCAGTTAAATCTGAAGTTCAGATAAAAAGGTGAATAATTTTTTTACCTATATCCCAAATCCATTGCTTGTCTCAACTTACAATTTAACTGGGCCTCCCATTTTTATCTGGCACCCCTAATGAACAACTCAAGGGAAAATGAAAAGGATCTCATTATTATGTTCCATAACACCAAAGAGGAAAACTAGAACTGGTTAAAATTTTTGTTTTTTCTAAAAGATTTAATTTCTAAAACTTAAGAAGTTTAAAGCCTAAAAGAGTTAATAACAACAAACATGGCAATTTGTTACTCACATTCTATTGAAAATAATATTTACAAGGAATGTAGATATTTTTTAAACAGAAATATGGAATATATATAAATGGAAAATAAAAATCACCTATAATCTTGCCACCCAGAGGCAATCATTGTTAATAAACAGGGCATTTTCTTACGATTTATATTTTAGCAACATTTAACTTGGAAAGTTAAAATGGGAACAGCCTGAACACCAGAGTGCTTCTTAGAGAAGATGAGTACTTTCAACTTATCTGCTTTTAAACAGAAGAGTAGAGAATGTAAATTTTTCTGCAGTGAAAGCAGCAACCTTCCTCCTCTGCTCTGCACATACTTCATTCATGAAGAGAGTGAAGAAGAGAAGAGAAATGAGGAAAGAAGAGAAAGAAAGGGGAGCAAGATGGAGAGAAAAAGACAGGGGAGAGCAGGGCATGAGCAGAAGAGCTGGAAGTAGAGAGGACAAAGGAGGAGACAGAAGCAGATTGAGAGTTTCAGAAGAGACAGAGACAGAGACGGAGAAACGCAGGGAACGAGAAGCTTCCATACGTTCTGAAGAGAGGGCTGGATTATTTGTCTGTCATTTGCTCAGGGCAAAAGGAGAATGAAGTGAAAACAGATGAAGAGAGATTCAAGTTAGATAACAGCTAATTTGCCGGGAGTCCTGGGAGTCCATGTACAGAGGGCTGAAGTGGAGTTCTGTTTGTTTGAATACTTTTTATGGAAGCATAACATATGGAAAAGTGCACAAATCATAAATGCACAACTTGAGTTTTCACAAAGTAAACAAATTAGTGGAACCACTACCCAGGACAGGAAATAGGGCATTCTTAACACCCCCAAATTTCCCAATTCATTTCCTATCCTCCACCCAGTAATGACGCCTCGAAAAATAATTACTGTCCTAGCTTCTACACAGTGGATTAGTTTTGCCTGTTTGTTTTTGAACCATACATTACCTTTATGTGTAAATTAAGTGAGATGGTAGCATACATACTTTTTATGACCTGGCTTCTTTGGCTCAATATATGCTGGTGAAATATGTTAGTGTTGCTTTGGGTGCAGTAGTTCATTGTCACTGACAGAACAACGTTCTGTTGCATGAGAGACAACCATTCATTTATCCCTTTTACCATTGGTGGATATTTGGGATTGTTTCCAATTTATGGCCATTATGAATAATGCTGCTATGACCATTCTGGAACATGTCTTTTAGTGCACACATATTATCTTAGAACTATAGTATCTTTTTTAAAAATTTATTTATTTATTGGCTGCATTGGGTTTTCGTTGCTGTGCGCAGGCTTTCTCTAGTTGCTGCGAGCAGGGTTACTCTTCGTTGTGGTGTGTGGACTTCTCATTGTGAGGGCTTCTCTTGTTGTGAGCATGGGCTCTAGGGGCAGTAGTTGTGACTCGTGGGCTCTAGAGCGCCGGCTCAGTAATTGTGGTGTGCAGGCTTAGTTGCTCCACAGCATGTGGGATCTTCCCTGGACCAGGGATCGAACCCGTATCCAGTGCATTGGCAAGCAGATTCTTAACCACTGCGCTGCCAGGGAAGTCCTATAGTATCTTTTTCAAGTCTTCAAGATCTTTAGCAATGTCCCCTTTTAAGCCCTGATGTTAGCGATTTATGCTAATGGGAGAAAATATTTTTAAATAGTGCATTTGATAAGGATTTAGAATCCAGAACATTTAAAGAACTCTAGCAACTGAAAGACAAACAACCCAATCTAAAAATGGCCAAAAGACTTGAATAGACATTTCTCCAAAGAAGATATAAAAATAGCCAACAAGTACCTGAAAAGATGCTCAACGTCATTAGTCATTATAGAAATGCAAATCAAAACCACAACGAGATACCACTTCATACCAACTAGGATGGCCATTATAAATAAAACAAAACAAAACGAGAAAATAAGAGTGTTGGTTAGGATATGGAGAAATTGAAACCCTTGCACATTGCTAGTGGAAATGTAAAATGGTACAGCCACCGTGAAAAACAGTTTGGCAATTCCTCTAAAATGTAAACATAGAATTACTATATGATCCAGCAATTCCACTCCTTCGTATATACTCAAAAGAATTGAAAACAGGTATTTGTACATGAATGTTCATAGCAGCAGTATTCACAATAGGCAGAAACGACCCAAATATGTGCCAGTGAGTGAATGGATAAACAGGATGTGGTATAGCCATATAGTGGAGTACTATTCAGCCATAAAAAGAGTTTGGTTGCACAAATCTGTGAATGTACTAAAACCATTGACGTATACACTTAAAAGATGTATACTCAGGACCAAAACTGAAGCTCTAAGTGATTCACTAACCTCTAAGTGATCAGTCTACAGCTTATTT
This sequence comes from Hippopotamus amphibius kiboko, assembly GCF_030028045.1. Classification (NCBI taxonomy): domain Eukaryota; kingdom Metazoa; phylum Chordata; class Mammalia; order Artiodactyla; family Hippopotamidae; genus Hippopotamus; species Hippopotamus amphibius. The sequence goes on from NC_080196.1 coordinate 101,739,540, forward strand.
TGTACTATCTCTGGGAGGATGTGAATAAAAGGTGATATATAGGAAGGATGTCTTTTAACAAACAGTAAAGCCTTAAATTAAAATACTGAATCAAAGCTCTGGGTTAATTTCCTGCATTAAATCATGAGTCTGAAGTGAGGTCTAGAATCTCCTGGAATAGCATCTGGCTGCTCCTAAAGGGAAGGCTCATTATCTTTGCTTAAACCCATTATAATTTGCTTTCAAACCTGTTTGACTGCAGTTAGGAAAGTCGTGCCCTTAACAAGCCTGATTGTGAAATATTTGTAAACCCTAATATAGCATTCACACTGCTGTTAAGATATGTTAATGATGTTGAAACTGGCTTAGGGCAGCACTGCGTCCTAAGGATCGTGACAGATTTAATACGTATAAGGCTTTACTCATATCACCCTCAAATGTTCCTTCTGCCTTTTAAAGGAAATATGCCTCCCGAAGCATTCTTTTATGCTCTTCTCTTCCTTTCATTCCAAAGCTTCCACACTTAATGCTGCTTCTGCTCCACCAGCTCAAGATCATTCCAATGTATCTGACGAGAGCTCAGGCTTTTAGAAAAGCGATATTGGAATGCCATCTGGCTAACCATTAGATGTGTCCAGGCAGACACATTGCAGATTATCTCCAGGAAGGAAGAAAAATAGAAGAGAGTCTCAGAACTATTTATACAACTATACTGCAGGCTTTGGCCTGGAAAATAAGAAACTAGGACTTTAAGGGTTTTGATTGCATTTCCTCTTTCCTGTATTTCATGAAGTTTAAATTATAACCGTCTGTTTCAGAAGATATAAAAATCCTGAATTCCATCTTCTTCCATATTAGCAGAATACTAACCCCTTGGGGAATCTTATATTAGTGGAGGTTCTCAGTAATGACTCTCCTAAAATCACAGTGTAAAACAAGCACTAAGCTACATCTCATTACCTATCTACCTCATTTGCCTCTTGAATGTAGTGATGAAAGGGATGTCTGTTTTTGAAATGCATCTCCTAATGAGGATGTTTGCCTGTGTACTAACAGTGACGTTGTTTTCTGTGTGTTTAATGGGGGTGTTGAGGACGATGATGATGATGGGGATGATGGGAAAGCTTTCTTTCCTCCAGCTCTTATTAAAGATCATTAAATTACCTCCTATTTTGGGCTTATTCTTTTGTTCTTCTCAAAATATCCCCAGATCATTCCTGGTGCATTCAAAGGCATTTTGCATTTGGTGATTAATTTAATTTGCTTTCATTCTTATAGCCTATAAAACACCGTGGATGTGAAAAACACCACTCTGAAATTCACCAACTGCAGTGAGTCTGATCCCATTCCCCACTCTGTCACCCCTCCCCTCTCAGTTTGGTAGATAATCCTCGGTGCATTTCCAATAAGCTGGAGGGAAAACATGGGATTGTAGCTGCATAGAATAATCTTTTTGTGGTGCAGAAAGTCACTGAGTTTCTTTTAGCTAATGTGCTGGACTCCAGTTTTCTCTCCATTCTTCTCTCGGAAACACTTTCTTTTCTTCTTCCTATTAATAAACCTTGAATTGAGCATCCACTGTTTTCTAAGCGCTGTGCTGGGTACTGGAGACACGGAGATAAACAAAACCTGGTTTTTATCCCTGAGTAACCAAAATCGAATGTAGAACAAGTTATGTAAAAAAAATACCTACCACACAGTGAAACAAGAGCTTCATGAGAAGAGAGGTGAGTATTGAGGAGGAGGAGTGATTTGTAAGCTATAAAATCTTATTTTTTCTTCGACCATGTGTGAGTTTCTCGTATTTGATGGTGAATTTATTTTTATTTTATTATTTTACATACCTTTAAAATCTCTGTGTTTTCAAGGCTTAGGTTTTTCACCTTTTATTATAACACTCTACCTTTTGCGGGTCTCACAAATAAATATAACCTTTTATTGCATCCATTGGATTTTTGTTTGGGATCTAGAAATCAGGTAAAGAGAAAGATTTGGAATGAATGGTAATGTGGTAAAAAAATCTTCCCTGCATTGCTGAGATCTGAGACAGGATATGCAGTTGTGTCCTGCACCCTCCACTAAATATGCTTCAGGCTCTTAGGAGAAAGGCACAACAAAATGAGTCAATGCCTGAGAGGGAAACCTCCCCTGTAGCCATAAAGAGAAAGAGAAAAACAAAGCTTGGAAGGTAGACAGATTTCATTCATGTGTCTTTCAGAAGAACAACAGGACACACTCCCATATAAACACTTCACTGACTACATCATTGTCAAGGTGAAGCATTTTTGAGAACTAAAATGAAAAGCAAGCGAAATCTACTCAATACACTGTTCCTTCCTATCAAGTCTCTAAACCCATCGGGGGGCTAAAACCAGTGTCTTAGAACTAAATGTAAACCCCTGTGTAAAGCCATTGACTGGAGCCTGGGGATGGAGCCAGGGAAGAAAATACCAAAGTATAGTACCTGAGAAAGATTAGAGAACAGAAAAGCTCTTCTTATCTTGAAAAGGTAGTCACATTCTTGCATAACAGTAATCGTTAACAAAGCTCATTGTGAGGGAAAGGGAATGAAATGAAATGAATACTAGAAAGAATTTTCTGGCAAGCATTTAAGGCCTTGAGTGACTGCATCATCCACCCTCAGAGTGAGATGTGGAGTTCTAGTCGTCCCACTGTACCTGAGGGGGGTTCATCTTGAGAAGGATTCTTTGCACTGACCGGAGTTTAAGGCAGCCGGGTGACAAGTCTCAGGAAAAGAGCTAGTAAGGAAAAGAGCTAGTAAGGAAAAGAGCTGGTAAGCTTCACTAATTTTTAAAAGTCAGTTGTCAGAGGTGGTGAACACAACAAGCTGTCTATCCATCAGGGCCAAGAGTCCACACCTGGTGGCATAAGCACAATGGGATGAGGGATGCTGGCTAGAGACCGTGGGGGGTCAAGATGCTTTGCCTGTGCCACGTGGCCACTGAAGGGCTGGTGGGCCTCAGCTGTGTGGTCAGCCCTGGGGTGCTCCACAGTCTCCCCCCATCCCCCAAGGGCACGGGCAAGGGTGAGGCCCTGTGGGACCAGAGGACACAAGAGCCAGCAGGCTTTGGGAAGCCTTTGTTTTGAAACCAAAAGCAGACATCACTGCTTCAGTGCCAGGCGTGGTGGGGTGGGAGTTGGAAGATGGGGAGGGCAGCAAGTTCAAGAGCCCAAACAGTGGAAACAGGAGGGCGGGTACAGCCCCGCAAGCTATGGTTGAGGGCAGTGACTTCAGGTGCATGCAAGTGAAACACCAGGAAGTCCTTCAATGTGACAGACAGTCCAGGAGACCAGATAGCATCACTCCCAAGGAGGGACTTTCCATCACTCACTCCACAGTGAAGGGAGCATGGGCCCTAAGAACAGCTGGGCAACATTCTCCCACTACACCGTCTACTTCACACTCTTCCAGGGCAGCACAGGCAAAACGACCTGCTACTTGCATTCCAGCATCCACAGGATTTCACACACCTGTTTCAATGAGGTACTTTCACCCCAGCTGTTCATAACAGTGCCTCCAAACTTTTTTTTTTTTTTTGGCCACAGGACACATGGATCTTAGTTTGCTGACCAGGGATTGAACCAGTGTGGAAGTGCAGAGTCTTAACTACTGGACTGCCAGGGAAATCCCTCTCCAAACTTTCTTGATTGCGTGTTCCACCAATAAAAAAATTTGAGCATGCACCCCAATGCACATTTATTTATAAATGAATTATAGACATAAGCAGCTATATGGTATGTATATTATAAAGCATACACAAAAATGTAAATGACAAAAGGATGAGATTAAAAATGTATATAAGTAGGGAGAAGAAAGATGGTGGCAAAGTAGAAGGACGTGGAATGCATCCCTCTCCACAGATGCATCAGGAATACATCAAAAGACACAATAATTCCCACAGAGAACCAGCTGAACACCAGCAGATGACCTCAGACACCAGAAAGGACTGCAAAGATCCTGACATAACTGGTATTTGTTTGACTCAACACTCTGGCATTAGTCTGGGGCTTGGACAGTCTTCTTTAAGCCCTTTTATTGCCGGGACAACCTCTGAAGTCTGGACTACTCCATCAGAAGTCAAGTAGGAGGCTCTGGGGAGGAAGCACTGAATCCAGGATGCTAGACTACTAGGGAGTCCTCAGACACAGGGAAGATTAACTGCAGAGAACTCTCATGGAGCCCTGTAAATCAGAATCTAAGACCCGGCTTCATCTGACTGTCTGCAATTGCCATTGCTGGACACCTCACACCAAACTACAAACAAGACAGGAACACAAACCCACCCATCAGCACACAGACTACCTAAAGCCATATTAACCTCACAGATACCCTAAAACACACCACCTGACACGGCCCTGCTCATCAGAGAGAAAAGACACAGAGCCACACACCGGAAAGCAGACACCAGAACCCCTACCAGCAGGCCTACTCAAGACACTGGACAAACCCCACCACAGGGGGCAGAGGGCAGGAAACAAGAGGAATTACTACTAGGCAGCATAGGGAAAGGAGATAGCAAATCCTATAAATTAGACAAAATGAGAAAACAAAGAAACACCATGCAGGCAAGGAGCAGGAAAAAAACCCACAAGGCCAAATCAATGAAGAGGAAATAGGAAAATTGCCTGAAAAAGAATTCAGAGTAATGATAGTAAATGATCCAAAATCTCAACAACAAAATAGAGAAAATACAAGAAACAGTTAATAAGGACTCAGAAGAACTAAAGAGCAAACAAACAGTAATGGACAATAAAATAACTGAAATTAAAAATACTCTAGATGGTATAAACAGCAGAATAACTGAGGCAGAAGAACGAATAAGTGAGTTGGAAGATAGAATGGGGGGAATAACTGCCACAGAGCAGGAAAGAGAAAAAAGAATAAAAAGAATGGAAGACAGTCTCAGAGACCTCACTGATAACATTAAGCACACCAATATTTGAATCATAGGCATCCCAGAAGAAGAAGAAAAAAGGAAAGTGTCTGAGAAAATATTTGAAGAGGTTATAGTGGAAAACTTCCCCAACATGGGAAAGGAAATAATTAATCAAGTCCAAGAAGCATAGAGAGTCCCATACAGAATAAACCCAAGGAGAAATACACCAAGGCACATATTAATCAAACTAACGACAATTAAACACAAAGAAAAAATTTTAAAAGCAGCAAGAGAAAAGCAACAAATAACATATAAGGGAAAACCCACATGGATAACAGTTGATCTTTCTGCAGAAACTCTGCAGGCCAGAAGGGAATGGAAGGATATACTGAAAGTCCTGAAAGAGAGAAACCTACAGCCAAGAATACTCTACCCAGCAAGAATCTCATTCAGATTCGACAGAGAAATCAAAAGCTTTCCAGACAAGCACAAGTTAAGAGAATTCAGCACCACCAAACCAGCCTTACAACAATTGCTTAAGGAATTTCTCTAAGTAGGAAACACAAGAAAAGGAAAAGACCTACAAATACAAACCCAAAACAATTAAGAAAATGGTATTTAGAACACACATGTCAATAATCACCTTAAATGTAAATGGATTAAATGCTCCAACCAAAAGACACAGACTGGCTGAATGGATACAAAAACAAGACCCTTCTATATGCTGCCTACAAGAAACCCACTTCAGACCAAGGGGCACATATAGACTGAAAGTAAAGGGATGGAAAAAGATAGTCCATGCAAATGGAAGTCAAAAGAAAGCTGGAGTAGCAATACTCATATCAGACAAATTAGACTTCAAAGTAAAGACTATTACAAGAGACAAGGACGGACACTACATAATGATCAAGGGATCCATCCAAGAAGAACATGTAACAATTGTAAATATCTATGCACCCAACGTAGGAGCACCTCAGTACATAAGGCAAATGCTAACAGCCCTAAAAGGGGCAATTGACAGTAACACAATAATAGTAGGAGACTTGAACACCCCACTTACATCAATGGACAGATCATCCAAACAGAAAATAAATAAGGACACACAAACTTTATAAATTTATTTATTTATTTATTTATTTTATTTACTGGCTGTGTTGGGTCTTCATTGCTGCACATGGGCTTTCTCTAGTTGCTGAGAGCAGGGGCTACTCTTCATTGTGGTGCACAGGCTCCTCATTGTAGTGGCTTCTCTTGTTGTGGACCACAGGCCCTAGGCACGTGGGCTTCAATAGTTGTGGCACATGGGCTCAATAGTTGTGGCTCACAGGCTCTAGAGCACAGGCTCAACAGTTGTGGCGCAAGGGCTTAGTTGCTCCATGGCATGTGGAATCTTCCCAGGGCAGGGCTTGAACCCACGTCCCCTGCATTGGCAGGCAGATTCTTTACCATTGCACCACCTAGGAAGTCCAGGGCACACAAGCTTTAAATGACACATTAGACCATCTCAACTTAATTGATATTTATAGGACATTCCATCCAAAAACTACAGAATACACTTTCTTCTCAAGTGCACACAGAACATTTTCCAGGATAGATCACATCTTGGGTCACAAATCAAACCTCGGTAAATTCAAGAAAATTGAAGTCATATCAAGCATCTTCTCTGACCGCAATGCCATGAGACTAGATATCAATTACCAGAAAAAAAAACTGTAAAAAATACAAACACATGGAGGCTCAGCAATACGCTATTAAACAACCAAGAAATCACTAAAGAAATCAAAGAGGAAATCAAAAAATATCTAGAAACAAACGACAATGAAAACACAACAACCCAAAACCTATGGGACGTAGCAAAAGCAGTTCTAAGAGGGAAGTTTATAGCAATACAGTCCTACCTCAGGAAACAAGAAAAATATCAAATCAACAACCTAACTTTACACCTAAAACAATTAGAGGAAGAAGAACATAGAAACCCCAAAGTGAGCAGAAGGAAAGAAATCATAAAGATCAGAGCAGAAATAAATGAAAAAGAAAGGAAGGAAACAATAGCAAAGATCAATGAAACTAAAAGCTGGTTCTTTGCGAAGATCAACAAAATTGATAAACCATTAGCCAGACTCCTCAGGAAGAAAAGGGAGAGGATGCAAATCAGCAGGATTAGAAATGAAAAAGGAGAGGTAACAACTGACACCTCAGAAATAAAAAGAATCATGAGAGACTACTACAAGCAACTATATGCCAATAAATTGGATAACCTGTAAGAAATGGATAAATTCTTAGAAAAGTACAATTTTCCAAGACTGAACCAGGAAGAAACAGAAAATATGAACAGACCAATCACAAGTACAGAAGTTGAGACTGTGATTTAAAATCTCCCAACAAACCAAAGCCCGGGGCCAGATGGCTTCACAGACGAATTCTATCAAACATTTTGAGAAGAGCTAACACCTATCCTTCTCAAACTCTTCCAAAATATAGCAGAAGGAGGAGCACTCCCAAACTCATTCTATGAGGCCACCATCAGCCTGATACCAAAGCCAGACAAAGATGTCACAAAAAAAGAAAATTACAGGCCAGTATCACTGATGAATATAGATGCAAAAATCCTCAACAAAATACTAGCTAACAGAATCCAACAGCACATTAAAAAAATCATACACCATGATCAAGTGGGATTTATCCCTGGAATGGAAGGATTCTTCAATATACACAAATCAATCAATGTGATACATTATATTAACAAATTGAAGGATAAAAACCATATGATAATCTCAGTAGATGCAGAAAAAGCTTTCGACAAAATTCAACATCCATTTATGATAAAAGCTCTCCAGAAAATGGGCATAGAAGGAAATTACCTCAACATAATAAAAGCCATATATGAGAAACCAAAAGCCAACATCATTCTAAATGGGGAAAAACTGAAAGAATTCCCTCGAAGAACAGGAACAAGACAAGTGTGCCCACTCTCACCATTATTATTCAACATAGTTTTGGAAGTTTTAGCCACAGCAATCAGAGAAGAAAAAGAAATCAAAGGAATCCAAATTGGAAAAGAAGAAGTAAAATTGTCCCTCTTTGCAGATGACATGATATTATACATAGAAAACCCTAAAGATGCTACCAGAAAACTGCTAGCACTAATCGATGAATTTAGTAAAGTAGCAGGATACAAAATTAATGCACAGAGATCTCTTGCATTCCTATACACTAACAAAGAAAAAGCAGAAACAGAAATTAGGGAAACTCTCCCATTTACCATTGCAACGAAAAGAATAAAATATCTAGGAATAAACCTGCCTAAGGAGGCAAAAAACCTGTATGCAGAAAACTATAAGACACTGATGAAAGAAATCAAAGACGACACAAAGAGATGGAGAGACATACCATGTTCTTGGATTGGAAGAATCAACATAGTGAAAATGACTGTCTTACCCAAAGCAATTTACAGATTCAACGCAATCCCTATCAAATTACCAACGGCATTTTTCACAGAACTAGAACAAGAAATCTTACGATTTGTATGGAAACACAAAAGACCCCGAATAGCCAAAGCAATCTTGAGAAGGAAAGATGGAGTTGATGGAATTAGGTTTCCTGACATCAAACTATACTACAAGGCCATAGTGATCAAGACAGTATGGTACTGGCACAAAAACAGAAAGGAAGATCAATGGAACAGAATAGAGAACTCGGAGGTAAACCCAAGCACATGTGGGCACCTTATCTTTGACAAAGGAGGCAAGAATATACAATGGAAAAAAGACAGCCTCTTCAATAAGTGGTGCTGGGAAAACTGGACAGCTACAGGTAAAAGAATGAAATTAGAACACTTCCTAACACCATACACAAAAATAAACTCAAAATGGATTAAAGACCTAAATCGAAGGCCAGGCACTCTAAAACTCCTAGAAGAAAACATAGGCAGAACCCTCTATGACATACATCAAAGCAAGATCCTTTTTGACCCCCCTCCTAGAATCATGGAAATAAAATCAAGAATAAACAAATGGGACCTCATGAACCTTAAAAGCTTTTGTGCAGCAAAAGAAACCTTAAACAGAACAGGAAGACAACCCTCAGAATGGGAGAAAATACTTGCCAACGAAGCAACGGACAAAGAGTTAATCTCCAAAATATACAAGCAGCTCATGCAGCTTAGTACCAAAAAAGCAAATAACCCAATCCACAAATGGGCGGAAGACCTAAATAGACATTTCTCCAAAGAAGACATACAGATGGCCAACAAACACATGAAAAGATGCTCAACATCACTAATCATTAGAGAGATGCAAGTCAAAGCCACAATGAGGTATCACCTCACCCCGGTCAGGATGGCCATCATCAAAAAATCTAGAAACAATAAATGTTGGAGAGGGTGTGGAGAAAAGGGAACTCTCCTGCACTGTTGGTGGGAATATAAGTTGGTACAGCCACTATGGAAAGCAGTTTGGAGGTTCCTTAAAAAACTAAAAATAGAACTACCATATGATCCAGTAATCCCACTCCTGGGCATATACCCAGAGAAAACCATAATCCGAAAAGAAACATGTACCACAATGTTCATTGCAGCACTATTTACAATAGCCAGGACATGGAAGCAACCTAAATGCCCATCAACAGATGAATGGATAAAGAAGACGTGGCACATATATGCAATGGAATATTACTCAGCCATAAAAAGGAATGAAATGGAGCTATATGTCATGAGGTGGATAGACCTAGAGTCTGTCATACAGAGTGAAGTAAGCCAGAAAGAGAAAAACAAATACTGGATGCTAACTCATATATATGGAATCTAAAAAATAAAAAAAAAAAATGGTGCTGATGAGCCCAGTGACAGGGCAAGAATAAGGATGCAGATGCAGAGAATGGACTGGAGGATATGGGGTTGGGGGGGCAGGGGGCGAAGGGAAAACTGGGATGAAGTGAGAAAGTAGCATAGACTTATATATACTACCACCTGTGAAATAGATAGCTAGTAGGAAGTTGCTGTATAACAAAGGGAGATAAACTCGATGATGGGTGATGCCTTAGAGGGCCAGGACAGGGAGGGTGGGAGGGAGTTGCGGGAGGGAGGGGATATGGGGATATATGTATAAATACAGCTGATTCACTTTGGTGTACCTCAAAAGCTGGTACAAGAGTGTAAAGCAATTATATTCCAATAAAGAGCTTTAAAAAAATGTATGTAAGTAGAAGTTCTGTAATTTCCTTCCAGTACCCCAGTAAGGTTTCTTGTACATCTATAGGGTACACTGCCCGCTTTGAAGGTCACAAGAGATGAAATAAAAGTATGTTTAAGTACTCTGCAGTGTATCCAAGTACCAGGGATATCTCCAGAAAAAGCACTGGTACCACCTTTTGAGTGGTGCACTGAACCAGCTTTCTTCACAGAGCACCCTTTTTACTTGAAAGAACAACTGGCAACTAGGGTTGTTCAGACTTGACTGCTTGATGGGCATTTTCTTGAAAATGAACCAAGTGAGCTTGTCACACCAAAGAAAAGCAATTGATAGCATTTGTTTCTTTGAGCTTTTAAACAAAAATTAAATTTTTGAAAATCTCGGGTCATAAGCTTGACAGCATCCCAATACTTAAAGACTTGTCAGATGAGATTGGTTCTCATATTAATGAATGTGATTTTTTGATATTGTGTAATGAAATGAGTCAACATTTGGAAGAAGTCTACAACTCAGGGAACCAATATTTTCCAAACGGTCAGTGTATGATGTTAGAAAATTATAGAAGGGTATGGATAAGAAGATCCATTCAAAGTGCATGTGTTTCCACTCCCGACCCCGGCTCCATTGCAAATTCATACATTGAAGCCTAATCCCCAATGTGATATTAGGAGGGGGACCTTGGGAGGTGATTTGATAGGTGATCCTGCCCTCACGAATGGGATCAGTGCTCTGATAAAAGAGACCCCAGAGAGTTCCCTCACCCCTTCAGCCGGCTGAGGACACAGTGAAAAGTCAGTCTGTGAACCAGGAAGTGGACTCTCATCAAACACTGAATCTACCAGTGCTTTGAACTTGGACTTCCCAGCTTCCGGAACTGTGAGAAATAAATTTCTGTTTCTATAAGCCACCTTAACAACTGGTTATAATTCATCATAAAGTTATAACAACAATTTTTTTTAGTTTAATTCCGCAAAAAATATATTCACTTTAACTCTGTTCTTCCTCCATTTTTGCTTTTCTCCGAAATTGCTTTCTGTTCTTTGACGTACAGTAACATCTGTGTCACTAAGGAAGGCCATTGGACAGGTATACATGAAGAAGATGAAAAACTGAGATAAATGCGCAGTTAATTTAAAGGAGAACACTTCACATGGATGTTTTATGAAGGTTTCTGAGGAAGGAAGTGGGATGGCTCCTCTGATGGGTTTCCTGAGTTCTATCAATACGTTCACTTAACTCCTCAATGCTGTTATCTTCTTTGGAGATGATGTGGGGATTTTTAAGCAAAAGCAAACAGACAAAAACCTTTATTTATCACTAGCTTTACCAAAGCAGTATTGTGCAATCATCAATAATCTAGAGTAAAAATAAGACTTTTCATGCAAATTGCACTTTTCATTCTAATGCTGACAGCGTACACAGACTGCACAGATCTTTGCTTTGGATTTTGTAACTCTTATAAACCTTATTTTGGATACAAATAAATCTGTGGCATGTCCAGAGATTAGCAGGACTACTGGAGATTAAGAAGGCTGTGTGGTAAAGAAATTTTTTAAACTTATGGAAGATACTCTACTGCCATGCATACTGGTTTCCTGGGGTTATTTCCATCCTTTTCTTTCAGTATCCAATCCAACCATGTTTATACACAGCGTCTTGGCAAACACGTGTTAACCTTGTCATGTACACTAGGATGAGAACTTCAGTCTTTTTTAAAAAATTAATTATTTTTTTTGGCTGTGTTGGGTCTTCGTTGCTGAGCGTGGGCTTTCTCTCTAGTTGTGGCAAGTGGGGGCTACTCTTCATTGCAGTGCAAGGGCTTGTCATTGCATTGGCTTTTCTTGTTGTGGAACACGGGCTCTAGGCGCCTGGGTTTCAGTAGTTGCGGCACGTGGGCTCAGTAGTTGTGGCCCTTGGGCTTGATTGCTCCAAGGCATGTGGGATCTTCCTGGAGCAGGGATCAAACCCATGTCTCCTGCTTTGGCAGGTAGATTCTTAACCACTGTGCTAGCAGGGAAGTCCCAAAAAGTTCAGTCTTGAACTGAACTGCCCAATGTAGTAGCCACCAACCATATGTGGCTATTCAAATTTAAATGTAAATTAATTAGAATTAAATAAAATGTAAAATTCACCTCCTCATTCTCAACCAGCCGCATTTCAAGTGCTGAAGACCTCATATGGCTAGTGGCTACCATACTGGAGAATGCAGATGTAGAATATTCCTCTTGTCACAGCAAGTTCTATTGAGCAGTGTTTATCCAGAACACAATCTGTAGTTCTCATTTGCTAACATCTGGCTGTATGAAAATCATACCTGATTTTTACAGAATGTTAGTAATTTGAAAAATTAATTACAGAGAAAAAAGAATGAGTTTTTACTTTGGAATTCTGTTTACAAACTCTTGTTTTTAAAGTAAGTAAAATGAACACAGCAAAAGCATATATTTGCAAAGCAGCTTCTTCCAAGTAGCTTCTTTTACTCTGCCAGCATTCACGTATTCATTTGAAAGATATTTACCGAGTGCCTTCTGTGTGCCAGCTACTATTCTGGGCTCTGAAACAAAACAAATAAAACCCCTGGCCTCATGGAGCTTATGGTGCACCCTGTGGGATGATAGGCAAATATTATTTCTGTTTCCAGGTCCAGATACACATATCCGTACACAGTATTATGTGCCAAAGCAGGGAACAAAATGAGAAGATTCCAATTCTTATGTTGCTGCTCATTATGAAATCACAGAAAGAGGCAGATACTAAGAATATAACTTCTGATTTTAAGACATTCTCATCATCGAAACCAAAAAAAGCTTGCAAAAAAAATTTTAAATATTAGTCCCGAAAAACCACATTTGCCTGACAAAGTGTGCAAAGAACTTATGCACATTCTCCAATGTCACCATCTTCCTTCATGGAATCAGAGTAGCTGCTGGAATTGGTTTTAGCCTCTTCTGTTCCAGCTTTTCTCTCACAACATCCAGCCAGGTAACCATTTCAGCCCTAGCTGGGCACTTAGGGGAGCAGAGAGCTCACCAATTTAATGAACAGCAGGGACATATTTTCATCAGTCCTAACATTATTATTATAGAATTACATATCCATAGTTAGAAGTTTAGGAATAACAGATAAAAATAAAAATATTAAATGAGTTGTATTCCTGATACCCAGAGAGAATCACCATTAGCATTTTGATATGTATTCTTCAAGAATTTTTTTTATCTCTCTTTCTCTCTCCATATATACATATATGTACACATTTCTATCAAACCAAAATGGTTCCATTTGTATCTCACTGTTTTTTTTTAACTTAACCATATAGTACAAATGTATTTTCACTCAGATAAGTATAACTCTCCATCACCATTTACCATTTTTTTTGGGGGGGGGGGGTCACGCCACGAGGCTTACAGGATCTTAGTCTCAACCAGGGATCGAGTCCCCGCCCCTGACAGTGAGAGCTCCGAGTCCTAACCACTGGGCAGCCAGGGAAGTCCCTCCATCATTATTTTAATAGCTGTGTAATATTACATTCAATGACTATATTCAATGAGTTATTTAAGGCCTTGTTGTTGAAAGTTTACATTATTCTAAGTGTTTCACCATTATAGCCAATACTGTGTTGAACATCCTTGTATATATATCTCTGTGAAGTTGATTTAATTTCAGCAATCAAAATTTAGAAGTGAAATACCTGGGTCACAGTTTTGGCACATATTTAAGACTTTTCGTATAAATCCCCAAATTCCGTCCCCCCAAAACTGAACATCTATCTATCCTAATTCCAGCAGTTATAAGAATACCCCTTGCCCCAAGACTTACCCGCGATACTCTACTTGGGAGAACTTTACCTTGTCTCTATTTTTCAGTCATTGGTGCCCAGCTTGTCCCTGGCACAGCCCTTCTAGTGTTTGAACAAAACTGTCATGTTCCAACAAAATCTCCTTTTCAGACCTCGCCTCCCTCCAGCATGGATTCATAAATTATTGTCAGCCTGGCACCTGGAGGATCTATAGTTCTGTCCTTGATCTTTTACTGCTTAACATTCTAATAGATGACTTGGAGGAGGTTATAAAAAGCGTGCTTGCAAACTCTGCTCCGTGTTTAGATAGTGCCTACCAGCTGCCCATGGTGGTGCCTTGTTCTTAGGACGTAATTACAAACAAGCTCTCTTCTCTGTCCTGGAGGAGCTCATGGTACAATCAGAGCAAGAAGAGTATGCTGGGGCTGGACCTGGTCATTTCCAGCATGGCTCACGTAGGAAACAGTAATACTTGTGGCAGAGGGCACCAGCCACCCCATCCCCTCCAAGCCTGCAGCATGCTGATTGGGAGACTCTGCTTCATTCAACAAATATGTACCAAGCACCATCTGTGTGTCAGACCCTGTTCTCCAGGAAAATCCCCTGGAAATTATTTTTTGAAGTGTGCTGCCCTTTTCCCCAGAACAGCCACAGCAGAAACATGTTTCCAGCACACTTATACCCAAGTGTCCTCTGCTTTAACTATGCCTTTCCCCGTTCAGTTATTTATTTTCTCTGACAATTTCCCAAGAGAAATTTTGACTGACTAATATAAAACCAAATGCATTTTGTAGAGTTCTAAGACCCAAACACATTAACCTTAAAGGGAGATAAGCTGTCTCAAACCCTTTTGGGAGAGAAACGAGGCAGTGTATAAATAGCTAAGATGGTAATTCCACAACTCCACTGTGAACTATAAATTAGTCTGGAATAGAAAAAGAAATGCTCCAAACGCTAAAACATTCGGCACTTGGTGATTGACAGACGATTCCGTTACTAATATTAAACCTCTAGAAGTTTCTAAACTGTACTCTGAGATCAGCTCTCCCCTACATCCTAGTTCCTTCTGTGCCATAACAGTCAGGCGTCAGGTTTGCTTTTTCCTCAGAGAATGGGGTTGTTTTATGTACCAGGAAACCCTCGTGTCTGACAAGGTAAGAAACAGCTCTCCCTGTGGTCCTCCTGGTCAGATGTCCTGGCAGGGCCACAAGGACTTAGAAAAGGTTACTGTACTTTGAACTGTTGGGCATTGGATGCCAAAATGAACGGCCCTTCTTTCCAGAGAAGTACGATCAGCTTGTGATTTGAAGGATGAAATAATGAAACATCTCTTGTTCTATTTCAGGTTTACATGTTTTACTGTTTGCACTGGTGCCCGGCATTTTATTGGATGTCACAATCGTTTGTGATTGATTGGAGCAGAACAGTTGATCTTTGTCTCTGTGTTTTGTGAACCATGTCCCACTCACTAGAGGTCAGAGGGGGTGTGTAAGGCTGGCTTTGGCTTCTTCTTGCTTTCCTTTCCAGAACCCTAACCCCCACCCCCACCCCCATCACAGACAGGAGTGGTTACCAACATTCCAAGCCTTCATTTTCCAAATCAAGCTTTGTTCATACTCTCTACAAACAGCCACCCCTGCGGTACACGTTGCGGAAGTGGGCTGGAGGCTGTTTCTGCAGGGAATTCCTAGGCCCTAGTTTGGAAAGGGAAGCACCGAGCAGTCCTAGGCAAGACCCCGTAACCTGTGGGCTCCTTGTCTTGTGAGGAGGGGCCAGTCTGTAAGTGACCAGAGGGAGCCCTTGAGAGCAGACAGCCCAGCACAGGGGCACCTCTAGTTTGAGTCTAGGGGCCATGTTGTGCAGGCGTGCGCGCGCACACACACACACACAGACTCTGTTTTTTAATTAAAATTTTTATTGAGATAATTGTAGATACAAATGCAGTTGTAAGAAATTAATACTGAACTTGGACACATTGGCTGGATAGTCCACCTACATACATGAAAGGTCCTTCCTGGAGGCAAGGTGCTCAAGCCCACAAGTGCCCTACCTCCCCCTTAGCCTCTCAGCTTAGCCAAGACATGTGGTTTTTCAGTTTCAGGAAAACAGGGCCTATTCCTTCCCCGCCTGTGCCCAAGGCATGTGTGTGCTCAGACAAGGTTTGTTGAGTGAATGAACAGATGTCTTGCCTGCTGCACTGAGTACATGCTCAATAAAGTGTTGAGGTGAAGAGTTTTTCTTAAGCATTTTAATTAAATATTACTAATAATTATGATTAATAATAAATATAAATCAGCTACCTGTAAATATAAATAATGTATCATAATTATGTAATAATATGCATATATGGTAATACAATTAAAATATAATTAATAATTAATTGTTAATTTAGTTAAAATTTAAATAGTAAACAATAAATTATTTAGGCCATTTCATTGAATTTATTTGAGCTAAATTTACTCCTAGAAAGCTTCACCACTTTGTCTAAAGAGAGACAAAAGCAAATTGTTATGTTACCAAAATGAAAAGAGGGGGTGATTTAAGACAGTCGCAAGCAAATGCAGCATCATTCCTTTCCGGTTTCAACACATGAAGCACTGTGTTCTGAATTGTTTGCAGTGTCCTTGTGGATGTGCCCTTCCTTAAGATGTTTGCTTGTATTCGTAGAACAAGTTCAACCACCAAGATAAACAAACACCATTGCTTCTAGGCCAGGCCTTCCAAGTAAGGCTCCTCAGGTTGTCTCTGTATATACAGAATTTATTTCAAGCTCTTTTAAACGTCCCTAAATTGCTGTCTCAGCATATGTGTTTGCAGTATTTATGCTTAGTGTTAACAGCTGTACTCTTTTATCAAATTTACAAACTGCTGTGTATCTGATCTTTAGCCAGAATTTGCTGATACATTACTGTGACTCAGTGGAATGCATTCTTATCCATACTTACCCACACCCATTAAAAATAATAAGACATATGGATCAATGGACTAGAAGTGAGAGTCCAGAAAGAAACCCATATATCTACGGTTAATTGACAAGGATGTCAAGACAATAAAATGGGGAAAAAACAGTCTTTCAACAAATGGTATTGGGACACCTGGATATCCACAAGCGAAAGAATGAGTTGGAACTCTCTTTTATAGCATATACAAAAATTACCTAAAAATGGATCAAAGACCTAAATTTAGAAGCTAAACCTATAAGATTCTTAGAAGGAAATATAGGGGTAAATCTTCCTGACGTCAGCTTTGGCAACGGAGTCTTAGAAATTGCATAGAAAGTTCAAGCAACAAAAGAAAAAACAAATTGGACTTCATAAAAATTAAAAACTTTTGTGTATCAAGAAAGTGAAAAGACAATGTGCACAATGGGAGGAAACATTTGAAAAACATGTATCAATAAGAGACTTGTATCCAGAACATAGAAAGAACTCTTAGAACTCAACAACAGAAAGACAAACAACTGAAGTTAAAAATGGGAAAGAACCTGAATAGATGCTTCTCCACAGATACGTAAATGACCAATAGGCACATGAAAAGATGTGCAACACCATTAGTCATTAAAGCAATGTAAATCAAAACCACAATGAGATAAACGTCACACCCAGGAGGATGGCTACCATTAGGAAAAATAAAATAAAAAATAACGGGTTGGCAAAGATGGGGAGAAATTGGAACCCTTATTCATTGCTGGTGAGAATGTAAAATGGTGCATCCTCTGTGGAAAACAGTTTGGCAGTTCCTCAAAAAGTTAAACATAGAATTACCATATGATCCAATATCCCAGAACTAAAAATAGGTACTCCAACAAATACATGTACACGAATGCTCATTGCCACACTATTCACAACAGCCGAATGGTGGAAACAACCCACATGTCCCTCAATGGATAAATAGATAAACAAAATGTGGTATATCCATACAAGGGTATATAACTCAACCATGATACTACAACACTATCTGCTGCATTCTACAATGCGGATGAGCCCCCAAAACATGATGCTAGGGCTTCCCTGGTGGTGCAGTGGCTAAGAATCCGCCTGCCAATGCAGGGGACATGGGTTCGAGCCCTGGTCTGGGAAGATCCCACATGCCGCAGAGCAGCTAAGCCCGTGTGCCACAACTACTGAGCATGCGCTCTGAAGCCCGTGAGCCACAACTGTTGAGCCCATGTGCCACAACTACTGAAGCCCTAGAGCCTGTGCTCCACAACAAGAGAAGCCACCACAATGAGAAGCCCGCACACCGCAACAAAGAGTAGCCCCTGCTCTCTGCAACTAGAGAAAGCCGTGTGCAGCAACCAAGACCCAACACAGCCAATAAATAAATATTTTTAAAAATTAAAACAAAAAAACCATGATGCTAAGTGAAAGAAGCCAGACGCAAAAGGTCACATAGTGTATGCTTCCATTTGTATGTTATGTCCAGAACAGGTAAATCCATAGAGACAGAAAGCAAATTAGTGGTTGCCAGGGGGTGAGGGGAGGCGGATAGGGTGTGACTGCTTAATGGGTGCAGGGTTTCCTTCTGAGATGATGAAACTAGATACAGGTGATGGTTGCACAACCCTGTAAGTGTACCAAATGCCACTGAACTCTATACTTTATTTATTTATTTTTTGGCTGTACCATGCGGCTTGTGGGATCTTAGTTCCCCCAGCAGGGATCGAACTGGAGCCCCGCTACAGTGGAAGTGCAGAGTCCTAACCACTGGACCACCAGGGAAGTCCCTGAGCGCTATGCTTTTAAATGGTTACTTTTATGTTATGTGAACTTTACTTCAAGAAAATAAAGGGGGAAAATGACAACCACCAGGCACCCCCTTTACCCCTCACCCAGATACCTCTATGGAGCTGCCTCCGTGGGAACGAACTCCAGGCCCCACAGACTCCTTCAGGTGCTAAGCCCATCCTCAGGGGGCAGGAAGCACAGCGCAGCCCTGTCCTGCCATTTACTGGAGCTCAGGAAAGAGCCACACATGCCAGGGCAGTTCCTGGTCTCCCCATGTCCCCCTCTTCGTCTCCCCCCAAGCACTCTGCTGAGCACATCTTGGATGTTGTACCAGGACTGGCTACATAACTTGGGGGAGCCCTGTGCAAAGTGAAATTGCCAGGCCAGCTGTGAAGACATTAAGAATTTCAAAGTAAGGACAGCAGAGCAGCCAAACAAGCATAGGGCTCTTCATTTCCGAGCATGGTGCTCTGTCTACCCAGGTCATGCATTCTGGCGGTACCCCACCCTGTCTCCTGTTTCTGGCTCCATCATCACTTTATAGCACTATATAGACCCCCTCTCTGACAACAACGAATGCTGTATCTTGTCCAAGCTGCCTGGGACCACTCAGACATCCCCACAGAGCCCCCTTACAAAGCCAGATCAGTTTAACGTCCTCCCAGATGTTACCTTCTCACCCTCTCCCTCACGTTGCTTGGCACTCAGTTTGCCTGAGCCTTCAGTGGGCCCAGTGGAAACCTCGGCTGCCTCTATAACTCACTATAGGAACAGGAGAGATTGGCCCCAAATGTGAGGGGCCTGGGAGGAAGCATGGCAAGACTGAAGTCCTGAATCAGCGGAGGGAGTCAGGCCTGGTGGTCTCTAAGTCGCCTTCAAGCCCTGAGAGTCTGTATGGAATCTAGGCTGATGTGTGCCTTTATCCCTGTTTTCACAGATGAGTAAACAGAGGTTAAGTGACTTCAGCAAGGTCACACAGCCGGATACATGTTTCCTTTCGAGCCTAAATGTAACTTAGGAAAACTTAAGACATTTAGTTCTTTTGCTCTTGGTGATACTGTATGTAGTTACTGTAGATACTGTAGATACTGTATGTAGTTACCTACTAAAACTCTGTTAAGGTCAGGACTTTTTTTTTTAAATAGCTTTGTTGGCTAAGTTTCAGTTTCGTTTCATTTCTTTCTGTCATTTAAGTTTCAGTTCTGTTCTCAGGGTATTCTCCTTCCCTTTTTAGACGTGTTATCTAATCCTGTTTATTATAATTGTTCCTTTGTGCCCTTGAACCTGATTAGGATACACCAGTTATTCTATGGCAGATATTCCTAAACAGGAAGTTTAAACAGATTTAAAGCTTAGCACCATGTATGTTTATTCTAGCATTAAGCAAAATGTGTCTATTTTATTATTACCCTACATTTCCCCAATAGCTGCTTCTATGTCTGTGCATCCATGGCTTAATTTACCCCATCTGTATCTTCCTTGATATGAAAAGGATGCCAAGAATCTGACACCCTAATCAGCCTATCGTGAATGAGCCATTTCCAGGGTTTCTGCCTTTACCAGAAAAGGAACTGACTGAGAACTTCCTGAACTTGCTGTTATTCCGGCCGTAAAGTGGAGGAAAGGAGCCTGTGTGCCTCCTCATTCACAGCTTATTCTCAAATCTATCAAAGCCAAACAGCCCAAGGACTCCATGGGACAACATGAACTGGAAAGGTTGAGGAAAGGACTCAAAATAGTGACCACGTGCTTAGAAAGCTCTTCAGAGTTGACAGCAATTAGGGAAAAAGGAAGATTGAACTTCTATTTAGATAACCATACATGCTTCGGACACTAAATCGCTAAGATATTTAAACTCTAGAAAAATGTGTGCTTGAAACAAATCCTTGATGCCCCTGTAATTGAAAGTACACTGTTTTCCTCTCTGAAATTAATATATGCTCCGTTTTGACAATTTGGAAAACAGAAAAAAGTAGAAAGAGAAAAAAATTCAAATTGCAGTTTCACTGTTAAAAGATAACTTCTGTTAATAGTTTCGGGTATCCTCCTCCATTTCTTTTCTCTGTTCATATTTTTGTGTGCATTGCTTTGACCATGCTACTTGTAAAATATTACATCCTGATTTTTTTCACTTAACATTATATTATAGCATTTACCTGTGTTGGTACAAATTTTACCAACCACATTTTTTAAAAATTAATAATTAATTAATTTTATTTATTTAATTGGCTGTGTTGGGTCTTTTTTGCTGTGCGCGGGCTTTCTTTTAGTTGCGGTCAGTGGGGGCTACTCTTCATTGTGGTGCACAGGCTCCTCATTGCCGTGGCTTCTCTTGCGGAACATGGGCTCTAGGCGTGTGGGCTTCAGTAGTTGCAGCACATGGGCTCAATAGTTGTGGCTCATGGGCTCACAAGCGCAGGCTCAATAGTTGTGGTGCACAGGCTTAGTTGCTCTGCGGCATGTGGGATCTTCCTGGAGCAGGGATCGAACCCGTGTCCCCTGCATTGGCAGGCGGATTCTTAACCACTGCGCCCCCTAGGAAGCCTCGCAACCACATTTTTTAATGGTTATGTAACGTTCTCTCATATGTATATAACGCATTTGCCCATTCACTTATTTTTGGACATTAATATTACAAATTGTCTTATTATGAGCATATTTGCAAATAAAGGTTTTGTTTTGTTTTGTTTGTTGTAGAATTATTTCCTTAGGAGTCATTCCCAGAAATAGGTATACAGTCGGGCACTCCCTATCTGCGGGTTCCGCATGCACAATTCAACCTCGGATCAAAAATATTTGGAAAAAATAAATTTCAGAAAGTTTGAAAAAGGAAAACTTGCATTTGCTGTATTACATTGCATTAGGTATTATAAATAACCTAGAGATGATTTAAAGTATACGAGAGGATGTACATAGATTATAGGCAAATACTGTGCCATTTTATGTAAGGGACTTGAGCATCCTCAGATTTTAGTATCCGAGGGGGTTCTGGAACCTATGGTAAATGGTACAAAAAATTTTAAGGTTCTTGACACATATTGTCAAGTTGCTTTACAAAATGATTATAGAAGTTTACACTCTAAAGTAACCTATTTAATGTCAATGTTCCTAGTAAAAGCAACTACTTAAAGTAGTTTGAAGCAAATATTCCCATAAAAGAAGTTTGCCACACGTCTGATTTATACACAAATGTCCTTTATTTTACCTATGCCTCTGAAAGGTTTTTAGCTGTTCACTAATGTAACCATATTTGAATTTAAAAATCAAGCTTTAATCAGTTTATTTATGTGACACAGAGGCATAAGGAGAGGTATAAAATGTGGTCCATGTCCCATAAGATAGACAAGAATTACATATAGAAATAATTGGGGGAAAATAGGGTGTCTGAACTGGGTGGTTCCCAAAGTTCAAAGGCAGATGAGACTCATGGGAACAGGAACAGGTGGGGAGACAGGTGAGTTATTTTCCTCTGGAAGTGGTGGAATCTGACACTGAAGGATGGTAAGACCTAGATAAATACAGATGAAGTGAGGAGGACCTTCTAGACTGGGAAAACAGAATTTACAAAGATTCGTCATAGAAAGAAATGAGACAGTAGGCTAAAATTTACAAGTGATGTAGGCTACATTTGCACACTGAATTCTGGTGTTCCATCTCCTGATTTGTAGTCAAAGAAGTCAGTCCACATAAGCTCATCTGATTTTAGAGCTAGAAGAGACCAATATCTCCCAAATGCTACATTTTCTAAAGGAGGAAATGGACAAGAATGAAAGATTAGAAGTTTTATGTCCTAATTCCTTGGATAGTGCTCTTTCTATAGGGTCCTACACTTAGACACACCAGATGGGAATCTGACAAAGACCAGGTTTACTTAACACCTTATATTTATATGTTTACACACACACACACACACACACACACACACACAGAACATTCTTTCAGAGCCTGGGAAAATAATTGGGGGGGGTGGTAGGAGTGATTATATAGATGTGAAGAGGGAACTGAGTTTTGAACAACAAAGTTTAGTTCCATACCTGTATTAAAATATTTTGTGTGGAATGATTAAATGGTATAACTAACTATTGGAACTGTTTATGGCTTGCATACTTAAGTATGTGTTTAAAAAGTCTACAAATATCATCATACAAATTAAACTTTTCCTTTAACTCTTTTTTTTAAATAAATTTATTTATTTTATTTATTTATTGGCTACGTTGGGTCTTCATTGCGGCACATGGGCTTTCTCTAGTTGCTCAGAGCGGGGTTTACTCTTCATTGTGGTACATGGGCTCCTCATTGTAGTGGCTTCTTTTGTTGTGGAGCATGGGCTCTAGGTGCGTGGGCTTCAGTAGTTGCGGCACACGGGCTCAATAGTTGTGGCTCAGAGGCTCTAGAGCACAGGCTCAACAGTTGTGGCACATGGGCTTAGCGGCTCCGTGGCATGTGGCATCTTCCCAGAGCAGAGCTCGAACCCCTGTCCCCTGCATTGGCAGGCGGATTCTTAACCACTGCACCACCTAGGAAGTCCAAACTTTTCCTTTAACTCTTAATAGAAGTCACTCTGGTAACTTTTATGAGGAATGCAATAAATAATAAGACGGAGGGTTTAGCCCCAAGCAACTCACAATTTAACTGAGAAAGTAAGGTTTAGAAACATATATCTACAAGTGTGCGGTTATTTGATACAGGTAACTTTTACCTATCTTCTGTTACCTAATCAGTATCTTACAAAGAATGTGTACTCAATACATATTTGCTAAACAAATCAAAGAAGGAGAAAAAGACAGTTTCCAGGTGGGATAGCCTTGGGAGAGTTCCTAAAAGAGTGAAGATTTGAGCTTTGTCCTTGAGAGTGGTTGAGATTTAGAAGAATTAGGAGAAGATACGGAACATTACAGACAGGGAATGAAACAGATGTCTAATGTGCCTATTCTTGGCACGTTAGATAAACATGCTCTCTGATTGCTAAAAATTAACTTACCAAAATAGATAAATGTGGTATAACCAGGAACGTGAACATACACATAGCATAAAATTCACAGTATACCTCACCAAGAGGTAATTTTTAGGGCTAGGGAAAAAAATATATTCTAAAAGATAGCACTGAAAAGTAAGTAAACTATTAGTCCTCAAAAAAATAAACACAACGAAACAGAAAACACCCTAAAAGCTTTCCCCCAATTAAATTGCTATAAACTAGAATAGTCTGGAATGGAAAATATACCATTTCCTGAACAGTCTAAGGTATATTAATGATTAGTGATCACATAGTCACAAAATACTGGTGGATGCTGAGTCTCTCCTGGTGTAAAAGATATATCAGTTCAGTTCTGTGTGATTGCATGGGGGCAAAGGTGTTACAAATATACACAGATCACTCGCTCTGCACACAGTACCTTTGCCCCAAATAAACTTCTGCATCTTTTATACAGTGAAAGAATTAGAGCTACTATTCTAGGCACTAGTTCCTAAAATATAAAGGCTTTCTTTCCTCTTTGAAGAATTGTAAACTATAAGAAAAGACGTGCTATTTATAGATGCAGAATCCATGTAAAAAGTTTTTGTTACAACTTTTTTCTCCACTAAAAGCATTTGTGTTATTTTGAGTGAAAGGGGGCTTAATAGTTACTTAATCTAAATCCTGAAAGTTATTTGTACATGCATGTAGATATATGATAACAGTGCAAAGGACAGGAGGTTGGGAGTGTTTACAGTCTCTAAATGGTAAATGAACTTACATATTACAAGATAAATGAGCCTATATATAAACCTAAGCGGTGGTGAATCAACCTATATATAACAAGGTTTCTACATTTTGCATGAAGTGGAAACATTAACTAAAGTAGGATGAAAAGTTAAGGATGTATTCTGTACCCATATAGAAAGAACTGGTGTGGGGGGGCAGGGGGTACGGCAGGGGCGGGATTGTCAGAATGACTGAGGGAGAAGCATAGCAAATCTTTTCCCCCAAAAGCAACAATAAAATTGGACAAAATTATCAAAAACAACCATCTCAGTACACTGTAAATGCAACAAGTTGAGAACAGTTTATTAGAGACAACTACTGAACTTCAGTAAGATCAGTGGAAGTTTGTGGCATTTTAGCCTGTGGCTGTTTTCATCCACCCCTTTCCTCAGCTCCATGGAGAGAGGTGGTGCTGCTCAGGCAGAGTATGTGATGAGAGGCAGCTGCCAGAGGTGGGGGGTATGTGTGCAGAATCCAGCAACACATAAAAAGAATGATACATTATGACCAAGTGGGATTTATCCCAGGAGTGCAAGGTTTGTTCAACATCTAAATGTCATTTAATATAATACACCATACAATAGAATAAAGTACATAAACCACATGATCACCTCAAAAGACCCAGAAAAAGCATAGGACAAAAATCCAATATCTATTCATGATAAAATTCTCCGCAAACTGGGACTAGAAAGGAACTTCTGCAATCTAATAAAAGGCATTTATGAAAAATGCACAACTAACATCATACTTCGCATACTCACCAGATGAAAGTCTGAATTTTTTCCCCACTAAATTGGGAATAAGGTAAGGATGTCTGCTCTCACCACTTCTGTTCAACATTGTGCTAGAAATTCTAGCCAGTGCAAACAGGGAAATAAAAAAAGGCATACCGATCAGAAAGGAAAAATAAAACTTGTCTTTATTCAGACTCATGATCCTGTATGTAGAAAGTCTTAACACACACACACATACACAAATACACACACAACTACTGGAATGAACAAGTCAGCAAAGTGCAGGACACAAAATCAAAATAGAAAAATCAATTGTGTTTCTATACACTAGCAATGAACAATCCAAAAATAAAATGAAGAAATCAACATAGCCTCAAGTTAAAAATGTGGCACCCCCCAAACTACAGCATATAATATATATACCCTGCACAAATACACACACATATATTTGTGTGTACTCAAAACACATAGGGTCACAGGAAAATATTGGAAGTTAATTGTCTAATAGTTATTTGTAGGCAGTTATGTCTTATTTAAAATTTTTAAATGTTAAAATTTTTTATTAATCAAAATTTTAATAGTTTGCATCTGTGATTTTTATAGTCAGGAAACATATGGTAAATTATCCATTATCTAGATGGTGTAGTGGTTGAAAACATAGTTTTGGGTGGCCAGCCGGGGTTTGAATCATGCCTCAGTCACCTTCTAGCATGAGACCTTGGAGAAATAGCTTAACCTTTTAGTCTCACTTTCCTCCTCTGTAAAATGACATGTATCTGAAGAATGTTATGAAGATTAATAGAAACTGTGTATAAAGTGGTTAGTAGAACAGCACACAATTCAGTATTCAATAAATGGTCTTTATTGCTGTTGCCGTAGCTCTGTTCAGAGAGACTAATGCTTTGCTGTGGGAAAGTGATTCTTTTCTCCTGGCTCTTATTTCTTTGCCCTGCCTGACTTTTTCAAGTTATTAGAATAGGGAACACACTGGCCAATAGGATTAGGTGCAGCTGGAGATAATCATGGCAACTCTGTACAATTACAGCAGCTCTATGTTTGAGTCATTCAGCTCTTAACAGTCACTGCTCGCGTTCACAGGCAGGACGTGCTAGAGGTGAGTTGTGATGCAGACATTGCCAGAGCTGTCCCACATGGGGAGCAGCTGCTAGGACGAACCCACAAGATGGTTTCCTTCCTTGCCATTGGACCTTTAAAACTTGTGAGACCTTGCAGCCAGAGAGCTAGGTGTGGAAGCTGAAAGGGTGTGGGGAAGGGATGTTGAGAACTTGATAAGGTGTATGTGAGTCTTAATTTAGCCCCATGCAGTCATCTCCTCCAAGATGGCTGACTGCCTGAGCCACCAGTTGTAGCCCAAGACTCCTCAGAGGTTAGAAGTCAGGAAACGACAATATAGTCAAATTTCTTCTATTGTTTCCAATCCTAGGGTCATTACCCAAAGCAGATAAAACTAAATTGATGCTGTAGGTCATCCAAATTTCAGTAGCAATAATGGCCCCATAAGCTTGCTAATCTTACACAAGCAAAATTAAATCTGAAAAACTGTAGACCTATGTAGACAGAATTTTAATGTCTGAACTTAGCTTATATTTCTGTAAAACGGTTCTCATGCCTTTTAAAATAGTGAGATACTTGAGACTTATGATGAAAAACCTTTACAGTTGCAAATGTTGATAGAACATTTATTTATTTATTTATTTATTTATTTTTATTTATTTTTAATTTATTTATATTATTTTTAATTTATTGGCTGCATTGGGTCTTCGTTGCTGCACAGGGCTTTCTGTAATTGCGGAGAGCAGAGGCTACTCTTCCTTGCGGTCTGTGGACTTCTCAGTGTGGTGGCTTCTCTTGTTGTGGAGAACAGGCTCTAGGCATGCAGGCTTCAGCAGTTGCGGCACACAGGCTCAGTAGTTGTGGCGCACAGGCTTAGTTGCTCCAGCATGTGGCATCTTCCCTGACCAGGGCTCGAACCTGTGTTCCCTGTATTGGCAGGCAGATTCTTAACTACTGCACCACCAGGAATAGGGAACCCCCGATGGAACATTTTAAATACAAATTTGCATGCAAGAAAAATAAATTTTGACTTGAAGTTTAATAGCAAAATAAGTATTTTTGAATACTTCAAGTAAGACTCTAAAACCAGTGTTCTGGGACTTCCCTGGCCAGTGGTTAAGACTGGTCCAGTGGTTAAGATTTCACCTTACATTGCAGGAGGTATGGGTTCGATCCCTGGTCAGGGAGCTAAAATCCCACATGTTTGAGGCCAAGAAACCAAAACATAAAACAAAAGCAGTATTGTAACAAATTCAATAAAGACTTTAAATATGGTACACATCAAAAAAAAAAAAAAAAACCAAAAAACAAAAAACTAAAACCAGTATTCTGATGTACAGATATGCTCTGAGATAAATGTGACAAGAGTACTGTTTAATTTAGGTTATATTTGCTTACCTGGTATCCACATAGTTCCATCATAATTGGTTGCAAAAGTGCAAAATAAAGCAAATGTTTTTCTACATCATAAACAATTTGGATGGTTTTTAATTGAATAGTATTAACATGAAGTAAAGAAATCCACCATTTATTTTAGCATAATTTTTGTTTTTTTTTTTTGTTTGTTTGTTTTTTTAATTTTTTTTTATTTTTTTATTTTTTGGGGGGTACACCAGGTTCAATCATCTGTTTCCATACACACATCCCCGTTATAATTTTTGTTTTTAAAGTAAATTTTTGTTTTTAAAGTAAATTTTTTTTAATTAATTAATCTCATCAGCTGTTTATGGGGTTTAAGTAGGAATCATTAGTATCTATTTTTCCCTTTACATAAAGGCTTGTAACCACCCCTCTGAAGTTGATAACTAATGTTTAACATTTTACAGAGTTAAAAAAAAATCTTCTAAATAGTTGGGGTTTTTATTTTGGTTTTTTGGCTTTTTCTGGGTTTTTTTTTTTTTTTTTTGTCCCAAGAAAGAATAGTATTCTTAAAACAGTTTGTTTGGATCTAAACAATTATTTAATTTCCACAGTATATAAATTAAAATTATATAAAAGGACAAGAACAGCAGGCTGTTCAAGGCACCATATATAGGCCAGGATCCAATAAATTGATCTTATTTGTTTACCTAAAATGGATAAGTTTCAAGGGGGGGTGACCCCTCTAACTAAACTTACAAGGGACTGGTAAACCAGAATGTCAATCTAGTTATTTTAGTGTGGCGCATTCTTTTCTTGTCAGTGAGTTATCAATCTCCATTCTCCAGGGTATCCTGTTTCCCAGCACTAAGTCAGTGGGAAACCGAATTGTTAATCAAAATCACAGTGTGAGAATTATCAGAATCATAGTGTGAAAATTGCATGGTCTCAGAGGTTTTTCATGAAGGTGAGAAAAAAACCCAAAGAACCAAGTCTTCTCCAGGACAGACTATGCCTTTCTATTGATGGAAAAGTCATATCCACCAGATACAATGGCTGTTTACATTGAACGTTCTGCATCAGCTTTGACAAATACACAGACTGTCCATTTCCCCTATTTTAGATTACAGGCAGTCTCCTTAAACCGCTTTTGGAAGAAGGCAGATAATAAAACATAATTAACTAATTAAGATTATTTAATCCTAACATACTCTACACGGAACACCATCCTCCTAGCACTACTTCATGATTTCATGTAGTTCGGTTCCAGTGTGATTATTTTGCACTCTTCTTTAGGAGTATTTCTGTCTGAGGATGACCTTGCTTGCATTTGGCTGTGGCCCAGGTTTCCTTCAGAACACACTAACAACCTGACTCTTGAGACACCTTATGACTCTGCAACCATTTCAAGTTGATTCTCACCAGCTTCACTCTCTAATTTTTGAAAGATCACTATGTTGAGGTAACAGATTCAGAAGACCCATTCTTCATTAAGCGTCTGTGTTCCTTTTACAAATCGTATTATTCTATTTTATATACGGTTTTTTTCTTTTCTTTATATAAATTCATTCATTCATTCATTCATTCATTTATTTTATTGGCTGAGTTAGGTCTTCGTTGCTGTGTGAGGGCTTTCTCTAGTTGCGGCAAGCGGGGCTCCTCTTCATTGTGGTGCATGGGCTTCTCACTGCCATGGCCTCTCTTGTTGCAGAGCACGGGCTCTAGGCACGTGGGCTTCAGTAGTTGCAGCACATGGGCTCAACAGTTGTGGCTCACGGGCTTAGTTGCTCTGCAGCATGTGGGATCTTCCTGGGGCAGGGATCCAACCCGTGTCCCCTGCATTGGCAGGCAGATTCTTACCCACTGCACCACCTAGGAAGTCCTATATATAGTTTTAAGGGGACTTTGATTAATGGTTTGTCCCATTGACAAAACCAGTTAATTAAGCAACTTTAAATGTGCTAAACTCCATTCATAAATGTAACAGATTTTTTTTTTTTACTCATCCTGTGGATGTGTATTGTAATCACCCTTTTTTCCCAGTGCTTTTTGGAAAAAAAATCGCACCTAAAAAAAGGTGAAATTGTGCAATATTCACTCATATACCCTTCACCTAGATTTGTCTATTAATATTTTGTCACTTTTGCTTTATTTCTCTCTATATAATTTTTAAATAAAAAAATTAGGTTGTAAATCCCATGACGTTTTAATGTTCAGTACTTTGGCATGAACCAACTGAAAACATTTTTCTATACAACCACAATGTCATTATCTCATCCAAGAAAGTTAGTATTGATACGGTAACCATATCTAATAAGAAGTCTGTGTTCAAATTTACCTAATTATTCCCAAAATCTTTTAGAGTTTTTTAAACCCAGGATCCAGTCATAGATCATGAATTGCATTTGGTTGTCATGTTTCTTTGGCTTTCTTTAAGCTAGAACAGTTGCCTGCCTGTGTTTGCTTCCATGACATTGATATTTTGGATGATTCAGGCCATTGTCTTGTATAATGTCCGCCAATCCAGATTTTGTCTCATTTCCCCATGATTAGATTCAGTGTAGACATTTTTACAAGAATATTGCAAATAGTGTGTACTTGCAATGACATCCATGACATGAGGAGGAATGTTAGACTGTCTTATTTTTGGTGATGCTAATTGTGACCACATGGTTAAGGTGGTATCCATCAGATTTATCAATGTAAAAGTACCATCCCTCCCTTTTAATTAAATGAGGTGTTATTTTGAGGACCTGTTAATGTTTTGCTTCCCAACAACTTTGCATCCAGTGGTGAAAATGCCTGGATTGATTATTGCATTTGGTGGCTGCAAAATGATACTTTCCTTCTAAATTTTTCAGCTGGCATCTTCTATAAAGAAGAGCTTTCCATACACCCTCCTCCACCCCTTTTTCTTTGAGAATCCCTATGGACTTGGAGTCTTTTTTATTCACTGGCTCCATCTTACTCTTTTTATATTCAAATTCTGCTAGATTTGGACAGTGGGAGCCCCTTCATGTACCAGTTTTGTAGAGTTTATTGGCTTGTGTGCCCTTCTGACATATCCCAATCATTCTGGGTTTCTGAACCAATTGGTAAGAAATATGGGCTTTCCTGATTGGGTTACTGCTCACAATCCAAGGAGCTGGCAAAGGTATCCCCCAAGCCACGTAGGGTCTTTGGGAGAAGCCTGCATACTTGAAGAAAAAAAAATCAGGCTTCTTTATGAGTATGAAAAGGTAAGAGATTGTGATTTTAAGGTGGGTTAACAATCAGCAGCTCACCGATAATTTGATGTTTACTATATATTTAAAGAAGTACATGAATTCAGCAAATTCCACTCCAGAGAAAACTGCTGGAGCAGAGGTTATTTTTCTATATAGCAAGTCAGCCTTCCAGAACTTCAGGTCTCCCTTTCCACAGGTCCCTAGAAGGCAGTGTGGGTTTTTTTGTTTGTTTTTTGTTTTTTGGCTGGTGCAGGAGACAGCCCTTGCCTTTTTGAACGATTGGGCGAAAGGTCTATTTGCAAAGCTACCAAAGAGCCACACAAGTGCCTAAGGTCATCCAGTTCCTTAATTTCTAACACTAGTCAGTAGCCTGAGGATTTTCCAAACCAAACCACTTTAGAATCAAGTTTATTTCCGCACAGGTCACAAAGATTGGTGGATTTCAGGGTTTCTCCAAAAGTTTTGATGTACGAGTTGGAGAACTTGTACATTAAGTTGGTCAGTCTAAGTCCCTAAGAACTGTTCTGACAAGTGGAACCATAGATTCAGGGAGACTCTGAATTTTACCCAATGCTAGTCTTCCAGAAAAGTCGCCACACACCACAGTGTTGGGCACGGCCTTCCAGCTGAGCAATGAGAATACTGTCACAGCATAAATGCTGAGGATTTCTTTTTGTCTCAAATCTGTCATATTAGGTGTTTTTGTAAACCGTACAAAAACTTACCCTTTTAATTTTAAATATGCAATAATTTTTTCCCTTAAGTTGTATGTCAATGAATAATTTACCTGTGTTGTTTGCAAGACCTTTAGGCCATCTTATTAACTGTAATCTCTAAAGACAATTTAATATTTAATCTCAAAATAAATGCGTGATGTAACGAAAGGAAAACATGTGACCTAACTAAACAAAAATTTGTTCTTGAGGTACCTTAAACCCACGACAACTTAAGTGATCATAGCTATAGATTGTAAATACAATGACACTGGACACATGTTGGTTGCTTCCCCAGCATCCATGTTTCCCTTCTTTTCAACAGCCCTGGATTTCCTTTAGGGGATCAACATGGTTCTGAAGAAGCCACCTCCACTTCTCTGGCTCCAGGATCGATCAGGAACAGCATGTAACCTAAACCAGTTGTTACAATAAATCGCAGGACTAGCCTGGCAATGCTGGGACAGCAGTGTTTTCTCTTCCCTGCTAGAGGTGAAAACGGTTCAGGTGACCCCAGGAGCTGTTAGCAGTTACTTTTGGTTCCTGGAGCATTATTCATTCATTGTTTATTCAGCAAACATTTAGTAACAATTACTGTGTTCCACATGTGAAAATATGAAATTGAATAAGACATGGTCAGTGATGTTAAGATATTTATACTGTAATGGAGGAAACAGGGAGGTATAATGGGGGAGGGGGCAAATAGGTCAATGTTCACAAAGACTGAGAGAACATATTCCTGGTGTGGATCAGGTTAGCTGTTGCAGGCTTTCATCTGAGGTAGAAGTGGCCATATCTAGGCATCCTTTATGTGGAGTTGATATCGTTATCAGTCTGCCTTGAACCATCCAATTAATTGTGTGGTTTTAGTGAAATTTCTTGTAACTGAATTGCAAAAGGGTTGCAAAGCCTCCTCAATTTTCAGCCACTGGCTGGTGTCTTAATCCAAAGTATAACCTTCACTTGAAATCAGTCTTCTGGGCACATATATTTGGACAATAATGTCAGTAACACCATCTTTCATTGTTAAAGAGGCAAATAAAACAAAGTATATTGAATATGCATTAAATATCATCTAGGGACAAGACAATAGCACTGTGTGTCCTTAAAGATGTCTTTTACAGGATATGTTCCTCTGAAAGATCTGGATACAAACACATACCCACCATTACCACAGTAATACTATGTGGCCCATCTGAATGATTATATAGAAAATATATATATAATACCAGGGAATCTAGAGCAGGTGTTCCCAGTAGGTAGGCCCAGTGGGAGGAATACCTTCCTAGGGTGTCTTATTAGAATCATCGGCATAGTTTTTTTTCCCCAATAAACACACCTACACCTCATCCTGATATTTCTATCTGGGCCCCTCCCTGTTGTAGCACATTACTCTTCACTGAAGGTGTTCTTGCTCTCTCACTATAGGGTAGAAAAAAACACTGAGGCTGGGTCTAATGAATTGCATTATGGAGAGAGGAATCTGAAACAATGTACTGGGGCATAAATAGCAAATTGTCCAAATGATAGATAACAGATAACCAGAATCATTAAATCACTGTGTGTCATGTATGTGTAGGAGCTTTGATCATTGCGTTTTCTAATATGGGCCAAAGACAGAAAGACAAAAGTAATCATCATTGATTACAAATCTGAATTCAGACCCCAAATTTATGGATCAAGTATCTTGGAGAGTTCATACCAAACGACTTCTTGTTACCAAGGAAGAGGTAAAGACCATATGCCTGGGTCACTTAAAAGGAACACAAGATTTCCTGATCTAGACAGGTGACTTACTGTGGATCTGTGAATATCTAGCAAGATTATTATTGGTTGCCTAATGTATTTCACCCTAAGCTTCAGAAACATGGGAATAGATGAGATAGGACATGAGATTCCAGGGCAGTTGAGGTTGCCAGCAAAAAGGGGCAAGGATTGTAATAAAAGCCCTTGCAAAGTTTTCTCCTGATGGTAATGATTTCTACAACACACCAAAAGAACATAAGGAAATAGCAGATTACAAGAAAGAATGGCTTTTATTTTATTTTTTACCAATCTCAAGTGTTTTGAAAACAAGTGTCTCCCCATTTTATCACTCACACTGATTTAAGGTTTAGTTCAGCCTTTTACTGAATTATAATTAGACTCTTAGGGCATAAAATTGTGAGGTGAAGAGGGCTCAGGATATGCTCCCCCAATAGATGTCCAAATACTTTGAGTTTCGGAAAAAGTGATTCTTTTTTTACATACTGCCACCATATAGCTGTAATAGGACTTGCTAATTTAAAACATTAAGGATTTTTTTTAAAGCCCCACCTTTTAAAAAGTAATCCTCAAAAGATCCAGCTGGATCTTAAAAATTTAGACTCCATTGCTTTTTTTTAAAAAGCAACAAACAGTGAGAGAGAGAGTGAAAGTGAGAGAGATATTGGCGGTCTTCAAATCTTAAAAAATGAAACAAAACTTAAAAAAACAAAAAGTTGAAAGCTTGTCAGGTAGTAGCTTCAGTTCCTCGAGTCACAGGGAATTCGCACCAGCACCGGAATTCAAACTGTTAGCATCAGGCATAGAAACGGTTTGTAGCAAATAAAATAATACCCCAAAGATGGTGTCTTTGGGAGGCTTCTGCTAACTGTCGTGGAGATCATCTCCAAAGAGCGTTGCAGACCAGAGGCAACCGTTAGGCCAGGGGCGTCCACACCGGCGCGTCCCCCCTCGGCCCAGAGGCCGTGAACTCCCTCGGGTCGGGGCGCCCCCGCGGCCCCCGGGGTTGCGCCGTGCAGCCCGCCCTCCGCGTGGGCGCTCGCCCGGGTCCCCCAGCCACAGCCACAGCCCAGCTCCCCGACCCGGCTCGCCGATCCGCAGCCCCGAGAGTCGGCACACAGATCCCGGTAAAGTTGCGGCGGGAATTATCCTGTCGCCGACTTCCAGAGAGTCGGCCGGGCTGGGGCCCGAAGGGGCTCGGGTTAGCGCGCTCCCTCCAGAGCAAGCCCGGCTCCTGGGGCGCGTACCGCGCGGCCGCGAGGGGAACCCGGCAGCGCTGCGGGGCGGCGGCCCACGCGAGGAGGCAGAGCAGCGTCCGTAGTCAAAAGCTGTGCTCCGGCCCTTGGAAAAGGCGCAGTTCCCCGGTTCCCTGCTCACACGTGGGCCTCGCACGCTCCTCGCTGCGCTCCGGCACACCTAGCCGCCACCCACCGTCCCACTGCGTGCTGCCCGGAGCCGCAGGCAACCCCCGGACGTTAGGACCGCGCGGAAGCCGTCGAGAGAGAAGGCGGCTGGGGAGCAGTTGGGCGTGGCTTCTCGGAGAGAGGCGGGCCCCGGGGGCGGGGAGAGTACGCAACCATCGGCTCGGGCTGTTGATTGGCTGAAGTGCCTGCGCGGAGCCCGCAAGCGTCTCCTCTCGGCCCGGCCGTTCCTCCTCTTCTGCCAGCCGCTCGGTCCGCACCGGCTCGCGAGGGAACCGCTCGGGCACCGGCGCCCCAGCCCAGTGCGGACGACGGGAGAGAGGGAGGCGGAAGGAGGACGCGATCGCTCGCCTGCTCCCAGACGTACCCGGGCTCCCAGAGCCGGCGCGGAGCCCAGGGGGAGGAGCCGCCGCGGGCACGCCCCGCCTCCGGCCCGGGAAGACGACCCCAGCGACCCCGCCGGCTGGCCACCGCCCCCCTCGCCGGCCGAGACCCGCCCCCGGCCCCGGCCCCTCCCGGCAGCATGGAGGGGCCCAGCTCCTGACGGCCGTGCCGCCGCCTCGGCCCCCGCCCCTCCTCCCGGTCCCTCCCTCCTGTCCCCGCTCGCATGTCCGCGCCGCCTTAGCCGAGGATGCTGAGGATGAAGCTGCCGCTGAAGCCGACGCACCCCGTGGAGCCGCCGCCCGAGGCGGAGGAGCCCGAGGCGGACGCGCGGCCGGGCGCCAAGGCGCCGCCGCGCCGCCGCCGCGACTGCCGCCCCCCGCAGCCGCCGCCCTCGGGCCAGCCGCGGGGCCCCCCTCCGCCGCCGCCACCGCAGCCGCCGCCCCGGGGGCTCGGGCCGCCTGTTGCTGGCGGAGCGGCGGCGGGGGCGGGCATGCCGGGCGGCGGCGGCGGGCCCGAGGCGGCGCTGAGCGAGCAGGAGCGGGTGTATGAGTGGTTCGGGCTGGTGCTGGGCTCGGCGCAGCGCTTGGAGTTCATGTGCGGGCTGCTGGACCTGTGCAACCCGCTGGAGCTGCGCTTCCTCGGCTCGTGCCTGGAGGACCTGGCACGCAAGGACTACCACTACCTGCGCGACTCGGAGGCCAAGGCCAACGGCCTCTCGGACCCGGGGCCGCTGGCCGACTTCCGAGAGCCCGCTGTCCGCTCGCGCCTCATCGTCTACCTGGCGCTGCTGGGCTCGGAGAACCGTGAGGCCGCCGGCCGCCTGCACCGCCTCCTGCCCCAGGTGGACTCGGTGCTCAAGAGTCTGCGCGCGGCCCGGGGCGAGGGCTCGCGGGGCGGCGCGGAGGACGAGCCCGGCGAGCGCGGTGAGGACGGCGAGGAGGACGCCGAGAAGGACGGCTCCGGCCCGGAAGGCAGCGGCGCCGAGCCCCGGCCCGGCGGCGGGCTGGGCTTCAGGGCCCAGGAGGAGCTGCTGCTGCTCTTCACCATGGCCTCCCTGCACCCGGCGTTCTCCTTCCACCAGCGGGTCACCCTGAGGGGGCACCTGGAGAGGCTCCGCGCCGCGCTCCGCGGTGGCGCCGAGGACGCGGAGGTGGAGGCGGAGCCGTGCAACTTTGCCGGCCCCCGGGCCCAGGTAAGGCGCGCCAGCCTCCCCGCCCCGGCGGCCTCCCTTGTCTGGCTTTCGGACACCCCTCGGCCGAGCGTCCCCCGGCGCAGGTGGCTCGGAATCCCCAGCCCCCGGCTCCCAGCTCCGTAGTACTCATCCGCGTCGTGCTGGGCCGCTCAGTTCCGCTACCCCCCCCCCCCGCCCGCTCTCCCCCCCTCTCACAGACAGGCACCCGCCATAACAGAAAGCTCTAGAAGTCTCTTCCGTGCCGGAGTTGCCACGGAAAACCTGGAGCGTTCAGCCCGGTCCCCCTCTCGGATGAGGGGTCTCGGGACCTTCTCGGCTTTGAGCATCTCCAGGTGCTGGGAAGGGCGAAGCGCTAGGGGAGCCTGCGTGTTGGCTGCAGTCAGCCCCGGGCTGAGCCTTCCCTTTCCTGCCGCCTGGCGCTCTGCTCGCACGTTTTAAAGAAAGCTCTGCCTTGCTCCTCGGTGAGGCGTCCTGAAGCTGCGCTCCCGGCGTGTTGCCCTGTCTTTGACACAGAGGGGCTCTTTTTGCTGAGTGTATGCCTGAGTTAAAGGGGTCGTAGGGTCTTTTGGCTCCTGCTCAGAGAACTTGATGTTCCCCAAAAAAGAAAATCGGATGTGGAGACCCGCGAAATGACTCACATTAGGTAAGTCGTAGCGCAGGTTGTCTGGGTCAAGAAACCTCTCCTAGGGCGGTAGGGTATGCCCTTTACCTCTGGCGTGTCCTGCTTTCTAACGGGTTTGAGTCGTGCCTACACATTTGTTGGCCCGTTACTGAAGGCATAAATGTTTTCTAAAAAATTATTAAACGCCAAAATGTAGTAGACGAGAATTAAGTCACTTGTCGCAAACGGAAGAATTTTATGGGGCCACGAATGCAGTTTAATAATAATCTAGGCCCAATACGAAGTCCTTGAGCATGACAGTTTACTGGAGTAGTAGCTTTCACAGTAAAAAGTGTTAAATAAGTTTATTTTCGTGGTCCACAACAATTAAAAAGTACTTGGATGCCAGGTTTTTCATCTTAGGTGATCCCAGGGTGATATATAGGAATGGGGGATTTTTTTCACTCCTTGCTTGAAAGTTAATTCGGCTTATCTGTTTGTCATTCAATACCTTGGAACTAAAACTGGGCATTATATTTCTCTGATGGTTGCATGGACTCTATCCATAGAACCAAAAGAACTTGGGGGCTGGAAGGGATTTAGGGGCTCTAGGCTGAGCCCCTCCTTTTTAAAACGAGGCTTCTGTGAAGTGACTGACTCACATTTTAGGACTGACTTTATCAAATTCAGATATAGTAACGCTAGTATCCAGAATTTTCTTGGTGAGCTTGAAATATCTTCCAATGTCTATTTGCTGCTAGCGTGCAATTGTGTGTACTGATGGTATAAGCCCTTTCCACTCTTCAGCCTACTCACTAGAATAATTCCAAAAAACCTTATGTGCCCGTCATTAAATTTAGAGAAGCAGGTTTGAACTCAGAAGCAGTACTTATACATCTTTAAAATTTTTTTGTTCTTGTAATAGTATATATTGTAAAGATAACCTTAGAGTGTAGATGTAATGAAAACGTCCCACAGTGGAGCAGTTTATATTATTCCATTCGTATCATTCCAACAACCAATTTATGGTTTTAACTGCTAAGAGTTTTTTTTGCCTTTGATTTTTGCTTATAGTGCGAGTGTTGGAAGGTGACTAGACAAGGGGAGAGATGCACGCAAACCACAGTAATGAAATTTTTATCTTGACTGCAGTGTGTGGCCTTTTCTGGCTGGGAAGAGTGGACAAAGTGAGTCTGGGCATCCTGCCATTAATTTCAGTACATCGTTACTTCTCAGGCAGTGCCTTGTGCTGTGGCCATCAGTTGAAGTGGGAATAAATCAAAGGGGATACTCGCACTACAGGTTACACTGAAAGCTCTTTCTAGAGGTTGGTGGTGTGATGAACTTTTTTTTCTCCAGTAGTAGTTCAGGGTTACCGTAATAAATCATGTACGTCTTATTAAATTGTTACTGCCCCACACTTTCTGCTTGTTAGCGTGGACACCGAGGCCCACAGCTGTGGCTTGTTCTGGCCTTGAAGACATTTCCGCGGGTCTTACTGCTCCCAGGCTTTCTCTCTCGAGGCGGCTGATGAGAGTAGATTGATTTCAGTCGTGGTTCAGTGCGGTCCAACCCAGCTGTTCCGCGGTCTTGCGTCGTTGATGCTCTCCCGGGAGGGAGGGTCCACCTTGGAGTCTGCAGGGAGGTGCCCGAGGCTCGCGCCGGAGGGCCGCTCGGTTACGCGCCGCCGCCGACCGGCAGATGGCGATTGGGGGCGGGGCCTGCGGGGCTCCCCCTCCCCCGCCCGGCAAGATGGCGGCCGCGAGCCGCCACGTGACTGGCGCTGGCCCCGCCCACGGGGGGCTGTCTGAGGATGGGTTGGCTGCGCTTGGGGTCCATTTGGCCTCCGCTGGGCGAGGACGGGACGAGGGTCGAGCAAAGAACCGGTGGAGGGTGTTCTCTGGGAATGGCAAAGAGGAGTTCCTGTGGCAGACTTTTTTTTTTTTGCCCCCGGAAGTAACCTTTTAGACCCATACATGTGATTTTTTAACTGCTTAGAAGTAATTCTATTTCTTAACTACTGTCTTAAGTATCATCCATGCTAAATGGATGAAGTAGAACTAATTTTCTTTTAGAGTAATAGCATACTAGCGCAGAGTAGTGTTGCTGGCTCTTTCAAGACTTGTATCCAATACATAATATGCTGCAGCTTCTCTTTAAACAAAAAATTTTTAAAACTAATGACGTTAACGGATAGAACTTGTACTTTAATGCTAATTTTATACTAGTTATATGCCTTCAAGCAGACGAGGCTCGGCAGCTCTTTAGTGGCATACGGTGATTATGATGTTAATAGTTACGGTGACACGTCCACAAACTTACCACTGGAATATACTAAGTAGGTCATTTTAGAAAAATGAAGAAGATTCAACAACTATATTTTTATTTTTAAAAGTAACATTTCTAGAGTTTTCCTGCATGATTTGGATGTTCTTAGAGTAAATGTTACATTGGATTACAAGTTAAATGTTGGGCATTGCTTTTAGGAGCCTTGTGCATGAAGTTCATGTTCTTCACAGCTGTAGTGAACTGCCGCGCATTGGCATAAAGTTCCACAACTAGCCCAGTCGGCAGTAGTGGAAATTACTCATTAACAACGTCCTAGAAAATGTATGTGATTGATGCAGTTCTGTGTTCAGTTACCAACTGCATGTATAGCATAGCTGAAAAAACTGGTTTTAAAAATGGGCCCTTTATTATTAGGAACACAAACTAGAAACCGTGTGTTAGCAGTAGCAACAAAAAGTGAATGTATTTTTAAATTACATATTTAATAATTAAGTACTTTTAAAAGATACTAGTGTTGTATCATTGAAAAGGTGAAAGGCAGCCAAGCTTCCTACCTTCGCATGCTTATTAAAGACACTCTGTTTATGAAAATGGCTCCTCTAATTTGGGAGGCTTAATCCCCTATTAGCAACACAAAGGTGAAAAAAGTTAAAATTATTATGGTAATAGTGGTTAGTGGTTAATGTCCTTGGTATGGTCATGATTCTCTGGAGATTTCAGTATCCTCAAAACTTAGTTACTTGGCAAATAGTATTAATGTTTGAATTAAAGATAGTAACTGAAAACTTTTGATAGTGTAGTAGATAGTATTTAGTGTTATTTGAACTCACAAAGCATACTTGAACTCACAAAAGGTAAGTGGCCATGGGTCCTTTACTTAAAAAAAAAGTGAAGATACTAAAAAAGAAAGCTTTGTAAAACTGTAACTTTTTCATAGCATAGGTGCATTAGATATATTGTACTTGACAGAGCAAGTACCTCAACTCATTTTAATAACACAGATAATGTATTGGTAGTGTTGGGGCCTAAAGAAAGAAAGCTCTTTTCAAAAAAGTTTTAACATAAGTGCTCCTCTTATAGGATAACGTGAATGTGTATGTGGCAACCGGAATCCTAGTGAGAGCCCTGACTTAAAATGAGAGGGAAGGTTAGTGGTCAGGATTTCAGTTGTTAACTCTATTAGGCACTAAAAAGATGCTTTCCAAAAATGACTTTTAAAAAATTATGCTGTGCACAGCAATAAATACCTTTATTTAATTTGTTGTCCACCACTGGAAGATTTCACAGTGCATAGTATCTGTGGAGCAGCGGGCACTATCTGAGAAGGCTTTTTTTCACTCCTATCAGAGGATAATTGCAGTACTTCCATTAGATTGCAAGGATTAAATGAATGAGTACTTGTAGAATGATGTCTGATACATAGTCTTCAATAAAGGTTAGCAATTATTCGCAAAAGTTAAACCTTGTTTGGATGGTAGTGGTAGAGGTGTGTGTGTGGCATCTTACAAATTGAGAATGGGGAGTAGAACTAGCCATGACTTTTATGGGAAATTTTAGGTTGGTTTGGCTGCAGCAAGGAATAAAAGCAGTTCAGTTAATAAATGTCTTTTGGGAGAGGCTTTTAGAAGATCACAGTTAAGCAGTGATTATTTTAGTAGCAAAGGGGAGCTATTGGGTATCCTCCCGCAGTTACTTACGTTTCTCTCTGCAATGGTTTTCTTAGGTAAGAACTCAGGGAAAATCTCACTTATACCGTACGTTAATATACCATTTTTGCTGCAAGTTAACTAATGTAATATATATGCTTTAAAAAAAAAATTACCTTTTGTGGGGTTTTTTGTGAGATAGGGGACTGGAAGTGTGTTGTAAGAGGCTATCAAAGGCCTTGAAGAGGGATAGCCCTGTTTATTAGAGCACTAGAGTTGGAGGTTTAAACTCCAGCTCTGCCACTTGCTTTGTGATATTAACTAGGCCACTTAAATCCCTGAGCCTCAGTCTTATCTGTAAAATGGGAATAATAACTTCTTTTTAAGGTTATGGTGATTGAATTAAGGGGATAAAATGCAAAATAATTGTCTTGAGCACAAATTCTTTGAGAATGATGTGCAGGGCTTTTTCTTTTCCACTAAGATGCAGCCATCCAAGTTGTTACATCAGTTGTTTCCAGGAATAGGTTTTCTTTTATTTGTTTTAAACTTAATAAAAGTCTATATGGTATAATACTTTCTTATATTCTCTGTTACCATGCCTCTAAATTGATTGGTGTTCAGGACGGGTAAGTAATTAGGCTGGTGTGTGAGACACATTTGGGGCAGTTCTGTTAGTTCTTACATTGTAAAGATTCTGGTATGCTACAGATAAGCCCAAAGGAGGCATTTCTCTTGGTCACAGATCATTGAAATATGTATTTTCCCTGTATTGGATTTGCGGATGGGAATGGAGAAAATAGCTATTTTGAATTTGGGTTATCATAAACTCCCCTGCAACCATAATCTGCTTAAATCTTTTTCACATTTAGTTAAGATGATGTAAAGCTATTTTGTGGTTTTAAGTTATGTAATTTTTCATTTATTTCAGAGTACAGACTGGAATCCATGGATAATTAAACATTTTTATACCTTTTTCATAGAAGCTGTTAAATCAGCTGATGTTTAAGCCTATGTAATGTTTTTGTTCTTCTTAAGTAATATTAAGCTTAATTTTTTTTTTTTAAGAAAAGCAAAAGCCTGCACTACCTCAAAGCAGACTGAGCTCACTTTTATCAACTTTGTTTTCCATTATGGAGGACCGTGTTGTCACAGCGCTCCTTTTCCTCACAGAGAGCGCTTTGTTACACAAGCTGCCTTCATCCAGGCTGTGTAAACAGTCACTCCAGAAGGGAAGTGCCTAACCGGGTGTTTATGTTGCAGGTGGCAAAGCTGCTGGGTGCTCCGTAGTCCGTTTCCTTCTGTTCTTCCTATGCTCCAGGAAACATTTGGCTTTAGTGCCCTTCTGAATGCCTTAGTTCATTAGACATGTTTAATGCTCATTCAAGAAATAATTTGAGGTCAGATTTAGGTTTTGAAGAGGTCATTTTGGCAAGTTATTTGGTCTTTCCAAGTTTCAGACTGCTCACTATAGAACAGGGATCTCATCACCATTTATTGCGTGTAACTTCTGTGATGGTGAACGTGATAAAGTACATGAAAATGCTTGGTAAACACGAGTGAGATCGATCAACCCATCTGTCTGTCGATAGTTGCAAAAGTGAATGAACAGAAATACAGAAGCCTGAAGAGATAATAGGGGTTGGGTTACAGAGGGCCTTGAAGGTCAGATGAAAGAAAACGGGCTGCAATGGGAACAGTAAAAATTTGTGTCTCCCTGAAATGTTTACTGTCACTTTAAATTCATA
Organism: Hippopotamus amphibius kiboko; assembly: GCF_030028045.1. Taxonomy (NCBI): domain Eukaryota; kingdom Metazoa; phylum Chordata; class Mammalia; order Artiodactyla; family Hippopotamidae; genus Hippopotamus; species Hippopotamus amphibius. The sequence goes on from NC_080196.1 coordinate 101,782,027, forward strand.
CCTATGGAAAGAATGCATCACTGATTTTTTTTAACAAAACTTCCAGACTCATCCAGTTTTCTCATTGGTACCATTATATTTCTAGTCACTGTGATTTGCTGATAGCCTTAATCCCCTCCTCCCTTCATATGCTGAATCCACCCTTTTCTCATCCTTGCTCACACCATTCTCTTTTGGGACTTTATCTCTGATTCCCTTGCTTTCAGCCTTCCCACCTCTTACTTGTTGGATACCACTGCCAGATACATCTTCCTAAAGCAGTGTTTAATCAAATCACGTTTTCTTGTAGTGGCTGATGGAATCTGGTCTCTAATAGGTCTTTGGACTCAGTCTTTCTCCCTCTCCTTCTCACGTCTGTTCTTTCATTCAAGGCTGACTCATGCCATCACCTCTTGCATGTTGTTCTTTAGAATTGTCCCTATGGTAATCTTCTCCTAAGAGTCTTTGCTGCCTCTGCATTCCAGTGGCCTGTATATTCTGTGTTACAGTTTTGGTGCTTATCCTATGATTCTTTTTTTTCCCTGTTTTTTTTTTTTTAATTTTACTTTGAATTATTTTTAACTTAAAATCCAGGAAGGAAGGTCAATTTTATAAGCTCCCCAAAGGCTTAGGCATCACATCCCTTTTTTTGTCAGCGTTGCATATATCATAAGTGCTCAGTCAACATTTCCTATGCTTAGGATATTTCAAAAAAATATCAAAACATAGGATATTCTGAAAAATACCATTATGATTAATTGCTATAAGACAGAGTGCATCAGGCAGTGATATTTTTTTTGGACTTGATGAATTACCAGCTACTTTATGGTTATTTGCAGCCATGTAGTATAGGCACAGTTGTTTTGGAAATAATAGCAGGAATTGTTTCATTAGGTAGAAAACATGGAACAGTATAGATTTGAACTGAAGCCTCAGTGAGTGACTGCTGAATAGTTGTGCTTATTAATTATTCTTTCAAAATCAGATCATGTGTACTCCAGTCCCTAAGTTAACTAAGCTTGTGTGTGGGGGTTGGTGTGCAAACCTATGAGTGATGTTTTGATAGGATGGAAAGAGCCACAGCTTACAAACTGTCATCTTACTGTTTGGGTAGTTGTAGTTATTGTTGTCTAGTGTTGATCTCCAGTCTGTGATTTGCTTAAGGGGTGATGGGAGCCAGATGTGGAATTGAGATAGTACCTTGCTTATGACCTGAAAGTTAAGGACTTTGGTCACTCAAGTGAGCAGTTTATAACAAGAATTGTGGGGTTTTTGTGTTTCTCGTGGGAATGTTTAAATTGGGATAGTTAAGAAACATAATGTTCCCTTAGTAAAATTGATTTTTGTGTTGGGTATCGAATGATTAAAATTGTCTAGTGGTCCTGGAAGGAACAAAATGGTTGTGTGTGAGTCAAAGTGCTGTAGTGTTTGGAGAAGACTTCCTCAGGAAAGAGGTCATCCATTTACAAGAAAGGGTGATGTTGAGTGGTTTTGTCAGTTTGGGGAAGATACCTGTTCTGCTGGGTGGTGTTAAACACAAGTCCCAATGCAGTGTGTCCCAACACTAATAATTACCAACCTGTAAATCACTTTCTGTCAAGGATGCTTCATAAGCTTTATAAGCTACAATTTCCATATGGTCCCAGGAACATTTCTCCACGGGGGGTGAAATGAAGCCTGTGGTTCAGCTAGAAATCCCTGCAGTGCCATTGGCTGTTAGGCTCCTGAGCCCAGGCTCACCTCCTACCAAGACCCTTTGGTGTCTCCTGTGGGGTGGGGCTGTGTAGGAGAGGACGGTTCGGTCGTGTACAGGCTGGGGAGGAGAGACACATCCTCTCTAGACCCTTTTATACTCATGCTCATGGGTGTTTTCTTTTCAACTCACCCAAGAACATTCTGACAAAGTGGGCATTTAAAGATCTGGGGGCTGCTAGCCAAGGGATGTAGCAGTTCTGGTTCAACCTCCTAGTTCCAGGATAAAGGAAGAGATCTTTCCCCTTCTGTGGTAGGAGAACAGAAGGTTGGTAAAGGAAACACAGATGCTGATGCTAAAGAAGGGGACACCCCAGCTTTGGTCTAGGCTGGAAGCCATTACCACTTACCCCCCCCCCCCCCCTTTGTAGCTCTGTGGTCCAATACAGTTTATATTCTTCACCAGCCCACCTGCCAACTACAGATTGCGCTATTGAGGTTCAAAGAGCAGAAACACAAAGGGTGTTTCATAAGGAAAATATCCAGGCAGGTTCTCGAGTAAAAACTGCTGCCCTCACTTCTTTCATTCTCCACTCCCCTCTTCCGCAGTAGGCTCTTATAGCAGTGTTCTTCTGCTTGATCTTCCCTGATTGTGCATCCTACAAGTTCAGTTCTGTAGAAAGATGATGACATCAACAATTTTAATGCTTTTTTATCTGTAATAAGTTGAGTTCCCCAAAATACGTACAAAGTTGCACTGAATCAAGTTTCCCACTCCCATCTTGTTTAATCCACCCAGTTCCAGGCCACGCCTAGTCTTCACAGGTTACCACTGTCAGTTCACAGATGTCATGTTAGGAAGAACTCACAGAGCCAGGTGTGGCCTATGGGCTGTGATGGCAAAGTGTATACACGGATTCAGTACATAGGTTAGCCCTTCCCCCCGCAATCAACAATTAGAGTGAATCTACCCATGGTTTAGCATAGTGCATTCTGTCACACTCGTCTTGCTGAATCACTTTATTCGCACATTTCTAGTTAAGCAGTAAATTCCATAGGTAATAAGTCCACGAACACAGCAGAAATCCATGGCATACTGTTTCTAAGCTGCTGTTCATTGGTCTCCCTCCTTTCTGCACTATTGGGTCAGTTTTGTGTTTTGTGGCATAACTTTGATACATTACCATCCATGTTTCTTCTTACACCAGAGCTTGCCTTTTATCAGATGCTATAGGTTGATTCAAGGTATTACTTTAGGTTGGGTTATACTGTTTCATTGAGTAAAGATGAGGCAAATGTCTGCTTTTCTACCACATCCTCTCAATTAAAGAGACCATAAGTAATTCTTAAATTTGTCTCAGCTTCTTCCCTCTTCTTCTACCAAAATAGATGAAATTTGACATCTCAGTGATGTTTCTAAGAATGAATCACTTTCTGACATTCAAAGGAAGACTTTCTATGAATCTTGCTTAAATAATAACATATGCTTTAGGTACCACCCTGGTTATTTAAAGAAGAGAATTTAAAATCTAGAACTGTAACAGATTACCCCAACACTTACTGGCTTAAAGCAACAACCATTTTATTATTATTTCTCATAATTCTGTGGGCCAGGAATTTAGACAGGTAACTGAGAGCAAGGGCAACTTGTCCCTACTCCAGGGTGTCTGGCGACACAGCTGAGGACTGGGGGCATCTCTCCCCACTCCTTTCTCTGCATGGTCTCTGGCATGGCCGCCTCAGGGGAATTGCATTTCTTACAGGCTGGCTCAGGACTCCAGGAGTGAGTATTCCCAGAGGCCCACTGCAAGCCTTCTTATATGGCCTGCCTTCAGGTTAGCCATCCTGGAACATCCCTTCCATCCCTTCCTACCAGTCAGGCAAGTCTCCAAAGTCAGCCCGGATGGTTGGGGAATTAGACCCACCTTTCAGTGGGAGGAGTATCAAAAGTATTTTTGGCTATCTTCAGTCTGCCACAAAAGTTTAATAGGGTGGTGGTGTCATATACTAATGTTAAATTCTAAATCTGATTTGATGAGTGTAAAAACTTCTGAAGTTAGTAGATTTAGTAAAACGCAAAGAAACTCAGTTTCTGCTTTTGTTTTTTTCTTAAAAAGAACGTCTTGGTATTTTAAAGTGTACAGCCTGTGTCAAAGGACTAGAGGAAACGTGTAGAACATTGGTAGATGAGCTAAAATAAACTCTACCTACAGTGTGACCTTTGTTAAAGTAAAATGAGACCAGTGTGATCTTTGTTCTAATGGTGTGTTTTCAGAGAAGAGTCTCTTTAGGACTGTCCAGTCACTTGACTATTTCACAAACTTTCCCCACATTTAGGAGATCTTAAGTATGTAATTGTGGTGGATCTACATATGTAAAAGTGAAATCTGAGCAGTCTCTAGAATGAACGAAATATATTACATGACACATGGATTTGAGCTAACCAGGAGCACACCATAGGTCAGAAAAAGCTTTATGTACTCAAATGAGTTCTAGAAAGGAGAAGGGCACACACATACTCATGTTCTTTTTGTTCCTGTGCATATTTTTGCCAGCTTAGAATTTTTAAACTTTGTCTTCTTAATCCAAGCAGAGAAAAATTCTCCCACTTTCCACTCGGTCCTGACAGTTTTTGTAAAATGCCAGTTGTGGCATGTCATCTGTGTTGCGTTTGCATAGGAATCTGAACTAAACAGAGAAAGTGGGCGTAATTCCTTCCTGCGTGATTCCACTAAACCAGCATTTCTCAGGTTTTATGGCTCCTTCCCGTACGCAGAGTGAAGCACACGTGAGGTGGGGAGGGTAGACGGCAGAACCGACAGTGTGTCATGCTGGGACCAGTAAATGCCGTGATTCTGATCTCTGTAGCTTGTGAGGTATTCGATTAAATTTTTGTTAAATTACTAAAGTTTAAAATTTTATAAATAGTTTCTAAACTTAGTATAAATGCTTTTATAACATTGATACATGCTGAGACTTGGTGTTGGGAGGGGGCAGAAAACTTAATTTTTAGATATTTCATGGGTTGATGAACTTAGGTCCTTGGATAGAAACTCAAATTCCATTTTTCTGCCTATGTTATTAAACCAGGAGGCTTTTTACTTGGCTGTTAAATTGTGTTCTTTAAAGTAACTTCAGACTTTAAAAATGTGATTTTGATTGTGAAGCAAATTACTTTCACATGGTTGCTTCAATATATTGGGTTGGCCAAAAACTTTTTGGCCAACCCAGTAGTATTTATGGAGGCAACATGAAATTATTATTCTTAATTTTTTTTATTGTGGTAAAATATATATAACAAAATTTAACCTTTTTTGGGCGTACAGTTCAGTAGCGTTAAGTACAGTCACCACCATCCATCTCCAGAATTGTTCTTTTATCCCAGACTGAACCTCTATATCCATTAAGCAGCTACTCACCATTCCCCTCTCTCTGAAGCCCCTGGTGACCACCATTCTACTTTCTCTCTGAATTTGACTACTCCAGCGTACCTCGTATACGTGGAATCGTACAGTATTTGTCCTTTTGTGCCTGACTTATTTCACATAGCATAATGCCCTCAAGATTCATCCATGTGTCAGTGTTATTCCTTTTCAACGCTGAGTAATATTCAGTTGTGTGTATACCACGTTTTGTTGATCTGTTCGTCAGTGAACATGTGAATTGTTTCCGCCTTCGGGCTGTTGTGCACAGTGCTGCTGTGAACGTTGGCGTGCTGGTTGTCCGAGCCTCTGCTTTCGGTTCTTTTGGGTATATACCTAGGAGTGGAATTGCTGAGTTGTGTGGTAATTTTGTTTATTTTTTTAAGGAACTGCTGTACTGTCTTCCACAGTGGCTGCACTGTTTTAGACTCCAGCCAGCAGTGCACAAGGGTTCCAATTTCTCCACATCTTCACCCATACCCGTCTGTTTTTTGGATAGTAGCCATTGTGATGGGTAGTGGTATCTCATTGTAGTTTTGCTTTTCATTTCCCTAATGAAAACTGTTGTTTCCTGTATATTTTGCGTTCATTTACATTTAAAGGTGAGTGTTATTTTTAACTTATGAACCACATATGGACAATGTGGAAAATATTCTATAAGAAATGGTTGACCTATTGAGCTAAACTTCCAGTTAACACAAATATTTGAGAGGATTAGTGCTTTATTTATATTGATTTTTGAAGTATTTACAGCAGTTTTAGGCCAATATGGTTGTGTTACTGTGTAGTGAATGATTACGTGGTTTGGGTTAGGAAATATGTGATTTTGCTATCGTTAGAAGAATTCCCATAACCACCTTTCTTTATTCAGTAATATTGAAGGTTAGTGAATGCCATTCGAAAGTTGGGTGTTGACTTAAGAAGTCTTTGCCCTCCTTCTCCTTCTCAGGTGTTTCTGTGTAGACAGTCTTTATTTCCTTGGGTTTCTAAAAGAAGACACACTGTAAGGCTGAAGCTTCACTCCCAGGAGTATCTGTCATGATGCCTCATTCCTATAAATGGAGCTGGCAGCTGGCAGCCCATGCTCATTGACAGGCCAGGATGCATGATTAGACTATAGAACAAACTATTTTAAATTAGGATTCTTGGAAAGTTTAGGGTCTTCTGTTTATTTCATTTCTTTATATAATTAAAAAGTTAGTAAAAAAAAAAAGTGTATTATTTATTGCAGATTTATAAAATTGTAATTAGTTCCTGTAACTGAGATAATTTTGGTCTAGTAATGTTTTGCAATTCTGAACATAAAGGGAAGGATAAGGTGTGAGTTGCGATAAAGAACTGTTATAAAGCTGTTTTAGTTTTTGGCTTACCCAGTGGGTCATAGTAATAATATATACATGATAGTGCTTGAATTCTGAGAGCTGTACAATTAGCATGCTCTTCATTACTCCAGGTAGTAGTTCTAGGGGTTAAGCTTACTCTAGTTCACTAACGGTAGTGACTGGCTGAGCAAACTCAGATTTAGAGCACCCAGTTGCTATTAGATGGTTTAACATTAATAGTAAACTCATTGTCCACACACATTCTTGTTTAGAATTGTGTATTGATGATACCTTTAAAAAAAAACTTTTCCTGGACTTCCCTGGTGACACAGTGGTTAAGAATCTGCCTGCCAATGCAGCGGACACGGGTTCGATCTCTGATCCGGGAAGATCCCACATGCCACGGAGCAGCTAAGCCCGTGCTCCGCGACAAAGAGTAGCCCCCACTCACTACAACTAGAGAAAGCTCGTGTGCAACAACGAAGACCCAACACAGCCAATAAATTAATTAATTTAAAAAAAGAAAAAAGAAAAAACCCTTTTTCCTAACAAAGCATCTTGTTAGACTGTCACTGAGACCAAGTAATGAATACAAATTGCATAATAATATAAAAAATACAAATGCCTTTACGTCTGGGGAATAGCATAAAGGGTACTGTCTTTTTATATGTGTTCTTTTGATACTGGTTCATTTTTGTAAAGAATTGACATCATTGGCAATTCTTAATAGCAATTTGCAGTGTGTGCCAAGAAAACTGGGACAGTAAATAATTGATAGAATATTGCTGTTAAATAGAGATAAATATTGATACTTTTATTTTCTGCTCTGACACTGTACCTTTCTGCTCTTAGAGAAAACCACCTGTTTTCTCTAAAAATTTTTATTAAAATTATTGCTATTAAAAGTTTGACCAGTCTGGTTTATTTTTGTGGTATTCACTGTTCTTAGTCTCTGGTATAGATTAATGTGTCCCTCTTTCTCCTCTAGAATGACTCTGCTCATGGTGATTATATGCGAAGTAACGAGGCCAGTTTAACAGAACAAGCCCCAATACCTCGTGATGGACTCACTGTGGCACCTCATAGAACCCAGCGAGAAGGTAGGCTATATTTTTCCTAAACTTTAAAGCATCTGTACATGAAACGATTGCAGAGTGCTGTTGACATTGATTAACTCACTCCTCTTTCCCCTTTTTGGAGTAGAGAAATCCTACAGATCCTGGGTTTGGCTCAAATGCCAGTCCTCCCACTTCCTTGAGCTGCATCTGGGATGCAGCTCTGCAGCCCCTGGCCCGTCCTAGCCCACGCTTACTTGTTTCTGCCTTGTGGTCCCTTGTCTTAAGTCTGGTTGCGTGCTTCTGGAGAGTAAAGACCTAAACCTACTCCAAAAGTATTAGTATAGTGCTTTATCTATAGAATGTACTCAGTGTCTATTGGAGATATCAGTTTTACAGAAGTTCACCGCAAGGGAGTGAAGGAATTTCTTATAAGCCCATGCTTCCTGCAATAATGCAGTTTTCAAGAGAACTGGGTGGGGGAGTGAAAGGACATTGCCACCTGAAAAGAAATGAGTTCAGATATTCTCTTCTTTTCACATCTGGGGAGTCCATTAACCTGTGTTGAGGGAAAATTTGAAATAGTAAATGTAGAAGGGGTGAAGGTTATACGGTAAGTGTCACACTCTTTGAATTGATGTCATTTTGTTTCCTTTTAGTTCCAGTGATAATCCTTTTTGTGTAATACATTTTTCTTCACAGAGAAATAGGTGTGAATGTTTACTGTTCAGAAAACGTTTACATAATTACCAGTTCTGTTCAAGACATTTTTTCAGGGCTTCCTAGGTGGCGCAGTGGTTAAGAATCCGCCTGACAATGCAGAGGTCACGGGTTCGATCCCAGCTCCAGGAAGATCCCACATGCCACGGAGCAACTAAGCCTGTGTGCCAAAATAAAAAAAATAAATAAATTAAAAAAAAAAAAAAAAAAGACATTTTTCCACCAGGCTCACTGAGCCTACCAGTAACCTAAAGCAGGGTTTGGTTTTTAAAAAAACAAAACTTAAAAAAAAAGTCTGCATCAAAATTGTAACAGTTAACTGTAAGGTGGTACTTACAGATGGTATTTCCTGTATTCTTAATTTTTAAACAAATAAATACACATAGTCCATGCTTTTCAGTTGTAATTTATGAGTGTTGGACAGTCTCCCGTTATCAGCCATTCCTCACCACATACTCTTTCGTCTTCCTCATCTTGATTCTGATAGATCACAGCAGGTACAACTTGACATCAAGGCTGAAGCCATAGCTGTGTTCCTGTACCCACACTGCCCCAGTGGTCCCCTTCCCTCAGCCCACTGATTTTCAGAAGTAAAGCTGCTTCATATTTTGGAACATTGATTAGTTCAGATTGTTTTTATTTAATAGCATCATCCTTCACATAATTTAAAAGAACAGCTTTTGGCAACTGCAGACTCTCCCTTCCCCACTTTGGCCTTTATCGTGCTGCTGCACTTGTGAGCATTTGCAGGCTTCTCACCTCGCTTCTGAGATTTTCTTTTGTCTCCATCCTCAACATTTCTCACCCACCAAGGGAAATTGGCCCTGAAGCAGGCCACCAAACACTATACATTTGGAAGGTTAACACAAAATCTTGGTAATGAATGGTATCGCCTTAGTTTATTATGAATGTCTGTTTACCAGCAAGTTTCTGTAATCTTATGTTTGCTGCTTTCTCAGTGCCTGCCTTCTGTGATCTATAGCAATCTTAATTCTTCCTGTATACTTTGTTAGTTTGTATAATTCTGCTTCGCCTATTTTAACTTCTTCCTTTAAAGCAAAGTGAGTCCTTCCCTTTTCTTCTCCATCTCCTGTCCCCTGAATCCAACAGTGACCTTCTGTTGAGTCACTTTCCTAACTTCTTCCCTGTGACTTTTATCATCTTCATTACTATTTCTTCTACTTATACCCTGAGCAGCAATCTTTTTTTTTTTCCTTAAGTCTTTATATTATGCTTAGTAGACTGGCTCTTTTCAATTAGTAGAGAGATTTATTTGCTAAGGTGATGACTTTTACTGAAGGATGTATGAAATGAGTAGTTCGGTGTTTTGCACCTCTGCTTACTTCATGAGTAAGCTGACCATCTTATCTAGTTCAATTCAGAGTAATTGTTCTTAAGCCACTAATGTAATTTATGACCATTATTTTATCTGTATAATTTGTGAAAAATTTTGCTGCAGAGAACCATCATAGTTCATTATAATGTTGTCTGTGTTACCATTATATGACATTGAGTCACATTTGAAAAAAAGTTTTTAAATTCTCAATTGGAAAGAAATTTTTATCAGTTTTATATTGCTTTTGAAGGGTTTTTTCCGCCAATTAAAAAAAAATGTTTCTAGTTTATACCTAATATTTATATATAACTGAATGACTCTAAAGTGCTGTATTTGTGGTAATCTGAATTAACAGTTTTGAAGAGTTCATCTAGAAATATAATCTTCACTGCAGGAGGCTTTTATTATTTATCTTTGGTGCTTAGCAGAGTGCTTGAAATGACTTCAGGCACTCACTCAGCATGCTCAGTGGATATAAAAAAAGAGTTACTTCGTGGATGGACAGCACATTGCTGTGCTTCTGAGTTTTTTTACTTTGTGGTTAAGGCTAGTAGTAAAAATGAAGATAAATAGCTTAATGGTTCGGCTTTGTCAGGTTGGGTGACTAAAATGTGTATCTAGTCTCTGTAGAACAAGTCAGCATGTTTTCTTTCTTTCAGCTGTACACATTGAGAAGATAATGTTGAAAGGAGTCCAGAGAAAAAGGGCTGACAAATATTGGGAGTACACCTTCAAAGTAAGCTACTCTCACCCAAACAGATATTTCATACTATGCTAAATGGTCTTTTGGAAAGGATGAAAATTGACCTTTGGAAAAACTAATGGCAGGTTTGCTAATTTAAAAAAAGCTGTACACATGTCTGTGTTTGTCTTAATTAAGGGAATGTACTGTTTTCAGTAGATACTGCATGGTTTGCCAAGTTTTAAAAATTGTGTCACATTAAGATTACTCTGATAGTTTTATTAAAAAGAAACAGAGCCTTAGATTTAAGGTCTAAGATGTATCTTTAAAAAGTGAAAGTAAACATTCACCAGTATTTTTAAAAATCAAGATCATAGGCATTGTCTTTTCCTGGCATTGTTTTCCCTGGTATTTTTCTCCTCCTCTTCTTTCTCTGAGGCTTTTAGTCCCTGGCCTTTGTTGCCTTGTCTTCTTATCTCTAATTGCTCTGCTTTCATTCTGTCCTTCACACAGCTGTCTGAGTAACTGCAGAGCCCAGCTCTTGTTAGTCTCCACAGCTCCTTTTTGCCTGTTGACTGCGTCCCCGTCTTTCTTCCTCCCTGCTTGGGCTTCACTGTCGACCCCTTCTCCTGAGGTGGGACTGCCCACTGCTTGAAGGCGCATGAAAGGACGCTGTGTTTCTATGCATCCTCACTTCACTTCCTCCCCGAACGTGTTGCTTGCCAGACTTCAGCTGTACTTGCCTCACGAAGTCATTTCTGATCCTCCAACAGAATGTCTTTTCATTCATCCCAGTGTACCATCATCATCCCTTTCCCAGATTCTTATACTTGGGTTACATGATCTTTCTTTCCAGAAGGCTGTCATCTCTTAGCGATCAGGAATCTTCATCCTCTGCATCTCACCAGATCTGACTTGCTTAGTGCATTTGTTGAATGAGTTTCAGGACTCTGGCTTCTGCCTTCTGTGAGAAATATCCTCGGTTTTCAAATTTTAAGTCCTTATCTCCACGTTTCACCTTCGTTTTGTAACACTTGACACAAGCCCCTCTGCTCTCTTCATTCAGTTAGTCCAGCTCTCCTTTTGTTGCTGGAGCTCTTAGGTCATTCCCTCCTTAAGGCCTGCATTGTCCCCTGGCTCTGCAACAATCTTCCCTCAGACCACGGCACAGCTGAAGTCCCTTCAACCCGCAGATGGGCGCGGCGCTCCCTCCCCCGAGGTCTTTCTTGGCACCTGTGTCGTGTGGTGCTCCCAGCTCCTGCTCCGTGCCCAGCTCATTTGGTTTGGAGCACTGATCAGTGATGGAACTCCTTATATATTCATTGGCTCTAATCCGACTCCTGCACTAGACTCTGACCTCAGCCAGCAGACTTTGCTGTCTTGTCCATCCTGTATCCTTTCCTAAGAACAGTGTCTGACACAGTAGCTTCTCAACAAACATCTGAGTAATTAAAAATCATTTAAAAGATGTGCCAGTTAATAAGGATACTTGTTTGAGGGTTGCTGGATAAAATTTTGTGTGTATTCTCAAGTGTCTGGTTAACTGTGGCATGATTAGTTGGTAAGGCTTACATATTAGCATAGTTCAGGTATTTACTCAGCTCAGATAATTGTAAAGTGGAAATTATTAGTGGGCCACCATCAAGTGCACTGGATTAAAAGTATCCAAGAAGTAGGTGGATAATAGATTTTAGTTCTGGCTCTTCTGCTCACTTAGAGTTTGGGTCTAAGTAAGTTAACCTTTGAGTTTTAGTTTCTCCATCTGAGCGTGGAGATAATGTCTGCCCCATCTACCCTAATAGGATTTTAAAGCATTGAGATAAAGATGAAATCTCTTCATAAGCCATAAATCCCCGTAAAAGTACCATACAGTACTACCAAAGAGGGGGACAGTAAACTCAGTGTTTCTCTGAAGAATGTATATTTAATAAGTTCCAGGAGAATATCTTTTTCCTTGGGGCATAGATCCGTACTGTCAAAGTGTCATTTTAGAGTCTGACAACTTCACCAAAAGGAATGTAAGGCATTTCCCTTTCTGAAAAATTACTAAAATATAGTCACATTTTTAGAAAACAGCTTGTTTTGAAAACCATGCGATTTGAAAGGACTTATTAAAAAAATTTGTGTCAATATACAATTAATGTGAACAATTATGAAGAAATTATGACAATACCAGATTAACTTTATATTTCTAATTGTTAATCTTGATAAAGTTTAAGTAAGATCATTTGTTTTACACATGGCTTTTTTTCCAGTCAGTTCCTGCCTAAGGAATAACTGTATAATGTGTGTTTCTTTTAATCAGGTAAATTGGTCTGATCTTTCAGTCACAACAGTAACAAAAACCCACCAAGAACTACAGGAATTTCTACTGAAGGTAACAGTATAGATTTTGTTGTTAAAATAATTTTTGCACAATATATAGAATCCAAAAACCTTAGTACCAAAACAAACACTAGAGAAATTAAAAATATGTATATAGAGGTTGGCTTACAACTCTTTATGAACATTAGCTATAGAAAATGTCATGTTATTCTAAACATAGATTTTCTTACCTTATATTACCAATATAAGCAATTGATGGTTTTCCATGTTAAAAAAAAGAAAAAGCAACCTTATTCCAAGTTCCTTGCTGAGTTGTATATTGTGACTGTGTGCCTGGCACCCGACAGGGTCTCTCTCTCCTCTGGATTCCCTAAGCTTTGGCTACTTTTTCTCTTGACAGGTTTCATTTTTCAGTCACACAATTTCTCTAAAAGCTTAGGTGTTTTTAAAAAATGCAGCCCCAAATAAATAATTTGCTGTTCAGAATCACAGTAATTAATGGTCCCACTGCTTAGCATTTGAATATAGTGTTTTTTTCCATTGGACCAATGCCTTATCAGGTTATATGAAATAATTGGCAACATAGTATACTTCTAGGAATGAATTGCCTATTAGAAAATATCCATTTAGGTTTACCATATGTCTTTTTTCCTGTTAAATCCTTTTAAAATCATCTACAATGGGTAAGAGCGTAAACTGTCCGCTTGACAACCTGTACATGGTAACAGTCTTTAACTTTTGTGGAGGCTGTTGAACTGCACTTACAGTTTGCTGTAATGTGAAAGAGTGAGCTTGATTGCGGTCAATGCTCTCCAATCCTTTTTTCTGTATAAATGTCAGCCTTTGTGCTCTACATCCTGGCCCTCTTCCCCTGCTGCTCCTTAATTAGCAGGTCTACCTGGCACCTGTGCTGTTCCTCCTTACCAGAAAGGAAGCTCCATGGAGGCAGGGTTTTTGTTTCTTCCTCACTGCCGTATCCACAGTGCCAGAAACAGTACTTAGGACAGGGTCGGAGTTTGAACTGTATGTTGACTGAATGAATGAATGCATTAATGAGAAGGGTTCCAAAAACTAAATTGTAATAAGTTTTTGTAGATGGTTATCCATGAGCCCTCAGTGTTTTTACAGAAAAGCTTGTAACAAGGTATAAATGCCTTCCAACGTACTGAGCTGGGGCTCTGGAGGTGGAGGACTGGGTATGCTGGGGCTCTGGAGGTGGGGGACTGGGTATGCGGGAACAAAGACCAGACAGCTGAGAAAGTTCGAGTGACTGGAATAGACGAGATGATTTAAAGCTATATTTTCAGCAAATATGCCTTCCTCTAGGACTGGAAATAGTCTGGAAATTGAAGATAAAAACCACTTAAATAAATCAGTTTGCAAATACCCCTGGCTACATATCTGCACGCTGCCCAGTCACATGAGCAGTCACTGACCAGGTGAAAATGTATATATATTCTCACCTTCCTGTGTTTGGAACAGCCATCAGCCATTTGGTAGTTGAAATAAATCTCTCCACTGAAGCTGGTTTTGGCCACGCACACGTATTCAGGAGAAATCGTATTTAAAATGGGTAATATGATATATGCCTAATGTTGTAAACCTGTATTAAAATAACATCAAAGTGTAAATATTGAAATGAATAGTCATTTCCTTGTTTGGAAAATGTGTAGATCCAGAATGTGTTTCTTCCTGTGAGTGGTCCAAGGACATGATCTGCATGGTGGGTGTGTGGCATACTAGCAGAGTGTTTGACCTTACCAGGTTAATCAAAGGACCAGGAGGAACTTCATTCTAACATCTTGATTCCATAGTCATAATGTGCCTAAAATAGTAAGACGCTACCTTTGTTAAATCTTCCATTTTTGAATTGTTGACTCAAAATAAAAATGCTTATTTGTCAGAAGAATACTTACTTTGGATTCTCCAATTAAAAATTAATATGTAAACTGACAAATTCATGTAGATAGTTACATTCTTGTGGCACCTTAGGTACTGTGTTAATGGTTCTACTCTTAATTTTAGTGAAAGTGCCTACAGTGCACAAGTTAATTGCAAAGACTAGTTATCAAAAGTCAAATTTAAAAGTTTGAATTCTTGAAAGACTTGGAAAATTAGTTTTATAAGGAATCAATTTATTAGGCATTTAAATAGGTAAAGTAGTTCATAAAAACAAAGTTTTAAGTCATTTAATTTAAAAATTTTCTTGGCCAGCTGATGATTCTTCTATGGTTTCTTGTACATGGCTCTGAGGCCACCTCCATCCCATTGAGGAAAAGGTTACTGAACTTTCAATTAATGTTTTTATGTAAGATTCAGAGTTTTCACCCTGTCTTTCACACCCAGGTCTTTATTTGGTGTGTGGTGTTGGCAGTCTGACATGGCCTGAAGTTCACATATAAAACAGGAGGCACAAAAGTGATAATTACAGAGACAGAGGTCACACTTTTCAGTATACTATTTGAGGATAAAAACCATACTCCCTATGTTCTGCAAAGTGCTCCATTTAACTAAAACCTTGGTGTGGGAGTCCTGGGAGCTGGGCGGGGCGGGGGGGGGGGGGCGGGGAGGCCTGGGACAGGAAGGAGGGGAGTTCCCACCCCCCACCCCCCACCCCGCGGCCCCTCCCCTCGGGACCCCACGATGCCCTGTGCGGTGCTGCTTCAGGCTGCAGCCCCTGTGTCAGGAAGATTTAGAAAAGGAACTGCTTTGGGATGATTTCTGAGCAGGAGGCATTTATCTTCCTTTTATGTTCCTGGTTTGTAACATATTTGCTAGTAAGTGCAGTTTTTCTCTCCTAGCTTCCAAAGGAGTTGTCCTCGGAGACTTTTGACAAGACCATCTTAAGAGCCCTGAATCAAGGCTCATTGAAGAGGGAAGAGCGGCGGCACCCTGACCTGGAGCCCATCCTGAGGTAATGGTTCACCAGTTTACCGCTGCTGCCCCAGCAGCGTCACAGGTTGGGTCCCATCCCAGGACTGAGGATGGAGTTCTAGGGGAGATCACGGGGATTCCTTCTCCAGAGTACTTTTCAGAGTGGACTTTTTATCCTTGTGTTATTTAGGCCTAGGCTAGTTAGAGACACCAAACTAATGTCTTATATCATTGTACGCTTCAGCTCTCTATTATCATAAAAATCTAAAAATATGCAAATATTCAGTGAAACCTCATTTTCACCATAAAATATTTATTGAAAGAGGCCCTTGTCCAAGAGCTCAACTTTGGAGATGGTTTTTTGTGTTTTTGTTTGGTTTTGTCTTTTTTTTTTTTTTAATAAATTAATTTATTTATTTATTGGCTGTGTTGGGTCTTCGTTGCTGTGTGAGGGCTTTGTCTAGTTGCTGCGAGCGGGGGCAACTCTGTTGCGTACAGGCTCCTCACTGCTGTGGCTTCTCTTGTTGTGGAACACGGGCTCTAGGTGCGTGGGCTTCAGTAGTTGCGGCACACGGACTCAATAGTTGTGGCTCACGGGCTCTAAAGCACAGGCACAATAGTTGTGGCACATGGGCTTAGTTGCTCCGTGGCATGTGGGATCTTCCCAGAGCAAGGCTCAAACCTATGTCCCCTGCATTGGCAGGTGGATTCTTAACCACTGCCCCACCTAGAAAGCCCTGGAGGTGGTTTTGAACTTAAATTATCAAGTGAGATTTAGGCTGGTGGGTGGGAAAGTGAAGGGTGGCCGAGGTGCAGGGTGAACGTGGTGGGAGAACAGACCTCACACGAGGCTTCAGGTAATTCAGCAGAAAGAACGAGTTGAGGTGAGAGGGTGGACTGTCCAGGTTGGTGGGTTTTGAGGTGATGTTAGAGGTGTGCAGTGTGGTTTCGGTAATTGTTGCACTCACCCCCCTCTGAGTGAGAACTTCTAAGAGAGTTAAAAGCTCCCCTTAGGAGAGAGAAAGTAAGGAATAATGGCCAAGGAAACACGTGCTGATTTACTGGAAACGTGCAGTTACCAATAAGTGAAATAAGTAAAAGCAGTGTTGGCGCCTGTGTGGCTTAGAGTCAAGGCTTAGGTGAGACTAGTCTGCCCTCTGAAGGTAAGCCGGCCCCATCTGGGAAGCCAGCTCGCTAGGCAGAGGTGGGGGTCATTTTGTGTAGTGACCTGCCCACTCCCAGTGAGGCCCTGAGTATTCTCAGGATGGGGTGGGGCTGGGGAGAAAACCAGAAATCCCGGAGGGAGAGTATTTTCATTGTGTAAAATGTAGGGGGTGATTGGAAGTAAACGAATGAGATCAGATAGGAGATGGAGGAAGTGAGGGACTGGCAAAAGGCAGCCGAGCAGAGAGCTGGAGGGTGCTGCGTCGAAGTTCCCATGGGGCAGCATGGGAGGTGTGGAGACTGAAGAGTGACTTGGAGGCTGGTGCCTGACGCGGGGCTGGGGTGGCAGGGTGGCAGCTTCAAGGGAGCGCCCCTCCCTTGCAGCCCGTGCATGTGGGCTGTGAGGAAAGCCAGACGGGTCTGGCAGGGTTTTAGAGTCAGGAGGCACAGGCCATGTTCACTGAAGGGCAGTTTCTCGGAGGGCACAGTGGGAGGGTCCAGAGAAAGAGGAGGAGAGATGGGAGGGGGGCTGGGTTTCTTGGGAGTGGTCGCAGAGAGAGCATTCCAGGGATGAGATGGGGTGAGGATGGTGAGGGAGCGTTGGATGAATTCCTGAGTCCCCTGTGCTGCTCAGACATTGGTGGCCCTATGCATCCCTGGGGAGCCTGTTAAAGGGCAGGTTCTCACTCCAGAGTGCTGGGCTGAGCACAGTTCTGGGATTCTAGGCTGCGGGAGGCGCGTGGTCCACAGAGCAAGCCTTCGAGGGTGGCGAGCACTCAGACCACCACATCGACAAGTGGGTCAGGAGGGGCTTCTGCAGCTGTGATGTGGGATGGGGGCGGGGGGAGGTGGCAGCAGGAGCCTGGTGTCTGTGCTGGGTGACAGCTTCTGGGGAAGGAAGTCATTCACCCACGAGTGATGGTGGTGGGAGGCCTGGCACAATGTTTCAGAGGGTGTACACGTGAGGGGTGGCCTGACAGGGCATGGAGCCCAGATGAGTCAGGAGGGTATAGGCACAGGGCTTGGAAGGGAGCTGCAATGACAGTGGGAGGTAGAGATTAGCTACCTGCAGGGAGATGGGCCTAATCAGTAAATGTGTTAAGCATGGTGAGCACCAGGTTTCTCTCTGTTAGAGAAGGGAGTTATGGTATGGAAAGGAGAAAGCCGGAGTGAGCCCTGGAGTGTCTCATTGGAAGTGAAGGTTATCTTTGCAGACTCGTGGTTTTAGGTATGTATAGGCAGATACAGAAATAAATCTGGTTGTGTGTCTACACATATGTTCCCTGGCTCTGGTCCTTGAGCGGAAGCAGCCACACCCCAGGAGCTGTGGGCACCCCTGGTGTCCAGAGCTTGGCTTGTAACTCCATTCTCCACTGCCCCGCACTGGGGCTCCTTGGAGGAGAAGCTGATTGTAGGGCTGGAGGAGGAAAAATACAGGATGAGCCCATTGTGTCAGAGAGCAAGGAAGTGCCCAAAGAATGTGTGGCTTGGTCACAAGGACAGAGCCAGCTCGAAGGGGCTGCTAGTGGTCAAATCTAGGGCAAATCGAACATCAAAGTATATGATAATAGTAACACTGGATAAAATAGGCAACTGTGGGTTTATGTTGAAATAAATGATGAATAGAACGTTTGAGGAATAGGATATTTACAGTATCAAAGTCATTTCCCAATGCTTATTACTTATAAAGGAGGGAGAGCTACTCTGGGTGGAGATGTCTGGCAGATGCCGCTTGGATCCAGTAGCGTGAACCTGACTCAGGATTGCCCACCACAAGATAGGCTGCAGCGGGGAGCACCTCCTCGCTCCTGTGATATTCCTGCTGTGAACCTAGTCACAAGGAGACCGCAGACAAATCTGAATTGTGACCGTTCCACAAAATATCTGGGCTGCCCTCTTAGAGCCAGGACCGTCGAGGGAGGCCTGAGAAGCTAGCACGGCAGATGGACGCAGCGCAGGAGCTGAACTGGGTCTTTGTGATACAAAGGGACATTTTGGGATCAATTGATATCAGTGTTAACATCCTGATTTTGATTGTAGGGGAATGTCTTTGTAGGGAAACTCGTGTCTCACCCAGTGTAGGGGCATCAGAGATCAGGTGTTTATGGTTTAGAAGGAAAATTCTCTTCATTTGCAACTTTTCTAATAAGTTCGAGGTTTTCAGGGGAGGAAAATATTTCCACAAGGAGCCACTTCCAGAAATTTGGCTCTTGGCCAACACCACAGTTAAGAAGTGTGTGTCTGACTCCTTGTTATAGCTCTTAGGATTCTCCTCAGCTCTTCAGTGATGATTGTGTGTGTGTGTGTGTGTGTGTGTGTGGTGTTAGGATAGGCTCTTTATTCAAGCTATTTGTGGAGAATGCAAAGGAAGGTGTACTGTGAAAAGTCCCTAATTTCCCTTTCTTCACATCTAGTCATAGGGGTAGCCTTCATTAAAAACTTACATGCCTTTCCAGAAATTCTGTGCATGTACACAGCCTTGAATTTGTGTATTTGTATATATTTCCTTTGCACAAATGAATTCTCCTGTGCACACTTCTTTGCCATTTAGTCTTTTCATTAAATGTGTTGGACGTGGTAGCACATCAGCACATATGAAAAGATTGCTGCTTCGTTTTTTGCTACATACCGTTCCATTTTTAGTTGTACCATAATTAAATTAACCAGTGTATTTTATGGCCATTTTGTTTCTTCCTAAATATTTTAAAGCTACAACAATATTACAGTGAGTGTTCACATATATGTTTCTTAACACATTTATCTGTAAGAGAAAATGTCTGGAGTTGAAATTTTTGGTCAGAAGTACAGCAGTATGCATTTTTTAATATTCAGTACTTGCAAATTACTCCTCAGGAGGTAATAGCACTTTATACCCTCAGAAGCCTTGTTTTTGTATCTCCTCCACACCTCAGCAGACATAAATACTTTCAGTTTCTCATCTTTGCCGATCTCAGAAAGGAAGACTGTATCTCACTTTAATCTGTATTTGAGTGGCCATTTGTACTTCTCTGTGAATGAATTTTCCAGTCCTATTCACGTTTTATTGGTCTTACTGATTTATGAGTTGTTACATAAAAGAAAGGAGCTCTGTTTGTCATTATTTATTGACCACGCAGAAGGTTTAAATTTTTATGTAGTTAGTTTTATCAATCTTTTCTCTTACGGGTTCAGGGTTTTGTGTCCAGCTTGAAAAGACTTTTTCTCTTCAAAAATTGTATTTTTAAAATGTGTTTTCCTAATACTTCCCTTTAAAAGTATCTTTGATTCTTTTATTGTGGCTAGCCCGTGGTCTCAAGACTATAAATAGGATTTTGGGACACTTACTCTCAGTTTGTGAATTTTAGATTAGTGTCACTGTCATTCATGTCATTTAAGAAATGTAGCAATTATAAAGGAGGGGGAGAAATGAAAGTGAGAGGAAATGAGTTTATAAGTGTAGTCTAGATTGGGTTGGTACACAGGACATACTTACTGCATTTATTTCCAAGTACACAGTAAATTAGGAAAATGCAGATATGGCACTGAGATGTACATTTGGATTTGAATGACTTATGTCAAAATGTAATCCTGTTTCTCTTGTTTGGTTGCTTGAGTAGTTTATGGCCACTTTGTGTTCTCATTGGGTATAATTGCCATCTCGTGGTTATGCAGCAGTGAACCCTGAGTTGAGTCTGTGTGCTGATTCCAGCCAAGCCCCTGCCTTTATCTCCAGTGTGATTTTCCTATACTAGATATGCCTGTGCTTTTGACCAGTTAATTGGTTTGTTAACGTAATTGGGTAATAGATGCCTTTGGATTTTAATCCCCAGTCTTAGGTAATGTGTTCAGACCTGGAAATTTAGATTACCTCCCTACTTTGTGTCTCAGTTTTCCTTCCATCTCTTCATTTCCTCCGTTTGTCTTCCTGTTGAATACTTACCTCCATGTTTAAGTACCAAGAAGCAACTTTGGTCCATAAGGGTCATCTCTCAGTATAGTATTTGATGATTTTATAAGTAATCTGCATGATAGGTCCAAAACCTCAGAGAGACATTAAGAATTAAATTTTTAAATGAGCATTTAAAGTGTTCAAAAGTAATGGAAGGGGATTTGTATGTTGAGCAGGGTGACAGTTTAGTATGTGTATACTCTTTGAGTGTCGTAACCTTGAAGAATGTTAGTATTCTCTAAGAAGAAATTGGAGCTGAAAGGCCAGGTAACTTGTTTAGGGTGGTTCAGCTTTTAAGTGATTGAGCTGGTATTCAGGTCCCAAGTGAACTTTCCATTAGACTGTGCTGTAACTGTGCTCCTTTTTGCAGAGTCCCTTTTGTAGCGAAGACCTCCAGTTGGAATCTTTTAATGATATTAATAAAACATGAGGAAAGCTATTTTTTAAAGATAACAGCGTAGAATCGTGGTATGAGACATACTGAGGTAAATCATGAGTTAGTCATGCCTTAGTCTGTAGTAATACCTGTGGCTAACCTGGCTGCTGTGTTCGTAGTTTCCAGAACTCCTGCATCCTGAATTTCCCAACCTCTTATTCTCAGAGTATGGGAAGGTTCCTTCACGATGCAGCCAAATGATGAAAAGTAGTATCTATGGAGGAGGGCAAAGAAACGGCAGTTATTTCTCCGAACAGAAAGGCTAATTGGACCACTTGGGTAAAAGGCTGAAATAATACATATTTGGTCAGAATTGAAACTTTACCACTAGAGTATATAAAATTAAAAATAAGCCTGTTTATTAGATTCTTGTAAATAAGTGTCAACTTTTATTCACTTCCTCCTATAGGAAATACATTAGAAAATAATATTCTTTTCCTTAGGGAAACAGTTTTTTATACCTGAATTAAACTGCCACTTGGTTTGTTTACAATCTAAACTATCTTGTGGATTTATTACATGAAATTAACAAATCTATTTTCTTTTTATATGCAGGCAGCTATTTTCAACTTCATCACAAGCTTTTCTACAGAGTCAGAAAGTACACAGCTTTTTTCAGTCCATATCATCAGACCCTCTACACAGCCTCAGTAAGTGTCTCTCTGCTCCTCTGTAGAAATCTGGCATTTTTCTTGCTTGGATCTCTTGCTTTACCATACCATCTTGTATGGGATTGTCATTTTAGTTAAGGTCAAGGAATAGTAGTGTACAAATTAGGAACATTTGTAGTTTTTAGTGAATTTTACATTGCAGTTTTAAAGGAAATAGCTTATAAAAGCTCATATCACGAAACAGTAATGACCTGTATGGGAAAAGAATCTAAAAAAGAGTGGATATATGTAGAACTGATTCACTTTGCTATACAGCAGAAACTAACAACATTGTAAATCAACTATATTAAAAAATTAAAAAAAAAAAAAAAAAGCTACTGTCACAAAGCAGACTTTCCAAGGCAAGGGCCAAGTATCTCAAACTCGTGAGCATTCTGGATCCTCAAGTTCCATGATAGACCTGGCTTCCAGGTTGCAGAGATGCGTCAGTGCTGCTTGCGTGATGAATAACCTCTTACTATCTGCTCCTGTTCCCATAATGACCTCCTCTGCCTCCCAGGCTGGAAACTCAGCCTTATTCTTTTCACTTTTCCTCTCCGCATTCAGTCACTTAAAGGTCAAGCCATGCCAGACAAAGGACATCTTCCTTTTTATCCCTCCTCACCAATCCCATTGTTAGGCCTTTTTTTTTTCATGCATAGACTGTGAAAAGCCTTGCTTCTCTCGATTCTGGTTTCTCATTGTACTATAACCTGTCCTGGGATTCTCTTGGGGATCAGTTTGTTAATCCTCTATTCAGAACTTTAAACGTCTGCTGTGAAATTCAAGCCCTGCCACGAGCTCCTTGAGCCTCCTTGCTCGCAGGCTCAGCCGCCACTCGGGACACCCTGCTGTTTCGTGTCCCATGGTCTTGGCTTGTTCTGCACCCTTTCTTTTGTCACAGTCTGTTAAAATCACACCTGTTTTAGGATCATCCTCCCAAGGCTTTCCTGGCTTTCTGTTACATTGCTGTGGTTTGGTTTTGCCCTCATGTTTCAGTGTTCATCACAGTCTGCCTTGTGTTTAGTTTTTTTTTTTTTTTTTTTTTTTTTTATTATTTATTTATTTTTTTTTTGGGGGGTACACCAGGTTCAATCATCTGTTTTTATACACATATCCCCGTATTCCCTCCCTTCCTTGACTCCCCCCCCTTGTGTTTAGTTTTATACACATCTATCTCAGCTGCCTTTTTTAACAAATATTTTGCCAGTAACGTAGAAACAATTAGTGCTTTCTGCTTGAACCAAGTGTGATTTTTAATGAATATCTATAAATAGCATCTGTTTGATTCTAAAAAAGCATTGAAGCACAAAGTAAACCTTTAATTCAGATTTTAGCATGCTGCCTAGGAAAATGTGCCCAAGTGAGTAGTACGCATATAAATAACAGAAAACTTGTCTGGAGAGTTTGGCAGTATCTAAATTACATGAGCAAAGCTAGAGAGGCTGGTAGATTTTAAGATATCAAATTGTTGTGAACTCAAAATAGTGTATTAAAGCAGCAGTCCCTAACCTTTTTGGCACTGAGGACTGGTTTCATGGAAGACAGTTTTTCCACAGATGGCGGGGGGATGGTTCAGGTGGTAAATCTGGCAGTTGGAGGGCCTGGTTGGACAGTAGCGTGCGCGATGGGGAGTGGCGGGTGCAGCTTCACTTGCTGCCTGCTGCGCCCCTCTTGCTCTGTGGCCCGGTTCCTAACAGGCCGTGGACTGATACCAGTCTGCGGCCTGGGGGTCGGAGACCCGAGTATTAAGGGACATGTTTTGAGACCGGAAAATCTGGTCAGGATGTTTAAGTTATTTCACCAAAGACCACGTCGTTGGCAAAATTCATTTGCACTTAACTCTTTTAAGAAATGGCAGCTCTACCCCTCCCCCCCACCCCCACAATAGAGCAATATTCTGTATCCTGACATCGGAGAAAACAAATGTTAAACTTCTGAATGACTTAAAATGTTGACCTCCAGAAGCCTGGAGGTCTATATTTTGATGGAGATGTATCCAGTGCATAAAAGTGGGCTCCGTGGGCCAGTGCTGGTCCATGCTTGCTAATCACTGGTCTGTAGTAGAACAGGGACAGAGAGGGGATGCTGGGAGTCAGTAGCAGTTGGACTTCGCCGTATTATACTGTCTTTCGTAAAAGGAGTGGTCCACACCAAGTAGAAATTCTAAAAGCCTCACACAGCACAGGTGGTTGAGAAGCACCAATCTAGTCCATCTCATTTTGCACAGGAGCACACGGGCCAGGCAGATGGGAAGCAGCTTTCTCCAGGCCTGTGGCTTTTATGGGGAGAGCTGGCTGCATGGTGCGGGGTCCCTACTCCCAGTCCAGGATTTTGCGCTATGTCCTCTTGCTTTTCTTCAGAGTCCTAACTGCTAGAAATGTTCTCTCTACCGTTAACTCTCCACTCTCATCCTCCGTGGGAGAAAAGTAATCATTGTATTTGTTTATCTATTATAATTTTCCCTAAAAGTTAATGGTATTTAATACTTCCCACAGATAACTTACAGTCCTCTCTGAAGACTTCTAAGGTATTAGAACACTTAAAAGAAGACAGCTCAGAAGCTTCAAGTCAAGAAGAAGGTAAATGTTGATTCACTGGCATAAGTCATCCTGCCTGATATTGTCACAAGGATAGGTAAACAGACCATTAGAACAGATTAAGGAACCGAGAAACAGACATATGGGAACTTGCAATGTGACAGGTGGCATTACAGAAAAGTGGGGAAAGAATATGCAATAAATGATATTGGCTGGCTTTCCAGTTAAAAAAATATTATATAATTAGATCCCTACTTCTATCGTGCACAGAAAAATTATATGTAACATGTATAAACGTAATGTAATATGTAAAATGTAAAACTTAAGTTTTTAAATGTTAATAATCTGGGATGAGAAGGCTTTCTTGACAAGACAGCATGACCATAGTAGAGCTCTTTCTAATCTAAATTAAAGCTTAACATGCGACAAGAAACCATACAGAAGGCATTTGCAGGATATTTACAGGTAAAGACAACATCCAGACTATAGATTCTTCTAAAAATCATGAGAAAATCGGTCTGGTCAACAATATGGGGACAGAGAAAGACAGGCGATTCATAGAAGAACCTTGAATGGTTCAGCCTCACCAGTAGTCCAGAAAATGCAGATTGAAAGTAATGAGAGATTATTTCACACTCATCAGATTGGCAAAACATTTTCAAGTTTTACATTATCAAGAATATGACGTAATGGGAATTCTCATCCACTGTCGATGGGAATTTAAATTGGTACAAAATTTTGGGCAGAAATTTGACACTGTCGTGAAGTTGGAGGTGATTAATGCTGCTACCCAGCAGTTCTGTTTCTATGAAAATTATGTGCTCAGGGGACAGGAACTCAGGCTCTCCCAGCAGCTTATGGGTAACAGCAAGTGTGTGGATGTTACCCGCATGTTTCAAATGTTAATAAAGTTGTGAATAGATTGTGGCACATTCATGCTAGGTGGCAGTTGAAATAAAGGATATTTACAGTATATTCAAACATGTACCTCTGTGTGTGGTGAATACACACATGAGTAGATACAATAAAAAACATGCATTAGGTTATTTCAACTAGTTGACCTCCGCAGAGGAAAGGGAGCTGCATGGAATGGAGGGAGGCTTTTGGTTGTTTCTGGGATATTTCCTTTCTTAATAAAAAGAGGCAAATATAGAGATATCTGGGAGGTAGGTACGTGGGTGTTGGTTTTATTAATATGTGTTTTTTTGGTATTTGAGACACTTCATTTTTTTAATGGTTAAAAAAAGAGCCTGAAATTGAATGTTGTGGTTTTGCAGTTTAGTGCTCATAGTCAGCTTGCATAGTTTTGGGCAAAATCAATTTTGTATTAGGTGGAACATATTTGAGAGGATATTTAAGGAAATTCAATCACTTATTGTGTCTTTGAAAAAAATTTTTTAAGGAATTTTCTGTGAAAAATACTTGGAAGTGCTCTACGTGGTCTGCCAGCACTTACAGTCACATATATTAGTTGCATCTTCTTGTTGGATTTTGCAGAAGCACTTGGTGTAACAGGTTGTTTTCCCTCCACTCTAGATGTGTTACAGCACACCATAATCCACAAGAAGCATGCCGGGAAGAGTCCCCTTGTGAAGTAGGTACCTCGTTCCTAAAACAGATCAGCATCGCATTTCCTTATTGATGCATTTGGCTATAATTCTGCCGTTTTGCTATTTGCTTACTACTTGTCTCACCTTTTCTGTGTTCCCTTTCTCTCCTTTCTTGCTTTTGGGTGGTTTTCTAATTCAGTTTTTCTCTTCTGTTAGCCTTGATAGTTTATGTACATTGTTTTTTGATTCTTCTAGTGGTCACCTGGAGGTTTTATCCTGCACCTTTGACGTGTGAAGGTTTGATATTAATTGTGCTTGTACCACTTACCACGTGAGGATCTTGGTTCACTGTGACTTATACACTGTAGTTGTCATGTATCTTAATTCTGTTTTAAACCTCATGAAACTTTTTTTTTATTAATCATTTAGATTTTGCCATCCCATTGTTCTTCATTCCTTCCAGTGTGTCTGAACATCCTTCTAACTGAAGAACACTTGAGAATTTCCTGTCATCATATCTGCTAGTAATGAATTCGCTTCGTTTTTATCTGGAAAAAGTGTTATTTTGCCTTCATTTTTGCTGATAGGACCTAGGACTCCAGGCTAGCAGTTACTTTCTGTTGGTGCTCAGAGCCTCCAGAGTCTGGAACGTCTGACTCAATTCATATCTTCTCAGCCCATCTTGGTTTCTGCTGCAAAGCACATGAAATCATTTCTGTGACTTCTGACTCCCCTCACACTGCTACTCCACAGGCCCCTGGCTGTCCGTCTCCTGCCTCAGGGCCTGCACTGATTCTCTGGGCCTGCTTAGCCCTGGAACCAGCACGGTTCAGAGCTGCATGGTTACTTTGCTCCAGGGGTCAACCCTCAACTGGTGGGGAGCTCCTGCTTTCTGCCCTTTGGGGCAACAGTTCTGGGAGGTCCCAGCCAGTTTGAGGTGCATTGCTCACAGCAGCAGCCTCAGTAATGAACCTGCACGCTGTTTTCTTCTCCTTTCCTATTTCATGACCTCCCCATTCCTTGCTCCTGCTTCCTGGATCACCTCCCCAATAGACTGTGTCATCCCGGATTCTGCTTTTAGGGAGAACTCACAACAGCAGGTATCCATTGTCTCAATTTTATTGTTGCTCTTTGAAAGTCAGTTTGCTTTTCCAGACTCTGATTGTGTTTCTGGATTTTTCCATTGACTGGTTTTCAGCAGTTTCCTGTAGTATGTTTGTAGCTTTCTTTGAGTGAGCTCTGTTTCTTGAGTCTGAAGCTTGATATAATTTTGTTTTAGAGAAGCCTAAGCCATTCTCTCTTCACATCTTGCTTCCACCTCTTCTCTTGTTCCCTCTTCTGAGGCTCAGGGTGCTTACAGGTTAGACTTCTCACTGTGTCCCACGTGTTCTCTCAAACTTTTTTTGTTTGCCACATTTTTTTCCTCTCAGTGCTCTGATCTATTTTCTCATGACAAAATTTCCTCTTCACTGATTTTTTTTCACGTTTCCATCCATTGAGTTCTTAATTTCAATTTATTTTACAGTTCTAGAATTTAATTTGGTTCTTTTTTATATATACAGACGAATTCCCTGTCGTCTTGTCCTTTGCCAGTGTGGAGCACTGTTAATTCAGAGTCCGTGTCCATAACTTGATTCTCTGAGTTCTCTTTTGAGTTCTCTGTTGTCTGTTTCTCTTGGTTTTCAGGCACATTATCCTGTCCCTTCACTTACCTTAGACACACACAGTACATAGTGATTCTCTCACCATTGGGCTGAATACCCCAGCTATGAGCGGTGCAGGATGAGTCTAAAGACAGCCTATACCTTTGTTATCAACCTCCTCAGAGACAGGTACTAATTATTAAATGGTAAAGAGAGCTATGTACTGGTTTATTATCATTGTACTTTTTTTTTCTTATAGCTATTGCTAGGCATTCTATAAAAAACTAATCTACTGAAGAAGGGGTTGCTATAGCTTCTTCAAGATGTGATTTGTAGGTTAGATTATTGAAGACAGTTTCATACTTGGGTGAACTCTTCTTTTGATAGCGCTCTTGGTACAAGTTGTTCTCCATTGGATGGGCTCACCATGCAGTATTCTGAACAGAATGGAATTGTGGATTGGAGGAAGCAAACCTGTACCACTGTTCAGCACCCGGAGCACTGTGCGGCCTTAGCTGACCAGGTACCAGGGCTCTGTTTTGTCTTTGTGCCGTACTGTGCAAGCATTGTTACTGCATGAAAGTCGAGTTCTGTAAGCATTATAAGGTCAGATAGTTTATCTGGTAAGAAATGAAGGCATGTTTGAATGTAAGACATTAAAGTTAATTGGTATACATGATCTACGCTCTTCTGAGACCTGAAGAAGTGTATTTATATTACTTTTACTGCTCAAAAATATTAGTACATTTTATTGTGATGCCTAAAATGTTTCCTTAGGGATACATTGTTGGGCCAAGCTTTTTGCTTTTGACAGAATTATCCACACTTCAATCACTGTCTTGCTATTGGTGATGTGAATTTTGAAACAAACCTTCCCTCATGAGTTGTTGGGCCAGTTTACCAGCACTCCTGATTGTAATTAGGAAATATTTGATTTTTAGGAGCTGGTGTAATCAGAGAGCAGAATGCTCTCCAAGTGTGTTTAGGTAACGTGGCACCACAGATACGGGGAAGGTGCTTACTGGTCCAGCCATGGAGCGAACCACCTTCTCTCTAGAAAATAGATTTTCATTATTGGCCAACCACTCAGATCCAAATGTTAACCTTTACTGGAATGTGTTTTTACGAACTAAAACATTAAAATATACTTTGAGAAATTGTGTGTCATCATAGTCATACTTAACGGCCAATTTTCAGGTCCATTTGATTATCCTTTTTCTTCCTCGATTTCAGTGCCTGCACCTTTTCTTAAGAGTTGACACAATTATGTGTTGCAGTTTTACCAACCTGAACTTTACAAGAATACTAGTAAACCTGTAGCAAATACCAGTTACTTGATTGTTTTGTGTTAAGAAAAAAATACATATCCATATTAAAAGCAAAACACAAAATAGCTACTTTTCTCATGATTACCATTAAGTATTTGTCAGAAAATGTGCAAATTTTAGTGGATCAAATAGGTAACTTCAAAAAAGAGGTTGGAAATAAAAGTGTGTTAGAGTATACAGCTGAGACTGCATCATTTTAATGTGTTGCATCAGAATAAGAGGATACCTACATGAGTGTGGTCTTGCTTGTCTGATTTTTTTCTTTTCGCTAGCAATCAACTGAAAAACGAAGTTTATCTTCAATAAATAAGAAGAAAGGAAAGCCACAAATAGAAAAGTAGGTTCAATTTAATGTTTCCAGTAATAGAAATTGGTAAGAAAAGACAACATTTGGTAACGGGCATGTTTAATTTATGTAGTATAAATAGTACTTTTCCATTAGTTTTCTTTATATTTTTACTCTGGACTTTATTTTTTTAGCTCTAAATAATCAACACATGCAGGTTATAAAAATAAAGCTATTGTCAAATATTATATTCAGTTGAGGGGCCAGAATTCTCAGCCCTGTACACTAAAGGGTGAATCTTGCAGTTACATTGTACCTTACTAAACATTTTTAATTATAAGAAAATTTTGAAGGGAATTGTATTAATACTATACTTAATATGTTCTCTAGGGACTCTTATAAAAAATGTTGGTAACCTGTATACTTTTGACTTAGGGAGAAAATGAAGAAAACTGAAAACAGATTGCATAGTAGAATAAATGGCATTCGAATCTCCGCTCCTCAGCACGCCCACAGTGGTTCTGTGAAACGTAAGGACGTTTTTCTTTCACATATGTGTCACCTACATGTATTTAGCAGGATATCCATTAGAGTAGATATTGGGCTGTTGTGTCCAAGGCTAATATACTTTTTTCCTGCATTGATGCAAATAGTGATTGCTGAATTAACTCCATTAATACTCCAGAATTGTTTAATGCAGGAAGTGTGATTCAGCCACAGAGGTAAACATCTTCTTTGCCACAGTTACACTCTGGCCCCTTTTCCTTCCCCTGGTAGCAGCGGTCTCCTCACTTGTTTCCTTCCCAGCCAATCCCTACTCCAGAGCAGAGGCCACAGGACCTGGGGGGGTCTTCCTACCCTCCTGGAAGCCTGTACTCATTCTTGTGTAAAGTCACTTAAAAATCTTGTTGACTTTTTCATGTTTTAATGACTGTCCTTTATGGAGTTTTATGGGACTTTAGGGAAATTCAGACCCTCAGATTTTTGTTGTACTAGATTTGTGTGGTTTCCATTTACCCACCATTATTTGAAGGTCCCTTTATTTTTAGGTGAAAGATGTTATGTTCATTTGACTGAGATATATCCCTTGTGCCAGTTCATTGATAACTTTTCTGTGTTACATATACCTTCAGTACTTTAAAAAAAAAAAAAGAATAAAACCCACAGACCTCTAGGAGAGTGTTTTGTCCATATGTGTACCTAACACATATATTGATAACTGCCTCTACAGTTAAGATTTTTTTAATTTAAATTTTATTCAAATATTAGTATATTCAGTTGTGATGCAACATAAATAACCAGAAAATAGCCATTTTTAAATGCAGTATATATATATATTTTTTAAGCTCTTTATTGGCGTATAATTACTTTACACTGTTATGCCAGTTTCTGCTGTACAACAGAGTGAATCAGCTGTATTTATACATATACCCCCATATCCCCTCCCTCCCACGACTCCTTCCCACCCTCCTTATCCCACCCCTCTAAGTCATCACCAGTCATCGAGTTGATCTCCCTGTGTTACGCAGCAGCTTCCCACTAGCTGTTTTACATTTGGTAGTGTATATATGTCAATGCCACTCTCTCACTTCATCCCAGCTTCCCCTTCGCCCCCCACCCTGTGTCAAGTCCATTCTCTACATCTGCATCTCTATTTTTGCCCTGCCACTAGGTTCATCAGTACCATTTTTTTAGACTCTGTATATGTGATTTAGCATACAATATTTGTTTTTCTCTTTCTGGCTTATTTCACTCTGTATGACAGACTCTAGGTCCATCCATCTCACTAGAAATAACTCAGTTTCATTAATGGAGTATATTTTTAAGCTAGATATTTGTTTAGAGAGATTTAATATTGATAAGGAAATATAGTTACATTTTGACTCTAAAATGATCTGGCCAACTCATTGAATTAATTAACTGAGCTGTCTTTGGAAAAGGAAATGACATGGGGAAAAAAACCACGTGTATGAGTAACACTTCGGTATCTTTGAGGTTTCCTTTGGTGATGGCAGCTAAAAGGAGGGGGAGAAGCTAAAATAAGGAGGACATGAATTCTCTGTCAGTGGATGATTGGAAATAGCTTCTGCTGGGCCTGCCTGTCTGTTTCCTCCTTCTGGTTCATTTTCTGCACTGTCTTCTAAAGCACACACTAAATCGGGTCATTCTCTAGTTGAAATTCTCGTCAAATATACCATCCTCATAACATCACTCTGGTCTCTCACATGATTTGGGAACTACACCAGAAAAGTTTGTAACAGTTCTTTCCCTTTTAGCTTCATATTTTCAGAGAAGTGTATGGACTTTGATCTCAGACAGATGTGGGCTTGAATCTTTACTCCACCAGTTTCTTAAATTTGTAAAAGAAGGGTAATACCTTCCTCACCAGATTGTAAGGCTTTTCATATGTTACCACATTTAGCTAGTATCAAGCACAGAGGTGTTCAATAATTTAGTTCCTTTTCCTTTTTCTATAAGTTAGAAGAAAACATACAGTGTATAGGTTATTAAGAACTTTCAGTAACATCTCAGGCTCTAATTCCTTTATTTATTTTCAAATATTATGAAAGTACAACCTCAGGATTTTTTTTTTTTTTTATCGAGAATACTTTTTATTATACAGGTTTCATATACCCAACAATTATTTAGGGAACATTTACAGGCAAGGAGTTCGATGCTAAAACTCCCATTTTCACCCACACACACTGTACCTCACACTCATCTTCAGGGTCAGCCCGACAAGAATGAGGCAAAGTTATTGCTTTGTGAAAACAACCTCAGGATTTTTGATTCAAGATTACCCTTATTCTATCTATTGTGTTCTTTGTAGGTGTCACTGATTCATATATATTTACATTTATAGAGTGCAAGTATAAAATGTACAACTTATTGTCAAGGGTAGCCCCCGTGTGTGCCGACTCCAGCTTAAAGGGAATACCCCCTGTTTTTTAATTTCCCTTTCAAATACTGAGGAATTACCTTTAAGAAGGTAGTTACCTTTAAGCATTCAGTAAACTTGAGATACAGTTGAGATTTTTTAATAGAACAATCATGCATATTGTAAATGTAGGTACTGTATTGAAGCGGAAAATATTGGGTCCTTCTGATCCATGGATTCTCCAGATTTCTAAGTAACTCAGTTTAAGATAAGTTACTTCTTTTTAATTTAAAATTTAACTTCTATTTTGAGTGAAATACATTTATGTAATTCAAAATTCTGAAGGTGCAAAAGGGAACAGAATAAATCCCTCACTGCCTCCCTCCCCTCTGTGTTGTCTTTTCCCCAAAGCAGTCAGTGCAGTTCATGACCTATATTTTTGCAGTGTATTTGCTTTTAAAATCTCAAGCTTTAAATTGTTCTACTAAAGAGATGCATGTATTAATGTCACTTACAGTATTAACTCTTTCCCAGTGCATCACCCACGTTTCTTCCACCCCACTCTTCTGTTACTGATCGTGGCACCAAAAAGTTTGGGGTTGACCTCTCAATTTCTTTGGAAAGAGTACAATGATTTAAAGGTCTTCATCTCCTTTAATAACCCATTGTGATTCTGTCATCTGATGAATCTAAATGGTTAAGTCTCTCTGACTTCTGTTTGTTCATAAATACTAATAACCAGATTTTTATTGTTAGAATAATGGCTAATGCAAGTTTTTTGTTCTTTGTCATCTTAATAACATGCATGACCTCTTATCCTTTGAGACATGATAAATAAAAAAGTTTATACTTGCATTTACAAGGGCAATTAGAGAATAACCTTTGGCATAGTTGTTTCATCCTCACTTTCCATTCACACCTTCTGACTCCAGAGGATCACACATTTTTTTTATTATAAAAATTCCAAAGACTCTACCCAATCTGAAGCACCTGGATTGACAAAAAGAGAAAATTATGTTCAGTATAGATTTAGGTTTGTGTATTTAGTTCTTTGAAAGTTGCAAATTAATATATGACAATTTGGTGATTAGAGTATTTACTAGCTATATAATCTAAAGAAAGTCATTTAACAAATTATTTCATCTTGAGAAATAGCTGCCTTTTTTTTTTTTTTTAACATTCAGAAGCTTACTCCTGGAAGTTTCAAACGCTTCACTGTGTTTTAGTGAACAGATCTAGACTCACTCTACCCCAGTGGGTTGTTTTTTTTTTTTAGTCCATCATTTCTGGTTAGAACTCAAAGGGCCACTCAGTCTATCTGATGGGAAGCAATTTACTCTTTTTAAATACCCAGGCATAGGAAATTTTAACTAAATAGGCATTTTTGGCAGTCCGTTCTATTCTTGAGTTCTTTTAAAGAAATAATTTTACAACATGTTCTGAGGAGGGAAAGTATATAGACCTAAGAAATGGCTCAATGTGCTAATATTGGACGGACCCTGCAAAGAACCTTAATTATGATTTTTTGAAGTTGGTAAGATTGACTTTTTCCTCTGCTTTTGTTTTAAGAATGTATTTGTCAATTATTTTCAGTTAAAATTGTGCTTCTGAAATGAATTTTTACATAGGTCAAGGGCCAGCTTTTTAGGCAATTATAGAAAAACTGAAAAAAAAATTTACAGCTGTTACTAATTTCTAATGGTTCAATTCAAAAATTTATTTAAACAATTCTGTTCTTTAAAAATCATGTTATTTTTAGATGTGAATTTGGACATTGGATCTGGACATGACACATGTGGAGAAACATCTTCAGAGAGTTACAGTTCTCCGTCAAGCCCACGACATGATGGAAGAGAAAGTTTTGAAAGTGAAGAAGAAAAAGACAGAGGTTTGCTCTTGGTGGGGGGTGTGGGGGTGGCAGAGGAAATGTGTGCTCTCACAGTCAGTCAAACATAAGTGTTTTTGTGGTACTGTAAATGTCGTTATTGACTTTAAAGTTAATTGATATAAAGGGCATCTTGTAGACTATTAGCAGTTTGTAGTAATGTTGATTTTTTTAAACCTATTTTACTGCATATGAAATTAGAGAAGACAGTCATAACAAAATATAGTTAGTGTAGAAAGATTGAAAATTTGCGTATTGTTAGATGTACATATGTTAATAATTTTTATATCTTCCTGATGGATTGACCCTTTTTATCATTATAAATATCCTTCTTTGTCTCTAATGACAATATTTGTCTTAAAGTCTATTTTATCTGATAGTAATCTAGCCACTTTAGCTCTCTTTTGGGTATTTGCAGGGTACCTCTTTTTCCATCCTTTTACGTTAAGCCTATTTGTGTCTTTGACCCTAAAGTGTGTCTCTTAAAGACACCTTATAGTTGGATTATGGTTTTTTAGCCATTCTGCCCATCTCTGCCATTTGACTGGAGTGTTTATTTAAATTTACTGTAATTATTGATAAAGTAGGATTTATGTCTGCCATTTTGCGTTTTGTTTTCTGTATGTACTGTGTCTTCAGTTCCTCCTCAAATGGAGGCTTAGAGCCAGAAGTAAGAGTTTAGAGCCTTCTTAGGTCTTTCCTGGGCTTGCATACAACCGTAGAGAAGAGCATGGCCTTTTAGATTCCCAGGACTGTATCAAAGCTTTTCAGAGCTCCCTGGGGACATCTCATTCTTCAGTGATTCCTTCTGAGTTTTTTGGTCAGACTCTTGTTAGCCTCAACTGGTAATGCTACCTCAGGCAGCCAAATTGTTAAACAGTTGCCACAGGTTGATCACGACAAGTGCCCTGCAGGTAAGCACCTGTTAAAACAGAGTGAACTCAAGCTGCCACACAGTCAAATAGTAACAGTTCTTTGGAAAGGGGCTTTTATAGAGCTCCAAGCCCATGTTTCTTAGAGTAGCTGCTTGCCTGCTGGTTTTCATAGCTACTCTGGCTGCACGACTGTTAGTTTACAAGGCTACTTCAGAGCTAGAGAATGCGAGCAAGAACTAGGGCAAGGTGAAATACCACAGCGGTTGCTATTCTTAAAATATTCAGCTGTGTTTCTTTAATAAACACCCTTCATATAGCTGCAAGCCTTTAATTGATTTCCAGAGTTCTGAAAAAGGTGACTTTGATAGTTTTTGCCAGGACTCTTGTTGCTTTTGTGGGGGAGTTGGAGTATCAGAGGTCCTTATTCTGCCCTTCCAGAAATGAGGTATCAAAAAGTGTATGTTGAATCAGGATGTCTTTCTTTGCACGTGATAATGACATCTGATCGATAACATCTTGGTTATGAACATCTGAGTAATGCTGTCTTGGTTATAAGGCGTGTCCATGCTGGTGGGCAATAATAAATGATTTCTCTTGGGCCACTTAAAGATCATAAAGATCCTTAGACCACAGCATTTCAGACGTGTGGCTTTTTCCTGCACAGTCCACAGCTCTTCGAGACCTTAGGCTCTGTGTTACAGCGTCAGGTCATGTCTTAGGGAGCTATGACAATGCTGTTGCTGCATCACATACAATTAAAGCCAGCCTTCACTTTGAGATTATTTTGCAGTCATAGCAAATGTAGCATGCAAGGACTACTAGTTCCACTAATCTGAGGCAGCACTGAGCTTCTGATCTGTAGTTTCCTCATGGAAGAAAAAACTGCTCAGAGCTGTTATGAAGGTTAAGTGAGAGAATTTTTATGCTTATCCAGAGTAAAGAAGCTTTTAGTATATTAAACTTGATTCTGTAGGATGTACAAGTAATCCATGGCTCTGTAAGCTAACAGTGCAGATTTGGCCTTTGTCAAAATTAAGGGTACATCTGCATGCCCAGATGACTCTGCAGCAGCCCTTTCCTTTCATCAGATAGGATGAGTTGTTGGCAGGCCTGCATAGAGGAACTTGCCCTTTTTCAGATAGGCTCCATTATCAAGTGAATAAATGAGCCTTCCCTAAATGAAGTGTCATTAAGGGCTCTCTGAAACCAACTGAGGGGGGAAATATCCACTGTGATAAAAAGTGTTGATCATTTTCAGAGTTTCAAGTGCATGAAAAGGTTGCTTGGAAAAGCATGTGGCTTTGTTGTTCTTGTGGGTCATGATGCGGTTTTGTTGAAAGACTTTATAGTTTTCAAAGTCAGCACAGAAAAGGAGGACCTGTCTCTAAACTGCTGGGTGAATCCTTATAATGCTCAGAAAACCATTTGGGACCATTTAAAATCATGGGGCCATTTGTTACGACTTAAGAAGATTTAAACAAAGTCCAATTCATACAGAAATTTAATTGATCATCTGAAAAATATTACAGCTTCTTTTGAACTTGAATGTTTATTTTTAACTCTGTACTTGTGTGAGGGCATAGATATAGATATAATGACTGAAATAAGTTACTAATTTTGGGGTACTTTTTGTTTTGCAAAGTTTAACAGGAAACTCCTCAGTTATTAAGGGGAGTTTATGTTAGAGCCATTTACTCATAAGTTGAATCTCTTCTCTCTAATGTAAATTATTGTTGTTATAACATTGTTGACATTCTGTGTCACTAAGTAGGTTCTATTTAACCTTTCTCCAGGAAGACTAGTATGATTTGTTTTTAGTATTGTTTCAAAAAGTTTTAGCATCTTAGCTGAATGTAACTAGTTATTACCTTAATAAATATAAGCATTTTAAGTACATAATGCACTTCTGCTTGTATTTGTGAGCAGAAAGATGTTCAGTTAGGCACTACATTTAATTGAATGGTGTCTCTACATAGTACCACAGTATCTGAGTTTATGATATTTAAACACTGTGAATTAGATTTTGTCTTTTGCCCCCTTTATACCAAAAGTCAAGAAATCCGGGGGAAGTCTAGATTGAAGTTATTTCTGTTTACAAGCGTAAAGAGTGATACAGTAATAAAAAAGAAATACAGTTCAATTTTGTATCTGCCACTTTGCTTTTGTTTTTTTTTTTTTGTTTGGTTTTTTTTTTTTAAGAATTGTTTATTGACTGCCTTGGGTCTTTGTTGCTGTGTGCGGGCTTTCTCTAGTTGCAGTGAGCCAGGGCTACTCTTTGTTGCAGTGCGCCAGCTTCTCATTGTGGTGGCTTCTCTTGTTGCAGAGTGTGGGCTCTGGGCGCGCGGGCTTCAGTAGTTGTGGCTCTGGGCGTGCGGGCTTCAGTAGTTGTGGCTTGCAGGCTCTAGAGTGCAGGCTCAGTAGTTGTTGTGGCGCACGGGCTTAGTTGCTCTGTAGCATGTGGGATCTTCCCGGTCCAGGAATTGAACCTGTGTCCCCTGTATTGGCAGGTGGATTCTTAACCATTGTACCACCGGGGAAGTCCCCACTTTGCTCTTTTGTTATAGGAGAAATGGCAGTGCTCTCACATTTGCTCTGCTTCTTGAGTTCTAGCACATTTATTTTATGACTGTAGTGGTAGCTCTAAATTTTCTTTCCCCCACTGGAATATTTAAAAGTAAGAATCTTTATTCCATTCTAAAAGAACTCTGTTCCCTTCTCTGTCTCTAGATAGTTGAGTTAAATACAGTCTTGACTGAACTCCTTTAATTTGTATCATTTATGTGAGACAAATGTGAAGACCTTGGGTTTGACAGTACAGAATATATTGGGTTGGCCAAAAGGTTCGTTTGGTTTTTATCCATAAGATGGCTCTAGTAGCGTTTAAGTTGTCTTTAACTTAATTGAAAACAATTTTGTTAGATTGTATGTGACAGCTGTCATATCAGCATGCATTTAAAAAAAGACTTAACCAAATTTGGTGAATTTTTGTGTAGCCATTTTAATATTGAATATGGCAGAAAAACATTTTTGGCGTATTATGCTTTATTTCAAGAAAGGTAAAAACGCAACTAAAATGCAGAAGATTTGTGCAGTGTATGGAGAAGGTTCTGTGACTGAACATGTCAAAAGTGGTTTGCAAAGTTTTTTCTTGCTGGACGATGCTGCACGGTTGGGTAGACTGGTTGAAGTTGATAGCGCTCAAATCAAGTCATTAATTGAGAACAGTCAATGTTATACCATGCAGGAGATAGCCGACATACTCAAAATATCCAAATCAAGCGTTGAAGAGCATTTGCCCCAGCTTGGTTATGTTAGTTTTTCTGATATTTGGGTTCCACATTAGTTAATCGAAAAAAATCTTCTTGACTGTATTTCTGCATGCGATTCTCTACTTAAACATAATGAAAATGTTTCTTTTTTAAAACAATTTGTGACGGGCAATGAAAAGTGGATACTGTACAATAATGTGGAATGGAAGAGATCGTGGGGCAAGCAAAATGAACCACCACCAACCACACCAAAGTCCAGTCTTCATCCGAGGAAGGTGATGTTGTGTATATGGTGGGATCGGAAAGGAGTTCTCTGTTAATGAGCTCCTTCCAGAAAACCAAATGATTCATTCCAACAAGTACTGCCTCCAGTTAGACCAACTTGAAAGCAGCATGCAACGAAAAGTGTCCGGAATTAGTCAATAGAAAACGCATAATCTTCCATCAGGATAACGCAAGACCACGTGTTTCTTTGATGACCAGGCAAAAACTGTGACAGCTTGACTGGGGAGTTCTGATTCATCCACCATGTTCACCAGACACTGCACCTTCGGATTTCCATTTATTTCGGTCTTTCCGAAATTCTCTTAATGGAAAAAATTTCATTTCCCTGGAAGAGGCTGTAAAAGGGACCTGGAACAGCAGTTCTTTGCTCAAAAAGATAAAAAGTTTTGGCAAGATGGAAGTGTGCAGTTGCCTGAAAAATGGCAGAAGGTAGTAGAACAAAAGGGGGAATACGTTGTTCAATGAAGTTCTTGATGAAAATGAAAAATGGGTCTTTTATTTTTACTCAAAAACCGAAGGCACTTTTTAGCCAACCCAATAAATCAAGTGAATTGCCTAAAATTGACTAAGGTTAAAAATATCTGATCCCTTTCTCTGTGATAAAGGTCTATATTTTATACTGTGCTTCATTCAGTCTCCATTAACCTTTTGTTTCTTATCTGTCCATGGATTTTTTTTAATTTAAGATTTAATTTTTTTAGAGCAGTTTTGGATTTATAATAAAATTGAAAGATAGAGAAATTTCCCATGTATTCCCTGCTCTCACACGTGTATGGTCTCCCCCGTTCCCAACATTGCTCACTAGAATGGCACGTTTTGTTACCAAGGATGAACCTACTCTGACACACCATTATCACCCAAAGTCCATAGTTTATCTGAGGGTTCCCTCTTGGTGTGGCACCTTCAGTGGCTTTGGACAAATGTATAATGATACACACCCATCATTAAAACATCATACAGAATATTTTCGCTGCCCTGAAAATCCCCTGTGCTCTGCGTATTCATCTGTCCCTACCGAGCCCCCATCCCGGCAACCAGTCATCTTGTTATTGTCCCCATAGTCTTGCCTTTTCCAGAATCTTTAAAATAAAGTCCATAGAAAGCCAAAAATTGAAAGAAGGTCAGCTTCGTAGTCAGGAAGCTGAGGGATACATTTATTAGTTCCAAACTTCAGAGTTTATTTTCGATATACTTAAAATTTATTTCTAGTGAGAAGGATGGGAGATTATGCTGTGTTAACATCTATTTGTGTTTGTTTTCATCAGACACAGACAGCAATTCTGAGGATTCCGGAAATCCGTCAACGGCCAGGTTTACAGGTTATGGTTCTGTCAACCAGACTGTCACTGTCAAGCCACCCGTTCAGATCGCTTCACTAGGAACTGACAGTGCAAACCTCTTAGAAGATCCCTTAAACTCACCTAAGTATCAGCATATTTCTTTTGTGCCCACTTTGCACTGTGTCATGCACAATGGTGCCCAGAAGTCTGAGGTGGTCGTTCCTCCGCCCAAATCTGCTGATGGCAAAACAGTCGGGATGCTTGTCCCTAGTCCTGTTGCTGCTTCTGCAATAAGGGAGTCCACGAACTCAACCCCTGTCGGAATACTGGGGCCGGCAGCTTCTACTGGAGAGTCAGAAAAGCACCTTGAATTACTGGCGTCCCCTTTACCTATTCCATCAACGTTCCTTCCACATAACAGTGCACCTGCTTTGCACCTCACAATTCAGAGGCTAAAAGTGCCGCCGCCGCAGCAGGGATCTTCCGAGAGTTGCACAGTGAACCTCCCACAGCAAGCAACCGGGAGTCTGAGCATCGGATCACCAAACACTGCCTTTATTCCTGTCCATAACCCAGGTAGTTTTCCAGGATCTCCTGTTGGTACCACGGACCCCATCACAAAATCTGCATCCCAAGTGGTAGGACTAAATCAAATGGTGCCTCAAATTGAGGGAAACACAGGGACCATCCCTCAGCCTGCCAATGTGAAGGTAGTTCTTTCAGCAGCCGGCCTCTCGGCCACACAGCCACCAGCTTCCTACCCCTTGCCAGGCTCTCCCCTCCCTGCCGGGGTGTTACCCAGCCAGACTTCCAGCGTGCTCAGTACGGCGGCCACATCTGCCCAGTCAGCGGGTGCAGGCATCAGCCAGGCCCAGTCGACGGTCCCTCCCGCGGTTCCTACCCACACCCCCGGCCCCGCCCCAAGCCCGAGCCCTGCTTTGACACACAGCACCGCACAGAGCGACAGCACGTCTTACATCAGTGCTGTGGGCAACACGAACGCTAATGGGACAGTATTGCCACCACAGCAGATGGGCTCAGGTCCTTGCGGTTCTTGTGGGCGAAGGTGCAGCTGTGGGACCAATGGAAGCCTTCAGCTGAGCAGTTACTATTATCCTAATCCAATGCCCGGACCAATGTACCGCGTCCCGTCGTTCTTCACTCTGCCATCCATCTGCAATGGCAGCTACCTCAACCAAGCACATCAGAGCAATGGAAACCAACTTCCTTTTTTTCTGCCTCAGACTCCATATGCAAACGGACTGGTGCATGACCCCGTCATGGGGAGCCAGGCCAACTACGGCATGCAGCAGATGGCGGGGTTCGGGAGGTTCTACCCCATGTATCCAGCACATAACGTGGTTGCCAACACGAGCGGGTCGGGGCCCAAGAAGAATGGGAACGTTTCATGTTACAACTGTGGTGTAAGCGGACACTATGCGCAGGAGTGCAAGCAGTCGTCCATGGAGGCCAGTCCACAAGGTAATCACGAGAGCTCCCAGAGGACTTGTTTTTGAGTGTGCCCGTTCCTCCCTCCCTGT
Organism: Hippopotamus amphibius kiboko; assembly: GCF_030028045.1. Classification (NCBI taxonomy): domain Eukaryota; kingdom Metazoa; phylum Chordata; class Mammalia; order Artiodactyla; family Hippopotamidae; genus Hippopotamus; species Hippopotamus amphibius. The sequence continues at coordinate 101,822,972 of NC_080196.1, forward strand.
TGATCGCGGTGATTCTGTTGGAGCAGAAAGAGCTGTTGTGTGTCCGTTTACAGAGGTCGCGCTTCCGGTGACAAATCGTAAAATGCAAGCGGCAAAACCTAGTGTAGACACAGGTCACGTGGCACAAGCACGTTCAGAGGCGTTCGTTCCCAGCTTAGGCATAAACCAGAAAGGCACTTCTTGAGGAATATAATGGGGATTTGCAGATCTCTTGCGAGCAGCACTTTTTTTTTTAAGCTGCAATCCCATTGCATAGAGTAAGCAAAATTTTTAAATGCTGAAAAACTAGGAAGTGATAGTCATCTGACATGGAAGATCTTTAGTTGCTTGGGTCTATCTATGCACAACCGGCTAGCCTCATGCGTTTTCCCCAGGCTACACACCCTTCCTCCCCAGCAGACATTTTTTTTTTCAATGCTATTGCATTTTAAAAAGGAACAGAATACTTAAGCACTGGTTTTTGGAGTAAGGAAATTGAAACTAAGTTTAATATTATTATCACCAGAATAAAGAAATTATTCTGAAATAATTACGAGTACGATACCACATTCAGTGTAGACCTCAGACTGTTACCTTTCACTCACATTTGGCTTTTGTCATTTTGCCAAATCTCACACAGAAAAAAAAGTCTTGAATTGGGAGTATGTGCTTGGCATTTTTAAGGGAAAATTGAGTTTGATAGCTTTAGGTTGAACTAAAGCACAAACTTCGTATTACTTTTTAAAAGTCATCTTAGGGACCGATTTGGGGTCATAGTGGCGCGAAAGGCGCCGCATCTGAGGAGCATGTCCATTGGTGTCTTGTAGTGGTTTGTGATGCATTGCCTTGTACGCAGTGACTTAGCAGTTCTGTCTTTCCCGTTTTAGGCACTTACAGACTGAGATACGCACCTCCCCTCCCCCCTTCTAATGATACGTTGGATTCTGCAGACTGAAACAAGTAAAGCTTGCCTACTTAATACACTGAAGTGTGGGGAGTCATGGTTGGGGTGTGGAGGGGAGGAAAGGAAAGGTATTTTGTTTGTGTTTCTTTGTTTATACATTTCCTAGATTTCTATGCAGTTGGGATTTTTCCTTTCTCTTGTACCAATGTCCAAAACAAAAAAGAATGCATTGCTTTTGAGCCTCTGGTCTCCTGGTTCAACAACAGGCTTATCTATGTGATAACATGTAATTTAAACATCCAAACAAACTATCAAAAAGAAAATGTTGATGCGTGCTTTTTTTTTTTTACACTGAATACTTGCTGTGTGCAATGTTTACTGAATCTTTAAAACTGTGTATTTGACCTTTTTTAGTAACACTGGTGACAGTCATATGGTTTTGCAAAAAAAACTTTGCTTCTTCCCCAGCTTTTCTCACTTTCGTCTCAAACTCTGCTTTTCTCCCGCACCCTCACTCTTTCCAGTGGCTGCAGGAGTGCACTGTTCACACTTTGTAAACTGCTCTGCATATAAATCGAGGGTAAAATGTTTCACCTTAATCATAAAGGAGAATCAGACTTCCAAAATAGTGTGTATATATGTAATAAACAGCACCACGTAAATACATATATGCAGCGCTTGTCCAAATAAAAATTAAAATAAGTGGAAGAGAGAGGAAAAAGTAAAACCATATGCAACTGAAAATATGACATATGAAGTGGACAAAGAGCTTTTTCTTTAAAAAAAACAAAAAACAAAAACAACTTTTTACTTCATCATACTTTTTTAGCCTGTTGCTTCAGAGAGACATAAAGTGAACAAACTATTGTGAGTGTGGTTCTTCTGTGTTTGTGTTTGTACTGAAAGTCAACAGCCAACTTTATGTGTAGTCTACCACTGTGTCATGTAAAAGAGACACTTGAGTCAAGATTTCTTCTCCTACACCAACTGTTACAGTGTTTGTTGTGTTTAAAATGTGTATGGTTTATTGCAATCTGAACAGAAGCCCTGCGTTTCTACAAAAGTCAGGTATTTGTTCCCTAACCTGTCTCTCGTAGCAAGTCACTTTTTATAACAGTTTTACCACTATGCTTGATTATAATGTGAAAGACTGAATTCTGAGTGTGTTAAGATGGTATTAATCATGTCAGTGTCACATCACTAAGTTTAATGCTGCTGTTTAAAACAAAAAGTTTTTTTTAAGCCAATCTATGTACTAAATTGCTTCCAGGTAATTTTTGATTTCCTAAAGTGCACTGAGGTTATCTGGAAGACGGGGTGCAGGTTTGGGCTGCTGCCTTCCAACAGCAACGAGCAACTACCACTGTAGAGTCGCAGGTTCAGGGCTTGGGCTTGGGTTTGTTGCCCCAGCCTCAGCACAGAGCAGAAACGACAGATGTTGGTTGTGTGGGGTCACGTTGGTGTGCAGCAGGGGAACTTAAATATTTGTCTTGTTCAGAAGCCGAACAGATTGCCAGACAAAAGGAAACACTTGAAGAAAGAAGCTTCATGTAATGCTTCATAGGTAGAATTTATATTTATAGCACCATTGTACATTTTTAAACCTTCTTTCAGGGGTGGGAGATGAAGGGGAAGGGGGGGTGTGAAGGGGAAGGGGGGGTGTGAAGGGGTAGATGAAAGCTTTAATTTAAAAAAAAAGTTCGAGTAAAGGAAATTATTTTGATTAAATATATTTTATTTGATCTGGGTATTTTTGGACCACATTATTAAATTAATTGTTAAGCTGCAGTTGAGTTGTTCAAGTGAGAGTTTCGATAAGCCCCATACAGACCGCATTGTGAATCACTTGCCAGTTGTACTTTATGGAGCTTATTTTATGATTTAAAGACTGTACTGTACATAGGAGGTATGTTACCTTCTCCTTATTTGTATGTTTACCATATACTTTGATATTTGAAATGTTATGTACTGGAAAGGCCACTTATATTTCTAGAACAGATTGGATTTTATGCAAACTTTTTTCCTTGAATTAACAGCAATAAAAAAAATGAAAAACGGCTTAAGAATTGTGCTTTATTGCAAATTTTGTGAAAGTGAAAGATAGGAAGACATCACACCTGCTGGGTTTTGGGGGGTTTTTTTCCTTGTTAAAGGATCAACCCATTATTTCCCTGCAGTGTGGGCGGTGAATCCCGCAGTTACTTACCACCTGGAAAGTTCTCCCACGAGCACCCACACTGTACGGCTCACCTGCGTGAGCCCTGAAAGGAGAGCCTGCCCTCCTTTGCCTCCTGCGCGCACGCTGGTGCCAGAGGGCAGGTGGCGGCTCGGAGTCCTCGTCACCTGAGAGTGGTGTTTCTGGTTCAGGCCCTCCTTCACCAAAAGCATAGAGGACCTAACCTACGTCCCCAAATTTATTAATACCATTCTGTTCTCCAGGCAACTCTCCCAATACAGTACCTTTGATTTCACTCGCTCTGTCTTCTGTAATCCAGTCTCAAGTCAGTCTTTACACAGCCAGTAATGTATAAGAGGTTGTGGGGAGGCGCTTTCCAAGTGTCCGTACATCCCTCGTTGTTCTCTGGTGACGACTGACATCCTGTCACTCGGCCCAGCCCCTCACATGGTCCCCAACGTTCTGTGCAGCGATGGACACTCAGAGTGATTGTCCTGACCCACCTAATGAATGTTCCCTCTGTGCCCAGTTGGGCAGCGGGTTTGAAAAGATCACAGGACCTCTGATGGTTCTCAATGCACTGCTTTCCCGTTCGCCAGCAAAGAGGCACCTGCAGGTAACCCACGGCAGTTATGGGCCCACCTTGAGTTAACTCACACATCTCCAGTGTCATCACCTGTGTCCCTTAACCGTCCCTTCTCCTTCCTCCCCCCACTACGCCAGGTCACCACGACTCTCCATTTCTCTATTCCTCTTGCCCTCACATTTTACGTCCTCCTTCCCCAAATACACACCGTATTTTTGCTTTTCTTGAGCTCTATAGATAGGATACCCTTTACCTCGTCTTCTGTGATTGTCTCTACTCATCTGGTTTTACAGTCCTGATGCTGCATTCCTGCAGTTTACTCATTTTCACTAACTTTACGATATTGCATTGCATTGCATTGGGGGAGAACACTACGCACGCACACACACACACACACACACACACACATATCCATTCTGCCAACAGACATTTGGGCGGTTTTCACTTGTTTGCTGTTGTAACAGGAGCATTTTTATACTAGTCTCCTGGTTTGTATGTGTGTGAGTTCCCTAGGATATACATCTAGGAATGCAAGTGCTGCGTTGTAGTTTTCCCAGGTTCAAGTGATTTACACTCTTACCAGCAGCAGGCATGCCTCTCAGTCCATATCCCGACACCCTCCTGAGATGCCATGATAGTGCCCTGGGTGGCTTGGGGAGGGAGAAGTAATGTAGGCTGGAGGGATTTGTGTGAGGCTTCATGGAGGAAAGCCTGACATGACAGTAGGGCAGGGCTTGGACAGTCCCAGCGTTGGGCTAAGGGACATGCTGTAGGCAGAAGGTGTGCGTAAAGGCACAGGACCCGAGGTTGCGGGGTGTGCGGTCAGGAGGCAGGAGGCCGGCGGCACAGGTAGCTGTCAGAGGGAACATCTTGAAAGAGTTACGAGATTTGTGGTTTGGTAGGTAAAACAGAGCCAGACTGGAGAATTTGGAGATGACTGAATGAAAAATTGGAAGTCGCCAAGTTTTAAATAGAGAAAAAGTATGTTGACGATAGTTCTTGAAACTGTCAGATGCTTGAAAGGAGGCTTGGAAGTTGAGAGACCGGTTAGGGTAAGGCAACAGGAGGGAGGAGGATGGAAGGAACGCCGGGCTTCAGCGCTGCGTTTTCCCCGGATAGAAGGTGAGCTTGTTTAAAGTCACAGCTGTGAGGATTAAACAATACATGGGAAAGGTCCAACATGATGAAATAGCACCAAGGAGGCACTCAAATGTTCATTGAATTCTGTTTCAGTGGACAGGAGAATTGTGACTGTTTTCAGAGATGAGGAAGATGTGGAAGAGATTTCAGCCTGTCTGAGCCTGTGGTTCATTGGGTGGTGAGGAGCCTAGCACGTAGTCCTTCATTACGTTAAGCTTAGTTGTTTCGGCTCTGTTCATGGATAAAAGACAAAATATTCCTTGTCCTCAAAAGTTAAATCTGTTTGGAGGCAGCTGTGGGCTATATATCCATGGACTGAATCTTGCAGTACCGAAGTAGAGCAAGGTCTTACAAGGCAAATCCACATTCAATTTTTTTTTAATTTTATTTATTTATTATTTTTGGGGGGGTACACCAAGTTCAATCATCTGTTTTTATATACATATCCCTGCATTCCCTCCCTCCCTTGACTCCCCCCCCCTCGAGTCCCCCCCACCCTCCCCGCCCCAGTCCTCTAAGGCATCTTCCATCCTCGAGTTGAACTCCCTTTGTCATACAACAACTTCCCACTGGCTGTTTTACAGTTGGTAGTATATATATGTCTGTGCTACTCTCTTGCTTCGTCTCAGCTTCCCCTTCACCCCCCGTAAGTGCTAAACATCTAATTTTTCTGAGAAGGTTCCAAAAAGATTAAAGCATAGTGTAAATTAATCTCTCTCTTTTTTTTAACAGGTACCATCTAGTACTTCAGGAGCACCATGCAATTGAGCTTGGAAGACACCTTTTTTCAATTCTTCATACTGATCACAAAAGCAATTAAGGTTAAGGCAGTGAAATCAAATGGAGGCAAGCTGTGACAGTAGTTAACCCCATAACCCATCTTTCATCTCAAAGGAATAAAGAAAAATGCTGACTCCCCGCCTCTCCCCCCTCCCCGCCCCCCCAAAAGGGCCCATTTATTTCCAGAAGTGAGTTGAGGTCTGGGGGATGAATAAAGAGAGGGGTACCCTGACTGTAAACATGGTCACTGCATCTCTGGACCTTTTCTTGAGGATGGAAGAAAATCTGAAGTGGGGTCCCATTAAAAGAATGAAGGGCTCTGGGGTCCGAGGTTGAGAGGCAGATGTAAACTCGCGTGAGGGTGCATTTTCACTGCAGTGCCCTAGACTGCCTGCAGAGGGCAGCACCATCCTTTCTGAGAGCACACCCAACTGCTTGCACGGTTCGAATACCTAAAGTCAATCTAACATCAGTATTTTAGTTTAGCACTGCTTGTGAATCACAGCTATTGTGCTCATGTATGCAGAAATAACTTTTCTTTGCCACATCTCAAGAGAAATTGACCAAATTCTTAAATGTCCTCTTGAAAACTGAGCCTCTAGATTGGAGCATGGGTACACATGACGTGAACTGTGTGTATGCAGATGTCAGCCCATGGCTTTAAGGCTCCCTCTTTCCTCCTGTGGGAAATGGGATACATCACAGGTGGGGGCATCAAAAACCCTTCCTTCCTGCAGTCACACCTCTTCTTCAGTGACTGCTGGCCTCAGTCTCCAGAGCTCTTAATCCCCAAATCCTGATTTGCTCCTGATTTTGGGGTAGGGGTGAGATGAGGGCCGGGTAGTTCTTCATCGTCTGTCTTTTTCCTCTTGCAGCTCCAACTTGATCCACTGTAAAAGGTCTCAGCCAGCGTGTCACCAAAAGAAATTGCTAATTGGGACGCAGCGCCACCTAGTGGGAGACGAGGACAATGCACGCAAGCAGCCCTTTGTTGCCCACTGATCTAATATAGAGAAAACTGAACGCAGGACAGAAAACATTTGAGATTGTAAGCCTATGCTCAGAACCTTAAAGAATGCAGGCAACTGGCCATAAAAGTAATTTTAGCAGTCTCCTCTTTCAGTCATTGCAATCTCAGTTTGTTATAGATATCTTAAATGCATTGATGGTACTTCAGAGTTTCCTTTGCACTTTTCTCTGTGCTCATTGGCCAGTACAACTGTGAAGGGTATGGGATCGTCCGCCTCCCTGTTTTACAGATTAGGAACTCAGGGTTCAGAGGAGTTAAGTGCCACAGACACGCCGCCAGTGAGGAAGGCCAGGCCCCAACTTCAGATTAGTGCTTACCTCCTGCCCCGCTTCCTGGCCTGCAAGTGCTTCTCCGCGGAACACAGGGCAGTGACCTTTTTTTTTTTATTTTTTGGCATACGGGCTTAGTTGCTCCGCGGCATGTGGGATCTTCCTGGAGCTGGGATCGAACCCGTGACCTCTGCATTGGCAGGCGGATTCTTAACCACTGCGCCACCTAGGAAGCCCCAGGGCAGTGACCTTTTAAACCATATAAAACAATAGGCACCCATGGTCGTACGAGCCATGGGCCTCAGGATTCCTGAGAGAGAAGTGGGCCAGGTCCTGGTCCGTCAGGATGTCTCTTTTCTGTATCTCTGTTGAAGGGTTTGAAGGATTTGAAAGGCGACGGAAAGATTGCCGAGCTGGGTAACCTCAGGACTTTTAGAACTAGGCTTTGGGCGTTTGCCTGTCTCCGATGAATTCAAGGAGCAGCAGTTCTCGCCTACATCCAAGGTTTTAAACATGCACCAATATCCTCTGTTGGTTGGAACACTGAGTTTTGCTCTGCAAAGGTTTTTATTATCCCCAGATGTCTTGGTAAATTGAGCATTTGGTGAATATTCCATTAATTTTAAGACTTTAGAACTTAAGAAATGCAGCAGCAGGGCACACAGAAAAGACACTTCACTGCTGATACTTGAAAAGCTCCGACAGCTATATGTAAATTGTCCCAAGCACTCTCTCTACCAGCCACTGCCACTCAAAGATACTCCAAAGGCCAAAAACGACAGCGGCAAAGTCGCCTTGAAGCAGGAACATTGACAGTCACACCCACCCCAAAAGCCTTTCTGGATGTCAGGAATGCCACCAGGTCACCCACTGCGTGCTCATTCTTGCTAGCATACCAGGGTTGGGTCAACTTTGTAACATGGTAACTCGTGCAGTGGACACCTTTATCAGATGAACTTGTACAAGAGGTGGCACCAATAAAGCCTTATTCTCAGCACCCACCCACAGTACACGTGACCTTTCTCAGACTCATTTACAAAGTGGAGATAACATTCACTTTGTTAGAATAGTTACAAGGATTAAATCGGGCAAAATACACAAAGCACTCAATGTCTGACACACAGTAGGTGCTCAGTGTATCTGTGATGGCGGTGAACGCCTTAATGCCCATCAAGGCCAGACACACTTCAGCCTCACAGCAGCCCTATGAGGTGGGTCCTCCGCTCCATTTTACAGTTGGGGAAATTGAGGCACGAAGGCTACCCAAGTATCTCAGGGGACAGAGCAGTTCAGCGACAGGGCTGGGATTGGAACCCGCCCCTCTTAGCCCCCAGACTCTGCTTCTTGGTGCCTGGGTCACAGGATGCTACAGGCGTGGTGAGACGGTGCAGGACGCCCCGCACGGGGATCCAGCAGGCGGGACTCGGGCTGGCTCTGCCGTAAACTCTGTTGTCTTGAACACCTGGGCCTCCTGGGCCTTCATTTTTCTTACCCAAAAGCTGAGTGTTGCTTGGAAAAGAGTGGTAGAAACTGAGCTAAATGACCTTAGAATTCTGTGACTTGAGGCTTGCTTTTTCACTTTAAGTGATTTATCAATTCTTTATAATTCTTCACATTTATACTTACTTTTGGTTTAACTGATTTGAAGTCCTTTTTGGGAGTGGTCGGGAACACAACCCCCAGCTGTCACCATGAGCTTACAGGCCTGGAAATGTTTCCAGGTCCTCAGAGAACAGTAAACGAAAAGACCCCACGTGGGGCTGGCCGGGCACCAGGTGGCAGCACCGGGTTCTGACTGCCTGGTTCAGCTGAGAAGCAGGTGCTCTGTCCTCGGTCATCAAGTTCCTAGGCTCTTCTCTACTTGTATTGATAAAGGTTTCACTTGGGGGACCTTCCAGTCAAAAAACGAAGCTCACATACCGAATCCTGTGCTGAAGGACACAGAGTTAGCCATGGCTCACAGCTTGGCAACACGTACGGATGGGCAAACGACCAACCCACAGGTAAAAATGGCTTTTTACATCTTCAAATGGTTGAAAAGAATAATTTTTCATGACACATAAAAATTATATGAAATTCACATTTCAGTGTTCACAAATAAATGTTTCTTAGAACCCAGCCACTCTCGTGTGTCTTGTTACGGCTGCTTTCGTTGGAAATAGCCAAGTGGAGCAGTTATGACAGAGACCACGTAGCCCTCAGAGCCTGAGATGCTATCTGTGCCTTTATGGAAAAAGCTTGCCGACCTCTGACACGTAACCTTCCCTGAGTAAAGATGCCCCTCCGGTGTCTTTAAGGTCCTGTGTGTGAGTGTAGGAATTTCACTCTCCCCTTTTTGCTGCAGGATCTTCATAGCACAATGAAATCACCTCTGGTGCACACATTCCATCAGCCATGTAGCAACCTCCTCTTGCCCAGGAGCTGAGTGTCTCAAGGGGCGTAACTGGCTACAACCTGGTCACGAGCCGTGGGGTCCCAGGGCTGGGCGAGCGAACTCTGCCTGCTGAGAACTGGGGAAGGATTTTCAAAGGACGCAACGTTTCCTTGGGGCCAGAAAGGAAGATGTGAGATATTCTCAGTGAAGAGGTAGAGGATGGCAAAGAAAGTATCATGGAGGATGGACTTGAGAAGAAGCCCTGCCTTGGAGTGTTGGATAGGAAGGTGAGAGGGCGGGAGGAGCGGGCAAGGGCAGGTGCAGGGCACAGAGACAGGTGAGTGCAGGTCGGTCTTTTACCCAGAAGGAGCCAGGACAAGAAGGAGGTTTGGAAGAAGAAAACATGGGTTCTTTTGCTCTTGCTGAATTTGTGGTGCTTGAGTGCCACCTGGTCATCCAGTGTTTTCCTCAAAGTGTGGCCTTGGGTCGCTTGCAGCAGAGTCACCTGAAGGGCTTAACTAAATGCACAGACTCCTTTGTGGGGAGGGCAAAGCAGATCCGTCAAAGAATGCTGAGAAGGAGAATGAGATACTGGAGAATGTGCCCTAAGGACTAGAAGATAAACCTCAAGGTTATTGCCACATACAGTAGAGATCAGGAGTTGGGCCATGAGCTTGGCACTCATGAGGTCACTGGTGACTTTAAGAGGACAGTTACAGAGGGATGGTGGGGAGCAGGGCAGGGTATTGAGAGCAGAGCCAGAGGAAGACGGACAGAAGGAAGTGAGGATGGACAACTAACCTCACTCTAGTTGCTACTTATTTTTGAAGGCAGTATAATGTGCTTTGAATCCCAAGGCTGTCACTTGAGCTGGGGCCTCTGAGCAAGTTCCCTTATTTATAAACAAAGATTACAAGAGTGTCCACCTGCTAGGGTTTTTGTGAGGGTTAAAACGTTCCAACGTGGTGCCAGGCATACAGGGAGCACTACCACAGTGTTATGTTTCCTTTAAAAATACTTTCTTATTCAGAACCTGCCTTCCCAGTTTAGGGCCTGTCAGAATTAGGAATGCCTCCTTTCTTTGAATTATGACTGTGCTTTGTTCGTGTTAGCTACTATTTTTGTTTTACATGATTGCAGTCATCCTATACATGCATTTTATATTTCTTTTTTTTTATAATTGATGAGCCAGTATCAATACTTTTTTACTAGCTGAAGTCCACAGTTTACATCAGGGTTCACTCTTGGTGTTGTACATTCTGTGGGTTTTTTTTTCAAGCTCTTTATTGGAATACAATTGCTTTACATTGTTGTGCCAGTTTTTTGCTGTGCAACAAAGTGAATCAGCTGTATTTATGCATATATCTCCATATCCCCTCCCTCCCGCAACTCCTTCCCACCCTCCCTATCCCAGCCCTCTAAGTCATCACCCATCATGGAGTTGATCTCCCTGTGTTATGCAGCAGCTTCCAGCGAGCTATCTATTTTACATTTGGTAGTGTGTATATGTCAGTGCTACTCTCTCCCTTTGCCACTCCCCCCACCCCCAGCCCTGTGTCCTCCAGTCCATTCTCTACATCTGCATCTTTATTCTTGCCCTGTCACTGGGTTCATCTGTACCATTTTTTTAGATTTCATATATATGAGTTAGCATCCAGTATTTGTTTTTCTCTTTCTGGCTTACTTCACTCTGTATCACAGACTCTAGGTCCATCCACCTCACTACAAATAACTAAATTTCATTCCTTCTTATGGCTGAGTAATATTCCATTGTATATATGTGCCACATCTTCTTTATCCATTCATCTGTTGATGGGCATTTAGGTTGCTTCCATGTCCTGGCTGTTGTAAATAGTGTTGCAGTGAACATTGTGGTACATGTTTCTTTTTGGATTATGGTTTTCTCAGGGTATATGCCCAGGAGTGGGGTTGCTGGGTCATATTGTAGTTCTATTTTTAGTTTTTTGAGGAACCTCCATACTGTTTCATTCTCTGGGTTTTGAAAAATGTGTAATGACATGTATCCAGCACGGTAGTACCATACAGAATAGTTTCACTGCCCCCCAAAATCCTGTGCTCGGCCTTTTCATCCCTCCCTCCCACCCCGGCACCCACTGATCTTTTTTACTGTCTCTATAGTTTTGCCTTTTCCAGACTGTCCTATAGTTGGAATCACACAGTATGTAGCCTTTTCAAATTGGCTTCTTTCACTTACTAATATGCATGTAAGTTTCCTCCATCTCTTTTCATGGCTCAATAGCTCTTGTTTTTTTCCCCCTGAATAATCCACTGTGCCAGTTTGTTTATCCACTCACCTACTGAAGGACATCTCGGTTGCTCCCAGGTTTTGGCCATTATGAATAAAGCTGCTCTAAACATCCGTGTGCGGGTTTTTGTGTGGATATAAGTTTTTATCTCACTTGGGTAAATACCAAAGAGTGCAATTGCTGGGTCATATGGTAAGATATGTTTAGTCTTATAAGAATCTGCCAAACTATCTTCCAAAATGGCTGCCCCATTCTCATTCCCGCCAGCAGGGAAGGGGAGTTCTTGTTGTTCCACATCCTCACCAGCATTTGGTGGCATCCTTATGTTGGATTTTAGCCATGACAAGAAGTACATAGTAGTACCTTATCGTGTGAATTTGCAATTCTCTAATCACATGGGGCGTTTTTCATGTGTTTGTCATTTTTTTTGGTGAGGTGTCTGCTCAGATCTTTCACTGATTTTTTGAATGGGTTGTTTGTTTTCACAGTGTTAAGTTTTAAGCACTCCTTCTATATTTTGGATACCTTTGTGCTTTGCAAATATTTTCTTTTTTATTGCGATGAAATGGGAATGTGGGGACACCAAGGGACAGAGACCAGTGAGAGGGTCCCCCTCTGTCTTTTATCAGATGCAACACCAGGCATCTCCAGCGTGTATCTGGCAATGTGTCAGAAGTGGGATTCCCCCAGTGGTTGCCAAGTCCTCAAGCCAGAACTGGGGGCTCACTCGGCAGCTGGGGTGGGACCCTGGAGGCTTCCAAGTCCCTCCTCTGTAGGGACAGCCGGGCAAGATTAGGCAGCTGGGCCAATGCTGGTCCTTTTTATTACTTGCCCAGAGGAGAGAAACTGTGGCCCTACAGCGACATCCCCTTGTAACGTCTTCAACCTTATTTGGGACACAAAGGACCAAGTTCCTCCCCGGTGTGTTTACAGGGACATGCACAGCAAAGGAAACAAGCTGTTTCCACACTGGGCTTCAAGCAGGGCTGCCAGCATTGCCTGTGCTCCTCGGATGCAACCTCCTTTCTGCAAGACACACGCAGACCTTGGTGGGGTCTCGGGGGAACAAAAGACAATAGCGCTTCCCCCAGGATGAAAAGTCATCACCCCGCAGGGGACAGGAAGTTCAGCTCCATGGAGTGGCTTTGCCTGTGGGTCTTCAGATCACTCCTCCCATCCCACCCACCTCATGATAAATTGATGCAATGTCCTAATGCTCCCAAAGAGCTGAGTATCTTCTCCGGAGCTCAGTATCAAAATAGACATATTTCTGGTAACACAGAAAAACCCAGCAAGCAGGAGGCCAACTACTCTAGAGTGTCTGTGGTACCAATGGAAATAAACCATTGTGCCCAGCTCCTTCTGAAGCCCAGTTTCCTTTTTAAACCAGACTTTCCACCTAATGGAAAGTGGAGGTGTGTTTACTCTGGCAAACATGGCCATAATTCTTGATTGAAAACAGTTGGAGAAAAAACAGATGGCGGCGAAGCAGAGGGAGGTGGAGTGCATCCCTCTCCACAGAGGCATTGGGAATGCACCGAAGGACGCCATGATTCCCACAGAGAACCAGCTGAACACCAGCAGACGGCCTTGGACGCCGGAAAGGACAGCAAGGAGCCCGACATGACCGGTAGGGAGGCATCTACGAGGGCTCAAAGAGGGTGAAGCGGCGGAGCTGTGGCAGACGGGAGGGAGTGAGAAACATACGGAGGGTCCGTAGCGCAGCTCAGCGTTCCCGGACCGAGACATCGATCCGCGGCTGAACAGAGGGTCCGGGAGCGGGAGCGTGGGAACCGGAGAGCTGGTTCAGGGTGAGAAACATTGTTGCCGGTAGGGGGACGGACCGAGAGGACAGGAGGGAGGAGGTCCGCGGAGAGGAGTGCCCGTCCCTGAGAGCTGCCCGGCCATGATGGCGGCTGGAGGCTGCAGGCTCACGGGCGGGGGGGGAGGAGCCGCGCGCGTAGCCTCTCCCTCTCTTTCCGGTGCCTCTGCAACAGGCAGAGGAGAGACGCCCTGCAGGCCACCTAAGGCTCTCAGGGATAACAAGCACCCTCAGGCGCTCGGGCGGGGCTAGATTAAAACCCCTTGCAACGCCAGCAGCAGGGAGGCTGCTGAGAAAACAAACAACAAACAAAAAAAACCCCTAGAGAGGCCCAAATCTAAGACTTTCTGTGTACTCCTGAGCCACCAGCGTTCCTCTGCAACAGGCACCTCCAAGCCCAACTGAAACAACAGTGCGCCTCTGCTCACTCACTCCCAGGGGAAGGAGCCACTATTGTACCCTCTCCCTCCCCACACACCGTCGCTTACAGACAAACAATAAAGTAACCTCTGCTGCTCACAGAATAATGCAAAAAAAACCCAAGGTGAGGAGAAGGACACTTACAGCTGAGACGCTAAGGAAACAGAAATATTAGTATCAGTTCCTATTGAACTGGTCCATTCTGGGATCAGTTCTGGATTTTTTTTTTCCTTTTTTTTCTTTCTTTCTTTCTCTCTCTCTCTCTCTCTCTTTTTTTTTTCTTTATTAAATACGATCTTAGCCCTAAGGGATCTACAAGTTTTATAACATAATTTTTTAATGATATTTTTTATTCTTTTTTTTGTGTGTGTCTTTTTATATACTTCTATATCTAGCTGAGTTTTTGGTAGAGTGGACAATATATCTCTCATACTTTCCTTTCATCCCTATCTTTTATACATTTCTATTCCTTTCTTTTTATTTGCATATTTCCAACCACCCTACGCTCTTCTGTTCCCCTTTCTTCCAGCCATTTTAAGTGTATTTTATCTTAACATACTTATAAGCAACACTATTGATCTGCTCAGACTCCTTGCTCTATTCTCCAGATGATGCACCGGCTTGGTATTTAATATTAGGTTTTTGTCTTTATCTTAGTTCTTAGTACACTTGTCTGATTTCATTCTGAGAATCTCCATTCTCTCTGGTGGTACTCTGGCTCTTTTCTATGTTTGATCCTAGCTTACAAAACCTCCCTGGATTAATGTTTGTATGTGTAAGGTGTTATTTGTTTGTTTGCTTGCTTTTGCTTTTGTCTCTGATTTGTTCTGTTTCAGTTGTCAATTTCTGTTGGGTTTCTCTTTGAATATCTGATAGCACACTGGGGTTCTGTCAGCTCTTTCTAGAGCCTTATGTCCTAATGGATTCAGTAATCATGTGTCTTATACATGTATGTGTTTCCTAGACTTAATATTTGTTTAATCCAATACTTGGACATTAGTCTGAGGCTTGGACAGTCTTCTATAAACACCTCTATTGCCAGGACAAGCAACCCCAAAAGTTTGCACAACCATGAGGAAACAAAGAAACACCATGCAGGCAAAGGAGCAGGAAAAAAACCTACAAGACCAAATAAATGAGGAGGAAATAGGAAAAATGCCTGAAAAAGAATTTAGAGTAATGATAGTAAAAATGATACAAAATCTCGATAACAAAATAGAGAAAGTACAAGAAACAGTTCATAAGAACTCAGAAAAACAAACAGCAATGGATAACAAAATAACTGAAATTAAAAATACTCTAGATGCTATAACCAGCAGAATGACTGAGGCAGAAGAATGAATAAGTGAGTTGGAAGATAGAATGGGGGAAATAAACACCACAGAGCAGGAAAAAGAAAAAAGAATAAAAAGAATAGAAGACAGTCTCAGAGACCTCACTGATAACATTAAGCATACCAACATTTGAATTATAGGCATCCCAGAAGAAGAAGAAAACAAGAAAGGGTCTGAGAAAATATTTGAAGAGGTTATACTGGAAAACTTCCCCAACATGGGAAAGGAAATAATGAACCAAGTCCAAGAAGCACAGAGAGTCCCATACAGAATAAACCCAAGGAGAAATACACCAAGACACATATTAATCAAACTAACAACAATTAAACACAAAGAAAAAATATTAAAAGCAGCAAGAGAAAAGCAACAAACAACATATAAGGGAAAACCCATAAGGATAACAGCTGACCTTTCTACAGAAACTCTGCAGGCCAGAAGGGAATGGCAGGATATACTGAAAGTCCTGAAAGAGAGAAACCTACAGCCAAGAATACTCTACCCAGCAAGAATCTCATTCAGATTTGAGGGAGAAATCAAAATCTTTCCAGACAAGCAAAAGTGAAGAGAATTCAGCACCACCACACCAGCCTTACAACAAGTGCTAAAGGAACTTCTCTAAGTAGGAAACACAAGAAAAGGAAAACACCTACAAAGACAAACCCAAAACAATTAAGAAAATGGTAATTGGAACACACATGTCCATAATCACTTTAAATGTAAATGGATTAAATGCTCCAACCAAAAGACACAGACTGGCTGAATGGATACAAAAACAAGACCCTTCTATATGCTGCCTACAAGAAACCCACTTCAGACCAAGGGATACATATAGACTGAAAGTAAAGGGATGGAAAAAGATATTCCATGCAAATGGAAGTCAAAGAAAGCTGGAGTAGCAATACTCATATCAGACAAATTAGACCTGAAAGTAAAGACTATTACAAGAGACAAGGAAGGACACTACATATTGATCAAGGGATCCATTCAAGAAGAACATATCACAATGGTAAATATCTATGCCCCCAATATAGGAGCACCTCAATACATAAGGCAAATGCTAACAGCTGTAAAAGGGGACATCGACAGTAACACAATAATAGTGGGAGACTTGAACACCCCACTTACATCAATGGACAGATCATCCAAACAGAAAATAAAGACACACAAGCTTTAAATGACACATTAGACCATCTTGACTTAATTGATATTTATAGGACATTCCATCCAAAAATGACAGACTACACTTTCTTCTCAAGTGCACGTGGAACATTTTCCAGGATAGATCACATTGGGTCACAAATCAAACCTCAGCAAATTCAAGAAAATTGAAATCATATCAAGCATCTTCTCAGACCACAATGCCATGAGACTAGATATCAATTACAGGAAAAAAACTGCAAAAAATACAAACACATGGAGGCTAAACTATTCACTCTTAAACAACCAAGAAATCACTAAAGAAATCAAAGAGGAAATAAAAAAATATCTAGAAACAAACGACAACAAAAACACAACAACCCAAAACCTATGGGACACAGCAAAAGCAGTTCTAAGAGGGAAGTTTATAGCAATACAGTCCTACCTTAAGAAACAAGAAAATGATCGAATAAACAACCTAACCTTACACCTAAAACAACTAGAGAAAGAAGAACAAAGAAACCCCAAAGTGAGCAGAAGGAAAGAAATCATAAAGATCAGACCAGAAATAAATGAAAAAGAAAGGAAGGAAACCATAGCAAAAATAAATAAAACTAAAAGCTGGTTCTTTGAGAAGATTAACAAAATTGATAAACCATTAGCCAGACTCATCAAGAAAAAAAGGGAGAAGATGCAAATCAACAGAATTAGAAATGAAAAAGGAGAAGTAACAACGGACACCTCAGAAATACAAAATATCATGAGAGACTACTACAATGACTACTACATGAGAGACTATGCCAATCAATTGGATAACCTGGAAGAAATGGATAAATTCTTAGAAAAATACAATCTTCCAAGACTGAACCAGGAAGAAATAGAAACCATGAACAGACCAATCACAAGTACGGAAATTGAGGCAGTGATTAAAAATCTCCCAACACACAAAAGCCCAGGACCAGATGGGTTCACGGGCGAATTCTATCAAACATTTCGAGAAGAGTTAACACCTATCCTTCTCAAACTCTTCCAAAATATTGCAGAAGGCGGAACACTCCCAAACTCATTCTACGAGGCCACCATCACCCTGATACCAAAACCAGGCAAAGATGTCACAAAAAAAGAAAACTACAGACCAATATCACTGATGAATATAGATGCAAAAATTCTCAACAAAATACTAGTTAACAGACTCCAACAACACATTAAAACAATCATACACCATGATCAAGTGGGGTTTATCCCTGGGATGCAAGGATTCTTCAATATACGCAAATCAATCAATGTGATACATCATATCAACAACTTGAAGGATAAAAACCATATGATCATCTCAATAGATACAGAAAAAGCTTTTGACAAAATTCAACATCCATTTATGATAAAAGCTCTCCAGAAAATGGGCAAAGAAGGAAATTACCTCAACATAATAAAAGCCACATATGAAAAACCAAAAGCCAACATCATTCTCAATGGGGAAAAACTGGAAGAATTCCCTCTAAGAACAGGAACAAGACAAGGGTGTTCACTCTCATTGTTATTATTCAACATAGTTTTGGAAGTGTTAGCCACAGCAATCAGAGAAGAAAAAGAAATAAAAGGAATCCAAATTGGAAAAGAAGTAAAATTGTCACTCTTTGCAGATGACATGATATTATATATAGAAAACCCTAAAGACTCTACCTGAAAACTGCTAGCACTAATTGATGAGTTTAGTAAAGTAGCAGGATACAAAATTAATGCACAGAAATCTCTTGCATTCCTATACACTAACAACAGAAGAGCAGAAAGAGAAATGAAGGAAACTCTCCCATTCACCATTGCAACCAAAAGAATCAAATACCTAGGAATAAACCTGCCTAAGGAGGCAAAAGATCTGTATGCAGAAAACTTTAAGACATTGATGAAAGAAATCAAAGACGACACAAACAGATGGAGGGACATACCATGTTCCTGGATTGGAAGAATCAACATCGTGAAAATGACTGTACTACCCAAAGCAATTTACAGATTCAATGCAATCCCGATCAAATTACCAATGGCATTTTTCACAGAACTAGAGCAAGAAATCTTACGATTTGTATGGAAACGCAGAAGACCCTGAATAGCCAAAGCAATCTTGAGAAGGAAAAATGGAGTTGGTGGAATCAGGCTTCCTGACTTCAAACTATACTACAAGGCCATAGTGATCAAGACAGTATGGTACTGGCACAAAAATAGAAAGGATGATCAATGGAATAGAATAGAGAACTCAGAAGTAAGCCCAAACACATATGGGCACCTTATCTTTGACAAAGGAGGCACGAATATACAATGGAAAAAAGACACCCTCTTCAATAAGTGGTGCTGGGAAAATTGGACAGCAACATGTAAAAGAATGAACTTAGAACACTTCCTAACACCATACACAAAAATAAACTCCAAATGGATTAAAGACCTACATGTAAGGCCAGACACGATAAAACTCCTAGAGGAAAACATAGGCAGAACACTCTATGACATCCATCAAAGCAACATCCTTTTTGACCCACCTCCTAGAATCATGGAAATAAAATCAAGAATAAACAAATGGGACCTCATGAAACTTAAAAGCTTTTGCACAGCGAAAGAAACCATGAACAAGACTAAAAGGCAACCCTCAGAATGGGAAAAAATAATTGCCTATGAAACAACGGACAAAGGATTAATCTCCAAAATATGCAAGCAGCTCATGAAGCTTAATACCAAAAAAGCAAATAACCCAATCCACAAATGGGCAGAAGACCTAAATAGACATTTCTCCAAAGAAGACATACAGATGGCCAACAAACACATGAAAAGATGCTCAACATCACTCATCATCAGAGAAATGCAAGTCAAAGCCACAATGAGGTATCACCTCACACCAATCAGAATGGTCATCATCACAAAATCTGGAAACAACAAATGTTGGAGAGGGTGTGGAGAAAAGGGAACTCTCTTGCACTGTTGGTGGGAATGTAAGTTGGTACAGCCACTATGGAAAACAATTTGGAGGTTCCTTAAAAAACTACAAATAGAACTACCATATGATCCAGTCATCCCACTACTGGGCATATACCCAAAGAAAACCATAATCCCAAAAGAAACTTGTACCATAATGTTTATTGCAGCACTACTTACAATAGCCAGGACATGGAAGCAACCGAAATGCCCATCAACAAATGAATGGATAAAGAAGATGTGGCATATATATACAATGGAATATTACTCAGCTATAAAAAGGGATGAGATGGAGCTATATGTAATGAGGTGGATAGAACTACAATCTGTCATACATAGTGAAGTAAGTCAGAAAGAGAAAGACAAATATTGTATGCTAACTCACATATACGGAATCTAAAAATGGTACTGATGAACTCAGCGACAAGAACAAGGAAGCAGATACAGAGAATGGACTGGAGAACTCGAGGTTTGGGAGGGGGCGGGGGGTGAAGGGGAAGCTGAGACGAAGCGAGAGAGTAGCACAGACATATATATACTAGCAACTGTAAAATAGTCAGTGGGAAGTTCTTGTATAACAAAGGGAGTGCAACTGGAGGATGGAAGATGCCTTAGAGGAGTGGGGCGGGGAGGGTGGGGGGGACTCGAGGTGGGGGAGTCAAGGAAGGGAGGGAATACGGGGATATGTGTATAAAAACAGTTGATTGAACTTGGTGTACCCCCCCAAAAATAATAAATAAATAAAATTTAAAAAACAAACAAAAAACAAAACAAACAAACAAAGAAAACAGTTGGAAAAGGCCCTTCACATGGAGGGAAGTTGGTGGAGCGCAGTGCTTCTTCCAGTGCAGTCCGCGGACCCCCGGGGGGGGGGGGGGCTGTGAAATACAGACTCCCCGGCGCCCCCCCCACACACATACACACACCAGCCCGGCCCCCTGCACAGGATGCCTGGCAGAGGGCCCGAGAGTGTGCCTTTCACAAGCTCTCCATTCCGATGCACAAAATTTTGAAAATCATTAAAAGCACGAACTTTATGTTTAAACATGATGTTTAATGTTTGAAGCCTAAAAAGCTGGATTTAGATCTTGACTCTGTCACCCAGTAGCCGTGTGACTTTGGACAAATATTAAATGGCTTTGTTCTTATCTGCAAAATGGGAATAGTAACGGCGGGGTGGTGGAGACCATCCAGTGCCTGGGCAGCTACCTAAGCTAAAGTGCTTGAAACATGCACTGAAACACGTGAGCGGTCCTCAGAAGACAACGGGCTTCAGAAACTGCTAGGATGCCCCCTCCTCTACTATGGGGTTTCCTTGTGTTTTACACGAAGTAATAATGACTAGCTTTTACTAGTACTCATCAAGTACCAGGCATTATCCTAAGCACTTCGTGTATTATTAACCCTCAAACAATCCTATGAAATAGGTATAATTATGACACCCATTTTACAGATAGAGAAACCAGGCAAGGACAGGGGAAGGAACTTGCCCACTAAGTTGCCAAGTCAGGATTTGAATGCAGGACCTTGGAGCCTCTAGCCCTTAAAGACCTGATGATAAACTGAGAGAAAAACTGCAGTCCACTTGCTGAGAAACAGTGGAAGTTTAACTCCTCCTCAGCACCCACACGGTGAGCATGGAATGTTCACATCACGACTATCGTGGAGCCCAAGGCAGAACAACGTTTCCTCTGACGAGCCTGACAAACAGCAACCTTTCCGAGATGCTCAGCCTAAACCCGAGACGTCCAGTCTGGTAGCCAGCAGCCACAGGGAGTTATTTACATTTAAGTCAATCGATCCCTGGAAGAGAATACGGTCCGGATATAGACCCACACAGATGCCAAAAACTGATTTTTGACAAAGGTGCCGCCGCAGGCCGGCGAGCAGCCGGCTGACCTCAGGCGCCCGGGGACTGACGCGGGGCGGGGGGGGGGGGGGAGGGGAGGGCGGGGCACGGCTGCGGGGGGCGGGGCGGGCGGGGCGGGGAGGGTCCGTCCCAGGGACCCCCGCGGCCTCGCCCCCCGGCGCCCCCCTGCCGCGTGGGCGCCCCTCAGCGCTTCTCCGGACTCACTTTAGGACTGAGACAGCGGCCCAGGGCATCTGCCCCCGGCGCGCCGCCCCCAGGGGTGCTGTCCTGCCAGCAGTGAGGATGCTGAATGTCCTGACCGACGCCCGCACCACGGAGGACGGCCCCTCCGGACAGGCGGCCCGGCCCGGGAGGAAGCCGCAGCCCCGCCGCCCGCGCGCAGGGTCCACGTGGAGGCCGCGCCCCGCCCGCGCCTCCCCCGCCACGCGCGCCTCCAGGGCCTGCGCGCCGGCCCCGAGGAGCCGAAGAGCCGGGGAGGTTGGCCCAAACCCCCCGCCACCTGCCCTCAGAGCATCCGTGTGTGCGGGTTTGGAAGACGGTGAGAAAGGGGCCTTTCCAGGAGGCTCAAGACAGCACCCGCCCCGCCCCGGGTTGGTGCAGAAAGTGCTCCCGTCCCTTCAACGCGTTCCGAAGCCGCGGCTGAAACCGTCCTGACCGCCCGCCCTCACCCCGCGGCCCCCCGCCCCCCATCCTCATACCAGGTGCCTCAGGTTTAGAGCCACAGCGTTTGGTTCCGTCCTGAACTGAGCAGGGAGAGATCTGGGCCTGGGAATGTCTCGCAAAGAAGCGGGGTCTGTATTTAACAAACTCTCAGTAAATGTTACAGGAATGAATGAAGTGAGGAACCATCCCCCACCTGCCACGGTTCCCTTTGTTCTTCCACGAACCAGAAAATGATGTGTGTATTCTGAGTGGGCATTCTAGGACCGCAGCCCTGATGAGAAAGAATTATGAAGGCTTTAAACCCCTGGGGTTTTTCCCCTTGACCCAAGAAAAAGGATGTTCAAAGCCATTAACCTCCTTAGAACAAGCAGATAGGAAAGGCGGAAAGCAACGCTTTGAAGACAAAAGCAAATGGCCTTATTTACTTTTTTTAATTATTTATTTATTTACTGCCAGCGTTGGGTCTTCCTTGCTGCGCGCGGGCTTTCTCTAGTTGCCGAGAGTGGGGGCTACCCTTCGCTGCAGTGTGCGGGCTTCTCAGTGCGGTAGCTTCTCTTGTTGAGGAGCACTGGCTTGGGCTCTAGGCACGTGGGCTTCAGTAGTTGCGGCATGTGGGCTTGGTAGTCGTGGCACACAGGCTTAGTTGCTCCTTGGCATGTGGGATCTTCCTGGACCAGGGATGGAACCCGTGTCCCCTGAATGGGCAGGCAGGTTCTTAACCACTGGGCCACCAGGGAAGCCCCCTTATTTACTTTTAAAAATGATACCTGTAAAACATGAAGGTATATTCAGAACTATATATATATATGTATATATTTGAAGCATAAACAGGTAAAATCCCTGTTCCCAGAGCCCCAATCTTAATTCTCTTCCCAGGGGTAACCGCTGTTAATTTGCCATGTGGCCGCCCTCACCCCACGGGCCCCTTGCCTGCATCCGTGGGTTTCTGGCTTCTCTCCACGAGGGACAGCCTACCTGCAGGCCTCTGATTTGTTATTCCCTCCACCTGGAAAGCCACCTGCCCTCTTTCATTTCCCTTATTGTGGGGAAGGGGCATTTAATTTTATTTTTAAGATACAACATTCATATAGTAAGGTGCACAAACCCTAAAGTGTGCAGCTGGACGAATTTTTACGTATTTTTCTACATATGTATTCACCCAGATCAAGATGCAGACCATTTCCAGCCCGCAAAGCCTCCCCCGTGCCTCCCGCAGTCAGCACCCTCCCCCGAGGTAAGCACTGTTCTGGCCTCCATCACTGCAGATTGCTTTTGTCTGTTCGTATAAGTGACCTACTGTTCTTTGCTGTCTCCAGCACTTTCTGTGGGAGCTCATTCCCATCCTCTGGGTCTCAGCTCAGGGGTCACCTCCTCTCCCATTTCTTTCCATAGCGTTATCCTGTGCTTTCTTTCAGAGCCTTCACAGGTTGCAATTTGTTTACCTGTTTACTGTTTGTCTCCCCAGCTAGAAGGTAAGTGTCCTCTCCTGTTCACTGCTGTTTCCTGAACCCCTAGCCCAGCATCTAGCATATATAGGCAATCAACAAATATTTATTCGGTGAACGAATACATGTGTGAATGAAAGGAAGAAATGCTCCTGGTATCAATTTGTATGGTCCTGAATCCAAAACTAATTTTAGTCGTCCAAACACCTACGCCTGAGGCCTCTGCGATTCTGGTTACAAAGACAATATTCACCAGATTCAAATGTGAAAACTTAGAAAGAAGTACTGGAGTTGTTCCAGTCTGTCTGGAAGCAAAAAGTGGGCTAATTCTCCCTCTCTGTAGTAGGATTGCTTTCTCCATCAAGACTAGGATTTCGCTTTATAGTGTTGAATCAATGTTTTATAAAACAACTCCACTTTGGCTACATAAAAAGACTCTCTATTGGAGTGATAGAGAATGATGTTTTTAAAACTTCCTTTATATTTTGTCATGTTTTAAAAATTAGCACATAATACTTAAATTTTTTTTAATTGTGATAAAATACACATAAGAGGACATTTACAATTTTAACAAGGTATTTTAAGTGTACACATAGTTCAGTAATTCTATACCTTCACATTGTTGGGCAGCCAATCTCCAGAACTCTTTTTAGCTTGCAAAACTGAAACTCTGTAGCCATTAAAACAAGTTCCCATCCCCACTCCCCCCAGTCCTTGGGCAACCATCATTCTACTTTATGTCTCTATGAATTTGACTACTTTGGAACCTTATGTAAGTGGAATCTGTAATACAGTATTTGTCCTAGTAACTGCTTTATTTCACTTAGCATAATGTCTTCAAGGTTCTTTCATGTTGTAGCATGTGTCAGGATTTCCTTCCTTTCTCTGGCAGAATAATATTCCACTGTACCTTAAACCATATTTTATCCATCCATCCATCGATAGATACTTGAGTTGCTTCCAGCCTTTGGCTATTGTAAATAATGTTGCTGTGAACGTGGGTATATAAATATATTTTTGAGATCCTGCTTTCAGTTCTTTCGGGTATATAACCAGAAGTGGAATTGCTGGATCATATGATAATTTTTTTTTAAATAAATTTATTTATTTATTTATTTATTTATTTTATTGGCTGTGTTGGGTCTTTGTTGTTGCACATGGGCTTTCTCCAGTTGTGGTGAGCGGGGGCTCCTCATTGCAGTGGCCTCTCTTGTTGCAGAGCACGGGCTCTAGGCTCATGGGCTTCAGCAGTTGCAGCACATGGGCTCAGTAGTTTTGGCTCACGGGCTCTAGAGCACAGGCTCAATAGTTGTGGCGCACAGGCTTAGTTGCTCCGCAGCATGTGGTATCTTCCTGGGGCAGGGCTTGAACCCGTGTCCCCTGCATTGGCAGCGGATTCTTACCCACTGGCGCCTCCTAGGAAGCCCCCATATGATAACCTTATGTTTAGTTTTTTGAGGAACTGCCATGCCGTTTCCCACAGCATCTGCATCATTTTTCATTCCCAGCAGAAGTGCACAAGAGTTGCGGTTTCTCCATGTCCTCGTCAACACTTGATATTTTTTGTTTTTTTATTGTGACCATCCTATATGGGTGTGAGGTGGTATCTTATTATGGTTTTAATTTCTATTTCCCTAATGAAACATGATGTTGAGAGCATCTTTTCATGTGCTTGTTGGCTATTTGTGTATCTCCTTTGGAGAAATGTCTAATCAAGTCCTGTGCCCGTTTTTTATCAGCTTGTTTGCTTCTGTTGTTGGTATTGAGTTCCTTGTACATATTCTTTTTAAAATCAGAAAAGAATTTCACTTTATGAAGAAATAGGGAAAATGCATACAGAAAGCCAATCAAGAGAGTGTGGTGGTTAAACGCGTGGGCTCTGGAATTAGAACATTCAGTCACCATAATTATTGAGCACCTACTGTGTAAGTCTAACATACAACCCTAAAAGTGACCTAGTACAATAAAAATATGGCTCATTTACTTCAAGTCCATGGTGGTCTGAGGCAGAGTTGGGGGAAGTGCAGGAGTTATGGAGGGACAATATATCATTTGGGGACTCTGAGTCATGTAGTCATTTAGGGACCTCAGCTGCATCCATCCGGTGACACTGACATGCTCAACATGTGGCCTCCAGGGTCACCAAGGGACGGGATAAAAGGGAGGATTACACAAGGGTATCTTTTTATGGACCAGTCTTTGCCTGTATTACATCAACCTAAATTTGTAATACAGCCCCACCCACTACGAAGGAGACTGGGGAACATCCTCTTCCTGTGTGCCCAGAAGGAGAGGAAATTGCATTGTCTCTGCCACCGTACATCCTTTTGCTCACCAGCATCTCATTCTTCTTCCCTCCACACACAGTCTCATCCCCTCCTCTCAGGAGACAACCCAGAGTTACATCCACGATCTCCGGGTCGCACGTTCTTCTCCCTCAGGACTAGGTTCCGATCCTGTGTCCTGGTGACCAACGAACTAAGCGGGGTGAGTTGTCTGCCTCCCACCCCAACACCCAACATACAGAGCTGAAGTACAAGTAACAGGTTCCCATTGAGCAAAGGGAGGGCGCAGTAGCCCCTACTCCGTAGAAGTGACAAATTCCTTCCTGAGAGTCAGGTTTTGAGAGGGTTCCCAGCGCTGACGAGGGGAAAGTTCCCTTAGGTTCTGGGCTGACCTCTGAAGGGCACAGCAGCTTCACCTCAGAGGATTTTCTCCTATTTCATTATCTTCCCTGACGACACCTGAAATGTTCCTTGGGGAGTAAGCCCTTCTCCTTGGCTTCCTCATCCAGTTCTTAGAGCCATCTTCCTGCTCATGGAACCCACAGGGATGTTTTAAGTCTGCCGTATGTAGTCAAAGACGTTTTCAGGGTGACTTCATGATTCTCTGGCAGTAATTTTCTCAGAAAGGTAGTGGGCTGAGTGAAACAGGGGAAACTCTGGGCGGGGTAGATTTGAGATGCCGACCCGAAATCCCTGCACAGATGTAGACTAGTTGGATGTAGGAGCCTGGCATCGGGGAGAAATCCAGGCTGGAGAGAGACTTGGGGAGCCGTCACCATCTGGCTGGCATTCATCAGGAGGCTGGCACAGAGACAGGAGAGGAGAGACCCCCAAGACTGAGCCTGGTCCCTCCAGTGGCCAGAGGTGGGGGCGGGGTGGGGGTGGAGCACAGGTCAGGAAATGAAAAGAATGGCCTGGGAGGGAAGTGAAAACCCAAAAGAGGGTGGCGTCTCAGAAGACAAAAGAACACATCTCAAGAAGGAGCGTGTCTACAACTAAGCCAGTGGTGCTGAGGGGTCAGTAAGATGAGGACTGAGAGTGGACAACTGAGGCAGTCATTGGTGACTTGGACGAGAGCCGTTTCCATGGAGCAGCGGAACGACCGTCCCATTGAAGTGGGTTCAGCCCACAAGGGGAGGGGAAAGTGAGCGGCTGTGACTGTGGACAGGGTGGGCTTGCTGTGAAGGGGGACAGGGACGTGGGCAGGGATCAGGTGCACGAGGGCAGGAGGGACACTTTGCCCCTGGTAACCCCCCTGAGACGGGGCAGAGGATGTCGCCGGAGATGCCAGGAGACGGGGCGGCGAGAGCCCAGGGAGGTGAAACGTGCAGAGTGCAGTTAGAGCCAGGCCAGCAGCTGAGGGTGAGGCTGAAGAGGCGTCTGGGGGGGGGATTCCTGTTCGCGGCCGTGGTCGGAGGGTGGAGAGGGGGTGGACGCGGGGCCGTGTGGGGCTAAGTGCCAGGAGGGCCCTCCGGACGGACGGCCGTGGTCGTGCATTCAGGGAGAGACAGCCCCCCGTCCCGTCGTGGCTGTGTCTCTTCAGCCGAGCACAGCACGGGCGTGGAGCCGCAGGGCTGGATGTAACTGAGGTAGGGGGTTTTGCCAGCGTCCGTTCCCCTGGTTCTCAGGCCGTCGGGTTGGACCGGAACTGCTCGCTGGCTCTCCTGGGCCGCCAGCTTGCAGGGGGCAGGTCGTGGGGCTTCTCAGCCTCCACGGGTGCGCGAGCCAGCCCCTCATAACGGATCTCTTTGTGTAAATCTACATCCGTCCTCCTGGTTCTGCTGCTCTGGAGAACCCTGACTAATCCAAGGCGTACTGGGGGAGGGGAGGGGCGGTGTGGCCAGCTTAGGGAGGAGGGGACCGTCCTGGGGGCCAAGCAGGAGCAAGGAGGTGGGAGGACAGGCGTCACTTGAGAGGCTCCGGAGCTGGACGGAGCCAGGCTGAGGTTTGAACGTGCAGGTGAAGAGAACACTCGGAGAAGAGGTTGCAGTCCGGGGAATTGGGAAGGGTGGAGATGGGGTCGCAGGGCCATGGAAGGCTTCGTGCAGCAGGGAAGGCGTTTGGATCTTAGATGTTTAGTGAAGGCACTCTCCTCCCTCGGGGAGGATAAGAAACTCACCTAGGGTCACCAGACTACTCAGTGACAGGGACGCGGTCCCGTTATCAAAGTCTGGACCCTCTGCTCTGAGTCCAGGCTTCTCTGTGAGACACACAGAAATCGCTTGTCTGCCGCCTGTGTCAGAAAACCCCGGGACCCCAGTCACCTTTCCTTTTCTACCATGGAGACCCAATGTCGCTCTCTGAGCTCCCAGATCTCTTCAAGATGCTGGATAAAGTCCGTGGATTTTTCCCAGAAAAAATGTGCTTATTCACAAGGCCTGTGCATTGCAGGGGTCGTGGACCCTTCAGGGTCCATCCAAAGCCCTCAAGTTGACACATCCTGCCCTGTGGCTTCCGCGTCTCAGGAGGTGGAGCTGAGGTTAGCTGGATGTCGGTCCTGATAAATGGTCCAGCGGCCCTGATGTGACCTTGACTAGCAGCGCCCAGTTACTAAGGGCCAGATGACTAAGCCGCATTTGGGCACCTCGCTGCCTGCCGGCGATCCCCCTGCTGTCGCCTGGACACCGGGACAGAGGAGGAGGCAGCGGATGGAAATGGGGGGAGGGAAGAGCCCCGCAGCTCAGGGTGCTTCACGGTGCGTCCCGCTGCCCCCGCGAGGCACTGAGTGGGTCCCCTGGCCTGCCCAGGAACCCTTTGGGGTTGTGTCAACACTCAGCTGGCCAGCCCTGTCTGGGAAGCTTCCAGGGATGCCTCTCGGTGGACACAACCCAAAAAGCCAGGCCTGGCGGGGGATGGCTAGGATTTCTCTGCTTCCGAACCCCGGGCCAAGCTCCTCCAAGGGATGCCTTATGCTCTTGTCCAGTCTCCAGAGGAACAGCCATCTCCCCTGGAGGCCACTCCTTAACGCCTTTGAGGGGGGCACGAAGGGCAGCCTGTCCGAGGCTTCTGAAAAGGTTTGCAGCAGATGCGCCCCCGGAATGAGCAGAACCTGGAATTAGCTTGCTGGCCAAAAGCGCCTCCTTCTCTGGGTCCCCCAGGAGCTGCTGGCTCTCGCTGTCTTTCCATTTGATGCTGGAGAGACCCAGCCATTGTTTCATGCTCGAGTCTTCCCCTGGAAAGGAAGCAGTCAATCCATTTGCTTTCTCCCCGTCCCCTCCTGTCCCCGCTTTTCACCTGAGAAAATACAGATGCTCTCCACACAGTAGCCGCAGGAAAAGCCGCCCTTAATCTTCTTAACGGTGACGAGAATAAGGAGCAAAGGAGTGAAGCAGGTATCTTAGTCATTAGGGTGTTAAAATGTCCTCAGCCTGGTTGTGCTGAGAAGCCAGGACTCTTGTGTTCTGATGATAAAACCACAGCCTGATTTCTAGGCAGTTACTGTGTCACCAGATTCCCAGCACCCGCATAGAACAGATCCGTCCCTAGCCCAGTAGGGCCCATGCTCTGTGCTCTGATTAGGCTTTTCTCATAGCAAGAGCCTGAAGCTACTAAAAAGAAAATTTTGTAAAGGGGGTTATTTTAAGGATACCCATGACGAATGAGAACTGGCCTGGGTCACTGTCAGGGGTTGTGGGGCTTCTGCGTGGTGGCCAGCGGGACCCTGCTGTCCCGTGAGCCGTGCCTCTCCCTCTGCTGGGTGTTCCTCTCTCCTCCGCCCCGCTGCCTCCACCGTCCACAGCTCTGCTTCCTCAGGAGGTGGCCCAAGTCGCTCCCTCCCCACCTGCCCCCACCGCACCTCAGATTCCCCTTCCGTGGCCAACGGCCTCTTAGCTCCACTTCCCAAGCGAGAGACAGGTGGACTGGCCCTCGTGTTAGTTGGCTGGGGGTTGCCCTTGACTCAGGCCACTTCTGTTCCAGTCATCTCTGGGGAGTGTGTCTTATGTGATGCAACATGTGAGAAGTGGGGACAGGTTGCTGCTCCCAGGAAAGGCGTGGATCTGAAGCCCCCAGGAGACGCCTTCCACTACGTAATTTCCATATAGCCTATTCTCATATGATCCAGCTGTCAAAACACACCTCATCGAAAGCCACATCTCGTTATTGCCTTAGAAGCAATAGGACCATTTCAGAAGCCGCCTGCTCCTCAGAGTCAGTTTCACCCCTGGTTATGTTGGGATCCCTTCTAGATATCCCTCCCCATTTTGTAATCTGTGTGCTAGGTGGTCCGTGTAACCAGAGCCAATATAGACCCCATATGACGGTGGCACAGAAATGGAGTGATTGCATGGGCAGAAAGAGAGCCGCCTCCTCCCTTGGCTCCTGGACCCACAACTTCCAGTGATGGCAGGGACAGCACCATCATTGTGACTTGTCCCCAGACTGTCCTGAGCCCTGCAGGCACCAACCTAGCCTCACGATGTGGGACCTCCACTGTCAGATTGACCACGTGGGTGGTGGGAGAGTTGAGGGGAACGCCTGTAACCTCACTTCTTTGTACTGCAGTGAGTTGTGGTTGCTCATTGTGACTTCTGGAGCTTCTGCCTGCTGAGAGGGTTGTGCCACTACATCACAGGGGGAGCTACCTGGCTTTCCAGCTCTGTTCTGAGGTCTCAGGATTAATTGAGGGACCAAGACTCCCTGCGATGTTTGAGTGAGATATACGCCTCTTTATTAGGCTGGGGATTTGTATGATGCTACAGCGCCTGCAGAATCCCTCAGGGCTGCCCCTCAGTTCCCACTCTGGAATCTCTTGGCTTATAGATGAATGATTTTGCTTCTCCACCCATTTGGATCACCACACCCTTTGGAGTCACCGGCTCTCATAGCTACAGTCAGGTCCAAAAGACCACTGCCCTAAGGCCTTTGTTGCTTACCGATGACCTGGGCTGGCCTCCCCATTTTAGTGGAGGTGAGGAGGGGCATAAGAGCCAAGCAGTTGAAGTGCTTTTCCTTCTGAGTCTGATTTTGACCTCATTACATGATTGTAGGCGGGACAGTCTCGTCGTAGAAGTTGTGGGTGGGACGGGTGCTGGGAACACACACTGCAGACTGTCGTTATATTCAGTGAAATTCAAGAACCTTTAAAAATAAACTCAGTCCCTTCGGCAAGCTGCCGGTGGGGTACCATTGCCATCCACGGTACCACTCACCCCTCCCGAAGGCCCCTGGAGTGCTACACTCAGCTTCCCCAACCGTGATCTCATTGGATGCTCCAAACCATCCTTGAGTCTGCTTTTAAGATTCTGCATCTTATAAATGGGAAACGGAGGCAGAGAACATTGAAGTGATTTTTCAAGGTAACAGGGCAAGAATAGGGACTTTAATTTCCTAATGTCTAACCCTATTCTGGGCCTTTAGTTTGACGGGAGCAGCTCTTTACACTTTTAGCAGGAAGACATGTCCACAAGGGGTTCTTCTCAAGAAAGAGAGGCTGACACCCACAGATGCTTAAGAAGGTCACCCCCCTCCTGCCCGGCTCTGCTCCCCAGCCTCGGCTTCCTCATTATCTTGGTTAGAAATTCACTTTGCTTTCTTCCGTGCTCATAACACATCGTTATGTTGGCAGCAGAACAAATAATCCACTCCCAGGCTTGGCCTCCCTT
This sequence comes from Hippopotamus amphibius kiboko, assembly GCF_030028045.1. Taxonomy (NCBI): domain Eukaryota; kingdom Metazoa; phylum Chordata; class Mammalia; order Artiodactyla; family Hippopotamidae; genus Hippopotamus; species Hippopotamus amphibius. Next base: position 101,854,017 of record NC_080196.1, read on the forward strand.
TGTCCCCAGCGCTTTGCATCCTCCCTGTCTTTCTCCTCTGGAGATCCAACTCTTTCATGCCTTTTTTCTAATTTCCTTTGATGCGAGCCTTTATGGCTGCGAGGCTGTGCGTGTCAGTTGCTGTTCTAACAACTCAGAGGTCATTTCAGTCCCTGCTTCTGTAAAAATGATGAATTTGGAGGGAGGCAGCGCAGCCGCCTCCCCTCCCTCCCCTCCGTTTGTTTATGTGTTTGCAGCATCTCTTTTCGGCAGTCATTGTCCTATATATGAAAATATGAGCCGTATTTTGACAGCTGGCAGTGTCTTTGATATTGAGAGATGTCGTTTGGAAAAGAGGGGGAATGACAGCAGATGGGCAGCAGCTGGTCTGCACGGCGGTCGCCCCTGGGCGCAGCTGTGGGTGGCTGGAGTGGGCTTCGAGGGTGGGGGTGTACGTGCGCTTTTGTCTCTGCTTTGTGTTTTGCCACATTCCCCGGGGCTGGACATCATTAGGCCACAGCACCGTGCTCTGTCTCGTTAGAACCAGGAGCTCCCGGCACCAGGGAAGAGGGAAGAGCCAGGAGACAGGGGCGAGAGGAGAGGCGAGCAGCAGAGGGCACCCCGGAGGTGGAGTCCGAGGGACGTGGGGGGCGGGGGATCCTGGGAGGAGAAAGGGGGAGACAAGGAGGTGGTAAGGGGGTGCTGGGTGCGTGGAGGGGCTGATTGCCCGAGGTGGGCTTTGTCCTGGGCCATTTATAATAAACCTCCGCAGACTGGGTGGCTTGTAAACAACAGAAATGTATTTCTCATCGTTCTGGAGGCTGCAAGTCCAAGGTCAGGGTGCCAGCCTGATGGGGCTCTGGTGAAGGCTGTCTGCCGGTGGACCGCAGGCTCCTGGCTGTGTCCTCACAGGGAGGAAGCAGGGATGTCTGTTACGAGGCAGCTGATCCCATCCACGAGGGCTCCACCCTCAGGACTAAGCGCTTCCCAAAGGCCCCACCCCTTAGCAGCATCCCGGGGGGGTAGGATCTCAATATGTGACTTTCAGGAGGACACAAGGATTCAGTGCATAGCAGGCTCTTTGCCAAGATCTGGAAATTCTCCGGCCGTTTGTGCTGATCGGTACCATGGGGTGACCACAGCCTTGGCACAGGCCTTTAGGGCTCAAGGCTGTCCTTGAGGCTACAGACGGGGCCCACCTGCTGCCGACCGCCCACCCCTAGAGCAGCCGGGTCAGGCTCCCATCAGCAAGTGAAGGTGAGAAGCAGAAAGCTGTTGGCCAGCTGGCCTGCTCTGCGGGCTGCCTGTCCAGGATCCTAAACCTCTAAATGTGGGAGAAGTGACTTTCTAGCTCTTTCTCAGGGTCCCAAAGCAGCCAGTGAATGGTCAGGAAGGCTATGCTGCTGCTGTTCCCTGGAGACCATTGGGGCCTGGAGCTGCCGGCTCCAGGATCCGCTCAGGGTCCTCCCAGCCCATGCCCCACACCACACTCCACCTCCTGTTCTTGGGTTCCTGTACTGGGTGTTCCTTGTCACCATCAGCAGCAAGTCCTGCTCTAAGGCCCATCGTGACCAGGGCTGCGTGGGAAAACCCCCAGCTCCATCCTTGGGGTTCAAGGGTCAAGACAGGAATCCCAGAGACAAGTGCCTGCTCTATTACATGCAGAGCAGAGCCTGACACAGGTGTAGGAGTGGACATCCTCCAGGGCCTGGGCCTGGCCATAGGCCGCAGGACCACAGTGGGGAGGCCCACTCCCTGGCCCCCTGCCCACAGCTGCCAGGGTTTGTCCATTCAAGCCCAGATTTTCCCACTAAACCAGGGAAGCTGGGAACAAGCCTCTGACCACAGAGCAGAACCACAGCCCAGGAGTGTTGTTTGCTGGGAGGCCCAGAGCCCATCAGGGTCGGCTGCATCCTCCCTACAGACTGTGAGCTGAGAACTGCCTCCCTCTGGTGGCTCCTGGAGTCCAGAGTCCTCGACACTGCCCGGGCTGCATCCCTTCCTGGCAGCCACCTGTGACTCTGCAGGAGTGGGGGGTGGGCGTTGTAGGAAGCCTTTCCATCCATGACACACACAGCTGATAGAAGCTGAGCAGTTCCAAGGGGAATTTCTGGCACTTTCTTCAGAAGGTCCCGGCTACAGTCCTAGGCACGCAGAGGACTGTTGTGAAGCCTTGCTCTCAATCCCATCATCTTGGAGGGAAGAAGGAGCGGGGAGGTGAGAGGGAAACCAGGGGCCAGGGATGGTGCTTCCACAGGCCCCCTGCCCTTGGGTCCTGAAGTTCCTGAACTGCTGTCACCTGCCTGGGCCCAGTGGGGGTGGGGTCCCGGGCTGGGCTGGCAGGGAAGCAGCCCCCAGGGAACTGAGTTGCTTCTCTGTTCTCAGCCATTGATGGGGGTAGCTGTGCGGCCTCAGCCGGTGAAGCCCCTCCGTGGAGCCCTTGTCTGGCTGGTCCTCTGGACTAGCTTCTCCCAAGTGCCAGCAAGTCAGGCAGAATCCCAATCTGGGGAAAGTTTCAGGGAGACCAGTGGTCCCAGCATGCAGCGTTGTGGAGAGCTCAAGGAAGCATTTACCGAATCTCATAACTAGGAAGTCCCTGAGACAGAGATTCTGCAGAGGACAGCTGGGCGCGGCTCCTTTGGGGATCTTGGCCAGGAAGGCACAGTGTAGGCAAACGGGAGCAGGAGGGACCTAGTGAAGGCATTTGAATGAGAAGGAAGGAGGAAATTAATTATTTTTAAGACTGAAGCGATCAGGAGGCACTAGATATTAATATTTTGGGAACAAGGCTGTCATACGTATCACAGCAGCTCATCCGTTCCGACCTCCCTCCAGTGACAGCTGACATTCACCTGTGACACACACATCCATGAGCCAACACTTAGCCAGGGAGTGACTGTGACTCTGTCCCTTCTGTCTGTACTAAAGAAAGCATCTCAAAACATGCACATGTGGTGTGACTTTACAGACGAGGTTGAATCACCTCTAAAATTGTTAAAATATTGTAAGAAACCAAATACTGTTACTGTGACTATTAGTAACAAATTCCCTAACAGGCCTCTCAATAGCATCAACCTATAAGAAACCTAGTGAGGTTGAAAACTGTGATAGTTCAACTAACACCCTTGTACCCTCACTCTTCCTTTTAGAAAAACTAATGCAAGCAATTTACAGAAAAACCTGATGAAACAATACGGCTGTTTCATAAAAATTCTCTTTGGATGTACAGGGATATATATATACATTGGCTTACAAAACTAATCAACATGTACATATAATTTCAGATTCTGCTTTTCTTCACTAAATATTTCATTTACACATTTCCATTTACTGGTATATTCTCACAGTATCTAGTGGCTAAGAATATCCTATTGATTAACGTTTTCCTATTATTGAGTATGGGTTGTTTCCCATTATTTACTTTATAAATAGGGCTGCAGTGGATTTTTTACTAGAATTGTTTCCATTTTGATGTACAGTCTCCCAAAGTGAGAGTCGTGGGTGAAAGGGTATAAAGCCTTTGACACTGTATCACATATTGTCAGATTCCTCGTCTGCAAGAATAAACCTATTCTTAGTGCCACTAGCAATGTATAAATTACCAATTTCTCTTCGGGCTTAAAAGAGGTTTTCTTCTTTTCTTTTTCTTTTTGTCCTGTGCAACCCCACTTCTTTCCTCTTCCGCCTCTTCCTATCCTTTTTGTTTGATAGATATGCAGTGTTACATTGAAGGATTGTTTTACATTTGTTTTTCTGAAGTTGAAATGAGGGTATAGCCTGTGCTTCTGATGCCGCCTCTTCTCCCTGACAGCCTCATGGCACGCGTGTGTTTGAACTCAAAGAGTGAAGTCTCTTCAAGACCCAAGCCCAGACATGGTCAGGAATGCACGTGACCAGTGAGAAGGGAATTGTGTGGCTGGCCCCGGGCATGTCCACCACAACCCTTAATTCAGTATGTGGCAAAGGGTAGCCAGTCAGGAGGTGGGAGTATTAAGGGGAGTGTGGTGTCCTGGGCCTTTCCTACCAGAAGCTACACAGGCTATACGTGAGCTCCTGGGAGTTTCCTTCCCCTATCTTCCGCTCTGAACATGGCAACCACGTGTCCTAAATCTACTCATATTTCAACGTTTGGTCCAGTTGTCCCCATAAAGTGCACCCCTTCTTTTCAGACCATGTGTCCCAAAATTAAATTTGGAAAGTATGGTCGCTGCTGTTTTGGTATATCCGGCTCAGCCACGCCTCTAGAACGCGAGCCTATTAAGAGCAAAGACTGTGTCATTCATCATTCCAAAGCTGTGTCATCCCTTTCCTCCTACCTACCCATCCTTTCATTCTAAGATTGGTTCTACTTGCTCTCACGTCACTTAGGGAGCTGCTATTCTTTGAAAACACAGACCCTGAAATAGCACCCGCCTCTCTTCTCTAAGGGCTGTGTGTGTCAAAATGGGTTCAGAAAACATAATTTTCCTTAATGTTTTATATGTGGCAACATAGAGGCTAAAGGCAATCATATATCCAGGAAACATCACCTATCAAATTCATGCTTCCGAATTCTTCATGGTGCTGCTGCCAGCTGAGAGGTACTTGAAAGTCACAAATTTCACTGCTTTTGCTTGGTATACAAATTAAAGTTGGCATGGCCAACGAAAGATATTAGCTGTAGGTGTCAAGCATTCAAAGAGCTTTCAGGGCAATGCTATGAATTCATAGCTTTCAATAAATATTATAAAGATGGATGTGATAAACACTCAGAAATGAGGTACTAGTGCAGCACACCCATACGGCAAATCCTCCAGAGAGTCAGGGGAAGAACTCTGGCAAATGCTTTGACTCTAAATGCTTTGCATTCCACTGACTTTATTACAGACCCCAGCACTTAACGTTTTCTTCCAGATTCCTTCTCCTCATATAAGTCTTCAGGAGCCAGTCTGGTTGAATTAGCACAGAGTCTTCCATATGACAGGACAGCATGGCCATCCTTCAACCTACAGTTCAAAATCAAGCTTTTGCTGTGGACAGAAACATCTAGAAGGGTTGGGTAAATAGGCGTGAAGAAGGCAGCTTAGCATTTATAAAATGGTAAATTTGAACTGGCAGGAATTGTCTTTCCCTGTCCACTAGAATTTTTAATTCCCCACCAAAGAACTTGAATCACAATTTCAAGGTAAATGAAGAAGCATCCTTTGGAAGGTGAACATCATCTGTCCCATTTGTAGGCTCCCAGGACATCAGCTTAAGTGACTGATGTGAATCTAGGGTCGTACAAAACATCTTCCCCATCTCCTGACTCTACTGTACCAGCCCCAGATATGACCTTCTAAGTCCAGACGACTTTACATGTCACGGCTGCCTTCTGCTGCCCTGAAGTCACGCTTGGACCACTGTGGCTTGCCTGCACTAAAGCCAAGGAGCTTCAGGTCAACCGGCAAGTAGTATCTGTTTCGTTTTTCTCCCAGCTTTCCGCATGACCTGGGCTCCAGAACTGACACCTAGCAGGGTGGAGCGGGCAGGGGACTCAGCTTGTGCCAACGCTCAGCGTCGGCACAAGCTGAGTCCCCTGCTCCCGGGGGCCAAATCGATGGCAGGGCGCGTCCCCCACCCCCTCGGCCCCGTGTTGGAGGAAGAGGTGGGAGATGTGCACTCAGAAGTCCCAAGAGCGCCCACCAGGCAGCCGTCCACAGAGAACCCCACGTAGAACCCCAGCTGGCCATCGGGACCAGGAAGGGTCTGGCATTAACATGAAAAGACTAGGCCTCGAGCAGGAGGGGCTTCTGGAGAGAACTGGCGTCTAGGCTGGGCTGTATTGCCTATCAGCGTCAGCAGTAGGGCTGAGGTGAAAGCTTGGTCCTGACCCTGGATGAAGGAGAGAGATTCTGTGACCCAGAAACCTCTGTCGGGGGGACACAGGCCCTCGTGTGGTTCACTCATTCGGCATCTACCCTGAGCTCCTCTCGTGGCTGGACCGTGTCCTGGGAGCTGGGAACACAGCAGCGAGTAAGGAAGGCACAGCTCCTGTCCTTGTGGAAGAAACATTCTGTGAAGGAGGATTTTCAGGAGGAAGAGTTGGGCTCCATTGCAAAATTTAGCAGCTATAACTGGGCCCCGGAACCCACACCTGAGCTAGTGATTTCATTCTCAACCTGCCAGATTCTCAGTCAGTTCCTGCCTGCACCATATTTAGCTTGAGAAGGAGATGGGACTGTCTGTGGGTGGGAGAGCATCGTTGGACTCAGCTGGGGGAACTGGGCGGACGCCTCCAGTAGATTCTGCACACCTGTGTTCATGGCGGCAGAATCCGCAGTGGCCACAGGTGGAAACAACCCACCTGCCCACTGACGGGGGGATGAAGGGCTAAACAACGTGTCCTATACATACAACGGAATATTAGCCTGAAGGAGGAAGGAAATGCTGACACATGCTGCAGCATGAATGAACCTTGATGATATTATGCTGATTGAAAAAAGCCAGTCACAAAAGGACAAGTACTGTATGATTTCATTCATACGAAGTACCTGGAATAGTCAAATTCATGGAAACAGGAAGTAAAATGGTGGTTGCCAGGGGCTGGGGGGAAGGGCACATGGAAAATTAGTGCCTGATGGGGACCAAGTTTCAGTTTAGAAGGTTGAAAAAGTTCTGGAGATGACTAGTGGTGATGGTTGCACAACAGCGTGAATGTACTTAATGTCAATGAAGTGAACACTTAAAAATGGTCAGAATGGTAAATTTTATGTATATCTTACAATAAAAAAGATTTTTAAACCTTAATATAGTAGATAAAGCCTCCTTCAAAGTCATAATTCTTTCCCAGGCCATCTTCCCCACCTGGCCTGTCAACTCCTTGAAGTTTAGGAACTTTCCAAAGAATAAACTAACATGTTCTCTAGTGAAACAGAACAAAACATAACTGGGAAGAAGCAGAAACAGGGGAAGTAGTGAGAGATTGACCCTTTCTACGAGCTTAGCCTGTGCCGTGGCCCGGACCTTTTGTGCCTTAGAAACCGTTGTGGGGTTGTTGAAACAGATGGTGTCTGCATCTCTAACAGGTTCCCGAGGGTGCTGATGCTGCTGGTTCGGGGACCACACGCTTTGAGAACCACAGGCCTCAAACCCAAAACTCTTTAAAGTGTCAAAACCACAGACCAGGGCCGCTCAGGTTTTAGCAAAAAGATTTCGTGGAATGTTTGTTGCGGTTCCAGAGTCCTGAGCCCTATAGATATTTGTACGTTTTGAAGCTTACCCCGCTGACTCCGGCGCAGTAGATTTTCATTCCCCGGGTTAGTGAACACAGGAAGGAGCCCAGTGGTTCTCCAGGTGTGGTCTGTAGACCAGCAGCAGCAGCACCTGGGCGCTAATTAGAGAACCCAGTTCTCAGGCTCCGCCCCAGGCCTGCTGAGTCAGATGGTGAGGGGTGTGGCCCAGCAGTCTGCCCGAACCTTTAGGATGGTTAAGTCACACTAAAGTCTCAGCGCCAGGGAGCTAGATCTTTTGACAACTCGTTTTGCATTGATGTGCTGATGACAAAACCGGGGCTTTTGGACAATCAGGTATGTAGTTTCTGATGCATGTAACCAGTTACTGGAAAAGGGGACTGTTTATTCTTTTTTTTTATTTTTATTTATGTTGACCTGGAAATGAGATGTGTATATTACCAGGGTTGGAAAAGTTAATGAAAAGAATTAGAAATACTCTGGCATCTGAGGCCACGTGTAGCATAATTCACAGAAACTTTAAGGAGGCAGAGTTTGGCTTGGTAAAAAGAAAAACTTTCCTATGGTTGGAGAGCTCTGGTCATCCCTCTGGGAAGGGTTTTCTTGGGTTGTAGTGGTCGCAGTCTCACTGGAGGTGTTCCATCTGGAAGCCATGAGGAAATCTAAGAATGAGCTAGACTGGGTCAAGGGTTCCCAGATGCCTGTGAGAACAGTGTCAGTATCAGAATGTGACCTGGGGTTGTTTAAATTCTGGTGTCCCCCTCACAGGGGTTCTGGTTTGGCCCAGCTGAGGTGGGACTGGCATTGCAGGTTAATTTGAAGTTCTAGGTCTGAGAATTGCAAAACCAGACATATTTGCTGTCCCTTTCTAATTGTACAAAAGAGGATAGAGAAGTTAGCTTCTACAGGTTGGAAAATGAGAAAAAATTAAAGAATGCTCTTCTTCAGATAAGAAGTTTGCATTAAAAAATAGTAGGGGGGCTTCTCTGGTGGCGCAGTGGGTTAGGAATCTGCCTGCCAACACAGGGGACACGGGTTCGTGCCCTAGTCCGGGAAGATCCCACATGCTGCAGAGCAACTAAGCCCGTGCGCCACAACTCTAGCCTGCGCTCTAGAGCCCGTGAGCCACAACCATTGAGCCCACATGCAGCAACTACTGAAGCCCGTGTGCCTAAAGCCTGTGCTCCACAAGAGAAGCCACCTCAATGAGAAGCCTGTGTACCACAATGAAGAGTAGCCCCCGCTCACCACAACTAGAGAAAAGCCCACGTGCAGCAATGAAGGCTGAATGCAGCCAATAAAAAAAAGTAAAAAAAAAAAAAAGTAGTAGGGATGGTGGTGTTTTTAGCTCTAAGGGCACCCATAAGACACAAGTTTACAGCAGAAAGAATTTGGATCAAAAGAAGAAACATTTCTCAGCAAAAAGGGATTATTAAACATTGGGATGGGCTGAAAGAGTTTGATCCTAGAAGATTCTTCTCCAGAAATTTCTAAAGCCAGGAGGACTTCTCATCTGTCTGGAACAATGTTGGGAATATTTTAAACTTCCTTCCAGCCCTGATGCTGATGTTCTGATTAACACAACAGGATAGAAAACTAATACAGACTCTTTCCTTCAAGCTTCTAGAATAGCCATAATGAAAGCTTCCCTCATTATTAGATTGTTAATAAAACAGAATCAGCAAATGGTGAGCAGATTAAATACTCCTGCATTTATAAAACCGAGTTTGACTAGGAGGACAGTCCAGTTTATCGTCCCATCACTTCGTCCCCTTTGCACCCACGGCTTTCGTCTGAGCATTCGTCGCATGGGTACCAAGTGTCCAATGTAGAAAAGTAAGAAACTTTTCCCTGCAGTATCTTTCTGTGGCTCTGACTTTGAGGTGCAGTTGGAGTTAGACATCAAGGCCAGCACTGCTGAGAAGGGAAGATCTTAAGGTGAAAAGGGAGGCAGGAAGGAAGGTCCTGAGCAAATACAGATATGAATAGCAACTGGTGAGGACAGGCTCCACCCTGGGAGGAAAGTGAGGCTCTGACGTGGAGCCAGGGCAGGGATGTGGCACCAGAGGAGAGGTGGTGATTGCTGCTTTCAAGTCTCTTAAGTATTTCTTTTTTCTTCTTCTTTTTTAAGAACTTTTATTGAGATACAATTGACATACAATAAACTACATATGTTTAAAGTGTACAGTTTGATGTTTTTTTTTCTTATCAGTAATGTATATATGGCAATCCCAATCTCCCAATTCATCCCACCCCAGCCCCCCGCCCCCCGCTTTCCCCACTTGGTCTTAAGGATTTCTGCTTCAGGAAAGATAGTCGTAGGGAGACGCTTGTATTTCTTCACTTGGAGGTGTAAGCAAAGCTGATGTCGAGCTTGTGAAAACCCCCCAGAGGTGTCCAGAAGGTCCAGAGGACTCCCTCAGTCAAGGAGAATGTTTACAAAATGCAGCATCGTAGTTTAAAATGCTGGCCGTGGAGTCAGGTGGCTTGGGTTAAATCCCTTCTCTCCCACTTGACCGTGGGCAAGTTTCTTAACACTTCCAGGCTGCAATTTCCTTATTCGGAACATGAGGACAGTAAATAGAACTGGATCACTGATGCGATTTCATGAGGCAGTAATGCTGACTGAAGGCAGGGACTGACACATAAGTGCTCAAGAAACCGTAGCTCTTAGCACTTTTCTAAAGAATCGCAGCACTGAGCTCTTAGATTCACTGAAGCGGTGCCTCCCAAATGCCGGGCTGACACCTGGCGCCAGCCTGTGACAGAGTTTCAGCATCCCTTGGCAAAATGGGAGAAATAAGGACAATGTCCTATGTGCACACGTTGGCACTCAGTCGCCGATGACGGTTTTCTTCCTCTGCTCAGAATGTACAGTGCCCTTTGCTTTTGGAAATGATGAGCATGGTAGGAGGTACTTCTAGTCTCATATTCTTTGCAGCCTTGATTTTTTTTTTTTTCCTGGTCAATAAAATCCCAAAAATGGGAACCATTCTTCTGAAAGGTAAGATAAACACAGAGAGGGGCAGGAGAGGCTCTCACTTCTCCTACCAACACAGGCTTCTCACGTTCTTCCTCCTTATTTATTCATTTTCTGTCCTTGGCCAGTTTCTCCCTGCCTTTGAGTATGTTTGTAGCCTTCGTCTCTCCATTGCTTTTGCTGCAGCCCTTGGAGAGTAGCAGAATATGCCGCCCCAGAACATGCCACTTTGGTACAAGGATTATTTTGAGCTGAAGGCAATTAAGGAGAAGCAGATGCAAGAAAAACACTCTGTTTTTATTCACCTAAAAGGACATAAATTTGTAAAGATGTCTCCCCTCCCCTCTTTACCGTGAAGGATGGAAGTTAAGCACTGGAGACAGCTCTAGACTCTTAGTAACCTACGTTACAAACTTTACTGACAAATCCTTATCTTCCATCAGTTCCCCATAAACTTGCCTTCCCACAGTTTGCCACCCTGGAAACTCAAAGTCCTTTTCCTTTGTCTTGTCACTTCCCTAGACATTTATTTTCCTTTTGTTAAGATGCCAAACAAGCCCAAGTTCTAACCAGCCCTTGAACTACTCATCTCTGCGTGCTCCCTTGTGCATGTGTGATGGATGCATGAGTTAATGAACTTGTCTGTTTTCCTCTTGTTAATCTGTCTTTTGTTAGTCTAGTTCACAGGGCCCCAGCCAGTAACCTAGGAGGGGAGATGGAAAAAAAAGTTAAAGTTAAGTTTTTCCTCTTCTATACTCTTTTGGCCATTTTCTCCCCCCTCTCCACCCCACTTGTTTTTTTCTTTCCTGCGTTCTCCCCTGCCCTGTTCCTCCTCCCCCTCACACACTTGCTCTCTGTTCCTGTTTTTGCTCCTGATTCTTTTTTTGAGACACACGTGCTGCATCCCCACCTGGGCCCACTCCCCCCAGGTGACCGGTGGGGACACCCAGGTGCTGTGCCCTGCGGGGCAGACATGTGCCCTTGCCATGCCCCCTCCAGACAGAGGTCTGTGCTGAGAACAGAACAACAAACAAGGACCTTAAGATTGATCTTGCCGTGTCCAGACAGTGACATGTCATTAACTGAGATGTTCCATTTCAGCACCGGAGGACAGCTCATTGCCTGTAACCCTTCCAACAAGAGGGACACCTTTTGGGCGATGAATCTGAGGGAGAGAAGTAAGACTCTATACAGACTCTAAGAATTTGAGCCAAGGCACAGATACAAATCTATGACTTGAGCCGTGTGCTTGAAATTTGGGGTGAGACATTTCTCTCCTTTAGAGAACCAACTTAGCCAGTGTGCCCTGGTTTTACCTGGGATTTTCCTGGTTTCAGCTCTGCAAGTCCCGTGTCCTGGGAAAGCCCTGGCAAACTGGGACCGTTGGTCACCAGAGAGCCAATAGTGATGGACTCTCTACTGCACTGTTTGTCCAAGATTAGGCATGAAACCAATGAGAAGATGTTGAAGGAGCTGGAGTCGCTTACCCCAGAGAAGAGAAGGCTGGTGGTGGGGGTGGGCAGGGGCTGTTTTGGTGACAGCCTTCACGTGGGTCCTGGGCTGCACGGTGTGCGCAGCGGCTGTCCACCTTCACCAGAACGCAGAGCCAGAGGAAATGGGTGTGAGCGGAGCCCGAGCTTACTCACAACGCCCCAACTTCCTGACAGTAAGTATTCTTAGACACTGGAATGAGTTTCTAAGACAGATTAGGTATTGTCCTTGGAGGACTCCAGCATAGTGTATCCCTAAGGGCTTTAAGAGTTTAGGTGTGGCCCAGGAGCCGAGGGGATGGGCCAAACACGTTTCCAAGTTTCCTTCCGACCCTAGGATTCTGTTTCCATCCACTCGTCTGTTATGACTCTGATTAGTGTTCGTGTCCTCTTTTTGCCTGTAGTTCAACCAAACGATAACCAGGAAAAAGTGCTGGGATCGTGGTCTCATGGGGGAGTCAGTCGAGCTTCTCCAAAGCATGGTGGAGAGGAAAGGCTGGCATGTTTGTGTTTTCCTAAGCAATGCTTAAGTTTAGACAAGCTTATTTATTGGTCAAAGCATTTCATGATGGCAATATTAGAAATTTAAAATGGGGAAAAATCCCTTGTGATCCTATTTCTCCAACAGGCTGAGTGACCCACCTTCTCTTTCCACTCACTGGCTTGACATTTCCCTCTGCCTTCTTCACGTGTAACCTGGCATCCAACCTGACCCACATAGGACTCGTACATTATGGCAACTGGATGGTATTGAGTGATGAGAGTAAAAAGCAAAACAAAACAAATGAAAAAAAAAAAATCCTGTGTTATTTCCAATTTTTAAAATCAGCTCATTTCCTTCATAGAATTGTTTCACATTCTGGGAAATCAAGCTGAGCCATCTGGTGAATCATTGTGGTTAGAATGGATAGGGTTTTGGGGTGGTGGGTGCTTGTGGTTTTAGGGACATTTCCCCCTCTTATGTCAACAGTTCTGTTTGTTGGAAATTGAGCCCTACCTACACGAAATCTGAGCATCTTTCCACTATGCTATTCTGAAGTTGTTCTTTATTACTGATCCCAACCCACCAGCCCTGAGGTCAGAGCCGATGGCATACACTCTTTAGCTGTCTCCTTCTGATCAGCTCCTTACAGGAGTTCCTCAGTGTGTTAGTCAGGGTTCTCCAGGGAAACACAACGTATGGAGAGAGAGAGAGCGAGAGATTATTTTAAAGAATTGGCTGACAAGTCCAAAATCTGCAGGATGAGCTGCAGGCTCATGTCCAAAGGCCATCGGGCTGGAGAGAGGTCAGTCTTCATGCTCTCCAGGCCTTCGACTGATTGGACAAGGCCCACCCACAGTGTGGAGGGCCATGCAATGAAAGGCCACCAATTTAAATGTTAATCTCTTCTAAAATCACTCACAAAACATCAAGAATAACGTTTGACCAGATATCTAGGCACCATGGCCCAGCCAGATTGACACATAATATTAATTTTTGTGTGTCATTAGATTGGATTTTGTCTGTTCCTCATGCTTTGCACAGTCGCCCATCCTCACCCGGACCCGCCCCCACCGACCACACTCACACCTATAATCTCATCGTGGGTTGCTCTCTGGGGAAGAAGGCAAAAGAGGGCCTAGTCCACAAATTCAAATGGCTATGAAAGACTCAACTAGATATAACCAAAGTAGTAAGACCAGGGCCAGGACAAATTCTTAACTAACTCAAGAAACAACACCTTAACTCTTACATGAGTAGCTGTTTTCAGGTAAGAATATAAAATAGTTTTGGCTTCACCTTTGGATGTAAATTCAATGAAACAAATTATGCTCAAGAGAGGTATAGAGTAGGAGACCCTGCATAGATATTGAATTTATATTTAAAGAAATAGTTGCTACAAAGCGTGGCCATAGAGCAGAATGCACTGTGGAGGCCAGTTTGTAGTAAGAGGAAAGGGTACCACTAGCCTTTTTTTTTTTTTTTTTGATTTTTTGCTTATTTATTTTGGCTGTATTGGGTCTTTGTTCCTGCACACGGGCTTTCTCTAGTTGCGGTGAGCAGAGGCTACTCTTCGTTGCAGTGCTTTGGCTTCTCAGTGTGGAGGCTTCTCTTGTCACGGAGCACGAACTCTAGGCGTGCAGGCTTCAGCAGTTACAGCACATGGGCTCAGTAGCTGTGGCGCATAGGCTTAGTTGCTCTGCGGCACATGGGATCTTCCCAGACCAGGGCTTGAACCCATGTCCCCTACATTGGAAGGCGGATTCTTAACTACTGTGCCACCAGGGAAGTCCCACCACCAGCCTTTTAATACATGATTTTAGCAACAAGCCTGGGGATTGTTGGTACATGGATTCGTCCTTTAACAAGAGGAAAGATGCCTTTTGTCCTGTTGTGTTTTCAGCTGGGTATCCATTTAGGATTATAGGCTGATAGTGATGCCAGTGGTACCAGCAAAATGTTGCCAAAGTTGGGGGCGGGGAGTCACTCTGCATTTTTTTGTATTTATGTAAAAGAAGCTCTTTTTTTTTGTTTGTTTAGAAATATGTTTTTACTTGGTCTTCCAAATCACAACTTTGTCGGTAAAACTCATATTGTCATAAGCAGTAGGTACACGTATAAAACTAAATTTTTGATTTTATTTTTTTATAGTCCCTTAGTTGCTCATATTATTCTCCTCTTATCAACATCCGTTCCTGGTTTTATCATGTGTTCTTCTACTTCATCTTCCGTACCTTCATATATATAAAGTAGACTTTCATTCACATATCCCAGTTCTGTGCTGTACATCTCATTCTACTTATATTTTCACTTGTCATGATGTTTCTGAGATGTGACCCTGTTGATATGTCAATCTTGTTTACTGCTTCTGACTGCTGTCTAGTTTTTCCATCCTATGCGTGTACCACAGTTAACATATCCACTTTTTCACAGAAGGACAGTTAGATTGTTTACAGCCGTTTACACTGACAATGCTAGTGCAAGCACACTGACATAAGTGTCTTTGGGCACCTGTCAGTTCCTCTGGGCTGTCACCCAGGAACAGCATTTCTGGGTCACACGAAGAAGATACATGTAATGTTTTCACTAATACTGCCCAACTGACCCCAAAACTGGCAGCAACAAGTGACTCCTGCCCATCCGTAGTGCAATAAGGACTTTTCCCCTCGTCCTTGTCAGCACTTGCTGTTATACAACATTTTATTTTTTACCAGCCTAATGGTTATAAGGTAGTATCTCATTTTTTTAATTGGAATTTAGTCAATGTACAATATTATATAAGTTACAAGCATACAATATAGTGATTCACAATTTTCGAAGGTTGTACTCCATTTACGGTTATTATAAAATATTGGCTATTTCCCCTGTGTTGTACACTGTATCCTTGTCGCTTATTTTATACATAGTAGTTTGTATCCCTTAACCCCCTCCCTCTTTCCCTTTTCTCGCTGGTAACCACTGGTTTGTTCTCTGTATCCATGAGTCTGCTTCTTTTTTGTTATAATCACTAGTTTGTTGTATTTTTTTAGATTCCACTTATAAGCGATACCATACAGTATTTGTCTTTCTCTGACTTATTTCACTTAGCATAATACTTTGCAAGTCCGTCTGTGTTGTGGCAAATGGCAAAATGTCATTCTTTTTTATGGCTGAGTAGTATTTCATTGCAATATATACCACATCTTCTTTATCCATTCATCTGTTGATAGACACTTAGGTTGCTTCCATACCTTGGCAGTTGTAAATACTGCTGCTATGAACAGCGGAGTGCATGTATTTTCTTGAATTAGTGTTTTTGTTTTTTTCACATAGATACCCAGGAGTGGAATTTTTGGATCATGCGGTAGTTCTATTTTTAGTTTTTTGAAAAACCTCTATGTGTATCCCACTTTTAACACAATCTGCATTTCTCTGATTACTGGTAAGTTTGAGAGTCTCCTCATCTATTTATTGGCCATTCTGCATTTACTTCTGTGAATTCCTTTTTCATATTTTTGTCCATTTTTCTGTTTTGCTTTTTTTTTCCTTGCTGAATTGAAAGAGTTCCTTAGATGTTCTGGATTTTTAGCCTTTGTCCTAGTTTTGCAAAATATCTTCTTCTAGCACATCTCCTGTCTGTTACCTTTGTCTAGGGTGTCTTATTGTGAAGAGAAAGTTTTACTTTTGATGTCACTAAATTCATCCATTTTTTTTCTTCCTTTGAAGTTTATACTTTTTGTGCCCCTGCTTGAATCAGCTACATTTTGCTGTAATAGCAAACCACTCCAAAGCATAGTGGCTTAAGCCAACAGTGAGGAATTGCAATGGGCTAGCAGGGTGGTCCTTATGGACTGGGCCTGTCTCCTGGGGCTGGGTAGTCGAGGGGGGTCTCACATCATGGGGACCTCAGCTGGGATGGCTCGGCCTCTCTCATCCTCCAGGAGGCTAGCCCAGGCGTCTTCACGTGGTGATCTCAGGGTCTCCAGCACCAGGGGAGGGCGGGTCCCCGAGTACACATGCTTTTCAAGCCTCTGCTTCTTCCTATTGCTAATACCCAGTGGGCCAAAGGACGTCATATGTGGCCAAGCCCAGATTCAAGAAGTGGGAAAAAAGACTCCACCTACCTCCTGATGGGAGGAGCTGTAGCATGTTTGTCTGTTTTAATAAGCTTTATTTTTTAGAGCAGTTTTAGGTTCACAGCAAAATTGAGCAGAAGGTGTAGAGATTTCCGATTTACCCCCTGCCTCCAAGTGCACAGCCTCCCGCACTGTCGACATCCCCCGCCAGAATGCTATATTCATTATAATCCATTGACACATCATATCACGGCGAGTCCACATGGTTTACCTTCGGGTTCATTCTTGGTGTTGTCTCTTCTATGAGTTTGGACAGGTGTGTGATGACATGTACCCATCATTACAGTATCATCCGGAGGAGTTTCACTGCCCTAAAAAATCCTCTGTGCTTCACCCCTTGTTTTTCCCACTCTTCCTCGATACTCCAGGCTTATAATGATAGTCTCTTATATTTCCTATTGGTAGTTTTATAGTCTTTAAACTATTTGGAATTTCTTTCTTTGCACTGTGATTTTCAATATCTTTAAATAATTATTTAAAATGTAAAATATTTCACTTATAATTTATATTTATTAAACTTGTAACAAATTTACTTGTTATTATATATTAATATAATTATATATCATATAATTATTAAAAATAAATTTAAATTAAAAAATTTTAATTTAAATCTACTTTTTCCACAGAATAAATCACATTTTTTCTAAGATCAGTAATTACATAATCTGTCTTTTTCCCTCTGGTCTATAATGCCAGCTCTCTCATATACCAATTCCTCATATATATGTGGTTCTGTTTCAGAACTTTCTGATTTATCTGTCTCTCCTATGTTTATGCTTTGTAATCCAGGTTAGCGTCTGATAGAGCTAGTCCCTCTTTGCTTTTTGTTCTCAGAATTCCCTTGGCTATTTATGGACTTTTACTCTTCTTTTAAAATTTAGAATTAATTTTTTCAGTTGAAAAATCATCTTGAATTCATCAAGTTCCAGGGTTCTAATGAACAGCATGGTGACTGTAGTTAACAGTACTGTATTGTATACCCAAACGTGGCTATGAGAATAGATCTCTAGTGTTCTCCCCAAAACAACAGCAGCAAAATACTAGTTACGAGAGGTGAAGAGCGTGTTAGCCAACCTTGTTGTGGTAATCATTTAACAGTATATACATATGTGTATCCAGTCACCACATTGCCCACCTTAAGCTTAAATACTATTATGTGTCAATTGTATTTCAGTAAAGCTGGAAAAAATCATCTTGAGATTATGATTTAAATTGCATTAATTTAGAGATTAAGGAAATTATCACCTATTCTGTCCTAAGTTGGCCCACTCATAAAGATGGCAAGTATGTCAGCTTATTTAGGTGGTTTTTTATATCCTTTATTAGAGTTTTAATTTTTTTCCATAACTTCATGTGATTTTTTTTGGTTAGGTTTATAGATACTTAACAGTTTTTGATACTTTTTCAACAATATCAAACAATGGGTTTTTTTGTTTTCCTGTATTTTACGAGACTTCAAATGTTATAGGAAGGGCTTTATGGAATTGTCAAAATGTTGTAAAGAAGCTCTGAATCTGAGGGAAAACCATGTTATCAAGGGCTGTAACAACATTAATATTTGAAGTGACATCATTCATCATGCCTTCTAAGCTACAACAAGTGATTAGTTTCAAAATGAAATCAGGCTGTTGAAGTATTCACCCAAGAGATTTTAATAGATTTTTTTCTCTCCCAGTAATGCAGGAAGTCGATTTTCAGTACAGCTCACAAAGGCATAAGGTCATGAACTGCTCTCTGAAATCTTTATTTCAGCAGCTCCCAAGTGTTAGAATTAATTGCTCAACTGTAAAAACTGGGTCCCAGAGAAGTTTGAAAAACCAGCCAGATGGGAGAGAGTTTTATGGCACTCATGGTCTTATACCCTAGCAACAAAAAAAATGGGAAAAAAAAAAAAAAGAGGTTACATTTCCATTGTTACCACAATGCCTTCTAATTTCCCTTGGTTTGGGGATGAAAACTGAGAGAGATGAAGGGCAAAACTTATATACCTGAGTTTTCATAAGGCCAGGTGCTAGGGATGGTCATCACTTGCTCAGAAGAAGATTATAACTGCTTGTCATTTTTGCAGAGAAAAAAGGAATATAACGTACCTTTTGAGACCCACAGGTATAGACAGCTTGAGAATGCTTTGTCTTATGGATGCAAAAGTGTGTTAAGCGGAGTGATTACCTGGTCTGGGCAGCAAATGCTGTATGCATTATTTTTTTGTTCGAGACTTTCCCCCTTATTTTTGCATTTTTTGGTTTTGATTGCTTTTTATTATATTTTAATCCTTTTTTGCACTCATTTTTAAATATTTGGATCCACTGTGAGTGTTTCTGCCAATGAAGATAGTGTTATTTAGAACATGGGAAGCTCAGTTCCAAGTACCAACGTTCCACTTAGTGGTACCTTAGGCAAGGGTCATTCTCTGAGCCTCCGCTTACCCATCTGACACAGGAGGGGTTAGGTGACCTCACATGTCCTCTCAAACTCTAAGATTCTGCATATCTTCCTGGACTCTTGGCCTTTGGAGATAATTCTTAAAAGTTTCCATAAATAAAGTGGGAACGAGCTACTTCTTTAAAACCAGTGAGAAGCTTAGGGGACACAGTAATCACCATGTGTCTGTAATCCCCTTGGAGCTGAATCAGAAACTGCCAGGACGATGGGGACTTCACATGACAGCAAGGAACAAAGTGTATCTTTCCAAAGTCCACATTTCTTCTTCTAGCAATTTCTTGAATTGCCGTGAAAATTGGAATGGATGAGAAGTGAAGTTTCTCAACAAGAAAAAAGGTTCATGGATAAAGTGAGTTATCTGCTTTTTGTTCCGACCGAAAGGTGACTTTACCCGAAATTCTGCTGAATATCTAAGGAATTAATCTGGATGAGTGAGCTCAGCCTGAAATTAAGATGCTCCGATGCCCTTCTTAGCAATGATGCTGAAATAGGAGCAGCTTCAGTTTGCTGAAGCAATAACAGCTGCCAGGGGAAAAAAGAGAGAAAGAGAGAAACTAGAAAAATCAAAGCCATTCCAAAGGTATCCGGTAGCAATAAAGAGACTGTCCTCTTGAACATATTATTTAAGCAATTGACCAGCCAATATCCATCAATTGCCTGCTGATCAAGACCTCACCTCTGCGCTCTCTGCCTTCCAGGAGCTTACAGTCTAGTTAACAGCTACCATCTCTTCTGCAAGCCAGTGACCCCAGTGCCTGCTAAGCTTTCCCAGATGACACCACACCCAGCGGCAGCCCGTAGCCCATATGTCTTTGCATTATCAGATCTTTGATTTTTCAATCCCTTTCAATTCTTAGGTCCCTACTTTGGGAATCCACCTGCTGTTGGCTCTTAGCTGCCATATTTCTGGCTAACCATTCTTCATTCTTGGAATCCACCTCAGCTGCTGTTCTGTTTGCCCTTCCATCTTCATCCTATCTTTAGCCCCTGGTTCTGCTGAATCCTGCAGCCTGAAGGCCTTCTCCCCATCCTTCCAGGCTGATGTGGCAGACTGAGGGTGCTTTCTTCTGCTTCTGCATCCCATCTATCCCAGCAGAGCCTCCTCTGTTGGCTGGGGCCATGAGGCAGCCTGTCCTCTCCTGGAACTTGACTTTTCCTTGGACCCGCAAACATGCCTATTCACAGCTGATACGGTTTAAGTCCCTTTACCACTCTGTCTCTCTCCACCTCAGTGCCCAGATGTGGCTTGCTAGACTCTGAGCAGAGCAGAGCAATACCTCCCTTGTTCTAGGAACTCTGCTTCTTCAGGGCTCCCACTGAGGACTCAAATTGAGACTTTTCTTGAGTTTGAGCTATAGAGATGAATTCATTAGAGATGAAAAGTTCCAGATGGGAGAGAAATTGACCTCCTCCAGAAGTGAACAGTTTTCTTTGGAAGATGAAGCATAGTGACAAGAGAAAACAGTCATTCTTTGCTGCCTAACCAGCTAGAGGACACAATTCCCCAAGGTCAACATCTATGTAGGCTTTGGGGTTACAGAGTTTAGCTCTGATAGATTATGAGGGCAGACACAGCAGTTCGAAATTAACTTCATCTTTCTTACCCCATCATCCTCTTCCTCCTCGTGTGGGTGACATCATTATACAGCTAGTCACCAGATCCGAAAGCATCCTCCTCATGTTAACAGAATACTGTCAAGTGCACCTGTAAAAGTGTCACCTCTTTGATCCCTCTTATCTGTCACATAGTTCAGGCCCTCATTTTCTCTCACCCAAGCCAACGCAATAACCTCTTCACCCTGAAATTTCCAACCCCCCTCTTGCCATTGCATTTCTCCACTTGAACATAATGGTTTCCCTTTGCCTTAAGAAAGGAAGTTCACATTTCTTAGTACAACAGTCAAAGTTCTCCACAAGTTGGCTATCTTTAATTATTCATTACCACTTACCCTATGAAGTAAGGTGAAAAAAGGCCAGATGTTATCCCTGATCTGATCTGATGTAGTAACTCTCATATTAATTTCTGCCCTGGCACAACAAATGGCTCATTGCTTAAACATGCCCTATATTTCCACCTCTGGCCTGAGCTCCTGCTACGCCTTTACCTGGAGTGCCCTTGGGCACCTCACATCTCCTCCCAAATCTCAAATATCCCTGCCATCCTGCAGATCAGAACAACTCTCCTTTTTTTTGTGCTGTTTCTGCATTTAGCATCTTTGATCTTGTGCTACAAATGGTTGCTTACGTATCTACCTTTCCTACCGGCTTATAAGCTTTTTACATCTAGAGAAATGTAATACTCCTCTTCACAGTTGCCATCGTCATTGGTACTCAGAATGTTTGTTGAAATGAATCTGCCCAAATATGTACACCTGGTTCCGGAGCTTGATAGAGGCACCCCTGTGTACATGCATGTTTAGACACACACACGTACACACGTATAGACATGCACACAGTGCACACCTACACTTGCATACGTTGTCATTCGTTTACTCATTATGTAACACCCTGGGCTGTCTCACCCTGTGCTCAGAGAAAATGGAGTGATTTGGCTGATAGGAAATTTAGAGAGAACAATCAGTGTGATTGGTTCAGCCCCTCTCTGTTTTCCTTTTTTGGGAGCTACCCTACCCTCAGGGGACGTGAACTGAGTGGTGGGCTGGGGAAGAGCAGGGCTGGGTGGGAGGCTGCCACAGTCCAGGCTGCTGTGACAGGGGTTCAGTATTGAAAAGTTTATTTGCTCACCGATATAAGCTGCATCCTCAGTATCGGTTTAATAAAGGTGACGTTGTAGCCTCCACCTTTCTTAATCTGTTTCTCAATTGGCTCATAAAGCAGGCGGGGAAGAAGAGTGTTATCTTTTGGGACCCCCCCCCCACCCAAAGACCCTGAGAGAAGTAGAAAACTGAGGCAGAACTTGAATAATTCTCCATCTGTATGCTCTGACTGCGTGTCTCCAGATTTACATAAGGAAAGGGGGCTGAGGAAATTACTTCTTGTTGTCAACTGGTGTGTTCACTTCCTGCTTGTGATAGACAAGGCAGCACTGCAGGTGTGTGTCCTCTGTGTCTTGATGTATGATACTTCTATGATACATGATACATACATGAGGCTTCTCAGCGTTCCCAGGGTTTGGAATCTCATGGAACAAAAGGATTCATTCATATGTACCTCAGTTTGTTTACAACCAGTGTTGCTGACAAGGGCCCCCCTGCCCTGTTGGCTTCATCTCCCTGGGGCCCTATGCTCACACCCAGGGGTGTCTGTGTTCCTCCCCTGGGTGTGACATCATTGTGTTGGCTGCACCTTGTCAGGCGTCTCATCCAGCAGGAGCTGTGTTTTCTTCATTGTAATAAGATCCTTCTGAAGACACGATCGGGTAGCCTTGTTTTTCCCAGCATGCATAATTCTGGGCTGAGACAGTCTCTGGCTTTGTCCCACTGTTACACCCAGTGCTGATTTCACTTCTGTCCTCTTTCGGGTGAGACAAATTCAGAGAAGATTCCAAGATGTGGGTTGGGTTAGAGTTCAGTTTTCACATACCGCCGGTTGAGGAAAGGTTACGGAGATGGGATTTTTGGAGGGAGAGGGTTGAGGAACTGGTTAATAACTGTGGTGTCCAAAGCCTTGAGGTTATTTTACGGACATAGTGACCAGCTAATGCCCATCTCTGCTGAGAAAAGGAGAGGAAATAGCCTGAGGCTTCAGCGGAGGGATTGAGTCTTGGTGTGGGTGACACAGGTGACCCCTCTGTGGAGGGGTCTTCTCTCGATGGGCTTGGCAGTTCACATAGATTTTAGTTGGCCTGGAATGGTGGGCACGACTCTTCAAATAAGTCTCAAGTAATAAACCCATCACACTAAAAACATTTCACCAACTCCATTTGCAGCAAAAGAGGGTTTTTTTAAGTTTGCTTGCTTTTTTATGTGGGGAATCCAGCAGTTACGGCGGGCTGCCCTCTCACCAGGACCCACTCAAATATAAGCAATCTTGTGGAACCCATTGATAAGAATGTTAGTTATTTATGTCTCTAATTAGGAGTGCTACCCATCTCCGAGGGGGGCCTGCAGTTTCTAGCTTTGGAGGAGGGCTGTAGAGCATATATTTAATTTTTGAGGTATACCTAAATAAAACAAATGTTTCCAGAATTGCATGCTAGTTTTTAGATTTTGAAACTGGAATGAGAATCTCAAAATGTAAGATTATACATGTCATGTGGTGTAATGCTCTTAGACACATAAGTCCTTTTAATAACATCCTGGACAACTCACTGTGAATCCTCTGACCCCAACAGTGAGGTGAAGCCCCTGCTTCTCACCCCAGGCCAGAGTTTCCAAAATGTGACATTTGCCACTGCTGGTGTCTGAGGCAATTTCAGTGACACAGAGATGACTCTCTTTTTTACTTTCATACGTATGTATTTATTTTCTTGTACATTAGACAAAAAAATAACCAAAGGGTGGACACTTTAAAGAAAAGTGACGAGAGGCTGAGAATAACATAAAAAAGGAACACAATACAGCATGTATTTGATATTTGCAAATAAGAGGGAGAAGAGTATTGAAAAATTATGGTGGAAAGACCAAGTTAAGGTATAGGAGAAATAAGATTAGATAGAAAATGTGGAGTCTATCAGGGAGGACCTTAAAAGCGGTAATAAATGAAATAAATGGCATGTTAGAAATAGCAAGAACATGGGCTTTGGAGAAAATAAGATACAATTCTGAGATTTAGTTGCTTAACTCTCTGACCATGGATGTAGTGATGACTTTTTTCCTTTTTTGTTGGGATACTTGTTGATCTATGGGTTGTGGTGGCGTCACAATTAATTATCACTGATGGTAGTCATGCTTCTGGCAATAACTGAATAGGTTATTTTGTATCATACTTGTTTCTGAAAACAACTAGAAAAGCTGCACTAAATATAAAAACTTTTTTTAAAAGACATTGGAGAGCTGCCAAGTTACTGAGAATTTGTAGAACCAATATTAGTGTATTTTCTCTGACACAGTGAAATCAAGTTAAAAATAAATAACAAAATTAAGGGGGAAAAGCCCCATGTTTGGAAATTAAGCAATACACTTATAATATCCATTGGGTCAAAGAAGAAATCACAGTGGAAATTAGAAGACGTTTTGCATTAAGCCGTAATTAAATTGCTGCATTTCAGAACCTGAGGGATTCAGCTAAAGCTAAGCTGGGAAGGACATTTATGGTTTTAATATGTATATGCTAGAAAACTTTTAAAGGCTGAAAAACCAATATCTAAGAATCTGAAGAATTTAGAAAACAATCAGAAAATCAAATCTAGCGGTAAAAAGAAAAAAAATCAGTAAGATAGAAAACAAACTACAGGCAATAAAATCAATAACACCAAAAGTTAGTTCTATAAAATTTCCTCTAAGCACTATGTTAACCTCACTCCATAAATTTTGATATGTTGTATTTTTCTTTTCATTTAGTTCAAAATATTTTTTAAAAGTTTGCTTGAGTTTTCCTTGTAGATATTGGACTACACTAAAATCTCCTCTTCTGTGTATCAAAGGATACCATTAAAAGAGTAAAAAGACAGACCACAGGGGGGAGAAGTTATTTATTGCACATGTAAGTGACAAAGGGATTGGATCCAGAATACATAAAGAACTCCGACAAATCAATAAGAAAAAGATAGCCCAAAAGAAAAATGGGTAAAAGACTAAAAGAAAAAATAATACTTCACAAGAGATGATATCTAAATGATCAGTAATTATATGAAAAGCTGTTCAACCTCAGTGGTCATCAGAGATGTGCAAATTAAAATCACAATGAGACATCTCTATATCTTACAGTGGTTAAGTAGCAATATCAGTACTTAGTGCTGGAGAGGATGTTGTCAACTAGAACTCTCCTGGGAGGAAGCTAATCTAGTATCACTTTGAAAAGTCATCTTTGTAGAATCTAAAGCTAAACATCTAAAAAAAAAAAAAAGACATAGATATAAATGGATGCAGCAGTCACCTCATCTCTCTCTTTGTCATTATCTGGGTAGATATTTGTGGTGACCATGCAGACGCGCCCCTCAGATCTCCTGCTGTGGGAACACAGCTGATAGAGAACCACAGTCACTGTCCCTTTGGACCCACCACTGTATCTGGGCCAAGGTCAGGCTTCCCATGGGATGCTCTCAGCCAGTGACCAAGCACAGTGGGTAAAGTAATTCAGTCCCATTTCTGTGGAGTGTAGGAAAGCTCTGATAGACGAGTTTGGTTCCTGGATTCTCCATTGTCCTGGCATTTTTTAGAACTAGCTGCAGACTGGGGTTCTTTTATCCCATCCTCCTTCCCTCCCACTCTCCTGTCACTGGTGTCAGACTCACATTGTCAGCTGAAGCCTCTCCCCACCTTCTCTTGTACCTCCGTTTTAGTCTTCAAGTGTTTCCCCCAATAAATCTCTTGAATATCTAATCCTGTCCTGGTACCTGCTTCTTCGAGCATCCAAAATAACACAGCGTTGTTCCAAAAGTTCACCTATTGCCAAACAGATAATTCTGCACAAGGTTTGAAATGAGTAGCTAGCTGGGGACTGAGACGTGTTCCATTGGTTATAACAGAAAGAAAAAAAATGTTCTGCCAGCATTTTGTGTAAACTCATGACCACATTTAATCACCCAAAGTGTACCTTCACTGACTACCGGATGTGCCATTAACCATTTCTGAAAAAAGTGAAATAAAATCACCCAGCCTGAGAATGCTGTAGAATAAAAAACTAAATAAATAAAGCTAAACATCTTTATACCCTATAACTCAGCAATTCCATTCTTAGGTATATACCCAAGAAAAGCAGAATGTGTGCTCCAGAAGACATGTAGATGAATATACATGCCAGGTTTATTGAGTGCTCTGTGGTGAGCTAAATAATGACCCCCCCCCCCCACCGCCATCAAAGCCTTCCACAATCTAATCCCTGGTGTCCATGAATATGTTACCTTACGCGGCAAAAGTGTCTTTGCAGATGTGATGAAGTTGAGGATGTTGAGATGGGCAGATGACCCTGGATTATCCAGGTGGGCCCAACATAATCACAAGGATCCTTATAAGAAGGACACGGGAGAGTCAAAGTCAGAGAGAAATGTAAGGATGGAAGCAGAGGTCAGAGAAGAGAAAAGATGCTATGTTAACTGGCTTTGAAGTTGGAGAAAGGGGCCATGAGCTAAAGATAAAGACTGTACGTGGCCTCTAGATGCTGTAAAAGGCATGAAAATGGGTTCTTCTCTAAAAGCTCCAAAAGTAATGCAGCCCTGTGGACCACTTTAGACTTCTGACCTCCAGAACTACATGGTAACAATTCTGTGTTATCTTAAGCCAATAAATTTGTGGTCATTTGTTACGGTAGCAATAGGAAACTAATACTTGCTCCAAATTGGAAACAGCCCAAATGTCAACCATAAGCAAAACAGATAAATAAATGGTGGTATATTCCTACCATGAAAGACTATACAGAAATTAAAATAATCAGTTGCAGCTTTGTACGACAATATGATGAATTCTCACAAAAGTGAGCTTGAGCAAAAAAGCCAGACACAAAGAATACACACCAAATGATTCTATTTATATGATGTTTAAAGCTTGTGCCCCCATGGCCTACTTGGGTGTCCCGCAGATAAAAGTAAATCATATGGAAGCCTCACTGTGTCCTTCAGGAATTTGGCAGTGCTGGCTGTGGGAATAAGATAATTTGAACAAGTATTATTAGGAAACTCTTGTTTACATTAGGTTCCTGGCTGCTTTGACAACATCTATATTCAGAGGCAGTCCTCTATAAAATTGAACAATAGGATAATAGGAGGAAAGGCATTCCCTTTGATTACCTTTCAGAGGTGAATAATGGGCTCGGGAAGCTCACTGTTCTGCTTTCTTTCTAAATTGCCAAGCAGGAAGCAGGCTGGAGGGTGGGGTTGGCATGTGCCCACATAATAGGGGCCCTCTCGAGAAAGAATTGAAGGGAGTTTGGGCTGTTTTACAAGACTGAAGTCCCAAGAATAATTCCTTAGGCTGCTGTAACAGAGGACTTTGCAAATTAAGGGTCTTAAAGCCCATCTTCCCAAGGAGGAAAGATGGGCACTGCTCTTCACTAGGGGTGGGCAGAACCATGGTTTACCTGGCTAGGAACATTCCACCTGAGTCACCACATCCGAGGGGACAAGGTGGTTAAGAATCTGCATGTTCAGTCCCAAACTACCTTACGGAAAAGCAAGTTTGGAAAAAGAAACTTGCAATCTATATTATCGTCTCTCTGTTGTGCACAAGACTGGTAAAACCCACACACTCAAGTGATACGGGGTTGGGTTCCTACCAAAGTCTCGCCCATTTAATACCACCTTCCGGCAGCTGGGACCGCACTTACACACTCTCCCCAGGAGGGCCCCCGTCTTCTGCTGCTCACCTCTCTCTCCCAGGCCTGACTTACTCTGGATGGTTAAAGCTTCATCTCAGTGCGGTTTTCTCTAAAGAAGAGTCCAGATGTTTCTCCTAGAGATTCATTCACTTTCTTCACTACGTATATAGTCATCTCGTAGGATGTCATGTTGTTCCACCTGCTTAGAGAAAGACTTCAGATTTACCTGTTTTTTTAAGATTTGGTGGTGGTGGTTTCTACAGTGTGGATCCTAGGCCAAACTGTGGTGTGATGTAAGCTGGAGTTTTCTCTGGGTTCCCCAACCTGTCACTTGAGTTTCTCTCCCATACTTTGGGTCTTAAGCTCTTTCCCAAAGAAAATGCCTCTCAAGACAAATCCTGAAACCACATCGTACCGAATGTAAATGACTGTCAACAGCCTGCAACTCAACTAGTTACCGCTATCATTTTGAAAGAGGTCAGGCAAAGGAATCCTGTGCTTCAATATTTTAGGGACTAGCAAACAAGTGAGAGAGTTTATCGCTCAAAGAAGCTCTCCTGGTGCACCAGAAATCACATTAAATAAGCAAATTACAGTTTCTCATGTTCCCTGCTTCCCTATTTTAATATCT
Organism: Hippopotamus amphibius kiboko; assembly: GCF_030028045.1. NCBI lineage: Eukaryota > Metazoa > Chordata > Mammalia > Artiodactyla > Hippopotamidae > Hippopotamus > Hippopotamus amphibius. Next base: position 101,881,719 of record NC_080196.1, read on the forward strand.
CCAAATGGGCAAAATGGGATTCAGAACAACAATGACCACTGATGCATTCATTGCCTCAATTCCAGGTCTAGACATGATGAGGCCTCCCTCAGCCCTCAATATAGCAACAAACCACATGGCCTAAACATCAAATCCTTCCTTATGAGGAAAAGTCATATTTATAAATGGAAATGATAGTTTTATTCTTATTTAATCCTCCAAAGTACTGAGCATTGCAGGCATTCGAGGGCTGTTTATTGGATGAATATCAGAGCATCACCCACTAATGGGCTTTCAGTTATTGCCTTGATGTCTCTCTCAACAATGTGTTAACATACATCAGCTGAAATTCCATATGCATATTTATCTGAAGGGATAAAAGAATTTGGGGGGAAAAGATATCCACTATTTTTTACTAAAATTTTGAATTTTCTGAGGAAGCCAAAAAATGCCTATTTACTTGGAGTGACCTAAAATACAACACTTTTAATGCTAACTTGATATATTTATGACCAGACTTCCAAAATCGTGTTCAACTCTATTCTCATATTGACCTCTACATCAGCAGATTTTTCCAGTTTCTTCTATTTAGCCATATTATCTTTCTATTTCTTGCTGTTTTGGAAATGTTCATGATCATTAATACCAATCAGTATTTGTATGTTGAGCCCTAGTGCTTTATTTCTAGTTTTTAAAAGTCTTCATGTATGTTATTGCGTTCACCTTCATATGTATCTGTGAAATAGCAAGGGAGATGAAGAGCTGCATGTTTATCATGGAGAGGATGGTATAGTGCATCAGCTGCTCTTCCCAGAGACCTGGCTGGGAGGGCAGGTGGAGAGGGCGTGAGAAATCTACACGTAGGGAGGAGTAATGGGGGGGGAGACAGCACACTGTTGCTCTTTTCCCCGCTGGAGAATTTTTAAAAATTTAGATTGTTGCTTGTCAGTTAAATACCCACATGCTTTTTGAGCCAAATCTGATTTTAAAAGAAAATATTTAAGATATGGAACCATTACAGCACAAAGATTAGCGCTTTCTTGCATACCAAGCCTCTCTAAATTTTTGCCAATCTTGGAAAATCTGGTGGCTTTGAGTTTCTGTGGCCTCTCAACATCCCTCTCCAGTGGTTTGGACCTGGGTTATTTACAATGGAGATATATCCATAGATATGCAGAAATGTCAATATTCAAGGAGAAAATAACTATACAGTATTGTGGAAGTTGCCCGGGAACAGATGCCGTAGGTTTGCACAAGTTGTGCCTGATTTTAGCAGATCGTGAGTGCATATGAATGCAGTGTTTGGCGGCTAGTATGTGGGGTGTGGCCCTCAGAAAGTCCTATCAGAGAACACTGGCCTGATGGAGCATTTCCTGTGTGGTTGCGGGGCATCCTGACAATGTATTGTACACATTCACCCCTTAAGCTGGTGACATCCCTGAGGACAGCAATTCAGCTGTGGAATCAAGAACCACAGAAATGTTCACTCCCTTTCACACCATAGTCCCATTCACTCCTGAAAATTCATCTCAAGAAATATTTCATTAATTTTGAAATATTTTTGCTTAAAGATTTTTTTTTTTTTTTTGCAGTGGGATCTATAAGGAAGGATGGGTGTGAAAATAAGGGACATATAAATTATTCAATACTAGTTAAATAGCTTTATGAATTATAGCATATTATCCAGTAGAATTTTATGCTGCAAAGTTGTAATTATGTACCACCATAGGAGAATGTTGGTAATACAATATTTATTGGGAACAACAGAATACAAAATTGTCTGCACCCTAAGATTGTATATGTATATATATATATATACAGTATCTCAAGAACAGAGCCTGGAAAGGAATGTAGAAAATCAGAACAGATGTTAGAATTGAGGTGGGGGGCTGTTTTCCCCTTCTGTGTTTTTGTTTTGGTTTGGTTTGGTTTTGGTTTTGGTTTTTTGTGGTTCTTTGTTTTTTGGCTGCACTGCGAGGCTTGTGAGATCTTAATTCCCCGACCAGGGCTTGAACCTGGGGCCAGGGCAGTGAAAGCGCTGGGTGCTAACCACTGGACTGCCAGGGAACTCCCCTCCATGTTATTTTAATGGAGGTTTTATAATAAGTAAAAATTTAAAAAGATAAAATGCAACATTGCAACTACTGTGAGGAGAGTGAAAATAAGAAGACAACAGATTGTCAGGCTCAGAATTTTTTGGCTCAAGTCAGTTTTGTGACATGATTGACTATAATGCTGGTTAAGTGCCGTTTGTCATACTGGGTTCCCCAAAGCAAGCGGGGAGAGGGCATGTTTAATTGTTCAGTGGATGTGCTGGAGGGGGAGGACTTAGCAGCATTCCATGTGCTTTAATAAGATGTGCCCATCAGATTTTTTGCACCAGAAACACTGAATGCTAATGAACTTTCCCCTACCTTGGAGTGGATCACAGTACCATTGTGCTCTTTGTCATCCTTTAGCTGTGAAGGAGTTCAGAGCATGTCACCCCCAAATACATTGTCTGGGCATGTTGCTTATGTTGAGTTAAAGGTATTTGAGAAACAGCAGGTGGAAAGAGGAGCACTCAGACCCTTCTTTTCATCCTAAAAACAGGAGATAAAACTCCCAAGTGAATGGTGCCCTCTCTGTACCAGGAGGAAGATGTTCTTATCACCAGAGATGTGGAATTGGGCTGAGAATCTGTACAACCACATCTCACTAAATTAACCCTTCTCTTCCTAGTTCCTGCTCCACAAGTCACTACCCCGGCCCAAGGCCCTTTGTCCTGTCATTTCTCTATAAATTGTTTTTTGTTGAAGATGCTATATGAGCTGGAATTTTAAGCTGCCATTTTGAGTTACTTTTCCTTTAGGTTCCTCCCATGTGATGTGTGCTGCACGTGTTAGTAAACTATTCCTTTTGTGAAAAAAACTAATCTTTTTGTGCAAGAGTTCCAGCAGAACATCTAAAGTGGGTAGAGGTAAAGGTCTGCCTCCCTACAACCACAAAAACAAATCCTAGAGGAACTATTTCTTGGGGAACTGTGGGATGGTAAATACCCCGGGAAACCAAGCAGCAGGTCCAGCACATGACACAACAACATCAGTGTGAATGGCTGGGATGCGTTTTAGGTTAAAGGGGGCAATGCTGTGCCGTGGCGAAGAGGGAAAGGAGAGAGGATGAAGGAGGTGGTTTGGGGAACCTAAACCTGGAAGTTGGAACAGGACTTCAACAAAGGGAGATGCAGAGCGCTTCCCAGGAGGAGAAAGTCCAGGCGAGATCCAAATGCTAGGGGAGTTGAGGGCATATCCTAGTCATGGTTGATGACTTAGGGATGAGACAACAGGGAACTGCTTTGGGAAGAAGGGAGAGGTATCATCTTGTTCCCCCATTAATTGTGTTTAGCGCAATCTGACGAGTAGTGTGTACTAAATAATTGATATTGAGAGGATGAATGAAAACATGGACACCGGATGGATTGGAAAGGGTGGAAGCAGGGAACCCTGGGAAGAGGGGCAAGGACTTGAACCTGGGCAGTGGGGCTGGCTGTGAAAGAGAGAAGAATGTCAGGGGTGCAGTAGGAGAATTGATAGGAGAGTGGAAAAATAGCTTCAAGGTTGAAAATCTGGGAAACTGGGAAAGGAGAAGAGAAGGGGCAGCTGGAGTTGTGGCTGAAATTACTGGAGAAGCAGCCATGGCTTTTTCCATCACAGAAACATAGGAATCCTCTCAATTCATAGCTCATAAAATAAAATTAAAGTGCAAGCACACAAAAATTTATTACAAGGTGCTATTATTGCCACATGGGACCAAGAGAAAATGAGAAGATGCGGGGGTGGGGGGAGCCCTCCAAGGTAAATCGCTAAAGTTGCTTAGGAATGGGGGGGGGAATCGTTTTATGGAAATGAAGGGCTCTCAGAGGTCCCCGAACATTCATAAATTGTATTGAGACACAACTCACGTTGCCACCTTGTGGAGCTGTGCCTTTGTCCTCTTTGTCTGTTGTCATGGGCTACCAATCCTGGAGAGAAAACTAGCTCTGAAACAACTGATTAAATAAATTTAATTAACTTGGAAAACATAAATGGGGCCTAAATAAATTTAATTAACTTGGAAAACATAAATAGGGCCTCGTGGGACTTCTTTCTGTTTGGCCAGCTTTTAAGACAGTCACATGACTCCTCTGCTTTCTGCCCTGACTCAGACGCTCTGATTGTTGTGTGCATTTCCTCTAAAGGTGTGTATCTGGTCTTAAAATACATTGTGTGTCTAGAGATTTTTTACCCATCCTAGGGATTGTTCTTTTTTAAAAAAAACAAACAAAAAACATTGATTCAGCTGTATCGAGGCATGGTGCAGAGGGTAGTCTTCCTTTACAGAGTGAGAATCAGTCCATTTTTTGTTTCCAGGTAGACTAGAACCAAACATTCCAGTATTCTTTCCTCTGTCCCTAAATTTGAATTCAAGTGAAGGTTGTCTGTTGAATAAGCAAGTTAGAGACCTCAGATGTGAGCTGGACCACTGGTTCTTATTTTTTTTAATAAATTTATTTATTTATTTATTTATTTATTGGTTGTGTTGGGTCTTCATTGCTGCGCGTGGGCTTTCTCTAATTGTGGCGAGCAGAGGCTACTCTTCATTGTGGTGCGTGGGATCCTCACTGTAGTGGCTTCTCTTGTTGCGGAGCACTGGCTTGGGCTCTAGGCATGCAGGTTTCAGTAGTTGTGGCACATGGGCTCAGTAGTTGTGGTGCACGGGTTTTACTGCTCTGCAACATATGGGGTCTTCCTGGAGCAGGGATGCAACCCGTGTCCCCTGCATTGGCAGGCAATTCTTAACCACTCCACCACCAGGGAAGTCCTAGACCAGTGGTTCTCAAAGTGTGGCCCTTGACCAGCAGCAGCAGCCTCCTCTGGGAATGTGTAAGAAATGCACATTCTCAGGCCCCACCTCAGACCTACTGGAGCAGGATCTTTGCACCAGGGCTCAGCAACCTGTGTCTTAATAAGCCTCCAGGTGATTGTGGTTCTGATACAGGCTGGAGCGTGAGAACTACTGGGTTACAGTCTAGATAACTGTATCAGTTAGGGTTTTCCAGAGAAAGAGCCAATAGGCTATATATAGATATCTGTAAGAGGAGATTTATTATAGGAATTGGCTCAGCAGCTATGGGGGCTGAGAAGTCCCACGAGCTGCCATCTGCAAGCCGGAGAACCGGGAAAGCCGGCAGTGTAACTCAGTCAGGGTCCAGAGGCCTGATAATCAGGGGCTGATGTGAAGTCCTGATCTGAGTCCAAAAGCCCAAGAATCAGGATCACCGATGTCCAATGGCAGGAGAGGATGGCTGTCGCAGCTCAAGCAGAAAGAGAACAAATCTGCTTTTCCTCCACCCTTTTGTTCTCTTCGGGCCCTCAAGGGATTAAATAATGCCCATCCACACAGGGGAGGGCAACCTGTTTTACAAAGTTCACCAATACAAATGCTAATCTCTTCCAGAAACACTCTCACAGAGGCAACCAGAAATAATGTTTCACCAGCTATCTGAGCATCCCTTAGCCCAGCCAAGTTGACACATAAAATTAACTATTACAATAACTAAAACTAGTTTTTAGATTGAGCATCACACAGATTGATTCCTTTCCCTTCTTTCATTCATTCAGTCACTTTCATTTCATCAATGTTTTATAGGGTACTTGCCAGATGTCACTATATCTGCTGGGATGATAAAGCAGTCAAGGCTTCTGCTCTTGGACAGAGTTGCAGATAAAATACAGGATACTCAGTTAAACTGATCCTCAGATAAGCAATGAAAACAATTTTTTTAGTATAAGGTTGTCTCAAGTATTGCATGAAACATATTAAAGATTATTTTGTTTAATATGAAATTTGAATGTAACTGGGTACCCTGTATTTTTATTTGCTAAACCTGGCAATCTTACTCTGTGGCACTTACATTCTTGTGGGGAATACAGACCAAAATAAGGACACATTTTAAAAGGCAGTGCTTTTTAGTGGTTATGTGTGCAACTGAGAAATAAAAAGGTGTTATACGGTAGAGAGTGGCATTGGATAGGCTGGTTAGAGAAACCCTCTCCGAGGCGCTGGGAGCCAGTTATGTGTGAGGGGAGAAAATTCCAGACCAAAGGAACAATTTAGCGCAAAGTCCCTAAGACAGGAAAGATCTTAATAGGTTCTAGGAATTGGCCAAAAGTCAGCAGGGGTGAGCACAGCGAGGGAGAGAGGCAGAAGATGGGATGGAGAGGCAAACGGGCACTCAGGCACTCAGGCCTTAGCAGGCCAGAGGAGAGAGCGAAATCTGTTCTCTCACTGGAGAATTTTTAAGCACAGAGGAGCCGCCAAACTGGCTTTGTGATTTTAGATGCTAGCTGAGCTTCTGCAAGGAGAGTGGTTTGTAGGAGGAGCAAGAGTGGGAAGCAGGGAGGCGGGTCAGGAAGGGCTTGCTGAGGTCCAGGGGAGAGACGGTTCCAGCTGGGGCACAGGTGGTGGTAGTGGATACGGGAAGAAGTGGACAAACTCGGGCTGAGTTTTGGGGAGAAGTTGACAGGACTGGCCAATGCATGGCATGTGGCGTGTGGAGGGAGAGGGAAGCAGCGTGGGCGATGGTGCTTTTTAATGAGGTGGGAAAAACACCGACCAGCGGAAATTGACTTTCTTTTTGGACAGGTTGCGTTTAAGAAATCTATTAGATATTCACGTTAGGAGATCAAGTACAGATAGCTAGAGACATAAATCTGGGAACTATCAGCATATACACAGTATTTAAACCATGGAACCGATTACTGTTACCTAAGGGAGCATCTGTAGATAAACGTGAAGGACCAGACAGGGCACTCAGACACGGAGAGACCAAATCACGGAGAAGCAGTCAACAAGGGGGCTGAGGCAGGACAGAACCAAACAAGTAGGTACCTTCAAAGCCAAGGAGAGAAGTCCAAGAGCAGGGGGGAGTGGTCAGGTGTGCTCAAAAGTCAAATAGAGTAAAGACAGAAATATGATCATTGGATTTACAACACAGAGGTCATTGCAACATTTAAAAGAGCGGTTTCAGTGGAACAGCAGGGTCAGAATCCTGTCTGGAGTAGGTCACAGAAATGATGAAGATGAGTAAGCAGAGGCAGCCATTATGATGAACTCTCTGCAGGAGTTTTACTGTGAAAGGAAGAGAAGTAGGAGTGATGGTTGCAGAAGGACTGAGGGTCAAAGAGGGGAAATTAACAATAGAAAGTACTAGAACATATTTTCTGTTGATGGGACTGATCTGAGAGAAGGAGAGAAAATTGCAGGAGTGAAGTGCTTGAGGAAGAAGAGGGGATAAAATTAATAGCAGCCGGGAAGAATTTGCCCTTTGATGTGAACAAGGACGTTTACCCCTGTGAACAAGAGAGAAGGCACAGAGTATAGATACAGATGCAGGTGGATTTGGAGATTTGCTTAGGGGACAGTGAAGAAGTCCTAGGAGGAAGTATTTTTTTATTCAACATCTGCTTCATCACAAAAATTGTGTGTGTGTGTATAATATTGTACTTCTGTGTATATATATTTGCAAATTATGTCAACTATCACTTCAGTTGAACTGAAGACTGTCACGGCTTGATTGGATGCAATTACAAATTACATGTATGCCATGAACGATTTCAAATATATTTTTGCTCCATTCAGCTTCTTTTTTTAGAAACTGTGGTTTAAAAAAAAAAAATCACATGAAATCTACCCTCTTAACAAAATTTTAAGTGTACAGTATTAACTATATAAACATTGTTGTAGAGCAACAGAACTTTGTATTGGATGCCTGAAATTTTTTACCGATTAAATAACAACTCATTTCTCCCACCTCAGTCCCTAGTAACGACTATTGTATTCCCTGCTTCTATGAGTTTTACTGCTTTAGACACCTCATGTAAGTGGAATCACGCAGTGTTTGTACTTCTGTGACTGGCTTATTTCACTTAGCATCATATCCTCATGTTGTCCTGTGTTGTAGGATCTCCCTCCTTTTTAAGGCTGAATAATATTACACTGTGTGTATAGACCATATTTTGTTTATCCTTTCATCTGTCAATGGACATTTGAGTCGTTTCCACCTCTTGGGTATTGTAAATAAGCTGCAATGAATATGGGAATGCAAATATCTCTTTGAGATCCTGTTTTCAATTCTTTTGGATAAATACTCAGAAGTGGGATTGCTGGATCATATAGTTGTTCTATTTTTTTTTAAATTTTTTAAAATATACTTTTGTTAAAAATTAATTAATTAATTAATTGGCTGCATTGGGTCTTTGCTGCTGTGCACAGGCTTTCTCTAATTGTGGTGAGTGGGGGCTACTCTTCACTATGGTGTGAGGGCTTCTCATTGCAGTGGATTCTCTTTTGCGGAGCACGGGCTCTAGGCATGCGGGCTTTAGTAGTTGTGGCTCAATAGCTGTGGCGTGTGGGCTTTAAAGCGCAGGCTCAGTAGTTGTGGCGCACGGGCTTAGTTGCTCTGAGGCATGTGGGGTCTTCCCAGACCAGTGCTCGAACCCGTGTCCCCTGCATTAGCAGGCAGGTTCTTAAGCACTGCACCACCAGGCAAGTCCCTCTATTTTTAATTTTTTGAGGAACCTCCATACTGTTTCCACAGTGGCTGCACCAATTTACATTTTCACCAATATTGTACAAGTCTTCCAATTTCTCCACATCCTTGTCAACACTGGTATTTTCTGTTTATAATGAACTTTCTAACAGGTATGAGGTGATATCTTGTGATTTTGTTGGCATTTCCCTGATGATTAGTGATGTTGAGCATTTTTTCATACACTTGTTGGTCGTTTGCATGTTTTCTTCAGAGAAATGTTTAGTCAGACCTTTGCCCATTTTTTAAATTGGGTTGTTTGGGGGTTTTTTGCTATTGAGTTGTAGGAGTTGCTTATATATTTTGGATATTAACATCTTATCAGATACATGGTTCACAAATATCGTCTCCCATTCTATGGGTCGCCTTTTCACTCTGTGGATTGTTTCCTTTGCTGTGCAGAAACTTTTTAGTTTACTGTAGTCCCACCTTTTTTTTTGACACATAAACTGTATTACTTTATTTTTTATACATCGTTATTGGAGTATAATTGCTTTACAATGTTGTGTTAGTTTCTGCTTTACAACAAAGTGAATCAGCTGTATTTATACATATACCCCCATATCCCCTCCCTCCTGCGACCCCCTCCCACCCTCCCTATCCCAGACCTCTAAGTCCTCACTCATCCTGGAGTTGATCTCCCTGTGTTATGCAGCAGCTTCCAGCGAGCTGTTTTACATTGGTAGTGTATATATGTCAGTGCTACTCTCTCACCACATCCCAGCCTCCCCCACTTGTCTATTTTTGCTTTGTTGCCTGCACTTTCAGTGTCATATCCAAGAAATCATTGCCAAGACCATTTGGCTGCTTAACAGTATTAAGGGTAAGCATATCATTTTTCCCATGGTGCAGTGATCCTCCAAAAATTATATTCACATTTCCCCTGCAAAAACAATTCATTTTATTTTTAAGGGAGACCTCATAAACTGAATTTACAATAGAATGAGCAATAACATCAGACATTTCATGTTTAATAGAATGAGCTACAAAAACTTTATACTGATTTCATGACTCATATGAAACAACAGCAGCAACAAAAAAATCCATCGTTGGTCTAAACTTTTCTTTTTGAAACAGATGATGACACCACATCAAACACCATCAGTAACCATTTGCAAAGTTTTGCTGCCGCTAATGGAGCCAACAGTAACAGCCTCATTTCTCATATCTGCAAGAGAAATTGAAATGAAAAGAAGCAAAATTAACTAAGGAGAATAGTCATTTGACATAAACAAGAAGTCATGCTTCACAGAGTGATGTCCATGACAGCTGCACGTCATGTTGTTTTGGGGAATAACTACTTAAAATCACTTCTTAAATAGTACTTTGAAAGAGATGCTGATATTTCTTCAGCAGGTTTGTGCCTTCTGGGTTTTGTGTGGTGAATGACAGAACAACAACTCCCATGGTGCATGACAAATGTCAACAAATGTTTGACCAAGCCATTTTCAAGGGCTCATTCCCAGGGTTACTGTTGAGACCAGTGTTTCTTATTCTGGTCCCTAAATGTTACCTGCCTGTTCTCTCTGAAAGCTTTCCAGATTAAAAAAAAACAACTTTCTTTTTTGTGTCTTAAATTTTACAATGTTATGGTTCATTGTGAGTTTTTTTTTTTTTTTTCCATTCTAGGTGCTCAGTGGAACCTTTACATTTGGGAAGATGTTTATTTCTGTAGTCGAGATTGCTAATTGCAAATAAGTCTTTCCTTCTTTCTTACTAACAGAATATCTACACATAGGATGGCAACATGGCTAGTAAGAGTTTCCCAGCCACCCTTGTGGGTGGATGCAGTCATGTGACACAGTTCTGTCCAGAGTGATGGAAGCTGGAACCGTAGTTGGCATGAATGATTTTGCCCCTCTTCTTCCTGATAGAAACACAATTGCAGGCCCAAGAAGGAAAGAGTGTGGCAGAAGCTAACCAGCTTCCCCAGGGCCACCTCATTGTGCAGCTCCAGGGAGCACTGTTCACACTGTCATCTATGGAATGATGGTTCCCTAGAGTCTGCAGTGCAGTGACCCTGCAGGGAAAGCCATGTACCAGTGCACTGTCTCAGGGGGCGGGGAGCACTGGCCTGTTTTATATGACTTCCAGGAGTCTTGCTCTTTTCAGCAAGGCTTTGTATTCTTCTCTGTACTAAGCTTCATGTCCCCTGGATCAGAATATCTCTGGCTGAGCCTCCTCAGAGAGCAAATCTGTCACCTGCTGGGTGGTAACGGAGCAACAGCCTTGGCTGTGGGGGCAAGGGAGAGGATCTGGGGGGTCTAGTTCCTTCTTATGAGCGAATCCTCTTGTTTTCAGCCCCATCCCAACCCCCTGGATTCAGAGATGTTTGATGCTTTCAGATCCTCAGCCTTTTGAGGATTCATCCTGGATTCCATTTATAGTTTGTTGGCTTCTCCAGGCAGAGACTGTTAGCAGAATGGAGAAAGTTGAAACCAAACCAAATTAGATGCTGTTATTATCTTCCAAATTTTCATTGACCTTTTTTTTTTTTTTTTTTTTTTTTGCATTTCCTTTCCCTTTCACTTCCTCTTCTTTTATTCCTTTATGGCTTAGTGGGTTTGGAGAACTTGAGGTTGACAGCTGCAGGTGAGAAGGCACGCCTAGGTGAGTTCTTATCAGTGCCTATGTGAGAAGCCTCAGGCTTTTGGTCCACACCCTAGCCACGTGGACTGAAAAAAAGACTAGCAAGTTGTAAAGAAAAACATCAATCTAATTCAGACTTTTATCTAGAGATGCCTCAGCCTAAAGAAACAAAAATCTAAAATAGTTACCAAGTTTCCTCTTGAATGACCAATAAAGCAGCTGCATATAGTTACAGAACAATTCACTCTACTCAGCACCCTCGGGACTCCCAGCCCATTGTCCTTCCAGGTCATTGTCTTCCCGTTAGACCCACATCGCCTCTCACAGCTGCCACTGCTGCTGGTAAAGATGAAGGTGATGAGGGTGAGAGCTGACATTTACACAGCACTTAGTATGTGCCCAGTACATTTAGTGTTTCAATCCTCACCACCATCATTTCCTACAGTAACTATTATTATACCCAACAGGAGAGTAAGGCACAGAGCAGTTAAGTAACTTGCACAAGTTCACATAGCTAGCATAGCTCAAATAGAATAGAGTTAATATTTCAAATAGAATAGAATGGCTCAAAGCCAGGATCGGAACCAGGAAAGTCCTTCTCTTTGCTTGTACAAATGCACTACAGATAAAAATACTCGAATTTATATATCAGCCAGAAACTTCCAAAGCAATTTCACTTGATCTCCTTTGATCCCCGTGATCCCATCGTACAGCTGAGAAAACTGAAGCCCATCTGACTCCTGAGAGTGCTAGTAAGGCAACTTCACTGTGTTACCTAGTGACACACTGATGGAGGTTGCTTTTAAGATTTCCAGGGCGTTGTAGCCCTCAGCTCAGCTCTTCCACGGGTTCGTTTTGAGGATTATGAACATTCATTTACACAAAATTCCAAGAGGCATTATAAAGGCAGGATAACTACTCAAGTGCCAGTTGTAAATTGTCGAAGCCTCAGAAAGCACTTTCCCACAGAAATAACGTGAGTCATGGTAAGTAGGTGCGTAGGCTAACCCACAAATGCCAGAATGTTATTTCTGTTACCGCAGTCCCTGAAGCTCTCTAGGGCCTGGGGTGGAGAGGAGCCCAGGCAGGAGGAGGAGGGCCTGGTGGTGGAGGCAGCACCCCCCACTGGAGGGACGAGGCCTGGAAAGGCCAGTTATGATCTGAGTGCAGAGTGGGGCAGGCTGGGCCGACTTTCCACCTAACAGCCCCACACAAACCGTTGCCACTGACGTACAGCCCACACAAAGCCGTGCCACTGATGGAGAAGGGAATAAAATTTGCCTTTTTTTTTGTAGTTAATTTTTTTGGTTGTTGACATATAGTGAATTTACAATGATGTATTAGTTTCTGGTGTACAGTAAAGTGATTCACTTATACATATATACGTATATATAGATTCTTTTCCATTAAATTTATTGGAAGATTTTGAATATAGTTCCTGGTGATATACAGTGGGACCTTATTGTTTATCTATTTTATATGTACAAAATTTGCTGTTTAAAGAGATTTCTCGAAACAACTCACATTCCCCATCTAGGGATACGGGAACCTGCGTTTCTGTGCCGAAAGAACCAAGGGTGGAGAGAGGTCAAGTGACAGGCCAGCTGAGAGTCATTTGTAGAAGGAACACTAGGTCCAAATAAGGCTGATTTCCAAACAGAATTCTGCTTCCTTCCCTCTAGTTGTGGGCCCCCTCGTTTTACTCTTAACCTACAGACCTTGTATAATTAGAGGCTCTTTTGTTCCAGGGTGACATTAGGAGAATCTTATATTCTCAGCTAATGTAATCACTCATCTTCAATGAAGACTTCTGTGTTTTACAGGCTTCCAAATTAGGAGTCTTTAGGGGATAAAGCACTTGCCATCTTGACCCAGGATAAGAGCTGGGCATGATCGTGCTTTAACTGATTAATTCTGATAATTATAACCTTGACAATCACTCATTCACTCAGTTATTCCTCTGTCTTCTTCGCTCATTCTAAATATTATGTGAGGCGAACAAACGTGAGGTCGGTCATGGGAGAGCAAACCTCTCTGTGCAGAGGGCTGGGTTTTCCTATGGTCTGTGCTCAGAGATTGTTTTATTTTACTTTGCATGTTCCCCTGAGAGAGATTAAATAGATTTTACAACCCAAGCTGACTCCCAGCCGCAAAGCATCCCCACTGTGTGTTATCAGAGGGGATCTGATAAGTGATCAGCCATCTTAAATTCTAGAGGCGTTGCAATGACTAGCAGAAGCGTCAACACAGCCTTCAGGGCCCTACAGCTGTAATGTCGAGAGACTGCAGTACCTTCTAAAATCTGAGAATAAGCAAAATCCACTTGAGAGATTTTTCTTATTTTGAGGTCAAGGGAAACCACAGAAAAACAGTTGCACTTTGAATCATCTGCTCCTTGCTCAGGAGTCAGACCGGGGACTCCACGGCCCCTCCCTCCAAAATGACGATGCTCGGTGATGAGTCACTGTTGTGTCCCAGGCCGTCCACTGATCTTCACAGCAGCACCACTACGGACCGCTGATTGGCTGCCCAAAGGGAGATAAGTTCTCTCTTTATTTTCACTGAGAAAATTGAGGCCAAATTTTGTCACAAATTGTTTCTGTCTACTTCTTATCCTTCCAGACTGTAATAATGTTTACATCACAAATCTATCCTGTCTTCTTTTTTTGGTTGAAGGACAAATTTTCCACCTGTGTTCTGACCCTCTCTTCCTTCCCTCGACTTCCGTGACATTTCCTGGTTTCTGATGCCTGACGTTTATCATTCTTTTTTTTCTTTCCCTTTTACAGTCTTGAAGTCTTCCACTCATTCCTTAAACTCCAGTGTCCCCCAGGGCTAAATCCTCCACCCACAGCCCTGGTTACACTCTCTCTAGGTGACCTCATTGTTTCAACATCTATGCACTGATAACTCCCAAATCTGTTTCTCTAGCATTTTTGTTTCCCTCCCCAAGAAGAGGACTCAGATATCCTGTTGCCTATGAGATGGATAGATAAACATCTCACACGTACCAAAGGAGAACCGAAACTATTCCTCCTACACTCTTTATTTTATTTTTTATTTCTTTACTTTTTAAATTTTTACTTATTTATTTATTTATTTTTCGCTTCATTGGGTCTTTGTTGCTACGTGCAGGCTTTCTCCAGTTGTGGAGAGCACAGACTTCTCATTGCAGTGACTTCTCTTGTTGCAGAGCACCAGCTCTAGGTGCAAGGGCTTCAGTAGTTGTGGCGCATGGGCTTAGTTGCTCTGAGGCATGTGGGATCTTCCTGGACCAGGAGTTGAACCCGTGTCCCCTGCACTGGCAGATGGATTCTTAATCACTGCACCACCAGGGAAGTCCTCCTACATCCTTGATCACAGATGGTATCACACTTGTCACTAGGTTAGAAACCTGAGTGTCATTTTAAGTCCTTTCTGCCCTTCATTGTCAACACCCAGATAATCATTCAGTTCTGCCCAGCCTCCTAGGTATTTGTCAGGTCTGCCCAGTTTTCTCCATCCTCATTGTCCCAGTCCAGGCCCGCATCATCCTCTCTTGGACCACTGTGCCAGCATCCTCACCAGTCTCTCTTGCTTGGTCCTATCAATCCCAAATTCCTTCCCTCAGCTGCCAAAGACATAATCTTTAAATGAAAATGTAATCGCATCCTCCTTGCTTTTAGTTCTTTGGTGGCTGCCTATCTCCTTCAGCTTCTTCGTTGATCAGGTCCCTAAACACCTTGTCTGTTGGTACCTCCTGCCTTGTTACAGCAATCCTCGACTGCGGCCATCCCACTGCCTTTGCCATGCCTTTCCTCACCTCCATGCCTTCCCTTCCTCTCCAACTCCGTGGCTCCTACTTACATCATCCTTGAAGCCTTCATTGGCCCCATATTCAAGGTTCCTACTCTCGGCTCCTGCAACAACATGCCTGGTGGCATCCTTTTACTCTGTTTGGTACTGATCTGTCTCTGTGTCTTTCTCTTTGGAAGCTCCTTGTATACCCATCACTTGGCTCCATTCCTGCCACATTGTTGATTCTCAAAGTTAATGGCATGAATGAATAAATAAATGACATACAGATCCCTCCGCCCCTTTCTGTGGGAAAGGATTGGGAAAAGAGAAACTAGAAGGAAAAATTAGAAACAATTATGAGAAATGTCTCAAATAGAAAACATTACACTGCTAGTTAATCTGATGTTTTTTAACCCGGTATTAAAAGTATTTTTAAGTGTAGCATTTGCCCTTTGTGGAATTCTGAATTGGGAGGGGTTATCAGAGGTCATCTGTTCCAACCTCCAGTTTTTAAAGTACAATGACTTTTTTAGATGGTCATTTTTAAAAATGCCTTTAAAAATAGTTTCATATATCTTAAACCATCATTGGACAGTGAACTTGCCAATATCTGAACCTGCTGAACTAAAACTGTTGAACTCTGATACTAAAATAAGCTCAAAGGAAAGGACTGGAGAAGGTTTGGTGTGGAGATGTGGCGTTGCCTAGTAACTCACAGGCAGCACCTGCCATAGGCTTGCCCCTGCTGCCTGACATTCTAGGAACCTTACTTTTAGAGGTACTGATATCTCTGTCACCAGGAGGGCATCAATTTTACTTGTCTTCCTCACTCCTGCTGTTTAACAGATCAGTTAATAATGATTTTTAAATGTTCAAGATTGGTAAATCTCTAACACATTGGAAAGGCTTTTATTTCAATACATTATATGGAGATGCAGAGGGTAGAGAAGAAGAGGGAGATTAGAGACAAAGTAAATCATTTTACTCCCTAGTCTGGTGAAAGGAGAAGGAAGAGTGATGTCTGATCCTCCACGGGTGGCTAAGAAAGAAGAGCAAGGAGACAGCCACAGGTAGAAAGGCACATGACTTGATGCTGCTGTGAATGAAATACTAAGACATACAAATCGCACCACCTGTAAGTTACCAAACTCGAAACCAGAATCGGGCCACTGAGCAGAGCAGTCACCACCACCACCATCATCATCACCACCATCAGAATGAATGACTAAATGAATAGTAAACCAAGTCTGCCACACTGGCTAGAAAGTCATCTGCACAGCTAGGTAGACTTAGCAGAGGAAAGAAAGCTGTCAGAGTTGGAATCGTGGGGATGGACTAGATAGTCCAATGGATGGATGTATAAAAAATTGAAAAGGGTTGAAAGGTCAGTATAAGGCAGTGATTCTCAACTGGGAGGGATTTTGCCGCCAGAGGGACATTTGGCAATGTCTGGGGAGGTTTTTGGTTGTCACAGCTGGATGTGGGCAGGAATGCTCCTGGCATCTGGTAGGGAGAGGCCAGGAATGCTGCTAAACATCCTGTAACACACGGGGCAGAGAACTGTCCAGTCTGGAATGTCAGCTGTGCTAAGGCTGAGAAACCCTGATGTAAGGGAATTTTTCAACTTGATAAACAAATGCGGGGAGATTGACTGGATTTACCAGGGGCCACAGCACAAGCCCCCTTTTCAACCCAACCAAGTAGTGAAGCCCATTTGTGCCAGCTTACAAGATCCCAATTCTATGTCCTACAACCTCACATTGGTAGCTTGAAATAGGTTAGTTCTGCCGTGGAAATCAGCACACTCCACCAGGCAGGGCTCTGAGCCTCCACGCCCCACACCCTGGAAACCTGGTTTTAAACATTTACCAGCACATAACTGCTTCTCAGTTACTGAAGGAATGAGACTAATCCTCTGGCTCTTTCTATCCCTCCACCTCCTTCCTCCCTCCCTCTTCTCTCTGTTTTTAAAGGGCACTCCCCTTAAACACACAAGTGAAAGTCTAAATCCTTTATCTTTGTGCTTCCAGCCTGAGGGTCTCAAAGGATAGCACATGTGGGTATCACCTGGAAGGCTTCTTAAACCATAGATTGCTGAGTCCCACCTCCAGAGTTTCAAATTCAGTAGGTCTCTGAGGCCTAAGACTTTGCATTTCTCAGAAGTGCCCCAGGTGAAGTTAGTGCTGCTGGTCTGGGGACCACGTTTTGAGGACCACGTTCCAGGCTGTCTGAGGTTGGCCTCACTGACTCATGTTACTCTGTCTTTGGGAAGCAATTCAGTGGGATTTAAGGTAAGGTTTCCACTTCTTTGAAATACATAAATGTAACATTGCAAGATGTGAACCATCACCTTGTTTGGGCTGCCTGTATTTTTATTAGTTTTATTTCTCTGGCCTTGGATCCTTTGAATATGAATCTTGGGATTATCATCCGTGACACTCAGTGAAATAACCTCAAATGTGGAATGCTAAGTAACAGGGAGAGAGGCTCCAGCCAGAGCCCTCCTACACATTGTGACCTTGGAACACAGAAACATTTTGACAAGAAAATTATCTAAAAAATATGAAAAAATGTTCAGAAGTGGAATAATTAACAAAAATTAAAAGTTAAAAAGTTTTAAGAGAGAGAAGGCCATAAAAAGATGAGTTTTCTAAGTGCTGATGGGAAGCAGTGTGGCTGCCAGTGTCACGGGTGTTGAGGTGCCACACGCCCTCGATATGGCTGTCTTTATGGGCACCTTTGTTCAGGCTCCCAACCAGCTTCAAAGGAGGGCTCTGCTCTTCTCTCTGTTCCCCACGGAGAAGATGCCAGCCCCGAGGCAGGAGTGAGCCCCGTAAAGTGTGCAGACTGTGAGAAGGATTTACATCGCGTATGTACCACGCGGCATTTCACTCCCCACGTTCCGCCTTAGTCATCTGTTTCCCAGTTTCTCTGCTTGGCTTCCAGCTACAGAGCCTTCCTCTCTCTTCAACCACTGCAGCCAAGTGGAAATCATAGCTGCCCTTTTCTTTGTGATGATAAACAGTTTAGCTGGTCTCAGCTCCCTCAAGCCCTGCCACCAGCTGTCCCGGGCTCACAGAAGACTCTGGAGGGCACCTCACCAGAGCAGGCCACTTACAGAGGGATTTTATCATAAGGGTCCTGGCAGGAACAGATGGAGCACTCCCATTGAGGAGAATTTAATTGAGGGGCCAGTTACAGAGGCGTAGGCAGGGTTTCTGGGCAACAACTCCACGGTAGGAAGAGTGGGCTGGCTTTCTACCCTGTGGCAGGCAGAATTCTAAGATGACCTCCGATGAGTCACAACCTGGTCGAATCTCCTTGAATGTGGATGGACCCTACGATTTGCTTCTGGCCAACAGAATACAGCGGAAGTGAGGGATGTGACTCCTGTGATTAAGTTACATGGTGTGAGGCTCTGTCACATCAACGGAAGAAGCGGTTCTTCTGCTGGCCTGGAGGAAACGGGCTGCCCTGTCAGGAAAGGGCCACGTAGCAGGGAAGTATGGGTGGCCTCTAAGTGCTGGGAGTGGCCCTCGGCTGACAGGCAGCAAGAAAGCAGGGATCTCAGCCCTGTAACTGCAAGAGACTAAATTCTGCCAATAACCATGTGAGCTTAGAAGAAGCCCCTGCCCCAGGCTCCAGAGATGAACTGTCTGGCCCACACCTAAGCTGTTGCTGTGGGAGATCCCGAGCAGAGGCCCAGACTCCTGCCTCACGGGGACAGTTGTATAGATAAATGCTTGTGCTCCCCTCATCCCCCAAATTCGTATGTTGAAATCCTAACCCCACAATGTGATGGTATTGGAAGGTGGGGCTTTCTGAGGTGAGTAGCTCGTGAGGGTGGAGCCCTCGTGAATGAGTTAGTGCCCTTATAAAAGAGATCCACAGAGCTCTTTTGGCCTCTTTCTGCTGTGTGAGGCCACAATGAGAAGCTGGCCATCTGCAACTGGAAGTGGGCCCTCAGCAACCCAACCATGCTGGCACCCTGACCTCAGACTTCTCAGCCTCCAGACCTATGACCAATTAATTTCTGTGGTTGGGACTTCCCTGGCGGTCCAGTGGTTAAGACTCCGTGCTTCCAATGCAGGGAGCAAGGGTCCAGGGTTCAATCCCTGGTTGGGGAACTAAGATCCCACATGCCATGTGGCATGGCCAAAAAATAAAATTTTCTGTTCTTTTGAAGCCACCCAGTCTGTGGTACTTTACTCTAGCAACCCAAATGGGCTAAGATGATGTGAACTAATAACTGCATGTTGTTTTAGGCCACAACATGTGTGGTAATTTGTTACACAGCAGTAGATAACTATTACATACCCCTAAGACTCCGGAGGCAAGGGGGAGGAGCAGTCGCCCAAACCCAGAGAGGGCAGCCTGACCAGAACTATGGCCTTTGTAAGCACAGCCAAGCAGTGGTGGCCTGAGAGGGAGGGAACTGGGGGATGGGGCCCTGACCTCACATTTGCCCCCTGCGAGCGCTCCCATTAGTGAACCCAGCCAGAAAGCAGCAGGGTAGGGCTGACAGCACAGTGTGAGGGATCATCTTTTTGGGGCATGAAGCACAGTGGAGAAGGGTGGACTGCAGAGTTAGAGGGGCAAATGATTATACATCTAGCACCATGGGATTCTCAGACCAGCCATGGGAAAAAGAAGAGTTTTCCTTCATTTTGTTTCCTATGTAAATGGACAGCAAAAAACAAAACAGAAACAGCAAAAAAAAAAAACAAACAAAAAACAAAAAAAAAACAACCAAAAAAAACACAACAGTGAGACTTAAATTTTTTGGTTCCATGGTAGAATTAGTAAATAAAAGTATCCTAAAACTAAAATCACTTAAATCTTGATTTTTAGGTGGGCTAATCAAAGTGTTATCTTTATGCAACTTGCTTTACTATAATCACGTCAGACCCCAGCATTGTTTAAGGTCTGCAAAGAGAAAGTTCATGTAATAAGACTGGTTATAAATCAGACAGCTCTGTAGTTACTGGGTAAGTCTCTAGAGAACAGTTTCATTTTTATTTTTTTCCTAGTTATTCCTTAGAAGATACAATTTATTCACTGCTCTGATAAGAATGGATTTGTTTAAATGCATTGTGTCTTACTTTACAGCTATAGAGTTGAGGACTTGTATTAGTTTCCTAGGGCTGCCATGACCAAGTACCACCAACTGAATGTCTTAAACAACAAAAATGTGTTGTCTCACACTTCTGGACACCACAAGTCCAGGATTGACAGGATTGGTTCCTTTTGAGGGCTGTGAGGGAGGAGTCTGTTCCATGCCTCTCTCCTAGTGTCTGGTAGCCTCAGGCATTCCTTGGTTATAGGTGATGTTCTTCCTATCTTCGCATTGTTTTCCCTCTATGTGTATCTGTCTCTGTGTCTGAATTTCTGTTTTTTGTAAGGACAGTTATATAGGATTAGTTATATAGGATTAGTGCCCACTCCGATGACTTCATCTTAACCTAATCATCTTCAAAGACCCTATTTCCAAATAAGGTCATGTTCACAGGTACTGGAGATTAGGATTTGAATATCTTTTTTGAGTTTACATAATTCAACCCAGAAGAGGATCTAACACCAACCTACAGTTTAAAGGCAAAGTCATGTTCTAGATCAGAGATTTGTGTCTCTCTGGTCTGTCCTACTCACTTTATCTGGGGAAACTGGGAAATATCCTTTCATGCAAACTGTTCCAGCAAAAGCTACTACATAAACATTAAATAATTAAGACAGTAAATGTGGTTGGCAGTTAGCTGGGGAGGCCATATTTTTATAGGAGGGTGGGTCAAAAATTATCCGCACTCTGGCTGTAGAATTTATTTTGATTAACTTTTAGAAATGACAAGTACATCATTTTTTTTGACATAATCTCCTTGCTTTTCAATACACTTTGTCCATATGTCAACAAGCTTTCGGATTCCCTCATTAAAAAATGTTTTAGGCTGAGCTGCAAGCCACGAATGTACCACTGTCTTCACTTCTTCATCAGAAGTGAATCTTGGGTGAAGGGGAAACTGAGACGAAGAGAGAGAGTAGCACAGACATATATATACTACCAACTGTAAAATAGATAGTCAGTGGGAAGTTGTTGTATAACAAAGGGAGTCCAACTCGAGGATGGAAGATGCCTTAGAGGACTGGGGTGGGGAGGGTGGGGGGGACTCGAGGTGGGGGGAGTCAAGGGAGGGAGGGAATGCAGGGATATGTGTATAAAAACAGATGATTGAACCTGGTGTACCCCCCAAAAAAATAAAATTAACATTATAGGTGGGAAAAAAAAAAAAAAGAAGTGAATCTTTGTCCTTGTAGGGCTGCTTTCAGGGGACCAAACAGGTGAAAGTCCGATGGAGGAAGATGAGGACTACAGGGAGGATGCTTTAACACCTCAAAACGAAGTATGTGGACATGCATTGTCATGCAAGATCACAACATCCTTCGACAGCAGTCCTCTGTGTTTAATCTGAAGTTTAGGCTTCAGCTCTTCGGTAAGCATCTCGCTGTAACAAGCACTGTTGATTGTTGAACCTTTTTCCTGATAATGTTGAATACTGGCCCTTGAGAATGCCAGAAAACAGAATCATTTCACGTGTATGCTCGATGTTGTCATCAGCCGTGGACATGGACAGGCGTCCGGCTCCTTCTTGATGGCTAACACCTGTTCGACCTTCCTTGAACTTCTCTATCCATTCATACACACTTCTCGACAAAACACTTTCTCCATACTGCACACAAAGTCTTTGATAAATAACGGCACCAGGTACACCCTCAGACCACAAAAAAGGAATCACTGCACACTGCTCTTTCGTGCAGGTACAAGTGGGGCATCAATATTTGCTCACGCCGCAGTTACAAATGAACTGATGTAACATGTTCACACCTGCACAGCAGTGACTGGGGAGACCTTGAATGGGAAGCGATGATATAAGACAGTGTGGCCAACAGAAGTTTTAATATAACCAGAATGCGGGTAATTTTTGACTCACCCTCGTATTTGCACTTTTTATTTTTTCAGTACTTGCAGGGCCATAGTTAAAAGGGGAAATAACATATCACACTGTTTGCTTTTCCTTTTAACAGTGTTGGCTGCAGTGGAGGACACTTGTGTTACTATTTATTGATCTCTATTCCCTCTTTGTTGTTGTTCTAAGGATAAGAACAGGGTAAAGGTTTTTTCCTAAGTCAGGTTAGATGGCACTTAGAAGATATTTCTATAATGAAACAGCTGGCTTAAAAAAAAAAGGGAGACTAAACTGACCATTCCTAGAATACTTTAAAGACCCCAAACACATAAGTCAGTAATTCTTTCCCATCCTTTCTATTGGGCTGTGTGGTCCTGGTTGCTGTAGGCTCTGTACAGAATGACTTCTTTGTAGTCAGGCTCCTCTGCTGAAATAATATCCTGTAATTGCTCAGTCCTCTGTGGCCTGAGAAAACTCGCACTTGGGAAACTGTCTCGCCTGTCCACCTCCTCATCGTATCTGGCCAGTCAGCCAAGCAGACAATCACAGGGCATTCAGGTCTTTGCACAGAGCTGCTGTAGTGTGCTCATAGAGATTTCCCAGGTTGGCTTGGGAGTGGGGTAGGGGAAGGGGATTATTATTTTCTGAAAAAATGTGTTTCTTTAGATCTAGTGCTTTTTAAAAATGATATTTTTATTCAGATTAGCTGTAGCCAAAGGAAAGTACAGGGAAGCATTCGTTAATGACAAGGCCTCCTGCTGGGCTCAAGCAAGTCTATTTCTAAAGCTGGTGGCCTAAAAGATGATCCAGCCTTGATGTGCCCCAGTTACATTTACTAGGACATTATTAATTTGCTTAATGATGTGCTGTCACACAATTCTTACATGCAGTTGCCAAAAAGCAAAAATGCTACAGCTTCTAGTCTGCAACTGTGATTTCTGCTTCAGTTCAGGGAACATGGAAGCATAGCAGATCATAGGTAAGGACGCCGGACTAAGGTGCAGCCTCGAAATTCCTGTTTAAGCAGCTTTTAACCTCTTTGAATTTATGCTAAAATTAAATGTTCTCTGAATAAATGGATGTATCTGAATACATAAATGTGTGTGTGTGAACTTAATCATCTACTTTTCTACAAAACAAAACATATTGGTAGCTCATATTACCTACTGAAATAACCTGGCAACATTGTTTTAAAGTACATTCCTTCCCAAGTTTTCTTCCTAATACTTTCTGCGCTAAGTATATTTGGTTACTGGTGTCTAGTCCTCATCCAACAACAGATAACTATTAGCAGCACCAACATAGAGGAGTGGGGGGAGGGGTGCCAGCTCAGTCAAAGGTGTAATTAGATGCACGGCTAGCCTTTCTGGCTCTCTGTTTCCAACCCCAAAGTCACGTGGCTAATAAATGTGGGAGCTGAGGTTCCAACCCGCCCTCTTGCACGTGATACATGCACTTGACCACTGTGCTCTAGTCGGCGTGACTGCTTCCTGCCAGCTTCACTCACTCTGTATATTATGATTTTGCCAAACTTTTGCCAAGCTGTGGTGTGAGATGGCAAGAGAGTGGTACAAAATGAGCTTTAAAAGCATTTTCTCTATATCCTACCTCCAGGGGAAACACACTGACTCGTGACGGATGACTAGGAAAGCTCTGTGTCCCCCAAATGTGTCAGGATTGATAAAGGCTCCTGTTGCTTTCCATCAGAAACAGAGTTATAAGTAACAAACAAGCAAAATACTGAGGGATAGAAGTCCTCATCAAAAGCTGAACCTGGGAAATAATTTTGCAGTTCCAATGCCCCCATTGGAAATGGATCCGTTAAAAAAATTTTTTTTGCTGTATTTCATGAACACATTTTGTGCTTTGTAAATTCCAAATAAGACCTCAAGATCATTACACATTGCAGTTTGGAGAAAGCCTATTTATACTCTTCTCT
This sequence comes from Hippopotamus amphibius kiboko, assembly GCF_030028045.1. Taxonomy (NCBI): domain Eukaryota; kingdom Metazoa; phylum Chordata; class Mammalia; order Artiodactyla; family Hippopotamidae; genus Hippopotamus; species Hippopotamus amphibius. The sequence goes on from NC_080196.1 coordinate 101,905,570, forward strand.
TTGATTTAAGATGGCAAAGAGAAATTTACTGTTAAGAAGACAGAGAAATACCGTTATATGAATAATGTGGTAAAATTCTGCGGTAAAATACAAACTGAGTGTTTACTCAGGGTTAATGGAACTAGTATTTATTCTAAAGATCAGCTATAGGCAAGTTAACAAAAGGTATTTAGGTGAAAGGACTTCTGAATTTGTGTGGCTGATAGAATGTCATTGGTTGTGGGAAAGTTGATTTAATAAAATCTGCTTTCAGTGAGAGAGAGAGAGAAAGATAGGGAGGGACATGGCCACTATAATCAATATAAAAAGAACTGAGTTTGGTGTCTGTAAAGCTAGGAGATAAAAACAAATTCCCAGAGAATAAACCTCCATACTTATTCCAGTTGTTTGCTCAAACACAGGCTCTATAATACTTGAAAGGATATTACCTCGTAGATTTTAAAAGAGAAAAGTTAGCAATGTAGCAAGAGTCTGCATGGTGTGGTGAAAAGGTGATGGTTTTAAGAGGCAGACAGCCTAAAATTCCAAATCTGCTACTAATTAGCTAGGTGAACTTGGACTCAGTGGAATCTTTTTGAGCCTCAGTTTCCTCTTCTGTAAAATGGGACCATTTATTCCTCAGTCATTCAACCAGCAGTTATTACATGCTGCCAACGTGCCAGCCACTGTTCTCAGCACCAGAAGCACAGCAATGAACAACAACAAAAGCCCTTTCTGGCTTACTTCACTCTGTAATGACAGACTCTAGGTCTCTCCACCTCGTGACATATAGCTCCATCTCATTCCTTTTTATGGCTGAGTAATATCCCATTGCATATATGTGCCACATCTTCTTTATCCATTCACCTGTTGATGGGCATTTAGGTTGTTTCCATGTCCTGGCTATTGTAAATAGTGCTGCAATGAACATTATGCTACATGTTTCTTTTTGGATTATGGTTTTCTCTGGGTATATGCCCAGTAGTGGGATTACTGGGTCATATGGTAGTTCCAGTTTTAGTTTTTTAAGGAACCTCCAAACTGTTTTCCATAGTGGCTGTATAACACATATATGTGGAATCTGAAGAAATGGTACTGATGAACCCAGTGACAGTCAAGAGTGGAGATATAGAAGTAGAGAATGGACTTGAGGACACGGGGCTGGGGTAGGGGGTGAAGGGGAAGCTGGGACGAAGTGAGAGAGTAGCATAGACATATTTACACTACCAACTGTAAAATAGATAGCTAGTGGGAAGTTGATGATCAACTTGATGATGGGAGATGCCTTAGAGGACCAGGACAGGGAGGCGGGGAGGGAGTTGCGGGAGGGAGGGGATATGGGGATATATGTATAAATACAGCTGATTCACTTTGGTGTACCTCAAAAACTGGTACAAGAGTGTAAAGCAAATATATTCCAATAAAGAGTTTAAAAAACAAAACAAACAAACAAACAAAAACAAAAAAACAAAAGCCCTGTCTTAAGGACTGTAGATCTCAGTGGGAGAAGAGAAAGACTGCAAATCCACCAATAAATAAACATATAACATGTCAGGTGGTGACATATTAGTTTCCTTGGGCTGCCAAGTTTGGATATCAAAGTATCACACACTGAGCAACTTAAAACAACAGAAACTTATTCTCTCACAGTTCTGGAAGCTGGAAGTCTGAAATCAACATGTTAGCAGGACCAGGAGGTTCTAAGGAAGAATCCTTTCTTGCATCTTCCCAGTTCTGGTTGTTGCCTGCAGTTCTCGGTGGTCCTTGGCTCACAGCTACGCCATTCCCATCTCCCATCGCTCACAGTCACATGGCCTTCCTGTGCATATGTCTGTGTGTCCTCCTTTTTTTTATAAAGACCTCAGTCATACTGGGTTCAGGTCCCCTTCTAATGCAGTATAACCTCATTTTAGCTACTTACATCTGTGAAGACCTTATGACCCCAAATAAGGTCATATTCTGGCTGGACTTGAATTTTGGAGGATGCTCTTCCACTCAGTACAAATGCCATGAAGGGACTAAAGCAAGGTGAGGGGACAAGCATCGGGGAGGTGCTCTGTATTAGGGAGGCTCATTTGTGAGGAAGCCGGCAGCAAACAAGGGAAGGAGCCTTGTTGCTTCTCTGGGAGAAGAGTACCCAGACGGGGGACAGCACAGCAGTGCAGAGTCCACAGGCGGAGCCTGTATGGTGGCTTCAGGGGACAGTCAAGATTGCTGGGTGGCTGGGGCAGCGGGAGGTGAGGAAGTTAGAGGGAGCCGGAGAGGCTGCCAGAGCAGGAGCACGTGTGGACTGAGAGGAGGATTTCGGAGTGAGCCTTCCTCCCAGGAATTTTGGGAGGGCCAAGTGAGAAACTATTTGTTAAGCACTTGGGAGTACCCAGCTGAAAGCAGGCCGGGGAAGTGTCACTTCTCTCCCACCTGGCTTACCTTCCTACCCAGCTCTCAGACAGCACATTAAGAAGTTTCTCTCTCTGGGTTTGGTTGGACTGACTTCTCCAGCTGCAAAGTTCTTTCCTACTTGTCTAGTCACCTGATAAGGGATCTGACAATTTTCCATTGCTGAAGGGACTGCATTTCAAGGCTTGTATCAAACTCCATCCAGTAACTTTTCATAAGCATACCTGCTAAACCAGGATACCTGCAGAGCAAGTTTACACCTGCAAAACCTGCAGAGCAAGGATTGCTACTTGGGTTGGAAATAAACCTCTTGTCCTATGTTCTGTCCTCACCCCTAGCCACCTCTGAAGACTCATGGAGAGGAGCATGGCTAGATTCTAGAAAACTCTCTTATGTCTTTTACTTCCAAAGTGGCCTTATGATTGATCTAAGTCAATGGACCTTGAATGTTTATGTATCATTTAAAACTGACCTCATCATTGTACTTTTCGTCTGAAAAACATTTTAATGAGTGAAAGGAGTATAGGATGATGTTGTGTATGAATATATTACCCATACATGAATCCTCTTTCTATCCCTAGGATTGTTTATCAAGCATCATAAACATTTGCAGATTTCTAACAAATCTGTGTCAATTGCATCACTCCCTCACTTGTGTTCAAAATATGTATTTTGAAGCGATGTTTCACTGCTTTATAGAAGTTCCTATAATTTGTTTGGGGAAACAGGCATGTACAGTGGTATTAGGAGGCATTCTAATGCTCACTCCAGAAACTCTGACCGTGGGGACTCAGGAAAAACTGACCTCCCCACCCCCACCCCCCAAGACTATTCATTTGGTTGACACCTCAGGAAGGAAACTGCTAAATATACTGGCAGAAAAATGTTTGCTGATCAGGCTGTTTGGGGTGTTGTTAATGGACTTGGGTAAGCCTTTTTTGTTTTGTTTTTTCAATATTTATTTACCTATTTATTTATTTTGGCTGCATCAGGTCTTAGTTGCGGCGCGCAAGATCTTCTTTGAGGCATGCGGGATCTTTCCTCGTGGCGCCCGAGGGCTCCAGAGCGTTCAGGCTCCGTAGCTGCGTTGCACAGGACTTAGTTGCCCCGCGGGCGCGGCATGTGGGATCTTACTTCCCTGTCCAGGGGATCAAACCTAGGTCCCATGCATCAGAAGGTGGATTCTTAACCACTGGACCACCAGGGAAGTCCTTGGGTAAGCTTTTTTGAATTCCAAATTGAAACCATTCTCCTAACCATATGTCCCTCTGATATGTCTGAGATGGAAACGTCTGGAAGGCAGCAATAACTGACACAAGCAAATCGGAAAACTCAGCAGTAAAATGTCATGGTGTTTCTTCTGAGAAACACAAAACTAGACCTTCTGTTGTCTTGCATCTGTTTGGAGGGTGTGGAAGTGTGTACAGCCATCTCTACTAAAAAGAGGAAGTCATTTGTGGAGCGATTAGGGAACATTTGCTACCAATTATGCTTTTCGCCCCCAAGCCCCTGAATTCAACTCCACGAAGTGAAATAGTGAACTCTCTCACCACGTTTACTTTCATCTTAAGATGAGATTTAATATAACATTTGGTATTTTGAATGTAGCCTTTGACACACAACAAGGAAAAGCACTTTCATTTGGTTAGTTTTCATGTGCTTCCATCTTGTTTGGGATGTCATAACACCACAGCCTAGGACGGGTCACCAATCACTGGGGAAGTGTAGCCAGGAGGAAGAGCCCAGCTAAGCCATGAACTTCAGTTCAAATGCTTGTCTCTGACACAGACAATGCCATCCCTTGTGTGGGAAACAAAACAGGGACAGGGCTTTGTATGGGATTGCTAGTGACAATATGCCCTAAGATTCACTTTCCTATTAATGCAGGGTTTGTGTGACGGCCCCATGAAAGATAACTGTGTACTTACTGAAAACAGGGTCACAGGCATTGTGTGGTGTCCTGGAAAAACACAAGATCCTTCCAAACCCCAAAACCCTTTTTAAATTTAAGGCTCATTAAAGGGTGTGAACATAATCCTTAGATTAGAGTGCCCTCTTTAGAAAAATTTCATTGTTTATTCTAATGGTCTGGGCCTCTTTGACCCCCTAGGCACTTGACCTTAATCACACGCCCCCGCCCCTCCGCCCCCCCCCCCTTATTGAAACTCCTATTTTCCTTGATTTTCTTGCCTGCTCTTTTAATGGAATCCCTTCCTCCACTGACACACACAATGGCATTTATAAAATGTTTTTCTTCAAGGCCTCTTCTTTTTTTGTTCTCAGCACCCTTTTCCTTTAGAGCTAATTCTCTTCCAGTCTAAATAATTACAAAATCTCTGTTCCAAACCTCATCTTGCCTCCTGAGCTCTGATCGCTTTTATTTCTGATCGCCTGAATATCTTGCTTCTCCTGCAACTGAAACTTGACTTTAAATCCAACTTATTTCCCCTCTTCTCTCCTTCCAGCAAAAAATATGGCCCTTCTGACTTTTAAAATTTAATTTTTGTTTTCATCAATGTTATGTATAATGAATCAAAGAGTTTTACCTTCATAACCTGGCAAGTCCCTGCTCCCCTTTTCCTTCTCCTTAAAGCAAATGCTTTCAGTCCTTTTAGTTTTGGTGTTTGTTTGTTTGTTTGTTTGTTTTTTTGAGAGTGGGTATTTCCTCCTTGTCACAAATAACCTGTCTGTGTTGCTCCTTCTTGCATTTTTCCATCTTAGGCATCATCTATCTCACCACCACCACACACGCTTGCACTCTGTCACACATCCTCCCCAAATACTTAAATCACAATTTTGGTTAGGCCAACTTTCAACAATTCTTTTAACTATGTACGTGCCTACTGCTGAGTAGTATAGTGTTTTTAAGACTATTTTTCCTTCCTTGTCAAATGTTGCTTTAATCCCACCTTCAATTGTGCTTAGTGTCCCCTAACCCAGAAGGCTCTATTTTATCTACTTATTCCAGAGAAGAAACTCTGAAGGGCAACCAGTTTCACAGAGGGAAGGTGAAGGTTACAGGAGATCTAGCGATATCATTGCTTCCTACATGGGCTGGCGGCCTCCTCTTTTAAAGTCCCACCTTTACTCCCTTCAAGAAGAACCTGGTGTCGTGTTCCTGTGTCTTTAGGAAGTTCTGCACCGCAAAGGAGGCTTCCTCTCAGCTTTCCCCTCTGTTGCCTCAGAATTCCATCTCTTCGTTCTGCTAACTCAGTTACCACTCATCCTTCAGGTCTTCAACTTCAAAAATGTTAGTGCCATGCTTCTTCATTCTTTCTATCTATCTATCCATCTATCTATCAACTATCCACCTATTTATCATTTTTTAAAGTCCACTACCATTTTTGTGGGATTTCTTGAGAGGTCAGAGTTAAATGAATATTTCAGTCTGTTTTCTTTAACCAGAAATTGGTCTCGTTATGAATAGAAGTTGTATATAAGATGATTTTATGAATGTTTTTTTCTCAATAGTTTCTTCCTTATATTTGTCCTTTACCATTTCTCCTCGGTCTTTTCCTGGTCTTTGCCCAGGTTTAGCGTGGTGATAACCAGTTTCTGGGGTGAATGTATACATGGACAGTTGGATTGTTAGACAGTTGTACTGCCCTGCTAATTGTGGTGCACACATTCAGTGTAGATGACATGTTTTTCTTGCACATCTGGACAACCTGGCCAGTTTGCTGACTCTTGTGCTGTCCTTCAATGACTGGAACTTCATCATTCTTTGAGATGGGCCTCGAACAAGCTTTGCACGTCTGTGTTAGCAAATTGGAAAGAGAAGACGTAAAGACATATCTTCCTGCTGCTGGGTACATGTGCATTGAAGGGCCTTTTATAGCTTTGTGCTGGATGAGGAGTCACAAGGGGACTGAACTTTATGTTGGCCACAAGCAGGATGGTTTCTGATTTTTTATTGGTGCACTTGGTCACCCAGCATGAAAAACTGAGTCAAGGAATCATAGACTTTTCTAGATGAGAAAGCGAAATCCAGGGAGAGAAACCACAGAGTAAGTTAGCTGTATGCTCTGCTGGGACCCCTTTCCCTTGACATGACTAACCTCTCCTTGTCCCCAAGGACCCAGCTCAGCATCACCTCTTCTAGGAAGCTTTCCTTCACCGCCAGCCCTCTCTTCTATGTTGATTTGAGGATCTTTACCAATGCTCCCAGAACAATGTGTGCTTACCTCCACTGTTGAGGAGAACATCTTTTTCCTGGACAACATGGGTCAATTCTTATTCTTTGGCTCCCTTCAGATTATAACAGTCCTCCTCCTAAAACATCCTTCTTTCAGGCAGTTGTATTACTACACAGTTGGCAAGGTTGCAGTACACGGTAATCACTTTGATTGAACTTGGATACTTTTCAGGTCTCCATAGCAATATATGTACATCTTAGTATGGGCTATTTTTACAAATGTCTACTTTCAAAAAATCTTTCATTTCAGAGACTTTGTCTTCAAATGCTGTGAGTGGGAGCACCTAATCAGAACTACCTGTATCCTGATGATGCTTGTCATTTATCTACCTCCCAGACTTGCTGGGAGAATCCGGTGACACGAAGATGCTTTGTCAACAGGAATGTGCTATGAAGATACAAGGTGTTGTTTTTGCAACACATCCTATTCTTTGCTTATATTCCAATCTGAAAAAAAAAAGTTTGTATTAGAAAGTGACCTTTAATCTGGGAAAGAAAAAAATCAGTAAGTTAGTAGACCTTTAGATATAAATTTAATGCAAGCTGTCTTAGTATATGTATAAAAGTACAATGGCTAGAGTTTGATCAGTTTTTATTTCCTTCCTTCCTTTTTTTTTTTTTGCAATGGGCTTAAGATTTTTTCATTTGAAAGTGCTTATCCTACAATATTAATAAATAAATCAAGCTTGTTTGTGCTCAGTTCTATATAAAAAACTATGATCATTTTGCAACTATAATTAATTTAAAATAGAATTGAAGCAGACTGCAGAGACCATAAATGCTATAAATTAATTTTTATTCTAGAAATTCTATGCAGTTTCCTGAGTCTTTCAGTCGTGGATTATGAGTCTCCAACCTTTGAAAAAATTGTAAATACATTAACCAAAGCTTGTTTTTGTCTCACTTTTTTTGGTATCACTATTCACTCTGAATCTCATCAATCAACTTTGACTATAATAGTATTTATGTACTTATATTTGAGTAGGGAAAATATAAATATGAGCTTTCCCACTCTGTTATCCTTCAGCGCCCTTCGCTTGATTTAAATCTAACATGTATCAGTTTCACAGTTAGGTTTTTAAACTTTTAAGTACCAGAAGCAAAGTAGGTTTTAATTCTAGAAAATCTGTGTTAATATTAGTATCAAACTTCAGAATACAAAAAAAGGTATAGTAAGAAAATATTCATTCTTCAAAATATTCTGGGGGCAAAAAACCCCTATTGTCAGATTTTGAGTTTGTCCTATTTTTTAATTTCAAAAACTGTATATATTATATTCCAGTTCAATGGAATAGCAGCTCCTTTCTCTTTTCTTTCCTCCTTGCCTCCTGCTTTCACTACACCCATCCTTCTTTCCATGTCCAGATTATGTGATTCTAAAGGAAAGAACAAATTCCAATTTGAGAAGCCAATTGATTCCTAATGAAGAGCTGAGTGCAGCTACATTTTTTTTTTTTTTTTTTGGCCGCACAAACATGTGGGATCTTAGTTCCCCGACCAAGGATGGAACCTGCACCCCCTGCATTGGAAATGTGGAGTCTTAACCACTGGACCACCTGGGAAGTCCCGAGTGCATCTACTGTTATAGGAGCTATGCTGGTTGGCAGGCAGGCATTTCCTCTTCCAAACCTATTAGGTCCAAGAGGGGAAGGTCTACGGATGACGCGCCATCACTGTATTCCTTGTACTTAGCAAAGTGCCTGGCATGTAGTAAATGCTCAGTCAGTCTTTCTTGAATGAGTTAATCTGCATACCTGGACCATCACAATTCAGACCATAATACTGTATTGTCCAGAGTCAATTACAACTCAGATTAAGTCCAGATCTATACGTTCACATGGAGCTCAAACTAGAAGACACAGATTTTAGTCCATGTGCTTTAGCACAGAATATTTGTCCTACAGGGAAAATGTAGAAATTACGACTCTTGGACAAAGTTACAAAGTAAATGCCATTCTACTCCTCTTCCAGACTTTGCTGCCAGTTTTCACATTGTCTCCGTATATTCACCCAGCTTTCTCCTTCCCAGGGCCCACCTACCCTGCCAGCACTCCCTTGTCTCCTCTCTCATATGACCAGAGCCCAGAGTTTTATGTAATGAATGTGTTAAATAAATCCAGTGTTCCTGTATCTTAAACAAAGAAAGACAAAACCTTCTATTAAAGGATTATGCATAAAGTACTGTGAACTTACACACCTTCAAGCCACAGTCCAGACTGAGAAAGAGAATATTTATCAGCAGTTCAGAAACCCCATTAGTCAGCGTACCAAGCCAAGGTGAACTTCTGTTGTGACTTCCATCAGAGTAGTTTTGTTTATTCTTTTTTAAAAAATTGTGTTAAAATGTACATAACATAGAATTTACTATCTTACCATTTTTAGGTGTTAAGTACATTCACGTTGCTGTGCAACCGATCTCCAGAACTCTTTTCATCTTGCAAAACTCAAAACTCTGTACCCGTTAAATAACAACTCCCCTCATTCCCACCCTGCCCCAGCCCCAGCCCTTGGCAACCACCATTCTACTTTCTGTCTCTATACATCTGACTAATCTAGGTACCTCATATAAGCAGATTCATACTGTTTTTGTCTTCTGTGACTGGCTTATTTCATACTTTTGCCTATTCTTAAACTTGATTGGTATACAGTAGTCATATAATATGTGCTCTTTGTGTATTTTTCTGTTCAGCGTAATGTATTTAAGATTCATCCCTGTTGCCTATTTCAGTAATGCGTTCTTTTTCACTACTAGATAGTCTTCCACGGTATAATTATATGCCAAACTTATTTACCCATTCTCCAGTTGACAGACATTTGAGTTTTTTTCCATTTTTTGGCTATTTATGAATGAAGATGCTGTATGTATTCCTGTTTTTGTCCTTATCTTTTGGTGGACATATTTACTTATTTCTCTTGGGGATCACGCTTGGGAGTGGAATTTGGTGTATGTTTAGCCATAATAGATATTGTCAAACATTTTCCAGAGTGAAACGCGGGAGAGTTCAAGTTAACTTTTTGGTATGGTACCACATACCTCACCTGCTCTTGTCATAAGAGCCACCTCCATGGGGAACTCAGGAACACAGCAGGGGCTGGGACTTGGTCATTTTTTCCTGTGTCTGCTCCACTCTGTCTCCTGTACGCCCTCTCCTCCAACACTGCCCCCTTGGGCACCTCCTCATTTCGGGCCTGGGGCGTTCCACCTCCCCTGCAAGAGAAGTAGTGTGTCTGAGGGTTTCGCCACATGGCTTTCTGGAAAGAATCTGCATGTGTCAGGAAGAGAAGCAGTAAAGCTAAAAGGAGTCAAGGAGGAAATGGAAGAGAGACAATTCTGGTTGTTCTGGGAGCCTGGTCGGTGCCACGCTGTGGGGCTGGGGTCAGGTCTGGGTGGGAGCAGATGAGATAACTTACACGGTGGTCCTGTTTCCTCCTGGACTCCAGAGGAAACAGTTCTGGAAGGTTTACCCTTTGATTACAGTATTTATCTCATGTTTAAACAAAAATATGAAAAAAAAAAAAAGCCCATCACAAAACAAATACCCAGGACTTCCCTGGCGGTCCAGTGCTTAGGACTCCACCCTTCCACTGTAGGGGGCACAGGTTTGATCCCTGGTCAGGGAACTAGTTTCTAAGAGTGACTGAAATGAACCAGTCTCCTTTGACTTATTTGTCCTCAGAAAGTACAGTGGTGGGAAAGAGGTGCGGGGTGGTGTGTCAGTAGGAAGCCTCTTCCCCTGGGCTGCATTTTCCAATCATGTTCAGTAGCTTGGCACTGTCACCTGGGTCCAGGACTCACTTTTTAAAAAATTAGTACTCGTTTCTAATGTAACAGTACAAAGGAGTGGTGAGCAATTTTAAAAAAAGAAACAAGGGCAACAAATGAAAACCGAAAACACCCTGTCTCATCCGTATTACCCAAGTTCTAGCGGGTAGGCCACCAAATTTGTAACCCTAACTTGGTGGCACAAAGCTGGGATTTCTGTCCTTACTTTGCCCCTTGCTAGCCCTGTGACCTTAGAAAAGATCCTGAACCTTTCTGAGCTCTTCTTTACCATATAGAACTCTTAAAGGGGTCGAAGAGATTAAATTAGAAAATATACATGACAGGCCTGCCCTAACCCATAGCCTAACCCTAAAATAACAGGACAGCAGGTTAAATTCAATCTTAATCTCCCTGGGAAAAATGACAGTTGAGCCCTTATTTTCACATGAAACATACTAAGTTTGAAGAAACAAGATGTGTCATTGCAGTATTTTTTCATCAGAAATCTACTTCAATGATAAAGATAAAGGCAGCTTTAAGTATCATTTGGTATTTACAGTAGACACCTAAGGCTCCATAACTTTCCCCAATAAGCCCCGAAATACATGTGCTACATTATTGCAATATGCAATAAACTGAGTTTTATGAGTCCAGGGAATTATGTGTCTGTGAGACTTTGAAAATATGCATGAAACAGTATAAACAATATGCTCAATTATTTTTTTCATATAAGTATGTCCAAATATTGCAATTACTGTGTCCTGTATTTTATTTGCTAAATCTGGTCACCTCATCATGGCATGTTACAGACACTTGGTAAAAGTTTCCTCATTTCCACTTCCTCAGAAGCTCATTTACAAAGGACTTCAGACACTGCCTAATTTAAATGTTGCTAAATTGTGGTTGAAGGACAGGGAGATAAGGGAAGATACTGTAGCAAGGTCGGCTCTAACCAGATTTTTATTTCCACAAGTAGAATAGTGCAAAAAATAGCATGAAATACTGAGGACCAGCATGGTGTCCTACCTGATCATTAATTCACTCTTTATAGAATGCTTCAATAATGGTTCTCTAAAATGATGCATTTTTATCTAGAAATTTAAATTCTGTTCATGGAAAACTTTCTCATGTTTATAGCATAGTTTTGAGTGTGAAAAGCAGGATAGAAAATTGTAATGACATTATGATCTCTACTCCATTAAAATATACAGAAAAAAGCTATGAGGAAATATATGAACAAAACTCTGGGTCAGTGACTCGTTTTGCTCATTATTGCATCTTTATGGTTTTCAATATTGACCACACGTTCTATAATGAACTGATTACTCTTAGAATAAGTAAAATTTAGTTAGATTTTTAATTTATCAATTGTTTTAAACTATAAATAAAATTTTAATGAATCAAACAAGTGGTGGGAAACTTAACGTAACTTTAAACTTTTAATTATCAACAAAACACAGAAATTTAGATTGTAACTAAACCATACTGTTGATCTTAAAAAAAAAACCCAAATACAAAAAAAAACAAAAACACACCCCTTTGTTCTGGAGTATATATAACACAAACAGCAAAGTGTATAAAACAGAAATATACGGCTGAACACACTTTTTAAAAACAGAGACCCAGGCACCCACTTAGCTCAATACACAGGACACTGTCAGTGTCCCAGGTGCCCCTCCCCACCTCCCCATATGCGCTATTCCCAGCCACAACCCACACGCCTCCACCTAGTTGGTTTGTCTTAGTTATTTACTTCCTTTTCATTTCAGTTTTACCGTTTAAATTGTATCCTTAAAAGAGGTAGATTAGTTTGGCTTGTTTTTGAACTTGATGTAAATGGGATTGTACGGCTGTTAGTATTTTGCTCTGTCTGGCTTCATTCACTCGACATGGATTTAAGGTTCACCCATGTCGCCCAGCATTGTAAGAACATATTCACTGCTGTCGTCGTGCTGGTATTTCAGTGTACAGTGACGCTGCCACTCATTTATCTGCTTTGCTGTTGATGGACATTCGGGCTGACCCCAGGCTGTGGGATCGTGAGCTGCAGCTGCTATCAGCATCCTTGTCTGTGTCACCTGGTATGCTTGTGCTCACTGGGCTGACGTTCTAGCTTCTGTGAGCTGAGCTTACTTTGTGCTAATGAGATTTCTACCCACCTGTGACCGTAAAAGGGAAAACTGGTGAGGACCCCGGAGTTTGGAATCTGGAGCTGTGGGTCTTGTTGTCGTGGATTGGCTCCTTATTCATGACAAATTCGTGTCGCAAAGGACTGAAAACCCAGCAGTTTTCTTAAATGTCAGAATAAGCCTGCTGTTATTTTAAATGCATTAAAAATTCTTCTAAATGGCAAGAATCCGCCTGAAGAGCCTTTTTATTTCAAATTAATATCATCTAAATGTGAAGGCCTCTGCTTTGTGACTAACAAAAACATTTGCCAGTGTTCCAATTTAGACAGTTTTGCTTTCAGCCAAAAATCAGAACTTTTTTGAGCTGGGAGAGATTTTGAGACACTATCTAGTTCAACTCCTTCATTTCGTAAATCAGTAACTGAAGGCTCCTTGAAGGTCAGATGCCTTCCCAAGGTCATAGTTAACTAGCTAGTACAGAACCAGGACCAAAATGAGGACTTTCTGACTTCCAACCTTATATATTATCAAATTTCCCCAAATATCACCTGGAGCCACCGTTCAAATTATGGAATGTGTAGAAGACTGAGAATGTTATTCTGCCATTGTCACCATCATTCTATCTGACTATTAATACACCTACCTAAGCACGATCCCCTCTGCCTGATTTTCCTGGCATCCCGTTTTCACCAGTGGTGTGGTAAGATTATACATATTCTATGGCACTGGTGCAGTGGTCATTTTGTTTTTGGTAATATTTTGATCCATCTAGCAGCAGATGGTTGTAAATTATAAAATTCCTGAAGGTCACAGCTCTGTATTTACTATAACCATCTATTACTGGCTACAGAACAAAGGAGCACTAGAGATAGTACCTCTTTGCAAACTCTACCACTGTGAATCCCAAATGCCAAGTCTGAGATGTGGTACTAGCTTGGGATGGCATTTTACTTGATCTGCGGTCAAGTGAGAAAAAAGCAAAAGGATACAGCAAAAAGGTTTTCAGAAAATTAACTATTCAATTTAAAGGGAACCTTTTATGCTGAGATTTATCTTTCCTACTTTTTCTGTGTTAAATGTATTTTTAGGGTATTTATAGTTTAAAAATGTTTTTGAGGGAAATGCTTACAACTGTTTTTTGTTTTGTTTTGTTTTAAGTTTATTTATCTTTGCTGTGTTGGGTCTTCGTTGCTGCGCACGGGCTTTCTCTAGTTGCGGCAAGCAGGGGCTACTCTTCGTTGCGGTGTGTAGGCTTCTGATTGCGGTGGCTTCTCTTGTTGCAGAGCACAGGCTCTAGGTGCGAGGGCTTCAGTAGTTGTAGCATGCAGGCTTCAGTAGTTGTGGCTCAAGGGCTCTAGAGTGCAGGCTCCATAGTTGTAGTGTATGGGCTTAGTTGCTCTGTGACATGTGGGATCTTCCTGGACCAGGGCTCAAACCCATGTCCCCTGCATTGGCAGGCAGATTCTTAACCACTGCGCCACCAGGGAAGCCCTTACAACTGTTTTACTCACTACCATATACTCGATTCCTAGCATAGTGCTTGACGTAAAACAGAGACTCAAAAAATATTTATATGAGTGAGTAAAAAGTAAATAACCTTAGTTTGGTCATCAATTTTTTAGGGGAGGTGGGACGAGGGTGGGGGGAGGGAACAAGGAGCGGGGGAGAGGGTTCTACTAATCCCTGGAATCTGGACGTCTGATACATTTCAGATTGTCACTCGTAAGTAGCCATACAAAACCTCTCGTGTGCTGGAGAGTGTGTCCCCCCAAAATTGGCATCTACCTGGAACCTCAGAATGTGACTTTATGTGGAAATAGGGTCTTTGCAGATGCAATCAAGTTAAAGTGAGATCATAATGGATTAGAGTGGGCCCTGACCCAGAGACTGGTATCCTTATAAAAGAGGGATATTTGGACACAGAGACACAGGGAGAAGGCCTTGTGATCTCAGACATCAGAGGGAAGAGATTGCAGTAATGCAGACTCCCAGATAAGAATGCTGGCACCCATCAGAAGCTGGACCAGGCAAGAAAGGATTCCTCCGCCCAACCCCCAGGCTTCAGAGGGTGTATGGTTCTGCCCACACCTTAATTTTGGACTTCAGCCTCCAGACTGTGAGAGAATAAATTTCTGTTGCTTGAGCCATCCAGTTCATGCTACTTTGTTATGGTAGCCCTGAGAAACAAATATATCTAGGAGTTCAGCCCAATGAATTTGGTAGGAAATAGAGGGGAAAAGAACAAGATTTCTAGGGATTGAGTGTGTCTCCTATAATCTGTTTTGGGGCAAAAAAGGAGAATTCCCATGCTGATTCTTCAGGGCATAATTAACAACTATAAGTATAGGGGAATCATCTGGAGGATACTTTTCTGTTTTCGGTCATGGAAGATTCAGGGGGAGATGCCTTGGGATGATGTAGGAAGGATAGTTGTTAGACATGAATCTTGATGCAAAGAGGTATTAGGCACTTGTTAGAACCCAAAATGGATTATTTATTTATTTATTTTATTTTTATTTTTTTATTGGAATATAATTGCTTTACACTCTTGTACCAGTTTTTTGAGGTACACCAAAGTCAACCAGAATGGATTTTAAAAAGCTGAGTATAAATCAGTTTTTACAATTAATATATTTAAAATGTATTCATATTATAGGAGCCCGGTATTTAACGCAATTGTATGATGAATTCATACAAGAGAAAGAGTAAACAATACTTTGGGAAGAAATAGTTATACCCGAATATATAATTTATATATTTAGATTTTCATATATCCCATTTCCCTGAAACAAGAACCATCTATACAAAAGAAGAAAGTAGGTCAATTTTAACTAAAGGTTAAAAAAAAATGACAATGCCTATATGTAAGCTTTCTTAGGGCAGGTATTTTTGTCTGTACTATTTCTTGGGGGTAAATAGTGCCTACATATAAAAGCTTAATAAATACTTGTT
The DNA here is from genome assembly GCF_030028045.1 of Hippopotamus amphibius kiboko. Lineage (NCBI taxonomy): Eukaryota > Metazoa > Chordata > Mammalia > Artiodactyla > Hippopotamidae > Hippopotamus > Hippopotamus amphibius. Next base: position 101,920,985 of record NC_080196.1, read on the forward strand.
GAATGAATGTCCCAGGTAATTTATATTGTTACCAGAAGTGGTGGGATTACATGGCCTCTATTTTTTGGTCTGATACATCATTGTTGTGATGACAAATACATCTCGTTTATTTCTGTGACGCAGGATGTGAGGAATGAGAGACAAAGAATTATGGGATAAAAAAGTGTGTACTAAAATCTGAAAAGTTATCAAGGCATATCTATAAAATAGACTACCTAAAATGATGGTGGCACTCCAAGCTCTTGACAGAGTTCAGATGGTAAGTTTGTGAGGGAGGAGTGAGGCTTTAGCGAGCGGAGAAGGTCTCATCCTGTCAGTGAGCAGGGAGCATATGAATTCAGTTTGGCCACCTGGGGCCCATTTAGTGTACAAGAGCAGTAATTTGCTAAATGGGTCCCTCGCAGTAAAAAACAGAATGAGTAAATAGTGAGCAATTGAGGGATGGTAAACCACTAGTAGCTCAAGGGATATAAAAATGTGAAACTATAATTAGATTCCTTGTTCATAATGTACTAACTAAATGTATTACACTGTATATTGCATCTTTCTGCATTTATTTCTGGACACAGCTGAGCCCTTAACAATTCAGACTGAAACCAATCCTGCTATCAATTCCTACCTCCATTAAAATTCCAACTGCTTATATTAGAAAAAAATGCCAAAGATGGTTTCTTTTATCTCGGATCTAAGGATGCAAACAGGATTAACCTAGATGCAAAACATAGCAAGTCAGTTATAAATCACACAGCATAAAATAAACCGTGGCAGTAAATTGAAAATTATGTTCTCTTTTTCTATACTTAGCTGTGAAAATATTTTAACAAGTTGGCATCAGGGTTTGCAACTTTTACATCTGTTGTTTCTTTTCGGGATTATCTTTTAGCATTTGAAGATGTGATTCTTTTAAAAGTGTGGCTAGTCAGAAATGTGGCATTAGATTGTACATTTGGAACATTTTAAAGGGTGGGGGGCATTTGTGAGTTACATAGTTTCAAGATACTGGCCTATTCCCCACTCTAAGTAGGAGAAGCTGTGATTTCATGGGTGTCTGGAAACACTTGTCTTTAACTGAAATCTTTTTCTTTTTCAGGGAAAGTGTATAGGGTGGGCTGGCTCGGATGGTTTGGATGATGTTCCCCGACACCAGCAAACTCCAAGTACAAGTCTCATTGCCCTTATCATTGCCTGTGTTATAGCTCTGAGGTGCCAGTTGATTTGGTGTTCAGGGGACTGTTTACTTTTTATGAACTCTCATTTCTTTCTCTCCTCTCACCCCCAAATTTAGTAACTTTATTGAAGTTTTGGAGGTGGAACCAGGGATGGATCACAGTGTGGAGCCTTGCTCTTCTGCTCTCCCCTCAACTCTGATTTTTATTATTTTGGATACAATGGAATATGATGCCTTTTAGATTATGGACACTATGCCTGAAATAGTTTCTCTATGTAGAAATTATATTCTGCATTCTTCTCCCCACCCCCCAAAAAAAGGACCCACTGTTTTTTGAGGCTGGAATGTACTTTCTTTTTCTTCATGTTGAGATACTTTAACATAATTCATTATTTGCTTTCTCCTCCCAATTTAGTAATCCTTCATACCAAATCTGGCAGGTGTGTATGAAGACTTTTCAATCCCTCCCCGCTCCAATACTTTGGATACTAAATTCTCTGACCAATGTTTTTTCTTTAATTTTTTCCCCTTGGAGGAGGTTTTTTTGGTTACACATACCTTCAAGGGGTAAATATAATTCCTAGAGGATAGAAAAGCAAGAGTTTTGGTAACTGTGTAAAACTAAACAACAGGACTCAGAGCTGACTGAGAACAGTGCTACCATTTCTTAGAGAGGATGCAAATGGACATTGGGCATCCAATAGTGACCGTATTTCTGATTAGAACAAATTTCCCTTGAGTGTGTTACATTAGCTAAATAAAAATAACTCTAGAAAGCAGATATATGAGAATTAATGTATATTTCTATTTATTTATTTATGTATTTACTTATTTATTATTTATTGGCTGCGTTTTGTTGCTGCACGCAGGCTTTCTGTAGTTGCGGAGAGTGGGGGCTACTCTTCCTTGCGGTGCACTGGCTTCTTATTGTGGTGGCTTCTCTAGTTGCAGAGCACGGGCTCTAGGTTTGAGGGCTTCGGTAGTTGTGGCACACGGGCTCAGTAGTTGTGGCTCTCAGGCTCTAGAGCACAGGCTCCATAGTTGTGGCACATGGGCTTAGCTGCTCTGTGGCATGTGGGATCTTCCTGGACCAGGGCTCAAACCTGTGTACCCTGCATTGGCAAGTGGATTCTTAACAACTGCGCCACAGGGAAGTCCCTATATTTCTTAATAAGGAAAAATTAAAGAGCTGTATAGGAAATTAACTAAGGAACTAAAATGTAAATAGTCCATGTTTTAGTACTGAAATTTAACATGCTCTTTGTTTTTAAACCTTATTAAAGGAAGGCTAAACTAAAATACTGTTCTTTTCGTTTCTGGAATAGTTTGTATTAGGTGCTACTCAATGTACATATGGATTAGTGTAGTCCAAATTCATCTTCGAGATCATTACCTGTTTCTTTGCCTTACTTTCTTTCAGAGACTTATCCTTCAGCAAGTACTCAGTTTCATTTGTTCCAGAAAGTTTCATCTGAAATGAGGTCTCTATTGTTGGACTCCCTAGACTAGGTCATTTCCCTTGTTTTATTTTTGCTTCTTCCCATGGCACCTGGTATTTTCCCCTCCTCCACATCCCTCTCACTTGTTGAACCTCTTCCTTTCTAATCTATAAACTCTGTGAAGGCAAGGACAGTGTCTTTTTATTTATTTGTTTATTTATTTATTTATTCATTCATTCATTCATTCAAGGATTTATTCAATTGCTGTAACAGAGTACCTTGTATATGTTTATAATTATTTGTTAAATTAATTGACTATCATGTCTCTTGGGAGAATTTGCATTCTTCTTAATTTTAAAAATGTAACTCTGTGCTGTTGATTGAATCGAAATGGAATAAACATTTGTTTCATGAAGCCAAGAGATAATACTGCAAACGAAAAATATAGAAAATCATTTTCAGGAATTTCAAGAATCAAGATAAATATATTTTTTTGGTCCTGGAACTTCCTCCATTCTTCTTCAGTGAAACTGTGTAGATAACCCAAGTACAACTTTCGCTGCCCTTATTAGTTTCTGTTATTTCAGCTACAAGTTCCAGTTTCTCTCTCTTTCTCCTTCCTTGTTCCTCAAACCCGTCACCCCCAATTCACCCCCAAGTTTAGTAACTTTATTGAAGTTAAGGCAGGCCCTGCATAGTATGCAGTCGAAAAAGTCTCACATGTGAAATCCAGATTTATAAAACTATAGGGGAATGGTAATTCAATTAAAAGGGTTTACTAAATCCTTTCAAATAGTACGCTACTCTAATCTAGCCTACAATATTGTTTTAACTGACAAGAAAGTGCAACTTTTCAGACCACGAATAACGTAACCGTAGAATATAATTTTTTCCTTAATGTTGAAAGAAAAAACAAGGGAAGACGTTAAGAAGAACATACAGAATCGACCCATCTCATACTCCACCGTGTCTGCATTCCAACTTTCCCTCTACTTTCCATCGCTTTCTGTGTCATTATTTCTAACCTTAAGATCAACAGGGAAAAATGAGATCCCAGCCCTTTGCTTTTTTCCTTCTCGGATGTAGGACTTGGAGAGGAGCGGGTCGGGGTGGCACGATTTCCACCAAGCACGTGCAATGGCTAGTGGAGGTGAAGACCAAAGCCTGGAGACCTCTGTACCGTTTAGAATCCCTCAAAGCCCTCTCTTTCAAGTACCAGGGAAAACGAAAGTCTTCTGGGGAGCGGGAGTGGGCGGGCTAAGCACAAGTTAATGAACAAGAACATTCCCGAGCACGGAGTTCAACAGCAGAGGGCATAATACCCACTGTCCAGGGCACAAGGTTGGCTGCAAGGTGGGGCAGAGCTTAAGGATCTCTGGGGCTTGTAGTTCGCCATGTTTCCTTCGGGCATGCCCGTCCGCACACTAGAACTACAACTCCCAAGAGGCACCGCGCGCCTCCGTCGTCTCTGCCACCCCCTCTCTGAGGCCCGCGCAGGAACCTCCCGGGAAACTGCCCCCAGCCCCGCCCCCGTACGCCGTCGCGTTTGTTTACCCTGAAGCCCCGCCTCACCTCCGCCCTCCCGCTCTCCCCTCTCCAGCCTGGAATGCCGTCATGCAGGTGATGCATATTCATGAGGCCTCCTAGGAGCACCCGCCCTGTCCGGCTCCCGCCTTCCCGCTCCCGGCGCGTGATTAATATTCAATAAGCCCAGCTTCGCGGCTGGTTCGCCGGGGTGAGGCGGGGGAGCGGGCGGGGCCTGCGCTCCGGCGCCCGCGACCCGGGCGGGGAGGGCGTGTGTGTTGCTGCGGCGGAGGGGTGGGGGGCGGTGGCGGCCGGACGGGCGGGCGCGCGGGATGGAACACCGGGACACCGACGGAATGCTCCGAAGTGCCACATAATCCCCTGGAACGGCCGTGCCTAACGCCATTGGCTTCTCCCTTCTTCCCGCGCCGCCGCCGCCGTCTCCCACCTTCGCCTCCCCGCCTCGCTCTCCGCCCGCTGCCTCCGGAGCTGGGGGGGAAGCGCAAAGCCCCACTGCAATGGAGCCCGCCGCCGCGGCTACGGCGCAGCGACTCCCCGAGACCAGCGGGGAGGACCGAGCTCCGGCTCCGGCGGCGGCGGCAGCGGCGGCTCTGGCGGCGGCAGCCGGGGGCGGCCGGAGCCCGGAGCCCGCGCTGACCGCGGCGGCCCCGAGCGGCGGGGCGCGGGAAGAGGCCCCCAGCGAGGCGCAGCCGGGGCCGCTGCCCGGCCGGGCGGGAGGCACGGGTCGCAGGAGGCGGCGCGGCGCGCCTCAGCCCACCGCCGGCGGGGCTGCCCCGGGGCCCGGGGCCGGCGGCGCCAACTCCCTGCTGCTGAGGAGAGGGCGGCTGAAGAGGAATCTGTCCGCGGCCGCCGCCGCCTCGTCGTCCTGGTCCTCGTCGTCGTCGTCGTCCGCGGCTGCCGCCTCGCACTCCCCCGGCCTCTCCGCCTCTTGCTCGGCCTCGGCGTCGCTGTGCACCCGGAGCCTGGACAGGAAGACGCTGCTCCAGAAGCACCGGCAGATGCTGCAGCTGCAGCCGTCGGACCGGGACTGGGTGCGGCAGCAGCTCCAGCGGGGCTGCGTGCATGTCTTCGACCGCCACATGGCCTCGACCTACCTGCGCCCGGTGCTCTGCACGCTGGACACCACGGCCGGCGAGGTGGCCGCCCGCCTGCTCCAGGTGGGCCACAAAGGTGGCGGCGTGGTGAAGGTGCTGGGCAAGGGGCCCCCAGACGCCGGCCCCCGGCTCGCTCTCGCCGAGCCGCGGGACTCGGGGCCGCCGCCCGGGAGGAGCGGGCTGGCCGCCGTCGGGGGGCCGCAGCGCGCGCCTCCCGCCGACCTGCCGCTGCTCGGCGGCCTGGCCGGGTGGGCGCGCTGCGCCTCCCGCGCCAGCCCCGCGCCCTCGGACTCCAGCCTCGGAGAGCCGGGCGCCCCGCGGTCCTTGGACGGCGCGGCCGCGGGCCTGGCCTCCGACACCGAGAGCTTCAGCCTGAGCCCCAGCGCCGAGAGCGTGTCGGACCGGCTGGACCCTTACAGCAGCGGCGGTGGCTGCTCGTCGTCGTCCGAGGAGCTGGACGCGGACCCGGCCCCGGCCTCGACCCCGACGGGGGCTCCGGGCCAGCCCCGGCTGCCCCGGCTTGGAGCGGGCGTCCAGCCGCCATCCCCGCCGGCCTCCCCGCCTCCGCCGCAGCCGAAAGCCCAGAGGGGCGTCGAGGGCCCGGCCATCGCCGCCCGCGACCGGCCTCGGGAGGAGAAGGCGGCGGCGGCGGCAGCGGCCCTCGGCTGCCCCCCGTCGACCCCGGGTGGGAACGGGGCGACCGCTGAGAAGGCGCCTCCGCCGCCCACCCTGTACGTGCAGCTCCACGGAGAGACCACCCGGCGCCTGGAGGCGGACGAGAAGCCGTTACAGATCCAAAATGACTACCTCTTCCAGCTGGGCTTTGGGGAGTTGTGGAGGGTGCAGGAGGAAGGCATGGACCCGGAGATCGGCTGCCTCATCCGCTTCTATGCAGGTAAGGAAATCACCTGCACTTTGACGCGTGGGGAGTAAGCACTTCCAAGGTACCGAGAAATGTTTGCCCAAGTCGAGTCCGCGTGGGTCCTCGGGAGTCTTTGTTACTCCTCTACAGCTTTCAACGGACGATCTGTGTGATACTACGTTGAGTGATACTTTTCAAGTCTGCGAGCTTTTGTCATTCTTGGGGGCTCCGAGGTTGGGAGGCAGCGTGGGAGAGGTGGCAGGGCCACCAGGAAGCACAGGGGGCAGATACTCCTGAAAGAGGCAGTGGTGCCTTTAACAGCGAAGGTGCTGCCTTCGGGCCTCTTGTTCGCCGGCTGGTTGGGTTTGAGGCAGTTTGGGATTTCAGGTAAACATCACGTGCTCGTGATACCTGCGGAGGAGAGTGACTGTGAGAAACGCTCCGGAACACCCTCCCTGCGTCTCCCTGTCCTTGCCCTTCCAGCCCGGGAGCTCGCTCCCCGTCAGCTGGTGCCCTCCTTCTGCTCGCTCCCCTGCTCATTTGCCCACTTAGTCCTCGATAGAAGTCAGCAGCTAGATCCTCTTTAGTGATGCTTTTCCTCAGCTCTTTTTGGCTTTATTTCAGTTTCCTCTGCAAGTTCGATTCTTGCATCAAAAGTGGTTTTGCCTCTTTCTCAGTTTCTTACTTGTAGCCTTTATACACAGAAGTGACCATTGCTATGTGACTTGCAGTAGGGATATGTAGAGATCACAGTACGACTTTAAGTGATTACTGCCTCTTGAATGTGATCTAAAAATCCTCATTTTTTCCCCATTTCTAGAAAATTAGGGGTCTTCTTAAAATTTTTCTATTTCCGCTTTATTGAGATAGAGTTGCTACGTTAGATCAAGTTCTTGACTAGGGGTGGCTAATGCTCTTTTGGTTAAAGACTTGGCTGATGCTTAATTAGGGAGCTATAGATCTTGGTTAGGTATTTGAGCTTAATAAATTGTGTCCTTTGTCTCCTCTGGTTTGAAGAATTATGTTCTTAGTGATAAGGAATCTTATTTAAAACAAAGTTAATGTAACAGAATTATATCAGGAGAGTTACATCTCCAAATTTACTAAAATACAAAATTATTTACGCACTTAGGTTGTAGGTGGTGGAGGAAGAATAATCACACTTGTAATTTCATTAATCTGTAGCCATTCTTTCTAATTTAATATGTTTTTGGTCCACCTTGCGTCGTAGTAGCAGTTTAATCAGTCTGAATGAAAAAATCTTTACTCTCACATTGAGATATGCAAGACTGGTGAGATGTTCCTTTACATTTATTGAAGTTTTTCTGTAATTCAAGTGGATTTTTTTATGGATTTTTGCCTCATAAAGAAAACCATACCATAATACAGTAGCATTTGCAGTATCTGAAAATGATATCCTAACTGGATGGCAAGACTTTAAAAGTTTATGGCCTAGAAAATAGGTGACTTTTTTTTTTTCATGTAGGAGCGACAACTATATCCTTTTCTCCTGTGGCTCATGCAATTTGTAAAATACTGTTCCTTTACAAAAGTGTTAAATGGTAATCACACTTGAAATGAGAATATTTTGTTAACACGAGAATGATAAATGCCCTTGTAACCAATCAGTTACATTGAAAGAAATATATATAAAGCAAGTGATATGTTGAGTAAGCAGTATTGAACATATTTTGTATGCAAAGAGCTCTGCTTCCCTTCTTTTCCTCATAATTGAATTGTTGCTCGTGATAAACGTACATGGGAAAAGGTTTCAGGTGTCCTATTCATGACATTTAAATCTTTGATTCCCCTTGATTATCTCTTCAAGTGTGTCTAAAATGTTCTCAGTGGATGATAGGGGTTTTTTTGTTTGTGTTTAAACTTATCTCAATGTAAAGGTGACATTATCTCTCTGGTTAAATCTCAGATTTCTAGTGTGCTCATTTTAATCTTTTTTGTTTCATTCTTTATGAAAAGCAGTAATTGTTACTTCATTCTGAACTTATTTGCTTTATTTCTATATGCAGTGTAAATACATATATACCTCTTTGTATACACTTGTAAAAGTAACTAGTAAAATGAGGAGGCCACACACAGCATCCAACCTGTTCTTGAAAATGAAGCCAGTATGCAGCTGTCCTAGAGGGAAGATGACTGATTGTTATAAACATGTCTAATTGCTTATTATATGCAGAGTTGAGCTTAATTTAAGCCTAAATTAATATAGCAAATGTTTGTGTTGATATTCATTTGCCATAGAACAAAATTTACTGTATAGTGAGTCCGCTTGAACTTTTGCAGAGAAATTTAGTTATTGATGAACAAAGGGCCTTGTTATAAGGTGGTCTCACTTATCATAGGAACGTTATCAGGACTTCACATGCAGTGGAGGTTTGTACCAAGGTGCAGGAGATTCCTAGAAATACTCCTGTGGAATGTAGGATACCCAACAGGAAAATGGTATGTTTTGGTAGTAATTCTTTTCCTTAAGAGAATTAATATTTGTTTTAGATGAGACCCTTTGAGCTGGTGTTTTGTACCACATTCATTTTTATAATTTTACATACAACTCTTAAACTTATTGTTGTGTATCTGTTTGCTTATATGTGTAGTTGAAGTTAAGTATAGACAATGAAGTTGCCTTTGAAAGCTTTTGAATATTTTCCTATATTTAAATTGAGCTCAGTATCTGTTGTTTGTCTGCTTTATCTGTTTATCAGTTGCTTTTTTTTTCTTTCTTTTTTTTTTTTGAGAGGTTCTTGTCCAGTGGAGAACTTTTCATTCTCTTGAGGTCGCCTTTCAATTAAATTTTAGTATTTATAACCTGGCCCAAGTTATTATTAAAAGGCTTTGAAAGCCATTTGTGGTTGCTTTGAATATTTAAATATTTATTTAGGTAAAGTAAAATGAAAGTCTTTAATGAGCTAAAAGGCTTTGGACAAAAGGTACTATATGATTACGGAGTTGTTGATAAAAACTTAGTTTGAAAATTGTTATCGCGCCTCTCAAGCAACCATTCTTTTAGCTGACTTAAAATAAGAAAAAATTTAATTATAGCTTTATCTTAAGTAACTTGGTGAAGTATTAAGTATGTTAGGTACATTAACATTTAATTTCCCTTTAAATCAGCCATCTTAAATTTTACCTGAAAGAGTAATTTTAGGTTTTAGAAAAATTCAAGAATTTAGGTTGCTCAGCATAGCTTATAGACTTCAAAACCTTAATGAGGTTATCTTCTGGACACCCTGGGGGGGTCTGAGTCGTTGATCCAGGGCAGTATTAAACTATATGTTTTATATTTTTGACTCTCCTCTACTGCCTTTTAGCTTTAGTCGTCTAGCTGTTTCAGTTCAAATTGTAATAGTGGGAAAGGATGTTGACAGAATGGAGAGTACACCTGCTGTGCCTCGTGAACCTTGGACAAGATATTTTTATGTGTGACTTTTGGGGATTGTTTGAGAGAACAGATCCTCACCTGCTCATATTTCTTCTCTTTTGCTCTTATGGGAATGATCGAACCTTACACGGTTTCCTGCATGGAAACCAAGAAGGGGTAGTTCAGCATTAAGCTGTAATATTGACGAGCGGTCTCTTATTACTATAATTACAGCAGTATTGAGTAATGTGGTATGAACATGTGACACCAGTGTGTGCTTAAGCAGTCCTTTTAAGAACAAAGGGTTTAACTTTATTTTTGTTGTTTTTTATAATTGAATTTTATACTTATATTTCATGTAAAGTGTGTGCTGTTTTGCCCTTCATACTGTGGTTTGATAATGTCTACTAATATGTTGGGCTTGTTATCTTCAAAAATCTTAAAGGGCTTTCACATAAATTTTCTCATTTGTCCTTTCAGAAACATTATTAGGGAGGAGTCAGTGTCAATCCTCTTTTCAGATAGAGAAACTGATGCATGGAGAGTTTTGATTCCTGCTTGTGGTTTTTCAGTTCCTGGCAGAGCTGAGAAGAGAGAGTATACATATTCTGTTTTACAATTCATATCACTTTCCATGAATCAATGCTGAATTTCATTTACGCTTGAATTTTTCACTTGGTTAAAAGCATTCAGGAAATATGCTGTTTTTGTTGGTAATGAAGTGATATTATCCTCTAGTCCAAAGCGGTATTCCTTGTGAAATGTGGATGATTCTATTTTTATCATGCTGTTTTTAACATAAAGAAACAAGACTGGCAAATAAGTGGACAATACAGAAAGAATACAAAAGTGTTCTGAATATTCTGGTTGCAAATAGTCATATGCGCATTTAAGTTGGTATGAGATAAAGTTTACCTTAATGATTCTTTATTCTCTTAACGCAAGCATGTCTCATTGGTTAAACTATAAGTCTTCACTGGGTATAGAGCATTAACACTTCATCTGAAAAGTGGATAACTTTTGAGAGTGGAGGTGTAACCTTTCAGTTCCTTTAAAACATAGCTCTACTTGTAAAGTATTGAAAGCAGCTATCAGGAAAGGTTTGCTTAAACCTTTATTTTATTTAATTATTTTTTCGCGTGTCACTCATCTATTTATTCAGCTATTAATATTCAAACAATATCTACTGAATAGATATCACTTAAGTGCTAATTTTTGTAATGGTATGATATATATTCAAAAAAGTTATTTCCTCAACTTCAATGTCAGTAGGTTTTTGGATTTAAACACATCGTAAACCTTTCATTTTAAAGCAAACTTATTCGTACTTTAGTGATCAATAATGCTTTATTGATGTCACTGTGCTGTTCAGTTTTTATAATTCATATGTCATATAGAGCTAGAGCATAAGCTGTTCTCCCTGAATTTCATAGCTATTCCTAAAATGGTGGGTTTTTTTTTTTATATATTGAAATATTTGTAGGGAGAGGAGGTGAGTGTAAATGAATTTATGAAGTTTCTGGTTGAAAGTTTTACCTTTTTGTGGCTATAAGATTGTTACTTTAAATATTGGTTATCCCACGATTCTTATTATTTTTTAAAATATAAAGGTGTTTTTGTTGTTTTTTATTCTCTTTCTTTATAGAGTGCTGAATTCGAACATTCGTTGACATTGTGTATGATCCAAGGCTAGTATAATTCTTGGCATTTTAGTTTAAACATTTGTAGAATTGAATTTGTGGAATTTTATTAGCAGCTGGTGGTGTGTGTCCTGAATCTTCAGCCTTCCTTCCTGTTCGGGTCTCCAGGGATTGTGTTAAACACACATAGGCACAGAGGCATTTCTCCCATGGCAGGAGATTTTAGATGTGCCACACACTGTTAATATCTTCTGTTTCACGTGAATGAAGCTCTATGTGGGTTTTGAGAGAGTTCTCTCCCAAAGTTTTCTTAGAGTTAACATGTGGTTTTTTCTCCCCACTTTTCAAAGGCATCTCTTACCTCAACTTTGAGATGAATTTAATGAGACATCTGTCAAATGAGGCGTCTTAGATTTAATGATTTTGTTATGTGCCAGGGTTGAACATGGTTCATTCTATCTGCACAGGAGAAGGGTTTAATTGTACTGTGAAAGTCGAGAGATCCTGAAGCCACTCAACAGAAAAGCTTTTCCTTTAAAGACGCCTGACATTTTGAAAAAGAGAAAGAGATGTTATCAAAATGTCCAAAATAGTCTGGGAAAATGAAGGCTTTTTTTTTTTTTTTTAAGTCCCGCCTTCTAAAACCCACTCCACCCCTTGATCACAGGCATCTGGTACAACACTGGTAATGAGGGGTTTTGAATCTGGCTTTATGTAGCTCTGCTTCTTAGGCAAACTCTTTTTAAACTTACCTTTGGTTTTCTAAAGATAGTATAATTAAAACAAAACAAAATTGACCACATGGATTCTTTAGACATTAGGTATTTATAACCTAAGTCTGTGTGACTGCTTGTATTTGGGTTTGTTATGAAACTTCAACTCTACGTTTTGGAAAATTTTGATAAATTGAAACTAAAGGGTCTGGAAGAAATAGGCTTTAATGATACTTTGATTAAAGAACATTAGGATATTTGGTTATCTATAAGATAACAGCTCTTTCAAGATGTGTGATAATTGTACTTTAGAATCAAGAATAATAGCTGTTACTGGATTACTGAGGTGTAATTACATGTTGATTTAGAGGTGGAATGGTTTTGTTATATATCTATATAGTATACGTGCCTGGTGTACCTTTTAGTATGTTAAATGAAACAAAGCATAACCATCCCATGATGCCACATTCATGCTGAAATAATTGTTTCCCTGTTGTATTTTTACATTTGAGATTGGTTTAATACACTGTAAAATGTATTCAATGATAAAGTGTCTTATTAAGGTACAAGTTCAGTGGCTTTGAGTTTGGAATCTAGAAGTTCTGTTGGAAATGGAGTGAAGTACTCTATTTGTAGGTTGTACATATTTTGTAAGTTTGTAAATGCCAATACTTTAGCAAAAAACCAAAAAAATCCAGAATTTTTGACGTGTGTTTTCTCAAATGAAGCTTGCTGGAAGTAAATTAGTCTTATTTCCAATTATGTGAAAGCATTCAGTAGAAGATTGAATAAAATTTGAGATAATTTGGTTTTGGACCAATAATGAATGGAAAAAATTTAATTTGAAATTTGAGATAATTTGAATTGGTTGATTTTGTTTTAATCCCCCCCCCCCCCCCCCCACCGCCACCACATTCTTTTCAAGCAGGAAGAGTTCTGTATTTGTTGCTGTCTAGTTCTACTGACTTGTACATCTGATGAAGAGTGGGTGGAGAATGAATCTTTTTATATGTCTGCCTCCCTTAATTTCAATAATATGTTAGAATGGGCTTTCTTTTCACATATGAAGCACGTTTTTAAATATAGTGAAAGTATGAACTGTACCTGTTTTTATTGCCTATTTAATAATTGTCTGGATTTTACAATGAGTTCACGCCTGACACATGATCCAAAGAGTGAAATTTTATGCACAGAATCAGTTTTTGACCTTTATTTTCATGCATGAGAAATATATTCCTAAGAAATTCTCTTTGTTCCTTTCCATATATTTTGAGAGCTTTTTGGCTATACTTTAGCACTTGAATGGGTGCTACATCTTATGGCTTTTGTGTTTGGGTGATGTATCCTGGCATCAGGTGAAAGTAACTGTTATAGTCTATAAGTTAAAGAAATGAGTCTGAGAGTTGGGAAACTTGGTATGACTTTGGGTATTCATTTTAATCTCTCTTGGGCTTTGATTTCTTTATCAGTAAAATGATGAACTTGGAGTAGAATGAGTCTAAGATCTCTTCCAATTCTTAACATTCTGGGGCTCCATCAGAGAGCCTTTTCTTCAGATTAGAAGGACTAAGTGTTGTAGTTGTTTTAAGTTCTGTAAGACCTATCCTAAGGGTTTAAAAACAGCCAAGTCCGCTGCTTTTTGCCATGGAGAAAGGAACAGGCTTGGACCTAATACACACAAGTCAGCCTAATACACACAAGTCAGCCTGAGGTTGCCAACCAAGCAGAATGCCTTTTTGGAGTAGATTAGGACTAATGACAGAATAGATAGTGTTTGATTCACCCTCTCCCTGCCAGCCCTGCTCTTCAGAGTAGAATTCAGCACACTAGAGATAAATTTAGAGAAATACATCCTTTTAAAAGTTGAAGTAAGATTCTTTTCTTAAGTTGACTTATAAAGTAACATACTTTCATAATCCAGTTTATAAACTTTGCTGTAGTGATAACTGTGTTTGAGGGATCCAAACATGGAAAACTTAGCAGAAAGTTCATTAGCTTGAATTCAGAGTGTGTGCCTCTCTGCTTGTGCGTAGAGTCAGCAGGAGAAAGAGCACTTAAAAACTTTGTGTGTGTTGTTATTTTTGATTAGATTATAGAATTTAGGATTCTGTAGAGATCCTAACATTTGTATTTTTATAGATGAGGAAAGTAAGCCCTGTAGAGGTTGAGTGTCTGGTCCAAGCTTGGTGATCAAGTCACTCTCAGAATTAGGAATAGCTCCCAGGATTTTAATTATCTGTCTAGTGTTCTTTTTCTCCCCACACTGAATTTATATACTTACTATCTTTGGATCCTCCTTTATGTATTACTCAAGATGAAAGTTTAAAAAATTGAGTATGCTTCACACATTTGGTGTTTCTTTATTACTTCAAGGTGTTGCTAGTTTCATTTTAATCAGTGTTTTTGAGAGGTTACGTATCCCTTTGACAGATTGTGGATCGGCTTCTAATGGAACAGTTGGATTCTTAATTGCAGAGAGGGAAATTAGATTTCATTGATGTTGTTACTCTTTGGTAGATTTATGATAGAACTTTAAAGTTGACAGATGGTTGACTGAAAAGAGTGACAGTGGCTAGAAAATCAGAAAATCAGTGGTGATTTGTCCAGTCCTTTAATGCTGAAATTGTTAGGAGAATGGAAGTGTTGGAAAAAGAAATCATTGAATTTTAAAAAAATATTTGGAAGAAAAATTTAAGAATAGATTTTGAAAAAAAAATCCCGTTCAGTCGTGTGTTCATTAAAAAGATTCACTATTCATAATCTTTATTTCATTTTTTTAAAGAAAAAATTATCTCACAATTAACTGCACATAGCTTATTTAAGTACACATATATAGTCTTACTTTTACGTGATTTAAAAAATTGAAACAACTTCGTTCAGTAATCTTTGGGCTTTTGCTATTTACTGGTTTTGGAAGTCTTTATCATGAAATCTGGTACTGCTTTGAATATCTTCTCTTTAGCTCTCTTAAAGAGAGAGGGGGAGAAATGCCCTGCTCCTGTTACCAGAAGGACAGTTTGTGAATATTTGTAGGAGTGAGAGAGAGATTCCCTTTTATATTAGGTTCCCCTCTTCCCTTTTTTTTTTAATTTAGTTTCACAATTCTTATCTTTGTTTATTTATCTATTTATTGGTTGTGTTGGGTCTTCGTTGCTGCATACCGTTTTTTTCTAGCTGTGGCGAGTGGGGGCTACTCTTTGTTGTGGTGTGTGGGCTCCCTATTGCTGTGGCTTCTCTTGTTGTGGAGCACGGGCTCTAGGCGTGTGGGCTTCAGTAGTTGCGGCACATGGGCTCAATAGTTGTGGCTCATGGGCTCTAATGCGCAGGCTCAATAGTTGTGGTGCACGGGCTTAGTTGCTCCGTGGCATGTGGAATCTTCCTGGAGCAGGGATCGAACTCGTGTCCCCTGCATTGGCAGGCGGATTCTTAATCACTGCGCCACCTAGGAAGCCCTAGATTCCCTTTTAATTTAATCATTTACCTTAAGTAAAAGCTTTGTATGGAAAGTAATCTGTGGAGTCAATTCCTCAAAGATGACTGTTCATTTTTTACTATGAGGAGGGGAACTTTGTAAAGTGGAGAAGTACAAAAGGGTAAAAATATATTGCATCTAGCATATGGAATAAGTATTCTAGATGCTGAAGCAGAGAAGAAATTTCTCTTGATGGTCTCTGAGAGAAGTAGTATGGCTAGGAATAGCTAATGTGCAGGTTTATGTAGTAAATTGAATCTTTCCTTATGGGAAGATGTAAACACCACTGAAGTTGGAGGAGAAACACTCTCTTCCTTACACACATCCCACACACGTGTATGTGATACACACACACACATGTTCTCCATTGAGTGTTGAGGTAGGATGTAATGGGAGGTGATAGTTATATTTATGGGCTGAAGGGGGTGGGTGGGGTAAATAGTCTTGGGGGAAAAATCTCAATTAAAAAAATTAGAGTTCTTAATTATGTAGAGATATATATATATATTTTTTTACATTTTAACTGGTAATTTATTTCTCTGTGAATGGCCTGTTCAATCCCTTGCCCATTTTTTTTGTTTGATAGTTGCCTTTTTCCTACTGGCTTATAGATTTGGTTTGGGGCGTATATCTAGGGAGACTAGCTTTGTTTTGTAAGTCACTATTTTCTTTATCTGTTTGTACTTTTATGTCAGTCTTTTCCTTTAGGTATTCAGGGTTCTGCATCATGCTTAGGAAGGCCTCTCCATCCCAAGATTTAAAAGAAATTTTCCATATTTTCCTGTAGAATATTATAGATTTATTTGTATGCTAAAGTTTGTAATCTATCTGTTGTTTAAGAAAGATAAGAAGTAGGAAAGAAATTGTCCCCACACTTTTTATTGGAAAATTGAGTATTTCTTGAATGACTTAAAGTGTTACTTTTCCTCAGTTTATGCCTTTTTTTTTTTAAACTGATAGACATTTATATCATCCTTACTATGTGCTAGGCACTGTTTTAAGTGCTTTAAAAATGTTAGCTCATTTAATCCTCATAACAACCCTATGAGGCACATAATGTTACCACCCTAGGGTTACAGGTAGAGAAGCTGAGATCCAGAGCGGTTCAGTACCTCGTGTAGATTTGTCAGAGTCCAGGTCCCGGCATTTGCTGCCAGAGTTAACTAGTAAACTAGTGTGTAATAGCTTGATTTGCTGAATGTGGAAAACTTGTCCTTAATAACCATCTGCGGCCAGTTTGGGCAGATCAGCATTTGGGACGTGTGGACTTTGAAGTCCTTGAGGCTGGGACCTGCGTTCTGGCTGTGCCCCTGAGCCCAGAGCTCTGCCTCCCTCTTTCCTTCTCTGTGGAAACAGGCAATGACTGTGAGCCACACGGTTGTCAGGTTCAGATAAGGCAAAGTGCCTAGGACCACAGGACTCAGTATAAACCAGGCCTTGGTCTTAGGATGGAAAGAACATTCATGGAAGAACTAGGACCTGGATTTGACTGTGGGCTTCTTCTTTACCTGATGCGAGACCTATAATGAACCCCCTAATCTCCTTAAGCCTCATTTATTAGAGAGAAAAGGTGATAAAAAAAAAAATCTGTCTCAGAGAACTTGGTAAGGTTCAGATTTGATGATGTGTGTGGAAGTGCTTTGTAAACTGAGATATTATACAAATATAATGTGATATTTTTAGCAGTAGTAAATTGCCACAAATGTTAATTAGAGGTAATTAAGGCTCATTAAGGAAGATGGGGTATGCTGTTGCTCAGTGACACGGGCAAACTATACACTTTCACTCACTCACTCATGCATTTATTTAGTCTGGTCGTTACTGTGAGTACCTACTATATCAAAAGTACTTTTGATTCAAAGATGACTAATTTTAATTTTCTAGGATCCCTTGAAATAGTTATAGATCTGAGGGCACGTTTGTGGAAACAAGCGAGCCAACATTTAGAATACAAAGGTGGAAAATGTTCTAATAGAGGCAGTGGAGTCCACAGATGACTGTGGTAGCAGCAGAGGAGAGGCTTCTGACTCCACTACATGAATCCCCAGGAAGGCCAGAGGGAGTAGGCTCTTGCCGTCATGCTGGAATCCTGCATTGTTGGAGGAGCAATCATAAATTACTGGTAGTTCAGAGTCCAGCCAGACAGTTTAGGGTTAGGAATTCCAGCTTAATCCTTTAAGATTTACCAACCCTTTCTGTCTAGGCCTTTTTATCCATTTGAATCATTTGGGCTTCATTTGGTATCATAGTTTGTGAGGATGTAACTTCTGGGTTAAGCAAATATTAATTTTACTTTCTTGAAAAGAAAATGCAAGTGTGCATGTGCTCGAGGTTGCCCTGAAGCCTGGCGGGGGGCCTGCAGTGCACTTGAAAGACATTCTCTTATTTCTCTTTGTAAGGCCTGTGAGGGTTTTGCTTTCCTCGGATTTATGAGGTTTATGGGAAATGCTGCGTTTATCTTCTGGAGGCAGATTCTTTTAGTTTAATGTCATGTAGGCCACATTAATGTAAAATTTGGAAGATGGGGAATTGATCTTAACCTGAGGGTGTTATTTTTAACTTTGCCTATCTACTGTCTGGATCTTTGTTGGTGAAGGGATTTTTTGAAAACCTCTCGTATGGACTAGGAGGAAACACAACTCTCAAGTGTTCCTATAAGCAAAAATCACTTTTATCCATGGCTATAAAACCTGTGCTACACCTGTGGCAACTTGTCTTTGCTAATGGCCTGTTACAAATTTGTTTCAAGTGGCTTATGTAGCAATGTGAATGACAATACTGGAAAAGATCTTTATTTTACTTTTTATGTTAGTTTCAAAAGTATGATAAACACCCTGGTTTTAAAAAAAGTTATGCAGATCCTGTCTGACTAAAATAAGTCATGCTTCTAATTCAAGTGAAAATACTTCTAATTCAGACTAATCAACATTCAGGTTAATTACCTGCCAGTGTGTATTTTCCACTGTCATTTGCACCTTTCTGCCCTCTGTGACAAATTTTTACAGAGACCTCAGTTAACTCGTTAAAGCAGTATCAACGCCCGGCAAGCTGATTTTCATGGGGGATATTAACAGAAACGTTAGCATCGGTGTAACCATAGGGAGAAGAGTTATCAGCCCTTGTGATTATAAAGTAGATGCTAAAAATCCCTTGTAACTAAGTCATGTGAGGGACTTGGTGTTTTTAACCAAAATCTGAGCACTAGTGTCTCATTGATAAATACACGACAGAAGTCCTATAAACAAGTATCTTGGAACTGCTAAAGAAGATAATGTCATTGTGAAGATACTGAAGCGGAGCAGGGCCTTATGGTCTATGCCGCCATGTCCTCAGCCTGCCTTTTGTCTGTGGAAAAACTTTAGCCAAAGAATACGTTTAGTCAGACAAGTGAGAAAATGCAGAAACAAAGGAAAACAGTCCAACAAGACCAAATAATAATAATCTAGTCATTAAGCAAAGTCAGGGACCTTTAGTTCCTCCTTGAGGGCTACAGATAAAATTCTGAGCCATATTCTGTAAGCTGTCTTACAGATACTGAAACCCCCACCAGGTGGGAGAAGTTAACTACATGATGTCCAGGCTATAGCCATGACATAAGCTGCCACAATTCCGAGAACTGGCCTCAAGGAAATGGGAGCAAACTGACCCTGGAACTGGAGACTAACTGTACTTAAAACAATTGAGATGACGTTGATCAGACCACCTCATGATTAATTTCAAGATGCCTGTCAGAGCTGACTGTACTGTTTCTGCATGTAACCCTCTCCCTCAGCCTATAAAAGCTCTTGCCCATTGATTGTCAGTGAGGGGGAGTCGGCCTTTAGACAGGCACTCCCTAACCCCGCCGGCTGCCGGCATCCAAAATAAAGCAAACTTTCCTTTCCACCACCCTTGCCTCTTTATTGGCTTTTGAGCGATGAGCAGCCGGACCCCACTTTCAGTTGTAATACCACACGAAAGTCCATTTCTGAGAGAAGGCCATCTTGTAGTCAGTACGTTTGGAATGCTTGTTTTATATCTCAAATTGACTTGCAGCTGCTAATAGAGAATTGGGAGCTGTCATTCTTCCTGCTTCTGTAGATGCTCATAAGATCTCCCACCCCACCTCCCAACCAAACAAAACAGTTGATAGCCTCTTGGTTCTAAGAAGCTGATAGATTAACCCAAGTGGTGTTAACCTCTAGATAGTACTGATGGGGAAAGGGAAGTGGTGGTGTTCATTTATCTTGAAAGTACTATCATAAACACAACTATATATACCCCCTTATACAGTATCTTCTTTATCTTTTAGAAACATTTGTAATATTGGAGCATACTAAACCAGAGTTGTCTGTAGATGGTTACAAATTCAGAATCTGGTGAGTGTGATAATTGAAGCAATACCTGCTAGGGAATTGCTTTGCCAAGCTTCACAGTTGAAAAATGGGTGACACCGTCATGGATATTCCAGGGAGAGCATAGAGTCAGAGTACTGGAAGAGACCAGGGGGCATCTAGCCCAGTTTCTTACCTAGCATAGAAATCTGTGCTTATCCAATCCTGATTGATGTTCACCTGGCTTCTGCTGGTTGGCTGCTTGCTGGGTGCTTTACTCCAGGATAGTGCTGAGTGGAGATCTTGCTCCTTGAACTGCGACCTGTGGACCATCATCAGCATCTCCTGGGAGTGTGTTAGAAATGCAGACTCTCAGGCCTCACCTCAGACTTGCTGAATAACTGGCGTTTTAACAAGATCCCTAGGTGATTTGCTTGCAGAATACAGTTTAAGAAGTGCCAGTGTTGGGTAAATTGGGAGTGGGTGAGATTAGAATTGGAGGAGAGAAACCATTAGGAGCTTGCATGGTTTAGTGAGATACTGAGAGTTAGAACGAGGGCAGTGGAGAGATAAAAGGAGACAGATGTAGATGTTATCTGAGGACTCAGTAGCTAATATAGAAGCTCAAAGATGACAAGTTTGCACTTTGAGTGTTGAGGGAATTGTGGATCAGTTCATGAAAGTAGGAAGCAAGAGGTTGTGTGGGGTATCGCTAATTAATTCAGCCAAGCCTGGAGGACCAGGCACTCTAGTTAGGAGCTGGTGATATGAGAATGAATGAAGATGTGTCTCCTGCTCTTGGTATTTACAAATACTTTGCAGCTGAGGATGAGTTTGAGATGGGAATGCACTTTAAGCTGACAATAATAATTTGTTTAGCTGGTAAATAGACCTGGTTCACCTCCCAGCTTCCAAAGCTCAGTGGGCCCTTTTGCTTTCTGCTATTTATCATATATATGGTAACTCTCAGGAAGATGATATAAACATTATTTATTTGCTTGGTTTTCTTATATGAGCCCCCTTTCCACACTCAGAATAAATGCTAGTGGGGCTGTGGCCCTGGTCTAAAAAGAGTGTATATATTAAATTTTTGAAGCTCTCAGGATGATTGCCTTTTGAATGTTGAGGCTTTCCTACCTGGGGTGTGTGTGTTGGGGGGGGTAATTTGCATAAACAATTACAATAAAACTTGAAATGCCTTAGTGAACCCAGAAGACTGACAAATCAACTCTCCCTGGAGTGCTCTGGAAAGGCTTCCTGCGAAGGACTCCCTGTATGAATGGGGGACTAGCATTGCATGAAGAGGGCATGTCAGGAACTAAAGCATGAATGAAAGGGCAGGATGTACATAGGGAATGGGGAGTAGCTAGAGTGGTGAGGTGTTAGGTGATGAGATTAAAAGCCGTAGCAGATGAGGCTAAAAAGGTGGTTGGGGCTAGATGATGAAAGGCCTCATGTGCTAAGGACTTGATTTGATAAGCAGTGGGAGGTACTGAGCATTTTAAAGTGGAGAGTAACATGATTAGATTTGTATTATAGGGCATTAACGGGCGGCCAGTTGGAGGACGGATTGGAGAGAGACTAGAGACTTGGAGACTGCTGTAGTGGGGCATTTAGTAAACATTTAAAGCGCTCTGTTAGGAGCTGAAGATCCAGAGAAAGAATGGCCTTGCCTCAAGGAGTTCAGCCTAGTAGGAGAGAAAGAAGTCATTGCAATATAGAGTCCCCTCCTTTTGAGGTTTGTACAGTGTGGTGATTTACCAAGTAGGGAGTTAATCAACTCTGCTGCAGGTGGGTGGGTAGGGGATGGTTTTGAATACTAGGAAGAGCAGGCCAGGAGTAGGGGTGCATGGGATGGGCATTCCTGGCAGGGGACCAAGGGGCTACCTGGGAGCTAGATGCGGGAGATCTAGACTAGGTCAGTGCAGATGAAGAACTGCAGACGTGGAAATTGTTTAGAATGTAGAATTCTTGGGTCTTATCAATGATTATTATATGTTGGGGGAGAAAGAGTAGTTCAGGATTTATTATTCATTTCTGAAGTATTTGAGTATGTCTTCCATGTCAGGAAGTGTGTCACTGTATTCCATGCCAGGGGTATAGTGTGAACAAGAGCAACAAGGTTTTGTGTGTTAGGGTGACTTGGAGGTTTCTAGTTTGGTTGACTCTAATCCCATCAACCAACATGCAGAATGTAGGAGCAGGAATTGGCTTTAGGATGAGGGGGAGAGATGCTGAATTAGATTTTGGATGTGTTAAATTTAAGGTACTTGAAAGACATCCAGGTATGTCTGAAGAGCTCAGGGATTGTCTGTGTTTAGATAGTTGTTGAAGTCTTTGGATTGAATGAAATTGCTAGATCAAATGGGTTGAGTGAGGAGAGGGCTGAGGAAGCAACTCTGAGGAATGCCTATATTTAAAAAGTGGTGGTAGGGGCTTCCCTGGTGGCTCAGTGGTTAAGAATCTGCCTGCCAATGCAGGGGACACAGGTTTGAGCCCTGGTGCGGAAAGATTCCACATGCCGCGGAGCAGCTAAGCCCATGCGCCATAACTACTAAGCCTGTGCTCTAGAGCCCGTGAGCCACAACTACTGAGCCCACGTGCCGAGAGCCTGTGTTCCACAATAAGAGAAGCCACTGCAAAGAGAAGCCCGTGAACTGTGAACCGCAATGAAGAGTAGCCCCTACTTGCCACAACTAGAGGAAGCCTGTGTGCAGCAACGAAGACCCAACACAGCCAATTAAAAATAAATAAATAAATTAAAAAATAAAATAAAAAGTGGTGGAAGTGGATGAGTGAAAGAATTCAGATGTAAAAGAGAGACACTATATGACATTTACATGAAGGTCAATTAACAGGCAAAACTAATTTTTGGTGAGAGATCAAAGATAGTTATCTTTCAGGGAAGTATGGATGGGAAGGGGTTTAAGCCATCTGCTGTTGATAACGTTCTTTGCATTTCTCTGGGTTTTATTTTCTTGGCTATATGCATACACAAAAATGTATTGACTGTATCCTTATGGCTTGTATGCTTTACTAGGTGTAAGTTATACAGTAGAGAAAAGGGATGTGGTCCTAAAGGAAGAAACTTGAACATTGTTTCTTTTCTCCTGAAGGGGAAGAGAGAGGGGAGAGGCTAAGGGTGATGGATGACTGGAGAGGGGAAAGTAAGCAAGGGAAAGTCCTGGAAGAGATAAGACCGAGGAACTGTGAACACCCAGCGAAGTTACGGGGGAGGAGAAGAGGGCCACCTGTTTGAGATCGTTAGGAAGGACAAGTAAAGATAAAGATTCATTTAAGTGACATTCAGGAAGTTGGGCCTCAGTTTTCTTAGGGAGAAGGTAAGGAGAAGCCAGGTCTCAATATTTACTGTAATGTACTTTTTCTGGAGTGAGGTAAGGGGAAGCCAGGTCTCGATATTTACTGTAATATGCTTTTTCTTGAGTGAATCAATCAGCTAAGCATAGTTTAATCCCTTTTTGGGGAATTTATGACTGTGATTTCTGTCTACACTGAATTTTCTGTAGGGTGATCCTTTCTTAACCATCCTAAGGCATCTGCATCTTACTGCACGGGAAGGGGAGGGCGGATGGTAAACTAGAGGTGGAGGAGGTGATTGTCAAACTCAGGTTTACAGGTTTGGCTGTGCTTGCATTGGGCAGGTTTGTTTTGATGGCACAGTTTGGGTTCCCTCCTCCCAGTCTCTAACTATGTGTTTGGGGTGGGGGAGGGGGACTGGGGTTGGGATGTGTAGGTGTGAAGACATGATGGTCAAAAAGCTTCAGAAAAGTTGCAACTTTGACAAAGCTGGGATCATACCTTCCATTATGTCCCATTTCCTTTCTGTTTAAAAAAATCACTTATGGAGTAATAAAACCCCTGAGATAGTTTTTTTTTTTTCTCCTGACCTACCAATGATACTTACAGACATAAAAGCTGATTCTGAAGAATGTGCTTTCCATTCCTGGATTGTCAGAGTGACTTGTGGCTTGAATCTGTTTATAAAGTGAGCATGAAGACATGATAAATTATAAGTTTAGACAGATATAAATCAGATTGTACAGGGGACAGTTATTCTTAAATAAGAAATACTGTTAAGAAACCATGTTAAACCTATCATTTTTCTTCTTGTTGTAATAAGTGTTGAATTTCTCTTTTGTACTCAGTACTCGGCTAATGCTGAGATTTCTAATTGTGGTTATTGAAACAAATGAAAAATACAGTTAGGTTGTTCTTAAGAGTATAATTGCCCCAATATTTACTGAAGTATGTAGATCATCTGGTTATGTTATATTCCAGTTGCAAAGTTGGTTTCTGTAAATTTTTAATAAAGATGATTTGGGGAATAGGATCAAACGTCTTGAGAAAGATGCATACTTGCTGAGTCTTCATATCAAACACAGTGAACTGCCAAACAGCAAACTCCCTGAGATAGGGAGCCCAGCATGTTTAAACACTTGGAGGAAGGACTTCTGTGAGTATAGTGTAGGGAGTGAGAGTATCATGAGGTGAGGCTGGAGAAGTAGTCAGGGTCAGATCGTGGGTGTGTGTGCTCTGGAGCCAAGCTCTGCCAAGTTCAGTGTGCCTTGGTCATCACAGTCCGCCCCCCCCAAATTAAATACGTGACAGGTAGGTATGCAGTCTTGGTTATATCTGGCTGTAAGGGTCTTAGAGACACAGTATTTTGGAATTGATTCTAAGAATAATAGGAAACCATTCCACTGAGTTACCAAACATCATTTAGATTTGTCTCTTTCAAGGGCAGGTGCCATAACTATCATTTTATAGCTTCCTTTCATCTTATCAGTAACAAGGATAAAGGCAGGATAAAAGTAACCCTGTCTTTTCTATATTTGCTAATAAGCCTTCTATTCTGGACGCCTGACAGCCACTTCTGTTCTTCCTGTATACACTCCCCACATGTGCTTTCTTCATCTCTCTAGCTTTCCCTGGCAACCCAGGGCTACATGGACTCTGCACTGGGAACCGAAGATGCTCCCAAATTACATGGGGCCATGGTCTGATAATAAAGGCATAGCCTTTTTTATTTTTAATTGGTCTCCCATTAATTTTTATGGAAAGCTTTATTTTACCCTCTTTTTGTCCCACCCCAGCCCACATTTTCCCCTTCTTAGAAAAGAAAAATTAGTATCTCTCCGAGAGTGAGTATATAAACATTCCCTGTTGTACACTCTAACTTCCCCCAACTCATTCCAGCAGTTAAGCCGTGCTAATTAAACATCAGGCATATTTAATTGGGGAAATTAAAAAACACCAATTCAGTGTGTTCTCTTGGAACTTTAGCAACCGACCTTCATTTTAATGAAAATGGGATACATTTTTTATATCCTGTTAGGGAGACATTCAGTGAGATTATACCTGCTTAGGATTTATTTTTTGTACGCTTTTTATCCATAAATGAGAGAGGTCCTGGGGTCATTTGTGCACAAAGTCAATTTTTCAATTAAGGGCAGGTTAATTAGTTTCTTTATAGTTATTATTGAAGCTGTTATTTTCTGTTCTCCCTTTTCCCTCTCTTGATCACCATCTTTTGAATCATTTTCCTGCTTTTTTTATGAGATTAAGTGATAGTACACAGGAAAGAGGTAAAAACAGTTCTTTATTTTAGGATTTTGTTGTCATTATGGAAAGTGTAAACAATTTTTCAAAAGTAGGCAAAATAGTGTTATGAACTCCTGCGTACTCACTGCCCAGCATCAACAATTAGTCATCTGCTCATGGCTATTCTTCTTTTACCCCTGGCCCCTCTTCTGCCTAGATTACTTTGAAGCAAATCCTAGACATCATAGAATTTCTTTTTTTAAAAAAAAATGTTTGTTTGTTTGTTTATTTTGGCTGTGCCGGGTCTTAGCTGTGGCATGCACATGGGATTTCTGCAGGTGAGTCAAAAATTATCCGCACTCCAATTATATGAAAACTTCTGTTGGTGGCACTGTCTTATCCGTGCTTTCCATTCAAGGCTACTGTCTCCTCAGTCACTGAGGTGCAGGTGTGAACGTGTTACATCAGTTCATTTGTAACTGAAGTGCGAGCAAAAATGGATGCCCTACTTGTGATTTGCACAAAAGAAGAGCAACGTGCAGTGATTCTGAGGGTGCCATTATTTATCAAAGACTTTGTGTGCAGTATGGAGAAAGTGTTTTGTTGCGAAGAAGTGTGTATGAATGGATAGAGATGCATATTGAAGAGCTGAAGCCTAAACTTCGGATTAAATGCAGAGGACTGCTATCCAAGGGTGTTGTGATCTTGCATGACAGTGCACGTCCGCACACTTCTGCCCACACTGTTGACACTCTGCAAAAACTTCGTTTTGAGGTGTTAAAGCATCCTCCCTATAGTCCTGATCTTGCTCCATCAGACTTTCATCTGTTTGGTTTCCTGAAAGCAGCCTTACAAGGACGAAGATTCACTTCTGATGAAGAAGTGACGGTAGCGGTGCATTTGTGGCTTGTAGCTCAGCCTAAAACATTTTTTAATGAGGGAATACAAAAGCTTGTTGACAGATGGACAAAGTGTATTGAAAAGCAAGGAGATTATGCTGAAAAATGATGTATTTATTTTTTCTAAAAGTTAATTGAAATAAATTCTACAACCAGAGTGTGGATAATTTTTGACTCACCCTCATAGTTCCCCGAACCAGGGATCAAACCTGGGCCCCCTGCATTGGAAGCGCAGTCTTACCTGGTGGACCACCAGGGAAGTCCTATATATCATTTCATCTGTACATTTCTCTAAACTTAAGTATCTCTAAAACATAAGTACTCTTTAAAAACAACCATGATACCATTACTTTGTTTAAAAAAAAAATTGACGCTAATTCCCATTTTTCAGTGTTCAAATTTCCACTTGTCTTAAATTGTTTAAATTATGATCCAAATGTGGTTGATACCTTTGTGATTTTTTGTTTTTGTGTTTTCATTGTCTTTTAATTTTAGGTTTCCCTTCTCTACTCCTCCCCCCCCCCCCCCCCCATTCCCTTTCTCTTGCAATTTACTTGTTGAAAAAACCAGGCTATTCTGTAGCATTTCCTGTAGTCTGGATTTTTGTGACTACATCTCTGTGGTGTTAACAGGAGGACATTGAGGATTTGCGTATATACTTTTGGATTTTTTTTTTCCTTTTGAGTTTTGCTTAACTTTTATGATCTTGATCAAATGAGTTAAGTTGGATCTTTTGGAGGACTTCAAACAGAGGTCCAAAACTAATGCCATGTGTCACATGTGGCTCATAGACCTGTTGTGTTTGGTTACATGGTTTGAAATATTTTCAAATTAATTGCCATCAGTTCAACATTTAAAGTTTCCCATAAAAATCTAGGTTTTTGTTTTTCTTCTTTTTTGAATTTAAATTTTAATTTTTCTTTATATTTTTGTTTTAAATCAGAAGATCTAGGCATCCAGGGCTTGTGTGGCGATGCCCATAGGTATGGTGATGAGTGATGGCAGCTCCCTCTAGAGGGTGCCTGTCCTCTCCGAGGTGCCCTAAGCGCTTCATTCATATAGGTTTCCTGAAAGGGCTGGTAGGGTCTGTGAACCCTGACTTAGAGCAACAGGAATTTTATCTGCATGGTCTTGCTTATATTTTATTCGTGATATCGACAGTTTACTTCTAATTTTTTGTTACATTTTTTACTCTAAGCTGGTGTTTGGGCTGTTTTACTGTCTAAGAGTTGATATTTATTCAGATAAAGGTCAGCGTGCTGATGTTCCCATTGTGCTTTGTATACCAGTCATGAGACTCATTCAATGCATTGTATTCTCATGTGCTGTGGAAATTGGTATTTATGTTTAGAAGCTAACAGAATGCTTAGCACGTAGTAGCTACTTAATAAATCCTTGTTGAATGGGTGAAGGAAGAAAGAACCAGTAAACACACTACCAGATAAAACATAAGGGGGAAAAGAAAAGAAATCATGCAGTGCATATCTGAGTTTGAATCTCAGTGGTGTTTGCACCTCTGCTTCTTTCACTAGCATGTATTATCAGAAAGTGGCTGTGATTATGGTGTGTTATACTACACTATACAATTTAGAAATAACTTCTGTATAGATTTGCAAATGTTTTTCTCATGCATTAGTAACAGGTAAGTCAGGATAGAGTTCCTAACAAGAGATTTCAATTTGTTTGTGCTTTGGAGAACAGACTAGCTGGGCTTTCCTATTTTGCCACAAGAATAGGGAATTTAGGGATGTCCCTGGTGGTGCAGTGGATAAGACACTGCACTCCCAATGCAGGGGACCTGGTTTGATCCTTGGTCAGGGAACTAGATCCCACATGCATGCCACAACTCACAGTTTACATGCCACAACTAAGGAGCCAGTGAGCTGCAACTAAGGAGCCTGCTGGCCACAACTAAGACCGGGTACAGCCAAATAAAAATTTTTTTAATTAAAAAAAAAAGAATATGGAATTTAATTCCTCCTTTGGTTTGTATCCTGTGTTAACAAGGACTTGTAGCAAGTGTGAAAAAGGAAAGGAGTTGAGCATGGACAGAGTGCACAGCCTTAGGATTCTTTAGGAGGTGTATCTGGCATAATTTGGTAAGACCTGGCATTTGGATATTGCTGAAAATAATAATTTAACAAATATTGTTGTGTTTTAGGGTTTAATAATCTTATGTTATACATCCTTTAAAAATTATAATTGAGGTTTTTGTCTCTTTTTTGGTATGTGGTAAGCCTGCCTGAACTTTTCCTTGCTTGCTGACAGACACCTTTGATAAAAAGTGTGGGTGAGGTCAAGTTCTGTTCACTTGGACTCCAGGAGGATATTTAACTTATCAGGAGTAAAAGAACAGGAAAAATAAACACATGTTAACTAGTAGCATGCTCTAGCACAGTCTGAATTCTTAGCACCTGGTGATAACGTGTGAAATGTAGTTTGGATGACCCTAAACCATCAATAAACTGACCTTTCATTAAGAAACCTAGCTCATTTTGCACAACTTTAATTGTGAACTGTAAGGAACAGCTCATACTGTTAAAAGTAAGGAGTTTCAGGTTTAAAGAGTTCCTCAGTGGTATTGAGTGAGAAGTGGTAAACTTTTATTGGAAGTGTGTGGTATCTTCACATAGTGAAGTTGAGTATTACAGGGAAGTGCTGTAATACTGAAAGAAATCAGAGGTTTTTTTCCCATTAGATGGTTTTAGTAAGAACAACAACAGTAATAATATCACCACCATGTATGTACAAATGCTTTACATTTTTCAAAGCACTTTCAATATTGAAATAATAATCACTGGATCAAATCTTTGAGACTTTCCTGATCAAAGGAAAATTTCTTAATGTTATTTTTGTCCTTTTAATTCCTGTTTTTTTTTTTTTAATTAAAGTAGTTACTGATAGTAAATGTTAGCTAATGTTTCTTTTTTATATAAAGAAGAATCTTTACAATTTGGAGGAAAACTCTGGTTAAAATTGAGGATTTGAAACTGAAATCCTTTGCTAATTTCAAATGAATCAGAGAGAGACTGTGTCAGAGGTGTTAAATTTAGATAGCTGACCACTGGATTTATTTCCAGGTTCCCAGGGAAGACTATAACGCGTGCCTAATGGACTGCTTTATGTATTGATAATTGGAGAAAGGTAGTTGGAAGAAAAATTAAATTTTTTATAGTGAGGTCTCAGATGTTACCACTTTGCTGCTGCTGTTAGTTTTTTTTTTTAATGCAGCTTGATTTTGTCTTCCTTTCCTACATACTGCCTATAACAGCCTTTGCAAATTATAAGGTGAACACTATTTGAATGATGTGCTGCAATAACAATTAATTTAGTTCGGTTTTGTCCAAATAATTTTAGCTTTGCAGTATTTTTTCTTTTAAAAAAATTTTCTCGCGAGCTGTTTCAAACCTGAGGTTGAGTAGTATAAAGAACACCTGTGCAATTGTCCACAGCCTTGTTGACTCTAATATTTTGCTTTATTTGCTTCACATGTGATTTTTTTTTAAAGATGTAAACCTGTGTACAACTCTTGATGTCAGCATCCTGGCACATGCTTTGTGCGATTCATTCCTGTATATCACACATTAAAAAAAATTATTATTTAAAAATTTATTTATTTTAAGTGATGGGTTCAAATTTTTAAAAATTAGTGGTATAGAGCAATGCAGTTTATTTTTGCATTTTGATCTTAATCTAGCAACCTTGCTGAGATTTTGTTAGTTTTAGTAGTTTGTATATTTGTGTGAACTATTTTATGTAATCACCCATATCTCTTGCAAATAGTGGTGTTATTATTTCGGGTCTTATACATGTGATTTCTTTTTCTTGTCACACGGGCTAGAACTTCTACAGTGCTGAAAGAAAGTGGTGTTAGGAAACTTTGCATTTTATTCTTTACTTTAAAGGGAAAATATTTTGCCATTTAATTTGATTTGTTTCTAGTTGGTAAACTTTGTAAGGTTAAGAATGGTATGAGAAGTTTGTTTTTAAAATCATGAAAGGAGTATTGATTTTACTGCTTACTTTTCTGTAACCTAGAGATCTTATGGTGGTGTTTTTCTCCCCCCTTTAATCTGTGGAATGTGATAAATTATATATTTAGATTTTTCTTATGTTAAGTGATCCATGCATTCTTGAGATTTAAAAAATTACCTTGCTGAATTTAATTAGCTAATATTTTATTTAGTAGTGTTTTATTTATATTATACAAGTAGACTTGGCTTAAACTTCCTTTCTTGAACTGTTCTTCCCTGTTTTGGTTTCACTCTGAAGGTGAATGTTCCCACTTTTTATTTTTTCTGGAACAGTTTGTATAAGATAGGAGTTATCTGGATTTTTGGTTGCAGTATGTGGGGTCTAGTTCCCTGACCAGGGATCGAACCCAGGTCCCCTTCACTGGGAGTGTGGAATCCCAACCACTGGCCCACCAGGGAAGTCTCCATCAATCAGTTTTTAAGGAGTTCTCTTTCATTTTATTTCTAGCTAAAGTCAGATGCTTAAATAATTAATTTTCAGCCCTTCTTTTCTAAGACCATATTTTAGTCACTTTGGGCTGCTATAATGAAGTAACATATATATAAATGACAGAAGTTTATTTCTCATGGTTCTGGAGACTAGAAGTCTCCAGTCAGGGTGCCAGCATGGTTGGATTCTGGTGAGAACCCTCTTCCGCATTGTGGACTTCTGACTTCTTGTTGTATCCGCATACATCTGAAGGGAGGCTGTCGGGGTCTCTTTCTATAAGGGCTAATCCCATTCAGGAGGGCTCTACACTCATGACCAAATCATCTCTCAAAGGCTCCACCTCCTAATTCCATCACACTGGGGATTAGGTTTCAACATCGGAATTTTGGGAGGACCCATAACTGTCTATAGCAGACCATGAATAATACCTCTTTAATACTGCTTCAGTGGTGTCCCACAAATTTTAATATGAGGTGCATCAGTTTTCATCTGATATGCAGTTAATTTCTAGATATTTGTACCTTTATTGTGCTTTTTTATTTTATCAATTATTTTGAAGGGCATTTCAGTGTTTCCAAATACTTTAGAATTCTAAAAATCTAAAACCTATTGTTTGTTTCTAATTTTTTGGCATAATTGTCAGAGAAAGTGCCTGTGTATGATACTGATTCTTTGGCATTTGTTGAAGTTGACTTTGTGTGCTGGTATGTTTTTATAATTGTTCCATGTCTGCTTGAAAAGATATATTCTACTTGTTGGGTGTTGGGCTATAATATATGGTGTTAGATCATGCTTGTTAGTTATATCATTCAAGTTTTCTGTAGCCTTACTAATTTTTCACTGCTCAGTCTATTGAGAGTATGTTAAAATCTTTCTTAATGATTGTGAATTCATCAAATTCCCCACCTTAATTCAGCTGATGTTTGCTTTATGTATTTTGAGGAAATGTTGGTAAATTGCATATAAATTCAGGATTTTAGTCTTGTTGACTGCATCTTTTTCTCACTGTCATATAATGACTATTTTTGTTTCTAAAAGTGGCTTTTGTCTTAATGGATATTTTGTTTAATATTAATGTGATTATATTAGCTTTTCTTGGTTAATATTTACTTGATAGATTTTTTTTTCTTTCATGTTATTTCTGTATTGCTGTTGTTGCCCTTCTAAACAGCACATAGCAGGCTTAAAATTTAATCCGTGAGTCTGAAAACTCATTCTGTTTATTTTCATTTCAATCTATTTATTTACTTTTAATTTTGTGCTCCCCCACCTTTTTAGGTCTTGATTTTTCTTGATAAAGTTTTCTTTAGTTCTCATTTTACTTTTTGTTCATCTGAAAGTTTTACAATTTGCTTTATTATTTTAGGGGTTATCTTAAAATATCTAACTTGAATATGTGACCTAAAAAGTTTGTAGTCACCATTTCTTCAGCATCCTCTCCTTAAAAACAAACAACAACAAAAAAAGGGCTTTAGACTAACTTTTATAATTAACCCTTCTCCTGTCATATAGGTGTTATTTTTACTAGTGTTTTTGTTCTTTCTTAACTTTATACCCCTGAAATTAGATGCTGCTACTTTTATTTAGTCAGCACATGTTTAGATTTACCCTTAGGCTTACTGGTACTCTAAATATATAAATACGTAAGGGGAATTTGTTTTAAGAATTCAAGTTTTACAGCCTCATATTATCAAACTGCAGACCTCTTGGGGTTTGGGGAAAAAAGTACGGATTCCACCCCCCACCCCCCTTATTAAAATACATACTTCTTATCAAAAAATATTGGTTACAATATGAAAAAGTATATAGGAGAAAGTATAAGTTCTGGAAACTTAGAGATAACATTTTGGTTAACTAACTTCTTCCTTTCAACTTCTCTCTTTCCTTCCTAGTTTCTCTCTTTCTGGTTGTATTAGTTTCCTAGCACTGCCATAACAATACCACAGATTGGGTGGCTTAAACTACAGAAATGTTTTTTTCTTAACAGTTCTATAGGCTGAAAGTCCAAGACCAAGGGCAAGTTTGATTTCTTCTGAAGCCTCTCTCCTTGGCTTACAGACGACTTTCTTCTTACTGTGTCCTCACATAAATCTTCCCTCTGTGCACTTGCAACCATGGTGTCCCTTTGTGTATCCAAATTTCCTCTTATAAGGACACCAGTCAGATTGGATTAGGGCCCACCTTAATGGCCTCATTTTAATTTAATCATCTCTTTAAAGGCCCTATCTCCAAATATAGTCACATTCTGAGGTACAGGGGTTAAGCCTTCAACATATGAATTATGGGGGAACACAGCTTATTATACCTGTAATACCCATCTTCCAACTTCTTTCTTTTGGCAAATGGTTTGTTGATTGCCTCTCTGTGCAGATGTGTGTACTGGGATGTAGTTGTGAATGAGGCAGAAGCAGTTCACATCCTCATGAGGCTTAGTCTTAGAGAAGCTTAGTGATAATTTCTTTCCTTCCCTCCCTCGCCTGTCCCTTTACCTAATGCGCGCGTGCATACACAAGTGTACGTGAATGCGTGCGCACGTACACGCGTGCGCACGTACACTTACACTTGTTTTGTGTTGACAGATATAACCACTCTTTTATATACATTGAGGAGATTGAGGAAAAATCCTTTACAATCTTGAAAACCTGGCACTTATATTTTTATAGTTTTTCTTAGAATTCTACTTAGCTTCCACTTGTCTCTAGATTTCTGACTACTGAATTTTTGTCTTTTGAATTTATTGCCTCCTTTTCTTTTTCCTGTACTTTCAGCTACTTGTGTGACATATTGCTGTCATGTAAAGACTATTCTACAGTTCTACTTGTAGGAGGATGACTTTCGTAGGGTTTTACAAACTGTTGGGGTCTCTACTTTCTTCTGCAGTTGATACGTTTTTTTCCCTGCATCTCATAAAAAGCTGTTTCTTCCTCCTTTTTTAAAGTTTTAGACTCAGGTCACCC
This sequence comes from Hippopotamus amphibius kiboko, assembly GCF_030028045.1. Lineage (NCBI taxonomy): Eukaryota > Metazoa > Chordata > Mammalia > Artiodactyla > Hippopotamidae > Hippopotamus > Hippopotamus amphibius. The sequence continues at coordinate 101,954,489 of NC_080196.1, forward strand.
CATTTTGGGTGGAGGGCCTTGGTAGAAGAATGAAAAGAGGAAATGAAAGGGTTCAAGAGATTATTGTCCACTTTAAATATTGTTTCTCAGGTACCCCTGGTTCCTCAGGTGCCCAAAGTGAGGTCTGTGTTTTTTTGTTTTGGGGTTTTTTGTTTGTTTATTTTGTTTTAATGCAGTGTTAACTTCCATTTGATTTTTGAATACTGACACTCAGGTGCAGGTGGTCCAGAGTGAAACTTGGATTGATTCTTAGGACAACTGCACATCTGACCGAGGTGTGTGATAAGTGTTTCCCACTACTTCTTATAAGTCTAATAGGTGAAAGTGGTCTAGAAACATTCTCTAGTGTTATTATTATGGTTTTAGAAGTAAGTGTGAAGCATATAGGTGTTTGTGGGAGGAAGGAAATAGTCTTTCCCTGTTTGAACACTGTCTCTAAAATAATTTTCTTGCATGGGAACCTGTGAAGGAATAAAACTTGAAGGTACCTCAGAATTTGACCTCTAGGTAAGTGAGAATTTGTACTTCTTTAGGGTGGATTACATTATTATATCTAGCCAACTTCCTCGTGAAATGTTTGTCTAAGAGTAAGAACAACATCAACTCTAGGGGAGAAATGGGGAGCATGTAAGGGAGAGTCATCTGGCCTTGTTAGTGCAGTCCTTGGGAAAGGCTTTCATTTGTATGCGGCCTAATTATACTGTAAAATAAAAGACTGAATCCATTAAATAGCCAGGCCCTTTGTGTAGCTCCTGAATTCCTTTAATTTAGTGGCTGCATAGAAGCTTTATTCAGAGAATTCATAGTCCTGTACTATCTTTCCTGTCTAGATGCCAGGTCCTATTCATGGTGTTCTCACTGCAGGAAGTTCTCACATTCATTTGGTGGTGGATGAAGGCAGGGGGTGGGGGTGGGGTGAGGGGGGAGATGGAGAGGAGGCAAAGGACTGTGTGGATCTTTTTTTTCTCCCCTCCACTTCCTGCTTTGCTCCTTAAAAGCAAAGCAAAACAAAACCCCAAAGAAAAAGAAAACTCAAGAAGATAACTATAAAGGAAATTCTCAAGTGACTCAGTGGATTGATAACTCCTGGTAAATCACAGAAAAGTTGTGTCTGCCTCTGGCATCAATTTACAAATAGTACTAGAACACCCAGGAAAAGCATTTCGGGTCAGATGAGGGTAGGAGGCATTGGAAGAATGGATGGCAGTGTGTTCCAAAGGATTTATTTCCTTCAACTGAATGAATTTTAAAGGACTTTTTTTGGGGGGGATGGGGGGTAAAGAATACCTGTATTAGCAGTCAAGTTGGGAGCTGACACAGAGAAACAAGAGAGAAGTTCAAGTGAACATCTGAAAATCTAAATGGGGGAATATGAAGAGGCTAAGGAATGCTTTCTATTGCCTCCTCCCACAGATTAAAAAAAAAATAAGTATTTTAGATTTGGTTTTGAGTATGTGATCTTTGATTAATAGATGCTGAATTGCTGCTTATGTTTCCAATTTTTTAAATAGGTATGCCCTTAAGGAAGAGAACTGGAATGATCTGGATTTTGTTTTGTTTTGAGAGGCTGGTGGTGGTGGAAATAAAGGAATGGTGAGTGTAGATGGACTCTTGAGAGTAAATAAATAGTGCATCAGTTTTGAATTGCCGGGATGTTATCTTGGTTAATGGGTAGTTCTGTAAACCAAGGGAAGTTTGATTTTGTTGATTTTTTTTGCACCAGTTTTGAATTGACAGGATGTTAACTTGGTTAATGGGTGGTTCTGTAAACCAAGGGAAGTTCAGTTTTGTTGAGTTTTTTTGCCTAGAAATCTTGATAAATGGAATGGAGAAGTTATCAGAGGGTGATCCGTGTTAGAGTCTATTCTTACTACATGTTTAGTGTCTTTTTCAGGACTTTTAGGTATGTGGTATGATTTCCAGTTTCTGATCTCCTATTGTCTTAGTAGATCCTTACTGTAGCTGACCATGCAATTAAAAAAAACACCAAAATCAAACCTTCTGTAAAACCTTCAGTGAAAAACAAGGGGTGAACAATTAGATGAAAACTAGAGGAAAGTGAAGAATGTAGTTCTGTGTAATAAATTGTTAAAAATTATAAGCACAGAAAAAAATAGCTATTTAAGGGGTATGGTAGGAAGAATTTCTGACATATGGAGGTCTTGACTGGATGCATAGCAAACCAAGTAATAGAAGCAAGACAAAGAATTGAATATTCAGTAGTTTTCATTGAGAGAAATAAGGCAGAACTTTTGTTTTCATTTTTTGGTAAGGTGGAATGATAGTGTGTTGCAACATTGTATTATGTTGAAGTGTATAGTTAGATAACATTGTCTTTTCTGCTATGGGAAGCTGATAAAAATGTTTTAGTTGAATCTGAAGTAAATGTTGTGCCAGAGATTGTCCCTGTATACTGATACAGGACAAATAATTTCTGAGATAAAACCATAATTTTTAAATTAATTTCTTCCTTTTTTTGCATTTTATTTATCTTTATCATGGTTGTTAACGAATGCTGTAATTACTGAACAACTAGATCTCAGCTACCCTGTATAGCTATTCATGGTGTGACGTTTTTCTTTTAGGATATGTGCTTGTATTGATGTGAATAACATGCTTAAGTTTTAGATGAGTAGAGGCCAGGAACGCCACTAAAATCCTATAAAGCACAGGACAGCCGGCCACAACAAAAAATTATCTGGCTGTAAGTGTTAATAATGCTGAAGTTCAAAAGCCTTGATCTAGAAAATGCTTAAGCAGAGAAAATGGAGGTCTTTGAATATACTCGCCTACCAAGAACTTTAAAGGAAGAGGCAGGTTCTTATGGGAAGATTGGAAAACAGGCAAAACTGGACTTCCTAGGTGGCACAGTGGTTAAGAATCTGCCTGCCAGTGTGGGGGACAAGGGTTCAATCTCTACTCCAGGAAGATCCCACATGCCGCGGAGCAACTAAGCCCGTGCGCCACAACTGTTGAGCCTGCGCTCTAGAGCCCATGAACCACAACTGTTGAGCCTGTGTGCCACAACTACTGAAGCCCACACGCCTAGAGCCTGTGCTCCACAACAAGAAGCCCACGCACCACAATGAATAGTAGCCCCTGCTCGCTGCAACTAGAGAAAGCCTGTGTGCAGCAACGAAGACCCAGTGCAGTCAATAAATAAATAAGTAAATAAATAAATTTATTTAAAAAGAAAGCAAACCAATAATTGGAAAAATAATGCCATGTGAGGCACTTAATTAAACTGAAACAACCTGCAGAGTTGGAGCCTGTTTTTGTTTCTTATGTGTATGTACCTTCCACTGTGTTCTAGGTGTTGTTAGGCACTGGAGAGAGGATGCAAACGTGTGAAATACTGGGCCCTTGCTGCTAAGAAAAACCCACATTGGCAATACCTCCTACAGATTCTCTAATAGTGGTGTGTACCAGATGCTCTTGAAGCACAGAGAAGGAAGGAATCACTCAGCCTGGGGAGATACAGGAGCCACCTTCATAGAAGACATGAAATTAAATAAGTGAAAGATGTGAAATTAAACTTGTGGAGGATGTCTAGAAGATAGGGTTTTGCCAAGTGAAGATAGTTGGGATACCAGCATCATTTTAGGTGGAAGGGGAAACTTGTACAAAGGTCCTGAGACATTGAGAGAGAGTGCAAAGTTTGGGGAAAGTGATTAGTGTTGAGTGGCTGGAGTGAAGACTGCATTGGAGGGAATGAAAGGAGATGGCATTGGAGTCAGCTTGGCAGAAGCACTGTGTGAAGGACCCTGTCTGCTGCATTATGTTGAGTGTGGACTTTATTTTGTAGGTGTAGGGAAACCGTATATGTGAGTCAAAGAGAGGATATTCATTGCAGAAAGAAGACTTTTGGGCAGAGTAAGAGGGACATGAGCAAGGAAACCAATTAGAAGTGTGGTTGTTTAATTTGAGAGAGAATGAGGCAGTGAGAATGAAAAAGGGGATAAAGGAGATCAAGTTTAGAGTTGCTTAGAAAAAGAGCCAGCAGGTTTTTGTGGAACTAGGATGAGGACTTAAGAGAAAAAACGAAAAAAATGAGATTGGATACTAGCTCCAGTGGAAACGAAGAAATAAGATTCAGGTTTGAGGGGCCGTGAGGAGAGTGACTGGTGTTAAGGTACTCTGTTTTCATTTACTGCTGAGGCCCAGAAAGGTCAAGGATCTTATTTAAGTTCATACAGGTAGGTTTGTGGCAGGGTGGGAATGCTATTCTGGTCTTTTCCCAGAATATGCTGTTGAATATGGTTTTGTGGGCTGTGCACTGCACGACTGCAGGGGCGCTGGTCACGCGGACGAGGATGGAAATCCTAGGGTTGGGCTGCTCTACAGTTCTTCCTCCTTACGCCTAAAACAGAAGAGGCATGGTGCTTTCAATAAAGAGTCAATAAAATGCGCTTTTATTTAATCCTCACAATAACGTGTTTAGATGGGTATAATTATTTTGAAGAAGCTGAGATGTTAGGAAATCCATGTGTTCCATTTTGGGTATGTTGAGCTTACTGACCACGATAGTATATTTGGAGTCGATCTTTAACTGAAGAGGAGAAGATACATTATTAAGGACTAGACTGTATTTTGTCATTTTGACTAGTCCGGATAGATATTGTTTGAGGATTAAAGAGGAACTATTTAGCAGATTAATTCTCAGATGAGGCAAGGTTTGTTTTATGTAGAAGCTCTCATAGTTGACCTCTGTCCGCTCTCTGTAACGTTGTCTCAGCAAGGCCAGGAGGCAGTTTTCTAGTATGCCTGTAGCAGTTCTCTGCTACCGAGTTGAATACTAGATTGGCTCCTTCTTCAAAATATATCTAGGATTTGACTTATCTGCACTGCCCCCTCCTCAGTTCAAGCCCCGTTGTCTCTCTCCTGGATTTGTTATAATAGCCTCTTTTTTTTCCTTTTGACTTTTTAATCAACTTTATTAAAATATAATTTACACACAATAAAAATCACTAGTTTTAAGAGACAATTTGATGAGTTTTGACAAACACATACAGTCATGTGACCACTACCATAATTGTGATGTAGGGCATTTCTGTTATAATAGCCTCTTCATGTCCTGTCTCCCTGCTTCCCAACCAAATGAATCTGGTAGAATTAAAGTCAGATCATGACACTGTTCTCAAAACTCTAATGGTTTCTGTCTCAGAGTAAAGGCCAAAGTCCTTACTAATTCCTAGAACAGTGCTTGGCTTGAGCTGGGCACTCAGCATTTGTTGAACAAGTGAATGCCTCCCACTTTAAAGAAACAGAAACTGAATGTTTTAGATAATGCATTATGAACTTATACTTGGCTCTGCATCAGAAGATTGATAAATGAATATGTATTTATGCTTTATGTTAAAATGTAGTTGTTGAAGGTATTTATGTTCACATTATTCTAAATGTTTTATTGTTTTAAAACATTTTATCAGTTAAAAGGCTGTTCTTGGTAATCAACTGGGGCTATATAAGTCATATAAGAAGACATGGTATATATGGAGAGTTTAGTTAGGGGAGAGTAATTGAGGACTTGTTTTAATAATAATTAGTATAACTCTCGTGTATTGAGCCTATACAGTGTCCCATAGGCTGTATAGATACTTCGCGTGTATTGTACATCCCGTTCTTGTTCCCTGACAGAAGTCTGAATCCTCTGTTTGCTGCCACTAACAATTTGATCAGTTTCGTGTCAGGAAATGTGTGTAGATGCATTCAGGCGCCCTCCTAAGTAGTGGGACTTTTGAAGTTCATTAGTTACAGATTGCAGCATAAACATTGAAACAGGACACCATACCGATGTTACTGACTCTCTGGATGAACTTCACTTTACTCAGGATATGACATGCAACAGTTTACATACCTTCCAAACAGATTAATAAGAGTAGTTTCCTCATGATGTTTCCAGATAATGACTTTAAAAGTTTGGGATTTTTTTCTCTGCAACTTTGCTTAGAGAAATTGACCATTCTATAAAATTTCTTATCATGGGCCAAAGAAAAAGACACCAGAGTGATTTTTTTGATGCTCTGGGATTGAGACTTTTGCCTTTCCTCAAAGCTCTTTTGGAGTTGAGTTGATTTTCTTGAGCTGTCCCCTGTTTCTGATTCCCGGAGGGCTGTGGTGAAAGCTGCTTGGTAGAGTCGTGTAACTAGCTCTTCAGCCTGCTGGTCCGGCCCCTCCTGTCCTAACCCCTGCAGCTGTGCTTCTGAAATGCTTTCCCATCTCACCTTCTCCAGGGGGACATGCCCATTGGGCTCTGCCGCAGATTCCGGCCTCTCCCTGTGCCTGAGCTGCTTGCTCAGCTGTTCCTGTTCTGCCGTGGAATTCCTTTCATCCTTGTGCGACAGGCATTCCCTGTCACCTGCCTTGTCACTCTGGCAGACTGTGCTTGGGGCCAGGGCCAGGCAGTTGTTGCGTGTAAACGTTGGGGTAGCAAGCAGTAGGGTATGTCCGTGCACACAGGAATGCGTGCGGGGTCCTGTCTGTGAGTTTGGCCACTTCTCGAGGTGTGGAGGCTGCTACCTCCCTACTTTTCTTTTCTGAATTGTTTTTCTACCAGTTGTCTGTGTAATAAAATGTGTTTGGCTGTCAAAGAAGACTTTCTGGTAAGAGGGATGAGTGTTTTGCAGTTTTGCTCAGAGAGGAGAGGGTGCTTTGGGGAATGTGATGGAAGGGACTGAAAGTTGTCTAAGAAACTTGGCCTACTTTGGGTTGACAGTATGAGAAGTAGGGCCCTCCTGACAGAAACGTCAGAAGGCAGGGCTGCTCAGCTATTGCATCAAAGAATCATGGAAGTTGTCGTTTCTCTGCTAATTTGCTGTATGGGTAGCTTAATGGTACACACTCAAGGTACCAAATTCCACATGTAAATTAAGAGAGGAAAAAGTGCAGGTAGAGGTTGTCATTTTTGTATTGTGTGATAGAAAGCATCCAATTGCTGTAGTCTTTCTAGGATCCCTAATGTGTGTCTCTAGGACTAAAATAGGTTTCTTGAAATGCACAACTTACAGATTCTTGTTTTTGAGTTACCCAGCTAGCATTTTGAAATAACTGATGTAGTCAAATGAGCTAATAATTACTTTTTGTAGGCTATAAAGGTTTAGACATTTTATATTCCTTTCTTTGTTGTCCTCTGGATAGATGAGCGTTATAATCCTTTCATTCTGTGTTAATATGGAAAAGTTGAAAAGCACTTTATTTTTATAACTGGCTGGAATGTCCAAAATCTGATCCTATCCTGCTCTGTCAGCCCATTGGCCCATTCTTTTCTTCAGGTTCTTACCGACACCAGTCTTTTCCATAAATAACTGCTTTCCCTGGAATGGAGAGGGAGAAGTTTAGATAAAAAGTTGCTTTAACATTGTGTTGGTAAGATAGTTTGTAACTACTTTTGTTTTATTGAACTGGGCATTTACTGCTAGGGATTCCTTAGAAGGTATTATTCTCTCTTCAGGTACATTTCTCTCATTTTCCCTTAGCCGACTCTTTTTGCCTTTTCTTTACATCTCAGTAGGGCAAACAGAAACATGATTTATGAGAATATTTTATTTGTTTATTTGTGCTTTTTATTTGTGCTAACTGGGAATTCAGGTTAATGTTTCTTTCATTTGCTTTTATTTTTATTTTAAAATAAAATGTATTAGACTAGTTTATGTTACACTAAAAAAAAAAAAACCCAAATGATTTTAGTGGCTTAAAATAACAGAAGTTTAATTCCTGCTGTTATTCATTGTGGATTGCCAGCGGGTGGGCATGAGAGGGGACCTGCACATTATTACTCAGGGATCCAGGCTGATGTAGCAGGTGCTGTGTGGAATGTTGTGAGTTGCCATGCAGAGGGAAAAGAGAGCCTGCCAGAGGACGTCAGCTCACATGGCTTAAATGACATGGCCCCGCCCAACCACCAGGAGCCAAGAAGAGCAATCCAACCAAGTGCCCAGAAGAGGAGGCCCACACCACGGTGTGGATCATTTAGGATGCCTCTGCCTGCAAGTAATGGACAGCCTGAATCAAGCAAGCTTAAATAATAAGGGAATTTAGTATTTCACAACATTGAGAAATCTAGACGTTGGTGTGGTCCAAATAGCAAGTGGTATGATCAGGGACTCAGTGATGTCATCAAGGACTTGAGTCCTTTCTCTCTCTCAGCTCCACTAGGTAGGCTTCCCTCTTGGTCAGAAGCTACTTCAGCAGTTCCAGTTAGTGCTTCCAGAAACATTAATGCCTATAGAAGGCAGTGCCGGAAGAAACATAATCTCATAATTATTAGATTTCTCATGTTTCATTGGGAAGTATTGTCACATATCCATTCTAAAGCAGTTACCATGATTGGTTTAGAAATTACAATTTACTTGTTGGAGCTAAAACTAGAATGAACTTTCCCCTGAAGCACATGGCTGTGGGCAGGAGAGGTGGGTGCTTAAACAGAAGTGGGATTCAATCAAAAAGGGTGATGTAGAATGAGCCACGCAGCGTGGATACTTACGGTTGAGGCTTTCATCCCTAGAGGTGATGAGAGAGAGTCATTTTTTAATGGGTGTAAAATGGTACATAGAAGGGAGATTTGAGTGGACAAGGGGTAACCTTAACTCTAAAACCTCTTTTTCAAATAGTTGAGCAGATACAGAGTAAGACTGTTTTCACAAAAGTCAAGATTGTATCCATAGCACTGCAGTAGGTGCCAGGTAATGCATTATAGTCAATAGAAAAGGAAGGCCTCAACTACATCATCAGTTTATAGAATGTCATCAGTTTATAGAACTCCTACCTGCTCAGCCACCTACAGGAAACAAACCAGAAGTGGGTCATTTGCTTCTAGTATCTCTGAAACAGTTCAGTTTTTGCTTAGATGAAATAAAACTCCAGTGTGAATTTAATGTTTTTATTTCCTTTCTTGCTCTCTAGAGAGATACATCAGTAATGTTGTAGTGATTTTTCCTGCTGTGTTTCAAATGAGGCTTGATGTTTCTTTGAGGTTTTGAAAAAGGTGTGTTCCAGTTTCTCCTCATCTCTCTAGTGCAGGCTAGACTGGCGATATTTCCACCCATTTGTATGGGGTGGCCGCATTTTCACTTCTGAAACCCTTGTTTCTGTTCTGTTCTCGTAGAGTTGAGCTTCACTCCTCTCTCCAGCCTCTGAGATACCCGGAAAGGGTGCTGATCCCTAAAACAGGCAATGTGCTGGTAGAGATATGCTTTATCTCTTTGTAGCTTTATATTTGTTTTCTCTTTCTGATTCTTTAGCAGGACTCTGGATGCCAGCCCTGCAGCTCCTCTGCTGGCAGAGGATAGCTACTGCCTTGGTACTTGCTCTGGGTCCCCCCGTGCTTTGTTCCAGCTTTGCATTTTAGTTTTCAGCCCTCTTCCCTGGCTTCCTCTTTCACCTGCTTATAGACCTGTATGAACAGATCAACCTCTGAGTAGTACTTCCTGCAAATACCTTTTCATCTTGCCTGTTTGGCTCTGGACCCTTAAGGTATCTGTTTTTATGAGCAAGGCCTTTTCCATTTGTGTGTTTTAGGGTTTGAAAGAAATATATTCAATTAATTTTCATCTGTGGAAAGTTCCAGATTATGGACACTTCTAAATAAATCCTCGTAGATTATAGAATGGTAAAGACAGCTTGCAGTTTGACCCCCACAAACTAGTTTCCACGGGTGTAAAAGGCTTTTCTTCTCCAAGTACTTGAAGAATATTCTGTAAATGTAAAGTCCATTATTATCAGAAAGCTGTTATCTTTTTCCCTATTCTAAGAAAATTTATTACTTGGATGGTAAAATTACTTGATTGTGGTGAACTCTTTTTTTTTTTTTTTTAACCTTTTAGGATATGTTTACCAAAATCATACCCTTGTCACCCAGTAATTAATACATAGCTTCTTTCTTTTTTTTTGAAAGATGAAATGGAACACCTCATTCAGGGCCAGTAAACTGACATTTCCAAGATGAGAAAATGGTCACAGGGCAGCTGAGGAACTTGATGAAGATTACGTGGCTAATGAAGGGGCAGCTTTCTGTACTCAGCCATGCTGTGATGCCTCTAGTCTCTTCTGCATCTTTTCTTTAGCTTTTTTTCTTTCTCTTTTCTTTTTGTTCTTCTTTTTCTTTTGGTATAGTTCATATCTCACTTAGAAAAAGTGAGAGGAAGGTCAGAACTATACATTCCTTCCACATTTTTATTCTTTTAGGCTGGTGACCAATTAGAACTTACCTTTTTAAGAAAAAAAAGCCCAGTAAAACAAAAGCAAAACCTTTATTCCTTTGCATTTTTGGGTAGTTACAGAAACCCATAATTACCCAATAAAGAAAAAAAAAATCTAGTTTCTTTTTGCTGAAGTGAAGAGCCTCTGTTATCTTAACTTTCTAAGTGTTGTTTAGTGAATTGGTCTGAGGCAGAGCTGAAACATTTTGTTAAGTTTATTACTTTCCTCAGTAAATCCATTGCAGAAAAGAAAATTTCAGTTCATGTCCACACTTGAATTTTCCAGGTGGAAAACCTTTACCACCGGAATGAACTATTTCCTGAAGAGTTAAAAAACAAAGAAGTCTTTTTTTCCAATTCTGAAAATTCCTTTCTTCTAAGGATAATGAATGGAAATTAACTTATTTTCATATGGTGATGGGAGGGTTGTAAGGTTAAATCTGTGCAGAATAGAGGCTCTTGTTGAACCCACTTCTTTATAAACCAAGAAAAAAGGAAAATTTGGGGGCTGATACCTATAATGTTTATAAGAACTGACTGTGATGTTTGGGAGTCAAAACAGGATTTATATGGAAATGTTTATTGGTTGAATTTTTGAGTCTGCTTTGTGGGAAATATTGAGGATGGAGAGAACAGTCCTTTAAGGTAACTTATAGCTGCTTTTTAAACATCATCTAAATGTAATGACGGAAAGTCTTTCAGTTGATGTGGTATAGGATGCAGTGCTTGTGGGCCTGAGTGTTTGTAATGGTGTGGGGTACAGCAAATGGCTGTGCCGTTCAGTGAGAACATCGCTGTAGGAGAAGCACAGGTAAAAAGAGTTGTCTTGAGGCCTCAAATAAAGCTTGGGAAAATATTTTCTTTGCAAGCTTAAATAGTCACCATTTACCTGTCAAATGAAAACACTTTTTAACTATTAGGCCACTTTATACTTTCTGAGATTATGTTGTGTTTGCAGCTAAAATGTTTTGAATGTATTCACAAACATGTTTCTTTGAAACTGTAACAGATTAGGAATGCACTGAGGGATGGGAAGAATTAGCTGTACTGGATATGTTCTCATTTGTGTCTTTCGCTTAAATAATTTGTTAAAATCTCTTTAACATATGAAATATTGCTGTTTTGATTTCAAGATCTTGCTTGAAATGTAACACATCGATATGCTTACTTTCCCTTGATTATGCTTTGTTGGCTAAGATCAAGAACTAATCGAAAATGACTAATTGTATACTTGGTTGGCAAATGCACGATGTAGTATACTAGTTTTGGAGAGCAATTTCTTTCACCCTTATGTGTGGACCCCACTGCTTTGTTGGCTACAGAGTCTTTTAGGTGTTACCCCATTTATTTGTTTTCTAAACTCCAAACTACTTTTCTTTTTGGGTCCACAGGAAGGATGGGTTGAACTACTGATCTTCCCATTTAGGTTTTTAAAAATAAAACATTTTGAGACTTCCCTGGTGGCACAGTGGTTAAGAATCCGCCCGCCAATGCAGGGAACAAGGGTTTGATCCCCTGGGCGGGACGATCCCACATGCCGTGGAGCAACTGCGCCACAACTACTGAGCCTGTGCTCTAGAGCCCGTGAGCCACAACTGTTGAGCCCGCATGCCACAACTACTGTAGCCCACGCACCTAGAGCCCGTGCTCCGCAACAAGAGTAAGCCACCGCAATGAAAAACACGTGCACTGCAACGAAGACTAGCCCCCGCTCGCCACAGTTAGAGAAAGCCCATACACAGCAATGAAGACCCAACGCAGTCAAAACTAAATACCTAAATTAATTAATTAATTAATTTAAAAAATAAATAAAAACATTTCAGGTACATGTGTTCACAGTGAATAGCTATCAAAATTATGAAATAATTGGGAAAAACATAAACTTAATTGTTCAAAATTTTCTCTGATGTTTTTACCCTGTCCAGTAATTAGATTTTTAGACTGTCAACATCCAAGCCTTCCCAGTATCTAAATGTAAATTACAAAATAAAATTATTTTTCACGGTTTGGAAATTTCAGCTTATCTTCCTGTTTAATTACATTTTTCATGTTGCTTCAGAACTATTATGTTTATGCTTATATGTATCTTTTCAGGAACATCAGTATATTTCTTTTTTTTTATAAATTTATTTTTATTTATTTATTTATTTTATTGGCTGTGTTGGGTCTTTTTTGCTGTGCGTGGGCTTTCTTTTTAGTTGCAGTGAGTGGGGGCTACTCTTCGTTGTGGTGCGCGGGCTCCTCATTGCTGTGGCTTCTCTTGTTGCGGAGCATAGGCTCTAGGTGCATGGGCGGCTTCTTAACCACTGTGCCATCAGGGTAGTCCCAGAGATGAATAAATCTTAAGTTAAAATTTAAAAGCAATGCACCAGTGAAATTCCCTGGCAGTCCAGTGGTTAGGACTCCTCGCTTCCACTGCAGGTGGCCCGGGTTCCATCCCTGGTTGGGGAACTAACATCCTGCAAGCTGTTTAGTGTGACCAAAAGATAAATAAATAAATAAATAAATAAATAAATAAATAAATAAATAGCAATACACCATCTCTTTTAATATTCTAAGAAGTATGGTGTTTTTTTAAAATTATTTATTGGCTGCTTTGGGTCTTCATTGCTGCGTGTGGGCTTTCTCTGGTTGTGGCAAGCAAGGGCTACTCTTCTTTGCATTGTGAGGGCTTCTCATTGTGGTAGCTTTTCTTGTTGCGGAGCATGGGCTCTAGGCATGCAGGCTTCAGTAGATGCGGTGCTCAGGCTCAGTAGTTGTGGCTCACGGGCTTAGTTGCCCCACAGCATGTGGAATCTTCCCAGACCAGGCATCAAACCCGTGTCCCCTGCATTGGCAGGTGGATTCTTAACCACTGTGCCACCAGGGAAGTCCTTGGTGATTGTTAAATAGTACAATTTCCTAAGCAAGGTGCTAAAAGAATATGGATTTTTGAAAATATGAGAGTATCAAAAATATAAAAAAATACAGGCATTCTACAGATTTGGAATAGAGATATTGAATATATGATTCTGTAAGCATTTTTTAAAGATTTAGAAAATACTAGCTTCTAGTTTCATTTATAATTGGATGATCTAAGACCTAATAAAGATCTAATAGTTTTTGCTTAGTATGTGATGGCTTAATTGAGAGTATTTATTATCTTTAATAACAATTAATATTGATTCTTAATAAATTGTAGGTGCTATGAGAGTATTCTGACTGTCCAGCTAAATAGAAGCCTGTTTTCTAGAAAATTATCTGTGTTTATAAAGCTGTGGTTTTGATGTACTTAAATCTAGTGCAACGTATTCATTGACAGTTGAAGAGACGGGAACTTAAAGAGAGGCCTTGATTGTTCAGGATCCTGCAAGTACAGAGTGATCAACTGAGCTTGAACTGGGACTCAGTGTGCAGTTTATATTCTTCCTGTAACTCCTCACTAACTGGGAAAAAAGCACATGTTTTCCCTGAAATCATTTCTGTTCTCTTGGTGTTATGTGATTTTCACGTAGATTTATGCTTTGAAGTTAAATTTTAGACATTAGAACGGTTCTTTAATTTTATGACTGTGTTTTATGAGTGATCCAAGTAGGATATAGGTTGTTCAAAGGAAATATCTATATTGCATATCTGTAATTTGTTTTAAAATGTTGACTCTTATTCTGACTTTGCCATAATAGTTTTGGTAGAGGTGTCTGTAGGAAAGAGTTCTAAGTGTTTTTATTCTGGAAATATTAATTGTAAAATTAGGTAATCTGAAACACAGTTGTTACTTTTTAACACCCTTTAATACCACTTTGCAGCTAAATCCACAAAACTTACCCACTGAATTAGAATTTACATCCAGTAATTTTCCCTGTGTGACTAAGTTACCTCTTTTTTGTTCTCTAACTACTGGTTCCTGCCTTTGGAATGTGCATAAGCTCCCAGCTACTTAGGGACTTTCGGCCCCTGTAGCCAAACTGCTGCGCTGAAGGGGGCTGCAGTAATTTGTCTGCCATCCTCCTCCACTGCTCTTTGAGCATCTTTTCTCTCTGTGACTCTGACTGTTTCTGAAATAATTATAGTGTGATGGCTTGTAACCATGCTATCTGACCTCTTTTGGAATTTAGGAGGAAGCAGGTTGCCAGCAAGGAGAGGAGGGAGATGATGAGTGATTTCCGTGTAGGTTGTAAGTGGGGCCCTGAACACCTGCCGTCCTCAGCTTCCACTTCTGTCCTGTGGTCAGGTACACGAGTCTCACCTGCAGGTAACCTTGGGCATGCCTTATTCAGCCTCATGCAGTCCGTGCTGAACCCGTGCTGCCCACCCCACCCAAGGGCTGGGGTAGAAGGAGGATGGAGACTGCTACACAATTGCCATTTCTGTCCCATCCCCTCCCAGATCTTACTCTTTCCCAGTCCCTTTTTCTTGGTTTCTCTGTTTGCAGAGTCAGCCTCCATGGCACTGTGACACTGTTGTTTGGTAGCCCTGTGCCAGTCTCTTCTGTGTGTCCTTCCCTACCTGCTCCCTGGACTCTTGATAGCATGCTCCTGTCCTCTCTAAATGTGACTTTTCCCAGTGTTGTAGGATTTTTTTTTTCTATCAAGCAGACCTAGATTCTGTCACTTCAGTTGATAAACATTTACAGGTTCAAATAACCTGCATCTTAAAACAAAACAAACAAAAACAACCCCAAACAAAACCCCTTTCACCTCCAGCTACTATTCTGTCTTCTAGCCCTCTGTTCTTTTATAAGCAACCTTTTTAAATCTCTTCTTTTTCACCTCTGATGTATCCTCAACCCCATCCAGTCTGGGCTCTGCCTTTATTATGGATGTAATCTTCTCAATGGGAATGATAGTCATACTCACCTCATTGGGTTCTTGGGAGGATTAAATAAGTTAATGCTTGTAAAACGCTTGGAACAACGTGCCCGGATATTGTAAACCCTCAGTAGCTGCTAGTCTTCTCTATCCTTACTTATTTGCCACATCCATTTATGTCTTTGTCCTTTGTCTCCTTTAATTATTGACAGTGCTTGACACAGAAGATCATCTCATCCCTTTAAAATGCTTTTCCTTTTCCTTGGCTGCTGAGACCCTTTACTGTCCTTGTTCTTTTCCAGTGTCATATTGACCATTTTCAGCTCCTTCATTAGTTTCTGTTCCTCTTGTCTTTTAAATGTAAATTTTCCTCAAGGATCTCTCCATCTAAGTGTCCTGCCCTCAAATTGCTGTTTGTGCATTTTTCTTTTTGGTTAATGCTGTTACAGTCTCTGAGTTGTTCAGGATTTGTTACCTTGAAGTCATCCAAAGTTCTGTCTTCTCCTTCACTTCCGTTCTCTAGACCACCCCCAAACTGAACCTTTTTCCAAATCCTGTTGGTTGCACCTCTATCATTGTATGCATAGCCTTGTCCTGTTTATTGTCACCATCCTGTTTTGGGTCTCAGGTCCTTCAGCTTTTGCCTCTGCACACTGCTACCAGAGTTATCTTTCTTAAAGCTCAGGTGTGATGTCACTCCCTATTTCTGGAAGTGGTGGTCTCTGAAGAGAGGTGCTTGCATTATAGGGAGGATGCAAATAGCTGCATTTATGTGCGGAAAGTAAATGTTAAAACTTGTGTGTATGCTTAAATTACGCTTTACCAATATTTGATGTGTGCCTTGACACTGGTACCTTCATTGGATCTATAAGTCATTGGGGTCGTGTGTCTTGAAATATCCCCAGGGAAGGAGGCAAATGAGTTAATAGCTCTCCCTTTTCAGCATAGGGCAATCTATTATAGATTATGTGCCTGTGTAAGTGGATTTATAGAGTATATCAGTTTTTAATAAGCAAATGCTCTCAGGATGGATAAGTGACTTATAAAGATTTCTACAAAATAGGAGGATTGAAGATATTAATAATGAACAGGTTTTGGCTGAAGGGGAGAGGAAAAGTGTGTCAGGGAGAACAGTGTGGGGGAACTTGGGAATGTCACGTTGGATTTAGGGGCATGGTCCCTTTGTTGCTGCCTGTTGGACGGGAACCTCTTTTCTTCTGGTTTCTCTGATTGCTGGTGTGGGATGGGCGTTCATTAGGGTAATACTCCTGGCCTGGCTAGGAACCTTCACTTACTCTTCCTTAAGGCAGGAGAAGTGACTTATCTTTCTGGAGTTTGGAAGAAGGAACGGGGCCTTTCTAGTTCAGCTCATCATTTCCTGCAGAGAGCCTGCATTCTGCCGTGCCCAGTCATGCTCTCAGTTTTACAGGACGGGCCTCTGCAGGAAGGCCTGTGGCTGTTGGGCTGTACTGGTGACTGGGTGAATAAATTGGCCTAATTCTGGGCTGAAATAGTAGCGAGACCACTTGGCTAACTGATCTAAGCTACCTTGTCCAGCCAAGGCTATATTAGTAATAAAGCTGATATTTTTAATCTCCATCTGTCTGGCTTCCCTGTCTGTTTCTCACTAATTCCAAACTTTGCTGGGGGGTAGGGGGCCAGGGAACAGGAGTGGTAAGTACTGAATCTCTTTCACCTCAACACCAAAGCCTCCATTCTAAATCAAGTCACTAATCACTAACTCTGAGAGTTGTTTTCTGAGGGTAAAAGACAGCTGTTTTTGAAAACTAAACTGTCTACAAATGTATAGATTTATAACTATTCTTGGGAGTGGAAAGTAGAAACAAGCTAGGATCTGTTACTTTTATAATTAATTGCCACCCATAGATAAAATCCTAGCTCCTGCAGCCACCCCCTGCCAAATCCCTGGATTACTGGAAGTGATGGTGGTGGTGATGGTGGGAGAGGTGAGTGGAAATAGCAAATGAAAAAGATCTCACTTTGAGTGTAACTTAGGTATCAGGCCCTTAAATTGTAGTGTTATGTTATCACAAAATATTGAAATGAGGCAATATGAGGTCAAAAAATTTTTTTTCCCAACAGGAATGGAGAAAGTTAAAATAAATAATTTCAAAGGGAGGCACAAAAGCAGAGTTTGCCTTAGCTTTTCAAAAATGTTATTTGGCCCTCACAGTGGGACATGTGCCTGCATTGGATTATGGGAGCAAAACCTCAACAGCTTCCACTTGAAAAAGTCCTAGAATTTGAGCAAATATGCTAGTTAGTATAGAAGACTAGAAACAAAGTCATTTGCAGTTTTCTGTTGGACTTGATCCTTTCCTCCATACATGAAAGATACAGCCCATACATAGCAAAACCCAATTCAGTTTCTGAGAGTTTTAAATGAAGTGATTTAATGGTTTGGAGCTTGACTCACCTGTGGCATAGGCATGAAATCCTCAGGAATGACTCATGAGAGTTGCTTCTGCCATGGAGTTTTAGAACATGGGGACTGAACTTTCTGAAAATACTGTATTTACTTGCATTTCTGACTAGGTAAGTAGGTAACAGCTGTTTGAATCTGGTGGTAGCATGTGGTTGGGGGCATAGAGGAGAAGCTAGGGTGTATGCTTTTATGTTAGAGAAATTGTGCCCCCCACCCCAAATCTGGTTTGATACAGCACAATAGCAAAAAAACTATTTAAATCTGGCCCCTTCATCTGAGAAGTGGCTTGGAACAAAAGATGCTAAAATCTTGTATTTGACTGGCACTAATTAACCACAGAGAATGTAGAGAAGAGGGTTAATGTGAGGCTCAAGGTGTCTTAGGGCTCTTAGGAGAGGGGTGAGCACCACTAATACTTCTGTATCTAGGAAAAGGGGTGTTGCCAGGAAGCCCTGTTTTGTAAGTTTATTTAATGTCTATTTTAGAAAGAAACTACCCAGAGAAGCCTAAAGTTAAAAGTTTGAGAAGCCACAGCTTGGAGGCAAAATATCAGGCTGCTATGATTAAAGAAAAACAAAAATGAAAAAATATTCCAAAGACAACTCCTGTTCCTCAAGCCCTGAATCAGTGAGTAGGCACCTTAAGAACCAGAGATTGAATACAATGGAGAAGATCCAAAAACGGAACCAGACCTGACCTGTAAGGCAGGAAGTACAGCCTTAGTGAGCCTCTATTGAAAACAACTCAACAATGATATCATTGCTAGGGCTGGAGGAGGCTATATTTTATAACACTCTGGAATATGAGCTTAAAAATTATATTACTCTCTAAACAGCAGAAACAACAACAAAAGACTCTTTCACAGCCTCGCTCATGTATCTGGAATATAAGCAAGCGTAGGAAAATAGGCCGAAAAAATTCTCTGAATATCCCAAATTAATGCCAGTAATACTGAGCTCAGATTTCATTATCTTTAAATATAATTCTGCTAGGCTTGGTTATGTGGTTATCTTAGAAATATGCAATTGGGAAAGAGGCTGCTATAGGCATTCACAGTGATAGTATCAAGCAAGTATGTGGGTGGGGATGGAAAATTATATGATTACCTAATAATGAAAAAGGAGATGAAAAAAATACTATAGAAGCAAATACAAGGATTTAAAATCTCAGAAGCTGGTTCTATTATGATAACACAAACAATTTGTATCTTAGTAAGCCTTTAAGTATCAGAGCTACAATTAAGTTATTTTATAGGCATCAAGACAGTGGTGTGTATGCTATATTCTCTGGGGGGTGGTGTTCGTGGGGATGGCAGTCTATTAGTGATGTCTGCTACACTCATTGATCATCACCGCTGAATAGGAGATAAACTTTTGAAAGTTTAATTCATCAGGCATAAAATGATTGCTAATAATAATAAGGATAATGATAAAGATTGAGGGAAAAAATAACTCTCATGTCTAGAAAATCATTAAGAATTGCACATTCACTTAGAATTCTACATACAGTGTTTCAGAGATTTTTTTTTTTTTTTTTATTTAATGACAAGTCACTTTTTTTTTTTTTTTTGGGGGGGGTACATCAGGTTCAATCATCTGTCAGAGATGATTAAAGAAACAACATACTGTGATTTGGAGTTGTAGATTAGAAATAATTTGAATTTTAATAGGCTGTTGGATGTAAATCTTGACTAAAAATTTCAGTATTGTGGAATCAGAAGTCTAGAGATAGGAAGAGCCTTAAAGAAGATTTCATGTAATCCCTGGTTTCCAGGCTGTTTTACAGTTTTGAAGCCTATCATAAAAATTATTGGCAAATTAAAAAAATGATTTTTGATTTTGAAATGAGTAGAGTAATTAGCTTTGATTGCTATGGGGAGGGAAGATATGCAATCATAATTTTCAAGAAATTCTTGCTTAGTCATGCTTGGATTTAAAAGTATACATTCTGTCTTTCCAAAGACATGTTTTAAACTTTCACAGAGCTGACTCAAAACTGCTTTATCTTTGATATATCAGGAAAAATAATCCATTACCATTTACTATCTGGGTTAAATGGCTCCTTAAAAATTTGTCTTTTTAAGCCACTTTACAAATAATTTACAGAACAATAAAAGGATAGTGGGAAACAACTTTATTAGGACTTTTAAATAAGAATTTAAGCATAGCAAACCCAAATTCTTATTCCATGTTTTCTAGATTTTTAATGTGTGTACGTCCAAAGTGGGTAACAGTCTCTGAATACAGTTAAATGCTGGCCATCTGTTATGCGTGAATCTAGAAATATTCATCTTGTAAATAGGGATTCCGTATTTCAAATGTCTCTCTAACGGCTCATCATTACTTCTTGTTCTTTTTGCACTTGCGTCATCAGAGGCCATGCTTGAGGAAGTTTTTGAAGTTGTGGACAACTCATAGTTCTGTTGAAGAGAAGAAGACCATCATCTTGCCCCATAATTGCAAAACATTTTTATTCCTAGGTTTGTAAATGCCAATTAGCATGGTCAATGTAATGAATATTTTCATTTCCAAATATGTATCATGTATTTCCTTTCAGTACCCCATCTCCAACGTGTCAACTTGCAATCTACTAACAAACCATATGAAATAAATTTTGATGTATAAACATCATAACAAATGAATGAATACAGTCACAGGCCCTTTTAGCAAAATGGTATGGTCCACGCTCTTGCTGCAAAATATTGCATGATGTAGTCCTTCCTTTTGAATGATTATTGGATGAGAATACTATACTCTCGTTGTACTTAGAAATATTTTGTTCATGCACCAGTTCTTGTATTTGAGAAAAAATCATCTATGGTATCTTCAGTTGAAGACTCATAGTCTGAGAGTTTGCTTATGATTAATTTATCACCATCATCATTAGACTCTAGAGTGCTGTCATCTGTCTCTTTGCATTATCTCCTAATTTGTCTAATTGTGACATGACCTCTTTTATCAGTTTTCTTCTCTTTGCCATTATGGATAAAAAAGAAAAAATTCTAAGTTCTCAGCTGTGTTCAATGAAACCTAAAAGTAGATGACAAAGTTGGTGTCTTTAGTCTGAAACATTCTTGAAAAATCATGCAGTGCTTTGGACAATGCAGTAAGAAAACCAAAGGCGGATAGCAATAGTAACGGTTTTGTTTCATTATTATATCAGCCTTCTCCAGGTGATTCTACTGTTCTTCTGCTTTCTTAGTCTTTTTTTTTAAACACAGTTGGGAATAATTGATTAGTAATATGAAATGATCTCAGGGAGATCTGTAAGTATGAATCACCTTGCAAATAGCAAAGTGTTTCAAGATACAGGAAAAACAAGTCACTAAGATTCCATAATATATCTTAGGTTTATAAAATAATCCATTGGACGCAGCTGGTAATTGCAAGATATCGATGAAATGAATTTTATTCTGTTTTTAAAAATAATCAGTTTTTCTGTTTGTTCTTTGGAAGACCCCTAAGAAAGAATAAGTCATGAAATACAAATAGAACTACTTGAAAAAGAAACTCAAAACTAAAATTGGGCACATTGGACTCTGTTCGTACAATAAGGGTCAGTTGAGATGGTAAGCAGTACCTGGTGTTTTAGAGGTGGATGCCAGAAACAGCATGAGCAAGGAAGGTCTGGCTTTGGTCACACTGGGAATCCTAGGTTCTTTGGGTTTAGAGAGTATCCTTTCAGCTTTCGTTTCT
The DNA here is from genome assembly GCF_030028045.1 of Hippopotamus amphibius kiboko. Classification (NCBI taxonomy): domain Eukaryota; kingdom Metazoa; phylum Chordata; class Mammalia; order Artiodactyla; family Hippopotamidae; genus Hippopotamus; species Hippopotamus amphibius. The sequence goes on from NC_080196.1 coordinate 101,975,613, forward strand.
GTGGTATTGCTGAATTGGATCTCTTGGTTCGCATTCCTATTTACCAACCTCTTTTTCTCTCCCTGTTATAAGTAGCTTCTTCAAGAAATAACCATAAGCCTACTGTCGCTTTAAAATTTTTTCTTTTCCTTTGTAAAACTGACTTCAGTGCAGCTTTCAGCCCTATTACTGTATTGAAACTGCTCTCTCTAAGGTCATGAAAGACTCCATGGCATAATCCATAGGACACCACGAGGCATTCCCTTCTTGGTATCTTGTTCTCATTCAATCTGTCTTTGGCTGTTTTTATTGTTTTTGTGCATAAAGCTCCCAAAGCTGCATTCAGCTCAGATTTATCTTTGAAAGCCTAGACTCATATTCACTGGCTTTCTTGGCATTGCCACGTGACATCCCTAAAGACCCATAACAATGTGATTAAAGCTAAATTCACTTAAGCATATACTTCATCTTGTATTCTTGATCTCAGCTAATGGCACTATCATTCACTCAGTTGCCAAATATAGGTATAATTTATCGAGGTATGATTTATGTACAAACCATACCCATTTAAATATAGTTTGATCAGTTGTGGTATATATATACACACCTGTGAAACCACCAGCATAGTCAAGATACAAAATAAATATTTTCATCACCCTGAAAAGTTTTCTCATGCCACTTTGCAATCAATTCATCCTTCCTCTACCCTTGGCCCTAGGGAAACACCGATGTTCTTTCAGTCACTATAGATTAGTTTCCATTTTCTATAATTTTATATAAATGGACTCATATGCTGTATCACTCAGGGTTTTCTAGAGAAAGAGAGCTAAGAGGATGCAGATACAGATATATAAAAAGATTTAAGGAATCGGCTCACGTGATTGTAGGGGCTGGCAAGTCCAGAATGTTCAGGGCAGCCTGTCAGGCTGGAGACCTGTGGGAGAGTTGGTGTTGCAGGCTTATGTTTGATGTCTGTAGGTCAGCCAGTAGGCTGGAACCTCAGACGGGAGTTGATATTATACTCTTGAGTCTAAAATCTAGAGGACAGGCTGGAAATTCAGACAGGATTTTTATATTGTCCTAAGGCAGAATTCCTTCTTCTCTGGGACACCCAGATTTTGTTCTTACGCCTTCAACTCCTCATAACTGGATATCATCATGTGTTGTAAATTTCTTCTTCAGAAAAGGCTCTGTTTTTTAACTCTTGGAGTTAAGGACTCTTTCTTTTAAACTCTTTTGTCTGTGCTCAGGCCTTTATTGTCTTTGACCTTCACGTTAAAATATTCTTCTCATTGACATCCTGTGTATGGTGTCTTCCTTCTCCAATCTGTTTCTATTATGCCATGGATTATTCTAAATCTCGGTCTGTTCATGTTATTCCCTGCTGAAAAATCCTCTGTAACTGTCCTTTTCCCCAGAATTGCCTAAGTCTAGGTAGTGTCTCCTAATGAATTTCCATGTTATAGATTATAAAATGGAGAGAGTGAATCAGCCAGTTTTCTATGTAAAGGGATAATCCCTAGCTTAAAGGACTCAGGCATGACTTCTGTTATAATATTTAACATATTCTGTTGTCATTATTTATTTTATTAGCCTGAACTCATTTTAACATATTGCCTTTGATATTCTCCTTAGCTCCTAACAGACCATTGTGACATAGGAGGCTTTCAGACCTGTTCTTTTGAGGGAATAATCAGAGAACCTTTGGGAGTTAAAACACCAGTGGTGGAAATCATTGAATTGAAGACTAGGCAGCCGGTAATTTTTGGATGCTACATATTTTTTAAAATTTTGTAGTTTTATATTTAGAGGCCCTAATTTAAAGAGAATAATCTGGAAGAGTAAATATAGTCTTCAGTTTAATTAGGAAGTAACTTTTGTGGAGCTAGCAGTGAAAGATGTGTTGAAGAGAATGATGATTATTCTGAAAATTTTTAAACATATTGTTTACTGTGGCTGTTCTATCAGAGCCTTGTTTTGGTTTGAGACATAGCTTTCTAAGCAGCAAGATTACATATTTTTAGAAATGTAGAAGCACGTGTTCAAATTGAGTTTGGAGGATTTTTTTTTAATGGAGGTAGCATTAGAGTTCTAACAGGCATCTCCTTAAACTGTTTCATGATTGCTGTTCTGGGTAGTACATATGCTAAATATCCAGGAGATAGAATAATTTAGCCTGTGGAGTTAACTGTGTGTTAATGTATTGATTTAATGTTTGTAGCTTGATGATCTGGTGTAGATTTCAAGTCATTCCTTAGCATGTTTGCTTCAACTATGCTATGGAAATATTTTAAATTAAGCCTTCTGACTCCTGTGGTCCCATGAGGTTAGCTGTGGGCTTGTACATCTTTAGTTCAGGTAATGAGAGTTGCTGGGGGTGATAAACTCAAAGGCATATTTAGAATTTGTAATGACTCTGTTGTATTCACAAGTAATCAGATCCTGTTGTGCTCCTATTAAAAACCTTCCAGGGGTTTCCTGTTGCACTTAGAATGAAATCCAAACACCCTGCCATGCCTGCAAGCTCCTGCCTGCCTCTCAGCCTTCCTCCTGTTCCTCTTCCCCTTACTCGCCTGGCCCCGGCTCTGCCCTCTGAGCAGCCAGTTCGTTCCCTCCCTTTGTACTTGCAGTCACCTCTGCCTGTAATCCTCTTCCTCCAGACCTTCACATGCCTTTTCCGGGTGTCAGATCAAATGTCACTCCCAGAGAGGTCTTTACCAGTGTCTTCTCCTCCCCTGTCACCCTACTCGATTACCCCAATTTTATTGTTTCCACAAAACTCGTCACTGTCTCTCTTGTTGGTCAGTAATCCCCAGGAGAGCCAGTGCCTTGCTGTTTTGTCCCTCACCGCTGTGTCCCTGTGTGTGGCGATACATAGTGGGTGCTTTGTATGTATTCAGAGAGATGAGTGCAGTCCTTATAATTATCCTCACTGAATCAAAGTGATAAAAACAACCTGTGGCTAAACAGGTACTAATTCATACAGTTGTCTGTTTAAATCTCAATAATTGATTCATCGTTTCATTACGTAGTACAGAATTCAATTATGGTAGAAACAGATACTGCCTCTTGGGGCTGGAGCTGGTAGGCAGATATAAGAATCTTTTTTTCAATTTGTCAAGTCATGATTTCTGTCAATTCTTTAAGAGAGAGAGCTGAGTAATACATATTTTTAAAGTTTTAAGTTTATGTTCTAGAGGTTTTTTGGAAATTGCTGAAATGTCATTAGTTTTTTTTTTTTTTTTTTTTAAGTTAAATCATGCCTGAGGCAGGGTGGTAGATTGAGAGCATTCAGAACTGGAGGTCAGAAGGCATAGACTCTCGTTTTAGTTCTGTCCATAGCCAACTCTCTACATGAGTCTTTTGGCCCTTATTTTCGTAATTTATAAAATAATAGGGTTGAATGAAACGGTCTCAAATGTCCATTCTCTTTTAACAGTGTATAATTATCTAATTTCAAGCATGAACCAGTCATTTTTTCACTTCTGAGAATTTTTATATGTTGTATGGATATGGGATAGTTGCCTAGATACCATTAAGCTTTTGCAAGAATAGAAAGTCAAATTTGTTTAATTTACCAGAATATTAAAGCATCTGAAAGATTCAAAAGTGATCTGGTTTGTTTCACTTGCATTTTGTTTTCTTTTTGGTAGCACCTGTGGTAAGAAATACTATACATGATTTATTGGAGGTATTGGTTTTAAAATAGACAGTACAAAACTGCAAGGTATCACCTCACACCAGTCAGAATGGCCATCATCAAAAAATCTACAAACAATAAATGCTGGAGAGGGTGTGGAGAAAAGGGAACCCTCTTGCACTGTTGGTGGGAATGTAAATTGATACAGCCACTATGGAGAACAGTATGGAGGTTCCTTTATAAAGCTAAAAATAGAACTGCCATATGACCCAGCAATCCCACTAGTGAGCATATACCCTGAGAAAACCATAATTCAAAAAGATACATGTACCACAATGTTCATTGCAGCACTGTTTACAATAGCCAGGTCATGGAAGCAACCTAAATGCCCATCGACAGACGAACAGATAAAGAAGATGTGATGTGTGTGTGTGTGTGTGTGTGTGTGTGTGTGTGTGTGTGTATATATATACACACACACATATGAATATTAGTCATAAGAAGTAATAAAATTGGGTCATTTGTAGCCATGTGGATGGACCTAGAGGCTGTCATACAGAGTGAAGTAAGAAAGAGAAAAGCAAATATCATATATTAACACATATATGTGGAATCTAGAAAAATGGTACAGATGAACTGCTTTGCAAGGCAGAAATAGAGAGACAGACATAGAGAACAAATATATGGCCACCAGTGGAGGGAAAGGAAGGGGTGGGATGAATTGGGAGATTGGGATTGATATACATACACTAATGTGTATAAAATAGATAACTAGTGAGAACCTACTGCATAGCACAGGGAACTCCACTTCGCTGTACAGTAGAAAGTCACACAACATTGTAAAACAACTATATCCCAATTAAAAAAAAATAAAATTGACAGTATTATTTAAGTGGATAATAAAATTTTGTCTTTAGGATGCCAATTTTGGTTTTATCACTGTTTCAAGGATTCCAATCTTTTTTCTTCTTTGGAAGTCATCTAAGAATTTTATAAGTGACTTGGCCTAGTATGTCTGTTTTCACATATCACTTTTACTTAAAGTTCATATAATTCTTCATTGACAGTAGATACATTGTCAGTTTTAAGAAATTCTGTAGACTATGTCCCATTCTGTATTCCGTAGTTCACTGGTCCTCAGACTTTAGCAGGGGCTTGAAAATTGCCTCTAGGATTTGTTAAAACATAGATCACTGCCCCATCCTGAGTTTCTGATTTAGTAGATCTGGGATGGGGCCTGAGAAGTTAAATTTCTCAGTTCCCGGATGCTGCTGCTGCTGCTGCTGATCTGACACCAGCACTTTGAGAACTATCGCTGTAGTTTATCGAGTTCTTTATTTGTACGTGCTGCCAACATCTTGATCCAGAGGAGTCTAGGCCCCGCTGTATTGTGAAGTGATGCATCTCGACAGTACTGGCCTCCTATGCCTTTTTACCTTGTGGTCATTGAATTCCCTGGTATTATATCTCAGATCCTTTCCAGACTCCTGGAAAGTGTGATACATAACAAATAGTTAAATGCAGCTGGAACCCTTAAGGCAACATACTGCCAATAGCTTAATCTTTTGGGTTATGTGTTTAAATGGGGGAAAATGTGCATTTAGAGGTGATAGGCAGTTTATTCTTGTCAGTTTGACAGCACTGGCTTTAGAATCAGAAATACTTTGGCTCAGAGGTTAGCCCTACCACGTATTGGCTATTTGAATTTGGGAAAATTATGTAACTTTTCCGAACCTTAGTTTCCTCGTCTCTAAGATGGGTTGATAATATCTCCCTTATAGGATTTTTGTGAGGACTTAATTAGATAATTTACATAAAATACTTTGTAGGTACTCAATAATTGGTGATTTTATAAACGTCACATGTCAGGCTAAATGGTCATAACTTCCTTGTAGTTTTCTATCAGAGTGCTGTTCGTGTCTTGTGCTAAAGTGGGTTGCTCCCCAGCCTGCTTGCAGGAGGCTGGCTATGGGCAGTAGACAGGTGGCTGTCTGCTGTGTTCGCACAGATCCCACTTCTTGTGCTTGTTTGGAAATGCTGTGTCTTGTTCCTGTGTAACCTGCCTCTGTATCCCTGGGCCCTTCGCTCTTTCTTCTGGTGCCCGAATCAGGCCTTTCCTGCTCTGAGGACCTGTGTCGGCCTGTTTCTTTGCCTCTGCTCCTCACTGTGTTCTGAGTGATCTTATACTCCTCTTTCTGGCTACACATGAAAACCGATGTATTTGGAATTACATGACTCTGCACCTACCTGGGATGGGATGACTTTTTTGGTCGCAAAGTTAACCATTCTCATCTTTAAATATGTCTTTCAAAATGTATATGATTTTAACTTTACTAGATTCAGAGAACAAGTTTTTCTTCTGCATTTGAAGCTCCAGTTTTCATGCTGGGTGTTCAGTAGACACATAGCCCAATGAAAAGAACTTTGATTTACTGCGTGTCCTCTTAAAAAGTACCTATATTCATTGGATTTTAGTTAGTTTGGGATACATTGGGGAAATTTTCAGCTGTGATTTCAGTTGATTGGCATGGAGAATCCCCTAAGAAAGTGCTTTGGCCACTAACAAATGTTTTGTGAGAAAGTGTCTGTTGCTCCCATCACACATTATGCTTGGTGGCAGTGTTAGGGGTTCAATGGCTTTTCATTGTTGTTCTACATTGTTTTTGGATATTACCATGAATTCTCTGTTGTCCTAAGGCCTATTGTGGTGATGTATTTTTAGCCATATTTATGATTTCATGCTTTTCAGAAACAGAAGAGGTCTGTCTTCATTACATATTTACACAAAACTTTGCTTCCTATTTCCTTTTCAGTGTACCAAGGCTCACCTAGTTCACTGGGGGCAGGGGGACGTTTCAGCAAATATGTATGTATCTGACTGAACAGTTGTCTCCTAAGCATGATTTTTGCTTACATTTGCAAGTATGTGAAGGGAAAACAGATACAGACGACCATTTATTTACATAATTACAAACAAAAAAACAACAACCCAGTTTTACTTGATTGAATTGGGATATTTGAATACGGATGGAATAATTCAAGATTGGGACACAATATTATTGCCTAAACAGATATCACTTTTTATAGTCATATCTATATGATACCAAAAGAGATGACTTTATAGTATGAAGGATTGAATAATACATGATGGAGCTCTTCCTGCCATCTATGTATCTTGCTTAAAACTGTTTTATTATAGTGTAGGCATATCATATACAAACGTAACTTACATGAATTCAGCCATATATGCACTCCATCTTTTGGATAAGCTATACATTTGTATATGTCAAAGGATTTACAAATAAAGGAATTTACATGGATAATTTCAGTAATATGTGATTTTTATCCCATTCTTCACTGACTTTAATATCTATCCCTGTGTAAGATGCAACCAAGAGTAGGAGAATTTACAAGGATAATGATTTTCAATGCTGAGGATTGTATAGCAAAGAGCAGTGTGGTAGTAGGTTTTGACAGATTAAGATCAGATGTTTTTGGAGCAAAATGCTGTTTGCTTTTTGACTTCCAGTGTGCTTTTTGGCATCTGTTTGTGTTGGAATAAAATGAATTTATTTGCTTTTATAATGTTTTGAACACTTACCATGGTTTGGGTCGATTTCAGCTCTCATAAGTAAATAGTTTTGGTGAAAGTTTATGAGACTCTCTTAAATAGTTTAGGGACCAATAAAACATCATTCTTGCCGGAAGATGGAAATGGTATCCATGCTAAATAAAACTTGATGAGTTAGAGTATTTGTTTTTGGAGTTTAAAAAAATTAAAGGTAAGGTGAGTGTCACTTGTGTAGTTGCTAGATTTTAATACTACTCCTCACAGGCCTTTGGATAAATACTGTATTGTAATGGTTATTGCAACAAGAAACTATTGTGCTGCACTCATGAAATGAGTATCTTTTCTGACCCATGAATACCACCATTATCAAGGGGATGCTTGAAGCCTTGAAGAAACGCTTTTCTTTTGCCCTTTTTTCTTGATGTACTTTTTATTTTTTCCCTTTAGAGCAGCTACCCGTTTATATTTTGAAATACAGCCTAATAACTTTTGTCTTAACCTAATTAAATTGTCTTTCATACAGGGTGAAATGAGTGACTGTAAGCATGACGGCACCCATAACGGAGGAAAAAAGGGAATATTTGTACTTGTCTTTTAGGAAATTCATGCGTCTCAAAATCTAGATCTGATTTCTCGCTCAGGGGCCTGAGAAGGAGAAGAAGGACGGCCACAGTGAGGAGGGGCCTCCTGTCCACCAGCCAGCTAGTCAGAGCCTAAGCAGCTGGGCGCTCTAGGAACTCCAGACCTAGCCTCATGCATGGTCTTCAGGGTTTTTAATCTTTAAAATTTGAGACAGTGGGAAGAATCTTCAAGGCATTCTTATTCTCTGATTACACTTTCCTCACCCTAGATTTTGTATAGAAGTAAACAGACAGTGGAATATCTCTAAACAATTGTTCTCATCTGGGACAATTTTGCCTCCCAGGAGACTTTTTTGGTTGTCACACTAGGGGGATTGTTCCTGGCATCTCTTGTCATTGGACAGCTAAATGCCCAATAATACACAGGGTAGCACCTCAAGAAAGAATCATCTAGCCCCAGGTGTTAGTGGTTTCATGGTTGAGAAACCTTCTGCTAAAAGCATCATCTCAAAGAGAGAGCAAAAATTTCTAGTGTAATTAATATTCACACCTAAAGGGTAGTTTTAGGAGGGAAATCAGGAACAGGTTCTAATTTTAGTTCCTGCCTTAGAATGAGGGAATAGATATTGCTGAACTATGGTAAGTCATGACACAGGTTTTGTGGCCTCATCCACCAGTCCTCATCTTTAGAGGGAAGAGAAGTTTATGGTCTAAGTTCCAGTGCAGGCCATCTTGCATTTAAGAGAGTGGTGCAAATTCAGAGACTACAAAAGCCACAATTTGTCTGTGTGCTGAAGAAATGAGGAAAGCATCACCAAAAACCTCTCAGTTGGCTTGCAAAATGGGATATAGCCTGCTTCAGTATGTGTTACATCGTTGAATACATTTTGCTGTCATTTCACTTAGTCTTAATTTGACTTTTTCAGAGTGAATTGGAACAGAGTACAAATCTACTTTCACTGACACTTAAATCAACAGAAGATTATAGGGATCTTTTTTTGGAATTCAGTAATTGTGGCTTGTTTTTTGACATAGTTGCCATAATCAAGAAATTGAAGCATGGTCTGCTTAGGGCAAAATGAGTCATGAAGTCAGAAAATATAATAGATACTTGTGGAAAAAGATTAATATGACATAAGTGCTAGAGGAGGGGAGAATAATTTGAAAACTCATTATTTATAACTTGAAGCAAATAAATCATAGTTCCAAAATTATGTTGTTATAAAACATGGAAAACCAGATAATTGGTATGTTTTTCTGTTTGACTCTCAGTTTTAAAGGACTCTAATTGATGTATTGTTTATATTGTTCACTAAATACAGTGTTTGGATGATCAGTGTTTGGATGATAGGAAGGGAGTGGAGAATGCATGTGATAGCAGCTCAGAGATGTGCAGTGTTTCTCCCCAAAAACAATTATAGTGCAGCGGCTGCCAATGGTGATGTCACAGTCAGCAGATAAAGAGCCATTTAAGACTCTTCATAACCAAGATTAGAAGGACAGAGAGAATTTGTGCAAAAGCCGAAGCAGTGTTAAGATTCCTACTGTGTTCCTCTGTTTTGTTGTCTTAAATGATAATGTAAATGATAATGTGTTTAACATTTAATTACTTATATAATTTACAAATGATATTTAGCATCATCCAGGAAAAGAGAGAGTACTGCTTATAGGGGACAAAGCAGTTGCTCTCTTTGTTAGAGTAGAAGCAGAAACTCAAAACTCTAACTTAGCAATGTAACTTGTAGAGGTGGCATTGAGTAGGAGTGACCTAGCTAGATTGTAAAATTTAATCCAGTTTATAGATATGTAACATCCCTTTTTGGAGAGGAAATGACATTAACATAGACTTAAGTGGCATGTGAAGTGAAAAAAGCTTCCTTACAGGCAGCAAGAGTCTTACTTAAAACTAATTTTCCAAATGACAAAAGGCCTTCACCATCCGCTATACACTGTGCTTTTTTGCCAAGTTTTTGGCATGTCTTTTTCCTGCATTATTACCCTTCTTGCTGGAGCTTCTGTTAGAAAGGAGTAGGCTATCTAACATTTCTATTTTAGAGATGAGGAAACCTTGCCTTCATCTGGCATGGCAGGAGCAGGCAGCGCAGGGACAAGAGTGGTAAGCATTGAGTCTCGAGAACTAGGTAAGTTAGTCCTTGAATTGAATTTTATCTCGATATTTTCAGTCCATAGCTTAGTACCTGACCCATAATAAGTACATAATTAGTAACTGTAATAATTTATAGGTAGCAACAGGTAAATACTTATAGGGAGATTACTACTTCCTAAATATATTTCTTATCACCCTCTTTTCTCTTTCCACCCCCGCCTTAGAGCATCAATTTGAGAGAGAGACACAGAGAAAGAGAAAGAAAATGAATATCAGTGCAGCAGAAAGAAAACTAATGCACATTGGACTAGGCTTCATAAGCTTTATTTTACTTAATCCTTACAACCACCTTGTGATTAAATAGTATTCACATTTTATGGATAAGAAAACCAGGATTTAGAGATGTTACTCAATGTATAGTAAAAAACAGAGCTGGGTTTTGATCCCAAGTCTGAAGGATTCCAAAGCAAACCTCTCTCTCTCTCTCTCTTTTTTTTTTACAGTTTCCTGTATTTTATGTACTTAGAAATTCTGTTAAGGACAAAGACTGAAACTCATCTCTTTATCTCCGTAATTTAGCAGGTTTATTGATAGAGAAACGCCAAAAAAGTGTTTGTTTAAGGATCGGTTTTAATCTAGAAACTTGGATTTTCTTTGGAGGAATAGATGAAAAAAGGGAAGTTAGGCCCAGACTTAGAGGTAAGATGGAAGCAGATAGAAGTTAGCATTTGTGGTACGCACAGTGCATGCCTGGCAGTGCGAGCTGCCACTGAGGGAAACATAAATCAAAAATTTAGCCCCTGAGTAATGAAAGTAGAGCCACTGTGTATAGATGTGTCAGCTGTAAGGGGTTGGCACTGCATGACCCCTTGGGATATAGTCTGCGGTGGGACCTCCTGAGTTGTGCGGGGTGTGGCTGGGTGCAGTGGCTTGCATGGTGAGCATCTAGGTGTGTGCCTTTAGGTGTGTCTCTTTCTGGAAGAAGGAGAAGTACCTGGAAGTTTAAAAGTCAGAGTTTCTAAACAAAATCAAAATAGAAACAAAAAACCCAACTCAATGAAAAATGAGCAGACATGAATTGACACTTCTCCAAAGAAGATATATAAATGGCCAATAAACACATGAAAAAATGTTCAGCATCACTAATTACTAGGGAAATACAAATCAAAACACCGTGAGATGCCACCTCATACTCATGAGTATGGCTACTTTAAAAAAACAGAGTTGACGAGGATATGGAGAAATTGGAACCCATGTGCACTGTTGATAAGAATGTAAAATGGTGCAGTTGCTATGGAAAACAATATGACAGTTAATAAAAAAATTAAAATTATCATATGATATAGCAGTTCTACTTCAGGGCATATATATACCCAAAAGAATTGAAAGCAGAGTCTGGAAGAGGTTGTTTGTACACCCATGTTCATAACAGCATTATTCACAATAGCCAGAAGATGGAAGCAACCCAAGTGTCCACTGACAGATGAATGGGTAAACAAAATGTATTTCAGCCTTAAAAGGGGAGGAAATTCTGACATATGCTACAACATGGATGAAATTTGAAGACATTATGATTAGTGAAATGAGCCAGTTACAAAAGGACAAATACTGTATGATTCCATTTATGTGAAGTACCCAGAGTTATCAAATTCCTAGAGACAGAAAGTAGAATGGTGGTTGCCAGGGGCTGGAAGGAGGGGAGAATGGGGAGTTAGTGTTTAACAGATACAGGGTTTTAGTTTGGGATGAGAAAGTTCTGCAGATGAATGGTGGTGATGGTTGCACAACAATGTGAATGTACTCAGTGTGCTGAATGAATGTCACAGAACTGTGTACTTAAAAATGGTTAAGATGGTAAATTTTTTCTGCTCGCATAAGCTTTATTGTCATCTTCTCTTTTTGCCGCAGACTGTTCATTTAAATATATAATTCTCTTGACCAGTATTGAGGAGAAAACCGTCATCTGTGATTTAAGAATCCAATTTACAAAGCAGAGGAATAAAATGTTTACTTTTCCCACATCCACAGTTGAAGAATGTCTGAAGCCATTGCCCTGAATAGCAGCTACATTTGGTAGAATTAGTTTGGGAAAATGGTACTGATGGTTTGCTCTGACCATTCCTACTAAACAGCCTCCTCTGAAAGTTGCACAGCTGCCACTTGTGTCAAACCGGTGATGACTTTTTGTTTTTGTGCATTTGGATAGTTTTTGTTAAGTTTAATAAGATTGGAACTAGTATTTAGTCAGTTAATTGAAAAAGTTGGTCAAAGCAGAGCATGAAATGCTTTAAGGTCACTTTTTATACTTTCCTTATCCTAGTCTTTGTGTGGAGGCATGGAGGTAGGATGCCTGTAAAGCATTATTTTGAAGAAAGGATCTGGGAGGAGCGAAGAACAATTTCTAGTGCAGTTTTCCTAGACTGACAGGTAGTTCCAAGAACTAAATCAGGAACAGAACAGCTATTTTAGTTCTTGCCTCAGAACCAGGGGACTAGATTTTTATTAGTACCTGCGCCACTATTTACAATTTCTCCACAAACCTATTTTAATGTTATTTTGTTAATTGAGTCACTTTATTGTTTCTCCAAAGCATTCAGTTTAGTTTAGTTTTTAATAGAAATAACTTTTCCTTTTGTATTCGTATTTCCCTGTCTATGTAAAGGTTAATATAATTACAGATACATTTGGTATAACAGGTTTGATTTGAACCTACCACTCAGCAGGTACGGGTAGAGATGTGTTCTGATGCTGTAGGGGCCTCAGAGTGCGATGGGCCTGACTGGTGTGTTTTACTGAAGGAATGGGGATGTGGTTAATCTGGTGGGTTGGCTGAAAGGAGGTTGATTAGGAGAATGTTTTCTGTTTAGAGTCTTTATCAAGTCTCTTGCCTTTGGGAGAATGTTTCTAGTTTTATCAGGCCTCCGTGGCACAGTAGTCATTCGGTACCCTCCTGTCATAAACATTTCATGTCTGTTTTAGGTTATTTGGTATTTTCCAATAATTTGTCAATGAAGAAGTTATGCCAATAGCATTTTCTGTCTGTTTAAGGCTGTGGTTCCCTGAGCTAGCTGAGAGGCCCTTTTACATTTGTTTTCTTTAAATTCCTTTGAATCAGTTGTTACAGAGAACTCTGGGTGGTATCTCTGGGAGATGGATGTGTTTCACTACCAGGGTTTTGTGTAGCTTGGCACACTTGTATTTTTCTGTATAAACTGGGTACCAAGGGTGTAGGAAGCCAAGGTAGTAAAGCAGGACCTGGAGCAGTGGGAAGAGGGAGTGATGACTGTCATCAGAGATGGCCAGGACCCGCCAGGACCTGCAGTGGGCGTGTGCTCCTACTGCAGTCACCCTGGGATAAGCCTAACATGAAGTCAGCCCCTTCCCATCTCACATTATATTAGAATTGTGCCTTCTGGCAAAAGGTAAAAGCTTTTCCGTTTTGTATGCTATTTATAACAGAGCATCATTTTATGTGGTTCAAGTGAGCCTTCAAAAATAGATGGATAAGTGAGAGGTTTTGTGGGGTTTTGTTGTTGTTGTTGTTGTTGTTTTATTAAACATAGGGGCTGTTCTCCTTCAGTCTACTGTGGTGTGTCACCATAAATTGTAGTTAAAACTTGTTACATCTTATGTGTTTAAAAACATCAGTCTTGAGTTTAAAATAACCATACTCAGCTGTTGATAAGGCACAGCTTCCGTTTTTGATACTGGATGGATAAAGCTAAAACAGACAGATTTATGTGAAAAGATATTCTGGATTCCAAAGAAAAGGTGATTTACTCAGGATGCCTTTTTCTCCTTTGTTTTTTTTTTTTAATTTTTTTGTTTTGTTTGTTTTTGTTTAGCAAATTGCTCTTGATTTTTGAAATATGGTTAACTCCAGTTATCTTTATGTGGGCTGTAGGCAAGTAGAAACTTCCAGAATATCTTGGCCACTCCCACCCAGTTTTTCCTTACTGTCTTTTCTCTTGCAGTCAGGTATTATATATGTTCATGGAGTGCACTAATATTAATTTTGGTCCAAGCTTCAGAAAAATCATATTGAATTATTTTTAGGGGGGTATCCAAAATTTTACATATTCTTTCCTTCTGTTGATTGTACGCATAACGCTTAATTGATTGTATGCATAAACTTGTATCTTATATTCCTTTTTTTTTTCTGCTTGTATTCTTATGTCTATTTCTGTGTTGTGCAAAGGGAACCAGTTCTTCCAGGCCTTCCATATCCTTAGCAAACAAGGAGAAAGTGAAAAACCAGCTTTAACCTGCTATTGAGGTGGCTAGCTTTATTTCCCATCACTGGAGATGTTGACGTTGTGGCAGGGAAGCCCATAAAGCTCAATTAAACAAAGCCACATCAAGGCCTGTGTCAAGGCAGTAAGCCAGACAAGGAGGGCAGCTCTGACACCGTGTCAGATGAGCACACGTGGGAATGTGGGAGAGGAAAGGTTGACTAAAAATACTTTAGGAGTATGAGCTGCACTGTGTAATTACTTTCCTCAAGCGTTAGTGAATGTATGTAAGACTCTTTGTTTTCACAGAGACAGACATTAGCAGTGAACATTTCACATTCACAGGAAGCATGGCTGTCCTGAGAGATTCATAGCTTGAAAATCTGAGATGGTTTTTTTTGTATGTATATGTAGTCATATATCAGTCAGATAATAAATGTAGTTGTTTTTGAATGAAAGCAAAACAGTGCCTTTTTTTTTTTTTGAAGAAGCTAACACACAGGTATATCTCAGATTTTGTAAAATTCTGAACTTTTACCAGAATTTCCTAGGCTGTTTTAGGAATGGTTTTGTGTAGAGGTAAAGTACAGATCCTGCTCCCTGCCGTGAAGGTTGCAGGTGCAGTAGGAAAGCCCAGTGGCAGTGGGAGCCTGCTCCTTCCACTCTTCATCAGCATCTCCTCATCCAGCATCAGACCTTCTGCACCTCTGATGTCTAGTCTCCAGGTACCACGGTCCTGCTGTCTGACTTCTCTTTCTTCATGCTGCAATTCTCTGATGCCCATTTGGAACGTAGCTTTTATCTGTGGCTGCAGAAATTCTGACTCAAGATGGTAAATAGTTCCAAGCTGCACTTGAGACCAGTTATATTTGTATATAGTGCATGTACACATACATACATAGGTTGTAAGAAAACTAAACATAGAAAGTTTTAATGCTTTCATAGCAACAACTTAAGCTTTCATAGCAACAACTTAAATTCTCTGGCTTTTTCTCTTCTTTAGCACACTCCATATATCATTTATTGTGGTTATAATCCTGTGTGTAAGTACACTTATTTCCCAGCTAGTTTTAAAGTAAATTCTGTGTGAGGCTAGTGATTTGATGATAAAACAGTAGATAGGAATAATAGGAAACGTAGATTGCATACAGAGTCACTGCCTTCACAGGTTTTCAAAGAATTTGGAAAGCTAACACTTTATAAATAAGTTAAACATAGGTACAGCTCACCTTTTTGGTTATCAGGCAGTGTTATCAATTACAAACCCAACCTTGAGCCAGGAGGCTAGTAAAAGGGTCTCTAAACAGCCCAAGTAGACACTACAGAATTTAAGTGCAAGCACTTGGGGTGTATCAGAAGTAGCAGTCATAAGGTGGGAGACAGCCAGCCTGGGACCTCAAAACTCCCTGAGGGCATTTTTATGAATATCATTTATTATACTCTTACATATCCTTTAATAATGATGACTCAAGGCCATCAAGAAAAAGTATGCACCATTTATTTGATTTTTGACAAGGCAGGACAAGTTATGGTATATTCAAAAGTATTGGAATAAAACTTATTGCCAGAAGAATAAATTCTTGAACGTCTATAAAGCTTGGTAATCTAGAACAGCACATGATCCCTAGGTTTAGGAAGCCAAGATATTATTGTTAAAACTACTACAAGGATTTGAAATGTTCCAGAGAAAGTAACAAGCTTTAAGTGGGACAGGAAAAGAGTCCCACAGTAACTCCTGGTGGTGGAGTGTATGCTAGAGTGTGCATATGGGAGGAAGCAGGGGCAGGAAAGGTAGTTAGGTGGCTGTTGGCGTAGTGAAGAGGGAAGTGGGGAGTTAAGGCCAAGAACTTGAACCTGGGTGGTGACATGGGAAGGGAGAGGAAGGACGGATGCAAGAGGTACTCTGAAGGCTACAGGGTGAATTAAGAGGATATGGGTGACAAGAGAGAGGAAGGTTTTAAAGGTGACCCAAGTTTTGCAGCTCTGGAGTCTGGGCGAATGTTGTTTATTACTGCAGAAATGGGACAGGCAGCTGATTTTGCAGTGAGGGAGACTGCTTTGTTTTTGGGTGGTGAGTTAAGGAGCTGGCCAGAGACCTGGCAGGCTTTTGAGGTCTTTGGACTTGAAATTGATGTCTAAGAGGCTCTTTTCAGCTGTTCCCAAGACAAGCAAAGACAGGCATGCTTTCATTGTTGCCTTGGTATGTGCTTAGTAATGATTGGTTGGTTTGTACCTCTTTTGAGTTTTGTGGAATGATTGGATTTGCTTGAAAACAAATTTTGTTCAGTTACATAGTTTTTACTTACAAGTAAAAAGTCAGTAATTAGGCCTGTTCACACACTTGGAGAGCAGGTATAGAAGCCGAGGCAGGCAAGCTAGCATGACTTTGCTGTAAAGCCTCAAGTTTCCTCTTGAAATGTTGCATAAAAATCTCCATTCAACTCCATAATATTTATTTTATATAATTAAAAAACTAAAAGTATTAATAATCACCATTCATCCAAAATGAAGTTTCCTAGCACGTTTCTCTGCAGTTTTGCTTGATTCTTCTTGGTTCTGCATAGGTATGCTTTACTTGAGCTGCAAAGGGAAATGCGATTTCCTGTCAGCAATATGACAGCTCTTTGGTACATCTTTGAATGTTCTTGCTGTATTATTTCCATGATCGTTGGACAAATGTTCTAAATTAGTAAAGCATTATGAAATTCTGTTAGAAAAGCAAGATAGTACAGCTTATGTTACAGAAACTTTTTTGTGGCAGGATTTGTAAGAGGGTAATAGGGAACGACTATTAACTAAAGTAACTAGTTAAGACTTTTGTTTTTATTGAAAGTGATGCTTTTTATTGAAATGGATAATTAGTAATTGCAGATACTGTTGTTAATGCTTAAGAATCCAAATAGTTAAATAAGTGGATGTGAGAAAAGTCAGGCCTTAGGTGACTTAAGGATTAAGACCTTTTTTAAAAAATCACTACCCTGCAAATTAATTAACACACTACTTTTTCCTGTTGAGACACTTTCTCTCTTTATGAATAAATAAATTATAAAAATTACTTTTTTTTTCAGTTTGAGTGTAATCAGCTTGGACTCCTGTAGCCAAGGAGAAGATTCTTTTATTACAAACTTTAGCACACATCTTTCTATTCAGAGTGATTAAATCAAACCCATCGTTCCATGCTGCAACCTTATTTCAAATGAATGCTACAGAAATAGGAAACTAAACTCAATGGGAATATGCATTATTGGCTAAGCTTTACTTCTAGACTTGGAGAGTTTCCCATCTTTTGAAGTGCTGGGGCCCAAAGGCAGTTTAGAAAAGAAATATGTTCTCAGGCATAGTTTATTGAAGCTCTAATGATTATTTTTCAGTGTTAAGGTAAAGCTGTAATTTGCTATCACATTTGTGCTCCATGCACACCACTATGAAACAGTTGATTTCACTGCCGACAGTTGATTTTATTGCCAATGTCCTTTTAGTATAAACGATTTTTCATAATTGTTTCAAATGGCATTGTATTTTTTTCTTGGGAAAATAAATTCTAATTTTCGTACCCCCTTCTAACTAAAAGACTGCTTTTTGTCTCTTCTCTCTTTCTTCTACCCCTTGTCTTTTTCTTCCCTTCCCTTCCCTCCCCTCCCTTCCCCTCCCCTCCCTTCCCTTCCCCTCCCCTCCCCTCCCTCCCCCTCCCCTCCCCTCCCTCCCCCTCCCCTCCCCTCCCCTCCCTTCCCCTCCCCTCCCCTCCCCTCCCCTTCCCTCCTCTCCCCTCCCTTCCCCTCCCTTCCCCTCCCCTCCCCTCCCCTCCCCTCCCCTCCCCTCCCCTCCCCTCCCCTCCCCTCCCTTCCCTTCCCTTCCTTCCCTTCCCTCCCCTTCCCTTCCCCTCCCTCCCCTCCCCTCCCCTCCTCCCCTCCCTTCCCCTCCCCTCCCCTCCCCTCCCCTCCCCTCCCCTCCCCTCCCCTCCCCTCCCCTCCCCCTCCCCTCCCCTCCCCTCCCTTCCCTTCCCTTCCTTCCTTCCCCTCCCCTCCCCTCCCTTCCCTTCCCCTCCCCTCCCCTCCCCTTCCCTTCCGTTCCCTTTCCCCATTCTGTGTGGCTTGTGGGATCTTAGTTCCCCAACCAGGGATTGAACCTAGGGCCACAGCAGTGAAAGTGCCAAGTCCTAACCACTGGACCACCTAGGAACTCCCCCCCGCCCCCCCACCTTTTTTAATCAGTGAATTCTGATAATTTTTCCAAATATAGGCTCACCCAGATCTAATGCATACGAGCATCCGCTGATAAACAAGTTTAAAAACATGTCTTCTCTTTTACTGTTAAGCTCTGAGTTTGAATTGTTTTTTATAATTCAACAATCCAGTAAGTGTTTTCTTTTTAAATTCCCCCTTTTTTTCTTACCTCTCTTTTGAAAGTATGCATTTTCCCCTAAATTTTATGCTTTATGAGTATCACACAAAGAAATTCCCTTGCAATTAAGAATAAAATTTACCCATTGAAATAGAGATGAGAGCATAATTTCATTAGAAAATCTGTATAAGATTTACCTAGTGATGGTAGATTACAAGGGGGTACTTGTCATGACCTGCAAGTCCCTTAGATATTTGCAAAGAAAAATAAGTTATGAAAAAAGATTTAGTAAATTAATTGGATGGGATTTTAATGTGCCAAGAAACATGACTTTTGCACACTTTGAAGAGACTTTCCAATACTAATCAGTACCTATAAGGAACTAGATGCACTTTAATTAAAATTTTTCCTCTTTAACACGGAGATACTAGCATCTGCCTGCTGTTCACCATTGACAGCAAATCACACTCATTCATTAAGTAGTGTGATGCAGAGGCAATGAGACAACCCCTGTCCTGGGGAGCATTCTCAGGCAGATGTCTCAACCTTTCGAGTTTTGCAAGGTGAGAAGGGTAGTTAACCTGGTGAAGGAGGTAAGGAGGGACCTTCCAAGCAGAAGGACATCAGTGAGACATGAAAGCATATTGGGGTGTTTGGGGCTACTGCCAGTGGGTCTAGTGTTACTAGAGGGGTGGAAAGTTAAAATAGAATGTGCAGAGAGATGAGCCTGCAAAAGTCGAAGAACTTCTTTGCGTGCTAGGAGTTTAGGTGAGGCAGTATTGTCCAGTGGTTAAGAGCGTGGCTCTGGGTTGGATCCTGGCTTTGCCAACTCCTAACCTACTTTGTAACCTGGGACAACTCCTTTGGTCTCTGTTCTCTCCTCAGTAAATTGGAGCTTGCAAATTGTATGCACCTCATAGGAGAGTGATAAGAATAGGTCCTCAGTAAGTGTTAGTTCCTATTATTGTTGTTGATGATGTAATTATTGTTACTGTCACCTCAAGGTTGGGGAGGAATCATTAAAGGATATTTCACAGGAGAGTAATTAATGACAGCGCTTTAGAAAACCATTCCTGGCAAGCAGGGTGGGAGGATGAAGTATATTGAATTAAGTAAGATGGATAAGGCACATTATTACAGTAGTCTTCTAGGTAAGACAAATGAGGGCCTGAATTAAATCGGTTGCAGGGGGAGTGGCGGGAGGAAAGGATGGATTGGAGAGATTGAGAATGGAGGTTTGGCCCTGATAAATTTGATAGGGAGGGGAAAAAAACAAAACAAAACAGTGTGTCTAGGATAACTAGGAGGTTTTGGATTTGAGTAACCAAGGGGGAATCCAGAGAGAAAATATATGAGGAGGAGCAGCTTTAGGAGGTGAGAAATGGTGAGTTTAATTTGGATTTAGATTTCATATTTTTGGGTCTTCCTAGAAGAGAGGTCCAGAAGCCGGTTGGGTACCAGTATATAGTTTAGGAAAGAGATCTGAGCTGCGCTTGAGATGTGGGAGTGAAGAGTGAAGTCACAGAAGTGAGTAGAGGTGAGGAGCCTGAGAAGCCAGAGCTGAAACCCTGTGTGTTTAAAGAACTTGATGATGGAAGGGAGCCCATTAAAAAAGATTTAAAAGAATCTGGAGAAGTAGAAGAAAACTGGAGAATAGGAATGTTACAGAAGTAGGAATGGGATGGGATGGGTGTGGGGCTGTGGCTGGGGCTGGGGCCAGAGAGAGTGGTTCAAGAGTGAGCATGTTCATGGAGTAGTGGGGACCAGGACACGGGAGGTAAAAGCTGGAGTTGGGTACTTTTCAGAGAAACTTGGCTCTGAGGGAAGGAGAGATTCCTATATATTAACAGAGTTCCCTGCCCCAGTACCGCGCTAATCTGTGGCTGAGGTTCTTAACAGTCTCTCTGCTGTCAAAGCCTCCTAGTAGTTTCAGCTCCACTTGGGATTTTGGGACCCAGCCTGCCCAAGATCAAGGCAACATGGCTGCTGGGTCCCAGCCATGTCCTTGTTACCTCTTTCTTGTAACTAAACTAAGCTCTTGCCTTGCTTTGGGGGCCCTTTTTCTCCCCTCTCAAACTCAACTCCCTCCCTCCCTCCCTCCCTCCCTCTCTTCCTTCTTCCCTTCCTTTCTTCCCCTCCTCCCTCTCCCATATTGAACTCCCTTCCCTGGTTTCCAGCCCAGCACTTCAGTTGCTGGGAGACTGAGGTTCCACCTTTTCCTCTCAGTTCCCTCTTAACTCTTATGAGTAAATCCTCAAAGCTGGTTTTTGTTGTTGGTGGTGGTTTTTGGTTTTTTTTTTTGTCTTTTTTTTTTTTTTTAAAACCAGTTACCACTGATTCACCCTCATGTCAGCTTGCCTGCCTGTTTGAACTTTCTCATTCTAACTGCCAGATTCACCTGGTGATGGAGCTTGATCTATGTGTTATTTTGCCCTGGGCATTCCTCATACTGACTGGTCCTTTGTCCACTCCCCTGTAGCCTACTACTCACTCTCCGGTAACAACAACCAGAGCCGGCATGTGTTGGACATGGAGCTCTATGTATGTCCATTATAACATTAATGTAGTTAACAGTGATAGAGTGCTTGCTGTGTATCAGGCACTGTGCCGAGTACTGCAGGTATATGATTTAGACGGCAGTTTAATCTATTTTATGGGTGAATAAACTGAGGCCTGGTTTAGTAACTTGTGCAGGTTCACATACGAAGAGATGAGCCAGCACACAAACACTGGTCCGTTGACATCTAAGGCTCTACTCCTCATTATCATACCACGTTGACAGTTCCCTGCTCTATCTGCTGTGCTGTGGACTAGTTGAATGTTTCTCATACTGGGGTCCATTGGCCTCGTGTTTGGGCATTGAGTTCTATTGTGTCCAGTCGTACTTCAGGCCTAAGTTTTACAGGTTTGGTTTCCTGATACAGTTGGGTCTCTGTTGTTGCCATCCACATGTACAGTGACTTTTGCCATAACTAACTGATTTGCTTTCCTGAAAGGCAAGTTTTATTTAAGAAATTTAAAATCAGCATTTTTACTCTGGATGTAAGTGGCTCTCTGCGAGATTGTGATAAGCCTTCTTTAAAAACTTAAGTAGAAATGTCATAAATAGATACATGCACACATAATATATATTGCATATATATTTGAAGTGCTTGTTTTTGTTTTGTGTTTTGAGGTGAGAAGGAAGCTTGAAATCCTTGCCTAGAACTTTTTATGTCAGTATACTAGTTTGATTTTGAAGATGGGAAAAAATGACTTTTCATTCCACAAGCATATATTTTTGTGGATAGTTTAATTGTTACTGTTTTAATCTACATTTCACAATTTCCAACACTAGTTTTTTAAAAACATAAATCACTTGGATTTTATTTGTAGATTTATTGTTGATGACAAAAAAGGATGAAGGACTTAAAACTGGTCCTCGCTATTTAAATATTCAGAGTGGACTCTGTAGGCCTGGGGTTTGCAGTGCTGGGGAAGATGTTTTTAATGAGTATTAATAGTTTTACTTTCATAATCACCTTAAGGATTATTAAGTAAATGGAGTAGAAAACAAAACTCTTCTCTTGAGGCAGCAGAGCAGAGAGCAGAGAAAATGGAAATCATGGACCTTACACTGTGCAGCCCCTAACCTCTTCATTATTCATCAGTTCCAGCTTATTTTGGAATCTGCCTTAATAGTGCTTTAGGGCAGGAATTGGCAGACTTTTTCTTTAGAGTGCTGAATAGGAAGTATTTTAGGCTTTTCAGGTCACATAGGTCTCTGTTGCATATTCTTATTTGTTTTGTTTTTGTTTACAATCCTTTAACATTTTACTTTAAAAATCTAAGAGTCCTTCTTAGCTCACCAGCCATACAAAAGCCATGGGCTGGGCTTGGCCCTTGGGCAGTAGTTTGCTGACCCGTGCTCTACAGGAACCTTTTCAATTGAGCCCTGTGATCACCTCTATCAGTGTAAGCTCATCTCCCATTCCATCCTCCAGGAAGTATAGAATCCCTTTGCACTCCCAGTATATCCTCTTGCTCCTCTGACTCTCAGACTCTTAGTATGGCCTGTCTCCTCCTTCCTTTCTAGGTTCACCATGTGATCTAAGCCCCCATTGCCCGTTGCCTGGATTATTACAGTAACTGCCTGCTGTGCAGGTTTCTCTGCTTCTAGTCTTGTACTGGTTTAAACTGTCCTGTACGTAGCTCTTGAAGTAATGTTCTGGAAATATAGTGATGCTATGTCATCTTTTTACTCAAGGTACATTAATTTCTTGTTGTTTGACATTGAAACTCTTCCTTCTTATCTTTCTTTGAAAGGTTACGGAGTTTCCCATACATAGAACATTTTTCTTACTCATTTCCTATGTGAACCCACAGGTTATAAAGCAGGTTATATCCTGTGATTGCTTTCTGGACATACCTAAAATTGTTGGTCATATGGATATGTTGAAGTAAATTGTTAAAAGTAAATCCCAAGTTTGTAAGACAATATTCAGAGGCCAATAACAATGGTAAATTCAAAGTGTCAGTCACTGCGCTTTACAGATATATTGGCCTCTTTAGCCTTCACAACAAACTAATGAGGAAAGTACTGTTTTACAAGCAGGGCTCTAAGACGTTAGAGGAAGGGAAGGGCAATGTTAGAATTCAAACCTAGGCTCTCTGGCGCCAGAATCCTTGTTTTTGAACCATTGTGCTGTATTGCTTCCACAATGAATTAATAGTTAAAAGAAAGACTTTGAACCTAGTAGAGGAAAGGAAGGAATCGTTCAAACATAGCTTTAACCTTCATCCCTTTCCCTGCCAAGGTTCCAGCTCTCTTTGTATTTTGTTGTTTTGCCAGATAGTTTGTGAACTTGGCTGAACTTCATAGATGGAAGTGTTTGAACATTTGAAATAGGGAAGAGTTGAAGGTTATCAGAACAGAAAAAGTACAGCTTTTTTCCCGGAGCACAGTAAAGTACATTTAGATAGAATGTGCCAGAGATTATCCATAGGCAGAGAGAAAAGAAAGCATTTGAACATGATTATTCACTGTGAAAATTTGTTAAAACATCAACAAAGCACTGTTTTGGTCAGCCATCTGCTGGAAGATAGAAATGAACTTGTTAAGAATTTGCAGTTATTTCAGAAAACTGTTGATTAGTGTTTTGTTTGTGGATTGCATATTGTCATCTGGATTGTTAATTGCTCGGGAAGAGAAATTCTTTTTCTGTTTCTTTTGCAATCTAAGCCCAAATTGCTGTTTCTTAGAATTCTGTATATAAGCGGGTGTTCTGTGAATGTTGACCAAGTGAGATACAGATATCTGTTCTTACTGGACAACAGTTAACTTTGATCTTCACCCATTTGTTTCATTTAAATCCTCAGATACTTAAGATAAAAAAAGCTGATAAAGTTCTTATTTTCCAACCTGAATAAAACGTGTCAAATATTAGTCAGCCACTCATAGTATGACTTTTTATTGAGGCCACTATGTGTCAGGCATTGAATGACTTCTTTACTCTAGGCACTGTTGTAGGTGCCCAGGATACAGCCAAGAAATAAAGATTGGTAGCTTATATTCTAGTGGAGGGAAGAGATTATAAACATAATACAAAGTAACTTATATAATATATTAAGTAATAGATGCTATGGAAAAAAGAAAAAGTAGGGCAGAGTAAGGGAGGAGGCAGGCTGTAGTGTTATAAGCAGGATGGTCAGAGTAACCTTGTTGTGACTTGAGCAAATACTTGAAGGAAATGAAGGAATAAGCCAAGTGGCTAATTAACTGTAATTCTTGTTACCTCCTCTTAGTTTTTTACCACTCTTCAGCTTGTTGTAGATTGACCACGATTAATTTGAGTCCCTACTTTATTCCATCAGTGTAATCTGTGAAGGCTTATTTAGCATACATTGTGGAACCCTTTGCCACCATAATGAGAGCAAATAAATAATAGCTTAGAGTTTGTGTTACATAAATGTAATTTATTTGGGCTAACTGTAGTTTTTCTGGTTTGATTTTTTTTAGCAAGTGCAGTTGTCATCTTTTAGAACTTGCTCAATAGTTATTAATATTAGGTAACAGTACAGTGGTGGTCTCAACTTTTTTTTTTTTTTTTTGCCTCTAGATTGATCACATCTTAGTGTCTTTTATCATACACAGCTAAAATTATTCTCATGGGGGAGGGGATGTGAGGATGACTGAAGAATGGGGCATTCCTTCAGGGGAGCATGAGAAAAGAAGGAAGGGTCTCTGTTGTAAAGGACCCTCTCAATTTTGATACTTGCCTTGGTTCCAATTGTTTGTTTTATTGTTCAGAGTTTGTCTTATCTGCTTAAGATCCTAATAATAACTTGTTGGACTTATTTTCTGGAGTGCCTAGAAGGTATTGGGTACTGAGCTGGCTTCTCTAGAGACCGGCAGCCTTTGCCTTAGTAGCGAGTCTTTGTAAACCCTGATAACATTAATCCTTAGAAGTAAGGATCTCTTGTCACTGCTGTTGGAGATGTCCCAACAGAAAGATACTCAGCTGAAGTTTATTTTATGGAGTCTTTTTATTGTCTGCTTTCACTTAACCAGAAATTTCCCTTCTTGATATTTGTGCGCATTAAGTTGAAAGTTGAATTAAAGCTAATTTCAAATATAATTATCAAGAACTGTAGGTTTGCCCAGGTGACATATTTTACATGGTAGGTTTGGTTGGCCCTGCAGAGCTGCAGCAATAGAAACTGTCTTTATATAATGTACAACTTCACTATCAAAATTATTCATTTGGACAGAGAGACAAATGTGTCAAAAAGCAATTATAAAGTACCTGGATAATTTAGTATTTGGGATGAGCTACTTGGGTAAGTGTGCCAACGTTTATCCTAAAAATGGGGTCTCGAGTCAGCTGACTTGTGCAGTCTGTTGTGAAAGTGCTGAGTGAGCCTAAGGATTATGTTTTAGTTCTTATTTTCCAAAACCAATTAGTGACGTAAAGTACTACCATTTGTATCAATGGTGATTGTATTTACTAAGCCTGTAAGCTTAGTAAATTTCAAAAGATTTATGTAAGTTTTATACCTAGATTTTAAAAATTGTCAGCACTATCCCTTGTAAAATAAGTTATTTTTGTTATTATTGCTAATTTTGCTTATGATAGCCAGCTGGTGGGAGGAGTACTTCCCTGTAGGTGTGCTCAGATTTCTTTAGTTATATATACCTGCTGTCTAATAAAAAGCTCACTTTACTGAATGCTTCTGTGATACCTGACATTGTTCTGAATGCTTTACATGTGTCTTATTTTACTTATTTGGACCGAGGCAGTCTAACTGTCCAGCCCACGCTCTTCACCACCAAGCTGGGGGGACATCCCACTCGTTTTTATGCCCATTCCCTCCTTTTTTTTTTTTTTTTAAAACCAAGTTTTAGGCATTTACCTTTGTCCCTTCAGCATTTTAACACATTTTTGCACCTATTTCCTGCCTTTCCTATATTCCATCTTTTATATTCACCTTTTCTGTCATATTCACTCACATTCAAGCACACTGAGGCAGTCATTCCTAGTCTCCGGGAACAGTGTTGTCTTTGTGCTCTTTTGCTTTATGCCTACATTTATGTTTTTACTTCCTCTGTCTCTCTCCTCCCCTTCCTTTACTTCTTTCCCTTTCATCTTCTTTTTCCCTCATTCCCCTCACACCCTTCCTTCCTTGCCAGAGTGTATGCTAGCACCTAAAGGCAAAGGAGCGCTGGGGGACCAGCAGATCTAGTCGTTGATGGAAAGAGAGGCTCAGAGAAAAGAAAAGCAGACTCACCAGTGGTCAGTGAGGGAGAGGATGGATGATGTGCCCCAGGAGAGAGGCGAGCGCTGGGTCTGCTGGTCTGAGGAGCTGATTCTGAGCAGCAGGAGGGCAGCTGAGCCAATGTAAGAAGCAAATGGGAGAGACTAAGTCTTCTTGGAAGGGGTACAGTGAGGAAGGGGGCAGATTAAATTCCATGGAAGGAAAGAGCAGAGTGGAGCCTGAGCAAGCGGGAATTTATTCCCTCCCAAATAGAATATGACTTTACTAATTTGATGATTGAAACTGTTCAAAGCATTGCAGTTAGAGGATTTGCGACTCTAGAACATCATACAGCTAACTAAACGAGATAGGAAGAGGTAGTAAGACATGGACTACAAAATGCAACTGAATTAAAGTAACTTCATTTCTGATCTCCTAGTGAGGGCTAAGTGCCATAGATAAAAAAGGCACTTAAATACTGGTTGAACTGAAAGTAATTTGGTCTCATTGTATAGCTTTTTTTTTTTTTTTTTTAATGCACATGTGCATGTTCTCATCCATCTTTCTACTGTGTGCCAGGCACTGAGAGTGTATAAATAAATGAGACAATGCTTTCTCTAGGCACTTGGAACTTAGTTGGGCAATGGACAACTTTTAAAGTTGTGTGAAGAGTGTTAAGTAGAAACCTACTAATCATGCCTTTTGGGGGTGAGTATCCAGTCTTATAGAATACAAATGAAAAATTGAATTGGGATGGAAGTTCAGAAAAGCCATTTCAGGCAGGCGGAATAGCAGAACTGTGGAAAGGATTAAGTGTGGAGGAAGCCCAATGAGGGTTGGCTATGAGGTGAATGATGGAAGATGAATTTGCAGAGTACACTGGAGAATGGGGAATGCCCACTGCCTATGCCTTCATCGCTTATATTTTTATTTCATGCCTTAAAAGTCTCTCTTAAATGAAGTCAGATTTTCAAATAATCTCAACATATTTAGTTCTGAAAGAGTATGCTCTCTGGATATATATTAAGGGTTCATATTGGTGTTAACACTTTGCATACTAGAAATTTTAATTTAAAAATTTGCTCATTGTTCATTTTCTAAATCAAATTGCTTTAAAGGAAGTCTTTTATTAAAATATACATGCAGAAAGATGCAGAAGTCTCAATCACCAAGTGATGACCTCTGAGCTCCAAAAGTAGAATATCACCAGCATCCCAAATCCCCTTCTACCCTCCCTACTTGCTGCTACCTCCACCCTCCTCCTCTGAAATACCCACTGTCCTGATTTGTCACACTGTCAGTTAGTTCTGCCTGTTTTGAACTTTGTATAAATAGAGCTGTATCATATGTACTGTTTTGTGTTTAGCTTGTGCATCTTTTAGAGCACTTACATGTGTATCTTGGGGCCGGGGGTGGGAGGGTGGGTAAGTCTCCAGGAATGGAATGGATGAGTCCTAGGGCATTCATGTTTTAACTTCAGTAGGTCCTGCCAGCAGTTCCATAGAGGTTGTACCAGTTTGTATTTCTAACAAAATAGTATAACAGTTCATATTACTCCACATCCTTGTCAACACTTGGTATTATTAGTCTAAGTTAAGCCATTCTGGTTGGTGTATAGTGATCTCATTGTGATTTTAATTTGCATTTCCCAATAACAAGGTTGAGCACTTTTCATGTGTTTATTGGCTCTGTAGATATATGTGCATATGAGAGAGAAAGGTTGCCCAGGGGGTGTGGTGGGGTCCAGATTTTTTTACTGTTTTTTTTTTAATTAAAAAAATAATTTGTAGAGATTCATTTTTATGTATTCCAAATATGAGTCTTTAGGTGGTTATGTATGTTGCAGATATCTTTTTCCCCCATTCTTTGGCTTGTTTTTTCACTCTCTTAATGTGTCTTTTGATGACAGATTCTTAATGTATCCTAATATGTCAGTCTATTCCTTATGATGGTTTCTTTTTGTGTCCTATTTGTTAAATCTTTGCTTATGTTAAGGTTGTATAAATACTGTCATGTTTTTATGTCTACTTAGGTAAAGTGTAAGGTAAAGGTAAAGATATGGACCATATCCATATGGAGAGCCAGGATTGATTTTTTTTTTAAGTTTCAAATCATAGGGAATAAAATATTTCAACCGTTTTTTGTTTTTTTAAATAAATTATTTATTTTATTGGCTGTGTTGGGTCTTCGTTGCAGCACACGGGCTTTCTCTAGTTGCGGCGAGCAGGGGCTACTCTTTATTGTGGTACGCGGGCTTCTCATTGCAGTGGCCTCTCTTGTTGCAGGGCGCAGGCTCTAGGCGTGTGGGCTTCAGTAGTTGCGGCACATGGTCTCAATAGTTGTGGCTTACGGGCTCTAGAACGCAGGCTCAATAGTTGTGGCTCATGGGCTTAGTTGCTCCCCAGCATGTGATATCTTCTTGGGGCAGGGATCGAACCCGTGTCCCCTGCTTTGGCAGGTGGATTCTTACCCACTGCACCACCTAGGAAGTCCTCAACCATTTTATCTAATTCGGTCTCCTCTACAAACAATTTTAAATGACTCAAAATGCTCCCTTAATTGAAATAATGGTTGTTCTGTTGCTGGTGTAATTTCCGAAATTGCAAACAAACTGGTTTTTCTGCCTGCTCATCCACTTCTCTTCATCTTTTAATAGAGGACAAAGCAAAAACTCAAGCTCAAGAGTTTTGTATAGTGTCTTTCCCCTCAGAAGTCATGTCTTTTTGTTGGCCGCAAGAAATATCCTCTAACTTTGAGGTCATCACTGGGTGTATGTGTATGCATATATAGACAATGGAGAATTGGCAAATAAAATTTTAGATAAGCCTGTCAGGGAAACCAGTGATTTCTATTACCTGATTCCTTTCTATTGCATTCTTCTAGACTGATTTATAGTGATTCCAGAATCACTGTTTATTTATTGATAGATTCAGAAGGAAAGGAAACCTTCTATATTATTCTTCATAGTATTTATTATTTATACTTTTCTCCTGCTGTCCCCATTTTTAGGCATAAGGCATAAACATGGTTATAGAAGTGGGACTGGTGAGCAAGTGTATTACACTTTCATATTATTGGTTAGTTGATTCTTTTGTTGTTGTTATTTGTATTAATCCTAAGATTTTGAGAAAACCTTTTTCTTCCAAATGGTAGATAATACTCACTTCCAAGGCAAATATTTTGTAGGGAAATGAAAAGATTGTAAATAAGAATTTTGTAGTGCATTGGATATATTGTGTGTATACTACTTCTCTCAGTAGTTGGACTATCTAAATATTGTTTACAATGTTGAAATGTTATCTTTGAGGACCAGTTTAACATCTGTTTTGAAATCCATAATTTCCTATTTATCTAAACAGAATTTTGCCCCCAGATCAAAGTATGAGATTATATTCTTTAAGTCTAAAGCTCTTAAGTATAGTTTTATTTCCCTTATAAATTTGTTCGGGATTATATGAGCTGAAGTGTTGTGTGAAGGAGATAAGATAGAGTCAGAAGCTGTTTGAGGAAACTCCAAGAAATAAGAATCTTGAGGTGAATACTCAATTCATCAGGAATTAGTCTAAATTAGCATGTTATTTACCCCAAAGTTGTCAGCTTTTAGTTTAAAATTGTTTTCATGAATAAAGCCGCTCTTATTCCCCTTCATAATAAAATCTTCTGGGTTGGTGTAAGATGAATATATAATTATATTTTCTTTTTTCAAGTTGAGTCATTCGGAGTTACTGTCGTGCGCAGCCGCAGCACTTTCTTATTCATCGTATGGAAAGGAGGCTCTCCCATCTTCATAACATAGTTATTGGTAAAATGTAGGAGACAGTGATAGTGAAGGAGGGTTCTTATAAAAATCAATCTTAGTTTGTCTACAAAGTTGTGTTTTCAATTAATTGTATTTACTCTAAAACTCAAGGACTTAAAATTAAGGGACTAGGCTAAAATTTTAAGTATATTTTAGTTATATGTATTGAGCATTTGTTCTAAGGCTTACGGTTTTGGGGTAGAAGCATAAACAAGAAGACATCAGTGTTGTACTCACATGATTTATAAACTAAAATAGAACTAAGACATTTGTATATGTGGATTATTCTGAGGTGAGCATTTGGAAATAATTGGTTCAGTGGTATATTCCAGAATTCTCCTGCTGTGTGGGAGGAAGGGCGTGGGTGAGTCCAATGTGGTGAAGAGAGAGTCCAGTTGTGTAGGATGACACACTAGCATGACTCCAGCATGCATGCATTTCAAACGTGAGCAACATTTTGTCCTCATGTCAGGATTGGAGAAGTTTCCTCTCAAGTTGAACCTGCCAGCTGAATGGCTCAAGTAAAACTGCAGATTCAGATAAGCAGAGGCTGAAAAACAAGGACTGAGTGAATGAGAAACATTCATTCTTCTAATCGGGGTATAAAAAGACTGAAACTAGTCATATGACTAAAAAGTTAATAATGCTGCCATAAAGGAGTTTGTCACTGTTAACAGTGATAAATGTGAAAAATTTTTGAGTATAAGAAACTGGTGGATTTTGTCATAGTCATAGTCTCTTAGAAAGTTTTATGCTGGGTTTTCTTTGATCAGTATAGTATATAATTTTGTACCCATAACTAGTAATTCATTTTTCTTTGCTCCTAAAAATGCAGACGTTTTAAATTTAATATTTTATTTTTGTGAAGGACAAGTTTTGTAATAGACTTGATTGGTTGTAAATCTGCGCTTTTTTCTAAATAGTCTATTAGCTAAATTGTTCTTTAAGCTTATTTTGCCTTATATCTTAGGTAATTAGGCAGTTTCTTTTGTATCTGGTTTATTATTACAAAATACCACAGACAAATGGAATTTTTCTCATCACTAGAAGTGGTTTTGTATTTTCTTACCTCTAGTTAGTTCAATTTGTTTAGACTTCTGTTGAATGCCTACTGTGTGTTTGTCACTGATCTAGGTCATCTGAGAATGGAAAGGTGAATGGCATGATTCTTGCTCCTGAACAGAAAGGTGATAGTTTTAACATTATATGAATCATGCTTTAAGAATGAAGTATATGTAAAGTGTTATGGGAAGACAGGATGAGGGAGAAGTAGGCAAAGGGATACGGGGTATTTAAGCTGGGCCTTGGAGGATGGGTAAGAATTGGTTTTCTGATTTAAATACAGACTTTAAGAGAAAATGTGTTATATTAGAATTATATAAGCTGAATTCCATTACAACAAACGTAACAAATCTCAGTTCCTCTCCCCTCAAAATTTCCAAATTTCTATCAGCAGTCTTCTTAGATTTAAAAAAATATTCTTTTAAACAAAAAAAGTTCAAATAATTCTCAGTAATATTTCCATAAGAGATTTGAGCAGAGACAGTTCTAAAAATATGTAGTTATAGGAGTGATCCATACTTTTTTGTGTAATTTTAAGAAATCTGTGCTTTTCCTGAAAATAAGTTAATTCATTTTCAGATTTATGTGTGAGTGTTCTCTTGCTATTGGGTTTGTTTGTTTTGGCTGCGTTGGGTCTTTGTTGCTGCGTGCAGGCTTTCTCTAGTTGTGGTGAGTGGGAGCTGCTCTTCATTGTAGTATGAGGGCTTCTCATTGCAGTGGCTTCTTTTGTTATGGAGCATGGGCTCTAGGTGCTCGGGCTCAGTAGTTGTGGCACACGGGCCTAGTTACTCCATGGCATGTGGCATCTTCCCAGACAAGGGCTCGAACCTGTGTCCACTGCGTTGGCAAGTGGATTCTTAACCACTGCACCACCAGGGAAGTCCCTCTCTTGCTATTGTTGATTCAGGGCTTTTTTGTCCTAGCTGTCAGATTTTGTCTAAGCGGATGAAACATAATGTGTAGATTCATTCTACTACATGATGTAAATTAAAATTTTTACTCATTGATAGTTAGTGAATCAATTGTTAATGTTAATTACTGATAGCCAAGAATAAATGCCATTTAAAACTGCTTATAATTGTTAGTATGGAAGGCTCCCAATCCAAATGTGAAACCCCGAAATTAATATAGAAGTTTTTAGGTGGTTAGCCTCAAAAGTTAGTGACTTAGAGTAGAGGGGTGAACAGAAATAACCAGAGATAATATTTGGGGGCAAGAATAGGCACAGCTCGTTCAGACACCTTGAGACAAGGAGGCCCGTGTGGCTGGGAGGACATGGGCCAGAGCCAGTGTGGTAGGACAGTGGGTCAGAGAGTTGGTAAAAGGCCACATCAGTAGAACCTGCTAAGCTATTACAAACTTTGTGTTTTACTCTGAGTTAGGAAGTCATTGAACACTTTTGAGTAGAAGATGAACACAAACTGCTTTGTCTTTAAAAGTATGATTCTGGGTGCTGTGTTGAGAACAGATTAGTGCTATGCTATGGGTTTGGAAGGAAGGATGGAATTGCCTTTTCTAAAGATGGGTTAATCTTAGAGGAATAGGAGATGACATTCAAGTAGACAGTTGAACAAAGGAAACTGGAGTTCAAGGGAAGACTGGACTGGAGATGCACATTTGAGAAGCTGAAAGTCTGATGTAATGAATCTATACTTTGGATTCTATTCATGCATGTAATCATGTAATTATCACACTAATTATATGCAAACAGATACTTGTTAATCTCTTATGCTAAGTGCTTGTCTAAAACAATTGCTTTCATTTGGAATCAGTATCTAATGTGATTCCCTAGCACACTGTACTTTTTCTATCATGGTTTCTATCAAATTATACTGTAATTGCCTGGTTATTTGACTAGACTGTAAGGGTTTTAAGGATCGGAACCTATCTTTTTGCCAGGTTTAGAGATGCTTATGTAGATCATATAGAACTGAATATGTGAGGACTATACATTTGAATTTTTTCTTTTTTTTAATTTTTATTTTATATTGGAATATAGTTGATTAAATTTGAATTTTTAAGAATATATGTCTTATATGAGAGCTAGAAACCACCATTTTTCCATTTATGCAAAACTTTGTTGTTACAAACAAAAAAACCTGGATTTAAAAAAAAATTATTATTATTATATTTTCTCCCTGAAGGGATTGCCTTTAGGGAGACAAGGCTTATGTGGTATCACAATGAAAATTAAGTCATAACCATGTAACTTTTTAAAGCACTCCAAGTCATTAATTTGAGAGAAGCTCACAGTAGCTCTACTGTGATTATCTTATTCTATCCAAAGTTGAGTATTTCTGAAGACATACATAGTGTACACATTGGAAAGATTGTGAAAATGAAAACATCATGTTTTTCCTTTTAGCATTAACTTTGACTCCTCACCCTTATCCTTAATTATAATGCCGCAGTTGGGTGAATAGAAAGGAACATCCTTCTGATCTTTAAAAATGTGCTTGATTTTAGCAGATTGCACACAGGAATGATTAATACATTACAGAGACACATCTGGTACAGTCTCTCTGCCCTCTTACAGAAGAAAATACCACCAGTAAAAGGTATAACAACACTGAAGGAACTATCGCCATAATTTATAAAAATAAGGAACACTAAGGAGCCACCTTAAACACAGATGATTAATGAAAATATTTGAGGAATGGTTAATATGTAAATCATAGAAAGCTACAACTGTGTGCTGAGAAGGACCCGTGTGTGTGTGTGTGTGTGTGTGTGTGTGTGTGTGTGTGTGTGCCTCAGAGTCCTTTCTTTAAAGGAAATATTATTCAGACGACTCCCTTTTAAATAGATAAGTGCTTTATTAGGAGTTGAATTGGGGAAGGCTGGGACTTAAGGCCACTGAGGACACAGTTTGGTAACCAGTGACCTAATCTGATTTTCCCATTTTTTTATCCCCATTTGAGAGAATAAAAGCCTAGAAAAGTAAAGTGACTTATCTAAAGTCATAGAGCTAGTTAGTGGCAAAGCCAGCTCTAGAATTCAGGTTTTCTAACTTTCAATCCAATCTCAACCTTCTTAATTTTCATTTTAGACTTAAATATTAATATTTTATTTAAGGTAATAATAATATATTTATTATTAGACTTCATTTAAAACTGTGAGAAATCTGTTCTATATGTTGAGTTAAAGACATTTTTTTTCTTTCCTTTCTAAATCCATGGGAGAAACCAGAATCAATATCCAAGGCATGAACAAAAACACACAAACACAGTTTTATTTTTGGTTGAATTTTACTTGCGTACTTGACTGTGGACTCAGAGGCTGTATGTTGTGTGCAGGTGACAGACTGTACAGAACCAGCCCAGACAGAGCAGTAATCGTTCAGTCCGCAGCACAGAGCCCCGGGATGTGCTGGTGCGTGGGAGCGTTTAGGTTACCTCAGCCTGTTCTCGTGCCGTTGGGCCAGGTCCTGGTGAAAGCAGGACCTTGTCTCTCTCTCTGGAAAGAGCTGCACGATGTGCTGATTTTTCAGGTTTATCTTGTGAAGGCACACGGTACTGATGGGAACTCAAGGACTTCCACAGTTTACAGAAACCAACTAGAATCACTTTTTTGCCTTTTCTTAACTGTAATGTTGAAGTTGACAGAAATCTCCACTGTATTTACTGGTAATTTTGAAAGCTTTCTCTTTTATTCCACGAGATAACTTATGTAAAACAATAACTAAATAAATGTTAGCTTTATTTCTGTTTCATACTTCTTGTCACATACTGTGCCAGTTACTAAGCTTGAAAGATGAGTAAGACCTGGCTGCTGCCTTCAGGGAGTTTATAGTCATAGAAATCGGGGGTGCAAGGGGAAGGTGGGGAGGCTAGGGTAAAGATATGAATATAGTGGTATGGGACAAGAAGGCACTCCTGGCCCAGGAGATGGGCACTGGGGAGGGCTTTGCAGAGGAGTCATCATTTGAATTGGGCCTTGAAAAATAGGTAGGATCTCACCTGGTAGAGATGATAATGCCAAAGGGCAAGTGGTTCATAACACACAGTTTCCTCTCATCCTCCCCTCACTTCTTCCATCCTCTTTCCTCTGTCTCCCCCCACCCTCCTTTTAAACAGAGGTATATTCTCTTGCTAGACACCTTCATTAGTTTCCTGGGACTATTCCTAGTATAGTAGGGTGATAATGACTCCCAAAGATATGTCCACATCCTAATCCCTGGACTTGTGAATGTTACGTTATCTGGGAAAAAGGTCGTTGCTGATGTGACTAAGCTAAGGATCTTGACATGGGATGATTATCCTGGATTGTCCAAGAGGACCCTGATTCTAATCCACAGGTGTTGTGGTAAGGGAGAGTGAAGGGAGATTTGAGACACACAGAGAAAATGTGAATACAGAGATGGAGACTGGAGTTATGTGACTACAAGCCAGGGAATACTGACAGCCTGCAGAAGCTAGAAGCAAAGAACACACTCTCCCCAAAACCTCTGGAGGGAGTGTAGCTCTGCCAACACCTCTTCTGGGGCTCTTGTAACACATTACCACAAATTGGGTGACTTAGCAGAAACTTGTTCTTTCATAGTACTGGAGGCTATAAGTGTTCCCTCTGAAGGCTCTGGGGGAGGATTCATCTTTCCTAGCTTCTGGAGGTTTCTGGCAATCCTTGGTGTTCCTTGGCTTTGCAGCTGCATCACTCCAGTCTCTACCTCTGTTGTCACATGGCCATTTTCCCTCCGTGTGACTGTGTCCAAATTTCCCTCTTCTTATAAGGATACTTACAAGTCATTGGATTAGGGCCCACTCTAATCCAGTATGACCTTATCTTAACTTGATTGCATCTGCCAAGTCTCTATTTCCGTATAAGGTTGCATTCACAGGTACCAAGGTTTAGGACTTGAACATATCTTTTTGGGAAATGCAGTTCAACTCACAGCAGAGATGTGGATGACTTGCCACAGTGCCTGAGAGAGTGGAAGCAAGGGAACTAATTGGGAGTTTGTTGTTCTATTGGCAATAGATGACAGCTCTTAGATCCAGCTAAATTTGGGGGACAGAGATGATAAGATTTGCTGAGGATAATGAGGGAGAGAGGGAAATTGAGGGTGACTTTTCTTCTGTTATGTGTATACAGTTGCTGATCCAAGGCAGTGAGAAAGTTAGATTTGTAGTGATGACCTTGAATACATTTAAGTGATTAAAAATTTTATTGGCATTTCTTAGCACATCATAATTTTGAACCTTGGGCACTATTTTTTGGTGATGTTTTTTACCCTGGATGTTGGTTAAATGAATGTGTATGCTAAATAAGTATCTTCTGTTTAGTGTTTTACGACTAATGTACACATCGTTTGTACCTGTGTTGGCATTTTAGTTCACCCTCCAGTTGGCTTTTTTAATTGATGGATGACAGCTTTATTTGGAGTTGTGAGTAGGTAGCAAAAATACATAAAATTGTTGAAAAATATGTGAGACTGTGTTAGTCTTCAAGGTTAATCTTCATGGGTTTTAAGTCCTCTTCAAGTGCTAAGAGCTTTTCTTGAGGACAGTTAAATAAACAATAAGGTTTGTTTAGCTTAGAGGGAAGTGAAGTGCTAACACTGTCGGTCTACTAATGTACTGATTATTGGACTTTAGCCAAGCCCATTGCCCTAGTACAGACGAAAGTCATGGAATGCTTCATGTATCTTCAGTACACATAATGTACTGAATTTGAATTTCCACACATAATGCTTAGAGACATGATACTTTTGTTTGCTGGGACATTTTTGCCTTTAAAATTTTAAAGTCAAAATGCTATATTGTGCCTAACATTCTTTTTGGAGCTCTGCTAACAAGAATTTTTTCATCTTAGGTGATACTTCATAATTAAATGAGTTTTATATATAAACTGAATATATTGAAAATATACTGATAATACTAAAAAAGGTAGTACTATACACTTAAACTATAAAACCAGAGAAAATTAGATTTGTTTTGATCAGATATGAAAAGTGTAGTAGGTTCCTTCCAAATTTCACGTCCACCCAGAACCTCAGAATGTGACCTGAGGGTTGTTGCAAATTTAATTAAGCTTGGGTCATACTGGATTAAAGTGGGCTCGAGATCCAGTGACTGGTGTGCTTAAAAGAAGAAGACACACAGTGAGACACACAGAAAAGAAGGTGATGTGAGATGGGGGTTAAGGTTGGGATTATGCTGCGCACGCCAGGGAATGTCAAGGGTTGCCTATGCCCAGCAGAAGCGAGGAGAGAGGCACGGGGCACCTGCTCCCTCAGAACCTCCAGAAGGACCAACCCCACTAACATCTGGATTGCAGACTTTCAGACTCCAGAGCTGTGAGAAATTTTTGTTGTTTTAAGCCACCCAATTTGTGGTAGTTTGTTACGGCAGCCCTGGGCACTAATATGGATACTTTAGGATTCCAAGACTAATTTTCATTGAAATGAAAGATGGATCATTTGCGGTTTTCAGAGCCACTCTACTTGCCTTTTAAGCTGCTGCTCAGAGACACGCTTCTTGATAATTGGCTGCCATTGTGGTGAGTGTAAGAAGTGCGCAAGCTTCACGTTCCCATGGCCCTCCCTGTGATAGGCAGCATGGCTGACCACAGCCCTTTTTCCCCTTGTGTCTCAAAAGAAGGATGGAAGCTTGGTCACCTACTCATGCATAGTGGGATTCCCAGTTCTAGAAGTTTGCTCATGGGTTATGATAGCAGTTTATTTCAATTCTAGTCAGTTTATTTGACTTGAATATAGCTGGGTCAGGGAAATTCTAGCTGCTGCAGCAACCAACCATACTGATCTTATGCTAACATAACACGTTTCTTTTGTTCTCACGGTCAAGTCCATTGCTGATGTTTCTAGTCAAGCAGCTCCAACCCAAGTGACTCAAGGACCTGGTGTCCTTCCATCTTGTGGTTCACCATCCCCATAAGCCTCCTTAGAGAGTTCTTCCTGCACCATCTTCATCCAGCTGGTCAGTGGGTGAGGAGCCTGTGAAAGAGCACAGGGATACAGGCCATGTTTTGCTGGCCAGAACCGGTTGCGTGGCTCTACCTGAATTCCAAGAGGGGCTGAGAAATGTAATTATTGTTGTGTGTCCAGGAAGATGAAATGGGATTGTTGAACATACAGCCAGTCTCTTCCAAAATAGCATGTGTAATATATGCTAGTATATGCAAAATAGCATTTTGGTACATTCACATTTAAAAACTTATATTAATATATTTTGTAGCCATGAAGCTTTTCTTTTAATTTATTATTTTGGATATGGGATTTAGGTTTTTCCAGTGTATGTTCTAAATCATTCCTCTCAAACTCCCCTCGGTGTCTTGAGTAATGACACTTTATTTTTTATTTATTTTTTAAAAATATTTATTATTTTTGGCTGTGTTGGGTCTTTTTTGTGGCACGCGGGCTCTCTAGTTGTGGTGTGTAGGCTCAGTAGTTGTGGCACTCAGGCTTAGTTGCCCCATGGCATGTGGGATCTTAGTTCCCCAACCAGGGATCAAACCCGTGTCCCCTGCATCGGAAGGCAGATTCTTAATCACTGGACCACCAGGGAAGTCCCAGTAATGGCATTTTATAATTTGTTTCCCTACTAAAATTAAAACTTCTCTTTGATAATTCAGGATTGAAAAGTATGACCTGGAATTGCAGTATAATTGTAAATAAATCCATTGCAATAATATATTGCTTCTGTAAATCACAGTGAAAGGGAAAAGCTGACTTTTACATTTCTGATATAAGGTTCCATAGTACCTGCAAATTCATGTTTCTCAAAAGTTTTTGTTTTTCTGGCCACTTTATTTATAGTCTGGAGAATGAGCTAGCAAGTACTTCTTTCCTATTGTCAGCAAGTTTTGGAGGGAGATTTTACTCTGTAATTTCCAGGGACACTAAAAATGATAAATGGACATTATTCCTGTTGTAGACACAAACCTTCGTTTATCCTCATTTCTGATTCTTCTTGGTATGCTCTGTTATTCATCGTTTTGTCAGACCTGCTTTCTTTGCCTGCTTTCTTTGACTATTTGTATGTGTATTGGTGTATTATCATACTCATAATACACTTTATGATGAAAATAAGGACAGGCTATTTTTTTCAAAACTGCATGTATACTGTAACTAATTCAGCTGAACGACCTTCATTTATCCATTGATAATACCCCCTTTCCTTAAAAAAAAAAATTCTTTGTTTCTGGAGAAGCTTGAAATATTTGGCTGATAATTCCAGGCAAATGTTTTCCTCTGAAATATAAACGAAAGATTCTTAGAGACTAGGAAGTTGGTTTTGAGCCACCTATTTTCTCTCCTGTCCTTTCTTTTTCCCAAACACATAGCTGTTGATTGTATAATTTTTGTAATTTGCTGTGTATGTTGAGAACTGGCTGTTTTCTGTGGCCTAAACATGAGTGCTTTCATTTATGCAGCAGGTGCTTATTGAGCACTTAGGCTCTTCCAGATGCTGTGCTGGGCTTTGGACCTGCACAATGGGAAGAGCTGCGCCTAGTAGATGCCATGTTTGGCCTACTCTGGAATCTACAAGCCAGTGGATGTGGTAGTCGGAGGAAGGCTGACGTTCTGGGGTTCTTGATTCCTTTGAAAATCAAAAGACTTACTTGTGAATAAATTATTTGGTTACCAAGGAATTAAATCAGTGTCTTAGGTCTGAAAGACTTAATAAATAGCTTTTATGAGAGCAAGCACTCTAAAATTTGTGCGAGTCAATTACAGCTATTTCATTTTCATTGTAGTTGTCTGGTAATGCTTTTTTACCCATTGCTAGATGTTTTGCTGCTCTTGAGAGTCACGATCAGTTAGTGCCTTATGGCAGAGTAACCTCTCCCTTTAACTTTTCCGAGTTAGTGAACTGCTCATCTTTTGTGGGGTTGGGAGCAGAGGGGAAAAACAGTATGGAGTCCTAGATGAAATTAGAATGCTGTTTGTCTGTGTACAAATACGAAAGTTTTCATCAGAAAATTATAGGGGATTTTTTTCTTTTACTTTTTTAGTCTATTTTCTTTTAATCATTATTTGAAAAGTAGTGACTTCACATGTCATTCAAACACAACTACTGGTATCAACAATGTGAAACCTACTTCATTGTGGGTGGTGGATGTAGGTTCATTTTCATTAATAATATGGCTTAGTGTGCTGTTTTTTTCTTTCACATGTTCTTAGGGTGTCTGGAAAGCTTACTCATTTCTTTGGGAAAAATATTTAGTAGTGGAAACATGCTTATTTTGATTTATAACTAATTTAGAGTTGCTGGCTAGGGAGAACTGGTAATATTGAAGAGGGACAAGGAGTTGTAAAAAAAAAAGTCATGCACTGTGATTTAGCAATTCATAGAATGAAAATTCAGAAACCGTTGTCAATAATGAAGATATGAGAAAACAAAAGATAGTTTATGGAGTACCTTGCAAGTCTTTAGATAGAAAAGTTGAGAACTTGGGAAAGTGATACAACAGGAGGCTAAATAAAGCAGGATATAAAATGCTGTGCGTGTTATGATTATAAGTATATAAATGGTTTGCAAATTTAAAAAAACACTGAAAAAATTCACCAGAGTGTTAATAATACTGTGAAGAGAGTAGGATTATGTTTATTTTCTTGTTTTTAACTCTCCTTTCTTTTCAACTTTTGGTGATAGAGTTGTATTGAAAATAATGATCCAAAAAATTAAAGTGGAAATGTAGTGGATTTTGGTGATTCTGAGAAAGTATGAAACAAAGATCTTGGTTTTTATTTTTGATTTTGATTCCTATTTTATTGTGATTCGTGTAAGTAAATCATAGGAATGGACTAACTCTGGGAGGTTTTGTAATTTTTTTTTTTTTAGAGATTTCTAATAAGTTGAGGAATAGTCATCTGTTTGGAATGGGTGAGTTTTAGACATTTCTGAGGTTACAAACTAGCTTAAGGACAGTTTTAGAACTTCTGAATCTAGACTCAACACCTTTGATATAATCAACCTTGTAGGGAAAAATGTAGGTTGTCAAATGAATGTTATCTAATGCGGTAGAGAGGAGTGGAAGATAAGATTTTTAGGAAATTGTTTTGCTGTTGAAATCTTTGTTTTTGTTTATAAAAGTCAGATTACACATTATCAGTGTGTATCATAAAGTGGAAAGTAAACTAACCCCATCTCTCAGAGAGAACCACCGTGGAAAAGAATTTTGAATCACGCTGCGTCTTACATGATTGTGTAGACATTCTTCCTTTGTAACCTTGTCAAGTCGTCTTGGCTGAAGTTTGTTCTTGTAAGCAAAGCAAACTGAAATATAGTTTGTTTTGTTTTGTACTATGTCTTAGGAGAGAGGAATATTGGTGAGGATTATCCAAGAATTATTCATGCTTGATTTTAGAATTTTTATATTAATGTTTATGTGTGTGCGCCTAGCTAGAACGTTCCAGCACTCCTCATAAAAGCATCTCACAGTGAAGACTTGACCCAGCTGGAGCTGTGGAGCTGTCTAGCGTCGTCATCCTGATTTCCACACCCACAGCAGTGTGTATCACCTCTGACACAGTCACAGTTTGTATCTACAGGAGGTAGTGAGTGTGTTGTTTACTCTTTTGAGAGCAGTTAGAGTAAATAGGGATATACTGGACCTTAGGCATTCTCAGATTTAGTCATTCCCGAGGCCTCTAAAACCTCACGATATATAATCATTTGTAATTTTTCTGAGGCGTGAATTTGAATTGTGCCTACCCTGAGGCCTGCTGCCCAGCTCGTCATCTCAGTGAAGTTCAGCTGTTTCTCCTCACAGGTGGTGTATTGTGCTTTAATGCTTGTGCCTTAATGCCATTATCCTTTGTGGAGAAATACCGCAGAAACAAAGGCAGCTGGGAAAGCAGGTGATGAAAATTCTGAAGTCTACCAAAGTGATGGTTTTTAGCCAGAAAACAGAAGTTGTAGGTAATTTAAGAATGTCGGATGTGGTAGAATATTAACAAACCTAGGGATCTGAACAAGTCTACCATTCATTATAATGGAAATGACAACAAAAAGTTAGTGAAACTGTTTCAGTGATTGTTCTAGCCAAGGAAAAAAAGTGCTCATCAACGAAAAGGCTCTTGAGGTATGGTCTGGTCATGCACAGGAAAGATGAGACTGCCATTTCTGGAAAGTAACAGATGGTGAAGACATTGAACTGACAGGTGCAGGTTGATTTGATGAAGTTTTTCAAATACGTAATTTTGCCAGATATGAAGTTAATGAGGGGAGGCCACACCAGCTAGCCGTGTATTGCTGCTTCAGCATAAAGCCGGGAAGGGGTTATAGTCTCCATGAATGCAATAGGGGAATGAAACCCACATTTGAAAAAAATACCTTCTCTAAATACATACTCCATGAAGAGACCTGAGCATCAGATATTCAGACAACTAAGGGATAATTTTGATGATGGAGTGGAGGCAACTTTAGAGATGCCTAGGCGATGAATCTAGTTCCCTGTGAGGACCGGAGGTGCGGAAAGGAAGGAGGGAGGAGGGGAGTGTAAAAGGCAGCACCTGCTCTCTAGTTCATTCCCAGCTGCCTCTCTCGTCTTCTTCCCAAATTGATTCACCTGT
This sequence comes from Hippopotamus amphibius kiboko, assembly GCF_030028045.1. NCBI lineage: Eukaryota > Metazoa > Chordata > Mammalia > Artiodactyla > Hippopotamidae > Hippopotamus > Hippopotamus amphibius. Next base: position 102,018,195 of record NC_080196.1, read on the forward strand.
TTCTTTGGTTAGTGTTAAATGCTGATGATCCACCAGGTCAAAAAGGCATTAATAACCTGATACTTTAACTCAGTGGGTCTCAAATTGTGGTCCTCAGACCTGCAGCATCAGGAAAATGTCGGGCCCTCATCCAGAATTACCGAGTCAGAAACTCTGGGTGGTGGAGCCTTGCAGTCTGTCTATAGCAAGGCCTTCCCGGTGGTTTTGGTGCATGCTGAAGTCCGAGGCCCTCCGCTGTAGCTTGTCTTTATGCAGCATTTCCTTTTTGGCATTTTAATTTAATATTGTTTAAATTATCATTTAATATCGTTGCACACAATGTGTAGTCATAGTAATTATCTTTATTGCTTTGATTTTTCGGATTTTTAAAATTTATGGCTAATTTTACTGTAACTTATATTAGAGTTTGGTGGATTTTTAAAAAATTACTTTGGCCCTGTGTTTATATAATCTGTAAGAGTGTGAAAGGGTAGTGCACGTTTTCCAGGCACTGTTTTCGTGAATATTATAGGGAGAATTATAAGTTCTAGTGGTATTCAAGGACTTAGAGATTAGAGATAGGCTCAGGGCATGACATTTCTCAGGGATAAGGGTCTACACTAATTTGAGAGATATAAATAAACCTAATCAGATCAAGTAGCTGTCAGAAGCAAGATTTACTGGGCAGTTGACTTTGTATATTTTGATCTGATGCATAAATTAACCCTCCCCAAATCTATTTAGCTGCTGGTTGTCATTTCCATTAGCTAAAAGCAACTAGTCTTAAATCTGTTGCAGCGCTCCTGCCAGCACACCTTCTGAGCTTGCTTAGACTTTCAGCTCTGAGACAAAATTCCCAGCTGCCAGCTCAGTGCTCAGGTCTCTGGACCTTTTTTCGGGGTCATCTAAATCCTTCTGCCGGTTCTTGAAATGAGCCTGGGCAGGTAATTTAATTCAGTGTTTCTGACACTGCAGATAGTTAAGAAGGATTTAAGGATTTATATGCAATAAGAAACATGCTTTAGCATTTTATCAGTCTGAGCTCTGAAGGTAGAGAAGATGAGGTAAGAGTTAAGTGTTCTCACTCATTCTTGACCATTTTCAGCTCCAGGGACATGGTAAATTCTTCCACTAACCCTTATGTACGGATTAAACTTTCTTACTTTTTGGTGCTGTGTTATCATGAATACTTTCATTCTCTAAAGTTTTGGAAACTGTGGTTGCTTAATGTGCTGTTCTCATTCTTGTTTTTGATTATTTCGGATTACACTAGACCCTAACTAGGTTATACAAAGTCCTGTAAATATTTTTGTAAATTATTTTAGAGAAATATAGGTTATTAATGTTTCACTACGTTCAAATAATTGGAACGTAGTGAAACCAACACAGTAAAGTTGTATTAGTTATTGCCTCAAAATTCAGTGGCTTAAAACAGCACACATTTATGGTCTCATAATTTCTGAGTCAGGAATTCTGGAGTGGTTTAGCTGGGTAGTTCTGACTAGAGATTATCATGACATTTGCAGCCAGGATGTCCTAGGGGCACAGTTCTCTGGGCTTGACAGGGATTGGAGGATCTTTCTAGGATGGCTTGCTCACCTGGCTGCTTGAAGAGGCCTCGGTTCCTTATTGGCTGTTGGCAGGAAGTTTCAGTTCCTCACCTGTTGGCCTTTTCATAGGGTTTCTAGAGTGTCCTCATGACATTGCAGCTGGCTTCCTTAGAGGGGGTGATCCTAGAGGGGGCAAGGTGGAAGCTATTTGCCTTTTATGACCTGGTTTCAGAAAGTCACAGCAGCCATTGAACCTGCTACATTCTATTTTTTAGAAGTGAGTCACTAAGTACAGTCCACAAACAAAGGGAATGGGATTGGGCTCCACCTTTGAAGGGAAGAATTTAAAAAAATTTATGGACATATTTTTAAACTATCAGAATGATAGACACTAGGATATATTTGGCAGAGGCGTATAATTGGCAACAACCAAATTTGTACATATTTCTGTGTTGTTCATTGGTCTTCTAGTCTTCTAGTTAAAGCAGATATGTCTGCTTCTGTATATGTTCCTGCAACTTCTCATGTTCTCCAAAGTTGAAAATTAAAAATAAAAATGTTTATGAGAAAACAGAGTTGGAGAGGGGTAGGACTCTAAGTCCAAGCATCTTTGTAACAAAAATGATAACAAAAATAATCATGGTATGATACCAAAGGAGATAACCTGGACAGTCTAGGCAGGTAGCTTATTGTGTCTGGAAGTTGAATTACCTTAGGGAATATTAAAAATGCACAATAACATAAGAGTAGAAATGTTGACTTGTGGGCATTGGGACAGCATTTACCGTGGACTTTTTCTTTGTTTCTGAAAGTTATAATTCTGCTCCCTACATTCTGGCTCCCCTTGCCTAGAGTAAATCCTTATGGACCAATGCTGCATATATTGTACTGATTTCATTCCCCTATTTATGACCATATATGAATTAATTAGTATTAATGAAACATATTGTAGCAGAACAGACTGTAGTTACTTTTCTTTAAAAAATACTTCTCTTGTAATCATGTTTCTTTATTTATTTAATAAACTTTCCTGCTGATAGATAAAATAGAAGTAGACTCCAGTTTCAAAAGCTCCTGGTCAAAATTCTCAGTTAGTGATGTGATGTTTTATTATACTCTTCACTCCCCCTCAAAGTGGAAATTCTCTCATCTTGAGGAATTATATTTAAGTTTAGGCTTTGAGCTACAGAAGAGAAGAGAAGGAGGAGAAGAGAGAAGAGGAGGAGGAGAAGAGAGAAGAAAAAGAAATGAGCAAAAACCCAGTCTTGTTTTTAATAATGGGGGGTTTGTCTGATCCAGACTGTTTACATACAGGGCTTGTTAGGGCACACATTACTGGGCTGCATTCTCAGAGACACCAGTGCTGTACTTCTAGAGTGGGGCCTGAGAATTTGCATTTCTAGTAAGTTTCCAGGTGATTCTGGTAGGACTGATCCTGGGACCATACTTTTAGAACCACTGAAACAATTGTTACACCGATCTGTCCTGCTCCCTCCACTTGAGTCAACCAAGGAGGTTATTTTAGAATTCTCAGTCAGGACTTTTCTATTAGAGTAGTTCTATCCAGTTATCTTAGTTACATCTGTTAAGGTTGAAGTTCTAATGATTAATGAACTATGCATCATTCGTTTTACCTTTGCTTTTGAAAGGTGGTATAGTGACACCCAGCTTAACCAGAAGTGAATCGTTCAGAAACCTAAACTACTTAGGTTAATACTTATAAATATGGAAGTCAAGGAGGACCTCTGAGTGGAGGAAAAGACCTACCACAAAGTTTAGTCCTTTACTTTGAAAAACAGTAGAGGGCTAACTTTAGGCCTGTCTTTTTAGGATTGAATGTAAAATAAGGCAGTAAATTAGAAGTTGCTTGTATACTCATTACTGTCAATAATTGGAAAAGAAGAGCCAAAGAACTATGGTAATACTGAAGTTTGGAGCTATTTTTGGACAAGAGCAGTTAGCTCTTCTAGCCCACTGGTCCCACAGGGTTTCTCTGAATCTCTGAATATAGTAATATATTGAGAATCCACACTTTAAAGGAAATCTTTAATTATGTTAAACATACTTTTATAATCTATAAAAGTGAACAGTAGGTGTGAGAAAGATTAAAATTTAAATATATGGCACTTTGTTCCAGCCAAGATGGAGTAACAGAGACTGCATTTAATCTTTAACTTAAAAGAAGAAACAACTAAAAAAGCTGATGAAATATATGAAACAGTTTTCAGACATTGGGAATTAGGCAGCACAGGACACAAAACCCCACAATAAATGCTTTCCTTGAGAGAAGGGAAACAGATTAAAACAACCTTACAACAATACCATCTTACAGGTGGTGGGAGAGAGTTCCAGGCTTCAGTTGCAGGGAGGAGGAGCCCAGGCAGAGCCTGGTATTCACTCTGAGTTCCTGAGACAGAGTTGGGAGTCCGTTGAAGCTAATCAGTTTGAGTGTACAGAATAGAGTGCTGGAGAGAAAAGAGCTGCTCAGAGAATCCTGGAGATGTGCAAGGAGTCATCATAGAGCCTTCAGCTGAGTGCTGATCAGTCATGTATGTGAAGAAGAAACTATGTGAGGCTGGAGTTAAAAAACACTGAAAAGGAGAAGAGGGAATAAACCTTGAAGCTCACTTAGGGCCAGGCAGAGTTCATGCTCCTACCAGCCAGACTGGAAAATCTTATAATTTTCAGTTAGAGTATTGCTTGCTAATATTGCTATTATAAATCTAGACTTAAGGCTGCTCTGGTCTTATATTCAAACCCCGAAAGCAAGCCTTATAAGAACCAAATTGTTTTCAACTAACTTAATTGTGTCCCAGAACAAAACTCCATAATATTCATATAAATACACAAATAGCACTCAACAAGGTAATACTCATAATGACTAGCATCCAAACAAAAATTATCAGATGTGCAAAGAAGGAAAATCTGACTCATAAGAGAAAACTATAAAATAAAACTAACACAGAAATGATATAGATGATAGAATTAGTTGATAGGGACATTTAAGCAGTTATTATAATTCTGTTTTCTATATTCATGAAGGTAAAAGAAAGCATACCAAAGAGTGACATGGAAGATATAGACATGTGTGTGTGTATGTGTATATAAGTATGTGTGTACCCACATATACCCAAATTGAACTGCTAGAGATGAAAAGTACACTGGATGGAATTAACAGTAGATTAAACAATGCAAAAGAAAAGACTACTGAACCTGAAACCACAACATTCCAGAATTTGTGGAATGCAGCTAAAGCAGTACTTAGAAGGAAGTTTATAGCACTTAAATGCCTATATTAAGAAAAAAGAAAAGCTTCAAATTAGTGACCTCAGTTTCCACACTGAGAAAGTAGAAAATATAAGCAAAAATTAATCCTAAAATTAGTAAGAGAAACAAGAATGATAAGAACAGAAATAAATGAAACCATAAACAGAAAAACAGTAGAGGACCAAAACCTGGTTCTTTGAGATGTTTAATAAAATTGGTAATATTCTAATCAGACTGATCAAGAAAAGACAGAGGGAGAAAAAGGGAAAAAAAGGAAAAAAAAAAAGATAGAAATTCATCTCCTAGAGTAATGGAAGTAAAAACAGAAATAAAGAAATGGGACCTAATTAATCATGAAACTTTTTGCACACAGTGAAGAAAACCATAAGCAAAACAAAAAGGCAACCTACAGAATGGGAGAAAATATTTGCAAACAATACAGACTGAAAGGGATTAATTTCCAAAATATACACACAGCTCATATAGCTCAATATCAAAAAAACCCCAAACAACCCAATTAAAAAATGGGCAGAAGATCTAAATAGATATTTCTCCAAAGAAGACATACAGGTGGCCAACAGGCACATGAAAAAATGCTCAACGTCAATAATTGTTAGAGAAACAGAAATCAAAACTACAATGAGGTATCACCTCACTCTGGTTAGAAAGGGCATCATCAAAAAGTCTACAAATAATAAATGCTAGAGAGGGTATAGAGAAAAAGGAATCCTCCTACACTGTTGATGGAAATGGAAATTGGTAGAACCACTATGGAGAATAGTATAGTTTCTTTAAAAAACTGAAAATAGAGTTACCATATGATTCTGCAATCCCACTCCTGAACATATATCCAGAGAAAACCATAATTTGAAAAGATGTATGTATCCCAGTGTTCATTGCAGCACTGTTTCCAGTAGCCAAGACATGGAAGCAACCTAAATGTCCATTGACAGATGAATGGCTAAAGAGGATGTGGTACATATATACGATGGAATATTACTCAGCTATAAGAAAGAATAAAACAATGCCGTTTGCAGCAACATGGATGGACCTAGAGATTATCATATTAAGTGAAGTAAGCCAGACAGAGAAAGACAAATATCATATGATATCGCTTATATGGCAGAATCTTTAAAAAAAAAAAAATACAACTGAATTCATTTACAAAGCAGAAAAAAAAAGAATCATATTACCAATATCAGGAATGAGAGAGGTGACATCACTACAGATTTTTATTAATATTAAAAGGATAATAAGGAAATATTGTGAACAACTTTGTCAACTATATGAAAACTTAAATGAAATGGACAAACTTTTAAAAAGTAAAACTATCAAGGCTTACTCAAGAATAACCAGATAATGGAATAGCATAGCCCTAACTCTAGTAAAGAAATTGAAATCATAGTAAACACCCTCCCCCCCCACGCAAAATAAAAAACAGATAAACAAATAAAAACACCCAGAAAAAACAAGACTCCAGGTCCAGAAGTCTTCACTGGAGAATTCGACAAGATGTTTATGTTTAAGGATGAAATGATACCAATTTCATCCAAGTTATTCCAGAAAAGTAGAAGAATGAATGCTTCAGCTCAATCTGTGATGCCAGCATTACCCTCACCCCTGACACCAAAGCCAGAATGTGTGTATGTATACACATATGTGTGTGTATTCTTTTTCAGATTCTTTTCCATTATTGGTTATTACAAGATATTGAATATAGTTCCGAGTCAATTTGTATTGTTCTTAATGGTGAAAAACTGAAAGCTACTCCCCTAAGATTAGGAAAATGTAAAGGATGTCTGCTTTCACTAGTTTTAGTCAATATTGTATGGAAGGTTCTAGCTTGTGCAGAGAGGCAAGAAAAAGAAATAAAAGACACCCTGATTGCAGTGGAAGAAGTAAAACTGTCATTCTTCACAGGAGAGGACTCATTCTACCTGGTTTCAAGACTAATTATAAAGATTTAGTTATCAGGATACTGTGATATTGGTTAAAGATGGACAAATAGATGAATGGAACAGGAATAACCCAGAAACTGATCCACCCAACTGTGGTCAGTAGAATTTGATACAGTTGTCAAAGCACTTTAGTGGGAGTGGATAACCTTTTTAACAGATGGTTCTGGAATAGTTTAGATAGCCATTTTTCAAACAACAAAAACAAAAACCTCCTGAACCTCTGCTTCTTTCCTTCTGTGTACAAAAATTAACTTGAAATTAATTATAGGCCTAAATGTAAGAATTAAAACTATGAAACTTCTAGAAGAAAACATAGGAGAAAATTGTAGTGACCTTGAATTTGTCAAAGAGTTCTAAAATACAACACAAAAAGCACTAATTGTAAAAGATAAATCAAATAATTGGACTTCATTAAAATGGAAACTTTTGCTTTCCCAAAGTACCGTCAAGAAAAAAAGCAAGCCAGACTGGGAGAAAATATTTGCAAGTTATACGTTTGACAAAGGACTTGTATTCAGAATATGTGAGGAACTCAATTCAATTAAAATTGGACACAAGATTTGAATTAGTCACCTCAGCAAAGGAGGTATGTGAATTGCAGATAAGCTCTTGAGAAGATGATCAGCATCATTAGGAGAATGCAAACTTAATCTATAATGAGATACAACTACACGTGTACTAGAACAGCTAAAAGTGTTGACAAGGAAATAGAGCAACTGGAACTCCCCTGCATTGGAGATGAGCATGTAAAATGGTACAACCCAGCCATTCCAGTCCTATGTGTTTACCCAAGATAAATAAAAGGATATATCCACACCAGAATGTTAACACCAGTGTTCCCAGTCAAGATAGGCAAAAAATGTGACAACAGTCCAAATGTCCATCAGCACATGAATGGTTAAAGAAAATGTGATATATTCATGCAGTGAACTAGTACTCAGCAATAAAAAGGAGCAAACCCTTGGCACACTCGGCAACATGGACAAAAAGTGACAAAAAACAGATCAGCAGTTGCCTGAGCATGAGAGGCTGTAGGCGGGGGTGGTAGGGAGAGGGAGCAATCGCAGTGGGCCCGAGGAAACCACTGGTGATGATCAGTGTGTTCAGTTTCCATTTATAGGTGAATATATGTCAAATCTTATCAAATTGCCATGTGCCAAGTGAGTGAGGAAAGTATGTCTTAAATCATTGTCTGTTGTGGTCACATTTCTCTCTCAGCTTGAAATACTTGTTTTTGCTGTCCATCTTTCCTCCCAGATCGTATAAGAAATGCCTTAAACCTGTTGGATATTTCTCAAGGGAAAGTGACAACAATGGATCCAGCTTTAAATTGGCAGACATTGGTTACTTGTGTGATGTTGATATTTATTAGCGCATAGGAAAATTTGAATTCCTCTGAATTGAGAAGTTTCAAAATTGGCAGAGAGAGCTAAAATAATTCCTTACCTCATAGAATGAGGAAGTCTGACACAGAGGGGTGCGCACCGGGTATTTGCCCAGCTATTTATTGCTCATTCATCTCCATATTCCCCAGAGCCCAGTCAGTACACAGCCTGGTCCTGAAGGTGTGTCTGGGCTGGGAACACCTAGGGAGACAGTGGACCACAAGGATATTTAAATTCACTCAGAGCAGGATAAGAGGGATCTGATTCAGGCTGGAGTATTTAGGGCTTTCCAGGGACAGACGAATCTTATCATTAAGTTCCAGGACTGTTTAGGCCCCTTGGGGATTTTTCTAAAGAGGAAATAAAAAGCCAGTCTTTGTTGATGTTTCCATACTTTTCTCATACGTATCCCTTCCAGCCTTAGGCCTCTCTGGCGATTTGCTCTGGGGCTTTTTCTAGGATTTTTGTGGATTTGGAGAATTGAAGGACTGTTCCTTATGTACCCCGTTGTCTTTTTCTTGTCTCTGATTACTCACAAATCTATATACATGTGACAGCTTAACAAGTGTCCTTGAAGCCATTCTCTGATTTGGATGAATAAAATGCCTGCTACTTTGCATTCATTAGTGTCTGTGTGTGTGTGTGTGTGTGTGTGTGTGTGTGTGTGTGTGTGTAAGTATTTAGATCAGATCATTGTTAGAGAACGTTAGTATATTACAGTCCTGGAAGTTGGATATTGGAAATCCATTTGCCTGCTGTCCATTATTTTCAGCCTTGCACATACCTTTCCGTTTTCTTCTGAATCTCTTCTTCTGTCCTACTTCTCTACAGGAAGAGAGACTATAATGTAGAAAGGAGCTCTTAGACTGGGAGCCTGGGCATCTCTCTCTCTGGGTGTAAATGAATTTGTGCAGAATGGGACAAATGAATGACTGTGGTCTGATCCATCACTGGCAGCCTTTGGCAAGTCGCATCTATTTTGAAGTCTCCTGGGCTTCCTAGCCCTTTGTGAGAGTGTTAGCATTTGGTAGACGAACAACTCAGTGGAGCTCTGCACTGAAGATGCTAGCTGTGTAGTTGTTTGCTGGGCCCAGGTTCAAAAAGCTGAACCACTTTTGCCCAGCCCTAGCAAATTTATGTAGTGTACAGTATGTATTTTATAAAACATTCTGATATACTAGGAGAAGGAGGAAGTGAAATTCAAACCTGCTGGTTTTGTTATTTGCAAACATCTCTGCCCAAAGGTATGTATTGGGAGGGTTCAAACAGTTTTTGGATCTTCTTGAGATCTATTTTTGGTGCTGCTGCTCTTCCTGTTTCCTTCTCCAGTAGCTATTAGACATCTACCAAAACTACTTGGCATTTATGTTAGTTTTAAATATTCATAAGAATATAGTTTCTCCTGAATCTGTTTCTTTTGCTAGCCATTGGCAGCTAGGCAAAGTTCCAAATAAATATAACGCTCCTGACTGGGGACCTATTTGGGGATGTGTGCTGCCCCTCATTTATTTATCTATCAGCATGGGCTTCAATACTCTGTGATAAGTATTCAGTGTCTGGAACTGGGAAATATTTTTCTTCTTGTTTATACAACTCTGTCACTTATTAATCACAGTAGTTCTCCCATTCAGTTGATGGGACTTGTCTGAATGTCATTCTTCCAAATTCCTTTCCATCTGGGAAATAAAGACTCTTTAGAGCTTTCTCGCTCTCTCTTCGTCTCTGAGTCCTAGTGCATCTTTCTTGTCTCTTTGTTCCCTCCGTGATGCACAAGCACTGCAGCACACCATCCTTCCTAGATTGGTGTTAAGTTTATCTTTGAGGACTTAGCCTGTGTTTATTGAGTAGTATTTTCTTACTAGAAAAGTCATTCATTTTTGATTGTCTCCTTAATAGTAAATGTACATTAAATATCTGTAGGAGGAAGAATGTCAGCAGCTAATTCCATTAAAACTGATTGGTTTCATTATATGCTAGATCTGAAATGTTATCTTTATCAGTCTGTAATATTTTCTTCTTAGTGTACTTAAATTAACTCTCGCATTCGTGAAAATCTTGAAGTCATTTCTTTTTTAAATATAAAGTTAAGTTGTGAAGGATACACCAGAAAGTAAAACTTGGGTTATCACAGAGGAGTTAAAATGGCTTTTTTCCTAAGGTTTTAAGGAAAAAGCTCTTTTTCACCTGTATTAAAAGGTACATGTGGAGTAGATGTGGTAGTTCTTATCATAATTGCATTACTGCAGGTTTCAGATTCTCTTAATGATAAATTAGATTGTTTCCCTATAATTATTCTCTGTTGTCCAGGTAATTTATCTGGTATGCTGATGAGTAGCAAAAAGCCCATTTCTTTAAGAGTAAAATGTTTGCTTGTGTTGCAGGAAAACCTCACAGCACCGGTAGCTCTGAACGGATTCAGCTCTCAGGAATGTATAATGTCCGTAAAGGCAAAATGCAGTTGCCAGTGAACCGATGGACCAGACGCCAAGTCATCCTGTGTGGGACCTGCCTAATAGTATCATCTGTGAAAGACAGCTTGACCGGAAAGATGCATGTTCTACCGCTAATTGGTGGGAAGGTAAGTTTAAAACAAACCAGATACTAACAGATTTCCCAGTGTCATTAAGAAGCTTACTTTGAGCCATTTCTGTAATAAGGGGTAGATGGTTTTTGACTCTTCATTCCTGTTGTGCCTCCACCAGCGAACATTTTTGGTTCGTGGAGTTTTGGAAAATAATAATGCTACATGAGGCCCTGGTGATGTTCATTAGTACATGCATCTTGGGTGTGGGATTGAAAATAGAGCAACTGGAATTTCACTGTTATGTTTCAGACTGTGCGTGATAAATTATTATTTATAAGAAGACATCTCTTGATACTGTGAGCATGTATTTTGTAGTATAGTAGCGAAGGTTAGACTCTTTAGCAGGAATCTCTGATCCCGCTTTGCCTTACCTGTCTGTTTATTTGTGTTTAGTGACCAGTGGGGTTAGCACTTTTAGTTTATCACTATAGCTAGTCATGGTTTTTGAGCCTGAAATGCTACTCATTTCAGAGAAGACCTGTGATACAGCTGATAGATATTTCCAACTACTGGCTGCTTTTCTTTGGGCACGTTAACTATTTTATTTCTGTCATTTATAAAATATCAATAGAATGAGATTGCTTAGGAAGATGTTACATTCTTTTCTTTGCCAGATTTATTTATAAACTCCAAGCACTGTTAGGGGTATCATTACCATAATTATATGTCGGTATTTCATGATTTTTAAATGATATGATAATCTGTTAATAAAGGGGAATGCAAATTTGGATGAAGAAAGGGGTTTTTGGAAATCGGTGGCATATTAAAAACATTTGTCTTTACCATTTCCCCCCTTGAATGGGCATGGGAAAGGAAGCAGGACATGGATAATAAAGAGAGGGAAAATAAGAAACCCACTTTTGTTAAAGTAAATTTTTTTAATTGGCAAATGTTTGATCTGTTGGTTCTGGGGATTATAAATGAAGAAGGTAAGAAAGACCAGATGTGTACATTAATAAATGGTTTTGTTATTCACCTGCTCTGTAGCAAGTTCATGCATAAATTTAAGCTAGTCTTTCCTTATAAGTAAACAGCCCATGTCAGTTTTTTCCCTTCTGCTATTAGATAGTGTAGTCTTAAGACTAATACTTGATCTTTTAAAAAAAAATAGATTTGGCTAGTCTGTGAGGTGTGTTTAGGTCTGTTTCATTCATCCACTTTGAAACCATGGCTTCTTAACCTTCTGTCTGAGCATTGACGAGTTAGTAATAGTTTATTACTGAAGATCTCGTCCTTTGGATAGATCTGAAAACTTAGTCATCGTTATTACTTCCATCATTATTAAAAATGCATATTTAATGTTTGATGCCCCGATAAGTCAACAGTGTGTTTCTTTATTCTCTATGATGTTAGATATTTGCATAGGCAAATTTAATATAACTATTTATTAAATATTCTCTGTGGGGAAGCCACTTTGCTTGGTGTCCCAGAAATATCAAGATGGGTAAGTCACCATCTCTGCCTTTGAATAGCTTATAATTAATATCTGGAACTGAAGGATGGACACAACAATATCTGCTCTACGAGAGGTGCAAAAAAGTGTGGCAGATAAGTGGAAGAGATTACATTTTGTGGGGGGAATCAGGATTTTGTGATGAAGGAGGTAGCAATTATGGTAGAACTTGAAGGGTGAAAAATCTCTTAACATATGAAGGAGATGGTCAGAAAGATTATTGTGCTCAAAGAAGCAGAGGCAGGAAAGCAGTGCAGTGTTCAGATAAGGTCAGAGAAGATCCAGTTATAATTAGCATTTTCATTCAGAGCTAGAGACTTGTTCTGTTTCCCAGGACTATTATTGGATGCACTTCTAGCACTGAGTGAATTGAAAGTTAATAGCTTCTTTTTCTCACAGACAAACCTTGTAAAACCTGTTTTGTGCTACACCTTTAAAAGTACTTGAGTATGTTGAAAAATTGAGTCTTTTAAAACCTGTTAACCAAGTTAGGAAAAAACAATTCGCCCTTTGTAGTCTTGAGTTTAATGTTTGTCTGTTCCTTTTCTCATTCTGTTCTGTTGTTAAAGGGAAAACTGAGAGTAAATGGAAGTTTGTTTTGTTTTGGATATGTATAAAAGAGCTAGAAATGAGGTGTGAGATAGATGGTCATAACCCAGCTGTAATTGCTGTGATAATCAAATTTGACACACTAGTTGAGCATAATCATTAGTTTACATTTTCAAATGTAGAATTCAAAAATGAAGTTAAATTAAGCTCTTTTAAAGTTTTATTTTTGAAAAACATTTGTTTAGTAAGTTTTTATTCAATGTGCAATTATATTTAATTTCTCTTTTAAAATTTAACATAATTTTTTAGGTAACTTAAATTAATACTTTATGTGATATTTGTTAAATTATGAAGCATAATAAATTGAGTAACTGTTAACTTACTGCTACTCAATTTAGGAATTATAACAGTGCCAATACCAGTGTTTCTACCTGAGTTCTCTTTGCATCGGTCCTGTTGCTGCCTCCTACCCTGGAGGAATCCACTGTCCTAGAATATGTATTCATCATATTTCTTACTTTTTTGAAATAAATTTTGTCATATAACTATGTTTTGCTTGTTTAGATTTTAATAAAAGTGGTGTCATCCTATTTGTAGTTTTCTGATTGAATTTTTTTCACTCTATTATTTCATAAGATTCCATATTACTTGCTATATATGGTTTTCATCACTGTATAATGTTCCATTCTGTAAATGTCCCCAGTTTCCAAAATTTCTTAATTTTCTTGTTAATGGACATTTGCATTGCTTCTGGTTTTCTTTTATAAATAATGCTCTAGAGATAGTCTTATTTTGATATACCTTCTGGTATACAAGTAGTTTTTCTAGAGTGGCAGTTCTCAACTCTTGTTACTGTGCCTGAACGGGACATTTGGTAATATGTACACGTGTTTTGATTGTCAAATGATTGGATAGTCAGTTGACGTAAGCTAAGTTATGCTGTGGTAACAAAACTCCCAGATCTCAGTGACTTATTGTAATAGTTCTCACTCACACCATTTGTCCAGTGTGGGTCAGTGGAGATTTCTTTTTTCAAGTAATTATGTATGAACCCAGCCTGATGGAGGCTCTGCTCTCTTATAATACTTGTAACTTCCTTTGCTGCTTAGGCAAGGGAAGAGGTAACTGGAGGGTCATTATCTGGCTCTTCTATATTTGGTTGTAGAAGTGACACATGCCACTTCTGTCCATGGCTCATGGGTCAGAATTAGTCATATGACTCCATCTTAATTGCAAAGATTCTGGGAAAAGTAGAGTGTGTTTAGTTAATACTAGTATCTTTTGCTGCGAGGGGACACTGTTGGCATTTACACGGCAGGGGCTCACAGAGTAAAATGTCATGCAAAAATATTAGACAGTCCTGCACAATGTACACAAAGAACTTAACCCAAAATTCCTATAATAATCTCCTTGAGAAATATGGCTCTTAAGAGTGTAGCTGCTGGACTACAGGACACATGTGCACGTTTACTTTTACAAGATGATATCCAATTGTTTCTGAAGGTTGTTGCACCATTTCATACTCATATCAGTGTACAAGTGTTCCCATTTCTCTACATCTTTGCCATACTTTATTGAGGTATAATTGATAATACGACATACTGCACATTTTTGTAACAGTACCTATATTATACGTCCATGAGTACAATTAGATAGGTAGTCCCCTTGTGCTCCTTTGTACCTTTCTGTCCTTACTTTTCTGCTCACTCCTGCCCATTCCGAAAAAACACTGCCTGATTTCTGTCAATATGGATTAGTTTAAATAGCATTTTTAAAAAATTATATTTTCTTTTTGGTGTATAGAAATGTGGTTGATTTTTGAGTGTTAATCTTCTATCCAGCCACCATGCTAATTTTTCTTATTTATTCTAATGTCTCTAGATTCTTTGGAGTTTGCTGTGTAGCTAATCATCTCGTATTTAAATAATGGCAATTTTCTTTCTTCCTCAATACATTTCTTTGTCTTATTGTAATGGCCAGGACTCTAGTACAGTATTGAACAGAAAAAGTAAGATAAGAGAGTGATATCTCATCATTAACATTGAAGTTTGCTGTAGATAAGTATCCTTTGTTGGCTTAAGTGAGTTCTTTGTGTTCTTAGTTTGCTAAGAGTTTTTGTCATGAGTGATGAATGGGTGGAGAATGTTATCAAATGCTTTTTCTGCACCTGTGGGGGTGATCATATGGTTTTCTTCTTTAATCTTTTCATGTGATTAATGATTTTATAGTTCCAATAACCATCTTTCCTTTCCTGAGGTAAATCCAACTTTTGTTCTTGATTTTTTTTTTTTTTCCTGTATTGCTGGATTCTGATACGTTTTGTTTGAGATAAATGTTCATGACTAAGGTTGGTCTGTAATTTTCCTTTCTCTTACTGTTCTGATCCGTTTTTGGTTATACTGGCCTCATAGAATTAGGTTGGCGTCTTTTTCTTCTTTTCTCGTTTGGTGGATGAGTTCACACAAGTTTGCAATGATCTATTTCTTTGATAAAACTCATCATGAAACCATATGGACCTGATATTTTCTTGATAATTAAAAAAAATTCATTTTCTTAAATGGTAATAAGACTACTTAGGTCTTTTTCTTTGACTTAGTGTTGTTAAAATATATTTTTCTAAAAATTTGCCACAAAATTATTTATAGTAATCTCTTTTTAATCCCTGCTTAATCTATCTCCCTTTTCATTATTAATATTTGTCTTCAGTTGATATCATTGATCAATATCAATTGATATTCAATTTTGTTTGCCTTTTCAAAGAATTACTCTTTTGCTTTTTTAATGCTCTCTATTGTATATTTGGTTTTCATTAACTTCTGCTTTTTATTATTACCTTCATTCTGCTTTGAGTTCACTTAGTTTTTGTTCTTGATATTTTTTTCCCTAAGTTCTTGAGATACATGCCAATTAAATTGATTTTCTGCCCTTTTCTAATATGAGTATTTAAAATTATAAATTTCCCTCTGTATACCTGCTTTTGTTACATTCCATAAATTTCAATATGTAGTATTTTTAATGGTTTAGTTCTAAGAATTTCTAAGTTTTGATTGTGATTTCTTTTTTTACCTATGAGTTGTTTAGAAGTGTATTAACTTTCTAAACATAGATTTTTAATTGATTTGTTTCTTATTGAGTTTTAACTTGTTTTTATTTTGGTCCAAGAACATAGTCTGTGTGACACTGATCTTTTTGAAGTTTTTTACACTTTCTTTGTGACTTGGTTTGTGGTCATTTTTGTAAATGAAACATAGGAAACATTCATTCTGTAAGTAAAACATGAGTTTGTGCAATATCACATTACATATTGTTTAGACTTTTCTCCATATGAGGAATTTGCTGGGAGTGGAAATTTGATTTGACTATATCACTGCATTATTGGGACTTGAAATTTCTCATGGTAGGGTTTTATTTCAGGTTAATCTCAATTTTACAATAAACTAAAAGAAAAAAAACTTATTGAACATGCTTGAAGACCTTTTTTTAAAAAGGTTGTAATTCAGAGTAGTACAAAAGTCCCCTAAGTAAAAATTCACCTGCTGTAAAAATTCTTAGGTAAAATTTTAAGTAAAAGTCCTCCTAAGAGGAAGTAAGAACCTCAGCACCCTATTGTGAGGGTTTAGAAGGATAAGAAAGGGAGTCTGTTCTAATTTTAAACAGGTAGAAGAGAGTTTCAGTGTTGTGGGGAAATCTAATGAAGGTAAAACTCCTCTTTTTGGTTTCCTTGTAATTCAGATTGGTTGGTCAGACTTAGGAACTTACATGTTTTAAGTAGTAAGAGGCACACAGAGAGAGATAGATGCAAAGCTGCGCAGGCTCACTGATCTAAGGTACAGTTAATGAGCTCAGTAAATGTCCTGCTTTCTGACTTGTTTTTGTCTCTGTTTGTTTTTATAGGTAGAAGAAGTGAAAAAGCACCAGCACTGTTTAGCATTTAGCTCCTCTGGACCCCAAAGCCAGACTTATTACATTTGTTTTGATACATTCACAGAGTATTTAAGGTGGCTTCGACAGGTCTCCAAGGTAAGCACTTAACCGAGAATTTTGTTCAGCTTCTGGCTGGCTAAAGAGTTGCTTCTGCTTTACAAAATACAGTTATACACTTTTTTTTTTTCCCCAGATACTGCCAGTACTTAGCAATTTTCAGTCTTTTTAAAAGCTCATTTTGGCAAAAAGTAGCTTCTTAAAAATTGTGTTTTATTTGCCAGTTTTGTTAATAATTAAAAAAAGAATTCAGTGGGTAGACTGTCATTGTTATCATAATGTTATAAAGAAGGAACATGACGTTGAGAATATTTAAGGGACTGGCCCAAGGTAGGACAACTACAAAACCACAAAATACCCAGAGAATTGTTACAAATTTCCCCTTTCCCTCTGACCATTTTTTCTTATAAGCAGTCTAACTTGTACCATCTCCCTTTCACTTTTTCACTTTCTGCCTTTTGAATGGTTTAATTTTTTTCATCTTAATTACTTTTATCATTTTATAGTCCTCTATTTAAATAAGATCACCATGAACCATGAAACAAAATACCTCTGTGTGTGTGTGTGTGTGTGTGTGTGTGTGTGTGTATACGATAAACTGATAAATAAGATAAATGCTGGTGTTTCAGGTGCTGTGTTTGAGGATGTTTTCACATTTGTAGAATTATGTACAGTGGCTTAGATGACAGTACTTTGTGACTTGGTTTTGGGTGTGTTTATGAAATGATGAAACCTCCCTAGGGTGCAGAAGCATTACAGTGGAATTTGCTTTCAAATTTTTGAATTTATAATCCAGTTTGTTATTCAAGTTCAGTGTGATTCAGACTGCTGCATGACGTGATTATTTGTCAAGTGAATGAATAAGGAATAACTTTGTAGAGCAGTTAAGAGAAAATTAGAGAATAATATCTAGCAAGTCTTTTTGAAATTCTGGTCGCATTTGAATCATCAGGGAAAAAAAACTGTGCTCTCTGATGATACGACATACTTAGGAACATTAGTTTCTCCTTTTAGGAGGAAGCAGTGGACAGAGTTTAGGTTGATAGGATTTAGAAGATTCTCCCAATCTAGTAGTGTGTGTATGTATGACTAAGTAAATACATAAATAAAAAAATAATTTTATGATCATCATTCCTGCCATCATCACTGATTGGCTAGACAATATATTTTTTAAAAAATATTATCTGTTTTTGTGTTTTTTTAAGCATAAGACACACATATGCTTAGTTTATCTGAACAAGGAACCTTCTGCTGCTCTTAACCAGGACAGTAGCCTTTTGGGGTAAAGTAATTAAGAATGGTAGACATTGAGGAGAAAGAAGATTTCTTCCTGAGAAGTCAGGGGTAGGAGACAGAGGGCCAATATTTTAATAAATGCAGATTTTAGATACAGTGTCTTTTTTTCTCCAACCCTAAAAACCAGATACACATTTCAAAAATTTTTAGAAGTTGCTATAGTTAGTGAATTAAATGCGAAATGAGTTGTAAGGGTCTGATTAAAGAGGTTAGGTATTGTAGAAGCAATAAGTGTGAGAACTCCTTATTTGGATAT
Source organism: Hippopotamus amphibius kiboko (assembly GCF_030028045.1). Lineage (NCBI taxonomy): Eukaryota > Metazoa > Chordata > Mammalia > Artiodactyla > Hippopotamidae > Hippopotamus > Hippopotamus amphibius. The sequence continues at coordinate 102,036,453 of NC_080196.1, forward strand.
GAAACCCATATAAAATATGACCACACTCTTTAAACCTTGTATGTTGAGGATAATCCTCTGATCGCATCTTTTCCTTGAACCCAGCATCCTGGGAGGGTAGGTTGGGGCTGCTGGAAAGAGGATGAGAACTCGGTCCCTTTGGGATCATGTGTACTTGGGAAACGTGGAGTGGCACAGGCTGACAGTCACAAGCCACTTCTACTTCTAGCTTCCCCTTTCCATTGTCTGTTCTTCCTCATATGTAGGTCTTAGGAAGTTATATGGTTTAGTCAAACTCAGGGTCACTGTAGAAACAGTTTCTTTTTCTTTTCTTCTTATTGAGAAACGAAACATTCACAGACTGGATTGTCCATATCCTGATGTTTAAGTGAGGATTCATTTTAATAAGTGTCTGAAAGAAGGACAGACCAGCAACGGGAAGAAATATCTGAGTTTCTGATTCTTAATGACCATCCTCACCCCAGTCAGGGTGGGAGCATAAAAAGAAGCAAATTCCAATGATTTTTGAATTAAAATGAATTAGATAATTAATTTAAAATGAAAATTCTTTATTTTTAGTTTATGCTTCTGGATCTTAGCTACAAGAAAAATGTTATTCTTTGTTCTAATTTTGTGAACATTTATAAAAGGTTATTAATTAGCTGTGTTCTACCAAGACAGGCTCTTATATAGGTATTATTTTTTACCTTAATCTTAGCACTTAGTATTGCTTGCCAAAATAACACCCAAGGCTGTCCCTTTAGATTTTTTAATTTGGGGCAGGTGTTAGTGGTAGATGCTGTGGAGGAAATGGCTCCTTTGGGAGGATTACAATATTGATTGTAAAGTCATTCCTGAAATATTAATGCTCAGCATGCTTTAAAAATTCAGCAAACATCCTATTGTAGGCAATGTAAAAAGGACTCTGTTTGCTCAACATGGGTACATGTCCAGCATGTTTTCAAAGCAATTGGAGGGGCAGTGATGTGAGGGCGAGGGTGGTAGCTGAGGGAAGAACAGGAATTGCAGAAGAGCTCCAGTCAGATAAACCAGTGACTTTGTGGAAACACTGACCTGGCGGTCCACCTCTGTGGCCCACTTTTTGGAGTGCATTAGTTTTAGACACGTTGACTGTTCCTTTTCAAAGTTAGTCTTCATGTGAATCTATAACTTAAGTCATACTTATTTTATTTTTAATTTAGTCTTAGTCACTTCTGGGGCACTGTATTGTCCCACCTTAAAGTCTGTTTCTTGATTTCAAGGAAGATGAAAAGGGGATTCAGATCACTGATTTGGTATTGTGCATGAATAGGGGGGTTTTGTTGGTTTTTTTCCCATATGAAAAGCATTTATTTATTATTAAAGTATGCATGAATGTGCTTTTAACTTTTCATTATAGAAAATGTCAAATATTTAGAAGTAGAGATAATACCCACATACCTATGACTCAGCTTCCCCAATTATCAGCTTGTGGCCAGTTGTATTGTATGTATATGTTATGTGGCCCGGTGGTGTAAGTTCACGCCTCATGAGGCCACTGAGTTTGTCCACGTGTCTCTCTCCTTATTGATCAGTGGTTAACAGGCTGGCAGTTGCCAGTGACTGTGGCTTCGCAGTGCTTATCTTTCTGGTTATCTTTCTTTTAGTATTAATCATAGTATTTTAATTCTAGGCCATCTTTTTTTTTTTATTTTTAATGAAAAAAGTCACCATGTTGAAGTTTTGGTTGCCATGATATTTTGGTTCACCCTTAATATGCATAGTGTAGGCAAGTCAGGGCCACGTCTCATGCTGAATTAAAGATCACGTGAAATGATGAGTAAGCATCATTCTTTAAATAAGATATATGGTGAATCACAGTTGAACTTTTGCTTTCATGTGCTTAAAAAGAGTGTTTTGTTGTCCAGATTTTACTCAAAGATTACTTCACTAAGCACAGAGTCAAATCATTCTGGTGTGATAGGATTGTTTCTAGCATATAGATTTGTGTCATTTGATGTAGTTGCAGGGAACCCTTTAAGATCACTTAGTCATCTTTTAGGCATATTTACACATATTTTGTCTCTTAATTTGAAGTGTAATTTAGGGAGTATGCTGCTTGGTCATTCTGTGACCAAGAATGGTTGGTCACATTCTTTAGGGATTTTGCTGTATCTGGTTACATTGGGAGTTATAAGGGTGAGAAGCTGTGCTCTCAGTCCTGTTCTGCTAAAGAGTCCAGGGCTTAAAAGGGCTTTTTTTTGGAAACCCTCCCTTCACATCTTATACTCATTCTTTAGATAAAGAATCAAGGGCCACTTGGCCATGACAGGCTAGCAAGTGTGTGGTAGAGTCTGAAGTAGAATTGAGGGTCTGAGTGACATGGATTTTAGTTTATAAAATGTCACCACTATCCCTAGAAAATTGCTCTTGTACCAATTCTGTAGTGAAGATATGAGAAAAGTTTGGAAATTCAGTATATGAAATATTTAGGTACAAGAAGCTTTGAGGAGGTAATGAACCAGCTGAGTCTTGAAGGATGAATAGGAGTTCACCACAAAGCCAAGAGGGGAAAGAGCATTTCAGGGAGAGGTAGAATATTTACAAAGGTACAGTGTGTAAAATGTAGAAGTGTAGTCATATCACAGCTGTCTGAGCAATGTGAAAGAGGGAAGATGGAAGCGAAAGTGAAAAGTGCCCATATGGATTGTTGCTTGTTTCATTTTATTTTCTTGGGAAAATTTGACAATGTTACCAAACATTATAACTAACTTTCCAGTGTAGTTACACAAAAATTCATGTTGTGGAATCTTTTCCTTATTATAGATATAAATAGTTTATGAAATTAGGAAACTTAGAAATTCTGCTTTGAATTTGAACTAAAGATAAAGTATTTTGGATTGCATCAAATTTTGTTTTTGTAATACATAATACTGTGATTAAGTTAGTGAAAATATTAAAATGGTCTCTTTGCAATTGTAATTATGCTTCATCTTATTTCCACATTGCTAATCCCTTCTGTTCTTTTTTTTAATTAATTAATTTAATTTTTGGCTGCATTGGGTCTTCATTGCTGTGCGTGGGCTTTCTGTCGTTGCGGAGAGCAGGGACTACTCTTTGTTGCAGTGCACAGGCTTCTTATTGCAGTGGCTTCTCTTGTTGTGGAGCATGGGCTCTAGGCTCACGGGCTTCAGTAGTTGTGGCACGTGGGCTCAGTAGTTGTGGCGCACAAGCTTAGTTGCTCTGCAGCATGTGGGATCTTCCCGGACCAGGGCTCACACCCGTATCCCCTGCATTGGCGCAGGCGGATTCTTAACCACTGCACCACCAGGGAAGCCCCATTCTATTCTTTCTCCTGGGGTAACTATTGATTCTGAAATCCTAGTTAAAATATTCCTAAAGAAAGGGTTTTTCCTTCATTCTAAGTCATTTCCATTTAAAATTATTTAATTTTATTTTCCTCAGAGTTTTTCAGCCCACTTTTACACAAATGAAAAAGATACCTGGTTTGCTTACCATATCCTGACAGAAGCAGCGTGCTTTATGAAACAGTGCTGACTTGTGTACTTTCCATGTTAAATTCACCCCATGTGTCTCCACCTTCCCTTCTCCTGTCTTCCCTCCCTCCCTCTCCTGTTCTTTGAGCAGCTCTGTTGCTGGGGGGCGGGGTGGAGGGTGGGGGCGTGGAAGGTAATGAGGAAAGAGAGAATATTTATTCCACCCTTTCTCTGTGCTAGGCGTTCTTCTAGGCTCCACTTCTAGCATCAGGACTTCAGCAAATGGAAGAAATGTGTTTCTCATGTGTATTTTATCTGTATGCTGTTGTTATCTTTAATAAAATACATTTTAGCTTTTAAGAGAGAAACTTGAAGCTGTGTTTTAAAGTTACAGCATGTTCTTTTACTATTGGGAAGGGCCCTTGTAAAGTAGTCGCCAAAAAGGCAATATTACTTGTAGTTTTCTGGAACAGTTGCCTTTAGAAGTGTTTATTAACCTTGAATTCTAATCCTCATCAAATGGCTCTTAGTTGAGAGACTTAGAATTTAAGGTTTGAGGACTCCCAGCCTTACTTCCCTCCTAGAAAAGGTCTACAGCCTTTCAGATATCTGTAATGTCTGACAAGACGGTTGGTTCTTCCTTAGAAGTGAGCTGAAGTCTTTATCCCTATACCTTTGACTCACTGACCCTCGTTTTGCTGTCAGGTTTAACACAGAGTAATTGTACTCCCTCTCTTATTTATGATAACCTCTAACTATTGAAGTTTCTATGATTTCTTTGCCCTCCCCTACCCCTTAGCAATCTACTTTTATGAGACACATCTCTGGTAATTTCAACAATTTCATCATCACTTCATTCCCAGATCCTTTATCTAGCTTTTCCTTTGCGTGCTGTGCAGTTTCTTGATATATTTGCACATACCATCTGCGGAACAGAGTACGTGATCATTGTTTTCCTTGCTTGAAACATTATGCCCATAGTGAGTTAGTTATTCATTCGTGAAGTCAACACCAATTTGTTTTTCCCCCCAAATTGTTAATAGATATATTTTGTTAGTAATAAAATCGCTTAGCCGACTGAATTGATGCAATAGTGACAACGAATAGTAATAACTAACATTTTGGTAACTTTTTTCTACGTGCCAAGTGCTGTTCTAGATGCTTTATAGTATCCCTGTGAGGTAGGTGCTCATAGCATTGTGCAAGGCCAGGCATTACAACAAAAGGAAATAACCCTTGAGGAGATATTACCATCTCTGTTTTGCAGATGAGGGAACTGTGGTATAAAGTATCCAGCACTGCTTTATGCAGGGAGTTCCTCTGCCTTGTTTTCTCTTTAATTGTACTTCCAATGTTTTACAGTGGCCTGAAGGGACAAAACAAACCAAAATTCAAGTAACAACTGAGATTTACTGAAAATATCAAAGAGAAGCACTTGATAATACACAATTGTCAGTAGAATCCAGGCAGCTCAGTAGTAGAATAAAAGGTGATTTACCAGGCGGTCTATTGAATGGGGTGTGCTGCTGAGGACATTTGAGCATAGCCACTGATTACTAATCTTCTTAAACAATGACCAAGAGGTATTTAGGAAATCTGAGATGCCTTCTGAGTCACCCAAAGCAGATTAAATTGGTTTCAGTGTTGAGGGGACTACTGTTGTCTAACTCTTCAAATACTCGTCAAGTATTGTTATATCAGGAGCTTAGCATATATGATTAACCAGATCTCTACAGCTGATCATATTATATTTTGAAGTTAAATCATTTTAATCTGAGTGGTTAGACCAACAAAAAAATATATAGTGTCTTAAGAGTTTAGTTTCCATGATATATTTACTTTCCTTGGAAGATCTCAATATTTGTAACCCAGAGTATTGGATTATCTACAACCACTCTGAACAGTTAAAGTCTTCTACCCACTGGGCTGATTTATTTTATAAAGTAAGGAATACTGGAAAAATTGAAAAAATATCAGTGAACTCTCTATGTTAAACATACCAGACTTTGTATGTTAGACTGGAATTTAAACATTGAGGTGTTTGTATCATTTGTATTTTAAATAGAAAACAAGTAGCTTATTTCTAAGACAGAATCATTTAAGTGTGCATTTATGTTACTTCTTTTAGTAGAAAGTTAGAATGTAAGTTTTTTGTGCTCAGCAATCTAAGCTTCTCCTTTGTCGAGGAGATGCCTGCTTTGGGGGAATGCTGCTGTGATGGAGCTGAGAGACACTTACAAGTGGTCACATTCTAAAGAGCTTGTTTACACATATTTTGCCAATAAGGAAGTGAGGAAGGAACTCTGACTTCAGATTTGATTTCCACCCAAGCCAAGCTCTATTTTTTTGGTTCTTACTGAGAAACACAATGGAAGGGAGTGTGTGTGGAAGGGAGATAACTGTTAGAGGGACCTGGTTAGTGATTCTGCAGGCCATGGGTACCATCTTCTCCAAGCCTCTCACGGTTCCTTGTGACTCAGAGGGGTGAGGTGCCAGGTCTGTGTGTCTAGTTTAGGCTGTGCCACAAGCTCTTGGGACACATCCTGCAGCTCTGCCTTCTCTTGATGGTGGGGTGCCAGTCTCTGCACAGGTTCCTGGGAATACCTGCCCATCTTGTTGCTTGAGGGGACTGTCAGCACTGGAACAGCGTGGGGAGCTCTGGGATTTGTGTTCTCTGCTCTGCGTGCTCCCACTGCACCATTGCACGTGCAGTTTTGAATTATACTTGTTAGATGTCTGTGCCTTCAAGGGACCCATTTTTTGAAGACGAAGTGTGCATCTCTCAGTGCCAAGTTCAGTGTCTATTTCATAACGCAAATGGTAAACATATGTTGAAAGATGCACTCATCCCCTCCACTCACCTGACAAAGAGAGTTTGGAATGGTTAGGAGGAACTCAGTATAAGTTTTTCAGTACTGTTTTTCTTTATTGTTATAGCCTGGTGCTTTTACAGTGAGCCACGTGTTTTATTTATTTGTTTGCTTATCTGTCAATCAGCCATCTATCTAACGCTCCTCTTTTCTTTCTCTCTCTTGTTTTCTCTCTTCCCTCATCCCTTCCTTCTTTCCTTTTCCAACCTGCAGCTCTCGCCATACTGTTTATTCTTTGGTCCCTTAACTATATTTTAACTGGAACCTTGTAGTCCTAGTAAGCCTAATCTTAAAATCATAGTCCCTTCCCCTCCCTGAATACTTTTACTCTCAGAGAGCTGTGTCTCTTATTTTTGTCTGTCAGTGATATAGCCTCTCCAGATCTTCTTGTTTGTCTTCGTTGATTTGATTACATATGGTGGTTTAGAATGGTGTGTAAATTTGTGTATTTTATTTCTTGGGTTTTAAAATTTTTTGTATCATTTACTTATTTAAGGCAAAGTGATACAATACCAGAATTTCAAGCAGAATTTACTAAGTCCAAAATTGGCAGCTTAATATGCCCCTATTAGGACATTATTAATATATATATTGTAATTAATTTTATAGGAAGGTTTTCTGCATCTGCTGTTAAACAGATTTTTTAAAGTGGTAATTAGTACAGGATCCAGAAATGAGATGTCATTGTGAAAAGGTCTAGAGTCAAGGTGTTTCCTATATTTGTAGAATTTTTTTTAAAGAAATGATTGCATGTTTTGGAGCAGTGACAGTTTAAAGTTTATTAAAACTGGAAATTTTTTGTTTGGTATTATTATAAAACTTTATCAGTGAGGATGAAATTGAAAATAAGTGAAGCCGTTAGAGTGCTTAGCTAATAGAGATGAATAAACTCCATTCTAAGTTTATATTTTCCTGCTGCATGTCTTCCCAGAGCATTTTTGGGGGGTGAAAATTAAAACTAAGTCAGTTGAGGTTAAGAATTTTTTGCAGAAGTTTAGTAAACTCCCCAGAGACTATCCCTGTATCCAGGGCATAATTTCCCAAACCACTAAAGGGTAGGCCAGAGCAATTAATGACTCATAATGCCAACTTACAGCAGTATTTTACTTTGCACAAGCGGAATTATTTGTGCTATTTCAGCTGCTTTGACCAAGCCTTTCAGAATCATTTTGTTCAATGGTGAGCCTGCTTTGCACATAATAAGGGTAAATGCCACTTTACTAAAGTATAGTGGGAACAAAAAAATCACGTGAATGTTATTCTAAACTTTCCGTTGCTTATAAAAGATGATTGTTCCCTAAGTGAACATCAAGAATAATGTGAGTGATGCAGAGTGCAGTCCTGTTGCAAGGGAAGGTGATAATTTCCAAAGCACAGAGGGGATGGGTTAGGGCTAGGATAGATGTATTGGTTTAGAAATGCAACCTAGCTATACCCAGAGCAGAGATATTGGATACAAGTGTCTTAACGGTTGGCAAACAAATGACTGAGGAAAGTGTCCAGCTGAGTAGGTTGTTAGAACTGTGTAGAAGCCCTGGTAATCTGGAAGGTTTGTTGTTCATAGTACCATTTTTATGGTTAATCTACAAAGGACTTTGGGGGAAATATTTGAGGGCCCAATGAGCTTTTGGTCCATATGTGTTTACAAGTCATTTGGAAAAGAAGACAATGTGAGCCACTGGTTGGGATTCATGTTCTTTTTAATGTATCTCCTAAAGTATATAGGTTTATGGCGGGGGGGGGGATCCCATTTGATTTACTAACTCTAAATTATTAGCCTTAAAATTTTTTGTTGTTAATACAAACTAGCACTGGTTTCCCAAGCCATGGTTACTTGAACTGATCTTCTAAAACTTGAATCCATTCATGTGCAATTCATTGATGGTCTGTGAAGGATGACATCAAATCGTCTTTGCTCTGGGCTGAGGGTGATGTTAGGATTTGATCGTGGCAGTGACAGGAGCCTCCCTTTGAGTAGGACTTGAACTGTGTTGGCGCCCTGACTCCATGGCATAGGCTGTCATTCAAACTCTGATGCTGCTTCCACTGTGTGACCTTGGGCACACCCTTTAACCTTCATCTTTGAAATGGAGTTAAGTCCTTACTATGCTGAGTTATTGTGAAGATTAAACTTAATATTATGTCTAAAGAAGAGTGCCTGCTAAATGTTAGCTGCTATTATTGTTATTACTGTTAGGGGGAAAAAAGGTAGAATAATAAAAGGCTACTTGCTCTGAGGTGTATACAGGTGGATTTCTGATTTTTTAAATTTTTTTATCTTGAGGAGGATATTAGTTTTAATAGGTGCTATGTCTCTGGGTAGCCCCACTGGTAGTTTTTTCATTTGGGAGTCGAGCAAAACCTCTTTGTGGTGGCGTCCTTGTGTGCCCAGGCTGATCTGGGGGAAGCATTTAAATCTCCTCTTTGCTGCTGGGCGTGGCACTGGGCAGAGGCACAGCTAGTAGTAGGAGCTCTCGTGGTCACCGTGGGCGCTCACTGGCCCATTGCCATCATGACACGGCTAACTTCTGTCCTCGCTGTCCCTGATCCCCGTTCTGCCGGGACTGCCCCGCTCTGCCTGTGCTCCCTTGCTGTAGCTCTGTTACTGTGCTTTCCTCCCCCTTGTTTCTAGCAGGAACAGCTTGCGGTCCAGAATGAGGAAAGAAATCGAATATGACTTGACATTTAATCATTATCTTGTAGTTGTCCAAAGAGTGTATTCAGTGTGATGCTTCAGCTGAAATGGAATGTGTCCTCTGCATAGTAGTCCCCACGTGGAGGAATACACCAGATGGGTCAGATGTGACTGGTGAGAAGGGAAGGGTTGTAAAGGAGTCCCGTGTTGTTCTTCCAGCAGATACTTCCTGAGGGTCGTACTAAGTGCTAAGAGCACAGGGCACATTGTGAACAAAATAGGCCCGAGTCCCTTCCTTCACAAGCTTACTATCAGAGACAGAGACTTCTTGGAGCCTTTCCACTACAGCGCATTTTGCTCGCAGGAAAAGCCAGAATCTTTGCAATGACCTAAAGGATCTGCTGTTTCCTTGCTCCCTGCCCCCCGCCCCAAAGCTCTTACCTTTCTGACCTCATCACAGGTCACTCTCCCCTTGTCTTACTGGTCTTCATGCTGCTCTTTCTACCTACCAGGCACACTCCTTTTTTAGGGCCTTTACACTAGTTACTTCCTCTGCCTGGGGCGTTCTTTTAGATAAATCCTTTCAGCTAACTTCCTCATGTCCTTCATATCTAAATGTCACCTTTTAGGTGAGGCCTATCCTGACCAACCTATGTAATTTTTTTTTTTTTTTTGCCTTTATTGCCACTATTTAAATGGCCATTTATTTTTTAAATTGTATAACAACATTTTTTTTTTAATTATTTTTTTTTTTGGGGGGTACACCAGGTTCAATCAACTGTTTTTATACACATATCCCCATATTCCCTCCCTTCCTTGACGCCCCCCCCCATCGAGTCCCCCCCACCCTCCCTGCCCCAGTCTTCTAAGGCATCTCAACCTATGTAATTTACAACCTACCACCTTCCCAACAATCCTGAGCCCTTTTTCCTTGCTTTATTTTTTTCCATAGTAGTTACCAATTTTTAACATATAATATACTTATTTGTGAGGTAAGTTTAATGAGGGCAGGGGTCTTCTTATTGCTTACTGAAGCATACTAAGTGCTTACCTAGATCAGTAATAGGCATATAGTAGGTATTCAATAAACGTGTCAAATGAGTGAAAATGAAAAGTACTGTGGAAAGAATTGAGAAGGGTATACCTGTTTTCTATGGCTGTTGTAAAAAGGAACAAAACCTTGATGGCTTAAGACAACAAAAATTTATTCTCTCACAGTTCTGGAGGCCAGAAGTTCAAAATCAAGGTGTCCGCAGGACTGTGCTCCTTTTGAAGGCTCTAGGGGAGAATCTGTTCCTTGCCTCTTCCAGCTTCTGGTGGCTCTAAGCATTTTTTAGCTTGTGGCCCACATCAGTCTCTGCCTCCCTGGTCACATGGCCTTCTCTTCTCTCTCAAAATTCCCTCTGCCTCTCTTAGGAAGATGCATCTAATTGTATCTAGGGCTCTTCCAGATAATCCAGGGTAAGTACCTCCTCTCACGATTCTTAATCACATCTTTTGTCATGTAAGATACCGTTCACTCTTTTGCTGTGTAAAATAATATTCCCAGATTCCGGGGATTAGGATGTGGACCTACCGTTTGGGGGGCTACCACTCAGCCCACTACAAAAGGTCAGGGGCATTCTTCAGTTCAGGGGCAAGGATCATCCCCGGTGCACCACCTGCGGGAACACTTGAATGCAGGGAAAGCCAGGAGACTGCTCTCATCCATTCCCCCCCTTTTTACTGAAATTTTTACTGCAATTACATTATCTTTTTTCCAGTTAAACACACGCACACAGAAGAGCACAAAGGATAATGTCACAATTTCCGTGTACTGGTCTTGGCCTCCCCAGTTGTTAACGGATTGACATAGTCCCTTCAGATCTTCCATTCTTTTTTTTTTCTTCCATTCTTATTATAAGTAAACATTACAGATGAATGCCAAATCTCCTATCTTCCCATTGCTTTTTCCATTTCCCTTCCTGCGTATCTGGAGGCAGTCACTGTTGTTGATTTGGCATATGACCAATACAATATCTGTACCTTTATTGCACGTATAACTATTCTTACATAATATATGGAGTTGTGTGTATTTATGTTAAAAATGCTTTTCATACATGGCATTATACTGTATGTAACATTCCACAGTTTGCTTTTTTTTAATCAGTCTGGGTTGATACATACAAATCTAGTTCAGTCATTTTAACTGCAGCTCTAAGTGGCAGGTTCTCTCTCTCTCTCCTGGCCTTAGAATATATATCCCAGAGAAGGCCTTTGATTAGCCTAGCCAACGGGTCACATGCCAGCACCCGTTGGAGCAATTTGTGGGTTCAGCAGTGGGGTTTGATTGTGCAAGCTGGGAATACATGTCTGCTCCTGAAGCCAGGGTGTCCACATACTCTGCAGCTCCCATCAGAATCACGTGCATTCGAAGGGCTGTTATAGGAAGAAGTGGAAAAGGATTTGGGGCAGACAGAGACACAGATTGCCACTTGAGCTTGGACATCAGGTCCTCTGGGAAGCCCTCCCTGACTCCATAGGTCATGCTCTGTGCCCTTGCACTTAACGATTATTGAAACCATTGTCATGTAGTATATTAACTGCCCTCTCCTCTTGAGGTGCATTCATTTGGGGTCTTGTTTTACTCCTGTACCTCAGGAAATGGAAGGTCTGACACACCATTACATCCTCACCACATATTTTTGCCTGAATGATTCCACCGAGTGTAACTTTCAACCTCACTTCCTATAAATGGGTTCCTGCCAGGGAATCTTGTGTAGCTGTGGCATGTTTGCACCTGCCTTTCAGGCCCATTAAATTCTGGCTTTTTTTTCCACATCATTTGGTTTACGTGGGTGATTTGGCCCTGTTTTGGGTTTTCTTTTTCTTATTTGGTAGTGCAAATTAAGAAAAGATGAAATTGCTAAAATGCAAACTCAGACTTCCTTTGTCAAATCTTTGGGGTTGAGCCCTGCCAGGCCTTTTCCACCTCTCTGTCCCCTTAGCTTTCTTGTGTGCACAGCAGTTTCTTTCTAACGTCAAACATGCCATCGGCAGAATGTGTTTTATGCAGATTTACTTCTGAACACCTATTTTTAGCATCAGGAGAATGTGAATTCCACTGGGTATAAAATGTATTTGGAAGTCGTTGTAGCAAATCATAAATGGTCATAGCAGGCATAAATTATTGAGTGCCTTTTCTGAGCCAGGCATGTAGATGTACGTGTCATCTTTATGCCTGTTATACAGGTGAGAAAACAGGGGCTTGGAGAGCTCAGTGATGCACCCAAGTTCTCTCAGCCCTGAGTGGTGGGGCCGGGATGCGAATCAACACAGTGACACCAGAGCCATACTCCTAAAGGCTGTGTTGTGCTGCCTTTTGTGATCACGAAAGAGTAAAGCTGGGGTTTGGTAATGGAAAAGGACATCAAACTGATCACAGATAAGGAATGGAGTTTTTGCCATAAAGCTGTGATAAAGATAAAGAGCATGAGGAGGAAATCAGCCCAGATCTTAGAACAATAACCCCACAGCCTCTGTGAGGCGGGAAGGAGCCAAGGTGCTTTGGCGTAAACTGGCGCCACAGTCCTTAGAATTTGGGAGAGAGGAGTACATGTTGCCCAGTGCTTTGTCTGCCTCCAGCATGCCCTGTAGCCCTGGGACTCTGGCTATCATAGGAGTCATTTAACCGAGAAAACTTTGAATATGTGGATGAACATTTAGACGTAAAATAAATGTCACGTAGAATCCCTACGTGAAGCAAAACTGAAACTGTGGGAGAGACAACCGAGAAGTTTACAGCAGGCAAGCAGTGGCATCTGATTATATGCTACCATTATTATTAAAGATACATATAAGGCCACTCCTCCTACTTTTCTTTGTGCTGTTTTAAATCAGTATATGCAAGGGCTTTTGTAGGTTCAGTCTAGATCTTAGCATCTATCTCCCAACCATGTGTTTGCTCTGAAGTCTTGTATTATTTAGCTCTGAATTCTCTTACCACGAATGTTTTCAGGAACATAACCCATACAGTTGGAGGAGATTACTGATGTCACTAAATTTGATAGGATAATCTGTGCTCTTTGTAACCTGTCTCCTATACTAGGTTACTGTAAGTACCTTCCAGGGAGAGAGAGACTGTTTCCTGCCTTTGTAATACTTTGCTTGATTCTATCTAAGTAAATACTCTTGGTTTGTATTTGAATAATGGTGCTAATTGCATAGTGGGTCTGTGCTTCCAGATGGGGTTATCTTGTTTCTGTCCATGTAAACAATTATAGGATAAAGGATGGTTTGAAAATTGAGTTGTGTTTTTATCCCTCCTAGGTTGCATCACAGCGTATTAGCTCAGTGGACCTCTCGTGCTGTAGCCTGGAGCATCTGCCTGCCAACCTCTTCTACAGCCAAGACCTCACTCATCTCAATTTAAAACAAAACTTCCTAAGGCAGAATCCCAGTCTGCCAACTGCAAGGGGGCTCAATGAACTGAAAAGGTGAGCATGCAAAAACGGTGGATAATTGGGGGGCGAGGGGTGTCAGCTTCTGGTTGTTTCTTGAATATTCTAACTTGAAAAGCTACAGTGGGTAATCTTTCTCTTTCAGAGGGCAGGATGGTAGTACTTCAGTGGTGAAGACATTTTCAGTTCTCATTCTGAATTGTTTTTCCAGGTCCCTGCCTTTGAAATGAATGACTTATGATATTCATTAACTGGATAGATTTATATAAGAAGAACACTTCTCTTTAGATCACTTCTCTTTCTTAACCTATCTACAGATGGGTCTGTGAAAAGTTTATGATATTTGGTCTGTTACTTCTGAACTGCAGGGGTTTCGTCAGATTAATTACTTATTTCAAAATTGACAGAAGGTCAGAAGGTCAGTTCCATGAAAAGATGTTTCCTTAGAAATTTAAGACCTAAGGTTTAAATCCATTAATACCACATCATTTGGGTGATTAGTGTATAGGTTTCAAGAGTGACATGTTAAATGAAAAGGGTCTGCTCCTTTGTAACTAGAGGGAAGGGACTTTATTTGCATCTATCTAAAACATTTAAGAATTTACCATATTCATATCATTTTCTTTTTCTTTTTTTTTTGGAGCAATGATCAATCTTGATTCTGTGGTAAATGAAGCCTCTGATACTTATATCTTTGCTCAAATATATGAGACTATAACTACAGAAGGATATAACTTTTAAATAAATAATGAATAGTTGTTTGTTCTTAAATGACTGGTAATGATCAGAGATTAAGCTATGGTAATTAACCATTATGATTATGTAGTTATGGTTTTTAACACCCAGAAAGAATAATCCAGTAAGTATTTATATAAAGTTTGTACAGATGTGTAAGAAAAGGGAAGAGTCTTTTCAGATGATTTGACTGTGAATATTCTTTGATACTATACCACAACTTGACAAGTGGCAATTTCTTAGATGTTGGTTTCAGTGTGGAACATAAAACCCTGTAAGTGGACTTTTTAAATTCTTTTACATTAGACTCCATTGGTCTTTCTCACATGTTGAATGGATCTTTGCTCATACATCATTTTATTTTGTTAAGTATTGGTCATGTGGAAAACACCGATTTGTTGGATAATACAGATATTTCAAATGTTAATGTATTTCATTATGCAGGTTCAAGAAATGACAGTTGTTAATACCACCGCTGATCTCATCAGAAAAAACTTTAAATATTGGAAAGTTGTCAGGCTTACTGTGGAAACAAGTTTTCCAGAATTTTAGATTTCAGTTGAAAGCTTGAAGGCTACTACCCTTGGCAACAAATACTGTCAAGTTGTTTTTCCTGAAGTGACCTTCTCACTTCATTGTAGAGAAAACGTCTGGCAAATAGCCAAGTCTGAATACTAAGTTTGTTAGCTGTTCTTTCAAGTAAAAATGGTATTCTGTGAACATTGTGACTGGTTTGGCTCACGGCTCAAGTAATCGTACAAGGGTTTTCCTTGGGATGACCGTCATACTTTATATACAGCAGAAGTGCTTTCTATGTACTTCCCATTTTATCACCCATAAAACTTAAAAAAATATATATGTATTCAAGGGTTGAGATATAATACGAGGGTGAGTCAAAAATTATCCACACATTGGCTGTAGAATTTATAGAAGTTTTAATATAACCACAGTGTGGGTAATTTTTGACTCACTCTGGTACGAATATCTTTTTTGCAGTATCAAGGATATTTTAAAGCAAAGCTGGCATTTTTAAAAAAGAATATTTTTGCTATGATTGCCTGGCAGGGAAGAATACTGTGATAATGGGGACAGTTTGGTGCTGCACTGAATTAACTCCATAGGCAGTAAGAACTCCAGAAGGATATTGTGCTCGAGCACTTCCTTATTGTTCCCTGGAGCTGATGGGTAGTGAAAGGGAACCACAGGGAACTTCTTGAACTTAGGTTTTTATATGCCCTATGCACTGATAATACTGTTGTTACTGACACTACTGTAATAAAGTTGCTGTGATTTTTTTCCCAAAGGGTTATATCATGATTTAGTCTGTTTTTGAGGTTTGAAATTATTTTGAAGTATTCTTGTGTATTTCACAACATTGTAGGCTTCTGCACTTCCGTTACAGAACATTAAGAACTTTATATCATGCTATTAAATCCTGCTATCTTAGAACAGAAAGGGGCATTAGAATTTCTCCAAACCAGTGCTCTCATTTTATAGATGAGGTAGAAGGAGATGTTAGGTGCCAAAATCAAGTTAATGGTTACCTTCTGGGAGGCAGTTAGGGGCATGTGATTAGGGAATGGTTTGAAGAGGGTTTCAGCTGCATCCATAATGTTTATTTCTTTAAAAAAAATTAAAGACAAATAGACAAAATGTTAATATTTGAAAAAGCTGATAGTGGATACTTGGATGATCATGATTATTTTCTGTATTTTTCTTTGTTTATTTTATAATAATCCAAAAATTAAAGCCTAAACAAAAAGGAAATCAAAATGCTTCTAATAACATGGAAATATGATAGTCCCAAAGGGTCAGTGTTTATGGACTAAATAAATAAATACCCAGATGGAGGGATATTTGGGGCATTGCCTTGCCCATTGGTGCTTTCAGAATCTTCTGATTGGTCCCCCATAACTATTGATTCTAAATCTGTAAATAGCTTTTCAACATGTCCACCTTTCTCCTCTGCTTCTTGGCCCTCATCACACACCCTTTCCACCCAGATGTAAGAGGAAGCACTTCTCAGCTCTCACCGGGACTGTTGCAGGAGCTTTGGAGAGATGGTTGTCTTATTGTCATTTTCCCACTGCAATTTATCCTTTTTGGTTTTCTTGCCTACTATTTGTGCTTTTTTTTTTTTTTTTTGGTTTAATTTTATTTTGTATTTTTAAAAATTTAGACTTTTGTCCCATCAAAGTGATATCCTATTATAGATCTTTAAAAAAAATCTTAATAGGCAATAAGACATAAGAAATAGGTGCTTGGAACTCCAGCCCATCCTTACACCCAGGTCCTGTTCCCTAGGCGACTACTTTTGATCCTCAGGGCTCTTTTTGTGGGTTTTTTTTCCATCTTCTGAAATTTTGAATTTTTTGTTATTGGACATTGTGGGTTGACAATATTACTATGGAAGATGAGGATTTAACTCTTTTATAATACATTGTCTCACATTCCCCTCAGCCCATGCCACATGCCCAGACCACCGCTTCCCCCAACCTCTCAGTGTACAAGTATCCGTTTTCGGTTAAGTAGGTGTTGAGGACCCCTGTTATTTTGAGCATGGAGCTGTGACTCACCCCTAAGGCACTTAAATGCAACGATTACATTTCCTTTCTTGTGCTGGCTGGATAGTAGCCTCTCTTTTTCATTAGTGTACTTTTCTTTTTCTCTAGTGTTGTTAAGGTGACAGAACTCTAACCCTCTTCTCAACACCTTTTTCTTGGAGACTTCTTCCCTCCTGGAGCCAGCATAGGTACCTGCTCGGTAGGCCTGCTACACAGCTGTTGTTCTGGGGTTCCCTTTCATCATTTTCCTGGTAATCCCCTTTTTGTCTCTCCTGTGTTTTCTATATGTCTTCCAGTGTCTCACGATTCTTTCTTGGTTTACTCCCTGTTTTGAATGGAATGTCTTCTAGGATCTTTCTGAGAAAGGGGACATGGGAGACAAATTTATCAGACACTTTGTATCTAAAAGTATTTTTCTCACATGCTTGATTGATAATTTGGCTGGTTTCTGGATAGGAAAACATGTTTCCTCAGAATTTTGAAGCCAGTGCACTATTGTTTTCTAGCTTCTACAGTTGCTATTAAAAAGTGTTATACTGTTCTGATTCCTGTCTTTGTAGACCTTCTTTCCTCTTTTCTTTCTTTTTTTTTTTTGTAACAACAACCCCCAAAGAAGTTTTAGGATTTTCCTTTTTGGCACTGTTTATTCATTTCAGCCACTATGATGAACACTTGATCTGAAAGAAATTTTGTCCTTCAGCTCTGGAAAACTTTCTCATTGTGTTTTTTGATAATCTCCCCCTTGGTTTTCTCTTTTCTTTGAGTTCCTGTTAGTTAGGCAGGACCTCCTCATCTGTCCTCTCATGATCTTGTTTTCCTCTTTGTCTTAATGCCCTACTTCTTGACAGATTTTCTCTATCTTAACCTTCTGAATTTCTGCTGTCTTTCTTTTTGTAGAATGAGCTCTTTCTTGTTTGTTTGTTTGTTTAATTTGTGTGCATTTTAACAGTATTTTGTCATCCCCCCCCCCCACCCCCATGAGTACATTTCTACTCTCTCTGAGGACATTAAATTGATAATTTCCTTCTTGCAGTGTCTTGATTTAGTTTTTTCCTATTTGTGTAAGTGTCTGACTTTTATGTTAGGAACTTGACCTCACTGTTTGGTGACCCTTTGCTCTCTGTTCCTATTTAATGGTGAGGCACTGAGAAGTGAATTGGGTGCCCTGGTCTGTAGGCAGGGCTTCTCCTCCATACAGCTTCACTGTGGGGCCATCAAGGGTGAGCCTTGTGGTTTTGTTGGGGAACTTCCAAAGACAGTATCTGTGGATCTTCTCCCTAGGGCGTGTCAGTTTTGCTTAAGAGGAATCCTTTGGTCTTCTGCCTGGGCAGTGCATGCTAGGATTCAGGGAGTGGAGTAGGGAAGAGAGCTGCAATCTCTGGGTTTAGTGTGTGGATTTTTATTTGATCCCCTGTTTTCAGAACAGTGTTTTCTACCATTCCTGATGTCTTTGAGCCAGGGACTCTTGGACTCAATTTTTTCTTCCAGGGAATTAAACTGTCTCCTGCTGGAACTGGGGAGAGGATCTGGGGTCTCATGTAATTCCTTACGTAATCTTTTGAAGTCTTTTTGTAGAAGTATAATGTGTACAATTTGATGGGTTTCCACAAAGTGAACACATGTGACCGGTGCTCATACTGAGAAATAGAAAATTACTAGCACCCAGAAGCCTTCCCTATGCCCCTCCTCTTCGTACCCTAAAGATAATCACTATCCCCTCTTATAACACCTTAGTTTTGCCTGTTTTTGTTCGTAATATAAATGTCATATAGTATGTACTTGTATCCAGCATCTTTCATTTACATTTCTTAGAAAAGCAAAACAAAGCATATCAAGTTACATACTATCAGCTCACCCTGTGTAGTGTAGTATAAAGCCATGACTTTGATTTAAGGTGGAAGACTTTTCAGTTTTGCACTGCCACCAAAGGTTTGTTAGCTTTCTATTGCTTTAAGCATGGGGGAGATAGGTTGTGGGGGCTGAACAGCTGGTGAAGATGATGTTGTATTGCCCTTTGGAAAAAACTAGGCTTTAAATCAGTTTCTTTTTCACCACATACTAATGTGAGATTTTTGTCTCCCATCCACCTTATTCATGAAAGGTTTTCTTGCTAAGTTTTCAGAGTAGTAAGTTTGTAAATATATGTGCACACACACAGACTTCATGCTAGGAATAGAAATTATATATATTTAAAACTCGTTTAGACTTCAAAAAGCACTAATGTAGCTTATTTAAGGTCATACGGTTAGTATGGTATTTTTGAGATATACCGTGTATTTAACTTCTTATTTTTAGTTGTATGTTTAAGGAATTGTGTTAATCTCTAATGTATGTTTCACAGGGAATATGTTAGAGAGGTACCAAAGGGTAATTTATTATTTGTTTACCAAAGTCTCAAGGGATGAATTTTTAAGTTACAGTGTTAGGGCAGATATCCAGGGAGAAACTTTACGTACAATGAATTTGTAAGAGATAGGTGTTCTAAGACTTTTTCTCTTAACCACATATCCCCTAATTTTTCTTTCTATTGCAAATTCTCACCTTACACAAATGAGCAACTTTCACAGAACATTTAAAATGGTATTTGCAGCAGAGTTCTAATTCTGGAAGGATGGCATGCTGATGTACACACACAGGCCAGCAGTTTCAGAGGGAAAACATTGTTCTTGGAACTACCAGTGTTTGTTTTTCCTTTATTGGCATTGGAACTCTTCAGTTAGTTTTCAAAAATAGAGGAGAGGCAAAATCAGAGTAATTTTTGTTAGTTTTAGTGGTTTCTTTTCGGATTCTGTATGTTACTAATAATTAACATGTATTATTTGCCTCTATTTTATGAATAGATAGTATTTCACTTATATTAACTGTATGCCATTTAGATGACCCTGATGGTATTAGTACTAAGATTGTTATTATTTGCCATGGAGAATTGTTTTAATAAAATATAGTAAGTTTCTTTGTAAAGTCAATGAAGAGGACAACTTTTTTGCTGGCTTAATTTCAAGGAATACAGTATTCCTTCCCTTGTCTTAATTGTATTGTTTTTAATATGGTAGCAAAGCAGCGTGAACTTATTTGTACTAAATCATACTGGTTTTCAACCATACTGTTACATTTAAGAGTGCTAGATCTATCATTTATTAAAATTTTCTGAGTCGTAACATTGTGTTGACAGATCTAAAGTTTGTAGGGGATGATAGCTCACAGAGTTCTTTTATGGTGATATCCAGTAAAATGTTTAACGAAGAGCAATGTCGTGAGCAAACTCAGAAGCAAAGTTTGATAGTAATAATTTGTATGTGTGTGTTTCTGGTAGCTTTGTCCATGGTACTTGAAAGGTTATCTGATTAGATGTGAAAATTCTTTTAGCTGAAAAGACTAAGAGAAGATGGGAGGGGTGAGAATTTTTCAAATGGGAGCGAAGGAATGAAGTTGAGTTGGGTGTGCAAGTGTGTGGGTGTAAAAGAATGAAAGTTATGAAGAAATGAGCTTTGAGAAACTCCTAATTATGCCTGGCATTTATCAAGTACCTTTCGTCTTAGAAAGCTCAATTTTGTACATTTTTAGTCTCCATGAAATGAAAAACAAATGACCTTATTTCCTCTAGTCTTTTCTTTGGGGGATCTTGGCTTTCCAGAGCTACAGAGTTATTTGTTTTAATTACTTATCCTTACCAAAAGTTCATATTTCCAGGTTTTTATAGAAAGAGAGATTGTAATTTTTGTTTTTAAGAGTGATTCCTAAAACTCACTTTTAGTGGTGACAGTGATGATTCATTAACATAGTGGAATCAGGAGTGGCATGCTAAAATATTTTTTCAGCTTATTTGCCAGACATAGACTGTAGTACTCAGAACAGTTTCAGCTTCTTTAAAGATGCTGTGTCATATAAAAAAATATTACAAGCAAACAAGAGCAGCTCACTGCTGAAGGAACAGCATAGCCGATGCATTAAAGACAAAACACTTAGCACAGTCGCTGCTCAGGGAGAGAGAACCTTGGGAAGGAATTTTCACTGCTGGGTTTGGTGAGGCTTGCCAAATGTCTAAGGAATTTCAGAGACTGTATGGAATGCCCTTCTTCCAGTTGACTCTTCCTAACACTGGAAGGTCCTTTCTTATACAGCTTTGCTTTTCAGATGGAACTTTGATCCTCTTGGGAAGCTTTCCATCTCACACAATTCCCATTTTCCTTTCCTGAGCATTGATCAAAGAAAAGCCTTTTGCTTGGTGCTTGGGGCACTGAGATTGTGTAGCCTTTGGTGCTCTCCTTGGTGATGGCTCACAGCCTCATTTCTGGCAATAATAGCCTGTTTTCTTCTTCCCTCGTACAGCACATTTAGAAAAGAGAACTGGGGAAACAAAAGATTTATTTATCAACGAGACTGTATTAAATTCGGTTTGTCCTGTTGACTTCTTGGGATCCTTTAAGATGTTCTTTAACTTTTTTTTCCCCCACTTAAGTAAAAAGTGGGGAGGGATCTTCAGAAGCCTTGGCTTGAATCCAGTGAGGCTATTGTATTCTGGCCAATTCTGTTCTTTTGTTTGTTTTAGTTGAGCTCTTTGCTGTACTCTCTAAGTTTTAACTGTAAGAGTTTAATATTAAACATAACATTTGCAGAAATCTGCTATTCTGAGTGGTAACCAACTTTTCACCCTGCCTAACTCTTGGGGAACAAAGATAAGCGTGCAGTGCGCGGGCCAACAGATGGTTATTTTGTGGTTGTTGATGGTTAATTATCATGATAACTTGGGAACGTGATTAACATCATCACTGATGACTTCTGAAACAACGTTTTGGTTGCTAGTGTGAGAATGCTGATGGAAACCAGTAATGTTCTTCTTTCTCCCTCTCTCCTCTGCCTCATGTCAAACAGACACAGCTGACAGCACAGCTAACACTGGAGCTCCTGACAACACACAAGTGTAACTTTTGAAAATTAAAGACCCATGTTTGTCCTAAGAATGCCGGTAATTTTGATGTCACGCACCATGCATTCTGTAGTAATAGAGCTTTGGATGGAGGAGTCAGATTCCTGTTGTCATTTCCCATGGCTGGGTTAGGATGATGATGCTAGAGCTGGCAGGGTATTTGACAGAGGCCTCTCACAAGTAGGGCACACCCATCCCTCCCCAGTGATGTCTTTGGGACTCATAATTAACAAGAAACCTCAGGGAAAGTCTGACCTTCCAAATAGTTGTTCTTTCCTCCAATTTAAAAATTTCTGTCAGAAGGCTCACTTTCACCCCACATAGAGAGAGAGAGAGAGAGAGAGAGAGAGAGAGAGTGTGTGTGTGTGTGTGTAGGGGAAGCCCAAGAAGGGAAAGGAGATGTTATTTGTGTGATACACAAATCCATGCATTCTAGATAGATTATTTTACTCCCCTATTCAAAAATTTTCATAGGTAAATAGCAGCCTTCATCTGGAATTCGAGGTGCTCTGTGAATAATCTTTAAGCATCCTTTTACAACCACGGGAATTCTTTCTGCTTAATATAGTTTGCTTAACATTTTCCAAGAACGCCATGGAGTTTTTGCCTCCAAGTTAGTGTTTCTCAAAATGTGATTTATGAAATGTCTATGTCAAAATCACCTGGGGTATTTACTAGAAAGAGAGATACGTGGTTTTCATTCCAGACCTGCTGAATCAGAACCTCTGGTGATGGGGCCCAGGAACCTGCATTCTGACAACACTTACTAAAGTTTGAGAAAGTCACAACAGCCTATTTTTGAATGTTCTCTTCTTGATTCCCCATCTGCCTAATGAACTCTTGTTCATGTCCCTTAGATAAGTGAAGTTTCTCTTCTGCAAGCACTCATGGTTTTTTTTTCCAGTACATTTTCATCTTCTGCTTTTTATTATAGCAGCTTTGCTTCCAATCTATTTCAAGTTCCTGGAGGGTGAAAACCATGCCAAATTCACATGTGTATGCTTCACACACCTTTGTGCCTAATAAGAACTCAGAAAATGTTTAGTGAATGAATGGTTCAGTCCTAGAATCGGACTTTTATTATACCTAGTAAACTTTGGGTATTGGATTTTTTTCCTATTCAACTACCAGATATTCCTGGTCTATTTGTGAATATGAATTTAAGCTTTTCATGTCTAAGCACTTTTCATGACATAATTTTTCTCTCAGGCTTTAGCTTATTCTCTCCACCTTCTCCTTTGGTAATCCAATATGCTTGATAGAGACGTTACCTGGTTTTCATTTTTACATACCCTTGTGTGACTCAGCTGGGATTTTATCCAAGTATACTGTGTGGGTCTTCTCTGCTTTGAGAAGCAGAAATAGCAGTCTGTTTTCTGTGTGTTACAGAAATGTTCTTTTTACATTTTGTTAATTGTCCTACTAGTGTGGTGGTTAATATTAAACATCTCTTGAATGGTATCATGATTAAATTGGCTAACTATGGGCTGCTCTGTTGGTGAGAAAATGAATAAAGGTAGTCATGGATAAAGTGAGAAACTATGTCATAAGAGATGTTTAACTGTAACATAACATATTTCTTCTCTGTTTTTTTGATTGTTATGTTACCAATTTATAAAAGAATCAGAAAATGACAGATTTATGCCCCTTAGGACTTACTGTTTTCCTGAATTTAGTTAGTGCAGAGTTCCTGTAGCTCTCGTGACTGCTCTTTCCATATGATTACCGTCTTGGGATTTGGAGTGGTTTTCTGTATAATGTAATTACTTGATTCAAGAGGCCTGCCTCTGCACGCCCCCCACCCCCACCCCTCCCTTGCTGTGGGCAGGAGCTCTGTCTCGTTGGCTGTTGTATCCATAGGGTTAGCTGAGTCTAGGCTCTGGCACAAAGTAAGTAACCGATAAGTGTCTCTTGTTTGAGTTGTCTTAAAAGGGAGGATTAAAGTAAACATTTCTCTCTTTAGGGAATACTTTAATTTGCCCTTTCAGCAACATGTCCATTGTAATTATTGCCAATGCTGAGTGTTCTCTATTTCTTTGATTATTATTTTGGAAAATTATGTCTATGAGTTGTAGCTTTCATATACTTATTCTGCTTTTTAACATTTGTAGCAGTTCTTAAGAAAATTCTGCCTTTTGAGGCTATAAATTTTAAATTTTACCCAAGTAAAATATGCATGTGTTTATTTTTGTTTTCTAGTCCTATGAGGTGATACGCTGGTTTTGCTTTTACTGACAGTCATTTATGGTAATTAGGACTGAGGTGGGGTGGTTTCTGTTTATCCTGCTCAAGTGCTGAGAAGCTGGTTGTGTGCTACGTTAGCATTTGGGTGCCCTGAACCTCCCAGAAGACCCTGGCAGATGCTAACTGGACAGTGGGCTCCTTGGGCCTTGGAACAGAGTGACATGCATAAGCTCACATGGATTCATTTCAGAAGTGGCAAAGGGACAACAGAAAAAAAGCGCCGCACCAAGAAACGGAGGAGTCGCTGATGAGAGTTCAGTTCCAGGGCAGTACAGTTTGGGGGTGTGGAGAGCAGTGTGAGAGCTAAAAGGGGTTGAGTCATGCTTTCTGAAGGGTAGGTGTTCCCAGCAGTTCTGAAGCAGGCCCAAAGATTCAAATGTTTCTCATGCGGTGACAACCACAGACAAGTCCAATATGAACGTGGGGCAAAAGATATTCTCCCTTTTCTTCTGCATCCAGGAGACAGAGCCTCTGAAGTGTTCTGCAGATTATTTTGATTTATTACATAACAATTATAGCATGTTCAGGTTGCCCTATATCATTCCTGGATTGGGGCAAAAATATTGAAATGTGGTGTAGGACTAAGTTCAGAAGCCAGTAAAGTTCCACACTGAAGGAATTGGAATTTGAGGAGTACTGAAGACGAATCAGGAAGTTGCCGACTGATGTCTCTTCATTTGTTGACTTAACTAAGAGAAAAAGTGTGTTCAGGACACATTTTAAAAATGCACTTTAATACCCTTCCCAAGATTTGTCCTTCTAAAGATAAAAGTTACGCTGTCAAACTAATAATTTTATTAAAGCATTTTGCTAACTCAAAACCACAAGGTGAGCTCTTAGGAAGAACAAAAGTACAGGCACTTGATTCTATAAATTCTCTTGGGGAAAAAGAAAAGAGAAACAAGAAGTAAATGCAGCTTGTTTTTACCCAAGCGCTTTTCCTCATCTTCTTCACTAAACTTTCTCTTTTTGTTCTCTCTTCCCCTAGTGTATGAAATTTACTTAAATTGAATAGAAATTGAAATGGATGGTTTATTTAATAAATGGTATTGGCATAATTAGCTACCAGAAAAAAATAGACCTCCAACTAACATAAAATGTCAGGTGAAATAAAGATCTAAATGTAAAAAATAAAATATGTAAATATTAGAAGGAGATACAGGAGAACATTTGGGCCACTTTGGGGTAGGGTAAGAGGACCTTCTCAAGCAAGGTGAAAAACATAAACTCCATAAAGGAAAAAATTGCCAAATTTGAGCAAATAAAAATTAGAATTAGTATGTGGCTAAAGTCAGCCTTAGCTAGCACAGTGGGAAAAATGAAACCGTAGGCTGGAGTGTCATGTGCCACACATGCAGCATAGGACACCAAGTGGCACATAGTTTTCAGGGAGCTCTTGCAAATTGATAAGTAGAAGGTGAACAACCCAGAAGAAAAATGGGCAAGGAATATGACTGTATATTTCAAAGAAGATGCACTTCACAAAAAGATGAACTTCATTGAGAAATAGCAATTGAAATGACCTGATACAACTTTTTGCCCATCGGATTAGCAACAGTGGGAAGGAGGTTAACATTAAATGGTAGTGAAGGTAGCATGGAAAGAAACCCTCTCCTGCATGCCCCATTGGGAGTATGAATTTCTGTAACTTTTTGGTAATTTTTGCCATATATATTAAAAAATATTTATAGGGGTGGAAGATACAGACAGTTGGGTATAAGATAGGCTCAAGGGTGTATTGTACAACACAGGGAATATAGCTAATATTTTGTAATAGCTATAAATGGAAAGTAACCTTTAAAAGTTGTATAAAAAATTTTTTAAAAATTTAATTGTACATACTCTTAGACCCATCAGTTATACTTTTAGAAATACAGGTTCACAATCCCTTAGCCAAAACCCTTGAGATCATTTGTGTTTCAGATTTCAGAGATTTTCAGGTTATTAAAGATAATATGGTACATATACTATATATTATATAACACCTCCCTCAAGGTTTGGGACAGCCCTCCACAGCAAACATATTTGTATTTCTAAAGGGAACAGATGAATATTCACATCAGTTTAGATCATTTTTGCCACCACATGAATCAGAGAAAAATCTCTGAATTTTTAGAGCTTGTTGGGTTTCAGAAATATGGATGGCATTGGGTACCGATAAATACTGCAAAATAAAATCATTGATGCACAAAAAAATAGGCTGAATTTTTTTCTGTCAGCAAAAAAAACTGAAAGTCCTCAGTGTCAGTCAGTGGAGGGGTAGAAAAAATGGTGGCACCTTTGTACTGTGTGTGTGATACAGCTGTCCAAAGAGTGAATTCGATTTTAATGTACTGATGCAGAGAGAGGATTTGTTTGTATTAGATGAGAAAACAAGTTGTGGAAGAGAAGTGTATGGTATAATCCCGCTCAAAAAACAGGGAGGGGGATGTTATCTCTGATTTACGCATTATGTGTTTTACAAGGCAGAAAAGCTTTGGAAGGAAATATACCAAACTCTAGACATTGGTTACCTCAGGAGGATGAGATTTGGGAGGAAGCAGGAGACTGTTAACATTTTGTTTACATGCTTCTAGAGTTCGACTTGTTAAAATGAGCATGTATTAATTTGGTAACCAAATAAAAGCAATTTTTCTCTTAAAAGCGAATACAATTTGTATATTACAGAGTACTGGCAGCCGGCACCTCTCCACTAAAGTGCAGCCTCTCCAGACCATGAGGGAGCCTGCTTTTCATAATTAATAGTTAATGGAAAGCAGGGGGCTTACCCTGGAGCTAGGCTTGCAGCTCCAGCCCTCAAGCAGGGCCTTCATTACTTAATACCAGAGCCTAATAATTCCCAACCTGTATTAGCCTGTTCCCCCACAGGGAAAAAAACAAGTTAAACTTGGACTGTTACTATGAAACGGAAATCCAGGCACCCAGGGAATCTTTTTTTAATTGACCCACTTGAGAGGAATAATAACTCCAGAAAGTAATACTGATTTTTCTTTGACTTGTTAAGTAAGACCAATGTGGTTTCCTCTTCATGAGTGTAGTGTGTGACACTCATTTTCAGTACATTTAGGATATGTTTAAAAATAGAACTACTTCCACCATACTGTTTTATTTTACAGTCAAGTTTTCGTAGTACTGTACCCCTAGTTCCTGAAAGGAAAATTACTAAAGATTTAGAAGCATCTAAAGCTAATTAGTATTATGTCTCCAGGTAGTAATCATGCTATTTATTTTGTTTTATTTCCTAAATATATACAGGCTGTGTATAGCCCTTACCTTTAACTCAAGATGCAGAAAGAACTTTGTACATTAAATTTTTGAGTGTGGATAGACTGAATGGATAACTGCTGAGAAAGGAGAAAAGTAAGCATGTCAGTGATCGTAATAAAACAAAGTCCAGGACAGGGAAGTAAATGAGAATTGACTGCATTTGTGTGTTTGTTTTTCTCAACTGTGATATCTTAGAACACTTACTTTTTCTTTCCTGCCCTTGAAAAATACGGCTTCTCTTTATTTTCTAAGGAGTACTTGCACCCAAGAAGTTTTTTTAGAGGCCAGAATGAAATCAGCCGGTTGATCTGTTTTTAAAACCTGCATATCTATGTAATAGAGATAAGGAGTTGGATGCACGAATATGTATTTTAACCTTCTGGTTTAATGTGAGAAACTAAGAGCTCTTCCCTTTTGTCAATTTAAATGATTTGTTCGAGAGAGTAGCTTGGAAGAGTAAACCTGGGAATTTAGTGACTGAGGAAAACAAAATCCATTTAAAGTTAAGTGTAGACTGTAATACGGTAGCATGGTCTACTGTTGTCTAGATTCAGAGGGAAGCTAGGCAAGTGCAGGGACAAAACTAATGTTTGCTGTTCCCTCTACAGCAGCTTTAAGGTGTGTGTTCTCCCTGCTCTGCTGTTAATTCGTTATGACTGTGAGGTTGAAGAAAGAAAGGAAGGGGTAAGAAGGCTCATAGATGGAACCCCGAAAAGAAAGGAAGGGGTAAGAAGGCTCAAAGATGGAACCCCGGAGAGCTGAGCACGTTTGTGTCTACATACAGTATCATTGTTACTGTACTTTTGTTGCATACTGTAAATACCGTGGGAGATGCAAATGGAAGAAATGTCATTAATTTGGCAGAGAAGTGATATTATCAGCTCTGTCCACCACCTTTCCCTTCCCCACTTTTGACCTTCTCTCACCTCAAGGCCCCCACCCTTTGCAAATAATCATGTACTTTGTTATATGGGCCTTAGAATACCTAGTTTGTAAGGGACTTCAGTGTTTCTTTGTCAGAAAAAACAATGAAAGGTTTTTGTCTCTGTAGATTATCAAATGTGTTTAGTTGATGGTGCTTTTCTGGGACACCCAGTATTGAAAACAGAGCTGTATCTTGAAACTTTGGATTAAGTCAGTCCTGAGTTCTAAACACTCATAATGCCCATCGCCATTTGCTAAATGTAATACTGTACCAAGGAACTTCATTTTGAGAACGAAGATCACTCTGTTAGACTGGATCAATGTTAACTTGATTTCTTTTCCCTGCCCCGAGCTGTGTTATAGAACAAATGAACATGAGTTATATTTCTTTCCTTAAAGCATTTTGCTTGCTCTGCAAAGCGAAGTCAGTCTTTTCAGGTTGTTGGGTAGTTTGGGAGCATGGCTCTGCCTGAGTTTGACTGAAGGTAAATGTACACAGTGTTCAAAATATTCATGGTCCTCCAGGGCCGGTGATGCCACCCTCTACAGGGGGAGTGAGTGTTGAAAAGGAGTGCTTTCCACATACTACTCGGAGGCTGTTCTTTGACCTGTGACTTAGAATTGTTAGTAATTGATATCTATTTACATTTAATTCTTTAATAAGATGTAATAAAAGAAGAGCAGGAGAGATGAGAAGTAGTACTGGTGTTGAAAGGCAGTAGGTTCAAATTCTATGTGATAGTCACACAATTTCTCTGAGCCTAGTTTCTTTGTCTCTGAGCTTGGGAAGTGAAAGGCCCCTTTTGTTCTCACTTTTGATAGCCCTGAGAAATAAGGACGATATATTGACTTTAAGAAAGTTTCTTTAGCCTTGGCACTGTGTGTGTGTGTGTGTGTGTGTGTACACATGTACATGTATAACAGATGTTTTTAAAAAATAAATCACACAGTTTCTTGTCTTTTCAGTTTCTAAAGTATCAAAAAGAATCCTTGTTTTTGATATACTGGTAACTATAATTATTATAATCATCATTAAAATAATTTTTATTAATCTTAAATTTTGTGATGCTCTGATTCTCCTCCACTTTTCTATATTGAACAGCTATGAGGAAATATATGTAGCCTGAGTGAATATAATGTAACTTCATTTCAAGGATTTAATTTTAAGGTTTAAGAACTGTAATATTAGATTTAAAAATAAAATTATTTAAAATAGTTCACCAAATATACATTTTTTTCAAAACCAGCCAAGTTTTATTTTAAAGTCTGGGTCTGTGCACATTTGATAACTTTTTTGTCTCACTTGTTGACCTGACAGAGCTAAAAGTCTTTTATTTTGTAGGAGACAGAGCTTTCTAGTCTTTTCTTCTATAACCATGTGCTGTCACCTAGCTTTCTCCTCTGCATTCTTTTAAAATGAAAGGAAAGGGAGGAAAGGTGATCCACTCCCCCACTTTGATCTCTTATCTCTCTCCTAACTTAAACATTGCCTTTAGGTATCTGTTTCACCCATTTGAAAACCAGAGCGAAGTGGATTCTAGGTGGCTTTTCCTCTTATTTTTCTAGGAAGGGGTTTTTAAATTGGCAGTTGCCTATAATCTGACTGCTTTCCACATACATAAAGAAAAAGTGGACCTCTAAGAAGGCTAAGGGTTAGAGTTTCCAAAACAGATGAGTTTTACTGTGTTCTGATCAAGAACTTGAGTTCTCAGAAACAGTCCATGCTTTGTTTGCTAAACAAGTCTGCTGAACACTGTGTTCTTTTCTGGGAAGAATTTGGGGGATGGGCTATGCAGGACAGACTAGACAGGACTGACTATGAAGGAGGTGGCGAAGTAGTGAGAGAAACTTAAGATTCTTATAAATCAGAATCAGCCCCTAAAATGTATAGGTCTAGGGCAAGAGTATAAATGGAGGCCCTATACCACATATGTAAATTTTTAAGTTATAATTAAGCTAACAAACTGTTACATAAAACACATTCTCTCCTCCTACCTTCACAAATGTACTTTTATGATGACCTCTAGATTGAAATTTAGAATCCTTAGACCCCTTGGGATTCTGCATTGGATATGGCTGCATGTCGAGAGCTGGCTCAGTGGCCCAAGTCTCTTCTTTTCCCGTCTCCAGCTCTACCCCTCATCCTGCAGGGATGTGAACACACAGCCCATGTGTCCAAGCTCTGTCCACTCCTAGGGCCAATGGGTGCACATACTCATGGGCAGACGGACCCAGGGGAGAAGCCCACACAAGCACTGAAAACAAGGTTTGGTGTCCCTTGGGTAAGGAATTCCAGGATCCTGCTTATTCTTAGTATGGAGGTAGTGCCTCTCTAATGGAAATATAATGCAAGCCACACTACTAATCGTAAATTTTCTGGTAGCCACATTAGGAAAAGTAAGAAGTAACAGGTGAAATTAATTTTAATTATATAGCTTATTTAATTCAAAGTATCAAAGTTATCAGTTCTAAAAAATGTTAATAGAGTTTACCTTCCTTTTTATACTGTCTTTGAAATCCAGTGTGTATTTTATAATTAGAGAACATGTCAATTTTGACTAGCCCCATTTCAGATGCTCAGAAGCCACCTGGGTCTAGCGGTATTGATCCAGGCAGTGCAGCTCTAGGGGGAGGGAACCCAGACTCCTTGTTCTATAGGGACACTTGGCCTGTACTTTTTTCCCCCCTCTTCCATTTAAGCTTGTCAGCTGCCTTTTACTCATTCAGCTCACTGCTGCTTTCCGAATAGGGTGGTCCTAGTGAATTTGTATGCATAGATGAGAATACCTTTTTTTCTCCCTGTTACTAACAGATACTTTTCCAAAAGCCGATGCTTCCACTTTCCGTCTTAAGTAATTTCTAAAATTGTAATCCTTCCATTCTCCACTTTCTGAAGTCTTTGTGCTGTATTGTGTTGGATAATGTCTAGAGTCTTTTTCCTTCCAGAAGAACTTTTTAAAAAAGAGTTCAGTTTAATTGCATGCATATTTTAAAACTGTGGCCAGTTTTACCAAATGAGGAAACAAATCTAGAAGGTAGCGTACTGTTTTCATTTGGACTAGAACAGCAGATTTATCTATTTCAGGATAGAAATGCCAGAATTAGAAGAAAAAGCATCTAGTTAAATTTGAATTTCAGAAAAACAAAGAATATATATTTTTCAGCGTAAGTATGTCTCATGCAACATTTGAGACATACTTAAACTAAAACATTATTTGTTGTTTATCTGAAATACAAATTTAACTGGATGTCCTGTATTTTATCTGGCAACCCTATTTCAAGACTGTTCTACTGTCTCAAAAATTGAGGCCCCTAAGCAGCTTTTATTTCTGTGGATTAAACTATTGATATTTACTGTATTAGAAATTTAAACTGAGAAATATTTTAATATATAGTAATTCATTTAGAAAAATAATAAACTCCATTCTTGTTAACATATGAAAAATGTTTTGAAATATTTTATGAAAAATAACTACCTTCTATAACAAAAAAAATACGGAGAAGAATGTCACTATTTTATATTGTTGCAACTCTTTTAATGCCTGGCTTAGTAGATGATAGTTGGATTCTCAAGTCTCTTTCTGCTTCTGATTGGGTGTGCTATCACAAAGACAGTTACCGTCTGGAAATCTCCGCTGGACACTTGAGAGAAAATGAGGGTGGCAAAAGGCAAATGACATCTTAGTATTGTAATGAAAATAGTTTTGACCTTGAGAATCTCCTGAAAGGGTCTCAAGGACCTCTTCCACAGTCCCCTAACTATGCTTTGAGAACCCCTGAGCTCAGAATAATAGACCCTGTAATTCCAGTTTGTGTTGAATAGATTATAGATAATCAGAATAGAGGATAAACATTCTTTGTTTTAAGTAAAACTAATGAATCAAATGGTAAAATACAAAACAATTTTTAAAATGATTATTCGGATGTAGCAGTAATTCTTATTTTATTTTTTTTAATTTTAACATTACTCCGTGTTCCAAGAAAATAGCTATCAATCTGTCAAATAGGTACATTGTCAACTTTCTATTTAGAATAAAATTTATATAGCTATTTAGAACAAAGCTTTACATTTTTTATTGTAGAATTCAATAAATAGGTCGCATGACAGTTTGTTTAAAATGCTGATTGGATTGAATTGGGTTTATTTTTAAAACATGTCTGTTCTAGGCACAGTGCACATTGCCTAGTATTTAGGCTTGGCCAGTTTTTAAAGTAATTAGCATAATACAATAACTAATCTGATTCTCATCTCAAGTAGAAAATGTGTAGAGGTTGGCAATAGACCAAATGTGAGTGCACAGAGAAGTGTCCTCGAACCTAGAGGCGACTTCTTGAATTGCTTTAATTGCTTGGACAACTGGAAAAATGAAAGAGCCATTAAGAAAAATAGAGCAGGAGGAGGTGCTGGTCTGGGATAATGATGGTAAGTTCAATTTGGGACTGGAAATGTTGTAAGGTAGGTCAAGAGAGTGGAGAAGGTGTATGATGGGTTAGAGAGAGTTGTCCACAGAGCAGGAAAACGATTTCCAAGGAAGACAGTGTAAAGAGAGAGAATAAACTGACAAAGAGCATATCTGTGAGGAATACCCAACTGTGGGGTAGGCAAGAGGAGATGGGAAAAAAAAAAGAAGGAAAGGAGAAAAGGTTTGGAGAGAGCTAGGAAGAGGCTTGGTGAAGAAAGTTGTTGCAGTGAGTTGAGAAGAGTTCTTCATGGAAGGGTATGTGTTTAGCAGGATCAGGTGTAGGGTTGAGACTGAGGAATGGTCATTGGTTCTTCCATTTGGAACTACAAAACTGGTAACCTTAGAGAGAGTGTAGTTTTGATAAATTGTGAAGTTTTTGTTATTTCAGGTTTGGATTGGATAGACATGGAGCAGAAAATTTTTGGACTTGTCTGGGGTAACAGAGAAATCCTAAAGTGCTACATCAGTGTTCTTTTCCGTCCTCTCTGTTGTCACTCATACGGGTGTTAATTAAGCTAGCCAAGGTGAAGTTAAAAAACTCATTCCAGCAAACTCACCTCCTCCAATATTCAATCTTATTTGAGAGTGACGTTTGTTTTTAAGTATAATCTTTATATTTTAGGTAAAACACTGGCCTTAGAGTCTGAAGACATGCACTCCAGCTCTGCTGCTTGCTTACCGTCTGAGGGCTCCTTTTTCTGCTCAGCTGAAATAGAGTTGGAATAGATTAGCTCTAAGGCCATGCTAAAATCATGTGATGTTATACATCTATGACATTTGTCTTTTCTTTCCTTTTGTTTTATTGTAATAGGTTCACCAAGTTGAAGAGTCTTAACCTTTCCAATAATCATTTAGGGGACTTCCCATTAGCAGTCTGCAATATTCCAACCCTGGCCGAGCTGAATGTGTCCTGCAACGCCCTCCAAGCAGTCCCAGCAGCTGTGGGAGTTATGCACAAGTACGTACTTCAAACCCTGCTGCAAAGTATCCCTCAGGAAGCTGCATCGGGGTCGTAGCACAGGAGGTTAGCTAACTTGTTATGTTGGTCATATAAGTCTTGGCCCCAAATCAAGAGATTATGCTCTTGTGTAGAATTCATTTGTTAGCCTCTTTCAGAATCTTGTAAAAAATTAAAATCTCCTGGTTTAGAACTGAAGGTCCCTACATTAATTTGTCTAAATATGGGAGGAGGGGTTACTTTCTCATTTCCTGAGTTATGTCGAATTCTAAGACTTAGAAGTTAATTTTTTAAAACAGCAGTGAAAGATGGGTATTTGGGCTAATTCACACTGCAGTCAGTTCGTGTTGTTCTCATTTATGCCTATCCAGGTTGGGGAAAATGGTCATAATTTTTGTTTTCAATAAAAGATTAAGATATTTATCGCTGATCTTTTCTCTCTGATGTATTATTGCCTCAGGCCCTGCCCTTAGCATTTTACAAAGGAGAGTATATTTTCTTTTTCTGGTAATATGATCTATATTTATGAAACACGTATGTTAATAATAAAGATGTAAAATTTGTACATTCTCTTTATAATTCTTATGTTTTCTTTAATAGCTTACAGACATTTTTGTTGGATGGAAACTTTCTCCAGACCCTTCCTGCTGAGTTGGAGAACATGCATCAGCTTAGTTATCTTGGTCTTTCTTTCAATGAATTCACTGACATTCCAGAGGTGTTGCAGAAATTGACTGCTGTGGATAAGCTTTGTATGTCTGGAAACTGTATGGAGACTCTTAGACTACAGGCTTTAAGAAAAATGCCTCACGTTAAACAT
This sequence comes from Hippopotamus amphibius kiboko, assembly GCF_030028045.1. NCBI lineage: Eukaryota > Metazoa > Chordata > Mammalia > Artiodactyla > Hippopotamidae > Hippopotamus > Hippopotamus amphibius. Next base: position 102,070,754 of record NC_080196.1, read on the forward strand.
GTGGATCTAAGGTAACCATTTTAAAGAAATATATCCCATTTGAGTGGTTGGCTTACATTTGGGGGGTCGGTTATAGCCCTTTTGGTGGCATTCTTCTGTTAAGGTGAGCAGGCTGGTTAGTTGCAATTAGGTCCCACTTTTCTGTTTTTGCCCAGAGGGGAGAATAATGATTAATAGTAGAGTCTGCTCATTCCTGAAACTTGTTAAAAAAATTTTTTTTTTCTCATCAGTGAGTGACCATATATCTTTGAAGGTCTTAATTGGTTTTGCAAGTTTGAGCCCAGTTTTAATTAGCATGAATCATGTGGCCATCGAGTCAGAGAAAGCTATTTATGGTTAATGAAAACTGTATCATTGAGAGCCAAGTGGATCTTTTTCTCTCTTATCCCTACTTTTCTGTGACTCGAGGCAATTGACATCACTGAGCATCTCTCAATTTTTTTTCTCTTCCTTGTCTTCCTTAATATAATATATTCATTAAATTAAATTTATTACTTATTTATTTTAATTTCCTCTCTCTCCCTCCAGATGGCTCTGTCCTTAGTTTACAGTTCTTTACAGAAATATAAAACTCATAATCTCTTATTAGGTCCAAGTTTGGCTAGAACCTCCACTCTTACCCCTTGCAAGAGCAAGGAACCTGATCACACTAAACTCCAACTGAAAACACTAACACAATCCTTGCTACATCACAGATGCCCAGTAATCATCCCTTCATATGTAAAGTTCAGTTTTACTTTCTACTTCACAAAGAACCAGTACACAGGGAGGAAGCTGTTCTGCAAGTAAATTTCTCTTTTTCAAGGAAAAAACAAGAGCTTGTCCTGGGCTTTGAGTTCCTGAAAAGTAACATGTTGAATTTAGGCCTTAATATTAACTTGCCCAAATTGATACTTTTTCAGCCAAACTAACTTTCCCATTAGCCAGGGAGTGATGACCATGTTAAATCTTGAGTGAGCTATTTAATGTCTCTGTGCAGCTGTGTTCTCATCTCTAGATTACGGTTAATAACAGAATCTAATTCATAGAGTTTGGGAAGGAATGGAGTAAATGCCACACACTCCCAGCAAATGTTACATGTTGTTGTTATTACCTGGTGAGAATGCCGCTCAGCTGTCAGTCTTGGCATCTTTTCATCCCTTGTTTAGTGCTTCTTCCCTTGTTTTACTACCCACTTTCCTCTCTGGTGATAACCCCAGACCCTCACTCAGGCCTGTTCATCAGTGTAAAGTAGCATCACCTTTTGCTCCCCTTTCGTCTCCATTATTATGGTTTGGCCCAGGGAACCCATTCATTCCAATCCCACAAAGAATTGATTTGTTTTACCTTTCCTCAGACTAAAGGAATCAAACCCGTCACACCTGGGAAGGGTTAGGAATTTGCAAACCTAGAATTCTTCATTCAGGGAGTTGAAATGGTAGTAATTTATCTGACTTTGAGAACTTTTGGGAGTGTGACAGGATAGGGAACTGAACACTGTCTTGGTAACTTTCTTTCTAAATTGTTAACGTTATTTGCCTCTGAATCACTTGGGTTTAGAAAACTTTCGTATTCAAGAATTTGAGCCCTTTTAAAATTCAGCCACTCAGAGGTGTAACGATGGTCCTGTTGACCTCAGGTGCCAAGCATGAGAGGATTTATGATTTACCCGGTGTGGAAAAGAGGCCATCATTTTCTTGATCTGAATTAGCTTACAAACAAGATCAATCTAATATGTTTGGAAGTAACTGTTCTTATTAAGAGCTTTGTAAATTCTTCAGATTTCTAGTTCTAATTAGATCTTTTTAGATGAGATCAGTTACAGGATATTTAAATACCAGAATAGACTTTTGTACACTGTAAATGTTGAATGATCATGAGTAGATAGCTGTTTCCCTCCAGACCTCTGAGCTGAGGGGGTGGAAATCTGGTCAAATTTGCTTATAATTCTGCCTTAATATTTTAAATTGAAGCTAGTGGAATGATTTAAGGGGAGTTTCACTTAGTTTCTGTAAGCAGAGGGCTAATTTTATTGATTGAATTTCTGTTCCTTCAGTTGGAAATATTACATCGGATTAAAAGTAATAATTTTTCTTTTAATCTTATTCATTTTCTCATATTGACATTTTGGAGTCTGGTATTTTTGCTATGGCATCATTAATAATGTCTCCTCCTCTTCTCTGTCCAAAATGTGGATATTATGTCTCTCCTTGATCACCTCTCTTTCTGTTTTCTGCCTGGGTGGTTGGTTGCCTGTACTCACAGACCTTTCATCTCTGTGGTAAATATTCCTCACTCTTTCTCTAGCCCTTATTTCTCTTCTTGGGATTAATTCCACTTCAGCTGCCAGCAGGATAATTTGACCTTGCTTTCTCCTGTTGACACACTCAACCAAATTACATGTGAAACAGAGTTTAATTTCTTTCTTTATCCAGTAAGTTCTTTCCCCTGGATTCCTATTTTTGCTGATAGCAACACCACGTCATTGGTTATCCAGACACAAAATTTGTGACTCTAGTTTCTAGTCTGCCACCATATTCCATCAGTTCTCCTTGCACGCTAGCTTCACTCTTTGCCCCTTCCTTTGTCTTCTCACTGTTGCTACTCGCTCCTAGCTGAGCTTTCTGCTGCCATTGTACAGCCTCACAGCCTCTCAAGCAAACACAGCCTTGCTCAGATCCTTCAGTTCACTAGTTCAACATATTCAAACTCTCGTATCTGGTTTCAACCCATTAGCCTGTGAATCCCTTGAGGCTGAGGCTCTAGCACAGAGCTGCTCAAAGTGTGGTCCTCCAACCTGTGCTAGCAAACTGACTGTTTGCTACTTTCCTACAAAGAGATGTGTATAGAAATTGAGACTTAATATTTTAGAAACATATAGTGACTTGACATTGCTACAATATCCAAGTAGACTCATGTAAACAGACTCATCTCATTGTACAGGTAATAGACTAGTTTAGGTGTTGGCGAGCTCGTAGTGGCGAGCCGCTTGTGTGGTGAGCTGTGTCCTAGTGTGTGCATGTGACTACACATCAGTCTGTGATGGATTAGAAGTTTAGAAGCTAGGTCCTTCGCCCTAGACAGCTTGAGAAGCACTGCCCTTATTTATGTGTCCTTGAGCCTCCAGTGTTAGCACTTATAGGCATAGTACTTGATAAATATTAATTGACTAACCCACCTTTATAGCCATATTCTCACTCCTCTCACATACCCTGCACTCCTGAGGGACTGCTGCACTCATGCTTGAAACTCTCCTGTGCTCTTCTCTCAGTCCAAAGGCCATTCAGCCCTTCTTCATGAGCTCCTTTCTTACCCCATTTATATCTGTTGAATTCTGCCTACCCTTGGGCTTCAAATAAGATGCTTCCTCTTCCATAGCATCTTTTTTGACCATTCTCTGTATTTTATACAACATAAATGGCATTTATCACATACTTATATCTTTATCCTTTGTATTTTAAAGCATATCTTGTTTTCCTCACTAAATTACTGAATCTGTTAATAAGCACCTTATTTTATTCATCTCTTGTTGACACAAAGCCATAGGCCATCGTCATCATCATCACCATGGCCTCTTCTTGTTTGCAGAGCACCAGCACACACATTCATTTCATTTTCTCAGCTGCCTCATAGAACATGGAAGGTGTCATCCCCATTTAACAGGTTAGAATTAGATTTAATGGAGACTTAGGTGACTTGCTCAAAGTCATATATGCAAAGTGTTGAGCAGCAAACTGGAAATAGAACATTTTTACACTGCTGATGTACACATAGTAAATGCTCAGTGAGTATTGATGATATAAATAAAACGCCTGTAAGGAGATTATTGAAAGGAAATTTTCACCACATTTTGCCTCTCTAAAAGTTCATTCTAAGTAGTTGTGTTATTGTGTGAGCCTGAAAACTTTTGATATTTGCATCCTGTAAGACGTGGCAATTTAAAGTGAATAGTGGGAATAGCCTCCCTGTCATCATAGATTTTCTTCTGTGTCCTTATTAAACCAGCCCTTTGATTATGTTGGTGTTAATACAGTGGTGGGGGTGGGGATGACAGTGCCACATGAAGGTAGCTTCTTAAAATGTAGATTAGGGAGAACATGGGACATTTTTTCAATCCCTGGAGTCTCATATCCAAAATTATATTTGGCGTTTTTTTTTTTTTCTTTTTATTCTGTGTACATATTCTAATAATCTAGTGAGCATTTGGAGATAGGCAGATTGCTGGGTTGTGGGCAGTTTTTTAATCTTACAACCTGGAGTAGAAAAGAGAAGGAGGAAAAAAAAACCCCAAAACAGAAACATCCTCTGGGGACATTTGAAGAGGCCATATGCTGTTCTTGCAGGTTGACAAATCCTAGCTCTTTGCTGTCTTGCCACTCATTCTTGTGTTTCAATGGCTTTATGATGTTGCTATTAAAATTTTAGTTACCCTTGTTTTATTTTATTTTTTTCAAAGGGTAGAAAAATCACTGCAGAGCAAACTTGGCTTTTTTCTAAGCTCCTGCCTTCGTATTAATGCTCTTCTAACCAAGTGCATGATCTCAGTGCTCTGTTGGCTTTGTAATGAGACTTAGGAGGTTCTGTTGTTTGTTTGTTTGTAAAGGACTTGGGCGTAGCCTAGCAAACTAGGAATTGAGATTTTCATCTGGTTTTTTCCACTTTGAAGCTAGATGTGTGTTTATTATATTGACTCCTAGGCCCTGTTACTACTTACGTGTGCTCTTGGCAGCTCAGTGCCAGCGACTTGAGTCTGTGAGCTAAGTAGTCTTTATGACTGAGGCTCTGTCAGCTTTCCCCTGGGCCCTGAACTTGCTGATCTCCATTGTTGTCCTTTGTTTTATGATTTCTCAGTGAATCCTACTTGCCACATTTCAGTATTTTCTGTACTTTGCTCTTTCAAGCAGTATTTTAAAGATGGAGATAGTTTTGGTAATTAATCCTTGGTCTAGAACCAACTGAAAATTCACATACATTTGCACGCCTGTCTGTGGTGCATATGTGGCTACCATTCATTATTTTTTTTCCAAGTTCACCCGTTAATTCTGTCCTTTATGGCTACTCATCTACCTGCTCACCCATTCCCTCTCCTTTCTTCAGCATTCCGTGTAGTTGTAATGTGCTTGGGTTATTCTGGGTTTTGTTTCTTGTGTTCTTTCAACCAGATTTTTTGGAAATAAATATTTAAATGATTTTCCTGCCTTGAAATGAACTAAGGTAAAATCAATATGCATGCCCCTCTTCCAGACTTAATGATCTAAATTGTATTTCAGAATATATTGTCAAGGTTAAGACCTCATGGAATTATAGCTAGAAATAGCCAGAGAATCTGACTAAAGGCCAGATACTGGGATTAAAGAAATCACGAAGAGGACTGTGACAGAGTGAGGCTTGAGTCCTTGTTAGTACCACACGAGGGTGTGGCTGTTTATTAACAACATTGAAGTTAATGATAGTCTCTATGTCCTTTGCCTCTCAAGACTGAACCTAATTAGGAAGCTAATAGCGGATGGAGTAGACTTTCTCCCTCATGTCACTCAGCTTGACCTACGCAACAATAAGCTTGGCGATCTAGATGCTATGGTTTTCAACAACATTGAAGTTTTACACTGTGAAAGGAATCAACTGGTGACGTTAAACATCTGTGGCTATTTCCTAAAAGCACTCTATGCCTCTTCTAATGGTATGTAACAAAGACCACATCAGAGTTTCTCTTTTTGTTCCAAGGATTTACTCAGTGCCATCATCTCTGCCTCACTTTGATTTTTCTTTCCTCATTTATAAAATGTGTCAAATTTTGCTAAGATAAAAATTATAAAAGAAGAATGCTGGTTTGGTATTTAAAGGAATCAGAAAGGAAGATTTTATAGTTCCTAACTTGTTTTTCTTATATTCTGGTATTTAGATAAGTTACTCCAGTTGTGATTTGGCTCTTCTGCTTGATGGGCAGGCAGTGGGAAGGTGTTTACTGGGCTGCCTTGTTCAGATAGGAAACCTGGAGAGTGAAAGTGAAAGGGAGGTCTGTTATGGACTCTTTTCAGGGTCTCAGATTTCCTCTCCACCAACAAAGGAGCTCACCTTAAGAGGAACCTAAATTATATACCCACAGGGACACCACAAAGCAGGAGTCTTACTCATTTAATGAGATCCCTTCCTTGGAGTTTGGAAATCACCGCAGGTCTAAAAAAGAAAACGTCCTGTGGGCATATGTTTGCTGAAGTGATGATTTCCACTCCCTCCCATCAGACAACTGAATGGAAAGGAGTATTTACTACTACATGCCGAGCAAATGTTTATCAAGCACTTGTTTTATGCGTAGTATAGTACAAGAGTGCTTAATGATAGGGGTTTTTCTTTCTTTCTCTTTCTTTCTTTCTTTCTTTCTTTCTTTCTTTCTTTCTTTCTTTCTTTCTTTCTTTCTTCCTTCCTTCCTTCCTTCCTTCCTTCCTTCCTTCCTTCCTTCCTTCCTTTTTCTTTCTTTCTTTCTTTCGCTTACTGTCTTCTCACTGGAAAAACAAACCAAACCTTAGATAGCTACAGGCCACCAAAGGGTTATAGAATTGGGATAGTCGGGAAGTATGAAGTGGGTGTTGAAGAGGAAAGAATCCAAATGTGATTTGCTGGGCAGATGGGAGAAGACAGGGAATTCTGAACTGATAGGTACCTGCTGGAAAGTGGGAAGAACTGCTTATGAGATGCATGGCTTGGAGTCAGATGGTGAAGCTTTGAAGCTAGTACAGTAAGCTTTAGAGAACCAGTGGAAGAGGCATCTGATGGAAATGATGCTATAAGACTGTTAACATGAAAGCAGTGTGCAGAGTGCATTTATGGGAGGAGAGGGGAATAATCCACTCTTCCACTAATCCAGGTTATTGCAGTGGTTTTCCTGTGAGCTAGCAGGAATTTGCAGTCAGAACTACAGATGTTGATTTAAGACATCTGCTCAGAGGTGGCTCCTGAAACCGTGGAAGTAAGGTACCTAGAAAAGAAAAGAGACCTGGTACCAAAAGTAGACTTCCAAAACCCTCAGAGTTAGCTGGGCCCAGGGTAGGAAACCACAGAGAAGCTGAACCTCTGAAATACTTGGCAAGTGTTTAGAGAAGCAGAAGGACACCTCAAAACTGCTCTGAGAAACAAAGCCCTAAGTGTCACATTTCACACAGTTTTGAGGAAGGGCTTCCAGATTTGAGTAAAGGAAGTCATTTGTGACCCTCAGAAGTGCTGTTGCAATAGAGTAAAAAAGGCACAAGCCAAGATGCATTTGGTTTTATGGAAGGAAACCTGATGTTTAAAAAAAGAAAAAAAAATCAAAAAAACCAGTATTCATACAGTTAATCTTCCAGATAAAATTTAGTTTGCATAACAGGAGGAGTGCCACAATAAGTGGATGAGAAAGAGGTGGCCAAGTAGAATGAGTGATTTATTTCAGTCTCTGAATAAGATCTTGTGATTAAATTAGAAGTTCTCTGTACTTTGCCTGTAGTTTCAAAGTTAAACAAATGGATGTATTGTATTTCCTGACCTAAACAAACAATGGAGAATAAAGCACAGGAATGATATTCTGCATATAAAAAGAGGCTCTGTATCACTTGAATGGTAATGTTTTTGGTGTTTTTTTTTTCTGCCTCCTAGAACTTGTCCAACTTGATGTTTACCCAGTTCCGAATTACCTGTCCTATATGGATGTTTCAAGGTAAGAAGGCAAGTCCTAGAGTGCTCTAAGATCTGCTTGAAAATTATTTAGATAATTCTGTCTAAACTTAGGCATGAGAACTTTTTATATATCTTGAGGGTAAATAATACAAATTAAATTCAATAGTGTTGAATACTTATTCTCTGAAAATGTATGTAATTGTCTGTCAGTTAAAATAGGTACTACATTTGTATACTAGAGTTTACACCAGAAGAATCAAGGTGTTGATGTGGACACTGGTTTGTATGCCAGGTTTATGCTTGAAAGAGTAGTCAGTTGAGGGTTGTATGGCTGGAAGGTCCAGTACTTCTTTAATTACATTAACCGTATCTTCATGTCTTTCCCTGAAATGATGTTAATTTCATTAAAAATTTATATGTTGTGCTTTATCTTTGATTTTTTTCTCCTTTTTGTACATACATCTCCTTACTAAGAATTTATAATTATAAAATTCCTTATGAGTAGTGTTTCATACATTTCCTAGTTTTGTTTAGTGAGCTTTAAGTCAGATACTACTAAGTTCCTTTTTTTTTTTCTGTCAGCCTTGAATATTGTTATCTTTAGCATTTAAATAAGAAGAGCACAGGAGTGGGGTTTGCATACATGGGTGCATATAGATATCTTGAACAGATTTATTCCAGAGAATTGGCCACAGAGTGAATCTATTCTTTTATTTATAAGATGTAGTTGGCTAATGGTTCCCATTGAAACCCCTAAGTGAGACTGAATTGGAAACTCTTGTGTCGTGCTAGTCCCTGAATTCTGCACTTAAATACTATTCATCTTTTTTTTTTAACTCACATGTCCCGAATCTTTACTGTAACGTGCTCTGCCTAATCCACCTCCCAAACTGTAGGACCTTCTCTTAGAAAAATCTCTGCATCCCTTCACACAGCTCTGGGTATTTCATCCTCCTCTGTGTGAAGATTTATCTAAAGGAGCTGAGCTGTTACTCATTATAGTGTTTACTAGGTTCTTAGAGTTCCTCAAGTTCAAAGTTCCAGGTTATTTTATCACGTAGAGGACTTTTACTGCTATATTTTGAGGTTGCTTGTACTGAAGGATACTTTAACTCGCCTGTCTTATTGAGATGTTTTAGGAGTTAACTACTGCACAATAAAGTAATTAAATGTCAATCTGTAGAGCTTCAAAGCCAGAACCGTGTATACCTATATAAACACTAAACAGAAGATAATGCCTTCTTTTCTATATTTTAATTGAAAAGTTGATATAATAGCAAAAACTTTTACTCTAATATAACCCTTGTTCCAAGCATCATATTTTTCGCAGACTTGTTCATCTATTTTTAAAGAATTGTGGTCATAACATACATACCATTTTAGATTTTTTTTTGTGCCTAGTCATTTCACATATTTTAAAAAAAGGTTAAAAGCTAACCAACTGTAACTAAGGAGACATTCAAATATATTGGATTTATCTAAAAAGTGGTCAGTTAATTTAACAATGAAAGTTACCGTTAGTTTGTTTCTGGTAGTTATAATTATCTAATGCCTAAATAAATATTTTCAAGTAATTAATTCTGAGTCTTAAGGGTTAGTGTATCTTTTCATTGCTGCCATTTCTTTCCATTTGTCTGTGGCACTGCTCTCATGGTACCTTCTGGAGTTGGGAAAATTTTTCAAGTTAAGGGTAAAAATGCAAATTGGAAAATAAAACTATTTTATGCCATTTAACTATTTACCTTAACTGAAAGTGTGTGTATATGTGTTTGTTTATTTTCCAATATAAGACATGGGTTCCTAAAGTTACATGGGTTCATAGACATTTTGGGATAGTAATTCTGGTAACCAGACTTTTTATTTTAGACTTTAGAGATGATGCAAATGATGTGACTGTGTTCTTTCCAACTTTTTCTTTATTTCTTATTCCTTATCACAGTTCATCTTGCTTCAGACTAAAGTGAATATACATATCTTTTTGACTTATACTCACTGTAATTGGGTATTTCATTTGAAGTTTTATTTGTTCTGTGTAATTATTTGGACTTTTGAACCATATTTTAAGCCAAATTCCAATCAAAGAAAAAATTGTACATTCTTGCCATTTAGGAACCGTTTAGAAAACGTGCCTGAGTGGGTTTGTGAAAGCCGAAAGCTAGAAGTTTTGGATATCGGCCATAATGAGATATGTGAACTTCCTACACGGTGAGTATTACAGGTTAAGTTTGAGAATCTCAAATTAGATGAGCAGTGGAAAAAAATTGCTGATTCAGTGTTTAATTTATTATTATGAACCCCTGAAAGAGTTTGTTTTAAAACCTTATTTAGTATCTTTTACCTCTCATGGTATATTTGAGTCACAATCTTCCGTCATGCAGCAACGGGTAGACTGAGACTTTGACTCCCAGCCAGACTTCGCGGAGCCGTGTGGGGGTTGATGCTTGGTGGAAATTTTCAAATAAGCCAAAAGAAATGTTCAGAGCAAACAATGTAATTGGTTCACCTCTGTAATCTCAATTCTTTTGGAATCTTCGCCTTCTGTCCATTGTCTTATGTCTACCTTTCTCGCAAATAATTTTTGGTTTTATTGAACATAACCCTGGGGAAAAAAAGATTATTAGATAATTAAAACAGAAAAAGCAAACTAGATTCTGTTTTTCTTGTGTGAAATTTGGAGTAGAAGGTCGAAGAACTCTTTCCTTCCCTCCTCTCTCTTATGTTATTATTTTTATTTCGTAATTTTCACTGTAAAGGCATGATTTGTAAAACAGCCACGTGGTGATGCCTGGTGTCCATAGATCTAGGCAAATATCTTCAAGTTGGCTAACTGTGGCGTAACATATTATTGGACTGTTAGTGACTAGCCATGCAATTAATAACCACAAGAGTAGCCTGTCCCACTGCTGTCCTGTGGAATCCTGCAGTAATTGAAATGGTCTGCATCTGCACTCTTCACTGCAGTATCCACCAGTCACATGTGACTACTGAGCACTTGAAGTACGGACAGTGTCACTGAGGAACTGAATTTTAAGTTTTATTTAAATTTAATTAATTTAAATTTAAATAGCCACTTGTGCCTAGTGGCTGCCACAACTCAGGTCTAGGTATTTCCACTATTCTCAGCCAATCACTGCAGAGTAATTTATTTTTAACCATATATAGTAAAAAATATCAATGAAAAATTGTAGAGATATGTCAGTGTTTTGGAGTAAACTTAGATGCATGCTCTTTCAAGGTTTATGAGCATATTCTTCTGTTCTCTTGTAAAGGACAAGGATCATGAAACACACCTGTTTAGTAAGCCCTATAAATGTGTCAGAGTTTAGCTATCTACTATAGTAGCCAGTAGCCAAAGGGCTAGTGAGCACTTAAAATGTGACTAGTCCTAACTGAGAAGTGCTAAAGTATAAAATATACACTGGATGCAAAATATCTCAATAATACTGTCTATTAATTACATGTTAAAATAGTATTTTGGATATATTGGGTCAAATAAAAAGTATACTGTAACAACAAATTTACCTGTTTCTTTTCACTTTTTTTAATGTGGCTACTAAAAAGTTTTAAATTACATATGTGGCTTGCATGGTATTTGTGTTGGATAACGTGTTAGAGTCTAGCTCTCGTAGAAGAAATATGAGTTGCATTTTCAATCCCTAGAAACCTCAGTTAATTTTACTTTGTTTCTCAGCCATATGTTATAGCTGTAAATTCAGTCCATTAGGAAATGCTTTTTGCTTTAGAGTTTTATGTTGAATGAGCATTTAGGTGACCCAGTGCAGCCCATCACCATTATAAAAAGGACTTTGGTGATGTGCCCTGTGGACAGCAGTGTGTGTGTGTGTGTGTGTGTGTGTGTGTGTGTGTGTGTGTGAAGGAGGCAGAGAAAGAGAGAGAGAGACCCTTTTAGAAGACAAATAGCAGAAATAAAAACAAGCTACTACTACTGAGGAAAAACAATTCATTAGAAAAATCTAGTACTGTTATCTTTCTGTTTTTTTCTTCCCTACTCTGAGCTCGCCAATTTAACACATATAGTATGTTGGAGTCTTAAATCCTCTGTGTCACTGTAGGCTACAACAAATATATAAATAAACCAACAATTAAATAAATACAAGATAACTGATATCCTTTCCAGTTTTCCCCAGAGTTAATTAATCTTTGATTTGTTCTGCATTAGTAGAAGCTTTTTTGGGATCTAAGCAAATGCTTATTCAAAGCAAATCCAAATACTCTATTGTCAAAAAATTTAAACAGTGTTTGTGTGTGTGTGTGTGTGTGTGTGTGTGTGTGTGTGTGTGTGTGTGTTTAACACATGGGAGAAAAGCAATACGTATTGTTTTCTCATTTATAGTGTTGTTTACTTGCAAACTTTGTGTCAGCCTTATCACTGATCTAATATTGAGGCCAAGACAGTGATTCACTAGAAGTTGATTTTACATTCAAACTTTGTTTGTCTAAGTGATATGTCTGAAGAGTTTGACAAAACAGAAATTAATATTTAGTGTGGAGCTGTATTGAAAGGAAAAGAAGCTATTTTAATTATTTTAATTCTTAGTATCCAAAAGAATTGAACAAATCCAGTTACCAGCATTTATACTCATCCTATAGGTATCAAATCTCCTTTCTTATCTGGAAAAATGAAAATAAAGATTTTGTCAGGTGTCTTTCAGTTATCCATCTATGTAAGGGTAAACTCTGTGTGTGTGTGTGTGTGTGAGAGAGAGAGAGAGAGAGAGAAATAATCCTGTTCTACTCTAAGAATTGTAAGTTGTACACCAAGCCCAGCAAGACAGTAAAGTTCATGGACCAAATCCCGAATTATTAGGTTGAAGTGAGCATTACAGAGACTGGCCCCTGTGACTGAATGACAGTCCTGGACAGATTGTCTTGTCACATTAATACCTAAACCTGCAAAGTCAGGCATATCTTTAATGGGGGCCCATGGTGTCACAGTGTTGAGACAGGTTGCTAACATCTTGATGAGCAAAGAATCTAGTTCTGATACTTAAAGTGAGTAAAGTTACAGCTGTAATATAGAGTGATTTAAGAACTTTGGACGTCAGTGAGGTCAGAATGGTGGGAACGGAAGGTGGGTGAGGAAGCCTCATTCTCTGACAGCAGTGTAAATGAGTTTTCATTCCATGTGATCCGGCTGCAGATTGTACCCTTACTTTCCCACAGTCCCCAGATTTCTGCGTTTAACCCAGGACCTGCTTTATTCTCTACAACTGTTGAGATCTCAAGTGATCATAAAGCAGATTTACGTTAGATTAATACATGTTCATCATTTGTTGCAGTTTTGATAGCCCATAGGAGAAACACGGTCAAGCTTCCCAACAGCTCCTTTAAGGCTCAAAAGAAAATACTGCATTGAATGCATTCTGTTCTCTTTAGAAGGGAGTCTCTACTTTCGTCTAGGATTAAACCAAAGAGAAAATAAAAATATACAGATTTAGGGAAGTGAGGAAAGGGAGACAATTACTGTGAAATGCAGCTGAGGAAAAGTGGCATTTTCTCAGTTGGCATCAGTAAAAGTTTAATTGGGCAAAAGAATCCTTATCGACTGTTGATCCTATAAGTAAGAACTGCTCAACTGTATTTATTCAGAATCTATTGTGGGTAAAACCCCCAGCGTTCCAGAGCAATACTGGGTGTAGTTCCTGTCTGGGGAAGCCTACAGCCTTTCCCACTTTGCCTTGTGAGACTAACAAGACTAGACTGCTGCCTTTGGTGTCTTCTATGAAACTCGTTTTTCTTTTTCACTAAGTAGAGCTGCTTTGTTAAATATTTCTTTTCATAGTTTTTCCTACCCTCTTTTTTTATTTTTTAAGTATGGGACATATTGACATATGAACAGCTCCAACTTTGAGCTTATGTTAAAATGAATTTGCAGTTGCTCTGAATGAATTTAGGTTTCTTGGCAAGATAATTTTAAGTCTTTTTCCTACTCCTCTTCATTTTTAAATCTTCATCCCAAACGAGCTCTAAGTAAGTTTCCTTTTGTCTTTGTCCCTGTTTGCACAGCTTATTTTGTAACAGTAGTCTCCGGAAACTACTGGCAGGACACAACCAGCTGACAAGGCTTCCCGAAAGGCTGGAAAGAACCTCAGTGGAGGTCCTGGACGTGCAGCACAACCAGCTCCTGGAGCTGCCACCCAGCCTTCTGATGAAGGCCGACAGGTAAAGCTGCGTCTTTGTTTCTCAGCTCCTAAGCCGCGCCCTCATTAACATTCTCCTCTTAGGTGACATCAGATCATTTAAAGTGGACTTTGTGACTGTCTGTCTTTCCTAGATTTATGGAGAAAGTGGTATTGCCAGCCACGTCCTCGCACCATTTTATAGGGGATAGAGGCAGGAATATCCTAGAGAGTCTCCCTTAATTTCTCTGCTTCCTTAATTTCGATTCCTGAAGTGGGTTGAGTGGCGTAAGCATGAGCTGTGGGGGGTGTCAGTATAGAGCAAGGAGGAGGAGTTTGCTGCCTGGTCAAAACTTGTGCAGCACTCCAGGCTCCGTGTAATTATCTTAGGATTCTCTGTTCTTGCTTTCACATATTTATGACTTTGGGTGACAGAGAGAGATTTTCCTAGAGTTTTGCTTTTTTGTGTTTTTGTTTTTTACCAGTTGTCTTATCTTTACCACAACTTTACCCTTACATTTAAACGATTTTCTTTTTGAACAAAGAGAATTTTTCTAAATAACTCATTCACTAAGTATTTAAAGAAATTTTTCCCATCAGCAGTGTAGGAGGGTTCCTTTTTAAGATGTTCAATAAATATTTACTTAATGAAAGGTAGAAAATTTAAGGAATTTTAAATACTACCCTTGATCTTGGATTTGCATTTTTTCTTTCTCTCCTTTTCCTTTTTTTTTTTTTAGTATTGATTGATTGATTGATTGATTGATTGGCTGTGTTGGGTCTTCGTTTCTGCACGCTGACTTTCTCTAGTTGTAAGTGGGAGCTACTCTTCATTGCAGTGCACACGCTTCTCATTGGGGTGACTTCTCTTGTTGTGGAGCGCAGGCTCTCGGCTCACGGGCTTCAGTAGTTGTGGCTCGTGGGCTCTAGAGTGCGGGCTCGGTAGTTGTGGCGCACGGCCTTAGTTGCTCCGAGGCATGCAGGATCTTCCTGGACCAGGGCTTGAACCCATGTCCCTTGCATTGGCAGGTGGATTCTTAACCACTGTGCCACCAGGGAAGTCCCTCCTTTTTTCTCTTTTTAAAAAATCTTTTTATCAAGATGTAACATCGTCAGAAAGCGTACAGCTTTTAAGCATACTGTTCAATGAACTTTTACATACATATATATATACCCCATAACCTTCACCCAGATCAAGATAGGAGAACATTTCCATCATTCCCTTCCTTTTTCTTTTCTTCTGTTTTCCTCATTTTTAAAAAATTTATTCTCTGTACTTAATGTAAATTACAATTAATTCCTACTGGAATAACTATTGAGAAATAATGGAATTGTGAGAAATTGGAATTGGTACATTGTAATTGACTGGTGCTATGTCATTCCCCTGACAAAAAGAACAATATTTCAAGATAATTTAAAGAATTGTTCTTGCTTTTGCATTCATATGAAAGGACAATGCACAGCCTATGGGTAGCTCTGGACGTGTTTCTTATTGTTATGAATACTATAGGATTTTGTTTCTTCCCCGTGGAGAATTCTGTGTCATGTTGTAGCCTTGTGTTTTCTTTCATAAGGCTAACTAGGAAAAATTTGGGTGCAGTTTTATAATGAGAATCCTCTTGTCCTCCTGGGGAATCTACACTGAATCAGTAGAAACCAGTAGGTAGATGGATTCGGGTTTTAGGAGGCTTTGAGCGAGATAAAACCACTTCTGAATCTGAATCTTGTAAGGTCACGGCTAGTAGAGTAGGTAAATAGTGCTGGAACTCTCCAGTAGATAATAATCGTTCTGTATTCATTTTTGAGGATTTTATTTTAAAGGGACACTTGTGTATGATTTTCATTCTCTAGAGGCATCAGTAAGCAGTCATCGAGTCTCCCTGGTGCCAGGCAGATCTGACAGCGTGGGCGCTTGTAGTGTGGTCCAGGAGGCTGTGTGTTCACGTTCAGACGTGTTCAGACAAGGAGTTGTGAGGCGCAACTTTAATTTAGATTGTTCCACAAGCGATTCTGCTGACTCCCAGAGTCGAGAACTGCTGCGTGTGCTGTTAACTTTGTGGCCTGCGCAGGTTTTCCCATGGTGTCTATTCTGCACAGTCCCAGATGGAATCTGTATGTTGGAAAAGGGGTGATTGTATGAACTAGAATATTTCTATTCATGCGTTATGGAAAATGTCGGACCTTAATTGAGCCACTGAAAGAGGACTTGCTGTCCAAGGAGAGCAGAATAAGCTGAGCCTACAGTGTGAGCTAAAGGCATTTAGGCAGAAATACCCTGAATAAACAGGCCTATCCAGAGCCAGCTGCATTTTGGAAAATAGGGGCTCTTGCCAGGGAAGTGGGCAGTCTGTGTAATTCTTGGGAGGAGGGCAGGCCATGCTAAATGCATTTCCTGCACAGGAAAGTGCTAGAGTAAGGGGTTGAGTGAATTAGAAAGAGCAGGCATCCTGCTTTTATTTTATGAGAGAAAAGCAAATGACCAAAAGAGGCTGAAGTAAGAAACTTTTCCAAGAAGGCGTATTCCAGTGCCTTTGTTTTCCAAGCAGTGCAGTAGCTGCATCTCCAGCCTAGTGTAGCAACTGACCTCATTGTCATGACTCTTGAGTCAGAAAAGTTAAGAGATTTGCTTCTCTCGGCAGATAGGGTTATAAAGAGGGTGGGGTAAAGTCGATGAGATCTTTTTTGAACAACATTCTTGTCTTATTTCACTATTTGGAAGACCAGAAAAATAGAACTTTTAAAAATTGAAGTATAGTTGACTTTTACAATATTATATTAGTTTAAGGTGCACAACATAGTGATTTGATATTTTTATAGATTACACACCATACAGTTATGATAAAAATATTGACTCTATGCCCTATGCTGTAGCAAACTATTTACTGCTTCTTAAAAAGGGATAATACTTTTTCTACTTTCTATGTATCTCCTTTCCAAAACCTAAATAATTGAGGTTTTATCTATCTAAATTTAAAAAAATATTTTTTTGATTGAGGCATAATTTACATTCAGGAAAATGTAGAGCTATTGTATGTTTGGTTTGATTAGTTTGAGGAGGAGTAAACTACTACTGACCATTGTGGGAGCAGGTCAACCTAGAAAACATGAAGCTTAAAATATTAAAAGAGGGTTTTTTAGCAAAGAATTGTCACAAGCTCCTTGTAGGTGGTTTTAGTTGTGATTTACATGTTTTCATTTACATGGTTCAGGATGGCCAGTGTCTTACTGACCTTGTAAGTTTAAGTCGCTGTGCTGGGTGCTACAGGGGACTGAAAAATTACTGACATGGGTATTACCCTCAAGGAGCTTACAACCTAATGCCGAGTTTAAAATAACTGCACGATAAACTGTTATAAAAGGTGGGGTTGAGAGGGTAAAGGAGAAGGAAGGTGATAGGGTTGATTTTTTTTTTCCTGATAACCAAGATAAGCTTTTTATTCATTAGATAGGCAAAAATTCTACAGTTTAATAATATAATACAGTTGACCAATAGTATGGTGAAATGGATACTTTTAGGCACTACCGTGAGAATATAAAGTATTTGGGCTGTATCTACTAAAATTAAAAATACTCATATATTGTGACCCATAACTTCCACTTAGGATTTTCCCTAGAGAATTGGGCTCAATTGTGTATTGAGCTCAGAGAGGCCTATACAGGGATTTTCATTACATTTAGTTAACACAAAAGAAGAAAGAAAAAAGAAAATACAAGAATGGCTAGATAATCTGATGCATCCCCATTGTGGAACACTATGAGAAATTAAAAAGAATGAGATCTATATAGATCTATACTTAAAATTTTTAGATTGCAGTTTTAGGTTCACAGCAAAGTTGAGAGGAAGGTAGAGAGATTCCCAAAGACCCTTTACCCCGCACATGCTTAGCCTCCCCCATTATCAACATCTCCTGCCAGAGTGATACCTTTGCTAGGACTGATGAAGCTCCACTGACACATCATTATCAGATAGGGTTGGTTTTAATTTAGGCTCCTGATATGAAGAACAGCACTTTGTTATGGTACAGAGCTTTGTGTTTGGCAGTAGCTCCAGGCAGTAATGAAACTGTTTCAGTTCTCCTTGCATTCAGTTTGCTCCATAATACAAATTTAAAAAAATATATAGATGCTCACTTTTTCTTTTCTTTTCTTTTCTTTTTTTTTTTTTTGGTGGTAATAAATTATTATTACCAGTTCTGTGTTTGGTTACATAACTGAGGAAAAGTCCTGAATACATGTCTTCATAAGTTAAAAGTGGTTTAGTTTGTTCTCTAAGTAGAACTTGTGCTTGGAAGCTTCATGAGAGCTGTCAGAAAAACGTGTTATTGGACACACCAAAAGGCTGAACTTACACTCTCTTTCTAGGGAGATTTCTTTAGTTCTGAATCTTGCTGCTAAAACACAATGTCATGGTTTTAATTGCATAATATTGTCTGTGAACTATTACAGCTTTAGAATGGTGTGTTTTAATCTGCTTTATCTGGTAGCAGGCAACCAGATAAGAGAAAGGAATCTACTTTAAATCAGATGACTTTTAGTGATATCTTTATCTTCCTCTGAAAACTTCAGACCAATTTTATTAAAATTCTTATGACTTGTACCAGCAATTTAAGTTTATGAGTTTACTCTCCATATTCTTCTTTGAGTTTTATTTCTTTTGACTGGCAGCTCAAAAACTATAGACAGATGTGAAATATGTTGGAACAGATTTGCTGAGAAGTTGACTGTGACTTAGCATCTGGTGATCACGGAAGGATTTGGTTCTGTGACGGGAACTGGCAGATATTCTAATCTGGATCTTACTGGCCTAGGTCTCTCATCTTACCTCTTTTTGCTGAGAGTTGAGAATTTTCTTGATGGAAACCCCCAAAAGAGTTTCAGACAATCAGTTTTCATCAACAGATGGGCAAGAGTGGGAGCAGATATTCCCCATGGGTCAAGATTTCTTTCTGAAATCTTGGCAATAGCTGGTTCTCTGTCCATTTCTTCTATGCACTCTTATATCATGGCCAGAGAGCTGCTCCTGATGAGGTCAGTCTAATCAACAAAGCCACAGCAGGCAGTTTAAGGGAGAGTTATAGGTTCTTGTTGTGGGCGGAGATTAGGGTCTGTTTTTATCGCTGGTTGGAACAGAACAAGGTATTTTCAGGGGATGGAAATGGGGAGAGTGTATGTACAAATGAAATACATAGTAATTATTAAAATATCCCCAGAGTATTAGTCACATTACAGACCATAAGTTTTAGTGACTCAGACAGAACATGTGTAAATGTCAAGGGGACTAAAAGGGAATAGAAGATTTGGAGGAGCGTGATCGATTGACCATGACAACTGGTGCCTTTTGGCAAAGATAGATATTTCTGACATTTTGAAGAGCTAAAGTTGGCTACACTATTTTTCCAAAGGAAAGAGAGCTATCTTGTGAAGTTCTGATGTTTTGAGAGCCATGGTGAAGTAAAATAGTGTTTCTCAAAGTGTGTTCAGAATCCCCTGGATTACTTACTAAACATGCAGATTTCTGATCCTTATCTCAGTTCTACTGACTTAACTTGGCCAATCATCAGAATTCTTAATTCTGTAGATTTTTGAAGACTTAACCCTGACCTACTTAATAGGAATATCTGGAAGTTGAAGGTGAGAATCACATCTTCTGGAATAAGGACACAACATCACTTCTGTGTGTTTTTTTTGCCAGAGATGCATCACATTATTCTAATGATGATAAAACATCAAACAAATCTAAATTGAGAGACATTCCACAAAATAGTTGTCTGGTGCTTTTTAAGAGTGTCAGGGTCATTTGAGGCAAATAAGACTGATTAGAGGAGACAAATGAGGCATGATAAAGAAATGGAATGTGTGATCCAAGATTGGATTCTGGACCAGACAGAGGACATCAGTGGGAGAATTGATGAAATTAGGATAAGGTCTCTAGATTATAGTGTTGCATTAATGTTACTTAATTCTTAATTATTTAATGCTTAATTTTCAAAATCAATTCTTTTCGAGCTCTTGTTCAACAGCTCTTACATCTGTGTAACCTTTGTTCCTCTTCTCTGTAGGTTTAAGATCTTTATTGCCCAAGCCAATTTTCACATCTTTCAAAATGATAGCATGTGAGTTCCATTAGGCATATGCATGCGCTTTCTCTTCACTTGCAGTCCTCACTATTAGGAGATGTTGCTAGACAAAAAAGACAAGTGTCTTTTTTTTCAAACTGATAAGTGGGGTGCAGTAATTTAGTGGGTTTCTACTAGCACTGAAAAAAATGGGGTAGAAAACATCAGTGTATGGTAGAGTAGGGTTAAGTATTGTTTCAAGAAATTTTTGTTTCATTTATACATGTATATGTTGCATCTGTACTGGGTGGTCATGTACAGTGTATTTTGTACTCCTGGTTGCTATTAATGAAAAGTTTTAAAGCCCCTGCTCTAAGAGCTATCAGTCTTCTGAAGATAGATGAAATTGTCAAGAGCGTTGTGTTGTATAGAAAAATGAGAAAAAATTTAGAGCATTTGTTTGACACCTCCGAAGGATTTTGGGGGGCCAGAAGTCAGGAGGTTGTATAAAAGTCAAAGAATTTTGCTGTGCTTAGGGTCTTAACCTTTTGCATTTTTAATAGACTGCAAGTCCCAGTACTGATCTGCAGAGAAATAATTTGAATGCAGAATGCCTGGTATGCCGGCAAATTAGGTAGGTCTGTTGTGGTACCAAATCCTGTGCTTCGTTTCAAGGACAGAATTTGGCTGTAAAATTTAAGGGGGTGCTGGGAATTACTAAAAAACAAACAAAAACAAAACAAAAAAACCTAGATGAGCCAGAACAGATGGACAGAATGTGCCAGGAAAGAACAGGGTAATTGCTTAGGAAGCAGGAAGTGAATTTGTCTCACTGCTGTCGTGGGCAACTTCCCAAATGCTTTAGGGCAGGAGTCGTATGTGTCTATTCTGTACAACTTTTGCACTTTCTGCTAAGAAAAATTTTTGAGTACTGTGCTATTTATTAAACTTATTTTAGGAATGGAGTTTGAAGCACTGTTCACATGTGGTCTTAACACTACCCAGCAGTTGCCCTGCTTGACCTCCAGCTTTTTTGGAGCAGAGGGCCTACGAAAATGTCCTTAGGAAAATGTTTTATTATTACTATTATTATCAGTTGAATTTTGGAGAGTTGTGTTAGGAAATAGTGGATTCTTTAAGATTGATGAGATTTGGGTTTATTTCTGGCTCTGCCACTAATTACTATTTAACAACAGCCAAGTACTTTGACTTTTCTCAGCTTCAGTTTGTCTTCTGTGAAATATAAAGGGGGGAGGGGGCATCTCTGGAATGTTGAGAGAATGGTCTCTACGGAGCACTTTACAAGTGAAAAGAAGGCAGTAATATGTTATTGCTTTTCTCCAATCATTGTAAGAGAGTTGCATAGTCAAGAGGGTTATGGCACATAAAACAAGTCTTTATACAGTTATTACAAAAATCTATAAGGGAGAAGCTTGAGGAAGTTCTCTCATATCACACTGAACTGAGGAGCAAACTCAGTGCTTTAGGAATTTAGCTTTTGGGGAGATTTTGAAAGCAGGCGGTGGGGCTATATACCCTATTTATTGAGTTAAAGTTAGTTGCTCGTTCTGATACAACACCCAGACAATTAAAGCAACTTAATTTGCCTCTTGCCGAAACGTGCGGTTGTGGGACAGGTGTTTTATTTTTAAAAGCGTAGGTATTGAGTTTAATTTCCCTGAGACTAGTATAATCAAAACTGTTTTTAGCCCAGTTGTTTGCTCTTTGACTGTTAACTAACAAGATGATTCAATCAGGCTTTATTCGGTTCAAACTAAATCCTTTGAAACCAGCCCATGTAGTTTCAACTTAGTTTCATTTCCTGGAGGGGTAGGATGAGGGATTCCCCCCTACCCTCCCAGTTTCCCATAAAGAGTATAAACTTCAGTACAAGCAAATTTCAACACGATGAGAGGACAAGTCTTTTCGGAAATCACTTTCTTCCCTTCATCAGATGTTGTGAGGAGTTTTTCAAGTCCGTTTTGCAGTTTTCTAGATGAGCATTCACTAGTCAATCTTTTTTCCTTTCAAACAACTTTCCCTCTTTTTCTGGCCTAAAAAGATGTAAATATTCATGAGTTAATTTCTTTCTTTTCCTGTGTCTATAACTACATATTTCCTAGAGAATTATATTTTAATGAGATTGTCAGTTTCCCAGCTAACCCCATTCCAGGATGGTCTAGGGCAATAAATACATTTAAATTTTTTCTAATTCTACACGGAAGAAATCTCAACAGGGTATTTAAGTCAGGTGATACAAATGAGACTCGTAAAAGAAGTATGGTGCTAGAACAGGTTTCCTTCCTAGTTCAAAATCATTTCAGAAACTGCATGAATGACCTTTATTTTCTTCTCCGTAGCACACACGACTATAATTTCCCATGACTATTTATGGTCTGTAGAGCCTTTTCTAACTTCCTTTTTTTTTTTTTTTTTTTAAATGTCAACGGAATACGTGTTTCTTTAATGGAAAATGTTCTATTTTGGGCAAGCTGCTTTTCCTTAGATAAGTAGTGGAGTTGGAGTTAGGGTGTGTGTGTGTGTGTGTAAGTGTGTGGAGGTTGCAAGATTGGAGAGTATTAAATTAATGGATTGAGAGCTTGGAATGGCAGTCTTGGTGATGACTCCTGAATACAAAGCCTTCTTTTTATCCAAGATTAAAAATAACTGTACCTGGTATTCCAGAGTCTTATTTTTTAAGGAAGATTTTGTTCTTTTTAACTAACATATGGTAAAATGGTCCTGAATTGAAGACTGAATATTTCAAACCTGGGTGGTTTTGAAATGAGAGAAAGGCAGTGTACTAACAGGGTAGTTCAGGGAGGGGGTGTGGGACAAGGCAGCTTTGACCTTGGTGACTATGGCAGGTGAGTCCTGTGGGCTGGATGCTCTCTATGCTCGGGGCACTGCATCTTCATGATGGAGCACACGTAGTAGAGATCCACTGTGAAGCAGGATGGTTGTCTGTCTGTCTGTGAGCTGTGCACAGTTCCTGCTCTGTCCTTCTCTTCCCTTTCCAGTGATTTGGAACCTGATCACAGCAAGGATTCTGTTTCAGCTCTCCAACTTTGTATTTTGTATTTATCTGTGCTTCATGATAACTATGGAAGAATTACGGTTTTGACAGTTTTAGTTATCTCAGGGGTAAAAACATTCCTCATACTTGAGCTATTTTTCACTCTATCATTTGGTTAACTGGTGGCATAATACATCTTGTTTTAATGTAAATTGTTTTGAAGTATACTATAAATACAGAAAAGGGGCCATACTGTAAGTGTAGCACTTGATAAGTTTTTTCAAAGTGAACACACTCGTGTGACCAGAACCCAGATCAAGAACCAGAAGGTTACCATATTGGGAAAATTAGAAGCTGTCTCCTAGACACTGCTTCCCTTCCCTGACTTCTAATACCATAGATTAGTTTTGCCTGATTTTGAACTCTATAATTATGGAATCACGCAGTGTATCCTCTGGTATCTGGATTCTTTTACTCAATATTATATATGTGAGATTCATCCTATTGATACATGTAGTTCTTCACACTCACTGCTACATAATATTACATTATTTTACTACAGAGCAGATTATCCCATGCAGTTCTGAATATATGTCAGTAAAATGTGGTTTAGGCATCATACTGGAAAGGACTTACTCACTATTTGATTTAGTTGTATTGTGATCTAATGTCTAATTGTTTTATTACTATAAGAGCTCTTTTATTTTAAAATAGGCGGTTGGGTGGTTTTCTCTTTCTTAAGACAGAATATTAGCTTTATCCTTTCCCACCCTCCACCAGCTATACAATTAATCACTTCCTCTTACCTTTTATGCTTTCATAAAAATTGATTTCTCTCTCTCTGTAGTTATCACCTATAAATAGCTATTGTGTTCCTTACAGATGGTGGAGTCACATATCTGTATGCCTGCTAAACCAAGATCTGTCTTTAAATTAATGTTTCTAAACCCAGTTTCTAATATGTCAAGTATCAATCAGAAAACTTGTAGATTTGTGGAGGATTCTGGACTAGAGCGCTGGCTTATCAGAGGGATACTGTTGTGTTTTGTCATTGTAGCCTGAGATTCCTGAATGCATCTGCAAACAAACTGGAAACCCTTCCTCCAGCCACACTTTCTGAAGAGACAAACAGCATCTTACAGGAGTTGTATTTGACGAATAACAACCTCACAGATAAGTGTGTGCCCTTGTTAACAGGACACCCCCATCTGAAGATTCTTCACATGGCCTATAACCGACTTCAAAGTTTTCCAGCAAGGTAAAAGAAGATTACAGTGACATCCTTCATTTCATTTCTGAAAATGTCACAGATGGAAAGGCAAAAACTAAAATGTTTATTTCCGGGATAATGTAAAGCTTGTTCCTCCTGATTCTTGTTCACAGTGTCTTTTGTATAAGCCATTATCAGCATTCTCCTAAAGAGAAATGTGTTCATTTTTCTAATGTGAATGTATCTAAGGACCCAATTGCTAGAATGTTCTTATGATTTTGAAATAAGGTATGTCATTTAGCAATATATTTTTTCTTTTGCTTCCTTTTAACCAGTCAAATTAATTTTTAAAAAAATTAACCTAGCATGGTGTGTGAGAATTAGAATGTAAACTAGAGACCTGAAGGTTCTTAATTAGCTGATAGCTTTTGTATTTGTGCTTATGTATAAAAAGCAGTGGTGGCCTATGCAGTCATAGAAACTGTGATGTTACAAATAACCTATGGCTCTCAGAAAATTCCACTTAAATCTGTTTTCATTTCTAACTTTGGGGAGCAGTGGCATTGTATCTTGCTTTGAGTGAATCTACACACTGAGCCTGCCATGAGGGATTTACTCTGCTTCCATGTCATTGGCATTTATCCATTTAACAAGTTAGGTCTTAGAACGCACGCCCACACACCAGAGAAACAGACACTAACCCCTCTGGTATCCTGCTGCTAACTGCAACTTAGCACTGGGTCAAAGCAGAGCATTGGCACAGCCTCCTTCTGCTGCCATCGAGGATACCAGTCTGTTGAAACCCTTGCTAAAGGAGGGAGGCCCAAATATGCATGGCCTTAAAATATTACTCTGTTTTTATAGTATGCATTTATTGCTTTACTTTTTCCCCTTCATTTGATATTACTGATTAAGCTTTTTTTTTTTTTTTCCTATGGAATGAGATGATATTTTTGGAAGAAAACATGGTAGTCACATAACAACAATATCTCTGAAGGGGCTTATCATCCTCTTTGAGATGGTGAATGACTAAGGCCAGCAGGGTTAGTCATCAGCTCAGATTCTGAGGATATCTCCCAGTGACCCATGCCAGTAGTAACACCCGGAACACAGAGAATTTTTTTTTGACTACCTTTCTATGTTGAAGCATGGAAACTTCTTTAACATTTTCTTTCTTGGACCTGATTTCTACACCTTCAATCTTTTTTCATGCCCAGTATTCATAGATTTCTCCACATTTCTCTTCAAATTGTGATGACCACATATTCAAATAATAATCTTACAAATTCAGGCCATCACAGATGGATTACTTTACAGTCTGTGCATACAGAGTTGTTTGTAGCATATCCTAATACCATGTTGAATGTTTATGATATTAAAAGATCTGATTTCATAAGATAAAAACTTAGTTCTTATATCTGTGAAGTATATTTTTAAGTAAGCAGATAAGGTAATCTATTTTTGAGAGATAACAGAAAGAAAAGTAATAAAGGGTTTCTTGCTAAATTTTTTTAAAGGTTTATTGTGACAAATGAAATCACAGCAAGCAGAGAAGATACCAATAACTGTAAACTAAATGATTCAGATTGTAAGTCTGAGTTGCACTCACTGGGAATCCTGTGCTTGTTAGACTCTACCGTCACAAGTGGCGGAAAAAGGGCCGTAGGAGTGATAGATGCATTATAGGATTGTAGAGGCAGAGGGTTTTTTCCCTCCGGATTTACAGAAAATATAAGAAACTCTAACTCTGGAGGTTTTCTTTATTTTGGTTACTGTAATTATTGATTAATGTAATTAATAGTAATTCTGTATTATAGGTTAAGATTGAACAACAAAAGACATTCTTAAAAGTGTTCAATTATATTAGGACATGTTATTAAGGTAAGGCCAGAAAGAGTCTTTCTTAGTAGATATTTAGCAGGAAGGAGTTGAGAGAAATTTCTTTTGGGTACAGATTGAATTTGGGCATT
This sequence comes from Hippopotamus amphibius kiboko, assembly GCF_030028045.1. Classification (NCBI taxonomy): domain Eukaryota; kingdom Metazoa; phylum Chordata; class Mammalia; order Artiodactyla; family Hippopotamidae; genus Hippopotamus; species Hippopotamus amphibius. The sequence goes on from NC_080196.1 coordinate 102,096,775, forward strand.
GCCCGAAGGTCGAGAGATGATCCAGATGACCTTTCAGCATCCTGCTCCTCACAACCACCTTGTTATCACAGATGATGTCCGAGGAATTTGGGGAGTGGGGTTTCAGGAGAAAGCGTTATCTTCGTATAAACCATACCCTTTGCTGCTCTATATCCCCTTGAGGTTTCAGTGCCCATGCAAAGAAATCGTACTCTCACACTAAGCTCTTTTAAAGCGCATACATTGGATTAACGCTAACTTTTGACCCATTTAGGTAGGATTTTCACTGGAGTTCAGACTAAGCTACGTAGCAAAGTGATTGTTATCAGGATAACTTATTCACACACAGAGTTTTCATAGGAAAAGGACATCCATTTTTCTTCTTGTTGCCAATTTAAAGAGTTGAAGCTAAGAGTTTTTGTTTTGTAGTAAGAAAGGAGGTATTAGAATACTCTGATACTCAAAAACAATAGTGAAAAACTTGTTTGTTTTTCACTATTGAAAAACAGCTTTAAAGACTTCAGAGTCATATAAATTACCCTTTGGTTCTCATTATCTATCATTTTCTTTCTAAAGTTCCTTATAATTTTTTTGTGACTTCCTCACTCTTGGATTTTCTCTCTTAGTAAAATGGCAAAGCTGGAGGAACTTGAAGAAATTGACCTCAGTGGGAATAAACTGAAGGCCGTCCCGACGACGGTGGTGAACTGCAGGCGCATGCACACAGTGATTGCTCATTCCAACTGCCTGGAAGTCTTTCCTGAAGTTATGCAGCTCCCAGAAATCAAGGTATGTGCTTCGATTCCATAAACTCCAAGCTACAGGTCCGCAAAGAGACTTGCTCTCTCTAATTCATCAGCTCAGGATGCTCACACCCTTGTTGGATTTCCTTAGAGTGAAGACTTCTCCATTGTCCTTGAGCCATCCTTCCTCACCACGGGGCTACACCGCTGAGTTGGCAGAGGAAAAACACCAGTAAACAAAAAGCACTGGACTGGGAGTGGGGAAAACTGCATTCTGGGCTCTATCCCTAACGAGCCACGTAGCCACCTCCCTCTTTGCCATCTGTGTAGCAGTACTTGTCCTGCTTATTTCCAGGGTGGTTATGAGGCGCAAAGACTGAGTCAAGTTTGATAGCAGTTTGAAACAGTCAACCGTACCACTGCACACGCCTGCCCCCACTCCTCTAATTAGACAGCATCCACCACCGCAGCACCCAGTTAGTCATAATTCCCTATAGAGATATGGTCTCATGAGTGTTAGCGTTACCAGACATTCACGGCAGTGTCACGGAACTGGCAAAAGACATAGTATTCCCGTTTGATAGGCAAGGAATCTGAGGTGCTGAAAAAGGAGCTGGTTTGTGTAAATGAAGACAGCAAATTGGTGGCAGAGACATCCTGCAGTTCCTGGCTCCTGACTCGGGGCGGTCTCGTGGGATGAAACCAGTTCACTAGAATGAAAGCCATCTAAGAACTTTTTTTTTTTTGGAGCAAAAAGTAAGAAGTTCTTTCATTTGCATCTTAGCTTTTTTGATTATTTTGTGCTTAGTGAAAAATAACTCTGGTTATAGACTCAGAGCATTTTCTAATCTCCTAAAAAGGAACAAAAGTCATCCTATTTGGAGACACTTTGAATAGCATGAATAAGGTTTCACGCAGGAGTTTTTTGTACATTTACGTGGTTGAGGTGTGTACAAGCCATTTGATGTGTGTGCATGTGTGTGTGTGCTTTAGGCCATAAAATATTTTACATTGAGTGCGTTGTCATCTCATACATGACCGTGGAATTTTAGAGCACTTACTATAAGCTAGCAGAAATATTTTATTTTTACTTTATAATACCTTTTACAGTGGGTAAGAGGTGGGGCTCTGAAGGGAGACAGGTCTAGAGTTGGATCCCAGCTGAAAGTTGCTTAATTGCTCCGTTTCCTCATATGTACAATGAGAGAAGGAACAGTACTTCCTTTACAGTATTGCTGTGAGGATGACATGAAATAATACATGTAAAGCATCTGAAATAGAAGCGGCGGCTGGGAAGAACTCTGCAGCTGTTAACTGTGATTAGTTACGAGGCCTCGATAACATTCAACTCTGATGTTGCTTATGTGGAGCAGCTGTTTTGGCTGATGACCAACAAAATCCAGGAAATCTGTCACTTAAGCAAATGCTTCTTTGCCTCCAGCACAGGAACACTGTTGGCAGCTAAGCTTTCCAGGGGCTGCTCTGCTGCCCGTTACTGGATGGGGGTTGTGGTATCTGCCGTGGGGCTCATTAAACAGGCCTCTGTGCACCGAGGTCTCGTGATGAACCCCCCGTTTGCTGGTCTTACTTTCTGCCCCTGTCTTTTAATGTTATATAACTCCTAATTGTAGATTCTTTTTTTAAAAGTATCTGGTTTAAAATACAGATACAGATAGATGTTTAAACTTTTCAAGTTTTGACTAGATTTTGCAAAATGTGAATGTTGCTCTGTGAAAGTGAATCTTCTCTTAGACGCTTGCTTGGATTCCTGGATTCTAAAATTGGTGCCTTCATTTTTCGATTTAATTCCTTCCCCTGTTGTCTTCTCTCTTACACTACTTTACAGCTCCTTTTAAAATTTTACTTTCGGTGCTATTTTTTTTTTAATACTTTTTCTTCATTTGTTCTTTGATTTTTTTTTTTTAAGTCCCAGATATTGTATCTCAGTATTTTCCTTATGTTAAAAATGTCCTGTCTGGGACTTCCTGGCAGGTCCAGTGTTTAAGACTCTGTACTTCCACCACAGAGGGTGCAGGTTTGATCCCTGGTTGGGGAACTAAGATCCCACATTCCAGGTGGCCAAAATGTTTTTAAAAAAAAAAGTCTTTCTGATCCAGCTCTTCCCTTACCAGGAGGTGTTTCGTTGTTGGAGTTTTATTTGGGGGGGGGGGGGGGGTGAGCAAATCAAGTACCCTCTATGTACAAAAGTATAAACTTTGCAGCCCCGGACAGATAGTATTGTTGAAAAAGTAGTAGTTATTTTGTTTGAGAACTCTGAATTGATAGTTTAGTGTTATTTCATATGAGACTATTTTAAGTTGCTGTGTAATTATTTACACACATTTAAACCATCCAAAAGAAAATTCCTGGTAAAAATAATTGCTATAAACAAATGATGAAATACCTGTGAGAGTCTTCACTGCAAACTGAGCCCTAAAGCATGTTTTTAATGTAAAAGAAATCATTTTTTTCCTAAGTTGAAATACTCTACCCTATATTAAAATATTATTATTGAGTTAATAGTCCTAGATTGTATTCTTATTGCTTCTTGAGAATCAAGTACAATAATTGTAAAGTATTTCATAAAAGGTATTAAGATCATTGTAATTACAAACATTAACAGATAACATAATTTAAAGAGCCCAAGATCCTGGTATATTTAGCTAGTTCTCTACGAGCGGTCTCATCTTTTAGGACATTAAAGAAAAGTGCTTGTTCACAGCTTTGTTACCAAAGCTTTAAAACCAATTATCATTCAAAAGGGTAAACAAGTTTTCTTACTAAAATATATATATGCTAAAATGTAGTTTTTTAAACTTGTAAAATTAGGCCATTATTCACATACCCCTAAAACAGAGACTGTATGTATCCCCTAATCTTGGATAAATTTTAGGTCTGGCCTTTTCTCACTGTGGTGCCTTCGGTGAGATCCGTTAAAGTGATCATCAGGCGTCAAATTCTGTACTTGAGCAGGAGGGTCGTGTAAGTTAGTGGGAAAAAAGTGTATTTTTTAGAGTTTTCCAGTGAGCTCAAGTACACACAAAGTTGTAGTACTTTTGTTTCCTGAGTAGTATTGTCTTCATCTTTGCTTAGCACTTTCAAATTAATCTTCCAAACTCCAGCACCAGTCTGTGTTCCTGGAGCAGGTCATATTCTGTTCTGATTCTAAAATAGACAGACCTCCCTCTGGATACAGATCACCTCTCAATCAGCGAGAGAGGAAAACTTGATCCCAGAGTCACCACATAAGCCAGACTTGGCTTGGCTGATCCCAGGCTGGAGTCCTCGCTTAGCCTACTAGTGCTGGTGAACCTAAAAAGCAGAGGTTGCCGTGGGTGTGGCACTCGGTTCTCTTGCTCAGGGGCCCTTCACCTAACTACATAGCAGCCACATTGATAGTGTACGAGCAACAAAACCCAAGCTTTTAGTTAAGTTACCTCAAATTAGTGACATAGTCCTACCTTTTTGAAGTGTGGTTTAAGCAGATGAAATAAATGTGTGACACATACAGTGAATGAAATTTGAAATTTAAACGCCATATACCAGCAACTTTTGTCAAATTTTCCATTTTCCTGTGGTGTCCTGATTCTGGTTACCGGGTAAACGGCACCTTTTAAAGTGTTTTAAATTCTCTTCAGAAGATTATTTTCATGTTTGTGCTGTACAGTAATGAACCACTCGGATAAGTTGAGTGACCTCATCTCTAGGAGTGCTATTTTCACTGGGAAATGGAGTACAAAGTATTTTTAATATGCCACACTCTTGAGAACAGTGGCTACAGGAAGTTGAAGTTCCCTTGGAATCAATCCATGTTTGTTGTTGTTTCTAAAGTGGGATGAGAGCAAGAAAACCAGCTCAGTCATAGAACACAAAGAACATGGGGAAACAGCTGGGTCAGGATGGATGAAAGAAAAGGCATTAATTCTTTGGAAGGTAGGATAATGGGAATACAGACAGATCAGGGACCAGTTAGATGTCAGTTCAGTAGAGTCGTTGACCTACTAGACTTAGAAGGTCATCTAGGGACTGCAATCCAAAAACCAGGAAGCAGGAGCAGTTGTCATTATGGTCCTGGAATCTGGGTGATAGTTATTTAGGAATTCTTCTAACATTTGGGGAATCTGGCATCCGTTCCTGGTTGGGACTAGAGCTAAGGAAAAAGGAATGAAGCAGTGTCCACGAGGACACAGCCATTGAAGCCACTTTTCTCCCTGCCTCACCAGCAACTCACCAGCAGAAAGCTAGGACTGCATGGTCTCTCTCTTTCAAAGTTGGGGTAATGTATTAACTCAGACTAATTTGTTTGTTTTTTTAAGTCTAGCTTTAAAAATTATTTCAGCAGATCTTTTAAGCACAAAGCCATGCCCTCTCCAACAGAATACTGCATGCATCTTATGAAGTGGGTTATGTATACATACAGATAAACAGCTGGTCCTCTGTGGGCTCAAGCATATTAAAAGTATCCCTTTAGAGATGCTCCTGGAGAAAGGAGCACTTGTGACCATTAGTTCTCAAGGAAGTTAGCTGTGAAGTGATCACTATCGTGCTCTTCAAAGGCTTCTATCCATAAGGGTAAATCTGGAATACAGCTTGGAATCATCTATAAATTTCTTTGAAGTCTCCTTTTTGATCTAAAATTACATGCTAATTTTGTGTTCTACTTTTTACCATTTATTTTAGTTTTAATGTAAAAGTAAAGGCTTTTCTTCTCCATAATCTTTGAGTAATACTGAAGCCCCCAGAAGCATGGGCCAGGTGTCCTATAACTCTGTGATATACCACTGAGTCTACCCAAGGGCACACATAACCAATTTTAAGAAGTAATGATGTAAAGAAATTGCTTAGTTTATATAGGATGCATTTTCTTAAAGTCAGATTTTATAAATAATTTAGTTTTGGTGTTTAAGGGAATTCACTGTTGGGAGGAATGGAATACTATTTGGTGGATTGAAGATTTTTTTAAACAAGGTTTTACCCTGATTGTCATTTGTGTCAAGTTGTTGCCAATAAGATTCCCTAAATCTAAAATCCAGTTGCAAAAAATCATAGACATTGTATCTACATTTAAAAGGAAGGGTCTGAACAAATGAAAGTTCTTCTTTTGCAATTCCCGGAAAGGTGGGGAAGTTTAAATGATATACATTCCTGAATAATTACAGACAAATACACTATTGCATGGAAAAATCGAACTTCAACCTTGGCTTTAGGGTCTGTGTTTGAAGTAAAAGGTTCAGACTGGCTCACTTAGTTAATAGGTTTACTTAGATGTGTGAACATTCTACAGTGATGATGACTTAGCCTTTTACAACATTAAGAATATATAGTAGTTTAAGTGTTAAAAGAGAATTTGACAAAGTTATGTAATGAGAAATACCACCCATGAGAAATAGTACATGTGTTTTACTATTAAGCTAAAATGTTCGGGTTCCTATAGAACTGATGAGAGTGGGAGGTGGTCTAGACGACTTCAACGTGAGACACAATCTGTAGTTCACCGTTTGGCCTCTACCTGCCTCTCCAGTCTCTTCTGCTCTCAGGCCCAACCATCTCCAGCCACACCAACCACTCGTGGTTTGTGTCCTGGTACACCGTGCATCACTCTGTCTCCTGCCTGGTGCACATGCTGTTAACTCTCGCTAGATGCCCTCCTGTTCTCATCTGCCTGTTTAACTTTGATTCTTCACAAAAGTCCCCTCCTGGAAAGCCCTCTGTGAGGTCTCAGTAGCTTCCCCTCCTCTGTCACAGCCGTCACACTTGTGCACACCTTGATCACAGCAGCTGGAGATGGGAGTGAACCTCATATCCCCCTTTAGCCTGGGAGTTCCTCAGGGTGGGGACTGTGTCTGCCATCTCTCGAGGTCCTTGACATCTGGCTTGCCTGCCATTTAGTAGATGCCAAATAAATATTCTTTTGATTGAATACCCGGATTTATTTGCTTCTTATGAATTCAGAATGGAAATTAGTGAACCTTTTTGCGGAGAAACATGTTATAGATCAGCCGCTTTTATCTTGTGAGGGCAGGGGAATGTGAAAGGTGACCGGGAGCCCCCTTTTGGGAGCTGTCAGGGCTGTTGGGCAGCACAGCTGAGGGGCTGAAGAAGGAAGAAGCAAGGGGTTGTGGAATCTCAGAGCTTATTAGCTCTGTTAAGTTGCTGCGTCAGGGCAGCACAGCAATTATTTGGCAAATGATGAATAATACACTGCTATGAAAATGGCTGTGCCTATTTCTTTAGTAATGTTTTGTGAGGAATCATTATAATTAAGATATTGCAACTTCTGTGATAATTACACTTAAACTATACATTGGATTGTATTCCCTTTTCTTTAAGATATGCTGATTGTTTTCATATACTCATATCTAACTGTATTAGGAATTATTTCCTCTAAATCATGAGTTCCCTCTCAACTATGAGTTATCTCACTTTTCCTGAGGGTTGGATAATTCTGTTTTGATTATTCTTACCAGCGTTTTATATTACAGCAGAGTAATTTTTGTTAGCTATGTCCTAGAATGGGCCTGAAAGAGGGAAAGATAACATTTTTAGATAAATTCAACATTCTATTTAATGTGTTTCCAAGAAAATTTTAGTGCATTAAATATAAATACATACATTAAGCAACATAGAATATGTTGGTACTATTTTTTTCTCAGGTCTCACTTCCAAATTTTCTGTTTTCTTAGAGGTAGCCGTTACAATTATTCAGTCAACAAGTAGTTTGTTGAGGACTGTTAAAGAATAGGAAATAGTACTCGTAGTAAAGCACTCACTATCTGCACTCACACCAGTAGGTTGGCACCAAGTTACCAGTGCCCTGTAATTTTTAGGAATAAACCTCCTTCAATGTGCAGAACTATATAATGGTGTTTCTCTGTTTATCTGTCCTTAAAGAAAAGAGTTGCCTTCTTATGCAGAAACAATCGCATTTAAAAATGTATCAATTGCTTTGCAGTGTTACTTACTCTAGACTGAATTTAACCTGAACGTGTGTTTCTCAGTTCCCATCCTAACAGATTTAATTACTGAAGAACCTTCTTATAAGATCCATTCATTTATTCATTCAACAAATAATTGTCTACCAAGTGCCAGGGAATTGGTTATTTATTCCTCCTTTCAGTGAAAGCGTTTATCGAGCCTCTACTCTTTGCAGTGCACTGCACTTCTGATATAGGAGGAGAAGAAGCAGTCCCTACTCTCTAGCTCATAGTCTAGTGGAAGAAATAAATAAGCAAATACTTGTAACAAGGGACATCTAATTGAAACAGAGGCTGAAGTGGATTTGCGTGGCATTGAGTCTTAAAAGAATAAGGCTGATTACCAGGTAAAAGGCAAGGATAGCTTGAATAGCTCCATTCACAGAGAATAGCATGTGCAGAGGCACCGACAAATGAGAACAGGATGCATGCAGGAGTTAACTTTGACACAGCTGAATACAGTGTGTGAGGAAGCAGGTGGTGAAAGGTGGGGAGAAGGCCTTAGCTGACATGCTGAGGACTTTGGTGGCAGATTGAAGGGCAGTGGGAGCAATGGAAGAGCGAAGCTGGAGCGTGATGGGATAGAACAGACCACATCACGAATCACCCTGAGAGCATTGTGGGGAGTGGATCGGGGGAAGTGAGACTGAAAGCAAAGTTAGGAAGCTGTTGTAATCCTCCAGGGGAAACGGTGATGTGGGTCAGAACAGGATGACAGAACGAGATGGACGGGAACTGACTGCAGGGAGTTAAAGACTTGGTGACCAAATGGGCCTGGGCCGGGGTAGTGCGTACACACCATCTCTAAGATCTGTGTTACCTTTGCCAGCATTATCTTTATAAATGAATATCCTCCTGAACTCATTTTATGCTTTGGTAATTTAAAGAATGAGCAGTTTTATGTCTACAGAACTGTGAAAGTTTAAAGCTTTAGAGGTAACATTAGAAAAACGTTGCTAACTAATTTCATAAAATAATGTTCCAAAATGTCTTTAATCTTTCCCCATAACGCATGCTCTGACCTGTGAATTCATTTGTCAACCACGTACGTTCTCTGTTACCCACACCTGTCAGTCCTTAAGCTCATGTTTCATCACCACCAGGAGATTGTATTGACACCATGTGTTGTTTTATTTGTACTGATGTATACTGACCATACAGCCAGAAGAGCCCATTATGAACCAGTATTATCAGTGTTTACTTAAAGTCCAGTTGACTCTTCATACAACCATTATTTATAATTGGAAAAACAACAATTCTTGTACTTCTGTTGAAAGTATTAAGGCTGTTACAGGTGATGGGAGTGAAGATATAAGTGAAATGTAATGAGATTGTACCTACATTTATGAGTTTTTTTAAAGTTTTTTATATTAATAATAAGCCTAAAAGAAAAAAATAGAATTCTAACACTGGTTGTGTTCAGGTGTTAAATTTAAGGGTAAGTTTTCTAATCTTCTCTATCCAACATTTTATAATGTGGTTAAATGTTTTCATTATAAAAAGAAGTTACAGTATAACTTTATATCATTGCTGCTGTTTCACAGCAAGGGTATGAAACAATTTGTATGAAAACATTGTATCATTTGAAGTCAACTGAAAATATATTTCTCCAAAAATATAGGTTTTTGTTTTACCCAGTCTCTACCCCTCGCTAATCCATAATAGATTTAAGTTCTTTAAAAATTTTTCCAAATAAAGAATTTGTCCACTTTTAAGACTGGAATTCTTGGGTACAATTACCTCTCAGAGCATCTTAAGATTTTTAATAGGCTCTTTAGGCATTTTAAAAAATTATAATGAGGTACCAGCTCAAGTCAGATAATTGAATGCTTTTTCCCCATTCTGCCAAATTGTTGGTTACACATTCTCTTATCAGAAAAATTGCCACTTGTTCTCTCTTGTGCATGTGATCTTTCTTCTACCCTGGTGCCCGCTCCCACAATAGAAATGCAGCACTTTTTGGGACTTAGCTCATTTAAGCCTTAAATTTTGTGAGAAAGGAGGTGTTATTCTCATTCACAGATAATACATAATTGTTGTTCTAATCAGTATGCCAACCCTTTTTGTGGCAGTTTTCCAAGTGTGATTAGGTAGGGGCTGTTGGAGAGGCCAGGTATTGGGTGCCTGGAGGGCAGGCTCTGTATTTGACTCCTGCCTTTTTCACTTGCATATAGTAGGCAGGCCCACGTGCTAGTCTTTCACCAGTTTCTTATTTCGCTTCTTTTGAATTATCTTCCCATTTTGAATATTCATTCCCTGCCTTCTCCTCATTTTGCGTGGTTTTTTTTTTGGTTTAAGAAAGCCCTTTAAAGTTCCATCTTGATGTTGTAACTATAACCCTCATGGCCACAAGTGGGGAGATATTGTGAGCAGAATGAGAAACTATCTTTAGGCTTTTACAAGTTAATGCTTAATTTTTAAATGTAGAGACAAACTTGAAAGGATAAAACCAGGGAGTATAAAGAGCATGGATTTTCTGTGTTATTCAGAGAAAGCAAATTTTTAACTGTATTTAGCAAAGTGTGTTTTAAATGATTATGGCTGAAGAGCAGACAAACATAGTTTCTGCATTTGACCATCATAGTATAGTGAATGGTCAGACTGATTTTCCTGCAATGAGTAGGAGCATAGAACCACCTGAGCAGCTTCTCCAGGCCGTCTCCTCTTGTTTCCACTTGTTCCCTCAGTGCGTAGACCTGAGCTGTAATGAGCTAAGCGAAGTCACTTTACCGGAAAACCTGCCTCCAAAACTGCAAGAACTAGACCTGACTGGAAACCCCCGACTTGCCCTCGATCACAAAACCCTGGAGCTGCTGAAGTAAGTATTATGTGAAGTGCTGCAACCCCATCACTGTTCACTGAAAATAACATTTATCACTTAGTAAAAACATTCAATGGAATATGAAGCATCTGTTGATTTCTTAGGTCTGTCTACACACATTTAGAGTGATCTCTGAGTCTGCAGTTGACCAAAATGGACAAACAGCCAAAAAATTTTTTCAAATAATTGCATACTCGTGTCCTTTCAGAAAGTTTTTGAGAAAATGTCCAGACAAAAAGAGATGACAGTAATGAAAACAAAGAGGAAAAGCGGGATTTAAAGACACAGGAGAGAGCAATGAACAACCAAGATATAAACTTAGATCTCATTGCTGATACCATGGGGTGATACTTAATGCAAATGTTATGAAAAGATTTTGCAAGGCATTCATAATGTGGGGTAAATGAACAGTTTGAAACTAAAATTCAGATTATTTAAACAAAACTGGGAGTGTAGGGTAGTTAGATCCTGCTGAGTTCTCTTCCCATTTTGGGAAGAGTTCATTGGTACTGTCTCATGCTTGCTGTTGATGGAGAATAACAGGTTAGAGTTTACTATGTAAAAAATTTGTTAACCTCATTAGAAAAGATGTAAGAATGTTCATCGCAGAACTCTAAAAATCAATAGAGTTAAAATTATGCTTCACAATTGAATATTATACAGGTACTAAAAACAATGATGTAGAGTTGTATTACTAACTTGAAAGATCTCTGCGTACGATGTGAAGTGAAAAGAAAGTCTACAAAGAAATGTGTACAGTATAGCCCCACCTTCTGCATTAGAAGTTTCTCTGCGCTTGGGTATGTGTGCATGTGTGTGCACACGCACACCTAGAACATTCCTGAAAGGATGGAAAACAAAATGTTAAAATGATGCTGTCCTCTGGATGATTATGGATGGTCTTTACTTTCTTCTTTAAACTTTTCTGAATTTTCAGAATTTTTTGTAGTGTATCTTAGAGTAACAGTCCTAGACGTTGACACATTAGACATTGTGTGTGCCATCTGTGCTTAAACCCTGTTGTAGTATCTGTTGCTGAAAGTCATCTTCCAGTATCTTAGAAAAAACTGAAAAGAAGAAGAATTTTGAAAAGAGTAGTATTAATGGCCTGTTAATATTATCCTAGACTTTAGTGCATATTGAAATTTGCAAATCACTTAAGGTGATTCCTGAATAGAATTGGCTTAATTTGTGCCTGTTTGTTGACATTTTAAGCACTTAATAAGAACCTTGATTTTGACATATAACTGAAGAATATTGCCTAAGCACAGTGTCTTAGGGAGGCCTCAGGAGAGTGAGGCTCTCTGCGCTGTGCATCAGTACATAAAACCTTGGCCCAAATCCCTCAGTGTGTCCAGACCTGAGTTTTCTCGTCTCTGAGGGAGGAGGGCACACACTCTCTCAGGGACTTTTCAGAGCTAAGGACACATGGATTATCAAAACATATTTCATCCTTGCACAGGTAACTTTGAGTTTTTACAAATATGATGTCATTTCATGTTAAAAATAATTATACAAGAATTTGTTAATAAATGGAAGTAGCTGTTTGGAGAAAAATAAAAGTTGAATTTTTATTGCATATCAGAATAAATTCCAGCTACATTAAAGAGTTAAAAATATAAAATGAAATAGTTTTTAAAAGTAAGAAGAAATCATGAATATATTCACAAACCAGAAAAGGACTTTTTAAGCCAAAAATGGGGGTGGGGAGAATCACGAGAAATCAGTATATATAGATTGGTTTTGAAATTTGTTATATATATTTATATATAAAAATACCTTTTTACATGAAAGTTTTAAATGTCTATTCCAAAAGCTATCAAAGGTAAATCTGAAAGGCAAGTGACAAACTAAGAAGAAACATTGGCAAAAAAGTAAGAAAAATAAAAGCATTAATATTCTTAATAGAAAATGTTCTTATGAGTCAGGAATGATAAGTACTCAAGGAGAAAATAAGCAAAGGACATTAACATGTAATAAACAAAGTATGGATAGTTACATGGAAAAGATCATATTCAGCCTTATTAGTGTATCAAAGAAATATTAAATAAAATATTTAAATAACGTTTTTCCCCTCAAATTGGTGTTGATGGAGGATCTGTAAATTGACATAACTTTTTAAAAAAGCTACTGGCCCTGTGTATGAAGCTTTTAAAAGTATTCATATACTTACACCAAGGTTTTCTGTAGTAAAAATTTATTCTAAAAAATATTTAGAGATGTGGTGTTGATTTTAGGCACAGGGATAGTCATCAAGATATTTCTAATTAAAGAGAAAAACAAATATCATATTTTAACACATATGCGGAATATAGAAAAATGGTACAAATCAGTGGGTTTGCAAGTCAGAAACAGAGACACAGATGTAGAGAACAAACATGTGGACACCAGGTGGGGAAAGCGGGGCTGGGGAGGGAGGGATGAATTGGGAGATTGAGATTGCCATATATACATTAATAATAAGAAAAAAATGTCAAATTGTACACTTAAAAAAAAAAGAAATATGTAATAAAAAAGCACCATACAAATTTTTTTTAAAAATCAGGAGGAAACCAGAAAAATAAAAAAAGATATTTCTAATTGTATTTAGAATGAACATAAAATGACATGGGGAAATGTTCATGATGTAATTAGAAAAAAGATACAAAACCATACATATAATAGAATGCCCCCACTCACATATAGATATAAGACAGTGTCTGTTAAATTCTCTACCAGAGGGCAGATGTTACTGGAGTGTCCAGAGCTACTGAAGTGAAGCACACGTGTGCTCCCAAATTAAAAAAAAAAAATTAGTAACAGACAGTGAAATCATAACACTCTTAGGTAAAAACATTACCCTCTGTTTAATATCTAGAAAATTGTGGCTTCTTAATAACTTGGGAGAGTTTCCATACCTAATGTATTACTTGCTCTTTTAGAGGGTTGGCCTATTTGCTCTACGTGAGGCAGGGTCGGTCCACATGGCGACTCCTCCTTGTGACTGAGCTCCGGTTTCCAGATTCCCTCAGACTCATTTCAAGACATACGAGAGTCAACATCCAGGTCACTTCAGACAGCTGCTCAGTCACACTGTGTTCATCTTGGCGGAGAATGAGAGATTGCTGCTTCACTAGAAAGGATTATGGGGGAGTTTAAGGATTATATTTTCTTTAATAATCAGGCTAGGAAATGGAATTCTTTCCTTGAAGGCTCCCTGTTCTGTAAAAAGCATAAATGTCTTTAGAAAGGAGTCTTCCTTTTTTCTCTAGAATTCAGAAAGGCAGCAAAAATGTAGTGAGAGCCTTATGGTATGCCTTAAGAAACCCATTGCACTGCTTACCATTGTACGTGGATAAAATTTGGTACCAGGTCATTTGGAAAGCAAACAACAGCGGACTGTTTTTTTAAATACACCTTTTATTGATGGGTTTGAAAAGAGGATATTTTGCTCTGCTGTAAAATGAGGTATTTGATTTTGAGATTTTCTGTTGGCACCATCTATGATTTTTATGTTTTTCAGCTTTTTAGGATAAAGGAAAAAAGTGAATGTTTTCTGGTAATTAAGTGTAGAAACTTTTCTTTGATGAAATATTTTTAAATTTCAAAGAAATTGCCACCAAATATTTCTAGAATCAAAGTGAATATTATTAGACATTGACTTACTTCTGAGTTGAATGGTCCTTAGGAAGGGTATTCAGTATTTATTATATTTTGGAGTTAATGAATGCCAACAGATAATTTAAATTCTTGGGCGCAGGACAAAAGTGTTTAGGTGTTAAGAGATTATACATATGCTGTTTCTCTTGTTTAAGTAATAGGGGAAAAAACTAGTGGCAATTTACAAATAGGGATTTATTTCACCATGTGGTGGGCAGCCTTTTAAAAACCTGTTTCACATCTGTATGACTTCCTGTTTGTGGGCACTTACGCTTTCTAGTAGGCTGGTTTTTAATGAACCACATTTGAGGGTTTACTCTTTTAATATTTCTGTTGTGGGTCCTGTTGGACCAATTACAGCATATGAGAGCCGAGGTGAGTTAAGAATTTGTCTCCCAGGTTATATGTATGTAGTTAACGTGTAGCTTATTGAATACCCCTCATTTACTTTGTAATTTTAAGATATTGGTCTCAGCATGGTTGGCTGTGCAAGTGAGGAAAGAATTGGAAGCTTCAGGGGATGGCAAGTCCCCATTAATATTTGTGAAATATTTGAAGGGATTATGTGGGCAGATACTGGATTTGAGGATGAATGCTGCAGAATTCTCTCACATCATCCAAACAATAGAAATGTGGCTTAGGTTTTGTTCTTTTCAAATCTGGGCTTCATGTTGTGAGAATGCACCTAACTTAATAGTTAAAGTTTCTTTTCTCATGCCAAGGTTGAGAGATGTCCCTTTCATCCCCAGGAGAGAGCAGACATTTGGGCAGTATGTGTGAAAGTGCCATTTGATGCTGATAAAACTAATTTCCATACTCTGTATGTATGCCTCTTTGTTTTCATGATGATGAGTGGCTAGTTCTCTTTGCTGATAAATATTTCAGACACATTAAGCATAGTAAGAAATGGTACATACGGAGTGCTTAGGTCTTTTTCATTTCTCAGGTAAAGATAGCAATTCGTACATGTTCTGTTTTAATGATTCCTGGCCCCTCTTTCTGGTTAGTAATATCCGCTGCTTCAAGATTGATCAGCCTTCAGCAGGAGATGCATCTGGAGCCCCAGCTGTATGGAGCCATGGCTACACTGAAGCTTCAGGGGTGAAAAACAAGTAAGTGGGTGAAACTTTGGAGTGAGAAACTCTGCCCGCTCACCTCCCTGCTTTAGTGGGGCAGAAAGAAGCCCAGTGCTAGCACACACTTTCCCCGTGTCACATTTGTTTCAGCATGTTTCCCCAGAGTCAGGCCACCTCATGACTTAGGTTGGAACATTAAGCTAAGCCCTGCTTGGCATCACATACTCTCTCTTTGTGAGAGATGTTGCTAGGATACGGTGTAACTGACACATTATATCTATGTGAGACTCCAGTGTTTGGAGAAGGCATAAGTATTGAAATGCATCCCTGCTCTTATGAAAAGCCCCTTTATCTTTCTCTGAAGCCTATTTACCAAGCAAAACAGGGATGGTATTAAAGGAGTAGAAGTAGCCTTGATTGTCCATATTTGAGATCCCTTACGTTACTGACAGTCACTGTTTCTGTGGAGCTGTCTTTTACAGTCTAAATGAGCGTGTCAGGAGTTTGATGTCCATTCCCTGTAATGTCAGCTGCTTGTATTGCCACCAGGTCTTGTCCATCTTAATTTCTTTTTCTTCCCTATTTTCACCAACCTTCCCTGTCTCAGATGCAGATGTTGATTTCTTGAAAATTGTATTCCAGCTCTTCAGGCTTGCTTGCTTTTTATGAAGGGATGCTGATAATCGGTACTAGAAAAGCAAAGGATCTTATAAATGAGGATAGTCATAATTTAATTCGCTAAGGTATAAGAACACAGTATATATTGAGAGCAGGGGAAGAATAGCAAGTGGAGGATGACCCCAGGATAGCTAACAACATTCAACCCTGGGTGCACATTAGAATCAGTCAGATGAGGAACTTTTAAAGAACATTCTCCAACCGAGGCCCGTTAAATCACAATGCTTTACAGTCTCCCCCAGGTGATTCTAATGTGTATCCAGGATTGAGAACCACTGTCTAGCTTGACTACCCTTCATGGAAAAAAAAGGTGGAATTATGGTTGCCATGTTGACTGCTTTTCTTTGGGTCAGAAAACAGAATGAGCTCACTCTGTGGGTCTGACACATTGATCCTTTCCTCTTTTCCTGAGAGTGTGATTTGGTGCATTAGAGAAGACGTAGCCCCTGTTTCAACACGTCTGTTCCATTTGCACCCCCAAAAAAGGCAGAATAACCAATTGTATCTGGGCTCTGACTGCTACATTATTTCTATGTGCTTTGCACTGTATATCATTATATGTTGGGGAGAGAGGAAGAAACTATACATTCTTTGGAGCACTTAAAGTTCCTTCCTAGAGATCTTTCTTTTTTTAGATTAAAAGACCTTATGTCTCACTTATAAACACTAGTATGTGAAACTGCTTTGTAATTCCAGAACACTGATATGAAATCCAAGATTGATTTTTAAACACCTCTGGATATTAAAATGTATTATCTACTCATATATATTAATGAAGCAGTGACCAGTTAGATATTTTTCCTACATAATTCCCCCTTCCACAATTCCTTTTCTTGTTTAGATTTTTGCTATATCTAAGTATAACATAAACGATAAGCATACAACTCTATGAATTGTCCTTAAGTGAACCAGCACCTAGATTGAAAAATAGAACATTACCAGCACTTCAGAAGTCCCATGCCATCCCTGGCTCTCGCTTTATTTCCCCTTGCTTTTTTACCCTTTGGTTTTGCCAGCAGAAGTTTCTCAAGAATATTCTTTTTGAATTGTGGGTAAAGTAGATATGTTAAGCAAGGAGCTTGCTGCTTTGAAGGAAGGAGAGAACTGCAGTTGTCCCTGCCTCCAAATCTCAGTAGACATGTATTCTCTTCTCTCCCTCCCACTTCCCCCTGTGGATACCGGTGCTGTGTTGCCTCCCTATCAGGTCATTTCAGATCCTTTGGGAAAATCCAAGCAGGGAGCTGCCATCCAATAATTTAGGTTCTTTCTCAGACTAAAAAACAAACGGGACGCTTCAGCGGAAAAGAAGAATCACTACTGTACTTTTAAAACACATTATATTTTTTACATACCCTCCCCACACCCCCATTCTTTCTAGCAAGGGGACCTTACAGAGGAAGACAGAATTATAAGATGATTTAATATCATATAATCAAATTTTACTTTGCCACTATTTTTCATATAACTCAAGATGACTTATTTTTATTTAGTTATTTTTTTAATAAGTGGAGGCAAGAATTTCAGAGTACTGAGGTAAGATCCGGACTGCCTAGCTTTGAATCTGGGCTCTATACTTTTTTTGCTATGTGACCTTGGGCAGTTACTCAACCTCTCTTTAGCTTAACTTCCTCATCAAAAATACTACCTGTTTTCACAGGGTTGTTGTAAATATCCCCTGATAACATACGTGAAGAACTTAGAATAACATGTGGCATGTAGTAAACTCTATTTAAATGTTAGTTATCATTATTATTAATGATAATGATTATTACTAGTGTTATTTATCCCCAACTCCTTAAGGTCAGGAATTATATTTTCAGGTTCATACCTCTGTTACCTAGCCATGGTACATATTAGGTGCTTAGTAACTTTTTTATTTTCATTAATTTATATACGTTAAGAAGGTATATTTTTATATTCAACAAAAATCACCCTTTTTAGTGTACAGCTCCGCAGGTTTTGATGACAGAGTATCATTGTGTAATCACCACCATAACCACATTATAGAACAGTACCATCACCCCTCAAAATCCCTCCATGCCCCTCGGTTGCAAGTTCTTCTCCCCACTCCCAGCCCCTAGCAACTCCTGATCTGTTTTTTGTTCCATTAGTTTTTCTTTTCTAGAATGTCATACAAAAGGAGTATATACAGTATATAGCCTTCTCAGTCTAGCTTCTGTCACTTAGTATCATGCATTGTAGATTCATTTGTGATGCTGCATTTGCTAGCAGTTTGTTCCTTTTTATTGCAGAGTATGATTCCATTGCATGAGTATGTTATGGTTTGTTTATCCATACACAATGTGAAGGACAAGTTATTTAGATTGTTCCTAGTTTTTAGCAAATCCAAATAAAAATCCTATAAATATACAAAACCTACATACAGGTTTTGAGGTGAACATATGTTTTCATTTCTCCTGGATGAATACCTATGTGAAGGATGGCTGAGTCATTATGATAAGTATATATTTAATTTTACAAGAAACTGCCAAGCTGTTTCCCAAAGTGGCCGTACCACTTTGCATTCTCAGCAGCGATGAATGAGAGTTCTTGTTGCTCCACATTCTCACCAGTACTTGTAAGATCAGGTGGTGGCAGTGGCAGTGGCGGTGGCGGCGGGGGCGGCGGCAGCTGCCGTGATGGTTTTGGTCATTCTAATAGCAATATTTCAGTGTGGTTCCCTAGTGACTAATGATTGTTGATCGTCTTTTCACATGCTTATCATCCATCCGTATATCTTCTTTGGTGAGAATACAGTCTTTCACAATTAAATATGATGTTAGAGGTGTTTTTGTAGACTTTATAAAGTTAAGAAAATTTCCATCTGTTCCTAGTTTGCTAAGAGTTTTTATAATGTGTATCAGATTTTGTCATAGGCTTTTTCTGCATCAATTGAGATGATTATACTTTTTTCTTTCTTAGTCTGTTGATGTAGTGAATTATATTGATTTTAAAACGTTGAATCGTCCTTGGGTTTTCAGGATAAATTCCACATGGTCATGATGTATTACCCTTTTTTATATGCTGCTGGATTCAGTTTTCTGGTAATTTGTTGAACATGTCTGTATTCACAGATTAGCCTGTAGTTTTCTTTTCTTGTGGTATCTATGTCTGGTTTTGGTATCAGGGTGATGCTGGCCTCATAGAAAGAGTTGAGGAGTATTTCCTCTTCTTCAGTTTTCTGGAAGAGTTTCTATGGAATTGATATTATTTCTTCCTTAAATGTTTGGTAGCATTGACCAATAAATTCTATCCAGGCCTGGAATTTTCTTTGGCTTATAACTAAACATACAATTTCTTTAATACAGGGTTATCTCTTTCTTCTTGAATGAACTTTGGTAATTTATGTCTTTCAGAGAATTTATCCATTTTCATCTAGTTTTCAAATTTATTGGCATAAAGTTGATCAATACTATTCCATTATTCTCCTTTTAATATCTGTAGGATCTGTAGTAATGTCTCTCCCCTCTCTCATTCCTGATATAGTTGTCATTTGTCTTGTCTTTTTATCCTGATCAAATTGGTTTGAGGTTTATAAGTTTTATTAATATTCTCAAAGAACTAGCTTTTGGTTTCATTGATTCTTCTGTTGTTTTTCTGTTTTCTCTTTCATTGGCTTCTGCTTTTATTTTTATTATTTCCTTTCTGCCAGCTTTGTGTTTGTTTTGCTCTTAATTTTCTAGCTTCTTAAGGTATAAATTTAGGTCATTGATTTGAGCTTAGGGTATTAATATTCTGCGTATTTAGAGCTATTAATTTCCTTCTAAGCAATTTTTCCAGTATGGTTAGAGAACATACTTTGAATCAGTTGAATCCTTTACACTTATTGACATTTTTTGACCCGGAACATGGTTTATCTTGGTAAATACTCTGTGTGCATTTGGAAAAAATGTTGGGTAGGGTATCATTTAGATCAAGTTGGTTGATCATGTTGTTCCAGTCTTAAATATCCATACTGATTTTCTGCCTACTTTTCTATCAGCGAGAGAGACTATAATGATAGGTTTGTCTATTTCTCCTTGTAGTTCTCTCAGTTTTTGCTTCATGTACTTCGAAGCTCTGTTAGTAAGTGCATAAATATTTAGGATGTTATAGCATTGTAATGAACTGACCCCTTTATCATTATGAAATGATTCTTTGTTTCTGTAATATATTTTGTCTGATATTAACGTAGCTACTCCAGCTTTCTTTGATTAGTGTTAGCATAGTATAATTAACCCTTAAACAACACGGAGTCAAAAAACACAGTCAAAAATCCACACATAACTTTTCAGCCAGCCCTTTGTATCCGAGGTTCCACAGCTGCAGATGTAACCAACCACAGATTGTGTAGTACTGCAGTAGTATCTAGAGAAAAAAATTCAGCATCTAAGTGGACCCACACAGCTTAAACCCACGTTGTTCAGCTGTCCACTGTATATCATTTTCTATCCTTTTGCTTTTAACCTATTTGTTTCTTTATATTTAAAGTGTATTTCTTATAGGCAGTATTTAGTTAAATCTTGCTTTTTTATGTAATCTGACTTTCTGTCTTTTTGGGTGGTGTTTAAACCATTTTTATATTTAATGAAATTATTGATATGGTTAGGTTTAAATCTGCCAATTTACTGGTATTTGTTTTCTGCTTGTCTCATCTGTTCTAGATTCTCTTTTTCTCTTTTTCTTCATTCTTTTGGGTTATTTCTTATTCCATTTTATCTCCTTTATTATCATTTCTACTTTGTGTGTGTGTGGTTTGTTTAGGGTTTATAGCATAACCTTTACCTTATTAATTACAGTTTGCCTTCAAGTAGTGTACCATCTCATATATTATAAGAACCGTACATTGTGTACTTTCATTTCCCTCTCCTAGTCTTTGTGCTGGTTGTCATGTTTTACTTCTACTTTTGATATAAACGCCAGAATACATTGTTATAATTTTTACTCTAAACAGCTGTTCTGAAGGAGTGTTTCTTCGCCTCAGTATTATTGACATGTTAAGCCCGATAATTCTTTGTCGCTGGGGGGCAGGGGAGGGAGGGCTGTGTCCTGTGCATTGTGGGATATTTAGCAGCACCCTGGCCTCTGCCCACTAAACGCCAACGTCACCACCGTTCCCAGTCGTTACAGGCCAGGGTGCCTCCTGGGGGCAAAATTTCCCCTGTTGAGAATCCCTGTTCTAGTCGTGATTGTTAAAATAAGAAAAAGAAAATGTTTATATTTCCTCACCTATTTGTCATTTCTGATACACTTCATTCTTTTACGTAGACCCAGATTTCTGTCTGTGAGTACTGTTTTCTTCTGTTTCATGTATTTCCTTTTACATTTCTTGTCGTGCTTGTCTTATTTGTGCATCTGAAAATGTCTTTTTTGCACCTTTACTTTTGAAAGCTATTTCCCCTGGTTTAGAAATCCAGGTTGACAGTTTTTTCCTATCAGTACTTTAAAGATGCTGCTCTGCTGTCTTCTGCATTGCTTTCTGGTGAGAACTCTGCTGTCATTTGTTCTTTGTTCCTCTGTAGGATAAGTCATTCCTCTACTGACAAAATCTGGCAAATCTGAAAAAACAACCCCCCAACCCCTGCCTTTATCCCTGTTTTTCAGTAATTTGACTTTGATGTGCCTCAGTTAAGTTTTTTCACTTGCTTTCACTTACTGTTTTTTGGGCTTTTTATATCTGTAGGTTTATAGTTTTCATCAAATTTGAAATATTTTCATCCATTGATCTTCAAAACTTTTTTCTCTGTCTCTCTTCTCTTTTCAAGACTCCAGTTCCCTGTGTGTTAGGCTGCTTGAAGTCGTCTCACCACTTACTGATGCCCCGGCTTTTAATTTTACCCCCAGTCTTTTTTTCATTTAGGACCGTTTACGAGACACAGTGATATCACTTGGAAACGGTTTCATTAAGTGGAGAGACTCTTCAGGCCTCTAGAGTGCCCGTGCAGCTCTTCTGCCACCAATATGTACTTTTGCTGTGTTTCCCCCAGTGTTTCAGTTGTTACCCCATTTTTGCACCACGTGGAAGTTCTCCTTGATAAATGTTTTGTGAATGAACGTGGACATATGTCTTCATAACCTGATATTATTTCCCACGCCTCTTACTGTCTTTCACTGCCATTTAAAAATAAAATCATCACAAAAGAAGAGTGGGGGAAGCCATGAGGCATAAACATGTGCTTATCATTTTTCTTCACGCACAGAAATTAGTTGATATATCCACAAATTAGCTGGGTTAGTTTACGTATTCTTAATCCACATGGAGTCATGAAGAAAGAGGCAAGACTGGATTAAGCAAATCTGAAAAAAAACACAGTTGGGCTGGGCACAGAGAAGGAGGGATGAGTCAACCTAGCACAGAAGCATTCTTGCTTTGCAGGTTGTGTGTTGCAGCCCTGTCGGTGAATAACTTCTGTGACAACCGGGAGGCCCTGTATGGTGTATTTGATGGAGACCGGAACGTGGAGGTGCCCTACCTTCTCCAGTGTACCATGAGTGATATTTTGGCGGAAGAGCTGCAGAAAACAAAAAATGAAGAAGAATACATGGTCAATACGTTCATTGTTATGCAAAGGTAAAACTTAGAGCACCTGCTGTGTGTTTTCTTGCTCTTCTTTGAGTGTTTGCCATCTGGTTAGAAAAACCGATGTCCAGTGATCTCCAAGCCTATTGTTGAATGTGGGTTATTGAAGATGTATTTGGGCTGTTTGGTTTTGCCCAAGTATCACGGCTGGACTGTGCTCTGTTGGAGACATACTGATGTTGAGACAACTTTGTTGGAGGCTGGGTCGGCGACAGGAATTCAGTTTCTCCTAGAACTGGGCTCTCCCAGGCCTGTCGTGATTCCAGATTTTCACCAGATTGTTTACGACACACTCCTCTCCCCCCAAATCACGTGCACCCCAGACACTCTTTAGACTTCTGGTGTGTGGACTGGTCTTTGAAATGGACTGTTTCCATCTCAGTCTGTTCCACATTATGAAACATGATCACTGATTCAAGAAGTGCCAACCTTTGTGAACTTGAGATGCTCACATTTTAGGCCAGGAGTTAAGTCATTCTTCATGTATTGTTTTTCCCCCTTATTAAATGTTCAAGACAGTGCTACTAGTAGAATCCTAGGCCATTCCCCAGAGTTTCTGGTCACAGTGGAACTTGTGGAATGTTGTTTCTAACTTTAACAGCTGAATGTTACGAGCATTCCCACATGCAAAGAACTGCTCGCTCTTCTGTCACTTTACAGGCTTTGTAGGTTGTGAAGGAGTTGCCTATTAATGTTGTACTGCAGACAATTGCTCTTGGGGGACCAGGAAGTGGAGAGTGCTCCAAAGGTCATGGGAACAATGACAATCTTTTCTCTTTCTCTCCTTCTTCTCTCCCTTGATAATCTGCCACAGGAAGTATCTTTGCAGCGGGGGTAGAAGCAGCGTCTGCGTAGGAATGCTGGTCCAGAGAAGACTTGGAAGTTCCCCTAAGTCGTAAATACTTTTGAAGAGCTGAGTAGAGGCAGGCACAGTGAGGTTCTTTGCCGCTCGACTCACCTGTCTTCCAGAGTCTCAGTGGGCATGCGCAGTTAATCACTGATGCTGATAACAGCTAATATTTAGTGAGCCCTTAATATGTACCAGTCTCATTGTTCTAAAGACCTTAATGCCGTAAGCTATAAGACAGGCACATCTGTCTACACATCTATCTCCTTTTCTGTTTTAATCAGTCTTGTTTCAGAAGAAAGCTAACACATATTATACACACAGACACCACACACACACACGCGCGCGTGCACGCACACCCCTTTCACACACCCCTAAGAGGTCTACTTTATTTAGACCCTGAAGCACTGGATAAGAATTAAGAACTTAAGGACCTCAGACTCTGATTACTAGCTGTACTTCTCACAGATTCCATCCTGATTCTGGCTTTGCTGAGCGGAATCATTGTGCCTTTGACAGGAAGAAAGCAGTGCTGCCTTGGCAGGGCTGAAAGCCCAGTCTTGTTGTAGACGTGCAGAAGTTGGAGTTTAGGGACCCAGATTGTCAGCCCATCTCTAGGTCATTTGTATGCCTCTTATTTTCCCTGTTGGTTAGTAGGATATGGGGTGCGTGGTGATCTCTTCAGTCCTTAGAAGAACTGTATGTTCTCTATGCCTGGCATCCTAACGCATGTGAAGAGGCAGCCCTGGTTTCCATCACTAGTGGTGCCCCTTGCCTAAGCTAGACAGGGTCTATTCTTATAAATGGAGGAGTCTGTCCGTCTTAACCTTTTTGCTCCTGTTACCACTCGGGATCAGTCTGGGAGGCACTGCCATCTGTGGGGCTTGTGATAGGAGGTCTTAGCTCCTTTTGATTGTATCACTTGCAGGTGTCTTGTGTATTCAATACGTGTATGGACTAATGGTGAATAAAAGCATTTGGAGCTTCATGACCAGAATGTCCTTTCTGGGAGTATTCTAGAATAGTCATTGCTCATCTAGAAAGTCTTCACTGTATAGGACAAGAACATGAATGGTCCAGTACTTGAAAGCTCATACCCACAAACATCCTAATAAAGAGAGAGGGGGCGGTCAGGTAACTCTGAAGTGTCATTGGGTGTAACGTGGTTACACCTGCTCCTGCTAAGTGGTCCCTCCGGTTGTCCTCTCTCGGGAGCAGAGGGGATTTAGAGAGGGGGATGAGGAAGGAAGCGGACACTCCGCTGTCTTTGGGGCATGCCAATACAGGAGTAGCAGGCTGGACGCAGCAGGATTAGGGCTTCTTTATTCCACAGCAGCTCCTTGGGCTTCCCATGGTGAAGTCACACTCGCCCTGTTGTGAGAAGACACCTTTCTGTTAGTGTGTGTCAGATTCCACAGGCTCTTTTCCTGAGTTGAGCAATGCCTGCTTTGGGGAAAGAGGCCGAGTGGCGCCCTGAGTTCTGTTTTTCCTCCTCGCTCTGTCCAGGGGTGCAGTCTGGCAAAACTCCCCGTGACGGGTATGTGAGGGTTTTATTCCCTCTCTTTGTTTTCCAGGAAGCTTGGAACTGCTGGGCAGAAACTTGGAGGTGCTGCTGTCCTTTGTCATATCAAGCACGACCCTGTGGACCCAGGAGGACCCTTCACCTTGACTTCTGCTAATGTGGGCAAGTGCCAAACGGTCCTCTGTCGGAATGGGAAGCCACTGCCTCTGTCCAGATCGTATGTCATGAGCTGTGAGGAAGAACTGAAGAGAATCAAACGGCACAAGGCCATTATCACTGAGGTGAGGAAGAGCGATTTTCCTCGGGATCGGGGAGGACCGGGCCAGGGTCGTGGCAGAAACCAGCCAGGGAGGGTTTCCCTCCGAAGAATGTTCTTAAAATGTTGAAGTTGGTTTAAAATTAAAATTCCGAATCTGTAGTGTCACAGAGCAAACTCTGTGCATGATATGTCTGAAGACATAACGTATGGAGTAATAACACAGTCACCGCCGGCCTCGCCGCGTCAGGGGCTGTGCCGTTATCCCATCCCATCCTCACAGCCGCTCTGCAGGGGCGCCGTGGGGCGCGCTGAGGGCTCCAGCCGAAGTCACGCTGCTGGTCCTCCTGTCCTAGCTCTGCCGCCTGTGGGCTGCAACCTTTAAACCTCGAAGCTTCAGTTTCCTCCTCTATAAAGCGGGCATAGCCATGTATCTGTCCTGTCTTCCAAGGCTAGTGTGTGTATCAGTGTAAATGTGACTAGTTGTTACTTTGGTTCATACCTCCTGTTGCACTCAAGTAAGGCAGTGAGTGATTCTCAACTCATTTCCCCTCCACAAGACACTTGGTAACGTCCGAGGACACTTTTGTTGTCACAGCTGGGGCTGAGAGTGCTTTTGGCATGTGTAGCAGCAGACAGAAGCCGGAGATGCTGCTCAACATCCTACAGCGCGCAGGACAGCCCACAGTAAAGAGTGATTTGGCCCGAAACGTCAAGAGTGCCACT
The DNA here is from genome assembly GCF_030028045.1 of Hippopotamus amphibius kiboko. Taxonomy (NCBI): domain Eukaryota; kingdom Metazoa; phylum Chordata; class Mammalia; order Artiodactyla; family Hippopotamidae; genus Hippopotamus; species Hippopotamus amphibius. The sequence goes on from NC_080196.1 coordinate 102,122,595, forward strand.
GTTGAGAAATCCTAGAGTCAGTGCACGTTACACGAGTCCCTACAGCGCAGCTTCCAGAGTGGGCTGGAGGAGCTGTGCCCCGTTCACTAGTCCATCCTACAGTGTGGGTCACCTGCTGTGTGCCTGGTACAGACGTGACCCCCACAGACACACGTCTGCACAAAGGAGGTTTCCAGTCTTGTCTTGTTGATAAAACCCATGGGACCGTGCATAGCTCAGGTAGACAGTGGTGAAGGTTTGCAGTTTAGTAGAGAAAGCCTGTGACTCCAGGTGGGCTTTGACCAGGGTCGTGAGAAAGATAGAGAAGACTCGGGATCCTCCGTGGGAGTCTGCGGAAGGAGTCTGCATGTGGAGTTTAGTTTCCTCCCTGTTCTAAGAGCAGAGGATTAAAGTGGATGCTAGACACTATGTAGGGAGCAAAAACAGGCTGAGATGGGATTGAATGAAATTATTAAATGTATTGAATTGAATGGCCAGCATCACATGATGCAAAGACGAAGCGTTTCTGCTACATAAATGCGTCACAGTTTGTACTTCAGACGGTTTCTCCCGCTTTCTCTGCCTCCCTCTTCCTCACTTTGTCTGCCTTGCTGCGTTGGGTTCTTTTTATTTTTCGGCCTTGAGGTTATGCCCCCCAAACGCACATACACACACACACACACACACACACACACACACACACACACACACCCATACACAAAATCATTGATTCTGATGGGGTGAGATCTAAAGGGTTGGGCAGAACAGCAAGGGTAATTTTTGCCAAATTCCACACTTTGGGGAAGAACAGATTACATTAGGAGAATCAGGAGAGTTGAACATTGTGCTCGAAGCCCCACTTCAGTCATTTTGCGTCTAAGCGAGCTGTTTGTGCATGTGGCGGGGCTGTGTGCAGAGTTGGGGGAGGCACCGCCAAATGAAGGAAGGTTGATAGGGCTGAAAGGAAATGGATATTCTCTGAAAGAAACACCTGTTTCAAGAGAGATGGTGAGACCATCTTCATTACCTCATCCCAGACACACATAAAAGGTGCGTTTGTCCTAATGGAGCCTCTCCTGGAAAAGGTGTTAAAAATAGGGGCATGGGAACTCCCTCGTTGTCCAGCGGTTAGGACCCTGTGCCTTCGCTGCCGAGGGCGCGGGTTCAGTCCCTGGTCAGTGAACTAGGATCCTGCAAGAGGTGCCGCTTGGCCAAAAAAAAACAAAAAACAAAAAACAAAGCACGTGGAGGCACGTGGTAGACTGGAGAGAGAGCCTCCGCCTTGAAGAATAAAGAACTGAGTGGGTACACCCCAGGGTGTCTCCCCTCCTCCTCCAGCTTCAGGGTAAAGGCTTTCTATCCTGAAGTGGTCTGAAACTTTGGTTCATGGCTTAAATGGCGTAAACTCAGCTGGACTGAAGCAGGAGACTTTGTTGTCTCTGTTTGCTGCCAGGTAAGCAAGTTCAGGGAAGCCATAGGAGCTGCCTCTCCAAATGCACTCATTCGTACCCAACTAGTCACAGCAGGGTTTCCCCACCAATTGTTTTTAACCTTCCTACCTTTAAAACAGCGTCTCTCCCCTTAGTTCTGGACCTTCATATGTTACCGCCCCTGATGGTTGCTGTGCTTTGGGGAGTGACCTAAGATTCGGGGCGTTGTCTTGAATGGCACCTGCCTCATGGGTCTGCTGGGCACTGGCTCTTCCTCTCTGGATCCCTGTGGGTTCCAGAAGGCGCTCATCAGCCAGGTTGCTGTGTCAGATGACGGTCTGCTTTGGAGGCAGACGGTCCCAGTAAAGGGAATAACTGAAATACTTTTCAACTGTCCCTCCTGCTCCCTGCCTGCCCCGGGCTTCTGCCCCCGGTTTCTGATGACAGCTGGACCTGAACCACTCACAGGAGGGTGGGCAGCTCCCTGTAGTCCCCCAGGCAGGAGGCCCCAGGGAAGCTGCAAGTCACCACATGTGCTCCGTGTTAATGTCTGCTTGGAAACGCCTCTTTTTCCAGGATGGCAAGGTGAACGGAGTGACCGAGTCCACGCGCATCCTGGGCTACACCTTCCTGCACCCCAGCGTGGTGCCCCGCCCCCACGTGCAGTCGGTGGCCCTAACCCCGCAGGACGAGTTCTTCATCCTGGGCAGTAAGGGCCTGTGGGACAGCCTGTCCGTCGAGGAGGCCGTGGGCGCCGTGCGCAACGTGCCCGATGCCCTGGCCGCCGCCAAGAAGCTGTGCACCCTGGCGCAGAGCTACGGCTGCCGCGACAGCGTCAGCGCCGTGGTGGTGCAGCTCAGCGTCCCCGAGGACAGCTTCTGCTGCTGCGAGCTCGGCGCCGGCGGGCCCGTGCCGCCGCCCAGCCCCGGCATCTTCCCGCCCTCCGTCAGCATGGTGATCAGGGAGCGGCCGGCCGACGGGCTGGGCGTGCCGTCGTCCAGCAGCGGCCTGGCCTCCGAGATGAGCAGCGAGCTCTCCACATCCGAGATGAGCAGCGAGGTGGGGTCCACGGCCTCGGACGAGCCCCCGCCGGGCGCCCTGAGTGAGAGCAGCCCCGCCTGCCCCAGCGAGCCGCGCTGCTCGCTGCACCCCGTGTGCCCGTCCAGCTCCTTCCAGCGCCAGCTGTCCAGCGCCACTTTCTCCAGCGCCTTCTCTGACAACGGCCTGGACAGCGACGACGAGGAGCCCATCGAGGGCGTGTTCAGCAACGGCAGCCGGGTGGAGGTGGAGGTGGACATCCACTGCGGCCGCGCCAAGGAGAAGGAGAGGCCGCCGCCCCTGCTCCAGGTGCCGGCCGAGGCCAGCGACGAGGGCATCGTCATCAGCGCCAACGAGGACGAGCCGGCCCTGCCCCGCAGGGCCGACTGTGCTGCCGTGGGGACCATGGGGCGCCGGAGGGCCAACGGCTCCGTGGCGCCCCAGGAACGGAGCCACAACGTGATAGAGGTGGCCATGGACGCACCGCTCCGCAAGCCGGGGGGCTATTTCGCGGCGCCGGCCCAGCCGGACCCGGATGATCAGTTCATCATCCCCCCGGAGCTGGAGGAGGAGGTCAAAGAGATCATGAAGCACCACCAGCAGCAGCCGCCGCCGCCGCCCTCCCAGCTGCCCGCGCAGCAGCCGCAGCGGCAGTGCCCGGCGGACCCGCTGCCAGACTACTGTGACACACTGCTATGACCCGCCCGCACGCGCTTTACAAATAAACTAACCCGCAAGACTGACTTGCAGGAGTCTCCCAGGCTCACATTAAACCAGGGGTTTACTCCACGCCCTCCTCCCAGACACTTCCCCAGCCTGTCTTTGCAGCTAGTCTGTAGGTTCCCCTTCTGTTGGTCTTTTTTTTTTTTTTTTTTTAATAATTACCACTTTTCTTCTAGTGATGCTTTACCGATATGATTTAAATTTGTTAACTTCTTTCCCTAACATATCAGATGTGTAAAGACAAAGAACAGAAGGTTTAATATATTACAGAGAAACAGTTAATGATAATGTAATATTTTTTAAAATGGCTCTTTGTTGTTTTGTTTGTGTGGAAGGCAGGGCAGGTTGCCAGTGCTAAATGATTTAATATTGTAATTCTATATTTCTTTGGGGGGGAAGACTTTTTTTTTTTGTCTTGAAAATGATAGACATTTGTAGAATATGGAGACTAACTCCTAGGAGTTGCTTTACTCTGTCAGGTGACTTAAGTCACTGGGATTCACTAATTTTCTCTGAGAGAACAGTTGATTGAGAAATTTCTATTGTAAATAGCTCAGTGTTGTATAGCGATGCTTCGAATGTTTTGTAGTTTTGGCATAAGGGACACAGACTAAACAACTGACTTCCCTTCCTCCCCCTCTGAGGGCCTCCCTACCCACACCCACCTCATCCCCCACCTGCTTAGTTCATTGAGTGATGAGGCTGAGCACTGCTAAGAGCATTGCTGTTCACGTAAGGTGGACTTCAGGCCACTGGAAACGAACCTGCACCCGAGGGCCTCTGACCCTTTTTCTTCCTCTCCTGTTCCCACCCAGCCTCTTTTGCAGACACTTTTTAACTGTGTTCCTTACTGCTGCCACAATCAGCATGATTGTATAGAATTCAGTTAGCTCATTTACATACCAGGAGTTATATTAAAGCAGAATGCACAAATGAACATGTCATAATTTTTGTTATAATAAATATAAAATTTACAAGTATTGGACCCATCTGCTTTTGTCTCAGGAGCCAGATGTGTCTTGCAAGTGATGACACCCAGCTTGGGTTTGGAATGAATGCATGTAACTTTGGGGTTATCAGATATTTTCAACTTTGATTTTTTTTTTGAAGGGAAAATACCCAATAAGTTAACCTACATTGAATGAAGGTAGTGAAATCAACCCTGTGGTTAACCATACGCATAGCTGGCCTTACAGTCATTCTACTTCTTGTTGTTATTGTGTAGATGTTAAAAGGGGAATAGATAAGGTTGCATAGAGGAGATCCCTGGAAAACTGCCACAAAGCCTAATTTGTCTCCAGTTCTCTCAGGGTGGCCTCAATCACATGAACGTGTTAGTAGATCTTTTTTTTTTTTTTTAATTGGAGTATAGCTGATTTTGTGTGTGTGTGTGTGTGTGTATAGGAATATAGTTGCTTAACAATGTACACAGTGAAAATCCGGAGCTGGTTGGCTCACTCTCCACTGAAATAATGTCAGTGTGGTGGGGTCCAGTAGGAAATCCTGTATTCCTAGCTGACTTACGGGCCCCGTTTACAGACTGTAGCCGCTGCCGCCGCACACCCCACCCCCCACCCCCCCACCGGCCACCTGCATCTTGTGGACCATGTGTTGGAGATGCTGTGGGTCTTCTCTCTGCTCATGTGGACCAGCTTCCAAGGTAGAATGGTTCTCCTTCACGTCTGCCCTCCAGTGGTACCTGGCTGGTTCAGTGACAGGACACGGCAACTAGTCTTTCTTGTAGACTCAGTGATGAGCTGTCCGTCCCCTCGCTGGGTGGCCAGAACTGTGGACTCCCCTTGTCTTGATGACGTCTGTCCTTCATTCCATGTTGGGCTAATTGTACACCATGCACTTTGAAAACCACTAAGGATATAGAAGATTGAGCTCATCTCAGCCCCATAAGGGACCCAGTGGCCAAGGGACTAGACTGCCCAAGTCCAGGGAGCGCTCTCTGCTCTCTGCTGTAGAGCAGGAGCAAAAGCATCTCAGGATCCCTGCGCCCCGCCCCACTCACCGGCACATTGCCCCCCAGTCTTCCCTCTGCTCCAGGTGGATTGGAGCAGTCTTGGAAGCCTCTGGGTTTTCACCCCAGTGCCTTAGTCACTATGGAAGATCTGGGCTGGCTCTCTGACTTCCTCGATGCTTAAATCCCGTGGGCAGGGCTCACCTGTTGCTTTGGCAGGACTTACCCAAGATGGTCAGTGTGGAACCGATTCCATGGCAGCTCACTTCCAAAGGAGCCAACACTTCTGCCCTGAGTGTGGCCAACAGAGCAGCAATAATTTGAGGAGTCCACGACGGGTCCCACAGCAACTGCTTGTGCCAGGGGCAGCCGCTGGACCAGCAAGTCCCATCTGGGGACTCACCTCACGTCCTAACTTCTGTGGCTGATTGGGAGAAGGGGCACGGGCTTGGCATTGCTGTTTTCCTAAGGCTGCCAGTTCAGTGAGTGCTTGCTTCTCAGTTTATTATACTATTAAGTCACATTGAGCACACGCTGCATATAAAGTACTATGGAGATAAAGGACAAAACTTTGCCCTTTGGGATCCTGGGGTAAATAGGCATGTGGGTGGAGGGTAACAGATGAGCACATATTAAGCAGCTAAAGATGCATAGACCTACTCCTAGGCCTCCTTGCTCTTGCCCAGGAGCCTCCCAGTTGTTTCCTGAGGAGGAGTTTCTTTTCACTTGTGCTCATCAAGATAACATCTAATAATGTAAGTACAACTGCTTATAAAACTGTAAAGTGCTTAATATTTGAAGATTCCCAAAAGCCATGAGACCTCCAGGGTGAGTATGAGGGAGGGTATCCCCCCATCCCTCCGCCCCGCACTCCCTCCTTCCTACTGGGAAGGCCAGCGACCTGGGAAAGGGTTGGCAGAGATGGATGGGTTAGAGGTTGGAGCAGAAGCTTAGAAGTTCTGACAAGATTCGCAGCCTTGCTAACAGACTCAGAGCTCCCTAGTGAGGACCACAGAAGTTGTCTGGTATTGGATCAGCCACATACTGCCAAGTGTGTGCCTACAGAATAGTGGCTTTCCAGAGGGCACCGGGGCCGGCAGAGGAGCCCCGAGTCGCAACCTGTCTGACCTGGTTTCTCTAGATTGCTTTTGTCACAGCACCACCTGCTGGTGAGATTAGATTTTGGGTGGAAGTGGAGACAACTCTTGTTCTTTCTCCTTCCACTCTTCCAGAAGAAACAAAGTTTCGGTTACTTATTTTCAAGACAGGACAGAAAGCAATCCCCAGCACTATTAAGTAGTCAGAGAAGCCACATTAAAGCGTGTTACTACTCCCCCTGGTGGTCTGCTCTGTAAGGTGGTACAATTGATGACAACTGATTCCTGTGATGTGCACTGGTTTTCTGTGGGAAACTGATGTGCAGACATATCAAGAGATGTAACCAGAATCATAGCATCGACCTGGGAGAGAGGAAGTCAGTCTCCAACATCCATCTAATTCTCCATTCCCCATGGTGAATAATAAATAAAAACCCGTAATACGCTTTGGATCTAATAGGACAACATCTGAGAGTCAGCTCATTGCTGGCACTGCCCAGTGGGGAGAAAAAGAACAAGTCCCATCCCAGGTGAACACTCATCAGAAGGCATTTTGAATTCACTCTGACATGTCAGAAAATAGAATTTTTGTAAAGTGTGGGGGTTATGGTATCTGCCCTCCCTACTTACCCGGTGATCGAACCAGGTAATTTGTAGATAGTAAAGCCTTATGTAAGTGGAAGTATCATGGTTGTAAATGAAGAACTAAGGGTGGTCAGATAGAAAATAACCGGGAACATAGCAAAAGTGCTTTTTTAAGTTAAAAACTCCTAGAGAGAGAGAAAAAAAAAACTAGAGAAACATCTGTTGGAACTGTTACAAGAGGGAGGGATGAAGCAATGGTAGAAAAAAGTAGGCTTTCTTCATTTCTTGCCATTGAATTTCATTTTCTTTCAATTCAGTCCTCAAATGCATTATTGCAAATGAATCTGTGGAAACTTTATTTCACTATTGTTGTTCACCTGTCATGAACTGGTCCCTACTGCTGCAGATTTGAAAGATGGCTCTGAAGTTTGTCCCCCAGGCCTCTGCCATTACCAAAATTGCAACCAAGTTCAGACTTAGCTTGGCAAATCCATTGCCTTGATCAGTAACAAAGAAGGAACTATATCCAGCAGACAAAGCCTTGGGTGATAGGAAGCAAGCTCCAAACCACCTCACACCCACCTGATTCACCACGTCCATTCATGCCACACGTTTAGGAAGCACCGGCTAGAGCTGCCACTGTGCTCGGCTCTGGGTGCCCTACACAGGACCACACATGCAGTGGGGCTTGGGTGCCATGGTGGCTGTGCTGACCTCCTAAGGTCTCAGCCAGTTGAGAGCAGACTATAGGCCCTGCATGTTGCCCGCTGCCTTCTAGAAGACTAAGGTTGAACCCTTCACAGGAGGGAAAGGGGCCAAGGGGTCCCCGAGGCTGCCTTCCATTTTCCGGGCCATGTGGTGAAGTAGAAAGCCATGCTGTCCCCTGCCCTGAATTTAAGGACCCATAAACAAGCGCTGCTTTTGTTGGGCTCCAGTTCATTAGTCCTTTCATTTTCTTCTAAATCAGAAACACAATGTTCTATCCTGTTCAAAGGAGGACTAACCAGCAGAATACTTGGAGAATTTTCTCCCATCTGCTTATGACTAGAACTGCTCCCATTGTCATTCCTCTCTTTTTCTAAAGCCCTGGAAGTAAAATGCTTCAGACTGAAATTTCAAGTACTTTCTAGTCATTACTATTTCTTAGGTCTTATTCCAATAAACTGAACTTCCCCCTAATTCCTAACCTTATTTATTGGAAGAAAGTTGAAATGGCAACTAAGGTGCATTTTCCTAAATGCACCTCCAGCTGTTGCCTTTTCCTGAACTCATTTACAGGTCATTTGCTTTCCTGAGTCTTCAAGAAGACTGCTTTGCAGTTAATATTTGGAGGTTCTTAAATCAGTTTTCCACTTAATAGAAATTGCCTGGTAAGCCAGGAATAAAGCATGCATGCAAAATAAAGTCTTTTGTTTGTTTGATGGTCTGCAATGCATTTTAAGAACTACTCGAATACTCCTTTTCCTAGAGCGTTTCAGTAGGTTAAAGATAGTTCATTGCAATGTGTCCCACCCCAGCTTATCCTAAACACAATCGCCCACACTTTTTCCTCAGGAGCTGAAAACCACCACCTCTCACAGGCAAACCCACAGGACATTTTTTTCCTAGAAACTTCATTAGGCAGGTATTACAGTGCTGTCTGCATATAATTCACATATACTCTTCATGTAAACATTTTTAGGAGCCCTCCACTTTTCAAATTTAAAATCTCATCACGATATTCCTTAGATTACAATGTGCTGGGTTCTGTCTTCACTCCTTGTCTGTTACCAACACATGTTCTAAGGGCTGAGAAGCTGTGCGTTGGGGAAAGAAAGGGCAGTGGGCAGGAAAACCCAAGCCCGCCAGCATGACCAGAGTGGTGCCTCTCCTCTCCATTTCCATCCAGTCTAAGCATCGTGGGGCAAGAATGATCTCGAGAGTTCACCTAGTGTCCACTTCTAAGCAGAATCCAAACTGTTGCTCTGCTGAGTGGATTTTTGTTTCTTCCAAAGATAGAGGCTCCTTGACCCCCTTAATGAACGGTTGACCACTTAGAGACAGCAGTTGAGGCCCCATGGGCTCTGTGCCAAAGTGCCAGGGTGGGCGGAGCGCAGTGACAGGCCCACAGGGATGGCGAATAAACCACATTTTAAAAGATGAAGGTGCTACTGCAGAGATGCATGTGAACAAGAATGCAGGGCGGCGAGGCCATGTCTCTGGGTCTGAGATGGCGAAGGGCCAACCCCAAGCTCGGAATTCTCTTTACACCCAGCCCCGCAGGGTGGTTCCTGAGATCCAGTACTGTGAGGAGACCTTCCTGTCCACCAGTGGCCTTCAAATGTTTCTGTCGTGACTTCCCGGGGGATAAAACTGACTTCCCTCCTCCAAAGAACAAAGGAGGAAGGGCCCACCTGCCACCAGCTGCTCCTCAACACCCAGCTCGGCTTCCTTCCTGCAATGGAGAGCCAGTAATAACCTTGACTGCTTCTACCCGGGGAGCCTTGCCACAAACAGAGCCCCTTCCAAGTGTGCTGAGTGCCGAGGGTGTGAGGACTGAGCAGATGGACACTGGGCCTGCATTTACAGAGCTCTGAGGACTCAAACTCCTGGGGTGGAAAAGAACAGAAGGACCGATGCCCATCAAACACCACTGAAACCATTTCCTAGCTGTTCTTCTCCAATAGGAAGGGTTTTATTTTGAGCAACTTTGAGTTCTATACACCTGTGGAAGATGGACAGAGCAGTCGTCTCTAGCACGCTGGCCTCAGAGCTCCCTCTGCTTCATCTTTAATCGCTTTCTGCAACCCATCTCCAGGATCATACCTGAGATACACACACCCATTTGTTTAAAAAACAAAATGTTTGCAGCCTTTTCCGCTCCCCTCCAGCACACTGAGGGTGCGCCTCACTCATGAAAAGCTCTCCACATCGGGGATAAAGAGGGGAGGGAGGTTGGAGACCTCTCAGGGGGTCTGGCATTGCTCCCAGGCAAGACATGCCCCCGGGCCTCAGCTGGAAATTGCTGACTTGTTACCTTAGCTCGGCTTCTGCTAGAAGCCTCCTCAAGATCTCCAAGCGCCTGTCCTTGAGATAAGTCCAGCCCTCCACCTTTTCCAGCGTCCAGCCACGCCAGAAATAACAGCGGTGGTTCACGCAGATGGGCGCCCGGCCCACTGTTTGCCACTTCCAGCCCCCTCCATCCCTTCCGTCCTGGCCTCTGCCCCTCGCCCTTCCTCCCCATCCACGCCCTCCCTCCCAGCCATTCAGCGGCCCTGGTCTGGCTGCTGCTCACCACGGTCACACTGGGGGAGGGGAGAGGGGGGTTGGACGATGCAGCAGTTGCCACAGCCGATCATTTCCTCGTTCAAAGTCTCCGTTTTGGCTCCCATCCCATCCCTCTTGCTTGGCCTTTGAGCCGGCTTTGACTACTGCTTCTCCGCCACATTTTGCAGGCCCTTAGGCCAGATCCTAAGAGTTGGGCTCCACGCTCCCTCCTTCACATTTCACTCTCACTCAGGGCTCGTCCGCTGGGGAGGTGGGGGGGCTCTTCGTCCACCCCCACCCCACCCCCCCCACGTCCACACCGCCTCCTGGGCACCTCCCTCCCAGGATCCAGGCACCACAAACCCAATGTACCTCAAACCTGCAGCTCCTGCAAGCCCGACCCTGGCAGAACCGTGTCATCCAGCACCAAGTCCTATCAGTGCTTCTTCCTAAACCCTCCTGGTGGAGGAGATGGACAATGTATACACAAATCTTTAAAAAGGAGCATGATTATTTCAGATGTGAAAAAAAAACTGTGAAGAAAACAGAAGAGGAAAATGGAATCAAGAATAGTTGCGCTAAAATCTGATCGAAAAGAAGACAGGATCTGGAGGAAGATAATTTCCAGCCGAGGAAACTTCAAGGTCAAAGCCCCGGGGTGGGGAGGGCGAGGGTTGGGATACTGAGGAAGTGGCCCTTATCAGCATCTCTCTTCCTTATCCTGGCTCTGAACCAAAGGCGAAATAAGGCAGAAATAAGCGGGAGAGGCAGAAAGGTCAGCTTTACGGCTTCAAGCTGGCAACGGAGAACGTGGCTTGTGTCGCTAGGTGAACGGGCTTCGGATGATGCAACCCCACCCGCAGTCAGCCGCGCCCCCGTCCCCTTGGCGGAGGCGCGCCACCCTGGGGCTCTGCGTGGGGCCCAGAGCGCCCCCTGGGGGCGGGGAGGAAACGGAGAACGACGCTCCCGAGAGGGCGGGGCGCGAGCTGCGCATGCTCCGTGTGTCCTCCCCACTCCAGCAAAGGAGCGCTGGAGCCGTCGAGCGAGTACCGGAGCCGGGCTGCAAGCCTGGCGCCCTCGGAGGGCGGCGTGGTTAGCGCTCGGGGGACCAGGGCCGGAGGGTGTGAGAGCAGGCCGCAGACCTAGGCCAAGGCCAGGGGATGAGAGAGGAGATCCCGTCTTCCAAGAGGCCGGCACAAGGCAGATGCTCACTAAGCAATTTCTCCCGCGTCCTCGTGCTCAGGTGCCGCCCCCCTGGCCCGAGCCCTCCAGCCCCCGACACGCAGCTCTGAGGCCTCAGGGCCCCAGCCCTGCGTTTCCCATGCGTTGCAGTCACCGTGAATGTCCACCCAGAATGAACGAAAATCCCAATTCCCCTGATTTCAGACACTTAAAAACTGTCTCCGTGAGCCCTCTCACACTGGTTCCCTTGGTATCTGGAGTTCTGGTTGGAAATCTGTGGCTGTGACCGAGGTTCGAGGAGGCCAGCGCTGTGTCAGGACTGGCCTGGGTGGCTTTTGAGGGGCACAGGGACTCGGCCTTTACTGGACGGGAGTCACTCTTCCCCAGGCCCCAGAGACTGAGGTGTGTGGCCGGCGGCAGGAGGAAAATCACCGGACGTTCAGGATTGTCACTCACTGTCCCCAAGAGACGCCCAGGATGTCAGCTCAGCCTCGGGGTGTGGGAGCCACCACCTCCTGCCTGGTGCCAGGAGAGCAGGAGGGAAGAGTTTTTAAGACAGGGCCAGAATCCAGCCTTCCTCAGGGCAGCTTTGGACATGTGAATTCATTTATTTCCTCCTCTGCTTCTAGTCTGCAGCGATTTCACCGCAGGGTTGTGACGAATACAGAAACTCAAGGGGGCCACTGCTGCGCGCCGGGGCGATCTCTCTGACACAGTCAGAACCACAACTAACTGTGAGTGTTAAAATGTCTGATATTCAACAAAATGTTAATTTCCTACCTGAATGGATGAACATGACTTGTGTTAATTCAGTTATTGGCAGGAGCTGCAAGGCCGCATGGGGCGCTAGGGTTTTGCTGGTCTGCAGAGAGTCCCTTCCTTTCTGTGCGGAGAGACCCCTCCCCTGTCTGAGTCCTGCTGTTGGCGCTTCATCCCGCAACGTCAGTACAGGTGTGAGGTAGAAGCGTTTTCAGCTGTTTGGGTAGACTAGCCATGGACTGCGTGGCCACATTTCCTCTGGTTCCACGTGATAGACAGAGTTCCTTGGTGCTGTGAACTGGCCCCCCAACCCCCCACTCCAGGTCACCTTCTGCCCAGGGTGTGTTTGCGAATTGCCTGGGAACGGATGACTTTGGCCGTCGTTTGGCATTCCCCTCTACCTCTCTATTTTAAATTGCTTATTTGGCCCAGGACAGGCCATTTCACATCCTCCATGATCAATAAATATCAAGTAAACTATCCAAAACCAAGTGGAAACCGCAGTCTGGATAATGAGCTGCTTTATGCCTTTAATGAATCTCAGCCATTGTCACCACGGTAGGCAGCCTTGGGAGCTTTCTGCTTTCATGTCATTCTTCAGGAGCCAGGGACAAAGTGGAACTGGCACCCTTCGGGGGTTTTCTCAGGGAGCAGGACTCTTCCCAGCAGATGAATTGGTTGTGGCCTGATTGAATAAGATTCCACTAGGACCTGCCCCGGGGCCCCAGGGAAAGTGTGTGGTCAAAGCTGGCGCCAGAGGGGCACCAGTGCCAGCAGCACAAAGCCTAATGAAGAGTGTGGTTCTATTCCCTGTTGGCGGGGTGGGGCACGGAGAGCAGTGTGGTCTCCCCAGGGGCGTGTGTTCAGCTCTCGGATGCGCCAGAGGAACCACTGGGTGTGGGGAGAAAATATCGGAACTTCCCTTTTTGTTTGTTTGCATTTCTGAAAGTTGTGAGAGTTAAATTCATACATTGCTTTAAAGAGGCGTGAGACACTTGCTTTACCTTAGTGGTCGGCTTGATCTTGACAACAGCACTGGCAGGTGAAGACTGTTGTAATCCTTGTTTATGCAGGAAGCTGAGGCTCAGAGGGTTCTAAAGATCAACCCCAGGTCAGGTCACCGCCAGGTGTCAGAGCAGCCTGGCTGGCTCCCAGACTGTCTCTTACCACCATTTTTTAACCATTTTGTGGATGAGACCATCTTCACCACATGGTTACATGTATGTAATGTATTAATACAGACGCACAAGCACACACACACACACACATACTGCAGGCTGCAGCTTTGTTTCTCACTGAGAAGTAAAAGTTTGCAACCCGTGGGACAGAGCCCTCTGTGAGAATAAGAGCTGGGCCCTGCTGACTCTGACCCAACATTGGGAATTTGGGCAAGTCCCTTGGGCTCCGTGGACCTCAGTTTGTAACAGGAAGGCTGTGGACGCTGCTACCTTGGGTCCTTTCCAGCTCTGTCATTCACTACTCCCAGGTCAACACTGTGGCAGGAGATTAATCCCTCCCCCCCCCAATTAATCCTTAATCAAACAAAAGCTTGAGTTTAGGGCGAGTAGCAGTTTTCCATCACTTTAACTGCTTGTCTCACTGCGAGTGCTTCAGGGATTATCAGCACTTTGGATAGTTTGGAACCTTTTTATGCTAGGTGGATCTGATCTTGCAAAATTTAGCTTAAAAAGAAAAGGAAGAGGCCTTTGGTTTTCTTTGTTGTTTTTGTTGGGTTTTAGGATTTGTTTTTGTTTATTTTGTTTTGTTTTGCTTTGTTTTTGGTGTCTGTGGATCTATCTCTAGACAGAATTGTGTTCTTGCTGCCTTAGTGAAGAGGGACTGCACAGGAGAGCAAGGGAGCTGGCTGGTCTGTACCTGGGGAGGATCCAGGATGTCACAAACCAGATGACAGCACTGGAGAGGGTTCATTGCTGTGAAAGGAAAGATCTGTCGAGTATGATGCAATTTATGGATAGTGAGCTAATTTTTTTTTATAGGAGGAGGAAATATAGCTCTGAGGTAAGGCTTGAGTACAAACCATATTCGGGAAAGTTCTGGTGTGTTGCATTACCTTCCTGTGGAGGGTATTGGAGAGGGAAAGCGGGGATTACAGCCAGACCTTTGGAAGCTTAGGGGACAGATTTGCAATATATATCAATACTTGGGACCACTGTTTAGGTTGTCACTCTTTTACACTAGGTTAATTACACCAGATAGGGTTTTTAAACGGTGATAATAGAAACGTATTCATCTTTAAGGATTTGGGTCCACCTTTGTTCACACATTCTTTTCTCACGCTAAGATTTTAAATGGGCACTTCTCATCTGTAAGCTCCTTGAAGGGGAGACCTCACCTTACTAATATCTGTATCTCAAGACTTGCCCTGCACCTGGCACATTAGATGCTTTCAACATATTTTTATGCATAAAAGAGTGCACCAACTTTGCAAATGCCCTGTGGGCTTTTTAATTGGTACCCTTCCTTTTTAGCACCAGAACTGAGTCACCGTCTTTATAAAGGTGCCAGACATGGAACAAAGCCTTCTCTCACCCCAGAAGCCACAGACACATTTTAAAATATAACCAATAATGTCTTTTTCTGACTATAAGATAATGCACACACAAAAGCTAGAAAAGTTAGGAAGCTTAATGAGGAAAAAAGTTGACCCATGATCTCATGAACACATTGTCATTGTTTTATTTCTTTCTAGTCTTTTGTCTAAGCACCACTTTTTTTTTTTTTTTTAAGCAGAGAAAGGTTTACTGCAGGGCCAACCAAGGAGAAAGGGTGGCTCATGCTCAAAAAACTCAAACTCCCTGATGGCTTTCAGGGAAAAGGTTTTATAGGCAAACTTTGGGGTGAGGACTAGAGGGTGTGTGACTTTCTTCTGATTGGATGGTGGTAAGGTAACAAGGCAGTGTTCTGAGAATCTTGTAAGTGCCACTTTTTAATACACATTGTGGTTATGTTATATTCAATATCCTTTTTTTCCAATTACGGTTTGAGCATCTTCCTTTGTTAGTGAAAATTCTTAGTAAACATTTTAAAAAGCTGGTGATATTCTACCAGTTGAGTGTACCACAATTTGATCAATATATCCATAATGGTGGTCATCTGGATGGTTTGCTTTTTGCTGTTGTAAATAACACTGCAGTGAACATCTTTGCTATTATCCTGCTTAAAATTTATGAACAGGTTGGAGCAGGAGATGGGGGAACAAAGCCATTACCCTATGCAATGTAGGAGGATGTGCCTTGGTTTCCAGATGTAGAGTGAATGCAGCCCCATAACAATGATGAGGGTTGGTGAGTGGGGCAGTGCTGTCTGAGGGAGGACAGTGATGAGGTCAGAGCACCTGCTACTATTTATTTATTTGTATTTTTGTTTGTTTATATTTTGGCCACACTGCATGGCTTGTGGGATCTTAGTTCCCTGACCAGGGGTTGAGCCCAGGCCCTTGGCAGTGAAAACATGGATTCCTAACCTCTGGACCACCAGGGAATTCCCCAGAGCACCTGCTACAAAAGGGGCAAGTGATGTATTTTTTTTGCTTCCTGGAAAAAGAAAGGAAATTCAGTAAAGAGAAAATTCTGATACTTTGAGCTGATTTTTAAGCTTTGAGAAGAAAAATCAAGATTTTACTTTTCCTCTGTAAAATGTTCCTTTAGTGGCTAGTGGTTTTTAGCAGATTTTAGTGGCCTGGGTTGTAAATGTCTAGAGACTGAAATTTGTAGCTGTGATTTCATGGTAGGATTTCAAATGTCAAGACTCCTTCCAGATTCGGGGCACTTTGCAAACGTAGGACACTTGGTATTCACCGTGAATCCAGCCTGGCTTGATTTGTCCTTTAAGGATTTGACAGTCTAGTGGAGGAAAAAAATCATTGAAAAAATAATAGGAGCAGGAGTTCTGGAGCTGACAGCCTTGAGTTCACATCCTGACTCTGCTTCCAATTAGCTGGGTGACCTTGGCAATTTCACTTCCCAGTGCTTTAGTTACTTGGTCTGCAAACTGGGGTTCATAGTAGATAGTCATAGCACTCAATTAGAGGATGTGACATTAACACAGGCCTGGCTCATGGGAAGGACTGTGTTGCAACTGTCTCAAATGCACAGAAAAGAGCAGCTGCCCAAGTCAGGAACAGAGAGGGCTTCACAGAGGGGTACTTTCTGCAGTGGTCCCTTGGGGATGCTTGGGAGCTGGCTCATGGAGAAGTGGGGTAACAGCATCCCCACGAGGGGAACGATTGATTCAGGAATGTGAAGCTGGGGTGCTAGAAAGAAGTTCAAGTTTCTCTGAGCCTGGATTCTTAACTACTTTTGCTGGATCATTCTGTATTTGTCAATATTTTCTTAGATCACATGGTCCTTTTTAAAAAAATTATTCATCTAAGAATCATATATTATTAGAGCTTAACCAACTTTTTCTATGCAAACTGCAAGAGGAAAAAATTTTCCTTTTTTCCTTTGATATTAAATTTGTTATTATTGCTTCAGTAATCTAATATAAACCAGCACACAACTGGTGGATTTTGGTGCATCCTATCTACTTTAAATAGCATCTATATGGTGATAGCCCACTGTCTGCTATATCTCTGCATGTGGATGTTTAATAAGTGTCATGAACTCATCTCATCCGAAACAGCTTCTGGTTTTCTACCCCAAATGAATCCTCTCTAAGTCCTTCTCATTACAAAAATGTCACAAGTAACCATCCACTTGCTCCAGCCAAAATCTCAGGAATCACGCTTGATTTCTCTTTCCCCACCACTGCACACAAGCCAGTTCACCAACAGGACTGTCTGTTTCATCTTGAGAGCACATCCCAAACCATCCATGCCTCTGCATCTCCCCTGCTTGTTCAAGCCGCCTTTCTCACTCATTTGGGCTTCTGTATTAGGTTCTGTTATGGTACCACTCCCATCATTTTTCCACCAGACCCATCAGTTCAAAATAGAGAAGACCATGCTGGGCTCCAAATAAGTTTCTAGTGGCCTCTATCATTCTAGAGTGACCTCAACTCCTCACGAGGGCCTGCCCAGCCCAAAACAGCCTGGCCACCTCCCTACCCACCTTTGCCACTCTCGCCCTCGGGTTTACCCTCTAACATCAGCACCAGTGACATTTTGGTCCAGATAATTCTTCATCATGGGCAGCTGCCCTGTGCATTGTAGGATGTTTAGAGTCATCTCTGGCCCTACCCACTAACTGCCAGGACCTGCCCCCCGCCCCCCCAACAGTGGCAACAGAATTGTCCAATATCCCCTGGGGTGGAAAATTCCCTCTGTTTAGAATCACTCGTCACTTCACACCGGCTTCCTTCCTACTGAACAAGATGAGCATCTTCCCACTTAGATCCATTATATTCTTTTCCTTCAATGGTCTCATGTCTGCCTCCTTCCTGATCTGATCTCAGATCAAATGTCACCTCCTCAGAAGGCTCTTCTTGACCACCCACACTAAGGTGGCCCCTTCGAAGTCACCCTGTACTGCATGGCCGCATTTTCATTTCTTCATATCCTTTGTGAATACTGAAACGAGCTCGTGTATTTCTTTGTTCAGCATCCCTTCATTATGTTGTAAGCTTCATGAGAGTAGAAACTTGCCTGTCTTCATGAAGTACCCCAAATATGACCAACAGTACCAAGCCCACAGGTGGCAGGTAACAATAACAAATGTCCAATGGATATGTAAATGACATCTCCCCCCTTCACTGACTTTTTTTCAATGTCGAAGAGGGATTACAATATGCTTGGGATAATTCCAGGACATGATTGCTGGAGAAAGTCTAGGGAGATTTTGTTTTGACAGCATCTTCTAGCCTTGGCTTTCTTAGTCTGGTGAACTAAGTGCTAGGGGTCCCAGGTTAGTGACCTCATAGATCCAATCATCTTACTGAGGAGCTTCTGACCAAAAGGTCACTTCTGGGACAACCCAAGCAGAAGCCTGGTGGGTGGAGAATCTTAAGGTCATGGAGATGTTGTTGACATAAAGGAAACATTGACTTCCAGGAAAGGGAAGGGGCCCTGCTGGGAGCCAAGGTGTGGGAGGGCAGGAGTCATGTCCTAGGAGGCTGGGGGCACCCCTCCCTTCCCCGGCAGTGTGGCGTGCACCCCCATCCTCCTGACTGCCGTGTGGTCACACACACCCCTCTCTTCGTCTCACAGGATGTGTTTCCGGGGCCTCCAGCCAACCTCTTGACTCTCTTCTCTTTGCCAAATACAAGGGCCAGCTCTGTCTCCTTCTGACCTCTCTGAAGCTGCTGAATCAGTGAATCACTTTCTGTCCTCATTGTCTTCCCCGCTCTTGGCAGGCTTCCCTTCAGAAAAAAACCCTTTGCACGATTCATATTGACCACAAAGGATATGTTTTCCCACTTTTTTTTTAACATCTCATTTTTCAATCTCAGTTGATTCAACTTGTTGCAACTACAATACATTACAATTAAGTATCAGAGGCAGGAGCTGGGGACCGAAAGGCCATATTGATAGAATGCACGTTAAATATCGACGTTTCCAAGATAAAAATGAATCACTCAGTTGTTTCCGATAGACATGCAAATGCTCAAAACAGCGCACTCCCAGGTGGCAAAAGCGTTGATTAGTGTATAACACGTGCCCACAGGATTGGGCAAAGTGTCGAGCACTCTTTGTAGCTTTTGTTCCCTTGAGGGAGCGACTCAAGCAAGAGTCTGTGGTTCTCTCTCTGACAGCACCAGTGTGTACAGGGGTGGAGTACCTGGTGTCTGGACTCCTGAGAATTTGTCGTGTTTACAGCCCTGCAGTGAGCTCCTGCTGAGCAGAGCTCTGCCCGCGCTGCCGTTCCGCTTGGCAGAGCTCGGTGACAATGCTTGGGAAATAAATTGGAAAAGGAACTGGAGAATTACTGTGTGAGGGCAGATTCCAGACTGTTTTACCAAAGGCTTATTAACGGTCACACACACACACACACACACATACAAACACACTCACAGTGGATGTTGCCCTGGCTACAACGCAGCTCTGACTAAGGCAGAACATACTGGATTCTAAAAGCTGCTGGGAGACTTTTGTCGCAAGAGGCTAAAGCTGGTGTGTCATTTTTGAGGATGACTCCAGTACAAAATCCACTTCCAATACATAAATGTAAAGAATGGTTTTGTTCTAGGAAAACCATTAAGTAAGCTGAGTGCCCATGTTCAGAGGAGTCTCCTGTCTGAGATTAGAAAGCTATACCCACATCGCATCCTTAGCAGCACATGTACCCCTGTATAACTCTCCATGTTCATATACTCCTCTGATATTGTCCGCATGCAGCTCTCATCAAGCAACTGGATATATAGAATAAATCCCCTTTGTTGTTTAAACCAGTTAGAGTGGGTTTTGGTTGTTGACATGTGCAAGCCTCCTAACCTGTAGAAACTCACTCGGAGGAGAAACTGAAAAACCAGGCCTGGGACTTCCCTGGTGGTCCAGTGGTTAAGAATCTGCCTTCCAACGCAGGGGGCCAGGTTCGATCCCTGGTCAGGGAACTAAGATCCCACATGCCACAGGGCAACTAAGCCTGAGCACCACAACTCCTGAGCCCGCACACTCTAGAGCTTGTGTGCCACGACTAGAGAAGCCCACGTGCTACAACTAAGACCCAATGCAGCCAAATTAGTTAATTAATTAAAAACAAAAACAGGGCTTCCTAGGTGGCGCAGTGGTTAAGAATCCACCTGCCAATGCGGGGGACACGGGCTCGATCCCTGCTCCAGGAGGATCCCACATGCCGCGGAGCAGCTGGGCCCGTGAGCCACAACTATTGAGCGTGCGCTTTAGAGCCCGTGAGCCACACCTGTTGAGCCCATGTGCCGCAACTGCTGAGGCCCACACGCCTGGAACCCCTGCTCCTCAACAAGAGAAGCCACGGCAATGAGGAGCCCACGCACCACAACGAAGAAGTAGCCCCCACTCACCGCAACTAAAAGAAAGCCCGCGCACAGCAAAAAGACCCAACACAGCCAATAAAATAAATAAATAAATTAATTAATTAATTAATTAAGAAACAAAAAACAAAACAAACAAAAAACAGGCCTGAGCTTACTTCTTGTCTTTATTTTCCTAGAGCTGCCCTGATAAAGCATCACAAACCAGGTGGCTTAAAACAACAGAGACTCATTCTTTCTTGGGTCTGGAGTCTAGAAATCTGAAATGAGGTGTTGACAGGGCCACGCTCCCTCTGAAACCTGCAGGGGAGGCTCCATCCCTGCCTTCCGCCCCTTTCTGGTGGCTCCTGGCCATACCACCCCCACCCCCCTTGGTTTACAGCTACATCACTGTAATTTTTGTCATCACACAGCCTCCTCCCTCTGTGTCCATATATCTCTCTTCTTAGAAGGACACTAGCCGTATTAAGAGTCCACAATATGACCTCATCTTACTAATTACATCTGTACCGACTCTATTGCTAAGTGAGGTCACGTTCTGAAGTCCTGAAGGTTAGGACTTGGACATAGGACCTTGTGGGAGACATGATTCCACCTGCAGCAGGGCCTTTCCAATACCTGATTGCTCTAGGAACTGCAGTAGGTAACTCTGTGGGGAGACAAGAGGTTCAGCCATTGGACTGGTGATTCGCGAAGTGATAAGGTACATGTCAGGGCTCACCTGGATGAGTCTGCACCACGAACTCACTGTTGCTCCTAGAACTTGAGCTGGTTCAAGCAGGTGTCACCGGCAGTGACACATTGGAGCTGTGGAGTCCAGGGATGGACTGGACTGGCAGACGGTACCCGGGGTCCTGGGCTGTTGGCAGGAGGCTGAAAACAAGCATCCTAACAGCAGCTCCCCCCCCACCCCGGGACAGCCCATGCACATGCCTCCGCCTGGGCTGGGTCCCCAGCAGCCAGTGGGCAACAGGAATGAGGCCAAGGCCCCACCCCGGAGGTGCTTTGTGTTCTTCCCACCATCACGGCTCCAGCCAGTGTTCCTGCAGACGTGGGGGGGGGGTGGTGATGAGAACCCTGCCCCAGGGACGTCCACACTGTCAGAGAGCAAGGGGCCAAGTGTGCCTCTGTGTTTTGGCTGGAGACCCCGTCCAGAGGGAGAGGGGCAGGGAAGGGCCGACAAGGAGCACGTGGGCTTGGCTTTGTCTGGAGCCTGCCCAGCGCTGCTTCTGATGCTCCAGAAACCAGACCACAGGTTGGGGCAGGAGGCGGGGCTCACCTGGCATCTGGAGTCGGACTCAGGGCACTGGGGCGGGGGTGGGGGGGGTCTCTTGCCGGGAGGGTCAGAGGTCAGGCAGAATTGGGGGCCTGAGAATAGCCACTCCAGGAAATGAAGGGCAACCTTGATGGGTCAGACGCAAGCACGGGGACCGCACACCTGATGGGACTCGGCGCTTTCAGGGCTGAGTGTGTTTTCCCACAGTGGTTCTCAACCCCAGCTCCACACGAGAATGCCTGGAGAGTATTAAAAAATACTGATGCCAGCGTCACACCCCGAGAGATTCTGATTTAATTGGCCTGGGGTGGGGCCTCCATGGGTATTTTTTAAAGCACTCTAGGTGACTCTGTTGGGCTTCCAGAGTGGAAAATCATAGTTGTTGAAGGACAAGAGGAGAAAACGGAGAGTCCTTTTTCCAACTCCGAGTGAGGCAACGACTCAAGTACCCTGTTTAGCACAACTGGAAACCAGAGCACTAATTATTCACAGAAGAACAAACCCTGACAGGTTCATTCACCTCTGGCGCCTCCTTCGGAGTGGGGAGGACGGATCCTGGCAGAGCCACCAGGTCGCAGAGCCAGCTGGCCTGCAGGGCGAGGCCTCTTCCCTGGAAAACGGCCGCTTCCTCTTCCGAATTCCTGTCTGCGAGGGAGGGCGGAGGCCCTGACCAGACCACGGCCCCAGAGTGGCACCAGTGGAAGTCCCTGGCAGGACAGGTGGGCCCCTGGGCAGGGCCCAGAAGGCACCACTGGCAGAACACCACAGGGGCGCCCTTGGGTGGACCCTGGGGGGCGATGTGGGATTCAAGGACGGGGGAGGGGTGAGCTCTGCCCCTGTGGGTGAGTGACCCCCATGGTGAGAGCACACCACCACCCCCCACCCCCGCTCTGTCTTCTGCCCAGAAGGAGGGAGTGCAAGGCATCCAGCCAGGGCTTCTCAATTTTAGGCCTGGCCCTTCGGTGCAGGGCAAACGAATTAACCTTTCAGCCTCAGCAGGGGAAGAAAACATCAAGTCACCTTGCAGATTTTCCGAAGGTAAATGATTTCCCATTTCAGCGCCTCCAGGAAAGCACTGAGGTCCCTCATCGTGGTCTCTTCCCCGCTCTGTTTCTTCTCTCTCTGCAGCCTTCCTTCAGGCATGATTTCATGTTCACTGGAATTAACTTTCAGCTCTCTAGAATGGCATGGAACTTAAGAGACTGACGTTAGGAAAACACCCGCATTTTGATTCACGCCGGTCTCTGCTACCAAGTTAAAAGTCCAAGGCATCCTGGAGCAGAGGTGCCGATATTTGCAGAGTGCCCCGCAGGGTACAGAACACTTACATATGCATCATCTTGCCAGGTTGTTAAATTCTGAAGACAGATGTAAGTAGGCCTGGACCTTGTCCCATCTCTGCGTTATTGGGTACAGAGGCTTCCCATCTCCAGACCACCATACAGTGAGAGATGTTTGGTGCTCAAGGAACGAACTCCTCTTTCTGGAATTCAAGTCAGAGCCGCCATATTGTGAACCTAAACTCTAAGGAGTAGTGTTGGAGCAAGGCTCACCTGTCTTCCAGGGCCCACCCAAGCAGACACAGCCCTGGGTGGTCATTTTCTTACGTCTAGGAGCAGCCCCGTTCCCTTTATACCCTCCCTTCTCAAGCCTGTGCACTTAACCCCTGGGGACATGTGATAAACACACACCCCTCCATCAGGGCTTACTGGACACTCCGGTAATTCCCAATAGGTCCTGAAGAGCCATTGTAGTTGACCAGTCCCTGAGCTGACTCAGGTGGCCCCCCATGCCTCCTCTCCCAGTCTGGCCCCCTCTGGGGTCCACCTGTCTGTGATTTTCCTTTCCGCAGGGCCTGAGTGTAGTGTTAGTTCCTGGTGAACCACACTTTGTAATTAAACCCTGCAAAAATGTTACCTGCTCCAAGCACTAACCATTTATATTGGCAACCTGTCCTGTTGTAGAGCCTCATGACTCAGCCCGTGGTCTGTGCAGCCAGGGCCCTTGGGGTGAAGCTGTGCTGGGAACGTGGGAGGCTTCTCTGAGCGGGACCCACAGTACATGCTCTGGACCCACAGTACACCTCTCTTCACGACACATGATAGAGCTTTGCATAGTGGGACTGCCCCATCCAGATTCCCCACCCAGTAACCTGCTGACCCAGTGTTGTCTTTTCCCGTGCTTGTCCATATGCACGCACTCCATAGGCCTGTGTGTTCACCCAGACACGTAATCCACATAGGCAAACCGCGGGGGTAGCTCATATTGACCCGTGTGTTCAGAGCATGTCAGTCTGCTCACTCCACGATGGAGTCGTCCACCAACCTTCCACCAAATGGTCTAAAGATGGAGTAGTGACACAGCCTAGAGCTGTTATCCCGTTAGATGTCACACACGGCGATTTTCTAGCTTTGTCATTCCTTCTGAAATGATTGGCTGGAATTCTTCTATAAAAACAAACTTGCCCTCGTGAACTTTTTTAGCTTTCCTGAATACAGTCTGTACAGGAAAGACAGGAAAAACGACACCCTCATATTCTCCAATGGTGACCAATTTTTTTCTTTTTAGTATAATTATGAATTCATGGATTTTGCATATTTTATGGGTTTCAATCCACTGCATTCAGTGTTCTTTTAAATGCTCAAATTGCTCCCACTTAGATCAGTGGGAGCCCTTTCAAATTTTGGCTCCCTTGGCCAGTTTCCAATTATTTTGTTGTTCTTTCGTGTCTTTAAGGCATATCCCACCAGGTATGTACAGTTAAAATACTGCATTGAAAAGCCACCCAGAGTCATCCTTTCTCTGTAAGGTTCTGCCAGCCGTTTAATGTATGTTAGGTCTGTTATACATTTCTTTCTATGTCTGTATGCTTCACAATTCCATAATGTAAAGTTAAAAAACACGTGACCTCTAGAGTCCCATAGAGATGAAAGGTCTAATGTGTAAGGCCGTTATGTGTAAGGATGTTTGTCGCAGCGCTGTGCAGTGACCTGGAACCAGGAAAAAGGGGATGCCTGTTAATAATTTTGGTTTATTTATGTAAACACGCCCATGACCCCAAAGTGAAAACTATGAAACAAGGTGCATCTCAAGAAGTCTGGCTTCTGTTCTTGTTTCCCTCACCCAATCCCTCATTCCTCCAGACTATTTGTTTTCATTTCTTTATCCTTCCATTGTTTCTTTTTGAAAAGATAAGCCCCGAAGATGGTATACTACAGACACTGTTCTGCACCTTGGTTTTTTCCCCCTAACAATGTGTCAGAGATCTCTCCATATGCGTACTTAGAGATCTTCCTTGTGACTTTTTACGGTGCCATGCATAGTGCATCATGAAGTGTGTACACATCATTTTATTCCGTCTGTGGATGGATATTTGGGTTGTTTCCAGTGTTTTGCAGTCACACAGAATGCCACCATGCCTTGCACAAACACTGTTTTGATTTTCTTTCCAATGTCTCTTTGGGATAGATTTCTAGAAGTAGAATTACTGAGTCAAAGGATAAATGCATGTGAGATTTCGGTAGGCATTGCAAATTCCCCTTCCTAGAAGTCATGCTGTTTTGAATTTTTAATAGCAGTGTGTGCCTCTTCCTTACGGCCTCCCATCAGAGTGCGTGCCGTATTTATGAATATTTGCTGATCTGATAGGTGAGAAATAGTATCACAGGAGAGTTTTAATTTGCATCTCTTTTACTATGAATGAAGTTTAGGATCTCTTCATGTGTTTAAAGGCCATTTGCATGTATTTTTTGTGAATTAGCTGTTTTATCTTTTGCTATTTTTTTCATTCAAGTTGTTGGTCCCTTTCTTTTCAATTTTTGACTCTATACATTTATGATATTAATCCTTTGTGACAAAAGCTGCAAATATATTTTTTGTTTGACTTTGCTTTTTTTTCATTAATAGACTTTTATTTTTTTATTTTTTTAAATTTATTTTATTTAATTTATTTTTTTGGCTGCGTTGGGTGTTTGTTGCTGTGCACGGGCTTTCTCTAGTTGTGGCGAGCGGGGGCGGCTCTCTGTTGCAGAGCGCGGGAATAGACTTTATTTTCAAGAGCAGTTTTAGGTTTACAGAAAAGTTATGCAGAAAGTGGAGTCTCATATACCCTCTCTCCCTGCCACACAGTTTCTCCCATTATTACCATCTTACATTATGATTACACTTGATGAGCCAATACATTTGCTACAACTAAGCCAGTATTGATACATTATTATTTTTTAATTAATTTTTATTGGAGTATAGTTGCTTTACAATGTTGTGTTAGTTTCTGCTGTACAGCAAAGTGAATCAGTTATACATATACATATATCCCCTCCTTTTTAGATTTCCTTCCCATTTAGGTTTTTTGTTTGTTTGGTTGGTTGGTTAGTTGATACAGTTTATTAAAAGCAAACTCCCTTTCTCCAGGAGTTCACTTACATGGAGGTAGCTGACTAAGAATGTCTCTTCCCTGTGACAAACCAAGGCCATCAAACTGGAAAGCAGAAACCCAACAAAACAAGCCTGTCAGCATTGTCAGATGATACTTGGAAGCAGGAAAAGAATTATAAAGCTATATGGTGATTGTCTCCTCAGCACTGCATTGGCCACATACTTATTTATTAAATTTTTTTTTTTCCTTTTTAAACTAGCTAAAGAAAATATTCTTGAGTAGGGTTAGTTCTTAAAGCAACAAACAGAAAAAACTGGGAAGGAAGTTGTCGTAGTTTATTTATTATTTATTTATTTACTTATTTATTTTTAAGAACTTTTATTGAGATGCAGTTAACAGACAATAAACTGCATGTATTAGAGTGTGCAATTTGGTATTTTTTTTCTTACTAGTAATGTATATATGGCTATCCCAATCTCCCAATTCATTCCCCCCCAACCCTCCCTGCTTTCCCCACTTGGGGAAAGCATATGTTTGTTCTCTATATCTGTGTCTCTGTTTCTGCCTTGCAAACCAGTTGATTTGTACCATTTTTCTGTATTTTGCATATATGTGTTAATATATGATACTTGTTTTTCTGACTCATTTCACTCTGTATGACAGTCTCTAGGTCCATCCATGTCTCTACAAATGTCCCAGTTTCATTCTTTTTACAGCTGAGTAATATTCCATTGTATATATGTACCACATCTTTTTTATCCATTCATCTGTTGATGGACATTTAGGTTGCTTCCATGTCCTGGCTATTGTAAATAGTGCTGCAGTGAACAATGGAGTGCATGTGTCTTTTTGAATTATGGTGTTCTCTGGGTATATGCCCAGTAGTGGGATTGCTGGGTCATATGGTAACTCTACTTTTAGTTTTGCAAGGAACCTCCATACTGTTCTCCATAGTGGCTGTATCAATGTACATTCCCACCAACAGTGCAAGAGCATTCCCTTTTCTCCACACCCTCTCCAGCATTTACTGTTTGTAGATTTTCTGATGATGCCCTTTCTGACTGGTGTGAGGTGATACCTCATTGTAGTTTTGATTTGCATTTCTCTAATAATTAGTGCTGTTGAGCAGCTTTTCATGTGCCTCTTGGCCATCTGTATGTCTTCTTTGGAGAAATGCCTATTTAGGTCTTCTGCCCATTTTTTGATTGGGTTGTTTGTTTTTGTAATATTGAGCTGGATGAACTGTGTATATATTTTGGAGATTAATCCTTTGTCTGTTGATTCGTTTGCAAATATTTTCTCCCACTCTGAGGATTGTCTTTTTGTCTCCTTTGCTGTGCAGAAGCTTTGAAGTTTCATTAGGTCCCACTTATTTATTTTTGTTTTTATTTCCATTACTCTAGGGGGTGGATCAAAAAAGATCTTGCTGTGATTTATGTCGAAGAGTGCTTTTCCTGTGTTTTCCTCTAGGAGTTTTGTAGTGTCTGGCCTTGCATTTAGGTCTTTAATCCATTTTGAGTTTATTTTTGTGTATGGTGTTAGGAAGTGTTCTAATTTCATTCTTTTACATGTAGCTGTCCAGTGTTCCCAGCACCACTTATTGAAGAGGCTGCCTTTTCTCCACTGTATATCCTCGCCTCCTTTGTCATAGATTAGTTGACCATAATTTATCTCTGGGCTTTCTATCCTGTTCCATTGATCTATATTTCTGTTTTTGTGCCAGTACCATACTGTCTTGATCACTGTAGGCTTGTAGTATAGTTTGAAATCAGGAAGCCTGACTCCATGTGTCGTAGTCCCTTGTATGGATGTGCCACACAGCTCATCTCTCCATTCACCTCAGAAAGACACTGTGGTTGTATCTGCATTCTGGCAATTATGACTAAAGCTGCTGTAATCATCCACATGCAGGTTTTTGTGTGGACATGAGTTTTCAACTCATTTGGGTAAATACCAAAGTGCACTGTTGCTGGATTATATGGTAGGAGCATGTTTGGCTTTGTAAGAAACTGCCAGACCATTTTTCAAAATGGCTTTGCCATTTGCATTCCCACCAGCAGTAAATGGGAGTTCCTCTTGTTCCACATCCTCAGCAGCATTTAGTATTGCCAGTGTTTTGGATTTTAGTTGTTCTAGTAGGTGTGTAGTGGGATCTCATTGTTTTAATTGGCAAATTTGCCTGGTTGCATCTTTTCATATGTTTATTTGCCATCTGTATGTCATTTTGGTGAGGTATCTGTTCAGATCTCTTGCTCAGTTTTTGTTGAATTGCTTGGTTTTCTTTTGTTTTGTTTTGTTTTTATTGTTGAGGTTTAAGTATCTTTTTGCATATTTTGGGTACAAGTCCTTTATCAGATATGTGTTTTGCAAATATTTTCTCTCATTCTGTGACTTGGCTTCTCATTCTCTTGACAGTGTCTTTTGCAGAGCAGAAGTTTTTAATTTTAATAAAGTCTACCTTGTCAATTTTTTTTTCTTTCATGAATCATGTTTTTGCTGTTGAATCTAAAAACTCATCACTAAACCCAAGGTCACCTAGAGTTTCTCCTATGTTTTTTAATAGAAATTTTAAAGTTTTGCCTTTTACATTTATGTCTGTGATCCATTTTGAATTAAGTTTTGTGTATTGCTTCTCGGCCTTTTGGCTAAGATCAAGTGGAATTAAGTTTTGTGAAAGGTGTAAGGTCATTGTCTAGATTCTATTTTTTTGCTTGTGGATGTCAATTGTTTGGGCACCATTTGTTGAAAAGACTAGATGTTCTCTGCTGAATTGTTTTGATTATTTAACTGTATTTGTGTCAGTCTATTTCTGTGGTCTGTATGCTGTTCCATTGATCTATTTGTCTATTCTTTCACCAATACGCCACTATTGATTATTGTAGCTTTATAGTAAGCCTTGAAGTCAGGTAGTGTCAGTCTCTGGCTTTATCCTTCAGCGTTGTGTCAGCTATTTGGGGTCTTCTGCCTTACCATATTTTAGAATCGGTTTGTTGACATCCAGAAGATAATTTGCTGAAATTTTGATTTGGATTATATTGCATCTATAGATAAAAGTGGGAAAAATTAGCATCTAAACAATATTTAGTCTTCCTTTCCATGAACATGGAATAGCTCTCCATTGATTTAGATTTTTCATTTCTTTCATCAGAGTCTTGTGGTTTTTCTCATATAGTTTTCACATATATTTTGTTAGATTTAGACACAGGTATTTTATTTTGGGGTGCTAATGTAAATGATGTGTTTTTAATTTCAAATTCCAGTTGTTCATTGCTGGTATATAGGAGAGTAATTGACTCTTGTATACTAACTTTGTATCCTGCAAGCTTGCTGTAATTGCTTATTAGTTCCACTTTTATTGTCACTTTTTTGAGATTTTCTACATAGGCAATCATGTCACCCTCAAAGACAGTTTTATTTCTTCCTTCCCAATCTTACACTTTTTATTTCCCTTTCTTATCATTGCTTGATTTTTCTTCCATGTGATCTTTATAATCAACTTGGCTAGCTCTAGAAAGCAAAAGAGCACCCCCACGCGTGCACACACACAGAACCCAATATCACATTGAATTTATACACAAGTTAGAGAGATTCACATTTTTGTGACATTGAGTCATATCTCAAAACATACGTCTTTCCATCAAGTCTACTTTTGTGTCTTTTAGGAGAATGTTATAATTTCCTCATATAGGTTTTACACATTTCATGTTAGGTTTATGTCTAGCTATTTTATTTAAACATTTTTTTGATACTATAAATCCCTTCCATTATATCTTCTAATTGGTCATTGTTTAAATATATAAAATATTGTTTTCTATATGCTAAGTTTGTGTTATTTTTTCTGAATTTTCTTATTGTTTATAGTAGTTTTTTCACTAATTATTCTTTGTTTCTCAGATATACAATCATAAGACCTACAGAGATAGTTTTAGCTTTTTGTTTCTAATTATTATGCCTCTAATTGCTTTCTCTTATTTGATTTATTGGCTGATTTAGCCAGTACAATTTTAAACATGGACATAATGGCCATCTTTGTCTTTTTTCCAATATTAATGTTTCTCCGTTAAGTAAAATGCTGGCTTTGAGCTAAATTATACAGAATATACACTTTTTAATTAAAGTTTTTATTGAAGAATAATATACATAACGGAAAGTGCACAAATTATTAGTCTACATATCAAGAAATGTTCACAGTGAACATACTTCACACTCAGCCAGCACTGTGGCGAAGAAGAAGAAATTTGCTGAAATTTCCCCCAGAGGTGCCCTTCACGTCCCCTCCAGTCACAGCCCTGCTAAGGGGTCACTGTCCTCCTGACTGCAAACACTATGGCTACTTTTGCCTGGTTTTAGACTATGTATAAGTGGGGTCACTTTTGTATCTGCCTTCTTTTGTTCAACATTGTGTTTATGAGATTCACCCATTCTATCATGTGTGACAGTGGTTTGGTCTATTTCATTGTTGTGTAGTAGTCCTTTTTCTGGATTATACTGCAATTTATTTATCCATTCTACTGTTAATGGACATTTCAGTTCTTTCCACTTTGAGGTTATTATGAATAGTTTTGCTATTAACATTCTTGCTGAATTTCTGTGGGGGTCTATCCCTAGGAGTGGAATTTCTGGGTCATAAGGTATGCATAGTAGATGTGGATGATTGATTTTCTGGAGTATTTGTACTGAGGTATGCTCCCATTAATAATATGTGAGTTTTAGTTGTTCCAAAATCTTATCAACCCTTGGTACTCTCTGTCTTTTAACTTAATTTAATGTAATTCTGTGATCATGTCTTATTATAGTTTTATTTTAATGTTGAGCACCTTTTAATATGTTTGTTGATCATTTGATTATGTTCTTTTGTGAAGTAACTGTTCAAGTCTTTTATTCATTTTTCTGTTGAGTTGTCTTTTTCTTATTGACTTCTAGGACTTTTTACATATTCAGAAGATAAATCATTTGCTGGGTACGTGTACTACATATGTCTTCCCACACTCTGAGGCTTGCCCTTTCACCTTCTTAATGTTATCTTTGATGAATAAAAGTCCCTAATTTCAGTTAAATCTAGTTGACCAGTCTCTTCTTTTAGAATTAGTGCATTTTAGATATTCTTCTATTTTTCTAGATGATTTAGTATTTTATCTTTTACATTTACTTCTACAACCCATCTGGAATTGATTTCCATGTATAGTGTGAATTAGGTGTCAAGGCTCATTTCTCCCCCATATGGTTATCCAATAGATCCAACATTATGTATTAAAAAGATTGGTCTTTCCTTATTGTACTGCACTGTCACCACTGTCATCAATCAGGTGACTATATATGTATGGGTCTGTGTCTGGACTTCCTATGCTGTTTTATTGGTTTATTTGTCTGTTCTTATGCCTTTATCACACTGTCTTCATTGCTATAGCTTTATAACAAGTTTTTTTTAATTGTGGAAAAATACACATAACATAAAATGTCATCGTTTTAACCATTTTTAAGTGTATAGTACATCCAGTGTTGTTCAACCATCACCAGCATACACATCCAGAGTTTTAAAAATTTTAAACATTAAAAATTTTTTAAAAACTGTGATAAAACATATAACGTAAATGTACCATCTTAACCATATTTGCATACAGTGTAGTAGTGCTAAGTATATTTACAGTTGTGCAGATCTCCAGAACTTTTTTCATCTCTGAAAATGATACTCTATACCCATTAAACAACAATGCTCTGTTTTTCCTTGTCCCCAGTTCCTGGAAACTTCTATTCTAGTTTCTATCTCTATTAATTTGACTATGCTAGACACCTCATATAAGTGGAATCACACCATGTTTGTCCTTTTGTGCCTGGCTTATTTCACTTAGCATAATGTCCTCAAGCTCCTTTATGTTGTAGCAGGTGTCAGAATTTCCTTCCTTGGCAAGGCTGAATAATACTGTATGTATAGACCACATCGTGTTCATCCATTTATTCATTGATGGACGCTGGCTTGCTTCCATCTTTTGGCTATTGTGAATAATGCTGCTATAAACATGAATATGCAAATATCTGCTTCAGTCTCTATTTTTGATTCTTTGGGGTAGATACACAGAGGTAGAGTTATATAGCAGGTCTTTTTAGTTTTAGTTTTTTTTGATGTAGACCATTTTTAGTCATTATTGAATTTGTTACAGTATTGCTTCTGTTTTATGTTTGGGTGTTTTGGTTGCAGGGCATGTGGGATCTTAGCTCCCCCAACCAGGGATCGAACCCACACCCCCTGCATTGGAAGTCTTAACTACTGGACCACCAGGGAAGTCCCTATAGCATGTCTTGATATCTGATAGTGTTGCTCCTTTAGCTTTGTTCTTTTTCTTAAAGAATATTTTGGCTCTTCTTGAGCTGTTTCATCTCCCAATGAATTTTTATAATCAGCTTGCCAGTTAAAAAAATCCTGGTGTTTTGTTTGGGATTACTTCAAATGGACAAATGAATTTTGAATGGTCAACATTTTTACAGTATTGAGGTATCCTTTCCATGAACTTTGCATAACGCTCCATTACTTAGGTCTCCTTTAATTTTTTTCAGTAAGTGTTTGTAGTTTTCAGTACAAAGGTCTTGAACATCCTTTGTTAAATTCATGGCTGGTAAAGGTAAAGGAGTCTCTAGCCCTGTGGACCTTAGTGATGGGGCTGTCAGACCCTGAGGGGCCCCAGAAGGACCCTGCCTGCCCTCAGGCCTCCCCTCATATTCTACCTCAAGGGCAGGGTCAGCTCCTCTTGACCTCTGGGAGTCAGGGTAGCTCTGGGCTCTTTTTACTCAGAACACTCTGATAATAAAGGTTTTTTCCCACCCCAACAGCCATTTCTCCAACTCTCTGGACACCAACTGAGTGGCCTGCAGTTGAATTCAGGTCTGACACTAACCACCAGATCTAAGGGCTCAGTCCTACAAAGCCCCACTTCAGACACCTGTCCCAGACCACCTGTACTTCTGACCAACCTGCTATAAATCAGGGGTTCCTACAGCCCCTCCTCGGGACCCATAATAGGCTAGAATGTTCACAGAACTCAGGGAAACACTTTACTTGTTTTTACCAAGTTTATTAGGAAAGATAAAACTCAGAAACAGCCAGAAGGAAGAGACGTACAGGACAAGGTTATGGGGGTGGAGGGTGTGGAGCTTCCAGGCCATCTCTGGGTGTCACCCTCCCAGCACTGCGATGTGTTCACCAACCCAGAAGCTCATCAAATCTCTCAAATCAAGAATTTGTATAGCGCGTAATCCCAGCCCCTCCTATCCTTCCTGGTGGTGTGGGTGGGGCTGAAAGTTCCAGCTCTGATTACTTGGTCTTTCTGATAATGATCCCCATCCTGAGTCTATCCAGGGGACCCCCCCCCCCCCCCCCCCGCCTCAAGTTACCTTATTAGCAAAACTCAGATGTGGCCTAAAGGGGCTCTTTATGAATAACAAAAGACACACCTCACACTCAGGAAATGCCAAGGGTTTAGGAGCTCTGTGCCCAGAACTGGAGACAAAGACCATATAATATACACAATCAGCCCTCCATCTCTGTGAGTTTTGCATCCACAGATTCAACGAACCATAGATCAAAAGAAAAAAAAAATTCCAGAAAGTTCCAAAAAGCAAAACTTGAATTTTCCATGTACCAACAACTATTTACATAGCATTAGGTGTTATAAGTAATCTAGAGGTGATTTGAAATATGCTTGAGGATGTGCATAGGTTACATGCAAACACTATGCTATTTTATAAAAGGGACTTGAACATCCACAGGTGTGGGTATCCATGGGGAGTGGGGAGCATCCTGAAACCAATCCCCAAGGGATACCAAGTAACAATTGTATTTCTTTTCATACCACAGTGACCCTGCCCAAACACGTGGTCACTTTTTTCTTCGAGAGAGAGACTATGGGCCCCTGAATACCCATCTCTTCTCAAACTGTCTCCTCCTGGTTCTTGCTCTGGGCTCTGTGTCCAGCTCCTAGTCAATGACTCTGAGTTTAGGGACCCAGCAGAACTCACGCATACTTGGTCACCTGCAGGTCCCAGCAACATCTGCTCTGGCAGGCAGTGTCCTGGAGCTGAGAGTGCAAGAGAAGAGGGAGGCTGTCTTCAGGTCTGCGGTCCCAGCCAGCGCGGCTTTGGTCAGTGAATTGCCTTGTGTCTTGTTCCGTGGGCGCACAGTTAGAAGCCTGGCGGGATCATCCACTGATATACAAGCTTTGTTCTTCACCTTGGATTTTTCCCTCCCTCCATTTCATGCACTCAGAGAGGCTCTGAGTGGCCTCTCCTCAGGGAATGTTTGAAGATAAGTCTGCTTAATGTCAGTGGCTCTGTTTCTTTGGGATTGCGTGAGGAGTTGCCTTTAGGGGCTTCAAGAGGGAAGAGGAAAACATTTGGTAGGATCAAGACTAGCAAGAGCCAGGTCCCTGTGAAGTAGCATGCCTGTGTAGGGTGCCACATTGTCTGGGCCCTGGACACTGGAGTTGCCAACAATGGCAAAGAGTTTGGAGCCCTCAAGCAAAGCATGGGTGGCTGCCCATGGGTTTGAGAGACCACGCAAGGTTGGGCACTCAACAGCAGCCAGGAAGGACAGAGGAACACGGGGTCTCCCAGGTGCTTTGGGTTAGCCTCAAACATCAGAAGCTCAGTCCTGGGCTGGAGTGTGTGTGTGTGTGTGTTTGTGTGTGTGTGTGTAGCTAATGGTGGTCGAGGTTGGGTTTCCTGTTAACCTGGCAGGATGGAGGTTATTAGGGTTGAATTGTGTTCCCCTCAAAGATATTTTGAAGTCCTAACCTCTAGTACTTCAGACTGTGACCTTATTTGGAAATAGGGTCTTTACAAAGGTCATCAAATTAAAATGGGGTCATTAGGGTGGGCCCTAATCCGTTATGACTGGTTTCCTTATAAGAGGGGAAATTGGGACAAAGAGACATACACACACAGAGAGAACGCCATGAGCTCCAGAGCTGTGAGACAATACATTTCTTTCTTTTTTCTTTTCTTTTCTTTTCTTTTTCTTTTCTCTTTTCTCTTTTCTTTTCAGTATAGTTGATTTACAATGCTGTGTTAAGAGAATACATTTCTGTTGTGTAAACCACCCAGCTTGTGGTACATTGTCACAGCAGCCCTAGGAATCTAATACAGAGATTCGGAATTGGATTTAAGGAGAATAGAGAAAGGCAATATTTCTCACACACCTGGATTTGTGAACTGAGGTTCCCACTAGCTGGCAACAGGAGAGCTAATTTCCTGAAAATCAATGTGGTTTTTCTAGAAGACGTTTCCAAGATTGTATAGCACCCTTCAGCTGTCCATTCAAGGTTATAGCATCTCCTCTCTGGAAAGCCCTTTCTCCTCCTTCAATCCTCCCAAGCATGTGATGAAGTAGATTCCACTTCACTGTTGAGCCAGAGAGCGCTGAGGCCAAGACCACACTTTTGATTCTTGGCCCCTGGGACATCCCATCACTCTTTGCTGTCAGGAAGTTTTCTCCTCTGTGGTCAAAATCCTTCGGGTTGGAATTTCACTTTGTGGTCACGTTATGATCCACTTCCCTGGCAAAAACAAAAGCAAAAGCAACAAAAAGAAACAAGCAACAACAACAACAAAAAAAACAGGGTTGAAAGGAAAATTCCCACGATTATATTGAAAAAAAGGGACCCACTGTTAGGAGGACAGAATGAGAGAGGGCTGGCTTGGCCACTGGAGATGTGAGGATGATCAAGCTCCGTAGGAGCCAGTGTTTGATAAGGGAACTAGTGCAGACTTGGTGGCATGAATAATGACATAGTTTGCATGGTGTATACCTCACCAGAAATAACAGTGGTTGGTATGGGTTGGACCACACCGTGAGCATCATGTTCACGTCTAGGATCCAGCTCCCCCAGGGCTCCACCACACTGATGTAATATCAGAGCACAGGCAGGAGGTGGGTGCTGGGAGCCAAGGCAAACGAGGGAGGGGGCTGTTCTTGGTCTGGACAGGAGACCAGGGTGGCAGCAGGATGACTGCTTCACGTGAAGGCAGGCTTAGGTCTGACGCGGGAGGTGCCAGGTCGTACAGTGCAGCTGGGAAAGAGGTGAACATTTTATGTTGGATCAGATGGAGCTGTTGAACAAGGGGTCCCAGAGTGGCAAACAGCTGTCCCAGAAGGTATTTACACCAAGGGTGGATGGCTGAGGATGCAATGAGCAAGGGGAGGTGAGGGGATCACTTCCTAAATTCTAGGTTCTCCATGTCTAGGATGGTGCCTCTGACTGCACACATAGTTTCTAGTAAAAGTGCACTTCATTCATTTCACTTTTAGC
This sequence comes from Hippopotamus amphibius kiboko, assembly GCF_030028045.1. NCBI lineage: Eukaryota > Metazoa > Chordata > Mammalia > Artiodactyla > Hippopotamidae > Hippopotamus > Hippopotamus amphibius. The sequence continues at coordinate 102,158,457 of NC_080196.1, forward strand.
ATAGGAAACGTTGAGGTTGTAGCAAGTTAAGAAACTCTATTTTTCATGAACAATAATAAAAACAGTAAGAACAGATTGAGGGCAGCGTGGAGGGGCTTCCAATTTGTCATGAGGCCACTAGGGGGCAGAGGAGGACAGCTCTTTGGAGCCACTAAACACCACTGCAATCCCAATCCTTTCTCCCCACCACAAAAGCCTTGAGCAAAAAAAGTATAGCACAAACCACAAATGGCTTTACCATTATCAAGAGTTTCCAGTATTCAGAGATAGTTTATATTCTATAGATAGAGTGTTGAGTTTCAAATTCAATGAGTCAAAATTCAGTCACACCCACTATTCAGCTCCACGCTTACGGCTTGTGTACAAGTACATATATGTGTCCTCAAAGAGTATTCAATCGAGCTGGGAAAAATGAGGACATTTAGAGCTGCTTTTTTGGCTGCTGCCATTTGATGCTTTTTATAAATTTATTTTGTTTATTTATTTATTAACTGCGTTGGATCTTCATTGCTGTGCGTGGGCTTTCTCTAGTTGTGCCGAGCGGGGGCTACTCTTTGTTGCGGGGCTTGAGCTTCTCGTTGCTGTGGCTTCTCTTGTTGCACAGCACGGGCTCTAGGCCCACAGCCTTCAGTAGTTGCAGCACGTGGGCTCAACAGTTGTGGCTCGCGGGCTCTAGAGCGCAGGCTCAGTAGTTGTGGCACACGGGCTTCATTGCTCTGTGGCAAGTGGGATCTTCCCGGACCAGGGCTTTAACCCGTGTCCCCTGCATGGGCAGGTGGATTCTTAACCACTGTGCCACCAGGGAAGCCCCCTGCCACTTGATTTTGAAGGGAATCAGCCTCAGGTACAGCCTTGGTCTCAGAAAAGTTTGAAATTGTTACTACATGATGGATCTTTTCCATTGGAACCATTCCTGACTCACAAAGCACAAGGAAAGCAGATAATAATGTATGGTGGCCCTGTTGCCAGGCACAGTGGAAAAGCACAGTGATATACCTCTATTGGTGCCTCATACCTTTTAAGGGCCTTTAAGTTAATTATCTTATGCAGGGAATTAAGCATTTGATGCAGTGGTCTTATGGGTTGAATCGAAGCACCTTTTGACCTGAGGGTCTATCTCCCCCAAACCCTGTGAGGTGAGGATGAAAGATAACATCCCATTCGAAGAAGCTGAGGCTCTGAGGACTTATTTCTGCAAGTTCATTCAGTCAACAAATATTTATGAGCTCTGTGTCAGATTTGATGAATGTTGAGGGGTTCATAGATTAATTGAGGAAACAAACACATGGCTTAAAAACAGAATGTTGTCTGAGGTGCCACAGGAATGTATACAGGGAGCTATGCAAGCAGAAGGGAGAGCTTCCAAGGCTCAGCTGAGGGAAGGGACCCAAGGAGGCCATATAGAGGTGGTCATTTTTTAGTTGCCTTGACTCTCCTCAAGGCACTTGGCGATAGCGAAACCAAAACCACTACGGAGGGACACGTCTGTGTTCCAGATTGCACAGGATTCCCACAGAAAACAAAACAGAACAAAACAAGATCATCCCTGTGGAAGACAAACTTACAATAAAAATGAAAAATTATAAAATGCTAAAGGACACAGTCACCAAGAGTAAAAGTAAGTGTCCACACCAAACGCTGTAGCTTTCGGATAACAGAGAATATAAAGTAATATCTTTAAAAGAAAAACCACAGAAGAAACACTAACAAATGAGGATAAATATGGCCAGATGGATTTGAAGAAGAGCCAAATGGAACTTGTGGAAGTGAAATATAGGGTGGTTTAAATGAAACACTCAGTGGATGGGGTTAAGCAGCAGCTTAGACACAGCTACAGAGTTTGTAAGTTGGAAAACGGAGCCAAGGGAAGATAGAAAATATTAAAGAAAGCTCAAGAGGCATGGAGGATAGAATAACAAGAGCTGTCATATCCTTGATAGGAATTTCAGGCAAGAATGGAAAACATGAGAGAGTGGTGATCCTCAAGAGGCACTGGCTGAGATTTTTTTTTTTCCCCAGAATTTACAGAAGACATGATTCTTCAGCTTCAAGTGGTAGGGAGTCCTGAGCAATATAAATAAAAATAAAGGCACACCTAGCAGGTGAAAATGAAACTGCAGAACACTAGAGAGCGAAAAGAGATTAAATCTCTCTGGATTAAGAAACCAGGATTAAAAAACAAACAGTCTTGCCTACAAAGCAACAACAGTCCAACCGAAAACAGCTTTCTCAATATCAACAAGAGGAGTCAGAAGACAAGGCACTTGCTGACCGAAGATGAGTACCAAGGTGAACTTCAAAATCTAGCTAAACAGTTATTCAAGGGCAAAGAGACGATAAAGACATCTTCAATCAAATAGAAATGGAAAGTTTACCTCTATCAGATCCTCCCTAAAAGAAACACTAGAAAATATACTTCAGAGGGAAAAAAGGAAATTGAATCTGAAGGAAGTGAGTAGGACGCAGGAAAACCTTCTGCTTTTCCCCTGCCATTTTTCTGCCTCCATTCTCATTCCTCTCTCATTATCCCTCTGCTTCCTCCTACCTCACAGTTAGGAGGGGCTGGTGAGGAGGATGCTCACAGGTAGTGGTGGCAGGAGAACATAGGGATCCTCCCGTTAGGTTGGGTTGGCCAAAAAGTTCGTTTGGGTTTTTCCATAAGATGGTATGGAAAACCTGAACTAACTTTTTGGCCAACCCAGTACTACCATTCCAATATTACACAATCTCTGTCTACATACATGTATGTTCTGAATACCTCTGGCTGGGGTTCCCTATCAACTCACCACTCCTGGGACAGAAGATAGCAGCCTGAGGGACCCCAAAGTGCATCAGAGGGCCCCCCAAAATTGTATACGATAGCTCAGGCTGTAGAAGGAGCTACACTTTTTGATTTTGTGAAGGAACCCCCCAGCTGGCCAGTAACTGTTCCTCCACAACAATATCCCACTGGCAAAGGTGGGCACCTGTCTTTGTTTGGGTTCTCTCTGAATTTGACCCTAAGAGAAAAATTCCCGATGGAGTAGTTTATTTGGGAGGTGATCCCAGGAGATACCAGCAGAGGTGTGGAGAAGCAAGACAGGGAAGGGAAGACCGTCAGGAAAGCATGAAGCATATGATATCAACCACTGTGGGTGACCACAGCTTGTATCTGCTCAGAAAGCTCTGGAACCAGCATAGAACACACATCGCAGTGTTGTCTGCCTGAGGGGCAAGGGAGCTGGGGTATTTATACACCAACTCCTGTCCACCACTGTTGGGAGGCTGCTCGAGGGGCGTCAATTCCCTGACACTCTGACCTGCTGCACAGGTGGCAGAGGGGTGGCTCCAGGTCAAGAGAAAGTCTTCAGGCCACAAAGTGAGGTGCCAGCAGTTGGAATTCAAGCCTGTCAGCACTGAAGGGGAAAGATAAGGGTATGGACGGGGCTCAGGCAGCATTTGTTGTAGTACCTTGATTCAAAGCCTGTAGGAAAATGGACTTCTTTCACAGGTGAAAATAAAAGGACCCCAACAAACTCAGGGTCATCGCCAGCTATCTTCCTTAATGGTAAAGGGTGATTTGGAACTTCCCGCTGCTCTCTGGCATTTTCTGAATGAACCCTGCATCCAGCTCCCAGTTCTCTTACAATCTTTGGGAGGGGTTGCAGGAAGCCTGGAGCTTTTCACTCTTATTAAAGTGACAGAATCTAAAAGCACCCAAGTGTGTGCTTTGTCCACCAGCTTTGCTAATAGCCTGGCAGGCAGTCCAGCAGGTAGACGTGTGCTCAGAACATCGTGCAGGTGCAGCTGGCACTGCAAACAGCAGGTGATGCATTCCAAAGGAGCAGGAAATTCAGGATACTGAAACTTCTGGCTGACTTAAAATACAAAAAAGAGGACACATTTTTATATTACTGATATTTTCCCAGGTTTGAGTCTTATAAAAAGAACTAAAGAGGAATAAAATTAGAAACACACCTTTTGGCACTCTTAAAATAAAGTGGAATAAAAAGCTTTTGGGAATGACAGGAAGAACACCAGGGCAGATGGCATTACACACTGCAATTTAGCCTTGGCAGTAACCACAGTGGGGTGACCTGTCCCATCCTATTGAATGGTTTTAATGACCTTGTTCTCTTCTTTTGTTCGTTTCTATGGTCTACAATTTTATTTTAAGTGCCTGGTATTTTATAAAGTCTCTAATAGCTTGGACATTCATTATTTGCAAGGGGGTTTCAGTTAGCTACCTCACCTGTAAAATAAAGATGCTCCCTCTCACACCTCTTTGTTTTAGCCTCTTACTTTCTTTGCCATTTTATGGTTGTGAAGAGGAAGGATTGCGATGGAGAGCCCTCCAACCATCTCGGCAGCTACTAATGAGACTAGTATATGAAGCTGTGAAAGTTCCATACTTTCTAGAAGAGAATTATGTCAGCAACTCTTCTCTCCCTTGTCTCATTCAAGTACAAGCCACAGTACTTGAATGAGAGTCTTGTTATACTTTAATATCAACTTCAGCTTATCCATTTATCCCATCCATCCACCAATCTAGCCTCACATACACCCACCCATTATTCCATCACATCCAGCCAGCTAGGGAGCCAACCATCCTTTCTTCCATCCAACCATTCTTTCATTCATCTCTCCAGTCAACCCAAGCAGCCTCCTTCCCTCCCTCTCTCCCTCTCCCCCTCCCCCATCTCCCTTCTTTCCTTCCTGTCTTCCTTCCTTCCCTTTCTTCCCTCTGTCAGTTAATGCATCACAAACAATCATCCTTCCATCCACCCATTTGTTTATCACAACCATCCAAGATTGATTGAGTGCCTCTGGGCTAACTAACTAAGCATTGAAATCCACAGATAAAAATAGTTTACCCTCAACACATTTACCTTTTAATAACGCTAAAAAAAAATCTATATCTGGGGATAATCTTTTTTTCTTTTTCTTTTAATGAAAATCATTTCTTCTAGAAATATTTGTGAATCTGTGCACATTCAGTGGTTATCATATTCAGGGAAAAGTGGAAAGAGAATTCTTGAGAATTTCATTGCAATTTAACAAGGGGCCCTGAAGCAAGCGTCTCCTGAGGGGTGCTTCCTCATGTTGGTGAGCCCTTCCTTTAGTGGATTTTTATTGGGCATTGCAGACAACCATGTACACTTTTCTAGTGGAGTAGGAATTGAGACCAGGCCTTCCAGATGTCTGGGAGGATTCTGGGAATGTGCACAGCAGGCAGAAAGCGCTTCCCTGGGCCATGTGTTAGAAAACGTGGTCCAGACGCAGCTTCACTTTAATGGCTTGGAGACTCCCAGCAAACCTCCTAACCTCATGAGTCTCTGTTTCTCCATATGGAGTCATCACGGCCCTGCCTGCTTTTGCATAAATTGTGTGCAATAGTCCAAAAAGAGCTTTGAAAACCACTATTTCTTTTTTAAATTATCTCTTTATTACATAAATTGCTAAATCTTGAGAGTAGAAAAATCACAAGATCCAAATGAGAAAAAACTAAAACAAACAGACATAAAAACCTTTTAGTCCCACCACTCTGTTTCCCTGAGATATGTTTACTGACAAGAAAAGGCGTTGATTAATGAATGCTTAAGCTGAAAAAGCAGGTCCTGCAACAGGATGTACGCTAATGATTCCATCATATTTTCAAATATACACATATATCTGGAAGATTATTTTAAATTAACTTTAATTACAGTATTGATACATACTATCAAAAAAGTGAGATAAAAGATAAAAATTTAAATTGATCACGACCTATGGTGTAGCCATAACCACTGATGACATTTTGGTGTATTATCCTCAAAAAGTTTGTTTATAGCTATAGCTACATTTTTACAAATGTTGTACCAAACCATATATACAATATGTAACCTGGTTTTCCATTCTATGATATAATATGATCAACTCTCCACATAAATACATTTACAGTTGACCCTTGAACAGCACGGATTCTTTTTTTTTTTCCCCAAAAATACGTACTACAGTACTACAAGATCCACGGTTGGTTGAATCGCTGGATGCAGAACCATAAATAGGAGGACCGTGAAGTTATATGCAGATTTTTTCTTGCAGGGGTGGGGGTTAGTGCCCCTAACCCCCAGCTGTTCAAGGGTTGGTTGTACTTTATGCTATTTATATAGCTTTCAGTGTTCTGTCCTATGACTGTGTCACAGTATATTTAACCCATTCTCTGCTGTTGGATATTTAACATGTCCATTTTCCAAAACTTTGGAATTTTCCCTTATGAACAACATGTCATCAGGATCCTTCCAGTGAAATTTTTGGGTGCATATGTATTGCTGAATTGCATTTCAGAAATGTTGAACTATTTATTCTCTTATTGTGGTATATGAGAACCTTCCCTACCCACCCCATAAGAATATATTTATTTAAGTCTGAATTGGTAACCCTTTCTTCCTTTCAACAGTCAGTACAGAAAGGGGAGGATGGAAAGTCTGTCTTCAAGCCTTACCCCATCCGTCCAGGCATTCCACCTGGCAAGTAACCTCTTTAGGTAGCTTTTTCCTGTATCCATTTGGATTTGTCTTGCAATATGAAGAAAATACAAATATAAGTTCTTATCTTCCCCCCCTTTTGAGACAAAAGGTAGCAAATTATATGCACTGTCGTGAACCTTGCTTATTTTTCTCAGGAGACACAGCAGAGCGCTTTCCACATGGGTACTGAGATCAGCATAGCCTCCTCTCTGTTTCAGCAGCGAAGTGGTCCATCCCAGGGAGGCATCAGATCTGGGATGAGCCACCTGCTGTTTGCACTGTTTTCTATCACGAGCAAGGTTGCAGTGAGCAATCTCCTGCATGTGTCCTCTTCTGTGCATGCCTGCAAGCCACAGGATACGTTCTCAGAAATGGGATCACGTATTTATAATTTTGTGTGTGTGTGTTGGGGGCAGGCGTGCAAGGCACGGCACGCGGCTTGTGGGATCTTAGTTCCCGGACCAGGGATGGAACTCAGGCCCTCAGCAGTGAAAGCGTGGAGTGCTGACCACTGGACTGCCAGGGAAGCCCCCTTGTATTTGTAATTTTTCATAGATAGGCTACATTCCCCTCCATAATGGAAATACCAGTTTACCTCCCCACCAGCAGTGTTCCACGGTGCCTGTCTCTCCACAGCCTAGCCAACGGATCATGGTATTAAACATTAGGATTTTTGCCAATTCGGTGGGTGAAAATGTATTTCAGGGGTGCTTTTTGTCAGTGTTGCCCACATTTTCTATTGGCTTCTCTCTCTCTTTCTTACTATTTCCAAGTGCTCTTTTTGTATTAGGAAATTTTAGCCCTGTTTTGTCATATGAATTCCAAGAATTTTATTTTTTGGTCATTTAAAAAAAATTTAGCCTCCAGTGGTTAATTTTTTCCTTTCACAACATACTCGTCTCCTCTTCCGTGCCTCTGGATTTCGAGCCCCGGGGTTGGAAAGGGTGGGAGAGAGCACACCGTCGGCCTCCAGGAGCCCACGGTCTCCCCCAAGTGCCAGATGGCGCTGCAGCTCCTTGGGGTCTCAGAGGCTGGCTGCCTTTTTCTTTTCTTTCTGTTAAGCCTCATTTCATGGGAACAGGAGCGCTGTAAGTATCTCACAAATCCATTTAGAGAGAACAGAGGGAACAGAATCGGGAGTGGGCTTATGTCGGGGAAACATAATACCTTAAGGCCTGTGCCTGCCCCCTCCCCCACGCCTCCTGAATGTGTGACCTGGGCTGCAGTTTGCAGTCTGTCCAGAGGGGGCAGCACTGATCATGGCGGCAGATGCTCTTCGTGGTGTGTGTGCACCGTTCTGTGCACACTTCACGTGTTTTTAAACTGCACGCATCACAGCCCAACACCCAGTAGATCATAAACCATGTCCTACGGACACTGGGAGATCATTGGACATCCATGAGTAAGTACGGATGTGCACGGGCAACATATTTCATGTGCATCTTTGCTGTTCCTCCTGCCTCTGATGCAACGTTCTAGAAGAGTCCTGGGGCTTTAAGAATTGTGCAGAAGGATTGTAAGAGTCCAGCAAGCTTCAGTGCTAGCCAGAGAGGCTCCCTCTGCGGCAACGCTTCTAGCCCTGCAGCATGAACAGTGAAAACACCCACTTAGCACTGCAGATACCAGGCTTGGAGACACTGCCGTGACCTGCTTCTCACTGGTGGGAACACAGAAGAACAGAGAGTTTAGGAAACTTGCCCCAAACTACCCACCTAGTATGTGGCAGAGCTGGGCTTTGAACCTGGGCAGCCTGACTCCAGCGCACAGGCTCCTAGTCAGTCCACAGAGTGGCTTGGGTTAATTATAACTCTGAATCTAAGATGAGAAAATACAATTCAGATGGAAGACAGGAAAGACAGTTTAAAAGAAATAAAGGAAGAAACCTGTATGAGAAATTTTCAGTACCACTGCTGCTGCTGCTGTAATCGCCAGCCACTGTGAGGAAAGTGGTTTCTGTTTCTGGAGAAAGCCGGGCCCAGGAACCCAGGCTCCAGGGTTCCACGCTCAGCACCTCAGCTCCCCTAGCTCCGTGACCTGGGATAAATCTCTTTATTTTTATTTATTTCTCCTGTTTTTATTATGGTAAAATATATGAAACATAAAATTTACCATTTTGTTCTATTTTCAAGTGTACAGTTCAGTGTATTCACAATATTGTGCAATCATCACCTTGATCCGTTTCCAGAACTTTTTCATCATCCTACACAGAAACTGTCTTCTCATTAAACAATAACTCCATTCCTCCGCCCCAGAGCCCGGTGACCACTGCCTACTTGGTGTCCGTGAATCTGGCTACTCTGCGTACCTCGTGTAAGTGGAATTGTACAGTAGTTGTCCTTTTGTGTCTGGTTTATTTCACATAGCATAATGTGTTCAAGGTTCATCCACGTTTAGCGTGTATCAGGATTTCATTCCTTGTGAAGGTTCAGTTGTGTTCCATTGTACCGTATTCCATCGTTTGTTTATCCGTTCACCTGCTGATGGACAGTCGGGTTGTTTCTACCTCTGGCTGTTGTGAACAGTGCTGCTGTGAACATTGGGCCTGAGACCCTGCCTTCAGTTCTTGGGAGTCTATACCTCAGCGCAGAATTGCTGGGTAATACGGTAATTCTGTGTTTAACATTTTGAGGAACTGCCAAACTCATTTTATTTTCGAACAGGAGATTTTTCTCCTCACTCAGGACCCTGGGCATAAGCTTCCATCATTTCCCAGGGCCAGCGATGCAGAATTTTCCCAGCCTCTTCTCTCTGATGCGTCTGCCCTGTGATGCCTAGTGTGTGCGGCCCACACAGGCCTGAGGCCACAGGCCCCGTGAACTCAGTGCTCGGCACATGCGTGTGGATCCTCCCGTCTCCTTACGTGGCACCCTGTGGACCGCCTCTTCCTCCTGGATTCACTTTCCACGTTTGTTTCCTTCATAGTTTCTCCCTTTCCGTATATAAGTTCTGTGAGGGTGAAGACATTTTTTTCTCCTGTTTTCTATTATATCCTCAAATCATAAAATGGTACCTGGCACATAATAGGTACCCCAGAAGTAAGAGGAAGTGCCCAGCCTTTGTATACATTGTCTCATTTAATCCTTGTAACAACTCTCTGAAGGGACACATCCCTGCTTCACAGCCCAAAAAACAGGACCAGAGTGTTCAAGTAACTTCCCTAAGATAGCACGGCTAGTGAAATATATATTCGACATGTGACCCATGTGGTAATGGAACAGACATGCACAGTGTGGCCGAAGGAAACCAGTACTCCTCAGCTACCCACGAGCTATTCTTGAGTCCCCATGGATGCTGTCCCTGCCAGTAGGCGCGCTCCTGCCCCTACTGGGATCTGGACTTGAAGACCCTGGCCCCGGGGCGTAACTGAACTCAGGGCCCCGAGGAAGGCACTTCTCCCCCCAACTTCCGCTCTACTCTATCCTCAGTGAGGACCTTGTCTTTCAGGTCCCACATGGAGCAGAGGCCGGGCAGTGATGCTGACAGTGCGTGGATAGTGAAAGCACACGTGAAGAATAAATTACAAAATCCTCGGCTCAGACCTCAACGCAGGGCTCCTCATGGCAGCACCTGGCCTCACCACTATCCTGGCCACGAGCCAGGAAGTTCACGGCCACCAGGGCTCTGCAGGCATCCGCCCAGTCCCGCCGTCTTAGTTTGCTAGCACTGCCAAAACAAAATACTGCAGACTGGGTGGCTTAAACGACAGACATGTATCATCTCACATTCCTGGAGGCTGTAAGGCCCACGTTGAAGTGTGGCACAGTTGGTTCCTTCTGGGGCCCCTCTCCTTGGCCCGCAGATGCTGTCTTCTCCCTGCGTCCTCACGGGGTCTTCTCTGTGTGTGTGTCTGTGTCCTCACCTCTTCTTAGGTGGACACTAGACAGATTGGATCAGAGTCCACCCTTATCACCTCATTTTAACTTAATTATCTCTTTCCAAATACAGTCTTATTCTGAGGTACTAGGGGTTAGGACTTCAGCATATGAATTTGGAAGGGGATACAATTCAGCCCACGACAGCTCAGCCAGAGGAGCACGTTTCTCCTCTTTCTGAGGAGTGTAAGGTTTTACTCCAAGTCCCAGCCATCTCCTCGGCCTCTTCCAAAGATGACTGCTAACAGCATCTTTTCATTTTGGTTTCCCCTATCAAGTGGGGAGGTTCTCTGGCCGTAGGGTTACGTGTAGAAAAAAGTGTGTCTGCTGGGGATGATGCGCCAAAGGGGCCACGCTATAAAGTTGTGAAATTCTGTATTTCAAAAATATTTCCAGGGGACTTCCCTCGTGCCACCGTGGTTAAGAATCCGGCTGCCAGTGCAGGGGACATGGGTTCAATCCCTGCTCCAGGAAGATCCCACATGCCTTGGAGCAACTAAGCCCGTGTACCACAGCTACTGAGCCTGCGCTGTGCTCTGCAACAAGGGAAGCCATCACAGTGAGAAGCCCATGCACCGCAACAAAGAGTAGCCCCAGCTCTCCACAGCCACAGAAAGCCCATATATAGCAACCAAGACACAACACAGGCAATGAACAAAAAAATAAATAAATACATTTATTAAAAAAATATTTCCAGAGAATACGGGTTATGAGATGATGTGAAAAGGGGTGTGGGGTCAAGAGATGTGATGCTGTAAACGGAAACCCATCCTCAGTCCAGAATTCTGCTCTTACTGGAGTCTAAGCCCCTCATTTTAATGCTGTGGATGAAGCTGTTGCCTATCCTGTAAGAGCAGATGATCTTGCTTCACACGCATTGATGTGGACCACAGAGTACGGCTTCCTTCCTCTCCTGGAACCATAAATTAAGGTCTTTTCTGCACTCATCTGCTCACCAGGTCTTGGCAGCCTTCTCTGGACCTTGGGGCTCCTTGAGTACTTACAGTCTTTGTTCAAATAAGCAGCCTCCTGATGGCTGGCCCAGATGTGAGGTCCACATCTGGAAACTATCCCTAGTCTTGGCTGAGGCGTTCAGGCTTAGGAGATGTGTGTGTGTCAGGTACAACCCCATCCTGCCTGGTGATCTACACACAAGGCCCCATGCAGGGCAGAAGTCTTGGGGACTGGAAGCTGGGTTTGGAGACCGTGTGTTGGGTTGAACCCCAGTGGGCTACCGGCAAACAGCACCACATTCATGTTCCCATCCCACCATCCTTCCTTGATTCTCTGGCAGGGTCTGCAGTCCCAGGCCTGCCACAGACATCCGGCATGCAACCCACCTACCTCAAGGCATCTTGCTGATGCCACCACCATGACTTGACCTGTGGATGGAAGTGATTGTCCGAGCCTGGGACTGGGTCTCCCAGTTCGGGAATTTATACCTGAGATTTATGGTGCAGGCGTGAGGGTGAAGTGTTTGTACATCATAAAGTGTTTAGTTCAGAGGGGGCTCCTATTCTTAAAGAAAACCCTGTGCTATAAAGCCAATACAGCATGACCCACTTTGGACCAGTGGTGCTTGTCCAAGGAAATGCCCTACCCACCATCCTTAAGGAGCAGTGAGCACCAAAGGGTGGTTTACATGCAGGAAGGAGGTGGCATTTCTGGTAGGACCAGCGTTTGAACAAATGCTTGTATCAGGTACTTGTGTCGAGCCGCTGGCTGCTGTTGACAGACCTGAGCTCTGACTGACCCTCTGAGCCAAGAAGGATCCTCACTCGTGTGTCTGCCTGGGCTGACCTATTGGTTTTTGGGTTTTTGTTATTGTTGTTGAATGCATTTCACAATTTCCCAACTAGAAAAATTTAAAAATACAGATAAAAGAAAAACATTATTCCTCAGATCTCAACATCAGAGATAACCATTGTTAACACTTTGGTTTATATATGCTGAATCTTTTCTTGTATGTTTGTATAAATACTTTCTAAAATAATGAAAGACAATCATCCTATAATACCATCCTAGAATCTGCTTTTCATTCAATATCTCATAGTATTTCCATGTCAAAAATATACAACTACATCAGTGGTCTTAAGAGGAGCAGTACTGCCACTTAGGAGAGGACTGAAGATCTGCAGAGGCATTTTCAGTTGTCACAATCATGGCGGGGTAGGAGAGGGTGGGTGGGAGATGTGCAGCTGGCACTTAGAAGGCAAGGGACCAAGAAATTAGATGTTCTCCAAAGCTTAGTCCAGCTCAAATTTTGAGTGTCCTGATGGATATTTACTACAGTGGAAAAAGAATTTATAATGGCTTCAACCTGAAATCTAACCCCTTTTTACATATAAACGCAAAGCTTTTTGGCATGGTTTTAGAATACACTGAATTTTTTAACAATGCAACTAATGAGTTTTGTTTTGTTTACACTTTTTACTATGAATTGTCAGCTCAACCATTTGGAAAATCTCATCAGCAATGGCAAAGCCACCCCCAGCATCTGAGTCAATGTTACAGCCACCTGGATCTATCCATGCTGTAATCATTGCGTTTATAGTGAGTGTATATACCTGGGAATACACTTCTCAGTCTTTTATTTCCAAACGTCAGATGCAAAAAGTATCTATAAACATTTTAGTGATACATTGTCTTACTTCTATTAAGTCTCAACTTATTTAAAAGCACGTTCAAGCTTCAGGTTTCTCCATTATATCTTCAAATGTAGTTGTGCCTAAAAATTTGCCAGTTGCAACTGTTATCTGTCCGCTCTGTACCCCCTTCTAAGCCCTGCTCTCCATCTCTGGGGTTGGAAACCTCCAAGTTATACCATCCAGATTCCTCCCCATCTGGCTTCTTTGAGCGTCTGCCAATGGGAGGCCCTGGAGGAGGTTAGAAGAGGAGATTAGGGAGACACGATTTTCCCCCGGCTTCTGGGTTGTGTGCTGTGCACAGTGGCAGCTGCAGCATCCTGGCCGTTGGAGGCTCCTGGTAACACTATTTTCCCTGTTGCTTCTCCAGTTCTTGGGGGTAGTGACTCCTTGTAGTTCCTAACCCTGGACAGCCCTACCTTCCTCTCTGTGCTCTTCCAGCCCTTCCCAAACCTTTAAGGCCAGTTCCCTACATTCATTTACTTCTGTTTGAAATATCTAGAGTGGTTTGTTTTCCTGATTGGACATGAATGGATTAAAAAATGCTTAGGGACTTCCTAGGTGGCGCAGTGGTTAAGAATCTGCCTGTCAATGCAGGGGACACAGGTTCGATCCCTGCTCCAGGAAGATCCCACATGCTGCAGAGCACTAAGCATGTGCGCCACAACTATTGAGCCTGTACTTTAGAGTCCGTGAGCCACAACTATTGAGCCCATGTGCCACAACTGCTGAAGCCCATGCACCTAGAGCCCATGCTGTGCAACAAGAGAAGCCACGGCAATGAGGAGCCCACACACCGCAATGGAGAGTAGCCCCTGCTCACCACAACTAAAGAAAGCCTGCACGCAGCAACAAAGACCCAACACAGCCAATAAATAAATAAATAAATTTATTTTAAGAAGTGCTTAGAATTGTATTCTATTTGACTTGTTTAATATTATAGTCAGGCTATTATATCCCTTTTTTTTTTTTTTTTTGGCACAACGGGTTTAGTTGCTCCACAGCATGTGGGATCTTCCTGGAGCTGGGATCAAACCCGTGACCTCTGCATTGGTAGGCAGATTCTTAACCACTGCACCACCTAGGAAGCCTATATCCCTTTTTAAAAATATTATGCACTTGGGTAGGTATATTGCATATGAGCTTAATTTCAGGATAACAAAGGGGGTATTACAAAATATTTATTACTGTGAAAAATTGGTTTTAAGCTTGAAAAGAGTTGAAAGCAACCCATGCCCTCATTTGTAGTGATAATCTTTTCCACATCCCCTTATTGTTTGACATTGAGAATTATTTCAGACTTTTCACTATGATGATGACACTCCCATGAATATCCTTGTACTTAGAGTTTCCAGTGCATTTCAAAACTTCTAAGGGCAGCTGTTTCTAATAGAATTCAGTTCTGCTGCAAATCTCATCTCTTTCCTGGGTGTGAGTTTTCATAAAGAAAGACCAACAAAAATTGCACTTGCAGAATACACTGTAGCAGCCTTGAGGGGGAGGGTGCAGGTGGCAGGAGAGGCATGGGTGGGGTGCAGGACAGGATGCAGGATGGAAAGTCAAGGTGAAAAAAAATCATATAGTAAGAAAACACTAACCAAAAGATAAATCAAGTAGTAATTTTTTTTGATATACGATAAACTGCATATATTTAAAGTGCACAATTTGATTTTTTTTTCTTATTGGTAATGTATATATGGAAATCCCAATCTCCCAATTCATTCCCCCCCAACCACCCCCTCTTCCCCACTTGGTGTCCATATGTTTGTTCTCTACATCTGTGTCTCTGTTTCTGCCTTGCAAACGGGTTTATTTGTACCATTTTTCTATATTCCCCATATATGTGTTAATATATGATGTTTGTTTTTCTCTTTCTGACTCACTTCACTCTGTATGACAGTCTCTAGGTCCATCCATGTCTCTACAAATGTCCTGATTTCATTCCTTTTTTACAACTGAATAATATTCCATTGTATATATGTACCACATTCAAGTAGTAATATTAACATCAGACTAAGTAAAGTTTAAAATAAAAAGTATTACTAGAGATAAAGGTCATGTTATAATGAATGATAAAAGGTCCAAATTCCCAGAAACTGAATCTTTTATCATTCAGAACCTCAAATATACATAAAACAAAAAATAACAGCTCTACAGGAGAAACTATCAAATTCACTATGTCTCTGGGAAATTTTAACATACCTATTTTGGTAGCTATTTCAAGGGGTTATTGTCATACAGACCATAATCTTTAATCACAATTCAATTAAATTAGAAATAAAAAGATAACTTTTTAATCCAAACTGCATGTATTTGGAAACATACATAAAGCACTTTAAATTGAATCATATATTAACAAAATCACAATAGAAATGAAAATATTCAGAACTAAATAGCAACTAACAATTATGTACCAAAATGTACCAGATGCAGCTAAAGCTGTACTTAGAGAACAACTTATGGCTTTAGATGTTTATGTTAGGAAATAAGAAAACCTAAGACTTAATAAGCCAAAGAGCCAACTTAATAATTAGGGGAAAAAATAGCAGCATAAGCCTAACTAAAGAAGAAAGATAATACAGGTAAAGCAGAAATTAATGAAATAGAACATATATATTACAGAGGACCAACAAAGACAAAGTTGTTTGGGGGTGGGGAAACTAAATATCTAGCAACATTAATCAAGAAAAAAAGAAAACAAACATGAAAAAACAGCAATGGGAATTTAAAAGGGGATTACAACTGCAGGTGATGCAGAGGTTAAACAGATAACTGGAGGATATTATAAGCAACAGCGAGTGGTCCAGGGAACAGGACCACAGTGGCTTAGATAAAGCCGTTCCTTCTTTGATAAGTGTTTGAATCAGCTGATCTCAAACATAAAGCGTAAAGAGGTGCTTCTCATTAGTTAATGACTGTTTTCGTGAAAATGCAGATTCTGACTCAGTAGGTCTGGGTGGCACCTAAGAATCTGCATTTCCTTTTTTCTGCATTCCTAAAGTGTTTTGTTTGTTTTGTTTATTTTTATTGAAGTATAGTTGATTTACAATGTTGTGTTACTTTCAGGTGTACAGCAAAGTGATTCAGTTTTATATGTGTGTGTGTGTGTGTTCTTTTTCAGATTCTTTTCCATTATAGGTTATTATAAGGTATTGAATATAGTTACCTGTGCTATACAATAGGTCCTTATGTGTTTATTTTATACCTAGTAGTGTGTATCTGTTAGTCCCAAACTCCTAATTTATCTCCCCCACTTTACCCTTTAGTAACCATAAGTTTGTTTTGCATGTCAGTGAGTCTATTCCTAAGTTTTATTTATTTATTTACTTATTTATTTACTTATTAATTTTATTGGCTGTGTTGGATCTTTTTTGCTTTTTGTGGGCTTTCTTTTAGTTGTGGTGAGTGGGGGCTACTCTTCTTTGTGGTGCGTGGGCTCCTCATTGCTGTGGCTTCTCTTGTTGCAGAGCACGGGCTCTAGGCTCGTGGGCTTCAGTAGTTGTGGCACATGGGCTCAATAGTTGTGGCGCATGGGCTTAGTTGCTCCATGGCATGTGGGATCTTCCTGGAGCAGGGCTCAAACCCGTGTCCCCCTGCATTGACAGGCGGATTCTTAACCACTGCGCCACTTAGGAAACCCCTATTCCTAAGTTTTTTTAAATAACAAAATTATATTTGAAGACATAGTCCATGGCTTTTACGTAAGAATTCTTTTTTTTTTTTTCATTTTATGGTTTATTTAACCATTGCTTTGGCCTTTATGACAGAGTCTTTTTTGAAATGTGAATTTCATATAATTTTCACATGTCATAGAATAATATTCTTTTTTTTTTGAAGAAATTTTCAACCATTTAAAAATGTAAGAAGCACTCTTAGCTCATGGGCCATACAAAAATAGGGGATGGGCTGGGTTTGGCCGACAGGCTATTGTTTGTAAACCAGCACTCCTCAAACTTTTTTTTTTTGGCTGTATAGTTGACGTACAATATTATAAGTTTCACACGTACAGCACAGTGATTCACAATTTTAAAAGGTTATACTCCATGTATAGTTATAAATGATTGGTGATGTTCCCTGTGCTGTACAATATATCCTTGTAGCTTATTTATTTTATACATGGTAGTTTGTACTTCTACCCCTATCCTGCCCCTCCTCCTTTCCCTCTCCTCACTGGTAACCAAAGTTTGTTCTCTGTATCTGTGAGTCTGTTTCTCTTTTGTTGTATTCACTAGTTTGTTTTATTTTTTAGATTCCACATATAAGTGATATCATACAGTTTTTGTCTTTCTCTGTCTGACATTTCACTAAGCATAATTCCCTGCAAGCCCGTCCATGTTGTTGCACATGGCAAAATTTCATTCTTTTTTCTGACAGTATTTCATTGTATGTATACGCCATATCTTCTTTATCCATTCATCTGCTGGTGGACACTTAGGTTGCTTCCATATCTTGGCTATTGTAAATAATGCTTCTGTGAACACTGAGGTGCGTGGATCTCTTTGAATTAGTGTTTTTGTTTTCTTCGGATATATACCCAGGAATTGCTGGATCATATGATAGTACTAATTTTAGTTTTTTGAGGAACCTCCATACTATTTTCCACAGTGGCTACACCGATGTACATTCCCACCGCCAGAGAGTTCTCTTTTCTCCACATTCTCTCCAGCATTTGTTATTTGTGGTCTTTTTGATGTTGACCATTCTGACAGGTGTGCGATGATATCTCCTTGTGGTTTTGACCTGCATTTCTCTGATGGTTCACGATGTTGAGCACCTTTTCATGTGCCTGTTGGCCAGAGAATCTGCATTTCTAACAAGCCCCTCGAGTGATGTAGGTGTGTTGGTCCAGATTTAAGCAGCAGGCCTTGGCCTCGCTGTCCTATACGCCAGCATTGCTGTCTTTTTAGGCAGATTCTGTCCTGCAGTCTGTGCTGGCTTTTTTCAGTTATTCCCAAACTCCCAAATCCTTCCCATTCCACCCAGGTATGGTAAAGCTAGGTGTCATAGGTTGAAACCTGAAGTAACCTTGAAGGAAGTAGAAAAAAAAGAACATAAAACAAGCTGAGTACCCCCTAATTTTACTACAAGTTGCAACTAAAAAGACATCATTCCTAAAAGAGGACACCTACAGTCAAGCTTTTTTCTTTCTTTTGTTTTTTGTTTTGTTCTGTTTAGATGAACCAATTTTCTCTATACTATGGGAAATGGGTGAATTGAAAAGTGCTGTATAGACATAATACCTGCCAATAATTATAATGACATACAATTATATAATGCATTCATTGACAATAAACACTATGAAAATTTCTCTTTTAATTATATAAGTGAAATTTCTGCTTGTTTTCATACCGTGTTTTAGAAGCTTATCTTAATTATCCCCATATCATTCACGGTTGAATAAAAAGTCAGTTTGATGTGCAATGTGGGATTTAAAAAAAGCCTCCTACATAATGCCTTCTAAAGCATGAACTTTAACTTCAAATTCCCTTTGTGTAAGTCAAGGAGAAATTGATGAAGTCATTTTGCTTGAGTGCACAAAATGAGAATTTTCTTTTACTTACAGTTTCTAACAATAATAAGGTTGTCATCTTTAATATTTAACTACAAGGCTGGAGGGGAAAAGATATTTATGCACATATATGTACAACCAAGCAGTATCAGTCATCTGTCCCTAAATACCTGGAGTCAAGCAGAAAAATAAAACAGGGTGCTCTGGCCATCCCGGAAAATGTGAAGCTTTTAGAGAAAGCATGACATAGTCTTTGGTGTGATTGCCACCCTGGGTGTCCCTCTTCCTGTTTCTGCTGGACTCTCTACAGTGTCCTCAGTCCAGCCTTGGGCCAGGGCTGAATGAGCAGGAGGAAATCTTTGATAGAGGTCAGGCCTAACATTAGTGCTGTACAAGCAATAGGCCTGCAGGAGCGAGTGTCTAGTTATTCATGCCATCTTCAGCTCAGTTCTAATTAGCTGCACCTCAACACAAAACTGGACCTAGAACCAAGTTCACCATTTACAAATTCCAAAACACAAGCACCCAGGGTAATCAATTTACTCTATATTTTGAGTATGATTCTAAAACACCAAGCACTAGATAATATGAGTGAAAGACCCAGGGTCTAGACCACAAAGCCCATAGTCACTGAGAGCACAATTTTGTGGCAGCCTCTTCCTTGGTGATGGAATCCCAGCAGAGATATTTGTGATGAAGGCCTGGGTAGACAGAGGGTAAGTGGGAAACAAGGAAACAAGACATTTCTCAAAACTGTGTTTTCAAAAACCTAACACAGGTTTCAGACCTCTCAATAGGCTTTCCCAAGGAAATCTAATCTAATAGCCGGTATCAGGGACTTTTTGCATATCTGGTTTAAGAACTGCGACCCAGAAAAATGGCTATGCCAAAGTGTTCTCTCATGAGATTCTCCTGACGATTCATGAGGTTGGAATGTGCCCACCTTTCTACAGGTGAGCACCTTGAGTCCCAGACAAGTTAGGTGACAGACCAAGGCCAAGGGGTTGGGGCAGCTCCTCCCTTCAAACCTGGGGCTTTCAAACTCCAGAGTACTTCTGCCCCACTCTGCTGCCCATCCTACAGTAATGTAACATGCAGCTCAGAAATGGATCTGCCCCTTGCAAGTGCCAGAAAGCTCTGAATAAAAGTCATAGAATCATACTTTCAGTAATCACATCTAGGGAATAAGTCTGTTCTTCCCCTGAAGTATGGTCCTTATATACTACACAATCTAGTCACTGAAGCCATTTAGACATAATCATTTGTTTCTCTCTCCAAGGTCCATGAGGGGAGATTCTGTCTCTCTTGTTCACGGCTAAATCCTATGGCAAGACAATTCTCAGCACATAGTTTGTACTCAACAAATAACTGTGACTGATTTCTTAAGAATTACCTGTTGAAAGAATTAATTAATGAGTGGATAAAAAAGAGTTTGGGGAAGGACAGAAAGGTCAGCTATGAGGTCATCCAAAGGATTTAGATTATGATGTAAGCCTAGTTCTTGGACTCCACCCTTCTGAATATTTAATATAACACAGACACGATATAATATGTATATATAAAATTAAAATGTACAATCACTGTATTCATTTTCTTGGGATGCTGTAATAAGATACCACAAATTGGGTGGCTTAGAAAGCAGAAATTCATTGTCTCACAGTTCTTCGGGTTAGAAGTTCAAGATCAAGGTGTTGGCAGAGTTGGTTCTTTCTGAGGAACTACTGACAAATCCCACCCTTGCATACAGAGCTTCAAATCAGCCTTTAAAGGGCCTTTAATCCTGGACAACCAAGGATCCTTAAACACACAAGGAAAACCACTAACATAAAGAAGTCTCAAGCAAACAACTGCAAAAAGGAAACTGGAGGAAATAGGATGAATCAGGGAAGAGAGAAAAAATAACCCCAAATAGTATCCTTAGAAACAAGGAAACACTGCAGCTTTAAAACAAGGGTAAAATTCTATAAATGGTAACAATTAGAAATTAAGAATAAACTCTTGGAAAATTAGAACATATACAACAGCCAAAATAAAAATATTCAACATGTGGGTTAGTAGTTGAATAAATTAATACAAATGATAAAAAGATGGAAAATATGACAGAAAAGATGAGGTATGGAAGGTTATTCCTGTAGGTCCAACATCTAACTAATAGGGGTTCCAGAATGAGAGAATAGAGAAAATGGACAGGAAAAAAATCATTGAGAGTTTTCTAGAGCTGGGACTCAAGTCTCCAGATTGAAATAGCTGACCAAGCAACCAGCGCAACATGGGGAAATGATCCACCCCCAGGTAACTGTTGCAGACAACAGAGATAAAGGAATGTTCCTAAAATCTTTCCAAGGAGAGGAAAAAAAAGCTTGGTATCAGGCTTCTCAACATTGGATGCAGAAAAATAGGGGAGCAAAGTCCTTTAAATCCTCAGAACAATGAATTCAATCTAGAACTTCTCCCTCTGCTAAACTCACTCAAATGTGAGGCAAAATAAATTTTCAGACATCCTAGGACTCAGAATCTCTACCTTCCATTCATCTGTCATAGGAAGTGAGTGACGTTTATGCTCTAGACAGATGAAGAAGTAAACCAAGAAAGGAAATGAACTAGGATCCTGGAAAGAGTGGATGTAGCCCAGGAAAAGGGTGAGGAGAAGTTTCAGGAAGGCAGAAGAGTAGCAGACTAACCTGGAGCAGGAGGATAGAGGGTTCAGGGAGAGGAGACCTTGAAAAACGGGGGCTCTGTAGAATATCTGAGAAGGGTAAGATAAAAGACAGATGGCAGAACTGATGGAGCATTTGAAACAAAACAAGTAATATTCACATAGTCATAGTAATATGATTTAATTTAAAATTAAATTAAATTATCATAAAAGAGAATAGATACCATCAAAAACAGATAAATCAAGAGCAAGCCATATAAGCATATTATATAATACTGTGAAAGCAATTGCCAGAAGCAACAGCTAAAAGAGTTCAAAGGGGTTCCTCCAGGTATTAGAACTAGAGTGTGGAGGAGGTGATGGGGCGGCGAGGGGCGGGGGGTGGTTAAGGGTTGCTGTGATTTATTGCCAGCCTTTGAGCACTATTTGATTCTTACCTCTATGTAAATATGACTTTGGTAAAAAATTTAAAGCTAAAGGAAAACAACCACAATGTGGTAAGTGCTACCAGAGTGGAAGTAGAGAGGAGGAAGCTTTGAGTCTGGAGTGGTGTGTTGAGGGGAAACCTCCCTAGAAGAGGCTGGTCACAATTGTGATACCAGGGTTGAACCTGCCCGTTTCATTCATTCATTCACTCCTCTGCCGTGCTCCAGACACTGCTCTAAGTTCTGGGACTAGAGCAATGGACAAAGAGACCTGGAGAGTATATGCCATTTTCCCAGCGGCCAGTGAACAGCGGACACTCGTGTGTTCACTTCTATCCTCACATAGCACTTTGAGGAGTGCTGGAGTGACATGGCCAATGAATCCTGGTTAAATGAGTTAACGAATGAATGGTGTAACCTGTAACATCCACAGCCATGTGAATAAGCAAGTAACCATGAGGATAAAGAGCATTTTCTGGACTTGAAATATAAAGAAATTTCTCCTCAAATCAAATGGCAACATGTTTAAAGAAAATTTAGGAATCCAACATCCCAGACAAGGAAGGTCCTGTATCCCCACTTAGCTCAGTAACTGTGTATGTAGCCTTGGTTGTCACTACATTTCTCAATATTACATAAGTATCATCCATAAAATGGGAATGATGGTAATACCCTATAGCATTATTATAGGATCCAGTTGAGTTAGTGCTTTGTAAACTGTGAAGTCCTATAAACATTTTAATTGCTTTATCCTTGGGATTTTAAGTAGACTTTGCCTATTACTTTTAGAATGATAAGAGCTTAGAATCTTGAAACGCATGGAATCCATTCTCTTATTTGATTAGAGGAGGAAACTGAGGGCCAGAGTGGGGCAGTGGCTTATCCAAGATCACATGGCCAGGCTGTGCAATGTTGAGACACCTGTGTCTCCTGAGTTCAGTGCTCCTTCCTGTTCAACCCAGTTTGTCCCCTCTGGGTTCAGAGACTTCTATTTGGAATCATTTGTAAGTGCTGTAATTTAGAAGTGGAATTCTGTCACTTAAAAGTGAAAACAAAACAAAACAAAACAAAAAGACACTAGTCAAGCATGAAAGAACTCAAGATTTTGCATATCAGAAAGTCCTAAATCCCAAATGAGTAAGGTTAACTCTTGACTCCAATGAAATCTTCTATTTTATTTCAAATGATGTGTCCATCCCTTATTTCTTAAAAGCAAAGCTGACACCAAAAATGTGACTGCTTTATGAATTACTGTTGGACGGGAAGCCTGCTGCTCTGGTTTTAGGAGACTATGCATGGATGTGTGTATTTAATATCATGCTGCGTCTGGAAGGGCTCAGGAAGAAGTTAAGTTACAGAGAAGGGATTACATCTTATAAAGGCTTTGGAATTCTCATTCAAAGAACTTTATTCCCAAAGCCATGAGTGAATTTATATTTTAGAAGGTAATGACAGAAGAACAGCTATTATTTATTGAGTGCTTCTTTTGTGCCAGATATTGTGCTAAAAACCTTATGCATATTGGGGCTCACTTAATCCCCTTAACAACCATTTTGAAATTGAGAAAGCTAAGGCTCAGAGAGGTTAGGTGACTTTCTCAAGCTAGAGAGCAAATAAGTTGTAAGGGTGAGATTTAAACCAAGCTAATGTAGTTTTAAAGCCTGTGTGTTTAGTCCTTAGACCATGTGGCATAGAAGAAAGCTTGTTGCTGCTGCACATGAGTTGGACCTTGATAATGTAGCCGGAAGAAAACTAAGGTTGTCCGGATATTGAAGGCTCAAAATATACCAACAGGGCTGAGCAGGAAGGAGCACTGAACTCAGGAGACATAGGTGTCTCAACATTGTACAGCCTGGCTGTGTGATCTTGGACCACTGCCCTACTCTGGCCCTTGGTTTCCTCTTCTAATCAAGTGAGAGGATGGATTTCATGAACTCCAAGGTACTAACTTCCCATTATTCTAAAAGTGATGGGCAAAGTCCACTTATAATCCTAAGGACAAAGTAATTAAAATGTGTATAGGGCTGAAAAATTATAGGGCAGATGTGACTTTACTTAAAAAAAAAAAAAACCATCAGTTGGAATGTGTGGCATCATGTATCTTGAAGAGAAAAGCCTCTGGTAATAAGGAAAATATGCACTAATCAAAAGCTTGAAGAAGAGACTGAGAAAACTCCTTTTTCCAAGGAAAACCTGGTCTTGGAAGCTGCTGTTATAAGGACAAGGCATGGAATAACATGCAAAACATCCAAAGATTTAGGATCCCATCGGGGTTTGAAATGGTGACTCCAGTCTCCATTGGTTCCCTCCAAAACCACTCAACAGAAGCACACAACCTAAGCGTGCCTGATGGGTTTCCAAGCCTTCAAGATGAGTTTACCAGAGCACCACCCCATCCCAATGTCTCTTTATATTTTTATATAATATTTATATATTTATAATATAATTTTATGTATTACATAACATGTAACAGATATTGTATATAACTCATATATACTGTTTCTATCATTTTACATTTATAGGAGCCACAGCGGTCTAGTTGTAGAGGGTCCAGTTGGCATTGATAGAGACCATAAGCCCAGGTAACCTATGCTTGGGGTGTTTAGAAACAAAGCCAATCATCAGAGGCCCATCCTGTGTGACTTAATCACTTGGATCTTTTATTCAAATCACTTTAACAAAAGATTGAGTCTTACCACAAGTGCTGGGCACTTTGCCAGGCCCGGTGAGCAGTTGGGAGATGTTTTTGCTCTGGGTTGCTTATAGTGGATTAGATAGAAAGAACTTTCCATGACCTCTCTTCCCTACATGTCTTCTTGGACTTGCCTAAATTAGTAAGATTTCCACCCGTTCAGGTTGTAGTCAATAGCTGAGATTGCATTGTTCGTATCTCAAACTGAGATCTACGGACTCCAAGGGTTGGAGGATGTGATGGGGGCCCATAAGTTCTTTCCTACATTATAGGTATTTTATTAATTTCATATTTTCATCTTGTTGCTAACTTTAAAAAAATCTTAATGGAAGTAAAGGAACATTTGATGACCACTTTAAAAATAAGTCCTGCTCCAGGACTGAGGTGCCTGCATTTGTGTTTAAAATCTTTTTGTCACCCAAGAGCATATAATTGTCCTGGGCTATTGGATCAGGTCAGTGGGATCTGGTAGAGGAGGGATCTCACTGGGTGAAACCCAGGGACACCACCTAGTGCCATCACCCGTGCTCACTGTCCACAGATTTCACAATAGTTGAACAGAGAAAAGGAGAGGTAGCCAATGAGTCATTCTACAGCCCCCTGGGAATACAGTTGTGTCAGAACAAAAGCCACAACTACAACACTGGCGGCCCCGGCAATCAGTGCTATATACCCATGGAAAGCAGCAGTTTGGCTTCAGTTGTGTTAACTAAAATGTTAATTTTGTTGGTTTTGTCATTTATTTTTGATTTGTAAATTTGTCCTTATACAGCAGTGTTTAAGGGCTGTGAGTATAAAGGATTAAATATGGAGTTTCATATTTGTAAGTAACATTACTATGGCAATCATTGAAGCTGACACGGAGAGCCGGCACGGTATTTTCCATTTAAAAGGGTACAAATATTGCTCAAGCTGAAGAATACGCAGGAAGCAGGAAAGGGGGTGTTTGGTCCCATGTGGCCCCAGAGGCAGGTTGCTTGTTAACAGAATCTCAGGGGAGGAGGTAGAAAAACTGTCCTGTCTTAGATCAAGAAACCTGAGTCTCTGGGAGCGGTGGATTTCGAAATGTTCTCTTAGAGCTTATATACTAATTAAAACAGAACAAAACTAGATATTCCTCACGCATTTCTTGGTTGACATTTAAGTTTTTCATCATAAGCTACAATAGTCACAGAAGATGTACTTTCCAGTGTGCTTCGGATATAGTCATTTGAGAAACAAACTGGCTCAGAACTCTTAAACAGACATGATGGAGTCTAAATATCATGCGAGTTGAAAACCTCCATCATTCATTCAAAACAGGATGTGAACCCTACTCTTGTTTAAGCTTGGGGCGTCTGTGTCATTCCTTTTTCTTCTGAAACCTACGTTTCCATTCTACTTCTCCCATACAATTTTATCCCAGTGTAAAATCAGTGCTTCAAAGTCGTAATTTATTACCTGATTATGCTTCTCTGCCACAGATATAGGTGTATAAATTGAAATTTTTAACTGTTAAAATTTCCAGTGATCATAAGGCACTAAGCATTCATTTTTATCTGAACAAAGCTGTTATGGCTATAATTATTATTAGTTCACAATTGATCAAAACAGTGTAAATATATTGCAAATGTTGATTTGATTTATAATTGTTGTGTATAAAAGTAAAATGTTATTGGTGACACCTCTCTTAAAGAGATGAATTCATCCGTAGGTGCATATTACTGATTGCTAGAGTAAGACAAAAGTTCAGCTTCAATTTTCTTTCTGGTTTTTGTTCATGTAGAATATGTAAGTTCTACAACTCTGTTCCCATAAATAAATAGCAGGCATTTTGTTACAGCAGTGGCACTCAGTCCTTTGAACTTCTTCCAAGAGATATTTCAAAAATCACATACTAATCCATCTTCAAAAATTATTTTATTAATCTATCAGCTGACAACTCAATGAGGTCTGCCTTCAATGTTATTAAAAGCCAAACCCCCCCCCCCAAAAAAAAAAACACCTCACAAGGAAACCATTTGATTTACAAGAAGATTTGTTATCCAGTCATTGGAGTTATTTGGTTTCTCAATTTTGGGAAAACATAACCAAAAAGGAAGGCTATATTAAGACTTAGTAAATGACAATTAATTATACCTATTATCTATCACTTAGGCATTTTATGTCACCCAATAGTACCAAAAAGATTTAGGAAAATCTAAATACTGTTAGTTAATTTCAGTATGCCTTTACTAATAGGATATTTTTGATAAAATGCCATTACCTTATCAAGGACTTTAAATCTATTTTATTCAAGATACTGGAACAATCATTTAGTTTATTTAATTTATGGAAATTGTCTGTCACATAAATGAATTAACAAAGTCAGTCCTCTATTGTCCAATCAATCCACCAAATTAGACTTTGGCTTCCTGTTACAAAGAGTCTGCCTTCCTTTCCCAATTCAGGTGAATGTGTTAAGCTGTGTCTCCGGGATAACATCTCACTTCCCAGAGAGCAGCGGAGACAAAGCATAGAGGCTGCCTTCCCTGCCTACATTGCTGCTTTGCTCTCCCTCCAGAGGCAGGTGCTCTGTCAGTAGTCAGGGGTTATAAGAGGAGAGGTCTTTAAAATAGTCAGAACACTTGACTTGGACTAAAAACCTCAACCCTGAAGCCGTGCGTCCCCTGAACAGAAAGATGTGTAGATGGCAAGTTTATGACACCCAATAAAGCACAATTATGTCAGATTGCCCTTAGTTTGGGACTCCAGTTCTTACATTCTGGGGCATCTATGAGATTCTTTTCTTTTGTAAGGAGGAAGAACAGTTAGAAATGGAGGTTGGCGGTACTTCACTGCTGGCTGTGGTTAAGAATCCGCCTGCCAATGCAGGGGACATGGGTTTGATCCCTGTTCCAGGAAGATCCCACATGCCAAGGAGCAACTAAACCCATGCGCCACAATTACTGAGCCTGTGCTCCGGAACCCGTGAGACACAATATTGAGCCTGCATGCCACAAATACTGAAGCCTGTGTGCCTAGAGCCTGTGCTCTGCCATAAGAGAAGCCACTGCAATGAGAAACCCGTGCACTGCAACAAACAGTAGCCTTTGCTGTCCACAACTAGAGAAAGCCTATATGCAGCAACGAAAACCCAAGCAGCCAAAATAAATAAATAAATACATTAAAAAAAAGAGAGAGAAGTTGGCAAAGGAGACCAGGTCCTTTCTCAGAGAAGGTCAATACCAGGTAGGTTGCCCAGGAAGGTGGGGATCTGGAAATCTATTTGCATTAATCCACCCCTGGAGTGTCAATTGCTGCAGAGGCCCGAAGACTTTCAGGAGTGGTACAAAGAGTTGGGTTAATGAAAATACACCCCCTGGATCCCCAGCTTCCTTGGGAGTCTTCCTGATACTGATCCTCCTGACGAAGCTCCTAACATCCAGAAGGCTAGAAGGTGGCCCTTCCGTCATCCTCTAGTGTTGGATGAGCCCAGAGGCTGCGGACCCTAGACCAGGCCCACCCAGCCTGCACCCCCTCCAACCACGTGCTCGAGGTTGGCAACAATCAGGTCCATGGTGCCTTTGAAGATGCCCTTAGAATGCATTGGGGGGGTGCACGTTAGGACCAGAATGATTTAAAATATACTTTTGATTCTAGTAGACAATGAGTCTACTGAAATAGTACAGGCAAACCTCGAAGATATTTTGGGTTTCAGTTCCAGACTACTGCAGAAAAAAAACAAATATCAAAATAAAGCGAGTCCCATGAATCTTTTGGTTTCTCAGTGCATATGAAAGTTATGTTTATGCTATACTATTAGTCTAGTAAGCGTGCAATAGCATTAGGTCTAGAAAAACTACATACCTTAATTTAAAAATGCTTTATTGCTAAAAAATGCTGTCACCTGAGCCTGCATGAATCATAGTAATAATTAATCAATCATGAATCTCAGATCACTAGAACAAATATAATGATAATGAAAAAGTTTAAAAGATTACAAGAACTGCCAAAACGTGACACAGAGACACAAAGTGAGCAAACGCTGTTGAGAAAACGGCACGGATAGATTTGCTCGACGCAGGGCTGCTTCTGCAAACCTTCGATTTGCTAGGGAGTATCTGTGAAGTGCAGGAAAACGAGGCATGTGTGCACTGCACATTTTAGTTCAGCCTCAAAGAAGCTCCAGGTAATTACTGGTCAAAGTTCTAATCAGCCTTGTGGGGAAAGGTTCTTTGCTGGGTTCACACATCAGTGGTTTTGTAAGGCGGCATGGAAACCCAGCAGTCAGGAAAAGTAATCCATAAAGTAACACTGGGAAGACAGCTCCACCCGCCTGCAGCAGTCTTTCAGACAGAACGAGGATGTCACATATAAGTGATAATATACAATATTTGTTTTTCTCTTTTTGACTGACTTCACGCTGTATGACAGTCTCTCGGTCCATCCACGTCTCTGCAAATGGTACAATTTTGTTCCCTTTTATGGCTAAGTAATATTCTGTTGTATATATGCACTACATCTTTACCCATTCCTCTGCTGAGGGACATTTAGGTTGCTTCCATGTCCTGCCTGTGGTGAATACTGCTGCAGTGAACACTAGGATGCATGTATCTTTTTGAGTTACAGTTTTCTCTAGGCATATGCCCAGAAGTGGGATTGCTGGGTCATTGGGATTGACATATATACACTACTATGTATAACATAGATAACTAATGAGAATCTACTATATAGCACAGGGAACTCTACTCGATGCTCTGTGGTGACCCAAGTGGGAAGGAAATCCAAAAAAGAGGGGATATATGTATACATAGCTGATTCACTTTGCTGTGCAACCGAAACTAACACAACATCGTAAAGCAACTATACTCCAATAAAAATTAATTAAAAAAAAAAAAAAAAAAAACCAGAACAAGGAGGCAAAGGACCCAGGAAAGACACCTCTCCTGGAGCAGAGGTTAGAGCACTTCTCCCAGAAGGACTATGCTTGAGGTGTATTTCGGAGAGAGTGAAAATGCCCAAGAATCCCTCCAGGCACCCTTGAGCCTGACATCGAAGGGAGGTCAGGTTGTCTTGGACTGGCCTGGAGGGTGGGGGTGTGGGAATCTGTAGGAGGCAAAAGAGAAGAGTCTGCTTGTCAAGCTTCTGTGTCTCAGTGCTTCTGAAATAGGTGGAAATTACAGCTCCAGTCCCTTCACCATGGGAACATCTGGGATATAAGTACTTCTGTGCATATTAAGAGGACTATTTATAGTTTTCTACGAATGTTAGGGAAGGCAATTCTGTGAAGCACTACTGTATTATTAGGTATTTGAAAAATACCAGGCTCGCGGTAACTGTTTGCAAAGATCTAGAAGCAATTCAGACGTCCACAGACCTGCCTACTCTGAGTGGGAAAGCACTGGTTTACTTTCCCGGTGTAGCACCACCACCAAACTCCAGCTAAAGTCTCTGCTGACAGCAGTGGAGTGATGTCACCAGGCGTGTCTGCCCTGCTGAAGTCACGTTTATGCTGAATCTACATGCATGGGGAGCCTAAGGGAAACATGAGCTCAAGTCACTTATGGGAGGATTTGGACAATCCCCCTGCATATTAGGGTGGCTGCTCAGACTGGGAGGACAGGCCTCTCTCCTAACTGCGGAACTCTGGACGAGGCCGCCACCTGTGGGGAGTGGCGGCGGGGGACAAGAGCCCGTCCAGGTGTTCTGTCCACAGCTGGTCCCGGGTTTGCACAGCTCCTGAAAGGGGGTGGAATGGAGCAGGGTTTCCTGGGTCCTGCTGGGCAGAGGAATGATTTTTTGACAGCTTTGCTAATCAGAACTTGATTGACACATGGTTGTGTCACGATTTTCTGGACCTTTTGCTACTTCTTAAACATCTCCACTGTAATCAAGAGCCATTTTCTAAAACAACTCAGGACAACTTACAGCTCGAACCAACTTTCCCCTCTACCGTGGCTTAACGGAGTGTCCCCCAGCCCTTTGAAATAAGGATGTGACCCTTGATCTCATGGGGAAGATGAGTATGCAGTCCTGAGTAGTCTTTTCTTGCCCCTTTGTCTTTTAATTACATAGTGAGAAACTGCTAGAGAGAAGAAATTAAATTCAAAAGTAAAACAGTAGAGCCGTGAGAAGAGACCCTTAGCGAGAAGAAAGGGGGTTTAAATCCTGTTGACTTAATAATGAAATAGAAAACTGTAGACGTGAGAGGAGGGTTACAGAGCTATTAATCAGTGGGGCAATTAAACCAGTGGCTAGAGATGGGGGAGAGGGACACCCTTGCTGCTGCCGCGGAGGACGAGGAACTAGAAAATCAAGAATGAAGCTTGGGGGTTGCTTATAATGCAGCCTACTCAAGCATGTGATTTAATTTCATCTCGAACCACCCAAATCCTCTCTTGAATATTAGGTTCTGCTGACTGGCATTGTTTGTGGAATTCTTATCTCCGTCCATGAAAGAGGAACAAAATGACAAAGGCCAAAAGTAATTGCATTTTAAATAAACTTAAGCCACCAATTCTTAAATGGGTCTTTTTGATTTCAATGCACCATTTTATACTTAACTATCATCCCTCCAGATTTTCTTCGTTTTAGCCGTTGAGGATTAAGCGACCGATGAGTTAATATTTTTGCAAATCGGAAATATGATGTAAAACATTTAACAGACGGCCATGTCCTAAGCTAAACAAGACTGCAAGTTAAATGTCTTAAAGAAAATAGTGTTCGATATTCACAATGTCATAACAAACCTGAGTGCCAGGGTCCGAGGCTAGCCTTTCCTCAAACAGACGAATAAAGCCCGGATGACTGAAGGCAGCAAATCCTGAGGGATCCCAGTCCAAGACCAATGGCGTGGTCCTTCCTGTGGTGCCTCCTCATCCTTCCTGAGAGCAGATAACCCTTCCCCATGCCAGAAACACAAAACCCGACTTTCCCCCTTCCAAACCTGGAGCCTGGACGTTCCCCCTTTGGACACGTAAACAAAGAATGACAAGGGCAGAGAGAAAATAGGAACACTTCTTTATGGTAGCCTAATGAACGAGTCTCCCTATGAGAAGACAATTCCCCAGGAAAAAGTCATCCCAAGGGTCCCACTTGATAGTAAGTTATTGCTTTAGGGTATTAAATTGTACCCTAGAGGCCAAAAAGAATTATGGAAAACTGCCTGATTTACTTCTACAAAGTGATTTACACACAGGGGTGTAATGCGTCTCAATAAATCTGAAGCGTCCACAAAACAAGCCACTCCTAAGGTGATACAAAGCAAGGCGATTTCAATTATGTAGTCGTTACCACCATGCTGTTCAGCTTCCCTCGGAGTCAGCACTGGAGACAATGAACACGGGCCTCTGTAATTCATTCTGTCGCATGAAGACCATTTTCCTCATGTGGAGAGCAAACAAGGGGAAATCCAGTAAAAGAATCTCTCTCCCTCCCTCCCTTCCTCTGCACTTTCTCTCTCTCAGAAGCACAGTCCTGAGATGTTCTGAGGCTTGTAAGTTCTCAGACATTGCCAGGGGGCTTTTTACAAAGGACGTGAAGCTCTTGGGCCCACAAATGACAGAACAAAAGATGTCTCACTTTCACTAGGACTGCTCTTCATTTCAAATTTACCTGCCTGTCCTTTGGTTCTGTAATTGGAGTCATAACTGAAAGGTGAATCTCAAGTTCAATGAGTCGGACAGTTCGCTACCTTGAAAACAGAAATGGCGGCCGAAATTGATATTAAAGAAGGTCTGTCTTCTGTGACTTCACGTAGGAGTTCGAGTTCACAAAACTCTTTTCAAATTTAATATTTATTGAGGGCATTTCCCCAAAGAGTATTTGCTAAAGTTGCTGCTGCCAGAAGCTGAAAATATAGTTCACTTAAGAGCAGTTTTATTTATACAACTTGAGAATATTTATGTCACAGTCATTGATTGAATGTTCAGCCCATTTTCTTATCAGCAGTGCATCTCCCCGAAATGAGAAGCGGTGATAAGATGCTGTGTGGACTGAACTATCCATCAGCTGTGACAGAACTAGGTCCGCATTGAGGGAAGGATGCTGCAAGTCTGGAAGAGGCTGCCCAAACAGAAAACCTCTCCTCTGCCTAGTTGATCATAATAAAGCTCTGATCAAATTCAAAATCATAAGACAAACACAAACTTATTCAGACAAATTACTTCTCTTCCTGAAAGCCATTCTGTAAACCCGAAATTTCAGCAGGGAAAGGATTCTGACCATTTCAAAGGACATTTAAAAATCTCCTTTCCCTTCCTTACCCCACAATTCTTCCTAACACAAGGATGAAAACCCCAGCAAGACCAAGATGGCAAAGTAGGAGAGCCCAGCCTGGGTCCTTTCGCAGAGATCAGTCATTAGACAGCTATCCACAGAGAAAAACAGCTCTGGGAGAGCTTAGGAGTCCACTTAAGAAACTGCAGCAACACGGTGGGAAAAACACTTGAGGATAACTGTGCAAAATGGGAAGAAGAAGAACAGCTTCATTTAAAAAAATAATAAAGGTATTTATTTATTGGGTGCATCGAGTCTTTGTTGCTGTGTGGGCTTTCTCTAGTTGCGACGAGCGGGGCTACCCTTCTCTGTGGTGCATGGGCTTCTCATTGCGGTGGCTTCTCTTGTGGAGCACGGACTCTAGGCACACAGGCTTCAGTAGTTGTGGCACATGGGCTCAACGGTTGTGGCTTGCGCTCTAGAGTCCAGGGTCAGTAGTTGTGTTGCACAGGCTTAGTTGCTCCGTGGCATGTGGGATCCTCCCAGACCAGGGCTCGAACTCAAGTCCCCTGCATTGGCAGGCAGATTCTTAACCACTGCGCCATCCAGAACGTCCCAGAACAGCTTCATTTTCACCTGCATCATCCATCCTCTCAGCAGGCTCTGCTCAGTGCCCCGCTAGAAAGAGTTCCCCTCAACAGGAACGGAGAGCTGGTGAGTGAGGAGCCTCCCCAGCTTTTCTGGGCACTGCACCAATGGTCTGTTTTGGTTTCACTCCACCCAGAAACCTGCAGAGCTGAGACTTACAGAGATGCCTAGAATCTCGGGAGAAGAGCAGGTGCTACAGGGGGTGGCTGTAGTTCCCAGGGACTTGCTCTGCAGAGGACCCAGCAACTTTTGCCACTGAAGAAACCAATGCCCAGCACAGCTGTCAAGAACCCACTGCACATTTCACAGGTTTTCACCCCACAGGTATTAGCAGCTGCAGATGCCAGAAGATGGACTCCCTCTCTGCTGCCTCCCTGCCCGGCTCTGCTCGAGCCCGCCATCTGTACTGGCAGCCAGCCCAGGTCTCTGTGGCTGCATGAGTGCAAGACGCCAGCCAAGACCCCCATGGCTGACGCCCACCATTGTGTACGCACTTGGGGCTAGTCCCTCCAGCTGTGTACCTGCATCCTGCTGGCCTGCTCCCTGTTCCTGGGCTTCATTGCTCTGTGCACACCTGTGGGGAGACCCTGTAGCCACAGGCGTACATGCTGACAGGGCCCCCCCAGCCGCCTGGGAGCCCAGGTCTGTCCCTGTCTCCTGTCCCTGGGCTCATCGGCACTAGCCCTCCAGTTGTGCACCTGCCTGCCCCCGGTCCAGCTCCTGGCACTGGCATCCACTGTCATGCACCCACGGCAAGACCCTGCAGCCCCCGGAGTGCATGCCAATAGCCAGGGCCCCTACGGCTCCCGCCCTGCCTCCTATCACTGGGCTGCACTGCTGGACTGGCTTGCAGCCAGGCCCTCCAGCTGTGTACCTGCACTCTCCTGGCCTAATTCCTGTCACCAGCCTCCACTGTTGTGGATGTGCCTGTGGAAGCCACAGGCGTGCATGCTGACAGCCAGGGCCCTCACAGCTGCCAGTGTGCCTGCATTTGGCCCTGACCCTTGCTGCTAGACCTGGCCCCCGGCACAGTGTGTGTGTCTACAACCAGCCGCTGCCACTACACAGGCCCCTGCTGCTGAGTGGATGCACACCACTGACTCCGGCCATCACCGTTGCCTGCCCTGGTCCTTAGCTACTGGACCTGGAGGTGCCCCTGAAGACCCTGACAGCCCTTGTAGCCACCGTGGAGCCGCTGCAGTGCTCACCAAGGCCCACACAGTTTTTGATGCTGTAGACTCCAGTGGCCTGAGCCCTGGACCAGAGCCACCACATAGCCCTGCACTTGGTGCCCTTTACCTCTAGACCCAGGGGCACAGCACACTGCAGTGAGCCTTCACCTGTAGCAGGTGGAGGTCTCTCCTCACTGAAGTTAGCCCATAAAGGCTGGAGGAGGCGATTGAGTCCTCAAGCGACCAGACACGTACACAAGGCTACAGGTGTCATGAAAGATCAGGGAAACGTGACATCACCAAAGGAACAGAGTAAACTTCTGGTAACTGACCCCCAAGAAATGGAGATTCAGGAATTACCCAACAAAGAACTCAAAATAATGATTCTAAAGATGCTCAGAGAGCTACAAGAGAAACAAGTTAATGAGCAATTTAATGAAATCAGGAAAACAATACAAGAACCATGTGAGGAGTTCAACACAGAGACAGAAACCATAAAAAAGAACCAAACAGAAATGTGGAACTGAAGAATACAGTAACCAAATTGAAAAAGTCTGTGGAGAGCTTCAGTAGCAGCCTGAACCAAGCAAAAGAATGAAACCATGAGCTTAAAAACAAATCATTTGAGGCTATCCTGTCAGAGGAGCAAATACAAAAGAATGAAAGGGAATGGGAAAGTCTACGGGACTAACGGGACACCAGTAAGAGAAACACTGTGCACATCACTGGGTCCCAGAATGAGAAGAGGGCGGGGGGGACATAGGCAGAAAACTTATTTAAAGAAATAATGGCCAAGAATCTCCCAAACCTGGGGAGAGAGTTGGACATTCAAGTTCGTGAAGCTAGGTAGTCATCCCATAATTTCAATCCAAAATGATCTCCTCAAGTCACATTATAATAAAATTGTTTAAAATCAAAGATAAGGGGAATTTTTAAAGCAGCAAGAGGAAAGAAGAAAATCTCTTATACAAAGAAAAGCTCCATAAAGCTATCAGTGGATTTCTCAGCAGAAACCTTGCAGGCCAGGAGAGAGGAAAATGATCTATTTAAAGTGATGAAAGAAAAAAACCTGCCCACCAAGAATACTTTACACAGCCAAGTTTTCCTTCAGAAATGAAGGTGAGGTAAAGACTTTCATGAACAAACCAAAGCTGAGGGCGTTCATCAGCACTAGACCTGCCCTACAAGAAATGCTGAAGGGAGTTCTTCAAGCTAAAACGAAAGGACGCCAATTAGTAACATGAAAACATATGAAAATATACAACACACTGGTAAAAGTACACAGACAAATTCAGAATACTCTACTACTGTAATATAGTAGTGTGTTAACCACTCTTAACTCTAGTATAAAGGTGAAAGGAAAAAAGGATTAAAATAGCTATAGTTATAATAATTTGTTAATGGGTACATAAAAAGACATTGTGACATCAAACACATAAAATGTGTGTGGGGGGGAGTGAATGGGTAGAGTTTTTGTGTGCAATGGAAGTTCAGTTATTATCAGCTTAAAATAGACTGTTCTATCTCTGAGATACTTCAAGAAAGCCTCAGGGTAACCACAAAACAAAACACTTTGGTAGGTACACACAAGATAACGAGAAGGGAATCAAAGCATACCACTGTGGAAAATCATCAGTTTACAAAGGAAGAGAGCAAGAGAGGAAGAAAGGAACAAAGGAACTCCAAAACAGCCGGAAAACAATGACCAGGATGGCAGTAGTCAGGGAGATGGCTCCAGCAGCCATAAACCTGCCCCAGTGTCACTTCCAAGAAGGGCACCCAGCACGGAGTCTGTTGTTCCCAAGGTCCCCTCAAGGCCCTCACGTGTTTCACTGCGACCTAGCTTATCAGGTAAATGGCTTCTCGGGGCAGAGGTACTGTAACAGGGCTCTCCAAAGAATGGGTGATGCACAAAATCGGGGTTTTCTGTAGCTCTAGCAGACAGGAAAGATCTGGGGGACACAGACAAGACATTTCCAACCCCAGAAGTCACACCTCGTACAAGGGTCATGTTGGGGTCATGGAGGGGTCACGACAAATCCATCTCAAGCCCCTGTGCAGAGCCATGTGATTTGCCATGGGTTGGGGATCTCAGGATAACTAAGACTCCATTCAAGCTCCCAGCTTGCTTTGGGGCTGCAGGTGGCCTTGTTTCTCAGTTGGCAGCAGTGATGTTTGTGGATGTGGTTTCCAAAATGTGAGCAGCAGCTCCGCCCTGGGTCTCCTGGTTGGACATGACTGGCAGCGGGGGCAGGGCTCCCATGAGGTGAGTGAAGCCAGCCGGGGCAAGGTGACCAACCACCATCTGCCAGTAAGAGTGGAGGCAGCAATTTACAAACCCCACCCCCACCCCAGCCCCCTGTCCTTAGCCATCTGCCACAGTTTGGAATCTGGCTTCAAAGCGCACGGCTTGTGAAGATTGTGTTTTTCTGTTTTTGCTAGGTGTTGTTTCCTTTGGTTTGGTTTTGGTCTTGACAGAAGAAATTGCGGATTCCGTAAAAGTTACCTAGCTTTAGTTCACAGGCGTTTTAAACATCCCCTTCACAGTAATGGAGAAGGCTTGTTACTTAGGGTGGAATTTTAAAAAATCACAAAAGCTGATGCTCCTGAAGAGTGTTCTGAAAGATACACTGGGCTTTCACTGCACATAGAGGCAAATCAAAAATATAGATTTGTTCACTGTGTGTTTTGTTCATTTTATTTTTTAAAAATAAGTTGGCTACAGAGTAATCCCCAAACAGCACCGGGACAACCTAAGCAGTGTTACCTGCTTTCTGATGTAATATAATAAGTTCACCTATCACTTGTACAACATTCTGGCCCTAAATGTTTAACCTGAATCTAATCATTAAGAAAAAATTAGACATCCCTAGGAGGCAGAAAATTCTATAAGACAGTTGTTGTGACCTTAAAAAAAAATCCCAGTGATATAAAACAGACAAGACAAAACAAAAAGGCGGGAGACTATTCTAAGTTAACATTTTTTGAGGCTAAAAGAGACAAGAAAACCAAAAACTAGTTATGAACCTCAACTATATGATAAAACTTTTTAAGGTATAAAAGACATTTTGAAGAGTCTTGTGGAATTTGAATATGGGCTGTACATTAGATATTATTAAATTAAGGTTAATTTTCTTCAGTGTGAAAATAGCATGGTTGAGTTGCAGGATGTTTGCTGAAGTATTTAGGGGTAAATGTCATGATATCTGAAACTTACTTTCAAATGGTTCAGCTAAAGCACACATATATAAAATGAAAACAATATGTTGCCCAGAGAAGAGGTAAAATAGGCTGCGGTTTTCTTGTGGGACAGAGTGTATTCTAAGGAGTTCACCTTTGGGCTGGTTTCTCACCTTTGTTCCTGGCAGTAGATTGAGATAAAAAATGCTTAATGGTTTTATTCATACCTGGGGATGAAATTAATGCTGTAACTCTAAAGAACGAGATAAGCAACTTTAGCTGCCAGAAGTGAATGTACCTTCCTTAGAAATGAGAATTCTTATTGTGGCTTTATGGGCAAATATGTCACTCAGTCTTATTTTTATTTCTCAGCTTGAACTGAGAATCAGTCCTGTTTCAGAGGACAGGTTAAAGCTGGTCAAAGTTAAGACCAACATTGTGGATGCTTTGACAATGGCCCCTGACTGCTGTGAGACCATTTCCATTCAAAACATATGAAGCATCGTCTTACTATTCTGAGGATAGATTTGGAGCAGGAGGAAACAAATTATATTGAGAGTGGCTCTCCATCTCTCTTATGTACCAGCCAAGCGTTGGATGCCGGAGCCCAGACAGCGCCCCGGCCTTCCCTTTCTGCACAGGCCACCGTGGGACCTGTGATCAATGTGGAGGAAAAAGGGTTGGATTCACTCCCTCGGGACAGGGAATGAGACCCAGTCAGATACTGGAGGTGATTGCTAAGTTCGAGGTAATGCCCTCTGGTTGCTTTGCCAGTGGATTACGTCAGGACTATATTAGGGCCACTACCAGATTTGAGATGTGAAAGCAGGCATTGGATTTTAGAAGGCAGTCTTGCAAATATGAAGATTACAAGCGCGCTTTCAGTTTACGCCCTGGATGCCCATCAGCTCTTCCAGTGCCTCCATGAGCACCGCCCCGAAGCAGGCGTGGTTTTGTCAGAAATAACTTAGTTGAGTTAATAATTTCTAAAAATATTAATAATAATTTGGTTGAAAATGAATAATTTCTAATCACGGTTGGTTATTTTCTTCCTTCCTTCTTTTCCCTCCCTTTCCCTTTCCCTTCCCTTCCCTCCTTCCTTGCCTTTCTGGCCTCCTTCCCTTCCCTCCTTCCTTCCCTTTCTTCTTTCTCTTTCCTTTTCTTTCTTTCTTTCGTTCGTTCGTTCTTTCTTTTTCTTCTTTCTTTTTTTCTTTCTTTCTTTCTTTCTTTCTTTCTCTTTTTTCTTTTCTTTCTTTCTTTCTTTCTTTCTTTCTCTTTCTTTCTTTCTTTCTTTCTTTCTTTTCTTTTCTTTCTCTTTCTCTCTCTCTCTCTCTCTCTCTCTAAACAAATATTAGCAAACTGTGTACACCAAGGGGCATTTTTAAAACTCTTTATTTCTTTCAGCAATTTGGTCTATCTTTCCAGAATTTCTCCAGTTATTTTTCCTTTCCCTCATTCTCTATTTGTGATTTATTTTCATCCAGTTATTCTGACTTTGTGTTAGTTTGTTAGGAGCAATTGGGAAGCAACCAAAATGTCCAATAATAGGAGTTTAGCTGGAAACAACTCAAAAGGCTAACAATAGTGGATTGCTTACATAAATTATGAGAGGTGTTTTACATTATGCCCAAACACTTTAAAAATGGTAATATTCAATTTTGCCCAGTTCTAAAATTTCGTGAACGCATTGGCAGATAAGCAAAGCAGGTTAAAAGTAAATCAGAAAGAATTTAAACCTTAAACAATTCCAGATAACTGTTTTCTATGTTATCATCTGTGACTTAAGATTATTTTATTTTTCTAAAGTCAGCTGACATTCACTACATTAAAAGAGGTATAATCTCGCAAAAAGATGATAATGGCAGCAGTATTTTTAGCCATCCTGTGACAACTATAGTTATCTTGGTACGATTCCAACCAGGTGATTTTCTGTATATTGATCCATCTTTCTCCTCCACCTCTCCACCAAAATGGCTTTTGTCAAGGTCAACAATGACTTCCACGTGGCTGAATTCTCAATCCTCATTCCACTCGACAGACCCATCAGACACGGGTGATGCTCTCTCCTCCTTGAAGCACTTTCTTCACCTGGTCATCAGAACAGCACAGTGTCCTGGTTCTCCTCTTCCTCCCCAGGCAGCCCCTCCCCATCTCCCTCACTTCTCCTTGCTGAGCGAGCACTCCAGAGTGCAGTCCTGGAATGCTCAGTCTTGATGCCGGTATGCCATGCTTTCTTTGTCTTAAAATACCATTTTTCTCTGATGCATTCATTTATTAATTCAGTGCATATTTATTAGGTATCTGTGAAATGCCAGACACTGTTCTGGTCACGGACGATTTTTTTTTTAAAAAGAAAAGAAAAAAAATCCCTAGTCTTCATGGTGCTTAAACTAGAGCATTTGCATGGGAAGAGGGCCTAGAAAATAAGCAAGATAAACTTAAAATATCCTGAGTTAAAGGGGGATGTACTGGATTAACGAGCCCCCCCCCCCCCATTCAAGCCCACCCAGAACTTCAGAACGTGAGGTTATTTGGAAATAGTGTTTTTGCAGATATAATTAGTTAAATGAAGAAGATGTCATCCTGGATTAGGTGCTATATTCAGTGATTGATGTCCTTACAAGAAGGCCGTGTGAAGACAGACACAGAGGGAAGGAGGCCACACGAACCGGGAAGCAGAGGTTGGAACGATGCAGCTACAAGCTAAGGAACACCAAGGACTGCCAGCAGCCACCAGAAGCTGAGTGAGAGCATGGGTGGGTGCTCCCTGAGGATTTCCATAAGGAATCCACTGTGCTGACGCTTGATTTTCGGACTTCTGACCCCCAGAACTGCGGGAGAAGAGCTGTGTTGTTCTGAGCCACCCAGTTTGTGGGAATGTATTACAGCAGCCTTAGGGAGCTCATCCAGATAAGAAGTGCTGTGGGGAAAGTAGGGATGGGGCAGAGAGGATGTCCAGTAGAGGAGGAAGTTTGAAATTGTACTTGGGAAGGTCTCATTGCAAAGGTAATATTTGAATAAAAACCTAATGGAAGTGAGAGAGAGGTTCATGGGGCTGCCTGGGAGAAGGGCATCAAGGCAGAAGGGAAAACCAGCACAAAGGTCATGCTACCTTCATCTGCAGCAGTGGGTCTCACAGTGGGGTGCCTGGACCAACAGCAGCCGCATCACCAGGAACTCGCTAGAAAAGCAGATTCTTGGCTGTACCCCAGACCTCCTGAATCAGAAGTTCTGGAGGCAAAACCTAGGACTCTGTGTTTTAGCAAAGGCTCCAGGGGACTGTGATGCAGCTCCAGGTTTGAGACCCACACGTCCTACATGATCTGGACCTCATGGACAATGAGACACATCTGTGCTCAATTCCACTACTCTGTTCCTGCTCCCTCTGCCCCAGCACCACGCTCTCCTCTTTGTCCTTGACATTTCCTTGTTGTGCAAGACTCCCCCCGGCCTCTCCCCATACCTGGCTTCCTCACCTCCAATAGCTCTTTGTTCAAGCATCTCATTGAGGCTTCTCCCCGACCAGCCTAATTAAAACCGCCCTCCACACCTGCCACCCCCGTTCTCTTTTTCCTTCTTTATTTTCCCCAGTGACATTGAACACTATGTGACAAATCTAGGTTTTCTGTATTTATCTTGCTGATTGTCTAACCTGGATGCGGGTTCTACGAGGGCAGAGGTCTTTGATGCTCTTGTCACTGTTCCCTGCAGTATCCCCAGCACTTACGGTGGCACCGAACACACCACAGGTGTTTGTGGGTGGTCTGCTGATAATGCCCACCACCCCAAGATAGCCACACCCTAATACGTGGAAACTGTGTTACCTTTGCAGGTGTGATTAAGGATCTGGAGACGAGGAGATTACCCAGCACTAGCCAGTGGGCCTTAACTGTGATCACGTGTATCCTTATAAAAGGGAGGCAGAGGGAAATGCAATAGAGCAACGGAGGGGAAAGCGATGTGAACACGGCAGAGCGAGATTGGAAGATGCTGGCCTTGAAGACTGGAGTGATGGTGCCACAAGCCAAGGAAGGCCAGCAGCCACCAGAACCTGGAAGCTGGAAGGAACAGGCTTGTCCCTAAGTCATCTGGAATGGGCGCAGCCCTGCGGACACCTGGATTTCCACTCAGTGATACAGATTTCAGACTTCCGGTCTCCAGAACTGAGAGAAAATACATTTCTGTTGTTTTAAGCCACCTGATTGGGGGTGATTTGTTAGAGCAGCCACAGCAATCAATGAATATCTTTGGACTAAATGAAAAAGATATACGTGTTTGTTTCGTTTTTGCAAAAATGGGATCATCCTTGCACCTGAGTCACATTGTGATTGTTTGCACTTTCTAAGGAATCTTGGGAAGCCCAAGGCAGATGTCCAGTTTCACCCAGCGCACAGCTGTGAGCCTGACTGCTGCAGTTTCTGAGCAGGTGTGGGGCGTTGTCTACCTGCGGATCTGTCATTTCATGCATCCGTTAAAGTGGCTCTCACTCCATCATGTAGGGGATCAGGGAACGTGGAAAACATAAATCAGATAAGCCTGGAGCCTCATCACAGCCACTAGCATCGGAGCACCGCCACGTAGTGGAGTACTTTGAGTTTCTTCTCTTCTCCTCCCGGCGGAGGAACTGTGGGCGGAGCATTCAGGCGGAGCGTCCAGGCAGCGCGAGACCCTGGACGCAAGCATAGACTAAAGCTCCAGCTGAACTGACAGATCTGGGTGTCTTTTGCCCAGAAATGTGAGTTGATGCCCTAAAGGCAGCAAAGGAGACCATAAGATAAAAGGCAGAAATCTGGGGAAGCAGATCGGGCTCGAAAGAAGGAAGAAATATGTTAGCACTGCAAGGGAAATGAATTTAATTCTTAGGTTTTCAGACGTATTTAGAGATTGTTTTACAAGATCGTGTGAGTAATCAGAACTAATAAAGCTTACTTTTGGTATCTGAAAATACTGTCCCCCAAAGTACTGTAATTCAACAAGCATGTGCTTTTATTTTCTCAAAACCAAGGATTCTCTATCCCTCCCTTTAAAGGAAAGACTGAAATTAGGAAGTCTTGAAAGGCCTACTGTCCAGGTGAGTGTGTTCCTTAAGAAATTAATTCTAGTGACTCCAGATATAGACCCACCCATAGATAGTCAATTGATTTTTGACCAAAGTGCCAAGTCAGTCCAATAGGGAAAGGAAGGTCTTTTAAACAAATGTTTCTGAACAAATGTATACCCATATGGGAAAAAAAATGAACCTGAATCTCTACCTCACTCCATAAATAAAAATTAATTTGTGCCAAATTACAGATCTAAATATAAAATTCAAAGCTATAAACTTCTAGAAGAAAATATAGAACTTGTGGTAGGAAAAGATTTCTTGGGCAGACCCCCCAAACCATTAACCACCAAAGAAAAGCTTGATGACTTAGACTTTATCAAAATTAAGAATTTCTACACATCAAAAGACACTGCTAAGAAAATGAACAGATAAGCCTGGACAGACTGGGAAAAGATATTTGCAACACAAATATCTGACAAAGGACTTGAATCCAGAATATATATCAAAAAAAAAAATTTACAAATCAACAATAAAAAGATGAACAGCCAGTTTTAAAATGAGCAAGACTTGAACAGATGCTTCATAAAAGAGGATGCACTCACGGCTATAAGACTGAAAAGGGGCTCAGCATCTCCTGTCATCAGTCACCATGAAAGTCAAAACTACAATGAAGTAGCATCTTGTATCTGCTAGAGTGGCTCAAAACAAAACCAAACCAAAAATTGATCAATACCAAATTTGAGAGAGAATGTAAAGCAGCTGGAACTCTCATCTATTGTTGGTGGGAATGTAAAATGATATCATAGTTTTGGGGAACTTAATTGACAGTTTCTTATAAAGTTAGACATATATATAACCCAATGATGTAGATGTTCTGTTCCTATGTTATTTCCCCAGGAGAAAGGAAAACATGGGCACGTAAATATTTGTGCATGACTCTTCATAGCAGCTTTTTTCATAAAAGACGAAAAA
Organism: Hippopotamus amphibius kiboko; assembly: GCF_030028045.1. Lineage (NCBI taxonomy): Eukaryota > Metazoa > Chordata > Mammalia > Artiodactyla > Hippopotamidae > Hippopotamus > Hippopotamus amphibius. The sequence continues at coordinate 102,201,938 of NC_080196.1, forward strand.
CTGGAAACAACTCAAATGTTTATCAACAGGGGATTGGATAAACAAATTCTGGTATTTATGCAATGGAATTCTACTCAGGAATAAAGAAAAACAAACTACTGATTCATGCAACAACTTAGGTGGACATTATGTTGAGCTAAAAAAGGCAGAACCCCCAAAATGCAAATTGTATGACTCCTCTTATATGAAATATGAAAGTAGGCAAAGCTTTACACTGGTGATATAAATCAGAAAATGATTGCCTCTGCAGGGTGAGGGAATTACCTCTAAAGGAGCACAAGGAAACTTTCCTGTGTGATGGAAACGTTCTATATTTTGATCGAAGCAGTAGTTACATGGGTATATACAACTGTCAAAACTTTACAGGCTGACCACTTACGATCTATGCATTTTACTGTGTTTATTATACCTGAATTTTAAAAAAATGTTGGCAAATGAGGTTATTCAGACTTGAGAGTTATTAATATGGGTTTAACTTCTCCCAGTGATGTCCTGGGAGACAGACATGAATGTATAATTTGGGAAGGCAAAATTGGAAGGACAAGAAGTCGAATTCCCATGTGTCTGAGAGCCTTCCAAATGTGACTCACTGTGTGAGGACTTGCTGGTAAAACACTTCAGTCACAGGCTCTTATTCTTTGAATCTGCATTACATTTGGGATGGGAAGAAGAATGATGTCAGGCGTTTGGTTGGCGCATATTCCTCTGTTCCATGGTTATCTTTATTTTATTTTACTTTATTTTATTTTATTTTACTTTTTGTTTTATTTTATTTTATTTTATATTTGGCTGAGTTGAGTCTTAGTTGCAGCACGCGGGATCTTTGTTGTGACATGTGGGATCTTTTGTTGCGGCACGTAGGCTCTTCGTTGCAGCACTCAGGCTTCTCTTTAGTTGTGGTGTGTGAGCTCCAGAGCACGGGGGGCTCAGTAGTTGTGGTGGGCGGCATGTGGGATCTTAGTTCCCCGACCAGACATCAAACCCGAGTCCCCTGCTTTGGAAGGCGGATTCTTAACCACTGCACCGCCAGGGAAGTCCCCTCCATGGTTATCTTTATTTTTTTTTTTTATAAATTTATTTTTATTTATTTAATTTATTTATTGGCTGTGTTGGGACTTCATTGCTGCACACGGGCTTTTTCTAGTTGTTGCGTGTGGGGGCTACTCTTCATTGTGGTGCACAGGCTCCTCACTGTAGTGGCTTCTCTTGTTGAGGAGCATGGGCCCTAGGCGCGTGGGCTTCCATAGTTGTGGCACATGGGCTCAGTAGTTGTGGCTCACGGGCTCTAGAGCACAGGCTCAATAGTTGTGGCGCACGGGCTTAGTTGCTCCGTGGCATGTGGAATCTTCCTAGGGCAGGGCTCGAACCCGTGTCCCCTGCATTAGCAGGCAGATTCTTTACCACTGCGCCACCTAGGAAGTCCCCATGGTTATCTTTAGATGGGCTGTCCTTTTTAGATGTGGGTGCTCCCCACACCTGTCCTGGCCAGTCAGGTGTGCAGAAGCGGCGAGGATGCAGCCACAGCAGCCACCCTCCTCATCGCCCAGGGTCCTCCCTAGCAGCACAGCTCACTCACTTCACGCGTTTGGTACACACCTGATACATGGGTGTTCCCAAGTTCCTCCAGACCAAAGAAAGTGGTCCCTTCAGGGAATGCTGGGGATCAGCACGGTGCTGAGCTGGGGGTGTCTCGGAGGTATGAGAGCTTACAGTCATTTGCATCTGCTTCTCCCCCCTCCCCCTCTTCTGACAATGAATCCTAACCTGTGCAAGGTACACTCCTGGGAAGTGTGGCATAAATGGCCGTAAGCAAAGTCCCTCCTGGGCCTCCCGCAAACAGCTTGCTGTCTGTTTCATTGCATAAAGAGCAGGATAGCAGTGCAAGTGGAGATGGTTTATATGGGGTAAATAGTACTGGGTCACTGATGCTCTGGTCTAGTCTTCAGGGAGAGAAGGACAACAAGAAATGCATATGGGACAGAGGAAATCAGTCTTGCTGGAGAGAAGAACTCATATGTGGGCCCAAAGGCAGTAGTGTGGGGTCAGCAAGTAGTGTGGGGTCACATGGCCTGTCACCAAATGAGCGACAGGCCATGTGCTCGCAAAACCCATCGAACATTGGAACAAGGCAGAGAAGAGTGGCTACATTGGTGTGAGTCTCCCCCAGGACCTTGCCAAAAATATCCAACTTACCCAGGACACCGGTTCTCCGAAGGTGGAGTGTGAGTATTAATATAAAATGATTATTTTTTTCAGTTGTTAAAGATGTGGGGTTTTGTTCAGATAATCTCACTCATCTAAACTGCTGGCTGACAGGTATTTCTTATTAAAATATCCTAGCTTTATTGTTGCACTTCCTCAACTAATATTGTTTTTCAGCTTTGAGACATAGCAGTACCTTTTCCGTAGAGCATTCCCCTTCTTTAGAGCGTTCCCTAGGGAATTCCCTGGTGGTCCAGTGGTTAGGATTCCATGCTTCCACAGCAATGGGCCCGGGTTCGATCTCTGGTCGGGAAACAGATCATGCAAGCTGTGCTGTGCAGCCAGAAAATAAAAGAAATAAATAAAAATGATTTTTGAGTGTTCCCTGGAGCCTTACAACATCTCTCCTTTAAAGCAGGCAGTCTGAGGTTCCCAGGGCAAGCTGAACCGCCCCACAGGTCATATGATTGGGAAGGGCAGAGATAGGACTTAGGTCTTTTGTTTTCTAAACTGTCTGAGATTAGGGTCTGCTCGGAGCTTGGACCTTGACCATGGTCTTCGGTTTTCCTTTGATTCGAACTCGCTGATCATTTCTCCGTGCTGAATTGTGTTTGGCAGCTGACATCGAGGGCGCTGGTGCCCTGTTGTAAAGTGGTAACAGCTCTTTTTGATAAGACCAGCCATCATTCATTGCTGCTTTAACCTCTCTGTTGCTCAGGCAACCAATATCCTGAATTCAGACTCAGGGTATTTTAGTTAAGTTTAAGAATTTATTACCTTACAACCAGTCAGCCCATCGCTTTGCTCATGTCCCTCTCCTATGAGTCACGCTGACCCCCTAAGAGTCGCCTCTAACTCTAAATTACCCGAGACCTGCAGCTTGGGTGCCTGTGAAAGGCTGGCATAAATGTACCATGATTCATGTGCACAGAGCGGCTTGCTCTCCCCTGGCTGAGTCTGCGGACCAGAACCCACCCAGGGGCCCTCTACGTTGACCTTTCAAGGAGCCTTGCCTTTATTGCAGGATGACGGTTTACTGCTGAAGAGGCAAGCTTATACACAATAACTAGGCGGGCACGTGGTTAATTCTGTAACTTAAAAGGCTTGCTGGTGCCAAGGGTTAGTGGAGAAAACAAGCACACGAACAAACGCGCTTGGGAAAGCCATCCTTGGAGTGGGCGTTGGCTTTGTCCGCTCCCTGCTGCTTGTGGGGAACACGTCCCTTCTCTCTTTCATCTCTTTCTTTAACTGTCCCTTCTTTCCTGTCACCCCCGCATCCCTCTAATCCCAGCTCCCAGCACCCCGTGGCTGGACAACTGTGCCAACTTCTGTCTTCCTGCCTCCACCCCACCTAGCATGTCATTCACTCAGTCAACATTCATTCACAATCTGCTCTGTCCTCCATGCTGGGGACAGTGCACAGCTGTTAGTCCCATGGAAGAGAGTGAGGAAGGAGCACACTGCAACGCACGGATTAGAGATAAGCTTCAGGGGCAGGGCCCGTGCTGGTTGTATTCCTTGTGCCCAGTACTTCTTTTCTTTTTTTTAATAAATTTATTTATTTATTTATTTATTTATTTATTTAATTGGCTGTGCTGGGTCTTCTTTGCTGTGCGCGGGCTTTCTTTAGTTGCAGTGAGTGGGGGCTACTCTTCGTTGTGGTGCGCAGGCTCCTCATTGCCGTGGCTTCTCTTGTTGTGGAGCACTGGCTCTAGGCGCATGGGCTTCAGTAGTTGCAGCACATGGGCTCAATAGTTGTGGCTCACGGGCTCTAAAGCACAGGCTCAGTAGTTGTGGTGCACGGGCGTAGTTGCTCTGTGGCATGTGGGATCTTCCTGGAGCAGAGATCAAACCCATGTCCCCTGCATTGGCAGGCGGATTCTCAACCACTGCGCCACCTAGGAAGCCCTGCCTAGTATTTCTTGAATAAATAATTGAACAGTTTTGAGAGTTATAACTAAGCGTGTGTTCAAAAAGCTATGAAAATCTTCAGAAGACAGGGACTGACTGAGTCAGCTGAGGAAAGGGACTGGCTTGGTTGGGCCACGTGCAGGACGGGTGAAACCCTACAAGGAGGTGACACTGAACCTGCAGTTTCGACATGAGTGCTACCCACTCCAGACCCTTCCTGGACCCTCCAATCCTCGGGGACTCTTCTCTTCTGAACTGGGCACTTTAAAATACGTTGGCACTTCACATTCCTAGTGGCACTGTTTTCATATGGGTGTGTCTTATGTCCCTAATTAGGCTAAAGTCTCTTTGAGTGACTACAATTTATTTCCCACAAGCGTAGACCAGATATTCATAAATATAGTCACTTTTTAACAGGGTGTATTCTACTGTGGGAATGCCTTACTGTACATTTTATTTACTCATAAGACAAAAGGAATGCTTCTCTTTAAATATCTGTTTCTCTGGGACCTGTAATTGTTCGTTTATAAACCTTTAATTACTTGCTAGAGTCTGGAACGGATCAGAATGAAATTTTAAAGTGCCAAGTGTAACTATCAGTCGTGGTTCAATTCACAAATGCAAATAAAGTATCTTTGGATAAGTCAAAGGAAAACTGTAATTTGATTTATCCAACACTTTGATTTTAAAAATACATTGGCCCCATTTTAAAAAAAAGCAATTTTAGATAGGTTTAAATACTAGTGAATATATTGTTAGTTTTAGCAAGTGATGTATCACAGAGATCTCCTGAGTCTATAAATGTAGCAGTTAACGTCACATAGCTGGCATAGAAACGGATTTTGAGAATTTAACTCTCAAAGAGCTTTGTTCTAAACATTAGTGGGTGCTCCATTTTAAACTGTTCCCAAATAATTTGTTTTGATTTGAATCTGAAATGCAATTAATAAAGGACTTATACAATGTCAATATGTGATGTTCAAAATCCAACTTAAAGGGATTTTTAAAGTTAGAATTCATAAGATTTGAATCTTAAATAGTTATGTGTCTGTTTATGAAAAAGAGATTTTTTTTTTCTTCATTCAGCTCAGCTTAAGTAAAAGTCCATTGTAGCACAAATCCAACAGTGGCATCCTGTGGCTTGGCCTGTGAATGACAAGTGAGTGTCACAATTGTGGTCTTGGGAGGCTTAGATTCATGGCTACAGAAAGGTATAGAATCATTGCAAAGAACATGGCGATGCCAGGAGTGAAAAACAGCCATTAGTTATTTTTTAAGACCTAAAGAAAGTCATCATAAGTGAATCTTCATGGTCTTTTCTCTGTTTCATGAGAATGAAGTGCATGTATAATTTAAAATTAAATTTAAATTTAAAATAAAGAATTTACTTATTTTTTTAAAAGCTTATTTTGGATGGAATCCAGCATGGGGTTTCCCCCTGTGATTTTCATACAGAGAATATTCCATTATTTTACTCCCATTGTTATCACATCTTAGAATGTATAGATCAAATGGTGAGTTTGTCTTTCTCACATTTTATAGGAGAGAAAGAAAAAGAGTAATTCTTACATAAGTGTGGGAAATGGAGCAGAAGAATCCATACCAAGCCACTAACAGTTACCAACACTTTATCTTTTTTTCCCCTCAGGAATGAAATACAACTAAATCTTTGGTGCTCTTTGACACCCTCAGCCTTGTCTTGAAGGACATCACTGGCGTAGTTTCAATGTGCAAACTTCCAGCTTTTCACCTTTTCCCCCCCACATTTTTAACATTTTCATAAGTGCTATATAGTGTTGCTTTATCTTTTGTAATTTTTTAAAGTAAATAGAATTATGGTGTTCATAAACTTTTGCTCTCAAGATGCACTTGAATTCTCATAAATGTTTACCTTGAGTGAAAAAATTTATAGAATATAAATGCCATAATTTTATTTAAGTAATCTTTTAAATAAGAAGTACACACACACACACACCCCTATATAATAAAGTTATTTGGATTTCCACTTTTGAAAATTACCCATTCTCATTTTTCCCCCACTTTCCTATTGGAATGCTTTCATTTTCTTATTTGTTTATTATTTTGATTCTTTCTCCATTAAATATAAATCCTCTGGTAAAATAAATATGTATTTATCAGGTCCTGTGTTATAGATCATGCAGATATCTTCTCTAAGCCTGTTTCTTCTTTTTTAATCTCTAACTTTACAATATGTTTTGTTATAAAGATGTTTCCATTTTGAGGGGGTTGTATGTCGATTATATTATTTAGGACTTCTAATCTACATTTGTAAGAGAGATTACCCTATAGTTATTGGGTTTTCCTCTTGTTTCGTTCTTGTTTCATTTTGGTGTCAAGTCTATACTAGCTATACAAATCAAGTGACTGCTATTCTTTCTTATTGTCTATAAGAGCTTGTAAAGATGATCTTTTCTTGAAGATTTGGTAAAATTCACTACTAAAAGCATCTAAGACTAGTGTTTTGGGGGAAGGCGGTGAGGAGGGGGAATGTTTGTCAAATCTACTTTTTCAGTGCTAAAATTGCTTCTTCAGTTTCCTATTTCTTTTTCAGTGTCAGAAAGTTATATCTTTTCCTAGAAAATTAGCAATTTTATCTATATTTCCAAATTATTGGCATGAAATTATGCAGCAGATTCCCTTATGTTTTTTTTTTTATTTCTATTGCATCTTGGATACATTGTATTTTTCTATTCCTAGTGTACTTCATTTATTTCGATGGCTGAATAATATTCTATTGTATGGATATCCACAATCTATTCAGTTGTCACTTAATGGCTGTTTTGGTTGTTTCCATTTTTGCCTTCTATGAATAATGCGGCTATGAACACAAATGTACAGGTTTTTGTAGACATATGTTTTCATTTTGGAGGTCATATACTGAGGGGTGTAACTTCTATCTAAACACACAGAAAAAGGAGGAAATTATTACACACCAGCAGCGTGCAGGGACATACTATGAAGATGTCAGCCTGCTTTTCTGCAGCTCTTCATAAGCATAAGGTTGGCTGAATAACTACCCATTCTACCCCACATTTCCCTTGCCTTTTATCAGCACCTCCGTTGGTTGATTCTTTGCTCGATAACATGATCCAAACATTTAGTCTTGAGGAGCATGAATCCTTGGTGATTCTGCCCATATGGAGTTGACGTAGTCCTTTGTTAATCTTGACCATGGGACAGGAAGTACAAATAGACATGCTAAAGGGTAAGCCCGCAGCTCCTGTGAACACTGTTCCTTCTTAGTGCAGTAGCTCTCTTAGCTCCCCTGGGTAGTCAGAGCTGGCCCCCCAGCAACCACTGTGCCCTCCCCTCTTTCTTATTCTCTTCGTGGCCTCGGACAATGAAATGCCAGGTAGCAATTTAGTTCCCATTCAGGGGAACTGGTGGTGTGCCCACTGGTGATGGTGGAAGATGAAGGGAGCTATGGGGATTGTTACCTGTGTGTGTGATGGTGCTGAAAAAAACACGCAGAGTGTAACTACAGTGCTTTCTAGAATTAAATGATCTTCTAGCAATTCTGCTCCTAGTATATACCCAAGAGAACTGAAAACAGGTGTTCAAATAAATACCTGTGCACACATGTATACACATACTTGTAGCAGCACCATTTACAATAGCCAAAAGGTGGAAACAGCCCAAATGTCCATCAATGGGTGAATGAATAAGCAATGCGTTACATACATATCATGGAACATTATTCAGCCATAAAAAGGGAATGAAGTATTGATACATGTTACAAGGTAGAGGAACCTCAAAAATATTATGATAAAGAAAAGAAACCAGACACAAAAGGTCACTTACTGTATGAGTCCATTGACATGAAATGTCCAGAATAGGTAAATCCACAGAAACAGAAAGCAGACTGGTGCTTGCCAGGGGCTGGGGAGAGGAAGGATTGGGGAGCAACTGCTTAATGGGACGGGGTTTCTTTTTAAGGGAATGAAAATGTTTTGCAAGTAGACAGAGGTGGTGGTTATACAACATTGTGACTGTACTACTAAATGCTACTGAGTTGTTGGCTTTAAAATGGTTATTTTTATGTTACGTGAATTTCACCTCAATAAAAATGAACAAATAAAACCCTTCATGGTCTTACATTCATTGCACATTTATGCAACAGATTATTCCCAACCTTTATTTCCTCTCATAGATGTTCATTTCTCTACCGTCCCCTTTTTCTATCTTTTAAGGGTATTCTTTTGATTAAATGTAGGCTAGGCGTTGTTAATGATTTCAGGATAAATGTTTAGATTAGATACAAAAATATTTGAAAGCAAAACAAAAAAGAGATCAAATTAGCATTCCTGTTTGGTTATAGATTCCCTTTGAAAGAGCTATGTTTTTAGTGAGAAATTAACACATAAAATCATTTTTCCTTATAAGCTTGGAGCCCTAGGAGACATCTTTAACTGGGCGGAATTTCTTCATGTAATGAGTGATTCAAAGCAAAGTAACAACCTAAATGTTGGATGGTTACAATTGGTCCATTTTCAGAGAATAAGCCTTGTAGGTGGGAGCAGCCCCGGAGGAGAGCACAGGTGCCCTTTCCCTTATGAGACCCCCCTTAAGGACCATAATACAGACCAATTAGGTAGAGGCAAACCCAGACGCGTCTCAATTTGTCAGAAGCCTTGGTCTGTTTCCCCCGCATGGTTGGGGTCTGATAAAATCCCATACACGGTTTGGCCCAGCACATTCTTCTCAGTATTTACATCCCAAGGGGAGTTTTAAGGGACATTTAATCCGCATGTTTCTGCTTCATTTTCCCTTAACTCATCAAAATGAGGTTATGAAAGATTGCTTTGATCTCTAACAGGACTTGTTCACAAGAGACATGAGGCCATTACTTTTAAAACAGAAAGCCCTGCTCTGCCAAGAGTCCAGGAGTTAACAACATGACGTTAGAGCTTCATTCGAAGCACCCAAACTTTGAGACCCAGCTGGGTCCTAAACTTGGCTCAGGGAGGCCTGCTGCCCTCCAGCCTAATAAGCCCATTAATTAACTGTCAGACCAGCTGTGTAACAAGTGAACTTTTAGTGGCTGTGCCATTTTCTTGGTTCCAGGCCAGGAACGATAGGTATAAAACTTACACCATTAGCGAGACATTTCAGAGAGAAATTGGTATTTGCATAATGAAGGGCTGCCTTCCAAATTAAAATGTGCCTTGCAGGACATGTATTTTTTAATAATGAAAATGTAAATAAATCTGTTCACGGCAGCCTTTTTTGGGTTCTTCCAGAGACCACACACACTTGAGGGTGAATTACTATAAGGCTAATCACAGATTCCCTGTCCTGTTGCTTTAATATTTGTGGAGTTCAATGCCCAAGGCGTAAGGATGGGAAATAAGTATATTATAAAACTATGACCCAAATTCCTGCTTCAATAAACTTGAACTATCCTCTGGTGAGATAACACTGTAAAAGGCACTAGACTTTACGCTTTAGTGGTCATAGTTAAAGTTCTTTAATTTGTCAGGAATAGAAACCAAGTCATGCCAGATGGGACAACAAGAGAAATTCATTGGAGAGATATGGAGGTGTCTTGCAGCATTAAAGAACGACCTGGACACAATGTTTAGGAAGGGCAGGAGCTGCACCAGGGCTGCTGAGGGTCTCAGTTGCTAGTGTTTCGCATTTTCAGACTGAACTGAGAATTTAAAGCAGAAGTGTCATAGAGAATTCGGCATGGGATAAGATTCTGTGAACTGTGTCGAGGACAGGCTAGGTAATCCCACCTATCATCCCCCCAAAATGAGGTAGTTAAATATTTAAATGACCAGAACAAAATCTTGAAAAGTGTCCTTTAATGTCACCTCCTCTTCTTTAGCCCTGACATTTGGGAATTGGGCATCTGTTTTAAACACGTCCCATCATGGGACACTACTTATAACGACAGCCTATTCCATTATTGGACCATATGAAATATAAAAAGATCTTATACTGAGTGAAATTTGACTTCTACCCTTTGGTTCACTGTCAAGACTTTGAACACTCAGATCAAGTCTTACACAGTGTACACAAGATAATCTTTTATTTGTTGAAGATGAATCAATACTCTGGCCTCTTGGTTTTCTCTTATTCTAGCTAAGCATACTTAATGGCTTCAAATAGTTTTCATATAATGGAATTTTTTACCCTGTTCAACTTCTTCTACACATAATTTAGTCTCAAGTGGCTGTCTTAGAATGTAATATCTAGGATGGAAAATACATTCCAGACATGGCCTGGACAACCAACTTCTATTAGTGTGGCTTTGGGGTGTATTACCATTATGGTGTTGACTCAGATTGTGCTTGTGGTCCAAGCACGAACTGTCGCTAAATCAGCTCTCCCCTCTATGCTCTTGTGCAGTTAATTCTTTAAGCATAAATGCCACCAAAAAGGAACAGTGAGTAGCCATTGCTCATATTATTTTGATTTTTGTCACTGCCTTCTGTTCTATTCACTGTCTTCCCACCAACAACTGATAAGCATGGATTTTAACCTTTACTCCAAGCCATTGATTAAAAAAAAAAATTGAACTGAGCAGGGCCAAGTACAGAGCTTGTTGATCTGGATTAGAAATGTCTCCACAAGTTGACACTGAGTGGTAGTCCCTGCGTACAGTTATTCAATCAACTGTGTATCAGCTCAAATGTAAGGTTTTGCAGAATATGTCTGATGGAAGAACTGTTTCTCTACATATTGATAGGGTTTACTTCAAAAAAAAAAGTTCTCAGAGTTTTTATTTTTGTGCCCAGTGGATCATTAAGAATGTGGAATACCCTTCGACGTGTGTCTGTGTGGGGAGTATTATCTGGTGGAGTCTCATAAAATACTCTTGGGAGATGCTGACCGAATCCTATTAACATGAACACGCACGTTTCCGATTGGTTCCACAGGGATCTAAAGGAGAGTCTTGATCAAGTGCTCTGCTGTAATCAAGATAAAGTCTCCCCACAGCGTGCCTCTGCTTTGCCAGTCTATCAGCTCTGTCAGAGGAGGAGAGAGTTAAGAACTGAGCTCAAGAATGGCAGAGTAGTCAAGGTGCATGTTGGCTGGGAGACTTCAGAGACATGGGATCTCAGGTCTCAAAAGGGCCAAAATATTAGGTTGAAGAATGAGAGACAGAGGTTGAGTCAAAGGCTGAGCCCATTTCCCAGCTGAGATCCAGAAGGAGAGCCCAAGCATGGCGGCCAGGACAGTTAGCGGTGCTCATCAACGGTGACAGCTGGGCTTTACGTCGAAGTCCTGTGGCCTCTGGCTCCACCCTTTAGGGCCAAGATCCTGCCTGAGTGGATGGTCTCCTGAGCTGGAGCGTTAAGAAGCTCCTTTCTCTCTGCTACCTGCTAACACTCTGCTGCCTGCCCCGTGGGATCTGGTCTTTCTTTGTTCTTCTAAACTAGGGATGAAAACATAAATTCCTTTTGTTGTCCTTAGGAGACCCCACAAGCCTTGATTCCGTTTGGCCTTTAGCCTTTCTGACATTCTTCCTCTTCCTACAATTTCTTTCCTGGTCAACTTTGGTTCTTCTTCCCATCTTTCATCTTCAATACATTTCTACATTTTATTGTTTTGCAAGTTCTGTGCACACCTTAGCACCTGCATTTGCTCTTGGGCCATTTCTGCTAGGTTCAGCAGCAATATCCTGTAGCTGGATTTATTTGTACAGTGGATATAGTCCTGAAAAAAAGTGAATTTCAATAAATGGAATTATATTTTTACCACTCACAGAGAGTTTGAAATTTATATTCTTCCAATGGGTCTTTTTTGTAAAGCTGAAGAATGCTTTTGTAAGTCAAATAACCTCTGATTTGCCAATCGTATAAATCTGTAAATTAAGTTTTCTTAAGTCACGGTTAATCTATGTCAATAAACACTGCATTTTAAGTTTATCAAGTGTCAAAGTATCTGGTCAGTTGACCAGAATTAATTGATGTGATTTCATGACCGTGCTCCACTTTACAGTATGATTTAAGGTTTACACTTAGTAAATTAAATGAGATCATTTTATAAGTACTCACAGTGCGGGGCTGACTCAATGTGTGATGTGCACAGTGGGATAATGAGCCTGCACTAGCCCAGATGGTACCTCCTATTGTTGCCCTTCACATCACTTAGTCATTCACCAAACATTTTGGCGTGCCTAGAATACTCTGGAAACTTGGAATCCAAATGCCCCTGGTTTAATTCACATCAGACAGTTGCTTAGAGTAATTCACTGCCAGGCACCCAATCCTAAATCCTCACAAATATGTTAATTACTAATTAGATGAGGATTGACACAGTCCAAAGAGACAAACAAGCATTCTGGTATCAAACTGGAAAAAAGCACCAATGGGAACTTCACAGATGCTGGACCACAGCCAGGGACTCTTTGCTTGAATGTGGATGGGCCACAAATCCATGTTGAGTCTATTGGAAAGTAACAAACATAGGTCCAATTCTGGTCATGTCTCCATAGCCGGGGGAGGGGAGGTGTGTGTGATAAGGACAGGTACTATTCTATTAGCATCTGTTCCCTGTGTGCCAGACACTATTCTAAATGCTTAGTGTGTATTGATTCAGTAAGTCCTTAAAACTCCTCCACGAAGTAGATTCTGTTATAATTTCTATTTTACAAAAGGGATGACTGAGGGCACGGAGAGGTAGAGTATTTTGCCCAAGATTGCACAGCGTGTAAACGGCAGGGCTGGGGGTCCATCCAGGCAGGCTGACCCTGGAGCTCCTGCCTTGGTGGTCGTGGGGCTCAAGCGAGGTAGCAGTTGGTGAAAGCTTCTTGGCTCTGCCAAGTGAAGACTGTTACTAGCGCTGCGGATCACCAACACCGGACCTCAGACCCTCTCACCCACACAGATGCTCTTGATTTACCCAGTAATAACTTAATCAGGTGATTCACACACATCCTCTCCTGTTGGAGCATGTATACAGAAATCTACTTCTGGTGGGTTATGAAATAGATTTTAAAAACTCCTGATGGCTTATGGAGGAATCAGATCTTACCCTGGGACAGGGGTGATAGAACACCTCAGGTCAGGGGGACCTCAACGGCTCCCCGTTCAGAATTCTCCCCCCACTCCCGTTGTACACTCGACTCTCTCCCACAGCCCCATAAATCCAAGTGCCCCAGGTGTCGGGATAATGGATTAGAGATGGGTATTGATGGATGAGGACGGACGAGACGAGACCTGTAAAAAGTGATTCATTAACCTAGGCAACCCTTTATAGCTAAAAATATCAAAGCTAGGGGTTATCTTTCTAAAACACAGATCTAACCACGCGTCTCCTCTGCTGAAAACTCATTAATGGCTCCCCTTTACCACAGGGTAAATTCTCAAGGTCGTGCTCAAGGTCCTCCGAGAGCTGACACCTTCCCCTGGCTCCCCCCGCAGGCCTGGTGGGCTGCGTGGTCGAATCCTGGCCCCTGCTCCCCCTTCACTGCCCCAGGCTCCTGCTCGCCAGCCCTGGTGCAGATCTGTCTGCCCTGGGGAGCTCCTCTCCAGACGCAGCCCAGCCTACAGGAGAGTCAGGTCCCCGCAGGTCAGAGCCTGGAAACTCCTGCGACTGCACCCCTCTGACATTTCTCTGACTCCCTGGGGTCCTGGTCACATCACCGAGAGTCCCCTGAACAGAACACAAGGCAATGGGCGGCAGATGTCCCCCCAGGAGCCCACTCTCTGTCTGTGCTGTCTTCCTTTACTCCCCATTCGGTCACCTATCCAGCTCCCGGACCTTATGTCCCAGGCACTGCGCTCAGGCCTGGGAACAAAGGGGGAAGGACAGCCCCTGCCCCCAGGATCTCCAGGATGCTGGGCCCACCGCAGGGAGGCACAGAGGGAGTCACGACCCACCCACCTGGGACGTGTTCGGACGAGGCCTGAGGGAGCGGTGATGTTCATCCATCTGCGGGTCTGGGGTCCTGGGGAAGCGAGGAGGGCAGAGGGCTGCTCCAGGCTGAGGGAGGGTGGCTTCTCACCACCCTTGGCCAAGCCGGCGGGACTTCGCTGTCTTCCTTCCCCGGACCATCTCTTCCTCTCCCCATCCCTCCCGTTCGTGTTCTGCTTGTCTTTCTGGGTCGACCTCAGGTGGCATCTCCTCCATGAAGCATTTCCTCCTCCAGTTTTCAGGGGTCTCCGCCTTATTCTACACCCATAAGCTCCCTGTGGCATCGAATTAAGTGCTTGAAGAAACCTGTGTTTGGCTTTTTTTTTTTCTCTTTTCTGACTAGGTTGGAAACTCCTTGAGCATAAGGCTTACTTCTCATACTTTATGCTTAGCACACCGTCAGTGCCCAGCACGTACCTGTGGTTGGTAAAAACGGTGCCAGAGAAACTCCTTCCCTCCATCTCTCCACCCACCCTGTGAGATCTCGGCAGGAAGAGCACACAGACTGAGGTGACCCCCAGCGAGTCCCCGCTGTGGCTTGTCCAGGACAGCTTGCTGGGGAGGCCCTTTGGAGGATGGAAGCAGTTTGCAGATGGAGAGAAAAATCAGGCTGTGGGCTTTGGAAGGAGGCAAAATTATAATTTGCATTTCTCTGCAGAGGGAGAACTCTGTAATTTAGGATTTTGCCTAATTGCTCTTCAGCGTCCCAGGCCCCGCTCTCCTCGGGCGCCCTGTGACTGCCGGGGAGCTGCCTTCAGCTGCGCTGAACTCCCTCCAACGACGGCTCAAGGTGAGATGACTCGGGTAGGGAGCAGGTCAGTCCTGAGCTGGGCTTTCCTTCCGGAGTCCTATTTGCTCAGCATTTGGAGGAGAGGGAGGGGCGCTGGCGCTGGCAAGTTCCTGGCACATATTTGCAGCAGCACCTCTGGCCTGTGGCCGCTCCACTTTGCGCTTTGAGCAGCTGGTGGCCAGGGCCAAGGGGGGCACGTCGCGTTCTCTCTGCACCTGGGCTCTCTTTCGCCCACGTGTGTGAGGCCGAAACCCCTCTGTTACTCATTCACACTATGGACATTTGGGAAAGTTACCTACTTCCTTTAAAAACTTGTTTTTGAGTGTCCCTAAGTGGCAGTAAGACTGTCAAGCGACAACCTTGAGTACTGAGCCGGGAATCAGGTGCTTCAGGCTCCCCTCTCCCCGTGATCCCCACACAGGTTCAGACCCAACCCAACCTGTGCTGTCTCCCTCTGTCTCATTTTGGGCTTTTGCCAGAGATTTTTTTTTTTTTTTAAATAAAAGACACATCAAAAGAACAGAAGTTATGGCCATTTTTATCAATCACGGGCAAACGCCTTGGCAAACAAGCACACTTTCCATTCAGCTTTTTATAACTGGCAGCTCTTTGTGGTTGTAAGTTAAGGCCACAGATGTTAAAGCCACAGGGAACCATGTTTCCAGGTGGGGTGTGGGCCAAGCTAAGAATATGATGTTCTCCAGCTGTCCTACGTCTGTCTAGGGCCATCGCCCAATTCAGATCCCTTCACATGTGGACCAGACCTTTTGTACAGGTCAAGCCTGGCTGAAAGGAACATCCTGGAGTTTTGAAGTGGACAAAAGCACATCAGACTTTGCTACAACACAGCAGAGGGCTATACACGGAACTCCGGGGTGTGTGTGTGTGTGTGTGTGTGTGTGTGTGTGTGTGTGTGTGTGCGTGCGCGCGCGCGCGCACACACAGGGAAGCAGACACTATTGACAGGAAAGGAGTTCTGCACCAGCTCATTCAATGTTGCAAAATATGATATAAGTTACTATGTCTTGTTTCCCTTCTACCATCTGGGATGGTTTGCATACACTACCTTATTTTAATCTTCAAAACAACTTTGTAAAGTGTTACCATCCCTCTTTTATAGATGAGGAAACTTAGATAATGTATTTGATTGCTAGAGCTGCTAGAACAGGGTATCACAAACTGGGTGGCTTAACCCAACAAAAATTTATTCTCTCATGCTTCTGGAGGCTGGAAGCCTGAAATCAAGGTGACAGCAGGGCCGTGCTTCCTCTGAGATGCTGGATAGGATCCTTCCTTGCCTCCTTGGACCCAGCTCCTCATGGTGGTCGTCTATCCTTGGGTTCTTTGTTCTGCAGCTGCATTTCACCAGTCTCTGCCTCTGGCATCCCATGTCATTCCCCTGTATGTGTCTTGGTGTCTGTGTCGTCTCCTCTTTCATAAAAGCAACAGTCATATCTGATCAAGGACCCACTCGACTCCAGTAAGACCTTATCTCAACTAATTACGTCTCAGTGACCCTATTTCCAAATAAGGGCACATTCTGAGGTACTAGAGGTTAGATCTTCAAATATCTTTTTGGAGGACACAGTTCGGTGTAGAACACAGAAGCAAAGTATGTTGCCTAAGGTATCACTGCAAGTTCAGGGAAAATCTGAACCTCGAACTGACTCCCAAACTCCTTTTCTTTCTCATATACTAATTTACACAATTGATGTGTGTAAGTTACTTGGGCTTATTTCAGCTTTGTATTTTCTTATTCATAACTTGCTTTGCAGCCCCAGTTACTGGTCCCTGACGTGGGAGATGAGAAGGAAGGTGGAGGCCAGGGCTGAGGAGCTGAGTCAGGCTCAGGGATTGTGTCTGTATCAAAGGTCCAGTCAGGAAAACAGAAATCATAGTAAGTATTTCAGAGAGCATATAACAGAAATTTGGTTATAAAAGTACTGGAAGGACTGAGAGGAAAAAAAAAAAAAAAAAAGGAAGGTTGGGGAGAGACTATAGTAGGAACGAAAAAGAGTCTATGGTAAGAAATCACGTGGACAATATGGCGGCTGAGGTTCTGGAGAAACCTCCCTTATGTAACTTCACAAATGTATGGTTGAGGTAAAGGGAAGTCATTAAAGCCCTGAAGTGATGAAAGAGAGAAATCAAAGCTGCCATTCACCCCATAGGCATTCACCATCTATGGTGTTCTAGATCTTGGGCTGTAAGAGGCTATGGCCGTGGTGGCAGTGGATAGAGCCTAGGACCACTGCACGCTGGAATATCAGACCAGAGATACCTACACAAGCCAGGTCCACTGACGAGTGCCACTCTTAAAGCAGAGAAAACCGCCGGACAGAACAGTAAGACTTGCTTGTCTAAAGCTTGGCTCTGAGTGAAGCAAAAAACAAAACCAAGATGGGGAAGCAGGCACAATGTGTCCTATGGGGGCAATATGGTGGTCTTCCTCAAGGCAGAGGAACAGAGCCCAATTCTATCTCCCTGGCAGTGCCTGGTGACAGCGCAGACCTTCTGGGGAGACAGCTTGTAGGACACCTGATGAGGCTCAGTCATGGGCTCTGGGGCTCCCAGTCTTGGCAGAAATCCCACCCCAAGCCTGACCCAGAAGCAGTAGGGTAGTGTGCCTTCAAGAGATCACCTTGGCTCTGAGAAATGACGTCAGTGTCAGCCACAACGCACTGGAGGTCTTGGCTCACCCTCCATTTCCAGGCAAGAAACTTCTAGGGAAAGGGAGAACTCCTCCTGCCATTCAAGAATGAGATTAAGTTTTCTGCCAGCCCAGGGTAAGGGAGTTTTAGAGTCTCGTTTGATTTGATCTAAATATTATAAAGACACGTGTTATTTCTTGTGTATCTGAGTTTATGGAATGAGATTCATCCACACTAAGCAAGCAATGTCTGTACCTCAGGGGAGTTTAATGATGAATTTCCCTCGTTTATGCCAGGGAAGATCACCTGAAGGATGATCAGTACGGTATGCTTGTTCTATGCAGAAATAGGGTGTGCTTGCCCCACAGGAGTGAAATTCTAGATCTTCTATAAGTTGACTACACGAGGGGCCAGGCTTTCCTTTGTCTCTGGTATTGAGGGGATTGTAAAGCTGGTGGAAGGACAAGGAATAGGAAGAACATTCATAATTTGATAAGAAAATCAAAGTACCAACTTGTATGCAAATTGTAGGCTATCCGAGAACAGTACTTCCAAGCACTAGCCTGGCCTAGGAGTAACTTTGTTTCACAAGAAGATGGAAGAGAGAGTCTAAATATTCCATTTCATGTTTAGAAACAAAAGTAGAAGTCAAGTAGCCGGGTCTTATTTCTTTAACGTTCAATTAGTTTAAGATGCTGAG
The DNA here is from genome assembly GCF_030028045.1 of Hippopotamus amphibius kiboko. Taxonomy (NCBI): domain Eukaryota; kingdom Metazoa; phylum Chordata; class Mammalia; order Artiodactyla; family Hippopotamidae; genus Hippopotamus; species Hippopotamus amphibius. The sequence continues at coordinate 102,220,080 of NC_080196.1, forward strand.
AATATGTGATGCAATGTCAATGGTTTTGACTACCATTGTTAGGGGATCACCTGCAGAAGTAATTTTATCCCCAAACAAATCTTTTTTGGCAGGACCCGTGGTTATACCTATTTATTTTTGTCCTGACTCTTCCTGGTTGAGAGAGCTCTTTAGTTATACTTGATAGGAGAAAACTACCCAGAATAAAATAGGTTATTTTCTTGGTGAAAGAAAGTTCTAGAAAACCAAAAATTTTAAGGGTTTTTGTTTGCTTTTTTTTTAAAGCATTTCTAAGCAGGGTTTTCACATTTCTACTATTATCAGCTTGTTTTTCTTGATGAAAAGGATATTAGGAGTTAAAAAGAAAAAACAAAAGGGAAATATAGCAATTCAAAAGGGACTATGTTGTCCATGTATCTCTACTTCCAACAGCTGAAGAGTGGAAAAGTTGGTAAATAAACCCCAGATTCCCCGCCGCTTCTTCACCAGTTGCCGGGTTTTGAACAGACAACTGAGATACAGTGAGAATTTCTTTTATTATCTCCAGTGCCAGTGATTAATACTAAAAATTACTTAGGGCATTTCAGTGGTGTCTTGTGGAGCCTGACTGGACCATCAAAAATAAATGCTTAACAGTATTTTCCCACAAGGGGCACTGATGTACTTGAAACAAGTCATCCTTGGCAGGCAGTATGAAGTCAGGAGTTCTGCCTCCAGCCCACAGTTCCAATTAATAAACCTCCAAGAGCATCATAGCTCAACCTTTGTGATTTCCATCTCCCACCTAGGCTAATAAATGCATCTCTTGGAATGAACTATGAGCACAATTTTAAATTTAAAGATTGTGTCACCCAGATCGAACATGCTTTCAGTCACGATATTAGCTCAAGTGAAGGACGTACTGAATTGAAGATCTGGCTATGTTGGCAGAGGCCTTTAGCCTAATCAAGAAATTTATGGGCAGACAAATTTGTGAGGGAGCCAGACATCTTCTCTAAATCGAAACATCTCAAGTCATTTAGCAGCTGATCTACAGTGTCCCTGAGCTTCCCGAGGTCAATTAAAGGACCTTATCCATTTAGTTCAGTGTTATGACTTTCACAAATGACTGGATTTTTTCTTTCTTTCTTGGTTACCAGAACTAATAAAAACTTCATGGAGATTTAGAGACACCTAATGAAATCAGGAGTGTTGAATTCCATGCCAACCAGTTCTAGTCCTTACTGGGAAATTCCATATGTCCAGCTTTGAAAAACAGAATGGAAACCAGTCAAGGAATTGGGTATATTGATATCTAGCCTACCCAGATGGGGGAGACCTTGAACGTTCAGTGTCTGCCACTCAACACGGAGCCTGTCACATGTTGTCACTCATGGCTGTGATAACTTTTCTGGCTTCTGCCTCTAAAAACATGCAGTGAGGGTTGGCGTCTTGGTTGGTATTTCAGACAAAGAAATGCGGGCATGGATTGAAAACAGACAGGGCTTGAAGTCTTTAAGAATGGCAGCTTTCTGTCAAAATTCCAACACAAACAGTTATCAGCTGCCCCCTCCCTTTTTTTTTAAGGCAGCAGGAGACTCTAGATCCAAAATGCTGTATAATTCCTCATTACGAAAATTCTAACAACAAACAGCTCTTTGGCACAGTGCATGCTATTCTTGGCAAGGCACAGAGCTCAGGTGACATCAAGGGTGACTATATAGATATATATATACAATGAAGTCAGCTTATTATTAATTTCTGCAGATTTACAAATTTAACTTCATAGGAGTTAGAATTTCTGTGAAACAGGGAATACCACATGCAAGTAGATAATGGCATATGACACACATGACACAGAGTGCTTATTTCCTTAATATACAAAGAGCCCTTAAAAGTGAATAAAAAGATAAGTAACCCAATGGAATAATGGTCTTTTGCATATGTTATAAATATTTTAATCTGGTGTGACATTTACTCTTTAGCCTTATTTCTGTGACTTTCCCAGGTTTGTATTTTACGTGGTCAAATCTGTTTGTCTTTCTTTCACTTTTATGCTTAGAAAGGCATTCTTCATTCTGAAATACATCTATTTGATTTTGGATACGGGAGGGCATTAATTTCTGATCCATCCATTTTCCAAAATAGTTAGCGGGTTGTTCCAGCTTCATTTATGGCGTGGTCCTTTCTTTCCCCACCGATGCCTGGTGTCACCTTTATCATATGTTAAATGCTTACGTGTGCTAAAAATAACCAGTCCTTTGGGTGAAATGCTGTGGATGAATCAGGGGTGTTTGCAAAGGTGGTGTTTGTTTGCAACACGTGGACGTCCTTCCTTTTCCCTCTGCCCTCCCCTCCTTCCTCCCCAGAGACTGCAAACAGAGGGAAGGAAGCCAGGAAAACATTAAACAAGGTCTGTTACTCTGGATAATGTCTCGGAAGAAAAAAAGCAGGCTGGGGTTTTATGGTTTGAAAATGATTACCTGCTTCAAAAGCCCCGCGAGAGGGACCGTAGCCGCCTGTACTAGGCACTCACTCAACACTAGGCACTGTTCTGAGCACCTCAGGATGACATCGCGCATCCTCGGGACCACCCACGACGTGGGCGCTGTCATCCATCCCGATGTTAGAGATGAGGACACAGACCCAGAGACCTCAGGTCACTTCCCCCTAAATCATTGGAAGGACAACAGTGTAAAATGTGGCTAAACCAGCCAGTCAACCAAGGTGCTGGGATCATCACCTTCTTCAAAACGGTTCCACTCAGCAAAGACATCAAGTGTCACAAACACTTGACCAGGAAGGTCCCTGCAGCTGGGACGCAGTGCTACCTGGTGGAAATGGTCCTGGGTTAGAAAGTGATCAAGCCAGGTGACTTATACGGTTCTGGGAACTGTGGACCACCATCAATTTCTAGGTACTCATTGAACTCCTGTTCTTTTTGCATCAACGCTTTTCCTTTCCAGGAAAGCAAAGAAAAAGGCTTTTCATCTCTCTAACTGGCTCCGGGGGAGGGAAGGGGGGCATGGCAGAGACCTTCTTACCACAAGATCCTGTGGTAGCTCAGAGAATTCTGTGTCTAAATCTTTGGAGATTAGTGGCGTTTGAGTTTTATAGTTCATAATCAGTTGTTGAGTTTGCAGATTTTCCTGAGTGACTCAGTGGGCTGGTAAGGTGACAGGAGCTTTGGGCACAAGGTAAAGTGGGGATGCAGCTCCTGGGTCAGGGCAGCGCGATGTGGTATAAGCTGTGGTGGCATGGGAGGCCTCTGCCTTGGAGACCTGCTTTTCTCTCTAAAATGCAGCTCTGTTTACATGAACTCAGAAGCACCAGACACTAGGTTTGGATCAGGTGTCAGGAGTCCTGGGTTCCTGGACCCGCTTTGTAACTTCCATCTTCATAACCAGACCCTACCTCAGTGTTCTTATCCGGAAAAACAGGAATGTCGACACAGCTGTGCATTTCTCCAGTGACTTCAAGCATCACGTGTATATGAACGTGTCTTGAAGTGTGTACGTTGCTCTAAAGATGCTAAGTTTTACCACCCAAAACAAGACCTATTGTTAGCTGATTGTTTTCTGTGGCAGTTGTGCATGTAAGTGATGTGTTGTTGTTGTTTGACCATCTTGGCACTAAGCTGGCGGTTTGGCTGATCAGACTTGACTGTTGGCTCCAAGTCAGAAAGACACGGTCTCTCGTTCTCGCCCCCCACTGTCGCTTCAAGTTCCCCGGTGAGGAATGGGCTGCCTCATTTTTTTGTCAGTTCAAACCACATCCTGCCCATTTCCACTTTCCATGAGACGGCTCGTGACACCGGTGGTTTTAAGATGCGGCAGGCTTCTCCGTGAAGCGAGAGCAGAAGCCTTTTTCACAGAAGTGAAAATAATTCATCCAGTGGTTAACGTGTCAGGTCTAGGCATTGAGTTTACCACCCATCCTTCAACTTGAGCCGAACCCCTGATTCGGGGAGTGACTGCTACTCAGCCTTCTCTCACTGGCTCGATGCTTACAGCTTCCTAGACAAAAACTAAGTGCGAGGCAGGAAAGACCGAGGTGTTCCCAAGAGAGGGCTGCGTCCTGGCCAGGCTCAGGCCCGAATCCAGTCGATGGCACAGCCTGCAGTAGTTAGAAGGGACCTGGGCGATCTTCTGGTCAGTTTGCAGACTAGGAAACATCGTCATTTTACCTGAAGTCCAAGGATGGTCAGTGCTTTGACCAAGGAGACAGAGTCTGTTAGAGGCAGAGCCTGGACAGGTCCCTGGGTCTCGGGGCTCCTGGCTCAAGTTCATTCTGAGTAGACCAGTTGTACACATATCTTTAATTTAAGGACTGTTGGCATCGATAGAATTGGTGAATTCATCCTGGTGACTGGTCTGGGGTCCTGGTGACCAAGAGGCACATCTCACAGATGGAGGCTTTTTGCCGAGAGCAAGGATGGGACCAGCGCCAAATAGCAGACGAAGCCCACGCTCAGCCTGTGTCCCAAGCAGGCACACCAAGTGAAATAAATGTTTTGAAAGAATTTGACACCTGAAGGAGAGAAAAAGGAGAGGGAGAAGCACCGGCATTGTTATTTAGTAATCGTTAGAGAAAATCAGAACTCTGGAATTCTTAAACTGATGGTGTGGAATCATTTTTATTTTTAAGCGCCTGATGGCAGGCACCACACTCTTTCCAGTGTTCACGGGAAACGGGGGTAAGAGAGGGGAGAGCCACGGCCTGGAGCAGGGCTGCAGAAGGAAGCAGGTCTGGGCTGGCAGAGCCCAGGAGACGGATTCAGGACCAGCCTGAGTGGTGGACACCCCCATGGCGTGCACCGCATGGCCCCAGGATGTCCAGTGGGTGCCCAGGGCCGCTCTTTGTGCTTGCTTCCTGGAGGCCTGGAAGGCTAAGGCAGCCCTGACCGTAGGCAACAGCATTTTCCAAAGACACCTGCCTCCCAGACTTCTGACCTTGGACAATGTTTATCCCCAGGCTGAGGGCTCCCTTATCTTTCAAGTGTATACCGTGGCCTGTGAACGGTTAACTTATTAACTCAACGTTCGATTCTCTCTGGGAAGCAAGGACTGAACGACACTGTAGCGGGCGTTCGGGTTCGGGTTCGGGTGGAGGGCGTGGGTACCAGGAGGACTCCTGGGCCTCTCGGGAGCAGCAGGAGCCCTGAGCCTGGACGGGAAGGAGCACCCGTGCAGCGGGCGCTGCTGTCAACAGCCGGCACCTGGAAGGGCCCATCCCAGGCCGCCCAGCTCAGGGAGGCTCGGCTGTGGGCAGAGCCCCCTCCGTCCGTTTAACTGCCAGCCCAGATACGCGTGCGGGCTCCTCACGCGTTGCACAATCAACCGCTTTGCCAACTGAGGAAAGAGACGAGGCTTTTCCAACCCCCCTGGGCAAAAACGAACTTCCTCGAGGGCTGTCTTCTCCACCATCTCCTTGCCATCGCCTATTTTTAGTTCCCGAGTTGGTCTGAATTAGGTGTGGGTGTGTATTTCTTGTGTGGGGAGGCCGGTGGCTGATTTTCCTCTCGCTCATTCAAGCATTAGCCTGGGCTCTGGCTTCCTTTCCTGGTTCCCCATGTGCCCGGGGCTGTCGTGGACGGTGGGGCCAGGGTTAGGCTCCCTGAGGGCTCAGGCCGCAGGGCCCACTTGGGATGCAAGGATGCGCTCGGCTGGGTGGCCGACAGTGATTCAGTGCTGCTGCGTGACAGCTGCGTCCCCAAACTGCCACCCAGCAGCTTGCCAGTCGTGTCCTCACCCTGCCCTGCAGCTCTGGCCACGGAAGAGTGATTCGCCTTCCCCTCAGATGCCCTCCGTGGGGGCCCTCACTCCTGAGTGATTGCTGTTCAGTTATTTCCAGCTGGTGTGTCTGGGCGGCCAGTGTAAGGCTGCATGGACGCAGCGACGATGTCAAACATGTTCTGACTTGATATGAGCCAATTCAGCCATGCGATCCTGGGCTTCTCTCTCACCCCCGAGGGACTGTACGTCCCTAGGACCATCCACGGCAGGTTCTTTTTTCTTTTTTCTTTTGGCTGCACCACACGGCTTACAAAGATCTTAGTTCCCCAATCAGGGATTGAACCCAGGCCCACAGCTGCGAAAGCGCCAAGTTCCAACCACCGGACCACCAGGCAATTCCCACGGCAGGCTCTTTTTAAATTTCAAGGTAGGATAAGCCAAAGCTGTGATCGCACACGTTCTAGAGCTCAAGGAAAAAGAAAAAGAGTAGGAGAGACAAACCCTCAAGGGACTGAGAACAGGAGAGAGAAAAGGAGAGGGAAGCCGGAGGGAGGGGAGCACAGGGAGGTGCCACCTGAGTTTGCACAGGGGCCACCCCCAGCCCAGGGTTTGCTCAGCCTGACGCTGCCGCCCCTGGTGTGAAGCAGGCCGACCACTGAGACCCGGGAGAGCCAGCTGGCCAGGGCGCACCCCCCCAGGGCCCGCTCCTCCTCTAGGCCTGCTGAAGGCATGGCCGCATCGCCCCAGGGCTGTGTGGACAGGAATGACTGGTTTGGTGGACCCCAGGTCCCTTGCTGTCTGCTCCTCTGTGCTCAGCTCTGAGGGACCGATGGCCAGGTTCCCTGACATAGGGCAGAGGTGCCCCTGCAGCCTGAGCCCATGGTCACCTCACCTCTGCTCCCTGACATCGGGGGAGGTTCATTGAAGCTCCAAGTCCCCAAACTAAACTGGCTTAGACAGTTATGTGGCACTGTCCTTGGCGTTCAAGGATGTTGAAGCCCCAACCAGAATAACAGAATAAAGGCTGTTGAGGAACAGAGGATGTTTTAAAAGAAACCCCCCCTGGGGTGCGTGCATATGTGAACTAAACATTGTACTCACACTGCCCCCGCATCTCACCCCCGGCCACAGGTGAGCCAACCGGTGTCCCGGACTGCCTGCTGCAGCCTCTCTGCATGGGTCACCTGATTCCCGTTCTTTCCTGGGCCTGGAGCCCCGAGGATCAGAGGCACCTGCCTGCGTCCCCATGCTGTATGGACAGCCTTATGTGTTTTGCCACTGCTGAATTTACACAGATGTGGTCCAGCAAGGCGGATCCCCAGTCTGAACTCCAGGGCTCTGCTACGCACATCCAATCCCCACCCCACCCCCAAATCCATCTTTCTCATCTCACCACCTCTCCCCCTCCTCTGAGACCACCAGTTGCTCACCAATAATTTGAAACTGTCTCTGGTGACAGAGACTCTAAGTGTTGGCGGTTTATCTGCTGCGCATGATTCCAAGAATTAAAGTGGGAAAGAAAGGTCGAAGGAGAGAGGGCTGATCATGAGAGTTCACGGGTAACCTGTCCGAGGGCCCCTGGAAGCTGACTCTTCGCCCTGGGACTGGAAATGAAGAATAAGCCCCTCTTCATCGTGCCGGGGTCCCTCCATCCGCATGGCTTCTCTTGCTGTCCAGCATTTGGGGCTCCTCGGGGGGTGTTTCGCCTGCCCTGCGTCTCCACTCCCCACCACGGCGCCTGACGCCCACAGGCACCCACGGGGCTTGCTCCCCTGTGCCCACCTGGGAAACCACAGCTTCTTGTCACCACGCAGTGGGCGAGGGGATGGACATCTGCTGTGTAAACAGATCCTCCTAGGGTGTGGGGGTGGCAGGCACAGACTCCCCTCGTTTCGAATGAGCTCAGCTGTCCTGAAGAGGCACTGGCAGAGAGATGAGGAAACTCCAGCCTTTTTCCCTGGGCGCTGCAGTTTTTGCTGTGCAAAGTTGTCCACACCCACGATGAAAGCTGGAAGGAGGACATTGTCACAGATGGGAACGTGGACATGCTGGGAGATGGTGTGTGTATATGTGTGCACATGTAGGGGTGTGTGTGCGCACGTGCGTGTGGAAGGAGAAGGGAGCAGTCCCACGTGGCTGGAGAGGGCTGGAATCAATTACTTCGGAAGACCCTGGTTAGCGATCTGGAGGACACAGGAGACGAGGTTCTGAGCAGGGCCGGTAAGGCTAAGAACAAGAAAGCAGAAGCCCACTTTTCTTGGACTAGAACTTGGTTCAGGAACACTCCTTTGGATTCCTTGGGATCCCAGTGGGGTTAGAAAAGACTTTGTTTGTTAAAATAGAATTTGGAGAAAGGCCTCTATTGTGTGAAAAGGGTCAGAAGAATCAAGTGATCCTCTGAGGGGGGCAAACCCAGGCCCGCTTCAGCAGAAACACGGCGGCGGCGTTGGGACCGTCCTGGCGAGGGAAGAACAGAGTCTCTCCACCTCCTGCGGGGCAGGGCTGGTGGTTGAGAGGTCCTGGGGGAGCCCTGAACTGATGAGAATCTTCCAGTGGGTTACGTCCCTTTGACATCAGCTGGGAAGCATTTTCTAAGCGGACCAACAGAGTAAAAAGATGCCTGAGGTCAAGATCAGTGAAACAAGCCTCTAGCCGGGGAGAGGTCGGCGGGCCAAGGGGGTCACACCTTGCTTTCCAGCACCCCTAAGGCCCCCTAAGGCGGAATTTCTGGACCGTGTCCCCTTTGCGTCTTTCCCCATGTGTGGCAGGAGAGGGTGGGGATGCCGGGAACACAGGGATGAAAACAGGCTAGTTGGACAAGTCTGGGTGCTTATTTCAGGTCCCCTGACGTGGTTCCTTACCGTTAAGGCTCCTTCTAGGCAGGTTTGACCAGAGCCCCAGAGAGTGCTCTGCACAGAGATGGTGCTCCCCAAGTGTGTGTGGGTGGTGATCCCCCAAGTCAACGTGCTGCTTTTCCCTCTGGCATTTGGGATATAAAAAAAGAGCAGGTTTTTGGGCTTCCCTGGTGGCACAGTGGTTAAGAATCCTCCTGCCAATGCAGGGGATATGGGTTTGATCCCTGGGCCGGGAAGATCCCACATGCTGCGGAGCAACTACTGTGCCTGCACTCTAGAGCCCGTGAGCCACAACTACTGAGCCCACGCGCCACAACTACTGAAGCCCGTGCTCCGCAGCAAGAGAAGCCACTGCAATGAGAAGCCCGCGCACGGCATCGAAGAGGAACCCCCACTCACTGCAACCAGAGAAAGCCCCTGTGGAGCGATGAAGGCCCAATGCAGCCAATAGATTAATTAATTAATTAATTTTTAAAAAAGAGCGGGTTTTTGAGTTTTTTCTTTTTCCCTGTAATATGCCACCAAGGTCAGGTTTCAAAAGTTATAGGAAACTGAGACCTAACAGGGCTTTCCAAGAGCCAGGAGGAAAGTACACTAGATTCATCCTAGGGTGAGTCTTTGACCTGGTCATCTCCCCTTCTCTGTAAAGCAGGGGTCTGTGGGTCCACGTAGACGGGAGGATGAGGTCCCAGCACTCGAGTCTGCAGTCCTCTTGGGGGATCAGGTGAATGTGTTTGGAAACATTAGAGGACAACTGAGGCCACGAGCGCAGGAGAAATTCAGGAGGGGGACTGCTGTGTGCGTGTCTCCAGGGAAGGATTCACAGAGGGAGTGAGAATGGTTTGACCCCAGAAGAATGAGGATGATCTAGGTAACGGGCAGGCAGGGGGAGGAATTCTGGAAGGTGTATGTATGGATCAGTGTGTGTGAGAGGGTGTGCACAGGTGTCAGCACAAGTGCAAGTCTGGAAGCAGGAGACATTGGCTAAGAAGAGTGATTCACGTTGGTTGAGCTTCCCATGCGTCAGGTGATACACTCACTGCGTGGTCCTGCCCCAACCTTACAACAGCCCTGAGAGTTGGTGATTATGTTCGTTTTGCAGATGAAAAAGCCAAGATTCAAAGAGGCTTGGGCCAGGGGGTCCCTAAGGGTCTCCAAACCTTTGTTCTTAATCACATGGGAACCTCCCCGACGGAAGCTGAGAGTGTAGAGTTGAGTGGGGAAGTATGGGTGGGTGGAGAGGTACGTGTCGATACTAAAGACAGGAGGGGGAGGCAGAAGAGTCCCATCTTGCTTCAGGAGACCATAGGGAACTGTGGGCAGTCTTTGAGCACCAGAGGGGTGTGGACAAAAGGGTGCTGAGAACAAATGAATGGGTGGGGGGTTGCTGGAAGATACCAGAGGGCATCAAGAATGCTTAGGAAGCACTGTGGCCCCAAACCGAGGTGGAGAGGGTGGCAAGAGAGAGGCTAGGGCTGAGCAGAAAGGCATCTCAGAAGGAGACAGAACTCGGCCATCAAAGAGGCCTTGGGTGGAGGAAAGTGCCTGGAAAGGTAACACCATGAGCAGAAAGGACTCTTTCAAGCGGGGAGGCCACTAGGAAGTGAGAAATGACCTCAGGCTGCAACACGACGGCCACATCTCCCAAAGTGTGTTCTGCGTCCCCTGCAAGGAAGGACCTACCCCTGGTTGAACGTCCAGAGCCCTGGGTAGAACAAAGTTGAGGGTCTTCATTGTGGAACGTCTCATTGCCTTTGATATGCCCATGTGACTTGACAAGAGGGAAATGTAATACGTGGTATTTCTCAAACTTATGTGACCATGAGTACCCATTTCTGCCACGTGTGGAGCTGTGTTCCACAGAACACCCTTTGGGAAACGTGGTGGTGGCAGGCCATGGGTAACATACTAACCTGGCAATTTGGATGCAGAGCCGAGGCTCTTGTCACGCTGACCTATTAAGATTTCTTGTTGGTTTTGTTTTCCTACTCATGCTTTGTCCCCTTCTAGAAGCCCAGATTCTCTTCCCCGGAGTCTGTGGCTGAGAGAGCCTTGGGATAATGGGGTTGCCCTCCATGTGACTAGACCGCAGGCAAGAGTGGGCTCACCAGGGTAGCAGCCTTTCTCTAGGCTTCCTGAGGATGGGGGGGAATCTTACCTGGTGTGGCAAGCCTGTGCCAAGCTTGGGAAGGGCTCTCCCCAGCCCCCCACCACACCTGTACACAGGTAGATGTGGGAGAGCCCTGCTCTGTCTGAATCTCGTTCTGCCTCAGGGAAGATAACCAACAGGGACTTTAGAACAGCCTGGGGGTTACGGCCAGATCGCAGTAAAAATAATCATCTGACTTCTTTGCTATAGAAGAGAGTTCAAAAAAAGAAGGATCTTGGATTCCATCCAGGTGGTGTTAGTTACGAAGGAACCAGAAGAACCTTGGGAGAAGTTCTCACTGGTGCGGCAGTTGTGAGCCCTTGGGGGCTGGACGATGGTGAAACCGGCTTGGTTGCTGGTTGTACAGCGCCCATGGCAAGTCCCCACTGGGGACGGGAGGATCAGCTCCAAGGACGATTCAGCGGTTGGGAATCTAGAGACCAGATCTTCCAACCCCAGTCCAGCCACCGATGGGCTGGCTGACCCCAGGGCAAATCACTTTGTGTGGTTTCCTCATTTGGAAAGAAAAAAAAAAAGAGAGAGATAAAATCTGATCTACCTCTCAGAGATTCGGGGTGGTTTCTGTTTTGCTTTTTTGTGAAGAGCAACTAATAAAAATGATACCAAACTCCTCTGAAAATAAATACAGGCTCTATGCGTTTCTAGCAATAATAGCACGTATTCTCCTTGGGATTGTGGCTCAACTTACCACGATAAAATCACTGGTAAATTTCTAAAAAGTTACCCCTTTGTGCACATACCTTCTCCATAGAAAATGGTTTTCTGTTAGAAAAAGTTAAAGGACACTCCAGGCCTTTCATTTGGGGTTTATGTGTTTCTTTTCCCTTGTTGAACAGCACTGTCTTTCTCCAGGTTTCATTTTGGTCATATTTCAGAAATGGCTGAACTTCAGATTCTAGACTCCCGCTTACGGAGGGTGAATTGAGAAAAAATAATGAGATTAGCAGATAAGTAAACAAACATTTTAATTGAGACTCAAACTGTAGAAGTACTTTGGGCAGTATGGAATTACATGTTTCCATATTCTTTGTTGGTTTGCATGAAACCAAAACCCAGAAGGTTATAGTAAACATAATTACCTAACTCCAAGGGCCTGGAAAGCGCTTTTTAATGTGGCAATTTAAAGGCAAGTGATTGTGCAAAACACAATGGCACAAATGAGTGTTTCTGCTGCTTTTGTTTCTTTCAGAAAGGAAATTAGCTCTGGGGGAGGGTAGAAAAGTACCCTATTTCAATCCTTCTCCCCTCGAAAAAGGGAAAGACCTTGATGGACCTCATTGACCCCTTAGGAAAGGTGGATTAGAGTTCAACACGGGATGAGGTCTTAATGCAGGTTTTATGTTGTGAGAACCTGGACTCTGGCGCTCAGGGGTGCTTCTAAGTTGAAAACTTTACTGTATTTGATTTTTTTTCTTTTTTCTTTTTGCATTTAATACATGTTTCATAGACTCCTGTCTTAAAAGCTTTCTGATTGATTGGTGGCAGGGAGCCAGCTCTCTTATCTAAGTTCCCACCTTCTCTCCAAAAGCCCAGAACATTCAGGAAGGCCAAACGGATGGTGGAAGAAGTTGCTCTGCTTTTTCTCGTCTGATGTCATGAGTTACCGAGTCATAGCTGAAAGTGCTCACCCAGTTCGCCTCTCCTTTCTCCACTGGATGCCGAGTGGGCTTGCCAATTGTAAAGAGAGCGTGTGGTTTACTGGCCCGTGCAGGCTGCCCTTCCTGCTCAGCTGGCCGTGTCTGAGAGCAGAGGAGTAGCGCCCTGTAATAGTAATAACTAATTGTAGACGCAAGGCCACTCAGTCCCAGAACATCAGCCTTCACCTCACTTGTAATTTTCCCGACGTCAAGATGGACCCCTTAAAGTTGCCCTGTTCAATGCATAGCTACGAGCCCCATGTGGCTGTTTAAATTGAAATGAAATCAAATTAAATGAAATTTAAAATTTAGTTCCTCGGTCACACTACATGTATTTCAAGTGCTCAAGGTGGCTGCCGTATCAGATAGTGCAGATATAGGACATTTCTGTTATCACAGAAAGTTCCATTGAACTTTGTTGCCTCAGAGATTAGCCAGAGAGGGACTTCATCTTTGCTGAATTTTAAGAAACTGAGACCCATAAAGGTTAAATGACTTTTCCAAGGATACCCAGGAATCTATGAAAAATTAATTCTTGGCTGTTTTGGAGTCCTGAGGATATCCTATATTTTGATCTTGATTTTTTAAATAATTTTTAAAATAGATTTTCTGTATCGAATGCATATTTGATTTTTGCAAGGAAAGGAATCTAATATAATGATGGTCTTGTGGTATAAAAACACTGATTCTTTTTGGAGATGCTCAACCTGTTATAGTTAATTATGTCTGAATTCTTTTCCTGTTTTTAGTGACCTGTGAATTTCACAAGGGAAAGGAAGTCTGGGTTAATTTTTGGAGAAACATTGCTTTGTTTATTCCCTATCCTGGATTGTGTTAGTAATATTGTTTCGCTACTAAAGACACTTGGAAAACTGGAATCCATTACATGAGAAGGCCCTGGAGTCACAGGACCCATCACTGTAACACCCATGGTTAGTCAACATTGTTGGTCAGACTTATGCTGGGAAGATAGTGCTAGAGACTCACTACACATGTGTGTCCCGAGTGTTCTTCATAGACTCTTAGCTTCACTTAAAGCCAAGACAGACAGTAAATGTCTCTCTCACTCAACCGTGTCCAGGATTTATGCAGTGCCTGGTGCAAGATCTCACTGGGGACCAGAATTCACCTTGGGTGGCAGGGCTGAAGCCTTGCTCAGGTGCAGAAATCAAATACAAAGAGCCACAGAGCATTAGAAATGGGGAATTCAGGACTTGGGGACTCTTGAAAAAAGCCCCCCCCCACCCCCAGAGGAGAGGAGGGGCCCAGAAATTTCCTCTAAGAGCCACCTTTCCTGCCAAGCTTCCTTGGATACAAGGAATTTGTCCCAATGGAGATCAAAGGGAATTCTGGACCATTGTTTTAAGTTATTAATTAAGTGAAATTGATCTGCAGTTATTTCAACAGTTAACCAAACCATGGTGTCGAGAGAAGATAAAAGAATCTGGCCTCACCGCGGCTCTTATTAACTTCCTCTTTGTAATGAATACCTCTCCTCCTGTTCCGCCAAGCCCTTGCCTACCCACGTGCAAAAAGGAAACACCAAAGAAAGCAGCAAAGCGTCTTCTCTTGGCACAGTGAGTTGTGTTTCTCTAACTCTGAGGCCTTGCCTTGCTGGAGAAGATGCCATAAAAGACGGATGTGCCCCGTGGGTGTGATTTTTATTAAACAGACACTGAGTATTGGGACAGCGGGAGGCGTTCTGGCCAGTGTATTGGGTAAATTACATGATAAGAAGGTACATCCCAGAACAGCAAACCAACTTGGGAGGACTCAGAAAACAGGAGATCAAGTCGAAGAAGGACAGATGAGGCACAGAGCAACCATTGAATACCACAGGGTGGGGCAAGTAAGGGCCAGAGCCCAGAGGCCGGAGGGTTAGCAAACCCAACAGTAGTATTCGGGTCTCTTGTAACTCTGCCCGGTATGGCTGAGCAAGGGCTTCCTGAGTTCTCTTTTAGTCAAGAGGGAGGGTGAAAGTGGGGCCGAAGGCAAGGCCTTGGTGGCAATGCCAAGAGTATCTTCCTCCTCTCAAGATGGGCTCTCTCCTGCCCACACTTGGCCTGGAGACGTGCTGTATGGTACCAGTTTCCAGAATGGGTCTTCTGGGCCGAAGCACCCTGACCATCCAGGGACTGCTGTGTCCATGCTCCTTGGAAATAATTATCAGTGAAAGCAGATATCCTTCCTAACTCCTGTTGTATTATAAGGAGCAAATGGAGAGAGAACAAGCTGTAAAAAAGGCATGATCCCTGTGTGCTCTGAGGACAGAGCTAGGGAAGAATCTTAAAGGTTCTAGAGTGGGAGTGAGGTGTGCATGGAAGATGCACAGGCAGCAAGATGAAGTGAAAGTGGAGGAAACTGCTGGGCTGAGGCTGTGGAAGCAAAGGCTGAGCTTTGAAGAGGGGCTGCGCTGGCACCAGACCGTGTTCCTGCAGTGATAGTCTCCTTGAACGCTGAGGCTTCTGGATCAAGCTGTGTGAATGCCTGGGAGCCGACTGCACGGGCTGGTGGCCATGGGGACCAGCACGTCTGGGAAAGTGCAGGGGGAGAAGGTTGTACTTTGCACACATGACACAGTGCTGAGTTTGGCCTCAAAGGCATTTCTGGTGAACTCAGAAAGGGAAGTCTGACGTAGTTGGAAAACTCAAACCTCAGTTCCACTACTATGAGCTGTGAGGCTTTGTGAAAATAAATTAACCTCTCTGAACCCTGGTTTCTACTCTGGTAGGCTGAATGATGACTCCATTCCATCCCTGAGATGTCCACCTCCTAATCTCTGGAATATGTGAATATGTCACCTTACATGGTAAAATGGACTTTGCGGGTGTCATTAAGTTAAGGCTCTTGAAATGGGGAGGATCCTGGGTTGTTTGGGTGGATCCAGTGTCCTCTTGGGATGCTTATGAGATGAACCCAGGAAGGTCAGAGTGAGGTGAGAGAGGGGGTGTGATGAGGTTAGAGTGATGCAAAGAAGGGGCCACGAGCCAAGAATGTGGGTGACTCCTGGAAGCTGGAGAAGGCAAGGGAGTGGAGTCTCCCCTAGAGCTGCCAGAAGGAACGTGGCTCTGACGACACCTTGATTTTAGTTCAGTGGGACCTATGAAATGCAACAATAATGGTACCCATCTCATAGGGCTGCTGTGACAGTTTAAGTAACACAATGTATCTAAGGCACTTAACAAAGTGGATGGCAAGTAAATCATAGGGGGTTTTATCATGTATTTTAAAAAGTCATTATTGGAGCCAGGACTGGATCCCACATCTGACTTAAAGCACACCCACTGCACTATACTAAGCCAACTTGGCATGGTTGGAAGTGGCTGCAGCTCTTCTTAGAAGTTACGGGACAGCATTTTAGGATTGCTGGAACCCAAGGAGATGCTTCTGGGTCCTTTATCCCAGAAGGCTTTGGGGACCCACAGACATGTGACTAAAGTCCTGCATTCCAGCTCCACACAGCCAGGCTCTTGGTGCCATTTGAAGGGCTGCAGGTGCACCTAAGGCCCTCACTCCAATAATGTGACAGTGGTGAATGAAAAATGTCACCAAGCCATGTGGCTGTGAAGCAGGTGAGAAGGACTCAGAGGATGTCATTAACGAATGGCTGGGTGGCTGCCAAGGTGTTGCATAACTCAGGTGACGTCATCTGATCACTTCCTGATCACGCACGTTGGTCCCTTCTAGGTTCCTGCCATCCTCACTGGCTTTGTTTGGCACCTGAAAGACTGAATATGGACAAGGACCAGACCTTATATAAAAATAGAGCTCTGATCGACAGTCCACAGCAACGAGCTCAGGAAACCAACCCATCACCTAAAGTCACCAGCCCAGGAAGGCAGGCTGCTCTCTGTAATATAATCAGACTGCAGGAAATCGGACCTCTATCTCCAGTAACAATCCAGGAAGCCAAACAATAACCTCTGAAACAATCAGCCCCAAATGGCCAGGATTTGATAAATAACTGACAGCCTTCTTGATTTTTGTCCCCACTTCCAACTTAGGGCTGACCAGAGAAAGCCTAATACGCTCCCCAACCAATCACATAGGACGCCTCACTACCAGCTGGCCCCCCTTTGTCTTCCCTACGTCAGTAGCCTCCAATTGGGGTAACCCAAAGCCTTCCTTTTCTCCACTATCAAGCTTTGCCACTCCTCCGTCTGCCTGAGTCTCTGCCGAATGTAAGCGACGGTGGTGACTCCCTTGCTATATATAGCAAGCTCTGAATAAATAGCCTTTGCTTGTTCTCATGGGGTTGTCTTTATTTCCACATGTCACGCAACTGGTGGGTGTAGATTTCAGAGTAAGAACATGCTCTGTGCTCCTGGACGCGGATGAACTTGGTCACATGTGAACGGATCAGAGTGACAACAACTGTGGCCTCATGAAGCCCAAGGCCCTTCTTGGTGTCTGTCTTTGTGGAGTGTATGTGCATGGTTTCACCACGAGTAGGCGAGGAGTGTGAGGAAACAATGACTACATTCTGTTTGAACTTGAATTTGTTGTGGTACCATTGGGTGGAACATAAAAGAAGTAATTAGTGAAGGCAAATGGGAAAAGTCCAAGATTGGAGTTTTTGTTTTTAAGTAACACTTGGGAGAGAACCATTTAGGAACGAAGACAACATATTTCCCTAGTCCCCTGCATGCGGTCTCATTTTAAAGACAACAATGGGAAGGTAAGTTTTAAGTGGTGTCCTAGGAAACATTAGAAGCTAATGTTACTCATCTAAAAGCTATTAGGGCAAGGAGCTATCCAGGTGGTTATGGGGCAGAGATATTGCAGAAACTCTCCATAGACATCTCAAACTGTTGGTCTTTGAAAATAAGGTCCACGTGCAATGTTCTCTGCAGTGTCGTTATCAAGATCGTTACTGAGTTTATAGCTAGGCATCATCAAGATGGATTCTCATGATGGGTACCTGACTCCAAGCACCACAGGCGATTATTATTCTGGGGGGTCATTTATCATTCTCTCTCTTTCTCTGTCTCTCTCTGTCTCTCTTTGTAAATAAAAGTGAAAAATCAAGGTTTGGAAATAATTAAGAAAATTGTTGACATTGTGGGTAATTATAGGCGTTTGCTTCTTTGATTCAGTTTCCTAATATAAATCCTTACTCTGTCTTTGTAAATATTGTGGGTTGTGATTTTCTGTGGCTGCACAGCTTTTAATGATTTGGAATAATAAATAATGTGATTTTCTGTTTTGGGTGGCACTGAAACCCCTTCACATTCACCATTTTGATCTTCATACCACTGCCACCAGAGGCTGGTAGGACATGATGGGACAAATGGTACAGTCCCATTGAACTGATGAGAAACCTAAGATTCAAAGAGGTGGAATGCTTTACCCGAGGTCATACTTTTAGCCAGTCAGAATTTGAATCCAGATCTTCTGATAGCAAGCATTTGAAGCCTGCCATTAGGGCTTACGATACTTTGATTGAACATATTGCAATCCAGTTTCCCCTCTGATCTAACAGCAAATGTTTCAAAAGTAAGAAGTCTTTTGGGTAAGTCTTGAAAAGAGGGGTTGAGGTGTTGCAGGAAGGGGGACCCCTTCCAGGGCCCTAGAGTGGGCTCTTGTCTAACACTCAGAAATGAGTTGTCTGAGGAGACACACGTGCTGACAAAGCAAGAGACGTTATTGGCAAGGGGCGCCGGATGGAGAGCGGGAGGGTAAGGGAACCCAGGAGAACTGGTCTGCCCTGTGGCTCGCAGTCTTGGGGTTTATGGTGATGGGGTTAGTTTCCGGGTTGTCTCTGGTGAATCATTCCGACTCAGGGTCCTTCCTGGTGGCATGCACATCGCTCAGCCAAGACAGATTCTAGTGAGAAGGATTCTGGGATGTTGGTAGGACATATGGACTGGCGTCTCCTCTCTCCTTTTGACCTTTCCTAAATTCTTACATTTGGTGGTAGCTTGTTAGTTCCACGTTCCTTACCAGGACCTCTTGTTGTAAGATAACTCAAGCAAGTGGTTACTATCGTGCCTGGCCAGCGCAGGCAGTTTTGGTCCATGGTTCCTCTATCAGAGGCAGTTGGAGAGAAAGATGCTTTCTAACCTTCCCAACTTAATTAGCGCAGAGGTAGGGGGGAGTAGGGTCAGGCAGAGGAAGGCACTTTACAGGCACGTCATTGGTGTGTGAGCAGTAAAACGTCTGTACACAGAGTCTAGAGTGGTGCTGTTCAGCATGGCAGCTACCAACCCCATGTGGCGACTGAGCCCTTGAAATCTGGCTCATTCGAACTGAGATGTACTCCAACTGTCAATTCCACGCCAATTTCAAAGACGTCGTGTAAAAAAGGATGGAAACGACCTCAGTAATTTTCATATTGATTATATGTTGATATGATTTATTGGGTTAAATAAAATATGTTATTACAATTAATTCCATGTATTCTTTTTAACTTTTAATGTGACTATTGGAATATGAAAAATCACAAATGTGGCTCACATTTTATTTCTATTGGAAGGCGCTGGTCCAGAGGCTTCCTCCTTGGATAAGACTTAGTAGGTGAGGGTAAGTGAGGCCAGGGTTCCAGCTGTGTCTCAAAGAGGACAGAGACTCCTGCAGCAGAGGGCCAGGGGAAAGCTGGTCCACCCTGCCCTGGGGAATGGGGCTCTTATTATGCAAGAACATTAAAGAAGCAGCAAGAGTTCCATGTGGCAATTTCAATGGAACATTTTTACTTCTGAGACCTAGTTTCTTTCTTAAACTCCACCCAAGGCAAAATGGATTATTGCTTCCTGGACACTCAACCAGGGGACTTGAAAGTGTTTCATATTCAAAGCAGAAAAACCCAAGAAGGAGAAAAATATATTTCTAAAAGCTTTTAGAACAAATGCTTGCTTGTGAGAAATAATTTTCCTATAAATATTTTATTCCTCCTTTTATTTCTTTTGTTCCCTGGCTGAGGAGTTCCACATGGACACAGGAGATGATGTTCCCTTTGGGAGAGGAGATCAAAGCTGCCCTGGGTCTACTTGCTGTTGAATTCTCCTCACAGGGTTTGCAGTTTCTACTCCCGTCCACTTGCTGGGCTCTGAGATGAAGTGGGCTCAGAAGTTCAGAAAAATAGAGGGAGAATGCAGAGAAAAACCCATAGCTACATAGCACCTAAGCCAGTTGTTTCAGACAGAAAGTTCCAAAGCTTGGCTAGAGAGAGAGAGATGTTTATGGTTTTTGTCTTTGGGAACCTGCCTCTAAACAACCCATTTTGAAAGACAGTGTTTGGTGATGTAAATAGGAAATTATCCTCATTGATGTAAGATGACCCCAGAAAACAAGGAACTTATTCAATTGTACTTGATAAATGTTTAAAAAAAAAAAAAAAACAAAAACAAATAGACAAGACACTAGATAGAGAGTTCTTGAGGCTAAGGACTGGGTCTTAATAATCCCTAAATCCTAGAGCTCTGTCCCACACCTGTCCTCAGAGTGGAGCTCAACAAACATTTGTTGGACCACTGGATCCATTCATCAACCCATTCAAAGAGCATTGAGTGGGAATGATGGGCCCAAGGTGCTGAAACTGAGCCCCCCTAAAACCAAGTTTCCCTGCCTGAGTGGATCATTAACTTCTCTATCCGAAACTTCATTCCCTTTCTTGTCCTGCCCCTCTTCCCCCCAGGATTGAGGAGTATCAAAAAAAGTGTGTCTGTGTGTGTGTGGGGGGGGGGATTGAAACCCAGCAGGACACTGTGGGGCCCTCCCAGGTACAAATGCCCCTCTGTGTCCCCCATTTCTTTTTTGTGGAAAACTCTTCTAGGCTTTCCTTGAATTCCAAAGAGCAGATTCAAGCAGATACTAACTAGGAAAGTGAGGGAATGCAGAAACAAAGGAAAAGCAGTCAAGAAACAACAGTTCAGTGATAAAAACAGAATCCTTAGTTCATCCTCAAGGGTTATACATACAACCTGACACATATCTTTGAGTCTTTCTGCAGGAACCAAGTCCCCCGCCTGGGTGGAGGATGGTGATTACATGCTGAGCGTGAGCATGAAGACCCCAGACTGGTCGGTCCCAGAAGGCTGGTGATGAGATTCCTGAAACGCCACCCCATTACCTCACCAACAACCAATCAGAAGAAAGTCATGCCTCCTGCAACTCTCACCCCAAATGTTGCCTTTAAAAGCCCTTCCCCAGAAAGCCATCAGAAAATTCCAGTCTTTTGAGCACAAGCCACCCATACTCCTTGCTTGGCGCCCTGCAAATAAAAGCTATCCTTTCCTTCCCCACAACCAGTAAATTGGCTTTGCTGTGCTGCAGGTGAGCAGATCCAAGTTTGGTTCAGTAACAGCATTTCACCTGGAAACTGGGGAAATGTTAATACCATGGATAGAAAAGGGGAGTAGATTATAAATTAGATTTTGCTAATATGTTGAGATGATAGTAAATATTCAGTTGCCCATAGACAGCAGGTAGCTGAAAAGAGAGAACTTAAGGTTCTCTTTGAGAATCAGCAGCATTGAGTCAGGTCTTAGCTAAGGAATCATGATTATATTTGCTGTAATCCTTTCGTTTTTTTATTGTTTTAAAAAATATTTATTTATTTATTTGTTTGTTTGTTTATTTGGCTGCACCAGGTCTTAGTTGCCGCACATGGGATCTTCATTGCCGAGTGCGGGATCTTTTTAGTTGTGGCATGCAAACTCTCAGTTGCGACATGCAGGATCTAGTTCCCTGACCAGGGATCCAACCTGGGTCCCCTGCATTGGGAGCATGGAGTCTTAGCCACTGGACCACCAGGGAGGTCCCTGCTGTAATCCTTTTAAAGAGATGTTGATATATGGGGTGTGTCCAACTGGAGGAACTGGGGCTGAGAACTGTGGCTAGAACATTCAGCTTCAAGGAGCAAGGCCTACAGGGATATATTTTGCTGTCTTTGTGCTTAGGGCCTGACCTGGACTTGTCTGTGTTACTATTAGGAGAAAATGCACCGTGGGTCTCTCATGTTCTTTCTCATGCTGCAAGCTAGGCACTGACTGCTCTTTGGGTTTTTTTGTTTTTTAATAAATTATTTATTTATTTAATTTATTGGCTGCATTGGGTCTTTGTTGCTGCGCACGGGCTTTTCTCTAGCTGTGGCAAGTGGGGGGCTACTCTTCGTTGCATGGACTTCTAACTGCAGTGGCTTCTCATGTTGCAGAGCATGGGCTCTAGGCGAGCGGACTTCAGTAGTTGTGGCATGCGACCTCAACAGTTAAGGCTCATGGGCTCTACAGTGCAGACTGAGTAGTTGTGGCGCACGGGCTTATTTGCTCTGAAGCATGTGGGACCTTCCTGGACCAGGGATCGAACCCCTTGTCCCCTGCATTGGCAGGCAGATTCTTAACCATTGCACCACCAGGGAAGCCCTGCTCTTTGTTCCAGACTACCTTTCCAAGGATATTTGGAAGGCAGAGATAAGGTATCCTCCAGAGCAAAGTGCCAATTTGCTTTACAGCCTTAGAGGACAGACCTGATGTCTCCTTCCAGAGCAAAGGGCAGATGTGCTGACTGCTCATCATAAAAGATTCAAGTTTCCTAAACTCCTAAACTCAGAGTTCCTCTCCTGGATCATGACCCACTGCGTGTGCAGATGTCTTCTGGTCCTCTCTTCATGTTGTTTGGTGGAAATTGGGGTTTGGGGATCCGGCTCAAAAATGGTGATACTCTGGCTACTGCAATGGCTGTGAGTGATACTCTGTCCTTTGTCTCTGACCCAGGAATTTCATGTTCTCAACCAGCATCCATGAAATCATGGCAGGCTGACTTGTTAGCTTGCAAGTAGGGGAAAATCTCAAGCCCTACGGAGTTTCTGACAGTCGCTCTCAGAGATTCTTATTCTGAGTCCACGGAGGAACTGTAGGAGACCAGTCAGAGAGAGTTCTGTAGGGGGTAAGAAAAGAAAGAAGGAAAGGACAGGCCCTGATTGCTTTGGGGATGCCTTTCCTTACAGAGGTGGGCTCAGATATTTCAGCAGCATAGATTAAGGATGATACAGGAGCACACAACCAAGAACACACAGATGGACAAATGACAAGTGGGGTACGATGGACAATGAGCTGCAGTTTTGTGGTTTTTTAATGCGAAAGAAACAAAATAAAGGAATTTTAAAACATAAATTTGCAACAAAAATAAGACATTTAAAATTGACTAGCCTCTCACACTTTTCTATGACATAGTGAGCCTGTGCATTTAATTAAATTTTTGTGACCCTTAGGCTTTATTTTTATTTACTAATTTCTTTGTTCCTGGAATGAGTAATTATTACAATTATCATTACCCACTTACCTACTGGGTCCTGGAGGTGTCCTCTGCCTCTCGCCCCATCAACTTTGGAGCTTCTAATCAAGTCCAGAGGAAGTGCCTAGAGGGTCAGACAGGGCAGGGGTCTTCCAATAGTTGCTGATGTGCCCTTAAAAGACGTTTGAAAAGGTATGTACCACCCTTGCACATGTTCAAGTTGACACTTAACTTTTAAATTTTAAATATAAATAGTTGCAAAGGATCTTCTTTCCAGTGCATTGTGAATATAGTATGAGAAAGAAAATTCTCCCAAAACGATCTATGGCA
The DNA here is from genome assembly GCF_030028045.1 of Hippopotamus amphibius kiboko. NCBI lineage: Eukaryota > Metazoa > Chordata > Mammalia > Artiodactyla > Hippopotamidae > Hippopotamus > Hippopotamus amphibius. The sequence continues at coordinate 102,242,995 of NC_080196.1, forward strand.
AAACTTTTTCTGTATGATGTAATTTATCGCCCCTTCCGTGAAGTGATTATGATTCTTGGTAAAACGCTTGGGTAATTTCCGGATAGACTTTAATGGGATTAAGAAATCCTGAGAAGTTAGGGTTTCCCACTTAGCTATCTTAAAACACGTCAATCAGCACCGTTCCTTTTTTTTCTAGATGTCTCTTTCAAGAGAAAAATCCCTGAATCGAGGCCAGTTTGAAACAGAATTTTGACACACACTAATAACAAGTTTGTCTGAGAAGTTATTTTAGCAAATGACATTGTGCAATAACTTTGTTGCATCATTTTTTAATTATAGGCAATGGAATCTAAACACCATAATGATACTCATACGTGATACTCAACATCAACTACATGAAAAAAATAGGAACAAGTTATTTTTTGACACCAGGAAATTTTACATTGTTCCTTTTCTTCCCTTAAATTCATATTACTACCCTCCAGTTTATCCTAATATGATATTTCTTACAACTGAAAGTTGGTTCACCTCTCATAACTTTCTACAATAAAAGTAAGTCTGTCACGTTTTGTGACCATAAGTCTTTACTTTTTGGTCCCCAGGTTGAGTAATTATTACAGTTATTATTATTACCCAATTGATAAAAATATACAAATATATTACACATTTTGATAAACCATTATTAAATATAAAATGTTCACTTTTATTGGAAATACAAGTGTTACTGAGATAAATGGGGCTGATCGAATGTCCTCCCTCTCCCACCAGGAAGAACGTGTATATAGAGGTAGAAATCACCTATCACTAGAAAGAGCTAGGGTTCACCATCAAGCCCATTCTTTATTTTTATGGGTGTGTTTTCGAGGAGTGCTGTTCACATACCAAGTACGAGGGCGTGGAAGGAGTCTTGTTATAGTAATGTTACTCAGCTCTGGATTTCTGAGTTATAGTCTGAAATCATATTTTAAAAAAAGCCCATACCCTGACAGCTATCTTGACTAGGGGTTCTTTCATCTTTGTTGAAAGCAACAAATTGGAAAAGTGATTTGGAAAAGTGATTTGCAAAAGGATCAGTTCCCCAGGTATTAGTGTCTAATACAGCCCAAGGATTTTAAATTGTACCTTTTGGTAACTGAAGGGTTTTAGTACCCCAGGGGTGTGCAGGTAAATTGGCTGTCCAGAAAAAGAAAGAGAGAGAGAGAGAGAGAAAAGAAGAAAGAAAAGAAAGAAAGAAAGAAAGAAAGAAAGAAAGAAAGAGAAAGAAGAAAGAAAGAAAGAAAGAAAAAGAAGAAAGAAAGAAAGAAAGAAAGAAAGAAAGAAAAAGAAGAAAGAAAGAAAGAAAGAAAGAAAGAAAGAAAGAAAGAAAGAAAGAAAGAAAGAAAGAAAGAAAGAAAGAAAGAAAAAGAAAGGGGAAAAGCTCTACTTTGCAGCTTGTGCTCATTTCCATGGTGTAAATATTTCCACCAGGACCAATTTCAAGCTACCAACTTGACTTCACTGGAGTTGGGAAGAGACAGGCAGGATTGGCCCTGTGGCCAGGGTGAGGCAGACAAGCACAGGGCGCTGTGCCTCACAGCCAGATTCCAGGAGGGACGGCTGTGTGCACCTCTGTTTTGTGAGCTGTGACAGATGATTGTGAAAGGGAAGGTGGGAGATGAGAACTGGCCTGACCTCAGGAGTGCTCTCAAGGAGATCAGTTTAGGACAGAGCACCCCTGGATGCCAAGAACGTTGATTCCTTTAAATGCCCCAAGCTTGCCTACCCCTGGCAAAGGCTGTGCCCCAAGGCTCCATGTGCAGCTGTTTGAAGCCCACTGATTAAGAAGAGAAGCAAGGGTCCAGGAGACAGCCAGACCACAGCTCAAATCCTGCCTTTGCAGTTCACAAGGTTTGAGGACTTGGGCATATTGTTTAACTTCTATGAGTCTCAGTTTTCACCTATAAAATAGGAGAAGCCAATACCCATCCTCCAAGGTAGTGAGAACCGGTGGTGTTATGTGTACAGGGCTGGCAGCCAGCAGGTGCTCGAGAGCTGGATGCTGCTATTGGAGTCCTTTTAACTGAGTTGAAGGGAACAGCCTTGGAGCAATGATGCCTTCTTAGGGTACCAGTGTAAGAGGGAAACGTAGATGCCTGGCTACTTAGGGTTTTTATGCTCCAGAGCAAGTGACTGCTTTGGTTATCTTAAAACGCTCACTTCCAAACAGAACTTTTAGCTTCTTTCTCCCCTTTATATACCACCTTTCATCTTATGGAACGCAGAGGCCAGGGTTTTCACTTGGTAAGAGGGAGCACAGCTAGGAACAACAAAGCCTTCCTCTGTGAGTAGAACTCAAGGCCTTGGACCAAACCAGGAGGGTTACGAACCAGGAAACAAAAACTCCTTCTAAGGTGGCTTCACCCATCAGGCAGTCTTGTAGCCTGACCCCCCCAGGGTTTCACAACCAGCCAGGCTCCCTCCTGGTGGCTCTGTTGGCTTGTTAAGAAGGTCTTTGAATGACTGGGCAAAATCACATCACTGCATCACAAACAATTCCAGGGCACAACCGATATCTCACATCGTACTTTATTTTTCTTCACAATATTAACTGGACAGACAAGGAGAGTTGAATGGCAGTGTTGCTTTCCCCAACAACACAAAGAAAATGCCATTATATTTAATGCTGGCCAACCAGACTTACTTTATCTTAACTATCTAAAGTACGCTTATCATATATTTGTGTGTGTGTGTACAGTGGTGTAGGGTATCAGCCACCCCTAAGAAGTATCCATCTTAAAAACAGCCCACGGAAGGGAAAAGTGTGAACATCTTGACAACAAAAATTTTCAATACAAAACCACTTTTTATACACATATTTTATTGAAAACAAAAATAATCCCAGTACTTCAAAACAAAAGCAAAACTTGGTTGAAAACTTAAGAAGATAGTATAATAAACACAAGCTTCCTCCAAAGAAATGTGATCCGACTCTCACTCCTTCAAATGCTACCCCAGAGGCAAAAACTTAATGAAATGAGTGGGCTGGAAGGCCCACTGCAGATGCCCTAAAAGGTTTAGGGATACAGAGTTACTCATATACTATAGTCATATTTAGTAACAGTCCCACCATCTTTTGATTAAGCCTTTCCATCTTCCACAAGTGTTTTTGTCTGCTGAGCTTACCTTGGGACCTAAAACAACCTTGTCATCAATAGGATATATATTGGCTTTCAGTTATTTTCCTGGGGTAGGCATGATGAATTGGGGCAATACCGTTCATACTCCATCTGGTTTTCTTTGTGCCCCGTGGGATGCATATTTCATGGTTGTCTAAGGCCAGTCCTATGAGCACAGTCATGGAACAGAATGATTCTTTGGGTAAGGATAAAGGACTTGAATTACTACTTACCCAATTCAGTCCCACTCCCCCTACCTCCCCTGCCACCTCATATTGTGCATAATGAGTATTTAGAAATAGATGTCCCTACCAACCAGCAGGTTTTCATTAAATATCCTGTTGGTTAAAATCACAAATGTGTTGTTTAAATAGCCATTAGACAGATCCAGGCTTGAAATGAATACCATCGATGGCAGATGTTTAAAAGAGTTTTGGTTCATCTGCACTGCATTGCCATACAGAGCTGGACCTTGAGTTGTTCTGTTGTCTTTAGAAGCTAAATATACCACAGAACTTAAAAATGTTTCTTGTTTGTTGCGAAAGGTCCTTCACAGAGGTATCACATTGATCCTAGGGAAGTTCTCAGTTGTTTCCGTTTCATATCCTACAGTCCTGGGCTATTCTGAAAGCCTCCACACCCTGATCCAATCTTCGGAATGTTTTGCTCATTTGAAAATTCTTCCTCCTACCCCTGCAACAAGTGTTCTTTGTCCCATAATAATTAAAAAAAAAAGCCCTGGGAAGATTCAAATTGAATAACAATAAAGATCTGATTGGAACCTTCATAAGCCTGACAATGTAGAATTGTATTTCTTAAAAGTGTGTAACCACATTTGTCTGGGCTGCAAAAGACACCGCAGAATAAGATCAGAATAGAATTTCAACTGACTCCCTAATTTCCTTAGAATGGCTTATATTTCAAGCCCTTCCTGTTTTTTTCTGATAGAGGAGGTGTCCATTACTAACTATAAGTGATAAGGAAGTATAAAAACAGCTGCTGCCTTAAAAGTACAATTGATATTAGAATTTAAGTTCTCATGTAAAAAACTGTCATTTTAGCATAAGTTTAATTACAATATAGACAATTTGCAATTCTCTTCATCCCATAGATCCTTGATGTGAAAAAGCCAGACGTGCACTTAGACTGCCCTACATATTTAAGTTTAATCCTATTAGAACTCCTCTGGATTTACAATCAGTTCCTAATTTCCCACATTGGGCCAGGACGAGGTCTTTAAGTGATAAGCATAAACGTTTATTAATGAAATAAAGTCACATCTAAATGGAAGGTCATATCTGAATAGGCAGAGATAAGTGGGCTGGGGCAGAGGATGTTGGGTTTTGGCTTGAACTATATAGCAAAGTGCTTCCTTCATTTGAAATGTGACTTTAAGCCAAATTTAAACCTGCAAGACTTTTCAGCCACTGTAAAATCTGAGATGAGCTGTTTGCTGCAGAAGATGTGAGCTGTCATTTTGATCTCTCTTTCGGACTGTCTGTGCAGCGAGGGCCTGGGAGGACCCAGGAGGCTCTGGGGTGCTTTTCTCCTTGTGGCTTTTTATAGAGCCCTTGACCTCCATTTGGAAAGTGCACGTGCTCTACTGAACTCTGACCTGGGCCAACATGTGCACCACTCTGATGGTGATTCAGATATGAATCCCTTCTCCACACCAATTATGTAGGAGTGGGTCTCTGATTGCAAAATAATTGAGGCAATGCAAAAAAGGAGGAGAAAAAAATGGCTAGTTGAGGCTTTTATATACATTCATTGCTTCTAACATGTTTTTAACAAGAAAAATGCCATTCCAACTACTCTTAGAGAGAGTACAGCCACAATACTGTACAGTTCTGGGGTCAGGTGGCTGGGAACATTTATCATTAAAACCAGATCATGTAACCCCACAGCAAAAGGAAACCAGTCAGAAATTAGCCCCCATGACCTTTTTTATATATACATTTTTAGAATACTCTGCAAATCGTAATTTGAACAATAACAACAACAGCAACAACAACAATAGAAGACAAACAAGCTTTATATTAAAAATGTCCGTGTTCTTCATGGTTACTTCTAAAGCAGCTTGGAGGATCTCGCCACTTGGAGTGTACTGCAAACCGACTCCATTGGAATGATCTTGGCAGGATAGCAGCACAGGATTTGATATTCCAGATTCATCACCTTGACAATGTAAACCTTTCATAAGATAATATTTTGCTTTAAAATTAGAATCATTCAAAGGTCTCATCGTCCTGTTCCCTGAGGCCCGCCAGGGAGGTCTGGCTTCATACCATGGGTTTCTTGCTTTCTCCGTGTGGGGCGTAAGCGCCACTGCATTTCAGGAAGAGCCTGAGGATAGCCACGGAGAAGGGCCCTATGGAAGGAGGGTGGGAGGGCTCTAGGTAGGTCTACGTGGAAACAGGCCACGGAAACCATCTCTAAAGGTCAAACCATCGGAGCCAGATTTTAATCCCCTGGTCATTTTCCATCTGGATTTCCAACTGAATGAACCTCATGGGTTTAACCAAACGTGTATGCAATCTTAAATGATGTGAGTTAAATTCTGATTTGGCCAAGGACAAGTAAACCTAAGGAACAAGGTCAAAGGGACAATAGATACCTCCCTCACAATAAACAATTCTGTTGACATGGAGGTGGACGTAACTTGGCTGAAGAAAAGTGGCTGTGTGGCCAGCATGCTCCAGCGTTTCTTAGGTAGCTGAGACCCAGGGCTTATCTCACCTCCTCCGAAATGCTTTTAAAGAATTAAGAGCCGAAAATCTCAAATGGAAAAAAATGATCATTTTTGCTAACAAACAGTGTGGAGGCCATAACTAAATGCAATTTTTAAAAAAAGAGGCTGAGATGCATGTAATCTTTTTTTTTTTTTGAAAAAGCAGCTTTTGAAATATCAACCACAGCATTAAACATTGAACATAAGTACATTCCAAAGTTAATACAGATAAATGGTATATAATGCCACAGTTATTTCACGTATGTCTCAAAGCTGATTCTTGAAAAAATACTTTCTAGTTTATGAGCTGGAGATTTCACTTCTTTTGCTACTTCTCTAGCCTTCATCAGCACTGATTTTTTTTTTTTCTTTTTTTCTTTTTTAACGCCCCAGGATGTACAGATAATCCCCACATTCCACACCTGGAACTCCCCCCCCCCCCCCACCCCCGTCAGGTTTTTCAAATAAAACCAAACTACAGTGACAAGATAATGTTTTACATCGTAATTCCACAGACATAGGTCAGCTAATCCATTTCAACGCTTCCTTTAGGATTTATGACCCTCCCCAAAGTCTTTAAAATCTTTCTTTAAACTGCACAGAAATGCTGGCGGCCGTGCAGCCAATGCGCATGCGCTGCGGCCGGGCTGCACAGAGGCCGCAGGCGTTGCCTTTTGGGGGCGTCATCTCCAGCCTTCACCACCTCCCTCTACGAGCAAAGGCGCAGTGCCTCTGTTTTCTTCCCTCCACGGTGATAAACGCCTCAGGAGCCTTGGCTCCCGGGTTCCATGATGCACGCGGAACAGGGCCTACCCAGGGAGCCCCAGGGTAGCAGGCCCAGGCCTCCTGCCTTCTCTCCTGCCCGCGCAATTCTGAGCTCCGCCAGCCTCCAGACGTTCGCAGACCACACTGCTCTGCTTAAAACCCCTCGAGCTCAGACAGGCCAGCGAGTGCCCAGGCTGGGTTCCAGGACGAGGCCTCCGAGCTGGGGGCAAGGCAGAACTTCAGACCACGGCCTCTGGCGCAAAAGCAGGCACTTATGGCGGCCTGATGCTTCCTGATGCCAAAGAAGTCACCGAAACGTTCACTTCCTTGCATTCCAGAGGATTCTGTTTCATACACAGAGCCAGTATTTGGAGGGGGAGTGTATCCAAAATATATGAATATACACCTCAGGGCTTAAGGTACTGGTTGATAGTGTATAAATTGCTAAAATGCTTCTCGGCACAATTGGTATCTTAAAAAAATACTTTCCAAAGGTTTAAGGGCATTTTTCCCATCACTGTCCTTCGGGGTGGAAATCTTGGCAAATACCAAGTCCATCTGAAGATCCCGATTGTTTTCTTCCAACCGGGTGTGTACCATACGCAAAGTGCCTGTTCTTCGGGCCAGGGAAGAATGGTCTCCCCTCCAAGGACCCTCCCTCTATTAAGAACACAGCCGCCAGGGCACGAAAAAAAAAAAAAAGCACATAAAGTGAACACCTTCTTCCTAACCTCCAGCAGCCAGAAACCCAGCTTCTGGAACAGTCAAGTCCTTTGTCAGTTTGTTTGCCTCTCAGATGGTGAGTGGGGTCAACAACATGGAACAGAAATCCGTGTTTATAGGCACAGGAGAGCCAGGCGGAGCCATGCAGGTGGGGCTTGTCAATTAGTGGTAGGGGTTTCCAAAGACAGGAGGTTCAATGGGACTGTCTTAAATAAATAAATTTTATTTTTCTTAATCATGTAAAAAATAAATTGTATTTCCCTTTGGCAGTAAGTAGCTGATTCGACATTGAGCCTGAAAGCTTTTTTTTTTTTTCTTATTGGTTGGTTGGTTGGTCTTTGTTTTTAAGAGACCACGGCTTCGCTTCGTGGTGCGCCGGTGACAATGCATGTTATTTCTACTGCTTTAGCGAACCTTTTGCATATTTGTTTGTGGCAGGCCTGTGGACTTCACTTATGGCCCAGATAGGCACCCAGGGTGATGCAAGCTCCCACCAGGGCCAGACTGAGCAGCGCCTTCAGAGACAGCCAGGAGAAATCAAACAGAGGCCGCATGCTGGGCCCATACAGCTCCACAAAGGCGTCCTGCGGGGGAGAGAGGAGGGAAGAGAAAGAATATTAGAGCAAGCACAGAATACCAGCCTACAGACAGGGAGAGAGGCATCTGAAGCACCTGGGCACCTTCAGAAGGGTGAGAGGAAAGGTCAAAAGTGCTTTGGGGGCAAGGCCTTCAGACCCACTCTCTTCACTTGCAGGAAATATTTATTGAGACCCTGCCTATGTACCAGGCATCGCAGAGATACAGCAGTGAATGAAATAGACTCAAAGCTCAAGAGCTTTGATCTAGTGCAGTGGGACACACAGTAAACAAAAACACATGTATCATATAGTGGATCAGAGTGGTAAGTGCTAAGGGGAAAAATAAAACAGCAAAGGCAGTTAGAAATATGGGAGGCTTTGCAATTTTAGCTAGCATGGCCATTCATAAAATAATTTTTTAAAAAACCCAACTACTCCTTTATTGAGTGCTTGCCATATGCCAGGCACTTGTAATGAATGCCTGACATGCATTATTTTACTTATTCTTCATACCCATCTTATGGAATCAGTTTCTTTGTTCCTGTTCTGTAGAAAAAAATCTGAGACCATTGAATGTTCATTTCTTAGACTTGTTGGGGAGGATTAGATTCCGTGTTTGGAGCCAGTGAGTATTTGGACAACTTTAAATATATCTGAATATGTAAAGCAGAAAATGAAATGCTTTTCCCTTGGTGTGATTAATCGAACATTAAGAAAACAAGATGTAGTTCCAATTAGTCCCCAAAACCTGGAATCAGAGCACACGATTTCACTAAGGGAGACAGTAACTTACAGAGACGCCCAGCATCACTGTGTGGAGGAGGGTCTGAGGATGTTGACCATGTTTTTGCCTGTTTAGGGCAAGTATTGTTGTAGAGGGACCAGGTACCACCTTTGTCTCTCAGTGCTATGCATGGTCTTGGTACATGTAGGTGTTTGATAAATGTCTGTTCAATTAATGATTAAAGTTTTCTGAAGTCAAACATTGGTTTGCATTCTGTGTTTGGCCTAATACTTCACCCAGATGCTTACTCTGCCTGCTTGAAATTATTATACAACCACCTCTGGAAATCCTGCAGTAGTCTCGAAGGCGAACGTTTAAGGCATCATAAAACGTCATAAGGGGAACTTCCCATGTTACTAAATATAAATTATTTTTCATGCCTGCATAATATTCCACCATATATATTTGTATATCTATATCTATGCTGTACTTTAACCAGTTCTTTATTTGGGTTGTTTTAAACTTCTGCTCTCGTAAACAACATTATGGTACAGCTTAATACATAAATTCTTGTCTACTTGTTTGGATTTTTTGGAGACAAATTCCCAGAAGTGAACTCAGTCGACCACTCATCAAAACTGCTTTCCACAGTCACGAAGGGTTTGTACTGAGTCATCCTCACTCTCTCACTGGTTGCCCTGTGACCAGTGGCACCTTTACAGGCAGACAAGAGGGAATTTGCTGGCGGTCCAGTGGCTAAGACTGCACGATTGCACTACTGAGGGCGCAGATTCTCCCTGGTGAGGGAACTAAGATACTGTGAGCTGCACGGCCAAAAAAAGAAAAAGAGAAAACAAAAACCCACAAAAGGCAGACAAAGGGTTAGGGCAGTGGGTCTCACTGGGGTGGTCTTGCTCCCTAGGGGACATTTGGCAATGCCTAGGAACATTTTTGGTAGTCATGGTCTGGGGTGGGGGTGCTGCTAGCATCTAATGGGTAGAGGCCAGGGATGCTCTTCAGTATCCCACAAGGCACAGGACAGCCCTCACCACAAAGAATTATCTACCCCAAAGCACCAATAGTGCTGAGGCTGAGAAGCCCTGCAAAGAAAGGTTTAGAAGAAACTCTGTAATCATAGCCCAAGGAAGACCCAATGGTCCATCTAGTGTGTCAACTTAGCACTAGATTACTTAGCCTAGACAAGTAACTGCTCCCCCACAAGTGGGTGAGCTATACCTTCAGATGTACTGGATTCACTTTTACCAGGAGAGGGCGCAAGGGTTTTCTTCTTTCTTAATCTATTGTTAAAATTTTCTAAGTTGGAGCCTTAGCAAAGTGAAGCAATAGACATAAATGACATATGTGCTTAGTGCCATCAGCACAAAGCTGAGCTAACAATCACGGCTGTTTGTCAAGACACCTACCTTCCCTACGTATAAGTGGGATGAACGGGGCAGGAAGGGGTCCCACGACCCATTTAGAGAAGCTGCCTCTTGCAAAGTGCATCCCAGGATCCCACAGTCACAACAGCAAACATCTAACAGCCCTCCCCCCATGCTGTTCTCCCTGAGGGAAGGGCAGGCTGGAACCCCCAACAGCCCAGCCAAAGGGCGCCCCAAATTCCTCAAAGTCCCAGCACTGGGCAGTATGCAATTCGTCTTGATGTTGAGAGGGTCAGTGGCTGGACCCGGCATCCCTTTAGTTATCAATGCAGTTTTCTGTGGCAGAATAGGAAATGGACTAAGGCCTTGGCCATCGGACCTTTCCGGACCAGGAGGCATCCTGGGAAAGTAGAGGAAGCAGGGACAAACTCGGGCTGTTTTGCCTGCTGCATAGTACCAGGGGGCAGGAGAAAGACCTCTCCAAATAACCCCACGTCTCTGGGGCCGGAATAATTCCCTCTCCAAGCCCCAGCCTCTTACGTAAATAACTGTGCTTCTAATGGACCTCACAGCCCATTCCTGATGTGCACTATAAAGCAAAAAATCGTTTCTAAAGTGGGATGAGCTAAAGTAGCATCTCTTAACCCGAAGAATGAGCACAGAGATGCCAACGCAGCCCCCAGGGATCTGGGAGGGAGCTCTGGCCTTGGGGGAGGAGGTCTGGGTGAAATCCCAGCCTTGACATTTTATTGCTTGTGACCTTGAACAAATGACCCAACCCTGAGCTTCATTTATTTCACCCATAAAATTGGATGTTGTGAAGATAAACATAGGTGACTCAGGCCATTTGTAAATGTGGCCCAGAGTGTGAACTAGTGGAAGTATTACCTTGTGCTGTGGTCTGTCCTCTTGCTAACCTGCTACATCCCTCCTAAAACTGCCCTTCCCTCTACCGAGCCTGCTAATTTCCAGAAACAATTTACTAGCTCCCTCTAAGGTGTCAGCTTGAGGTTCTGAAGATGCTTGGTGATTCCTATGGAAATTGTGAATTCAAATGTACACGTGATGTGTTCTGGTGAAAAATTACAAGGGATAACAAACGCCCAACTCTACTTCCTCATAAATTAAAGTCAGCTTGTAGGGCTGAAGGGCATCCTTGCCCTTTAACTCCCTGAGATGGAATCTGGCCCCTAATGGTTGCCCATCTATGATTCTCAAGTGCAGAGCAGACCCTGTGGTTTCAGGATTGAAGATCCTAAAAGCTACTTTCATGGAGAGTCTTCTTGCTTTTTCAACCATCCTGATTAGGGTGATTTCCGAAGTCTGTTTGAACAGTCTGTCATTATTTGTTTAAGTCTGAAAGCTGTTTTAAATAAACACATGCTCATTTTATGTATTAAAAGCAACAAAGAGAGAAAAAGAAAACCTGGGCCATCGTCATGCGATTCGGACAAAATCCCAGCCTACATGTGCAGGAGGCACGGCAGCCCGTGCTCATGTCAGGACTGGCCGGGGCTGTGCCCAGCCTCAGGGATGTGCACAGCAGGTCCCCACGGGAGGGTCCTTGCTCCTTTTGTTGGCCCCTCACATCAGAGAGGAGGCAGGCAGTGCCCTAGCTCTGAGGGCTCTTTTGCAGACAGCTTCCCCACAAACGTCAAATTCAGAGGCCACAGATGGTCTGAGTCTGAGTTCTACCCAGAGCCGGCATCAGTGGGGCAGGGTGGCCCACGTCCCAACCCCAGACTCTGGCTGCAGGGCTGGAAGTAAGCCAGGGAGGTGTGGATGGGACAGACGGATGGGAACAGACCAGACTCAAGATTCCTAAGCCAGGGAAGGTGGGGGGGGAGGCGGTAAAAGTGTCATCCCTCCTGCATTGGGACCACTCTCACCCTCTTCTCCCTCCCTTCCCTCCCTCCCTTCCTTCCTTCTTTCCCCCTCTTCCTCTCTCTCTCTCTCTCTCTCTCTCTCACTCACACACACACACACACACACACACACACACACACACACACACACAGGTCCCTCAAGGGAGCCCACCCTCCAAAATCTTCCTTTCCCCTTCAGAATACTTCAAAAAGTTTCATTTAAACCTGACTCCAAATAAAATGCAACTTAGAAACATATGACTCAGATGGGCAAAAACTGAAAAAGAATACTGAGTTCTGCTGAAAAGGATGGGGTGGGGATGGGGTGGGAGCCCCAGATACTCTTACACAATTGACGGACTCCCCAGTACTGGTAAACGGAGAGCACTGTCATATTTGGCAGCGTGTAGCAAAAGCTTTAAAAGTATTGTCCTTTTTGTTAGTAATTCTACTTCTAGTTATTTATCTTGAAAAAATTAATAAAACCTGAAAACAACAAAAATACCTGGAACATGGGTCCGTCACTAAAAATTGTACCCTGTATTTACTGGCAAGGAAAGGTGTTCCCAACGTAACATTGAGTAAAACAGGTAACAGCGAAACCAGCGTCGGCAAGTCCAGGCCCTCGGTCCCATGCTGGCTCCCAGCGCTCCTTACTCGGTAGGGAAACTGAATGTGGCCTTGGTTGGCTATAAACAAATCAGGAATTCAGCTACATTCCACAGTCTCTGAGCTGACTGTGGGTAGCATCATGGGAGACCCTAAGTGGGGAGAGCCGTCCTGCCCTCAGAGAGCTTCCACTCTGGAGAGGGGATGCCTCTGTGCACCTTGAACTAAACTCAGTGGAGACGTGCTGCCACTCTCCGCCCTGCACAGAGCAGAAGGTCCTGCCGGCAGAAGCAAAAAGAAAATCAGATGGTGCTAACAGGAAACCAAACACTGCTATCAAGTGCCTTTGATATTTTCTATTTTTCGTGGCTTTATCATTTTGTCTCCATGGGGATCACCTCCCTCATGACACCTTGAGGGCGAGGGTTAGAAAACAGAAAAGGCGAACCGTAGTAATTCAAAACCGAGCTGGAAGTCACCTCCAAGTAAGTTCAGATCTCCTGCGCTGGTGTGGTAATACCTAGTACAGTACAGATAAACGAGGCAAATGAAATGAAGACAGGGAAAGTAGATTATTCAGTGTGAACTAATAAGCTGCTATGAGGCCGAGGAGGGCTAGAGGCTGCGTTTGCGGACCTGGCCTCCTGTGCTTGGAGGCTAAGGACCCTGGCTGGCACTTGGTTCTGTGCCCCTGGGCCCCTCCTCCCTCACCCTGCTTCCTCCCATCCCAACCTTGACCCCATCCCACCACAGACTCCGCAGCCCTCTCTGGCCTTCCAAGTGTAGCTGGAGAAAGTCACCCAATCATGCAGACGGGGACCGCTCTAAATCCATGGTCTCCAGACTCAGTGAGTTCTAGAAAGCACTGAGCGCTCCCTTACCCTGGGTCACAGCGTTCGCCAGAGTTCCTTTCCATGACTATTTCAAACAGCCACCGCTGTTCTCAGGGGTCCCCTCACTGTCAAGCGGCTGATGTCACCTCTTTCTTCTCTGAGAAAATCAGGCCATTGGGTGAGAATCACCCCGGTTTCCTACCTGGGAGCACCCACTAACTGACATCTCTGTCTGTCCACCCTGCTCCCTTATTCACTGTCTCCCGTTGCTTCTGGAACATTCCTCCATCGACTGTCCCTGCTCCCAGCAACAATGTCAACCTTGTCCTCCTTCTGTCTCTGCTTCCTTGACAGATAAATATTCAGATTTCCTCAAAATGTCCACACTGATGCTGGGTTCCACCCTAAACATTATCTTTTCTCTTCTTTCCCCCCAAGACAAACCTCTAACCTTCTCTCATCAGCTGCCTTTCCACCCACATTTTAATCCACTCAGCCTGGCCACTTCCTCCACTGAGCTTCTAAAACCACCCCCCAGAGACCACCAATACCCTCCATGTGGCTAAATCCACTGAAGACTTTCCAGATCATACCTGAGTGGGCGTTTTGACACACCAGATGCTGAGATCACTGTTAAGTCTTTGCCTCCTGGAGAATTTCTTCTCCGTCTCTCCATGGGCACCTCCTCCTCTGTCTGCCCTGATGGGTACCTGATGCTCCCTGAGCTTCCTCCTGGATCGTCTTCTAACTCTTTGGCTAATCTTCACTCTCATGGTCTTCAACACCCCCCTGTATAATGATGCCTCTGAAACCTTTATATCCAGCCCCACTTGCTCCTCTCACAGCCAGAGTCCTATCCTAATGGCCTTCTTAGATGTCCCACCGGAAGTTACAATACAGCCTGTCTAGACTGGAGTCATCATGGCCTCTCCAGCAAGCCGGCCTCTCTTCCCTCCTTTACTGTGTCCATGCTGTCAAGTACACCCACACCCTGAGAGTCCCCTAGAGAGATGTTTCCTCTTCTCCCCCATCCATACATTCATGGGCAAATCCCACAGTCTTAGGTTGGGATCCCCCAGAAGCAGACCTTAAGAAAAAGACTGGAGTGTAAGCAGTGTATGTGGGAGGTGGCCCCAGGAAACACTAGCAAAGAAGGGAGGAGTGATACAGAAAAAGGAAGTGGCCGTGAGGTACCCTGTCAAGCAAGTTACTGCTGCTGGCAGCTGGAACTGAATCCTGCTGGGAAATCTGGGGGCCAGCGTAGAACACGCACCTTTCATCATTCCACTAAGTGGCTAGGGAGCTGGGGTATTCATACACCAACTCCTTCCATCCGTGGGCTGAGGGTTGCTCCTATGGAGGCATCAATAGGAACACTTCTGGCGGTCATGTGCATAGGCAAAGTGGGCTCTGGAGGCTAGAGAAAGCCCTTGGGACAAGAGGTCCAGGTGCTGTATCGCTTGTAGCTGGAGGTCAAGCTAGAGAGCCCTGGAGCGGCAGGGGCAAGGGGATTCCACAGGGCAGTGTATACACCACTGATTTCACCACCTATGTCTCTCCCTAGGATGACTGCTAGCATTTCCCATCTGATTTCTCTGCCTTCAGTCTAATGCCCTACCTTCAGTCTCCTCTCACTACTGCAGCCAGAGTGATCTATTCAGAATCAAATCTGTCACTTCCATGCTTAAGTCCAAATTCTTTAGCATGACATCCAAGACTCCCAGTGCTCTGCCCCAACCTAGCTTCCTGCTCAGCTCTGTCACGTGTAAGTTCATTTCAGTTCATTCAGAAATTCAGTGCAATCATGTTCTGCAGGCAACTTTCTCCAAGCCCCTGGGTCAAGCTAAATAATCCTCAGCGAGTCCCTGTTTACATGTCTGTATTCCCCCATTCAACTATTAGTACCTGGAGGTGCAGGGACCATGCTCTATTTATCTTTAGATCCCTGGAGCATGTGCCTGTCACATATTAGGCACTCAGCAAATGTTTGTGGAACTGAAATACACTGATTTCTTTTACTATAGAACAGGTTTTCCAAATGTATCTTAATAGATGATATTTTTTAAAAGGAGTATGTTCAAAGGGCAGATAAAGGATGGGCTGAAACAAAAGCCAGTGGCTTTTTCTGGAGCAGCCTCTAGTGTCTTCCTGTGAGGCACTGGTGTTCAGACAGTTCACAACGGTCAGCGTTGGGTCTGAGTGGTCAGTGTCTGTGCCGTATCGGTTGGTAACTGTTTGGAACATCATCCCACACGTATGCCCTTTGAGTCTCCGAGGGAGGGACAAGCTGTGGGGCATTTTCCAAACTCACTGGACCATTTATTCCTCCGTCAGGGAGAGTCCAGCTGTGTGATAAAGACTGAAAATGCTGCCTGGAGGTTAAAAAAAACCAACAGTAATCCTGGGCATGACAAGAGAGGCAGCGCTGGTGCCCGCTGTACAGGGCAGAGGAGATGATCAGAGGCCCCAAGCTGACCTGGACCGTCATGGGAACATAAAGACCACTGGTGGTCACTAGTCTCAGATTCTGCTAAGGGGTCTGAGACTCATTCCTAGTAAACACGATCGATGGTTTCTCCAATGCCCAGAGCCAACTGACGTGCCAGCCCCAGGAGAGAGGGAGGCACACTCACAGCAGAGAGGAGGGCTCTCCTGAAGCTGGGAGGCAGTGATGCTTTGACACCCATGGCTGAGATCAAAAGGGGAAGCAGGCGGCCCGGCCGCTGGGAGCGGTGGCCAGCACAGCACACGCGAGGAAGTGAGGGCTGTTTCTGCCTGAATAAAGCAGCTGGTAAGGAAGTGACTCCATCTCCCCGCTTATCATTGGCCTGGCAGGATTTCCTCTGCAGCCACTTTGTGCTGAATGAGTCTGGAGGGTTCCGTCTGGAGACCAGAGCTGCTTTGGGCGGTTGCAAACTTCTGTCCCCCAGGGCTCTTCCTCCCTCCTCCCCGTCCCCTTTACTCCCAAGATACTGATTCCGGGTTTGGGGAAAAAGGAAAGAGGAAAAAAAAAGTCCCAACGACCCCAGAGCATATAGCTGAAGGCCATGCAGCTGCCTGGCCTGCAGATGGAGGTGCCCAGTGCGTGTGAGAAGCAGGGGGACCCTTCTGCAAGGCCTGCAGGGCTGCCCCCCAAGTCCCCTCCAATGAATGGCGCTTGATCTTGGAGGGAGTCTGGGCCCAGGGGGAGGGGTGAGTGGAGTCACAGGCCGAGGACATAAAATGAAACCTAATCTAAGTGTCATCTGGATGTAACCAGAAACCTGCTAGAGAAATGGCAGGAGATGAAAAACCCAAACAAAACAAAAAAACACAACTTGCCCGCCTACTGCAGCAGGTCCAGGGAAGTTTGGGTGTATTTTGTGATGCAAATTGAGCTGAGAATGCAAATCAGGCAGGGGCCCTCAAGAGAGAGGGAGGGCAGAAAAATGAGAACCCCAACAGTTCCTTCCCTTCTAGAGCAGGGCACAGTTTAAAACTAATTTGCAAAGGAGTCTGTTGCTCTGGGGACCCTGCAGCCACAGGGCCTGGTCAAAGGCCCTGTCCACCTGCTGGAGGAGACTTGAACCAGAGGCAGGCATCCCTGGCCGGATCTGGGAGGTTCTGCTTGTCTAATCACCCCAGGGCTGGGGTAGGCACTGCTATTTGGAGAGAAGCACAGTGACAAATTCCTGGCTGCACTAGCCATGCAAATACTGCAGGGAGTGGGGACTTGGCCACCTGTGGGCTTAGGTCCCTCTTTGCCAGGAGGCGAGAACAGTCCAGAGCTTCAAAAGATGTCTCTGGAAATGGGAAAAGCGACGCATCTATAGCCAAATGTGCTCCAAAATATGTTAAATAATTGTGCCATTTGGTCTATCAGGTTCGGATAATAAACCGAAACGAGACTAAAGCCATATCTGTACGAGACCTTGAAGTCTCATCTCTGACTTGCTGATTCATTCGGGAACCAGACATTGTTCATAAGGTGCTGAGGAGTCTCAAAGCTAAATAAGACACAGGCCTGCCCTGTAAGAATTGCTCCTTGATACCTCGTGCATTCATAGCAGCTCTGGTGATGAGCATGAAAGGTCTCTAAACGCGCTCCAAGCACTTTGTGTGTGTGTAGGTGCGTTTACCCTGCAGGGCTCTAGGGAGGAGAGAAGAGACCAAGGTTGCTGTCCTTGTTTGAAGGGTGCCCTCCACAGGACCTCACAGGCATAGGGGCCGCAGGAAACCGCCTTGCAGTGTTTTGGCTTTAATACAAAGTTACTTCATTTTTCTTCCTGACCTTCCTCGTTCCACTAACCTTCTTCTGGCTAGAGCACCCTGCATTTTCTGGCACTTAGCCTTTTCTTGCTTTGGGCTGATGCTATTTTCACTGTTTGGGGGGAAATATCACATTATGATATTTTGTTGGGATGAAAGTACATCGAGCAAAAAAAGTGTAATTATTACAATTCAACAATAAAAAGACAAATAGCCTGATTAAAGAATGGGCAAAGATTTGAATAGATATTTCACCAAAGAAGATATACAAATGGCCGATAAGCTCAAGAAAAGACATTCATCCATCATTAGGGAAATGCAAATGAAAACCACAATGAGATATCACTTCACACGCACTAGCATGGCTTTAAAGTAAAAAGTGGACAATAACCAGTGATGACGAGGAGGAAGAGAAATTGGAGACCGCGCACGTTGCTGGCGGGAGTAGAAAACAGTGCAGCCTCTGTGGAAAACAGTGGTGGTTCCTCAGAGAATTGAACGGTTATCCCAGGACTCAGCAGTTCCACTCCCAGATATATACCCAAGGTAACTGAAAGTGTATGTTCACACAAAGGCTTGTACACAAGCATTCACATCAGCATTATTCACAATAACCCAAAGTGGAAATGACCCAAATGTCTAACAGCTAAGGAACAGATAAACAAAGGGTGGTACCAGCCACACCGTGGAATAGTATTCAACCGTAGAAAGGAAGGAAGCATTGATACGAGGTACAACATGGGTGAACCCTGAAAACATTACACTGACTGAAAGAAACCAGGCATAAATGGTCACATATCGTAATGATGCCATTTCTATGAAATGCCCCAAATAGAGAAATCCATAGGGACAGGAGTAGATTTGTGGTTGCCTGGGGCTGGGGAGAGAGAAGAATGGAGAATGACTGTTAATGGGTGCAGGACTTTTTTTTCCCAGACAAAAAAGTTCTGGAATCAGAGAACAGTGACGGTTGCACAACCGTATGAACAGAAATTCTAAAAACCAAGAAACCAATCTCTTTGAATTGAATGTTAAGGTACATCCATTATTCTTTAAAAAATTATATTTTTTGCAGTCCATGAAGAAAGGCACTAAACTATTTTTATGCCACGTGGAACTGGACAGAAGGACTCGCTTGTTCTACAACCCTTGCTCACAGGTGTGGCCCCCTCGGCAGCGTCCAGACCTGCCTGTACAGGAGCATGAACCTCACCTCTGTGCGCCTGGCGGCAGGTAAGTGCGTGCGCTCCCCGGAGGTCTCTGTCTGGGCTGAGCCTGCCACGTGGCCTGTGAACACAGGGCATGGCCAAGGTACCCGCCCTTCTCCTTGACGCTGCAAGAGTTAATTCATATGCCAAAAATGGGAACTGAAAGCAGATGCTTGCTGAGTTCTGCAGCCTGGCCTAAATGCTGTCATCAGGACACCGCTGCTGGGGGGACAGGGAGTGAAAGGGGGTCCTTCATTCATCAAATGTGGAGGACCGGAGTCGAGGGCCGCCTGTCTGATTCTCACTTGTTTAAATCAGCAAGTGTTGACTGAGGTTGGTGGTGGTGGAGAGTACAAAGAACCCGCATTTCCTAATAGGAACTTGCTGAAAGTGGCCTCAGACCTGAAGGGGGTGTGTCAGAGTGAAAAGAGCAAAACAGAACGAGTTGCATGGGCGCCATCCTCTGCGGGGCCCCGCCAGCCTCCAGCCATGGCAAGCTCTGACGCTTGCTTTCAGGGCTGGTTAAGAAATCAGCACGCGCATCTCTTCTGGAAGCTCCACACCACACTGGCTCCAGGGCCCCTGCCTCAAGGACAGGCGCAGACATCTGTCCAGGACCACATCTGCCCCCTGCCCGCCCCCCAGCCCCCTGTGATGGTGCTGGTCCTGGTGTTCTCAGTCTCAGCACATGAGTCGCCGACTCTGCTTAAACCCCCCCGGATGCTAACATCCTGCTGAAAGGCACCCTGGGATATAATAAGCCGTACTCCCCAGGTCTTCAGCCCCGTGAGTCACGGTGTGATGGTCAGAATGACAAGGGGATCCCCGAGCAGCCCGTGAGAGAAGCCTCTCCTGCACAGCACGGGCCCATCCACCTCTCAGTAAGAGAAGAGCAAGCCTGCCCTCCACCCTCGGGGAGAGGGGCGGGCATGGTGGTGAACTCGCTCAGTGGGCTCCATATGGGTGTGCTACGAAAAATCTGCTTTCATTTTGTAGTTTATGATTTAGTTCAGTTCACCTGGAAAGACTCAACGTGAATAAAAACAGATGCGTTTCAAGGCGCACTGCCTGGCTCTTTGACAAGCCTCTTCCTTCCGCATCAGAGTCTTCCTGTGTCCAGGGAAGGGAGCAGACCTCTTCATCACAAGGAAAATGCAAAGCTCCGTTCACGGCAGCAGCTGTTAGTTCTGGGACATACAAACCCGGGCAAGGTTGGCGCCGTGGTTCTGGACTCAGGCTCATTAACACAGGGATGCAGATGTGCTGGCGTGGCTGCTCACCTAAATAGACGCTCACTGGGAAGGACTTCTGATAGTGTGTGCTCTCTGATGCCAGAACGATTCAGGGCCTTACATATAAACAGAGAGAGAGGGACACTCATAGGGAGGGCAGAGACAGACAGAGACTCTCAGGGAGAGACAGAGAGGAGAGACACACAGAGAAAGAGACAGAGACAGAAACAGAAAGATAGAGGGAGGACTTCCCTGGTGGCACAGTGGTTAAGAATCCGCCTGCCAGTGCAGGGGACACAGGTTCGATCCCTGGTCCGGGAAGATTCCACATGCCAAGGAGCAACTAAGCCCTTGCACCACAACTACTGAGCCTGCGCTCTAGAGCCTGAAAGCTACAACTATTGAGCCCATGTGCCACAACTACTGAGCCCACACGCCTAGAGCCCGTGCTCTGCAACAAGAGAAGCCACAGCAATGAGAAGCCTGCACACCACAATGAAGAGTAGCCCTCACTCACTGCAGCTAGAGAAAGCCTGTGTGCAGCAACAAAGATGCAATGCAGCCAAAAAATAAATTAATTAATTAATAAATAATAAATCTTAAAAAAAAAGATAGAGGGAAACAGAAAGAGACACAGGGAGAGGGAGACTGATATAGGCACAGAGACAGAGAGACATACACAGAGAGAGTCAAAGAGACAGCGAGACAGAGACAGAGTTACAGAGAGAGGGAGACAGAGACAGAGAGAGACACACAGAGAGACTCACAGGGAGAGACAGAGAGACAGGGATTCTGAAAGCAACTGAGGATGGATGGGCTTTGAGTGAGTGAAGGGGCTGAACATCTTCCATCAGCACAGCCTCCAGGGGGCCCACTGACCCCACACAAGGACACCCCCTCGCAGTGACGTGAGCCCGCCGTAGACACCAGCAAGGCAGGAATATGACGTGTGTGCCCTGAACAAGGCCTGTCAGTGTCGTTGGCAGTGGACACGGAGGGGGAGGCCGTGCTCCCGGAGCTCCGCTTCCAAGGCCACCGGCTCTCCCGACACATGTTCAGACACGGGTGCAGCTGGCTGCGCGGAGCCTGCGGGACCCGCCTGCAGGGGGGCTCAGGCATCTGCTGGCTGGATCCAGGATGGGCTCTGAACCACACCCCGGGCCCTACTACATGGACTCCTCCTTGGCGAGGGGCTGGCCCGGGACTCGCAGGCGGCCCTGGCAGGTCAGTGGCCGGTGTCCCGTCCACGTGCCGCCCTGCAGCTCCTCCTGTCACTGATGCCCTGGAGTGGGGCGGCTCCGGCTGAAGTCCACGATGCAGGCGCGCAAGCAGCACCTGCTCCGTGCCCAGCACCGCGCTCAGCGCGCAGGGAACCGGGACCGTGGCGTCTATGTGACAATGCACGGCTCTGACCCAAGGCAGCACCTCACATCAGGGACTCAGCAGACGCTCTCCCAGCCGGATGACTCAGGGGTGGCAGTGTCCCGCCAGGAACACGGCTCACCCCTGAGGTCATAAGGAGACGTTCACGTTTGGGCTGGCCAAGGCTTCAGGTGGGACTTTGGTTCTAACAAATTGTTATTTCCACCGAGGGAACCCCTTGGCCAAGTGCATGACACTTGGATCCACGTGCAACATGCTTTTCACAATAAAATTGGTGCACACGTTGGACGGCTCTTTTGGCACCATATGGGGTTTTTTCACGAGCGCAGCCCTGGCTCCTCTCTCTTTGATCTCTCCTTCGGACACATCTGAAGCAAGCAATCCAACCACAGTCAAACCACTTACCCAAGTATTTATTTAGTATCTACCTCTGGGATGAGGAGAGAGAACGAACTGTTGTGCCAGCCCCCATGAGGTGGCTCTTATACACGACCTGACACAGAAGAGACCAGGATCAGAGAGGTTACACAACTTGCCCAAGGTCACACAGCTGCAGTTTGAACTGTGTAACTCCTGCGTATGAGCTTTTTCAACTCACGTTGCTTCTCCAGCTGGAGACAGAAAAGAAGTAGGAGATCCAGGCTTTGAGGAGACCAGCAGGAAATATGAGTGGTTAAACAGAAAGTCCTGAAGGGCGACAGAGAAGGCTTGATAAATCAGTCCACAGTCCTTAAGATGGGCTGGAGGGGGACAGAGTCAGACAGGAGCGGAGCCTGAAGGACTCTGCACAAGGGGAGAAAAGAGGTGCTGGCGTTTCAGGTCACGGGATTCAGGTTGGGGTCGGGGTAGGCGTGTGTGTGCGGGCCAGGCCGAGGGCAGGGAGCAGGGCTGTGCCTGAAGAGAAGCGCCCGGGAGCATGCACACTCCCTAAGCCCCCCACCAGCCCAGCTGCTCTGCCGTCTCGATCCCCGGGAACACGTGCGGCTTTCTGGAATCTCTCACGCTGCGGTTTGGCCCGGCTAGCTGTTCCTGCACGCGCCACCTCAAGAGTATTTAAAAATGACGTGTAGATAGAGACGTGAATCCCAAAGGAGAAACTCCTTCCACGGTATTCGGGAAAAGCCCTCCTACGCGCGGGGCTGCTTCACCGGGACAGCTGGAAGGTGAAGGGGAACGTGTCCTTGCATCACAAACACAAAGCCAGCTCGAGGCCTATTGAGGATATTCAGGTAGGAGACTGCAGAGCCTCCAATGGTGGGCAGGGGCTTTCGAGCCTTCCAAGGGCTCTGGCTCAAGGGGCCCTGCTGAGTCAAAGGGGCTGTGCCCCCGCAGGCCGGGCGAGGGGCGAGAGGGCCCAGCCACGTGGTCCAGACCCTGCCCGAGAGCCCTTGTGCGATCCAGGCGTCACCCGCTCTGTCTCATGACCACTAACCGTTTTCTCTGCTGACTTCGACTTGGACATTTTTCATAACATCACAAAGCTAGAGACCTTTACATTCCTAGGAACCTGCCCACAGAGCTTTTTACAAAACCCATCTGCTCGCTGGGTAGTGGATCCTTTCATGTTCAGTTTGTTTCTGGAAGGCTGGACGTCTGTGGGGCGAGTCTGTAATCACCACAGTCCGGCCAAACTCCACACTTAGAAGAGCTTTTTTATTTTTTATTTTTTTTAAGCATCTCAGGAGTTGCAGCTGAGGGAGACTACGTTCAGGGCAAGGCCTCTAACACTCCAAACTAAAGATGGGCAAGTGGAGGCAGCGTTGCTCATATACGCGGTGGCTCTGAGCTCAGCCCCCTGAGCCCATGGGGCCTGACATCCCGCCCGCGGGATGCACAGGGTGGGGGTGGGGCCAGAGATGCTGGGCCTGAGCCCATCCTTGGTCCCCGGAGCCTCACCACCTGGCTTCCTGACTCCACCCACCCAGACGGGACGCCTCTCCGCCATCCCAGAGCCTTTTCCTCCTGAAATTCCTGTTCTGTTTTTCTCCTTTGCCTGGGTCTTCTGCGTGGCTTCCCTGTTCTCGCCTCATCTTGCATTTTTATCAGC
Source organism: Hippopotamus amphibius kiboko (assembly GCF_030028045.1). Taxonomy (NCBI): domain Eukaryota; kingdom Metazoa; phylum Chordata; class Mammalia; order Artiodactyla; family Hippopotamidae; genus Hippopotamus; species Hippopotamus amphibius. The sequence goes on from NC_080196.1 coordinate 102,266,460, forward strand.
TGACGTTCATTTCTTAGCTTCGATGTTTTGGTTCCTGGTCTCCCCGTGTCTGCCCTTCTCTGGGACAGGCCTGCTCTGAGTCTCCTGGCAGACAGTGACATCCCACCCTCTCAGACGTGTAGAGGGCTGCAAGTGTGGGCTACTTGGTGAAGTCGCTGCAGCCACGGGAAGGGCTGTGTGGGGACCTCCCAGCCCTCCTCCTGGTGGAACGACCCTTGTGGTGGGCACAAACGGACCTGACACTTGCAGGGGATGGTGCAGGGTCAGGGGAGGTGTCTTTGTTGCCTTCCGACCCAACGGTGGCAGCTGGAGAGGACTCCCGGGCCTGAGATCCTGGCTGGAGTCCGTAAGCCTCATTAACCCTTGCGGGGTTAAATGCCAGCAGGGTAGTGATGGGGCAACTGGAGAGGGATTTGTGTTGGATAAATGGGCAGAACGAAAACGTCTAATTGCATGTTTTCTTTGTGAGTTTTCACCTACGCCAAATTCTTGAAATTCTTAAGTCTCACAATTTTACATGCTTTTCATTTCCGTCTGAACCTGAAACATCATTTAAATGTCTTTTGAGGTAATCCTCACCTACTAAAACAACCCCCCAAACTGCAAAAAAAATTATTAAGGTTATTCCACTCACATCTGGAGGGTTTTTGAAGGGTATCTGACCCCCAGGCATAAGTTCATGGTTGATGAATTACAGGTTCAATTAGGTAAGTTTTACTACTTGGTACATCAGTTGGAAAAGGTCATTTTATTAAGGGTCATTTTAAATGTTAAAAATTATAATTTCACTGCCATCATATCTATAAGACCTTTTATACAAACTTCCGGATAAAAAATAAATAACTCCTGGGGATGTAATGTACAGCACAGTGACTATAGTTAATAATACTGTATAGTACATTGGAAAGTTGCTAAAGAGTAGATCTTAAAAGTTCCGATCACTAGAAAAAAATTGTAACTATGTGTGGTGATGGATACACTGTTAACAGACATTGTGGTAATCGTTTTGCAATATAGACATATATTGAATCACTGTTGTACACCTGAAATGAGTATAATATTTTACATTAATCATATCAATAAAAAATATATATAATTTCACTGCCATCAAGACTTTTGATAAGAAAGTAAGAAATTCCAAGTTTTAAGTTTGGACGAGGTAGCACACCCTTTCACAGGCAAGAGTCTGACCAGAGCTGTGTCTTGGCTCAGAATTCATCACACCATCCTTGTTCCCATGACAACCCACGCAGTGCGCAAGCTATGGGGTCTGACTGTCAGCTTCCCCAGGCTCAGGCCCTCCTCCTTGCCACCAAAGCAGTCACCTCTCCAGGTTTCAAGGGCTTCATTTGTGACAGGAAGAGAAAGGCCCCACCTGTCCTCTGAAGGTCCTTTTGGGTCCTCAAGTTTATAACTTGTAGATTCTGGGACTCCGTTTGTGTTTGTGCATCTAAAAGCAGGGAAGAGGGGTTATGTAATCGGGAGACTGGGAGAAACAGTCCACTAGGGCCTTCTTGGTTCTCATTAAAAGTCCCAGAGTTGTCATTCCATCTCTTTTGGGTGCAACAGAGGCCTGAATCCTAGAGCTGGTTTTAGTGGAGGAAACTGGAAGCCACAGCCCTAAGAGAGAAGCTAGGAATGTGCCTGCTATCCTAGGCATCAACAGAAACAGGCACCCAAACCTTCAAGGCACCAGAAATGAGACTCCCGGGCAGGGTTCCTAAAGTTGCCACTAACCATTCCTGCTTAGGACTCCAGGCAACAGCAATTTAGGACTACAGTTCAAATGGAACGGAAGCTGTATTTCAATAATGCGAAGATGATTTTGTAAAAAACTAAGAGACACCTTCCCTGGATGAATCCTGCTTTTCACTCATAAATAACACCCATTTGTGGTAACTTTCAATGATATGTTAATACATCAACCAAAGGAATCTTGTGTTTTTTTTTCATAGCTCTTCCGTGGATAATAGATCCCTATGGTACTCAGGGTTACCACGTTATTCCTTTTCGGCCCCTCCAGCACTTCTTGGGGCTCCCAGAGCATCCCTTGAACTGAAACGCTCCTCAAGTCTTTCCCAGAATGTCTCCCCACTTGCCACCCCGACCCAAGAAATTACAGAGAAAATACGTTCAAGTCATTTTCGGGTTATCAGGCGGTGGAAAATTTGTTTCTCAATCCAGAAGATTGTTGAACTGCTTTTTTTCTTTTTTTTTTTTCATTTCAGATAACTCAAAACTCGTTTGGTTCCATGACATCAACCTTGGCATGTATGAGCAACAAGAAATGAAGACTTTGCCTTGTTTGGAACCAAAAGAGAGGAATCTCCACTTTCTCTGTCTTTTCCATTTTTATTAAGACAGTATTTTCCCCTTTTAGCTGGATGATGTATACTTTTAACATTCCAGGGGGAAAGTGTCAGTGATATGCAAGTCATAATAAAAGAAAATCAAAAGAAATGCAATTACAAGGGACAGGGAACTTCATCATTTTTAGTATGAAATGCCCAGAGGAAAATCTAATTTTAAAAATTACCGGCACCACAGAAAGGAGAAGAGAATATACAGAAAGATTTGTTATTTTAAAAATTAACTTAATCCTTAATTTTTCTGGCTCTTGGCTTTTTCTCTTTATTTTTAAAGGCCAAAAATTATCATTTGGCGCCGGATAAGGAGTAAACCTCACACCATTGCAATGTGATACTAGGAAGTGACAACAGAATCCTCCTGGTCTCTGGTTTGCTGGCAGGAACACAGGAGGACACTAAAAGGGTTATTAAAAAAAGAGTGAATGAACATCGAGGATAAAACCGGAACTGTCTCTTTCCCATTAATATAAAGGTACCTATTAAAAATGAAAACGAATATTCATGGGGCACACTGCAGTTGGTAAAATTCTTCCACCTCCATCAAATGCTTTGATCCTGCCAACAACCTATAGATAAGTCATGACTCTTGTCACCCTCACTTTACAGATGACCAAGAACAGGTAACCTTTCCAAGGACACAGAGTTTATCGATGGCGGAACCAGGACTCAAACCCAGGATTCTGACATGAAGCATCTTGCCCTTCCACGCTCTCACATGGCCTCCCTGAATGAAGTTACAACTCCCAGCTAAACGGGCCTGCACAGAGCCAAGATGTCGTAAGTTGAATACAGCCGTGACTTGCTTATTTATAACAGCTCTGTCTCTTCAAAAAAGTTAAAATTATGAGGGGAAAAAAAATCAAGCTCATTTATAACATAAATGTTGGCTGACATTAGTGGGCTTTGACTTGTTTCTAAGTTGCTTTTCTAACCCAGCGAGATTTAATTCCACCACCCTCAACCCATATTAAGAGAAATTGGAATCATTCATGTATTTAAAGTGAGTCCAAATAATATTGCAATAACACAGCCTTCCTTTAAAAGCCTTCTCTTGACGGAATCTCAGATTTTCCTTTCAGGCATGAAAAATAACAGTTATTATTATAGTGGCCTGGCCGAGGGTTAGCAGCGAGGAAGGAAAGAGATGGCACTAATAGTATTGATTTCTGACCCTTAATATAGTTTTTGGTTGGAATCAAGTACAGTGTTTAACTCTATGGCTCTCCACAGTAAGGGTTCTCTTAACGTAGGCTTTTAGATTTGAAGAGATGTTTCCTTTGTCCAGATGTGATCTTTCTCCACTTTGCTTGAGCCAGCCTGAAAATGGAAGAAATGGAGATCTAGTAGAAAGATTCCTAAAGGTTCTCTCCCTTTCAAGAGTGGATTCTATAGAGAGCCCTCTGTATTATTATTTTTGGCAGTGCCACGTGGCTTGCAGGATCTTAGTTCCCTGATCAGGGATCGAACCCAGGCCCTCAGCAGTGAAAGCGCCGAGTCCTAACCACTGGACCGCCAGGGAATTCCCGATTTTTCTTCTTTTATTGCTATGTACATCTACTCTTTTTTTTTCCTTCCTTTATCCCTCTTAATTTGCCATCCTCCTACTTTCTCTTAGCATTTGTCTTTCCTCCCATCTATCTTCTCTCAAGGCACAGTCTCCCTATGCTGTGAAACGATCATGACCAAGCTTTCCTGAACCCCCACAGCCCGGCACAAATTCTAGAACCAGACTCTGCTCAGCTTTCTAGTGAGCTGTTTTGGGCCGATACACCAACAGTCTCCACGTAGGGATAAACACGTAGCTTTAGACGGGGATTCCTAAAAATGCTGACGCTTAGTGAACACGTTCTGGAGAACTTCTGGCAGTAAACGTTCTAGGAATGTTGGAATGCAACATGAAATTTGCTGCTTAGGAAGGCGTTATCCAGGTTTCGAGAATGGAGAGGAGCTCTCCAACCCCCACTGGGCGACTCCTGTCCTAGTCTTCTAATTTGACAGGCAACACTCTGCAAAGAGTCCTAAGCCACGTCTCCAGGGAGAAGGCAAATGGGCCTCTTTCATCTTGACTACACTGAGCCCTCATGGTAGCTTCAATAAACTACTTGAGAAGTCATCTGAGTCTCCTCCTCTGTAATGCAATAAGGGACATTCCCTGCTTCTCTTTCACTGCTCTCATTGCTCAAAGGGAACTTTCCCCCTTCTGGTGACTTTTCTATAAATTAGCCTAATAGACGGGTCAAATTAATCTGTTCAGACTTCCCCCCAAAATCCCCTTCCCCACCCCAACAGTGTCTGTCGTGACCCTAAGCTACTCCCCTCCCTCCCGCCGGCTCACCCCCCTCCCACCACACCGAGCCACCCCCTGCCTGACTAACCATCCTTCCTGCATTAGTTACTGGGCATCAGCTCTGTCACTAGCGCGACCTCAACTCTGGGGTGGACTCCAGAGAAAACTGCCATTCTTCTGCCTCTAGCTGAAGGCAAGTGTGTGGAAGCCGGGAGGGAGTGACACGAGAAGCAGGGCCCTCAGTGGCAGAAGGGAGAGCACGGACACACGGGCCTTGAGCAGGGTTCCCAGCAGGACGGGACGGGGTTCGACAGCTCATGCAGGTGGTGGCCGGGCTGAGAGTGACAGCACAAGCTGGAGGAGGAGGGGACATGGGGAATGCCTGGCTGCATGGCTTTCCAAGCAAAATCTCATGCAAAAGGTCACTGAAAGGAACGTCAGAGCCTATTCCATTTCTGTGGGCCCAACCCAATTTCTCATCCTCCCCAGCCATGTGGGTACATGCTCATTTCCTTGGCAGCCTTAGATAAAGCTCTTAATGTGATTTGAGTGCCTTAGAGATTAGCACGATTATAAACGTAAACGTTCAAACACAAGCAAGTTGAAACTAAACGCCCCTAAAACACTGGCTCTCTGTGACATGAAGGTTTTCAGTGGTGCCTTGAGCCCTTGGATAAACGAGCTAGGAAACAGAGTGAACTGGGCTCACAATTCTCAAGGCCAGGCTCCTACCCAGGAAGGAGGAGACTCGGTAGCTGCTCCCCTGTACGTAATCTACAGCAGCTGGCTGCACAGCTTTGGAAGACAATCTGAGAAATATAAATTCAGAACTTCATGTAGGGGCTTGGGTGGGACAGACTGAGACTCTGATCAAAACAGGTGGTCTTTACTCCACAGCCAACCTGCAAAACAGCCCCTTCATGTTGTAACTGCTTTGTAGAGCTTACGAGAGACTGACTAGCAAATAGTTATAAATAGCCATCAAGGAGTTTGTTTATCTAACTAAGAGAAAACAGTGTTCAAGATTTTTAAAAACATGCATTTGACACCAAAGAGATGTAACTGCTATGGGCGCAGAAACACAGCACACCAGACCGAGCCTGCTGTTTTGATGTGGTCACTATTTGCTAAGCAGAGCTGCCACTTGGCAACACTTCGTGTGCCCGATTCTAGGTATTTGAAAATGTAAAAACATACCTCTCTCAAGAAATTCTAAAATTAAAGATTTTGTCATTAATGTGTCAAAACCTTCCCCAAAGCCAGTTCAAAAGCCCGAGATTTTCCTGTCAAGTCACTTGAGGGCAGAAGGAATTGGGATGACTGAATCTCTCCTTTAATCTCCTAGCATTTGTGTACGAGCTTCTGTCAATCTCACCAACCAACCTATCTACAGAGCGCTACTCCTAAATGTCCTTACTGTTAAATAATAAAGTGCAACGTATTCCCAGGAGCCAAAAAAGATAACGGCTCATGGGCCCACAGTCCGCACCTGCTTTCTTATGGGAAGATACAATTACGTGGGTTTGGTGAAACTGTAGGATACCCTTATATCAGGATGGTGGATGGTCAGGTGATGATGCCTCATCATGTCTTCAATTCTAGTATTTTCTGTCTATGAATTTGACCATGGCTCCTTCAGCAGCAGATACAGGAGGCTATTATACCCATACAACTTCAGATCAGAACTGGCATCCAATTCCCTTGCAGGAAGCTGCACTGCCTGCCGACTCTCTGTCACCTGCAAAACGATTTCACTTGGCCTCTGATTCTGCCACTCCACCTTCCACACCTTCAGAAGGCAGCTTCATGGAGAGGATGGAGCAGAAACATCAGAATAAGACAGAACCGGATGGGAACCTCAACTCTGCAAATTCCCAGCTGTGTCAATGAATTGGATGAGTTCATTGTTCTCCTCTCTTTCCCTGGCATGCTTAAATCTAACTTGGTAGATGAGGTCTCCATCGTCTCCGAGCTGCCATGTCTTAATTCATAAAATATGGAAAATAAGATTCTAGTTCTGGAGTTGTTATCAGAATGAATGACTTCTGTGAAGCGTTTAGTGCAGGGACGGGCATCAGTCACTGTGAGTCCCTTCCACTCCTGTCATCTTTCCATTTACCTGTCAGAGATCTCAATTTCCCTTTTAGTTCAGAGAAGTGATCGGAAATGCAAATATGAAAATAGCAGTGTGAAAACCTGGAAGCCGGTGAGGTTCTTTTTGCAGGATGTGTACTTTTTGATTTGAGGATCTTATTTCCTAACATCATTTGTCAAGGGAGTTTCTTGAAGAAAACAACTCAAACTAGACTCGATACCTCTGAGCTATCAGATACAAGCCTGGAAAAGTTCTGGAGTTAGTAGAAGCCATTTCTTCACAACCTTGGTGCAGAAGGGCCAGCCTGTCCTCTTCCGGAAGGGATTTCCAACTCAAGAGAAAGAACCTCTGACCCTGCACGAAGCAATGAGGTCCCCACCTAGAATAGTCTATGAGAGCTGGCTACTTCAAAAAGCCAACGGCAAGTCTAGAAGGAGACAGACAGCTGACACAGTCAAGGGGAGAACTTTTCACAAGACAATGATATTTACAAGTCAGGTGTGGCCTCGGAAAGGGGAAGCCTGAATGCAGATGCTGGAGAAATTCATGAACACTTAAAGTACAGAAAGGATGAAAGTTACTTATCCATCACTTACCTGAACCTTCCAACTCTGGGCTACTAGAGTTTAGGAACAAAGTTTATGGACACAGATAATGCAATACTATTCCACACAGATTTATAGAAATGGCTACCTACCTCCCCAAGGAGTAGAGACCTCACACCCTTACTGACTTCAGCTACAACCTTGCTAAGGCGCATTTAGGCTGTTGGTGCCTAAATCTCTTATGAGCCTCCAATCCCAATTTAGAATCAAATATATCCATATGTAACTCAGGTACTTCAAACTCAACAAACCCCAAAGGGAACTCATTAAGCTTTCCCCAAACCTGCCTCTAAAAGCCCAATCAGCTCCCTTGATAGCCTACAACACAGTTGGAAACCCGCAAGTGATCCTCAACTTCTCCCTCTTCCCTCCCCACCCACAAGCCGTCACTGCCATCTCTGCTGTGCAGATGTCTCCTCATTCTAGTCCCATGGCTGCCAGACCCCTCAGCCCCACTGCATCGCTCCTGATCTTCCTACCTCACCTCGTCCCTCCAGCCTGCCCTTGGCACTGCTTCCAGGAGATTCCTCTCACACAACAAAGCAATTGCATCCTTCTCTCTCATTCCAATTCCCTGAGTGGTTTCCCGTTGTCCACAGGGTACACTGGCTCTGACCTACGCCTCCAGTCCTACCTCTCTCCGTGCCCCACACCTCCTGCCTTCAACTCCCTGTGCTACTGGCAGCATCAGCCTGAAACCTCATACCTCCAGGTGGCCCCGGCTCACACTACATCCTCGTGCCTCTCAAGATGCTGCTCAAACACCATCTCTTCTGCAAAGCCTTTCTTGACCAAGCCCCGTCACCTCCCCACCACGCCCATTTCTTATTCTGCCCATTTCTGCTCGCTGTTGAGCTCTCCACTACATGTCTGCTTCCTCTCCTTGAGGGCAGTGCCTGCTTCTTATTCATCCCTGTCTTCCCCGGTTCTAAGGTGGCTGGCCCTGGGTAAAAGCTGTGTAAGCGTCTGTGGGGTGAATAAATAAATAAATTGAAAAATCAAAACGACTTAAACACACAATCCATGATGACTGTGCTATGCCCAAGGAAGACAGACCCATGACACATTGTACGAGTCTCAGGGCTGTCTCGGGCTGGGCGGCAGCATGACGTGTGGTTGAGATGGATTTCTGAGTCTACTATGCTACAGCTTTAAGACCTAGGCTGAGATGTCTACTCCCTGTGGGCCTCAGTTTATTCATCTATAAAGATGTAGCATCAGCTGCAAGGGCTGGGGTGAGAATGCCACGAGATAACGTTCACCAAGGGCCCCTTGGAGGGGGCGCCGTGGGCAGGCAGCAGATGACAGCACCTTCTCCGTCCATCAACAGAACTGAGCACAGACCCTGAGGTCTGTGGGGAAACAGCAGGGGCAAAGCACAGCTCCTGCCTTGAGGGATGGATGCTCAACGTGAAGAGACACAATATCCTCCCTGCAAAGGTGGAGAAAACATACAGCAGGTCGATGCTATCACATGGGTCACGAAGCCGAACACAGTCCCTAGTCGGGTTGGCGTGGGATGTGCACGGCACGGAGTGGGGAGGTGCCTCTGGGGGTTGGGTAAGGAGGCACCCTGGTGGAAGAGGAGGGTCTCAGAGACCCAACCTCCTGGGACGGAAGCCACAGGGCGCCCTGGAGTCTAGGTGCGGGGATGGTTCAGAGATTGGGTTTGTGGCTTGTCGGTGCCGTCTGCTGCTCTCTGCTGCCCCCTGTTGGTGTGGAGAGGGAAGGGGAGGACGGTGGCTGAGATGCAGAGAGCAAAGGGCAAGCAGGTGGGGGGGGGAGGGGAGAAATGGGGGCAGGCAGTGCAGGTGGGGAAGAGAGGCGGGCCTGTTGGGATCCCCGGAGCCCTCTCCTCCTTTCTGTCCCTGGGGTGCTCCTCATATCCTCTATCTTCCGCGCACACTCCCCCTCCCCATTTTCTCTTTGCAGGTCGGAGACTCATCGCCTGGGGTCTCCCAGGACCGTGGTGTGGACCCCTGGTGCGACCAGGGGAGGTGCGCTTAGCATTCTTGCGCCTCCTGTTCTCACTGCTTGTCTTGCCTGAGGGTATTCCCCGAGCAAAACCAGAAGCCCTTCGGCCTTGAACGCCGCAGTTAATATTCATAAAGTTTGTCGAGGGGAAGAAAAGAAAAAGGCTGAGGGTGAGGGAGCAGAGGATGGTGGGGGTGGGGAAGGGGTAGACAAAGAGGTGGAGGAACCAAGAGGTAACACCGAGCCCCCTCCAGCAGCAGAGAGGGGTGGTCCCTTGCGGGGAAAATTGCAAATAATTTTTGAAGCCCTGTGCTTTCAATGCACAGAATGTGACTAGGCTTCGGGACCTGGACCACCCCAGATACGACTCTGTTGGGAGAGGGCATCGTAAGATGTTTAGCAGAACCCCTGGTCTCCACCTAGATTCCAGAAACCCCTGCCTAGCTGGGACAACAAAAACATCCCCAGACCTTGTCACTGTGCCCTGGGAGGCAAACTCGCCCTCTCACAAAGCCCTGCCTTAGCGCACTGGGAGGCTCTATCCCCTGCATCACGCCCTGACCTGAGAGCTACAAGGATGCCATTTGTCCACCTACCCGTCCACCTGACATTCAGAAACAGAAACACGGCCTGGGAATCCCTTTCCAGGTCCTGATGTGGGGGGCCCCTCTCCTGTTCTGCTCAGGAACTGCAAACCAGTCGACTTCATAACCCCCAGGGGCTCTGCAACCCAGAGTCCTGGTCTCCTGATTTCTTGGGTGGCCGGAGATGCACGTGAAAGCGTTTGCTCAGAGGCAGCTCCAGGCTGGGGAAGTAAACTAGTGGAGACTCTGCTCTCCATCTTCTCCAACATTTTCTCTTCTCTGAGCTGGCTGCTCCGTGAGAAAAAGACAGAGCAGCGACTCCTGTGAGTACCAGCTCGGGGCCACCCTCCAGCGCACGTAGACAGCGAGTCCTGAAGCTAAGTGAGAAAGCCTTCATACAAGTAAACAATTACCTTAATTGTGGGTCAGACAGCTTTTTTCCTGAGGAACTAAGTACTCAGTTGGGATTAGGTGTCCTGCATCTGGAAAAAGCAGAATGCAAGACGAAGGAATAGGGGCCAAGTCCCTTTATTTTTTAAGCAAGGAAACTGAGTCCCAGAGAAGTGAAATGTCAGCCAACGTGGAAGCCACGACTAGACACTTCATGATGTGGAGGGTGGCCCTGGAGAGGGGAGGCCCTCAGAGTGCATGTCACCAGTACGTCTATACCTCAAGAGATGGCTTCTCTCACGGAAACCCTTCGCCTGGGGTTGGTCTATAAAATAACGCAAGTGACAACTGAACAGAGTCCCCCCAGAGGGGGACCTATGCCTGGCTCTGTGATCTTGTTTTCAGTGAAAAATTAGTATTAGCTACTTTTGGCTTTAACCTTGAACTCCAGCTGGCTTTATCTTCTCTCACTTATTATAATTGTAATGCTGTGCATTGTGTAAAGGTCACACCTGTGTTTATACGTCATATGTCATCAAAATACCGTGAACACTATGTGGTCTCTAGCAGAAGATCAAAAAAAAAAAAAGAAAAGAAAAGAAAAAAGAAGAGCAAGAGGCAGGCCTGGGTTCTGACTCAGGGCAGCTCGGCCCTCCTGGAACACGGAGATGGGCCCAGGCCCACCGTGGCTACCAGAGGTTGTCGGGCCAAGTACACACTGTTTATTGACAGAGAGACAAATAGGCACCTGCCTGGTTTCAGGGTGACCAGGGAGTTTCCAGTCTGGATATGAGAAAACTTTTACACAGTACCCAAACATTCTTTTTTTCTTTTTTTTCAAAAGCCAAAATTAGAAAGAAAACAAACACATTCGGGGCTCAACGTAGCAGGAAAAAGAAACTCAGAAGTCAAGACGTTTCATAAGAAAAGCTCCTACTAGGTCTAAACTCACCTGGCCTAGAGTCGAGGGTTCCTGTGATTGCGGTGAGAACAGGCCCCCCGAGGCCCGAGAAGCTAGCTGTCCTGAGATGAGTGCCCAGGTAGGAGGTCCCCCTGGTTCCCACGCTGCAGGAATGGATGCGAAAGACATTGGGGGTGTGAGAAAGGCAGAGAGTTCCTGGAGGAGTATTTTTCTTGTCTAACCTAGCAGTGCCTTGAGGTGCGATTAAATAACTGCTAAGAGCAACTCGGCAGCGAAGGCACGGAGCCACTGCTCCGCTCTGCCGACGCAGGAATAACCCGATCCTGTTTACCTGGCCGCCCAGTGACCCAGCCCTAGCAGGCGTCTCGCTAATTAGCATAGCCCCTATAGCCAGGCCTCCGGACTGGCTGTCACACGCTCTCCTACATTCCAGGCCTCAGTCCGTGCCTGGCTCTCCGAGCCCCCCAGGCAGCCTGCCAGGCAGTCCCAAGAGCAGATCCGCCTTCCTCCAGGGGCCCTTCCACCTGCAGGCACATCGGACGTAAGCCTGTCCCAGACCCAGGATCCAAGGCCTACGTCCATCTTCAAGAAAGCATCCCCTTGAAGCGGTGTGGGGAAAAACCTTTTTTTGCTTGCAAATCACCTTGTTTTGTACTGACTTGAAAATAGGTCGGTGAACTTCCATTCAGCCAGGCTGTAACTGGAACTGACTGGTGTCCATTAACACACAAAACGCCAGGAGTATTTTATGAAGCCGCCCGTCACCATTCAGGCAGCGGTGAGTCATTAGTTCATGTGAGATTCATCAGTGTATGAAAGATACTGGATAAATTTATTACTTAAAATCATATAAATATAGATTTATACTCAGGTTATCTACTTAAAAAAAAAAGTATCTCAGGGCTTCCCTGGTAGCACAGTGGTTAAGAATCTGCCTGCCAATGCAGGGGACACAGGTTTGATCCCTGCTCTGGGAAGATCCCACATGCCACAGAGCAACGAAGCCCATGAGCCACAACTCCTGAGCCCATGCTCCGCAACTACTGTAGCCCATGTGGCGCCCGTGCTCTGCAATAAGAGAAGCCAACACAATGAGAAGCCCGCACACCACACCAAAGAGTACCCCCCACTCACCACAACTAGAGAAAGCCCCCAGGCAGTGACGAAGACCCAACACAGCCAATAAATTAAAAAAAAATTAATTAAAAAAAAAAATCTCAATTGGGCTCTTTTCTCCCAAGCAGTGAAAATCAAGTTATCCTCCATCCCACCTTCTCCAGCCTCTGCTCTAAAGAGAGCTGGGATCAGGCTTAGGCAAACCAGAGGTAGAGCTGGGCAAGTGATTTTCACCAAAATCACAAAAACACAACTGAAAGAGAACTATTCTTAAGAAAGACTCATGTACCATAAAAGGGGAATTTCCAGAAGCCTCTGATATTAGCAATTCGCTCTTCCATTCCCTTCCTCTCTAGTTTCAAGATGAAATGATGACAAAATGACTGACTCGTCAGAAAAAAAAAAAAAGCATGAAACTCCATATACAAACGTGTAAACGGACAGAGTTTACACTTGCGGGAATTTCCACACCTGCTCTTCTGAGTGGCCATGAAGAGGAGGAAAGAAGGAGAGAAAGCAAAGGATTCAGACAGAATCATGAACCCTGTTTTCTTACTTTAAAATACATATCACTACTTACTGAGCACATGTTTTGTTTTTCTTGTGGGGCAAAAATAGGTTTTCCAAAGTAAAAGTTCTGAAATGGACTTTTTTTTTTTTTAAGAAACAGACATAACTGGGAATTTTCTTAAAACTAGTGCAAGTATGGATGTTTCTCCTTTCACTTTCCATTTTTACATATGCATTGAAGGCCAACATGCACTGGCTAATCTCAGTAGAATGTTCCGGGGCGAGGGGAAGCACTGCATCCCCGGGGATGAGTGGACATTGATTGGGCCTTCACTTTTGATCGGGCCTGGGTTATCTGGTACTACAGGGGAATCATAGTCAGGAAATAGAAGAAAAAATCCAATCGAATAGGGAAATAAGCCAAACAGAAATGGACATCAAGATAAAAAACCACATATGAAAACACCGGCGCATGCACATAACCAGCCGTAGCTTCTACCGGCTGGCCCCAATCTGCTCACCTTGCAAAGATTTCCCGTACTGGGGGGTGGGGGCCCGGCCCACGTAGACGTCTTAGTTTCTACTGGCCAACCCTCAACGTTTCTAGATCCCTTTAAATGGAGTCACTTTTAATTTTTTCCAAACTCAAGCCACTTTCTTATTTTAAAATTGTTCATGGAGGTATAATTTACATACAGCAAATGAACACGTCTTCTGTATGTACAGTTTGATGAATTTTGACAAAAGCAAACACCCCTGGCACCCATTCCCCTATCAAGATCTGAAGCCTTTTCCATCCTCCCAGAAATATCCCTTGAAGCCACTTTGTTTTAACATTATTTGCATCTGAATGTTTTAGCGTGGAGATGATCAGAGCCAAATGTGTGGGAAGCAAGCCTCATCATCAATCATCTACTGCAAACACAGGTTGTGAAGGTTCCGAAGATGCTGCGTGAGCCTGCACAGACACGTCTGCAGGGATGGGCGTTTGTAGTAAATGCCAAGGGGCTTTTCAGGGACCCATACGTGGGCCCCTCGCAGCAGCCCTGCTGGCAACTTGGCCATGCAACTAGACTCGGTGGGTTTCTTTTCTGGTTTTGTTCTTTAGGCATCAGGGTTTACATGTTTAGAAAGAGGGAAGTTGAGGCGGGATAGTCAAATCGACCATATTCTCAAAGGAGCAAAGGCTCTCTGATGAGGAGGGTTCAACCCAGCTCAGAGCGCTCCTTTCCAAAATTCTATTGCAACATCGAAAGAGGAGTTCACATGACCAGGCAAATTAGAAATCTTCTTCACATTTCCTGTTTCCCAAATTTCTGAGGAGACCTTCAGGGAATGTCTGGTTCAGAGTCACACATTCAGGGTGAGGGACGGTGGCTCCACTTTGCTATGATGTTGTCCTACTGGCAAGGAGGGCGCTTGGAGGAAAAACAAGGCCAAATGTGTTTCCTTTGGGGCAGGGGTGGGGGTACCCCTGCTCCAGGGAACCAAAATTTTCTGGCAGGGGGCCAGGAGCAGAAGACCAGATGAAGCAGGAGCTGGCACCTCTAGACTTCTGGTTTCTCATGAAAGGTAGAGCTACTTCACGGACATTTGAATTGTACATCTTCAAAGCAAAAACAGAATGAAAAAGGTCCTAAAACATTATGTAGGAAGCAGGTTTTGTGTTTTAGTTTGTTTTTTTTTTTTATCACTTTTCCAAGATGGTACCCTGAGGTAATCCTTTCTTAAATCTTCCAGCAATCAAAACAATGTGGTTACAAAAGTTTACAACTTTAAAACCTTTCAAAGGTCACCTCCCTGCCTCACACCCTCTCACATGAAGAGCATAACGGATATTTTGAGTCACACATATTGTTCTTTGTTCTATTTGCATTTGGTGAAATCCCTCCTTTGGACCAATTTAGTAAGCGGTGCCTTGGCCTCCCTTGGTGACTGTTCTCATCTTCTCTCTCTATTTTTGTGTATCAAAAAACTTTAGACTCCCAATGGATAAAACGAAGTTGCAGCCTTTGTCATTTACGTTTCTTTTCACTCCGATGGTTTTTCCATCTTGCTTGGGATGGAATTCCTCCTCCTTCACACGGAACTAAGCCCTTCAAGGCTCAGCTGAAGTTCACGTACTCCCTGTCGCTCTTGGACCTCGTCTCCTTAGCCCCTCCCTACCTGACCTTTTGTTGAACTGACATACTTCTCCATATTCCAGGCTCAGATGGCTTGGTCTCCACCACTGGACTGTGTTATTGAAGGCCTTATTCAAGAGTTCTCATGCCAATTACAAAGTGAGGCGGTATGAGAAAGACTGTCTAAATGGGAAATTGATTCCAAGCACCCATTGCTCCAGGGCAGGGGTTCCCAGCGATGGAAATTCTCACCTCCAAATACAACACGTGGCAAAGAGCTCTCAGGCCCGGGACCCACTCTTCCCACCAGATGCACCATGCACGCCAGCTGTCACAGGAGGCCTGAGTGCTTTATGAGGCTGCCTGCTCACTCCCCCGGCTTCATGTGTAAGCCAACGGTGCTTGGCTTTTAGAAACATATTTCTTTCTCTATGAGTAATTTACAAGTGACTCATGCTCAGCCTCACCAGCTGGCCCATGTGACCCGCGGTGCTGGCTGAGTGTATCTATAGATGTGTAAACCAAAGCAGTTCTTAGAACACAGATTTCCCCCCTCCCACGTGCTGTTTATTTCCCTCCACTTCACAGGGACCGAGTGATGATACAGATGAGCGGCCGGGGACCGCCTGCTCCTCACTCAAGCCTGGAACGGGCCCACGAGGAGGAGACAAAGAACAGCATCCGATGGGAGAAAGGACGAGACCAGAGGAGGAAAGAGACAGGCAAACGAGCTAATAAAGTTCCTCCGTATGAGCCGATTATCAAGGAGCTCTGAGAAAAACCCATAAAAATCTAATACGATGAGGATTCATCTGAACAAAAAAGCTACTCTTTCTCTTTCTGTTCCAGTAGAGATTCAGATGTAAAGATGTAGACACTGCACCCTCACCGCCTCCAAACAACCCACCACTTCATTTCCGAAAACAGAAAAACATTCCCGGGATCTGTTGTGGTTGCACTGGGGAACTCACACCGCTTAAACTGTTTTAATTTCTCCAGTGTGTCTTCACTCCTGCGTCACTGGAGAGTGTGCAGGGCCCAGCTTGGGGACACTGCTGCTGCAGGAAGGACGTCGGGTGACACAGCTGCCAAAGCGCACCAGATAGTATTTCCTACCTCCTTCTCACTTCCTTTTTTCTATTAAACCAAATCTAAAAACTCATTTGCCTGCTTTGTGAAGACCTCCATAGTCTGGCCTCTCTCACCTCATTTTCCGGTGCTATGTTAACTGTGCAATGTGTCCTTGGCTACAGCCTGGGAATGTCTTCATTGCATCTCCAATGAGCTGAATCAGTCCCACCCCAGAGCTTCACCCATCCCCTCCGACCCCTCCAACACCCTTCATCATCACCCTTCATCTCTCCATCCCATGGCACCTTGTTTCCTCCATCACTCAAGTCTTCACTCAGTCCTCAACCTCAGCTCATCCCACCTGAAAACCTTCCACGGAGCCTGACTTGATCATCAAGCTATCTTAGCACCTATGTCTCCTGAACTCCTCCCATACTTCATTTTGTCTGCTCTCCAGCTTTATTTTGCTACTTGATATACAACAGTCAGGCTTCTCCAGTTGGATTGCAAATTCTTTGAGGAGGGGAATCATGTATCTTACCCCCTTTTATCCCCACAGTACCGAGCCCTGCAGCAATGGGCAACATGAACTTCCCAGTTAGAAGAAATATTTTATTTTTTCCAAAAAGGTGTTGTAGGCAAGGTCTTACCCAACTTTTAAGTTCTCTGTTCAATGTGACTGCACGTCAGCTGAAAGATAAACTTTACTATTCATCCTAGTTGGAAGCTATGTGGAGAGGCACAAATATTTTGTTGAATTTTCAACAAAATGACAAACACAGGCAATAACAGGCATTTACAGAGCACTGTGTTCAAGCATGGACCTGAGAATTTAACAAACATCAAGTCATCTGAACCTCATACTGTATGCAATTGGTACTGTTGTTAACCCCACTTCTCACAGGAGGAGACGGAGGCAGAATAGGTCACTTGTCCAAAGCCACATGGTTACAAAATGCTGGGTTGAAGCTCAGGTCCTGTGGCTCTAGGCTGTTCTCTTAGGTGCTATGCTGTACTCCTATTAACAGGTGTGCTTTAGAGATCCATCTTCTAAATATCTTGTCCCAGTTAGGTATACTAAAAACCATCACCATTCAAGTCCAACGTAAAGAGAACTGATGGTTAAATGTCACCTTGCATGGAAACTTCAAAAAGAAGTATGGCTATATGGGAGCTCAATAAATACCATCTTTAAGGTGAAGGGAGTAAAAGCTGCTGGTCCATCCTGGGGCAGAACGGCACTGACCATGCTCAGCAGAAATACCAGGGTCAAACCTCTGGGCAAGCTTGAGGTGGAATCCCCTTCAGACTAATGTTACTACACACCCAACAGAATCTTCCCAAATCCTTAATTTCTCAACATAAAGAAATCTAATACAACCCAAATCATAGCTGCAGTTAGATCTGTTTATTATATTTTCAGTATGATTTTGCAGATCCGCACATAGCATTCTTGAGAACGTCAGATTAGGTACAAGAAGAAAAACCTCATCCTGGTGGTCAAATCATGGCAGGAAGTGATGCCACCAGCAATTATTCATGTATTAGCAGTTGCTTAAGTACCATAAGGCTTTTAGGGGAAAAGATTGTGAGCCAGTGGTTGGAAATGAAGCCCCATTATTAATGTAGTCAAGCTATTCAGCTGGATTCAATAAAATAAAAAGCCCTGCCCAGACAAGTGTCTGTAGCAGAAGATGCTAAGAGCTATTTTTTAAAAATCTGGTTTTATTGAATCCAGGCTTTATACACAGCATTCCTTCTTCCCGAATGGCTGAAAAATCATCCCATGCATTTTAAGCCACTTGAGAGGAAATAGACTTAAGCTGTGTCAGGAAAGCACAGTTAGATTTAAGGAGAGAACTTCATAATATTCAAGGTGATGGAAACCGGGATAGGCTCTACATACGCTATCAAAACAGGCTGTGAAATCCTCTCTTATCAACTCAGTTCAGGTTAAACACCATTCCTCGAGCCTACTATGTGCCAGGCGCCCTGTAGGCCCTGTGAGGCCCTGAGCAACCCAAGAAGAACAAACTGTAAGCTCTGCTCACGAGGAAGTTACAACCCAGGGGAGGAGACAGGAGTTCAGGGCTGACCAGCACTGGGAGACGTCTTCTCATCGGCATGAACGTATTTGGTATGATGCTGTCTGTGTGTCTGTCCCTCTCCCTGGACTTGCCACTGTCACTTTTTATGTCTCTGCCTCTGTCTTCACTGTTTTGGGACAGTTTTGGCCCCATATCCCACACCCCAAGCCTCAGACCTCTCGGGCCTGGGTAGCCCACAGGCGCCATCTGTGTTCATCCCTCCAACCACATCCTTGGCCAGCTGCTACCCCTGCCTCCACTGCCCTGCTCAGTGGCCCAGTTCACACTGGTCAGTAATGCTGGGAGACCTTTCTAGTCCCAAATCTCTCTCATCCTTGTGGGCTGCACAACCTGAAAAGAAGCCATGGGAACAATTTACTCCTTGGGTGAAGCCATCAGGCCTAGGTTTTTCACGTTCACCTGCTCGACAAACGTCTACTGAAAGCCAAGAGCCCAGGTACAGAGGGGGACAAAAGAAGGATTAGGTAAGACTCTGTCCTGGGGGACCTTCGGATCTAGTAAAGGAATAAAAAAGACCTCAGCCCAGGAGAAAGTGCAAATAACAAACAAACTACATGACAAGGTTAAAAAATAGAGGTGACTCCCAGGGAGGGTCTAATTGAACCAGTTACCACCAAAAACCAATGCCCCAAAGAGCAGAGTTCTTGTACCAGGTTTCCTGCCAAGCTGTGCTGTCTACCTTAGAGCAAGCCCGTTGCCTTTTTGTTAAACCATGGGCTTTAATCCAATATCAGTTATGGTCAGCGTTGCGGGCCCAGAAGATACAAAGTCTGGCCCCCTGGTGTGAGAAACCACTGCCGGCCACTTTCCCCAGAAGGGACCGCTGGCGTGGCAGCCACTCCGGGCTTTACAGACTGCCCAGTACAATGCCCCAGAGAGAGAGTCATTGGGACAGAGGGACATCAGGTGGGTGCCGAGAGAGAAAGACAGCTCCAAGGGAAGCAGAAGGATATTCTGTAGAGGAGGAGAAACTTGGCCAAATGACCCTTGGATGGAGCCTGGAAAGATGCGAGGGTTTGGATTTGGGGAGAAGGAAGAGGAGTCACTTCAGACAGATTAGCTGCCAGGAGCCCTAGGGGGCAGGGATCACGCACGTGTATCCTTGACTGGCTCAGTGACCCCGGTCTTGGGCAGAGAGGTCACAGGGATGGCCCCACCATCGCCCCGTCACGTCCCATTCTCCTAGAACTGCTCCAAGTCACACCATGTCTCCAGCCTCAATCCCTCCCCATTCCCTTCACGTTCCAGTGGGACTGATGACGCCCTTCAACAGGTCACAGGGCTTCCCAGCCAACCTGAACTGCCAGCTGGTCTTTGCTCCATTTCCCTCAACGTCCTATGATGGCATCTGGAGCTGGTCCTTTCACTCCCGCGCCTTTTGTCAGCCATCGTGTGTCAAGGGCAGAGTGTCAGAGGAAACAGCACATATTCAAAGGCAGAAAACGCAGACAAAACTCACTGGCTGAGGACATTGGTAGAAGGTACTCCCATAGACATTGGCCGAGAGGACATCTTACCGTTTGTCACACCAGCTCTCCCTGGCTGAAACCAAACGACAGAGCTATGGAAAATGTATACATATGTAAACAATGAGCTCTAATGAAATACATTTGGGGGGAAATTATTTCAGAGAGAAACTTTATCATAATGAATTGGTATTCCTCAGAAAGGTGTTAAATGGGCTTAAGTATTAACAAACCCTTCCAACACCAACAAGATTATATATAATCATGTTGACTTTGAGTGTGATAGGTAACCGAGGGGAAACAGGACATCAGGTAGGTTAAGTTCAGGTAGTTGATGATTACAGCATTAGGAATGACACACTCCTTAAAGGGTAGAAGATTATTTATCATATTGGTTGACCTACCTACCTCCCTCTCTTCTTTTTTCCTTCCCTCCCTCCCTCCTTCCTTCCTTCCATGGAGTTAGGCACTGGGCCAGATGCTGAAACTACAGAGAAGAATAAGATAGGATCCTTGCCTTATAGGGCTCACACTCCAGCCAGGAAGACCAACAGCTACAAATCCTAACGTTGCAACACAATAAGGTGCTGTGATGGAGGCACGTGGGAAACGCTTCAGGAGCACGATGGAAGGTGGCATCTGTTTCGAATGGGTTTTAGTGGATTCTCTGGCAAATAATTCTATAATAAACATTTCTCGTATGTCTCATTGCTAGGGGTTTGGCTGTCTTTCACAGTCACCTATTCCCACTCTTTCTCTTTTTCTGTCTCTCTGCCTCTCTCCTTTCCTCCATCATCTATTTATTTCTCTCTCTCTCTCCAACCATCATCTATATCTATCTTTCTTTCTATCATCTATCTATCATCTATCATCTATCTATCATATATCATCTATCTATCTAATCTATATATCATCTATCTATCTATCATATATCATCTATCTATCACCTATCTATCTATCTATCTATCTATCTATCTATCTATCTATCATCTATCCATGCATCCATCTATAACATTTTAAATCATGTAATTTTCTAAGATAGGTTCCCGTCCTTGCTGCAGGGACAGCCTAGCGATAAAAGATCATTTTGTTAAAGTGAAAGTGGACAGAGGGAGTTTGGAGCTCCTTCTCTGAAGGTCTTTAAAACAGGATTCTTCTTATCTGTCTGAAATGGTTAGACGGTCCTGCCTAAAGACAGCAAGGCCCACTAGAGAACTTTTGAAGGGCTCCTGTACATCCTTGTTTCTCCTGTTGCCAAGAGCCCCTAAGTGTCCTTGGACCATGAGCAGTTGCTACCCTTTCAGCACTGGGGCCGGCTGCCCAGGCCAAAAGCTGAGCTGAGAAATGGCAGCCCTGGAAGGTCTGTTTCCATACTCTTAGAGGTCACTGTTGCAGCTGGCTGCTGTTCTAATAAAGACCTCCAGCTCTGCACTGAGAGTCACACCTGGGTTACAAGCATTCACAGATGACATCGAGAGCCAAAAATCCATGAGATGCTTGGATTCAGAATTTTGTTATGTAGTTTGCATTTTCTAATGCCTTAAAGCTTCTGATCTGCCTCCAGTTGGAAGGAAACGAAGACTGCTCCATCCGCTGGTAAATGAATTTGGCCTCTGTAGCATAAATTTCCACAGGCTGCCTCATCTTCTGTTCAGTATAAAGTCTTCCTGGGATGGCAGAGTTTTTTTAGGTCGTTTCCTTTCCTCTTCCCATGCATATCCATGGGAAGAGGAAAGGAAACACAAGGGTGGTATCTAGAAACATTGCTGGCCAATGGCCATTGCACTTTCTCTACTGGATCCAAGCCAAAGGGGTTTGCCACCCTCAACATAAACAACACGGTGTCCTACACACTGGCAGCCTCAGGGGTCCTTTGTCTTTATCTTGGGGTCTTAACTATCTTTGATAAGAGCTGCTTATTGGCCTAATAGCACTGATCAACGAGTCGCCCCTGAGGCTCTGGTTTACTGTCTTGGAGCCTTAAGGTCTGACAAGATCTCCACAGGTCTCTAGGCACCTAATATTGTCTAGGGACGTGTTTCCCCAAATGATTCCATGGGGGGCTTCTTTGAAGTTGTCAAAACCTGTTTTCTCAATTAAATGCAGACAAAGCGCTGCCTTTTCTTTTAGGGACAGACACCAATGGACATCATCAAAGTAATTTTAACCCTATTAAAAATTTGATCTTTTGGGGACAACAGAGGTGACCTGTTTATATTGTTTTACATTTTTTGATGTTTCCTTTGTGATTTCAGTGACCAACCTCATATAATCAACAGCAAGATTATGATTATAATCAGTGACCAGCACCGGAGAGGAAGCCTGACATGGTGGCTAAGAGCATAACATGGGTTTCATCCTGGCTCAGCCACTTCCTACGGCATGATCTTGGGCAAGGTGCTAAATGCATCTCTGGGCCTCAGTTTTTTCATCTGTAAAGTG
This sequence comes from Hippopotamus amphibius kiboko, assembly GCF_030028045.1. Classification (NCBI taxonomy): domain Eukaryota; kingdom Metazoa; phylum Chordata; class Mammalia; order Artiodactyla; family Hippopotamidae; genus Hippopotamus; species Hippopotamus amphibius. The sequence goes on from NC_080196.1 coordinate 102,288,522, forward strand.
GGGCTAATGACAGTATCTGCCTCATTAAGTTCTTGTGAGGATTAAATGTCACTGTATGTAATACACTTAAAGTGGTGCCCGCCCAGCCATGGTAAGTGCTGTATGTTAGCTAGTATTATATTAAGAATGAATAAATCATGGAGCTAATCAACAGCTTGCAGACAGGGCAACATCTAGGAACCTGGATTTTAAATGAGATACAATAATACAGCAAAGAGCTTGGGACAGTGCCTGGTGTATAGTAAGTATGCAGTGTTTGTAATTAATACCCCAGGGCAGTTGGGCCCTATGTATTTTGATCTGTTGTTTTTGACCTTGACTTATAGTTTCAGAGCTCTATGGTATCACATTTGCTTCATCTCTGCCATCCTTAGTGTTCAGGGAGAAGAGGTCCAGACCCCAGCCTCAGGTCAGGGGGAACCCTCGGCTAACACAGTGAGATGCAGAGTCACAGTCTGATACATGACCAGTAAGTTGGGTCCCATCTGGGAGTTCTTTTCCCTGCTTCATTGTCTTCTAGAAGTTTCCCTTCACATCCTCTCTTTATACTTGAGTCTTCAAATCTGGGGGCCACCTGCACCCTCTGAAACCTTCATCCACTTGTACTTCTTTTTTGCACATAAGGAAACACAGGTACAAATGATAACATGAAAAGAGGGTATGAAATCAACCAGGCTTGTCACCAAAGGTCACTGCATTGCTGCTGGCAGTTGGCTGGGCATCAGCACAAAGAGAAGTATACCCATCAGGTGCCTTCTTACAAAGATTGGGAATCAGAAGGCAACCTTTTCATTAGGCATTCTTGGTAAATAGACTTTTTTGAGAAGATTGGAAAGGGGTTAATTTATCTTTGAGATAATGTTTACAAAATATTATAAACGGAATTTCTGTAGGATTTTCTCACTATAATCAATGTTTCCTTCTATCCTGAATTCAAAGTGAACTTTTCTGTATAAGTCTAAAATCCATGTTTTGCCTACGTACTCATAGCCATGTGTAATGTGGAGCCACTACCCTGTCAATGGTTTAGTGTGTACTTTTCAAGTTTTAGTCCTGATGTTGGCCTAATGGGTTACAAAAAAAAAAAACAAAACCCAAAACAACAACAACAAAAAAACCCCAACCCTTAATTTCAAAGATCTGGCCTTTTAACCTTTTAGGAAGTGAAAGGATTTAAATAGCCTGCGATACATTTCATAGAGTCCATCTTGCAATTCTACAAGCACAGTGTGAATGAGCTCAATTCACCGCCCTGGTGAGGGAGGTTAGGGACTACTGATAAATTCAGATAAAGTGGAATGAAAATGCTTAGCAACTGGGGGCCCAGCAGGGTTCAGAAGGCCTGCAAGAGAAAAGCACTTATAATCACACGATGAGAAGGGAGGTTACTGACAGCAACCAACAGATGGATAACGTCATTTATTCTTGTACAAGTCAAGTTAAGTGCATTCACAAAAAAGCTACACAATGTGACGGGTAAAATGAAACTGGAAAACCTTCTGGAAGAAGGCTAGCCAAACATATGTGGTAAACATGCTTCAAGTTCTAGGAGATGGAGATAATACGTATAATGAATAGAACCGGGATTTCAACTCTGACCTGTAGTTGGGCTAAGGCATCCAAGGCACAGATTTTTCCACAGACCCCCACAATGCAGAGCACTGGGCTTCTTCACAGTCTGTGTAGTTAACAACCCAGAGAATGAACGCAATCTCAACGAACAGGTTCTGAAGCTGGATGGAGCAGCTCACCGGGTAATGCCTTCATTCATCCTTTCTTTCATTTACTCACTCAGTCTGCCTTATTTACTCAGTCATTACTCTCAGCCCTCACTCGTCTGTTTATGGGGCAGGAACAAGGCGGACATTAAAGATGCGGGGACTGCTTGGTCCTGAAGAGCTGGTGAGACGGACGTTGCTTTTTAATCAAAAGACAATCATTTCCCACCTTGGATCTGCAGTAAGCCAAGAATCATGCTCTTAGAGGAAAGGATCAAAATGGAACATGATGAATCCTGAACCATCAATGCTACCTGAAAACTTAAAAAGCCTCCCATGAGGTCATGAAGGCAGAAAAGTCTGTCTTTATGGTGCACGAATGGGGCTCAGCTCAGCATTCGTCCCTCTTCTAGCTCATCCTTTTCCTCACTGGCACCATGATCAGCATTCCCACAGGCTTGCACAGGATGCCTATAAATAGCAATTAAAAATGGGGGGGGGGAGGGGCAGCATATTGTCTAATTTGAAATTACCTTTCAAAACAACAAAAAAAGTTCACCTTCAATATACAAGTTTGGGCTCATTTGTTCTCTCTGCCTTATTCATGCAAGAAATGAACACATCTAAGATGAAGAAAAATTCTGTTTTAGTGTACACCTTATGGGCTCACTGTTAAAATTACACAATGCCAGAAATACCAACTCTACCTGAACATTTTGGGTGTTACTTGTTTAAACATATTTGTTTTCTTAGCTAAGCTAAAAATATTTTTCCCTGGTGTTTCTGAAGGGACATTCAGACTAAAATAAAAATAAAAATAAATGACATGTTTAAAAGGTCATATTCATCAGACCTGGAGCAGAGTACAGGGAAAAAGAAAAAAAAAAACAAAAAAAAAACGGAGAGAGGAAGTGAATTTTAGGACCTGTGTAGTTGTTTTCCTATTTTGGTTGCTCTAAATAGATGTGGAAAAACAAATTGAAAGAAAAAAGTACACCTCTACCCTGTACAAGTGAGGAATAGAAAACTATTCCTCATATTGAGTTTAGCTTAGAAATAAATCAATATATGTCCATATCAAAGTTCTTCCGGCTAGTATATACCATACCCTGTTACTATGAACTACAATAATTATATAAAACCTCTCTTCGTACCAGACTTTTTTATCATTTGGTATATTCTGTCCCCTGGCTGTGCCGCACCACGTGCGGGATCTTAGCTCCCCGACCAGGGATCAAACCCGGGCCCTTGACAGGGAATTCCCGCATTTGGTGTATTCTTATCTGAGCTTAGAAATTTTAGGGGGTAGTGACCAAAATATTTATTGTAGACTATTAACTAGAGCCAAATTTGACTTACAGTTTCCTTTCAAGTGAGAAAGACATAATAAGAATTTCAGCAGAGAAGGGGACATACGACCCAGGGTTTCCTCCCTTAGATGATAGAACCCTTTATTAGGATGCCTGTGGCTTCAGGGAGTCCATAAATTCCCTGAAAATAGTTGGCTAAGTTTCCTGTGTTCGTGAATTTTTCTGGGGAGAAGGTACATAGCTTTAGTTTAATTCGCAAGGGAGATATATATATAAACTCTTGTATATACACACACATACACTCATTTAATTCTTTATAAAACCCCTATAGAGTCAGTACTACTTGACCCTCATTTTAGAGGTGATAAATTGAGGCCTAGCAGAGGTAAATGACTTGTCCAGAGTCATATGTGAGGTGGTAGCAGTCCATTCTGGAACCCAGATTCCCTACCTTCTAGGGTAGCAGTTGTTTCACTAAAAGCTAAGGGACCCAAACAAGACTAGGAACCTGAAACACTGCTCACTGAGAAACAAGATTGGAGCTTAGAATTTCTAGCAGGTGCCTCAGCACGTTGTGGGGTGGGGTGAGGGGATGGCCGCGTTTGCTTTTATTTTTGTCTCCCTACTCTTTTCCTGATGCGTGTGGATGGGTCTCCTGTCGATTACATTCTAGGCTAAAACTAAGCACCAAATCATACTTTTATTTGCTGAGACCCAACTGAAGAATGGAATATCATTTTCCATTATAAGTAGCCCAAAGAGGGGTTCTGTGGCCATCCTAGAATGTAATCACATCTCTTGTCATTTCCAGTAAAATGCTGAATTTCGTGCCATTCCATTAAGAGCCACAGAGCACACCCCCCTTCTTTTGTTCACGCCATGAGGCATGTGGAATCTTAGTTCCCCGACAAGGGATCGAACCCGCACACCCTGCAGTGGAAGTGCGGAGTATTGACCACTGGACCGCCAGGGAAGTCCCCATACCCCCTTTAAAAATGTTTATTGTCTGCCATTTTGCCTAAGATGCCATGCTGAACCATCAATCAAAGCGAAGGGATGTCCTGACATCCTAGAGAAGTCTATCATATTTTGTCAAAAGCCACCTTCCTCAAATATAAGGTTCATTCAAAAGGCCAACATGAGTGGTCCTTCAGTCACTCTCCGAGGCTCAGAAATGGTTTGTCCCCTGGAAAATCAGGAAGCCAAGTCCTCAGGACTCATGAAAAAATACTAGATAAGAATGTTTGAACCTCAGTGTTGCATCACTTCTCCTTTGTTGAGCCTCAAAAGATACAGGTTAATTTGAAGAATACTAATTTGTCAGATGATGGAAAAAATGTATATAGAAAATACATATTTAAAGTTACACTTGGCACTGCTGGCTACCCAAACACCATCGTCAAACTAGCTATTCATTTGCTGTACTGTCAACAAGCTCTCTCACATAAATTATTTCCAGGAGTCATATTCAAAATATTTAAAAATTAGCATGGTGTGCACCCAAGCCAATCGGAATGGACTTCAGCTGGCTATAAACAGCTGGCACCGCTGTGCTGGGGCATCCCAGATGAATCTCAGCCCTGGTTAGTTCATTTGTGGTCCCTTGTTGGTGCTAAACCTGTTTTACCAATGGGTTTAAGAAGGTACTCAAAGGTGAGGAAACCCGAGCTCAGAGATGTTAAGAGGTGGCCTGGACCAGGTGACCAGTTGACGGTAGAGATGAGATTCAAATTCAGATTTTCCGACCCCTGCTCTCCCCTCCTCCCATGACACAGGTGATCAAAAATGTTCCCAGGGAGACTAGGTTGCCTGGAGCCCATGCCACATGGGACCGTGAAGCTACTGGGACCACTCAGGAGATGATCTATTTAGACACGTTTCTAGAACCTGCGGACAGGGGGGTCTGCTCTCAGTTTCTGTGGGGCCTGCACCCCTCAGAACAGTGTGACCAGGGGCTGCGGCAGTAGCACTTGCTTCACTGGAATCCTTGAAGCCTCACAAGGGAAGTTTTCACACCGGAGATCTGACTTGGGGTAAAGGGAATGAAGTTGACTTGGGTGACGGGAAGGTGGGGGAAAGCTGTGGATGGCATTTTCAAGCAAAGCTACATCTAAAAAGAGTGATCTCAGCTCAAATTACCGCCACTCTCGCTGGCTGTGTGCCTCCCGGACGAGTGGTACAGCTTGTGGCTGTCAGCATTCTGCATGGTCCACTGACAGGACATCACTTTATTAGCACAGGGAGCAGTGGGGGAATGGAAACCAGTGTTCTGAGAACCCCGATGATAAAATCACTTGCAGACTAATCAGTATTTTCCATAATGATGAGACCCGGCCAGAGAAACGGCTCTGCCTCTGGTCCTCTGTCCACACCTTTCTGACTCTCGGAATCCACTGAGCGTGTTGGAGGGAGGCCTAGGAGGCTGACGTGGGTGGTCAGGCATCTGGGGGCTAAGATTTTAAAACCTTCCTGCTATTGCCTCATGGTAGGAATTTTGTCTGCTTAGCCGTGTTCAGTGCATAGTAAGTGTTTGCTCAGGAAATGTTTGTTGATTGAATAAGTGAGTGAGTGAATGAGTAAGTGAATAAGGAATGAATGAGTTAGTGAACAAGTGACTGAAGAGTGAGTAGGTGGTAGCTGTGTGGTCTGTGGCAAGGGCAGCAATACTCAGACGTTAATCAATTCTGCCTACCACCCCCCTCAAGCAGAATGTACCAAACACATCTTTGCTAAGGGCAGGTAAAGGGTTAACTGCTCAGCTGCAGCTTTGCATATTTCATCTCATTCACCTCTACCGCAAAATGAAGAATAGCACACGGAACACTTAAAAGACAAAAATCTAACCCAGGCGCAGGTCCCCTCCAGGACAATACACCAGAGGGTCCCCTACAGTTTCTCTGAATGTCCACCCTGAACCTCCCCCTTCCCCTTGTCCGCTCAGCCCAGAAAGCCCTTCCTTCTCCCTCACTGCTCTCCTAAGTGGCCCACCTTGGGGACCACAGGTCACTTCCTTGTCACTCGAGTGGCCCTCCTGGCTGCACTTCTTACCGCCCACCTCCCGCGGTGTGGGCCTGTGACTGGAATCTTTGTTCACCTTCTAAATTGGATGGCGAGTTCCCCAGTGTCGGAGAACCCAGCAACAGGCTTGATGGATGGGTATTTGCTGATGAACAAAGGCATTCTGGCAAGTCAGACTTCGCCCTTCAAGAGTCCTGGCTTTTATGTTTTTAGTGACCCTCAGGACACAGCCCCGAGCCCTGGGGGGAGCCGTGGTGATGGGCTTTCAGAGGGGCTGGAGGAGCGGGGCCATCGGACGTGTCCAAGGAGTCAGGCTTCCAAGTATCCCCGTCTGCAGGCTGGCCGTTCACCAGGGAGGGCCACACTCTCCCCACCAGGAAGAGACAATGGTGGAAGATGAACCCACCCCTCCTCCTCTTCCAAAGAACAGCACCACCACGTCCGCCGGCGTGCCCGTGTAGGACGGACACACCTCTAAATAGTGTTTGGTCATCATCCGCTTCCCTAAGCTCAGAGTCCCAGCGCCACGGGGGTGGGAACAGAATCGGGGCCTCTGGGGTCCTCCGGGTTTGTGGCTCCTGAGCCAGGGGCCTCATGATAAATCAACAGGAGACTGGGGGCCACGAAAACGCTTGACTGTGGCATAAACTACCAGCTAGCCTCAGATTACACTACTTAATGGCCCCGAGTAACGGATTTTGCTGATTCTTACTCTCTGGAGATCATGGGCCACCTGGCTACAGCCCGCTGCTTAGTAAGAAAGCGCTCCAAGATTCCAAGAGACTAAAAAGCTCATAACTGTTGTTTAGAAATGTAAATGGCCCTAAATTACAACCAGAGATGGAAATGCATCTGGGGGGGTGGGGGGTGGAGGGATGGTCTGTAATCCAGTCTCAGGGTTGAATCCAAGGCACAGGGTGAATACAGACGGTCCATAGATGTGGGCGAAGGTTCTCAGGGCGAAGAATGTCCATTTCCATTAGAGATTAAAATGTCGTTTGGGAAAACAATTACCTGCCCCGGATCCTGGGAAAGTAAAACTTCCTGGTTACTCTGCCAGGAAGAGTGATTGTAAAACAAGGGCTGAGAATCGCACAAACAAGATTTTAGAATTTTCTCCAAACAGCTGCAGTTCACCTTCGAGGAGCCCAGACTCACTGGGCCTGATGGATGTTGCGACACCAAATTCGAGGTCTCCCGAGTCTGCTGCCAAGAGCCGGCCCCATGGGACAAAGAGAGAACAGTTGCTCTCTTAATGGGAGCAGAAAACAAAACTCTCTCCCCCCACCCAACTCCCTGCTTTGTTGTGAAATTGTCACTGTGCCTTTGAGGAGAGATTAAAATCCGAGCCATGTCAAATTTAAAGGGCAGGTTCCCAGGCGGGGAAGGGAGAGGGTTTTAACAGGGGAAAAAAGCCCAGTTGCATGTGAATTTATGGAGGACTTGGGGATCACAAAAGTCATGGGACTTGACTCAATTACAACGAATGGAAAAGCACACGCCCATAATTTAACACTAATAGTAAAGTAAAGCAGCAAGGATACTCTGGCTTCTTCTCCGCTCATCCTTGAGCCTGCTTGGGACTCTTGGAACAGGTTTCCTGAAGCACAGCGTGAGTGCCGAGCAAGTGTTTTTACCTACTTTCCTGCACTTGACACACAAAGATTCTGCAATGGAGAGCAAGAATGAATGGTCCAGCTAACCAAAGAACATTTCCTGAGAGCCAGGGAGGTGCTCAGCAAAGCTGCTGCAGTTGGAAAAAGAAAAAGTATTCTAGTTTCCAAGGCATGGGCAGAAAAGACTAGAGAGTTTGAAACAGGCTGTAAGAAAGCTGCCTGGTCTGGCAGCCTTGCCAGATTCTCAGACACGGAGGACACCCCAGCTTTCCAGAAGGCAGCCCTGGATCCCTCCAGAGTACCTGAGTCTCTCATCTGGTTCCACATCTTTGGAAGAGCCCACGCCAGCTCTGTATAAGAGCACTTTCCCACGTTCCCTCCTGGTGCCATGTGTAAAGGTGAGGGAAGACGGGTGATGCCGGAGAAGTTCGAATCCCGTAGCTTTGGTTGCCAGAGAGCCTCATGTTGGGGTGTGGGAGGGACAGCCCCCAGCTCCACCTTAGGAAGGAAGCCCATGTCAGCAAGGGGCCTGATTGTTTCCAGGTCTGAATATCACCCTTGGTCTTTGCATGGACATTGACACTGAAGAAATTCTTCGACTGTTCAAGTCCAGAGATTTTTTTCAAGATTTTTTTTCAATACTTTTATAATCCTCCTTCCTAAGAGGAGGATATTAAAAGTATCTAACTTAGAGTTCTTCCAAAGATGAAATGAATGCTTATGAAGACGGGCGGTGCTTTGAATGGAACTCGGCACATAGTAGGTGCTCAATAGATACTAAATTTCATTACTCTCGTGAGTGCCATTTTTCTGTTTATTCATTTAGCTTTCTGTTTTCTCACTCAATGAGATTTGTATTTCAACATATCAAAAAGGTATTTTGATGAATGTTTAATACCTCCTTCATTCATGAAAGAACTCCAGGGTCGCCCCGTTAACTGAGTATATGCAATCTATGCTGTCTATCAATTAAGCACAATTTTGACACGATTTTTAGAAACCTTACATTTCTGCAACATTCCTTTCCTCTTTTTCCTTCTCCCTTGCAAATCCTCTAAAGATTCCTAGCAGATATTTTATTAACCCGTGACAGGTTATGGGAAATGAGTTTTAGTAGCAGGAAGATAAAGGTCATTTATAAAGTTGCTTTCCAAACACCAGCACCCTCGCCAAATCACGGAGAGCAAGAGAGAGAGAGATTAAAATCCCGTCCATAAAGCAGAAGCCCTTGGTGTTGCTAGGAATTCTTGTCCTTAAGCAAAAACTGCAGCAGGAATCCCTTCTCCCCGTCATGAGATGGAAAATGAACCCCTGACCGCTCCCCTGCGAGATAGTGGCTCCCGGGCAGCATTTACTCCCCTGGAGAGGGGGCATAGGCGGGCTGCCTGCCCACCCCACTGGGCTTAGTCTCCATGGCGTTTTCCCCTTTCCCAGGCCGACCAGGGCCACGTGAATGATTTGCTACCAGCCAGCTGAGTGGCCAGGCTACTCTTGGTGAGAACTCTGCCCCCAAGAAGCAGCGGGGACTGCACTGCAAAGGAGGTAGACCTCCCATCCATCCTCCATAGACCCCCTTCTAGCTACGGGACTCCATCACCAACGCTCCACGCCTCTCCAGCTCCCACCCAGGTTTTTGGTGCAGGACCCCTACAGTAGCTGCTCCTATGGGCAGACACAGCATTTTTCCTCTTATAGTTACAACAAAAACAATAAGCAATAAATCCCCTGAGGGTCCTTGTGGGCTCCCATGGACCAGCATTCTCACAACACCCATGGAAACTTGTCAATGAGCAGACCCTTTGATTCCCTGTGGTCCAAGGGGCTCCTCACGCCTTCACAAATAAATATTAACACCGAGAGGATGCTCTGTTTTACTTCGCACTTCATAGTTGATGATCGAAGGCTCCAAATGAGACGCTTTCAGGGCCATCAAGTACAGAAAGGGAGAGAGACAACTCATTCTTGCCTCTGCAGTCACAGATGAAAAGGCTTTTGCCTTGTTTGGCGAGGGGTTACTAATTCGGAGGATGCCAGTTTTAGAGTCTGTCTCAGTTTGACTTGTAAATGAAAGGTGGAGCCTCGCCAAGATTACCCCGCTGTGTGCCTGCCGGCCCTCTTTTTTATGTTGGGGTGGGGCAGAAGTTCACCAAAATCATTAGAAAGTTCAGGAAACAAGGAGGTAAAGCAAACAAGTAGAAGGTGGCAAGGCTCTGCTACAGAGCATCCCCGGCGCCCCCACTTGATCCTTCCGTGTCCTCACCACAGAGAATGAGGACCTGGCTTTCCTTACGGAAAGGCCCCCTGGCTTTGTCTATATTAGAATGACCTGGGAGGGGGGCTGGTGAAAATACAGGTCCTTCCATGCGCCTGGCCTCTGTACTTTGCAGTAGCTCTCCTAAACCAATATTTCAGAACCATTGCCTTTCAGGAGAGCAGAGAGCAATAACTGATGAGAAGAGTAGGTCAATTTTTATAGACGTATTAACAGACATTTCTTCTAATGCTTCCTATTATGCAGCTACACTTGCAGAATGCCAGGCATGTGCCAAGTTCACTGTCACTCCGTCAAATCCATCCCATAGCCCCGCAGGGAGGATCAGAGGACCCGGACGCTCAGGGAGGTTCAGGGGAGCCCTGTGTCCAGGCACACACAGCTGGTAAATAGTTCATCTGCTGGCAAGACCAGGGGCATTCGCCCACAACCGGACTCCAGCACGGCCTCAGTTCCTCACATTCATGTCCTGGGAGCCGGGGGCTGGGCTGGCACACTGCCCTTTCCTGGGGAGTGCCGGGCACTGGCTGGCTAGGGACCGCCTCTCTCCATCACACCGGGCAGCCCTTCGTTTCTTCTCAGTCCCCTTCTTTTCTCTTATCTTGCTCTGCCTCCATCCCCTCTCCTCCTTACAGGAGTGAGTCCCCAGTCTGGCTGACTCTATCACTCACACAATCATGCAGGGAGTTCAAGTCCCACCTGTAGAGGGTCTGGCGGAATTTGTTCAGGATATAGCCCGGGCATCAGGCTTTTAAATACTCCCGGGTGATTCCAGTGTGCAGTTAGGATGCAGGAGCCCGGCCTTATTTAAAGCTGCCAGACACAAACTGCAGAATCCAGAAACTCACCTTAACACGCTCACACCTGACCACTTGCCACTGTTTTAATTTGAGCGCCATGAAGAAGCACAAGGAGGCCTCAGGTGACACTCCAGCCACACCCACTGAGAAAATGCTTGACTACACCAGCGGAGCACACGGGGTGAGGGTCCAGCCCCTGGATGGGCAGTGTGCTTTGTCTGGTCTCTGCAGAGGGACTTGGGGAGAACATACGTTGCCCCCTTGGGACCAGGGGATGCCATGGGGTGGGTGACAGGAAGAGGAGCAGCTACCATGGCCTCCCTGCATGTCAAACAGCTTCGAACAGGAGCGGCTGTGCAAATGCTCTCCGGGTAAGATCGACACCGTAAAGAAGCCCATAAAACTGGCTTCGTCACCCATTTTGCAAACCAGCTCCCCAGTTTCATCACACACCCCTCCCTGTGTAGGACAGGAAATCTTATATAGAGCTCTGCTCTACACCAATCTCCTTAAGGAAGTCTTTGGGACCAACACAACCTCAGGGTCCCACTTTCGGCATTTGTCTAAGGAAAACTCACTGCAAACGATTCCCTGAATAATCCGGACTGCAGCGCATCAGGGATGAGTGGGCTGAAAATGAAGCCTCCCTAAACCTCACTTCTGCGACCCGGTGAAATCGCGGTACTACCATGGAGAGCATGCGTCGCATCTCCAGCACTTGACACAAAGCCTGGTGCCCGCAGGTCGCCAATGAATGGGCAAACCCCTGTCATATTAAGGTGGGGGCTCCACATACCACAGTCCAGGACGTGCGGGGGAAGGATGACAGACACAAAGCTTTCCACGTGGAGTAAGATCCGTTGGCAGATGAGAGTGCAGAGGGGCAGGGGCTCACCCTGAGAGCAAGCCACCAGGGAGAGCAGGGCAAGAGCTCTCCGTCCACCCCTGTTCTCGCCTGTGGGCCAAGAAGGAAGAAGGAAGAGCAGAGGCGGGATGTCTGCTCCTGCGGGTCCCCCAGGTGAGGAAATCGGGCCTCCTGTAGGAGCTGCCCCGACCCTACGAGACTCGACATTAGCGGAGCCATTGCCCGCGGGGAGGGGCGGGGGGGGGTGGCACAGAGATGCTTAGGGACACTGGGCTCGGGACAGCTGTCCCTCCTAAGAGACAGCTGAAGGGGGTCCCCCACGTGGCCGCCAGCTCAGCTGGGCTCGCGGGTACCTCGGAGAGCTGAAGCTGCTTCTGCAGGAGAGGAATTTCAAAGACATCAAGAAGCAAGCCAGCTCTGAAAAAGGTGACTGAAGACGGGCCGGGGGCGGGGGTGGCAGGCATCTGAATGGTGACACGTGTGGCAGGAGTTCAGAGGAAGGGGAAGTCCCGACATCGCCCTTTGTATGGGTGTCGGGGGGCTTGAGAAAGTGTGTCTGAGGACGCGATATGGACGTCTGTAACCACACAGTTGGAAGAGTAAACATTTGCCTGGAGAGAATCCCTTTGCTCTCTTCTCCTTCCTATCTCTTGTGTACTTTAAGTGGTGTGATTTATTTTAGCAAGAATAACTGTATTCCTCTCTTCTTGCCCAACTTTGAGCTGCACTGGAAGGCAGCTTGCCAAGGAGCACCAACACTCCATTCCACTGGGAAGAGAGCCTGCCCTGAGCCCCGGCCCTTGGATATGCATCATCTCCAGGACCACACAGGCGCACATACGTGGCGGCCAGAACAGAGAAGTAAAGCGACTTTAAAGGAACCGAATGGGATCTGATCCTGAGATCTTTGACTCCAACCCGATGAACGTATGTAAGGGACAACTGTGCCAATCAGAATGGAGACGTGTCAGTTGCCCACCAGTGAGCTGGAGAGGCCAGCCTTGGCCATTTCCATGCCAATCTTGGCCAACTAACCGAGGCAAACTTAGGAGGAAGCATGCGACATCATCTTGGTGCCATTATCTTGAAACCACGCCAGCTGCCTAACTTTCTTTGTTCAGATTCTGTGCTCGCCAAGCTACATCTGCAGCCCATCTGGCTTCTGAAGAAAACCTGCCCAGAGAGAGAGCATGGGCTGGGGCAGGTCAGCACACGATGTCTCATTACAAATGAATCTACTGGCCTCCTGGTTTGAACACCTGTCCAGTGGGCTGTTAATGGGAAGCATCCCTAAGAGACAAATCTGTCCTCGAGGAATGAACACATCAGATCTTCGAGTCACCAGGATGAAGTTCAGACTCTGGACTGTGCTGAATTCAACCAGTAATGCCACTCTTGGGGGTCTCCTGGAGGTGACACTCTTAGTCTTCCTGTGGTGACAGCCCGACAGATAGCTGAAAGGCTTCCACGGCTACTTATTGAATTACTACATTGTTTCTTGAGTGAAGACGGTATGTAGATTCAGAAAGGACCTGCCGTTTACAGGGCTGGGATGCTGTGTGTGATTTCTATGGAAGAGGTGAGCATCTGCTCCGCTCCTTAGGTACATGGAACATTTCACGGCTGATATAAGTTCAGATCTGTTTAATTCTTCCGTCATGCCTGATTCTGATATAACCAGACTGAAAGGTAGTCAAAAAGGTTGCCCAGAAGTAGTTATGAGATGCTTCCTCCCAAAGAACACAGGATTCAACTGGGGAGATATACACTAAAATGATCAAACATACTCAATGTCACAAATAAAAATGTAGCTCAAATGGATAGAAGAGTGAGCCAGAATCGGGTGGGGTTGAACTCCAAAGGCTTTCTCAGAGAGGTATTTCGAAGGAAAAGCAGTTTAGTGTCATGAAAAAAAGGAAGGACCTTGAGTCAAACAGACTTGGGTTCAAATGCTTGACTGTGAGTAACATCATACGGTACAAACAAGGCTAAGCGGTGTGGGAACAAAGTGCCTGACACATGGGAAGTGCTCAAGCAATGGTCACTGAAAAATATCCACGTGGAAGGGAAAGGATGAGAAGAGACACGAGGGCAGTATACACTCACTCTGCATCAGGCACTGTTCTAAACACTTTACTGGGGACTTCCCTGGTGGGCCAATGGTTAAGAATCTGAGCTTCCACTGCAGGGGGCCTGGGTTTGATCTCTGGTTGGGGAACTAAGATCCCACATGCCTCACGGCGCAGTCCAAAAAATAAAGTTTTATTGTATTGAGTCATTTAACTTTCCCAACAGCCTAGTGAGGTCAGTACTGTTAGTACAGTAACCTCATTTATTGATGTGCAAAACAAGGCACAGAGAGGTTAAGTGACTTGCCCAAGGTCAACAGAGCCAGTAAGTAACAGAGCTGGGCTTTGAATCCAGGGAATCTAGGCCCTGAATTTGGAATGTTAACCACTTCGTCTTTTTCCATTACATATGCCACACCGCTTCTCTTTGAACCAGATATATTACCCAAATTGTCAAAGCAGCTTGGATTTTTAGGATGAATATTTAAAATATTATAAATCCCTTGCTTGTAGGGGAGGGGTCGGTTGGAACGGTTTCTGCTGATCACTCAGGAATCTGTCCAAGACAGTGATGTGTACAGACTATTTTTGTCTCAGTTAATATACAGCACCATATAAACATTGACTCAACCAAAGAGCCTGAACAATAAATTATCACTAGCCCAAGTGCTAAAATAGCACTTGATTTTCTCTCTGCCTGAGCACACTATCTATTTATACTTTACTTACTTCTGTGGAGTTCAAAGTACTTTATAGACATTTCATCATAGCCATACTTATGTCGATTTACTGCCTTTATTATACACATGTGACTAATGTACCCTACAATGCTTAGCATTTACTACAGGATTCTCAGTTTCCAACCAGGTTTTTTTTATCTAAGGAAACTACTGGTTCTCTTTAATTTATAATTAGTGGACATTTGCTGTCTATTAAAAGAATAGCATTTTACTGTTTCTTTTTTGGCTAAATTCATCTTGTTATATGATATGACCATTCTTGTCCCTGAATATTGTGTATTATTTTTTATCATTTCTTTACAATTCCACCTATGGCTGACCTTGAACCAGAATAGATCTGTCAGTTTGAAACTGGAATACAATTGCCTCTTTTTCTCAGCTGACTTTCTGGAAAAAAAAAAAAAAAATATATATATATATATATATATATATATTCCTATCTTTTCAGGTTGATTGGTTGCATTGGCATACATGCATTTTCAAATTTGGTCTTCACCCTTTCAGTTTTCATATTCATGGGCAAAAAAGCAAATTTAGGTGTTGAAATAGAATAAGGAAAAGAACTCCAAAGAAAGATTTCCTTGAACTGCTGGAGGGTAGATGAGAGCCCAAACTATGGCAAATATAAACTGCGCAACAAGGTTTACGCACTGTCAGGAGTTAATACAGCTCAAGGGTTGGAAGCATGCCTTAGTGCTGGACGCAGGAAGGGAAGTGAAGGAAGGATTGTCATTTGATGTTTCCATCAGTGACAAACTAAGCAAGCCCAAACTCAGAGCCTGAGGCTGGGGCATTCTGTTTTCTTTTGTCCTCTCCTCCTGTGAATATCCATCTTCATTACTGAAAACAGAAACTCCAGCCTTAAGCATTTCCCTGTTTTCACAAAAAGGATATTATACCAACAGTCCCTTGTCAAGAATCAGCAGTTATCATTTCATTCTACACGAGTCTCTAAAGTTTCCACCTTGACGAGGTTTGTCATCTGCCAATGTGAATTTAGAACGATGGCACAGATACGGGAGACATAAAAGCCACAAATACCTACAATATCAATAATGATATTGGAGGAGTTTTTAGAAAAAAAAAACATTTATGCCATGAATGTGTTTGTACCCTAGTCATACTGATATGATGAGCCTTTAACAAGGTCAAAGGCCTAAGCTGTAGTCAATAACTTCAGCAAAAGAGAAGGTCAGACACTTGGAGACACAGCTGGACAGACACACTGAGCTCTCCGGGAGAACTTCTAGGCTTCTACACATTCTGATCTCTCTTCCTAGATAACTGGGCTCCTCTATTATTTCTCTTTCAGACTCAAAATCATTATCATTTCCTCTAAATGATAAGCCTTTCTTAAAACTGGGTCAGGTGCCCATTTTGTGCACATAGCCCACTATGCCGACCCCACTTATCTTACTGGGTTGAAAATGCCAGGATCACCTTCAGATAAAGACCGGATCTCAGGAAAGAGCTGAAGGAAAGAATGGATGAAGGACAGCAGAACAGCAAGAAGGGAGATGGGGACTTGGAAGGGCCGTCCTGTGCTAGTTACTGCTACGTGGCCACCTTGCGTGTACCCTATGGAACTGTGGAAACCTCCGGAAGCAAAACCAGGCCAAGCCCCAAATTAATTCAACTAATAAGACTTACATTACTTGAATGTTTTCAAAAGCAGATTTCGCTCTTGTACTTTTCTTAATTTATCTCAAGAAAAGAAACAATGGTATGGCATTCTCCTCTGAATCAGGTCCCACCCTGAAGCCTGGAGTCGTTCTCAGAGGGCGTGCTGCACTGCGCCCCCAAAACGTGGGGCTGGTTCACGCTATGGAAATGTCAGCAGAGTCAAACAGGCTTGGGAAGTTTCCATCAGCTTCGTAAGCATATGTTCAAAGTTCAGACAAATGTGAAGCACAGAAGACACAGTTAATAACAACGATGCGTGGAATGTGCTAGAAAGCAAGCATGAGAGCAAACAATTAAAGCATCGTTTCTGCTCTGTCTTTTTTTCCCCAAAATTATCTGTTTAAACAGCGAAACAGACTGTCTGAGAAATTAATTCCCCAGAGCCACATCTCAGGCAGGAGGACATATGGACACAGCACGGTCTTTGGAGCGAGACCCAGGTTGAGTGCTAGCTCCCGAACTTCCTGGCTCCAACTTCCTGGCGAGTTACTTAAGTTGGTAGAGCCTCTGTTTCCTCACCATCTTTCAGAATTTTGTGAGGTTTAGAGAAAATATAAGGACAAGTGTTTAGCGCACAGGTAGCGGTTCAATACGTAATGACCAGTGTGGTCACCACCACCTCCTACACCGTCGGAGAAACAGTTAAGGCATCATTTTGGAAATTATGAAGAACCCTAAACTGGACTGAAGTTTAATTATATATGTGATGTGAATAAAGGTCTGAATAAGTCGATTAGAATGGAAACTAGAAAATACTTAACAAACATAAGAGAGCAAAATTTCAGTAATTTAATAATACCCATTTTACTGTAAACAATATGTGTGTATCAACTAATCTTAATTTTTATTAATTTGTCATAATTATTCATTTTAACTCACAATACTCATAATTATTAAATTATATTATAACAGAACAACAAATTGTATATCGTTCCAGAAAATGTTATGCGTATACATCCATATATACATATATCTATTTTTTTTCCTCATCTATGAGATCAAATGCTCTTATAGAGACTTCAACTTTTCCACTCTACAATAATTGGTCATCTTTCTATGTGACTTCATATCTATCTATCACCTTTTTAACAACTGCATTTTACTTCATAAAAACAATGTACCATCATCTAGCCTGTCCCCTACACAGATATTTCTTTCTTCCCCCCAGGTTGTTTGTTTGTTTTTTGGCTTTTGCTGCAAAAACAAAATAAATAATGCACAATGGATGTCCTTACATATATGTAGGAAAACCTCCTAGAAGTGAAATTGGTGAGTCAAAAGGTACATAAACTTAGTATTTTCAAAATTAAGGTCAAATTACCCTCCAAAAAATTTACAAGACTCTACCCTTCCTTTAACAGTATGAAAACAAACAAACAAAGAAAAACTCTAGACTTTTTCACCCTTGCCTAATTCACTCTCTTGTCTCAGAGAGGAAGGTACAATCTGAAGTCATAATATTAACTGATTTCACTATTTACCCTTAAATTCATGACAGTTCCTTGCAATTCTCATCTGTAGACACTTCTAAATAAATGCAAACAACCCTGGCGGTCCTAGCTCGGGCAAATAAAGTTCCTCCAGGCAAGAAGGAGGTGTGGGAAGAGCTCTCCCACCCCAGAAGAAAAAAGCAACAATTAACCAAATGAATCATACATAAAGGTGTTCAAGTTACCCTGCATTGACTAGGGTCTCTCTGTATGTTCCACTCAGCACTAAATACTTTAGATACATTCTCGCACTTTAGGGTCTGTGTATTTGTGAGTATTTATAAGCCCAATAAAAGCCTCACAGATTGCCTGATGAGATCTGGGAAAATAAGAACTGTCCTTCACCT
Organism: Hippopotamus amphibius kiboko; assembly: GCF_030028045.1. Classification (NCBI taxonomy): domain Eukaryota; kingdom Metazoa; phylum Chordata; class Mammalia; order Artiodactyla; family Hippopotamidae; genus Hippopotamus; species Hippopotamus amphibius. The sequence goes on from NC_080196.1 coordinate 102,306,450, forward strand.
CTGGCCAACAGCAGTGATGATTCAAAGCTCCTCACTTCCCTCCCCCTCCCCCCCCACCTCCCCGCGAAGGAAATGCAAGTGCTATTTCCAACCAGCAGTAACAGACCAGCCTTTTATCAGCCTCAAATCCCTAGCAACGGACATTTCCGACATAACTGATGTGTTTCTGGATGACCTCAAGGCTTGGGGAAACCCTCAAATATCTTCTGAATCATTCAAAGAGATATACGTATGTGTCTGGTATAGTTTCAGTGTTAGGTATGTTTTATTGTATTGAATTCTGTAAAAATTAGTCATAGAGAAATGGTCTAGGTTAACAGAAGGTTGAATTAACCAGGACACCTCACTCTTCTAGCTAAGGGGAGCATTTACCGTACTTAAGATTAAACTGGGATTTACCGTATCACTCACCATCAAAAGTTCACATTCTTATCTTTACTGTCAAACTGAGCAAAAGAATAGATGCCTACCTCCCAGGATAAAAAGTTTGGAAAACAGCTATTTCCCATCATTCCCCATAGTCAGAATCCCAAGTGACTGTTAAATTCACTCTTGATAAAGTTCCCCCAATGAACAGGACACCATTGAGATTACAGCAATTAAGACATTGGTTTGGAATGCAAAGCTTGACTAAATGATTTTATGCCACAGTATATATTCTGTGTGATTTGCTAATATAAAGGTAGCCCCTCATTTATTTTTTTAAATTTTCTAAAAGTTTTTCAAAAGTCAGGTTTTTGAAACTCAATCTTCATTTCCTCCCCAATTAATAAGGTTACACCTCCAAGCACAAAGACATGTTCCTTAAAACATTAGAAGCCAGACACCAACAGTATTACGGGAGTGAAGCCTCTACTCTCCGGAGTCCATACCTCACTTTTCAGAAGGCAGGACCACAAGCACTGTATCATCCCTTCCCCCTGTAAGGGAAGAAGGCCTTCTCCCAGCTCCCTTTCTGAAGGTCAAGCCCCTGGTGATGGCTTCCAAGCTCTAGAAACCATGGGGCTGCCCCAGTGAATGAAACCACTTTAAGAATCTGTCTTTCAGTAACTATAAAACCCCTTGGTCAGTCTATGACAGGCCTATCTTTGACTGTATCCCACTTTCTAGACAGAAACATTTTCATGAGGTTCCAGGATATTCAGGAACAGATCATTTGTATTCAACAGTGTCACTAATCTACTCAAATGAAAAAGTGCTTTTTGTGTGTGTGAATTCCATCAAACTCTATTTAAGCACCTGAGGTGGATTTCGGGGAAATCACTCACCGGGGTATCCAAGCAGAGCAGCTGCTTGTAGAAGAAGTGAAACCAGCCTTGACGTCCAGGATAAGCCCTAAAGGTTTCTGATGCATTAAGTGGAGATTCTGAAATCAGTGCCAGGGAGTAAGGTTTTAGGACAGTTTGTTTGCAAAGCTTAAAAGAGCAGTGCGTTTGGTTCCCCTCAGGACAGGCTGTTGTATGTGACTGATTAATCTCTGACCAATCAGCAGCAGCTCAATGTTGAGGTGAGTATGAAAGTGAAAAAAAAAAAAGACCTGGCTTTTATTCCTTTTGTGTTATTTAAAAAAAAAAATAACCTAAAATAGCCACTATGGAAGACAGAATGGAGGGTCCTTAAAAACCTAAAAATAGAGCTACCATAGGATCCAGCAATCCCACTCCTGGGGATATATCCAGAGAAAACCGTAATTCAAAAAGATATCAATACATGCACCCAATGTTCACTGCAGCACTATTTATAATAGCCAAGACATGGAAGCAACCTAAACATCCATCAACACAGGAATGAATAAAGAAGATGTGGTACATATATACAATGGAATATTACTCAGCCATAAAAAAGAACAAAATAATGCCATTTGCAGCAACATGGCTGGACCTAGAGATTGTCATACTGAGTGAAGTAAGTCAGACAGAGAAGGACAAATATTGTATGACATCGCTTATATGTGGAATCTAAAAAAATGGTACAAATGAACTTAGTTACAAAACAGAAATAGAGTTACAGATATAGAAAACAATCTTACGGTTACCAGGGGAGAAAGGAGGGGAGGGATAAATTGGGAGACTGGGATTGACATATATACACTAGTAGATATAAAATAGATAACTAATAAGGACTTACTGTATAGCACAGGGAACTCTACTGAATACTATGTAATGACCTATATGGGAAAATAGTCTAAAAAGGAGTGTGTGTGTGTGTGTGTGTATATATATATATATATATATATATACATATATATATATATATGTATATGTATAACTGATTCACTTTGCTGTACACCTGAAACTAACACAACATTGTAAATCAACTATACACCAAAAAAAAAAAAAAAAAAAAAAAAAACAACTAAAAATATAGCTTGAGATATTTAAGTCACCTACAGTTTGAGGGCCTCCTTCCTTCATCTGACAGCTGTTCAATCAACTACTCCTGGTGCCCTGGGTGCTGGGAGGTGTTGTAGAGAATAAGACAGGCATGGTCCCTGCTTTCAAGGAGCTGAAAGAATAAACACGCCAAGCACTGATTGTCTAATATGAAAATATCCAGAGGATGAAAGTAGGGTGATAGGAGTGGGATGGACAGGGTGGTCAGGGAGAGCTTCTCTGAGGATGTGACCTTTAAACAGGGACTTGAAAGGCCAGAAGGAACAGTCCCGGGACAATTAGGAGGACTACAATGCGGGCAGAGGTCACAGGTAGTGAAAGGCCCTAAGAGGTGAGCTTGCTGTGTTACAGGATCAGGAACCAGCCCATGTGACTTGTAAGGCATGGGCTTGAGAGTTGTGAAGGGGTCAGGCGGTGAAACACTTTGTAAATCAGGACGAGGAGTTTGGGGATTATCCTAAGCGCGACAGGAAGTTTCGGGGGTGATCAGATGAACTGAGACACAACTCTTCTGCAAAAACCCCAAACTAGAGAGACGACCAGAGACACAGGGGAGAAGGGGCAGCTGAGGTGCCCCTGTCCCTGGACAGCCTTCCCCCAATCCGTGAGGTGCTGAGGGGAGCTGGGTTCCTGGGATGACATCGGCCTGTGACACCACGGCCACAGCACAGGCCATGACATCAATCCTTGTTTGGTCAAGACCAGAGTCAGCAAAAGACCCTCCTCTTGCCCCTGCCCCAACTTCCAGACATAATCTTGCCTCTCACTCTTCCCTGGAAATACGGCCCCAGTCTCGTCTCTGTGTTTAGACACATGGGAGGATTTGGGCCCCCAAGCACTAGCAGATCCCATACTTCTGTTAACTACTTTGGGGGACAAAATATCTCTGAAATCCTTAATGCATTTCATCAAAGGAACAAGGCTCATCAAATCTGCAGCCAGACATAAACACGTTTCATGATATGAAGAAGAAAACTCCCAAATATCAGCACCCCGTGATGAATGTCCTAATCAACCATGACAGACTTATTTTTAGCAGAGTCAACCGCTAAGTTTAGAGCCAAATGAAAGGTCATGTGTTATCTGAGAAGCACATGTCATTGTGGTCATTGAACAGCTAATCTGGGGTGAGGTGTTCTAGGGAAGATGCTTATTATGAAAGTAGAGGGTATTATGGTGATTAGTGCTATTCAGAAACTTAAATAAATGGACATAAATGGAACATGGACTTAATAACTAAATTTCAAATATTTCAAATGAGTCCAATGAAATAACATTACTAGTTACATATTATTAACACTGGCAAAATTGTGCCCTAGGGTTTTTCAACTGATTTTTCCATGATCGTACAGCGGCCAGACATCAAATACATGGTTCGAAAATGACAGGATCACAGCTAGCATGTTAGTGAAAAGACCAATGTAGATTTATTTCCTTACTGGCCTGACCTTAAGCAAGATAGACTGCATTCCTAAACCTTGGTTCCTCATCTGTAAAAAATAAAGATAATCATATCCATCTCTCACAGGGTTGTTACGATGATTATCTGAGATAAAGTACCCAACACAGCATCTGGCAAAGTTGCAAATACCCAATAAATGTCAGCTCACTCTTCCTTCAGCGGGCTGCTTCTATGGTAAACCACATTTTTTAGCAAGCTAAGAGTTTTAATTTGGGGGCATGTTTCTTAACACCATCCAAAGGCATTTAAGCAAAAGGCCTGGAATTTTTCTCTGTTCAGAGCTGCATCTTCAGCACCCAGAAGAAGCCTTACCTTATAGGAGGTGCTCAATAAATAGTCACCGAATGAATGGGACGTTACATTTATTCCCAGCTCCCAAATTCAAGGTTGAATTTGAGGATCGATTATCTTAATAGCTGAATTGCCTTATACGTTTTTGATGGAAGAAATATATTCTTTGAAAATGCACTCAGATAATCGACTTATAAATGCAGCCATCATACAAAATAAGTGATCAAAATCATCGATTAAAGAAAGCTGTCATTCAGTTATCAATTGTGATACTTCAGTCTCAAATCAATGGGAAAAGTCTGGGCCCAAGGGCTCCTGGATCAGCAGGTCAATGATCCCCAGGAAAGTGGGAACCACCGTACATGATCTGCCTGGAACTCAACTTCCAGGTAGCTGAGGGTCAGCCTGAGGAGTCCTGGTGTCCACAAGGCCAGCTCTCCTGTCATCGCCTCTCCGGGCCTGGGGCTGACCTAACATCAGAGTGGCTGGGAACTGACCAGAGCGAGTTCAGAACAGAAGAAAACATCATACTGGGGAACAGAAACCTACCTCGTCAGAGAGCTGGAGATGTGGAGCTGGGTGTGCCACTCACAAGCCGTGAGGCTCTGGGTAAGTTGTTTCATATTTGGTCAAGCGGGCCTTGGTTTCATCAAGTTTAAATGATCAACACTGGCTTATTTTATAGGTAGCTAGTGGGAGGCTGCTGTATAGCACAGAGAGCTCAGCTCGGTGCTCTGTGATGACCTAGATGAGTGGGATGGTCGGGGGAGGAAGGTCCAAGAGGGAGGGGATGTATGTATACATATAGCTGATTCACTTCATTGTAGGGCATAAACTAACACAACGTTGTAGAGCAATGACACTCCAAGAACAATAAAAAAACATAACAGGACTTCCCTGATGGCTCAGTGGTTAAGAATCTGCCTGCCATTGCAGGGACACAGGTTTGGTCCCTGGTCCGGGAAGATCCCACATGTTGTGGAGCAACTAAGCCCAAGCACCACAACTACTGAGCCCACATGCCACTACTACTGAAGCCTGAACACCTAGAGCCCATGCTCCGCCATTAGAGAAGCCACTGCACTGAGAAGCCTGTGCACTGCAACGAAGAGTAGCCCTCACTCGCCACAGTTAGTAAGTCTGCACTTAGCAATGAAGACCCAATCTAGCCATAAATAATAAACAAGTAAATTTTTCAAAAAGTTAAAAAACAACCAAACATAACACAGAAAAACAAACAAACAAACAAACAAAAACAATAACCAAAAAAAACCTGCCTATTTTGTCTCTGAGTTCAAAATTTCCATGCCTGGACTACATATAGCAGCCCAGCCAGCATCCATCCACATGGCCTTGCTGTTGTGAAAAATTACATGTATAGAAACCACAGATGATAATAGGGGAGAAAATAAGGAAGAAAAAGTCACTCCTTCACCCTCTTTTCAAGAACTACTGCTCACAATTGCTCACATCTGGCACACCTCAGTGGTAATCATTTGCAAGGTTCAAAAACACTGAACCTTGAAAGTGAAATAAGGAGCTTTATCTTCAAAAGGAAAATTAAAGACCTGGAGCAGACCCCCTTGGGACCTTTTTATTACACCTGGATAATGGCAGGTATTATTACTCTATCCAGCAGTATGTTTTTATGAATAGGCTAACACATCCCTTTAGGCTGTAAAATCGTGCTTTAGGACATAGCATGTTGATTCAGATACAAAGTAAAACACTGTTTGTATGGTGGATTTTTAATGAAAAGTCTAAAAACACACCTATTTAACAAACCTCTATATTTTATAGAGCCGGCCTCAAAAAGCCTGCTTAAAAAAAAAAAACAAAACTTTTAACTACGGGTGGTCTCACACCTAGAAGTGGTACAAGAATTCTTTGTCAGACCATGTGTCTTAATTTTTGGTATGGAAAATGTGGTCACCATAATTATAAGCCAGAGAAAGTAAAGAGTTTAAGAAATTCTGTGCAGGAGGGGAGTAATACTTCGTTAGCATTCAATAAAACTGTAATTTAACCAGCTTTTAGGTATGTAATAATCAGCTTTAAAATTACAGCAGTTGACAATTTTCTATTTTACCTTTTGGCTATGTGTCCAAGTGTCTTATTTCCTCCATGAAACTTACGGTCCATGAAAACAAATGCCGTGTTTCCCACACCCCTAGAACCACCCACCCTCACCCCCACCCCCACCCCCACCAGACCTGGTACACGGCTTGTGTTTTGTGTTCAATGAACCACAAAGAATGTTTCAAGAACAACCTCAGGAAAATTAGGCAAGAAATAATTCAGGGTAAGAGGAAATCAATGCATAACTTGTTTAGAGGCTATTCTCTTGGGCTTCAAGGTATTTAAAATATATCCTTTAAAAGGTTCAGTTATGGAACAAGTTCATTTGTACAGATTTTGAAATGAGTTTTCGCCAAGAAAAGAGTCAATAATAATTAAGTATTAATAAAGGAGGAGGGGGAAAGTTTAGTTGTGTGACTTAGTCACTTGGTTCCTAAAACCTTTTTCCTGATTGAAAGGCATCATTAGGGATTGAAATACACATATTGGAGGAAGAGATAGAACGTGATTGTTTCTCCCTCGATATATGATCTTTTGGGGCCTTGAAATGAAAGGATCACAGTCAAGTGAGTCCATGGAAAATTAATGAGAGCTGAGCATTTCATGCCCTTAAGATGCTTAGTTAACTCAGGCAGCAAGAAGGAATCACGTGGGCCTTTATCACACGGGGTAAAGTACAAATGCCTTTCCAGAAGGCTGGGGCACAGAAGATCTTGAAAGTTCCTATACCTGGAAGCATTATAGCTATGAGTTGCCCTTGGCTTGGAGTTCCTATAATTCTAGGATTTCTTAATTTCATATTGAACCAACTTTTCCTCGATCATTTATATATATACGTATATAATATATATAATATATATAATTCATATAATCCCAATCTTTCAGCATCTAATCTCCATCTCCCAGACTGCATCTCACAACGAGAAGTGGCCAAAAACAATTCTTCAAATCGATCCTCTTCCTATATTTTGATTTCTTAGAGCAGAAAATAGGACGATATCAAACCAGGTGAGAAAAAGTAACATCTTCCTGAAGCAGGTAATGAAGTTATGGCCTGGTGACAAGTGGCTGCCAAATTCGTAGGGGCTGACACAGACTTAAACGTGCTCCTAAGCGCTTGGCTTCTTCTGAGGATGCTGCAGTGACCCAGAGCTTGGCCTTCAGAGTCCACCCCGGGCTCGAGCCCCTGGCTGGCCTTTCGGAGCTGTGCCATCGTCCACAGGCCGTTCACTTCCTCGGGGCTTTGGCTCCTTTGCCTGAAAATGAGGAAAATGCTCGTGCCTGCCTGTGGTTTTCGGGACTCAGACCGTGCAAGGCAAGCCCCTGGCACCGTGACTGTCATGTGGTGAGAACTCACGTCCTAGGAGCTCTTGTGGTACCACCTTCTGCTGCAATCTGTCCTCCTGAACTGGGCAGGATGCACTTGGAAGCCAAACTATTGCTGCACTTTCTGTAAAGTTCCTGGCGGGGGAGGGGGCTGCCTCAGAAGGATAGCGCCTGGGAGGTGGTAATCACTGTTAGGGTTGGCCTTTTGCAAGATCACCTCTGGGAAGTGAGGGTAAGGACAGGAACAGCGATGGAGAGAGAGGAGGGAGGCAGGGAGGAAAGCTTTCATAAGATAATGTCACGTTCAAGCGCTCATCCTCATCCTTCTTCCATCACCACCACATATTTTAAGTTCAAATGGAAGCCATTCATCACCGGGCAGATATGGGATGCGCACTTGTTGAGAGAGCATCTTTCTTTGGCAAATGGGAGCAAGGGGTGGAAAAGAAAGACAGACAGGCAAGAGACTCAAGCTAAACTGGCCTGTCTTCCTCAGCCTGGGGTGGGATTTTCTCCATGGAAAATTTCTATGTTTTTTAATATTGGGTCATAAAGTAGATTTTATTGGAGCTTTTCAGGTCATTTGGTCTTTATTTTGTAAAAAAGTCGTTGCGTTTGCCTTCACAACAAAAGCAAAGTAGTTTCAGGTTGAGGAAAGGAAAACGGTGATGCTGAAGGAAGAAGGTTTAGCCTGAAAATGCTACGTACCTGTGCCCACACCAACATACACAGACACAGGGACACACAAACACACACAGACAGGCACACGGACACACAAACACACAGAGACACACACAGAAGCACACAGACACACATACAGACACATTACACACAGACACACATAGATACACACGGAGAAACACACAGACACACACAGACACACAGACACACACAGAAGCACACAGACACACATATAAATACACACATACAGAGACACACACAGATACACACAGACAGTCAGATACATGGACACACAAACACACTGAGACACACAGACAGGCACATGGACACACAAACACACAGAGACACACACACAAGCACACAGACATACATATACACACAGACACAGACATACACACAGAGACTCACAGAGACACACAGACACACACACAGACAGACAGACAGACATACACGGACACACATGCACACGCACAGGCACGCACGTACACGGCCTCGCTGGGCTTGTCCCACCCACCCCGTGCTGTGGGCGGCAGGATCTTATCTCCCCTCCCCTTTTTATCAAGAAAATCCCGACATTTGCAACCACACATGAGGTAAATACGGTAGTAAGACCAAAACCAAAACAATAACAACAAAACAGCCTCCCTCCTCCTCCGCAAAAGCATCTTTCAAGCAAGCAAGTCTACAATGAAATTTTCAAGGACCAATTCAAAATCTTTACTGCTCAGGAAGCACACGTCTCGCTGTTTTCAGACATGTTCCTGTTTTGTTTGTTTGGGTTTATTTTTGCCTTCGTTCTGCAGGAAGCCTCACAGATATGACAGGGTGATTTAATTCGGTACAAACCTCGCCTCCCTAATTCTTAGAATGTAGATAGATACCACTACCGGTATTCTTAGAGTTACACAGCCTCCCACACCAAATCTAGCGAAGTAGAACCCACATTTCATTGGAATCCCTACTTTTAGTTATTTGCAGGTTTTTCTTTACGACACAGGAAACCAAATATGAGGCAGTGTTGTAGATATTGATAAATGGGTTTCTAAAATGTTCTCAGTGGCTGGCAGAACAATACCTGATTTACAGACAGAAAAGGGAGATAATGACTTACCCTTACATCTTGTAGAGGAAAGTTAGATGACAACAGATTCTGGCAGATGCCTCTGTGAAGGCACTTGCAAAAGTTTCTCCCTGCCATTGCAGGCAGCCCGACAGTCAAGAGCCAAAGATGACAGAAAATTGACAGTGGACCAGGTGATGGAAGGAAAAATCAAGCTTTGAAGGAAGGGGAGACATTCCCCAGAATGTCTGAATCCGCTGAGCCCTAAGCCTCATCAAGCAGCGGGTTTGCAACGAGTTAGCCATCTTCTGCAGGAAGTGCGCAGTGAGGCTCCCACACTGCAGAGGAATCAAGTGCAAGATTGGGGCCTCTTCCTTAAAGACTTCTGCTCCTCCTGCTACACTGACACCCAGTTCACTACAGTGCACAAAGACCACGCTCAGCCTCAGGCTGAATTTTCCCCACCAGGCTATCTGCACCTTGAGCTGATAACAAATCACTCTAAGAAAAGTCCATTTTTTTTATTCAACACTGACACTTAAGACTTTCTATAAGATGGCCAGAATGTCTTAAAACCCAGATCTCTGAAGGTCTTTCAAAAGACACTAACTGGATATATGCCCAGAAGTGGGATCTGGAGAAAAACACGGTTTGAAAGGATACCTGCACCCCAGTGTTCACTGCAGTGCTGTATATAAGAGCCAAGACATGGGAGCGACACTGTCCATCGATAGATGAATGGATAAAGAAGAAGTGGTACACATATACAATGGAATATTACTCAACCATTAAAAACAATGAAATAATGCCACTTGCAGCAACACAGATGGGCCCAGAGATTATTATACTAAGTGAAGTAAGTCACACGGAGAAAGACAAATATCATATGATATTGCTTATATGTGGAATCTTAAAAAAATGATACAAATGAACTTATTTACAAAACAGAAACAGACTCACAGACATAGAGAACAAACTTATGGTTGTCAGTGGGGAAGGGTCGTGGGGAAGGATATAGTGGGAATTTGGGATTGATGTGTACACACTAGTATATTTAAAAAAGATAACGAACAAGGACCTACTGCATAGCACAGGGGAATCTGCTCGATATTCTGTAATAACCTAAATGGGAAAAGAATTTGAAAAAGAATAGATACATGTATATGTGTAACTGAATCACTTTGCTGTACATCTGAAACTAACAAAACATTGTAAATCAACTATGCTCCAATATAAGATAAAAAACAAAAAACAAAAACAAAAGACACTAACCAATTCATCCTTATAAACCCCCTTTTCTCCACCCCCGCCAATAAGATGTACCTGCTGGAGTGATCTCTATGGTCAATAGATGTTTAAATAAATTAAGTGGATCATTCTATGTGAGCTCAATGAATGAGCAAATTTTACACATTTCTTTAAAAAGGAAATTACTTTATTCATTCCTTCCCTTAACTTTCCCTGGAACATTGGCACCACAATCTGCTGACAGCTACCTTTACTAAGATTTAGAAGACCTGGCTCTACCAGGCAAGCAGCCCCAGGCCATTTACCTAACTTTCCTGTGCCTCAGTTTACTTCTCCCTAAAATGGGGAGCCTGGGCAAGATGGTTTCCAAGGTTACCTTGAACCTCAGCATTTGGGGATTCCACACTCATGTGGAGTCTACTCTATAAAAGACACGCTGCTGGATGCAACAAGGAGGCAAACGTGCAAAGACACGGTCCCGATTCATCCTGTTTACAGTGTCATTGCTTGGCTGTATTTACAAACTTCCATCATAGGTTCCGTTGACTCGGCCTCACATTTCTATCTTCCTCGAAATGTATGGCTCTCTTTGATGTGTAGAGATTCTGAGTCAGGCAGGGCCCCCTCCTATGTGCACCGGCTTGGACTAAGCATCCTTCCACTCACCTGCACATCACAGTTCTGCAGGTTTTTTCCTGGCACCCGGCACCAGCAGGAGCTTCTCTCAACAAGGATGACCGTGGCCTGAGCTGCTATGTTTTCAGGAGTTCTAGAATGTGGGGTGACTCCTGATTCAGGCAGCTTGCCCTGCTCCCCAGTGTGGATCCTTCCTCCTCTCTCCTGCCTCAAGAACAAACATCCTGGCCCGGAGCCTGCAGCCCTGGGATGAGAGACCTGGTTTAAAATCTGTGCATGTCAGATCTGTCATCATCCAGGCTCCGGCAGACAGGCTGCCCTTGGGCAGAACAGCTCTGCTCACCAATCAAGCTTCAGGGAAGTGGGTGGTTTGCACGTGGGGCCCAACTTTGCCGTGACCAAGCCCCTATGAAAATGTCTGAGTGTGAATGAAAAAACAAAAATCTCAACAGTCTATTTTCCATGTCCGCTGCAGGAGGGCCAAGACAAGGTTTTATTCAAAAATAACTCCCTCCTCTTTCCTAAAGGCTGAAAGCAAGCACATGAGCTTAAAAAGAATTCCTCTTTCAAGATTTACTAGTGATTCAGATCAGGAAACATAGCTCTCGACTTAATGACGTCACGTGCAAAATAAGAAAACTTGAGGGATGTTTCCCAAGTATTCAGAACTTAGAAATGACCAGTTTCTAATTTTTAAAAAAGAGCCTCCTGAGAAGGCATCTCATGGGATTGTGATATATTAATGTGGCAATTAGCAAGTGGAATGAATGAATATCATTTGAGGCTAATCTAAGACATAACACAAGTTCCTACAAAAAGAGAGGTAGTTCATGGGAAGAGGTCAAGTTTCTTGTCACAGGGCTGGAAACATATCCTGGCTATAACCCGTTATTCGAGCAAGTCGTGTAACTTCTCTACGTCTTAAAAAAAGAAAAGAGGGACTTCCCTGGTGGTCCAGTGGTTAAGAATCTGTCTTGCAATGCAGGGGACGCTGGTTCAATCCCTGGTTGGGGAACTAAGATCCCATGTGCCGCGGGGCAACTAAGCCTGTGTGCCGCAACTACTGAGCCTGTGCACCACAACTAGAGAGCCTGTGTGCCGCAATGACTGAGCCCACACACTCTGGAGCCTGTGCGCCACAATGACAGAGAAGCCCACGCACCACATCAGAAGATCCCACGTGCCACAACTAAGACCCAACACATCCAAAAAATAAAAAAATATTTTTTTAAAAAAGAAATATAAATATATACGTATGTTATACATACACAGACAATGAGATACATATTATATATACATAATATATATACAATGGTATAATAGGGCCAATTATACTTTCAACTCAGAGACTTGTGAAAACTGAGATACTATAAGCAAAGAGTTTCTACACTGTAAACACAACAGAAGTGTAAGGCACTGTCATAATAATAGACACATTCATTCAAATACATGTTACTCTATTCAAAATTATTTGATTTGTAGCCTAGCCTTTGTCCTTTTTGTTATTTTAGGAGTGAGTTTCTAATTTATTCAGTTTATATGTATTTCCCATCTAAACGCTTCACCTTTTCCAAGCTCCTATATAAGTGGCAGAAGAACACAAGCTTAAAATAACCAGAGAAATAACACCACAGAAGTAGAATGGGGAGATGATTTAAGAAGCATTTACCCCTCGCCCCAGCAACACTCCTGGTAAGGCATCCCGCTCACGTACCAGCCGACTGATGAGCAATGTTATCTGTTAAGGCAGCATCTGCATCACCAAACGATCGGAAATAGCCAGGCACCCATCAGCAGGGGTGGTGAGCTAAACGTGTGCAGAGGATAGTTACATAATGACCTCTAACGAACCCCTCCTCCTGGCGTTCACTCCCTTGGGTAGGTCTTTACACATGGACGCTGGGCTGGGCCCTGTGACCAGCTTGGGTAATGGAACATTAGCAAACGTGCTGCAAGCACGGTCTTCATAAGCCCTTTTATATTGGGGCTTAATCCCTCTCTGCTTTTGGAATCCAGTCACCGTGGGAAGAAGCCTGGGCTCGTCTCCTGGAGACACCTAATCCAGCCAGCGGTGGAATGTACCACCAACACGTGGGTGAAGCCATCCTGGACCATCTAGGCCCAGCCAAGCTGCCAGATGACCTCATCCGCATGACTAAATCCACGAAAAAGCAGAAGAAAAACCACTGAGCTGACCCCAGTCCAAATAGCCCACCAAAGAATTGTGAATAAATAAAACCTTTGTTTTAATTGAAGCCACTAAGTTCTGGAGCAGATGGCATGCAGCGATAGATAACGGATCCACCATGATATTCCCCAAACAATGAAATACTGTGAGGGCAGCAGCCTACCCATGAAGAAAGAAAAAGGATGTACTGACACGCTAAGGTTCCAAGAAACAGAGATAAATTAACACGCCAAGTGAAGAACCGGGCTGCCTTTTATGTAGGAAAAAGGAAAAAATTAAATATTGCAATAGATATATATTTATTTCGCATGAAAAGACACTGGGTATGTACTCAAGAAATTAACATACATAGTTACCTGTATCAAGGGAATAAAGGGATAGTGAATTGGGTAGCTGGGGACAGGGCGGGAGAGAAACTCATCAATAAAAATGTTTCTAACTTGTTTCGGTATAAAAACCATGTGAATCTACTCCCTACTCAGAAATACTATTTTTTAAAAAGTAAAAAGATCAGACTAATCCAAGATAGAAATGACAAAGACTGAAAACGTAGAATTTCAGATTGATTATTATCATTCTACCATGATGTCATCCTTCACGACAGCGTTCCTTTGAACCAGAATAATCCTCTCCTTGTAACACATAAGGTGGTCTGCAGAGATAGCTGATCTTCCCTGCTACATTTTAAGTGCCTTGAAAGTAGGCATCAGGTCTCATGCATTTTTGTTTCTTCTGAAACAAAATGGGCACAGAGTAAGTGCTTCGTAAAGGGTCCCTGAGTCAAAGAAATAGGTAACATTCTGACATCACCAAAGGTCGTTAATGCTGGTGAATTCTCAAACATCTGCACCAGCCTACCTTCTCCCATATGCACACGCAATCCACAAACCATCTCTGAAGACCATGGTGAGTATCCCTCCCATTTTGGGCTGGCTTCTCTCATCAACTTACTCTGAACTACTAGGCAGGCTATACACAAAAGCTACATTTGAATGCCACGAAAGGCAGAAAAGCAAAACAAACTCCCCCATTTAGAAAGAAAACAACAACACCCAGAGAGGAAGTCTAGAAAAAGAAAGATCTTTTATTATTTCTCATCAGTAACAAATTTCACTTCTGTGGTTGAGTAAGCAGCAGCCTGCAGCCAACTAACTCTGCAGAGCCAACCAAGTGATCCAGACAGGCGGGCTGGGAAATGTGCAGCCAGAAGGTCTTCTTTCCCATCCTCAGGCCTCCAGAGAGGTAGGTGCTCAAGCCACCGCGAAAAGGTTGTCTGTTCCGACTCTAGCATTTCCAGGAAAGAGGAGGCCACAGCTTTCTCCGTAACCTGTTTCAGGGTTTGACAATTCTCCCTGGAAATCATCACTTACTTTGAACCTGTAACTTTCCTCCTGTCCCTTCCCCTCTGGCTCTTCTGTTAATAGTTCACTGTCTGCGGGTCTGACCCTATGAAAGCTTAACCTCTTTGAGGAGGTGGTCCGGGTCACCTCCATCCCTATGTCCACATCTCTCCCTCCAGATGTGCTCGGTCACAGCCATCCCAACCCCTGGGATGGGCCCTTCAACAGCATCTCGTGGTGACCTTGGCGCTCTGTCTGTGCAAATCTAACACAAGCCGAGATAAAAGCAGTAACACAGACAACACAAGGCAGACAGGCCAGGGCTGAGTAGTAAAGGACATGCATGATTGGTGTGTACACCACTGTCTCAAGAGATCCAGGGCACCGAAATCTTCCCCCTAGAAGTTCTCACCATCTTTGTTTCTCCCATATCATATATTTCCAATTCCTGAGTTTCCCTCCCTGATTTCATTTCCCAATTTGTGGATCCATTTCACTGTTCTCTGCAATGCTGCACTTTCCCCACAGCTACGACAACGGGACTCTGTCACTGCAGGGATCACCCTACGGAGGTTCTGCAAGGTAAAGAAAGTTGGAAAGCTGAGGCTGATGAGCTATAAAATGCAGCTATGCTTTTGCCACAAGAGATCAACAAGCGTTGGTTACGTGTCTGCTATCTGCAAGGAGGTGCTTTAGATGCTGTCGGAGACAGAAAAGAGTAAGACATCATCTCTGCCACTTAACAAGAGGAACACTGAAAAGATGGCATTTAAAGAAGGGAATGTTGGCTTGGATGTGCAGAGCTCACTGATGGGTCAGGCAGGTGTGCAGCCATCAGGACCAGGTAGAACGGAGGCAGTGGAAATGGCAAAGAAGGAAAGAATCAACGAGAAGCTCAGAGGAAGCCTGAATGCTGATTCCTGGCTGCAGATGAGAAATATGTGACGGAGGATGCATTCCAGATTTCAGGTCTGGAAAAAAAGAAAAGCTGTGCCACTCCTGACAGAGGCGGTGAGCACTCATACGGAGCTGGTTGTGCTGAGGACCTGCTGAATTTTGGAGAAAACAAGACGAAATTTAACACTCAACGTAAGATGAGAAACTAGGACTGGGGAAACAGTTTTACGATGGAAGCAATGGGAATAAAAGCCTTTGTGGAGGAGAGAAGGCACAGAGAAGGAGAAGAAGGGACGGGCTCAGGGAACACTCTGTGTGCTCAGCGTAGTCAGGATGCAGGAAGCAGAGGCGGAGGCAGGGCCAGTCTCATCCATCTTTGTAGACATCCCTGCACGTGAGTGCCGCTCTGGCCCCTAGCAGGTGCTCCGTGAACGCTTCGTGACTATTTGGAGAGGAAAAGGCAGACGCAGCGGTCAGAGAAGCGGGAAGAAAACCAGCAACGGAGCCAAGTCACATCAGTCAAAGAAGAAGAATAACTCAAAGACAGTCAAGGACTAATGCTGCATGGAGAATTACAAGATTTTCTGAAAACCCCAGGCCACACCCAGGGTTCCAAGGCTGCCTGGTCCCCCAGAGTGCTGGGTGGGTGAGTCTATCACTGGGAGGGCCTGCCTCCGCCACAGCGTCTGCACAGACCCTCCAGGGTGGCTCTGCCTTACTTGACATATAAAAAAGAATCCCTGGGATTTATAATATTTTCCGTTTAATCTCTGTGCGGTTTTAATTTTGACAATGAGATCTGGAAACTTTGAATAAAAGTCTGAGAGGAAACTTGGGATGTTCAGGCTTGCATGGACTCCACTAACACTGGTTTCTCTAAACTCGACTTTGGAAAGAGAAAAACTCGCATGGGGAATTACTTTAAAAAAAAAAAAAACTAGCATTCAAAGATACTGGCAGTTGATTCCACAACCGAGGGAAGGTACTTGATTGGAGGGATTCTTAACGAGAAGAATTGAAGATCTAAGTAAATATTCCCCATCTGCTCCTGGGCCTGCCACCTGGCCGTTATCCTGTCTGCTCTGCTGATAGGTTTCAACCGACCAATTCTGTTTTATTTGTGCAAGTCGAGAGGCCACCTGTCGTGGAATAGACTCACGCATTAAACAAAGCGAACATTTCTTATTTCCGTGCTTCCCGTATGATTTTTTTCTTTTTTAACACAAAGCACTCCCTTTCACCTTGAGCAGATGTAAGAAATGCTGACTCTGAAGAACAGGTATAAACAAGGCAATCTTTTGTTTATGAAGCTTGTTAAGGACCTACTTGTGGAAGGACCCCTCCTGTCCCCAACACTGGTGAATTAATCCATCCACACGTTTTAGTTCATTTCCCTAGCTGTTACGAGCTAAAGTGGAGAAAAAAGGTTTTACAAGGGGACATGGTGTATTTGTGCTAAAAACAGGCACCACACAAATCCAGAGACGGAAGCTGAAAAGAAATTCCAGGTGCAGGGAATGATGTAAGGGCAAAGCAAGGAGGAGAGAGGCACGCGGCATTCGGGGGACCGTACGTTGGGATGGAAGGGTGCAGGGAAGGGGATTGGGTTGAAGATGTGCAGCCACGAAGGCCGGGAGAGGGGGGATTCTTCGTGGAGAGCCTTAACGGTCAAGCTGAGGGAGGCCAGCCTCTTCTTGAGAACTGGGCACCAGTGGAAGATCTGAGCCAGAAAATATGAGGGTCCCAGTGGTGCCTGCGTGGCACCCAGGAGAGGGAGAGGAACACAAAGTGCTGTGGGAATGGCAGTGGAGCTAAAACCGCAGGGATCCCCTGATTCCACAAGCCCCTGGTCTCGCTGGTGGCCCACAGTCTGGTGGCTTTGGGTCTCCTGGAATTAGTGTCAGTTCAGAGCCCATGCCCAGCAGTCCTCAAAAGGTCTAGTGTTTCCTTTTCCCCAAAACACCGTCACCCTGGCGAAAGGCTGTAGGTCCCTTTGGGGAAGGCTGGGAGAAAGACTGAGTATAAATTTGGGGCAGTGTAGCAAGGTCCTTCCTCAAGGAGAACCAGCCTCCCCTTCGTTCAAGGGGCCCTGGGTCTATAAACTGGCCCAAGTCTGGGAACTGATTGAGGAGCCATGACGCTCAGTTTTTATGATTCAAGTTTGACTTATATTCACTTGACCTAGAACTGTTCTGCTTACACAGATCAAGTAAGAATTTAGCAGCCTGCCAGTGGATTTCATGGCTAGGAAGACTGTGAGGATCGAGTTGGAAGTGGAGGAAATGAGGTGGGAGGGTCTGGGTGTGGAAGAGAGAAGGTGGAACCAAACCTGGCTGAGACGTGGGACCAGGACAAGGTGCCCCCAAGACCAGAGACTGGCAACGTCAGGGCAAGGGGGCAGTTTGGGGGAGAAAGAGGCAGAGCTGAGTCGGAAATGGTGACGGACGATTCGATGGATGTGACCAGGAGAGAGCTGGAAATACGGGATGGAAACGGGAGGCCAGTCAGGTGGGGAGGTAGGGGTTTGGAACCATCTGCATACAAGCAGAAAGGTTTAGTGGGAGGTGTGATCTGAGAGAGAGAGAGGGCAGACGCCTGCACCAGGCCAGACGTCTGGATTTACCCGAGTAGGAGGGGAAAGAAAAGCTGGGGAGCTGGTCAGGTGGGCTGCTCGGCAAAATGGGAGGAGGAATGAGGCTTGTGCTGTAGATGCGAGAAGGTCTAGTGTTTCAGGAGAGATGTTTCCTGGGGTTCCAGCTGCTGCAGAAAAGTAAACCAGCATGGCTCTGGATGTCCTCAGAAACTGGCGCGTGATCCCCTTATAAGACAGCTGTTTCATGAGAGCAATGGAAACAGAAGGACTCCCTGGAGGGGTGGGAGGAGTGGCGGGAAGGAAGGGTAGGGGGTGCAGGACTGGAGTTAGAGACAGACAATCCAGCTTTTAAGAAGCTTAAAAAGTAGTCCAAAGGAGCAGCAGAATTAAAGGCGATTTTTTTCCAGGATGTGGATGCCCTAAGTACACTTGCGGACAGGGAAGGGGAGACGGGGAAGATTCTGGAAGGTTCTGGAAGGCTGGGGAGTTCCGGGAGCCCTGGAAGGGCCTGGACTATTGAACAGAGGACAGACCTGAGTATACAGGAGGTGCTTCTTGGAGGCCTCGGGGCCCACCCCTCATTATAACCTTGGTGGTGGGGGAGAGGCGCAGTGTGGACTCAGGCCCCAGAAAGAACAGTCTTTTATTTTTTACAAAATAGTGAATGCAAACTTAACATTGAGTCTTTATTATCTTATCGCTGGCTTCAAACGTCATCTCCGGGTTATACTTAAGCAGTGTGTTCGGTTAAAACTTCCTTAGTTTGTAACATTCTCATCAGCAAGGAGTTTCCAGACACAATTCTGCTAACAAACGTGTCCCCCTAAATGCACATTGCTCTTTTGTGAATGAGATACAGAGAAACTGAACTTCTAACTAATGAAAGATACTGGATTAACAGATAATATTTTATCTGGGTTTCAGTTCAGTCATATGTCTCAGAATGAGCTTATCTTGCCCTTAAGCCTTCTGCTTTCCTCAGTTCATTTTTTCCCCTGCCATTCAGACCGGGTGGCGGGTTCTTATTTCTTGTCATTCATTTTTGCAGGACTCTGCTGAATCAATCCGGTTGCTTCGCGCTGAGCCCGACTTTGAAGGCTGGGCCCTGCCTGTCCCTCCTCGTAACCCACACGCTCCGTCCTCACCCGTGGTCTGTGATCTGATTGTTCTCTGACCCAGTTCCAAATCTCCAGCCCTTTTCTTTACTTCTTTCCACTTCACCCCAAATAGCAAGTCTTAGGCTCAAGCACTGCTCTGTCCTCACGTGTCCACCATCCTGCTGTGGCCTGCTTCCTCCACTTCCTTCCAGAGCCTCAGAAAACTGCCTCCTGGTGGTCCAGTGGGTAAGGCTCTGCGCTTCCAATGCAGGGGGGCCCGGGGTTGATCCCTCGTGAGTGAACTAGATCCTGCATGAATGCAGGAGTCCACATGCTGCAACTAAGAAGTCTCCATGCCACAACTAAAGATCCTGCACGCTGCAACTAAAGAGCCCACACACCACACCTAAGACTCGGCACAACCAAAATAAATGAATAAATAAATATTTAAAAAAACAAAAGGAAGAAAGAAAACTGCCTCTCGAGAGTAGCTGGCACTGTTTTCCCCATCCAAACCTTCATCTTCCGGTTTTCTGAGCCAACGGGAATCTGTGTGGGTGGCATCCTTTATTTCTAGTTTTAAGCCAACTCTACTTTTTAAGTGGTCACCTTAATCCTCTGCTAAAATTCTCTTTAGTGGAACACTGTAGTTTTGGTAACCCCTTACTGTCTACATTTTAGGGAGTGTGCCCTGATTTTAGTCCTTCAGACATACACAGTGAAATCGGCACTTGACAATAATAGATGTTGCCCACAGGTATAGTCTTTTTCTCCTGCATGTAAAATATCACAGCCCTTGGTATTATGCTAACTCGGCTGCAATCTCTGTCCCTCTCTGGCTAATGATGCCCTTGCCAAGAGAGCAGAGCCACGCTAGGCAAAGGCCCTTCTACAAGGCACCAGACGGAAGCTCTCACATCACGAAAATCAGGGGACAGACCATCTATGATTTTCCTGGTCCTTGCACAGGTTTAATTAGAAATGGTCCTTGCTCTGGGAGTGGGGGGATTTTAATAGCTATGATAGTAGAATGCTGCATTTCTAGTTGCCCGCTATTGTTAAAGGAAATTTCTAAGTGGCCCTAAAAATACTGAATTTAATAGTTTTGAAAATTCTGAGTTTCTCCAAAGGGAAGGAGGAAAGGGAAGCGAGTTACGATGCTTTCAATGGGCACATGAATTAGGGTGTCCCATTTTAGAGATTAGAAAACCAAGGCTAGACTGTGAATCTCACAGTGATAAGTAGCCACAAGCCACAACTGGGACCCAGGTATCTCAGGTCTGAATTCCAAGCCTTATCAAATACAGGTCACTACCTTTACAAAAAGGTTGACAAAATGTGAAAAGAAACTGCAGGAAGGGGGAGTGGGAGAGAGAGAGAACATATAGAAAATTTAAAGTTGTTAAGATATCTGTCCCTTAATTTATACACTGCTCTTGATTAGGACCAAGTGACCTGAATTCTCACACACAGTGAAAGGGAAAAGCAGGTAAACAGATTTATGCTGACTGAATATGTGACTTTCCCTCCCCAAACTATAAAGGTTGGTTTCAGATTCTCAAAAAAAAAAAAAAAAAAAAAGTATGTAAAAAGCAGTAAAACAGGCAAATCACTTACTCTTGCAGCCAGTTGTAGTGACTTGGGTGCTTTTCTTGGCAAATATTCAAATGTCACACACCAGCATCACAAGCTCAATACTATTTCAGTCAATATGATTTGTGTTAAAGTCACCTGAATTGGGTGATTGTTTGATCTCAGTATCACCAACAGGCCCTCCTACAACACCCCTCACTGCTAACAAACTCACAAGAAAGACTTTAGTTTAGGAAACTAGCATTTTCTTAGAAAAGAGGAAAAAAAAGCAGTTCTCAGTAAAAGATAAACCACAGAGCTACTGCGTTCAGTCAAATTGTACATATCAAACCACACACACATACTACACACACACTCACACAAACACATACTATCAACATAATGTTTAGGCTCTGTCTAATCCACAAAGGTGAGGAAATTCAGAATTAAGACGTTAAAACCAGAATCCTACTCACGACTTTACCTGACATTGAGTCTGTACTGAAGGATGATGGAACCGGATCCTAGATTACCTGGTTTGTTCTCGTTGCAACTCTAATAACCCACAATCATCCAGAGGTTCTTTTCTTGGTGGGACACCAAGAGCCAACATTCTTTTGCACAACAGGCTGGTCAGAATTCTCTAGGAGACAGAATCTATTTCTACCTCAAAGTACAGGGAAGCCTCAGGCTCCTAGGGACTCAAGGTCCCAAAATGATATCAGATAAAAAATTAAAGGTAGTGGTGGGGAGCTGGGAGAAACCTTTCTGTCAGGTGGAGAGCCTATCAACAGAAAATTTAGGGGTGGAAACAGCTAAGACATGCCAATGACCTTGAGGCTGCACCCAAAATGATATGGGAGGGAGGGCTTGCTGACCCCAAAGTGCCATCTCAAAGGCTGTACATGCCAAGCCTCTTTGTGGGAAACTGAGGGGGACAGAAGGGAAAAGAAGGAGCAGAGCAAGAAGGACAATGGAAGTGGTGGCACATCTTGGCATCCAGGATGAGGGCAGAAAGCACTGGACGGTCCAGACTTAGAGGAAGACAGGCAGTGAGGAGGGACGAGAATGGGGCTGAGCTGCCACCTTGGAGGAGAGGGTGTGCAGCAAACAGCCCAGCTCAGGAAATGGTCTGTAGGATCCAACCCTCCCTCTGCTTGTGGACTTCTAACATCACATGGATGGCTATTTTTAAAGCACTGGAAATGTATACCATGTCATGGGAACTCTCACTCAGATCCCATCTTGCCATACATCCCTCTGCATATTTTTTTTAAAGATTTTTTTTGATGTGGCCCATTTTTAAAGTCTTTATTGAATTTGTTACAATATTGCTTCTGTTTTATGTTTTAGAGTTTTGGCCCTGAGGCATGTGGGATCCTAGCTCCCCGACCAAGGATCGAACCCAAACACCCCTACACTGGAAGGCCAAGCGTTAACCACTGGACCACCAGGGAAGTCCCGCATCTGCGTATTTTGAACGCAAAGGTTCAGAAGCTTCGTGTGATATGTTTCACCTTTTGGGTTCTGTCAAAAACTATAAAGAAAAAATCCAAGCCTGCAGGGAAATTTCTAGCTGCCGTGCCAACCAAATGTTTTCAGGTTTAAAAAAAAATCATCCTAAACATAAAATAACATTTCAGGTCATAAGATTCATTTTTAGAAATATTTATTCCCCAGAACCCAATTCTAGAAAACCATAATCTCCTCTTAATGATTTCTCTTATATATATTACTGTGATGGTCTTATTATGGCCCCATGCTTATCTTGAAGTTTGGGACTTCAAAGGGACCCTGTCCTCCCATCCTTCCCTGAAATTCAGGGGCACTGCTTCTTGGTGGTGACAATGTCACAGCCACATGGAAGGACGCAAAAAAAGTACTTCACACAGTGCTGGTGGAAACAGAAAATTGCTATACCATTTAGAAAGCAATCTGGAAATGTCGATCCAAATTCAAAAATACCATGATTGCTGAAGTCATCTCATGCCCATATGACCACAGCACTGTTTGGGGCAAAATCACTCAGTAGGTTATGCCTTGGTCAACCAAGGAATAGTATGCAGTGGTGAAAAAGGAAGAATGGAGGAATTTCAACACTGTATCATTGTGAAGTGAGAAAAAACCAAGATGCAGAGAGGGACATATGATATGATCTGATTTTTATAAGGCAATGACCGCAATCACATGTTTATGTTACTATCTCTCTCTATCTAAATGTTTGATATAATTATATGAGTGAAGTGGACTAAAGCACAGAAGGATAACACACAAGGTTGATAACACTGGCAACATGGGGGAGAGGGATTAGGGTGGAGGGAAGGAAGGGAGTGGGGAGAAAGAAATAAGTGAAAATGAAAGAAGGTAGCAACCATAAAAACCACATGGATGCCACGATCTCATTTATAGGAAATCATGTGTGTGTGCTTAGGCACACATCTATAAACAGATGATGAGATAGTCTACAAAATGTCAATGGTTTGTATTTCAGGGTGTTGAGATGTTTTTAAATATAATTTTTACTTCTAATATATGTTAATACAAATATTTACAACCACCTGTATTGTTTATAGAAACAGAAAACTCATTGAGAGGGAAAGATGAAAAGTCCCATGCAATGCAATACAGGTCCCCAGAGAGGAAGCAACTAGAGAGAGAAGGCTGCAACGTCAGGCTGGGACCAGACTGGGAAGGCTCTCAGTAACAGGAAAGGCAGAAGAACAACTTACAGGCTGTGTACCAACATAGTAACCACAGGCTCTTGTTTTGGTGGTAGATGACGAGTGATTTTTTTTCTTCTTTCTGCTTTTCCCTATTTTCCAGATTTTCTGCAAAACCCATATCTTGCTTTTGTAATCAGAACCAAAAAATGTATTATTTAAAAAATTATGCCAGGAAGGTTTTTAAGTGGGAGAGGTCACTTAATGATTAATGATCACTGACATTTTAGGATATTATGCAGTGGTCCCCAAAGACAGAGATTAAAAGCCATTTATGAAGGAGCGGTATCAGTGAGAGTTGATAATGGCCCCCAATTAAGAGGAAATGGCGGAAATGGAAAGGTACATAGTGGGCCTCAGATGTTTTCTAAATGAAGGGATGAATAAGGGAAACATTGATGAAGAAGAACTGCTAAGTCTCAGTGGCCCTTTGTAAAGTTTATATGGATGCCCGCAAAAACACAGCCAGACGTCAGTAGGCTGACTTTATCCCAAATCACAGAGAACTGTAACTGTTTTAGAGACCAGCCCATTGGGACTATCACATCCCTAAATGCAGCCATATCTTGGAGGACATGTCAAAGAAAGATACAATACCCAAGGGAAAAGACCGAAGTGGTAGAAACCATAGAAGAGAAAGAGAAATTATATGATAAAACGATGTAAAGTGCTTTCCCCCACACAAAAAAAGACATGTCATTGACAAGCACTGCATCCAACAAACACTGGGATATTGTAGATCCCTTAAAAATATTCCCAGGTAACTCCTGGTTTGCATTCATTTTATACTGTAGCCAACTTAAAATGTTTCTGATCTGTGCTAGGAGAAATTAATTTTAAATTCTTTATCCAATTGTGGTTTGCTTTTTTCTAAAAGTTGGCACGTTCTGAGAACTCCCCTTCATTCGAAGTATTCAGGAAGAGGATGGGCGGCGCCGTGTTTGAGAAGGTGGTAGTAGAAGGCTTCCAAAGAACTTCCCGGCTTCTAGAGTCTCTGATGCAAGAGGACACATCATGCCAACCGCCAGATTTTACGCCTTCTCTCTCTCAGATGCCCCAAATCAGGCTGTTTACTAAATAAGCCACGTTTATGTTTTCTGGCATTCCTGAAGCAGATGTAATATTACTGGAGGCAAACAATTTTTGTGATGCCAATTCATGCATTGCCATCTAAACACCACGTAATCAAGAAACTAACATGTTTACCCAATCGTCAAAGACCAAGGCAAAGAAACCCAAAGGCATTCTGTAAGACAAAATACCAGCCGGTACTTCCAATAAAAGGATTTATGGAGAGTTACCCTGAAGTGGCTTAAGAGGAAAAGTCAGTGTGACTTGGTGTCTAATCACACAAAGGACTGCCCTGCTGTTATTCCAAATGGTCAGAAAAAACTGGGGAGGAATTGGACTGGTTGTCACAGAGAACCAGGGTTCTCCCGATAGTTTCAGGGTAGGCGTGTCAGAAAGTAAGCAACATGCTCGCTGCCCTAGGATGACACCCCCCCACCCCTCACTCACCCAGGACATTTCTCCACCTGTGAAACCACCTCCGATGGTAATGGGCAACCTTGCTGTTCTCCATGTGGGTGGTGTGTTCCCTTCCGCCTTCCTGCCCTCTCGGCGGCTACTCCCTGGGTCTCAGTGCAGCTCTTCATCACCCCACAGCCCTCTCTTCCTCCAAGTCTGGCTCAAAGCCTGCCTTTCCTGGGTCTGACACCAACCAATTCGGGTCTTTCATTCTCCTGAGTCGTCTCCTGGTTTGTACACTCAATTAACGTGAAATAATTGGCAAGTTCTTGGCAGGAAGAGCCCCAGTGCATGATTCCCACTGGATCTCCTAAAACCCACAGAGCAGAGAGAGGAAGAACATCCTCCCTTCCTTTCCTGCCTTCCCTCCTTCTTTCAGTGTAGTGTTTATACAACATCTACTTCATGCAAAGCACCGTTCAAGGCTTCTTCATGTACCATTTTACATAATCTCCTCACAAACCTCCCTAGAAATCAAGAGCTCTCTCCTAGCCCAGCTCTGCGCTTCTCCAGCTTTCCACGGTCTTGTCCTGGGGTTGCCATCTTCTCAGTCCCTTGGTGTCATGGTGGTTGTGTTTGGTTCGTCTCTCCTCCTCAACCCTATATCCAACCAACTGCCAATTCTCTATGTCCCATCTGGCTACTGATTTTTCATTCCCCTGCCTTGACATCTCTCTTAAACACCAAAGCCTCTTCATTAGTGGCCTCCCTGCAACCAGGTTATCATTTTAACGCATGAGCTGCTAATATCACTGCACAAATCCCAAACTTTATATAATTCCTGTAGTCCACATAATTTAACCCGACTTCCCTCGTTTGACATTAAAGGACATCCCAACTATTCAAGCTTTTCTTCCAGACACACAGGACTTCTTCCCATTCCCCACACGTGCCAAGTGATAGGACTCGTACAGGTTTTTGTTTGTGCTGTTCCCACTCTGTGAAATGGCCTTCACCCAACTCTGCCCTACTTTTCAAACCTAACTCACATGCCACCTAACTCCCCCAGGTCAAAACGGATTGTTCTTTCTCCCAAACTTTCTTAGACTTAGTTGTTTATAGCTCCAAGGCTGCCTCTAGATCATAAAATCCTGGAGGAAAGAGATAGTATCTGTCTTTGCATTCCAACACCATGGCCCAACCATGGTCGTACTCCCTCAGCACAAGCAGGAATGGAGTTCCCAGCACTGGGAAGTAAGTTTACTAGCCACTGCTGTCTTCCAATGTGTTCTTCGGAATTTCAAGCTAACAAACACTTATGAAGTACCTACTCTGTACAGAGCACTCTGGCAGGAGCTGCAGAAGCAAGCCAGCTAGGGAGCCATGGTGTTTGTAACGCGCCTTTTTAAAGACCTACCTCACCTATTATGCTAAGCCACTGAATATGCCATTATATGAAGACATATCCGGTCTTGAAGATCAACAGCCATTCACAGACCTTCCCTCTATCACTGGATGCACTAGGGGTGAGATCCTATGTTTCAAAAGTACTCAAGAAAACAAGGCTCAGAACTCTGAACGTCGGGGCTGTTCTTTTCTTTTTCACAGAGAGTGGTTGATATGGAAAATAAAGGCATTTGTCTCTTAGCGGTACTAATTCTCAAATCCATCATTTACTTTAACTTCAGTTCTAACAAGCACTTAAGGCCAGGAAAGTCGCTGAGAAAACACGATTGTCTGGGAAAACTAAACATTCTCTAACCTGTGAAGTCGTGCTGGTGGATGAAAGCTCTTGTAAGGGATGATAATTTTTTTATTTGAAGACTGGTACTTTGATAGCAGCTATGCAAAGTTTTCTGAAGCACTCAAGGTGATCTATGACATAAAGTGACCACATATGCCTGCTTGTCAGGAAGAGTCCCGGTTTACACCTGTTGTCCCTGCAAAATTATGAATAGTGCCCCCCCGTGCACTCTCATAACTGTCCCCATTTGCATGATAAATTATAGGACCTCTCTATCTAGGAGTGTATGGAGGGGCCACAGTGGTCTGTCTATACATGGTAAGATGGTTTGCTCACATACCCCAAGGAGCTGATGCCAAGAACAGGAGCAGGATCCAGGCTTCCTGACACCCAGCCCAGGCTCTGTCTCAGGGAACAAATTCCTCTACGTTGTTTCCTCATCCGTTAATCACGAAAATCACTTTGGGAAATGGTAAAGATGCGTAAGCATGGTTTCTGCAAACTAGCACTTACAATTTAGTTGAGGAGACAAAGCACACACACATTCAATAATTAAACAGGGTCAGATAGAGTCATAATCTGGTGCCAATTATGTGGTTTGAATGACAATTTCAAAAGGAGTTAGAGAAGGGATAAAACCCTCAGTGGGCTAAAGACTTCATTTCTGGGAGATGATGGAACCTGAAGTGGGTCATAAAAGGTTAAAAAAAAAAAAAGGAAGAAAGGAGGGGGGAAAGGTATTTTTCTTTAAAATAAAAATTGGGAGAGGAATAAACCACCTAAGTGATTTTATAAGCACTATTACTTTATAGTTCAGAAGATTTAAAAACATGACAAAACCAACACAAATGGCCTATGCGTCCTTCCTCAAAATCTCACTGTGACTTAAGGCACAACAGTCTTCAGACTGGGGTGTCTTACAAGCAGACGAGTGCTCGCTGCTAGATGACGGTGCTCCTCCCTGTGATGTGGTGAGGAAAAAGTGGCCACCTTGACTTCTAACCTGAGCTTTTTCACTAACTGGCTAGGTGTCTGTGGGCAAGTGGTTTCATCAGTTTTGAGCCTCAGTTTCCTTAAATAAAATGCAAGGGCTGGATAAAGTGATCTCTAAGAACCTTTCAATCTCTGGCTGTTTACAGTCAACTCCAGGTTTTATTTGATTTCAGTTTAGTTTAATGAATCCATTTATTTATTCTAGATTTAGCTCAATAGTGGATGTGAGTGTTCATTTCCAGCAAAAGGGCAAACATTGGGCTGATTCTAAGGGATTCTTTCCACTACAGAGACATGAAATTCTCAAGAAAAATCACAATGCTGTGCGTGGAAGGAAAGAAGGAAGAGAGAGAAGCATGGGTTCCAGGAATGAAGAAAAATTGAAGCCAGAGCATTAACAAAAAGTTGACTCCATGGTGTCCAAGAGACTGTCAGACCCACGCAAATGCTCTTGAGGATCTGGGGACAGTGATTAGATTCTAACGCCCATGAAGAGACATGGTCTTGGTCTTGCGTGAGGTGGGAGGAGGGAGGCAGAACTGAGCCCTTTTCATAAATCTTAAAGTCACCCTATCCATGAAAAAGGGACAAAAACCACTGCCCACTGGTGTCAAGATAAAGAGCAGACAACTGCTTTATGTCCAGAGATTAGGCCACCTCTGAGAAATTAAAACCCTAAACACGAACCACATTCAGTTGTAGGATCAGAATTTACATCGTCTGTGTGTCTGGGTGTGGGACAAGCAGTGAACATAAACACAATTCCAGGACCATCAAAACACCTTTGATCACCAGAAGAAACACATACATGACCGCTACACAGGGACAATTTCACAGCTCAGGACTCACAAGATTCCCACAGAAAAGAGATCTCTGTGAAGATGAACCTGCCAACACACACACACACACACACACACACACACACACACACACACACACACACAAGGGAATTAACTTCCATGAGGGACAGTCAGAAAGAGAATTTTTTTAAGCTAAAATCTAAGAACTGGAAAAATACTACAATCTGAAATGGACTACGAAATAAGATTTCTTAAAATTATTAAGGTATAAAAGAAATACTAAAAACCATAATGAAATAATAGGAGTAAATAAAAAAAGAAAATAGCAGACTTGAAAAAGAACAAAATAGAACTCCTAAAAATAACTCAATGGAAAAGTTAGTAGAGTGACACAAATATAGAATTAGTGAACTAGAAAAAGAGATTTCAGGAAATCAACCAAAATATAACATAGGGCTTTCAAGTGAAAACTGAACACTCCATATCTAACACTGGTCTCTCTGAAACCTCACTAAAACTAGGGAACATGACCATTTAAAAGACATAAACCCAGGAGGACAAGGAGAACAAGTGAAGGGATAACAGCAATAAGATTTTGGAAAATGGAAAACAGATGGATAAATGGTAACAGACCTAGCAGAACAAAGAAGACAGAATCCTAAATTAGGAGTAAGGAAAGTTAGGAACCAAGTAGCAGATGCTCAAAAGGCCCAGGAACAGACAGCACTAGTTACCTTTGGAACTGGGAAGGGAGGAAGAGGGAAGAGTGACTAAAATGAGGAGATGGGATGGAAGCTGTTTAAGAACCAGTTATAGGGCTTCCCTGGTGGCGCAGTGGTTAAGAATCCATCTGCCAATGCAGGGCACATGGGTTCTATCCCTGGTCCAGGAAGATCCTGCATGCCATGGAGCAACTAAGCCCATGTGCTGCAGCTACTGAGCCTGTGCTCTAGAGCCTGTGAGCCACAACTATTGAGCCCATGTGCCACAACTACTGAAACCCACGCACCTAGAGCTCCACAACAAGAGAAGCCACCTCAATGAGAAGCCTCCTCTCTCCGGAACTGGAGAAAGCCCGCACTAAGCAACGAAGACCCAACAGAGACAAAAATAAAATTAATTAATTAAAAAAAGAAAAGAACCAGTCATATCCCCACATCCTCAGATCACCTCCTCAACTCCACCCTGTTGGGCCACAGACTCTATTTCAACTGGTAAAACTGGAGGTGTGGTCTCCGGAGACACGGCTCCTAGATTGGGAGACACCACACATCAAACAAAACAGAAAATATGCACACTGAATGCTGACCCCTCCTCACCTCAGCTCTCAGCACTGGCACAAGCAGAGCTTCTCCCTCCAGGGGCAAATCTGGAAGGGTATTCCCTGGAGAATCTGACCATCTCTGTAGGTTCTTCAGCAGGATACTTTAGGGGTTGACATTAAGAGTTCCCCAACAAATGGCACTAACACATTATTCTACGGTAATGCTCAAAGTCAACAAGCCCCACACATCCTCAGAGCTTCCAATAAACGTATTAGTTTTTCACTCTTAAGTATGACCAGATACTCAAGGATTACCAGACATGCAAGGAAAGCCTCTACAGGAGAGTTCAAAACATGGGGGAAATAGAGTCCATAAAGGGAGAAGAAAATTTCAAAAGAGAATAATTTTTTTTCAGAACGCTGAGAGAATGTCACACACATGAAAACAGAACAGAATGTTTAAAAAAACCAACTATTTATAGATGAAAAGAGGAAATTTAAAACAATAACAGAAATGAAAACCCAATAGACAGGTTGGAAATTGAAGTTGAAGAAATTGCCCACAAAGAGAGTAAAAGATAAAGAGATGGAAAACAGGAGAGAAAAATAGGAGGAAATCAGAGGACTGGTCTGGAAAGTACAACACCCACATAATAGGAGTTCTGGAAAGAAAGATGAGCTAACAGAAGCACATTCGACAGATTGAAAGAACACACTGATTGCTCAGTACAATAGATGAAAACAGACTCCCACATAGGAAAGTTATTGTGAAATTTAGAACACTGGGGAAAATAAAAGATTCTACAAGGTCCCAAGAGAAAGAAAAGAGGTCAGGTACAAAGCATCAAGAATTAGAATGATTTTAGCCTTCTAGCAGCAACACTGGGAGACGGCATACAATAGAGCAATGTCTTCACATTTCTGAAGAAAACTTAGTTTTGACCTAGAATTCTTTGTACAAGACAGACAAGCCTTCCAGTGAGAAGATAAAATAAAGACTTTTCAGACATTCAAAGCGTGAATCTACCTCTCTTGGATCCATTTGAAAAGGCTACTTATAATAGACTGGGAGCCACAAAAACATAAGGGGAAAAAGAGGAAATTTTATGTGATCCAACACGGGACTAAAGCAGAGGGGTGATGTGGTGAAGGGAGGTGACAGGACAAGTGATCAAGAGAAACACATAGTGAGGGCCACCACCAGGGCACTAGGCTTTAATTCTGATCCTGTTGGGGGACGTGCTTCCTCAAACAATGGAGAAGATCAATAAAGGGGATCCAACTTAGAAGAAGGGCCAAGGAAAGTTCTAGAATAACAAGGAAGAGAAATCCCAGCATGAAAGCGGGGCAACAGACATGGGGTGGGGTTGGGGGAAGGATGTGAAGGGGAAGCTGGGACGAAGGGAGAGAGTAGCACTGACATATAAACACTACCAAAAGTAAAATAGATAGCTCATGGGAAGCTGCTGCATAACACACGGAGATCAACTCCAGGATGAGCGAGGACTTAGAGGGCTGGGATAGGGAGGGTGGGAGGGGGTCGCACGAGGGAGGGGATATGGGGATATATGTATAAATACAGCTGATTCACTTTGGTGTACAGCAAAAACTGGCAGAACAGTGTAAAGCAATTTTATTCCAATAAAGAGATTAAAAAAAAAAAAAAAGCTGTGCAACAGGCCTGAAGAGAAGTCCAGAAAAAAGGGACGTTACCAAGAAAAGAAGGAGAACTCACGGATTTCTGATGCAATCAGCCTTGTGGAAAAGTCTACTGTGAGACTATGAAAGATACAGGGGGAGCAGCTTTCCCTACAAGGATGAAGAACACTAAGAAAACTTAAAAAAAAAAAAAAAAGACAAGACAGATATTAACATATGATATCGTGTATATGCGGAATCTAAAAAAAGGAGTAAAAACGAACTTAGGTACAAAACATAAGTAGAGTCATGGATGTAAAAAAAAAAACTTATGGTTACCAGGGGATGGAGGGGGAGGGATAAATTGGGAGATTGGGATTGACATATACACACTATGATATATAAAACAGATAACTAATAAGGACCTACTGTATAACACAGGGAACTCTACTCAACACTCTGTAATGGCCTATGTGGGAAAATAATTTAAAAAAAGAGTAGATATATGTAGATGTATAACTGATTCACTATACTATACTCCAATGAAAAATTTTTAAAAAGACATATTATCTTCATAAAAATAAAGAAGTTTACCTGTTAACATTATTTCCATAGGCCAAATAGTGGAAACACTAACAACTGATTTAACCCAATATTGCAATATAATTATGTTGAGAGAAAAGGGTTGGAAAAGCAGCGGATATGGTTATGTAAGAGAGCTAAATCTGGATTATTATAATAGGAAGTTGAGACATCATGAGTGAAATTGATAAAAGATCACAGCATACACATTATTTAGAAATGCCAGAAGAAAAAGCTAAAATATAGAAAGTGATGTTCTCTGGGAAGTGGGGGCTGGGGGAAGTAGGGTGGGGTAGAATTTGTTCCCATAGAAATTAAGGAACCAGCACATAAGTAAATATGCATGAGGATGTTTTTATCTACAATGCTTGTGTAGACATAAAACTGAAAATAACCTAAACGTTCATCAATAGTGGAACAGCTCTATAAGCTGAAGTACAGCCATACCATGGAATTAATTAGTTATTTTTTTTAAAGACTAGTTAAATATGTATCTACTTATCTGGAAGATATCCTTAATGTACTATTTAGAGAGACAGTAAGTTGTAAAGTAACGCACAAGGTATGATTGGATTTTTTGCAAACAACAACAAAGCACTGTTATTTAATTTATAGGAATATATATGAGCATGGAGAGACATGTGGAAGGATGCATACCAGATGGTAACTTTATTTACCTTTGGAGGATGGGAATGGAAAGGGTAGGGGGAGAGACTGAAATAGACCACAGGAAAATAGCGATGCGGGAAATATGAAAACACAGGTTAGCAAACATGAAGAAAAGAAGAGCAAGGTCTAAAAACATACAACAGAGGACTGCGAAAAAGATAACAAAGAGAACTGGAAGGAACAGTAATCAAAGACTGTGACAGAATTTTTCAGAATCAATGAATATCAGGAATCCTTAGAGTCAAGAGATATATTGAATCCCAAACAGGACTGTGGTGAAACTGCAGATCATCAAAGACAGGAACAAAAAGAAAAACAAAGATCTTTAAAGCAATTAGTGGGAAGAAAAAAAAAAAACACTTCTAAACAAAAGACAGACTGATGCTGACTGCACCTCATCAATAACAGATACTGGAAGACAATGAAATAATATTTTCAAATGCTGAGAGAAAATATTTATGTAGAATTCTGTACCTAGAAAATTTATCAAGACTAATGGTGAATTAAAGATATTTTCAGATAGAGACTGACAGAGATAGTTTCATATCCCCAAATCCTTGATGAAATAACTACTCAAGGATGTACTTCAGTAAGAAGGAATCTGAACTGAGAAAGGGGGAACGGAATCTAAGAAACAACGTCAATAACATTCACTGAGGGCTCACTCCGTATTGCATACCAGGCACCATTCTAAGTAATTTGTAAATAAATTGGGATTCAAATTAAGGCAATCTGATTCTGGATTTCATAGTCTTACCCACAATGTAAATATAATGGCCTCTATTTTGATAAATTTTAAAAAGTAGATTTGTAAAAAAAAAATTGTATGTGGACAAAACAGAAACAAAATGATAATAAAATAGCTGACAGTGTCATATCAGAATATGAGCGAGAGAGAAAAGCTGGATTAGAGTGTTGTAAGGAATCTGTATTACATTCTTTGGGAAGCAAATAGAGGTACAGATAACACTTTAATTTTAGACTTTGTGAACTCAAATATAATTTTTAAGGCTTAAGGGTAACAGCTGAGATATAGAACAAAACATGCACATTACAAATCAAGCGGAAAACAGTAATCATTGTTCTAACAGTAAGACTACATTCTTGTGCTTGGGAGGCAAGATGAGGGAGAAACTTCAACAGGAGAAAGATATGGGAAAGTATGGAGTCCCCAGTAAGAGGCAGGGAGGTCTCTGCAGGACCCATCACAGAATGAGAGAAGAGTTTCAACCTATCATTTCCTTTGATTCTCCCCTGGGCTTCTTGAGCTTCTTGATGTTCTTCAGAATGATGTCATACAACACAACACAAGCTTTGTTGTTCTCCATGGCCATCAGAGGGGTCCTGGCACTCTGCTTCACTGTGGTGTGAAGGGTATTCATCAGCTCAAACACCTTCTCCAAAACATTTCCCATCATCAGTCTGAGGCATCTGCAGCTGTGACCAGGTGGTGACCCTGCAGACTGCTCAGTGACATCCTCAGCTTCAGGCCCTGCAGGAGGACATCAATCCTCTCTTTGCCATTCACTGGACCACTGGAGGGCCTTTGCCTTCACCTTCCACTTTTGTCTGTTCATCCCTATCCTCCTCCTCCTACTGTTTCTTCCATTCCTCCCTCTTTTTCTTCTGGACTGGATAGGCACCAGGATGTCTGACAGGGCCTTCAGATAGCTCAAGGTGACTTCTTGAGAGCTGGTTCCTTCAAAAAAAATGCATCTGACTCAGAAATCTTCCTGGGGAAATAGCTCTCAAGCAGGTTCTATCCTTTGCACTGGTCTTTCTGAAACACATCCACCTGGGCTTGGGCCCTGAGCACAGCTATCACCGGGGAGCCTAGCGCCACACAAGGAGCAAGGAGTGGGTGCAGGGAAGAGGAAGTGAAATCAACAGGAAAACTTAAGTAATCTAATGGAAGACAGGATAAGAAGAAAAAAATAAGTAAAGAAGAAGCATGGCAGATGGAAAACATTTGGATTCCTTGTGAATTCCAAATATATGACTTATCATAATAAATGTAAATGTCTTAAACTAATCCACTAAAAGGCAGAAATCCTCAGATTGAATTTTGTAAAACTCTAGCTGTTTAGAAGAGAGAAGCTTTAAAACATGTCACAGGAAGGATAAACATGAAAAAATGTATTCAAATAATGTGTTCCTACAAAAAATAAATGCTCCATAAATATTTATTTTAATTGACTGACTCAATCTGATAAAATAGACTTCATAGCCAAAAGCATTTTGGGAGGATAAAGAAGACCACTGCTTAATAATAAAAGATACATTCACCAGCGATCCCTCTGTATACTTAATCACACAGTATCAAATATATATAGCAAAACCGATTTAAGTATATGAAGGTAATAAATTCAGTGAGAGATTTTAGTACATATCACTATGAAATCAATGGACCAAGCTAAAAAAAACAGGACAAATTTAACACATATTACAAACTTCATTTAATGGATATGAAGAGAACCCTCCACACAATAAATAGAGAATACACAAGAAATGTTTACAAAAGTTAATCAGGTTCTAGGCCACAGAGCAAGTCTCAACAAACTTCAAAGAAGTGCTAACGTTCAGACCACACTCATCAACCAAAATACATAAAGGTTGAAATCAATAACAAAACCACAGGCCCCAAACCCCAGTACATCTTGAAATTTCAAAAACACACTTCTAAATTATTAAATAAAATCAAAATGAAAGTAACAAAACCTATGGAACTGAAAAATAATTAAAACCCTAGATAGCAGTAGAAGGAATGTTTAGCATTAAATGAAATATCAGAAAACAAGAAAAATTTTACATTAAGAAAATAAAAAATTTAAGCAATGAACTCAAAGACAATAGGAGAAAATTCTTTTTCCACAAATGGATAAAGTAGTAGGAAGGCAACAATACAGATAATAACAAATCAATAAAATAAAAACAAAGAAACCATACAGATAGGAACAAAACAAATGTGGATTCTTTAAAAAGACTAATAAGGTAGATATTCAACAAGAATGATCAAGAGAACCAAAAGGAGGCACAAAGACACTATTAGGCATGAAAAAGAGCCATAACTATAAATACAGTAAAGATTTATTTTTAAAGTATGAGAATTTGATTCTCTACTTGAAAGCAATAAAACTAAAAACAGATGAAATGGAAAAATCTCATAGAAAAATATGTTCCCAAAATTGACACAAAAAAATAGAAAAAGGACAAAAGTTCCTGAATGTATTTTTATAAATTCAGTCTAAAGCTATATTTTAGAAGCAGACAGTACAAAAAAAGCAAAACAATAGGTCAATCTCAGTTAAAAATATCAATGCAAAAATCCTCAATGAAATATTAGCAACCATACTCAGCCATGTAGTGTGTGTATAAATGTATATTTATTTTAAAATACATGTTTTTTGATATGATATACATCCTGTATCATATATATCATGATCACATATCATATTTATCACATGGTAAACATATGGTATGCATATGTGTATGCTTGTGATGATGAGTAAGGTTTATCCCAGAAGCTCAAGGAAGATTCAACATTAGAAAGTCTTACTGTAATTCACCATACTGACAGAATAAGAAGGAGAAACTAATCTTCACAATAGATATAGAAAAAACATTTATAAAATTTAGTGCCCATTCACAATTTAAAAGTAAAATAAAACACCTAGCCAACCAAGAAAAGAAGGTAGTTTTTACTAAGCAGTTTCTACTAAAAACCTACAATAAACTTTAGGAATATATTTCCTTTTAAGTCAGGAACTAGACAAATATGTTTTTTCTATCACCACTCCACTCATCATTGTGTGAGATATCTGGCTGACACAATAAAACAAGGAAAAGGAATAAGAGAAATAAGGATTTGAAATGGAGAAACAAAAGAAGAGTTATTTGCACATAAGATTGTCTATACAGAGAATCC
Organism: Hippopotamus amphibius kiboko; assembly: GCF_030028045.1. Lineage (NCBI taxonomy): Eukaryota > Metazoa > Chordata > Mammalia > Artiodactyla > Hippopotamidae > Hippopotamus > Hippopotamus amphibius. The sequence goes on from NC_080196.1 coordinate 102,343,115, forward strand.
ATTAGAAACTACAAACAATTACAAGTCATAAAAGAGTTTGGCAAGAATGCTGGAGACAAGATTAATATACAAACATCCATGGCGTCCTTATCAGCAACAACCAATTAGAAAATATAATTTTTAAAAGATCCCATTAGCAATAGCAATAAACTATGACAAACCTAGGAAAGAATCTAAAGAAAGAGGTACAATAGTTAAATGAAGGCAAATTATAAAACTTCACTGAAAGTCCTAAGATCTAAATAAACAGAGATATATCTCATGCTTAGAGATGAAAAGATTCAATATCAGCATCAGTTCCTCCTAAGTTAATAAGCAAATTGAATGTAATTTATATTAAAGTCCCAGAAGGGTTTTTCATGAACATTTTTATCTGGTTTTATCTGGTTTTAGATAAAAACATATAGAAGAATTAAGATCAAAAAACACCCAAGACAATACTGAAAAAGTGTAAGACGGACACTTGTCCAACCAGATATCAAGACATTTATTAAAGCCTTATAATTAAGACACAATAGGATTGGTGCAGATATAGATAACCAGACCAACATAAGAGAGAGAGGCCCTCTGTGCACAGGAACTTGGGATGTGACAGAGGTAGCATTATAAAACTGTGGGAAATGACTAAACTAGTTATTAAATGGTTCTGGGACAATTTGTTATTCACGGGGAAAAAAATAGATCTCTAACTCATGCTATATCCAAAAATGAATTGCAAGAGAATTACAGTTAACTTTAAAATATTTAGGAAAAATACAAACGCTGTTTTTATAAACCCAGACTAGGGAATGACGCAAGAGTATAAACCATAAAGCAAAAAAAAGAAGAAAATGTTGACCAATTTGACTGTAAAACTTTACGTGACAAAAGACACCAAAAAACAAGTTAAAAACAAGAAATGGAGAGAGTAGTTTCTTTTTTTGGTTGTTTGTTTGTCTCGGGTTTTTTTTTTTTTTTTTTTTTTTGAGTATCTAGGATATATAGTAAACTTTTGGTAATCTGTAGGAAAAAACCAAATAATCCACTACAAAAAACGAGCAAAACCTATAAACTGGCAATACACAGAAAAAGAAACTCAAATGACAAACAATCATGAGAAAGAAAAGCATAAATCACCAGAAATCAGAGAAATATAAATCAATACCACAATGAAACACCTTTCAATCTATCAGATTAGCAAAATGTAAAAGCCTGATAACGCCAAGAGCTGGAGAAGATGCAGAGCAACAAGAACTCTGGTACGCAGTCCTGGAAGTGTAAACTGAGGGCAATTAAGCAACATCTACCAGAGTGGATGATGTCTGTCCCCCACGACCCAGAAAATCGCGTCTGCATCTATACCTTCGAGAAGCTCACGTGTCCACATGGAAACAAGCCCAAAGAAGTACACAACAGCTCTGACTGTAAAATGAAAAAGTGGAAACAATCTAAACTCCCATCAATTAAAGAATGGATACATTATGATATATTCCTTAAAAGGAACGGATACAGCAGGTAAGTGAACTAGCTCTACATCTGTTAATTAGGATAAACCCTAAAAACGTAATTTTGAGTGATAAAGCAAGTTGGAGAAAGATGGATTACTGAGTAAGAACATGACCATAAATGGTTTAAACCCACAAAATAATACTAGTTCTTGTTCATGACACACAGCCAGGAGCCAAATTCGACAGCATGTATGTAACAACACAACTTTGGGAGCGTGGCTGCCTCCAGGAAAGCTGTAGGGGAATGGGATCAGGGTGGGGTAGAAAAGAGAACTTAACTGTAACGTTTTCTGCCAAAAAATAAAACAACTTAAAAATGTGGCTAAATGTCAACATTTATTAAATCTGAGTAGAGGGCGACTACTGGTTGTATTATTCTCTGTGACTTTTTTCTTTTGTATTTCAAAGAGTTCACATTTTTTAAAAGTTACGTTTTAAAAAAGATACGTGGATGTGGTATTTATTTGCCTATTTCCCCCATCTTACTATCAAGGTATACAGTTGCCGCTAGCAGTCTGGAGACCTGAAGAACAGTCCTGGTTCTAACACTACTACCCTGTGTGACGCTGAGCAAATCGTTGAGCCTCTCTGGGCCTCGGTGTGCTCACTGAGGACACCCATGGGGATAGTCACAGTGCTTACGTCTTCAAGAGCACTCTTGGAATTAGACCTAGATTTGATCCAGCGCCACGACTTACCAGCTGTGAGACCTCAGTCAATTTACTTAAACTCTCTAACAGGCACTATCTTCATCTATAAAACAGGAATAGAGATAGTATTTAGCCCACAAACTTGTAAGAATAAAACAAAATGAAAAATGAAAAACTCTTACTACGTCATCAACAAAATAAAATTACAAAACCAAGAGAAAATACATGCCATGCATATAATAGATAAGGGATTGGCATCAAGGATACATTACATACTCCAATAAATCAGTAAGGAAATAAACACACCAACAGAAAAAGGGGCAAAGGATAAAAAGAGAGGATTCATAAAGGAGGAAACTGGACTTCAGTAAGCAAATGAAAGACACTCGACCTCACTAATAATCAGGAAATCACATCTAAAACCTACCCAGCTGTCAGCTGGGCAAAAGAAAATTTTAAACATGGCAATGGCCCATACTGGAGAGAACAGGGAGCAGCAGGAATTCCCAAACCACGCTGATGGTGAACTGGTACCATCACTTTGGAGAGTAATTTGGCAACATGTAGGGAAGTTTAAGATGTGCTAACTTTATCCCTTTTCTATTGGGGGTGTGTGTGTGTGTGTATCTCTATCATCTATCTATCTATCTATCTATCTATCTATCTATCTATCTATCTATCTATCTATCTAATCTATCATCTATCTACATCTCCAAGACAACTCTTCCACATGTGGGCAAAGAACATGTATGTGTTGTAGTACTATCTGTAATGCCAAAAAGTCAGAAAGAGCTATGATATTCTTCAAATGGACATTTTAATAGTTAGAAAAAATCTTAAGGTGCTTCCTTTGGTAGAATACTGTGCAGCATGGAGGATGGATGAAGCAGAGGTATGTGTTTTACAACAGATGAATTTTACCGATATAACATGGAACACAAAGCCAACGATATCACTTAGATAAAGTTTGAATACATTTAAAAATATATATATTGTCTATGGATACACATGTGTAAGAGATGCAATCATGCATGGTAACAATATACATCAAATTTAAATTGATGCGGTGGAGCTCAGAGAACAAAAAAGGGGATTGGGACTGGGGAAGTGCTTTCTCTCTCTCTCTTTTTTTCTAAAGGTAGGTAAGAAGATCTGAAGCAAATATGGCATAAAGATATGACAGACCGATGGTAGCTACACATGCATTTGCTATCTTGTTCTCTACATTTCCTGTTTGCTTGAAATGTTTCACAATATAAGAACCCTGTGTTTTGCATATTTTAAAGATATCAATAGATATGATCATTTGTTCCCAGGGGCCCCTAAGGTAGGTAGGGCAAGTGTTCTTACGATCACTTGACAGATGACAAGGTGAGGGAGGGCTGGGCACAGTGGGCACAGGGATTGTTGTCTGCAGGCTCAAAGCCCTCCTCATCAGATTGCGATGCTCACGCCACTCATTCAGTAATTTATACACACAGGGAACTGGAACTCAGTGCAAATGTGGATGGGCGGACGAAGGGGAAGACAACCTCTTCCCTTCTGGAACAAACCGCAGCCTGAGGTAGGGCAATGACATAACGATAAAAAAGGGAAGGGGGCAGGCTGCCCGGGTCATCTGACAGCCTTCCAATGAATCTGTAACTCACTCTCGGAGGCGCTGACCATCTCCTGTGCATCTGCCCAGGAGGCGGAAGGGGCTGGAGGAAGTGAGAAAAGTGACCTCAGTCCCAGCATCACTTTGCCGCCCCCAGAGCACCAGCCTCTGAAGGGCAGGACTCTGTGCTGGGGGCATGAGACCTGAGGCTTAGACTGGGATTGGTCCCTCACACTCTCTGGCTTTCAGCTCCTCTTATTAATAAAACTGAGGAGCTGGGCTACCATCTTGAGGCCAGGGAAATTCTAGAATCTATCCCCCTTCCGGTTTTCAAGAGTTTTTCCTTAAAAACTGGATCTCTTAAATTCCAAAACAGGAGGTGCGTATTTAATATTTGCATGTGGTTGCGAGGCTCATTCCTGGACATGTCGCAGGGATATTCTCTCCTCCTGGTGACACACACAAGACACCAGGTAATGGTATCCAGTATCTGGACGTCTTCTCCATCCTGCCCCTGCACCAGCCCCACTCTTGGGTCCTGGGGACCTGTGGATATGGAGGTCAAAGTGATTGTAGCTTCACCTAAGCAGCAGCTCAAGTGCCCCAACCCACCCTGGGAGTAACATATGCTGTGAGGAGGAGGGGTGGTCTCTGTCATCAACTCAGCCCCTGAAGCGGCACCCCATGCACATTTTAGGCTGGAAATAAGAAAGAATTTCCTGACTGTATGAACTGCCAAAGAGTAGGGTGGGTAACCAAAGGAGGTTCCAGAATCTCCACTGGATATCTTTAAAAACCCGAGATGATCTGACATATCTGAGATGATTTTTTTTTTTTTTGCAATCCTGACAGATGGTCCTGGTGCCTATCTTCCCAGGCGTACTTGGTCCTGCCCCTTGCCTTCTCTTTCCTCTCAATATGACAGACGCCTCCTGTTTATTTTCTTCCCCCAGGGGAGCACACTTGCTGCAATCCCTTAGGCTTGTTTTCATTCGATTCCTTGCCTCCTCACACCTTTCCTTGTTATTTTATGGAAAGCTGGTCAAAGGTCAGAGTTGCCCAATTACCCACACATAGTTGGCTGGTGGCATCAGATACCCAGGCAAAACAGAGCCATGATTCCAATTCCAGCCTGGACTCCAAAGCTGGATGGAAACGGAGAAAATTAGCTGTTGCTAACAACCCATTGTAAATGAAAATATGATCCCAGTAATTGATTTTAAATAAATTTTTTAAAGAATCCTTGGCTGCATTTCATCAAGAATACAGAGTTTCAAAAGCATTCATTCCAGGGTTGGATTTTTTTTCCCCTTTCTCCTGGCTTAAACCCCAAATGGCCAAGATCCGAGTCTGAATAAACAGTGTGGGTGGTGACTGTTCTGTGAGGCCCAGCGGAGGATGCAACCACTTTCTTGTTCGGTTCAACATTAAATCATGTGAAACTAGCCTGATGAGTCCACAGAACTTTTACTCAGTAATGGAGGGCAACAGAACATGTCCTGTTCCTCCGCTTCTCGGGGAGAAAAAAATTAATTCTCCTAACTGCGAAGGTTTAATTATGTATAAAGTTCATTGACCTCACAGGCGGCTGTCAGATGATCTTGCGAAGGCCCGTGAAAGGCATCCCAGGAATGCGGTGATGTGGGCAGAAACCGTGGATTCACGCCACCGAATGTTTTAAATGGGATGGAATCAGCAGCCGTCCGGAAAGACTCCAGTGCAAACAGAACTGTAGAAGAATCAGTCATTTCGTCTCACCTAAGCACTTCTAGGCCTTCGAAAGTGATTGTTATAAATCAGAAACTCAGGAAGAATCCCGTAGGGATGGGTTGAAGTGGTTCTGTGCGCTGGTTCCCGCTGGCGGCTGCAAATGTACGAATTCACAGTGTTCTTTCCCCATTTTAGAGGTAATGCCTTCTGGCTTCCCGGCTACTGACACGAAAAGCAAATGAGGAAGCAAGCCCATTCATAAATACACAGTAGGGCTTGAAGGAGACAGCGGAGTCTGTGCTTTTTTAGACGGTTTTGATAGAAGACAGCACCCACGTGTGTCTGCAGTGACTTTATCTATTTGCCAGTAAATGCCCTAAAATGTGTTCTTCATATACCAGGGCTGGATTTTCCTCTCCTGGCTGAGGGAGGAGCAAGGTGAGTTTCCAGAACGTGTGTCCCTCTTCTAGTCTTCACCTGGGGACACCCCTGTCAATGGGCACCCAGGCTACTGAGGAAGCTGGGCACTGAGGAAACCCTTGAGGACACAGAAGGCTGATTTGGGTTTCTCGGCGACAGGAGGCTGGTGCCCTAGGGGGTGCTGGGGGGTGGGGGTAACTTCAGGGGCCCTCCGACTCAGGGGGAGAAAATGTGAAATATTTCGGCTTGGTGCTTCCTAAGATTAAAATTACCTGCTGGGATCCAATATCATTTTCTTTCAGTAGCTTTCTCACCGAACGTATTCACTTTATCAGTCAAAATATTATGATTTCAGAGGGTGAAACGTCCCAGGGTTGTGTTCTAACCTAAATAAGCTGCACTCGCTCTGGCAGCTTTATTGTTATGAATATAGAGAATGGGTGGCCAGAATTTAGCCAACATTTTGATCCTCTGATGGCAGCAGAATGGAAATATTCTCACCTGCTTCATTTTCAGATAAACCTGCAATTCTTGGGTCCTTTACCAAAATCAGCCACCAAGATTTTGAATACACAGTGTCAGTCGGCATTCAACTTGTGCTAATTCAATAGATATTTGGGAAAGAGACGTAGTGGAGTGGGTGCTATTGGTGATACAGAAATCAAAAAGGGAACCCTGCCCTCAAGCAGGTCACAAATGAAGAGGCAGATATTAATCCCAACTGGAGGATTCGGGAAGGCTTCCCGCATGGAATCTTCCAGGGTGAGGTAACATTTGACCTGAACTTTCACCTGAAGCTCCCTTCACACTTGTTGGCTGTGGCATTCTGAGCATTACTGTCATGCTTTTTTTTTTTTTAATAAATTTATTTATTTATTTTATTTATTTATTGGCTGCGTTGGGTCTTCGTTGCTGCACACAGGCTTTCTCTAGTTTCTGTGAGTGGAGGCTACTCTTCATTGTGGTGCACAGGCTCCTCATTGTAGTGGCTTCTCTTGTTGTGGGGCATGGGCCCTAGGTGCGTGGGTTTCAATAGTTGCGGCACATGGGCTCAATAGTTGTGGCGCACGGGCTTAGTTGCTCCATGGCATGTAGAATCTTCCCAGAGCAGGGCTCGAACCCGTGTCCCCTGCATTGGCAGGCGGATTCTTTACCACTGTGCCACCTAGGAAGTCTGAGTCATGCTTTTTCATGGCTGGGGGTCTACACTTGTACCTTGTTTTTAATCCATCTCATATTTGAGGGGTCTTCTGTCAAGATCCTTTCTCCAAGACCCAGGCCATTTAATACTATTTTCTTCAGGGAACAGCCAGTAAAAAAGAAAAGGAATTCCCTCTGTCTTTCCACGCTGAAGAAGGAAGCCTTCCTTCAGATCTTTAAAATTTTTCTAGAAACGATTATCCCCATAGTGACAGAGGAAATACGCTTCCAGATAAAGAAATCTAGATGCTAAGTAATATCTTAAATCATTTCCACCCTCTGGATACTACAATTTATAAAATTCCATGAAGGAAATGACTCTTATTTCTCATGAAGTTCCTACTGGGAAATCACAGGGAGCCACATTTAGGAAAGTGATATCCTTTTGCTTATCCCAATGCCTTCCCCTTGCCCAGGGCCTCCACCATCTCTGAACTACATAGCAATTTAGTTCTTTCTCGTCTAGCGTATGTGTTGCAGGAGGCACCAATCTGAGTCCATGACTGGGCTCTGTTACATGGTAAGTTCTTGGACATTAGGGACTGCTTTCTCTTCTTTTCTTTTCTTTTTTTAATTCTTCAACAGCTTATGTATTCCAGAAGTGCCAGATTAACTTAAAACAAGTGACTGATTTAAAAATCATTCTAATTTACCATTTAATAGAATGAAAGAAAAACTATATGGTTATTTCAAGAGATACAAAAAAATTATAAAACCTAACACCCACTGTTATAAAATCTCTTAGTCAACCAGGACTAGGAGAGAACACCTTGAATCTGATGAAAAGCATCATTCAGTTCTATTTCATATGAGACTGGGAAAGAGACAAGAAATGCCCGTTCCCCCCACTGCTGCTCAACATGTATTAGTTTTTTTTTTAATTTATTTTATTCAAATATCATTGATTCACAATGTTGTGTTACTTTCTGCTGTACAGCAGAGTGATTCATTTATACATATATATATATATTCTTTTTCTTATTCTTTCCCATTATGGTTTATCACAGGATATTGAATACAGTTCCCTATGCTAGGACCTTGTTGTGTATCCATCCTATACATAATAGTTTACACCTGCTAATCCCAATCTCTCCTCCCCTCACCCTGCTTTCTTCATCTCTGCATTTCTCACAGTGTCTTTGACAGAGCTGGTGTTCACTGAACAAATGAATAAATGAATGAGTGCATAAATAAATATGATAGAGGTGTCTCTGACAGGTTGGAAAACTTTCAGTAAAGGACCAGAGGGCAAGGGCATCCAGTCTCTATTATAACTACTCAACTCTGCTGTTATAATAGGAAAACAGCCACAGATAATCTATAAGCAATTGAGTATGGCTGTGTTTCAATAAAACTTTATTTACAAAAACAAGTGGCAGAACTTCCCTGGTGGCGCAGTGGTTAAGAATCCGCCTGCCAATGCAGGGGACACGGGTTCGATCCCTGGGCCAGGAAGATTCCACATGATGGGGAGCAACTATGCCAGTGCGCCACAACTACTGAGCCTGCGCTCTAGAGCCCAGGAGCCACAACTATTGAGCCCATGTGCCGCAACTACTGAATCCCACGCACCTAGAGCCCGTGCTCTGCAACAAGAGAAGCCACTGCAATGAGAAGCCTGTGCAACGAAGAGTAGTCCCCCACTCGCCACAACTAGAGAAAGCCTGCACGCAGCAATGGAGCCCCAACACAGCCAAAAATAAATAAATTAATTAATTAATTAATTTTAAAAAAGTGGCAAGTCAGATTTGGTCCATGGGCCACAGTTTTCTGACTCCTCATCTATGGTGTTTATCTTTGCCATACATCTCAGTATATTCTTTGACTTTTCATATGGCACCTGTACTTTTCAATAATTAGATAAAGAGCAGCAAAGGTAAACATCCAAGAGTTGTTTTGGAACTCCACAGCAATGAATTCATTAAAAAAAAACCCAAACAAACAGGAAAGCACGTACAGAAATTAGCTGTTACTCCAAGTAAGAGCTTGGGGTCACTTACTTTGTATATTGTATGCCTTTAAAAGGAACAATTCTTATTCCCCAAATGAGGGTAGTAGTTTTGCCATTTACATCATGAATATTGAGTAAACTTGATATGATCTCTCAGAGTTATTGGGTGAAGGGTCTGGTGCTGGGGCATGGTGAACTTGACACTTTCCTGGAAGGGGGAATAGATGCCCCCCCTCCCAACCCACCATTCCTGTTCTCAACCAGATCATCTGGTCTCTTGATTTTACTGCTAAAATCCTTCCAAAGGTTATTAATGCAGAGGATACTCCTTTCTCTTGATGACCCTTTGGAAAACATCCAGCTACAAAGAGCACAATAGTATCTGAAAAGCCCAGCAAACACACAGAGTAGTAAGGGGTTAGCTAAGAGAACTGGATGAAAACAAGATGTCCCGGTCTGTCACCCAGCCTGATCTGAGAGTGCCCTGCCCGTCATCACCCTTGGCCTCACTATCAGGTTACCCTTTGTGTGTAATACAGTTTTGTTTTGTTTTTAATCTGAAATCTATTTACTTATTTATTTGGCCACACCATGCAACTTGCAGGATCTTAGTTCCCTGACCAGGGATCGAACCTGCGGCCCCTGCAATGGAAGCACAGGGCCCTAACCAATGGACCACCAGGAAAATCCTTTTTAAAAAGGATTTGGATTTGAATTATGGTGTAAACTCAAAGGATGCCAAGTCCTAAGGGCAATTGCTTGGTTTGGAAAAATTCAATTAGTGCTTTTCGTCGTATGAGGAAACGCAAAGCAAACAACACAAATGAGCATCCCAGGAGACGACTGTTGAGATGGGCTGCTCTCAGGTGGGGATCTTCACATTGCACCAGTCACTACTAGGGTGTCATGTACAGTTCTAGAGATTTCTGGGAAGAAAGAAAAAATGAAATTGGTGCCTTTCACTTACGCTAAGCGTCTCCTCAACACCCAGACCAAACAATTAGAAGGATTCTGTGACTTAAGAAAATGAGAAACCACTGACTCACAAATGGAACGTACCATTGTGCGGGTCAAAGCACTGAGTTCAAATCTACCACGTTCAACCTCTGACTTGAGGCAAATCATCTGATGTTACTGTAACTTGTCCCAACTTTCAACACAGGGCTAGGACATCCACGTTATAGAGGAGGAATCTGGAAAACAGGGGACATACTGTACCTGGCCTGATTTATTTTAGCAAACGTCAAGAGTCTATAACGTGCTTGCGTGGGAGAGTAGAAAATATGCCACAGATTTTGAGCACAAAGAGCAGATGATCATCACTTACAGCTATTTTGCAACAGTTCAGAGCCACATCCCTATTATCAGTCACTCTCACTGCAACATCCCTCCTTCCCCCCCCCTACTGCCAAACACGGAGCCCACTGTCACCATCACTCAGAACAGAGCTCTACTGAACAGCATCATGTACGTGAAGTGATATCATTTATACAAACAATTCCTAGTCAATATAATTCCAAATTGTTTGAAACACATGTGGCAATAGCACAATGCAAATCCCATTGCAATCTTGGCTGGGAGTAAGATGTACAAAAATAAAGACAAGAGTTAAAAAGAGGGAACATGTGGAGTAGACAACGGGAGGGAAGTGCAAACTTAGGATGTACTGTGAAATTCCCAAAAAGGTTGTTGACGGTGACTGAGGACAGCCTCCTCCACCTCAGTTACGATGATCCGGTAGCATGGATTGCGTCCTTGACATTCTTCAAGGGAGAAAATCTCAGAACATGAAGCATAATGTACCGGCATCCCATGTGCAGACTGAGTGAGGAGGAAAGGTGATGTGTGAGGGTGGAGAGTGGGACACTGTACTCAGAATCCTCTTTGGCTTCCACTCAGAGAAATGCAGAACAAGCATATCTATAGGGAACGCTTGATCTCTACTTCCTTTAAATCAGCCTCTTGGGCTGTGCCTACAGGATACAAACAAGAGACTCAAGAGAAAAAAACAATACTCAGGTCAGGGACTTATCTGACATTCAAAGTTCAATGTAGCATCGAGAGAGATGCTCTTAATCCCTTCTGAGGCTTCACGAGAACTTATCTGCTCCTTTCTTCTGGTCTCCAGCTTCTTTATACTGAAAACTTCTACTTGAAATACGAAATCTTTGAAGAGTCTGTCTGGAGATTTCCAGAGGTTTCGTTTAGCAAAGTAAATGGGCTCCTCTGATTAGTGTGTCTAGAATAGTCCAGGTAAAATGTCTTTTAAAGCAATCATTCTAAAGTTAGCTTCCAAGGAATGCTACCCCAGCATCAAGAAACAGGACCATATGAGTTATTTCATCAGGCCCTGGCAGCATTCTGGGCAAAGCAAACAGAAAAATCTCGAGGAAAAAAAGAAACTTTCAGAGCCCGCTTCGGGCCCCCTCGCATTCCTTTTTTAAGCATTACAAGACTGATTGTAGGCCACAGATGCAGCTTTTGGATGTCAGATGCAGGCAGATGTTTTCCCTTAAATCCGTTGTCTCTCCCTCAATCTGTTTATAGCTGTTTCCCTTTCGGCCTGCACCTCAAGTTCTCGCTAACTGCATGTTCTAAAGGTTTCTTCCCTCCACACACAAAGGGGCGTCTTTCTATAATTTCTTCTCCTTTCCATAAGGAATGCATCCACTCATGACGTTAATCTATTTACCCACTACCAGTGTGTTTCCTTCCTTGGTCATCTTCAAGCAATACTGTAGTAGAAGTCCCCTACAGATGAAGTCCCCAAAGTTAGGTGGCATCAAAAAGGGTTTTATTCTTAGAAGTAAACACTGAGGTCACATGACTGGTCTTAGCCTCTTAAATCAACTAACATGCCACCTTGATAAGGTCGGGGTTATTTATTCAAACCTGCGGGGTTTTGTTCTGGGCTTATGGATGCTCTTCCTAGAAGTCAGATCAAGGCTCTCCATTTGTAAGTTGATTGTGCAGATTCCACGGCGCCAAACCACGCAATAGATTTCAGAGATTTATCCAGCCTCTCTCACTGCAGATTCATCCAGAATAGGATCCAGACGAGAAGCTGGATAACATCTGCCGCTATTTCTTATACACGAAACTGCCATGACACAAGACGGTTTCTTGGAGGTGATGGAATAGTTCTATATCCTGATAGCAGCAGTAGCTACAGGGATCTAGACATGGGGTAAAGTACACATACACGCGCGTGTACACACACACACACACACACACACACACAAGTACATGTAAAAACTGATGAAATCTGAATAAGGTCTGGAGATTATACTGATGTCAATTTCCTGGTGTTGCTAATGTATATACTATAAATGTTATACTATATACTACAGTTATGCAAGATGTTACCATTGAGGGAAGCAAAGTGAAGGGTACAGGGGATCTCTCTGTGCTATTTTTGCACTTCTTGCATCTATACTTACTGCAAAATAAAATGTTTACAACGTGCTATGCAAAAGTTTGTGTTTGTTTGGCAGTACCTTGCCCAACTTCGCCTAATTGTTTTTGAAGTTCTAGGCTGCTTCTTTTTCTAATCAGAGGATTTTAAAGGATTTTCTATGACTTTTCTCTAAGAAACCTACTGTATTGCACAGAGAACTATACTCAATATTTTGTAATAACCTATAAGGGGAAAAAATCTGAAAAAGAATGTATATATATATGATATATACATATGAATGTATAACTGAAACACTGTGCTGTACACCTGAAATTAACACAACATTGTAAATCAAACTATACTTCAACAATAACTACAACAGAAAAGAAATGGAATCAACCTATCTTCTAATCTGTACAATGTGGCCTCTCTGAATAGGAGAACCGGGGGAAGGGTGGGGGGAGAGGGTTAACTAAGTTTCTGAAAGCTTCATACTGGGTTCGGCAGGTTGCGTATTACAATCAGGATTCTAATAAGACAGCATCTTTCTACTGTTTCATGGGTGTTCCCAATGACACAGAAGTTTAAAGAGCAATCAGGTCGTAGCCTCAAGCAGCAAACATATACTCAAGGTCATTGGATAAGGAACAGGAGGCAGGAAGAGAGGAGTGGAACTCAGGCCAAGATTTTGCTCTCCCTTCTGTCTCCAGAAGTTTTCGCCAGGACTTTTACGACTCCTCGTCATCTTACAGGTCTGGGGCCCAACAACATCTCCAGGGACACCCCGATCTAAACTAGTCCGCCCTTCTCCACCTACCTGGCATTATTCTTTTGATGTCTACCAATTCCTAACTTTCTGGTTTACTTACGTATCATCTGTATCTCTGCCTTCACATATGAGGCTCCACAAGAAGCCTGTGGCTTCTGTTCACCAGTGAATCCCAACACCGAGGACAGTGCAGTAGGTATTTGCTGACTGCGTGACTGAAGAATGAATGAAACATCTCGAAAGTTATGGTCCATTCTTACACTGTGCCGATTCTCAAACCCATAGGTCGTTATAAAATGACACAGAAATCATTCAGGCTGATTTATGGATGTCAAGGTCATTTTGTTTGGCTAAGAGAACGAACATGACAAAAATTTGAGTAATGTTTTTAATACAAGCAGCTGAGTTCAAGAGCCATGGGGATCCCAACGAAAAGACATGATTTCCTGTTGAATTTTCTGTCTGAGGCAGAAAGAGACCAGCGGTAGGTAAATAGAAGGGAAGATAGGAACAAACGTATATCTACACACACACACACACACACACACACACACACACACACACACACACACACACACACTTTCTCATCGTCAAAGATGTAATAGGATCTTGGTACTTCCTTTAGCTACAGTGAACAGGGAGTCCTCTACCAGGGGCAGAGGCAGGAAAGCACCAGCGAGACAGGCGTGGCAGGCACAGTAGGCAGAAAGAAGGGAGAAAGAACCCCTATGAGATACTGAGAAACACGTGAGACCCTAGTCCTAAGAAGTCGGGAACGAGTCCCGAGCTGTCTTCCCCTGCAACACATCACATCCCTGTTCAGAGCAGGAGAGGCTTTGGACACCCACTATGCCCAGATGTCAGAAGAAAACTTTTAGAGGGTTGTGTTTTTAGATGTGGTGAAATGTTTAAAATAAATGAATAACTTTATGCGCATCTGCTTTAGTGCGGAAAAAAAAAAAACCCAAAGACCCCTTTAAATTCTGGGAATAAGAAACAAGGAGGCCAATGACCCCTAACTCGAAAAGTCTCCTTGAAGCCAAGCAGCCTGAAGTCCATCTTCTGATACCAGAGTCAGCCTGTGCCGACACCCCTTCATTTCACGCTTCTCTTAAAAGAAAACAGGCCGGACTGTTTCAGTAAATAACAAAAGGTCAAGACAAATGCTACTCACAACATGAGCAAAATAACGGCGCAACCTGCCAAAATGTTTCCTAAGGTCTGACCAGCAGAACAATCCAGTGGTGAAATAGTCCACAGATCTGACTGTGAGAATTTGAAAGGTTCATCCCAGTAAAATCTGCCATGAGGCCTTAGTTCGGATTTCAACCATAAGAAAGGAACTCGTAGATTATGCCACTGGGTTCAATCAACATTTAAAGACCACGTCTCAAGTAAAGAGTCGGTTGCCTACGTGTGCTGTTTGTTTTTCCAGGCTCCTCTCCTTGGATTCTATTTTGACATGAGAGCTGAGTGTCAATGTGATGGTGAAACAACCCGGCACTGGTGGCCTCTGTGTCTGCGAGTTCCACTTCCACAATTCCACCAACCGCAGACAGAAAATATTCTGGAAAAAAATTCCAGAGAGTTCCAAAAAGCAAAATGTGAATTTGCCGCAGGCTGGCAACTATTTACACAGCATTTACGTTGTACTTACAACTGTTGACACAGCATTCACACTGTATTAGGTAATATAAGTAATTAGAGAGGATTTTAAGTATTCAGGAGGATGGGGTAGGTTATATACAAAGACTAGGCTATTTTACATAAGGGACTTGAGCATCCGCAGCTTTTGGTTCTGTGGAGGGCTCCTGGAACCAAACTCCCTCGGATAACCGAAGGATGACTGTCCTCAAAACTAAAGCTTGGAGTCAATTTTGTAAAATCTGAATGAAACTTCCAAGAGGTTTGACTCCATTGCCTGAGGTGGGACACAGAATGATCATTTTCTCTTTGGAATTTCTCTAATGTGAATAGAATAAAAAATACCATTATAAGAGCTTTAGAGAGAGAGAAAAATACACCCAAGGCATGATCCAGGACTCTTCACCCTCAGGATGCTGCCTCCACTGACTCTGCATCAGTGACCTTCTGGCATACCGTCTTCCAGGCCATTCCTGCCCCGCCCTACCACCAATGCCACACCTGAAGCCTGGTTACCGGACTTGCTGCGGTGACTGGCTCTTTCTCATCTCTGGCCTCCACGGGGCCCTGCAAGTGGTCGACACACAGTACATACTCAGTACATACTTAACTCAGAGGGTTGACTCAATGGAACCTGTATTCTACCACATTCCTGGTTTAAAGCCATAGAGCAGCATTTTGCAAAATACCTCCCATGAAATACTAGTCTGGCAAGATGCTACCTGGGTGCAAAATAACTCTGATTCTATGATGAAATACCTTTCGGAAAAGCTTCCGACTACATTCGCCCATTTTGGAATCAGAAAGCATCTGAGTATCTGAAAGCCTCTGAAAAGTCCTACAGAAAAGAAACCTGTTTAAGTCAGCATTTCCCATGTGATTTTCAGAAACCTTTTCTCGATTCATACCTGTTACCATCTTGAGGAACTAGTGTTTTGTAGAGGACATAGTGGGGAACTCGACTTTAGAGCAGTTTCTGATTCATGTCTAATCACAACTAATCTGTCCTTAACTCCAATCGACTCTTCCTTCACGATATGTTATTGTGGTCGATTCTGCCCATTTAACACCCTTGTGTGAGCTTCCTCTTCTTTAACCTATTGATTCATAATATCATCGACTCACAGAAGGTCAGATCTGGAAGTGCTCTTAGAAAGAATCAGAAAGTAAAGGTCAACCCTGAATTTAATAGAGTTGTTAACCAGGCCCCCACAGTGAAGGGACCCACCAAAGATGTCACAACACAAGGCTACCTAAAGGCAAGGGTGGTTTCAGGCACCTATGCTCTGCCATCCAGGTACACTGAGTCAGGGCTTATAGCAGCGGGTCCCCATCTGGGGAGAGAAAGAGAGGGAAGCAGGGAAGTCCTAGAGAATCCTCCAAACGCCATACACTTGCACCCCCATCCTCCCACTTAACTCTTAAACATCTCCTGTCTAAGTTTCAACAACTTCTGGGTCAGGTATTTGAAAGACAAGGCAGCTCAAGGCCACACAGTAAGCAAGAAACTGTGCCAGGGTTTGAGCCAAGAACAGTCTGACTCCAAAACACATCCTCCTGCTAGTGTATTACACTCCCTCCACAAAGAGGCCCTCAAGAAAGCATGAGGAATTACATATGAAACCAGGAATTTGCATATCTGAAATTAGTGGCAGAGACCATGGCCAGTGCTGCAAAGAAGAAAGAACACACAGCAAAGCTTTGTTCTATCAAAATATTCTATCACTTGTGAATGTGAAGGAGAGAATGACTTTTTGAATTCACTGTTAATGAAAGGGAAATCTTTTGAATTAATGAAAATTGAACCAATTGAATCAAGTAATGAGAACCAAATTCTGCTAGTATTGACTATTACATATAAAATGTTTGCAACACTTTGCACGACCACGTCACATTAGAGGTTACTGGCTTCTCTCGTGAAGTGTTTGGTTATGTGTCATGAAATCTGTAAAGGGCACAAATCCAGTTACTGTGATAACAGTGAAGGTAGTGGTAGCATAATTTCATTTTATATCAAAAAAAATACTCTTCAAAACTCTTATAGTTCTAATGAAGAAAGAAGACTTGCTCTCAGATACAAGCAATTGATAAATATGTGTGTACTTTTTCATATTCATCTCTCAGTGATCTAAATTTAAAAATTCAAAAACTTTTTAATTTGCATTTTGAGGTATTTTGAACACTAATACATGATTTTTTCCACTTACTAGTGGAAGCAGTCTCTTTTCTGAAGCAACATGTGGTCCATAAGTCCGAGTATTAAAACTGACAGCAACAATAAATTAACAGCAAATAATAATAGTCACAAATCCACAAATAATCACATTAAACAAAATGCTGGCCTGGGAGGATTTAGATTGCTCTTTATAATAATTAGTGTGCAACTCGGGTTATAGATAACATGGAGTTTCAATATTGGTAGAAGGGGAAATTTTTAATTTTAGTACATAAAAGTCAACCATGGTAACTTTAAGAAAAAGAATGACTAAGGAGGGTATTTTATACTTGAATGTCAAGATAAATTTTTTAGTCAGTGTTAGATAGTGCACTCATTAGGTTTACCACCTGGAAATTTTTTTAAAAGGCAAAAATGAGTTACAAGGGTGAATTTATGCCTCTGCCAACCTTTTAACCTTCAAATATGAATAATGCGAATTTTTCTTATATCTCAAAAAAGTCATCCATGAGATCTTCGTTCACTAAGATTATTAGATATAAGAAGCAAAAATTTACAAGGAAATTTGTTAAATCTTGACCATTTGTGTCATAGTTTATCGGCAGAAAATTTACTTTCAAGCAAATTGACAACACCTGCTCTCTCACTTCCTTAACAATCCAAATGCTCTTTATTTACTCCCTTTCTGCATATGTCCTCACGTCTTAGTGGGAGAGTGGCTATAAAAAGCAGTATTTAGGGACTTCCCTGGTGGTCCAGTGGCTAAGGCTCTGCTCTCCCAATGCAGGGGCCCGTGTTCGATTCCTGTTCAGGGAACTAGATCCCACATGCTGCAACTAAAAGTTTGCATGCCACAAACTAAAGATCCCACATGCTGCACCGAAGGTCGCAGATCTCTCGTGCCGCAATTAAGACCTGGCGCAGCCAAATTAATTAATTAGATACTTTTTAAAAAGTAGTATTTACTTCCTCCCATATCCAAGTAAATTTGATCAGGTCAGTTCTGTGTAGGTCTGGCATAGGCAGTTCTGCCTAGATTCAGAAGAAAAAAGGTAGCAGGCAGAAATTAAGAAGGAAGCAGAACAGGCAAAATAAACAGCTTCCTAGCGTCTGCTATTTCAGATCTACTTTTCTTTACATGAATGCAGAGACAGCAGTTACCAATTCTATAAACAAAAGTATATTTTAATGGAAAATAGAATCATCCCTGGGAGGAAAACACAGTTCCTTTGTTCCCTCATAGTGAAAATAACAATAGGTACCACTGACACAGGGTTTGGGGCATGCCAGGCACTGTTCTAAGCTCTTGACTCATATTAACTTACAACAACACTTACGAGAAAGGTGCTATTATAATAATTGGCACTTTGCAGAAGAGCAAAACGAAACATCGAGAACTGCGTCGAAAAGGGCAGCACTGAGGCTTGAATCCAGGCAGGCTGTCTCGGGCTCAGGTTGTCTCAGGCCCATGTTGCTAAGACCTGACACCAACTTTGGAGCTTAAGCTTGGTCTCCTATTCTGACATGCTTGCTCAAGAAATGCATTCAGAGTAGTTAGTAGTCACCTGTCATATAAAAATATATATACAAGAAAGGGTTAAACTATTCTGTGATTCTACCACTATATCGCATAACTGGGTCAGCCTAATCACTGGAGAGAAGGAGGTTTCTAAGCGCTATTTCCAAACCCGTCCCTAAGAACACCAGCCGTTTACAGTAGAAATTTGGGGAGAAAACTATTTGAGGTGAACAGCAGAGACTTCTATTATCATACCAATTTGATTATTTCTTTGACCTTTTAGATTTGAATAATTTAATTGCTAGAGTTAAAAACTTGTCTGTTTTTTAGGAAAATGAGATTTTTATCTGGGATTCCCCAGTATATTAGAAAGATGATTCTTAGTATAATTGTGGGCAAGAAGGAAATAATATACATATTTGTGGCTATGAGCAGCTAACCAGAAAAAAAAAAAAAGGAAAGAAAGAAACTGTCTGGACTTGTACAGTTCCAAAAACTACTGAATGTTTTCTTTTTTTTTTTCCACTACTAAGCATTTCTTTCTTATCGTTTCCCACCTGTGTCTTTTACATTTTTGAAATACATATAAAGTTAATGTTTATTTTCCACCCACTGAAAGCTTTTTTAAGTTATTCTGTCTTTGGGCTTTACCTTCAGAAGTCGCAATTTGTTTGGCCAGCTTTGGCATGAGAGAAAGCTTCCTTTTATGTACAGCAAACTCTTGACTATTTAGAATGTTTGCTTGGGAGATAAAGTGATGTCTGGTGGTTTTTCTACTTTATAACAGTTCCCATGTACAACATGACTGGACAAAAATAAAAATGTGCTTGCACTGAAAACCATCTTTCTTTGATGAGTACGTCTCATAATTGGGATCAGTATCATTAATGCCAGTTTTTTTTTAATAGTCCAATATCATGTGAAACTTCCCAATGTTTGTATTATAAGTTAATACATATATTCCAAATATGGGTTCTGGAAAAGACGCTATATGAGGTGGTCCAAACCTTTGAGTTGCACTGTCTTCATTCTTCATACTAAGAATTTGACTTCAACTCTAGTGAAGATCGTATCTGCAGGTAGCTCACCAAAAGGCACTGTCCTGAGAGCATACTTGTAGCTCATTCCTTGGATTTCAGCAAAAACCATGGGATGGGAACAAAAAGACAGTGAGGGATGAGATCTTCCAAAGGTCACGTGGAACTCGGGCTGAGAGGGAAGTAGAGGAGCAGAATGCGGAGCTCCTGAGGCTTGCCCTGCCTGTACCTGGATCTGGTCCTCAGGTTGAGGACTCCGGCTGCTGAGTGCTTAGACCTGAAGAAGATTTGGTCGGAAGTCTGATTCCTCTTGGGGGCATCTGGACGAATCAAAGTACATACAGTGGTAAAGTCTGGTCTGATCCTCTACTTTCATCTTTTTTATTGTTAACATTGTTTTCCCATCTTACTGACGGCACAGCTGAGGTCCAAAAGAGCCAAGTGCCACAGAGCTAGAGCAGTGTAAGGCCAGCACCTGTCACCTTTTCCAGCTCCATAATTTATAGCTGATCTTTTCCGTAGTATCTGGTACTGGTCACCAGTGAAACAGGGTGGTCATGAGGACTGCTCTATCCAGACCACCACTCCTAATAAATAGACCAAGCTCGGTGATGCTGTGGGTTTAGAGTCCCTTCCCCTCGATGGGGACTGGGCTGCCCTCAGGAGCACGACAGCCAGCTCTCCCTCCATTTTTCGGGGCACTGAAACCTCCAAGGACACAACTCTGTGCTTCTCCTCTGAAAGCCATGCTTGATTCGTTCAACTATCCATTGTTCGGTTCTTCAAAAACCAAAATGGTCTAGTGTGACTCCTGCAAGTTGAGGCTATGGACTCAGAGAGATGCCACTTGCTAACCAGGATAGGTGATGTGGTTTCCAGAGACTGGACTTCCTTTTCTCACTTTGCAACTGACTTGCTGAGTAAACCTGGGCTACTCAAGTCTTAACCTTGGTCTACCTTGGATTTCCCCCGTGTAAAAAACGTGGGAAGACAATGTCTAACTGCTTCTCAGGGATGTTGTGAAGATCACCTAATCAATGTTCTAAAGCTCACGGTCCTAGGGCAGCACAATGTGCTATACGTTACCCTCACTATGACCGCCTGTGATCGGTTACAGGCACACACACCAACATTTCTTACAAAAACAAACAAACAACAACAAAAAACTTCACAGCAAGGAATTAATTCTGTTCTTATTTGGGGGGGACTTCACAAAATGTCATAATAAAAACATTAACGTTCTGAAATCTAGATTCAGTTGCACGTGGCAAGGGAACATACTAAAACCTTGCAATGATGATATTCCAATCTACAAGTGCTTCAAGGAGAGAAAGAACTTAACCAGATGGTTAATTAATCAAATTTATTTAATGGGACAAATATAGTCGGTAATCTCATTCTGTTTTAGATTGAGTTTCGTTTAAGAATACTATAAAAACGCTGTCATGGTGCAACCATCCAATACTTAAGTTTGCCAGTTTCAGAAACTAACCACCCTGGGAGAGAACACAGATGGGCAGAAACTGTTTTGTGACCACTTTATGGAAAAAGAAATTAAGACAGGGTTAGAGGGTGACTCACTCAAGGGCTACATACAAGTGCTAGATCTGCATGTGTGGACTTAAATCCCTTCCACCTGTCTGCTCTCATGCTCAACACCCACATTTATGAGCTGGCTCAGATGGCCTGGACTAGGGGTACACAGGGATACGGGGATTGATTTCCAGCTCGGGGTCACAAAATAGCACAACCTTCTCACCCCATAAGAAGCCTGTCCCCAGGTCTTGAGTGTCTTTCATAGTGGGTGCTAATGAACCAACCTAACTAGCCGAGAATAAGTGGAGAAATTAACAGTTACGTTCAGACAACCATTAAGATGAAAAACACGTCCATGAAACACGGTTGATCTAGGATACCCTCCATCCAGTACGGTTTTACCAGTCTACACAAAATGGAGAAAACAGGGAAGGTAGTGATTTTTTTAAGTTAAATTCATTCCATTTAAAATAGTGTAATTTATTCTATGATTATGCCCTTTCTATTTTTGGTGTTAAATAGTCTTTATTTTACCAGTGAGAGTAAATGGTAGCTGATTTCTTAATACCCCAACTCAGCAAAATAAGAAGTTAGCACCTTTCTACTGGCCCTTAAATATAAAAGGTAACATAGAAAGACTTCTGACATCTGCAAGTTTGTCTAGCTCTGTCTGAGGATAAGTTTCCTGCTGTTAGAAACTCTTAAAGAAAGAGTAGAGACCAATAGAGTGGGTATTATGTCATGTGATCGAATGTTTCCTAATAAGACACAAAGCTTCATTTCAACCTGTAATGCAAAAGGATTTCAAGCTGTCCTAATAAATGGAGTTTCCAAACTAAGCTAGAAAAGTATGCTGCCATCTAAAATCAAATGAAATGTAGATTCTAAAATACTATAAAATATACACTTATATTGTCATTCTTCAAAAGGTAGAAAGCATTTTAATTAAAACCCAGAGGGCATACAAAGAAAATATAATCCAGCAGACATAGGCATAATAATAAAGAGCGAAAATCCTGTTTACTGGTTTTCCACTTGTAGATACTCTCTGTAGACGCCATAGACAAACATCAATTCCACATTTGCAGACAGATGGCAAAGGATTTAACCATTCAGTTAACCAAAAAAGAACCCAGGCGTTACCAACCTTGGCACGAGTTGACAGAGGACGGGAGGTGGGAGAGGGAAGGGGAGTCAGAAGAGCTAATGCTCTCATTTTTTACTGGATCATTAAGTGATAATCTCTATGATTAATGGAATAAGACATGAAGAATGTGTTTGAAACGTCGGCACCGTCATTTGAGGTGAGGGGCTGGGAAGGGTGACATAACCATGGAGGGAAGACGCTCAAGGGAGACATGGGGCTGAATGAGGCAGAGAAAAGCCATTTACCCTGGAACAAAGTCAACAAAACCAAATGTTTACAAACTGAGAAAGAGTGGTGTTAGGGGTTGAATTGTGTCCCCTTTTGATACGTTCCAGTCCTAACCCTGGTACCTGCCATTGTGACCTTTTTTAGAAATGGGGCCTTTGCAGATGTAATCAAGTTAAGATGAAGTCCTTGGAGTGGCCTCTAACCCAATGACTGGTGTCCTCAAAGGAAGCGGGAAATACCAGGTGAATGCAGATATAGGGAGAATGCACGTGAGCACAGAGGCAGACATTGAAGAGATGCAGCTGCAGGCCAAGGAACGCCAAGGATGGCCAGCTGCCCCCATGAGACGCTGGAAGGGACCAGGAAAGTTCCTCCCCTGGAGCCCTCAGAGGGAGCATGGCTCTGCCCACACCTTGATTCTGGATGTTCAGTCTGCAGAACGGTGGGAGAATAAATCCCTATTGCTCAAAGCCACCCTCTCTGCGGTACTTTGTCACAGCAGCCCTGGGACGGCAGTCCATATGGCATACATATATTATGTAAAGAGATGAAGGCAATCACCCAAAGAACTTCTAAGAAGTGTGGGAGGCCTAAAGGGTATTGCCTCTGGGAAGCGGGTCTAAGGGAGGAGAGGAAGCAGCATAGGGGCCGTTATTTTGTATTAAATGCCTTTTGTGCTCTTTGGTTGTGTAACCACACACGTGGGTTACTTTGACCTTTAAAAAGTATAAATAAAATATCCATGGGATGGATAAATAAAATATCCCAGTGAAACCTGGTCAGCTTTCTCTGCAGCCGATGCTATACTCTGAGGACTGCTGACCACCTCCTCCGCCCAGCTCCCTGGCCCCGCCCCCCCTCCCCCCCACCCCGTAGTGGACACTCCCTGGACTCTGTCCCTGTCTGTCCTCAGGGACACACAGCAGCTGAATGTCTGCGTGCATGTGCACTCACATGCCTGCCGGCCCCACCTCAAGTATTCTTGGACTTTCTTTGGGTTTGTATCATCAATGACGGTAATTTTCCCTATTGCCTTGGATGATTAAGAATCGACGACGATGAAAACTGAGACCCTCAGAGAGCCTGTTGCTGGTTTCCTTCGCAGATTAACACACAAAACAACGCCTGACAAAGATTTCCAAGATCACGCTATACAGTATCAGAAAACCTCACAATTGAGCTTAATCACAATCATTCGCTCATCAAATTTTATTTAGCCCACAAACAGAAATGCTGAGTGCTCCCCGGTGGCCTGGATCAAGTCCCTTGGATCTGTGACGCGAGTGATGACTTTCCCTGATGGACAGATGGACGGAAGAGGTCCCATGCCTTCTGCCCGCTCTAAGAAGAATGGTCACATGGAGCCCAGCAGCCTGTGACGTTGTGGCAAACTGTGTAGCCACCTCCCACATGAACAGGCCTATTGATGACCGTGGAACCTAGTGCAAGGGCACCAGTCCCCGTCCCCGAAGAAGCTGGACAGCAGGGCAGTGTTCCTGGGAGGGAAACAAGGCAAAAGACAAACACAGTGTGTGTGCACCCAAGGCCTCTGCTCACGTCCGTGTGCATGTGGCTGCCGTGGCAGCTGGAGAGCACCTCGCCATGTGCAGGTGGATGAACACTGAATGAAACACCTACCAGCCATCACATGGAGGAACACGCAGGGAGCAGAACAAAGCGGTGGCGTCTTATCAGAACTAGGATCCTGACTGCAGTCAGTGCCCTGCCTCCAGGGGAAACGCTTTACATTTTTTTCCATCCCAGCGTTCAGTTTCCGGGTAACACCTCCCAGCCAGCCAGGGAGTAACCTGCCCTGCCCTCCTGGCTATCAGACGTCTAGACTCGGCAAGTGCCGTCCCTTCCATGTTGCAGGTGGCAAGTTCACCCCGAGCGGACGTCCCCAGACAGGTGTGAATTGTGCCCACGAGAAATCGAGCCACAACTGGCAAAGCCACTGCATGTGTGAATCTATGCTGAACACACAAGGAACAGAACGGCTTGATTTTGATTCTGTGGCCTTTCGGGGAACTCTCCCTCTGGCCCCGCAGACAGAAGAGAGTGTAGCTCCATTTAGAAGGGGCTCCATTCAGGCACACGCATCCGCATTCTCACTGTCTCAGGTACCCTTCTCCGCAGCTGGCCTGTCCCCCCTTCTTGCTTTTAAAACATCACCTCTCAACATATCGTAATGAAGACCAAGCCCTGAGACTCAGATGTTCCAGAAACTTGAGATATTAGATGTGCTTTGATCATGTCTGGCTCCTTCTCATGTGCTTCGTTCTTGATCACATCAATGCTGCCATCAACAAATGCTGCCTTTTTAGTTCTGATGTACGCCTAACAAGTCCTTTCCTCTAGCACCTAACGACAGACTCTCTCCTTTGTTTAGTCCATACATACACACACATCCACGTACACACGCATACGCACACAGCAACATACCACATGGGGGGCTTCCCTGGTAGCACAGTGGTTAAGAGTCCGCCTGCCAATGCAGGGGACACAGGTTCGATCCCTGGTTGGGGAAGATACCACATACCGCAGAGCAACTAAGCCCGTGCACCACAACTACTGAGCCTGTGCTCTAGAGCCCTCGAGCCACAATTACTGAGCCCATGTGCCACAACTACTGAAGCCCACGTGCCTAGGGCCCGTGCTCCACAAAAGAGAAGCCACCACAACGAGAAGGCTGCGCATCGCGACGAAGAGTAGCCCCCTCTTGCCACAACTAGAGAAACCCCATGCACAACAACAGAAACCCAACGCAGCCAAAAATAAATAAATAAAATTAATTAATTAAAAAAAAAACACACATGAGGATATGGGCAAAGTTCCCTCATACCATAACTGAAAATATGCCAATACTCTTTGGATTGCCAAGTTCTAGATTTATTAGGTAAACTGTTTAAGAGGCGCATGACTGAGGGCTTCACATCCTCGTTTTACGAAAAGAAAATTTAGTAGCTACTATTCTATAGAACTTTCTGACACTACAGGGTACCTCTGTAAGGAGCTGTCCCATTTGTGAGCCAGGCTTACCCTGGTCAGCAGGGGGAGATGATGGCACAAACCCCAAAAGGACAACCCGGCCAGGATGGTTCCTTAATCCCTAGGAAGGAACATAACCCAGCTTCTTAGGGGTCAGACTTATAACGAATGAGGCCCTACATTACGTAACAAACTCTCCAGGGAAAAGGTGACTGTTTCTTAAAGATATCCAGCCACTTGACTGGACATCAATTAAATTAAAATTTTAAATTTTAAATTAAAAAAATTTTTTTTTAATTTTGAAAATTAAAAAAAAAAAAGAAAAAAGGACCAAGTGCATCCTCTCTCTTCCCATCCCCCTGGCAGATCATTGGGATTGATGAAGTGGGAGCAGTAAGAGGAACAATAACTGTATAAACAAGAAGAAATAAAACAAAAAAGAAAAATAAACATGAGCTGGACCAGGGGCAAAAAAAGGCAAAACAAGCAGAAATGATCTTTTGATAAGAACAGTATTACATAATCCAGCGCCTATAACATGGAAAGCCACTTTGCACTGCAAATCACTTTTCCACCAAGAATTAAAAGAAGCAGAACGAAAGCAAAAATCAATTAAGGTCCGGAGAAGGGCTCCATTCCCCCTCGAGGGGCTTGTTCTTATCCAAACACTAATGCAGGTACTGTCAGGCTGCCTAGTAAAGGATATTTTTTATTATCACTTGAGCTGGTCTGTCCAGGGAGTGATTTTCCCATTTTAGTTTGCAAGGAAAGGTTAAACAGGAGGAGTGGAATGTTGTTTCCCTTAGAGAATAATACAATCTATCCCAGTGCTTAAAGCTCATGGGGCCTCTGTGGGTGTATCAGCTTCCAAGAAGCCCTCCTGGCTCTACCAAGGACCGACCAGCTGCTGAGCTGTGGGTGAGACCAGACATCGCCCCTTCCTCCAAGGGCGAAAACAGCACCTCTGTTCTAACTGCTCCCAACAGGAACCAGGCTGACTAGGAGGAACCAGGCTGACTAGGAGAAACCAGCACAGTGCTAGGCCCACGGGAAGCATGAAAATAATATTCACTGAAGAAATGTGGGGCAAGAATGATATCTCTGACCCAAAGTGATAAAATACCAGAGCCAATGGGCATCTTGTATTAGCTACAGGACAGCCACGCAAGGCAGACTTGCCTTGCATAGGACAGCTCAAGGTGTATTTGTCCAATAAATAAGAAAAAGGGATAGCCTTGAAACTTACACAGAAATATAAATGTTCTTGGGGAGTAAATCATATTTTTATTATTCCATCTGTGCCATTTGGAACGTGGTGATAAATTTTCTGAAAAGCAAGGTGTCCTACTTTGTCTTACAAAAACTGAACTTTTATAATATTGGGTTTGCCTACAGATGGGAGTGCATATACTCCTCTTCTTTGGAGTAAAAGTACAAGTAATCTGGACAAGTACAAAATAAAGGGAAATGATTAGATGTGCTTTCGTGTTCAGGGCGTTTGTCACCAGTTAGTTGCTGCTGATTCTGGCTGATGGACCTGAGGATGTGTGAATGAACCTGGTGACGATAAAACACTAGAGGTCGGGAACTCATGCCAGGGTCACAACTCAGCCTCCTGTTCAGAGTAAGTGCCGGTTTTTTGACCAAATTAGGCCTCCTTGGATCTCCGGGGTAGCCCTTCTGCATTTCCAGGAAGGAGGTGGATAAGTGGCTATTTTGGTCTGTCTGCCCATCTGGTCCCTTTGTAACTGGCTGGCTCAGACACTCAGCTCACGGTCGGGCCGGCAGATGAGGTGCCTTTGCTCTGACCAGCCATCCATCCCACTACGACATGGACCACTTCTGGACACAGAAGAGACCCAATAAGAAAGCCCCAGGGGGGAGGCACCCTCTCGTCCCCACAAGTGCAACTCCCGGCTGTGGGTCACGAGCATACCTGTCACCTAAGAAGGGGAAAGACATCAGAACTTGACAGAGGAACAAGCACCAAACTGTTGTCCCAAAATAAAGAACTCATATCAACAGGGAATATAAAAATGTTATTTAGAACTTCTGTTCTCAGATGTTTAATACAAAGGAGAGATTGTTATGCCAGGGAACAAAGTGATCCAATATTCACAAAGCAGGAATTCTCCCACTGCACATTTTGTTTCCAAAATACTTAGGACGACAGCAAGTTTTCCAGTTGGGGTAAAGAAGCCACTTCTGGAAGCAAGAGAGGAGGTAACTGAAATCTTTCACAGAGGAGCTGAAATCCTTCCAAGAAAAAGCACAGCAAATGTCAGCACTGAGGGGCATCCAGGGTGGATGGTGAGCCGACCTGTCCCCTAATGTGTGGGGGGAAATGAGGGCTGAGCGTTTTTAAAGCTACAGAACATTCTAGTAACATACCATGGGAACTCAGGAACCTCAAGCATTTTTTAAAGATTAACTCCTTGAGCCTGGGGTTCCAGGCAGTGCCAGTGTAATTGTACTTCCACTGGGATGGCTTCCAGGAAGGAACAAGCAGTGCTTCTTTATTACATATTTTAAAAACCTGTTTTGTTACCTGCAGGGGAGTCAGGTGGTAAGGAGGCTTCTTTTATCAAGGTGGGGGCTGGGGAAAAAGACAGCAGATGAGTGACCTTTCTCTCTGGCATGTTCACCATACGAGCTGCACTATGGAATTCAGAGCCAAAGCTGCCAACCAGAAAGAGAACTCAAGGGTATCGATCGGTTTCTCTTCTTTTCATGTCATTATTTTTACTTTTCACTGAAAACAGTCGCATCGCTGTTTATCTCTCTGTCCCCTTTACCAGACTGTATGTTCCTGGAAGGAAATGCAATACAGCCAAAGACCCCAGGCTTTGAAATCAGGTTCACCATCTTAATCCTATGTCTGTGACCAGTATGGGGTCAACGTCAACTTCTCTTTAACTCAACTTCCTTACCCATAAAATTGGAATAAAGATGCCCATCTTTTAGAGCTGTGGCAAATCTCCAATGTAAAATTATAAGTGAACTGCCTACGCACAGTAGGTCCTGCCTTTGAGTTCAGGGACTGTGACTTACTCACCTTTGTATCTATCCCCCATAGCACTTTGCCCTTGAACCCTCTCCCTGGTGGTACACTAGCATGCTTCCAATTAGTCATGATTAAAATTTCGTACAGCCCACTGTAAAACTCGGCACTTGTGCTCCAAGCATTATTTTATTAATGACAAGGGTAGTGGCAGAATCAGATATGAGATGATCTTATGGCTTTGCTGCATTTCCTACCGCTGGAATGTCAAGGTGACAATGTTAAAATTACACAAAGGAAATATTTAAGAGGCAAAGGAGGAATTAAAGAGAGTGACAGAGATGCAAGTCAGGCAATTAAGTCCTAATTCTCAGCTCTACCGTCAAAGTACCAGTGTCTTTCAACAGCTTGCGTGATCTCAAGGCTTTTTTAAAGAGTTAGCATCTAGGAGTTAGCATCTGTGACAACTAACTAACATTTTAGTAAATAGTAACAGAAGCTGACATGATGGAAATTTTAAGGGCAATCATCCACGAAAAATCTTACTACTTGGGATTATTCTTTCTACAGAGTCCATGGGAATGGAGGCAGAGCCAAGTGGTTTACGGCTCTTACCATCAATCCCTACACTCTCCCACCCACTTGGTCATATCATCTTTTCTGCGCACGCAGCATGTGGAATGCACTGTGTCGAGTCCTCTCTGCCTGTGAATGAGAACAGGAGAGGCACCAGCCTGATGAGATAGCAAAGGGAGAGGAGGTGACTGTGTACACAACCAGGGGAAGACTGTCCACCGAGGGGAAGGCACAGAGGTGAGGGACCTACAGGGCAGGGGCCACAGGAGGTTCACAGGGAGAACGAAGACTCTCACTGATGACCCTTGGAGAGAAACAAAGCTCCAAGATCCAGAGAGGCGCCAGGGCTGGGAGAACAGATGCGTGGCAAGTGGGGATGCTGCGGAGAAGCACCTGTGAGACGCCAGGTGGCTCCAGCCAGAACTCCGGCCCCTTCCCACTAGAATCAAAATAAACACTGAAGCAATCAAAACGAGCACTCATGCGCTTCCAGCAGAGCCCTGGACTCTGGTTGGGAGTGGAGTCGGGAGGGGCAGGACATGATGGCCAGAGGAATGCGAAGGAAAGAGAAGAAAGGGCTTCTGTCCTCATGCAACTATTATGGAATTTGGAGAGAAACAATAACACAGTAGAGGCAGCCATCAGTAATCAAACACAAGACACTTCCCACTGGCATTGTTGCATTTGATCGTCATAGTAACCCTAGGATGTAAGTATTAATAACCCACGTAAAGATGTCACCCAAGATTACAGAACTAGTTAGAGATGAAACTAGGGCTAAAAGTCAGGTCAGTCTGACTCCACAATTTGTTTTCCAAGCTCTTACACTCTCCTGATTCTCTCTTTGAGAATCTCTCTGAGAATCAGAACTTTACACATACATGCATGTACATGGAGGAGAATTTTATAATCCAGGCATGGGGCAGGCTGGCCTCACGATGACTCAAACCCCAGAGGCTATAAAAAAAAAACCTGATAAATCTGATTACATGAAAATAAAAAGTTTCTGCCTGGGAAAAATACACAATAAACAAAGACAAAAGAGAAATGACAAACCAGAGAACTACTGGGAACATAAATCATAGGCAAAGGCTAATTTCATTAATATATAAGGAATGCCTATAAATCAATAAGAAAACATCCAACAAGACCAAACAGACATTCAGCAGATATAAAAAAAAATCAAAATAGTTCACAAACACATTAAAAGATATTAACTTTACTCATAATAAGAGAAATGCAGACTAAACAATGTATTAGTATTGGTGAACATTGAAGCATTTTATTCTACAAGCGTTGGTGAGGGTAGGAGGAAAGAGGTGCTCTCATAAATTACTAATGAGAGACTAAATGGATACATCCATTTGGAAGGCAATCTGGCACTAGCTATCAAAATTATAACTGTCTTTATCCTCTGACCCAAAATTCCAGTTCCAGGATTTTATCCTGCAGATAAACTCATACACGTGCAAAATGATGCCTATAGAAAGTCAATCTTTGCAGCAATGTTTGTACCAGCCAAAGTCTGAGAACCACCTAAATATCCAACCAAAGGAGACCGATTAAAAAAATTATGACGTCTCCCTATAATGGCCTATTATTTAGCCATCAAAGA
Source organism: Hippopotamus amphibius kiboko (assembly GCF_030028045.1). Taxonomy (NCBI): domain Eukaryota; kingdom Metazoa; phylum Chordata; class Mammalia; order Artiodactyla; family Hippopotamidae; genus Hippopotamus; species Hippopotamus amphibius. Next base: position 102,373,763 of record NC_080196.1, read on the forward strand.
GGAGAGGAAGCTCTTAATGTGTTGATATGGAACAAGCCCCAAGGAATATTGCTAAGCAAACAAAGAAAAGTAAAAATGGCAAGCAGAATATATGCTATCACAAATGTCAAAACACAATTATATAGAGTGTACCTGTGTATTTGTGTGCACCCCATGGAGAGACACACAAGAGACTGGTTACAGTAGGTTCTTCCAGGGAGAAAGGAGGTGGGTGGCTGGAATACAAGGGTAGGAGAGAGACTTCCTTGTCACTGTATACTCTGTATCTTTTGAATTTAATGATATATACTTATGCCTATTCAAAAAACAAGTGTATACACACACACACACACACACACACACACGTACAGAGATACTGTGCATACAAATCAAAGTTGAGTGCCAAACAGTGGCAAAAGCCAGCTTCTGGCCCAGCCTTGCAGCCAGTGGGCTAGTGAGAAAAGCTCCCTCACCAAAGTCAGTTTCCTCATCCATAAAATGGGATAATTCTCCCTCTTGTGGTTTTGAGGAGTAAATGAATGAATACACACAAAGCCCTTAGACCAGCACCTGGCGCACAGCAAATGCACACAAGAGTCTTATTAAATAAGTACCATCTAAGCTGAGATCAGAAAGGTCCACAGGAATTAGACCAGGAAGAGGGAAGAAGGGGGAAGCAGAATGTGCCACTCAGACGGAACAGCACGTGCAAAGGTCAGGGGGTAGGAAAGTGCACTGCTGTATGGAGGGCATCCTGTGGGGGAGGGGAAACCGAAGAGCCGGGGCTAAAGGAGTGAGCGTGGACCAGTCTGCACAGTTTCTCTGCGGGGGACAGGCAGCAAATGGAGCATTTCAGGCAGGGGAATTCCATGATTGGACAGGCTTTCCTAGAAAGAGTTCTCTGGCAATGGTCTGGAAGACAAGCTGGAGGGAGGCACAAACTGGGTGGCAGAGAGGCCACTTAAAGATTGTTGCAGCAACTCAAGAAGAAATGAGGAGGCCGTGAGCCAAAACAGTGGCAGCAGGGAAGTAGGAAAGGAAGGATTCAGGAGACACAAAGGACCCCACAAAGGTGGGGTCAACCTGCCTTGTGGACCTGGCCCAGGAGAGGGTGGAGAAGATGCAACCAGGGATAATTCCCAAAGGTCTGACTTGGCTCATTTGGAAGCCCAAGATGCATCTCACTGAGAAAAGGAGTTCAGAAGAAGGAATGGTTGGGGGTGGAGGTAAGATGGTAGGTTAGGTCCCAGGTTTGTCGAGGTTCAAGTGTCTCCTAGGTAATCCATGGTTAGCTACAGACGTCTAAACCTAGATAATGGGCTTGGGCGGCAAATACAGCTTTGGGAGGCACTGGACAGATCTATAGTACTTACAGGCTCTGGACTACGGTTAAGGCAGCTGCCCTCAGATGGCAACGGTCTGTTTGGTCCAAGTAAGAGACTTTTAAGAAGATACGTGACCTGTGATGCAGGTAAGACCCATGCTCCTCCCTCTGTCCCTCTCTTCCCCTTCCCTTCCTTCTCACCCTTCTTATACTCCCTCCTCTCTCTTCTTCTCTCTTCCCCCTTCCTCCTTCCTTCCTAAAAACAGAAAAAAGTTCTCCTAAGAGGTTTCCTTAAATGCTTCACTTGAAGCAACCCATTTCTGACAGCCCCGGCTACCTGGTGATGGAGGCTTTATTTTTTCCAACATTCCTGCCCTGCTCTTGCTTCTCTCTTTACACACAGAGGAAGTTGCTAGAAAGTTGTCACTGTCCTGTAGATGTATCTCCACGTAATGGGGAGCATCCCTGAAGACCTTATTTTTCCATGTGTCTGTCTCAACAACTGCACCGTCCAGGTGTTTCTTAGAAAGGGCATTCTGTGGTTTTCTCTCCTCCTGAGGGGCTTCTGCAAGATCAACCCCCATTAAAGACCACCTCCTGAAGGGTTTTATTAAGAGACATTAGAACTGACTGCTGAAAGAGCATACATACCCTTTTCTACTAAAAGTAAAATCATGTTTAAGCAAGATTTCTGGAACAAGCTAGTCAGGATCCTGGGGCTAGGATTCAAGAGTTGCCAGCTTTGTTACTCACTCACTCACACGATCCTAAACTTTGGTCTCCTCACCTACAGAATTGGGATCACTTGCCAGATCATCTCCAAATTTCCTCTGGCTCTAACATGTTGCGAGTCTAGATTCGAGGAGGATGGAAACTGCTCTCATGACTGTGTGCACTCTCTCAGCAATTCAAACATGCCAGTAACCATTCAAGGCAACTTCGGTTTTAGAGATTAGTTGACTTCCTGCCTGGACAATAGACTTCTTGCAATGTTATCATTCACCGAGCCTGTTGCCGTGGCTCATACACTTATCCCAAAGGGAAACCCCAACTATTACCCCAACCCCAGCAAGTGCCGCTTACTTTTCACATTTCATATTTGCCAAAGAAGCCACCTCTCTTCCTGAAGAAACCACAGCTAGGGACTCTGAGGGGAGAAAAAATGCCATGCAAGGCATGGATGACTACTCAGTCTTTAACTATGTAAATTACAGGCCTCCCTTTTTAAAATGTAAGATAGAAAGTTCAGTCTACCAAGAATGGACAACGTATTTTCCCTCCTGTAGAGATTTATGTGACCCGTGAGAATAAGCAAGGAATACAGACAGGGAGACCTGACCTGGTAACAGACTCCCTGCCTTCTCTCTCCCATGGGGGTCCTGGGATCATCTGGATGAATCCAGTTATTACAGCAAGGCAGCAGTACAAACAGCCACAAGAGATTCCATGTAGAGCTCAACACAAAGGAAAATATCCAAGAGAAAGTGGCCATTATTTATCTAAAAAGACTTTTTCCCCCCATCATGTCTATCAAAATGTGATTTTCCTAGAATCTGTGTACTTTTAGAAAAAAGCAGTATGTCAGAGTTTAATTGACTTAAAATATTGTATCTTAAAAGATATCGGGTAATATACACTCATAAACCAAAGCCTGGATTAGATTAGTTTGAAATGCATCATCCTCAAAAATAATTTCAGTTGAAACCTGGTTTCAGTGTGCTCTGGTAATCATATAAGGGAGAATATTAGGTATCTTCCAACATTCACAGCGTACTTGCTGTTAATCACACAGCAATATAGAAATTAGCTGTCTAATTTCCTAGAAACCAGATATAATTTATTGGTGCTCTGAGGGGGTGCATAGATAGGTTTCCATTTTTGAAATTTATACATATATATATAGACATATATATACACACACACGTGTATATATATATGCACACACATGTGTTTATCTTTAAATTGTTCACTACACCCAACATCACTCAAAATAAGAGAAAGGACAGGACGAATTAAACACAAACTGAGACAGTTATTTCACCTATTATTTTCACAAATGTAAAAAAAGGTTGACGACTACTCAGACAGCCGGTAGAGCTGTAAGCTGCTCACTCCTATGGAGGGCGATTTGACAGAATCAATCAAAATGCCAAACACACTCACTTTTGGTTGCAGCAATTCTGCTTCTAGGATTTCTTTCTATAGACACACAAAATCATTTAATACAAAGCTATTCACTGCATCATTATCTGTCCCAGAAAAAACTGGAAACAGCCTAAATGTCTATCAGTAAGGGACTAGTGAATAAGCCATAATAACAAAGAAAAAGGAAGCTTGCTCTGAACTTACTAATATGCACTGAATTCCAAAATGTATTTACGTGAAAAGCCCATTTGCAGAACAGCATTTATGTTTGCCACCCTCTATATTACAAAGGGGGAAATAATCATATACACGTGTATGCACACCTGTACATATGTGTATACCCAGATATACAGATGACTATGTGTATATGTGAGTATAAATGTATGCGCATATACAAGACCCTGACAACAAAGGTTCTAGGAAAGGCAACCAAGTGCTTGGGCAGAGGAATAGGGAGAAGTCCCTTTCCTGCATACCTTTTGGGATCCTTGGGGTTTTTGTGTGTTTATTTTTTATTGAAGTATAGTTGATTTACAATGTTGTGTTAGTTTCTGGTGTACAGCAAAGTGATTCAGTTATTCTTCTCCATATTCTTTTCCATTATGGTTTATTACAGGATATAGAGTATATTTCCCCATGCTATATAATAGGACCTTGTTGTTTATCCATTCTATATGTAATAGTTTACATTTGCTAGTCCCTTTGGGGACCTCTTGAATTTTGAACCATGTGAACGTGTCACCTATTCAAAAATAATTTGACGAGCATAAATAATAATAAATTGTTCTCGGGTAAGCAGTAGATACACACATACGTATTACTACTTAAGAAGAACATGAGGGGCCATACTTTTTAAACACAAAACATTTAGGCCAAGATCGGGTTTTTAAAATAATGCTGTGGAGAATAAAAATGAGGTGATCTTCCTTTTTCTATTCTCTTGGAGCTCTCCTAAAATAATAAATGACATATAACAGTTTGGAGGAAAACCAATTAAAGGGACATAAATCATCATTAACCCCTTCCCCAGATGAATGACAAAGAGACACATGTTCTAATTAACACCGAGTAACATTGTGTAAAGAGCAGTTTGCAATGGAAATGAACAGATGGCAAACAAGCATATGAGGTATTAGGGTGCAAGACAGAAAACTTGATCTGACACTGAAAACTTCAAGCAAGTGAAAGAAATTGTACCTGAATGAAAATTGCTCTGAAAAGATGAACGAGCTCCCCTATACAACTTTCTCTAGTTTTTAGATGCATATGGGGGGTTTTGCTGCTTTCTGTGTTCAGTCCCCACGAGGCAAATATTATTCCAAAGCCCATCCCACTTTCTAGATAGGCAAACACAACCACACAGCAACCACGCAGCCACCTTTTTACAACAGAAAGATTTCCTATCCCCAGGCGATGAATGGCTCAGTCTATTTCAAACCAATCTAGCATTTCAGTTCAACAAAAGGTTTTGGACATCATCTTGGAGTTTGATGTAATAAGAGCTGACCTAAAGGTTTATGCTTTAACAACCCTCTCTTTTCTTTCCTTTGAAACAGAGATTTATGACAGGTGGCAGAGAAAGAGACAGAGATCGCAGGGTTGGTGAAACCCTCTTAAGATGCACAGAGCAGGTACCAAAGGGCTCGTGATTCTAACTTCTCTTTGCTCAAAGGCAGACCAAGTAAGGAGGCAGGCATGGTTTCCTCTTGTTTACAAGTTCATCCCATTCTCAGGCTTTTCTCTGAGGAAACAAGGATGCCACAGCAGTGGCAGTTTCATTAGCTGAACCCTCAGCAAAGAACCAGTGACTGACTCCACATGTGGGAGACTTCAGCCCAGCTGACAGATGCTATTTCTCTCTGTCCCCATTGACCCAGGCTGGGGAGACAGCACATTTCAGACAGGATGCCCTCCCAAAGTCATGATGCAAGCTTGAAAAAAAAAATCTGTTCAAGATCCAAAACCAGGATCTGGTTTCTGCCAGTTCAGAACGACAGAGACCAGGGGCTAAGACACTGTCCTTACAGAAAGTATGTTGAATTTATACGTATTTAATGTCAGTTCACACTTCATACTCTCCTGTCATTTATTGTTTTACCTACATCTAGGGTTTTAAATGTACATTCTGTAGTGAAAAACAGCTGGATAAAAAACATAAAACTCTGAGTAAATACCAGATACAGTTCCTGCTCTCCAGGCAAAACGCAGAAAAGGTTTTTGTTTGTTTAATTTTGGAACTCCAAATAACTACTCAAAGGAAAAAACGCACACAGTGGGGTAACCAGTTATATGAACAACAATTTAAGGCCAGGAATGATAAGTATAAATGATTTGTGCAATCTGAATTTTTGGATTTAAACTGACACTTTAATTCATGTGTTTGAGAGGAAGAGATATTTATTACATACATATATACACACATACACAGATTTATGTATATATTTTACACAAAGCAGTTTCCACTGAGCTTATTTGAAGTATTGGGATTCAAACTCAATTCCTTTCTCCATCTGAGACAACAGACTCCTCTGGTTTGAGGATATTTTTAAATATAAAAACTAATTATCCTATCTCATTGCCTATAAATTCAATTTCTATTTCTGAGCCTGCTTCTGTTGTATGTCTCTTGGTAGCCCCTTTGCATTATGGCTTGTTTACAACCTAGTCTCAAATCACAGGAAAGACAGGGATCAAATAAAAATAAGCTTTCCAACCTTTTAGGAGGGTTTGGTAATGCAGCGACATTTCCATTATGCTATATATGACAAAAATCAAGTTCTCTTTCTATGAAAGGATAGTTCTTTTCAAGTGGCAAATTTCATAGACAAAATGTAGAGCATATAAATCGGATGCATAAAGAGCGAGGCTAATGCCAGCATCAGAGCGCTTTGTCTTGGTGAGATTTTCCTGCAAAACCAATCAACCAGCGCACATGGAGACGCCATCAGGCAAACTTCTGCAAGACCAGAGCCCAGGTTTTGCTTTGTATCAGCCTACGAAGAACTTCCAAGGCCATTCTGGACTGGATCACAGAGGAGAGGTATGCAGTGTACAACAAACACTCTCCCTTTGCAACCCTGCTAACTCCTTAAAAAGAGAGGCCTTCACAAACTTGTCAAGGAGAGCAAATTAACAACCACAATTTACGCTGCCCAGCTGGGGTGGTGAAGGTCAAAGGCAAACCAAAATAAATTGACAATGATAAAGAATTAAAACAGCCTATGCTAAAACAAAAACAAACAGAAAAATAACCCAAAAACAACCTTCAAGTTCATTCTGCTGTCTCCGTTTCAGTTATGTGAGCCTATCTTCAGAAAGTTCCTCATCAAAAATCTGCCCTTAGATTGCTGGCTTGGCCACCAATTAGCTGGCTCAACCCCTGGCAGGCTCTGTAACCCTTGAGACCTTGTTTTTCTTATCTATGAAATGAGGGAGTTGAGCAAGGTGACTGAGGTTCCTTCCAGCTCTAACCGTCCACGGTTTGTGATCAAAGGCTGTGCCCCACCCCCACTCTGACCCCCCCCACCCCAAGACGTGTGCCTGACTCATCTCTTCCGAGGCTCGGTCTCTGCTGTTTTCTGGACCCCGCAGCAAAGGTAGCAGATGAGGACAAGATCTTTCTCAGACCTTCCTGATCAAGATGCTTTCTGTTTCTCGGTTTTACAAACATCTCAGATCAAATGAATGGTAAGGAGAGGGTACAGAGGAGGAACTAAGGTGATTAAGATGATACGCCTCCAAAAGGAAGAAAAACACATTCGTGAGGAGGAAAAAGCCACTTCTGGAAATTCTGGGCTTTTTTTTTTTTTTCAAGAAGGGATCTAGGAGGACATCTTCACACTCTGCTCCCTCAGTTCCTGTGTTTGAGGCTCTGACTCTTCTTCCTTCTCAACTCCCACAAGACCAGGAAAGATGGAGAGAGAATTTTTTCTCACTATCTTCTGATTTAGCCAAACTCGGATCATTTCTTCACGACTACCATTTCACACACTGATTTCTGAGACTTCCTGGTAAACGCTGATGAGGCCCGTCTACCATGGACTTGACCTTTTGTAAAGGTATTTTAAATAACACTTTCCCCACACTGGATATCCACAAAGGCTGACATTTGGAGTCTTCCCACCCTTATTTTTGAAGCAATAAATTTTCTTCAACCTGCCACATATGAGTGAAGGCCCTGTGCATGGGGCCAGCAGTGATTCTGCCATAAGCCCCACCTTCCCCCAAAAGGAGAAACTTCTAGGCGCTTGGCTGAATCCAGGTATTTGTCAGCACAACTGGTACATCTAAATAAAAGCTTGATTTTTTTAAACAGAAAATTCTAAGTCCAGCCACACCCAAGCTATAAGGAGCATAGTCCTGCTATCATTACATTCTAGAACCCAAACATTCGTTCACCAATACACTCAAGAACAGAAATAGGTTCTGCCTTCATAAGTCTGTGTCTGGTCCTCAAGGAAGTATTTATTCAGCTACTATAGCATATACATTCACTCTTTTACTCCAATATTCTTTTATATCAAAAACAAAACAGGAAATAATTTTTGATAGCCAAAGTTTGGGTGACCTGAAGACCATAAAGTTACTGAGACCATGGTCAATAATGTTAGATTTCATGAAAACTCTGCTGTCTGTGGTAGGGTGGCATCCCCATGGGGTCCTTTGAGACCCAAACCCTGCCTCACCTGCAAGTATGGCAAGTTCCAAGGGACACTACCCTTCCTGCCCTTCAACCCCAAACCCGTGGAGCCACAAGACGGAAGAGAACTTGGAATGTGCCCTTCCACTCTGGTGCTAAATACCATACAGACCTGACTTTTCTAGGACACGCTTTGAGAGTGCCCTGGGTTTCATGACTAAACGAGGTTCCCTGTTGTTGAGAAACAAAGGACGAGTTTTAAGTAGTTTCACATGCAAACAGCCCCGCTCGGAGAAGTCCACACACTACAGTACATGTAGTTTTCTTTGTTATTGTTTGCAGTTTCCAGTTTAGGACTTATCCAATTATCTCTCTATTGTCTGTCAGACCTGGCGTGGGGGATTCCAGTGACAGAAAACGCTTCTGCAATCGCAGGCCCAATGCAAACCCTGGAGCAAATGGGAGCACAGCTAAGAGGGTGCGTTGCACCGGAGGGGGTCAGGCTGGGAGGGAGAGGCTGCCTGGCAAAACAACGCAAGTGTGAAGTTCCACTACAAAGCTACTTCCAGCCACTTTGCATGGATCTGATCTTTTCTGTAGGAAGGGGAGTGAAAACGGATTAGGGGTATATATGGGAGGGTGACGCTGTTAAAAGCTGCTTGAGGTGACAGCCAACACCTGTACTTATAAAGGGTTTGGGCCTCAAAGGACCCCACGGGGATGCTACCCTGCGGTGGACAGCAGAGTTCTGCTAAGATGCTTGACGGAGGCACTGGGATGGATGATTTAGATGCTCTGGGGCAGACAGACAGACTCTAAGCGGGAAAGACTGAGGTCAGCGTGCACCTCTGCAGGTCTCTTTGGGGTGCGGGGTGGGGGGGGGTGAGTTCTTGCTGAGAGACTCTGAAATCTCCGCCTTCACTTGATTGCACGTCTGTAGGAGATTCCTTTAAAACTCAGATCACTGCACGTCCCTGCTCAAAGCTGTCCGCTGGCTTTGTATCACACACAAAGCAAAATCCAAAATCACTGCCAGAGTCTACCAGGCCCTACCGTGGTTCCCGACGGGAGCAGAACCGCCCCTGGGGGCACCGGGGGAGTCCTTGGGGGCTGTTCCGGGAATCACACGACGACTGGGGTCATTAGTGGTGCTTTGAGGGTGGACAATCTGAAATGCATGGGATGGTCCCGCACAGCCCAGAAACACCCTACCCTGCTCCCGTGACTTTCCAACGCCTGCTGGACATCCTAATGCTGTTTTACATGTCAATACAAAGTGTTTTCTCCACGACTTTCATGAACACCCAGCTGCTAGGAAAGCAGCAGGGAACAACGTACTTTGTTTTGTTTGGAACTTGACTAAGGAGTATTTGCCATGTCAGAAATATCACATCACTAATGGCGACATTGCTTGTCCCTGAGTCACAATATAAGACATCTGCAGTCCCTGCCTTTACTGCTGCCACGTTCCCAGGGATCCTACAAGGACATGCAAAACATGTGACCACCTGTTATGAGTTCCCGTGTAGTCATGCCTACACGGCCATGTTGAGATATTATAATTGACTGTCCTTTTGATTTTCTTTATAGTATGGTTAAGGCATTATATTGATGCTTTGTACTTTATGTGGGTGGGTAGGCTGTATTTTCTACAAATTTCATTGCAGGAGAGTAAAAGGAGTGTTACTAAGTATCTATTATGACAAGTGGGTTTTGGGTCTGGCAGGGCCCACTTCCCACCACCTCTCCCCTCACTCTGAGCCCTTCTGTTCAGCTCTGAAGGTGCCCTGCTCCTGCCCTAGGACTTCACCTTGGCCTCCCTGGAAGGCGTGTCTCTCAGACATCCTCAAGGCTACCTTCCTCCGTTCCCTTCCACCATCCCTTTATCTCCTTTTTCTTCTATAGAATTTATCATTGCTCGGCGCTAACTTTTATCCTTCATCATTTACTGACTTCCTCTGCTACTAGAATTAAGCCTACGAGACCAAGCACCTGTCTATCTTGTTCCCCAGAACCAGGAACACTGCCTGACTCATAAAAGACACTTATTAACATCTGTTGACAAATAGAGAAACAAACAGACTAACTGAAGTCTGGTCCTACCAAGGGGCTCAGCCTCCCTGGGAAACAGCAAATTCCCCCATGATCCGTGTTGCAAAACATGCTCACTATTCTACTCACTGTGTTTCTCAAGCTGTTCATCAAACAGCAGTAAAAGAAAGAGAAGCCAGTGAGAACGAGGAGGGTAAATTCTTTTAAGTAACCATCTTTTCAGGACAAGCTGTGTGGGATGCCCTCTAACAAGGGGACTCCCCCTAACCTTCGGGACATCCTGCCCATCCCCTCTACCCACTGTGCAGACACATACTCTGGAGGCAAAGGTTCAATTCCCAAAGAGGCCGAAGTCCCTCAAAAAAGAACCAACTTCTAATTCATACCCAATAAATGCCACTCAAAAACCAAAACAGATATTTTAAGATGCCTAAATCCTGGCTGGTGATGGCCAAAGTATGTCCTTCTTTACTCTTTTCTTCGTTTTTGACACCCTGTTCTTTGAAATGAATTGTATTCAGAAACTATCAGGAAGTAATGCTCTTCAAATCAAAATCCCAACAGGTATTTTTGTGGAACTTGATGAGCTGACTCTGAATGTCATATGGAAGCCAAGAGTCCAAAGACAGCCAGGATACACTTAAGGAAAAGAAAATGAGGCAAAGAATTTACTCTATTGGATGTCAAGGCTTACAAAGCTAGAACAAGTAAGAAAGTATGGCACTGGTACAGGTGGAGGCAAACAGACCAATGGAATAGAACAGAGAGCCCATCACAGACCCTCACATACACAGACACTGAATTTTTGAAAAATCTAACACTGCAGAGCATTAGGAAAAGATGTTTTCTTCAGGAAACAGGGATGAGTTGACTGGCTAACCATGTGGGAAAAAAGAAAATATTTTGCCTTCCCAGCCCAAAATATTCATATAACTCCATTCCAGGTGCACTATATAAATGTAAATGTGAGTAGCAAAACAATACAACTCCTAGAAGTTAACATTAGACAAAAATCTTTATGACCTTGGCATACGAGGACACAGCAAGCACTAACCACAAAGGAAAAGATGATCAATAAGGCTACACTCAAATTAAGAACTTCTTTTCATCAGAAGATGCTGTTAAGAGAGTAAAAAGGTAAGTCACAGAGGGGGAGAAAGATATTTGCAACCCATGTGACCAGTGAAACTTTCAGTCCAGAAGATGTAAAGAACACTTACAAATCCACAAGATTAAGACAAGGCAACACAGTTGAAAAATGGGCAAGAGACCTGAATAGGCACATCACAAAAGAGGACCATCAAGAAACATGTGAAAAGCAATTAATAATCAGTAATTGATAATCAGAGAAATACAGAAAGCAAAAACAAAAACAAACAAAAAATGACACTCTGGTACCATTATGAACACGGCAGATAGGCTAAAATATAGAGACTGACAAGTCTAAGTTTGGAGAGTAAAGAAAATATCAGGACCTCTCATACAGGCCTGGTGGGAGTGTAAACGGATACAAACATTCTGGAGAACTGTTTGGCATTACATCTACGACGATTCCACACTCTGATTGGTACCCAACAGAAATGTGGTCTGTAAATACAATGGGATATTATTCAGCCTTATAAGAAAGGAGGGAAATTCTGACACATGCTACAACATGGATGAAACTTGAAGACATGCTAAGCGAAATAAGCCAGTCACAAATTTGAGTCCACTTATATGTGGTATCTAGAGTGGTCCATTCATAAGAAACAGAAAGTAGAATGGCGGTGGCCGGGGGTTGGGGGAGGGGGAAGGATGGGAAGTTAGTGTCTAATGAGTATGGAGTTTCTGTTTGGGCACATGAAAAAAAGAAATGGCAGCAATTGTTTTTGTAAGATACATCCCCAAACCAGAGACGTTAATTTTAACATGTTCCCAAGAACGACAAGCCAGTACACCCACATGGGCTCACTTATTTGTTTGACTGTTGGTAGTTTCTTTTGTTGTTGTTGTTGTTTTAACCCTATCCAATACTCAACATAAATACCAACAGGAGTTTCTTACAGTAAAGGGTGAACTAGAATTAGTCCATAGTAATAACTAATACTATCAGATTTCCTAAGTATCCTATTTGTACTTTGATTGTAGCCTTCATTAGCTAAGGTGAGCTCAATGCTGATCAGGTAAATTAAAGATGATACTTGAGTGAAAGGGCATTGATATTACCTGACTTAATCATTCATTTCAGTTAGGGTTGGTATCCCAAGGTCTTGATATGTGTAATTAAGAAAGTTAAGCTCCAGGTCATCCTTTGATGATGTTTAACGGCAATTCTGATTATCTTTAAACTGCAATTCCACTCCACGAGATGCAGCTAGCAGTTATTTCTCTCATGTGCCAAAGGATCAGAATTTACCCTGGAAGTTTATCAGAATTGCTTCCAGTCTTCAAAACGCCAGATTTGCATGCAATAACCTATAGTGGCCTTGAAAGTAATCTGTCCAAACACCCAGTTTAACCCATGGTTCAAGCTTTAAAAAGAAAGTAGACTTCATTTATTTTTCTTTTTTCCTCCTGAGTGGAGGTCCAATTTATAAAGCATGTCGATGGAAGGGAAATCTGATTTTCAAGGTTAGCTTTCAAATCCATCTAAGTAATATTTCAGATATCAGATTTTACAGAATCATGTTACAGATTTTACTTACTCCAAACACCAAACAGTTGGCATTGAGACCTTTCCACGATATACTAATGACTTCTGTGAAAGGCACTGAATCTTTGTAATCACCAAAAGTAAGATCATGAATGTCAAAACACAGGCCCTCGCTCACAGAAAAATGCTTAATAAATGGCAGTAAAAAAACATAATAAAAGCAAGAGCTGAAAGTGCATGGTCCATGTAACCTAGATGTCTTATCCCATTTTAGCTGAACAGATTTTAGAACAGTCAGTGATTCCATTCTATTTTGTAAATTATCGAGCTGCACCAATTCGGAAAGTCTTCTGAAACTCAATTCCCAGGCATTTGGCTTTTGTTCCTGGGATTTCCACTGCTTTAGAGGATCCAGCTTTAATGGGCTCTTTCTGAGAAACCCTCCATCGGTTCTGAGAAGTACTTTTATTGAACGCTCCATTTAACTTCATTTTGCAATTAATGAAACTTTCAAGACATATTCCCCTCTCCCCTTTTCTATTTGAGTGATTTTTTTTCTTGCCTTTTGGGTAATTAGCAGCAGAAAACTACTCCCACTAGGACCTACGAGCCATAAATATGGCACCAAAAATGCCAAACGCCAAAACAAATGTCACTTGTGGAGTTCTGCAAAGCCCGTCTCTCAGAATTAAAAACATTCCACGTCACCGGTAAAGGTCTTTGGTCGGTAGGTATCAAGTGGATCACTTTCTGATGTCAGTGAAATTCAACCAATAGTAAAGCTTTTTGAGCTTTCAGTCTTTCTTGACAAGAATATTTAACCTTTTCCAGTCTGGGAGCTAGACTCTGTCCTGCCTTTGCAACTCTGCCAGATTGGTAATAAAACAAACCACCAATTTAGTTGTTTATTTTCTTAGCCTAAAAATGTTTGCGTGTTTAACTGAGTGCCAATGTACTGTATCTGTTCCTCTTCTTTTAAAGTTTTAAACAAACAATCACTGGACATAATCTACCAGAACAATCCTCTGCTTGTGAGATATGGATCCCCCATCCAGAAACACGACAGGAAGGGTGCGATTTATAGGGACTCGCCGTCTCTCCAAATTAGTTCACTGTCTGATGAAAAAACTGTTTCAACTGCTTTCCCAGTCACTCAACGCACCACCTCAAAATTTTCAGTTCAATTACAGTCCAAGGAAGTCACCGGGCCCCTTTGGTAATGGATAAAACCATAAGGCTTGGTTCAGAGGAAGCAAAGACATTCAAATGTGAGAACAAACTGCTCCCACAGGATTCTTTATACTTCCTAGTTTTAGGTAGATCAAGAGGACTTTTAAAATAAACTTGGCGTTTGTTTCCTATCCCAGTGGAAAATCTGACTTCAGACTCTGCAGTGACAGAAAAGAAACCTTACTTTCCTGGGCAACCAGAACTCAGTTCTTGTCACAGGAGCTGCAGCAGGTCAACAAAAAGGCCATGATGTCCACTTGAGAGCTCCGATGAAAGCGATGGTTCAGACTTGCCTGGAGGAGCATCTTTGAAGCTTTAAAATACACTGATTCCTGGGCCCCACCTCCACTCCTCTGCCCACCCCACCCCCAAAAACATTCTGATTAAATTGGTCTGAGTGATCTGGGCACTGGAATTTTAAATGTTCCCTGGGTGATTTCAATGTGCAGCCACGGTTGAGAACCCCTGTGTCTTTGTCTATTTGGACTGCTATTACAGAACACCACAGACTGGGGGGCTTATAAACAACAGAAATGTATTTCTCACAGTTCTGTAGGCTGCAAGTCCAAGATCAAGGAGCCAGCAAATTGAACGTCTGGGGACAGCCTACTTCCAGGTGCACAGACAGCTGTCTTCTGTGTCCCACGTGCAGGAAGGGGCAAGGCAGCTCTACCTGAGGGTTCCTCCCTCACGACCTAATCACCTCCCAAAGGCCCCACCTCCTAACTCCATCCCATTGGGGGTTAGTTTTCAACATATGAATTTGGGGGGGGACACAAACATTCAGTCTACAGCATCTAAACAGGTGGTCAAGATGTCCCAGGCCATTTAAAAATAAGCTGCAAGATGGGCCACTGGGGGCACCCTCTGGGCTTGGAGCTCACAGAAACCCCATGAGATGAAGGAGACCGAGGCTGAGCTGAGGCACTGGTGCTGCTGGGAAGGGAAGGCTCCCTGTGATTAGCCATGGCTTCCTCCCCACTAAGAAGGCTAAGAATCCCTTCTTAGCCAAATGGGGGGGTGGGGGCTGGGGAATGGGGTCACACATAGTCCTGCAGGGCTCTTGAGCAAGGACCCAAATGTTGTGCCCATCAGTGTTCCCTATTTGTGGCCCCAGAAGTAGACATTCCCAGGATCTGAGTCGTACCAAAAGGTACGTACCAGACTCTTCACTCAGGTCATTCCTAACCAGGTGGTCTTTGCTAGGGTGGGCCCTGGTCCCTCTATGCCTGGACCAGACTCAGCCTTTGCAGTACTTACTGGACAGAGCTCCCAATGATGAACAAGGGACCGTATTTAACATTGTGAAGTTTTAAATACAAAAAAGTTAACCTCAAATCCATGATTCAAGGGAATAAAACTTCAGAGCAGAGAACTCTGTGCTTCCCTGGTAGTTTGAACATCTTATTTTAAAATGGCGTGGGGGAGTCTTGATTAAATTTTTGGTTGCAGTGTATTCTGGGTGAAAGAGGGGAGACATGTGAGTTTTTACTCAAAACTACGCTCCTCCCCCAGGCCCAAGTTAGGTTTATGCAGCTCTGGCTCCAGACTGTGAGAATCCTAGAAGGATACAGGGGCTGGCTCCCATCAGGCTCCACTCCAGCGAGTGTAGACGCCAGGAAAAAAGAGGAAGGTGTTTCTGCCAACGGGCTGCAGAGCATCCCCAAGGAGCGGAGGTCTCTCAGCCCGGGCTCCCCAGCCCGCTCTGTCTTTCAGGGTCCAGCACGGCCAGCTCACCTGCAGTTACACCACCCCGGGACCAAAAGCGGGGCGGGGGGGCGGGGCGCAGGGAGCATCTGTGCAGCTGCTGGAGGGAAGGAGGCTGGAGCAAGGATTCTTTTTAAATGGAAAAATAAAGATCATTAGGGGAACTTCTCTCTCGTCCAAGAGCCGTGTGTACTCAGCTCCCCTGGCAAGGAAGGAGGGAGACCATTGCCCTGGAGATGGGTGGGGTGGGAAGAGAACTGTTGGTGGGGGCTCTGTCCTTGCTGCCTCCTCTCTCTGGCTGACCTCTGGAAGCAAGCCCCGGGGCAGGAGAAGAGGCCCTTGCAATTCCCCCCGCCCCCCGACATCTCCCTAAGGATGCATGGACTTCGTTGGAGCTGATCTGAGTAGGGAGGCGGCTGCAGCCTGCATCCTCCCCGCAATCTTGGGAAAGGGAACATATGCAAATACGAGACAGTAATTGATGCTGAGGCGCTGGATGGGAGACGTGCTCTAGAGGCTTGTGTGGGCCACAGACTGAACATATGTCAGCCATGTGCTATGGCTCTTACCCAGGAATGGAATCCTGAGCTTGGGTTTCACAGACAGGCTCATGGTGTCCAGGGAGACAGTGAAGTGAAGGTGGTACCAGTTTACACGGAGGGCGGGTGTGCGTGTGCGGTGGCGGGGCAGGGGATGTGCTGCATCTCAGCATGGGCTTGGAAGACAGCAGAAGGTCACCCATTCAACGTCTGTAGCAAGCATGTCTCTGTGTTCCTTGTCTTCTGTTGGCAACTTAAATTTGACAGCACACACATGACTTGATGGGGACATGGGGGGGAGGGGCCGTGGCAACAGTTTCCAGAAGCCATAGGGGGCCTTCTCCCCCACCTTTCTGCAAGAGCAGCCTGCCTGGCTTTGTCTGGGCAGGGATGCCCTTATTTCTCTGGGTCAACCTGGACTGTGTCCTAATCTTGTGCACATAAAAGGGTCACCTGAGGAGCTCTGACCACGTGACAGCTGTTTGAAAACAGACTGCCCGATGTATTCACAACTGCAGGGAATCTGTAAGAGTACAGCCTGCCCCATCACAGGCCTGCTACTTGAACATAAAAATGGGAGCACGATGGGGGGAAAATGCCTTACCTTCCTTTCACTATTCTCAAAGCTGCTGTGATTATTTAGGAATTAATTTCATTTCATAAGCCATGAATTGAGACCCTTTTACACAGCTCAAGAGGGAGGAGAGAGACATAGAAGAATAACTATGATACAAAACCTACGTACTTTATAAAAACAGAGAGAGCATTAGACATAGGAGAGATTAATTCGGATTGAAGGGGGGATAAGGATTCAACAAAGTGGAGGGGAACGCAGTTGGAGCACGAGAGCGGGGGCAGAGTGGGTGAGGGGAGGGCAGGAAGCAGCAGAGAGAGAGGTGAGCTGGGAGGAGACCAGGTGACAGCCCAGAAGGTCAGCCCAGGAGGTCCCTGGATACCAAGCTGAAGAATTATCTAGGATTTGAGGCAATTTGGGGGTGAGGGGCAGGAGAGGTTGCAGATGGCAGAGAATCACGGGAAGAGGGTCAACATTTCCTTAGCATCCAAACTCTGCCAGGCACGGCTCCCACTCGCTACCTCCTGACACCTTCATGATAACCCTGCGCAGGAGATGTTATTGTTCCTGTTGTAGACCTGAGTCCCCTGATTCCCTTCTCAATATGAAGACCCATTCAAAAGGCACCCCCTACATCTTTGGGGGACTTGAGGGAATGTAGGTCTCTAATGCAGGGGTCCTGAGGGCACCATGAGATGACCTGCACACTCCACGGCACTCATCCTCAACTTCCTCTGCAGACACCGCTCCCCGCAATGCTCTGCTGCCCTCAGGAGCTGCGCCCATCTGTCCCTCTCTTTCTTCTACCCCAACAGCTCCAGGGCACCATTGCTTACTCAGAGCAACTTACTGCTTTTCTGGCCTCCACATCAGTCACTCAAATTAGCAGGACAAAGGTTCTTCTTCAGGAGCCAATGCTAATACCTTCGTAGAAGGTATTAGAATTCTTCAGGCTAATCATTCTATACTCTTGCCCAGTCACAAGGAAATGGAATCTCAGAGAAATTAAGGATTTCTCAAGGTCTAGGACAGAGATGTGTTTCAGGAAGAGATGGCATGGATGAAAAGCAGGGATGGACTGGGAACAGGTGCTCAAAGAGAGGAAGACCAATTTGTATGACATTTTGGAGAAAGGATGAAGAAGAGTCAGGGGTTGCCAGAGGCTGAGGGTGGGGGAGGGTTTGACCACAGGGGGCAGCAAGAGACAATATTTTTCTGGGTGAGGAAACTGTTGTGTCCTGATTTTGGTGGTGGTTATGTCTCTATCCATCTGTCAAAACTCACCAACTGTCCACAAAAGTGAATTTTGCTGTATGTCGATTTAAAAATAAATTTTTAAAAATTGACAGGGAGACCAGCTGAGAAATTACAGAATAGTCAAGAAGTAATGAGAAGTTGTTACAGCAGTAAAAGGATTTTTTAAAAAAGGGGGTGGTGGGGGGACCTAGGTGAGAGAGATTTCAGAAGTGGGATTCAGAAGTGTGGGGCATATGTGCAGAGAAGGAATCACAGAACTACAGATGTGCAGGGATTTAGAGCTGGAAAGGATCTTAAGAGAAAGATCTACCTCCAGGAAAGCTCTACCTTATGGATGAGAAAACTGAGCTGAAAATGATTTAAGGGTTTGGGCTTTGTCTGGGTGGACGGTGATATCACTAACCAGACAGAACAGACATGAAACAGTGGGTTCAAGGAGGAAGTTGATGAGTCCACTTGTGGATATTTTGAATTTGGAACACTGATGTCACCAAGATTTCTTTTTTTAGTTTTCAGGAATTTGAAAACAAAACTGTTGGGTTTTGGCATTGAAAGCAATCTCTCCACAAATACTGTTTCACTGCAGTTATGATAAAAAAAAGAACTTATAACTATAAAGTCCTACATGAAAGTAGTAGAGTTTGTGAGTACATCAGAGTAGTCTGAGTTTGTGTGTGACCCACAGTCATTTAAAATCACCAATAGAGAGTTGTCCTGATCCAATCAAGATTTTAGGCATATTCTTCATTAATGCTTTTGCCATTAACACTACCATTTTTTCATGTGTTCACACAATTTTTCCTTCCTCTTCTATAACATACAGATCAAACTTTGAAAACCAGTCGCTTTCCATTGTATACATGTTAGGATGTAACTCACTGCTGTTTTATTTTTGCTTTTGTTTTATAACATGCAGCAAATAACCAAAGAAGGATAAGCATCGACTTGCTACTAGTAAACCGGCAGCAGCCTAGCAACTTTCAGTGCTGCAGATAAGATGGAAATCTAGGAGACCTTTGTCACTATTTCAGAACAATCTGCAAAATGACTTGATTTCACAGTCAGGCAGGGAAAAGAAGTAGAGCTTTCAACCTCCTTATAGCCACTGGGATATGCAACTAATTTTAAGAACCAGATCCTCAAAGTTGCAAACTACCAAGGAAGCATAATGTTCACGGAAGCCAAATTTAATCACAGAACAACAAAATATAACATTAATCACATTAAAAATGACTGCTTCATGTTTCTTCAAGAGCTGAGGAAGGTGAATGCAAGGATGGTTTGTTTTAGGAAGAAGCTACAATGTAAGCACCCTCTGGGCAGGGATCTTTGTTTTGCTCAGATGTATCCACAGGCTTATTAGCAACTGGAGCAGATTCTGAATTTATGATTGTTGAAAAAATGAATGAAGCAAGGAGAGAAGCAAACAGGTCTTAAATAAGAGATGGCAAAGCTACTATAATGCACTCGTTCATTCATTCATTCCTCAAACATCATTACAGGTACAAGATTATTTTTAGGTAAGGGTGTGGATACAGAAATGCAGAGGACATCAACAGGTTTATAATCTTAGCAAGGAAGAAAGAAAAGATAGCAAACGTTTGTATATCAAAGCCATATCAGAGAGCATCTCACTAAGCTTTGAAGGGAGTCATAACGAAGTCTGGAAGAGGGTAGAGATGCAGAAGTCAGCAGGGTCACCTTCCTCCAGGAGGTCTGAGCCTGAAGGGATAGAGACTTGGGTGGAAGCAGAGCCTTTTGGGATGTAAAAATAGCAGGAAAATATAATGCCCAGAGCAGAGAAGACAGGATGGGTTTAAGGAGTAGAAAATCTTGCTCCGAAGAAGCAGGGGCGGCTGAATGTTGAAAATTCACCATTAAAAGGTGCTTTAGCAGCAGAATCCTATATTGTGGAGGAGAGGAGGAGCCTTTTGTTTTTTTAATCACGGAAGAATTTTGATCAAATCTGTTACAAAGCATAAGATAAACTGGAGTGAGGAGAAACTGAAGCGGGTTACCAGAATTGCCTGGGCACGAATTAGGGGTGCAAGATGAGCAGGGGAACGGAGGAACTTCATGGTGAGTGAGCAGAAGAAGCAGGAAGCCTCAGCCTCCGTTTAGCACCTGGGAGACCAGGAGAATGGTGGTCACGTGAAGAGAAATCAGTGAGCCCAAGAAGGGAGTAGGAGGGGTAATGATGAGTTTAAGTCCTGAATTGAGGATTTCGATCACATGTAACATGGGAGCTGCCAACAGGAAATCCAGGGGGAGAGGTTCATCAGGATACCGTACAGAAGCAGAATTGGAGTTTGTGGAAATATCCATCTGAGAAGCAGCTGCGTGTGCGTGAAGCGTGATATTCAAGCTGCGGGGATGGAGGTCACTCGCAAGAGGGTCAAGAAAAGAGGGGGACAGACAGACAGAGTTGTGTCAAGGTAAGCAGTATGAAAGGACCTTCCAAACATATTCCCCCAGAACACATTTTTCAAAGCAAAAGAGAATTCCTAAAGCTCGTTTTTAACTGGAAATAAAGAAAACACCTCAACACCTCATTCATAATGAGGGCAAGAGCCGCAATCCTTTACGACAAAGCTCAGGCTAGGCTCCACTGCTGGCATTTCACTTGAGAGAGAGCATGAGGGAAGGAGGGAAATCTATAACCCATTGCTCTGGACAGCTCTCCTTTCACAGATGTCATTCATGCTTCGGTCGGCAGGGGAAAAAAAATAACATAGGGCTTATACCACTACTTCTACTTGGTAGGAGACAATGGAAACAAATAACCTGATTCATTTAATCTGCAGCAGCACAGACACAAAAACAAGAGAAGATGCGAGAGTACCGTGTAGGATGAATGTTTCTTTCCTCCTCCCACTGTCATCCCGCCAGTCTCTCTTTCCCAGGTCATTATCAACACATTTCAAACGCCTGGAAGATGTTGATAAAGCAGCTCAACATCTGCCAACTCCTCCTCCACAGAAGAGCGAGACGTCTTAAGACCGAACCTTCCCACCTCTTCACGGAACAAAAGCCCGACTTCTACCCTCAGCACCCACAGCTGTTTTCCACGAATACAAAGAACCCAGCCAACCCAACTGGCTCTTTGAAGGTACGCCATCCTTTTCCTGTGGCCTACTTGAGCTGCAGATTGAAAAGTGCCAAAAAGCAAAAAATGGATAAGGTTTTCACAAGAGTGACTTAGTAAGATGAAGCTGATTTTCTTCCAGTATCAGATTCTTTGGGCACGTTTGCTTGGTTTCCATTCTTCTTTATTTGTTGAAAGAACCTCTAAATTGTTCCCCAAATGTATAATTATTTTGACTGGGCAGATGGAGATTTGTGGTTACAAAAAAAAGAATTCTACATTCTTCAAAGAGTCATCACTCTTGTTATCAAAGGCTCACAAAATGGTGTTGATGGAAACATTACCTAGTTGGGCAGCTACGTAGGGCCTGATGCTCTTTGACAGATCATCATTAGCACTGGAAACCAATACTCATCAAGTATCAATGGAGTCACGGCCCTGCACTGGGCATCCTTCACAGGAAATGAAACAAACAGAGCCCCGACCCTCTTGGAGTTTGCAATTTAAAACAAAGAATACCTAGCCCAACCTGTAAAAGTGCAAGTAGGGGCAGGTTCAACAACACAAACACAAGCAAACAGTCTCAGAACTACTTAGTATATTTGGAACACTGTTTGTCACACTAACAAGGTCCTGGAGTACTCATGAGTGTTCTTTTTTTTCTCCCTCAATAAAATAGAAAACATTGCTGAAATGATTTTTCAGATGCATTCCTTTCTCATGTAGAAAAGGTGGAAGACAACCTTACTGAAACAGACACAGAGTCCAGCTTAAGTCTCTTCCTCCTATTCTTAGACTCTTAAACAAAGAAGTGAATTTGTATAAGAGAAGAATCCCATGGGAAGGAAGTTCAATTACAGTCCAAGAAGGCTAGAAGCCACTTTAAAGCAGTGCTGAGCTCACAGGGAAGCAATGCAGTGGGAAAATGCGAGGTGGCTGCATCCTGAGGGTGGAAAAACAGTGTTCAGATGAGACGTAGTAAAAGACTGAACTGATCAACTAAGGCAGTTCTAGTGAATAAGTTTGGAGGGTGATTTATAGGGACACAGAAATCTACGAAGCAGTTCATTTGGTTTTCAGAAAAATGCTGGAAGGATGCAGAACAAACCCCCCCCCCAAAAAAAAAATCAGGCCAAATCCTTAAAAAGATGGATATGCCCAGGGTTATTACTATAAGTGCCAGTTTGCCTGGGACCATCCCAGTTTACCCCGATGTTCCAGAGTAAGAATTCCTAATACCTCTTTTCACTCTCACAAGCATACCAGGGCATGGACAATAAATTGTATGGTCATCCTAGATATGAAAGAATGGCAATCTGATAGGTCAAGGTGAACAATGAAATACAAGACGCAATTTGAGATAGGCGTTCCTTCTAGATGAAGCAATATATTTAATAAACACTCCAGACTTGCTACATTGCACTTACTTATACAATTCTAGGTTGGGAGCCGCAGTCTGATAATTAAGAGCTGGGCTCCCACACAGAAGGAGAAGGGTTGACATGTGGCCCCCAGCAGGTGTTCAGTAAATGCGCAGCAGATAGAATGGTCTTTGAAAGAAAGCAAAGACAGAACCATTTTCACCAGTGTCTTGTATGAATGGTTCTTCAGACACAAGATGCCGTTGAGTGTTGGCTTCAAAGTTCTGGGTGATTCTGTGAGTGAAATAGGCATGTGTAGGTAGGAGGAGGGACTGTCAGAAAAGGTTTCTGCGGCAGAAGGTTCTACTGAGTGAAGCATCTTCTCATACCACACACTAGGAAAGAAGAGCAAGCTCTACGACATGCAGTAGGCAAACGGGCCCCCAGATAGAAGACTCTCAGGTCCTGGGCATCTCCCTCCTGTGGCAGGTGACAAGTTATATCAACCCTGGCTTTCATACCACGGCCTGGTGGCTGTTGGAGCCTCCCTTTGGTTGGGGGTATGCTCTGATGAGGAAGACGTGAAAAGAGGAGTCATGCTGAGCTCCAAGACTCCCGTGAACACGTGACATGCACGCAAGCCAACCTGAGCCCCTGGCCGGACGCAACCCTCCTTCCATCAGGGCCAAGCCAGGCTCTCAGTGGCTGCCCCCTCCCCCCACCCCTCTGCCGTGCAAGACAGTACATGAGCCACAGGTACGGGAGAGAAGGGCAGGTGAGGTTTATTCATAGGAAATCAAAATACTTCTCCGGGCTGCACTGCCCAGAATGAAATGTTCTCTGATCCTCTGAACATTTTAAACCAAAACCTACTCAAACCCTGAACATTAGCACTGCTCTACTTCTCTTTTTTGGGGGGTTGAGAAGGGAGGGTGGGGTGCCACAGAGAATAACAATGTTCAGTGTAGGAAAACCCCCGCTCCACGGGCTGACACCTGCTTTCTCTGCTCTCCTCCCAACCAAGTTCAGTCATCACAAACAGCTCTTAACGAAAAAGCCTTGGCAGGTTCAGGGATGAGAGTGACCAGGAAGAAAACGCGCGTGTGTGGGTGGCATGAGTGTGAACAGGGGAGGCTCCCGGCAGAGGGGACACGGGGCTCAAAGGAGCCACAGAGGGTGAGAGCGCCGCGTCTGGAGGACCCTGGACATTCGGAATACTCTTCAGCGTGTTCGTACAGGGCCTAGGGGAAGATAAGTACACACGGAAATCACTTGGACCACTTTTTCCCCAGCTCACACACAAGCACAAAGGAAAATGGGATTCGACTGCAGCGAGGCAACCTGAAAAGTCCACTTCAGAATTTAAAGTAAGATTTCAGGATGGGAAAGGCTTTCATAGCTCACGTCAATGTATGGCAACCCTTCCTCGCTGGGCTCCTGACCTTCTACAGGTACCAATTATGAAACAGTTCAACTTTAGATCTTTTTTAAGAACAAGCTGCCTGCCGACCAGGGATCGTCAGGTCTACACTTCTTTTTTCAGTCAATTCTAGCATCTCCTTTCCATGGGATACCACGCTGCTTAGAGCTGGCAGAGCAGAAGCCTGTCATTCTTAAAACATGAAGAGAATAATTCAGCGCCTTTTTTGTGATCACAGAGAATGCAATTAATACCCTGGCTGCCTTGGTATGTAGACCAAACCTTCTGCCGCAGTGTTTTGCGGGGCTGTTGTCTAGGGTGGCTCAGCCAATCTTTTCATTCCAACAGAAACCGCGCCAGGCTTCTCGGTGCTGAGCGGAGTAGACGAGGCGGGAGAGGTGGCTGGGACCCTCCATGGGGGCATGTACTCCTGGAGTGAAGCTCAATGAAATACAAAGCTATCTCGAGATCCAAGGGCTTTTGTCTCCTGTACCTACTAAAAGCAATTAAAATAACGGCTTTGAGAAGAAAAGGTAGTTAAATTCTGTTAATGTTCATCTGTGGCCCGGAAGCTTTTTAATTCATAGGAAGTAGAGGGTAGAAAAAATAGTTGTAGACGGAGAACAGCAGTGATTTACCAAAGCCTATGATCCATGTGGGGAAACTGCTACCTGTTTAATACTAGACTCTCAAGATATGAGATGAGAAATAATTATAAATCACAGAAAGTACAGGGAAGAGGAGAACAGAGAGAGCCATGGAAGACAAATAAGTATATACGTTTTTAGTTATTACGCTACTAAATGTGTGTACTGGCCACAGCTGGAGGGTAACCCCAGACCCAACCCTGTCTCATCAGGGCCAAATAAATGGTCCAGACCCATGATTGTATTTACCATGGAGCTCAGTGCCCGCGAGTATATTAAACAAAAGGAAGAACAACAGTGAAAACCAAACCCTTATGCTATGGTGGATAGCTTATTAATATTATACCTGCTCATTCTCTGGCCTTCAAAACTCATAGAAGCACAAAATTTTAGTGACAGGCCCTACAACCCAACTCCCTGGTTTGCAGATGAGGAAACTGAAACTCAGAAAAATGTGTGACTCATCCAAACAGCAGATTCCTGGAAGGACCAGGAGGATACAGCCCGAGACCCCTGGCCCTAGTGCCCTGGATACTGCACTAACCTCACTGGCCATACCCACCTCCTGCTCTTGACCTTGACAGCTCCTCTTTTCTTCCCTAGAAGTGTACCTCTCCATCCTTTGTCCGCATTGGGACCCCGTTCTGTTATCTTTGGTGTAGAAACACAGGTAAATATTTCCATGGGTAATTTTGAGTTTATTTATTATGGGCATTGGACTATAAGTTAAAAGTCTGAAGCTATACTTGTGATTGAAATTATACTTGAAAAATACCTATACAATAAGTGTGACCAGGCCTTCCCTCCCTACCTCAGTGGTCAGACAATAGGATCAAACAGAGCCTAGGTGTGAACGCACTTGGTGAAGTTACACAGTGTACCATGAAACTGTCTACGCTGCAGGAAAAGAAAAGGTCTTTCTACCCTCCTCTATAATAATATCCAAACATGGGAATCAAAAGGGGACCACCACCACTGTGTGTAAACATCAGTCTAGATCAGTGTGTCCAATAAAAATATAATGTGAGCCCCGAGTGTCATTTTCAATTTACTAGTAGCCACACTGACTACATTTTATTTCAACCAATATATCCAAAATATTATCATTTCAACACACAATTAAGAGAAAAATGACTAATGAATAGTTTGCATTCATCTTTTCGTACTAAGTCTTTGAAACCTGCTGTGTGTTTTATACTCCAATCACATCTCAATTCTGACTGGGCACAGTTCACGTGCCCTGCAGCCACCTGTGGCTAGTGCCAGCAAACTGGACGGTACAGGGGGAGATTTTAGACACGGCACTTGGGCTTCACACTCTGAAGGCACATGTGAGCCTTTGATCAGTGCCTCGCGCACTGCCTTGTAGTGAGTCGATTTGTGGGGTGCATAAACGATGGGATGTATAATGGGATCAGGGGACATCTTTGGGATGAGAGGAAGGATAACGGGCTTTAAAAGGCATTAGTCTGGGACTTCCCTGGCGATCCAGTGGTTAAGACTCTGTGCTTCCATTGCCGGGGGACAGGGTTAGATTCCTGGTCGGGGAACGAAGATCCCTCATGCCACGTGGTGCGGCCAAAAAATAAATAAATAAAAGGCATCAGTCTATGTTGACCTTTTCCTGTTCTCACAACATGGAAGTCTTGGTTCTCAGACGGCCAAAGGAAACGCTGCTGCTCAGGATGAAATGCCAGGCGAGGTCTCTACTGAGGCTGTGAGCCCCTCCCTCCCAAACCGTCTCTAACCAGCCTCACAGCAGACGTGCCCTTGCCTCTAAAGTGGCCGCTTGCTAAAAGCCCAGGGGGAGGGCTGAAAACAGATGAGCCCTTATCCCTAGGTCCCCTATCCTTGTAAAATCATTTGCATTCTGTGAAGCAAATTTGCATAAAGTTGGAGCCAACAGAGCTTGGCTGGGTTTCCAGGCTGCACTCTTCCTCCACGCTGCGATGGCCACCACAGGTTATCAGCATTTACAAGGGTGGGAGACCAAGACAGACCCCCAATTAGAATCAGCATAAAAATGGAACCCTTCCCCACCCTGCCGCGAAAATCAGTGTCCTCTGGGGTAAACGAGTGAAGGGACTCTGAGATGGAATCTGGCCGCTGCCTCCTTTGTTATGACAAGAGTTTATGTTCTATGACTCTGACCTGTGGCCTGAAAACACAGCCTTGGTTGGGGTTGTACTGATCTATGCAGGCTCACACACCTGAACGCCGCGGAGCTCAGATTCCAGCCCGTGGGCCGCCGGGGAAACCAAACTCACCACCCTTCATTTCAGAAAACCACAGGCTGCCACCCCAAAAGCAGTGTTGACCCTAACGGCCTCCTTCTCGCTTCAGCCTGGTGTGCGCAGGGCGCCCTCGAAGTAAAGGAGCGACTCTGGATGTACAGGGGGCTCTCTCTTCCTTTGGGACCGAGGGGCCCCGGCTGCAGATGGCAAGTGAACAAAGTAAACGACACAACCAGGCAGGCCAGTGTGGAGGGGAAAACACACAGAAACCAATTTGATGCTATTTAACATTTTTTGTTATCTTATTTCAGCTGCCCATCTCTTTCTAGGACCATTTCCCAGAGAAATTCCATTTTCATTACAAAAGTGGTTTCTTATGCCAGGGAAAAGACTGTGGCGCTGTTATTATTGCATTGTTATTTCTACTAAGGTCATCTCAGATGGTATGTCTACGGGAGATAAATGGTTTCCTAAACAGGCTTCTCCGCATCCTGCCTCGGGTTACGTTTGCCCCGAGTCATCACTTCTGGGGCCTTGATAGAAGCAGTTTTCTGGAAACTGCAGGAGAAGGGAGGTGACAGATCGTCGTGATGAAGAGTACTCTGTGGACGCCTGGGTTCAAATTCCAGCTCAACCACCAAAACAACTGTAATTAGTCGCCTCTCCAAGCCTCATCTGTGAGACAAGGATAAAACTGCACCAACCTCCCCCAACTGTCAGAAGAAATAAATGTGTTAATGTAGACAGAACATTTAGAAAGTGTCTGGCATGGAGTAGGCACCCTAGGAATATCTGCTTTATCACAAGTATAGCTGGTGCTCCCCTTGAAAGCTGCTGGTACTGCTTAGTAGGTCCACAGGGGCAGCTGTCTGTGCAGGGTCAGTCAGCTGGCATTTACTGGGCACCTACTCTGTGCTTGTCCTGTGCTAAGCCCTGAGCAGTCAGTGATGGTCAAATCACTTTCACATTCCTCAACTCCTATGAACCTCGTGGACTCTACCTTTAAAATGACTGTCACGGCTGTCCCACCTCAGTGGGAAGATGGGGCAGGTGTGCAAGGGCAGGTGTGCAGGGGCAGGTGCCCAGCTCCATCCCAAGATGGACACCTGCCCCATCTTCCCATCTGCCTCCCTGCTGCCCTCCCCTCAAAACACACACACACACACACACACACATATCACCATCCTGCTAGAAACCTCCACCAGCTCTCCACGGCATGAAAGATCAAATCTGAATTCCTCAGGGAGACACTCAGGGCCTTGGTGAGTCATCCTCGATTGTCTCCTCAGCTTCAGCTCCTTCATTTCACCCCATAACCCTTGACCGTTGAGTCACACATGGTAGCCTTTCCCATTCTCCATGGGGCAAGCTCTTACTTATCCTTCAAGACTCAGGCCAAATGGCTCTTCCTCTGTGAAGCCATCCTTAACTTTCTCAGGAAAAAACTCACTGTACTGTCACATTCGTTCATGTGTCTGTCTCCCCAGGAGACTGCCCTCCACAAGGCCAGAGATCACGTCCAGACCCCTAGCAGGCACAGAGAACATGAAATGAACAAAGGACCACATTTTATTGTACCTTGGTTTCAGACTGAAATCATGAGTCAGATGCTCAGAGTTAAGGTATTGTAAGGCAGCTTCTCACACGAGCCATTCTGTAGGTCACGCGGCTATTCTATCAAGAAATATGTGAACAATATAATGTGTGCACCGAGAGGAACATTTAGATAGAGCAACACAGCAAAAATTCCCCCAAAAGTCACAATATCCATATCTACTTGGGTCAAGTTCCTATTAATTCTCTACTCAAAAAAGTGAGGTAGGAGAAGAAAAGGAATGTTAACAGCTAAATATATGTCACTTGGTCTATTTTAATTTGTTTTTTTTTTTACATTACTATTGCTTTGCTTCCTCTCTTTCACTCTCTAGAATGAACCATTTCACTTAAGTGGATGTTTCAGATGACTGAAGCCTAAACTTTCTAAGAAAATTTTAACCATTTGGAATGGAGATACTTCTGAAACTTATGACCCACTTTCCCCGAACTCTTCAACTCTTCCTATGGAAAATAAGCCCATCTAGCTGAGTCAGCAGCACCCTTGGGAATAAGTAAGACTGTCCCTTGCTTATCCCCCACTGATAACCTCAAGGGCAGCTGAGATCCTCACGACGGTCTGCCCCACCCCGAGGGGTGTGTTGTTTAGTTCCTGGGTTAGTCTTAGTAGCACTGTTATCCTGTTCCTTACAATCAGACTCTTAAAATAATTTTTAAATAATCTGCTGGCCTCCTCTGCCAACTCAGTACTAATTAACTATATCTGCTGTTTCAATTGGCGGGGGAAAAACAGTAACTAATCTTGTGAGAAAGTGTATTTTCTGAACTGGGTGGAAAATTATTCAGCCTTAAAAAGAAATGAAATTCCTACACATGCTACAACAGGGATGAACCCTGAAAACATTACATTACATGAAATAAAGGAGACACAAAAGGACAAGTATTGTATGATTGCACTTATTTGAGGCACCTAGAGTAGTCAAATTCATTGAGATGGAGAATAAATTGGTGGTGACCAGGGCCTGGGGGGAGCAGGGAGGGGGCCGTTATTGTTGAATGGGTACAGAGTCTCAGTTCAGGGTGAGGAAAAGTTCTGGGCATAGATGGTGGTGTGAATGTGCTAAATGCCACTGAACTGTACACTTAGAAATGGTGAAAATGGTAAACTTTAGTTACATATGTTTTATCACTAGATATACACATATATATCTATACATACACATATATATATTTTAAAGCAAACCTGTTAAGAATGATGGCCATGCTCTTACGAGTAATGGGTGTGACCTTGAATTTAGCACGTGAACTTTGTGACATCCTTCTGCATAGCAGGGGTGGAAATTACTTCCTCGTTCCTAGCTGGGTTGAGGATCATCAGAATTGCTTAAACAGAGATCTCTGAAGGCGTTAATGGACTTTGCAGTCATAAAGGCCTTTTATTCACAAATGACAATACTGATGACAAAGGGGTACTCTTCATTTCCATGTGGACACCATGAATAATTCCAGGGAGAACTGGGACAGAGAAAAGGAGGGCTGGCTCCTCACACAGGAAACCAGGAGCCCATCCTGGGCACAGACTCCAAACCTTTCTCTCATCCTGAGATCAAGCCAGACAACCCCGGGGTCACTTACATAGCCATGAAAAGAACAAAGATCTTAATTATCTGAAGTCATTGGGATTTTAAGGATTTGCAAAAAATACATAAGGCAGCCTTTCAAATATTATACTGTTGGGTTATAGCTCATAAATGAAACATTTTAGGGTATAGTGGACCAATATTTTTAAAGCAGCCCGGTCCATAAAAGAGAGAGGGTATAGCGGTTGGTGTGCTCAGTTGCGTGAACACAGAACCCAGGGTTTGGGGAGTCTGGTGTTGAACTCTGTCTCGCTTAATGAAAGGTTACTATTGTCCCTCTGCCTGAATAATAATTCCCCTTCCTTTTTTGCTTTCTTATGAAATACCATGAAGTTCTACTCTAAAAGTTATAACATGTTGTGCCTGGGAGAAATGTTTAATTTTTAAATTCCTATATCCTTGATTAAGTAAACCTCTAAAATGGTTTTTTTCCTCCTGAATTTGAGTTACTTCGTTCTGCACATGAACCTAAAATTAAATATTCCATCTATATGTGTTTAATAACACTAAGAGATATAAAAATTGATGAGATTGCAGGGGGAAAAAAAAGAGATCATTTAATAAGGAGCCTAGTAAGAGTTTCCTATCTTGTCAGAATTTGGTGTTTTAAGTTTCTTTTAAGAAAATAGTTTCCTGGCCCATGAGGACACTCCCTGAGCCCTGCAGATCAACACAGCATCCTGTTCAAATGTTATGATGGAAACACTGTGCTGTTCTAGGCCAAATGTATCCAAATGAAACCAAGGGGGATGGAAAGAACTGTCCCTTGATGCACCGTGGTTGCTGAAGGTGGGTTTGTTTATGAGTAGAATAAAATTTACAGCTAAATATAAAAACAGATTCATCATCATCTTGTAAACTAGAGTAACATGTCATTCCACCTCTGGACTCTGGGAAAAAACATGAAGGTCATGCCTAAAATAAGAACAGTGAAGGGCCCAGGATCACACCAGGGGTAAAACCGCAGACTTTTCCCACTTTTGATTAAGGCATTAGGCAGGTTACAATTGGACAGTGAGATCATTTCTCTTGAACCAGGAAAGCACTGTGGGTTTGTTATTCCAACACACACACACACTGACCCCAGGGAGAGTTTCTGAATCAGGTGTCTGGTCTTGGTATGAAGCAGTGATTACTACTTATTTTTCAAAGGCTATTTATATAGACTATTGGAGCCAAAGAGGAGAGAGACAGAAACATTTTGTTTCTGTGTGTGTGTCTCTCTCTCTTTTCTTTTTAACTATAAAAGAACTTAAAAAGTCCACATAGTGAAAGATTTCACCTCCTAGTTACTAAAATAAAGATCGCTAATTGGCTTCCTAAAGAGACACAAAAGAAACCAAAAAGTCACATGCATCACAGTGTTATTTTTCATAGGTTTCTGTTTTAAATTTTTAAAAATTTCTTGAAGTTTCAGAGGACATCAATGACCACTTGGATGGCCTAAAAAAGGATCTGGTTTTGCCTCGTACTAGGCAGAGTGACCTGACTTTGCAGAACCTCTGTTTCCTCATCCATAATTCCACTTCCTACCCTCAGGGGGAGGTTACTGGGGTTACATAATCTTCCATCCATAAAAGTGTTAAACCCAGAGTCTGGAACACACTGGGGTTCAATGAATGTTAGTTTCCTTCCTTCCTCCTGACTTTCAGTGACAGAGGCCAATGATGAACATTGTGGGAAATGGAAATGGGGGACCTGGCAGGACCAGTAGGGGTAATGGGGAAAGTGCTCCAAATACTGGAGCCAAAAATAGTAGGTCTTCTTTAACACTCGGTTGAGCACAGTAACCTATTTTAAACCGATGTACGGGCTGTATCATACTAACCTATATATTAATTTCAAGGTAGAACACTATGTTTTCAGCTATTCATTTTTAAAAAGCTATTTGCCCCCCACCCCATGTTCTCAAGTCCGTTCCCTACATCTGCATCTTTATTCTTGCTGGGGCGAAGGGGAAGCTGGGACGAAGTTTAGAGAACAGCATCGACATATACACACTACCAAATGTAAAATAGATAGCTAGTGGGAAGCTGCTACATAACACAGGGAGATCAACTCAGTGATGACCTAGAGGGGTGGGACAGGGAGGGTGGGAAGAAGTCACGGGAGGGAGGGGATATGGGAATATATGTATAAATACAGCTGATTCACTTTGTTGTACAGCAGAAACTGGCACAACAGTGTAAAGCAATTATACTCCAATGAAGAGCTTAACAAAAAAAAAGCCATTTGACCTCCTCTGGGTAAATTGCAATACTAGTAGAAGGACCTCAAAAATGAATATAAGGAGTTAATATTGCCCCATCAGCACTCCTGTATCAAATTCCCCTGTTTTTGTTATGCTGTAGCCCCAATACTATATTGTTAATTATTTGCCTGTTTAGGTTCCGCCTTCCCCACAACGCTGGATTCACAAGAGGTATGAGAGACAGTCCACGGCTGTCCTGTTTTCTGTTACAGCCCCAGCACTCTTACAATTATTTGCTGAAGGAACGAAGTTGAACTAATGTATAAGCTACGTGCCCTTTAGGAACTGCGAAAATCCAACTGATGAAAGCTCCACTAGTTTTTCAGTTCAAAAAACACTTCACTCACCAAATTCATGATGGTTACCTAAAGAAAGGAGCCTGATCTTAAATGTAAATAGAAACACAGATTGCTAGTTAGGTGCCAACAATCATAAACAATCATGTATGTTCATATAATTCCACTTGCCCCCTGCTGAAAGGGGCTGTTTTCTAGAACCCTCACATCGAGTTTTAGCAAATTCTCACATCCACCACACTACCGTCCCCTTAGAAGGCATTTCAAGGTCAAGTGCACCCAGCTCATCAGCCAATCCATGGGCATCACATGGCAAACAGTTAGATGTCCCTCTGCAGTTAACATGAAACATATCTCAGAAGCTGAATCAAAGGAAGGAAAATAACCCAAAACTACGTTTTAATTTTCCTGAAAATGTCTGAGATAAAGAGCAGTAGAGGATACTATTTTCCAAAATTAAATATACTTGATTAGGTTTCTATTGAGGAATCTGGTGTCCTTATGAAAACACAACCCGAAAAGCAGCACAGTGCAAAGAAATATCTCCTGGACGCGAGTCTGGCACTGAATTCCGGCTTCTTTTGACTTTCTTGGCTCCCACGTAGCTTTGTTAGTCAAAGTTTTCTCTTCACATGAGAATAAACAAATAACAAAAAGAGTGTGGGAAGAGGAAGGCAGAGAGAAGTGGGAATACATCAATAATAACGGCCTTGCCTGGAGTTTCCTGAATATCAAATCGGCCAACAGATCCGAATTCCTTCAGAAACTTTAAAACCCTCCAACAAGGCAAGAGACCACTGTTGTAATGTTTTCACCTGGAACAGAATTCTATGAGAACTGCCATTCATAACTGAATTCTTTCTTCAAATACACCGTCATTAACTGAGTATTAATGAAGATTTATTGCAATGTGAATTCTAACAAAATTAAGTTTTCAACCAGGCACTATTCATTTAAGAGAACGGCAAATTTTAAAAATACTCATACATAACCAGAACATTACCCATGTTCTTTTCAAAGCAACTGGAGAAAAAAGACCACTGTAATTAAAGAAGAAATGAGCAAGGCTTTGAAGCATTCAGTCAATCACTACATCTTCCTAAAAATGTCTCCACTCCAGCCCTAATCACTGCTCAAAGCTAGCAAGTCCCCGTGCTCCTCACCGCCATTCCTCCCCATCAGGAACACAGTGTCCGCTCGTTTACTGAGCTGGCCTCCCACCTGTCACTAACACGGCCAGTCTCATTGATGGAGTGGAGCCGGAGCGACCTTTCTAGAATAAACCCCTCCATGGTGGCACAACTCGAGCCTCACCTTTCTGACCCGCCCCACTGGCCCCCCTCACGCCAGCCGGGCTGGACGCCTCCATTCCTGCAACTCCCCACGTGCTCGCGTGCCTCTGGCCTTTGTTCTCTGCGCTCTGTCTGCTGGCCACCTCTGCTCCTCCTCCCCACATCCCTAGGTTACTTCCAGCTCAGCCTCCAGGCTTCAGCTCCCTTGCCTAGGAAGACTTCCCTGACTCTGATAAATGCCCTGACTGGGGTCGCACTTCTTGGCCCCCAGCTTCCCCCCCTGATCTCCTGCAGTTGCTGTTTCATGAACACCCCCTAGACTGCAAGCCAGGTCTCTGCGGCTCCCACCTCCCCAAGCTGGCCTACAGCATGCAGCCAATGGAAAAAAATGTGTGGGATAAAGGAATCACCCATCTCCCATTCTGCCTGCTTTATCTGTATGATCCAACACATACACACACACACAATTATTTTCCGGAAAACACAGAGATGCAAGTGGGCCCTTCCTAATACGAATGAGGACATCCTTTTCAACTTCACTGCCGAGCCAAACAGGTAGAGAGGTTTGAAGGAAGAGTCAAGCGTCTCAACTTGTATTAAATTTCCCCCAAGTCTCCCCATTTGAAAACCACTAATTTACTCATTGGCCCTTTCAATATTCCCTACAAAAGGTATTTTCAAATTCCATTTGACATGTACTTTCATCAGTTAATTTTTAATTGAGCCAAATATTAAATGCTCACATTAACCAGACAAAGCGTGTTTAGCTACTGATTTGCAGTGACAGCTTGTGTTATTCTCACACACAGGCCAAGCATGAAATAGAAAACTAATAACCCCTTAAGTGTATTCTCAAAGTATCATTTATGGGAAAGAAAACTACATTCAAAGGAAACTTGTGCAATGGCTGTCATTTTTTTTCCCCGAGCTGCAAGCTGTTACAAAGCAGGGAAGCTCATTTTCTCACGCATCCGGAGGAGCTCAAGAATCCCACTGTCACTGGATGGATTCATTAAGAAGGAATCTGGCAGCAGCACAGGGCACAGATACTTTGGAGAACGGGCCAATTATCTGGGTGTCCTTTATAATCTGAAGTTTCTGAATTCACTCATAGATAAGCCACTTGAAGAGGGTCTGGCAGTGGTAACATAATGCACAGATGGCCTCAGAAGAAACGAGAGGGAAGAAGGGAAGATGGGGGAGAAAAGAGAATTTGCTTGTGGTTTCATTCATGGGGACAGATCTGTAAGCTGACACATCCCTCTTTTGAAAAAGCCCCTGGAGAAGTATGGTCAAGCTTCATTACAAGTAAACAAATCATACAGTCTTTCTCCAACAGATGACAAATGATGAGCAACGATGCTTTTGAGTCTGCTTCATGCCAAGGAACAAGGATTCTCAAAATGCAAATTCCACCAGTTCTTAAAAACCACAGAAAGGCCACGATGCTTGCTTCAACCAGAACAGAGAACTTAGCCCAAAGCTGCCAGGACAGTGGTTTGCTCTGTGCCACCCTTGGTGGTCTCCTTGTTGGTCAGGGTCTGGAGAAATGAAATCCTAGGTCCTCCCTCCTCTGGGAACACTGAGCTGCACCTGCTCCCACCTTGCACTGGCTGCTTGTTTTTAGGGGAGAATAACTAAGGGATCATTTATCCTTGTGACTTTTATGCTATAGTTCTTTTATACTTTAGCTACAACACTAATAAGAGAGGAAAAACCACTTTGTCCCCACTGTGAGAACCATGAACAAGTCCTGCTTTCTTTAAGGATAAGAGAATGAATAATCTTAGACTTTTGACTGAACTGGGCTTGAGACGTGAAACACAAGAATTGAGAGCAACTGTGCCCATATTTGCAGACTGTGTGCATGTATTTTTCTGTGTAAACAGACGTAATGTGACAATCAATGGGCTAGTCTAATATTAGCATTAAGGACTTTTATGAAAGTTGAATGTTTAATATAAAGCAAAATCTAGAAGATGTCTTTTCAGGTATGAATGACATACTTTCTCAATTCAATGATGAAGGATGAAATTAAAACACTTTGGGTATTTTTCTTTGTTCATTACTACTAAATATTAATAGATTGGTGGGATGGGACATTTGGAACATACATGTCCCTAGAATGGGACATTATAGAGTGGGACACATACTCCATTTAATAAGTGGAGTGGGACGTTAGTTGGTTAGGGTGCGTTTGATGTCCAAAGCGCCTCTATCATAGTCACTTATTCAATCAGCAATCATTGTGTGCACCTATTATCTACCATGCTGGGTACAGATTAAATGTAATAGGAGGACTTTTTTTTTAATTTATTTTTTTGGCTGCGGCATGCAAGGCATGCAGGATCTTAGTTCCCCAACCAGGGATGGAACCCATGCCCCCTGCAGTGGAAGCGCAGAGCCTTAACCACTGTAGGGCCAGGGAAGTCCCAGGACTGTTTTAGTATGTGAGGAAGAGCCAGTGAAGGAGAATGCCTTAGCTGTTTAAGACCCCTGCAAAGGGAGACACTATTAGGATGCTGAAACAACACTAATCTGACTCAAGGTGAATTCTCTCTTAAACAGGCAAACTGGTAGTGGGGAGCCAAGCTCTGAACAGTAAAACTTCACGTTAATCACCTCCATTCAGTCCACAGAAGTCTACAGAGGACTTTGGGGGAAAGGTGGTGTAGAAACTGCAGTAATAAAAGAAGGTAGAGTCGGCAGGGGCAGCTAGGACCACTTTTGGAATTGAAAAAGGAAAACGGGAAATCTACATGGTTTCGGGAAAAGGCACAGGGTATTTATTCCAGCCCCAAGTTCTTTGTCGAGCTCTAGAACATCACGACCAGCTGCTCCTGGACATTTCCACTTGGATATCCTACTGGGAACTCAAGTTGAAAATGTCCAAAATTAATTTCATCATGTGTATCCCACAAAACAGTCATTGTTCTTATCTTTCCTTTCTCTCTTAAGGACAATAGCATTCTTTGAACCAGCTGGGTTTTGAACTTGCATCCTCTGCTTCTTTCCCTCCTTCATTTCTCACGTTCAATCTGCTGTCAGTCCTTTGAGTCCACTTCTCCACGGCCCTCACACCTGTCCCCACTCCCCCGCTGCCATGGTTCAAACCTCCTGCCTGGTCTCCCACTGTCCAGCCTCAGTCACTGTCAGTCTTCCACAGCCCACACATCCCACCTTGTCTCAGAACCCTTTCGCTATCCTTTTAACATCTACCAAG
The DNA here is from genome assembly GCF_030028045.1 of Hippopotamus amphibius kiboko. Taxonomy (NCBI): domain Eukaryota; kingdom Metazoa; phylum Chordata; class Mammalia; order Artiodactyla; family Hippopotamidae; genus Hippopotamus; species Hippopotamus amphibius. The sequence continues at coordinate 102,410,844 of NC_080196.1, forward strand.
TTAAACACCAACCTCTCAGCTCAGGACCAGTCTTGTCTCACTCGAGATCTCTGTGCCCCAGCTGACACAGACTCTCTACAATCCCCAATGATGTCTCATACACTCCTGCCTGCTCTGCCTCCTCCAGCCCAGCTACCTGGAATACCCCCTTCCCATATCTCTCACCTATTATCTCCTGCATGAAACTCTTCCAGATCCCCTTTTGCTGGAACAGATTGCTCCATCCACTAAAGCGTGTAAAGGATTACAGCGATTTACACAGTACTTATCTTAGTCTCACTACTGGTTGGCAAGTTCCTTATAGGTAAAGGTTATCGTCCACATTTTTCACTCACGTGAAACACCTGGCATAGGGCTTTGCACATAGTAGGCCCTCTATGAATGTTTTTTTTCCAATGGAAAAAGGCAGTGTGCGTGCCCTACAAATAACAATGTCTTTACAACCCTTTCCGTTCCCGTCACTGCCCTGGTTGCTGGAAACTCCATGGGGTTAAGATTTACAAACAACTGCTCATTTTCCTTGATGAAGACTTCTTCACATCGTTTTCATCTTACTGTCACTTAAATATTTAGTAAGTGGCTCTGCATCAGTATACTTAAAACTTTGTTAAAAAATAGCTCCAAACCACCTCTAAAAGTTTTCAGTTTTAAAAAGAGAGACAGATAGCCCAGCAAAAATTCATAAAGAAAATAGCTAGGAGATACTCCCGAAATTTTAGACATAGAGGTGCCAACTGGCATCCTTTATAGACTTTCTTTTTCCCCAAGAGATAAAATATCATTATCTAAGGATGATATAATTTGTAATTAATTTTATCCCTGTGCTAACTGTAAGAAGGCATTGAATTAAGAGGACTATTTGTCCCATATTCCCTTCAAAAATTCTAATGCAACTGGATATAATATTCAGCTGCAATTCAATTTCAAAGGTAACATACAGGCACGACAGTCATCGTGCTGTAAAGCAAAAGAAATCTTAGTATTGGTAAAGAATAGCTGGAAAAAGTCAAGAAAAGACAACCTGCAACACTAACGCCTTGTTTGGTGCTCCAAGCATTAAAAGTCATACACTCTCCAGATTCTTTCGCGGCTTAAGAAAAGACAGTTAAAAATAAAGAAATATAGTCATTGGAACTGTCACAAGAAAGATATATTGGTCTCAATGGTAAAATCTCCCCTGGAAAATTTAAGCTTCACTTGACACAGTGGGTCCTTGGGTTGGTTTCAAGAGACAGAGTAAAAAGGACAGTGGGGTCGGTCATAAGCTTCTGACTCATTACGTGTAAGCGCCAGAGAGCTGATTATTAACTACAAACGGAATACGGCTCCATCCCTGAAATTCTGAAGGCAAAACAAGGAGCAAAATGGAAATACCGATACCAGTGAACTTTCTTGTAGAATCTGGTCAATTGCCTAAGAAAATCACCCAAGTAGCCCTCAGTACATTTGTGACTGCCGCCAATGGCCATGCCAGCATGTCAGGGAGATTCCCTTCCTAACGTGTTTAAGAGGGCATTTGGGGAAGTAGTCTTTAGTAGAAACTATTTTAGTTGTTTAGTTAGTCAAACTTTATCTAAGGCTACAGTATAACCCCACTCTACTCTCACAGTGTAGAGATCAGAGCTAGTATCAACTCTCCCAGCAGATTCTATCTTTTCTCTGCACAGGGTTGGGATTTATGATCTCTGGAGGGAAAGCATCATATCTGATGACAGAATTTTTCCTTGCCCAGCTGCCTGTAGCAAGATTGGAGTAGGGTTATAATATTCCAGCTTGGGCAGAGCCCTTTTCTGCGCCCTCTGGCTGACTTTCTAGACATAATGCTCTTTCCTTCAGGTGAATCCCACCCTTCACATGTTGGAAGGTGACAAGGAGCTATCCCTTGGAGGTCTCCCTGTGGTGGGGCGATGGGCAGGTAGGGGTCAGTGATGGAGGTTGGTTGGGGGGGAGGTCCCGATGAGAAAGCCCACATGGCTTAGGAGAGAGAGAAACAATCATTCTGTCATCATTCACACTGAAGGACAGCTGGGTTTATCTTTTGTCTGGCAAGTAAAGAGCAGAGAAATCGTGTTGGCACTACAACATTGAGCGCAGATCAGAACACGAGGCAATCTACAAAAATACTTTTAGAAACGAAAATGGCTTTGTCGTAATTTCAAAACTTTTACAACCTCCATTTAAAGAAAGAGAACCACAAATAAAAGACTTTAGATGGTAAACACCTGCTCTTAGGAACACAAATGTCACAGTGGACTAGGAATTTCTGTAAGTAGCGTTTTGGAAGAGAAGCCTCTTAATAAACAGAACAGTACTAGAACCTAAAACCAAACCAAAACAAAAGCTTTTGTTTTAAGCTCTCCCCTGCTCCGGTTCAAACTGACTCGTACTTTTCCGCATACCATGATTTAGGAAAGATTGTTCTTCAAATTAACCTATTCCAATCATCCTCAGCAGAGTCTTGATTGTCTTTTACTGAAAAAATATTCAATGAAATACTTTAAAAACTGCAGGCTAGTGTCTATTAAAGTCTTTGTAAGAGTGCCTAATGGGTAAATACTTAACAAGGGAACTCCCCTTGCCTTTCAGTTCTCTTAAGCCTATGTTTCTGTAACACAGTATTTTTTAAATTATCTATATTTCTCCTCCTAGTTAAATCAGGCCTAATGCACACATGAACAACCATATGGTTAGAAATAACTTTTTCAGACAAAGATTGAAGTGTATGCAAAATAACACAGGCTTGTTTTTTTGTGTTGTTTTGGTTTTTTTTCGTTCTCCCTCTAAATCTGAGAGTTGAGAATCATCTTATCAGGCTGTGTGGCAGTTGAGTTCACGACAACATCTCCAGCCCCGGCCTGGGAGGGCCTCCAGGGCAGGGCAAAAGCCTTTCTCCCTGGACCCCCAACCTAACCCAGGGCTGGGCACACAGAAGACCTGCAATCATGTCTGTTGAATAACTGTCTCCGTCCTTGGCTGACTTTCGTCGTTAATCCTGTTTCGACGTCAAGCACTGATTTTGTTTGAATCAAACCAAGAGGAATGAAAGAGGAGCTCTGCAGTGGGGTCAGTCCTCTGAGTGAGTGGTCTCCTGTATGTAGCCGGAGGAAAGGGTGACCAGCGTGCGGGGTTACCTCTATGCCTGAATAAGGTGCTATTAGATTACTTTAAAAAGGTTTAACAGAACCTTTGAACCTCAAATACAATATATCTCTGGGGGGAAAAAACCTTTTTACTTGTACACTACAAAGACAGTGTTGTTTTTCTAGTACAAATGCGCTTCTGCTGAAATACTGCTCTGCTAAACTCTTGCGAAGACATGATGGGTGACCTCAGAAATGGGTGTGGGGGTGTGTTGAGTGGGAGAGACCGCTATTAATACACACAGCACCCACACACTGGCTTTATGAGTGCGTTTATCATCCTCCAAAAAGCTGACTAGGACTGGGAGTGGAGAAAAAGAAAAAACTATTTAAGAGTTTGGCTTAAAAAAAAAAATCTGCGGCTTTCTGTTACCTGGTGTGCTGTGTGGCCTAATGACATTTAGCAATTTTGAAATGTACCAGTTCAATCAAGGATTGCTAAAAAGATCAATCAGTTCTCACTAGAAAGCACAGCTAAAAGTAACAGGATGCACAGAAGAAAGCCATGTTTTCGACCGACATTAAACAGCAACAAAGGCCCTGAAACAGAAAAGAGAACTGAGTGAACTATAAAATTTTACAAAAGTCCCCAAATGTAATCGCTCAACAACACATGACTGCAAACTCCAGGAGCAATAATGTATCTTTTTCTACAAAATAAAGTATTGAAAGGGGTCATGTGATTCTTAGCAGGCAGAAAGATGCACTTTCCCAAGGAAAGTTCATCATTAAATACATTATTTAAGATTGGATCATCCTTGGACTATTTTTAATCCTATCATTTTGCTGCCAAAATTGGCCATAAGCAGCTGATACTCAGCCACTAGAAAAATGATGCTTTTTCACGTATTTTGTACACTGGCCTGAGAACGGTATTGCTTTCCAGTTAAGCAAACGTTTGAGTGGATGTGGACTGTGTAGAGAAAAGAGAAACTGCTTGCTGACCAACTAATAAAAAGGAAGCTAACCTCTACTGGATGTGGAGAAGTAAGTTCCTGTCTTCCTAAACCACAAAGACCAAAAGACAAACACTCGAAAAAAGTCACACTACCATCACATCAACAGAACGAAGCCAGTCACCGAGGTAAGGCAGCTCATTCTTGCAGGCGTCAAATATCTCACTCTCTCTTCAGACACGAAGCGAAACGTTGTCACGTTTCTCAGTTCAGGGGATGCCATCAATGTTCATTCACCATCAACTCGCCCAAATCTCAACCCTCTGCTTGCAAGAGCCCCTTGGTCGTGAAGCCGTCCCCGAGCCCCTAAACTCATCTACAGAATTTGAACTGTGTTACAAGGGGATGAAATAATACCAAATGGAGCTATTAAAAGAGCTAAATTTCCTGTCTTTAACTGGAGTAGAAAAGCTATCCAGGGCTTCCCTGGTGGCGCAGTGGTTAAGAATCCACCTGCCAAGGCAGGGGACATGGGTTCGATCCCTGGTCCAGGTAGATTCCACATGCCACAGAGCAACTAAGCCCGTGCACCACAACTACTGAGTCTGTGCTCTAGAGCCCACAAACCACAACTATTGAGCCCACGTGCCACAACTACTGTGCCTAGAGCCCGTGCTCAGCAGCAAGAGAAGCTACCACAATGAGCAGCCCATGCACCGCAAGGAAGAGGAGCACCCCCCTCGCTGCAACTAGAGAAAGCACGTGTGCAGCAACGAAGACCCACACAGCCAATAAATAAATTAATTAATAAATAATAATTTTAAAAAATTGCAGCTACCATGCAAGACATTCTTGAGAGGATGGAACTTATGATTTCTCTCCTGTCTCTCTTGCATTTCAGTCTCTTTCTTTCAAAGGTCAGATCACTCTAGCAGACACCTGAGAAATATTCAGCATCCTAGGTAACAGTATGAACCCATGAGGCCACTGGAAAGGGACACTGTAGGATCCATCCCAGGTTGTCATTTTTCCTAAAAGACGTCCACAGGAATCAATGGTTGGTGATGGTGGCCAGCATCTCTAACTCTCACGTGCACACAAACACCTGTGAACCACAGGTTCTCACTCAGAAGCTCTGGGGTGGGACCTGAGATTCTGCATCTCTAAGAAGCTCCCAGGTGATGCCCAGGCTGCTGGCCTATGAGCCACACTTGCGGCAGCGTCTCAGACATTTCTTAGAACTGCTGCTGTCTCACTCCTCCACTGCCCTGCTTCCCTCTGGAAGAGCCTTATTCATTCTTAGGAATAAAGCCACACTCCACTCCACAGCCTATTTCTTCTTTAGTCTTTAAATAATTTGTAGGCTTCTGGGACCATCTCTCAGATAGCTATAATCCAAGGCCCTGCTTTCTCCAAGTTATGGAACATGGAATGCAAACTGTTTTTCCTTGGCCTCAGAAGTAGCAGCAGCAAAGAAAAAAATGTGACTGAGAGTCTAAAGCCCCCATTAGAATAGATTCAGTAGATGAGCTGATCCACTGAGTCCTGTAAACAGTGCAAGTCATTGTCCAATGTTAAAAGAATGTGCTAGCTCTCTTCTGAAACTTTATCATTCTTATTAAGAGTCCTTTACACTGTAAGATGTAACATATTATTAGAGATTGGTGCAAATATGGAGGAAAATCTGTCTGGATGCCAAATGCTTAAAATAAAAATTTAGGTTCATAACGCATCTCTTAAAGGATAAGTAAATCAGACTCTCAAATATGACCACTTTTATTATTCCAAAGTGTCCGTTTACGATTGGATTTCCTGATATATACTATTTTTTTTTGCCAAAGTCCTTTGTTTTCCTATTTTGTCATCCATCTATACGTTGTCCTGAAAGCTACACATTTTACCATCAGCTATTTGTGCGTCTATATGATTTATTTTTACTATAAGAGGTTTTGTCAAAAAAAAGTTTATCATGTTCTACAGTACGTCATTGTGGTTTGGCATCATAAAATGTAGCCTCTACATTTATCAACCTCAGATACCTGTTGACCACAAAGATAGGCTCTACTAAGAAAACTCTATTTTGAAAGGAGGAAAAAGTGAGCCTTCACTTAAAAAGAAATTCAATTGTATGAGATGTTAATATACCACAACTCAACAACAAAGATCAAGATTATATCTTAATTTCTATCATAAACATGTCTCCATTTCCCCATCTTTTTATTAAATTACTTGACACATGACAGTTACCACCTTGGATCTCTTTCAACTAGAAAGAAAATTCTTTTAATGTTTTTTTCACAAAAATATGTAATAGTCAAATTGTTATATTAGTTTTACTTTGGTCTTAAAATGATGCTTTTGGTGTCTGGAAGTCCCTACCTCTTTGGTTATGGTGGTTAAAAGTAAAACCACCTACTTAACCAAACATTTAACAAAAATATTCTTTAATACCTTTACTGAATTCTTCCAGAATTATTAAAGATCTGATAATATGTGATCTCAAAAAACAAATAATTCACAAAAAGCATTTAAATTTTAAATACTAAATGGGGATGTTTTACTTCTAAACACTGAACAGTGGCATCAATATTTTGTCAACTTTGGTCAAGTAGGATCAGATGTTCATGTCAGTCATCTACTTTTCTTGGCCTTTCCTCTTTTTGGCCCCTTAATATTAGCATACCTTGTAACCTGTAGTAAAATATGTATGTAACATGCTTCTTGAAATCGAATCCACCTGTAGTGACTTCTAAGCTTTTTGCTCCTGTTAGGTCCCATAAAATAATAATATTAGTAATTCTCCCTAGAGACTAAAAGGAAGCACCGAACTGCATCCTTTTTCAAAGACAATTCTTCAGATTAAAGCAAAAAGTCTGCAAAAAACTTCAGACAAGAATTATTCCTCTTTCACTTTTTCACAAATTAATCTTTTCAGACACAAAATATAGATGTCAATTACACTTCTTCAGTCTTAGGATCTGTACCCTTCCCCCAAAGAATCATACACACACACACACGTTTATGGTGACATGGAGACTCTATCTAGCACAATAGTACCAGAAAAAAAAACAGCTCACAGATGTTCTTCAAAAATACAGGCATCAATCACTTCAACTAAAGTCAGAGCATGAAAACCCACAGCTAAGAATCAATTCTTCTACGCTTTATACAGATAATCCAGATGCAAGTTTTGCCAGCAGAGGAGACCACCAAATGATGTGGATTCTAGGTGATGAAAAGTAAAAGATACTAAAATTCCAGTAAACCTCAAAATCATAAAGTTATAGAAATGGAACACAAGGTATGCAGCCAATGCAAATTCTGTCACTGATGAAATAAACATCCAGAGCCGAGTGATCTTTAAGACACCAGGTCATGCCCCTAGGAGTGTAGCACACATTGGAGGCTGGGGTTGCCGCACTTTTGGAAAGTCAACTCACAACTTACCTTTTTACAAACATCCAAGTTTTCCAGGGAAAGGGGCTACCTTGGTTTTCCTCTTTGGGTAGATTTTACCAAGTGAGTCACAAAAGGCATGCCCTTGGTCCTCTGGGGGAGTCTGTTCTTCTAATTGGGTGGTTCTCAAATTTTAGTACAAAGAAGAAACCCCCAGGGGAGCTTATTTCTGATGCGGATTGCCAGTCTGGCGTCCAGTTTATGAGCTGTCCCTGAAACGTCCCATTTCAACAAGCTACTCGGGCCAGGTACGATGATGATGGGGATCCTTGGACCCCCAGTTTGAGAAACCCTGAAGGGATTCCATTTTTCTCAAGATCCTATTGAATAGCAAAGGCTGGATCTTTGCACCTCAACGGCTGGCGAGCAAGGGAAACAATTTTGCCGGGAAGGAATGATCACGGTAGGGTTGGCAGGGAGACCTCTGTACAGGTAAAGAGGGAGGGAAGCCACAACCTGATTTTATTTCATTGGCTCATCGGCCTGCCCTTGGCCCTGTAGCCCACCCACACTCCGACCACCGCATCGCAGACCCAAGACGTCCAGACCAGACGCACATTCAACCAGACGTGCACCTACCCAGCCTCCGTTATCCTGGATCCAGGTGTGCAGGTGTCGGTTCAGGTACTCAGTCATCCACAGGGCGATGTTGTCCACCAGGGGCGACATCTCCCGGTTGACGCTCTCCACACACATGACCCCACCAAACTCAAAGAAGGCCACAATCCTCCCCCAGTTCACCCCATCCCTGAAGAGCTCCTCCACCACCGTGGCAAAGCGTCCCCTCGCGGTGAAGGGCGTCAGGTGCAGCTGGCTGGACATCTCGGCGAAGTCGCGGCGGTAGCGACGAGAGAAGTCATCCCCGGCCTGGCGCAGGGTCAGATGGACCACAGGTGGCACGGGGCTGAGCGCAGGCCCCGCGGCTGCGGCAGGGGCGGTCTGGGGTGGCGGCGGGGAGGTCCTGGTGGGCGCGAGGGTGCGCCCCGGCTGGGAGGAGAAGATGCCCGGCGCGGGGGCTGCCTCCAGGGACGCGGCGCCCGCGTCTCCGGCATCCCACTCGTAGCCCCTCTGCGACAGCTTATAGTGGATGTACTTCATCACTATCTCCCGGTTATCATACCCTGTTCTCCCAGCGTGCGCCATCCTTCCCCCGAGGAAAAGCAGCCGGGTACCAACAGCACCTCTCGCCCCCGCTTCCCGCCCCACGGCCCCGCAAGGGGGAATAGTTATAATCCAGCAAATTTATTGGATGTGCTTTGCATTCTTGGATGAGGGGGTGTCTTCAGTCACGCGGAACACTTGATTCTGGTGTTTCCCTCTTGGCATGAGATGTAGGAAATTTTTATTTAAATTCCTTTCGGATCTTTATTTCATGAGGCACATTATTAATTATTGTTAATATCAGTCTACTTCCTCCGTGATGCTGAAAGGTTTAAAAAAAAACAAACTAATCAGTCAAAATCAGGTGCATTTCCCTTTATCCACTGTGTGAAAGCAGGGCACACACACTACAAGTTACACAGCTCAAGAATATATTAAACTGCCTGGAAATTAAACTTACTCGAATGCACTTAAAGTTAAAATCTCAAATGTTTCCATTGAAAGTTACATTAAACCAATTTCCTGTGCAAAGAACTTACTTGTATTTTTTAAGGACAGCATGATCCTCTGTCAGGTTTCCTTTTTCGTGAAAACAAATGCATAAGGCAAAGATTCCATCAATCTTCAGAACTCTCCAGTTATAGCTGCTCTGAAACTTCCAAATGAATCAGGAGTTGGGGGAGGGGGCTGCAAAAATTAGGAGAATTTCCAGTTTGATTCCCAGACTTCTCCTTCACAGAAATGTCAATCCGTAGGAATCCCAACCGGAGATCTCAAGAGCACGGGCAAAGAAAGGCAGCGGTGGCGGCAGATGAATGACAATTTTCAGTCCGATATTTGCAGAAGTCCTGTGATTTTCCCCCTCTCGGCAATTTACACGCGCACACACGCGCGCGGGCACCGACATGGATCTCTATCCGCGGGACCGCTTCACGCCTCCAAGGGAGAGAGACAGGGACCGGGGGCCGGTGGGCGAGCCGGGGACGGGGGCAGGAATCCTCTTCTGATTAAACTCCGAACGGCCAATGCATTTTCCGAAGAGCTGCTTGATAAATGAAGGCTGGACGCGCCCGGCCCGCCGGTGCCGAGCGCGAGAAGCCCGCGCTGTGTGTGGTGCGGCGAGGGGTGGGGAGAAGGAGGTGGCGAGGGAGGGTTTTATTTTTTCCCTCTTTCCCTAAAAAGGATGGCCACTACCAAGTTCTCCCCCCTGGACCCCCTCTTCCGCTGCACCCCACCGGCGCACCCCGCCTCCGGGCTGCGCACCCTTTCTCCTCCTCCTGCTCCTGCGCGGCGGCGCTGGCGGCGCCCGCCTCCCCCGCGCTCCCGCCGCGCACCCGCTCCGGGCGATGACGGCCGCGCCGGCGGGGAGGGCCCGGCGCCCGGCACCTTCGCTGGCAGCGGCGGCGGCGGCGGCGGCGGCTCGGCGGGGAAACCGAGCGCGGCGGGCGGGAGCGCGGCGGGCGGGGGCGGGCGCGGGGGCGGGCGCGGGGGCGGGCGCGGGGAGGAAGGGGGCGGGCGCGGCGCGGGGAGGGGGGGCTGGCCTCTTCATTCTCCTCTCTAACCGACTGGTTTCCTGTACGTACGTCACACGGTTCATTCAAAAAAAGAAGAAAGAAAGAGCCCTCCTCGGAGCCGCCCCGCCGCCCCCCCTCCGCCCCGCTCCCCTTGCCGGGTTAAAGGAGCCGCGGCCGGCCCGGGAGCGGCGCGCCCCGCCGGGGACACATGGCGCGCAGGGCCGCGGCCGGGGAGGGAGCGCCCGGGACGGCCCCCGCCGGCCTGCCCGCCCGCCCGCCCGCTGCGCCCGCCCGCCGGGCCCGGCCGGTGGGTGGCGCGGACGGCGCAGGCCTCCCGCGCGGCCGCGGCGCGGTGGGTGTGCGAGGGGCCTCCTCGGGCCTGCGGCGGGCCCGGCGCGCGCTCGGGGTCTCCGGGGCCCACGAGGGGCCGGGGGCGCCCGCGAAACCGCAGGCGGCCGGCCGGGCGGCTGCCGGGGGGCAGGAGCTGGGGGGGCGGCGGGGGGGGCGCCGAGAAAACCGGTGCTGGAGAAGCGCCGGGAATCTCTCCGACCCTTTCTGGTCGTGCGCGCGCGCGCGGGGTGTGAGGGAGAGTGTGTGTGTGTGTGTGTGACCACACATCGTGTTACCACGCTCGGCCGATGCTGACCCCGGGCAGAGGGAGCTCAGCGCTGCCCTCCCGTGAAGAGAGGCGACACTGCGCGTTCATCCGCGAGGGAAGCCCCAAGCGTCGTGTTTACTTTCAAGTTGCTTCCTAGGTGTCCACGCAGAACACGCACTCCGGAGACACCAGCCGTGACCGAGCTCTCCGTGGCGCGGCGGAGGGACTGGTGGGGGACACCAAGGGCTTTCGAGTGGTTAAGTAAATGTTTTTACTTTTACTTAAAACCTCTGCGCCTAACAATTTCGGCCCTGAGTTAGGGCTGGACGCCGCAGAGGGCTACGGGGCACCTTCTAGGCCCGCAGCCCCTAGATCAGGGCGGGTGGGTCTCTACAGGCCTCCACGGTCGCCTACCAACCGATCTTAGATGTCCACACCTTCTCGAGTTATCTATGCATACACACACCTATATATTACACACATGTGTACACATTAAAAAAAGGATCATTGGTATGAATAGCCCCCAGGAGAAAGGCACAGAGGGCAAATAAGTTGCATGTGTTTAATTTCTCTCTAAGAGTCTTTGACAAATAAAGTGCCAGGAAAAAAAATGTTTACTAATAACACGGCCGCTTACCTAATAGGAGTCAAGTACAAACACACAGGGACACTGGCTTGTTTTAGTCATAGAAACATGACAAGTGAGTACTGCCATGTGTACAAATATGTTCTCACACTATACTTTGTCTCATTCCTAGTCTAAAATCAAAGCATTCATTCTTTGGCAAAATAAGCACAGCAGGTTATTTTCATTTCTTCATTTATCAAATCCAATCGTCCAACATGCCAACTCTTGCATATAGGAATGGATGCCTGGTACAAGTGTCTTATCCAGGCAAGAGGGAATGAAGGACGGTGGTCCTTCTTGCCTTCCAACTGCTGTGACAGAGTCCGCTTTTAAACATGGCAGGGCGGGGGTATGCTGGCCTGGAGAGAGCCACTGGGGACAGACTGACCTAGGATATATATTCTCACAGAATAGGAGAAACACGTGTTAATGCCACACATCATGGTTTAGGGATCTTCTCAGAAGCTTGTTTTAACCCCCCCAAATTACTTAAGAGGAATTGAAAGCCTTCGTCCTTGAGACCCAGCATGTGAGTGAGGAAATGAGAGGCCAGAGCTGGAAAAAAGATTGTACTTCTGCAAAGAGGGAGACCAGAAGGAAACAGATATCCCATTCCCAGAGAAAGAGAAGCTTCCTTTTTTCTCCTTTACTCCATAGAGCTTCACGTTACAGATTCTTCACACTTAAGTGACCTCTTGATCATAACCAAACATTCTCAGGACAGGTCTGCATTAGCCCTTGACTAAGGCTATATATTCCCTAGGAATACCCTGGATACTCTTTCAGTCAAAAGAGTGAAACCATTCCTCCATTCAGATTGCATGCTTACTAGATTCCACCTAAAGTGTGAGGGCAAGTAATCCTCAGCAGTGTGTGAATTAACTATTTGTCTCTAGTATTGGTGAGCTAGTGGAGGGAGCACCTGTCTGAGTCAGGAGTCGTAGGTGTGAATCTAGGGACCTTCCAATAACCTTCCAAATGTAGGCACTGTGGGCTTTTCACTTCCCCAAGGCATCTTCCACTTTGAAGAGCCAATGGATGGTCCTTTTCCCAGCTTTGCCTGGCTGGGTTCTAGCAGTAGGATGGCACCCGGAGGAGAAAAGAACAAGATGCAGGGAACAGAGATTGTATCAGGAATCTGAAAGGCCTATGTTTCCCTTCTTTATTCTCCAATCTGCCAAACAAAAAGCTTTTTATTGCCAATTTTCGCCACCTACTGGTTGATGTTTAACAGTATCATTCAGGAAATACTCTTCATCCATCACCCATACAAATGTTCCCAAAGTTTATGAACTTCAAAAAGGACATTATTCCAATCTGAACATACTAATATTTAATATAGGTATGTATCAAATCTTCCCAAGTATTAAAATATTTTATTTAAAAAGAGGATAGAAGGACAGTGTTAACCTAGAGGAAATTGACAACTAATAGGTAAGATGAAAGAGTTAAAAATATAAAACGTGACCCCAAACCATCCAGGCAAACTGAAGTACAAATAAATCCATAAACAAAATGAACTGACTAGGCAGAATAAAAACAAGCACATAGTCTGCATAAAAGGAAAATGAACTGCTTCAAAAATAACATCTCACTGGCCTAAGCAATCCAAAACACTAACTTCCAACTTCAAGTATCTTCTACATTATCATTTCCAACTTTATTGAGATATAATTGATGTAAGTATCTTATGCACTGTAAATACATATTAAATAATGCCATATGCTTTAAGATGGTTTACATACTTTGTTGGCAAACATTACATAATAATGTTATTATTATAATACTAATTCCCCATTGGTATTAGTAAAACTAACAGTAATATTGTTCCTGACTCATTTATGCTCCAGAGCCCCTCTTCTGTAACAGTGATTGCATCCAAGTAATCCACTGTGTGCTCTCAAACCATCCTTGTCCTCATCAGGAAATTCTTTTACCAAATCTAAACCAACCAGCCTTGGTTTAAATGAAAAACCCACCTGGCTAATTTTTGGTGGGTCCTAATCCTCAAAAAAATGTTTGGAATAATTAAGCAACAACTGCTGAAACCAGGCAACAAAGTGTAGATATGTCATTCTGTTGCACAAGTTTAACAGCCTGCAAATAATGTTTACTTTTGGTTTACAAAGGAAAGCACAATGAATTCACTTGTGGCAATTTTTTCCTTTCAAACTAATGACTTGGCATTTAAAGTGAATAAATTGAGATTAGGAACTTGCCTTATACTTTTCAAATGCTTCCTGCTCTTGTTGGATTGACATGAAACACCATAGGATTGAGGGGAAATAGGTAAAGAATTTACATTCTTATGTGTGATAACTAATGTTTATTCTCTTATGCTCTTTAGCACAGAGCACAGTTATCTCCCACACATTAACTGCTTATGAACACATTTAGAAAAATCAAGGTAAATATGTTTGTTATCTTGGGCTGCAGTAACAAAGTACCACAAACTGGGTGGCTTATTAAAGAGGAAATTTACTCTCCCACAGTTCTGGAGGCTCAAAGTCGAAAATCAAGGTGTTAGTAGGGCCATGCTCCCTCTGAAGTCTCTAGGGAAAATCTCTCCTTACCTCTTTCTAGCTTTTGTTGGGGGCTGGCAATCCTTGGCTTGCCACTGCATCACTCTGACGTATACCACTGTCCTCCCACGGCGTTCTCCCTATGCATTTCTGTTTTCTCCTATTTTTATGAGGTCACCAGTCATACTGGATTAGGACCCTAATAAGCTCTTCTTAACTTCGTTACATCTATGAAGACCCCATTCCCAAATAAGGTCACGTCCACAGGTACTGGGGATTAGGACATCAGCATCTTTTAAAGACACACAACTCAACCCATACCAATAGGTATCTAAGATGGTTTTTTCCAAACTAATAAGGAATGTTTATTCCAAGGCCCAAGGGCTCAGCCACCCCTGAATTTCAAAGGTAACCATGATCTTTCTAAATCTAGCCATTTCATATTTCTGCTCAAAGGTCTTCAGAGACCGAAACCTCAACTCCTCCACATGGGATGATGTGGCCCAAGCCTACCCCCTGGTTGCCCACCCAGTCCTTCCACTTTCCCTTCTCGTAGCTACCTTACCTCTATGTGTTCTCTGGAATACGCCAAGACCTCTCGCGTCTTTTGCCTTTGCACATTTGCTCATCTCCCTGAAAGGAACCCAACTTTCCTGTGGAAAATTCATACTAATTCCTCAAGATTTATCTCAACAACTTCCTCCCCTGTGAGCCCATCCCCAACTATCCCCGGCAGCCCTCGGATTCCATTTGTGCCACGAGAAGAGGTTTCCTATGGAGGCTGGGAGCTTCCAAGACAGGAAACTGGTTTGGATCATGGCTTCACTGCTTGGCAGCTGTGACCTTGGCCTAGCTACTTAACCTCTCTGTGCCTGTGCCCTCATTTATAACATGGGGATATGAAGGTACCACTGGTAGGGTCAGTAGATGTTGTAAATGAGTTACACACAAAGCACTCACAACAGCGACTAGCACGGGTTACGTTTTCAAATGTTACGATACTTTAATCGTAGCTATTGTTGGATCACCATGTAATTTCTGACATATGTTTTTCTCCCTAGATTATAAACTATTTGAGGGCAGGGACCATATTTTCCCTTTGTGCATTCCCAGCCTAGAATAGTGCCTGGCATTCAAATAATTGTGGCATAAAATTCAGAGGCCTGCAGGAAGGAATGGGGAGTGGTTCCCCGTCCTCCCGGAAGACTTGTAAGAGGCTTCAGAGGGGTGAAGAAGTGGGGAGGGAAATAAATCAGAAATGTAATCGCCAGGAGAGAGGGACAGATTGTTTATGCAAAGTTGTATCCCGGGCGCCTGGATACCGAGCTCGTCACAGGCACTCAATAAATACATGTTGAATGAGGGAAAATGGGGTGGATAAAATCAGGAGTGGAACAGAAGTCAAGAAATACTTTTCTTTTTAAACGTCCAAACATAAAAAATTATAGAGGCGATATCCTGTGCTATTTACATATAGAAGTTGCTCAAATTTAAAGAAAGGTTAAGTTTGCCAACTGACATCCAAGGCATCTCTTGTCAACGTGACCAAAATTTTTCTATTTAAGGACCGAGAAATATTAAGGCGTGTTCTTTCCCATATCTCTCTTCTATGCCCTTCAGAGTTGAGGAGATATTTCATGGTTGGAATATGAAGATTTAAAGTATGGGAAATCAGTTTGTGTATGAAACATAATCACTTAATAAATTTTCTTAAATTCCACATTTCTGACTCATATATCCCACATCAGAGTCAAACAAACAAAACATATTTGAAACAAGGGCCCAGAATACCAAATACTTACTGTGAAAACATTACTTCCTAAAAAATGATAAAATATCAAACCTGGTCAAGTGTTTAAGATGCAAGGTTAGTATAACGTTATGAAAGAGGTTTGTGTTTTGCTTAAACATCTCTTTTAAAAAATGCACATTTCTAAAAAATAAGTTTTCAAATCTGTAAAGCATGTTCCCCATTTATTTCTTGTTGTGATTCAGAAATACAAGATATGAAAATTAGGTTATAATTCTGCCACAAAAGCTTCTACAGTAGCAAACACAGGTTCTAATATATATCAAAATAGCCATATGCACTCTTATCAGTTTAAAAATGTCTTTAAGAGTTGTCACATCAAGCAAGTGTAAAATATAGTAGCTATTATCTCCTCTTCAAAATACCAAATCTGCCATCACTGCTCTGAACTAAACAAGATTTAGTCCAGAATATGGAAGGTTATGGTTAGTAGGTATTTTTTCAAAGCTGAGTCACTAAGAACTTAAGGAAATGAGAATGATTCAAAACATTTCATGTCAAAAAGTATGACTATTTAAGTGTCCTCAAGTGATTTAAGACATGTTTAAATTGGAATATGATGCAATAAAATTAAATCTGTTGATGATACAATTCAGTAAAACAAACAAACAAAAAAATCATTATGGTATTGACGACTTCTAGAAAGACAAAGACATACAATTCTTTGAATCCAAGCAACTATTATCAAAATGCTTCTGTCATCTGAACATTAGAAATGGTCTCTCAAATTTTCACTTCCAAGGATCAACAATATATGGTTTAACAGATCCAAACAGAGACTAATAATTAAATATATAAAAGTGTTCATGTAAAGGGGCCATCACTAACAGCATTTTTAATTTCTTCTTTTTTCAGCTGTGAAAATTAAATTTTAAAATATATAGACAAGAACAACTCTCTTGACTTTGTTTTTGCAAAAATAAGTGAGAATTGTTTTTTATACCTTTTTCAATGATAAAGGGTCCTTGAACGTATTTTGGAATTTCTATGGCTGAATAACATTAAGCATTTTAAAATAAATATACTCACAGATATATTACAAGCAAACAGTACAACCCAACCTAGCAGAGGCAGGCACTTCAGAACTGAAACTCACATAATAAGCTATTGTTGGTCACATAGAGAGAACTCACATTTCAACAGAATTATGATTAAACTTCTTTTGCCACAAGTAGGACTTACCCACTTCTGGGTACAATAGAAAGTGTTGAATCAATGCGGTCCTTTAAAAAAAAAAAAAAGCCAATAGTTTCCCTAACAATCTGACTCAGGCTTTCTTTTCTTCCCCTGAGCAAAAAAGTAAGTCAGTTAAAAAAAAAAAAAAAAAAAGGTTGTACAATAACTGAGCCAAAAAAGATTTAAAAAATAGAATTTGCCTTGTAATATTTTCATGTTTTGGATGAAGCCAGATCATTACATGATGCTGCTTAAGTGTCTACAATCCCTCATCCAAAACCCTTCAGGCCAGATGTGTTTCAGAATTCATCTTTTTTTTTTTTGAATTTTGGAAAGGTAATATGGGGCATATACTGGATATTACAAAACATCTCCACAGAGTCTGGGGCGGTCCCTGTAAGTCAGACCCATTGGTATGTCTTCAGACAAAAATTAATGAACAGCCCATGCAGTGGCATAAATAAAAACGATAATAATTTCAAGTTAGTTCAAGCCAGGTTTTGCTATCAAACAATTATGGCACCAAATTTAGGAAGAAAAAAAGGAATACCTCAGTTTTCAAAGCTTTTTGGTTACAAGACTGTAGACCTTTGCCATCTCTGACAGAGAAGTCCATTCCCTGACACTATAATCTCCACGAATCTGCTCTCATGCCTGAGCTTCAATTGGGTTGGGGATATCTCCCCCCGACCCCCTCTGTGGAACAGGGGCTCTTGATTTGTTTAGGCAGTAGATGACCTGGAGTGACAGTGCTCTTTCTGAGGATACCTTGAGAAATGCATATCGAAATAACTACTGCACAATAGTAAATTTTATTAAATGAGGCACCATCTGGGACTCGATTTTAATATAGACCATCAGTAGAAGGTGCCAACATTCAAGAAACATTTATGAGAAACGAATAAAATTGAGAAACACCCCGCTATTAATTTGTATCTGTTTTCTGGGAATTAGGAAAACACAGCCATTACTCCCTCTTAGAGGCTGCCCGATATGACTCAACAGACTTTGCAGACGATGGCTCTCTAAGGCTGAAAGATTCATGAAACCATTATGGGTTCAACCCACCCCCATAAACTGCAATGAAGTCATCCCAAGCAACTTACATATTAAATAATAATTTCTTCTGTCTTGTCAGTGTTTGAAAATGTGCCATTCTCATGTCTTTTAAAAAGACACCATAGATTAAAGCCATTAAACATCTTACTTTGTAAAAATTAAGTCATTTTGTTTTTTTAATGAAACTTTAATCAGCAAGTAAGCTAAATATTTTAATCTTAAAGCACATAGGTCAGTGTATTTTGATTTCTTCTGGAAGTTTGGGGGATTCAGGTTTACTTCTGATACTGGAACTAAGAAGGATTTTTTTTTTTTTTTTTTTTGGCACACGGGCTTAGTTGCTCCATGGCATGTGGGATCTTCCTGGAGCAGGGATCGAACCCATGTCCTCTGCATTGGCAGGCAGATTTTTAACCACTGCGCCACTAGGAAGCCCAAGTCATTTTTAAGTCAAGAGGTTCAAAAACTCAAGACCAAAAAAAAAAGGTTTGTAATAGTTTTTAGGTCTTTTATCTTTTGCAGAGTTGTGTTTTTTTAAACAATAAAAAAAAAGTTCCTTCTTCAAAAGCAGTGGTCTTTTCTCACCGAAAGGAATTGGAACGTGGTAATGTACAAACTTGCTGTGTATGCAAGGGGGAGGGGACCCAGCGTTACAATGGAGGTGACTGTCCTCGTGTGGAAGGAGCACATACAATGACTGAGTGAAGCAGTTAACGGTGGATGGCGGCTAGACCTCATCAGAGGCACCTGCTGTGGAAAGCCACCAATGGATGGATGGTATGTGATACCATCGGAGCCTGGCATCTGAAAACAACACTTGGGGGCCAACAGGATTTCCATGTCTCTACTGTGAGAATGATGGCTAGGCTTTCTTAACGTGGTACAAAAAGGATGTTCTCAGGGTCAGTGGGAGAGTCACAGAAAGAACGCGGTGATCGTTTTATTTCAAAAACGAGTATCTTCAACATCGGCCTTGTCATCCTACATTTTTTCCTTACTGAATAAAACTGAAATATGCTATCATCAGCCTCTCCTAAAGGCTACATATATGCTACGAGGAGACGAAGGTCGTGCTTTCTAATTTTTTCGTTTGCTTTAATAAATTTGTTAATTTAAAAAGTCAAGTCAAAAAAAAAAAACTGGTCTTCTCTGTGTTTTAGAAAAATATTACAGCAGTATAAGCAAAATTGGAAGGAAGACATGGGAAGAATAAGACACTTACAATGGAATGGGTGAGCTTCAGGTCATCATGGCCATCGAAGAAATTGTAAACTTTTAAGCTTCCAAGATTTTACTTCTCTTGAAAACATTTTAGGAGCCTGCCTTTCCCCGTGAATGAAAAATGAAAAGTATTTGAGTCTAAAGAAGACAAGAAAGCATCATTTTTTCTTACTGGAAAATGTTTGTCGCCTTTGTTCCACTGCATCACCCTCTCTCATCCCCCTTAGAGTTTTATGGGATCAAAGAGAGAGAAGCCAAGAGGGTCCACCAACAACAGAGGGAGTCAGGGACGTTATTATGGACTCAGACACAGTGGCAATGGGTGAAATGCATCTGGAATAAAATACACCAAGTTAAAAAGAAAAAAGAAGGCCCCAGAAACCCATAAACTGCCTTTCGTGAAAGGTTAAAAAAGTGCTCAGAAAGTACATTTCTGGACATAGGATCTCTGCTGGGAAAAAAAAAGAATAAATAGAAAAAAAATTCAGTGATCACCCTGGAATCCTGTTCTTCACCCTGCTCACATGCTATGAATTCTCTTACCATCACCTCTCTGCCTGGAGAATCACGTGGTCTCCTGCTCCGTATTTGCATAGTATTAATAATATTGTCTGGAGTTGAACGTCTAACCCTCTGCTTGCAGCCAGGTTTCTGGAGAGCACTGGTCCAATCTCACAGACTCGAAAGCAAGACATGAGTGTCTGCAGGCCAAAAACTGCGTCCCATTTAGCAGCAAGCTGGTCAAATTATTTAGAAAGTCTTTTTCCAAGGGGTAAGAATTAGGCAGTTTTGTCTGCAATTTCAGATCTCGCTCTCTGCATCATGCAGCGACGAACTATACTGTCGAAGCTTCCAAGGTAAAACAAAGCAATTGTGCGGAAGAGGCCCATGGTGACCACCTGCAAGACAAAGAGATCTTTGAGCTCATGCAACAGGACAACACAGTCATCTGTTTCAAAGGATTGTAGGGTATGTCTCTGATAAATAGTTTCTAAGATGCATCTTCCAATCTGCTCCAAGGATAAGTACGTATAATGAAAACTTTGTAAGCGCCAGCAGAACACGGAGAACAGAAGCTGTCTGCCCTGCACCACGGGACAGCACAGGGCCTGCCAGACAGGTAATCATAAAATATTTGTCCAGTTAATATATGCAAATTATACAAAGAACAAAACAGGCATTCTTAGTAGCCTTGGGGTTCTCGGAGATTCAGCGCAGCATCTCAAATATCCAAACTACAAACTACAATCGAGGCTTTTTGGTTTAAGGTTTGTGTTCTGATCATAAAAGGCAGACCCTACGCTAGGTGCTGAGAGCACTGTGGTGAGAACGACCAGTGCCAGCCTCCGCCAGCTCACTCCATACCTAGGTAGACAACCAACTGAAAAAAGGCAATTACTGCTTCAGGGTTAAGAGAGCAATTAACCATACCCATTAATTCTTCACTCTTTCCACTGAAGGACTCTCACTACAACACGTGTAAATGGAACTTATACAAGGCATAAAGCTACAAAGAGAAACATTTTCAAATATATAAAGCACCAAAAAATTTGCCTCCCAGGAATTCCCTGGCAGTCCAATGGTTAGGACTCCACGCTTTCACTGCTGAGGCCCTGGGTTCAATCCCTAATCAGGGAATTAAGATTCCACCAGCCGTGCAGAGTTGGGGGGGAAAAATTGCCTCCCAAGTATCCTTTTTCAGGAAGCTACTAGAAGAGGTAAACAGCCAAAGAGAGGGGCATCCACAAAGAAAGGCAGTGGTCCTGTGATGCAGGAGCAGGAGGTGGGGACCCAATACCCAAGAGAGGCAGAGGGGTCCCCCAGGATGACCGTGAAGGGGAGGCCGTGGTCACCTAAGCACCAGACTCAGGGGCAGCCAGTCCTGATGGGCAGGTCAGAAGGCTCCAGGAGGAGTTCCTTCCAGAAGGTGAAACTGATAAGAGTATCTGGTATTTCTGAGAGGAGATGAAGACAGTCGTTATGAATAATACACAGAAACAATACATAGAAAAAGGCCAACAACAGTTTCGGGGAAAACAAAAGGTTGTACAAGAAAGGAAAATAAGTTATGCGCATTACACAGCTCAGCTGTGAATAGCATTTAAATAGCCCTAATGATGGTTATCTCAACACAGATCTAACCAAAATCACGATATAACTAAGAAGGGAGGGTGGGGACAGACGAGAGGTGGGTGTGAGCAGGGGGAGGAGGATAAGAAAGGAGAGCGCCATCCTCATCCTTCAGAGCAGAGCTAATACCTGATCCCGAACTGAGAAATCAAGTGGAAGCGGCCACATAAGTATCTACCTAGCGGTAAGGAGGTGAAGGTCAGAAGGTCCAGCTAAGAGGACAGCCCAGCTCTTTCAGAGAAGGGTGAAATGGGGGATATGGGGTGAGGGCTTGCTGTTTTTCATGATGAGTCTTAAAAATGATTTGATTCTCTAAAGTGTGCACAAGGATAATTCTGAAAAATGTAAAAACCAAAGGGAAGCTGGAAGAGGCAAACTCTGGAGACAGTAAAAAGAGCAGTGGTTGCCAGGGGTTCAGAAGGAGAAAGGCAGGGATGACACAGGGAGGGGGACACGGGGATGTCAGGGCAGTGAACAGTCTGTATGACACTATAATGGTGGATACGAGTCACTCTACATTTGTCAAAACCACATAGGATGGATGGATAAGGCCATGAATAAACCCTAATGCAAACTGTGGACCTCAGTTGGTAACACCGCATCAATACGGGCTCACGACTAGGACACTGCGCCACCCTGCCGCAAGATATCAACAGGGAAAACTGGGAGCCGCGAGGGGAAAGGAGGGCCTGTGGGAATTCACTCAGTTCCGCTCACTCACATTTTCTATAAACCTAAAACTGCTCTAAAAAATAAAGTCAATTATTTTTTTTCAAACTTAAGGGAATGAAAAAAAAAAAAAAAACCCCACAAGAAAAAGCAATTATGGTACAGCATAACACAAGGCTACAA
The DNA here is from genome assembly GCF_030028045.1 of Hippopotamus amphibius kiboko. NCBI lineage: Eukaryota > Metazoa > Chordata > Mammalia > Artiodactyla > Hippopotamidae > Hippopotamus > Hippopotamus amphibius. The sequence goes on from NC_080196.1 coordinate 102,432,947, forward strand.
AAGGGCTAAGTCCAAGGCATGTCACCCAGTGGTGGAGAGTTCTGGAAAAAGCAGCGTTTAAAGTGAGACCTGAAGGAAGGCTGGAAGTTGGTCAAAGGCAAATGGGGACGGAGGGACAAAGACAAAGCGGCAGAAAGAAAAGGAGGTGCAGGAGGAGAAGGAAGAGGGGGTGACGGGGCTGGAGGTCAGAGGGCCGTGCCCCGCGATGGGACGGCAGCTTTATCCTGATGGGACTGGGGAGCCACGGAGGGTTGCTCTGCAAGGTGGACTTGTGTGAGCCCACGTGGATACACCCAGGGCTGGGCCAGTGCCGCCAGGCCACAGGGGCCGGGGGGCTGTGTTCTGTGCGCCCGTCCCAGCTCGTGACGCCCAGGTGAGAATGCAGACCCTGGGCTGCGGGGTCTCCTGATTTTCCAAGAAAAGTCTGAAATCTGGACTTGAAATGTAAATCTAATTTTGAAACTATTTTATTTCCACACGCAGACTCATGCCAGATGGACCAAATGAAATGTTTCACATCCCGTAGGCCCCTGGTTCACAACCTCTGGCTCCCAGAGCTTGAGCCTCAAGCATGGAGTGTCTGGGTCTGAGCTGCAGGAGCGGCGACAGGGCTGGAAAAGTGGGCCAACCCAGGACAAGAGGGTGGGGGAGACACGACGTGAGGAGCAGGAGAAGTGGGGGTCGGCGATGACACGCCCGTTTCTGGTTGATCTCGGAAGTGAACGTGAACACTGATCACGGGGACAGGAATACAAAACTGGTGACGGAAGGCGGGGGGGGGGGTGGGCAGGATCCTGTGGATGTGTCGAATTGGAGATGTAAAGTCATAGCCCAGGTAAAACATCTAAAAGTAAAATTTAGTGTCTACTACTCTTGGGTTTTTTTTGTTTCATTTTTTGTTTTGGCCCCGCATGGCATATGGGATCTTAGTTCCCTGACTGGGGATCGAACCCGCGCCCCCTGCAGCGGAAGCACGGAGTCTCAACCACTGGACTGCCAGGGAAGTCCCTTGTGGCTACTCTTAAGAGAGAATCAGAGTGAGAAGAGGGAGGAAAACCAACACCTAAGTCCCAGGGACTTTCCATCTGGACGTGGTCGGCTGCACATCACGTAGCGCTTTGTCATACACTGCTCAGCGGCCTTCCCACCCCTCCCTTCCCTCCTGCTACCCTCCATCATCCCTGGCTTGGTCTTTCCAGAGAAACCCCTCTGTTATAACTCTCATTACACAGCACTGTCCTAGCCTCACCATTCTTATCAGTCTCTCCCTCTAGACCGCAAGCCCCCTGAGGTCAGAGAGGCTACCTCACCTCTGATTCTCCAGGAGCAAACATGGCACCCAGCTCACCAAGGAGCAGTTAACTTGTGTTCTGGATAAACTATGCTTTCTGTGAGGACAGGGACCGTGTTGAATCTCTGACTTATCTCCCTAAGCTTCTGTGCCCTGATACACTGGAAAGTGTTCTAGTCTAATATCCAAGGACTTTTAGGCAAGACCACCCCTAATCCCCTAGAGACAGAGATTTCCATTTTTCAAACATAGAAAATGAGTGATTCTCAGAAGAGAACCCAGATTAACACCCCAATAGCAGAGGCAGTGTTTTCTCTCTATATCTGCAGTGTGCAAAACAGAAGACTTCTTCCCAGTCTAAATTCCTCAAGTGTATCTTTAACCTACTTCCTTTTAAAAAAAACAAACAAAAAAACAAAAACAAAAAAACCTACTTCCTTTTTACTTTTTCCTGGTAGAGGAAGAAAAAGTTGATACTTCAATAAAAATTCTTTACATCCTCAGATGAAGTTGCTCTGTCTTCCTTTAGCCTTTTCTCATTGAGGTTCAATGAGAGGTGCCTGTTGTCTGTCTGTGTGTCCACCTGTCTGGAGGCCTAGGCACAACTCACCTGCTGGAGCCCTTCAGTGATGGAAGTTACCGGAGCCATTCCACAGGTCAGGGATGAGAGCATGTACCCATCTGAGCCGATGGAACTGTTGAAATTTCCTTGCTAAAATAGAAGGAAAAGAAACGAAAGAGGAATAGCAGCGACGTGGAAAGGAATCAACTCAACACATCGGAAGCAATGACACGTGTCCGTTCATTTCTGGTGGGAGGAGGCGGTAACAGAGCACATGTCCCAGCTCAGAGATGAATGTGGCCTTGGGAGACGGGCTGGGATGGCTGGATGGGTACTTCTCAAAATGTGGGTGCAGGGACCCCCAGTGTCCTGAGACCCTTCCACGAGGACAAAACAACTGTCACGGTGACACTAAGATGTTAATTGCCTTCTTCACCCAGTGACCCTTGCACTGACGGGCAAAACTGCTGTCTCCTTAGCACAGACCACAGTGGTAGCGCCTCTCCAGTCACGCACACTTGCAGTGATAAGTAAACACACAAAGAAAACAAATTGTTTAAAGCTCCAAAAATTTTTTAAATGTCAGGTTTGTTTAAAAATGCCCTCGATAAAGCAGGAAAATTAATCATTTTGTTAAATCTCAACCCTTGAGGACATGTCTTCTTAATATCCTGCGTGACAGAAGCACACACCAAGCACGCCCTCCTGCCGTGTACCACATGGAAGCAGATGCCTTGAAGAACAGCCCTCCTCCAACTGTGTAAGTCAGGAAACGTCCTGATTCTTCCTCAGAATACCATTTTTACATGCAAGAACCATGGACTGACAGTCCGTGGTTATTCAGACGTGGGTATTTAGAAGTTACTTCGCAGAAAATGACTACTGTCACTTCAAGGAAAACTGGCAGCTTTTGTGGCCAATGTTCACATCAGAGCTTTCAGGCAAAAATTAAGCGTTGGGAAAATGTATATCTGTCATTTTGTGCCTGCCAGCTTCCCAATACAGAAAGACTTTTATGATATGATCAACAGTGATATTAATGAATGTAATTTCCTGGGTAACTCAGGGAATCCATATTTTCCAAATGACTAATGCATAATGTTACAGAATCATGAATAAGAGATATTCGAAGTGCAAGGCAGACCAATGGATTTTCATGTAACAGAGAACAAAAAGTTCATTGATAGAGTTTCCAATTTCACATTGCAACTAACCTTTAAGAAACTACTATTCATCCAGTTTAGGTTTTATATCAAAAAAAAAAAATAAAGGGAATGTCCACAATTATCTGAGAAGCCTATAACATATTCCTTCCTTTTCCAACTATATGTCTCTGTAAGGCCAGATCTACTTTATATCCTTCATTCAAAATAACATGTTACAACAGACTGAGTGCAGAAGCTATGAGGACCCAGCTGTCTTCTATTCACGCAAACATTAAAGAATTGGTGCAATGGAAAACAACCACCCTTCTCACTAAATTTTGTTTCGAAGAGTAATTTTTGTTACAAAAACGTTACATTAAAATATAATGGATTTATCATTGTTATTCTAAATGAATAAATAAATTTTTTAAAGTGACACAGTTTCAATTTCTGATATGGCAAATATTGATAAGTATAACCCATGGAAACAAAAGTTCTCTGGGGCTGTGGACGACTTTAGGGTGGAAAGCGGTCAGGAGATGAAAAAACGTGAGAACCGCCAGATTAAATGAATCCTGCCAAAATACAAAGAGCTGCTCTGGAGCATTAAAAACGTGGAGTGTGTTTGCTTTGACTTGAGATAAGCAGGAAAAACAAAGTCCGCCCAATCCACTGGTGCCATCTTTGTATGCCTTTGAACACAGTCAGGGCAAAGTTCTTTCCACGTCTGCAGATATTTTAATAGCCTTCGATGCTTCCTGCATCCTGCTCGGTTCAGCCTGAACAAGCAAGGGCACGGACGTTCCTTGAAGGCCAAGGCCCAGCCTGCTGATGCTTCTTGTTCCAATCGTCCCCAGTTTTCCTAAATTCAACGTGGGCCTGAGGTTTACAGACAGCCCCTGTACACGTGCACTTTTCTGCATGTGGGGTAACGGGAATGTTGCCAAGAAGCTTGTGGCACATATGCTGTCCTACAGAATAGCACTTGGTTTCTAAAAATACCATTTTTGACTGAATAAACTCAGTAGCTGGGAACTGCATTAGCTGAGTCGACAGGATGATGGCCCAGTGGGCTGGTGACACTTTCTTATTAGTAAACATTTGGGAAAATGATCTTGGGGAAGCAGGAAGGTGAAAGGAAAATCCTTAATCAACAAGTCTGACAGTAAGACATCTAAAATAATCTAAAACTGAAAATACTGCAGGAAAGAAGAGGACAACACGAGGCATACAGTATACAATACACACCGTCTACACGTCACAGGTAAGTCTCATTTTCCTGTCAAAGAACCGAAGTTCTCAGACTGATCAATCTGTTTTTAAGGTTAAGATATATAACTAGTTTCCAGAACCTACTAATTAATATGCAATCAATAACAGAAGAAAAGTACAGTATTAGATATGATGAATTTAACTCACAGAAAAACCCAATGATTTATATTTTGAAATAAGCCCTGGGAGAAAGATCGTTTTGGAAATACGCTACTGTATTAATAAAGGAAACAAGGATTTTACTTACTATGGCATCTTTAACAATTTGTTTGGCTACTTGCTCTGGTTTGCAAATAGATGTGGTCTCTGAAATTAGACGAGTCTCCAAAGGCTAAAGGTTAAAAAAATAGACATAGCAATACCATCACTGTCCACTGAATTAAAAAATAATTTTACAGCCCTCCTCCCCTAATCTATACATAATTCCAGTTTTCTACCTTTGAACTGATTCCTATTTTTAGAATTAAGTCCATCTAGATCCCAAATCAGTTTACTGATTACTGGTTACTATATAAAATTCAGCCCAGTAGCTGAAGCAAGACAAGGAGGCCTCAGCTACTCTCTGAGGGACGTGGGTCTCGGTTCCAGTGAGGACCATCAGAGCTTAAGTTTAAAAAATGAAAAAAAATAAAAGACCCTGCCCTGTCTTTTTTTTCATTATTAAAAAATCTTCTTTGGAGGGATCTGCAACACATGTGCTCAAAAATTCTTTAGAAGGGAGTTTCAGTTAGAAGTTTCAAACCTTAAGCCTTAAACAGCATGAAACGATACATTTTATTTACCATGTAAGCTTGAAAAAATAAAATAAAAACCAGAACATATTTTCTCAAAATAGAAAAGCATATTGCTCTTAAAAGTCGAGTGTTTTTTGATGAACCTAAATTAACAGAAAAGCCCTTCTGAAGGTGCCACCCATTCATTCTTCCAGACCTCCAGGCTGACATAACCACGTGGCCAGATCTATGGGAGATTTAAAAGCACTATGGAGCCCCCTACAGGACCCACAGATCAAGGCAGAATTTTACTTACCCAAAGTCAGCCCAACATTTTAGTGGAGGGAAAACAAAAAAACCCAATTTAACATCAAAATCAAATCTTCACAAGGAAATCACCACCCTTTGTCAGCTTTGGCTTCTACCTAAAAGACCAGTTACCAAATGTTGCAAATCTGCTTAGCCGATCCCCCCCTTTTTAAAACAGGGCATTTGGCTTAAATTTACTTCTTTGAAACAGTAGTAATTTATAGAGGCAAAGCCAAAGAGAAATGAATAGGGGGAAAAGCTTCTAAATCATAAACATCTTTTTTGCAAATATACAGTCCATGGAGGATAAGTGCCAATTTTTATGCTGTGTAGATTCACATTTATTCAGCATCACTACAAAAAAGAAGAAAACCCATCAAGACCAGGTTCAAGGGGATGAGTTCTGATGGATTCCTTTCTTCTCCACTTTGTTTGCTCAGAGAGTGCCTACCATGTGTCAAGGCAGGTTCATTTGAACAAAGTGCAGAGCTTGCATTCAGCTCAGGATGACTGACAGTCACTGTATTAAACGTTAATGTCCGGAGGTGATAAACACTTCGGAGAAAAATAAGGCCAGGGAAGAGGATGGTGAACATCCCACAGGAAGGATGCTTGAGTTACAGAGGGTCAGGGAAGTCCTCTCCAAGGTGATGGCTATACAGAGATGGAAAGAAACACAGGAGGAAGATCCACTCTAACACCCAGAGAGAGGATGGCAAGAGCAAAACCTGCAGGTGCGAACAGGCCAGGCAAGCTCAAGGAACAGACGGGGCTCCGGCGTGGCCGAGGCCAAGAAGAGGAGAAAGTGCTGTGGTGCTGTGGGCAAGTGGCCGAGGTCCAGACGGTGCGGGACCTAAAACATTTGATATCTCTGGATCCTATTCCAGGCACGCTGGGAGCCAGGGGAGCCGTACTCTCTGATACACAGCCAACACCAACATGCAGTATTCTGAATTCTAACTTTAAATTACTTACAATGAAATAAAATTAGAAATTCAGTGTCTCGGTCCCACCAGCTGCACTGCAAGTGTTCAACAGCCACAATGTGACTACCACAGAGGAGCGTACATAGACCATTTCCTGTGTCCCATTCTGGAACTTCTACTGGACTGTGCTGCACAAGAGGTTTTTGATCTTTTGCGGGGTTTCTTTTTTTTTTTTTTTTTTAGCTTTGTTTTTTGGCTTTTTTTGCACAAGAGGGGTTTGCACAGGGAAATGACACAACCTGACTTGTGCTTTAAAAGGATCACTAGCTACTCTATGAAGAACACACCCCAGGAGTATAAGAACAGGAGCAGGCAGACCAGGTTGAAGACCATGAGAACAGCTCAGGCAAAAATATCAGTGGTACTCACTGCTGGGATGGTAGTGATATTTGCAGTTAAAAAGAAAAAAAAAAAAAAAAAGGTCTGATTTGGGATAAATTCTGAGAACAGAGCCCAGAGGATCTGCAGGTCAGCTGGACGTGTGATGTGAGAGGAAGAATCAAGGTTTCTAGCCTGAGCAGCTGGGGGAACGGTGGGTGCCAGGTAATGAGATGGAAAATAATAAGGAGGGAAGAAGAGGGAAACGGAAGTTCCTTTTTTGGAATGTTAAATCCGAGATGCCCATTAGAAATCCACGTGGAGACAACAGATCAGCAACCATTTCAAGTGTTTAAATGCGTTTAAGTCCAGGGGAGAAAATACTGAATATTATTTTTAAAGAGTATTATCTTGTTAGTTAAAAATACAAGTTGTACTCTCCATCAAAAAGAAAACACCTTATCAATTAAATAAAGCTTCCTAGCAAAAATGGCCCTTGAAAATAGGGCTACAATCTCCAAGATTCCATAAGAAAGCTCCAGAAAGTTCAGAGGCCTCTTGCAAGCACATAAACTGAAAGGAACGCAATGTTCTGACTGATGGAAATGCCTGCGGGCTGAAGGGTGTAAAGACAGAAAATGGGAAAAGGGGTCTCCAACGTTCAAGACTCAAAACGGGGCACAGAGAGGCATACTTACCTTGGTTTTGTTTTCTTCTGCAAACCCGGGGGTGTCTGTGTCTGGTGGGTAGGCAACTGTGACATAAACATTATACGGCTTCACCTGCATTTCGGAGACAACATTGGCCCCTTCAGTAAACAGATACAATTTTGCAATCTCCCTTATCAACCTGCATTGGCTGCCAGGCAGACATTCTAAATATGGCCTTGATTTTCTCAAAAGGTGGTGAGACCAAAAGGATGATTCTATAAGAGGAGAACTACCACCAGATGAATCAGGAAGCTCCTGGCCCTGAAGATCATTTGGAAATAAAGGCAAAAAGCTCACCCCAATCTCTATGTCAGAAAACAGCTGGCCCTGAGCTAGGGGATCGTCTCCTTCTAAGTTTCTTCATCCCCACTGACCAGGGGCCCAGGAGCTGCTCGTGAGGAGAGCAGATGATACTAAAAGGAAATCCACTCATCCTCCCGCCTACCGTGCACCACTCGGGCACGATGGCCAAGGCCATGGGACAGGTCTGTCCCTTGGCCAACAGGCTGCAAGTCTGTTTTCCTTCATGGCTGCTTCTCAAACCCCTGTTATGTTGATTTCAACTACAAAATATGTTGCGATCATTCAAGTCCTTCCCCGATGCCCTTCTTGTGCCACCCCAGACCCCAGTCTAGAATTTTATCTATCCCCTGAGAAGTCTGCTGATTTAGGAATGCCCTATGCAACCAGCCCCTGCCAATGAGGGGCTCAGGGGTCACTCCCTCCACCACAGAACTAGCAAACAGGACACTCCCCCAGGGGGACCCCCAAGTCAGCCCAGGACAACCTCCCCTGTGGACAACCTCATCCCATATCTATACGTGGAAACTCCTCCCCAGCTTCTCTTCCCAGCTCCCTCACCCAATCTGGAACAGGATCCCAGGCTCTCATAAACACACCCCCAACTATTCCAGAAGATTCTTCTGCTGGTCGACCAGGACACACCCTTCCCACTGACCTCCTGCTCCACACTCCTCCCTTGCCCTGATGCTTAGTGACACTAAGGGTGATAGATTAAACCATCAGCATCTCTGCCATGACTTCTGTTTGCTTTCAGCTCATTTTTTAGCCCCATGAAAACACCTGGGGGAGTTGGACAGGCAGCTGGTCGTCAGGGAGGCCTCTGCGCGTCTTAAGGAGGCAAACAAGTGACAGTACTATACTACATCTTCATGCAACAGTGAGAGCATTCCAGGGTCCTGCTTTACATTTGGCTTTTTTCCCCCTACTTCCTTCTGTGAAGCATGGTCCTGAAGGCCATGGGAGGAAACACAGGGGCAGGAGAAGCACAGGGGCAGGAGAAGCACGCGGGCAGAAGAGCCTGGCCGGCCAGCCTGGGAAATGCAACAGCAGAGGACGATTGTCCCTGCTGGTTTGATTCCAGGCACCTAGGGCGTGAGAGCGCATCCACTCAGCATCGCCGGGGCATGCAGCTTCAAGGCCCAGCCGTGCTCATAAATAGCTCTGGATTTGGGCCAGGCAGTGAGGTTGATGAGCAAGCAACTTCTCTCGCACTTGTTTTTAAGACAGTGACTTTAAAAACTGTCTCCCACGGCCTTGCCCTCTGCTGTGAAACATCACCGAAAAAAGAAAAGCCAATAAGCAGTAATTAGACAGCCCACCCAAAACCTGAAGCCGACTGCTCAGACGCGGTCGCTTCCGTGCAGCTCCTCCTGCTCCCACCCCTGCAATGAGCCAGGACTGTGGTACATAAGCTAAGACAGGCTGTCAGAGCAGTGTTTCTCAAATTCAAGGTTATGGCTGAGCTTCCAAATGGGTAAAACAGCTTTTCAGAACAGCTTTTTCCCGGGGCGGGCACAGACTGTTGGGGTTGGGGGAAACGAGTCCAGTTCTGTTCTGGGTACTGGTATCTTCTCTACAATCATGAAGCCAAGTGACCCTCTCAACCTATGGTTGGATACCTCCGGTGGCTAGTAACCTAACCGTTGTTATTTACTTATCCAACAAATACTTATTGCATTACTGCTACGCCCACATGGAGCTTACAGTCTCCTGAAACTCTTGGTCAAATAACCTGTTAAAATCTACACAAACTGTATCTATAATCTTCCTTCAATCGACTGATCCCATAACCCCAGCAGAAAAGGAAATGCATAAGAAAAAAAATATCAAATTGTACACTTTAAATATATGCAGTTTATTGTATGTCAATTATATCCCACTAAAAGTTCTTAAAAAAGAAAAAAGAAAGAAAAGGAAATGAGGTTAGTTTGGCTTCACTGGTTTTTGCTAAGACAAGTGCTGACTCCTCGAGACCACTTTTGCTAAGAATTTATAAGCCAGGACTTCACTGATTCCCTGTTTACTTAGGCACTGTGCGTGTCTCCTTGTCCCTGCTGACTGACCATCGCCCCTCCCCTGCTGCTCTGTGCTAGTCCCATCCTACTATCATTTTCGCCTTTCCACCCGGCTGCATTCTCAATCAGAAAGATGCCCACTTGCTCAAGAACTGATTTATTACCAAAATAATCTCACCTAAGGGGTGTTGCTCCCCATTCCGTCAAAGCAAAGACATGGGGGCTGGAAAAAGGGTTAGAGCAGTTGACGTGAAGCTCCAGAACGTAAGCTTCAGCTTACTTGTGGGCCATGGTGGGAAAAGATGGGGTTAGAGAGGCAGGGGACATCAAGCCAAGGGAAGCAGAAAGGGGGATGCCTAGTTTTCTTTTACTTGGTCTCTGCTACCACATCTTTGGCTACACCCCACCTCAAAAGGCTGCTTCCCAAAAAGATCAATTTCTAAAATCTTTAAATGATGTATTTGTACTAAAAGGCTGAGTAAAAAAAGGAAAACCAACCAAACAAAAAAAGCCAACAAAGCATTCTTTCACATTTAGTCACTGTACATAAAACATTTCTAGGTCCAACTTTAGTTTGGGGGGCAAGGGCTGGGGTGGAGAGGAAGATTTAAGAGTTCATTAAACCAAAAAGAATGATCAAAAAGCACTGAGAGTCTGAGTAAGTCTAGAAGGTTTCATTCACAAAAAACACAAAAACCATCTTGGCCAGACAGATCAAATTACCCAGGTTTCAAAACACGACAGGATAAGTTTGTAAGGAAACAATTGTTTTGATGCAAGTTCTGCTACGGACAAACTAGATTTTGATTACTGAATTTATTGCCCCTCAAACCTGTTTTCCATGGTACATGTTTACTTTAGTTTTTTGTTTACGTGACAGCATTTTGAATGGAGTCCAAATATGGAGCGAAGTCAAGCTGACCGGCAAGTCCAGACTGGCCACTGGCAGCCTGTGAATCACAGGGGTCACTAGGAGGCTCCGGGGACTCGTCTGGACTAGCAGCTCCCTGTCTTTTCCCTCTTCTTTATTAACAGCTTCATTCTACCCCGAAATGAAACCAGGGCACCCAAGTCATACACCCTGCCCTAAATGAGTGAATCCTGAAGTCATTCTGCAAGACACGACTTGGGGTCCAAACGCTGTCGTGTACAGACCTTTCAATTCCAAACCATCCTTTCTCCTACTGGGTTTCTACGACCAAAGTGCAGGGCTGAGGCAACCCCTGACCTGAATTATAGACACATTACAGAGACAGACGGGGAACCAAAGGGCAGAACCAGAAGGCGTGGACTTTGTTACTATTTCTGTCAGAAGCAATGACGTGGCTCTGAGCAACCCAGTGGCTTTATTGAAAACTCAGTTTTACTATCTAGAAGGAGGCATAACAACATCTGCCTCATACATTTCACAAAACTGTTATAAAAATAAGATGGTTATTCATAAAGGGACGTTCCAAAGTAAAAACTACAAAAGAAATACTGGTGTTCTTGTTGGCAATTTCGCAGGCATATGTGCCCAGCTGGCTACGCATATATGACAATGACCTGTTATTGATTAAGAGTATCGAGGACATTGATGAAAATGAAGATCGTGGCCGGCTCCTTCGGGATGAGAACGGCACAGTCCACCAGCCCCTAAGTGGCAGGTGGGGATTCTGTCACGGACCCGAGAACGTCTCTGCACTGCCCTGCTCATCCAATACCCGGGCAGCGTGGCCCTCCGCTATACACCATCAAGGGCTTTTCTGGGGACTTTCTAAATCAGGGGTCGGCACGCTGCGGCCTGAGGACCAAATCTGGCCCATGACCTGTTTTTATAAATAAAGTTTTCCTGGCACACAGCCACACCCGTTCATTTAAATCTCGCACACGGCTGCTTTCCTGCTATTATCACAAGAGAGCTGAGTAGCTGCAGTTGGCACCATCTAGCCCTCAAAGGCTAAAATATTTACTCTCTGGCCCTTTACAGAAAAAAAAATTTTTATCTACCCATGATCTAAATCACAACATGGGATTCTCAAATCACACTTACTGTACGTGGATTGGCCACAGTGAATTTTCTTCTGGGCTTTCAATATCATGATGCCGTGTTATCGTTCAGCATACAGTTGACCTTTGAACTATGTGGAGCTTGGGGTACTGACTCCCTGCACAATCCACATATATTTCCAGGCAGCCCTCTGTACCCACCATGCAGCATCCATGGATTCAACCCACCTCAGATCATGCAGCACGGTAGTTTTTACTGAAAGAAATCCACACATAAGTGGACCTGTGCAGTTCAAACCCGTGATGTTCAGGGTCACCGGTATAAAGAAACAGAAAGAATTTTACCTTAAAGTATGTGATTGTGTGCTTTTTGTTTTTGTTTCGTTTTGGTTTTTGGGATTTGTTTGTTTGTTTGTTTCTGGCCATGCCAAGGGCACGCAGGATATTAGTTCCCCGACCAGGGATCGAACTGTGCCCCCTGCAGTGAAAGCGTGGAGTCTTAACCCCTGGACCGCCAGGGAAGTCCCTAAAGTATATGATTTTGGAAAGATGTGCGTGGTGCTCTCTAAGAATCCCCATGTGACAACAACACAGAAGTCGACTTCACACAGCTGAGGAGGAAGGTCGTACACATCTGACAAGTGCTTATTTTATGCTAATTCTAACCACGCCCTCCTTCCACAAGATGTTCTATTCACTGTGAGGATAAGCAGCACTCATATTCGGCAATATTTCTTTAGGACATCAAAATATAAGTATCGGAGAGCCAAATGCGATTTTTACTCCAATCCTCTCATTTTCACAAACAAGGAAACTGAGATCAAGGTAAATGATTTGTCTAAAAACTGAGAGCTGCACAGTAGCTCTTCCCTCAAACACGTGCTAATTTTATTAGTCAGTCATAAAGGACAGATCTCTAGAAAATGTTAAAGAACAAGAACAACAAGTTGAAGAATAAAACATCTTACATACACATTACCCTTACACATACTCGCACAGTACTAGGCCAAAAAAGGCACACCTCATACTATGATGCTTTGCTTTACTGCACTTTTACAGATATTGCATTTTTTACAAATTGAAGGTTTGTGGCAACCCTGCATCAAGGAAGTCTATTGGCATCATTTTTCCAGCAGCATTTGCTCACTTCAAGTTTCTGTGACACATTTTGGTAATTCTCCCAATTTCCCACACTTTTTCATTATTATTATATTTGTTATGGTGATCTGAGATCAGTGATCTTAGATGTTCCTATTAAGACTCACTAAAGGCTCAGATGATGGTTAACATGTTTTAGCAATAAAGTATTTTTTAGTTAAGGAACATACATTGTTTCTTTAGACATAATGCTATTGCACGCTTAATAGTATAGTGTAAACATAGCTTTTGTGTGCACTGGGAAACCAAAAAATTCATGTGACAATTTACTGCAATATTCCCTTGATTGCAGGTGTCAGGAACTGAACCCACAAAATATCTGAGGTCTGCCTATAATGCCACGAAGATGTTAGTAGTGCTAATTGTGTATTAAATTTTTATGCGATGAAAAACATGTTAACTGCAACATTCAGGGGTTGCGCCAATTCTCTTTCACCCATGCCAAATCTACAAATCTCTAATTTAATACAATCACACTTGTAAGGAAGCTACAGACTAAAGGAGACCATACATTGCTGGGCTGAAAGGAGTAAATATAAAACTGAAGACAGCTCTTACCTCCATCTGCAAAGCCTCCGCCAACCCCCTGATGGCAAACTTGGACGAAGAGTAGGCTGTGAAACCAAATAAGCCCAACTGCCCAGCCTGGGAAGACACGAAGACGATCCTGCCCACGCGGCGCTCCTTCATGGTGGTGATCACGGCGCGGCTGGGGTACACGCTGCCCAGGTAGTTGACGCTCATCAGTCTCTGCAGGGAACAAAGTGGCCGTGAGGAGGGAGCAAGGTCAGCGCCCCAGGCTGCATCCCACGGGCATCCTGCCTGCGTGCCAAGTCTGAGCTCGTCAGTGCAGCCCAAGGGACGGGGAGCTCAACGGATCTGCTGAGCGAATGAAGGACTAAGTGACCCTGCAAGTGACCATGACATGCAGGACCCACCACTGGGAGCCTATTTCAGTCTAGCCTTACATTCTCACAACGACAGCACTTACGTCTCTGCCGAAGGCAGGTCGAAATTAGTCTTCTGCTTATAAAAAGTACAATGCATGCTACAGGCAATACTGGTCAGGAGACCGTTTGAGGAAAGAGCTTCTGAGCATTTCCAGTCCTATTAGCTCTAAGTGACAGAAAGACCACAAAAAGGCTAGGACTGGGGTTGACAGCAGGGACTGTGATGTGAAGCCCGGGCTCTGCCATTTACTGCCTAGTTGATGATGAACAGGAAAGTAAGGCACTCTACTTAGTCCCTCAGTGAAAACAAGGATAATACGGGTAAGATCTCAAGGCCTGCGGCAAGGACTGAAACAGGAAACACAAGGGAAGCACCCACACAGTCCCTGACCCGCAGCAAATACTCAATAAATGTCAGCTCCTATGTCATGATGGGTAAGAACTCACATAGGCACCAAGAGTCTACTTTCCCCTCATCCTGGGAACTCTTAAAAACCTTAGTTTCAACCTGAACATCTCAGGATACTGCATTACAATGTTTCTATATTAAAAGTCTTGTAAAAATACTAGATCTATCACCATGTGAAACCAAACATTTCACTGGGAAATTGAGTTCATCATGAAATGTTAACGCAACAGAATGGTAAGTAACTTTTAGAAACCATGACCAGAAACACCAGCAGGACAGCAGGAAATATAAGTTTAAAAAAAGCAGAGGACTTCCCTGGTGGTCCAGCGGTTAAGGCTGTGCTTCCACTGCAGGAGGCACAGGTTCAATCCCTGGTGGGGGAACTAAGATCTCACAAGCCACGTGGCACACACAAAAAAAAATAAAAATTTTTTAAAATATAAATAAATAAATAAAGCAGAGGGCAGACAGTATTTACACTGTGACTGCAGCTATTTCAAATATTAAATAAAAGTACATGAGCACAGCTGCAAAACCAGGGAAATGTAGAAAATTGTAAGTGACTGTGTTAGGATTCTGGGATTCCCATTTTTTCCCGAATGCTTTTTTTTTTAATTAGTTAATTAATTTATTTATTTATTGGCTGTGTTGGGTCTTCGTTGCTGTGCACAGGCTTTCTCTAGTTGCAGAGAGAGGGGGCTACTCTTTGTTGCGGTGCACAGGCGTCTCATTGTGGTGGCTTCTCTTGTTGCAGAGCACGGGTTCTAGTGCATGGGCTTCAGTAGTTGTGGCACGTGGGCTCAATAGTTGTGGCTCGCAGGTTCTAGAGTGCAGGCTCAGTAGTTGTGGTGCACGGGCTTAGCTGCTCCGTGGCATGTGGGATCTTCCTGGACCAGGGCTTGAACCCGTGTCCCCTCTATTGGCAGGAGGGTTCTTAACCTCTGTGCCACCAGGGAAGCCCCCCCCCCCACCGGCCTGAATGTTTTTTAATATCATTCTGTTGGTTTGATAATAAAAATGCTCTAAAAAAGTGATGGAAAAAAGATGGCATGCTGAACCCATGTATAAACCTCAGCTCCCTTCGGAGAGCCCACTAAAATCTCAGTAAAGAGATTTTTTTCAAGGCAAGAACTCACATGAGCAAAGAAAACAGCAGCAATGACATTTTGGAAGTTGAAGAAAAGAATGATGAATGAGAACTAACTTGGCAGAAAGCTGAATACAAGGTGAGGAACAGAGAAACTAAAAAAGCAGGATTAAACAACAGAAGCCCCAAAAGGCTCAAGCAGCAGCAAGTATCTCTGGAGGAAGGAGGGTGGCCATGGGGCTGGAGGACAGGAATGTGCACTAAGAGTCTGTTTTTAAAAGTCAGGTAGATGAACCCACTGTCATAATCAGAGATTTCAGTACCCCGCTTTCAATAATTGACAGAACAAGTGGACTCAAATCAGGAAGGAGACAGAAGATCTGAACAATGTTATCATCCAGCTGGACCTAAATGACACTGATCGAACACTCCACCCAAAACAGCAGAATACCATCAACCCCTGGTGTCCATGGACAATTGGTTCCAGGACCCCCGCAGACACCAAAATCTGCTAATACTCAAGTCCCGTATATAAAATGGTAAAGTACGGTCTGTTGTCTATATCCTCAGATATGAGGGGCCAATCTTACATATTTTTTTCAAGTGCACGTGGAATGGCTCTAAGATCAACTATGTTCTGGGCTACAAAACAGTCTCGACAAATTTAAAAGGATTCAACCAATACAAAGTATGTTTGCTGACCACAACAGAATTCAACTGGAAATCAAAAAGAGAAAGATTTCTGGAAAATTCAATTCCCCAAATATTTAAAAACTAAGTAACACACTTCTAAATAACCCAAGGGTCAAAGTGAAAATGAAAAGGGAAATTATACAATATTTTTAACTGAATCAAAGTGAAAACACAACTTATCAGAATTTGTGGGACGCTGCTCACGCAGAACTTAGGTGGAAATCCGTAGCACTAAATATCTGCGTTAGAAAAGGGAAAAAGCCTCGAATCGATGACCTCAGCTTCTGCCTAAAGAAACTATAAAAAGAAGAGCAACTTAAAACAAAAATAAGCAGAAAAAAAGGAAATAAAAATAAAAGGAAATAAGTGAAATAGAAAACAGAAAAAATAGAAAAATCAATAAAGCCAAAAGCTGGTTGTTAAGAAGATCAACAAAATTGGTAAATCTGTAGTCGTACTGGTCAGGAAAGAGAAAACACAAATTTTCAATATCAAAAATGAGAGAGGTGACATCACTACAAACTCCTCGGGCATTAAAATAATAATAAAGGAATATGGTAAATAACTTTTGTCAATAAACGCAACGACATAGATGAAATGGACAAATCCCTTACAAGATACAAGCTACAAAAGGTCACTCCAAAAGAAATAGATAAGAAGACAGAGATGTAGCCCTACATCCGTTAAAGAAATTAAAGCTGGAAACCTTCCCACAAATAAAACCTTAGGCTTCACTGGCGAATTCTACCAAACATTTAGGGAAGAATAAATCAATTCTACACAAATTCTTGCAGAGAACTGAAAAGGAGGGAATATTCCCCTACTCCTGCTATGAGGCCACCTTGACCCTTATACAAACCCAGAAAATAACATTACAAAACACTACAGCTAACATCCCTCAAGAACACAGAAAGGATAATACATCACAACCAAGTGGGGTTTATCCCAGGAATCCAAGGTTGGAAACATCTGGAAATTAATCAGTGTAATTCACCATACTAACAGACTAAAAAAGAACTCTATGATCATTCCAATAGATGCAGAAAAAGCATCTGACAAAATTCAACATTCATTCCTTATAAAAACTCTCTGCAAACTAGGATAAACTACTAAACTTGATAAAGGGCATCTACCAAAAACAAAGAACAGGGAGTTCCCTAGTGGCCTGGTGGTTAGGATTCCAGGCTTTCACTGCTGTGGCTCTGGGTTCAATCCCCGGTCAGGGAACTAATATCCCGCAAGCTGCGTGGCGTGGCCAAAAAAAAAAGCAGCAGCAGAATTAAACAAAACAAAACTACAGCTAACATCATACTTAATAGTGAAAGACTGAGTACTTTCTCCCTAAGGTCAGGAACAAGACGAGAATGTCTGCTTTCACCACTTCTATCCAACACTGCACTGAAAGTTCCCACCCGTGGAATCAGGGTATCCAGATGGGAATGCAAGAAGTAACACTGTGGAGGACATGACCCTGGATGTAGAAAATCCAGTGAGCACTAGAATTAACAGTCGAGTTCTGCAACACTGCATGATCAATACACAAAAATCAATTGTATTTTTCTGTATTAGCAATGAACACTCAGAAACTGAAATGAAAAAAACCTATTTACACCAGCATCAAAAAATATGAAATACCGAAAAACAATGTGCAAGACTCACACACTGAACATTACAAAACACTGCTGAGAGAAATTAAAGAAAACTTAAATAGGGCTTTCCTGGCGGTCCACTGGTTAAGACTCTGCACTTCCACTGCAGGGGGCACAGGTTCGATCCCTGGTCTGGGAAGTTCCACATACCGTAAGGTGTGGACAAAAATAATAATAATTATTACCAAAAAAAGAAAAAAGAAAAAAAAAGAAAACAAATAAATGCAGGGGCTACCCTGGTGGCGCCATGGTTAAGAATCCACCTGCCAATGCAGGGGACACGGGTTCGATCCCTGGGCCAGGAAGACCCCACATGCCGCAGAGCAACTAAGCCTGCGAGCCACAACTACTGAGCCCACACGCTGCAACTACTGAAGCCCATGCACCTAGAGCCCGTGCTCTGCAACAAGAGAGGCCACCACAATAAGAAACCCTCGCACTGCAACGAAGAGTAGCCCCCGCTCACCACAACTAGAGAAAGCCCGTGTGCAGCAACAAAGACCCAATGCAGCCATAAATAAAATAAATGATAAAAAAATTAATCTTAATAAATAAATAAATAAGTGGAGATATGTATTATGTTATACGGGTCAGAAGACTCAACACTGTTAAGATGTCAGTTCTCCCCAAATGGATCTATAGTGTCAGAACAACCCGAATCAAAAATAACGCTCATTGATGTCCACAGGTAGGTAAAACAAGATACAGCTCCAAGAAACCATCAAGAAAACTACTGAAAAGGAAAATTAAGAGAAGTGTGTAGTTGTTCCCCAAGACCACCTCCAGTGTTCACGGTTCGCTGGAAGGCCTCGCGGGGCTCTGGCCACAGCTGTGCTCACGACGGAGACTTATCACAGTGAAAGGACAAAGAGTGAACCCTGCCAGGGCAAAATGCACCCCAGCCAAAGTCCAGGGAAAACCAGGAGCAAGGTTCCACGCGTCCTCACCCCATGGGGCCACACCTGACGTGCCTAAATTAAGTCCCTGAGCGATGAGTCATGACAACACAAACCAAGTGTACCTGTGACTTATGGACGTGTGAACTGATGTAAAATGAAAACGAAAAAAACTCCAAACAAACTGAAGAACGTAATTGAGACAGAATTCATTTAAAATAAAAAGGAGCTCTCATCTTTAGAAAATGCATCACACTTCACAGTGTGGGCTCTCACAGCGCGTGTCGGTGATAAGCCCACACCTGGACTTGACCAGAACAAGGCAAGTGACCAGACTGAGGGGGGAGAGAGCAGAGGGGCACACAGGGGTCCTGGAAGGTGATGCTGCCCGGAGTGCGGTGGCCTCCCGCCTCCACCAGGGCAGCCAGGGGCGGAGGGGCGATGGATGGAGAAGGTGGGGTCCAGTGCAAACAATCCCTGGCCCTGGGATAGAGCAGCAGGTCTGGGGGTAACCATCCTTCCTCTTTAAAGGCCAGTCCTTGCAGGGGGCGGGGGAGGGGAGGCTCCCAACACCCCTACCAGCCGCTTAAGCCCGGTGCTGGTCTCCGTTCTCACCACCCTCACTCCGCGGTCACCCACGACGGCACCTCCCCCCACTTCTCAACATCGCCAGCTCCCACCCTGACCACCCTGACCGTCTTAGAAGTCTCCTGACACAGCAGGCAGAAACAGCCTCTAAAAACCACCATGCAGATCTCACTACGGCCTAGCCTGGCGTAAACCCCTTCAGAGGTTTTCAACTGAAATCTAAAAGGGTCCCCCCACCCCCACGCCACCCAGGGCTCAGGAGGCTCTGGCCGCCTGGCCTCCTCATCAAGATCCTGGAGTTAGCGCCACGTTTTCTACCTCGGGGTCCCTGCGGCCGCTGGCCCCCCTGCCCAGATCCCCTCCCTGGTGTCTCAGCCCCTGAGGCTGGGGCGGCCTTCCACACTGCGTGAAAGAGCCTCCTCTCTTCCTTGTTTTACTTCTCCCCAGGAATCCATACTCAGGGCACCTGCAATCACACTGCTGGCCCGCTGGCTGCCGCCTGGTCCGTCCCACCCTGGCCGGGCCGAGGCTTTGTCCTCTCACTCACCACGGATGCCCCATGCCCTAGAACGATGCCTGACTCACGGGAGGCCCTCTCGAGTACTTGGGATGAATGAGTAAGAGGGAAGGATGCTCGTATTCACACGCAGCTCCCTTGAGCTGAGCATCACGCTGCTGAACCCTCGCAGCCCGGGGAGCCGGCGTCCCACTCACAGAGATGGAAGCCGAGGACGGCAGAAGAGCTGGGACCAGAAGCAAAAAAGAAAGGTTTGCCTTGGATCACAGTTAGTCAATGGTTAGACTTGAAACCATTTGTGCGAAGATGTAAAACTGGTTTTGTCTGATGCCAAAGGCCACCTTTATTTCCTACTGTCCCACACTGCTGGGGACAGAGCAACAAATGGTCTGTGTGTGGGGGTACTGGTGTGGAAATGGTGCTGGTGGTGGTGGGAAACAAATCGATTGTGACTGTTTTTTTAAACGAAAGTGAGAGGGAATGAGAGGCAGACAGACAGACAGAAGGAGAGAGTGTAATGGGAGACTGAAGGCTGAGAATAAAGAGTTTTTCTAAAAGATCAGATTTGTGCATTTTTTAATATTTCAGCATGCTTCACAGTCTATACTTGCATTTTATTTCTTCCTTCATCTCACCTGCTTCATGTTTTCTCCTTGTCAATGATACCCACACACAGTCACCTGGTCTTTTTTTTTTTTCTGACCATCCCACATAGCATGTGGAATCTTAGTTCCCCAACCAGGGATTGAACCCGCACTCCCTGAAGTGGAAGCATGGAGTCCTAACCACTCAACCGCCAGGGAATTCCCACACAGTCACCTGGTCTCATACACCTAGTTCTTTCTATTCTTGCTCAGTTATAAATCCGCATAAATCAGTCGCTCAGTTACCTTCGGACTTCCATCAGACACACAGGTGGAAACAAGCCCTCCCCTTCTGCCCCTGGACTCACCCGCTTCCCGAGGTCCTAGCTTTATAACTATGCATTTACTTATTACAACCACATAACTACCCACACCTTGATCCTCTTTGCCGTCACAGTCGGTCAAGGTGAGTCTGCTAATTCTCCCTTTACATCATCTTTCTCTCTCTCTCTCACACACACACACACACACACACACACAGACACTCCTCTTTCGCTGGCTACCTCTGAAGTCTTTCCCCTCATCGTTTCATGCCTAGACTACAGCTATCTTCCCCAACTGATTCTTTACACAGCTGTTGAGATCATCTTCAAAATCTCCCTGTCAGTACTTAGAGATAAAGGCATACAGGTCGAGACAACTCTCTTTTATGCCGGGTTGATAAAGGAGCCTTAAGACACTAGAGTCCCAGCTAAGGCACTGCTCTGCTTCCACCTCCACCTGGACTCCTCCTAACTGGGCTTGAAATCACAGAGTTTAGGGTGTTTTCCCACAGTCCACCAGAGCAAGATGTCTAAACTGCTGCTCTGGGAATCTCCTCTTCTACAAGAGGAGGATGCACTTTAACTACACAGAGCAAATCATTCAAAACCCATCACTACCATGAAGGCTCCAGAGACCAGTAAGAAAGAGATAGTTATGTGATATCAACTAAAGATACACATGTTTTGCACTTAAGAAGGACTTCAAATCTGATGTGCATTTCTTCGGCTGACCTTTTTAACAATATAAACATAAATATACTGCACTATCTTTTTCTCTTGGTTTGAGAAAACTAGAGTTTGCTCTTCAACTTTTTTGGGTTTTCATTGATACTTGACAAGATACTTGACACTGATACTTGACAAGAAACACTGATACTTGACAAGAAAATCCAGCATCTCTTGGCTTACAAAGAGCTCCCTTGATGATATGACCCTAGTGAATCAATGCAGTGATCTGTGCCAGGTTGGAGGTTTTATTCCCTTTTTACAGCTGAGGAAACCACGGTCCAGAGACTTGTCTAAACTTCTAAGGCTGGTTTTAGTCTTCACTGGGACTAAAACCTTGTCCAGCCTTCCTCTAGTTTTCTAAAGCTTCTGTTAAATCTGAATGTATTTTACCTATTTCATTCATAAAGCCTTTAGCCAGGAACTGGTTCTCCTTTTCAGTGTATGGGCTACTCCAGTGAGGAAAAAACAAATTTTTACTTACTTCAAAAGTACTAACTTCAAGATCTTCAAATTTTCCTGCAAGTGACATTCCTGCACAGTTTACAAGCATGTCCACTGGGCCCAGTTTCTCCTGTGCCTGGAAAAATGTATCAGAGCAGGCATTAAGAAAGAGAAAAAAAGACTCCCTTAGCAGCCAATCAATGCCAATAAATAAAATCTATAAAGCTAGTAAAACTATAGGAAAGATTTGCCAACTCCAAGACACACACCAAAATGGCAAAAACCAATAGAAAGGTAAGTGAATTAATTCCAATTAACCCAACCTCTTACTTGTTTTATGACATTCTCTACTTGGCTATAGTCTTGAGATACATCAACTGATATACAAAGCACCACCTGTTAGAAAGAGAAAAAAATGATCAAAGCTCTGGAGAGGTCTGAAACCACCTTTAAAGGAAATTTTTTTTAAAAATTAAAGGCAATTCTTTCCAATAGATAAGGAGTCCAATTTTGGATGTACAGATTGCAGGGTTTGAAATCTGCTAACAATACAATTCATACAGGCAAATGGTGGGGGGCAGTTTTTTTGCAGAAAACTCTTTTGAGCAAACTCAAAAGAATGTTTTAAGAAATGCTCATCCAGGGTCTTCCCTGGTGGCGCCATTGTTAAGAATCCACCTGCCAATACAGGGGACACGGGTTCGATCCCTGGTCCGGGAAGATCCCACATGCCATGGAGCAGCTAAGCCTGTGTGCCACAACTACTGAGCCCACTTGCTGCAACTACTGAAGCCCATGCACCTAGAGCCCGTGCTCCACAATAAGAGAAGCCACCGCAATGAGAAGCCTGAGCACCGCAACGAAGAGTAGCCCCCGTTCACGCATAGCAAAGAAGACCCAATGCAGCCATAAATAAATAAACAAATAAATAAATAAATTTATTAAAACAAAAAGAAAGAAATGTTGGTCCAAGGGTACAGACTTTCAGGTGGAAGATGAGTAAGTTCTGGGGATCAAATGTCCAGCACAGTGACTATGTTATTAATTAATTTATTAATGAGTTATAAGTAAATAATTATAAATAAATTATTTACTACTACTATACTGTAGCCTTGCAATTTGCTAAGAGAGTAGATCCAAAGTGTTTTCATCACACACACAAAAGTGGTCACTACATGCGGTGATGGCTGTGTGACTCTACCTGCTTGTGGGCATTATTTCACGGTGGAAACATACAGTAAATCATCATGCTGTAGACCTTCAATACACACAATTTTTGTCTACGAATGCCTCGAAAAGGCTAGAAATCGAAAAGAAATGTAAAAACTCTCCCCTTAAAGTGCAACGAGCCTATAGTGACAGAAAGCAGGTCAGAAGCCAGGTGCACCCAGGAAAGGAGGGAGAAACGGGGTGCAGAGGGGCTGGGCAGACTCCAGGGGGGACGGAAAGGCTCTGTGTCTGGATTTCAGGGGCAGTTTCACAGGCATATATTGATACATCAGCCAAAAGCCATCCAACTGAACTCTTTAAACTGGTGTGGTTTATTGTACATAAATTCTATCTTAACAAAGTGGTCAAAAAATAATAGTAAACTTAATAAATATGTTTAAAAAATACTCCTCTTGGAGCAATATCGGAGCTATAGCTGGGCTCTTGGGTGTCAATATCAGTAGGTGGAATAAAGAGATAAGCCAACAGGATCTACTCCCAGAAGCCTGCTTCGTTCAGCGGGACTGGGAGGCTAAGCCTGGTGGCATCATCTTACTAGGCCAAGGGTGGATCTGGGCCTGTGGGAGCCGAGGGGGGAGCCAAGTCACATTTGGTTCACTCTGAGGTTTGCCTGAGGTCCCTGACTCTGGACTGACCGGCCACTTACAGGTCTCCTAAACGAGGTGTCATCAAGCTGAGCCCAATTCCACCCCAGCCCTGGTGACTTTCTCCTTCCTTGATGTCCAAGTCAAGAACGTTCCACGTGACCTGGAGCCTCCTGACAGATGGACGAGTGGGACTAATGAGGAAGAAGCCCAGAGCAGAGCTGGTGCTACCAGCAGAGGAGACCGGCCTTCAGCCGGGACACTCCAGATTCGTGGTTCTGGACGATGCTTTCTTCTCTATCAGAAGTTACAGGGATATTTAAAAAACAAACAATGCAACAAGCAAACAAAAAACACCCTGGGGGTATGTGCTGAACGAGCAGCTTTCCAATGTCTGTGGGCTTCAGAGAAGGGGATATAGGCAGTGGCCACGGTACTAGAGAAAAACTCACATACATGCACAAAGAGAGGTGGATGAGGGTTTCTGTTTGCAGCATAGAATGCTAAAGAAGAAGAAAATACAAATAGCCAACAAGAGGGAACTGATTAAGTAAACTCTGGGGTATCCAATATTACACCACAGCAGTTTTAAAAGATGAGGCAGATTGATTTTTATTGACATGCAAAGTTCTCTAATATATTCTAAAGGGGAAAAGAGGCAATTAAAACTATAGTGAAACACCACTTAAAGCCCATCAGGAAGGGCAAAAATGAGAGTCTGCCAATATCAAGTGCTGGCAAGGAGGCACCGACCACTACTGGTGGGACTGTAACCACTTTGCTGATTTCGTGCACTCAACTCAGCAATTCCATTTCTAGGTATGTTCCATTCTTGCACAAGTGCAAAAAGAGAGAAACTTTAGCAACAGCAAGAAACAAACTAACAAAAAACTGGCAACAATCTAAATATCCACCCACAGTAGAACCAAGGAATGAAAGGTAGTCTACACATACAAGGAAACACCAGGCAGCAGTTTAAAAAAGAAAAAAAAAAAAAGAATGAGCTATTACTTTCTGCAGCAACAGAGAGGAATTTTAACAATAGTATCAGGTGAACAAATCAAATTGCATGAGACTACACAAAGAATGATGTCATATAAACCTAGAGAGAAAAAGTAGGTCGGTGATTGCCTCTGGCTAGGAGGGGGCTGGGAGAGAACAAGGAGTGACTGTTAATGAAAATGGACTGTCTTTATTAAAGTATTCTACAGTTGATTCTGGTGATAACTGTGCAACTCCATGGATATGCTAAAAATCACTGAATTGTACACCTTAAATCAGTGAATTCTATGGTCTGTGAATTATATCTCAATAAAGCTATCAAAATAAGAATGATGGTGGCGCAGTGGTTAAGAATCCACCTGCCAGTGCAGGGTACACAGGTTTGATCCTTGGTCCAGGAAGATCCCACATGCTGCAGAGCAACTAAGCCTGTGCACCACAACTATTGAAGCCCACCATCGTGCCTAGAGCCTGTGCTCCACAATAAGAGAAGCCACCACAACGAGAAGCACGTGCACCACAACGAAGAGTAGCTGCTGCTTGCCACAACTAGAGAAGGCCTCTGTGCAGCAACAAAGACCCAAAGCAGCCACAAAAAAAGAAAAAAAAAAGAAAAAAGAAAAAGGAGGTTTAGTTAAATAAACTACTAAACAAAATTTTAAAAGAATGATGCCATAAAGTTCAAAAGTGTAAACAATACACTTCTTAGTGTCACATGCATTTGTGGTCAGATTATTTTTAAAAAGCAATGGAAGAAGTAACATAAAAATCAAGTTGGGGGTTGCCTCTAGGAATGAGACAGGAGGATGAGGCTGATGTGGGGAACAGAGGGAAATGCCATTTCTTAAGCTGAGTGATGAGTGTGTGGCTATTAATTCATTATTGTGTTTTATATTAAAATATATATTGTATATATAAACATACCATTTTATTCATCAAAAAATTCTATAACCAAAAAAATTTTTGATACCTCCTTCCCCTTAATTTAAATAAATAATTGAAATGAAATCATTTTCTAGGAAAGCATTCTCTTATTTGATCATTTGTGTGTGTATGTGTGTTAAAGAGTCTATACCTTGTTTTGGTAATAACCTGAAATCCTAGACAATTCAAATAATTTCATCTTTTTTAAAAACAGTCTAATATATTTTTTACTGCTAGTGTAGACCTTTATTTTTACTTTTTTTATTTTTATTTTTTAAGAATTTTTATTGAGATATAATTGACATACAATAAACTGCATATATTTAAAGTGTACAATTTGATATATTTTTTCTTATTAGTGATGTATATATATAGCAATCCCAATCTCCCAATTCAGCCCACCCCAACCCCTCCCCCCTGCTTTCCCCCCTTGGTGTCCATTTAAAACTGTCTAATATATATTTTAATTAGGAAAAGCTTACATGCTTTCAATGAACTATTCACTTGAAGTAACTCTTCTTTTCCTTTGCACACTTGTGTTTATTAGTACAGAAAATGAATCATGAGGACAGTGATTTTTACCTGTTTATCGTTAATAGAGTGTTTTTCGATTTCTTTCTTTGCCTGCAACAGCTTGTCCTGAAAGCAACAGAGAACAATTAGTTCTGGTCATTGTCTATTTGTCCATTTGTTTGTTTAAAAGGAGAGAAAAAGCAATTATTTGTACAAGGATTTATAAAATTCCAGAAAACACACAGGACAGCACCCATATTGCAGAGCTATGGTGGCCACATCGTTGTAAAGTATGCTAAGCTATGACTAAGTGACAGCAAGTTTTTAAATTCATTGCAGAGAAAGATAATAAAAAAAATTAATGAACCTCAAAATCCCAATTATCAGTATGAATTGCTAAGGGTCACCCTATCAATTTTAATAAATGTTTTAATTTGACATTACTTAGATATGAAACAAGAACAACCATATTGATAGCAATTGCTTCCCAAACTTAAGGGTAGTGTGATTCCATGTCAAGAATGCTTTCCTACAAGATCATCCAATGCTTTCCTCCTCTACTGAAAAAGCAAATATAGTAAAAAACAGTTTTTAGATGGACTAGGTAAACCTATGCCTGGCTACTTTCAAAGATATTCTGAGGACAAGCAAAGCTATCCATGTAATTGTGTAATTCTTCCAAGGTCTCAATTCTTCTTGTTTTAGTCATTTTCAAGAAGACAGAGATCCGTTTACAGCGCCTTAATTTGCTATAAAAGCTGTAATTTAAATACACCATGACAGCAGAGAAGAACAAAAGGAGAGGGGAATCCTTCCAAAAGACGTAGGTTTTCTAAACAAGAATGTACCTATAATAAAACTACATTATTCTCTTTCAATATTTGGCAAAGTCAGGTGGCATACAATAAAGATGTACCCCATCTGACTTTGCCAAAATTGGAAGAGAAAATTTCATTAGAAAATAAAGAATTTCTCAGTGCCAATCCAACAAATACGTCTGGAGCACCCACTAAGACCTAAGCATCATGCCAAGCACAGAACAGCAGCAGTAGGCAGGACAGCCGTGGTCCTTCCCCCGCCCCATGGAGCAAGAGGACGCCATGACTGTTCATAGGAATACAGTATCTCTGCTCTGGCTCTGGAAAGAATAAGACATTGAAAAAAAAAAAAGAAAGAAAGAAAGAAAGAAGAAGAAAAAAAAGAAAAACAGACCTTGTGTTGACACTGAAAAACACAAGTTTTGCTAAACTGCTGGGGCGGGGTGAGATTCCCCTGCAGGGTCTGGGTTTCACTAGAGATGGAGATCAGGTCATAAGCAAATTATAGAGAAACACCTACACATCATCCTTCAGGACTCAGGAACCAGCCCTACGATGGCTGCTGTCAGCATGTCTGGGCGGGTGACAGCCCCCCTGCCTTCCTGTGGCCAGGTGTGCACTTAACTAGGTCTCGGCCTCTCCTAGATCTGCAGTGCCCATGATGCTGCCTAACAGTTGCAGGCACTGAGTAAATATTTGTGGAGCTAACCTGACTTAAACCAAGAAGCTTTGACCCAAATACAAGAAATAACCAGTGGTTCAGGAATCACAGCTCCAAGCAGAGATGTGAACGATTTCCACACAGGTGTGAACACTGTGACGGTCGCACAGCCTCTGTGACTAACGCAATGTTGAATTAGTACGTGAGTGGTAATGAACCTAGAAGACTTACCTCATTTCGCGCAACCAGAGTTATAAAGGCTCCCTGTCTGTAGCACTCGATAGCAATGCACTTTCCGATGCCACTGGAACCTCCTGTAACCTAAGAGCAGAAATTAAGAAATCTTAGCACTTGAAATTTCCCTCCTGTGGGAAGTTTATTTAAAATAACTATGATGGGGTCTAAAATCCAACCTACAGGAACTAAATCATCAGCTATTGTAGCATCTTCATCCCAGACCTAACGAATGGAGTAAGTGCAAACATGAAAGATTACACTGTCAGCAGGGCCTGCGGCTTTGACTGTTTCCAGTACTGAACTAACAATTGCACACCTTTAATATTTTTCTGAGTTCACTGCGGGGAAAGCACCCTCTACATTACCTAACAAATAATACATTAGTCTGATAATTCGAAAAGATACATGCACCATATGTTCATAGCAGCACTATTCACAATAGCTAAGACATGGAAACAACCTAAATGTCCATGAATGGATAAAGAAGATGTGGTACATCTATACAATGGAATATTACTCAGCCATAAAAAAAAAAGAATAAAATTATGCCATTTGCACCAACATGGATGGACCTGGAGATTATCATACTAAGTGAAATAAGCCAGACAAAGACAAGTGTCATATCATATCATTGTATGTGAAATCTAAAATACAACACAATTGAACTTATCTACGAAACAGAAACAGGCTCACAAACATAGAGAACAGGCTTGTGGTTGCCAAGGGGGAAGGGGGTGGGGGAGGAATGGATTGGGATCTGCGGATTAGCACATGCAAACTATTATATACAGAATGAATAAACAAGAAGGCCCTACTGTATAGCACAGGGAACTATATTCAATATTCTGTGATAAACCATAATGGAAAAGAATATGAAACAGAAATTAACATAACATTGTTATACATCAATAAAATAAATTAAAAAGTAAAAAATAAAAAAAAATACATTAGTCTGCCTTTGAGTCCAAACCCAAATGAACCATTTCTTTACTACATATCTCCTATGCGTGACCAGCTCTACAGGAGATGAAAAGAATAAACACCTACATATATCTTAGGATATTTTAAATGACTGCTTATTATAAAGTAATACATGATCACACGGAAATATGGAAAAGTAAAGCTTTTCTTCTGGCACAAGTCTAACCCTCACCATCCACAGCTCAGCCACACAGGCTATCTTTTGATTCTATGCTCTCTCCAACCACAGGACCTTTGCACATTCTATTTTCCCTGCCAGGAATACTCTCCTCTCCTCTTTTCATCTAACTGGCATCAACTCACCCATTAAATCTCAGCTCAAATATCACTACCTCAGGAAAGCCTTCATGGACTGCCCTCTACCCCTACCTCAACCCACTTTTCAGCACTGCATCCTTTTCTTCTTTGCTTTACATCACTCCATAATCAAACAGCCATGCATTTACTCGTGTGACCATCTGATTCACAACCACCTCTCCCATCACTACCCCAACTCCATAAAAATACCAACTCTATTTTGGCTCCCCACAGTATTCCTAGCACTTAATACAGTGCCTGGCACACAGAAAGGATTCAATATATATTTAACTTAATATGAATGTAACATTATCTGCCTAGTCATTTTCCCTATGCACATTATATAACATGGGCCAGGGGTATGGGCGGCCAGGAGTTGTCATGTGAGGGGGAAAATCAAGTGTCAGAGAGGCATCTGCCCTTACACGCTTTTGCATCCTGCTCTAAAAAACATTATATTGTAATGTATGAGGTTGAAAAACTAAAAGGCTTTACCATATTCCATTAAATAACAAAACATATTTAACCATTTCCCTACAGTCAGATATTTGACTATCTCCAATATTTTACTGTTAGATATAAATCATGCTGTAAAGGACATCTCTGATCCCATCTTATGATTTTAAAATCAGCATGACGTCAAGGAAGGGAGGGAATACGGGGATATGTGTATAAAAACAGATGATTGAACCTGGTGTACCCCCAAAAATAAAAAAAAATAAAATAAAATAAAAATAAATAAATAAAAAAATCAGCATGACGCCCTCCTACACAATATACCTATCTCCATGGGATGCCCCTAATTTCTCTTGAGCCTCAACCTCTCACTAATGAAGGGATTTGGGGGGAAAATTAACCAATTATCTACCAGTTCCTGTAAAAATATACCTGCTGTCCCAGCTAATAGTCGCCTCTGAGGAGCTCTCTGCTATTGAAATATTTCATGGGTAGTTTTGGCTTATTAATTTTCACCAGATATTCCAATTCCATAGCAATTAGCAAGACCCCTAAAAATGTCCCCAGCTGTTTCATGATGTTGTTCCTGCTGCCTAAAGGTCCCTCCACACAACACACCCCACACACCTGCATTTCCAAATCCTACCTAACCTGCAGAGGCCAGTTCCAACGTCTCCTCTGCCGGACTCTAAGTTCCCTGACAATGAGTACCAGGTCCAAGCAATCCCCCTCATTCCTAGCACAGCACTTTGCATAAGCAGTTGCTAAATAAATACTTGCCTACATTAATTTGAAAATGGTGTACGATGCCATTTCCCTGAAAAAAATGACAATGCCAAAAAAACCTGTAAGTAAAATTTCCCTATTTGTTATTCAATGACTTAAAGGAAATTGAAGTGATAAGGTTATTGAGGAAATTTATATCCTCTAAAGTGCCATGTAGATATTAGCTATTGTGATTACTGCTGTCTTTTTTCTACACTGTAATAGGTAAGCGGGCTGTGTAAATTTCCCACGCAGCAAAGAACAGGGTTAACCTTACAAGTTTTGTCCATAAAAACAAAAATAAGACTTCTTGTTGGGTTCATGGGAAACTGACTTTCTAGTCCAAGCCAGCTAATTCATAGAAGGTATCTAAGAATATACGTAAGTTAACCTAGGCTATGTTACTCTTGAATGGTATAAGAAAACATAAGAGATTTTCATAATTGCTGAGAAAAGCTGTAAATATGTACTGAGTTGTCCAACCACTGGTAAATTGAGATGTGAGACCCTAAAGGTAACAGTTTAATTCCTTTCTTTAATCACTCCCTCTTACTATTCATTGAGAGTACCGTTTAAACATTACTATCTCTTTAATTGCACCATATATCCCTTACTGAGGACAAGAGAGGGGGTGCTTTGCTGCAAGGACAGCTGCTCCCACCCATCTCCCCAAGAAGGAGGACTTGATTTTCTAGTTCTCACCAATTAAACAGCTTTAAAAGAACAAAAAACAGCTGATTTAAGTAAGTATATACTGTGTAAGACTTGCTGTACAGTTTTACCACTGTAATTAGAGAGATAACACTGGTATATCAGAACTGTTCTGAAAACAAAACAATAACTAGTTATGACCTAAGCCTGCTCATGCTTCCCCATCAGCAAGACATTCTAAACACTGGTCCCTTTCCTAACACGACTGGGTCTACTCCTAACAAATCTCAAGAAAATCAATTACACTTCTACTCTTTTTATGACATTAAAAAAGGAGACAGATGGTGACATCACGTGAATTATTCGTCATCCTCACATTATTTATAGTGGCATATTAAAATGGGATGGTGAAAATAAGAAATTCTTCAGGATCTACCCAAGCAAATGTGTTTATTATCTTATCTATGGCTTGCAGAAGCATGATGGGGCTGGCAGAACCAGAGTCAACAATAAGTGAAAAGCCCTTATAAACAATGAATGAAAATTTTCATTTCTGCTTTGACTTTACTTTTTCACAAGTTATGCTCTGCAAACTTCACTTCTGAAAGAATCCAACTTTTAAAGCCACGCTTTTGAGGCTGAAGTTTTCCTGCAGATGTGACGCTTCCAGACTTTAGTGTGGCTGTAAAATTTTGTTCCTCTCTCCCTCTCTAATGAATTTACACTCACCTCCTTATCTATCTTCCACATCAGGAATAGCAGGAATTGGAAGAACACTAACAGTTTTACGAAAGCAATTAAAGAAAATATATATTCCCATTCACAAGCTCTTGTCCTGATTTAAAGCACACTAAAAGCAATGATCATTCCGTCCCATCCCAGTTCAGTGAGGAGGCTCTTATCTTAGAGGAGACACCCATATGTCACCTCCGGCATCAGGAGGATTTGCGCTGCCAGCTTAGTAACTAACTTCTGTGTATTCATAACCTCAATGTGCCTCGGGGTTGTGAAAAAATCAAGTAAGAAAACGAACCAGAAAGCCACAGCAAATGGTGACGTGCTGGGCACAGGTAAGAAGGCATCCTCTCTGTTTAAGAAAGGTGCCCCACCTGCAGAAAAGGGACCCCTGAAGACATGAACTTAGGTAAGGAATCAAACCAAGTCCATCCACACCCCCTTCCTTCCTGAAGTACTAACTAGCCAGGTCGTTCGGCTCATGCCTCTGACTCTAAGACGACGGCAGAGGGTTGCACTGGGACAGCACCTAGCCGACCCCAGGCTGAGTTCACAAGAGACAGGCAGTGTAGACGGGACAGAGGCGTCCCAACACCGCTAGCCAGGACTGCCAGCCTACCGGGTTTGGAGCAATCTCCCCCCCACCAGGTGAGTCACTTCCTGAATTCCTTTGGCAACTGTCCCTCGCACTGGCCACCCTCCAGTTCCCGGCTGCTTCGGCAGGTCCTGGAGGCCGGGACCCGGTTCCCCGGCTGCCCGCCTCCTCGCGACCCCGCCGGGACCGAGCGCCTCGCCCGGCACCGCCACCGACCCCGGTGCCCTTGGCAAAGTTTCTCAGCCTCTCCGTTCTCCGGCTGACTCATCGGGAAACCCGAGGACAAAAACATCCAGATCCCAGGGGTGCCCCGGGGACTAACGAGCGCGTCCCGAGCCCCTGCAGCGCGGGGACCCGGCTCGCTGGCGCTGTCCCCGCCGCCCCGCTCTCCGGTCCCGGGAGGAGCCAGAGGCAGCGGAGGGCGGGTCCCCGAGGCCCTCCGAACTGACAGCTGCCGGGCCGGACGGCGGCCAGCGACCCTCCGTTCGGATTCGGGGGCGTCCGCGGCCCGGCCCGGGGAGCGGCCCGGCGCGCCGGGGTTCGGGGCGGCCGAGCGGGCCGGGAGGCGGCGGCGCAGCAACAGGAGGCCACTCACCACCACATGCGCCCCGGGCAGGGCGAGCGGCTTGGGGCTGATGAGCGGAGACACCATGTAGAGCAGCAGCACGAACGCCACGAGGAAGGCGGCCGCCAGCAGCAGCATCGCTCGGCCGAGGCCGGGCCCGGGGCCGGGGGCGGGCGGCGCAGGCTCTGGCGCGCGGGGCAAGGCGGCGCCGGCGATCACGCGCGGCCGCGCGCAGCGGGAGCCGGGTGTTTGGGTTGGCGGCGCGGGGCGGGGCGGCGGCCGGAGGGGAAGAGGCGGAGCCGGCGGAGGGCGCGACCGCGCGGGGCGGGGCTTCCAGGGCTCGGGGGGCCGCGGCCGCCGCCCCGCCGCGGGGAGAATGCCCTGGGGTCCGCAGGCCCCCGGCGCCGGGGCTGGCGCGGAGGGTGCGGGGCCTCGGCGGCGCCACCTGGGTCGCCTCTGGGTGACGCTGGCGGCTGGTGACGCGGGTGCGTCTCGGGGCCGCGGAGAGCGGACGCCAGACCTTGCCGAGCCGCGCTGCCGGGGGTCGGGCCGCTCCTCGCCGTTGCTCCGGGTCCCGCCCGCCCGGGGGCCGGGGGAGGCGGCTCGGGGCTTCCTAAGCCCCGCCTCCGGGATCTCCGAACCTTGTTGCTGTGTGGGAGGCCGAGGATCAAGCCCTGACATCCCGGGCTCCGTTTCGTATTCTCTTGGCGCACTTAGAAAATGATCACAGCCCACTTTCGCTTTGCAGGGGACCAGGAAAGACTTAAAAATCTCCCAGATCATTCAGTTTCGTTGAGCTCAGAGTTCATCTTCTTTACCAAGGCAGGCCTTAATAAAAAAAAAGAAGGTTTATTGAGGTCTAATGTGCATACCATACAATTCACTGGTTTAAAGGGCATAGTAAATGGGTTTTGGTATAGTCAGAGTTGTGCAACTGTCACCCCCATCAATTTTGGAACATTTAGTTACACCCCCCCAAAAGGCTCTCTCAAATCCTTATCCATTAACATAGTCACTCCTCAGTTCCTCCCCACCCTGGCCCTGCCCTAGCTAATCAGTAATCTTTCTGTCTCTATAAATTCGCCTATTCTGGATATTTCATATAAATGGGATTATACAATGTATAGCCTTTTGTGTCTGGTTTCTTTCACTTAGCATAGTGTTTTCAGAGTTCATCGTATGGTACAATGCATCAGTACTTCATGCTTTTTGTAACCAAATTATATTCCATTCTGTGGACACACCACATTTCATTTATCCATTCATCAATTGGTGGCATTTAGGTTGTTTCCACTTTTTGGCTATTATGACTAAGGCAGCTGTGAGCATAAACATTCATGTACAAGTTTTTCATTTCTCTTGGGCGTATACCTAGGAGTGGAATTGCTGGATCTTTTAGTAACTGTTTAACCAGAACGGCCAGACTTTAACAAAGCAGCTGCAGAATTTTATGATCCCCACCAACTGTGTATGATTCCAGTTCCCCCGCATCTTCACCAACACTTGTTATCATCTGTCTTTTTAATTATAGTCTCCCTGGGGTGTGAAGTGACATTTCATTAAGGTTTTCGTTTGTGTAAGGCACAGAGTTTTGTTTGTTTGCTTGCTTCTCCTTTCTGAAGTTATTTTTAGAAATACTAAGGAGCTCAGGAACAAAGGAATTGATCTGAGTTTTTCTTCTTTCTTAACTTATTGCCCAGAATTAGCCAAATTGCAAGATTTGAGGGCACAGTCCCCAAGACTTCTGACATCAATTGCAAGTTTGAGGAAGGGGCTCCCAAGCCACCCTGAGGTTTGATAATTTGCTAGAAGGACTCAGAGGGCTCACTGAGAGCTGTTATACTCATGGTTGTGGTTTATGAGAGTCACCAAGGGAAGAAGTGCACAGGACAAAGTGTGGAGAGCTCCAGATGTGACCCTCCCAGCACTGGGACGTGGCAGTATCCATGGAGTGTTGCCAACCAGGGCAGGTCACCAGGGCAGCAACTCTGGTGTCCAGACTCTGGGGCTTCATTATCGGGCATAAGTGATTGATGGCCCAATGGCTGAAGGCAGAGTCTAGGTCAACGGACAACACGTGACAGGAAATTTCCATCTAAATCACGTGACCGGGCTTTCTGGCATGACCACCCTAAAATCCAGTTTGGCCAGCTCTCATCTAAACAAGGACACTTCTATCAGGTCTGATAGAGAATATCTCCAAGAAGCCAACAACAAAGTCCAGACCTTCTCTTGGGGCAAGGCCATCCAAATCTCTTCTACAACAAAACAAACCTTTGCCCAACATTTGAAGGAGCCAGTGTGGAGTAGGAGGCTCTTAATTCCATTTTCCAACAGATTCGACCAACAATATCAGTATTGCAATCTTGCTGCTAAGATGATGCCAGTGTTACATTATATCGAGGTGTGGGTAGTAGACATAGCCTGGAAAAGAAGAGTCAAAAGACAGTGGCACATTTGGTAGAGTTTCACTCAATCATCAACAGCTGGTCCAGTTTATCATCATATCAATTGACCAAAGTGTCTCCCAAAGCAGTGCTGCTCAGGTTTGCAGGTTTCCATTAGACTCTATCCATTTCCCAAGACAGGATTGGTCTTTACCCTTCCCGACATCTTGTAATTGAGCTCTCTTCAGAGACTATGTCATCTCTTGCTCTGAGTCTCCCTCAAGGCATTCATGTGACATTGGATGTTCCTTGTCACATCATCCATTTATTCATCCCTTTCCTTCTGGCTACCATTTCTCCTTCTATTTGTAATTTACTTTTACTCAAACTTTTCCCCACTGGAAGCGATGTTCTGTTCCGGATTGCTGACACCAATTCTAATCTAGCAAAATCCACCTCTCAGTTCACTCCTACTCATAAAGGACAGGGTGACACAGGCACACAGTGAGTGGGCTTTGCCAACCACTAGGCAAAGCCTAGCACTCTGCTGTTCCGGATTGCTGACGCCAATTCTAGTCTAGCAAAATCCTCCTCTCAGTCCACACATACTCATGTAGGGCAGGGTGACACAGGCACACAGTGAGTGGGCTTTGCCAGCCACTAGGCATGCAGCTGCATTCACTGTCAATCCCAATTTGGTCAGGTAGAGGGAAGGCATAATCCACCCATCAGCCTCTTAGGAATTCTGGCGTAAAGGTTTAAAAGCATAGTTACAATTTCTTACTTGGGGATCATCTCTGATCCCAGCATCCACAGTTGAAGCCCTGGTCCTTGGGACCACTGCGCCAGGCAGAAAAATAAGAAAGCTGAGGCGATGTGCAGAAAAAAAGGGAAATGTGTAGTCATACCACAATCTTCTTTCCATGGAAAAAACTAGTCACACCAACATTCTCCCCCACCCCTTCTCCTCCAGAACCCCCAGAAAAGTGCAGAAATCTATCTAGTGGGAACCCTTTCTTGGTCTCCTGCATGCTAAGTGTCAATACACACTTGTGAAGGCAAGTCTGCCCCTCCTCCTCCCCTCATTTGAACTTCAAACATATTTCAATTGCCTGTTCCAATTCCCTATTAGACCTTTACTCTGAGGATGGTATGCAACAGGGTACATCTATCTGATGTGATAGCTCCTTGCCCATTATTGGACATTATTGATTTATTTTTACTTTTTAAAAAAATTTCTTGAAGTCTTAAAATTTATTTTTCTTTTATATTTTGGACACTATGGGCTTACTATAATATAAAGTGTGTTCTTTGGTTTGAAGAAATGTAACTCGGAAATCCAAATTCATGCAGTATCTTCTGGTCCAGTCCTTTTATATTGGGTTGGCCAAAAAGTTCACTCAGGTTTTTGTACAATGTTACAGGAAAACCCGAACGAACTTTTTAGCGAACCCAATAGTATTTTAAGCATTTGCATCTACCTCTGGGCATACAAAACCCAGTCCAGAGTGTATCCATTCCTGTCAAGACCCACTTGTGGCCTTCCAGGGCTGCCAGCATCAGTCCAAATGCCAGCTCTGTGTTGGGCCTCCTTCCCCCTACGAAATCTGCCCCATAGCCGTCTGCAGACCCTGCCATTCTTGTTGGCAGATAAAAGAGGTTCTTACGGGCATTTTGTGCCCCAGAGGGTACAAGCAGACAGTGTTAGGATCCATCCCATCTCTGAGCTGCTGCAGCCCGCCACATCCACACATTCCATGGACCCACGTGGCCACCTCAAGTGGGTGTATCAGGATAATCACTTGTTGGTTCCAATCACCTTCTGATCCTAGAAGGAGGTTCTTCTAATGAACAGTGACATACTCTAATGTACCCCTTAAACTCCCATAGTGATTTCCATAGGGCCGTGCCCCCTACAGGCATCCCTTTAAAGGGCCAGCTTTCCATTGCCCTTCTACCTAACCACATGGCCAGGACATTAGCCGCTGCCCATGGGTTGGTTCAAAACCTAAACCTAGGGACACACAGCACGTAACCCAGCCCACCAAGCTGATGTTTTCATCTTTTTCAATCAGACTGGCGGCTTTTCCAATGCGATGCCGTCGACTCACTTTGAAACTGCCATCCATAAACCAAACAGCTCTTTTCTGGTCGATAGAGAGCTGTTCATAGGGCACTGCCCAGGTAACTACAGGTTCAGCAATTCCTCAAGTGCTTTCAAACTCTGTCCTAGAGGAAGAGAGTCTACCTGCTTGTGAACACATGTGCGTCTCTTTGTATTCCCCTGGTCCATGTGCCTGCAAAACTGGTTCCATTTCCTTATGGAACTCATCTGGGCACTGCTTTCTCCATTAGCGTGTTTCCCTAACATTACCCAAGACATCGTGTGTATTTCAGGTTTCAAGATTATTTTATGTTCTTCAGTCATTGGGGCAGTTTCAATTAATGTCCAATAGCAAGCTAGTAATTGCCCCTTAAATGGCAATTCTCTGGTCAAAACTTCAGCAGCCATTGATAGGGGGTGCTCACAGCCTTTTAGTGTAAGCCCCAGTCTGAGTAAAGATTCCAGGATTTCTTTCAAATGGTCTTATAGATAAGGTTTAGCAGTATTTGTAGATGAGGAATATGTACCTGCAAAATTCAAATAAACCAACCAGATGCTGGTCTTATAACATGTTTCGTCAACCAGGTATCCCATACTGTTTTGGTTTTCTTTTTGAGGGGGAGGGGTTGCCCCACATGGCTTGTGGAATCTTAGTTCCCAGACCAGGGATCAAATCTGGGCCGAAGGCAGTGGAGGCTCAGAGTCCTAAACTCTGGACCACCAGAGAATTCCCTCCCGTACTGTTTAAAATTAACAGCCTGCGTGGGCTCAGGCAATGTTATTGGTTCCCATTTAGCCTGGCCAGTCAATACTGAAGGGCAGATTTACCTGCTTTCTGATTTATAGTACGAGGCAGGGGAAGCTTTCCCTAGTCAGACACAAAATCCATCCCCATAGTACATTTACTTAAAGGAGACGAAACCACTTTACATAGAGTCTGTCCCAATATTCCAATTTTCATCCAAACTTTCACCCTAATCCTGTCAACCACTGCAGCCCCATCACCTCCCAATGGAACCGTAGAACTGTGGTCCGTGTTAGGGCTTCACCAAAAGGCTTTAGAACCACCTAAATGTCCATCAATGAGTGAATGGATAAAGAAGATGTGGTAAACATATAAAATGGATTATTAGTCTTAAAAAATAAGGACATCCTGCCAGTTGTGATAACTTGAATTAACTTGGAGGACATTACGCTAAGTGATATATGAAAAGATGTCACAGAAACTTTGTGACACAGAAAGACAAGTATTACATGGTTTCACTTATGTGTGGAATCTAAAAGAAAAAACAAAAATCCAAACTTGGTGTAACAGAGAGCAAAATGGTTGTTACCAGAGGTTGGATGTGAGGGAAAGTGGAGATTAAAAACTTTTTAAAGAGAAAAAGGAAAAAGAGACAGTAGAATGGTGGTTTCCAGGGGCTGTGGGAGGGGGTCATGGAGAGTTATTGTTTGATGGGTACAGAGTTTCAGTTGTGCAAGATGAAAAGAATTTTGGAAATGAAGGTGGTGATGGTCGCACAACAATATGAATGTACTTCATACCACCAAACTGTTCACTTAAAAATGGTTGGTAGTGAATTTCATCTTATGTGTATTTGATCACAATAAAAAAAATGGGAAAAAGTCAATTCTCCACAAATTAATATACTGTTTCAGTGTACTTCCTATCAAAATCTCAGCAAGTTTTCTTTGTAGCTATAGACAAGATTATTCTAAAATTTATATGTAAAGGCAAAGAAACTGAAATAGCTAAAGCATTAAAAAAAAAAGTGGGAGGAATCAGCGTACCTGGTTTCAAGACTTATTATATAGCCACAGTAATAAGGACAGCGTGGTATCGGCAGAGGGAGACATACATAGGTCAATGGAACCCAGAACAGACCCACAGTGGAACCCAGAAATACACCCAACTGGTTTTTGACAAAGGTGCAAAAGCAGTTTGATGGAGGAAAGTAGCTTTTTCAAGAAATAGTGCTGGGAAAATTGGACATCCATAGCCAAAAAAATGAAACTCAACCTCAACTTTACACCTTCTGCAAAAATTAACTCAGATGGTGTGATGGTTAATTTTATGTGTTGACTTGACTGGACCATGGGATGCCCAGATATTTGGTTAAATCTTATTCTGGGTACTTCTGTAAGAGTGTATTTAACGACACAAACATTTAAATCAGTAAACTGAATAAAGCAGATCGCCCTCCCCAATGTGGATGGGTCTCATCCAGTCCGGTGAAGGCCTAGATAGAACCAAAAGGCTGACCCCTCCCCCCCCCCCCCAAGGAAGAGATCATTATTCCTGTCTGATGATCTTTTGAACTGGAACATTGCCTATTTTCTTGTCTTTGGACTGGCGTTGAAATATTGGCTCTTCTTAGGTCTCCAGCTTGCCAACTCACCCTGCAGATCTTGGGATTTGCCAGCCTCCATCATCGTGGGAGCCAATTTCTTATATTTTACACACATGTACATGTATATACATATCTTCTACTGGTTCTGTTTCTCCAGAGAGCCCTAATACAGAAGGGATCATGAACTTAAATGTACAACTATAGAGAAAAACATTGGATTTAAAAGAATGAAGACGGTGGTCAATCAGGCAAGAAAAAAAAATCAGGTCATTTGTTTAAAAAAGAAATCAGGCTAGTTTCTGATTTCTCCACAGTGACATTGAATATGAGAACAATGGTGCATCTATAAAATCCTCAAGGAAGGAATGTTGAGCCAAGGTTTTATATCCAGCTAATCTGTATTTCACCCATCGAACATGTAATAATTAAGGAAATATTTTTCCCTTGAGGGCTTCTTGAGAAAAATATTAAGGCTATTATCTTAGTCTGTTTGGGCAGCTATACCAGAATACCGTAGACTGGGTGGCTTATAAACAACTGAAATCTATTCTCACAGTTCTAGAGGCTGGAAGTCCAAGATCAAGTCACTGGCAGATTGAGTGTTCGGTAAGAGCTCACTTCCTGGTTTATAGATGGCATCTTTTCACTGTGTCCTCACTTGGAGGAAGAGGGAAGGGTGCTCTCTAGGGTCTCTTTAATGAGGGCACTTATCCCTTTCGTGAGGCCAAAATCACCTTTCAAAGACCCCACATTCAAATACCATCACGTTGGGCGTTAGGATTTAACACATGGGTTTTGGGGACACAGACATTCAGTTTATAGCAGAAACTTTAGTCGTTCGAAAGATGACTGAGAGAAGCAGAGTAAAAGGACTGTCTTTCGAGAATTTGGCAAATGACGATGTTTAACTGTAGAACGAAGACTAATACCAATGTAGGGTCCAGGGTAAAGATGGTATATAAATGTTACACACCTTAAACAATGTAGGAATAATAAAAGAAACATGTTTTGGGAGGGGGAGGAGGAAAACATGTGGAAGGTAGGGTGGTGATAGGGTGGTGACTTTACTAATTGCCTCATTTATATCTGACATCCAAAGATACTGGTTAAAGTTGACAAATCAAGTAATAGAAGTATACATATTTACCACTAGAAAGGTAAACGTTAAGAAATATATTACAGACAATTCGGGTGAACTGGGAAGGAAGAAGTGTGTACATTTTATCCTTGCTTATGGTGAAATACTAACAGATCCTATCAAAGGAAGGAGATACGGGGCTAAATAAGGTCTAATTATAGAGGAAACAACAATACTACAAACTATCCTAATGAGAGGTTATTTTAAAAAAGCAGAGGGAAAAATACCACTACCGCTCTCTACAGATGATGATTGCACTCTCTTCTGCCTTCCGCAGGGCATGCTGTTTCCGTGTCTCGAGCATCCCCCATGGTATGCAGGACCAACAGGCAGCCACCAGGCGGTACTGCCCTTGTCACTCTTAATTGAGACCAGTGATTCTCAAATTGTATTGAATGTCCAGTTTCCTTTTTTGATTTCCTTTCTGTTGCAAACCAATCAGAAAAATGAAATGAAAGCAAACCAAAGAGATGCAAAATAAGTTTAACGATTTACTCTTAGAGTCAACAAACTTAAAAATACATTTTAATAAACATTATCTGAGCAAACAGAGAGAAAAAGAATGACACAACTGTGTAGGCTGTTCATTGAAAGTATGCATAAAAGTGGTTAATATAGAGCAGGGGTCCTCAACCTTTTTGGCATCAGGGACCGGTTTTGTGGAAGATAATTTTTCCACAGACAGGGGTGAGTGGTGGGGGGATGGTTTGGGGATGATTCAAGAACATTACATTTATTGTGCACTTTATTTCTATTATTATTACATCAGCTCCACCTCAGATCATCAGGCATTAGATCCTTGGGGTTAGAGATCCCTGATATAGAGAATTATTTTTGCAACAAAATCTATTTTCCAAAAATGGCTGCCATGAAATCTCCAATCCCACGTCTTCTTTTATAATGTGACCTTGATGCTCATTCTATTGAGTGGTGGGATCTATGTCCCCTTCCCTTGAACCTGGGTGGACCTTTGTGACTGCCTTGACCAATGGACTGTGGCAGAAGTGACATTATGAGCCTTACAATAATAGCTTTGTAAAGGCCATGTAGCTTCTCCTTAGTTTTCTTGGGACACTCACCCTTGCAATTAATTCGTTATCCTTTAAGTAAGCTCAAGCAGTCTGTGGCGATGTCCATGTAAAGAAGAGCAGAGGCCTCCAGCCCACAGTCTCAGTTGACTCCCAGCCAGTAGCTGACACCAACTTGGCCAGCCATGTGAATAAGCCATTTTCAAAGTGCATCCTCCGTCCTTGTGTCCGTTCCCCCTCCTCCACCCCCACCCTATCCACATGGCAGATGTTGTCGTTGTTTTGAACCACTGAGTTGTGGAGTTATTATGAAGCAGCAGATAACTGAAACACTATGACAGTGACAGCATTCTGTTATTTTGCTTTCACAACAAAATTATGAGTGAAACAGCAGTGACTCATATTACATGCCTATCATCACACTGTGTAGCATTTTTATCAGGAGACATGAGCTTGCTTCCTTCCTGTTAACTTATGTAATGTGTTTATAGGTTGAGTTATCAACAATGCATCTCACAAGGGATGATGTTTACCAAAGCTATGTGAAGGTGTTGTTTTAATACATGCTACGTTAATAAGCCAGATACGAAAAGGCAAATGTTGTAGATTCCATTTATATGAGGTACTTAGAATAGGTGACTTCACAGAGAAAGAAAGCAGAATAGTGGTTATCAGGGGCAGAGGGAAGAGAGAATGGGGAGTTATTATTTAATGGGCAGAGAGTTTCTGCTTGGGTCAAAAGTTCTGGAAATAGTGTTGATGGTTCTGCAACATTGTGAATATACTTATTGCCACTGAATTGTACACCTAAAAATATTAAAAATGGTAAATTTTATTTTACCACAATCAAAAACTGCTCACTTCAGAAAACTTAGAAAATAAGAAAATAAAGAAAAAATGTTTAATTAGTAATTCTACAACTCAGAGAGAGCTGTTTTTAGCTCTTGACTTTGCTCAAGACACGTTCTTGGGATGACCTCACAATATGTGGCAGGGTTATTAAGATGATTTTTTTAAATTTTCTCTTCCCCTGTTGTTTGAAGATAGCGGGCTTCCTTTGCATTGTGTAAGCAGGCAAAAACATAATCTCCTGTACAATATTTTCCTTTCATCTGGCTCCCCCTGCCAATAAATCCTGATCTCTCCTGTCACTGAAGAGATTAAGCTAAATACCTTTGAGAGCAACAGGAGAAAAGGAGATGCTGTAGGCTGTGGGGACAGATTTCTAACCTTACAAGATCTGAGCATTGAAGTCACCCGCTCCCCCCAGTGGCCAAACTTCAAACAGTGTGGCACCAAGGTTTTCAGCTTCGGCAAAGATTCTCTACCACGTGACTGCCGTGGAAGAGGAGAGCAGAGGGACGTCTATGGACTAGAAGAATAAAAATGTCAGCAACACTCTTGGACTGGAGATTTATCTCCTGTTCTGAGCACTGTGTAAGCCTTTTGGACTTTAGTACAATCCTTGGAGGAAGAGGTCTAATAAAGACCAGCAGTGATTTTCCAGACAGCACAGCAGATTTAGGTTTGATTTAATGGTAGTGTAGAAATATATTTTAGTCTTACTAGAGTTTGTGAACTGAAATTTAGACTTGCCATTAGCAAGTTCCCATAATTTCAACATCCCCTAAAGTAATAGAAAAATTTGTCAAAGTGTTTTTTCTACTTTGTAGTCAAACCTATAGCAGAAGGAATCTGTGAGAACTAATGTTCTGCCTCTTAGAGGAAAGGTGTGTGTGTGTGTGTGTGCGCGCGTGTGTGTGCGCGCGTGCGTGCGCGTGCGTGCGCGTGCTGTACCCACAATATACTCGTTGCTGACCATTTTTAACACTGCCCTTCCCACTTTCATGTGGCTGCTACCAGTTTCTTCCACTTTCAGTTTTAAAATTTTTATTTAATAACCCAGAGGTCCTTTGATACTTTGTAATCACTTTTTAATATGGAATGTTTAAAGGCTTCTATCAAATTGTCAGTGGATTCTTAGAGGAATTATTTATGGTCTAAGACATCATACATTGCAATTAAGTACACGAAAGCCTTTTAATGTTGCAACATATGATGTCTTAGGCCATAAATAATTATTTTAAGAATCCACTGACAATTTGATAGAAGTCTTTGGGAAAAGGAT
Source organism: Hippopotamus amphibius kiboko (assembly GCF_030028045.1). NCBI lineage: Eukaryota > Metazoa > Chordata > Mammalia > Artiodactyla > Hippopotamidae > Hippopotamus > Hippopotamus amphibius. Next base: position 102,476,734 of record NC_080196.1, read on the forward strand.
AGACGTCTTAGAGTTTTGGCAATTTTCCAAGACACAACTATTCCCATATCAAAGAACACCTACATTCAAATGCCTTATCATTTCAGCCAGAATGGTGATCACTTGTATACAACAAGGACAGTTCCATGACCTTGTTCATAGATAATTTGTGGGTCTGTGTTAAGTGCTTGGGAAATATCAGATCAGTCAGTGATGGAGTGTACCACTACATGTTTTTAAAGTTGGCTCTTAATCTCCTCCAGAAATGATCCTTAATCCTTCAGCCCTATTTACGTACTTAGTCACATTTGCCTTCTGTGGGGCTATAAACGTGTGTATGTGCAATTTCAAAGTAAGCTACAGATATCATGGGACTTTGTCTCTCATCCCTGTAAGTGCATAATTCAGGATGCTTCACCTGAAAATAAGGGCCCAAGAAACACCAATATAACCACAATACCATTGTCACACCCAAGACAATAGCAATTCCGTATTATCTGATACCTAGTTTGTATTCATATTTCTTCAATCATATCCAAATTGTTTTTTTACAGTTGTTTTTTCCTTAAATCAGGATCCAAATCAAGGTTCTCATATTGCATTAGATTACTGGGTTATGTGTCTTCAGTTTCTTTTAATCTAGGAAAGTCCCTCAACCTTTTAGTTTTATTTACTTTTTAATGACATTGATTTTTGGAGAGACCAGGTCAGTTGTCTAGCAGATGTTCTACATCCTCTTTGGACTGATTGATTCCTCATGGTGTTATTTATTTCCCTCTCCCCTAAATTTTCTGTAACCAGCAGTTAGGTCTATGGTTTGATTGGATTCAGAGTGCACATTTTAGGTAGGAACACTTCCTAAGTGCGTTTGGCATTGCATCCCACCAGGCAGTGCAGTCAGGTTGCCCACTGTAAGTGATGCTCAATTTGATTTCTTGGGTAAGGTGGTGACAACCATCTCTCCTCTGGCAAAGGTCATGTTCTCCTCTGCAATGAGCAAGGACTCTGGGAGGGACACTTGGAAATGTTGGTAGATTGTCACCAACAATTCCTCCCATTGCTACTTGCATATGCCTCCCCGCCCCCCTCCCCGTGCCCTGCCCCCCCCAATAAGAGGTAGAATCTATTCCTCACCTTGAAGCTGGATTGGCCTTGTAACTTGGTTTGACCAGTGTAATGCAATAGAAATGGTATTTCCTTATTTCTGGCCCTAGGCTTTAAGAGGCCTTGACGCTTCTCTTTCTGCCCTCTTGGGATCAAGCTGCCGAGTAAAGAAACTCAGGCTGGACTCTGAATGATGAGGGACCACATGAAGGAGAGAGGCCCAGCCAGCCCAGCTGGAGGCGCCAGACATGAGAGTGGAGCCATCTGGATTTCTCTGCCCTGGGTGAGCCACGTGCAGCAGAGGCAAGCCCTTTCCAGGGAGCTCTGCTAAACTGCAGTCACGAGAAATAATAGACAGTGTTTTAAGGCACTATGGTTTTGAGTGATTTATTTTATAGGAAACAGATCCCATGTAAATATTTTGTCTCTCACTCAATAGTTTCAGCATCATTGATGATCTTTGCCTGAACCAAATATGTCATTGGGGTTTCCAGAGGATAATTTAAAATCTGTTATTCCCTCTACTTTCGTTAGCTGGCTTATTTTATTGAGAGAGAGAGAGTGTGCGAGTGAGCAGGGGGAGAGGGGAGGGCGCGAGCTTTCCCTCATCAACTAGATATAAACTAACTCTACTGTGCCTCCTAAAAATGAGGGTAAATGCTACTCTTTCCTATTAGTTATTAGTTTCAGAATAAAAAGTTGATGTAACATTTACCTCCAAGGGTGGTAAATCAGGTTCTCTCCAATTTTTTTCTCTACTCTTCCATAGTCACATCACCCCATGTATATCTCTGTCACTGAACTCCAAGAGCTGCACCGTATTCATTTGTCTATTCTTTTAACTGGACTGTAATTTTCTCTCTCTCTCTCTTTTTTTGGCCACACCACTCGTTACGTGGGATCTTAGTTCCACAACCAGGGATCAAATCTGGGCCCCCCTGAAGTGGAAGCACAGAGTCTTAACCACTGGACTGCCGGGGAAGTCCCTGGGCTGTAAGTTTCTTGAGGGCAGGCACATTGGAGCTCAGAGTCAAATACACAAAAAGTTCTCGGTGGAACTACATTTCTGCCATACTTCTACTTTCAGTTTTTTCTTCATGCGTGTATCTTGCATAGTTTAGATAATACTTTATAATTTTTTTTTACCCTGCAACTGTTTTTGTCTTTTGGTGATTTCAATATTTTCATTTTCACTTTTTTAACCAAAAGAATAACTGTATGCAGTTATAAAAAATAAACAGTATGTATAGTGAACCAATAATATACATCCGCAGGTCCCCACCCTCAAACCCTCAACTCAACCAGGGGTGATTACTTTCAATTTTTTAGGTTTCCTTCTTGTGGTACATTTTGTTTTTGAAAAATGGCCCCAGTATCTTCCAACTCAAATGCTCTTCTTACAATGTTACCTTGGTATTCCTCCCAGCCGCAGGTGGTATCTATGTCTATTCCCCTTGAAACTGGAGGGCTTTTGCGACAGTTTCAACCAATAGAGTACGGCTGAAGTGACAGTATGTGACTTCTGAGGCTGTCATTAAGGTGACACAGCTTCTGCTTTGCTCTCTGGAGTACTTGCTCTAGAAGCCTTTTGTCTGGCTGCCCTGCAGCCGCCATGCCATGTGCAAGCCCCGACTAGCCCAGGCAGAGAGGCCGCTTGGAGAGAAGCCGAGACTTCACGGGGAGATGTCCCACTGCCCCAGGTGCTCTCCCAGCCCCAGCCACTGACCACAACTGTGCAAGAGGCTTCTGGGCAGAACTGTCCAGCCAAGCCCTCCTGAGCTCCTAACCCACAGAAACTGAGAGAAAAAATAATTAGTGTTTTAATCCATGAAGTTCTGAAATGCCTTACGATGCAGCAATACAGAACTCACGTAATTTTTTGGAGTTATCTCCATGTCTGCTTATTGGATTATATCTTGATTTATTGGTCTTAGACATTATTCTGTTTCCTATTTGAAAGATTAGACCTTAGCTCACTTACATTAACGCTTCTCTTCTCCCTCCCAATTTTTGATAGTAAATATCACCATTTAGAATTTTTATTGGTTACAGTTGAAACTCTTAATATTTTAAAACATCTATTTTTTAAAATTAATTTATTTATCTGTCTGTTGGCTGTGTTGGGTCTTTTCTGCTGTGCACAGTCTTCCTTCAGTTGCGGTGAGTGGGGGCTACACTTCGTTGTGGTGCGTGGGCTCCTCATTGCCGTGGCTTCTCTTGTTGCGGAGCACAGGCTCTAGGCACCTGGGCATCAGTAGTTGTAGCACATGGGCTCAATAGTGGTGGCTCACAGGCTCTAAAGCGCAGGCTCAATAGCTGTGGGGCATGGGCTTAGTCGCTCCGCGGCATGTGGGATCTTCCTGGAGCAGGGATTGAACCCGGGTTCCCTGCATTGGCAGGCGGATTCTTAACCACTGCACCACCTAGGAAGCCCAAAACCTCTATTTCTTGCTCCAAGTTTTGAAACCTTGCATTACTACCCATTTTGTAAGATAAGCTTATACAATGTCTGTATCCATTTTTTAAAAAGGATTTAATGTTTTATTTTTAAGAAATATTTTACTTTATTGTTATTATCATTATATATATATATATATATATATATATATATATATATATATATACACATATATTTTGGCTGCACCGCGAAGCTTGTGGGATCGTAGTTCCCCCACCAGGCCCTCAGCAGTGAAAGTGTGGAGTCCTAACCACTGGACTACCAGGGAATTCCCATCAGTATCCTTTTCAACACAATTCTTTCAATACTCAACGATCTCAGATGCATCTTAATGAATTATTAGGCAAACGGAAGAACATATATGTAGGCCCTGATATTCTCTAAAACTCACTTATTTTCTGCACTGTCCATTCTAAGTAAATGTGTCCCTTGTAGATAAAACCATACAGCATCTTTCATGATCTGAATGGTGGCATGAATTGGTGCGATTTCTCCTAGTGTTGTAAATACTGCTTTACTGTTTTTTCAGGAGCAGAGAGGTCCAGGGACCTTTCTTTTTCCATTAATCTTCACTCCTTGGGCCAGGGAACTGCCATGGTGACTCTGACCACTGCTGACGATACTTGTTCAGAGTTCCACTGGGCGTGCTATGGTGCAGACTCCAGTCAAAACTCCACCCCACTTATCACCTGCCCCCCGTAAGTCCTCTCTTGAACAGTGGACCACAATGACTTTCTGGTTCTTCAGTAAAGAATATTAGCTCAGGGACTTCTCTGTGGTTAAGTGGTTAAGACACTGTGCTTCCAATGCAGGGGGCGTGGGTTCGACCCCTGGTTGGGGAACTAAGATCCCACATGCTGCACGGCATGCCAAAAAACGAAAACAAATGAAAAAACAAAGAATATTAGCTCAGAGCCAGTGTCCAGTAATCCTGCGAGTATTCCCTTTATTTCACGGCAGCCTTAACCAGCCTCAGACCCTTTGGGGAAAGCTGAAGGGAAGCTCCCAGTGCACCTGAGATGTTCCTGTAGGAGCCTTCCTCAACAATAGAGAGTCTCCACCTCTTTCAAATGGTACAGATTCTATGACCTGATGCTGGTCTGGAAATTGAGTGATGTGCTCCATCACAATGGCCAGACCTCTGCTTAGTAGGCTTGGAGCTCTTTGGTTATACTAATGCAGCAGTGCCTCAGCAATGGTCCTAAGGACCCCACCACCCTTGAATCACTGGTCAAGATCTCTGCGGGAAAGACCACCCTGATTATCACACCAGCCCTGCAGCCTAACGTGGTGACCAAGTCCACCTGGCTTGTGCTGGCTAATTGCCACTACTTGGTTTCTGCAACCAAAAGATCGTTCCAGCCCCAATGAAATCAAAGACCCAAAAAACCCTCTGGAATGCATTCCTTTCATCTATAGTGACTTGGCTAAGAGACTGGGTTTTGGATCTCCTCCAGGAATGTGTGGCTTTGTGAGTGATTCTCATGTAATAAATCCACTCCAGCATTTCTATTTCCTAGATACTGGGTTCTTTCTTTCCTATCACCTTACTGGAGTTCAGAGTGGTTGACTGTCAAGTTCAGCTTCTTCAACCAATAAAGCAAACAATTAAAATCACTCAGCCTGCTCAAACCGAAATTCTAAATTCAGAATCTGTGTTGACTGAACCCATACTGATAGATTCAATCATAACTGAAATTAGACGCTTTCCTCAGCTATCACCAACATAATCCCTTCCCACATAGTTCTCTTGATACTGCCTGTACTCAGACTCCTCCAAATTCTCACAAATACACATATTTCAGCGGTAGCGATCCTACTCTACTAAATTGCCTCGCCTTCACATAAAAAATCTTGGAGAACCTGTGATTCCATTGATGTAATTTGGCAACCTGCAGGATCAAATAGTTTTGCTTTTGATGACTTTAGTACTGTGAATACAACAGATGTTTCTTTCAGCATAGTCACGGAGGATCCCTGGGTTTCCAAGTAGCAGTCCTTGCAGTTCTCAAGCCTTCATTGTTTTTCTACAGCAGCTGAAAAGTAGTTCCCCAATGTCTTGTCTTCACTGGACGCCTCATTCTATGAGACCACAGACAATAATGTAATCAGCCACATCGCCATCCAGTTAGATGCTAGTGATGCGGCTAGACCCTGGCCACCGTGCCCTGAGGCTTTCTAAAGGCACTGTGTATACCTGTCTGGAGCCTAGATTGGGGACAGCATCAGGCCAGTCATGAATGTCCACTGGAAAGGGCTGTTTTCAAGGTCCCTTAGGGCAACAGGCTGCACGCACTACAGAGGAGGCTGCTGTCTGCAGCCACTGCACACTGGGCCCCCACAGGGAAAAGAGCATAGTCGGCTTAATTGGCTGCAAATGCTGTCCTTATTTTTCCCCCTTTCTCTTCTTAAAAATTTTTATTTCATAGGGTTCCAGAGGAGACAAATTCCTGTGATCAGCTGTCAAGCTGAATGCAATTCTTACTTACAATCTTTTAATTTTTGGAAATTAAAGTATTTAAAGATAAAAACAAAGAAAAAATTAATAAGTATCTATATTTCTATCATGCAGATTTAGCCACTGTTAATTTCTTGATGTATTTGTCTTCATTCCTGATTTTCTTCTCTTTTAAAATAAAAATTGCAGGGTGGTAGAGAGGCAAAAATTACACATACTCATTGTAAAGCATTTAAACTCAGAGAAAACACTCAATAAATATTTATTGAGCACCCATCAGGCACCAGTACTGTTCCAGATACTGAACAGCTGGATACTGAACAGCATGTTAGGATGAGAAATTACAAATAAGAAACACAGTGAATCATATAGTATGTTAGATGATTAAGTGCTACAGAGAAAAAGAAAGCAGGGGTTGGGTATAAAGAAATTCAGGACAAATTGCAATTTTAAGTAGGATGAACAGGGAAGGTCTCGCTGGAAGGTGATATCTGAAAAAGACTTAAAAGGAGCTGAAAGGAGAAAAATCGAGCCAAATCTCACTACCCATAAATAACATTATGAACATAAGGTGAAAGTAATTCCAGATATCTTTATTTATACACACACACACAGATGTCTGGATGAATGGTTATGGATGAATGGACAGAAAGACACAGCTGGGAGAAATATACTGTTATAAAAAATGAATTCACACTATAAAAATTTTTTTTTCCAATCACCAACAATCTGTTTATTAAGCATCTGTAATTGTTTCTGGAGATATACACATATACATACATATATATATATACACATTTATCTGTATCACCCGGATTTGGATTTGGGATTGTATTAAATCTAGAATCAATGTGGTTAGAAATTGTTTCTGATGAGTCTTCCAACTCAGGAGCAGGGCCCACCTCTCTATTTACTCAGATCCACTTTAGTTTCTTGTGGTAATGTTTCATAGTTTTCTATACTGAATTCTTATATATCTTTCAGGTTTATTTCGAGGTATTTGATGCTTTCTGAGTTACTGCAATTGGTATTGTTTTAATTTCAATTTCTAATTGTTGCTAGAATATAGAAGTACAATTATTTTTATTAACCTATATCCTGTAATCTTGTTAAATTCATATTCTTTCTAGGTTTATTAATTTGGATTTTCTACATACACAATCATGTCACCTGAGAATGACAATTTTGTTTCTTCTTTTTTAACCCCTAAACTTTTATTTTCCTTACACTGGCTAGAATCTCTGCACAAAACTGAAAAGTAATGGTGACAGCAGGCACCTTTGTCTTCTTCCTGATTGCTGGCGAGTAAAGTTTTCAACAATTCACAATTAAGTATGATGTTTGTTAGGGTTTTTTTGTTTCTTTGGTAAATGCTCTTTATACAATTAAGATGCTCTCTTCAATTCCTAGTTTGTCAAGTTAAAAGAAAAGAATCACAAATGGTACTTGATTTTATTAAAAGCTTTTGATGACTCTACAAAGATAACTTTTCTCCTTTACTTCTGTAAATGCGCTAAATAATTTTTCAATTTTAAACTACCGTCCTTGCTTTGCACTGCACATTGTAAATGGAAACTTGCTGGTTTCTGTGGTGTAAATCACTTGCGTCATGGCAGGTTTCAAGCTACTAATGAGGTGACTGAACAGGTGGGCAGAAATGTGTAAAATTGGTTCTTGTGAGCCAGTATGAGCCAGCTGTGGCACGCCTCTGATTTTAGTTCCCAGTAACCAAAATTTACTACAACTTCACTAGACCAGCAAGAACAAAGCAACTTCAAATTATCTTTTATAAAAAGTCTCACAGACAATCTAGGAAGTAGATAAAATATGGATCCTTGATTTTTCAAGCCTTTATTAAGTACCTAATAAACAGTGTCTAGCACTACGCTAATGCAAAGGAAAACGTAACTGTTTGAAGAGCTTACAATCTAAAGGATCTAAACAAAATTAAGAGAGTCTGCTTGACACCTGGAGAAAAATCTTAAGACAGTCATAGCACGTTGGTGCTAAAGAAATCCAAAGGTAGGATGGGGATAGTTTAGGAATGAAGAGATGATATGGGTCATGAGCTAGATCTTAATGGACGTAATGGGATTAGACTGGCAGAAGAAAGAAGAAAGGAGGTGGGAAAGCACCCGGCGTCCGGGGGAGCTCACAAAGCTGGGCATTCTGTTTGCACCATCTCCGGCATCGGGTCAGGGAGATGGGCCTCCAGTTCCTACCTGTGCAGCTACAGGTGGCTAAATGACGCTTCACATTAATAATCAAATACGCGCATTCTGTTTTTCTGCATGTTGATGACAATAAACTCAAAAGTCAATCTTTCACTGAAACACCTTATAATTAAGGTCCCTATAAAGTTTTCAGACTGAGACAAAAAAAAAAAAATGTTCTTAAACATCCAGGGTATAGCTCAGAGAGATGCTCAAGTAGGGTTTACTTGTTGGCTCAGAAAACATCTACCCAAAATCATAATGGTCAAGGTCAAGACAGACAGAGCCTGAACAGTTTCCTTTTATTTATCTGCCCATAAGAACACATGGAAATGGCTATGCTCTACCATTCTAGAATAGGTCTAAAATCATTAGATTCTAGAAACAGTTTTAAAACCAGAAATGTGGAAACTGGACCTATGGCCGGAAGTGACACGGATACTGAGGCACAGTTCTCAGAGCATAGGTAAGAACTAAGGGTGATAAAATATCCACTTATCAACGCTGGCCTTACACACTACTTGGTCAATTTAAGTAAAATACTTCCTCAAATCCCTGGATTCATAAAAAATCCTGGATTTCAACTATTATATAGTTATAATAATATAGTTATGTTAAGTCTCCTAATGATATGACTAATAGCAATACTGTATGATTCTGAGGTGGATAAAGTATACAAAATATCTTGTAAGACATCCACAAAGAACTCAGTGTTGGTCTGCCAAGTTAATTCCCAACCCTCACATAAAAGGTACTGAAAAATAGTGTTTTCATGTATACATCCTTAATGAATAATTTTTAATCATTTGTTTGTTTCTAATCAATTTAGATATTTTCTCCTATATGGAAGATCCCCAAATAAAGAAGCATACACAGAATACAGCCAACAGTAGGTTATATCAATTTACTTCACATAAGAACAGCATATTTCAGGCCTACGATTTCCATTTAATATCAACAAAATCAATCTGTACAGAAAACCCAAAGGCAACCATATAGCATAATATGTAAAATGTGCAAATATACTTTAAAATGCAAATTATTCTATAGCATTTTCAAGGCAGAACTTTATAGTAAATTAAGGAGTCTACCTCATTCTAGCTGACAATAATCCTTTGCATGTAGAGCCAATGCAAATGTACAAGGCACAACTTAGTGTTGGTGCTAAAGTGTGTAACACACACCCTCAGATTATTTACTTGAAGGTATTAAAATAACATAATATCATGTTTGTATTTTATTATTTAAGGAGGCATCAGCTCATTTCTAAAGCTTCATGAAACATTACACTAACATGTGTGGCCAGGACAAGCTGTTCCCTGAAATTAAAAGGTAAAAGACAAGCCTCTAACTATCCTATATCAAAAAAAATTTATATATATATGTACACTCCCCTCCTCATCACACACAAGAAACCTCCCATAATCCAAAGGGGGGGCTGTTCCTTTTGGCAAAGGTTCCCATTACAGTATTCCATGACAGAATTATTTAAAAAGTACATATTTATTAACCACCTGTATTGGTCAATCTTGATACAAAAAGACACTGAAATAATAGACAATTTTCTTCTTCAAGATAAAGACAATGCCTAATTTAGAAAGTCTTTCTCTTGAGACTGCACAGTGAAAGGTATTATTTAGTTAAATATAAAAAAGCTTGCTGCTTTTGTAGGAATTATTTAAATCTGCATGGAGAAAAAAAGTCAACCTATCAAAAATCAATAAGAGCCTTGGCTGGAACCCAATTCAAAATCTTTCAAGCCCAATCACAGTGCTCTTTGCTGTTTCACTGTCCATCCCTGAGAGTAAATCATTTTTAATTTAATAAAGTAAATAAATTTTACATTGATGAGAATGATGCTTAAGATTTTTTTTTCAAAATATGAAATAAGCCCCATTTCATTTTAGTTAAAAAAAAAGATGAATGCTCTCTGCAAAGACCACTATTCATAACAATTTAAAATATCTGTATATCAATCAATCTTCTTTTTACTGGGTAATTTCTATTCTTTTGCTATTTATATATCACTCATTCTTTTTTCTTTTTCTTTTTTTTTGTATATCACTCATTTTCTTATAACCCATTACTTCATAATTTTTGTTAATAGGAAGATTTAATTGGTAATGGAGCAAAAGTACATATAAAACTTAAAGTAATGCTGAAGTGAGATCTCTATTTCCCTGTGGTAGAAGTGCTTTACTGGAAATAATCTGACTGCCGTCCAAGAAAGGCAAAAATACCTATGAAAGAGAGAACACACATGGTAAACATCTTCCTTGTCTTTGGTCTAGCCTTCTTGGCCAAAATCTTCTGTAAACTTCTTTAATTTCAACAAGTCGTGTTCATTGACTGTGGGCTTTGTGCTAAATAGTGACCGTAACATATCCGACTGTCAGGAAAAAGAAGGGGCGAGTATTAGTAACAGATTTAATCCAATAAAAAACATTTCACTACCAACATTACTAACCTCCACATAAGGTCAAGTCTAAAACTCCGCATCGTGCCGCAAACTACTGACGGTAAGCTCTTTCTATGTTATTCCTTTGCTTATAAACTTTCAATTGCTTGCCTGTCCTAATCACAACTTTCAAAGGCCCCTCAGCACCCTAAATAAGGAAGCACAGTTCTCTTAAGGCCTCCAGAATCAAATCCCTGGTCGCTTTTCAGGCCGTATCTGTTTTTCCTTAAACAAGAGAGCAGTTGTCCAAGTGCAACTGAAAAGCAATACAGTCATTCACTTATGTGAAACAGAATAATACCATTTAATCGAAATCAACTAACCAAAAATTTTAACTATTAGTTAAAATTACCATCAAAATGGTAAAAAGATATACTAATATCAAGGATTCATTAAAAAATTAACTTCTAGGCCATGTCTCCTGTAAAATAGTATGGAAAACAGTCAAAAGAACCAAAACTGTAAAAAATAAACCAAAGATTGCAGCAAAAAAGGATTTCTGAATAATTTCTCAGATAAGCATTGTGGTTAATTAACACATAAATATATCTGTATACTTACAGGTATATTACTATATATATGAATACAAACTTACACATATATGTACATATGTCTATATATCTAGGTCTACATATCGTGAGTTTCCCCTTTGAAAGTTACTGTTAATTTTTTTTTACTGTTAATTTTGACATATAGATTTGAAAATCTATACAGCAGATGATTTTAAAAACTGAGTGTTCATCAATAAGAAAACATAAACATAATAAATGTACCTTTTCAATCACAGTAAGTTCCCTAAAATTAATGTTTTACAAAATGTCTTATGAATTATTTTATTTCCTCCAATAGAAGCTACAGAAATGTAATTTTTACGAATATTTTAATTTCTCCAATATAAATTACAGAAATATAATTTTTTTTTTTAAGTTTGGGGGGAGTTCTTTTCCCTTTTATTTAAAAAAAATTTATTTATTTATTTTTTATTTATTGGCTGCATTGGGTCTTTGTTGCTGCTCACGGGCTTTCTGTAGTAGTGGAGGGCGGGAGCTACTCTTCATTGCGGTGCATGGGCTTCTTATTGTGGTGGCTTCTCCTGTTGCGGACCACGGGCTCTAGGCGTGTGGGCTCAGTAGTTGTGGCTCACGGGCTTAGCTGCTCCGTGGCATGTGAGGTCTTCCCAGACCAGGGCTCGTAACCATGTCCCCTGCATTGGCAGGTGGATTCTTAACGACTGCGCCACCAGGGAAGCCCAGAAATATAATTTTTTATAATAAAAATTTTGTTTTCAGAACTTTTTAAAAACGTACCGCATAATTTAAGCTTTCTATGAAGCTCTGAGAAGTAAAACAGAAAAACACTATCATGAATACTATGATTCATGCATTAGGGTTTCTGAATATTTTATGAAATCTGAGATTCAGGGAAAAAAATTTTAACCAATCCCACAATTTTGGTGATAATATTTCAGCTATAAGACCTATAATGTCAGAAGCCTGTGTGTTTTTAACAATAGCTTATTCACTTAAAATTAAAATTTCCTCAAGGCCCAAGAACACATTTTAAAAATAATTATTTTTATATTTTACATTCAATTAATCTTTGTAACTTTTTAAGTAGTTAGTATTAAATAAACATGCCTGATCATATTAACATTTTTGAACTAAGTTTACAAAACTGAAAATTTTATCTATCTGACAAATTATAAAATAAAACCCTTTTTTTTTTTTGGCTGCACTGTGAAGAATGTGGGAGGCTTAATTCCCTGATCAGGGATCAAACCCATACCCCTTGCAGTGGAAGCATAGAGTCTTAACCACTGAACTGCCAGGGAAGTACCCATAAAATACAACATTTTACACTTTTTCTTAAAAGCAAACAAAATGTCAAACCATGCAAACAACTGGCTCCAAAAGTTTATCCCCAGGGACATCCATCCACGTCATCTCAATGGCACCAGGATCACCTGGAGAACAGGGTGTTAGCAGATCATCTACTATGTTGTTAGGATCAGCTCGTGAAGGTCCTTGAACCTGGAATAAACAGTAATCTGAAATACTTATTTGAACAAATTAAATAAACATTGAGATTTAGACCATTATCAGGAAATCTGAAAATGTACTATTATTTTATGTTTTGTTAAAATGCTTACTTCTGAAAATAAACAGAAGAATATACAACAAAAAGTGCAATTATCTCTGGGTGATGGGATAGATTTTGCTTGATTTCAATTTTTTTCTTGGATGATCTATATTTGAAATTTCCTACAATAAATTACTTTGATGATCATAGGGAGAAAATAAGTTAAAATAAAGAAACAATTACCTGTAGCTAAAATTCTTTTTTTTTTTCTAATGGTTATTAAGTGGTAATAATTCTAGAGACCAGAAATAGACCTACTTAACACACTGCTATATTTAAAATGACCAGATGACCAACAAGGACCAACTGTATAACACAGGGACCTCTGCTCAATACTCTGTAATAACCTAAATGGGAAAAGAATTTGAAAAAGAATAGATACACATATATAACAATCACTTTGCTGTACGCAGCTAACACAACACTGTTAATCAACTGTACTCCTACATAAAAAAAAATTAAAAAAAAACCTACTTAAAAATTCCTTTAAGTTATTCTATTTTCCATAGCTGAGAAATTTCTGTGATCTTCGGAAAGTTTATTATTGTGAAATTACTGAATCTTTCTGTCTTTCCCAACAAAAGCTCCTTCCAATGTAAGTACAAAATTATATGCTAAATGCAATTTCAGCGCTAATCTTATGATTCATAACTGATTTAAAATAAAAAGTTTTAATAACATCCAGCAAAAGAACCTTTGTGACACAGAGTCACATATAATACTTAGATGGCAACACACCTGTATCAAATCAGGGGCTGCTTTCATACTTGATATTTGTTTTACAATGGTCAATCTTAAATACTGTCTCAGGACTGGGGCAGGGGTGGAAAAATAAACATTTTGACTTTACTTACTGTGTATATTTTATTGTCTGTCTTTGCTCATAAAAATTTCAGAGGCACGCATTTTTGTGTTTTTTGACTACTGTAGTTTCTGACTTACCTCTGGGCCCAGAGGTAAGTGTACCTGGTACACTTATACAATGTACTTACACATTTAATAAATAAAATACACAGGCAAACTTGTTCTTGCCAAGTGAAAAATGGAGTAGACGATGGAGCCACAGAGAGATCTACCATAGTTGGTGATACAAAAGGCCTGATGTTAAAAGAGGCACGCGTTATTTTCAATGAAATGGAAACATATCTATTATGTAAATCTATCTATTTATTATAAAATACTAAAATCTTCCTAAAATTCTTCAAAGAAGTCAATGATGGTCTCAAAACTTGATTTTCAAAATATATGAAAATGGGGTTAACATATATACACTAATATGTATAAAACAGGTAACTAATAATAAAAAATAAAGTAAAAAAAATATATGAAAAGATGGACAAAAGTTCCTTACCTTTTTAAAATGAGTAGCAGACTGTACTTTCCTAACTGGCTGCATAAGTGCATCACGTACAATGATACTTATGTCTGCCCCTGAGTAGCCTTCAGTTTTCTTCCCAAGTTCCCGGAAGTCTACTTCTGTTAGATTGTTCTGAGTGGTCCCCAAGTGCAGTTTAAACATTGCTGCTCGGGCGTGGGCCTCAGGCAAAGGAATATAAATTCGTTTCTCAAATCTTAAAATGAAAGAAAAATTACATCAAGAGTATTACTATAGGGACTTCCCTGGTGGTGCAGTGGTTAAGACTCCGAGCTCCCAATGCAGGAGGCCTGGGTTCGATTCCTGGTCAGGGAACTAGATCCCAAATGCATGCCACAGCTAGGAGTTCCCATGTCTCAACTGAGAAGCCTGTCTGCCACAACTAAGACCAGTGTGACTACATAAATAAAATTAAAAAAGAATATGATTATATAATATTTAATTTCTGTTAAAAATAATTTTTCAAGAAGAAAGAAGATATTTAGATATTCTCTTTTATACAAAGTTCAGCTGAATAAATTAAATGGGCCCATACCCATCAGAGTTAAACATATATATATTTAGGTTAATAAAGGGAAAATATCCAGAACACATTAACAAAAAAAAAAAAACCCCACAGTAGCCAGGGAACCAGTCTGGAGTGATTTACTTTTTCTCATATGATTTTTGAGTTATTTTGGCCAGAGTGTTTACATGTCTGGAATTCATGACACAACATGTCCTACAGGATTACAGTGTCCCATAGAATGACACTGTGAACTCCTGATCAAGGGCTTAATATGATTAAAAATGTGAAATAAAAGATGACAAAATAATTACGAAAATTCTAAAGAGCAAAATCACTCAAAATCTTATAATTTTGCTTGCCTTCTTAGAACTTCAGCATTTGGAGACAGGGAGGAAGCAAAAAGGGACAATTTAAATGGTCTGTGAAGACATTCTTCTCCAGGTAGTTTTTCTCTGTGGCAATAAGAAGAATTTTAAAAGTTTCCACTGTCTCTAGAGATGGGTTTAGAATTAGCCCATTTTTCAAAAATAACCAGTACACTTCCTTTCTTGACACTGGATGGTAATCTAACATTCTGGCAACCCATCAAGTGAATGGAGTAAAAGCAATAAAATCTGAAGTGCTAATTTTTACTATGCACAATTAAATGAATGGGACAGGGAATTGTAAAGCACTGAAAAGGAGTGTGTATACCTTCCCTGTAACTCAAGTTTCACATTCAGTTTAAAAATTATATAGATACAAACATTTTTTAACTGAAAATATATTTTCCTGAGCATAGTTTAATTTGTATAATCGTCATTTTGCTAAAATTTTATATGAAGGTTTTTCCACTGAAATACCAAACTATATTTGTAAATTTCTGAAGCATCAGTGTACCTACTAAGCTTAATTAGAACTGAAGTGACCATTAGGTAACATACTTTCCAGTGTGAAAGATTCCAGGAGGTGTAAATCTTGGCTCTTCAACACAGCAGGCAAACAAACAAATGAATGCCCACCTCTCTTCCCGAAGGCAGGGGTCAACAGGGTTCGAGCACATTAAAAAGCATTCTGAAGTTATCAGAATGCCTCCTCAACTAGACAGAATGGGAATTAATATTCACTTATTACACTGTAATTAGAAATAAGGTATTGACTGTGTCATCATACCTTCGCCTAATGGCAGAATCCAAAACCCAGGGTATATTCGTAGCTCCCAGAACCAAGATTCCATCATTGTCCACACCAACCCCTGTGTCAAAACAGGTAATGTTTCAAATAATTTGTCATTTCAGTGTTCTTTGACCTCATCTGTATGTTCTCTTATGAATGTGGAACTTTAATGTTAAAATGCCTCATTTTGAGAGTTTCTCTCTGAAAAAAACTGTATTAACCACATTTCACATTACTAGAATATGATGCAAATATTCCCAAGAATAGAATCTCCTAAGCTGTGGAAAAACTACTGTTAATATTCTTTTCAAAATACTTCTTGAAAGCTTTAATTTGAAGTGTACATATTCCTGTTATTGATATTGTTTCTGGTATGTTATAAGTAAATATATTAATCTCTTTACTATTTATACGAATGAAATGATTACAACTGGGTAAAAATTACGTATGCATGTGGATCAGAATGAGACATGGCATAATGAAACACCTGGCCTAAAAGAACGGAAAAATTCCGCTTGAATTTTTTTCCATTACTGTTATAATAACGGTTATACAATAAAAAGAAATTATTTTAGAAAATCAGTAACACTACCTTGCATTTGAACTAGGAACTCAGTCTTAATTCTACGTGCAGCTTCACTTTCATTTTCACTTCTTGAACCACACAGAGAATCAATTTCATCAATGAAGATAATGGAAGGTTTATTCTCTCTGGCAAGTTGGAATAAGTTCTTAACTAGCCTAAAGATAGATAAAGGTTTCAATTTCTAAGAAATAGTAAATGACACATGACAATGAAAAACCTAAAACAAAACAATATACCCATATTATAGGAACTCTACAGATTAAAAAGCCTCATCACATTTTGATCCAGAAAATGAGATTACTACATTTGGATAATTCATTTTATGAGTTACTAAATTATATACATATCATATATGCTATCTCTTCCCTATGAAATAAATCCTAAACGAAGGACTAATCTAACAGAAATGAATACCACCTGTATTATATCACTTTTTGGAATGTCTATTAATGATATAAGAAAGCTATTACTTTATAGACTGAAGTAGTGACTACCAGGAAAAGAAAAACTAAAAAAAAAAAAAAAAAAAAAAAAATCAATTCACTACTTACTTTTCACTTTCACCTAGCCACTTAGAAACAAGGTCAGAGGAAGATATTGAGAAAAACGTTGAGTTGTTTGCTTCTGTTGCTACAGCTTTGGCTAAATAGGATTTTCCTGTTCCAGGTGGCCCAAATAACAGGATTCCCCTCCAAGGTGTTCTTTTGCCTAAAATTTGCATTAGAAACATAACGTGAGAATTTCAAGACTGTTAACTTCAGTTACCAGGGACATCATCCACATTGAGGAATATCGTGAAGAGGTTTCTACTCTAAAGCTAACAGTATAACACAAAATTTAAATAAAGCAATCTAAGGTAAGTGTGTCTTAAATGCACTTTGTTTTTTCTAGAGACCACTTTGTCAACAATGAGTTTATATAGCTGTAATCCTTCTCAGAGGAAGTTAATTTGCTTGCTCACTCATCCAACCACTATGTATTGAAACCACAATGTGTAGGCAGAGAACTATGAATACAAGGATCTGCCTTCCAAGGCCTTCCAGTCTATTAAGAAGAAAAGAATTCAGTTAGAAGGTACTTCCTGATCATCAACTATGTGCACTACTCAGCATCAGAATATTATAGGAGAAACCATACCCACAGGGGAAGGGCAGCTGGAAATATTTTCTTTTAAATATTTACGACCTTTGGAGGAGTGAAACTAATACAGTTTGGATGCCTTGTGAAGTTCTACTCAGTTCTTGATTCCACGAGGAAACACAGGTTATTATTATAGGTGGCAGATTCCCATTCCAATACTTGGGTAACAATAAGGGGATTCTACCTTAAATCCTAGTTTTGCCAAAATATAATAGCAAATGAACAAGTAAATTCTTTGTATCTCAGTTCCGCTAATGAGAAATTATAATGCTGCCTTAAATAAACCAGGCTGGGTTACAACTGGCAATAAAATATCAAATACACATTAAAAAAAAAAAACTACTAGGTGTAAACTGTGCGTAGACATGTGGTATCTGTAAAAGAATGATATACAGACGACTGATGGCAAACTAAATATCATGTTTATTGTTATGAAAGCCTCAACTTTTACTTGAATTCTATTTGCCTATTTTAAATGCCTGCAATTATAAATCAGTGTTCTCTTAAGTGTGGTACACATACCATTGATGGCAGATGAAATGCTTTTAGGTGGTATATGAATACTTTCCAATTAAATAATTTTTTAAGTGCATTCTATAAAAACACTAATTTTTCCATTTATAGAGATACAAAGTAGTCTTGTAAAATACAGTTACTAAGTAAAAACAAGTGGGATGATTTAGAAGTTCATATATGGGCAAAACAATCTATAGTGTTAGTAGTCAAAAGAATGATTACCTCTGGGGAGGAAAGAGGCAGAGAGGGATTTCTAGGTTACCAATAATATTTTTTTATCTGGGTGATGATGATTACAGGTGTACTCTGTGATAATTTATGAAGCTGAGCACTTATGGGTTCCTGCATGTCTGTGTATATTTATGCTACAGTTTAGTAGAAAGTTTGCTCTAAAAGTGAGCGATTTAAAGAAAAATATTTAAAAAATAATGGTACACGTATATGGAAAAATTCATGAAGATGATACAGTTAGGACTCATGTTTAGGAAACACTGGTATAAGTAACATAACATAAAATGAGTTCAGCCATATTTCTGTACCTTTATAGCATTATGATGTCAACTTTTACACTGTTAGTTTCATATTCCTGAAGTGAGGTTGTAAGTCGTACCTCAAAGCTAGGGGGACAACAGGTGGCCCACAGGTTCCTGCTCTTCATCACTGCTCTACACGACATCACTGTCTGGACCTGTTCAGTTTGAGGCCAATATCACAGATTTGCTCTCTACATAAACCAGCTTGTTTTTCAAAGGAAAAACCTCTGTTTCATTGTGAGACTTGTGGGTATAGCCGTATCACAAAACAGGCTATCAGTCACAAAAAGGCCAATGTGAAGGAACAGTTCAGCACAGACAAATCGCCTACTGCTGGAGCTGTAACTTCAACTCTATCCAGATGGTGGGTTAGCAATATTTTCCTCGCAGTGATAACGAGCTACTAGAGGATACACACGTCATATGAAACAGTTAAATAATTTTAACTCCTCTGTTTAAGAAACAGAAATATTCTTATAAGACTAGTACACGTCCACTGCAAAAAATTCAGACGAAAGTCAAAAGGAAAAGTAAAAAATCACCCATAATCTCATCTCCTAGACACACATTAACACTTTTATGTTAATTTTTCTACACCTATTTCTCAGCACACACATTTACTTAACAATGTAGACTCATACCACACATACTGTATACCGTGCTTTTTGATCTTAACGATACAGGTGAACATTCTTCCATTTACATGGAACATTCTTCCAATTATAATGTAGGTCTAAATTTCTTAATGTAGATGGTACACTGTATTCTAATGAGTGCACAGCATTCTACTTTATGTCCATGATTTACCTTATGCCCTACTGCTCAACACAGTTTTTTTCAATATATATATTACAAATACATATATGCATATGAAATAAGTATCTGTGTAAAGGTGTATCACTGCCTCACAACAGAATTTAAGGCAACAACTCACGATATAGTGACAAGAATTCATAATACTTTACCTCAGTCATCAATGCATTTAAAAAAAAAAAATCATCAAAAAAAATTATTTAAAAGTCATCTCACCCGTAAAGAGATGAGGAAATTTAATAGGCAATATCACAGCCTCTTTCAGTGCTTCTTTGGCTCCTTCGAGACCGGCAACATCACTCCATTTCACATTAGGTCTCTCTATAACAATGGCACCTACGAAAAATTAAGTCATCTTTAAATTAAAGAGGACTATTCCATCAAATTCAGAAGACAACATGAAATAATCATGAAATACAGAAATGCATTATAAATTTGTCTGGAAAAGTTCTATGTATTAAAAACATTTCTGAACGTGTGTGGTGAGGACGAAGTTGTTAGGCTGTAGTGAGAACCAGGGGTGGAGAGCTAGATAATCTAGGGTAAAGTCACTTAACTTTTCTATCTCCACTTCCTCAATGTGAAATAAAAATAATACCATCTGCCCAAACTACTTAGACAGGTTAGTGTAAAGATCAAATGATGTGATGAGTATCAGAGTGCTTGGAAAAGCACCAAACATTACATAAAGTAATTACAATGTTTGACTACGCTGATTCTGAAATATCTCCTATTTCTCCTTTTAACCAGAAGAAACAGTGATCTAATGCTCTCCTTAACCACAGAAAGAAAATATACTTAACAACTTTAGTTGAAGATGGGCAGATGGATGGGCGGATGGATAAACAGAGGGGGAGGGGAAGTGAGAGGCGGGGAAAAGGACGATGGAGAGGAGAAAGTTACTCTTACAGACTGGCAATACTTGCCCAAGACTTGCCAAATTTTCCATTCGGCTTCTAAACAGACTTATTTACAATTTTTGTACATTAACAAAGTCATTTAAATGATTTAGTTTTTGAACACAATATATTCAAAAGCCATAGCAAACTGATGTAGTAAGAACAAGTAAAAATCAGTAAGAGTCCACAAAAGATTTCTCTTACTATAGCTTACTGGCAAAACTTTCTAGATATCTTTTATCAAAAGCTTTCCCAATTTTCCAATGTATAGAAATTCCTCAACTACAACTATGAAGTAGCCTGTTCAAAGGTGATGTGTAATTGTTTTAAGTATAATATCACCATTTACACAATCTACTGACTGCCTATGATATTGTAGTTTATGGGTATTTTTTTCTTGTTTTGAAAGATCATCTGTTATTCTAAGAATGCTTATACTCTGTAACTTTCCTAAATTATGAATATCTTTAGCTATACATTAAAATGAAATGAAACCATAAACACTTTTCACATTCTAAAAGTTCAGACTAAGTATAAACTAAGAAGCCAATTCACTTTTTCTTTTCTATGTTCCATCCAGATTAGTAATCCTACATGAGAAAAATACTGCATCACTTGATAGGATCTTGTGTTAATTAAACAAAAGTAAATTTATATATCAGCATTATCTGGTCAACTAAATTTTTTTGTTATGAATTTTCTAAATATGTCATAATTTATCTTCCCATTTAACTAATACCTTTCTCCTTAAAGTTTAAACTAGGTGACTTTGGAATGCTAAAAGACTATTTAGACAAAAGTAATATCAATTACTAGACACTGATTAATGACTTTTAAAATTAAAAGGGAGGAATTATTAGAAAATAAAAGCCAAATAATTTGATAATTCCCAATTGTATAAATTTATCCATTTTTTGATT
Organism: Hippopotamus amphibius kiboko; assembly: GCF_030028045.1. Taxonomy (NCBI): domain Eukaryota; kingdom Metazoa; phylum Chordata; class Mammalia; order Artiodactyla; family Hippopotamidae; genus Hippopotamus; species Hippopotamus amphibius. Next base: position 102,497,988 of record NC_080196.1, read on the forward strand.
ATACTATTTATTATACTAGCATGTTATTGAACCTCAAAGTCACTGAATATCAAAATTAATAGAAAACTCAAATCATAAACTTTAATTTTAATAATCAAATATTACACTTAATGTCATAACCTAAAACAAGTAAAAGATTTGGAAAATTGTTTCAGGAAAAATGAGGAAAGATTCAGAAAAGGATATTATATGATGAAATCCATCAGCAAACCATGAAACTAAAAGATGGAAAAAAAGGACGCTCAGATATGAAAGGCTATGATTCCCTTCATAGTCTATTTCATCCTGAAATTTCAAATAAATTTCCTCATTTAAATGTTTTAAGCATCTGTATATTTAAACATCCCTGGGCTTTATCATCACTGATAGGAAATGTAAAAAAAAATTCCCCATTAAAAATTGGGTTGTATCTTTTTCAAAATTAAAGATATAATCCAATTTTTACTTCATTGGGGCAGAACCAGAGAGAGGAGGAACAAACCAAAAGAATAGATAGAAAAAAGCTTTTTGCCTTACAAGTAAAATAAAGCCACTTGGCACGGACCACTGGGTTGCCCCAAAAAACTTACTGAAGACGAAGCATGACCACACTGCTCGAGGCAGTGGAAACTCAGTTACTGCCTTTGGACTACATCCACCATTGAAGTTCTCATGTAAAAATACCCTCATTAATTGTAGTGTTTTCCAAATACTTTTCTTATAGTATTCCCCCATACAACCCAGAGGGGTTGGTAAGACAGAAATATTACCAAAATGAAGAGATTAGAATACCAGGGTTAAAGGTCTGGCCAAGCTAGGTATGTTCACCAATCACTAACTAAGGCTGAGCCTCTATAATGGGTTTCCCTCCCAGACATGAGTTCTATTCAGCAAGATTCAAATTAATAAAATACCCATTACCAATGACTGAGCATAAAATTCAACTTGAAAAATCATTAGCCAACATATCAAAGAACAATCAAATCTCAGTGACTAAAGAACCCAGCAGTTAAATAGATGCCTTTTTAGATACACAGAGCTACTATTTATTGAGTTCCTGGTATTGTCAGATGTTAACATTAGGCAGTTTTTACATCGTCATTAACCTTTTAAACAGCCCTGAAAGGAAAGTATTCTTAACTTCCATGTTAGAGTTGGGGTCCCAGACTCTGAGAGGTTAGGCGACTGGCCTAAGACTAGACAGATTTAAGCAGCAGACCCTGGAGTGGGATCCAGATGTGAATGGAGCTACAATCTATGCCCTCTCCATCGTGCCCCTTCACTACAGTAGGGGAGAGAGAAAGGGCTTTTATAGGTGTGGAAGGTAAAAATCTGAAAGCAGAAAGAGAGAAATGTAAATGGGAACACTGAAATAGGGTAAAAAAGCAGATGAGAAAGAGCAGGTAGGAAACATGAAATAGACAGCATCAATGAATAAGCTACAGCAATAGCAATAAAAGCCAAGTGTGAGTTCCAATTCATTCTGTTGCTCTGACAGGATATTTCAATACCATCAGATTTTATAGTAAGCTAATAGTATAACTGCTACCCTCTCTAAAAGGGGGCAAATAAGACAAAACGAAAGATAGGAGGCTATTTAAGGCAGATATAAAATGAAACAATATTTTTACCGCATGGAAAAAACCAACCCATCAGAGACCCTATTGAGCAAATCTTATAAAAATGGTCTCAACAAAGCCAGCATGTGACCACTGGGAACCAAAGCCAGTTGCTGAACCTTATTTAAATACAGCCGGGAAAAAAACCCAATTCAAATAGGCAATTCATGATGAGTTTTTTTAAAAACAAGATAGTAAATTTAAAAATGAAATCTAAAGCAACCTTGAAGTTGATTCTGTAGTTTCTTTTTTTCAGGATCATCAGATTCTCCTTCCCCATCACTGTCATTCCTAATAAAAAGAATTTAATATATTCAAATGATCACTCATTGCTATCAGAATAAGGGAAAAAATAAAGGAAAAGATTAACCTGAAATATCTGTAATTTAAGTGGCAAAATAAGACATTTACATTAAAAGTTAAGCTTATTTTCTTTTAAGAATATACTAAACAAAATAATAAGCAGGCATATTACCCATCAAAATGGAATCATGAACAGGAAATGGACAAAAAAGACCACAACGAAGCCAGGAACTAGCTCCAAATTCCCACAACGTACCTACTATTAAAATAAAGCCATAACTAGGAGGAAAAAACCCAGAATATTAACTATGTAAGGTACAAAGGTCCATAACCCTTAGTCTGAGGGTTCCAAAGGATTGATGAAGCTTCTGATAAAAATGAACTGACCCCAAAGAACAAGGAGATCAACCCAGACATTTCATATCTAAGGATTTATTCTGAGGAAATAATTTCAAATGAGTTCAAGGATTTGACTACAAGAATAATTATGCTCATATCATTCGCAATAGGGAAAAAATTAGAAATAATGTATATTTAATTGTAAGGATTAGCATATGATAGAATACACTGCAATCTTTAATGCAAAAAATATAGCATTACATCATTTTTCACATAGAAGATATAAAGGGAAATAAAAAGACTGACAGGTTTTATCTCGAAATGGGCTTGCTTGGTTACCACAGGATGGCAGGGTTATTCACAGGTGAGGTGGAGACTGCAAACCGATTCACCCTGACATTCTTTCCAACCTCCTTCTACTGTGCTTTCTCATACAGTAAAGACTGTACTTGTTATAAAACTGCCCTTCCCAGGCTCCCCTGCAGCTAGGGCTCCACATGAGACCTAAGTCCTCCTGGAAGTTGGAAGCAAGCAACTGGGGGGTGGGAATGCCTGTAGGTGAAAGTGCTGCTTTGCTGAGGACACTGTGACAGGTCCTACTGCCCACTCACTGGCACCGGAAGTGCTGGGCAAGGGAGTTGGCAGCAACAGGATCCCTGCTAGAACTACCCTGGTGCAGGGGGCCATTTCTTTCTGCTAGCCATATGGAATCCAAACTTCATTCCCAGGCCTTTGAATTCTGTAAGGGAATGCACTACAGGTATCCCTTAGTTTCCCAAAGTTTGCTTTATGCCACTTTGCTTTTACAAAAGACCTACATTAGTACCTGTTTTCAGTAACTGGAAGATATCAGAAAATGATCATCACTTTTACGAAGAAAGGCAAAAAACGAAAATAGCATTTAGCGTTTTTGTGGCAAGCTCTTACAGAGGCAGCACGCACCCTGAGCAGTGAGAGTGGCACTGCCAAGCTCCTTCCGGGAACCACACTCAGCATCTCAGCATCAAGCTATCACAGCTTTGAACTGTGTCTGTGAGCATCTGTGCTTTATCTCAATTTATTTTTGTGCATCCATTAGCAAGAGGTAATTGTTTCTTTGCTTTACCCTATTTCAGCTTAAAGTGGGTCCTGCCATCCAATACAGAAGAACTGGTACCTCCTGCTAGGCGGACGTCTTAGGAGGGCCACTACAGGGTCTCCAAGCAAGACCAGAGAGCCTCAATTCCCAGGGGAGAAGACATTTCTGCTGGTAAGGGGGCCTCAGGGGGTCTAGGTACTCGAGGTCAACTGATCCTTCCCAACAGTTTCATTTCAACTTTGGAGTTCCAGTCTTACAACAGATGCCCCAACTTTCATATAAGAAACCCAGTGAAGTTCAATCAATTTTGAAATTCAATAAGCCACGAGATCAGCTGAGGTCTAATTTTTGTCATGCCGATGCTAGAGCTATAAGAAGATAAAATACTCAGGGTATCACAGGAACTCCCTGGTTCCCTGACCATGTCTTGAACAGAGAATATAAAACCCTGAACTTTCAAGTTTCTTCAAACTCTCCCATGTAGTCTGAAGCAGCCTGTCAACTCTAGCTCTGAAAATGGCCTATCAATAGAAGCCACAAAGCCCCCAAAGCACTGCCTTCAAGGCACTTCACGCCTGGTGACCACAGGGATCATCTAAGTAACTAGTACCACTGCTTAACATGAACTATAAGTATCACACCCTCTAATGCTAACCAGAACCTCCTGCCTTCATATCCACCGAGGCCAGGTAACCCCACCCCAGAGTCTCATTTTCTTAAGAGTATGTTGTCACCTGGAACCACTTCTGGAACCAATTAATAGAGTGATCAGAGGATCTAGGTAGAATAAGTTTCCACTGCTCAGCATGGAGCCTGGCATGCACACATTAAGTGTCAAATATATAAATTCTGCATCTGTAAGTGACACATTCCCCATCTAGGAAGACATTTCAAAACTGAGTTCTAATGTTTACAAATTATGCTGTGTTGCTCTCTTTACAATGATAAAATAAAGCAAATCTGATGCAAATCCACATCAAAAAACTTTGCAAAAGATATCCAAAAATTATTTTACATTATTTTTCATTTTGTCCATGTGCTTAGTATTAAGAGTCATACTACTAGTTAAAGATTCAATTCACAGATCACTCCTACGATTTTAAACTTCATTACATAATGGCCAGAGGGTAAAGATCTGAGTAGCATTCCGACTCTTACTGTTTTTTCTACTACCAGGCAGTCAAGGAGAGTGATGTGAGGTGTATCCCCCCCTAAGCTGGGTAAACCAGGGGTATGCAAACTTTTTCTGTAAAGAACCAGACAGTAAATATTTTAGGTTTTGTGGGCCATTTGGTCCTTTGTCACAAGTATTCAGCTTTGCTGGTAGAGCACAAAAGCAGCCACACACAACAGATAAAAGAAGGGATGAGGCCGTGTTTTCAAAAACACTTTAGTTACAAAAGCAGCCAACAGGTCAGATGTGGCCCATGAGCCATGGTTTGCCAACACCTAGTTTAAACAAAAGAAATTCACGTCACAAATTAAGTTTAATTTTATCTTGTAATTTGATACAATACAATCTTACTCTAAAATACATACCCTTTGTCATCAGCTGGACTCGGTTGTCCCTCTTTCACTGGCTTCTGGGGTTTTTTCTCCTTCTTCTTCAGGTACTCCTTTAGTTTTTCTGCTCTATCAAGATACTCTGTACACTTTGCCCTGATGCTTTGCTTGGCTTTATCACCCTGTGCTTCATCTATTGAAGGGAAACGAGAGAGATTTTTCCTTTAGTATTCTTTATAGATAGGTTTTAACTCTTAGACATCCTTCTCAAACAAGGAAAATCAGTTTTGGAGGAGAGAGAAAAGATCATCTCCAGCTCATGGTAACCAATGATTATCAATCTTTTCCACTCCTTCCTTCAGCAAGGTTGGAGGCTAACAGTGACTGTGAGTCAGAAAGAGTTTGAGCAAGACACTAGGATATTTTAAGTTAATGTTAAATAATAAGAATAAATTATTTAATATTCTGTGGGTTTCATACTCTTCCCTTACATTCTTTGCAGACAGTTGAAAGCAGCTTATCTCATACAAAACCAATTATAAGACAAACAGAAGTAAAGCAATATTAACCATCTCCATTAATGTCTACATAAGCTTTATTTCAGAGCATAAAAAGTGACAGAAATCCCACATGTGTAGCACCAATATAGTAATTTTACTACATAAAAGCTGTTTAAAAAGACTTCAGCAACATTCGTAGTGCATGGGATTAGCCCCACCTATCTTACATGTTATGATTCATTCTTAGTTTCACTTTAATTTGACAGAAAAACCTCAAAATTAAATAGGGAAGCTCAAAAAAAATTCCTAAGTTATCCAATTGCTAAAATTTTTATTTAAAAAATAACTAAGTTTGCCAGAAAGACACTTTTTTAATGTCTTATTTCACATATGTTCAGCATTAGGTTTAAGATCCACGAAGGCAGGGGTCTTTATTCATTCCTTCCTTACTGCTGTACTCAGTGCCTAGAACAGTGCCCTAGCAGGTGGTAAACACTGAATACATATTTGGAAATACACAAATAAAATGTTTCCCAACCTATTTTTGTTTGTTTTGGCTGCGCCGCAGGGCATGTGGGATCTTAGTTCCCCAACCAGGGATGGAACCTGTGCCCCCCGCAGTGGAAGCACGGAGTCTTAACCACTGGACTGCCAGGGAAGTCCCCCAACCTACTTTTAAAACATCTATTTTCAAAGCTATGTTTAGAAAATGAGTAGGTCCAGATTATATAAGCTGGGTATATAACCAGTAAAATAAAAACTTTTTTCCATTGACTAGATGGCATTTTAATATGTTTAGGTGTACAAAGTAATAATTATGACAGCTGTGCACATTTGTTGGCTGAGTACTTAAAAACTGCTAAAAAACTAGTGGGACTTTTTTGCAAATTGATGGTTTATAATTTTCTGGCATTGTGTTTCAACTTTTATAAATGAAATAGAATAATCTTTTCTTTTAGTGTTTTGAAATAAAAAAACAATGACCTTACATTTAACTACATGGAGAAAATACTGTACAGCATGTTGGTAGAGTTGAAGGGCTTCTTCATAGTTCCCAGCTTTGTCCTCCTGGGCTGCTTTGCTAGCAAGATCTATTGCTTTCTGTTTGAAGGGAGGCAAAAGCCATAACATCAAAATCAAAGCACAGCATAAGTTTGAAGTAAATAATCATATTGAAAGTTTTCTTTAAAAATGAAAGCAACCTTAAAACAAATCTTTCTTTTCTAAACTACAATTGCATTGCTTTATAAATCATATTTATAAAATGCAAATTACATTTGTTATATAGGTAAATGCTACCTGAACACTACCTACTACCAACCACTGACATTCTCACATTATTTTTCACTCAACAAAAGTCAAGCTCAGGGCTAGCAAGCAGTAATCAAACATGAAAATTCAAGTTAAAAGCATTTATGGAAATTCTCAAAAATCAAATGCTCTTATGTCTAAAGCATATGACAATAGTAAATTTTAAATGGGGTAAAACCCCTCAGAAGCAATAGGGCAATGAAATACCAAGCGTCTGAAAAATACCCAATCTTTTAACTCAGTAATTAACGAAAAGGTTTACTGAGCAAAGAGAAACCAGAGAGGTCTTTAAAAAGAAAACAAAAACAAAACCTGGAAACTTAAATTTAAATAGCAGAAAGATGGCCACAGAATATAATATAGTAGAATTTTAAAAATAATATTAAGCAATATTCGTAATAACATGGAAAAATGTATAATGGAAGTTTTAAAAAGCATGATACAATTTTTATATAGAGAATGAAATTAAATATTTGAAACATGAAACAAACAAGCAAACAAGTAAATAAATTTTTAAAAAGCACAGAAAAAAAGATGGGAAGGAAATTTAACAGAGCTTATCTTTGATAAGCCAATTTTTTTCATTTTCTACTTTTTTCACATCTTCCAAATATCCCATAATGAAATGGGCAACTTTCGTAGAATTTAACTTTTTATATTATATTGAAATATAGTTGATTAACAATGTTGTGTTAGTTTCAGGCGTACAGTTATACATAGACATGTATCTATTTTTTTTTTCAAATTCCTTTCCCATTTAGGTTGTTACATAATACTGAGCGGAGTTCCCTGTGCTGTACAGCAGGTCCTTGTTGGTAATCCATTTTAAACACAGCAGTGTGCACATGTCAATCCTATCCTCCCTAACTATTCTTCTCCCCCAGCCCGGGCCGCCACAACCATAAGCTCATTCTGTAAGTCTGTGAGTCTGTTTCTATTTTGTAAATAAGTTCCAAAGTTGTAAATAAGTTAAAAAAAAAACCTACCAGAAATAGATCCATACAAATACGTCTAACTGAATTTTGACAAAGATATAGAAAGGCAAGTTAATAGCAGAAAGACAGGCTTTTTAAGAAATGGTTCTAGAGCAACTGAACATCCATAAGCACCCCCCCCCCAAAAAAAAAAGAGAGAGAAAGAGGAAGAACACCTCAAACTAAACCTTGCACTTGGTACAAAAATTAACTCGAAATGGATCACAGACAAATATAAAATGTAAAACTATAAAATCTTTAGAAAAAACAAAGAACGTCTTCACCATCTAGGGCTAGGCAAAGGGTTCTTAGACTTGACACCAAAAGCATAATATATAAAAAGAAAAAATAAAAACAGTATGATATTGGCATAAAAAAAGACACACAGATGAATGGAACAGAAGAGCCCAGGAATAAACCAACACATATGTTGTTAATTAATATACCACAAAAGACCAAAGAATGCAGTGGGAAAAGAACAATCTCTTAAATAAATGGTGCTGGGAAAACTGGACAGCCATATGCAAAAGAATGAAAATGAACACTACCTTACACCACACACAAAATGGATTAAAGATTTGAACATAAGACCTGAAGCCATAAAACTCCTAGAAGAAAACATAGGCGATAAGCTCCTTGACGTTGGTCTTGGTGAGAATTTTTTGGATTTGATGCCACAAACAAAGGCAACAAAAGCAAAAATAAATAAGTGTGACTACACTGAACAAAAAAGCTTCTGCAGAGCAAAGGAAATAACAGAATGAAAAGTAACCTACTGAATGGGAGAAAATACTTGCAAATCACATATATCTGATAAGGGATTAATATCAACAAAATATAAAAAAAACTCATACAAGTCAACAGCAAAAACCAAAACAATTTGATCAAAAAATGGGCAGTGGAGCTGAATAAACATTTTTCCAAAGAAGACATACAGATGGCCAACAAGTACATGAAAAGGTGCTCAACATCACTAATCATCAGGGAAATGCAGATCAAAACAACGACTTCTCACCTCACACCCATCAGAATGGCTATTATCGAAAAAACAAGAAATAACAAGTGTTGGTGAGGATGCAGAGAACAGGGAACCCTTGTGTACTGTTGATCAAAGAGTAAAGTGGTGCAATTACTATGGAAAACAGTATGGAGGTTCCTCAAAAAATTAAAAAAAAACAGAACTACCGTATGATCCAGCAATTCCATTCCTGGGTATTTATCTGAATGAAAATACTAACATGAAAAGACATATGCACCCCTATGTTCACTGCAGCATTATTTACAACGGCCAAGAGTAAACTAAGTGTTCACCAATGGATGAAAGGATAAAGGGGGAAAAAAAAAAGAAATATTATTCAGCCATAAAAAAGGAAATCTTGCCATTTGCAAAAACATGGATGGAACGTGCGGGCATTATGCTAAGTGAAATAAGTCAGACCAAGAAAGAGAAATACCATGTGATCTCATTTACACGTGGAATCTAAAAAAAAAAAAAACCCAAAAAACAAAAACAAAAAATGAGCTCATAGATAAGAGAACAGACTGATGGTTGCCAAAGGTGTGGGGCAGACGAAATGGGTGAAGCAGGTCCAAAGGTACAAATCTTCAGTACAAAATAAGTAAGTCATGGGGATGTAATGTACAGCATGGTGACTATAACTAATAATACTGTATTACATATTTTTGAAAGTTGACAGGAGAATAAATCTTAAAAATGTTCTTAACACAGAAAAAATTTTGTAAATATGTATGGTGTCAGATGTTAACTAGACGTACTGTGGTGATCATCTCACAATATATACAAATATCGAACCATGTTGTACACCTGAAACTAATATAATGTTATATATCAATTACACCTCAAAGGAACAAAAAAAGAAATAATGATAAATTGAACCTCATCAAACTTAAAAACTTTTGGTCTGTAAAAGACTCGATTAAAGGATGAAAAGACAAGCTAAAGACTGGGAGAAATGTTTGCAAACCACATATTTGGGATAGGACTAGTACCTAGAATACAGAAAGAACTCTCAAAAATCAGCACTTTAAAAACAATTAAAGTAGAAAATAAGCTAAAGACGTAAACAGACATTTCACCAAAGAGGATATATAGATGGCAAATAAGCAAATGAAAAGATGTTCAACATCACTAGCCATTAGGGAAATGCAAATTAAAACCACAATGAGCTATCAGTAAACACGTATCAGCACAGCTAAAATAGAAAATAGTGACAACAGCAATAGTGGTGAGGACACAGAGAACTGGATCACTTTTACACTGTTGGGATGGAAGATGGTACAGTCACTCTGGGAAACAGGTTTGTTTTTTACAAACCTAAACATGCAACTACCATATGAATCAGCAACTGCATTTATCCCAGAAAAATGAAGACTATGTTCACACAAAAACTTGTACTTGAACATTCCAGATGTCCTTCAAATGCTGCATGGTTAAACCGTGGTACACCCAGTCTGGAGAGTACTACTCAGCAAGAGAAAGGAATGAAATATTGATATACACAACTTGGATGAATCTTGAGGGACTTAAGCTAAGTGAAAAGAACCAATCCCAAAAGGTTACGTACTGTATGATTCCATTCAAATACCCTCAAATGACAAAACCAGAGGTGAACAGTTCAGCATTGTCAGGAGACAGGGATGTGGGGGGAAGAGAAAGAGAAGTGACTGTGGTTATAAAAAGGCAACAAAAGGGATCCTTTTGGGTAGAAGTCTTCTGTATTATGACTGTGTTGGGGGATACAGGAATTAAATCATGTGACAACTCTGTGCGTGCAGACACAGACACAGACACACACACACATGTAAAACTGGGGAAATCTGAGTAAGAGAGAGAAACTATTAATGTCAACATCCGGGTTGTGATACTGTACTATAGTTTTACAAGATGCTGCCATTGGGGACAAATGGGTGAAGGGTACACAAACTCTCTCTGTATTATTTCTCACAACTGCATGTGAATCTACGATCATCTCAAAATAAAATGTTCGTTAAGAAAACTATCTTTAATATTTTAAAATATGCACACATATACAAATAAAGAACAAGCACGGTTTACTGAAACATTCCATTGGATTAATTTAGGTAGTAAAACTGTATTCAACAGAAATAAGAGCCAGCTGAAGAAAATGATCATGGTTATACTATATTAAAAAAAGCATACAATTAAGAAATTATTCAAATAATCCAAAAACTAATATGTTAAAAATATCATATTTTGAAGCAGTTGTTCACAGATTGCATGGGATAAATGGGAGGTACAGGACTTCCCTCTGTTGTAGCAGGAGGGAAGAAAAATAAATGGCAGTTCTTAGAATTGATAAAATGTAGCAGTACATGTTTCACTTCAAATAGCTTGAACTTGGAGATAAATTTGCAAGTTTGGTAATAAGCTCAGCAGGATATAAAGGGTGGCGTCACAGCCCATGGTCAACTGGTGGTCTGGTGCACCTGGTCACATAAAACTGCATCCAGAAGGCTCAGTGGCTAAGTCACGTAGCAAAAGTAAGTTCTTCCTTTTTCTGGCTATAATTTCCTTTTTATGCTATTTTGAATTGCTGTGCCACTCACCTCTTCAGCCACGCATTGCCCTCATTTGCAGTCGGCCTTCTTTTAGAAACCAAGACGGCATCTGCTAAAACTCCTACAGTTGGTGTTTAATAATCTAGCTCCAAATACAGGACCAATGACTTTAAAGCAGCCTTTCTCTGATGATGGACGCATCTGTATGTGTACTGTCCAACATGGGCGCACGTGGTTTCTGAAACTTTCGACTAATGTGACTGAAGAGTGAGTTTTAAGTTTCATTTAAGTAAAATTTAAATTTAAATTGCCACATGTAGCTACCAGTGTGGACAGCACATGTTAAACCTTTAACCAAGGACGATCTGAGGACAGGCATCTGTTTCCCCCTGAAGCATGCTCCACTTCATGCTCGTTTCTGTTAGCATTTTTCATTTGAAACGAACTCAACTGTGTCTTGTATGGTTTGGGAGTACCAATTATTCTTTCAGAATATAATCCTGACTGTCTCCATCGCTACCACCCTAGCTCAATCCACTATCGCATCTGTCAAACCTATCACCTAGCCTCCTCTAAGCAGGCAGCCTGCTTCCACACTTGATAGGAAAGTCCAGACAGCACCAGTGAAGGGCATCCTCTGATGGCTTCCCACTGCAAATAATAAACCCCCAATGTGGGGTCATGTTCTCCCTGGGCTCTGGCTCTGTCTGGGTCTCACCTGAGCCCTCCATCCTCCTTCACTCAGGCAGCCTGTGCACTAGGATCCTTCCGCCCAGAACGCTCCTCCCTGCTCTCTCCCCAGATGCATGCAAGACGGTCTCGTTTTCAGTCGCAGTTCAAATGCCAAGTCCTTGGAGAGGCCCTCCCTAGTCCTGTATTTCAAAGGCTGCACCCCATCCCTGCTCTCAGGTGCCCCCTCTCCCTGCACTCTTACCCCACCACCGTGTGTATCATTATTCCCCTGCATACTCACTTACTGGCCACCCCCTTTAATATACAGGGAAGCTCCGCGAGGACGGGGACCTCCACCTCTGTCATCTCAATTTCTCTCCACTGGACATTTCCGCTGGCATGCAAACAGCCCTCCTGCAGATATCCCTGACACTCAAACCCCCTTCAGCTCGGTTGTTTCTCTGCTACTTTCAGAACCCAAATCTCACCAGAGCAGCCTCTACTCTTTCCAGTTCCTTTTCCTCTACTTACCCTTCGGCTGCCAATCTTGGCTTCTGTCCCTTATCTTATCAATAAAACTGCTCATATCAACGTCCTCTGTGATGCCAGATCCAAAGGCCACCTCTGTGTCCATCCTGATCTCTTGATAGTATTCTACAAAAACATCACTCCCTGCTGGAACACTGCCCTCTGTTGAGCTCCCAAGCACCACTTTCCCTGTTTGCCTCCCACCTCTCTGACAGCTCCTGCTCAGTTTCCTTTGCTGATTCTTCTTCTTGTACCTGACACTGAAATACCAGTGTTCCTCAGGGCTTGGGTGGGGCTGCTTTCTGTTTACTCCCTATGTGGGCTGTTCTCAGTGACTGAAGCTGCTTATCTTTAGGCTGATGATCCCCAAATTTCTTCACTTTTAAAACACATCACTCTCCTGTTTAAAGTCTTTCCAGTGGCATGTTTCTGTGCATGTGGATTTTGTTTTGGCCTGTCCTCCCACTAGAATATAAGCTCCATGAGAACAGGATTCACATCTGTTGTACTGGCTTTTTAATATTCTGGAGTCCAGCACAGAGGCTGGCACAAGACTGACCTAATCTCAAGATCGGCCAGGATGCAGTCGTCAATATGGAGGCACAAAGGTCGGGAATACCTGGGACTGTCCTTTTGGGATCAGGAGACCACGATGTGGCCACGTTAGAAAACTCTGGGAAACTGGGTAAATTCCAGAGTTGCCTACCTCAGAAGGAAAGATGTCCCAGCCCCTGTCTTTCAAGGCTGATTCTTTCCCTGGTGCTCTGCAGCCCATCCCTACCTTCCTCCTCTGACATTTACTCCCCTCAATTATACCAACTCAACTGTTCTGCCCAACCTAACCTTTCTCTTTTTGGGGGAGCATTCCTTAGCATAAAAATGTATGCAAGTCCTATCTCAGACTCATAGCTCCAAAGACCAGCAGAAGCACACCAGCTCTCCCTAATTCTAAGATTCCCATGTAGCTACCACCTTACTTACCTCTTCAACTCCATAGCAAAGTCCCAAAGAGAACCCCAAGTTCATCCTGGTTTCTTGAGTCCTCCCACGGCAATGCTTCCTGCTCCCTGACTGCCAGATCTCTCACTTACCTAGTTATGGGCACTTAGCTCTCGTAAGAGATACCTGACATGGCCTCCTTTGGCCATCAAGGCACCATCCTCTCCAGGTTTTACTCTTGGCTGTGTCACAATTCTTTTTCAGGCTCCCTTTTCTCTCTCCTTAAACACTGATATTCCACTGAGTTTGTACCTCGGTCCTTGTTTTTCCTCATTCTATAAACTCTCCAAGATGCCCACACTTCTATTAGTATCCGTATGCTGACAACTCCCAAATCCTTATTCCCAGCCCAGCCTCTCTAAGTCCTACACATACGTACCCAACTGTTCAATGGGCATTTCCACCTGATTGTCTCCACAAGCATTTCAAACCCCAAAAGTTCAGGACCACTCTGGCCCCAAGTATGCCTCCTCTTCTTATAATCCCAGAACCAATTCCCACCCCGCAGACACCCAATCAAGGAATCTGGGAGAAAACTCAGACTCCTCCACCTTCTTCACTTTCTAAATGCAGATCCAAGCCTAACTATTCTTCCTCTTCAACCGCCTCTGATCAATCCTTTCTTTATTCTAACAGGTGCTGTACTACTTTGGCCTTCACCCTCTCCCATCACACAGAACCCTGCCTCCTACCTGGTTTCCCTGCTTCCAGGCTTGCTACTGACAAGCTGTGCCCTGTACACAAACAGTGGTTTTGTTCTAAAACAAAAATTTGAGCTTACTGCCTTCTCTGACTCCCCATCTACAGTAGGATGGGGACTAATCACCTACGTGCGTCACACACTGCTCCTTGTGATGTGGCCTAACTAGGCTCTACCTCTCACCTGGCACACTCCATTCCTGTCACACCAAACTACTGGGACAATCCAGATGGCTCAGACTTCATACCTCTGTGTACAGTGTGCTCACACCTGGAATACCCTATCCTGTTGTCTCCCTGTAGAACTCCAGCTCCTCCAAGACTCAGCAGTAATTGTGATCTTCCTGCTGCAAAGTCCTCCGCATCACCCAGGCGGCCTAGCCTGTGCTTCCTCTAAATTTCCACTGCCTCTTGTACATCCTTCAAAGGTTACAAAGTATCGTAGTAGTCACTTTATATGTCTGATGCTTTCACATCAGAATATAAGCCCTTGAAAATCAAGGATGATATATTTCTTTTATGATTTCCAACATGTAGCAAAATGCATGGCATAGTAGACACTCAAAAACTAAATATTCAGGGCTGAGTAAACTCTGAGTTCTATATACAATGAACTTGCAGTTTCTCCCAACCCTCTCCAAGGTTTACTACACTTCTAGACTGAGGCATATGTTGTTTTTCTCTGCCTGGAATGCATCCCACTTTCTTGTCCAAGAAGGCATGACTTCATAGTGAAAAAGCTCAAACTTATAAGCAGATAGACCTGGATTAAAAACTATCTTCAACACTAATTAACTGTATGTCTTTGGGCAAATCACAGCCTTAATAAGTTTTGGTTTCTTATGCTGTGAAAAGGGAGTAATATTCACCTTGAGGAGTTGTTTTGAGGACTAAATGAGATCACATCAAACACCAGACAGACAATTAGTGTCATCACCTTTCACTCTAAGCTCACACTGCCTCCCCTTGGAACATTTCTCATTTATCCTTGAAGAGTTACACAAGCCCTTCCTTTCTGTCCTCCCACACCAACCTTTAATTCTATTAGACCATTATTACATTATTTTATTTTGATTTTTAGTTATCTGCATTCCTCCATTCGATTATAAACATCTGGCTCTGGGATTTTGCCTCGTTCCAAACGGGAAAGCTGAATATTCTTCATCCAAATTTCCTACATTAGAAGGTTGAAAAGGTTGAATGAGAAAGCGCACCTGTGACCTAACCACTGGTAAAAGTATAACTCATTCTCTCTCCCTGTTTAACACTAGCAACTATGCCTTTAATATCAGTTAATCTTGAGCTGATTGATCTTGGAAACATCCATAATCCAATTTAAATATGATGCAAACGATTATAGAATGAAACTGCAAATCTTGCATAAGAAAAAAAGATCAGTAAATAGATGAAAATTATATCGTAGAATGCCCAAATCGCATGCAAAGTCTTGACAAATGAAAAGTTGGTAGACTATGTCTAAAATAGATGAACAACAAGGATAAACTGTATAGCACAGGAAACTACAGCCATTATCTTGCAATAATTTTTAATGGAGTATAATCTGTAGAAATACTGAATCACTATGCTGTACACCTGAAACTATAATATTGTAGGTCAATAAAACTTCAATAAAAAAACTTCGACAAAAAATACAATGATGATGGAATAAAACTATGCAGTTAACTGACAAACCAACAAGGATGAAGACAAGATGGGTATTTCAAAAGAAATCACCTTTGATACTCAAAGGAACAATACTTTTACCACATGACCAATACTTTTTCCAAGTACATTTACTAAAAAGACCCCTTCTCAATGGGGCTACAAAAAAAACTAATGTTAAGTGAAGATTGTTGCATCGCAGTTTAATAAAATCACGTTGGAAAAGATACACACATAAAACAACACACGACTTCTTTATTCTAAGAAATAAGTCACAGTTCCAATTATATTTTGTGAAAGACATAAAACATTTATTTTCATAACCTCTTGGGTCGATTTTCAAGATACAAGTTCCAACCAAGCACCCCACTGCCTTTTTGGTGAAAATTTGATTTCGATTTAAATCGGTCTACTTTTAGTGATCTTTCTTCAGGATCAATTATCCTGGGCTAAGTAGATCCTTTATTAATTATCCTAGGTGCCTGTACCTGGCACTCAATAAATGCCTTTTCAACTGCAAGATCAAGACAAAAATTCAATATAGGTATTCACGCGACTCTTTCGTTCGAAACCTAACTAGTGGACTGGAGCTAGTTAAGTCACATTCTAAAGGTTAAGTCACATTCTAAAAACCCCACTGAAGCCCCAGATCCATTCTAGGGATGGGAGACACTGCTTCAAAAATTTCTCGTCTCAATGAATTCCATTCCACAGAGGTCTAACAAATCTAAAATATTAGGATTACATGCTTTACGAACAAAACACACAACTCACTGCGGCGGGGGTGGGAAGGTGAAGTCACAAAGGAGTTTAAGAAAATTCCATGATCTTATTTATGTACTACATTTTGGGAGCCATTAGCGTGCTCCTGAACGCACAGCTCAATGAATTCACTGGACTCCTCAGATTCCGAGCCTGTGCTCACATTTCCATTCACCTGACAGCTCGAAAAGAAAGGCTTTGCTAAACCAGCTTAAGGAACTAGGGGAGAACTCAAATCACCCTATTTTCAACTGGTCCGGAGCAATGCACTGGAGACATTACGTTCTTTCCTCTCTCCCTTACACTGACTGCAACGTCTGTGCCTCTTGCTCAAAGCTCTGCCCAGCTCGGTTCAAACTCGGCTGGTTTGAAAAGAAAAAAACAAAAACAAAAAAGCCTCAACATAAGTCGAGAGTCCCACAAAGCCAGTGGGCTTGGGAGACCCCGGAAGCGGGCGGAAAGCACCCAACTCTCCCACCTGCCTCCGGGTGCGGGCGCCGCCCTCCACCTCCCGGAACAAGGGGCGCGGCCGCTTCCTCCCTCCTCCCCGCCCCCCATTTCCCACCTCACGCCCCGCGCCTCCCCTCGGCCCGGGCTCTCCAGGGGGCGGGAGGATGGTGATACCTGGAGGTTGCCGGAGGTGGATGCCATGGCGGAGACCCGAGGCGGTTCCCGGAGGAGGAACGGCGGCAGAGGAAGCCCACAGTGGGAACGTCGAGTCGCGCCCGGAGCTGCCCCTAACGTGCGCAGGCCGGTGGCTCTCGGACCCCAAGCGGCGGCCTCCTTTCCGGAACTTGTTCCAAAACAACACCGTGCTCCAACAGCCGCCCGACCCTCCTTACAAAACTTCCGGGCTCTCGTCCGGCCTCTGGTCTCAGAACATCCGCTTTCGTCATCAGCACGCGGGTCACCCAGTCCCGAACTATCCGGGTCTCGCCTTAGTCCCGGGCCTCGCGAGGCCGGGAGAGAGATCCCTGAAGTCCGCCGAGGCCTGGCGGAAGTCAGGCTTGCGCGCACGCGCACAGCGGCTCCGGCCTAGGGGCAGGGAGAGTGGTTGCGGTGGGGAGGCGTTCCCTCTTCCTCCTTTTCCAGATGTCTTATGCGTTGAGGTGTTATTGGTTCTGGCTCCATTTACTCGACGGAGCATGGAGCGTGCTCTGTTGGTCTGTGGTTTTTGTGTGAAAAAAGTAATCCTGTCTCCAAGACCCACTGGTTGGGGACTTTGGGCCCAGTTACCATTTACTCCTGTGTAAAATGGGGGTAATTAAAGTACCTACCCCAGGGTTGCGGAGAATGCAAGTGCTGCGTGATTAGGCGCCTCTCACAGTGATAAACGAACAGGAGAATCTCAGCATGTGTTGGCGCTTGTTAGTGCTCACGCTTTCCACGTCCTCCGACCAGCATTTTCCCAATCGTTATATTCGTGGCTCTAGGAAGCCCCGAGAGTTTTAATAGAAGTTATGTATGGCCGCTGCCCTCCAGGAGCTTACGGCGCTCTGGTGGGGATGCAGGCTTCTGAACACAAGTCTTGTGAGAGTGGTAGATCGGGTATTATTTATTCCAGTTCTTGTTACCGGGAAGATCAATGGCTTGAGAGGTTAAGTGCTTTATGCGAGACCACAGATGTCAGGGATTAGTGGCAGAGCTAAGACCTTTTTTTCAGCATTCTGTTGTTTGCAGGCACAGTCCTCTTTTTTTTCCCCTTCCTTTCATAGTTTAGCTTCTCAAAGGAAGATAAAATAGATGTTTAATCATTCTAACGTTTTATTTCCCACCCATTCCCTAATTCTTTCCAAACATCTGGCGTCTCCTAAATAAAGTATTTCCCTCCCGCTTCTTGTTTAGTATTGTCAACTACCCAGTTCTTGCAATCTCTTCCGGATAGTATCCTAATGTCCTTTATCTGTCCTCTTCACTTTCTGCCCTTCTTATTAAGGGCAGAATTTCCTCAAGAGTCTGACGTCCTCTTCTTTCTCACCATCAAGCTCTGCTCATCTTACCCCTTCCTCGGCTGCAGGTAGCAATAGAATAGAAATGGCTTCAAATTTAATTCTCTAGGCCTGGCTTGTCCTTGCCTAGCATTTACAGCTACCTCCCAGAGAGCTCCGAAAACCACAGGGTTTTCCCACAAGAAAAATTCAACACATTAAAAACCAAATTAATTATCTTATACCCCAAACCTCCTTCTTTGATCTCTCCTCAAAATAATATCACCAAATCTCCATCATCAAAGCTCAAAGTTGAAGTACTCTCTCTGCCTGTGTCTACTAATTCTCCTTCCTAACCCTCTGTCCCCTTCCAGTTACTGATAAAATACTTTATCACCTCCAGCCCTTAGAATGTCAGCACGTAACAGACATTTAACAAATATTAAACTATTTAACTGAGCTGCTTGAAAGAAGCCGCTGGTTCCTTAATGACTTTCAAGCTTGATTTTGCCTGAAGATACAACCAGATTCCAATTTACTTTTCAATTCAGTCCCTAAATGTTTACTGAACATTCACTAAAGACAAGTCTGCTGGGTGTTAGGAACATACAAAGGTGAATAAGATGTGCTCTTTGCCATTTAGGGTTTTACAATTTAGTGGAAGGCACAGTCATGTAATAGCGAAAAGAGAATTCATTTGAGTACCACAGTTAGTACCACCATGTACCAGGCTGTTTTATGTGCTGGATATGAACCAAACAGTCAAAAATTCCTCTTTTATCACCAATACAGTAATAAGACATGTTGATACCATGTGCCCCCTAATGTGCAATGAGAAGAGTGTCACCTGTGGTATTTTCAAAAATGTATAACCTCAGTCTCATGAGAAAGTACCCATTAAAATACAAATTGAGGTTGTTTTTTTTTTTAACTTCTACAAAATACCTAATCAGTGTGCTTCAAAAATGTCGAAGTCATGAAAAAACAAGGAAAAACTGAGAAACTTGTCACAGATTGCAGGAGACTCAGGAGACAGACAACTAAATGCAATATGGGATTCTGGACTGGATCCTGGAATAGAACAAGACTGTGGAAAAACTGATAAAATCTGAATAAAGTCTGTATTTTAGCTAATGATCTTCTACCGCTGCTAATTTCTTAGTTTTAATAAATATACTATGGTGGCTTAAGACGTTAACAGTAGGGGATGTTGCGTGAAGAGTATATGGGAATTCTCTATATCTTTGCAACTCTTTTGTAAATATCATTTTTACATAAAATGTTTCCTTAAAAATCCTGTTCTTTGGGAGCTTACCTTCTAATGGAATAGAAACTTTTTACCTTTTACATGTGTGAGATAAATAGAAAATATATATACTGATCTCTGCCCCTGCTTCTTGGCACAGAGCTCCTGAACCCTTGGAATGTCCTGGGTGATTGAAATGTCTTTTGTTCTAATGAGGTGACCCTGGGTGGGCTCTTGGATGGGGGCTGTTCACCAGAAAGACCAAGCCATGATCAGATGCTTGGAATTTGCAACTCTGCCTGCCATCCTCTTGAGAAGGCAGAAGGGCTGAAAATGGAGCTAATGGTTGGTCATGCCTGTGTGATGTGATGAATCTTCCATAAAAATCCCATAAGTATGAGGTTCAGGGAGCTTCTGGGTTGGTGACCGTGGAGGTGCTAGGAGGGTGGTGGGCTTCCAAGGGGCATGGAAGGTCCACATCTCTTCTATCTGGATGTTCAACTGTATCCTTTAACAGAACCTTTTATAATAAGCCAGTAAAAGTAAGTAAAATATTTTTCTGAGTTCTGTGAGCTGCTCTAGCAAATTATTTGAACCTGGGGGGGGGGGGTCACTGTAACCTCCAATCTATAGCCAGTTGGTCAGAAGCACAGGTAACATCCGGGTCTTGTGACTGGCATTGGAGGATTCTGTGTGTGTGTGGGGGGGGGGCAGTCTTGTGGGACTGAACCCTTAACTTGTGGGATCTGACACTATCTCCAGGTAGATAGTGTCAGAATTGAATTAAATTGTAAAACATCCAGCTGGTGTCACAGAGAATTGCTTGGTGTGAGGAAAAGCCTTCATGTATTTGGTGACCAGAAGTGTCAGAAGTGACGTACGGTAAGTGTAGGTAAAAAAGACAGGCAAGGAGGAAAGACCTAGTAGGGAAGAGCTGAGGTTTTCAATGCAACATGTTTACACATGTAAATATAAAAATGTTACATTTGCAATGGTTTACAAAGTACTTTCACATATATTTCCTTATTTCTTAATTCTGTGGAGTAGATCTCAAGTATCTCATTTTTACAAATGTGGAAACCAAGCCTCAGAGAGACAGAACTTCCCCAATCCATGCAGCTCAAGTGGCAGAGTCGGAGTTTGAACTCAGGTCATCTGATTCTGGGTCTAATATCAGAAGATGGACAGTGACAAGTGCTAGGACAGAGGCAGGTCACACCATGGTGCTGCAGAAGAGAGAATGCTGAATTTGGAAGGAGTGGTTAGGAATTTCTTAGGGAAGTTATCAAATCTTAAAATTAATTTTGACAGAGGCGATTTTAAGCAGAGGAAAGGCATGAATAAAGGCATGGAAGGGCAAAGTATATGACATGCTTGAGCTATGTTTGGAAAGTAGGAAGCTGGGGGGAGCTGCAGGGAAGGAATGGCTGGAGAGGAAACTAAAAAGTCACCAGTCGGCACTGCTGATTGTTCAAGGCTTTGAAGATAAGGACTTTGGACTTTGTTCTGTCCCTCCTTCCCTCTCTTCTTAACTTTGTTCCCTTTAGGAGAAAGTAGCTAGTAGAGTCCCGATTTGGTCAGATACAGGTTTCCTCCACTCTCTGAAAGTAGAGTATTCCTATGAAACTTTCATAAGCTGAAATGGTGTAAAGCAAAGAAACCATCACCTTAGGACACATCTTGCTAACAGATGCACAGAATAAGTCGAGATAAAGCATAGAGGCTCAGAGACACAGTTCAAAGCTATGGTGGCTTGATGTTGAGAGGCTGAGTATAGTTCATGGGGAAGGAGCTTTGTGCTGGTACCCAGGGTGCCTGTCTCTGTGACTCACTGCAAAACAAACACTGAATGATTTTTTTCCCCTGGTTTTTCTATAAAAGCAAAAATCCTTTTCAGATTTCTTTCAGTTAGCAAAAACAGGTACTAATGCAGGCCTTTCATAAAAGCGAAGTGGTACAAAGCAAATTTTCAAAAAGCAGGGTAGAGCTTCCCTGGTGGCACAGTGGTTAAGAATCTGCCTGCCAGTGCAAGGGACATGGGTTCGAGCCCTGGGCCGGGAAGCTCCCACATGCCGTGGAGCAACTAGGCCCGTGGGCCACAACTACTGAGCCCATGTGCCACAACTACTGATGCCTGCATGCCTAGAGCCTGTGCTCCCCAACAAGAGAAGCCACTGCAATGAGCAACCCTCATACCACAACGAGGAGTAACCTCTGCTTGCCACAGCTAGAGAAAGCCCATGTGCAGAAGCAAAGACCAAATGCAGCCATAAATAAATAAATAAATAAATAAATAAAATCTTAAAAAAAAAAAGTGGGGGAGGCTTTGGTTTTATGAAGATGAGTCTCACAGTTTTTTTTGTGGGAGGGACCAGGGAGAGAGAGGAGGCGGAAGGTAAAACAGGAAGCTACTGCAACACTCTGACACTTTAGAAAAGAGTCTACAGAGCTGAATGGCATACTCTCCATTCCTGAAGCACAGCCCCAATTTGGGCTTTGATTAATACATCCTCTCTCCCTCAATTGCTTTCACCAATTCAACCTGTTGAAATCATACCTGTTCTTAAAGTACCTGTTCCAATGTCACTTGCTCAAGACACCTTCAAAACCTCTTTGAACTCTCTCATCAATTTGGGACTTTCAGTTGTCCCAAGATAATGCAGGCTAAGTGCCGAATTCAGTGCCTGGCGCATCACAGGTGCAATCACAAATTGTTAGCCTCGCCTGCATAGCGTTTCTCCTTTATGGACTGTAAGGTCATCAAGGGCTAAGACTTCATCCTCTTCATTTTTATAACCCCCCACCCCTGCCCCATGCCTTTACTCCTCACATACACGCACAGAGTAACCAAGGTTTTTAAACAAAATGAGGTCTGCTTGTCAATGATCTTTGGTGATTAGGGAAGTTGGTTGGCTGGTAGGTGTCATCTGTGGATTCATCCTTCCACAGGGTCTCACATCCAGCCCATGCAGGACCGACTCCATCTCAGACCATCTTAAAGGAAATGCATAATATTGAAGCCCCCACAGCATGAATGAGAAAGCTGCTCATGTCCACTCAGGAGTCAGCTTTCTGCTTGTTGAGTCACCAGCTCCCTCCCTGATCTGGGACCTAGCAATAAGGAAGGCAAAGCACTGACGGGGATGGTCATGTGAAGGAAGTGACTCACGGGGGTTCTCGGGCAGGAAACCTGTTCTCCATACCAGGCAGCATACCTTTCTGAATGTGCTGGTCACCTGGAGGCCCAGCCCTTTCCCACTTAGTGCTGTTCATTTTATTCATATGAAGCGATAGAGAGTTCTGGATTGATAAGTGGGTTTGGGAACCAACCCATCAACATCAGTCAGCCCTGTGAGGATGGGCGTGTGGACTGAGGCATCCATTCTTCATTGTGAGTTAACTAAGGTGAGTATGCTCTAAGGCATCAGCTCAGAAGAAAAGGTAAGGTGCCTGCCCTCAAGAAGTTTGCAAGCTACGTCATCGTTTCCCAGACTGTGGGTACTTAGATCACAGATAATGTAGGATGTACCAAGAGTGGATTTCAAACACTTTCCCCCGCTCCTGCTCAACCCAAGTCTCTTCCTGAACATTTTCTCCAAGAATGTCTCCTTTGCTCTTGTGCTGGATTCAGTATTCAAGTGATTTTGGTTGATAGTGTTCTGCTTGTTGAAGGAAGGTAGAAAATATTTGATCTCTTCTCAAAACTCCCTTTTTCCTCTCAGAGTATCAGGTATGAGCTATATTTTTGTCAGCTTTCTTCCTCTTTCAAATTCCAATTAATTGATCTATTTTAATAGAATAGAAAACAGCATTTTATACCCCTAGATATACTCTCTGATATATTTGCAGTTAAAATTGCTTGCTTCATACTAATGCAGTGTAGGGGTGGGTAGGCTGAAAGAGAGAGAGACAGAGAGAGAGATTATACGTGTTGCAAATATTTTCCCATTTTATTTTTTCAGTCATTACCTTTTTTTGGTATGAGAATGTAAATTTCAACATAACCACATTTATCATTCTTTTTGTTATGTTTAGAAAAACCTTACTCATTACTAGGTTATCTGAAACAACAGTACACTTGTGTGTTCTTCAAGCACTTTCAATGTTTCATTGTTTCATTTAAATCTTTGACATCTCTGAATTTATTTTGGTGTAACAATTAAGCTCAGGGTCTAGTTTTATTGTTTTACTTTTATTTATTCCAAATGGATGGTCAGTTCTCCCAATGTTACTTATTTAATATCCCTCTTTTCTCCACTCGTTTGAATGGCTACCTTTATTATATACCATTTTCTCACATGGATTTGTTTGTCTGAAATCTTGATTTTTTTAAAATATTCCTTTCTGTAGGACTTCCCTGGTGGCACAGTGGTTAAGACTCCACGCTCCCAATGCAGGGGGCCTGGGTTTGATCCCTGGTCAGGGAACCAGATCCTCCATACTGCAATGAAGACTTTGGATGCCACAACTAAGGAGCTCACTGGCCACAACTGAGGAGCACACCTGCTGCAACTAAGTCCCAGTGTAACCAAAACTATACACACACACACACACACACACATATATATATATATTCCTTTTTGCCAGCTGTTCTTAGGCCAGCAAAACTATTTTATGACTGTAGCTTTGTAATACAGCATCTTGTGGAACTGCCTGCCTGATTCACTCTAAGCAGAATGGAAAACCAGCCAAGGGCTCAGGCTCTGATAGTAGAAGCCTTGGTTCAAATCTTGGCTCCAGCAAGTGTCAGGCAATTACTTAATCTCTCTAAGCTGCTATTTCTGCATCTATAAAATGGGGATAATAATACTACCTGTCTAATGCGGGAATTAAATGAAACTAGCATATGGCAGAACTGGGTGTGGAAAATGGTTAATACCACTAAATGTTAGCTATCACTACTTTCTGGATAGTTAAGATTTTCTCATATTTACTTTTGCATGTTATCTTTAGCATTATTTTGTCAAGGTTCACCTAAAAAGTTTATTGATTTTGTAATTGAGTTGATAGATTAGGGCAGATGGGTATCTTTAAAATATTGAATTTCCTTCAGGTTTCAAAATCATATGTGATGTCTTTTTTGAGTCTTCTTGTATGCTTCTTAGTAGAGTTTCATTTTTTTCTCCAGATAGTTTCTGAACATTTCTTCTTGGCTCATTTCTAGGTATTTTATTGTGCTATTGTTGCTATCATAAATAATATATTTTCTTCTCATATTTTCTAGCTGGTTATGGTTCATATGTAGGAAACCATGGGATTATGTGTAGGTTAATTTGCCAGACATATTGCTTCTAATAGATTATCAATGTATTATCTTGGAATTTCTACGTAAACAGTGAAAACATCTGCAAACATCTTGCCTCTTTCCTATTCGATGTTGAAAGTGTCAAGGGTAGTCATCCTTGACTTTTTCCTAACTTTAGTAGTTTCACAAATAATCATTTTAAATGTTATTGTGTAAGTTTTCTTCTTCTGTGTAACAAATCACCGCAAACTCAGCAGCTTAAAATGACACAATTTTATTACGTCACACTTTCTGTAGGTCAGAAGTCCAAGCATGTCCTAGCTGGCTTTTCTGCTTTAGGTCTCACAAGGCTGAAATTAAGGTGTCAGCTGGGCTGTGTTCTCATCTGGAAGCTCAGCTAGGGAAGAAGCTCCTACTTTCAAGCTCCCTGAAGTTGTTGGCAGAATTCTTAATAGCTCACTTTCTCAAAGCCAGGAATACACACACACACACACACACACACACACACACACACACACACACACACACACACACAGAGTCTCAGCTGCTTCAAGTCTCTGACTTCAGGGGAGGCTCAGACCCTCTTTTAAAGGGCTTTCCTGATTAGGTCAGATGCAGGATAACCTTCCATTTATTAACTCCAAGTCAACTTATTAGGGACCTTCATTACATCTGCAAAATCCCTTTACCTTTGGCATATTCTGCTGGTTTGAAGGAAGTCACAGGTTCTGTCTGTACTTAAGGGAAGGGAAGTATAAAATTGTATGACTCGTTGGGGGTCCCTACGAGTACGTCCACCACAGTAATATTTTACAAGAGATCGCTATATGGGAGATAAAAAAATTAATGTTTCATTTTAACATAAGAAAATATGGGAAGATAGGATCAAGATGGCGGAGTAGGAGAACATACACTCACCCCCTCTTGCAAGAGCACTGGAATTACAACTAACTGCTGAGCAATCATCAACAGAAACACACTGGAACTCACCAAAAAAAAAAAAACACCCCACATCCAGAGAAAAGGAGAAGCCACAATGAGACAGTAGAAGGGGCACAATCGTGTTAAAATCAAATCCCATAAATGCTGGGTGGGTGACTCACAAACTGGAGAACAGTTATACTGCAGAAGTCCACCCACTAAAGTGAGGGTTCTGAGCCCCACGTCAGGCTTCCCAACCTGGGAGTCCAGCAATGGGAGGGGGAATCCCCAGAGAATCAGACTTTGAAAGCCAGTGGGATTTGAATGCAGCACCTCCACAGGACTGGGAGAAACAGAGACCCACTCTTGGAGGGCACACAAAAAAGTGTGCTCACCAAGACCCAGGGGAAAGGAGCAGTGACCCCATAGGAGACTGAACCAGACCTGCCTGCTGGTGTTGGAGGGTTGCCTGCAGAGGTGGGGGGCAGCTGTGGCTCACCGAGGAGATGGGGGCACTTGCAACAGGGGTTCTGGGAAGTGCTCATTGGCGTGAGCCCTCCCAGAGTCTGCCATTAGCCCCACCAAAAAGCCTGTAAGCGCCAGTGCTGGGTAGCCTCAGGCCAAACAACCAACAGGGTGGGAACACAGCCCCACCCAGTGGCAGACAAGGAGATTAAAGTTTTACTGAGCTCCGCCCACCAAATTGGATTAAAGTCTTACTGAGCTCTGCCCACCCAGCCCTACCCACCATCGGTCCCTCCCATCAGGAAGCACTCACGAGCCTCCTAGACAGCTTCCTCCACAAGAGGGCAGACAGCAGAATCAAGCAGTATCAGCAGTATTTTGTCTTGTGGAACTGAAAACCATAGCCACAGAAAGACAGAGAAAATGAAAAAGCAGAGGACTTTGTATCAGATGAAAGGAAAGAATAAAACCCAGAAAAACAACTAAATGAAGAGGAGATAGGCACCCTTCCAGAAAAAGAATTTAGAATAATGATGGTGAAGATGATCCAGGGCTTTGAAAAAAGACTGGATGCAAAGATCGAAAAGTTTACCAAAGACCTTGAAGAATTAAAGAGCAAACAAACAGAGATATGCAACACAATAACTGAAATGAAAAATACACTAGAAGGAACCAATAGCAGATTAACTGAGGCAGAAGGGCGAATAAGTGACCTGGAAGACAGAATGGTGATTATCACTGATGCGGAAAAGAATAAAGAAAAAAGAATGAAAAGAACTGAAGACAGCCTAAGAGACCTCTGGGACAAGGTTAAACACACCAACATTTGCATTATAGGGGTCCCAGGAGGAGAAGAGATAGAGAAAGGACCTGAGAAAATATTGGAAGAGATTATAGTTGAAAACTTCCCTAATATGGGAAAGGAAATAGCTACCCAAGTCCAGGAAGCGCAGAGAGTCCCAGGCAGGATAAACCCAAGGAGAAACATGCCAAGACATATGGTAGTCCAATTGACAAAGATTAAAGACAGAGAAAAGTTATTAAAAGCAACAAGGGAAATACAACAAATAACATACAAGGGAACTCCCATAAGATTAACAGCTGATTTCTCAGCAGAAACTCTGCAAGCCAGAAGGGAGTGGCATGATATATTTCAAGTGATGAAAGGGAAGAACCTACAACCAAGAATACTCTACCCAGCAAGGATCTCATTCAGATTCGACAGAGAAATCAAAAGCTTTACAGACAAGCAACAGCTAAGAGAATTCAGCACCGCCAAACCAGCCCTACAACAAATGCTAAAGGAACTTCTCTAAGTGGGAAACATAAGAGAAGAAAAGGACCTACAAAAACAAAAAAAATGAATTAAGAAAATGGTAATAGGAACATACATATCAATAATTACCTTGAATGTAAATGGACTAAATGCACCAACCAAAAGACACAGACTGGCTGAATGGATAAAAAGCAAGACCCATATATATGCTGTCTACAAGAGACCCACTTCAGACCTAGGGACACATACAGACAGAAAGTGAGGGGATGGAAAAAAATATTCCATGCAAATGAAAATCAAAAGAAAGCTGGAGTAGCAATAGTCATATCAGATAAAATAGACTTTGAAATAAAAAATGTTACAAGAGACAAGAAAGGACACTACATAAAGATCAAGGGATCCATCCAAGAAGAGGAGATAATTATAAATATATATGCACCCAATATAGGAGCACCTCAATACATAAGGCAAATGGTAACAAGTATGAAAGAGGAAATGCAAGGCAGAAATAGGGACACAGATGTAGAGAACAAACATATGGACACCAAGTGGGGAAAGCGGGGAGGGTTGGGGGGAATGCATTGGGAGTTTGGGATACCAAATTGTACACTCTAAATATATGCTGTTTATTGTCTGTTAACTGTATCTCAATAAAAGTTCTTTAAAAAAAAGGAAAAAAGAAAGAAAATATGTGAGATTTCATATTATAAATACCATATAAAATTTTTGTTGGTTCTCTAATTTATGTTTTATAAGGCCCTGATAAATATTACATTTATTAAGATAGATAATTAGAAAAATGGAGTGACTGACAGAGAAAGAAAAATACTATATTTTGTCACTTATGTATGGAATCTAAGAAGTAGAACAAATGAATGAATATAATAAAACAGAAGCAGACTCATAGATCTAGATAACAAACTAGTGGTTACATGGTTACTAGTGGGGAGAGGGAAGGGTGAGGGGCAAGATGGGGAAGAGAATTAAGAGGTACAAATTACTACATATAAAATAATTAAACTACAAGGATATATTGTACAGCACAGGGAATATGGTCAATATTTTATAACAACTTTAAACGGAGTATAATGTATAAAATTTTTGAGTCACTATGTCGTACATCTAAAACTAATATAATATTGTAAATCAACTATATCTCAACTAAAAGCAAAAAGAAAAAAAGTGGAGTGACTAAAGACAGATGCTTATAAAGAAAGGCTTCATGAAATATTGCTGGCTTGGAAAATTGTATGGAGTAGAAGAATCTGTTTTATAAAGAGGAACCGCCTCTTGGTACCTTAGAAATATGGTGACCAATACATATTCTAGCAGCAAAATTGATTTAGACATGGAAGCTCTTATTGTCTTCTGAAAGCTCCTTCTCCAGAATGACTCATTCCTGCTGTCTTTAGAGCAGGCAGAATATTCCAAGATTGCTACCACCAAATCAACACAGAGATCTGGGGTGAGGCTGTTGGGGTAGAATCATTTTTAGTTCAAAAATCAACCTCTGTTTACTTCTCATGGACTAGCTTTAGGAGAAGGATTTAGGTTCCGTTTTGAATAACACCTAGCATGGGACAGCACCATCTCCCAAATAGCGACAATGCCATCATCAAGTAATGACTGTCTAGATTAGCAAAGGAATTTTGCATTTTGTTATGTAAGCCGACATTTTCCCAAGAATTACAGTCTAATTTAGTTGTTCATTGTCCCATTTGATTGCTAAATTAAGTCAACTCTATAACAAGATAAAGCAGAAAGAAAATGAATACACTGTAAGAGCAGCCATTACGTGTTTTATAGGAGAGGGCTCAAATATGATGTCTGTTTAGCCGTGTTTGTTTTTTCTTCTTCTGAAAATAGCATAATACTCTCTTCCCTCCTTCAGAAGCTCATTATTATCAACGTTAAGCAAATCTGTTGAGGCCTTAAGCTTTGTTTCCATCTTCCTTTTCAAAGTGCATAGACATATCTGCAGACATTTTCAAAGAGATATCATTGGGTCAGAAAAAAATTGGTTGTGGTTTTGTGTACATGTCATGATTTAGTTACCAGCTAAACAGTAAGTGGCACCATGGCAAATTTCTGGGTAATGAATGAGGGTAATACTCTGGGTAGAGGGGGTGTTGCGGCAGATTGGGGACCCCTGAGTTAGAGGTCAAGCTGACCACCACAAGACGGAAAATCAGCTGGCGACTTTCTTCTTTGTGATTTATCTGTACCTAAAAACAGATTTGAAAAGGATACATTTCAATGCAGAAATGAAAAACCAAGAATTGCCGAAACTAAAAAATGTTTTATTGGCGGCTGCTGTTTCAGCGCACCTTGAGGTCAATATTTTAACTAGATAAGACATTTAATACTCCCGATTCTACTCTATTTATAATTGTGTTGGTCTTTGGATGCAGAGCATGTGGGATGGAATTCTTATTTATATGTGTAAATAGATGTAAACCCTGGGACTTTAAGAGGAGACAGTAGAACTGGTGACATACTTATGTTTGAACCAATAATTGAGTTCAAGTATTCAACTGATACTGATTGAGCTCCTATTAGGTGGGCTGACTGGAATCTGATGTTTAAATGAATGAGAATGAGAAGTCAAATATGGCCCTTTCTCCCCAAAACTTCTAATATAGTTGGAAAATCAGAGCAGTTACAAACAGAAAGCAGTCTTCATCGGGCAAAATGAACACTAAATACAATGTAAGCCTTATGAGTTAAAAAAAAGTGGTGAGAAATGTTGACTGACGTGATCATAGAAAAGATTAGGTCTGAACTGTGCCTGGAGATGGGACTTTAGAGGCAACGAAGGAATTTACATTTGTTCATAAAAAAACACCCTGTGCTACTGAGGAGGGTTGTCCTTTCACATTATTCAAATTATAATTACAAAATGGAAGTCTTGAAAGCTCAAGTGTTTATTCATAATCTTGGCCAAATTCCACCTTGGAAGAGTAAGGATAGGTTAAAAACCACAGCCAATTCAATTATTTAATTTCACTGTATTAAAGCTTGAGGTTGCCAAATGATCTCATTACCAAATTTTATCCTAAGGTCATGCTGGGGAAATAAGCTATTCTATCCAGAGAAACTACTCCCAAGGGCAACTCCTGGCCAATGATATTTTTGAAGTTGCAAAATGATTGTGTTTTTCATTGGAAAATTCCATCCTCCACCCCTGGTACTCTTGGAGGGTTCCTAGGCTTACCCAATCTAATGCAACAATGCATTGGGCCAAACAGTTATCATGCAAAAGGCACTCAGTAACACATGAATGACAACTAGTAGCAATTTGAAAAGCAATTTTGTAATAGATTTTACAATGGAACAACTTAGGTTTATGAAAATCATAGGAGAAAGCAGCAAGTCCTGGCAGTAATGACAAGCACTTCCACATGTTGTTATGATCAGATATTTACCGGCTGTTAAACACTGTAGTAAGAGATGTCAAGCTAGGGGAAATTACAAATAAAGATATGAAAAGACTGGAAATTTCACCTTTCATTCTTCGCATTTTAGGGCCTCTTGTTAAAATGGTGGGACTTTGTAGAAGCAAAAAGTTCAGCTTCCCTCTTAAAAGAGAAAGTATATACTCCTATCAAGGCAAGAAATACCCCCAAAGAAAGTAGTTTTATTGTGCCAGTGAGAAATTCCAGAAAAGGGGTATTATAAGAGCCTCTAAGGAGCAGATTCAGGTCAGGCGAAATATATACCTTGGAGAGAGATGGAGACATTAACTTATTTAGAAATTGGCTCTCTTCAAAGACCTCAGAGTGTAAAGTATCATGTAATTGATCCAAGTGGACAATATGTCAATCAACAAATCTAAATTGAGTTGACTATTATGTGAAAGGCATCTAAACCTCCAAGCCCCTTCTAAATTTTCCGAATGAAAAAGGCCAGCATTGTGCATTGATTGTCTAAGTAATGGGTATTACAACACACATACGTTTGAGAAATGCCAACAGAGATGTTGTAATTTTATTGTGTAGTGTCTGCATGCTGTCGTGCATTAGAAAGAGCTCCCTCTGGGCTTGAGGTCCTGACATCCTAGGTTATAATCCTGACTCTCGCTCGACAGTTTCATGGCCTTTCTTAGAGAGTCAAGAGAGGAGTTTGGATGAAACTCGGTGTGATTTAATCAGAAGACCCCAGGTCTATACTCAGCTATGCAACTCCCTTGCTTTTTGACCTTAGGAAAGTCATTATTAGCTTTTACTGTTCTTAGCTTGTTTGACTGTGCTGAGGATGAGCTAGATCACCTCTCAAATCTCTTATCGCTTTACACCAGTCTTTCAAGGCATAGCATAATTATATTACTCAAAATTACTGTGGATGCTTAGAGATATATCTTTGCTTTTATGCCAGATTATTGAGGCACTGTGGTATAACATTAAGTATTAGAGATTTTAAGGTGAGACCCAAGGACAGGTGCTTAACTGCTCTGAAACCTAACTTCCTTATTTTTAAAACTGGACTAATAGTTCCTACTTTAGAAGGTTTCTGCAAAGCTAAGAGATAATGAACTACAATGTCTGGCCCATTGTGGACATTCAATAAATGGTGGTGTTTTTTATCTTCACTTCCATGAGCCACTTGATGCCAAAGTGCAGCATTATTCCTGTGGGAAAATGAAATAGACTTCATAACACTCTACAATTTCTATGGCAGCTTTGTGGTAGACAGTATAATATAATCCTTTGTAATAGAGATGGTGATCAGGTATGAAATGTTAGGAAAACGAGCTAATGGACTTCAGTAGGAGTCCATTACTTTACAAAGGTATTGGATGTTGCCTCTATAATACCTTTTACTCAGATCTTGCAGTTAATTCTGACACTTAATGCCCGTGGTTTCCGCAGGTAGTTAGGCTAGATCTGGCAGGCCCCAAATTAACTTAAAAGGGCTACAATATGGACTGGATGCATCTTCTCACCTTGTCGTTTTTCCTCATCATGCTTTTCAGGCTCCTTTTTTTATAAGCAAAACAAATGTATTCTCTTGCCATTCTGAAGGCTGGAAGTCCACAGTCAGAGTGTGGGCCAAGCCATGTTGCCTCTGAAGGCCCCAGG
This sequence comes from Hippopotamus amphibius kiboko, assembly GCF_030028045.1. Classification (NCBI taxonomy): domain Eukaryota; kingdom Metazoa; phylum Chordata; class Mammalia; order Artiodactyla; family Hippopotamidae; genus Hippopotamus; species Hippopotamus amphibius. The sequence continues at coordinate 102,530,615 of NC_080196.1, forward strand.
GGAGGGTGCTTTCTTGGCTCTCTCCGTTTCTGGTGGTTGCCTGTAAACTTTGGTGTTCCTTGGTTGGTAGATGAATCACTCCAGTCTCTGCCTTTGCTGTCACATCATGTTCTCTTCATGTCTGAACCTCTGTGCCAATTTTTCCTTTTCTTATAAAGACACCAGCCACCTTGGATTTAGGGGCCACCCTAATCCATTACGACTTCATCTTAATTTTTTTTAATTGAGATATATTGACATATAACATTATATTAGTTTCTGGCACACGACATGATGATTTGAGATTTGTATATATTGTGAAATGATCATCACAATACACATGGTTAACGTCTATCAGCACATATAATTACAACTTTTTTTTTCTTATGTACCTCATCTTAATTTGATTACACTTGTAAAGACCCTATTTCTAAATAAGGTCACATTCATGGGTACTGAAGCTTAGGAATTGAACATATCTATTTTGGGAGGACACAATTCAACCTACAACATCCAGATTGCCCAAGCAGAAGAGGGGGGCAGGGCTGTGCTCCTTCATGTAGAGGGGGCTGGGGGGTAGGGGTACTGTCTCCCTGGTGGACAGAGCTTGTGAACTTACAACCTCAGCTTGGGCATCTTGTTTGAGCTTTGGAATCCTGAGCAGCTGGCCCAAAGCGGCAAGGTCGGACTCCATAACCAACCAGCTGTGGAGTAAATGGCTGTGTGTGTGGCTGTGGTACCTGGGTGGGTGAGGGGGGAGGTATCTGGCCTCCTTTGTTTCCTGCTTAATTCCTAAGCTGGATTCTCTGGGCTTCCCTTCAGTTCTATCATTGTCCTAATTTCCTTTCACCTAATTCCCTTTCCTTTGTTTAAACTGGACAAAGTCAGTTTTTCTTGTTTGTAAGCAAGAACTCCAAGTAATGGCAATATCATATTAATTTGTTATCCCAACATTACCAGAAGGTTCCAAGGGGCAGCAGAACCCGGGGACAATTAGCTTCAGAAGAGTAACTGCCATTAAGAACATTCGTTATGGCAGGATATTAAATATTGACTACCAAGTCACCCTTCCTTGTAAATACTTTATACACATGACAAAGAAAAGTTCCTGATATAACTCCTTTATAAATAAAGTAGTTACACCAGGAAACTTCAGAGTTTTACTCTGCAGTATCTAGAGGTCTGAAAGGGAAATTCAAATTATTTTTAAAATTGTAATTCTAAGAGTTTTAGGAAAAAAATAAAAGGAGAGGGTTTCAAATATTATTACTCCTTTTAATTATTTTTTGGCTATTGAAGCAGTTCCCCAATGGCAAGTCCATCTGCAAGTTTTAAAGAAATTCTCCCACTCACTTTGAATTAATTAATTTTGATAGTTCAACCAATCTATCTGTTAATCGATTAACAATCTGTTAAAATAATTGATACTCCAAACAGAACAGGTTTCCCAGTTTTTCAGTCGTAAGTGTGGTAAGAGGTCCCTCTACTGGCTACTCACAGAAACTACAGCTCTCTACCCATGCGGCTGCTAACATAGGGATTCTAAAGTAAGCAGTTTACCTTTTTGTTGTAACCCTTAGAAAATTGTCTGAGGTAGTAGCCTCAGGGCAGGAACAAGAAAAGGCACAGATTAGGAAACCAGCTGTGAAGAAAATCTTAGCCTACAGCTCTCTGAAAAATGAAAATGAAAAACGCATCCCTATAGAATAATGCTGTTCAGTAGAAAATATTGCAAAAGCCACAAGTGTGAGCCACGTATTAATTTTTAAATTGCCTGATGGCCGCATAAAAAAAGTAAGGCGAACCAAGTACAATTCATTTTAATTATATATTTTTATTTAACCCAGTATACCCCAAATATTATCACTTCAGCATGTAATCCATGTAAAAGGTTAATGAGCTATCTTACATTCTTTTGTTGCACTTAAGTCTTTGAAATCTGGGCTATACTTTCCACTTGTAGCACATCCCAGTTTGGACTAGATACATTTCAGGTGCTCGGTAGCCCCATGGGGCTAGTGGTTGTTAATTAGACAGCATGGGACCAGTGAAACTCCAACAGCAAGTACAGAAACAGGAGAGATATGATATTAACTGTTTCATAATTTACAATTCAAAGCTCAGGGTGACATCTCACAATTTGTCCAAAACCTGTTTAGCAAAGGACAATCAAAGATGAATAACTTTGCGGTCAAGAGCTAAGAGGTTCGTGTTTTCTTTGTATCATTGTTGGTGATACTTTGTACAAGGGCTCTGGAGAGTGGTTTGACATCATGTAACGAGAGCTTTGAAACATGCAGAACTTCTGGTCCAGGGTTTACACCTGTGGGGATGGTAGCAGGGGAATCTGAGCACAAGCTGGCTCTGGGCATCAAACTCCTGTTGGACAGTTGCTATGGCTCTTTGTCTTTCCACCTGGCACGTCTCTGTGGGCTCGCAGGATGGCTGCAGCCCTCAGTGGTAGAGCTCTACCCATACCCACAGGAATAGCCTTGAGACTGCCCACTTCCCCCCTCTTGTGGGGTCTGAGGCTGGGTGGGCTAGTTAAATGTAAGATACATACATAAAATTAAACTGATGAATTAATGTATATAATTTAACTAATTAAAATAAGTATAAATTAAACTAAATTTACTATTGATTATGAAAGTCTTTGTCCTCAAGGGCATTTTTGGTGGGTCTGATTAGAAGGAGTCATGGGTTATGGTGGAAGAACATGGATTTTCCAACAGAGCCCACCTCCTTCTGCCTCAGGATGGGGATCTACATTAGGGAGGTGGTTCCAGATGCACCAAGATCCCTGGATGAAGCTGTTCAACGTGTCTGATGTTATTAGGGAAAAATGGAAACAACTTATCTAACAATAGGCAATTACTTAACAATGTACCTCCATATAATAGACATTATGCAGCTTTCAAAGTAAGGTTTCAATGAATGCCTTTCCTCTTTATATTTAGTTTTTGGTTTTGTCAGTGATTTGTTATGAAAATTGGCCCCACCCCCTTTTCCTTCCTTTTTCCTTCTTTCCAGGAGGGCGAATGGGGCGAAATTCACCTCCCGCTAGAGAACATTATAAGGTATGTGGTGTCAGTGGGGAAAAGTCAAATTCCAAGTAATATAATGTACGGAGCTAGAACAGGCATACAAGGAAATGTTTGAAGATATAGGCTAAATTATGCACGTAAAGTGATGAATTTTCAAAAATCAGGCATTAAAATTGTAACTATTTGGACAACTGAATTTAGTTCTAATATAGAGAAAAGAAAATAGTGGGGCTTCTAATAAGTCAATTCAGCAACAGGCAGTAATCTGGAGGGGGCAATACTGATTTAAAACTTTGTCACACTCAGGACAAACTCAGTCACATGCAGGAGTATTATTCTGGGCACTCTTCCCTTCTTTCCCCAGGATAAATACTAGGATGAGATGGTTTTGTATTCCAGCTGTGTAAGGTCCCCAGAAGAGGGTGGCCATGGCACTTCAGATGCCCTCCTGTGCCTACACACAACTCTCAGACTGCCGTATCCCCTGTAGGGCTGCCATGACCTGGTAACCCCAGAGAGAACCTCTCTGTGGAGCTTGCTGTATCCCTGGGCCTCCGCCAGGATTTGAGGTCCAGGCCCTGCCTGATCCTGGATTCTGAAACTTCAAGGGAGACTTTATCTCCTTCCACCTCCAAACGACTTGCCAAGGGATAGACGGCTTGTGTGACTCCCACACCAAACATTACCTTCTTGCATCCTTTCCAGACCCTCTTCCTCCTTCCTCCCAAATGAGAGGGATTTAATTTTATTGGAGTAGGGGTGGGGCCTAAGGGAATGAGGTCTGTTCTATGATTTCTCTTTTCACATCTTTTCTGCCTTACTCCTTTCAACACCTTTGTTCTCTAGTTGAGGCCATGCTGGGGCTGGTGGGGGGGCCTGGGAGTGTACATGAAAGATGTACATGAGGGTGGGAGACACATGCAATATCTTACAAAGCTTCCGTCTGTGTTCACAAGAGAACAGAGATTCTGAAGTGGCCCTGCGTGGTAGGGTCGTGGGTGGAGCGACACGGGTTTTGGGGAGCAGTAGAGCTAGGTGGAGAAATAGGGGCAGAGGTTTGCACCATCAGTGATGGCAGGTGTTGGAACTGAGGGGAATTGAGTCAAGAGAAGTGTTGTGGTAGGAGGAATTCAGAGTGGACAGAACTTAACCTACATTTATGAGCTGTCTGCACCATTGCTCTAAAAGTTCATTTCTTCTTCTTCTCCTCCTTCTCCTTTTCCTTCTCCTTCTCCTTCTTCTTCTTCTTTTTTCATTTATTCAATTTAAAAGTGTTGTGGTTGGAAACAGATTGTTATTTCTTGGGCATTAAAACTTTCTTTTAACCCTGAGTAAATGCCTAGACACTTGAAAATGCAATAAATTAAAAGCAAGGGATAGCTTATAGAAATATTCTCTCTCCTCTCTCTCTCTCTCACACACACACACACACGTGCACACACCCCCAGTATGTCTGAGCGGTCAAGGTGAGGGAATGTCTCTTCAAAATGTGCTGCCTGAATGAGGCACTGATGATGTCACTCACTGGCAGTGAACTCACAGGGGCCATCATCAAGGCTGACAGGAAGTTAGAAAAACGAGTCCCTAGGGAAACACGGTGCTCTGCTTCTAGTTCCTTGAGATGTAAATATGTCTCCGGAAATGAATACATATATGCTCTGTTTCTCATCACCGCATAAAAATGTATCTCTGAGGTGGAGTGGATGCCCTCATGGATCTGTGCACTCAGCATTCCTTCCTCAAAGGCACAGTGCAGGAGTCTCATTCCTGGGGTGCCTGCGGACCAGAAATGTGATCTTTAAAAAAAATGTATCCCCAAATTCCTTCCCCGCCCTTCTTCAAAGTATGAGTTCATTGTGTTGAGCCAAGATTGAATAAAGACAGGGCTTGCCCCACGCCCTAATGAGACGTTCTTTTTAAATGTGTAACAGAAATGCATTCGTTCCTAGAAACTGGAATCCGGCAATGCTCTTGTAGGGGCTTGTTGGGACGATCCTTTATTGGAACAAACTTCACTGGGAACTGTGCCCAGTCCCTGGGCAGAGAAACCGCCGATCACATTTGCATCCCAAAGCCAAATATCTTGTCTTATCAGGAAATGAATGAGTTCTCCTAGGCTTTTTGTGGGAGCAGAAGAGGGGGTGGAATTGACTAAGATGAGAAAGAGGAAGGAAGACTTGGAGAAAGAGAGGAGCAGATCCTCATTAAAATGAGAACTTCTCTAAAGCTGAAAAGTTCTTGAAACTTGAGGGGTGTTCCGCTTTCCAATGGAACAATTTAAATTCAAAGGTCTGTAAGTATATACCCTATTGGTAACAGACTCAGATACGAGAAGTGCCAACTCATGTGGTAAGTGTAATTTTAGTGCTTGAAGAAACTACCAAACTACCTTCCAGAGTGGCTGTGCATTTGCAATATACGAGAGATCTACTTTTTCCCTGTCCTCATCAGCATTTGATGTTGTCACTATTTTTCTTTTCTTTTCTTTCCTTTCTTCCTTTCCTTTTCTTTTTCTTTCCTTTTTTAAATAAATTTATTTATTTATTGGCTGTTTTGGGTCTTCTTTGCTGCACACGGGCTTTCTCTAGTTGCAGTGAGCAGGGCTACTCTTCTTTGTGGTGTCAGGGCTCTTCATTTTGGTGGCTTCTCTTGCCGCACAGCATGGGCTCTAGGCACGTGGGCTTCAGTAGTTGCGGCACACCGGCTCAATAGTTGTGGCACATGGGCTAAGTTGCTCCTCGGCATGTGAGATCTTCCTGGAGGAGGGATCAAACTGGGTCCCCTGATTGGCAGGCAGATTCTTAACCACTGAGCCACCTAGGAGGCCCCACTATTTTTCTGTTTTTCTTTTAGTTGTTCTAACACATGTGCAGTTCCACTAAATTGTTAATAATGCAACAAAAACATTATCCTACTGAAAATAAAGTTGTCTTCAAGGCTTAATGTGGAAAGTGGGGAAATTTGACAAGTTCAGGAAAAAAAATCCACAAGAATGTAATGTGATAAATATCAATCTGTAAACGTGAAATGCAAGTATTTCAACAGAACCCCGCGTGCCTCCAAGGGGAGCACGTCCCTGAGATTTTCTTCTTTCTTCAGTGAATCTGGCACATCATATGTTTCATTTTTGAGTCTCTTTGGTCTCCTGCACTACGTCAACATTCCTCAGTCCTCTTTAATTTTCACGTTCTTGACACTTTTGAAGATGACAAGCCAGTTACTTGGTGGAATGTCTCTTAGCTTGGGTTTGTCTGATGATTCCTCATGATTTGATTCAGGTTTTTGTTTTTTGTTTTTGTTTGTGTGTTTGTTTTTCAGGAATATCACAGAAGTGATTCTGTGTTCTTGTTGCATCCCACGAAGTGATACATGGACTTCAATTTGTCCCATTACTGCTGATGTTAACTTTAACCCCTTGATTAGGCCCATTAAAAATAATATTCTTTTACAACAGTTTTCGTTTCACAGCAAAATTGAGAGGAAGGTGGAAGAAGTCCCACATACCCCTCTCCCCATACATGCACAGACTCCTTCATTATCAACACCCTTCACCTAAGTGGGATATTTGATATACTTGATGAACCTACGCTGACACAGCATAATCCCCCAAAGTCCAGACTTTTACCTTAGGGTTCACTCTTCGTGTTGTACATTCTGTGGGTCTGGACAAATGTATAATGTCATGCATCACTCATTATAATATCATACAGGGTATCTCCACTGTCCTAAAAATTCTCTGTGCTCTGCCTATTCTTTCATTCCTCCTCCATCTCCCCACCCCCTGGAAACCACTGATCCTTTTACTGTGTCCACACTTTTGCCTTTTCCAGAATATAATATAGTTAGAATCAAACTGTAGGAGGCATTACCTGTTAATCTGCATTTAATTTCCTTCATGTCTTCTTATGGTCTGATTGCTCATTTCTTTCTAGCACTGAATAATATTTCATTGTCCAGATGTACCACAGTGTATTTAGGCATTCACCTACTGAAGAACATCTTGGTTGCTTCCAAGTTTTGGCGATTGTGAATAAAGCCACTACAAACCTCTTGTGCAGATTTTTGTGTGGACATAAGTTTTCAGCTCCGTTGGGTAAATACCAAGAAGCACGATTGCTAGATTGTATGGTAAGAGTATGTTTAGTTTTGTCAGAAATTGGTCCGTAGTTTTCTTTTCTTGTAATATCTTTGGTTTTGGTATTAGGGTAATGTATTAAAATATTAAGGTATTACCTTAATTTGGTATTAAGGTAACTTCATAGAATGAGTTAGCAAGTATTCCTTCTACTTCTGTCTTCTGGAAGAGGTTGTAGAAACTTGGTATAATTTCTTTCTTAAATATTGGGTAGAGGGTGTGCAGAGGGTAATGACTTCTGCTGCTGGTGGGGAGAGGGAAGGGAGGAGACTGTTGGGTCAGGAACTGTAGGAAGAAGACTTCTCAGTTGAGTTAGACCTTAAAGATAGTTAGGTGTTCACTGGTGGAGGGAGGGGAAAGGAAATATTCCTGGTGTACTGAAGGAAATGGTGCAGAAGCAGGGAAATAAGCGTTCCTCTTGACCAGAAGAGGGGCTCCAGGTCTACTTGCTGAAAGCCAATACACTGCAGGATTAATTCCCTAAAGGACTATTCTTGAATAAATTCAATGAATATAGATATGTATGTATATATGAATGTATATGTATGTACATGTATATATGTGTGTGTGCATGTGTGTATACATGTAGATGAAATTCTAATGGATATATTGGTGAATATATTCTTTGTGAATAAATATATTACTTCTGTGTCTTTTCTCTCCTTGAGCTGGAGAGGAGGAAGACGTTCAGAAGAGGAGAGGGAAGGTGTGGGATCTCAGCATATTATTAACTCACATTCCTTCCCAACTGAATAGGCAGCTGTGTCTCCCACCTAGTCTTTCACGTTGAAATGTGACAGTTAAATTGGTGTAGGAATGTCCTCATCCTGAATACAGATTTTGGATCAAGTATCATTCAGTTGGTCCATTCTATCTGAATGATGGAAGTGGTGAAAGTCTACATGAGTGATCCCCAAACCTCAGAACACTTGAAAAGATATAACAACAGATGATTGAACTTGGTGTACCCCCCCAAAAATAATAAATAAATAAATAAAATTAAAAAAATAGAAAAACAAAGATATAACAAAAAATCATCTTTTCTAGGGGTGAAGCTCAGAGAACAGTTTTTTCAACTAGATTTGGGAAACATTGGTTACACTCCAACACTTTGGGTCTTGAATTTCAGTATACATTCTAATTAACTGAGGACGTTTTTAAAGATGGAGATTTGGGGACTCCTCCCAGAAATTCTGACTCAGAAGGCATAGGGTGGCCCCACCCTAGAATCCCCATTTTGCAGTCAACCCTGGTGATTCTGTTAAAACTGACTCCTAGCTCACAATTTGAGAAGTGATTCTCAACATTGGTTGCTACTTAGAATTGCCTGGGAACTTTAAAAAAATACTGATGCCGGGGCCCCACCTCTGGCTCAGTTACATCAGATTTTCCAGGGGTAGAGCTAGGAAGTTGTCTTTGTTAAACGCCCCCAGGGAATTCTAACATGTAGCTTGAACAAGGAGGATCCTAGCTAAACAAGGAATATCTAGGGTGAGGTTGGCATTTGATTGTGTACCCGGAGAGATTGGTATTTATTTACAATTTAAGATGTTTATTTATACCTCACAACAATTCTGAGTTCCCACTTTATAGGTGAAAAATCTGAGGCTCAGAAAAGTTGTATAATTAGTCTGAGGACATATATTTTATGAGTGTTGGAACCAGCACTGGATTCTGGGGCCAAAGATCTCTCATAATATATCTTGCTGCCTCCTTCCACTGAGAGATGCTATGGAAAAATGAGAATAAGTTTGTTTAATTCAGTTTTGAAATTAAAACTAATTGATGACCAAAATGTCTTTGTATAAGGCATATATTATGTTTTATAAGCTTAAGTGGGTCATGTGCCTGTAACGTGATGAACGACTAACTAATGGGACACAGTCTAGTCAGTTGCTGACTTACAGACATCTTAGCCATGTGAAAGAGGGTGAGGTCTGTCCCCCCAAGGCATGCCAGCGACTTTTGCTGGAGAACCCCTTCCATGAAGACCAGTCAGTTTCTCCCCGGCAGGGGCTACCTAGAACAATTACCACTTGCTCTCTCCAGTCCATAGCTGTTTTGAATCTCAGTGGAACATTAATTCATGCATAAAAATGGAGAGAATACTTAATCCCTTGTCCCATCCTTCGTGCTGTTTCACATCTCTGACACAACCTTTATGGGGGGGTGTGACCACAGCCGTCATCCCGTCCTCTACCTTGCCTGTGATGTCACTGGCTGCCAGACTAATGCGGCTTGGCCTTGACTTTGGGTAGATTCATGCTTACTCACCAAGAGCTCCCAGTAGCCTGGGGCTTTTTGGATACTGCCATTAACTGCCCTACCCAATGCTCCCTTAACTCACTTATTAGGGGAGGGACTCTCTGTATGGTGCTCCTTTCAATTAAATATAAGACATATATTTTATGCACTCACATAAGTTTTGATTAGGTGCATTTTTTCTTAGTGGATCACAACACAAAAACTTTGATTTTGAATGTAGACTTTGAGTTTGAAAGAGGGCCTAGGGTTATTCCAGGAGCTAGGAATATTCTAGATTTTAGATTTTTGAATAGTGCTCCAAATAACTGGAATGCTACTGAGAATTGCTATTTTTATATGATGGATAATCGCAACCCAAGCCACCCCGCAATGTACGTATGCCTGGTGGAAATTTCTCTTTCTTCCTTCCCATGGTCTGAAGTGACAACTGCAACCTGAGTGCTGAACAGCAGCTCCTGCTGCCCACAGGCTCCTCCCTTTCCATAGTGTAGTGATTGTCTCAGCATCACCGTGTCTCATTTCTTATCTTCTCTCCAGAGGCTCTGAAATAGCCGCCGATTCTATCAGGGAGTGTCCAGCAAAGCATGATCTCCCTTTAACCTGCAATTGGCTTACTACTACTATTTATATGTCACTTGGACTTTCCTTATAGAATTCTTTTTTTAAAAAAATTAATTAATTATTAATTTTATTGGCTGTGCTGGGTGTTTTTTGCTGTGCGCGGGCTTTCTTTTTAGTTGCAGTGAGTGGGGGCTACTCTTTGTTGTGGTGTGTGGGCTCCTCATTGCTGTGGCTTCTCTTGTTGTGGAGCACGGGCTCTAGGCGCGTGGGCTTCAGTAGCTGCAGCACATGGGCTCAATAGTTGTGGCTCACGGGCTCTAAAGCGCAGGCTCAATAGTTGTGGCGCAGGGGCTTAGTTGCTCTGTGGCATGTGGGATCTTCCTGGAGCAGGGATCGAATTGTGTTCCCTGCATTGGCAGGCAGATTCTCAACCACTATGCCACCTAGGAAGCCCCTAGAATTCTTTTTAAAAATAGTAGCATTATTGAGATATAATTCACATACTATAAATTTACTCTTTTAAAGTATACAATTCAGTGTATGTTTGTCTTTCAGTATATTCATAGAGTTGTGCAGCCATCACCACTACCTAATTTTAGAGAACATCATCACCACTTAGAGAAACCCTGTACCTCTCAACAGTCACTTCCCTATTCACCCCAATCTCCCCTCTCCTAGTCCTAGGCAACTGTTGATTGGTTTTCTGTCTCTACAGACTTGCTTATTCTGGGCACCTCATATACACAGAATCATACAATATGTGATCCTTTGTGATGGACTTCTTCCACTTAGCATGTTTTCAAAGTTCATCCATGTTGTAGCATGTATCAGTACTTCACTTCCCTTCATGGCTGAGTAATATTCCATTGAATGAACATACCACATCTGTTCCTCCATTCCTCAGTGGATGGACCTTGGGCTGTTTTCATTTTTGGTGTTTATTGTTAATGCTGCTATGGGCATTCATGGGTGAGTTTTTGTGCATATTTGGGGGGGGAGGGACGGTATATACTGAGGGCTGAAATTGCTAGGTCATACGTTTAACAATTTGAGGAACTGCCAGACTGTTTTCCAAAGCAGCTGTGTCATTTAGCATTCCAACTAGAAATGCATGAGGGTTCCCTCTTCAACACTTGTTGATTTTTCCTCCTTTCGATTATAGCCATCCTAGTGGGTGTGAAGTAGCATCATGTGGCTTTTGTTTGCATTTCCCTAATCACTAATGAGGTTGAGCATCTTTTCACATGCTTATTGGCCATTAGTATAACTTCCTTGGAGAAATATATTTTAAACCTTCAGCCCATTTTAAAAAATTGGGTAGTTTGTCTTTTTATTATTGAGAGACAAAAATTCTTTATATTTTATTATTGAGAGACAAAAATTCTTTATATATTCTGGATACAAACCCCTTATCTGATTTGAAAATATTTAGCCCCATTCTGTGGAGGATTTTTTTTTTTGTCTTTTTCACTTTCTTGATGGTGTTCTTTGTAGCACAAAATTGTTTACTTATTTTTCTTTCTTTGCTTGTGCTTTGGACGTCATAGCTAAGAAACCACTGCTTAATCCAAGGGCACAAAGATTCACTATTATGTTTTCTTCTAAGAGTTTTATAGTATTTGCTCTAATATTTAGGTCAATGAGCCATCTTGAGTTAATTTTTGTATACAGTGTGAAGTAGGGAGTCCAAATTTATTCTTTTGTATGTGGGTATATACCTCTCCCAACACCATTTGTTACAAAGACTATTCTTTATGCCACTGAATTATCTTAGTACCTGTATTAGTCAGCTTAGACTGCCCTAACAAAATAGCATAGACTGGGTGTTTTAAATAGCAGAAATGTATGTTTAACAATTCTGGAGGCTGAGAAGTTCAAGATGAAGGTGCCGTTCCATTTGGTGATATTGTGAAACAAGTTATGTGCCTCCAAAATATAATGGTGGAACAGGCATAGGCTAGACATTCCCATTTCAAAGGGGAGAAGTAGGAAAGAAGACAGGGTCCCAAGCAAGTCCAAAATCTAGCAAGGCAAATTCCATCAGATTTTAAGGCTTATAAACAATGGAAATTTCTCACTGGAGGCTGGAAGCCCAGGATCAAGGTGCTTGCAAATATGGTATTGGTGAGAGGGCCTGCCTTCTAGTTCATAGATGGCTGTCTTTTCACTGTGTCCTCACATGGTAGAAGGGGCCAGGGAGCTCTGGGGGACCTCCTTTATCTGAGAACTAATCCCACCCATGAGGGCTCCGCACTCATGACCTGAACATCTCCCAAGGGCCCCACCTCCCAATACAATCACATTGGGCATTAGGTTTCAACATTTTAGTTTTTGGAAAGGGGGGCATAAACATGCAGTCCATAGCAACTAGTTAATTCAAGTGCTTCTCTGTGCGGCAGCCAATTCTAACTGTATATTGATACATGTATCTGTACATAATATATAATGTTTCTATATATCTATGTGATGTTTTTCTTCAGGACCCTAAAATTTTCTTTCACACTTGAACATTTTCTAGTACTATGACTTAGTAAACATTTTGGCTATCGGTAAGATTATCCAAAGACACCCACACGCATTAGGTGAAAATACACAGCTTATACAAATTGGATTTTAGTGGTTGACAAATGTGTTCTAGATTGGAAAAGACACTGAGAATCTGCGAATAATCACTGTGGCCGCCTACATCTTTCCATACATATGTTTAAAATACAATTGATTTACGACATCAATAGCCCTGTCATAACTGTTAAACATTTTAACTACAGCATTGTAAAGACGTAAAGATGCGATCTAGATTTTGTTTCCCCATCGTGTTCAACCTCACATATAATCCTTTTTCTCAGAGAATTCTAGAAAAAACTTATTTTCATATGCGTAAAGGACTCCTATAAGTTTGTATTCTAGCTTTACACGATTTTTTCCATTGTTATAACACATCTAGGTATTATTTTGACTAAAACCACAATTAGTAATTATAACACATAAGTTTTTGTCTAGAATATCTTCTTGAAAGGCAAAAGCATTGGTTTCTCTTCTCATCACTTGTGCTGTGGGGGTCTTAAAAATTACAAAAATGATAAACATTAATTGAAATACTCGTACATTGGAAATATAAGAAACTGAAGAGAAAAACAAATATTCTATAAAGAGTGGCTACTCTTGACCTTCCTAAAATTATATTGCTTTGCTTACTCTTGTCTTTATCTTCACAGCCAGGTTCCAGAGCTTCCCTTTAGCCCTGCAGAGGGGTTAGGAGAGCAGGGATGGGGGATGGGAGGTTGGAGTAAGGGGCTTGATTCCTTCAGAGCTTGGCTTTGAATGGAAACCACCTGCCCCTGATTTGCCACACCCCACTCTTATTCATTGGAAGGGACAGTTCTTTAGACCCTGACCAGTGGCCCATCCTGGTTTCTTCTTGTCCAGCTGGAACCTCCTAATTCTGTCTAGGCCAGTCCTGGGGCTCTGCTTATTTGAATATTCCCAGTTTCACAATATTTGATTTATTTTCCCCAATTTAATTGCATTAGTGTATAAGTGAAATAAAGTCACTACCAAAATTTTAAATTTCCACCTATCTAAAGTTGCTCAAATAGATTGTTTTCAACCTTTTCAGACTCACAGAATCATTGCAATAATACTACAAAGAATTCCCTTTATGCTTCACCCAAGTTCTCCAAATGTTACCATTTTACCATGTTGCTTCATCATCTCTCTTTTCCACTTGAGAATAACTGCATACGTGTTGCCCCATTACCTCTAAATATTTCAGTGTATTTTCTCAAGGAGATTGTCTTATATATCCATAGTATGACTATTAATATCACGGAATTACTATTGATATAATACAGTTACCTAATCCATGGACCTCATACAAAAATTTCCCATTGTCCCAATGTCTCAGTAATGTCCTATAGAGCTCAAGAAAAAATATTTCCCACCTCCTCCCTTCTTCCTTCCTTGCTTCCTTCTTTCCCTCTACCATTCTTTCCTTCCTCTCTCTTTCCTTTCTTCCTTTTTCTGCTTCAGGATCCAATACAGAATCACACATCCCTTCAGTTAGCTGATTGGATTTTTGTATATAACCTTTATTGAGATATAATGTACATCTAATAAAACGTACCCACTTTTTAAAATGTACAGTTCAATAAATTTTGACAAATGTGTGCTTCTGAATATCCACCACTGCAATAAAGATACAGGACATTTCCATCACCCCAAAAGGTTCTCTTTGCCTCTTCCCATCAATCCTCTGCTCCTGGTCCCAGGCAACACGGATCTCTGTCATTATAGATTAGATTTATCTTCCCTATAGTTTTGTGAAAATGAAATTATACAGTATGTACACTTTGCATCTAGCTTCTTTGGCTCAGTATGTTTTGAGATTCATGCATGTTGCAGCATGTTTTCATTGTTCATTTTAAAAAATTGCTTAGTAGTATTCCTTTTATGACTATTCTAAAATTTGTTTGTTAATCTGCTGATGAATATTTGGGTTGTTTCCTTTTGGTTTTGCAGTGACAAATAAAGCTGTTACAATATTTTTGAACAAGTCTTCTGGAGACATAGGTTTTCATTTTTCTTGAGTGGAATTTCTGGGTCATATGCTAAGTGTGTATATATACATATATATATAATAGGAAAAAACCCAATTGCTTCCTAAAGTAATTTCACCTTCCCATCAGCACTGTATGAGAGTTTCAGTTCCTCCACATCCTTGACAACATTGATGTGTCCACTTATTTTAAGTTTAGCAATTCTAAGAGTGTATAGTGGAATCTCATGGTTTTGATTTATATTTCCCTTACCATCAGCTGATTAGATTTAAAAATCTGTAAATAATAACAACTTTTTTTTTTTCTTGGCACATGGGCTTCGTTGCTCCGCGGCATGTGGGATCTTCCTGGAGCTGGGATCGAACCCGTGACCTCTGCATTGGCAGGCGGATTCTTAACCACTGCGCCACCTAGGAAGCCCAAATAATAACAATTTTTATCATGCATCTACAATATGCTAAACTATGTTTGAGCACTTTACTTGTATTAATTCATTTCATCCTATGATGAAATAACCCTATGAGGTAGGTACTATTTTCATTTTTATTTATTTTACAGATGAAGAAACTGAGGCACAGAGAGGTTAAGCTTTTGGCCCAACTGCTTTTCTTGCACTCTGGTTTTCTCCCCCACCCCCACCCTGTCTCTGCTCCCACCTAGTTTTGAACACTCTTATGTTACTCATTCCTGAAATCTTTCCTTAGGCATAAAAATGGTCTGTCTTCAAAATTAACTCATTATAACTAGTAGTTTCCCCTGCTTCTTGTATCCAGATGCTGTATACTTCTTTCTCTTTTTACCTTTTAAATTCTTTCTTTCTCTTCCTTTTTCAACCTTAAGTATCTGTGTTCAAAACAGTTGGTTAGGAGAGTGTATTCTTTAAGACAGTAGAAGGATGCAACTATAGACTATGCTTGCTCATTTGCCAAGAATTAACCATACAAACTCTTTTAGTACAGTCTCATTTTTGGTTTTCCTGAAGAACACACCAATGCAAATGGAGAATTCACGTCTGCTGCCAGACAATGAGTGCAAAGAATAATGTGGTACTTTTCATCTTCAAAGCTTTTCAGGGCTAATTATTTCTCCCATCTCCCCAAAGAGTAGGTGTTATTAACTTCATTTTAAAGATAAGGAAATGAAGACTTGAAGAAGAGAGGAGAGCAACTTGCCCCAAGCTAAGAGGGTGTCACCATGAAAGTTGAGAGTATGATTTGTGGATGGCTTAATATAAATTTTCATGCCAAGGAAGAGAGGTACTGGGAGAGTCAGAGAAACCACTGACCACTGACTCAATTCTTTTTTTTTTTTTTCTGATGTGGACCATATTTTTAAAGTTTTTATTGAATTTGTTACAATATTGCTTCTGTTTTGTGTTTTTTTTGTTTTTTGTGTGTGTTTTTTTTTTTGGCCCCGAGGCATGTAGGATCTTAGCTCCCCAACCAGGGATTGAATCCACACCCCCTGCATTGAAAGGCGAAATCTTAACCACTGGATCACCAGGGAAGTCACAATTCTGACACCATAAGTGCTGCAGTGTGCAGAGACTGGAGGATAGTCTGGGCCATGGGGATTACCAATGAAACATTTGATGTTGTAAAGTCTGACGGATGGTAAGTGATGAGCAAATATTTGTCAGATGACTAAAAACAAATAATTTGTCACACTTTGTTACTATGAATATCACAAGCACAGAAAACTTTATGCTAGATTCCAGCTCCTCAATGATTGTACACCAGGCAGTTGGAAGATGATGGTGGCTTTTTTCCTCTAAGTTAGAAGTATTTAGTGTATGCTGAATACTTGTATGAAGCAAAGATAGTATTTGCATTAAACTTTGAATATGTTCCATTTGTGCTTGACAGATCACATGTAATTGTGAGACTCCATCAAATAAGAGATGATGTAATTCTCGGGATAGTCTTCTTAATGCCGGGGTTGGCACTCAGAGTTTTCACGGTAGAGATGTTGAAGTTAAAACAATGCCAGCACTTTGGAGCTGGAACATACAAAATTTGTGTTCTCCGCCCAGATTAATTGCTTAGACCCTGGGTAAGATCTCCTCATTAGCATAAACGCCGCTGTCTATGGCGGGAGAGTGAGGGGGAAGCAGCATAAGCAGTTTTCCAAAAGGAAGAAACCCAGAAGCCTCTTTCTGACGTTAGATTAGTCTTATTCGTCACCTCACAACACCTCCGAACCTAAAACCCATCTGATGAGCTTTATGATGACTTGGTAATTTATCTTCTCCTTGAAAAGAACTGCTAAAAAAGAAAAGAAAAGAAAAGAACTACTAATAACTTCTGTGTAGTGTATGTTTTTAATTCAGGAATCAGATGCTACAGGTTTGATCTATTGGGTAAGAAATCTCAGTTTAATTTGCACCTCATATTTCTTCTTTCTATTTAATTCTCAACCCATGTGCCAATTATCCTATTTATTGATTTTTCTTAAAAAAAAAAACTACATTCCTTTTTAGGTCTTTTTTTTTTTTTTTTTTTCCTAACTGAAAGCTAGCCTTGCTGTTATGGCTGCTCAGCTATTAAAGGCATCCTTGTAATCTTTTGGGCAGGTAAAGAGGAAGGATCTTGCCGCTCTCACATAACCTCCTTGTACTCCAAATTTGCTCAAAGGCTCCCTCCACTTTCCTCAGGCTCCTCCCTCCCTGGCTGCTGGTCTCCTGTGAAGTCATGACTGGTAACAGTAGGTAAATACTAGTACACTCATCAAATCCTGGAATACCAAGAGCTTGAAAAAAGGAGGTGTAACACTCCTATCAAGGGTGCATTATGTTACACAAGGAGAGTGAATATAGCATCTTTGTAATACTAAGACGTGGCTTAGATGACAATATAATTCAGTTTAAGGGTGTGCAAGAATCCTGACTCCATAATAGGGGGATGCGTGGGAGTCGCCGTCACAGAGCAGCCCTGACCCTCTGCCAATGAATGGCACTGAGCACAGGGGGCAGGATTGGGCTTGATTCTAACCCAGTGAGTCAGGATGGTGGTTCAGCTTGTGGTGAGTTGTCAGGCTTCCCCTTGAAAATCTCCTTTGAAAAGAAAACTGATAATAAACCTGTAAGGTATTTTCTTTGTTTCATTAATTTTTCTTCCATTCTTCTCCATATTTATTTAAAAAAATTTTTTTTAAGCATTGGAAGGTGGTGTGGGAATTGAACAGGCTCAGGGTTTGGAGTCTGAGATCTGGGTGTGAGAGGGACTCTATCTCCTACGACTTATTACTTAAATTTCTTGTTTTTGTATCTCTTCAGCCAGTCTGTGCCTTTTGGTTAGAGCATTTAATCCATTTACATTTAAATTTCTAATATCACTTTCCTCACTTGTCAAATTGGAATCATAATACATAACTGACTTCGAAAGAGATAACATACATAAACTTTCTGTCGGGGAAAAGGCTGGGTGTGCAATAAAAACCTATGAATTGCAAAACATCATATATAAGTCATCACAGTGATAGCAATGAAAGATATCCATTATTTAATATGAAATATTAAATATAGACTCCCCTCTTCCAGGTCTTCATCCTCCTCTCTCACTACTAGTAAATTCCACTTTTATTTTTGTTTTTCATATTTATTCCTTTGCTGTTGCTCTTTGCTGTTTACAAGACACCCAGACCTAAATGTCGAAAGCGGAAATTTCACATGAATTGTGTGTGTATGTATATGTGCGTGTGTTTGTATATGTGTATGTGTGTGTGCTTGTATGTGTGTGATACAGTCAATTCTTAATTTCTCTCAAGTTTTAAAGGCTATCAATTTTTCTTCCAATAAAAAAAATTTACCCTTTTTTCCTTATATTTACAATATGGGAAAATAATCTCTCTGAGATTTATAACTTCATTACAGCTTTTAGAGAGTAAAAATCATAATAGTTAATATTTATTGGACACTTGGTGGCAGGCACTATTCTAAGCACTTTATGTGTGTTATCTCATTTAATCCTCATGAGGAGTGGCTAATGTCACCCCCATTTTACTGACGAGGAGACTGAGGCAAAGTGAGGTTAGCACTTTGCTCAAGGCCATGGTGTCAGTAAATGGCAGAGCTGGGAACCAGGCAGTCTCAGGTCAGAATCAGCGCTACTGGGAATTCCCTGATGGTCCAGTGGTTAGGACTCAGCACTTCCTTTGCTGGGGGCTTGGGTTCAATCCCTGGTCAGGGAAGTAAGATCCTACAAGCTATGTGCTGCTCAATGCTCATAGATGGCTTCTGTTGGTATGGCATCTGCCAGAAGACTGTAATTTTGAAAACATGAGCTGTGAACAACCAGTTCTGAACCACTGGAAGGATTTCCGATTCTAGGGCCTAGACCCATCGAGTCACAATCTCCGGGGGTTTGGGTTGGGAACGTGCAGTCTGATTGTACTTCCTATCCTGATTTCCTCACTCCCTACCGCCACGTGATTCTGAGGCACAATGATGCTGAAGAACCAGTAGCAAAACTATTTTGATCTAACGGGATAAAAAAGAAAACTTTGATTTACCTACTATAATTTTTAATTCTTTATGTTCCAGAATATTCAAACAGCAACTTTCTTTCTTGGAAGTGGACACCATTTCCTTTCACAATGATCATTGTCTGCACCGTGACATTGTTACAAATAATTCACTGATTTCTTCTACTGGATATCCTCTCATGTGTCCTTTTTCAAATTTAAGGCATGTTTATTTAATGTTTAGTGTGCAAAGCACTGCATGAGTTCTAGGGGATATATAGATAAATAAAACGTGGTCCTGCTCTCCATGTGGCTTAAGGTCTAGGGAGGGATCAGGCTCAAGTGCACATAAGAAGTGGGTGTGAAAGAAGGGGTAGAAGTACAGAATGGGGCTCAGTGAAGACATATCTGGTCTCAAGTTTCTGCATTGAATGGTTTTGGAGCTATAAGAAGCATATCGCGGAGTCCTCCAAGTGTGGGGACAAGAGGACACTTGATGGAAGGAATCACCCTTAAATCCCATCTTAGGAGGTAGAGACCAGGACTTAACAGTTAGCATTGGAAGAGCCTGCCATGGTGCCTCACATACACAGTGTAGGTTGATTCATACATTTCTCCCTTTCCCCTCAAATTCCTTGGAAGAAGCCTCCTTGAGAATTTCCTCCCTTTGCATGTGAGGCTAGTTGACTTCATGCTTCTGAGACATGTGAATTCCCACATTCTCCTTCTCATTTAAGTGGTCCTGTCATCACAGAGAACTAATGCTTATTAGAGGAAGGATTATCTCATATTCCACATAATATAGCCCACATTCCACATTAAATGGGTACCTTTAATCTCAGATTAAACACAAGACTATGGTGTTTAATACAAGTGGATTGTGAACTTATTAAGCGCACTACCTGGATTTAAACCTGGTTCCACTATTTACTAATGTTGGGGCTTGGGGAAAGTTATTCAGCAGCTCTGTGCCTCTGCCTATTTTCCTTTTTAGTTATGAAATGGAATAAAAGCAGAATTTACATAAAATGGTTATGACAAGGCATGTAGTAAAAACTCTTACTCATACCACTTTAAAAAATGTGCACACAGGGACTTCCCTGGTGGTGCAGTGGTTACGAGTCTGCCTGCCAATGTAGGGGACGTGGGTTCGATCCCTGATCTGGGAAGATCCCACATGCTGCAGAGCAACTAAGCCCGTGAACCACAGCTACTGAGTCCTCGTGCTGCAACTACTGAAGCCTGCACGCCTAGAGCCCATGATCTGTAACAATAGAAGCCACCACAGTGAGAAGCCCTCCCACTGCAATGAAGAGTAGTCCCCACTCTCTGCAACTAGAGAAAGCTCGCTGGAAGGGACAAACACTCAATACAGCCAAAAATAAATAAATAAATAAATGTGCACACAAGACATTGTGGGCTTAGTTTTTGCCAGGTGGAGACAAGGGATTTGTTTGTTTATTTATAACAGCTGTATTGAGATATAGTTCACATACTGTACAATTCATCCATTTAAAGCATACAGTTTAGTGATTTTTAGTATATTCACAAAGTTGTGCAGTCATCATGATTAATTTTTACAACATTTTCATCATCCCAGAAAGAAACCTCATGCCCTTTAGCAACACTTCCTATTTCCCCCAGTCTCTACCCCGAGGGTAGGCAACTAATCTACCTTATATCTCCTTATAGATTTGCCCATTCTGGACATTTCCTTTAAAAAGCATATTATGCTTCTTTCACTTAGTACAGTATTTCCAAAGTTCGTCTACGTTGTGGCGTGTATCTATAATTCATTCCTTTCTGTGGCTGAAAAACATTCTATGGTTTGGATACACCACATTTTATGTATTTTTTCATCAGTTGATGGACATTTGAGTGAGACAAGGGACTTGGACGTGGTCTCGGCCAGGTTTCCTCCAGAGCGGAGCGCCGGGTCTCCTCTAACGCTCTATTGCATCAGGTAGCGAGGCAGAGATGGCGGTGGCAACTGAGTCAGCACGCGAGCTGGTGCTGCGGGGGAGGAGGAGGAGGAAGACGGAGGAGAAAGAGGGTCAGGCGTGTCCCCACTTGTGCTCCCCTCCTGGGGCGGGGATCCTCAGGGAGGGGCTCCTGTGCCCCAGGTCCTCTGGCTCCATCCTCCCTGGCCGGGCTCATCTCCAAGGGGTCGCGGGTTGCTTGCTGGTCTGGGGTGTGACACCAGCTTCTGCTGGGTCACTAAGCAGTCCTAGACCTCATCAAGGGAAACTCTGGAATTTCTAACTTCTTAAGAAGCACAATTAAAAAAAAAAAAAACACCTATGTATCCCTTTATTAACAACTAAAATAGAAGGTATCTGCTGTACAACACAATAGTAACTGACTGACAGGAGATTTATTATGCAAAGGCCCAGTTGTGGCAGACAGCTTTTGGGAAGTAACTTGTCAGGAAACATAAATTTTTAATCATAAGAAATGAGATATGATGACTGTAGGAAATTTGGAAGATACAGGAAACTATAGAAAGGAAATTAAAATTCTCTTTAATTTCATGAGACAGAAAAAACTGTTAAAATTATTTCATGCATTTTCTTTGTCTTTTAAGTTCATACACACACATAATTTCTTAATACAAATCATACAACCTAATTGCATTACAGGATGAAACAAAAGTTTCCAAATATATGTATTTAATATATATATATATATTTAACCTACTCTTAGGCAACCTAATTTTGTGAATATTACTCTTAGAAAACATTTATTTAGTTATTTTCTTACAGATGGACATTCATCTAGTTTCTAGTTTTTCTGTTATAAATAATCCTACCATGGCCATTTCTGCACATTAATCATTGACCTTATCTATAATTATTTCCTTTAGAAAGATTTCTAAGAGCTGTATTATTGGGTTGAAGGAGATGGTTACTAAAAAGGTAACATATGGCTAAATTATTTCCCAGAAGAGTTGAGCAATTTGCATTCCTACCAGTTGTACTGAAGTTTTTATTTCTACTGGATATTTTAGAAAGGTAGCATTTTGATTCTTACATTTGTTCCTTTTGTCCTATAAGAATTATACAAGGAAAGAAAATAATAAAATCTTTTATATACACAAATGTTTGAACAACTGAATGTGAAGTCACCAGATCACATAGCTCTGTCACCTAATGAATTAAAACCCAGTCATTTTGCAGAGGTAGCAAATGGACTTGAGGACACAGGGGGAGAAGGGGAAGCTGGGACAAAGTGAGAGAGTAGCACTGACGTATATACACTACCAAATGTAAAATGGATGGCTAGTGGGAACCTGCTGCACAGCACAGAGAAATGAACTCAATGCTTTGTGACGACCTAGAGGGGTGGGATAGGGAGGCTGTGAGGAACGCTTAAGAGGGACGGGATATGGGGATATATGTATACACATAGCTGATTCACTTTGTTGTACAGCAGGAACTAACACAATATTGCAAAGCAATTATACTCCAATAAAGATCTGAAAGAAATAACCCAGTCATTAATAAACTAGTATGCTTAATTTGTATTTCATTTTTACGTCACATCCAAATGTATTCCTTTCTGTCCATTTTCAAGAGTCATTGAGCTCTTTTTGGTTAGGTAAAGGCAGGCTTTCACTCTTTGACCTTTTACATCCAAAAGGAGCATAAGGACAATGGGTTCAACCCCTCCCTCCTTTTTACTGTGAAGGATTCTGAGGTCCAGAGAAGTTAAATTTTTTTTGCCGAGGAGTAATACCCAGTGAGCAGTGGCGGGGGCTCAGAATCAACTCCAAGATGGATTCTCTGTCCCACGCTGTCACCTCTTTTCTCTACAACCATCAACCAATTCTAAGTGATTTGAATTTTCTGCTTGGATTATGCCTTTACTCCCAGTATTAAGGATTTTAAAGGCACATCTGCCGCTTATGCCACCCAGTTATCTGTGGTTTATCTCTGGAATCCTGATCGTTACTTTTTTTCACTTAGTTTTTTTTCCCCTTAAGTTTGCCTCAGTAGAATTTCATGTAAATTCGTGTAAATTAGAATTCATATAAATAATTTTCCAAAACAGGTTGTCGTTTAATATAAAATTTCTTCTAGATGGAATTTTAGGCTTCTCAAACACTGGAAGATGATAAGACAGAAAGCATGAACGCATGTTAAGCTGTTGGATTCTCGAAATGAACATCGTTAGGGTTAAGAATTATAAATCTGGGGTTTTGGAAACTATTTTTCTATCTCAGTCAGAAACTCCAAGGTAAAGTTGCCTTATCTTTCCTGACTCAGTTTCTCCATGTGAAAAAGAAGATAATAGTCCTTAGTGACTGAGAGAGTCTATTGCGTGAGGTCTGTAAATTGTTGGAAACGTGTAAGATTCGGGTTATTCCTCTGCTGTACGGGAGAGCTGTCACAGGATGGGAATCAAACTGATTAGTGGGGAAAAAAAAACACTTGATGATTTGCAGGTATTTGCGGGGAATGCTCAAGAATTTGTGGCTGAAATTCATCTTCTTGGAAGAGAAGAGAGAGGGAGAAAATGATTCTAAGCATGCTGTAACAAAGCTCCTTTGAGTCGTTCCTGGGAGTGGCTGGGTGTGCCAAGCCACCCCCAGCCAGAATGCTGAGTAATCAAGTTGTAATATTTGCAGTGTTTTAACCTACAGGTAAGAAAAGGCATCAACAGAACAGTCTCCTAGGTTATTAAATATTTGAGCTGATGATTACCTTTCTTGAACTAGAGGAAATTATTGCTCGATAAAGTTGTACCATGAATGAATGGATAATTCATTTTTTGAACGGTATTTCTTCCCTTCGCCACACAAAATCTACTCTTTTAAATACAAAGTCAGTAACATGGGTTTCCTGGCAAATAGAAGAGAGAGAAGAAAATTTTAGATTATTTATTTTTGGAATTATAAAGCAAATGCTTCTTCCCATTAACAGGTATATCATTTCCCACTAAAGACTTTTAAAGAGACATTTATTTCTAAGAGTCAGAGTTATGTTTGAACTTCCTTGGATATTGCTGAATTCCTGTCTCTGGAAGTGTTTCTGCCCAGGTTAGACAAGCCCTGAACAGAAGTGCTGTAGAGGGAATTCAGACATCAAAAGGGAGAGTGGACAACAATTTCTGATTTAAGTGCAAGTCTCTTGAAATCCTTGGGTCACAGTAGCAAGCAGGCAGAAGGTGTTCAATAAATTATTGTAGTGAACTAAATGTGAGTATCTTGCACCAGCCTCTTGGCCAGTATAATTATTCCCTGATCCTGTGCCTGCCTGACGGACAGGCAAAGTGCTGATAATAACCACATGCTATGTGCCAGACGCTTTATATACATTGTCTCTTCGTGTATATATATGCCTCATTTTACAGATGAGGAAACTGAGGCTAGTGAGGTTAGCAGTTTCCCTAGGATTTCTCAAGCAATGAGTAGTAGAGTCAGTTTCTCAATTTATGATTCGGCCCTTAAACCCACATTTCCGCACTAGAGCTGGATAGTGTCATTTTCGAGCGGTATCCTGCCAATGTCGCCCTCTTACGACCTTGCCTCTTCTTGCTCCCCTGATGCCTGAAATTCTGCTTTCAGAGTTCAACTCATTTAGTTTATGACTTTGATCCTGGTTCATAATAAAATATCCAGGGCATAGAGAGAAGGGAAGCTATTAGTCACTCTTAGTTTAGCAAAATGAGTGGCTCTCATTCATTTAGCCTACAAACATTAATTGGCTGCATATTATCTATCAAGGCCATACCAAGTGTTGGCATTACAAAAGCGAATGAGGCTTGGTTCTTACCTTCAAGATTCTCCTAGTGAGATAAAGGAGATCGTACAATAAAAGAGGTTATTATGAGATAATGTGGTAAATGAACATTAAATGAGGGAATATTAAATGAGCACAGCAGATAAGTAATTGGCCCAGTTTCACGTCCTTTCCTGAGAACAGATTCAGTGGGAAGAGAGTAGGTCCCACTAAAAGAAGGAGGTGCAGGAAGGCAGGAACACTCTGGAAAATGCAAAGAGCAAGCTCTGCAAAGAGATTTCAGGGCAAAGCTGGGTAATCCTACTCACCATATTTTATTGGGAACCCCATCAACAATTTCTCCCATCAATTTGGTATTCCATATTCTGCCAAATATAACGTATTTAACTTATATATTCTTTTCTTTCTTTTGTGATCACTTTTCTGTTTAATAGCTACCACTTTGGCATCTAGCAGAATGAACTGTGGAGGTGAGGGTGCTTTCCGTGGCACCACCAATCTTGACAAGAATGTTACGGCCATCACATATTCCTTCTATTTTATTTAATATTTCACCTTCCGGTCCCACGTGGGCTACTAGAGTTGCCCTTGTGTTATGTATGCCTGCGCTCAGCCTAAGGTAGGATCCATCGACAGCTCTGTCCTGCCTGAGCATGTTGGAGACCTTTAGAAGCTGTGCAGACAACAGCAACTTCAGCTTGAATCATTTTTTTCAATCATGGACAGGCTGCCAAGAGGCATGAGTAAGAGCCTGTGCAGAAGTGGGTGGGACGGAGGGAGGGCAGGCTGGGCGTGGTCACAGTGGGCGTGGCCCCGGTCGGCGTTCAGGTGAGCTCGCCGGCTGCTTCTGCCCCACAGAGTTGCTTCCACGTCAAGGTCCTTCTGCAACTGGCTTTCCTTTTCCCTGGCCTTACGTTTCCCAGGATCGCTGTAACTTCAGGTAAGCAAAGAGCAGGTAGCAGGGCTGGTGATTTTCCTCTTTTTGGCAAGTCTTAAAAGAAAATAGTTCTTTGAGCTGATTTGGGATGGTGAACAAAGTGGACAGAATGGCTTATTTTCAAGGGTAGGCTGTCGGCTTCAGTACGGCTCTCACCCCCTACATGGGCAGCATTTCCAGTGCCCGGTCCTTTGGGAACGAGGCATGCCATATAGGGAGGGAAATCAGGTAACTGTACAAGGTAAGAATGTGAAGAAATAGTGTGGCCGGGAGGTTTTGGTGTTGGGAGGGCCCCAACAGTGATTCATGGAAGAGAAAGTATTTCTGAGGACATTTTCAGCCTTACCTTGGAACTCAGAATGAGTTTTGCAGTGCTAGTTTCAGAAAGGGTGTGGTACTCAAAGCCTGGAGAAAGTGGACTCTCACGGAAGTGTGTGGCTCACCTTCTTGGCTGGCACCATGGGGTGAGAGTCAGGCTTCGGAACCCTCTCCTGTCTGGCATGTTAAAGCATCCAGTTGACGTCCATTTACTTGCAATCGCATTCTTCCAGCCAGGAAGTAGGGTCCCTCCCTATCTGGGTTTCAAGATGCTTGAAGCAAATTGCAGATTTCAAACGTATGTTCTTGGGTGACTTTTCAAATAGGTTGGCTCATAGTTTCTTCCTCATAGAAGCTACTGTTTTGATGGCTTTCTTTAAGTGTGTCACACTAAAGAGCAGTTTAATACGCCAGGCTGTTCTGTAGGCTCGTAATCAGATTAGGCTGAGATTCACAGGGCTGAGGGATGTTATATATCCTTCAGCTCAGCTCCCCACCGGTTTGTGGATGAGGAGGGGAGGCTCATGGAGGAGAAGTGGCATCCAAAGTCCCCTGGTTTGTTCGGGGTGGGGTGAAGTGGAATCCAAACCTTCAAACTCACGGCTCATGGAGTTTTCCAGGTCATCAGGTGACCATGATGTAGGTCACCCCTGAAGAGGTTTTGAATAGAACAGGGTGTGTCCAAACCTCAGTCCCCACCTGTACATGCATGTCTTTGATGGGTTCCTGGGTGGGTGGAGAGATGGAAGCTTGTCAGAAGAAAGGATTCTCCATGTGAGTCAGCGGGTTTATGTCTTTACTTCCCAGCACCTGAATTCTGCCACTTCAGTCCCTCAGGTTGCGGGTTCACTTTGAGGGTATGAAGTCTCAGCAATCTTGGTCATCCTGGCGTGGCGAGTCTGGCTCTAGTTTACTGTTAGGCAGCAGTGGGATGGCTCAGCGGTCAAGATCAGGCTTCTTAACAGATGGGAGCAAGTATGATGGCTCAGAACATCTGAGTAAAGCAGAGGCTCCCCTGCCATCGGAAATTAAGCAATTGACCTTACTACTAACAGCTAAGTTGTCCTTTCCCGCTAACAAAGCACTTTTCACGTACATTTACTCATTTCATCACTTCATTAATCCTCATGCTATTCTTTCACATGGCATAAGCTGCAAGATCTCCTATTCTGTTATTCTGGCTCTGACTTTTTCCCTTGTGAGTTTAGAAAGCGAACAGCAGAGACTGTGTATTTAGACATTCCATTGTAGTTGTTGTAATAGGCAAAATTTCTCAAGGCATTGCCTAAGGACTGACTCTACCAAAGGGCCTTTATCTCACCCAGAAGGTCTACAGATGGAAAGTTTGAGGAATATTGGCTTAGATGCATTAAACAAGTTAGAAATCTTGGTGCAGGGGCCAGTGAGCAGCCGTGAGGCTAGAGCAGGGAGCTCCTCGCCCCTCCTCACACCCCAATGCATGATCTCCATTCATTTGGGGACTACTTGCCATCTCTGAACTGTCAGTTCTCTCTCGCACACATTTTTGCACGGCTAACTCCTTATTCTTCAGGACTCACTTGTAGTGTGACTTACTGGATATCGCTGTCTCTGAGGAGACCTCACTGAGATTTCTACTATGAGTACGCTGTCTCCCCTAAGGGCTGCATGATAACTTGTGCCCCCCCTCAAAACACCCGTCGCACCTACAGACACATCATGCCACTGGTGACAACTCCTTAGAGGCAGGAACCATGTTGTGTTTACCTTTGATTTGTTAATGTCTAGCTTGGTGCCCGACCGGCATTATTAGGTACTCAGTTAATCCTTATTAAATGGGGGCTTCCTAGGTGGTGCAGTGGTTAAGAATCCACCCGCCAATGCAGGGGGCATGGGTTCGATCCCTGCTCCAGGAAGAACCCACATGCCACAGAACAACTAAGCCCATGTGCCACAACTATTGAGCCTGTGCTTTAGAGCCCGTGAGCCACAACTATTGAGCCCATGTGCCGCAACTACTGAAACTTACGCGCCTAGAGCCTGTGCTCCGCAACAAGAGAAGCCATGGCAATGAGGAGCCCGTGCACCACAATGAAGAGTAGCCCCAGCTCACTGCAACTAAAGAAAGCCTGTGCATAGCAACAAAGACCGAACACAGGCATTAAATAAATAAATAAAAATCATTAAATGAAAGCAATATAATATTGATAGTTTACAACACAAATGGTAGAGAACAAGAGTTTCTTCAAGTAGGAAAACCAGGAAAAAAAGTTTTGTTTCGATAAAAAAAGAAAAGAGAAAACACGTAAGGAAAAAAAAGAAGAAAACGTGTAAGGTATCTTGGCATCTTTAAAGGGGTAACGCAGGACACGTAGAATTTTTAGAACTCTAAAGACTCTTGAAAGAACAAATGCCAGCAAAGATACAATTACTGAGAAGGAAGGTGATAGGTGTGGTCACTGGGACATGGAAGAAGTGAGTGCCAGGTCTGGTTTGGTCACTCTCACTCCATGCGTGGGTGGCCTGGGAGAATCACTTCATCTCTGTCTGCCTCCCTTTCATCATCTGTAAAATGAAGAGGTGGGGCCAGACTAAATCCATTCCAAGGTTTTATCCCCATTTAAAGGTTTATGGCCTTAGGATGTATTGTAAATAATAAAAACAAAACAGGCAACTTTACGATTAAACTCTTACATCTTTTGGTTTTGTTGCATTTGTATTACTACTAGTTAAACTTGCATTTCATGTTTCTCTGATTAAAATACAAGTGCCTTTTAAATTTTTAAGTGAATAAAAGATGTAGTGTTTTCTATGTTGCTGCTGTAAATGAAATTCTCTTTCTTGTTCTAATCATTAGAAGGTTTTCATGAAATGAAAGAAGTTATTTCTGTAACAATGGGATAATAAAATGAAAGACACTGCAGCGATTGTAGCACCCTGAACAGGTCATTAGATATGTAAACTTACTATGTAGGAATTGCTAACCTCTACTCTTGTACCCAGAATTTTCATAGCATTTGCTCATGCAAGATGGTCTTTGTAGGAACCTGACCCTTTTTCCTGGGTGTGTATTACTAAAGTTGCTGAGATTTGTCTTAAGTGCTTCGTCTTGCAGCACGAGGTGGCAGTTGCCCCTGGCCAAATCATCCGTTGAACTATTTCAGACCAGATCAGCTTTACAGTGTTTCTAGGTCACTTGTGACTCAATCACCAAGCAACTGATCAAACTTACCAGGCAACGTTTGATTGATTACTTAGTTGGTGATCATTTGCTGCTATGGACACCTCAGATGTTAGGTGTGCCCTGATTTACATTCTCCAACAGGGACTGAATCTAAGCCTTAAACTGCAACACAGTTTTAATTATATTGTGTAATTAACTGTACTTAAAGCCATGGTGATCTTGTATTCACATAGAGACATTTAGATGAAATGAATCTCAAAATGTTATAATGAATGAGTGAATAATACTTCAGTGGAATGAAATGGCATTTCCTTACCCTCTGATCCACTTCTGGGACCCACTTTTGGGTGTTTGCAGTCAAACTCCCTCAGCAGATTACTCCAAGGCCTTCAACACACAAAAGATATCAAACTAAAGTTTGGTGTAAGTGATGCAAAATTTTGTCCTCTTGGGTGGTTGGAAATATTTGCTGGGAAGAACTACTTGTGTTTGTTAAAACATAATTGGTATGTTTTCATACTATTATTCGTGTGGTTAGACCTTGAGTTGTTGAAGATTTGAGAAGTTTGCAGGGGTTTGGGTTTAGGCTTCTCTATTGGGTGAAGAAATAGCTCATCTAGGCTTTTTTGTTTGGTAGAGAAATAGCTCCTGTTGAATCTTAGCCATAGATGAACTTAGCATTATCAGTGTTAAATTTGCTGCTGGAGAAAGCCAGACTTCCTGTCCTGAAAGTCTGCCTGAGATTCCCCAAACCTTTTAGGAAGCTTCTTTTAATTTCTGTCTCATTGCCCTCTGCCCTCCTCATGCTGATCTGCTTCCCCTGGGAGTTCACGCTCATCTGGTGGCCCCCAGCCCTCCCCAGAGGAGAGAGAATAAGGTAGTGGACCTTAAAAAAATGTAAGATGCTTGCCCTGACATCAGGTTACCTTATAATGAGAACACTGGGTTTACTAGGTTGTACTTATTGGACAAAGGAGGAAGCAGTCATTGGAGATGACCAGTGAGCATGAACGGGTCAACACAACTTTTTTTTTTTTTTTTTTGCTAATAAACTTGTTTTTACAGACTCTGAGATATATCACAATCTTTTCAAATTCCCATCCTACTTAGAAGCCACATGTCCCATAAAAGGGAGAATTCTGAAGAACTATTTGAAGACCAGGGGCCCATTCCTTGATTTTATTCTCATGTCTTTGCATTTCGAATTTCTGTTCAGGTATAAGGTGCAAAATCGAGATCCTATTCATGCATTTGACTCTAATGCATCCTTGGCTCCTGGTTGAGGGAAGCCCTCTGTTTTGAGTGGTGATGCTTTGTCTGACACCTACCTGATGACCTTCAATGTCATGTTTGCTTTTCCTGTCTGTGTGCATGACTGCACAGGGCCTGACCGCCTTGGGGGAACGCTTCAAACCTTGATCCATGCTAGCCATCCAGGGGTAATGATATCAATCCATGCCCCTTAGAAACATGCTATCCTGGGGTCAGGCAGAGCCTGAAGGGTCCATGAAGCTCAGCTTTGCTTCTAGAAAGGACTATTCCCTGACTGCTGGATTTACCCAGGTGCCTTCAAGCTTCATCCATCAGTAACTACTGCACTAGAGCTATATAGATAGATAGACTTTCATTAGCACAGCAGTTTTCAAACTTTTTAATCTTAAAAATGACTGAGGATCACAAAGAACTGTTTATTTTATTTTCCTAATGTTGCTTATATCTATCGGTATTAAATTAGAAATTAAAACTGAAAAAATTTTGAAATATTTATTTACTAATTCATTAAAAATAACAATAATGTAACCATTACATAGTAACAGGGGTAACATATTTTTATGAAAAATAACTGTTTTCTAAATTAAAATAATACAGAGAGAAGAGTAACACTTTTTTATTTGTGAAAATCTCTTTAACATTTGGCTTAATAGAAGACACGTCATACAGCCTCTGGAAAACTCTACTGTGTATTTGTGAGAGAGCAAGAGTGAAAGGCAAATGATGTCCAAGTATTATTATGAAAATAGTTTTGACCTCACGGACCCACTGAAAGGGTCTTAGGGACTGCCAGGGCATCTACAGACACCACGTGGAAAACCTGCTGCTATTTCCACTTTACCCAGCTCCATATTTTTAGCTGAAGCTGCCCTCTCTCTCTTTTCTTTGACTCCCTTTAACTTTCTTAACTGCTCACATGGCATGGCCTGCAGCCCACTTATTTGTCTACATGGCTGCCCAAAGAGATGGAAAACTCAGAGAAAGGGAGGGGGTACTCAGGTGATCCTTATAATACTTTACGTAGCGTATTCCAGGTAGTAGGTAATGTACTAACAACAAAAACAATAACAGCTATTATTAAATATCACTACGTGCCGGGTACCCTACAAAGGCATTACTTACTTTACTGATCTCGTAGGGCTGCTGTAACAAAGTACCACAAATTGGGTGGCTTAAAACAATAGAAATTTATAGTCCCACAGTTCCGGAGGCCAGGATTCTGAAATCAAGATGTTGGCAGGGCTGTGCCCTCTCTGCAAACTCTAGGGGAGAATCTGTTCCATGCCCTTCTCTTGCTTCTGGTGTTGCCAGTGATCCTTGGTGTGTTTGGCTTGTAGGAGCATCGATCCAATAACCTCTGCCTCTGTCTCCACGTGGATTTCTCCCTGGGTGTCTTCACATCATCTTCCCTCTGCGCATGTCTGTCTTTGTGTCTTTTCCCCTGTTCTTAAAAGGACACCAGTCATATTGGATTGGGGCCACCCTGATTAACTCAACTTGATTAAATCTGCAAAGATACTATTTCCCAATAAGGTCACATTCATGGGTACCCAAGGGTGGGACATCAACCTATCTTTTTTTTTTGGGGGGGGGGACACAATGCAGCCCATAGTACTTACTAAATATTAAGTTGAATCTCACAAAACTGCTGTGATTTGACTATTTTCAATCTACAAAAAATTCATTTTTGTGTGGTTTACCCTAAATCCTAATTGAACCAATATGGATAAATAAAACCACCTGATTTTGATCAATGCTGTCAATTGTTTTGACCACGTGCAGAGGCCATCATAGCCGAGTGGGCCTGAATTTGGAGCTTCCAGGCAGAGCTATACACACAAAGGACCTCAGACACTGGAATATTCAGATCTTAGGACATTCGCCCACAAGTTTCTTCACCACTGGCTTTTAAATTTGCATTTACTGAAAGCTCCTTCCTTTCTCTCTTCTACCGAAGACCATGACTTTGACTAGAATTCTTATTGCGTTGGTAGAATGCAGGTGAGAACACTTTAAAGACACTTTAGAAATAACCTCACCCTTGTCCTTTGTTCCAGGCCCACAATGGATGCCCTGCGACTGGCAAATTCAGCTTTTGCAATTGACCTGTTCAAACAGCTGTGTGAAAAGGAGCCAGTGGGAAATGTCCTTTTCTCTCCAATCTGTCTTTCCACCTCTCTGTCACTTGCTCAACTGGGTGCCAAAGGTGACACAGCAAACGAAATTGGACAGGTAAGCCCCACACCCTGTTTCTGCTTTGAGTGGAAACGGTTACGAGAACACACAGGGAAAAAGGAATGAGGCTCTGTGGTCAGAATTGCTTAGGGTTGAGAGTTTTGCCATTTCTAGCACTCTCTTAATCTATTTTTAAATGTGAAAGCTCATTTATCCATCCTACAACCCACGTTTAGAACAGGGACCATGTTGTGGTGGAGAACCCGGGGATCCGCTAGGCAATTACAAGTTTTCCACTAACAAGTGGAAAGTCACCTGACATCGTTCTACCTGTGATATTGTAAGCATCAGTCAAGATGATGTTAGGTAAATGTTCCACTGCAAATATCCCAACCAGAAAGAGTGTAAACCTACACCCCCGTATCTTATGCACAAAATTTATTTACAGCATTATGCTTTATATTAAAATTCAGGCTCAACTGTATTCTACTCTATAATATATTCTACTGTATTCTGTATCCCTATTGCATAGATAGACTATATCCATGTTTATTTCAACACAGAGATAACGTTTAAAATTATCTACCTTTAAGTAAACATGGATAAACAAGAGGATTATTGTGCTTACTTATGTTTTAGAATACTCCCTGGGGTTTGAGTATCCCATTTGAGAAGAATGGACTACGATGATATTTTACATGCATGCACACACACGTATATAGGAGTACGTACACACATAAATAAAAAGATTTGCAAGTTTCTTTTTGGTTATGGTTGACTATCTTTGTAAAGTTCTCAGACCTTCAAAGAGATGATTTTCTATACTATTACATTTTAAGTCCGTATTTACTCTTACTTTATTTTATTGTTTAAAAAATTGAGGTATAATTGACATGTAACATTATGTTAGTTTCAGGTGTACAGTATCATGATCAATATTTGTATATTTTGCAAAACGGTGGTCACAATAAGTCTAGTTAACATCTGTCACCATACGCAGTTACAGTGTTTTCTCTTGTGATGAGAACTTTTAAGATCAACTCTCTTAGCAACTTTCAAATATGCAATATAATCTTATTAACTATAGTCACCATGCTGTACATTATGTCCCCATGACTTATTTATTTTATAACTGCAAGTTTGTACCTTTTGACTTCTTTTACCCATTTCGGGTGACTCACCCTCTCATCTCCCCTACCTCCCAAACCTTGCCATTTACCTTTAGATGGAAAGTGGAAACCTTTCTCATTCCATTCCATTATTACTCTTATGTTGACCATTCTGGTTCAACAGTATCTTTCTTTCCGTGAGCTCATAAGCATTTAAAAAGGGAACATCTTATATCTATAAATCCCCAGAAAATATAAGCCACGAAATATTATTTGTGTCAGGATGGAGAATTTATATTTAAATTGAGTGGGACTTCGAAACTTCCTTTTTGGGAAAAGGAGCTGTATGTTTTCATCCATCCCCTTCTTTCAACTCCATTCCACAATCCCTACCCCATCTTCCATTCCTCGTTTCTCATCTCTCATTAGAGAAGAGACAGAAAAGAGGATATCTGGTAGTGAGTCTGTTCCTTAGTAATAATAATAAAGGTCTTTTCAGTATATGCTATTGTTCCCCCACAATAGTTACCTGGGTTCCTTAACTTTCCGGTCTTTTTGCCTGTCATTGGGCATGAGGGTTACGCACAGCCATGGACCAGCCAATTTGACTGCGTGGTACCGAGGCTGTGTGACTCATTGGCTCACTGTGCCCATTTAGTGATGTCACCTGAGGTGTGGCTTCAGGGCATGGTTATTATGAGTTAGGAGTGAGGAGAGAATCACCTTATCCTGACATCATGTTTTGGGCACCATGGAGCAGAGGAGATGCTGGGCTATTGAACACAAGTTAGGAACAAAATAAAAGGATTTAAGCCTTCCAGAAGATAGTGTCCTAGTTTTAAGTGGCTTAGAATATTACTGTAAAAATACTTGAACATTTTGAATCCATATGATACATTAGGGGTTTTACATATAATATCTGTAATCCTGACAGCACCTCAGAAAAGTAGGTGTTCTCAGTTCATTTTACAGAGGGGCAAGTGAGATTCTAAAGAGTTGAGCAAGATGACATTTCTAGTAGGTACAGGCTGGGATTCAGGGGCAGGACTACCTAACTGTAGCCCATCGATGGCATGGCAGCTGTCTACCATAAATGATGCATGAGCCCATATGGCACTTGTTGGAGCAACTAAAGGGACTGGATAGGCTCTGGCTAGGGACACCTCTATCCTGGAATCTGATACCTATCTAATGATTGTCTCTCAGTATTAATTCCTCTTTTCATGCCTCTAAATTGGATAGAAATTATAACTCAGCTTGCCTCTTTTCCAAGTTTGGAGAAGAGCATGGAGGCATCATTCTGAAGAAAGGGCGAATTTTCCTCATCATTAAATCAAGAGAAGAGTATCTTTATGACGGTATTTCTCAGCTGGGGACAATTTGCCTCCTCCCCTCCCTCACCCCTCCCTCTCTGGGACATTGGGCAATGCCTGGAGACATTTTTGTTGTCAGAAATGGAAGAAGGAGTGCTACTGGCATCTCGTAGGTCAGGGATGCCCAGGACAGCCCCCCACCAACAACATAGAATTATCCAGTCTGAACTGTCAACAGTGCTGAGGTTGCACAGCCTTGTTTTCTGGGAACAACAGAGCCAGGAGATACTCAGGACCAACCACCACTGTGGGAGGAGGTGGTGCTTCATGGGTAATGGATTTTTTTTTCTCTTCACAGGTTCTTCATTTTGAAAATGTCAAAGATGTGCCCTTTGGATTTCAAACAGTAACATCAGATGTCAACAAACTTAGTTCCTTTTACTCCCTGAAGCTAATCAAACGTCTCTATGCAGACAAATCTCTGAATCTTTCTACAGTAAGTGCTTCAGAGCAATTAGCAAGATTCAACTGTTTGTCGGGGTGACATTTTCTCATGGTTAGACCAACAGCTTTTTTCAGTGAAAATCCTTCCTCGGATGCTCATTTATGATTTATTTAAAATAATTTTTTCCTAGTGGAGAGGTTGATTATAGTGGGAATCAATTGCAGTCACATATTTTAACTTAAAATATATAGAAGCTGTGAGTTTCCTTTTCCCTTTCAAACACCCGCAAATCCCACCCTTCCTCTTAGCTTCATCACTGAGAGAAATGGAGAATGGGGTTATTAACTCTCTAACAAATGTTTCTCTGTAGATGCAAGACAGCTCATGATTTAAATCTCCTTGTCTCTAAATACCAGGGCATATAGCCTGGGACAGCATTTTAAGTTCTTTACCTTATTTGTTCATGCACACAATATTCTGATGTTTCTGAAAATCAGTGAGAAAAATAATAACTGTATAAATTAACAGTTTTCATTGGCCATCGGTTTTGTTTGTTTTACAAGGCTGGTCAGGTGGTTATCTAGACAAGGTAGTGGTGGTCATTTCAGCTATTTCTTGAAGGAATCATATAAATGACACTGATATATCCTTAAACTTAATCCAGATTATATCATAGTATTTAAAAAAATACATATTTGAAACACACAACCAACATCTTTGACTGCATAGCTGTTCATCCCCTAGTAATATGGAGTTGATTCAATTTGTGTTTGGATGGTCAGAATCTCAAGCTTTCCAAATCTAAAAGGTAGACTACTGGTTCAATATTTTGCCATCGTTTTATTACTTTTAGCAATAGGTATTTGTTTTTCTGGTGGGGATCTTTTGAGGACATAGGTCATTAGATATTATTGTGAGTTTATTCTTATTGCTTAAAGACACATATACACAGCCATTCTTCTTCCAACAATCACCTGGGAAATTAAAGAAATATTGAGATGTGAGCTGGGTCCTGGGCATGGCAAAAATTTAAAACTCCCCTACATGGTCCTTAGTGATGCTTAATACATCTTGTTGCTGGCAGTGAGGACAGTGGAGGCCCTTCGTCTTGCTGAGTCTCTGGAATGTTCTTAGCTCTGTCAGTAAATGGTAACACTCAGTCCCAAGGGTGGGTTGCAATGAACAGAATCAAATTGGCTAATCCTGTAGTTGCTCTGAAAAAAATCCAAGGAGATCTGTGCTTAGGAAGTGAAGTGACATGACATTTAATCAACCTGTGTTTAGTTTGGTTGAACTTCCACTGAACATTTTGAATTATTTCAAACCGGGAATCGCAAGGAATTTTTTAAAAGGCTGCTTTCCATTGTTCTTGTTGGATGTATATTATCTATAATTTTACTAATAACAGTACAAACAAGTGTGGTCTGAGGAGGGCTACCTGTATCATGACTACCTGGGTGTTTAAAGTGCAAATACCTGGCCTGGGATCACTTGAAGCAAGATCACCAGGGATGGGATCTAGGGTTTTGCATTTTTAACAAGCGTTACCATTAGAAGCAGTGCTCTGTTCTTTACAGCACTGTGTTTCAAACCTTGATGTGCAGATGACTCACCTGGGAATCTTGTTAAAAATTCAGATTCTGATTCAGTAGGTCTAGGGTGGGGCCTGAGATTCTGCATTTTTAACAAGGTCCCAGGTGATGCTGCAGGTCTTGGTCCTAGGACCACATTTTGAGTAGCAACCATCTTTAGAATTTTTATTTATTTTAGTGTGGATAAGATTTTTCTTCTCATAGAGTTCTCTTTTCTGTACATTTCTTTCATCCTAAGACATATCTATACAAATTTACATTACATATATATTTACATTTTAATGTTTCTGAAACTGGAATTCATATTATAATTGTTGTGTGAATTTAGCATAATGTTTCTTTTCTCCCCTCAAACTGATGTTAAAATTGATGGAGGCATTTGATAATTGATATTGTCTTAGGATTGAATGAGTGCAACAATACAAAGAAAATTCATTGATTTTTACATGAGATTTCAATTTATGTAGTGTTACAGATTTTGAAAGACTATCCATAGTAATAGAGATGCAGAAGTCCTGTGCTAGAATTGTGTAACAACATAATGGTTTAACTACAGACTTTAAGGACTTTGTGATTTTATGAAATGGATGTTTTTCAGGAGTTCGTCAGCTCTACCAAGAGACCCTATGCAAATGAAATGGAGACTGTCGATTTCAAAGATAAATTGGAAGAAACAAAAGGTCAGATCAACAACTCAATTAAGGAACTCACAGATGGCAAGTATCTTTTACTTTTTCTGCTATAAATCACTAAATAAATAGACCATATCTTCTCAGGAATCTGCTAAGTATAAAATTGAACATCTGGAGGATTCCTTGAATGTTTTCGGTACACAAGCTAAATGCTTGCCCACCAACCACTTGGATTCCTGGGCATTTCTTGCATTATGTCATCAGTTGGCAGAAATCCTGAGTACTTCAGTTGTAGTCTACCTTGTCGTGCTCTCCCGCGAGCTGCCACATGCCCTTCTGGAGCCTGAGCTGTGCCTCCAACAAAGTACAGCTGTGGGCAAATTCCGAGGCTGGCTTTTCAATC
The DNA here is from genome assembly GCF_030028045.1 of Hippopotamus amphibius kiboko. Taxonomy (NCBI): domain Eukaryota; kingdom Metazoa; phylum Chordata; class Mammalia; order Artiodactyla; family Hippopotamidae; genus Hippopotamus; species Hippopotamus amphibius. The sequence continues at coordinate 102,568,716 of NC_080196.1, forward strand.
TGGAAATGAAGGGCTTGGAGTATAACTTGATGATCCCTGAGGCCACTTTAGGCTCAGAAATTCTCCACATTTATTAAGGAAAAAAGGACGAAATGTCTTAGGTAATTAAACACACATATAGAACAAGCAGAACAAAACAAACCATGGTGGAAACTTGTCCTTGGTCTCATGCACGACTCTCCATCGCTGTCAGCCCTCTGATAGCCCTGGGGTCCGGGGTCTCTTCCGCAGCTTCTGCCTGGTCCTGCCTCTTGCTCAGCACTTTCCTCAAGCCTCTCGCTTTCCTGACTCCTCCCTCCATGAGCATTCTGTGAGCTGCACTCCTTGCTAGGAATTGGAGGTAAGATGAGTTTGGGTGCAAATCAGTGTTCACGTTCCCCATCCTAGGGGACATATTTGTACAGTATTTGTATAGGGAGGCAACTCTTGGGACACAGCACCTCATTGTGAAAGAGCAAACTGGATTTTTTCAGGTGCTACTATAGTCACTGCAGTCTGGGGAGGGACATACTTCTTCCTCAAGAGAGACACACTCCCTGTGAGAATGGCCAGAGTGGCCCTCTTGCCGCACTGACTCAGGAATGTGATGGAGCCCCTGCTACAACTGCAGGGTAGGGCCATGGAAAGAACATGGTCTGGGAGTCATTCAAGATCTAGATTCGAATCCAGACACTACCACTTATTAACTGAGGTATTTCGATATGGAGCCTTAGTTTACTGAACTGTGAAATGGGACATATATTATCTAATTTAATTTTTACATGGTTGTTGTGAGGATTAAATTAGATAATATAGGCTAACAAATAATACATGACAGCCAAAATAATATACGGTAGCCATAGATACTTATGCACACACACAAATGTGTACATCCATGTATTATACGTTTGTTATTGAAATGAAGTTTCTTTCGCTTCATACGTAAAGAAAAATCTGGTCTAAGTAACACCAGGTTAAGTGCAATTTTAAAATGTATACGCAGAAAGCAACTCCCGTTTAAATTGACGTGGCATGCGGGATCTTAGTTCTCTGACCAGGGATTGAACCTGTGCCCCCTACAGTGGAAGTGCGGAGTCTTAACAACTGGACTGCCAGGGAAGTACCCCAGTTTTGCTTTTAAAATTGTTAACAAATTGCATTTTCTCTCCAAGGGACTCTGTTTAAAAATCTTCATAAATTTGAGGGTTTTGTTTGTTTTTGTTTGTTTTTTGTATTTTTTTTTTTACTGGAGAAGCTAGTTTAGTGAAAATGCTTCTGAATTTGAAGCCAGAAGCATGAGGTTGAAGATAACCAACACTTACTAGCTCCCCACTTCTTCAGTGACACTATTACATATTCAACCTGTCATATAGCGCTGGCAGGACTGGTTACATCATTTGTGGGTCCAAGTACCAAATGAAAACGCAGGGCCCTTTATCAAAAACTGCATTAAGAATTTTAAGATGGTGACAGCAGAGCCTGAAACCAGTGCAAGGCCCTTCACACCTAGTCACAGGCCCAGGAAGTGGGCCTGAGCAGTGCTGTGAAGATCTGAGAGATTAGGTCAATGAAAATCCTTTGCAAAAAAAGTTAATGCTATTCAAAGGGGAGGACAATTTTATTACGGGTTTATCACCATCCAACTGTTTTGGCTCTTGGGGATTTGAGTGCTATGGTAATGACAATTGTTATGGAGCCTGTGATGGTGATTGCTGGTGATCACAACTGGCCTGGAGGCAAACTAAAGGCAACAGTGCCATTTGGGGAGGGACGGAGAGCTGGGGGGTAAAAAGGAGAGCACGGTGCTGGCATCGGGCATGCTTGGCAGCTGAGTGAACCAGGAAAGCCACTTGGCCTCTCTGAGCCTCAGTGTCCTCAATGATGAGATGGGGTTAATGACCTTTGCCCTACAGGATCATCAAGAGGGAAGTGAGATAAGACACTTGGCAGTACCGAGCACAGGGCCCGGTGGAAAGTAAGCTTTCCTGCATTTTCCTTCCTGAGCACAGGCTTTGGAATCACAAAGACCTGGCTTTGAATCCTGAATTCACCCTTGCTCATGCATTATCTTGGGCCAGGGACATAACACAGAGTGGAGTCTCAGCTTCCTTTTGTGTGAAGTGGGGAGAGATGTGCACGTGAACGTCCAGCACAGTGCCTGGGACAGCATGGGCATTCCACAGTGGCTGCTCGTGCTTCTCTTCTTCCTCCTCTTCCTTCTTTTTCTCTCCCTTCTCCCCCCTCACTCTCCTCCCCATGTCTCTTTGGAAAGTCTGGTTGTGGCAAGATGGAAGGAGAGAAAAGGGTCCTTCTAAAATGAGATGGTCTGGGCTACCTGGGCAAAGATGGTGTGGCTTTAGCCAGGGTTAAATGCCCAGTGAGGGGATTTGCATGTGGAGGTGGGTTTGCATCAGAGCTGGTTTGAAAGAATAACCCTGTGCAATTCGTGGTTTCCTAAAATTGTTTGCAGGCCGCTTTGAGAACATTTTAGTTGACAACAGTGTAAACGACCAGACCAAGCTCCTTGTGGTTAATGCTGCCTACTTTGTTGGAAAATGGATGAAGAAATTTCCTGAATCAGAAACCAAAGAATGTAATTTCAGAATTAACAAGGTATGTGGGCTGTGTGTAGCAGTCAGAGGACCCCAGCTATAGATCTGAAAAATTATAGCAACACAGGGACCCTAGGAATTCACTCCAATGAGGAGAAATAAGGCACAGGAGGTAGCGTGCTTTTCCTTAGACAACAGCGGGGTGGGCTGGGGGGTGGGGGGATGGGAAGTGTAGAAAAAGAACCATAATCCAGAGACTCTCACTCTTTTTCCAGAATGTCCTCAGGTCTGATCCGAGTGAGAGTTTACAGAGCTTCTAACACAGTGGGTAAACTAAACCACCAACCAGAAAATAGCTACAGGTATTTGGGACCATTAGTAAGAAAGGAAAGGAAAAGAAAAGAAAAGAAGCCAAATTCTAACATCAGAGGCCTTTGGATCATCATAAAACACTGACCATTTAGAAATCTTGTTCTAGGTTAATAAGCTTCTCTGCGATCTCATTTCTCACCTGTTGATAGTGAAGTAAATGGTTCTGATATTTTAATTTAAAAGATGCTTTGAGGTACTTGTTGGCTGTGAAGGAAAAAGCATAGCTTACTCACCTGCAGCACTTGGACTCATGGGGAAGAATTACAGTAGAAACCTGTATTGCAGGGAAGTCTCACTAATACTATTGAGTGAATAATGAAGCCATATCCCCTACCCCAAATAACTCATATAAATAGATAAAGTGCCTCCTCTATAAATGAAACCAAAGAACTAAGACTGCAGAACTGACCCATTTCGTTAGAGGACCTAGGAAACTCTGGGAATCTACATGATGGTGTGATTTGGTTTCACTTGATGAGATCTGGCTTGGGTTAACGAGACTCAGAACCAGGCATCCGTCAGCACAACAGCGGCAGGAAGCTTATTTACCCCGTAGCTCCTGTGCGTCAATTCTAGTTTTCAGGTCTCTCCCAGCACCTAGAGTACTTAGTATTCATCACATTTTATTTTTGCCAAATATTATCATTGTACTTTCTTAGTGCTAGAACCCAAGAAGAAAAGACCTTCAAGATACAGTCTGTACCTGAATTAGCTGGACTGGCTTCCGTTACTTTTTCTTTGTACCTAAAGAGTTTGTGTTCATATTCCACACTCTCCCCTCCCAAATCCCCTGCCTCAGGTGTGTTTTCCACAGTAATGTCTAATTATTTATTTACTTATCTAGGTCTCTTACTAGTGCATGGATTTTTAAGGGCAGGGATAATGCTTTACCCCTCTTGGTTTCCATAATTCCTCGTCCAGTCCCTGACACATTAGTAGGGGCTCGGCAAATGTTTGTTGAAAGAATGATTGATATGTAAGGATCAGTTTAAACCTTCTCAGTTTTTGGGACCACCATGGGACCCTCTGTGAGATCCATGGGCCATTTTCACTGGGAAAGGACAGTAACCACTGATCGTGCTCCTTAACTACTCAAAACATCCATGGGTGGGAGCCAGGTCCCCGTCCACTTGCTCTTTCTCTACTTGGCTTCCCAGATTACAGTGGTCTTCTCATCGCTTCCTGCCAGGGGCAGGACTGCCCCTGCACACAGGGCTCTGTCTCAGACACAAGCCACCAAACGTTTACTTCTTTAGACTCTGTATTTTTCACATATGGGTCCTTGAGTTTTAAACATGGCTTTTTGACTTCCTTAGTGTTGCCTTTCATTTGGTGCTGAGGTTGAGCATGACTGTCCGCAGCCTCTGCTGTGAGCGGGGAGCCAGGTGTTGGCCCCAGTGACCCGGACACAGAGTAGGCCCTCCAGAGCGTTTGGCTGGGGTTGGCGCTCCTCCCGGGGCAGCGCTGGCAAAGTGGCCTTGAGGATGTTTAAGTGACACTTGAAACATGGTGCTTCTCATACTGGCTGCAGGGCCAGCCCAGAACATCATCAGAACCGGGTAATAGTGAGTTCGCCATGGACTTTTGTGCCGACCACCCTCAGATTTGTGGTTTTTACATTTAAGAAAATGTAAAAAGGGAGAAAGAACGTGTGCAGTTGCTTTATTCTTGTTAATAAATCATAAAGCTAGGTCATGTCGCATCCTGGAGACTCAGACTGTAGGAGGAGAATTAATAAGGATTTAAAATGCCATTGATCTCTCAGCGGTTCAACAAACGAAACAATAAAACACTATTCAAGGCTGCGTGGGGATACGCCCTGCTTTTGAACACAGATGCTATTACTTTTCCTTTGTTTTCTTTGAATTGCTTTTGTCAGCTCCTGAACTTTTGGGGTGATGTTACTAAACCTTTTCTCATGTCCTTTGGTGTCTCTTTTACGGGTCAGACTAAACTGATGAAGTTATATAATTAAAAGTTTAGTATAATACATATCCTGGCAAAGGTGGACACACACACACACACACACACACACACACACACACACACAGACTGTACTGAATATTTTCTGGGATGGTCATTACTTAGTCCCATTTTCAGAAGATATGTCTTAATTTACATTTTAGAAAATGGGCCTGGATAGCTCAGCTGGTAGAGCATCAGACTTTTAATCTGAGGGCCCAGGGTTCAAGTCCCTGTCCAGGCATCAAAAATAAATAAATAAATAGAAAGTGGGATTATTGTCTCCATAGTCAGTGCTGATACACGAAATAGATGACAGTTTTTGGTGGTCACAGCTTATGTGAATTCAGAAACTATTAGTAATCTAACCTGATGGAGATTTTTAGACAAATCTATATCTTCTTTGAGAGAAATACATGGAAGAATTACCAGTTAATTTCCAAAGTACCATTAATTACCAGTTAATTAATTTTTTTAATCATAATTTTGTTTCTGGTTATACATCGAGTCAAAGTCTTCAATTATTTATCAACCAAATATTTAGCGAGCAATTACTATGTGCTGGGATATATACCAAGATAATAAGGCATAGTTTCTGCTTTGACTGCAGTTTAGTCAGGGTGGGGGATGTCACATACATACATATTCCTAATATTGTGACAAGTGTTAATTCTCACATTGTGACAAGTGTTAATATAGAGGTATGTACAGAAAGTAAAATGAGAAAGGTCTAGCTTTGCTTGAAAATAGTCTTGGGTAAGGTCCAGTTTACCTTTTGAAGATCCCAGATAAAAACTTTACTGTAATATTATTCCTGCAGACTTAATACAATGCTTCAAATTTCCTCCCAAAGAGATTCGGTTAACAGGCAAATATCCCATGGGAGGTATAAACCAAGACAATAAGTTGCACAACTTATTTTTTTACTCCTTAGTATGAATTAATTTTTCTTCAGAAAATGAGTCACCTCTGTAGCAGAGACACAAGGTCAGTTATTAATGGAGACACAGAGGAGAACAAAAGTTCTGGGATGCTTCCTGGAGAAAAAGGCCTGAGTGATGGGAGTTGGAAGAGACTTAGAGATACTTTTGTTTATCATTCTTAATTTTTAAAATCATGAAATATTTCAAGCATACAGAAAATTATACAGAATAGTATAACAGACACCAATGTACCAACAACCACCTTTGTAAAATCTTTATATTTTGCCTTATTTCAGATATTTTAAAGAAAAAAGACAGCGAGAATTGCACTGTCCTGTGTAGCCTCTCCCCCATCTACGCCCCCCCCCGCCCAGAGGGAACCATCATTCTGAAATTTCCAATTCCCTCATTCCACTGACAAGGAAACTGAGGCCCAGAGAGGTTAATCGACTTGTTGAAAGTCACAACATCTGTTTATGTCACATCTGAGACTAAAACCAAGGTTCTTATCTCTAATCAGATCAGAGCAGGAAGAGGGGACTGAGGGAGGTGTGACTAAAACTGAAGGCAAACAGAGGACAAAACAACCATGATTTTGTTCTGTTATACACTAACTTTTCCATATTAGGCATTTTATAAAGAAAAGCTATATGAATGGATATGTCGATTTGCACTGGAATTTACTTTCAAGTGAGCTCTACCCAGAATGGTTTAAAGATCTTGTCATTACAGACATCTATAAAGGCTAAGTTAAAGTTTGCCTGTATTTCCAGTCATCCTGTCTTACTGTTAATGTTTTATATATGCAAATGCAGTATTATATTATGTATAGTTCCTGTAATTATAAAGCACATGAATAACTTTTCAAAGGAAGTCGTAAACTCTTGACAGGACAGTCTCAGTTAAGCCATAACGACCTGAAACTATATCAGGAACAAATTTATGTGTATGTGCATATACCATTGTATGTGCATATAGGTGTGTGCATATGTGAAAAGCAAGCACAGCAAATTTCTTCTTCTTTTACAGACGGACACCAAACCAGTGCAAATGATGAATCTGGAGGCCACGTTCTGTATGGGCAACATCGACGGTATCAGTTGTAAGGTCATAGAGCTTCCCTTTCAAAACAAGCACCTCAGCATGCTCATCCTGCTGCCCAAGGATGTGGAGGATGGATCCACGGGCCTGGAGCAGGTGAGGAGGGCGGCGGGGGTTCAGCGCGCAGGCGCGGCGGAGCCAAGGAGACACGCGCAGCACTTGTGGGGCTGCGGAAGGGGATCCGGCAGCTTTGCCTTACAATTCACTTGCTCAATGGTCTCTAAGGGTTTCATGGTTCTTAGGCGGCCTTTCTCCTCAATGTTAAAACAGCTAATATGTATTTGGTGCTTATAATGTACCAGGAGCTGTAAGTTCCCCATGTGCACGGGCTCATCTGATTCTCACCGCAGCCCCAGGAGTCAGAAACTATGATATAATATTACCGTACTCGCGTTTACCAACGAGGGTCCAGAGGCGCAGAGGGTAGGTTACTGGTCAGTGGTTACAAGCTCGTGGGCGGTGTGTAGAATCAGAATGTGAGCCAAGGAAGTTGGAATCTGTGTTCTCAACTGCAGGCTAGAACCCCTGTTGTTAGCATCTTGCGTTAGTGTGGTGCATATGTTACAACTGCTGAGCCCGTATTGACACAGTATTCACTCACGTCCACAGCTGACTTTGGGGCTTGCGCTTTGTGTTGCATACCCCACAGGTTTTGAAAAGTTCTTTTAAGGCACACACCTATACGAGATTTTATTATGCTTTTATACAGGTAGAGACACAAGGTTTAAATAACAGTAGAGGTTTGGCCTGCCTGGGAATGACTTTCTAGCTTCCCCTCTGCTCTGTCAGCCCCGTGGAGCCCCAAGGCCCGCTGTTCTCCCTCATACCTGCCCTCCGGGCTTCCTGACTCCCCTCCACCTGGGCCTCCACCCTCCGCCAGGAAGGAGGGGCTCTTTGACCAACCCAGGATTCACCTGCTTCATTTCCGCTCACACCTCAGTTACTCCCTGACTTTCTAAGGATGGTCTAATTTGGTCTCCATCCTGCCTACTACTTTGGTTCTCAGTATGTTTTATCCATCACTTTATAAACTGAATCATAATTCCCATCTTCATTCTTCTTCTGTTCACTCTTCTCTTTTTTACTGCACTTCATGCCTTGGTCTCATTTTTTTTTTCTTGCAGCCATTATTCAGCTGTCTCACACTTTACTTCCTTAAAACACCCTCGCACCATTTTTTTTTAAAATTAAAGTACAGAATGAAAAAAAAAAATGATCTTTTGAGTCTCAGAAGGTATATTCAAGGATACACATCATCTTAGTTTGCTAGGGCTGCTGTAACAAAGTATCACAAACTAGGTGGTTTAAACAACAGAAATTTAATGTCTCACAGTTCTGGAGGCTAAAAGTCCAAGTTCAAGGTGTCTGCAGGTTGGTTTCTTCAGAGGGCTGTGAGGGACAATCTGTTCATCCTAGCTTCTGGAAATTTGCTGGCAATTTTGGCTTTCCTTTGCTTCTAGACACATCACTTCAATATCTACCTTCACCTTCCAAGGCATTCTCCCTGTATGAGTGTGTGTCTGTATCTGTATCTGGATTTTCCTCTCTTGTAAAAAGGACACCAGTCATATTGGGTTACGGCCTAATGACCTAACCTTAACTAATTACACCTACGAGGACCCTATTTCCAAATAAAGTCATATTCCAAGGCACCATGGTTAGGACTTCAATATGTGAATTTTGGGGGGACACAATTTGACCCATACAATGAAGGAAAAAGTTGTTTTTTCTTCTTAATGACTTTTGATTTATGGATGAATTTTCTCCTCTCTTTTCACTCTCAGGTGGTAAATGGCCAAGAGACTATACTTTTTTGGCTCAAAAATTCTAGTTACTTATGACAATCTTTTGGTCTTGATAATTTGTCTTAAATCAAACAGTATCCATGAAAAAATACGCATCATAGCTTAAAGGCAAGAGAATCCAATGGTTCCCTCCCCCATTAAAAAAACTTGTAACCAGCTTGTGACCTTGTCATCTGCCTGATTTTTATAGGTTTCACTTGAGTAACTTCAGTGCAGGATTGCCCCGTGTAGTAGCAGTCAAGGTATTATCCTTTTCTGTTGTACATACGTTTCTCCTCTAACCAGGGGGAGATTGGAAGGGCAAGGAGCACTTTAAGATTTGCTCAGTGAAGAATTTTATGACTAAATCATTTTATGCCTCATTGCATATCTCTCATCTTAAAAATAAGCAACTGAAATGGACACATTCACCTCCTATGACCTTAAAGAATGATCCTAGACAGTTCAGATTCTCATTTTAAAAAGAGTAACTTTAGCTTTGAGTTATGAAATTTGATACCATGTCTAGGGCATGAATATTCTAGATTTCCTAGTAGTGAAATTAAAATTTCCTCTCCTTTTTGTCTTTCAGATTGAAAAACAACTTAACTCAGAGACGCTCTTGCAGTGGACCAATCCCAGCACCATGGCCAATGCCAAAGTCAAACTCTCCATTCCAAAATTTAAGGTGGAAAAGATGATCGATCCCAAGGCTAGTCTGGAAAACCTAGGGCTGAGAAACATCTTTAATGAGAATACATCCGATTTCTCTGGAATGTCAGAGACCAAGGGAGTGGCCCTCTCAAATGTCGTTCACAGAGTGTGCTTGGAAATAACTGAAGATGGTGGGGATTCCGCAGAGGTGCCAGGATCACGAATCCTGCAACACAAGGATGAATTCAATGCCGACCACCCCTTTATTTACCTCATCAGGCACAACAAAACTCGAAACATTATTTTCTTTGGCAAGTTCTGTTCTCCGTAAGTGGCAGAGCCCAGGTTAAGTCCCACCTGACTTCTCTGTACACTCTGCATCCAGAGAATCATGTTCTAAATACAATAAATTGTTAATATTGCTGGGTCAGGAAGCTGCTCGTGCTCACAATGATAGGCCTTTTTTCCAATCATTTTTTGTTGTTGTTCTTTCCCTCCCACCCCCTTAAAAGACAATACTTTTTTTTTTTAAAGTTCTTTATTGGAATATAATTGCTTTGCACTCTTGTGCCAGTGTTTGAGGTACACCAAGACAATACTTTTAATGAAAAGGAATCACCTTAGAGAAAAAAATATGTATTCATTATTTGTCAAACTATCTAGGGTTATTGGCAGGAATACTGTCTTTCACAAAAAAAAATTCCTATAAGGAGGATCGGGAGGATTTTATTACCAAAGCTTAGCCTTCCTTCACTGGCATACAGAATGTTCCAGACATTCTCTTTTCCCTGAAAGACTAAAGAAACTGGTACACGGGCTTCACAAAACTTTCCTGGGAACAACGAAATTGGGCATACGTTCAGGCGACTGTACGTCCACAGGACAAATATTTCTTTCAAATTCTGATTTTTGGGGATTTTAGAAAGATAATATGTCACACATACTGTATGTTCCGGATCTCCATTGATAGAGGCTGGAACAGCACCCTATAAATCAACACCTTAATATTTCTGCCACAAAGTGTAGAATATTTGCTCAAAATAAAGACTCCAGGTAGCCCATAAGTATCAGGTTTTGCTGTCAAATCAGCGTGGCTCCTGCTTATGAAAAAACTTTGTTTTCAGAACTTTTCGAAATTTTGGAGTGTTGGACCTGTAGTAACCAAAGGACAGCACCACAAGGGGAAGTTCAGATCTTATTAAGAATTCACTTTCACTTCTGATAGAACCCCCACCTGGTTGTTGGCTTGGCAAGAGAACACTGGCAGGGAATTCTAACTGACTTACAGGCTTGTGGATGTCTGACCACTAGGGACTTAAATGCACAGGGACTTTCACAGTAGACAATAAAAGAGTGTTACGCGTGTTGAAGGGACTTGTCTCTTTGTCTACTGTGACAGTGGGAGAGGGGGACGACTTTGATGCTGTTAGGAAATATGACTAAAGCTATTGATATGCTCACGCTGCCTGGACATGTATCTTTCCAAAGTCTATGGGTTTAGGTACTGTAGAGGGCTAGTTGTTAACCTACGACAATTGCAGATTTAAAGGTGTTTCTGAGGAGGTATCTATGTGACCAGTTCACGTGTTAATTCACTACAGTAACAGGAAGAAGATTTGGATCTGGTAACAACGATCCCCGCTCTCTCCTCTGGCTTCGTTGTAAATAGGTTCAACTTTCTTCTTGCCCCGAAGGTTCAATATTGAATTTCTTTTATGCTGCTGACAATAAAATATTATTGAATTACATGACTTGCTTTTTTCCATGAAGTTAGATTTACTATTTTGAAATAAAAACAAGCCCTCTATTGACAAAATGCTTTGGAGGCGGCGGTGGGCGGGGGTGTGGGGTGTGTGTGCAGTGGATTGATGTCGAATAAAAAGGCATAAGAGTCATGCCTGCCCCTGTTTCCTGGTCTTCCTTCCCGCCCGTCAGCTCTTGCTTCCTCCTTCCATCCCATTTCATCCCGGGGAGGAAAGGACCAGGGAAGTGGTAGAATGACTCCCAACTACATAAAAGTGTATAATGAAACCAGAGGCCTTGCAGGAGGCCATGGAACTTTTCTCCAGCCTTTTGCACTTTGGGCCCTGCCTCAAAATGTAATTTTATCAAGCAAGCTGTATAGGCCTAAAATGTTTTCTTTTCCCATTAAGTACTGCCCCCCTCCAATGTCATGTACATTTGTTTTAAATCAATTATGGTGTCTGTGAACGTAATACTCAGCACAGCCCTTTTCCTGTCTCTGCGAAGTGCCCACATAGGATGTGTCCCCTCTTGCAATAAATGTTGAGTACAAAGAGTGACAAATGCCTCCACATTCTAAAAAGAAAAGACCCTTTGTGCAGGATTTCTGGGGGTGGCCGAAGCCGGGTTTCCCCACTCCTGGCTCATTGTCCCCCTTTCTCGAGGCCGTGAAACATAGAGTGTGGGATGACTGTGAGAAAGCTGAATGAGCATTTAGAGGAGAGGAGAGATTAGTGCCTCTTTAGACCAAGTAAGCGTTCAGGGAATTTAACGTGTCTCCTGGAACTTAGAGAGCACTGAAATTTGGGCTTAAGTCTTGCCTGGGATAGTCTAAGCCAGTGGTTTTCAGCCAGGAGCAGTTCTGCTCCCTAGAGGACATTCGGCAATGTCTGAGGACATTTTTTGTTGTCACAACCGGAGGAAAGGGTGCTAGTGGCATCTAGTGGATAGACCTGGGAATGCTGCTAAACACCCTACAGTGCCCAGAACAGGGCCCCGCAGCAAATCATAATCACACGAGGGTCAGAAAGCTGGGGCTCTATCTAAAGCACAGATGCTGGCTGGAGGGGTCCCTGAGTCAGAGCAAGGGGAAGGGTCTCCAGGGGGAGTGGAGGGGAGGCTGTCTGCTTGCTGTCAGCTACAGTGAGAGGTGGAGGTAGCCAAGCCTGATTATTTTGACACTTGGCGCAGATGGTTGTTCCAGGGAAGGTGTGGGGGTCTCCAAAGAGCCCATAAGAGCGCCCGGTGAGAAAGAGTTAATATCTGACACTTCTCATACGAGATCCTGGGTTACATGTGCAGCCGTCAAGTTAGGTCCTTACTTCCTCCTTCCTTTGTCCCCACAAGTTAGGTGCTACAGGGAGAAGCAGAAGAGCCAGGGAGACGGGAAAGTCCTGATGGGGGAAAGCGCACCTCCCTTTCCTTTCCTCTGAGGCTAGTGGGCCTGAATCAGATCCCAGCTGTGATGGACGGAGAAGCTTTCAATCAAGAGAGAGACTGGAGTTCTGATTTAGAAGAAACCCGGTGGCTTTTTCACCTCTGAAAATGTGTTTATTAATACAATAAAGTGGCTGGAAAGTGTTAGTCTAGGGACTTTAGTTTAGGGGGTTTGTTCTAGGGGACGGGGAGGAAGAGGCAGCAGAGTGGTCTTGAAGGGCATCGGAATGGAAGAATTAAGCTGCATTTTCCTAACACCTGCCTGGTCTAGTTCACCATGAAACCAGTTATCGCTATACTATCTCATTTAATCATCAAAACAAACAGATGAGGAGGAAACCACAATTCCATCTCATAAATGAGAATACTGAGACACAGACTAGATATGTAATCGACTCAAGGTCACAGAGTTAGTGGAAGCTGACGGCTGGATTTGAACTCATGCAGACTGAGCGGGGGTGCCTAACATCTGTACTCAATGCCACCACCTTCCAACTGGTACCAACCCTTGACAAATGGCCGCTGGATGCAACTGGAAGAATTCCTCTCTCCTCTATAATGTCTCCATTTTGGAGTTTTCATATATTTGTCTTATCTCCACAGTCCTTTTCTCGTCAACCCAAACATCCCTAGATGTAACCGGCCCAATTAGGCCCATGTATAGAGCATCATTTATGGGCCAGGTATTGTATGTGAAGATGCTGTATGATGCTTTATGGATGTTACTCCAGTTGCTTATTCTCACAATAACCCTAGAGGTAGGGGCTATGCCCGTCTGTTTCACCAAGGAACACGGGATCAAAGGAAGTGGGTAAAGCCTCCCAGTCGGTACATATCAGGGTTGGGCTGCAGCTCTGTCTGACCCCACAGCCCACACTCCTTCCACTGTTGACTCAAGGCCTTTGGACCATGATTGGGATAGGCTCTCTCTGGATCACTTTGCTGTGATTGGTTCATCACGTGGGACCTCTGGTTGTCCAGTGTTGCCAAAGCCATCAGTCTGTCCCCATCCTTCAGGAAAAGCACGCCAACCCCCTGGGCCAGCCCCTGTGTGAGTCCCCACCAGCACGCCAGGAAAGCCAGACCTCCTTCCCGCCCTGTGGGAGTGCTCAGGGTACCTGGCGGGTTAGCGTATTTCTACCTGAGGTGGTTGCACCCAGAAAGCATCAAGAAGGAAGTGGGATTTTAGAAGGGCCTGGAGCCTCAGTTCAGACGTGGAAAGACAGAGCAGAGGCAGTGATCTCATGAAGGAGACGCATGTGTGCGTTGGTTATGGAAGGAAAAATGAGGTGATTGGTAGGAGGGATTGTGGAACCTGAGGGGAAAGGCAGCAGCCCGGATTGAAACTGTGACTGTGCCCGGCCCTGGTGTCCAGACGGTCTGATGACAGCGGTGCCTGGGGCTGCGGTGTGGACACCAGAGCTGCCTTGTGATGGGCTTATATAAAAATATAGCATCTACGTATTTTTTAAAAATTAAAAAAATTTTTTTCTTCAGTTCTTTATTGGGATATAACTGCTTTACAATGTGCCAATTTCCACTGTACAACAAAGTGAGTCAAATGTATTTATACATATACCCCCATATCCCCTCCTTCTTGAGCCTCCCTCCCACCCTCCCTATCCCACCCCTCTAGGTCATCATCAAGCATCAAGATCTCCCTGTGCTATACAGCAGCTTCCCACTAGCCTTCTATTTTACATTTGGTAGTGTATATATGTCAATGCTACTCTCTCACTTCATCCCAGCTTCCCCTTCCCCCTCTGTGTCCTCAAGTCCATTCTCTACATCTGCTTATTTATTCTTGCCCTGCCACTAGGTTCATCAGTACTATTTTTTTAGATTCCATATATGTGTGTTAGCATACAGTATTTATTTTTCTCTTTCTGTATGACAGACTCTAGGTCCATCCTCTTCACTACAAATATCTCAATTTCATTCCTTTTTATAGCTGAGTAATATTCCATTGTATATATGTGCCACATCTTCTTTATTCATTCATCTGTTGATGGACATTTAGGTTGCTTCCATGTCCTGGCTATTGTAAATAGTGTGGCAATGAACATTGTGATACATATATATAAATATTTTTTTGGATTATGGTTTTCTCAGGGTATATGCCAGGTAGTGGGATTGCTGGGTCATCATCTATGTATTTACACACACACACAGGCACACACATCCCTGGGGATGGGATTACTGAGCCATGGATTATGCAAATATTCAGCTTTGGGAAATACCACCAAACAGTTTTCCAACGTGTTCTACCAGTGCCTCTCTAGCTTTCGTTACTATTTTTATTACATCATTATTATTAATAATTATTTCTTCCAACTGTAACTCTTATCAACCCCACTGCCATTCTTGGAGTAATTGCAAATCAGACACTGTGCTAAACATGACATATATTATAATTCAGCTTCCACAACTATCCTATGAGGATATGTTTGAGGCCAAAGGAACTGAGGATCAGAGATGTGAGAAAACTTGCTGAACACATGAGGCTAGTAAGTTGTGTTGTTAAGATTTAAACCCCAGCTCCCTGACTCCAGAGTCCATGCTTATAATCTCTGTGCATTTGGATACATTAAAATTTTTCACTAGGTATCATATGATATCGTTTATTCATGGAATCTAAACAAATGATACAAATGACCTTATTTACAAAACAGAAATAGACTCACAGCCATAGAAAACAAGTTTATGGTTATCAAAAGGGAAGGGGTGGAGGGATAAATTAGGAGTTTGTGATTAATATATACACACTACTATATATAAAATAAATAACCAACGAGGACCTACTGTATAGCCCAGGGAACTAGACTCAAAATCTTGTAATAACCTATAATGGAAAATTATCTGAAAAAGAAGATATCTATATCTATATCTATATCTATATAGCTGAAACACTTCACTGCATCCCTGAAACTGACACAACATTGTAAATCGACTATAATTCAATAAAAATTAAAAAAAATTTTCTTGTTTACATTAAAATGAGATATTATGTAAATGTAAGACAAATGAATGTAGATAAAGAGAAATCTTAGCTAAATATTTACATTATAAGCAAGGCTTCTAGGAATGTTTACTTTCCAAGCATTCCTGGTTAGCTATTACATTTTTGGAAAATTCTGAGCTTTTTTCCCAGGGGTCACATTCAGTCAACTATGTGCCATTTGCTATTAACAGCACATTTGAAAGGCGTCTCTTTTTAGTTTCAGCTCTCAGACCTGAAACTGCTTCTACAACATTCTTGCCCTCAACCCCACCCCCTGTCACGGGAAGATTCAGGAGATGGGCGTCTCCCTGTTCAATGGCTCTGTCCCTGTCACCATCTCCACCCTGCTCCAGTTAGGGCTTTCAAGAGGGGATCAACGTGTTTTTACTAACAATAAAAGACTATTCCTGACCCAGGTCCTGCCACAGAAAAAGTAGGTGGCGTTATTCTCCTCTAGAGATGAGATCCAGATGTGTCCCTGGAACTTCTCCCTGCCTTCCAGAAGCCTAGCCTGAGCTTATGGACTGAGCCCTTCCTGTCTCTCCCACAGGCTCTCCCACAAATGACAAACAGCAAAACATGCTTTTGATTGATGGGAAAAGAGCATCTGCTTGGGCAGGTGATTCGTGTGTTTGAGTTGTCGTGGCTGTCTCTTAGACCTAACAAAGGCGTCTTTGCTGATTTTTTAAAAAAAATCACTCAGTGTTTCTGAAAGTGAGTCCAGAGGAACAGTGGTTCTGTGGGGATGAGGAGCTGCTATGAAAATAAGAATCCATGGTTAAAAAGTCTTGTAAAGTTTGGGTTGACCAAAGCTAAACAGGGTCTGCGGTTCTTTTGAAGCTTTTGAGAAGTCAATCAGTGTGCTTTATGACTTTGTGGGGGAGGGTGTGGAGACTGGTTTCTCAAATCTGTAGGACCTTTGCATCTGCTGGTTACACTGAACCTTGGAGGACTTTTGTTTTGGGGAGCAAGTTCTGGGAAAAGTAAATTTACCAAAATCAATTTGAGGAGTAAACCCTCAATTTGTCAGGTTGCCACGTGGGTGCTGGCATGAGAGGTGGTAGGAAGCTTGGATTCCCGCTCCACGCCACCCACCCTTTCAGGGGCTGGGGTTCCACGTGAACACGAGGGAGGGCATTTATCTCAATGATCTCTGAGATTCCTCTTGACACCAACAGTCCCCCGGCCGAGACAGATCTCTACCTGAGCCAGTCCTCACCTTTCCATGTACACAGAGCCAACCGCTGCTTCCGTCCCGCAAAGCATGGTCAAGGGTCTGACCGAGCTGGTTTTCCTCTTGACTTTGGGAACCAAGGTTGGCCTCCCCAACGTGAGGAGGCATGACGGCTATGGCCCCCACTTTGGCAGAAGGATGGAACACTTGAGGTAGAGACTCTCCTTGCCAATTCTAGGACCTCCATCAGGGGCGAAAAGCCCCCCCTTCCAGCAGTTCCAGAAAGGAGGTTATTAAGGGAGGTGGAAAGGGTCAAGGCAATGGAACGGGCTTCCTGACATCATATAGTTGTTTTTTTCTGTCTAGTTATAAACACAGACCTGACTCTTTTCCTGCAGGCTCTCCAGTCTTTTACTCCTTATTTGGGTTCCCCCTACATGAGCACCATTGCATCCGGTTCTGCAGATTGGTCACTGTACAAGGACACCCTGCTGAGAGGGTGAGAGGGAGCTGAATCAGGCTGGCATTCCATTCACAGGGTGATGCACCAGGAGGTGGGCTGTGTGGGTCTGAGGAAGGGTCACTCCTTTTGAATTCACACACAGGTGCTGTATAGGCTTGCTCAGTACTCAGTAAAATTTGTAAGAGAAATGAAAGCATCATCATGTCATCGTTATTACTACTATTATAATTACTGTTGCAGATATCATCATCAATTCAGTATTTTACTTTGGTAAGATAATGATCCTTAGGTAAAATTAGGCCAATTAAAAGTAGATAGATTTCCCCTTGTATGCAGTTGGTGGGAATGTAAAATGGTGCTGCCACTAAGGAAAACGGTATGGGGGTTCCTTCAAATACTAAAAGCAGAACTACCACGTGATGCAGTAATCCCAGTTCTGGGGT
Organism: Hippopotamus amphibius kiboko; assembly: GCF_030028045.1. Taxonomy (NCBI): domain Eukaryota; kingdom Metazoa; phylum Chordata; class Mammalia; order Artiodactyla; family Hippopotamidae; genus Hippopotamus; species Hippopotamus amphibius. The sequence continues at coordinate 102,586,304 of NC_080196.1, forward strand.
ATATATCCAAAAGAATTGAAATCAGGATCTCCAAGAGATATTTGCTTTCTCATGTTCATCGCAACGCTATTCGTAATAACTAAGAGATGGAAACAACATAAATGTCCATTAGTGGATGAATGGATAAAAAAAATGTGTATACATACAATGGAGTATTACTCAACCTTAAAAAGAAGGAAATCCTGCCATATGTGACAACATGGATGAATCTTGACATTATACTCAGTGCAAATAAGCCCTTCACAGGACAAATACCACATGATTCCACCTATACGAGGCATCAAAAATAGTCAAACTCACAGAAGCAGAGAGTGGTTGACAGTTGACAGGGCCTGGGGGAGGGGACATGGACAGCCGTTGTTGATGGGTCTAAAGCTTCAGGCATGCAGGATGCATGTGTTCTAGACACCTGGGGGACATTGTGCCTACAGATGACAACACAGTAGCGTGCACCCAGCAATTTGTGAAGAGGGTAGATGTTCATCTTAGGAGTTCCTACCACAATTGAAAAAAAAGAAGTAGATAGATTTTTAGGAGCAGATAAGCTGATGAGAAATAGATCATGTTTATGAGGCTGTAACTGCCCAGTGGGGAGGCCTGGGGAGGAGTGGGGAATCTCGGCGTGTACTGAGCACTGGCAGCAGCCGGGACTGTCGCAGTGAGCGTCCTGCTGGTTGCGATGACCAGAAGAGACTGGACTCGGTTCCTCGGCTTCACCCTCACCTCCTCCTCAGGCAGCCTGTGGTCCAAAACTGGTCATTGCCATCCGCACCGAGTGCCGACGCTTCTTAGGGAGGATGCATGGATAAAGGGAGTTCTCTGCCTGAGGACGAGAGCTTGGACCCTGAGGGAGTGGGCACTTTGTGTCCTGCACTCACATAAACAGCCCTCCCTCCTTTCTCAACAGCCTGGAGTTGATGGCTGAGTTCGATCCAACACTGAAGGCAGGTAATAGGAAGATGGGATGGGCTGTTTTCCCTTGTCCTTAATTCTCCTTCTTTGCTGACTTAGGGGAAAGCAGGAACTAAATGAGTCAGATAATTAGGTCAATGGCTTTCCAGGTAGAGAACAGATTTTCCCATCCATGGGGAGGCATCATTGCAAGTTGCTGGCAGGACAGTTGGCCTGTCTGAGCTGGTGAACCTGAGACCCTGCTGAGTGCGGTTTTCTTCGTCATAAGATTCATCCCAGTGGGAACCATGAGTGAATCGAATTACAACAAGAAGCGAATGAAATCTGCATTTCTCTTTTCAATAATTTGAAGCACATCAGGCTCAATAATGAAATATTTCTTCATTAAATAAAATTGTATTGAGCATCTAATAGGCAAAGCTCTTTGCCCACCTAAATATGAAACTAACTTGACAATCATTTCTTATCACCATCTGGTCCACAAAGTTATCAAGAAAATTTTCATTAACTGAATCATTCATTTATTCATTGGATAAACATTTATTGTCTTAGACACTGACCAAAAGGTGTGGGGTGAAAAACACGAGTAAGGCACACAGTCATACAGAGAGTGAACAATCAGGGACTTCCCTGGCGGTTCAGTGCTTAAGACTCCGAGCGGGGGGCATGAGTTCGACCTCTGGTGGGGGAACTAAGATCCCGCATGCCACGGTGGGTCAACAAAACAAAACAAAATAAGAAAGAAAATGAACAATCAGCTATGGTGGGGGAATCAGAGTGTTCACTGGAGCGCAGAGGGAGGGCACCCAGCTCAGTCTGAGGGACCCTCCAGGATCTGAACTGAGTCTTCAAGGATGAGCAGGGGCTATTAAGGTGAAGCAAACAAGGGAGGGAACAGCATATGCTGAGCAGACCAGCACGGGCTCAGGCCCAGTTGTTGGATGGAAAGTATGTGCGGGACTCGTGAGAATGGAAGCTGCTTATTTCACTCAGCACAATGCCCTCTGGTCCATCCACGTGGCAAAAGCCAGGATTTCTTTCTTTTTATGGCTGAATAATATTCCATTATATATGTACACCACACTGAGGAGGGACTTTTATGTAGTACTGTAGGAAATGTCACTATCATGTGACTATTTTTCTAAATTAATGAACTCATTTTCAATTCCAAGATTGTCTTTTTTTGCGTGAGTGTGCACAGAGGCCAGGGAAGCACCAGCTGTAGATGTGTCAGTTCCGTTGGAAGAAGAATGTCCCAAATAGTTAAGTGATGGCAGCTTTATATCAGTGTCAGGAGCTGTTTCAAGTAAGAAATCATGTATCGTAACTTCAATCATGGTTCCTTTTTCTTTTGTCTGGTTCATAAAGCTTTTGGAATTTCCATCTTTCAAATGAAAAACATCTGAAAGTATTATGAATTTAATAATAAATTTAGTTAAGATGTTTCAGCATTAAAGATAAACTTATTTATTTTTCTAGTGATAACAAGTAGAAATTTTGGTGACCTCAATGGTATAACGAAAACCATTTTCTAAACTTAGAAACACCCTCATGACATAGCAGTAGAGCTGAAATTGGTTGCGGTCTTCATAAAATTCATAATTGTGTCCAAATATGCTGTATTATTCTACCAAAATAGAATTTGCATTTGTAAAAGGTGTAAATTTTCCAATGTGTACACAAAGTAACTATAGAATTCTTTGTGAATACATCATCAGTTGGATTTTAGAAATACCTGAATCTTTGAAGAACTATGTTGTAAACCACCTCATGTCCTACAATAGTCTAAAGATTTTGTTCTTGTTTTTAGAAAATGAATCCTTTACCTTTTGCTTGCATTTTGTTCACTATTGGGAGAAGTCCCTAATCAAAGCATATAAGGAACAGAGAACCCACAAACCTCAGCTTTTGGTGCTTTTGGCTAATTGTAATGATTGAAAACAAAACTTGCACGGGAAGACATTTAAATTACTGAAAAAGAAAGGGAGGAACTAAACAAATCTAAGAACAGGAGGTGCTCCAATGTGTACAAGATTTAATTTTGAAATTCTTTAGCTGTTCTTGTGGAAAGTATCTTTTGATAGAACTTTCTTAAATTGGATACATTTATATTTCTTATCAAACAGAATAACACTGAGCCTCTCAATTTTGCATAATCTAAATTGGATAAAACGTTCAGAAGAATCATAAATTGAGGTAACTTATTTGACATGTTTTGGCTTGTTGGATAAATGTTCTCTGAATAGAGACACAGAGACTGTCCCTGTGACAATACTGGAGCTGGGTTATTTAAGCGTTGAAATAAAGTCTGAATTGAGAGTATTCCTCATGTCACAGAATTTGCTCTGAGCTTAACAGGTACTTCAGCACCTGGAGAGAGACTATTTTCTCTAGAATTTAAATTTTATTAATCATCAAATGCAACATTGAAGATAATTCCTGGCAACTTTATGAGAGTTAAAAATAGATCATATTGAAAAACTACTTTCTTCAGAGAAATGCTAGTGACAGATTTAAAACACTGCTTAAACTACACGACATAATGATTTTGCTTATGTTTATGTTATTTTTTTAATGCTCAGATAATTGATTCTAGGAAGTTCTTTCTCATATTTTGCTTGTGTGCATAGACACATTATTTTAAAATAAAACTTTATTTTTGAAAATGGCTTTTTCCAAATAGAAAATAGAAACCTGCAAAGCCCACCTATAAAATAAAATCAGTTTGTCAAGTAAAGATTTCATATATGTATATGTAGGTCTGTATTTTAATTAGTTTTGGTGTCCTTTCCATTTTCAAAAGTGTCTGATTTGGAAGATTAACTATATGGTCACCCTTTCCATAAAAGATAATATGAAAAAAATTGTCTGCTCCTGAAAGTGTCAACGAAGACAAAAGATAAGTGAAGCCCATGTAATGTGATGGAATAGTCAAAATACTGTCAAGGAAAAAGCTTTTAAATGCCCAGTTCTTCATCTCTGCGTTGGCCTTGGGTGAGGTGCTTTTCTTTTCTGCTGAGTGAGGCTGTTTCTGGTTGTCATCTCAACCGTGGCACCGTGGAAAGGGTTTGTTTCCATGTCTGGATTTATGTCAAGACTGAGATAAAGGAACAGCCCCATCAAGTAGAGTTGAGGACAGGAATTCACTGGAGTAAGATTCTGGAACCGGAGGTGTCTGAGAATGCATATAAGCCTTGGGAAGGCAGTGGACACTTCACAGGGCAGGGAATCTGGATTTGATCCGAAACTTGTGCATGTTTTTAGGAGCTGAGAGACCGCAGGACTCCTCGATCCCTGTTAGTCCGGGTCCGAGAGCTTTCTATCATTTGCAAACCCTTTGGAGGCAGTTCAGTGTAAACAGGCTACTGGCTTAGGATCTGACACGCCACGTAGTAGTCCTAGCTCTCTCACTGGAGAGCTGGCGTAAATTTTGGGGAAATCAAACTTAGCCCTTGTGGCCTGTGTTTCCTCTGTAAAATATTGTTTCTAAAATTCCTTCCAGCAATCAAGAAATCGGTCTTCTCGCGTCTGTTCCTCTTACCTTCCACTAGATGGCGCTGTTCGTTACACTATAACGGTGCTGCTCAGGGTCTCGCACTAGCAGTCTTAACAGCTTTTCTTTAAGACACGTCCACTCAAGCGGTGCTTGGGACCTTCTGCCCCTGCTTCTCTGGGGACTTTCTTAAAATGCGTGCTTCCCCTTGCCTCCAAGACACAGCACTCTGCAGTTTTCCCTGTGCCTGTCCCTTAAATGTTAAAAATCCTTTTATTACTAGGTCTCCTCGCTGAGTTCCGGCCGCATATCCAGCGCCCCCGTGGACACCTACAAGTGACACAGACACACCAAGTTAAGGACTCACGCTAAATTCACCTCCTCTTTTCCCGTTCCCCTTCTTTGTGTGTGGCCACACCACTCAGCCAGAGGTCCAAACCCGACTCATATCATTTTCCACAATAGTTTCCCGCCTTCATCCCAGGCAACCAATCACTACATTCTGTTATGTCTCAAATTCACCTACTTTGGACTTCCCTGGTGGAGCAGTGGTTAAGAATCCACCTGTCAATGCAGGGGACTCGGGTTGGATCTCTGGTCCAGGAAGATTCCACATGCCGCGGAGCAACTAAGCCCCTGCGCCACAACTACTGAGCCTGTGCTCTAGAGCCCTTGAGCCACAAGTACTGAGCCCATGTGCTGCAACTACTGAAGCCTGCATGCACCTAGAGCCAGAGTTCCTCAGCAAAAGAAGCCACCGCAATGAGAAGCCCACGCACTGCAATGAAGAGTAGCGCCCCCTCCCCAAACTAGAGAAAGCCCGCATGCAGCAAGGAAGACCCAACGCAGCCAATAAATAAATAAATAAATAAATAAAAAATTCACCTACTTCTTTGCTGCTACTATCCTGTTCCAAACTCCATGTCTCTCCTCTGAATAATAGAAACAGATTCAAATTGCCTCCTGTTTTTCTTTTCCTTCATCCATTCATAGTGCAGTCATATATACATATATGTGATATATACACATATTGCATATGCATCTATATATACATATATATTCTTGTAGGAAGAGATATTTGTAAACAAATGTATATAAATATTTTATTTATTTATAATTATCTCCTCCTCACCCTAGTGTAAGGACCGTGAGGGCAGACATCTGGTACATTTTGCTTTGTGCTGTATCTCCATGCCTACAACAGTGCCTGACACATAGTAAGTGCTCAATAAGTATTTGTTCAATGGACAAATTCACTGCTGAACCAATGATCATGGCTAGAGGAATGCTGTGTGTTGGTTGTCTTAGATATTGGTTGTATGTGCTACTTATAGGGCTGGGGGTGCTCCGAGGGACATCATCAAATATTGATTTCCATGCTCCTCATTTTGATGACAAATATGAAGTCTGTTCTCTTTGATGACAAAGGACCCACCGCATTTGGGGGCTAATTTTATGCATAGGTGAGTTAGGCACTTATATACCTCTGGAGTCATCTAGCAGGGTAGGACCCTCAGACTGAGGTACATGGAGGACACCCAGAGCTTTTTTCTTTTCCCATCCCCTTCTGGCACTGTGCCTTGAATTCCAATAATTGTGCCACTCCTCAAGGGACATCTGTAATGTAAAGTCATTTAAAAACATTATCTAGCTGGGAGAGGCAACTCGTTAGCTCTGAGAATGTATAAGTAGTGGCTGGTTTATCTGGTCATTTCTTTATCATTCTCTGGTATCTGGACGGTTCTGGTTTGGATGAGGGTGTGTGTATAATGAGCTTGAATAGGCTGGTGGCAGGGTGGGGGCACCGGGCATTTGGAAGCCTGACAGAGGAGGCTTGAAAATGAGAAAGGCATCTCCAAGGATGGGCAGGGCAGAGAAGAAAATCTTCCGTTTTATAATTTTGCTTGGGTCTGGTTGTGCTGCTAAGGTTGTGCTTTCAGAATCTGCGGGTTCCCGTATTTCATCAGTTGTGGTGATTTCTCAGCCACTGTCTCTTCAAATTTGCCTCTCATCTGTTTTTCTGCTTCTGGGGCTCAAAATAGAGATCTTTTAGTTCTATTTCCCACATCAATTAATCTTCTTTTTATATTTTCCATCTCCATACATCTTTACACGTTATCCTAGGTTATTCTTCATATCTATCTTTTATGTCGTTTCTTCAGCTATGTCTACCTTGTTTAACCCTCTATTCAGTTTTTAATTTCAATACTTATATATTTAATCTCTAAAATTCCTGTTTGGTTCCTTTTCAGATATGCCTTGTCATATACACTTGTTCATTCTTGGGACTCTAACTTTTATTTTGCTTTTTAAAAAACATTTTACATATGGCTATTTTATAGTCTGTATATGATAATTCCAGTAGCAGAAAACCTTGGATTCTAAATCTGTTGTTTTTGCTTCTGCCAACCTTCTTTTGTGGTAGCTTATTCCTTTGTATGTTTGGGGATATTTTATTGTAAAACCATAGTTGGTTGTTATTTATTAATCTGTGGGAATACTGGAGGCGTTTATTCTCACATGATTTGCATTTTCCTTTTCTGAGGGCCAGGGGGTGCTACTGAGCTGTAATTGATCTAGCAGCCTTTCAGCGTCCAAAGCTTAATGTAGCAGTCCAGGGATCAGATATCCCATATTTTGAGTCTGCTTACACTTTAAAGCTCAGATTTCAGCTCACAAGTTTTTTTTTTTTAATATTCTGAAACCGTGTTGTCCATTATGATAGCTACTAGCCAGCTGTTGTTAGTAAATTAAGTAAAATTAAAAATACACTTTCTCTGTTGTGATAGCCCCATTTCCTGAGATCAATGGCCACATGTAGCCAGTGGCAACTGCATTGAACAGCAGAGACACAACACGTTGCAGACATTTCTACTGGACAGTGCTGTTCTTGACCAACAATTTTACATCCTGGGAGCCCAACCATGCTTTAAAAATTATGTAGAGGGAAGGTCCTTCAGAGTAGCCAGTATTCCACACTGCCAGAGGCATAATACAAAGATTAGCTTATGCATCTTCCTCTTGATACCAGTGCAATAAACATGGAGAAATAGTAGAGATTTTTATTAGGAGATAGAGTATGATCATCTTGTTTATGAAGAAGAATCAGTTAGACAGCACTGTAGCAATTGCATCGGCGGGAAGAAGGATCAGTAGCAGGAGATACAGCCAGGAGGCGATGGCAGGATTCTAGGTGCAAAATGTTGAGGATTTAAGTCAGTGACAATGGAGGGGAAGGGAGAAAAGAGACGAAACATTTGAATGAGTTAATCTTGGTAAGATGTATTGAATGAAGAGAAAGACGAAGAGGAGAGTGGAATATGATTCAGGTTTCTTGGTGGGTCCATAGCCAGATGTCATTATCAAAATAGGCAATATTACAGAAAGAACAACTTTAGGGGAGAAGATGATGAGGTCATTCTTTGTCATTTTGTGTTCAAGGTGCTCAGCTTTGCACAATGGTGTTTACAGGTACTTTTGTACCACCTGGAAAAACCTACAGTTACCCGACACTGGGCCAAGGGGAGCCCCCACAAACAAGTAGTGCACACGGGGTTGGGGAGTGAACACCTACTCTGGCCCCTCCTGTGATATCTGAGCCACTTGACACTGAGGAAAACTGGAAGACAGACAGCTCCAGGACCCATTCTGTGTTGGACGCCGCTGTCTTTTGCTTCCCATGAATTTATCTTGGATTTCACAGCTTCTTTACTTTCAGTCTTTCTGGACTGCATCTTGTATCCTGTGTTACTCTGATTTACCCCCACAGCCTCTTGCAGGAGATGGTCCTTCATGCTGGCCAGGGATGCGAGCAGGGTGCATTTAAAGATGAATGTGCAGAGAAAAGGGGTGACAGACAGGCACTCAGTAGGAGATAGGAAAGCTGGTTGGAGGCTGATGCAATAAAGATAATGAAGGTTTACACCAGGACAGTGTCAGGAGGACCAGAGAAGAAGAGAGCGGATGTGCAGAAATTTGGAGGTAAGGCGAGGGCTCTTGATGTCCGATTGAAGGCAGGGGTGGGTAGAACAGAGAAATTAACAGACTCTTCAAGATTTTAAACTTCAGAGAATGAACCGATCGTGAGGGTATTCTACAAGACATAGGAAGAGAGCCAGTTTGGAGGAAATAGATTGAATTCAGTGGCGGATGTGTTGAATTTGACATGTTGGCAGTTTTCTATGGACCTGAAGGTCAGCACTTCAGCATGAAATCGTGTATTGGAATATTCTTTCATAAGCATAAACAGCTGGTAAAGTACGGCTGTGTAAACTGACAGAGGGCTGTGTGTGTGTGGGAGAGGAGAAGTGGCTTAGAGTGGAAGGGGGAGTCCAAATGAGTGAAAAACACAAGTATGCAATTAAATAATAAAATAATATATCATTCAGCAACTTATGTTTTACACATCAGTTTGGTGCACAAAATTGCGTTACCTTCTTTTCACGCTATTCAAATTAAATGACCCTATTGTTCGTCATCTTCCTTACAAATGACTTTCTTTCCTTCTTCCGGTACTCCCTCCCATGAGAGTTTAAAAACCTGCAGAATGCTAACTTGCTCCAAGGAATCATTGCTGGTGACCATACCATTGAAAAAGAAAACGAAAAAGCCATCTAAGTCTGCAGAGGAGTCCCATTCTATCTCCATGGTTACTGTTCTATAGAAACAGGTATCCTGGGTGCCATGACATCGTCATGTGATCTAGGTGGCCTGGGCATGTAAAGCACCACCCTGGTTACCCCATAGCCACAGGTCATTCCTGTCCACGGAAGCAAAGCTCTTTGGTGACCTAAGGCTGCAACTCCCATGGCTGCTGCGACAGTGTTTTGGGGACAGGGGGTGATGTCTCAGTCCCCATCATTCTTCTCATTTGTGAAGACCACTGCACCACAGGTCCGGACTCTATTCAGTTACTCTGCCATTATGTGGCTGTGGTTTGTTTTTTTAAAAATATTTTATTTCTTCTTCTCCTTCTCCTTCTTCTTCTTCTTCTTCTCTGCATTGGGTCTTCGTTGCTGCATGTGGGCTTTCTCTAGCTGTGTTGAGCAGGGGCTACCCTTTATTGCAGTCTGCGTGCTTCTCTGTGCTGTGGCTTCTCTTGTTGCAGAGCATGGGCTCTAGGCATGCGGGCTTCAGTAGTTGCAGCACATGGGCTCAGTGGTTGTGGTGCATGGGCTTGGTTGCTCCACAGCATGTGGAATCTTCCCAGTCCAAGGATCAAACCCATGTCCCCTGCATTGGCAGGTGGATTCTTAACCACTGTGCCACCAGGGAAGTCCCTGGTTTATTTGTTAATGTACACACACACCACCATTCTTCTTAGGGATGCCACAGGATAGCCAGGTCTGGACTTGCCCTACTCCCCATGTTTCAGCTTTTGAAGCAGAAGATGACCCTCTTTCCCTTGGATTTCAGGACTTGGTTCCATATCTTGTCCTAGGATGACTCATATTTCTCTGCTCAACTTGTTAGACATCAATAAAAACAGTATTGGCCAAAGTCAGAAATTGCTATCATGCTGCTGCCTTCAAAATGTCTGACCTTCAAAGAGTTGGCCTCAATGACTGGTATTAAGTTACATCAGTCAGGAAATTCTTATCAGGCTCTCACAGGTTATGTAACACATTACGCTCATGGACTCAGGCCCTCAGGTGACAAGTGTGTAATTAAGTGAAGTATGTACACGGAAGGGCAATAATTAGAACAGTGCCTTTAAATGGGTTAGAGAGGAGGAGAATGAGTAGACTCTGAACAGCTCAGAAACTCAGATTATATTTAATAAACATTTCCTGGTCAGCTACCAAGTTCCAGACACTTCCACGTACATTATTTTGTCACAAAAAATAGGATTCATACTTAGGCATATACTGCGTGGCAGGGAGAAACAATAATTATTTAAAATCAATAACATTCCCCAAGGCACTGTAGACCTCCATCTTTCATCACAAACTTTGTTGCCTGCAGGGCAGAGCAGGTTGCCCAGAGGTGCAGGGGGCTGCCAGGGTTGGCGAAGCCCCAATCCTTAGGAGAGATCAGTCCGTGTTTGCTGATAATAATAGATCCATGCACACAAATAGATTACGAGTGTTCCCTTGGGTCTTTAATTTTCTCTCACCTTACCGATCCTGGAATCTGTAAGTTTGAAATGTCCAAGCCTTTCTTAGATTCTAGTAAACTATGGATTAGTAATTTGTGCAGACTTCACAAGGAAGGAGGAAAAACTGCTAAAGATATAGGCTGGGTCTTTAGTTTTCAAAATCATTCAGGGGTGGACTTAGGTGGCCCAGTGGTTAAGAATTCGTCTGCCAATGCAGGGCACATGGGTTCAAGCCCTGCTCTGGGAAGATTCCATATGCCACGGAGCAACTAAACCCATGTGCCAGAACTATTGAGCCCATGTGCTGCAACTATTGAAGCCCACGCACCTAGAGCCTGTGCTCTGCAACAAGAGAAGCCACTACAATGAGGAGCCTGTGCACCACAATGAAGAGTAGACCCTGGTCTCAGCAACTAGAGAAAATCCATTTGCAGCAATGAAGACCCAACACAGCCAATAAATAAATGAAATAAATAAATAAACAAATTTAAAAAAAATCATTCAGGGATGGACCACCTTAGAATTTTCACTTTTAAACTCAACATTGCTTTTTGGATGCAAAACACAGGCATATAGTTTTGGAGGCAGCACAGATTCAGAGTACGGAAGACATGGGTTTAAATCACATTATTTAGAGTTCAGTGAGCTTGGGGGAGTCAGCCTCTGTGAGTTTCCATTTCCTTATCTATAACATAGAAATAAAGGCCCCAATCTCCTATTGAGGGTTAAATGTGATAAAACAATAAAATATCGAGTTTGAGCCTGGTAATAGTAAAGCTTCAACAGATATTTGTGACTTCTGCTTTTTCCATTCTCCTAAGTTAAATACCATTTTATACCTATTTCTAATATAAGTAACTTGCAACAAATGCCAAAGGTTTAAGAAATTATTTAAATGGAAATCATCATATATATGAATACTTCATTTCTGCGAACTGGGGAAATATTATTTAATTGTAGTCAAGAAACATTTTTAAAAATATTTTTTATTTATGTATTTTCATTTATTTATTCATTTATTTATTGGCTGCATTGGGTCTTTGTTGCTGCTCACAGGCTTTCTGTAGTTGCAGCGAGCAGGGGACTACTCTTCATTGTGGTGTGCGGGCTCCTCATTGCCGTGGCTTCTCTTGTTGTGGAGCATGGGCTCTAGGTGCGTGGGCTTCAGTAGTTGCAGCACATGGGCTTAATAGCTGTGACACACGGGCTTAGTTGCTCCAGGGCATGTGGGATCTTCCTGGAGCAGGGATGGAACCCGTGTCGCCTGGATTGACAGGTGGATTCTTAAACACTGCGACCCCTAAGAAGTCCCAGGCGAGAAAGATTTTGATTCAAATTTGTGACACCCAGGACATTGTGGTGGTGCAGCTTGAGAACCTTCAGCAGCTGTGATTTAGGAATGCTGCTATTCCATCTCACGTGGTAGCCACAGAATCACATAATTCCCATTGATTTAAAGGGTTATTTCCGCAATCTTGGGAATAGCATCATTGTAATTAATACAAACCCATCATGTGGTTCTTAAGGCCTGTGGGGCTCTCGCTGACTTTTGCCCCTTTATTCCTTATATGCTACTGGGTAAGATTAAAGACATCATTTTGGTGGTAGACACCCTACACAAATATAGGACACAATTATATTAGTTCAAGAGACTCAGGAGTTGCTTATTTCTAGCTTTTACTTACAAATTCACATAGCCCTGATAGTCTCTTTCCCAAGTTTGAAGATACTCCCCATTGGTATGTTAATGGTTGTCCATCAAGGCCAAGGGTGTCTAGAGGAGGCACATATATTATAGGAAAATTTCCACTAAGCACTAGTTTATCAGACCAGCTAGTTCACACACGTTCCACTTTAAAGGGAATGGTGGAAAGATTGGGGCCTGAATGTTGGGGGTTTGGGATATAGCAAGAGAATGCTGATTAGGGAAATGGTATTACCTGGTGGAGTCCTGGACTGGCTGTCCCAGGAGCAGAGGGGATTTTGTAAGTGGAGATGAAAGTCTTGGAGGAAATTTGCCTGCCCTACAGTTTTGCCTTTCACCTCTCCCTGTACTCATCCGTGAATCAGGATTGTTTGAGATTAAAAAGATTGTCTCCATGGTTGATGCAAAGGATTCTTGAAGTCCAGTATGAAGAGTTTGCTGGGAGGGGGTAGAGTCAAGATGGCAGCATGGGAAGACTTGGAGATTGAGTCTCCCCATAAATAGAACAGTTGCCGGAGGCTGGCAGGGGACCTGAGGCCCAAGCAGACTGCAGGAACCCCAGAGCAACCGGGTAGGACCTGGGGGAAGTCAAGGGGGTGGAGGAGGGGAAGCCGGATGGGACCGGTGCCCCTGGGGGGTGGCTGGGTGAGGGGGTAGGTTCCTTCCTGGAGGGACCATTGGGGGCTGGGGAGATTGGGGGAAACAGCAACTGGGTTTCTCCTGCCCAGGAGGCCAGGAGGGCTACTGAGCTCCCTGGCTTTGGGGCCTGCTGGGCTCCCCAGCAGGGTCCTCCACCCTCCAGGACCCTCTCTGGGCTGCCTGGGTCCTGGGGGTGTGGGAAGGAGGGAGGAGGGATGAGGAGGTGGAGAGGCGGACAGGAGGGGGTGGGGGCTTTGAGATTGCCGGACAGGGAGGTGAGAAGGCGTTTCGCCTGCCCTTTTGGCCAGGGAGGCTGACTGGGCTTCTGGGCCTGGTCCTTCACTCTCTGGGCCCCCTCCAGCTGCTTGGGACCTAGGAAAGTGGGGGGCAGGGCAGAGGAAGAGAGGCAGACAGGGACCCTACGAGACTGGGAGATCTGCGGAAGTGCCGCAGGCGTTACCCTAGCGCAGTTGGCCCTGGGAATTGTGTTGGGCATCACAGTCTGGTCTCCTGTCTTTCAGTCCCCCCTGCAGCTGTGAGGGTCCTAGGGGAATAGGACAGAGGGGGTGAGAAAGAAGAAAACCCAAGGGGGAGGGACCCTCTGAGACTGGAGGACTAGGGGAGGTGCCTAGCATTTCTCTCACCAACTCAGGCCCAGGGAGCCTGCTGGGTACCTTGACCTGCTGGGTCATTTTCTCCCAGGACCAGAGGCATTCCTGGGCCCCTCTGCCTCATTGGGTGTAAGCCCCATTCCCCACCACCCCCAGGGCCTTTTCTGAGCCTAGACCCTGCCCATTGCCTAATTCCGCCCCCATCTCCGCCCTTGTCTAAGCCCTGTCCCTACAGCCAAGGGCTTTTCTGGCTTTCTTTTTTCTTTTTCTTTTCTTTTTCTTCCCACCTCCTCACTTAGGCTGTTGCAGTTGTTTTACCTTCCAATTATTGCTCCATCTTTTTTTTTTAAATTTTTTCTAAAACATCTGTTAGTTTCCTAGTATCGTATTTTATATCTTGCTATTGTTCTACTGTTCTCCCACTTTTAAAAAACATTTTTTTTCTTTCTCCCTGCTCCACATGGCTTGTGGGATCTTGATTCACAAGTCCAGTGTCAGGCCTGAGCTCCTGAGGTGGGAGCTCTGAGTCCAAAACATTGGACTAACAGGGAAACCCAGTTCCCAGGGAATATTCTTCAGAGTGAGGTCTTCCAGAAGTGCTCAACTCAACACCAAGACCCAGCTATACTCAACAGCCTACAAACTCCAGTGCTTGAAACCTCAGGCCAAACACCCAGTGGGACAGGAACACAGTCCCGCCCATCAAAAGTTGGGGGAAAATGAGATGACAAAAAAATATGTCACAGATGAAGGAACAAGGCAAAAATACACAAGACCAAATAAAAGAAGAGGAAATATGAAAATTGCCTGAAAAACAATTTAGAGTAATGATAGTAAAGATGATACAAAATCTCGATTAAAAAATACAGAAAATAAAAGAAACAGTTAATAAGGACTCAGAAGAACTAAAGAGCAAACAAACAGTAATAGATAACAAAATAACCAAAATTAAAAATACTCTATATGGTATAAACAGTAGAATAACTGAGGCAGAAGAACAAATAAGTGAGTTGGAAGATCAAATGAGGGAAATAACTGCCACAGAGCAGGAAAAAGAGAAAAGAATAAAAAGAATGGAAGACAGTCTCAGAGACCTTGGTGACAACATTAAACACACCAACATTCAAATCATAGGCATCCCAGAAGAAGAAGAAAAAAAGAAAGGGTCTGAGAAAATACTTCAAGAGCTCATAGTGGAAAACTTCCCCAACATGGGAAAGGAAATAATTAATCAAATCCAAGAAGTGCAGAGAGTCCCATACAGAATAAACCCAAGAAGAAATACACCGAGGTGCATATTAATCAAACTAATGAAAATTAAACACAAAGAAAAAATATTAAAGCAGCAAGAGAAAAGCAACAAATAACATATAAGGGAAAACCCATAAGGATAACAGCTGATCTTTCTGCAGAAACTCTGCAGGCCAGAAGGAAGTGGCAGGATATACTGAAAGTCCTGAGAGAGAAAAACCCATAGCTAAGAATACTCTACCCAGCAAGAATCTCATTCAGATTCGACAGAGAAATCAAAAGCTTTCCAGACAAGCAAAAGTTAAGAGACTTCAGCACCACCAAACCAGCCTTACAACAACTGTTAAAGGAACTCCTCTAGGCAGGAAACACAAGAGAAAGAAAAGACCTACAAAAACAAACCCAAAACAATTAAGAAAATGGTACTAGGAACATACATGTCAATAATCACCTTAAATGTGAATGGATTAAATGCTCCAACCAAAAGACACAGACTGGCTGAATGGATACAAAAACAAGACCCTTCTATATGCTGTCTACAAGAAACCCACTTCAGACCAAGGGACACATATAGACTGAAAGTAAGGGGATGGAAAAAGGTATTCCATGCAAATGGAAGTCAAAAGAAAGCTGGAGTAACAATACTCATATCAGAAAAATTAGACTTTAAAGTAAAGACTATTACAAGAGACAAGGAAGGACACTAAATAATGATCAAGGGATCAATCCAAGACAAAGATATAACCATTGTAAATATCTATGCACCCAACATAGGGGCACCTCAATACATAAGGCAAATGCTGACAGCCATAAAAGGGGAAATTGACAGTAACACAGTCATAGTAGGAGACTTGAACACCCCACTTACATCAATGGACAGATCATCCAAACAGAAAATAAATAAGGACACATAAGCTTTAAATGACACATTAGACCATCTTGACTTAATTGATATTTATAGGACATTCCATCCCAAAACTATAGAATACACTTTCTTCTCAAGTGCACATGGAACATTCTCCAGGATAGATCACATCTTGGGTCACAAATCAAGCCTTGGTAAATTAAAAAAAAATTGAAATCATATCAAGCATTTTCTCTGACCACAATGCCATGAGACTAGATATCAATTACAGCAAAAAAAAATGTAAAAAATACAACCACATGGAGACTAAACAATACGCTATTAAACAACCAAAAAAATCACTAAAGAAATCAAAGAGGAAATAAAAAAAAAAATACCTAGAAACAAATGACAATGAAAACACAACAACCCAAAACCTATGGGACATAGCAAAAGCAGTTCTAAGAGGGAAGTTTATAGCAATACAGTCCTACTTCAGGAAACAAGAAAAATCTTGAATCAGCAACCTAACCTTACACCTAACACAATTAGAGAAAGAAGAACAAAAAAACCCCAAAGTGAGCAGAAGGAAAGAAATCGTAAAGATCAGATCAGAAATAAATGAAAAAGAAAGGAAGGAGACAATAACAAAGATCAATAAAACTAAAAGCTGGTTCTTTGAGAAGATTAACAAAATTGATAAACCATTAGCCAGACTCCTCAGGTAAAAAAGGGAGAAGATGCAAATCAACAGAATTAGAAATGAAAAAGGAGAAGTCACAATGGACACCGCAGAAGTACAAAAGATCATGAGAGACTACTACAAGAAACTATATGCCAATCAATTGGACAACCTGGAAGAAATGGATACATTCTTAGAAAAGTACAATCCTCCAGGACTGAACCAGGAAGAAACAGAACATATGAACAGACCAATCACAAGTATGGAAATTGAGACTGTGATTAAAAATCTCCCAACAAACAAAAGCCCAGGGGCAGATGGCTTCACAGGCGATTTCTATCCAACATTTAGAGAAGAGCTAACACCTATCCTTCTCAAACTCTTCCAAAATACAGCAGAAGAAGGAACACTCCCAAACTCATTCTATGAGGCCACTGTCACCCTGATACCAAAACCAGGCAATGATGTCACAAAAAAAGAAAATTACAGGCCAATATCACTGATGAATATCTATGATGAATATCATAGATGCAAAAATCCTCAACAGAATACTAGCTAACAGAATCCAACAGCACATTGAAAAGATCATACACCATGATCAAGTGGGGTTTTTCCCTGGGATGCAAGGATTCTTCAATATACACAAATCAATCAATGTGATACATCATATCAACAAATTGAGGAATAAAAACCATATGATCATCTCAATAGATGCAGAAAAAGCTTTTGACAAAATTCAAGATCCATTTTTAATAAAAACTCTTCAGAAAATGGGCATAGAAGGAAATTACCTCAACACAATAAAAGCCATATATGACAAATCAACAGCCAACATTGTTCTAAATGGTGAAAAACTGAAAGCATTCCCTCTAAGGACAGGAACAAGACAGGGGTGTCCACTCTCATCATTATTATTTAACGTAGTTTTGGAAGTTTTAGCCGCAGCAATCAGAGAAGAAAAAGAAATAAAAGGAATCCAAATTGGAAAAGAAGAAGTAAAATTGTCACTCTTTTCAGATGACATGATATTATACATAGAAAACCCTAAAGAAGCTTCCAGAAAACTGCTAGCACTAATTGAAGAGTTTAGTAAAGTAGCAGGATACAAAATCAATGCGCAAAAATGTCTTGAATTCCTATACACTAACAATGAAAGGGTAGAAAGAGAAATTAGGGAAACTCTCCCATTTACCATTGCAACCAAAAGAATATAATACCTAGGAATAAACCTGCCTAAGTAGGCAAAAGAGCTGTATGCAGAAAAGTATAAGACACTGATGAAAGAAATCAAAGATGATACAAACAGATGGAGGGACATACCATGTTCTTGGATTGGAAGAATCAATATTGTGAAAATGACTATCTTACCCAAAGCAATTTACAGATTCAGTGCAATCCCTATCAAATTACCAACGGCATTTTTCACAGAACTAGAACAAGAAATGTTATGATTTGTATGGAAACACAAAAGACCCCGAATAGACAAAGCAATCTTGAGAAGGAAAGATGGAGTTGATGGAATTAGGCTTCCTGACTTCAAACTATACTACAAGGCCACAATGATCAAGACAGTACGGTACTGGCACAAAAATAGAAAGGTAGATCAATGGAACGGAATAGAGAACTCAGGGGTAAACCCAAGCACATATGGGCAGCTTATCTTTAACAAAGGAGGCAAGAGTATACAATGGAAAAAAGACAGCCTCTTCAATAAGTGGCTCTGGGGAAATTGGACAGCAGCATGTAAAAGAATGAAATTAGAATACTTCCTAACACCATACACAAAAATAAACTCAACATGGATTAAAGACCTAAATGTAAGGCCATACAGTATAAAACTCCCAGAGGAAAACATAAGCAGAACACTCTATGACATACATTAATGTAAGATCCTTTTGGACCCACCTCCTAGAATCATGGAAATAAAATCAAGAATAAACAAATGGGACCTCAGGAAACTTAAAAGCTTTTGCCCAGCAAAAGAAACCATAAATAAGACAAGAAGGCAACCCTCAGAATGGGAGAAAATACTTGCCAATGAAACAACGGACAAAGGATTAATCTCCAAAATATATAAGCAGCTCATGCAGCTTAATACCAAAAAAGCAAATAACCCAATGCACAAATGGGCAGAAGACCTAAATAGACATTTCTCTAAGAAGACATGCAGATGGTTAATAAACACATGAAAAGATGCTCACCATCACTAATCATTAGAGAAATGCAAGTCAAAGCCACAATGAGGTATCACCTCACACTGGTCAGGATGGCCATCATCACAAAATCTAGAAACAATAAATGTTGGAGAGGGTGTGGAGAAAAGGGAGCCCTCCTGCACCGTTGGTGGGAATGTAAATTGATATAGCCATTATGCAGAACAGTATGGAGATTCCTTAAAAAACTAAAATAGAACTATCATATGACCCAGAAATCCCACTACTGGGAATGTAAGTTTGTACAGCCACTATGGAAAAGGGTTTGGAGATTCCTTAAAAAATTACAAATGGAAATACCATATGATCCAGTAATCCCCCTACTGGGCATATACCCAGAGAAAACCATAATCCCAAAAGAAACATGTACCATAATGTTCATTGCAGCACTGTTTACAATAGCCAGGACATGGAAACAACCTAAATGCCCATCAACAGGTGAATGGATAAAGAAGACGTGGCACATATATGCAATGGAATATTACTCAGCCATGAATGAAATTGGAATATATGTGATGAGGTGGATAGACCTAGAGACTGTCATACAGAGTGAGGTAAGCCAGAAAGAGAAAAACAAACACAGTATGCTAACTCATATATATGGAATCTGAAGAAATGGTACTGATGAACCCAGTGACAGGGCAAGAGTGGAGATACAGATGTAGAGAATGGACTTGAGGACACGGGGCTGGGGTAGGGGGCGAAGGAGAAGCTGCGATGAAGTGACAGAGTAGCATAGACATATTTACACTACTAACTGTAAAATAGCTAGTGGGAAGTTGTTGTATAACAAAGGGAGGTCAACTTCATGATGGGTGATGCCTTAGAGGGCCAGGACAGGGTGGGGGGAGGGAGTTGCGGGAGGGAGAGGATATGGGGATATATGTATAAATATAGCTGATTCACTTTGGTGTACTGCAAAAATATATTCCAATAAAGAGCTTAAAAAAATTTGCTGAATCGTTGCTATTATGAACAACAAATGCTGTGCTTTCTCTAAGGGTGTGTCTACAAATCAACTGGTGCAAATTCTAGCTCCTGGGTGATATTTGAAAATGAAGATGATTCAAAAAATAAGAACTATGGCAACAACCATAATAACAGCAGCAAGAGCAAAGCCCATCACCATTCTTTTTTTTTTATACATCTTTATTGGAGTATCATTGCTTTACAATGTTGTGTTCGTTTCTGCCGTACAACAAAGTGACTCAACTATGTGTATGCATATATCCCCATATCCCCTCCCTCTTGAGCCTCCCTCCCACCCTCCCTATCCTACCCCTCTAGGTCGTCACAAAGGACCAAGCTGATCTCCCTGTGTCATGCAGCGGCTTCCCGCTAGCCATCTATTTTACCTTTGGTAGTGTATATATGTCAGTGCTGCTCTCTCACTACGTCCCAGCTTCCCCTTCGCCCCCTGGCATCACCATTCCTGCTTTTTAGAAAACCAGGATATGTTTGTAGTGAGTCTGTCAGCCTTCACCAGCCTGAAAAAGTTGACTTTGGGAGTGATAGAAACTCCTTATAAACAAGTCCTCGGTATACAGTAAGCACTCAGTGTCTATTAAATGAAGGAATCAAAAGTTAAGTCCTCGTGGTTGGGGTAGTGTAAGAAGGTTGAATCACGAATGTGGCATTTAGTGAGATCTTTCACCCTTGACATCATGGTGGGATCACCCGTCAGTCCAGCTGTCCTCCCATTTAATTTTTTTGTGAACAAATACGGCACCCTACCACACCTCACACTAAGTCTGAGATTACAGAATGTCAGCACTGAGAGTTCACTTTGTCCAACCCTTTAATTTTAAAGATAATGAAACAGAGGCATAGTTTTAATCCCTTTGAAAACACGTTCACCCAGTTTCCCTCGTGACTGTACTGAGTGGGTGCTGATCCCCATTGCTGACCCAGAACTGGGGTTTTAGAGCTTAGTTTGCTTAACTCCATCTATAAGGGCATATTTGTAACTTGGATAGCCTCCCACCTCTTTTTTCAGAGCACCCTCCCAACTCTTGGATTTCCCTGGCCCAAGGAATATAAGCTCCCAGGGTAGAATTATAGAAATCTGCACAGGTGGGAAATATCCACATTTGGAGGAGGGGAGATATTTTTTCCTCCCTAATATTTTTCTAGGTCTAAACTTTAATGGTCTTTTGAGAAAAAATTTTTGGGGAGTATGCAATCGGTTTAGATAAAGAGATTAGTGCCTGAATGAGAATAGACTGAATTCTTCAACTTTTATCACCTGTATATCACCTCCTGTATATATCCTGTATATACACCTGTATATCACCTCCAGAGAAAAACTGTGAGGTCAGGTGCTTCCTGGGATGTATAGAGAATGGTGTGTTCAGAGTTTGGGATTATATTAACATAGGCTTTTGCTTCCAGTTTTGCCTTTTGTGGAGTCAATTCCATTTTTGTTTTACTCTGTGATATTTTAAGTTGTTATTGTATCCACTAAACTCACTTGCCTTCGTGAAAAATTCTTCACCAGTGCTTTCAAGTTACTGTGTCTGACCGTACATGCTCAGTATCTCAGTGAAGAACAATATGCAACAAAGGGGCCCAAGTATGCGTCATCAAGCTGTAGGTTAAAAAATTGGGCTTATCTTAACCACTAAATCAGTTGTTTATTTTTTGAGCACATTAAAATGTATTCTTCGATGAAAATACTTTCCAGTCCTTTTTTGATCCTTGAGTGAATTTGACCATGTCTTCAGCTCCAAGATTACCACAATTTTTTCTATTGTATGGATTTCACCTTCCAATTGATTTTGAAACTGACCTTGAAGGAATTTCAAAGTAGTCTTTTATTGCTTAATTGATAGTATTTTTATTGCAATTTTTCTAGCTACGACATCTTAATTAGAAAAATTCTAAATGCAATGACTGAATTTTAAACTTTAATGAATTTTTAAAAATTAATTAATTAATTTATTGGCTGTGTTGTCTTCATTGCTGAGCTCGGGCTTTCTCTAGCTGCTTAGAGCAGGGGCTAGTCTTCCCTGGGGTGCATGGGCATCTCATTGCTGTGGCTTCTCTTGTTGCAGAGCACAGGCTTCCGTAGTTGTGGCATGCAGGCTCAGAAGCTGTGGCTCGCACGGGCTCAGTTGCTCTGTGGCATGTGGGATTTTCCCAGACCAGGGATTGAACCTGTGTCCCCTGCATTGGCAGGCGGATTCTTAACCACTGTGCCACCAGGGAAGTCCCTAAATGTTTTTGTAAAACTGGTGGTTTTATGCCTTTAAGGTACATTTAAGCATCTTATGACAGTTTCTCCCTGCACCCCCACACCCTTAGAAGAAGCACCAAGATTCTGGTTTATTTGCATCTACATAATAAAAACTTATTTTTAAAAATACGCCTTTAAGTGCAGTTTCAGATTGACCACTTTGCTTCCCTCTCAATTGCTTGGTTGTAGGAGTTCATGATTTTTTGTGTCATCAAAAGCAACCGTAAAATCAATAGTGATTGACATCTATTTTTAAAGAAGACAACTCACTGGAAAGCAAAGTTATCTGTGAGGCTTGTAGGGACTTAAAGTGAGGGGGTCCTTAATTTTTCACGCTATGTCCTTCCTGCCTTATTGTATTGTACCATCAATGATAGCAAAAGACCAGATTTTTCCACATTACTTACTATTCACAGAATTATCTTTTTCCACGAAATTTCATGGAAAAGCATGGTATTAGCCAGTGCAGAAGAGCTAGACTTTGCTAACTTTGACTGTACATTTATGTTCTGAGGATTAAATCTAATGGAATATGAAAGTTCTTGGAATTCACAGGGTTTTTTTTTTTTCTTTTTTCTCCCAGAGAAACCCGGCCAAACAAAATACCCAGTAATTTGTACTCATTCATATTCTAATACTGTGCTTCTGTACATTAGCCTGTAGAACTTGTCTTTTGAGTTGCTTTTCCAGTAGTGGTTAAGACTTTGCAACAGCATTTTAGACTTCCTGGTTTCTCCTGGTGTAATGACAGGGTGGCTAAGGACGGTGAGTGCCTGTGATGAAACTTATTTGGTAATTGAAACCACAAAACATGGATTCATTCCCATAATAGAGCCAATGTCTCAAAAAGTGACAATCTTTTTCTTAAACGAAATTTAGATGAAAGGTTGAAAGCAAAATATGGACAAACTCAGTTTAATCTTTTTTTTTTCTTTTTTAATGGTTTACTGATTGTAAGAATGACTTCCTAGAATACCAACCTGCAAATATAGAAGGAATACGGATTAGAAAACCATTATTTTGAAAGAGTGATAGTAATAATTGATTCGACCAAGGATCGTTAATTAAGGTGTTGAAATTTGAAAATGTTTGATGAGGGCAAGGATATGTATAGTCTCAAAATATCTCCCTTTTACTTTATAACATAAAAAGGAAAATAGTGACTTTACAATGAAGAGATTTAGAGAACACCAGCCAACCAAACGATCAAAGTTAAAATTACTAGTAATAGTACAAATGGTCATGACGTGCCTATGATATGATGCCCTGAGAAGGGCACACTGTTATTTAGGTATTGTTCTTTGTAAAATGCACAACTTTCATCTAATCAGGAGGAAACTTCAACAACCACAAACTAAACTGAGGGACATTTTACAAAATAATTGGCCTGTGCTCTTCAAAATGTCAATTCCATGAAAGTCAAAGAAAGGCAGAGGAACTGTTCCAGATAAGAAGACAAAAGAGATGTGACTGCTAAATGCAGCATGTAATCCTGGATTGGATCCTGAACTGGGAAAAATTGCTATAAAGGACATGTTGGGGCAATTAGTGAGATTGGAATACGAACTGTAGATTAATGATTGTATCAATGTTAAAGTTGCAGATTTCAATAATTGTACTCTGGTTATGTAAGAGAAAGTTGTTTTTCTTAGGAAATATATGACAAAATATTTAGGGGTAAAGGGACATGATGTATGCAACTTATTTACCAATACTTCTGAATATATGATATATATATGTATAATTATCTATCTATCTATCTATCTATCTATCTATCTATCTATCTATCTGTCTATCTATCATCATCTGTCTATCTATATAACAGATAGTGAGGGAGGGAGAGAGAGAGAGGCAGGGAGAGGGAGGCAGGAGGGGGGTAGAGCTGGAATTATAAAGCAGAGTAGACAAAATGTTAGTGATTAGTAAGTCTGAATAAAAGGTATGTAGTTATTCTTTGTATTATAACATTCTTGCAACCTTTTGCAAGTTTGAAATTAGTTCCAAATAAAAGTTGAAAAAAAAAAAAGTTTTCCCAGAAAAGTCATAAAGAAAAAAGACAGATTTGATTTAATAAGAATTAAAAATGACTATACTTTGAATGAAATAATCAAATTTAAAGGTCAAATGACAGAAATGGAAAAACAATAGGTGGAATTAATATGTATATATAACATCAAATGAGCATCTATAAATTGGTAAGAAAATATAAATGACTCAAATATAAACAACTTAAATTAGTAAGAAAATATAAACAACTCAAATTACATTAAAAAATGTAATGGATACAAAGATGCACTTAGGGATTTCCCTGTGACACAGTGGTTAAGAATCCGCCTGCCAATGCAGGGGACACTGGTTCGATCCCTGGGCCGGGAAGATCCCACATGCCACGGAGCAACCAAGCCCGTGCGCCACAACTACTGAGCCTGTGCTCTAGAGCCCTCGAGCCACAACTGCTGGGCCCAAGTGCCTGTGCACCTAGAGCCCACGCTCCGCAACAAGTGAAGCCACCACAATGAGAAGCCCGAGCACCACAATGAAGAGTAGCCCCTACTCGCCGCAACTAGAGAAGGCCCACACTCAGCAACGAAGACCCAACACAGCCAATAAATAAATAAATAAATTTATTAAAAAAATGCATTTAACAGAAAAAATATAAATGCCAATGACTGTGAACAGATGATTAATTTACAACTAATCAGAGAAATGCAAATTAAAACAAGGGTGATTCTATTTTTACCATTTTTGGTAAATTTTATTTTAAAAACTTTTTTAAACTTTATTTTGTAAAAAACTTTTATTGGAGTGTGGTTGATTTACAATGTTGTGTTAGTTTCAGGTATAAAGCAAAGTGAATCAGTTATATATACGCATATATCCACAATTTTTGGCAAATTTTAAAAAATTGATAATGTTAGGAGAAATTGGGAGCTTCCTCTTTTTTGTACTCCTATGAAGGAAACATAGGTGGATTAAGACTTTAACCTGTTTCCATCACTGACCCATTCCAGCCAAAGGTGGTTAGATAGATTAGACAGAATCTGATCTCCACTGGACTAAGAAAAGCATTGTCCTTTGTTGAGAACTTGTGCACTAGGCACTGTGTGGAGTACATTATGTACACACATTATTTCATTCAGCCTGTAAATCAATTCTATAAAGTTGGTAATATTATTATTTGTATTTTATCAGTGTTTAACTTTATTATTTATTAAAACTAAGTGGATGATAAGAGAAGCAATTCTAATCAAAGGAGGAGTTGGTAATTCACCAACAGTGCTGGGAACATTGGCAGAGATTTGCACATTGACACCTAAAGCACTTTGAGTCTCTCTTACTAGATTACGTGTTCCTCCAGGGACGGACAATATTCTGCTCCTCTGTGTCCTTAGTGTCTTGTGCTGACTTGGTCTACCATGTGCCTTCTGTTCTCTGTTTTGACAGACTGAGTAAACAAAGGAATGGTGTGGCCAAAGGAGAACAACAGAAAGACCCAATAGCCGTGCCTCTGGGCAAATGATATAACATGGGTGATGATGGAGCTGGGACAATCAAGTGCTTTAAAGATAATTTGATTGACTGAGTTCTACACCCATATTTCTAAATTCATTAGGAATGTAGATGGATTATTTGACTATTCTTTTGTGCTCAATAAATTGTTATTGGAAGCTTGGGAGAATAAAATAAATTCATAAAGCTCTGACTTTCTAAAAAGGCAACTATAGACAATCAAGGTATATCATTATTTGAATTAAATATTATCAAGTGGAGACCCCCTGTCCCTAATCCTGGTGGCCACTAATCTACTTTCTGTCTCCATGGATTTGCCTATTGTGGACATTTCATATCAATGGAATCACACAACATGTAGCTTTTTGTGACTTTCTTTACGCAGCATCATGTTTTCAAGGTACATCTATGCTATAGTAAGTATGGATGGCTCATTCTTTTTTAAGGTCAAATAAAATTCCATTGTATGGATAGATCATATTTTGTTTATCCATTCATCAGCTGATAGACATTGAGTTGTTTACACTTTTTGGCTACAAAAAATAAATAATACTGCTGTGAATATTCTGGTATGAGTCTTTGTGTGTACATAGATTTTCATTTCTCTTGAATATATATCTAGGAGAAAATTTAAGTGGCAGTTTGTCCAATTTTTCCACATCTTCACCAACACCTGTTATTGACTCACTTTGGTTATAACCATCCTAGTGGGTGTGAATCAGTATGTCACTGTGGTTTTGATTTGTATCTCCCTAATGAGTAATGATGCTGGGCATCTTTTAATTTGCTTTTTGGCCATTTGTAAATCTCCTTTGGATAAATTTCTATTGAAATTATCTTCCCATTTAAAAATTGGTTTATTTATCTTTTAATTGTTAAGTTGTAAGAGTTCTCTGTGTATCTTAGATCCAAGTTCCTTATCTGATAGGTGACTTGCAAATATCTTCCATTTAGCGGGTTGTCTTTTCATTTTCTTGGTGGTGTCTTTTGCAGCTCCAAAGTTTTTAATTTTGATGAATTCCAATTTAGCCATTTTTTCTTCTGGTGCTGTGTCTTTGGTGTCATATCTAAGAAATCATTGTCTAATCTAATGTCACAAAGATTTACTTCTATTTTTTTCCTAAAATTTTTAGTTTCAGCTTTTACCTCAGTTTTGAGTTAATTTTTGTGTATGATATCAGGTAGATTCCAACTTTACTCTTTTGTTTGTGTAATGAAGATGGTGAACCACTGACATCAGGGTAGACAGCTAGATCAATGAAATAAAGTTGAGACACCAGAAATAAACTCTTATATTTATGGTCTATTGAGTTTTTACGAGAGTGCCAAGACAATTCAATGGATAAAGAATAGTTCTTTGACAAATGGTGCTGGGATAACTGATACATTTAAAATTTGTCCTTGAGGATAAATTAATCCCTTAGGTGTATACACCCTTTAAGGGACAAATCTTAATGTCACCACTGCTGGGACATAGCAATGACTTAATCCTAATATAATGAACAAATGCATAAAAGAAGGAGACTCAATACTCTGGATTTAATTTTGAGTAATAAGAAAAGATCTAATTGGTATGACAGAAGCCCTAGGAACGTGAGGACAAATGTTAGAGTCCAAAGGAGAGGAGTGCAAGGATGGTTAAAGTATGTTCCATAGATGTTCTAAGGATTTATTTAAAAAGAATTTATTATCCTTTGCTCTGAGATATTAAAAAGGATTTTGGCTCGAGAGGACTAAAAATAAAATTCTGACTGCATAATGACCAGGAAATCTGATAAAAGGAAAAAGAACACAATAGTTCCAGAAACATGGGCAGCTACAAATGAGCTTGCTGGTCAGCTCAGATTTTAAAGCACCGTGTCCAACAGAAAAAAGGCAGCTTATATAATCAAAAGAGAATGTCGGATAAACTTATAAGAAAAGTTCCAAGGAGTCTAAAGCCAAAATGAAGTAAAGCTTGAAGAAGTGAGAGAATAATAAGGCTGATAGGCATTCCCAGAAAGATTATAAGGTAGTTTGTTTGCCTATAATATATAGGTAGGAAAGAAAGTAGCGGGATAATTGAGTCACCAAGAATTTTCCAAGAACAAGTCGGATCTAATAAATCAAGAGGGCGGGAGGACACTTTGGAAGTGATGGGGATGTTTATGGCATAAATTGTGGTGATTGTTTCATGGGTGTATACTTATTTCCAAGCTCATCTAATTGTATATATTAAATATGTATAGCTTTTTTTGTATGTCAATCATACCTCAATAAAGTGGTTTAAAAATAAATATGAAACTAAAAAAAAGAACCCCAAAATACTCCCTAATTTTTTTGTGATTAGATTTCTTGAATTATTGAACAGAGGACAAATGTATCTTGGCTTTTGCAAGACAATTGGTCAGACTCTCATTATATCATAGAGAAAACAGAGTGATGTGGTCTTCCCTGATCCCTTTGCCACCCACTTTGATTCCTGGCGCTCTACCTTGTCACCCTAACATATATTTTTTGTTCTTGGGGTTCTGGGCATAACCATGTGCCCTTAGCTTTACTGGATGTTGCCTGGGGACCTCATAATATCTGAAACAGAGAAGTTCACTTGAGACAAATTAAATGAGGCAAATCCCCTGACTTGGCACATAGTTCTTTACTCTTTCCGCAAAAGTCCAAGGTAAATGGATGAAATTTCATGGGAATGAATTATCCTTGAAGTTTCCCCCTTCATTTCTGGTATATTTAAACTATGGACCCCCACCTGGGATGACTGGGACCACTACTCGTTCTTTCTATGAAAAAGAGAACCAGAGTTCCACATCTACCAGAGTTGTTTCCTCTCTCCTGGTGTTGTTTCCTCTTCATGATCATGGTCTTCTTAAGAGCTCCAATAATTGTCATCAGCAGCCACAGCCAAGGCCACTCCAAAGCCCCAATCAGAGCCGATGAGGAGGTGTGAAACAAGCAAGCGTGATCTTACTTCCTGTGCAATTTTCCAGTAAACCGAAAAATGCTCTTAAAAAAAAATCTATTGGGAAAAAAAAAAGGATGACTCAAATGTTCACACTTCTTCAACAAAGCTGAGTAAGCACTAGGAAGCACTGCATGTCACAATGTTTGTTTATTTGTTTATTTAAATAACTATCATCTCCAGAAATGTGGAGAGGTGTGTTCTAGGGATGTGGGATGATGCCAAAGACTTTGTTTTCTTCCTGTGTTGCCGAGGAACTGATGTCTGTCCTCTCCATTTTTCCCTTCTCTTACCTGGCCCTCCTCCTCCACTCTCAAATAAAACACCAGCAAACTCCTGTCATTCTATTTGAGCACTCAGACCGATGTCTAGTGTAGGGTTTTTCTAAAGCGAGTTATAGTCCCCAAGCACACTGGGAGAGGACTTCCCTGCTGGCCCAGTCGTTAAGACTTTGCCTTCCAATGCAAGGGGTGTGGGTTCGATCCCCGGTGGGAGAGCTAAGATGGCACATGCCTCACGGCCAAAAAACTGAAACATAAAACAGAGGCAATATTGTCACAAATTCAATAAAGCCTTAAAAAAAAAAAGGCACACTGGGAGACAGATGGTGGTGGAGTGAATTCTCTCCCAGAAACCTCATGATAGAAGAGGGACCCAGCTGGCATTAGCCAGGGTAACTTGCCACATGGGTAACCTCCATGTGCACCATTTCTTTTCAGTCTAATTTTTTAAACATTTTATTTATTATGATTTTCAAAATATTTTCATTGAAATATAATTGATTTACAATGTTGTGTTAGTTTCAGGTGTATGGCAAAGTGATTCAGATGTGTATATATATGTATAATATACATATGCATATTTTTTAAGATACTTTTCCATTATAGGTTATTACAAGATATTGAGTATAGTTCCCTCTGCTATACAGTAGATCCATTTTGGTTGCCTATTTTATATATAGTACTGTGTATATTTTAATCCTAAACTCCTGTGTGTCTTCCTCTCGCTTTCCCCTTTGGTAACCACAAATTTGTGTTCTATGTCTGTGAGTCTTTCTGTTTTGTAAATAAGTTCATTTGTATCATGTTTTTTAGATTATACATATAAGTGATATCATTTGGTATTTGTCTTTCTCTTTCTGACTTACTTCACTTAGTCTTATAATCTCTGGGTCCATCTACGTCACTGCAAATGGCATTATTTCATTCTTTTTTATGGCTGAGTAATATTCCATTGTGTATGTATACCACACCTTCCTTATCCACTCATCTGTTGATGGGCATTTAGGTTGCTTCCACATCTTGGCTACTGTAAATAGTGCCGCTATGAAAACTGTGGTGTATGTATCTCTTTGGATTACAGTTTTTCCGAGTATATGCCAAGGAGTTGAACTGCAGGATCATATGGCAACTCTATGTTTAGTTTTTAAGGAACCTCTGTACTGTTCTCCACAGAGGCTGCACCAATTTACATTCCCACCAATAGTGTAGGAGGGTTCCCTTTTCTCCACACCCTCTCCAGCACACATTGTTTGTAGAATTTTTGATGATAGCCATTCTGACCTGTGTGAGGTGGTACCTCATTGCAGTTTTGATTGTTAATCTAATTTTGATCTCTAATATAACCAGCTAAGTTAAGTTTTTGAGGCTTGTCTTCTAAGTTTTGCAATGGCATATTCTATTGGCATAGAGTACGTAAGTCATTGCTGGGTCACTGGAAAAATTTAATACCTGGACTTCGGGAATTGCAACAGGGTCAGAGTTACAGGGAAAAATATGAGAAAGGTGTTCCCTTAAGAATACTCAGAAAATTAGGTGGTCACACCCTGTCCCTGCCCCACAGTGAGAGACTAGTTGAAGGAGGTTCCCAACTTGACTTGAAAGAATCATGAATGGTCTAAACAGTCACCCGTCTAGTTGGGCAGAGTAATCATTTATGTAAGAGCAGTTGTGAAGAATGCTGACCTTTTCCATTCCACTCTCAGGGACCTTTCTTAGGAGAATGAAGATTTAGCTACCAGGTTTTAGGAGAGGAAAAACTGGTTAGCAAGTAAGAGTGGAAAGACAGCCCCTCTCAGCCTTACTGGTGGGATTTCTCTGGAGTACATTTGAACATAAAAATGTTCATATATGTTATCCATTAATTTGACACCTAGATCTCTAGGCTAAGGAACCTAAGATTCCAATAAAAAAGCTAAAAACAAAGATTTTTAAAGTACTATGTATATATATTGGAAACTACCTAAATGTTTAGTTAGTAAGGGAGTGGATGAGTAATTTATGGCATGTTCACATAGCCATTAAAAGTAAGTCTTATGAACAGAGAATTTTACAGTATGGAGAAATATTTAGTTCAAAATATTAAATGAAAAAAAAAGCAGGATGCAAAAGTACAAATGTAACATGAGCTCAACGATGTAAAAAGAGAGTATGTGGGACAAAAGGAAATTGTGAATTCTGATGGACTTATAATTATCTTTATTTTTTATTTATATTACTAAATATCTTTAACATTCTCAAAAGACATGTATTATTTAAATTTCATTTGTAGTTACTACCCAAAATTTATGGCCATCTCCCTAATTCAAAACTTTTATTGCTTTTACAGTTATATTCTTAGTTACATTAGTATTCTGTGACTTAAGGCTGACTTATGGGAACCCAATTTCATATTTGCAAGTTATATGCTACTTTAAGTTTCTTTAGATTCTTTGATTCTCTGGTTTATAGGTGAGAGTTCACCACTTTAACATTCCACAGAACTGTAGGGTTTTCTTTTGTAGTGGGATAAGGTTTTCATTTTTGATATAATACAGACAGTATTTGCTCCTCAAATTATGATTCTCACTTAGTCATGGCCCAGGGATGGGTGTTTACAGAACACCGAGTGTATTGTTTTGAAATTTCATAACGAGGAAGAGGCTTTCTATGGACATTCAATGGCATAGCTTTGCTGTAAGGCTGCAAAATGAACTAAATGACCTCTAAATATTTCAGAAATCTTCCAAGGATGTGTTACTTTCTTTAAAATATAAACCATGTTTTGAAAGGGTCAATATTACTATATGATGATAGGTAATATCTGGTGAGGTGTGCAAGTGAATTCATTCCTCTGAAATAGCCTAACTCAGAGAGAGAGAGACAGAGACAGAGAGATGATTGCAAGTTTTAAAATAAGTTTATTGTGTTTTTGTCTTTATTATTATTGCTTTTTGTCGTTTTGTTACCAAAAGTGGTGTCCAGTTGATTGCTGCTGAAAAGCCAACAAAGAGGCAAGGTTGGTGAAAAGGAAAGTTTCCTTTATTTCAGATGCCAGCAACTTGGGAAGAGTGCGGACTCCTGTCCAAAAGCCGACTCCCCTCAACTGACAATCAGGGGGCAAGAACTTTTATAGATGGAGGGAGGGGGCTACATGCAAAAACACCACAGTCAGTTCTGACAGGCATCTTGAAGCTGGTCATGCAGTGTTCTGACCAGCGTCATCTTTGTTAAGTACAGTTACTCTTCAGTTCCAGGGTCGGTTTATTTCCATTTCTTTGAGGCCAGTTCTCGGGATTGTGGGAGCGTATGTCATGTAGTTAACTTCTCCCACCTGGTGTGAGTTTCAGTATCTGTAAGACAGCTCACAGGACATGGCTCAGAATTATATCTAACACCCTTGAGGAGGAACTAAAGCTCCTTGACTTTGCTTAATGACTACACTATTATTATGTAGACTTCTTGAACTGTTTTCCTTTGCTTCTGCACTTGCTCACTTCTCTGATTAAACTTTGACTAAAGTTTTTTCCACAGACGAAAGGCAGGCTGAGAACATGGGGGGAAGGACCATAGGGTCCTGCTCTGTCTCAATTTTAATGCAATTTTTTCCTGTTTTGGATTTTATATGTTGTTCCTCAGGCTTTCAAGTTTGGAGGATAAAATGACTGACATCAGATTTATTTTAGATAAAAGATACTCTCTTCATTAGACCGAAGGTCTCTATGCTGATATTTTCCCATAAACACATTTTATTTCCTCACTATTGTAATGTAAAGTCAGATGAAAAAGAGCCTCTTTAATATATTTCAAAAATACTGCCTTTGCCACACAGGAGAATTTTATCATGTTATGTTGTTTTGCATCACAAGTTAGCAAAGACTTTGACTGTTGAATCATTCTGGCAACTCTGAATTGTAAATTCCAGGCAGAAAAAAACTAGTCATTAAAGGGTTAAATGATTGGCTCATAACTCATGATGAGTCCTCACATATCTAGGTGGAGTCATCTAACTTGACATTGATGAATCCCAATTTTTACAGCATGTTGACACAGGAAAACTTCTTTAGCTTGCCTTGAAAGGCACTGACCTCCAAAATTTCTTCAAACTCTAGCATAATTCTCTGATGCTATAAGTCACTAATATCAGAGAGACTGAATTTCCTCAGTCACTTAAATGAAATTATGTACAGAAAGTTCCAAATTGTGCTTGACACATGATGGGTGATTGATGAATTCTCCTGCCCTCTTTAGAGATTTATCACAATACCTAATAATATCTAATACTTAATATTTAGATACATTCAGTGGAGAATTTCATCATTACTGACTGAACAATCATACCACACCAAATTTTTAGGCTTGTAAGGCACAGTCCTCTGTAATCATATCTTTGTTGGATGATTTGAAATGATGAGCAGATGCAATCCTAGATGAGAGATAGTCAGACATGCACTGGATCTGCCCAGGCACCCAGGCTGGGTGCGTCACTCACGTGAATCAACAATAACGAATGAGACAACCAGAAATCCAGGGAGCCAGGTGAAAAAAAAAGCATCCTGTTTTAAATGTCAGTAGTATACCCTTTTTTGCATGGCAATGCTGGACAGCAACTATAGGAAGTAGTTATTGATCGATCAACTGGCATGAAATATTAATTGATTCACAGGTTAAAAGTTTCCAACCCCTGTAAGTCATAACCGATGACCAAACCCAACTAAAAAATGATGGTTTTTAGAAGTTTGTGGAAACATTTAGAGAAAAAAATCCATAAGCATTTTCTAATGAAAAAGTGAAGGCAAATAACAGCATAACTGAGTAACCAGAGATGGCCAAGGGAAGATGGGTAGATCTGACCCACAATTCATATACCCAATTATATCTGGGCATAAAAGGTATTCTTTTTTCCCCAACTTTACTGAGGTATAATTGACAAAAAAAATTGTTTCTGTTTAAGGTGTACAGATGTTTTGATATCTGCATACATTGTGAAATAATCGCCACTATCAAGCCCATCAACATACCCATCACGTTGCACTAAAAGGTATTCTTAAAGGGCTGAAAATTATCTAGGCAAGTTCATCTCATTCACTTTATGGACTTGCTTACTAAACTTTTTATCTCCCTCTGTCTCACCATTTAAATAAACTTTCACCAATCCTTATTACAAAGGATTAAACAAAAAAGGAAATTAACAGCACATTTGTTTTCTACATTTACTACTGAGAATTGATAGACCCTCTTGATGTTGAGCTACTGATTTCCACTGGTCAATATCTTACCTTCTAAAAATGTTTTTCACTTGTTTCATTTATACACCAGCTGTTTAAATAGCTTAGATTCTCCATATAAGCTTACGTACAAGTACAGAATATGTAACAGCTTATATTCTCCTTAAAGGCAATATCTTCACTTTAAAAAGTTTTCTTTTGAATTTCCCTAAGTCTAATATAATCATATTGGTGGGGTTGGAGTGCACATAATACTGTTGTCTGACAAGAAGTTAGAAAAGAAAGACAAAGCTATCAGAAAAGGAACCAAACCATAGAGGGGTCCTTTTTTTGTCCCTCGCTCATGTTGAGTGCAATATTTTTACTGTTCCTAACTCTCTTCTAGCTACAGCCTTTGTGCCCTGTTCACTGACCCCCACGTTTATGGCCATAAACAAATCAGGATCATGGAATGTTAGAACTAGAACAACATCAGAAGCTATTTGGTTCAGTTTTAAAACTTTTGTTTTTCAGTTGTGTAATATATTTGTCTCATGAAAGCTTTATAGGGGGCCTGATGAGGAAGAAAAGAAGAAAGGAAGGAAAGGAGGGAGGAAAGAAGGAAAGAAAAGGAAGCATGTGGGAGCATCTGGGGCTCTAAAATCCTTTGAAGAAATAAATAAATAGATACGCAGGTCACAAAGTGCAGGAAGGCAAATTGGACAGATTTTCTGAAGATATTGGTACAAACTTGATCAGTCCTTTGGTTCTTAGCAAATTAGTTCTTCCTAGAAAGAACCTCCCCCCACCCCACTCCGCCTCACCCAGTTTCTGTCAGTTGGTCTTGATAATTTCCATCCTCTGGTTGTCATTCAATTATTCTTGCAGATAAATTAAATAGCAACCCTCCACCCTTCACCTCAAGGCTGCTGCAGGAAAACCCCCCACAAACTTTGAAAATAGCTTAAAGCACATTTTGCAAGTCCTATGTAATAAGTCAAAAAATGTTTAGAAGAAATTGTAGAAATTCTAGTATAAGAGAATGTCCAAAACAATGGATATGAAGTAAAATGGTTCTTTGCATATTTATTTATCTAGTATAAGGGTTGGGTTGAAAGGTATGCGTCAAATATTACTATGAGGCTTCTATAAAGAGACCCAGTTGGAAAGATCAAAGTAAACATAAAGATAGTAAGTTAAATATCTAATTTAGTTGAAGGCATAGAGCATGAGAATTTGTTTAGAAATATGTGACACACATTTCTTTTCTTTTCTGTTTTTTTGGTCATCAATCAGTGATAATTCTACCCTGGATTTCAAAATAGTTCTTGGAAAAATGCCATTGTGGGAGGGGAAGGGTTCATATATTTCCATTCCTGACAGGGTGTGGGTTGAAACTTACCCAGCCAGCTGTTAGGAGCAACTCTGAAGGCAAGAAGGTAAATACTAGCATACCTAGTATCATTTTTAGAGATGAACATTGCACTGGAATTTTATTTTGAATGATAGAAACCCAAAGGAGACTTGATTGAAACAACAGGCTATGCAATTTTTATTTAATTTTATTAAGTTGAATGTCATTTCTTTATTTCTTTATTTCAATTTTTATTTTAGTAGTTTCAATTGTGTATATATATCACTCCCCATCTCCCAATCCATCCCTTCCCTGCAATGTCTTTTAAAAAAAGCAACTTGCTTTATGATGTTTTGAATCTTTTGTAAATGTGGCAATATCTGCTAGGAGACAGCAATATCTATCACCTCCCTCAGCCCCCAAGCTCCTGATCACGTCTGATGCATCTGACTGATTTTTTAAAAATGTAGATGTCAGAATAATTTTTTTAATCTTTATATACTTGACAAATTAATATCATCTTTTTATTATTTCTGAAATATAAAATGGTGTAATACTTAGAATATCTGTATTTTAAATAATATGGGTTTAGATTTCTCTTTTGCAATGTAAGTTGCAAATGCTTCTTTTTCCCCCCAGTTGGAAATGCTTTTGATTGCATCTTTCATAAGTGTTTCTTTGTTTATAGATATTGTTTATCATTTAGTTAATTATAACCAGGTTTTATATTTATTCCAGCAGAATAGTACCTACCATTGTGAACTTGGAATTTCATTCTTGGGTTCTTAATAGCTTTCTGGAAATTATAAGACATGAAACAATTTTGGGATATACATTTTTTCTTTCTATGCTGTATAGGTAAGAATAATTTCACTCAGAATATTTTGGGTTGTTAGAAAATCTATTTACTTTAAACTTTTACATTTTCACCTTAAAGGAAACGGTATTTTAATAGGTGAATAATTTCTAATATAGTAGGAAATTAATCAAAAGCTGATTCTATGGATGAAGAAGATGTGGCACATATATACAATGGAATATTACTGAGCCATAAAAAGGAATTAAATTGAGTTATTTGTGGTGAGGTGGATGGA
The DNA here is from genome assembly GCF_030028045.1 of Hippopotamus amphibius kiboko. NCBI lineage: Eukaryota > Metazoa > Chordata > Mammalia > Artiodactyla > Hippopotamidae > Hippopotamus > Hippopotamus amphibius. Next base: position 102,622,361 of record NC_080196.1, read on the forward strand.
CCTAGAGTCTGTCATACAGAGTGAAGTAAGCCAGAAAGAGAAAAACATATACTATGTGCTAACTTATATACATGGAATCAAAAAAAAAAAAAAGGTACTGATGAACCCAGTGACAGGGCAAGAATAAAGATGCAGATGTAGGGAACGAACTTGAGGACATGGGGTGGGGGTGGGGGCAGAGGGGAAGCTGGGATGAAGTGAGAGAGTAGCATTGACATATATACACTACCAAATGTAAAATAGACAGCTAGTGGGAAGCTGTTGCATAACACAGGGAGATCAACTCGATGATGGGTGATGACTTAGAGGGCTGGGATGGGGAGGGTGGGAAGGAGTCTCAGGAGGGAGGGGATATGGGGATATATGTATAAATACAGTTGATTCACTTTGTTGTACAGCAAAAACTGGCACAACAAGTGTAAGGCAATCATATTCTAATAGAGAGCTAAAAAAAGTTGATTCTGCTGTATAATATCTCTATTGATTACAGCTGCCTGCAGAATGTATACAGATTAATATGAAACTGAATTATCATCTATTATTTCAAACATTAGAATTATTTACAATGAAAAATCAGCAAATGATAGCAAGTAAATCCATAAAAACTTACCAAGTGCTTTTACATGCCATCATTCTTTTACGATGGGATACAAAGATGTATTCTTTACCGATAGAATACAAAGATGAATGAAAAACATGGAACTTACTCTGAAGAAAATTATGTTTTGGAAACAAAGATAGAAATATCAAAAACAGAGTGGTAAGGGAAACAAATATACAAACATGTGTGCTTTATATAAATATGAGCAAATATAAATGTGTTTTATATACACATATGATTGCAAGATTAGAAAGCAAATGGAAAAGTAAAGGCAATTGATTTGCCAATATTGTGAGAGCAAAATTCGAATTTCTTGAACGTGTATAGCACAGGGAACTATACTCAATATCTTGTAATAATGTATAATGGAAAAGAATCTAAAAAGGAATAGATACATGTATACATGTATAACTGAATCACTTTGCTGTACACCTGACATTAACACAATATGGTAAATCAACTATATTTCAATAAAAATTAAACCAACCCCCTCCCCCCCAAAATCCCCCAAATTTATTGTACAGATGGCAGCAACTCATTACTGATACTCTGCCATTTATGCAATAAATTTGAATTTGAGAATCCACATTCTTTTACCTCATTAGAGGTTAAATAACAAATCACTTACTTGGGAAGTATTATAGGCAAAAATATGATAATTTGTTATTGATATCAAAGTGATATCTTTTTTCCTGAATAAAAACTGCCCCTGGCAGCAGGTGCTATTGGGACTGTAAATATGAAATTATGTAAGTTGGTCCCGATTTGGGATAAGGTGTTTGCAGTCTTGCAATTCCAATTTATATTTATGACACATTTGCATAGATTTTAATGCAATGTGAAAGAGATTTTCTGGTAAATATTCAGTCTAGAGGAGAACTCCTCAATAGATGACAGGAGTCTTGGAAGGACAAACTGGTGCCTGGGTTGCCCGTGGGCAGAGAGGTAGTTCAAAACAGCCCAGACTGGCACACGGCACGGATGGTCCTTTCTATAGCCCAGAACCCTTGTCAGAGACATCAATTAAACACATTCCTGCTGGAGGCATCTTCCTTCCATAGAGCTGTGTGGTGGGTCGCTCAGGGCGCAGCCTGTTAGGAGTGTTAGCTGCTCCTGAGGGCAGTGTGGTCAAGGAGGAAAGAGGGTGGTTTTGAAATTGGGCTGAATTGACAGATTTGCACACCAGCTGCATCACTTAATGATGTAAAATAAAGATGTAAAATAATTTCTGACTTATAAGATTTTTTGAGAACTCGAGACAAGATTGATGAAATGCCAGGTACATCATAGGCTCAAATGAAGTGGTAGCTATTATTATGAAGTTGTTGTGAGTGAAGGTAGTACTAATTCCTCGGGCTGAATAGATTTTTGAGGGACCTTTCCCTCTTCAAAGGTTATTTCAAGTCTGAAAATAATGATGACTGAAGTGAATTACATACAAGTTTTTCAAGTTGCAGCTTATTAAGAGGCAGCGTAGGTTAGCAATTAGCCTTTAGATTTAGACTTAGCCAAACAGTCACTTCTTTGTGTGGTGGAGCCTTTCCAGAGTAGATGTAAGGTACATCCTGCTAACGCTCGGGGAACAGGTCCTAACTTTATCTGGAGCCAAATTTCATTGTGAGAAGTTACGCTAGCATTTTTAATATAATCTTAGTTCTTGTGTTAAACACAAACTTACAATGCCTCAGAATTAACTGCCATGTTTAGTAATACATCTACACTATATTTTGAAATTATATATAACAAATAAAGCTATATATAACCTTTTAAAAAAGTTATCTACAACTTAAAAAAAGTTATATATAACTTAAAACATTTTTATTTTATTTTTTCAACTCATTTTATTTTTTATGATTATAACAATAATATGTTTTCATTATAAAATAACTTGGAAAATTCAGAAAAAATAAAAGAAAATAAAAAACACCTGTAATCCCACAACAAAGAGATATCCACTCAAACCTTTGTATAGCATAATTTCTTCCCTTGTTTTTCCTGTATATACTGCATCTATAGCTAAGTGGATCAAATTGTTTTTTTAAAATTAATCTTTATTGGAGTATAGTTGTTTTACAGTGTTGTGTTAGTTTCTGCTGCACAGCAAAGTGAATCAGCTTTAATATATATAAAATCTAACCCCTTTTTTGGATTTCCTTCCCATTTAGGTCACCACAGAGCACTGAGTAGAGTTCCCTGTGCTATACTGCAGGTTCTCATTAGTGGTCTATTTTAGACATAGTAGTGTATATATGTCAATCCCAACCTCCCAATTCATCCCATCTCCCCTTCCCCCGGTATCCATATGTTTGTTGTCTATGTCTGTGTCTCTATTTCTGCTTTGTGAATAAGTTCACCTGTACTGTTTTTCTAGATTCAACATATGTGATATTATACGATATTTGTTTTTCTCTTTCTGACTTACTTCACTCTGTATGACAGTCTTTAGGTCTATCCACGTCTCTGCAAATTGCATAATTTAACATTTTAAATATATCTATATACACTATTATATATAAAATAGACAACCAACAAAGATTTACTATATAGCACAGGGAACTATACTCAATAGTTTGTTAACAACCTGTAAGAGAAAAGAATCTGAAAAAGAATATATATATGTATATATGTATATATAACTGAATCACTGTGCTCTACACCTGAAACTAACACAACATTGTAAATCAACTATACTTCAATTAAAAAAAACCAAGAAAATAGAAATAAAATACATGTATATGTATGTAAATTTATAGTTATAAAACATATACTATAAAACGTATATAAAAGTGCATAAGAAATAAGTGTAAGTTGACTGTGTAATCAGAACCCAGATCAAGGATTGAACGTCTCCAGCTCCCTAGAAGCCCCCTCAGGCCTGGGCCCAGTGGCGTCCTGGGGACGGCGTCAGCCACTCATGACAGCTGATTCTGTCCTTCCTTCTCCCACTCTGTGCAGTAAAATCTCCTTGGCAGTTTGAAACTGACCAGAGTGGGGGTATTTACCATAGAAATTGGCAAGCACTTCAAATCATGGATTTTTTGCCTTTTGGAGACTCAGTTTACTGGCCCACCCCTGTCCCTATTCGTTGCTAACCATGGTTTTCCCCTGCCTACACCCAGGGTAACCACTCTCCTGACTTGTAAAACCACAGATTAGCTTTGCCTGTTTTGGAATTTACGTAAATGGAACCATACAGTAGGAAAGTTTTCACTCCACAGGACGCCTGAGAGATCCCTGTTATCATGTGTTGACTACAGTTTACTCAGTCTCTTTGGTGCAAATATGCCATCATATGACTAAACCACAAGCTATTTATTCCACGGATGATGTACCTTTATGTTGTTTCTGAGTTTTGGCTATTATAAAGCATGGCGATAAATACATTTGTACACACAGTATTTTAAAATCTGAAAGGTAGTTTGTTCCATACCTCTGAAAAATAGCTCTTACAGTTACATTGTAGTATTGTGATGATTAGATCTCTACTTTTTCTGTTTATTGCTAAGTTGGTCCTACATGTAAGTCCAATAGATTTGGAAAGTGTCCTACAGACATCGCTGTTTTCAAATTGCGATGTCTGTACAGATGTAAAGGGATTTTTGATAAAGACAAGAAAACTAAACTTAAATCTCTTGATTTGTATTGATTTGATTTTTTTTGTTGTAACAACATATTATAATATGACTTTTACTGACCATCAAAGCTTATCTTTAATGAATAAAAACAGTGTTAAGATGCTTTAAACGTTAGAATTGTTGTTTTAAAATTGTTTGAGTGCATATTATTGGAATAACTACATTTTGATGAGCACTGTTTAAAAAAATCTTCCTGCGTAATACAGCTTTGCCTTTTCTACTTCATTTTGTGAATTAATATCTTACTTCTCTGTGTTCCTCAGACTCTCTGCCTGTAGCTGCTTATCTTGTAGTATCTGTTTCACTAACAGAGCGTAGATTTCTTAAAGGCAGAGTCTATGTTTTGTCTAGTTTAATCTTTCCACATGCAGTGACTAAACTAGTGGGAGAACTTCATAAATGTTTGTTTATTGAATAACTAGGTGATTGTCAGATTTAGCCAGTTTCTAATTTAAAAACTAACTCCCCCTCCCAAAAAAACCAAACCCCAGTCCTCAGAAGATGATTACCAGATGACATTTCATCAACTTATTCAACGTTCATGTTTTCCATATTTTAGAGTTTTGTATAAAGCCAGGAAGGATTTCTCTGTTGTAGATGCTTATATAGTCACACAATATTCACTGCAGCTTTCAGGCCGTTTTTCTCTTACTATCCTTCTCAGCTCTTTTGGGAAGGGGAGGCGATGTGAACCTATGTGGTCTGTCGTGGAAGCTTAGAACTGGCCTAAGGGGTATAACCAGGTTACCACTCAGGGGAAGTGAGGCCATGACAGTAGTTGGAGCCAGTTAGGGATCTCATGCAAAGTTCACAAAGTTGAGTGCAGATTCTGCATTCTTTATGCACAAATGGGCAGAGAGAGTTTGAGGGAGGGATGCTCTGCAGTTCACAGAATGAATAAGGATAGTTCTAGAATGAGAAATGAGTGCAAAAACCAGTATATTCAGCAGAGAACAGGCACGGGCATGGGGAGGTCTTAAGTCTGCTTTTCTCTTGGCCAATATGTCATTGTGTACAAGTCACCTCACCTCTGCTGGCCTCAGTTTTTTTAATCTTGAGAAGAAGGGAGTTGGCTGCATGAACAATCCCGCTCTTTCTAAAGCTGGTAAGATGTTAATTGTTGAGGTCTGTGCATTGTCATGCCACAAGGAAACACCCTTCCTCTCTGATGCTAGGGACACATCTGCACCAGGGAGCAAGGGTGATGGTGTGCAAACAGCTGGGAGCAAAGGGCTGGGTTGGACTCATTCAGTCTTTTAAACCAAATCCCTTTTTTTTCTTCAATATTGTCTGTCTCAAGTCTTCTTTTAATAGCAGTGAATAAATAGCCAGACTGTCCATGGCCTTCTCCTCCCTTGATACCAAAGATTTTGATTAAATGTTGATTTTGGTTATACAGCCAAGGCTTTAAAAAAATATTAGGCTACATTTTATCCAAAAGTTTATGATTGAACAAAAGCCTGTGAAATCCCCCTCAACTCAGATATTTTTTGATTTATTTGGTTTCTCTACTTCCTTTGTAGACTTGTTGCTACATGGTTAACATGAGCTGTTGTTATAGATAGAATATGTAGGAGGTGAAGACATTTCGCAGCACACAGAAGTGTAGCTTGCTGAGGTGTGAGGCACTATTGAATTTCCAGATGCACTAGGACATTCATTTCTTGGAAAACGCCTACCTGAACCCAGTTTTAACAGCACAAAATAAGTATGGTTATGTACAAACTTGGTGGGAGAAAAAGTGACATTATAAATGGACCTAAAGCAGGAATTCCCTGGTGACCCAATGGTTGGGACTCGGCACTTTCACTGCTGGGGCCTGGGTTCCATCCCTGGACAGGGAACTAAGATCCCACAAGCCATGAGGTGTAGCGCCCCCTCCAAAAAAAATGGACTGAAAGCTAAACAGGGGGAGAAAGTACCTGTATGTAGCAGGCATGTGTTTGATCAGCTGATCCTACATTGAGGGGCAACTTAGTAGAAATAGTAGATATAGTAGAAAGAGCACTTAATTTGGACCAAGTACAAGTCGGGTTTGATTCCTCAGTTTTCTCATCTGTAAAAAGGGAGTGATAATATCTACCTTGCAGAGTAGGATTGAAGCTAATACATATAAAACACGTCTGGCACATTTTAAAAAAGTTATCAATGTTATGTTTTTGAATCAGGTTTTATAGACTAAAAAGGTCTATACTTTACTGGGAAGATGCTAAAGCCAGTGCACACCATTCAATTCAATGCAGTGACTTATTTCTTAATGCTTATGTACCTCGTGTCTGGTGATAAACACACCAATAAGAGGGCTTACATTTCCATCTTGGAAAGTCACAACATCCATAGGCAAAAAGACAAGAGAAAGGACATCTCATTTGAGAAGGCTAGGTCCAAGGTGAGAGCTATATAAGATTCTCTTGATATTTTTGGAATAGATTATTAGTGGGGGGCAAGGATATCTGTCCTAAGAAAGTCACTCTCTTGCTTTGGTTTGCTGCTCCCTGTGGTTCTACACTGTCAATGTATTAAACATAACGACTTCTAAACTCCCACATCTTTCAAGGTTTGTTATTTCTTGAACAACATTAATGACTGACTTCAGAGCCTCATGTCTTGTGGGTTGCATATGGAATGAGTCAAAAGGAGGTGGGAATGTCACAAAAGACGTGGCCCAGGACAACTTGCTGGGCATATCCAAAGTCATAGGACACAGAGGGGAGAGGAGAGGAAAAGACTTAGGAGCAGGATGGAATGACATTTCCTTGGTTAACTTGACCCTGGGGAAATGGTAGCCTTTGACTTTATTTACTTGAATAAAGTCAGTTCTACCACAAAGTGGATAGAATTGTGCTTCTCAAAAGATATGTTTAAATCCTAATTCCCAGGACCTGTGAATGTGACCTTCTTTGGAAACATGGTCTTTGCAGATACAATCAAATTAAGATGAGGTCGTGCTGCATTAGGGTAGGCCTTAAACCAATGACGAGCATCCTTATAAGAAAAAAGAAATTTGAACACACACACACGCACACACACACACACACACACACACAGAAGACACAGGGAAGAACACCATGTGAAGATAGAGGCAGAGATTAGAGTGATGCCTGTACAAGCCAAGCATTGCTGCCAAGGGCGGCTGGGAGAGAGGCATGAAATAGATTTCCCTTGAGAGCTTCCAGAAGGAACCAGTTTTGCCAACACCTTGATTTTGAACTTCTGGCCTCCAGAACTGTGAAGAAATCCATTTTTGTTGTTTAAGCCACCCGGTTTGTAATAACATGTTATGGCAGCCCTAGGAAACTGATTCACACCAGTAAATGAAAATAGAGCTCTATCTGGATCAATATCACTATCAACATCTTTATCTGTATATCACAAGGATGGTGACCTTAGTTTTCCATTTTTTAATAAGATATTGACTGATTGCATATGATTGTATCTTAGGTATTTAAAGTAACTGTTTACCTGCTGTGCCCTGATCATCATTCTCTCTCTCTCGTTGTTTGTGTGTTTGTTTTTTGTTTTAGACTGTCATCAGATTCACAATGGAATCTCTCATTGCAGCAAATATCAAATTTTGCTTTGATTTTTTCCAAAAGATCAGCAAAGATGTTCATTGTAAGAACATCTTCTTCAGTCCTCTGAGCATCTCGGCTGCCCTTGGCATGGTCCACCTGGGGGCCAGAGGTGACAGTGCACATCAGCTCAACCAGGTGCGGATCCAGTGGTCCAGGTCCACGCTCAGAATCAGACCCTAGTGCTTCTTTGGCCAGCCTGGCTTTCATGGAGCCCTGAGCTTCCTGGGAGCTGCGTCCACCCCGGAGCCTTCATCATGTTCTTGCCCTGCTTTCTCTTCAATCCAACCATCCTTCCAGGCTCAGCTAAGCCTGCAGCTCCTTTCGGGCACCTCTGCCACCTCACCAGTCTGACAGCTGTCCTCATCATCTTCTCTGTCTCTGTCTGTCTGTCTGTCTGGTCTTTTTCTCTCTATAATTATTGATACCAACATTGTCAGTAATTTTTAATATGTGCCTGTGTTTTGTCTCTCATTCCATTACATAAGAATTTATCAACCACCAGTTGTGTATCCAGCAGCCAAAGATCCTGGTGTCCTCCTTGACTTCTTTCTTTCTCTCTCACTTCACACCAAATTTGTCAGAGAGGCCTGTTGACTTTTCTTTTGAAATACGTCTAGGACTCCGGCACTTCCCACCACCTCCCTGAGGTCTGCCTCTTCTAACCTGGATATGCTTCCTAACGGGCGGCCCTGCTTCCACTAACAGTGTTTTCAACCCAGGTGGCGGAAAGAGTCTTTAAAGCCAAAGTCAGATCCTGTTTCCCATCGGCTCCAAACCCAGACTTCCCATTTCCCTGACGATAGAAGCCCGAGTCCTTTCAATGGTCCATGAAGGTCTGGGGATCTGAGTTCCAGATAACCTGGCGACTCCGCCTCTCTTCCTTTTCCCTCACTCCAGCCACACTGCCCCCTCCTCCTGTCTTGGGAAATCCACACCTGCTCCTGCTTTAGGGCCTGCGCTCCACCCCCTTCGCCTGTTGATGGTTCTTCCCCCAGGTAACTGATCTGTAACTTACTTCCTCCTTCAGGACTTTGATCAGAGTTTACCTACTCAATGAGGCTTACCTTGATCTCTCAATCTGAGGCTGCATCCTGGCCCCCAACACCATAAGATTCCCTCTTATTCTAGCTGCTTTTCCCCCAGGTGGCATTTTCCACCTTCTAACATACTGCATACAGTAATTAATTACTAGGAGGGTTACTTTTTCTATGCCTCCCCCACTAGAATGTAATCTCCCAGAGGGCAGGACTCTGTCCTAGAGCAGGGCTTGGCTCACAGCAGAGATCCAATACTAATTTGTAGAATGAATGAATGAAAGTGACAAGAACAACTCCCCCAGTAAACCACAGGCTCTGGAGGCTGGTCTTTACATTTCCCTGGATCTAGTCCAGAGCTCAGAGGTTAAGTATGAACACAGCCATTGTCCTTAATATGGAGGAGTGAATTATTACTTGGGGCAGAATGTGTTTAGGGTCATCCTACTTTATTCATTTACTTTGATTTGGTGTATTATTCCATTAGCCAAACTTGGCTAGAGTGTGGCTGGCATCCTCTGACCAGGTTTCAGATGTTCCTTCCGTAGGCACTTGGGTGTCACCTGTCAGCAGACCTACCCTGAGTGGTGCCAGATGCCCCCTCGTCTTCCATCTTTCTGCAGAGCTCTGGATAACCTGTCTTTTGCTCAACTGATTTGAAGCTCTTGATCAGCGCAGTCTAACACAAGTATAATTTGAGCCACATACGTGAAAATATTTTTCGTGTATTTGTGAGCCACACAATTAAAAATATTTTAGTAGCTATACTAAGAAAGCAAAAATAGATGAGACTAATTTTAATAATATATATTATTTAACCCAGTACCTCCAAATTGTATCATGTCAACATGCAATCAGTTAAAACATTTAAATGAGATAATTTTTGTTCTTTTATTTCATGTTAACGCTTCAAAATCTGAAGTTTATTTTATACTCATAGTCAATTCAGGGTGGCTCATAGCCATGTATGGCTTGTGGCTACCTTGATATTCTTTCAGCTTGGTTACATTCATTCTTTTTTTAAAAATTATTTATTTATTTATTTATTGGCTGCATTGGGTCTTCGTTGCTGCACACGGGCTTTCTCTAGTTGCGGTGAGTGGGGGCTGCTCTTCATTGTGGTGTGCAGCTCCTCATTTTGGTGGCTTCTCTGGTTGCAGAGCATGGGCTCTAACGGCGCGGGCTTCAGTAGTTGCGGCACACAGGTTCAGCAGCTGTGGCTCATGGGCTCTAGAGCGCAGGCTCAGTAGTTGTGGCGCACAGGCTTAGTTGCTCCTCAGCATGTGGGATCTTCCTGGAGGAGGGATCGAACCTGTGTCCCCTTGCATTGGCCGGTGGATTCTCAACCACTGCGCCACCTAGGAAGTCCCTGGTTACATTCACTCTTAAATGTAGTTCCAGGGGGTAGCATTCAGCTTACTTCCCCTCCATTCCACCTCCTAGTCCTGGTCAAAGGGAGCATCCACCTTTCTTTAAACCGTTGTTGATTGTTCTGTTTGACTCTGTAATCACTGTTGTTGCCACATTATAAAAATGTTTCTGAGGTTGTTCAGGCTTCCTGCTGTTTGCAGTGTCTGAAAGACCCCATTCCATTCTCACCCAGGTACTACACCTCAATGAATTTTCCCAGAAGGAGAGCAAACAACTGGATCTCTGTCTGAAAAGAGAAGAACAAGAAGTGCATGCTGACAGCTCTCTGGAGGGGCAGAAAGAAACGACAGGATCTCTGCCTCAGCAGGTGGGAGCCACCGTGACCTTCTGCCCCGCCTTCCAAGCTGCTCCTTGGGGCTGTCCCTTGTGGGGCCATGGGTGCTTACACCTGAACATTATCCCTGGTTGTTCCCGACAGCAATATTCATAGTAACAATCCCAAATGACCCACAATTCCTTTCTGATTGTGCGTCTTGTATGTCCTTGTCTGTAAGCTAGTTTCCTAAAGAGTAGAGTCTAGTATCTTCTGCTCAGGATAAAGAAACTTAGCTCATTGCCTTGGGACTCACCTACGTTTCCAGGCCACGGGTCCCCAGGATGAAGCATGGTTGAGGATGAAGGGCGGTGAGGTGGGGGAGCAGCTACCCCTTACTCTCTCCACTCTTGCCTGTTCTATTTCATGCTGAAATCTGCACTGACACACGAGACTTTCATGGCTTGTCTTATACCAGGAGCACTAAATATATTCTCCAGGTTACATAGCCCCTGATGTTAGAAAGTTTAAGAGGAGGGTAAGAGAGATGATCTCTTTCTTGAATCCTTTTGAATACAGAGAAAAACAAGGCACACGGATCTAAAATACAGTGCACACCAGGGAGCCCCCAGATCTGTATTTCCTGGGCGATCTAATTTTTATTTATTCATTTATTTATTTTTTTCTTTTTTAAAAAAATTTATTTATTTGTTATTTTTTGGGGGTACACCAAATTCAATCATCTGTTTTTATACACATATCCCCGTATTCCCTCCCTCCCTCGACTCCCCCCCCCACCCTCCCTCGAGTCCCCCCCACCCTCCCGTCCCAGTCCTCTAAGGCATCTTCCATCCTCGAGTTGAACTCCCTTTGTTATACAACAACTTCCCACTGGCTATCTATTTTACAGTTGGTAGTATAGATATGTCTGTGCTAGTCTCTTGCTTCGTCTCAGCTTCCCCTTCACCTCCCGCCCCCTCCCAAACCTCGAGTTCTCCAGGCCATTCTCTGCATCCTGGGCGATCTTGATCCCAACGTAGGAGCCAGGACAGGACTATGTCTCACCCTCCATCCCTCTCTTCTTCTCAGCTTGCTCCCCCACCTGGTAACAACGTGAAAACACAGTCTGCTTTATGGTGCTTTAACTTTTGCCGTAAGATCACTTTTTACGTCTTCTATTGTTAGGCCGAGTCTTCAAAGGATGAGAGTGGACTGTTCAGCTGCTGCTTCGGGCAGCTTCTCGCCAAATTAGGCAGGATCAAAGTTGATTACACCTTGAGTATTGCCAACAGGCTTTATGAAGAGCAGGGATTCCCAATCCGTCCGGTGAGTTGGGCACGACTGGTGATTAAAACTACCATATAACTTACTAGGTAGAAATCAACAGGGAGCTGGATCACTCACCTGCAGTCTAGAACACAAGCCTCTGACAGGAGGACGTGACGGTGGGATGTCCAGGACCCACCTCTTTCTCTCCCACGCCTTCTGTTGCCCTCCTTCTGGTTTTCAACTTGAACACTTTAGGAGGCCCCTTGAATGGAACAGGGCGGGGGTTGTGTACTTTTGACCAAAATTACTATATTCTCTTACAATGGAAGTGAGACTTTATATGCTGTTTTTTTAAACTAGCTTTATTGAAATATAAATTTATATAACTTATGACATGAAAAATGCACACAGCAATAGTTTTGGTATATTACATTAAAATTTTTTAAATTGTGGTAAAATATCTATAACATAAAATTTGCCATTTTAACCATTTCTAAGTATACAATTCAATGGCATTAATTACATTCACAATGCTGTGTAAGGATCACCCTACCTATTTCCAAAACTTTTTCATCACCGTAAATAGAAATGCCCTACTATTAAGCAGGGTTCTAATACTTAAAAAAATGAAGCATTTTACAGTGAAGTCTCTAAAGTTACTTGCTATTTGTCTTGTGATGTATCCACAAATGACAAGTCCAAATCTAGTAGGAAAGGCTTGTGTTGTTTTAACTATGGATTGCTCCACAAATAAGCATTTTATACCCTACATTATCACTACAGCCAATGAAATGTCTCTAGCTAATTAAGACTGGGGATACAGAATGACCACACACACTCAGCGTAAATGACTAGACACTTCTTTCTTGTTAGGCTTCTCATGACTGCCTCACTCCTATTAGCATAATTATATGATTTTATTTCACTATTTCCATTTATTCCAATTTATCAGGAATACTTAGATGCTGTGATTGAATTTTACCACACAACAATTGAAAGTGTTGATTTCCAGAAAGATGCTGAAAAATCCAGACGAGAGATTAACTTCTGGGTTGAATCTCAATCCCAAGGTGAGAAAGATGCAACACATTGGCAGTGGTACTCTTTTCCATTTAAAAGAAAAAAGTCAGCCCAGCTTTTCAGATTGCCAATCTGTTGGGACCAGATACTGACATGCGTAGACTGGGTCCAAAGTTTGTCTTGCAGGTGTCAAACAGTTAAAATGCTTAGATGTTATGGGTACTTCTTTCTGGTCCTTTGCGCCATCATGAAGGTGAGATGCCTTTCAGCCAAGCACAGTGGCGGCAGGGTGTCAGCTATTTCCCTTTTTTTAAAAAGGGTCAGTAAAAAGATGGTGAAGATTATCTAGTTATTCAGAGGAAAATGGAAATGATAAAATCCTAATTCTTATCAGCTTTCACTAGCTTTATAGGTGTTTTCTGAGTGAAGGAGTGATTGTCATAAGTAGTGGAAATTTGAATTCAACATAAATAGAATCATTTTTTTAATACAAAATTGCCCTGTGTGCCCTTTCCTTGGGGAAAGCAACCAAACTCCAAAGTTATTTCTCCTTGCCTCTTCCATGGCCCACAAAAATTGCCATTCCTTCAATGTCCCATTCAGTTGCCAAAAGTTTACTAAAAAAAATTTTCATACCAAGGCACGAATATCTGGTTTCTTCTTAGTTACTCTCCCAGCGTATTTCAAGTGTAGTTAATGGCAGGATCATTTATTATTATGGGATTTGAGTGGAAATCTCCTTGAGGTGGAAGAGTCTTCTCATCTTAAGGCCAAGGTGTGCATTCAAGTAGCTGATGACTTGGTATTTTGAGGTGCAAAAGGATGCATCCTGAAGATGGACCATCACCTGAGAGCGTGGGCTTTTCCAGTCTGCCGCAGGGCCGTGTTCTTGAGGAAGGAGTCTAGAGCTGCACTAAGAGTGGGAAGGACCCTGGACTGATCTCAGCCAGCCTTGCTGAGAATTCCATCCACACTGATATAATCAAGAAATTCTCTCAGTGACAGTGCCCTGAATTGAATCCCCCTTGGGGATGAGTAACAGGGTCCTTCTCCCCCCATCCCACCCACCCTCTCCTCCACTTCCACCCCACCCAGGGCTAGGAATGGTTTAGTTTTCTTAGATTAGTTCTTGACTGAGAACATGCTCTAGCCTTGGGGATATTAAAATGCATTAAAAAAATCTGTCTACATGAATACTTTTGCTACAATTCATATTTAGGATATTCCGTGGAAACTTTCTTTCTTTTTTTTTTTTAAGGTAAAATCAAGGATCTCTTTAGCAAGGATGCTATCAACAGTTTAACTGTGCTGGTGCTGGTGAATGCCGTTTACTTCAAGGCCAAGTGGGAAAAATATTTCGACAGTGAAAACACAGTGGATGAGCTTTTCTTTCTAAGTGAGGTACTGTACTAGAGCACAGAGTTTTCTAGATATTCCACTCACAATTTCCACTGAGTGATTGGCAGTATGTATACTGAAATCTAAAACTTAGGTCTCTGGGTTACAACTTATATTTATAATAAGAGCATTTTGTTATTAACAAAAATCAGTACCTAAAGTTGATGAAGCATTTTCGTGCCAGGCGCTGCACTGAGTATTTTCCTTTCGTTATTTCACTTCTTCCCCCAGAATAACATTATGAAAATAGCTGTTATTATTAGTCCCATTTAGGAGTTGAGGGGTAAAAAACACAAAGGTTAAGTTATTTAGTCAAATTCATGTGTTAGGCTTCACATCTGTGAGTGTTTGCCTCAAAAACCTGTGTTCCTTATTTCAAAAAGACAAATATGGATTATACATATTATATATGTTATGAGTCATATATATGAGTATATATATGACTCATACCTGTGTATGTATATTATACATTTATAGAAAGAGATCCAATAGGGAACATACATTTATCTATGAACATAGGTAATGCAGGGAGAAAGAGATGGTGTTTATGTTTTCTTATTTTTCTGTGTTTTCTAACTTTTGACCACCCCCAAGTACTGCTTCCACAATAACAAATGTTGCTTGGGAAAAAACCCCAAAAACAAAACTTGTGTTCTAAGCCAGTAGACTGTAAAATGGGAGATAGGGGGAGGGTCAGACCCCAGCCCTGCACTTTGGTTTATTCTCTTAAGCACTGCACATCTTCATCTGCAGATTGATGACCACACTACTATGAGGTTATCATGAGGCTTAAGGTGCCAGGGGAGGCCCTTTCCTCTAACAGAAGCCCATGGAACAGGGGTTGTTATTTCACACATATAAGCTTATCATTTAGCCAAGGCTCCCACGCACGCTTTGATGGGGCCACTCAAGCCAGTCGGGGTAGGGGGTCATGTGAGGCCAAGAGTGGAGCAGGCATGGCAGACGGAGCTGGCCGGGCTGGTTTCTGCTGGTGAGGCTGTGGGTAAACCCCTGGATGGACACCCTACCAACAAGCAGTCTTGGGACCTAAAGAACCTATTAAAACCACGAGAAGATACGGTGTTGGCTAAGTAAGGGCCTCCGGTCAGTGGGCAGAGGACTTTGTTAGGCTGGATCCCTGGTGTGGCTCAGGACTTCTGGGGAAGACCCTTCTCATCTTCATGGAGCCTGTTTTCAGGGAAGCTGGGGACGGTGTGGGTTTGTGAGCTTATCGCGGCAGTGCTGTGACTTCCTACCTTGTCTACTACAGAATGAAAAGAAGAGTGTGAAGATGATGAATCAGACGGGGCTGTTTAGAATCGGCTTCGTGGAGGAGCTGAAGGCGCAGATCCTCGAGCTACGGTACATCAAGGGGAAGCTCAGTATGATCGTCCTGCTGCCGGAGAGCTCGGCAGACAACCTGAAAGGCCTGGAAGAGGTACATCTTCATTTTCATGTCTCTGCAGAATGTTTCCTTATAGATCTTCGGGGAACAGCACTGTCTACCATCTGCCATCTTGAGGAAGGATGGTTCCTGAGCTATCAGAGAATCAAAGAATATATTGTCATCTGAATTTGATGACGTATTTATTTCTCCTTTGTTGAGAACTAAAGAACAAATGCCAAGAAGGCTGGCTAAGACTCTCCTCTGTAATCTCAAGGTGCTCTGCAGTTGTTTTTCCCAGACCAAAGGATCTGGATGATGAGTAACTGGAGGATTGCTACAAATGAAACAACTGTTCCTTTTCCCTGAATATCTTGGCTTCTGGCCTGTAACTCACACTATTTTGCTGTAACTCAGTTAGAGTCCCTTTAGCTGAATCCTTGACAGAAGTTGAGATGCTGATGTTGAAATAGATGGCTTGTGAGGTAGGAATTAATAAAGTCTGGGGAAGCTCAGCCTGGAGGGCAAAGAGATAAAGATAGAGGGAGAGTGAAAGAGAGAGAAATACAGGGAGATGGGAGAACAGGTGTAAAAAAGAGAAGAATAACAATTGACAATTTATCATGTGCTAGCACTGTGTTAAGTACTCTACATACATTATTTTGTTTAGTCCTTGCAAAACGCCTATGGTATTATCTCTGCTTTATAGAGGAGGAGGTTGAACTTCAGAATATTAAGGGTTGGTTAGAGTCACCCAACTTAATCAAACGAGCTTTGCTGGGCTTTGAACACTAGCCTGTCAGATACTAAAGAACACTGGAATCCAAAATTTCCTGTAACTTTTAAAGGGGAAAGAGATTTGCTTGGAGGTGTTTTAAATGAAATCAGAGGATTTTGAAGCTTAGGGAAGGACCTTGAGGATGGTTACCAGCTATGGAAACAGACACAGGCCCTTCAAAGTACTGGGGGCATCCTTTGCAGGCTCATCATCTGACCCTGAACGTGATTTTCTTCCTCTTGTAGCTTGAAAGGAGTATCACCTATGAAAAACTCGTGGCCTGGAGCAGTTCAGAAAACATGTCAGAAAAAACAGTAGCCGTCTCCTTCCCCAAGTTCATCCTGGAAGACAGCTATGATCTCATTCCTATTCTACAAGACATGGGCATCACGGATATCTTTGATGAAACAAAGGCTGACCTTACTGGAATCTCTCCAAATGCCAATTTGTACCTGTCAAAAGCTATCCATAAAACCTTTGTGGAAGTGGATGAAAATGGTACCCAGGCAGCTGCAGCCAGTGGGGTTGTCGGCACTGCCCTTTCCGCACCATCTTGGGAGACGTTTAATGCTAATCACCCTTTTCTCTTTTTTATCAGACACAACAAAACCCAAACCATTCTCTTCTGTGGCAGGATCTGCTCTCCTTGAAAGGAGCAGACTGTCTAGTACTTGGGGGCTGGAAGAAAGTGGCAATACCTGTCGTCTCCTGTATCACCCGGGCATTTGTGTTTTGCTAAGATCTCAAGCTGAGCGAATTCTATCACGACTCCACACTCCCTTCCTCCAGCCATTGGCCCTCGCTTGTCCTGACCTTTCTCTCACCCTGTAGCAGATTTTCATCTAAGTCCATTAGCATCAAAGGGTCCTTGCTCCCTCCCTAAGTGCTCACCACCCTAAGCTCTCAAGCATATAAATTCACCCTCTGTGTCCCGAAGGTCAACATAATTGAGGATGATACTGATTTTAAGTTACCAACCTCCCTATGGAGGAATCCTGAAAGTTCAAGTCATTAGACCACATCTAGGAAACGGCAAACTCAGAAAACACTTTACCATGGGTGGCAAGAGAAAATGTTTCAATGGAATGTCTTTTGGAAACTCAGCTCTGTTTCTGTGGCAGTTGAAATCCTGGTGCATCACTGGGCAAGCTGACCTGCCTCTTCCTCTTCCGTCTTCTGCTGCATGGAGGGTGTCCTGTGAGGTGCTTCTCACTTGGGAGACAGTAGGGCTTAGGGGTGGATTTAAGGGACAGCTCAAGGCTGTAAGACTTGCCCACCAGCATGCATTTTGCACAGAGCAGAATGGTATTTGTCTTGTGAATCTGACACTGACTCAGGAGAGTGGTGAGTGGACTGAAAAGAGATGAGTCTGTTTTCCTTACTGAGTCTGCTAGGCCGTCATAATGCAGCACTTCCTCCATCTCTTCTTCACCTCCATCCTCAGAGATTTCTCCTCTGGAGTTACTCCTAAATGCCCAGCATGCTGAGAGCGGGAGAGCAGTGCTGCCCTCTCTGGGCTCCTCATTCCCCTCTCTCTGTCCTCTGGCCGTGTGGACTGATTTGTCCTCTGACAGGCCTCACAAGAGCAGGCCGGGACCAGGGCACGATGCTCGTGGAAACACTTGTCAGGAGGGCTGCTGGCTTCTTCTCAACTAAAAGCCTGACACCAGAGTAGTCAAGACTCCAGGATCCAGGACCTTTGTTCTTGGATGTGTTGGTGCAAGTTCTTGATCTCTGCCTCAGTGGCACACTCTGGAATGACCGCTGACATGCCTAACTTGCAGAATCGGTTCTCTCCCATAAAGGTGAATTTCTGGCCTTGGCTGTGAACCAGTTTCCCTGCCCTGTGACCATCCTTCTCCCAGGTGCCAGTGTGTTGGTTAAGTATGGCTGTAGCAGTTTTTGCAGAAAAAGGTAGGGTAACTTCACCTGCTCTCATGCTGGATCCTCCCCTAGTTCTCTCACTAGCAATTTCTTTGTGCTGCAAAAGACAAGTGTCATATTCTTCATAGAGGCTTCTTATGGTCGAAACTTGCTCATTCTATAAAAAAATTTCTCATTGGTAACCTGAGGCTGTTCTTCCTAGTCCTTTACCCAGAATGAATGTCCCACACATCAAATTTATCTCAGATAATTGAAAAGTAGTCTCTCCTGTGTTTCATTTGGGGGGTAACGTTTTGAGGGCTGATTCCGTGCTGACATGGCATCACAGCTGGACACTGAGTGAATAACCATGCCCTGTATTATAGGTCTGACATTGCTTTTGTTCTTATTCTTTTCCTTGATGAGCATATTTTCTCATTTGTATTGGGATTTTCCAGAATTTTAATCATGAGAGGAAAATAAATCTACTTGCAATAAAGTGGAAGTATACATCTTAAATCTTTCTGTAAGTCAATAAACACATCTTAGTAAAGTAAATCTTTGATTGATTAAAATGTTTCCTAGTAAATAAAGCACTGTTGTCATTTGTTAAAGTGTGTATCGTGTTACCAACTGACTTTTTTGTGACATACATACTTTAAAGTTTTTCATCCAAGAATGTAGAAATACATAGTCCATAAAGCTAACAATTCATCTCAGTTATGTAGGAATAATATATCTTGTGCCAGTAATAATTTTTTTTCAACTTTCCACCATAATTACATATGAGGGCATACAAAAAAGATGAAAACTCACAATTCTAAGACCTACGAGCGATGGCCAATGGATCATCAGGATAAGGAAGACGTTTCTGCTGACGACAGGTGGATGGGGCCGGATGGAAAGACATGGTTGAGGGGTGACCTTATTCTGCCCCCAGCCGTCACCTTGCCTTGTTTTCCTCCCACAGCTGCCTTCCCCTGAGCTCAGAAACACAAGATCTCTGCCAGTCTAAACACGGGGCACCCATCTCTCTACTTCGTACTTGCTGCTGTCTCCCAGCCCCTGTCTTTCTCATCGACCTGTTTTCTTTCTGTAGCCACTGAAAGACGGAATGAATCTCCCCAAGTTTGACTCGGAGGAAGGCGAGGACAGGCATTGGTACTTTCCATCTGAGGCAGATTAGTCATTACAAGTGAAGTCCTTTGGGTAGGATGAGAATGGATAGAGCCCTGGTGCTGGTGCTCTTGGGTTTGCATAGTTCATCTACCCTCTTTGTTTAGAGTGTCAGAGAGTCAGGCTGTCCAGGGAGGAGAGGATTCCACAGAACCACACTAGGTGGAAGCCTATGAGGTACTGGGAATTAAGGTCAAAATTAGGAGCCCTTGACTCTTTATTCTTCTCACACCAGCAAGCTTGACCCTCCAATATGGCAGCCAGAGGCAGAGAGAGCCTGCCAGTTGGTGGGCTGCTATGATGGCTAGAAAACCGGGCCAAGCAGGCAAATCAGGGGAGTGAGATCCTCCATTTCTAGCTCAAATTTTCCTCCATCTAGCAATGTTGACAGGCTGAACTAATGAGACATAGATATGAAAGCAATTGATTCATTTACATCAATTCTAAAAATTCTGGTAAGAGAACCATGAGTGTCTAGTACCTAACAGGCTCTCTGGCACTCTACTTCACAGGCTCTGTTTGCTCTATTTTATTGCAACTCAAGTTCCCCCTGATGTCATACATTTTTCATACAAATTTCCCCCTCAGACGACTCCTCAGGTTTCCCTTGAGCTGGGGCAAGCCAGAACTGGTATTGCTTCATCCCCGATGGTGGTTTACTCCTTTTGCAAGTGTGGTGTTTCATTAACTTGTGGTGCAGGTCCTGTAGCTGGGGAGATGGGGTGGGGAAGCTGTGCAGTCATCTCCGTGGATTTCATTGCTCCAAGGTCGAATGCCAACGTCAAACCTCTTCTTCATCCACATTATTCTTGTTGTATTCTTGTTTTCCTGAATCTGCTGTCTTATTCTTTTCTTTTTACTCAATAAAAGTAACACAAAATTTATCCCCACATATTCATACCTCTTACCAATGTATATTTAACATTTAATTATTTTTATTAATAATATAATTTGTATTTAATATTTAATTTTAAAATTCTTATATTTTAATACACTGTTTGCCTTCCACATAATGATAACCATATGTGTATCAGAATGATGTTTGAGCTACAGATGGGTGAAATGCATGACAGTGGGGCTGATGGAAACCCACAAACCTTTTTTTTTTCATTTTATTTATTTATTTTTTGAGGTACACCAAGTTCAATCATCTGTATTTATACACATATCCCCGTATTCCCTCCCTCCCCACCCTCCCCGTCCCAATCCTCTAAGGCATCATCCATTCTTGAGTTGAACTCCCTTTGTTATACAGCAACTTCCCACTGGCTATCTATTTTACAGTTGGTAGTATATATATGTCTATGCTACTCTCTCACTTGGTCTCAGCTTCCCCTTCACCCCCCACCCCCCACAAACCTTGAGTTCTCCAGTCCATTCTCTACATCTGCGTCCTTGTTCTTGTCTTGTCACTGAGTTCATCAATGCCATTTTTAGATTCCGTATATATGAGTTAGCATACAATATTTGTCTTTCTCTTTCTGACTTACTTCACTCTGTATGACAGACTCTAGGTCTATCCACCTCATTACATATAGCTCCAGCTCATTCCTTTTTACAGCTGAGTAATATTCCATTGTATATATATGCCACATCTTCTTTATCCATTCATTTGTTGATGGGCATTTAGGTTGCTTCCATGTCCTGGCTATTGTAAATAATGCTGCAATAAACATTATGGTACATGTTTCTTTTTGGATTATTGTTTTCTCTGGGTATACGCCCAGAAGTGGGATTACTGGGTCATATGGTAGTTCTTTTTTTAGTTTTTTAAGGAACCTCCATACTGTTTTCCATAGTGGCTGTACCAACTTACATTCCCACCAACAGTGCAGGAGAGTTCCCTTTTCTCCACACCCTCTCCAACATTTGTTGTTTCCAGATTTTGTGATGATGGCCATTCTGATCGGTGTGAGGTGATACCTCATTGTGGTTTTGACTTGCATTTCTCTGATGATTAGCGATGTTGAGCATCTTTTCATGTGTTTGTTGGCCATCTGTATGTCTTCTTTGGAGAAATGTCTACTTAGGTCTTCTGCCCATTTGTGGATTGGGTTATTTGCTTTTTTGGTATGAACCTGCATGAGCTGCTTGTATATTTTGGAGGTTAATCCTTTGTCTGTTGTTTCGTTGCCAACTATTTTCTCCCATTCTGAGGGTTGCCTTCTTGTCTTGTTTATGGTTTCTTTCACTGTGCAAAAGCTTTTAAGTTTCATGAGGTCCCATTTGTTTATTTTTGATTTTATTTCCATGATTCTAGGAGGTGGGTCCAAAAGGATGTTGCTTTGATGGATGTCATAGAGTGTTCTGCCTATGTTTTCCTCTAGGAGTTTTATAGTGTCTGGCCTTACATTTAGGTCTTTAATCCATTTGGAGTTTATTTTTGTGTATGGTGTTAGGAAACACCTTTTGCTGATAGACATAGGTTCTGAATAAACCAACCCATGTCCAAGGTTAAATAAATGGGAAAAAAAACTATAGGGTTATGAAAAAATAGTGCCAAATAAGGAAGGGATACATCACGCTATGAGACTTCTGAAAATGATTTATGATTTAGACAACTTCTTGGCATGATCGGTAGGATTGAAGAAGGCATTATATTTATGGAATTGGAGCTGAAATCCTTGAGGGTAAACCATGATAAGATGTGAAATAATTGAATGAAATATAAGAAGATGACTAGGGAGTTAAAATGCAATAGAAGAATTTAAATAGATTTTAAGGAAGTCGAGAAGCAAAACTGATGCGCTGCAAAATTTAGTGATGAATAGAGTATATTTAGTGATGAATAGTGTATTTGGGGATCTTGTTTCTTGATCCCAAGTCCCCAGGTGAAGACTTTGTGTGCTGTGGTGGTCTTCAGGGGAAAGCCAGGTTTCCCTGTAAAAGTGGGCTGGTGGAAAAAATGCTTTAGGAAAAAGCAGAGAGCTTAGGGAAATAGCTGGGCAGTAGAACAGGGAGTCCAATGTCACAGAGAAAGAGATTAGGAGATATAAACTGATGGAGATATTAAAACATAGTGTTATCGCCAAACTCAAAAATTTCATGCCATTTTAAAAAACTAACCTTTTCATTTCATTGGCATCCAGGGTTAACTCGAAAATGAAGTGCTCAGTCTTTCCAAACCTTACTCAATTTGCATATTTTTCAGTGACAATTGAAAGCAAATTAATTAAATATTGTTTTGAGTTTGCTTAAAGAGCTGTAATCGAAATATCAAAAAAAGAGAGCAAATTGTGAATATAGAGATCGGTCATATGTCCTCAGCAGCTGCTTCACTAAGCTGCTTCTTTAGACAGACTGTCAGGTGAGAGGGAAGAGCTAAGATGATCTTCTAGGATTTGCTGCTTGGCAACGAAGACAAACCTTCACACCTTTTACCAAAGAGCATCATCTAATGACCTAGTAGAGCCAGTAGGTATATCTCAGGGTTGTCAGGAAAAACTGGAATTGGAGGTATAATTTCCTAATGAATTTTTTTTTTGTTTGTTTTAATAGTGTTGTTTTCCTGAAATCAGTGAGCTGGTTGGATGTTCATGAATTATTGGCACTTAGCCCAGTGTCTGGTACATAGTAAACTCTTAACAAATGTTCAGTAAATGAATTAAAATGAGAGATTTCATAATGAATGGACAGGATCCTTGAGAACAAGGGTGGGATGTGTGTGTGTGTGTGTGTGTGTGTGTGTGTGTGTGTGTGTGTGTGTTTAGCTGCCTTCCCCAATTTTTCTCACTACTTTTTCTCATTCTTTTCTAGAAAGATAGCTTTCTTACATTTTTTTTCTTTGGCAACCCCAAATAATGCAACTGCTAAGTTAACATTATTGTGGAGACTGGTTTTGTTAGGGCAGGGCTCTGTACCTCTGTGGTAAGGAAAGTATGCATTCATTCAGATCTTTGCCCAGATTATACACCAGTGGTTCCCGAACGTGGCTGCACATCGTAACCACCTGAGCTGATAAAACTTCTGACCCCTGGTTCCCATCCCAGCGATGCTGACTCAGTTGTCTACGGTGGGGCTTGGGTATAGATTTTTTTTTTAAGTTTCTCAGGAGATTTTAACGTGCATCCAAGGTGGAGAACCAGTGCTCTGAACAGCTCTTTTCAGAGACTCCCCAATATCATTAGGGAGGAAGACCCCCTCATCACTGTCTGTCCCCCAACTTGGGACATAATTCATTTCACTTGGCCATTCCAGGTTGAGCTCCTGCTTTTAGTCTTATTCTGCTGTCCGGTTAATTTCGATCTCTTTATGCTTGAGCCCCCAAAAGAATGTCTAAGGGGTTTTGGAGAAGTTAGAATTGAAACTCTATTCCTCTGTGTTTAAGGTATATACTATTCACAACACAATTGCTGACAACTTCAAGTGCATAACTTCACAGTAACGAATGAAAGAAATGGAAAATTCAGTCCTCAGTTTTGTCATAACCCTTGCATGCTAATTTTATTAGGGAAGTGACCATTGAGAAACCAAAGGTTGTTTCATGGGAAATGCAAACCATAATGACTAGGGAGAGGCAGAGACAGCTATAAAGACCTCAACCCCTCACTTTACACATGCTTCCTGGTTCCTTGCTCTGTCACCTCTGTCGTTCCAGAAACCAGGTAAGTTCTCCCTCTGTACCAACTTAAGATTTTTGTGTTTTGAGAATCCTGATGTTTGTTGATTTGAAAGAAGTACTTTTATTGCGCTTAACTTGCCTTGGGGAGGTTTTATTTAATTCAGTGCCTACTGGCAGTGACAATGTATCTTCATCTTGTTTGACAGTAAGTGAATTCATTTTATTTTTGAGTGAACCTGCAAGAAATCTCTGGAAGGAAACGTGGGGTTGAAATGGAAGTTTTAATAGCAGATGTAAGATGCTTTAGCAGGGACGGGCCTTTGATAGTAAAAACCCCTCAGAGTACATAGATTTTCAAAAAATTTTATTTGACATTTATTTCACTTTTGTGCTAGGATTTTTTTTTTCTTCTTTCAATCTTTATTGGAGTATCATAGCTTTACACTGTTGTGCCAGTTTCCGCTGAACAACAAAGTGAATCAGCTGTGTTTATACATATATCCCCATATCCCCTCCCTCTTGAGCCTCCCTCCCACCCTCCCTATCCCACCCCTCTAGGTCATCACCAATTATCGAGTTGATCTCCCTGTGTTATGCAGTTGCTTAGGATTTTTCTTAAAACCTTTATTAACTAGTTGTAACCTAGCTGGTGATAAAGAAAATATAAAACATGTTCTATTTATTTTTGGTAAAAATTGTTCTTTAAAAATTAATTTTTTTGTGAGATAAAAATGTAACATGAACTCATGGTACAAGCTTGAAATAATATAGAAAACTGTTAAAAAGAAAACCCTTTCACCCCACTCAACAATCTCTGGCCAGTGATATGTCATTGCCCTTTAAGGAAAATTCAGCCCAGGGTCAAGTTTTCATGCAGTTAGGGCTTGGGGTTTAAGAGAATTCATTCATCCCATCACTCCCTGCAGTGGATTTGAATCAAATGAGAAATACAAAGTATCAGAGAAGGATGAGGCCATGGGCTTTGCTCTTGCTGAGGCTGGATCTGAGAGCACTGCTCGGACCTGAAGCCAATGGGGGTTCGCAGCCGGCCCCCTGCCTGGTCCTGGGCCGGCAGCTGGGACTCGCCCGACATCGGAGGGGAAGGCCTGGGCCTGCCCGGGGAGCTTCGCCCGGGGAGGAGGTGGCAGGCAGGTGACTGCTGATGCGGGCAGGTTCTGACAGAGAAGGAGAGAGAATAAAACCATTTGAGGCATTAACTCTGCTTCCCGCGGACATGAGAACTGAGAAGCATGAATGATTTAGTGCACTGTCAAGAGCAAGGGTGAGAAGCTGACAGCAGTGACCTTTCACTGCGAGGGTGAAAATCGCTAAGTCCAGATCCATGCAGGAAGAGGAAGAGAAGCAGGAAGGGTTCCCCTGACAGGAAGCAACCAGGTAAGCGGGAAGGGCTGGCTCGGTTCTGACTGTTGCTGCTGTTCCAGACCTTGCTGGATTGTCATGGACTCGCTGGGCCCAGCATACACGCGGTTCGGGCTTGCTCTTTTCAAAGAGCTGAGTAAAACAAACGATGGCAACGTCCTCTTTTCCCCTGAGAGCGTCTCAACTGCCATCGGGATGCTCCCCCTGGGGGCCCAAGGAGCCACCTCCGCCCAGTTACAGAAGGTAGGGGTGGGTTTCCATTGCTTTCCAGGCACAGATGTGTCTCTCGGGGCAGCCCTTGAGCGGTACCTGGAACATGTCCTCCCCTTGACCTGTGGGCCAGGAAACAGATGCTTCAGAGAGCATCTGAAGACCTGGGGCAATTTCAGGTCTATCAGGGAGGTCCTTTTCCCTCTTCAAATACTGTCATGCCTTCTGCTCCCCGATGCTTGAAATTCTTTTGGGTGAGTGTCCTTGCCCAAAGCCATTAACCTTATAATGAAAGATAGAGCGAGAAGAACAAAACCTACTGGGGGAAATTACAGAATCCCCACTAGGGTATCAGTGACACATCACGGACGAATGAATGAAGCGATACACCAACATAGGTCAGATCAGTGGGCAACCCAGACCTTTTCATGATCTTGCAAGGATAGGAATGTTACCTGTGAACCATGAAGTTTCTTGAACAAACATCCATTTTACCCTCTCTGAACCTGTGTGAGCTTTTCTCTGCTCCAGCCACTGGCATAGTACTCACATTTTCTGTTTTTTCCAGGTGCTTTTCTCTGAAAAAGACACAGAAAGCTCAAGAATCAAAGCTGAAGAGAAAGAGGTGGGGAGACATGTCTTACAAACGTGTGGTTGGTTGCTTTGTAGATGTGAGTTCCTTGGGGAAACGTGCAGAAGAGGTGATATCTATTGTTAAGCCAGAGTAATCAGAGCAGCCAGATAATGTGACTTATAATGTACGATTATACAATAATAAACCCTAGAGTGAAAAGGAGACCTCAACTTCAATGCACACTGACCACTAGGATATTTACTGATAAAGGCCAATAGACTAAAAAGTCCCTATAGCAGCGTGAATGGATTTTGGAGTTAGATTAGAGTTCATATTCCTTACTTAACAGCTGTACAAGTTTGGGCAAGTTGTTCATTTTCCCTATGCCTCTGGAAAGTATCCAGTAGAGCACAGAACATATTGGTGACTCACGCAGTGGGGGTGGTGGTAGTAGTGGGTGGTATTATTACTGCATTCCTTTTTTTATTGTAAGCCTCCTCTCCCACCCTGCTGATGTTTTGTTTACAGAAAAATATTAGCGCAGGACCAGTGACATCCTGGGGTCTCTTCCAATGCTTGGCTGGTAGTATTCCTCACTCAAAGGACAGTCTGGGGGACTTCCCTGGTGGCACAGTGGTTAAGAATCCGCCTGCCAATGAAGGGGACACGGGTTTGAGCCCTGGGCTGGGAAGATCCCACATGCTGCGGAGCAACTAAGCCCATGTGCCTCAACTACTGAGCCTGTGCTCTAGAGCCCGTGCTCTGCAACAAGAGAAGCCACCGCAATGAGAAGCCTGTGCACCACAACGAAGAGTAGCCCCCGCTCACCACAACTAGAGAAAGCCCGCACGCAGCAACGAAAACCCAACGCAGCCAAAATAATAATAACAAAGTTCCAAAAAAAAAAAGGACAGTCTTCACAAACGTGGTAAAGAGATGAAGCCTGTAGGTCAGGGTTTGCATCTGCATGTGAGTAGAGCTCCTGGGAAGGGCATGTCTGCCATGACAGATATCACAGCCCTCCCCAAACCCTCATAAAATCGTAGCTCAAGTCACCCAGCAGTGTGAGCCATTCATTTCACAATACCACAAGGCCAGGTTGTCTGTGTGACTCGGTTGTATATATGATGAGTCGGGCTCCCTTCCAGTGTATGCACGACAGAATCGGGACTGCGCAGCTGTCCAGTCAATCAATCAATCTCACAGCTGTTTTCAGAGCACTTCTTCTCCCAAGCATGGTAGCCCATGCAGAGTCTTTGTGCAAATTAGCAAAAGGCACACCCCTCAGACAGATGTTCCACCCCTGGGTGAAAACCTTTTAATCTTTCACCTTTGAGTGTGATGTGATCTGTGGGCTTTTCATACGTGGTTTTTCTTCTGCTGAGGTTGATTCCCTCTATTCCTAGTTTGTTGAGTATTTTTTATGATGAAAAGGTGTTGAATTCTGTCAAATGTTTCTTCTATATCCACTGAGATGATCATGTCGGTGTTGTCTTTTATTCTGTTGGTGTGCTGTATTATATTGACTGAGTTTCATATGTTGAAACACCCTGGCATACCAGATGAAAAACCTTACACGGTTATGGTGTATAACCCTTGTAACATGCTGCTGAATTTGGTCTGGTAGCATTTTGTTGAACATTTTTGAAAAAAACATCCATTAGTGACGCTTGTCTGTAGTTTTCTTATTCCTTCATCTGGTTTTGGCATCAGGGCAATGCTGGCCGCATAGAAGGAGTTTGAGAATATTCCCTCCTCTTCAAGCCTTTGGAAGACTTTGAGGGAGATTGGTATTGTCTTCTTTCAATGTGTGGTAGAATTCTGTAATGAAGTTATCTGGTCCTGGGCTTTTCTTTATTGGAGGCTTTTGATTACTGATTTGGTGTTCTTACTATTATGTCTGTTCAGATTTTTAATTTCTTCATCATTCAGTTTTTGTAGGTTCTGTGTTTCTGGAGATGTATCCCTTTTTTTCTGTTATCCATTTTTTGAGCATATACTTGTTCATAGTAGTCTCTTATGTAATCCTTCTTATTTCCATGACATTTGTTGTGATGTTTCCTCTTTCATTTCTAATTTTGGTCATTGGAGTCTTATATATTTTTTTCTTAGTCTAATTAGTTTGGCTACTTTTTTTGATCTTCTTAAAAAAAACCCCTTGCTTTTGTTATTTTTTTTCTGTTGATTGTCTACTCTTTATTTTGCTTATTTCTGCTCTAATCTTTATTATTTCCTTCTTTCTACTAACTTTTGGTTTAGTTAGTTTTTGTCCTAGCATCTTGAGATGTAAAGTTATGTTGTTGATTTAGCTTGTTGCTTTGATTGGGCCCTGTTTCTCTGTTTCTTTGGCATTTGGAAAATCAACCGTCTCTTCAAGTCTTTGTGGTTTGGTTTGATACCAAGAGAATTTTTCCCAATCAGCCTGGCTGGAGAGTTTGGAGACCTGTTCAGCTTTTCCTGGGGGTGCATCCTTTCTGGGCTTGTACAGTAACCGCCTCATTGAAAAGGTTTGCCGGTTTCTACTCAGGCGCTCCACCTGGTGTCTCTTTTTGGTACTGCAGACTCTAGTGTATGTTGATCGCCTTTGCTCTCAGTGGCCAACTCGGTGCCTGTTCCTGTTGGTATTTAGATTCAGGCAAGACAGAGACTAGTCCCTTACGCAGCTTCTGGAAAAGTCGGAATGCTGGACACACATTCCACTCTCTTGTTTCTCTCCCCAGGGAGAACTTGGGCGTTGGGAGTTTTCTTCTCTGTTGAGGGGTGGGGTTGGGTGGTGGTAGAACTGGTGAGTGAATGTCATGAATTTTCCTACTGGCCTTTGATGCAGTTGGTTTCATGCACATCTGGGGTACAAGAATCTCTTAACTGGTTTCTGAATTTCTTACCAAGGCATTTGGTCCTTACATTGTTGTTAAATCAGTGTCTCCAGTGAGGGAAGAAAGGTATGAAGCTTTTCATTCTGCCATCTTGCTGACATCAGTCTTGGGAAGTTTCTTGAGTAAAGATTTACACAAGGTGGATGCTGTCAGGTTGTTTTTGCCTTTGTTCTTGAATAAATCTTTAACTGTATGTTGAATTTTAGATTGGTATTCTCCCTCAACTCTTTGAAGATACCACTCAACTCTCTATTTCTAATGTTGCTGGTAAGAAGTTTGATTGGCATTCCTTGGTAGATGATCTATTTCTGGCTGCACTTAAGCTTTGTCGTTTGTTTTGGTTGCTCCTGTATTTTACCGCCATGTATCTAGGTGTGGAATTCTTTTATTTAGCAAGATTGATTTACTGCGATTTCTGAATAGGAAAATCCAAACTTTTTATCAATTCCAGAAAGTTCTCAGCCAGTTAATTTTTTGAGTAATGCATTTTCTCCATTCCCCTCTTTCTTGCCTTTTGGAAGGTTGCTAGAATTCTTATTCTGTCTTTCAGATTTCTTATCTGTCATGCATATTTTTTTAAATCACATTTTTTACTTTGCACTGCTTTCTGAGAAAATTAGTAGATCTATCAAGTTCACTAATTTAGCAGTGCCTCATTGGCTGTTTAACCCATCTATTGAGATTTTAATTTCAACGCTTTTTGAATATTCATATATAGAAATTCTAGCTGATTATGAAATCAACCTGACAATTGTTGACAGTCTCTTGTTCCTTAACCATAATATATTTTTTCAATATCTATTTCGGTTAACATTCTCAAAATACTGCTTTTTAAATGTGATATCTGATGACGCCAACATCTAAAGTCCTTGAGAGTCTAATATGGCTGTTCACTATTTTTAAATTCTGATTCTTGACATGGGATTTATTTTCTTGTGATTTGTAATTTTGGAATATGAGCTGATATTTAGGGGATAATCTACTGGAGTCCAGTGAAAGCTAGGATGTTGTTATTTTTCTAATAAAGAATTTTTTCTTCTGGAATAAGATCCTGGGATGTTATCAACCCAGGGCTGCTTTAAGTTAATTCATTAGTTTGGGATTTCCCAGGCCACAGTGGTGGTATAAATTCAAACTCCAAACCTACTTGACAATAGGCCTTTCCTTCCTTTCCCCATTTTCAAATCAACACAGTCATACCTGGCCCACTGGAGAAATACTCCCACTACCTCTTTCTCTTTATATCAATCTCTTATTTGCCCAAGGCTTCAGTATCTTCATCTGCTCACATCATATCCCAGTCAACCCGAGCAGCCATGGAAAGCTCACTAGCTGTTTAAAGGCTCAGAGCAGCAAGGAAGGAGTGAAAGGTCAAATGCAGCCTCAGATATTTTATTAGAGCAACACACTTTTACATTTTCAATTTGAATATCTTCAAATCTTCATTAATTATTCACAAAATTAACTAACTGTCTTTTATGTGCCAGCCATTATTCCAGGCACTGGGTTACCAGTAGCGAAATAAAGAGATACCACCGATGAACAAATGAAAAACTCATGAGCTTCATATTCTAGAGAAAGAAGGCCTTTCTGTTCTCAGTGCCTTCAGCAATAAGCTTTTCAGTTCAAAATGAAAACGCCTCCCCCATGCACCCAGGGTGAACGGGAGAGTCCTGGGTGAGCTTGCCCTGCATGCAGTGCTCACTCCTCACTCCTCAGCTCTCAATTGGAAAACTGATGGAGTCTACAAAAAATGTCCAGAAAAGTGTTTTTTTTTTTTTCCCCAGAGATGGGCATAAACCTCACTCCAGCCCAATGTATAGCTCTGACAAATCGCTCTTTATACCATCAGGAGTCACTTTTCTTATTCAGCCTGCAACAGAAATTGCCAAATGTTAGAGCAGACAAGAATCACATGAGGAATTATCTACTTTCCTCAGGTCTTGGAGTCCTGCAGGAAAGCTAAAGCCTAGCGTATGAAACACGTAGTGGGCAACTACATTTGAGATAAAAAATGCCACCTGAGCCAGAAAAGCAGGATTTGTGGTGTTGGACCAGAAGGGCACTTCTTTGTGGAGCTGAAATTGTTTGTGATTTCTATCATCACATGATTTGTGTAGAAGTCACTGGACATCCAGAGTCTACACCAAAATCATGGGCCACCCTCAAGGCTGCCAAAATGAAGAAAGACCCAGCAACCATGTCCTCTTGGGGGTGAATCTAGGCTTGTTTTTCTCAAGATAACCGACTGAGTTTTTATTTTGATTTTGAAGCTTGAGAAGACAGAAGAGATACAGAACCAGTTCCAAAGGTTTTTGGATGAGATAAGCAAACCCACTGATGAATATGAACTGAAAATAGCCAACAGGCTATTTGGAGAAAAGACCTACCTCTTCCTTCAGGTAAGTTTTGCTGCATCTACCACATCTGTGCGTGATATTCACCAGCGGCCAAATGGCTCTGTTAAGACTGCGGTCCTGGAGGCAGGCTGCCTAATTTGACTACTTGGCTCAGCCCACATTGCTGGGTGTGTCCACCCGCCCCACTCCCCTGTCCTTTAGACACCCAGGCCTTTGGGGAGCTTCTTTTTCATCTGGCAGTCTAAATCTGATTTTTGCCTGAACCCCATTGCACCTGCATAAAAATGTGCATGGAAGTGCTCAAAGTGATTCACCCAGGTCCTATAAATCTCTGCTTACAACGTTAGTCATCTTGAGGTACAGACAAATTTATTTAGGGATGTTGGCAATGGATAAATTGAATTTTAAAGCTATTTCTATTCCTTCCCTATGTCTCCTAAAGAAATACTTAGATTATGTTGAAAAACATTACCATGCTTCTATGGAGCCTGTTGATTTTGTAAATGCAGCAGATGAAAGTCGAAAGAAGATTAATTCCTGGGTTGAAAGCCAAACAAATGGTAGAGTATGGATGAACTGCTTGTCATAAAAACACTTCTTGAGTACCCGCTGTGAGTGTAGCCCCGTGCTTGCCACTCTATGGGATGCCAGGGTGCACAAACTTTGGGAGGGGACTTGAGATGGGGTTTTCAGGTTGGGAGGTGTGGCTGAGGGTGAGGAATGGGAGAAGGCACTGCAGATAGTGCAGTGGTCTCAGCAAATTTGGAGAGAGCCGAGGGAATCAGGCAGGGAACCACAGGAAGCCAACTTCATGGAAACACTTAGTGGAGAATTATTTGCACATAGCTGTGGATCACAGTATCCTTGGGGCTCCTGAAACTGGGCTCATGTCTGTCTTGGATTCACATCTTTTCTTTTATGTGAGAGCCTTTCTTTCTGAGTCTGGGTCCATAGTAAAAATGTCATAGAGGGTTTCCTTTCTCTTTGTGAAGTGAGAAACATTCAGCTTTCCCTTCAGGACCTGGCTTTGCTACCTGCAGCTGGGCCTCCTCTCCCCCTGAGCATCGCATAGGCTCATCCACAGCAGAGAACTTGACAAAGCCCCCACTTCATCCTCCCCATCCCCATCCCCTAGTATAAGCCAAGCACACAAGAAATACCAGAGAGGAATGTTAACACTTTGGAGAGCAATGCTGATACTTTATTGTTAGTGTGTCAGGATACATTTTTTATTCCAGTTATCAGGGAGACATCTGTTATTTCAGAATGTAGTTTTTCTTCATACTTAGTCCAAAGGAAATAAAAATTTAAAAAGCGGGATAAAAAATGATCTATCAAAGGGTTGGCTGAAGGCAGTATTCTTCAGAACTTAGTGTGGGATGGCCGAACCCAGCTCCTTTGCAATAAAATAAGAGATCTCTAAAATTCGGGTGGTAGCTATATTGAATGGGTAAAAATAATAATAGCTAACAGTACTTATTATGAGCCAGATAATGTTCTAAGTGCATTCACACATATAAAATCATTTACCCCTTTCAACGACTCTATGAGGCAGGTTGTATTCCTGCTTTACAGGTGTGGGAACTGAGGCAGAGCTCTAGAGCTTAAATAACTTACCCAAGATTCCTCAGCTGATAAGAGGCAAAGCTGAATGCTAACAGAGGGCAATCTGATTCCAGAGCCTGAACTCTCAACCATCACACCTCAATTTATCCCATCGGATAAATTGGCGATGGGCAAAGTGAGAACCTCCCTATGATTCTGCCAGCGAACACTTTGTCGGCAAGGCCTTCAGGTGCTGACCTGGCTGAGTTTTTAATGATCGGTCAAGGCCATCTTCATTGTATCTGCCGTATGTAGCACTTGTAATTTTGAAGATGGACCAATGTTGTTGTTGTTTTTCATTTGCAGAGAAAATCAAGGACCTGCTTCCAGATGGCTCTTTGAGCAGCTCCACCAAGCTGGTGGTGGTAAACGTAGTTTATTTTAAAGGGCAATGGGACAGCGAGTTTAAGAAAGAAAATACCAAGGAGGAGGAATTTTGGTTGAATAAGGTATGGTCCTTAATTAATTTATGTGCTATGCTTACACATAGAATGCAGAATCTGAAGTCATATTTGAGCAAACGTACATGGTGGACAGCAAATGCTGATTCTGCGGCTCTGATCTTTGGCATGATTTTAGGTTGAGTGCGTTATTTTGGTGAGCCCACCTGGTGGTCTTCTACCTCTTTTGACACTGCGTGCTCTGTTGATTTGTTGCAGAGCACAAGCAAATCTGTGCAGATGATGAGACAGCGCCAATCCTTTAGCTTCTTGATCCTGGAGGACTTGCAAGCCAAAATTCTGGGACTTCCGTATAAAAACAATGACCTAACCATGTTTGTGTTGCTGCCCAATGACATAGATGGTCTGGAGAAGGTAATACCTTGCATCTCCCCAGTCCTGCTCTCAGTTGGAGGCTCTGCGTCCCAAAGCTTGTTTCTGGGTGAGCCTGGAAGTAGGGCTTCTAATCTGGAGCTGGTGAAACAGAAAGTATTTCTCCCTCTGTGCAGCAGCTTCAGATGGATCTGTAAAGAGGAGCATTAAACGGTATCAGGTTTATCAAGAACAACCAATACTGAAATATCTGGAGATGAGATAACATGAACATTTAGGGTCATACGGGAGTTCTGCAGATCGCCCACCATTCTGAGAAATAGTTCATCTCTGTGGACCCTCTTTTCCAGGAAAAAATCACAAGTGCACATATACAGCAATTTTCGCATTCTATTCAGTAGGCTGTTGGAACGTCTGAATTTCTTTTTTAGACCTTTAATTTTTTTTAAAAGACATATTTTAGGGCAGTTTCAGGTTTACAGCATAATTGAGAGGAAGGTACAGAGATTTCCCGTACACCTTGTGCCCCCACATATGCATAGCCTTCCCAGTAAGCAACATCACTCACCAGAATGGTACTCTATTTATTTATTTATTTTTTTACCAGAAATAAACCTACGTCGATTCGTAATAATCATGAAAAGTCTGTAGGACCCTTGATTTAGTCCCACCCACTTTGCAGTTAAAAAATTGGTGTGGCTAGTATCCTGTATTTTGAAAACAGGAAGGCTTTATTTCAAATCCCTATTCCTCTATTTAGTAGCTTTCTGCTCTTTGACGCTTCTTAACTTCTTTGAGCCTCAGTGTTTTCTCATTTATAAAATGGGCTCCATAGTTCTTAATGGGTAGTGTTGTTGTAATGATTAGGATATATGTACACACACACATATACATCCTGGACCTACTCTAAGATATCTCCTAGAATGAATCTAGGACATGAAAAAATCTCCTAGAATGGGTCCAGCTCCTGGAAAGCACTCGATAAATGGTAGATGCTGTACTATTTAACACTAGATGCTATTCTGTTTCTGTGGAATGTCTTTAGTAGCATTATATGTTGGAAAATATTTTGGGATGGCAAAATGGCAGTTTGTATGCAAGCTTTATTAGACTGACGTGCTACATACTGCACTGACGAGGCACCCATATACGAGCTTTAAGAGCATCCGTAATCTGATTCAAAAACCCCAGTATAGGAAATAATTCAAGAGAAAAAAATTGTCTTTCCAAGTCAAATCAGTAATATCTGCATGAAGTACACTAGGCTACCTGGCTTTAAATTTATAATAATTATAATAATTTTATTATTAATAGATACTATATCCACAGTATCCATCAGTATCTAGAATGGTATTTGGTATGTATTTAGATGATTGTAAAATGAATGAAAGGATGAATGTTGGGTAGGATTTATCAACTTGATGGAAAGGTCTATCAGCTTGAAGATATTTAGGAGAGATATGCAGTGGTGTGAAAAAGTTTACATTAAAACAAGCAAAATGGATATTCAGTGTGATTGCAACTGCATAAATATGTATTATATTATGTATTAATATAATAGAAATATTTATCATAATATTATAACTATCATGTATAATTTATATGACAGTATATAAAGCATATATAGCACATATGTCAACAAAGATTAGAGGGGAATAGTAAAAAGTGAAATAATATATATTAGGTTGATAGAATGAGAAATGACTTATTTCTCACCTTTAAAAATGCATTTAATGCTATGGAGTTTTCATACATACACAGATAATTTAGATAGAGAAATATAAGAGAAGTGCCTGGTATATAAAGACAGCAGTTGAGTGAAATG
This sequence comes from Hippopotamus amphibius kiboko, assembly GCF_030028045.1. NCBI lineage: Eukaryota > Metazoa > Chordata > Mammalia > Artiodactyla > Hippopotamidae > Hippopotamus > Hippopotamus amphibius. The sequence goes on from NC_080196.1 coordinate 102,657,942, forward strand.
AAATTTCTACTTTCATTTGTTACTAAAACTAATGATATACGTTAGTGTTACACTGTTTCAAATTTTTATTGGTAATCTTGCCATTTTTCCCCTCCCTTTTTTTCTCAATAGATTATAGATAAAATAACTCCTGAGAAATTAATAGAATGGACTAGCCCTGGGCATATGGAAGAAAGACATGTGAGCTTGCACTTGCCCCGGTTTGAAGTGGAGGGAAGTTATGACCCGGAGGTCCTCCTGGCGGCCATGGGGATGGGGGGTGGCTTCAGCGAGTGGAGAGGTGACTACGTTTCCGATTCTGGACTGTCCTCACGCTCTGGGGTGCCTGCCCACAAGTTCCTGCACAGGTCCCTCCTGGTGGTAACCGAGGAAGGTTCGGAGGCTGAAGCTGCCACCGGTTTGGGCTTAGTTGTTACATCAGCACCAGATTATGAAAATTTTCACTGCAATCACCCTTTCCTGTTCTTCATCAGGCACAATGAGTCCAACAGCGTCCTCTTCTTTGGCCGATTTTCTTCTCCTTAGGACAGTCAGTGCCCTGGCAGAAAACCATCAGCACCGCCACTGTTGGAGTATTAATAGGTTTATGGAACTAGACTATTCTTTAAAAAGTTGTTTTACTTGAGTTGCAATCTTAGCATCAAAATCAATGATTAATGACTATAATAATGTGTATTTATAATTTTCCTTGCAACTGAAATGTTCTTTTGTTTGTGACATGCACATAGTAAGTCAAATCAAGGCTCCTTAATAATCTTCCATTGATTTCTTCTGAAATTAAATGAATGTCTTATAGTTTTGTGTACTAATGGAGTCTCTTCAATAAAAACTATGGACTAGTGATTTTGAGACTCCCACAGGTTCTAATATTTTGGTAGATTATAATACAGGAGTAAAATAAAACAAAAACTTACTCAATTCGTGTGTTGCTTTTTTATTTCTCAGCAGATAGTGTGGCAAACTGAACATAGGAAAGAGAAATACAATAGTAAAACATAATTTAAAACTCAAAAGCCGAGACTTCCCTGGTGGGTCAGTGGTTAAGAATCCACCTGCCAAAGCAGGGGACATGGGTTTGAGCCCTGGTCCAGGAAGATCCCACATGCCATGGAGCAACTAAGCCCATGAGCCACAACTGCTGAGCCCATGTGCCACAACTACTGAAGCCCATGCACCTAGAGCCCATGCTCCGCAACAAGAGAAGCCACCACACTGAGAAGCCTGCGCACCACAACAAAGAGTAGCCCCCACTCGTGGCAACTAGAGAAAGCCCGCAAGCAGCAACAAAAACACAACACGGCTTTAAAATAAATAAATAAATAAATAAATAAATATATTTATATATAAAAAAAGCCTCAAAAGCCAAAACAAAATAAAACAATATACCTGGCAGAGACGATTCCCATGTTTTCATCCTCTGTTCTAATAGTAGATTACCCATCGTCATTTTCATGAGCATTTCGATATTGTGAAATAAAAATGATCATAAAATAAAATGCACTCACTTTAAGCCTAGAACTTGATGAGTTTTGATAACTGTGTCCACTCATGAAAACACCATCACACCCAGGATACAGAACATTTGCATCATCCTCCAAGGTTCCCTTGTTCTGCTTCCCAGTCACTTACTCCCATACAGCTCCTGCCCAGGCAACTGCTGATCTGCCTCCAGCCACTGCAGGGCAGGTTTGTCATTTCTAGAGTTTCATTCAAATGGATTCATGTAGTATGTCCTTCTTTGTGTTTAGCTTCTTTTGCTCAGCACTGTGTTTTTGAGACTCGTTGAAGTAGTTGGGATATCAGTAGTTGGTTACCTTCTATTGACAAACAGTATTCCATCATCCAGATAAACCTCACTTTGTTTATCCATTTCCCCACGGATGGGCATTTTTGTTCCTTCCAGTGTTTGGCAACTATGCATAATGCTATCGTGCACATTTGTGTGCGTTAAGTCTTTGTGTGAACATGTGCTTTCATTTCACCTGGGAGTGAAATGGCTGGGTCATACGGTAAGTACATGTTGAGATGTATAAGAAACTGCTAAGATGTTCTCCAAAGTGGCTGCATCATTTTCTGCTCCTACAAGCAACGTATGAACATTCCAGTTGCTCTGCATACTCACCAGTAGGTGGTGTGGCCAGTCATCTTCATGACAGCCGTTTTAGCGGGTGTGACGGTGGTATCTCATTGTGGTTTTAATTTATGCATTTCCCTTATGACGAATGATGTTGAGCACCTTTTCATGTGCATATTGACTGTATGTATACTTCTTTTGTGAAGTGTCTATTCAAATCTTTTGCCCATTTTTATTTGATTGTTTATTTCCTTATTATTGAGGTATAATTGCTTTTCATATGTTCTGAATAAAAGTTCTCTGTCAGATATATGGATTACATTTTCTTGATGGTGTATTGAAAAGCAGTTTTAAATTTTAATGGGGTCCAGTTCATTAATTTTTTCTTTTATTTATTTTTTTTAATTTAAGAAATCTTTGCCTATCTTAAAGGCACATTCAATTGTTCCAGCATCACGTGTTGTACAGACTATCTATATTCCTAATGAATTAATTGCCTTGGAAACTTTGTGACTTGTATATGTGTTGGATCTGTTTCTAGATTCCTTCTTCTGCCACCAATCTATGTTTCTGTCATGTGTCATTACAGCTTCATCCCTGATAATAGCCCTTGTCCTGAAGTTTGATGTGTCTAATAAATATATAACCACTTAGACTTTCGTATGGCTAGTATTGGCATGCTGTGTCTTTTCCCGTCCTTTCAGTTAACCTATTTGTGTCCTTATATTTAAAGTGAGGTTTTTTTTTTTTTTCTAAAGTGGACATCATAGACTGGGATGTTGCGGTCATCCCATGGAGGTAAAATGGACTCCCCACCAAAAAAAAAAAAAATTTGGTTGGACATTGAGATTAATGATTTCACACCTGCACCCAGAAGGTATGAAGAGATTTATTACCCATGTAATGAGGCTTTCTGGGGAGCACATGGCAGGTCCCTGGCTGCCAAGGGTCAGGAGGGCTTTTACTGTGGTTAGGAGTTGTGCTTGGGTAAGGGTTCCTGTGCGTGGTCAGGGCTTGCTTGGTTTGCACTTCCTATGGGTACCAGGAGAGGGAGCTGAAGGCCTTCCTCACCAGCTGGCTCAGCTGTGGGTTAGAGGGAAAGAAAAAGGCGTGGGACTTGAATACTGTCAGCCATCAAATATCAAAAATGAGTCGGACTCTTTATTACATTGGGTCTTGCTTTTTTAATGTAGTCTGACTGTTTCTATCCTTTTAATAGAGTGTTTAGACCATTAGTGTTTGCTGTAATTATCTTGTCCTTGGGTTTAAATCCACCACATCGCCATTTGTTTTCCGCTTTTCTCATTTGTTTGTTGTTCCCCTTTTCTTCTTTTTCTGACTTCTTCCCTATTATTTTTAGCATCCATTTCATCTCCACTACTGACTCTCTCGTGGTTACTTTAGAGTTAATACTATCCATGTTGAGTCCCTTACAGTCTACCTTAAGGAAATACTATACCACTTAATTTTTTAAATAAATTTATATATTTATTTATTGGCTGCATTGGGTCTTCGTTGCTGCATGTGGGCTTTCTCTGGATACAGTGAGCAGGGGGCTACTGGGCTACTCTTCGTTGTGGTGCGCTGACTCCTCATTGCCGTGGCTTCTCTTGTTGCGGAGCATGGGCTCTAGGTGCATGGGCTTCAGTAGTTGTGGCACATGGGCTCAATAGTTGTGGCTCACAGGCTCTAGAGCACAGGCTCGGTAGATGTGGTGCATGGGTTTAGTTGCTCCGCAGCATGTAGGATCTTCCCAGCCCAGGGCTTGAACCCGTGTGCCCTGCCTTGGCAGGTGGATTCTTAACCAGTGCGCCACCTAGGAAGCCCCCGACTTAATTTTTAACAGACTTTACAACAGTGTGCTTCTATTTCTTTCGTCCTTTGTGCTCTTGTAATTACAGACTTGAGTTCTACATGTCTTGTAAAACCCACAATAGATTGCTATTCTTTTTGCAATTAAAAAGCTAATCATCTTTTAAGGATGAGCAAAAATGTCTTTTATATTAACCCCCACTTTACCATTTTGGTTACTCTTCATTCCTGTTTGTGAATCTCAGTTTCTATTTGGTATCATTTTCCTACTGCCTGATGAAGTTTCGTGGGGGAATTCAAGCAACTCCTTGACTAGAAGTATGGAGGGGATCTGACTCCTAAGGTCACACATGACGGACCCATGGGGTCATACAATTGGGCTTTTCTTACCTTGCTCGAGACTTTGTACTCCCGAGTAGAAACATAAAAGAGCAAGCAGGCATAATTTTTAAACCTGTGATGTTCAATTGTGTAGCCACCAGCCACATGTGGCTATATTACATTTAAATTAATTAAAACAGAAAATTCAGCTTCTGTATTAGTTTATTGGTGCGTAAAAAATTATACTAAAATGTGACAGCTAAAAACAAGAAGCATTTCTGACCTCACATTTCCTGTGGGTCAGGAATCTGGGCAGAGCTTAATATCAGGTGCTTAGAAGAAAACAGAACCTCCTCTCTTCTGTTACCAAACACAAGTTTGTATACACCACGAGGTGTGAGGCCAAACAAACTGAAATGTTGGAGTTTGGAGAAGAGAACGGTTTATTGCAGGATAAGCAAGGAGAATGGATGGCTTGTGCTAAAAAACCTGAACCCCTTGATGGTTTTTACAGGCAAAATTTGGGGTGAGAGCTGCAGGTGTGCGACTTTCTTTGGATTGGTTGGTTTTGAGGTAACAAGGCAGGGCTCTAGGAAAATTTTGCCCAGCCAGAAGGAAGTTACAATCCTACACCTGGGTGGGGGCCTTAGTTCTGCAGAAGAACTAAAAGATATTGTTATGTATATTCCTTGAGGATCCTGCTTTAATCACTGCACTATAGTTTCTTAATTGTCACTCCTTTATTTCTGCATTCCCTCCCTTCCCTGATTAGGAACTGTTTGAATTTGCCCTTTGGTACTCAGGAAGGTCTAGAAGGCTGAAGCCTTTTTCCTGCAGGTAAGAAAAGGGACTTGGAAAGGCTTTTGTGCCCAGGAGGGGCCCACACAGTCCTATTCAGTTTCACTTCCAAGTTATAATTACTGCACACATTTTCTTTTAGCTCCCATGGCAGGATTCTGGTGAAAGCATACTCTTTCAGGATTCAGGACAAAGCATACTCTTCATAATGATGGAATGTGTTGGGGAAATATCATTAAAAATAAAATCTTCTTCCAACCCAGAAATCCTTTCCACAAAAAACACTTTTTATTATTAAATAAGCATTAAACCAGGCAATTTGGTAAGAAATTGCAAAGACAGAAGGAAATCTCATCCTGTTATACAGTCAAATAGATATAACACATTATATACATACTCTCAAACGACAAACAATAACGAGTTCTCAAGTAAGAGAATTGACAGCACCGTTTGTCACACAGAGTTCATCCTAGATTCACCTGGTAATTGGGGTGGCCATATGTGTTAGCTAATTGGCTTTATCCAGAGGAAAATCAAACTTCTCCTGTCTTTAGGAAGGGAGGTAATTTTGGAACTTGGCCCTTCAATTTAGTTGCCTACCCTTCTACAGAAGCTGGGCCATAGGGATGCTATTTCCCTTGACATTTCCATTTCAAAGAAGTGAGTCCTAGGTCCTAGAGAAAAGACATTCCTCTCCCACAAAGCTGACAAAGGCTTATTTAGTCTTCAAATGGATATATATATTTTTCAAAGAGGAAAAAATGCTTAGAATTACAAATTTCCTAAAATAAATGATGCCAGAAAAAGGAAGGGAGGGGAATCTTTTCTCTCATGTTCAACAGGAAGAATTAAGCCTCTTATTTTTAATTTGTATTTGTCCTCACAATTGCTACATTGGTCTTGTATTTTTTCATTGAATGTTAGGGCAGTTACTCACAATCTGATTTTCATAGCTGTTGTATCTTACTCAAAAATTTATGTAAAACCATGTGGTCATTAATATACTTTCACGTCTCTCTTTAAACCCATTACACTGTTTTCTTCATCACTGTTTTTACTGTCTTGAGCTAGTGTTACCAGATGTTTGGAAGTAGTAGTCACCAAAATGACTTATTAAAATTACAGAGTATGGGAAATAGTGAGTCTTTGTAGACAGTAGGATAATTGCAGAGTATTCTGCTTTGTTTAGTATGTCATAGCTTATTTCAACAGCAGAGATTTATGTTGCACTCTGTGTTCCTAGCCAGTGGATAAGTCTATTAATGCAAATGGTGGTATTGCTCTAAAAGCCATAGTAAGGTCACACTAGAGTCTTTAATATTTTTTTAGCTCTTTATTGGAATATAGTTGCTTTACAACTTTGTACCAGCTTTTGAGGTACACCAAAGTGAATCAGCTGTATTTATACATATATCCCCATATCCCCTCCCTCCTGCGACTCGCTCCTGCTCTCCCTGTCCTGGCCCTCTAAGGCATCACCCATCATCGAGTTGATCTCCCTTTGTGATACAGCAACTTCCCACTAGCTATCTATTTTACAGTTGGTAGTGTATATATGTCTATGCTACTCTCTCACTTCGTCCCAGCTTCCCCTTGGCCCCCCAACCCCCAACCCCGTGTCCTCCAGTCCATTCTCTGCATCTGCATCCTTATTCTTGCCCTGTCACTGGGTTCATCAGTATCATTTGTTTTTAATTTTTTAAAAAAATTTTCTTTTTAGATTCTGTATATATGAGTTAGCATATGGTATTTGTTTTTCTCTTTCTGACTTACTTCACTCTGTGTGATAGACTCTAGGTCTATCCACCTCATTACATATAGCTCCATCTCATTCCTTTTTATGGCTGAGTAATATTCCATTGTGTATATATGCCACATCTTATTTATCCATTTGTCTGTTGATGGGCATTTAGGTTGCTTCCATGTCCTGGCTATTGTAAATAGTGCTGCAATGAACATTATGGTACATGTTTTTTTTGGAATGTGGTTTTCTCTGGGTATATGCCCAGAAGTGGGATTACTGGGTCATATGGTAGTTCTATTTTTAGTTTTTTAAGGAACCTCCATACTGTTTTCCATAGTGGCTGTACCAACTTACATTCCCACCAACAGTGCAGGAGAGTTCCCTTTTCTCCACACCCTCTCCAACATTTATTGTTTCTAGATTTTTTTGATGATGGCTATTCTGACCGGTGTGAGGGGATACCTCATTGAGGCTTTGACTTGCATTTCTCTAATGATTAGTGATGTTGAGCATCTTATCATGTGTTTGTTGGCCATCTGTATGTCTTCTTTGGAGAAATGTCTACTTAGGTCTTCCGCCCATTTGTGGATTGGGTTATTTGCTTTTTTGGTATTAAACTACATGAGCTGCTTTTATATTTTGGAGGTTAATCCTTTGTCCATTGCTTCATTGGCAAGTATTTTCTCCCATTCTGAGGGTTGCCTTCTTGTCTTGTTTATGGTTTCTTTCACTGTGCAAAAGCTTTTGTTTCATGAGGTCCCATTTGTTTATTTTTGATTTTATTTCCATGATTCTAGGAGGTGTGTCCAAAAGGATCTTGTGTTAATGTGTGTCATAGAGTGTTCTGCCTATGTTTTCCTCTAGGAGTTTTATAGTGTCTGGCCTTACATGTAGGTCTTTAATCCATTTGGAGTTTATTTTTGTGTATGGTGTTAGGAAGTGTTCTAATTTCATTCTTTTACATGTTGCTGTCCAATTTTCCCAGAGCCACTTATTGAAGAGGCTGTCTTTTTTCCATTGTATATTCTTGCCTCCTTTGTTAAAGATAAGGTGCCCATATGTGCTTGGGTTTACCTCTGAGTTCTCTATTCTTCTGAATTGATCTTCCTTTGTATTTTTGTGCCAGTACCATACTGTCTTGATTACAGTGGCCTTGTAGTATAGTTTCAAGTCAAGAAGCCTAATTCCACCAACTCCATCTTTCCTTTTCAAGATTGCTTTGGCTATTTGGGGTCTTTTGCATTTCCATACAAATTGTAAAATTTCTTGTTCTAGTTCTGTGAAAAATGCCGTTGGCAACTTGATAGGGATTGTGTTGAATTTGTAAATTGTTTTGGGTAGTACAGTCCTTTTCACAATGTTGACTTCCTATCCAAGAACATGGTATGTCCCTCCATCTGTTTGTATCGTCTTTGATTTCTTTCATCAGTGTCTTATAGTTTTTGGCATACAGGTCTTTTGCCTCCTCAGGCAGGTTTATTCCTAGGTATTTTATTCTTTTGGTTGCAATGGTAAATGGGAGAGTTTCCCTAATTTCTCTTTCTGCTTTTTTGTTGTTAGTGTATAGGAATGCAAGAGATTTCTGCACATTAACTTTGTATCCTGCTACTTTACTAAATTCATCGATTAGTACTAGCAGTTTTCTGGAAGCTTCTTTAGGGTTTTCTATGTATAATATCATTTCATCTGCAAAGAGTGACAGTTTTACTTCTTTCCAATTTGGATTCCTTTTATTTCTTTTTCTTCTCTGATTGCTGTGGCTAAAAATTGCAAAGCTATGCTGAATAATATTGGTGAGAGTGGACACCCTTGCCTTGTTCCTGTTCTTAGAGGGAATTCTTTCAATTTTTTCACCATTTAGAATGATGTTGGCTTTTGGTTTCTCATATATGGCTTTTATTATGTTGAGGTAATTTCCTTCTATGCCCATTTTCTGGAGATTTTTAATCATAAATGGATGTTGAATTTTGTCAAAAGCTTTTTCTGCATCTATTGAGATGATCATATGGTTTTTATTCCTCAATTTGTTGATATGATGTATCACATTGATTGATTTGTGTATATTGAAGAATCCTTGCATCCAAGGGATAAACCCCACTTGATCATGGTGTATGATCCTTTTTAATGTGTTGTTGGATGCTGTTAGCTAGTATTTTGTTGAGGATTTTTGCATCTATATTCATCAGTAATATTGGCCTGTAATTTTCTTTTTTTGTGGCATATCTGTCTGGTTTTGGTATCAGCCCGATGGTGACCTCATGGAATGTGTTTGGGAGTATTCCTCCTTCTGCTATATTTTGGAAGAGTTTGAGAAGGATAGGTGTTAGCTCTTCTCTAAATGTTGGATAGAATTCGCCTGGGAATCCATCTGGCCCTGGGCTTTGGTTTGTTGGGAGATTTTTAATCACAGTCTCAATTTCCATACTTGTGATTGGTCTGTTCATATTTTCTATTTCTTCCTGGTTCAGTCTTGGAAGATTGTATTTTTCTAAGAATTTATCCATTTCTTCCAGGTTATCCAATTTATTGGCATATAGTTGCTTGTAGTAGTCTCTCATGATCTTTTGTATTTCTGCGGTGTCCATTGTAACTTCTCCTTTTTCATTTCTAATTCTGTTGATTTGCATCTTCTCCCTTTTTTTCCTGATGACTAATGGTTTATCAATTTTGTTTATCTTCTCTAAGAACCAACTTTTAGTTTCATTGATCTTTGCTATTGTTTCCTTCATTTCTTTTTCATTTATTTCTGATATGATCTTTATGATTTCTTTCCTTCTTCTCACTTTGGGGTTTCTTTGTTCTTCTTTCTCTTATTGTTTTAGGTGTAAGGTTAAGTTGTTTATTTGATATTTTTCTTGTTTCTTGAGGTAGGACTGTATTGCTATAAACTTCCCTCTTAGAACTGCTTTTGCTATGTCCCACAGGTTTTGGGTTGTTGTGTTTTCATTGTCGTTTGTTTCTAGATATTTTTTGATTTCCTCTTTCATTTCTGCAGTGATTTCTTAGTTGTTTAATAGTGTGTTGTTTAACCTCCATGTGTTTGTATTTTTTACAGTTTTTTTCAGGTAATTGATATCTAGTCTCATGGTGTCAGAGAAGATGCTTGATATGATTTCAATTTTCTTGAATTTACTGAGGCTTGATTTGTGACTCAAGATGTGATCTATCCTGGAGAATGTTCCATGTGCACTTGAGAAGAAAGTGTATTCTGTAGTTTTTGGATGGAATGTCCTATAAACATCAACTAAGTTGAGATGGTCTAATGTGTCATTTAAAGCTTGTGTGTCTTTATTTATTTTCTGTTTGGATGATCTGTCCATTGATGTAAGTGGGGTGTTCAAGTCTCCTACCATTATTGTGTTACTGTTGATGTCCCCTTTTATGGCTGTTAGCATTTGCCTTATGTATTGAGGTGCTCCTATGTTGGGTGCATAGATATTTACAATAGTTATATCTTCATCTTGGATTGATCCCTTGATCATTATTTAGTGTCCTTCCTTGTCTCTTGTAATAATCTTTACTTTAAAGTCTGATTTGTCTGATATGAGTATTGCCACTCCAGCTTTCTTTTGACTTCCATTTGCATGGAATATCTTTTTCCATCCCCTTACTTTCAGCCTGTATGTGTCCCTAGGTCTGAAGCGGGTTTCTTGTAAACAGCATATAGAAGGGTCTTGTTTTTGTATCCATTCAGCCAGTCTGTGTCTTTTGGTTGGTGCATTTAATCCATTCACATTTAAGGTAATTATTGACGTGTATGTTCCTAGTACCATTTTCTTAATTGTTTTGGGTTTGTTTTTGTAGGTCTTTTCTTTCTCTTGTATTTACTGCCTAGAGGAGTTCCTTTAGCAGTTGTTGTAAGGCTGGTTTGGTGGTGCTGAATTCTCTTAACATTTGCTTGTCTGTAAAGTTGTTGATTTCTCTGTCGAATCTGAATGAGATTCTTGCTGGGTAGAGTATTCTTGGCTGTAGGTTTTCTGTTTCAGGACTTTCAGTATATCCTGCCATTCCCTTCTGGCCTGCAGAGTTTCTGCAGAAAGGTCAGCTGTTATCCTTATGGGTTTTCCCTTATATGTTATTTGTTGCTTTTCTCTTGCTGCTTTAATATTTTTTCTTTGTGTTTAATTTTCGTTAGTTTGATTAGTATGTGCCTCGGTGTATTTCTCCTTGAGTTTATTCTGTATGGGACTCTCTGCACGTCTTGGACTTGATTAATTATTTCCTTTTCCATGTTAGGGAAGTTTTCCACTATGAGCTCTTGAAATATTTTCTCAGACTCTTTCTTTTCTTCTTCTTCTTCTGTGGTGCCTATGATTCGAATGTTGGTGCATTTAATGTTATCACCAAGGCCTCTGAGACTGTCTTCCATTCTTTTTATTCTTTTTTCTTTTTTCTGCTCTGTGGCAGTTATTTCCTCCATTCTCTCTTCCAACTCACTTGCTCATTCTTCTGCCTCATTTATTCTGCTGTTTATACCATCTAGAGTATTTTTAATTTCAGTTATTTTGTTATCTGTTACTATTTGTTTGCTCTTTAGTTCTTCTGAGTTCTTATTAACTGTTTCTTGTATTTTCTCTATTTTGTTGTGCAGATTTTGAATCATCTTTACTATCATTACTCTGAATTCTTTTTCAGGCAATTTTACTATTTCCTCTTCATTGATTTGGTTTTGTGGGTTTTTTTCCTGCTCCTTTGCCTGCATGGTATTGCTTTGTTTTCTCATTTTGTCTAACTTATAGGATTTGCTGTCTCCTTTCCCTATGCTACCTAGTAGTAATTCTTCTTGTATCCGTTCTCTGCTGCCTGTGGTGGGGTTTGTCCAGTGTCTTGAGTAGTCTTCCTGGTGGTGGGGTCTGATGCCTGCTTTCTGGTGTGTGGCTCTGTGTCTTTTCTCTCTGATGAGCAGGGCCATGTCAGGAGGTGTGTTTTAGGGTATCTGTGAGGTTAATATGGCTTTAGGTAGTCTGTGCACTGATGGGAGCATTTGTGCTCCTGTCTTGTTTGTAGTTTGGTGTGAGATGTCCAGCACTGTCAGTTGCAGGCAGTCAGATGAAGCTGGGTCTTAGACTCTGATTCAGGGCTCTGTGAGAGTTCTCTGCAGTTAATCATCCCTGTGTCTGAGGACTCCCTAGTAGTCTAGCATCCTGGATTCAGTGCTCCCTCCCTAGAGCCTCATACTTGACTTCTGATTGAGTAGTCCAGACTTCAGAAGTTGCTTGTGCTGGTAATAAAGGGGTTTAAAAAAGACTGTCCAAGCCCCAGACTAATGGCAGGGTGTTGAGTTAAACAAATACTAAATGAAGGAAACACATACATGTATAAGACACACAAATACTGAATCCAATAGAATGTAAGGCACTAGAAAGACCTAATGGATGAACCCCAGTATGCAGCCACACAATCAAAGAGCAAACCAACAAAAATTCAAAACCAAAAAAAGAAAAAGAAAAAAAGAAAAAGCTGTAACTGACCCCAGCAGGACCAGATCAACAGAATTAATAATAATATTTCTGTTTCCTTGGGTTCTCAGCTGTACGTGTCCCTCTATCTGCCTTGAGCTTTTTGTATTACTCTGTGACCATGAGAGCTTCCTTTATTGTTTATCTGTAAGCACCGGTGTGTGGGGAGAGAGAGGATATAATAGTGGCTCCTTCCCCTGGAAGTGAATGAGCAGTAGTGCCCTGCCTGTGTCACAAGAGCCCGGGCGGTGGTGGCGGTGCCTGTTGCAGAGGGATGCTGGTGGCTTAGGCTGAGAGAGTGACTACAACTGAGGATCCTCCCCCCATGTACAACTGTGCTGCGGCACTCTGCCTGGGTCTTGGCAACTTGGTTGTTGGTGGTGGTGCCTGTTGCAGAGGGAAGCTGTCAGCTCAGGTGTAAACACAATGTCTCCAGAGCTGGGCCACTCTGCAGACTTTTGGCTCATGGCTGCAGGCACTCTAGGCCAACCCCACCCAGGGGCCTTTGTTATCCCTGACTGTGCTAGCCAGGCCCAGAGGGGCCCTTCCTTTGTCCATTGCAGGCACCAAGGAGAGGCTACCCCCATGGCTCCTCCCCCAGCTTGTGAGTCAGCATCATGGAGCCGCCACCATGGCCACCTGGCTTTCTGCAGTAGGCATTCTCCAGTGCGAGTTTCTTCCCACTTGTCCTCTCAGTTTGTCTCCCCACTGCCAACATTGTTTCTCACCCTGAACCAGTTCTCCGGCTTCCACGTTCCAGCTCCCAGACCCCCTGTTCAGCTGTGAACCAACATCTCAGTCTGGACATGCTGAGCCATGGTGTGGACCTTCTGTGTGTTTCTCACTCTTTCCTGTCTGCCACAGCTCAGCCGCTTCGCCCTCTTTGAACAGTCCCAAATGCCTCCCTTCTGACCCAGGGAAATTCCTTATTGGAGAAGTGGTTTCCCCATCAGATAAGAGATGTTTCCCCGAATTCAACAATCTCCCCTCTGTTTCAGATCCCCATGCCCTAGGCTGTGGGACCTGTCCCTTTCCTTTCTTCTCCTCCTCTTCCCCCCCCCCTTTTTTTTTCCTCTCTCCTACCCAGTTATGTCAGGATCTTTGCAGTCCTTTCTGGTGTCTGAGGTCATTTGCTGGTGTTCAGCTGGTTCTCTGTGGGAATTATTGCATCTTTTGGTGTATTCCTGGTGGAGAGGGTTGCATTCCATGTCCTTCTACTTCGCCGCTATCTTTCTTCTCCCAAGTCTTTAATATTTTTAATCACAGTTATTTAAAATTTTGTCTGTGATGGTTCCTACATCTGTACCATCTCTGAGTCTGGTTCTGTTGCTGCTTTGCCTCTCTGCACAGTGGGTTCTTTTCTTCTTTGTTTATGTGTTTGTTGGTGTGTGTAACAAATTATTATTGAATATCAAATTTTGTGTGTGATACAGCAGAGACTGAGGGAAATAGCCTTTATGCTTAGCATGACTCTTCTTTTGCTATGCAATTAGTGTGGGATATGGAGTCATTCTAGATAAGGTTTGAGCTGAGTTTGGATTTGGTTGTTGCAATGGTTGACTTCCGTGCTGCCCTGGCTTTCAATTCCTGTGGGGTTGATGTCAAAAGCTCAGCTTCTCTGTACACCAGTGCCAAATTGAATCTTGGAGACGGAGTTTTGTGTGAAGTAGGAAAGAGTAGCTTTATTACTTTGCCACGCAAAGGGGACACAGAGGGCTCTTGCCTTGAAAAACTATGTGTCCCAACTTGGAGAGGATAGTGAGAAGTTTTATAGTAATGGTTTAAAGAGGGCGTGATCAGCTTGTGAACATTCTTCTGAAGGGTTGATGATGAGGTAAGTGGGAGTCAGCATCATCAACCTTCAGGTTCCAACTGGTCTGTGGTCTGCGTGCTTCTGGGCAGCATCATTAATCGTTAACTTCTCCCAACTGGAGGAAACAGCTCACAGATATTGTTGTGTGTATCTGTTTATGGGGAACCAGGACCCTGCCCCAAGGCTGCACTGTTGTTCCTCTTGACTGTTTGTTTCTCCCTTGTCTCGCATCCCCTCCCTTCCCTAATTAACAATGGCTTGAATCTGCCCGTTGGAACTCAGAGAAGGTCATGGAGGCTGAATGAAGGCTATTTCCTGTAATCAAGAAATGGGGGACACAGAAAGGCTTTGTGCCCAGGAGCCCCACAGGGCCCTACTTGGTATCAGGGTTACTGCATGTTTGGGGTGGAGGCCTGACTGCTGCAAGGTTTCCCCCTGTTCTTGCTCTTTGATGTTCAGACTTCCTTATGCACCTCGACCTTGGAGGGGGCCTTTCTGCCTGCTGGGAGCTTGCTAACCTGGGTTGAGGGGAGGAAGCAGTTTTCTGTCTCTCCCCAGAGGCAGGGGAGCTCCCATCAGCCAGGCCTGGGCATTTTTGTGCCTGTCCTCGAGGAGAAGAGACAATTTTCCTTTTCCTTTACCCTGTCAAGGGAGTCTGCACTGCAGCTATGGGGTGACAAGTCTTGCTGCCATGTCTCAGAGGCTAATGACTTTTGTCTCTTGGTGGGGGGGGGGGGGAAGAATCAGGTGGGGTTTTTGGCCTTTTTGCAGTGGCAGCCCCTTCCCTCTCCAGACCAGCACCACTGAGTTTGCCTGTCCCTAGTCTTTCTCTTGAACACCAGTGAACCTCTGGGGAGAAGACTCAGTGGGTGTAAACTCCCCATGTACCTTCGGCTCCCTTGCATTTGTCTGGGCCCTGCCTTCCCCTGGGTCCGCCCCAGGCAAGCCAGTGATTGCATCTGTTTCTCCTTGGAGTCATTTGTCTTTCCTTACATTTCGGGTTGGTTTGTTGTATTGAACCCATGGCTTTCTGATGAGTTCAAGTATTTGGGTGTTATCCAGAGTTTTCTGTTAGAGGAGCAGCCTTCTTTCCAGCTTTCTCCAACACAGCAGAAGCTGGAAGTTTGTGTGGTTCCTGGGGTGACCTACTGCCTTTGTGCTCCTGAGTCAGTTCAGGACCAGGAAACTTCCAGCTGCCACCCAGGTGTGCCCAGGTCCTGTGATAACTGTGGCGATTACTCCTAGAGAAGGCCCATTGTTTTCTATATTCAGGGTGAGGTTTTTTTCCTGCGAGAAATGTATTTTTGCTGAGACTTTCTGAAATCTGCTACTGTGAGCCCTCTCATCCCTCTTCTTCTTTTCTCTTCTTTTCTCCGGGGCCTCCTGCTCAACCCCAGCTGATTTCATCTTTGGCAGCCTTTACATGAGTCATGAGACCCTGAATTCTGCTTGACTTTATCGAAAAGGAATCTACAGAGATATTTTAAATTAATTAATTTTTGCTTAGTATCATCTGCAAAAGAGAAGAGGAAAGAGACTCATATACGGAGCCATTTTTAATGCTGGCTATCCCGTTTTAATTTTTTCTTTTCCTTTACTGGCCCATCAACTTTCTCATTTACAACTTGATCTGTGAACTTAAGCAATGGAATAAGTTTCCAGGGTATAACTAGCCATAAATTTATAGTGTGATTTCCTTTATAAATCAATACATTGACATTCTGGATGTGAAATCCATATATCAGAAACTTCTGGAGTTGAGTCAAGTGAGACTCTCCTCCTCGAAGCATTTTTTCCTGCCCCTCCCTAACTATCCCACCCAGTCCAGTCCTCCCATTGTGCTTGGTGAAGATTTTTCATACTATTAACTCTATCCTACTGACATTTTATGTTCATGTGAGTCTCCACCACTAACTGGAGTCATCTTTGCATGCTTAGCATGTAGATCAATGTCTGGAAAATCAAGTGCTCAAGAATCTGGTCAGTTCCTGGTCCCTGCACATCTTATATCCAATGTTCAATCTACCAATTTACTGGGGAAGCAAGGAGACAGCATCCAATGGAAACTTATCAATGAAGAATATAATTTCCCTAATGAAAACAGAGGTATTTAACTCCCGTGTAATCTGTTAGGTATGAACCACAGGGCAATCAGCCCCGGGTATGTTGATGATGACCAAAGGTGAGTGGATCAGGGAATGGATACCCCTACCTATGCAGTCAGTGCTTTTGGAGGATAACAGATCACTGCCAATATAACAGGTAAAACCGAATGATCAAACAGCAAAGGGAAGGAAGCAAAATGAAGAACACCAGGCTTGGAGTCAGGAAGTTAGAGTTTCTATCCCAGCTCTGCCCTGACCTAACTGCCACCTCAGAGAAGGTCTTTGGAATTGGGTTTTTATTGCTTGAATGAAGAGCACTGGATACATGATCTCTATTATAACTTCTAACATTATATTTGATGCACACTCCCTATGAAATGATCCACTATCTAATTCCGTGGAAAATAATTACTCCAGGGAATTAAGGTCACCACTTCAGCAATAAAAACAAATTTTGTTCATGTCCACTTCTAAATCCTCCTCTTATGTGCCAAGTTTCGGGTCAGACAAACTGAATACTATTCTGGGCTTTGGGAAGAGATATGTGGCCTTGGGTAGTTGCGTGCATGCCTCTGACCTTCAGTTTCTTCAGTTTAAAAAATGGGTTTCATAAGAGTTTCTACTTTATTGAGTTGTTTGAGGATAAATAGCCCATGTGCTTCTTAAAGAATCTGGAACATGGTATGCATCCAAATAAAGTCAGCTGCCCTCTTCTTCATCTTTGCTGCTGCCGCCACCACCACCACCACCACCACCACCATCATCATCCACAGCATCCTCTAACTTTGCTTAGAAACCAAATCATGGCCATCCTGTCCGTAGCCACCATATTAGAATCTGAGCTGTCATTGATTGGTTCTAAAAGGTTAGTGAATTTCAGGTAGAGAGGCACTCATTCCTCTCTCTGCTTGATTTATCTCCACATCAGCATTTGGAAGTGAGTGCTCCAGGACAGCAAAGTGTATATTAAACCCTTTGAGGGTGTTCGAAAGTTCTGGCTCACAAAGCTTATACAGATAATTCCCTTGGGATTTGAAAATACTCACCTGTGATTCACTATTTGTGATGCATTCTGTGTCTCCAAGCACTTTTTGTGTCACTTCCACACCCAAAGCCTGTCCCTGCAGGAGGTGTTGGTAGAATCACTGGTTCTAACATTGACATATGTCCAAGCTGCCTTTCCATGCCCCTCTCCTGGGGGTCAGCAGAAGGTCCCAGGACCCGTGAACACTTATCACTTATTTAACTGCCCCATCTATATGGATGTGTCTTTGGAATGTGGGGGCTTGGGATGGAGAAGATGACCTAGCACCACCATGTGTAGATTCTGAAATGATCCCAAATCAGTGGAGAATTTCTTGAATAATTTTGTTCTCTAAACCCAGTTTGGATGCCTTGTGAAATGATTCTCTGCAGTAAATGGACTTTTCATTAATTTAATCATTCAAACGTCCACTCACATCTGCATGATTACAGAAAACATGGGGTATGTAGGCTAGCCACACATAAGAAAATTGTGATAAGACGGTATTGAAACCCTGTATTCATCTTAACATGTTTCCAATGGAAAAGATTTTGTTTTGGGTGTTTATTTATTGTTCAATTTGTTACTTTTCAATTGATTAAGTGCTTTTTGTTGTTGTATTAAACCATGTATGTTGCAGCTTAACAATAAAAAATTATGAAAAAATGGGATGAGCCCCGGGGAATAAGGGAGCAGGGCTGCTGTGATAGGTCCTGGGATGCAGAGCCCCCTGTGGGGGAGGCAGAGAGATGCCAAGATCCTCTGCAGTAGGAGCCTTAGCATTGCCTTTGAGGTCATTGCTGTGCCACCCCTGCAATGGCCAGAAATGTCACTGCAGGGAGGTGACCATGCAGGCGACTTTCCGTTTATCATGGGCAATCGATCTTCACCTCACTTTAGTCTGATCACTGTCTCACTTAGAATACATTCCAAAAAATGTAAGGTTTTTTTTCCTTACAATTATTGTTAGAGAAAAGGATAGGTGAAAAGTCCTCCAGCTGAGGAAACAATCTCATTATTAGTCCCAAATGAACTGTGAATCGTCTTAGGCCATATTGTGGATTATGTGGATTTATGGTTTCTCCTCATTTGGGCAGATGATTATCTGGCACAGAGACAACACAGCCTTAGGTGTTAAGACCCTAGAAGGCCAGGGCCTGGCGCTGGGTTTCTATGCCCTGGGATGGTCCTGTCTCTGGGGAATCACACACACACACACAGCCACTGTGAGGGCAGGACCCTGGGTGAGTGGTGGTCTCTTGTGTCTATTGGGAGTTTGCCTCTTTTATGGGACCCCTAAATTTTGTGGATTTCTACCTTTCTGACTGCTCACCAGCTATTTTTCTGGCTGATCTCGGCTAATTCCATGTTATATTGTATCCATACTGTTAGTCTAGTTCCAGACCTTGAACTCTGCCTTGGCCATCAACCTTAGGGCATTTTTCCAAGTTCTTGCCTGCTTGTGTTCTGCACTCAGGTCCCCTGTTCTGACCCTCAGGATGCTGGGTGACTTTATTTACTCTTATTTTTTAAATCTTCCTATATCTGAGAATCTGTTGCCTAATCCAGTGTGGCACATGGTAGGTGCAGAATAACTGTTGAATGGCCTATACTACACTACATGCAGTGAGACAGATAACATGTTTTCCAGATGTTTCCAATGTCTTTTAGAATAGAAATACAGATGAGTTCTTACAGGACAAATAATAGGCTCCTGAATGACTTAAGGGGAGAAAGTCATCCATTCCCTCATTTGTCACATAGTTACTCACCATCTGGGTGCAGTCTAGGGAGACAGCAGAAATAATTCAGACAGACCTGTGTTCTGCTGCAACAAGATTATACATTCAGGGAATTTCCCAAAAGAGGACAATATCGTTTCATAAGGAAGAAGGCGATAATATACAGTCTGGGGGAAAAAGATGGCAGTGGAGTAGGATGTGGATATCACCTTCCTCCCCACAAATACATCAAAAATACATCTAGTTGTGGAGAGGCTCTTGCTGAACACCTTCTGAATGCTGGCAGGAGACCTCAGACCTCCAAAAAGGCAAGAGAATTTCCACGTAATTGGGTAGCACAAAGGAAAGAAGGGAGAAAAAGAGACAAAGTAATCCTGAGGAGATTGGCCCCTCTGGGAGGGAGCTGTGGGGGGGAAGGCTCCCACACACTGGGGAGCCCCCACACTGGCACAGAAGGACACGGGGTGCCTCAGAGCCCCCAGAAGAGAGAGCAACAGCAGCTGTGCAGAGGGCAAAGCAGAGAGATCCCCACACAGAGGATTCAGGCAGCACTCCCCAGCCAGAGGAGCTAATCTGCTCCCCTGTGGTGGCGGTGGGGGCTGGGCACTGAGGCTTGGGCTTCAGAGAACAGACACCGGGGAGAGAGCTGGGGCTGGCTGCATGAGAACAGCCTGGGGGGCAGGTGCCCCAGCAAGCTAGGAGGGAGTTTGGGGAACATCCTGGGCTGGACGGAGTGGCAGGGGAGTGCTTGCGAGGAACTTCTCCTGCCATGAACTCACAGGCTGTAAAATGGTGCGACCCAAGGCTGCTGGATCAAAAAGCCCACCCACCTCCCTGCACCCCCGCCCTGCCTTGCACTGCCAGGCCCTGCCTACCACCCGCCCCACATGCCGCCGTGCCCATCCATCACCCACCCACCTGCCCGCTGCACCGCTCACCCACCCGGCTGCTTGCTGTCAGGCCCCACTGCCCACAGCCCCATGCACTGCTGGCCCCTCTGCTCACCCACCTGGTGTTGCCAAGGGTCCTGTGTGTAAGGGAAGTCATTGGCCACACCCTCCCATCAGCAGGTGAAGCCCACCAACACCAAGAGTCCTGTGTTTAGGACCAACTTCCTTGGGAGAATGCACGGCACAGCTCAGGCTCACGCTGACCTCTGCTGCTACAAGCACTCCTGCAGATTTCAATTAGACTGCCATATCCCTCCCTCCCCCTGACCTGAAGTTACAAGTGAGCCTCAATCACCTTCTTTCGCCCCCTCTTGCCTTGGTCGGAACTGACTCCTGAGAGCAACCCACACACAAAGAAGGGACCAAAACCAAGAGTGATCCCCGAGGACTGCAGGACCAAAGAAGAGAAAGGGAAACAGCTGCAGGAGGAGCAGATTTAATATCCACAATAGGCTTGATAGACCCTGCATCTGTGGATCACCTGAATCAATCACCTGAATAGTGTTTCTACATTAGAGACTGTAGACATAGGGGGCAACTGGGGACTGTGGGGACAAATACACAAAGGACCAATACCAGATCACAGTCTGAGCTCTCCACAGTCCTCTCCACAGCAGATGCAGAGCCCTACCTCGAAGTATTGGAGGACTTCTTGATATGTTTGTCTTGTTTCTGATCTTAGGTATTTGTTAGTTTAATCTTTACTGTATATATTTGTATGTGGATTTGTTTGTAATTGGTATGAGCACTCTCTTCTTTCTTTTCTTTGCTCTCTCATTTTCTCTTCTCTTGGGTTTCTTTTCCTCTTCTCTTTTTGCAAGTGCAAGTGTGCACAACTCCTTGTGTGATTTTGACTGATCAGAGTTGCTTTCACCACCAGTCTTGGGGATCTGTCTGTTCTTTCTCCTTCTTCTCTTTTTTCTTCTTTTTTTTTCCTTTGCTCTCCTTCTACCTCCTTTTTCTCTATGCTGTGCAGCTCCCAGTGTCTTGTTGCTGTGGCTAGGGGTCAAACCTGGACCTCTCAGACAGCAGAGTGGAGTCCAGGATGTTGGATCACCAGAGAACTCCTGACCCCATGGAATATTAATCAGAAAGTGCTTCCCCAGAGTTCTCATTCTCAACACCAAGCTCCAAATACAATCAAAGTCCAGCAAGCTCCAGTGCTCGATACCTCAAGCCAAACAGAACAGAGACAAGAGGAATTACTACTAGGTAGCATAGGGAAAGGAGATGGAAAATACCATAAATTAGACAAAATGAGAAAACAAAGAAATACCTTGCAGGCAAAGGAGCAAGATAAAACCCCACAAGACCAAATAAATGAAGAAGAAATTGGCAAATTTCCTGAAAAAGAATTCAGAGTAATGATAGTAAATATGATCCAAAATCTCAAGAAACATTTAATAAGGACCTAGGAGAACTAAAGAACAAACGAACAGTAATGAACAGCACAATAACTGAAATTAAAAATACTCTAGATGGTATAAACAGCAGAATAAATGAGGCAGAAGAACAAGTAAGTGAGTTGGAAGACAGAATGGGGGAAATAACTGCCACAAATCAGGAAAAAGAAAAAAGAATAAAAAGAATGGAAGACAGTCTCAGAGGCCTCGGGGATAGCACTAAGCATACCAATATTCGAATCATAGGTATCCCAGAAGTGGAAGAGAAGAAGAAAGGTTCTGAGAAAATATTTGAGGAGATTATGGTGGAAAACTTCCCTCACATAGGAAAGGAAATAGTAAAACAAGTCCAAGAAGTGCAGAGAGTCCCATACAGAATAAACTCAAGGAGAAATACACCGAGGCACATACTAATCAAACTAATGAAAATTAAACACAAAGAAAAAATATTAAAGCAGCAAGAGAAAGCAACAAATAACATATAAGGGAAAACCCACATGGATAACAGCTGACCTTTCTGCAGAAACTCTGCAGGCCAGAAGGGAATGGCAGGATATACTGAGAGTCCTGAAACAGAAAACCTACAGCCAAGAATACTCTACCCAGCAAGAATCTCATTCAGATTTGACGGAGAAATCAACAACTTTCCAGACGAGCAAATGTTAAGAGAATTCAGCACCACCAAACCAGCCTTACAACAACTGCTAAAGGAACTCCTCTAGGCAGTAAATACAAGAGAAAGAAAAGACCTACAAAAACAAACCCAAAACAATTAAGAAAATGGTACTAGGAACATACACGTCAATAATTACCTTAAATGTGAATGGATTAAAAGACACAGACTGGCTGAATGGATACAAAAACAAGACCCTTCTGTATGCTGTCTACAAGAAACCCACTTCAGACCTAGGGACACATACAGGCTGAAAGTAAGGGGATGGAAAAAGATATTCCATGCAAATGGAAGTCAAAAGAAAGCTGGAGTGGCAATACTCATATCAGAAAAATTAGACTTTAAAGTAAAGATTATTACAAGAGACAAGGAAGGACACTAAATAATGATCAAGGGATCAATCCAAGATGAAGATATAACTATTGTAAATATCTATGCACCCAACATAGGAGCACCTCAATACATAAGGCAAATGCTAACAGCCATAAAAGGGGACATCAACAGTAACACAATAATGGTAGGAGACTTGAACACCCCACTTACATCAATGGACAGATCATCCAAACAGGAAATAAATAAGGACACACAAGCTTTAAATGACACATTAGACCATCTCAACTTAGTTGATGTTTATAGGACATTCCATCCAAAAACTACAGAATACACTTTCTTCTCAAGTGCACATGGAACATTCTCCAGGATAGATCACATCTTGGGTCACAAATCAAGCCTCAGTAAATTCAAGAAAATTGAAATCATATCAAGCATCTTCTCTGACCACAATGCCATGAGGCTAGATATTAATTACAGGAAAAAAAGTGTAAAAAACACAAACACATGGAGACTAAACCATACGTTATTAAACAACCAAGAAATCACTGCAGAAATGAAAGAGGAAATCAAAAAAAATCTAGAAACAAACGACAATGAAAACACGATGACCCAAAACCTATGGGACACAGCAAAGCAGTTCTAAGAGGGAAGTTTATAGCAATACAGTCCTACCTCAAGAAACAAGAGAAATATCGAATAAACAACCTAACCTTACACCTAAAATGATTAGAGAAAGAAGAACAAAAACCCCAAGTGAGCAGAAGGAAAGAAATCATAAAGATCATATCAGAAATAAATGAAAAAGAAATGAAGGAATCAATAGCAAAGATCAATAAAACTAAAAGCTGGTTCTTTGAGAAGATAAATAAATCTCCCAAGAAAAAAAAGCCCAGGGCCAGATGCCTTCACAGGTGAATTTGATCAAACATTTAGAGAAGAGCTAACACCTATCCTTCTCAAATTCTTCCAAAATACAGCAGAAGGAGGAACACTCCCAAACTCATTCCATGAGGCCACCATCTCCCTGATACCAAAACTAGACAAATATGCCACTAAGAAAAAAAATTACGGGCCAATATCACCAATGAATATAGATGGAAAAATCCTCAACAAAATACTAGCACACAGAATCCAACAGCACATTAAAAAGATCATACACCATGATCAAGTGGGGTTTATCCCTGGAATGCAAGGATCCTTCAATATACACAAATCAATCAATGTGATATATCATATTAACAAATTGAAGGATAAAAACCATATGACCATCTCAATAGGTGCGGAAAAAGCTTTGACAAAATTCAATATCCATTTATGATAAAAACTCTCCAGAAAGTGGGCATAGAGGGAAATTACCTCAACATAATAAAAGCCATGTATGACAAACCAACTGCCAACATCATTCCAAATGGTGAAAAAGTGAAAGCATTCCCTTTAAGAACAGGAACAAGGCAAGGGTGCCCACTTTCACCACTATTATTCAACATAGTTTTAGAAGGTTTAGCCACAGCAATCAGAGAAGAAAAACATATAAAAAGAATCCAAAACAAGGATGCAGGTGCAGAGAATGGACTGGAGAACTCGAGGTTTGGGAGGGGGTGGGGGGTGAAGGGAAAGCTGAGACGAAGCGAGAGACTAGCACAGACATATATATACTACCAACTGTAAAATAGATAGCCAGTGGGAAGTTGTTGTATAACAAAGGGAGTTCAACTCAAGGATGGAAGATGCCTTAGAGGACTGGGACGGGGAGGGAGGGTGGGACTCGAGGGAGGGTGGGGGCGGAGTCAAGGAAGGGAGGGAATACAGGGATATATGTATAAAAACAGATGATTGAACTTGATGTACCCCCCAAAAAATAATAAATAAATAAATAAAATTAAAAGAAAAGAAAAAAAAAAAAGAATCCAAATTGGAAAAGAAGTAAAATTGTCACTCTTTGCAGATGATATGATATTATACATAGAAAACCCTAAAGAAACCTCCAGAAAACTGCTAGCACTAATCGATGAATTTAGTAAAGTAGCAGGATACAAAATTTTTGCACAGAAATCTCTAGCATTCCTATACACCAACTATGAAAGCTCAGAAAGAGAAATTAAGGAAACTATTCCACTTACCACTGCAACAAAAAAGAATAAAATACCTAGGAATAAACCTGCCTAAGGAGGCAAAAGACCTGTATGCAGAAAACTATAAGACACTGATGAAAGAAATCAAAGATAATACAAAGAGATGGAGGGACATATCATATTCTTGGATTGGAAGAATCAATATTGTGAAAAGGACTATACTACCCAAAGCAGTTTACAGATTCAACACAATCCCTATCAAATTACCAATGGTATTTTTCACAGAACTAGAACAAGAAATGTTATGATTTGTATGGAAACACAAAAGACCCCGAATAGCCAAAGCAATCTTGAGAAGGATAGATCGACCTGGAGGAATCAGGCTCCCTGTCTTCCAACTATACTACAGGGCCACAGTGATGAAGACAGTATGGTACTGGCACAACAACAGAAATATAGATCAATGGAGCAGAATAGAGAGCCCAGAGTAAACCCACACACATATGAGCACCTTATCTTTGGCAAAGGATACAAGAATATACAATGGAAAAAAGACAGCCTCTTCAATAAGTGGTGCTGGGAAAATTGGACAGCTACATGTAAAAGAATGAAATAAGAATACTTCCTAACACCAAACACAAAAATAAACTCAAAATGGATTGAAGACCTAAATGTAAGGCCAGACACTGTAAAACTCCTGGAGGAACATATAGGCAGAACACTCTATGACATACATCAATGCAAGATCCTTTTTGACCCACCTCCTAGAATCATGGAAATAAAATCAAGAATAAACAAATGGGACCTAATGAAACTTAAAAGCTTCTGCGCAGCAGAAGAAACCATAAACGAGGCAAGAAGACAACCCTCAGATTGGGAGAAAATATTTGCCAACAAAGCAACTGACAAAGGAGTAATCTGCAAAATATACAACAGCACATGCAGCTTAATATCAAAAAAGCAAATAACCTAATTCAAAAATGGACAGAAGACCTAAATAGACATTTCTCCAAAGAAGACATACAGATGGCCAACAAACACATGAAAAGATGCTCAACATCACTAATCATTAGAGAAATGCAAGTCAAAGCCACAATGAGGTATCACCTCACACGAGTCAGAATGGCCATCATCAAAAAATCTAGAAACAATAAATGCTGGAGAGGGTGTGGAGAAAAGGGAACCCTCCTGCACTGTTGGTGGGAATGCAAATTGGTACAGTCACTGTGGAAAACAGTATGGAGCTTCCTTAAAAAACTAAAATTAGAGCTACCATATGACCCAGCAATCCCACTGCTGGGCATATACCCAGAGAAAACCGTAATTCAAAAAGAAACATGTACCACAACAGTTTCTTGATGCTTCTTGATCCATATGATAGGAATATTGACATGTAATTAAATGTGGTTAAATGTGTGTAAATAAATTAGTATCAGACAGAAGTTGGTAAGAAGGGGGTTGTTTTTCAAACCATATTTAAGGTTTGTTTTTCACTCAAATACTTTCAGAGGCAACAGTAATCACATGTGTTTTGCACAATTCTCTTCCTCTTCCTCCTTCCCTGCCTACTTTATGAGGCAGAATTTACATAAAACAAAAGTGACATATTGTGAGTGTACACATCAGTGACTTTTCACAAATGTAAACAACCTTGTAACCACCACTCAATCAGGCTATAGAGCATTCATCTCAACCAGAAATTTCTCTCAGGCTCTTTTGCAACCATTTCCTCCCTGACTGTAGTCCCGGGAAAGCACTCAATAGCTTTCCGTCAGTTTGAACTCCACACTTGTGGAATTATACAGTGGGGACGCTTTCTGTGCAGCTTCTCTCCACAGCACAGTGTTGAGAGTGTTCATCCATGACTCTGCAGGAATCAGAATTTTCTTCTTTTCATGGCTTCATCCCATTTATTGTTTATCCATTTGCCCAGTGATGCCAATTTGAGTTTTTCCCAGTTTTTGGCCGTTGTCGATAAAGCTGCTTTGAACACTTGTACACAAGTCCTTTTGTAGACACCTGTTTTCAGTTCTCTTGGGTGGATCGCAAGGAGTGGCACTGCTGGATCATATGTTAAGTCAATGTTTACTTTTTATAAGAAATTACCAAAGTGATTTCCGAAGTGGTCACACCCTCTTATATTCCCACCAGGAGTGTATGAGAGTTTTCATTGCTTCACACATTCCCCAATATTTGATATGGCCAGTTCTTTAAACTTAAATTTTGCCCACTTTAAAAGATGTGAAGTGGTGCCCTGTGGGGAGGAACTTTGACAGCAGGTAAACATCCACTCAGCATGAAACTTTTAATGTAGTCATCTCTTTATTTTGTATTAGTATGGCCTCATTCTATTCTGTTAAATTCAATGCATTATAATCTATTCCTTTAAAAATAAAGATACAGGTGTTGAATTTCCCTTCAGTTTCTCTTACATGTGGCCACTATGCAGGGCAGTTGGTACTCTGCCTTCTAGTTGGCCTAGGATAATAGGCAAAGCTTTTCAGCTCTCATAGAGAGATGTCAGCCATGCCCTCTACCTGATATGATCAAATGTCTATGAACCTTTGTCTTCATTTGTTTGCATTTACAATGTTCCTCTAGAAAATCCAAGTAAAATAACAAGTAGTTGAAAGGTATTGTTGAAAGGCATTCTAACCATCAATTCTTCAAACCGTCTCCCCCTCCCCACCAAAAAAAAAAAAAACCATCCAAACAACTCTATACCAGTTTCAAATTCATTGAATCTTTAGAAATTAATTCACACTCTTAGTGACACTCTGATTTTATTTATTACCTAAAACTTTCCATTTTAAAGTACACCTGAAAATCCCAGGTCCTGGGCCAAGTTTCTAACCCTCTCATATTTCTCAGAAACTCATTCCCATCACTTCTTGCTTCAACATCATTAAGTGCCCCAGCGCCTCTCTGTTCATCAAGGCAACGGCCCCTGCCTTGCTTTCCCTTCCCAGCCTGTTCACTGCATCACTTACTCGGGGACCCACTCCCTGGCCAGTCTGTCAATTTCCTTGATCAGCTCTCATACTTACTGGTGAAACATCTACTTCCTCTGCTTAGTTCTTGGGCTGCTGAGTGTGGCTGAGGAGAATTTTGACTTTACTCACATCATCTGAAATTCATGGTTTATGAAGTCAGCTGGGAATGAGTACTGACTGGGAGGGATTTGGAATGAGTACAGTCTCTTAAAAAAAACTATGTTTAGAAAATAAAAATTGTCAGTACCTGACCACTATATATTGATGTACTTTAAGGTCAGTTCTAGGCCTTCCTTTCTAATCACTTTACACTCTCTCCCTAGGGTCTCATTCTTGCCTTTAGCTGCCAGTTTGTTTTTTTTTTTAATATAACAACAACTTTTATGGTTACTGGGTAATTATGGTAAACTTTTCTATGGACCATGTAGGGGAGAAAAAATTGCGACCCCTAAATATTTCTCTTTGGCATGAGGATTTCTTTGGATTATCTTTCTTTGTTTTTTTAAGCAACAAAAGGGCCAGGAAGAGATTTTACATTCTCCCCTTTAACTGCCTAAAAGAATTTAGATAGGGGGCCAATCCCAGGAAGAAAGCTATAGTCAGAGTCAACTACCAAGAATATGAGTCAGGTTTGGTAGACAGGGGTGCGAGTGAGGGGGGAAACTTAGCAAAGTCCTCTCTGTATCCCATTGTCCCTGTGTAGTAAAGCAAACTTTTGTTTCCCAAACATTTATTTTCCCCCATCTTCCTATAAATTGTTTCCCTCCCCTTTGAAGTTCCAACTGCCTACCTACTTCTCCTTCTCTCAGATGCCATATAAGCCCCAGTTGCCTAATTTGTCCCAAAGTCTCATTTTTCCTATGAGGTCCCCATATGTACGTAATTATATTGGATTTTCTCCTGCTAAGCTTTCTTCTATCAATTTAATTCTTGGTACAGCCAGCAGAACCTGAGGGTAGAGGGAAGTTTTTTCCTTCCCCAATAAGCATCACAAATTTCAGGCATCAGATCATATTCTGCATGTGAGCTCTAGACTCATGGATTCAAGTGCTTACTAGACAACTCCATTCCAAGTCTCAAAAGGAATTTTACAAAGTGCAAACCTAAGCCTAGGATCATCTCTTTCCAAAAAGAAATTGTCTTCCATCCAACCAGTTGGTTAGGCCAGAAGCGTCAGCAATGGTCTTGAGTTCTATCTCTCATTTCTGCCATGTATAATGTGTTGCCAAATTTCTGTGAATTTTACTTCCTAAACAATTATCACGCATATCTACTTGTCAGGGAGGAGGAAATTTTGTTCCGGCAGACATGGGAGAGACCCAGGAAGACTGAGAAACTTGTCAAAATGGCCCCAAACCTCACCTTAAATACCATGTTCAGAGAAGACAAAAGAGGATGTCGGGGTTAGTGGTTTGCGACTTCAAAAAGGCAATTGACATGGAGATGGAAAAGCACATGTTTGGTAACGTTTGCTGGGCCAGGCGGGGACTATGGGACACAGAGCAGACTGTGGTCTCTATGCCCTGCCGAGTTTCCCCACCACTTCTAGCTCATCTTCTTTGCAGGCATCTCTAGGGATAGCTCTAGTGTGGGAACAGGCCCTCAGTCTAAATTCTTTAGGCAGCTAAGGGGGATGCAAAGCAAGACTTCGCAGGTCTTCTGTTCCTTAAAAATAATCAGCCTATGTTAATCCTCATGCCAAAAAGACACATTTTGGGGTGGCAAATTTTACTCCCCCAATATTTATCTCAGTTCCACTCCTGACATTCTAATGGTTTCCTCATAATTTCACTCTATGCGTGCTGTTCTTTCCTCTCATCCATTTACATCATATTAGCCATATATATATATATTAATTTCAGATATGATCTCTTTCTGCTCTTTGGAAAACAAACAAAACCTACAATGTCTTTTCATCTATTTAAGGATATAAATACAAAGTTCCTAACATGGGCTACAAAGCCTTTCATGTTCTGGGACCAGCCTGTGTCTTCAGCCTCATCATATTCCACTCTTTTCTTGAATTTTTCTTCTTATAAATTAGTATATTTCCAAATTATTTTTCCTATGTGTGGCAGGTGACTTGCACTTTGTTGAAAAGAAAGAAAGCCAAAAAGGAAAAGCAACAAGTAATGTGAATAACCACTGTTTTATTGATTATGTATTTCATAAAACCAGAAATTTTCGGCAGGTAAGAGTCCCACATATCACTTAAATTCAAATAAATATGGGTGTCTAGGTGAGCAGGTTTGAATAGTAGATATGATTTTTGAAACAGCAGCTATGTTATTTCAAATTTAGGTGAAGATAGAGTGTTGAAATATCTTTTTATCATATCTTGAACATTTTGTCCAAATGGGAGTTATCATGGCGAAATAGAGTAGGTTTACTTGTGTTTGTAGAAAGAGAGAGACAGGCATGGTATTTCAACCAACACATTCTTAGTGGTGACTATAAGGTTGGAAAGGAGAATGAATGAAAGAGCAGCTGTTACTTCCAGCAAACAGTGCTCAGGAACAACTCTGGGAATGTCCCTGAGTGTAGCCGCCGGCTAATCACATCTCAGGGGAAGAGACTCTGCCGTAGAAGAGGATGGTGTTGGTCTTGTTGTGCTTGATGAAGAACAGGAAAGGGTGGTCACAGTGGAAAGTGTCTGGAATTCGTCCTGATCTTGTAATAATTTCTATGCCTGTAGCACCTGTGGCCTCTGTGCCCTCCTCATTCACCTCCACAACAGACTTGTGGACGACTTTCGACACCACCAGACCTCTTATCTCTGTCATGCCTGAGAAGTCGGCATCCCGGTCACTGAAGGCGGCCACCATCCCCAGGGCTTTCAGCGGGTCATTGAGGTCATAGCTCTCTTCCACTCTGAACCGAGGTAGGTGTAAATCCACTAGTCCCTCCCTCATATTCTGTGGGCTCGTCCACTCTATTAACTTCTCAGCAGTGAGCTGATCTTCAACCTGTAACAACGGAAAAGGGAACAAGTGGCAGGATTCTCAGTGGACATTGAGCCCCCTTAATATTGGATTGAAACATGTGGGAAATCTTTATTTTAACAATAAATATAAATATGGGAGGTTCAGTTATATTATATATATATATAAACTTATATATTATATAAACATAATATTTATATATTATGTATAATCTCTTATATATTATATACTGAATCTTCCATACTGTATATGTGATAAACTGAACCTTCTGTATTTTACATATGTAACAGTAAAACCATTAAGTAAACTTATTTTGTAAAAGATAAACTATATATCTTCATTTCTCAAGCTAACCCCTACATGTTTCATTTTCAAGTAGTCTTTTCTTGTTAATATTCTTTTGTGCATAATTTTTCACATGGTATAATTATAGTGTATAAGCCATTTTTATTTATTTTTCTTGCTTGACCTATTTGCAAACTTGTCCCATATAGATATATATTTCCATAATCAAGTTTAAATTGCTACATAATACTACCATTAAATAGATATTCAGTACATATGTCTTTACTTAATATTTTTATACATTGACTGTGTGTCAGTCCCTAAGCTAAACTATTGGTAATACAAACATGTACCATTGTTCCTTGTTTTACATTTTTTATTATTTTGAGCCTCTTCTGTCCAAAAGCTTTTCCCTTGTTTATACTTATGACTGTAAGATAAATTCCTGTGACTGGGATTGTCAACTGTTGATGACAGGGATTGCTGAGCTGAAGCACAAATATTGTGATGGTTCTTTATATGTTTTGCCATATCATGTTCCCTGAGGAGTTCCAGTTTCCAGTGTTACCTCATGTGTGTTTTGCATGTGGCAAGTTCACCACAACTTCAGGATCACTGGCTGTAAGGTAACTGCAGATGGCCATTTACAGAATGCCCTCCATATGGCAGATATTGTTATTGGTACTTTTAAACATTATCTTGAACCAACATAATAATGCTAAGAGGAAAACTCACTTATTTTTTTCCTTTTTTTTACTTCCAGCAACAAGGCCCTGAATGACTCTGAGAGAATACTTCTAAATAGAAAAGTAAGCATCAAGATAAATCTCTTTGTCTCCTGGCTCCAAACCACTGTGGTTCAGCATGCAAAATGGTGTCCATTATTGTTTCAATTTGCTCGATTTTATTTTATGAGTTAATATCCATATATTTTCCCTGTGTCACCTACACTCGAGTCTTCATTTCTCTGTCTTCAAATGAATAGACTGGAGTAGATGCAGTTTTGATGGTTGCAAAATGTTAATGTGTGAGCCAAGTATATTTTTTTTCTGAAGTG
The DNA here is from genome assembly GCF_030028045.1 of Hippopotamus amphibius kiboko. Taxonomy (NCBI): domain Eukaryota; kingdom Metazoa; phylum Chordata; class Mammalia; order Artiodactyla; family Hippopotamidae; genus Hippopotamus; species Hippopotamus amphibius. The sequence continues at coordinate 102,689,542 of NC_080196.1, forward strand.
ATATTCCAGTTTTCTGAGATATTAAGATTTTCTACATGTTCTTCCATATCACACTATGATGTTTATTTTGGGGAAAGTGACATGATGCCAGGTTCTCCTTGACAATTTTCCATTAGGCTCTATGCAGAGAAGAAATGATGCACTCTCACATCGAGCTCTCGCCCCACATAACCAACATTCTGTGAGACTGCTTTCGAGAACAGTCCGTACAAACCCTATATCATTAGGAGTGTAAGCAATAGCTGGAAGCACTGGAGGTACCAGACTTTACCTTCTGCAGACCATCCACTTCATCGGGCAGCAGCACCACCATGCTTAGCTCTTTGCCTTTGTATGGTATTTCCAGGATCCTGACGTGCATGTCCTCCAGTGAGGTGAAATTGAAAAGATTGGTTTGTTTCATCATCTGCACGGATTTGCTTGTATCCTGCAGTAAATTCATGTGGCAAAAAATGCTAAGTGAGCATAAGTTAAAAAAAGGTAAGTTTATTGAGATACCAAATGCATCCCCCTTCTAAGAGATGACCTGGGAAACCTGTGAATTGCATACAAGATTTTCTTCAAGTATTAACAAGTAAATAAAGTTAAAAAAAAAAGACAATACAGACTCGACAGATTCTATTTTCTGCCAGTAGTTATACATTAATCAAACATGTGTTTAACTTTCACATTCCATGTATAGTTGTGTTACATTATTATAAATATTATAGGCAATACCTTGTTCAGCCAAAATTTTTCCTCCACAGTATTTTCTTTCTTGAACTCCTGGAGCCACTGTCCTTTGAAATACATGGCGTTCACCAGAACCAGAATGGTGTCGGTACTAAAAGAGTCTTTGGGAAATAGATCCTTGACTTTTTCTGCAAAGAAAGAAGAGCAGAGGTCTGTCACGAGGCACACGTGATTTGTCTGGAAGATGCTTTGAATGTTACAGCTGATGATGAAATATTCACACAAGTCAGCCCATGAGGGACTCGGAGCCCAACTGTTCACAAGGTGAAGCTGTGCTCCTGGCAGCAGCCTGATGGAGCCGCCCTCACGGAGACCCCCTTCCTCTGCCTGAGAAGGTGTTCAGTCTCTGTCTGTGGGGCCATCAGTCATCTCACACTGAATTCTGATGAACGGATTTCAGATAGGTTTTCCACAAATCAGTGTTTCTCCCTCCCTCCCTCACTGCCGCTCTCCATGTCTCTTAATAACCCCTCCTTTTGTTTCCCCCATCCTGTGCTCATTCCCTTTCCTTCCTTCCTTCCTTCCTTCCTTCCTTCCTTCCTTCCTTCCTTCCTTCCTTCCCTCCCTCCCTCCCTCCCTCCCTCCCTCCTTCCTTCCTTCCTTCCTTCCTTCCTTCCTTCCTTCCTTCTTTCTTTCCTCCCTCTCTGTCTTTTCATATTTGAACTCAATATTCAGGAGATGTAGTCCTGAATGTTCTTTAGGACAAATGACATGTACCACATGCACCCTATCACCTAAAACACGTGCTCAGACACAATTCTCCGGGATGTCTTTATCTTCATTCTCCACTTTGAATTGCTTAGGTTTGGCCTGTATTTAGGAAAGGAGGTAGGATATGGTTCATAGGATGGAGGATGGGGACATCATCTAACCACCTGTGTGGCTGGGGAGGGCACTGTGACCATGCCTGCTGGGTGTGGGGATGGGGAGGTGGTCTCAGCAGCTCCTGCTGCAGGTGGCAAGAAGGGTGGTTAAGAGAAGAGTGGCTTGCTTCCCAATTAACAAAGGACAAAAGAAGCCTTATAACATTATCTCTTAGGAATCATAATCTAGAAGATAGCCTCTAATTTAAAGAAAAAAATGAGAAATCAACCTGAACTTTGAGCAGAGACTTGGGACCCACAAAGACACTGTCATGCACAGACTCAGCTGTGCTGCCAGGAAGCTGGTCCTGTGATGGCTCCTGGGCTCCCCTGTTTCTCTCCACATTGACGTGGACCATTCCACCCTCTGCAGTGCCCTCCCTCACCCTCTGCAATCTCATTGCACCCCACCCCCGACTGGCACCACTGCAGGGTCCAGCACAGCATTCACATACAGCAGGGACTCAACAGTGGTTTTTCATGAGTGACTCTCTCATAACCTACCATTGGTTTGACTTTCCACCCAGGAATTAATCATATTTCGACTTTCTTCTGCAGCATGGACAAAATCAGCGGATTCCACACTGGCCAGGTAAAATTTCTTAACATTATCTATGTATTCCTATGACATGGGCAGGAAGAGGGGAGGAATTAAGAGTAATTTATCAGTAACTGTCTGGATAGTCCCAGAATAAATTGTATTCAGTGATGAGCAAACAGAGTACATGAAACAAGCCCTAACCCCGGTTCTCCAGTGGGCTGTCAAGCTCTGGGACACAGCGGTGGGTGGGGTGTGGTCAGGGAGCCCGATGCCCCAGGCAGAAATGCTCCCCATGTGGGTCGCCAGGCTCATCTGCCTCCCCCTCCCCCATTAGGAGATGGGGACAGAGGACCAAGGACGAGGACTAACGATGTGACAGGCCATGAAACTTACCTGAAGAAACACAATGCTCTTTTCTCCATAGAGCCTGTTGGCAACCTTTAGCTCGTAGGCATCACTGGGTTTCTTTATCTCAGTCAGAAGGTTTTGAAATTGATGATGAACATTTTCTAGCTTTTCAACCTTCAAACACCAGAAAGTGAACTCATTGGATTCTGTGCCAAGGTAAATACTACACCCCCATACATGAGTTAGATCAGTACCTAGAGTTTGGTATCCTGCTGTTGACGTCTGCTGTTATTTCCTCATATTTGTTGTATTTTATAGGAAGTATCCTTCACAACCCTTACATGCAATCTACCAGGTAATTCTTCCTTCCTGCTCTAACACACTCCAAACTGTCCTCTTTTGAACTAAAAATGCAGCATCATCCCACTATTGGATTGTGTCTTAATTGTCTCGAATGGTAGCGTCAACTTCCCAGCTCAACTTAAGCTCCTTGAAGGCTAGAGCCGTAGTGCATCCACTATGTGAGAACATCAAATTTGTACATTTTCCTATGTTTTGACACGAAGCCCTGTTACACTCCTTGGTGGGTCACCTTCTAGGACCTGGCGACTGTGCACTGTGGACCTTTGCTCGTGTTGGTCACGCTCCCTGCATAGGAACAGTGAGTGCACGGCACTCTGCTGACAGTTTTACAACAGCCCCTCTAAATCTTTAGCTCAATTCACAGGAAAACAAAAGAGCTCAGAGAACTAAAACTTCTCCAAGGAGACAAAGCTAATTTTTCAACTCAGGCTTGTCTCAGTCCAGAACCTTCTGCCTGGTAGCTAAGAGTTTTGGACTATTTAGCCTATAAACCATAGCTCTCACTCAATCATTTTCCAAAATATACTTCATCATTAATTTATTGGAAATGTTCTATCCATTTGAAATCTCTCCAGCAATTCTAAAATATTTAAGAAGGATTTAAACTTAGGTTTTGAAATAAAAAGACTGCTTCAAGCCCATTTTATTTTTCAGTTATAATGGATTATATTCCTATGTAACTTTGCATATTAAATGTCAGATGATTTTGCTATATATTTATATATTATTTTATCTATCTATCTATCTATGTATATATCTATCTACATTTCATCCAAGCTTGAGAAGACATTTTCTAAAAATTAAAATATTGGGAAGAGGGGAAAAAAAAACCAAAACCAAAACCAAAACCAAAACCAAAATATACTTCATCAAATGCTTACTGCTCTTAATCTAATTGATGAGCTAATTAAAATTCTATAATTTTAGCAACATATTGTGTTTACTATACTCATTTTTATTCTGTAATTATAATAATACATAACATTTATCAGGTTTTCCCTTATCCCGGCACTGCAGTCCTGTGTCGCATATATTGGCATGTTTGCAGCAGCATGTTTATTGCCCCTAGTTAAATGGGATGGGAAGACATACTGTGGCTCAGAGCAGGTGTATTTTGCCACGTCCCTCATTCCTGAGCAGCAGAGCAGAATTGGAAGTTCCTTTGGGTTTCAGAGTCCCTGCTGTTAAGCACATGCTACTCTCCTCTCAGGAAAACAAAGATATGAAATAAATACGTAGGTCATGTGAATTCAGAAACACGTCTCTCCAATCTATTTCACCTATTTTGTCCTCTAAAAATTAACGTTCCCAATTTATCTGAAATTCCCAGTTTAAACTATGACCCTCTTGGATATGTGATCTCCTTCTAGGTCCAATGCTCTGTGACTCACAGGATCTCTTGAGCCTCCTCCATTTGTGTTCTCGGTGATTTCATTAAAGTGAAGGACCTGGAAGAGACAAGAATTGAGACAAGGAAATTTACCCTAAAGATCTATATACATGAGAGTAAATAAAAAAGGAAGGAAGGAAGGAAAGAAGGAAGGAAGGAAGGAAGAAAGAAAAAGAAAGAAAGAAAGAAGGAAAGAAAGAAAGAAAGAAAGAAAGAAAGAAAGAAAGAAAGAAAGAAAGAAAGAAAATCCGAACAAAACAAAATACAAAACAATCCAAAAAAAGAAAAAATAATAGAACAAAAAGAAACAAAGAAAAAGAACAAAGAAATGTTCAGTGTAAGCATTTGCTCCTTAAGAAACACAAACTGTGAGTGAAAAACACAATGCTGGCTGATCACCAGCCAGTTCAGAGAATCCTGATTCACTTTTCATTCGTTGCTGAGAAAACATGGGAAGAGGTCTCCTATGGATTTTAGTTAGTGCATCACTTCTACCTGAACTCTCCCATTTAAGCCTCACCTCTGGTTGTTGGGCAATTGTAGGGTTCATTCCCACCCCCAAAGAAAGTCTAGGCACAGGGAAGAGGTGGGGTGGAGCACTGGGGGGAGAGTGTATGCCCCCCACAGCTCTGCGCCCACCCAGCCACAGGGATGCTTGCAGCTTCCTGTGCTACCCCTGGGGACAGCCAGACCTGTGGTCATCTGCACACCAGCCAACACAGAAACCAGTGCAAACATGTCAACATAGAGGAAGTTGCCACCTACCTTCTCAATTTCTGATGCCGTCTGTCCTTGGGCCCCTAAGGAAGTCATGGCTAAGGCTGATGTCATACTGAAAGGGGAATAGAAGATATTTTCCTTCTTTGATTGTCTGATCTGTTGAAACAGATCAATTGCAAAGTGGATGTTTGCTTCACTGAGAGAACTCATGGTGGCTTGACGTCTGGAGCTCCTGGAAAAGCATGAGATTCATTTTACAATGACTTTACTGAAGGGAAGCTTAATGTGTAATTGATTTTCTGAAAAGAAATGCTTTATATGTGGGTTGTGGGATTCTGGCAACTAACATTTTTCCTCTTCTTAATTTTCAAGTCTTTTAAAATACACGTGTATACATTTCATCATTTGAAGACTGTTGAAATTAGTATTTAAAGAAAACTTTTGTGAAAAAGTAATAGGACATCTTCATCTTTTATTCCTCACTGACTGCATTAAGTCTGGGTAGAAAATGCTTTATAAGAGATACCAAGGCAAAGACTGATGTGGTAACAGCCAGCTGTCTCCCATTAGGTGTGTCCCTGCCTTTTCTTGAAGGATCTGTGGGTACCGGGCATCCTACCCCTAATCACATGAGCTCCCAAAGCAGCATTTAGGTTTTTTTTTTTTTGCCATAATTCAGTTCCCTAAGGAATAAATCAAGAGGAAAAAGTCTTTTGCCTTTACCCTGGCAGATTAAGTACCATCTTACAGAATGAAATAGATGCATGATAAAAAAATATTTATTATTATATTCAGAAAGGATTCATATAGTCAAGCAGAGCTGCTGGAAGCACTTACCTGTGTTCCTGGAGGAAGCAGAGGTGGGCAGGCAGCCTGTCAGCCTATGTGCCCTGGATGCTCAGGTCCTGAATATATACTCTCTCTTGCTGCGCCCCATTCCTTACAGCAGCTGGTATTTCAAGTAAATCAACTTCCGATTTCTTCCCCAGGTACCATCACCTTATGAGCATGAAATCTCTGTGAGTAAAGAGAAGATTATAGTTCTATTCCTGTGCTTCCTTTTTATCTGCAGAGGAAATTGTAACCTGCCATCAGTAGCTCATGTGAAATGCACGTAGGTGCCTTTCCAACAGCAATGACAACAAAGTTAAGTTCCACCTTCTTTACATGCTCTGACTTACTGCGCACAACCACAACTAACCCTTAATAACTCTTTCTACTCTTATATGTTGAATTATCTTTAAGGCCACTTGTAACACAAAAATAAAAAGCTTCCATTTTCTATTTTATGTTCTGAAAGGGCTTTTCCAACCTGACCATTTCCTTAAGAATTATTGAGTCTGTCATACAGAGTGAAGTAAGTCAGAAAGAGAAAAACAAACGCCTTGTGCTAACGCATATATATGGAATCTAGAAAAATGGTACTGATGAACCTAGTGGCAGGGCAGAAATAAAGACCCAGACGTAGAGAATGGACCTGAGGACATAGCGGGTGGGGGGGGGGGTGGTGAGAAGGGGAGGCTGAGACATAGTGAGAGTGTGGCATTGGCATATACACACTACCAAATGTAAAACACATAGTGGGAAGCTGCTGCAGAGCACAGGGAGATCAGCTTGGTGCTCTGTGACAACCTAGAGGGGTGGGAGGGAGGCCTGAGAGGGACGGGATATGGGGATATATGTATACATATAGGTGATTCACTTTGTTGTACAGCAGAAACTAACACGACATTGTAAAGCAATTATACTCCAAAAAATGTACCCATACAAAAAAAATGAAAGAAAAAAGTTATTCTGTATAACCAGGAAAATGGCTTGAATTCTCCGCTTAAGTGATGCTATTGAAGTGTCTCAGCAGTAGGTGGAGAGCAGGCATCATTTGCCTTCCCTAAAGGCTGGACTTGGCTGTGGTCCTCCCTGCGACCCCCCATCCTCCTTGCAGCTAATTCCAAATGATTCCTAAGGTCGGTGGGAGGCTCATTTCCCTGTAGTGTAACCTGCTGTCAGTAAGTGTCATTTTGGTGACAGTTTTCTACAAAGATGGATCAGAAAGATAAGTTGTTTGAGCTCCAGAGTTACGACATTTCTCAGTCATCCTGCTCTTTAGCACACCAGCTTTGGATTCATGGTCTAGACAATAGAGTCAAATTCCTGTAAGAAAAAAAAGAGAAAAAATGTGTTCTTTGAATGCCATGGTTATGTCTCTTATTGGAGCCTCCTTCTCTACATGGGCCTGGGGTCTCATAGCAGAATAATATTAAAAACTGTAGGCTTCTACAGAGAGGGGCTGTGTATTCACTCACTTCCTACTGTAACACCTTATTCAGGCAGATCACTTGTTTTCCCCATTTCACAGATGATACAAAGGAGGCACAGAGATGCTGAATGGAAGCGCAGGTTTCCACCTGGAGTGAATCGCACAGGTGAGATATCCATGCAGGTAGCTGGTTCAGGAAGCTGTATGTGCATCCACTTCCAAAGGGTCGTCTGTTAGACAGACTCTGGACTTTTACCGACATATCGCCTTGTGTTTAAATGAAAAGAACCTGTTTCTACTGCAGTCTCAAAAGAGATAACATCCTCGCACGAAATCTGAAGGGGTGGGAATGTGTCCCCCAAATTCTCTTCTGTGAGACCCTCAGTTACTAGGAGGGAAGCCTGGGTTTCAGACACTCTTTTAGGGCTGTGTAAAATGTAAAAATATCAGTGTGGACAAATGTTTTAATTTCTTAGGCATTTACCTAAGAGTGAAATCTCTGGGTCAATGGTAAGTCTATGATTGATTTAGAAGAACTACCAGCCTGCTTTCCTCAGCAGCTGCACCATTTTATATTCCCACCAGACTGTGATGGAAGCACATGTGTATGGAGTTCTGATTCTCTGGACATCTCCAGCACTTGTTACTGGCCTTGGTCCTTTTTAACCCCTGCCACGAGTGAATCGATAGTCTCAGCACACTGTTCATTCACAGGAAGGCTCACCCTCAACCAAGTCTGAGAAGCACTGGGGATGGAGACATGAGGTGGAGGGGAGAGGAGATCTGTGTTTCTAAAACTGAAGAATGATGCCACCTGATCCCCCAGCCCTGCTGCTCTCAGGCCTCCTCTGTCGATATGTGTGCAGTGACCCGTGACTGATAGTGTAGGTCAGAGATCCCTGAGCTGAGACTGGGTCGGGCTGAGTGAGGATTTTTTTTTTTTTTTTTTTTTTTTTTTTGAGGAAAAGCTATATTCTTTATTCATTTATTTATCTGCTTCTTTAATATTCCCAGGTGTGGTTTTCTTTTTACTGATTGGGGGGTCAGACAGAAGGGAGAATTCCTTACAATAGTACATTATAAAGTGATGATCACCATTTTGTAAAGTTTAAAAATTAAATAGAATTTTTTTAACCACAGATCAATCATCTTTTGCAAAATTTATTTTGCTTCTTGTAAACAGCGTTCTCCTGAACGATCTCCCTGTAAAATATTTTAACCCATATATTGTCCAGCTCAGGGCGGGGTCGGGGGTGGCGCACAGTCCTTTACCAGTAGTAGGTTACTGTGTATTTACTACATTTATTAAATGAAGGAATTATTTGACTAATTTTATTTAGCATCTTAACAGAGAAGGGTAGGAGATAAGCCATATGCAGAGTTATTTGAAATCAATTTTATTTTATAAAAACAATCATAGCTTATGCAAACATCTTAATAAAAGGAAAAGCATCTTCATGATTTTGCAGCAGCAGAAGAATAGTAAAATAAGTAATTCTACATAGGAATCAATTGAATATAAGAACAGCACAAGTTATATAATATGTGATAACAGTTTTTAAAATTATCTTGCATTAATGAGATAAATGTAATATGCTTAATTTTAGTAATCTTGATCTTTAACATTTTTAGTATTTAGTTTTATCTGAGGGAATGTTAAACACGTGCTTGTTCATTAAGCATAAAGTTTTCAGTATCTATTTTCATTGTCCTGAGTGCCGAGTAATGGCTTGACTGTAACACAGGGCACTAATCCTATGTATGTGAACAATCAGCACTTTGCTGCATGAAGCACATGGGAGGTTTAAAGGCTTGGTAACCAGAAAACACAGTAGAGTTTTAGAGCTGAACATGTATATTTCAAAATGAATCATTAATAAAATACGTGACTCGGTTTTCTATGTTGCTCAACATTTAAAACATCTTTTAAGCTATTTGCATAAACAGTCATATCATAAAAATACCAGTTAAGAGTCCATATTAACTTTTAAATGATAGAGTGTACAACATCTCATAATATTGCCACATAGCAATGAGATTAGTGGACAGAAAAACAAATTATTGGAAACATTCAAATGATACAGTCAAGCAATGAACTAATGACTATTAAGAAGTCAAAGCTATGCTGGAAAGTTTAAACTTAAGTTGTAGTTGAGCCCTTTAATATCCACAGTAGCATATGACTTGGTTTCGCTGATTTAACTGAGTTTATACTTAAAATTTCTGTAGTTCGTTGGATAATAGAGGTGCCATTATATCATGGAGTCAATGTAATGTTTTTAAAAATCTGTGAAAATATTAATGTAATCCGTGAAGATTACGGATATGCCAGATAATTCTAATGAAATTCAATTCAAAATACTGAATTAAGCATTTATCTTTCATGTAATTATTACTGCACACAAGAAATACTCACCTTCTAACAAATAATGCTTGTGTCCTGCAAAGGGAAGAATATGATCTTTTCCTGTACTTAGTAAATAACAGTAATGAATCAGATACATTTCTGAGACTTCTTATAATTTCCTACTCATTCTTACTCATGAAATACGACTTTATGCTCAAAGCAAAATAATTCATTAATATAGTAATTAATAGATGTTATACTTTCATATGATCACTTTCTTATGGTAATTAGAACAATTTTAAAGTTGATGAAGAAATTATCATCACTATGTCAAACCACATTGCCTTTAATTTAAAATTAAGACCATGAATAAGTCAGGAATCTACTGGGCAAGATTCTATTGCCATATTTCAGATTACGATCATTTTCTTTTTATTTTTTTTGATCTCCCAAAGAAAAATATTTTGCCAGGTTATCTAGTGGGCATCACGTATGAAAGGTTTCCTCAGTGGTTCCTTGCATGAAAGACTATTGGAGTTTGATGGAGGAATTAAGTCCCCAAATGAAGGAAATGGGAAGAGAAAAGACCCAGGATGAAAACTGACAAGCACCAGGATAGGAGCTTCTACTCAAGGTTGCATCCCTGGCCACTGTCCCTGAGAGAGCGGAGGTCCCTGGAGCAGGAGCAGGATGGGTTTCTTTGGGCTCAAAGAGGAAGGGATCTGACCCCTTAGACAGAAGCAAGAAGCTCAGCCTGGGCCTGGAGGAAGTAATAGGGGGACAAAGGAGGAGAAAGGGATGCAAGGGAACTGAGTAAGCTGATTCCTAATTCCTGTGACTAAATGACCAAGGTGTGGCATGCAGAGGTTGGCTTTGAGGAAAAGGCAGGAATTGATAAGGACCAGGAATTTGCATAAATTTAGAGAGGACTTGGGTTAGTTCAAATAACAAACCATGTCATACTTTTCTCCCCCTCTTTTTGAAAAGTGCTCCAGTCATGAAATAGACAAGTTTATGACACTGTGATGTCACCCAGTGTCACAGAAGAAGCAGCGACTCTCAGAAGATTTTGCAAGTCTGTACTTGCCAAGCTATGTCTTTGGGTATTTTCTCAACACACACCAACATCACTGGCGTCAGGAAACCACACACCCAATAAAACTGAGAAGAAAATGACAGTTTCAGGAACCATCCTGCTATTTCTAACACCTTTATAGGTTGGTTAAGAAAGAGCTCCTCTGTTTTTCTTAACCTTCCTTCCTTGTGAAGGGTGTGAAGATTTGTCAGCATTATTGAGTTGCACACCCTAGGGTGCCTTTTATTTCTTGCTTCTTAAATAGGTGGCTGTTCCCATTTGCAGGTAAACTAGTTATTCGAGAAGATCCTTCAAGCAGCCAATAATAAGATATCTGCCAATTACACCATTCCCTACAGATACAGATATAGATACGTATGATGTAATAACATAAGGACAGGATGAATCCATTTCGCCTTGATTCTCATTGCTTAGGGAATGATCTCACATGTAGGGATGTCGTGGAAGATTGAGACAGTTTATATCACCTTCACCCATCTCCCCATTCCCATACCTCCAACTCCACCTGGGACACTCATCCTACTTTACGCTTGACACCATTCAGCTCTGTCACTCACTGATCTCTTACAAGTCCCTCTTCCTTGTTTCATCTTGGCTTTCCTATTCTGCTGCCAAGAAACCTACTGTATTTTCTCTCTTGTCCTAGGACTGTCCTGCTTCCTTGTGGCTTTATGTGAAATATGGATTTTCCCCATGACTGCGTGTCCCTTGATCTTTTCTTAGGGGCAGCTCCTCATTCCCCTGTCTCATATTGTGAAGGAGAGAAAACATGGTCTTCTCTTTCTCTTGTTTCCACTGTCTTTTCTAGCCATGGTTCTTTCTTTGTCTCAAAGTCCCTTTTCCAGTTTCTGGCCATGCAAGTGTTTTACCACGTGCCCACCTAGCATCCTGCGTGTTACTCCTTCGTATGCATGGATAATCAGTTGCTCCTCCGGCATTCAAGGTTTTTCTCTTCACCCCAAGTGCTTCCAGCTTCCTCAGTGACTTGAAAACTTTTATTCCACAGGCCTGGGATGGAATCCATGTGTATTTCATGTTGCATCTCCATTCTAGTCTAAGCTCCTTGTTGGTGAAAATCTTGTCATATCTTTTGTCTTTGTTTAAAAAAATAAATTTATTTATTTATTGCATTGGGTCTTCGTTGCTAGGTGAGGGCTCTCTCTTAGTTGTGGAGAGCGGGGGCCACTCCTCGCCATGGTGCATGGACTTCTCATTGCAGTGGATTCTCTTGTTGCAGAGCATAGGCTCTAGGCATGTGGCCCTTAATAGTTGTGGCTCATGGGCTCTAGAGTACAGGCTTGCAGTTGCTCCAGGGCATGTGGGAATTTCTGGGACCAGGGATCGAACCCATGTCCCCTGCATGGGCAGGCGGTTTCCTAACCACTGCGCCATCAGGGAAGTCCTCTCCTTTTGTTAATTGGATCAATGATCTTTCTTATCTATTTGAAGATGCTTTTTGTGTAAAACAATATTAATTATTGCTGATGCCTGTCTCTGGAGTACTAATTGAGTAAGAAGTTTCTAGAGGGAAGAAGAAATGTGATTAAAAGGGATCTGGGTGTGCTGGGGATTTTATTTTGCTTCTCCAGTTTCACCTTCACTGTCTCAACCTCCAACGTCTGCAGGAGGTAGATATCTAGGAGACATAAGCAGGGTTCTCGTCCTCTGGGGAAGCTTTCATCTGGCCCGTGGGAGGCAGCAAGAGTAGACCTGCAGCTGGGTGAGGTCAGGGTGCTCAGTCACCCAGCTTGCTCTCAGCGAGGTTGCCAAGGGATGGGTCTTTGCTAAAGGCCACAGATCTTATTGGGCAGACTTTTGTGCAGCCACAGTTACTTTTTCTGGATTTTGGTCACCATTTCTGCCCTTGCCATGTAGGTCTAGATGTGGCAATGTCTCCCCACTGTTACTAGCCCTGGAATGCTTCACCGTCCTTCCTTAGTTTTTCTCAGCCCTAACTACACTTTGTATATTCCCTTTACTAAGCTTTCCTAATTATCCATTTTACTGTGTCATTTGTTTTCTGCTAGACCCTTGACTAGTACAGGAAGCAAATGGCTTTAGGAAAAACATCTTTGAAAGGAATTTTGGGATCAGGTCGGTCCCATATGAGAAGCACTTGCTGTGAGGAAATGGGGGAGTGGTGTAAGGCACACATCCACCAAATCATCAGTGATGGAGGCAAGACATGAAGTGCAGGTGGAAGACAGGTGTTGGGACATCGGCGGCTGTGGTGCTTAGATGCTATAGTGACAAGTTATGGGATCAGCAGCTTTCTTATGATGGGCATGGGAAAATCATCCAACAGAAATCTGAAAAACATTTTCATGGATCCTGACAAGTAAATCCTAAAAGACATACATGTATTTACATTAGTCAGATGCTTAATCTTGGTAGGTCAGGAAAATGCACTTGATAACCACAGTGACATTAACAGCTAATATTTTTAAAAAACTAAATATTGGTGTCATGTGGGGCCTGGTGGGATGTAGAAGAGAATTACTGATAAAATCCTGATAAAATAATACATAGTACAAGTAATTTGGTAATATTTCACTATGTGAGTAAGATTCAGCAGTTCTCTACTTGAACATATCCCCTGTATGTCCTCACATGCTGTGCTCAAGGAGACATGTATGAGGAGAGGAATCAGCCACTGTTGGCAATGACAGTAGAAACAACATATACATATATTAAAGAAGCAGAAGGGAAAGAACTGCCCTAGGTTTGTACAATGGAACATCCTACAGCAGTGACCATGAAAGAGTCAGATATTCATGTATCAGAAAGCAAGTATCCTCAAACACAACGTCCAGTGGAGAAAAACCTCCATTGGAAAAGAATGAGCAGCTTCTCTGGTAGCTCAGTGGTTAAGAATCCTCCTGCCAATGCAGGGGACATGGGTTGGAGCCCTGGGCTGGGAAGATCCCACATACTTGGAGCAACTAAGCCTACGCACCACAATTACTGAGCCTACGCTCTAGAGCCTGTGAGCCACAGCTACTGAGCCCACATTCTGCAACTACTGAAGCCCGCATGCTTAGAGCCTGTGCTCCTCAACTAGAGAAAGCCTGTGCAGAGCAACGAAGACCCAATGCCACCAAAAAATAATAAATATATAATAAAATACATCTTTAAAGAAAGAAAAAGGATGAGTATCTATAGTTTGTGCACTGTGGGTGGGAAAAGATGGGAGATTGATCACTGAAATGTTATCCTGGGAATGAAGGGGACGTGCTGGCTGGAGAAATGTTGAAATGTGCTGGGTGCTGTATGACGCCTGTTTGTGATAGATGATTAGCTTCAAGAGGCATCTGCTTTATATTTGGTTTGTCTATAGAAACACTGAGCCACACTGACAACGTCTGTGGTTTGTCTTTCAGGCTGAGATTTTGCCAGATGAGGGCAGATTCCTCATCTGGTTCCGTATCCACTCGAGTGTCACCCTTTACACCTCTTAAACTTTCCTGCTAAAGCTCAACGATGACTTCCTAATGGCCTCCTGATGGCCCCCATTTCAGTCTTCGCAGTGAGCTTGATGAATGATTTGTCACTTGTGGACTCCCCTCCCTGGGAATCCTGTCGTCAGCTCTCTTCCCCAGCTCTGACTTTCTGTCTTGAACTCCCTTTCCAAGGCCACCCTTAAGGACAGGATTTTAGCTTTTCTTAAGGATGGACCACAGGTGTGCTCTCTCTATGCTACCTGGTCATCCATCCACAGCAGCAGCTTCAGAGAGGAGATCCTCTCAGCTTATGGCCCATCCCTTCCTTCCCTCCCAGCTCTGTGCTCCATCCTTTCTCACATCTCCCGTCTCTGGAGCCATACATACAGCCCTTCCTTTCCATTAGTTTTGTATTGACATTTAACCTTTGAAGGCATTAATATTATATATTAATGAAGGACTGATTAAGTCCTTAGTTAAAATTTTATTCTATAGCTTCTTATCTTATCAGAAAAATGGAACTGCCCCCCAGAGCAGCTTTTATGGGTCTCTGTTAATGTTTCAGTAGAATAAGCCCATCTTTTGAACACAAATAGAAAGACTTCTCTTTGTACACCAACTAGAGACAACTGCTTGTTGGCTTCTTACCTTTGGATGAATGCTTCTTGATTCAATTTGAGTGCAGGGATGGTCACATAATTTGCTGGGTCATCATAATTTTATAGCTTCTTAGTGATCCATTTTGCATACAATGGTTCTTAGCTACTTTCTATGACCTAGTACTAGGCTTAGTGAGGGGTCTCTACCACAGAGCTAGAAGCAGGGACTAAATGACAGGGAGGTTTGCCAAGGTTCCTTTACTTCTGGGTGACAAGTGACTTCCTAAGCCTCATCCCATGAGATGAAATCTGAGACCATCATGTCACCATACATTTCCCATCTCATCACCTTGGAAGCAGCCTCTATGTTCCTGGATGTGATCCCGGCTTTAACATGTGTGTCCAGGACTGCCAGGAACAGCTGTCATCACCTCCTTCAGTTTCTCAGTGGTCCACGCGTGATAAGATCGATTTCCATAGAGAACAATAAATATGTATTACTGCACAAGAAAGTCCTAACTTGAAATAATTCCAGTGAGTTCCTCCCTGCAATATGATGATCATTTGACAAAATATCCTCATTAACTATACTTTATGTAAAAGGTTTGTTCCTGAAATTCAGGGCATTTCATTGAATTCTGATTTACAATATTATTCCATCAATACTTATGTACTTCTTTGAAAGTAGTTTTTTTTTTTTTAAATTGCTGAAATCCTTAATTGTTGCTCTAGTAACTTAAGGTAATCCAGCAATTTAGCCCGGGAAGTGTGTCGGGGGCTCCTCCTCTGCTCTCAAGCTGTGTGTTAGGCTCCTAGGACTGCTGTCGTGAGGTACCCAAAACTGAGGCTTAAAATGAATGGTATTTATTCCCTCCCATTTCTGAAGGCTTGAAGTCTAGAATCAATGTGGTCTCAGGACCACAGGTGCTTGGGAGGCTGGAGGGGAGAATCCTTTGCCCCTTCAGCTTCTGGTGGTTCCTAGTGTTCCTTCCTTGGCTTGCGCATCCGTCTTCCCATGACCTTCTTCTCTGTGTATCTCCTCTCTTCTTATAAGGCCCCAGTCATTGGATTAGGACCCTCCCTGAGTCAGTATGACCTTATGTTAACTAGCTGTGTCTCTGACTTGTTTCCTAATAAGTTCACACTCTGTGATTAGACATGAGTTGGGTTGGAGTGCGAGAGGTGTATTCCTCAATCCAGTACAACCAGCAGTCCCATTAACCAAACTAAAAACTTGTATGAGTTTGGAGATAAGTCATGGAAGTATTTATTCATGAATATGAGAATATTTGTTTTCTGGTTTTGTTTGTTTGTTTGTTTCTTTTGTTTTTTAAAGAAGAACAGCAACGTCTCATGTTTACTTGCTAATGTTAAAGGATACTGATTTCAGACAATACCTGCATATAAAATATTTTAAAAATTTAAATCCTTGTTGAGAGTTCCAGAGAATGTTAGGAAATAAAGCTAAAATATTTGGCGAGTATTACACAGCCCTTAAAATCAAATTTCATGTCCCATGGATTAAAAATGTTGTTAGTGATAGACAAGACTTTGGAAATAGGATGCAGAGTAAAAGTGAAAGAAAGAGGAGCGATTAGTAATCTCCATCCTTTTATGGTGGAATTACCCAAAATGCTACCAGCTTGCTATTTGCATGTGAATGATGGATGGAGATTCACAGTGGTGAAATAAATCCAAATGATAATTTACCTTCCTGGATATTCTGCTTGCAATATTTTTTTTAAGTTTTTATTTTATTTTGGATTATCGTTAACAATGTTGTGTTCATTTCAGGTGTACAGCAAAGTGACTCAGGTATACGTGTACATACAGCGCTTGTTTTCAAATTCTTTTCCCATTTAGGTTCTTACCTAATACTGAGCAGAGCACCCCATGCTTAAAGTAGGTCCGTGTTGGTATCCATTTTAAATACAGCAGTTTGTACACCTGCCCCCCATCATGGGATTGTACCCTCCCTAATTAAACTCAAAAGATTTTGCACAATCAAGGAAACCATAAATAAAATAAAAAGACAACCCAAAGAATGGGAGAAAATATTTGCAAACTATGTTACTAACAAGTGATGTTTCCAAAATTTACAAACAGCACATGTGGCTTAATATCAAAAAACCCCGAAATAACCTGTTTACAAAATGGGCAGAAGACCGAAATAGACATTTCCCCAAAGAAGATATACAGATAGTCAAGAAGCACAGGAAAAGATGTTCAACATTACTAATTATTGGAGAAATGCAAATGGCAAGTACAATGAGGTATCACCTCAGACGGGTCAGAATGGCCATCATCAAAACGTCTACAGATGATGAAGGCTGGAGAGCGTGTGGAGAGAAAGGAACCCTCCTGCACTGTCAGTGGGAATGTAAATTGGTTCAGCCTCTGTGGAGAACAGTATGCAGGTGCCTTAAACACCTCAAAACAGATCTGCCATATGATCCTGAGACACATGTTTTTATCCATGGGATCCTGAACCAGCCTGAGCAGCCCAGACACTGGGCGATCCACGGACACGAGACCATAGTTCTTCATGCTTATCTGCTGTGAGTGATGGGCCAGGATAGTGGGTATTGGCACTGGTGCAGCAAACGGGAGGCCGTGGCACTGGCAGCAGGAGGGACCTTCGGCAGCCTTGAAGGACCAGCCAGAGGGTGTGAGGTGACTTTGTCATGGCTCCTGTGGTCCTTCTCCACTCCAGGCCCCAGGAAACATTAGGGGAAGCTGCACTCTGGCTTGCCCCGTTTTTTTGGACCACTTCTCATGCCAGTAGTTTAGGGACCCTAGAGGTAAAGTCCTAGTTTCAAGGGTGGAGATTGGGAGGACAGTACAGGAAACTGGCTGCCATGTGAGTGGCCCTTCCCAAGGCCCTACTGGAGGGCTAATTTCAAAGGTAAGATGTATTTAATGATGGACCACACCTGACCCATCTCCCTTGGTCAGATGGTCTGTATGTGGTTGGTGAGAGAGAGACAGGGAGAAAGTTTGGAGAAGAAAATGTGGAGGGCGAGGGTAGGAAGCAGGGAGAGAAGAAGAGAGAAAGAGTGTGAGAGAGTGTAGAAGGGAGGAATTTGGAGAGGGAACAGGAGAGACTGAAGGCACTAAAGTGAATGGTGTGTCATGGAACCATGACTGCTGACTGTCTCTGAGGGTGGGAGGCATCCCCTAACCCAAATATCATCTAAACCAGCAGTCTTCATATTAGAGTAATTCTAAAGGTGCCACCAGAGATGTATGAGATTTTCAACATTTCAAGTACATGTGTTCTCCTCTCCACAATTTATCTGACTGAAAGTCTCCTGTGTTCACAGTGGCAGGTTTCCCAACTCTCCCACAATTCACCAAGGAAAAGCTCACTTGTCACTTCCCTCAGATCCTACTGATGAGAGATGCCCTGGAGCAGCAAAGACAAAACTCTTTTACTGATTAATCAAGACACACAGGCCCACACACAGGGCTTCTGCCTCCCCTGTTTTATGCAGATTCCTGTAATGGGTGGAGAATGGGATGTCAGAGGGTAGTATTTTAGCGCATACTGAGGTGTTCTGAATGAAGATTATAATAAATTAAAGCAAGGTGACAGTGGGAGTAATGACAAGTTTTCAATAATAACATAACTTCTAATCTTTCACTATTGTCTAGATTGGATTTCTTTGGAGACCCAACCAGAGGAGCATCTCAAAAACTGCTGAAACTAAATATGATTTTTCTACCCATGAGCTTACCCATGACAAATTCTTTTCTGCTATTCCTGCTACTTACTCAGGTGCAAGAAATTACCAAACAACTGAAAATTTTAGTGGGTATACAGTTTGAAGATATGTTGGATGAAACCTATGAATAAAACCTATGAAATTTCTTGCCGATATGGTGTGTATTATTCAGTTAATACATAAAATCTGTGTGATCAATCCCATCATGAATATGGGACACTTCCTATGGAAGTGTCTTCTCATTTATTTCAACTCTAAAAATGTTTAATGATTCAATTGCTCTTAACAAAGTGCAAGATGCTATGTTAGATGCAGAACCAATGAGTGTTTGGCAGTATCCATCTTTATCTTAAGTGAGAAAGCACAGAGACATTCTGCTCTGTTCCATCTCCTTAAGAGATGGTGCTTCAATAAAATGTTAGCTCTCATGTGTAATAATTATTTATTAAATTTTTGTATTTTTTGTTCTTATTTGCCATGATGATATTGCTCCAAGTATTTCAAAGGTCTCTTTTGTATTGAGATGTAACTACATTTACTCGTCACATAAAATTGTCATATAAGTGGAATTATATAACATGTACATTTTCTGGTCAGCTTCTTTTTTGCACAGCATAGCGTGTGGGATTTTTACCCATGTTGCTGCAGGAATCAGTAGTTTCATCCTTTTTATCTCTAAGTACTATTTTTTTTTGTTTGTATTGTCATTCACCAGCAGTTAAAAATTTGAGGTTTTGCCAGCTTTTGGTTGTAATGAATAAGGCTTTGACGAACATACTAGTCCTTCTGTGGCGCATGTATTCACATCTCTCAAGTAGAACAAGGTATGCAATTCCTGGATCGTATGGTCAGTATACATTTAACTTTATGAAAAATTACCGATGCGTGTCTCTTTGCACACTTGACGAAGACTTCTGGAGAAGTGCATTGCTCAGCCATGGAGATTTACAGTTTTCTTGAGGGACATCACCCAAGTGGCGTTGTCAGAGACCCCAGGCTCCACTCCCCCTCAGAGGTCAACAAGGAGACAGCTCTCCTTGAGAAAAACAGCTCACAAATAGGAAATGGCAATGTTGAGATGTGACAGAAGGTGTCAGTGCAAGCTGTGGTGGTGATCATTTGGCAGAAAATAATTGTATCAAATCCACACATTGTACACCTTCAACTTACTCAATGTGATGGGTCAATGATATGTTAATAAAAATGGAACAGATAAAATTGCAAGACTGTTGTCTGAAGTGGTCGCAGCTTTTGAATTCCCCCAGCAGTGCGGGAGATCTAGTTGATCCAATTTCTCTCCATGAGGGGTATGACCAGACAATTTTAACTTTGGCCAAAACAATGGAGATGAGGTGGTATCCTGGTGGGAGGTATTTTGTATGTACATGATATTCTTTGTTAAACTTCTATTATCTTTATTGTTATATTTTAAACCAAACAACATACTGATATTTATTACTTTACATTCAAAAATATCTTTATTGATGTGTTATTGATGTAGAAAGTGTTGTGCATATCTAATGTACACAACTTCAGGAGTTTTGGGATGAGTAGGCATCTGTGAAACCATCACACCAATTAATGTATTAAACATATACGTCACCTCCAAAAGATTCCCCCTGCCCTAAGAAAAGTTATGTTTTAGGAAATAAAAATTGTCAGTACTTGACATTTATATATTGGTGTACTCCAGGGTCATATCTTGGCCCTCCTTTCTTCTCACTTTATTTTCTCCCAGTAGGATCCCATCTTTACCGTTAGCTACAATTACCATATTTCTCTCAGTATCTAAAAAATTTGTATCATCTCTCTTACTTATCAGTTCATAACCCATTTCTGAGTTCTAGACTGCTGTATTAAATTCTAAACATGGGTTACAAAGCATGTCATGTTCTAGTAACTGCCCACCTCTTCAACCTCATCATGCTCTATTTTGAATTTTTATGATGATAATACATCTCCAAATTATCTCCCCTATATGTGGTGGGTCACTTGCACTTTGTTGAAAATTTAAAAAAAAGGAAAAGCAACAAATGAGATGAACAAATTGTTGTTTTATTGATAATGCACTTCAAGAAATCAAGAAATTTAGAGAAGTAAGGGTCCCTAAATTCACCTAAATTCAAATTAATGTGGGTGTCTAGGTGAATAGGTTGGAATAGTGGATATAAGTTTGAAATAGGAGGTATGATATTTCAAACTTAGCAGAAGATAGAGTGTTGAAATAACCTTTTAAAATATAGTGAACATTTTGTCCAAAGAGGAGTTATCATGGAGAGATAGAGTAGGATTACATGTGTTTGTAGAAGGAGAGACAGACAGACATGGTGTTTCAACCAACACATTCTTAGTGATGACTATGAGGTTGGAAAGGAAAATGAATCAGGAGAACCTGTTACTTCCAGCAATCAGTGCTCGGGAACAACTCTGGGAATGTCCCTGAGTGTAGCCGCCGGCTAATCACACTTCAGGGGCAGAGACTCTGCCGTAGAAGAGGATGGTGTTGGTCTTGTTGTGCTTGATGAAGAAGAGGAAAGGGTGGTCACAGTGGAAACTCTCATAATGTGGTAATGATGTGATACCAATGCTTATGCCTGTTGCAGCTGCAGCCTCCGTGCCCTCCTCATTCACCTCCACATAGGACTTGTGGATGACATTTGACACCACCAGGCCACCTGCGCTGCTCATGCCTGAGACGTCGGCTTCCTGGTCACTGAAGGCGGCCACCATCCCCAGGGCTCTCAGCGGGTCATTGAGGCTGTAGCTCGCTTCCACTTTGAACCGAGGTAGGTGTAAATCCACGAGTCCCTCCTTCATATTCTGTGGGCTCGTCCACTCTATTAACTTCTCAGCAGTGAGCTGATCTTCAAGCTGTAACAACGGAAAAGGGAACAAGTGGCAGGATTCTCAGTGGACACTGAGCCCCCCAACACTGGATTGAAATGTGTGGGAAAACTTTAAGAGTAGACATAAATACAGGAGATTGTTTCTTAGGTTTTATGTGAGCAGGCAAAAATAACAGAGTCCTGAATATATATTATATGATCAAATGTGTTCTTATATATTCATGACTCTGCTCTTTTTATGTATATATGTACACAATACTAATCTATGCCTATGTATACATATCTACAGAAATGTATCCATGTACCTATATGCACACATATATGCAACAACAGAATCGTTAGATAAAATTATTTGTAGATGATGAACCATCCACTTCTTATTCTTGTTATCTATGACCTGCTTCACTTTCAAACAGACTTCTCTTGTTCTTCTGCCTGTAAATTTTTACACAGTGCACTGACCATGTACATCCTACTTTTATACCTTTTTCTTGCTTGATCTGTTTGTAACCTCTTGCATATAGATATATATTTCTTGAGTCAAGTTTATGCTGTTACATAAGAGTACACTTAAATGGGTACTCAGTGTATGTATCTTTATTTAGTTAATATCTTTCAAGCAATCACTGCCTGTCAGTCTCTAACCTAAGCTAAGGTAATACAAACATGTACCACTGTTTCATATTTAAAATTTTTCATTGTTTTGAGCCACTTCTTAAAAAGTTATCCCTTGTTTGGAATTGTTGTTATAGGATAAAATCCTAGGACTCAGAATCCTGATGTCAGAGATAACGGGGAATTTCAACCTGGCGCAGGAAGATTCTGATGACCCTTCACATTTATTGCCACATCACTTTCCTTGAGGATTTCCAATTCCCCGTGTTAAAACATATATTTGGAGTGTGGCAAGTTTAAGGCCACTTCTGCTTCTTCATTGGCTGTTACGGTAATTGCAGATGGACTCTTATGGAATGTCTGCTTTTGCCAGATATTGTTACTGGTGTTTTTACATATTAACTTTATTATAACAATGCTAAGAGGAAAATCCTATGATCCCCCCCATTTTTTTCAACTCCTAGCAATGAGGTTTTGAATGACTTTTGAGCTCCTAGAGTCAGAATAGTTTAAAATTAAAAAATAAGCGTCAAGATCTATTTGCCCACAGTGCATAAAACCACTGTGAATTATGGGCACTGTATAACCTTTGTTGTGATAATTTCCTTGTTTTTCTGTGAGTGAACTTGCAAATATTTCCATGTGTCACTTACATATGAATGTTAATTTCCTTGTCTTCAAATGAATGGCCTGGAATATATCAGAGGTTCTTATGATTGCAAATTACTTACACGTGTACCTGTGTATATTTTTCTGTGAACTGACATTGCATAGTTTCATCAGAATACTAGTGTGACCTGTGATGTACAGATATACTCTTCATATCATACTGATACTTAAGATATTGATTTTATTTTTTTGTTCTGTGCTTGAGCTCTGCCAGCCACTACCAGCAATCTATGAGCAGCCCATACAAGCCCTGTATCATTAGGAATGTAAGCAACAGTATGAAGTTGTGGAGGTACCAGGCTTTACCTTCTGCAGACCATCTACTTCATCAGGTAGCAGCACAACCATGCTTAGCTCTTTGCATTTGTACGGTATTTCCAGGATCTTGACTTTCATGTCCACCAGTGAGGTGAAGTTGAGAAAATCGGTTTGTTTCATCATTTGCACAGATTTGCTTGTTTCCTGCAGTAAATTCATGTGACAAAGATGTAAAGTGAGCATAAGTCAAAAAAGAATATTATTGAGGTACCAAGCACATCCTCCTTCTAAGAGATGATCTGGGAAAACTGTGATTTAGAGACTAGAGTTTCTTTAACAAATGCCAACTAACTAAAGTAAAAAAAGAAAGACCAGAAAATAAACCTTGACAAATTCTATCTTCTACCTGCAGTTATATATTAATTACTATGTATTTAATTTTCACACTGAGTGTGTAGCTATGTTATGTTATATACATAAATCATAGACAATACCTTGTTCAGCCAAAATTTTTCCTCCACAGTATTTTCCGTCTTAAATTTCTGGTGCCACTGCCCCTTGAAATAGATCGCGGTCACCAGAACCAGAACGGTAGAGCTGTCAATAGAGTCTTTTGGAAACAGATCCTTGATCTTTTCTGTCAAAGAAAGAAAATCAAAGGTCTGTCACGAAAGGCACAAGGGGTTTGTCAGGAAGATGCTTTGAAAGTTACACCTGATGATTCAATATCCACACAAGTCAGCACATGAGGGACTGAGAGCCTGAACCTTTGTCCTGGTAGCAGCCTGATGGAGCCGCCCTCATAGAGACCCCCTTCCTCTGCTTGGGAAAGTGTTCAGTCTCTGTCTGTGGGGACATTGGTCATCTCACACTGCATTCTGATGAACAGATTTCAGCTGATCCTTCCACCGGTCAGCTTCCTCCCTCCCTCCCTGCCCCCTCAATAGCTCCCTCCCTCTTTTGCTTCCTCCGTCCTTCCTTCTATTATTTTCTTCTTCACTTTCTTCTTTGTTTTCTATTATTTCAAACGAACTCACTGCTCAGAGGAAATGGGCTTGAATGTTCTTTAGGACAAATGACCTGAAGGCTAAAATCTAAAACATGTGCTCAGACACCATTTCCTGGGTGTCTTCAGCTTCATTCTCCTCTTTGAATTGTTTAGGTTTGGCCTGTATTTAGGATGGAAGGGAGGACATGGTTCATAGGATGGAGATATTGTCCAGCACCTGCTGTGGTTGGGGAGGACACTGTGACCACCCCTGCAGGGTGAGGGGTGAGGAGGTGGGCTAGGCAGCTCCTGCTGCAGGTGGCAAGAAGGGTGGTTTGGAGGAGAGCTAGTCCTTTCCTAATTAGCGAAAGATAAGGGAAACCTTTTAATATTTTCCCTTATGGATGATAATTCAGAAGATAAACCTCTTATTTAAAGAAAAAGATTAGAATCAATCTGAAGTTTGAGTAGAGATGTGGCACCCACAAAGACACTGTCATCCACAGACTCAGCTGAGTTTCCAGGGAGCTGGTCCTGGGATCCCTCCTGGGCTCCCCTCTTTCTCTCTACATTGACATGGACCATTTGACTCTCTGCAGTGCCCTTCTCCATCCTCTGCAATCTCATCTCACCCCTGCTCCTGGCACCCCTGCAGGGTCCAGCCCAGTGTTCACACAGGGCAAGGACTCAACAGTAATTTTTAATGAGTGACTCTCTCATAACCTACCATTAGTTTGACTTTCCACCCAGGAATTAATCATCTTTCGACTTTCTTCTGCAGCATGGACAAAATCAGCAGATTCCACACTGGCCAGGTAAAATTTCTTCACGTTATCTATGTATTCCTATGACAGGGGAGGGAAGAAAGGAGGAATGAAGAGTAGTTTATCAGCAACTACAAAGGTATTCCCGAAGTCAATTGTGTTCAGTCATGACCACATTGAGTGCATAGTACAGTCCCTAATCCCAGTGCCCTGGTGGGCTGTCAGGACACTCCAGTGGGTGGGGTGTGGTCAGGGAGGCTCCTCTGCCTCCCCCTCCCCCATTAGGAGATGGGGACAGAGGACCCAGGATGCAGACTAAAGGCGTGAGAGGCCATGAAACTTACCTGAAGAAACACAATGCTCTTTTCTCCATAGAGCCTGTTGGCGACCTTTAGCTGGTAGGCATCACTGGGTTTCTTTATCTCAGTCAGAAGGTTTTGAAATTGACGATGAACATTTCCTGAGTTTTGAACCTTCAAAACACCAGAAAGTGAGCTCACTGGATTCTCATTGCATGTAAATGCTCCCGCCCACCCCCCCCCCGCCGCCCCCGCCACAGGTCTGTTAGATCCGTACCTAGAGTCTGGTGTCCCCACAGATGACGTTTGTTGTTGTTTCCCCATTTGGTGTATTTTGCCTCAAATATCCTTTATCATCCTTACATTTGATCTTCCAGGAAATTCTTCCTTCCTGCTCTAACATATTTGAAACTTTCCTCTTCTCAACTGGAGATGCAGCAGCATTCCACTGTTGGGTTGTATGTGAATTGTTTCAGATGGTTTGGGTTGGCTTCCCAGCTAAACTTAAGCTCCTTGAGGGCTAGTCCCATAGTGCTTGTCTAACAGTCAGCAACTGTTGAGAACATCAAACTTGTACATTTTTCTGTATTATGATAAAATGCTGTGTCAAGCTCCTTGGTGGGGTTACCTGCTTAGACCCTTTGACTGTGACCTAAGGCTGGTCACTCCTGATGCTCACACTGGAAACAGGCACAGTGTGTGCCTGGTACTCAGGGAACAGCTTCACATCAGCATCTCTAGCTCTGAGAACTAAGGAACTTCTCCAAGGAGATAGAGTCAGTTTTTCAACTCAGGCCTGTCTGCATCCAGAACCTTCCACTTGGGAGCTGAGCGTTTTGTACCATTTAGAGTATAAACCATAACTCTCAATCATTTTCCAAAACATACTTGTTCATATGCTTATTGCTCTTAATCTAAATTATGACTTAAATTAAAATTGCATAATTTTCACAACATATTGTGAGTCCTATACTTATTTTTATTCTATAATAATAATAATGCATCACATTATCAGGGTCTCCCTTATCCTGGCACTGCTGTCCTATTTTACCTGTATTTGCATGTATAGCAGTAGAGTTTTATTGCCCCTAGTTAATGGAGATGATGTCACTGTGCCTCAGGACAGTGTTATTTTGCCAGGTTCCTCATTCCTGAACAGCAGAGCAGGAACGTGAACCTAACCTTTGGGTTTCAGAGCCCTTGCTCAAGAAAACAAATATATGAAATAAGTATGTAATATGAAATGAGAAACACTCTGTCGAATCAATTTTGCCTGATTCCCGCCCCCCCAAATTTATTGTTCCCAGTTTATCTGAAGTTCCCAGTTTAAACTACGACCCTCATGGATATGTGATCTCCTTCTAGATCCAAAGTTCTGTGACTCACGGCATCTCTTGTAGTTCCTCCTGTTGTGTTTCCTGTGATTTCATTAAAGTGAAGTACCTGGAGGAGAAAGGAGAAGAGGGAAACTTTACTTAAAAAGTCTATATATACCAGAGTAAATAAAAAAAGAAATGAAGGAAGGAAGAAAGAAGAGAAAGAATGAAAAAGAACAATTCAAATAAATGAACAAAACAAAATACCAAACGAATAAAAAAAAAAAAAAAAGAAAGCAAACCCCAAAGAAACAAAATAAAAGAACAAAGAAATGTTCTGTCCAAGCATTTGCTCCTTAAGAAACACAGCCTGTGTGTGAAAAACACAACGCTGATTGATCAGCAGCCACTTCAGAGTATCCTGATTCACTTTTCATTCGTTGCTGAGGAAACATGGGAAGATGTCTCCCATGGATTTTAGTCAGTGAATCACTTCTACCTGAACTCACCATTTAAACCTTACCTCTGGTCTTTGGGCACTTGTAGGGTTCATCCCAGCTCCCAAAGGAAGTCTGGGCACAGGGAAGAGGTGGGGCGGAGCACTGGGGCAGAGTGTATGCCCCCACAGCTCTGTGCCCACCCAGTCACGGGGATGCCTACAGCTTCCTGTGCTACCCCTGAGGACAGCCAGACCTATGGTATTCTGTACACCAGCCAACACAGAAACCAGTGCAAACATTCAACATAGAGGAAGCTGCCACCTACCTTCTCAATTTCTGATGCCGTGTGTCCTTTGGCCCCTAAGGAAGTCATAGCTAAGGCTGACATGATATTGAAAGGGGAATAGAAGATATTTTCCTCCTTTGATCCTCTGATCTGTTTAAACAGCTCGACTGCAAAGTGGGTGTTTGCTTCACTGAGTGAACTCATGGTGGCTGGCCTTGGTCTGGAACTCCTGGAAAAGCATCAGATTCATTTTATAATGACTTTACTGAAGGGAAGTTTAGTGTGTAATAAGATTTTCTGAAAAGAAATGTTTTCTGTGTGGATTGTCGGATTCTGACATGGATAGCTTCCTTCCCTTTACTTTTAAAGCCTTTTTCAATGTACATGCATATATTTCATACCTAGATTATTGAAATTAGTATTTAAAGAAATCCTTTGTGAAAACCTAATAAAATATCTTTATCGTCTATTTCTTACTGGCTCTAAGACTGGGTAGACAATGCATTATAACAGATACCAAAGCCAGGACTGATGTGGTAACAGCCAGCTGTCTCCCATTAGGTGTATTCCTGCCTCTTCCTGAGGGATCTGTGGGTGCCAGACCTCCTACCCCTGATCACCTGAGCTCCCAAAGGAGCATTTAGTTTTTTTGGAGATAAATAAATTCCCTCAGGATGAAATCAGGAGACAAGTATTTTCACTTTTGCTTTGGCAGAATAAGTAACGTACCATCATACCGAAAGAAATAGATGCATGATAAAAAAAAACATAGTCATTATTTTCAGAAAGCAGGCATGCAGTCAGGCAGAGTGTCTGGAAGCGCTTACCTGTGATCCTGGAGGAAGGTGAGGCGGGCAGGCAGCCTGTCAGCCTTTGTGCCCTGGATGGTCAGGTCCTGAATATATACTCTCTCTTGCCGCCTCCCATTCCTCTCAGCAGCTGGTATTTCAAGTAAATCTGCTTCGGATTTCTTCACCCAGTATGGTCACCTTCATGAGCATGAGATCTCTATGACTAAAGACAACATTATTGTTCTATTCCCATATTTCCATTTTATTTGCAGAGGAAATCGTGACCTGCAATCACTAGCTCTTATGAAATGCATGTAGGTGCCTTTCCAATACCTATGAGAATAAAGTTAAATTCCCACTTCTTCACATGCCCTGAGCTGCTGCACCCAACTGGAACTAACCCGCAAAGAATCTTTCTTCTCTTATATGTTCATTTGTCTTTAAGGCCACTTCTAACACCAAGAATTAAAAAGCTTACATTTTCTATCTTATGTTCTGAAAGGATTTGTGCAACCTGACCATTTCCTTAAGAATTACTCCGTATACCTAAGAAAATAGCTCCAATTCTGAGCTTAAGAGACCCTGGCAACGTGTCTCAGCAGTAGGTGGAGAGCAGATAACATTTCCCTTCCCCTAAAGGCTGGACCTTGGCCGTGGTCCTCCCTGTGACCCCATCCTCCTTGCAGCCAATGTCAGAGGGTCCCTTTTTCGAAGGCCAGTGGGAAGCCCATTTCCCTGCAGCGTAAGCTGCTCTCAGTGAGAAGAATGGTGGATACAAACGGTGGCCGTTTTGGTGACAGGGGTCTAATTTGTACACAAAGATGTATCAGAAAAATAAATTGAACACCAGAATCACGGCATTTCTCAGTCACCCTGCTCTTTAGCACACCAGCTTTGGATTCATGGTCTGGACAACAGAGTCAAATTCTTGTAAGAAAAAAAGAGAAAAAATGTGTTCTTGGAGTGCCATGGTTAAGTCTCTTATCACTGGATCCTCCTTCTCGTCGTGGGCTTGGGGTTCTCAAAGCAGAAAAATATTAAGAACTGTTGACTTTTACTGAGGGAGATATGTATTCACCAATTTCCCTCCTTATTCAGGCAGGTGCCTTTGTTCTCCTCCTTTCACAGATGACATAAACAAGGTACAGAGCAGCTGAACAGAAGCCCAGGTGTCTAAGATGGTGAACGGCCCAGGTGAGCTCTCCATACAGGTAGCTGGTTCAGGAAGCTGTGTGTGCATCCACTCTCACAGGGTAGTCTGTTAGACAGGTTCTGCGCTCTTAGTGACATATCGCCTTGTATTTAAATGAAAAGAACCTGTTTCTTTTGCCTTCTTAAAAGGGATCATGTCCTTCCACCAAATCTGAAGGGGTGGGAATGGGTCCCCAAAACTCCTTTGTGAGCCCCTCAGTCACTAGGAGGGAAAGCTGGGTTTCAGACACTCTTTTAGGACTGTGTAAAATTCTGAAATTTCAGTGTGGACATATGTTTTAATTTCTTAGGCATTTATCCAAGGGTGAAATCTCTGGGTCATGATAAGTCTATGACTGATTCAGAAGAAATGCCAGCCTGCCTTCTTCAGTAGCTGCATCATTTTATATTCCCACCAAACTGATGGAAGCACGTGTGTATGGAGTTCTGATTCTCTTCACGTCTCCAGCACTTGTTACTGTGCTTGGTCCTTTTAAACCTCTGCCACGAGCAGAGTATGTGGTCTCAGCCCGTCATTCATTCCCAGGAAGATTCACCCATAACAATGTCCCAGAAGCACAGGGGATGGAGACATGAGGTGGAGAGGAGAGGAAATGTGTGTTTCAGGAACCGGCCTGCTATTTCTAACACCTTTATAAGTTGGTTAAGAAAGAGCTCCTCTGTTTTGCTAAACCTTGCTTCCTTGTGAAAGGTGAGAAGATTTGTCAGCATTATTGAGTTGCACATCCTAGGGTGCATCTTATTTCTTCCTTCTTACCAAATAGGTGGTTGTTCCCATTTGCAGGTAAACTGGTTATTGGAGAAGATCCTTCAAGCAGCCAATAATAGGATATCCACCAATTATACTTTTCATTACAGGTACAGGTACAGATATACATATGTACACTGTGAATAAGAGCAAAACAGAATGAATCAGTTTTGCCTTGATTTTCGTTCCTTAGGGAACGATCTCACATGTAGGGATGTCATGGAGATTGAGACAGTTCATGTCACCCCCACCCGTCCCCCCATTCCATGCCTCCAACTCCACCCGGGACACTCATCCCAGTCTATGCTGGTCACCATTCACCTCTGTCACTTGCTGATGGCTTACAAGTGCTTCTTCCTTGTTTCATCTTGGCTTTCCTGTTCTGCTGCCAAGAAACCTATTGATTTTCTCTCTTTTCCAAGGACTATCCTGCTTCCTCGTTGTTTTATCTGAAATATGTATTTTCCCCATGACTGCGTGTCCCTTGATCTTTTCTTAGGGGCAGCTTCTCATTCCCCTGTTTCATATTGTGAAGAAGAGAAAACATGGTCTTCTCTTTCTCTTGTTTCCACTGTCTTTTCCAGCCATTGTTCTTTCTTTGTCTCCATGTCCCTCTTCAGTTTCTGGCCATGCAGTTGTTTTACCACGTGCCCATCTATCATCTTAAATGTTTCTCCTTAATATTCACTAATAATCAGTTGCTCCTCTACCATTCACAGTTTTGCTCTTCACCCCAAGTGCTTCCAACTTTCTGGGTGACTTTAAAACCTTTATTCCACAGGCAAAGGATGGAATCCATGCATATTTTATGTTATGTCTCTATTCTAGTCGAAGCTCCTCCTTTGTAAAAACTTGTCATGTCTTTTGCCATTTTGTTAATTCAATCATGATCTTTCTTATGTATTTGAAGATGCTCTTTACATAAAGCAATATCAATTATTGCTGAGGCTTGTGTCTGGAGTATTAATGGAGTGGGAACATTCTAGAGGAAAGAAGAAATGGGATTAAAAGAGATCTGGGTGTGCCAGGGATTTTATTTTGCTTCTGCAGTCTCACCTTCACTTTCTCAACCTCCTGTGGCCCCAGGAGGCAGAGATGTAGGGAGACATAAGCAGAGTCTCATCCTCTGAGGAACTTTGCATGTGGCCCGTGCGAGGCAACAGGAGTAGACCCACAGCTGGGTGAGGTCAGGGTGCTCGGTCACCCAGCTTCCTCTCAGCGAGGTTGCCAAGGGATGGCTGCATTTCTTTCCCAAAGGCCACAGATCTTCTTGGTTAGTTTTTATGAAGCTATAGCTACCTTCTCTGGATTTTGGTCACCATTCCTGCCCTTGCCATGTAGGTCTAGGGGTGGCAATGTCCCCCCACTGTTGCTGCCCTGGGATGCTTCACCTTCCTTCCTTGGTTTCTCTGAGCCCTGAGCATACTTTGTACAGTCCCTTCATTAAATTTTCCTTAATTACCCATTTTGACTGTGTCATATGTCTTCTGCTAGACCCTTGACTTTTACGGTAAGTAAATGTCTTTAGGAAAAACATCTTTGAATGGAATTTTGGGATTAGGTTGGTTCCATTTTGGGAAGCATGTACTCAGAGGAAATGGGGGAGTGGTGTAAGGCACACATCCACCAAATTATCAGTGATGGAGGCAAGACATGAAGTGCAGGTGGAAGACAGGTGTTGCGACATCCATGGCTGTGGTGCTTGGATGCTACTGTGACAAGTTGTGGGATCAGCAGCTTTCTTATGATGGGCATGGGAAAGGCATCCAACAGAAATCTGAAAAAATTTTTCTTGGATCTTGACAAGTAAATCCTAAAAGACATATGTATGTTTACAGTCATCATATGCTTAATCTTGGTAGGTCAGGAAAATGCACTTAATACCACAGCGTGGTTAACAGCCATAAAGCTGACATTTCTTAACACTTAAGGACTGTTTTGATGTAGAGGATAATTTCTGATAAAATGCTGATGAAAATGTTAGATAGTGCAAGTAATTTGGTAACACTTCACTATGTGGGTAAGATTCAGCAATACTCTATTTAGACATATACCCTATATAGAGTCACATGCTGCGCTCAAGCAGACGTGTGAGGAAATTAGTCACAGTACTGTTGGCAATTACAGTAGAAACAACTTACACGTATATTGAAGAAGAAGAAGGGAAAGAAATACCCTAGGTTCATACAATGGAATGTCCTCCAGCAGTGAACATAGCGCCAGATATTCATGTACTGGAAAGTATAGATCCTTAAACATAACGTCCAGTGAAGACAAAGCAGGTTGAAAAAGGGTGAGTAGCCGTCATTTGTGCATTGTAGGTGGGGAAAGATGGGAGACTGATCATTGAACGTTTATCCTGGGAATGAAGGGGACGTGCTGGCTGGAGAAATGTAGAAATGTGCTGGGTGCGGTTCGACGCCAGTTTGTGATAGTTGATTAGCTTCGGGAGGCATCTGCTGCATGTGTGGTTTGCCTTTAGGAACACTGAGCCACACTGACAACCTCTGAGGTTTGTCTTTCCGGCTGAGGTTTACCCACGTGAGGGCAGATTCCTCTTCTGGTTCTGTATCCACTGTAGTCTGACCCATTACACCCCTTAAACTTTCCTGCTAAAGCCCAACAGTGACTTCCTAATGGCCTCCTGATGGCACCATTTTCAGTTTTTACAGTGAGTTTTGTGAATGATTTGTCACTTGTCGACTCCCCTTCCTGGGAATCCTATCTTCAGCTCTCTTCCCCAGCTCTGACTTTCTGTCTTGAACTCCCTTTCCATGGCCACTCTTAAGGGCAGGCTTTGCTTTTCCTAGGGAGGGACTGCAGGCGCTCTCTCTTTATTCTACCTGGTCATCCACCCGCAGCAGCAGCTTCAGTGCAGGAGATCCTCTCAGCTTAGGGCCCGTCCCTTCCTTCCCTGCCGGCTCTGTGCTCCATCCTCTCTCACATCTCTTGTCCCCAGGGTCATTCGTGCAGCCCTTCCTTTCTTTAGTTTTTGATAAATATTTAACATTTGAATTGATAAACATTATCTATTAATAAAGGACCGATTCAGTCCCTAGTTAAAATTGTATAGCTTCTCATCTTATCAGAAATGAGGCACTGCCTCCCACATCTGCTCTTACGGGTTTCTGTTAATGTTTCAGTTGAATAAGCATGTTTTTGGAACACAAAGAGAGACATTTCTTTGTGTACCAACGACGAATAACTGATTGTTGGCTTCTTATATTTGGATGAATGCTTCTTGATCCAATTTGAATGTAGGGGTGGTACATAATGTGCTTTATCATCATATTTTATGGTTTCTTGGTGACCCATTCTCCACTGAGGAGTTCTTAGCTATTTTCAGTGACTTAGTACTGGGCTTAGTGAAGGGTCTCTAGCGCAGGGCTAGAAGCAGGGACTAAATGACGAGGGAGATGTGCCAAGTTTGCTTTACTTTAGTGTGACAAGTGACTCCCTAAGCCGCATCTCCTGACCCAAAATCTGAGACCATCACCTCGCCATGTATTTCCCACCTCATGACTTCTGGAAGCAGCCTGTATAATCCCAGACATGATCTTGCCTTTAGCATGTGTCTCACCAGGACTGCCAGGAGTAGCTGTCATCACCTCCTTCAGTTTCTCCATTGTTGAAGCATGGTAACATGGATTACTATCAATTTATAGCGTGATTCCCTTTATAAGTCAATACATTGACATTCTGGATGTGGAATATGTAAGTCAGACACGTCTGGAGTTGAGTCAAGTGAAACTCTGCTCCTGAAAACATTTTTTTCTGCCCCTCCATAACTATCCCTCCCAGTGCAGTCCTCCCAGCGTGCTTGGTGAAGCTTCTTCATACCATTAACTCTATCGTATTGACATTTTCTGTTCATGTGAGTCTCCACCTCTAACTGGAGTCATCTTTGCACGCTTAGCATGTAGATTAATGTCTGGAAATGCAAGGGCTCAGGAATCTGGTCAGTTCCTGGTTCCCGCACATCTTATATCAATGCTCTATCCATCAGGTTTTTGGGGGAGCAAGGTGATAGCACCCAGTGGAAAGTTATCAAGGAAGAATATAACTGCCCTAAAGAAAATGGAAAGGTTTAACTCCCGTGGAGTCTGTTAGACATGAACCACAGGGCAGTCAGCCCTGGGCCTGTTGATAATGATGGAAGGTGAGTGGATCCCAGAGTGGATACCGCCAGGCCTGTGCAGCCGGTGCGTTTGAAGGCGAACGGGTCAGTGGGCAACGTAACATGTAACATTGAATTGATCAAAGAGTGAGGGGAAGGAACCAAAATGAAGAATACTTGGAGTCAGGAAGTTAGAGGTTCTATCCTAGCTCTGCCCTGCCCTGTGACCTCAGAGGAGGCAGTTAATTTGGTTTTCTTACTGGTTAAATGAGGAGCATTGTATAAATGATGTCTAATATCACTTCGAATGATATATTTGGTCAATACTCCCTATAAAATGTTCCACTATGGAATTACATGGGAAATAATGAATCCAGGGCATTAAGGGCAACCACTTCAGCAATAAAAACAAATTTTATGTCCATTTCTAAATCCCCTCCTGTGTGCCAACTTTATGGTCAGACACTTAAATGTAAAACAGCTCTGGGAAGAGATACGTGGCCTTGGGTAGTTGAGTTCCTCTCTCTGATCTTTAGTTTCTGGGTTTAACTAAATAGGTTTTAAAAGAGTTTCTATTTTATTGAGTTGTTTGAGGACAAATGGACTATGTACTTAGTACAGCATCTCAAACATGGTGTGCATCCAACAGAAGGTAGCTACTATTTTCTTTGTCTTCACCATTAGCAGCAACAGCACCACCACCGCATCATCATCATCACCATCATCATCACCATCTTCCTCATCACCATCCACAGCAGCATCCTCTAACTGCTCAGAAACCAAATCATGGCCATCCTGTCCGTAGCCGCCATGTTAGAATCCGAGCTGTCATTGATCGGTTCTAAAATGTTAGTGAATTTCAGGTAGAGAGGCACTCATTCCTCTCTCTGCTTGATTTACCTCCACGTCAGTATTTGGAAGTGAGTGCTCCAGGACAGCAAAGTGTATATTAAACCCGTTGAGAGTGTTGAAAAGTACTGGCTCACGAAGCTTACACGGGTAAATGCCTTGGGTTTTGAAAGTATTCACCTGGGATCCTTTATTTGTGATGCATTCTTCATCTCTAAGCACTTTTTATCACATTGCCACACCCAAAGCCTGTTGCTGCAGGAGGTGTTGGTTGACTAACCAGTTCTAACATTGACATATGTCCAAGCTGCCTTTCCATGCCCCTCTCTGGGGGTCAGCAGAAGGTCCCAGGACCTGTGAACACTTATCACTTATTTAACTGCCCCATCTATATGGATGTGTCTTTGGAAGGTGGGGGCTTGGGATGGAGAAGATGACCTCCTAGCACCACCATGTGTGGATTCTGAAATGATCCCAAATAAGTGGAGAATTCCTTGAATAATTTTGTTCTGTAAACCCAGTTCAGATGCCTTGTGAAATGCTTCTCTTCTGTAAATGCACTTTTCATTTATTTAATCCATTCAAACGTCCACTCACATCTGCATGATTACAGAAAACACGGGGTATGTAGGCTAGCCGCACAGAAGAAAATTGCGGTAAGACGGTATCGAAACCCTGTATTCATCTTAACATGTTCCCAATGAAAAATATTTTGTTTTGAGTGTTTGTTTACTGTTCAGTTTATTACTTTTCAATTGATTAAATCATTTTTGTTGTTGTATTAAACCATGTATGTTGCAGCTTAACAAGGAAAAAAAAAATCTATGAAAAAAATGGGATGAGCTCTGGGGAACAAGGGAGCAGGGCTGCTGTGACAGGCTGCATTGGTCCTGGGATGCAGAGCCCCCTGTGGGGGAGGCAGAGAGATGCCAGGATCCTCTGCAGTAGGGACCTCAGCATTGCCTTCGAGGTCATTGCTTGCCACCCCTGCAGTAGCCAGAAACGTCACTGCAGGGAGGTGAGCATGCAGGCGACCCTCCGTTTATCATGGGCAATCGATCTTCACCTCGTTTTAGTCTGATCACTGTCTCACGTAGAATGTATTCAAAATGATGCAAGGGTTTTTTGTTTTTGTTTTTGTTTTCTTCCTTAATTATTGTTAAAGAAAAAACTAGGTGAAATAAATCCTCTGGTGGAGGAAACAATCGCATTATTAGTTCCAAATGAACTGTGAGTCCTCTTAGGCCATATTACGGATTATGTGGATTTCTGGTTTCGCCTCATTTAGGCGGATGATTATCTGGCACAGAGACAACACAGCCTTACTTATGTGTTAAGACCCTAGAAGGCCAGGGCCTGGTGCTGGGTTTCTATGCCCTGGGATGGCCCTGTCTCTGGGGAATCACACACACACACACACACACACACACACACACACACACACAGCCATTGTGAGGGCAGAACCCTGGGTGAGTGCTGGTCTCTTGTGTCTATTGGGAGTTTGCCTTTTTTATGGGACCCCTAAATTTTGTGGATTTCTGCTTTTCTGACTGCCCACCAGCTATTTTTCTGGCTGATCTCGGCTAATTCCATGTTCATATTGTACCCGAACTAGCTACTCTAGTTCAACCAGTGTGGCATGTGATAGGTGCAGAATAATAGTTGAATGGCCTACGCTACACTCCATGCAGTGAGATGGATAGTACATTTTCTGGATGTTTCTATTGTCTTTTAGAATAGAGATACGGATGAGTTCTTACAGCACAAAGAATAGGCTTCCGAGTGACTTAAGGGGAAAAGTCATGCATTCCCTCATTTGTCCTGGAGTTACTCACCACCTGGGTGCAGTCTAGGGAGACAGCAGGAATAATTCAGACAGACCTGTGTGCTGCTGCAACTAACAAGATTATACATTGAGGGAGTTTCCCTAAAGAGGACAATATCGTTTCGTAAGGGAAGAGGCACCTAAACTCTCAATTTTATAACATACGTGGTTTGTGAAGCATAAGTGGCTTTCATCTTTGACTATTGAAATTGTATCAAAAATTGACATGAAAATATCTTTAAATATCATATTTTGTCTAATGATATTTAATGGAAAATTATCTGGAAATGAATTTTCTCATGAAACTTTATTAAATCTCCAACTATATTTTAAATGTAGTCATTTTTTCAACCTCTTGGTTATTAGTAAATGCAACTTGGTCGATGTCAAATCACAGAACTTCATTTGATTTTATTTGTATAAACTTTTATTTTTTAACTTGCAGTTTCTTTCTTTTTTTTTTCTTTAAGTTTTGGCTGCGTCAGATCTTAGTTACATCATGCAGGATCTTTTGTTGTGGCATGTTGATTCTTCGCTGCATTGCACCGGCTCCTCTCTAGTTGTGGTACACAGACTTAGTTGTCCCCTGGGATGTGGGATCTTAGTTCCCCGACCAAGGATCAAACCTGCATCTCCTGCATTGGAGGTGGATTCTTTACCACTGGACCACCAGGGAAGTCCCTAACTTGCAGTTTCATGATGCTTCTTGATCTGTATGATAGGAACATTGACATTCAATATGGTTAAATGTGTATAAATAAATTAGGATCAGACAGAAGTTGATAAGAAGGGGGATGTTCTTCAAAACGTATTTAATTAAGAATTGTTTTTTACTCAAATACTTCCAGAGGCAACAGTAACTACATGTGTTTTGCACAATTCTCTTCCACTTCCTCCTTCCCTGTCTACTTTATGAGGCAGAATTTACATAAAACAAAGTGACACATTGTGAGTGTACACATCAGTGACTTTTCACAAATGTAAACAACCTTGTAAGCACCACTGAATCAGGCTATAGAGTATTCATCTCCACCAGAAATTTCCCTTGGACTCTTTTGCATCCATTTCCTCCCTGACTGCAGCCCCGGGAAAGCACGTCTCAGCTTTCCGTCAGGTTGGACTCCACACATGTGGAGTTATACAGTGGGGACGCTTTCTGTGAAGCTTCTCTGCACAGCACAGTGTTGAGAGTGTTCATCCATGACTCTGCAGGAATCAGAATTTTCTTCTTTTTATGGCTGAGTCCCATTTATTGTTTATCCATTCGTTCACTGATGCCAATTCGAATTTTTCCTAGTTTCTGGCCATTATCAATAAAGCTGCTTTGAACACTTGTACACAAGTCCTTTTGTAGACACCTGTTTTCAGTTCTCTTGGGTGGATAGCAAGCAGTGGCACTGCTGTGAAGTCAATGTTTACTTTTTAAAAAAATTAATTGATTAATTTTATTTTTATTTATTGGCTCTATTGGGTCTTCATTACTGTGTGTGGGCTTTCTCTAGTTGCAGCAAGCAGGGGCTACTCTTCGTTGTGGTGCATGGACTTCTCACTGTGGTGGCTTCTCTTGTTGTGGAGCACGGGCTCTAGGGGCGTGGGCTTCAGTAGTTGTAGCACAGGGGCTCATTAGTTGTGATCATGGGCTCTAGAGCGCAGGCTCAGTAGTTGTGGTGCATGGGCTTAGATGCTCTGCGGCATGTGGGATCTTCCCAGATGAGGGATCGAGCCTGGGTCCCCTGCATTGGCAGGTGGATTCTTAACCACTGTGCTACCAGGGAAGCCCAGGAAATGTTTACTTTTTATCAGAAACTACCAAAGTGGTTTCCAAAGTGGTTACACCCTCTTGTATTCCCACCAGGAGTGTATGAGAGTTTTTGGTGCTTCACATTCTTTCTAATATTTGATACGATCAGTTCTTGAAATGTAAACTTAAATTTTGGCCTCTTCAATAGATGTGAGGTGGTGCCCTGTGGGGAGGAACTTTGACAGCAGGGAAACATCCACTCAGTATAAAACGTTTGATGTAGTCATCTACTTATTTTGTATCAGTATGGCCTCACTGTATTCTGCTTGATTTAATTCATTAAAATGTATTCCTTTAAAAATAAAGACAGAGGTGTTGAATTTCCCTTCAATTTCTCTTACATGTGGCCCCTTAGGCAGGGCAGTTGGTTCTCTGCCTTCTAATTGGCCTAGAACAATAGGCAAAGCCTTTCAATTCTCATAGAGAGGTGTCCACCATTCCCTCTACCTGCTATGATTGAAATGCCTACGAGCCTTTGTCCTCAGTTGTTTGCACTTGTAAAGTTCCTTTGGAAAACCCAACTGAAATAGCAAGTAGTTGAAAGGTATGGTTGAAAGGCATTCTAACCATCAATTCTCTAAACCCCTTCCCCCCAGCACCCCTCCCCCAAACCCAAATAACTCTATACCAGTTGTAAGTTCGTTGACTCATTAGAAGTTAATTCACACTTGTGGTGAAACGCTGATCTGATTTTTTACCTAAAACTTTCCATTTTAAAACCATTTGAAAATCCCAGGTCCTGGGCCAAGTTTCTAATCCTCTCATATTTCTCAGAAACTCATTCCCATCACTTCTTGCTTCAACCTCATGAAGGGCCCCAGGGCCTCTCTGCTCATCAAGGCCACGGCCCCTGCC
Source organism: Hippopotamus amphibius kiboko (assembly GCF_030028045.1). Lineage (NCBI taxonomy): Eukaryota > Metazoa > Chordata > Mammalia > Artiodactyla > Hippopotamidae > Hippopotamus > Hippopotamus amphibius. The sequence continues at coordinate 102,728,642 of NC_080196.1, forward strand.
TCGCCTTCCCTCCCAGCCTGTTCACTGCATCACTTACTCGGGGACCCACTCCCTGGCCAGTCTGTCACTTCCCTTGATCACGTCTCACACTTATGGGTGAATCATCTACTTCCTCTGCTTTGTTCCTGGGCTGCTGAGTGTGGCTGAGGAGAATTTTGACTTTCCTCACATCCTCCTAAATTCATGGTTTATGAAATCAGCTGGAATTGAGTACTGGCTGGGAAGGATTCGGAATGAGTACAGTCCCCTAAGAAAAGCTATGTTTAGAAAATAAAAACTGTTGGGACTTCCCTGGTGGGGAAGTTTGTTTCCTGTGTGGGGAAGATCCCACATGCAGCCGAGCAGCTAAGCTTGTGTGCCTTTTGATTCCTGTGTGGGGAAGATCCCACATGCCGCCGAGCAGCTAAGCTTGTGTGCCACAACTACTGATCCTGCACTGTAGAGCCCTCGAACCACAATTGTTGAGGCTGTGTGCCACAACTACTGAAGCCTGTATGCCTAGAGCCCGTGCTCTGCAACAAGAGAAGCCACTACATTGAGAATCCGGTGCACCGCAATGAAGTGTAGCCCCCGCTCACCGCAACTAGAGAAAGCCCATGCGCAGCAGCCCAAAGCAGCCAATAAATAAATAAATAGATAAATAAACAAATACTTAAAAAAATTGTCAATACCTGACCTTTATATATTGATGTACTTCAAGGTCAGTTCAAGGCCCTTCTTTCTTAACTCTATACACTATCTTCCAAAGGTCTCATTCCTGCCTTTCTTTAGCTACCAGTTTAAAAAAACAAAACAAAATAAAACAAAACAAAACTTTCAGGGTTACTAAATGAATACGGTAAACTTTCTTTTCTTTTCTTTTTTTCTTCCTTCCTTTCCTTTCCCTTTCTTTCTTTCTTTTCCTTCCTTTCTTTCTTTCTTTCTTTCTTTCTTTCTTTCTTTCTTTCTTTCTTTCTTTCTTTCTTTCTTTCTTTCTTTCTTTCCCTCCCTCCCTCCCTCCCTCCCTCCCTCCCTCCCTCCCTCTCTCTCTCTCTTTCTTCCTTTCTTTCTTTCTTTCTTTCTTTCTTTCTTTCTTTCTTTCTTTCTCTTTTCTTTCTTTCTTTCTTTCTCTTTCTTTCTTTCTCTTTTCTTTCTTTCTTTCTTTCTTTCTTTCTTTCTTTCTTTCTTTCTTTCCTTCTTTCTTTCTTTTTTTTTTTTTGTGGCTGAGTGGCCTGGGGGATCTTACTTCCCTGACCAGCAATGGAACCCATGCCCCCTCCAGGAAGCCTGGAGTCCTAACCACTGAACTGGCAAGGAAGTCTCGCTGGTAAACTTTTCCACTGAACATGTAGGGGAGAAAAATTGCCACCCCTAAGTGTGTGCCTTTGGCATGAGGATTATTTGGGGATTATTTTTAAGCCACAAAAGTCTCCAGAAGAGCTTTTACATCCTCCCCCTTAACTGCCTAAGAGAATTCAGATAAGGGGCCAATCCCAGGAAGAGAACTACCATCTGAGTCAACTCCAATGAATACGAGTGAGGTGTGGTAGCCAGGGGTGGGGGTGAGGGGGGAAGCATAGCAAGGCTTCTTGGATCAGAGTCCTCTCTGTGTCCCACTGTCTCTGTGTAGCATGACAAACTTTGGTTTACCAAACATTGGTTTTCTCCCATCTTTCTATAGATCTTTCCCTCCCCTTTGAAGTTCCAACCCCCTACCTGCTTCTCCGTCTCTCAGATGCCACAGAAGCCTCAAGTGCCCAGTCTGTCCCAGAGCCTCACTTTGCCTGTGGGGTCCCCATCTGTGTGTAACTATATTGGATTTTCTCCTGCTAAGCTGTCTCAGGTCAATGTAATTCTTAGAAAAGCCAGAAAACCTAGAGAGTAGAGGAAAGTTTTTTCCTTCCCCTATGAGCATCACAAATTTCAAGCTTCAGATCATACCCTGCATGTGAGCTCTAGACTCATAGATTCAAATGTTTACTAAACAACTCCCTTTGGAGTCTCGAAAGGAAGGTTACAAAGTACAAACCTAAGCCCAGCATCATCTCTTCTCTCTGGAATGAAATCTTCTTCCATCCAATCAGTTGGTTACAGCAGAAATGTCAGCATTGGTCTTGGGTTCTATTTCTCATTTCTGCTATATATAACATATTGCCAAAATTATGTGAATTTTACTTCCTAAACAATTGTCACACCTATCTATTTATCAGGGAGGAAGAAATTTTTTTCTACCATACATGGGAGGGACCCAGAAAGACTGAGAAACTTGCCAAAATGGCCCCAAACCTCACCTTAAATACTATCTTCAGAGAAGACAAAAGCGGGTGTTGGGGGTAGTGGTTTGGGACTTAGAGATGGAAAAGCACATGTTTGGTAACATCTTTACTGGGCCAGGCGGGGATTATGGGACACAGAGCAGACTGTGGTCTCTAGGCCCTGCCGAGTTTCCCCACCACTTCTGGCCCATCTTCTTTGCAGGTATCTCTAGGGATAGCTCTAGTGTGGGAACAGGCCCTCAGTCTAAATTCTTTAGGCAGCTAAGGGGCATGCAAAGCAAGACTTCGCAGGTCTTCTGTTTCTTAAAAATAATCAGCCTATGTTAATCCTCATGCCATTCTGGGTGGCGAACTTTACTCCCTTAATATTTATCTCAATTCCACTCCTGACATTCTAATGTCTTCCTAGTAATTTCAGTATATCCTTGCTGTTCTTCCCCCTCATCCATTTACATCAAAATAACCAGATATATATTTTAAAGTTGCACGTATGATCTCTTTCCCCTCTTTGGAAAATAAACAGAACCTGAAATGGAGCAGGATGCTATAATCCTTCCCCCCATGTCCTCAGACTGCCCTTTGTCTGTGGAAAAACTTTAGCCAAACAATAAGTTTAATCACTTGAATCAGAGAAGTGAGAAAATGCAGAAACCAAGGAAAACAGTTAAAGCAGACCAAATAATAGGACTTCTTATTTAGTCATTAAGCAAAGTCAAGGACTTTTAGTCCCTTCTCAAGGACTACAGGTAATATTCTGAGCCATGTCCTGTGAGCTGTCTTGTAGATCTTAAAACCCTCACTAGGCGGGAGAAGGTAACTACATGATGACCAGACTGTGGCCATGACATAAGCTGCCACAATTCCAAGAACTGGCCTCAAGGAAATGGGAACAAACCAACCCTGGAACTGAAGACTAATTGTACTTAAAACAATCAGGATGACGTTGATCAGACCACCGCGTGACCTATTTCAAGATGACTGTCAGAGCTTCACGTAGCCCCCTTCTTCAGTGTGTAAAACTCTTGCCCTCTCAATGTCCAGGGGTCGGGGGAGTTGCCTTTGGACAGATGTCTGCCCTTCCTCCTGGTTGCCAGCATCCAAAATAAAGCAAACTTTTCTTTCCACCAACCTGGCCCCTTTATTTCATTACAAACCTATAATGCCTTTCATTTATTTTGGGATATAAATACAAGGTTCCTAACATGGGCTGCAAAGCCTTTCATGTTCTGGTAGCAGTCTACCTTTTCAGCCTCATCATGTTCTACTCCTTTTTTGAAGTTTTCTTTTTATACATTAGTATATTTCCAAATTCTCTCTTCTATGTGTGGCAGGTGACTTGCACTTTGTTGAAAAGAAAGAAAGCACAAAAGGAAAAGCAACCAGTAATACGAATAAGTACTGTTTTATTGATTAAGTATTTCATAAGAGGAAAAATTTTTGACATGTAGGAGTCCCACATATCACTTAAATTCAAATAAATATGGGTGTCTAGGTGAGTAGTTTGAATAGCAGGTATGATTTTGAAACAGCAGCTGTTATTTCAAATTTAGGTGAAGATGAAATATCCTTTTATCATATCTTGAACATATAGTCCTAATGGGATTTTTCAGGGGGAAATAGAGTAGGTTTACGTGTGTTTGCAGAGAGAGAGACACAGACATGGTATTTCAGCCAACACATTCTTAGTGATGACTCTGAGGTTGGAAAGGAAAATGAATCAAAGAGAACCTGTTACTTCTAACAATCAATGTTTGGGAACAACCCTGTGAATGTGCCCTGAGTGTAGCTGCCGGCTAATCACATCTAAGGGGAAGAGACTCTGCCGTAGAAGAGGATGGTGTTGGTCTTGTTGTGTTTGATGAAGAACAGGAAAGGGTGGTCACAGTGGAAAGTGTCTGGAATTGGTCCTGATTTTCTAATAATTTCTATGCCTGTAGCAGCTGCAGCCTCTGTGCCCTCCTCATTCACCTCCACATAGGACTTGTGGACGACTTTCGACACCACCAGATCTCTGGTCCCGGTCATGCCCGAGAAGTCTGCGTTATTGAAGGCGGCCACCATCCCCAGGGCTGTCAGCGTGTCCTTGAGGTCATAGCTCTCTTCCACTTTGAACCGAGGTAGGTGTAAATCCACGAGTCCCTCCTTCATATTCTGTGGGCTCGTCCACTCTATTAACTTCTCAGCAGTGAGCTGATCTTCAAGCTGTAACAATGGAAAAGGGAACAAGCGGCAGGAGTCTCAGTGGACATCAAGCCCCTTAACACTGGGTTGAAATATGTGGGAAAACTTTAAGAGTAGAAGATGGCGGAGTAGGAGGACGTGCACTCACTGCCTCTTGCAAGAGCACCAGAATTACAGCTAACTACTAACAATCATCGACAGAAAGACACTGGAACTCACCAAAAAAGACACCCCATGTTCAGAGACAAAGGAGAAGCCGCAATGAGACGGTAGGAGGGGCACAATCGCATTAAAATCAAATCCCATAAATGCTGGGTGAGTGACTCACAAGCTGGAGAACAGTTATACTGCAGAAGTCCACCCGCTAAAGTGAGGGGTCTAAGCCCCACATCAGGCTTCCCAACCTGGGAGTCCAGCAATGGGAGGAGGAATCCCCAGAGAATCAGACTCTGAAAGCCAGCGGGATTTGATTGCAGGACCTCCACAGGACTTGTGGAAACAGACTCCACTCTTGGAGGGCACACAGAAAAGTGTGCTCACCAGGACCCAGGGGGAAGGAGCAGTGACCCCATAGGAGACTGAACCAGACCTGCCTGCTGGTGTTGGAGGCTTGCCTGCGGAGGTGGGGGGGGCAGCTGTGGCTCACCAAGGAGACAGGGACACTGGCAGCAGGGGTTTTGGGAAGTGCTTATTGGTGTGAGCCCTCCCAGAGTCCGCCATTAGCCCCACCAAAGAGCCTGTGGGCTCCACAATAGGTGGCCTCAGGCCAAACAACCAACAAGGTGTGAACATAGCCCCACCCATTAGCAGACAAGCAGATTAAAGTTTTACTGAGCTCCGCCCACCAAATCAGATTAAAGTTTTACTGAGCTTCACCCACCCAGCCCTACCCACCATCAGTCCCTCCCATCAGGAAGCACACAGAGGCTCCTAGATAGCTTCCTCCACAAGAGGGCAGACAGCAGAATCAAGCAGTATCAGCAGTATTTCGCCTTGTGGAACTGAAAACCACAGCCACAGAGAGATAGAGAAAATGAAAAAGCAGAGGACTTTGTACCAGATAAAAGGACAGGATAAAGCCCCAGAAAAACAACTAAATGAAGAGGAGATAGGCACTCTTCCAGAAAAAGAATTCAGAATAATGATAGTGAAGATGATCCAGGACTTTGAAAAAAGACTGGATGCAAAGATTGAAAAGTTTACCAAAGACCTAGAAGAATTAAAGAGCAAACAAACAGAGAAATGCAACACAATAACGGAAATGAAAAATACACTAGAAGGAACAAATAGCAGATTAACTGAGGCAGAAGGGCAAATACATGACCTGGAAGACAGAATGGTGATCATCACTGATGCAGAAAAGAATAAAGAAAAAAGAATGAAAAGAACTGAAGACAGCCTAAGAGACCTCTGGGACAATGCTAAATGCACCAACATTTGCATTATAGGGGTCCCAGAAGGAGAAGAGAGAGAGAAAGGACCTGAGAAAATATTGGAAGAGATTCTAGTTGAAAACTTCCCTAAAATGGGAAAGGAAATAGTTACCCAAGTCCAGGAAGGACAGAGAGTCCCAGGCAAGATAAATCCAAGGAGAAACACGCCAAGACATGTAGTAGTCAAGCTGACAAAAATGAAAGACAGAGAAAAGTTATTAAAAACAACAAGGGAAAAACAACAAATAACATACAAGGGAACTCCCATCAGGTTAACAGCTGATTTTTTAGCAGAAACTCTGCAAGCCAGAAGGGAGTGGCATGATATATTTCAAGTGATGAAAGGGAAGAACCTACAACCAAGAATACTCTACCCAGCAAGGATCTCATTCAGATTCGATGGAGAAATCAAAAGCTTTCCAGACAAGCCACAGCTAAGAGAATTCAGCACCACCAAACCAGCCCTATAACAAATGCTAAAGGAACTTCTCTAAGCGGGAAACATAAGAGAAGAAAAGGACCTACAAAAGCAACAACAAAACAATTAAGAAAATGGTCATAGGAACATACATATCGACAATTACCTTGAATGTAAATGGACTAAATGCACCAACCAAAAGACACAGAGTGGCTGAATGGATACAAAAACAAGACCCATACATATGCTGTCTCCAAGAGACCCATTTCAGACCTAGGGACACATACAGACTGAAAGTGAGGCGATGGAAAAAGATATTCCATGCAAAATGAAAATCAAAAGAAAGCTGGAGTAGCAATAGTCATATCAGATAAAATAGACTTTAAAATAAAAAATGTTACAAGAGACAAGAAAGGGCATTACATAAAGATCAAGGGATCCATCCAAGAAGAGGAGATAATTATAAATATATATGCACCCAATATAGGAGTACCTCAATACATAAGGCAAATGCTAACAACTATGAAAGAGGAAATGCAAGGCAGAAATAGAGACACAGGTGTAGAGAATAAACACATGGACACCAAGTGGGGAAAGCGGGGAGGGTTGGGGGGAAATGAATTGGGAGATTGGGACACCAAATTGTACACTCTAAATATATGCTGTTTATTGTGTTAACTGTATCTCAATAAAAGTTCTTAAAAAAAAAAAAGAAATGCTATAGCTTGCCTAAAGAGTAAAAAAAAAAAAACAACAACTTTAATAGTAGACATAAATACAGGAGATTGTTTCTTAGGTTTTATGTGAACAGGCAAAAATAACAGAGTCCTGAATACATCTTATATGATCAAATGTGTTCTTATATATTCATGACTCTGCTCTTTTTATGTATATATGTACTCAATAATAATCTATGCCTATGTATACATATCTACAGAAATGTATCCATGTACATATATGCACACATATATGCAACAACAGAATTGTTAGATAAAATTATTTGTGGATGATGAACCATCCACTTCTTACTCTTGTTATCTATGGCCTGCTTCAGTTTCAAATAGACTTCTCTTGTTCTTTTGCCCATAAATTTTTACACAGTGCATTGACAATGTACATCCTACTTTTACACCTTTTTCTTGCTTGATCTGTTTGTAACTTCTCCCATATAGATATATATTTCTTGAGTCAAGTTTATGCTGTTACATAAGAGTACCATTAAATGGATACTCAGTGTATGTATCTTTATTTAGTTAATATCTTTCAAGCAATCACTGCCTGTCATTCCCTAACCTAATCTCAGGTAATACAAACATGTACCACTGTTTCGTATTTAAACATTTTCATTATTGTGAGCTACATCTGTCCAAAAGCTTTTCCCTTGTTTAGACGTGCTATAGGATAAAATCCTAGGACTGAGATTCCCGATGTCATTGATAACGGGGAATTTCGACCTGGAGCAGGAAGATTCTGATGACCCTTCACATTTATTGCCACATCACTTTCCTCGAGGATATCCAATTCCCAGTGTTAATACCTGTATATTTGGAGTATGGCAAGTTTAAGGCCACTTCTGCATCTTCCTTGGCTATTCCAGTAGTTGCAGATGGCCTTTTATGAAATGTCCTTTTTTGCCTAATATTGTGACTGGTATTCTTACATATTAACTTTATTATAACAATGCTAAGAGGAAAATTCTATAATTTCCATCCCTCCCCCCCTTTTTTGTGAACTCCTGACAATGAGGCTCTTAACGACTGAGCTCCTAGAGTCAGAATAGTTCAAAACTAAAAAGTGGGCATCAAGACAAGTCCATTTGCCCACAGTCTATATAAAACCACTGTGAATTAATGGGCAGTGTATAACCTTTGTTGTGTCATTTTCCTTGTTGTGTTTGTGAGTGAACTTGCAAATATTTCCATGTGTCACTTACATAAGAGTGTTAATTTCTTTGTCCTTAAATGAATGGCCTGGAATATACCAGAGGTTCTTATGGTTGCAAAATACTTACATGTGTACCTAGGCATATTTTTTTGAGAACTCATATTGCATAGTTTCATCAGAAGACAAATGATTTACAGATACATTCTTCATATCATACTGCAATATGAAGGTATTAATTATATTTTTTTGTTCTGTGCTTGAGCTCTGCCAGCCACTACTAGCAATCTATGAGCAGCCTATACAAGCTCTGTATCACTAGGAATGTAAGCAATAGTAGGACGTATTGGAGGTACCAGGCTTTACCTTCTGCAGACCATCTACTTCATCGGGCAGCAGCACCACCATGCTAAGCTCTTTGCATTTGTACGGTATTTCTAGGATCTTGACTTTCATGTCCTCCAGTAAGGTGAAATTGAGAAAAGTGGTTTGTTTCATCATCTGCACAGATTTGCTTGTTTCCTGCAGTAAATTCCATGACACAGATGCTAAGTGAGCATAAGTCAAAGAAAGAGAATATTATTGAGGCATCAAACACATCCTCCTTCTGAGGGATGATCTGGGAAATCTGTGGTTTGGAGACTAGAGTTTCTTCAAGAATCCCAACTAAATAAAGTAAAAGAAGAAAGACCAGAAAATAAACCTTAATAACTTCTATCTGCTCCATGCAGTTATATATTAATGACAATATATTTAAATTTAACATGGGATGTGAAGCTATGTTACATTATATACATAAATCATAGACAATACCTTGTTCAGCCAAAATTTTTCCTGCACAGTATTTTCTTTCTTAAATTCCTGGAGCCACTTCCCTTTGAAATAGATCGCGGTCACCAGGACCAGAACGGTAACGCTGTCAAAGGAGTCTTTTGGAAACAGTTCCTTGATTTTTTCTGTCAAAGAAAGAAAATCAAAGGTCTGTCATGAAAGGCACAAGTGGTTTGTCTGGAAGATGCTTTGAAAGCTACAACTGATGATTCAATATTCACACAAGTCAGCACATGAGGGACTCGGAGCCCGACTGTTCACAAGGTGAAGCTGTGCTCCTGGCAGCAGCCTGATGGAGCCGCCCTCACGGAGACCCCCTCCCTCTGCCTGGGAAGGTGTTCAGTCTCTGTCTGTGGGGACATCAGTCATCTCACACTGCATTCTGATGAACAGATTTCAGCTGATCTTTCCACTGGTCAGTTTCCTCCTTCCTTTTATAGCTCCCTCCCTCTCTTGTTTCCTCCATCCTTCCTTCTAATCTTCTTTTCTTCTTCATTTTCTTCTTTGCTTTCTATTATTTCAGACTTGAACTCACTACTCAGAGGAAGTGGTCCTGAATGTTCTTTAGGACAAATGACCTGAAGGCTAAAATCTAAAACATGTGCTCAGATACCATTCCCTGGGGTGTCTTCACCTTCATTCTCCACTTTGAAGTGCTTCGGTGTGGCCTGTATTTAGGATGGGAGGGAGGACATGGTGCACAGGATGGAGACATCGTCCAGCGCCTGCCGCGGTTGGGGAGGACACTGTGACCAACGCTGCAGAGTGGGGGGTTTGGAGGTGGGCCCCGCATCTCTTGCTGCAGGTGGCAAGAAGGGTGGTTTGCAGGAGAGCTGCTCATTTCCCAATTAACAAAAGGTAAGTGAGGCCATATAATATTTTCTCTAGGGAGCATAGTCTAGAAGTTGTCTCTAATTTAAAGAAAAAAAAGCTAATTGATGTGAAGTTTGAGCAGAGACTTGGGACCTACAGAGACACAGTCATTCACAGACTCAGCTGTGTTTCCTGGCCGCTGGTCCTGGGATCCCTCCTGGGCTCCCCTGTTTCTCTCCACATTGATCTGGGCCATTCCACTCTCTGCAGGGCCTCCCGCATCCTCTGAAATCTCATCTCACCCCAGGTCCTGGCACCCTATGCAGTGTCCAGTGCAGCGTTCACACAGGGCAACGACTCAACACTGATTTTTAATGAGTGACTCTCACAACCTACCATTAGTTTGAGTTTCCACCCAAGAATTAATCTTCTTTCGACTTTCTTCTGAAGCATGGACAAAATCAGCAGATTCCGCACTGGCCAGGTAAAATTTCTTAACATTATCTATGTATTCCTACGACAGGGGAAGAAAGAAACCAGGAATTAGGGTCACTTCTCAGCCTCTATGTCCGAATTCCCAAAGAAAATTATGTTCAATCATGACCACATTGCGTGCACAGTACAATCCCTAACCCCAGTGCCCTGGTGGGCTGTCAGGCTCTGGGACACTCCAGTGGGTGGAGCTGTGGTCAGGGAGCTGAACGCCCCACGGCAAAGACTCCGCACGTGGGTCAGCCGGTCTCCTCTGCCTCCCCCTCCCCCACTGGGAGATTCGGACACAGGACCCAGGATGCAGACTAAGGCGTGAGAGCCATGAACTTACCTGAAGAAACGCAAAGCTCTTTTCTCCATAGAGCCTGTTGGCAACCTTCAGCTCGTAGGCATCACTGGGTTTCTTTATCTCAGTCAGAAGGTTTTGAAATTGATGATGAACATTTCCTGAGTTTTCACCCTTCAAACACCAGAAAGTGAGCTCATTGGATTCTCATTGTATGTAAACGCTGCCCCCCACAGGTCTGTTAGATCTGTACCTAGAGCCTGGCATCCCCACGGATGACGTTTGTTGTTGTTTTCCCATTTGGTGTATTTCATTTCAAATATCCTTTATAATCCTTACATTTGATCTTCCAGTAATTCTTCCTTCCTGCTCTAACACACTCGAAACTTTCGTCTTTTGAGCTAAAGATGCAGCAGCATTCCACGTTTGGGTTGTATGTTAATTGTTTCAGATGGTTTGGGTTGGCTTCCCAGCTAAACTTAAACTCCTTGAGGCCTCATCCCATAGTGCATCTCTAACAATCATCAACTGTGTGAGGACAGAAAACTTGTGTATTTTTCTGTGTGATGATATGATGCCTTGTTACTCTCCTTGGTGAGATCACCTTCTTAGACCCTTTGACTGTGATCTAGGCTGCTCACTCCTGATGCTCACACTGGAAACAGGTACAGTGTGTGCCTGGTACACGGGGAGCAGCTTCACATCAGCATCTCTAGCTCAGAGAACTAAGAAACTTCTCCAAGGAGACAGAGTCAGTTTTTCAACTCAGGCCTGTCTGAATCCAGAACCTCCCACTTGTGAGCTGAGCGTTTTGTACTATTTAGAGTATAAACCATAACTCTCAATCAATCATTTTCCAAAACATACTTGTTCATATGCTTATTGCTCTTAAACTAACATGAGTTAATTAAAATTACATAATTTCAGCAACCTACTGTGACTCCTATACTTATTTTTATTCTGTAATATTAATAATGCATAACATTTATCACGTTTTCCCTTTTCCGGGCTCTGATGTCCTGTTTCACATGTGTTTGCATCTTTGCAGCAGAGCTGCCCAGAGTTAATGGGGATGACATCATTGTGCCTCAGGGAAGGTGTTTTCTCCCACATTCCTCATTCCTGAAGAGCAGAGCAGGAATTTGAACTTACTCTTTGGGTTTCAGAGCCCCTGCTGTGAAGCACATGATCATGTCCTCTCAGGAAGACAAACATATGAAATAAAATGTAATAGGAAATGAGAAACACTCTGTGCAATCAATTTTGCCTTAGATTTCCCCTGAAATTGACTTTTCCCAGTTGATCTGAAATTCCCAGTTTAAACTACGACCCTCTTGGATATGTGATCTCCTTCTAGATCCAAAGCTCTGTGACTCACGGAATCTTTTGTGGCTCCTCCTTTTGTGCTCCCTGTGATTCCATTAAAGTGAAGGACCTGAAGGAGACAGGGAGTAGAACAAGGAAACTTTAAAGATCTACGTACTTCAGAGTAAATAAAAAAGAAAGAAATGAAGGAAGAAAAAAAGAAAGAAAAAGAAGAACCCATGAAAAGAAACAGAACAAAATACCAAACCAATCCAAAAAAAAAGAAAAGAAAAGAAAAGAAAGGAAACCTGAAAGAAACAAAGAATAAGAACAAAGAAATGTTCTGTGCAATCATTTGTTCCTTGAGAAACACAGAAAGTTTGTGAAAAACACAACGCTCGCTGATCACCAGCCAGTTCAGAGAATCATGACTCACTTTTCATTCGTTGCTGAGGAAACATGGGAAGAGGTCTCCCATGGGTTTTAGTCAGTGCATCACTTCTACCTGAACTCTCCCATTTAAGCCTTACCTCTGGTCATTGGGCAATTGTAGGGTTCATCCCAGCTCCCAAAGGAAGTCTGGGCACAGGGAAGAGATGGGGTGGAGCACTGGGGCAGAGTGTACGCCCCCCACAGCTCTGCGCCCACCCAGTCACAGGGATGCTTGCCGCTTCCTGTGCTACCCCTGGGGACAGCCAGACCTGTGGTCATCTGCACACCAGCCAACACAGAAACCAGTGCAAACATGTCAACATAGAGGAAGCTGCCACCTACCTTCTCAATTTCTGATGCAGTCTGTCCTCTGGCCCCTAAGGAAGTCATGGCTAAGGCTGATGTGATACTGAAAGGGGAATAGAAGATATTTTCCTGCTTTAGTTGTCTGATCTGTTGGAACAGGTCGATTGCAAAGTGGGTGTTTGCTTCACTGAGTGAACTCATGGTGGCTGGCCTTGGTCTGGAACTCCTGGAAAAGCAACAGATTCATTTTACAAGGACTTTACTGAAGGGAAGCTTAGTGCGTAACTGATTTTCTCAAAAGAAATGCCTTCTAAGTGGGTTGTGGGATTCTGACAAGGAGAGCTTCCTTCCTTTTACTTTTAAAGCCTTTTCTCAATGTACATATATATGTTTGATAATTAAAAGACTATTGAAGTTAGTATTTAAAGAAATCTATGAAAATCTAATAAAATATCTTAATCTTTTATTTCTTACTAGCTCTGCTAAGAGTGGGTAGACAACGGTTTGTAACTGATACCAGGGCAAAGACTGACTGGGTAACAGCCAGCCGTCTCCCATTAGGTGCGTCCCTGGCTTTTCTTGAAGGATCTGTGGGTGCCAGACATCCTCCCCCGATCACATGAGTTCCCAAAGGAGCATTTTTTTTTTTGCCATAAATCAGTTTCCTAAGAAATAAATGAGGGGGAAAAGGTCTTTCTCATTTACCCTGGCAGATTAAGTAACATCATACAGAATAAAATAGATGTATGATAAAAATATTTGTCATTTTCAGAAAGGAGGCCTGCAGTCAGGCAGAGCTGCTGGAAGCGCTTACCTGTGATCCTGGAGAAAGCAGGCAGCCGGTCAGCCTATGTGCCCTGGATGGTCAGGTCCTGAATATATACTCTCTCTTGCTGCCTCCCATTCCTCACAGCACCTGGTATTTCAAGTAAACCAACTACTGATTTCTTCACTAAGTACTGCCACTTTCATGAGCATGAAATCTCTATGACTAAGGACAAGATTAATATTCTATTTCTGTACTTCCTTTTCATCTGCAGAAGAAATGGTGACCTAGCTCTTATGAAATGCATATAGGTGCCTTTGCAACACCAATGAGAATAAAGTTAAATTTCCACTTCTTCACAAGGCCTGAGCTACTGTGCCCAGCCACAACTAACCCTCCAAGAATCTGCCTTCTATTATATGTTGACTTGTATTTAAGGCCATTTCTAACACCAAGAATGAAAAAGCCTACATTCTCTATCTTATTTTCTGCATGGGCTTTTCCAACCTGCCCACTTCCTTCAGAATTATTCTGTATAATGAGGAAAAGAGCTCCAATTCTCTGGTTAAGAGATCCTGCCCCTGCCAAAGTGTCTCAGCAGTTGGTGGAGAACAAGTGTCATTCGCCTTCCCCTAAAGGCTGGCCCTTGGCCGTGGTCCTCCCTGTGACCCACACGCCCCTTGCAGCGAATTTCAGAGGGTCCCTGGTGTCTAAGGTCAGTGGGAAGCTCATTTCCCTGCAGTGTAACCTGCTCTCAGTGAGAAGAATGATGGATACAGACAGAGGCCATTTTGATGACAGGGATCTACTTTTCACACAAAGGTGTATGAGAAACATGAATTGTTTGGGCTCCAGAATCATGACATTTCCTGGTCATCCTGCTCTTTAGCGCACCAGCTTCCGAGTCACAGTCTGGACAACGGAGTCAGATTCCCGTAAGAAGAAAAGAGAAAAAGCCTCTTCTTTGAGGGGCATTGTTATGTCTGATGTCACTGGAGCCTCCTTCTCATCATGGGCGTGGTGTTCTCATAGCAGAAATATATTAAAAGTTGTTGAATTCTCCTGAGGGGAGATATGTAGTCACCCGTTTCCCTCTTTAGCACCTTATTCAGGCTGGTGCCTTTGTTTTCCTCATTTCACAGTTGACAGAAATGAGGCACAAAGCAGCTGAACAGAAGCCCAGGTTTTCTATGGCAGCGAACTGCCCAGGTGAGCTCTCCAGGCAGGCAGCTGGTTCAGGAAGCTGTGTGCGCATCCACTCTCCACAAGGTAGTCTGTTACACACTGGGCTTTTAGTGACATATCGCCTTGTGTTTAAATGAAAAGAACCTGTTTCGTTTGTCCCCTCAAAAGGGATAATGTCCTCCCACAAAATCTGAAGGGGTGGGACTGGGACCCCCAGTGTCCTCTGTGAGCCCCTCAGTCACTTGGAGGAAAGGCTGGGTTTCAGACATTTTTTAAGGGCTTGGTAAAATTTAGAACTTTTGGTGTGGACATATGTTTAAATTTCTCAGGCATTTACCTAAGTGTGAAATTTCTGGCTCAATGGTAAATTTATGACTGAGTTAGAAGAACTGCCAGCCTGCCTTTCACAGCAGCTGCAGCATTTTATGTTCCCTCCAGACTGTGATGGAAGCAGGTGTGTATGGAGTTCTGATTCTCTGCGCGTCTCCAGCACTTGTTACTGTCCTTGGTCCTTTTTAACCTCTGGCGTGAGCAGAGTCTGTAGTCCCAGCACATCATTCATTCACAAGAAGATTCTCCCACAACAAAGTCCCAGAAGCAGAGCTGATGGAGACATGAGGTAGAGGAAAGAGGAGATCTATGGTTCAGAAACCATCGTGTTACTTATAATACCTTTATTGTTTGGTAAAGAAATAGCTCCCCGATTTTGCGAAAACTTACGTCCTTGTGAAGGGTGTGAAGATTTGTCAGCATTATTGAGTTGCACATCATAGGGTGCATTTAATTTCTTCCTTCTTACCAAAGAGGTGGTTGTTCCCATTTCCAGGTAAGCTAGATATTGGAGGAGATCCTTCAAGCATCCAATAATAGGATATCTGACAATTACACGATTCCCTACAGGTACAGGTACAGATATACATATGTACACTGTGAATAACAGCAAAACAGAATGAATCCGTTTCACCTTGATTTTTGTTCCTTAGGGAATGATCTCAAATATAGGGATGTCATGGAGATTGAGACAGTTCATGTCCCCTCCACGCGTCCCCCCATTCCATGCCTGCAACTCCACCCGGGACACTCATCCCACTCTATGCTGGTCACCATTTCACTCTCTCACTTGCTGATGTATTTCAAGTCCCTTTTCCTTGTTTCATCATGGCTTTCCTGTTCTGCTGTCAAAAAGCCTATTGTATTCTCTCTCTTTTCCTAGGATTCTCCAGCTTCCTCGTTGCTTTATGTGAAATATGTATTTTCCCCAGAACTGCAGGTCCCTTATCTTTTCTTAGGGGTAGCTCTTCATTCCCCTGTTTCATACAGCGAAGAAGAGAAAACATGGTCTTCTCTTTCTCTTGTTTCCACTGTGTTTTCCAGCCATGCTTCTTTCTTTGTCTCAACGTCCCATTTCCAGTTTCTGCCACGCAGGTGTTTTACCACGTGTCCCCCTAGCATCCTGCGTGTTACTCCTTCCTAGGCACGGATATTCGGTTGAGCCTCCAGCATTCGTGGTTTTTTCTTCATCCCAAGTGCTTCCCACTTCCTCGGTGACTTCAAAACCTGTGTCTTATAGGCAAGGGATGGAATCCATGCTTATTTTATGTTACATCTCTATTCTAGTCAAAGCTCCTCCTTGGTGAGAGTCTTGTCATGTCTTTTGTCCTTTTGGTAACTGGACTCATGATCTTTCTTACCTATTTGAATACGCTCTGTATAGAAAGCAATATTAATTATTGCTGATGCCTGTGTCTGGAGTATTAATGGAGTGGGAACGTTCTAGAGGGAAGAAGAAATGGAATTAAAAGGAATCTGGGTGTGCTAGGGATTTTATTTTGTTTCTCCAGTTTCCCTTTCACTGTCTCAACCTCCTGTGGCCCCAGGAAGCAGAGATGTAGGGAGACCTAGCAGGGTCTTGTCCTCTGAGCAACTTTGCATCTGGCCCGTGGGAGGCAGCAAGTGTAGACCCACAGTGGGGTGAGCTCAGGGTGCTCGGTCCCCAGGCTTCCTCTCAGCGAGGTTGCCAAGGGATGGCTGCATTCGTTTTCCAAAGGCCACAGATCTTTTTGGGATGACTTTTCTGCAGTTGCAGCTACAGGTACTTCCTCTGGATTTTGGTCACCATTCCTGTGCTTGCCAGGTAGGTCTAGGGGTGTCAATGTCTCTGCACTGTTTCTGCCCTGGGGTGCTTCACCTTCCTTCCTTGGTTCCTCTGAGCTCTGACCATGCTTTGTACAGTCACTTTATTAATCTTTCCTTAATTACCCATTTTGACTTTGTCATTTGTTTTCTGCTAGACCCTTGATGTTTACAGTAAGTAAATGGCTTTAGGAAAAACACCTTTGAATGGATTTTTGGGATCAGGTTGGTCCCATATTGAGAAGCAGGTGTGGAGAGGAGAGGGGGCACTGGTGTCGGGAACATGCAGCACCAAGCTGTCGTGATGGGGGCAGGCTCACTCTCTGTGATAGGTGATTAGCACTGAGAGCCATCTGCTGCATTGGTGGTTTCTCTAGAAACTCTGAGACAGTGAAAATGTCTGTGGTTTGTCTTTCAGGCTGAGGTTTACCCACATGAGGGCAGATTCCTCATGTGATTCTGTGTCTACTCTAGTCTAACCCATGACACTCAAAGTTTCCTGCTAAAGTCCAACGGTCATTTCTTACTAGTCTCCTGATGGCCTCCTTTTCTGTCCTTGCAGTGTATTTGCGGAAAGATTTGTCACCCGTTGACTCCTCTTCCTGGGAGCCTCACCTTTAGCTCTCCTTCTTCTGTCTCCTTCAAGACAGAAAGTTCGAACTCCCTTTCCCCGGCTACCCTTAAGTGCAGTCTTTTAGCTCTTTCTAGGGCTGGACCGACTGCAGGTGCCGTCCCTCTATTCTTCCTGGTCATACATCCATAGCAGTGGGTTCAGTTCAGGAGATCCTCTCAGCTTAGGGTCGGTCCCTTCCTTCCCTCCCAGCTCTGTGCTCCATCCTCTCTCACATCTCCCATCACTGGAGCCATTCATACAGCCCTTCTTTCCATTAGTTTTGGATTGACATTTAACATTTGAATTCATTAATATTATATATGAATGAAGGGCTGACTAAGTCCTGAGTTAAAAGTTCATTCCATAGCTTCTTTTCTTGTCAGAAAAATGGAACTGACTCCCACATCTGCTTTGTGTGTCTCTGTTAATGTTGCAGTAGAATTAGTGCGTCTTTCAAACACAGAGAGACTTTTTGCACCAAGTAGGGACAACTGATTGTTCGCTTCCTACATTTGGATGACTGCTTCTTGATTCAAATTAATGTAGGGATGGTCACATAATTTGTTTAATCATCATATAGTTATGTCTTTTTAGTGATCCACTCTCCATACAATGGGTTCTTAGCTATCATCCACAACTTAGTACTGGGCTCAGGGAAGGGTCTCTACCCCAGTGCTAGAAGCTGGGACTAAATAACGAGGGAAGTTTGCCAAGTTTCCTTTACTTTTGGGGAACAATTGACATCCTAAGCCTCACCACTGAGGCAAAATCTGAGAGCATGACACACTCCCTCCCACCACGACTCTGGGAGCAGCCTCCATACTCGCAGAAGTGATCCTGGCTTTAACAAGTGTCTCACAAGGACTGCCAGGGTTAGCTGTCATCACTTCCTTCCATATCTCAGTGGTCCAGTGTGATAACATCAATTACTATAAATTTATAGAGTGATTTGCTTTCTAAATCAATACATTGACATTTTGAACTGAAAACATGTAAATCAGAGCATTTGCCAGAGGAGTCAAGCCAAACTCTCCTCCTGGAAGCATTTTTTTCTGCCCCTCCCTAACAATCCCACCCTGTCCAGTCCTCCCACAGTGCTTGGTGAAGATTTTTCATACTATTAACTCTATCTTATTGATATTTCCTGCTCATATGAGTCTCCGCCAGTAACTGGAGTCATCTCTGCATGCTTAGCATGTAGACCAATGTCTGGAAATGCAAGTGCTCAAGAATTTGGTCAGTTCCTGGTCCCTGCACATCTTATATCCAATGTTCAATCTACCAATTTATTGAAGGAGCAAGGACACAGCATCCAATGGAAACTTATCAATGAAGAATATAATTTCCCTAATGAAAACAGAGGCATTTAACTCCCGTGTAGTCTGTTAGGTATGAATCACAAGGCAATCAGCACCGGGTATGTGGAAGATGACCAAAGGCAAGTGAATCAGGGAATGGATACCCCCAGACCCATGCAGTCAGTGCTTTTGGAGGATAACAGATCACTGCCAACATAACAGGTAAAACTGAAGTGATCAAACAGAGAAGAGAAAGAAGCAAAATGAAGAACACCAGGCTTGGAGTCAGGAAGTTAAGAGTTTCTATCCCAATTCTGCCTTGACTTAACTGTGACCTCAGAGAAGGTCTTTGGAATTTGGGTTTTTATTGCTTGAATGAAGAGCATTGGATACATGATCTCTATAGTAACTTCTAACATTATATTTGGTGTGCACTCCCTATGAAAAGGTCCACTATCTAATTCCATGGAAAATAATTACTCCAGGGAATTAAGATCACCACTTCAGCAATAAAAATAAATTTTGTTCCTGTCCATTTCTAAATCCCCCTTTTATGTGCCAAATTTTGGGTCAGACACACTGAATACTCTTCTGGCCTTTGAGAAGAGACACATGGCCGTGGGTAGTTGTGTCCATCCCTCTGACCTTCAGTTTCTTCACTGCAAAAAATGGGTTTCATTAGAGTTTCTACTTCATTGAGTTGTTTGAGAATAAATAGACAATGTGCTTCTTAAAGAATCTTGAACATAGTATGCATCCAACTGAAGGTAGCTGCCCTCTTCTTCATCTTTGCTGCCGCCTCCACCACCACCACCACCATCATCATCCACAGCAGCATCCTCTAACTTTGCTTAGAAACCAAATCATGGCCTTCTGTCCGTAGCTGCCATATTAGAATCTGAGCTGTCATTGATTGTTTCTAAAATGTTAGTGAATTTCAGGTAGAGAGGCACTCATTCCTCTCTCTGCTTGATTTTTCTGCACATCAGCATTTGGAAGTGAGTGCCCCAGGACAGCCATGTGTATATTAAACCCTTTGAGGGTGTTCAAAAGTTCTGACTCACGAAGCTTACATGGATAAATCCCTTGAGTTTTGGAAATACTTACCTGTGATCCATTATTTGTGATGCATTCTGCCTCTCCAAGCACTTTTTGTGTCACTGCCACACCCAAAGCCTGTCCCTGAAGGAGGTGTTGGTAGAACAACCAGTTCTAAAATTGACATAAGTCCAAGCTGCCTTTCCATGCCCCTCTCTGGGGGTCAGCAGAAGGTCCCAGGACCTCTGAGCACTTATGCACTTATTTAACCCCCCCCATCTGTGTGCATGTGTCTTTGGAAGGTGGGGGCTTGGGATGTAGAAGATGACCTCCTAGCACCACCATGTGTGGATTCTGAAATGAACCCAAATCAGTAGAGAATTTCTTGAATAATTTTGTTCTCTAAACCCAGTTCAGATGCCTTGTGAAATGCTTCTCTGCAGTAAATGTACTTTTCATTAATTTCATCATTCAAACGTCCACTCACATCTGCATGATTATGGAAAACATGGGGTATGTAGGCTAGCCACACTTCGGAAAATTGCCGCAAGACGGTAACAAAACCCTGTATTCATCTTAACGTTTCCAATGGAAAAGATTTTGTGTTTATTTGTTTATTGTTGTTTAGTACCTTTCAATTGATTAAATTTTTTATTAAACTATGCATGTTGCAGCTTAACAATGAAAAAAAAATCTCTGAGTAAAATGGTATGAGCTCTGGGGAATAAGGGAGCAGGGCTGCTGTGACAGGCTTCATGGGTCCCAGGATGCAGAGTGCCCCTGTGGTGGAAGCAGAGAGATGCCAGGATCCTCTGCAGTAGGGGCCACCTCATTGCCTTTGAGGTCATGATGTGCCACTCCTGCAATGGCCAGTAACGTCACTGCAGGGAGGTGACCATGCAGGTGACTCTCCGTTTATCATGTGCAGTTGATCTTCACTTCACTTACTCTGATCACTGTCTCACGTAGAATGTACTCAAAAAATAATAAAAAAAAAATGCAAAGTTTTCTTTTTTTTCCCTTACAATTATTGTTGGAGAGAAAAAAGTGTGAAATAAATCCTCCGGTGGAGGAAACAATCGCATTATTAGTCCCAAATGAACCGTGAGTCCTCTTAGGCTATATTGTGGATTATGTGGATTTCTGGTTTCTCCTCATTTGGGCGGATGATTATCTGGCACAGAGACAACACAGCCTTAGGCGCTAAGACCCTAGAAGGCCAGGGCTTGGCGCTGGGTTTCCATGCCCTGGGATGGCCCTGTCTCTGGGGAATCACACACACACACACACAGCCACTGTGAGGGCAGGACCCTGGGTGAGTGCTGGTCTCTTGTGTCTATTGGGAGTTTGCCTCTTTTATGGGGCCCCTGAATTTTGTGGATTTCTACCTTTCTGACTGCCCACCAGCTATTTTTCTGGCTGATCTCGGCTCATTCCATGTTCATATTGTACCCGTACTGCTACTCTACTTCCAGACCTTGAACTCTGCCTTGGCCATCAACCTTAGGGTATTTTCCCAAATTCTTGCCTGCTGGTGTTCTGAATTCAGTTCCCCTGTCCTGACGTTCAGCATGCTGAGTGACTTTATTTACTCATGTTTTTTCGTCATCTTATATCTGAGAATCCATTGCCTAATCCAGTGTGGCATATGGTAGGTGCAGAATCATAGCTGAATGGCCTACGCTACACTCCATGCAGTGAGACAGATTATACATTTTCTGCATGTTTCTATTGTCTTTTGGAATAGAGATACAGATGAGTTCTTTTAGCACAAAGAATAGGCTTCCGAGTGACTTAAGGGGGAAGAGTCATACATTCCCCCATTTGTCCTGGAGTTACTCACCACCTGGGTGCAGTCTAGGGAGACAGCAGGAATAATTCAGACAGACCTGTGTGCTGCTGCAACTAACAAAATTATACATTGAGGGAGTTTCCCTAAAGAGGGCAATATCGTTTTATAAGGGAAGAAAGCATCTATCCTTTCAGTTATATAACATACGTGGTGTGTGAAGCATGGCTTTCATCTTTGACTATTGAAAATTGTACCAAAAATTGACATGAAAATAGCTTTAAATATCATATTTGGTGAAACGATATTTAAAGGAAAATTATCTGGAAATGGATTTTTCTCATTAAACTTTTAAATCTCCAACGAAATTTTAAATGTACTCATTTTTTCCACCTCTTGATTATCAGTAAAAGCAAGTTGGTAGATTCAAATCACAGAATTTTATTTGATTTCATTTTGTATAAAATTTTATTTCTTAATTTACAATTTCATGATGTTTCTTGATCCATATGATACGAACATTGACATGTAATTAAAAATGGTTAAATGTGTATAAATAAATTAGGATCAGACAGAGGTTGGTAAGAAAGGGGTTGTTCTTCAAAACATAGTTAGGTAAGGATTGTTTTTCACTCAAATACTTCCAGAGGCAACAGTTACCACGTGTGTTTTGCCTCTTTCTCTTCCTCTCCCTCTTCCCTGTCTACTTTATGAGGCAGAATTTACATAAAACAAACTGACACATTGTGATGTTACACATCAGTGACTTTTCACAAATGTAAATCCCTTGTAAGCACCACTCAATCAGGCTATAGAGCATTCATCTCCACCAGAAATTTCCCTTGGACTCTTTTGCATCCATTTCCTCCCTGACGGCAGCCCTGGAAAAGCACTCCTCTGCTTTCCATCAGGCGGACTCCACAGGTGTGGAATTACAACAGTGGGGACGCTTTCTGTGCAGCTTTTCTCCACAGCACAGGGTAGAGATGGTTCATCCAAGTCTATGCAGGAATCAGAATTTTCTTCTTTTCGTGGCTGAGCCCCATTTATTGTTCATCCATTTGCCCACTGAGGCCAATTTGACTTTTTTCCAGTTTCTGGCCATTATCGATAAAGCGGCCTTGAACACTTGCACACAAGTCCTTTTGTAGACACCTGTTTTCAGTTCTCTTGGGTGGATCGCAAGGAGTGGCACTGCTGGATCATATGTTAAGTCAACGTTTACTTTTTATAAGAAATTACCAAAGTGATTTCCGAAGTAGTTACACCCTCTTGTATTCCCACCGGGAGTGTATGAGAGTTTTTGTTGCTTTGCATTCTCTCTAATATTTGATAAGGCCAGTTCTTTAAATGTAAACTTAAATTTTGGCCACTTCAGTAGATGTGAGGTGGTGCCCTGTGGGGAGGAACTTTGACAGCAGGTAAACATCCACTCAGTATAAGACTTTTAATGTAGTCATCTACTTATTTTGTATCAATATGACCTCATTGTATTCTGCTTGATTTAATTCATTATAATGTATTCCTTTAAAAATAAAGATACAGCTATTGAATTTCCCTTCAATTTCTCTTACATGTATCCCTTGGGCAGGGCAGTTGGTTCTCTGCCTCTAGTTGGCCTAGAACAACAGGCAAAGCTTTTCAATTCTCATAGACAGATGTCCACCATGCCCTCTACCTGCTATAATTCAAATGCCTATGAGCCTTTGTCCTCAGTTGTTTGCACTTGTAAAGTTCCTTTGGAAAACCCAACTGAAATAGCAAGTAGTTGAAAGGTATGGTCTGAATGTATTCCAACCATCAATTTCTTCAAACTGCACCCAACACCACCCCCCGCAAAAAAAAAAAAAAAAAAAAAAGCCAAATAACTCTTTACCAGTTGTAAGTTCATTGACTCATTAGAAGTTAATTCACCCCTAGAGTGACACTCTGATCTTATTTATTACCTAAAACTTTCCATGTTAAAGTACACCTGAAAATCCCAGGTCCTGGGCCAAGTTTCTGATCCTCTGGTATTTCTCAGAAACTCATTCCCATCACGTCTTGCTTCAACCTCCTCAGGTGCCCCAGGGCCTCTCTGCTCATCAAGGCCACGGCCCCTGCCTTGCCTTCCCTCCCAGCCTGTTCACTGCATCGCTTACTCAGGGACCCACTCCCTGGCCAGTCTGTCAGGTCCCTTGATCACGTCTCACACGTAATGGTGAAACATTGACTTCCTCTGCTTAGTTCTTGGGCTGCTGAGTGTGGCTGAGGAGAATTTTGACTTTCCTCACATCCTCTGAAATTCATGGTTTATGAAATCAGCTGGGACTGAGGACTGACTGGGAAGGATTCGGAATGAGTACAGTCCCCTAAGAAAAGCTATGTTTGGGAAAAAAAAGGTGTCAATACCTGACCTTTATATATTGATGTACTTCAAGGTCAGTTCTAGGCCCTCCTCTCTTATCACTTTATACTCTCTCCCTAGGGTCTCATTCCTGCCTTACCTACACATAAAAAAAACAACAACAACCAAAACCACCAAACTTTTAGGGTTACTGAATAAATATGGTGAACTTTTCTTTTCTTTCTTCTTTCTTTCTTTCTTTCTTTCTTTCTTTCTTTCTTTCTTTCTTTCTTTCTTTCTTTCTCTCTTTCTCTCTTTCTCTCTTTCTCTCTTTCTCTCTTTCTCTCTTCCTCCCTTCCTCCCTTCCTCCCTTCCTCTCTTCCTCCCTTCCTCCCTTCCTCCCTTCCTCCCTTCCTCTCTTCCTCTCTTTCTTTCTTTCTTTCTTTCCCATTTGGCATGCAGGATCTTAGTTCCCTGATCAGGGATCGAACCCATGCTCCCTGCAGTGAAGCCTGGAGTCCTAACCCCTGGACTGCCAGGGAAGTCCCCCTGGTAAACTTTTCTACTGAACATGTAGGGGAGAACAAATTGCCACCTCTAAATGTGTCTCTTTGGCAAGAGGATTATTTTAGCATTTTTTTTAAGTGAGAAAAGTTTCCAGAAAGCTTTTACATCCTCCCGCTTAACTGCCTAAGAGAATTCAGATAAGGGGCCAATCCCAGGAAGAGAACTAGCGTCTGAGTCAACTCCAATGAATAGGAGTCAGGTGTGGTAGCCAGGGGTGGGGGTGGGGGGGAAGCATAGCAAGGCCTCTTGAATCAGAGTCCTCTCTGTGTCCCACTGTCTCTGTGTAGCATAACAAACTTTGGTTTACCAAACATTGGTTTTCTCCCATCTTTCTATAGATCTTTCCCTCCCCTTTGAAGTCCCAACCCCCACCTGCTTCTCTGTCTCTCAGATGCCACAGAAGCCTCAAGTGCCCAGTCTGTCCCAGAGCCTCACTTTGCCTGTGGGGCCCCCATCTGTGTGTAACTATATTGGATATTCTCCTGCTAAGCTGTCTCAGGTCAATGTAATTCTTAGAAAAGCCAGAAATCCTAGAGGGTAGAGGAAAGTTTTTACTTCCCCAATGAGCATCATAAATTTCAAGCATCAGATCATACCCTGCATGTGAGCGCTAGACTCATGGATTCAAGTGCTTACTAGACAACTCCTTTTGGAGTCTCGAAAGGAAGGTTACAAAGTGCACACCTAAGCCCAGCATCATCTCTTCTCTCCAAAATGAAATTTTAGTCCATCCAATCAGTTGGTTACAGCAGAAATGTCAGCATTGGTCTTGGGTTCTAACTCTCATTTCTGCATTTATACTGTGTTGGTAAAATTCCATGGATTTTACTTCTTAAGCAATTATCACACATCTATTTGTTAGGGAGGAGGAAATTTTTAAAAAATTTTGTTTATACTGAAGTACAATTGATTAACAATGTTGTGTTAGTTTTGGGTGCGCAGCAAAGTGATTCAGTATATTTTCCGCATCTATTCTTTTTCAATTTTTTTCCTATTTGTTATTACAGAGTGTTAAGCAGAGCTCCCTGTGCTGTACCGTAGGTCCTTGCTGATTATCTGTTTTACATGCAGTAGTGGACATGTCAACCCCAAGCTTCCAATGTATTCCTCCCCAGCACACTCAGGGAGGAAGGAAGTTTTTCCTACTGGATATAGGAGAGACCTAGGAAGACTAGGAACCTTGCCAAAATGGCCCCAAACCTCACCTTAAATACCGTCTTCAGAGAAGACGAAAGAGGGTGTTGGGGGTAGTGGTTTGGGACTTGGAGATGGAAAAGCACATGTTTGGTAACATCTTTACTGGGCCAGGCGGGGACTATGGGACACAGAGCAGACTGTGGTCTCTAGGCCCTGCCGAGTTTCCCCACCACTTCTGGCCCATCTTCTTTGCAGGTATCTCTAGGGATAGCTCTAGTGTGGGAACAGGCCCTCAGTCTAAATTCTTTAGGCAGCTAAGGGGCATGCAAAGCAAGACTTCGCAGGTCTTCTGTTTCTTAAAAATAATCAGCCCATGTTAATCCTCATGCCAAAAAGACAGATTTTGAGGTGGCAAATTTTACTCCCCAATATTTATCTCAGCTCCACTCCTGACATTCTAATGGTTTCCTCATAATTTCACTCTATGCATGCTGTTCTTTCCTCTCATCCATTTGCATCACATTAATCAGGTATATATATATATATATATATATTTAAAGTTGCAGATATGATCTCTTTTTGCTCTTTGGAAAACAAGCAAAACCTATTGTGTCTTTTCACTTATTTAAGGATAAAATACAAAAGTCCCTAACATGGGCTACAGAGCTTTCATGCTCTGGTACCAGCCTACTGTTCAGCCTCATCATGTTCTACTCTTGTTGTAAATTTTTCTTTTTATACATTAGCATATTTCCAAATTCTCTCTCTTATGTGTGGCAGGCCACTTGCACTTCATTGAAAAGAATGTAAAAAAGGAAAAGCAACAAGCAATATGAATAAGTACTGTTTTATTGATAATCTATTTCATGAGAGGAAAACTTTTCATCATGTAAGGGTCCCACATATCACTTAAATTCATACAAATGTGGGTGTCTAGGTTTGAATGGTAGATAGGACTTTTGAAACAGCAGCCATGTTATTTCAAATTTAGGTGAAGCTGGAGTGTCGAAATATCCTTTATCATATCTTGAATATCTTGTGCAAATGGGAGTTATCATGGGGAAATAGAGTAGGTTTATATGTGTTTAGAGAAAGAAAGAGACAGTCAGACATGGAATTTCAACCAATACATTCTTAGTGGTGACTATGAGGTTGGAAAGGAGAATGAATCAAGAGCACCTGTTAGTTCCAGTAATCAGTGCTCGGGAACAACTGTGGGAATGTCCCTGAGTGTAGCCGCCAGCTAATCACATCTCAGGGGAAGAGACTCTGCCGTAGAAGAGGATGATGTTGGTCTTGTCGTGCTTGATGAAGATCAGGAAAGGGTCGTCACAGTGGCAAGTGTCCGGAATTCATCCTATTCTTTCATGAATATCTATACCCGTAGCAGTTGTGGCCTCCGTGCCCTCCGCCTACACCTGCACAAAGGACTTGTGGACCACTTTTGACATCACCAGATCGTGTCGCCCGCTCATGCCCGAAAAGTCAGCGTCCTGGTCCCTGAAGGCGGCCACCATCCCCAGGGCTGTCAGCATGTCCTTGAGGTCATAGCTCTCTTCCACTTTGAACCGGGGTGGGTGTAAATGCACGTCACTCCCCCTCATATTCTCTGAGTTTGTCCACTCCATTGACTTCTCAGCAGTGAGTTGATCTTCAAGCTGTAACAATGGAAAAGGGAACAAGTGGCAGGATTCTCAGTGGACATCGAGCTCCCTTAACATTAGATTGAAACGTGTGGAAAACTTTATTTTAAGAGTAGACATAAATACAGGAGATTCGGTAATATATATATAAACTTATATAGTATATAAATATAATCTTTAAATATTATATATAATCTTATTATATATTATAAGCTGGAGCTTCCGTAATATATATGTGATAAACTGAACCTTCTCTATTTTACATATATAGCAGCAGAACCATTAAATAAACTCATTTTGTAAAAGATAAACTATATATCTTCATTTCTCAGGCTGCTAGATCCCTACATGTTTCATTTTCAACTAATCTTGTCTTGTTGATATCCTTTTGTACATAATTTTTTACATGGTACAATTATAGTCTACAACCCATTTTTATTCCTTTTTCTTGCTTGACCTATTTCCAGGCTTGTCCTGTATAGATATATATTTCTTTAATCAAGTTTAAATTGATTAAATACTACCAATAAATAGATATGAAGTGCATATGTCTTTACTTAATTAATATTTTTAAGCATTCACTGCATCAGTCCCTAAGCTAAACTATTTTTTTTGAATAATTATACAATTATTTTGTTATATTTATTTCTTGGTCTGTTTCCTGAGTTGCAGTTTTTACATTCATGTCCCCTGAGGTGCTCTGCTGGTTTCCCCTCCCCTCCCTCCTCCCTCCCCCATCCTTCCCTTCCTTCCTTTTTGAATTAATAGACTTTATGTTTTAGTGTAGTTTTAGGTTATGGAAAATCTGAGCAGAAAGTCAGATTTGCATATAGTCACCACCCCCATCACTAGTTTCCCCTGTTACTAACAGCTTGCATTAACTAGTGCGGTGCATTTGTTAAATTGATGAACCAATAGTGATACATTACTATTAATTAAATTCCATAGTTTACATTACAGTTCAACTTTGTGTTATATAGTTTTATGGATTTTGACAAATATATTGTCATATTATCCACCATTAAAGTGTCACACAGACTAGTTTCACTTCCTTCAATTGTGTTTCACCTATTCATTCCGCACTCCCACCTCCGTAGCCACTGATCTCTTTACTGTCTCTATAGTTTTGCCTTTTCCAGAATGCCATTTGTAAGCAATATAATAGGTAGCCTTTCCAGACTAGCCTCTTTCACTTAACAATATGCATTTAAGATTCCTTCATTGTTCGTAGTGTAAAAGCTCATTTCCTTTGATCACTGAATAATATCCTGTTATATGCATGTACCAGTATGTTTATCCATTTACCTGTTGAAGGACATCTTGGTTGCTTCCAGTTTTTGACAATTACGAATGAACACTTGAGTACATGTTTTGATGCAGACATAAGTTTCTGGTAATACAACATACACCATTGTTCCTTGTTTTAAATTTTTCATTATTTTGAGCCTCTTCTGTCCAAAAGCTTTCCCCTTGTTTATACTTATGCCTGTAGGATAAAATCCTGGGACTGGGATTCCTAATCGTTACTGACAGGGATTGCTGAGCTGAAGCACAAATACTGTGATGGTTCTTCATACGTCTTGCCACCTTACCTTCCCTGAAGAGCCCAGCTCCCGGCGTGACCTCATGTATGTTTTGAGTGTGGCAAGTAGCTCACCGCACCTTCAGCGTCACTGGTATCACAGTAACCGTAGACGGCCATTGAGGGAATGTCCTTCTGTGGCAGATGTTGTTATGGGTATTTCTACACATTATTTTGAACCAATATAACAATGCTAGGAGGAATATTCACTTTTTTTCTTTTTTGTTTATACCCAGAAGGAGGCTCTGAATGACTCTGAGGGAATACTTCTAAATAGAAAAGTGAGCATCAAGATAAATCTTTGTCTCCTGGCTCCAAACCACTGTTGTTTCGTGTGCAAAATAGTGTCCATTACTATCTCAATTTGCTCGATTTTATTTATGAGTTAATATACATATATTTTCCTTGTGTCAGCTATCCCTCAGTCTTCGTTTCCTGTCTTCAAATGAATAGACTGGAGTAGATGTGGTTTGGATGGTTGCAAAATGTTAATGTGTGAGTCAAGTATATCAGCTTTCTGAACTGCTATTCCAGTTTTCTGAGATATTCCTGGGGGCTGTGATGATAAGATTTTCTACATGATCTTCCATATCACACTATGTTGTTTATTTTTGGGAAAGTGACATGATGCCAGGTTCTGCTTGACAACTTTCCATTACACTCTATGCAGAGATGAAATGATGCACTCTCACATCGAGCTCTCGCCCCACATCACCAACATTCTGTGAGCACTGCTTTCGAGAAGAGCTCATACAAGCTCTATATCACTAGGAATGTAAGCAATAGTAGGAAGCACTGGAGGTACCAGGCTTTACCTTCTGCAGACCATCCACTTCATCGGGCAGCAGCACCACCATGCTTAGCTCTTCGCCTTTGTACGGAATTTCCAGGATCTTGACTTACATGTCCTCCAGTGCCGTGAAATTGAAATGACTGGTTTGTTTCATCATCTGCACAGATTTGCTTGTGTCCTGCAGTAAATTCAAGTGACAAAAGTGATAAGTGAGCAGAAGTCTAAAAGAAAGGTAGTATTATTGAGATACAAACACATCTTCCTGCTAAGAGGTGATCTGGGAAATCTGTGAATTTGAAAGAAGAGTTTCAAGTATTACCAATTAAATAAAGTAAAAAAAAAAAAAGACAATAAAGTATAGCCTCAACAGATTCTCTTTTCTACCAGAAGTTACACATTAATGAAACATATATTTGACTTTCGCATTACCTGTACACCTGTGTTATATTATCATAAATTAATTGTAGGCAATACCTTGTTCAGCCAAAACGTTTCCTCCACAGTATTTTTTTTCCTCAAATTTCTGCTTCCACTGCCCTTTGAAATAGACAGCATTCACCAGAACCAGAACGGTGTCGGCACTAAAAGAGTCTTTGGGAAGTAGATCTTTGATTTTTTACTGGAAAGAAAGAAAATCAAAGGTCTGTCATGAAAGGCACAGTGGCTTATCTGGAAGATGCTTTGAAAGTTACAACTGATGATGAAATAGTCACACAAGTCACCACAAGAGGGACTTGGAGCCCGACTGTTCACAAGGTGAAGCTGTGCTCCTGGCAGCAGCTTGATGGAGCCGCCGTCACGGAGACCCCCTTCCTCTGCCTGGGAAGGTGTTCAGTCTCTATCTGTGGGGACAAAAGTCATCTCACACTGCATTCTGATGGACTGATTTCAGATAAGTTTTCCACAAATCATTTTTTCTCCCTGCCTCCCTCACTGCTTCCTTCCTTGTCCCTCAATACCGCCCCCTTGTGTCCTCCATCCTGTGCTCATTCTCCTTCCTTCCTTCCTTCCTTCCTTCCTTCCTTCCTTCCTTCCTTCCTTCCTCCCTCTCTC
Organism: Hippopotamus amphibius kiboko; assembly: GCF_030028045.1. Taxonomy (NCBI): domain Eukaryota; kingdom Metazoa; phylum Chordata; class Mammalia; order Artiodactyla; family Hippopotamidae; genus Hippopotamus; species Hippopotamus amphibius. Next base: position 102,759,198 of record NC_080196.1, read on the forward strand.
TTTTCAAATTTTTAGTAAATATTCTGAAGATGTAGGCCTGAATGTTCTTTAGGACAAATGACATGCACCCTATCACCTAAAACATGTGATCAGACACAATTCCCCCGGATGTCTTGGTCTTCATTCTCCACTTTGAATTGCTTACGTTGGGCCTGTATTTAGGATGGAAGGGACGACATGGTTCATAGGATGCAGACATTGTCTAGCCACCAGTCATGGTTGGGGAGGACACTGTGACCAACTCGGCAGGGTGGGGGGTGGGGAGGTGGGCCCTGCAGCTCCTGCTGGAGGTGGCAAGAAGGGTGGTTTGGAGGACAGTAGCTCATTTCCCAGCTAACAAAGGATAAGGGAATAATAGTAATATTATTAAGATTTTTAATATTTTCTCTTAGGGATCATAATCTAGAAGTTAAGCCTCTAATGTTAAAAAAAAAAAAAGAGAAATCAACCTGAGGTTTGAGCAGAGACTTGGGACCCACAAAGATACTGTCATCACAGACTCAGCTGTGCTTCCAGGGAGCTGGTCCTGGGATCCCTCCTGGGCTCCCCTGTTTCTCTCCACGGTGACGTGGACCATTCCACCCTCTGCAGTGCGCTCCCCCACCCTGTGCAATCACGTCTCACCCCGCTCCTGGCACCCCATGCAGGGTCCAGCAGAGTGTTCACGCACAGCAGGGACTCAAGAGTGATCTCTAATGAGTGACTCTCTCACAACCTACTGTTAGTTTGACTTTCCACCCAGGAATTAATCATCTTTCAACTTCCTTCTGCAGCATGGACAAAATCAGCAGATTCTACAGCAGCCAGGTAAAATTTCTTAACATTATCCATGTATCCCTATGACATGGGAAGGATGAAGGCAGGAATTAAGAGTAATTTCTCAGTAACTGTATAGGTATTCCCAAATTAAGTTGTGTTCAATCTTGATCAGACTGAGTGCTCAACTCACTGGTGGGCTGTCAGGCTCTGGGACACTCCACGGGTGGGGATGTGGTCAGGGAGCTGAATGCCCCGCGGCAAAGGCTCCCCTTGTGGGTCAGCTGGGCTCCTCTGCCGCCCCCTCCCCCATTAGGAGATGGGGTCAGAGGACGCAGCATGCAGACTAAAGGCGAGACAGGCCATGAAACTCACCTGAAGAAATGGAAACTGCTTTTCTGCATAGAGCCTGTTGGCGACCTTCAGCTCGTAGGCATCCCTGGGTTTCTTTAACTCAGTCAGAAGCTTTTGAAATTGATGAGGAACATTTCCTGACTTTTCAACCTTCAAACACCAGAAAGGGAGCTCATTGGATTCTCATTGTATGTAAACGCTGCCCCCTCACATGTCTGTTAGATCCGTATCTACAGTTTGGAGTCCCTACGGATGACGCTTGTTGTTGTTTCCCCATATGTGATATATTTTACTGGAAATATCCTTCATAATCCTTAGATTTTATTGATATCATCCTGGTAGTTCTTCCTTCCTTGTAACAAACTGCAGTCTTTCCTCTTCTGAGCTAGAGAGGCAGCAGCATTCCACTACTGGATTGTGTCTTAATTGTCTCAGATGGTCAGGGTTAGCGTCCCTCAACTTAAGCTCCCTGTGGGCTACAAACAAGTGCATCTCTGACAGTCATCCACTGGACGACGACATCAAACGTGTACATTTCCTATGTGAATGCATGAAGCCCGTTGTCCCCCGTGGTGGGGTACCTTCTGAGACCCTGTGGCTGTGCTCTGTGGCTCTCCACTCGTGGTGGCCACACTCCCAGTGTTGGAACCGTGTGTGTCTGGTTCACTGCTGACAGTGGTGCACCAGCATGTCCAAGCCTTTCCTTCCATTCACATGAAGACAAGAGAGCTCGGACAACTAAGAAGCTTGTACAAGGAGACAGAGCCAATTTTTCAACTCGGGCTTGTCTCAGTCTAGAACCTTCCACTTGGTAGCTAAGAGTTTTGGATTATTTAGACTGTAAACCATAACTCTCAGTCTTCATTTTCCAAAATATACTTGATCACAGCCTTATTGCTCTTTATCTAATTCATGAGGTCATCAAAGTTATATACTTTTAGTTACAATGCTGTGATTACTATACTTATTTTTATTCTATAATAATAATAATACGTGTCAGAGTTTTCTTCATCCTGGCACTGTTGTCCTAGTTTGTGTGTATTTGCATGTATTGCAGCAGAGCTTTTATTGCCCCTAGGTAATGGGGACGATGTCACTGTTGTTCAGGGCAATTGTATTCTGCCAAGTTTCTCATTCCTGAACAGCACAGCAGGAATTTGAAGTTCCTTTGGGTTTCAGAGCCCCTGCTGTGAAGCACATGCTACTCTCCTCTCAGGAAAACAAGTATATGAAATAAAGAAGTACGTAATGTGATATGAGAAACAACTCTGTCCAATCTATTTTGCCTAAGATGCCCTCTGCAAATGGACTTTTCCCAGTTGATCTGAAATTCCCAGTTTGAACTACGACCCTCTTGGATATGTGATCTCCTTCTAGATCCAAAGTTCTGTGACTCACAGGATCTCTTGTAGCTCCTCCTCTTGTGTTCCCTGTGATTCCATTAAAGTGAAGGACCTGGAGGAGACAGGGAGTAGAATAAGGAAAATGTAAAGATCTAGGTATATCAGGGCAAATAAGGAAGGAAGGGTGGAAGGAAGGAAGGAAGGAAAGGAAGGAGGGAGGGAGGTTAGAAGGAAGAAAGAAAGATAGAAAGAAAGAAAGAAAGAAGGAAGGAAAGAAAGATAGATAGAAGGAAAGAAAGAAAGAAAGGAAAGGAAAGAATCCAAACAAATCAAAATAGCAAACCAATCGCACACACTAGAATCAAAAATAAACAAAGAAAAAGAACAAAGAAATGTTCTGTTCAAGAATTTGCTCCTTAAGAAACACAAACTATGTGTGAAAAACACAACGCTGGCTGATCACTAGCCAGTTCAGAGAATCCTGATTCACTTTTCATTCGTTGCTGAGGAAACATGGGGAGATGTCTCCCATGAATTTTAGTCAGTGCATCACTTCTACCTGAACTCTCCCATTTAAGCCTCAGCTCTGGTCATTGAGAAATTGTAGGGTTCATCCCAGCTCCCAAAGGAAGTCTGGGCACAGGGAAGAGGTGGGGCGGAGCACTGGGGCAGAGTGTATGCCCCCCACAGCTCTGTGCCCACCCAGTCACGGGGATGCTTGCCGCTTCCTGTGCTACCCCTGGGGACAGCCAGACCTGTGGTCATCTGCACACCAGCTGACACAGAAACCAGTGCAAAATGTCAACATAGAGGAAGCTGCCACCTACCTTCTCAATTTCTGATGTAGCCTGTCCTACGGCCCTTAAGGAAGTCATGGCTAAGGCTGACATGATACTGAAAGGGGACTAGAAGATATTTTGCTCCTTTGATTCTGTGATCTGTTGGGACAGATCTTTTGCAAAGTGGGTGTTTGCTTCACTGAGTGAACTCATGGTGGCTGGACGTGGTCTGGAACTCCTGGAAAAGCAACAGATTCATTTTATAATGACTTTACTGAAGGGAAGGCTAGTTTGAAATAAGGATTTCCTTAAACGAAATGCCTCATATGTAGGTTGTGGGATTCTGGCAACTAATGTTTTTCTCTTTTTGCTTTTGAATTCTTTAAAAATGTACTTGTGTACATTTCATTGTTAGAAGACTGTTGAAATTGGTATTTAAAGAAAACTTTTGTGGGAACATCATAGAATATCTTTATCTTTTCTTCCACACCGACTGTATTAAGACTGGGTAAAAAATGTGTTCTAACAGATACCAAGGCAAAGACTGACATGGTAACCGCCAGCCATCTCCCACTGTGTCCCTGCCTTTTCCTGCAGGGTCTGTGGTTGCCAGACATCCTACCCCTGATCACATGAGCTCCCAAGGCAGCATTTAGTTTTTTCAGATACAAATTCCCTCAGGATGCAATCAGGAGAAAAAGGTCTTTTACTTTTGCTCTGGCAGAATAAGCAATGTGCCATCTTACCAGAAGAAATAGCTGCATGATAAGAACACATATTCCTTGTTATTTTCAGGAAGGAGGCGTGTAGTCTGGCAGAGCTGCTGGGAGCACTTACCTGTGATCCTGGAGGAAGCAGAGGTGGGCAGGCAGCTGGTCAGCCTATGTGCCCTGGATGCTCAGGTCCTGAATATATACTCTCTCTACCGCCTCCCATTCCTCACAGCAGCTGGTGTTTCAAGTAAATCCACTTCTGATTTCTTCACTGGGTACCATCACCTTATGAGTATGAAATCTCTGTGAGTAAAGAGAAGATTATTGCTCTATTCTTGTATTTCTTTTTTATCTGCAGAAGAAATCGTGACCTGCAATTGCTAGCTCTTATGAAATGCATCTAGTTGCTTTTCCAACACCAATGAGAATAAAGTTAAATTCCCACTTCTTCACAAGCCCTGAGCTACGGCACCCAACAAGAACTAACCCGCAAAGAATCTTTCCTCTCTTACATGTTGAATTGTCTTTAAGGCCACTTCTAATACCAAGAATTAAAAAGCTTACAGTTTCTATTTATGTTCTGAAAGGGCTTGTGTAACCTGACCATTTCCTCAAGAATTATTCTGCACATCCAGGAAAATAGCTGGAATTTTCAGCTTAAGAGATCCTGCGGCAGCCAAAGTCTCTCAGCAGTTCCTAGAAAGCAGGCATCATCTGCCTTCCCCTAAAGGCTGGCCCTTGGCCGTGGTCCTCCCTGCCACCCTCATATCCCTTGCAGCCAATCCCCGTTGGACGCTGATTCCTCAGTTTGGTGGGAAGCTCATTTCCCTGCAGTGTAACCTGCTCTCAGTGAGGAGAACGATGGATATGAACAGGGGGCATTTTGGTGGCTCTTTTCTAATTTTTTGGTACAAAGCTGGATCAGAAACATAAATTGTTTGAGCTCCAGACTCATGATATTTCTCTGCCTGCTCTTTAGCACCCCAGCTTCTGAGTTAGGGTCGAGGCAACAGAGTCAAATTCCTCTAAGAAAAGAAGAGAAAATAATATGTTCTTTGAATGCCAGCATTAAGTCTCATCACTGGAGCCTCCTTCTCTTCATGGGCCTGGGGTTCTCATAGCAGAACCATATTTAAAACTTTTGCTTTTACCGAGGTGGATATGTATTCTCTAACTTCCCTCTTTAACACCTTATTCAGAGAGATTCCTTTGTTTTCTGCATTTCAAGGGGACATGAAGCAGGCACAGAGCAGCTGAACTGAAGCCAAGGTTTCTAAGGTAGTGAATTGCACAGGTGAGCTCTCCAGGCAGGCAGCTGGTTCAGGAATCTGCGTGTGTATCTGCTCCCCACTGGCTGGTCTCTTAGAGAGACTCTGCGCTCTTGGTAACATAATTTCTTGTGTTTAACTGAAAAGAACTTGTTTCTTCTGCCCTCTCAAAAGAGATAACATCCTCCCACAAAATCTGAAAGGCTGGGAGTGGGTTCCCAAAGTTCTCCTCTGTGAGCCCCTCAGTCACTTGGAGGGAAGGCTGGGTTTCGGACACTCTTTTAGGGCTGTGTAAAATTTAGAAATTTCAGTGTGGACATATGTTTTAATTTCTGAGGCTTTTACCTCAGAGTGAGATGATTGATTTAGAAGAACTACCAGCCTCCCCTTCACAGCAGCTGCAGCATTTTATATTCCCACCAGACTGTGATGGAAGCATGTGTGTATGGAGTTCTGATTCTCTGCACGTCTCCAGCCCTTGTTACTAGCCTTGGTCCTTTTTAACCCCTGCCAGGAGCAGAGTCTGTGATCTCAGCATATCATTCACTCACAGGAAGATACACATACAACAAGGTCCCAGAAGCACTGGGGATGGAGACACGAGGTGGAGGGGGGAGAAGAGATCTGTGTTTTTAAACCTGAAGGGTGATTGCATCTATTCCTGCAGCCCTGCTGCTCTCAGGGCTCCTCTGTTGATATGTGTGCAGTGACCCGTGACTGATAGTGTAGGTCAGAGATTCCCCTGCTGAGACTGTGTGGGGCTGAGTGAGGATGTAGACTATTGGAGTTTGATGAAGGAGTTAAGTTCCCAAAGAGAAGGAAATGTGAGGAGAAAGGACCCAGGATGAAAACTGACAAGCACCAGGATAGGAGCTTCTAGTCAACGTTGCATCACTGGCCACTGTCCCTGAGGGAGGGGAGGTCCCTGGAGCAGGTGCAGAATGGTTTCCTTTGGGCTCAAAGAGGAAGGGATCTGACCCCTTAGACAGAAGCTAGAAGCTCAGCCTGGGCCTGGAGGAAGCAATAGGGGGACAAAGGAGGAGAAAGGGACGCAAGGGAACTGACGAAGCTGATTCCTAATTCCTGTGACTAAATGACCAAGGTGTGGCATGCAGAGGTTGGCTTTGAGGAAAAGGCAGGAATTGATAAGGACCAGGAATTTGCATAAATTTAGAGAGGACTTGGGTTCGTTCAAATAAGAAACCGTCATCTACGTCTCTCCCTCTTTTTGAAAAGTGCTCCTGGCATGTAATAGACTAGGTTATGGCACTGTGATATTACACACTGTCCCAGAAGACTCAGCAATTCTCATTAGATTTTGCAAGTCTGTACTTGCCAACTTTTGTCTTTGGGTATTTTGTAAAAACACACCAACATCGTTGCGTTAGGAATCTACACACCCAATGAAATGGAAGAGGAAATGACAGTTTCAGGGGGCATCCTCCTACTTCTAACAGGTTTATAGGTTGGTTAAGAAAGAGCTCCTCTGTTTTTCTTAACCTTCCTTCCTTGTGGAGGGTGGGAAGTTGTGTCAGCATTATTGAGTTGCACATCCTGGGGTGCATTTTATTTCCTCCTTCTCACCAGGTATGTGATTATTTCCATCTGCAGGTAAACTGGTTACTGGAGAAGATCCTTCAAGCAGCGAATCATAGGGTATCTGCCAATGACCCGATTCCCTACAGGTACAGGTATAGATATACACATGCACGATGTAATAACAGCAGAAAAGGATGAATCCGTGGTGCCTTGATTTTCGTTCCTTAGGGAATGATCTCACATGTAGGGGTGTCATGGAAGACTGAGACAAATTCATGTCAGCTCCACCAGTCCCCCCATTCCCACACCTCCAACTCCACCCGGGACACTCATTCCAGTCTATGCTGGTCACCATTCCACTCTCTCACTTGCTGATGTGTTACAGGGCCCTCTTCCTTGTTTCATCTTGGCTTTCCTGTTCTGCTGCCAAGAAACCTATTGTATTTTCTCTCTTGTCCTAGGATTATCCTGCTTCCTCATTGCTTCGTGTGAAATATGGATTTTCCCCATGACTGCTGGTCCCTTGATCTTTTCTTAGGGGCAGCTCCTCATTCTCCTGTTTCATACTATGAAGAAGAGAAAACATGGTCTTTTTCTCTTGTTTCCACTGTCTTTTCTAGCCATGGTTCTTCCTTTGTCTCAATGTCCCTTTTCCAGTTTCTAGCCATGCAAGTATTTTACCATGTGCCCACCTATCGTCTCGTATGTCTCTCCTTAATATTCACTAACAATCAGTGGCCCCTCCACCGTCTATGGTTTGCTCTTCATCCCAAGTGCTTCCAGCTTTCTCAGTCCCTTGAAAACTTTTATTCCATTGGCAAGGGATGGAATCCATGCTTATTTTATGTTATATCTCTCTTCTACTTAAAGCTCCTCGTTTGTGGAAAGCTTATCGTATCTTTTGTCATTTTGTTAACTCAATCCATTATCTTTCTTATGTATTTGAAGGTGCTCATTACATAAAGCAATATTAATTATTGCTGATGCCTGTGTCTGGAGTATTAATGGAGTGGGAACATTCTAGAGGGAAGAAGAAATGGGATTAAGAGATCTGGGTGTGCCAGGGATTTAATTTTGCTTCTCCAGTTTCACCTTCACTGTCTCAACCTCCTGTGGCCCCAGGAGGCAGAGATGTAGGGAGACATAAGCAGGGTGTCGTCCTCTGGGGAATTTTGCATGTGGCCCGTGCGAGGCAACAGGAGTAGACCCATAGCTGGGTGAGGTCAGGGTGCTCAGTCACCCAGCTTCCTCTCAGTGAGGTTGCCAAGGTTGGCTGCATTTCTTTCCCAAAGGCCACAGTTCTTCTTGGTTAGCTTTTCTGCAGCTACAGCTACTTTCTCTGGATTTTGGTCACCATTCCTGCCTTTGTCATGCAGGTGTAGGGGTGTCCATATCCCCCCACTTTTGCTGTCCTGGTATGCTTCACCATCCTTCCTTGGTTTCTCTGAGCCCTGACTACACTTTGTACAGTCCCTTTATTAAATTTTCCTTAATTACCCATTTTGACTGTGTCATATGTCTTCTGCTAGACCCTTGACTTTTACAGTAAGTAAATGGCTTTAGGAAAAACATCTTTGAATGGAATTTGGCATCAGGTTGGTCCCATATTGAGAAGCACACGCTAAGAAGAAAAGGGGCCCTGGTGTAAGACACATGTCGCACCAAATTATCAGTGATGGAGCGAAGACATGAAGTGCAGGTCGAAGACAGGTGTTGGGACATCGGTGGATGTGGTGCTTGGGTGCTATAGTGACAATTTGTGGGATCAGCTGCTTTCTTATGATGGGTTATGAAGAGACATCCAACAGAAATCTGAAAAACATTTTCATGGATCTTGACAAGTAAATCCTACTGGAAATCCTTTACAGTAGTCAGATGCCTAATCTTTGTAGGTGAGCAAAATGTACTCGATACCACAGTGAGAGTAACAGCTAATATTTTTTTAAAAAACTACATATTGTTATGACGCAGGGCCTGGTGTGATGTAGGATGGAATCGCTGATAAAATGCTCAAAAAATATTAGCTAGTGCAAGCAATTTGGTAACACTACACTATGTGAGTAAGATTCAGCAATTCTCTAAATATATCCCCTGTATGTCCTCACACGCTGTGCTCAAGAAGACATGTATGGAGAGGATTCAGGCACTGTTGGCAATGACAATAGAAACAACCTACAAGTATGTTAAAGAAGCAGAAGGGAAAGAAACACCCTAGGTTTGCACAATGGAACATCCTACAGCCGTGAGCATAAGTGAGTCAGATATTCACATACGAGAGAGGATAGATCCTCTAAAACAAAGTCTAGTGGAGATAAACGTCTGATGAAAAAGGCTGAGTAGCTATCATTTGTGCATTGAGGGTGGGGAAAGATGGGAGATTGATCACTGAAATGTAATCCTGGGAATGCAGGGGACGTGCTGACTGGAGAAATGTAGAAATGTGCTGGGGGGTATAGGACACCTGTTTGTGACAGATGACCAGCATTGAGAGCCATCTGCTTCTTATGTGGTTTGTCTTTAGAAACACTGAGCCACACTGACAACGTCTGTGGTTTGTCTTTCAGGCTGAGATTTACCTAGATGAGGGCAGATTCCTCGTCTGCTTCTGTACCCACTGTAGCGTCACCCATTACGCCGCTTAAACTTTCCTTCTAAAGCCCACCAGTGACTTCCTAATGGCCTCCTGATGGCCCCCTTTTCAGGCTTTGCAGTGAGTTTTATGAATGATTTGTCACTTGTGGCCTCCTCTTCTTGGAAATCCTATAGTCAGCTCTCCTCCCCAGCTCTGACTTTCTGTCTTGAACTCCCTTTCCATGGCCACCCTTAAGGGTAGGCTTTTAGCTCTTCCTAGGGATGACTTAGGATGTAGAAGGGAATTACTGATAAAATGCTGATAAAATATTAGATAGTACAAGTAATTGTACAAATCCTAGGGATGGACAAACCACAGACACCTTCTCTCTCTTCTACCTGGTCATCCATCCACAGCACCAGCTTCAGACAGGAGATCCCTAGTCCATTTCTCTGAGCTTAGGGTCCTGCCCTTCCTTCCCTCCTGGCTCTGTGCTCCATCCTCTCTCAAAGCTCCCACCTCTCGAGCCATTCATGCAGCCGCTCCTTTCCATTAGTTTCGTATTGACATTTAACCTTCGAAGTCATTAATATTATATATTAATGAAGGGCTGATTAAGTCCTTAGTTAAAATTTTATTCTATAGCTTCTTATCAGAAAAATGGAACTGCCTCCTACATCTGCTTAGTTGGTCTCTGTAAATGTTTCAGTAGAAAAATATGTCATTTGAACACAGAGACTTTTCTTTGTGCACAAACTAGGGACAACTGGTTGTTGGCTTCTTACCTTTGGCTGAATGCTTCTTGATTCAATTTGAGTGCAGAGATGGTTACATAATGTGCTTGATGATCATATTTTTATAGCTTCTTAGTGATTCATTTTGCATACAGTGGATTCTTAGCTACTTTCTATGACCTAGTACTGGGCTTAGTGAGGGGTCTCTACCACAGGACTGGAAGCAGGGACTAAATGACAGGGAGGTTTGCCAAGGTTCCTTTACTTCTGGGTGACAAGTGACTTCTGAAGCCTCATCCCCTGAGACGAAATCTGAGCCCATCACTTGACCACACATTTCCCACCTCATCACCTTGGAAGCAGCCTCTATATTCCTGGATGTGATCCCAGCTCTAACATGTGTGTCTCCAGGACTGCCAGGAACAGCTGTCATCACCTCCTTCAGTTTCTCAGTGGTCCACGTGTGATCAGATCGATTTCCATAGAGAACAGTAAATGTCTATTACTGCACAAGAAAGTCCTGACTGGAAATAGTTCCAGATTTCCTCCCTGCAGTATGATGATCACTAGACAAAATATCCTCATTAACTGTGTGTTATGTAAAAGGTTTGTTCCTGGAATTCAGGGCATTTCATTGAATTTTGATTTACAATATTATCCCATCGATATTTATGTACTTCTTTAAAAGCATTTTTTTAAAGTTTCTGAAATCCTTGATTTTTGCTCTAGTAACTTAAGGTAATCCAGCAATTTAGCCCAGGAAGTGCGTCAGGGGCTCCTCCTCTGCTCTCAAGCTGTGTGTTAGGCTCCTAGGACTGCTGTTGTGAGGTACCCAAAACTGAGGCTTAAAACGAATGGTATTTATTCCCTCCATTTCTGAAGGCTTGAAGTCTACAATCAATGTATTCTCAGGACCACAGCTGCTCGGAAGGCTGGCGGGGAGAATCCTTTGCCACTTCAGCTTCTGGTGGTTCCTAGTGTTCCTTGGCTTGCGCATCCGTCTTCCCATGACCTTCTTCACTGTGTGTCTTGTCTCTTCTTGCAAGGGTCCTAGGCATTGGATTAGGACCCACTCTCACTCAATATGACCTTATGTTAACTAGCTGTGTCTGTGACCTGTTTCCTAATAAGTTCACGCTCTGTGATTAGACATGAGTTGGGTTGGAATGCGGGAGGTGTATTCCTCAATCCAGTACAACCAGCAGTCCCATTAACCAAACTAAAAACTTGTATGAGTTTGGAGAGAAGTCATGGAAGTATTTCTCCATGAATATGAGAAACATATTTGTTTTCTGGTTTTGTTTGTTCGTTTGTTTCTTTTGTTTTTTAAAGAAGAACAGCAGCATGTCTCGTGTTTACTTGCTAATGTTAAAGGATACTGATTTCAGACAATACTTGCATGTAAAATATTTTAAAAATTTAAATCTTTGTTATGAGTTCCAAAGAATGTTATAATATGATGCTAAAATATTTGCCAAGTATGACACAGCCCCTAGAATCAAATTTCCTGTCCTATGGATTAAAAATCTTGTTAATGTTAGATAAGACTTGGGAAATAGGGCACAAAGTTAAGGTGAAAAGAAAGAGCAGTAATTAGTAATCTCCTTCCGTTTGTGGTGGATTTACCCAAAACACTAGCAGCTTGCTACTTGCACATGAATGATGGATGGAGATTCACAGTGCTGAAATAAATCCAAATGATAATTTACCTACCTGGATATTCTGCTTGCAATACTTTGTTTTTTAAGTTTTTATTTTATGTTTTTATTTGAACAATGTTGTGTTTGTTTCCGGTGTACAGCAAAGTGATTCAGTTAGACATCTACATGTATGTCTTGGTTTTCCAATTCTTTTCCCATTTAGCTTGTTACCTAGTGCTGAGCAGAGTTCACTGTGCTCTACAGGAGGTCCTTGTTGGTATCCATTTTAAATACAGAAGTGAGTACACTTGTCGCCCATGGGGGAGAGCACCCTCCCTAATTAAAGTGAAAACTTTTGCACAGCAAAGGAAGCCATAAACAAAATAAAAAGACAACCCAGAAAATGGGAGAAAATATTTGCAAACAATGCTACTGACACGTGATTAGTTTTCAAAATTTACAAACAGCTCATGTGGCTTAATATCAAAAAACCAAATAACCCGTTCACAAAATGGGCAGAAGACCTAAATAGACATTTCTCCAAAGAAGACATACAGATAGCCAAAAGGCACAGGAAAAGATGTTCCACATCACTAATCATTAGAGAAATGCAAATGGCAAGTGCAATGAGGTATCACCTCAGACGGGTCAGAATGGACATCATCAGAAAGTCTACAGACAATGAATGCTGGAGAGGGTATGGAGAGAAAGGAACCCTCCTGCACTGTCAGTGGGAATGTAAATTGGTACAGCCTCTGTGCAGCACAGTATGCAGGTGCCTTAAACACCTCAAAATAGATCTACAATATGATCCTGAGACACATGTTTGTATCCATGGGATCCTGAACCAGCCTGAGCAGCCCAGACACTGGGCGATCCATGGACTGAGACCATAGTTCATGCTTATCTGCTGTGAGCGATGGGCCAGGATAGTGGATATTGGCACTGATGCAGCAAATGGGAGGCTGTGCACTGGCAGCAGGTGGGAACTTCAGGAGCCTTGAAGGACCAGCCAGAGGGTGTGGGGTGACTTTGTCATGGCTCCCGTGGTCCTTCTCCACCCCAGGCCCCAGGAAACGTTAGGGGGAGCTGCACTCTGGCTTGTCCCTTGCTTTTGGACCACTTCTCATGCCAGTAGTTTAGAGACCCTAGAAGTAAACTCCTAATTTCAAGGGCAGAGATGGGGAGGACAGTACAGGAACCTGGCTGCCACAAGAGTGGCCCTTCCCATGGCCCTGCTGGAGGCCTGATTCCAAAGGCAAGATGTGTTTAGTGATGGATCTTTCCTGACCCAGCTCCCTTGGTAAGATGGTGTGTGAGTGTGGTTGATGAGAGGGAGATACGGAGAGAGTTTGGGAAAGAAAATGTCAAGGGCGAAGGTAGGAAGCAGGGAGAGAAGGAGAGAGAGCAAAAGGGTGTGGGAGTGTGTAGTGCGCGGAAGTTGAAGAGGGAGCAGGAGAGACTGAAGCCCCTGAAGTGGATGGTGGGTCTTGGACCCATGACAGCTGACTTTCTCTGAGGTTGGGAGGCGTCCCTGAACCCAAACATCTTCTAAACCAATGGTCTTCATATGAGAGTAATTCTAAAGGTGCCTGCAGAGGTGTGTCTATTGTATGAGATTTTCAACATCACAAGTGCATGTTTTCTCATGTCCAAAACTTATATGCCTGAAAGCGTTCACAGTGGCCGGTTTCCCAACTCTCCCACATTTCACCAAAGAAAAGCAAACTTATCATCTCCCTCAGATCTTACTGATGTGGATGCCCGGCAGCAACGGAGAGGAGACGTTTTACTGATTAATCAAGTCACACAGGCCCAGACGTAGGGCCTCTCCCTCCCCTGTTTTTCTTTCTTTTTTTTTTTTCCTCACCTGTTTTTCACAGATTCCTGTAGCTTGTGGAGAATGGGATGTCTGAAGGTTAGTATTTTAGCTCATATTGAGGTGTCCTGAATTAAGAATATACATAAATTTAAGCAAGATGACAGTGGGAATAGTGACAAGTTTTCAATAATAACATAACCTCTTCTAATCTTTCACTATTGTCTAGATTGGGTTCCAATGGAGACCCACCAGAAGAGCATCGCAAAAAGCACTGAAGCTAAGTATGAGTTTTCTATCCATGAGTTTCAATGGGACAAATTCTCTTCTGCTATTCCTGTTACTATCTCAGGCATGAGAAAATAGCAATAAACTGAAAAGTTTAGTGGGTTATATAGTTTTAAGATATGTTGGTTAAAACCTAGGAAGTTTCTTGCTGGTATGGTGTGTATTATTCAGTTAATACATAAAATCCGTGTCGTCAATCCTGTCATAAATATGGGACACTTCCTATGGAAGCGTCTCCTCATTTATTTCACCTCCGGAAATGTTTAATGATTCAACCTGCTCTAAACAAAGTTCAAGATGCCATGTTAGATGCAGAACCAATGAGTGTTTAGCAGTATCCATCTTTATCTTAAGGGAAAAAGGACAGAGACATTATGCTCTGGTTCATTCCGTTAAGAAATGGTGTTTCCATAAAATATGAGCGTTCATGTTTAATCATTATTTATTAAATTTTCGTATGTTTCGTTCTTATTTGCCATGATCATATTGCTCTAAGTAATCAAAGGTCTCTTTTGTATTGAGATGTAACTACATTTACTCTTTGTATAAAATTGTCATAGAAGTGGAATTATATAACATGTACATTTTCTGGTCAGCTCCTTTTTTGCACAGCATACTGTGTGGGAGTTTTACCGATGTTGCGGCAGGAATCAGTATTTTCTTCCTTTTTATCTCTAAGTACTATTCTTTTGTTTGCATTTTTGTTCACCAGCTGTTAAAATTTTGAGGTTTTGCTAGCTTTTGGTTGGTATGCATAAGGCTTCAATGAACATTTGCATACTAGCCCTTTTGTGGTGCATGCATTCACATCTCTTGGGTAAAATCAAGGATGGGATGGTCAGTATGCGTTTAACTTTATAAGAAAGTACTGATGTGTGTCTCTTTGCACACTATATGAAGACTTTCTGGGGAAGTGCATTGCTCAGCCATGGAGATTTACAGTTTTCTGGAAGGACATCACCCAGATGGCGTTGTCGGAGACCCCAGGCTCCACTCCCCCTCAGGGGTCAACAGGGAGACAGCTCTCCTTGAACAAAAAGAGCTCACAAAAAAGAAATGGCAATGTTGTGATGTCATAGAGGTGTCAGTGCAATCTGTGGTGGTGATCATTTTGCAGAAAATAATTGTATCAAATCCACACATTGTACACCTTCAACTTACTCAATGTGATGTGTCAATGATATGTTAATAAAGATGGAACAGATAAAATGGCAAGACTGTTTTCTGAAGTGGCTGCAGCTTTTGAATCCGCCCAGCGGTGCAGGAGAGTTCTGGGTGATCCCCATTCTCTCTGCAGGGAATGTGACCAGTCTTTTCATTTTAACTTTGGCCAATCCAATGGGGCGAGGTGGTATCCTGGCAGGAGGTATTTTGTGTGTTCATGATATTCTTTATTAAACTTCTGTTATGTTTATTTTTATTTTTTAAACCACAAACATTGATTTTTATTGCTTTACACTCAAAAATAACTTTGTGTATGATTGATATAGAAAGCAGTGTACATATCTAATCTCTGCAACTTCATGAGTTTTGGGATGAGTAGACATCTGTGAAACCATCCCACCAATCTATGTATTAAACATATCTGTCACCTCCAAAAGATTCCCCTGCCCTAAGAAAAGATGTGTTTTAGAAATAAAAATTGTCAGTACTTGATATTTATAAATTGGTTCACTGCAGGGTCATATCTTGGCCCTCCTTTCTTCTCATTTTATTCTCTCCCAATAGGATCCCTTCTTTGCCTTTAGCTACAATTACCATATTTTACTTAGTATCTCTAATATTTGTATCATCTGTCTTATCAGGCTGTATTCCATTTCTGAGTTCTAGTCTCTTATATTCAATTCTTAACATGGGTTACAAAATCTTTCATATTCTGGTAACCGTCCATCTCTTCAACCTCATCATGCTCTACTAGTTTGAATTTTTATATATGAGAATATATCTCTAAATTATCTGCTCTACATGTGGTGGGTCACTTGCACTTTGTTGTAAAGCAAAAAAAAAAAAAAAAAAAAGGAAAAGCAACAACTGACATGAACAAGTCGTTGTTTCATTGATAATGCATTTCTCAAAATCAAGAAATTTAGAGAAGTAAGGGTCCCTAAATTTACTTAAATTCAAATTAATGTGGGTGTCTAGGTGAATAGGTTTGAATCGTAGATATATTTTTGAAATAAGAGGTATATTTCAAACTTGGTAGCAGATAGAGTGTAGAAATAACCTTTAAAAATATAAACATTTTGTCCAAAGAGGACTTATCATGGGGATATACAGTAGGTTTACATGTGTTTGTAGAAAAAGAGAGACAGACAGACATGGCATTTCAACCAACACATTCTTAGTGATGACTGTGAGGTTGGAACGGAAAATCAATCAAGAGAAGCTGATACTTCCAGTAATCAAGGTTCAGGAACAATTCTGGGAATTTCCCTGAGTGTAGCCGCCAGCTAATCACATCTCAGGGGAAGAGACTCTGCCGTAGAAGAGGATGGTGTTGGTCTTGTTGTGCTTGATGAAGAACAGGAAAGGGTGGTCACAGTGGAAACTCTCATAATGTGGTAATGATGTGGTACCACTACCAATAGTGCCTTAACAGCTGCAGCCTCCGTGCCCTCCTCATTCACCTCCACATAGGACTTGTGGACGACATTTGACACCACCAGACCTCTTGTCACTGTCATCCCTGAGAAGTCGACATCCCGGTCACTGAAGGCGGCCACCATCCCCAGGGCTTTCAGCGGGTCATTGAGGCTGTAGCTCGCTTCCACTTTGAACCGAGGTAGGTATAAATGTACGTGACTCCCCCTCATATTCTGTGGGCTCGTCCACTCTATTAACTTCTCAGCAGTGAGTTGATCTTCAAGCTGTAACAATGGAAAAGGGAACAAGTGGCAGGATTCTCACTGGACATTGAGCCCCCTTAGCATTGGATTGAAACATGTGGGAAAACTTTAAGAGTAGACATAAATACAGGAGATTGTTTCTTAGGCTTTATGTGAGCAGGCAAAAATAACAGAGTCCTGAATATATATTATATGATCAAATGTGTTCTTATATATTCATGACTCTGCTCTTTTTATGTATATATGTACACAATAATAATCTATGACTATGTGTACATATCTACAGAAATGTATCCATGTACATATATGCACACATATATGCAACAACAGAATCATTAGATACAATTATTTGTAGATGATGAACCATCCATCTCTTATTCTTGTTATCTATGACCTGCTTCACTTTCAAATAGACTTCTCTTGTTCTTTTGCCCATAAATATTTACACAGTACATTTACAGTGTACATCCTAATTTTATACCTTTTCCTTGCTTGATCTATTTGTAACTTCTCCCATATAGATATATATTTCCCGAATCAAGTTTATGCTATTACATAATAGTACCACTAAATTGATACTCACTGTATGTATCTTTATTTAGTTAATATCTTTCAAGCATTCACTGCCTGTCAGTCCCTAACCTAAGCTAAGGTAATACAAACATATACCACTGTTTCGTATTTTAAGATTTTCATTATTTTGAGCCACTTCTGTCCAAAAGTTTCTCCTTGTTTAGACTTGCTATAGGATGAATCCTAGGACTGAGTTTCCTGACGTCATTGATAACGGGGAATTTTGACCTGGAGCAAGAATACTGTGATGACTGTTCACATTTGTTGCCATATTACTTTCCTTAAGAGTTTCCAGTTCTCAGTGTTAAAACGTATATTTGGAGTGCGGCCGCTTCTGCATCTTCATCAGCTACTACAGTAATCGCAGATGGTCTGTTATTATACGTCCTTTTTTTTGCCAGATATTGTTACTGGTATTTTTACATATTATCTTTACTATAACAATGCTGAGAGGAAAATTCTATAATTCCAGCTGCCCCCCACCTTTTCTCCGAACTCCTAGCAATGAGGCTCTGAATGACGTTTGAGCTCCTAGAGACAGAATAGTTCAAATTAAAAAGTGGGCATGAAGATAAATCTACTTGCCCACAGTCTATATAAAACCACTGTGAATGAGTGTATAAACTTTATTGTGTGAATTTCCTTGTTTTGTTTGTGAGTGAACTTGTACATATTTCCATGTGTCACAAATGAGTGTTCATTTCCTTGTCTTCAAATAAATAGCCTGGAATATATCAGAGGTTCTTATGGTTGCAAAATAGTTCTGCGTGTACCTAGGTATATTTTTTTGTGAATTGACATTGCATAGTTTCATCAGAATACTAGTGTGACCTGTGATGTACAGATACTCTTCATATCATACTGTGATACTTAAGGTTTTACTTTTATATTTTTTGTTCCGTGCTTGAGCTCTGCCAGCCACTATCAGCAATCTATGAGCAGACTGTACAAGCCCTGTATCACTAGGAATGTAAGCAATACCAAAAAGCATTGGAGGTACCAGGCTTTACCTTCTGCAGACCATCCACTTCATCGGGCAGCAGCACCACCATGCTTAGCTCTTCGCCTTTGTACGGAATTTCCAGGATCTTGACTTGCATGTCCTCCAGTGCGGTGAAATTGAAATGACTGGTTTGTTTCATCATCTGCACAGATATGCTTGTGTCCTGCAATAAATTCATGTGACAAAGATGCCAAATGAGCATAAGTCAAATAAGGGTAATATTATTGAGGTACCAAGCACATCCTCCTTCTGAGGGATGATCTGGGAAATCTGTGCATTAGAGACAAAGAGTTTCTTCAAGGAATCGCAACTAAATAAAGTAAAAAAAGGAAGAGAAGAAAATAAATGTTGATAACTTATATCTGCTATGTGCAGTTATATATTAATTACTATATATTTAAATTTCACACGGAATGTGTAACTATGTTACATTATATACATAAATTATAGACAATACCTTGTTCAGCCAAAATTTTTCCTCCACAGTGTTTTCCTTCTTAAATTCCTGGAGCCACTTCCCTTTGAAATAGATCGCAGTCACCAGAACCAGAACGGTAGATCTGTCAATGGAGTCTTTTGGAAACAGATCCTTGATCTTTTCTGTCAAAGAAAGAAAATCGAAGGTCTGTTATGAAAGGCACAAGTGGTTTGTCTGGAAGATGCTTTGAAAGCTAGAACTGATCATTCAATATTCACACAAGTCAGCACATGAAGGATCTGGAGCCCGACTGTTCACAAGGTGAAGCTGTGCTCCTGGCAGCAGCCTGATGGAGCTGCCCTCACGGAGACCCCCTTCCTCTGCCTGGGAAGGTGTTCAGACTCTGTCTGTGGGGACATCAGTCATCTCACACTGAATTCTGTTGAACAGATTTCAGCTGATCCTTCCACTGGTCAGTTTTCACCCTCCCTCTCTCCCTCCCTCCCTCACATCCCCTCAATAGCTCCCTCCATCTCCTCTTTCCTCCATCCTTCCTTCTATTCCTCTTTTCTTCTTCATTTTCTTCTTTGCTTTCTATTTTTTCAAATTTGAACTCACTACTCAGAGGAAATGGGCCTGGTCGTTCTTTAGGAGAAATGACATGGAGGCTAAGATCTAAAACACGCACTCAGACACCATTCCCTGGGGTGTCTTCACCTTCATTCTCCACTTTGAATTGCTTCGGTTTGGCCTGTATTTCGGATGGGAGGTAAGGCATGGTTCATAGGATGGAGACATCGCCCAGTGCCTGCCGTGGTTGGGGAGGACACTGTGACCATCCCTGCAGGGTGGGGGGTGGGGAGGTGGGCCCCGCAGCTCCTATTGCAGGTGGCAAGAACTGTATAGAGGAGAGCGGCTCATGTCCCAAACAACAGAGGATAAGGGAAGCCTTATAATATTACCTCTTAGGAATCATAATCTCAGAGTTAAGCCTCTAATTTAATGAAAAAAGAGGTTATTGCCATGAAGTTTGAGCAGAGACTTGGGATCCACAAAGACACTGTCACCCACAGACTCAGCTGTGCTTCCAGGCAGCTGGTCCTGGGATCCCTCCTGGGCTCCCCTGTTTCCCTCCACATGGATGTGGACCATTCCACCCTCTGCAGTGCCCTGCCCCATCCACTGCAATCTCATCTCGCTCTGGCTTCTGGCACCCCCATTCAGGGTCCAACAGAGCTTTACACGCAGCAGGGATGCAAAGCTGTTTTCTAATGAGTGACTCTCTCATGACCTACCATTAGTTTGGCACGCCACCCAGCAGTTAATCATGTTTCGACTTTATTCTGCAGCATGGACAAAATCAGCAGATTCCACACTGGCCAGGTAAAATTTCTTAACATTATCTATGTATTCCTATGACAGGGAGAAAGACAGCAGGAATTAAGGGTCACTTCTCAGCATCTATGTCGGAATTCCCAAAGAAAATTATGTTCAATCATGACCACATTGCGTGCACAGTACAATTCCTAACCCCAGTGCCCTGGTGGGTTGTCAGGCTCTGGGACACTGCAGTGGGTGGGGTGTGGTCAGGGAGGCTCCTCTGCCTCCCCCTCCGCCATAGGAGATGGGGACAGAGGACCCAGCATGCAGACTAAAGGCGTGAGAGCCATGAATTACCTGAAGAAACGGAAACTCTTTTCCTCCATAGAGCCTGTTGGCGACCTTTAGCTCGTAGGCATCACTAGGTTTCTTTATCTCAGTCAGAAGCTTTTGAAATTGATGATGAACATTTCCTGGCTTTTCAACCTTCAAACACCAGAAAGTGAGCCCATTGGATTCTCATTGTATGTAAATGCTGCCCCCCCACAGGTCTGTTAGATCCTACCTAGAGTCTGGTGTCCCCACGGATGACGTTTGTTTCTGTTTCCCCATTTGGTGTATTTTATCTCAAATATCCTTTATAATCTTTACATCTGATCTTCCAGTAATTCTTCCTTCCTGCTCTAACATACTCAAAATTTTCCCCTTTTGAGCTAGAGATGCAGCAGCATTCCACTATTGGCTTGTGTGTTAATTGTTTCAGATGGTTTGGGTAAGTTTGCTAGCTAAACTTAAGCTCCTTGAGGGCTAGTCCCATAGTGCTTGTCTAACAGTCATCAACTGTTGAGAACATCAAACTTGTACATTTTTCTGTATTTTGATAAAATGCCGTGTCAAGCTCCTTGGTGGGGTTACCTGCTTAGACCCTTTGACTGTGACCTAAGGCTGGTCACTCCTGATGCTCACACTGGAAACAGGCACAGTGTGTACCTGGTACACAGGGAGCAGCTTCACAGCAGCATCTCTAGCACAGAGAACTAAGGAACTTCTCCAAGGAGATAGAGTCAGTTTTTCAACTCAGGCCTGTCTGAATCCAGAACCTTCCACTTGAGAGCTGAGAGTTTTGTACCATTTAGAGTATAAACCATAACTCTCAATCAATTTTCCAAAACATACTTGTTCATATGCTTATTGCTCTTAATCTAACTTCTGAGTAAATTAAAAATCACATAATATCAGCAACATACTGTGAGTCCTATACTTATTTTTATTCTATAATAATAATAATGCATCACATTTATTAGGGTTTTCGTTATCCCAGCACTGCTGTCCAGTTTCACACATACTCGCATGTATAGCAGCAGAGGTTTTATTGCCCTGAGTTAATGGGGATGACATCACTGTGCCTCAGGACAGTTGTATTTTGTCCCCTTCCTCATTCCTGAAGAGCAGAGCAGGAATATGAACTTAGTCTTTGGGTTTCAGAGCCCCTGCTGTGAAGCGCATGCTAATGTCTTCTCAGGAAAACTTATATATGAAATAAAAATGTAATAGGAAAAGAGAAACACCCTGTCCAGTCAATTTTGCCTAAGATTTCCCCACAATTAACATTTCCCAATTTATCTGAAGTCCTAGTTTAAAGTACGACCCTCTCAGAGATGTGATCTCCTTCTAGATCCAAAGCTCTGTGACTCACGAGATCTCTTGTAGCTCCTTCTCTTGTGCTCCCTGTGATTCCATTAAAGTGAAGGACCTGGAGGAGACAGGGAATAGAACAAGGAAACTTTACCCTGAAGATCTGCGGACATCAGCGAAATAAAATATAAAGAAATGAAGGAAGGAAAAAAGAAGAAAAGAAAGAAGGAAAAACCAGAATTCAAAAAAACAAACAAAACAAAATACTAAACCAATTAAAAAAAAAAGGAAAGAAAGAAAACTCCAAAGAATCAAAAGAACAAAGAAGTGTTCTGTTCAAGCATTTGCTCCTTAAGAAACACAGACTGTGTGTGAAAAACACAAAGCTGGCTGATCAACAGCCACTTCAGAGAATCCTGATTCACTTTTCATTCGTTGCTGAGGAAACACGGGAAGATGTCTCCTATGGATTTTAGTCAGTGCATCACTTCTACCTGAACTCTCCCATTTAAGCCTCAGCTCTGGTCATGGGGCAATTGTAGGGTTCATCCCAGCTCCCAAAGGAAGTCTGGGCACAGGGAAGAGGTGGGGCGGAGCACTGGGGCAGAGTGCATGCCGCCCACAGCTGGGTGCCCACCCAGTCACAGAGATGCTTGCAGCTTCCTGTGCTACCCCTGGGGACAGCCAGACCTGAGATCATCTGCACACCAGCCAACAGAGAAACCAGCGCAAACATGTCAACATAGAGGAAGCTGCCACCTACCTTCTCAATTTCTGATGCAGTCTGTCCTCTGGCCCCTAAGGAAGTCAGGGCTAAGGCTGACGTGATACTGAAAGGGGAATAGAAGATATTTTTCTCCTTTGATCCTCTGATCTGTTGGAACAGATCAATTGCAAAGTGGGTGTTTGCTTCACTGAGTGAACTCATGGTGGCCGGAAGTGGTCTGGAGCTCCTGGAAAAGCATCAGATGCATTTTACAATGACTCTACTGAAGGGAAGTTTACTGTGTGATTGATTTTCTGAAAAGAAATGCCTTCTATGTGAGTTGTGGGATTCTGACAACAATAGGTTCCTTCCTTTTACTTTAAAGCCTTTTTCAATGTACATGCATATATTTCATAACTAGAAGAGTATTGAAATTAGTGTTTAAAGAAATCCTTTGTGAAAACCTAATAAAATATCTTTATCTTTTCTTTTGTTCTGGCTTTGCTAAGACTGGGTAGACAACGGTTTGTAAGTGATACCAGGGCAAAGACTGACGTGGTAACAGCCAGCCGTCTCCCATTAGGTGCGTCCCTGCCTTTCCTGAGGGATCTGTGGGTGCCAGACATCCTCCCCGCTGATCACATGAGCTTCCAAAGGAGCATTTAGTATTTTCAGAAATAAATTCCCTCAGGATGAAATCAGGAGAATACTGCTCTGGCAGTATAAGTAAAGTACCATCTTACAGAAAGAAATAGATGTATTATTTAAAAAAACATATTCCTTCTTATTTTCAGAAAGGCATCATATGGTCAAGCAGAGCTGCTGGAAGCACATACCTGTGATCCTGGAGGAAGCAAAGGTGGGCAGGCCGCCTGTCAGCCTATGTGCCCTGGATGGTCAGGTCCTGAATATATACTCCTCTGCCACCTCCCATTCTTCACAGCAGCTGGTGTTTCAAGTAAATCAACTTCATATTTCTTCACCAGGTACCGTCCCTTTCATGAGCATGAAATCTCTATGACTAAAGACAAGATTAATGTTCTTTTCCTTTATTTTCTTTTCATCAGCAGAAGAAATCATGGCATGCAATTACTAGCTTCTGTGAAATGCATGTAGGTGCCTTTCCAGCCTCAATGAGAATAAAGTTAAATTCCCACTTCTTCACATGCCCTGAGCCGCTGCACCCAACCGGAACGAACCCTTAGAGAATCTTTCTTCTCTAACATGTTGCATTGTCTTTAAGGCCACTTCTAACACCAAGAATGAAAAAGGCTTACATTTTCTCTTTTATGTTCTGAAAAGGTTTGTCCAACCTGACCATTTCCTTAAGAATTATTCTGCATAACCAGGCAAACAGCTGGAATTCTCAGCTTAAGAGATTCTGGGGAAGTGTCTCAGCAGTAGGTGGAGAACAGGTATCATTTGCCTTCCCCTAAAGGCTGGCCCTTGGCCGTGGTCCTCCCTGTGACCCCCATGCCCCTTGCAGCCAATCCCAGAGGGTCTCTGATGTCTAAGGTCAGTGAGAAGCTCATTTCCCTGCAGTGTAACCTTCTCTCGGTGAGAAGAATATTGCATACAAACAGTGGCCATTTTGGTGACAGGGATCTAAATTTTACACAAAGATGTATGAGAAACATAAATTGAGCACCAGAATCATGGCATTTCTCAGTCATCCAGCTCTTTAGCACACCAGCTTCCAAGTCATAGTCTGGACAACAGAGTTAAATCCCTGTAAGAAGAAAAGAGAAAAAACGTGTTCTTTGAGTGCCACGGTTAGTTACATCTCTTATCATCAGAGCCTCATTCTTATCCTGGCTTGGCGTTCATATAGCAGAATAATATTAAAAACTCTTGACTCCTGCTGAGGGGGGATATGTATTCACCCAGTTCCCTGTTTAACACCTTCTTCAGGCTGGTGCCTTTATTTCCCCCATTTCACAGAAGACAGAAACGAGGCGCAAAACAGCTGAACAGAAGCCCAGGTTTCTAAGGCAGTGAACTGCTCAGGTGAGCTCTCCAGGCAGGCAGCTGGTTCAGGAAGCTGTGTGTGCATCCACTCTCCATAGGGTAGTCTGTTAGACAGACTCTGGGCTCTTAGTGACACATCACCTTGTATTTAAATGAAAAGAACTTGTTTCTTTTGCCCTCTCAAAAGGGATAATGTCCTCCCACAAAATCTGAAGGGGTGGGAATGGGTCCCCAGGTCTCCTCTGTGAGCCCCTCAGTCACCAGGAGAGAAGGCTGGGCTTCAGACACTCTTTTAGGGCTGGGTGAAATTTAGAAATTTTGATGTGAACATATGTTTTAATTTCTTAGGCATTTACCTAAGTGTGAAATCTCTGGGTCATGGTAAGTTTGTGATTGATTTAGAAAAACTGCCAACCTGCCTTCCCCAACAGTTGCATCATTTTATATTCCCTCCAGACTGTGATGGAAGGATGTGTGTATGGAGTTCTGATTCTCTGCGCATGTCCAGCACTTGTTACTGGTCTTGGTCCTTTTTAACCCCTGCCATGAACAGAGGCTGCAGTCTCACTACATCATTCATTCACAGGAAGATTCTCCCACAACAACGTCCCAGAAGCACCGGGGTTGGAAACATGAGGTGGAGGAAAGGGGAGATCTGTGTTCTAGGAACCATCCTGCAATTTCTAATACCTTTACAGGTTTCTTGGGAAATAGCTCCTCCTTTTCGTGAAATCTTACGTCCTTGTGAAGGGTGAGAAGATTTTTTTTTTAAATGGAATAGGACTTTTAATCACAGCATTCCTACAATTCAGTAAGAAAAAGACCGACAATCTATTGAAAATGAAACAAGTACACAATAGGCACTTTACAAAGTTGCATATGCCAAAAGCACAAAGGAAAACACAGAGATACAGAGACATACACACACACACACACACACACACACACACACACACACAGTGGGGATCAATCTCATTAGTCATTAAGAAATACCAAGTAAAATCATAGTGAGACTATTTACCAATCAAGACTGTTTAAATTAAAAGGAGAGACAGTAAGAATTGTTGACAAGATCTGGAATAATTAACAGCTTTCATACGCTACCAGCAGGAATGTAAATTGTCACAATCATTTTGCAAAATTGATCTTATCTTTGAAGCTAAATATTGATTCACCATATGACACAGTAATCTCATTTCCCAGGTTTATATTTAACAGAATCTATATATGTGAATAATTGTACAAGAACATCCATTACAACATATTAATAGTTCCAAACTGGAAATGTCCATCAACAATAAATGGCTGTCAACAAAACAATGAATGAATTAATTATATTATACTAATACAATTTAATATTGTACACAATGAAAATAAAAAAATTATTGCTACGTGAAACAACATGAAGAAATCTTTCAAACAACACATTGAATAAAAGATGTGAGTAAAATATATATGATTTTATTTATATAAAGTTTAAAAATGGATATTTATTGTTAGATATTAAGATAGTAATTATTGGAGAAAGGAAGAGACATAGTGACTTGGTTGTTATATAAGGAGTACTTCTGGGGTGAAGGCAGTGTTCAGTGATTTTTTGTTTGTTTGTTTTAATTTGGGTGAAGTTTTGCATGCGTGTTCGCATGTAAAATTTTTTTAAATTTACTGAGTTGCTAATTCATGTTTTGTATATATTTATGTATGTTATACTTCAATATAAAACTTTAAAAATAGTAGTGCTGTAAGAAGAGTGTTCTTACAAGTAGTGGCATTGCAAAGTGTGATTACAGAACTTAAAATTATACCTTAAGAAAAAAATCAATTTTTAATCATTAAATTTGCTCAGTTGCCATAAGATGGTTTTCTTTGGGGTCTGGTAAAGTAGTTATTTTCTCACATAACTTATTGAAATATGGATTATTACTATTATTACTTTTTTATAGATTATAGGTTTCAGCAACATCTGTTTCCTGGCCTACTAATAGCCTTTTTTTTTTTAACTTTTTATTTGTTTATTTTTTACAATAAACTGCATATATTTAGAGTGTACAATTTGGTATCCCAGTCTCCCAATTTGCTCCCCCCCCAACCCTCCCCGCTTTCCCTTTGGTGTCCATATGTTTGTTCTCTACATCTGTGTCTTTATTTCTGCCTTGCAAACCAGTTGATTTGTACCATTTTTCTATAGTCCACATATATGTGTTAATATACAATATTTGTTTTTCTCTTTCTGACTCACTTCACTCTGTATGACAGTCTCTAGGTCCATCCATGTCTCTACAAATGTCCCAGTTTCCTTGCTTTTTACAGCTGAGTAATATTCCATTGTATGTATGTACCACATCTTCTTTATCCATTCATCTGTTGATGGACATTTAGGTTGCTTCCATGTCCTGGCTATTGTAAATAGTGCTGCAATGAACATTGGAGTGCATGTGTCTTTTTGAATTAAGGTTTTCTCTGGGTATATGCCCAGTAGTGGGATTGCTGGGTCATATGGTAGTTCTATTTTTAGTTTTGCAAGGAACCTCCATACTGTTTTGCATAGTGGCTGTATCAATTTACATTCCCACCAGCAATGCAAAAGCGTTCCTTTTTCTCCACACCCTCTCTAGCATTTACTGTGTGTAGATTTTCTGATGATGCCCATTCTGACCAGTGTGGGGTGATACCTCATTGTATTTTTGATTTGCATTTCTCTAATAATTAGTGATGTTGAGCAGCTTTTCATGTGCTTCTTGGCCATCCGTATGTCTTCTTTGGAGAAATGCCTGTTTAGGTCGTCTGCCCATTTTTTTATTGGGTTGTTTATTTTTTTGATATTGAGCTGGATGAACAGTTTGTATATTTTGGAGATTAATCCTTTGTCTGTTGATTCATTTGCAAATATTATTTCCCATTCTGAGGGTTGTCTTTTTGTCTTGCTTATAGTTTCCTTTGCTGGGCAGAAGCTTTGAAGTTTCATTAGGTCCCACTTATTTATTTTTGTTTTTATTTTCATTATTCTAGGGGGTGGATTAAAAAAGATTTGGCTGTTATTTACATCGAAGAGTGTTCTTCCTATGTTTTCCTCCAGGAGTTTTATAGTGTCTGGCCTTACATTTAGGTCTTTTATCCATTTTGAGTTTATTTTTGTGTATGGTGTTAGGAAGTGTTCTAATTTCATTCTTTTCCATGTAGTTGTCCAGTTTTCCCAGCACCACTTATCGAAGAGGCTGCCTTTTCTCCATTGTATATCCTTGCCTCCTTTGTCATAGATTAGTTGACCATAGTTTATCCCTGGGCTTTCTCTCCTGTTCCATTGGTCTATATTTCTGCTTTTGTGCCAGTACCATACTGTCTTGATCACTGTAGCCTTATAGTATAGCCTGAAGTCAGGAAGCCTGATTCCCCCAACTCCATCCTTCCTTCTCAAGATTGCTTTGGCTATTCGGGGTCTTTTGCGTTTCCATACAAATTGTAAAATTTCTTGTTCTAGTTCTGTGAAAAATGCCATTGGTAATTTGATGGGGATTGCATTGAATCTGTAAATTGCTTTCAGTAGCATAGTCATTTTCACAATTTTGATTCTTCCAATCCAAGAACATGGTATGTCCCTCCATCTGTTTGTGTCTGCTTTGATTTCTTTCATTAGTGTCTTATAGTTTTCTGAGTACAGGTCTTTTACCTCCTTGGTTAGGTTTATTCCCGGGTATTTTATTCGTTTTGTTGCAATGGTGAATGGGATTGTTTCCTTAATTTCTCTTTCTGATCTTTCATTGTTCGTGTATAGAAGTACAAGAGATTTCTGTGTGTTAATTTTGTATTCTGCAACTTTACCAAATTCATTGATTAGCTCGAGTAGTTTTCTGGTGGCATTTTTAGGATTTTCTATGTATAGTATCATGTCATCTGCAAACAGTGACAGTTTTACTTCTTCTTTTCCAATTTGGATTCCTTTTATTTCTTTTTCTTCTCCGATTGCTGTAGCAAGGACTTCCAAAACTATGTTGAATAGTAGTGGCGAGAGTGGACATCCTTGTCTTATTCCTGATCTTAGAGGGAACGCTTCCAGTTTTTCACCATTGAGAATGATGTTTGCTGTGGGTTTGTCATATATGGCCTTTATTATGTTGAGGTAGATTCCCTCTGTGCCCACCTTCTGGAGAGTTTATATCATAAATGGGTGTTGAATTTTGTCAAAAGCTTTTTCTGCATCTATTGAAATGATCATGGGTTTTTTATCCTTCAGTTTGTTACTGTGGTGTATCATATTGATTTGCATATATTGAAGAATCCTTGCATTCCAGGGATAAACCCCACTTGATCATGGTGGATGATCCTTTTAATGTGTTGTTGGATTCTGTTGGCTAGTATTTTGTTGAGGATTTTTGTATCTAAATTCATCAGTGATATTGGTCAGTAGTTTTCTTTTTCTGTAGTATCTCTGTCTAGCTTTGGTATCAGGGAGATGGTGGCTTCATAAAAGGAGTCTGGGATTGTTCCTTCATCTGAAATTTTTTGGAAGAATTTGAGAAGGATGGGTGTTAGCTCGTCTCTAAATGTTTGATAAAATTCACCTGTGAATCCATTTGGTCCTGGAGTTTTGTTTGTTGGGAGATTTCTAATCACAGTTTCAATTTCATTACTCGTGATTGGTCTATTCATATTTTCTATTTCTTCCTGGTTCAGTCTTGGACGGTTATACTTTTCTAAGAATCTGTCCATTTCCAAGAGGTTTTCCATTTTATTGGCATATAGTTGCTTGTAGTAATCTCTTATGATGCTTTTTATTTCTGCGGTGTCCGTTGTAACTATTCCTGTTTCATTTCTAATTTTATGGATTTGAGTCCTCTCCTTCTTTTTCTTGATGAGTCTTGCGAGAGGTTTATCGATTTTATTTATCTTCTCAAAGAACCAGCTTTTAGTTTTATTGATTTTTGCTATTGTTTCTTTGTCTCTGTTTCATTTATTTCTGCTCTGATCTTTATGATTTCTCTCCATCTACTAACTTGGGGTTTTGTTTGCTCTTCTTTCTCTAGTTTCTTTAGGTGTGAGGTTAGATTGTTTTTTTGGGATGTTTCTTTTTTCTTGAGGTAGGATTGTATTGCTATAAACTTCCCTCTTAGAACTGCCTTTGCTGCATCCCATAGGTTTTGGATCGTTGTATTTTCATTGTCATTTGTCTCTAGGT
The DNA here is from genome assembly GCF_030028045.1 of Hippopotamus amphibius kiboko. Taxonomy (NCBI): domain Eukaryota; kingdom Metazoa; phylum Chordata; class Mammalia; order Artiodactyla; family Hippopotamidae; genus Hippopotamus; species Hippopotamus amphibius. Next base: position 102,788,645 of record NC_080196.1, read on the forward strand.
ATTTTTTGATTTCCTCTTTGATTTCTTCAGCGATCTGTTGGTTATTTAGTAGCGTATTGTTTAGCCTCCATGTGTTTGTGTTTTTTACAGTTTTTTTTTTCCTGTAATTGATTTCTAATCTCATAGCATTGTGGTCAGAAAAGATGCTTAATACAATTTCAATTTTCTTGAATTTACCAAGGCTTGATTTATGACCCAAAATGTGATCTATCCTGGAGAATGTCCCATGTGCACTTGAGAAGAATGTGTAATCTTCTGTTTTTGGATGTAATGTCCTATAGATATCTATTAAATCCAGCTGATTTATTGTGTCATTTAAAGCTTGTGTTTCCTTATTAATTTTCTGTCTGGATGATCTGTCCATTGGAGTAAGTGGGGTGTTAAAGTCCCCCACTATCATTGTGTTACTGTCAATTTCCTCTTTCATAGTTGTTAGCATTTGCCTTATGTATTGAGGTGCTCCTACGTTGCGTGCATATATACTTATAATTGTTATCTCTTCTTCTTGGATTGATCCCTCAGTATTTATGTAGTATCCTTTGTTGTCTCTTGTAACATTTTTTATTTTAAAGTCTATTTTAGCTGATATGAATATCACTACTCCAGCTTTCTTTTTATTTCCATTTGCATGGAATATCTTTTTCCATCCCCTCACTTTCAGTCTGTGGGTGTCCCTAGGTCTGAAGTGGGTCTCTTGTACACAGAATATGTATGGGTCTTGTTTTTGTATCCATTCAGCCAGTCTGTGTCTTTTGGTTGGTGCATTTAGTCCATTTACATTCAAGGTAATTATGAATATGTATGTTCCTATGACCATTTTCTTAATTGTTTTGAGTTTGTTTTTGTAGTTCCTTTTCTTCTTTTATGTTTCCCGTTTAGAGAAGTTCCTTTAGCATTTGTTATAGGGCTGGTTTGGTGGTTCTGAATTCTCTTAGCTGTTGCTTGTCTGTAAAGCTTTTGATTTCTCCATCAAATCTGAATGAGATCCTTGCTGGGTAGAGTGTTCTTGGTTGTAGGTTCTTCCCTTTCATCACTTTAAATATATCGTGCCACTCCCTTCTGGCTTGTAGAGTTTCTGCTGTGAAATCAGCTGTTAACCTTATGGGAATTCCCTTGTATGTTGTTTGTCGTTTATCCCTTGTTGCTTTTAATAACTTTTCTCTGTCTTTAATGTTTGTCCATTTGACTACTATATGTCTTGTCATGTTTCTCCTTGGGATTATCCTGCCTGGGACTCTCTGCACTTCCTGGACTTGGGTACCTATTTGCTTTCCCACGTTAGGGAAGTTTTCAACTAGAATCTCTTCCAGTATTTTCTCAGGTCCTTTCTCTCTCTCTTCTCCTTCTGGGACCCCTATAATGCAAATGTTGGTGCGATTAACGTTGTCCCAGAGGTGTCTTGGACTGTCTTCAGTTGTTTTCATTCTTTTTTCTTTATTCTTTTCTGAATCAGTGATGATCACCATTCTGTCTTCCAGGTCACTTATTCGTCCTTCTGCCTCAGTTAATCTGCTATTGGTTCCTTCCAGTGTATTTTTCATTTCCGTTATTGTGTTGCATATATCTGTTTGTTTGTTCTTTAATTCATCTAGGTCTTTGGTACACTTTTCTTGCAACTTTTCGATCTTTGCATCCACTCTTTTTTCAAAGTCCTGGATCATCTTCACCATCATTATTCTGAATTCTTTTTCTGGAAGCATGCCTGTCTCCTCTTCATTTAGTTGTTTTTCTGTTGTTCTATCTTGTCCCTTCATCTGGTACAAAGTCTTTTGCCTTTTCATTTTCTCTGTCTTTCTGTGGCTGTGATTTTCAGTTCCACAAGTTGAAATAGTGCTGATACTGCTTGATTCTGCTGTCTGCCCTCTTGTGGAGGAAGCTGTCTAGGAGGCTCCTGGGTGCTTCCTGATGGGAGTGACTGATGGTGGGTTGGGCTGGGTGGGTGGAGCTCAGGAAAACTTTAATCTGATTTGGTGGGTGGAGCTCAGTAACACTTTAATCTTCTTGTCTGCCAATGGGTGGGGCTGTGTTCCCACCCTGGTGGTTGTTTGGACTGAGGCGACCCAGCCCTGGAGCTTACAGGCTCTTTGGTGGGGCTAGCTAATGGTGGACTCTGGAAGGGCTCATGCCAATGAGCACTTCTCAGAACCCCTGCTGCCAGTGCCCCTGTCTCCTTGGTGAGCCACAGCTGCCCCCCACCTCTGCAGGCAACCCTCCAACACCAGCAGGTATCTCTGGCTCAGTCTGCTATGGGGTCACTGTTCCTTTCCCCTGGGTCCTGGTGAGCACACTTTTTTGTGTGCCCTTCAAGAGTGGAGTCTACATTTCCCCCAGTCCTGTGGAGGTCCTGCAATCAAATCCCGCTGGCTTTCAAAGTCTGATTTTCTGGCAATTCCTCCTCCCATTGCTGGACCGCCAGGTTAGGAAGCCTGATGTGGGGCTCAGAACCCTCAGGACTTCTGCGGTATAACTGTTCTCCAGCTTGTGAGTCACCCACCCAGCATTTATGGGATTTGATTTTTATGTGATTGCGCCCCTCCTACCATCTCATTGCAGCTTCTCCTTTGTCTCTGGATGTGGGGTGGTTTTTTTTGGTGAGTTCCAGTGTCTTTCTGTCAATGGTTGTTCAGCAGTGAGTTGTAATTCTGGTGCTCTTGCAAGAGGGAGTGAGCACACGTCCTCCTACTCCGCCATCTTGATCTGGTCACTCAAGAGTGAGAAGATTTGTCAGCATTGTTGAGTTGCACATCATAGGGGGAATTTATTTCTTCCTTCTTGCCAAATAGGTGATGTTCCCTTTTACAGGTAAACTGATTATTGGAGAAGATCCTTCAAGCATCCAATAATAGGATATCCGCCAATTACACTATTCCCTACAGATACAGGTACAGATATACATACATATGACGTGAATAGCAGAACAGGATGAATCAGTTCCTCCTGATTTTCATTCCTTAGGGAATGATCTCACACGGAGGAATGTCAAAGGAAGATTGAAACAGTTGACATCACCTCCACCCATCTTCCCCTTCCCACACCTCCGACTCCACCTGGGACACTCATCCCAGTCTATGCTGGTCACCATTCCACTCTGTCACTTGCTGATGGCTTACAAGTCCCTCTCCCTTGTTTCTTCTTGGCTCTCCTGTTCTGCTGCCAAAAAACCTATTGTATTTTCTCTCATTTCCAGGGATTTTCCTGCTTCCTCATTGTTTTCTCTGAAATATGTATTTTCCCCATGCCTGCAGGTCCCTTGATCTTTTCTTAGGGACAGCTCTTCATTCCCCTGTTTCATACTGTGAAGGAGAGAAAACATGGTCATCTCTTTCTCTTGTTTCCACTGTCTTCTCCAGCCATGCTTCTTTCTTTCTCTCAATGTCCCCCTTTACAGTTTCTGGCCGTGCAGGTGTTTTACCACGTGCCCTCCTAGCATCCTGCGTGTTACTCCTTCCTATGCACAGATAGTCGGTTGTGCCTCTAGCGTTCATGGTTTTGTTCCTCACCCCAAGTGCTTCCAGCTTCCTCGGTGACTTCAAAACCTGTGTTTTGTAAGCAAGGGGTGGAATCCATGCTTATTTTATGTTACATCTCTATTCTACTTGAAGCTCCTTCCTTGTGAAAATTTTGTCATATCTTTTGTCCTTTTGGTAATTGAATCCATCATCTTTCTTATCTATTTGAATATGCTTTGTATAGAGAGCAAGATTAATTATTGCTGATGCCTGTGTCTGGAGCCTTAATGAAATAAGAAAGTTCTAGAGGGAAGAAGAAATGTGATTACATGTGACATGGGTGTGCAGGGCGATTTTATTTTGCTTCTCCAGTTTCACCATTGCTGTCTCAACTTCCTCTGGCCGCAGGAGGCAGAGATGTAGGGAGACATAAGGAGGGTCTCGTCCTCTGAGGAAATTTGCATCTGGCCTTTGGGAGGCAGCAAGAGTAGACCCACAGCGGGGTGAGGTCAGGGTGCTCGGTCACTAGGCCTCCTCTCAGCAAGTGACCATAAGTGAGTTAGATATTCACATACAAGAGAGGATAGATCCTCAAAAACAATGTCCATTGGAGATAAATGTATGTTGAGAAAGGGTGAGGATCTGTCATTTGTGCATTCTGGGTGGGGAACAATGTGAGATTGATCATTGAAATGTTATCCTGGGAATGTAGGGGATGTGCTGGCTGGAGAAATGTGGAAATGTGCTGGGTGCTATCTGACACCTGTTTGTGATAGATGATCAGCATCGAGAGTCATCTGCTTCATATGTGGTTTGTCTATAAAAACACTGAGCCACACTGACAATGTCTGCGGTTTGTCTTTCAGGCTGAGCTTTACCCAGATGAGGGCAGATTCCTCATTTGCTTCTGTATCCACTGTAGTCTCACCCATTACACCCCTTAAACTTTCCTGCTAAAGCTCAACAGTGACTTCGTAATGGCTTCCTGATGGCTCCCATTTTAGGCTTTGCAGTGAGTTCTGTGAATGATTTGTCACAGGTGGACTCCTCTTCCTGGGAATCCTATCGTCAGCTCTCCTCCCCAGCTCTGACTGTGGTGTGTGTCTTGAACTCCCTTTCCACGGCCACCCTTACGGGCAGGCTTTGCTTTTCCTAGGGATGGACCCACCGCAGGTGCTCTCTCTCTATTCTACCTGGTCATCCATCCACAGCAGTGGCTTCAGTCCAGGACATCTTCTCAGCTTAGGGCCAATCCCTTTCTTTTCTCCCGGCTCTGTGCTCAATCCTTTCTCACATCTCTTGTTTCTAGAGCCATTCATACAGCCCATCCTTTCCATTAGCTTTGGATTGACATTTAACATTTGAAGTCATTAATAGTACATATTAATGAAGGACTGATTAAGTCCTTAGTTAAAATTTCATTCTATAGGTTCTTCTCTTATCAGAAAAATGGAAGTGCCTCCCACAGCAGCTTTTATGGGTCTCTGTTAATGTTTCAGTAGAATAAGCCTGTCTTTCGAACACAAATAGAAAGACTTTTCTTAGCGCACCAACTAGGAACAACTGGTTGTTGGCTTCTTACCTTTGAATGAATGCTTCTTGATTCAATTTGAGTGTAGGGATGGTCACATAATGTGTTTGATCATCATAGTTTTATGGCTTCTTAGTGATCCATCCTCCAAAAAATGGGTTCTTAGCTATTTTCTATGACTTCGTACTGAGCTTAGTGCTACAAGCAGGGACTAAATGACAGGGAGGTTTGCCAAGATTCCTTTACTTCTGGGTGACAAGTGCCTTCCGAAGCCTCAGACCCTGAGACGAAATCTGAGCCCATCACTTGACCACACATTTCCCACCTCATCACCGTGGAAGCAGCCTCTGGATTCCCGGATGTGATCCTGGCTTTAACATGTGTTTCTCCAGGACTGCCAGGAACAGCTGTCATCACCTCTTTCAGTTTCTCAGTGGTCCACGTGTGATAAGATCGATTTCCACAGAGAACAGTAAATATCTATTACTGCACAAGAAAGTCCTGACTGGAAATAGTTCCAGTGATTTCCTCCCTGCAGTATGATGATCACTTGACAAAATATCCTCATTAACTGTGCTTTATGTAAAAGTTTTGTTCCTGAAATTCAGGTCATTTCATTGAATTCTGATTTACAATATTATTCCATTGATACTTATGTACTTCTTTAAAAGTATTTTTTAAAAGTTACTGAAATCCTTGATTTTTGCTCTAGTAACTTAAGGTAATCCAGCAATTTAGCCCGGACAGTGTGTCAGGGGCTCGTCCTCTGCTCTCAAGCTGTGTGTTAGGCTCCTAGGACTGCTGTTGTGAGGTACCCAAAACTGAGGCTTAAAACGATTGGTATTTATTCCCTCCATTTCTGAAGGCTTGAAGTCTAGAATCAATGTGGTCTCAGGATCATAGGTCCATGGAAGGCTGGAGGGGAGAATCCTTTGCTGCTTCAGCTTCTGGTGGTTCCTAGTGTTCCTTCTTTGGCTTGCACCTCCGTCTTCATATGACCTTCTTTTCTGTGTGTCTAGTCTCTTCTTATAAGGGCCCCAGTTTGGATTAGGACCACCCTCAATTAGTATGACCTTATGTTACTAGTTGTGTCTGTGACATATTTCCAAATGAGTTCACACCCTGTGATTAGACATGAGTTTTGTTGGGGTGGGGGGGTGGGGGGGTATTCCTCAATCCAGGAAAATCAGCAGTCCCATTAACCAAACTAAAATCTTGTATGATTTTGGAGAGGAGTCATGGAAGTATTTTTCCAAGAGTATGAGAAACATATTTGTTTTCTAGTTCTGTTTGTTTGTTTGCTTTGTTTTTTAACAAAGAACAGCAGCATTTCTCATGTTTACTTGCTAATGTTAAAGGACATTTATTTCAAACAATATTTGCATGTGAAATATTTTAAAAATTTAAATCTCTATTAAGATTTCCAAACAATAGTATAATATAATGCTAAAATATTTGCCAAGTATTACACAGCCCTTCGAATCAAATTTCCTGTCCTATGGATTAAAAATCTTGTTAATGTTAGATAAGACTTGAGAAATAGGACAGAAAGTGAAAGTGAAAAGAAAGAGCAGTAATTAGTAATCTCCTTCCTTTGGTGGTGGATTTACCCAAAACGCTAGCAACTTGCTATTTGCACATGAATGATGGATGGAGATTCACAGTGCTGAAGTAAATCCAAATGATAACTTACCTATCTGGATATTCTGCTTGCAATACTTTTTTTTTAAGTTTTTATTTTATATTGGAATATAGTTGATTAGCAACATTGTGTTCATTCCAGGTGTACAGCAAAGTGATTCAGTTAGACATCTACATATATCTCTTGTTTTTCAAGTTCTTTTCCCATTTAGGATGTTACACAATACTGAGCAGAGTTCCCTGTGCCCTACAGGGGGTCCTTGTTGGTATCCATTTTAAATACAGCAGTGTGTACATGCCCCCCTCTCCCCTGCACCATATGGGAGACAGCACCCTCCCTAATTAAACTGAAAAGTTTTGCATAGCAAAGGAAGCCATAAACAAAACAAAAAGACAACCCAGAAAATGGGAGATAATATTTGCAAACTATGCTGCTGACAAGTGATTCATTTCCAAAATTTACAAACAGCTCATGCGGCTTAATATCAAAAACCCAAACAACCCACTCAGAATCAGGAAATCTAAATAGAATTTTCTCGAAAGAGGTTGTATGTATAGCCAAAAGGCACAGGAAAAGATGTTCCACATCACTAATTATTAAAGAAATGCAAATGGCAAGTACAATGGTATCACCTCAGATGGCTCAGAATGGCCATCATCAAAAAGACTACAGACAGCTTCCTCTATAAGAGGGCAGACAGCAGTATCAAGCAGAATCAGCAATATTTCATCTTGTGGAACTGAAAACCACAGCCACAGAGAGACAGAGAAAATGAAAAAGCAGAGGACTTTGTACCACATGAAGGGACAGGATAAAACCCCAGAAAGACAACTAAATGAAGAGGAGATCAGCACCCTTCCAGAAAAAGAATTCAGAATAATGATGGTGAAGGTGATCCAGGACTTTGTAAAAAGAGTGGATGCAAAGATCGAAAAGTTTACCAAAGACCTAGAAGAATTAAAGAGCAAACAAACAGAGGTATGCAACACAACAACTGAAATGAAAATTATACTAGAAGGAACCAATAGCAGATTAACTGAGGCAGAAGGGCGAATAAGTGAGCTGGAAGACAAAATGGTGACAATCACTGATGCAGAAAAGAATAAAGAAAAAAGAATGAAAAGAACTGAAGACAGCCTAAGAGACCTCTGGGACAATGTTAAACACACCAACATTCGCATTATAGGGGTCCCAGAAGGAGAAGAGAGAGAGAAAGGACCTGAGAAAATACTGGTAGAGATTCTAGTTGAATACTTCCCTAACATGGGAAAGGAAATAGGTACCCAAGTCCAGAAAGCACAGAGAGTCCAGGCAGGATAAACCCAAGGAGAAACACGCCAAGATACATAGTAGTCAAACTGGCAAAAATTCAAGACACAGAAAAGTTATTTAAAGCAACAAGGGAAAAACGACAAACAACATACAAGGGAATTCCCATCAGGTTAACAGCTGATTTCTCAGCAGAAACTCTGCAAGCCAGAAGGAAGTGGCATGATATATCTCAAGTGATGAAAGGGAAGCAACTACAACCAAGAATAGTCTACCCAGCAAGGATCTCATTCAGATGCGACAGAGAAATCAAAAGCTTTACAGACAAGCAACAGCTAAGAGAATTCAGCAGCACCAAACCAGCTCTACAACAAATGTTTAAGGAACTTCTCTAAGCGGGAAACATAAGAGAAGAAAAGAACCTGCAAAAGCAAAACAAAAACAATTAAGAAAATGATAATAGGAGCCTACATATCAATAATTACCTTGAATGTAAATGGACTAAATGCACCAGCCAAAAGACACAGACTGGCTGAATGGATACAAAAACAAGACCCATACATATTCTGTGTACAAGAGACCCACTTCAGACCCAGGGACACCCACAGACTGAAAGTGAGGGGACGGAAAAAGATATTCCATCCAAATGGAAATCAAAAGAAAGCTGGAGTAGTAATAGTCATATCAGATAAAATAGACCTTAAAATAAAAACTGTTACAAGAGACAAGAAAGGACATTACATAAAGATCAAGGGACCAATCTAAGAAGAGGAGATAACAATTATAAATATATATATGCACCCAGTATAGGAGCCCCTCAATACATAAGGCATATACTAACATCTATGAAAGAGGAAATGCAAGACAGAAACAGAGACACAGATGTAGAGAGCAAACACATGGACGCCAAGTGGGTAAAGTGGTGAAGGTTGAGGGGGAATGAATTGGAAGATTGGGACACCAAATTGTACACTCTAAATATACGCTGTTTATTATCTGTTAACTGTATCTCAATAAAAATTCTTAAAAAAAAATCTACAGACAATGAATACTGGAAGGGTGTGGAGAGAAAGAAACCCTCCTACACTGTCAGTGGGAATGTAAATTGGTACAGCCTCAGTGGAGAACAGTATGCAGGTGCCTCAAACACCTCAAAATAGATCTACCATATGATCCTGAGACACATATTTGTATCCAAAGGATCGTGAGCCAGCCGAACAGCCCAGTCACTGGGCAATCCATGGACATGAGACCATAGTTCTTCATGCTTTTCTGCTGTGAGTGATGCGCCAGGATAGTGGGTATTGGCACTGATGCAGCAAGTGGGAGGCTGTGGCATTGGCAGCAGGAGGGACCTTCAGCAGCGTTGAAGGACCAGCCAGAGGGTGTGGGGTGACTTTGTCATGGCTCCTGTGGTCCTTCTCCACCCCAGGCCCCAGGAAACATTAGGGGGAGATTCACCCTGGCTTTTCCCTTGTTTTTTGGACCACTTCTCATGCCAGTAGTTTAGAGACCCTAGAGGTAAAGTCCTAGTTTCAAGGGCAGAGATGGGGAGGACAGTACAGGAATCTGACTGCCGCAAGAGTGGTCTTTTCCATGGAGGCCTGATTCCAAAGGCAAGAGGTATTTATTGACGGACCACACCTGATCCAGCTCCCTTGGTCAGATGGTGTATGTGGTTGGTGAGAGAGAGAGAGGGATAAAGTTTGGGGAAGAAAATGTTGAGGGTGAGAGTAGGAAGCAGGGAGAGAAGGAGAGAGAGATTGGAGGGTGTGAGAGAGTGTAGATGGGAGGAAGCTGGAGGGGAACAGGAGAGACTGAAGCCCCTGAAGTGGATGGTGGGTTATGGAACCATAATAGCTGACTGTCTCTGAGGGTGGGAGGAGTCCCCTAACCTAAACATCTTGTAAACCAGTCATCTACATATTACAGTAATTCTAAGGTTGCCTCCAGAGATGTGTCTATTGTATGGGATTTTCACATTTCAAGTGCATGTATTCTCATCTCCAAAATTTATCTGCCCGAAAGTCTCCTGTGTTCACTGGTGGCTGGTTTCCCAACTCTCCCACATTTCACCAAAGAAAATCACACTTGTGACCTCCCTCAGATCTTACTGATGAGAGATGGCCGAGAGCAAGAAAGACAAAACTCTTTTCCTGATTAATCCAGACACACAGGCCCACAGGTAAGGCTTCTGCCTCCCCTGTTTTATACAGATTCCTGTAACTGATGGAGAATGGGATGTCAGAAGGTATTTTTAGCTCATATTGAGGTGTTCTGAAGTAAGAATATACATATAGTAAGGCAAGGTGACAGTGGGAATAATGACAAGTTTTCAATAATAACGTAACTTCTTCTAATCTTTCACTATGGTCTAGATTGGGTTCCTATGAAGACCCACTAGAAGAGCATCTCAAAAACTACTGAAAGTAAGTATGATTTTTCTACCCATGAGCTTACACTGGACAAATTCTTTTCTGCTATTCCTGATAGTTACTCGGTCATGAGAAAATACTAAAAAACTGAAGAGCTTACTGAGTTATACAATTTTAGGATATGTTGGATACAACCTAGGAAGTTTCTTGCTGATATGGTGTGTATTATTCAGTTAATACATAAAATCCGTGTCATCAATCCTGTCATAAATATGGGACACTTGCTATGGAAGAATCTCCTCATTTAGGTAAACTCAGGAAATACTTACTGATTCATTCTGCTCTGAACAAAGTATAAGGTTCCACGTTAGATGCAGAACCAGTGAGTGTTTGCCAGTATCCATCTTTATCTTAAGGAAAAAAGCACGGAGACATTCTGCTCTGGTTCATTTCGTTAAGAGATGGTGTATCCATAAAATATGAGCGTTCATGTTTAATAGTTATTAATTTTTATAGGTTTTGTTCTTATTTGCCATAATTATATTGCTCTAAGTATTTCAAAGGTCTCTTTTGTATTGAGATGTAACTATATTTACTCGTATAAAATTTTCTTAGAAGCAGAATTATATAACACGTACATTTTCTGTTCAGCTTCTTTTTTGCGCAGCATGGTGTGTGGGAGTTTTACCGATGTTGCGGCAGGAATCAGTAGTTTCTTTCTTTTCATCTCTAAGTACTATTCTTTTGTTTGTATTATCATTCATCAGCTATTAAAATTTGAGGTTTTGCTAACTTTGGTTGTTATGAATAAGGCTTCAATGAACATACTCGTCCTTCTGTGGCGCATGTATTCATGCGTTGGGTAAAATCAAGGCATGGAATTCCCGGATTGTATGGTCAGTATGCGTTTAACTTTATAAGAAAGCACTGATGCACGTCTCTTTGCACATTTAAAGAAGACTTTCTGAAGAAGTGCATTGCTCAGCCACGGAGATTTACGGTTTTCTGGAGGGATATCACCCACATGGTGGTGTCGGAGACCCCAGCCTCCACTCCCCTCCGAGGTCCACAAGGAGACAGCTCTCCTTGAACAAAAACAGCTCACACAAACGAAATGGCAATGTGTGATGTGATAGAGGTGTTTAGCGCAAGCTGTGTGGTGATCATTTTGCAGAAAATAAGTATCAAATCCACACGTTGTACACCTTCAACATACTCAATGTTATGGGTCAACAATATCTTAATAAAGATGGAAGAAATAAAATTGCAAGACTGGTTTCTGAAGTGGTTGCAGCTTTTGCATCCTCCCCAGGGGTGCAGGAGAGTTCTGGTTGATCCCCATTCTCTCCGCAGGGGGTGTGACTGGTCTTTTCATTTTAACTTTGGCCAATCCAATGGGGTGAGGTGGTATCCTGGCAGGAGGAATTTTGTATGTGCACGATATTCTTTATTAAACTTCTATTATGTTTATTTTTATTTTTTAAACCACATAAGACTTTGATTTTTATTACTTTACATTCAAAAATAACTTTATTTGTATATCATTGATATAGAAAGCAGTGTACATATCTAATCTCTGCAACTTCATGAGTTTTGGGATGAGTAGACATCTGTGAAACCATCACACAAATCTATGTATTAAACATATCTGTCACCACTAATAGATTCCCTCTGCCCTAAGAAAAGTTATGTTTTAGGAGATAAATATGTCAATACTTGACACATATATTGGTGTACTGCAGGGTCATATCTTGGCCTTCCTTTCTTTTCACTTTATTCTCTCCCAGTAGGATTCCTACTTTGCCTTTAGCTACAATTACCACATTTCTTTTAGTGTCTCTAATATTTGTACCATCTGACTTATCAGGTCTTATCCCATTTCTGAGTTCTAGTCTCTTATATTCAATTCTTAACCTGGGTTACAAAACCTTTCATGTTTTGCTAACCACCCACCTCTTCAAACTCATCATGCTCTATTATCTTGAATTTTTATATATGAGAACATATCTCTAAATTATCTGCTCTACATGTGGTGGGTCACTTGCACTTTGTTGTAAAGCAAAAAAAAAAAAAAAAAAAAAAGGAAAAGCAACAACTGACATGAACAAGTCGTTTTATTGATAATGCATTTCTCAAAATCAAGAAATTTAGAGAAGTAAGGGTCCCTAAATTCACCTAAATTCAAATTATTGTGGGTGTCTAGGTGAATAGGTTTGAATAGTAGATATAATTTTGAAATAGGAGGTATGATATTTCAAACTTAGTAGAAGATAGAGTGTAGAAATAACCTTTAAGAATACAGGGAACATTTTGTCTAAAGAGGAGTTATCATGGGGAGATAGAGTAGGTTTACATGTGTTTGTAGAAAGAAAGACAGACAGACATGGTATTTCAACCAGTACATTCTTAGTGATGACTATGAGGATGGACAGGAAAATGAACCAAGAGCACCTGTTACTTCCAGCAATCAGTGCTCGGGAACAACTCTGGGAATGTCCCCGAGTATAGTTGCCGGCTAATCACATCTAAGAGGAAGTGACTCTACCGTAGAAGAGGATGGTATTGGTCTTGTTGTGCTTGATGAAGAAGAGGAAAGGGTGGTCACAGTGGAAACTCTCATAATGTGGTAATGATGTAACAACTATAGTAGTGCCTGTAGCAGCTGCAGCCTCCGTGCCCTCCTCATTCACCTCCACATAGGACTTGTGGACGACGGTCGACACCACCAGACCTCATCTAACACTCATGCCTGAGAAGTCGGCATCCCAGTCACTGAAGGCGGCCACCACCTCCAGGGCTTTCAGCGGGTCATTGAGGCTGTAGCTCGCTTCCACTTTGAACCGAGGTAGGTGTAAATGCACGTGACTCCCCCTCATATTCTGTGGGCTCGTCCACTCTATTAACTTCTCAGCAGTGAGCTGATCTTCAAGCTGTAACAACGGAAAAGGGAACAAGTGGCAGGATTCTCACTGGACATTGAGCCCCCTTAACACTGGATTGAAACGTGTGGGAAAACTTTGAGTAGGGATAAATACAGGAGATTGTTTCTTAGGTTTTATGTGAGCAGGCAAAAATAACAGAGTCCTGAATACATATTATATGATCAAATGTGTTCTTATATATTCATGACTCTGCTCTTTTTATATATATATGTACACAATAATAATCTATGTCTATGTGTACATATCTACAGAAATGTATCCATGTACATATATGCACACATATATGCAACAACAGAATCATTAGATACAATTATTTGTAGATGATGAACCATCCACTTCTTATTCTTGTTATCTATGACCTGCTTCACTTTCAAATAGACTTCTCTTAATGTTCTTTTGTCCATACCTTTTTACACAGTACTTTTACAGTTTACATCCTACTTTTATTCTTTTTCTTGTTGGACCTATTTTTAACCTCTCCCGTATAGATATATATTTCTTGAATCGAATTTATGCTGTTACATTAGAGTACCATGAAATTATACCTTTGTATTGTTAATATCTTTCAAGCAATCACTGCCTGTCAGTCCCTAACCTAAGCTAAGGTAATACAAACATGTACCACTGTTTCGTATTTAAACATTTTCATTATTGTGAGCTACATTTGTCCAAAACGTTTCCCTTGTTTAGACGTGTTGTAGGATAAAATCCTAGGACTGAGATTCCTGATGTCATAGATAACGGGGAATTTCGACCTGGAGCAGGAAGATTCTGATGACCCTTCACATTTATTGCCACATCACTTTCCTCGAGGATATCCAATGCCCAGTGTTAAAACCTGTATATTTGGAATGTGGCAAGATTAGGCCACTTCTGCCTCTTCATCGGCTATTCCAGTAGTTGCAGATGGCCTTTTATGAAATGTCTTTTTTTCCTATTATTGTGACTGGTATTTTTACATGTTAACTTTATTATAACAATGCTAAGAGGAAAATTCTATAATTCCCACCCCACTGCCCTTTTTTTCTGAACTCCTGGCAATGAGGCTCTTAATGACTGAGCTCCTAGAGTCAGAATAGTTCAAAATTAAAAAGTGGGCATCAAGACAAATCTATTTGCCCACAGTCTATATAAAACCATGTGAATTAGTGGACAGTGTATAACCTTTGTTGTGTTCTTTTCCTTGTTGTGTTTGTGAGTGAAGTTGCACATATTTCCATGTGTCACTTACATAAGAGTGTTAATTTCTTTGTCCTTAAATGAATGACCTGGAATATACCAGAGGTTCTTATGGTTGCAAAATACTTAGATGTGTACCTATGTATAATTTTTTGAGAAGTCACATTGCATCGTTTCATCAGAAGACAAATGTGACCTGTGATTTACAGATACACTCTTCATATCATACTGATATGAAGGAATTAATTTTATTTTTTTGCTCTGTGCTTGAGCTCTGCCAGCCACTACTAGCAATCGATGAGCAGCCTATACAAGCTCTGTATCACTAGGAATGTAAGCAATAGTAGGAAGTGTTGGAGGTACCAGGCTTTACCTTCTGCAGACCATCTACTTCATTGGGCAGCAGCACCACCATGCTTAGCTCTTTGCCTTTGTACGGTATTTCCAGGATCTTGACTTTCATGTCCTCCAGTGAGGTGAAATTGAGAAAATCTGTTTGTTTCATCATCTGCACAGATTTGCTTGTTTCCTGCAGTAAATTCATGTGACAAAGATGTAAAGTGAGCATAAGTCAAAGAAAGAGAACACATTATTGAGGCACAAAGCACATCCTCCATCTAAGGGATGATCTGGGAAAACTGTGATTTAGAGACTAGAGTTTCTTCAACAAATGCCAACTAAATAAAGTAAAAAAAGAAAGACAGAAATAAATGGTCCACGTTATTTATTTACAGAAAATAAACCTTGACAACTTCTATCTTCTACCTGCAGTTATATATGAATTACTATATATTTAAATTTCACACAGAATCTGTAGCTATGTTACGTTATATACATAAATCCTAGACAATACCTTGTTCAGCCAAAATTTTTCCTCCACAGTATTTTCCTTCTTAAATTTCTGGTGCCACTGCCTCTTGAAATAGATCGCGGTCACCAGAACCAGAACGGTAGAGCTGTCAACAGAGTCTTTTGGAAACAGATCCTTGATCTTTTCTGTCAAAGAAAGAAAATCAAAGGTCTGTCATGAAAGGCACAAGTGGTTTGTCTGAAAGATACTTTGAAAGCTACAACTGTTGATTCAATATCCACACAAGTCAGCACATGAGGGACTCGGAGCCCGACTGTTCGCAAGGTGAAGCTGTGCTCCTGGCAGCAGCCTGATGGAGCCGCCCTCACGGAGACCCCCTTCCTCTGCCTGGGAAGGTGTTCAGTCTCTGTCTGTGGAGACATCAGTCATCTCACACTGCATTCTGATGAACTGTTTTCAGCTGATCTTTCCACTGGTCAGTTTCCTCCCTCCCTCTATAGCTCCCTCCCTCTCTTGTTTCCTCCATCCTTCCTTCTAATCTTCTTTTCTTCTTCATTTTCTTCTTTGCTTTCTATTATTTCAGACTTGAACTCACTACTCAGAGGAAGTGGTCCTGAATGTTCTTTAGGACAAATGACCTGAAGGCTAAAATCTAAAACATGTGCTCAGATACCATTCCCTGAGTTGTCTTCACCTTCATTCTCCACTTTGAATTGCTTCGGTTTGGCCTATATTTAG
This sequence comes from Hippopotamus amphibius kiboko, assembly GCF_030028045.1. Classification (NCBI taxonomy): domain Eukaryota; kingdom Metazoa; phylum Chordata; class Mammalia; order Artiodactyla; family Hippopotamidae; genus Hippopotamus; species Hippopotamus amphibius. The sequence continues at coordinate 102,804,581 of NC_080196.1, forward strand.
GATGGCAGGGAGGACATGGTTCGTAGGATGGAGACATCGTCCAGCGCCTGCCGTGGTTGGGGAGGACACTGTGACCAGCGCTGCAGAGTGGGGGGTGGGGAGGTGGGCCCCGCAGCTCCTGCTGCAGGTGGCAAGAAGGGTGGTTTGGATTAGAGCTGCTCACTTCCAATCAATAAAAGGTAAGGAAAGGCATATAATACTTTCTCTAGGGAGCATAGTCTAGAAGTTAAGCCTCTAATTTAAAGAAAAAAAAGCTAACTGATGTGATGTTTGAGCAAAGACGTGGGACCCCAAAAAGACATGGTCATTCACAGACTCAGCTGTGCTTCCATGCAGCTGGTCCTGGGATCCCTCCTGAGCTCCCCTGTACCTCTCCACATTGACGTGGACCATTCTACCCTCTGCAGGGCCTCCCCCATCCTCTGCAATCTCCTCTCACCCCTGCTCCTGGCACCCTATGCAGTGTCCAGTGCAGCGTTACACACAGCAGGTATTCAACAGTGATTTTTAACGAGTGACTCTCTCATAATCTACCATTAGTTTGACTTTCCACCCAGGAATTAATCATCTTTCGACTTCCTTCTGCAGCATGGACAAAATCAGCAGATTCCGCACTAGCCAAGTAAAATTTCTTAACATTATCTATGTACTCCTACGGCAGGGGAAGGAAGAAAGGAGGAATTAAGGGTCACTTCTCAGCAACTACGCAGGTATTCCCAAATTAAATTATGTTCAATCATGACAACATTGAGTGCACAATACAATCCCTAACCTCAGTGCCCTGGTGGGCTGTCAGGCTCCGGGACACTGCAGTGGGTGTGGTGTGGTCAGGGACCCCAATGCCCCTGGAAGAAATGGGTTAGCCAGACTCCTCTGCCTCTCCCTCTCCCATTAGGAGATGGGATCAGAGGACCCAGCATGCAGACTAAAGGTGTGAGAGCCTATGAACTTACCTGAAGGAATGCAAAGCTCTTTTCTGCATAGAGTCTGTTGGCAACCTTCAGCTCGTAGGTGTCACTGGGTTTCTTTAACTCAGTTAGAAGCTTTTGAAGTTGATGATGAACATTTCCTGACTTTTCACCCTTCAAACACCAGAAAGTGAGCTCATTGGATTCTCATTGTATGCAAATGCTGCCCCCCCACAGGTCTGTTAGATCTGTACCTAGAGTCTGGTGTCCCCACGGATGACATTTGTTGTTGTTTTCCCATTTGGTCTATATTACCTCAAATATCTTTTATCATCCTTACATTTGATCTTCCAGGAAATTCTTCCTTCCTGCTCTGACATACTCGAAACTTTCGTCTTTTGAGCTAAAGATGCAGCAGCATCCCACCTTTGGGTTGTATGTGAATTGTTTCAGGTGGTTTGGGTTGGCTTCTCAGCTAAACTTAAGCTCCTTGATGCCGCGTCCCATAGTGCATCTCTAACAGTCATCAACTGGGTGAGGACAGAAAACTTGTATATTTTTCTGTGTGATGATATGATGCCTTGTTACTCTCCTTGGTGAGATCACCTTCTTAGACCCTTTGACTGTGATCTATGCTGCTCACTCCTGATGCTCACACTGGAAAGAGGCACAGTGTGTGCCTGGTACACGGGGAACAGCTTCACATCAGCATCTCTAGCTCAGAGAACTAAGGAACTTCTCCAAGGAGACAGAGCCAGTTTTTCAACTCAGGCCTGTTTGAATCCAGAACCTTCCACTTGCGAGCTGAGCGTTTTGTACTATTTAGACTCTAAACCATAACTCTCAATCAATCATTTTCCAAAACATACTTGTTCATATGCTTATTGCTCTTAATCTAATTTATGACAAATTAAATTGCATAATTTTCACAAATTATTGTGAGTCCTATACTTATTTTTATTCTATAATAATAATAATGCATCACATTATCAGGGTTTCCCTTATCCTGGCACTGCTGTCCTGTTTCACCTGTATTTGCATGTATAGCAGTAGAGTTTTATTGCCCCGAGTTAATGGAGATGATGTCACTGTGCCTCAGGGCAGTGTTATTTTGCCAGGTTCCTCATTCCTGAACAGCAGAGCAGGAACTTGAACCTAGCCTTTGGGTTTCAGAGCCCTTGCTAAAGAAAACAAATATATGAAATAAGTATGTAATATGAAATGAGAAACACTCTGTCCAATCAATTTTGGCTAAGATTCCCAACCCCCCCAAATTTATTTTTCCCAGTTTATCTGAAATTCCCAGTTTAAACTACGACCCTCATGGATATGTGATCTCCTTCTAGATCCAAAGCTCTGTGACTCACGGCATCTCTTGTAGCTCCTCCTGTTGTGTTTCCTGTGATGTCATTAAAGTGAAGGAGCTGGAGGAGACAGGCAGGAGAAGAAGGAAACTTTACTCAAAAAGTCTATATACACCAGAGTAAATAAAAAAAGAAAAAAATGAAGGAAGGAAGAAAGAAGAAGAGAAAGAATGAAAAAGAACATTTCAAATAAATGAACAAAATACCAAACTAATAAAAAAAAAGAAAATCCCAAAGAAACAAAATAAAGAACAAAGAAATGTTCTGTGCAAGCATTTGCTCCGTCAGAAACACAGACTGTGTGTGAAAAACAGAACATTGGCTGATCAGCAGCCACTTCAGAGTATCCTGATTTACTTTTCATTCGTTGCTGAGGAAACATGGGAAGAAGTCTCCCATGGATTTTAGTCAGTGCATCACTTCTACCTGAACTCTCCCATTTAAGCCTCACCTCTGATTATGGGTAATTGTAGGGTTCATCCCAGCTCCCAAAGGAAGTCTGGGCACAGGGAAGAGATGGAGCGGAGCACTGGGGCAGAGTGTATGCCGCCCACAGCTCTGTGCCCACCCAGTCACAGGGGTGCTTGCCGCTTCCTGTGCTACCCCTGGGGACAGCCAGACCTGTGGTCATCTGCACACCAGCCAACACAGAAACCAGTGCAAACATGTCAACATAGAGGAAGCTGCCACCTACCTTCTCAATTTCTGATGCAGTCTGTCCTCTGGCCGTAAGGAAGTCATGGCTAAGGCTGACATGATATTGAAAGGGGAATAGAAGATATTTTGCTGCTTTGATCCTCTGATCTGTTTGAACAGATCGTTGCAAAGTGGGTGTTTGCTTCACTGAGTGAACTCATGGTGACTGGACGTGGTCTGGAGTTCCTGGAAAAGCATCAGATTCATTTTACTGAAGGGAAGTGTGTAATTGATTATCTGAAGAGAAATGCCTTCAGTGTGGCTTCTGGAATTCTGACAACAATAACTTCCTTCCTTTTACTTTTAAAGCCTTTTCTCAATGTGCATGTATATGTTTGACAATTAGAAGACTGTTGAAACTAGTATTTTAGAAATCCTTTGTGAAAATCTAATAAAATATCTTAATCTTTTCTTTCTTACTGGCTCTGCTAAGACTGGGTAGACAACACTTTATAACAGATACCAAAGCCAGGACTGATGTGGTAACAGCCAGCTGTCTCCCATTAGGTGTGTTGCTGCCTCTTCCTGAGGGATCTGTGGGTGCCGGACCTCCTACCCCTGTTCACCTGAGCTCCCAAAGGAGCATTTAGTTCTTTTGGAGATAAATAAATTCCCTCAGGATGAAATCAGGGGACAAGTATTTTCATTTTTGCTCTGGCAGAAAAAGTAATGTACCATCATACCGAAAGAAATAGATGCATGATAAAAAAAAAACATGGTCATTATTTTCAGAAAGGAGGCATGCAGTCAGGCAGAGTGTCTGGAAGCGCTTACCTGTGATCCTGGAGGAAGCAGAGGCGGGCAGGCAGCTTGTCAGCCTATGTGCCCCGGATGCTCAGGTCTTGAATATATAGTCTCTCTGCCGCCTCCCATTCCTCACACCAGTTGGTATTTCAAGTAAATCCACTTTGGATTTCTTCACTAGGTATGGTCACCTTCATGAGCATGAGATCTCTATGACTAAAGACAAAATTATTGTTCTATTCCTGTATTTCCATTTCATCTGCAGAAGAAATCGTGACCTGCAATCACTAGCTCCTTTGAAATGCATATAGGTGCCTTTCCAATACCTATGAGAATAAAGTTAAATTCCCACTTCTTCACATGCCCTGAGCTGCTGCACCCAACTGGAACTAACCCGCAAAGAATCTTTCTTCTCTTATATGTTCATTTGTCTTTAAGGCCACTTCTAACACCAAGAATTAAAAAGCTTACATTTTCTATCTTATGTTCTGAAAGGATTTGTGCAACCTGACCATTTCCTTAAGAATTACTCCGTATACCTAAGAAAATAGCTCCAGTTCTGAGCTTAAGAGATCCTGGAGAAGTGTCTCAGCAGTAGGTGGAGAACAGATATCATTTGCCTTCCCCTAAAGGCTGGACCTTGGCCGTGGTCCTCCCTGTGACCCCATCCTCCTTGCAGCCAATGTCAGAGGGTCCCTTTTTCGAAGGCCAGTGGGAAGCCCATTTCCCTGCAGTGTAAGCTGCCCTCAGTGAGAAGAATGGTGGATACAAACGGTGGCCGTTTTGGTGACAGGGGTCTAATTTGTACACAAAGATGTACCAGAAAAATAAATTGAGCACCAGAATCACGGCATTTCTCAATCTCCTTGCTCTTTAGCACACCAGCTTTGGATTCATGGTCTGGACAACACAGTCAAATTCTTGTAAGAAAAAAAGAGAAAAAATGTGTTCTTGGAGTGCCATGGTTAAGTCTCTTATCAGTGGATCCTCCTTCTCGTCATGGGCTTGGGGTTCTCACAGCAGAAAAATATTAAGAACTGTTGACTTTTACTGAGGGGGATATGTATTCACCCATTTCCCTCCTTATTCAGGCAGGTGCCTTTGTTCTCCTCTCACAGATGACAGAAACAAGGTACAGAGCAGCTGAACAGAAGCCCAGGTGTCTAAGATGGTGAACGGCCCAGGTGAGCTCTCCAGACAGGTAGCTGGTTCAGGAAGCTGTGTGTGCATCCACTCTCACAGGGTAGTCTGTTAGACAGGTTCTGCGCTCTTAGTGACATATCGCCTTGTATTTAAATGAAAAGAACCTGTTTCTTCTGCCCTCTTAAAAGGGATCATGTCCTTCCACCAAATCTGAAGGGGTGGGAATGGGTCCCAAAATCTCTTTGTGAGCCTCTCAGTCACTAGGAGGGAAAGCTGGGTTTCAGACATTCTTTTAGGACTGTGTAAAATTTTGAAATTTCAGTGTGCACATATGTTTTAATTTCTTAGGCATTTATCCAAGGGTGAAATCTCTGGGTCACGGTAAGTCTATGGCTGATTCAGAAGAATTGCCAGCCTGCCTTCTTCAGCAGATGCATCATTTTATATTCCCACCAAACTGATGGAAGCACGTGTGTATGGAGTTCTGATTCTCTTCACGTCTCCAGCACTTGTTACTGTGCTTGGTCCTTTTAAACCTCTGCCACGAGCAGAGTATGTGGTCTCAGCCCGTCATTCATTCCCAGGAAGATTCACCCATAACAATGTCCCAGAAGCACAGGGGATGGAGACATGAGGTGGAGAGGAGAGGAAATGTGTGTTTCAGGAACCGGCCTGCTATTTCTAACACCTTTATAGGTTGGTTAAGAAAGAGCTCCTCTGTTTTGCTAAACCTTGCTTCCTTGTGAAAGGTGAGAAGATTTGTCAGCATTATTGAGTTGCACATCCTAGGGTGCATCTTATTTCTTCTTTCTTACCAAATAGGTGGTTGTTCCCATTTGCAGGTAAACTGGTTATTGGAGAAGATCCTTTAAGCATCCAATAATAGGATATCCACCAATTATACTTTTCATTACAGGTACAGGTACAGATATACATATGTGCACTGTGAATAACAGCAAAACAGAATGAATCCGTTTTGCCTTGATTTTTGTTCCTTAGGGGACGATCTCACGTGTAGGGATGTCATGGAGGATTGAGACAGTTCATGTCACCCCCACCCGTCCCCCCATTCCATGCCTCCAACTCCACCCGGGACACTCATCCCAGTCTATGCTGGTCACCATTCACCTCTGTCACTTGCTGATGTCTTACAAGTCGCTCTTCCTTGTTTCATCTTGGTTTTCCTGTTCTGCTGCCAAGAAACCTATTGATTTTCTCTCTTTTCCAAGGACTATCCTGCTTCCTCGTTGTTTTAACTGAAATATGTATTTTCCCCATAACTGCGTGTCCCTTGATCTTTTCTTAGGGGCAGCTTCTCATTCCCCTGTTTCATACTGTGAAGAAGAGAAAACATGGTCTTCTCTTTCTCTTCTTTCCACTGTCTTTTCTAGCCATTGTTCTTTCTTTGTCTCCATGTCCCTCTCCAGTTTCTGGCCATGCAGTTGTTTTACCACATGCCCACCTATGGTCTTGTATGTTTCTCCTTAATATTCACTAATAATCAGTTGCTCCTCTACCATTCATGGTTTTGCTCTTCACCCCAAGTGCTTCCAGCTTTCTGGGAGATTTCAAAACTTTTAATCCACAGGCAAGGGATGGAATCCATGCTTATTTTATGCTATATCTCTATTCTAGTCGAAGCTCCTCCTCTGTAAAATCTTGTCATGTCTTTTGCCGTTTTGTTAATTCAATCATGATCTTTCTTATGTATTTGAAGATGCTCTTTACATAAAGCAATATCAATTATTGCTGAGGCTTGTGTCTGGAGTGTTAATGGAGTGGGAACATTCTAGAGGAAAGAAGAAATGGAATTAAAAGAGATCTGGGTGTGCTGGGGATTTTATTTTGCTTCTGCAGTCTCACCTTCACTTTCTCAACCTCCTGTGGCCCCAGGAGGCAGAGATGTAGGGAGACATAAGCAGGGTCTCATCCTCTGAGGAACTTTGCATGTGGCCCGTGCGAGGCAACAGGAGTAGACCCACAGCTGGGTGAGGTCAGGGTGCTCGGTCACCCAGCTTCCTCTCAGCAAGGTTGCCAAGGAATGGCTGCATTTCTTTCCCAAAGGGCACAGATCTTCTTGGTTAGCTTTTATGAAGCTATAGCTACCTTCTCTGGATTTTGGTCACCATTCCTGCCCTTGCCATGTAGGTCTAGGGGTGGCAATGTCCCCCCACTGTTGCTGCCCTGGGATGTTTCACCTTTCTTCCTTGGTTTCTCTGAGCCCTGAGCATACTTTGTACAGTCCCTTCATTAAATTTTCCTTAATTACCCATTTTGACTGTGTCATATGTCTTCTGCTAGACACTTCACTTTTATAGTAAGTAAATGGCTTTAGGAAAAACATCTTTGAATGGAATTTTGGGATTAGGTTGGTTCCATTTTGGGAAGCATGTACTCAGAGGAAATGGGGGAGTGGTGTAAGGCACACATCCACCAAATTATCAGTGATGGAGGCAAGACATGAAGTGCAGGTGGAAGACAGGTGTTGCGACATCCATGGCTGTGGTGCTTGGATGCTACTGTGACAAGTTGTGGGATCAGCAGCTTTCTTATGATGGGCATGGGAAAGGCATCCAACAGAAATCTGAAAAAATTTTTCTTGGATCTTGACAAGTAAATCCTAAAAGACATATGTATGTTTACAGTCATCATATGCTTAATCTTGGTAGGTCAGGAAAATGCACTTAATACCACAGCGTGGTTAACAGCCATAAAGCTGACATTTCTTAACACTTAAGGACTGTTTTGATGTAGAGGATAATTTCTGATAAAATGCTGATGAAAATGTTAGATAGTGCAAGTAATTTGGTAACACTTCACTATGTGGGTAAGATTCAGCAATACTCTATTTAGACATATACCCTATATAGAGTCACATGCTGCGCTCAAGCAGACGTGCGAGGAAATTAGTCACAGTACTGTTGGCAATTACAGTAGAAACAACTTACACGTATATTGAAGAAGAAGAAGGGAAAGAAATACCCTAGGTTCATACAATGGAATGTCCTCCAGCAGTGAACATAGCGCCAGATATTCATGTACTGGAAAGTATAGATCCTTAAACATAACGTCCAGTGAAGACAAAGCAGGTTGAAAAAGGGTGAGTAGCCGTCATTTGTGCATTGTAGGTGGGGAAAGATGGGAGACTGATCATTGAACGTTTATCCTGGGAATGAAGGGGACGTGCTGGCTGGAGAAATGTAGAAATGTGCTGGGTGCGGTTCGACGCCAGTTTGTGATAGTTGATTAGCTTCGCGAGGCATCTGCTGCATGTGTGGTTTGCCTTTAGGAACACTGAGCCACACTGACAACCTCTGAGGTTTGTCTTTCTGGCTGAGGTTTACCCACGTGAGGGCAGATTCCTCTTCTGGTTCTGTATCCACTGTAGTCTGACCCATTACACCCCTTAAACTTTCCTGCTAAAGCCCAACAGTGACTTCCTAATGCCCTCCTGATGGTGCCGTTTTCAGTTTTTACAGTGAGTTTTGTGAATGATTTGTCACTTGTCGACTCCCCTTCCTGGGAATCCTATCTTCAGCTCTCTTCCCCAGCTCTGACTTTCTGTCTTGAACTCCCTTTCCATGGCCACTCTTAAGGGCAGGCTTTGCTTTTCCTAGGGAGGGACTGCAGGCGCTCTCTCTTTATTCTACCTGGTCATCCACCCGCAGCAGCAGCTTCAGTGCAGGAGATCCTCTCAGCTTAGGGCCCGTCCCTTCCTTCCCTCCCGGCTCTGTGCTCCATCCTCTCTCACATCTCTTGTCCCCAGGGTCATTCGTGCAGCCCTTCCTTTCTTTAGTTTTTGATAAATATTTAACATTTGAATTGATAAACATTATCTATTAATAAAGGACCGATTCAGTCCCTAGTTAAAATTGTATAGCTTCTCATCTTATCAGAAATAAGGCACTGCCTCCCACATCTGCTCTTATGGGTTTCTGTTAATGTTTCAGTTGAATAAGCATGTTTTTGGAACACAAAGAGAGACATTTCTTTGTGTACCAACGACGAATAACTGATTGTTGGCTTCTTATATTTGGATGAATGCTTCTTGATCCAATTTGAATGTAGGGATGGTACATAATGTGCTTTATCATCATATTTTATGGTTTCTTGGTGACCCATTCTCCACTGATGAGTTCTTAGCTATTTTCAGTGACTTAGTACTGGGCTTAGTGAAGGGTCTCTAGCACAGGGCTAGAAGCAGGGACTAAATGACGAGGGAGATGTGCCAAGTTTGCTTTACTTTAGTGTGACAAGTGACTCCCTAAGCCTCATCTCCTGACCCAAAATCTGAGACCATCACCTCACCATGTATTTCCCACCTCACGACTTCTGGAAGCAGCCTGTATAATCCCGGACATGATCTTGCCTTTAGCATGTGTCTCACCAGGACTGCCAGGAGTAGCTGTCATCACCTCCTTCAGTTTCTCCATTGTTGAAGCATGGTAACATGGATTACTATCAATTTATAGCGTGATTCCCTTTATAAGTCAATACATTGACATTCTGGATGTGGAATATGTAAGTCAGACACGTCTGGAGTTGAGTCAAGTGAAACTCTGCTCCTGAAAACATTTTTTTCTGCCCCTCCATAACTATCCCTCCCAGTGCAGTCCTCCCAGTGTGCTTGGTGAAGCTTCTTCATACCATTAACTCTATCGTATTGACATTTTCTGTTCATGTGAGTCTCCACCACTAACTAGAGTCGTCTTTGCATGCTTAGCATGTAGATTAATGTCTAGAAATGCAAGGGCTCAGGAATCTGGTCAGTTCCTGGTTCCTGCACATCTTATATCAATGCTCTATCCATCAGGTTTTTGGGGGAGCAAGGTGATAGCACCCAGTGGAAAGTTATCAAGGAAGAATATAACTGCCCTAAAGAAAATGGAAAGGTTTAACTCCCGTGGAGTCTGTTAGATATGAACCACAGGGCAGTCAGCCCTGGGCCTGTTGATAATGATGGAAGGTGAGTGGATCCCAGAGTGGATACTGCCAGGCCTGTGCAGCCGGTGCTTTTGAAGGCGAACGGGTCAGTGGGCAACATAACATGTAACATTGAATTGATCAAAGAGTGAGGGGAAGGAACCAAAATGAAGAATACTTGGAGTCAGGAAGTTAGAGGTTCTATCCTAGCTCTGCCCTGCCCTGTGACCTCAGAGGAGGCAGTTAATTTGGTTTTCTTACTGGTTAAATGAGGAGCATTGTATAAATGATGTCTAATATCACTTCGAATGATATATTTGGTCAATACTCCCTATAAAATGTTCCACTATGGAATTACATGGGAAATAATTAATCCAGGGCATTAAGGGCAACCACTTCAGCAATAAAAACAAATTTTGTTCATGTCCATTTCTAAATCCCCTCCTGTGTGCCAACTTTATGGTCAGACACTTAAATGTAAAACTGAGCTCTGGGAAGAGATACGTGGCCTTGGGTAGTTGAGTTCCTCTCTCTGATCTTTAGTTTCTGGGTTTAACTAAATAGGTTTTATAAGAGTTTCTATTTTATTGAGTTGTTTGAGGACAAATGGACTATGTACTTAGTATAGCATCTCAAACATAGTGTGCGTCCAACAAAAGTTAGCTACTATTTTCTTTATCTTCACCATTAGCAGCAACAACACCACCACTGCATCATCATCATGATCATCATCATCACCATCTTCCTCATCACTATCCACAGCAGCATCCTCTAACTGCTCAGAAACCAAATCGTGGCCATCCTGTCTGTAGCCGCCATGTTAGAATCTGAGCTGTCATTGATCGGTTCTAAAATGTTAGTGAATTTCAAGTAGAGATGCACTCATTCCTTTCTCTGCTTGATTTACCTCCACATCAGTATTTGGAAGTAAGTGCTCCAGGACAACAAAGTGTATATTAAACCCGTTGAGAGTGTTCAAAAGTACTGGCTCAAGAAGCTTACACGGGTAAATGCCTTGGGTTTTGAAAGTATTCACCTGGGATCCTTTATTTGTGATGCATTCTTCATCTCTAAGCACTTTTTATCTCATTGTCACACCCAAGCCTGTCGCTGCAGGAGGTGTTGGTAGACTAACCAGTTCTAAAATTGACATATGTCCAAGCTGCCTTTCCATGCCCCTCTCTGGGGGTCAGCAGAGGGTCCCGGGACCTCTGAGCACTTATTTAACTGCTGCATTTGTGTGGATGTGTATTTGGTGGGGGCTTGGGATGGAGAAGATGACCTCCTAGCACCACCATGTGTGGATTCTAAAATGAACCTAAATCAATGGAGAATTCCTTGAATAATTTTGTTCTGTAAACCCAGTTCAGATGCCTTGTGAAATGCTTCTCTGCTGTAAATGCATTTTTCATTTATTTAATCCACTCAAACGTCCACTCACATCTGCATGATTACAGAAAACATGGGGTATGTAGGCTAGCCACACATAAGAAAATTGCGATGGGACGGTAACGAAACCCTGTATTCATCTTAACATGTTTCAATGGAAAATATTTTGTTTTGAGTATTTATTTGTTGACTGTTCAGTTTCTTACTTTTCAATTGATTAAATCATTTTTGTTGTTGTATTAAACCACATATGTTGCAGCTTGACAGTGAAAAAAAGTCTATAAAAAAATGGGATGAGCTCTGGGGAACAAGGGAGCAGGGCTGCTGTAACAGGCTGCATTGGTCCTGGGATGCAGAGCCCCCTGTGGGGGAGGCAGAGAGATGCCAGGATCCTCTGCAGTAGGGACCCCGTCATTGCCTTCGAGGTCATTGCTGTGCCACCCCTGCAATGGCCAGAAATGTCACTGCAGGGAGGTGACAATGCAGGCGACCCTCTGTTTGTCATGGGCAATTGATCTTCACTTCACTTTAGTCTGATCACTGTCTCACTTAGAATGTTTTCAAAAAGATGCAAGGGTTTTATGGTTTTGTTTTTGTTTTCTTTCCTTAATTATTGTTAAAGAAAAAACTAGGTGAAATAAATCCTCCGGTGGAGGAAACAATCGCATTATTAGTTCCAAATGAAATGTGAGTCCTCTTAGGCCATATTACGGATTATGTGGATTTCTGGTTTCGCCTCATTTAGGCGGATGATTATCTGGCACAGAGACAACACAGCCTTACTTACGTGTTAAGACCCTAGAAGGCCAGGGCCTGGTGCTGGGTTTCTATGCCCTGGGATGGCCCTGTCTCTGGGGAATCACACACACACACAGCCATTGTGAGGGCAGAACCCTGGGTGAGTGGTGGTCTCTTGTGTCTATTGGGAGTTTGCCTCTTTTATGGGACCCCTAAATTTTGTGGATTTCTGCTTTTCTGACTGCCCGCCAGCTATTTTTCTGGCTGATCTCGGCTAATTCCATGTTCATATTGTACCCGAACTAGCTACTCTAGTTCAACCAGTGTGGCATGTGATAGGTGCAGAATAATAGTTGAATGGCCTACGCTACACTCCATGCAGTGAGACAGATAGTACATTTTCTGGATGTTTCTATTGTCTTTTGGAATAGAGATACGGATGAGTTCTTATAGCACAAAGAATAGGCTTCCGAGTGACTTAAGGGGGAAGAGTCATGCATTCCCTCATTTGTCCTGGAGTTACTCACCACCTGGGTGCAGTCTAGGGAGACAGCAGGAATAATTCAGACAGACCTGTGTGCTGCTGCAACTAACAAGATCATACATTGAGGGAGTTTCCCTGAAGAGGACAATATCGTTTCGTAAGGGAAGAGTCACCTAAACTCTCAATTTTATAGCATACGTGGTTTGTGAAGCATAAGTGGCTTTCATCTTTGACTATTGAAATTGTATCAAAAATAGACATGAAAATATCTTTAAATATCATATTTTGTCTAATGATATTTAATGGAAAATTATCTGGAAATGAATTTTGTCATGAAACTTTATTAAATCTCCAACTATATTTTAAATGTAGTCATTTTTTCAACCTCTTGGTTATCAGTAAATGCAACTTGGTCGATGTCAAATCACAGAACTTCATTTGATTTTATTTGTATAAACTTTTATTTTTTAACTTGCAGTTTCTTTCTTGTTTTTTTCTTTCTTTAAGTTTTGGCTGTGTCAGATCTCAGTTGCAGCATGCAGGATCTTTTGTTGCAGCATGTCGGCTCTTCGCTGCATTGCACCGGCTCCTCTCTAGTTGTGGTACACAGACTTAGTTGTCCCCTGGGATGTGGGATCTTACTTCCCCGACTAAGGATCAAACGTGCATCTCCTGCATCGGAGTGGATTCTTTACCACTGGACCACCAGGGAAGTCCCTAACTCGCAGTTTCATGATGCTTCTTGATCCATATGATTGGAACATTGACATTAAATATGGTTAAATGTGTATAAATAAATTAGGATCAGACAGAAGTTGGTAAGAAGGGGGTTGTTCTTCAAAACGTATTTAATTAAGAATTGTTTTTTACTCAAATACTTCCAGAGGCAACAGTAATCACCTGTATTTTGCACAATTCTCTTCCACTTCCTCCTTCTCTGTCTACTTTATGAGGCAGAATTTACATAAAACAAAGTGACACATTGTGAGTGTACACATCAGTGACTTTTCACAAATGTAAACAACCTTGTAAGCACCACTGAATCAGGCTATAGAGTATTCATCTCCACCAGAAATTTCCCTTGGACTCTTTTGCATCCATTTCCTCCCTGACTGCAGCCCCGGGAAAGCACGTCTCAGCTTTCCGTCAGGTTGGACTCCACACGTGTAGAGTTGTACAGTGGGGACGCTTTCTGTGAAGCTTCTCTGCACAGCACAGTGTTGAGAGTGTTCATCCATGACTCTGCAGGAATCAGAATTTTCTTCTTTTCATAGCTGAGTCCCATTTATTGTTTATCCATTCGTTCACTGATGCCAATTCGAGTTTTTCCTAGTTTCTGGCCATTATCAATAAAGCTGCTTTGAACACTTGTACACAAGTCCTTTTGTAGACACCTGTTTTCAGTTCTCTTGGGTGGATAGCAAGCAGTCGCACTGCTGTTAAGTCAATGTTTACTTTTTAAAAAACTTAATTGATTAATTTTATTTTTATTTATTGGCTCTATTGGGTCTTCATTACTGTGTGTGGGCTTTCTCTAGTTGCAGCAAGCAGGGGCTACTCTTCGTTGTGGTACATGGACTTCTCACTGTGGTGGCTTCTCTTGTTGTGGAGCACGGGCTCTAGGGGCGTGGGCTTCAGTAGTTGTAGCACAGGGGCTCATTAGTTGTGATCATGGGCTCTAGAGCGCAGGCTCAGTAGTTGTGGTGCATGGGCTTAGATGCTCCGCAGCATGTGGGATCTTCCCAGATGAGGGATCGAGCCTGGGTCCCCTGCATTGGCAGGTGGGTTCTTAACCACTGTGCTACCAGGGAAGCCCAGTAAATGTTTACTTTTTATCAGAAACTACCAAAGTGATTTCCAAAGTGGTTACACCCTCTTGTATTCCCACCAGGAGTATCTGAGAGGTTTTGGTGCTTCACATTCTCTCTAATGTTTGATAAGGTCAGTTCTTGAAATGTAAACTTAAATTTTGGCCTCTTCAATAGATGTGAGGTGGTGCCCTGTGGGGAGGAACTTTGACAGCAGGTAAACATGCACTCAGTATAAAATGTTTAATGTAGTCATCTACTTGTTTTGTATCAGTATGGCCTCATTGTATTCTGCTTGATTTAATTCATTATAATGTATTCCTTTAAAAATAAAGACAGAGGTGTTGAATTTCCCTTCAATTTCTCTTACATGTGGCCCCTAGGCAGGGCAGTTGGTTCTCTGCCTTCTAGTTGGCCTAGAACAATAGGCAAAGCCTTTCAATTCTCATAGAGAGGTGTCCACCATGCCCTCTACCTGCTATGATTGAAATGCCTATGAGCCTTTGTCCTCAGTTGTTTGCACTTGTAAAGTTCCTTTGGAAAACCCAACTGAAATAGCAAGTAGTTGAAAGGTATGGTTGAAAGGCATTCTAACCATCAATTCTCTAAACACCTTCCCCCCAGCACCCCTCCCCAAACCCAAAAACTCTATACCAGTTTCAATTTCACTGACTCATTAGAAGTTAATTCACACTTGTGGCGATACGCTGATCTGATTTTTTACCTAAAACTTTCCATTTTAAAACCATTTGAAAATCCCAGGTCCTGGGCCAAGTTTCTAATCCTCTCATATTTCTCAGAAACTCATTCCCATCACTTCTTGCTTCAACCTCATGAAGGGCCCCAGGGCCTCTCTGCTCATCAAGGCAAGGGCCCCTGCCTCGCCTTCCCTCCCAGCCTGTTCACTGCATCACTTACTCGGGGACCCACTCCCTGGCCAGTCTGTCACTTCCCTTGATCACGTCTCACACTTATGGGTGAATCATCTACTTCCTCTGCTTTGTTCTGGGCTGCTGAGTGTGGCTGAGGAGAATTTTGACTTTCCTCATATCCTCCTAAATTCACGGTTTATGAAATCAGCTGGAATTAAGTACTGTCTGGGAAGGATTCGGAATGAGTACAGTCCCCTTAGAAAAGCTATGTTTAGAAAATAAAAATTGTTGGGACTTCCCTGGTGGGGAAGTTTGATTCCTGTGTGGGGAAGATCCCACATGCAGCTGAGCAGCTAAGCTTGTGTGCCTTTTGATTCCTGTGTGGGGAAGATCCCATATGCCGCCGAGCAGCTAAGCTTGTGTGCCACAACTACTGATCCTGCACTGTAGAGCCCTCGAACCACAACTGTTGAGACTGTGTGCCACAACTACTGAAGCCTGTATGCCTAGAGCCCGTGCTCTGCAACAAGAGAAGCCACTACATTGAGAATCCGGTGCACCGCAATGAAGTGTAGCCCCTGCTCACCGCAACTAGAGAAAGCCCATGCGCAGCAACCCAAAGCAGCCAATAAATAAATAGATAAAAAAATAAATAAATACTTAAAAAAATTGTCAATACCTGACCTTTATATATTGATGTACTTCAAGGTCAGTTCAAGGCCCTCCTTTCTTAACCCTATACACTATCTCCCAAAGGTCTCATTCCTGCCTTTCTTTAGGTACCAGTTGAAAAAAACAAAACAAAATAAAACAAAACTCTCAGGGTTACTAAATGAATACGGTAAACTTTCTTTTCTTTTTTCTTCCTTCTTTTCCTTTCCTTTTCTTTCTTTTTCTTCCTTTCTTTCTTTCTTCCTTCCTTCCTTCCTTCCTTCCTTCCTTCCTTCCTTCCTTCCTTCCTTCCTTCTTTCTTTCTTTCTTTCTTTCTTTCTTTCTTTCTTTCTTTTTCTTTCTTCCTTTCTTCCTTTCTTCCTTTCTTCCTTTCTTCCTTTCTTCCTTTCTTCCTTTCTTTCTTTCTTTCTTTCTTTCTTTCTTTCTTTCTTTCTCTTTCTTTCTTTCTTTCTTTCTTTCTTTCTTTCTTTCTTTCTTTCTCTCTCTCTCTCTCTCTCTCTCTCTCTCTTTCTTTCTTTCTTTCTTTCTTTCTTTCTTTTTGTGGCTGAGTGGCCTGGGGGATCTTACTTCCCTGACCAGCAATGGAACCCATGCCCCCTCCAGGAAGCCTGGAGTCCTAACCACTCAACTGGCAAGGATGTCTTGCTGGTAAACTTTTCTACTGAATATGTAGGGGAGAAAAAATTGCCACCCCCTAAGTGTGTCTCTTTGGCATGAGGATTATTTTGGGATTAATTTAAGCCACAAAAGGCTCAGGAAGAGCTTTTACATCCTCCCCCTTAACTGCCTAAAAGCTTTAGATAGGGGGCAAATCACTGGAAGAAAGTTATAGTCAGAGTCAACTCCACTGAATATGAATCAGGTATGGTAGCCAGAGGTGGGGGTGAGAGGGGGAAACATAGCAAGGCCTCTTTGATCAAAGTCCTCTCTGTGTCCCATTGTCTCTGTATAGTACAGCAAATTTGGTTTACCAAACATTTGCTTTTCCCCATCTTTCTATAAATCTTTCACTCCCCTTTGAAGTCCCAACCCCCTACCTGCTTCTACATCTCTCAGATGCCACAGAAGCCTCAAGTGCCCAGTTCATCCCAGAGCCTCACTTTGCCTATGGGGTCCCCATATGTGTGTAACTATATTGGATTTTCTCTTGCTAAGCTGTCTTAGGTTAATGTAATTCTTAGGAAACCCGGAAAACCTAGAGGGTAGAGGAAAGTTTTTTCCTTCCCCAATAAGCATCACAAATTTCAAGCTTCAGATCATACCTTGCGTGTGAGCTCTAGACTCATGGATTCAAGTGCTTACTAAACAACTCCATTTGGAGTCGCGAAAGGAAGTTTACAAAGTACAAACCTAAGCCCAGCATCATCTCTTCTCTCCAGAATGAAATCTTCTTCCATCCAATCAGTTGGTTACAGCAGAAATGTCAGCATTGGTCTTGGGTTCTATTTCTCATTTCTGCTATATATAATGTATTGCCAAAGTTCTGTCAATTTTACTTCCAAAACAATTGTCACACCTATCTATTTGTCAGGGAGGGAGAAATTTTTTTCTACCATACAAGGGAGGGACCCAGAAAGACTGAGAAACTTGCCAAAATGGCCCCAGACCTCACGTTAAATACCGTCTTCAGAGAAGACAAAAGAGGATGCTGGAGGTTGTGGTTTGGGACTTGGAGATGGAAAAGCACATGTTTGGTAACATGTTTACTGGGCCAGGCGGGGACTATGGGACACAGAGCAGACTCTGGTCTCTAGGTCCTGCCTTGTTTCCCCACCACTTCTGGCCCATCTTCTTTGCAGGCATCTCTAGGGATAGCTCTAGTGTGGGAACAGGCCCTCAGTCTAAATTCTTTAGGCAGCTAAGGGGGATACAAAGCAAGACTTCGCAGGTCTTCTGTTCCTTAAAAATAATCAGCCTACATTAATCCTCATGCCATTCTGGGTGGCGAACTTTACTTCCTTAATATTTATCTCAATTCTACTCTTGATATTCTAATGTATTCCTAGTAATTTCAGTATATCCTTGCTGTTCTTCCCCCTCATCCATTTACATCAAAATAACCAGATATATATTTTAAAGTTGCACATATGATCTCTTTCTCCTCTTTGGAAAATAAACAAAACCTGAAATGGAGCAGGATGCTATAATCCTTCCCCCCATGTCCTCAGCCTGCCTTTTGTCTGTGGAAAAACTTTAGCCAAACAATAAGTTTAATCACTTGAATCAGAGAAATGAGAAAATGCAGGAACAATGGAAAACAGTCAATGCAGACCAAATAATAGGACTTCTAATTTAGTCATTAAGCAAAGTCAAGGGCTTTTAGTCCCTTCTCAAGGGCTAGAGGTAATATTCTGAGCCATGTCCTGTGAGCTATCTTGTAGGTCCTGAAACACCCACCAGGAGGGAGAAGGTAACTACATGATGACCAGACTGTGGCCATGACATAAGCGGCCGCAATTCCAAGAACTGGCCTCAAGGAAATGGGAACAAACCAACCCTGGAACTGAAGACTAATTGTACTTAAAACAATCAGGATGACGTTGATCAGACCACCGCGTGACCAACTTCAAGATGACTGTCAGAGCTTCATGTAGCCCCCTTCCTCAGTGTGTAAAAGCTCTTGCCCCCCGAATGTCCAGGGGTCGGGGGAGTTGGCCTTTGGACAGATGTCTGCCCTCCCCCCTGGTTGCCAGCATCCAAAATAAAGCAAACTTTTCTTTCCACCAACCTGGCCCCTTTATTTTTGTTATAAACCTATAATGCCTTTTCGTTCATTTCGGGATATAAATACGAAGTTCCTAACATGGGCTGCAAAGCCTCTCATGGTCTGGTAGCAGTCTACCTCTTCAGCCTCATCATGTTCTACTCCTTTTTTGAAGTTTTCTTTTTATAGATTAGTATATTTCCAAATTCTCTCTTCTATGTGTGGCAGGTGACTTGCACTTTGTTGAAAAGAAAGAAAGCACAAAAGGAAAAGCAACCAGTAATACGAATAAGTACTGTTTTATTGATTAAGTATTTCATAAGAGGAAAAATTTTTGACATGTAAGAGTCCCACATACCACTTAAATTCAAATAAATATGGGTGTCTAGGTGAGTAGTTTGAATAGTAGGTATGATTTTTGAAACAGCAGCTATGTTATTTCAAATTCAGGTGAAAATGAAATATCCTTTCATCATATCTTGAATATATAGTCCAAATGGGATTTTTCAGGGGGAAATAGAATAGGTTTACATGTGTTTGTAGAGAGAGAGACACAGACATGGTATTTCAACCAACACATTCTTAGTGATGACTCTGAGGTTGGAAAGGAAAATGAATCAAAGAGAACCTGTTACTTCTAGCAATCAATGTTTGGGAACAACCCTGTGAATGTGCCCTGAGTGTAGCTGCCGGCTAATCACATCTAAGGGGAAGAGACTCTGCCGTAGAAGAGGATGGTGTTGGTCTTGTTGTGTTTGATGAAGAACAGGAAAGGGTGGTCACAGTGGAAAGTGACCGGAATTCGTCCTGATCTTCCAATAATTTCTATGCCTGTAGCAGCTGCAGCCTCCGTGCCCTCCTCATTCACCTCCACAACAGACTTGTGGACGACTTTCGACACCACCAGATCTCGTCCCCCGCTCATGCCCGAGAAATCAGCATCTTGGGGACTGAAGGCGGCCACCATCCCCAGAGCTCCCAGTGTGGCCTTGAGGTCATAGCTCTCTTCCACTTTGAACCGAGGTAGCTGTAAATCCACGAGTCCCTCCTTCATATTCTGTGGGCTCGTCCACTCTATTAACTTCTCAGCAGTGAGCTGATCTTCAAGCTGTAACAACGGGAAAGGGAACAAGTGACACTCTCAGTGACACTGAGCCCCCCAATATTGGATTGAAACGTGTGGGAAAACTTTCTTTTAACAGCAAACATAAATACAGGAGATTCGGTTATATTATGTATACATATAAACTTATATGTTATATAAATACAATATTTATATTATATACATTATCTTATTATATATTGTAAACTGAATCTTCCATAATATATTTTTGATAAACTGAACCTTCTCTATTTTACATGTATAACAGCAGAACCATTAAATAAACTTATTTTGTAAAAGATAAACTATTTATCTTCATTTCTCAAGCTGCCAGACTCCTACATGTTTCATTTTCAAGCAGTGTTTTCTTGTTAATGTCCTTTTGTACACAATTTTGTACATGGTATAATTATAGTGTATAACCCGTTTTTATTCCTTTCCCTTGCTTGACCTATGTACAAACTTGTCCCATATAGGTATATATTTCCATAATCAAGTTTAAATTGTTACATAATACTACCATTCAATAGATATCCAGTGCATATGTCTTAATTAATATTTCTGAACATTGACTGTGTGTCAGTCTCTAAGCTAATCTATTGGTAATGCAAACATGTACCATTGTTCCTCGTTTACATTTTTCGTTATTTTGAGCCTCTTCTGTCCAAAAGCTTTTCCCTTGTTTATACTTATGCCTGTAGGATAAAATCCTGCCACTGGGATTCCTGATCGTTATTGACAGGGGTTGCTGAGCTGAAGCACAAATACTGTGATGGTTCTTCATACGTTTTGCCATATCACATTCCCTGAGGAGTTCCACTTTCCAGGGTTTCCTCATGTATGTTTTGCATGTGGCAAGTTCACCACAACTTCAGCATCACTGGCTGTAAGGTACCTGCAGATGGCCCTTTACAGAATGTCCTCCACATGGCAGATATTGTTATTGGTACTTTTAAACATTATCTTGAACTGACATAATAATACTAAGAGGAAAATTCACTTTTTTTTTTTTTCCTTTTTTTACTCCCAGCAAGGAGGCTCTGAATGACTCTGAGGGAATACATCTAAATAGAAAAGTGAGCATCAAGATAAATATTTGTCTCCTGGCTCCAAACCATTGTGGTTTAGCATGCAAAATAGTGTCCATTACTATTTTAATTTGCTCGATTTTATTTATGAGTTAATATACATATATTTTCCTTGTGTCAGCTATACCTCAGTCTTCATTTCCTGTCTTCAAATGAATAGACTGGAGTAGATGTGGCTTTGATGGTTGCAAAATGGTAATGTGTGAGTCAAGTATATTAGTTTTCTGAACTGCTATTCTGGTTTTCTGAGATATTCCTGGGGGCTGTGATGATAAGATTTTCTACATAATCTTCCATATCACACCATGATGTTTATTTTGGGGAAAGTGACACGATGCCAGGTTCTCCTTGACAATTTTCCATTACACTCTATGCAGAGAAGAAATGATGCACTCTCACATCGAGCTCTCGCCCCACATCACCAACATTCTGTGAGCACTGCTTTCGAGAAGAGCTCATAAAAGCCCTGTGTCACTAGGAATGTAAGCAATAGTAGGAAGCAGTGGAGGTACCAGGCTTTACCTTCTGCAGACCATCCACTTCATCGGGCAGCAGCACCACCATGCTTAGCTCTTTGCCTTTGTATGGAATTTCCAGGATCTTGACTTGCATGTCCTCCAGTGAGGTAAAGTTGAAAAGATTGGTTTGTTTCATCATCTGCACGGATTTTCTTGTATCCTACAATAAATTAATGTGACAAAAGAGCTAAGTGAGCATAATCAAAAAAAAGGTAATATTATTGAGATAACAAACACATCTTCCTGCTAAGAGGTGATCTGGGAAATCTGTGAATTTGAGACGAGTTTCTTCAAGTATTACCAATTACATAAATTAAAAACAAAAAAGACAGTAAACTATAGCCTCAACAGATTCCATTTTGTACCAGCAGTTATACATTAATCAAATATGAATTTGACTACCTCATTCCATGTACAACTGTGTTACATTATTATAAATTAATTATAGACAATACCTTGTTCAGCCAAAAAGTTTCCTCCACAGTATTTTTTTTCTCAAATTTCTGCTTCCACTGCCCTTTGAAATAGACAGCATTCACCAGAACCAGAACGGTGTCGGTACTAAAAGAGTTTTTGGGAAATAGATCTTTGATTTTTTCTGGAAAGAAAGAAAATCAAAGATCTGTCATGAAAGGCACAGTGGTTTGTCTGGAAGATGCTTTGAAAGTTACAGCTGATGATGAAATATTCACACAAGTCACCACATGAGGGACTCAGAGCCCGACTGTTCACAAGGTGAAGCTGTGCTCCTGGCAGCAGCCTGATGGAGTCGCCCTCACGGAGACCCCCTTCCTCTGCCTGGGAAGGTGCTTAGTCTCTGTCTGTGGGGACATCAGTCATCTCACACTGCATTCTGATGGACTGATTTCAGATAAGTTTTCCACAAATCAATTTTTCTCCCTGCCTCCCTCACTGCCTCCTTCCTTGTGCCTCAATATCGCCCCCTGTGTCCTCCATCCTGTGCTCATTCTCCTTCCTTCCTTCCTTCCTTCCTCCCTCTCTGTCTTTTCAAATTTTTAGTCAATATTCAGAAGATGTAGGCCTGAATGTTCTTTAGGACAAATGACATGCATGCTATCACCTAAAACATGTGATCAGACACAATTCCCCCTGATGTCTTTGTCTTCATTCTTCACTTTGAATTGCTTAGGTTTGGCCTATATTTAGGATGGAAGAGAGGACATGGTTCATAGAATGGAGACATTGTCCATCCACCTGTCATGGTTGGGGAGGACAATGTGACCAACTCTGCAGGGCGGGGGGTGGGGAGGTGGGCCCTGCAGCTCCTATTGCAGGTGGCAAGAAGGGTGGTTTGGAGGACAGTGGCTCATTTCCCAACTAAGAAAGGATAAGGGAATAATAGTAATATTATTAAGATTTTTAATATTTTCCCTTAGGGATCATAATCTAGAAGTTAAGCCTCTAATGTAAAGAAAAAAATGAGAAATCAGCCTGAGGTTTGAGCAGAGACTTGGGACCCACAAAGATGCTGTCACCCACAGACTCAGCCGTGTTTCCAGGCAGCTGGTCCTGGGATCCCTCCTGGCCTCCCCTGTTTCTCTCCACATTCACTTGGACCATTCCACCCTCTGCAGTGCCCTCCCCCTTCCTCTGCAATCACGTCTCACCCCGCTCCTGGCACCCCATGCAGGGTCCAGCACAGTGTTCACACACAGTAGGGAGTCAAGAGTGATGTGTAATGAGAGACTCTCTCACAACCTACTGTTAGTTTGACTTTCCACCCAGGAATTAATCATCTTTCGACTTTCTTCTGCAGCATGGACAAAATCAGCAGATTCTACAGCAGCCAGGTAAAATTTCCTAACATTATCCATGTATCCCTATGACATGGGAAGGAAGAAGGCAGGAATTAAGAGTAATTTCTCAGTAACTGTATAGGTATTCCCAAATTAAGTTGTGTTCAATCTTGATCAGATTGAGTGCTCATCTCACTGGTGGGCTGTCAGGCTCTGGGACACTCCAGTGGGTGGAGTTGTGGTCAGGGAGCTGAATGCCCTGGGGCAAAGGCTCCCCATATGGGTCAGTCGGGCTCCTCTGCCTCCCCCTCCCCCATTAGGAGATGGGGACCGAGGACCCAGGATGCAGAGTAAAGGTGTGACAGGTCATGAAACTTACCTGAAGAAATGGAAACTCCTTTTCTGCATAGAGCCTGTTGGCGACCTTCAGCTCGTAGGCATCCCTGGGTTTCTTTAACTCAGTCAGAAGGTTTTGAAATTGATGATGAACATTTCCTGACTTTTCAACCTTCAAACACCAGAAAGTGAGCTCATTGGATTCTCATTGTATGTAAATACTACACCCCCATAGGTCTGTTAGATCCGTACCTAGAGTCTGGGGTCCCCACAGATGACGTTTGCTATTATTTCCCCATTTTTGATGTATTGTACTGGAAATAGCCTTCAAAATGCTTAGATTTTGTTAATATCTTCCAGGTAGTTCTTCCTTCCTTCTAACAAACTGCAGTCTTTCCTCTTTTGAGCTAGAGAGGCAGCAGCATTCCACTACTGGATTGTGTCTTAATTGTTTCAGATGGTTAAGGGTTAGCTTCCCTAACCTTAAGCTCCTTGTGGGCTACAACCAAAGTGCATCTGACAGTCATCAACTGTATAACAACATCAAACTTGTGTATTTCCTATGTTAATGCATGAAGCCCTGTTGTCCTCCGAGGCGGAGTCACCTTCTAGGACCCTTTGGCTGTGCTCTGTGACTCTTCACTCATGGTGGCCATGCTCCCAGTGTTGGAACCGTGTGTGCCTGGTTCACTGCTGACAGCGGTGCACCAGCATGTCTAAGCCTTTCCTTCCATTCACATGAAGACAAGAGAGCTCAGAGTGAGGCAGGTTAATAACAAAACAGGGAAGGACAAAGCAAAAATAGGAAAATGCAAACCCCAGGGAATAAGTAACTTATGGTCTCTTTCACAAGACCCTGCCAGGGGAAGCACAAACAACTGGGTCAACAAGATAAGGAAAAACTAACGTATGCACTCTGGCTTTTGTATATTGCTTCTGCATATATAAACATAGCTATAGGCTCCCAAAAGCACAGCAACTAGTCTATAAAAGGAGGAGCTCTCCTTTGGTTTGGGGCTCAGTCTTTGAATGTGAATCCACTGGGCCTATATAGGTACAATAAATATTGCTTCCTGCATTATAAACCTCAGTGTCCTGCCTACCTCTACTGACTCCCCCCAAATTTCTGGGGGCTTGTTTGGGATTGGGAGATGGTAGAGAGAGACGGTGCTTTCACCTCCCTTGTCTCCGGGATACGAGCCCTGGGATGCCGGGGGTGGTGCCACCGCCTGGCGCCAGTGGACCAATTGATCCATAGGAGACTAGCCCTCCTGGTGTGTCAGGGTGAGACTTCCAAGAGCACAACAGAACCCGGAGAGGCATAAGAACCAGTGCAGGGAGCACCACCCCACAGACTGGTAAGAACCCAGGTTCATTCTGGTTTAATAGGCCCAACCTTAAGTGATAGAAGGGGAGGCTGATCACCTCCCAAGAGTCACCCAAGTAACCTGTAAGACCCTCTCAGGGGGAGTTGGAGGCGAAACCATGACTCCAAGGTTAAAGGATTGGGCGGATGGCTGGAGCTTATTGAATGAATGTGAGTAAATGAGATGACCAATTAAGGTCGAAGAGAATGTTGAGTCCTGATCCGTTCCATGGCAATCCTCATATGGCTTAGGGTGGTTCTCTTTGGAGCAGTCCTGATGTGGGGTTTATTCCATCCCACCAATGCTAAGAGGTGCCTGAAAATTTCCGCAAGGGAAGCGGCTGGAGCCGGATGAAGCGCATTTCCAAAACCCAATTTTCCTACTCCTGCCCTCCCATGTGTGTGTGTGTGTTGTCTGATAGTACAGGAGGAAATGGGTGACAAGCAAAGTAAACCCACCCCTTTAGAATGCATGATTAAGAACTTTAAAAAGGGATACTCAGGAGACAATGGAGTTAAATTGACCCCTAGAAAACTCCGTACCTTGTGCGAAATAGAGTGGCCTTCATTTGGAGTAGGATGGCCCTTGGAGGGCTCCTTGGACAGGGGACTAATCAGTAAGATATATAAAGTAGTGACAGGGGACCTGGGATACCCAGACCAATTCCCATATATAGACTCATGGCAGGATGAAATCCTGATAAAGCCATGCTGGCTTCAGCTATGCCTAGAGGAAAATTGTAAGATCCTGATGGCACAGGCAATAGCCTCCTCTAGGTGCAAGCATAAACCAAAAGGGCCAGTCCTAGCGGGAGAGCCAGAGGAAGTGCCCCCACCATATGTACCCTTATACCCTCCCCTACCCGCTACTGACTCAGCAAGGACTAGTGAGGTCTGTAGCTCATCTGAAGCCTCCTCACCCATTATGCCCCAGACATCAGACTCCAAACCACCTCCTAGGGGAAAGTCCCTGAACCCTGGGGAATAGAAGGGAAATGAGAGCAGCCCACCCTTCACTCTGAGCCGATGGGTGGCCCTAGAGATGCCATTGAGGGTAACACAGGGACCTCTCTACTATGAGCAGGATGGACAGATATGGGGGCACAGCATACATTCGTGTATCAGCCCTTCACCACAACAGACTTCCTAAAATGGAAAAACCATACCCCCTCGTATACAGAAAAGCCCCAAGCTATGATTGATTTGATGCAGTCCATAATTCAAACTCATAAGCCCACTTGAGCGGACTGTCGTCAGCTTTTATTGACATTATTTAACCCCGAAGAGTGCCATAGAGTCACACAAGCTGCCCTGCGGTGGCTAGAGGAACATTCACCAGAAGGCACTCTTAACACCCAGGCATACGCCCAACTGTTTTCCTGAGGAAGACCCCCAGTGGGACCCCAATGAAATCCAAGGCCTTCGAATGCTAGAACAATACCAGGAGGCCCTGTTACGTGGGATGAAAGAAGGAGGGAAAAAGGTTATGAACATGAGTAAGACCACTGAGGTGCTCCAGGAGCCCCGGGAAAGCCTGAGCCAATACTATGAGAGACTGTGTGAGGCATTCCGCCTTTACACCCCATTTGATCCTGAAGCCGCAGAGAACCAGAGGATGCTTACTGCAGCCTGTGTGAGGCAGGCCCAAGGGGATATCCGACAAAAACTGCAGAAGCTTGAGGGTTTTGCTGGGATGAATGTCAGTCAATTGCTGGAGGTAGCCACCAAGGTCTATATTAATCGAGACCAAGAAGCTAAGTGGGAGGAGGAAAGAAAATTAAAGAGAAAGGCAGATTTACTTGTGGCTGCTCTTACAGAAAGGAAAGAGTGCCCCCAAGGAAGGGACATACGAGGTCGAGGTCGAGGTCAAGGCTACGGCAGGGGCCTGAAAGTGAGTCTAGAGGGGAAACCAACCTATCCAAGACCCAGGCTGGGACCAAACCAATGCGCCTATTGCTGTAGGGAAGGACACTGGAAAAATGAATGTCCTCACTGCTCAGAGGACTGTCATTCAGACCATAAAGGAGAGGAAAGGGGGCGAGTAATCCAGGGACAATATCAACTTGGTTAACAGAGACATGAGACCTCCTCCGATGACTTTGTGGGCCTGGCTGCCATGGAAGGATATGGGGACGACTAGGATAGACCGGGCTCCATTTTACTAGGCCCCCAGGAGCCCATGGTCCAAATGACTGTAGGGAGCCAACCCATGGACTTTATGATAGACACGGGGGCAGAACACTCTGTAGTAACACAATTGGTGGGACCTATTTCGCAAAAACAAGCTACCATTGTGGGGGCCACAGGTGGTCGAGCGCACCGTCCCTTTTTGTTACCTAGGCGATGCAGGCTAGGAGGCCATGATGTGGTTCATGAGTTCCTACATCTTCCTGATTGTCCCGTAGCCCTAATGGGATGTGACTTGTTAGGAAAATTACAAGCCCAGATAATCTTTAACTCACAAGGATGAGCGGCTTTGACTTTGGGGAAGCCCAAGGCTAGGATTTTGGCTCTTATTTTCCCCCGAGAAGAGGAATGGCGCCTCTATAGTGCCGTGAAGGACCCACAACAAGGACCTGAGCTCCCTTTCCGAATACCTGGGGTATGGGCAGAAGATAACCCCCCTGGACTGGCTAGAAACATTCCCCCGGTGATGATAGAACTAAAACCCGGGCCCAGGCCAATCCGCCAAAAACAGTATTTCATTCCCTGAAAGGCTCAGGTTGGGATGCAAAAACATTTGGAGAGGCTCTTAAAGTAGGGATTCTATGGCTTTGTCAGTCAGCCTGGAACACGCCTCTCCTGCCTGTACAGAAACAAGGCACAGAGGAATATAGGCCAGTTCAAGATTTCTGAGCCTTAAACCAGGCTACTGTCACCCTGCATCCAGTTGTCCTGAACCCCTACATGCTATTAGGACTTATTCCTGCTGAAGCAACTTGTCTAGACCTAAAGGATGCATTCTTTTGCATCCGTCTAGCTCCACCATGTCAGGACATTTTTGTATTCCAATGGGAAAACACTGTAAATGGAGACAAGGGCCATCTGACTTGGACTAGATAGCCACAGGGTTTTAAAAACTCCCTGACCATCGTTGGGATGGCCCTAGCAACTGATTTAAGGGCTTATCTGGCCAAGCAGCTGGACTGTACCTTGCTCCAATATGTGGATGACCTTTTATTTAGCCAGAAAAACTAAAGAAGAATGTATGGAGGGAACCCAGCACCTCCTTACCCTTCTATGGGAAGCAGGCTATAAAGTATCTGAAAGAAAAGCCCCGATCTGCCAGGAAAGTGTAAAATACCTCGGGTTCCACCTTTCACAGGGACAATGACGGCTAGGCCCAGAAAGAAAACAAGCCCTTTGCTCAATCCTGGTCCCTACAACCCAACGCCAGGTCTGAGAATTCCTCGGGGCGGCAGGCTTTTGTAGAATTTGGATACCTAACTTTTCTATAATGGCAAAACCCCTATATGAAGCGACAAAAGGGGGGGAAGGGAACCATTACTATGGGAACAGGCACAACAGGAGGCATTCGAAAAGACCAAAAGAGCCCTCATTAACGCTCCCAGTTTAGGGCTCCCGGATGTCTCAAAACCTTTCTTTCTACATGTACATGAATGTACTGGGAGAGCGGTAGGCATGTTAACTCAAATTCTGGGCTCCTGGCACCGTCCCGTAGCATACTTGTCCAAACAACTGGATGCAGTTGCTAGAGGATGGCCCCCTTGTTGGCAAGCATTGGCAGCTACTGCTCTCCTGGTCGCTGAGGCTGACAAGCTCACTGTGGGACAAGAATGGACTGTTCGGGTGCCACATGCGGTGCTCACTCTGATGGCCTGTAAGGGACAATATTGGCTGACCAATGCTCAGATGGTTAGATGTCAGGGGGTGTTATGTGAAAACCCCCGTGTCCACCTAGAAGTGGTAAAAACTCTCAATTCAGCTACGTTGTTGCCAGTGGGACCAGGTCCGCCAGACCATGACTGCATTGAAGTCATGGATGAAGTGTTCTCTAGCAGACCAGATTTCACAGATCAGCCCCTCAAAGACCCTGATGTAGAATATTTTACGGATGGTAGCAGCTTTGTAAAGGAGAGAGAGTGGTTGGCCAGATACGTGGTGGTGACATTAAATTCCACCATAGAAGCTAGGCCCTTGCCAAAGGGAACTTCTGCCCAAAAGGCAGAGTTGATTGCATTGATCAGGGCTCTTCCATTGGCAGCAGGTGTGCAAGTAAATATCTATACTCTAAATATGCCTTCACCACTCTCCATGTGCATGGAGCCCTATACAAAGAAAAAAGCGTTAATTAATTCAGGAGGAAAAGATATAAAATATGGAAGAGAAATTCTAGAACTTCTAGATGCAGTCTGGGCCCCCAAGAAAATGGCAGTTATGCACTGTCAGAAGGAAAAGACAGTAACTGCTAGGGGAATTCGCCGAGCCGGTCGAGAGGCAAGACTAGCAGCCTCTAGAGAACTTCAGGAAACTGCAGCCTTAAACTACTGCTTTACTCCCCTGTCCCCTAACAGAATGGAACCCTCAATACTCTAAAAATGAGGAAACTTGGCTTAAAACTGAGAAGGGAAAATATCTCCAAGTGGATGGCGGCAGTTTGAGGATGGCCGCATAGCCATCCCAGAAGCCCTTGCCCTGGCCTTTGTCAAATCATATCATCAAGGAACACATGGGTGTCGGACAGCCTCAGAGGTTACCCTGAGCCGACATGTCTATGTTCCTCGGCTCTCTAGTATCCCTTGGGCAATAAGCAAACAACGTGAACTGTGTGCCAAAAACAACCCACGCCAGGGGCCAGTCATGGCTCCTGGGTCACAAAGTGTTGGAGGGACTCCATTTGAAACTCTTGTAGTAGATGTCACTGAACTCCCTCCCGCCCGGGGCTGTAAGTACCTGTTGGTATTTGTGTGCACATTCTCAGGGTGGGTAGAGGCCTTTCCCACCCGTACAGAAAAGGCGCGAGAAGTAGCCCGGCTCCTTCTAAGGGAGATCGTTCCCCGGTTTGGAATTCTGATTACCATAGGGTCAGACAATGGGCCTGCATTTGTGGCAGAAATAGTACAGTTAATTGCCAAAGTATTAAAAATTACTTGGACATTGCATACAGCCTATTGCCCACAGAGGTCAGGGAAAGTAGAGCAAATGAATAGAACTTTAAAACGACAGCTAAGCAAGTTATGTCAGGAGACTCATTTACATTGGGATCAACTGCTTCCTATTGCTCTGTTGAGAATTAGGGCAACCCCCACAAAACGGACTGGGTTTCTCCATTTGAAATTCTTTATGGGCGACCGCCCCCTATAGTTAAGAGTATAAGGGGAGATTTAAAAGAAATAGGAAATATCACTTTAAGGCAACAAATGCAGGCTCTTGGCTTGACCCTAACAGATATACATCACTGGACTGGGGAACGACTGCCTGTAAGTCTAACTACTGGCCTCCGTTTCTTCAAACCCGGAGATACTGTATGGGTGAAGGAATGGAATGTCCAGCCTTTGAAGCCCCTCTGGAGGGGACCATTCACTGTTATTCTGTCCACTCCTACTGCCGTAAAGGTGGCTGAGGTGACACCTGGGATTCACCACAGCAGAGTGAAGCCAGCCTCTCCAGACTGGGAGTGCATCCCTGATCCAACGGCCCCGTGTGACCTGACTCTTCGAAAGAAACGAGTTGCGGCGCTTAGAAGCCCGGGAGACAACAGCCCTGCCTCAGTCACTCCAGAGGCGAACTGATCTATGCATGGCAGAAGCCTGAGAAAGGACACCACAGCAAAAGGACAGATAAGACTATTATTACCTCCCCATAGACTGTAATCCCTTTTTCCTGATTCTAGCTCACTTTTAGCGCTAAATCTAGCTGTGAGATTAGCGTCTACTGCTCCTGAAGATTGGACATGGGGGGAAAGGACTTTACTCGTGCTGTTTTTCCTCATGCTTATAAGTTGCTTACTTGCTATTGGATGCTTGGGATAATTGTTGCCATAGGAAGTACCCCAAACCCATCCCTAAGAAGGTGACCATCAATGTGACTAGATCAGCTACTCCCTTTTCTGTAAAGTTTGATGCTTGCCTAGTCATACCCTGTGGAAATCTAAATGTACAAAAACAACTTTCCCTGGTAGATAAATACCTCTGTCCTGAGACAGATAATAGCATGGGGCCACGCTGTCCAACTTGGAATGACATATGGTGGACCACTCAGTATCAAGGGTGGACAGCCAGCACAAGTCCACTCAGGTGGCAACTTAGGCGGGGATGGGACCGCCTGAAGACAAAATTACATATTTACAAAGGAACTACATCCCCAACTGCCAGCCGTTACAATGTAATCCGATAATTCTTTCTATTAATCACCCTGCTGAAATAAACACCTTACCTGTAGTAGCCCCTCGGACTTACGGACTAGGAGCTCATGTGTCTGGAAGGGACCCCCAGGGGAAATTCAAAATAGTTTTAGTCAGCGGTCCAGTAGTTAAATCTACTACCATAGTGCCTAACCCAAAAAAAGAGACATCAAAACGCCAGCCTGTAAATAATCCAAAACAAGTAAAGGTGATTGAAGTAAAGGATCTGAGACAGACCCTAGAAATTGAAACAGGATATGGGGGGCCAATTGCCTGGATAGAATGGGTAAAATTCTCAGTGTTGGTCCTAAAAATAGTGACTGTTACGCATGTGCAGCAGGACGACCACAAGCACAGGTAGTCCCATTCCCTCTCGGATGGGACAATGATCCTTCTGGATTTGGCTGCATGATGGCACTCTATCAAGACAAAAAGGCCTGGGGAAATGAGACATGTAGGAGTTTGGCCCTGCTCTACCCGGCGATCCGCGAGTCAGACCCGAGGGTAACACCCTCCTTCTTGGTGGGAAAGGTGAACTACTCTTCGTGTCTCTCTAGACGGGGAGAAAAGTTCTCTACTCCTGTGGGAGACCTGTCAGACTGTGTAAAGCCAAGAGACGTGTCGCATGAACCGGGAGCCAATTACTCTAACAAATATTCTTCAGGCCGATGTCTGGTGGTACTACGGAAACTGGACTCCCTTAGACAGATTGCCCACTGGATGGATGGGAACATGGCTATACCATTCATCCTGGCATTCCGTCCCCCTACAAGGGCCAAAATATTCATACCGGGATATTTCGACAGAGATGTATTTCTAGACTCAACAGGAGTACCCCGGGGAGTCCCCAACGAGTTCAAGGCCAGAGATCAGATAGCAGCAGGATTTGAGTTGTTCCTTTTCTGGTGGGTAACAATTAACAAAAATGTAGATTGGATAAACCATATTTACTACAACCAGCAAAGATTTATTAATCACACTAGAGACGCCCCAGAAGGGGTGGCTAGCCAGTTAGACGCCACTAGCCGCATGACCTGGGAAAACAGGATTGCCTTAGATATGCTGTTAGCAGAGAAAGGAGGAGTATGTGTCATGTTGGGAGGGAACTGCTGTACTTCAATGCGCAATAACACCGCCCTGGATGGCACCATAACTAAGGCCCTCAAGGGATTATCATCATTGGCAAACGAACTGGCTAAAAATTCGGAAATTAAAAACTCTGTTACTGGCTGGCTGTAAGAATGGTTCTCAACTTTAGGTGGTTACAAGACTCTAATAATAAGTGTGCTCACAATATTGGGAATTCTCCTATTACTTCCCTGTTTTGTCCCCTTAATTATACGGATAATTTCAAACTTCATTGAAAATTTAGTCGAGAGAAAAACGGCTACCCATGCAATGATGCTATGAAAATACCAACCAGTAAATCAAAATCAAAATGATGCTCTTGGACCTTAAGTCAGAACCAAGCACCAAAGAGGGGGATGAGGCAGGTTAATAACAAAAACAGGGAAGGACAAAGCAAAAATAGGAAAATGCAAACCCCAGGGAATAAATAACTTATGGCCTCTTTCAAAAACCCCGCCAGGGGCAGCACAAACAACTGGCTCAACGAGATAAGGAAAAATTAATGTATGCTCTCTGGCTTCTGTACATTGCTTCTGCATAGATAAACATAGCTATAGGCTCCTAAAAGCACGGGAAGTAGTCTATAAAAGGAGGAGCTCTCCTTTGGTTTGGGGCTCAGTCTTTGAATGTGAATCCACTGGGCCTGTACCGGTACAATAAACGTTGCTTCCTGCATTGTAAGCCTCAGTGTCCTGCCTACCTCTACCGATTCCTCCAGCAAGAGAACTAAGAAGCTTGTCCAAGAAGACAGAGCCAGTTTTTCAACTCAGGCTTGTCTCAGGTTAGCACCTTCCACTTGGTAGCTAAAAGTTTTGGACTATTTAGACTGTAAACCATAACTCTTACTCTTCATTTTTCAAAATATACTTGATCACAGCCTTATTGCTCTTAACCTAATTCATGAGTTAAAGTTATATACTTTTAGTAACAATGCTGTGATTACTATACTTATTTTTATTCTATAATAATAATAATACATGTCAGAGTTTTCTTCATCCTGGCACTGTTGTCCTAGTTTGTGTGTATTTGCATGTATTGCAGCAGAGCTTTTACTGCCCCTAGTTAATGGGAACGATGTCACTGTGGTTCAGGACAATTGTATTCTGCCAAGTTCCTCATTCCTGAACAGCACAGCAGGAATTTGAAGCTCTTCAGGTTTCAGAGCCCCTGCTGTGAAGCACATGCAACTCTCCTCTCAGGAAAACAAGTATATGAAATAAAGAAGTACGTAACGTGATATGAGAAACAACTCTGTCCAATCTATTTTGCCTAAGATGCCCTCTAAAAATGGACTTTTCCCTGTTGATCTGAAATTCCCAGTTTGAACTACGACCCTCTTAGATATGTGATCTCCTGCTAGATCCAAAGCTCTGTGACTCACGGGATCTCTTGTGGCTCCTCCTCTTGTGTTCCCTGTGATTTCATTAAAGTGAAGGACCTGGAGGAGACAGGGAGTAGAACAAAGAAAAATTAAAGTTCTAGATATATCAGGGCACATAAGGAAGGAAGGGAGGAAGGAAGGAAGGGAGGAAAGGAAGGAGGGAGGGAGGGAAAAAGGAAGGAAGAAAGAAAGAATCCAAACAAAACAAAATAGCAAACCAATCACACACACACATAGGACTCAAAAATAAACAAAGAAAAAGAACAAAGAAATGTTCTGCAGAAGCATTTGCTCCTGAAGAAACACAAACCATGTGTGAGAAACACAACACTGGCTGATCAACAGCCAGTTCAGAGAATCCTGACTCAGTCTTCATTTGCTGCTGAGGAAACATGGGAAGAGGTCTCCCATGGATTTTAGTCAGTGAATCACTTCTACCTGAACTCTCCCATTTAAGCCTCACCTCTGGTCGTTGGGCAATTGTAGGGTTCATCCCAGCTCCCAAAGGAAGTCTGGGCACAGGGAAGACATGGGACGGAGCACTGGGGCAGAGTGTATGCCCCCTACTGCTCTGTGCCCACCCAGCCACAGGGATGCGTGCAGCTTCCTGTGCTACCCCTGGGGACAGCCAGACCTGTGGTCATCTGCACACCAGCCAACACAGAAACCAGTGCAAAATGTCAACATAGAGGAAGCTGCCACCTACCTTCTCAATTTCTGATGCAGTCTGTCCTCGGGCCCCTAAGGAAGTCATGGCTAAGGCTGATGTGATACTGAAAGGGGAATAGAAGATATTTTCCTCCTTTGATCTTCTGATCTGTTTGAACAGATCGATTGCAAAGTGGGCGTTTGCTTCACTGAGTGAACTCATGGTGGCTGGACGTGGTCTGGAACTCCTGGAAAAGCAACAGATTCATTTTACAATGACTTTACTGAAGGGAAGGCTAGTCTGAAATAAGGATTTCCTTAAACGAAATGCCTCATATGTAGCTTGTGGGATTCTGGCAACTAATGTTTTTCTCTTTTTGCTTTTCAAGTCTTTGAAAATGTACTTGTGTACATTTCATCGTTAGAAGGCTGTTGAAATTGGTATTTAAAGAAAACTTTTGTGGGAACGTCATAGAATATCTTTATCTTTTCTTCCACACTGACTGTATTAAGACTGGGTAAAAAATGTGTTCTAACAGATACCAAGGCGAAGACTGACGTGGTAACCGCCAGCCGTCTCCCACTGTGTCCCTGCCTTTTCCTGCAGGGTCTGTGGGTGCCAGACATC
Source organism: Hippopotamus amphibius kiboko (assembly GCF_030028045.1). Classification (NCBI taxonomy): domain Eukaryota; kingdom Metazoa; phylum Chordata; class Mammalia; order Artiodactyla; family Hippopotamidae; genus Hippopotamus; species Hippopotamus amphibius. The sequence continues at coordinate 102,839,342 of NC_080196.1, forward strand.
CTACCCCTGATCACATGAGCTCCCAAGGCAGCATTTAGTTTTTTCAGATACAAATTCCCTCAGGATGAAATCAGGAGAAAAAGGTCTTTTACTTTTGCTCTGGCAGAATAAGCAATGTGCCATCTTACCAGAAGAAATAGCTGCATGATAAGAACACATATTCCTTGTTATTTTCAGAAAAGAGGCATGTAGTCCGGCAGAGCAGCTGGAAGCGCTTACCTGTGATTCTGGAGGAAGCAGAGGTGGGCAGGCAGCCGGTCAGCCTATGTGCCCTGGATGCTCAGGTCCTGAATATATACTCTCTCTGCCGCCTCCCATTCCTCACAGCAGCTGGTGTTTCAAGTAAATCCACTTCTGATTTCTTCACCAGGTACCATCACCTTATGAGCATGGAATCTCTGTGAGTAAAGAGAAGATTATTGTTCTATTCCTGTATTTGCTTTTCATCTGCAGAAGAAATTGTCACCTGCAATCACTAGCTCCTATGAAATACATGTAGTTGTCTTTCCAACACCAATGAGAATAAAGTTAAATTCCCACTTCTTCACAAGCCCTGAGCTACGGTGCCCAACCAGAACTAACCCTCCAAGAATCTTTCTTCTATTACATATGGAGCTGTCTTTAAGGTCACTTCTAACACCAAGAATTAAAATGCTTACATTTTCTGTTTTATGTTCTGAAAGGGCTTGTGTAACCTGACCATTTCCTTAAGAATTATTCTGCACATCCAGGAAAAGAGCTGGAATTCTCAGCTTAAGAGATCCTGCGGCAGCCAAAGTCTCTCAGCAGTAGGTGGAGAACAGGCATCATCTGCCTTCCCCTAAAGGCTGGCCCTTGGCCGTGGTCCTCCCTGCGACCCTCATATCCCTTGCAGCCAATACCCGTTGGACGCTGATTCCTAAGTTTGGTGGGAAGCTCATTTCCCTGCAGCGTAACCTGCTCTCAGTGAGGAGAACGATGGATATGAACAGGGGGCATTTTGGTGGCTGTTTTCTAATATTTTGGTACAAAGATGGGTCAGAAACATAAATTGTTTGAGCTCCAGACTCATGATATTTCTCCGCCTGCTCTTTAGCACCCCAGCTTCTGAGCTATGGTCGGGACAACAGAGTCAAATTCCTCTAAGAAAAGAAGAGAAAATAATATGTTCTTTGAATGCCAGCATTAAGTCTCATCACTGGAGCCTCCTTCTCTTCATGGGCCTGGGGTTCTCATAGCAGAACCATATTTAAAACTTTTGCCTTTACCGAGGTGGATATGTATTCTCTAATTTCCCTCTTTAACACCTTATTCAGAGAGATTCCTTTGTTTTCTGCATTTCAAGGGGACATGAAGCAGGCACAGAGCAGCTGAACTGAAGCCAAGGTTTCTAAGGTAGTGAATTGCACAGGTGAGCTCTCCAGGCAGGCAGCTGGTTCAGGAATCTGCTTGTGTATCTGCTCCCCACTGGCTGGTCTCTTAGAGAGACTCTGCGCTCTTGGTAACACAATTTCTTGTGTTTAACTGAAAAGAACTTGTTTCTTCTGCCCTCTCAAAAGAGATAACATCCTCCCACAAAATCTGAAAGGCTGGGAGTGGGTCCCCAAAGTTCTCCTGTGTGAGCCCCTCAGTCACTTGGAGGGAAGGCTGGGTTTCAGACACGCTTTTAGGACCATGCAAAATTTAGAAATTTCAGTGTGAACATAGGTTTTAATTTCTGAGGCTTTTACCTCAGAGTGAGATGATTGATTTAGAAGAACTACCAGCCTCCCCTTCACAGCAGCTGCAGCATTTTATATTCCCACCAGACTGTGATGGAAGCACGTGTGTATGGAGTTCTGAATCTCTGCACATCTCCAGCCCTTGTTACTAGCCTTGGTCCTTTTTAACCCCTGCCACGAGCAGAGTCTGTGATCTCAGCACATCATTCACTCACAGGAAGATACACCTACAACAAGGTCCCAGAAGCAATGGGGATGGAGACATGAGGTGGAGGGGAGAAGAGATCTGTGTTTTTAAACCTGAAGGGTGATTCCATCTATTCCTCCAGCTCTGCTGCTCTCAGGGCGTGTCTGTCAATTGGTGTGCAGTGACTCGTGACAAATAGTGTAGGTCAGAGATCCCCGTGCTGAGACTGGGTGGGGCTGAGTGAGGATGTAGACTATTGGAGTTTGATGAAGCAGTTAAGTTCGAAAAGAGATGGAAATGTGAGGAGAAAAGACCCAGGATGAAAACTGACAAGCAACAGGATAGGAGCTTCTAGTCAAGGTTGCATCACTGGCCACTGTCCCTGAGAGAGGGGAGGTCCCTGGAGCAGGTGCAGAATGGTTTCCTTTGGGCTCAAAGAGGAAGGGATCTGATCCCTTAGACAGAAGCAAGAAGCTCAGCCTGGGCCTGGAGGAAGCAATAGGGGGACAAAGGAGGAGAAAGGGACGCAAGGGAACTGACTAAGCTGATTCCTAATTCCTGTGACTAAATGACCAAGGTGTGGCATGCAGAGGTTGGCTTTGAGGAAAAGGCAGGAATTGATAAGGACCAGGAATTTGCATAAATTTAGAGAGGACTTGGGTTAGTTCAAATAAGAAACCCTGTCATCTACGTCTCTCCCTCTTTTTGAAAAGTGCCCCTGGCATGTAATAGACTAGGTTATGGCACTGTGATATTACACACTGTCACAGAAGACTCAGCAATTCTCATTAGATTTTGCAAGTCTGTACTTGCCAACTTTTGTCTTTGGGTATTTTGTAAAAACACACCAACATCATTGGCATCAGGAATCTACACACCCAATGAAATGGAAGAGGAAATGACAGTTTCAGGAACCATCCTCCTATTTCTAACATGTTTATAGGTTGGTTAGGAAAGAGCTCCTCTGTTTTTCTTAACCTTCCTTCCTTGTGGAGGGTGGGAAGTTGTGTCAGCATTATTGAGTTGCACATCCTGGGGTGCATTTTATTTCCTCCTTCTCACCAAGTATGTGATTATTTCCATCTGCAGGTAAACTGGTTACTGGAGAAGATCCTTCAAGCAGCAAATCATAGGGTATCTGCCAATGACCCAATTCCCTACAGGTACAGGTATAGATATACCTATGCACGATGTAATAACAGCAGAAAAGGATGAATCTGTGTTGCCTTGATTTTCGTTCCTTAGGGAATGATCTCACATGTAGGGGTGTCATGGAAGACTGAGACAAATTCATGTCAGCTCCACCCGTCCCCCCATTCCCACACCTCCAACTCCACCCGGGACACTCATTCCAGTCTATGCTGGTCACCATTCCACTCTCTCACTTGCTGATGTGTTACAGGGCCCTCTTCCTTGTTTCATCTTGGCTTTCCTGTTCTGCTACCAAGAAATCTATTGTATTTTCTCTCTTGTCCTAGGATTATCCTGATTCCTCATTGCTTCATGTGAAATATGGATTTTCCCCATGACTGCAGGTCCCTTGATCTTTTCTTAGGGGCAGCTCCTCATTCCCCTGTTTCATACTGTGAAGAAGAGAAAACATGGTCTTTTTCTCTTGTTTCCATTGTCTTTTCTAGCCATGGTTCTTCCTTTGTCTCAATGTCCCGTTTCCAGTTTCTAGCCATGCAGGTATTTTACCATGTGCCCACCTATCGTCTCGTATGTTTCTCCTTAATATTCACTAACAATCAGTTGCCCCTCCACCGTCTATGGTTTTCTCTTCATCCAAAGTGCTTCCAGCTTTCTCAGTCCCTTGAAAACTTTTATTCCATTGGCAAGGGATGCAATCCATGCTTATTTTATGTTATATCTCTCTTCTACTTAAAGCTCCTCGTTTGTGGAAAGCTTATCGTATCTTTTGTCATTTTGTTAACTCAATCCGTTATCTTTCTTATGTATTTGAAGGTGCTCATTACATAAAGCAATATTAATTATTGCTGATGCCTGTGTCTGGAGTATTAATGGAGTGGGAACATTCTAGAGGGAAGAAGAAATGGGATTAAAAGAGATCTGGGTGTGCCAGGGATTTAATTTTGCTTCTGCAGTTTCACCTTCACTTTCTCAACCTCCTGTGGCCCCAGGAAGCAGAGATGTATAGAGACATAAGCAGGGTGTCGTCCTCTGGGGAACTTTGCATGTGGCCCGTGCGAGGCAACAGGAGTAGACCCATAGCTGGGTGAGGTCAGGGTGCTCGGTCATCCAGCTTCCTCTCAGTGAGGTTGCCAAGGTTGGCTGCATTTCTTTCCCAAAGGCCACAGATCTTCTTGGTTAGCTTTTCTGCAGCTACAGCTACTTTCTCTGGATTTTGGTCACCATTCCTGCCCTTGTCATGCAGGTGTAGGGGTGTCCATATCCCCCCACTTTTGCTGTCCTGGGATGCTTCACCATCCTTCCTTGGTTTCTCTGAGCCCTGACTACACTTTGTACAGTCCCTTTATTAAATTTTCCTTAATTACCCATTTTGACTGTGTCATATATCTTCTGCTAGACCCTTGACTTTTACGGTAAGTAAATGGCTTTAGGAAAAACATCTTTGATGGAATTTGGCATCAGGTTGGTCCCATATTGAGAAGCACACGCTAAGAAGATAACGGGCCCTGGTGTAAGACACATGTCGCACCAAATTATCAGTGATGGAGCGAAGACATGAAGTGCAGGTGGATGACAGGTGTTGGGACATCGGTGGCTGTGGTGCTTGGGTGCTATAGTGACAATTTGTGGGATCAGCTGCTTTCTTATGATGGGTTATGAAGAGACATCCAACAGAAATCTGAAAAACATTTTCATGGATCTTGACAAGTAAATCCTACTGGAAATCCTTTACAGTATTCAGATGCCTAATCTTTGTAGGTGAGCAAAATGTACTCGATACCACAGTGAGAGTAACAGCTAATATTTTTTTAAAAAACTACATATTGTTATGACGCAGGGCCTGGTGTGATGTAGGATGGAATCGCTGATAAAATGCTCAAAAAATATTAGCTAGTACAAGCAATTTGGTAACACTACACTATGTGAGTAAGATTCAGCAATTCTCAAAATATATCCCCTGTATGTCCTCACACGCTGTGCTCAAGAAGACATGTATGGAGAGGATTCAGGCACTGTTGGCAATGACAATAGAAACAACCTACATGTATGTTAAAGAAGCAGAAGGGAAAGAAACACCCTAGGTTTGCACAGTGGAACATCCTACAGCCGTGAACATAAGTGAGTCAGATATTCACATACGAGAGAGGATAGATCCTCTAAAACAAAGTCTAGTGGAGATAAACGTCTGATGAAAAAGGCTGAGTAGCTATCATTTGTGCATTGAGGGTGGGGAAAGATGGGAGATTGATCACTGAAATGTAATCCTGGGAATGCAGGGGACGTGCTGACTGGAGAAATGTAGAAATGTGCTGGGGGGGTATAGGACACCTGTTTGTGACAGATGACCAGCATGGAGAGCCATCTGCTTCCTATGTGGTTTGTCTTTAGAAACACTGAGGCACACTGACAACGTCTGTGGTTTGTCTTTCAGGCTGAGGTTTACCCAGATGAGGGCAGATTCCTCGTCTGCTTCTGTACCCACTGTAGCGTCACCCATTACGCCGCTTAAACTTTCCTTCTAAAGCCCACCAGTGACTTCCTAATGGCCTCCTGATGGCCCTCTTTTCAGGCTTTGCAGTGAGTTTTGTGAATGATTTGTCACTTGTGGCCTCCTCTTCTTGGGAATCCTATCGTCAGCTCTCCTCCCCAGCTATGACTTTCTGTCTTGAACTCCCTTTCCACGGCCACCCTTAAGGGTAGGCTTTTAGCTCTTCCTAGGGATGACTTAGGATGTAGAAGGGAATTATTGATAAAATGCTGATAAAATATTAGATAGTGCACGTAATTGTACTAATCCTAGGGATTGACCAACCGCAGGCACTCTCTCTCTCTTCTACCTGGTCATCCATCCACAGCAGCAGCTTCAGACAGGAGATCCCAAGTCCATTTCTCTCAACTTAGGGTCCTGCCCTTCCTTCCCTCCCGGCTCTGTGCTCCATCCTCTTTCAAAGCTCCCACCTCTAGAGCCATTCATGCAGCCCTTCCTTTCCATTAGTTTCATATTGACATTTAACCTTTGAAGTCATTAATATTATATATTAATGAAGGACTGATTAAGTCCTTAGTTAAAATTTGATTTTATAGCTTCTTATCAGAAAAATGGAACTGCATCCTACATCTGTTTAGTGGATCTCTGTAAATGTTTCAGTAGAATAAGTATGTCATTTGAACACAAAGAGAGAGACTTTTCTTTGTGCACAAACTAGGGACAACTGGTTGTTGGCTTCTTACCTTTGGATGAATGCTTCTTGATTCAATATGAGTGCAGGGATGGTCACATAATGTGCTTGATCATCATATTTTTATAGCTTCTTAGTGATTCATTTTGCATACAGTGGATTCTTAGCTACTTTCTATGACCTAGTACTGGGCTTAGGGAGGGGTCTTTACCACAGGGCTGGAAGCAGGGACTAAATGACAGAGAGGTTTGCCAAGTTTCCTTTACTTCTGGGTGACAAGTGACTTCTGAAGCCTCATCCCATGAGATGAAATCTAAGCCCATCACTTGACCACACATTTCCCACCTCATCACCATGGAAGCAGCCTCTGGATTCCCGGATGTGATCCTGGCTCTAACCTGTGTGTCTCCAGGACTGCCAGGAACAGCTGTCATCACCTCCTTCAGTTTCTCAGTGGTCCGCCGCGATCAGATCGATTTCCATAGAGAACAGTAAATGTCTATTACTGCACAAGAAAGTCCTGACTTGAAATCCAGTGATTTCCTCCCTGCAGTATGATGATCACTTGACAAAATATCCTCATTAACTGTGTGTTATGTAAAAGGTTTGCTCCTGAAATTCAGGGCATTTCATTGAATTTTGATTTACAATATTATTCCATTGATACTTATGTATTTCTTTGAAAGCATTTTTTTTAAATTACTGAAATCCTTGATTTTTGCTCTAGTAAATTAAGGTAATCCAGCAATTTAGCCCGGGCAGTGTGTCGGGGGCTCGTCCTCTACTCTCAAGCTGTGTGTTAGGCTCCTAGGACTGCTGTCATGAGGTACCCAAAACTGAGGCTTAAAACGAATGGTATTTATTCCCTCCCATTTCTGTAGGCTTGAAGTCTAGAATCAATGTGGTCTCAGGACCACAGGTGTTCGGAAGGCTGGCAGGGAGAATCCTTTGCCGCTTCAGCTTCTGGTGGTTCCTAGTGTTCCTTTGCTTGCACATCTGTCTTCCCATGACCTTCTTCACTGTGTGTCTTGTCTCTTCTTGTAAGGGCCCTGGGCATTGGATTAGGATCCGCCCTGACTCAGTATGACCTTATGTTAACTAGCTGTGTCTGTGACCTGTTTCCAAAGAAGTTCACACTCTGTGATTAGACATGAGTTGGGTTGGAGTGAGGGTGGTGTATTCCTCAATCCAGTACAACCAGCAGTCCCATTAACCAAACTAAAAACTTGTATGAGTTTGAAGAGAAGTCATGGAAGTATTTCTCCATGAATATGAGAAACATATTTGTTTTCTGATTTTGTTTGTTCATTTGTTTGTTTCTTTTGTTTTTTAAAGAAGAACAGCAGCATGTCTCATGTTTACTTGCTAATGTTAAGGTACATTGATTTCAAACGATACTTGCATATAAAATATTTTAAGAATTTAAATCTTTTTTATGAGTTCCAAAGAATGTTATAATATGATGCTAAAATATTTGCCAAGTATGACACAGCCCCTAGAATCAAATTTCCTGTCCTATGGATTAAAAATCTTGTTAATGTTAGATAAGACTTGGGAAATAGGGCACAAAGTGAAGGTGAAAAGAAAGAGCAGTAGTTAGTAATCTCTTTCCGTTTGTGGTGGATTTACCCAAAACACTAGCAGCTTGCTATTTGCACATGGATGATGGATGGAGATTCACAGTGCTGAAATTAATCCAAATGATAATTTACCTACCTGGATATTCTGCTTGCAATACTTTGTTTTTTAACTTTTTATTTTATGTTTTTATTTGAACAATGTTGTGTTCGTTTCAGGTGTACAGCAAAGTGATTCTGTTAGACATCTACATATATGTCTTGGTTTTCCAATTCTTTTCCCATTTAGCTTGTTACCTAGTGCTGAGCAGAGTTCCCTGTGCTCTACAGGCGGTCCTTGTTGGTATCCATTTTAAATACAGAAGTGGGTACACTTGTCGCCCATGGGTGAGAGCACCCTCCCTAATTAAACTGAAAACTTTTGCACAGCAAAGGAGCCATAAACAAATCAAAAAGACAACCCAGAAAATGGGAGAAAATATTTGCAAACAATGCTACTGACCCGTGATTAGTTTTCAAAATTTACAAACAGCTCTTGTGGCTTAATATCAAAACACCAAATAACCCATTCACAAAATGGGCAGAAGACCTAAACAGACATTTCTCCAAAGCAGACATATAAATGGACAAAAGACACAGGAAAAAATGTTCCACATCACTAATCATTAGAGAAATGCAAATGGCAAGTGCAATGAGGTATCACCTCAGACGGGTCAGAATGGCCATCATCAAAACGTCTATGACAATGAATGCTGGAGAGGGTGTGGAGAGAAAGGAACCCTCCCGCACTGTCAGTGGGAATGTAAATTGGTTCAGCCTCTGTGGAGCACAGTATGCAGGTGCCTCAAACACCTCAAAACAGATCTGCCATATGATCCTGAGACACATTTGTATCCATGGGATCCTGAACCAGCCTGAGCAGCCCAGACACTGGGCGATCCATGGACACGTGGCCATAGTTCTTCATGCTTATCTGCGATGAGCAATGGGCCAGGATAGTGGGTACTGGCACTGGTGCAGCAAGTGGGAGGCCGTGGCACTGGCAGCAGGAGGGACCTTCAGCAGCCTTGAAGGACCAGCCAGAGGGTGTGGGGTGACTTTGTCATGGCTCCCGTGGTCCTTCTCCACCCCAGGCCCCAGGAAACATTAGGGGGAGCTGCACTCTGGCTTGCCCCTTTTTTTTGGACCACTTCTCATGCCAGTAGTTTAGAGACCCTAGAGGTAAAGTCCTAGTTTCAAGGGCAGAGCTGGGGAGGACAGTACAGGAACCTGGCTGCCACAAGAGTGGCCCTTCCCATGGCCCTGCTGGAGGCCTGGTTCCAAAGGCAAGAGGTATCTAATGATGGACCACTCCTGACCCAGCTCCCTTGGTCAGATGGTCTGTATGTGGTTGGTGAGAGAGAGACTGGGAGAAAGTTTGGGGAACAAATTTTGAGGGAGAGAATAGGAAGCAGGGAGAGAAGGAGAGAGAAAGACAGTATGAGAGAGTGTAGAAGGGAGGAAGTTGGAGAGGGAACAGGAGAGACTGAAGCCACTGAAGTGGATGGTGCATCATGGAACTGTGACAGCTGACTGTCTCTGAGGATGGGAGGTGTCCCCTAACCCAAATATCTTCTAAAACAGTCATCTTCATGTTAGAGTAATTCTAAAGTTGCCTCCAGAGATGTTTCTCTTGTATGAGATTTTCAACATTTCAAGTACATGTGTTCTCCTCTCCAAAATTTATCTGCCTGAAAGTCTCTTGTGTTCACAGTGACCGGTTTCCCAACTCTCCCACATTTCACCAAAGAAAAGTGAACTTGTCACCTCCCTCAGATCTCACTGATGAGAGGTGCCCAAGAGCATGAAAGACAAAACTCTTTTCCTGATTAACCAACACACACAGGCCCACATGTAGGGCTTCTGCCTCCCCAGTTTTATGCAGATTCTTGTAATGCGTGGAGAATGGGATGTCAGAAGGTAGTTTTAGCTCATATTGAGGTGTTCTGAAGTAAGAATATTCATATATTAAGGCAAGATGACAGTGGGAATAATGACAAGTTTTCAATAATAACATAACTTCTAATCTTTTGCTATTGTCTAGATTGGGTTCCTCTGAAGACCCACTAGAAGAGCATCTCAAAAACTACTGAAACTAAGGATGATTATTCTGCCCATGAGCTTACACGGGACAAAATCTTTTCTGCTATTCCTGATACATACTCAGTCACGAGAAAATACCAAAAACCTGAAGAGCGTACTGGGTTATATAATTTTAGGATATGTTGGATATAACCTAGGAAGTTTCTTGCCGATATGGTGTGTATTATTCAGTTAATACCTAAAATCCGTGTCATCAATCCTGTCATAAATATGGGATACTTGCTACGGAAGAGTCTCCTCATTTAGTTAAACTCAGGAAATACTTACTGATTCAACCTGCTCTTAACAAAGTAAAAGATTCCACGTTAGATGCAGAATCAGTGAGTGTTTAGCAGTATCCATCTTTATCTTACGTGAAAAAGCACAGAGACATTATGCTCTGGTTTATCTCTATAAGAGATGGTGTTTCCATAAAATATAAGCGTTCATGTTTAATAATTTTTTTTGTATGTTTTGTTCTTATTTGCCATGATCATATTGCTCTAAGTAATCAAAGGTCTCTTTTGTATTGAGATGTAACTACATTTACTTGTTGTATAAAATTGTCATAGAAGTGGAATTATATAACACGTACATTTTCTGTTCAGCTTCTTTTTTTCTGTGGCATAGTGTGTGGGAGTTTTACCAGGTTGCGGCAGGAATCAGTAGTTTCATCCTTTTTATGTCTAAGTACTATGCTTTTGTTTGTATCATCGTTCATCAGCTATTAAAATTTGAGGGTTTGCCAGCTTTTGGTTGTTATGAATAAGGCTTCAATGAACATACTCGTCCTTCTGTGGTGCATGTATTCATGTGTTGGGTAAAATCAAGGCATGGAATGCCTGGATCGTATGGTCAGTATACATTTAACTTTACAAAAAAGCACTGATGCATGTCTCTTTGCACACTTAAAGAAGACTTTCTGGAGAAGTGCATTGCTCAGCCATGGAGATTTACGGTTATCTGGAGGGATATCACCCAGAAGGTCATGTCGGAGACCCCAGCCTCCACTCCCCTCCGAGGTCCACAAGGAGACAGCTCTCCTTGAACAAAAACAGCTCACACAAACGAAATGGCAATGTGTGATGGGATAGAGGTGTTTAGCGCAAGCTGTGTGGTGATCATTTTGCAGAAAATAATTGTATCAAATCCACATGTTGTACCCCTTCAACTTGCTAAGTGTTATGGGTCAATGATATCTTAACAAAGATGGAAGAAATAAAATTGCAAGACTGTTTTCTGAAGTGGTCGCAGCTTTTGAATCTCCCCCGCAGGGGTGCAGGAGAGTTCTGGTTGATCCCCATTCTCTCCGCAGGGGGTGTGACCAGTCTTTTCATTTTAACTTTGACAGATCCAGTGGGGATGAGGTGGTATCCTGGCAGGAGGAATTTTGTATGTGCACGGTATTCGTTATTAAACTTCTGTTATGTTTATTGTTATTTTTTAAACCACATAACACATTGATTTTTATTACCTTATATTCAAAAATAACATTGTGTATGATTGATATAGAAAGCAGTGTACATACGTAATCTCTGCAATTTCATGAATTTTGGGAAGAGTAGACATCTTTGAAACCATAACACTAAACTATGTATTAAACATATCCATCACCTCAAAAGATTCCTCCTGCCCTAAGAAAAGTTATGTTTTAGGAAATAAAAATTTTTGACACATGACATTTATATATTGGTGCACTGCAGGGTTATATCTTGGCCCCACTTTCTTCTCACTTTATTCTCTCCCAATAGGATCCCTTCTTTGCCTTTAGCTACAATTACCATATTTCTCTTAGTGTCTCTAATATTTGTACCATCTGACTTATCAGGTCATATCCCATTTCTAAGTTCTATTTTCTTATATTCAATTCTTAATATGGGTTACAAAATCTTTCATGTTCTGGTAAACACCCACCTCTTCAACCTCATTATGCGCTACTATTTTGAATTTTTATATATGAGAATATATCTCTAAATTATCTCCTCTATATGTGGTGAGTCACTTGCACTTTGTTGTAAAGCAAAAAAAAAAAAAAAAAAAAAGGAAAAGGAAAAGCAACAAATGTCATGAACAAGTCATTGTTTTATTGATAATGTATTTCTCAAAATCAGGAAATTTAGAGAAGTAAGGGTCCCTAAATTCACCTAAATTCAAATTAATGTGGGTGTCTAGGTGAATAGGTTTGAGTAGAAGATATATTTTTGAAATAGGAAGTATGATATTTCAGACTTAGCAGAAGATAGAGTGTTGAAATAAACTTTTTGTCCAAAAGGACAAAGAGGATTTATCATGGGGAGATAGAGTAGGTTTACACGTGTTTGTAGAAGGAGAGAGACAAACATACTTTGATTTCAACCAACACATTCTTAGTGTTGACTATGAGATTGGACAGGAAAATGAATCTAGAGAAACCTGTTACTTCCAGCAATCAGTGCTCAGGAACAACTCTGGGAATGTCCCTGAGTGTAGCCGCTGGCTAATCACATCTCAGGGGAAGAGACTCTGCCGTAGAAGAGGATGGTGTTGGTCTTGTTGTGCTTGATGAAGAAGAGGAAAGGGTGGTCACAGTGGAAACTCTCATAATGTGGTAATGATGTGATACCAATACTTATGCCTGTAGCAGCTGCAGCCTCCGTGCCCTCCTCATTCACCTCCACATAGGACTTGTGGACGACATTTGACACCACCAGGCCACCTGCGCTGCTCATGCCTGAGAAGTCAGCTTCCTGGTCACTGAAGGCGGCCACCATCCCCAGGGCTCTCAGCGGGCCATTGAGGCCGTAGCTCGCTTCCACTTTGAACCGAGGTAGGTGTAAATGCACGTGACTCCCCCTCATATTCTGTGGGCTCGTCCACTCTATTAACTTCTCAGCAGTGAGTTGATCTTCAAGCTGTAACAATGGAAAAGGGAACAAGTGGCAGGATTCTCAGTGGACACTGAGCCCCTTAACATTGGATTAAAATGTGTGGGAAACCTTTATCTTAACAGGAAACATAAATGCGGGAAATTATGTGTTTTAGGTTTTATCTGAGGAGGCAAAAATAAGAGTCCTGATTATATATTGTATGATCAAATAAGTGTTCTTATATATTCATTAGTTTGCCCTTCTTATGTGTATATATACACAATAATAATCTATGCCTATGTATACATATCTACAGAAATGTATACATGTACATATATGCACACATATGCAACAACAGAATTGTTAGATGAAATTATTTGTAGATGATGAACCATCCGCTTCTTATGCTTGTAATCTATGACGCGCTTCACTTTCAAATAGACTTCTCTTGTTCTTTTGCCCATAAATATTTACACAGTGCATTTACAGTGTACATCCTACTTTTATACCTTTTTCTTGTTTGATCTATTTTTAACCTCTCGCATATATATATGTGTTTCCCGAATCAAGTTTATGCTGTTACGTGAGTACCATTAAATGGATACTCAGTGTATGTATCTTTATTTAGTTAATATCTTTCAAGCAATCACTGCCTGTCAGTCCCTAACCTAAGCTAAGGTAATACAAACATGTACTACTGTTTTGTATTTTAAAATTTTCATTATTTTGAGCCACTTCTGTCCAAAACCTTTCCCCTTTAGACTTGTTATAGGATAAAATCCTAGGACTGAGTTTCCTGATGTCATTGATGATAGGGAATTTGGACCTGGGGTAGGAATATTCTGACAACTCTTCACATTTATTGCCATATTACTTTCCTTAAGGATTTCCAATTCTCAGTGTTAAAACATGTATATTTGGAGTGTGGCCGCTTCTGCATCTTCATCGGCTATTACAGTAATTGCAGGTGGCCTTTTATGAAATGTCCTTTTTTCGCAGATATTGGTATTTTTATATATCAACTTTATTATAACAATGCTAAGAGGAAAATTCTGTAATTGCTGCCCCCCCCACCATTTTCTCTGAACTCCTGGCAATGAGACTCTGAATGACGTTTGAGCTCCTAGACTCAGAATAGTTCAAAATTAAAAAATGGGCATGAAGATAAATCTATTAGACCACGGTCTATAAAGGCACTCTGAATTAGTGGGCAATGTATAAACTTTACTGTGTTATTTCCTTGTTTTGTTTGTGAGTGAGCTTGCAAATATTTCTATGTGTCACTTACTTATGAGTGTTAATTTCCTTGTTGTTAAATGAATGGCCTGGAATATATCAGAGGTTCCTATGGTAGCAAAATACTGATGCGTGTACCTAGGTATATTTTTTTGTGAATTGACATTGCATAGTTTCATCTGAATGCTAGTGTGACCTGTGATGTACAGATATACTCTTCTTATCATACTGTGATACTTAAGGTTTTAATTTTATTTTTCTGTTCCATGCTTGAGCTCTGCCAGCCACTACCAGCAATCTGTGAGCAGACTGTACAAGCCCTGTATCACTAGGAATGTAAGCAACAGCAGGAAGCACTGGAGGTACCAGGCTTTACCTTCTGCAGACCATCCACTTCATCGGGCAGCAGCACCACCATGCTTAGCTCTTCGCCTTTGTACGGAATTTCCAGGATCTTGACTTGCAAGTCCTCCAGTGCGGTGAAATTGAAATGACTGGTTTGTTTCATCATCTGCACGGATTTGCTTGTATCCTGCAGTAAATTCATGTGACAAAAATGCGAAGTGAGCATAAGTCAAAAACGGATAATATTATGGAGATACCAAACACATTCTCCTTCTAAGAGATGATGTGGGAAAACTGTGGTTTAGAGACAAGAGTTTCTTCAAGGAATCCCAAGTAAATAAAGTAAAAAAAGAAAGACAAGAAAATAAAGCTTGACAACTTCTATCTGCTATGTGCAGTTATATATTAATTACTATATATTTAAATTTCACACTGACTGTGTAGCTATGTTACATTATATACATAAATTATAGACAATACCTTGTTCAGCCAAAATTTTTCCTCCACAGTATTTTCCTTCTTAAATTCCTGGAGCCACTTCCCTTTGAAATAGATTGCGGTCACCAGAACCAGAATAGTATAGTGGTTAATAGTACCTTTGGGAAACAGATCCTTGATTTTTTCTGTCAAAAGAAAAAAAATCAAAGGTCTGTTATGAAAGGCACACGTGGTTTGTCTGGAAGATACGTTGAAAGTTAACTGATGATTCAATATTCACACAAGTCAGCACATGAGGGCCTCCGAGCCTGACTGTTCACAAGGTGAAGCTGTGCTCCTGGCAGCAGCCTGATGGAGCCGCCCTCACGGAGACCCCCTTCCTCTGCCTGGGAGGGTGTTCAGTCTGTCTGTGGGGACATCAGTCATCTCACACTGAAATCTGTAGAACGGATTTCAGCTGATCTTTCCAATGGTCAGTTTCCTCCCTTCTCCCTGTCCCCTCAATAGCTCCCTCCCTCTCTTGTTCCCTGCTTCCTTCCTTCTTTTCTTCTTTGCTTTCTATTTTCTCAGATTTGAACTCACTACTCAGAGGAAATGGGCCCGATCGTTCTTTAGGAGAAACGACGTGGAGGCTAAAATCTAAAACATGTGCTCAGACACCATGTCTTCATCTTTATTCTCCACTTTGAAGTGCTTAGGTTTGGCCTGTATTTAGGATGGGAGGTAGGACATGGTGCATAGGATGGAGGTATCATCCAGCGCCTGCCATGGTTGGGGAGGACACTGTGACCATCCCTGCAGGGTGGGGGGTGGGGCGGTGGGCTAGGCAGCTCCTGCTGGAGGTGGAAGAAGGGTGGTTTGGAGGAGAGCTGCTCATTTCCCAATGAAAAAAAGGTAAGGGAAGCCATATAATATTTTCTCTAGGGATCATAATCTAGAAGTTAAGCCTCTAATTTAATGAAAAAAATGCTAATCGACATGAATTTTGAGCACAGAGTTGGGACCCACAAAGACACTGTCATCCACAGACTCAGCTGTGCTTCCAGGGAGCTGGTCCTGGGATCCCTCCTGGGCTCCCCTGTTTCTCTGCACATGGATGTGGACCATTCCACCCTCTGCAGGGCCTCCCCCATTCTCTGCAATCTCGTCTCACCTGCGCTCCTACACCCCATGCAGGGTCCAGTGCAGCTTTACACGCAGCAGGGACTCACAGGTGTTTTTCAAAGAGTGACTCTCTCATAACCTACCATTAGTTTGACTTTCCACCCAGGAATTAATCATCTTTCGACTTTCTTCTGCAGCATGGACAAAATCAGTGGATTCCACACTGGCCAGGTAAAATTTCTTAACATTATTTATGTATTCCTATGACAGGGGAGGGAAGAAAGGCGGAATGAAGAGTAATTTATCAGCAACTACGTAGGAATTCCCACATTAAATTAGGTTCAATCATGACCACATTGAATGCACAGTACAATCCCTAACCCCAGTGCCCTGGTGGGTTGTCAGGCTCTGGGACACTGCAGTGGGTGCGGTGTGGTCAGGGAGGCTCCTCTGCCTCCCCCTCCCCCATTAGGAGATGGGGACAGAGGACCCAGCATGCAGACTAAAGGCGTGAGAGCCATGAAACTTACCTGACGAAACGGAAACTCCTTTCGTCCATAGAGCCTGTTGGCGACTTTCAGCTCGTAGGCATCACTGGGTTTCTTTAACTCAGTCAGAAGCTTTTGAAATTGATGATGAACATTTCCTGACTTTTCAACCTTCAAACACCAGAAAGTGAGCTCATTACATTCTCATTGTATGTAAACGCTGCAGCCTCACAGGTCTGTTGGATCCATACCTAGAGTCTGGTGTCCCCACGGATGACTGTTGTTGTTTCCCCATTTGGTGTATTTCACCTCAAATATCCTTTATAATCCTTACATTTGATATCCCGGGAAATTCTTCCTTCCTGCTCTAACATACTGAAAACTTTCCTCTTCTCAACTGGAGATGCAGCAGCATTCCACTATTGGGTTGTAAGTTAATTGTTTCAGATGGTTTGTGATGGCTTTGCAGCTAAACAAGCTCCTTGAGAGCTAGTCCCATAGTGCATCTCCAATAGTCATCAACTGTGTGAGGACAGAAAACTTGTATATTTTTCTGTGTGATGATATGATGCCTTGCTACTCTCCTTGGTGGGGTTACCTGCTTAGACCCTTTGACTGTGATCTAGGCTGGTCACTCGTGATGTTCACACTGGAAACAGGCACAGTGTGTGCCTGGTGCTCGGGGAACAGCTTCACATCGGCATCTCAAGCTGAGAGAACTAAGGAACTTCTCCAAGGAGACAGAGTCAGTTTTTCAACTCAGCCTGTCTGAATCCAGAACTTTCCACTTTTGAGCTGAGTGTTTTGTACTATTTAGACTCTAAACCATAACTCTCAATCAATCATTTTCCAAAACACACTTGTTCATATGCTTACTGCCCTTAATCTAACTTATGAGTTATTTAAAATTACATAATTTCAGCAACATACTGTGAGTCCTATACTTATTTTTATTCTATGATAATAATAATGCATAACATTTATCAGGGTTTCCCTTATCCCAGCACTGCTGTCCTGCTTCACTTGTATTTGCATGTTTGCAGCAGAGCTGCCCAGAGTTAATGGGGATGATGTCACTGTGCCTCAGGGCAGGTGTTTTCTCCCACATTCCTCATTCCTGAAGAGCAGAGCAGGAATTTGAACATAGTCTGTGGGTTTCAGAGCCCCTGCTGTGAAGCACATGATCATGTCCTCTCAGGAAGACAAACATATGAAATAAAATGTAATAGGAAATGAGAAACACTCTGTGCAATCAATTTTGCCTTAAGATTTCCCTCGAAATTGACTTTTCCCAGTTGATCTGAAATTCCTAGTTTAAACTATGACCCTCTTGGATATGTGATCTCCTTCTACATCCAAAGCTCTGTGACTTACGGGATCTTTTGTGGCTCCTCCTTTTGTGCTCCCTGTGATTCCATTAAAGTGAAGGACCTGGAGGAGACAGGGAGTAGAACAAGGAAACTTTAAAGATCTACGTACTTCAGAGTAAATAAAGAAGAAAGAAATGAAGGAAGGAAGAAAAAAGGAAAGATAAAGAAGAATCCATGAAAAGAAACAAAACAAAATACAAAACTAATCCAAAAAAGAAAGAAAAGAAAAGAAAGAAAACCTGAAAGAAACAAAGAAAAAGTACAAAGAAGTGTTCTGTTCAAGAATTTGCTCCTTAAGAAACACAGACTGTGTGTGAAAAATAGAATGCTGGCTGATCACCAGCCACTTCAAAGAATCCTGATTCACTTTTCATTTGTTGCTGAGGAAACACAGGTAGATGTCTCCCATGGATTTTAGTCAGTGAATCACTTCTACCTGAACTCTCCCCTTTAAGCCTCAGCTCTGGTCATTGCGAAATTGTAGGGTTCATCCCAGCTCCCAAAGGAAGTATAGGCACAGGGAAGAGGTGGGGCAGAGCACTGGGGGAGAGTGTATGCTCCCCACAGCTCTGTGCCCACCCAGTCACGGGGATGCTTGCCGCTCCCTGTGCTCCCCCTGGGGAGAGCCAGACCTGTGGTCATCTGCACACCAGCCAACACAGAAACCAGTGCAAACATGTCACCATAGAGGAAGCTGCCACCTACCTTCTCAATTTCTGATGCCGTGTGTCCTCGGGCCCCTAAGGAAGTCATGGCTAAGGCTGACATGATATTGAAAGGGGAATAGAAGACATTTTGCTCCTTTGATCCTCTGATCTGTTTGAACAGGTCGATTGCAAAGTGGGTGTTTGCTTCACTGAGTGAACTCATGGTGGCTGGACGCTGTCTGGAGCTCCTGGTAAAGCATGAGATTCATTTTAGAATGACTTTACTGAAGGGAAGGTTAGTGCGTAATTGATTTTCTGAAAAGAAATGCCTTCTATCTGGGTTGTGGGATTCTGACAACGATAGCTTCCTTCCTTTTACTTTTAAAGCCTTTTCTCAATGTACATGTATATGTTTGATAATTAGAAGACTACTGAAATTAGTATTTGAAGAAATCCTTTGTGAAAATCTAATAAAATATCTTAATCTTTTATTTCTTACTAGCTCTGTTAAAACTGGGTAGACAATGCTTTGTAACAGATACCGAGGCAGAGAGTCATGGGGTAATAGCCTGCGGTCTCCCATTAGGTGTGTCCCTATCTTTTCTTGAAGGATCTGTGGGTGCCAGACATCCTATCCCTGATCACATGAGCTCCCGAAGGTACATTTTTTTCTTTTTGTTTTTTGCCATGAATCAGTTTCCTAAGAAATAAATCAGGAGGAAAAGGTCTCTTACATTTACCCTGGCAGATTAAGTACCATCATACCGAGTGAAATAGATGCCTGATAAAAAAAATGTGTCATTATTTTCAGAAAGGAGTCATGTATTCAGACAGAGCTGCTGGAAGCACGTACCTGTGATCCTGGAGAAAGCAGAGGTGGGCGGGCAGCCGGTCAGCCTATGTGCCCTGGATGGTTGGGTCCTGAATATATACTCTCTCTTGCCGCCTCCCATTCCTCACAGCAGCTGGTATTTCAAGTAAATCCACTTCTGATTTCTTCACCAAGTACTGCTGCTTTCATGAGCATGTGATCTCTGTGACTAAAGACAAGATTAATATTCTATTTCTTTACTTCCTTTTCATCTGCAGAAGAAATGGTGACCTGCAATCACTAGCTCCTATGAAATGCATGTAGGTGCCTTGCAACACCGATGAGAATAAAATTAAATTCCCACTTCTTCACATGCCTTGAGCTACCGCGCCCAACCACAGCTAAACCTCCAAGAATCGTTCTCTTATATGTTGACTTGCGTTTAAGGCCACTTCTAACACCAAGAATGAAAAAGCTTACATTCTCCATCTTATGTTCAAAATGGGCTTTTCCAACCTGACCACTTCCTTCAGAATTATTCTGTATAATGAGGAAAATAGCTCCAATTCTCAGCTTAAGAGATCCTGCCCCTGTCAAAGTGTCTCAGCAGTTGGTGGAGAACAAGTGTCATTTGCCTTCCCCTAAAGGCTGGCCCTTGGCCGTGGTCCTCCCTGTGACCCACACGCCCCTTGCAGCCAATCTCAGAGGGTCCCTTGTGTCTAAGGGAAGCTCATTTCCCTGCAGTGTAAGCTGCTCTCAGTGAGAAGAATGATGGACACAGACAGAGACCATTTTGATGACAGGGATCTATCTACTTTTTACACAAAGATGTATGAGAAACATGAATTGTTTGGGCTCCAGAATCGTGACATTTCCCAGTCAGCCTGCTCTTTAGCGCACCAGCTTCCGAGTCACAGTCTGGACAACGGAGTCAAATTCCCGTAACAAGAAAAGAGAAAAAGCCTGTTCTTTGAGGGCCACTGTTATGTCTGATGCCACTGGAGCCTCCTTCTCATCATGGGCGTGGTGTTCTCATAGCAGAAATATATTAAAAATTGTTGAATTCTCCTGAGGGGAGATATGTATTCACCTGTTTCCCTCTTTAGCACCTTATTCAGGCTGGTGCCTTTGTTTTCCCCATTTCACAGATGACAGAAATGAGGCACAAGGCAGCTGCACAGAAGCCCAGGTTTCTAAGGCAGTGAACTGCCCAGGTGAGCTCTCCAGGCAGGCAGCTGGTTCAGGAAGCTGTGTGTGCAGCCACTCTCCACAGGGTAGTCTGTTAGACTCTGGGCTTTTAGTGACATATCACCTTGTGTTTAAATGAAAAGAACCTGTTTCTTTTGTCCTCTCAAAAGTGATAATGTCCTCCCATAATAACTGAAGGGGTGGGAATGTTACCCTCAATGTCCTCTGTGAACCCCTCAGTCACTTGGAGGAAAGGCTGGGTTTCAGACAGGTTTTAAGGGCTGGATAAAATTTAGAAATTTCAGTGTGGACATATGTTTTAATTTCTTAGGCATTTACCTAAGTGTCAAATTTCTGGCTCAATGCTAAGTTTATGACTAAGTTAGAAGAATTGAAATCCTGCTTTTCACAGCAGCTGCAGCATTTTATATTCCCTCCAGACTGTGATGGAAGCAGGTGTGTATGGAGTTCTGATTCTCTGCGCGTTTCCAGCACTTCTTACTGTCCTTGGTCCTTTTTAACCTCTGGCGTAAGCAGAGTCTGTAGTCCCAGCACATCATTCATTCACAAGAAGATTCTCCCACAACAAAGTCCCAGCAGCAGAGCTGATGGAGACATGAGGTAGAGGAAAGAGGAGATCTATGGTTCAGAAACCATCGTGTTACTTGTAATACCTTTATTGTTTGATTAAGAAAGAGCTCCCCTGTTTTGCGAAAGCTTACGTCCTTGTGAAGGCGGAGAAGATTTGTCAGCATTATTGAGTTGCACATAATAGGGAGAATTTATTACTTCCTTCTTATCAAATAGGTGGTTGTTCCCATTTGCAGGTAAACTGGTTATTGGAGGAGATCCTTCAAGCATCCAATAATAGGATAACCACCAATTACACGATTCCCTACAGGTACAGGTACAGATATACATATGTACACTGTGAATAACAGCAAAACAGAATGAATCCGTTTCGCCTTGATTTTCATTCCTTAGGGAATGATCTCACATGTAGGGATGTCATGGAGATTGAGACAGTTCATGTCCCCTCCACCCGTCCCCCCATTCCATGCCTGCAACTCCACCCGGGACACTCATCCCACTCTATGCTGGTCACCATTTCACTCTCTCACTTGCTGATGTATTTCAAGTCCCTTTTCCTTGTTTCATCTTGGCTTTCCTGTCCTGCTGCCAAAAAGCCTATTGTATTCTCTCTCTTTTCCTAGGACTCTCCAGCTTCCTCGTTGCTTTATGTGAAATATGTATTTTCCCCATGACTGCAGGTCCCTTGATCTTTTCTTAGGGGCACTCTTCATTCCCCTGTATCATACCGTGAAGAAGAGAAAACATGGTCTTCTCTTTCTCTTGTTTCCACTGTCTTTTCCAGCCATGCTTCTTTCTTTGTCTCAACGTCCCTTTTCCAGTTTCTGCCATGCAGGTGTTTTACCACGTGCCCTCGTAGCATCCTGCGTGTTACTCCTTCCTATGCACGGATGGTCGGTTGAGCCTCCAGCATTCGTGGTTTTTTCTTCATCCCAAGTGCTTCCCACTTCCTCGGTGACTTCAAAACCTGTGTCTTATAGGCAAGAGATGGAATCCATGCTTATTTTATGTCACATCTCTATTCTAGTCAAAGCTTCTCCTTGGTGAGAATCTTGTCATATCTTTTATCCTTTTGGTAACTGGACTCATGATCTTTCTTATCTATTTGAATACACTCGATAAAGCAATATTAATTATTGCTGATGCCTGTGTCTGAAGTATTCATGGAGTGGGAATGTTCTAGAGGGAAGAAGAAATGGGATTAAAAGGGATCTGGGGGTGCTAGGGATTTTATTTTGTTTCTCCAGTTTCCCCTTCACTGTCTCAACCTCCTGTGGCCCCAGGAAGCAGAGATGTAGGGTGACATAGCAGGGTCTTGTCCTCTGAGCAACTTTGCATCTGGCCCGTGGGGGGCAGCAAGAGTAGACCCACAATGGGGTGAGCTCAGGGTGCTCGGTCCCCAGGCTTCCTCTCAGCGAGGTTGCCAAGGGATGGCTGCATTTCTTTACCAAAGGCTACAGATCTTATTGGGAAGACTTTTCTGCAGCTACAGGTACTTCCTCTGGATTTTGGTCACCATTCCTGCCCTTGCCATGTAGGTCTAGGGGTGTAAATGTCTCTGCACTGTTTCTGCCCTGAGATGCTTCACCATCCTTCCCTGGTTTCTCTGAGCCCTGACCATGCTTTGTACAGTCCCTTTATTAATCTTTCCTTAATTACCCATTTTGACTGTCATTTGTTTTGTACTAGACCCTTGACTTTTTATGGTAAGTAAATGGCTTTAGGAAGAACATCTTTCAATGGAAATTTGGGATCAGGTTGGTCCCATATTGAGAAGCAGGTGTGGGGAGGAAAGGGGGCACTGGTGTCAGGCACATGCAGCACCAAGCTGTCGTGATGGGGGCAGGCTCACTCTCTGTGATAGGTGATTAGCACTGAGAGCCATCTGCTTCATTGGTGGTTTCTCTAGAAACTCTGAGACAGTGAAAATGTCTGTGGTTTGTGTTTCAGGCTGAGGTTTACCCAGATGAGGGCAGATTCCTCATGTGTTTCTGTGTCTACTCTAGTCTAACCCATGACACTCAAAGTTTCCTGCTAAAGTCCAACGGTCATTTCTTACTAGTCTCCTGATGGCCTCCTTTTCTGTCCTTGTAGTGTATTTGTGGAAAATTTGTCACCCATTGACTCCTCTTCCTGGGAATCCTATCCTCAGCTCTCCTTCTTCTGTCTCCTTCAAGACAGAAAGTTCAAGCTCCCTTTCCATGGCCACCCTTAAGTGCAGTCTTTCAGCTCTTCCTAGGGATGGACCGACCGCAGGTGCTGTGTCTCTTTTCTACCTTGTCATGCATCCACAGCAGTGGGTTCTGTCCAGCAGATCCTCTCAACTTAGGGTCTGTCCCTTCCTTCCCTCCCAGCTCTGTACTCCATCCTCTCTCACATCTCCCATCTCTGGAGCCATTCATACAGCCCTTCTTTCCATTAGTTTTGGATTGACATTTAACATTTGAATTCATTAATATTATATATGAATGAAGGACTGATAAAGTCCTTAGTTAAAATTTCATTCCATAGCTTCTTTTCTTGTCAGAAAAATGGAACTGACTCCCACATCTGCTTTGTGTGTCTCTGTTAATGTTGCAGTAGAATTAGTGTGTCTTTCAAACACAGAGAGAGAGACTTTTCGCACCAAGTAAGGACAACTGATTGTTCGCTTCCTACATTTGGATGAATGCTTCTTGATTCAAATTAATGTAGGGATGCTCACATAATTTGTTTAATCATCATGTAGTTATTTCTTCTTCGTGATCCATTCTCCATACAACGGGTTCTTAGCTATTTTCCATGACTTACTACTGGGCTCTGGGAAGGGTCTCTACCCCAGTGCTAGAATCGGGGACTGAATGACAAGGGAAGTTTGCCAAGCTTCCTTTACATTTGGGGAACAATTGACATCCTAAGCCTCACCACTGATACAAAATCTGAGAGCATGACACACTCCCCCCCACCATGACTCTGGGAGCAGCCTCCGTACTCGCAGAAGTGATCCTGGCTTTAACAAGTGTCTCACAAGGACTGCCAGGGTTAGCTGTCATCACTTCCTTCCATATCTCAGTGGTCCAGTGTGATAACATCAATTAATATAAATTTATAGAGTGATTTGCTTTCTAAATCAATACATTGACATTTTGAACAAGAAAACATGTAAATCAGACCATTTGTCAGTGGAGTCAAGCCAAACTCTCCTCCCGGGAGCATTTTTTTCTGCCTCTCCCTAACAATCCCACCCTGTCCAGTCCTCCTAGAGTGCTTGGTGAAGATTTTTCATACTATTAACTCTATCATATTGATATTTCCTGCTCATATGAGTCTCTGCCAGTAACTGGAGTCATCTCTGCATGCTTAGCGTGTACATCAATGTCTGGAAATGCAAGTTCTCCAGAATCTGGTCAGTTCCTGGTCCCTGCACATCTTATATCCAGTATTCAATCTACCAATTTATTGAAGGAGCAAGGACACAGCATCCAATGGAAACTTATCAATGAAGGATATAATTTCCCAAATGAAAACAGAGGTATTTAACTCCCGTGTAATCTGTTAGGTATGAACCACAGGGCAATCAGCCCCGGGTATGTTGATGATGACCAAAGGCACGTGGGTTGGGGAATGGATACCCCCAGACCCGTGCAGTCAGTGCTTTTGGAGGATAACAGATCACTGCCAACATAACAGGTAAAACTGAAGTGATCAAACAGTGAAGAGAATGAAGCAAAACAAAGAACACCAGGCTTGGAGTCAGGAAGTTAGAGTTTCTATCCCAGTTCTGCCTTGACTTAACTGTGACCTCAGAGAAGGTCTTTGGAATTTGGGTTTTTATTGCTTGAATGTAGAGCACTGGATACATGATCTCTATAGTAACTTCTAACATTATATTTGGTGCGCACTCCCTGTGAAATGGTCCACTATCTAATTCCGTGGAAAATAATTACTCCAGGGAATTAAGGTCACCACTTCAGCAATAAAAACAAATTTTGTTCCTGTCCATTTCTACATCCTCCTCTTATGTGCCAAGTTTCGGGTCAGACACACTGAACACTCTTCTGGGCTTTGGGAAGAGACACATGGCCTTGGGTAGTTGTGTCCACCCCTCTGACCTTCAGTTTCTTCAATTTAAAAAATGGGTTTCATAAGAGTTTCTACTTTATTGAGTTGTTTGAGGATAAGTAGACAATGTGCTTCTTAAGGAATCTTGAACTTAGTATGCCTCCAACTGAAGGTAGCTGCTCTTTTCCTCATCTTTGCTGCTGCCTCCACCACCACCACCATCACCAGCACCACCATCACCACCACCACCACCACCACCACCACCATCATCATCCACAGCAGCATCCTCTAACTTTGCTTAGAAACCAAATCATGGCCATCCTGTCCATAGCCGCCATATTAGAATCTGAGCTGTCATTGATGGGTTCTAAAATGTTAGTGAATTTCAGGTAGAGAGGCACTCATTCCTCTCTCTGCTTGATTTACCTCCACATCAGCATTTGGAAGTGAGTTTCCAGGACAACGAAGTGTATATTAAACCCGTTGAGGGTGTTCAAAAGTTCTGACTCACGAAGCTTACATGGATAAATCCCTTGAGTTTTGGAAATACTCACCTGTGATCCATTATTTGTGATGCATTCTGCCTCTCCAAGCACTTTTTGTGTCACTGTCACACCCAAAGCCTGTCCCTGAAGGAGGTGTTGGTAGACTAACCAGTTCTAAAATTGACATATGTCTAAGCAGCCTTTCCATGCCCCTCTCTGGGGGTCAGCCTAAGGTCCCAGGACCTCTGAGCACTTATGCACTTATTTAACCCCCCCATCTATGTGCATGTGTCTTTGGAATGTGGGGGCTTGGGATGGAGAAGATGACCTCCTAGCACTACCATGTGCAGTTTCTGAAATGAACCTACATCAGTGGAGAATTTCTTGAATAATTTTGTTCTCTAAACCCAGTTTGGATGCCTTGTGAAATGCTTCTCTACAGTAAATATACTTTTCATTAATTTTATCATTCAAACGTCCACTCACATCTGCATGATTACAGAAAACATGGGATATGTAGGCTAGCCACACATAGAAAAATTTCAGTAAGACGGTAACAAAACCCTGTATTCATCTTAACATGTTACCAATGGAAAAGATTTTGTGTTTATTTGTTTATTGTTGTTTAGTACCTTTCAACTGGTTAAATTTTTTATTAAACTATGCATGTTGCAGCTTAACAATTTAAAAGAAATCTATGAAAAAAATGGGATGAGCTCTGGGGAATAAGGGAGCAGGGATCTTGTGACAAGCTTCATGGGTCCCAGGATGCAGAGTCCCCCTGTGGTGGAAGCAGAGAGATGCCAGGATCCTCTGCAGTAGAGGCCTCGTCATTGCCTTTGAGGTCATGATGTGCTGTCCTGCAATGGCCAGTAACGTCACTGCAGGGAGGTGACCATGCAGGTGACCCTCCGTTTATCATGTGCAGTTGATCTTCACTTCACTTACTCTGATCACTGTCTCACGTAGAATGTACTCCAAAAAAAAAAACCAAATAAAACGCAAGATTTTCTTTTTTTTTCCTTACAATTATTGTTAGAGAAAAAAAAGTGTGAAATAAATCCTTCAGTGGAGGAAACAATCGCATTATTAGTCCCAAATGAACTGTGAGTCCTCTTAGGCCATATTGTGGGTTATGTGGATTTCTGCTTTCTCCTCATTTGGGCAGATGATTATCTGGCACAGAGACAACAGAGCCTTAGGCGCTAAGACCCTAGAAGGCCAGGGCCTGGTGCTGGGTTTCTATGCCCTGGGATGGCCCTGTCTCTGGGGAATCACACACACACACACAGCCACTGTGAGGGCAGGACCCTGGGTGAGTGGTGGTCTCTTGTGTCTATTGAGAGGTTGTCTCTTTTATGGGACCCCTGAATTTTGTGGATTTCTGCCTTTCTGACTGCCCACCAGCTATTTTTCTGGCTGATCTCGGCTCATTCCATGTTCATATTGTACCCGTACTGCTACTCTACTTCCAGACCTTGAACTCTGCCTTGGCCATCAAGCTTAGGGCATTTTTCCAAGTTCTTGCCTGCTTGTGTTCTGAATTCAGTTCCCCTGTCCTGACCCTCAGGATGCTGGGTGACTTTATTTACTCATATTTTTTTGTCATCTTATATCTGAGAATCCATTTCCTTATCCAGTGTGGCATATGGTAGGTGCAGAATCATAGCTGAAAGGCCAAGGCTACACTCCACGCAGTGAGACAAATTATACATTTTCTGGATGTTTCTATTGTCTTTTGGAATAGAGATACAGGTGAGTTCTTATAGCACAAAGAATAGGCTTCCGAGTGACTTAAGGGGGAAGAGTCATACATTCCCTCATTTGTCCTGGAGTTACTCACCACCTGGGTGCAGTCTAGGGAGACAGCAGGAATAATTCAGACAGACCTGTGTGCTGCTGCAACTAACAAGATTATACATTGAGGGAGTTTCCCTTAAGAGGAAAATATCGTTTTGTAAGGGAAGAAAGCATCTATCCTTTCAGTTATACAACACACGTGGTGTGTGAAGCATGGCTTTCATCTTTGACTATTGAAAATTGTACCAAACATTGACATGAAAATAGCTTTAAATATCATATTTGGTGAAACGATATTTAAAGGAAAATTATCTGGAAATGAATTTTTCTCATCAAACTTTTAAATCTCCAACGAAATTTTAAATGTACTCATTTTTTTCCACCTCTTGATTATCAGTACATGCAAGTTGGTAGATTTCAAATCACAGAATTTTATTTGATTTCATTTTGTATAAAATTTTATTTCTTAATTTACAATTTCATGATGTTTCTTGATCCATATGATACGAACACTGATATATAATTAAATATGGTTAAATGTGTATAAATAAATTAGGATCAGACAGAAGTTGGTAAGATGGGGGTTGTTCTTCAAAACATAGTTAGGTAAGGATTGTTTTTCACTCAAATACTTCCAGAGGCAACAGAAACCACGTGTGTTTTGCCTCTTTCTCTTCCTCTCCCTCTTCCCTATCTACTTTATGAGGCAGAATTTACATAAAACAAACTGACACATTGTGAGTGTACACATCAGTGACTTTTCACAAATGTAAACACCCTTGTAAGCACCACTCAATCAGGCTATAGAGCATTCATCTCCACCAGAAATTTCCCTTGGACTCTTTTGCATCCATTTCCTCTCTGACGGCAGCCCTGGGAAAGCACTCCTCAGCTTTCCATCCGGCAGACTCCACATGTGTGGAATCACACAGTGGGGACGCTTTCTGTGCAGCTTTTCTCCGCAGCACAGGGTAGAGATGGTTCATCCCAGTCTCTGCAGCAATCAGAATTTTCTTCTTTTCGTGGCTGAGTCCCATTTATTGTTTATCCACTCGCCCCCTGGGGCCAATTTGACTTTTTTCCAGTTTCTGGCCATTATCGATAAAGCGGCCTTGAACACTTGTGCACAAGCCCTTTTGCAGACACCTGTTTTCAGCTCTCTTGGGTGGATCGCAAGGAGTGGCACTGCTGGATCATATGTTAAGTCAATGTTTACTTTTTATAAGAAATTACCAAAGTGATTTCCGAAGTGGTCACACCCTCTTGCATTCCCCCCGGGATTGTATGAGAGTTTTCCTTGCTTTGCATTCTCTCTAATATTTGATAAGGCCAGTTCTTTAAATGTAAATTTAAATTTTGGCCACTTCAATAGATGTGAGGTGGTGCCCTGTGGGGAGGCACTTTGACAACAGGTAAACATCCACTCAGTATAAGACTTTTAATGTAGTCATTTACTTATTTTGTATCAATATGGCCTCATTGTATTCTGCTTGATTTAATTCATTAAAATGTATTCCTTTAAAAATAAAGATACAGGTGTTGAATTTCCCTTCAATTTCTCTTACATGTGGCCCCTAGGCAGGGCAGTTGGTTCTCTGCCTTCTAGTTGGCCTAGAACAACAGGCAAAGCTTTTCAATTCTCATAGAGAGATGTCCCCCATGCCCTCTACCTGCTATGATTCAAATGCCTATGAGTCTTTGTCCTCAGTTGTTTGCACTTGTAAAGTTCCTTTGGAAAACCCAACTGAAATAGCAAGTAGTTGAAAAGTATGGTCGAAAGGCATTCTAACCATCAATTTCTTCAAACGGCCCACCCTCCCAAAAAAAACCCCAAATAACTCTATACCAGTTGTAAGTTCATTGACTCATTAGAAGTTAATTCACACCTAGAGTGACACTCTGATCTTATTTATTACCTAAAACTTTCCATGTTAAAGTACACCTGAAAATCCCCGGTCCTGGGCCAAATTTCTGATCCTCTGGTATTTCTCAGAAACTCATTCCCATCACGTCTTGCTTCAACCTCCTTAGGTGCCCCAGGGCCTCTCTGCTCATCAAGGCAACGGCCCCTGCCTTGCCATCCCTCCCAGCCTGTTCACTGCATCGCTTACTCAGGGACCCACTCCCTGGCCAGTCTGTCAGGTCCCTTGATCATGTCTCACACTTAATGGTGAAACATTGACTTCCTCTGCTTAGTTCTTGGGCTGCTGAGTGTGGCTGTGGAGAATTTTGACTTTCCTCACATCCTCTGAAATTCATGGTTTATGAAATCAGCTGGGACTGAGGACTGACTGGGAAGGATTCGGAATGAGTACAGTCCCCTAAGAAAAGCTATGTTTGGGAAAAAAAAGGTGTCAATACCTAACCTTTATATATTGATGTACTTTAAGGTCAGTTTTAGGCCCTCCTCTCTTACCACTTTATACTCTCTCCCTAGGGTCTCATTCCTGCCTTACCTACACATAAAAAACAACAACAACCCAAACCACCAAACTTTTAGGGTTACTGAATAAATATGGTGAACTTTTCTTTATTTCATTCTTTCTCTTTCTTTCTTTCTTCCTTTCTTTCCTTCCTTCCTTCTTTTTTTCTTTCTTTGCCATTTGGCTTGCAGGATCTTAGTTCCCTGATCAGGGATCGAACCCATGCTCCCTGCAGTGGAAGCCTGGAATCCTAACCCCTGGACTGCCAGGGAAGTTCCCCTGGTAAAGTTTTCTACTAAACATGTAGGGGAGAAAAAATTGCCACCTCTCAATGTGTCTCTTTGGCAAGAGGATTATTTTAGCATTTTTTTTTTAAGTGCGAAAAGGCTCCGGAAGAGCTTTTACATCCTACCCCTTAACTGCCTAAGAGAATTCAGATGAGGGGCCAATCCCAGGAGGAGAACTATCCTCTGAGTCAACTCCAATGAATAGGAGTCAGGTGTGGTAGCCAGGGGTCGGGGTGAGGGGGGAAGCATAGCAAGGCCTCTTGGATCAGAGTCCTCTCTGTGTCCCACTGTCTCTGTGTAGTATGACAAACTTTGGTTTACCAAACATCGGTTTTCTCCCATCTTTCTATAGATCTTTCCCTCCTCTTTGAAGTCCCAACCCCCTACCTGCTTCTCTGTCTCTCAGATGCCACAGAAGCCTCAAGTGCCCAGTCTGTCCCAGAGCCTCACTTTGCCTGTGGGGTCCCCATCTGTGTGTAACTATATTGGATTTTCTCCTGCTAAGCGGTCTCAGGTCAATGTAATTCTTAGAAAGGCCAGAAAACCTAGAGGGTAGAGGAAAGTTTTTTCCTTCCCCAGTGAGCATCACAAATTTGAAGCTTCAGATCATACCCTGCATGTGAGCTCTAGACTCATGGATTCAAGTGCTTACTAGACAACTCCCTTTGGAGTCTCGAAAGGAAGGTTACAAAGTGCACACCTAAGCCCAGCATCATCTCTTCTCTCCGGAATGAAATTTTATTCCCTCCAATCAGTTGCTTACAGCAGAAATGTCAGCATTGGTCCTGGGTTCTAACTCTCATTTCTGCATTTATACTGTGTTGGTTAAATTCCATGGATTTTACTTCTTAAGCAATTATCGCACTTATCCATTTGTCAGGGAGGAGGAAATTTTTAAAAAGTTTTATTTATATTGGAGTACAATTGCTTAACAATGTTGTGTTAGTTTTGGGTGCACAGCAAAGTGATTCAGTATATTTTACGCATCTATTCTTTTTCAATGTTTTTCCTATTTGTTATTACAGAGTGTTGAGCAGAGTTCCCTGTGCTGTACCATAGGTCCTTGCTGATTATCTGTTTTACATGCAGTAGTGGACATGTCAACCCCAAACTTCCAATCTGTTCCTCCCCAGCACACTCAGGAAGCAAGGAATTTTTTGCTACTGGACATGGGAGAGACCTAGGAAGACTAGGAACCTTGCCAAAATGGCCCCAAACCTCACCTTAAATACCGTCTTCAGAGAAGACAAAAGAGGATGTTGGGGGTAGTGGTTTGGGACTTGGAGATGGAAAAGCACATGTGTGGTAACATCTTTACTGGGCCAGGCGGGGACTACGGGACACAGAGCAGACTGTGGTCTCTAGGCCCTGCTGAGTTTCCCCTCCACTTCTGGCCCATCTTCTTTGCAGGTATCTCTAGGGATAGCTCTAGTGTGGGAACAGGCCCTCAGTCTAAATTCTTTAGGCAGCTAAGGGGGATGCAAAGCAAGACTTCGCAGGTCTTCTGTTCCTTAAAAATAATCAGCCTATGTTAATCCTCATGCCAAAAGAGACACATTTTGGGGTGGCAAATGTTACTCCCCCAATATTTATCTCAGCTCCACTCCTGACATTCTAATGGTTTCCTCATAATTTCACTCTATGCATGCTGTTCTTTCCTCTCATCCATTTGCATCATATTAATCAGGTATATATATATATATATATATATATATATATATATATTTAAAGTTGCAGATATGAGCTCTTTCTGCTCTTTGGAAAACAAACAACACCTACCATGTCTTTTCATTTATTTAAGGATAAAATACAAAGTTCCTATCATGGGCTAAAAAAGCTTTTCATGTTCTGGTAGCAGCCTACTGTTCAGCCTCATCATGTTCTACTCTTGTTGTGAATTTTTCTTTTTGTAAATCACTATATTTCCAAATTCTCTCTCCTATGTGTGGCAGGCCACTTGCACTTCGTTGAAAAGAACATAAAAAGGGAAAGGCAACAAGCAGTATGAATAAGTACTGTTTTATTGATAATCTATTTCATGAGAGGAAAACTTCATCATGTAAGGGTCCCACATATCACTTAAATCCATATAAACATGGATGTCTAGGGCTGAATGGTAGATAGGAGTTTTGAAACAGCAGCCATGTTATTTCAAATTTAGGTGAAGCTAGAGTGTCGAAATATCCTTCATCATATCTTGAATATCTTGTCGAAATGGGAGTTAACATGGGGAAATAGAGTAGGTTTACATGTGTTTATAGAAAGAGAGAGACAGTCAGACATAGTATTTGAACCAGCACATTCTTAGTGGTGACTATGAGGTTGGAAAGGAGAATGAATCTGGAGAACCTGTTAGTTCCAGTAATCAGTGCTCGGGAACAACTCTGGGAATGTCCCTGAGTGTAGCCGCCAGCTAATCACATCTCAGGGGCAGAGACTCTGCCGTAGAAGAGAATGGTGTTGGTCTTGTTGTGCTTGATGAAGAACAGGAAAGGGTGGTTACAATGGAAACTGTCAGGAATTCGTCCTATTCTTTCACGAATTCCTATACCCGTAGCAGCTGTGGCCTCCGTGCCCTCCTCATTCACCTCCACAAAGGACTTGTGGACGACTTTCGACACCACCAGATCTCTGGTCCCGGTCATGCCCGAGAAGTCTGCATTATTGAAGGCAGCCACCATCCCCAGGGCTGTCAGCGTGTCCTTGAGGTCATAGCTCTCTTCCACCTTGAACCGAGGTAGGTGTAAATCCACGTCATGCTCCCTCATATTCTCTGAGTTTGTCCACTCCATTAACTTCTCAGCAGTGAGTTGATCTTCAAGCTGTAACAATGGAAAAAGGAGCAACTGGCAGGGTTCTCAGTGGACATCAAGCTCTCTTAACATTAGATTGAAATGTGTGGAAAACTCTATTTTAAGAGTAGACATAAATGCAGGAGATTCGGTAACATATATATAAACTTATTATATGGTATATAAATACAATTTTTAAATATTATATATAATCTTATTATATATTATAAGCTGGAGCTTCCATAATATATATGTGATAAACTGAACCTTCTGTATTTTACATATATAGCAGCAGAACCATTAAATAAACTCATTTTGTAAAAGATAAACTATATATCTTCATTTCTCAGGCTGCTAGATCCCTACATGTTTCATTTTCAACAAATCTTGTCTTGTTGATATCCTTTTGTACATAATTTTTTACATGGTATAATTATAGTCTACAACCCATTTTTATTCCTTTTTCTTGCTTGACCTATTTCCAGTCTTGTCTTGTATAGATATGTATTTCTTTAATCAAGTTTAAATTGATTAAATACTACCAATAAATAGATATGAAGTGCATATGTCTTTACTTAATATTTTTAAGCATTCACTGCATCAGTCCCTAAGCTAAACTATTTTTTTTGAACAATTACACGATTATTTTGTTGAATTTATTTCTTGGTCTGTTTCCTGAGTTGCAGTTTTTACATTCATGTCCCCTGAGGTGCTCTGCTGGTCTCCCCCTTCCCTCCCTCCTCCCTCCCCCATCCTTCCCTTCCTTCCTTTTTGAATTAATAGACTTTATGTTTTAGTGTAGTTTTACATTACAGAAAATCTGAGCAGAAAGTCAGATTTCCATATAGTCACCACCCCCATCACTAATTTCCCCTGTTACGAACAGCTTGCATTAACTAGTGCGGTACATTTGGTAAATTGATGAACCAATAGTGATACATTACTGTTAATTAAATTCCATAGTTTACATTACAATTCAACTTTGTGTTATGTAGTTTTATGGATTTTGACAAATATATTGTCATATATCCACCATTAAAGTGTCACACAGACTAGTTTCACTTCCTTCAATTGTGTTTCACCTATTCATTCCACACTCCCACCTCTGTAGCCACTGATCTCTTTACTGTCTCTATAGTTTTGCCTTTTCCAGAATACCATTTGTAAGCAATATAATAGGTAGCCTTTTCAGACTAGCCTCTTTCACTTCACAATATGCATTTAAGATTCCTTCATTGTTCGCAGTGTAAAAGCTCATTTCCTTTGATCACTGAATAATATCCTGTTATATGTATGTACCAGTATGTTTATCCATTTACCTGTTGAAGGACATCTTGGTTGCTTCCAGTTTTTGACAATTACGAATAAACACTTGAGTACATGTTTTGGTGCAGACATAAGTTTCTGGTAATACAACATACACCATTGTTCCTTGTTTTAAATTTTTCATTATATTGAGCCACTTCTATCCAAAAGCTTTCCCCTTGTTTATACTTATGCCTGTAGGATAAAATCCTGGGATTGGGATTCCTAATCGTTACTGACAGGGATTGCTGAGCTGAAGCACAAATACTGTGATGGTTCTTCATACGTCTTGCCACCTTACCTTCCCTGAAGAACCCAGCTCCCGGCGTGACCTCATGTATGTTTTGAGTGTGGCAAGTAGCTCACCGCACGTTCAGCGTCACTGGTATCACAGTAACCACAGACGGCCATTGAGGGAATGTCCTTCTGTGGCAGATGTTGTTATGGGTATTTCTACACACTATTTTGAACCAATATAACAATGCTAGGAGGAATATTCACTTTTTTTCTTTTTTGTTTATACCCAGCAAGGAGGCCCTGAATGACTCTGAGGGAATATTTCTAAACAGAAAAGTAAGCATCAAGATAAATCTTTGTCTCCTGGCTCCAAACCACTGTGGTTTAGCGTGCAAAATAGTGTCCATTCTTGTTTCAGTTTGCTTGATTTTATTTATGAGTTAATATACATATATTTTCTTTGTGTGACCTACACCCGAGTCTTCGTTTCCTGTCTTCAAATGAATAGACTGGAGTAGATGTGGTTTTGATGGTTGCAAAATGTTAATGTGTGAGTCAAGTATATTAGCTTTCTGAACTGCTATTCCAGTTTTCTGAGATATTCCTGGGGGCTGTGATGATAAGATTTTCTACATGATCTTCCAATCACACTATGTTATTTATTTTGGGGAAAGTGACATGATGCCTGGTTTTCCTTGACACTTTTCCTTTATGCTCTACGCGGATAGAAATGATGCACTCTTACAACGAGCTCTCGCCTCACATCACCAACATTCCGTGAGCACTGCTTCTGAGAACAGCCCGTACAAGCCCTATATCACTAGGAGTGTAAGCAACAGCAGGAAGCGCTGGGAGTACCAGGCTTTACCTTCTGCAGACCATCCACTTCATCGGGCAGCAGCACCACCATGCTTAGCTCTTCGCCGTTGTATGGTATTTCCAGGATCTTGACTTGCATGTTCTCCAGTGAGGTGAAATTGAAACGACTGGTTTGTTTCATCATCTGCACAGATTTGCTTGTATCCTGCAGTAAATTCATGTCACAAAAGTGCTAAGTGAGCATAAGTCAAAAAAAAAAAGGTAATATTATTGAGATACAAACAATCTTTCTGCCGAGAGAGGATCTGGGAAATCTGTGAATTTGAGACAAGCATTTCTTCAGTATTACCAATTAAATAAAGTAAAAAAAAAAAAAGGACGATTAACTATAGCCTCAATAGATTATCTTTTTTATCAGCAGTTATACATTAATCAAATATGTATTTGGCTTTCACATTCCACGTACAGCTATGCTACATTATTATAAATTAATTATAGACAATACCTTGTTCAGCCAAAATTTTTCCTCCCCAGTGTTTTCTTTCTCAAATTTCTGCTTCCACTGCCCTTTGAAATAGACAGCATTCACCAGAACCAGAACGGTGTCGGCACTAAAAGAGTCTTTGGGAAATAGATCCTTGATTTTTTCTGCAAAGAAAGAATATCAAAGATCTGTCATGAAAGGCACAAGTGGTTTGCCTGGAAGATGCTTTGAAAGTTAACAACTGATGATTCAATATTCACACAAGTCACCACAAGAGGGACTCGGAGCCCGACTGTTCACAAGGTGAAGCTGTGCTCCTGGCAGCAGCCTGATGGAGCCGCCCTCACGGAGACCCCCTTCCTCTGCTTGGGAAGGTGTTCAGTCTCGGTCTGGCGGGACATAGGTCATCTCACACTGAATTCTGATGGACTGATTTCAGATGTTTTCCACAAATCAGTTTTTCTCCCTCCCTCCCTCACTGCCTCATTCCTTGTGCCTCAATACCGCCCCCCTTGTGTCCTCCATCCTGTGCTCATTCTAATTCCTTCCTTCCTTCCTCCCTCTGTCTTTTTAAACTTGAAGTCAATATTCAGAAGATGTAGGCCTGAATGTTCTTTAGGACAAATGACATGTACCCTATCATCTAAAACATGCACTCAGACACCATTCCCCAGGGTGTCTTCATCTTCATTCTCCAATTTGAATTGCTTAGGTTTGGCCTGTATTTAGGATGGGAGGTAGGACATGGTTCATAGGATGGAGGTATCATCCAGCTACCTGCCGTGGCTGGGGAGGACACTGTGACCATCCCTGCAGGGTGGGGGGATGGGGACGTGGGTCCTGCAGCTCCTGCTGTAGGTGGCAAGAAGCATGGTGAAGAGGAGGGTGGCTTGCATTCCAATTAACAAAA
Organism: Hippopotamus amphibius kiboko; assembly: GCF_030028045.1. Lineage (NCBI taxonomy): Eukaryota > Metazoa > Chordata > Mammalia > Artiodactyla > Hippopotamidae > Hippopotamus > Hippopotamus amphibius. The sequence continues at coordinate 102,875,905 of NC_080196.1, forward strand.
GATAAAGGAAGCCTTATAATATTATCCTTTGGGGATCATAATCTAGAAGATAAGCCTCTTATTTAAAGAGAAAAATGCTAATCAACATGAAGTTTGTGCAGAGACTTGGGATCCACAGACACTATCATCACAGACTCAGCTGTGCTTCCAGGGAGCTGGTCCTGGGATCCTTCCTGGACTCCCCTGTTTCTCTCCACAGTGATGTGGACCATTCCACCCTCTGCAGGGCCTCCCCCACCCTCTGCAATCTCGTCTCACCCCTGCTCCTGGCACCCCTGCAGGGTCCAGCGCAGCGTACATGCACAGCGGGGACTCAACAGTGATTTTTAATGAGTGACTCTCTCACAACCTACCATTAGTTTGTCTTTCCACCCAGGAATTAATCATCTTTCGACTTTCTTCTGCAGCATGGACAAAATTAGCAGACTCCACACTGGTCAGGTAAAATTTCTTAACGTTATTCATGTATCCCTATGATATGGGAAGGAAGAAGGCAGGAATTAAGAGTAATTTATCAGCAACCATATAGGTATTCCCAAATTAAATTGTGTTAGATCTTTTTTTTTTTTTTTTTTTTTTTTATTTTATTTTTTTTTGGGGGTACACCAGGTTCAATCAACTGTTTTTATACACATATCCCCATATTCCCTCCCTTCCTTGACGCCCCCCCCTCGATTCCCCCCCACCCTCCCTGCCCCAGTCCTCTAAGGCATCTTCCATCCTCGAGTTGGACTCCCTTTGTTATACAACAACTTCCCACTGACTATTTTACAGTTGGTAGTATATATATGTCTGTACTACTCTCCCGCTTCTTCTCAGTTTCCCCTTCACCCCCCGCCCCCTCCCATACCTCGAGTTCTCCAGTCCATTCCCTGTATCTGCTTCCCTGTTCTTGTCACTGAGTTCATCAGTACCATTTTTAGATTCCGTATATGTGAGTTAGCATACAATATTTGTCTTTCTCTTTCTGACTTACTTCACTCTGTATGACAGATTGTAGTTCTATCCACCTCATTACATATAGCTCCATCTCATCCCTTTTTATAGCTGAGTAATATTCCATTGTATATATATGCCACATCTTCTGTAGCCATTCATTTGTTGTTGGGCATTTAGGTTGCTTCCATGTCCTGGCTATTGTAAAGAGTGCTGCAATAAACATTATGGTACAAGTTTCTTTTGGGATTATGGTTTTCTTTGGGTATATGCCCAGGAGTGGGATTACTGGATCATATGGTAGTTCTATTTGTAGTTTTTTAAGGAACCTCCAAATTGTTTTCCATAGTGGCTGTACCAACTTACAGTCCCACCAACAGTGCAGGAGAGTTCCCTTTTCTCCACACCCTCTCCAACATTTGTTGTTTCCAGACTTTGTGATGATGGCCATTCTGATGGGTGTGAGGTGATACCTCATTGTGGCTTTGACTTGCATTTCTCTGATGATGAGTGATGTTGAGCATCTTTTCATGTGTTTGTTGGCCATCTGTATGTCTTCTTTGGAGAAATGTCTATTTAGGTCTTCTGCCCATTTGTGGATTGGGTTATTTGCTTTTTTGGTATGAAGCTGCATGAGCTGCTTGTATATTTTGGAGGTTAATCCTTTGTCCGTTGTTTCATAGGCAATTATTTTTTCCCATTCTGAGGGTTGCCTTTTAGTCTTGTTTATGGTTTCTTTTGCTGTGCAAAAGCTTTTAAGTTTCATGAGGTCCCATTCATTTATTCTTGATTTTACTTCCATGATTCTAGGAGGTGGGTCAAAAAGGATGTTGCTTTGATGGATGTCAAAGAGTGTTCTGCCTATGTTTTCCTCTAGGAGTTTGATAGTGTCTGGCCTTATATGTAGGTCTTTAATCCATTTGGAGTTTATTTTTGTGTATGGTGTTAGGAAGTGTTCTAATTTCATTCTTTTACATGTTGCTGTCCAATTTTCCCAGCACCACTTATTGAAGAGGCTGTCTTTTTTCCATTGTATACTCGTGCCTCCTTTGTCAAAGATAAGGTGCCCATATGTGTTTGGGCTTACTTGTGAGTTCTCTATTCTGTTCCATTGATCTTCCTTTCTATTTTTGTGCCAGTACCATACTGTCTTGATCACTATGGCCTTGTAGTATAGTTTGAAGTCAGGAAGCCTGATTCCACCAACTCCATTTTTCCTTCTCAAGATTGCTTTGGCTATTCGGGGTCTTTTGCGTTTCCATACAAATCGTAAGATTTCTTGCTCTAGTTCTGTGAAAAATGCCATTGGTAATCTGATCGGGATTGCATTAAATCTGTAAATTGCTTTGGGTAGTACAGTCATTTTCACGATGTTGATTCTTCCAATCCAGGAACATGGTATATCCCTCCATCTGTTTATGTCATCTTTGATTTCTTTCATCAATGTCTTAAAGTTTTCTGCATACAGATCTTTTGCCTCCTTAGGCAGGTTTATTCCTAGGTATTTTATTCTTTTGGTTGCAATGGTGAATGGGAGAGTTTCCTTAATTTCTCTTTCTGCTCTTCCATTGTTAGTGTATAGGAATGCAAGAGATTTCTGTGCATTAATTTTGTATCCTGCTACTTTACTAAACTCATCAATGAGTGCTAGCAGTTTTCTGGTAGAGTCTTTAGGGTTTTCTATATATAGTATCATGTCATCTGCAAAGAGTGATAATTTTACTTCTTCTTTTCCAATTTGGATTCCTTTAATTTCTTTTTCTTCTCTGATTGCTGTGGCTAACACTTCCAAAACTATGTTGAATAACAGTGGTGAGAGTGGACACCCTTGTCTTGTTCCTGTTCTTAGAGGGAATTCTTCCAGTTTTTCTCCATTGAGAACAATGTTGGCTTTTGGTTTGTCATATATGGCTTTTATGATGTTCAGGTAATTTCCTTCTATGCCCATTTTCTGGAGAGCTTTTATCATAAATGGATGTTGAACTTTGTCAAAAGCTTTTTCTGCATCTATTGAAATGATCATATGGTTTTTATCCTTCAATTTGTTGATATGATGTATCACGTTGATTGATTTGCGTATATTGAAGAATCCTTGCATCCCAGGGATAAACCCCACTTGATCGTGGTGTATGATTTTTTTAATGTGCTGTTGCAGTCTGTTCGCTAGTATTTTGTTGAGGATTTTTGCATCTATATTCATCAGTGATATTGGTCTGTAGTTTTCTTTTTTTGTGACATCTTTGCCTGGTTTTGGTATCAGGGTGATGGTAGCCTCATAGAATGAGTTTGGGAGTGCTCCGCCTTCTGCAATATTTTGGAAGAGTTTGAGAAGGATAGGTGTTAACTCTTCTCGAAATGTTTGATAGAATTCGCCTGTGAATCCATCTGGTCCTGGGCTTTTGTGTGTTGGGAGATTTTTAATCACTGCCTCAATTTCTGTACTTGTGATTGGTCTGTTCATGGTTTCTATTTCTTCCTGGTTCAGTCTTGGAAGATTGTATTTTTCTAAGAATGTATCCATTTCTTCCAGGTTATCCAATTGATTGGCATATAGTTGCTTGTAGTAGTCTCTCATGATGTTTTGTATTTCTGAGGTGTCCGTTGTGACTTCTCCTTTTTCATTTCTAATTCTGTTGATTTGCATCTTCTCCCTTTTTTTCTTGATGAGTCTGGCTAATGGTTTATCAATTTTGTTAATCTTCTCAAAGAACCAGCTTTTAGTTTTATTAATTTTTCTTATGGTTTCTTTCCTTTCTTTTTCATTTATTTCTGCTCTGATCTTTACGATTTCTTTCCTTCTGCTCACTTTGGGGTTTCTTTGTTCTTCTTTCTCTAGTTGTTTGAGGTGTAAGGTTAGGTTGTTTATTCGATCATTTTCTTGTTTCTTAAGGTAGGACTGTATTGCTATAAACTTCCCTCTTAGAACTGCTTTTGCTGCGTCCCATAGGTTTTGGGTTGTTGTGTTTTCGTTGTCATTTGTTTCTAGATACTTTTTGATTTCCTCTTTGATTTCTGTAGTGATTCCTTGGTTGTTTAATAGTGAATTGTTTAGCCTCCATGTGTTTGTATTTTTTGCAGTTTTTTTCCTGTAATTGATATCTAGTCTCATGGCGTTGTGGTCTGAGAAGATGCTTGATATGATTTCAATTTTCTTGAATTTGCTGAGGTTTGATTTGTGACCCAAGATGTGATCTATCCTGGAAAATGTTCCGTGTGCACTTGAGAAGAAAGTGTAGTCTGTCGTTTTTGGATGGAATGTCCTATAAATATCAATGAAGTCGAGATGGTCTAATGTGTCATTTAAAGCTTGTGTGTCTTTATTTATTTTCTGTTTGGATGATCTGTCCATTGATGTAAGTGGGGTGTTCAAGTCTCCCACTATAATTGTGTTCCTGTCGATGTCCCCTTTTATAGCTGTTAGCATTTGCCTTATGTATTGAGGTGCTCCTATATTGGGGGCATAGATATTTACCATTGTGATATGTTCTTCTTGGATGGATCCCTTGATCATTATGTAGTGCCCTTCCTTGTCTCTTTTAATAGTCTTTACTTTCAAGTCTAATTTGTCTGATATGAGTATTGCTACTCCAGCTTTCTTTTGACTTCCATTTGCATGGAATATCTTTTTCCATCCCTTCACTTTCAGTCTATATGTATCCCTTGGTCTGAAGTGGGTTTCTTGTAGGCAGCATATAGAAGGGTCTTGTTTTTGTATCCATTCAGCCAGTCTGTGTCTTTTGGTTGGAGCATTTAATCCATTTACATTTAAAGTGATTATTGACATGTGTGTTCCAATTACCATTTTCTGAATTGTTTTGGGTTTGTATTTGTAGGTGTTTTCCTTTTCTTGTGTTTCCTACTTAGAGAAGTTCCTTTAGCAGTTGTTGTAATGCTGGTTTGGTGGTGCTGAATTCTCTTAACTTTTGCTTGTCTGGAAAGCTTTTGATTTCTCCCTCAAATCTGAATGAGATTCTTGCTGGGTAGAGTAATCTTGGCTGTAGGTTTCTCTCTTTCAGGACTTTCAGTATATCCTGCCATTCCCTTCTGGCCTGCAGAGTTTCTGTAGAAAGGTCAGCTGTTATCCTGATGGGTTTTCCCTTATATGTTGTTTGTTGCTTTTCTCTTGCTGCTTTTAATATTTTTTCTTTGTGTTGAATTGTCATTAGTTTGATTAATATGTGTCTTGGTGTATTTCTCCTTGGGTTTATTTGGGGTTGCTTGTCCTGGTGATAGAGGTGTTTATAGAAGACTGTCCAAGCCTCAGACTAATGTCCAAGTATTGGATTAGACGAATATTCAGTCGGCTATGTCAGGTTCTCCGCAGCCCTTTCCGGTGTCCGAGGCCGTCTGCTGGTGTTCAGCTGGTTCTCTGTGGGAATGACTGTGTCCTTCCGTGCATTCCCAATGCATCTGTGGAGAGGGATGCACTCCACGTCTGTCTACTTCGCCGCCATCTTTTTCTCTCCCATGTGTCTAGTCTTAACTCAAATTGTGTTAGATCTTGATCAAATAGAGTACCCATCTCACCAGTCGGCTGGCAGGCTCTCAGACACTCCAGTGGGTGGGGATGTGGTCAAGGAGCTGAATGTCCCGGGGCAAAGGCTCCCCATGTGGGTCAGCTGGGCTCCTCTGCCCCCCCCTCCCCCATTAGGAGATGGGGTCAGAGGACCCAGGATGCAGAGTAAAGGCATGAGAGGCCATGAACTTACCTGAAGAAACGGAAACTCCTTTTCTGCATAGAGCCTGTTGGCGACCTTTAGTTCGTAGGCATCCCTGGGTTTCTTTAACTCAGTCAGAAGGTTTTGAAATTGATGGTGAACATCTCCTGACTTTTCGACCTTCAAACACCAGAAAGGGAGCTCATTGGATTCTCATTGTATGTAAACGCTGCCCCCTCACAGGTCTGTTAGATCCGTATCTACAGTTTGGAGTCCCTACGGATGACGTTTGTTGTTGTTTCCCCATATGTGATATATTTTACTGGAAATATCCTTCATAATCCTTAGATTTTATTGATATCATCCAGGTAGTTCTTCCTTCCTGCTCTAACAAACTGCAGTCTTTCCTCTTCTGAGCTAGAGAGGCAGCAGCATTCCACTCCTGGATTGTGTCTTAATTGTCTCAGATGGTTAGGGTTAGCTTCCCTCAACTTAAGCTCCCTGTGGGCTACAATCAAAGTGCATCTCTAACAGTTATCAACTGGATGACAACATCAAATCTGTATATTTCCTATGTTAATGCATGAAGCCCTTTGTCCCCCGTGGTGGGGCACCTTCTAAGACCCTGTGTCTGTGCTCTGTGGCTCTTCACTCGTAGTGGCCACGCACCCAGTGTAAGAACCGTGTGTGCCTGGTTCACTGCTGACAGTGGTGCACCAGCATGTCCAAGGCTTTCCTTCCATTCACATGAAGACAAGAGAGCTCGGACAACTAAGAAGCTTGTCCAAGGAGACAGAGCCAATTTTTCAGCTCAGGCTTGTCTCAGTCCAGAACCTTCTGCCTGGTAGTTTTGGATTATTTAGACTGTAAACCATAACTCTCAGTCTTCATTTTCCAAAATATACTTGCTCACAGACTTATTGCTCTTTATCTAATTCATGAGTTAATCAAAGTTATATACTTTTAGTTACAGTACTGTGATTACTATACTTACTTTTATTCTATAATAATAATAATACATGTCAGAGTTTTCTTCATCCTGACACTGTTGTCCTAGTTTGTGTGTATTTGCATGTATAGCAGCAGAGCTTTTATTGCCCCTAGATAATGGGGACGATGTCACTGTCGTTCAGGGCAATTGTATTTTGCCAAGTTCCTCATTCCTGAGCAGCAGAGCCAGAATTTGAAGCTCCTTTGGGTTTTAGAGCCCCTGCTGCGAAGCACATGCTATTCTCCTCTCAGGAAAACAAGTATATAAAATACATAAGTACCTAATGTCATATAAGACAAATCTGTTCGTCCAATCTATTTTGCCTAAGATGCCCTCTGCAAATGGACTTTTCCCAGTTTATCTGAAATTCCCAGTTTGAACTACAACCCTCTTGGATATGTGATCTCCTTCTAGATCCAAATTTCTTTCACTCACAGGATCTCTTGTAGCTTCTCCTTTTGTGTTCCCTGTGATTTCATTAAAGTGAAGCACCTGGAAGAGACAGGGAGTAGAACAAGGAAACTTTACTCAAGATCTATGTACTTCAGAGTAAATAAGGAAGGAGGAAAGGAAGGAAGAAAGAAAGAAAAGAGAGAGAGAGAGAGAAATGAAAGAATCCAAACAAAACAAAATACCAAACCAATCAGAAACACACACACAAAAACCAACCCAAAAATAAACAAAGAAAAAAGCAAAGAAATGTTTCGTGCAAGCATTTGCTCCTTAAGAAACACAGACTGTGTGTGAAAAATACAATGCTAGCTGATCTCCAGCCAGTAAAGAATCCTGATTCACTTTTCATTCGTTGCTGAGGAAACATGGGAAGAGGTCTCCCATGGATATTAGTCACTGCATCACTTCTACCTGAACTCTCCCATTTAAAGCCTCACTTCTGGTCGTTGGGCACTTGTACGGTTCATCCCAGCTCCCAAAGGAAGTCTGGGCACAGGGAAGAGATGGGGCGGAGTAATGGGGCAGAGTGTATGCCCCCCACAGCTCTGCGCCCACCCAGTCGCAGGGATGCTTGCAGCTTCCTGTGCTACCCCTGGGGACAGCCAGACCTGTGGTCATCTGCACACCAGCCAACAGAGAAACCAGTGCAAACATTCAACATAGAGGAAGCTGCCACCTACCTTCTCAATTTCTGATGCAGTTTGTCCTTGGGCCCCTAAGGAAGTCATGGCTAAGGCTGACATGATACTGAAAGGGGAATAGAAGACGTTTTCCTTTTTTGATTGTCTGATCTGTTGGAACAGATCTATTGCAAAGTGGGTGTTTGCTTCACTGAGAGAACTCATGGTGGCTAGACGTGGTCTGGAGCTCCTGGAAAAGCAACAGATTCATTTTATAATGAGTTTATTGAAGGGAAGCTGAGTCTGTAATAAGATTTTCTTAAAAGAAATGCCTTCCATGTGGGTTGTTAGATTCTGGCACCTAACATTTTTCCCCTTCTTACTTTTCAAGTCTTTTAAAAAATAATTCTATACATTCCATCATTAGAAGACTGTTATAATTAGTATTTTATGAAAACTTTTTGAAAAGGTCATAGAATATCTTTCTTTTCTTCCTTATTGATTGTGTTAAGACTGGGTAGACAATGCTTTACAACAGATACCAAGCCAAAGACTGATGTGGTAACAGCCAGCTGTCTCCCATTAGGTGTGTTCCTGACTTTTCCTGAGGGATCTGTGGGTGCCGCATATCCTACCCCTGATCACATGAGCGCCCAAAGGAGCATTTAGTGTTTTTGGAGATAAATAAACTCCCATAGGATTAAATCAGGAGACACAGGTATTTTACTCTGGCAGGACAGGTAAAGTACCATCATATTGAATAAAATAGATGCATGATAAAAAATATTTGTCATTTTCAGAAAAGAGTCATGTAGTCCGGCATTGCTGCTGGAAGCACTTACCTGTGATCCTGGAGGAAGCAGCGGCGGGCAGGCAGCCTGTCAGCCTATGTGCCCTGGATGCTCAGGTCCTGAATATATACTCTCTCTGCCGCCTCCCATTCCTCTCAGCAGCTAGTGTTTCAAGTAAATCCACTTCTGATTTCTTCACCAGGTACCATCACCTTATGAGCATGAAATCTCTTTGAGTGAAGAGAAGATTATTGTTCTATTCCTATACTTCCTTTTCATCTGCAGAAGAAATTGTGACCTGCAATCACTAGCTCCTATGAAATGCATGTAGGTGCCTTTGCAACACCAATGAGAATAAAATTAAATTCCAACTTCTTCACATGCCCTGAGCTACTGTGCCCAACGACAAGTAATCCTTAAAGAATTTTTCTTCTATTACAATTTGACTTGTGTTTCAGGCCACTTCTAACATCAAGAATGAAAAAGGCTTACATTTTCTCTTTTATGTTCTGAAAGGGTTTGTCCAACCTGACCATTTCCTTAAGAATTATTCTGCATAACCAGGAAAATAGCTGGAATTCTCAGCTTAAGTGATCCTGGTGAAGTGTCTCAGCAGTTGGTGGAGAACAGATATCTTTTGCCTTCCCCTAAAGGCTGGACCTTGGCCGTGGTCCTCCCTGTGACCTGCATGCCCCTTGCAGCCAATCTCAGAGGGTCCCTGCTGTCTAAGGTTAGTGGGAAGTTCATTTCCCTGCAGTGTAAGCTGCTCTCAGTGAGAAGAATGATGGATACAGACAGAGACCATTTTGATGACAGGGATCTAATTTTTTTTAAATAAATTTACTTTTTATTTATTTATTTATTTATTTATTTATTTATTTATTTATTTATTTATTTTTGGCTGTGTTGGGTCTTCATTGCTGGGCAAGGGTTTTTTCTTAGTTGCTGCGAGCTGGGGCTACTCTTCATTGTGGTGTGTGGGCTTCTCATTGTGGTGGCTTCTCTTGTTGCGGGGCATGTGCTCTAGGTGCGCAGGCACCAGTAGTTGCCACACTCAGGCTCCGTAGTTGTGGCTCTCCAGCTCTAGCACGCAGGCTCAGCTGTTGTGGTGCAGGGGCTTAGTTGCTCCACAGCACATGTGATCTTCCCAGACCAGGGCTCTAATCTGTGTCCCCTGCATGGCAGGTGGATTCTTAACCAGTGCGCCACCAGGGGAGCCCCAGTTATTTAATTTTTACACAAAGATGTATCAGAAAAATTAATTGTTTGGGCACCAGAATCACGACACTTCTCCGTCATCCCGCTCTTAAGCACACCAGCTTCGGAATCAGGGTCGGGACAATAGGGTCAAATTCCTGTAAGAAAAAAAAAATGTGTTCTTTGAATGCCATGGTTAAGTCTCTTATCACTGGAACATCCTTCTTGTCATGGGTGTGGGGTTCTCATAGCAGAAAAATATTAAAAACTGTTGACTTCTACTGAGGGGGGTTATGTATTCACCCGTTTCCCTCTTTAACAGCTTATCAGGCTGGTGCCTTTGTTTTCCCCATTTCACAGATGATAGAAACGAGGCACAAGGCAGCGGAACAGAAGGCCAGGTTTCTAAAGCAGTAAACTGCCCAGGTGAGCTCTCCAGGCAGGCAGCTGGTTCAGGAAGCTGTGTGTGCATCCACTCTCCACAGGGTAGTCTGTTACACGCTGGGCTTTTAGTGACATATCACCTTGTGTTTAAATGAAAAGAGCCTGTTTCTTTTGCCCTCTCAAAAGTGATAATGTCCTCCCACAAAATCTGAAGGGGTGGGAATTTTACCCCCAATGTCCTCTGTGAGCCCCTCAGTCACTTTGAGGACAGGCTGGGTTTCAGACAGTTTTTAAGGGCTGGGTAAAATTTAGAAATTTCAGTGTGGACAAATGTTTTAATTTCTTAGGCATTTACCTAAGTGTGAAATCTCTGGGTCAATGGTAAGTCTATGATTGATTTAGAAGAACTACCAGCCTGCCTTCCTCAGCAGGTGCACCATTTTATATTCCCACCAGACTGTGATGGAAGCACGTGTATATGGAGTTCTGATTCTCTGCGCATCTCCAGCACTTGTTACTGGCCTTGGTCCTTTTCAACCCCTGCCACGAACAGAGTCTCAGCACACCGTTCATTCACAGGAAGGTTCACCCTCAACCAAGTCTGAGAAGCACTGGGGATGGAGACATGAGGTGGAGAGGAGAGGAGATCTGTGTTTGTAAACCTGAAGGATGATTCCACCTGATCCCCCAGCCCTGCTGCTCTCAGGGCTCCTCTGTCGATAGGTGTGTAGTGATCCGTGAATGAGAGTGTAGGTCAAAGATCCCTGAGCTGAGACTGGGTAGGGCTGAGTGAGGATGTACACTATTGGAGTTTGATGAAGGAGTTAAGTCCAAAACTTGACAGAAATGGGAAGAGAAAAGACCCAGGATGAAAATCGACAAACACACAGATAGGAGCTTCTAGTCAAGGTTGCATCACAGGCCACTGTCCCTGAGGGAGGGGAGGTCCCTGGAGCAGGTGCAGAACCGTTTCCTTTGGGCTCAAAGAGGAAGGGATCTGACCCCTTAGACAGAAGCTAGAAACACAGCCTGGGCCTGGTGGAAGCAATAGGGGAACAAAGTAGGAGAAAGGGACTCAAGGGAACTGACTAAGCTGATTCCTTCTGTGACTAAATGACCAAGGTGTGGCATGCAGAGGTTGGCTTTGGGGAAAAGGCACTAACTGATAAAAACCAGGAATTTGCTGAAGTTTAGAGAGGGCTTGCATTAGTTCAAATAAGAAACCATGTCATCCCCTTCTCCCCCTCTTTATGAAAAGCGCTCCTGGCATGTAATAGTCAAGGTTATGACTCTGTGATGTCACACAGTTTCACAGAAGACTCAGCAATTCTCATAAGATTTTGCAAGTCAGCACTTGCCAACCTATGTCTTTGGGTATTTTCTGAATATACACCAACACCATTGGCATCAGGAATCCAGGAATCCAATAAAACTGAGGGGGATATGACACTTTCAGGAACCATCCTGTTATTGCTAATACCTTTACAGGTTGGTTAAGAAAGAGCTCCTCTGTTTTGCTAAACCTTACTTCCTTGTGAAGGGTGTGAAGATTTGTCAGCATCATTGAGCTGCACATCCTAGGGTGCATTTTATTGCTTCCTTCTTACCAAGTATGTGGTTGTTCCCGTTTGCAGGTAAACTGGTTATTGGAGAAGATCCTTTCAGTATCCAATAATAGGATATCCACCAATTACACTATTCCCTACAGATATAGATGTAGATATATACATATGTAGATGTGAATACCATCAGAACACGATGAATCAGTTATGCCTTAATTTTCGTTCCTTAAGGAATGATCTCACAAGTAGGAACGTCATGGAAGATTGAGACAATTCATGTCACCTCCACTCGTCCCCCCACTCCCATGCCTCCAATGCCACCCAGGACACTCATCCTACTTGATGCTTGTCACCATTCAACTCTGTCCCTTGCTGACGTCTTACAAGTCCCTCTTCTTTGTTTCATCTTGGCTTTCCTGTTCTGTTTCCAAGAAACCTATTGTACTTTCTCCCTTTTCCTAGGATTGTCCTGCCTCCTCGTTGCTTTATTTGAAATCTGAATTTTCCCAATGACTGCAGGTCTCTTGATCGTTTCTTAGGGGAAGCTCCTCATTCCTTTGTTTCAGACTGTGAAGAAAAGAAAACATGGTCTTCCCTTTCTCTTGTTTCCACTATCTTTTCTAGCCATGTTCTTTCTTTGTTTCCATGTCCCTTTTCCATTTGCTGTGGGGAGTAGGAGTGCGGGGGAGCCCAGCTGTGGGGAAGGCACACTTAGCCTGGTACTCACCCTGTCTCCCTTGGGCCCAGTGATACCAGCTGCTCCTCTCTCACCGGGCATCCCCTGCAGACCTGGAGGGCCCTGAGCCCCAGGGGGGCCTGCTGGGCCAGCTGCATCCTGTGGGGGAGGGGCTGTGGTGGGCAGCACTTACCCTGGTCCCCCCAAGTCCCCTTTCCTTCCCTTCTTCCTCTGCCCAGACCCCTTTCTGTCTCATCCTCCATCCCTCCCTCCTTCCATCTTCATTCCCCCTGAGCCCCCTCCCCTTCTGGCCCAGAGGACCCCTGCCAGTGGGACCCGCCTCACTTACTTTGGGACCATCAGTGCCAGGAGTGCCGGGGAGGCCGCAGGCTCCCTGGAGGCCCTGGGACCTGGGAGAGCCATGTGGTATTTTACCACATGTCCATCTACCATCTTGTATGTTACTCCTTAATATTCAGTAATAATCAGTTGCCCCTCCAGCATTCATGGTTTTGTTCTTCACCCCAACTGCTTCCAGCTTTCTGGGTGACTTCAAAACTGTTACTCCATAGGCAAGGGATGGAATCCATGAATATTTTGTTACATCTCTATTCTAGTTGAAGCTCCTCGTTTGTGAAATTCTTGTTGTGTCTTTTGTCCTTTTGTTATTTGGATCCACGATCTCTCTTATGTATTTGAAGGTGCTCTTTGCATAAAGCAATATTAATTATTGCTGATGCCTGTGTCTGGAGTATTAATGGAGTGGGAACATTCTAGAGGGAAGAAGAAATGCAATTAAAAGGGATCTGGGTGTGCTAGAGCTTTTATTTTGCTTCTCCAGTTTCACCTTTGCTGTCTCAACCTCCTGTGGCCCCAGGAGGCAGAGATGTAAGGAGACATAAGCAGGGTTCTCGTCCTCTGGGAAACTTTGCATCTGGCTCATGGAAGGCAGCAAGTGTAGACCCACAGCTAGGTGAGGTCAGAGTACTCGGTCACCTGGCTTCCTCTCAGCAAGGTTGCCAAGGGACGGCTGCATTTCTTTACCAAAGGCCATAGATCTTTTGGGCAGCTTTTCTGCAGCTACAGCTAATTTCTCTGGATTTTGGTCACCATTCCTGCCCTTGCCATGCAGGTCTAGGGGTGGCAATGTCTCCCCACTGTTGTTGCCGTGGGATGCTTCATCATCCTTCCTTGGTTTCTCTTAGCCCTGACCATATTTTGTACAGTCCCTTTATTAAACTTTCCCTAATTACCCATTTTGACTGTGTCATTTGTTTTCTTAGACCCTTGCCTATTATGGTAAGTAAATGGCATTAGGAAAAGCATTTTCAAATGGAATTTTGGGGATCAGTTGGTCCCATATTGAGAAGCACATGCTGAGAGGAAAGGGGGCAGTGGTGTCAGGCACATGTAGCACCAAATTATCAATGATGCACAGAACTCATGAAGTGCAAGTGGAAGACAGTTGTTGGGACGTTGGTGGCTGTGGTGCTTCGTTGCTATGGTGACAACTTGTGGGATCAGCTGCTTTTTTATGATGGGGATGGGAAAGTTATCCAACAGAAATCTAAAAAACTTTTGTTGGATCTTGACAATTAAACCCTAAAAGACATGTATATGTTTACAGTAGTAAGATGTTTAATCTTTCTAGGTCAGGAAAACACACAATACAACACAACACAGTGAGATTAACACCAGTATTGCTGAAAGTTGTTAAAAGCTAAGAATTGGCGTGATGTAGAAGGAGAGAATTCCTGATAAAATGATGAAAACGTTTGTTAGTACAGGGGTCCCCATCCCCTGGCCATGGACCGGTACCAGTCACGGTTGCTAGGAATGGGGCTGCACGACAGGAGACCAGCGGCTGGCTAGCAGTGAAATTTCATCTGTGTTTACAGCCGCTCCCCATCGCTCACATCACCACCTGAGCTCCACCTCCCGTCAGAGCACCGGTGGCATTAGGTTCTCATAGATGTGCAAACCCTACTGTGAACTGCACATGCGAGGAATCTAGGTTTTGCTCTCCTTATGAGAATCTATTGCCTGATGCTCTGAGGTGGAGCTGAGGTGGTGATACTAGTGCTGGGGAGTGGCTGCAAACACAAACTATCATTAGCAGAGAGGTTTGACAGCACAGAGACCATAATCAATCAACTGCTTGCATACTCATATCAAAACCCTATCAGTGAAGCCAGTGACAGGGCAAGAATAAAGATGCAGATGTAGAGAACAGACTTGAGGACACGGGTTGGGGGGCGAAGGGGAAGCTGGGACGAAGGGAGAGAGTAGCATAGACATATATACACTACCAAAAGTAAATAGGTCGCTCGTGGGAAGCTGCTGCATAACACAGGGAGATCAACTTGATGATGGGTGATGACTTATAGGGCTGGGCTAGGGAGGGTGGGAAGGCATCATGGGAGGGAGGGGATATGGGGATATATGTATAAATACAACTGGTTCACTTTGTTGTACAGCAAAAACTGGCACAGCAGTGTAAAGCAATTATACTCCAATAAAGAGGTTAAAAAAAAAAAAAAAGGAAAAAACCCTATCAGTGAGTGGCAAGTGAAAACAAGCTCAGGGCCTCCACTGATGCTGCATTATGGTGAATTGTATAATTATTTCATTATATATTGCAGTGTAATAATTATAGAAATAAAGTGCACAATAAATGTGCTTGAAACTTCCTGATTCATTCCCCAAACCCCCGTCCCTGGAAAAATTGTCTTCCACGAAACCCGTCCCTGGGGCCAAAAAGGTTGGGGACCCCTGTGTTAGTATAAGTAACTTGGTAATACTTGGCAAATGTGGTTAAGATTCAGCAGTTCTCTATTTAAACATGTACCCTGTATATCCTCACATGCTGTGCTCAAGGACACACGTATTGTGGGTTAATCCCAGTACTTTCAGCAGAGGCAAGAAGTGAAAACAGATTAGAGAATTATTAATAGAATAACAAAGGAAATAAATACCCTAGGTTTATAGAATGGAATATACTACAGCAGTGAACATAAATGAACCAGATATTCATGTATCAGAAAGGATAGATCCTCAAACATAATATCCAGTGGAGAAAAATGTATGTTCAGAAAGGATAAGTAGCTGTCATTTGTGCATTGTGGGTGGGGAATGATGGGAGATTGATCATTGAAATGTAATCCTGGGAATGAAGGGGACATGCTGGCTGGAGAAATGTAGAAATTTCCTGGGTCGTATACAACACCTGTTTGTGATAGATGACCAACATCGAGAGCCATCTGCTTCACATGTGGTTTGTCTGTAGAAACACTTAGCCACACTGACAACGTCTGCGGTTTGTCTTTCAGGCTGAGGTTTACCCAGGTGAGGGCAGATGCCTCATCTGGTTCTGTATCCACTGTAGTCTCACCCATTACACTCCTTAAACTTTCCTGCTAAAGCCCAACAGTGACTTCCTACTAGTGTCCTGATGGCCCCCTTTTAAGGTTTTGCAGTGCATTTTCTGAATGATTTGTCACTTGTGGACTCCTCTTCCTGGGAATCCTATCTTCAGCTCTCCTCCCCAGCTCTGACTTCCACGGCCACCCTTAAGGGCAGGCTTTTAGCTTTTCCTAGGGAGGGACCGCAGGCACTCCCTATCTGTTCTACCTGGTCATCCATCCAGAGCAGTAGCTTCAGTCCAGGAGATCCCTAGTCCATTTCTCTCAGCTTAAGGCCCTTCCCTTCCTTGCCTCCCAGCTCTGCGTTCCATCCTCTCTCACATCTCCCATCTCAAGTGCCATTCAAACAGATCTTCCCTCCAATTAGTTTTAAATGATACATAACATCTGGATTGATTGATATTTTACTTTAACAAAGGTCTAATTAATATCCTTAGTTAAAACTTTATTCTGTAACTTTCCATCTCATCAGTAAATGATATTGCTTCCCATCTCTTCTATTTTGGGGGGCTCTCTTAATGTTTCAGTAGAATAAGTTTATCTTTGGAACACAGATTTTTCTCTGTGCACCAAGGCTAGCAGTAAAGAGGAATAATAGTTTGTGGGCTGCTTATATTTGGATGAATGCTTCCTGAAGATTCAATTTGAATTAAGGGATGTTACATAGTATATTTGACAATCATATCTTTAGGCTTCTTCAGTGGTCCATTCTCCCTGCAGTGGGTCCTTAGTTACTTTCTTTCTTTCTTCTTTTTTTAATGTATTAATTTTTTTTAGCTCTCTATTGGAATATAATTGCTTTACACACTTGTACCAGCTTTTGAGGTACACCAAAGTGAATCAGCTGTATTTATACACATATACCCTTATCCCCTCCCTCCTGCGACTCCCTCCCACCCTCCCTGTCCTGGACCTCTAAGGTATCACCCACCATTGAGTTGATCTCCCTTTGTTATACAGCAACTTCCCACTAACTCTTTTACAGTTGGTAGTGTATATATGTCTATGCTACTCTCTCTCATCATCCCAACTTCCCCTTTCCTTCCCCCCTCCCCCGCCACCCTGTGTCCTCCAGTCCATTCTCTGCATCTGCATCCTTATTCTTGCCCTGTCACTGGGTTCATCAGTACGATTTTTTTACATTCCGTATATATGAGTTAGCATACTGTATTTGTTTGTCTCTTTCTGGCTTACTTCACTCTGTATGACAGACTCTAGGTCTACCCACCTCATTACATATAGCTCCATTTCATTCCTTTTTATGGCTGAGTAATATTCCATTGTATATATGTGCCACATCTTCTTTATCTATTCATCTGTTGATAGGCATTTAAGTTGCTTCAATGTCCTAGCTATTGTAAATAGTGCTGCAATGAACATTATGGTACATGTTTCTTTTTGGATTATGGTTTTCTCTGGGTATATACCCAGTAGAAGGAATACTGGATCATATGGTAGTTCTATTTTTAGTTTTTTAAGGAACCTCTAAACTGTTTTCCATAGTGGGTGTCTCAACTTACATTCCCACCAACAGTGCAGGAGGGTTCCCTTTTCTCCAACCCTCTCCAACATTTATTGTTTCTAGATTTTTTGATGATGGCCATTCTGACTGGAGTGAGGTGATACCTCATTGTGGCTTTGACTTGCATTTCTCTAATGATTAGTGATGTTGAGCATCTTTTTATGTGTTTGTTGGCCATCTGTATGTCTTCTTTGGAGAAATGTCTATTTAGGTCTTCCACCCATTTGTGGATTGGGTTATTTGCCTTTTTGGTATTAAGCTACATAAGCTGCTTATATATTTTGGAAATTAATCCTTTGTCCATTGCTTCATTGGCAAGTATTTTCTCCCATTCTGAGGGTTGCCTTCTTGTCTTATTTAGGATTTATTTCGCTGTGCAAAAGCTTTTGTTTCATTAGGTCCCATTTGTTTATTCTTGCTTTTATTTCCATTATTCTAGGAGGTGGGTCCAAAAGGATCTTGCTTTGATGGATGTCATAGAGTGTTCTGCCTATGTTTCCTCTAGGTGTTTTATAGTGTCTGGCCTTACATTTAGGTCTTTAATTCATTTGGAGTTTATTTTTGTGTATGGTGTTAGGAAGCCTTCTAATTTCATTCTTTTACATGTTGCTGTCCAATTTTCCCAGCACCACTTATTGAAGAGGATGTCTTTTGTTTCCATTGTATATTCTTGCCTCCTTTGTCAAAGATAAGGTGCCCATATGTGCTTGGGTTTACCTCTGGGTTCTCTATTCTGTTCCATTGATCTTCCTTTCTATTTTTGTGCCAGTACCATATTGTCTTGATCACTGTGTCCTTGTAGTATAGTTTGAAGTCAGGAAGGCTAATTCCACCAACTCCGTTTTTCCTTCTCAACTGCTTTGGCTATTCAGGGTCTTTTGCATTTCCATACATACAAATCGTTAGATTTCTTGTTCTAGTTCTGTGAAAAATGCCATTGGTAATTTGATAAGGATTGTGTTGAATCTGTAAATTGCTTTCGGTAGTAGAATCATTTTCACAATGTTGATTCTTCCAATCCAAGAATGTGGTATTTCTCCCCACCTGTTTGTTTCATCTTTGATTTCTTTCATCAGTGTATTATAGTTTTTGGCATACAGGTCTTTTGCTTCTTAGACAGGTTTATACCTAGGTATTTTATTCTTTTTGTTGCAATGGTAAATGGCAGAGTTTCCTTAATTTCTCTTTCTGCTTTTTCATTGTTAGTGTATACAAATGCAAGAGATTCCTGTGCATTAATTTTGTGTCATGCTAGTTTACTAAATTCATCGATTAGTGTTAGTAGTTTTCTGGTAGAGTCTTTAGGATTTTCTATGTATAATATCGTGTCATCTGCAAAGAGTGACAATTTTACTTCTTATTTTCCAATTTTGGATTCCTCTTATTTCATTTTATACTCTGATTGCTGTGGCTAAAACTTCCAAAATTATGTTGAATGATAATGGTGGGAGTGGGCACCCTTGTCTTGTTCTTGTTCTTAGAGGAAATTCCTTCAGTTTTTAACCATTTAGAATAATGTGGGCTTTTGGTTTCTCATATATGGCTTTTATTATGTTGAGGTAATTTATTTCTATGCCCATTTTCTGGAGAGCTTTTATCATAAATGGATGTTGAATGTTGTCAAGAGCTTTTTCTGTGTCTATTGAGATTATCATATGGTTTTTATCCTTCAATTTCTTGATATGATGTATCACACTGATTGATTTGCGTATATTAAAGAATCCTTGCATCCCAGGGATAAACCCCACTTGATCATGGTGTATGATCTTTTTAATGTGCTGTTGGAGTCTGTTAGCTAGTATTTTGTCGAGGAATTTTGCATCTATATTCATCAGTTATATTGGCCTGTAATTTCTTTTTTGACATCTTTGCCTGGTTTTGGTATCAGGGTGATGGTAGCCTCGGAGAATGAGTTTGGGAGTGTTCCAACTTCTTTAATATTTTGGAAGAGTTTGAGAAGGATAAGTGTTAGCTCTTCTCTAAATGTTTGATAGAATTCGCCTGTGAATCCATCTGGCCCTGGGCTTTGGTTTGTTGGGAGATTTTTAATCACAGTTTCAATTTCCATACTTGTGATTGGTCTGTTCATATTTTCCATTTCTTCCTGGTTAAGTCTAAGAATTTTTTTCTAAGAATGTATCCATTTCTTCCAGGTTATCCAATTGATTGGCATATGGTTGCTTGTAGTAGTCTCTCATGATCTTTTGTATTTCTGCGGTGTCTGTTGTTACTTCTCCTTTTTCATTTCTAATTCTGTTGATTTGAGTCTTTTTTTTCTTGATGAGTCTGGCTAATGGTTTATCAATTTTGTTTATCTTCTCAAAGAACCAGCTTTTAATTTTATTGATCTTTGCTATTGTTTCCTTCCTTTCTTTTTCATTTATTTCTGCTCTGATCTTTATGATTTCTTTCCTTCTGCTCACTTTGGGGTTTCTTTGTTCTTCTTTCTCTAATTGTTTTAGGTGTAAGGTTAGTTTATTTATTCAATATTTTTCTTGTGTCTTGAGGTAGGACTGTATTGCAATAAACTTCCCTCTTAGAACAGCTTTTGCTGTGTCCAATAGGTTTTGGGCTGTGTTTTCATTGTCATTTGTTTCTAGGTATTTTTTGATTTCCTCTTTGATTTCTTCAGTGATTTCTTGGTTGTTTAATAGCTTATTGTTTAGCCTCCATGTGTTTGTATTTTTTACAGTTTTTTTCCTGTAATTGATATCTAGTCTCATGGCGTTGTGGTCAGAGAAGACGCTTGATATGATTTCAATTTTCTTGAATTTATCAAGGCTTAATTTGTGACCCAAGATGTGATCTATCCTGGAATATGTTCCCTGTGCACTTGAGAAGTGTATTCTGTAGTTTTTGGATGGAATGTCTTATGAATATCAATTAAGTCGAGGTGGTCTAATGTGTCATTTAAAGCTTGTGTGTCTTTATTTTCTGTTTGGATGATCTGTCCATTGATGTAAGTGGGGTGTTAAAGTCTCCTACTCTTATTTTGTTACTGTCAATTTCCCCTTTTATGGTTGCCAGCATTTGCCTTATGTATTGAGGTACTCCTATGTTGGGTACAATTGTTCTATGTTCTTCTTGGATTGATCCCTTGATCATTATGTAGTGTCCTTCCTTGTCTCTTTTAATAGTCTTTAAAGTCTAATTTGTCTGATATGAATATTGCTACTCCAGCTTTCTTTTGACTTCCATTTGCATGGAATATCCTTTTCCATCCCCTAACTTTCAGTCTATATGTGTCCCTTGGTCTGAAGTGGTTTTCTTGTAGGCAGCATATATAAGGATCTTGTTTTTGTATCCATTCAGCCAGTCTGTGTCTTTTGGTTGGAGCATTGAATCCATTTACTTTTAAGGTGATTATTGACATGTATGTTCCTAGTACCATTTTCTTAATTCTTTTGGGTTTGTTTTTGTAGGTCTTTTCCTTCTCTTGTGTTTCCTACTTAGAAAAGTTCTTTAAGCATTTGTTGTAAGGCTGGTTTGGTGGTGCTGAAATCTTCTCTTAACCTTTCCTTGTCTGTAAAGCTTTTGATTTCTCTGTTGAATCTGAATGAGTTTCTTGCTGGGTAGAGTAATCTTGGCTGTAGGTTTTTCTCTTTCAGGACTTTCAGTATATCCTGCCTTTCCCTTCTGGCTTGCAGAGTTTCTGCAGAGAAATCAGCTGTTATACTTATGGGTTTTCCCTTATGTGTTATTTGTTGCCTTTCTCTTGCTGCTTTTAATATTTTTACTTTGTGTTTAATTTTTGTTAGTTTAATATGTGTCTCAGTGTATTTCTCCTTGGGTTTCTTCTTTGGGACTTTCTGCACTTCTTGGACTTGATTATTTCCTTTCCCATGTTGGGGAAGTTTTCCACTATAACCTCTTCCAATATTTTCTCAGATCCTTTCCTTTTTTCTTCTTCTTCTGGGAGGCCTCTGATTCGAATGTTTATGTGCTTAATGTTGTCACCAAGGTCTCTGAGACTGTCTTCCATTGTTTTTATTCTTTTTTCTTTTTCCTGCTCTGTGGCAGTTATTTCCCCCATTCTACCTTCCAACTCACTCATTCTTCTGCCTCAGTTATTCTGCTAATTATACCATCTAGAGTATTTTTAATTTCAGTTATTTTGTTGTTCATTACTGTTTGTTTGCTCTTTAGTTCTTCTAAGTCCTTATTAACTGTTCTTGCATTTTCTCTATTTTGTTGTCGAGATTTTGGATCAACTTTACTATCATTACTCTGAATTCTTTTTCTGGCAATTTTCCTATTTCCTCTTCACTGATTTGGTCTTCTGGGTTTTTTTTTTCCTGCTCCTTTGCCTGCATGGTGTTTCTTTGTTTTCTCATTTTGTCTAATTTATAGGATTTGCTTTCCCCTTTCCCTATGCTGCCTAGTAGTAATTCCTCTTGTTTCTGCCCTCTGCCTCCTGTGGTGGGATTTGTCCAGTGTCTTGGGTAGGCTTCCCGGTGTGGGGGTCTGATGCCTGCTTTCTGGTGTGTGACTCTGTGTCTTTTCTCTCTCATGACCAGTGTCATGTCAGGTGGTATGTTTTAGAGTATCTGTGAGGTTAATATGGCTTTAGGTAGTCTGTGTGCTGATGGGTGGGTTTGTGTTCCTGTCTTGTTTGTAGTTTGGTGTGAGGTGTCCAGCACTGGAAGTTGCAGACAGTTGGACAAAGCCATGTGTTAGACTCTGATACAGGGTTCTGTGAGAGTTCTCTGCAGTTAATCTTCCCTGTGTCTGAGGACTCCCTAGTAGTCTAGCATCCTGAATTCAGTGCTCCCTCCCCAGAGCTTCCTACTTGACTTCTGATGGAGTAGTCCAGACTTCAGTGGTTGCTTGTCCTGGCAATAAAGAGGTTTAAAGAAGACTGCCCCAGACTAATGGCAGAATGTTGAGTCAAACAAATACTAAATGAAGGAAACACATACATGTATAAGACACACAAATACCGAATCCAATAGAACATAAGACACTAGAAAGACCTGACAGAATAACCCCAGTATGTAGTCAGACAATCAAAGAGAAACCCAGCAGAAATTCAAAACCAAAAAAAAAAAAAAAAAGAAACCACCAAAAAAACACACAAAATACCCCCCACTCACACACACAAACACAAATCCAGGGAAGTTTTGAAAGCTAGGATCAAATATAATAAAGAACAAGAGTAGGATCAGACAGACTGAGGATTCCCAAAACAAAATCAGTCAATTATAATCAGAACTAAGATAAAGACAAAACCTAATAATAAAAACCAAAGCAGTGTGTCATCTGGAGAATAAAGCAAGGAAACAGAGCAGAGCAATAATATTGATTATAAGTATATTAAGATAAACTAAACTAAAAAAGGATAGTTGACAGGACAACAGAATAGTGAAGTGTGACTGGAAATATGGAAAGAAAAAGAAAAAAATAGAAATGTATAAAAGATAGAGAAGAAAAAAGGTAGGAGAGATACACTCAGCACTACAAAAAACTTAGCTAGAAATAGAAATATATAAAGAGGCTAAAAATGAAAATAGAAGAAAAAATAGAATTAAAAAAGTATGTTACAAAATGTGTAGATCCCTTAGGACTAAGATCATAATTAAAAAAAAAAACCTAGACCTGACCCCAGAATGGACCAGATCAATAGAATTAATAATAATATTTCTGTTTCCTTGGGGTCTCAGCTGTAAGTGTCCTTCTACTCACCTTGGGCTTTTTGTATTACTCTGCGACCATCAGAGCTTTCTTTATTGTTTGTCTGTAAGTGCTGGTGTGTGGGGAGAGAGAGGGTACAGTAGTGACTTCTTCCCCTGGCAGTGAGTGAGCAGTGGTGCCCTGCCTGGGTTGCGGCAACTTGGTTGGTGGTGGCGGTGCCTGTTGCAGTGGGACGCCGGTGGCTCAGGTGTAAACAGAATGCCTCCAGAGCTGGGCCACTCTGCAGACTTTTGGCTCTTGGCTTCAGGCACCTTAGGCCAGCCCTGCCCGGGGTCTTTTGTTATCCCTGAGTACACTAGCCAGGCCCAGAAGGGTCCTTCCTCTGTCCATAGCAGGTGACGAGAGATAGGCTACACCCGCAACTCCTCCCCCCTGCTTGTGAGTCAGCAGTATCAAGCTGCCACCATGGCCGCCCAGCTTTCTGCAGTAGGCATTCTCTGCTGCGGATTTCTTCCCTCCTGTCCTCTTGGTCCATCTCTTCACTGCCAACAATGTTTCTCACCCTGAACTAGTTCTCCAGTTCCCACATTCTAGCTCCCAGACCCCCTATTCAGCTGTGAGCCGATGTCTCAGTTCAGACATGCTGAGCTGTGGTGCGGACCCGCCATGTGTTTCTCACTCTTTCCCATCTGCCACAGATCAGCTGCTTCACCCTCTTTGAACAGTCCCAAATGTCTCCCTTCTGACCCAGAGAAATTCCTGTTGGAGAAGGGGTTTCCCTGTCAGATAAGGGACGTTTCCCTGAATTCGGCAATCTCTCCTCTGTTTCAGATCTCCCCACCCCAGGATGTGGGACCCAACCCTTTCCTTTCTTCTCCTCCTCTCTCTCCTTTTTTCCCCCTTTGTCCTACCCAGTTATGTTGGGATCTTTGCAGTCCTTTCTGGTGTCTGAGGTTGTTTGCTGGTGTTCAGCTGGTTCTCGTGGGAATTATTGCGTCTTTTGATGTATACCTAATGCATCTGTGGAGAGGGATGCATTCCACATCCTTCTACTTCACCACCATCTTTCTTCCTTCTTAGTTACTTTCTATGACTTAGTAGTAGGCAAAGTGAGGGGTCTCTAATGCAGTGCTATAAGCTAGGACATTTCTTTTAATATTTTAATTTAATTAATGAATTAATTATTTAATTTAAATGTTCATTCTTTTTTAGATTCTTTTCTCATATAGGTTATCACAGATTATTGAGTAGAGGTCCCTGTGCTACTCAGTAAGTCCTTGTTAGTTACCAATCTTACATATAGTAGTATGTGTGTATGTTCATCCCAAGCTCCTGATTTATCCTCCCCTGCCATGTTTTCCCTTTGGTAATCATATGTTTCTTTTCGATATCTGTAAGTCTGCTTCTGTTTTGTAAATGAGTTCATTTGTGTCATTTTTAAAAAATTAGATTCCACACAGGAGTGATATCATATGATATTTGTCTTTCTCTGTCTGACTTACTTCACATGGTATGATAACCTCTAGGTCCATCCATGTTAGAAGTAGGGACTTATTGACCAGGGAGGTTTGCCAAGGGTCCTTTACTTTTGGGTGACAAGTGACTCACTAAGCCTCATCCCCTGAGCCAAACTCCTGACTCTAGCCCATCACCATGCACCTTCCATCTCACTGCCTCTGGAACTAGCTTCTGTGTTCCTGGAAATGATTCCATCCTTAATACTCATCTCCCAGGACTATCAGGAATAGATATCATCACATCCTTCAGTTTCTCAGTTGCCCAAACATGATAACATCTATTCCCCAGGATACCAGTAATTATCTTTCACTACACAAGAAACTCCTTATCCTGAAATGACCTCAGTGATATCCTCCCTATGAGGATCACTTGACAAAGTATGTGAATTAACTCTATTTTATGTAAAAAAAAATTTCCTGAAATTCTGGGCTTTAAGTTGTTCATTCGGTCAATATTCATTTTGATTTATAGTATTTTTCCAATCATGTTCATGTCCTCCTCTGGACATGAACATGATTAGAAAAGTATTTTTTTAATTGCTAAAATACTTGATTTTTGTTGTAGTGAATAAAGGTACCTTAGCAATTTAAGCAGGGGAGTGTGAGAAGGGACTCTGCTCTGCTCTCAAGCCGTGTGTTAGATTCCTAGGACTACTGTCATGAGGAATCCAAAACTATTTTTTATTTATTCCCTCCCACTTCTGAATGCTTGAAATCTAATATCAGTGTGTTTTCATAACCACATGTCCTTGAAGGCTGTAGGCGAGAATCCTTTGCAGCTTCTGGTGGTTCCTAGTGTTCCTGGCGTTGTGCCTCCATCTTCACATTACCTTCTTCTCTGTGTGTCTCTTCTCCTCTTATAAGGGCCCCAGTGATTAGATTAGGACCCATCCTGAGTCTGTGTGACCTTATCTTAATAAGTGATGTCTATGACCTCTTTCCAAATAAGTTCACACTCAAGGATGAGACATGAAATTTTTTGGGGGAGGAAGGTATTCTTCAATCCAGTACAACCAGCAGTCCCATTAGCCAAACTAAAAACTCATAAAAGTTTGGAGAGAAGTCTTGGAAGTACTTTTCCATGAGTATGAGGCATATATTTCTATCCATGTGATCCTGAACAATCCTGAAGTGCGCAAAGACTGGGAGGTCCATGGACCAAGACCATAGTTCTTCATGATTTTCTGCTGTGAGTGATGGGGCCAGGATAGTGGGTATTAGCACAGATGCAGCAAATGGGAGGCCATGGCACTGGCAGCAGGAAGGACCTTCAGCAGCCTTGAAGGACCAGCCAGAGGGTGTGGGGTGACTTTGTCATGGCTCCTGTGGTCCTTCTCCACCCCAAGCCCTAGGAAACATTCGGGGGAGCTGCACTCTGACTTGTCCCTCAGTTTTCAGACCACTCCTAATGGCAGCAGTTTAGAGACCCTAGAGTTAAAGTCCTAGTTTCAAGGGTGGAGATTGGGAAGGCAGTACAGGAAACTGGCTGCCATGTGAGTGGCCCTTTCCAAGGCCCTACTGGAGGGCTAGTTCCAAAGGCAAGGTGTATTTACTGATGGATCATTCCTGACCCAGCTCCCTTGGTCAGATGGTGTGTGTGGGGTTGGTGACAGAGAGACAGGGAGAAAGTTTGGGGGGAAAAGATAATGTTAAGGGAGAGAGTAGGAAGCAGGGAGAGAAGGAGAGAGAGAAAGAGAATGTGAGAGAGTGTAGAAGGGAGGAAGTTGGAGAGGGAACAGGAGAGACTGAAGCCAATGAAGTGGTTGGTGGATCATGGAACCATGACAGCTGACCCTCTCTGAGGGTGGGAGGTGTCCCCTAACCCAAACATCTTCTAAATCAGTTGTCTTCATAAGGTGCCTCCAGAGATGTTTCTATTCCATGAGATGTTCAGCATCGAAAGTACCTGTGTTCTCTTCTCCAAAATTCATCTGCCTGAAAGTCTCTTGTGTTCACAGTGGCAGGTTTCCCAGTTCTCCCACAATTCACCAAAGAAAAGCAAAGCTGTCACCTCCCTCAGATCTTACTGATGAGAGATGCCTGGGAGCAACAAAGACAAAACTCTTTTTCCTGATTAATCAAGACACACAGGCCCAAACACAGGGCTTCTGCCTCCCCTGTTTATACAGATTCCTGTAACCTGTGGAAAATGGGATGTCAGAATGGCAGTATTTTAGCTCATAATTAATTGTTCTGAATTAAGAATATACATCAATTAAGGTAAGACGACAGTGGGAATAATGACAAGTTTTCAATAATAACATAACTTCTTCTAATCTTTCACTATTGCCCAGATTAGTTTCCTTTGGAGACCCAACCAGAAGAGCATCTCAAAAGTTACCAAAACTAAATATGATTTTCCTACCCATGGATTTACACAGGACAAAATCTTCCCTGATATTTGTGATACTTACTCAGGCACAAGAAAATACTAAAAAACTGGAATGTTTACTGGTTATACAGTTTTAAGATATGTTGAATAAAACCCATGAATATAACCTACAAAATTTCTTGCAGGTATGGTTTGTGTTATTTGATTAATACATAAAATCTATTTTAAGAATTGCATAATAAATATCTACTCCTGTGAAACTAACTCATTTATTTCCTCTCTAAAAATGTTTAATGATTCAACCTGTTATTAACATAGATCAAGACTCTACATTAGGTGCAGAACAAATGAGTGTTTAGCAGTATCCATCTTTATCTCGAGTGAAAAAGCACAGAGATAGTATGCTCTGGTTCATCTCATTACGATCTGGTGTTTTGGGACTTCCCTGGTGGTGCAGTGGTTAAGAATCTGCCTGCCAATGCAGGGGACATGGCTTTGATCCCTGGGCTGGGAGGATCCCACATGCCTCAGAGCAACTAAGCCTGTGCGCCACCACTACTGAGTCCACTCACCTAGAGCCTGTGCTCTTCAACAAGAGAGGTCATAGCACTAGAAGCCCGCGCACCACAACAAAGAGTAGCCTCCTCTTGCCACAACTAGAGAAAGCTTGTGTGCAGCAACGAAGACCCAAAGCAACCAATAAATAAATAAATAATTTTTTAAAAAAGGTATGGTGTTTCAATAAAATATTAGCTTTTGTGTTTAATAATTGTTTATTAAAATTTTGTATTTTTTGTTTTTATTTCCCCTGATCATATTGCTCTAAGTATTTCAAAGCAATACTTTTGTACTGAGATTTAACTACATTTACTCAGTATAAAATTGTGATATAAGTGGAATTATGTAACATGTACATTTTCTGTTCAGCTTCCTTTTTTGCACAGCATAGTGTGTGGGAGTTTTACCCATGTTGCTGCAGGAATCAGCAGTTTCTTCCTTTTTATCTCCAAGTACTATGCTTTTGTTTGTATTTTTGTTCACCAGCTATTAAAAATTTGAGGTTTTGCCAGCTTTTTGCTTGTTATGAATAGGGCTTCAATGAATGTTTGCATACTAGCCCTTTCGTGGCACATGTATTCACATCTCTTAGGTAAAATCAAGGCATGGAATTCCTGGGATGGTCAGTATGTGTTTAACTTTACAAGAAAATACCCATGCATGTCTCTTTGCACACTTCATGAAGACTTTCTGGAGAAGTGCATTGCTCAGCCATGGAGATTTACAGTTTTCTGGAGGGACATCACCCAGATGGTGGTGTTAGAGACCCCAGGCTCCACTCCCCCTCAGAGGTCCACAAGGAGACAGCTCTCCTTGAAGAAAAACAGTTCACAAAAAGGAAATGGCAATGTTGTGATGTGTTAGAGGTGTTGGTGCAACCTGTGGTGGTGATCATTTTGCAGAAAATAAGTATCAAATCCACACGTTGTACATCTTCAACTTACTCAATGTTATGGGACAATTATATCTTAATAAAGATGGAACAGATAAAATGGCAAGGCTGTTTTCTGAAGCGGTTGCAGCTTTTGAAACCCCCCCAGGGGTGCAGGAGAGTTCTAGTTGATCCCCATTCTCTCCACAGGGGGTGTGACCAGTCCTCTCATTTTAACTTTGGCCAATCCAATGGTGAAGAGGTGGCATCCTTGGGGGAGGTGTTTTGCATGTACATTATATTCTTCACTATGCTTCCATTATCTTTGTTTTTATTTTTTATACCACATAACATATTGATTTTTTATTACTTTACATTCAAAAATAACTATTGATGTACGATTGATACAGAAAGCAGTGTACATATCTAACATACGCAACTTCATGAGTTTTGGGATGAGTAGATGTCTGTGAAACCATCACACCAATCTATGTATTAAACATATCTGTAACCTCCAAAAGATTCCCCCTGCCCTAAGAAAAGTTATGTTTTAGGAAAGAAAAATTGTCTATATTTGACATTTATATATTGGTGTACTGCAAGGTCATATCTTGGCCCTCCTTTCTTCTCACTTTATTCTCTCCCAGTAGGATCCCATCTTCACCTTTAGCTACCATTGCCGTATTTCTCTCAGTAACTCTAAAATTTGTATCACCTGTCACATATTTAGAGATTCATTTCATATCCCATCTAAAGCTCTAGACTCTTATGTTAAATTCTTAACATGGGTTACAAAGCATTTCTTATTCTGGTAACAACCCACCTCTTCAACTTTATTATGCTCTGCTTTTTAAAATTTTTATACATGATAATATATTTCTGAATTATGTTTTATATGTGTGGCAGGCCACTTGCAATTTGTTCGAAAGAAAAAAAAAGAAAAAGCAACAAATGACATGAATAAGTCATTGTTTTATTGATAATGCATTTCACAAAATCAAGAAGTTTAAATATGTAAGGGTCCCACATACCACCTAAATTCAAATAAATGTGTTTAGGTGAATAGGTTTGAATAGTAGATATAATTTTTGAAATAGAGACTATCATATTTCAAACTTAGTAGAAGATAGAGTGCTGAAATAACCTTTTAAAATATAGTGAACCTTTTTTCCAAAGAGGAGTTATCATGGGGAGATAGAGTAGGATGGCACATGTTTGTAGAAAGTGAGAGACAGACAGACATGGTATTTCAAGCTTTACATTCTTAGTGGTGACTATGAGGCTGGAAAGGAGAATGAATGAAAGAGCACCTGCTACTTCCAGCAATCAGCGCTCAGGAACAACTCTGGGAATGTCCCTAAGTGTAGCCGCCAGCTAATCACATCTAAGGGGAAGAGACTCTGCCATAGAAGAGGATGGTGTTGGTCTTGTTGTGCTTGATGAAGAACAGGAAAGGGTGGTTACAGTGGAAACTGTCATAATATGGCCCTGATGAATATGTCATACTTATGCCTGTAGCAGCTGTGGCCTCCGTGCCCTCCTCATTCACCTCCACAAAGGACTTGTGGACGACTTTCGACACCACCAGATCTCTTGTCCCGGTCATGCCCGAGAAGTCTGCGCTATTGAAGGCGGCCACCATCCCCAGGGCTGTCAGCGTGTCCTTGAGGTCATAGCTCTCTTCCACTTTGAACCGAGGTAGGTGTAAATCCACAAGTCCCTCCTTCATATTCTGTGGGCTCGTCCACTCTATTAACTTCTCAGCAGTGAGCTGATCTTCAAGCTGTAACAATGGAAAAGGGAACAAGTGGCAGGATTCTCAGTGGACACTGAGCCCCCTTAACGTTGGATTGAAATGTGTGGGAAAACTTTATTTTAAGAGTAGACATAAATACAGGAGATTCAGTTTCTTGCATTTTATCTGAAGAGGCAAAAATAACAGAGTCCTAAATAGATATTATATAATCAAATAGCTGTTCTCATATGTTCATGACTTTGTTCTTTTTACGTACATATGTACATGTAAATAATATATGCACAGGCATAAATATTCGTAAAAGGTATACATGTATATATATGCACACATATATGCAACAACAGAGTCATTAAATAAAATTATTTGTAGAAGATGAACCATCTATTTCTTAGGCTTGTTATCTATGATGTGCTTCACTTTCAGATGGACTTCTCTTGTTAATGTTCTTTCATCCATAAATTTTTACATAGTGCATTTACAACACACATCTTACTTTTATTCCTTTTTCTTGCTTGATCTATTTGTATACTTTTTCCATATAGATATATATTTCTTGAGTCAAGTTTACATTGTTACCTAATACTACCATTACACTGATACTCAGTATGTATATATAATTAATATATTTTACCCTTCACTGCCTGTCAGTCCCTAACCTAAGCTAAGGTTACACAGACACATAATATTGTTTCTTATCTAAAATTTTTCACTATTTTCAGCCACTTGTGTCCAAAGCATTTCCCTTGTTTAGACTTCTTGCTATAGGATAAAATCCTGGGAATGAGATTTCCGATGTCATTGATAACGGGGAATTTGGGGCTGGAGGCCGAACATTCTGATGACTTCACATTTATTGCCACATCACTTTCATTAAGGATTTCCAACTCCTAGTGTTACCACGTATATATTTGGAGTGTGGCAAGATTACAGCCACTTCCGCATCATCATTGGCTGTTACAGTAATCGCAGATGGCCTTTTATGAAATGTCTTTTTATTGTCAGGTATTGTTGTTGGTATTTTTACAAATTAAGTTTATCATAACAATGCTAAGAGGAAAATTCTATAATCCTCTGCCCCCCTTTATTTGAACTCCTATCAATGAGGCTCTGAATGACTTTTGAGCTCCTAGGGACAGAATAGTTGAAAATTAAGAAGTGAGTGTCAAGATAAATCTGTTTGCCCACAGTCTACAAAACCACTGTGAATTATTATGCAATATGTAACTTTTATTGTGTTAATTTCCTTGTTTTGTTTGTGAGTAAACTTGCAAAATTTCCATGTGTCAACTACAAATGTGTTAATTTCCTTGCCTTCAAATGAATAGAATGGAATATACCAGAGGTTCTTCACATGTACCTAGGTATATATTTTTGTGAACTGACATTGCATAGTTTCACCAGAATATTAATGTGACCTGTGATGTACAGATACACTCTTCATATCATACTGTGATGCTTAAGGTATTGATTTTTTTTTTGTTCTGTGCTTGAGCTCTGCCAGCCACTACCAGCAATCTGAGAGCAGCCCATACAAGCCCTGTATCACTAGAAATGTAAGCAATAATAGGAAGCACTGGAGGTACCAGGCTTTACCTTCTGCAGACCATCTACTTCATCAGGCAGCAGCACCACCATGCTTAGCTCTTTGCCTTTGTATGGAATTTCCAGAATCTTGACTTGCATGTTCTGCAGTGCCGTGAAATTGAAACGACTGGTTTGTTTCATC
This sequence comes from Hippopotamus amphibius kiboko, assembly GCF_030028045.1. Lineage (NCBI taxonomy): Eukaryota > Metazoa > Chordata > Mammalia > Artiodactyla > Hippopotamidae > Hippopotamus > Hippopotamus amphibius. The sequence continues at coordinate 102,907,508 of NC_080196.1, forward strand.
ATCTGCACAGATTTGCTTGTATCCTGCAATAAATTCATGTGACAAAAATGCTAACTGAGCATAAGTTAAAAGAAAAAAGACAACATTATCGTGAAAGCAACATATCCTCCTTCTACAAGATGATCTGGCAAATTTGTAAATTAGAGACAAGAGTTTCTTCAAGGAATCCCAACTAAATAAAGTGAAAAAAAGAAAAAGAAAATAAGAAAAGAAAAGAAGCCTTGACAAGTTCTATCTTCTATCTGCAGTTTTATATTAATTACTATGTACTTAAATTTCACACTGAAAGTGTAGCTTTGTTATGTTTTATACATAAATTATAGGTAATACCTTGTTCAGCCAAAATTTTTCCTCCACAGTATTTTCTTTCTTAAATTCCTGGAGCCACTTCCCTTTGAAATAGACTGCGTTCACCAGAACCAGAATGGTAGAGCTGTCAATGGAGTTTTCTGGAAACAATTCCTTGATTTTTTCTGTCAAAGAAGAAAATCAAAGGTCTGTTATGAAAGGCACCGTGGTTTGTCTGGAAGATACTTTGAAAGTTACACCTGATGATTCAATATTCACACAAGTCACCACATGAGGGCCTCCGAGCCCGACTGTTCACAAGGTGAAGCTGTGCTCCTGGCAGCAGCCTGATGGAGCTGCCCTCACGGAGACCCCCTTCCTCTGTCTCGGAGGGTGTTCAGTCTCTGTCTGTGGGAACATCGGTCATCTCACACTGCATTCTGATGAACAGGTTTCAGCTGATCTTTCCACTGGTCAGTTTCCTCCCTCCCTCCCTGTCCCCTCAATAACTCCCTCCCTCTTTTGTTTCCTCCATCCTTCTATTCTTTTTTCTTCACTTTCTTCTTTGCTTTCTATTATTTCCAACTTGAACTCACTGCTCAGAGGAAATGGGCTTGAATGCTCTTTAGGAAAAATGACATGAAGTCTAAAATCTAAAACATGTGCTCAGACACCATTTCCCGGGGTCTCTTCATCTTCATTTTCCATTTTGAATTGCTTAGGTTTGGCCTGCATTTAGGATGGAAGCGAGGACATGGTTCATAGGATGGAGACATCATCCAGCGCCTACTGTGGTTGGGGAGGACACTGTGGCCATCCTTGCAGAGTGGGGGTGGGGAGGTGGGCCCCGCAGCTCCTGCTGCAGGTGGCAAGAAGAGTGGTTTGGAGGAGAGCTACTTGTTTCCCAGTTAGCAAAAGATAAGGGAAACCTTTTAATATTTTCCCTTATGGATCACAATTCAGAAGATAAACCTCTTATTTAAAGAAAAAGATGATAATCAACCTGAAGTTTGCGTAGAGACATGGGACCCACAAAGACACTGTCATCCACAGACTCAGCTGTGTTTCCAGGGAGCTGGTTCTGGGATCCCTCCTGGGCTCCCCTCTTTCTCTCTACATCGACATGGACTATTTCACTCTCTGCAGTGCCCTCCCCCCATCCTCTACAATCTCATCTCATCCCTGCTCCTGGCACCCCTGCAGGGTCCAGCCCAGCTTTCACACAGGGAAAGAACCCAACAGTGATTTTTAGTGAGTGACTCTCTCATAACCTACCATTAGTTTGACTTTCCACCCAAGAATTAATCATCTTTCGACTTTTTTCTGCAGCATGGACAAAATCAGCAGATTCCGCACTGGCCAGGTAAAATTTCTTAACATTATCTATGTATTCCTACCACAGGGGAAGGAATAAAGGAGGAATTAAGGGTCACTTATCAGCAACTATGCAGGTATTCCCAAATTAAATTATGTTCAATCATGACAACATTGAGTGCACAGTGCAATCCCTAACCCCCGTGCCCTGGTGGGTTGTCAGGCTCTGGGACGCTGCAGTGGGTGGGGTGTGGTCAGGAAGCCCGATGCCCCTGGAGGAAATTCTCCCCATGTGGGTCGGCCAGACTCCTCTGCCTCCCCCTCCCTCATTAGGAGATGGGAACAGAGGACCCAGCATGCAGACTAAAGGCGAGAGAGGCCATGAAACTCACCTGAAGAAATGGAAACTCCTTTTCTGCATAGAGCCTATTGGCGACCTTTAGTTCGTAGGCATCCGTGGGTTTCTTTAACTCAGTCAGAAGGTTTTGAAATTGATGATGAACATTTCCTGACTTTTCAACCTTCAAACACCAGAAAGTGAGCTCATTGGATTCTCATTGTATGTAAATACTACACCCCCATAGGTCTGTTAGATCCACACCTAGAATCTGGTGTCCCCATGGATGACATTTGTGGTTCTTTTCCCATATTTGTTGTATTTTACAGGGAATATCCTTCATAATCCTTACATTCAATCTTCCAGGTAGTTCTTCTTTTCTGCTCTAACACACTCCAGGCTTTTCTCTTTGGAATTAGAGATGCAGCACCATTCCATTATTGCATGAGTCGTAATTGTCTCAAATGTTTAGGGACCAGGTAGCTAAACTTAAGCTTCTTGAGGGCTAGAACCATCGTGCATCTCTAACAGTCATCAACTGTATGCCAACATCAAACGTGTATATTTCCTATGTTAATGCATGAAGCCCTGTTGCCCTCTGTGGTGGGGTCACCTTCTAAGACCCTGTGGCTGTGCCCTGTGGCTCTTCACTCATGGTGGCCACGCTCCCAGTGTAGGAACCGTGTGTGCTTGGTTCACTGCTGACAGCGGTGCACCAGCATGTCCAAGGCTTTCCTTCCATTCACATGAAGACAAGAGAGCTCAGAGAACTAAGAAGCTTGTTCAGGAGACAGAGCCAATTTTTCAACTCTCACTGGTCTCAGTCCAAAACCTTCTCCCTGGTAGCTAAGGGTTTTGAACTATTTAGCCATAAACCATAGCTCTCACTCAATCATTTTCCAAAATATGCGTGGTCATATTCTTATTGCTCTTAATATAATTTATGACTTAGTTAAAATTTTATAATTTTAGCAACATATTGTGAGTCCTATAGTCTCTATTTTCTATAATAATAATAATAATAGTAATAATACATAACATACATCAGGGTTTCCCTTATCCCGGCACTGCTCTCCTAGTTCTCATGTATTTGCATGTGTTGCAGCAGAGCTTCTATCACCCCTAGTTAATGGGGATGCCATCACTGTGGCTCAGGGCTGTTGTATTTTGCCATGTTCCCCATTCCCAAACAGCAGGGCACAATTTGAAGCTCCTGAGACCCTGGCGGCCTGGTGCTTAGGATTCCAGGCTTTCACCGCCATGGCACATGTTCAGTCCCTGGTCAGGGAACTGAGGCCCTGCTCGCTAGGTGGTGTGGCAAAAACAAAAAAGGAAAAAGAAGTCTTTCAATTTGAACCCCTCCGGTTTTTGGAGCCCCTGCTCTTACGCACATGCTATTCTTCTCTCAGGAAGATGAGTATATGAAATAAATAGGTACATAATGTGATGTGAGAAACAACTCTGTTTCTTCAATCTATTTTACCTAAGACGTCCTCTAAAAATTGGCTTTTCCCAGTTTACCTGAAATTCCCAGTTTAAACTATGACCCTCTTGGATATGTGATCTCCCTCTAGATCCAGAGCTCTATGACTCACGGGATCGTTTGTAGCGCCTCCTCTTGTGCTCCCTGTGATTCCATTAAAGTGAAGGACCTGGAGGAGACAGGGAGTAGAACAAGGAAATTTTTCTCTAAAGATCTAGGTATATCAGGGCAAATAAGGAAGGAAGGAAGGGAGGGAGGAAGGAAGGAAGGATGGAAAGAATACAAACAAACAAAACAAATGCCAAACCAATAAAAAAGAAAAGAACAAAGATCAAAGAAATCTTCTGTGCAAGCATTTGCTCCTTAAGAAACACAAATTCTGTGTGAAAAACACAATGCTGGCTGATCACCACAGTTCAGAGAATCCTGATTCACTTTTCATCCATTGCTGAGGAAACACGGGTAGATGTCTCCCATGCATTTTAGTCAGTGCATCACTTCTACCTGAACTCTCCCATTTAAGCCTCACCTCTGGTTTTTGGGCAATTGTAGGGTTCATCCCAGCTCCCAAAGGAAGTCTGGGCACAGAGAAGAGATGCGGTGGAGACTGTGGGAGAGTGTATGCCCCCCACAGCTCTGCGCCCACCCAGTCACAGGGATGCGTGCAGCTTCCTGTGCTACCCCTGGGGACAGCCAGACCTGAGATCATCTGCACACCAGCCAACACAGAAACCAGCACAAACATGTCAACATAGAGGAAGCTGCCACCTACCTTCTCAATTTCTGATGCAGTTTGTCCTTGGGCCCCTAAGGAAGTCATGGCTAAGGCTGACGTGATACTGAAAGGGGAATAGAAGATATTTTCCTCCTTTGATTGTCTGATCTGTTGGAACAGATCAACTGCAAAGTGGGTGATTGCTTCACCGAGTGAAATCATGGTGGCTTGCTGTGGTCTGGAACTCCTGGAAAAGCATCAGATTCATTTTATAATGACTTTACTGAGGGAAGGTTAGTGTGTAAGAAGATTTTCATTAAAAAATATCTTATCTGTAGGTTGTGGGATTCTGAAAACCATAGCTTCCTTCCTTTGACTTTTAAAACTTTTTTTCAGTGTACATGCATACACTTCATCATTAGAAGACTTTAAATTTGTATTTAAAAAAAAACTTTTGTGAAAACTAAAGGAATATCTTTATCTTTTTTTCCTTACTCGTAGTACTAAGACTCGGTAGAAAATGCTTTATAACAGACACCAGGACAAAGACTGATGTGCTAACACCCAGCCCCCTCTCTTGAGGCACATCTCTGGCTTTTCCTTGAAGGATCTGTAGGTGCTGGACATCCTACCCCCATCACACTTCCTCCTAAAGGAGCATTTGATTTTTTGGAAATAAATTCCCTAAAGATTAAAGCAGATGAAATATTGCTTTTTTTTTTTTTTTTTTTTTGCCATGGCTAAAGAATAAAATATAATCAGACAAAATGAAGTAGACAAATGATCTAATACCCATCATTGTTATTATATTCAGAAAGGAGTCATGCTGTCAGGCAGAGCTGCTGGGAGCACTTACCTGTGATCCTGGAGGAAGCAGAGGTGGGCAGGCAGCCTGTCAGCCTATGTGCTCTGGATGCTCAGGTCCTGAATATATACTCTCTCTTGCCGCCTCCCATTCCTCGCCTCAGCTGGTGTTTCAAGTAAATCAACTTCTGATTTCTTCACCAGGTACCAACACCTTATGAGCATGCAGTCTCTGTGAGTGAAGAGAAGATTATTGTTCTATTCCTGTGCTTCCTTTTTATCTGTAGAAGAAACTGTGACCTTCAATCATTGGCTTATATGAAATGCATGTAGGTGGATTTCCAATACCAATGAGAATAAAGTTAAATTCCCACTTCTTCACATGCCCTAAGCTACTGCGCCCAACCAGAACTACGTCTCAAAGAATCTTTCCTCTCTTACATGTTGAATTGTCTTTAAGGCCACTTCTAACATCAAGAATTAAAAAGCTTACATTTTCTATTTTATGTTCTTAAAGGGTTTGTCCAACCTGACTACTTCCTTAGGAATTATTTTGTATAACCAGGAAAATACCTGGAATTTGCAGCTTAAGAGATCCTGGGGAAGTGTCTCAACAGCAGGTGGAGAACAGGTATCATTTGCCTTCCCCCAAAGGCTGGCCCTTGGCCGTGGTCCTCCCTGTGACCCCCATGTCCCTTGCAGCCAATCCCAGAGGGTCCCTGACGTCTAAGGTCAGTGGGAAGTTCATTTCCCTGCAGTGTAACCTGCTCTCAGTGAGAAGAATGATGGATACAAACAAGGGCCATTTTGGTGGCAGTTTTCTAATTTTTTTGTACAAAGATGTATCAGAAAAATACATTGTTCAAACTCCAGAATCACGACATTTCTCGAACATCCTGCACTTTATCACAACAACTTCCGATTCATGGTCTGAACAACAGAGTCAAATGTCTGTGAGCAAAAAGCAGGAAAACATGTTTGAGTGCCATGGTTAAATCTCATCACTGGAGCCTCCTTCTCTTCATGTATCTGGGGTTCTCACAGTAGAATGTTAAAAATTGTTGACTTCTGCTAAGGGGGAATACGTATTCACCCATTTTCCTCTTTAACACCATATTCGGGCTGGTGCCTTTATTTTCCCCATTTCACAAATGACACAAACGAGGAACAGAGCTGCTGAACAGAAGCCCAGATTTCTAAGGTAGCAAACTGCCCAGGTGAGCTCTCCAGGCAGACAGCTGGTTCAGGAAGCTGTGTGTGCAGCCACTCTCCACAGGGTAGTCTGTTAGACAGACTCTGGGCTGTTAGTGACATAACTTCTTGTGTTTAAATGAAAAGAACCTGTTTCTTCTGCCCTCTCAAAAGAGGACGTCCTTCCACAAAATGTGCAGGGATGTGAATGTGTCCGCAAATTCTTCTCTGCTAGCCGCTCAGTCACAGGAGGGCAGGGTGGGTTTCAGACACACTTCTAGGGCTCCATCCAGAGACCACCAGGAGCAGTGAGTAGGGAGTGGAATCCAGGTGTTTCCTGCGTGAGTGCGACTCAGACGGTGGGTCCAGTCACGCTCACTCTCCATTCCCCGAAATTGCCCTATCCAGCTGGGAGTTAGTAGAAATGAGTAATTTTGAGAGGGAAAAAAGGTGGACAAAAGAAAGTATTTTTCTCCAGAGTCCACTGTTCCCTGAGGTATGGCTGTCAGGGGATGGGTTGTATTTCCAGGGCAGCCGGCCTAATATCTCCCCTACCTTAAGGTGTGGGATGTTGTACTATGGGCTGACTTTCCAACCAAAATAGAATTCACACAGAGTCAGCCATCTGTATGCATGTGTTCTGCACCCACAGACTCAATCAACCAGTGGAAAATACTTGGAAAAAATTCCAGAAAGTTTTAAAAAGCAACACTTGAATTTTCCCTACACCAGCAAATATTTTACATTGTATTTAGAACTCTTTACCTAGCCTTTACATTGCATTAAGTATTATAAGAAATCTAGAGATGATTTAAAGTATCATATAAAGGAGAATGTATGTAGGTCATGCATCATTTTATATAAGGTACTTGAGCATCCCCGTATTTGGGAATTTTAGGGCTGTCCTCGAATCAATCCCCTGTAGATCCCAAGAAATGTCCACAGTGTAAGGTTCATCTTTTAAAACTATATATGCGTCATCCGCTATTAGCCCATTGACAAGTTGTACACCCATCACCATGGTCTATTCCAGAATAATTTCATTGCTCCCCAAAGAAGCTCCCTGAATAGTTCTTCCTTACCCCCGCTCTCTGAAGACCACTTCTGCTCTCTATGGATTTGTTTATTCTGGATATTCCATGTAAATGGGATTGCACAGTATGTGGCCTTTTCTCTCAGGCTCTCTTCACTCACTGTAATATTCTCGCGTTTCCTCCATGTTGTGGTATAAATTGGAGCATCATTCCTTTATATGACTATCTTATGCTCCATTGTATGAAATACCACTTGAAGAAAATCCATTCACATGTGGATGTGCAGTTGGCTTTTTTATACTGTTGTAATACTGACATGAACTCTCACATAGAAATTTCAGCGTGGAAATATGTTTTAATTTCTTCGGCATTTACCTAAGAGTGAAATCCCTGGGTCATATGGCAAGTCTATTTTGCTTTAAAAGAACTGCCTGACTGCCTTCCACAGCAGGTGCACCATTTTATATTCCTACCAGACTACAATGGAAGCATGTGTGTATGGAGGGAAGAGGAGATCTGTGTTTCTAAACCTGAAAGATGTTTCCGCCTGATTCCCTGCTGCTCTTAGGGTTTTTCTGTCAATATGTGTACAGTGACCTGTGACTGATAGTGTAGGTCAAAGATCCCTGAAGAGAGACTGGGTTGGGCTGAGTGAGGATGTACACTATTGGAGTTCAATGAAGGAGTTAAGTCCAAAACAGAAGGAAATAGGAAGAGAAAAGACCCAGGATGAAAAAGCAAACACGAGGATAGGAGCTTCTAGTCAAGGTTGCATCACAGGCCACTGTCCCTGAGAGAGGGGAGGTCCCTGGAGCAGGTGCAGAATGGTTTCCTTTGGGCTCAAAGAGAACGGGATATGACCCCTTAGACAGAAGCAAGAAGCTCAGCCTGGGCCTGGAGGAAGCAATAGGGCAACAAAGTAGGAGAAACTGGTCTTCAAGGGATCTTTCACCTAGGACTGAATATTTTTGAGAATAAACTTCCAAGATTTATCATATAGTTTGGCTTTCAGGTAAAGGCACTAATTGATAAAGACCAGGAGTTTGGTTAAATTTACAGAGATCTCAGGTTAATTCAAATAAGAAGCCATATTATACTTTCCCCTCCATCTTTGAAAAGTGCTCCTGGAATGAAATAGACAAGATTATGACAGCCTGATGTCATACAGTGTCACAGAAGACACAGCAATTCACAGAAGATTGTGCAAGATAGTAATTTCCAACTTATGTCTTTGGGAATTTTCTAAATATATACCAACATCATTGGTTCCAGGAATCCAGGAACCCAATAAAACTCAAGAGACAATCACACCTTCAGGAATCATCTTACTATTTCTAATATTTTATTGATTGGTTAATAAGTAGCTCCTCCATTTTCCTAAACCTTACTTCCTTGTCAAGGGCATAAAGATATGTCAGCATTATTAAGTTGCAAATTCTAGGGAGCATTTTACTTCTTCCTTCTTACCAAGTATGTGCTTGTACCTGTCAGCAGGTAAACTGGTTATTAGGAAGATATTTCAAGCATCCAATAATAGGATATCTGCCAATTGCTGTATTTCCTACATGTATATATATAAATATGTACCCACTGAATAACATCAGAATAGGGTTAATAAGCTTTGCTTTAATTTTCTCAGAGGAGAGCCAACTGCAATAAGTTATAAAAAGATGTTAGTTAGGGAACTGGCCTCATATGTAGTAGGTTTATCAAGGAAGCAGGAGACAAATTCATAAAACCTCCACCCCTCCCCCCACTCCCACATTTCCAATTCCACCCAAGACAGTCATCCCAATCTATGCTTTCAATCAAATCCAATGCTGTTCCTTGTTGGTCTCCTATATTCCCTCCCCATTTCATCTTGGCATTCCTGTTCTGCTACCCAGAGAAACCATTGCAGGCACTCCCTTTTTGTTGAGCTATCCCTCGTCCTTGTTGCTTTATCTGAAATATGACTTCCGCATGACTTCATGTCCCTTGATCTTTTCTCAGGGGTAGCTCCTTACTACCCTATCTTCATACCATGACTCCAGGAAACATGGTCTTCTCTTTCTTTTATTCCCACTGCCTTTTCTAGACATTGTTCTTTCCCTGTTCCAATGTCCTAGTTTAAGTTTCTGGCCCTCCAGGTATTTTACCAGGTGCCGACCTACCATCTTGCATATTACTCTTTAATATTCACTGAGTAACCTGTTGCTTCTACACCCTTTATGGTTTTTCACTTCATCCCAACTGCTTCCAGTACTAGAGGACTGCAAAGCTTTCATTTTATTGGCAACAATTGAATTTATTCTTGTTTCATTTTTATCTCCCTTCTAGTTGACTCCCTTGCTTTGTGGAAAAAAAAAAAACTTCTTATTGGCCCTTAAAAAAATTTAGATGCATGGTGCTTAAAATCTATTTGAATCTGTTCTTTATATAAAGAAATATTAATTGTTCTTGATGTCTCTAGAGCACCATGGAGATGGAAATTTCTGGAGGGATAAAGAAATATGCATACATGTGATATGGGTGTGCTGGGGATTTTATTTTACTTCTCCAGTTTCACCTTCACTGTCTCAACCTCCTGCAGCCCCAGGAGGAAGAGATATAGGGAGACATAAGCAGGGTCTCGTCCTCTGGGGAACTTTGCATCTAGCTCGTGGGAGACAACAGGGGTAGACCCGCAGTTGGGTGAGGTCAGCCTGCTCTGTCATCCGGCTTCCTCTCAGCGAGCTTGCCAAGGGATGGCTGCATTTCTTTACCAAAAGCCACAGATCCTATTGGGAAGACTTTTCTGCAGCTACAGCTACTTTCTCTGGATTTTGGTCACCATTCCTTCCTTTGCCATGTAGGTCTAGGGGTGTCCATGTCTCCCCACTGTTTCTGCCCTGGGATGCTTCACCATCCTTCCTTGGTTTCTCTGAGCCCTGACCATGCTTTGTACAGTCCCTTTATTAAACTTTCCTTAATTACCCATTTTACTGTATCATTTGTTTTCTGCTAGATGCTTCACTAGGACAGTAAGCAAATGGCTTTAGGAAAAACATCTTTGAAGGGAATTTTGGGATCAGGTTGGTCCCATATTGAGAAGCACTTGCTGAGAGGAAAGAACTCACTGGTGTTAAGCACACGTCGCACCGAATTATCAGTGATGGAGGCAAGACATGAAGTGCAGGTGGAAGACAGGTGTTGGGACATCGGTGGCAGTGGTGCTTAGTTTCTATAGTGACAACTTGTGGGATCAGCTGTTTTCTTATTAAGGGCATGGGAAAATCATCTAACAGAAATCTGAAAAACATTTTCCTTGGATCTTGATAAGAAACTCCTAAAACACATACAAGGGTGTGTCAAAAATTATCCACACGAAATTACAGCCAGCGTGTGGTTAATTTTTGACACACCCTTGTATGTATTTTACTACTTATGAGGAAGATTCACTTCTGATGAAGAAGTGAAGACAGCAGTGCATTCATGGCCTGCAGCTCAGTCTAAAACATTTTTTAATTAGAAATTACAGCCAGAATGCGGATAATTTTTGACTCCCATTCGTATATATGTTTATAGTGGTAAGATGTTTAATCTTTCTTGGTCAGGAAAATGCAACTAATACAACACAGTGGTATTAACACTAGTAATGCTGACAGTTCTCACAGCTTAAAGATTGGTGTAATGTAGAAGAGAATTATTGATAAAATGCAGATGCAGGTGGTTGTTAGTACAGGTAACTTGGTAATACTTGGTAGTACGTGGTTAAAATACAACAATTCTCTAGTTAAACATATACCCTGTATATACTCAGAGAGGCATGATTACTCAGCCACAAGAAGGAATGAAATTGAGTTATTTGTAGTGAGGTGGATGGACTTAGAATCTGTCATACAGAGCAAAGTAAGCCAGAAAGAGAAAAACAAATACTGTATGCTAACCCATACATATGGAATCTAAACAAACGGTACAGATGAACCCAGTGACAGGGCAAGAATGAAGATACAGATGTAGAGAACAGACTTGAGAACACGGGGTAGTGGGCGGGACAGTGAAGGGGAAGCTGGGACAAAGTGAGAGAGTAGCATTGACACATATACACTCTCAAATGTAAAATAGATAGCTAGTGGGAAGCTGCTGCATAACACAGGGAGATCAACTTGACGGGTGATGACCTGGAGGGCTGGGATAGGGAAGAAGGGAAGGAGTCGCGGGAAGGAGGGGATATGGGGTTATATGTATAAATACAGCTGATTCACTTTGTTGTACAGCAGAAACTGGCACAATAGTGTAAAGCAATTATATTCCAATAAAGAGCTTAAAAATAAAAAAAGGCATGTATTGTGAGTTAATCGCAGTACTATTGGTTGTGCCAAGAAGTAGAAACAACTGAGACATTTATTAATAGAATAATAAAGGAAATAAATAACTTAGGTTTATACAGTGGAATGTCCTACAGCAGTGAACATAAATGGGTCAGATGTTCATGTATCATAAAGGTTAGATCGCCAGTGCAGAAAAAAAGCACCTTGAAAAAGGATGAGTACCTATCATTTGTGCACTGTGGGTGGGAGAGGATGGGAGACTGATCATTCAAATGTTATCATGGGAATGAAGGGGAGATGCTTGCTGGAGAAATGTGGAAATGTGCTGGGTGCTATAGGACGCCTGTTTGTGATAGATGACCAGCATCGAGAGCCATCTGCTTCATGTGTGGTTTGTCTATAGAAACACTGAGCCACACTGACAACGTCTGTGGTTTGTCTTTCAGGCTGAGGTTTACCCAGGTGAGGGCAGATGCCTCATCTGGTTCTGTATCCACTGTAGTCTCACCCATTACACGTCTTAAACTTTCCTGCTAAAGCCCAACAGTCACTTTCTAAGGGCCTCCTGATGGCCCCCTTTTCAGGCTTTGCAGTGCATTTTCTGAATGATTTGTCACTTGTGGACTCCTCTTCCTGGGAATCCTGTCATCAGCTCTCCTCCCCAACTCTGACTTTCTGTCTTGAACTCCCTTTGCACAACCATCCTTAAGTGAAGGCTTTTGCTTTTCTTAGCAATGGACTGACCACACACGCTCTCTCTCTATCCTACCTGGTCATCCATCCACACCAACGGCTTCAGTCCAGGAGATCCTCTCAGCTTAGGGCCCATCCCTTCCTTCCCTCCCAGCTCTGTGCTCCCTCCCCTCTCAACATCTCCCATCTCTGGAGCCATTCACACAGCCCTTCCCTCCAGTTAATTTTAATTGATATGTAACATTTGGATTGATTGATATTTTACATTAACGAAGGTCTGATTTAAGTCCAAAGTTAAAATTTTATTCTGCAACTTCCCATCTCATCTGTGAAATGACATTGCCTCCCATCTCTTCCACTATAGGTCTTTCTTAATGTTTCAGGAGAATAAGTGTATCCTTGGAACACAGAGAGAGTTTTCTCCATGCACCAAGGCTAGCAGTAAACAGGAATCATGGATTGTGGGCTGCTTATATTTGGATGCATGCTTCCTGAAGATTCAATTTGAATTAAGGGATGTTACATAGCATCTTTGACCATCATATCTTTAGGCTTCTTCAGTGATCCATTCTCCCTGCAGTGGGTTCTTCTTACCTTCTATGACTTAGCAGAGGGCAAAGTGAGGGGTCTCTAATGCAGTGCTGGAAGCAGGGACTTGTTTTTTTGTAATATTTGAACTTATGTTCATTCTTTTTTAGATTCTTTTCTCATATGGGTTATCACAGATTATTGAGTAGAGGTCCCTGTGCTACTCAGTAAGTCCTTGTTAGTTATCAGTCTTACATATAGTAGTGTGTGTGTGTATGTTCATCCCAAGCTCCTGATTTATCCTCCCCCCCACCGTGTTTCCCCTTTGGTAACCATACATTTCTTTTCGGTATCTGTAAGTCTGTTTCTGTTTTGTAAATGAGTTCATTTGTGTCATTTTTTAAAAATTAGATTCCACACTGGAGTGATATCATATGATATTTGTCTTTCTCTGTCTGACTTACTTCACGTGGTATGATAACCTCTAGGTCCATCCATGTTAGAAGTAGGGACTTATTGACAAGGGAGGTTTGCCAAGGGTCCTTTGCTTTTGGGTGACAAGTGACTCACTAAGCCTCATCCCCTGAGCCAAACTCCTGACTCTATCCCATCACCATGCACCTTCCATCTCACTGCCTCTGGAACTAGCCTCTGTGTTCCTGGAAATGATTGCATCCTTAATACTCATCTCCCACGACTGCCAGGAATAGATATCATCATATCCTTCAGTTTCCCAGCTGCCCAAGCACGATAACATCTATTCTTCAGGGTACCAGTAATTATCTTTCATTGCACAGGAAACTCCTGACCTTGAAATGACCCTAGCAATGTCTTGCCTTCAATAGGAGAATCACTTGACTAAGCATGTTAATTAACCATACGTTTCATAAAAGAATTTTTCCTGAAATTCTGGGCATTAAGTTGTTTATTTGGTCTATATTCATTTCGATTTACAGTATTTTTCCAATGATGTTCATGTCCTTCTTTAAAAGTATTTTTTAATTGCTGAAATCCTTGATTTTTGCTCTAGTAAATTAAGGTAACAGCAATTTAGACAGGGGAGTGTGAGAGGGGACTCCTCTGCTCTCAAGCAGTGTGTCAGATTCCTAGGACTGCTGTCATCAGTACCCAAAACTGAGGCTTAAAATGACTGGCACTCGTTCTCTTGCACTCTGGAAGCTAGAAGTCTGAAACAAAGGTGTTCTCAGGACCACAGATCCTCAGAAGGCTCTAGGGGAGAATTCTTTGCCTCTTCAGCTTCTGGTGGTTCCTAGTTTTCCTGGGCCTGTGCCTCTGTCTTTACTTGACCTTCTTCTCTGTGTGTCTCTTCTCTTCTCATAAAGGCCCCAGTCGTTGGATGAGGACCCACCCTGAGTCAGTATGACATTATGTTAACTAGTGGTGTCTATGATCTATTTCCCAAAAGTTCACACTCTGCAACTCTTGATGAAGTTTTCAGGGACACTATTTAGCCCACTACAATCAGCAATCTCGCTAGCCAAAACGCATCACTTTTAACATTTTGAGGAGAAATCATCCAGCTATTTCCCCATAACTGTGAGACACATATTTGTATCCATGTGATCCTGAGCAAACCTGAACAGCCCAGACACTGAGAGATCCATGGACACGAGACTGTATTTCTTCATGATTAACTATTGAGGTCAATGAGGCCAAGAAAATAGGTATTAGTACTGATGGGAGGCCGTGGCACTGGCAGCAGGAGGGACCTTCAGCAGCCTTGAAGGACCAGCCAGAAGGTGTGGGGTGACTTTGTCATGGCTTCTGTGGTCCTTCTCTACCCCAGGCCCCACAAAAATGTTAGGGGGAGCTGCACTCTGGCTTGTCCCTTGTTTTTTGGGCCACTTCTCATGACAGCAGTTTAGAGACCCTAGAGGTAAAGTCATGGTTTCAAGGGCAGAGCTGGGGAGGACAGTACAGGAAACAAGCTACCATGTGAGTGGCCCTTCCTAAGGCCCTACTGGAGGTCTAGTTCCAAAGGCAAGAGGTATCTAATGATGGACCACTTCTGACCCAGACCCTTGGTCAGAAGAGGTGTGTGTGTTTGTGTTGGTGTGTGTGTGTGCGTGCGTGTGTGTGTGTCTGTGTCTGTGTGTGTATGTGGTGTGAGAGAGAGTGGTGGGAGAGGAAGGCAGTGTTAAGAAGGAAAAATAGAGACAGGGAAGTAAGGAGCGAAGGAGAGAGAGAAGGAGAGCGAGAGACAGTGTGAGAGAGTGTAGAAGGGAGGAAGTTGAAGAGGGAACAGGAGAGACTGAAGCCAACTGAAGCGGATGGTGGGTCATGGAACCATGACAGCTGACTGTCTCTGAGGATGCGAGGCGTCCCCTAACCTAAACATCTTCTAAAACAGTGGTCTTCATATTAGAGTAATTCTAAATGTGCCTCCAGAGATGTTTCTATTCCATGAGATTTTCAACATCGAAAGTACATGTGTTCTCCTCTCCCAAATTTATCTGCCTGAAAATCTCCTGTGTTTACAGTGGCAGGTTTCCCAATTCTCCCACATTTCACCAAAGAAAAGCAAAGCTGTCACCTCCCTCAGATCTTACTGATGAGAGATGCCCAAGAACAACAAAGACAAAACTCTGTTAGTGATTAATCAACACACACAGGCCCACACATAGGGCTTCTGCCTCCCCTCTTTTATACAGATTCCTGTAACCTGTGGAAAATGGGATGTCAGAAGGGCAGTATTTCAGCTCATATTTAGTTGTTCTGAATTAAGAATATACATCAATTAAGACAGGGTGGTGGCAGGAGTAATGATACATGTTCAATAATACCAGCCTCTTTGAAGCTTTGACTAAGGTCAAGATTGAGTTGCTCTGAAGAACAGAGTAGAGGGGCATCTATAAGAGCTACCGAAACTAAATTTGATTTTTCTCCCAATGAGTTTACGTGTGACAAATTCTTTTCTGCTATTCCTGATATTTATCTCAGGGACAAGAAAATACCAAACCAACTGGAATGTTCTATGGCTTATATATTTTTAAGACTCATTGGATAAAATGCATTGTTTTCAGATATGATATGCATCAGTCAACGAATGTGTAAAATCTAATTCATCAAATCTCATCGTGAATATTTTCTGCTGTGAAGGGGACTCCTCATTTTATTACATCTCTAAACATGTTAAATGGTTCCACCAACTATTAAGAAAGTCCAAGGTTCTATGTTAGAAGCAGGACCAATGAATTTTTAGCAGTATACATTTTTACCTTAAACTAAAATATGGATAATTGTTCTGATTCATCTAATTAAGAGATGTAGTTCCAATGAAACAATTAGCTTTGGTTCTGAATAATTGCTTATAACACTTTTAATGTATTCTTGTTTTTCAATTTTGTACTAAGGGTACGTGTAGTGATACCTCAATTCAAAAGAGACCTATGAAATGGTTAAGGATATAGGATCCTGGGAGATAAGAATCTTTCATATTTTAAATTTACAAATATTTTCAGTGGAAAGAAGGATGACAAAGTTATCAATAAATGACTTTAAAATATAAAATTAGGATAAAATTCTTTGGAGAATGTGGAATGGAAATATAATTTCCATGTAAGAGGGAATGATGTAAAATATTTGAAAATTACGGGGCTGGTCACGTGTCTTGAAAATGGATGATAGTGGGGGTGATGGGGTAGGATGCCACTGGATGCGTTTGAAAGGGTGATACAACAGTTTTATTTTAAAATAGCAACACTTGTAATAGGGCATGAGTTACATCCTTTATAACTATTTACATTAGAGACAAAGTTTAGATGTTAACTAAACACTGCGGGAGAGTTGAAACAGAAGTTCTGAGCTGTTCTTGAGCAAAAGGTTTGGACAGCCCTGTTGCTGGGTCCAGACTCAGGCCATGGTGTTGCTGTGTGCTACCAAGTGCCGTCCCATTCTGGCCACACCACTAGTGACACCATGTGGCAGTGACTACAACAGCAACTCAGCAGTAAGAGACGGGGACAAAAGAAATTTCTGTGTTTCCTCTAGAACTACCCTATGACTCAGGAGTCCCACTACTGGGCATGTAACCTGAGAAAACCATTCATTCAAGAAGACACATGCACCCCATCGTTCATTGCAGCTCTATTTACAACAGCCAGGACATGGAAGCAACCTAAATGTCCATTGACAGATGAACAGATAAAGAAGATGTGGTACATATGTACAGTGGACTATTACTCAGCCATAAAAAGGAACGAAACTGGGTCATTTATAGAAAGGTGGATGGACCTAGAGACTGTCATACAGAGTGAAGTAAGTCAAAAAGAAAAAAACAAATATCATGTATTAATACATATATGTAGAATCTAGAAAAATGGTACAGATGAACCTATTTGCAGGGCAGGAATAGAGATGCAGACATAGAGAACAGACGTGTGGATGTGGTGGGGGAGAAGAGGGGGTGGGATGAATTGGGAGATTGGGATTGACATATACACACTACCATGTGTAAAATGGATAGCTAGTGGGAACTTGCTGTGTAGCACAGGGAGCTCAGCTCAGTGCTCTGTGGTGACCTAGATGGGTGGGATGGGGATGATAGGTGGGAGGGAGGTCCAAAAGGGAGGGGAATATATGCATACATATAGCTGATTCACTTCATTGTACAGCAGAAACTGATACAACATTGTAAAGCAACTCTACCCCAATTTAAAAAAATCTTTACTCAAATATTAAAGAAATAAAAACAACAAGTGTAAGGCTGATGATCCCCCTCTACATCGCAACTTGGAAATACCCTGGGCTCCTTAAAGTTATTAACAGGGAGTATCCAGGGAGAGAGAGTGATGCTCTAATTGACAGGATGGTGGATGGGCTATATTTCATCTGATCATGAAAAGGATGTGGTCTTCTTCTGTATTCACTAAAAAGTCATCGTTTCTCCCAACAAAGAAAAGTCCTGGGCTAAATGGCTTTCACTGGTGAATTCCACCAGATATTTGAAAATTTAACACCAAACCTCAAACTCTTCAAACTGAAGAGGAGAGATTACTTCCCAACTCATCCTATAACAGCAGCATTACCCTCATATCAAAGCTAGATCGACAGTACAAAAAGAAAGCTACAGACCAGTATCTCCCATAAATATTGATACAAAAATCCTCATAAAACAATAGAAAGCTGAATTCAGCAGCATACTAAAAGGATTATATATCACAACCAAGTAGGATTTATTTCTGGAATGCATGGATACATCAATACCTGTAAATAATCAATGTACTATAGCACGTTAACAGAACGAAAAGGGAAACAACCATGTGATCATCTCAAGTGATGTAGAAAATCATTAGGCAAATTCAATACCTTTTCATAATAAAAGTATTCAACACATTAGGAATAGAAAGAGATTTCATCAACATGATAAAAGATATTTATGAAATACAGCTAACATCATACTGCAGAATGAAAACTGAAAGCTGTTACCCTAAAAACAGATGCCCACTTTTTCCTCTTCTACTCACATAGTATTGGAAGTTCTAGCCAGGGCCTCTAGGCGAGAAAAAGAAATAGAAAGCATTCAGAATGGAAAGAAAGAAGTAAAATGGTCTCTGTTCATGGATGACATGATCTTATACGTAGAAAACCTTAAAGATTCCACAAAGAGTCTGTTAGACCTAATAAATAATTCAGGGAGTTTCAGCAATATGAAATTAACAAACAAACATTGTTTGTATTTTCATACCCTGAATGAGAAAAATCTGGAAAGAAGATTAAGAAAACATATCCATTTACAATAGCATCAAATTTTGGGGGCTGTGGTTCCAATGAAAATTTTATTTTCAGAGCTTTTGCTGTGCTATTTGGGTCTGCCTGATTCCTGTTACAGCTGTGATCCCACTGTCATGGCCGGTGCCACCAGAGAGGGGAAAGGAAGTTTCTCTAGGCAGGGTCTTCTCGTGCCACTAGACAGAAGAAAGAAATTTCTGGCCCATAGGGATGAAGGGTACTTCCCAACCACTTGTTATGGTGAGACCCTCCTTGCTGATGCAGCCTGGCTATGTCGTGTCTCTTGAAAGGGGAGATGGTCTCAGTCCCCACAGAGAAGAATAGTACTTTCCTTGGCTGATTGTTGTTTGTAAAGCTCCCAGTAATTCCCCATGCCAGAGGCTCACCTGATAATGTTAGAGGGACTCCTGTTCAATCAGCATGAGGAATGACCCTACTTGGGTTACTTTCTATCATTAGGGTGGGTGTCAGAAACTGCTGGATCTGGCTCCCTTCTTCTGTTTGGAGGAGGGGCATAAGATGCTTTGCTGCTGTGATTTCAAAGAAAAAAGCAGTAGAATATCCCCCAGAATTTCATACAGGGCTTATGTGGTTGGGCACAGGCAGCACTGTTAAAAGAAAGAGTCGGATGTCAACACGGTAAAGAGTTCTAATGGTCAAGGGGGAGACTGACTCCTAAATTGTTCTAGTCCTAATCAGACCCTAACCAAATACATCAAATCCAAGCTTCCCTTGTTTGTCTTGTGTAAGGTGAGCAGTTTGTCCTCAGTGAACCTTGGGGTGTCTTCCAGCTTTCATATGTACAAGGTGAAATCCATCCATCTCACATTTAGTTACCTAGGGATGCTGGGCCAGTTTTCTCCCCACAATTGAGGCGGTTGGGTTCTGGGGAAGACAGAGCACAGGGACCAGTTCTGGTATATCTGTTTGTACCACAAACAAAATTTGATCATTTGTTTACTCATTATTCATTTGTTCATCTGCTTCAGGGTCACTAATTAATCAAATATGTTCTGTATGCTCCCTCAGTGCCAGTTTCTTCCAAGATTCCATAAAAGGTAAAAAGTAAAGTGAGAGATTGGTTCTACCCCTGTGTTGCTCAGCCACTGGTTTGCTCATTTCTACCAATAAACACACAGTCAGTGATGTGAATAGGTAACTTGAGAGGCCAAGGTACAGAGTGTGGTTAGACTAAATGTGTGAGAGGATGACACTGATTCTCTGTGAAGCCGCCTAGGGAATCTGCGACCATTGTTTAAAGGCAGGACATCTCAAAGTCTTAGCTCTCTTTGCACTGCTTGGTTCCCACGAACAAGCTCCAGTGATTCTACAAGCTTTTGTTCTTTAATAAGCTGACCAAACACGAACCACAAAGTGCTGTCACCTTGTCACTATTTGTTTTACTGTGTAATTGGAAGAAGCAACCCTAGTTTGCCTCTTCCTGTGAAGAGAGGAAACAGAGCAGTCTTCTGACAACAGAACAGTCTTCTGACATTCCTACCTGGGATGGTTAGAGAAATCCTAAGATTCAACACTATATGGACTCTCTTGCCTGGTTCATAGCATTAAAAACAGCTGGTACTATAATCACAGAGAAGCAGATACTCAGATAACCATTGGCTCCAGAATCATAGACTCTTGGAACTGAAAAGGCCCTTAGAAGCTAAATCAGCAGCAAGCATAAGATAAGTGACAGAATATACTTAAAGGCTGAAAAGTGTACAAGCAAATTAAACATTCAGCAAAACAAACAGCACCAGTTCTTTAGTAAGTCTGCTGCGCTGTGGCCACTGCATGTGGCCAGCATCAGGCCTCAGAAAGGAGATGAGATCAGGACGGGGACGGGACTCCAGAAAATCATTTGCTCCAACTGCCTGATTTGCAACCCAAGAAAATGAGGCCCAGAGGATTTTCTCAAGATTGCCCAGGAAATGGGACTAGTCATGTGACCTCAATGAGAGGGACATGAGGGATGCGGTCTCTTCTGCTCCAAACCCTCCGGGATCCCGTAGCTCTACTGTTCCTTCCCTCTATCCCTCTGGCTCTTGCATCTTCTCCCTTCTCTCCCCTCCCCCTTATCCCTCTGTTTCTATGCCCTCCACATCGACTTCTGGCTCCTTCCACTCTTCTTTCGTTGCCTGGTATACTATAGAAGTTTTTAGTATCCCTATGCTTATTAAATCAAGTATTCTTTTTTGATCTTTTTTCATTTTACAAGTGGATATGTTGAATATTTTATATTTCTCTCTCTAAAAAAGAGTACATTAATTAAACTGCTTAGTGACCTTGCATTTCTTCTGTCATTTGACTACCAATCTCCATCCCTCACACAAGAACTTCTTTCCCTTCCTGCACCAGATGCTCCCTTTTGGATCTTAGCCCTGGAAAAGTTCCTTTTCTTTTAAACTCTCCAAATGAGACTGCATTGTACACACAAACCTCAGATAATAGGAGAACATAATGTTCACTATTTCCTGCTGTCAGCATCACTCAGTACACAGGTTGAAAACCTAAAACTAACAGAGCAACCGTACAATAACTCCCACCTGTCTAGCTGTGTATTTCCTGGGTAAGCCTTTCTTTGAGAAGCTGAACTTTGCCTCCCCACCCCACTAGCGCAAACACTGTGGACTGCGGTCTCTAAGGAACGTGGAAATGGAGAGAGCAGTGCCAGGCTGGGGTGGAGGTGATTTGTGGAGAGGTTGGGAAGCCCCGGAAGCAGATCAGCCCTGGTAAGTCAAACCAGCAAGAATGTTCTAAAATTCAGGGCCCGGGGCTATCAGAGGAGAGTTTAAAGGGGTTTCACAGACGCATCAAATATCTGTAGTTTTAGCACCACGGATGTTCCATTTCATTTCAGACCCAATTTCCCACAGCTCTAGTGAAAGGCAGCTGAATGAAAGACTACAGTTCCAAACAGAAGCTGTAGGGTCTGTAGATGGCCAGACAGTTATTTCCTAGGATAAAGGATAACTAGTAGCAGACATTAGGCAGATGGGGAAGAGAGCCCTCACCTTTACAGCTGACGAAGACGCTGCACTGAAAGTTTGAATTACAAAGGGAAACTCAGTATTTCATTTATTTATTTATTTATTTAATTTATTGGCTGCATTAGGTCTTTGTTGCTGCACACAGGCTTTCTCTAGTT
Source organism: Hippopotamus amphibius kiboko (assembly GCF_030028045.1). Taxonomy (NCBI): domain Eukaryota; kingdom Metazoa; phylum Chordata; class Mammalia; order Artiodactyla; family Hippopotamidae; genus Hippopotamus; species Hippopotamus amphibius. The sequence goes on from NC_080196.1 coordinate 102,929,086, forward strand.
GCGGCAAGCGGGGGCTACTCTTCGTTGTGGTGTGGGGGCTGCTCATTGTGGTGGCTTCTCTTGTGGAACATGGGCTCTAGGTGTGTGGGCTTCAGTAGTTGTGGCACACAGGCTCAACAGTTGTGGCTCACGAGCTCTAGACTGCAGGCTCAGTAGTTGCAGCCAACGGGCCTAGCTGCTCCCCGGCATGTGGGATTTTCCCGGCCCAGGGATCGAACCCGTGTCCCATGCATTGGCAGGTGGATTCTTAACTGCTTACCAGGGAAGTCCCAAGGAAACACAGTATTTCTTATAGTTAATAAGTAATAAAGGCTTCTCTGTTACTATTTAATTATTCTTTTATTGTTGTAATGACAACATGGGGAACCACCTGGAACAAGGGCCGAGGGACAGTAGCAAAACGTGGCTGTCTCAATATCACTGTGGTCCAGTTCAGCCCAGCCCACCAATTCCCACACGATCATTGTAGGAAAGATCCCTGAAAAAAATCAGGGTTTTTTTTTTTTGTTTCGTTTTTTGTTTTGGTTTTTGTGTTTTTGGTATTCCCTGCGATATACAGCATGCCAGACAGTGCTGGCATCTAGCAGGTGCTCCCCAAATATTGGTTGAATATCCAAGTAAGGTTTTTGACAAATTCCTGGTGAGGAAGAATTAGAAATGAGGGCTGGGAACCACCATCTCTCCCCCCGCTTTATTGTATATCTTTGCCAACTGAACCTGTTCCTGCCACAGAATGAGATCCGCTAATCCCTGGCTCTACTCATAAAGCTCCAAGGTAGAGAATTTTATGGTGGGTAACTGATCTGGGTGCATCACCCCTAATGACTGCAGCCGAGATTCTGGCAGAATGGCCAGGACGTGAGAGCAGTGCCCTACAGGGTCTAGTGCTTTACGAATTGATTATACTTGCCACTTGCATAGAGCCAAACTTTATGGGGAAGAGAAGTGAAAGTAAAGTATCTGCTCTTCTCCAAGAGCTTTCAATTTATTTGGTCTTTTTACTTCTCTATTGCTGAGTAGCAAATGATGCCACAACTAAGAGGCTTGAGATCATCATTTTATTTGCTCTTGATGGTGCAGGTCAGAAATCCAAACTGGGCACAGTGGAGAAGGAGGGTCTCCGTCGGTGTGGTATCTGCTGTGGCTGGAAAGTCTGAGATGACGCCTTCCCTCACAGGTCTGGTGCCTCTGCTGGGATGTCAGAGATGGCTTGGGACCGGCTGTGGCTTAACTGGGGCAAAGGCCTGGGCCTCCGATTTTACTCTTGCGGGGGTTCTCTGGCTCTTCTCTGTTGTTTCAGGGCCTCTTTCTGTCCACTTGATCCCTCCATGTGGTCTCTCCAGCAAGGTAGTGGGATCTTTTATACTTCAGCTAAAGTGTCCCCAAAGCACAGATGTCAAGGGGACCAGGTCTTCTTAAGGCTGATGCCCAGAACAAGCACAGCATTGCTGTTTTTTTTTTTTTTTAAATCAATATTCTTCTTTTTTTAAAATGGAGCAGTTTTAGTTTTACAGGTAAAAGGAACAGAAAGTGCAGAGGGTTCCATATACCCTTGTCTCCTCCTCCCCACAGAGTTTCCCTGGTTGTTAATATCTGGCATTAATGTGGTGTATTTGTGGCATTCAATGAGTTGATATTGATATATTATTAACCAATCTCCATAGTTTACATTAGGGTTCATTCCAATTGCTGGTTGCTAGTTTATAGGACAGAAAGAATTGACTTTAGTATACATATATTGACACAAAACATCATTCTTGACACATTCTAACGTTTAAAGCAAGGCATGGGGAAAGAGACTACAGAAGGTGTGAGTATTAAGAGGTTTATTGTGGGCCACCAATGTAAGAGATCACCACACTGGAGAAGTAATTTATACAGATGAATTACTAGGAGACCACAAAAGTCTGCTTCCATTCACCCCCTAACTTGCATGGTGCTGGTGAAGCCCTGCAAGAAACATTTCAAGTCAATTTCTACCTTGGGCAGAGGGAAGCGTTGTGGATGAGGTCCCAACAGACTAATGCCAATGCCCAAATCCTCTCCAGGTGTGAGAAACTGGGATTTGCTAAGCACCTATATTTTCTAGGTGCTTCTTGGCTATGTTAGGGCCACTAAGATTTAGTGACTTTCTCCAGGTTTATAAATTCTGCCTGAAAGAGTATTATTCTCAAAAAATTAACCTTAAGCCTAATACCCTTTGGAGGTGTTTTAATCTAAGTACTTTGAAGAGGAAGAATAAGTATGAGAGATCAGTCTATTATAAGACACTGCATAGGCAGAGTAATTATGACCATGTGGTATTTTTGAAAAAGTAGATTTTTGACAAAAGTTTAAAAGCAATTCAATGGAAAAACCATAGCTTTTTCAACAAAAGAGGATGGAGAAATTGGACATCCATAGAACGCCCCCCCCCAAAAAAAAGGGAAAGAATCTTGACCTAAGCTTCATACAAAAATTAACTGAAAATGGATCATAGTCTTAAATGTAGATGTAAAACTATAGAACTTTTAGAAAAAAGACAGAAAATATTTGGGATGTAGGGCTAGGCAAAAAATTCTCAGACTTGATATCAAAAGCATAATCCATGAAAGGAAAAAAACTGAACCTCAACAGAATTTAAAACTTTTGTTCTGTGAAAGTCCATGTGAAGGAGATGAAAAGACAAGGCATCCAATTAAGGAGTTTCTAGAATATATTAACACCTCTCAAAGCCCAACATTAAAAAACAATCCAATTAGAAAATGGGCAAAGACATGAAGAGACATTTCAAGGAAAAGCATATGCAGAGAGCAAATAAGCACATGAAACAATGTTCTGTATCATTAACAATTAGGGAAATGCACACGAGGACTGCAAATAGGTATCACTACACACCTATCAGGACAGCTGAAATAGAAATAGCAACAGCACTGAATACTGGTAAGGATATGGAGAACTATACATTGCTGGTGGAAAGTAAAATGGTACAGCCACTCTTGAAAACCAGTTTGGCAGTTTCTTAGGAAAAAAAATATAACAAAAACCCTGAACTAAACATGAAATTACTATGTGTCCCAGAAACTGGCATTTATCCCAGAGAAATGAAAACTTATGTTCACATAAAAACCTGTACATAAACATTTATAGCAGCTTTATTCATAATATCTACCAACAGTAAATAACCCAAATGTCCTTCAACATCTGGGGACAAATGTTATGTTTAACAGTGAATGGTTAAACATACTGTGGTACATCCATATGATGGCCATTACTCAGAATAAAGAGGAGTGAACTATTGATAAATGCAATAACCTGGATGAAACTCCAGTGAAAAATGGCAGTCCCCAAAGTTTACATGCTGTATGATCCTGTTTATATGACATGATTGAAACAACAAAACTAAGGAAGTGGAGAAGAGATTAGTGGTTGCCAGTGTTTACGGATGAGGCTGGGGTGGAGTGAGTGTGGTTTTAAAAGGGCAACATGAGGAATCCTTGTGGTGGTGGAAATATTTTGTATCTTCACTTTGTTAAGGTAAACTTCCTGGTTGTGACATTGTACTATAGTTTTTCAGGGTGTTATCATTGCAAGAAACTAGGTAAAGGGTACACAGAATCTATGTCATCTCTTACAACTGCATGTTAGTGAACCTGCAATTATCTTAAAAAAGTTTATTTGGGAGATTGGGATTGACTACACACACAACTATATATAAAATAGATAACTAACAAGAGCCTACTGTACAGCACAGGGAACTCTACTCAGTACTTTGTAATGATCTGTATGGGAACAGAATCTAAAAAAGAGTGTATCTATGTATATAAATAACTGATTCACTTTGCTGTACAGCAGAAATTAACACAGCATTGTAAGTCAACTATACTCCGATAAAAGTTAATTTAAAAAATACAACACTATTACAGATGTAGAGTGAAATGCTCACATCAGTCAGTTTAACCAGCTTTGATCAATGCATGCACGTATGCAACACATACCCCTATCAAGAAGTGAAGCATTTCTTTTGCTCCAGAAAGCTTCTTCACCCCCCTTCCTAGTCAACCTCCCCCAAGAGGAACAACCACTGTTTTGATTTTTGTTACCATATGCATTTGCCTATGTATTAGTTTTTGGTTTTTTGTTTTGACCTGGCTTCTTTCACCGAACATAGTGCTTTTCAGACTGACACAGTATTGTGTGTACTACTATTAGTTTGTTCCTTTTTAATTCTGTATGGTGTTCCAACATATGGGTATACCATAATTTGTTTATACTTTCTCCTCTTGATGGACTTCCAGTGCTTAGCTCTTGTGTTTAAAGCTACCATCAACTTTCTGGTACAAGGCTTATTGTGGACATATGCCTTCATTTCCCTTGGATAAATACTTCGGAGAGGAATTGTTAGATCATAGGATAGATAACATATTTAAGTTTTTAAGAATCTGGCACTTTTCCCAAAATGGTTATGCCACTTTACATTCCCCCCAGCAGCCTAGGAGAGTTCCGGTTGCTCACAACCTCATCAACATTTCTTGTAGTCACTCTTTTTTTACTTACTCATGCTAATGGATGTGAAGTGGCTTGTCTTTGTGTTTTAATTTGCATTTTGCTGATGACCAATGATGTTGAACACTTTGTTACGTACATGTTGGCCTTTCACACATATCCTTCAGTAAAGTGCTTGTACAAATATTTTGCCATTGATTCATCTTTACCTTTTTGGATTGTAGCTCTTGTATATTCTGTATACAAACACCTTTCCAAGTATGTGCATTGTGAATATTTCTCTCCAACCTGTGGTCTGCCTAGTTTCCTTTTTTTTTTTTTAAGAGCAGCTTTATTTTTTTTTTATTTTTTATAAATTTATTTATTTATTTTTGGCTGTGTTGGGTCTTCATTGCTGTACGTGGGCTTTCTCTAGTTGCGGCAAGCGGGGGCTACTCTTCATTGTGGTGTGCAGGCTTCTCATTGCGGTGGCTTCTCTTGTCGTGGAGCACGGACTCTAGGCATGCAGGCTTCAGTAGTTGCAGGGCATGGACTCAGTAGTTGTGGCTTGCAGGCTCTAGAGCACAGGCTCAGTAGCTGTGCATGGGCATAGTTACTCTGTAACATGTGGGATCTTCCTGAACCAGGGCTCAGACCTGTGTCCCCTGCGTTGGCAGATGGATTCTTAACAACTGCGCCACCAGGGAAGTCCCTGCCTAGTTTCTTAATAGCATCTTTTGATGAGACACAGATTTTTAAAAATACCTGTTCTCTCTTAGTTTATGTTTCAAGTAGTGAATTCCTCTTGACTTACTTATTGGAAATGGACTGGCTAAAGTATCGAGGCCTATCCAAGGCTAGAAATATCCACCTTCTGGTACTTAGAGTTGCTTCTTGTGGTTGAAAGTTTCTTTCTGTGCATCCTGGAATATAAAACAGTAGCATTGTTAATTATTTTTCTTGGGTCTGTGTTTCACACTCTTTCCATTTTGTTGCAACTGGGTCTTTGTCAAGAGCTACTCCTACTAAGTGGAAAGTACTGTAGGCGTTGTTTCAAAACTCTTGATTTTCATGTGATGTAGCTTCTTTTGAAAGAGTTGCTTTATGGATGGGAAAGTAAGTGTTTAGTATTTCACTGAGAAAGTCCCATCTTTTTCAAATGTCCCATCAGAAAACTGAAACTTTGGCAAAAAATGGAGATTCTTGGGGGGATTACATGCCAAGGATTTGAGAAGCCTTGGAGGTGGGAAATTATGAATCACAGCAAAATATACTTGTTGGAATATTATTCTCACCTTATGTTACTAATCATGTGTGGTTCCAACCTTGACTGGCAGGTGGTGAGGAAGCCCTGTGTGTGTTCTCGGTTGGGCTCTTCTCCAATTTGCCACACTGGCCCTTCCAGACCTTCATCTCTTGCCTCATCCGAACCTGAATTGCATCCTTTTCCCCTCCACTCAATAAAAAGATGAACAGTTTAGTTTCACAAGTTTATTGCATGCTTACTAAATGTCAGGCATTTAGCAAAAGACATAGTCCCTGTCCATGAGGAATGAACAATCTAGACAAAACTTTTAACTCATATATGCAAATTTATTTAAATACTTATCCATCCTCTCTAGTCCACTCTTGTGTGGGGGCAGGGCCAGCTCTCATTCTGTGTAATATCGATTCTTCCCCCCGTATTGTGTCTTGCCTTCTCACGTCTCTTGGGATAGCTTTTCCCATCAACTGTTCTTTTTCTTTTCTCTAACAGCCACTTGTCCATTTTTTTTTCATCCCTTTAGCACATCCATTTAGTACCCAGGGTCACATCAAGCTGTTTTGCAGCTTTCTTTATTCTGTGTCTAATTCAAATAAATGTCAGTAAATATATCTATTTACTACAGTCTCTCAAGAAAATGCTGAAGAGGTGGGGTTGCCAGATAAAACACAGAACACCCAGTTAAATTTGAATTTCAGATAAACAATGAAAATCTTTTTAGTGTAAATATGTACTATACATAGCATTGAGTTGGCCAAAAATTTTGATTGGGTTTTCCCATAACATCTTACGATATTTAGGATATACTCATACTAGAAAATTATTCATTGTTTACTTGAATTTCAAATTTAACTGGGCATGCTGTATTTTTAATTGCTAAATTTTACAACCCCACAAATGCGGATGGCATTCGTAATGAAAATGAAAACTCCTCCAAATCAACATTCTCTACCCCTTTCTATCTTCTGCATATAGAACAGATACTCCCAAAGCCCTCCTCACCCTCACTCCCATCTAAGCACCCAAGAACAATGAATTCAATCTAAACAGGCTCCTGTTTGTTCCGTTCTATTCTGGTTTTGGTTTCATCCCACCAGAGGCTCTCAGCTCCACAGTAACTCTTTTGCTTCTCTGTTTTGTAGCCATACTCACCCTTCATCCGTGGTCCCCATTGAAGCCATAGAAGTGGTCCTGGCTCAGCGGCTCTCCGGACCTCCTTCCTCTGGGAAGGCAGGGAGATAGGAAGGTTGTGACTACATACCATTCATTGTGTTTTTGTTCCCTGTCTGAGTAGGTTGAACTTGCAGATACAACTTCCCTCTTCAACTTTGCTTCCTCCAGCATTGTCTTTTGTCACAACTTCACTTAAAGGCAGTGTTCTTCTCAAATTTGTTTGGCAAAGCTTTGCATCTTAGATTCTTCACTTAGAACACCATTCAAGCAACTTCTGCTAAGATCACTTATGCCCTCCTAGTTGCCTCTAGGTTCTTTCTTGAAATTCTCCCCCTTGAACTTCTGAAGAAGGAAATCAGGTACAGGGGGTGGTAGTGGTGCCCTGCCCAAGAGGAGGGAGAGGTGGAGGCAGAAACCCAGCCTGTGCTGTGCTCTCCAGCCCCTGCTTCCTGTCCGAAGCTATGAGGTCCACCTTGTTACCTCCTCCGGGTCCCAAAAAAATATTGAGAGAAAGTAGGATTCAGGCAGATGGAGAACAGATAAAGATTGGTTGAAAGACAGGATTAACTATGAGCCAAAATGGGTTTTTTGATTCTGGTCCTGAGAATGAGACAGATGTACAACCTGAGTGAACTCCCATGGGACCATCCTTGACCAGCGGGGAGGAAAGCCAGTAGATAAATGCTTCCTTCATTTTCCTTCAGGGTGGACAGTTCTGAGATACATGTTATAAGATTCCTCCAAGGGTCCATGGGATCAGGTACCCGTGGCCAACTTATAGCAATCATTGTGCTAGCTTCCTTCTTTCCCTGCTCCACTCCCCCTTCTCTCCCACTTCTATTCCCTGAGATAATTTCCCAAATCGACTACATCCATGGAAGACTTGGTCTCAGGCTCTGTTTTCAGGGAATCCAGGTTAAGACACTAGGAGAGGAGGAGTGAGTGAAAGAGTAAAGAGAAGCACAGAGGGTTATGCTAATGGATGTCCTTCCACTTGGAAGGAAAATCCAAATGGAGTACAAGAATGGCCCCTCCGATAGGGACAGGGGGACAATCTGGACCAAGGATGAAAAAGCCCCTCTTTGATTAGCCCAATTCTTAGGTAGAAAGAAAGCTAAGAAAATCATCATTTTCTTCTTGGATGTCAAAAGAGAAGAGAATAAGGACCTGCTGTGGTGCAACACAGGGAATTTTATTCAGTATCTTGTAATAATGTATAATGGAAAAGAATCTGAAAAAGAATATATATATATGTATATGTATATTCTGAGTCACTTTGCTGAACACTTGAAACTACCACAACATTGTAAATCAACTATACTTCAACAACAAAAAAAGAGATGAGAACAAGATGAAGAGGTGGAGAATCAGCCCTAACCATGGATATGACAATTCCAAATGACAGAAATCCCCAGTTGGAATGGGCTCACATCAGAAGATACTTGCTCTGAGCAGAGAAAGATGGAGCAGATGTGGGCCTCTTTTTAGTTCTGTGTTGTTGGTTGTGTACAAGAATTTTTATGAGAATCTTATGGGCACAGTGGATAGCAGGGCCGTAATTTTAAACCTAACTTTTCTAGTTCTGTGTCTTGTAGACTAGTTTAGTTTTGACTAAGAGAGGACACGTTGCATACCGAGGATGAAGGGGAAAATCCCTGGCCATGAAGGGCTTTCTCGTATCGTAAGTGCAGTGCAGTCTGCCTCTACCGTTTCAGTCTGGGCAGTGATTTCAGCCTGGGTTGTTTCACGGACAGGAGGGCTGTGTGTTACACAGAGAGGGGAGACTTGGGGAAGCTGGGCTTGACTCATGGTGCTGATTCTTGCTAATGCACACCCCAAACATTTTCTGTTTCCAGCTTTCATCCCTACCCCTCATCTCTGGTCTCTCTTACACAGTACTGAGTCATAGCTCTAGACTCACTGGAGGTGCGGTGGCTTGTGGATCCTAGCAAGCTGTTAAACGAAAACCACAGAATAACTCCTGCTTGAGCTCGTTCTTGTGTTCTTTTTATGGGACAGGAATTACCTGCCAGCAGATTGCTGAAGCCTCTGCAAGGGAGCTCAGAAGACCTCGGCATGAACGTGCCTCAGGCCAGGCAGCGTGGGTCTCCCGTGGAGTAGCTCTGCAGCATGCACCTGACTCAGGGGACCCCTCGAACGCTGAATATGACACCGCCAGCTTGCACATGTTCAGGTTATTCTTTCGAGAAAGACAGCTTCTTCTCTTGAACAGAGGTTAGGCTTGACAGTGCTTCCCTGCTAGCAAAGCAGAAGGAGGTGAAGAACCGGGTGCTTCTCCAGAAAGTGCAGCCATCCCAAGAGAGCCTCCCCAACGCAGCTCTGAGTGGGTTTTGGAAGGACTTCCTCCTCAGAGCTGCAATTTCTGCCTAGCAGGTGTAGAGCTTAGTCACTAAGGACACAAATGGGAAGGGAGGGGCAGAAAGTAAAGGCTTTATATTTCCTCTTCAGAGACACAGCTCCCATCTCTCCTGCCAAACTGTTCACTTCACCACTGAAAAGCAACAAAGGTAAAGGGAAGGAACTCTGTGCTTTACAATTTCAGCTGTGCTTCTTGTCAAAGGGGAACAGATAAAAGCAATAAGATACGGCATTTGGACAGGGTTGCAAAGAGCTAAAATGAGGGGGCAGCTTATTCTTTAATTGAGGGCGGCTTTTTGTGAATATGTACATTAACGTGTCTGAATGCCACTGAATGTACATTTTTAAATTCTTAAGGCAGCCTAAGTTGCTTTTAAATCGTTGATTTGTTTAGCAAAGCAGAACTCTGTTGATATCTTCTACTTACTCCCTAACAACTCCTTTTCAAAACAGAGCTAGTCACGTAGGGCTGTGGCCTCTGTGTGTTGAAGCACCTCTTAGTTCCTTAGAGGATCTTAACTCCACTGGAGTGGCCTTATTAAAAACTTTATGTGTTGGGGAAGAATTCCTTTATTTTCTTGGGTCTCAGTTTCTTCTTATGGCTTTAAAATTAGTCTCTTAAGGAATAGGTATATTCTGTAAACGCGTGTAAAGTCTCGTGGTTTATGTTTGTGTGATGGGGTGACTATTCTGAAGTTCTTACTACTTCTAGGATCAATGAGCACGTGATGAAATTTACAAAGTTTGAAGGACAGAGTGTGAGAGTAAAAGATTAGCCCTGATTTAGGGAAGGGGAGGGAGGCACTAGAAAAGTTAAGTCCTGTAAAATGGTTAGGAACTTAGCCAGACTCTGTGCCAGGTTGTAAGAACTCGATGTCTTAGCCACCCTTGGAGATGTACTTCCCCCAAAAGGACAGACCCAGCCCCTGGGTCTTCTTGTGATCCTTACTTGTCAATATCCCCTTCTAAGACATGTTCTCTCCTCCTGTATCCTGAACGACAATCCCCCTTCTCAACCTAGAAGGGCTGCAGCCTTGGGCATCTGTTTTGATTTTTTTTTCTTTTCTTTTTCTTTTCCCCCATAACAGCTTCCAGAGAACACATCTCTTTTGCTTGAGAGGGTTTTTTCTCACCCTAAAAGCAGATAGAAGTTACACTAAAGGAAAATTTCTGCAGTTCTTTCTCCCTGAAGCTTAATTTGAAGTCCTTCTACGTCTAAAAAGGACTTCCAATTTGCCCTCACTGCCTGGGTGAAGGCTTCCCTGGGTTCCTAGCAGCTTTGGTGGGATCCCATGTGCCTCAGGACTCCTGTGTTCCATGGGTTCCTCGTTCCCGAAACTGACTGGGTAATATTAATTACACCAGAAATTGTAAAATATTTAGAATGTCGCTGTTGCTAGTACACACTGATTCCTGGGTGAGTGGGTAAGACATTGATAATTTCACAGGTAAATTTTCCTTGCCCTCAAGGAATCTAGTGATGAGGACTAGCACATTCAACAAACAAGGATCTGGAAATTCATCCACATGTACCTGTGTACACACAGTCACCAAAGTGTAGGGGAAATTGTCAATTAAGGTTACTGCATAAAATCAGTTGAATATAAGATTAATACAGAGACTCTGTTGTGGAAGAACTCTTCTTACAGCCAGAAAGGTGGAATTTTGGAAAATAAATGGGGAAAGTAGAATTGTCCAGTGCTAGGTTAATGATAGTTAAACTCAGTCTGGCAAATAAACATGTCAAATACCAAAGTTCATGAATTAATTCTAATTATGTATTCCTAATATTTTTTAAAGAAAAACCTGAGCCTAGAGTTTTCCTTCTTGGTTCTGTGATCAAAATGCTTGAAAACCTATAAGATCTAACTGTGAAGTGATACAAATAATACTGTATTTATTAACCACTAACTAGCAGATTACACCTATTAATGCTTCATATCTTGGACAAATTTCTTAATTCTTCTGGTAAGATGCTATCAGTATAAAATAGGGATAATAATCATAGTGCAATAAAAATAAGATTATTTTCTCTCAAATAAAAGCTTACATGAATAGTGTATGGTGGCAGTGGGAAGAGCATAGGCTTCAGAAGAGATGGACCCACTTTTACACGATGGCTCCCCCACTTGGAATGTATGAATTCCCAAGCCCTCACAGCCTCATCTGTAAAGCTGGGGTACATTACCCATCCTGCAAGGCAGATTCTGAGTAATGATTGCATGTTGATTGGCACACACGGGAGCCCTGTGATTCAGCCATTTCCTTTACAAAGAAACTGCCACACAGGTGGGTAAGGGAGCATGTCTGAAGCTATGCCCCCAGCAGTGTTTGTGATGGTGGGAACTAGGAGGCCACTGGGGTATGTTACTGGGGAATAGATGCACCAAATGTGGTGAAAGCACAGAAACACAGGACCCAGAAGTAACAGACTAGGTTTCCAGAGTAACATGGTTGAATCTTTAAAACGTAGCCCTGGGACTTCCCTGGCGGTCCAGTGGTTAAGACTGTGCTTCCAGTGCAGGGGGTGTGGATTCCATCCTTGGTCGGGGAACTAGGTTCCTACATGCTGCCCAGTGTGGCCAAAAAATTAAAATTAAAAAACAAAACAAAACCAAAAGTGTAGTATTAAGTGAAAAATAAATGATTCAACATAAGCTCATTTATGAAAATGAAAAAATGCATATAAAAAGAAATCAATATTCTATAAGAACACATAAATAGAAAAATATGCTTTAAACAAATGTGTCATCTGTAGGAATGGAGGAGACAGGGTATGTGCTGGGTTGAAGGCAATGAGCAAAGGAAGAATGGCTTTCTAGCCATTGATAGCTCGTGCTGAGAACTGAGAGATGTGATTACCTCAATCTTTTATGCTTATGGTTGAAAACAGAGACACAAACATACAAACAGATTAATGAAGTCGAAGTGTCTGGTACACAGTAAACAGCCTATCAGTATATTCCAAACTCTTGTCCTAGGTACCCCAGTAACTGTAGGGCTACAGTAACTATGATAGGTAGGCAGACTGTTTTATAATAAAAATAAGACATAGATTTAAGAAGAATAAATTCACATTCACTTATAAATAGGAAATTGCAATCCAGAACCTGACATTAACTAGAACGCAGAATGCCTCATGAAGAGTGTCCCACATGCTTCATTATGGGATGTGCTTTCATGATTAAGTAACTAAACAAAGAGCTTTCAGGGATACAATTATTATCAGGCATGTTACAGAGAGCTGTACTGAAATTAACTTGAGGAACCGCACCTTATTAAAGCACATACTAGTATTTCCATTAAGAAAGATCAGCAAAACCTTTGTGTTATATTTACCTTTAAACAACTGTTAGAAAGAGCAAAGAAAAGAGCAAAGAAAAATATGGTCCAGGCTTGGTGTAATGTAACTGCAAGGCTCTGTGAAACTATGGTGGGTGGTCTGATAATTGGAACACATAACATCTAGTCCTTAATGATTATTTTTGGACAATGAATTTAGATGACAGGAATGTGTGATCATCCTTTTAACCACATAAATGTCATGGGTCATTATTTTGAAAGTCCATGAGTGACACACTTCCCTTCAGTCTCTCTCTGCCTGATTAGTACTGAGCTATGCACTCTCCTCCCTGCCCCAGTTCTGAGGCTTTGGCACTCAGCTCTGTTTGGCTTTCAGTGCACGAAGCACTGTTTTAGTGAGACGCATGACACAAAGGCCTAAATCAGTAACCAGCAGGCTCATGCCCCAGAGAACACGTACTCAGCTGTGTACGGGCTGAAAACAAGATAAGTCAGTAACTACAATAAATACACACAGACAGAGATATAGACTGTCACCTGTCATAATAGCCTAGGGAATATAAGCCTAGGCTAGGATTCTAAAAGAGGGCACAGCTGTAATCTAGAAGATAAGAGGAAGAAGAATGAAATAGTTCTGGGTCCCTGGGGGACTAATGACAGAAAAGATGTAGAAAAGCATGCATGTGAGGTAGGTGGTCTAACTGGTCCTGGTGGACAAGGGGATGTAAAGGAATTCCTAAAGAGAGCTGGGATGCTTCTAGCTGCAAGAAACAGAAGACTCAGCTAAGATGGCTTGAAAAATAAGGAAAATTTATCATCTTGCAGGACAAAAATATCCCACGGTAGGTTAGGTCAGATCCAGGCTAGGTTAAAGCATCCTTTCAATGGTGTGTCATCCAAGACTCAGGTTCTTTCCATCATCCTCTCTGTCACCCTGGCTGGGTCACAAAATAGCTGCTGCAATAGCGGTCACATGAAGGCAAAACAACCCTGAAATGAAGAAGAGGGTTGGTTCCCTCTAGATAATCTCTTTTTTATCAGAAGGAATTTTCCGGAAGCCCTGCAGCAATGTCTGCTCTCTCATCAGGAACGATTGCCACACCTTCTGATTTTTTAAATTTTATTAATTTATTTCCCACTCAACTTTATTGAGGCATAATTGATGAAAATAATTGTATATATTTAAAGTGTACAACGTGATGATTTGACACAGAGAAACACTGAGGAATGATTACCAAGATCGAGAAATTAGCACAACCATCACCTCGCAGAGTTAATTCGCTTTTTGTGTATATAATGAGGACACAAGATTCCGCAGCAACTTTCGAGCACACAGTACTGTATCATAAACCATCATCACCATGCTGTACGGTAGATCTTATTCTTCTTACAGGTGAAAGTTTTTACCAGCTAGTCACTGATATGGGATACAGAATACCTCAACTGGATTAAACCAATCAAGACTTGTTCCTGAGAAGTGTGACGCCTTCTCTGAAGTACACCACTACGTGAAATCTGCACCTTGAAATCTGCCTTCTCTTAGTATAGAAGAGGGGAATGAAAGGAAAGGGCTGAACAGTAGGCAAATAACATTTTGAAAAAAATGTGCTATCTGGGGAGAACTTGAAGGTGTCTGAGAAAAGTTGTGCTCGACGGAGTGATTGTGGGAAAGAATTTCAATGGTGGTTTTTAGAGCAGTTTGAGAAAGGGAGAGAGGGAGACCATTGAGAAGAGAATCAGGCAAAATCAGGAGATAGAGAACGTGAGAGGTGGCCTGAAGACCCTACTCCATCGCCAGCTCTCTCAGGTTCTCTCTGATTTCTCCTCAGTGGGGCATTCAAGGCTTCCAGGAACAGTTCTGCCCATCTCCAGCCCCACCACCCATCGCCTCTGGCCTCCTACCTCATGCTCTTACCATATAAAATTCCTCTTTCTGGTTTTTGAGTCTCTGCTCACTCTATTTCTTCTGTCAGTAATGATCTTTCTTTATGTATATACCTGGGTGATTCTTATTTCACTCTTTAAGAAGCAGCAGGGACATCACCTCCTCCAGGAAGTCTTCCTGTAACTCTTGGATTATCTCTGTCTCTCCCCTGTGCTTTCCCAGTATTCTGTGTACATCTGTGTATCATAGTACTGATCAGATTGCCATTTCTGCCTTCATTTCTTCCTTCCACAGATATTTAATGAGTGGCTACTCTATGGCCACGGCTAGGGCTGGAATAAAACATAAAAAAACAAAGTCGTTGCTTTAATGAAGATTGTGCTCTAGAGGGAGGGGGATCAGACAATAAACACATGGACAATATATACATGTATTTAATTTATATAAGTGACTAAATATTTATTTATATTCATATAAATTCATGTATATATAATACATAAACACACACATATATATAATATATACATGGTAAATACATTTAAAAATGTAATATAGAGAAGAGGGCCAAAATTTGAATCCTGATGAGTTATGATGTCCAGAGGTTGAGAATGTGAGAAAGACCCTGCAAAAGCGACTGAGAAGGGGTGGCCCAGTGAGCAGGCGGTGGAGCAAGAGAGCGCCATGACCCGGACTTTAAAGGAACAAAGTGTTTGCTGGCAATGGAGGCTCTTGAAAAGTGAAACATCCCTGAGGGCAAGAACGATGCTCAATCATTTTTGCGCTTAGCAGTGCTAAGTGTTTGTGGGACCAAGTAAATAAACTCCTCCTTCCTAACATGCCACTGTCCTTAGAGAACACACGTTCCCAGCATCGTTTTTTTTTCCCCTCTCTCAATATTTCCTCTTCTATTCCTCCATTTTTACTGACATGATGATGAACTGCGGGCTTTGGCCACCTTCTGATGGTAGGACCTATTTGCTAGTATCTCCTTACTTTTGTAGAGGGGACAGGAAATGATGTTTCACTAAGGAGATACACATGTGCAGAGAACATTGCCCAAGTTTGTGTTAATGACTATCGCCTTGTTTGTGCCAGAGGGACCAGGATGGAGACTGTGAAGGTGGGCAGCCCAGTGGGGAAGGATCTCTTTTGGCTCAGCTTGTGTAGCTCAAGAATTTTTCTTTACAAATTCCAGGATGAGGAGTGTCAAAGTATGGAAAGTAAGAGCAAAAAGATCCAATTCCTTCCGCTTTTTTGCTCCAGAACAATTAGAGATCACTATTGTGTACACAAATGATAGTGAGACAGCTTTGAACTACTGGTTGAAAAGAACAGTAAATCTTCTATTCATTAGACTCTAAAACGACTGTGAATGCCCCCACATGCCTTGGCATTTATCACCTTCTCAGTTATTGTGAAAACAGGCTGTAATTTTTCATGAAGCAGTGCTCTCAGACTCTTAAATTCATGACATGTAATAACTGAATGCTAGATATTATCTGTGCCTCCAGGTGAGTCTGAGATTTTTTTTCCTTCTATTCTCAGGTAGGGTTTGGTCTAATGGATTCCCTCAACATAGCAAATGTTGAATTTTGCCTCGATGTGTTCAAAGAGCTGAACAGTAACAACTTAGGAGATAATGTCTTCTTTTCCCCGCTGAGTCTGCTTTATGCTCTAAGTATGATCCTCCTTGGAGCCAGAGGAAACAGTGCACAGCAGATGGAAAAGGTATGGAAGTAGCAAGCTTTCTGCGTAGCCTGGAGGTCGGTCACGTGCCCCTCTGGGTCAGCCAAGTTACTTTCATCTTCATGCCCAGAAAACTCTGCCATCTTGTAAAAGAAGAAGCACATTTGGGCAAATCATATTTCTTATGACTAATGGCTTAAATAATGCCATATATTGTAATGCAAATAACACAATATATGCCATGCATAGTCTTTTTCTTGCCATCAGTGATTTCACATATAAAAGTCTGCAGTTTGCTTTTAGAGTTCCTCCTTTCAGTGATTCAGTCACGACAGAGAACACACATTCGGTACTATTCTTGTCCTTTACAATTTTAACTTACAATAAAACTTAACAACACTCTAAAAGTTATCCATCTTTTTTTAACTTTTTATCTTATATTGGAATATAGTTGATTAACAATGTCATGTTAGTTTCAGGTGTGCAGCAAAGTGACTCAGTTATACATATATATGTATCTATTCTTTTTCAAATTCTTTTCCCATTTAGGTTGTTACATGATATTGAACAGAGCTTCCTGTGCTGTACAGTAGGTCCTGTTCATTACCCATTTAATATATAACATTGTGTACATGGCAATCCCTAAAAGTTATCCAGTTTTTAAATGTCCTTACTAATGCATCTAAATTTCATAACAGCCCTTTGTGGCAGATGTTGGGATTGTTATCCCCATTTTACAGATGGGGAAACTGAGACTAAGAGAGAAAGGGTGACTTTTCAGGTTACATAGGCTGACATGTGGTGGTTTTTCCATCATATGCATATGCATATATATGTATGCATATATATTTTTTAATTGCTGTGGAAAGTCTAGAAGAATGTCTCATAACAACTCCTAGGGTACTTGCACATCTTATTATTGTTTATCCTTTATTTCTTTATTCCATATTTTGATCCACTTTCAAGATTTTCTTGCATTTAAATAGGTAATGTATGGGAAACCACGCAGTGCTTTACACGACCCCAGATGAGCACTGTCATAGCGATGGCCTGGCAGTGGGAGAGGAGCAGAAGAGCCTAGTGGACCAGAGCTCAGTGCCTGGGGCCTGACAGACAATAGTCTCGGGGCAAGTTGCTTAGATCTCATGAACTTAATTTCCCTAACAGAAAACAGGGATAATAGTATCTACTTATAAAGTTGTTGGGAGGATTAAGTAAGATATGAAAAGCCTTAGTTCAGGACTTGGAATATAACATCATTAAACATTAGCTATTACTACTGATCTTTATCTGAAATGGAAAAACAGATACTTGTAACTGTTAATCTTTGTAGACTGTATGTTGCTTTTGATGACAATTCATCCCCCATCCCTTTTGTTTCCCTAGGTGCTTCACTTTAATCATATTGCAGAATCATCAGGACCAGAGTTCAAGGACTCAGCTAAGGTATGACAATATCACTGCTGAGCTGTCAAAAGCTCTTTTATAAGAGAGAACCAAGAAATAACACAGTCCAGGGTTTGAGTGGCAGAGGCCCTTCTTGGTCCCATAAGAGAGCTAGAGATGTCTAACTTGGTTTACTCCTTTAATCTTCCTGAGGACGGCGATGGCCAATAGGGTTTAACATACTGATAATATGGTAAGCATATAATAACAATGGCAATAAAGTCCCCCAGATTTTATCACCTGATTTCTTGTCATCCTCACTCAGACTGTTTTTGACTGTGCCCCATGCTGAGTCTGCCAGCCTCCTCTACGCAGTGTCAGGTTTTTCAGTCTAATGAGGGAACTGAGAAAGGACCCTGATGTTTCACTTTCTAATTCTATACCAGGAAAATAGGGCTTGCTGTCACCCAACCTGCGTGCTCTGGGACTGTGGTCCCTCTTCTTTCTAATAAAAGGATGACTTTTGACATCAAGATTAAATACAAGGGCCGCATGAAAATAGTTGTATGCTTGATTGTGGTTGACTGAGAAAATACATAAATGTATATAGAGTCACAGAATACTTGCTTCACAGAACCCGGCTTATTGTTAGGAGATTAAAGCCTATAGTTTGGGAACATTGGGTTCAGGGAATTTAGACATAACCCCTACAATGTCCTTGAGTGGAGACACATCAAAACTACATGCTTAACCGAATTGCTCTTGTGAGGGACAGATGGGCGTGTCAGTTCAGGTCAGTGAGGAGCTGAGTGTTTGATTAAACAAATTTTTTTAAACTTATTAAATGATTAAATGATTTTCACTCAGAAAATGAAGACATTTAAAGGAGCATGATAGCTAGAGAAGAGAAATGATTCTTGAGGTACAAAGGCAACAACAAAACTTGGATCATCACCCTGAAAATTCCCAATGGGATCTCTTTATTTATAAAAACCCGCTTTTGGATTAAACCAAGCCACCAAGTCCAAGTGTATTTTTCAGTAGTTTACAACTCTGCACAAGGTCTGTAACCAAAGTCCCAGAGTGCTGAGATTATCATAGGAGAGGGAATGCAGAGGATGAAAAGGCTTGCTTGTTCATATCCACTGTCTTTTTATTCAGAGGCAAACACCTTGCTGTCTAGTTATTGTTTTCACGTTATTTATACTTTCCGATGACAAAAAAAAAAATCAAGCAATTTAATATTCCATTCATTATTTACCGGTGCTTCAGTGCAGCCAAACTGGAAGGATTCATTCAGAGCTTGGAGCCCTATTCTCTCAAATCAACCAGCCAAACTCTAACTATACCCTCAGCATTGCCAACAGACTCTACGGGACAAAGGCAATGGCATTCCACCAGGTAAGTCCCTTTGAAATGGTGCTCAGCAGTTTTCTTGGCATCCTTTGAATTTCACAATATAAAATAAAACGAAGAAGGAGAAATATCACATGGGATTCATCTTTAAGAGGTTATGTTTGAGCTGAGTTAGGGTTTCAATGAAATGGTTTTACCAAACTCCCATTTAAGGTTGTGAAATGTCACATATAAACTTCCGCAAAATCACCAAAGTTGTCCAAGAATCAAGGTCAGGGATGAAGCACAAAACAAAGTAGGTAAGAATTATCCTTTATGGACCAGAAGAAAAACAAGATACAATTCTTATCTCATCTTCAAAGGTCCTTAATGGGAGAATATCAAGAGTTAGTGGAAAGTACACTGGGCTGAGAGCCAAGAGATCTGTTCCCATTGAGACGTGACTTTGGGCATACCCCTTCTAGCTTTATTTTTATTTTTTGGCTACACTGCATGGCATGTGGGATGTTACTCAAACAAGAATCGAACCCACACACCCTGCACTGGGAACTCGGAGTCTTAACCACTGGACCACCAGGGAAGTCCCCCTTCTATCTTTAAAATGAGAGACTTAGACTAAGTTCTTTCTAAGCTCCAAAATTCTAACACTAATGATGCCATCATTTCTACAGTTGTGAAGCAGATTCTGTAAAGGTCACAGAGATAATTAAGTGTCAAAGCCTAGATCTGATCTCTACCCAAATCCATCTTCCTATATTTAATTAGTATGTCATCCTGCTGTGATTGAGGTGAAATGACACAGCTCAGTGACACAGCTTTGGTTTGATCAGTGTTATTTAAATGTCGGTGGGGCGAAGCGAAATGCAGCCCTGAACGTCTAATGTCCTTCCCTGGCCTGGTGGTGCAGGCACTGTCTTATACGTGACAAGTTTTTGATCTTCAGAGTTTTTAGAACTTGGGGTGGCCCATCTTGTTATCATAGATATTTCAGAGGTATTTCCTCCTACTGCCCTAGAAGCATATAGGGAATGTTTATGGAAGGACTTGACGTGAGAGGATTAACCATCGTGGGCCTTGGAGTTGGAACACTCTCTCAGCCTGTTGTCTCCCTCCAAGTTTTATGATCTGGACATAATCATAGATAAGTGCTGATGTGAGATGATGATGATTACGTCTATTCCTGAAATGAGAAGCTCCTCATCAGTATCATTAGGATGGTCGTGGTCTGTGTCAGAAGATACTGTTATCCCAGGATTCTGTCTGGAAAAACTCCCATCTCATGGGCTGTGAGCTGTCACGTAAGCATGTTCCAGCCACAGTTGGACGCAGCTCAGGACAAGAATAGGGTCGAGGACCAGATTTTGCTTTTAGTTAAACTTTCACTGGATTTAGGCACAAAAGAATCCAGTTAAGCAAGTGGTAAGCCAACCCCAGGCAGCCACTTCCATACCTGCATATTACTAAGTCTTACGTCATCCTACTGAGTTCATGGTGGGGCACTGGCTCCTGCTAGGTATGGAAGTATGTCCCCAAGGTCTAGAGAATGGAATTGCAGGCATTTTCATTTGGGTGTTTGTAGATTTGGCTGCTGCCTTGGCGGTGAGGCAGTGGAAAGTTCTCGGTTCTAGGAATCAGGGGCCACGGGTAATGATGTGATGGCTCCAGAACGCTACAAGGGGGCCAATTTAGGAATGAAAATTTGGTTAAAAAGGAAGACTAGGTTCTTTATACTGAATTTGCATACTATCATATATTAGAGGAGAATAAAATAGTGAATTCCTTAAGATATTTTTGTTCACATTTTACATAAAGTTGAAAATGTCAATTGTCTACATCAGAGAATATCGTTATTATTAATTTTATTCAGGGTGACTTGTGGGAATGTTGAAATATACCATGGGGAGACATGTTGGATCTCAAACAAGTAAATCTCTTAAACACTGTGGTCCACAGCTTTCTTCTCTAGAGCATTAGAGCAGTAACTCCTGTTTGTCTGCTTTGAGGAGAAAAGAGCAGGGGTACAGTGAAAAGGTATGCACTGTACTGCAAGTTGTCCTTTTGCTTCAAACATTTTAGAGCTAAGAATGCCAGTGATAAGACAGAAGTAACAACCAACTCTTTCTGAACATTCCTTTCGAAAAGCTTTCTGATTTGGTTAAGTTTATTTGTCTTAAGATTAAGGGTACAGGGGCTTCCTAGGTGGCGCAGTGGTTGAGAATCTGCCTGCCAATGCAGGGGACACGGGTTTGATCCCTGCTCCAGGAAGATCCCACATGCCACAGAGCGGCACCGCAGCTATTGAGCCTGCGCTTTAGAGCCCGTGAGCCACGACTATTGAGCCCATGTGCTACAACTACTGAAGCCCACGTGCCTACAGCCCGTGCTCTGCAACAAGAGAAGCCACCGGCAATGAGGAGCCCGCACACCACAACGAACAAGTAGCTCCCCCTCACCGCAACTAAAAAGAAAGCCCGCGCACAGCAAAAAAGACCCAACACAGATACTAAAATAAATTAATTAATTAATTAATTTAAAAAAAGATTAAGGGTACAATGGATATACTTACGGCAGTTGTATCCATCTGAGTTTCATTGAATCCGTGGATGCCTGACCTGCGGATGCAGAACCCATGGATACGAAGGACTGGCTCCTCCAGGCCATTTTAAAAAGGGATGTGAATATCCTCTGATCTGGGGATCCATGGGGTCCTGTTACCAGTCCCCCGCGGATACAGGGGGACAACTGTGCACAGATTCCGCTTCCTTTCAGATATACATACACGAGCTGCTTTTATTTGCATGTTGTGAATTTTTGTGAATTTCGAACATGTCAAGCTGTAGGTTTTGACTTTCCTTACGCTATTTTTGTGCTGTGCAACTGTACTTTCTTTTACAGCAATACTTAAAATGTTCTGAGGAATTGTATCAAGCCAGTCTGCAAACTGCTGATTTTGAACAATCTGTGGAAGAAGCAAGGAAAACTATTAATGCCTGGGTTGAAAGTAAAACTGATGGTAAGGATAAGTCGCCCGTGTGTCTCCAAACTTTATTTCAGCCGTGTTAATAAATTTACTGAGTTAACATTAAGGAGGAAGCTGGATGGGTCTCTTTAGGTTAGTGTTCTAGCCTCAATTAGTGCTCTGGTGTCTAGAAAAATGCATGGCACATGAAAGTCTCGTAAACATCTTTAGCATAAATGGATTGATCAGTGTTGTCTGTCATGAGTGCATATTAGAGATCCACACATTGTGTATTTATTTAGATGGTTATTGTTATTTTGTCATTCATTTGTGCGTTTATTTATCCACTCATTATATGCATAGCATTTAATGTTCAACATTGTTATTGCATGCTAAGTATTGTGTTTGGCCCAAAAATTCAATAAAAATTAGAACTCTCATCAAGCTTAGAGTCTGATATTCCAGATATCCCTGTTTCATACTGTATGATAGATTATATTCCAAGAAATGTTATAAATTGCAATGCACCAAAAATGCTCTAATAGGGCTTGGTATTCAGTTTGGATTGGTATATTTACAAAGCAAGCAATCCCTGGTATATTTTCTATAAATCCCGATTTTCAGACACATATTTACTTCAAGTGTTGGCATGTAAGCTTGTGATACACTAAGGTTAGCATACTGAAAGAATGAGTGACTTTTTGGAATGTGTAATATATTTGCACATGGAGAGGTGCAAATATAAGCATAAAAGCTGATACATATTAAAGATAAGCCATAGGAAAGGATTAAAGAATTTTCTAAAGAAGCAGTTATGTATAAGAAAGCATTGGACGTAACTAGTTCTAAGACAAGTTGATCCAATAGTATACTAGCTATTTCTTGGATGTCATCTTCTGATTAGAAGTAACAAAGTATACAATATTCTTTGAAATAAACTTCATTATACAATAACAGGCTTTATGGCCACAGATGAAGGATTTCTTCTGGCATCTCAAATTTATAATTAACCTTAAAAAAATGACTCCAAATTTCGTGTGACTCTTCAATTCTCTACTACCAATAAGTTCAATTCCAAATATGTTATTTATTCTTCTTTTTTTATTATCACAAGGAAAAGTCACTAACCTCTTTGAAAAGGGCACACTTGATGCTTCTTGTGTCATGGTCTTGGTGAATGCCATATATTTCAAAGGACAATGGCAAAATAAGTTTCAGGAAAGAGACACGGTTAAAAGCCGTTTTCAGCTAAGGAAGGTGAGTATTTTATTTTCAGATCGATGGTCAGTTTTGGAGAATGCAAAAATCCTTTAAGGACAGTTTAGAAAGTGAGTGAAAATACTGGTCTAGGTTTTAATTGTGAATTTTATTTTCATTATTCTTTGTGAAGTGACAGTAGCCTTTCTCACAGGGCATCTAACTGGGGCCTTTGGACACTGGGATGCCCTAGAAGAGAAGAAAGCCTATCCTTTTCTTACAGTTTTCCTGTGTGTACATTCTTCCCAAATATGCTTTTTCTGGCAAATAGTTTCTTTAGCAACATGGCAAAGCTATCTGTGTTATTTTTCTCCCAGAAATCCTCTAATCGGATTAAAAAAGGAGATGATCTTACAGTCTTATTTTTCCACAAAATTATTTCATATGAAAACCTTGCCTTTGTTTTTGGAAAACATATATTATCATTTTTATTTCTATGTATATTATATGAAATATTGAGACTGTAACAAGGACTTATTTAAAATTTAAAAAAATAACCTTTGCAAAAGAAAGTAATAAATGGTGTATTTTGTAGTTTCTATTTTACCCATGCCTTTTGAGTGTTAATGCAGGTACTCCTGGTATTCTGGAAAATCAGTGTACATACATGTGCACGCACATGTGGAACTGTACCACCTCATTGCGGTCTCTTTTTAAAACATAGGGTAAAAGCGTAACTGTGGAGATGATGTATCAGACTGGAAAGTTTAAGCTGGCCCTCATCGAGGAGCCCCAGATGCAGGTTCTTGAGCTGCCCTATGTTAACAACACCCTGAGTATGATCATTCTGCTTCCAGTGGACATGGCTGATCTAGACCAGGTAAGTTACAAGAACGCGCGCGTGCTCTGAAAGCATGGGTGTACGTGGACACACAGATCCACACACGCGTGTGTGCCACACACTGTGTGTATCTAATCGATGGCAGTGCCGCCAGTCACTAATTCCATCAGGCTCTAGGCTCAGCAGTTCTGTCCAGAGTCTGTGAGAGGAAAGGCTGAATGCCTGGTCCCTGGCTTCAGGATAATGTATGTAGGGAGGACAATCTATTCTTACATGAAAAAAAGGGCACATGGAGGCAAAAGTGCCAGTTGCATCAATACACACACATACACACACACACACACACACACACACACAGGTCATTGGACACTTGGGAAACATCTTTCTATAGTAATGAACTTATAATGTGGGTTGGGGTCCCAGTCCACAGAGATAAGCTGTCTTCCTCTCAGGTGTAGCATTTCTGATCCAAGCGTAACATGCTCCTATGGGCTAAGTGCCTTTTTTAGCGTCCTGGGTTTGTGGGGAATGAGTGCCCCAGCCACTGAGGTGAGGGCATGATGGTGGCAGGAGTTTGGGTCTAACCCCCCCTCTGGCTACAGCCAAAGCTGCACAGCACAGAGGAGGTGAGTCACTGATATGAGGTGACCCCACTCCTCCCCAGACTTGCTGGCATGTCCCAGGGCTCTGCTAGAATGACAGACAGTTTCTTGGGACACCGGCTGAGCCCTGGGATCTGGTGAGGCTGATATATACACATGGCTGGGATGGCCACAGTCAGGGAATCCCTGCTTGAGGGAAAAACAAAGTGCACAGGTGGGTGGGGGGTAGGGAAGCTTTTAGAAATCCCTGGGCTGGGACGTATGCATCTGGACCTCTAGGAAAGGCAGCACAGCCCTGGCCATGAGGACAGGTGTGGTAGAAGTGCAGTCAGTTCAGGGGAGTTCAGGTCTCTGGAGGCCTGTGAGCTGCAGTGGAAGATAGATGGAGGCATAGAGCATTTTGGAAGCAGTTTGGAAGTGGTCTTTATTAAGTTGTGATTCATTTACTCATTTGTTCACTTATTCATTTATACACCAATCATTGAGTGTCTACCATGTACTGAGAACTCTGCTGTGTTCTGGAAACATAGAGTGTGGTTCTCACACAGAGTTATAAATATGTAACAAGGGCTGTGATGGACACTGCAGAAAGCCCTATGGAGGTAGAGAGGGTCTAAATTTGAATGAGGAGACCAGAAGATTTCCTAGTAGAGTAATCTCGATGCAAGCCTCACTGAACGTGTAGCTGATGAAGTGGAACAAGGGTAGTACCCTGTTGTTCTAACCAGAGAAAAGAGCACATGCAAATGCCTTAGAAATATGAGGCAGCGAGATGGGTTTGACATGAAGTCATGGTAATTTGGATCAGGGCAGAAAAGGACGAAAGGGAAAGATGCTTAGGAAGTAAAACCACTTTTACTTTATGTCTGATTCTATATTGTCAGGAAGGAGAGAACGTGACAAGAAAGTTTTCAACTCTTGTAGTAGATTGATGGGGTTTGACATACTGGTTTGGAGCTGTGGGAGGGCTGGCCAGAGAGTTTCAAATGACCAAGGGGAGAAGTTTGAAGGGCTTCAGAAACTTATGAAACCAGATGTAGGCTGAGAGCTCAGAGTTGTGGGGCTGCTTGGGGACATCTGAGCACGGATGCGGGAGCTGAATCGCTGAGCAGAGGCAAAAAGGGCATCCGGGGTTCAACTTCCAGCACAGTGAGGGCAAGGACTTGAGGGGATCAGAGCAGTGGAACAGGGGGATCCTGGAGTCAGATACGAGAGCCCAGAAGAGATGGTCGAAGTCATCCATGAAACGGGGGCACAAAGACATCAGAGGCAATAGAGCGAGTTTAAGGGATGCCCACGTGCTGAGGAAATTAAGGCAAAAGACTATATAGGATACATATTTGAGACTTTTGATTATGAAACATCCATAAGAAATCGATAATAGAAGAGGGAAGATGTGGCTGAACTTGAGAGTCTTTTTTTTTCAGATAGGACTTCAGCACATTTTAAAGGTACAAAAGAAATTGACGTTGAATCATTGACACCGAGAATTATAAAACAAATAGCAATTAATGCAGAGGGCGTGTGTTTGGCTCACGTGGGCTCATCAGTGTTTTGTCTCTTAGGTAGAAAAACAGCTGAATGCGAAGACCTTTCATGAGTGGACCAGCCCGTCTAACATGGTGGAGAGGGAGGTGGAAGTACATCTCCCCCGATTCAAACTGGAAATCAAGTACGAGCTAAATTCCCTGTTAAAATCCCTCGGGATGACAGATATCTTCAACGAGGTCAAAGCAGATCTTTCTGCAATATCACCAGCCAAGGGCCTCTTTGTATCAAAGATCATCCACAAGTCCTACGTAGAAGTCAATGAGGAGGGCACGGAGGCAACCGCAGCCACCGGGGACAGCCTGGTGGTAAAAAGACTCCCCATCCGAGCTCAGTTCCTGGCGAACCACCCCTTCCTGTTCTTCATAAGGCACATTCACACCAACGCAATTCTCTTCTGTGGCAAGGTCGCCTTGCCCTGAGCAAGTGGGGTGAAGCAAGGCTCAGGGTCACAGAGGAGGCACAGGAACAAACCTGTGACTAAAAGCAGTTCATATCTTACCCTCTTCTGTGCCTCAGTTTGCTCCTCTGCAATATAGGTCTAGGACATCTCCCAGCTTACTCCATGAGTTAGTGAACCCTCAGATGGTAGTAATCATGGAACAAGGTATAGTTACAAAAAAGCCTCTCTGGCTCTCTTATCTTCATTTAAGTGTGTCAGGGTGACACGACCGTGTCAATGGGAAACAACCTTAGAAGATAAGATTTTCTTGACTTGTTTATATCAGTGAGCTCTTGAATAAGTGGCCACTTTAGCTTCTGAAAACCAATTTAAAGGCTTCAACTTTGGTTGGATCTTAAAATCTGTTATTTTCTTTGGGTGTACATATAACACCATGAATTCTGCATTGATTATAATAAATACATGAAATGCCTTAAGTTCTTTGAGGATTTTGTAATACTCTGCAGCAAATTAAATGCTTATGAGAGGAGACTGGGTAAGGGGAAACCTAATTCAGTGGACATTTTAGTAGAATCTTTGGCTAAATCTTTTCAGGCTCTAAACTGAATAATACGTTTTCCTTTTCCTCCCTCCCTCTCTCCCTCCTTCTCTCTGTTTCTCAATAATGCAGTGAGTAAAATTCACAACAGAAAAGCCAGAAATCAATCAGAAAATTTTTATTAAAAATTTTTTTTAGAGAAAGCCTCCTTAATTTCTACCTGACATAACATGAAGTCATAATCAGACAACAGTGGCCATAACACGTTTCCTACCGTCTCAGCGTCCCCTTGGTGAGTGCTTTCTTCCTGAACTCTCTCTGAGGTCTGAACACAGAAGAGCCCCTCAAATCTCCTTTCTCTTACCCCGCCTTAGAGGAGTCAGTCCAAGACCCACCATCACCTCCCTTCTGCGCTGATGGATCGCCCTCTTACTACTGACAGTGGCCGCAGCCAGTGATGGCTTTTCTTTCCCTACCTGGGCACTGAAGGATGGGGCTGACTTTATTCTTTCATAATAAAATATGAAGTAGCAAGCTAACAACGATTTCAGGGGAGTATGAGACTAAAGACTATCTCCTTAACATAACATATGAAATTGCCTCATGGCACTGGAATGGCTGTCTGGCTGCACGTGCTCTTCTAATGGTCCTTTACGGAGTGCATTTGTCACATGGCATAAAGCCAAGAAGCCACCTTGGCCTAGTTCACAGGATAATCCAACAGGTTTAATTGTGGTACAATGAGAGTCATGGAGCAATAATGATGGGTATATATGTAAAAAAAGAGTTGTTTCTTGGCATCTACTTTTCACTTTAAACATCCCAAAAGACAATGAATGAAGTCTGCCCGGTGGATGCTGGGTCCTTCTCCAAGGCACCTGGCATGTTTTGTGCAGGAGCTCAGAGGCAGTGCATAAACCAGGCGCTGCATGGGTAACCGTGGCCGAGATGCAGGGCCTCCAATCGTTACACAGACTCAGAGTGAGTGTCCAGTCACAGCCTCCATTCCAGAGCCCCAAAGCCCCCTGGAAGGATGGGAACTGAGTTGATGGTCATCATTACAGAGGGGACTTCAAAAGCACCAATGGGTGCTGGGCAAAGATACAGGACTTGGAGAGACAGTCACCAAACCAGCCTCTGGGAGTGAAAGTGGGCAGGGAGCTGCTTAACCTTTGTAGTGTGAAACCAGGAGCTCTTAGGGCCCCTAGTGCTGCGTAGGGAGAACATAGCTATTTTCACTCTTTCAAAGAGCTCATGAGTTTTTTAAGAAAAGAGAAAAAAGGAAGTAGGGGAGAAAGTGAGAAGGAAGATATGCTTTACCTGGATCTCAAAAAACCAAAAAAGTCTCTACTTTTTTCTCAGGTGTTCTCTGATAGTACTTTGTTTTCATTTCTATTGTTTTTATTCCTTCTGATACTTAAAAGTTCTTCCGAGTTTATCAGTGGTCTTTTCCCCCCTCTTGTTGCTAGAGCACTGAGCCTCCAGCCTGGTTTTTGGGACACACGATGTCACAGTGACTCAGACAAAACTGCTGCTTTCCTAACAGCGTTCACATCCACACCTCATGGCCCAGGGAAGCCTGGTACCCGCCATGGGCAGAGAATGGCATCACTCCAGGTTCTGAGTCATAGTGCATCAGTAGGGCATAGCAGGTCAACTTCTACAGGGTCTCTCTGCTCAGGGTGGCTCTTCCAGGGTAATTGCCGCATATTTAAAAGACAAAGTGAAAAAAAATAAAAACACCATTTGGGCCAGCGGTACAGTGAGAGATTCGTTTGTGTTTTTACTTATAAATTCAATCTTTTCTCTTTACTTTTAGATCTGTCACTTTTTTCTCAGAAAATTTCAGCAGCAGAATGGAATGGCAGAAACTAAGACTTACTGAAGAGTACCTTTGGGAGAAAAATCCCCTCCTCAGATTCCCACATCTGAGGAATCTAGCTCCTTCTCCGCATGCTATCCCTTGAGGTGTCTGGTGATGGGGTGACCCTGATCTTGGTGTGACTGGCTCAGGCCTGGCTTACTTCTGCTGTGCTCATGCAGTAAGCAATAGCTTCCCATTTCACTCTCAACAGTGTTCTGGGGTCAATGATAAGTTATATGATTTCTCTACGTTAATACTATTGGATATTATGCCATGGTCTGAGTCATCCTATCAACTGATGATTAGTTACCAAAGGCAGAAGGAAAAGGCTGCTCATTGGAGGCCCCAGTTCTCCTGGTAACAATAACCCCCTGATACTCTCTGTCAGCCCCTGATTTTCACTCTAGTGTCTCCGTGGTCCTTTAATTCTCTTCCTGAGAGCACCATCTGTCCTCTTTCTCTGGGACCTTTCTGTGAGAAGCTTCTCCTTTTATATCTTTGCACTGGGGGGAACTTGTTTTTTCTTTATATCAATAGTGAAAGCAGAGCTCAATGAGACCCCCAGCTCAGCCTCCACGAGACCCCAAAAGGCACATATACCTCCAGCCAACACCAAATCTGCTGCCCAGAGTGAATGACTTTAAAAGATTCTTGTCATTTCATTATTCGTTGATACCCTGATTCATTTCTTGAAGAAATATTTCTTGGGCACCTACTAGGTTCCCAGCACCATGTTAAGCCACAGAGGTACACAGTGAATAAAGAAAAGCCTCAGCCTTTGTCCTCATAAGCCTATACTTTAGCCAAGGAGACAGACTTTAGAATAGTGATGACAATTGGGTGATGGGTGTGGTGAGATTGTTATGGGCAAGGACAAGCCATGAGGATGGAGTGCTGGGTGGGTCCTCTCAGTGGTGAGCCCTGTCAGCCATTTCAGGGAGTGAGGGCTCTCTTCTGAGGATGCTGACTTGATCTGCTCTGCATTCTAGAAAGGTCACGTGGGCTTCTAAGTAGCCATCTTTATGATGGGAAAGATGTGTCACAAGTCATGTGAAATAAATCACAAAGGAGCATTTTCCGTGTTAATAATCGTGTTGGCAGGACTAGAACGCTTTAGGGGTGGGGATAAAATGTCTGTTCATGGTTTATTTTGGTCCTATGTAGACAGCATCTCTGACAAATTAGGTGTGACAGGGAAAGGCATCATTAGGATCCTAATGGGTGATGGAATTGTCTAGCAATGTGGTAGTGAGTCAGAGTCACCAAAAACAGCTCTGATGTGATGCCAAGAGTTCCCCAGTCTGGTCCCCAAACACTTTGACCATCAATGTTGAAAAGACCCTTTGTTAAGAATTAATAGACTGGGATTGGGCAAAGTTTTCAGGTTCTGTATACAATCGACAGATTTATTTTTTAAAATACTGCTTTCAGTTAATTAAATCGTTGTATGTCCTTGTGTAGCCTGTGTTTCCCAGACTACATGGAACTAACCGTCTCCTTCTGGATTTGATCTCATGGTTAATGTGGGCCTTTTAGAATCTCAGTCCTCACTTCTCTGGTTCCCCCAAATCCACCTCTGGGATTCCCCACTCTTTCCTTCCTCCTAATTGGCTCAGTGTGGAATCGACACATTTCTCTCTGGTGTCGCAGAGAAGCTGAGACTTCACCAAAAGGTCCATGAAAGTGCCACCCTCTGTTGGTGCTACATCCAGAACTGTGTTGGGTCAAGTCTCCCTGAGTTCCTGGAGCTGCTGCTCCTGCCCAAAGGGCCCAAAGATTGGGTGTGGGTGGCATTTCAGTGCTCTCAGGGGAAGCTGGGGAGGCAAAACTCTTGCTACCTCTCTGCTGTCCCCAAGCAGGGGCGCCTTGGTCTCCCAGTCTAGTTCAGAGATGGTGCAGAGACTATTTGAACTGTCCCATGAAGCCTTCTCTCCCTGGGACTCAGGATTGAGTGTGGGAGAAATGTGCCTTGAGCACACAGCTGGGCTGCTTACACGGTTGCCCTGTGTTTCCGCGCCTGAGCCACTGTCCATGGGTCATGGACCCCTGGGCACCAGTTCTTTCCAGGATGTTCCTTGGTTCCTCATGCAGACAGGCTGCAGTGGGCTCTCTCACCACTTCTTCACACATGTGCAAACTACCAGAATTCCTGCCTGACCACAGGGGTCCACCTGGGACCCAGCCATGCTCCTTTCACTTACAGATCTCAGCTCCCAAGCTTTTATCTAAATTGCAACCTCAATACATGCTCTCTATCCCTCTTCACTGTTCAACTTTTCTCATTAGCACTTATCACTATCATTACATATTTTATTTTTTATACATCATTATATCATTATAAATCATTATATCTTTATATATCATTATCTATTGTATTTTATTTTGTTTGTTGACAACACCTCCCCCATAGTATGTAAGCTTCATGATGGCTAGATTTTTTTCCTAAATCTTTTTGTGTTGTTCCAGCATTAACAATGCCTGGAGCATAGTAGAGGCTCAGTAAATATCAGTTGAATGAATGAAAGAATTCATTCCTTAAATACTTTGATGTTTTGAGTGGCTGCAATGTTCTAGAGTTGGAAAATGAAGAGCATTGGTCTGAGTACCATATGCTGGTTGGGGGTTAATGCAGTGAATTTGATCCATGGCAGGGATGAGCTGACTATTCTAATAGGATTGTTCTATAATAAAGTTAAGACAGCCCTAGGCTGCAGTGTAGAAGAATGTTTTATTTCTACATCCACGCTCTCTTCTGAAAAAGGAGATGAAAGAGCCTTATCCTCCCACATATATCAGATGGTTCAAGATACACCTTGTGTTGAACTGGAAGATCTAAGCTACTGCTTAGGAGAGTCAGTGGCCACTGAGGTCAGCCGACCCACTGCAAGGACGCTCACAAGTGGCAGGGATTCCAGCCTAACTGAGCACAAGCTGTTGGTAACAGAAAGCTGAGTGGTTTAGTGGCTGCTGATTTGTTAAGCAAAATGGTCAGGGAGGGTCAAGAGTCTTCTGGCGCCTCCAAAACAAAGCTTCATAACGTTAAATAATATAACCAGTGGCAAACTTATGCAGCTAAGTTTTATTCAACTTTTACACTAAAGTTACAATCTCCTTGTCAATTAATGTGTATCGGGCTCCTCCTGGTTGGGGAGCCAATAATAGGAGATGCATATAAGCCTAATCTATGCTTGTGGGAGACCACAACGTCGACAGCAAGGAGGGCTAAGATTTCGTGAGGCATTACTACCTGCCAGGCACAGTTTTAAGTACTTTTTTAAAGCCAATTTTATCCCCACAACTCTACGTGATGCCAGGTTACTGGGTCATTTGGACCAAGACTTGGAGAATGTCGGTAACTTGCTAAGGTTGTTAATTGTAGAGCCAAGATTTGAGCTCAAGCAGCGTCCACCTTCCATCCTCTGCACTGTTGCTGTGATGCTACGCTGCACACTTGTGGATGTTGCAGGAGGGGTTAGATTGGCAATTTGGAAACCTGGGTTCTGACACTGCTTCTGACACAGATCCTCTTAAAATGCTATAAACCTTAAACATTTTGAGCAAACTGACACAAACTTCGAGGCTAGAGGTATATTTCCACAGGTCCCCGTCTCACCACTAGATGGCAAGCCTGGTTGCAGGAGGGAGGGGAGGGTGCGGTAGATGTACTGTGTTTAATGTTAAATCTTGAATTCTACTGGTAAAACAGTTTATGGGCTCTTTCAATCAGGCATTATAAAAATTATTAAATTTCTACTCATTAAGTTTTTTTCAGTTTGTATTTAATAGCTCCATTTTTCCTCTTTATTTGCTCAATGTACACAGCATCTGCCAAAAGAATGTAAACATGGAATTTGGCCACCTCATTCAAGACTACTTTTAGAATCTGGCTTATAGCAGGGACTCAAGAAGTATGAGATTTTCTTTTCTTTTTTTCATGTTTTACACTTTTTTTAAAGAAATCTCTTTTATTCTGAATGAATTTTTGCCTTACAGGAAAGTTGCCAACGTACAGATTTCTCTTATATCACTCACTCCATTTCCCATGATCTTAGCATCTTACCAAACCATAGCATAGATATCAAGAATAAAAGATTAACATTGGGACAGCCTTAGTTACTACACTTCAAAGTTGATTTGAATTTTACCCATTTTACCGAAGTGTCCTCTTTCTCTTCTGGGATTATACCCAGGGTCTCACGTTGTATTTAGATATCATTTCTTCTTAGTCGCCTTCAGTCTATAAAATTTCATGACCTTGATATTTTGAAGAGTACTGATGCGTTATTTTGTAGAATGTCTGTTAATTTGGTGTATTCTCCTAATTGGAGTGAGATTATGCATTTTGATCAAGAAAACCAGAAGAATGATGCGTCCTCAGTGCACCATGTCAGGGCGTTCATCACCTTGACACGTCTTATTGCCATTGATGTTTACCTTGATCACTTGGATAATTTGATGACTGTTAGCTTTCTCCACTGTCGAGTTAATTTTTCATTCCTTAGTAGTTACTAAGTACCTTTAAGGAGATTCTTTTTGAGACTAGGCAAATCCTGTACCTCCTCAAGCTTTTGTCCTCAAACTTTAGCATTTGTTTTTGCTCTAATATTACCCTCTATGATGCATTTGGCCAAATTGCTAGGTTTCTGGCCTCATTTTTCATTTTTATATGACCCACAGTTCCTCTACTGGAGTGGGCATAAGAGAAAATAGAATGTGTATGTACTGTACGTCTACTACCTGTTGATGGGTTTTGAATTAAGGATTTTTTACTGAAGTATAATAATATTCCCCAGCTAGACCTCTCTGAACCACAGTTTGAATATGCTAAAGTGAGAGGCCATCTTCTGAAAAATCTATTGGAAGTAAATGTTGATAATCATTAATTTAATATGATCGACTCTTTTAAATCCATTGAAAATATAAAGAGACACTGTATTTACAAAAATTTACCCGGTGGTATAAACAATAGAAATGATGGGTGATCATAATGGAAAAACTCATTAATAATTCTTCCCTTAACTCTAACGCTTGTTAAAATTATGCCAGTATCCTTCCAGACTCTAATACCCACATATTTAAATTTCATTTTAAAAAGTATCATATCTCATATATCATGTTAAACTTGATTTTTGTACTTCATATATTTTGGATATATTTCTGTATCAATAAGCATTTTCTACAAAACAATTCTCAGGAGCAGTACAGTCATCATTTGCAGGATGCAACAGGATTTATACAAATAATTCCTAATTATTTTATGGCTTTCGGTTGGTTTACTTTTTACATTTTGAATGTAGCAGGTAGTATTTTGAGATAATGTGTAGGGGTTATTTTCTTCCTTGGTTCCTCATAGCCACCTTTTAGGCTTTTGATGAACCTGCCTTCAAAAGGAAAGGTTGTACCATGTGGGACAAAGCCATTGCTGAAGTTTCTCAATATATCTTCTAGACTCACAGTGGTGACAATAGGCTTGAAAATCAAGCTTTTGCTTGCACATACCCGAATTTGAAAGAGACTAGGGTCTTTGAATTTCCAGAGTTTGACACTAAATATGCAGGGTACAAATAATGAGAGAAACAGAATATGTGGTTAATTTGGTACAAAAATATATCACATGCATATAGGACAGAAACAGCTGAATTACAGCATAGACTTAAGATCAGTTTTAGGAGATACCATTAAAGAGCATTCCAAAGTAGTTTTTCCAGTTTCTACTCACCCCAGCAATGAATGAGCATTCCAGTTGCTCCATCTCCCCTGCAATTGTTGTTATTATCCTTCCTGTCCACAATAGGCTTTCTAGTGGGTGGGTAGCGGAATCTTACTGTGGTTTCAATATGCATTTCTCTGGTGACAAATAGTGTTGAGATACTTTTCATACACTTTTTGAACATTTGGATTGCCTCTTTTGTGAAGTACTGGTTCAAATCTTTTGCACAGTTTTCTGTTGGGTTGTCTTTGTATTACTGACTTGTAGAACTTTAAATATTCTGGATAACATCTCTTTGTCAGAAACATTTATTGCAAATACCTTCTACCATTCTATGGCTTGTCTGTTCGTTCTCTTCAAGGTGTCTTTTTGGTGATCAGAAGTTCTCAATTTTAATGAAGTCTATTTGTCAATCATTTCCTTTATAGCTAAGGCTTTTTGTAACCTGTTCAAGAAATTTTTGTCTAAACCAAGTTAATGAAGACAGTATACTTTTTTTATCTTCTGGAAGTTTTAGTGTTTAATCTTTTGCCTTAAGTCCTATCACTCACTTGGAATTATTTTTGTGAATCCTGTGAAATATGGGTTAAGCTTCATTAAAAAGTTATGGATACCCAGTTGGCCCAGAACCATTTATTGAAAAGACTCCCTCCTTCTTTGTCACCCACTTAATGATGGCTTTGTTTTCAGTGAAGACCATATTGATTGATCTGTTTCTGGCTTCTCTGTTCTGTTCTATCAGTCTGTTTGTATATCCTTACACTCTCTTAATTACTGTAGATTTATAATTTGGCATCTGCTAATGTAAAGCTCCAGCTTTTTTTTTTTTAATGCTTCAAGATTGTCTTCTTGGTCCTCTTTATTTTTATATAAATTTTAGAATCAACGTGTCAATTTGCAAATACATACACATATCAAAATGCTGGGCTTTGATTAGGATAGAAAAAAAACAATGAAAAATTTGCAATATTTAGTTTTCCAATCCCTATGCATGATAAATCCTACTGTTTGTTTCTTTCATTTCTCTCAATTATATTCTTTAATATTTTATGAGGAGGTCTTGCACATACTTTGATTTTTGAACCCCTTTATAAATGTCATCAATGCTTAAGATTTGCTAATTCAGCAATGCAAATGCCTGGGAACAAGATGAGATTCAGAGTCATGGACAAGTCGTGGTAGAGAGAACTCATTTCTGTGTAGTCACTTCTCTTTTTTGATTTATTTCTTTTGCCTTTGTCTTCTGGTGGTGGTTGTTTTTCAAAGCCTTGAGGCAGATGCAGGATCCTATTTGGCCAGGCATCTAACCCTTTTTGGCTAGAAAAACACTGTTTTATTCACCAATTAATAACAGGGCCATCTTGGGAATTCATTCTTCCAAAACTTTGCTAATGATGTATTTTTCGGTATAACTCCTAGTAACCCCTGGTTTTCAAGACTATCTTTTGTCGGGCAACTACTCACTCTAAAGACTTGTTATCTTAGGAAACCCCCTTTGGGGGGCTGAGTTTACAGGTTGCACTGTCACTCTGCCCTTGAATTCCACCAGTCTGCAGCAGCAAAAGAGAATTCATATAAAGTCATTCTTGGTTGGTCTTGCTGCCTGTCATCTTCCCTCCACTTTCATCCTCTACTTTCCTGGTCAGGTGGAGAGGACAGTGTCTCCATCACTTACTCCCTCAAGGTCATTGCTCTTTATGACGGTGATTTGCAAGTAAACTCTGGCTATCTTTCCTTAAGGTTTCAAGTACTTACATAACTCTCTTCCTTGTCATCAGTGCTGCAGTGATCAGTGATGGCACATGGGCTCAGTTGCTCGATGGCATGTGGGATCTTCCCGGCCCAGGGATCGAACCCATGTCCCCTGCATTTGGAGGTGCATTCTTAACTACTGCACCACCTGGGAAGTCCCAGGTTTCTTATAATGTGTTGAATGCAAAGAAGATTTAAAAAACAGCATGGAAAAGATCTTATAGGAGTGTAATAATATTCCATGTATAAATTAAATTTTGAAAATGTCATTTCTATTAAGGTTACATTGGGGAGGAGATGAGGGGGTGAGCATTAAATTTGTGTTTTCAAGCCTCATCTTTTTCCACAGCTTTGAGACTGTTTCACCAGTCATCACATTAGAATATAATGAGCCGTATCGTCAAAACCTCTACCAATTACTTCTGATGTTGAAAACCTTAAAGGAGGGACAAATTTTTTTCTTCAAAATTAGAGGGATGACCAAGGACAAGTTTCTCTGGGAATGTGATGCTGAGAAACGGATTCAGATTAAGAAATAGTGACAAATATCACTGCTTGCTTTTTGGTAAGAACATCTTTTGTTAGTGGTGAGGGGGTCAAAACAGAAGGGGAATTTGTGGGGCATTTGAATAAGAGGGCATGCAGAAAAGCATGCATGTTTCTTTATTTCCTAAGTCTAGCCTTGGCAATGAATCTGGTTTTTCCAGTATCCATAATCATGTGTGTGATAGGGAGATTAAGGGAGTGTCAATTCTATAAAGGATTAGTGACTTCAAATAGCTTATAGTATGTCATGCTTCCATTCTTACGCTTTCCAATCTGGCACTCATTCATGGGCCAAAGCAACCAGTAAGATGAAGACTGAGTAACTCCCAACCAAAATAAATGGAAATAAAGAACAGATATGGTTCCATAAATCGATGATGTTGATTGGCTTTACTTAATATGAGCAGGATGTCTCATTATTTTAACATGCAAACAGTACGTTTCCATGCTCCATTGTCAGAAGGCCATGACTGTAGTTAATAACAAAGATAAAGTGACAATAATTTTGTGATAGCTAGGATTTTCGTTTTCCATACAGAGGGGAATAGTGCAATATAAAAATAAAAAGTTTTTTTCCAAAACCTAAGTTGGGAAATGTCCAGGTATTTATGAAGGATGTCTACTGTCATGGCCAACAAAAATACTACCTGGACTGCAATGAATTAAGTTCATATTTACCAAGTGCCTACAGGGTCTCTTTTCTAATATATAAATTTATTTATTTTTATTTTTAGCTGTGTTGGGCTTCATTGCTGCGCACGGGCTTTCTCTAGTTGTGGAGAGCAGGGGCTACTCTTCATTGCAGTGCATGGGCTTCTCACTGCGGTGGCTTCTCTTGTTGCGGAGCACGGGCTCTAGGCGTGTGGGCTTCAGTAGTTGTAGTGCACGGGCTTAGTTGCCCCTCGGCATGTGGAATCTTCCTGGCCCAGGGATCGAACCTGTGTCCCCTGCATTGGCAGGTGGATTCTTAACTACTGCACCACCTGGAAAGTCCCAGGTTTCTTAGAGTGTGTTGAATATAAAGAAGAGTTAAAAACAGCATGGAAAAGATTTTAATAGGAGTGTAATAATATTCCATGTAATAAAAGAAAAATTTAGTAAAATATATGATAAAAACATATTATCAAGAAAGAAAGAAATCAGTGTGCGCTCATGATAATATGGAAGTTGATGGAGAAGGTGGGGCTTGAAGCGGGCCTTGAATAACCATGTAGAGATAGAAGAATATTATCGGTGGAGTTCTCATACATCCTGGATTTCTAGGACCGTCCTGGTCTATTATTATAATAATAACTACATTTATTAAATGCCTACTGTATTTTATGTAGTTTACATGTTACCTATAATCTTCTCAACCAAAAATTTATTGAAATTATCCCCATTCTTTTCAAATGAACAAATCAAAACATAAAGATGCTAAGCAGCTTGCCACTGAAAGTCACATGAGTACAAGCAGAGGAGCTAGAATTTCTGACTACACCACACCCTCTGTGTTTTGCCACTCAAAGTGCACCTCCCTGAAGATGTACTTTGATGTTGGTTCATAACATATGATCTCTGCTGTGTGTGTGGATTGTCAGTGTTTCTCCAGTGTTACACATTGCCATTTGTTATTTGCAAAAAACATATGTTGCAAGCTTATCATTAGATCTGGGACTTGAGTCACTTAATTTTTCAGGACACTATTTGAACCC
Organism: Hippopotamus amphibius kiboko; assembly: GCF_030028045.1. Lineage (NCBI taxonomy): Eukaryota > Metazoa > Chordata > Mammalia > Artiodactyla > Hippopotamidae > Hippopotamus > Hippopotamus amphibius. The sequence continues at coordinate 102,967,636 of NC_080196.1, forward strand.
TAGATAATGACTGCGCTAGGAGTGGATAAAATCCAAGCGTTCAACCTCAGTCCAGGACGGAGGACAGGATTGTCTAAGTTCTATACATGATGCTTGGCCCCTCTTGACTATGGTTCACCCTGGTGTTTATCCCCTCCTCGTGCTCTATTCTGCTGGCTCTGATTCCCCACTCTTTACCTATAACCTGCCCCACCTCCAGGCACACACAGTTTAGATGGGAATGTGAAAGGACCATCTTTAGAATGTTTTGCTTTTGTGGTATGTTGGGTTTACTTCCCCATGATCAAGTAGCAGGATGAGAAACAGACATCATGGCACTGCCTTTTATCTTCTGTTAAGCAAAGAGATGCCATGTAGCTTCTTGAGCTGGACAGAGAAGCCCATTTGGTGTCTGTCTTTGGTGTCCCTTCCATGCTTTTCCTCCTAGTGCAATCTGGGAGAGGCGAGGGACTTTTCATGCATTCCTGTCCCCAACCTCTCCCTTGGGGGTTGGGCCAATGGGAAGTCTGGGAAGTTTTCCCTGAACTTTGGCAGAAGTCAGGTGGGAGGACTGAAGAGTCTTAGGAGGGAGGAGGCAGGAGGACCTGGAGCCCAGCAGTGAAGGCCGAAGAATAGCAGTGGTGGGGAAGTAAGTGGCATTCTGGCTCACAAGTGCATGCTGGCTTATTCTAGGCTTCTAAGCGCTCTCAGACTCTCTCAGATGGATGGGTAGGGAACCCCTGGAGCCCAAGAGCTCTGCTTGTCCGAGCATTCATCTGCCTTTAAAGTAATGGCCCTGACTTTAGCAACCTGGCTCCTGTAGTCAGACACCGCCTTACTTGGTAAAACCATAGCCTCCTGCACTTCCCCGAAGGCACTGTAAGCTCCCCTATCCAATCTCTGTTCTGCACAGGGTTGTAGTGTGGTCTCTGAGGTTAGAATGGTGGCGAATGGCAGCATCTGTCACATTGGGCAATGTATTGGATACAGGAACATCAGCTTTGTTCTCGACCTTGTATGAAAGATGCACATCAACTGCTGAACAAATCTTGATGCTTATGAAAAGATAACTTACTCACTGAATACATTTAATGCTTGCGTCTGAGCTTTCTACCCCTGGGCTTCACAGCAGTAGTGAATAAAAGCATGTGAATGAAGGAATGGATATTTACAAGCTCATTTTTTCCACTTTTTCTTTTTTTTTAAAGTGAGTGATCCAAAACCCTGGTGACAATTTATATGTCAACTTGCAGGTCAAAAACCAAAAGCTAGAGACCACAATCTAATGATGACTCAAAAAAAAAAAAAAAAGAGAAAACAAAAGCCTGCTGGGTGTTAGATACTCCTTGTGGATGATATTTTAGTTATTATCAATGATATTTGGCAACTTTAACACAATAATGAAAGGCTCGAGTTTGCTGTTGCTTTTAGTAATGTTAGGCACTTTTGAGTACTTGGTAAACTTATTCAAAATGAAATCTTCTTCAAAAAATCCAAGGCTGGTTATGATTGAGTTTTAGAATATCTCTGTACTGTAATTGTTTTCTTCTATAATAATTTATAGCCTGGACACCTCTGCTAGTATTTTTGCACTCAATAAAAACTATAGAGTGGGCTTCACATGGGACCCTCTTATAAGGTACGACACAGGAGAGAGTAAGGAAAAGGACAGTTTATATCTGTGAGGCACTAGGTCTGGTGGTTAGAACAGAAGTGCTAACAATAGGAGACCTTGCATCAACTGTAGTTGGTTCTGGAAGATTTTGATTCAAAGTTGATGGTAGGATTTTCAATGCAACCATATGAGTGGAGAAGTTTATATTGATATTGATAAATAAAACCAGATTGATCCCTCTACAGGCATTAAGGAAAACTATTTTTTGAAGTTTTCTTTGTAAGGAGACAAGTCTCCCACTTGCCTGAAAAGTGCTTTAGAGATCTCTACAGGGTGAAATGGAAAACTGAGTTTCACAACCAGGGAAGTGTGCTGTTTTATTCACGTTTCATGAATGAAGACCAGGTTTGGGTTTACTACAAAGCAAACACAGGCTTCCTGCTTTATTCTTTGAGAACGAATCAGATTTTACCTTCCTGTCTGAACTTGATTGTATTGCCATAGGTAATGCTAACTAGAATACCAGGAAAAAGATAAAAGCTCCACAAGTGACATTTGGTAGGCACAAGCCCCATAGTCTTAGAATTTTCCCTAGAAAACTAGCAGAGACACTGGGGTCAGAAAGAACACTGCTCATCAGAGAGAAGCTGGAGTGAGGAGACCAGCAAGGTATGTGATTCTCTGTGTCCGAGCCCTTCCCTCGAGCCCTCTGGTCCTCTCTTGCTTCTCCTCTTCCTGTCAGATGGAGTTTGAGCATCATCTCTCCTGGAAAGCCTTCTGGAACCTCCCCCCTCTCCCAAAAGCACTTTTCAAATATCTCCGACCATCGCAGTTTCTCACACTATGTCTAATTTTCAAATTTACCTTTAGACCATGGATTCTTTGGAGGGAGGCAGAGAAAATATCTTAATGATTTCCTAGTACCCAGCAGTATTTAAACTAAGGTGTTCAATTGTTGTGGTGTTTCAGGCCATAGTTAGAGGCTTCCATTTTTTTCTACTTCTTCTGAAACGATGAAAAACACTTTTTGTCCCCACTGCTTCTTTTCTTATTTGCCCCTCATTTTCAATTTTTCCTTTTCTGTGAGAGGTCAAGAGAAATTTGGGGGTTGGAGGAGGCATGAATAGGGAAGAAAATTAGAGACAAAATAAGAATGATCCTGGTTTCTTCCTACTAGTCCCCATCGTATGTAATTACCCTGTTTTAATGGCAGATGCTGGAGTTAGCAGGTTAGCTGAGCAAAATTCACTTGCAATGGCATCCTTTAAAAAGGTGAGTTAGTGAGGCGAGCTGTGCTTAACAGGTCTGCATTTTGAAGAACTTTAAAAATTCTCATTCAACTATCGATAAGCATGGCATTGTTTCATGAATAAAAAGTATAAAGGTCTCTATATAAAGTCATTATGTGGCTTGCCAGTTTTTTGTTTTGTTTTGTTTTGTTTTATTTGGCCATGCCACATGGCTTGTGGGATCTTAGTTCCCCAACCAGGGATTGAACCCGGCCCCCTGCAGTGAAAGCACCAAGTCCTAACCACTGAACTGCCAGGGAATCCCCAGGGTTACCAATTCTTTCTTACCTATCACCAAAGGTGGAAACAAGTAGCAACAATATTTATTGAGATACATATCAGGGATTTATACACAAACCTTTGAAAGTTTAAAAGAAGAAGGATGCTTTTTTCCACCCCACAAGGATGTTATGTAGTGAGAACATGCCTCAGAGGATACAAAGTAAAGACCAGAGAGATTTTCTCACACATGTTGTTACCTGTTTCTGTCTCAAGTTAAGAACTCTACTGTGTACCAGGTCCCATAAAATCATTACACTGTGTGGGTGTGTGGGATGTTTCAGCAAATGGGTTGGGAAAGCATCTTCCTGTGTCTCATACAGTGACTGGGCGTTTATGCCCATGGGACCCAGAGCACCAGCTTATGAGTGCTTTGCTCCTAGTCTCACCTGCAGGGCCTTCAGAGGCACCCAGTGATGACACTGCGATGTGACAATAAGCCCAACCTTGTCTCTTGTTCATGTAAAAGCCATGCAGCCATACATTCTTTTTTTTTAAGATTTAGTTTTTATTTTATTTTTATTTACTTATTTATTGGCTGTATTGGGTCTTTGTTACTGCGCTCGAGCTTTCTCTAGTTGTGGCGAGGGGGCTACTCTTCGTTGTGGTGCACGGGCTTCTGCGGTGGCTTCGCTTGTTGTGGAGCATGGGCTCTAGGTGCACAGGCTTCAGTAGTTGTGGCACGTGGGCTCAATAGTTGTGGCTCGCAGGCTCTAGAGCGCAGGCTCAGTAATTGTAGCACACGGGCTTAGTTGCTCCGAGGCATGTGGGATCTTCCCAGATGAGGACTTGAACCCGTGTCCCCTGCGTTGGCAGGTGGATTCTTAACCACTGCACCACCTAGGAAGCCCCTCAGCCATTCATTCTTTTTTTTATTTAGAACTTTTATTGAGATGCAGTTAACATATAATAAACTGCATATATTTAGAGCGTACAATTTGGTATCCTAATCTCCCAATTCATTTCCCCCCAACCCTCCCCGCTTTCCCCACTTGGTGTCCATATGTTTGTTCTCTACATATGTCTCTATTTTCGCCTTGCAAACTGGTTGATTTTTACCATTTTTCTATAGTCCACATATGTGTGTTAATATACGGTATTTGTTTTTCTCTTTCTGACTCACTTCACTCTGTATGACAGTCTCCATTCTTATATGACATAGTGAGCCAGTTGAAATCAGGGTGCAGGATAAGCAGAGGCCACTGCCTCCATTCTCAGCATTTTTTGAGGAGCTAGTAAAGGGTATTCTGTGAGATTAGAAGGGATTAATTATCTACAGTAGTTAGGCCTGGCACTGTGGCTTCCTCCCAGACCCCTGTCCTACCTTTTCGATTTTTCCCGTTTTTTCCAGAGTCCTGGTGTGTGTGTGTGTGTGTGTGTGTGTGTGTGTGTGTGTGTGTGTGTAAATGGAAAAACTTACAAGGACTCATTTCTTTGTGGTTGGCATTACAGTGAATTAAAAACCTTCCTTTTCTTGAATTCTCTACCTCTTCCCATGTTCACCATCACTGTTTTGAAAGTTTCTGCTCCATGTTAGTACCACAGAAGGCTCATCTTCCTTTTCTAGGAAATTTAGTCAGCTGCAAAATGAAAATTTAGATTCTGGATTTTCTGATGCTTATAAAGTCTGATGATTGTGTATAAATTCTGTCCCATCCCTTACCACAAGTGGACCCTTGGAAAAGCAATTGCATAGCTTGAAATTTCAATTTTCTGCAAAAGAGGAATAATGATAATAAAATTTGTGAGGGCCGAGAGAGAGGCCAATTTGCTATTATCTCTTCCTAGATCTAGCCAGCGCCATAGTTTTAAGTGACAAAGTTGGATACAGGTCTGTGAAGAATAAACTGTGTGGTGTGACAAAGCCTTTAATCTCCTACTTGACTTCCAGAGCCACCTAACATTGTAAGGCAGGGATTGGCAAAATTAACCTCTCAGTCCAAACCTGGCTCAGCACCTGATTTTGCCAGTAAAGTTTTATTGGAACACAGCCGTGTCCATTTGTTTACTTATTTACTATGTCAGCTTTCACGCTACAACCGAAAAATTGAATTGTGACAGATGACCGTGTGGCCCACGAACTCCCAAATATTTACCATCTGGCCCCTTACAGAAAAAATTTGCCAACCTCTGTTCTCAGGAGTTCCTGATGAAACACATTCTCTCAGCTTCTACAATGAACTGCTTCATTTTTCATGTCATTGTAAGCACTGGGCACTCCACAAAGCAGATGAGAGCTCCTCTTCAAGTTCATGGTCCAGTTTGTCTTCCTGATAACTTTTGTTTCTGAGGGAGCCTTTCCTGCTTGCTTATTCTTCCCTAAACTGCTGCCTCAACTACTAGAAGCTTTACCAGGAGAGTGTGTTGTCCTCATAGTCTAACGATCATTTCTTCATGCCTCGTGTCACTGTCACTTTGCACATTCTCAGAGCACCCTTCACACACACACACACACACACACACACACACACACACACACACAATCATACAACTGCCTTTGCTAACTTTGGCTTATATAGCAGACAACAAAGGCATGATTGGTGTGACCTGAAAATGTTCACAGATATAAAGCCCCAGGAATTTTTTAATGGTATCATGACCAAGACATCCCAACTGACTAGCCAGGCCCAGAGCCAGACACCACCCACAGCGATTAGCTCTTTTTCCTTGGTTATTTGTGCACTTCTTGGCTGGTGAAAAGTGGCACATGGGTCTTAAATTTTATAGTGAACAAAAATTTCTATCTAGAGCAGATCAGTTAATATAAAGTGAAGCCAAAAGCATGAACTCCTTTCTTAAAGATGCTCTCTAGTTCACTGAAGCACTCAGAAGTCTAACTGCTGTGTAGACACTGGTGGTAAATAAAAATGACCTGTCCTTTATCATCCTGTCTCAAATCTTCTGTACCTGCCCCCCGGGGAGGTAGCAGTGGAATGTGAAACTATGCTTCAGGGACAATTATAGAGAAACAATTCTTTAGGGCCAGGGTCCTCCAACGACTGGATCTTCATATTACGTGGGAGTCTGTATACATAACATAAAGCTTAAAAGAAAACTCTCACAGAAATTCTGGTGTCCGTGTGTGAGAGCCTCACTGCCTTCCAGCACCCAATCCTCTCCCCAAGAAGAGTGAAAGCTAGGAGGCTTCCACTTCCTGCTTTGGCAGAGAGTCCAACCCTTTAAAGCCACCCTTACAGGGTCCAAGAGCGAAAACTTTACCTTGTAGCTGTAGTCCAAGAGCTTTAGTATTAAGCCTTAAATATTTAAGATTTCCGAGGGATGTCGAAACTTGGGTGGACTCATCACTGAATGTGGACCTACTTCTTGGTCAGTGGCTATCAAGTAATTTTCATGATAACCCCCAATAGCATTGTAATTGATCACGTGTGTGTGTGCACGTGAAGTAATATTTGCCCTTGCTATGAGAGGGCTCTGTTGCTCTCTTCTGTTCTATGCATCTGTTCTGTTGTGTCCTATCATATTTTACTGTATTTCATTTTTTTAAATTCTGGTGTCCTGTTACTAAATTTATTTCATGTCTCCTAGTTGATTGTAACCTGCAGTTTCAAAAACAATGTTCTAGGTAATATGAACATTACTGACCCTACTGCCTACTAAAGTTGACCACTGGGAAACAATAATATTTTCCATAGCATGACACATGACTCTCAGACCTCTATGGGCATACACTTTATTTTTTATTCCACAATGGAAAGGATTATTTTAAAGCCCTGGTTTCCTTTTTATTTCATTACCTAACTCTTCTCCCTCTCCCCACCCCCCCGTTCTGTCTTTTTTTTCTTTCTGCCTTTGACCACTAGCTCCTCTGGCCACCTGAAGGGCCGCCATGTTCTGCACCGTCCCTGAACCCTTGCAGGTGCGGCTCTGGCTACCTTTCTGTCTCTCTAGGCCTGATCAGTTCCAATTTATCTGATAGGTCTATGTTTCTCTGAGAAGTATTTCCTGCTCCCTCTAGTACTTGATGAATTAATTCTATTTTCTGGTTGTTCAAGCAGCATCCTTTCATGGCACTTTTCATGCTGCCTTGTAATTGCTAATGAATTGTTTCCCTTACCAGACTTTGGGCCCAACGAGGGCTGGGGCTCTGCCTTACCTACACAGTATCGCTACAGCACGAGGCACAGTGTCTAGAAAACCCTCAGTGAAAACTTGCTGGATCAATGAGTGGTTGAAAGAAACTAATGACTGGAGGGAAGAAAAGCCACTAAATGAAGGATTTGAATGGGCAAATTTATTTGGAGAAGTTCTATTACAGTCAACACATTCCTTCTCCTTCGGCTTTGTTGGCACAATGCCAACACGTCCATGCGCTTTCCCTCTGAAATAAGATTGTGACGAATTTCTCCTATCTCTGGCAAGGTAGTCCTTGTATCCTGAGTCTGATCTCACCTACCCAAGACATGCCACTATGACTGAGTCTGACTTAAGATCGCCATGTGCCTCGGTGGGTATAGCAGGTGTTAGGAGACATGGTGGCCTCCTACATGCGCTCATGGGCTGAAAGGAAATGGAAAGAAATCATACGTACTAAGGATCCACACTTCAGGCACATTCATGAAAAGCTGCAGGTGCCAAGGATCCAATTTGCGTGGTTTCCCCTGGCGTGGTTTTCTACTGTGTATCTTGGCCGTCCCAGGCAGTCCACGTGGTAAACGGTGCACCCGTGCAAACGGTTAGCCTTGGTCTCCAGCAGATCAAGTATCAAAGAGGAAGCATCTTCCCTTGTAATGGCGTTGTTATTTCTAGTTTTACATGGATTTGATTGGATTAATCCATGGAATATAATTCCATTAATCAATATTCGGTTAAAATTTACCTTTAATACATTCAGTGGATTTCTGGTAATTCAACATGGGGCAAGCCACTTCTAAGAATACCCACCAACAGAAGGAGAGAGCATTTAGTCCCCTCTTATTTCTGTAATTTCATTCATCGAAGAACCATTTTTAATGTCTACTCTGCTAGGATAGAGGTTATTGTAGTGACATGAAAGACACAAATCATTGCCTTCATGGAGTCCAGAATGTAAAAAAGAGAAGACGTTCAACAAATACACAAATATATAGTTATGAACTCATATAAATGCTAAAAGGAAAGCCTCCAAGTACAGGAGGGATGGCCTGATTTAGATTAGGTTTTCAGGAAACCTCTTTGAAAAAGTGCATTTATGCCAAGGTTCTGGTTTTCATTCCTTGTGGTGGAAATTTGCAAGGAATCTTTGAGCAGGAAAAAGCTGACTCTAAAATAATTGAAAGATCAGTATATAGGCGCTTAGGGGGTGTATTAGTTTCCTAGGACTGCTATAACAAATGACCACAAACTTTGTGACTTAAAGCAACATGAATGTATCCTCTCACAGTTCTGAGATTCAGAATTCTGGCATCAAAGAGTCAGCGGGCCAGTGCTCATTCTGGAATCTCCATGGAGAATCCCAGCTTGCCTCTTCCAGATTCTGGTGGCTCAAGACTTCCTTGCCTTGCAGACACATCATTACATTCCCTGTCTCCATCTTCACATGACTTCTCTGTGTCTCTGTGTCTGAAATCTCATTCTCCTTTGTCTTATAAGTCCACCAAGTCATTGGATTTAGAGCCTACCTGGATTAATTCAGGATGATTTCTAAAGGCTTAACTTAATTAAATCTATAAAAATCTTATTTCCAAATAAGGTCATATTCACAGCTACTGGGAGTTGAGTTAGATATATTTTGGAGGGGGGATATAATTCAACCCCCTACTGGAGTGAGGAGGAGAGGGGTGAAGAATAGGTGGACAGGTGGCACAGCCAGATCATGGAAGGCCTTGTAGGCAATATCAAGGTCACAGAAAGTCTTTGAAGGGATCTCAGCAGGAAAGTAGTCTGATCCATCTTGTGTTTAAAGATAATCATTCTGGATATTAGAGAACAGGTTGGATAAGGGTAAGTGTGAAAGAGGTGAGAGCAATGAGGAAACTACTGCAAGGGTTCAAGTGAAAAATGATGGTGATTGGGCCTAAGGGAGTCTGTAGAGAGATGATGAAATGTGGGCAGAACTTAGATGTATTTCGGAGGAGGAATCAGTAACACTTGGAAGTGGATTGCATGAGTATGGGGCAGATAGCGATGTCAAAGATCACTCTCACATTTTCATTCCTGAACAACTGGGCCAAGGGAAATTCCAATTACTGAGAGGGAGAAGACTGGAGAGGACAGGAGGCTTGGGAGAAAGATGATGAGGACAGATCTTAAGATGAGGTTGGCGATGACTGTGAGATGTCAACTAGGCATTGGAATATGAAGTCCAAGGAGGTTAGGTCCCAAAATGCAAATATGGGAGTCCTCAGTGTGAGTGGTCTTGGAATAAATGAGAAGGGATAGGATCTCCTGGAGTAAAAGCAGAAAAAGAAAAAGGATCAAGATTTAGAGCACAGAGTGAATAGGAGGAGCCAGCGAAGGAGACTAAGAGGGCTGGGACAGGGCACATCTGACTTTCATCCATCTGGGAACAAAACGTGGGTGGGGCAATGGCAAGCGGAGGAGACTGAGAGTCAGAAGGCCTGGGTTTTTAGATTCATTTGATACTCACTTGTTCTGTAGTTTTGAGCATTTGCTCTCTTTACAACCGAGTGCTATGAACACTATTACTTTTAAAAACAGGTACGTAAAATAAGGGCTTTCTTAATCTTTCCCTTTCCAAGTATAAATATTTAGGAGGAGAAGACTCATTTAATATGATGACATATTTCACTACATTCAGTGACGCATTCTGGATTCATTTTTATTTCTCAGTCATCATGTATTTGATCATAAAGCAAGTTATATACATATTAACAATAGAACATTTAAAATTAAACATTGAATTACCCTCATGCCCATAATATAAGCAGATACTTGTGAATTAGGAGATTGATGAGATTTGTATGAGATTAGTTCATATCCCTATTTTTAGATTATATCTAAAAACAAAAAAAGGTGGAGGATTCAACTACCGTAGTCTAGCATTGGACATATTCCATCACTCTGGGCTTTGGGTGAATCATGGTTAATTGCAGATTTGCTTTATAATTCTTTCTTGAAAAGAATAGAAGGATGGATGAAAAGTATGCTCTAGAAAGAGATTTAAGACTCTAATATCACCTGAACCTCTGCTTTTCGTTATCAAATTGTTGACATAATTTTTTTGAATTGCTACAGGAAGTTGTTGAAGACTTTACGTCTCCTCCATGCAAATTTGTGTTTCAAACTTTCTTGCTACTAATTTTTTTAACAAGCATAAATAATTTGTTAACAGTGCAAATGAGTAAGACATCCTCCAGAAAGTAAACTGATCATTAGAATAAAGTGTTCTATAGGGTTTCTGTTATTACTTAAATATTAAAGAATTTCAATCTAAAATGAACTTATGTTTGAGTTGGTCTAATTTTTAATAACAAAAATTGGTGAACAATCCATTTTCTTTTCTTTAAGAACTTTTATTGTGATAAAATTGACATACAATAAACTGCATATATTTAAAATGTACAATTTGATATTTTTTTCTCATTAGTAATGTGTATACGGCAATCCCAATCCCCCAATTCATCCCACCACAACCCCCACCCCCTTCTTCACTTGGTGTCCATATGTTTGTTCTCTACATCTGTGTCTCTATTTCTGCCTTGCAAACCAATTGATTTGTACCATTTTCCTATATTCTGCATATATGTCTTAACATACGATATTTGTTTTTCTCTTTCTGACTCACTTCACTCTGTATGACAGTCTCTAGGTCCATCCATGTCTCTACAAATGTCCCAATTTTGTTCCTTTTTATGGCTGAGTAATATTCCATTCTTTATATGTACCACATCTTCTTTATCCATTCTTCTGTTGATGGACATTTAGGTTGCTTCCATGTCCTGGCTATTGTAAATAGTGCTTCAATGAACATTGGAGTGCATGTGTCTTTTTGAATTAAGGTTTTCTCTGGGTATATGCCCAGCAGTGGGATTGCTGGGTCATGTGGTAACTGTATTTTTAGTTTTGCAAGGAACCTCCATACTGTTTTCCATAGTGGCTGTATCAATTTACATTCCCACCAACAGTGCAAGAGCGTTTCCTTTTCTCCACACCCTCTCCAGCATTTACTGTTTGTGGTTTTCTGATGATGCCCATTCTAGCTGGTGTGAGGTGATACCTCATTGTAGTTTTGATTTGCATTTCTTTAATACATAGTGATGTGGAGCAGCTTTTCATGTGCCTCTTGGCCTTCTGTATGTCGTCTTTGGAGAAATGCCTATTTAGGTCTTCTGCCCATTTTTTGATTGGGTCGTTTGATTTTTTGATATTGAGCTGGATGAACTGTTTATATATTTTGGAGATTAATCCTTTGTCTGTTGATTTGTTTGCAAATATTTTCTCCCATTCTGAGGGTTGTCTTTTTGTCTTGCTTATAGTTTCCGCTGCTGTGCAGACGCTTTGAAGATTCATTAGGTCCCACTTATTTATTTTTGTTTTTATTTCCATTACTCTAGGAGGTGGGTCAAAAAAGATCTTGCTGTGATTTACGTCAAAGAGTGTTCTTCCTATGTTTTCCTGTAGGAGTTTTGTAGTGTCTGGCCTTACATTTAGGTCTTTAATCCATTTGGAGTTTATTTTTGTGTGTGGTATTAAGGAGTGTTCTAATTTTATTCTTTTACATGTAGCTGTCCAGTTTTCCCAGCACCACTTATTGAAGAGGCTGCTTTTCTCCATTGTATATCCTTGCCTCCTTTGTGATAGATTAGTTGATGATAGTTTATCTCTGGGCTTTCTATCCTGCTCCATTGATCTATATTTCTGTTTTTGTGCCAGTACCATATTGTTTTTTATTACTGTAGCTTTGTAGTACAAGCTGAAGTCAGGGAGTCTGATTCCTCCAGCTGCATTTTTTTTCCCTCAAGGTTGCTTTGCCTATTTGTGGTCTTTTGGGTATCCATATAGATTTTAGGATTTTTTGTTCTAGTTCTGTAAAACATGCCATTGGTAATTTGATAGGGATTACATTGAATCTGTAGATTGCTTTGGGTAGTATAATCATTTTCACAATGTTGATTCTTCCAATCCAAGAACATGGTTTATCTCTCCATCTGTTTGTGTCATCTTTGATTTCTTTCATTAGTGTCTTATAGTTTTCTGAGTACTGGTCTTACCTCCTTAGTTAAGTTTATTCCTTGGTATTTTATTCTTTTTGTTGCAATGGTGAATGGGATTGTTTCCTTAATTTCTCTTTCTGATCTTTCATTGTTAGTATATAGAAATGCAAGAGATTTCTGTGCGTTAATTTTCTATCTTGCAACTTTACCAAATTCATTGATTAGCTCAAATAGTTTTCTGGTGCCATCTTTAGGATTCTCTATGTATAGTAACATGTCATCTGTAAACAGTGACAATTTTACTTCTTTTCTAATTTGGATTCCTTTTATTTCTTTTTCTTCTCCGATTGCTGTGGCAAGGACTTCCAAAACTTTGTTGAATAGTAATGACCAGAGTGGACATATTTGGCTTGTTCCTAATCTTAGAGGCAATGCTTTCAGTTTTCACCATTAAGAATGATGTTTGCTGTGGGATTGTCATATATGGCCTTTATTATGTTGAGGTAGGTTCCCTCTATGCCTACCTTCTGGAGAGTTTTTATCATGAATGGGTGTTGAATTTTGTCAAAAGCTTTTCCTGCATCTATTGAGATGATCATGTGGTTTTTATCCTTCAATTTGTTAATATGGTGTATCACATTGATGTGCATATGTTGAAGAATGCTTGCATTCCAGGGATAAACCCCACTTGATCATGGTGGAAGATCCTTTTAATGTGTTGTTGGATTCTGTTTGCTAGTATTTTGTTGAGGATTTTTGCATCTAAATTCATCAGTGATAATGGTCTGTAATTTTCTTTTTTTGTAGTATCTCTGTCTGATTTTGGTATCAGGGTGATGGTGACCTCACAGAATGAGTTTGGGAGTGTTCCTTCCTCTGAAATTTTTTGGAAGAGTTTGAGAAGGAAGGGTGTTAGCTCTTCTCTAAATGTTTGATAAAATTCACCTATGAAGCCATCTGATCCTGGATTTTTGTTTGTTGGAAGATTTTAATCACAGTTTCAATTTCATTACTTGTGATTGGTCTATTCATATTTTCTATTTCTTCCTGATTCAGTCTTGGAAGGTTATACCTTCTAAGAATTTGTCCATTTCAACCAGATTGTCCATTTTATTGGCATATAGTTGCTTGTCGTAGTCTCTTATGATGCTTTTTATTTCTGCAGTGTCCGTTGTAACTTCTCCTGTTTCATTTCTAATTTTATTGATTTGAGACCTCTCCCTCTTTTTCTTGATGAGTCTTGCTAAAGGTTTATCAATTTTGTTTATCTTCTCAAAGAACCAGCTTTTAGTTTTATTGATTTCTTTGTTTCTATTTCATTTACTTCTGCTCTGGTCTTTATGATTTCTCTCCTTCTACTAACTTTGGGTTTTGTTTGCTCTTCTTTCTCTAGTTTCTTTAGGTGTAAGGTGAGATTGTTGATTTGGGATTTTTCTTGTTTCTTGAGGTAGGATTGTATTGCTATAAACTTCCCTCTTAGAACTGCTTGTGCTGCATCCCATAGGATTTGGATTGTTGTGTTTTCATTGTCATTTGTCTCCAGGTATTTTTTGATTTCCTCTTTGATTTCTTCAGTGATCTCTTGGTTATTTAGTAGTGTATTGTTTGGCCTCCATGTGTTTGTGTTTTTTACATTTTTTTCCTCTAATTGATTTCTAATCTCATGTTGTGGTCGGAAAAGATGCTTGATAGAATTTCAATTTTCTTAAATTTACCAATGCTGATTTGTGACCTGAAATGTGGTCTATCCTGGATAATATTCTGTGTGTGCTTGAGAAAAATGTGTAATCTGCTGTTTTTGGATTTAATGTCCTATAGATATCTATTAAATCAAGCTGATTTATTGTGTCATTTAAAGCTTGTGTTTCCTTATTAATTTTCTGTGAGGATGATCTGTCCATTGGTGCAAATGGGATGTTAAAGTCCCCCACTATGATTGTGTTACTGTCAATTTCCTCTTTAATAGTTGTTAGCATTTGCCTTATGTATTGAGGTGCTCCTATATTGGGTGCATATATATTTATAATTGTTATCTTCTTCTTGGATTGATCCCTTGATCATTATGTAATGTCTTTTCTTGTCTCTTGCAACATTTTTTATTTTAAAGTCTATTTTATCTGATGAGTATCGCTACTTGAGCTTTGTTTTGATTTCCATTTGCATGGAATATCTTTTTCCATCCCCTCACTTTCAGTCTGTATGTGTCCCTAGGTCTGAAGTGGTTCTCTTGTAGACAGCATATATATGGTTCTTGTTTTTGTATCCATGCAGCCAGTCTGTGTCTTTTGGTTGGAGCATTTAGTCCATTTACATTCAAGGTAATTATCTATATGTATGTTCCTATTGCCATTTTCTTAATTGTTTTGTTTTTGTTTTTTTAGGTCCTTTTCTTCTCTGTGTTTTCCACTTAGAGAAGTTCCTTTAGCATTTGTTGTAGGGCTGGTTTGGTGGTGCTGAATTCTCTAAGCTGTTGCTTGTCTGTAAAGCTTTCAATTTCTCCTTCAAATCTGAATGAGATCCTTGCTGATTGTAGGTTCTTCTCTTTCATCACTTTAAATATATCATGCCACTCCCTTCTAGCTTGCAGAGTTTCTGCTGAGAAATCAGCTGTTAACCTTACAGAGGTTCCCTTGTATGTTATTTGTCATTTTTTCCTTGTTGCTTTTAATAATTTTTCTTTGTCTTTAATTTTTGTCAGTTTGCCTACTATGTGTCTTGGCATGTTTCTCCTTGGGTTTATCCTGCTTGAGACTCTCTGCACTTCCTGCACTTGGGTAGCTATTTCCTTTCCCATGTTAGGGAAGTTTTTGACTATAATCTCTTCCAATATTTTCTCAGGTCCTTTCTCTCTCTCTTCTCCTTCTGGGACCCCTATAATGTGAATGTTGGTGCAATTAATATTGTCCTAGAGGTCTCTTAGGCTGTCTTAATTTCTTTTCATTCTTTTTTCTTTATTTTTTTCTACACCATTCTGTCTCCTAGGTCACTTATTTGCCCTTCTGCCTCAATTAATCTGCTATTGGTTCCTTCTAGTGTATTTTTCATTTCACTTATTATATTGCTTATTCCTGTTTGTTTGTTCTTTAATTCTTCTAGGTCTTTGTTAAACTTTCTTTGCATCTTTTCGATCTTTGCATCCAGTCTTTTTTCTAAGTCCTGGATCATCTTCACTATCATTGTTCTGAATTCTTTTTCTGGAAGGGTGCCTATCGCCACTTCATTTAGTTGTTTTTCTGGGGTTTTATCTTGTTCCTTCTTCTGGTACAAAGTCCTCTGCTTTTTCATTTTCTCTATCTTTCTGTGGCTGTGGTTTTCAGTTCCACAGAACAAAATACTGCTGATACTGCTTGATAGTGCTGTCTGTCTTCTTGTGGAGGAAGTTATCTAAGAGGTGTCTGTTGTGCTTCCTGAAGGGGGGGAACTGGTGGTGAGGAGGGCTGGGTGGGTGGAGCTCAGTAAAACTTTAATCCCCTTGTCTGCCAACGGGTGGGGCTGCGTCCCTACCCTGTTGGTTGTTTGGCCTGAGGTTACCCAGCACTGGAGCTTACAGGCTTTTTGGCAGAGCTAATGGCAAACTCTGGGAGGGCTCATGCCAATGAGCACTTCCCAGAACCCCTGACACCAGTGCCCCTGTCTCCTTGGTGAGCCACAGCTGCCCCCCATCTCTGCAGGCAACCCCCCAACACCAGCAGGCAGGTCTGGTTCAGTCTCCTATGGGATCACTACTCCTTCCCCCTGGGTCCTGGTGTGCACACTACTTTTTGTGGGCCCCTTAAGAGTGGAGCTCTGTTTCCCCCCATCCTGTGGAGGTCCTGCAATCAAATCCCACTGTCTTTCAAAGTCTGATTATCTGGGGAGTCCTCCTCCTGTTGCCAGACCCCAGGTTGGGAAGCCTGACATGGGCTCAGAACCCTCACTCCAATGGATGGACTTCCATGGTATAACTGTTCTCCAGTTTGTGAGTCGCCCACCCAGTGGTTATGAGATTTGATTTTATTGTGATTGCACCCCTCCTACCATCTCATTGTGGCTTCTCCTTTGTCTCTGGATGTGGGATGTGTTTTTTGGTGAGTTCCAATGTCTTTCTGTCAATGATTATTTAGCAGTTAGTTATAATTCTGGTGCTATTGCAAGAGGGAGCGAGCGCACACCCTTGTACTCTGCCATCTTGAACCATCTCCCTAAACAATCCACTTTAAATTTATGAGCAGGTCTAAAACTAGGCTTGTTTTTTAATTTTATCTAATTAAAAAAATTATTTTATTGAAGTATAGTTGATTTAAATGTTGTGTTAATTTCTACTGTATAGCAAAATGATTCAATTATATATATATATTAGAATATATATATTCTTTTTCATATTCTTTTCCATTATGGTTTATTAAATCATCCTGGTGAAGTCACAGCCACAAGCTAAATTTGGTAACATTTAGATTCATTAGATACTTGACCTAAAGGTTGATTGCTAGTCCAAGATTTAAGTAGTTAATGTTAATTTGTTATGGGAATATAAAGCATTTATGAAGTGTACTTTAATTAATAGAAAGTCAGAGAAGGAGGTTAGAGGCTTAAGACCTATAATCTTGGTGAACTGCAGCTTTCAGTGATATCTTTGATTTGATTTTAGTGAGGCAGAAATTAGTGGCTATCAGGCACAAATACAGTAGCTACTTTCCTTTGTTAAAGATCAAGTCCCTTAAACATGCACTCACTGTTATTTTTCTAAATTAAGGATTAGTTTTTGGTGACAAATCCTAATATCTCGCCATGCTACATTTTGAGAATTTCATGACTTGGGAACATATTCCAGGTCAAGGAACCCAGAAAAGAACAAGTTTGATCTTGTTCCTAAATGGATCACTTTATAGAATTGCATTATAAGACAATCACAATTGTGTAGTATTTCCCAAGTTATGAAAACAGAAACTCTGAATGCCATTTGTGTGGTATGGAGTAAACTGAAGGCAGGCCCAAGAGTGAAACTTACCCAACATTCAGGATAAAAGAAAAGACTTCTAAGACTTGAACTCATCAACGATGACTGATCTGATATGTTTGAATGACTTTTTCTCAATCATTTACAGCCTTGGTTCCCAGTTTCTGGAGTAGAATAATGTGAGGGCAGGTGGGATTTCATTAGCTAATCTAAAGAGATGCTACCTCTCTAGTCTTCCATAGCTCAAACTCAAAGCATCCTGCGTTTGGAGGTTTAAAAGCCAAATTTTTTTTCTGATTCATAATCATATAGACATTGAGTAAGTGAATGGTTTGGCTCTTTCTTGAAGAAAGTCAGGTCTCTGCTTGTGTGAGTTCCGGCTGGCCCCATCCTTTGCTCCTTCCCATGTAACTGTTTCCTGTTCCTCCCAGGCTGCTGCTTAAAAGTTCATATTAGTCTTCCAGGAGTAGCCATACCAGGGAACCAAATGCTCCTTAAGTAACACGTGACTCAATATAATTTTTAAATCATGGTAATTAATTCCACTACATATTAATGGGATTTTTTTTCTTGAAAAATACATCTAAAAATTCCTGTGGAAAAATTAAGTTAATGAAAATAGTCAAGAATGTTTCGAAAATGAGGGACTTGCCCTGTCAAGTACTGAAATGCATTTTTATTAAATAGTTTTAATTGACAAAAAATAAATGGACAGATGAATGGCACAGAATATAACTCAGAAGTAGACTGTTATCTAGTTAAAATTTAGCTTGCGATAAATGGGAGTTACATTTGGGGGAAAGAGTTTAAAGAAATACTAGTAAGATGATTAACTTATTTCTTTGTTGTTTTTGAAGTTAACAGTTTATTATGATTATGTCTTATTTTAAAAACATCAGTCCATCAAACCTTGTAGAAATAAGTATGCTAAAAGTCTGCAAAACAAAAACATACTTTAAACATGTTTAAGTAGAGAGATTACCTGAAATTCTTATTGTTAAATATGTAGGTCTTCACTTTATTACCAAAAAATTATAGAAGGAAACACAAAAAAGAAGCCAAACTAGCATGGGTAACTAGGTATTGAATCTCATAGCAGAGAAGGAGTTTCAAAACAGAAGAGCAGTAGATGAAATCATATATTGTAAGCATATGAATTTAAAATAGGAGTGGAGGGGAGGAGAAGAATGAACAGGTCGAGCACAGAGGATTTTTAGGGCAGTGAAACTACTCTGCATAATAGTATAATTGTGCCTTACATGTGATGCATTTGTCATACATTTGTCCAAACACCTAGAATAAACAATACCAAGAGTGAACTCTAATGTAAACTAGAGGTGATAATGATGTGTCAATGTAGGTTCATCTGTTGTAACAAGTGAAATGCTGTGGTGGGGACATTGATTATGTGGGAGGCTATGTATGAGTAGGGACAGGGCATATATGGGAAATCTTCTTATCTCCCACTTAATTTTGCTATGAACCTAAAATTGCTCTAAAAATAAAGTCTATTTAAAAAAAAACTAAACAATTTTTTTGGTGAGTTGTCTGTTCATGTCTTTTTTGCATTTTTCTATCAAGTTTTTGGTCTGGGAGGGTGGGGATATATATATAGCTGATTCACTTTGTTGTACAGCAAAAACTGGCACAACAGTGTGAAGCAATTATATTCCAATAGAGAGCTTAAGAAAAAATAAAACCATTAAAAAAAGTTGTTGGTCCTTTGCTCTCACTTTTAAGAGTTCTTTACATATTTTTAAGAGTTCTTTACATATTTTAATAGCTATTTTAAAAATCCTTGTCAGATAATTCTAACATCTGTATCATCTTGATATTGAAATCTATTGATTATCTTTTGTCACGTGAATTAAGATTTTCCCGAGTTTTGATATAATGAGTAATTTTGTATTGTGTCCTGGACATTTTCTGTACTATGTAATGAGACTCTGGTTCTGTTTCAGTCCTCTGTTTTAGTAGGCAGTTAATACATTTATGATCAGAAAGCATACCTTGGCCCATTGGGGTGGGCTGTGATTTTCATGTCAATCTAGTTGTCAAAGTCTTTGCAGTGCTCCTCTGATCTGCCCTGCTTTTGCATTACCCAGTGGCCAATCTGAAATGACACCATAATTCAGTTCTCAAAGCATTTGCTTTATTGCTCCTGTTGAGTTTTACAGATCAAGTGAGCCCAGGACTTCCTGTACAAATCTGAAGAATCCTTTTCTCCATTTCCTGCCTCTTTATGATCTTCCTCAAACTGTCTAGTTGGGAGAAGGAGGGGTGCTGCCTCTTTGCTGGTTGTCACATTCTTTATTTTACTTCCTTTATGGTGGTGCTGGTTGGCAAGAATATACCTCGCAGACCCTGTGCCCCAGTGCAAGGGGGCAATTAGAATGGGATTTTATTTGGGAAACCTCAGTATCTCAGTCTGTTGATAAATATCATAGAACTAAATGAGTTCAGATTTAAAAAGTCATGAATAAACAACAGGGATGACTCAATTCTTCTGGAATTTATCTTTCATTATTCTGTTGTTGTGACTGTGACAAAGTGATAAAATGATAAGTGGAACAAATAAGTGGAAACCAATAAGGCTCTAGTACTCAGGATTCTGATGAGAGGAGATTACAAGAACTGGCCATGACTGTATTCACTTAAATGTTGGAGGAGAATAGTATATCATGGTATTTATTACCAAGTGAAAATTAAAAGTATTCATTTCAAAAGTGAAAAAGGAGAAGGAAAAAGTGGAGGAAGTGGAGCAAGAAAAGATAGGGTTTTTATATGTAAATAAGAGATGTAGACTAATTGAATTCTGTCGTGCCCTGCTTATAGTAAAACAACAGAAAATGCATCAAGAAATAAAAATAAACCTAACATTCAAAGCATTTAGAATAAATTAACTGTGACACAACATGCAATTAAGCCATGGAACTTGCTATTATAAGATTTTATTCAACTATATAGATAGATAGAAGTACTTAAATATGTTAAACACAGTTTATGTCAAAATTTCAGTGTCCACAATTCAGAACAAATAAACACCAAACAAATAAATGACACAAATGACTTCAGCTTCCAGGGAATACACACACACACACACACACGGATGTGCAGGAAATTTCCCTTAAATAATATTTTATTGCTATTCTTATTGATGGGTTTTAATTATTCCTCCAAAAATAGTGCTGCTGGATAAAAGGCAGAAATGATGTAGTATGAATTCATAGCTTTTCAAAGGGAAAGTCAAGGAAGTAGCCACAAATGTATTATAACAATTGATGTTCCTCTTCTCAGTTGGGTAAAGAGAAGATTTAGGGGGGAAAATCTGATGATGTCTGTGAATAGGGGACCATTTAGTGCAGTGAGAAGAGTAAGAATTTTGGTGGTCTGCAGATCTTCATCCCTATTTCCCTACCACTCACCTCTTGCCTCAGCCTCTCCTCACCCTAGCACAGCACGATCTGTCCTTTCATATTTATTGAGTCAAATTGAATCCCAGCTCCCTACCAGGAAGAACTGAGCAGACACATGGATTGCAAAATATATAAACATGAAATGAAAGACTGACCTTGGTTAGACTATTTGTATAGCTCCGAGTGTTTTCCCGGCAAGCACTAGGGGCTCACTGACAAATCCTTGATGATGTGACAAAGATGCTTATGATGGCTGTGGTGGTGGTAGAGGAAATACACAAGCTTAGTCCTCAGGAGCCTTCCATAGGACCCCATTCCAACTCTCAATCCTCTGAACACAAATGCTCCAAGGCACCCAAACTGGTCTTCTCTTTCACCTTTGGGCAGTTGGAACATGAAATGTATATTTCTGCTTTTAGGCACATTTCTCATTTAATTTAATTTTATACTATTTTTTGTCATGCATCATTATCCCCATCAAAATTTTTTAATTGTATTTTTAGTGGAATTTTCATATGTGTTGCAGATAGGGAGAAAAGTCTAAAATAAACCTGGTATCCATCAATCAGATTTAATAATAATCACCACAATTTTGTTTCATCTGCAGTCCTTGTTTTATCTATACTCATTTCTCATTTTACCACATCACTGGATTATTTTGAAACAAATCTTGAATAAAATATCAGTTTTGATGATTTCAGTTCTTTCTAATGTGAACATCCTTTCATGGGTAGCCTTCCAACTTCTATTTATTCTAAATATACTTATTCTCTAAACCCCAGCTCCTCTCTTGCATCATCTCTGCCATCATCATGACTACTTAAGCCTGCAAGGATCCCAGCCTCCTTAAACTCTAAACACTTAGACTCTCTGTTGTTTATATCAGGCCACTTCATAGTACTAGTTATTTTTATTCATTTTAAAGTCCTTTAACCCTTACTGTACTGAAATTCTGTAAGTATAGAAATTTTTTTCATTCTCCTTGTTTTATTTTTGTTGTTGTTGTTTTATTTTTTTACTATTCTTTGTCCTTTGAAGTTGTAAACACCTACACTTACCTTTTCTTTCCAAGCCTAGTCACGACCATCTGCCAAACTCTAAGTTATCCCCTTAGAACGCTTGAGGATTTTGGCACCTGGGTCTTAATTACCATTTTAGGTTTTTTTCTTCCATCTTGTGTTTGCCTTGAATTTTTACACTGGCATACCATCCAATATCTAGCCTCTTACCTTCCTCAGCAGTCCATGAGCGCACTTGAACCTTGTTATCTTCTGAAAATGGCTCACTTTTGAAATTTTGAGTTCTTTACACAGTCATGGTGCTTCCAGCATAATGATGTCCATAAGCTTATAGGCCATCAAGCCCTCATAGTTTCTCTTCTATCCAGCTCACCATGGTCACCATAATTATAAGATTTTGGGGGTGGAAGTGCTGATGTCCATGGTCCTGAAACAATCTCTGTACTCTGTGAAATTGTGAAGAGGGTCATGCCCTCTCTTTCCTATGCTATGTCTAAACTGGACTTCACAGTCCACCATTTCAACTGCACTGTCATTAACACTAAATTTGAATCCACCACACCTGCATTTATGGTTCAAAACCCAACCATTCATTTTCTCTATCCTGCTCTTAGGCTGCCGGCTGCTACCACAGAAGAGTCACATAAACATGCTACTTAGCTCCTCTACAAATATTTCATCTCAAGATACAGCTGGTTGTCTGAACCCTCTAAGTCTGTTTAGAGGTCTGGATCCTTGTTATGTTATCCTACTTTAAATGTAGAAATTTCCCAGGGGGCTGTCCCAGTGTGTTTTTCTTCTTATTGCTCTTGACTTTTTGTCTGGGAATCTCATTCATGGCTTTGATTATCACCTATATATATAAAAACCCCTCGGACTTCCCTGGCAGCACAGTGGTTAAGAATCTGCCTGCCAAAGCAGGGGACAAGTGTTCGATCCCTAGTCCGGAAAGATCCCACATGCTGCTGAGCAACTAAGTCTGTGTGTGACAACTACCGAGCCTGCTTTCTCGAGCCTGGGAGCCACAACTACTGAGACCACATGCTGCAACTACTGAAGCCTGCACACCCAGAGCTGGAGCTCCTAGCAAGAGACACCACCGCAATGAGAAGCCAGCACACCACAAAGCAGAGTAGCCCCTGCTTGCCACAACTAGAGAAAGAACGGGTGCAGCAATGAAGACCCAACACAGCCAAAAATAAATTTAAAAAAAATAAATGAAAACTCCTCAAATTAACATGTTTGTCACCAACGACTTTTTTTTATACACAGACCTGAATTTCCAACTACTTTTTCCAGCTGAATGTCCTGTGGGCATCTCAAGTTCAATATACCCAAAGCATAACATTATTTTTTCCACCTCTGTCATACATACTCCTTCTGCTGAATTCTCTGTCTCTGTTGGTGACGTTATCACCCATCCAGGCAGCAGAACCTGAAGTGCCTGCACCCAGCCAACATCAACTGACTAGGTATTTATTTGCTGTCTATTCCAGGAACACATTATGTACATTAATTTCCAGGAAAACAATGATGAGGAGAATTTGAATTGTGGTTGACTCTTGGTAATTCCAGGAGGATTATCCAGTCTGTGTGTCACTCAGGTCCCTTGACTTTTACCTACCGGCCAATTTACTACCTGAAAGTATTTTATCCCTACAATAGGTAGATAATAGAAATGATGTGAAATTAAAAATATTTCAGCTTGCTCTAGTTAATCATCACAGCAATCAGAATACAGAGAAGGGGAAATCCATTTGTAAACTTATACTTTCCATATTAACAACAACCATCAGAAAATTGACTGCAACTGAAATCAAAATTAAGTTTCAGGGATTATTTGTGACTTTATTTTCCTCTGTTACTCATAACTCATCATGGAAATGAGCATTAACCATTTGATTTTGTATAAGCTAGCAGGAAAGAGGCAAAACTCCATAAAATTGACAAGTAACTGTAAGGTGGTGGTGTGTTCTGATTCCAATAGCTTTTACTCAGTCATTTGGGTAACCACTGGCTATACTTTGGAAACTAATCAGCCAGAAGCATCAAGCTTGCAATTCCTTGTGTGCACAGCAGCTGCAGGTGGGTATGACACAAGACTCTGTGATGTGATGCTAGCCTGGGATGCATGACCCTGTGTGGCATATTCTCAAGACAAAGGTGTTAGTAACCAACTGGCCCTAATTTATCTTTGCCTACACCTGGCCACTTTTCAAAGGGAAAACCCACTTCAAGGAACTCTAGCCTATATCCTAGCAGGGAGAATCTGGGTGTTACAGATATGGCTTTGCCTTGCCAGATCAGAAGGGTGGAGAAGAGGCTGGCAGGGTACCAAGAATGAAGTAACGCCCCAGGTTTCAGCTCCTATCTAAAGCTGCTTCATTCAGGTAAGCATCTGGAGAAGCCAGATGAGATGACTAACCCGATGGATATGTCTCTGGAAAATTCCAAGCAGAGAAAATTGGGAATAAGAGGAGGTGGGAGAGGAATGGAGAACAGTACAAAGAGAAGCCAGCCAAAATAGTTTAGGGACCAGATAAACATCTGAGTTTAAAGAATGATTAAAATATTGTTTTAAATTCTATTTTAGGTCCTTACGCCAAGCACATTTACACAGGATAGGGTTGAAAGAAATTATGTTTCCGAGCTTAGTGGCAAATTGCAATAAAATCATATACTAAACTCACAGTCACTGCTGTCTGCTTTAGTCTATTGATGCTTTAGTCAGTCACAAACAGAGCGTATGTTTTGAGACAGGCTGATAAATACCATAGGTCCTGATTTTGGGGGGTATGTTTATATCAAAACCATTGCCATAGTAAAGAACAGAAATGGGCAAATTACCTCTTCAAATCTGGTTCACGGGCTTCCCAGGTGGCACAGTGGATAAAAATCCACCTGCCAATGCAGGGGACATGGGTTCGATCCCTGCTCCAGGAAGATCCCACATGTCTCGGAGCAACTAGGCCCATATGCCACAACTATTGAGCCTGCGCTTTAGAGCCCGTGAGCCACAACTTTTGAGTCTGTGTGCTGCAACTACTGAAGCCCACGCGCCTAGAGCCCATGCTCCACAGCAAGAGAAGAGATGGCAATGAGGAGCCCATGCACCACAATGAAGAGTAGCCACCACTCACCACAACTAGAGAAAGCCCGTGTACAGCAATGAAGACCCAGCACAGCCCATAATAAATTAATTAATTTAAAAAAAACTGACATGCAAACTGAATGAATCCCAAAATGATCACCTTAGATACTATTATGTAACCTGTTTGAAAGCTAATTGCTTATGAGCTTTTTAAAAAATTTTTTATTTTATATTGGAAAATAGGCAATTAACAATGTTGTGATAGTTTCAGGTGCACAGCAAAGCGACTCACCCATACCTATATATGTATCCATTCTCCCCCAAACTCCCCTCCCATCCTGGCTGCCACATAACATTGAGCAGAGTTCCCTGTGCTATACAGGAGGTCCTTGTCTTGAGATTCAGTCATGAGCTCATCTCTCACTTTCAACAGCAGACCTAGCTTGTGGGATGGCTTCCCTGTGACTCAGAGTAAGCACTGTCCCTAGGGATATCCCATAAACTAGGTCTGCACATCAATAAGCAAGTATTTGGCCAGGGTGTAGACTGCACCTATGGACAGACTTTAAAACATAACTCCATGGTTTTTAGAAAAAAATCTGTTTAGAAATACTTGGCTGGCTTCATTAGATAGAGGTGAATCACGCTTCCATCTCACTTTTTCTTTGTCACCTTCCTAAGTGTGTGAGGAAAATACTTAGGACTGAACAGTCTAGAGTGGTGCAGAAACATTTTCTCTGTGGGTGAGAAAGGAGATCAGATTTTCATCACTGCTTCTGTGTACCAGATGCTGGTGTGAATTGCATTATTGATTTGCATATTCAAATATGCTGCTCCTGTCTCTGCTGTTGGAAGTGAGAGGTGAGCTCATGACTGAATCTCGAGAAAGAGGTAGAAAATGGCCAATGGTTCCCTGCAGAGGCCTGAAATATCTGCAGGTCACGTCTTTGGAGGATTGCTCTTGTGGGGAGATAGCCTATATTACTGTTAGTAAACCTTGTTAGGTTTGGGGAGCACAGGGACCCCTGATCTCTGCTGAGCACTGTCTCTGTCAATCTTCCTGGTCTTGTTAGTATCCAATTCTTGACCTCAGGGCCATTCTATTTCTCTTCAGCTCAGGGTCCCAGCCCATCTTCCACCAAAGCCTGCTCTTAGGAATTGATCCACTATCAGTTATATACAATGATCTGTGATCCTATCTCTGAGGCATTTTCTTTCTTTATATTTTGATTGAATTTTTAAAGTTATGAAATATTATTTGGAACCATAAAAATGCATTCAATATGGTCTACAATTTAACAAACAGAATGTTATCAGAACCTCTGAAACCTCCCTTTCTCATTGTTTTACCAGAAAAACCGCTTCCCGTCACATGAGGTAAGTAGAGGCAATCATTTCTTCAAGACAGTCTGCCTACCAATATAAGTAAGCATCCTTAAAAAAACTGGTTTTGCTTGGCTTGACCTTCTCATCGAGGGAATTGTACTGTGTGTATTCTTTTCTTCCTGACTTATTTGATTCCTAAGCCTTACTTCTAACTGGCTTCTAAATCACCCATGTCTCCTGCACAGTGATTTTGGGCATCAGTAAGCAGATGAGGGCGTATTTTGGGTGTGTTCTGGGTGCCTTACCATAGTTTGGACTGAATGACCATGACCTGGTGTGGAGCACAGTTTTGGGTGTGCTGAATACGCCATGGTCTCGGGAAAAGCTCTGGGAACCCTTTGGCTGAAGGGAGGGGATGCATTCTAGAGGACACCCCGCCAGGACTTAGAGGATTCCTGGGAGGCTGGGCTTTCAGTACTAAAACCAGGAAAGTCCCAGGCAAACCAGGACCAGTTGGCCACTCTGGTCCTTCCCTCCACAAATCCACCTCCAGGTCAGTTGTGTCTTCTCTCTATTGTGTTAATTCTGACATATTTATTCACAACTGCTCATTGTTCCTAAAAGCCCTGCACACTCCTCCTGTGAAGAAAATTCCTGTGAAGAAGCCACTGCATTATTTGCCTCAGAGGAAGGGAGTTAACACACTAGACAGATAGTGGCAATTAAACCCCTAGATTTC
Source organism: Hippopotamus amphibius kiboko (assembly GCF_030028045.1). NCBI lineage: Eukaryota > Metazoa > Chordata > Mammalia > Artiodactyla > Hippopotamidae > Hippopotamus > Hippopotamus amphibius. Next base: position 102,994,438 of record NC_080196.1, read on the forward strand.
GGAGGATAAAATGCTGTATAAACCTGCTGAAGTGATTCAACTTCTTATGCTGTATGGTAATAACATAAAATATAACAAGGGCGAAGTAAGGGTGGCGGGCAGGTAGGGGGAAAAATGAAAATTAGTGAGGACTTCCCCCACACTAAACATCATGCTGGTGATTATATACATGCATATATATGTATGTTTATGTGTATACATACATATATATGCATACACAATATGTGTGTATACATATATACTTATATATATGTATATATGTGCATACACATATACATGCACATATATACACACATACTATACACACACACATACACATTCATGCATATATAAATATATATGCATATGATACATAAGTATGTAATATGTTACATACATATATTTTAATATGAAATATGAATATAAATGCAATATAATTGATCTGAATTCTTATTTTATGGATGAGAAAATGGGGGCTCAGAGAAATTAAGTTACTTGCTCAAGGTCACACAGTCAGTAGAGTTGCCAACTGGGAATTTAACCTACATCTAGTAATTTATCCTTCATTTATTTCAAGTTTGTGTAGGATCTAGGTGCTGAGGAGCCAAAATGAGACCGCACAGCCTGTGGTGCAAAACAGCAGCTTCCTCCGCTCCTCCCCCTCCCCCTCCCCCTTTGCTTCTCACTTAACAGCAACAAGGACTCTCCACTGCTTTTTTTTTTTTTAAACCACTTTATTGAAGCGTGACTGATTGTGGTGATGGTTTCACAGGTGAATACTTATCTCCAATCTCAATTGCTTTTAGTGTTGCTTCTTGTATCTTTCCAGACATCCAAATAACAATCTAAGGCAGCTCTTTTTTTTGTTTTTTGCTTTTAGAGGGATCTATAGTCTTCCTTTTATGGAAAGACAATATGCCTATTGGTTACCCGGTTCCCCACCCCAGCCCCTACCTCCTCCTCCTAATATCCCCACAATAATACACCGTAAATTTTGTTTAGCTCAATACTTAACATTGAAATCATTACAACTAAGAGAATATTACTCACCACCCAGCTGTAAAGTCTAGTATGATCCACATTTCCCAGCATAATCCTTGTTTTCTCTGGAGTTAATCATTATATCTTTTTTCTTAGTTTTTTGTTTGTTTAGTTTTTAATGTTTCTGTCACTAACATATTCCTCTTGTGATGGAAGGAGATACTCCTGTTGTATATGTTCAAACACGTCTGTCCCTCTGATAGGATGTTCACCTTAGGAAACTTCAAATGGTCAGGATATCCCATTATGGCATGAAAACATAGAGTTAAGATGAGGCAGGGAGGGTAAACGCTTGTAGGAATGATAAGTAAGCCCAAGTTAGAAACACTATGAGAAGTAAAACCCTCTTCCTCCTGAGAGTCCACCCATCTCCCTTCCCTGAATACAGTGGTGCCCAAATCTCCAGCTAGAGCAGCACTTTCTGCCCCACCTTGTTCTCTGGCACTTTGCTTTCTTCTCTTCTCCAGGACCACACTGCTGCTCCTCTATGACAGTTAAATTTACACATGCTAGAATATGAATCCTTGAAGGTGAGAAATTAAGCAAACAACAAAAATCAGTGATTGATCCATACATAAAAATACCATTTGTACCACCATGAACTTACTATATATAAATGGACTTATGTATGTGCAGATATTTCTGCATACACAATATGAAAATACTTTGTGATGTTAATATGAAATTAAATAAAATTTCATGCTAAAATTTGATTCATTAGAAAATATGTTTTGACTATTTCGAAAAGAATCTTTAGTTAATACTCTGCACACTTCTTTGAGTTTGCTTTATAAAGGGCCTGAACATAACTCCATTTTTATGACATTAATTAAAACTATCATGGCCATCACAAAAGGAAGTAGGGAGTGTCTGAGTCAGAGGCTTTATATTTCTGAGTAATGCAAGGAACTCTTTCAGACTCACCCAACCAGCAGCTAACTTCCTCTATGAAGAGAGTAAGGTAAATATTTCTGAAGCTCACAACTTAAAGTCTGGCCAGACACTTCCAATGAGTGTGTGTGTTGGGGGTGGGGGGGTTGGGGGGGGTGGCAGTGGAGAGAGAGAGAGAGGAAGAGAGAGGAGAACAATGGATGCTTCTCTGTACCTGAGAGTCTAACCTCATCAAACAATGTCAACACTGTGTTCTGGTCCTGCTCTCGGCTTCTCTATCTTAGGACTTGTCTACAGCTGGCTTCATGTGGTGCCCTGGGGAGAAGGGTGCACACTGCTGTGCAGGGGATTGGAGGCCATTCCAACACTTCCTGTTCCATCTTGGAAAAGATAAATAGCATTGGGGAATTATGCACAAATCTAAATTCTGTATTTCCAGTGCTTTAAGGCATTATGGATTGGAACACACACATTTTTGACATTAGAATTGAATTCTGTTTTAATTGCATATTTATGCTTATTTGATTAGGGATTTATCAAAATTTGAAACCATGTTTTTAAAAGAAATGGAAAGATTTGAAAATACTTCTGTAGAGGAGTAGCTATTTATAGCATTACATTTGACTTACATGATATGAATAAAAATTAAGCATGTTTAATGTTAGTTAATTTTTCCCCCAGTAAAAATAGGAGGGTTTTTTTTTTTCTCAATAATGTACGAGGAAATTATTATTTTTCCTTGTACAGACAAAATTATGCTAAGATAAATAATATTTTTATCAAACATTTAAGGCACACAATTTATCAATTAGGTATAATAAGCTTAGATTCATGAAATATTATCAATATAATTTCATGTTTTATTGAATGTGCTTGTCCCTGGTTTTTCTTACACTTTAAAAATTATTTTTCTTGTTTTTTTATTAGACTTAAAAAAAGTTTTATTGAGAACATATCTGTTCTTTTGTTTTTATACAAATAGTATGTTAACAAAAGAAAGGAAGGGGTAAAAACATTTCTTCGATTGAAATATACCATAAGTAAGCAAATAGGCTTCAGACTTTCATGGACTTTTACATACTTAAGTCTGATGTTTGGTATTTAAAGACCTTCATAAGTATTTGATTCACATTAACTTGAAAATTATAAATTAATTGCATATCTGTATATTAAATTAAAGTATTTGTGTAAAGAATATAAGAATGTGGAATAATTTTAGTGAAATAAAAAATTAACTTAAAGCTAAGTTCCTTGATGATTTGAAAAGGATTTTCCTTCATTGCTACATCCAGACAATGGCATAATGGATACTATCATACTGATACCTTCCTTCATAGCTTAATATAATTTATTTTCCTCCTCAGTTTACTTTAGTTATTAATGGGGACCCAAACCACTGGGTATTTGTTGATGACTTGTTTGAATTGAATTCACTTTTATTTCGGTGTTTGTTTAAATTTTTTTTTTTGAAGTTGTTGGGAAAGAAATTATAGGAGCAAAGAAAATCAGTTTTGATACCACGTTAATTCTCTGTCACCTGATGGAAACTTAGGGTGTAAAACAAGTAATTCAGCCTCAAATATAATTATTTGCCAATGGGATTCAGACTTTATATCAGATGAGAAGGTAAGAATCTTACTTTCATTGCTGGAAACTACAGGGTACCTGCATAGAGAAAGATAATAAAAGAAAATGACGTTCAGTGGAACATACTTCTTGGCATTTATTTTCAAAGCATGTGAACATGTCTGTACGAGAATATTTAAGGTTATATCATCTAGTGCTATTAATCATTTTAAAAGGCATTGCTTGAGAATTTTTAATGGTCTAGGAAGTTCTTGGCCAATGTTTCTCTGGAATGATTATTTCCCTAGTATGGTTTCTCTGCCATAAAATTTACCCAAGCCCTAAAAATATGTACTTGATTGTTGGAATGAACAAATTCCTGTGTAGCTTATCTTCTCTGCAATATGATGATAGTTTCTTGAAAAGTCAGGAGGAAGACTAAAAAATTAGAAAATAAAATTTTGTGATTATTGCTTGGAAAGTGATTTGAAGAAAGATTTTTAAAAACATGAACTGTTCCCTTCCCACCCAGGGGGTAAAATAGTAAAATTTGCATTTATAAAGCAACAAGAATAATTGGGGTTTGACTGAAGAAAAATGAACTGAAAAGTGTGTATTTGTATTTTAGATTCTGATATTACCAAATATCTTCCAGACCCCCATTGGACCACACAGGCAGGTCCCCAAACAGGGCTTATATCAATATGTTAATATGCCCACAAAGCTTTATTAAATGTAATTTTCTCTGTAAATATTTGGAAAGGATTATTATAGGTTTGCTTTTGAAGTTATTTCCTACGAGTGATTAATTTCATTTACTATGATTTTTAGCAATCAACACGAAGTCTTGAAAATTATTTCAAGAGAGCGAATGTAGCACACGATTTCTTCCTAAAATTAAGGAAATTCTTGCAAAAGGTTTTATTTATTCTTAAATTACAGATGATTAAAAAGCAAGGACTAGAGCCCCTTGAATAGACTGTGTAATGTTGTAATAGTTGTTTTACCGAAACAGCACTTTTGCTCTATTTCAGCTTAGAAATTTGGGGTGATTTGAGAACTAGTAGATCCCATGAATGTGTCTGCTTAAGACTTGAAAACAGAATTATCAAAGATCACTGAAGATAGAAATGCCACGTCCAAGAGAAGCAGGGCTATGCCCTGGATATGAATAGGAGAGTGTAGGCAGAAACATAGAAGCATTGTGCTAAAGAGTATCAAGGTTTAAAAAAAGAGTGTATCATAATATTGTTGTCAGAAGAGAGAGTTTTAGAGCATTGGTAGCAACGATGCTGGGCCAAAGGAACCTTTTCTTTTTGTTCTAAGTTGTTTGATAGTTACATCCCAGGCTGAAGAAATGAAGCTTCGGATTTAAAAAAAATACGTGAATGTAAAAGCCATAATATCCACAGAAAATGTATTTGGAACTCATTTTCTTTTCTCCTTCTCTAGGCTGTTCTCCATTTCACAATGGTCTCCCTTGAAGAAGATGCAGAATTTTGCTTCAAGCTGTTCAGAGAGATAGATAACCACCAAGGAGGTGGAAATGTGTTCTTTTCCTCTCTGAGCCTCTTCGCTGCCCTGGCCCTCATTCGTTTGGGTGCGAGAGGTGACTGTGCTTCTCAGATTGATAAGGTCAGTCTCAGTTGTGCCACCAACCATGGCTTCTGTAATCAATCATCAGGGCAAATTGTTTCTCCCAAGAGAATATTTGACTGCAATGGTCTCATGTAAAAGAAGATAGCACCATGAACCCCCCCACCAGGTGTGAAGAACAAACACAGCCAGCACCACTTCTTTTTAAGCTGGAATATTCCCAGAACTGCAGTTTGATTCTTTGCCTTAGTTGTGTGGTTCTCAAAGTGTGTTTCCCATGCCAGCATCACCTGGAGGACTTGTTAGACATGCAAATGCTTGAGCCCCAATGCAGACCTACTGAATCATAAATTACGGGGATGGGGTCCAGCACTCCGAGGTTTAATAAACTCTCCAGGTGCACAGTGAAGTTTGAGAACCCCTGCCTGAGTCCATACGGATGAGAAGAAAGAGCTAGAAAGAGACCCCAATGAAGTCCTAGTTTAGGCACTGGAGACCTGGGCACAAATGACACAATAGTACATTCTGGATAATCACAGGTGCTCATCACATTGTCACCAGCACCACCTTCCCCACCGCCTTTAGGAAGGGCTTGTTAACTCACTCCTGTATGCAACTCTGAGCGAGGCTGTGCAGGGAAGTGAAATGGTCACAGTTTCCCTTCCTTCTCGCAAGAATTTGCCATCAAAATTCAGTAGTTCGGTAGCCCGCAAGATACCAGGTCCAGGCTGCATGTCGAAACCTTGATGTCCTCCCTTTCTGCCCACCGATTCCTCCCATTATTTTAGTCTGTAAGACAGTGCTAGAGGGAGCCTGTCCCTGTTGTAACCTTTCACACTTAAGTCCTTGTTGAAGATTATTTGTGCAGTAACTGAAGCTAGAATAATTTGTTTCGCTCTCTGGATAATGCTTTGAGTACTTGTTGCTAGGGAACAACAATGGAGTCTAAGAAGGGCTTTTCTGAGAGCTGGAGTGGGTCACAGTCCAGTACATCGAACACCTCATTTTAGTGAAATGGTAACAGCCACTTACTGGGACTCCATTGGTGTGAGGGTCCAGGAAAAACTCTACAAATGTCTCATTTGATGCTTGCAGTTACCATGGAGTTACCATTTTCCTGATTTTACGCAGGGGTTGCCATGCCGTCTCTGTACTAGTAAATAGCAGAGCTGAGATTCAAACTCAGGATGTTCTTATTCTAAAGCAGAGTTCCTCAACCTCAGCTCTACTGACATTTTGGGCCAGAGAATTCTTTGTTGTGAGGGGCTGTTCTGTGCCTTGTAGGAGGTTTTGTAGCATCCCTGGCCGTCACCCTACTAGATATCATTAGCACATCTCTCTCTGGTCATGTAAATCAAAAACTGTCCCCAGACACCACCAAATACCCCAAAGAGGAAGAACCATTTGCTCTAAAGCCACTAAACTGAAAGGCAGCTCAAAGTATTATTTATATATTATTGGAAATCTTCAATTATTTTAAAGTCAATATTTTGATAAATACAGGTAAAGCCTTTGGAAAAACAATCTAGCAACTAATAAGAAAGTTTCCATTCATTAATAAAAATACATGATGTTTAGAAGCAAACACATGAGGCGACTTGGTGTCCCTGCTCTGGAAGTTAGACGATTAGATCCAAATTGAGAAAATCGGTTTATCTTTGTAGACCTCAGTGTCCTTATCTGTAAACGACGGAGGTCAATTTAATGGCATCCAATTAAAAAAATAGCTTGAAACTTGTTTCTGTTCTGTGTTTTAGACAATGATAGGTGTGCTCCACGCCTGTGACTAAAGCTCACCTTCCACACAGCAGAAGACACAGCTATTTGTTGCTGTACGGTTTCAGGTCGGGGCATCCTCCATGTTATAGGCAGGCGCAGCTCCTGAGGGCTCCGGCCTCACAGGCACCTGGTGAACCAGAGTCAACAGCTCTTGGGAGGCGGGTCCCAGTGAATTCGAAGAGCTGCTATCCTATGCAGGCTTCAGTAGTTGTGGCATGTGGCCTCAATAGTTGTGGCTCACAGGCTCTAGAGCACAGGCTCAGTTGCTCCGTGGCATGTGGGATCTTCCCGGACCAGGGCTAGAACCCGTGTCTCCTGCATTGGCAGGCAGAGTCTTAACCACTGTGCCACCTAGGAACTCACAATCAATGACTTTTATGGGTTATTTTTTATAACTTTTGCTATTATAACCTCCTGTAAGAAACATGTAAGAGAACAAATGGCAGCTACAGACACGAAAACATTCATGTAATTTATCTGCACAAATCTTAGTCCTCTGAAAAAGTCTTCTTGTAAATTAATTTTCAGGCTCCCCACTCCTCCCTGCCCCCCGACCTCGCACATCTCAGTTAGTTTCTCATTACACTACCTGACACTTGACACCATGTATGTGTTTTAGATGAATCCAGCCTCAATCTGGTTATGATTTATGGCATCCATCTAGATGTCTCTTAAGCATTACCATGGACCAGTGGTCATTTTTTGGTTGCTCAAATGGTCACGGTTGGGCCAGTAGAAACCCATTTCAACTTACTGTTTTAAAAGAATCCTTCTAAATGACTCTAAAATATCTTTGCTTTCTAACCTGTTCTGACCTGTCTTGAATTTTCTTGGCTTAAACAAGAGTCAGCTACTCTCTATAAAGCCCTGGTTGCTTTACTGGATAATAGTATTCAAGTTCAGAATCGGCAAGCCTGAGGTTCAATGGACTTCAAGTGACATGGAAGCTGCTTACCATTCGAGTAAAAGGACCAGAAAAGTATACTAAATTACAAGATTATGCGTTCAGCTTCATATTTTTTCATTTAGCTCTAATATTACTGCACTTTCTCATCTTGTTTTGATATAAAAGTTCAAGAAGTTCATTTTCCTTTTTTTGAAAGTGTCTCTTTCTCTCTTCTCTCTTGTATAATATTTCCATTGTAATAGAGTATGTCATAAATATTTTTCCCAAATTATGTCTTTATATTACAATATTATTTAAAATTTATATAAATTTGAACAGTTTGGGTTTTACCAAAAACATTTCAAACAATAATCATTATAACATGTTACTTGTTCTACCACTTCCATGAGAAGACACAGTAGTTTGTAAATTTGGCATGAATACAAAGATACAAGCCATTTTTTTTACCCTCAAGTCAAATATGCTGAAATTTCTTACACTGTATAAACCCATAATTTTCCTCATTTGTCATCATTTTAATATGTCACCAATTGTGTAAAAGAAAAAAAAATTCTGATTTTCCTACATAGGGACATCAGGGAGTATTAAAGCATAGGACTGCTAGCATTTCAAATTGTGATAAATATGGCTTTTGAAATTCTATATAATATTTATCACATTTTAATATTTATTGGTATCATTATTCATCTTTAGTCACGGTTTTTATTGTTGAATGTATAGTTTCTTAGAATTTTTTAAAGTATAAAAACATATATGTATCACTTAAATACTGTACCAGTCCAATTTACTAAAAGCCAATTAGGGATGTCAGAAAAAACAACCAGATTAATATCAAAATGGAGTAAAATTAGAAATGATCAAAGGATGATATTAAATATTTATACTTGTTAAAGCTTTCTTCAAAAAGCTAATAAGAATGGCTTCTGGAGGTTAATATAATTTTTATAATATTACCTGGGTTCCACAAGAGTTAGTTAAAAAAAAAAAGAATACATTAGCATTTTTGAGTCCTGATCTTTACCATGGTATTTTATGTCTCTGGTACATCCATATATTCCCAGATATCAATCTATCCAACAGTGATCTTGAAATTTTTTTTTTAAGAAAACTACAGGAAATTGAAAAGGTTAATCTGACAGAAATTTTGGCTAAAAAGAAGAGAAGATTCCTTTCTCCCTGCTAAGCTTCACGTTAATTACTAACTTGTTTTCACAATGTAGTGAGTAAAACGTTTACAACTCAGAGGATCAGACTCCACCACTCATGTTTTTCCACAAAGTCATTTATATTTTACTCAAAATAACATTACATAATAATCAGTATGTGTTTTCTCAGCCTTCTCTTGGTTAAATCTTTCTCCCTGAACTTTTTCAAAGATCCTAGAACTGGACCTTCCCACCCCCAGTCCCTCTTTTTGGAAAGGAAAGATACAAAGGGACCACCCAAGTTCAGGGTCAGTGGACAAAAGCTGGCTAGTGCTCTCACTCCATCTCATATTGAGGTGATTGATAGTGAAGACTTTTATTTGCAACTTTTCCTTTTTCATTTTAGGGGTGCTGAGAGGTAAACTTCACCTGCTTTCTAACATAAATATTAACAAGCAGTAAGAATGAAAGAAACTATGATAACATAGACAACTAACAAAGACTCATGCTTTTATTTCCTCCCTTTGTAATAACAAAATATATAACTCCATGGGAAGGTAGGTCCTTGATGAACCTTCTTCTCTAGTGACAAGTTAGCAATTTCAGTATTCAATAGAGGAATCATAGTCACAGTGCAATTTTTTCTTCAGTTTTAAAGTAACATTTATTGTGTGCTTTTCTCTGATTCAAAGTAACACATGTTCATTTTAAAATGTAGCAAGAACAGAAAAGCACAAAGAAGAAAATTTGTTACCAATAATCCTGATATTCAGAGAATATATTATTAATATTTTGGCCTCTTTTCTTCCAGTCTTTTTTGCAGACACACACACACATACTCATACATACACTCATACCCACATATATTTGCATTTTATAAAATTGGGATCATATTAAACACATTGTTTTGTAACCTGTTTTTTTTCCACTTAGCCTTCTATGGTGAACATTTTCTAGGTTATTAACTATTCTTTTACAAAGAATTTTAATATCTGTACAAGTATTTTGTTAAACTTATGAGTCACAGTGAAATTGACCACAAAACTGTGAGGCAGAATTACAGACCCTGGCATATTCTACCCCTCAACTCTATCAGTTGGGAAGAGGTAACTACAATATTCTTTAAGGCATTGAAAAAGAGAAGGGGTGCTGATGTTTTTCCTGCTCCACAACAGCACAGAACTAGGGGATAAAATGGCCTCCAGGCTGTGAAGCACTGTTCTTGATGTCTGCAAAGACCCCACTTGTGAATGTTAAATCTACACTAATATGTATATCAAATTTACCTTGTAGACTTTGCTTTTCTATCACTCCATCTCATATTATTATTCTGGATTAAGAGGATATAGATATTGAAGTAGGTTCTAATTCTCTGTGGCCTTTAAAGACTAACAGTGACACTGATAACCTTTATAAGTTTTCATGTCTCTTTCTGAGTTGTTCCATTTTCCCGAAGCCAATAAGATGGTGCTGTTAGGGATCTGAAGCCTTGAAGCTGAAATCCCTCACAGAGGCACCGATAGCAACATTGATTGGTTTAATTAAGTTCCCATACAAAATTTCTTTATCCAGTGTCAGAACGGTCCTTCCTCTGTTCTCCATACCCCTACTCCGCACTAGCAATGTGGTTCAAAAATGGTGCAAATGGTCCCTTAAAACAAAGCTACATCTTTTTACAGAAAATTCAACCAATGGGATTCGAGGAGTCACAAACTGAGACAGTAGGACAAATTCACCATTGCCTGGCAGTTATTTAGATCTTTCAGACAATTGGTTGGGGGAATATAAGACAAATGAGTCCACGGCTGCCTCCATGTTCTGTCCACCCACACCTGGAAGGTAGCACCTACTCAGTTTGCCCCAGAAGTTGCATGAGTGATTGTCATATGCATCGTACACTTTGTCACTTCCCTTTGGCATTTCAGATGCCAGAGACACAGGACCTGGGGAAATTCAGATAAAGTGCAATAGAAAATCAAGACAGGCATAAGAGCAATTATTAGAATAATGGGGTTATGAGAGCCACACTGGAAAAGGAAAAACCTAATACTGCTTGATTTCAAATAATTGCAGGATCACAGATTATTTCTATCAAGTTGCAATTTGGCTTCCTATTTAGTGTTTCCTTGATATTCAATAACTACTTCTCCCTTTTATGTCTTGGTGTCTACGTAGTTAGTCCTAACCTTGCCTCCTGCTTCATTCAACACAATTTTCATTTTTTATTTGACTATTTTTGCTTCTTTTCAGGTTTAATCAGTGAGTAATTACTAAGCTGCTCCCCAGAATGAGCAAAGCAAAGTTATTAAACGCATTTCACTTTGTAGCCATTGATTTATGAATTCTCCCAGGTTATGATACTTTCTCCAATGAGTAGTCCTGTTCTAACCACGTCAATAGGGCAGCTGCTCAGTTCATTCTGCCCTGTGTGCTAACAAACAAACGTACAAACACAACCACTACCAGCAAAGTCCCCACTCATTTTTTGTCATCAGGTCCCTTCTTGTCCAGCACGACCTGCTAACTGCTTTCCTTGTTCCCTGTTTGCAGATGCTTCACTCGAATACTGTCTCAGGACCTGGAAACTCTTCTAATACTCAGGTAAAGACAATGTGTTCTTTTAGAAAGAGGACTTGTGAGACTAAATGTAGAGAAAGTCCTGTCTTGTTACTCTATTTAATTACGCTCTCTATCCTTTAAAGCAAAGGACCATGTCTCACTCAGATTTCCAAACTGTGGGTATTTCAAATACAATTTTTGATAATTTACTTGTAAATTATTAGTTTAGCCAACATTTCACTCGTGTGTTAACCAGATTTTGGCAAGATAGCGTGGAACTAAATGTTTGCTTTTTATCCTTTAATATTCACAGCCAACTTACATTGATAAAATGAATTATTTAACACAAGTATTAGGAAAATTCATTATTTTCTGTTAATAGTTTTAGTCTAAGGTTAATTATTTATTTTAGTAACTCCTTTAATTGACTTTGATCACAGACACTATTTTGTGAAAGGGTAAGAAATTGTAGAGGTATGTGGCATTGTTTGCTGTTTTTATAAGCATCATTATTTTTCAGTCTTTTATGATAGTATCATACATGTTTTATTTCATGTGTAAAAAAGAGTGTGCATATCTTTGCAGCCCAAGAATAAATTTTTATAAATCTTTTTAATACTAGCAAGGACTCCAATCTCAACTGGAAAAAGTTCTCTCTGATATAAACAAATACCACAAGGATTATGAACTCAGCATTGCCAATGGACTTTTTGCAGAAAAAGTGTTTGATATTCAAAAGGTAAGTGCAGCCTTCTGTGTTAGACGGCTATTTCCATTATGAACCTGAGTCTTGTTCGATCCATCATCTGAATAAAGGCTTGCACCTTTCCACTGAGCCATACAAAGGTGATTTTTTTTCTTGTCACTACTAATTATGTTCCCACAGGTCTTGGCAATGTTATCAGCTTATTTCCAAAGTACAACTTTCCTTAACCCAAGTGATCCACATTTTCAGAGTCACCAGACTGACAAGCTCCAAAACTGAAGAGAGCTTGTCCACTGGTAGTGATGTGGAGTTGGAATTGGGGAGGGAGAAGCAGAGAGCCCATTTAGGGTTATCTACAGGCAGCAGAGGAAAAGTCTATCCATTTTTCCTCTGAGCTTTCTGTCCGCTGGGATAGTTTTGTATTGCTGGTGCTGAGTTCATCTCCTTTTTCTCTCAGCCATGCCCTTCCATCTCTTCTTCCAGCCGTTACTTACTTCTGTCTTCAGTAAGATAACTTATAAAAGAGTTCTTGGTAAGAGACATAACCAGGTAAGGCTGGCCATTAGTAAAGTTGCAGCTGAGACTCAACACAGCTGGAGAATAGGTTCACTTGAGGTCAGCAGACTAATTTAGTATTACTCTATGGTATTCAAATTACCAATTCATTTATCATAGAATCTTGCTCACTCAAAGACCAATGAGACCCAGAATGCACCCTACATGCTGCTATTCTCGGCCCATCCTTTAGACCCATCATTGCTGTGACAACCAGAAGCTGCTAGTACTATTCAAGCAGACAGCAGCCATGATTCTCTGGGGAAGTCTGTTCTCCATTTTAACTCTCCACTCCTCACACAACTATTAAACTCTACCTCCGTGACACCTCTGGGCTAATCTCCACTTGCATCTCTTCCAGCTCTGTGTTCCACCCAATCATTATTGTATCCTCCATCTGTCACCCACTCAGATTCTTTGCTCTTTTCCAGCACCACTCCCAAACCATTTGGCAACCTGTCAGTTAGGAAACATTAGGTCACTTTGTTTTTTAATCTTCCCAAAGGTATCCTACACAAGTTTTACAGGGGCTACCCTGAGCCCCACAGTTTGTGTCTCTCTTCCCACGGATGCTGCTATGTCTCTGAGGGACTGCCAGCCTTAGACTGGAAGTTGATGTGTCTATCATGGTGCTATGTATAGCGTATTTCCATGTACCTTTTTCTGACTCTTATTGCAATGCACCCAGAAGCACAGTAAAGGTGAGATCTAATCAAGAACATTGATAACATGGACTGCCATTTTTTTTCTCCTAAACATTTATAAGTACAGTAAGTTATTCCAAAAACCACTTTAGATTTACAATGTAACTATCATCAACTCTCAATCATTCAGATCAGTACAAAGATAGATAATCTCCAAGCTTCTTACATTTCTTCTTACACTTTTTAACTCACATTTGAATAATGGATTCAAATAAGAGAATATGAATTCTATTAGAATTGATAAGGATAAGAATGCATAATTGTATAAGATGTATGGTATTGTAGAAGACCCAACCACCATCTCTGATACCTTGCTCTCCCTCCTCGCCCAATCCTTGCTAAATATGCCTCAGGTAGGACCTTTGTAAATGTTGTTCCATACCTGATTCTGCCATTTTGAGTAAATTCTGTGTCCCTGTGGATGATTCAACATCCCTCCTTACAGTTTCCTGACCCTATCTCTATGCCATTATAGATACCCAAGCCACACCCTGAAACTCATCAACAACTGAAATCTGCATACAACTCTGGTTTTCCATTTTGTAGCCACATCATTCCATGCTTCTCATTCTTTCATTCTTTCATCCCTACTCTAACTGTTCTTCAACTGCACTGAGTTATTCAGTCTCTTGATCTCTCCATTTTCTCTAAATGTATCAACTCTCTCCTCTCCCAGGTTTGTTCCCATACCAAGCTGCCCTCTGCACCCATTCCTTAACCATTCTCTTGCCAATACCCTCCTTCACCCAACAAAACCCTGAATCTGGATCAGTGCCGTGACTTCCCTCAGCAACTGTGCCTGGGCTACTAAAGGACACTTGGGGAAAGCCTAAAAGTGTGCAGTTAGCACTACAATACCACGGTCTCCCATCCCAGCTAGACTTTCTCAGTGACATCCAACAGCCAACTCTTGTATCTCATTCCTCATAGCAGTTTTTGAAAACTCCCCTACTTCTTTCAGTTTTCCAATGCCTTACTACCACCATCAGTTTCAACTAAAGCACTTGCCTTCTACTTGTCCAAGAAAATAGAGGTCAGCAGGCAGGATCCATATCCTGACCCACATCCTGATCTTTCCCCCTTTTTGCATCAATTTCAGAGGGAACAATTTTTCTTAATGGTCAATTTCTCCATTGCTTTTTGCCTCCTACCCAATTCCTCAGTGTTATGTTTCCATCAATATTTTTTTCTTGGACTTGCTGTCTTCTTTTTCATAGCATATAATTGTACATACAAGGTATATATTTTCTAAGCTTTTTTTTTTAAGCTAGTGATTTTCTTCCCATCTTATTGTTTCTCACTCTGAAAATCTAAGCTTGAAAAATCAAGCTTAATCAGAGTGGTAGGTATTCTCTGCGTACCTTTTTTGATACTCTTTCACTCCTTAATCCATTGCAATATGGCCTCTATCTTAAATGCTGCCCTGAAATTGCTCTTACCGACAAGACTAATGCGTTCCATATGGACAGCCAAGCCCTGAACACTTTGCAATTTTTATCTTACCTTTTACCTTCTCCTTTGCTTCATCTCAGTTTCCTTTGTCTATCTTTATTCCTCCATGCATCCCTAAAATACTAGTGTTAAGTTTCTGCCCTCAGGTATCTTCCATTTTCAGTTTCCTTTCTTATCCAAGGAGAGATTACATATTCAAAAAGTTTATAGCTCCATACCTCTCACTCTCCATAGCTGTGTGATGAGCCGTTCCTCACCCCTCAGTGCCAGGCTCACCTCTCTACCTGCCTACTGCCAGTCCTCAGGTGGGCATCTCCAGGCTCTTCATTTACCATCCCTTCTGCCCCCTGACTTCTCATTCCTCTGTGTTCTCTCTCAGTGAATGAACTGCCAGGTATTTGGGTCAACTTTGGCTTCTCGTTTTCCCTAAGCTTCACAGTCCATCAGTGAAGAAGACCTATTAGTTCTTCCTTCTACTTTTCTTTTTTTTAATATCTATTTATTTTTAAAATTGGGGTATAGTTGCTTTACAATGTTGTGTTAGTTTCTGCTGTACAACAAAGTGAATCAGCTAAATGTATACATATATCCCCTCCCTCCCTCTCGGGTCTCTTCTCACCCCCACCCCCCCCAGCCCACCCACCTAGGTCACCACAGATCACCGAGCTGAGCTTCCTGTGCTACACAGCAAGTTCCCACATGCAGTGTGTATATGTCAACCCCAATCTCCCAATTCACCCCCTCCCCTTCCCTGTGTCCACACGTCCGTTCTCCACATTCATGTCTCTATTCCTCCCCTGCAAATAAGTTCATCTGTACCATTTTTCTATTGGAATAATTTCAAACTTACAGAAAAGTTGCAGGTATTGTAGAAAGAATTTTTTTTCCTGAACCATTGGAGATCCCTAATCACATTTGAAGTCTTTGGTGTAATCCCTACAAACAATGAGATTCTCCTACAAAACCACAGTGCAACCATCAGAATCAGGAAATTCCCACTGTTCTATTATTACCAGCTAATCTTTAGATCCTTTCAAGTCTCACCAGTCATCACTACATCACCCCTTATAGCAAAATAATTTCGTTCAGAATCATGCATTGTGTTTCGCTGGTATGTTTCTTTTGTCTCCTTCAATTTGGACAGTTCCTTAGACTTTTCTTGACTTTTGATGATTGTTCATAATGTCAAGTTTTAGACCAGTTTGTATTTTAGAATGTCCTTCAGTGTGGGTTTGTTTGATGTTTCTTCGTGATTAGAGTCGGATTTTTTTCAGCTTTATTGAGATATAATTAACATATAACATTGTGCAAATCTAAGGTGTACAAAGTGTTGATTTGATACACTTATGTGTTGCAAAATGGTTACTGCCATAGCCTCAAATAACACCTCCATTTGATTTGATACAAAACATCACAGGTGTTGTTTTATTTTCATCGTGTTATCCTTATTACCCCCTAGCAGGATTTTGATTCATCCTATTGCTAACAATATTATCTTTGATCACTTGATTAAGGTGGTATCTGCTAGGTTTCTTTAAGAGTTTTTCAGTAGGAAGAGGATGACAAAGCATGGGAGATGAGGTAGGAGGCTACTGAAACATTTACAGCGAGAAAGCGGTGGTGAAGTTAAGGGGGTGAGCATTATCCATAATCTCTACTGATCTCCTCCAATTCATTTCAGATTAATTTAAACAGTGTGCTTGCTCTGCAAATTCAACTTCAAGTTCTCCAGTCCCCCCTCCCAGCCATATTTCCTCATTTTTGAAACAGGAAGTAGTCCTTGAGTAAGGTAGTGGAAATGAGAAGACAAGTTCAAAAATGTATTTCTTATATGCTTAGTTGGTGGTGATTTGAAAGTACAAGAACTTTGTATTACTTATAGAATTGTATATCATTTCTGTTTATAGGACTATATTGAGCGTGCCAAGAAATTGTATAATGCCAAAGTGGAAAGAGTTGACTTCACAAGTGGTGTAGAAGACACCAGATATAAAATTAATAAATGGATTGAAAATGAGACACATGGTGAGTGCAATGTCCTATTTGTCTACAGGATTTGTCAGTTACGTGTGAATACAGAGAACTCTCAATTTTAAAGTTGGGAGTCTCTTGTACACATGAGGAACTGCTCCTTTTAATCAGGAGTAATGACTGCTGTTGTTTAAAAGTGCTCTAGTATTTGTCCACACTGTGGTTTTGAGCAATCTTAATAATCTGAATGCTTTATATTTTCTAGAAATCTTGTCTACATTACCTCATTTTATTAGAAAGCAATCCTGTGAAACAAATAGATTTTGTTATGACCACTTCATAAATTAGTGACAAACTGAGATAATTTATTCAGTTAACCTCAATATCTTATACCTGGTTAGTGAACAAAGACTTAGAGTGGTTTATAGGATATTATTTTCAATAACCACAACATAATATTTTATTCTAATGATTGATCTGATATCTCAATGTTTCTTCTTAGACTGAAGAATCTTGTTAAAATTATGACATTCTACTGTCTAAAAAATAAATTTTCATATCCTTGCTTTTTCTGAAGAATGCATAGTTTATCTTCTATTTTTAAATTCTCTTCATTTATCAAAATTATATATGTGGCAAAGGTAGTACCTTCCAGAAAAAAAAATGTATCTCTTTATTAAGTCTTTTTCGCAACTAAAAATGGCATTCCAGCTAATGTTCTGGCTTAGTACAAAACAAATAAAGAAATCTATACATTATTTTGTTAATCACTGATTCCAAAGCTTGTCATTTCTTTACCTAAGATCCAGCCTTGATTTATACTCTGAACGATATGTGTGTATTTGCTGAGTGCCAAAAATATGAGACATGTGGCTTGCACCCTTAAATGCAAACATTGAAAAGCATACACTTAGTCCTGGAAATGGGAATACAGTGGCTCAGTTTTCCTTTTGTTCATTCATTCATCATTACATCAATAGGGGGTTACTTTGACCATTAGCCACCACCTGTTTCAAATATACTCTCCATAAATCAAGAGAAATTATGCAATTATTTTTCTAATAACTGTGTGGAATTCTATTTAGTGTTTAATATATCAGGGTATCAGATTACTAATACCTTTCTTCATTGTAGAGCAGTTAATTTTTTCTCTTCCTTCCTAGTGCAAATCTATGTATAATTATTCTCACTGTGATGAGCTAATGGACTCAATACTCATTTGGGGGAGCACTTCAAAATGATGCCAATACTCCAACAAACAATCTTTATTCCTTCCTCCCACCTCCCCACCCCCCACCCTCCACAATCCTCCATACGCTGCCAGAGTCATCCTTTAGAAAGGCAAATCTGATTCATCATGACCATGCCCTTTCTTGTCTTTTAATGAATCCCCGAACAATGCTTTCCATCACCTTCGATATCATGGAAAATTCTTACCAGACTTTCCAGGCTCTTTATTATTTGGCCTCTGCCTGCAACCTTTCCAACCTTACTCTTCCTATTGCATCAGAAAGAGGTAGGGTTTCCCCAAACACACTCGGCTCTTCCAAGCGTCCATGTCTTGAATAAACAGTCTTGACTTTATGGAAGTTCTCCCTGAATCTTGCCCTCAGCTCAAGCAGGTGGCCCTACAAGGGAGGCTGCCCCTCCTCTGTGCGCTCACAGCACGCTGAGCACAGGGCGGTGACACTAAGCACGGCAGCTGCATTTGAGTGTTGCCTCCATGGTGCTGGGCTGTGAGCCCCAAGACAGCCTAGACTGTATCTTTCACTGTTGTGATTTAAGTATCCAGAATAGCGCAAAGCGTTTAGCAAAAATCTCATTCACGTGGAATGTAGGAATTAACTCTTTCCGTGGAATGGGGTTAAACTATCCTTGTGCTGTGGCCTCATCAGCAGAGTAAATAAAGGCAGTTTGTTGTCTACGAGTAGGGGGAAGTGTCTTCTTGGGTCAAAATCCTGTTGCTAGGATTTCTTGGGTGACTTTGTATAAATTACTTAATCTTTCTATGCCCTAAATTCCTCAACAGGCAACAGAAACCATAACAGTGCCTACCTTACAGGGATTTTGTGAGGATGAAACCAAATATTGCACATAAAGCATTTAGAAAGTGCTGGACAAAGAAATTGCTCATAGATTATTACTAACATCATTATTATTATACTTATTATGTGACAAGAAAAACTTACTCATCTGGAGATTTCCCTGGCAGTCCACTGGTTAAGACTTCATGCTTCCAGTGCAGGGAGTGCGGGTTCAATCCCTGGTCAGGGAACTAAGATGCCACATGCCGCATGGCTTGGGCAAAAAGTTAAAAAAAATCATTTCATCTTTAGTTTTTTTTAATTTACATTTAAAAAATTAACATTTTTTTCCTCAATTTATTTTTCAAAAGGCAAAATCAAGACCGTCTTTCACAAAGGTACCATAAGCTCCTCAGCTGTGATGGTGCTGGTGAACACCGTGTACTTCAAAGGCAAGTGGGAGTCAGCCTTTGACAAGAGTGAGACCCGAAATTGCCGTTTCAAATCTCCCAAGGTATGGAAATCTGTTTAATTTAGGAAGGTTTTTGCCAGTATTATGCCTTTATGAAAATTGTATTGGTGTTACATAAACAAACGCTGGGTTCACCATTTCTTTACTCACTTTTTTCTACTGCATTACCAATGCTATATGGTCAATTGATTATAAAACAAACTTTCCATTTTCCCGCTAACGCAAGTTATGGAACACAGCTGGAGGTGTCTTGTAAACTGATGTTTCTTAAAACAGATTCATAATTGACAAAAGTAATAAAGTATGAATTTATTTGAAGCTATTCTTGTAGGGGGCCTATAGGAAGAAAATATGACCAAAGTGTACCTTTTATTTTTTGTGATTCTAACTGTGGGGTGTACATGTAGAATTAGTCATTTAATATCAATGATTTTTTTTCCCTGGGTCAAAGCAAGGATGTGTTTCCTTTTACAAAGGAAAATGTTGTGTTTAATAAATTTATGCATTTCCAAGTATTGGTTATATATGTTTCTTCATTTAATTCTTTTTGCTCTAAAACATCTTAACCAAACTTCATAAAACATGTGTTCTTGGTTTTTTCAACCAGTTTGTATACAATAATCTTAGTATAGTAGAAACTTCAAAAGCTTTATAGTCAGACATGCCATATTGGGGTCGTTACCTTGGTTCATAGGAGCTGCTTTGTCTTAGGCACGTGAACTTGAGCCCTGTTGACTTTCTCACAAGTAAAACCAAGTGACATCATTAGTTCACCTCAAATATTCCTTTAAATCCCTCAGTCTTCTATGTTGAAGCACAGAAATTCAGATTCAACTTTTTTTTAATGAATTTATTTATTTATTTATTTATTTATTTATTTATTATTTTGGGCTCTGTTGGCTCTTCATCTGTGCTCCAGCTTTCTCTAGTTGCAGTGAGTGGGGGCTACTCTTAGCTGTGGTGTGCGGGCTTCTCAGTGCGGTGGCTTCATGAACCCATGTCCCCTGCATTGGCAGGCAGATTCTTAACCACTGAACCACCAGGGAAGTCCCTCAGATTCAACTTTTAAATGTAGTTTTATTTTTCAAGTGGTAAATACCATTGAAATGCTCTTTCTGCATTTTCCCACGTCGGAAGTCTTAGACACAGGCGTGCTGAGAGCTGATGGAAATCAATGACGATTGAAGGAGTGAGGAGATGGGCAGGAAAAGGCTTCCTGGGCAGGCTGTGTCCGCAGGGGCAGGAAAGCTTTGGGAGGAAGGAGAAGAAATGTGAGCGCGTAGTAAGACAGGGACCAGGAGGACTTGGGGGCTGGCTGCAGTAGTTGCCTCCAGCACCACCTGCATGGAGGGCAGCCAGCCCTGCTTAGTGTCCACGGCTGCAGGGCCCTACGGAGAACCTGACTCAGGAGCAAGTTTACAATGTAGATGCCTCTGTGGGAACAAAGAGAGGGGCAAAGAAATATTTTGAAAATCGTAAATTAAAAATATTATAATCTAATAAATCCTAATAAAATGCAGCTCTGTCTGATAGAGATGCTACCTGTGTAATTGCAAGATGAAGCATATTAGGCTGTACCACAGTTTTAATGACTTGGGCTGACAGTGTGAAAGGGATTTGGTAGTGAGTGTTTATTCCCCACTCTTTCCTTCAGCTACTCTGGGTAGTTTGCATTTGTTGACTCATTTCCATGAATGAAGATGAAGCATGACTCTCTCCTGCACTGTCTGTGCATTTTTTTTTTCTTGGTTGTATTTTGCTCCTAAATTATGTTCTATTTAAAAAAATATTAATATATATAAGTAAAATATATCAGTAATAATATAAACAAAGTATAATAATATTGCTGAAAATAATCTTCCTGACTATATCCCTTCTAATGTAGCTGTAATGTATACTTTATAATATAAGAGGCTACAGAGTCTATATCACTTGACAGTTTTGGTTCCATCAAGAATTGATGAAATTACCTCTTTGCTAAGAAGTCCGGTTTCCATCTTTCTCCAGCATAACCCAGTGGTGGGATTCTTTCCCTGCCATAGCTTGGAAAGGAGACTTTGTGGCTATGACATCACATCCCCCATTTTGTCCAGGCTCAATTCAGCTGACCTGTCTCCCTGGGCAGATACTTTTGTTCCTTCACTGCATCATGTGTGTTCTTTCTGAGGTTTGGATTCTCAGTCAGAAAGGACAAGCTCTCCAGAGAAAGAAGGACTTTTGGTTCATGCACAAAAAAATGATCTGTCCATCTCCTACAGAAGCTTCTTTCTTAAAGGTTGCAGAATCACCATATCTCTTGGGGAAAAAAGATGGCTTATTATACCTCTATGGTGTTTCTGAATCTTCAAATGGTATCCTCAGATAAGAGCTACTGTGTTTCCCTCAAGCTAATTTAAGGGATAGTGTCAAATATTCACAGGAATTTTAAAAATTTTACAAAACCCCATTTTTAAATTGTAATTTTTATAGTGCTAATCTGTATTTTACTTCTGATGAGAGAAAAAAGAAACTACCACAATCACTTAAACTTATAATGCTATTTAATAATTATTCGTTACTTAGTATATAGACATTTTCAGATAAAACATTAAATGCAAGGCAATGTTCCAAGGACTAGATATATTAACACACATAATCTTTACAACAATTCTACCCAGTAGAGACTATTTTTACCCCCATTATAGAGGTGAGGAAGTGGAGGCCCAGAGAGGTGAAGTAACTTGCCTAAGGTCACATAGCTGGTGAGCTTTGAACTCAGGCAGTTACTCTCAAAATCTGTGCCTTTACCACTGAGATGTGAACAAACAGGACCACTATTGGTAGCAAGTTGGAGAAAGTCCACAGGATCAACTGAACAAAAACTGCAGCACTATTCTTATTGTATTTGGTCAATAAGTGAAATAAGGTGGGCCTTAATTTTTGTGTGTGTGACTTGACTTTCAGTGTCCTGGGAAAGTAGTGGCCATGATGCATCAGGAACGGAAGTTCAATTTGTCTGTCATTACAGACCCATCCATGCAGGTTCTTGAACTCAGATATTGTGGTGGCATAAGCATGTACATACTGCTGCCTGAGAAAGACATACGCCAAGTAAGTTACAACTGCCTCTTTCACTACTGGGGAGTAAGAAGACTTGTAGGATACTGTTGATTGTGTTCTCATCCATCAACTTTAAGATTCCAGGCTGTTAGAATTAGTGACTTCCCCATGTATTCATTTATTTGACAAATACTTGAGTACTTACTTTGTGCCAGATACCATTATAAGTGTTGAGATCGACTTACCTCAGTTAGCATAAATTTAGTTGAATAGCTGTAAAATTGGAACCCTTAGATTTAAAAAATCTAAGCCATGGCGAGAAAAGGGCATGAGTCTAGGTCTGTACATCTGATCATGAGAATAGTCTTTCATGCAATATTGAAATTTTGATAGACTAAGCATCTCTAAGCAGGAATGATATGATGGAATTTTGAAGTCCTGAGTCTTTGAGAATTGAAAGGTCTCACTCTGTGCTGCTGTGTTTCTAGGAAAAGCAGAGGTTAGACACTGCCCAGTGACAGATGTAGCAGGCACAGCAGACTGGCACAGTGCAGGGGGCAGGCAGTGGTGGCCCTGCAAAGCTGGAGGTCCTCACTGTCTCAGATCTTGATCTTTCA
The DNA here is from genome assembly GCF_030028045.1 of Hippopotamus amphibius kiboko. NCBI lineage: Eukaryota > Metazoa > Chordata > Mammalia > Artiodactyla > Hippopotamidae > Hippopotamus > Hippopotamus amphibius. The sequence goes on from NC_080196.1 coordinate 103,017,441, forward strand.
GCCCTTTTCTTCTTTACCTTCTGTGAATTTGGCTTCCTAAGTCTGTGACCTGCAATCTCAGAAGCCTGGATCTCTATACTTCCAATCAAAAGGAATAATAGACACCATCTATTGAACACCTAATATGTGCCTACTGTGAAGCTTTGTGCTTCATTTGTGTTACCTCATTTGATCCTCATAGCAACCACGTGAGATTAGGGAAAAGAGGCTCATGAAATTGTCGATTTGTCTGATAGACACACATGCACAAATGTTTGTGTGTGTGTGTGTGTGTATACACACACATATATCAGCTACCCTATAAAGTTTAAAATATTTGCTGTGTTTTGATTAGGAAAATAATAAATGTTTCTTATAAAATCATTGGAGAGTAAAAAATAATATAAAGAAATGGATAATCTTCCTACCCAGGGACATTATTTCTACCATCTTTTTCTGATGATTTAAAATTATGATTTTAAAACTGTGAAAATATGGTTTCCACATGAACACAACTGTTGAATTATTATAATGATTTTCTACGTTTTCATTTTAATCACCTTTTTTGACGTGAACAGCTAGAGGAATGTCATAAAGTTGGCATTGTTAAATTGCAAGTCTGACAATATGAAATATTGGTACTCATATGAAATCAATAATTCACTTGATAACTTTTATGGCAATCAGATTTTAGCACACATCTGTTATTTTAACTTCAAATATTCTGCAATAACAGAAAAGCAGTTCATATAAAACAAATGATCTATAAGTAGAACGATACATTTGTTCTTGCACTTATTGTCTGAGTTTTTCTTTTCTGTAATAGATTTTCCTAATAATTGTTGGGTCAGATTAGCATAAATCTGTACACCTACATAATCCTATGTAACTAAATAACAGTATGGAAGTTGGCTCTGCAGAATGCTAAATGAGGAAAAAATTCTAATTCAGAACAAAAAGTTATTACAGATTAATCATGAAGTGAAAAATTTACATGCATAAAATTTAAATTAGACTAAATTGGATTATATAAATCTAAGTCCTTGATAAGAATACAAGTAAGATTAAGCATTTGTGAAAACTTGTTTAGGATTCCAGTGAGCCTAAACGTGAGAACAAATGTCTATATATGTACAAGATTTGTAAACAATGTGCATGAAAACTCTTCCCATTATGTCTGGAATAATCTATAATCAATTCTCAGTATTAAAGAGTTGGTGAGTTCAATTTGTGAGTCACTTTCGGGCAGTGGTGTTGGGAAGAAATGTGGGTCCCTCACTGTGTCACCGAGGGTCCTAGCTATGCACCTTGGGCACATCTCCCGACTATCTTGAGCTTCAGTTGTCACATGTTGAGTAGGAGAGTTGATTTGGATCCAAGCCTTCCAGTGTGGGTGTCTGTGCTGGGAGATACTGGTCACACAAGCTCTTGAGGCTACAGCTCTGGGCTTCTTATTGTTGGCCACCTGGCGTTCCATTGGTTCACTCTTACAAGCTGTGCATACATTATTACTTTCCATGTCTTTCATGAAGGAGTAATGGTCAGGTAACACTGATTTAAATGACTGCTGAATTTCTTTCTCCCTCTGATGATCTCTAATTCCCAAAGTCCTTCACCTGGTCACTGTTCCACTTTGGCTATATACATTCCTCTGTGCACAGAGAACAGAAACGCCCTGAAATACAAAGAAGCCACACCTTGTCATAGCAGAGAAAATTAAAACATATGATTCATTAAGGAATACTTGAACCAGTCGTTTTCATCATTTTCCATTTCCAGACACCCCTGGGACCCATTCATATCTTTACACGCAAATATCCAGGAGAGAATAGTTATGGAAAACCATATATCTTTGTATCTGTTGTTTCATCTGTTTCTTAACCATATGGTTCTAAATTGCCTTTTAAATATTCCTACAGATTAAAAACAAACTGACCTTTCGCAATCTAATGGACTGGACCAATCCAAGAAAACTGAGATCTCAGTATGTTGAGGTGTTTTTACCTCGGTTCAAGATGGAGAAGAATTATGAAGTCAAGCACTATTTAAAAACCCTAGGGCTGAGAGATATATTTGATGAAACCAGAGCTGATCTCTCTGGTATAGCTGCAGGTGGCCGTCTATACGTATCAAACCTGATGCACAAGTCTTACATAGAGGTTACCGAGGAGGGCACAGAGGCGACTGCCGCCACAGGAAGCAACATGGTAGAAAAAATATCCCCTGAGTCTACGGTGTTCAGAGCTGATCGCCCATTCCTATTTATCATCAGGAAGGATGACATCATCTTGTTTAGTGGCAAAGTCTCTTGCCCTTGAAAATCCAATTGGTTTCTATCAAAATAGTCCCTGCAACATCAAGGAACCACTCACAAGTGAATAGATTTAAATTTAATTGGATGCACATGGCATTTCCTTTGGTTTTACTTCCTTCTAACATTGGTTGGCAGATGATTTTGGTGACTTGACCCTCCTTAGACACCTGGCTGATTGTCCTGATCTTGCTCTTAGCATTCCTACCACCATTGGCCTCACTCATTTCTAATTTCATTGTCTTTCTACCCACACTGATTTCTATCAGTCTTCACCATAGCCACTTGCACAAAGAGCTGAGTATAATAGCTGGGAATTGCAGAATGCTCTACTGGTAATGGTAGAGTAGTAATGTAGAAGCAGCCCTAGGGATCTTTTTTTTGAAAATGTAGTTATCACAGATATTCTAGTTTCATTGTAAATGATCTAGGAAGTAAGTCCAGCTGCTGCAAATAAGTGTGAAGGATTACTTTTCCTTGCTGAAATAAGAAGACATTAGTTTACTTTCATACATCTGATTTGAAATTAGTATCTAATCTAGATGCTAAAAAAATGTGGATTTGGGATTGGGGGCCAACCGAAATGTTTCATTAATATTGATAACTTCAAGTTGACATCTTTTGGCCTTTCCTTGATAGAGACTTGATATGTACATAGTTTCTCAAATATTAAATATCTTTTAACTGTTGCAGTTATTATTTACAGTGTATTATTTCATATGCTGTGTAGTTTGTAAGTTTTTTCTCTATTTATCAGAATAAAGAAATACAAAAAAATTGTATAGTGTGATTTTTCCTCTTGGACCAATTGTGATACTATTGGCACTATTTTCTAGATCAAACAAGCAATGAAAAGAAGGAATGCTTTTTTAATATAAATCTGATTTGGTTAATGTTGCTATTTTATTACACATAAAAGTTACTTTTACAGATTCTTACATAAGCAGATGGGCTAATTTAAAGTTAAATACTAGGATTTAAAGTCATAAAGTAAAATAATTTGCATATATTAATATTTATGATATCATAAGTAATTTCATTGTTCAAAACCTGACCACATTCATGTTCTTCATGGAGATCTCCACTCAGGTGGAGTCACAAAATACATCATGCCCACAAAACACTCATTCCTACCTCCATCAGTGGCTCCTTGAGAACTTTCTTTGTTCTGCTAAACACATGCCAAACCTATACAAACGTAAGATTTCTAAGGTGGGAGGAAGAGCATCATTGGATCTTCTATTTCTAACAGAGCAGAAAGAAGCTTTTTCTTACCTATCTTTTAGTAAAGAAGAGAAGCAATATTGTCATCTTCACCATCACCGTCATCAACATCATCACTGCTTACCATTTATAGAACGATCTCAGGCCTCATCTCAATTGTCCTTACAATCCTATAAGGTGGAGATTATTATTCATTATTGCTATTCTCATTTCATAAGGAAAATGAGGTTCAGAGACATTAAGCAACTGCCCAAAATGATGTGTGCTCTGTCACAACATACCTTGGACGTCATCATGAACCCCCCCTTCTTTGTCATGCCTACTCATTGACACCAAGTGTCTCTGATGACCTCAGGCTTTTCTGGAAGACCTCGCCTATTATAAATTTGGGCAAATTCTTAATTACGTGACTACGTGTTCTTATGTTTGGGTTATTTACACTTTCACGTGAGTTCATTTTGCTAGGTATTATTTCTCCTAGGAAAAAACTTTCTGACAGTTTATATTATAATATAATAACATAAACTTTTCTAATAATAAACTCTTAAGTATAAACTTTCTAAGAGAATGGACAGTTATCTTTTGTTCCCTTTGTAATATCTCTGCAGCAGATACTTCACTGACTGACAGATTCTACTTATCAACAGAGAAAGGCATCATATGCCTTTAATTATCTGGGTATTCCTTGACACTAATATTTAGTTTCTATACCAACAGACAAACCTAGAATTTGTGAAGACCCGTGACTAGAATAGCCTTCATAAGCCTAATCCTTCCTGTAGATACTAGTAGCACCTTCAAGAAGAGAAAGCCATAGGGAGCTTACCTAACAAAGCAGGTAACCTGCTGGCTTTCAGAACTTAATTGGGCCCTGAGACATTCCTTTGATGATCTTTCTTTCTTCTCCCTGTTCCTTGCCTGTGGCATTGTGAACCAAGACAAGAATACCATTGTCCTGGACACTTGAGAATACTTTAGTGAAACTAGGGTGACTAATCTTTTATAAATATGGGGTTTTATTCTTGGCTTGTAATTTAAACAAAGCAAAGTATGCTTTGCAAAGTATGTCAATATACTCAGTGCATCAGGAGGGAGAGAAAAGGGTGCAGAACGGAGAGGAAAGTGTAGCAGGAAGAGAAGATGGGCAGAAATGTTTTCCAGATAATTTTTAAAACAATCCATCTTTAAATGTATGAAGGTGAGTCAAAAATTATCTGCACACTGGCTGTAGAATTCATAGAAGTTTTAACATAACCGGAATGCAGATAATTTTTGACTCACCCTCGTATAATTTCTTTCCAAGTGTGCATCTTCAGACAAGACTTGTCAATGCTGCTAAGAGTTTGCTTCTTAGGCTGGTAGGAGCTATCACAATTTTTACAAGTTGTAGCAGTGTGATAGGTCCTATGATTGAGGGCAGAGGTGTTATGGGAGCCTGCAGTGAGGAATTCTAAACCTGTGCTGGAGGATAGGAAGTCCTGGAGCAAGGACTGTTATAGCTCAAACCTGGAGAAATGAGCAGAGAAAGGGGATGTGAGGGAGAAAGGGTTCCAGTAGGGAAAACAGCTTCTTCCAAGATCTAGAGAAGAGAGAACATAGAGCTCCTCTGTTAGCTCTAAGAAAGACTATATGATGTAGAGGGCAGAAGGGCAGTGAAAGGTGGGCTGGGGAGGCACGGAGGACACTTTGTACACCACAATGAGGAGTTTGCCTTTGCTTAAGCTTGGTGCAAAGGCATTGCAGGGCTCTAAGGAGAAGAGTGACACTTGGAAGCTTGAATCTTGAGGGACTTGTGTTTGCTGATGTGTGGACACTGGGCTAGAGTGTTACAAGATTGTTAACAGGGAGAACTGGACAATGGGTCCACCTGGGACATGATGGCAGCCTGGACCAGGATGTAGGTCTTGGGGGTAGACAGAAGTGAAAAAAGCTGACAGGTTTAGGAGGTGGCCTGATTGGTTAGGACTTTGTGTTGAAGAAATGTGGAGGTGAAAGAAGGGGAATTCTCAAGGTGCAACTTAGCAATCTTTAAATGACAGTAACATCAGCAGCTGAGCCTGAGAGGATGGACACCAGAGGAAAGTGAGGAGCTGAACTGCAGAGGCACCCATGTAAGACCCGGGACCTTTATTGTAATGATCCTTTGCTTTTTGAAGCAAACTCTCCCTTTGAGAGTCAGATTTAAAGGTGTTGAAACATGCACACATACAAGAATTTTTGTATATAAATTTTGGAAGTTCAAAGATCTCTTGAATCTTATCCATAGATCCACTAGGTTAAAAAATACTTTTCTAAGTCTGTGAGTCTATTTCTGCTTTGTAAATAAGATCATTTGCAACATTTTTTTTAGATTCAGCATATAAGTGATATCATATGATATTTGTCTTTGTCTGACTTACTTTACTTAGTATGATAATCTCTAGATCCATCCATGTTTCTGCAAATGGCATTATTTCATTCTTTTTTATGGCTGAGTAATATTCCATTATATATGTGGGTGAGTCGAAAATTATCCGCACTCTGGTTATATTAAAACTTCCATCGATTCTACAGTAAGAGTGTGGATAATTTTATATATATATATAAAATATATATATACCACATCGTCTTTATCTATTCATCTGTTGATGGACATTTAGGTTGCTTCCATGTCTTGGCTATTGTAAACAATGCTGCTATGAACATTGGGGTGCATGTATCTTTTTGATTTAGAATTTTAACCTTTTCCAGTAGTAGGGTTGCTGGATCATATGGTCACTCTATTTTTAGTTTTTAAAGGAACTTCCACACTGTTCTCCATAGTGGCTGCACCAATTTACATTCCTACCAACAGTGTGGGAGTGTGCCATTTCCTCCACACCCTTTTCAGTGTTTATTATTTGTAGGCATTTTGATGATTGCCACTCTGACAGATGTGAGGTATGAGGTACCTCATTATAGTTTTGATTTGCATTTCTGTAATAATTAGCAACAAGATAAACTTTGGTTACCGTAGGGGAAAGGTGGGGAAGGGATAAATTGTGAATTTGGGGCTAACAGATATACACTACTATATGTAAAAGAGATAAACAACAGGGACCTATTGTATAGCACACGGAACTATATTTAATATCTTGTAATAACCTATAATGGAAAATAATCTTAAAAAGAATATATATATATACACATATATGTATATATATTTATTTGAATCACTTCGCTGTACACCTGAAACATTGTAAATCAATCACACTTCAATTAACAAAGACAATTGTAGTAAAGAAATGGAAATGAATGTTTATTGGGAACCTAACAAATATCACATCATTAAAAAAAGATCCTTGCCATATATACCTAAATTAGGGCATTCTGGATGGGAGCCATTCCTTGCATCATGAAGCAAGTGTAAGAGCCATGGACCACTAGGTGGGTGCAAGTTCTGTGGAATTAGGTCTCCAGGGTTTACCACATACTATGATCTATTCCTTTAAACACCTAGAGCCATAGGCAGGGACACACACGCACTTCACTCCTAGCTATTAATCAGAGCCTTTATAGGCAAGAAAAATCAGCAAGTGTTCTTTAGTTAATAGGGTGTTTAGGTAATAATAGCACAGAAGCCATTGAATAATGCCCAGTCATTTCTTTGCAAATAATCTCCTAGTTTTGTGAATAGTCAACTAGTGAATTACTAACTGTTTTTTTTTTTTTTTTTTTCCAAAAGTATCTGTTCTGGGGACTCTGGAGGAACAGCATTTACATGGATGAATTACTGTGAAGATGAGTGTCTGTGAAGTTGATAAATTCTTTTCTCACTGTGAACCCTTCTTTTCCTCCTTTTCCTTCTTGAATCCAAATTCTCCTCAGGACTGTATATGAGAGAAGTGAAGTTCTTTAAACTGGTGAAAGTCTGATTCAAGGTAGGTTTCTTTGAGAGTCTAGAGAAGACTTTGTATCGTTTAGAAGTCTGTTTCTCTCCAGAGCATGACAAATACTGTCCTTTTTCTCTTGCTCAGGGGTCCCCATACAAGTCAACTGCTCAACAAATAATACCATGTCTCCTATATCTCTTCACCCAGAAGGGAGGACTACTAGCTGCAGTGCTTCAGGCAGGAGAGTTGGTTCTCTGAAAGTGCAAGGTTTCCTTGAGAATGCAGTCCGTGGATCCACGATGCCTCTTAGTCATGTAATATGTAATTAGATAGTTTCAATTCTTCCCTTCCCCTTCTGAGATTCTGAGAACGAAGTGGAATGGTAGGGCATTTTTCTACCAGCTCATGTGCCTTTTCACACTCATTAGGGTAAAGCAAAATACAACCTAACTGTCTGACAAGGTGGGCATTTGCCAATTTTGTTTTGTGAAGACCATAATCTAAGTTTTTATTCCTGTGTGTGAAATAATTTTTTAAAATTCACTGTAAAGTTATAAAACTATTGAATTCATTTCTGTTGTAACCAAGTATTTGGTGTCTGTTTTTATGTCACCCACATGAATCAGGGGTCATTTAAGGGAAATACAGAAGATCTAAATTCTGGCTTTTTCCCCCTTTTTTATTGTCTTGAATCTTTTCCTTCCATTAATTAGCCTCTTCTTCTTCTGCATACATGTATAGCTTGGACATTATCTTTAAAAATTAAAAACATCTATCTTTATATATGTATATATATATATGTGCAATTTGATAAAAAAGATGTTAGTACAGGTACCTAGAGTTCACTTTAATTGTGCCCCATGAGTGTTAGCTAATAATTTATTGGAGAGATTCGTTATAAATAAATCAAAAATATATGTCCATTTTCAGAGAAAATACTTTTAAGACATAGTTGTTTTCTGAATATATATCTGTTTTCATTTTCTATAGTTTGTTTGCTTTTTTTTTAGATTTCTCCTATAACTGAGATCACTGTATTTGTATTTTCTCTGCCATTTCACTTAATATAATACTCTTTAGCTCCATCCATGTTGTTGCAAATGGCAAGATTTCATTCTTTACAGCTAAGAATATTCCATTGCATATAAGTAACACATCTTCTTTATCCCTTCATTTATCCATGCACATTTAGGTTGCTGCGATATCTTGGTTTCAGTATGACAAATAAAGTTGCAATGAACATCGATGTACATGTATCTTTTCACATTAGCATAAACACCCAGAAGTGAAATTGCTAGATCACGTGGCAGTCTATTTTTAATTTTTTGTTTGTGAAATTCTTTTCAGTTTTGAATATATATTCTGGATCACGGTATAGAAATTAGTTCTTAGTGGGGGCTGAAAATCTCTGAAGAGATGCTCTCTAAGGCCTCTTCCTCTCTAACATTCTGAGATATCGTATTGGTCTCTCTCTGAGTTGGAGCTATAGCTGATCTGTAACTTGCTTCTTGTGGGAATCCTGCCTACATTTGCCACGAGGTAGTTTTGAAAATCTTACTCAACAAGGATTACCCTGTTCCTGGCCGCCTTCACGCCAGACAGAACAGCATTTCATTCACTATGTCTCATCTTAGGAGTCAGGGAAAGAAACCTGTTGCCAGTTCTCAAGACAAAACGCCACCTCTCTGGTTTTAAACACCAATAATTAGCGATCATAGACAGAGAGTGTGTGTAATATAGACATACACATTATAGTTAATTTTAAAATTTACTATGTAAATTCCATGCCATTAAATGTTTCATTACTTTTTCCCTACATCTCTTGGGTCACTACATTGACCCGAGAGCAGTATGTTTTACAATACATACGTCAGCTGGCTCACTCTCTACCCCTTTGTATAAATACTTTGTCAGTTCATGATGCAAGGAAAAAATGACTTGTGCGACCTAATTCTGAGGACACGGGAGGAGCAAATTGTGGGTGCTGAGTGCCGTGTGTGCCTGTGTGCTACGGACACAGCCCTGGGCTCACTGAGAAGAACTTTAACCAACCTGAAGACAAGGTAAAAATGCAAGCACTGAAAAGGATCTTCTTTGCCGTGATTTTTGTAATTGGTGATGACTTCTCACAAAGTATAAGGGGAAATATTTAGCTGTAATTTAAGGTAAAGGGCAGTGAGACGTGTCATAGTTTGGGGGATGGTGGTGGGAGGCATGGATTTAAAACAAGGCAGTGTGGTTCTTTTCAGCTAATCATACCCACTGAGTGAGATTTGATGTCATGGTTTTCAGTACTGTAGTAAATCATTTCTATTCCTAATCTTCATTCCTAAATTAAGGTGAGGACTTTAGTGATGACTGACCTGAGGGTGAATGAGAAATTTGTTTGTAAGTGCCTATGAACACCTAAGGAGAAATTGTGCTATGAGCTACTAAAATTTAGTCCGTCTTTTTCTAGGTTGTGTCTCTGTCCGGTAAAGTAGAGGGAAAGGTGCTGGACAGGAAGGTTGGGTGTTCACTCTGAATTGGATGTTTGCTAACAGTGTGGACTTGAGCAAGTCATGTGACCCCACTAGACTCAATTCAGTTTCTCCATTTGTAGAATTAATCTGGGGATCCAATAGTTTCCTTCTCAAATCTATGACTCTTCTTTGAGTTCAAGCCATAATCCTCGAAGGGGAAAGGAGGATGACATTATTGAGTAGTTTTTCTGTTTAGATGCTTCATGTTCATGATCACATTTGACACAACAATCTTGTCTGGTATCTGCTCTTCTCCCTATTTTATAAATATAGGTTCGGAGACGTCAAACAAGTTCCTCACATGTTTAGCAAAAGGCAGAGTTCTTGCTAGAACTCACATTTGTCTGATTTAAAATCTCTTCATTTTAAAGACCCATAATTGGCCATTTCAACTAACTGTCTCTTCAGCAAAGCAAATATGTTTCTATGATTCTGTGAATCCAATCAAAATTATCTGGCGTAGCCAGAGGATGGCTCCTTTTTTCATTTTTTTCTGCACCATGTGGCTTGTGGGAGCTCAGTTCCCTGATGTGGGATCAAAGCCAGGCCACAGCAGTGAGAGTGCCAAGTTCTAACCACTGGACCGCTGGGGAATTCCCCTGAGCTGGTTTTTGATTACAGGGTGACCATGTGACATACCAGGGGACAGGTTTCCCAAACAGCTGAGTGAGGGGGGAAGAAAACAATGGGTGAGTGTCTTATAAACTGAGAAACAGGTCTTGGGCTGAACATATTTCTATTCTTTTATGAACTTGAACCCCATTTGACCCCCATTTTTCTCCTTCCATTCCCAATTATATGACAATGAGGCAACTGAAATATACTATTAAAGGTACTGATGAATCCAGTGGCAGGGGAAGAATAAAGACACAGATGTAGAGAGCAGACTTTTGAATGGGGAGGGGGTGGGGGATGGGGGGAGGGGAGGGGAAGCTGAGACAAAGTGAGAGAGTAGCAATGACATATATATACTACCAAATGTAAAACAGATGGCTAGTGGGAAGCTACTGCATAGCACAGGGAGATCAACTCTATGACTGGTGATGACCTAGAGGGGTGGGATAGCGAGGGTGGGAGGGAGGTTCAGGAGGGAGGGGATATGGGGATACATGTATGAATTCAGCTGATTCACTTTCTGTACAGTGGAAACTGGCAAAACAGTGTAAAGCAATTATACTCCAATAGAGAGCTGGAAAAAAAAAGTGAGTGCTTCCTTAAAACTTGCACCCTAGGATCTTCCCTCCTCCTAGGCCCAGCACCAACCCCAAGAGGTCATAGACTCCAAAGTGGTTCTCCAAAATAGCCCAATAGCAAAGAGAAGATGCATGGAGGAGAGAAGATTCTACAGTCCATGGGGGCCCCATCCCCTGACTCAACCAAGCACCAGGTAGAAGCAGAAATGCTGAGGTTCCTCGTGTTCCTCTAAGCTCCTTCCTCCAGACAGTGCCCAGAGCAAGGGAGGGGTTAGTGAATGCAGAAAGGAAAGAAGGAATGAGAGACTGTCCCTCTTCTCAGAATGCCCCTCTTACGGGACTCTGAGCTGGCTCCCGTGGAAAGGCTCGGAGCTCCTGAGCCCTGGTGTGGTGGTGAACAGCCACTTGAAGGCACCAAGCCAAGGTGAGCTCTGCCGGCCTCACAGACCCTAGAACAGGAAGCTCTGTCTTCCTCAATAAGTATTTGAGGATGGTCTCACAGAGAAAGTGGGATGATAATTCCGTAGGACTCTAACATGCTTAGTTATATCTTCCCCCTCTTAAAAAAAGTATATATACATATATATATATATATATATATATATATATATATATATATAATACTCTCCACTATATATGTCGATGGTACCACCAACCCACTGAAGGGAGGTATGCACTCTGAGATGTTACTCTAGTGGTAAAAATGGGTTTTGAATGGTGTGTCCACACTGTCACTCAGTCAGTCCCCTTTATGTACTTTTGCAAGACTCAATGAGGTCATGTGTCTTTTGGGATCAATATTATAACCTCCTGCTCTTTGTCAATTCCTTTAATAACCAAGTAGACTAACGTAAGGTAACAACAACAACAGTAATGACAACATTCACTGACGTATTTGACCACCTACTACATGCAGGTACCGTCCTGGGTGCTTTACAAACAGTACATGATTGAATCTTCATGCTAATCCTATAAGAAAACTGTCATATAACCACTTGTGCAGAAGAGAAGATAGAAACTAGGAGAACTTAAGTAACTTGCCCAGGAACATAAAGCTAGAAAGTGGCAGATTTGGAAATGCATTTGACTCCAAAATCTGTGTTCTTTTTGTTTCCATAAAGCCTCTCTTTGAGGATCTAGTGTTCACAAAATAGAACTAATTCTTACTGTAATTTGAAATAAACTGAAATAGTGGTGTTTTGACCACATTTTTGTTGTTGTTGACATCTGCCTTTGTATTCCAGACTCCAGGTAGAGCAATGGCCTCACTCAGTGCAGCGAACGCACAGTTCTGCTTTGATGTCTTTAAAGAGATTAACTATGACGACACGACTGAGAATCTCTTCTTTTCTCCCTTGAGTCTCCTGTCCACCCTGGCCATGGTGCTCTTTGGGGCCAGAGGCAACAGTGCATCCCAGATGGAAAAGGTATGTCACAAATATACTTTCAGCCATGTCTAGAAGACAATCAAGTACCAATTCCAAACACTGGCTTGTTATGGAGATGTCATAGATGCCCAACTCTGTAAACACAAGAGGTCTACTTTCATGTAAGTTTACCTATCAGATTCGTTCTATCAAAAACGTGCAACAGGTAAGATTTCCCATAGCTCTGTTCTTTTTTTTTTAACAGCATTTTCTATTATTTATTTATTTATTTTTAATTTTTTTATTGGAGTATAGTTGCTTTACAGTGTTGTGTTATTTTCTGTTGTACAGCAAAGTGAATTAGCTATACGTATACATATACATATATTCCCTCTTTTACATAGTGAAGTGAGTCAGAAAGAGAAAAACAAATACTATATATTAATGCATACATGTGGAATATAGAAAAACTGTATAGGAGAACTTATTTGCAAAGCAGAAATAGAGACACAGATGTAGAGAACAAACATATGGATACCAAGGCGGGGATGAGGGGATGGGATGGATTGGGTGATTGGGATTGACATATATATACTAATATGTATAAAATAGATAACTAATGAGAACCTACTGTATAGCACAGGGAACTCTACCCATAACTCTGTTCTGAGAGGCAGGGGATGAGTGGACACAGCAGAGGCTGAACAGGGAGAGGCAATCAATGAGGCCAACCTGGTCCATGGCAAACTTGGAATTCTCCACCTCTGCCCCCAATCGTATGCATCCTTAGGTCCCCAGGGCCTCCCTACTGTGGTTCACATAAAGAATATTTTGCAACGATTTACAATCTATGCAATTACATTCCCAAGGAGATTACCAGTGCTTTAACTCAACCAATAATTTTGGGTGACTGGAAAAACTATTTCTTAGTAGACATCTTTCAACATGCCTTAATCATCTCTCTGCTTGTTATAGAGGGAGTGATTAACTAGTGGAACAAAGCTTCCCCCCAGCTGGGATTTAAATTGGAAATAAATTTAGAAAGCTGGATTTAATAATATATTTAAACTCAAGAAAAATTAAATGTAAAAGCTCTTGTGTTCGATTTTATTCTATTTCTATACATTGGGAGAAAAGGTCCCAATTGTCTTACCCATAATAGTTGCCCAATAAATACATTTTTGTGGATAGGGAGAACTGATTGGGAATGAGGATGCTGTGGGAATCTTTACAAGTCACCTGGGGTTGAGTTTGTGTAGATTCACCCCTCCCCTCCCCCTCCCCCTCCCTTCAAAGGGAGAACGTGCATGCTGCTGGCTCCAGCTACACCTGAGCACGTTTCAGGCCTTGCAGCCAGAGGGATGGCATGGTCACTGTGCTGAGGGCACAAGTCTGGAAGAGAGAGAGTCTGTAATGGAAATAATTCTCTGTCTTTTCTGAGTTAGAAGAGAACCAAATAATTCAAAAATTTCCCTTTCTGATATTCATACAAAATGGAGAAAAATTCCTCACATTTTCATCCTGTTAATGATTCTCTTACCACATTCAAAGACTGAGCCAAATACTCAGAAGTCCAGGTTCAGCCATCATGCTTTCTTTTGATGATGCTGATGCTGATCCTGATGCTGATGCTGCTGATGCTGATGCTGATGCTGATGATGCTGATGCTGATGGCGACCACCACTGAAGCAACACTGGGGGCACCATGCAAGCTGGGTCCCTGGATTATCGAACAATATGCCTATGATATGGTAGACCACCAGGCAATCTCAGAACAGGAAGAAACCATAAAGTCTCCACTCTCCACTCTATGCTTTAATCAACAAAGGACCCAGCAGGCAGGAGGTTGTGCAAAGTCCTCCGATAAGCCAGAACTTAATAGTGCGAAGTAGCTTTTTAACAAACGTTCTGACAACCCTACGTTTTAAAAAGCGCTTCCTAGCCTTGAGCTAAAATCTACCTTTCCATAACCATTGTTCCTTTGTCATTTTCCTGTTCTTGAAAGACACACACATGCGTGGGTGCACACACATACATTGTTTCCTCCTCCATGTGTATTTTAAGAGGGTTATAATGCCTGCCTGTATCTATCGCCTTTTATCCCATTGTTACTCTAGGGAGTTACACAAAACGTTAAATCTACTCACCCTTTAAATATTTGAAAAGAGTTGCAATGTTTTACTTCAGTTGTTTTCTGATAAAGGCCTTAGGAAACTAGGGTTATACCTCAGTTAAGTCAACAGAACTAGAGCAAATATCAGCATTTAGTGGAGAAAATGATACAATCTACTGAAATCTCAAGAGGATATTGTGAGCGTCAAATCAGATAATGTTTATAAAAATAATTTTTAAATAATTACCTATTAGATGAATTCAATCATTGTCTTTGCTCAGTAAGTACCCAGTGCTATTAATTGCCTGCAAATAAATTGATTCTTTATCCACACAACTATTTATTCTTCATTCAACAAATATTTATTGGGTTCCTACTATGTTTCACAATTGGGAAGGTAGAGATGAACAAATTAAGTGACAATACAAATGACTAAGCCTGAGTTGATTTTGAAAAACTGTTTTACATTCTATCACAAAGGCTGCATTCTATTCATAAAGGTGAATCTGATTAAGTGCCTACGCCTCATCCCTAGCACGCTAATGCTTAGACTTCTGCCTAAGAGCACATGAAGGATTTTGGTTTTCAAACTTGTCTTTCCTCTTTGACGTAATATCTTCTTTTAAAAAATAAGGAGCAAAAAAAAATGAGGAGCAAAACTAATAAACTGAAAAGGGAAAGGTGGGGTGAATCATAGAAAGTTCATAAAAATGTAAGAGCTTAACATTTATAGCAAGGAAGTGATTTGCTATATCACTTTCTGGGCTTTTGAGGGGGTATTTTCATACTCTTTGAAAATGGTCCTTTGTTTTGCATTGCAGGTGCTGCACTTGAATGAATTAACGAGAACTGCAAATTCTTCAAACACAAGGGTAGATAAAATTCCTGCTTTCCCTTTTAATTGTCTTACAGCAGTCTCTCTTTAGTCCACGAGGACCAAAGCCTTGAGACAATAAAACAGGGTATTTATTCCAGATGTATTTTGAGCCTAGAATATAGATACATACAGTCAAATTCCTGGGTATGCTGTTTTAAAATAATCATGTTGAGACTTTGAAATAAGAGATGACAAAATGGGAACTGTCAAAAATTTGAGGTTGAGACATAGCCTTTAAAAAGAAGGAGGAGAAGGGAGATTACTCTCAGAGTTTTCATAATGGAACCCCCAAAGCTGCTCAGACAGCAGAAGTGATTCCAGCACTGCCTGGGTCAGGATGAGTGCTCGCTAGATATAAATATATAATTTTTTTGGAAAAGTAACTAAAGATAGCTTATCTTTATGAGTTTTAGTGTTCAATGTTTTTCCAGATTGCTAATTTCTAGGGGAAATTTGTAATGTATACCTTCTGTAGCTTTTTAAATGTGACTTTCCCACTATTATCTATGGTGGGAGTGCTAAGAGCAAACGATGGCCCAGAATTCTTATTTATTACAAAATATAGCAAAACAATTTTCCTTATACAAATTATATTAAAATTAATATGGCAGTATTGATAAGTGTGCTCTGGGCCATCCTGTGGAGGAGATAGGGCAAGTTTTGACCAGGATGTGGACCTTCCCAAGCCTCCCCTTACACCTGTGAGGCGATTGTGGTATGTTGTTATTGGATTGTCAGGTAACTCAGTTTGTGAAAGGCAAACATTTCGCTATGTCCTAATAGCAGAAGTCTTTGATTCTGTTTTTGTTCTGAAATAGCATGTCCTAATGCAAAGCCAGGAGCCTCTTGTCTAACCTCAGTTGATACTTAAGTGTGATACCACGGCCCCTGTTTTCAAGTATTTTCTAACTTCACCTTAGTGTGAACAAGATACAAGGGTCCATTCACACATTCAAGGGTTCCTCTCTGAAATCATCAAGTCCAGCCGCAGTCAAGTCCACATGGCAAGTGGAGTGTTTGCAGAAGAAGCCCATCCATTCCTCCCGGTGAGTTAAACTAAAACATTTTTCTATAAGTAAGGTAGAAATCTTTCCTTTTTGCCTTCATTTAATTTATTCTAACATTGTTTGTGATATTACAATGGTAGGAAAGTAGAAAAGATGAAATATTTATATATTTAGGTATATCGATGCTATATACAGAATATATGATATATTTTATATATGCATTTTATTTCATATAGAAAAATATTAAAAGGTTCAAGATTCTAATTTTCATAGGCTAGCTTGTAGCATGTTCAGTTATGTTTCCAACGGGCCCAGCTGAAGCATAAAGAGCATAAATTTTAGATAGTTTTTGATGAAAAAACACTAACAAAATATTTTATATTGATAATAAAAGAGGAATTAATATTTTGGAACCCCAACTGAGGACTCTAACTATGCTAAACCTGATTATCCTAAAAGAGAGATATGTCCTTGTCATTGAAATAACAATGCAGTAATTTTTCATTTTATTTAACTATGTTCTGAAAGCACAACAAATGTATATATTTTTGCTAATTGGGGCTAGATGTATATAACAGTATTCTATATATTTCTGCCTCTATTCCTACCATTTATGGTCTAAATGTATTAAAATCACAATTTATTTGCTATGTTTTTTCTTTTTCTATGCTCATTTTATAGAAATATTTAGATTGTATTGAACAATTATATAAAGTAAAACCTCAAAATGTGGATTTCAAAAATAATTTAGAAGCCACTAGAACACAGATTAATGCATGGATTGAAAATAAGACAAAAGGTAAGAGACCCAAGACTTCTTTTTCTCCATCTTCTCCTTCTCCTTTTAAGCATATTTACATTCAGTGAAATGCTCAGATCTTAAAAAATAAACTTAGGAGGTTTTGACAAATGTATATCAGGACACAGAGCATTTCTATCACCCTGAAAAATTCCTCCCCACCTGTCTCCAGGCAACCATTGATTTGATTTCAACATCAGAGGTTGGTTTTGCCTATCCTAAAATTCCAAATAAATGGAGTATTACAGAATGCGCAATTTTGTGTTCTGTATTTTCACTCAGCATATTATTTTTGAGATCATTCATGTTTTTGGATATCTCAGTGGCTCGTGTCTTTTTATTGCTGAGAAATATCCCACTGTATGGATATACCAGTTTGTTAATCTATTCTCTTCATGATGGATATCTGAATTATGTCTAGTTTGGGGCTGGTTATGAATAATGTTGCTATAAACATTTTTGTAAAAGGTTTTTTTGCATACATATTTCTTCATTTCTCTTGGATAAACGCTTAGTATAAATGTTAGGTCCTAGGCTAGATGGATGTTTAACTTTTTAAGAAACTGCCAAATAGATTTTCAAAGGGGCTGAACCATTTTATATTCTCATCAGCACTGTATGAAAATTCCAGTTACTCCAAATCCTTTCCATTTTTTTGTTCTGTAAATATTTTTCATTTAGCTCTTTTAGTAGGTGTGTGGTAGTATCATATTGTGGTCTTAATTTGCATTTCTCTGATGACTAACAACATTGAGCATATTTTTTATGTCTTTTGGTCTTTAATATATCTTCATTTATGAAATCTCTGTTCAAGTTATTTGCCCATTTTTTAATTGGGTTCTTTACTTTTTATTATTGAATGGAAGAGTTCTTTACGAGTTCTTTACATACAAATATTTTGCCAGATACCTGTGTTGCTAATACTTCCACCTAGTCTATGTCTTGTGTATTTATTTTCTTAATTGTATTTTTGATAGCAGAAGTTTCTAATTTTAATGAAATCCAATTTATCAATGGTTTGTGCTTTCTGTGTATTCGCTAAGAAAATTTTGCTTACCCAAGGTCACAAAGATATTCTTTTCTGTTTTCTTTCAGTAGATTTATTGCTTGATGAGGCATAAAAAGCCAAAAGTCTATCTTCTACAACTTTCCCAGTTATTTCTTTTGTTTGTAGAAAACCATTGCCAGGTAACAGTGGTGATCTGCAAAACCACTGACTCAGATGGTGATTCTTTTCAGGTACCAGGAGGAATGTCACAGGAAAGTCAGACCTTAATGGTTAATGCGTTGGTATCTATAAACCACCTCTTAACTGGGTAACAATGTTGTATAAATTAATCAGACTTTTTAATTTTTATAACTATAAAGTAGGCAGATAGGCTATACACTTACTTTGTTTTCTTCTGCATTCTACATTCTTTATTTATTAAAGAATTATGAGTATTTAGATATTTGCTCAAAAGTCTTTTTGATTCATCTGAAGATATCGAGTACAATTACTTCTGCAAATTCAAAGATGGGTCAAAATCCAAAGCAAACCTAATGAGACCAATTCACATCCCATAACCAATCACGTATGATCTTATCACGTTTCTCTTCCCAAAGGTGATATTAAGAACCTCTTATTAGCTGACTGCCTCACATCCTCTGATCAGCTGGTGCTGGTTAATGCCATCTCTTTCAGAGGGACCTGGAAGTATGCATTTCAGAAAGACCAAACCACGGCAATGGCCTTCAGATTGCATGAGGTAGACTCATGACTTAATTTGTTTTTTCTTAAGGGTGGCCCTCAAAAATTTTGCCTTAAAATATACTAAATCATTTCTGGCCTTAGATAGGTAAATTAATTTCCAAGTGACTGTCCTAGCTGCATACCAGGTAAAGTCCAGATATAGATTTACAAGACATGTTTTTTTTGTTGCTGAACCTTTCTTTTAAATTCTCCACAGTATGTTTAGCCTATTTTGTTATGTTTAGCACTACAGTTGTAAAATTGAAAAACTGCTGTAAAACATGGACCTTGTAAAGGTATAAGGCAGGTTTGTTCTTTGGGCTAAGCTTAAACTATCATTAAGCAATTCACTTACCGCAAACTAGAAATGAAGTCAGGTGGTAGGGAATAACTCCAATAGATGCTTGCAAAACTAACATGCAGGTCATTTGTAAAATGGGTGTGACCTTGAGAAGCAAAGCAAAACTGGTGAACAGGATTCATAATCAAAATAAAAAGTTCTAGATATGCTGTCCTTCTACTATCCTCCACCTTCCCAACTTCTTTCCTTTGTGCCCCAAAAGTGTCCTAAATATTAGGCCACAGCCAAAATAATCTATGTTATTTAATAAGAAAGAGTGGATCTGTGTATTATAACCAAGTCCCTAAACTATCAACTGTATTTGCTCTATCAAATATAATACCAAAAATTGCTTGCCATCATTGGTCAATTAAATATTTGTTATAGCCAACTGTAAAAATACAGAGGGTTTATATTTCTGGATAAGTATATTCAGAATACTTATTACATGAATTTTTTTTATGTAAAAGAAATAGTGAATGACTTTAAGGAGAACATAATTCTGTAGCCAAACACATTAGGCACATCTGGAATTATCCAGTAGCATCTTTCCAAAGAATACTGCCATCAGATATCGTGGTCATAAAACATATAGTGAAATTATGTATTTTTTACAGCTGTGATTTTTTTAAATTGCAAATTCCAGGGCCGTATTTCTGGAGACTCTGATTTGCAAGAAGTGCTTGAGTATTTGTATTTGTATTTGGTTTTTTTTATAAACTTATTTATTTATTTATCTTATTGGCTGTGTTGGGTCTTTTTTGCTGTGCGTGGGCTTTCTTTAGTTGAGGCGAGTTGGGGCTACTCTTCATTGTGGTGTATGGGCTCCTCATTGCTGTGACTTCTCTTGTTGCGGAGCACGGGTTCTAGGCATGTGGGCTTCAGTAGCTGCAGCACATGGGCTCAATAGTTGTGGCTCACGGGCTCTAAAGCTCAGGCTCAATAGTTGTTGTACATGGGCTTAGTTGCTCCGAGGCATGTGGGATCTTCCTGGAGCAGGGATCGAACCCGTGTCCCCTGAATTGGCAGGCAGATTCTTAACCACTGTGCCATCTAGGAAGCCCGAGTATTTGTATTTTTAAGTAATCCCTGTAGGTCCTTCCAAGGATCAGCCAAATTTGGGGACCAGAGTATAAGGAAAACAGTAGAGATTTTAGCAGGATTCATAGAGAGCTACTTTAAAGGGGTAAGCATACCCCAAAGCAAGCAGACTTTCTAGAGAAAACAGTTAATAAATCAGAATCTTTATTTTCACAGTAAAATCTGGCCCGTTTGGTTTATGTACATGACTCAGACATCTTTATGTTATAACTAACCTTTCAAAGAGAAAAACATAAATAAGGTTATGATCATAACTAAATTTCCTTTAAGTGGCCTCAATATATGAAATTCACTTAGCGCTTTGTTACGTTCTTAGCTATTTTGTAGCTATTTTGTAATCTGCAACCCAATGCTGGGGATTAGTCTAGATTAGTCATATTTCACTTGATCTGTAGAGATTTCTAAATTATGTTCTTCAAAGGACCTATTTGACTTTTAAAAAATGGTTATCCTGATAAGATCTTATGATGCATATTTCTCAGCTCTTTGAAGTGGATTAACTGCTTCTGGGCATCAAAAATGTAGAGTTGAATACAAATAGTATACTGAAAGACATATACTCTTTGCACTTCAGTAGCTACTTATTTTAGGCTACCTTCCCCCTTTAAATCATTATAATAATGACCAATCATTGATATTTCTGTGAAAAGATGGGTAGATTTTGTTTTGGTCACTCATTGTGGGCAACTTTGGAGGATGAAAGGTAATTTCCTCATGCCTTAAATAGAAACATAGAAAAGAACTGGCTTTGTTGTCTCACTGTTTTTATTTTTTTATAGTCTCATAGCAAAACTGTTCAGATGATGCGGCTGCAAGGACACTTTAAACTGGGCTCCATTATGAAGCCACGTGTGCAGGTTCTTGAGATGCCTGACGCGGAAGATCACCTGAGCATGGTCATCATCCTACCCAGCAAGGATGTTGGTCTGGGACAGGTAAACCACTGAGCCTTTGCAGCCACTGCCACCAGAAAAGGCTCCATGCTTGGGAATTACACATGCAGGAAGCTGGGCGATTTAAAATAACCACTTACGCTACTACTTAAGGCAGGGCTATGGAAAAAGCAGAACCCCCAAATAAAGCAGCCCCACACTAAGATATGTTGCTTCTACTTAGTTTTAGGCTTTTAAAGCACAGTCATATGCATCCTTGTGTGGTCTTCATGGGTTGTTGTTGTTGTTATTTTATATGTATTTTTTATATATTATGCATTGACACCTCTTTTGGACCTGCCACCAACCAACTACATCTCTTGCCCGCCAGCACCCAAGGCCAGACATGCAAACGCAATGCTCAGCCTTTCCCCTTTGCTTGTTTCTCTGGCACTTTCCTTTGAGTTCCGTGTGGACGCGCCTGCTGCACACTCTGATTGCGTGTTCTTGCTCTCAGCATTGGTACAGGTCTAATTCTTCAGCAGCTTTCTTTAAATCCCTGTCTTTCCTCCTTTTCTTCTGCTTTTTGTGCTTCTCCCAATTCTATGTTGCTGCCACCTATTTTTCTGTGGATACAGACTTCTCACCCTCCCCTTCCCCCTTTCTTCAACCTCACTAGCTGTGAAGCATGCCAGGCAGACACTGGCAGCCCGTTGATGGAGGAAGAACCTTGGAGGCCAAGATGTTAAATGATTTACTCAATATTTCATCGCAGATTAGTGTCTATGATGTTATTAGAGGCCAGGTCTCTAGCTTCTCAGCCTCCGCCAGGCTTTGTGTTCAAATGTCTGCTCAGAAGTACCATGACAGTGGCTGAAAATCAAAATCTCAGCTCTGCTCTACCAATATATTTATATTTACATATACGCAAACCCCCCCCAATGTATAAATAATATGATCGCTATATGCTATGAAGAAAAATAAAAGATGGAAATAAGATACAGAGGTACAGGGTGTAAGAACTTCTATTTCACATTGGATGACCAGGGGAAACCTCTCTGATAAAGTGAGATTTTAGTTATTGTTAAATAATAATTATCAGTGTTAGCATTGTTTTTCTAGGTTTCCTTTCCCATGGTTAGACAATGTAGGAACTCTGAATTTGTAGGTGCAAAATTGGAGTCTGACCACAATTTTGCCTCAAACTCGCTGCAAGACAGTCATTTAAAACCTCTTCAAGCCTCATTTTACCCACACCATGCAGAGGGTAAAGTCGATGATTTCTAGTGTTCCTTTGCTCTTAAATTTGATGATCTTATGAAAGGTCAATGAAATGGCACCCATCTAATATAACCTACACAATTATGTTATCAACATAAAAATAGGACATTTCAGAATAATGTTAAAGTCTCTGAAAAGGAGACAAACTCCGAAGTGCAGTTCTGTTTCATAAAACAATCATAAAGAGCGAAAAGTCTGAGGAAATGAGTCTAGACCCTGATAGCCAACGAACTGTCTCCTGTTAAAAAGCCTAACATTGACTCACCACCATAGATGAGGGCAGTCATCCCTGGCTTCTTAAATGAGTATGAGTTGAAGGTGGTATCAGATGAATGTCAATTCCATGCAAAATAGTCTCGGTTTTTTATGCTTGAGATTGCATTCTTTGGTGTGTAGCATACCTACCCACCTAATAGATCCCATCCACGACATAGTCCAAATGAGTCACGGAAAATGTGAACCTCCTCAGTAAGGACAACCTAATGAGGAGAAGCCAGAAATAGTCATGTAGGGAAGAGATGAGGAAAAGGGCAGTAGTTTAGGGAGTATGTTGACCGTATTAAAATATTTAGTTGTCACATGGAAGGAGAAATGGACTAATTTGGTGCATCTCCCAGAGTGAGAATAAAAACTAAAAGGTACAAATTACAGGGAAGCAGATTTATGGTCAAAATGGGAAAGGTCTTTCTTGCAGGCTGAGCTGTGCAACCACCCAGCCAGGCTGTTTCTAAAGAAGTGGGTCATTGATTAAGGACTTGTCAAGCAGATGCTGATGGGTGTTACAGATGTTCCTTGGAGGACCTCCTCCATGGTTTCTTTCCCACTTAAGGGAATTTGATTCTAATGATCTAGAAATGTCACTTCCTTTGATATACATTCAGTCTCTATGGATGTCTAATGAGAATTTTGGTTGGAGCTGAGGTAGAAATTCACACTGGTCGGCCTAGAATTACAACTCATGCTGTCAGAATCTCAGTATCTCAGGCTCTAAAGATGTCTTTTAATGTGGCCAATAGGAAAGGCAGGAACTTATATAAATCTTGTTATTATAATACATAAATAGTGCTACTTATAGAGGGGTCATGAGAGGAATAAAAGTAGAAATTCCTTATGATGATTTGTTGCTTTTCCAAGTGCCTCTTGGATGGTGTGCTGAGACATAGATCCCAGAATTACATACCTCAGGTTCAGTTATTGCACATGGTTGCATTATCCCCGCTTATTCTTATAGAATCTCCTTTCCAAAATGACAATGAGAAGTAGCTTTACCTGTTTACAACTTCACATCCAGCCCTTAGGATATTTCCCATTTAGGTATAACTTTATTTTCTAAATAAAAATGTGGTGGGGGGGGTGGGAGGAATTGGGAGATTGGGATCGACACATATACACTATTGATACTATGTGTGAAATAACTAATGAGAACATACTGTATAGCACAGGGAACTCTACTTAATGCACTGTGGTGACCTAAACGGGAAGGAAATCCAAAAAAGAGGGGACATATATATAGGTATAGCTGATTCATTTTGCCATTCAGTAGGAACTAACACAACGTTGTAAAGCAACTACACTCCAATAAAAATTAATTTAGAAAGTAAATAAAAATGTTCATGTTTTGCTTCTTGCTTTCTCTCCCATAGGTTACCAATGAAATCACTTATGAGAAACTAAGTAACTGGATAGGCTCAGCCAGTATGAAAGATACAGCTGTGGTCCTGTACTTGCCCCAGCTCAGACTTGATGGGCACCATGAAGACTTGGCTTCCATACTGACAGCTTTGGGAATGACGGATGCCTTTGACCACTCAAGGGCTGACTTGTCTGGCATAACTGCAGGAGGAGGCCTCAGGGTCTCCAAGGTCATCCATAAGGCCATGCTAGAGGTTACTGAGAGTGATTCAGAGTTCACATCTACCAACCAAACAAGCAAAGTGGAAAATCCTGAAATCTTCAAGGTGGATCAGCCTTTTCTCTTCTTTATCCTACACAGGGAAACTAAGATGATTCTCTTCTATGGTAGAGTCTGCAACCCTTAAGGAAGGGACTGAATTTATACTCAAACAACTTTCTGATTCTTGAAATTGGCTGGATTTTATGAGCTTGTAGAAAACACTCACTGTAGGTGCAACTAAAATAGATATACCATACTCCGTAGCAATGTTTTTCTTTCAATTGTCTCATGTGAAATATGCATCCCATCCCTTCTTGTTTTGGTTTACTTTGGTTAAACAAGTTATAACATGCTATTAATCGCACTTATTAAAAAATTATGATCCATCCCATTTCCTTTTTTTCCTCTTTAAAAAAAAATTAACAGCTTTGTTGAGATATAATTCAGATACCATAAAATTCATCATATATTTATATATATTTATTTTAATTGAAGCATAGCTGACTTACAATATTATATTAGTTTCAGGGGTACAGTATAGTAATTCAATATTTTTATAGTTTATACTCCATATAAAGTTATTATAAAATATTGGCTATATTGCTTGTGCTGTACATTATATCCTTGTATCTTATTTTTTTATACCTAGTAGTTCATACCTTTTAAACCCCTTTTCCCCTATCTTGCCCCCCTCCCCCCTCCCAACTGGTAACCAATAGTTTGTTCTTTGTGTCTGTGAGTCTATTTCTGTCTTGTTATTGATATCACTTCTTTCTTACGTAGCTTTCAACTCAATCAGAACCTCGTTTATAGGATGCTAAAGCTCAGAATGCCTTTTTCTAAAGAAACGATATTATTCCATGTGATTAGGTTACCAAGTTAGTTCTCGTTTACATCACCTGCAGCTGAACTAATGATATTAATAAGAGGACTTAACCTCCCCTGGGTGTATGGGGTGTGCCAGGAACTCACACAAATGACCTAATTTAATTCTCACCAAAACTCTGAGCGGCAGGAATTATTGTCTTCTCCATTTTAAAGATGGGGAACTGAGACTTAGGTGTAGTAATTTAACACACAAGTGGCAAGTGACAGACTGGATTTTCAAACCCAGAAAGTCTGATACCAGACCCCGACTTGTGACCTGCTCACAAGTCTGCATTCTGAGACTCAGAACCCAAGCACCTAGGGTAGAAAATGGAGCAGAAATGAAAAGAATTCTTTTCCTCCTTCGCCTCGTATAGGAATGAGAACAGTTCAGTTCAGAAATAACACTGGTAGCCATTCTCAAGTTTACAAAGACGTTTCATACTTGAAATCATCAAACAGGTGAATGTGGTTTTACGTATTCCCCTTCTCTCTTCCTGGGTCCCTCTCCACTTAACTCCCACTTTTTCATCCTCGAGCTCTTCTTTCTCTTGGCTTCCTGGTGGTCATCGTCTCAAGCCCTTCTCCAGGGGATCCCACTGAGAACAAAATAGAAAGAGCCCTGGATTTGGTGGCAGGAGATCTCAGTTAAAATGCTGACTCTGTGCATGTAGTAGCTGACAAGTTTGGGTGAGACATTAACCTCTCAGAGCTCAGTCTCATTCTCTGCATGGTGGACCTCCCAATCCTGCCTCTTCCATCAGGCTGCTGGGAGATTCGAAATTTAACACACAGCAAAATGCCTGAGAAGTTGTTCACTTTATTTTTTTTTTAATTTTTAAAATAAACAAATTTATTTATTTGTTCATTTATTTGTTTATTGGCTGTGTTGGTTCTTCATTACTGTGCGTGGGCTTTCTCTAGTTGTCGCCAATGCAAGGGCTACTCTTTGTTGTGGTGTACGGGCTTCTCATTGTGGTGGCTTCTCTTGTTGCAGAGCAAGGGCTCTAGGCACGTGGGCTTCAGTAGTTGTGACTTGTGCGCTCAGTTGTTGTGGCTCACAGGCTCTAGAGTACAGGCTCAGTAGTTGCAGCACACGGGCTTAGTTGCTCTGAGGCATGTGGGATCTTCCCAGACCAGGGCTCAATCCCATGTCCCCTGCATTGGCAGGAGGATTCTTAACCACTGCGCCACTAGGGAAGTCCAGTCGTTCACTTCATAACCACATGCTGCCAAAATGTGCAGCTGTCGAGGGTCACTGAACAAGGGGCCTAAAGAATTCTCTTTGGGTCACCCTTTTTCTCCTGTCTTCTTTCTACCTCTCTCATGGAAAGAATTTCACTCCTTCTTCATGTTGTCTGCAAGCTTGTTTACCTAATACCAATTACTTATGGTATAATTTGCAGTCATTCTGTATTTTTAGTTTTATCTGGTGGGAATGATTCAGAGAAAGAGTTTTGAGCATTTTCCCCAGATATTTAAAATTTAAATTTTATTCTCTATTTTTAAGTGAGATGGACACACACTCCAGTTTATAAATAGTTCAATCCCTTTGCTCACATCAGAACGTTAAAAAAAAAATTTTACCATTCAACTTCAAATTTACTGACATAATAAATCTGTTAACCACTTTCCGTGAGTCATCTGATTGGTTACCTGTATCAGGTGAATCATTCCAGTGAAGCCTGTTCTTTGTAATAAGATTGTTTCTCAATCTTCACTACCTCACAACTTAGATTTTAGTAGTTTAGAGGTTGAGTATAGCAATTATATTTTGACAGAACTGACCAAAAATTCTGTACTGTGTAACTACTGAGGAAATAGTGGTAAGATTTTACTGTTAAACATTTACTGGTTGCCTAGAGTTTTTTGTATTGAGTAACTTTGCAGACCCTGTGCTCTACAAGTGACTTTGTACACCCTAACAGCATATTCCTAGAATTTCTTATAAATAACTTCCATTGTCTAAGCTGACGTCTGAGTCATCATATTTTCCAAATGTAGTACTGCCAGGAGCAGTCAAAAAGGTACAAGAATACAAGTCATGCTGACCAAGCCAAGGAGGTTAAGAAAAAGGTGGGGGAAGGACAAAGTATATACTATGTTGAAACATTTCAACTTCGGGGTTTTTTCATTTTAATGTTGGGCCTTTTTCTTCTTTTTAATTTTTTACATCCATGCCCTGGTCAGTTATACAGGAAAAAAGAAAAGAAAAATGTAACTGGGAGAAGTGAGATTCACATAATCTTGTGAATTATTTTCTACAAGAATAAAATTCTAAAAATTCAAGCAGAATGCACAGAGGCCGAGTAATAACTATTGTGTTTCTAATGTAAAGAAAACAAACAAGTGCTCCTCCCCAAGCCTTTTCCTTGCCAGGGACATGTTTCTGGAAGGTGTGGCAGCCAGCCCTGCAGATTGGTTCTGGAATCAATTGGCCAGCCCTTGCTCTTCCCAGCAAAACAAGTAGAATCATGATACTTAATTGGCCTTGATTTTTTATGCAGTGCTTTTGACTCCATGTGTGAAAAAAAAGTGTTATTGATAAAAAGACACAAATAATTTTAGTATTTCTTTCACAAATGAATTTACTAAATGCGTGCAGTTGTCCCCAAATGAATCCTCTGACTATAATTTCTGAATTCTACATTGAGTTCTGAGTTTGGCATCAGTTACCTGACTAGTTGCCCTGCTCCATTCGTATTTTTTTCTCTTCTAAAATTCAAATCATGTTGCCTTTTTTTCTAGACTTGCATTTCAATGTTGATTGGAAATTGTGGGGTTGTAATTTCATCTTTACCGTACACTCATTATTTTATTCCTGTTTCCTCTGCCTACTCCTTCCAAACTGCAACACTGCACCTCTCACCACCACACATTTCCATACTCTTCACCTCATACCATTCTTCTGACATCTTCTACTCTTCCATTTTCATTCCCTTAGCCATGTTTCTTTCAGCTTCGCCTTTGAGAAAAGAGAAAATTTTCTGGGTCTACTAGAATATCACTAATTCTTCTACAGACTCACACCCTCAAACTGCGGTGTAACTCAGTGATCAATGATACTAAACAATGCCTAACATATGTGAGAATAATACATTTTTCTTTCCATTATAATGTGTTAGGGCTTAATTATAAAATCATTGCTGAATATACAAATAGTTTGACATCTTTGATTAATATATTTTGCTTTAAAGAACATAAGATTCATTTGATAGAAGGAAATGCAATGCAATCAAAATTAGATAGTAATTCTTCTTTCCAAAAAATAGGTATAGATAGATAAGAATGTTACATACAGGACACACCAAGAGTCACCTAAACTAACCAACACCCATGAATACATTAAATTTCTTAATATTCAAAGACTGAAATCGTACACAGAGTTCTGTGAATTCCACCTGCCTAATGAGCACGTCAAAATAAAAGAGAACAACATCCATCCATTGAGAGAGAGGGACTGAATCTATGTAAAATAGAAAAGAATACACTGAAAATCAACCATTAAAAAATAATAAAGAAAATTTGGAAATCTAAATATCATTTAGAATTACTTTTAACAAACACTTATTTCGAAGATAATTTTTTTAAAGTAACAATGGTTTCTGGTAGATAATATGGATTAAAGAAAAATGCCCTTACTTCAAATAATGAAGAGGTATTTGAAAAGAATCTGGAATGTGCGTGAAATACACATGGACAGGCAAAAATGACAATAGAGTTGTATAATAGTATGAATATTAGTTTCAAAGAAAATTCTTATTTCACACTTGATAAAATATTTCTTCTCTATTCATCAAAATTTATACCTTTACCTGCCTCACCTTGTATATAGCTTACTTGTTCCCTTAATGTGTGGCTATACCTGAATCTATCCAGGAGTTGATGAGAGTTTTATTAATGAGGTTGTTCAATAAGTCAGTCAGCCACCACCTGTGACTTGAGCATCCCTAAGGAACATGACACTGCCAGAAGATTTCCCCACTTTCAGCAGAGCAACAAGGAACTCCATTGCACAAGAAAACTTCAGCTCCCTCACACAGCCATCAGTCCAGGGCGGGAAGCCTGAGGGCTGTCCTGACTGCAACTCTGTTTTAGCAGACATGTGCTGAGTCATTGTGTCTCTGTTTTAAGAAAAAAATGGCATAAGATGAAAGATAAAATTTTGAAATGAAAAATCTTACGAATTAATCTCCATCATCTTGACAC
The DNA here is from genome assembly GCF_030028045.1 of Hippopotamus amphibius kiboko. NCBI lineage: Eukaryota > Metazoa > Chordata > Mammalia > Artiodactyla > Hippopotamidae > Hippopotamus > Hippopotamus amphibius. The sequence continues at coordinate 103,046,980 of NC_080196.1, forward strand.
TGAAAAATTGAGAACAAGGAACGAGGGGAGAAAACCTGCCAAAATAATGAATAAATCATTAAGTTGAACACTTAGAATAAGCTTCGCCAGGCGCTACCTAAGCCCGAGACACTCAGATGGCCCAAGGATCAGGAGTAAACCCTCGTAATTCATTTTATGGAATAATTAAAATTTCAGAGCAGAAAATCATATATTTCCTTATGGAACATAATATTGTCTGAGATAAAAAATTTAAATATTTTTCTAAATTGCTGTTTGGAAGCAAGTAGTCTATTTAAAGATTGTTTCTAAAACAGAGAATCATTAAAGCTATGGACTGTAGCTTGTACGACCTTACATTCTCCTTATTGAAACATACAGAATTTCCTAGAAAAGAACCATCCACCCACCCTGTGACTATTCTACAGAATTTTAACAACCTGGGCCACACCCTCTCACATCATATCCATACGCAGTTTTAACAAGGCATACTAGGTTTATTGTGTCGCTTTATTGTGCTCTTTGCAGATGTGTTTTTTTAAAAAATTGAAGGTTTGTGGCAACTAGGTGTGAAGAAAAATGTTGCCTGCCAAATCAGCAAACAAAGAATGCTGTGGCCATCAAGCCAGCAGCCATGACCACCACCCTCAACAGTGGGCCCTGAGGGGACTCAGGATGGGAAAGAACAGGACACTGGCCCTAGATAGCTACGGTGCATATCAAAGAAATGATTTCAATGAGCCCAGACCCTGGCATCTTCCCATACAAAAGCACTAAATTCATTAACTTGAGATATCTGGTTTTCTTTAATTTACAGTAATCTTCTGATGTGCCTACTACCTGGTCTCAGAAAGTCCACCAAATAAAACATAATTTTCAACTTTTAGGTTGTGCAATTGTTTTTCAGTTGACACCTACATGGAACAAGTCTACCAGTGCCATTTTTTCCAACAGCATTTGCTCATTTTCTGTCTCTGTGTCACATTTTGGTGATTCTTGCAATACCTCAGACATCTTATTATTATAATATTTGTTATGGTGATCTTTGATGTTACTATTGTCATTGTTTTGGGATGCCACAGACTGCAACCATATAGGACAGTGAATTGAATTGTTAAGTGTGTGTGTTCTGACTGCTCCACCAACCAACATTTCCCCCATCTCTCTTCTCCTTGGGCCTCCATATTCCCTGAGATACGACAATATTGAAATTAGGCCAACAAATAACCCTACAATGAACTCTAAGTGTTCGCGTGAAAGGAAGAGTCTCATGTCTATGACTTTAAATCAAAAACTGGAAGTGATAAAGCTTAGTGAGGAGGGCATGTTAAAAGCCAAGGCAAGCCAAAATCTCGGCCTCTTGCACCAGTTACCAAGTTGTGAATGCAAAGGGAAAATTCTTGAAGGAAGTTAAAAGTGATGCTCCAGTGAACACATAAATGATAAGAAAGCAAAGTAAACTTATTGCTGATATGGAGAAAATTTTAGTGGTTTGGATGGAAGATGAAACCAATCATAAGATTCCTTTATGCCAAAGCCTAATCCAGAGTAAAGCCTTAACTCTCTTCAATTCTATCAAGGCTGAAAGATGTGAAGAAGATGCAGAAGAAAAATCTGAAGCTAGCAGAGGGTGGTTCATGAAGGTGAAAGAAAGAAGCCATCTGACAACATAAAGAGCAGGGTGAAATAGCAAGTGATGATGTAGAAGCTACAGCAAGTTATCCAGAAGATCTAGCAAAAATAATTAAAGGTGACTACACTAAATAACAGATTTTCAGTGTAGATGAAACAGTCTTATATTGGAAGAGGGGGTCATCTAAGACTTTTATAGCTAAAGAGGAAAAGTTGATGCATGGTTTCAAAGTTTCAAAGGACAGGCTGAATCTCTTGTTAGGGGCTAATGCAATTGGTGGTTTGAGGTTGAAGCCAGTGCTCATTGGCCATTCCAAAAATCCTAGGGCCCTTAAGCATTATGCTAAATCTACTCTGTCTATGCTATATGACTGGAACAACAAAGCACATCTATTTACAACATGGTTTGCTGAATATTTTAAGCCTACTGTTGAGATCTACTGCTCAGAAAGAAAAAAATTGTTTTCAAAATATTACTGCTCACCGACAATGCACCTGGTCACCCAAGAGCTCTGATGAAGACGGACAATGAGGTTAATGTTGTTTTCATGCCTAGCAACACAACATCCATTCTGCAGCCCATGGGTCAAGGAGTCATTTTGACTTTCAAGTCTTATTATTTAAGAAATGTATTTTGTAAAGCCATAGCTGCCATGGATAGTGATTCCCCTGATGGATCTGGGCAAAGTCAACTGAAAATCTTCTGCAAAGGATTCACTATTCTAGATGCCATTAAGGACATTTGTGATTCATGGGGAAAATTCAAAGTATCAACATTAGCAAGAGTTTGAAAGAAGTTGATTCCAACCCTCATAGGTGACTTCGAGGGGTTCAAGACTTCAGTGGAGGAAGGAACTACAGATGTGATGGAAATAGCTAGAGAACTAGAATTAGAAGTGGAACCTGAAGATGTGAGTGAATTGCTGCCATCTCATGATAAAACTTTAAAGAGTGAAGAATTGCTTCTTACAGATGAACAAAGGAAATGGTTTCTTGAAATGGAATCCACTCCTGGTGAAGATGCTGTGAAGATTGTTGAAATGACAGAAAAGGATTTAGAATATTACATAAGCATAATTAATAAAGCAGCAGCAGGGTTTGAGAGGATTGACTCCAATTTTGAAAGAATTCTATTGTGGGTAAAATGCTATCAAACAGCATTGCATTCTACAGAGAACTTGTTTGTGAAAGGAAGGGTCTGTGAAAGGCAAACTTCACTGTTGTCTTATTTTGAGAAGTTGCCACAGCCACCCCAGTCTTCGGCAACCACCACCCTGATCAGTCAGCAGCATCGACATCGAGGCAAGACCCCCCTCCAGCAAAAAGATTATGACTCACCGAAGACTCAGATGATGGTTAACATTTTTTAGCAATAAAGTATTTTTTAATTAAGATATGGACATGGTGTTTTTTTAGACATAATACTATTTCACACTTAATAGATTACAGTGTAGTATGAACATAACTCATACGCAATGGGGGACCCGGACATCCATGTGACCTGTTTTATTGTGACAGTTTATTGTGGTAGTCTGGAACTGAACCCCAAATACTTCTGAGGTATATACCTGTATAGGCAATAAAACTGCAAGAGTAAGCAATAAGGAGAACAATGAGTCAAACACAAATTACAGGAATAGCGTTTATTTGCTTCCAATTTTAATTAATAATTTTGTCTGGGTCATGATTGCTTAGGTCAGAGGCTGACTCTGGTATTTCTAAAATTGGTTAGGGCTGTTGATCTATGAAGAAACACAGAAGAAATAAAATAAGAAGGTGGAAGTGAGGCAAATACCTTGGATTTATGCAGCTCCTCGGAGGAGCTGAGATCACTTCCTGTCCTGACCTCAGTCTTCATTGCAGGACCTGTGGCTCTGTCTCTCTTGTCTCTGCCTCTCTCTGAGTCGCTCTCTGTGTCTCTGTGTCTTTCGCCATCTTAAAGAAACAATGCCAGCCTATGAGTTTGATTTCCAGCCATCCCTACTTAAGTTATAATGTTTGTTTTGTTATATCATAGCTTAGTGTGAGTTAATAAAGTACTAAAGTGAGGAAAGATGTTCAAAAAAGATGTATTAATATCTCCTTTAGCATACAGATTTTAGAGATCATTCAGAGAATTTATTTTTTGTATAGGTCTTTTTATTTTTTGCAACAGGCTCTAGTAAAAGCTGTAAATAAGAATTCATATACTCAGTTTTGTTATATTATTATACATTGTTATATTTCAAAGTTATTATTCATTATGTGTATCACATGCATTACGTTCTGTTGTTATGGTCATATAACTTGCCAAGCTAGTTAGGGAATTGAGTGTATAGACAAGAAGAAGTGGTGGAAAAACCCAGTAAAATTTTTTTCTCAAAGCACTTTTCCATCAAGACCATGCTAAGGCAGGTTATTCCCTTGTAATACTGATGATCACTTCCACCTTATTTGAAGCCGTATCCTTTTTTAGGGTAAAAGTTTATTTCAGTTACAATTTGTATGGTATTTTTATAGAATATAAGGATTGGGATGGGAAAGAGAATTTTCAAGTACGTAATTTATTCAGGCCCGAGATGCTGTCCTATTTTGAATCACACTTTTCAAATACCTATCACCCAGTAGCATAAAGTGGACACGGCCGCCCATTGACACAATATAGAATCAGACAAGATTAAGGAATATTAGGAAAAGTGAATGACAGCCTGAATAAAGACTGGATTTCACTTTAATGAGACATTGTCATAGCCTCAGGGTAAGAATTAGAGAAAGCTGCTTCTGGGTAAAGTATCTTGTCAGCAACTCCCACCCCGCAACGCTTGCTCCACCCCCACATACAGAATTGACAGGGTATCAAAAGGAATCTTGCTGCTTTAAGCCAGAATGTGCACATACTTTCGTTTTCGTGTGTAAAAACAAAACAAAAATCCTTCATACTGTGAAAGTATTTTCCTTCTATTTATCACAGCAATTCTATGGAATAAAAACTGAGTTTTCTCTATTTCATAGCTGGGAACTGCCAGATACAAAAATGTAGAAGTTAAAAAAATTTTTTTCTTAAATAGAGTTAGGCTCAAAGAATAAATAGGCAGAGCCCTTGGACAACAAAAAATGTCCTCCTGAGAGAATTCTTCAGTGAACTTGAACCTGAGGCTTCTTCAACGTTACCAAATCATTAGAAAACACCCATTTTTAGGAGGGTGGGCAGAAATATGAATACAGGATAAAATTCAAAATTTTTACTTTTTGGTGGACAATAATTTAATTTTAATGAAAAGCAGTGTGTTTGTTTCAAGAGCTTGCATGAATTAAGCATTGCATGCCACACAGTCATGAAGCAGAGTGCTTAAGCAAACACGCGCTTAGCATAAATCCATGATAAATACACGTGGCTGTATATGAGTGGGATGCCCTCTATTTTAGTGAGCTTCTTAAAGCCATAGACTCTTTTTAGAATCTGATGAAAGCTATCAACATTTCCTCATAGTAAACAACACACTTGCACAGCCACACAAACCTCTACGTGCAATTTCCCAGACCTCTTTAAATTGTCGGTGGCTCCCAGGCTAAGAAGTGCTGATACACATGTCGATGTACTTTTGTATTGGTGGTTCTCCAGCCCATCAAATGGCAGAGCACCTGAATGTTATGATAACCTTTGTGGAACATCACCTGGTTTTAATCCATCATACAATCTAGAAAAAAATCTTATATATATACGTGTGTGTATACATATACATGTGCATATTATATACACATATGTATTTATATGACTGTATTATGTGTGTGTGTGCATACACTAACTGATATCATACCATGTCCATTACCTTTCCTTGGGGTAAGTCACTGCAGCCCAATCACTGTTCAAACTAAGGGCTGTCAATGAATGTGGCTGGGAGAGCTGCATGTCCCAAATGGAGCCCTCGAAAGCTGCTTCCCGGGCAGGGGTTTGAACATCTCATTTTATATTTTGAAACTTAAGGCGAATCATCTATAGCAGAAAGGACATCCAAAGCACTATCCTCTCTGTTAAAAAGGTGTTATCTGTACACTGGAGTCCTTCAAAAGCGTGTGGAGCTGTGGAGAAAATAATTTACCAGTAATGGTTGCCATAACTTTTACCAGTAAAAGTTTCATTTTTTTTTTTCACATGCCATTGACTGGAGCAAAGTCTTCCTTTTTTTTTTTTTTTTTTTTTACGAGTTTTAAAACCATACAATGAACATCTGCATATTCTTCGTCCGTATTTACCAACGTCAACATTTTACTACGTTTTCTCTATATCTACCATCTATCTATCATCATCTATCTATATATCTATAGGTTTTCTGAACTATTTGAATGTAAGTTGTAGACACCATGACACTTTTCTGTATATCCTTTAATATGCCTGAGAATAGGACATTTCCCTTCAGACTACAACACCATTATCACACTGAAAAATATTAGCTTTAATTAAATGTATCATAAGGTATATGGTAATATTTCAATTTTCTCAAGGTTTTCACATTGTATTTGGTGGTGAGTCATTAATCTCTTTAGTCTGGATCTGTCCCTGAATTTTTGTTTTGTTTTGTTGGTTTTTTGTGTGACCTTGACTTTTTTTTCAGGAGTGTAGAGCAGTGGTCTTGTATAAAGTCCCACATCTTGGTTTTTTAGGTTGTTTCCTCATGGGAGATTCAGGTTAAACATTTTGGCAAGATTATTAAATGGGTGATGTGTCTTCCTCAGCGTGTAACATTAGAGCTACGTGATGTCTGGTTGTCCAGCCTCGTGGAGCTAAGTTTGATCACCACATGCAGGAGGGACTGCCAGATCTCTCTACTGTATTTTATAAATAACCCGTGGGGCAATACTTTGAGGCAGTGAATATACTCTTCCCCAACATCTAGTGGTTTTAACATTCATTGAAAATCCTTGGTGGAAACAACAATTCCATTTGGGATTAAAAAACAGTCAAACAAAGAAAATCAGAAAACCATGTTTTAAAATTCTACCCTTCCTTATATGTTTATTTAGCTAGCGTTCTTCTAAAAATAGTATTTTCTCTCTCATTAATTTATATCTTTTTAAAATTAATTCAAGATTACATCCATTAGCTTACTATTCTTTATCATGTACAAATTGTTCAAATCTGGCCATTGGATCCCGCTCAAGACAAATCCTGTGTCCTTTGGACATGGCCTCATCATGCTCCAAGATCCCACAAGATATCCCAGGCGTATCCCTTGCTTTCTTCATCCCTATCCTGGAATCAGCCAGTTCTTTGAGAAGCTCTAGTTCCTTTTAGCAGAGAACGGTGTTTAGGAATCAAGATTTGGGTGCCAAGAGTGCTTCTGCCTTTACGAATGTCTTCACTTCTAAGATTTTTCAGTAAGCAGAGAGAGAAAATTCATATGATATGATATATCATGTAAGAAATATGATACATTCGTGTGTTTACACTGATATTCACAAGTGGAATTCAGCCCTGCAGGTGTTTTCCTCCCTTGCCCATTTTCTATTTGGGAATCCCTCCTCCCACAGTGAAAAGACCTGATTATCAAAAACATAAATATATGTATTCGCTTCCTACAATACATACAGTAAAACGCTTTAGCATCTATTTGGAACTCTTTTTAACTTAGGGAGTGACATTTCATGTACTCTTACTGACCCCTAGTGTCTTCTTTGATGCTTCTGTTGTTTCCAAATGGTTATTCATAAAGGAGTTGCCAATCTAGGCTCAGGTTTTCTCCTCCTCATCACTGCCGACGCTGCGTGCCAGGTGATTCTTTGCTGTGGTGAGCCATTCTGTGCCCTGAAAGATGTGTAGCTCTACAGCAGCATCTGTTGCTTCTTATTTGCTACGTATGAATGGCAGTACTTCCTCACAAGACTTGACGGTCCGAAATGTCATTGCTAACACCCTCGGGAGCAAAATCACCCCTGGTTGAGAACCACCGGTCTAATTAGATGTGCAGTAGAAAGGAATTATTATAAATACTTTCTAAGTATAAACGTCTAATTTTCTGATTAAAAAACTGAGTCATTATGAAAATTTTTCAGTTTGGTTTATTTAATGGTGTTTTCCAAAGTGCCCAGGACTGTTTAATTTGTTACTGTGCAGTCTGATCAATTGCTGGGCAGTTTTCAAACAGAATAATATTAAAATAAAAAAACAACTGTAGAATATGAATATGCCGTGAACGTGTCACTTCATCATCAAAATAGAGAGTGAGCGAGGTGGAGCTGCCTTCTGCTGCGCCTTACATTGGATGTGCACTGATTATCTTCCCCACGAGTATCAGTTTGGCTAATCCCCGTCAGGGTGCGTGTGAAATTGATTGATTGCCAGTCACCCGGTCACCCAGTAACTTTACCGTCTGTCACAGCAGGGGGCCTCTGGGATCCTGCTCCAACTTCACATCCACAGTCATTCTGATGGGTTGATGCCCGATGGCAAAATTAATTAAACAATTTAATTAATCAATTTGAATATTCCCTCTCTACCTCTTTTTGTTGCATTCAATCATTTACTTAAACTCTCTATAGACACTTCGTCCACTAACTTCAAACCAGAATTAACTGTGGCAGGTCACTGAAAATCTAAAATAGCTGTTTTAAACATTTTTTTATGCCACAATACATAGGATAGTCTCAACACACATTGAAGGACTGTAGTATAGGGGAAATGGGGTTATGCCAAACTGCAGATTAGCCTTTGCTATAGAAACTCCTAAATTTGAATTACAATCTTTTTTGATGGACATTTTTTAGGTGCTTTGGGATATAAGGGTTATCCCCCAAACCATGTATCGGGCCTGCCTTATGGTAATCAGAATCCTTGACGTTTGCTTCTAAATTTTTAGTTAACCACAATACCATCTTTGCTTCACAGAAGAAGGAACGGAAGTACTACCAAGTGGGGGGATTTTTTTTTTAAGGGAATAAAGAGATGGAGATCATTGAGGGCAAAGCCCTGCACTCAGGAATCAGGACTTTGGAAGCTTGGCTGGGATGTCACTCCCGATAGGTGCGTCCCCTTCAAGGATCTGGATCATATTGGGGTCTCGATTGATACCAAATTCATGCATCCTGGCTGCCTTAATCTCTTTAGGATGGGAATCATAGAGAATTTTTGCTTTGAATTATCCCTTTCCCTGCTTCCTCCAAACAGCCCGAATGGGAGCAACGGGTAACCCCCTTTCTAGTCTGGGCCAGCAGTCTCCTATAGGGTGTAGGAGTCACAGACACATACTTTTAAGAATATTACCCCATTTTCAGATATTTGAATCATCCCTCTAAATCACCCTTGCAAAGCTCTGCAAGGTTTTAAAAAAACCTATCCTGGGCTTCCCTGGTGGTCCAGTGGTTGACTCTGAGCTCCCACTGCAGGGGACACAGGTTCGATCCCTGACTGGGGAACTAAGATCCCACATGCTGTGTGGCTTGGCCATAAGTAAATTAAAAATAATAATAAATCTATCCCTATTAAATTTTATATTTTTGGATATGATATATCCTGAATCTATTATCCAAAATTTTCCTCTTAGATTCTCATTATCTACAAATTTAAACAGCTTGTCATCAATGCCTTCGGTGAAGTCATGAGATAACATATCCAGTGACTCTGTTTGTCCTTCAGTATGATGGGGTAGCCCTGAAAGCCTCTCTGGCCAAAACTTCAGCCATGGCCTCAAATTGCTTCTATTAATGAACTCTAATTCTGGGTTAAGGCCTGAGAAGCTTTGTTAAAGTGAAAATGCCAGGAGAATTTGGAAACGTAGTTTGCCTCTCCAGCCCTCTGCTTCTTCTCCAGTAAAAACAGGAAGACTAGCACCAGCATCGGGGAAGGGTTGTAAGGGTTAATATGACGCATCTAGTACAGTTCCAGGCACATAACAGACCCTCAAAAAAGGCTAGCTCTTCAGTAAATTGTTCCAAAGTGCCATTCTGGCAGGAAACAATCAGAATGGTCCCTGTGGCTTAAAATCTGCATGGAACCAGGGGACCAGGGGTTACTGATTTCAGAGCACTTTGAGACTTTTCTAAAAGGATCTCCCATCAAATGTTAACTGTCACCATCCTTACTCTAGGGGAATGCTATTTTTCGAGAGTGGTTGGGTAGGGGGCTCTCATATTAAAGCACACCAGTTTTTGATTTGATGCAAATTAAACACACATACACACACGCATACACACACGTATGCACATGCACGCACACACACGCACAGATTCCTTCCCATACATCTTAAGCTACCTTCCAGAATGAAGGTGAGTCAGTGCATTTACCAGCTTGAATTGTTTTTCTGGGACAAGCCCGACCCCTAGAGGACAGGTGTTGCATGTAAACTAAGCATCAAGAGTCAATGCCAGGCTTCCTAGGTGGCACAGTGGTTGAGAATCCGCCTGCCAATGCAGGGGACACAGGTTCAATCCCTGCTGCCAGGAAGATCCCACATGCCTCAGAGCACCGAAGCCCGTGTGCCACAACTATTGAGCCCATGTGCTGCAACTACTGAAGCCCATGTGCCTAGAGCCCATGCTCCACAACAAGAGAAGCCAGGGCAATGAGGAGCCCGTGCACCACAATGAAGAGTAGCCCCCACTCACCGCAACTAAAAAGAAAGCCCCCACACAGCAAAAAAAGACCCAACACAGCCAATAAAATAAATAAATAAATTTATAAAAAAAAAGAGTCAATGCCAACTACCAGTGAGTTAGGGAGTATTAAGGTGGTATAAGAGGTCAGACAAATGCTGGGGTTGGTACGGTGGGAATATAAAATTTTCATTCTGCACCAAGTAGCTTGAAAAAAATTCCATATCTCCTTGATTTCGAATGTATATTTTTTCAACTTTATTGACATAATTACAATAAGCTGCACATATTTAAAATGAACCATTTGATTCGTTTGACATTTGTACACACAGCAGCACATCCCAGATGCTAGAGATTTCCCCTAAATGTCCTCATCCCCTTTTATAGTCCACCAGCCTCAATCCCTATTGTCAGACAGCCACTAATTTGTCACTATAAATGAGTTTGCATTTTCTAGAATATTTTTATAAATAGAATGTTGTGAGAGCCAATCTTTTGTGTCTGCCTTCTTTTACCCAACCCAATGATTCTGAGATTCATGTAAAGTTGTGTGTGTCAGTGATTTGTCCCTTTCACTGAGGAGTACTATTCTGTTGTACAGATATACCACATTTTGTTTAACTTGAGGTGGATCGTAGACCTCTGTGTGAAAGTTAAAGCTTCTAAAGAAAAATATGGGAGAAAACTTTTGTGGTCTTAAGGTAGGCAAAGCTTTCTTAGAATACCAACTGAACAAATGGCAAATGAGAAAAATATAACTAGACTTTGAGTTAAAAACATTTGCTCTTTGAAAGAAGCTACTAGGAAAACAAAAAGGCACGTCACAGGTGGGGAGAAAAATTTTGTACACATATATTAGGTAAAGGACTTGTATTCCAAATAATAATTAACTCAAAGACAAACACTCAATTTTTTTCACATTGAAATATAGCTCATTTATAATGTGTTAATTTCTGCTGTATAGCAAAGTGATTCCATCGTACATACATACACATTCTTTTTTAAATATTCTTTTCCATTATGCTTTATCACAGAATACAGTTCCCTGTGCTCTACAGTAGGACCTTGTTGTTTATCCATTCTGTGTGTAATAATTTGTATCTGCTAACCCCAAACTCCCAATCCATTTCCCTCCCAACCACCCCCTGCCTTGGCAACCACAAGTCTGTTCTGTGTCTGTGAGTCTGTTTCTCTTTCATAAAAGTTCATTTGCAAACACTCAATTTTTAAAAAATAGCAGACACTTCACAAAGGAAAGATTCAAATGGCCAATAAGGACATGAAAAATGATGAACATCAGTAGTTCTCAGGGACATGATAAAAGCATACCATAAAGCTTCAGAAATTGGATTAGACCTTATAATTGAGGAGCTGGCCACTCATGTGCTCCTTTATATGTACAGCTAGTATTTTAGAAGCTAATATTTCTTGAGTACTGTTTTCACAGTGTTCTAAGCACTTTGCATGCATTGTTTCATTTGATCCTTACAAAACCCTTTGAAAAAGATGCTATAACTAAACCCATATTCACAGGTGAGTAAATTGAAACTCAGAGAAGTTTCTTGCTCCTCCAAGTTGCATAGTTAGTAAGTGGCAAAGCCAGGCTTGGGATCCACTATCTATACTATAGCCCATGGGTTTAACTATTTTGCTGTTCTTTTATTTTTACACAGATGGTAAGTTTTCGGTGGAGAACATCTCAGAAAACAGGATCTTCCCTGGGTCCTACTAGGACTTAAGTGCCTAATACCTAGTATATATAATATATAAATGTCAGTTCCTTTTCTTCCATCTATTTTGAGACTGGTTTTAAATTTCCCAAATAAATATTGAAAATTACACAATTCAATTAATTTAAGCCATATTTTATTCATCACTTCTTTCCTTCAACTTTCTCATTTAACTTTTAATCTTTTCTGTGAAATCCCTTTCCCAGTGGTCCTCAACTAGGAGTGATTTTGCCTCTCAGGTGATATTTGGCAATGTCTGGAGATGTTTTTGTCAGACTTGAGGGGAGAGCTGCTAGTGACTAGAGGCCAGAAACGCTGCTCACCTCCCTACAGCGGACAGCACAGCTCCCACAGCAGAGAATTCTCCAGCCCCAGGTGCCAGCAGTGCCAAGACTGGGAAATCCTGCTCTGTACAAATATTCAGGACTTTCCTTTACTGACATCATCTGAGAAGAGTCAGAGTTTGCAGGAAATTAAAAGAGGAAAAAGGAGTGGTCCCAGTTATTGCATAGAATACAATCCGGTGAGGGAAATAAAGAAAACACCACTCCCAAAACTCATGCTAAAAGCAATATACTAAATGTCACAATAGAAATAATAGAATATTTTAAGGCTTCAAACAAGGGGTGTAGAACCAGATAATCCAGTTGAGAAAACCAAGAAATGCTTTGTGAGGATCAAGTGTGAAAATAACCTCCTTCCTTAATGAGAACGAAACTCAGCTTCTCCACCGTTGGTGAAAAAAGACAATTCTTGGTTGCCAAACATCCTCTAGCTTTTAATACTCTGAGATGCAGCCTAGACAAGGTTGAAATTGCTTAAAGAGACTTAAATAAAGGTGATGGAGTCAAACAAACAGAGCACCATGAAGATACGTGATGTGTTGCACAATGTGCTTGCTCTCTGGGCTTGGAGGCACATGCCATGCTGATCTCGGCCCTTCCTTCCCAGTGGTGGTGTCTCTTAATATCTGCTACCCTAAAGCACAAACCCAGGGACCTAAATGTCTTTAACTCTGGCCCCAGTTCTCACCCTTGCTAAGTGTGTAGCCCTGAGCAAATGCTTTAATGTCTTTAAGCTTCAGGTTTCTCATCTATGAAATGGAGTAATAGTACTAATGCACAAGGTTATTGTATACGTTAAATTAGATAATACGTATGAATTATTTTCTACAGTGAACTCACAACTGGTAGATACTCAACAACTATTATTCATCACTGTGGTGTTATTATTGTTGTTAATTGAATTAAAACATGCCCTTTTCACTGGAAAAAAATTACTGTCTGTATATAAATACAAAATTAGGGGAGCACATATGAGGTGGTTACGTTGACCCAGCATTGATGGAAGAGGGTCATGGGGCATGGTGAGGAGAAAGGAAGAAAGGAAATGGTTCCTGGAGGGTTCACAGAGGAGGTGCGGGAATGGAGGTGCAAAAGATGTGGAGGAAGCATTGGGTAGTTGGAGGGTTTGATTCAGTATACTGAAAAATAACTTAGTGGAATTGAGTTCACTCAACATTCACTGAATGTCTGCTTTACTCCAAGCAAAGGTAAATCTGATATACTGTAAGGTCAGCCTTGAGAGTAAGTCAGACATGTAAACCACTACATGTTTGAATTTGGGGTGAAGAATTCAGGTGTGTTAAGGGACGTTTTCATCTCAGGAAATGGTAATATTGAAAACAAGGAGCAGGAAGAACTAGATGTTAGGTGGAAAAGTCTTTATCAAAAAAAAAAAAAAAGAAAAAAAAAAAGGAACAGTATGGAGGTTCCCTGAAAAACTAAAAATAGAACTACCATATGACACCGCAATCCCACTACTGGGCATATACCCAGAGAACACCATAATTCAAAACGACACATGCACTCCAGTGTTCACTGCAGCACTATTTATAATAGCCAGGACATGGAAGCAACCTAAATGTCCATCAACAGATGAATGGATAAAGAAGATGTGGTACATATATACAATGGAATATTACTCAGCTGTAGAAAAGAACAAAATTGGGACATTTGTAGAGACAAGCATGGACCTACAGACTGTCATATGGAGTGAAGTAAGTCAGAAAGAGAAAAACAAATATCGTATATTAACACATATATGCAGAGTATAGAAAAATGGCACAAACCAACCGATTTGCAAGGCAGAAATAGAGACACATGTGTACAGAACAAACATATGGAAAAATGGAAAAAGAAAAAAAAAGATCCCTTCAGTGAAGAAGGCAAGATTTACCACAAGAAAAAATAGTTAATTCATACCAGTTTGGATTCTGTGACTCTGTGTAGTGTGTGACAGTTCCCACCCTGGATATAGGTTGAAGCCAGCAGTCCTTGAATTGTGGTGTAATAGATTTTGCCATCCCAAATGTCATGGTCTGGCTGACCTGCTGTGGAGTAAAGTACACACATCTTGGACTGTGGAGGTGTGATGTGATCACTGAACATTGCTTGGTGTTTTTTCATGTTTACAGTGTAAATGTACAAGTCAGGTAAACTGGGTGTTCGGCCCACCTGAACTGAAACCCTTGAAACACAATAATTTTTTGAGCAATAACATCATCAGAAACCACTTTTTCCGAGTTCTCTACAAACCAGCCCTGTGTTTGATTAACAAGCAAATTACAACAAACTCTTGTTCTCATAATTTCTGTAAAGTTCTATTTGTATACTTGCCATCAGTATTGCATACAATTTTTTGTAATTTCTTGTTTATTTTATTGAAAAATTCCAAAATGCCTTTTCAAATTACAGTTAAAATGGTGTATTGCACTATACCAACTTTTTATTGTAATATAATATGTTACATAAATTTACCATTAAAAACAAACAAACAAAAAAATATGGACACCAAGTGGGGAAAGCGGTGGGGGGAGGGGGTGTTGGGATGGAATGAATTGGGGCATTGGTATTGCCATATATACATTACTAATAAGAAAACAAAATTGAATTGTACAGTATAAATATATGCAGTTTATTGTATGTCAATTGTATCTCAATAAAAGTTCTTAAAGAAGTGGGAAAAAAAGCAAAAAGGGAAATTTAAGAATTGCCAAAGCCAAAGAAGTCCAAAAACAATTATGAAAACTGGGATATGGAACCAGAAACTGGGAATCTGGGAGGTATACATATGTTTAAACAAGTTGGGAGGAACTGGGTGGGGTGGGGTAGGAACAGGGAGAGGCAGGCATTTCGCACAGCTGTTCGTGCTCCAGGAAGAGTTGTGTGACAATAACATCTCACTTTTTAATTAATATAATGTAAATTTTCATTTTAAATTGAATTCTAAATATACAATAATTTTTATTGAATCAAATGAATAAATTAAATTTGATTAACAAATTATTAGTGAATGAGTGTTCACAAGCTCCCCCACCCTTGCATCCCTCTCTTCTCTTTGCTTCTGTTACGTGGGGAGGTTTCTTGCTGCTCGAATTAGCTTCCAGGCAGGGAAAGCTGAGTCATGCACATCATAAAGAGGAAATGACAAGAAGCCGGAGGGTAAATTAACTGATACAGTCAAGGGCTAAGAAAAGGGAGGGAGGGAGAGAAGGGGGAGCAGGATGAATAAATCTCAGGGGGGTGGTCTCCGATGTCTGAGAGCGGGTGTGAGTAGAGCCAGAGAGGGGAAGCAGAAGAGTAAAGGCCAGAGTGAGAGGGAGATGCTGGGGGCCAGGCTGGCGTGGGGAGAATTGCAAACAAATTTATTGATATAAGATGGTGCTATGGGTTCCCAACTGGAAACCCTTTAATGTTCTTCCAAGAGACAGAAGTAAAGGGTGGAATTGCATTTTGATTCTTGCTGGTTGCTGCCCATCTGGACAAAAATGCCCCAGAGGCTACATGTTTCTTTTGCTGGTGAATACAGAACTCAGGTGGGCTTTATCTGGGTGGAACCTTGGGGAATGGGTATCAAAGACCCAGAGAAAGAAACATTTAGAAAAGAATAGAAATACTTCGCTTTGAACTTCAGAAGAAAAAAAATGTGCAAAATTACCAAGGTTTCCAAATTTACATTAATCCACTTATGGTGGAAAAACAACTCCCATGCACTATTCTCATATGCATGAGGGTCATGGCATAGCTTTGTACAACAATACAGCAAAAATCAGAAAAATAGTAGTTTCTGTTAGGGAGTCCAGGTTTATTCAGGTTTTATTATTTGAGAGACCATCACCAGATCTGATGACCATATTATAAAATATCTCAGGATGCAATTTTTTTCCTCCTTATATGTGAAGTGCTTAAACATATTAGAAGCAAGAAAAAAGTGTCGTTTTTGTTTCCATGTAAACAAGGTTTTACAGTCTATTAAATAAGCATGAGGGAATAATCTAAAAATGAGCTAGAATGGGCTCACGCTGCAATAAACTGTTAAACAAGAGAAAACTCTGTGAAGAATCAGCAGATACAGACAGCAACACAGAATGTAAAACAGACTCACTTGCCCCCCAAGCACTTTAGTCATTGATTTCACTCCTTTAAAGTCAAAATAAGATGCTTCAGACCTCTCCTCAGGGATGCAAATTGTTACCTAAGCCAAATATTTGTTTCGCTTTTTGATGTTTCTGTGTTTCTATTGCCAACTGCATGTATAATTCTATTATATTGTGTCCACATGGGGTATGAAACCACTCACTTTCACTTCCACTTCTTGTTATGCTATGCAGTCATTTAAAAGAACCATAAAAAACAAGATTGTGTGGACATTTTCTTCAAAGTGCTCCACGTCAATTATCAGTCCTTAGAATGAGGATGCTTCATACCACGTGCGCATTTGCTGGGGCTGCATTCCAAACATGTTGCAAGAATACGTGCACGGCTGGCTTGCACACGGCACAGCAGCTGTGTGATGTGCTGCGGTTACAAATATGCAGGAAATGGGCTTTGCGTGTGGACCAGTCTTCCTGTCTTTCCTCGTGATTAGAAACATATCATGAGGGAGGAGTGCTGGGTCAGCAGCTCAGGGTCGCCGTGGCGATGACTGGATGCTCTGGTGCTCTTTCCAGGAGCAGGGGTGGAGGGTGGAAGCACAGGTACCGGAGTGCCAACAACTAAGTCTTCAGCATCAATCTACATGAAAGGAGTGGAGTCTGGGGACATATGGTGTTGATCCTTCTGTTCCCCTCAGAGATTCCCAAACAGCATGTGGGTGGTTTAGAGGGAAGGAGCTAGTGGGCTGGCCCTGCCTGGGCAGGTGTTCAGGTATGATGAGGGCTCAGGTTCTGCCCTGACCATGGGATCAAAAAATCAGATAAGGTTTTTCCATCAATTCTATCAAGAACTTTGATTTAATCACCCAGTAAATTGAAGAGGCAATGTCAAAACCGGGCATTATTGGTGAGGAGGTCAGGGCTTTCCTTACAAGATAGCAGGTCTTATTTTCTAGGATAAGGTGAGCCAGAGATGGCTGAGCTGGAGGATGCTGACTGGTGTATGGTAGCTTCCCCTGACAGCTTTGACACTAAGTGTGGGCTGCCTTAGGTTTAGGTTTGTGACGTGGGCTGGGCACTGGGTCAGCCCTCATTTTGTGGGTCTTGATATAGGAATGAAATTTATCAAGCTCAAATGGATGAAGCACTTACTTATGTGCCAGGCTCTGTGCTGGGAAACAGCAGCGCACTGTCTCTTAAATGAGAGATTTTCTGCTGTAATCCCTCTCTTCTTAGATTCCTGCTTTGGAGAAGGCCACCTGTCTTAGGCTGCGTTCTCTCAAGAGCAGATCTTAAGCCTAGGATTTTTGTAGAAGTGAATTATTTAAGGAAGGGCCTCCAGGGGAAACCAGAAAGTGTACAGGAGAGGAAGCAAAGGAAGTCAAATAAGGGTGGGATTTCTGGTGAAGTCCCAAACTCAGCCTGATCGCCTGGGGATCTTTGGGAGGTAAACCTTCAGAGTTTGTACCACATGAAAACAAAGGAAAAGAGCTGGGCTTTTGTATACTCACGGCAGGCAGCTATTGGCTATGGGCCTCCCTTGGGAGGTGTAAAACTCTCAGCTACTGCCAGCTCTCAATACTGGAGACATGGCTTAAGAACCCAGTGGAAATTCTCTGAATGTTGCAGACATAAGCTATCAGCAGCAGAGCAGACAGAGGTGGGGGATGAGCAGGTAGGCAAGGCACCAAAGGTGTGTGCTACACCCCACCAGGGTGGGAGGTTGTAGACAGGATGTAAAGAAGGAAAGAGCACCCTGAGTCTTGTTACTCACAGTGTGGTCCTCAGAACAGCAGCATCTGGTCTAACAGGGATCCGTCACCAAGGAGCTGGTTGGAAATGTGGAATCTCAAATCTCATGTAAGACCTAGTTAAACAGAATCTGAATATTAAGAAGAGCTCCAGGAAATGTATATTCATATTAATTTCTGACTCGGACCCAGAGTGTTCAAAAAAAATGATTTATTGATCTCCTAAACTAGCTGACCAGAGCTACAACATGGTGGACTTGGAAAGTTCTCAGTCTGAAGATTTCCTGGCCTGGCAGCTGAAATCATGGGAAAGAGAACACAGTCCTAGTTGAAAGTACGGCAGTACCCACTTTCCTACTCAGTGATCAATCAGGCCAGGCTTTCAGGTCCCAAATTCCCAGACTCTGCAATCTCCATTACTTTACCTGGAACCCATATCTTCTTGGACATCAAGGGATGGAGGGGTAGGGAGAGAGGCCGAGGAGGAAGAGTTTGGGTGTGGACATAGGAAAGAGCAAAATATAAAATAAGGCAAGATTTAGAACTGACCCCACCATTTAAGCTTGAAAGTCATTTAAAATTTTTTCAGGTAAATCACTTGATTCAGATTTGTATCATTAAGGAGTCACAGCAAAACTCATGCATGAGGAGAAATCTCTGGGGTAAAATACGTTGATCACCAAAATGCCCCCAACAGTACAAAAAGGTCTCTTCCGCGGCATTGAAAATCTCTGCCATCGGAGTCATGATGGAGACAGTCAATTAACACAGATACGCCATCTCTGAGGGCTACAGGAGGAAATTTTTGGAAAGATTTGGTTAAAGATAGTAGAGATTACACATCCTCATTTAACCTCAGGTCTTTCCTAAAATCACACAAGAAAATCATAAAGTTTTCTTATTGTTGCTTTTGTTGTTTTAAAGCATTAACCCAGGGAGATAAAGCGAATTAAAAAGAATGTAGCAGTAATAACTTTTTTGAGGTTCAGAAGTAGCTGGTTATTGTGAGTGTTAATTGACTTATCAGAACCCCAAACCTTGAATCCTAGAACATGAACGGTGGGAAGGCTGGTTATCAATGTCCCGAGAGAAGGTCTCTAAATAATTAGCAGCACCAGGTACCAAGTTGAGCAAAAAAACCAGACAAAGAGAAAGATTAGTAGTCTGTTGAAGAAGCAGTTTGATATTCAAATCCTCGCCCACATTCCACACAGCCAGCACACTGCCCCTTCCCAACTGGGTAGGAAGGTCGGCGACCTGAAGTAGATTCTGTCTCGAGAGTAAAACAGGGGGTGACCTCCAAATTGCAGTGCGGCAGACATAGATAAGATCAGGGTTCCCGTAATGAAAAAGAACAAGCAAGTGAAAGTTTAAATTCTGAATTATTCAGACTCCCCTTGGGCCCCAGAAATCTGGTAGTTATTATCCTGCAGGCATCTGAAGATAGTAATATTGGGAATACTCCAAAAAAACAGCCTAGCTTGATGATCCTATTTTCTACACATTTCTCTCCTCTTCCTAGGTTCCCTAACCAGAGCTTGTAGTTAGCTTTTTGATGCCCCATTCTAAAATAGGAGTAGACTGGCAAGGACCCACAAAGATTTAAGGAAAGCATTTAAAATAAGAGAAAAATGCCAAAGTGTTTTCCATATTAGGGAAACACCACCTAGAAGCTGAAAGAGTTGATGTTCCCTGGAACCAAGCTGGATCAGACAGAGACAGGAGAGCAGAAGAAGCCTGTTGATAAATCCCTCTCTCTTTCATTTTGAAGGACTGATCCAAGGTGTGCTACTTCCATATGGCTTCTCTGAGATGTCCTGTGTAATGAGCATCTGGCTGGGTTTTCAAGTTGTGGCCAACCATGTAATGAACCATTTGGTAACAGACTTCTTTCTTTCTATGTCTCTCTGTCCTTCTTCCTTCCCTCTTGATGCCTGGAATTGCACCTTATAATAACCATTATTGTGTAAGCTTTGCCTTAGGCTCTTTTCTAGGTAACACAAGAGGTTACACCTGGGTCTGGAAATGACTGCAAAGAGTAGACCATTCACCCTCTACCCATCGAGTCACATGAGACAATGATGTAGTTGAAAAAAATTATTATACTGTATTAGAGTATTGAATTTCTATTATGAACAAATTCAAATATATACAAAAGTAGAGATAACAGTTTAATGAACCTCAATATACTCATCAACTAGCTTCAGTTATCACCCTAGGGCCTCTGTTATTTCCCCCTCAACTCTGATTACTTTGAAGCAAATTCTAGGCATCATGTCATTTTATCCACAAATATTTCAGTACCTCTCATTAAAGGTAAGGACTCTTTAAATTCATAACACAGATCCTTTATCATAATGAAAAATAATCATTTCTTCATATTATCCAAAAAGTCAGTCTTTGCTTAAATTTCTTCCCTTGACTCCTACTTTTCTCCTTTTGTAGTTGGTTAATCTAAATTGGAATTCAACTAACACCCCACAATTACATTCAAACATATCTCTTCTCCCTTTCAATCTAGAGTTCTCCTCTTTCGTCCTTGAAATACAAAATTTTTGAAGGAAATTAGTGATTTGTAAACATATTCTCCCATGAAATTCAATAGTTTTGCTGATTGTATTCTTTGGTGCTATTTCCTTGAAGTATCATTTTAACTCATGGATTTTAAGATATTTGAAATGCCATTATTGTTTTTTTTTTTTCATACTCAAGTTGCCTTATTTTTGGCCAGTGGGAGCTTTTTCAAGTTGGCTTCTGGGTCCTTTTGACATGACCCTAGCAGTCTTTGATGGTCTCTTTTCTTTCTGGTGTAATGGGTATATTCCAGATTCATCTTGTATATTTCCTGCCCCAGCTATGGAATCAATTATTTTTTTTAAGTAGCCCTAGTCCTCTTTAGAGGCAAAATTTTTAGAAGTTACTATAGGAGAATATCTTTCTGACTTTGAGATAGAAAAGTTTTCCTTAAAAAAACACTAAGTATGTAAGAAAATAGAGATAGATTTAACAGTGCTGAGACATCCTAAATAAAATTTTTTAAAAAGGCAAATTAGAATACGTTTGCAACATATATGACTGAAACTATGTGTAATTAACTCCAATAAGTCAATAAAAGAAAGACAAAGAAAAAAAAGAAAAAATGCCTCCCTAAATTCTGCCTCACAAAAAATTTTCATGTAAGCATTTTACTGAACAGGAAATATACATCATCATAATATTATGAAAGAATGTTCAACCTCTTTGGTCATCAGGGAAATGCAAATTATGACATACCATGTTTTATAAGCTAGATAGTCAAAAATGAAGAAATATGACAACATCAAGTGCTAGAGGGGTATGTATTAGAGATGTCTTTGTATAGTGTTGGTGAGAACATAGCATAGACAATCACACCAAAAGACAAATACTGGAAACAAATTAAATATGTATTGACAGGAAAATGGATAATTTGTGATACCTTAAATCACTCAGTGGAGTAGCAGTGAAAAAGTGGACCATCCCAATGAGAAACAACCTGGCTGAATAGCGTAAAATGGAGCAACCAAGATCCAGGAGACTTGATAGAATATGTAAAATGTTTGTAACCTATTTGGCGTGGTTTTGGACACACCATAGAGAAACTCTTGCATCTTGTGTGTACATGTGCAGAGTTTCTGTAGAGCAGGAGTCAGCAAACTACAGTACATGGCCCCTCACCTGTTTCTTAAGGTAGGCTGTATTTGAACACAGGCGAGCCCACGCATTTATCTCTGCTTTCCCACTGCAACAGCAGAGTAGTGGTGACAGAGACCATAGGCTCACAAAGACTAAAATATTTAGAGACTCTCTGGCTCTTTAATGACTTTGCTGACCCCTGCTCTAGAGTATGTATAAGATAATGCCAAATTTCTATAAAGCTCACACACAAGCTAAAACTCCACAACCTATTATTTGATTGGACTTTTATGTGATAAAGGCACAAAAATAAAACAAGGGAATGATAAGTATAAATTCAGGATAGTGTTGTCTTCAAGTAGGGATGGAAAGACAAGGAATGGGATGGGAAGGAAGATACAGTGAATGAAAGCTAATGACAATATTCCCATCTATGAGTTAATAATTATATTAGAAATATAGCAAAATAAATGAAAAAGACAAAAAGAAGTAATCTAAGAGAATCTCTCAGGATTGAATGATATAACTTCCAGGTTACCAGGGCCTACTGAGTACAAGGAAAGTGGATAAAAGTAAGCCCACCCCCAGGCTCATCATTGTGGAATCTCAGGACATTGGAGACAGAGAATATCTATAAGCTTCCATC
Organism: Hippopotamus amphibius kiboko; assembly: GCF_030028045.1. Classification (NCBI taxonomy): domain Eukaryota; kingdom Metazoa; phylum Chordata; class Mammalia; order Artiodactyla; family Hippopotamidae; genus Hippopotamus; species Hippopotamus amphibius. Next base: position 103,069,372 of record NC_080196.1, read on the forward strand.
TATACAAATGATCAGAAATGAGAACGACATTGGACTTTTTAATAGAAAGGCTAAAGACAGGAATATAATGGAAAATGTTTTGAGTTTTGGAGGGAAGGTATTTTTTTACCCTAGAATTCTATATATCACCAAACTAGCAATTTAGAAAAGGGGAGAGAAAAGACATTTGCAGATGTTCAGAAAATCTCATCAACCTTACCCCCCATGTCTCTTTTCTCAAGTGGCTAATGGAGCAGGTGCTCTGCAAAACTGAGGCCGTGAACCAAGAAGAGACTGATAAAGGGTATAGAAAAGAAAGGAACTAATCTAAGAGAGACAGAATCTTGATCTAATCAGGATTCCAGACCATATAAGAGGACAGGCTTTCAGGGACCTCGAGAGCAACCCACTGGTTGCTCTGAGTGTCATTATTTTAAGAGAATAAAATTGACTAGGTACCTCAATGTTTGAATAAGATTTGTCCAGTCAGAAGAAGCTTTGTGTTTGCGTTAGAGCTAAGTATATATAAAACAAAACAAATTTTAAAAATAAGATAATTAATAATGCTAGGGCAACAAAATGTGCAGAAAGTATATTTATAAACTATGGCTCTGCTGTGAGCTCCATACATACGTTCATTATAATGTAAACAAAAAATATTGATCTAACTCAAATTTTATTACTATATTAGAAATATGGCAAGATGGGAAATGTACATGTTTGTATCTCTGAAAACCATGGTTATAATTGAGAACTGGAGGTAAATACCAAAATAATCAGCTAAAGGAGTTAAAAGTAATTGCCTATAAGGAATGGGAAATCTGAGAAGAAAAGTTATGTGCATATAAGGTTTTAATGAAAATTTTTAAAAAGTAAATTACAAAAGTGCTACCAAAGGCCAAAACCTGATGTATTAAATATGATCATCCTCTCCCAATTCAACCAACCAACAATGAAAATATATCAATATCCAGAATTGGCCTTTCCCCTAAAAGAAATGTTTTAAACAAGTCAGATTGAAGCCACAAGGATGAGATGCTATTTTTTGTAATCTCTTTAGCACGCTACACAGTCTTCCAATTCATGTAAAGTTGTTCCTCCAGAAATGAGTGCTGTTTGGCAGTCAGAAAGAAAAAATAAAAATGAAAAGAACAGGAGGCCCTGACATTCAGAAGCTGGTCTGCCACACACAGGTCATGTTATTGTCCTATTAGACATAAACAACGTTGTCATGGAATACCAACCTCCAACAGGTTACTCTGAGACCATGAAAAAAATGGGACAAAATAAGGTCATTTCATAATTTTGTCCAAGCTTAGACAAAAGTGAGGTTGCTGTGCCACTTATAAAATATCAAATACCCTTAACCCTCACCCTCAAATGATTGCTACTTCTTGATCTTTAGTTTTATCCCATTCTAGTCTCACCTCCTTGTAGACAAGAGTTATTGAGATACCAGAGAATTATCCACCTATCTTTCTGATCGCATCCAATGTAGAGCAAACCCCAGCCATAAGCAGGCTGGAATGTTACCTTGCCAGAGGCCACATGGCCAGGGAGGCTCCGATTTAGTACATTGATTGAGGACTTAGCATTTTCTAATGACTTTGCTAGGTGCAGGGGAGGTCGGGAGTGAATACCACATTATCTGGTCCTAGAGGTCCTGATAGCTCCTTAAGCAGTCACAGAGATATAGACTCACACATTTCAAAAATGGAAAGAGTGTGAAAGATCATCAGTGAAAAGAGCATTGACCTAAAACACTTGGGTGTAATTTAATTTTGACCATTTATTAACTACGAGGCAAATCCTTTGACTGCTCTGCTATTCTGTTTCCTCAACTGTAAAGCAATGATTTGTCCTACTTAAACAGTCACTGAAAATATTAAATAAGATAATGTACATTGAAATATTTTATAATTCATATGGGACCACTGTTGTGGTCCAAACTCGGGTTGGAAAAGAATTTCCAGACACAAGGCAGGACGTAAAGAAGAAAGAAGGGTCACTGCCAGACCAGCGGGCAGACTTCCTAGTAATCTACGAGATTCGAGCCCAAACATGTGCTATTGATTAGTTTTTATAGCCAGAAAACAAAGGAATGGTCCAAGGTGAAAATTTCATTTACTGATTGGTCGAGGGACACATATCTTCCTTCTACAGGGTGGTTGTGGGACAGGGCAGGTGCCTTTCCTTATTTGGGAAGAGAGAGGAACAGGTGCCGTTGCCTAGGTGGGCTCAGGATTTTCGTAACCATCACAACGTGGTGGAGAAGGCGATTAGGAGTCCAGTAGGTTGTTTAAAGCTGAAACCTTTTTCAGGCAGGGTTGTCCTTTGTTCTTGAAGCACCATTGTCCTTGGAGCACCACAACCACTACAATGTGGAAGAAAAAGTGAAATGGTAAGTGACCTACCAAGATCACACAGCTATTATCAGATGTCAGTATAACACTCAAGCAGAGATCATTACCAACCATACTCCAATAATAATAATAATGTTGAGTGTTTATTGTGGTTAGACATTCTGCTCATGCTTCACCTGCATGATTTCATTTATAACAACAGTAGATTTGAATATAGAATGTGTAACTCTTTTCAAGTTTCTCATCCTTTATAATTTTATCCAGAGCTGTTGGAACTCATGAGCATAATGATTGAATATATTTTAAATGACTATATGAGACATTGGAAATGCAAGATATGTGTGCAACTTTCCACATTGATATGATAAGAAGGAAGAGGATCTTACTTCAAGAATATGATGCCATATTAGAAAGTCATGCAACGTAATTTTAATATGAGTCACAGCTACAGGCTAAGAAGTCATGACTCTTTACTAGGAAAGTGTGATGACCAAAGCTTCTTCCTTTGTTGAATTCTCCAAAATATTTTTGTAACGGGCTTTATGTGCTTGCGTCCAGGCAAAAGCAGGCATTGCTTGTGGAATAAGAGTTTATAACTACTATAGAAATGTTAAATTATTATATACTCAATCACATGTCCTGCTAACGTGTGAAAAGATAAGGCAACAACTTTCATACTAAGGCAACAAGCATGTGGGTGCAAGTATTGAAATTACCAAGAAATACAATTAAAATAGTGTTGTAAGGGTGATAAGAACAAAAATCACGGGGACATGATATACTTTGGGAGATATTTATTCCTTTGACTCAGACTTAAGATAAGCAAGCACTCCAAAGGGCTAGATTACGTAACTAGGACCAAATGTCAGGAAAAAAAATAAGTCATCACAAGCCCAGACCTGATAGAAATCTGAGATGTTCTGTTCTTTGTATGATCTCACTAGCTTATTCACTTAAGTGTCTAATACATAAATCATGTATTTCTTTTCATGAAGCCAATAATAGTCTTGCCAATCCCGTGTGATCTATAACCTGAATCGTGGTGTTTAGCAGCATCTTCAAAAATTCTTTTTTCCGTTAAAAGTTTTACTCATTTCTGTTTGGAGTCAAGTGACCAATACAAAACATGGAAATCTGAGGCAGATGGAGTAGGCTTATTCCCTAGTAAGTCCACTTTCTGTGGCCTTGACCCTTATTATCTTTCTTTAGCTCTTTGGCTCCTTCCTCAGTACTTGATACCTCCTCACTGCTTAGAACTCTTGGGGTCCCACCTTCACCCACATGCTGGAGTAGAGGAGATATTTCCCCTGCCACAGGCCTGATCCTCTCTGTGCCTACTGCACAAGATCAAGGTGTCTGTTCCTTTGTCTATCTGCCCTTCGCTGAGCTCCTAGACTCAGGTTCCCAACATTCACCTCATATCCAGCTCTTGGGACTCACTCTTAACTACTCTCTATCCTGTAAGATAAAGTTTTTGAGAAATGGAACATTTCCTGCCGTATCAGTAAACAAAGGATGTCATAGTCATCAGTGATTGCATCCACCACCTATGGTGAGCCAGTGAGCCCTGAGGAAACTTAGGAAGGAAAGAATACCTGCCATCTAGCAGCCATCAGACTGCAGCTACTCCCTACGGTGAGCCCTGAGGAAACTCAGGATGTGAAAACACATCCCCAGATCTGTGGCCCCAGATAGCTGATGTGCGTATCAAAGGAATGATTTCAGTGAGCCCAGACTCTTGCATCCTCCCGCACATGGAAAAGCGCTAAATTCCTTAACTTGAGAAATCTGGTTTTCTTTAACTTACAGTAATCTTTTGATGTTCAGACTATCTATCCTTTGTTGCAAAACCTCTATATAACCTGGCTCCCCCCTCCCCACCTCTTCCTGAGAAGTTCTCTCAGGATTATTTGAGATGCTACCTCCCAGGCTTGAAGTCTAAAAATTCCTGCTGAATAAAACATGTCTCAACTTTTAGGTTGTGAATATTTTTTTGTCAACATTGTCTATCTTCATAGTGAAGGGGAAGAGAAGGAAACCCACAATTTGAGTCGTTCAGTAGTGCTAGGGAAGATCAACACTGGGATACTTAAGTTCATTTTCAGTTTAGTTCAAAAAAACATTAAGTAGGCATCCCCAATGAACACATATACCGAGTTTAAAAAATGAGATACCCAATTTCTGCTCTCAAGAGCCTTTCTGGGGAAACAAACATGTAAGGATAGCACTTTAATAAAATTTCTAAGTACATAATAGAGGTAAAAGTGAGAGTAATTGTTAATTTTGGATACTTACTATGTGACAACTATTATGATAAAGACTTATCTAGAGTCTTTAATGTGATTGGAGAAGAAGGAAGGGCCAGATAACAGATGGTCTTGGACACATGTGAACCCAATTAGTACTTTATCCTGTATTCAATGGGGATTCACTGAAGAATTTTAAGAGTCATGGCTGGGTCGTATTTACATTGTAAACACATCAAGCTGTAGCTTGAAGGACAAGACATTAGAGACAGAGAGGACAGGTCAGAGAAGATAAAGAGTAGAGCCAGGGCAATAGTTTTAGAGAAAAAAGAGAAGGCTGTCAACTCAAAAAATATCTTAAAACTAGAATTAGTGAGATATGTTAAACGATAGATGTGAAAGTGGATAAAAAGAAAGGGGTCAAGGATGTTGCTTTGATTTTGGCTTGGATGACTAGCAGACAGATGGAAAGAAGATGAGAAGGAACAGGTCTGGGAGAATGATGGGGAGATGACGTGTCTTATGGACACGCTGAAACCAGAGCAGCAGTGGTCAGTCAAGTGGAGATGTCCATAAGAGGTTGGGTTTGGCAGTCTCATGGTCTGGGAGAAGTCAAGGCTAAAGACAGAGTTGTAGGAGCTTTGCTGTCTCCTTTCCCTCCTTTTCCCCAGTCACCCACACATCCCATTAACATCCCCATCCATATTCCTGTCCATACATTCCATGTATTGTGACTAATGAATGGGGAAGAACTGAGCAATAATTTCCTCTCTCTCCTCCTCATTTTACACAAGTCTAAATAAGGCTATCAAAGTTTGAAGACAATGTAAATTCTCTGGTCAATCCTGTGATAAAACACATCGCTGTCTCACAAGTCATCTAATTTTTCTTTGCCATTTCCTTCCGAGAAATTAAATCATCCCTCTAGCCATTTTATAGGAGACCAAATCTGAAGTCTCTGTGTATGATGTACATATTTTAACAGCAAGTGTCAGTGGGTCTGTAGTCTTCTATCTACGCAATGAAAAAAAAATTCAGAAATTCATAAACGTGTAAAACAAAAATAGTTGACACCTGGAATTGGAATACCTTAAATGATGATGTAGTTATTTATCTTCTCTGTATGTTTTATGAAGGGTAACACTGAAATGTGTTACTGTTATTAGGCATACGGCATTGGCCGAGATGTAGTAGGAACCTGCTAGATAAGAGAGAGACTAAATTAAGGCTTGTTAAGTAATACACTAATCCATTCAGCCATAAATATAATCCATAAGGATAATAGAGAGTTGAGTGATGCATCTAATTGTGGCAACATAAGTCCAATGTTATATCATTAGATCCCTGAAGGAAAAGCATCATTGTGAGAGTGGGGTTTCACCAGGTGTGCACGGTGAGTGAATTCATGATTCACGATGTATTCTGAGGCTGCTCTGAAAATGCAGTCTCTCTTTGCATACTTTTGTCATGACAAGTCTTGGGAAGGTTATTGGCTTTCCCAAATAGCTGAATCACAGAACACTGGCTATTTGTTCCCACCGTCTACCAACCATGGCATCCAAGTTGGGTTTATCACTTGGCAACAAGATAAATACTCTGACAAGGTGCTACGCTCCCTAACAAAGCTTGTTTCATGTGTAAACTTTCTCACACTTCTGGTTGACCCAGGGCAACATCTTAAAATAGGTGAGGTTTGCTTTCTGTTGTCCTGGATACGGGGACTGTCCCTCTCTGTGGCCTAGACCCATCTCATTCAAAACCTCCTCCTTTTGCTTATCCTCTTCACACACCCCAAAACTCCTCCCTGACCACTTCTCCATCCACTCCATCAAAACCCTCTCTGCAGGAATTTCCAAACATGTACTATTTCTCCAAGAGACATTAACATGCAGTACTTTCATTGTTAATTGTAAAAGGAGATGCTTATCCTCTGATAAAGTTATTTCAAGGAAGGGAGGATGTTTTAGTCAAGGTGACCCCAAATTCACACTATAGAGGTGACTACCTTCACATACATTTAGTCCTGCTCCCAGCTTCAACTACTTAACTTTCTAGAGTGAATCATGCTGTCTAAACACTAAAGGCTAATTTGTATTAATGATCTTTGTTATAAAAACAATGTTGCAATATATTTAACTGAAAGTCATTAATAAAATAAGATTACTATATGCAGGGTTTTTTTTTTGTTTGTTTGTTTGTTTTTTGACAATTTATTCTTCTTATGATGTTGTGGGTTGTCTGGGTGGTTTTTTGTTCCAGTGATATTTGTTGGAGTCATTCTTGTGTCTGAGTTCAGCTGGTGTCCAAACTGGGGGTGTTCTCCTCCATGTCTTTTCTCTCTCTGCATGATGTCTTATCTTTCAGGGCTGTTTTTTTTTTTGTTTTTGTTTTTTTTTTGGTTTCACTGTGCAGCATGAGGGATCTTAGCTCCTTGACCAGGGATCAAACCAGTGCCCCCTGCAGTGGTAGTGCGGAGTCCTAACCACTGGACAGACAGGGAAGTCCCACTGTATGGAGTTCTGGGTCAAAATGGGACATGCTTTTTGACCTACAATTGTATCATGCTTTGAATAACCTCAGTGATGGCATTACTGCTGAGGTAGATATGATACATCTTTCTCACTTGGATATTCCCCACCCACCAGCAAATCACATGGAAAGGGTAATTATAGAAGTGTTAGTGTTTGCTCATTCAAAGTACAGAGAAGAATAGAAAGATATCACAATGTGCTGAGCACGAATAAGTCATTTAGCAAGAACTTAGTGAGAAAAAATCTGAGCCAAGTGTCTATCCTAGTCATTGGGAAAGACTATCATGGTTGTGGCACTCATGGTGTTTACCACCTAGCAGGGAGATAGACACTGAATAGTTAACTGCATGGGCTATTCAATCACAGGTAGATGTGCATTTCAAAAAAGAGCACAGTGTATGTAATCTCCAAATTAGAATATTAGAACTTTATTCATAAAGTTGTTTTCTTGTTTGGGGTATTATTTGTTCTTCATACCCAATTCATTGTAGTGTTACTGGGAAGAAAGTGAACACCTTAATCAATTCAACTATCACACCCCTTGTTAATTTATTCATATTTTTGTTAATTTAGCCCTAAATTCATAGATTCACAAATTGTTTGAGGAGTTGACATTTGGTAAGCATCTGTTTCTTTCTTAAATTTTTTTTATGTTGTCTCTAACACTCGTTATACTTTAAACATTTCTAAATTATATAAAGTCAAAATAACGTTTTCTTTTATGGCTTCTAAAAAAAAGAAAGAAAATGAGCACCTTGATATAGATACTTTGATAATGTATTTCTGATTTTAAAATGAATGCATACCTATTATAGTACATGTGAAAATTTTTTAAAGTAAGGGAAAAAATGACAAAGCTCTATAAAGTTATGACACAGAGATATCACTGTTTACATTTTGACATATTTCCTTCAAGTCATATTTCTGTACATATTTAATCTATAGTGTTCACATCATCCTGTATATATAATTTTATATCCTTCTTTTCCACTTAAGATTATCTCGTACACATTTCCCAGAAGATAAGAAAATCAGAGAGTGAAAGACATTCTGTTTCATTATTCTTTACTTCCATAGAAGTGATCTGCCCTACAACTGTTGCACTTACTATTTCAAGGCAACTAATCTTATGATAAGACCTAATCTTACATATTTTACAATAGTTGGGAATACTTTGTAGGAGCTGTACTTTTCTAATTGGTATCCTTAAGAGGTGTCTCATCCACTGGGTTTTTTCTCTTTCAGACTTCTCAGATTTTTCTTCTTAAAACATCACTTTTTATAAGTCACTTTCCTTCTCCAGGGTTTGCAATAGGCTGCCTTTAGATTAGCTCTCAACTCAGTCTGGAATTAGAGGCCCATCCATAAGTTGTTGTCATTTTTCCTCTCTCCATCCCCTAGACACCAACTTCTCCAGGCAGATCTCAGCCAGTGAATGTGCTTCCCACTTCGTAATTTTAGTGCCTTCCCCTTTCAATTGTCAGTTTTTTCATTTACCTCAACCCTTTTCTTGAGGTCCTAACACACACTTTCAATCCTTTCCCCTCCTCCTGTGACCTTTGGCTTCATTCAGTTTGGCTCTGAATCATATATTGCTTTTCACAACTTTCTCTAAACATTTGATGTGTGAATGTCTTTTCTTTAGATGCTGAGCTCATAAAATTGGTCTAATCTAGGCAGGGTGGCAACTCCCACACCTGGCCACCAATAATCCCTCTGTTACAGCAGCTAACACTGTGGGGGACTTGCCATATGAAGGATAGCGTGCTAAGTACTTGGCAGACATTATCTCACCCATTCTTCACAAAAGTCTGTGTCTCTTAGCAATGCTTTTGGCTGCAAATGACAGAGGACCCAAGGTGTCTAACAATGCGTAAACGTACAGACTTATTTATTATCTAATGTAACTGAAACAACAGGAACAAAAATTGGAGGTAGGTGGTTTCCAGCACTTTGTTTAGGAATTCTCTGATGTCAGGGCTCTGCTTTGGCATCTTGGCAAGTTTCTTCGCCTTCCTTCATGGTTGCGATATGGCTGTAGCATTTCCTGGCATCACATTCTCCCACAACCCTGTTCAAATTTGAGTAAGAGGGAGTGATGTAGGATAGGAGGTTCTCTTTGCATATTTCCCTCTTATCAGGAAGGAAAAATTTCCCCAGACATTCCCCAGCAGACTTCTCCCACATCTCACTGACCAGAACTGGGTTATCTATCCACAGCAAAAATGATTTGCTCTTGCATAGGCAATGAACAGTACCAGCCTTATAACATATTAGGAAAGTAAAGCTCAGAGAAGCTGAGGAATGTGTACAAGGTTATACAGCTATAAATGACTGAAAGAGGTTTCAAATCAGACCTTTATGAGTCTCTCAGAATGCACATCTTTGCTCAACACACCTTAACGTCTTTCTAGAGTGTTTTAGCATCTTATTCAATTCATTAAAAAACATGTAGTACCCACTTGATGCTCAGCCCTGTTCTTGCTACTAAAAGGGAATTAAGTATGCAGTTTAATCTAGTTATTGATAGAAACCCAACACAGATAAAACAGCTAGGACACACAAGATTGATTAATTAATAATCCTACATTATTATGTTGCAAATTCAACTCTAAGTGGTGCGATTCTATGCAGCAGGAGTTCACTGAGGTTTGTAGAAGTCAGACTGGATTTCATGGTGCTATGGGGTGTAAATCGAACCTCACAGATTTGGATCAGTGGACATAAGGGTGGTTAAAATTCTAGGTACATTCACTATTAGACTGGCAGACTGTTGTGCTGTCTATGTGTGGTTAAAAAACAGTTGAACAAATTGGTTACATCTCCAGAGGGGGCCCTCTAAGGGACTGAGACCGAAAAGGGAGAGAGACTAGACCACCAAGCAATAGCATCTACTGAACTCCCACTGAGACAGACAACTAACTGGCTGAGTGCCAAGGGATGTGAAAACTTATAAAAGGCTGCCTGAAAGGTTTCTTCGATCTAACGGAGGAACTTAGGAGTTGAAAGGTCACTGTTGAGGTGGAATTCCAGTTCTTTTTCTTTATGTGACCTGAGATCTTCCAGAAAGTAATAAATTGAATAATTTGGCTTTTGGCTGCTAGATACAGATTCTGAAGAACACAGCTATCTCACTGTCCCTTCAATAATAATGAGGGGTTTGGGTTAAGACAACCCACTCCTTTTTGACCAGAGTCTCACATTAGCAAGACAAGATAGGAATAAATCTGGCTCGTGGACCATGGTCAAGCTAAGATGCTCACACAGGGCTCAAGCCTACAGGCCTGGTTTCATGGACACTCCAAATTGTCAACTCAGCTCTTCAAGCATAGTCGCAGAGCTTGCCACACCAGCCAGGAAGAAGCATAGGGCTTTTATTTCTTTTCATCCCTATCCCTTTGGGGATTTCCTATGCATAAAAGTAATGTGTGTAACTAAAGATTGCCATACTAGGTGAAGTAAGGCAGAAAGAGAAAGACTAATACCATATGATATCACTTATATGTGGAATCTAAAATATGGCACAAATCTATGAAACAGAAACAGACTCACAGACATAGAGAATAGACTTGTGGTTGCCAAAGGGGAAGAAGATAGGGGAGGGGTGGGCTGGAATTTGGGATTAGCAGATGCAAACTATTACATTTAGAATGGGTAAACAACAAGGTCTTACTGTATAGCTCGGAGAACTATATCCAATCTCCTGGGATAAACCATAATGGCAAAGAATGTTAAAGAATATGTATATTTGTAAAACTGAGTCACTTTGCTGTACAGCAGTGATTGGCAGAACAGTGTAAATCAACTATACTTCAATAAAAAAAAAGTAAAGTGAAGAGAAGAGAAATCATCTTGGACTTCCTAGGTGGCACAGTGGTAGAGTCCGCCTGCCAATGCAGGGGGCAAGGATTCGAGGCCTGCCCTGGGAGGATTCCACAAGCCATGGAGCAACTAAGCCCATGCACCACAACTACTGAGCCCATGTGCCCAACTACTGAAGCCCACGCACCTAGAGCCCGTGCTCTGCAACAAGAGAAGCCACTACAATGAGGAGCCTGAGCACCACAGTGAGGAGTAGCCCTCACTCGCCGCAACTACAGAAAGCCCATGTGCAGCAACAAAGACCCAACACAGCCAATAAATAAATAAAATAAAAAGTAAATAAATTTATTTAAAAAAAAGAGAAGCCATTTTTACAATGAGTTGCAAAAACTTTTCAATAAGCTCTAACAATATGAACATTTTCAGACTCAGATTCTACTTCATTATGCATATCTTTTATCTATTTTTCTCCTCAAATTCCTTTGGTTGTATCTAAAAATCTAGTGATTTTCTGAATCATGTTTTTGACATCACACAAATTCCAATTAACACCCAGAGTTAAAAATTAACTTAAACTACAGGATTTTCACTGTTTAATTGAAGATAGGATCTATGTTCTAAAGATAAGATCTATGTGCAAATGAGAAGTTCTCTGGGTGTGGTTTGTGACAAGAGATTAGGGTGGAACCCAGAATTGTTTAGGAAATTATAGCTTGAGAAAATGTAAGATGGTTTAAAATAGAGAATTTACAAGGAATAAAAATGTTTTTTTTTTTTTTCTTTCCATTCCCAAAGGGTTGCTTTGGGGCTGCCTAGATTCAAAAGAGAAAGGATTCCATTGCTTTTAAGTATTGCAAAGAGCTCCCAGACCATCCTTGTCAAAAGGTAGAAGGGATATTGTAGAATTTGGTACTATGAGAACAAGTTATAGAAGGGACTGTTGAAACTGGAGCTGACAGGTTTCAGCTAATTTTAACAGGCATGTGAAGATATTGCCAAATTCTTAAGTTTCTGAATGACGTCATCCTCCCAACAAATTTCTTAAATGATGCCTTAGCAAACAAGCATTTCTATTCTAATGATGTCTTTCTGAGTAAAATGTTGAATCACTCAAAGGATACAGATTAGAGAAAGAGAGAAAAAAAAAAAGCTCTGTGGGAGGGGCAGAGCTTTATAAAACCAGTCATCGACATGTCTGAACTCTAACAACTCTCAGAAGACTGTTTCCTGTCAGACAGAGAATAACCAGGTATTTCAATCATTTCCATGACTATCTCTACGAAATATCATTTTATTTTTCATACTGGTATTATTGATACAATGAAAATTAAAATGTGAGATGTTTTTAGAGGATGGGTAAAGATTTAATGGTGTTTTCTTCTTTAGTTGTTTGTTTGAGAATATTTTAGTTCAAGATTTGAGTTAAATTTACAGCAAGACATAATCTTAAATCTCAGAGGCCAGCAAATGCCTATGTAACGTTCATCAAACTAAAATGTACATTCAGATTGTAATGTCAATTTTACCGAACAGTTTAGAATGTGTATATTCTTTATTAGCTAGTGTTTGGCACTGAATTTGATGAGAATAGCTAAAACAATTAAAATGTATTAATTTAGCCACTGAAAGTAATCTATAAATTGTGTATAAATATAATAAAGACAAAAAGATGACTCAGTTTTTATCTAAAACTGTCAGAAATGAAATAGGAAGCTGCTTTGGGGTCAGTTCAATACCAAAATACATTTATTGCACGTAGTTCAATAATCAGTCAATTAAGTGAAAGAGAAAAATCAGCCAAATTAGTTGCTGGATGGACTGAAGTAATAATTCAATAAATAATTTAATACCCCATAAACAATTATTCATCATGAAAGTCATCAAATATCAGAAAATGTTTTTAATTTTGTGGGGGAGGGAATTTGGTAATTTTAGAAGGGAAATTTCCTTGAAGTTATTCTTTCCTCTGTGTTCTCATTAATTTTTGTGTTCAATTTCAAAATATTTGCACTGTGTCATTGCAAAAAATATTTAAATTGCTACAACATACTCAAATCTAACATTTGATGCCAGGGATATGGTAGTAGGTCTGGCAGCACCTCCCAAGTTCTTTGTCACCTGTGCCAAGTTTCAGTGGCACATTTGTCAACTTGTCTTGAGGGAACCAACATGAACATTATGGAGCCCAGCCCCACATATGCTTTTTATCCATTCGTTCTTCTAAAGATATTAACGTTGATTAGGAGTAAAATATCTGGAAGTTGACAAAGTTGTATAACTTACTCTAGTGTTAAGAAATTCACAACAGGTGTAACCTGTTCTGAGAGTTTATGCTATCTGATGTCATTCAGTGACTTCAATTTTACATGGTCTTAGGCAGATTCTCATCTAAATGTAAGGCGTGGACTTGTTAGAGAGTCAGAAGTCACTGTATATATATTCATAGATTTCTAAAACTGTAGAGTTCTTAAAAGTTATTTGAAAGGTCTTTCGGAAAAGCACTAGAGTTGGAATCAGAAGGCTGAGATTCAGTCTAGGCTTTGAAACTAGCTGTGCAATTGACATCTTCATATTTTCATTGGTGTAATAGGAATTACTAGGTTTACTGGACAAGTAATTATGCAAGTTAAATAAAACAGTAGGGCGAAGGAATTTGTAAGTGCAATATAGACATCACATATTATTTTTTATGTTAAAGGCAGTGAATTGCAGCTGATCTTAAAGATAAAATTTAGACTATTTTTAAAAGAAGTACATGCATCTGGAGTGCTTTAATTCTGTCTGCATTCACTTTTATTTCTTTATACAGTCAACTGAAATCCTAACTTGGCATTAAAAGTTCTCTCTGATAGAATGTCTTGACATTTAAAGTTTGTAGATGTCAGAGTGACTGACTATGAGGGTCACTATAAAGAATTAGGTATGGGGAGAGGCCCACATTTATTTTTCTGGCTCTGATCCCTTATTCATTTTTTCACACACAATAGAGAAGTATTTATTTATGTTACTCTCAATTTACTTCTGAAATGTTACTGAGATAACTTACAAAGAAAGATCTACGCAGGACTAATTCATTATAAAGACGATTTTAAATTGTGGAAGGAAGAGGAAACAAATTTCTGAGCCACCTGAGTTAATCTTCAGTGATGAAGCAAGAGAAAAAAATAGCGATTTTTTTTTTAACTTAATAAGCCTTCTAGGATGTTACAGACTTGTTTCCTTCCTCTTTTTATTTCCTCTTTCTAGCATTTCTCAAACTAGTAACTAGCCTAAACTCTTACACATAGTGGTGCAGTTACACATCAGCAGGCAGGCAGTGAATGACATTGGATGGAGTGGGTTTCTGAAGCAGACCTGGGCTTGAATCCCTGCACCATTACATACAAACTCTGTGACCTTATACCAGTTGCTTACATCAGGATGTAACCTATACAATAATGATCCTAATATCTACCCCATACAGATCCTGTGAATATTAAATATTAAAGAAGACAAGAAGACATGAGAGAGTTTCAGGGACAAGTTTTACTTAATTTACTATTTTGATTTGATAAAATACAATTGGGTGGTATTTCCCAAAAGAAATTTTTATACAAATTGCAGTCACTTTCTTCAAAAGAAATGTTCATGAATCAAGTTTTCATGTAAGACACCCATGGATTAGGGAGATGTGAGCCTGGGAGGCCCAGCTGAGTGAGCCCAAGGCCATAGAGCTGCAGGACATGCCTCATCGGGGGCCCCCCCAACAGTTCCCCAGCCACTGTCATCAGAAGGTTTCCTGTGGGTTGATGAATGTCAGCGTCACTTGGTATATTTATAGATTTTGGTAATTGCAGGGTGTGTTTTAAGCCATTAAGAAAGCATGAGATAACAGTTTGTTGGCCAGAACCAACAGGTACCCACACACACCCAGGTGTGTCCAAGCATTTGGCTGCATGTGGAGCCTTAGGTCATGGAGGGCATGTCTGTCATTTACGTTCAGATGGTGGATGGGGTGTGTGTGTGTGTGTGTGTGTGTGTGTGTGTGTGTGTGTAATGGGACCCTGCAGTTGGACCTGGCATTGACTTCCCTGCTGGGGGTGGTGGGAGAAGGGGGCCTTTCCAGCACCCCCAGTAATGAACTGCTCAGCTCAGGGGACAGTTTGGTAGAAAGGCTATGGTGTGTGTGAGTGGAGGGGGCACAGACGGGAGGTAGGGCTGTGTGAAAATGCTCTCTCTCAAATGGTGAGTCTAGGCCACTTCTAGAAAGGAGTTTGACCATCTCCACTGGGGCCAACAAGAGTACGTGCACATGTGGCATACATTTGAATATGTGTGTATTTGCCCCTAGTGTGTGTAAGTGTGGTGTGTATTTGTGGGTACAACATAGAGGTTGAGAGCATGACCCTAGAAGCCACCCATCCACCACCTTCAATTTCCAGGCCTGCCCCTTATTGTCGAGTGACACACTGGTCATTTTTCTAATTCTCTCTGGACAGTAGTTTCTTCCTTTGTAAAATAGGAATAGCAGTGCCTTTCTCATAGGGTTTCTGCAAGAACTGACTGGTTAGTACTGATGAAATGTTCAAAACAGCCTCTGTTGTACAGTAAGAATTCAATAGAGGCTACTTATTGTTACGGCTGTTATTATCATTATCATGATGTGGAGTGTCACTGCTCATCACATGACTGTTCCCTCTGTCTCAGGATTGGCTATATAATTTGCAGTATCCAGTGCAAAAGGAAAATGCAGGGCCCTTTGTTTAAAATTCTAAAGAATTGCAAGGTTGTGACAGCAGTGCATTGTACTGAGTGTGGGACACTTTGTAGCTGCCCAGGTCCTAGGATCATGATGATGCTGCCCCTGCTCTACCTCATGCTGTTGGATGAAGGAAGAACAGGGAGGGAACCCCTGCCCTGTGCAGGGTACAACCTGTACTACTCTGCTGACATCATTCAAAATGTTGAGCTGTTTTTAGAGCTGTTTTTTTCCCCTTCACTTTCCTTCTAGATTGAAACAATGGAAGAACTTTATGTGGCAAACACAATCTTTGCCCTCAATTTCTTCAAGCATCTGGTAAATACAAGCACCAGCACCCAGAATCTCTTCTTCTGTCCATGGGGCATCTCTTCCACCATGGCCATGGTCTACCTGGGTGCCAGGGGCAACACTGCAGACCAGATGGCCAAAGTAAGTTTCTGTTAAAGTTCCAAAGTAGAACTGAATGGTTCCTGAACTGAATTGCAGAATTGCTCTGATTGTATGCTTGAGATATCTTGACTATAACAGTCAGCAATCATCACAAGCCATTGCAACACGAGTTCCTTAGATTCAAATTTATAAAACAGCCAAACCACAAAACCAGTCAACGGTAGATATAGCAGAAGGCTTATCAGAGTTTCTTATCCTGAAATGTTAGACATAGTTAATAGTGACAAAATCTTATATTTGATGATATAGTGCTTATATTTTTCAAAGTATTTGCATGCTTTGTCTCTATTGGTTTTAAGACAAGTGTCATTTAACAGAGTAGGGAGAGTGGTGGTGGGAATGAAGCACCTTTTCCAGAGATTCCTCTGGTTTCCACACTCCTAGCTCAGGTTTCCTCCATTCATGTAAAGAATTCCTTCTAGTGGTTTTAAGACAGTCTCACCAAGAGAAAAAATATCCCATAGCTTGGTCTCCACACTCTGGGAGATGCACAGAGAGCAACGTGACTTCAGAGGACCTCAGCCAACGTTCTCAACCCCATGAGTTCATGTCAACAAAATGGGGCTGACATGATGGCCAGTCCTCAAAGTCAAGGTGGACGGGGGAAGGGCAACATTGTGGGGTATTTATGTCAAGGTCCCTGGCTTCTTTCCTTGATGAATGGACACAAGCTCAGTCAGGGGCTTTCACTGAGTCTGGGGCCATGGAAATACGTTGAACTTCTTCAACTGTACATGGCAATTTTCTTATGGGATGAATTCATCACCATTAAAATTCACATGATCCTGCATTTCCTGGGTCAGTAACCAGACAAGGTAATTATATAATTAAAATTCTTTCCTATTCCCATATATACAAACATTAAAATTGAGTGCTTTAAGTACAGGCTCTGGTTTCTCAAAAGCACGAATTCTGTTTTCAGTCACAGCAAAATGCCATGGGCTACTTTTGAGTTTCGCATGAGAACTGCACCTGAGTGTGTGTATATAGATGGATGGATATATCCTTCCAGGTACACAGTGATCCATTTAAGGTGGGCCTTGTTTGGAGTGGCTCACAGAGAGCATTGGCCAATTTCACTGCAGAAGGAAAAGGGATGGGAGCTTCACTCCCTGTGTTTGTGGCAGTTTAAACACCAAGACTTACAACAAAACCCAGTTGCTCAACTCTCCGATACCAGCAACATTTTGCAAAACTCCTTTCTCTTTATTTTCTTTGCCTTGAAAAAAAAAAAAATAAAGGTAGTGAACTTCATTAAAAACTTCAGCAAACATCAGGGTTTCATTTTTTAAATGTAAAGGAATCAGAAGCAATATTTTTTTGAGGACAAATACCAAGCAAAGTGCTCTAGGTGCTTAAGGTAAAAAATTTGATTTTGATACCAAAGGAAAATTAACTTATTGGTGTCTCCGGGCACAACACAGCTTTTCTGCGTCTGGAGAGTGCTTTCAGCATGTGGGACAAGGGTTTTACATAGTTTTCTTGTAACTCTGCTACATGGGCAGATTTTAAAATTCAAAGGCAAATTTGGTTAATTCCCTACAAAAAAAAAAAAGAAATTCTTTGGTTTGGAGGAAGAAGCATTGACTTTGGGGACAGACCTGCCTGTGTTTGGTTGGTGACTTTGCCACTTACTAGGTGTGGGAGGGAAAGCATTTAAGCTCTCTCAGGCTCAGTTTTCTTATTTTTAAAAGGGGAAAGAAAATGCATAACTGGTGAGATGGGTGTGAAGATTAGAGAGAACAGCAGAAGCACATAGTAGAACTAATTATTATCAGAGCTGATACTTATAGTGCCCTAGCCAGGCACCTTCCTGAGAATGTTTTATGAATTTACCCACAGAATACAAAATCCTGTGAGGTAGGTGCTCTGATTACCACACAGATTTTACAGAAATGAGAAAATTAGGGCAAGAAGAGGCCACACAGTCGGGAATTGCTATAGCTGGTAAGGGTGAAATAGTTGTAGTGGAAAAAAAGGAATTAATAGAAGGGATAAACTCTTATAGAGCATAGGCGATATGAGATCAGCAGGGGTATTTTTACCAGCTCCTATCTTTAGGATAAGGCTATGGACCTGCCCAGGCCAAGCTGCCTCTCTGGGCAGGCTGCCTGCATCAGCATGGCCCCAGGTCACCTCACATCCCCCACTCTTGCAGGGACTCTTGCCATGACTCAAGGGGCCTTTAGTGCTGACCCGGAGATCCCAACCGGTCAATTTCCTTAAAAGGGAGGACAACCAGAGAAGCTGTTAAGTGAACTATTCTCCCCTTATCTGGTGGCAGAATCAGACCCCTTCTTTTCAGAGAGTGTTACATAGGACTTACAACGTATGATCTGAAGAGCAGAGAAAGACCCCACAAATCCTGACACCTCTCCTTCCAGCCTAAAAATTTACCACCTGCTGGACAAGCCTGCCTTTCCTTCCTTAGCAGAACCTCCACCGTCTATCCATTTACCAATAAGCTCCTCCTCACCTGAGACCCCACGGGGATGAGACCCAAAGGATGTTGGAGGTGGGGGTGGGTGGGTGTCAGGGCCAGGCTGGGAAGGCTACGGTGATGGAGAAGGGGACCTGAGGCACCTTGTGGGGCCAGTCTGCACCTGCCAGCTTCACTGTTATCTGGACCTGCCTCTTACAACATAGATTCACAAAGAAGTGACAAAAATGGGCTCAAGAAGCAAATAAAGTCTACATTTTGGAAAAACAAAACAAAAAACATAGATTCACATGGTCATCTGACCTCTGCCATCTGCCCCCACATGTACTGATGTGAGAGGTTTCTTTATGTGTAGGTAAGGTATGTGCAAATATTTTAGGTGCCCCCTCTTGATATTGAGCAACCTGTTATTATGCTTAAACTAGCTGTGGCTTGTAGGTTTTGACAGATTAGAAGTGTGCACTATATAAGGCCACTGAATAGAGAGATACAAGGTTGGGAGTTAACCTTGTTACTTCCTTCAAAATACTGGCATGTTTTCAAGGCAGCTTATGGGTTGGGTAATAATTTAGATAATTTAATTAAGAGGTTATAAATCATCTCATAATAACAACTTGCTGTCAAAATGGCCAGCATATGAATTACTATGAAATAGCTCATGCTGAGTCCTATGAAGGAAATTTCCGCTGGCTGACACACCTTACATATGAAGAGCATCTATGCTGGTTGTCATACACAGAGGCAGGGAGATGTAGGACTACTAAGAGGTATGTGATAGCCGTTGGTTTAAAATTTGAGTAATGTAGCAGAAAAATGTACCCAGTTCTCTCGAATTCCAATTGTAGGTGCTGCAGTTTAACAAAGTTGGAGCCCACGAAGTCACCCCAGACACCCCAGAGAGCTTCACTTGTTCTGAATTCATGCAGCAGATCCAGAAGAGCACTTATCCGGACGCTATTTTGCAGGTATCTGACTGACCCATTCCTGCTTCTTTTGTATTTTATTTCCAGAGTCTTCTTGTCTTAAAATCACAATATTAGGGAAGGAAACTAGTACAGCTTCCCTCATTCACAGAAAGAAAACTAAGATTCACAGTCCTTGAGTAAATATCCTACAGTCACTCTGATAAGTAAGGGCAGAGCCGGGGTAGAATCTGGACTTCATGGGCTTCTAGGCCAAGACTGTTTCTAAATTCTATCACCGCACTCTGCCATTAGCTGGGTGTGTATGATTTATTCTAATGCCATGGTAGAGACTCCTAGGATACACATTGCATAGATGCAGATTTCCAGACTAAAGGGTGACAAGTAATTGAGGAAGGGAGAAGGCCAGGCTTGGTGACTTCATGAGAGGTCACTGACCCTCAAATATCCTTTATCTCTTCCCTATTTATCTATGTATCTATTTTCATATCTATCTATCTATCTATCTATCTATCTATCTATCTATCTACCTATCATTCATCTATTCATCTAATCTATCTCAGGTAGTAAAATCTTTTCCCAATACTTCACTTCCTTAAACACCAGCTTTCCAGCAACATTATAGGAGCTGGGCGTAGATGCACTCCTATTGGTAAATAACTACCATAATCACACTCCTGACTTACGTTATGGGGAGATACCTCCCACGGCTTCCTCTTGGGAATGCTGACGCTCCATCTGCCTGTCACCCAGGGAATTATGGACTCAGGAGGGGGCAAGGGCCCCTTCAACGTGGAGATCCCACCAGGTCTGAATGGACAACTGGCAGTCCATCTGCAGGGCTGTGACCTCTGCTTTACCCAGCCTCTGCTGTGACTAAGCCCTGTGTCTGTCATCACTCTCACAAACTTCAAATTGCAGATTGGAATTCCCCTCAATTTCCTGTTTTCTAAAACCCAGAATTTCCACTGCACAGACTACCCCTTAATTATAAAACGATGCATGTAGAAGTTATGTGAACTTTTTAAAGAACATTTCTAAGGTAACATTTTAATATGGTAAAAATTGCTTAGAGACTTTGTAGTTCAGGAAACTATAAAAGAAGCCCGACTTCATTCTAGGATCTTGGTTACTTTGAGGTTAAATCCAACCCATGGGCACAGAAAAAATCTGAAACAAGTAAAATATTATCTGATTAGTTTTAACGTGCTACATCCATATCAAAACTATTTCCTCAGAGGTTCCACTATAGTGCCAGGAAAAAAGTATACTTTAACACAGGGTTTTATTGATGTATTGGAAAAAATACCATTGCTTACGAAATATCTTGTTTGGGAGTCCTGAGTTATATAAAGAAAATCCCTCCTTTCTGTTTAAGGCACAAGCTGCGAACACAGTCCATTCATCCTTCCGTTCCCTCAGTTCCGCCATCAATGCATCCACAGGGGAGTATTCATTGGAGAGCGCCAATAAGCTGTTTGGAGAGAAGTCTGCAAGATTCAGTGAAGTAAGTGAAACCTACACTTTAAATGGCAGGGCCCCAAACTTGCAACAAGGTCAGTTTCAAAGCTCTTCTCTATGATTCATGCCAAGAGAGTGAGAATTCCGCACGGGCTTGCTCAGGCTCCCTAAGGCCTTGGGACACTATCCGAGCAGCTATCCCTATGCTCCTTCTGTGGATGCTTCCTCTCCCTGCTGCAAAAGTCCCACATGTAGAGTCATAAGTTAGGAGCAGCACAGCTGATTTCCAGAGCCGCTATCCCCACACCCAAGCTCTCCCCTTGTACCCAGTGTTCGTAATGCAAAGTGTGCAAGAGAGCAAATAGAATTGGGACTGGTGTTGGGGGGGCGGGCCGGTCAAGAGAGCACATATACTCAGCCCCACTAACCAGCCTCCACCTCTACCCCTACGTCAGGCTTCCCAATCTTGACAGGAAGGAAGCCTGGAATTTATAATTACACCAAGGCTTGTTCGGTATATATTCTACGTAACCTTTGTCCTTTTTTTTTTTTTTTTTCTTCTTTAAAGGGATACATGCAACTCTCCAAGAAATACTATTCTACAGAACCCCAGGCAGTTGACTTCCTAGAAGGTGCAGAAGACACCAGAAAAAAGATTAATTCCTGGATCGAGACTCAAACCAAAGGTAAAACCAAGGAAATAGTTTCTGCTCTTCTTTCCACTTAGAAAATTCTGATGTATTTAAAAAAAAAAAATCCTTGACCTTACCCCTTACTCCCAACTTTACTTATTTTGGTTAATATAACCTGATTCTTGTTGAGCCAAGTAGTGTTTTAAGTGAGAAAAAAAATTGAGATCTACTAATAGAAGACATATATTCAGTACTTCAATAATCTGACTTTGGATATTAGCTTAGAATAGAATATAAGATGAGGCAGATCTTTTCTAACATAGGAAATATCAGTATTGAAATAATTGTGACTCTGTGTCCACTGTGGACAAAAACAAGGAAAACAAGCGGGACCTTCAGATGAGTAATTGGTGTGAGACTACTGGCAAGGGATCATAAAGTTTTCACTCTTTCTTCTATTTCACCATCAGGGTCAGAATGTTAAGTTCTTTTGGTCCCCGCTTCATCACTCCTAGATTGTCTAAGCTACTTCTACATTTGTGATGCATGTCCTTCATTCTTAACTGACTCATCCAAGATTCCACTACCAGTTGATGGTGAAGCTGGGGTCCCCTCTTCTTCTGAGCCTTAGTCTAACTCTGGAATTCTTCAGTTGGATGTTTAAAGTGTTTGCTAACTTAACGCAAAAAAAAACAGCTTTTCATTTACCTCCTATGTTTAAAATGTTGTTTCAAGCCTTAGTGTGGTGTCTTGGTTTCTTAGCTACCACAATGGAAAAAACACATGTAGTGAGTTTACTAGAATTAAAAAAAAAATACTTTTCTTCTCTGAAAATCGTTGATCTACTTTAGTTCTTCATTTCTAGATTTTTAAATTACTACTCTAAAATATTGACACACTACTGACAAAAAGGAAGCACAGAAAGTGACAATTAACAGAAGTGAAAGTAAAAACGGATTACAAAATTAAAGAGATACATGAAAGTTTTGCTTTTTGGAGAAC
Source organism: Hippopotamus amphibius kiboko (assembly GCF_030028045.1). Lineage (NCBI taxonomy): Eukaryota > Metazoa > Chordata > Mammalia > Artiodactyla > Hippopotamidae > Hippopotamus > Hippopotamus amphibius. Next base: position 103,091,962 of record NC_080196.1, read on the forward strand.
AGCAAGAATTTCTCTTCTCTTTAAGCATTTGTGTTGAATGGCTGTAAATTCCACTGATTGCAGTAGAATTGCCAAAATGCCAAGTAGTCGCTTGGGCTGATTGTTTAACCAAATTTTATAATAATTTGAGAAAAGCTCTGTTTTACTTGTTATAAACAAATACTAGTTTTTCCATATGCATCACAAAGTTAAAGTCCTAGTAGATTTCTGTAGTAATCCAGAATTTTAATTGCCTGAGGGATATATTGACTAGAAATATTGAATGACTGTACTGAAGCTGGTCAGATGACAGTGCCCTTTTCCTTTGAGTTCCATATCTGTCAGTGGAATGGGAGACGGTGGAATTCTGAGCAGCTGACAAGCACTGTGACCTTGGAAGCGTTGCTCACTTCTCTCACTATGGAGTCCATTTGTGTAAAATGACACAGTAGCTGTGAGGATGAAATAAAATAATGTAATTAGGGGTTGAAATATTGCAGAGCATGTACTCACTATAAGGGGGCCATTTCCTAAAACAACTTAAAAAAAAAAAACCCATCACACTCAGGTGTTGTCATTTCTGAGAACCTCCTCTGGCTCACTCGTTTACTCCCTTCTCTGTATTGTCAGTTCTCTGCATTTTCAACTCTCTCCTAGAACTTCTCACACATTGTTTCCTGACTGATTTATTGTTTTTTTTATTATTTTTAAAATTTTTTAATAAATGTATTTATTTATTTACTTATTTATTGGCTGCATTGGATCTTCATTGCTGCACACAGGCTTTCTCTAGTTGAGAGCAGGGGCTACTCTTCATTGTGGTGTGCAGGCTCCTCATTGCGGTGACTTCTCTTGTGGCGGAGCATGGGCTTTAGTCATGTGGGCTTCAGTAGTTGTGGCACATGGGCTCAATAGTTGTGGCTCACAGGCTCAATAGTTGTGGCATACAGGGTTAGTTGTTCCGCAGCATGTGGGATCTTCCTGGAGCAGGGCTCCAACCCGTGTCTCCTGCAGTGGTAGGCAGATTCTTAACCACTGTGCCACCTAGTAAGTCCCTCCTGACTGATTTAGAATGTCTCTTCTAATATTTTCAGCCCCACCAGGACAAGTCTTCCTTTCTCACTTCATGAATCTGTGCTATTCCTGGTGTAGGTCTAGCGCAACTTCCAAAAAACTGTTTTTGGATGAATCAATGGGTCAGACTGATAGACTATCTAGACCAGATCTTGAGAGAGCCCTAGTGACATATGCACTGTGGAAAGACACTATTATGTTCCTTAAGAGACTCTTTTTCACCGCATCTGAATTAACTGACTTCATACAACTACAAAACTTTGAGAAAACAGTATAAAAGGAATTTAAAATATTTTTCCGAGTCTGATGGTAATTCTAGACCTTAATTGCATTACTTCTTCATTTTCTCTTGGATTTGAAAACCTGAGAAATTTGATCTCAGTTTTACTTATGATTTAGATAAACAGAGAGAAAAACTTGAGCTTGAAGATTAACATCTCTGCAGAGTTTGATAAACGTGGATGCTGAGTTTGATGGTGACTCAGAAGATTGAAGAAATCATAATAACATCACAGTCCTTAATCATGAGACCTAAACATATGTCATATTTTCTGCAGGCAAAATCCCAAACTTGTTACCTGAAGGTTCTATAGATGTGGATACCAAGATGGTCCTGGTGAACGCTGTCTACTTCAAAGGAAAGTGGAAAACTCCATTTCAGAAGAAATTAAACAAGCTTTATCCTTTCCATGTGAACTTGGTATGAAACAATGAGACAGATTTGCTTAACATCTATTTTAGGGCCTTTGACAAAATAGAGAAAGAAAAATTAGTGACCACTCATTGGTACTCATACATGAGTTGCTAGTTATAAGTTATGCACATTGCATAGCTGATTGACTTCCATTTTTTGATCTGTCAAACTAGGATGGTAATAATGTAAAGGTTGTTGTAAGGATTCAGTGCAGAGTTCTTGGTCCCTAGTAGATACTCAGCGAAGGTTTTAGTATTAGTTGTAGTTGTCCATCTTCTTACTAATGGGTATAATCTTGAAAAAGCTAAATAGATCAGAGCCACTGTATGGGTATAAAAATAATTTATTGACTGATTTTTAGAAACATGTTTCTTCAGCATGAAAGCAGAACCCATTCTCTTTTATGTCTGAATGTAAATCTTTTCACATCTTAGTATCAACTTTCATATTTTACATTTTAACAACTTTAGACTCAGCGCAAATCGGTACAGATGATGTTCTTGCATGAAAAACTGAACATTGGATACATAGAAGACCTAAAGGTTCAGATACTAGAACTCCCCTATGCTGGAGATGTCAGTATGGTCCTGTTGCTTCCAGATGGAATTGCTGAATTCTCTAGTGGCTTGGAGCTGGTAAGGCATCCAACTTCCATTGTTTTAAACTTCTGGGGCTAAACTTACCTTTGCACATGTCTACGCCTTGGGAAATGGTGTGCAATTTCTCACGGAAATATGTGAATTGGTTGAGAGGAACTGTGCCAGGTCTCACACTTTCATTCAAAGCCTTAAACATATGTCATACATGCTACTTTCTTGCAAAAGTTTTACCAAACTAGTAAATTTTAATATCACCCACAATACAGTCAAGTTAAAGTCACTGATTGTCAACATCAGACGTTGTTTTCCTTCTCTGCTAAGCACTCATTGTTTTGTGTTTTGGATTTGTAGCTGGAAAGTGAAATAACCTATGACAAACTCAACAAGTGGCTCAGCAAAGACACCATGGCTGAGGACGATGTGGAGGTGTATGTGCCCCGGTTCAAATTAGAAGAGCATTATGAACTCAAGCCCATCCTCATGAGCATGGGCATGGATGACGCCTTCAGCCAGGGCCAAGCCAATTTCTCAGGCATGTCTGAAAAGAATGACCTGTTTCTGTCTGAAGTGTTCCATCAAGCCTCTGTGGACGTAAACGAGGAAGGCACTGAAGCAGCTGCTGGCACTGGGGCCATCATGTCCGGGAGAACTGGCCACGGAGGCCCACGGTTTGTGGCAGACCATCCTTTCCTCTTCCTCATCATGCACAAGATAACCAAGAGCATCCTCTTTTTTGGCAGATTTGCCTCACCCTAAGTTAAAAGGTTCTGTTTCTGCACAGGATGTTGTAATATGAGGTATAAGCCTCAGAATTGCTCCAAGTGCCAAAACTTTAGAGACCTTCTCTCCATATTTCTGTTTTTCTGAACAACTTCTATTACACATTAAATTTAAGTTCAGACATAGCTTGACATCTGTCAGTCATAACATTACCATCCTGTTAATCATTTGGTCTCCTAAAATGGGATGATATATCATTTAGTTCTTCCTTAACTCAGTTTATTTTACAGCATTACCTTTTACTGTATTATTTATTTTTTTGTATAATGTTTTTTTTATTATTATTCACTGTCTAGTGTAGCTGATCCAGTTACAGAAGCAGGTCATCACTTATTCTTCATTCTAAGGAAATGCACTTATTTGTTCTTATAATGTAGGGTGAGTAGGTGTCCCTCCATGCCCTTCTGTAATAAAAACCTAGAAGAAAGCATTAGCGACAGGAGAATATATGTGTGTGTATTTCTAGTATCATACGTGTGTCTGTAACTTATGTAACGTTGCAAATATATGAAAAAATAAACGTTTCCACACAACAGTTTGTTTGTTGTCATTCCATGAGGTCATTAGAGCATAAGACCTGTTTATCTTGATTCTCAGGAATCAGGCATCATGGCTGATTCGTGAAAACCAAGAAAAAATAGAATATAGGAGAATAAAGGAGCCAAGGGAATAATTGACCCTCTTGCAAGGAGCTCCAATGTTGGCAGGGGTGGGGTGATGGATGGAGTTGTGGGAAAAATAGATAAGAGCTGCCTTCCCACAGCAGAAAAGTGTAAAGCAATTCAAATGAATAGTTTGGGTAAGAGTCCATTGGGGACGCCTGTGTTCAAACCTCAAGGACATCAGGGATAAACACCAAGTCTAGTGGTCCAGACAGAATCACGGTGATAATCATTGATTGAGATGAGCTAGGGGCAAGAGTGGGAGGGAAACAAACTATGGCTTCTTTTAAGTGTGTTTGCTTCAAAAAGCACTGAGTGCTTTTGAGTGGATCAGCAGCAGAGAAGAACACAATTTAAGTCCTAAGAACTAAGGAAGACCTGAGGTTTAAGGGAGTCTGAACTGGCTGCAGATTCTGGCTGCAGAAATGTGGCTGGATCCTGGAAATGTATTCCAGGCTCACCCTTCCTATGATGAAAGCCAGGCGTGGGTGACCCACTGGAGAATGGTGGCTAAAGAGGTAGTCTCAGGACCTTGACTTAACTGCATCCAAATCCCAGTTCTAACACTTATGAGTCATCTGACTGCAAGCCAGAAAATGATGCTTCTTTGTGCTTCAGTTTTCTTTCAGTGTAAACTACAGAAGATAATGCTTTTCTCAAAAAGTCACTATGTTGGTGAAATGAATTCACACATGACAAGCAATTAAAAGAATGCTTAGCATATACAGTACTTAATAAATACTAGTGATTATGATTATTTTCTTTGTCAGTAATAAAACTGTTTCACTGTCAGCTGGTCAAACATAGTCCCAGAAAATTATTCAATTAATTCTTTAAGGCTTGAATTGTGGTTTGGTTCCTCTAAATCAGACATTCTTGAAAATTAGGGATTCTTCCTTGCATTCTCCTACTTACTTTTAGATTCATTTTCTAAATGTGTGTTAATAATTCACTCAGCAAGGCGAGAAGTAGTAACTTTCTGAATTGTTGTGAGTCTTAAGATAGTCATATTTCACCATCATGACTGAATTAGAGCACGAACATAGAATTCTAGGTTCGAAGCATTATTTGGCACTTTAAGGGCACAATTCTGTCATCTTCTGGTACCAAAGTTGTGGATGGGAAAGTCAATGTCAAGGTAATTCTGGCTTCTTATAGTTTTAATAATTTTATTTTTGTTTTTGATAATGTTCTTGATATTTCATGGCATTAAGAGTACTTTTAAATTGTTTTAAAAGTTTATCTTATTCATTAGGAGATGTTTCCCATCTGGAAACTTGTATCTTGGTTCAGTTCTGGGAAACTCTCAGCCGTTGCTATGGCCTGAATATCTGTTCCCTGCAACACGGGTATGTTGAAACCCTAATCCCCAGTGTGACGGTATTTGTAGGTGGGGACTTGGGGAGTTATTTAGGGTCAGAGTTCGTCATGAGGGTGAGTCCCCATGATGTAATTAGTTGTTCTTACAGAGAAATGAAAAAACAAGAGCTCTCAACCAAGTAAAGACAAGTAGGCAGCCATCTGTGAACCAGGAAGGGAGCCCTCACCAAAAACCCAACCACACTAGCACCCTGATCGCAGACCTGCGGCCTCTAGAACTGTGAAAAATGAATGTTGTTTCAGCACGCAGTCAGTGGTGTTCTGTTATAGCTGCCCAAACTAAGACAATCATTATCTGCTCAATTGTAGTGGCCCCACTCTGTTTACTCTCTTCTAGAGATTCCTATTTGAATAATATTGATGTATCTAAAGTTCTTTTTTGGTTCTAAAAGATTTTGAATACTTAATAAATTCGTGTAATCTTAGTGTCAAATATCATGAAAAAACTAGAGCAAAAATTTTCCCTCCCACCCCTGTTCGCCCTCATATGACTCCTATTTCTCCATCCTCATTAGTATCATCTGTACATATTGCTGAATATATGTCGGGCAGGCCATAACTAACAATGACAAACAACAAACAAGTAAAATTATGCTGATAATATTATACTGCTAACTTACGATACCATCATCTCTTTCTCCTTCCCTGCCCCCTCCAAACAGGCATCAAAATAATGCAAAACCAAAATTTTATCAGCTTTGCTAATATAGAGAAATCTAAAGATTTTAAACAAGAGATAAATAGGAAAGGAATCTGGAGAAGGTTTCTGGGGAAAACATGAATAAAACTTAGTCTGCGTCTTTAGAGAAGAAGAAACAATTTTCTGGCTCGTTCCCCAGAAACTACAGTGATGCATTTAATGCAACATAAATAACAAGAGCTGTGCAGTGACGCAGCCCAAGTCACTCTCTGGTGAACCACTGGCAGTCAAGATGGACAGTCTCTCTATCTAGAGCCTCCATATGATTTTTCCAGCTATTAATAGCCTGGAGGCATCCATGGATAATAACATGTGCTCAGCACATGCCAGGCAGGCACCATGGAGTTTCCATGGAGTTTCCAATCACAAGTTGCATCCCCTAGTGAAATCCAGTGCAACATTCTGCTCTGAGTTCCACATCAACATCCAACTATCAGGGACTTCCCTGGTGGCACAGTGGGTAGGACTCCGCTCTCCCAATGCCTGGGTTTGATCCCTGGCCAGGGAACTAGATCCCACATGCATGTCACAACGAAGAGTTTGCATGTCACAACTAAGTAGCTGGCAAGCTGCAACTAAGACCTGGAACAATCAAATAAATAAATATTAAAAAGAAAGAATTCAACTATTTGACTCTGAGCTGCTTTACCATGCGTGCCCCATGAAGAGAAAAACAAACTGTGTGAAGAAAAAACACACAAATATGTTACAAACAAAGAGGCCTCTCCTTTCCCTCAGTCCCCTCTGGGTGGTCCTCCATTGCTATCTCTCTCTTCACTGCCTTCACCATCCCTCCATGCCCTGCATCCTGCAGTACACAGCTTTTCCTTTCCAACAAATAAGGAGGAACATTCACAGGGAGAAACAGAAGAGAACCAGAAAGTGATGAACCAATATTCGACCCAGTAACTGTGTCTAAAACAAGGCTCCAGACCCCTTGTCCCTGGGGTGGGACAGTGGACGTGGAACTAGTTGGAGCTGTGCTCAGGGTCCTACACCAACATCCAAATGAGAAGAACAGGAACATTTCTTGGATGCTTCACCTAGTACCTTATGAACAACTTTACCAGTAAACGGTTCACCAATAGTAGTCTTCATGTATTCGCCATTATTATTCGACTAATTTAACACTTATTGTTTTTGTTGGGAAAAAAAAATCTGCTGGGGAAAACCACTAATTGTTGCCAGCTGGCAGACTAGAGAAAACATTAAGCCAGGAAAGTGTGAGTTACAGTTTGTCAGAATTCCAGTCTCTGCGTGCAGACAGACATGGAAAATGTGGGTAATTAAGTAATTCTGGCAAAACTTTGTCTCTCTGTCTTTTCATCTGAGCTTCCGGCCAAGATAAACTTGAAAGGAAGAGTTTATGAATTTGTGAAAGTGAATCAGAAGGTGGGGCTAAGAAAAGGGTGGTGTTGGAATTTTTAAAAAGTATTTCTACAGTTAGAGGTTGCTTAACACAGCCACAGTCTCTGACAAAAGGAACCAATTGCCAATTCTGCTCCAGTGGAAGAAAACAAGGTATTGTAAATATTTCTTTGTTTGAAAGCGTTTATTTATGTTTTCTTTGTTTGTTGACGTACTTAGGTAAATAACAAATTAGCAAGACCCCCACAAAACAGAAATAATCAACGAAGGCCATCCACCAAGAATTCTGTGCAAGTCTGAGAGATTTAAACCCAGAGCTGGTTCAAAGTTTGTACTAGAAAGAGGGTCAAGCGGGAGAGAGCATTTATTTCCAAAGATGTTAGAGATATAGTTTGACCATAAATTGTGAAACTATGAACGGAGTTTTCTCCAGTCACATTTTTTGGATTTGCTACCTTTGTATCTGTCAGCATAGGCAAAAAGAAATAGGATATTCTCAGAATTATTGAGCCAAAACCCTTCTAACACTTCAGAAGAGTGGACTTGGCAACATGGACTTGATCTTAGTCACTAATGTAGGGAACTAATGATTTGAGTCTCTACCCTCCACCCCCACCCACCTTCAAGTCTTGGCCCCCATTCCATGGGCCATTAGCTTTCTTCTCTTTCATGGAATAATCCAAGTCCCTAACCTTACACTACATCCTCATCATAAACTCTCCCAGACTATTAATTCCCTCACAATTGGCTTTAGGTAAATATAGACGTCCTGGGGATTGGACAGGTCATTTTCTGATATGCACAACTCCACCAAGTAGGCAAGATCATCAGTATCATCAGAAAGTCAGGAGGCCTTGGATGTCCTCTAACAGGAAAGAAGAGAATCTTCCCGCTCCCTCCTCCAGCTCATCAACATCCCTCCTCTTTTCTTCCTCCTCCTGTTCATCCTCTTTCATCACCCAATCCCTCCCTTTTACCATAAAACCTTAAAGACAATAAGATATAATGACAAAAGCGTTTGTAATTAGAATCCAGAGAACGGGATTGTAATGATAGCTCTGCTGTTAGTTTGCTGTGCATGTTAGTCAGCACATTTAACCTCTCTGGGCCTCAGTTTGCTAGCAGATAAAATGAAGCAATTTTATTAGAGGAATGCCAAGCTTCCTTCCAACTCTGGTTTGCATGGACTATGTGTATCTGTGATGGGACATACTGATGAATGATACTACCCTTTTCTTATTTTCATGTTTCTTTAGCTAAGTCCCTTTACAGATTGAGATTTTACATATTTTACAAAGGTATGTATATTTATATGTATGTAAATTGATACATCTATATAACTCCCCAAAACTGCAAAAGAGCAATTCATCCTGAAAAGGGCACAGTTGGCTTCTGATCTAGACATTTATAGCCTTCTCTGAAAAGATCACTGTCCAGCTCTTGTATCGATAAATTATTTCATGTAGAATCTCATCCCCAATCCTTCATCTTTCAGAAAGCACTTTTCACTGCTGGGTTAAATTTACCCTGCACTGGCTGGCTTAGCACTTCCATACTTTTTTTTAATTTTAATTTTTTAAAAAATATTTATTTATTTACTTGGCTGCATCGAGTCTTAGTTGCAGCACACAGTCTTTAGCTATGGTTCATGGGCTCTAGAGAGCACGGGCTTAGTTGCCCCGAGGCATGTGGGATCTTAGTTCCCTGACCAAGGATCGAACCCTTGTCCACTGAATTGGGAGGGATTCTTAACCACTGGACCACCCTGGAATTCCCTATACTTTTTTTAAAGGCAGGAATTATTTTTCTTGTATGTTCTGAGCTACAACTGATATATTAATGATGATATTAATGAGAGAATTAATGAAGCTGAAGATAACTGGATATTAACTTTCCACAAGAAATTAGCTCTTTCATTAGAGAAAATTATTGTTTTTAGGAATTTGTTACAAGTAACTAAACTCTAGCATAACCATAAATAATAAGTAGAAAGATAAAAATCCTCAGCCCTAAAATAGAAGTTTCTCCTCTCCTTCCTTCATGCTGATTATGCTTTGGCTACAGAAGCAAGCATTTTCCATATGAAAGAATTCATGAGTTCTTAGAAGATAAAACTTAATATGTAGGCAGTAAACAAAGCATCGTTTGAATGAATATAGCTATAAGAAAATAGGGAGGGTATTTCCAGGATGGCATTGGACCTGTCAGGAGGAAGTACTTATACATAAGTTTCAAACATTTTATGAGGGTATAGAATTACTACAAAATTAGACTTGTTGCTTTTTTTTTTCTTTACTAAAATAATGTTGGCCTAGGATTATCATCAGCTTCTGAAACAGGTGGGAGCTATGACTAGGGATGATTTAGAGGCTGGGAAGCTGTCTGCTGAAGGGTAAGCCTAGGATCAGGAGGGATTTCAACAGTATCACTGTTAATCCAAGTTATGATGAAAGCAAAACTTTGTCTACACATGCCTCTCCCTTGATTCAACTATTTAACTAGAGAGATCTCCTGACCTTTCTAAAGTTCTCATTCTAGGTTTCTTGGAGGATCAGTTTATGTCAGTGCAAGACCAAGTTCTATACAACACTGGCACTAATGGGATGTTTCTAGGCCTAGGAACTGGGTTTATGTTTAATCATTTAATCAGCTCGAGAAGTAATTTGGCTATAAAATGACAATAGATTGAACCCACTATTTCTTTGATAGTGATCCAGTCTTAAAAGACTTAAAAACATCAGGGTAATCAGAGGTAAAATTTGGAAGTTTATTACAGTATTTTAAGAAATGAGAAAGCTTGAGTTCCTTTGTTCATTAATATTGGTTTCAGAGGGTCTCAAGTGAGTGAGAATAAAGGCAAGAAAGTCTTGACTTCTCTACTTCTCTGTAAGCATTGCCACTAAACTGTGAAAGATTTCAAGTTTAAATAAATAAAAATGGTGGCTAGAGCCCAAACTATAAACACTCTAAACAAGAAATAAAGTATTTGTAAGTTTCTATTTTGTACAAAGACCTGAGCTGGGTGCTATTGGATGCACCAAGTAAAGTAAGAAAATTTTGCTGTCAAGGAACTTATTCCAGAGTTGAAAAGATATAAGCATATGAAAACAGAACTAGCAGTTTGATAAGCTCTAAGCAAGGGGCAAAAGATGTTATGGGACTTGGGTGGCAGACATGTTCCTGTGAAACCCAAAGTTCAGAAAAACTTCCAAAGGAAAAGCAGATCTGGAGCAGAGTTGGATTTCAACAGAATAAAGGATGATAAAGGCTGTCCAGGAACAAGGATATCATATATCAAGGCGTGAAAGAATAAATAAGGTTAAAAAGTATAAAAATATGGGTGAAAGATAAGTGAGAAAAAGTACAAAGTTGAAAAGGTGTATAATTGTTCCTCACTTCCTGGGTAAAGTCAGCAGGCATGTGGTGTATTGAAAAGAAGCACTAGAGTCCCTCCCATCAGGAAGCACGCACAGCCTTCTAGATACCTTCCTCCACAAGAGGGCAGACAGCAGTATCAAGCAATATGAGCAGTATTTTGTCTTGTGGAACTGAAAACCATGGCCACAGAAAGATAGAGAAAATGAAAAAGCAGAGGACTTTGTACCAGATGCAGGAACAGGATAAAACCCCAGAAAAACAAATAAATGAAGAGGAGATAGGCACCCTTACAGAAAAAGAATTCAGAATAATGTTGGTGAAGATGATCCAGGACTTTGAAAAAAGATTGGATGCAAAGATTGAAAAGTTTACCAAAGACCTAGAAGAATTAAAGAGCAAACAAACAGAGATAGACAACACAATAACTGAAATGAAAAATACACTAGAAGGAACCAACAGCAGATTATCTGAGGCACAAGGGTGAATAAGTGACCTGGAAGACAGAATGGTGAAAATCACTGATGTAGAAAAGAATAAGGAAAAAAGAATGAAAAGAACTGAAGACAACCTAAGAGACCTCTGGGACAATGTTAAACACACCAACATTCACATTATAGGGGTCCCAGAAGGAGAAGAGAGAGAGAAAGGACCCGAGAAAATATTGGAAGAGATTCTAGTTGAAAACTTCCCTAACATGGGAAAGGAAATAGCTACCCAAGTCCAGGAAGTGCAGAGAGCCCCAGCCAGGATAAATCCAAGGAGAAACACACCAAGATATATAGTAGTCAAATTGACAAAAATTAAAGACAGAGAAATGTTATTAAAAGCAACAAGGGAAAAACAACAAATAACATACAAGGGAACTCCCATAAGGTTAACAGCTGATTTCTCAGCAGAATCTCTGCAAGCCAGAAGGGAGTGGTATGATATATTTCAAGTGATGACAGGGAAGAAACTACAACCAAGAATACTCTACCCAGCAAGGATCTCATTCAGATTTGACAGAGAAATCAAAAGCTTTACAGACAAGCAACAGCTAAGAGAATTCAGCACCACCAAACCAACCCTACAACAAATGCTAAAGGAACTTCTCTAAGTGGGAAACATAAGAGAAGAAAAGGACCTACAAAAACAAAAACAATTAAGAAAATGGTAATAGGAACATACATATCAATAATTACCTTGAATGTAAATGGACTAAATGCACCAACCAGAAGACACAGATTGGCTGAATGGATACAAAAACAAGACCCATATATATGCTGTCTACAAGAGACCCACTTCAGACCTAGGGACACATACAGACTGAAAGTGAGGGGATGGAAAAAGATATTCCATGCAAATGGAAATCAAAAGAAAGCTGGAGTAGCAATAGTCATATCAGATAAAATAGACTTTAAAATAAAAAAATGTTACAAGAGACCAGAAAGGACATTACATAAAGATCAAGGGATCCATCCAAGAAGAGGAAATAACAATTATAAATATATATGCACCCAATATAGGAGCACGTCAATACATAAGGCAAAAGCTAACTACTATGAAAGAGGAAATGCAAGGCAGAAATGAGACACAGATGTAGAGAACAAATACATGGACACCAAGTGGGGAAAGCGGGGAGGGTTGGGAGTGGATAAAAAAAAAAAAAAAAGAAAGAAAGAAAAGAAGCACAGGGCTGATTCCACTGTCATTTATATCCTGGCATTTTCAACAGGGAGCTGCTAACTGACCAGAATCCAATTGTTCTCTCAGGTGTACTAGGTCTAGAATTTGAGACAATTCTCTTAAACTCTCTGAACCTCATTTTCTAGTATTTAAATAATGTTGGAGTGAAATTTTCATAAAGTTCATTCAGCTCTTATGAGCATATGTGTGTGTATATATGTGTATATAATTATGTAAATAATCAGATTGGATAATACATTCATTTGTCATTTCAATGAAGGGTGATTAAGAAAAAATAATTGTGTAAGCCAATAAATCCCATTTACAAAAGTAAAATAAATGCAAAGGATTATTAACATGTTCTCTAACTGTCCTTTATTTTTCTTAGATTTTCCCAATGGACTCTCTAGCAAAATCTATCAACCAGTTTGCTCTGGAGTTTAGCAAAAAGCTAGCTGAATCTGCTGAGGGTAAAAATATCTTCTTTTCTCCCTGGGGCATCTCAACCTCCTTGGCCATGGTGTATTTGGGCACCAAAGGCACCACTGCAGCCCAAATGGCCCAGGTGAGTGAGCAAGGTCAACCATTTTCTGTTGCCTTCAAATGAAATTCTCTTCTTACCTTTTATGTTCATTTCTCTCCTGAAACCCAAATAGCCCACATTTTACAACCATGTCCTCTAAAATAAAAGACACATTTAAATAAATTTTCTAGACTTTAAAAAGAAGTCTGAGAAAGTGAATCAATTTGAAAACTGTTTCTAGGAAAACCATTTAAGAACCTGTGTTCTCTGGCAAAATCAAATGGAGAGATGATGAGGTTATTAAGTTCAGTTCAACACCAAAAACAAATTTATTTTGATTATTAAAATATTTTATGAAAGTAATGGCTCATACTTTAAAAAATAGAATTAGTCATCGTCTTTCTAATCTCAGAAGGATTTTCTTGAAGACACAAATAGAAAAATCAAGTGAATCCTGTTCCTGCTGGTTTGTTTGGTTGTTACTTTGTTTAGTCCCTGGTTGTCTAGATGAATCTAAAGAGCCCATTAAGAGCATTAAAATAGCAAAACAGGATTACTGTATAAGCAATTATCAATTTGATGTAAGCATCCTCAAATTACAGCGTGTGTATGTGTATGTGTGTGTGTAGCTTTATATAGCAAAACATATAATCAAATAGCCATATATATGTGTATCTATATCTATGCATGTGTAAACATATAAATATATGTGTGTGTTTTAAATAAAAATAAAAATAGAAGAGAGTAAATTCAGATCTAAATCGTACAACAATTGAAAGACCAAGTGACAAATTGTCACCCAAGATGGTGGCCTCTGTGGCAAATATGGAAACGGGCTCAGCCCGTAGTTCTGAATGAGACAGACAGAATACATATTCTGTCATTTTGGACCCCCTTATTCTTGTAATTTACAAGATATTACGTGGTTTAAAAACAGCAACAACAAAATCTTGGTTCATAGAAAAATCCTGGTTCACAGTTAGTTAATAATTGGCTCATTATTGAAAGGTTTAACTATGAATGAGATATACTTAATCTTAGATAAATTCCAGTTTGGGTCCACTTCATAGAAATATATTGCTGGCTGTTGCTCGCCCTTGTTTTATTTCAATGTTACTTAAGTATTAAAGGTTTCAGTTTGCAATTGAGATTAATGAGTTGCCTGGACGCCCCCTTTTTCCCTATGGCAAGTGGTACTACCTGTCTGTCACCATGTGTCAGCACAAGCTTTGGTAAAACAGACTTCGTTCCTTACTGTGAGCTGGGTCCAGGATGCATGCAGGAGATGGAATGACCGTGTTGTTTTCTCAGGGGAAACACAATGTCCTCATCCTTCCTGTGAACTTTTACATGAATTGCTGGGGTGAAGACGATGACTGTGTCTCCATATGTTAGATGGTGGTAGGCAGTGAGAAACTGAAGCACTTAAGTAGAAAAAAATAAAATAAAATTCCTGAATTTTCCAGATAACTGAGGCGATGGTGGCTTTTGCTTAAATTGTCTAAATGATGGTCTCAGTTGAATACCTGGCCTTCTTTTCAAAACAATCATAGATACAAATGAACCATGGAAAACATAACAATTTTACCTCTAAGGCTATTCCCAGCCTTATCCTCAACATCCTATAAAAAGTATTAAAATAAAGAGGCTAACAGCCTTCCCTGGTGGCACAGTGGTTAAGAATCCACCTGCCAATGCAGGAGACATGGGTTTGATCCCTGATCCGGGAAGATTCCACATGCTGTGGAGCAACTAAGCCTGTGCGCCACAATGAATGAGCCCATGTGCCACAACTACTGAAGCCTGTGAGCCTAGAACCCATGCTCCACAACAAGAGAAGCCACTGCAATGAGAAGCCCGCGCACCACAAGGAAGAGTAGCCCCCTTGGACTTCCCATGTGGCACAGTGCTTGGGAGTCTGTCTGCCAATGCAGGGGACACGGGTTCCGGAAGGATCCCGTGTGCCACGGAGTGACTGAGCCCTTGTGCCACAACTGTTGAGCCTGTGCTCTGGAGCCTGTGAGCCACAACTATGGAGCCCATGTGCCACAACTACTGAAGCCCACGTGCCAGCAGCCCATGCTCCACAACAAGAGAAGCTACAGCGGTAAGGAGTCCACACACCACGGCAAAGAGTGGCCCCCACTCGCCACAACTAGAGAAGGCCCATGTGCAGCAACGAAGACCCAACACAGCCAAAAATAAACAAATAAATAAATAAATAAGAATTTATAAAAAAAAAAAAAGAGTAACCGCCACTCACCACAGCTAGAGAAAGCCTGTGCACAGCAATGAAGACCCAACACAGCCAATAAATAAAAATAAATGAATTCGTTAATTAATAAAAGAGAGAGAGACTTGCAACTTAAATTCAACTTAAAAATTTATTTGAAAGCAGCTCTTGACTTACTCTATTAGTTCAGGTAACACACCATTTAAGTCAAATAGAGCTCCCTTTGTTCATTAATCATATGTTTTGTATCTATAGGAACACCTGTCTTGTAGTTGCTAGTGTGTATTTCATAAAATTACATCTCTGCAAAGTGCACTCACATATTGCCTTTTTATTGAAATTACAGGTTCTTCAATTTAGCAGAGACCAGGACAGCAAATCGTGTCCTGACAGTTTTGAAAAGAAAAGGAAAATGGTATGTCTTATATTTCAATACCTATTTGATAATTAAGGAGAAAACATGTTTGGCACATGTATTTTAGTGGCTAAATGAAGCGATCTTTAACAGGTAACTTTTCTTAAAAATATATATTAAAATTACAGGAAATTTTTTAGAGTGCAGAATGTCTATGCTTTTTGGAAGGGTAATATTCTTTCCCTTTATCTCTCCCTTTCCCTTTATCTCCCCCTTTCCTTCCCCTTCAAAACTATTCTACTTTCAACCTTGTTCTTATCTTTGCAAACTAAGTGTCAAGAAAATGATGCCCCAACAACTCATACATTCCTGCACTCATAATACTAAAGAAAACATTTTTATCTATCTTACAACCTATTTCAGCTTTTGTTTGTAAACATTAAATCATTTCATTTACTCCAAGTTGTTCATATACACGTAGTTCTTGTTCAACATTTTTATTTGACCAATTAATTTTCTTTTAAAGGAATTCAACGTGGGCAAGGCTGAAGAAATATACTCTGATTTTCAGACACTTATCTCAGAAATCAACAATTCCAGCAATTCTTGCATACTGAAAACAGCCAATAGGATCTATGCGGAGAAAACTTATCCATTTCACAATGTAAGTGCAAACATCTTATTTTAAGCTGATGGGAAAGAAAGAGTCATAGGAGAGCAATCAATAAATTCTTTGTACTTTCCTCCAGGGATCCCAGAGACAATTCTAATGTATACGGTGTGTGTGGTCAGCATTTCAGATAAACAATCATCTAGCCTGACCAATGTGTCAAGTTGTTAAGGAAACCAATAATGTGTTTCAAACCAAATCTGCTGATCAGATCTGTATGCTGAGAATAAAGGGATACGCCCCAAGAACAACCCATGAAGGCACATAGAAATGTGGTTTATATAATCCCTGGGTCAACATTTGTTTCATGGGAAATGGAACAAAAGATATAGAGTAACTCAATATGGTGAGTCTGAAGAGGTGGAGGCTGGCATGGCCATGGGAATGTGGCAGGAGATTGTGTCCTCAAGAGAAAAGCTGACTTTGGGATCAGATAACTCACTTCACATCTTGACTTTAGAGACTTTAAGAAAGATTCTTAACGTGGAATTGAATCAACTTCTCTTCTCTGATAGTTGAGACCCCACAGTGCAGACCATGACTTTAACCTCAGTTCAGATGCAAGGGATCCTCAGAGAGGTCAACCCCAAACCAGACAAACATTTCATGTTTGTCCATCACATCCTTTGGCACATTTCAGAAGGGAGCCAGAGGACCCAGGTGCCCAGTGAGAAAGGAGTAAGGAAATGAAATACGGTAGAGAGAGAGAGCAACAGGAAAAGTCAAACTATCTTGTAATTTCAAGCAGTGTTATCCCTGCCAGTACCCAGTGTTCCAGGGAGCTCAGGACTTGGGCTTTGCTATTACTAAAGGCAAAAAACCAGACAAGAGATGTCTTAAAGACATTTTTATTACTGGTAGTCTCATGAACTCAGTTTTGATTCATAAGTAGGAGAGATGATTGAGTTGGGTGGGCACTTGGTAAATAAGAAGCACAGAGATACAAAATGGTACGTCTTTTAAAATACCCACAAGCCCTGGCTGTGCTCAGAGAGGTTGATCAGAACCCATGAGTCAAGACAAGGAATGGTACCTCGTGAATCTTTACATTTTCTTTCTACTAGATTATAAATTGTACAGAATTTAGGCTTCATTATCTCCAAACCACTGCCTGGAAGCTGAATTAACTCACCACTTTTACTGCACACAATTCCTCCATAAAGTAATCAACAGAAGGAATGCCACAGCTGTCCCGGGGAATAAATTATGTTCTCATTTGGGCGCCCTCCTAAGCAGTAACCTTGGTTACAACCCACTTAGGTTGACGGGGGTGGGGGTGGGGATGGGGCATGGAAGGGCCGGAAGCAGGAGGTCTGCTTTTTTTCCTTAGAACGCCTGAAGAAATCTTTGACTTCTCTTGGAAATGGGTTTCCATGGCAGAACACAGATTTCCTTGGAAGCCCTCCCTAGGCTCTGGGGTGTTTAGCGTCCACAGCCAGCAGCTGCCAGACCCCCAGGTCTCAGTGTGGCTCCATCTCTGCCGAAGAAAGCCAAGAACAACTCTCAGTATCTCTTGGCTGGAGCCACTCCTGGGATTCCTTGAATGTTTGCCCTTTTCATCCCAGCCCCGTTTCCCAGGGACGAATAAAAATAGACGAGGATGTGGAGGCTCCAGAGCTGTGGGAGGCGGTCTTCCTTCCACATCTGCAGCTCTGCATGGCTAGTCCCTGCCCAGCTAAGTTTGCACAGGAGGGTGTTTAGTTTTTAACTGCTGGAGTGTAGAAAGATTGAGGGGAGCGATGGGGTGGGAGTTTGCAACTGTCCATCTAGCTGGGGGTTTTTTTTGGATAATCTAAATAGACTTGATTTCTCAGCTTTGGAAAAAATTCTACCAAAAAAATATTTGACCTATATCTTCCAGAAATATTTAGAAGACATGAAAAGGTACTTTGGTGCAGAGCCACAGTCTGTGAACTTTATGGAAGCTCCTGACCAAATCAGAAAGGAGATCAACTCTTGGGTTGAAAGCCAGACCGAGGGTAAGCTTTCTCCATGGTGTTCACCTGTGTGCTGCTCCAAGTATTGCTTTATTATTTTGAAATTGTGTTATGTGTAAGTATATGCATTTCTTAAATAGAACTGGGGACACATTCTAAATATTCAGAACATTTGTTTTTATTCATGCCCATAATTTTTAGATTAATAGCTTTTCCAGTAAATCTTATCTAAGACAGATAAGACAACCATTTTACCAAGTAGACAATAAAATGATCAGATTCCACTAATTCCAAAGAGGACTCCAGGGATAAAAGGCAGGAAAATGCAAAAAAAAAAAAAAAAAAAAAGGAATTTTGGAATACTGCTGCACTTGTGGTTTCTAAAGAAAAATAGCTGCTAATGAATAATTAAAATGTGGAAGTAAATGTGCTTTATAATCTTAAGTAATTTTCAAAATAAGGTCATATTAACTTAGCGTATGAGCTACGCTCCTGTAACAAAGAGACTCAAAATACAGTAACTTAATAAGATAGAAGTTTATCTCTGACCTAATAGTCACAAGGTAGATAAACATTCTTTCCAAGAAGCCATCCAGAGACCCAGACTAGTGGGTTAGCTCTGCCATCCTCAAGACATGGCTTTTATATTTGTCTAAGATGATTCTTACATTTGTTGGTTTTACAGTCATCAGGAAAGAGGGAAAATAAAGCCTCTTTGCTTTTAAGGGGATGCCCTGAAACTTTCACACACCAATTCCACTCATATCCCAAACTTGGATATGCAGCATACTTTGTGCTCTAGTGACCAACTTTTCTTAGTTTGCCTGGGACTTTCCTGGCTTTAGTATCTGAAGGTCTCTCAGTCCTAGGCAAACCGGGAGAGTTGGTTGCCCAGACTTCCTGTAATAAAGTTCTTTAAAATGTAGTTTTTAGCTGGTAGCCACAAGCTACCTAAAATTTAAGCGTTCTATTTCTGAAAAGGTAACAGTAGAGGATTCTCATAAGCAATTTAGCAGGGTTTTTTTTTTTATGATCCTTATTTTAGAAATGAGGAAGCTGAGGCTTTAGAGAAATTGTTACCAAGATCAGATAGTTTAAAGCTTCAGAAATGGGATTCAAATCTAAGTCAGCTTAGCTCTGAAGTCTGAACTCATTTCAATATTCCACACTGCTGTTTCAATCCATATGTCTGTTGATGGTCCATTATATCTCACAAAGAGATACAAAAGGTATAATCACTAATAAATATTAATGATTAAGCCTTTGCTTTGAGGCAAAGAACTTGGAGTGTTTAGATAATCCCCCCCAAACTTCAGCGTTCATTTATATATTCCTGCCAGATATGCTTGCTGAGGGTCCCACATACTTTACACTCAACATACTGAAGTCATATTCAGAACGGCTTTTTCACACCTTGTCCTCCTCCTGCACTCATTCTCCATCCCGGTGAATAGGTAACCACCACACACTTGCCCAGATCAGAAATCTGAGAGATACTCTAAATTCTCCCCTTTCCTTTGCCTCTTCCTACGTGTTTCTGAGTTCATCTTTCCTTTCCAGTCTTTTCCTCCTCTCCCCTCTCCTTGGCTTTGTCATCATTTATCTGTGCAATAATCTCTCTCATATTGCTCCCCTCAATGCAACTCCATTCAGCCGCCAGGATGACCTCCCTAAAATGTGAATTAGACCAGGTGGACCACGTATCTCCTGTACTCAAAACCCATCATGATGCTCCATGCCCTACAGGATGAAGTCAAGCTCCCTAAACTGACATAGGAGGCACAGCATGACCCTGGAGTCTCCTCTGTTTCTCCGCTTCAACTCTTGCCTGTTCTCTGACTCGAAA
The DNA here is from genome assembly GCF_030028045.1 of Hippopotamus amphibius kiboko. NCBI lineage: Eukaryota > Metazoa > Chordata > Mammalia > Artiodactyla > Hippopotamidae > Hippopotamus > Hippopotamus amphibius. Next base: position 103,111,805 of record NC_080196.1, read on the forward strand.
CTGATACTCGGGAATTCTAAGTAGCACAGAGTCCCTGGAACTCCCTGTGCTACCTCATGACCCCATGCATTTGCTCATGTGGCCCCTCAACCTGAAACACCATCCCCAACCCCACCACTCCCACCCTCTTCTTGGCCACTGGGTAACGTCTCAGGGCTTCCCTCAGGCAAAATGTCCTCCCCATCTCCCAGGCTAAGCTGAGAGCCTTCCTCTTTGCTCCCAAAGCCCCCTTTGGGAGCAAAAGGGGGCTTTGGGAACTTTTACCTTGACGCTTACCACGTTGTTATTGAAATTAACTGTTGACGTCCCCGCCTTCCTCGCTAGACTCAAGGACCCCAAGTGCAATTAACCCTACTTTATTCGAGTTTCTGCTTTGCATCACTAACACATAACAGCCCTGCTCCTGGTAGCTGTTCAGAGCATTAATGTTTATTGAAGTGAATTGAGGAAGTTGGCAGCCCTAAATTCTCAGTTCCTTTTCCATCGGACTAGTGACTCAGAGACCATGATGAGGCAAGAGTGACCATTATCCTTAACTTGTGCCTGATGTGGATTCATCCAAAAGTAAGTCTGGTTTAAGAACTACAGATTAGCTAGCATTTACAGAAAGAAATTACTTGCACTGTTCCAGTTCACACGAGGACCAAATGTGATTGCATAGGCAAAAGCACATTGTAATATACAACACAAACTCAACATAGTAAAAATAAGAGTAAGATTAGTGCTGTTGGACTTCCTGGTGGCACAGTGGTTAAGAATCTGCCTGCCAATGCGGGGAAAAAGATTAGATCCCTGGTCTGGAAAGATCCCACATGTCGTGGAGCATCTAAGCCCAAGTGCCACAACTACTGAGCCCTCGTGCTGCAACTACTGAAGCCCATGCACCTAGAGCCTGTGCTCTGCAACAAGAGAAGCCACTGCACGGAGAAGCCCGAGCACCTCAACAAAGAGTGGCCCCCACTCACTGCAACTAGAGAAAGCCCATGCATAGCAACAAAGACCCAATGCAGCCAAAAATGAATAAATAAATACATAAACAAATAAATAAGTAAATAAATTTATTTAAAAAAAAAAGAATAGTACTGTAGCTGAACTTAACGTCAGCTCTCAAATTCCTACCCAGTGCCCACTCTGTTCTCTGGAAGGCAGGTGGGGACCCTACAGACAGGAAGGCGGAGAGCCACTCATTTGCTGCCTTTCACCCCAACAAAGCCTTTCAGAGCTGAGTGGAGAGTCATCGTCTGATGCTGCATGAGCTCGGTTTGCACGGGGTCCTTGCAGTGCTTCACCAGTACAGGCTGACACACTCAAGAGCATGACGGGATCCATCTCTCGAGATCACAGGGCTGTCCAGTCTTCCTGTAGTGGTAGAAATGCACGATAAGAAGTGACCCCAAGCTGTGTGCTGTAAGCCAATAGAAATATATTCTCGCACAGTTCCGGGCGGCAAGTCTGAAGTTAAGGTGTTTGCAGGGCCTTGCTTCCTCAGAAAGCTGCAGAGAAGAAACCATCCCAGGCCTCTCTCCTGGGGGCTGCTGGCTGCTGGCAATCCTTGGCTTGCAGATGCATTCCTCCAACCTCTGCCTCTGTTGATACATGACTTTCTTCTTTGTCTCTCCTAGGTCTCTGTGTTTTCACATTGTGTGTGTCTGTGTTCAAGTTTCTCTCCTCTTATAAGGACACCAGTCATTGAATTAGAGCCCACCCTCATCCAGTATGACTTCATTTTAATTTGATTGCATTTGCAAAGGCCCTATTTTTAAAGAAGACCACATTCGCAGGGACTGGGGGTTAGGACTTAACATATCTTTTTGGAGGAAGGAGACAATTCAGCCCACAAGAGTAATATTCTCACAAAAATGCGTAACTTAAATATTATCTTGAGGGAGCATCAGGAAAATCTGAACTGAGAATTGAGCATACTACAATTTTTTTTTCAAAAGTATCAAGGTCATGACAGACAAAGAATGAATGAGGAACTGTCTCAAACTAAAGAGGACTAAAAGGAAATGACAACTAAATGCTACTTGAGCCTGTGGATTGATTTCTTGTCCAGAAAAACAAAAAAAGATGTTATTGGAACAACAGATGAAATTAAAATAGGATCAGTTAACAGTATTCTATCAATATTAACTTTCTGGTTTGAATCCTTGGTGGATACAAGATGTTGCCAATGAACAGTATTTCATAATCATCAGTTTTATAAGTGAGGCGTTTCACCAGGATGTAACTGTATCATTTGAAATCTATCCTTTTGCTCTTGCAGGAAAAATCCTGAATCTCCTACCTGATGATGCTGTGGATTCTGCAACCAGAATGGTGCTGGTGAATGCCCTTTACTTTAAAGGAATCTGGGAACATCAATTCTTAGTCCAAAATACGACAGAAAAGCCTTTCAGAATAAACAAGGTAGGCCCCTGTCAATAACCAGCACGAGTTTTTACAAGGCATTGCAAAGGGAATTCTATTTTAAATTCATTCTCTCTGAATATATGTTCCTGTAAACTATGGCTCTTATGAGGGCAGGGATGATTGAGCTAAAAGCCCCCGTTCCATCCCACCTGGAAATTCCTCTTTCATTGTTTTTTCTCTGAAAATAGACTATTCACATATTTTATTACTCAGTCCTTGCTGCAGCTATGTTAGAGTAGGTAAGGTCGTTATTACATTTATTTCCCAGGTTAGAGAAGCAGTGTGGCTAAGTGACTAGAGCCGTGCTTCAGTTGGAAGGCAACCAGAACCAGAACCCCAAACTCTTCACTTGCTAGTTCTATTCTTGTTCTATTAAGCCAGTACTATCATATACCAAACTCTTACCCTTCCATAAGGAAAAGAAATCAAAATTCAAAAATCTTATCTCTTTCATTAAGGTTTCTCTCTGCGTTAGGACAGAACACACTTGTTTTTGTAGTAGAAACTTATCTGAGTAACGAGGGTGACTTATATAAGGTGACAGATATAGCCAAGGGCTGGAATGTGGCTGGGTCTTAATACTTGAGTGGAAACAAGGATTCAGATATTGTCAGGATCCATTCTCTCTTTTCAATGCTGTTTCTCCCATCATTCTTCTCTCAGACTGAATTCTAACTTTCTCTGCGTCCCAGTCCACAATGGCAGCATGTGGATACGCACGTCTCCTCCATTCCAGAGACCAGTCTGATAGGTCTCATTCCAAATTCCTAGGAAAGGAACGCATTGGCCAAAGTTTGTTAGAATTTTTTAGTCCTGGGGTGGATCACCTCACATACACTGTGCTGCTGAGGACCTATCGCTGTAACCATATGGTTGTGTGCAATGGGCCGTTTTCGGATAATCAGCTGGGTAAAGGTGGGGGAGGGACTCAACATATAACCCAATAGATGAGCTGGGTAGTTACTGGGCTTATAGTCACCAGGAGTTTTCAGCTGCAAGGGATAGAAAAGCATTCCAAACTAGCTCCAGTGAAATGCGCATTGTATCAGCAGTAGCTTATGTAACTAAGAGGAACTGGGAGGTCTGGGGAGTGGGATCTTTGAGTCTCAAACATACTCCATTTTCGCTGCCCGACCCCTGACCCCTCTTTGTTGCCTTCATTCTCTAATACTAAAGTTGGAATTTATCCATATGACCAGGGAATATGACTGCCCCATATTCTAGCTTCACAACCCTGGTACACAGAGGAAGTCTTGGCTGCGGGCTCTAACAGAATGCTCCCAAAGAGGACTCTGGTTGGTGCCATTCATACGCTCATCCTTGAGACAATCACTGTATCACAGAGTATCCCGAATGAACAGCCCTGGTCACATGGCCACCACCCTAGCAGAACGATAGGACTTTGTGATTAACATTGAGCTCCATGTAGGATAGATGAATAACATATTCTACACCGTCTGACGTGTAAGGTTTTGTTTTTGTTTTACCATTGGTTTTACTAAAAATTCATACTGTCATGTATCCACCATTACAGTATCATACAGAACAGTTTCATTGTCCTAAAAATGCCCTGTACTCCGAATATTCATCCCTCCCTCCAACTCCCTGGCAACCACTGATCTTTTTACTGTGGCTATAGTTTTGCCTTTATCAGAATACCATATAATCAGAATTGCATAGCATGGAGCCTTTTCAGATGGTCTTCTTAAAGTTCCTCCATGCCTTTTTGTGGCTCGATAGGTCATTTCACTGTGTTGCTGAATTCGTGCAGTGAATCCATCCATTGTATGGATGTAGCAGTTTGTTTATCCATTCACCTTACCGAAGGGCATTTTCGTTGCTTCCAAGTTTTAGCAGTTGTGACTAAAGCTGCTCTAAACATTTGTGGGCAAGGTTTTGGGTGGACATGTTTTTAACTCATTTTGGTAACTACCCAGGAGCACAGCTACTGGGTCACATGGTAAAACTGTGTTTAGCTTCGTAAGACACCACTGCACTGTCAGCCAATGTGGCTTCCATTTTGCATTCTCATTGGCAGAGAATGTCAGTTCCATCTTTGCTAGAAGTTTATGTTGTCAGTGCTTTGAAGCCATTCTATTAGGTGTACAGTGGTATCTTCATTTTTTTAATTTTCAATTTCTTTAGGACATACGATTGAACATCTTTTCATATGCTGTAGGTCTTCCTTTGATGAGGTATCAGTTCAGTACTTTTACCTATTTTTTTAATTAATTAATTAATTTATTTATTTAGTTTATTTATTGGCTGCGTTGGGTCTTCATTGCTGCACACGGGCTTTGTCTAGTTGCTGCGAGCGGGGACTACTCTTCATTGCTGTGCGCAGACTCCTCATCGTAGTGGCTTCTCTTGTGTGGAGCACAGGCCCTCGGTGCGTGGGCTTCAATAGTTGTGGCACATGGGTTCCGTAGTTGTGGTTCACAGGCTCTAGAGCACAGGCTCAATAGTTGTGGCGCACGGGCTTAGTTGCTCTGTGGCATGTAGAATCTTCCCAGAGCAGGGCTCGAACCCATGTCCCCTGCATTGGCAGGCGGATTCTTTACCACTGCGCCACCTAGGAAGTCCCCTTTTGCCTATTTTTAAAATTGGGTTCTTTGCTTTATAATTGTTGAGTTTTAATAGTTCTTTTCAGATTGTGGCTACCGGTCCTTTATCAAATATGTGTTTTGAAACTTATCTCCCAGTTCATTGCTTGCCTTTTCACTCTCTTAATGAACTTCAATTTTATGATACTAAAATACTGTCTCAAATGTTTGCATATGAAGTGCACCTTACTCAGTTTCTGAATCACAGGCATTTACGTAGTTTGCATAAGGGTCTTAAGTGTTTGGTAGAATCCAGCTTGCCATGATTTATAGAGGATCCCATAACAGTGTCAGAGAAACTCCCCCATCATTTATTGATGACGTTATCCAATAGAACACATTATTTCCAAAAAGCAAGGTTTGAATAATTTTATTCAGCATTTAGCAGAGGATCACCAGCTTTGCCAGTGCCCCAGACTACTGGGAACCAATGAGGCTAAAGGATTAAGGATTTGGTGGAAAACCTCCCCAGTGATTTTGCTACATATATTCTACAGGCTACAAGCAAACTAGTGCAAATGATGTCCATGAAAGAAAAACTTCAAGTATTTTACATAGAAGAGCCACAAACCATAGGCCTTCAACTCTACTATGAGAGCCGTGACCTCAGCCTACTCATACTACTGCCAGAAGACATCAGTGGGCTGGATCAGGTAAAGAGATCAGTCTATTCATCCCTCTCCTCTTTCCCCTGTGGTCCCAAGTTTGTTTTCTACATCTGTGAGTCTGTGTCTGTTTTGCATATACATGTTTTTGCATGGAAAAAAGAAACTTTAAAAAAAAAGACATCAGTCTATCTGACATGAAGATGGTTCTAGTGTTTATCCCTCCCGGGAAAAACATGAAGACATGATCTCCCAGTTCTTTAATTTCTGTAAAGGAAGGCAACCAACATACCTGGAGCCCTAGAAACTGTATTTTCACAATATCATTTAAGCTTTACAAAACTTTGTAAGGTTGATATTACTATCCCTCAGGAAGGTTAAGTAATCTAGACACACCTTTAGCATCAGGTAGTCACACAAACAGCCACACAAACAAGAGTTAGAGATATTTATTATCAGTCACAAAGCTGCGTGGGTTAATCATGACAATCCTTCAGTTAGCACAGGTCTTTCTTCTCCTTCTGGTAGGACTCACCTAATTAATTTTTTTATCACTTGCATTAACCTAGCCTTAGGCATACATTTAAAAACATTAAACAGACTCTAAAACATTTTTTAAAAAAATTTTTTAGCAAGTAAACACTCTTCAGTAAATAGAGTCTGTATCAGTGCATCTTCAAGTATTATTTAAGTTGTTCATCAGTTAAACTTCTTTTAAGCCTGACTTTGGTCAGACCACTTTTCTGAGCAGTTTGCATGTCTAAATTGAACACTAGTTTCTTATGCAATAAGTGGTCTTTCTTTGCACTCTGCCTAATTTTTCACGTGCGCCAGATTCTTTATATTTATGTTTCCACTGCCTTCCTAGTGTGTAGATTTTTAAATAGTGTCATAAAATTTGTGAAACTGGGGAGGGTGTTAAAAATAAGACCAAGTGTGAATACTAAACCATTAGAGTTACACCCTCTAAAGATAAGCCTTTCTTTTTAAAACTGCAGCTTCCTGACCAGAAGATATTGTCACAATGCACATCATTTATGGATATGTCACTGATAGCAATATTTGGATCTAGAAAACTCTCAAAGTAGCAAAAGCATGTGCTTTGAAACAAACGTCATTTAAAAACTCAAACGTTATATATACATATGCATATATATATATACATATATATTTATTGTTTTAAAAATTTAAAATGTGAAGAAGAGAAAAGCACCCTCAAAACCACTATTTAAAACCTCAAAACCACTATTTAAAAGTCTTTACTCTTGGGACTTCCCTGGTGGTCCAGTGGTTAAGATTCTGAACTTCCAGTGCAGAGGGTGTGGGTTTGATCCCTGGTCTGGGAGCTAAGATCCCACATCCCAAGCAGTGTGGCCAAAAGATTAAAAAAGTAAAAAGAAAGAAAAAAGAAAAAAAGTCATTATTCTTAAGATTGGAGGATTTTCCTTTCTTTTTCTTTCCTTTTTTCTTTGTAGTCTAGTTACTAGTTTCATATTGGCATGATTATAGAATACAGACTTTTCTTTTTGCGCACAGGCTTAATTGCTCCGTGGCATATGGGATCTTCCTGGAGCAGGGATGGAACCCATGTCCTCTGCATTGGCAGGTGGATTCTTAACCACTGCGCCACCTAGGAAGCCCTAGACATTTTAGCTCAGATTTTGTTTTCAAAGAATTGGCTACTATGTCAATAAAACTAAAGAGTTTTTGTGCCCTGGAGTACAACATGTTCTAGAGTATATGCTTTTATGTTGACAACACCTAAGTGTATATTTATATTGATATATTTGCCTGTGAAGTTGATGTCTTGCATATTATCATAGAAGGACTTCCATTTCGAATAAAGTTCTAATCTAGAAAACCTATATCCTGAGAGCTATTAATCTGTAAAGCGATAATGTCAAGGATGTGTGAAGGATCTCATTATAAACAAAGAATTTCCTAATGTGTGTGTTTTGTTACCTTTGGTAATGGGAGTGATTATAATACATCTACGTAATATCTAAAGGTCTCACTCAACCAATATTTCTCACTCTACTTTGAAAATACTGACTCTTCCTTGGCTCCAAACTGCAGCTGGAAAAGGCCATCACCTTTGAGAAGCTGAGTGAGTGGACCAGCACAGACATGATGGAGTTGTGCGACGTGCAGCTGCATCTCCCCAAGTTCAAGCTGGAAGAGACTTATGATCTCAAGTCAACCCTAAGCAGTATGGGGATGAGTGATGTCTTTAGCCAGAACAAAGCTGATTTCTCAGGAATGTCTAAGGATAGAAACCTATTTCTGTCTAATGTTTTCCATAAGTCTTTTGTGGAAATAAATGAACAAGGTACAGAGGCCGCAGCTGGTACTGGGAGTGAGGTAAGCTTTCGAATTAAACTCCCCTCCATTGAAATCAATGCAGACCACCCGTTCCTCTTCTTCATCAGGCACAACAAAACCAATAGCATTCTATTTTACGGGAGATTCTGCTCCCCTTAAATGCTGCATCTGTCTCATCAAACAAGAGCATCTTGCAGTGTCAAAAATGCACATATGATGGAAAAACACAAAATAAAAACCAATTTGTAGCCTGGCTCTTTTTAACATACAAATATTAGCAAAATTATTTTGAAATAATATATTCTAGTGATCCTATCATGTCTATATAGCTAGATAGAATGGCAAATTTTATTTTTTAAACATTTTATCTTAATGTGACTTTTATTTACATTTCAGAAATTCGGTTATTCAATCGAATGCCTTAAAATGCTTGAACTATCTGGTCACTGTATTTTCACTGTCATTTATTTTCACATGCATCATTTAGTGAAGAAAAACCTTTAGGTGATATGTTGATAAACAAGAATCTTCTCAAGACTATTACTTGGGTGGTTCATAAATTACCACTGTAAAAGTAAATCCCCCTTTCCTGCTATTTTAAAAATACTTATGTTGACATTAATGGAAAAACTAGTGAGGTCCAATGAAATTTGGTTTAGTTAATAGTAATGTACCAATGTTAGCTTCTTAGTTTTGAAAAAAGGTACCACTATAATATTAGAAGCTAGCATTAGAAGAAATTGTGTCAGAGGTGTATAGGAATTCCCTGTTTAATCTTTGTAACTTTTCTGTGAATTTAAAATTATTCCGAAATAAAAATTTTATTGGAACGAATCATTATGTGTAAAAGTTGTCACATTAACATCCTTGCTTCTAAAAATCTTATAAACTAGAACAGTAAATTTCTAATTTATATAAATGTATATTATCAGTTATAAGAAGATATTCTTAGTAAAATCTACATAAAATTGGCTGTCTTTTTCATTTTAAAAATGCTCACACAAGGGCTTAGTGGTAGTCTCATCAGTTGTTATTCTAATTTTAGAGATTAAGTGTATCATTCTAGGTTGCTCTTTTCATTTTAATCTACTAAGTGAGAGATATGATCTGATATGGATCTGACATGAACGGTGTATAAACTAGTACAAGAAAATGTATTTTGTGTATCAAACCTTGGTTTGGTATCATAGAATAGAAAAGAAAAATATCCTATGCTTTAGCTCCAAAGATAAGAAATTGTAATATATACGATATTTTATCATATCTTTATGAAATATTTTGCCTCTATCCAGAATATCTCACATTAAGTAACAATGAGAGAAATCCCTGTCTGTGTTCTCTCGACACTAAATTAAAAGTCCCTAAATTTATGTATCATGTGGACTCAAATGAAAAGTAGGTTACAAGTGAATGAGGAGAGTGGAAACTGAGCCAAGATAAAGGAAGACCGGAGTAACTCTGTCAGAGGCAGACAATCAGAAAATACTAAACACAGTATTTTTCAAACAAACAAAAGAGGAAAAGGATGATACTAGAAACTGCAGATTAGTAAAATGCATTCAGGTAGTCATGCATTTAAAAAATGTTTACTGAGCATCTACATTGCATCAGTTGATATTCAGGACATGAGGACTACACTTCTCAACAAAAACAGACCCTGATCCCCAGTCTCTTGAAATCCTGGAGCTTACAAACTCCTGGGGGGAACGGACTTAAAGTGGATATTTGTGCAAAGAATGACTGCAAAGTAAACTGCAGTCATCTTGGAGACACGTGTACCTGTGTGCATACACGCGTATCAGGCTTTTTCAATAATGAGGCTTAAAGTATTTGCTGATGATATTGTTTCCTTCCTTTAGTGCAAATGTATATAGCCTACCTTTTTAGGAGGATAACAGACCTTAGAACAATAGATAATAATCACGGTCTGTTAACCTCCTTTGTTCCCAGGGAAAACAAAACTATTAAAAAAAATTTGTGAATAGAAGGAGGGAAAAGCAAGACAGTAATTACAGAGTATAGAGGTAAAGAAGTTGTGGGGCTTTTTGTTTGTTTGTGTTAATATGGGAGAGAATGAGTACACTTATGAGATAAGAAGACTCCAAAGAAGTAAGAGATTAAAGATACAGGAGATGATTAATTAATAGAACCGTGTCCTAGAGAGGGAAGAGGTCTACTTTCCTTGAAACAGAAGGGGTAGAGAAATGGCAGGCCCAATGAAGGGGACCACTGGCCACTCCTCCATTATTAGGAGTAAAGAGGAAAGATATTCCTTTTGCCACTACCTGTCAGAGACCAGGAGAACTAACCCCAGTATGATCTTTATCCCATTCATGTTTAGTTAAGGATGTATCAGGGCTGTGGTTCCTTTAAGCTTTCCAGAGTAAGAACCCTCTGAAAAGTAGGGGTCCAAGGTAAACCTGAGGTGGCAAGGATACTCATCAAAATTGTTCTGTGATGCTCTAGACTGGAGGGTCCCTGTTTGTCTCTGATTCCTAATTAGCCTTCCCAGTTCCCCTCTAGAAGCAGAACTGCACAGACTTTTGGGTCAGGGATACTTACCTGGATTTGAACTTCAACTTGGTTCTTTGAACCTCTGCACCGGGCACTAGACCCACTGTTTCATAATGCAGAGGCTTGGGAGTTGCGTCCTCATGTGTCTGCTTTGGGCAAGGAATGGCAAAAGACGCGTGCTACCAGATGGTGTTACTGTGATTAAAAACAACAACCTATAGCATCAAAAAGCAGAACTTTTACAATATTTTTTAGTAAGCAGTGTAGCAACCATCAATAGCTTTTGAAATACAATGAGGCTTGCTTATTATTGTCTACCAAAGTACTTTAAAAAAGAGGTTAATTACTTACATATTTTTTTTTAAAGTCTGGTGCTCCAAATGTGCTGACCTTTTCTGTGATCATAAATGGCTTATTAGTAGTAGAAAATCTAGCAAATACTCTTCAGAACAATGCAGTTGAATGCCTTGAGGTAAAGGTATATCTTTTCTATGAATGAGAAATCAACTGCTTTTGAAAGAGTGTAGAGTGATTATTTTGAGAACATCTATTTGAATATTTTCCATTATATGATTTTATTGCTTAAAAGATATTAAAAACTTCATATTTGGGTACTTAAAAACTTGGAAATATAATTTGCTAAATTTCATTAAAATCTTACAAAAAGAAAAGATTTGATGGGCTTCAAACTGTCAAATATACTTAAATATGATGGTTTAAAAAAGTTGGTTTGCAGCTGATTCACTTTGGTGTACATCAAGAGCTGGTACAAGAATGTAAAGCAATTATATTCCAATAAAGAGCTTTAAAAAAAAAATCTTGGTTTGCAAGCACAAATGATTTTCAAAAGGATAAAGAGATTTTTACTAGTTAGATTTTAACCAGAAGTCTTTGCATAATTAGTATGTGGATGAAAATCAAATGTCAAGGTTTAGTAAATACAACTAATGATGCCTTTAATTCCATTTTTAAATCAACCCATTTCCTGAGAAGCCTTTTCTCATGATAGCTATCAGTCCAAGTTTAGAAATAAATTGAACTGGTTTTAGCCAGGTCTTCAAATTACTGTATTTCAAAGCTTTAAGATTAAAACAGGCAAACATATATTCAATTACACTGATCTCATTAAATTTTTTTTTTTTTTTTTTTTTTTTTTTCCTTGGGCTAACTTTATTTTTTTTTGTTTTTGTTTTTGTTTTTTTTTTTTATTTTATTTTATTTTTTTGGGGGGTACACCAGGTTCAATCAACTGTTTTTATACACATATCCCCATATTCCCTCCTTTCCTTGACGCCCCCACCTCGATTCCCCCCCACCCTCCCTGCCCCAGTCCTCTAAGGCATCTTTCATCCTCGAGTTGGACTCCCTTTGTTATACAACAACTTCCCACTGACTATTTTACAGTTGGTAGTATATATATGTCTGTACTACTCTCCCGCTTCTTCTCAGTTTCCCCTTCACCCCCCGCCCCCTCCCATACCTCGAGTTCTCCAGTCCATTCCCTGTATCTGCTTCCCTGTTCTTGTCACTGAGTTCATCAGTACCATTTTTAGATTCCGTATATGTGAGTTAGCATGCAATATTTGTCTTTCTCTTTCTGACTTACTTCACTCTGTATGACAGATTGTAGTTCTATCCACCTCATTACATATAGCTCCATCTCATCCCTTTTTATAGCTGAGTAATATTCCATTGTGTATATATGCCACATCTTCTTTATCCATTCATTTGTTGATGGGCATTTAGGTTGCTTCCATGTCCTGGCTATTGTAAAGAGTGCTGCAATAAACATTATGGTACAAGTTTCTTTTGGGATTATGGTTTTCTTTGGGTATATGCCCAGGAGTGGGATTACTGGATCGTATGGTAGTTCTATTTGTAGTTTTTTAAGGAACCTTAAAATGCTTTTTGTAAGCACAGAAATGTATTTCCAATAAAAAAAGTGTTTTTCTTATCTTTAAAATTTTTGTTTACCTGTTTTATAGTGTTCATAATATATTAGTGTTTACATAAAGCACATGTAAATTCGGTACTGGGGATGCAAGCTCAAGAACTGTTTTGATGGGATGCCCTACCAAAACAGTTTGGAAAGCACTGGCTTTAGAACTCTTTAACCTCTGGTTTTGCTTTTAGTTAATTTTCAAAGCGGACTCCCGATTTTGAAACTGCTCTTGCATACACGCTTACTAACCCAGGAAAACAAGCAAATCTCGCGGGCGAAGCCTTCCCCAAGCATCCTCAGAGGACAGGGCACTAGCCTCCCCCGCCAAGCGATCTGCCCTCAGGGCGGGGCAGGGGGCTGCGCGCGAGGCTCAGCTCCCGCCCAGGGTCCAGCCTGGGGATGCGGAGTCAGAGATTGCACAGGCGGGTGCAGTCTCCAAGTGCTCTGAGTCACCGCCGGAAGCCTGGCCCGAAATCTGGCGGACGTGAAGCACCCACCAGGCTGGAATAGCAGCAGCACCTGCAGCCGTAGCAGCCGCAGCAACAGCTGGAATCTCCCAGGTACCAGGGCTGGGAGGGCCCTGGAGCCCTCAGGTTCCCACGGCGGCCGCCTCTAGCCTAGAGCTCCTGCGGAGGGAGGAGGGGAGGCGGGGGGTGGGGGTGGGGGAGGGGTGGGCAGGGGTAAGAGGGGAAGAAGGGAAGGGGGTACAAAGGGGAAGGGAGGAAAGAGGGAAGGGAGGCGGGGGGGGGGGGGATGGGGGAAGGGAGGCCAGAGGCAGATGCAGGGGTTGGAAAGGGAGGAGGAGAGGGCCAAGGGAAGGCCGGCGGGTGGTGTCCGGGCAGGAGAGCTGCGGGGCTGGGGTCTCCCTGGCCCTCGCCGCCTCCCGGACCCCCGGCCCGCGTGCTCTGGGCCTCGACGGTGAGTCTCCAAGGACAGGGCTCCGAGACCCGAGCGCAGGAGCGCGGCGCGCAGACCCGCCCTGGGTCAGAGGGTGGCCCCAGCAGTGGGAGAGCCACCCGGCCTGCTGACGCCACTGCGCAGCGATTTGCTGGCGGTGAGGGCGCGGTGGTAACCCGAGCCTGGGCTGCGGTTCCGGGAGATGGATGCGCGGAAGCTTTGGGGAGAGTGAGTGGGAGGAGCGCGCGGTGCAGCAGGAAGACTGCGGCGCGCACTGCAGCCTCGCCTGGAGTTTCCGTGGAGCCCTGGGAAAGTTCCCGGAGGTGCTGGATGGATGCCACCTCCAGCCCAAGCGCCGGTCCCCTCTGCTTTCCAGCTGTTAGGTGTACCTCCCTCCCCTCCCCTCCCCTGCTTTCCTCCTCCTCCTTCTTTTTCTTCTTCTCTCTGTGCCTCTCTGCCTCCCTCCCTTCCTTCCCTCCTTTTTTCTTTATGTATTTTTTCCATTCTTCTTCTTTTTTTCTTTAACATCTTTCATCCGTTCTTCTTCATCGGCTGCTTTCCCTCAACGTGAAACCAACCAACCAAACAAACAAAAGCTTCCTCAGTCTCCCCCACCTCCGCAGCCACAGTAGTTAATTGACTGGCTTCCACGCTCCCCAGATACTCCGCAGCCTTCCGGCTCCTGCTCCCATTCTGCTGAGGGCTTTCAGGCCCAAGCTGCCTCTCGGCCCCCAGCCTGGGGGCTCCCTTCCTGTCCCCCTGCAGCCCTCCCCACTTCCCCTGCCCTATTCTCCCAGGACATCCGGATTGTTGGGTCTCAGTCTCTCCTCTTTTTCCTCTCACTACCTGCAAACATTGGAAATTCTTCAGAACGAGGTGGATTTTTTTTTTCCTCTTCTGCTTCCTCTTGCACATTCTGAGTAATTTCATACATTCACCTAGACGCTCCTGGAATCAGGATGCTGATGGCTTCCAATCTCTCGCTCTAGAACTTCTCATCTTGAGTCCCCTCCCTATGCTGACAAACACCCCTCGGCTGTCTTTGCTAAAGGATCCCTTGGGATGGAATGTTCCACTCATCTCAAATGGAACAAATGGAAAGTAGCACCTTCCCCATTCCATGCTGACACCTCATCTAACTTCCTGTGGTTCAGGGCCCACCCTAAGGGTGGGTTAGCTGAGAACCTCAGCATCATCCTTGATCCTCCCGCTCCTTATCCTCAGGTGATCGGTCACCCAGCCTAGCAGTTCCATCCCCTACTCTTTAGTGTAGAAATTCCCTCTCTATGCGGCAGTCGCTGGTCTATGGCAGTGGTCTGCGGGCAGGGTCCCCAGCCTGTATCCACACCAAATGATGAGCCACAATATTCTTCTAAAACTCATATAAAACATTTGTTTGAAAACCGTGCCTGGCTTTCCAGACCATCGCTCAAGTACAAACTCTTAAACCTGGCATGAGGGGCCCCTCCTGTCTCCTGCACCGTGTGTCTCATAGGAAAGCGCGCCCACCCACTCCCCTGGGCCCCGCGCAGACCATGCCCTTCCTCTGCGTTCTTTATACCTGCCCATCCCACAGCCACAGCCCTGAAGTTCACCACCTTCCAGAGCTCCCGCCCAATCTTTTAGCACCAACTTGCCGCTCCCCTTCTCCTGGGCTTCTGAAGAGAACTCATTCTGCTTTACTGAGGGCTTCCTGAGCACTTTGTCCGTTATGCTGGTGAGGAGTGCCCGGCCTGCTTGAAATCATGCATTGTTGCATGTGTATCTCCCCAAGGGTGGGAGCTCCCTGTCAGGAATTATGGCATTTGTTTTTCATTTTTTTTCTCCAAAATCGTATAAGGACAGTTGGACATAAATGCTCTTTGAACAGATTCACTTTTGGGTGTGTGTATGGGGTGGGGGTGTAGAGTAGAGATGCCCGGCACTCAAGGCCCCCAGGAGAGGACAGTGCTGAATATCGTTGGCCCTCCCCGCTGTCACTAGTTCCGCATCCGCAAATGCAGCCAAAAGCAGATGGAAAATATTTGAAAAAATTCAGAAAGTTCCAAAAAGCAAAACTTGAATTTGCATCCTCTGGCAACTATTTACATAGCATTTACATTGTATTAGGGATTGTAAGTAATCTAGAGATGATTTAAAGTATACAAGAGGATGTGTGTAGCTTATAAACAAACACTACACCATTTTATATAAGGGACTTGAGCATCCTTGGATTTTGGTATCCACGGGGGTCCTGGAACCCATCCCCCATGGATACTGAGGAACAGCTACTTGGAAGCAGAAGGCTTGCTTCTGTGGCTGAATCTGTTCATTTTTTTCTGAGACCTGGGGACAGTATTTAATTGTCCTGACCTTGTCTGTTCACCTGTAAAAGGAAAACGAGTCTAATGCCAATCCATTTCTTTGGCTGGAAATAAGATCTTTTCATTGGTGTGAGCTGGGACGCATCTGAGAGGTGTGCTTGTGTGTGAGTGTATGTGAGGGTGTGGGGGATGCTGATGGAAAGTGCTCTGCTGCTGACCAGCACCTGGATGTTGAAAAGGAATGGAGGTGAGGAAATGAGGAAAGAGGAAATAGGGAGGAAACCAGAAATAGGCATTTACAACTAAGAGCAGTTAAAATCTAAAAAGGAAATTGATGTGATATTCCAGTTCATTCCTTTGCCTTTTCAGATTGGACACCTACACACACACACACACACACACACACACACACACACACACTCATACTCACCAGCCCATGCTTATGTCTGCCTGCCTCACCCTGGCTCCTGTAACACAAAGAATGTTGCCCACCATCCAGTTCCACAAGGATCCCGTCGTCAGCCACTGCAGTCACTGACCTACAGTGCACCCTGAAAGGAATTCAGGATGAAAAACAGGATGAGGCACTCTGTGCTTTTGGAAAACAGGCTCCTTAGATAGAGATATCGCAGGAAAAAATCTTAATGAACCAGATCCTTGCATCTTTCCCCACATAGGAAAACACTAAAGTCACTAACATATGTGGTCCTCGGGACTAGCAGTGACCTTTTACTGAGATGTATGCCTGATGGCGTGCATTCCATAGCCAAAATCTTGCTTCCTCCCTACCTCCTCAGAGCTCTCTGAGTGGCTATCTCCCAGCCTATAGTCCTCAGTAAGACCCCGAATGAAACTTAACTCACAACTTAATCTCACATTGTGCATTTTTTATTTCAGTCCACAGTCCAAAGCTCTCATGTTCCTGTAAGCTCAAATCCACATTTATTCCTGCCTCTCATCTCCAGGTTACCTAATTCTCTCCTTCTTTGCATCTCTCTGGTGCCACCTTCTGGTAGGCGCAGTGCTATCAAGTTTGAATATCCCTCCTGGCTCCTAGGTTTTTATTTTCTGAAACACCCTCAAGTGTAAGGTGAGGAAATGTGGGGTGAGAAGGGACCTGAAGGTGGGCTGGGCCCTGCTCTGCGGTGGGACCTGCCCACTGCAGACACATCAGTCTTCCGACCTCTGCAGCCTTTGGCTTCAAGCCCTGCAGCTGACGGCTCTGGAGAGACTTACTGAAGTGAAGGCAGTGAGGAACTTAACACTGTGCCCTCTAATGAGTGAAAGTATAGAGCACTGTTGTCAAAGTGTGCCATTGTTGTATTTTCTTGGTTGACCTTTGAATACATTTTTTTCAAACTTTAAAGAATGTGCACTGATTTGGGCTGTTGTTTTATATTTAGGGTGTGAACGTCACACTGTTTTTGGTTTTTTTATTTTTCCACCACCATTTTTTTTTAAACCAGAGACATCTCCTCTTGCAAAAATATCTTAGAAGGAAGCTTCAAAGGAACCACGCAGCAGTGGAGAGGCTCTTGTTGAAACACTTGTGTTCCCCCACATCCACCCCATCCCACCCACTTTCCCCTCCTGCCCTTGAGACCCAGAAGACCCATCCCCTCCAAGGCTAAATGAAATATACTTTCAAGGCTGCTGCAGGAGGCCCTTCCAGTCCCCTGGGGACTGAAAGAAGAAGGATCAGAGGATGGCCTGTATGTTCATAAAAATGATGACTCCTATCTCTAGGTGGAGTTTCTAGTGCTTTTGTTTTTGCTTATTTGCTGATTTTCCAAACTGAAATAAATTTTTCTTGTGTAGCTTTACAATTTTTGAGTTAAAAATATACATACAAAAGAATAACATAATAGAAAAAAATAGCTTATAGGACCATGGGATTGTGGGTGATGATTTGTCCTTTTACTTTCCAAAATATCTTCAACTGTAACAGCAAAGAGACTCAGGGAAACCAAGATGAGTCGATGAACTTTAATAATTTACTGATTAGTAGCCCAGGTTTCTAGAAGGTTTAATAGCAACAAGTGTAGGACATATAAAAATTTTCTAAAATTATAATAATATGCTGCAAAAACTTTTCACAACTTGCAGCAAGGTGCCTGCTGAGATTTTGCTCTCACTGTCCCATGGAGACTATCTTCCTTGACAAGTACGTTCGAAAAGGATGGCTTCTAAGGACTTGAGAAAGATTGTCTCGGGTTGTAAAACAGGAAAGAGGCTTTTCAAAATGTTTACCTCTCAAAGGAGCAGAGAAGAACTTATGGCAAGAAACTGCCTAAAGGAAGTGCCTTAAGGAAAGAGAGGTTAGTTACCAGAGGCAGGAAGAAGCTTGTTTAAAGTTTAGTCAAGCTGGGTGGAACGTCAAGGCTGGATCCAAAATTAGTGCCTGATTCAAAGTGTACATCTGATGACTTGGGATCTGGGCCTCTTAGTCTATCTCAGGGCCCAGGGCCACCGCTTACAGCTCCCAGCCCAGTTTCAGCAACTCTGGTGGAAAGTGGTGTATTTTTTTTTCCAAGTCTCTCTGATTTAAAGTAAATTTTGTGTCTTCCCAGGAGCCACAGTTTAGGGCAGACTATCCCAAACAAACCCTCCAAATCTGTTGAAATCCATCCAGTTGTTTTCATGTGACATAGTGACAGAAATGACATTTTTATTTACAGAAAATTATTTATAACTCATAGAACATTGTTTATAAATTATACCAGAGACACCAAATTGAGGGAGACCTATCCGTAATAGGGGATTTATCTTACAGTTGTGGAGGTCAGAAGTCCATAAGAGGTTGGCGGAGCTAGTTTTTGTCTGGCGGCTCCAGGCAGAGTCCATTTCCTTGCCTTTTGCAGCTCCTAGAGGCTGCCTGCATTCCGTGGTCCGTGGCCCCACATCATCCTGACCTTTGCTTCCATCCTCACATCTCCTTCTCTGGCTCTGACCCTCTTGCCTTCCTCTTATAATACTGAGCCCATCTCCATGGTGACTCTCTCCATCTCAAGGTCCTTAATTCAATCACATCTGCAAAGTCCCTACTGCCATGCAAGATAACGTAGTCACAGGTTTTGGAGATTCGATGTGAATGTTTGGGGATGCAGTTATTTTGCCGACCATAACCAGTGTCCAGAGGCTAGGGTACTAATGAGCAGGTGATTAGTGGAGGGCGTGGCTGATGTGCTTACGTGTTGTGCTTTTGATACAGGCCTTCACTGATGGATGACCTCTCTAAAGCAAATGGCACTTTTGCCATCAACTTATTAAAAATGTTGGGTGAAAAGGACAACTCGCGAAACGTGTTCTTCTCTCCTCTGAGCCTTTCCTCTGCCCTGACCATGGTCTTAATGGGGGCCAAAGGAAACACTGCAGCCCAGGTATCCCAGGTATGCGTGCCCACCGCAGAGGAAGACCAAGGATGTGCTTCCTCTGTGCTTTCATAAAGCTGGTCTGTTCATCCTTCACACCCGCTGACGGAAGCCAGTGAGGCTGGGAGGTGGGAGGGGCACCGTGATGATGAAGAGAAAGCAGACTTGGGTAGAAACGTGCATTGTGTAAGGTGGGATCTCCCGCTAGTTTTCATGGGAGAAACCAAGTCACTATGTTATTTTCTGCATCTTTGATATGTGAGGTGAACTAAAATTCTATTCCACAAAAGGTCCAAGAATTTCAGCTTTGTTCTATTTTAAACTTTTGCTAACATTATATTTCAAATTGAAATGCAACTGTGTAAATGAACTTTTTGTTAAATGGGTTATTTCTAGTGTACAACTATGCATGCATGGAAGAAGAATGCAACACAAGTGAGAACTTATATCTTCTGGAGTTTTAAAAGGGAATATATTATCTGATTGATCTGAAATGTGTTATATGTGACCTTAGCTACCAATAAAGTAGTGGATATTACTTTAGGAAGTAGTCCTTCACCTCTCTGTGTCTTAGTTCCTTTGACTCTCTGGTGAATGTGTCCCAGAAAACTGTCACATACACATCAGGTTCCCACTAATATCAGGGTGCACAGACGCCCCCCAGAAGCATGTCCATGGCCACAGTTGAATCCCTGGAGGCTGTTTCTTCCTGCTCCCTGGAGGAGTGAGGCTTTGGACTGGGGTTGTTGGGAGGTAAGGGGACAGACTTGATTCTCACTCTGACCTGACATTTAAGTTACAGTCTTGTCTGGAGGACTTCTGTGGAATTTTCATGTTTCTTTCTGCTCATTCTTGTATTCTGTGGGTCATTCCAGCTACTTGTTTGTTCTCTTCTGTCTCCGTCCTGAGTTATCATGTGCTGCCTTCCTGGCATAGATATATCTGCTCGGGCAGGGCTTTCCATCCGGGGTGGGATTTTGCCTCCCCGGGACAGTTGACAAGGTCTGGACAGAGTTGGCTGTCATAACGGAGAGGTGCTACTGACATCTAGTGGGCAGATGCCAGAAATGCAGCTAAATATCCTACGACGTGCAGAACAAAGCATGTGACCCCAAAAGTCCATACTGCCAGGTTGAGAAACCCTGTGCTAGATGGTTAAACCAAAATCCTTTTAAAATGGGACTCTCTGTGATTTTCAGTGCAGAAATTTGTTTGGAAATAGCTCTTTGGAGGGGAGAAATGGCATGTTAAAAGTCAGAGTTCTCGTCTTCTATTACCAGGCACTTTGTTTGAACAAAGTTGGAGATGTTCACCAAGGTTTCCAATCACTTCTCATGGCATTGAACAAATCTGGCCCTCAGTGCTTGCTTAGAACTGCCAACAGACTCTTTGGAGAAAAGACGTGTGATTTCCTGCCAGTAAGTAGTGGTTGCACATCAGTGAAACAGAAATTGAAAATAAAACAGAAACTACAGAAAAGTTACAGTATAGCTCTGCTGCCTTAAAAATGTGCATAGAATTATATTTTTGTAATTGTAATTTTGAATCTTATGATTGCTTCTGAATCGCATCCTTTTGAAAAGTATTGTTTCTGACATATTCTTCTGGATGTCAATTTCAATTTTTCCATCTTCCTGCACTCAGACCTGCCTCTCCCTGTTATCCCCATCTCAGTGACCACATCACCCCCTGCCCACACAAACCGGCCTCATCTCTGGTTGTTGCGCTGTTTCTGTGGAGCTGGCCTTGCAAAGTCTCTTAAATTTGTCCCCTCTCCTGACTCACCACCGCCATTGCCTGGGTCCAGACTCTCACATCTTCTACACTATTATTTTAATTGTTTCCTAATGAGTCTCTCCAAATTTGACTTCGTCTTTTCACACTACTGACAGAATAGTCTTTCTAAAATTAAAATCCATTCATGAAAAATGAAGTTTTGAATCTGGGTAGTTCCTATGTACTGCAGCATATAATTCCAAAGCTCCCTAGTCCAGTAAAAGTCTGCCATTATTCAATAAGTGAGGTCCAAAAAATTATGCCACATAATATGCAGAGTGATGCTATTTAAGATTAATGAAATGATCAGGGCAAGTCCGGCAATCTTATCAGCCGGCAGTTCCAAGGATTATTTTATTAGATTCAAATATAATTGTGTTCTGGCTGCTAGTGGGTGCTACCCCCTGGAGGCTGTCTGCTCTGGGCTTAAATATCATTGGAGATGATTCTGGACCCTTCAGCTAGCTATTCTAGGATAAGCACTAGTGATCCCAGGAATCCCCTGGTTAATGAATGTTCATTTTTGAATATCAGCCTGATCTTTGAATATTGTAATCGGGGAATATTGGGGAACAGGGAACCATCCTCCACTTTTCTTGGTTGCTTGGGTTCTTCTCTCTACATCTTCTTTCTTCTGTAGAAGCTAAAATGTTTGAGAACAGGAGATGGGCGGAGGATGGGAGCCAATTGCCAGGCACATTATAGCAGGAAACAAGTTTTCATGAGGTGAGTTATCCTTGGGTTTTAATGTATGGCATCTAACACCCTTCCTGATTGACCCCAACTTACATCCCATGGCTCATCCCTTGCCACTGTCTTCCCTAATACCCTACAGACACACACACACACACACACACACACACACACACACACACACACACACTGATTCCACTCCTGGAGGACCTGTAAGATTTCTTTCTTTCTTTTTTTTTAATTGTGTTTCACTTTGTTGCATTTCACAGATACTGTGTTTCTTTACAAATTGAAAGATTGTGGCAGCCCTGTGTTGAGCAAGTCTATTGGTGCTATTTTCCAGTAGCATTACTTTTAATTAAGGTGTGTGCGTTGTCTTTTTAGACATGAGGCTATTGCACACTTACTAATAGACTTCTGTAGGATTTCTTGATAATCTAGTTCCACTGTGGAGCCTCCCAATCATTCCCTAAGGATGTTTCAGACATGGTGGCAGGTGCTGGTGATACAAAAATGAGTAAAACAGGATTAGACCTCCCAGTGGGGGAGACAGAATCAAACAGGAGTTCAAGTGTTTGACAGGAGCGCTGTCCCTGGGCTGTCTTGCACATGGCCGGTGCCATCCATCTTCTCAAAACATCCTCTAACTATCCGTGTGTACGTGTTTCTCCCCCAGCAGACTGTGGGCCTCCTCAGGTCCAATGTCATGTCTTCACCCTGGTGTCCAGCACCTGGCACAGAGCTAGGCACAAAGCCAGCGGTCTAACATTTTTGATTAATTGTATAAATGAGTCAAAGTACAGGGTGCCCTGTGCAAGCATTTATGCTAGAAACATGTTAAGAAAAAAATGTTTTCACACTCTTAGGAAACTTTGCCAAACACAGTATGGCCAAACTCAGTATTTTGCATTTGTAGGCTTTTAAGGAATCCTGCCAGAAGTTCTATCAGGCAGACCTAGAGGAGCTGCCCTTTGCTGAAGACGCTGAAGAATGCAGGAAACACATAAATGACTGGGTGATGGAGAAGACTGAAAGTAAGAGATTTTCCTTTCAGGAGACATGGTGTTAGAGGGGGACAGAGCTGAGATTGCCTGGGATGTGACCTCCACAGGGTTGCCATCATGACCCTGTAACCAGTCTTCTGTTTATGTGTGTTTTCTGGCGTCTCAGGGCAGTAATGCAATTCTGATATGTTTCTTGGGCTTATGAAGTGGTTATTTCCGAAAAATGATTAAACCTAATGCTAGTCTTTCAAACGCCCTCCCCTCTGGAAGGTACTGAACCATCCCCGAAAAACGCTTCCTCTTTGGTGCCCTGTTTAACTTCTATCCTGGAGGACGTTGCTGTGCTCTAAGGGCAGAAGGACATTCAATTTAGGTGACAGCTGAGATGGGGCAGCGTTTCATGTCACCTCCCGGTGGTGATGTGAGCAGCTCTAGTTTCACCCACAGCCCTCTCCATCCTTCTGAACGTGGCTGTGGCTAAGTTTGCTTTTCTGAATTTGCTCCAGATTCTGGAGGCACAGCTAATGTGCAGCGTGCAGGGTCCCCTGTCCAGACACATTCCCTCTTACCAGGAGCATTTCTGCCAGTTCTTGACTACAGTGCAGAGAAAAAGGGCATGCTTTTCAGAACTCCAAATACTCAGCACACAACTTAGAGATGTCCACCAGCTGGGGAGGTTACACCACTCATTTGTTCACCTGCCTGCCTGGCACTCATTATTCCATCCATTCCATCTTGTGGCGCACCCACTGTCAGGATTCCACGGACAGCCCATGGCCATTGGAAGGGAAGAGCCTTTCACGTTGACATTTTCACACGGCATGTGTGCAGTGGTCTCTCTCTGCCTCTCCAGTTGATTCAGCAGCACTGAGTCAGCCAGGGAAGCCAGAAGCTTCTCCACACCTCCACCTCCCTCCACCACCCACTTCCACTCCGCGGCTGCTCACACCCTTCCTTCCATCAGGCTGGCCACCCACATGTTTTCCCAGAATGGAAGAGCTGGAGGGGACTTTGGGGGTTCCCTTGTCTCCACTCTCACTGGACAATGCAGTTTGGGCCCCTTTATTACATCCCCATAATTCCTTTGCCCCATTCCCTCCCTCTAGGAAGCCACATTTTCCCATATACAGATCCGTAAGTATCCTTATCATTCGGAAGCCTCTTCTCACCTGAATGAGACTTGAAGGTGGGCATAGAGCAACGATTCTTAACCAGAATCAACCTTCAGGCTGTGGCTGAAATGTAACATTTTTGGTTGTCACAATTGGGGAAAGTGATACTGGCTAAACATCCTAAATGCATAGGAACATCCCCACAACAAAGAATTACACAGCTTAAAATGCCAGCAGTGGCATGGCTGAGAAATTATGGTGTCAAGTTCGAGAAGCTTACAGTTAGAATTGAGACTCTTGGGTTATTTTCTCAGCTCAGCCACTTGCCACCTTCTGACCTTGGCGAAAAAGTCAGGCAAATACTCTGAACCTGAATTTCAACATCTATAAATTGAGGGCAAAATGATCATTGACCTGCCTGCTTCAAGATTGTTGTTTAAGGACAAACACTACGCTGTATATGTGCACAGCACGAAACCCCGTCACTCTGGTTCCTCAGGCGGCCAGAATGGCAGGATTCCAGCCTTTTCTCCACCAAGCCTTGGCTTTCGATGTCAAGAAAACTTTTGTGAAAGAAGGTTTATTCTCCCCCAATAACAATAACATCCTCTCATCCTCTTTACAGAAAAGATTTCAGATATACTGGGTGCTGGGGCAGTCGGTCCTCTGACCAAGCTGGTCCTTGTGAATGCGATCTATTTCAAAGGAAAGTGGAACGAGCAGTTTGATAGAAAGCACACGAGGGGAATGCCCTTTAAAACCAACAAGGTAGGGACATATTTTGCAGATCTGTGCTACTTTCCAAAGGAATATCTGGGAAAGATTATGAATGAATGGAAAAAAATAATTTATTTCACACTGTTTTGATTCTTAATTTATTTCCGAATGAGTTTCATGCCCCCTGTATATCTCTTATTGGAAAAGGAAAGAGAAAAACTAAAATTATTGTTCTATTGATCATTTTGTTTTTTGGATCCTTGGTCAAATCGATCTTCTATCTCTGGTCATGTTATTTGGATTGAAAGAAAATTTCTTCTAAGCCTTGGAATTATGTTTGTATTATACTATCACTGTTTTAAGGCACTTTCTTGCAATTGTGAATGACAGCAATGACTATTTATTGCCTTAGAATTCATGGCTGTACAATTCCAAATACAAGACAAAAAGTGTTAGCAAATAGTCAGGCCAGCTTTGTTTTTATTTATTCTTGGATCTTTTTTAAAAAATCAAAATTGTAAATATTTAAAGTGTACAAGGTGAGAATTTGATATACATACACGTAGTGAAATGATTACTGCAGTCAAGCTAATTAAGGTATCTTTCCCTCACATAGTTACCGTATATTTTCTGTGATGATAGCACCTGAAATCTACCCTTTTAGCAAATTTCCAGTACAGTATTTGATACAGTTTATGAACTGTAGTCATCATTGCTATATATTTGATTTCTAGACTTATATGCCTAACTTTAAAAACACTTTTCTCCATTCAACTTTTGAATATATAATGGCTGGGGTCAATAACTATTAGCTTGGAATTTGACCTCCATCCACTTGATAATAGCGTATTGCACAAAAAATGTACAAGTCTAGAATATATTTGATGGAAGCTTTAAAAATGGTGGACCCTAGCCATCTTATCAAGGTTTCCCCTTCAAGAAAAGCAAGGCCATAAAGCCAATTATATAACTGAGCAATTTTTTAAAATAAAAGTATAACTCCCTCTGGCCTATATATCTTTTCTAACCAGATCTTTCAGCCCAAAGACCTGAATATTAGTTAATTTTCCTCTTAACTTGGAGAAATAATTTTTTAATTAAAAGGTTCCTGGAAGTGCTTCTCTACCCATCTACTCAAAAGAGAAAAAAACACCATTTCTTCTGAGAATAATATAAAGAGTTTTGTGTCTCTCTGTA
The DNA here is from genome assembly GCF_030028045.1 of Hippopotamus amphibius kiboko. Taxonomy (NCBI): domain Eukaryota; kingdom Metazoa; phylum Chordata; class Mammalia; order Artiodactyla; family Hippopotamidae; genus Hippopotamus; species Hippopotamus amphibius. Next base: position 103,137,273 of record NC_080196.1, read on the forward strand.
TTCATCAATTTATTCTCTCCTGCCTGGTAATACTTGATCTACTGGGGCAATAAAATTTATACTCAACACTAGTGTGTAATAATGAAGATTTTACATCAATCAGCATAAATGCACAGAAATAATAATTATATGTACCTAGGGATTCTGTGAATTAGATATATCATTTTTTTTTAGTACACTGTGCTCATACTTCAGTAATTTGATTTTAATGTTGCATTTTTATTAGGAGAAGAAGACAGTGCAGATGATGTTTAAGGAAGCTAAATTTAAAATGGGGTATGTAGAGGAGGTGCATGCCCAGGTCCTGGAGCTGCCCTACGTCGGGGCGGAGCTGAGCCTGCTCATTCTGCTGCCTGATGACAACATGGATCTCGCCGTGGTGAGCCCTTGGCAATGACTCTGTCCATGGATCCGGGCTGAACTCATTTTTAAAAGTCCATCCACCAGATAGCATTTGAGGAATTTCCAATTTAGGATTACTGTAGGGAGTGTAAAGGAACACCACTGCATGTCTTTTGGGGAACATGTGTATGCATTTCCTGTTGCGAGTACAACTAGGAGTAGAATTGCTGGTATAGGCAAATTTTGATGAAGCTTAGAAGAGAGAGTTCCAAAAATATAAGAATTAACATTATTATTTATTCTGAAGAGAGGGGCTAGCTGAGAGCCCAGAAATTACTGAACAAAAGGGCAGGAAAAGGATAAGGAGGGATCCGGGCAGTGTTCCTCAAACACTAATGTGCACATTAATCTAATGGGATCTTCTTAAAATGCAAATTTGGTTTGGGGGAGTTATGGCCTGAGAGTTTGCATTTCTACCAAGATTCCAGGTGAGGCAGATGCTATTGGTCATAGACCAACTTTGAGGAGCAAGAGTCTGAAGTACAGGTGAGGAATTTATCTTAAACAGGAGGAGGATATTTTCCCATGACAGAAAATGGGGGTTCAGGATGGGGGAAAGTAACTTTGTGGGGTGGGAGGTGCAGGGGTGGGCTCTCCCGGGTGTAGGGAAGCCCTCATTTATAATGTTTGCCAATTCCTGGGGTGTAAACACCCCCACCATGGCTGAGGTTAGCCTCCCGAGGGTTGAACAGTTGACTCTTGCCCACTCCGGTACACCAGCGCACACCCGCGCACCGCTGTGAGGGTAGGGCCTGCCCGATTTCCCTGGGTGCTCCATGGAATCAGGAAGCTACTGGCATGTCAAGAATGAGCTCTGTCGTGGAGACTTGAGAAGACAATTAGGAGAGTCTAGGAATAGAGCCAACATCCAAACACCTGTCACTGGAGAGGAGCACTCCAGGTGGTGAAGGGAAAGGGGGGGATGAAAGTGGAAGGCTCCTCTTCCTCCTTTATTTCTTCCCTGTGGATAAACAGAACAAGTGCTGGGTCTTGGAGATTTTGAACCTCACCCCAGAGCAGGCAGAAGGTAAACAAGGATGCCGGGAGCAATGGTCCTATGGAATTCCCCACTTTTGCTTTCCCCTCCCCAGAATCCACATCTCCCTTTCTGTTCAGATGACTCATGATTTTCCCATCTTTCATCCATCAGAGTTCTGAGCCATGCCTTGTCACTCTTTGTGGAATGATTTTTCAAACTCACGGTAAAGTGTTTCACATGAATGCAATCAATTGGTTGTGAGAATTTTCCAAACTAAAAAAAACACTTGCAATGAATTTGATACAGGTAGTTAAAAATAAAATCCTATCCTCGTCTCAGATGTTTTCTAGCTGTTCTTCTCTTGTATCCATAAAACAGGGAAAATGCAAACATTTGAGGGAAAATCTTGTGTGTATGAGAGGAAATATCCCTGTAGATTATCCTGGACCAGATCTCACCATTTAGCTGCAGGTCATGGGTGTGTTTGTGTGTGGAGAGGGGAGTTAATGAGTGGGTGGGGGGGGGGGGGTACCAGGCTATTGTCATCTAGCTTTTAAGATTTAACTCTTGCTTATTTCAGGTGGAGAAAGCACTTACATATGAGAAGTTCAGAGCCTGGACAAATCCAGAAAAGTTGACTAAGGATAAAGTTCAAGTTTTTCTTCCCAGATTAAAGCTGGAGGAGAGTTATGACTTGGAGGCTTTTCTTCGAAGTTTAGGAATGACTGATGCTTTTGAGGAAGCTAAGGCAGACTTTTCTGGAATGTCAGCCAAGAAGAACATGCCCATATCCAAGGTCGCCCACAAGTGCTTTGTAGAGGTCAATGAGGAGGGCACCGAGGCAGCTGCGGCCACTGCCGTGGTCAGGAACTCCCGGTGCATCAGCACTGAACCAAGATTTTGTGCAGACCACCCTTTCCTTTTCTTCATCAGGCATCATGAAACCAACAGCATTTTGTTCTGCGGCAGGTTCTCTTCTCCATAAAGAGGAGTGATCGCTGTACATCACTCTTCTCACTTCTGCCCACCCTACCTTACTTCAAATTCCCTGTGGCCAAATGGGTGCGGTGGTTTGGATGCCAAAATAAAGTGTGATTGTGATAACAGGACCCACCTCACAGAGTTGTCAAGAGGATTTAATGGGTTGATAAAGAGGTTAGACCATACCTGCTATAGTAGCACACAATATCATTATTAGATAAGAATCAATTGCATTTTTATGCATCTAAAAAGCAATAGTTAGAAAATGTAATTAATTTTGCATAAACTATAATGTTCTTGGGAATGATCATTAACAAAAGATAAGCAGGACTGTTATGCTGATAATTATAAAGTGCTATTGACAGCATTACAGATGACCAAAATAGATGGATATATTTCATATCACAAATAGACCTTGAGTTAAAAAACTGACAGTTCTCCCCCACTTGTGCTATTGATGTAATGGAATTCTAATCCAAATTCCAGCAATGTTTCTATGGAACTTGACAAGTTTATTTAAAAATTCATATGAATAAGCAAAAGGCCAAAAATATATAACACCTTTCTAAAGAAAAAGATCAAGTTGCAGAGCTCTGCTGTACTAGATATTGAAGCTTATTATAAAGCCCTGGTAATATGGTGTGGTGTTTATACAGGGCTAGACAAACAGATTAATAGTACAGAACAAAGAACTCAGAAGCACACTTATTCATACATGAAAATGTGAAACAGAAAAGAATTGGCATTAGAGGTCAATAGGAAAATCACAGCCCAATACAGTGTGCTGGGGAAAATTCCTTATTTAAAAGAAGAAAACAATTACTGAGATAGTAAATAATTAATGAGAAAAGAAAATTTTATATGTTTTATAAGAAAATATAGCAGAATATTGTATGACTTTAGGGAAAGGAAGGATTTTTTTTTTGGCTGTGCCACGTGGCTTGTGGGATCTTAGTTCCCAGACCAGGGATTTAACCTGTGTCCTTGGCAGTGAAAGCTCGAAGTCCTAACGATTAGACAACCAGGTAATTCCCAAGGAAGGATTTCTTAATAAATAAAAAGCAAAACAATTAAGGCAAACAATGGACAACAGAAATAACTGGCACAACAGTGTAAAGCAATTATATTCCAATAAAAAGCTTAAAAGAATGGACAAAATCAACTACATTAAAATACAGGTTAAAAATACACCATACAAATTATAAAATATAAGCACAAACCAGGAGATGACAGTTTAACAAATTTAACCACTACAGGATAAGTCCAAAGGGTAAAATATTTCCATGAATCTCTTAAGAAAATGGCAAACAACCCAATAGAAAAGTTGACAAAGACATCAAACAGATACTTCACAAAAGATGAAACAGAAAAGGTCAATAAACGCATGACAAGATGCTCAATATCATTCATAAAAGAAAGCAAATCAAAATAGACAGTAGAGGTCAGAGGGAGATATGGCCACGGAGGAAGGCACAGAGAGATGCAGTGTTGCTGGCTTTTGAGGGTGGAGGAAAGGGGCCAGGTCAAGGGACGTGGATGTCAATCCTAATATACACTACTATGTATAAAATAGATAACTAATGAGAACTGACTGTATAGCACAGGGAATTCTACTCAGTGCTCTGCGGTGACCTAAATGGGAAGGAAATACAAAAGAGGGGATATATGTATACATGTAGCTGATTCACTTTGCTATCCAGCAGAAACTAACACACATTGTGAAGCAACTATACTCCAATAAAAATTAAATTAAAAATAAAAAGGGACATGGAAGGAGAAGCTGGAAAAGACAGAAATGGATTCTGCCACGGAGCCATGAGTGAGGGATGCAAGCCTACTGGCACCTTTGTTTTAGCCCAGGGACCCGTGTTGGACTTTTGACTAGCAGAGCTTTGAGATGGTGACTCTGTGGTGTTTTAGGTCACTAAGTTTGTAATAGCTTGTTACAACATCAACAGGAAATGAATACAGCATTCCTCACTGATTCTTTTAATTGGCAAATGACAGAAACACATTCCTGTCTAATTTAGAAAAGAAAAAGCAATTTATTATACAGTATCAAGTTTAGAAAAGTGCTTGAGGAATAACTGGAACCGTGGATCCAAGTGCCTTAGGCTCTTTCTTCACCTCTGGTTTTACTGTTTCTCTGTGTGTCAGCTTCCTTTTCTTTCCCCACAGAACTTGAAGCAGAGCTCCACCCCTCAACCCCAAAATCATAGCCTTAGGTTGGCCAGATTTTGTTCCATAGCTGTCCATCCTAGAACAAACACAAGGGCAAGGCGGCTAGGCAACCACAGAGATGAACTACAGACAGTTACTGTAATACGTTGCTTGGAAGACCGATCAAGTGTCTGTTTTCCACCAAACCTGTTTTGGCCTTAATTGAGCAGTGATACATCTTAGTGCATGGCCTCCTTCTGCCAATTAAAGACAGACGCTAGAAAAAACAGTTAATTTAAAATAACATTGACCAGGGTATTTAAAAGCATTTGGATAACAGAACTATCACCAGCCAAGCTCATCTGCTGTGTTGGTTTTCACTGCTGACAGATTACCACATTCTGAGTGGCTTGAGTAAAGGATCTTTATCTCGCAGTTCTGTAGGTCAGCGCCTTGTCTGCCCTGGTCTTACAGGGGCAAAGTCAGGGTGTCGGCAGGGCCGCCTCCTCTGGGGGCTTTGAGGGAGAATCCATTTCCAGAGACATTCAGGTTACTGGCAGCACTGAGCTCCACGGGGTTATAGGAATGAGGCTCCTGTTTCCTTGTTGCCTCTTAGCTGGGGGCCTTTTTGGTGGCTTCTTTCTTCCATTTTCAAAGGCAGCAATGGTGGTCCAGTCCATCTTATGCTTTTGTAGGAAAGGGAACCTGTACCTCTATCTACCATCTTAGGTTTTTAGCAGAGACTCTTTAACAAAAAGATAAACAAGGGAAAAACAGTTTATTAATGCGTGTATTTGTATACACTATTAGCAGATAGTCCACTCGTAGTTAGAAACCCTAGAGAAAATGCATGTTCAAGAGACATGTAAAATAATGCTCGTAGCAATACTATTTCATCATAGCAAGAAAAAAAATGTTAAAAAAAAACCTAGGGAAAATGCTGAATTATTAAGATGAATAAATTATGGTGTATTCATACAGAGGAGTCAGGGCTATCCCCTTCCTCAGCTCTGGGGCACCATTCACATTGGCAGCACCTTTTATATAGAACACACTGTACAAGGTTGTACAAATTTGTACAGAACACCATATATTAGGGAAAAAATTAATCACAGCTATGAGCATAAAACAATGCAGAGCAAAAATAACAAGTGTCGAGTGCATTTGCATAAAGTTAAATAATAAGCAAACTGGTCATTATGTTGTTTACAGCTACATATATGTAGTAAAGTTATAGAGAAAAAAAGCAAAGGAATTGCTAATACAAAATACAGGCTAGTACTAAATCCAGGGTAGGGAAAGATCAGGTCAACAGAAAGCTTCAAAATTATTCCTGATACTCTGTTTCTTAAGCTGGATAGTGGATAGCAGATGTTTATTCAACTTACTATTAATCTTTAAATATACATATATGTATATCCATTGTGTTGTACCCGTGATACATTTCACAATAAAAAAATTTAACAAAAGAATGGAGAAATCATAGCATAATATGATGCAATGAGGACTACAACAAGCTAATAGAAGACTAAATATTGTAAATTTAAAAATGGAACTAAAGGTAACTTCTTTATTAAAAGATGAAAATCTTCTAGATTGAAAATGAAAAATGGTGTTTTGTCAAATGTGGTTTTCAATTAGCATATCTCAAACAAAGAGACATAAAATGAGCAAAGATATATCAGGGAAATTTAAACAAAGGGACAGCAGGAGTCAAACTATTAATATCAGAAAAAGTAGACTTTAAGAAAGTGAATTAAAATGGAGAAATGCTGTCATTTGATACAGAAAGCGTATGAAAAAATTTAAATGCCAACGTGCCTCTTTCAATACCGGACAGATAAATATAGAAAAAATAATAAAAATTTGATAAAAATCCCACCAGTATACTGTTTCTCATAATAAGACCCACTTTTGTACACCTTCACACCTCTGAAAGTAAGATATGTCTAGATGTAATTGTCACTGTCCATGTTTGTTTGTTTTTAATCATAGGTATCTATATTTTTTTCACTTCAAGTTGATGATGCTATGTGTGTCGAGTATAGTTGCCATTAATTTTTAAAGATTATATTATTATTTGGCCTTAAAAATTATTGTAAATGCCAAAAATTATTGAAGTGAAACAATGACATGAAATTTGATATTAGAAAAGTGAATACTTAGGTTTGGAGGAATGAGGGAAATTCCCAATTTTCTTGCAAAGCAATGACCATAATTTATAGGACCTAAGAAAGAACAAGTAGAAGGGTCTGTGTTATAGGGTTACCTATCACACACACACATCAAAACTTGCAGAAAGAGTGTTAGTGGCTTAGAAGAAAATCCCAGACAATAGGGCTGTTTGCTCATGTTTGGTAATGCCCACCTACCAAAGTTCTTGCTGGCAGAATAAAGAATCGTGTGATGAAAAAATACACATCTGTGGTATTAAGCCCCATAAACATTTACAAAAACCAGATTCTGAATATGTTTTTAGCTTATTTTGCAATTTACTTGACCGATGTAGGCAGCTCGCCTATGTGACCTCCTCTACTCTTGTCTATGTGTGTAGGTAGGTCTCTTTAATCAACAGGCCTCTCTGTCAAAAAGCGTGCTTATTTGAGAAGCCTGCTTTTTATGGAGAATGTGTAACCTGTGTTCTGTACCAGAGGGCGTGCAGGCAGCAAAGCCTGGCGTGCCTCCCCTTTCCCCACCTGCCTCCATTCCCTTTCCTCTTACTTTAACTCTCAAATTTCACAGTAGGATGAGCTCCACGCTCAGGCTCTAGGCTCCATGTTAAAAGTGCCTTCTCTCTCTGGCCAGATTTTTAAAATTTCTTTACCAAAAATGTCCACAAGTTTATTTTCTCCCTAGAGAGCCGTTCTGGATTGCACATCCCTCTGCCAACAGGAAGATGGGAGGCGTGGAGCCAGCTGGAGCCACTGAGCTCCACCTCCCTTCTGCCCTCTCTCCTGCAGGGTCTGAGGCCTCAGAATTCTGAGGCTGTCTGGGAATTTTGGTGCCCACCAGTACCTCAGCACTCTCCTTGACATGTGCCGAGCTGCAGCTTGCCCCACCGTGACTCAGCCGTCGATATTCTGCCACACACAGCGTGACTTCCAGAAATCAACCAGAACCTCCTGCCCACCACGGAACTCCCTCCCATCCTTCTTATTTTCGTTGATATATTTCCTTTTTCCCGTGTATACAGTCATCAAAATAGGATATTTAGGGGGAAAGAAGGCAACACATGTTCTATATCTATTATATGCCTGAACATTGCTATTTGTGGACTGTCTTCTTGTGCCATTACCTCCTGCGTAGTGAAGATCTTAATATGAACCAAAGGGATGCAAAACAATATAATCATAAATTATCCTAAGTATTAGGAAAAGAAGTAGAATAAAGGATGCTATGGGAGAGTCACCTGGGAGACCTACTTAGATTGGCAATGAGGGAAGACCTCTTTGAGGAAGTGCCATTTAAGATCTAAGTGAGAGTAACCAGACTGTTAATGAGGAAGGTGTACCAGGAAGCAGAAACAGCATGTGCAAACTTCTGATATTAACAGATGCTTATTGAAGGAGAACTGAAACAGTACGAGTGTGGGAGGGAAGTTGTGAGCAAGATGGGGGGGAGTGGCAAAGGAAGCAGAAGAGAGAGGCAGGGTCAGTCATGAAGGGTGGGTGTTTCACACAAAAATTTATATTTAACTATTAATACTATTGGCCTCTATTAAAGGGTTTTCAGTTGAAGAAGGAAACACTTAAATTTGCAATTTCTAAAGATTATTTGGATTGCTGTATGGAGAATAAAATAAAAGAGGGCAAAAATAGAAAGAAGAAGTCCATCTGGGAGATTATTTTAATAGTCTTGGCAAGAGATGAGGGCTAATCACATTACAGTAGTAGAGGAATTTGCTGAGAAAAGGCAATGCATTAGAGACACGTTTTAAAGAAGGAATCACAGGTCTCAGTGTTAAACAGAGTGTACCAGGATACACGTGGAGCAGACGAGGGCAAATTAAACTACTGAAGGGTTTGGGATGAGTCCTGCAGTGGGGAAGAGCTGAAGGGGGAGCAGAGGTAGGGAGTTTTAGGTGGGATGGGGACCAACGGTCCCATTTTGAAGTTGTTAACATTGAGATTCTTGCAACATATACGAACAGCTGGTTCTCCATATCTGTGAAATTGGATCTGTGGTTGGTTGAATCCACGGATGTGGAACTTGTGGATATAGAGGGCTGACTGTACACATATTTCAAGAAGGTAGCTTTGCAGCTGGGTCTGGAGCTCAGAAGAGAGCGTCAGGTGGATGAAGGGCCAGGGAAGTGGCTGCGGATGCAGAGATAGGAAGTGTGGGTTGAGAGTCCTTCCTTACACCAGTTATCTCACTTTCCACCCCAGATGCTTTTCTCCTGGATGGTGTGGTCCTCTTTCATAAATAATACATCAATTTGATTTCTGCTGCATGTGCCAAACAGTTTCCATACATTATCTTTAGACCCTGTAGGAGATCATTCTCAGATTGTTCTCTGAGTGTTTTCCATGCTGCTTCTTTCCTTTTGATCTGAAGGTTCATCTCTATAGGCTCCGTGCCTTTTACTTTATTTTTTTGTAAATTTATTTATTCTTGAGAAATGTCCGATCTGTGTATCTGAAAGGCAGATTAAGCTACACAGCTGCAAATCTTTTGCAATTTCTAAAAGGCTGAATTATTTGAAGGTCTCACCTATTGACTGACCCTCAGAACCTCTCATACTAAGTAGTGTTTGAAAAAAAATGATTTATTTTATCTTTTAGGTTTTCTATCTTTGCCCTTATCCCTAGTATTTAACTCTGTGGGCTTCAATTTATAGGATGCACCGTGCCTTCACCAACCCTCCATCCTTTTTGCCCAGTATCTTTTTGGAATTTACAGTCTTGGTCCCTGTGTTCCACGTCATAAGTCAGACAAACCTGACCGCAGAGGGCATAGCTCTGCACACGGACTCTGTCTCTGCAGCTGTGGGGTGGTAGGCAGGCAGATTCCAGTTAGGCTATGGCTTAATGAGTATAACACAGAATGGACCTAAGACAGCAGGACAAATACTAGGCCCTAACACGTGCTGAACTTGAACCTCAGCCCTGATCAGGGCTGCCTCAATAACTGGGCAAAGTTGGATTTGCAGGGAGAAGTGATTGGTTTCACGTATGTAGAGAAGGCAGTTGATAACAATTCGGAAGTCACTAACTAGTTTTATGACCTTGAGCAAGTTACCACATGTCTTTCAGGTTCTGAGGCTCCTCTTTTGTAACGTGAAGGGGTTTACCTGGATGATTGCTAAGTGGCTTCCAGCTCTAATGTTGTCTCACAAATGTGTGGCAGAAGACTAGTTGGGGCCATACACGTGACTTGCTACATTGAGATTTTTCATTACTTTGTAAGCTTCTGTTATTTAGAAGATTACTTTCATTGTTAAAAATCTAAGTTGGCTCTAGTGGGCTTGTTATATCGACACCTTTTTTCATTTCAGTTAAAGGCTTTGATGATTGTTTCCAGCGAGAGCCCAGCAAAATAAAATCATGTTTTCTGTTCTAACATTTGTTTCATCTTCATCTTTTGTCAGCGGAAATACTGCTATTTGTCATTTCAACATTTTCCAGGGACACTTCTTTCCTCATCTGAGGCCTTTGAAGTTTCTCTCATCAGAATGAAGGCTTTTGCTAATAGTTCTTCAGGGCTGCTCCTTGTGTCAGGATGGGTTTAGGCAAGCCTGCTAAGTGTTAACCAAGGTCTCCAGGCAATCTCTTCTCTTCTTGATAAAGAAAGCAACATTCGATTAGAGGACCAAGATTTGGAGGAAAAAGCTGCTGCAGGGCTCAGGGGCTCATGTTGCTTTAGGGCTGCTCTTTGGAAGTAAGATTATTTATATTCACAGACCTTCTAAGCCTCTTCCAGGTGGGAGCTGGGAGTCCTGGGTTTGGGGGCAGGGCAGCTGATCTGGTTATTCTTCCTGAGAAGCACAGCTCGTCACTGAAGCTTGCCAGGAAGTCCTTCAGCTGGGAGAGGCCTTTTGTATCCAATGGGTCACAAAGCTTTACAGAAGGTACTTAAAAAAAGCTTTCTAGCTCTCTCTGCTGAGACCGGTTTCCCCCAAATCCTGAATCAGGGCACAAGGCAAATGTGTTTTCAGAGACAATAGGTTGGAAATCTTTTTTTTTTTTTTCTGATTGAAATCAGCTTTGTTGTGGTTTGAAATTGGATTTGTTCTGATCTGAAATGAGATTTGTTCTAGAAAACCCAGAATCTCTGAGACTTCTGCTTTCAAGGGAGGCTGAAGTGAGGATGATTTCCCTACCTTCAGATAGACATCAGAGGGAAATATTAATGGTTGATGAATGGAAGGGATAAATACGTTTTATTATTGCTAAAGGTGACAAGTGAATAAGAAGGGGTTTATTGGAAAGTCAGAGATATTCAGTATTTGAATAGGGAGGGATTATAGGAATAATCTAAATGCCATCCTTACTTTAAGGAATCCAAGACCCAGAGAGCTTGTATGGCTTTTCCATCACCCAGAACATCACCTCACACATTATATCAGTTGACTGAATATTTTTGGATTAAGCATCCAGTAGCACAAATCTTGGTGGCAGTCCTGAATTATAGACACGGAAGGAGAAGAACGGGAAGCACTAGACCTCTACTCAAGAGTCCTTGAGTTTAAAACTCCTTCTTTTCTACAGCCTGTTCTGAACTTTATTCTAAGCCCTAAGACTTTCACCAGCAGAAATATTAATTAGAGAGCTGTTTTTGCCCTCCCTTCTACGTTTATAGAATACCATCTATAGGAACAATAAGAGAAACCTAGGCATTATCCTTGATTTCTACTTCTCTGGTACCCCCAATTAATTAATATCTGATTAATTATTAAAAAAAACCTGCCTGTTTCATAACTTCATGTGCTTCTACCATCCTGCCAACCCTTCAGAGTTCTTCTGCTTCACTCGTACCCACCGCCTCCTGATTCTAATCTTTAACCTGTTATTAGGGCCATACTTCTTTAAAAGTAAATATATTTATTATACCAGTCTCCATTTTTCAATGCCTTCGTGATAAAAATCCAAACTTGTTCAAGTGACATGGCCTGTTATGATCTGCCCCCTCACCAAGCACTAAGTCCTTATTTTCATTGTTTCCCATGCTTTTTTTTTTTTTTTTTTTTTTGCTTGCGTATAATACTTCAGCTGTAGTGAACTTGGTAGTTTGATTTACTGATATATTCCACGTGGCTGCATATCTTCACCACATTGGATGCTTCCTTCCTGCTTCTTGCCAACCCATATCTGCCCATTGGATCCATCCATCATATATTTTGCAACCTGGAGAACTTCTCATGTGGTTCCCAGGTAAAGGTGAGACAAGAGGAACCCAGCTCTCTAAAACTGATAACGGACTTGATGTCTGGTCCAGATCCTTCTGCAAATGGCCCCCCTTTGTACCAATGAGTGTAGCTGTCCCCACTTTAGAGATGGGAAAAAAACTTATTAGTGAAAGATATAAAATAATGGGCTGCAAATCATATACCCAACAAGCAGCAAAGATAGATTTGACCTTGCTTGGTTGAACCTTCCCATCAGTACCTCCCACCATTCGGGGGCAGCAGCTGCCCCTGTAGAAGGCTGAGGTCACGCTGCACAATACCTGCCTCCTCTTTCTTTCCAAAGAGATAAGCAAAATTACTTATGCTCGTTTATGTACAAATCACGGTTGTCCATATGGAATTTCTTATTTGACTCTGACTCTGGGCTGAAGCACTGGCTGTTATTATATTTAAAAACTGCAACCATTTAGAGGCAGATTACAGATTATGCGGGTCACAATAACCATTTTCCCAGGTTGTAATTTCTCTTAGGCATTTATAAAACAAACTAAAAATATTTCCAATCTACCACCTGGTGTCGCTAGTAGTCTGTATGTAGTTGACTGAACCATGATTTCCTTTTTCTTTATGCTAGACAACTGACAGCTTATTTATTTTAAAGAAATACGTTTGGAATAGATATAGAAGAATTCAACTAAAATTCTTGCTTTTTAATTTTATTTCTCTAAAGTTAATAGTAGTCAACTTTGGGCTTATTTCAGTAGACATATTTCTGAACAAATAAATCTTCTTTTATTAAAAGTAAAAAGCTTCAGTTATTGCATCCATCATCGTGGTGCACTGAACAGAGATAACAGGACCAGAAGGAAACTCTTGAAATGTTGTCAAGGGCCAATCAATACAAAGTGAATTGGAACGTTTAGAATTGATTTCTTACAACTAGTGATTTGATTATTAGTGCTGTTCTAGTTTCCTTGTGCTGAAGATGTTATAAGCATTTGGGTTCATTGAAGTGGGTCAGAAAAATAATATTGATTGAAAAATTATGGTGTGAAGACATTGTGTTAAGTGATTTACATGTATGAAGTCTAAGCATCTTCATCATTATAACTGTTTTAACCCTTTCCTTTTGCTTCATGTTTTGCAGCTTACAAAGCATTTCATCTTAATGCCTCCCATGAGGGCAAGGACAAATGTCAAAAATACTCAGGGAAACCATGAGAAACAAAAGAAAGACAGGGAAACATCTGTGAGTTGTACTCCTTAATATAATGGATATATAAAAGTCTATCAACGTTTACTAGACACATCTTGATATTTGGCTGCATATTTTCCCTAGTACTTGCTAAGATCATCAGATATTTTCATGGCTTAAACAACAACGCATTAAAAACAAAGGCAAAGAGAAAGTGAATGACCATCTCCAGTTTTTCAGTTCTACGGGTTATAACCTTCCTCTAGGATGAGACACTGCCTATGAAGAATCGAGGCCAGCCAAGATGCATAGGTGTCACTACATCATGGCTGTCAAATCCCTATGTCAGTATAGATTTCTCCTTGAGGTCTAAACCTGTATAGCAAACGCTTATTGGAAATTGTCCAGATGCCTCTGGGCATTTCAAACTCAACATATTTCAAAGTAAAGACATTTCCCATTCTGCACCTCCTGCACCCTATGTAGCCCCCTGGACTTTGCCTCCTGTGATCCATTCTCACTGAATGGCACTCTGTCCTCCAAGCCAGAAACCTAGAAGTCATCCTAAACTTTCCCTTTTCTCTTGCTTCCTACCTCCAGGCACTCAGGTCTTCCTGTCTTCCTGTCTGTTTGTCCTGTGAATACTAATGTCTCTCAGTCTGCCTTCATCTCCCCATACCCATGGCTAAAGATCTAATTCAAGTTCTTATCATTTCTCTCTCAGAAAAGGGCTGTTTCCTAGTTCTGATTTGTCCTCTACTCTGCCAGACTATTGTCAGAACCAGGCAAGAAAATCTAACCAAGTCACACCCCTGCTCAGAATTTTCCAGTAGCTAACCATTAACTAAACAATAAAATACTTCCTTTTATGTCATAGAGTCTTCAGTGTCTACTACCACAGTCCTCTGTTTATTCTATTAAGATTTATGCTACAGCAACGCCAAATTACAAGTAAGTGCTACATATATTTTGGTTGAATTAATTAAGAAATAAGGGGCAGTGTGATTTGCTAGCTAATGAACTTGCACGTCAATCCCTCCAATTGCTGCATCACCATTAAAACTTTCTTTTTGGGGTCCTGAGGTTTTTATTGCGTTCAAAAATCCTCAGAAAGAAATAATTAACTGAATGTGTAAATGCATGCAAAAAGCATTGGGAATAGTACAAAGACTTCCTAGTTAATACATACATTTTTAGTTTTCCTGCTAAGGAGCCTTGCTACGAAGAGATGAATCCTGTGTTTAGAGTCTGGGGTGTGGCCAGAGGATGCTGTAGGGACCCTGGACTTCCTTCACCAGGTAGCTTGGGGCCACTGCTGGCAGGAGCTCTGCATGTGTAATTTTCACTGCCACAGACAGCTGGATAACCTTGGGTAAGTTATTTGACTTCAGTTTCTCCCAAGCAAAGTTAAAATAGCAACATTAACCTACCCCCCACAGGCATGTTAATAAGTACATTTTTCCCCAAAGTGCAATGTACGAATTTTCATTAGTCATAGGGCTACAATAATAGTTCATTGTCCCTAGTTCTCCTTGTTATTTACTGCTCACTCAAGCAAAAGATGTTCCTGAAGGGACTGAGGGGGGAAAGTTGCAAAATATGCTGATGTACTAAATAAGTTGCAAAGATAATATAAAATGTGATCCAGACGGCAGAAGACCTAATTTCCATCCCAACTAATCAGTAGCGATTCTATTGCAAACTCATTTCCTTATCTCTTATCTCTAAGTCAGCTCCTCTGCCAAGGACCTAAGGACTCAATTTATCATCTCCCTTAACAGGTACTTTGGCTGCCAGTGTGCCTTGGCTCTGTATCCACCAAATTGATTTAAAGCAAAATTGACCCTGACTCACAATATTTGTGCTTTGGGTTTTAAATGAAAATGCTTAAATACTGAAGTAATAGATGATGCAACACTTACCCTGTGAACGTGTGACTTCTGCTCCCCTAACCTCCTCTTCTGTATGACGGATATTGTGCTTGGAATCCAGCAAATGCATCATACCACAAAAGATCCACCTACTCCCTCCTCTTCTATCAGGACTTAAGAAGATAAAGACAAAGCAAAGAAAACTTTTGGAAAGAAGAATCTCTAGAACATCAAAAATCAAAGCAGCTTATCAAGGTTTATATCTCAGTTGACCCATCTCAATCTTTCCAATATACAGTTATTGGTCAGTTGAAGGACCAGCTACACTGTCTGGTTCTGCACAATAAAGACAGAGAAACAAGTCAGTAATTGTATTGAGCTACTCAATAGAATGAATCATCATGCCATCAGAAGTACTAGAAAGTGTAGAAATAGGTCATTAAAAAGATTTCCACATTCTTGACCTTTTAAAACTGTAAACCAACTAAACATAGTGTGTATCCAGTCCGGTTTATATTAAACTGGATATATATCTCCCAAGCGTCTACTCTGGAATTTTCCTTAGCTCAGTAATATCTCTCTTATCATATTGTTCTCTCTTGATGCTTTATTTCTCAGTCAGATTCACAGCCACTTCAAACATCTTTTTGCTCTTTTCCTCTGTTGCAGATTAATTGAAAAATCATCATGCTCTAGAATCATTAATGTTTGAATTTTTAGATGTTAGGGATAATATAAATAGTGATTTTGCAAATGAGAAAAATGAGACTTGAAAGGGTTTGCCCAAGTTGCATACTTAATGCTATAAACTTCTATAAGATTCATTCAAGAAACACAAAATCAGATTTGAAGGGGCAAGTTTAACTTTATTTGTAAAATAGTATTCATTCCAATATTGATTGTAAATAAAATATTGGTCTATTTAATGTATGTGTTGAACCACATGAATTGACATTTTTGGAGGTTTAATATATTGCAGTAAGTTACATGTATTCTACCCTAAGCTGTGATTATCAGAGAAAGTGATTACATCAGAGTAGTTGAGTATTCATAAGATAAGGTATCAGATACAGCTTGCTTATTTCTTTATCACCTACTCATTCAACCCATGTTAGACATCTTAGATTTATCTTTCTTTCTACTCCACATTCAATGAGTCACAAAGCATCAATTTTAGCTCCTTGATTTTTCCCCGATGGCTTCTTCTGATCTTTATTCCTACTATTTTTCCCTTAGATTGGGGGTTGGCAAACTTTTTCAGTCAGTGCCAGATAGTGAGTAGGGTTTGAGGGCCAGTCTCTGTCATGACCATTCAGCCCTGCCACTGTCGCAATGAAGCAGACACAAACAATGTGTAAATGAATGTGGCTGTGTCCCAATAAAACTTTATGAACAGTGAATGCATGCAGCCCCTGTCTTAGAACATTTTAGTACTGAATTTCATCTGGATTACTGCAATAACCCTAATCTAAATCCTTCATCCAATCCTAAATGATGCTAATCTGATCATGCCATAACCTGCCTAGAACCCTTAATAGCTGCTGTTGCCTAGTGGAAAAAGTCCAGCCTCTTTGTATATTGTATGTGACCATCAAGATTTCGTTTGTATAAAACATTCCTAACTCATCTCCCCTTACACGCAGAATTACACTATTCATTTTATGAAAATGGGACTGTGTGCAGTTTCAGAAATATGTTATGAATGTGTCTTCCAGGTCTTTGCACATGTTGTTTATTATGCCTGGGTTGTACTCCCCCATCAAAACCTCTCACTTTTCTAAGTTTCACACATCCTTTAGTTCTCATCTTAGATGTCACTTCCTTCAGGAAGCTTTCCTTGACCCAAGACTGGAATAAGTGTGTCTCTCATGTAGACACATTTTAAAAAAATCAGAATCATTGTCACATTGTGTTGTAATATCGCCTTCTCCCCTGGAGTATGAATTATGAGAGCAGGGAATTACTATATATATATCACTGCAACCTTGGACCTGTCATAGTAGCACAGATTAGGAGGTACAATAAGTGTTTGTTAAGTGGGTCCATGTATATGTTAATACTTTGGAGAGGGGTACAAGTATAATATAACCAGAATAGCCAAAATAATAACTAATGCATATAATGCTTGAAAATTTGTGAATAATTTTCTCATGCAATATCTCACTTCATTAAGTTACATGCTCACCTTGTTAAGAGGGTCTTTCAAAAAACCCTTTCTATTTTACAGCTGAAAAAGAGAAAACAAAGACAATGAAACAAAGAAATGTGTCCAAGGTTAGAGACCAAATTACCATCATGTCAGATTTTCTTCTGGTAGAGAAATCTTTTACATGTCTGAAGGTGGAAGAAAGTTACTATCAGTCTTAAACCAGAAAACAACCTTAGAAGAATGTGATTTAATGTTATACAAGGTGGCACTGAATTTACCTCTCCATGCCATCTGTGCGTAATGTAAACACAGGTTACTATCTATCTCAACAATATGAAGATAACGCCCCCAAACCTGCCACAGTCTGACTCCCCTCCAGGCTGGGCCCAGAGTGCACAAAGTCAACTTCAGACCCAGCCATTGTTTTGCCAGTAACTGCAGAGGGAGGAGAGGACAGCTCCCAGCAGGCGCTGGCCATGGTTCTAGTGAATAATTCATTAGGACTGCCACCGGCTGGGAAGCACCCTTCTTCCACTGATTACTTGCTTTAATCCACCCCTTTATCTTCATTAAAGACTTTGCTTCCTCTCAACAACTGGTCTCCAATTTTCCCATTTAAAGCTATTCTTTTCCCCTGGTTTTGAGGTTTTAGATACACTCTTTTTCTTCGCATACCAATGCTAACCACAAACTCCCTGTGCAATGAAACTTTAAATCCTAAACTTCCTCTTACCATTGAGACATAACCAAATGTCACAATATTCAGTATTGACTTCATTAGCATAGGATATAGACTAATGGAAAATTAGCCCTCTGGTCAACTCCTGTGACCCTTCACTAGAGACTTTTTCTGGGTGGAGGTAACTCAGTTTTCCCTTGCCGAGGACAAGTTTCAATTTATGTAGCTCAACTTCTAAACAAGTCAATTAAAAGTAATTTGGCAAGTGAATATTAGGTTTCTCA
This sequence comes from Hippopotamus amphibius kiboko, assembly GCF_030028045.1. Classification (NCBI taxonomy): domain Eukaryota; kingdom Metazoa; phylum Chordata; class Mammalia; order Artiodactyla; family Hippopotamidae; genus Hippopotamus; species Hippopotamus amphibius. The sequence goes on from NC_080196.1 coordinate 103,155,321, forward strand.
CATTCCAAAATTATTTAAAAAAATGCAGTATGTAGTCAATGTAAATTTTATTTTCCTTTCCTCTGTATTTTGGTGATATTGAGTAGAAAATAACAAAGGTTGTTTAGTTTTGTGTGGTTAATTTTTAAAATATGCTCATGGTTATTATGATTCTGGTGTCCTAATCTTTTTGTTATGCACCAAATTCTAATCTCATGATTTTACTGATAATACGATTAGTGGAAAAATCACTGCCTGGTAATTTCTGAGCTCATTCTTTTTAATCTTTTTTTGATAATGGGTACCATGTTGCCAGTATCCAATCTACTATGAGTTTTGAAAAATCAGTGTAAGTTAATTAAGTTTCTTGACTAATTTCCTTAGTAGTCCAGGCCATTTGTCATTCAGACTGGTTGCTTAATATATGTCATGTTTCCCAAGCATTTTCTCACTTATTCTTTGTAAATAGCAATTTTTACAAAGTCTTCATTAGTTCCTAATTGTTGAAATTTATCTTCTTCATTACACCTGCTAAAGACTGATTTTAAAATGAGTTCATTTTCCTTGCTATATTTTAGAGTTGTTATTATATCTTATATCCTTTATTACTGGGTTTAAATTATTCCAGTAAATTTTGCCTTTGGTTTTGGAAATAGCTAAAAGAAATCTTTTGTGTGTATTTAGCATAATCCATAATAACTAAAATTGGGCATTTTGAGAATAAAGACTTTTTTCCCTCATTAAAAGTTATGTAGTAACATTACATCTATATCCTGCTAAAGAAAGCATTAAACAGGTTTAGCTACTGAAGCTTATAACTCACTCAGCTTTTGCTTTAGACATATTTTACTACCAACCAAACCAAGGTGGTTTACCCAGCATCTACACTAGAAGTCTTTTTTACCATTTACCTCAGAAAATTTGTATCTAAATAATTACATCAACTCTTTAAAGGTTGCTTAAACAATTTTTTGTCTGCATGGAAAGTTTCTATTCTATCATTTTAATTTTTTTCATCTATAACTTTTATCTCTATTTCAATATTTGCAACCAAAATGCATTTGAATATGGAAAGATTGTAAGTATTTTGAATTTGATATCTACAAAATTGTGCTTTTATTTTCTCTTCTTTTATAGTTTGCACATTGTCGGGGTCAGGGTCTGAATATGTAAGTCTGTCTTTCACATCTTAAGTGATAGGTCGCAGAATCCCAATAAATGCAGGTGTAATTAATAAGGTTTTATAATACTGCTAAAAATGACGTAAAAAAGAGCAGAAAATGAACACAACTGTAAAACGCAGAGAATCCTTTTCCCATGTTAATTTCTACCTCTCATCAAATAAAAATCAGGCATTTGGGGCCACTCTCCCTCCTGCTAATCTTCCAGCTTCCAATTTCAAGTCTGCGCTGATCACTCTGCATCACTGGACAAGATTTCCTCCCTCTTGGGGTCCCAGCTTCACCCCACTTTTGGCTGCAAGTTAAACGTGGGTCTCACCCAGTGCTTTTGCCAGAATGCCCAACATTTCCATTTGCACCAGCGACTTGCAGCACCAGCCTATCCTCTCTGCTCCAGCCTTACCATCTGGAGCAGCAGATTCCGCTTCCCTCACAGCTTCTCTCAGAACTGACAGTTTCACTAAAACAAACAAAAACGCCCCACACTCAAAACAAAGCAAACAAATACAACACTTACTATCTTCCTTCACAGAGTACAAGGCGAGACAGATGGGCCAGGTCTCACGCTCCTGTCCCGCGTGCTGGACCGTCGTTTCTTCTTCTTCTTTCCGAGGGTGGCCATCAATGTGTTCAATTAGTCACAGAGGGAGCCTGTGGTGCCCTTCTGCCTTCTCTGCCATTCACTCAGCAGCTGCTTAAGACTCAAGGTTTGGATGTGATGTAAACACACCGCCTTCTCCTTTTCCAGCTACTACATCACCTCTGATCCCCGCCCCCTTCAAACCCCGGTTCTTTAGGCTGGCCCAGTCCCAAGGACACTTTTAGTCATAGAGTCCTGAGGGCACATGCGACGTTCAGAGTGAGGGCATCTAAACTGAGGGCGTCTGTCCCCTGGGTGCCACCTGTCGATCTACTCTTGCCATTCTGCCACTTCTGCCTGTGGAGCAGCTGAAGCCACCGGGCGGACCACTGGACAGTCCTCCTCAGATCTTGCAAACTCTCCGTCTTCTTCCTTAACGTCTGGTGTCTGCTTCCAGCCCCGCGGTGTTTTCTTTTCATCCTCTCGCCCTTTGCGGTGCAGTCAGGTCCCTCAGGATCGCATGGTCTATGACGGTCTGAGTGCTGCTGGTGGCTGGTTAATGCCTGGCTTTCAGGTCCTCCTTCTCAATCTCTGGAATGAGAAATCCTGGGTGAAATGTTGCAATCATTTATGTCATATCAGAAGCATTTCATCTGGGAGCGCAGAAGGCGGTGCACAGGAGGGGGTTCTCACCGCCATCCTTCTAGGGCATTATTCTCATCAAGCTTGACGGCTAGTGGGGCTTGGTCCTCTGAGTCTAAGTGCTTCTCATGCAGAATCAGAGCAATTCATGGGGAGGCCAATCCTTCCTTGACAGAGGGGAAGGGCTGTGTGGTCTGTGGGACTTAGAATACCTGTTTGATGGTAAATAGTGTGCCTAGGGTGACATCCAGGGATATTTTGGGGGCTGCTGTTAATATCTTAGAGTGCTTGGCAGATGTGTCACTTCCATAGATATCACCAGGTGGAAAGTGGATTAGGGACTCTCATGCACAGACTGGATGTTAATGCTGCTCTAAAACAGGAAGCACTATCGTGATGAAGCATGAGGTAGCACCAGATGCAGGGGACTCTAGTTTCTGATGGAAACTAGCGCATGACTCTTCACAGAAAATGTATCCTGCTCTGGGTGTTACCAGAAAACCTTAAATCACTTCTGAAACATGTTGCCTTGGAAAAGGATACATGTCAGACTTGTCTGAGGATGTGTGGTGGTCTACTGGGGGCTCCTGGAAGGGGGCTTCTTTTGGCTGCCCAGCACCTCTGAGCCTTCCTCCTCTCAAATGTTTACCTCCCCAGGTGGATACAGCATCCTAGGTGTGTCAGTGGTCAATCAGAAGAAATCAGAACTGATCTCTTGAGCTGAATAAAGGCTTGCTTCCTCCCTCCCCCACCCCCATATTGTCATCTCCGGACACAATATGTTGCTCACGGCCAAATTCGATATAATCCGGTCTCCCTGCTAGTTGGAGCATCCCTCAAGGGATGTGTAAATCGAGACTCTAGAATGCTTTGGCTTTGGAAGGTCATGCCTGTGTTGGCATGCAGTGACAACATCTGCACATCACACTGTGGGAGAAAGACCATTCTCTCCCTCTGGTATCCAGAGAAACTATTTCTAGGCTGGAAATTGTAGTGAGTCCTTCAGCCACTGCAGCACCCAAAACGGTCAGCCACACACGTCGGCAGTGGCTATCACTGGAGCGCACTTGACCTTCTGGCAATGAGCATGCTTTTAATTCTCTTTCCTTGGAGGAACACCAGTCAAACTGACCCTTTGGATTTGAAGGAACCCAGGGAGGTTGCTTGTTGTCTAGGAAAGAAAGGAAAACACTGTTACAATTGTGGGAATTGGAGTTCAGAAAAAAACATGATCTGAGTAGTAAATGGGTGGGTACTTTAGGTGCTGCTCAAGACATATCCGTAACTAAATCACTAAAATAATTGTATCCTTGACATTTTTCTTCCTGTGTGGTGTTAGCCAAAGAAACCAAATTATGTTATGAAACCAAATTATGTTATGAAATAACCCATGAGGTTTTTATTTCAATATTTTGTGCTAGCAAATTCACATAGCTTCACACTGAATCTGCCTTACCAAAATCTTTATTAATGTAGATGATCAAATGAAATTGTACCAGTTGCTTCTCTTTTACTCACTAATAACAGAATTCAGAAACTGGCAAAAAGGAAAATTTATAGTGTCAATCATTGCTAGATTTAGGCTCTGAACCGATTTCTTCAGTTTTTCTTCTTTTCTGGGCTTTGCCTTCTTCTTCTTCTTCTTCTTCTTCTTTATTTTAATTTTATTTATTTATCTATTGGCTGCATTGGGTCTTCATGGCTGCACACAGGCTTTCTCTAGTTGTGGCGGGTCGGGTCTACTCTTCATTTCGGTGCACAGGCTTCAGTAGTTGTGGTTTGAAAGCCTTGGAGCGCAGTCTCAGTAGTTGTGGTGCACGGGCTTAGCTGCTGCGTGGCATGTGGGATCTTCCTGGATCAGAGATCGAACCCATGTCCCCTGCATTGGCAGGTGGATTCTTAACCACTGCGCCACCAGAGAAGTCCCTGTGCTTTGCCTTCTATTGGGTAGCCTTCATTGTCTGATTTCATGTAGTGGCCCCCAACACTTCCAGGCTCATGTATTTCCAGATTAAAGGCAGCAGATGCAAGAACATAATTCTTTTCCACCAGTAAGAGAAAACCATAAGCAGCCGGTGGACCAGGACTGGATTACACAGCCATGCCTACGTTCTCTGTGGATGGGTGAATCCTCTGCTCTGATGGGTCAGACATGTGTTACTTGCCCACCATAGCATCGAAGATGGATTGGAAATGGAGGACCTGAGGTTTCCCATAGAAAGTCCAGAGTAGTGTAGGGGTGGTTTCCACCTATTACTCTGCTGTTTAGATTAGGCACATTGGACAATGGTATAAAGAAAGGTGAGCGCTATTAAGAAACAGATTCATCCCTTTCCAGCCCTTCCCCGTTAATCTATGTCTTCATTGCTCAGGCATGATTAGACAGAAGCTTACCTTCTCATTCTCTCTTCCTGCAGCATGTCGGTGTCATAGGGAAGATCCAAGAAAAATCATCTTACAAACATACCCAAATGAAAAACCAAAACCCATAAATCTAACTGTAGCAGGGGAGAGTAAGAAGGTGAGGTTAAAATCCAGTGACTGGGGCAGCAGCCTTGGAGGCCAGTGGGTGGTCCCAGCTCTGCTTGCTCTGCCCCAGGCTGGGTGTGAGGCAGGCTGTTGAAAACTTGTCTTCATACTCAGCACATCTGTCTGCCTGAGCGCCCCACGTCCTGGGAAGCAGTTTTGACAGGCCCTTCTCATCCTCCTCATGAACAGGAGCATGGCTGCAGTGCCCGGAAAGTGAGATGAGCTTGTTGCCCTCAGAGGAGCCCTGTCAGTGTGGCTTTTATCCTCTGTGAGGCAGCCTTGATGGGAGCATTTTATTCGACTGACTGTTCATTTGAAATTGAGATGCATTCATGAGCAGGCGTCTTTCATGTGCAGGTGAGTGGTGGGAGCAGATGGACCCCACAGAAATGAAGATTCCTTTTTCATGTGACTGTCTTTAGCGATTAAGTAGGAAGGGAATACCAGAGAAAACCATAAGGGGAGAACGAGGCTGTGCTTTCTCTCTCCTGCACCTGCTACACAGGCTGGAGGACACGCTGGGTGCCTGGGGCTGCTTTGCCTGCTGATTTGTCCTAACTTGTGTCAGGACAGGAGGACACACCCAGCCTGGAGGCTCTGTGGACTGCAGGGAAGAGCATGGACCTAGGGAATGGACAGCCAATGTTGACTTGCTCTATGACCTTGAATAAAACCCATGTCCTCACAGGTCTTATTTATTATATGAAATTGTAACATATATATTTAAGATTTGACTAAGTGATTGCTAAAGTGCCTACTGGCTCTGAAATCTCACGAGTCCTTTAGCTGAATCTCCACGTCTCTTTATCATTAGCACCTTTGTCATGTCCTGGGCACTGTACTCAACCTTTACAGCCATGATCCCATTTTATCCTCACTTCAACCTTTCCAAGTCTGTGTTATCTCCATCACCTCACAGATGAGGATACTGTCTCCCAAAAAAGAGACATGACTTGTTCTAGGTTACTTAGCCATGAAAACGCAGAACCAGGAAATAGAGCCAAGATCCCTTTGATTCCAAAGTCCATGGTGCCTTCCTAGAGGAAGGCAATATCTCTTCCAATGATGCATTAATTTATGACATTTTATAATTCATACATTAATTTATGACAATCCTGTAGTTAAATCTAAAATAATATACAGATCATTATATTTTTGAACCAGGGATGATTGGCTCCCTTAACAATGCTTATTAGGGATAAAGAGAAGGACCCCGTGGGGCCCCTGGGCACAAAAGCCTTTCTGTGGCCCCCATTTCTTGATTACAGGAAATAGATTTTATTGACCTTCCCTGAGTTCCAAGGGGCAGGTTCAAACAGTTGCTAAGTAGGGAAGGGAGGGGATGCAGAGACCAGGGAGGAAGGTCAAAAGAAACAATAGGGCAGCTTTGGGGCAGGGTCCTGGTTGCCCCTCTAAGGATACACACAGCAATATCTTTGAACGGTTTTGCAGATACTGAAACCCCCACCACAGGGGAGAAATTAACTGTATGCTGCCCACAAGCACACAGACCCCAGACTGGTTGAAGCCAGAAGGTTGATGACGTTGACTCCCAATTACCTCACCACCAGCCAATCAGAACAATGTCCACGAGCTGATCACACCCTCTCTGAATCATTATTATAAAACTTCTCACTACTCCCTCCAGACTGGGACACACAGTTTTGTGGGCATTAGCCTGCTGTGGGCCCCCTTTCCCTGGCAAAGCAATAACACTACTCTTTTGTACTTCACCAAAAACTCTGTCTCTGAGATTTAATTCAGTGTCAGGGTAGAGGCCGGATTTATCTTACAGAGGAGAATAAAGATACTATTTGTACTGTAATATGATAAGTTAAATTAGTTGAAAAAAGAAGTGTATGGACAGTAGCTGACACACTGTTGGTATGAAACAACGTGCAGTTCTTTTATCCCTTCTTGATAACGAGAATAAGACCCTAAAAAGAAGCGATCACTTTGATATTGCGGCACTGAGCAATCTCAATTGGGTTTCTAATAATCTTATTAGGGTTTGTGAATGAAAAGACGAAGCCAAAGAACAAGTTCAGTCTGAAATCAAATATGGCCTAGACATGGCTCTCAAATCAATGGCAAAGAATCTTCTGAGAGATATTTATTCGCTGAAAGCCCTAAGGGCACAGCTAGAATATGTGGGAGGAAACCAGAGATGTCAGCTCCATAAAAGAAACAACTTTCTAACAATTTAAGCTGCTCAAAGAATGAACAAAGGGCTTCAGAAGACAGTGTGTCTTCTGTCATCCTAAGTCTTCAGATGGCACCAGGAGAAGGAGGCCCTTTGTTAGGTAAGGTTGCACCTAAAGACCTTTAAAAACTCTCAGTGCCAAGACTCTATGCCCCAGAGATGCTACAAATCTGCTAAGATTTAAAAATCTATTGTGGAGGAGCCAAATACCTCAGGCTGCATTTTTAATTTATTTACTCATTCATTTAGGTTTTTTGTTTGTCTGTTTTGTTCTTTTGGTGGGGGGTGGGGGGTGGGGGGGTGAGGGGGGAGTGGTTCTGTGTACCAAGCCCTGGTCTAAGCACCAGGGATATAAGGTGAGTAGGATTTCTTCCCTTTGATAAGCTAAATCTAAAAAGGGACTGACACATGTAAAATAGAAAACGTAATAATGCTTGACTGATGTTATATTAGAAGACAGTATAAGGTATAGCGAAATGTAAAAGTGGAGGTAGTCAGTGCTTTCTATTTTGGGTTTAATAACTATTTTCTTTGTTAGCAAAGCCTAATCTTTGATTTTGAACATTCTGATTCAGTCACTAGCTTTTTCTGTCCCAGTTCTCCATATCTGCTCTGTAAATTGCAATCCAAGGGAAAAGACACTCCTCAACACCACTTCAAATGGAAATTGACTTCCCACTGGTAAACTCACCTGGAGATACAACTTGAGATTTAGCAGTGCAGGTTGTGGTTGGAGTGTTGAGAAAGTGTGAGCTTAGCCTGGGACAGGAGGTAAATGGAGAAAAGAGAACTAAGCAACAGTAAACAATAGTAGGAGCTCACTGGTCCATATATACTTTCGGGCTCATTTAGTTTCCACCAATAGAATCAAAGCATCTACTGACTGTGGAGTGACAAGTCTTTGGGGATGCAAAGTGCAATTCTTAAATCACTATTTAAACCTATGTAACAGATTAAAAACAAAATCTAGGATGAGTTACTATCACACAAGCTGGGACGGTTGCTGTCATGACCTCTTTCTGATGACTGCTTAGAAGAGGCTTTCTAATAAGCTCTATTTCTTCACTCCATCAATTTTTGGGAAACACTTTCTCCTGTTTTTATATTTTGAGGACAACCAGAGAGAGGGACTTATTCTTGTTTGCCCAGCATCCATTGCCCACAGGGTGAGATCAAAGCCCATAACTTAGTTACAGAAAGCTGCAAAGGCTGCACAAACTTCTTCTCATTCTCACTTGTGTACCCCAGGTTAAGTCCACACTGATGGTCTCATTGTCCCTTGTACATGTCAGTTTTTGTCATAAATCCAAGACTTGTACGTTTTCTCTTCCACCTAGAATACTGAGAAATAAAATATTGCCTGCCGTATTAGTAAACAAAGGTTCTAGCCACCGCATTACAGCCACCCCTGACGGTGAGGCCTGAGAGACCTCAGGATGGAAACAAGGAATGCCCGTCATCTAGCAGTCATCAGACTGCAGCCACCTCCCAACAGTGCAGCCTGAGGAAACTCAAGACGAAAAAACACAGGATACGGGCCCCAGATAGCTGAGGTGCGTAGCAAAGGAATGATTTCAGTGAGCCCAGATTCCTGCATCTTCCCATATATAGAAAAGAGCTAAATTCCTTCACTTGACATACCTAGTTCTCTTTTACTGACAGCAATCTTTTGTTTCGTCTACCTGGTGTTGCTGCAAAAACTCCTTAATATGCTGGCTTCCCCCCTTCCTCTGGGGAAGTATTCTCAGCATTTATCTGAGATACTGTCTCCAGGGTTTGAAGTCTTAAGAATGTCCGTTGAATAAAACATAACTGTCAACTTTTAGGTTGTGTGTTTTTGTTTTTTGATTTTTTTCAGTATACAATAGCTTTCCTAACTGTGTCACCTAGCTCATTGGTGAATGTTCCAAAACATTTTCACCTTTTAATCTTTCCTCTTTCTTCTAGGCACAGTTATTAATTGTTCTATCCTCTGTGGTTCCTTACATATTCTCCTGGCTGTGTTCTATTCACCATTCTGGTCTCTGCTCAAATATCATAGAGATAGTTTCTATCCATAGCGCACCTCTCTTCACCTCCAGGAACTCTGTATATCTTCACCCCCAAGACTTACAAAGCTTTAGTGACTTGCCCCAAATTACCCAGAATTTAGAAATTAGAACCCAGAGGTCCTGTATTATCTTTTTAAGATCATATTCAGATAGAGTGACCCTATTTTAATTCTTTAATGTAAGAAAGACCCACTTCCAGGTGTAGTGAAAATATTCTCATGTAGCGGCTACGAGGGTCAACTGATCATTACTGGTGGTGGAGCTTCAGACTTTACCCTATTTTGCATATTCTAAAAAGCATGGATTTAGGCTAGATTACTCATGCAAGCATAAAGGGAATATGACAATTGGGGCTGCATTTCCCAAAGGCATGCCAAAACAAAATACAACCATTGATTTCTTGATCACCGGATTTTACCAGCAAGCACGACTTTGTGTTAGAAAGTTTCAGAGAAGAATGGGAAGGAAAATAACTGACAAACATTTCACTGATGATAATCTATCTGTGGATAGGTAAACAGATATGAATTGACTGCTTTTAAATGGTTATGGGACATGCTTTAAAAGGGCCACTCTGGGTAGAAATCAGAATCTACTATTCCAATCTGTTTTTTTTGGTAGCAATCAGAGATAAGAGAGAGTAAAAGTACTTTTAAGTTAATGGGTGACTAGAAGGTAAGTAGGAGCAAATTCCAGTAATTTAGACAGGTCATCAGTCCTACTTTCATGGGTGCAGTTGAAAAGTGCTAGCTGGTATTCAAACTGACTTTAAAAATATTTCCTGTGTTTGTTATTATGAAAGTAATCAGTGTAAGATTTGAAAAAGACCAAGGAAGCAAAAAAGAGTAAAACAGGTAACTAATGAGAACATGCAGTAAAGCACAGGGAACTCTACTTAATGCTCTGTGGTGACCTGAATGGGAAGGAAATCCAAAAAAGAGGGGATATGTGTATATGTATGGCTGATTCACTTTGCTATACAGGAGAAACTAACATAATATTGTAAAGCAACTATACTCCAATAAAAACTAATTAAAAAAAAAGAGTAAAATAAAAATCACTGCTAGAGATCACCATTGCAAATTATTCTTTCTCATGGTTTAAACTCAAGGACTCCACTGCAGGTGGGATCTCAGCCCTAGCTGTAGGGTGAGATAGATGCCCTGACAATAGCAATCTTTTCCCTTTTTTCTAAAGCACTCAAAGCCTGTCAAGGCTCTTTCAATATACCTTAGAAATTAGGAAACTATGGGTACTGTCCACTGTGTAGATGAAGGGGTGAGAACAGTGGTCATGGGATATGAAAATGCAAAACAGTTCAATGAGTGGCAGAGGGAACAGGAGCCAGGCTTTTCCCTTCATGGGACTGGTGGTACTGTCACAGACGAATTTCCTTTTTAAGAGTCTTTAGGTTATATTTCAATGAGGAATATGTCAAAAAATAGCCATAAACATAAAGGGTATTTTATTTATGTAATGCAAAATAAAGAAAATGTCTGTGTCTGTAGAGTCATAGCTATATGCTTTATAAATATCCCTGATACCCACGTTCCCCTAATTATTGAATCTCCTTTCTGGTGAAGCAGAGTCAGTTCACTTTGAGTTTTCTAACTCCTGCTCATTACTGTGATGGTGCCCTGTAGATTAGAAGGATACACAACCTTTCAAAGTTGCCCTTAAAAAGAGTGAGTTTTATAGAAGCAAAAGGAAAAGAGTGGGTTTTGAAACTGTTGGCCTCAAATTTTCTAGGCATTGAAGTTTCTGGTGGTTTTGTTGAAGTAAGTGGAGGTCTCAGCATTCTTTGGTTGACTTTACCTGGATGCTTGATGATCAAAAGTGGGCATTTGTAGCCTGTTTAGAAAGGAAATTTTGCAGAAAGTCTAATAATTTGGTGTTTGAGTCCATTGACCCTCATCCATGACATTATCATCATCACTCACAGCAGCGACAGCAGGAACCGAGCCCTCACTGGCCACTCAGCATGGTAGAAAGTGACGTAAGGACCACAGCTGGATGCTGATACACTGTCTCTAATGACCTTGATAACATTATAGTTGCTTTATTATATCTATAAAACACAAAGCAATGTTATCACACTAGGGTTTCTTATAATCTTTTTCTTAATTAATCTCCAAACATGCCATTACTTTTTATCAATAAATCTTGGCTATTTTATAATCCAGAAGAATTCAAGAATGAAACACTGGGGCTTTAATCTTAGGCTGCGCATAGTATGTGATATTTTCAAGTTGTTTCTCAAGAGCTTTTAAAACTGCTCTTGAGGTTTTAGTATATTACACTAGGCTTATTTTCTTCTTTTTTTTAAAATTTTATTTATTTACTTGTTATTTTTTTTGGGGGGGGTACACCAAGTTCAATAATCTGTTTTTATACACATATCCCTGTATTCCCTCCCTCCCTCGACTCCCCCCCCAACCCACCCTCAAGTCCCCCCCACCCTCCCCATTCCAGTCCTCTAAGGCATCTTCCATCCTTGAGTTGAACTCCCTTTGTTATACAACAACTTCCCACTGGCTATCTATTGTACAGTTGGTAGTATGTATGTCTGTGCTACTCTCTTGCTTCATCTCAGCTTCCCCTTCACCCCCCGCCCCCTCCCAAACCTCGAGTTCTCCAGTCCATTCTCTACATCTGAGGCTTATTTTTAAAAGTCCAAGCTTTGTTTTCTTTCTTTTTTTTTTAAGTGCTATCTCTATTTTATTATATTTTTTTGAACTTTTAAAGGTATAGAATATGATTTATTTATCTTTACATCTCTATCCTTTATTTTAATACATGGCAGTATAGTAGGAATTCAATACATTTTTTTTAAACAGACAATAAACTGCATATATTTAGAGCGTACTATTTGGTATCCCAATCTCCCAGTTCATTCACCTCCAACCCTCCCCACTTTTCCCACTTGGTGTCCATATGTTTGTTCTCTACATCTGTGTCTCTATTTCTGCCTTGCAAACCGGTTGATTTGTACCATTTTTCTATAGTCCACATATGTGTTAATATACGATATTTGTTTTTCTCTTTCTGACTCACTTCACTCTGTGTGACAGTCTCTAGGTCCATCCATGTCTCTACAAATGTCTGTTTCATTGCTTTTTACAGCTGAGTAATAGTCCATTGTATATATGTACCACATCTTCTTTATCCATTCATCTGTTGATGGACATTTAGGTTGCTTCCATGCCCTGGCTATTGTAAATAGTGCTGCAATGAACACTGGAGTACATGTGTCTTTTTGAATTATGGTGTTCTCTGGGTATATGCCCAGCAGTGGGATTGCTGGGTCATATGGTAACTCTTTTTAGTTTTGCAAGGAACCTCCATACTGTTCTCCATAGTGGTTGTATCAATTTGCATTCCCACCAACAGCACAAGAGCATTCCCTTTTCTCCACACCCTCTCCAGCATTTACTGTTTGTCGATTTTCTGATGATGCCCATTCCCACTGGTGTGAGGTGATACCTCACTGGAGTTTTGATTTGCATTTCTCTAATAATTAGTGATGTGGAGCAGCTTTCCATGTGCCTCTTGGCCATCTGTATGGCTTCTTTGGAGAAATGCCTATTTAGGTTCTTCTGCCCATTTTTTGATTGGGTTTTTTGTTTTTTTTGTATTGAGCTGGATGAACTGTTTATATTATTTTGGAGATTAATCCTTTGTCTGTTGATTCGTTTGCAAATATTTTCTCCCATTCTGAGGGATGTCTTTTCGTCTTGCTTATAGTTTCCTTTGCTGTGCAGAAGCTTTGAATTTTCATGAGGTCCCACTTATTTATTTTTGTTTTTATTTCCATTACTCTAGGGGATGGATCAAAAAAGATCTCGCTGTGATTTATGTTGAAGAGTGTTCTTCCTATGTTTTCCTCTAGGAGTTTTATAGTGTCTGGCCTTACATTTAGGTCTTTAATCCATTTGGAGTTTATTTTTGTGTATGGTGTTAAGGAGTGTTCTAATTTCATTCTTTTACATGTAGCTGTCCAGCTTTCCCAATCTCCCAAACTCATTTTAATGAGGCCACCATCATCCTGATACCAAAACCAGACAAAGATACTACAAGAAAAGAAAATTACAGACCAATATCACTGATGAATTTAGATTCAAAAATCCTCAACAAAATACTAGCCAATAGGATCCAACAACACATTAAAAGGATCATACACCATGATCAGGTGAGGTTTATCCCTGGAATGCAAGGATTCTTCAATATATGTAAGTCAATCAATATGATACACCATATTAATAAATTGAAGGATAAAAACAACATGATCATCTCAATAGATGCAGAAAAAGCTTTTGACAAAATTCAACACCCATTTATGATAAAAACTCTCCAGAAGGTGGGCATAGAGAGAACCTACTGCAACATAATAAAGGCCATATACAACAAACCCACAGCAAACATCATTCTCAATGGTGAAAAACTGAAAGCATTCCCTCTAAGATCAGGAACAAGACAAGGATGTCCACTTTCACCACTACTGTTCAACATAGTTTTGGAAGTCCTTGCCATAGCAATCAGAGAAGAAAATGAAATAAAAGGAATCCAAATTGGAAAAGAAGTAAAACTGTCACTTCGCAGATAACATGATATTATACATAGAAAATCCTTACGATGCCACCAGAAAACTACTTGAACTAATCAATGAATTAGCTAAAGTTGCAGGATACAAAATTAGCACACAGAAATCTCTTGCACTTCTATACACTAACAATGAAAGATCAGAAAGAGAAATTAAGGAAACAATCCCATTCACCATTGCAACAAAAAGAATAAAATACCTAGGCATAAACCTGACTAAGGAGTTAAAAGACCTGTACTCAGAAAACTATAAGACACTACTGAAAGAAATCAAAGACGACACAAACAGATGGAGGGACATACCATGTTCTTGGATTGGAAGAATCAACATTGTGAAAATGACTAAACTACACAAAGCAATTTACAGATTCAATGCAGTCCCCATCAAATTACCAATGGCATTTTTCACAGACCTAGAACAATAAATTTTACGATTTGTATGGAAATGCAAAAGACCCTGAATAGCCAAAACAATCTTGAGAAGGAAAGATGGAGTTGGTGGAATCAGGCTTCCTGACTTCAGGCTATGCTACAGGGCTACAGTGATCAGAAGTGCAAGCTTTAATTTCTTCTTGAAAGTCTCCAATATAGCAAGAAAATTTTAGTTGAATCCAAATTTACACTTTTAATAAATTTATTACTATTTATAAAATTGTGAATGCCAGTAGTGAAGAAACTGAATAAATAGATAAATAAATGACTAAAAAATAAGCCAAGAAGTGAGTATTCTTTCTTCTCCCAAAGGATTGAAAAACCACTTAGAAATTCAATGAGTAAACATTTAATGAATACGTACTTGAAAAGACTGCTTTACAAGCTGTTGAAAAAAACAATAAATACTATAGAGTTATTGTCATGAAGACAGTTATTTAAAGTAATCATACATATATTTATACATAATAGCTATACAGTTTTCATTTGTAAACCATTTGCTGGATCCCTAAAGGGTTTTGGACATTGAGAAGAGCACTGAGGAAACAAAAATAACAGTAATGATAATACCAGTAATAATATCAACTACCATTTATTGAGAGTCTTTTATGTGCCAGCACTTATCAAGCTTTCTCTGTCTTGCATTATCCCCATTTTAAGTCACAGGACAGAGAATTAGGGAAATTAAGTCTCTAATACAAATGTTCAGATCTATTTGCAGAGCAGGAAGCTAAATTTCGATCTGTCCGGTTCAAAAGGTGTTCCACTTTATAATACGACTTCTCATATGAAGACATAGAGGACAACTGTGCTTTACTTCAGGGATCACAGGCCATAAAAGGGATGTAGATATATATAGTTAAAAAACAATGTAATAATGGGTATGATGCAGGCAAATCTATAACCTAACATGCATTAGGAAGAAGGGAGCTCTTACCTGTCTCATGCGGCTCATTTGCAGAAGAGATGATGGTGCTCATTTTGAGGAGGAGGATGCGTAAGAGTTCACTAGGCAATCAAAGACAGGAAGGTGTGCAGTTCAAGAGAACCGGAAGAGCAGAGTGTCATAGCATGAGGGGAGGGGCACATGGTTTGGTGAGCCTTTGCACAGAATGTATTTGTAGAATTGACAGGGGACTATGCTAGGGAAAAAGTGTCTGAGAACATGGGCAGGATTAGAAATGCCTTGCTAAAGAGTTTGCACCTTATTCTGCAAGTAATAAAAAAAGAAAGTAAAGCTGAGTATTGACCCAATTAAGCTTGTCTTGTCAAAATGATCCACCTTAGAAGCTGTGTAGAGAATGGATAAAAGCAGGAAGAGGGGCTGAAATAGTCTAGGTAAGAGATAATTAGGGACTCAACTAAAACAGTCACATGCAGTAGAAATGGAACAGGCTGGAGGGATGATCAGTGGGCTAGGTCAGAAGAGACCCACTGAAAGTATGTGTATGGGAGCCTGTGCCCCATGGTTGTGGTTTGAGTGACTGAGTAGAGTGTAGTACTACCAAGTTTGGGAACAATGGAAATGGAGGAAGCTTTAAAGGCGGGTGGGTATAATGAGTTCAGTTTTAAAGCTGCTGGGTTTCAGATGCTGTGATACATTGTGGTACATACAGATTGATAAGGCCAGTAGTGATCAGAAATCCATGGGTGCCTGCCAAAGAGGAAAAGATTTGTGGCATTATAAGTAATATATGTAGTGACTTAGCCACTGGCTTCAGTGAATGAACACTAAGAATAGATGTAATTAGTCATCCTCAACTTTTAGAGGGGAGGTAAAGGCTGGTAAATAATGGAGCAAAATGAGGAGAAGCCAGCCTGGGGGGGAGGATGCTCATTACAAAAGACTGCTTATTTAGCTATTCTTAACATGCTTACATGCTGTTGGTGAGTGGATATATGAAGATGTGGCTTCTGTCCTCGAGGTGCGTATAGTATAGCAATGGGGGAGAAGTGATTTCAAAAGGTGGAGGTCCACAGCATCTAAGGCTGCAGGAAGGTAAAGCAGAAGATGCACTAGAAGTTATATTTGATTTGGCCATTACATAATTCACTGCTCTCGAGAGAGTAGCTTCTAGAGAGAGTATGGTGGTGAGGTCAGTAGGCAGAGAAGTAAATGTGTATAATTCACTTAATCACCACTTTATCAAGGAATTTAGCTATGAAAGAAAGGCAAATGGTGGGGTGATAAAGAATGTGTGAGCCATAATTGAGAGTAATTACTTATTTTTGAGATGAAAGAAAATTTAGCAAGCTTGGATTTCAGGGAAAGTAGGGGTTGAGAAGAAGCTGAAGGAGCAGCATAGATAGGAAATGCTGATTGGTCAAGTCTTGGAAAGGAGTGAGATTTAAATCATAGACCTGGAACAGACCAAGAAGCAACTCTGTCTAAAACAGAGGACTTGAACTATGAGGTCCACAGTATAGACTTTCTTCTCTGTTAGGTCAGAGGCAGCTTGATTTGCAGGGAGTGGCTGGAGGCTTTTAGGCAATCTGAGGGTTTGAAATAGCCATTGTGGGGAAAGATCAAAGACAGGAAGGAGCTTGTTGAGGAGTTTTAAAGGCCCAGTTGAACCTGAGATAACCAACTTGAAGTGACATCAAGCTGTACTATTGTGAGGCTTTCCTTCCAACATTGCCCAAAGAACTCAGGTAAAGAGTGGATATGTAAATTGTTTGACGATTGGTGTGGATGACTGGTGAGGTGTGTCTGGCAGGACCCAGTGTAGAGGAAGCCAAAGATGCTGCCAGGAAACATGTTGATATGATAAACCTTTGGGTCTAGGCTGGATATTGAAGCGTGGTGGGAGATAATTCTCCATGACCCGGCATTCTTGCACAGCTTCTGATCAAAGGAGGTTGATAGTTTGCTCAAGGATGTTTGCCTAGGGACTTCCCTGGTGGTCCAGCGGTTAGGACTGGTTAGGGTCTGATCCCTGTTAGGACTCCACGCTTCCACTACAGGGGGCACAGGTTTGATCCCTCTTCCAGGAAGGAAGAACCCACATGTCACAGCCCAAAAAAGAAAAAAAAAATGTTTGTCTATTAGACAGCTTTGGGGAAGACAGAGACAGTGGTTTCCTCTGGAGACACTGAGTGCTTTCTCTCCCTGGGGGTCTCCCCCCTTACTAGAGGTGTTCTAGGGAACAAAGGTGATCTCTTTATGGAGGGGAGGAGTGGCAGGTGTATAAGATCAGGATGTCCTTATCTAGCAGTTCCTCAGCGGTGACGTACGTCTATTACGTGGGCAGCACCCGCCTGGGTCTGCCTCGGCATTGCCCCCACGGACCTTGGGGGAGGAGGGGAACCAACATAAACATGAAACCCAGGCTTTCTGTGCCAGGAGTTATAAGCTGTCTAAATTCAGCTGGGCTCATTGTCTCCTTCCCAGCCGCATTTATGAAGCGGAGTGGCCACCTGCCAGCCGCAGTTGCTACGGCTTAAGGATGGTTTGACGGCTTGACGAAGTGAAGGAGGAGGAGGGGAGGTCACTTCTGGGGTGGGCTTGGAAATGGGAAGGGGGCCTTGGTGGGTGTGAAAAGCATGGTGAGCACCAGGTAGGAAACAATAAATGTCTAGACGTTATTAAAAATAGATAGTATGTAACGGGAAGGCTTTGTGGAGGAGGTGATACTTAGACTTACTCTTAAGTGATTTAAATGATTTGTAGATGCACAATGATTTTAAAATGGTGTGAGCTACTTTCAGGGTGAGTGAGAGAACAGAAGGTGAAGTAGAATCTGGAGCTTAAGAGACCAGGCTGGATGGGGAACAGCAGGGGGCATGGTGGGTAGAGGGAAGGTGAGTTGCCCAGTTTAACTGGTATGAGCCCTGGGAAGTGATGCTAGAAGTGGCTCATTGAGGCCAGCATCCAAGAAGCAGACAAGGTTGAGAGCACCCTGCATTACTCGTAAGTTAAAAACATTAAATTGAACTTTAGCATGTGAACCTTTGGGAAAAAGCTAGGAGCTTATTAAAGGGAAATGAGAGAATATGGCACTTATTTTAGTGAAGTTTTTGGTTGTATTAAACGTGTACTCTGAGATCCACTAGCTACTTATGTTTTTGGCATCCTAATACTTAAACAAGGACGTTAAAGGGATTTACTGTAAAGAACTATCTATAAAATGGACAGCTGCATCTGAGTTGGGCCTCATTAAGAAAAATAAACCCCAGAGAAAAGTAGCTCTTTAGGAGTTGGGATCTTTGTAGGACAGAGATACAGCCAAAGGAGGAGTTTACGAAGAATTCTGAATGATTTGAAGAGTTGCTTTAATAAAAGAAAAAGTTTCTAGTGTTACTTTTTGGTTTAGCATCTGCCCTATAGAATTTTTTCTTTTTATTTGTTTATTTGCTTACTTACTTATTCATTTAACGAGAATACTGTCCTTCCTTTAAAATGTTGCTGTTTTGTCTACTTTTCCTAATTAGAGAAGTCAACTAAATGGTTTAAGAATTTTCTGATTACTTATTGATTTCTTATTGTTTGTGTGAATATTAAGTATAATATTTTAATTTTAACTAGGGATGCGTATTTTCCTGAAAGGAGCTTTGTAAAAAAAAACTGACTTTGGGTTTATTACATTTACTGTAGGATAATTCTTCCCTTCATTTTATTCATTTTCTGGAAATGTCATTAGTGGAGAAAACTAAAAAGGCAAATGAAGATGTCTAGGGAGGCAAGTTGCCCTTGCTTTTCCTCTGGATCAATTATACAACAAGGGTACTCTCCCAATTAGATAATGTCTTGGGAGATAACCAGTCACTTTCTAAACACAAGCACATTTGAATTTTAAAATGTTAGCTTTATAAAAAGTGATGCATTTTCAATCTCTAGGCTGAGTATAAAGTGTAGTTGGCTAATCTGGGTGTGGAATAGATTATAATATAGGTCAAGAGGCTGTGCTTTTCTAGGACTTTTGCAATGGTAACTACAAATATACATACATGCATGCTTACATGTGTAAAAATTTGCATTAACTTTAAAAATATTTTTGTTTTATTGTTGAGTCATGGTTGGAATTTATTTCCTTCCGTGTTCCTCCATTAGTTTTTGACTATAACGACTTCATTAATATTAATTTTTTGGGTGGAGAAGGTATTCAGAGGGAGAATCTTATGAGTTTTGTCATTCTTAGGTTAGATGGAGAAGATGTGCTTTTCTAGGACTGGAAATTTCTAAATTTTTAATGTCCAATCTCTCCCAAAAGAGATTTTATTCAAGAATATTTTGCAATATGGGAGAGATGTTGAACTCAACTACACTGAAACAAAAGGCAAGACTATCTTTAAACACTAGGTGAGTTCATGGAAAAGTACCGGAGGACATTAGTGGGGAGGCTGGTCGCTGTGATTAAGGCCATCTGTGTTTGCTGATTGACACTTAACAGAAGTTAGGCTCCTACCTGCCACAGAGAGTGGGAGATTGGGGCCCTGTCTTTCCTGATGATCACATTTCAAAGGATGGTTCTCAGGTCCTTCCTGAATTGACTTTTCTGGGTTGTAGATGATTTCCATCTCAAAGAGGCAGAGAAAGAATTTACATGTGCAAGTTTTCTAAAATGAATGCTCTAAGAAAAGAGAAGGCAGTGGTCTATAGACGTGAAGGAAAAAAGTGGGTCTATCCAGTTTTTGTGGGCATCTTATGAAATAAACACAAATTTTAAAAAAAGTCAGTGACTAAGATATGACTACAGTAATAAATATATGTGCATATTTAATCAAATCACAATTATAAATAAGGCTCTTACGTTTTCAATTCAAAAACTTTTATCTGACTTCTTTTTAAAACCTTAATGAAGATATTAAAATATACACTTTCAAAACTACCTTTTTATAATGTCATTTCTGGAAATATTTACATTTTTCAGCAATATAAATCATAGACTTCATTTAGCCTGACACGACTAGCTCAGCAATATGGAATACAGTATTAGTTTCTGTAAGAATGAATTGACTTTGCTATGAAATAAGGCTTCTCAGTATCAGCCCTAGAGAAATATATTGGTTACAGCTAAAATGTATGGCTATGCTTATGCTAAAACATACTGACATTATAAAACTGTATATTGGTTTTGGTAACAATGTATTCTTTGCAACGGATTCATGTGGCTTTCAGCAAGAATGTATTGATTTCATTAAAATGTGCTCCTTGAGATAAACAAAAATTCAGTTAAAATGCATTGGTTTCTGTTAAAGTTCATTGACTGAAGTGAAGAACATTACGCTGCTATTGGGTTGCCTCAGGGTTTGGTAAGTATTGAATAGAGAAGTATACATCAGTAATAATAAAGGCTGGGGAAAACAAAGATATTATAAACCCTATAAAGATGTAAATATTCTCACGCATTATTAGATTGAATTTTCTCACAGGCACTAAGAGTTGGCTCAGGTACTTTTCACAAAGTCACTTCAACCTCACTGTATTCCAAATTCATGGGAACTCGAGTAACAATGCAGGGACACTCTGGTTTTTCCTCTATTTAAATTACTCTCCAGGAGGATATTAGGCACATAGGTTGCTCTTCAAGGCACATAATGTCTGAAAATTTCCACTTAAAAAACAGAGGGTGATCCCACAGTGAGTTAATTCATTTTTTTTCCATAGGACCTAAAATATTTGTAGAGAATGGGCCACACTCTGGGAAAATGCAGTTGCTTTTGTTAAATCCCACATCGCTTCTTCATATTTGTCGTGGTAAAGGAAGAGAAAGAAGGAAGAAAGGCGATAGGATAAGTACAGTTAACCATATTTCTTCCTACTTTGGTTTCTAAACAAACAAAAGAGAACCTAAGATTCCTTGGGGGAAATTATATTTAAACACTGTTAATTATAAAACCATCTAGCTTTCATACAAGCAAAATGTAGGTGGGTGCATTTCACATGGGAAAATGTTTTTCTCTTTGTTACCGTTTTACATAGTCTGAGCCATACAAGACTAGAGTAGAAAAATTAAAAGCATGAGCAAAAATAAAAAAATTAACTTAAATCGCTGAATACCCTATCATTCACGAAAAATCACTGTTTATCTTTAGTACCTGTTTCTAACGGGAATATTCTTCTTCACGTTTATCAATATACTCATCTCATTTAAGACAAATTGGAAGTTATATGAACTTTCTTCTAAACTTTTTTAATGTGTATAGGAAACTGCATAAAAAATAAATATTAGAACTAAATGAGTTATTATAAAGCCCATATCTAACCAAGCTGGCCTTTACTTTCCCCTCAGCTTCACTAAATTTTAGACAGGTTTCTTCATGTCTATAGACCCTTAACTTCTCTTTTCTTAGAGCATTCATTTTGGAAAACTTGCACATGTAAATTCTTTCTCTGCTCCTTTGAGATGGAAATCATCTACAACCCAGGAAAGTCAATTCAGGAAGGACCTGAGAACCATCCTTTGAAATGTGATCATCAGGAAAGACAGGGCCCCTATCTCCCAGGCTCTGTGGCAGGTATGAGCCTAACTTCTATTAAGTGTCAACCAGCAAACACAGATGGCCTTAATCACAGCGACCAACCTCCCCACTAATGTCCTCCAGTACTTTCCCATGAACTCACCTAGTGTTTAAGGATACTCTTGCCTTTTGTTTCAGTGTAGTTGAGTTCAACATCTCTCCCATATTGCAAAATAGTCTTGAATAAAGGCTTCTTTACCTGTTTAACTTTTTGTTTGTTTGTTTGTTTTCTTTTCTTTCTTTAGGTCTTCATTTCTATTTTATCAGCAATACAATTTTTTTTAAGAACTTTTGTTGAGAGAGTTAAGATACAATAAACTGCATATATTTAGAGTGTACAATTTTTTTTTTCTTATTAATAATGTATATATGGCAATCCCAATCTCCCAATTCATTCCCCCCCAACCCTCCCCACTTTCCCCACTTGGTGTCCATATGTTTGTTCTCTACATCTGTGTCTCTATTTCTGCCTTGCAAACCGGTTGATTTGTACCATTTTTCTATAGTCTGCATATATGTATTAATGTACGATATTTGTTTTTCTCTTTCTGACTCACTTCACTCTGTATGACAGTCTCTAGGTCCATCCATGTCTCTACAAATGTCCCAGTTTCATTGCTTTTTACAGCTGAGTAATAGTCCATTGTATACATGTACCACATCTTCTTTATCCATTCATCTGTTGATGGACATTTAGGTTGCTTCCATGTCCTGGCTATTGTAAATAGTGCTGCAATGAACACTGGAGTACATGTGTCTTTTTGAATTATGGTGTTCTCTGGGTATATGCCCAGTAGTGGGATTGCTGGGTCATATGGTAACTCTTTTTAGTTTTGCAAGGAACCTCCATACTGTTCTCCATAGTGGTTGTATCAATTTGCATTCCCACCAACAGTGCAAGAGTGTTCCCTTTTCTCCACGCCCTCTCCAGCATTTACTGTTTGTCGATTTTCTGATGATGCCCATTCCCACTGGTGTGAGGTGATACCTCATTGTCGTTTTGATTTGCATTTCTCTAATAATTAGTGAAGTGGAGCAGCTTTTTATGTGCCTCTTGGTCATCTGTATGTCTTCTTTGGAGAAATGCCTATTTAGGTCTTCTGCCCATTTTTTGATTGGGTTTTTTGTTTTTTTTTGTATTGAGCTGGATGAACTGTTTATATTATTTTGGAGATTAATCCTTTGTCTGTTGATTCGTTTGCAAATATTTTCTCCCATTCTGAGGGATGTCTTTTTGCCTTGCTTATAGTTTCCTTTGCTGTGCAGAAGCTTTGAATTTTCATGAGGTCCCACTTATTTATTTTTGTTTTTATTTCCATTACTCTAGGGGATGGATCAAAAAAGATCTTGCTGTGATTTATGTTGAAGAGTGTTCTTCCTATGTTTTCCTCTAGGAGTTTTATAGTATCTGGCCTTACATTTAGGTCTTTAATCCATTTGGAGTTTATTTTTGTGTATGGTGTTAAGGAGTGTTCTAATTTCATTCTTTTACAAGTAGCTGTCCAGTTTTTCCAGCACCACTTATTGAAGAGGCTGCGTTTTCTCCATTGTATATCCTTGCCTCCTTTGTGATAGATTAGTTGACCATAGTTTATCTCTGGGCTTTCTATCCTGTTCCATTGATCTATATTTCTGTTTTTGTGCCAGTATCATACTGTCTTGATCACTGTAGGCTTGTAGTATAGTTTGAAGTCAGGAAGCCTGATTCCACCAACTCCGTCTTTCCTTCTCAAGATTGCTTTGGCAATTCGGGGTCTTTTGCGTTTCCATACAAATCGTAAAATTTCTTGTTCTAGTTCTGTGAAAAATGCCATTGGTAATTTGATTGGGATTGCATTGAATCTGTAAATTGCTTTCGGTAGTATAGTCATTTTCACAATGTTGATTCTTCCAATCCAAGAACATGGTATATCTCTCCATGTTTGCCTGTTTAACTTTATCCAGTACAATTTTTCTTTGACAGACCTATGCATGCACCATTCGGATGAGGATTTGTAATGCTCACAGTGCCTTGAGGCCCTGCATACCCTTTCCTATCCAAATACCTTCTTTACATCAAACTGAATCATCATCTTGACTTGCTAATCACTTCCTTGCCTTTCTCGAGAATTTTTCTTTATACTTTTACTACCTAAATGTGTATTCCTAAACACTACTTAAATTTGATCTAGCTTTGAGACACATTTAAATGGAAACAAAAAACAAATATTATGTTAGCCTGGCTTCTCTCGTCCACTATCATGTTTGTGAGATCAAATCACATTGTTGCATATGGCTGTAATATGTTAATTTTAATTACCATGAAGTATTCCATTAAATGAATGTCATCATCTATTTATCCATGCTACTGATAGACATTTGAGTTGTTTCATCTTTGTGCTATTATAGATAATGTTGCTGTGATCACTCTTGTACATAAATCTTGTGGCATGTGTGTACTCTTTTCTTTAGGATACCTACTTAGACCTGGAATTGAAAGGTCACAAAGTTTTTGTATCTTCAACACAAAAGAAGTATATAAATGCCCTTCCTTCTTTCCTTCCTTCCATCCTTCCTTCCTTCCTTCCTTCTTCTCTCTTCTATCTTTTCCTCTCTTTCTCCCTCATCCCTCTCATTCTCTCTCTTTTTTTTTCATTTTCTTATTTTTTT
Source organism: Hippopotamus amphibius kiboko (assembly GCF_030028045.1). Classification (NCBI taxonomy): domain Eukaryota; kingdom Metazoa; phylum Chordata; class Mammalia; order Artiodactyla; family Hippopotamidae; genus Hippopotamus; species Hippopotamus amphibius. The sequence goes on from NC_080196.1 coordinate 103,179,627, forward strand.
CAATTATATTGTCGTCATTTAGGTGTGTATTTCTTTCTTTGTCATTCTTGGGATCTATTGGGCTTATTGATTATTACTCTGTGTAGTGGTCATTCATCAGTTTTGAAAAATTTTGGCCATTTTCCTTTTAGATATTCTTTCTGAAATTCCTTCTTTTCCTTTTGTGATTCTAATTAAGTTCCCTGAGAACTTTTTTTGTATTACCATTGTCTCAAATTAAGGTTCTCTCTTTTTTCCTTAAAATGTTGTTTCTTTGGATTTTATTCTGGCTTTTCCCCTGGTGTTTATCCCATTCACTAATTTATTTTTCTTGAGTTGTTTCTAAGATGTGCGCTTTCAAATATATCCACTGAGTGCTTAGCATTATTTATTTTTCAGTTCTAGAATTTCTCCTTTGTTCTTCTCCAAATCACCTTTGTCCTTTCAAAAGCTATGTTCCAGTCCTCTGCCAAAATACTTACACTTGTCTTATCTCCCTGAACATAATAATCGTAATTATATAAAGCCAGTGCGTAACTATCTGGGACCCTAGCTTGTTTGGTACTTTGTGATTCCCCTTCAGATCATCAAGTCTCCTGATTCACTTGCTTATCTTTGATTATGAGCTACACATTGTATTTGCAAATTTGTTTGTAGCAATAATTTAAGGCCTAAGACAACAGGTGTACATCTTGACTGAGATGAAGTTGCCTGAGGATGGGAGGCAAGGGACAAAAGGGAGGGTTGAAAAGGGATATGAGGACATTTTTGGGGGGTTATTATGGCCCTTTCAGGATGTATACATATGTCTAAATTTATCAAATTGAATTCTCTATGCAAATTGTCAATGATTCTCCAATAAAAATGCTAATGTTTTTTTAAAAGAAAGTCACAATAAATCTGAACTAAACTGATAAATCCCAAATTAACTGTACCTTCTTACCTCTTTAATGATCACTGAGAAATCAGGTGGAAGAATTCATTGCCTTTTTAATTTGTGAAAACACAAACTTATACCAGATGTAGTGAGTGCATATGTGTTGTGTGAAGATTTTCTTTAACATTACATTACTACGTTTCAACCTTTGCCCACTTTTACTGAACTACCTCTTCCACAAGCAGCTGGTTTAGTTTTCATAGTTTTCAGTGACCTGTGGTCATCACTGTAGTTTCTGGAAATTACTTTTTTAAAGAAAGCAATTTATTGTACTAAGGCATAATTTCCCATAATATAGAACATTTATTGCATTTTATCCCTACTATGTAGGAGGGACTTGAAAATCTAGCAAGAGAGAAAAACTGGCAGATAACAAGATGGTAGCCATGAAATAATAAAATGTGATCATTAACCAATGGAATGAGGCATTTATGGGAGCCACCAAGGGATGAAATTGTGCCTTAGCTGATACTTTTCAAGGCAAATACTTCTTTCCTCTAGGCCCTTAAAATTTAATTGGAAATAAATTTATTATTCATCAACTGGTTTTCTTGTTCATTCCCGTAATTCATATTTATTTCTAACTTTATTTTTCACTAGCCTGCAAAAAGGATGTGTGAAAAATCTAAACTTTCTCCATTCTTTATGCAGAATTTGGAGAATTCCAGTGAAATTCAGGTTCTGTGCAGACAAACTGCATGCCTACCATACTATGCTCTATGATTATAAATGTCAAGAGGTCAGAGACTTTGCTCCTGGTCATTGTAGAGCTGAAAAACTTTCTGTTATCATGGAAAATATTTTGATTTCTGAGTCAAAGGACAAGCATTTCTGTTTTGCTCAGATTATGACAATAATCTACATGCCACTGAACCCTCTATTCACCCACTCTGCCTGTGAACCCTTTGTGAATTAGGGAGTTTGTGATGGAATTCAGAAACCCATTGGTGCATATGTGGGAAGAACTTTCTGCCGGTCAAGTGGGGAGTCAGGGGAGATGCCCTCTGCTACTCAATGCATAATAGCAACAGGAGAGTTCTTTGTAAGCCCCTCAATCTTCACACTTTCGAAGTCTTGCTCTCTTTGTGCACCGAAGAGTGTTTCTAGTGAAGCAGCATCAATGATAATCAGAAAGGACAGTGGGAACCAAAGGGGAGTGCAAGCTTCGTTTCTGAGAACCACCTACGCTTGATGTTGTTTATACAGTGAACTATTGACTGGGATGAATGTTTCCATGAAAGGCCATTCTTGTAAAATTTCCTAAGAATTTAAACCCTTCTGAGGTTGACCCACTTGCAATTCACTGCTTAGCTTTGGATTCTTTCTTGACAGTTAATTACAGGAAGCCTGAACTGTTGAACCATGCGCCTTGCCGACCAGTTCAAATTCTCCAGCAAAATAAATTTAGCTTCACTTCATTGGAATTAAAAGGTTGAAGCTTTCATCGAGAAGCTGGGCTCTATCCCCTGCTTTGAAAAATGAACCACCTTTTTGAGACATGATTTTTTTCTTTCTCCAATACCCAGTTGCTGAAATAGTGATAGAGAGACAGAAAACATTCAAGTGAAAAGAAAATCATGCACTAATTACTAGAGATGCTGTTTTGAAGTTGCGATTTCAAGAAAAATGCACATCCGGTATTTCTAATGGGAAATGAACCAAGTTTGAGACTGGTCAGGCATCTGCATCTGTAATGTGTACTCATATCTCAGGCCTAGAGAGATTAGAAGCAGCTGGGACAATAAGCAGGCACCGCTGTCCTTTTCAGGTGCTCAGCTCTCCTTGGTATCCTAATTACAGACTCTTCGCATGAAGAATTTTTTTTGAAGGTAATGAGAGTGCTATATCCAGAGGATGCTAATGAAAGTGAGTTGAGAAATCTATTTTGGGGATGTCTTACTTTTAAGGTCTTGTCTTTCAAGGGAAAGAAAACAAATATTTATTATTAAGGACCTACTATATGTCAGCCTTTGGGACCTGAATTCCTCCTGTCCTTCTCTGATTGGAAGCAAATAAACGAGGTCACCTTACTTGTATAAGTGAACATTGGGCAGCCTGTTATATCTCATGTACCTGTACAAAGTCTGGCCCATTTTTAAGGTTTCTTCCCCTCTAGTGTCTATGAGGATTCCTGGGAGGTGTTTCCCAGGTTCGCACTCATGATAATGCTCTCAGAGTTGTATATTATGCACAATATATTAAGGCTCATCTAAGGGTAAAATATTGGTCTTTTCCCACCACGCCGTTTGCCATAGGCTGAATGTTTGCGTGTTCCCCCCCACCCCCCTGCCACTCATATGTTGGAACCTAACCTCCAATGTAATGGTATTAGGAGATGGAGCCTTTGGGAGGGATTGGTGCTCTTATGAAAGAAATCTTAGGTAGCTCCCTTGCTCCTTCTGCCCTATGAGGATATAACAGGAAGACTGCCATCTATGAACCAGGAAGTGGGTCTCCAGTAATTATGTCATCTGCTGATTCCTTAATCTTGACTGCCCAGCCTCCAGAAATCAGAAACGTAAATTTCTGTTCTTTATAAGCCACCCAGTATATAGTAATTTTTACAGCAGCACTAACAAAGATATCATTCTACATGTATTAGAAAGGAAAAGGGGGGTTATGAAGAAATATCTCATTTTATAATCAGGCAATGCATATTTGGTATACCATTCAAATTTTGCATTCTAATATTTTATACATTTTTATACTTTATCTAGAAACAACTGTTTCATTTTCCAAATTGATTACACATCCTTCTCCTCCATCCTAATGGAGGACAAATTTTAAACTGCAGCTTGGCAGAAAGTGTATTTCTTTTTTTTTCTCTTCTTTCTTTTATTATTTTGTTACACTTCTTTTCTTCTTTATTTGATTATTTTGTTAGACTTTATACACTTTCCATTCTCATAGAATTTATACTTTCAGATGTTCTGCCCCCAGAGGATTCTGCCAAGATATTCGTAGAAGAAAACAGAACTATTTAATGGTTTGAAAACTCATTGATTAATGTTTTTCCCTATGGCCTAAGGCCTAAATTTCAGTAATAACAATAATCATGTTTAAGGGATAAAGTAATCTTCCCTTGTAAAACCAGTCACTCTCATTTCAATAGACAGGACTGTTCTCTGTCCTTGATAGGTCTCGTTCTTTTTCATTTTGGTGAACCCTTATGGCATTTCATCTTTCTGATAAAAGTAACTCAAATGAAAAAAATAGCATTAAACATTAGAGAAAAATAAATACCTCAGAGATTAATCAAGAAATATGACTTGAGAAGAAATATTTTAAGTAAAATATTTTAATTATTTCTGAATAAAATAGTGTGTTCCTAGAAGATTTATTTAAAACAAATTATTTATCATGACTAAAAGTCATTCAAATAAACTCATTATATATTGCTTAAATAGTTACAATATGGGAGACACTAGGGTATCTGCTTCAAGCAATAAAAAAGTGGGCTTCCCTGGTGGCACAGTGGTAAAGAATCTGCCTGCTGATGCAGGGGACATGGGTTCAATCCCTGGTCCAGGAAGATCCCACATGCCCTGGAGCAGCTAAGCCCATGTGCCACAACACTGAGTCTGCACTCTAGAGCCAGTGAGCCACAACTACTGAGCCCATGTGCCACAGCTACTGAAGCCTGCACAGTAGCTGTGCTCTAGAAGAGAAGCCGCCATAATGAGAAGCCCACACACCATGACAATCAGTAAACCCTGCTCACCACAATTAGAGAAAGCCTGCACATAGTAACGAAGACCCAATGCAGCCAAAAGTAAAATAAATAAATTAAAAAAAAAAAGAAATAAAAAAGTAAACCAGATATAACCAGTGGCCTTAAATATGGAGAATTTCCATAAGTTTTCTGTTATTGAAAATGATGTGTTCCAATGCACAAATTTGTGTGGGAAGTGAATTTATATAAAAATGACATAGAACAAATTGCTCAAAATTCTGTGAAAATATCCAAGATTAATGGTAATTTCCTACTTATTTACGTATTGTGAGAAAATGATATATTTTCCTATAGCAATTAATGTCACAGAAGGGGAGTATTCAGTCAAAAGACAAGACTAGTTTAGAAAACAAACCGAGATTAGAAATGAATTTGCACTACTATATACAAAATAGGTAACAAGGACCTACTGTACAGCACAGGGAACTCTATTCAATATTCCTTAATAACCTATATGGGCAAAGAATCTGAAAAAGAATTAATATATGTATATGTATAACTGAATCACTTTGCTGTACACCTGAAACCAATACAACATTGTAAATCAACTATACTCCAATAAAATAAAAAAAATTAAAAAATTAAATTAAATTAAGAAAAAGAAAAGAATTTGTGTACAAGTGCTTAAGGTCTTGCTTTTTTTATTTCTTTGGCTTTGTAGATTGGATTGCTATGAGTATAAAGATAGATTACTGTTTTTGCTAAAATATGATCTTATATTTAAGAAGTCATTTAAGAACATAATTCAAAATTATGAATTAAAAATAAAAGCACTGCAAAAACACTCCCCCCCACACTCCTCATCTATACCTCAAACTACGTGACCTGAATGACCTGAATGTGGGAAACAGAGATCACTCGATCCCTTCTTTTCCATTCAAATTTTATGTTTCTATTTTTTTCCAGTCAAATGCAGAAAGTGAGTTCATGGTACAATATCATCATTTGCCCAGGAAATCCTCTCCATTCATTTAGTTACTTACGTGCAATGTTATTCACTCCACTTGTCACTATTAACCATCTTTATTCCCCTTTCCCAAGAGAAGCAGTTCTCCTAATGTCTTTTTGTTTGTATGTGTTTTGAAAAGATGCATATTGTGTGTTCATGAATTTTCAACTTACAGAAAAACTATTAGGTCATATACCAAATTCTGTTTTTTTTAAACAATATTTTGACTCAGGATTATGTTTATAAGATCCATCCAGGTTGCTAAATGTGCATCGACTCTGTTGCTCCTCTCTACTCCACGGTTCTCCATGAAGGGCAGCCATCAACCTTCACTCACTCCTCCAGCGACGGACTCCCCCAGTCTTGCCCCCAACTCCACACTTGCTCAAATAATGCTGCAATAAATATCCTTGTACACATCCCCTTAGGAGTCTGTGTGAGAAATTCATCGGGATATAAACCCAGAAGTGGTTTACTGAATCACACTGCAGGCTTATCTAAAATTTAACTGAAGGTACCAGATGCTCTCCACAGGGGCTGCCACAGTTTACAATTCCACCACCAGTGCTTGGGGGCCCCTCTATCTCCACAGTCCCATCAATTGCTCAGCTTTCCTACTAATCTAATAGGTATAAAGTGATAGCTCTTTGTTTTCATTTGCACATCTCTGATTTCTACTAAGTTTGAGCATCTCTTCATATATTCATATACTTGTTAACTTTTGCTTTTCCCATTCACATACTCTTTGTCCATCTTTCTATTGTGGTTGCTGTCAGTTTCCTGTCAATTTACAAAGGTTACATGATATTTTCTAAATATTATTCCCTTGTTTGTTTAGGACATGCAAGTATCCCCTTCTGTTTTTCCATCTGTTAAATCTGTCCATGGTATACTACTTTGAATAGAAATCTTTCATTTTGATACAACCAAACTTACGTATATGCCTTATAATTTTTATTTTTGAAATTTTAAGAAGTCTTCCTTTACAAATTATATATACATATAAATATCTCCTATATTTCTATTAACTTTATAGCTTTTTGTCTCTCATATTGATCTTTAATCCATATTGTATGTGTTATAAGGTAAGGATTCAGTTTCTTCCTCTTAAAATAGGTTTCTCGTTCAATATGTTCTTTTTTTAATTAATTTATTTTATTGGCTGTGTTTGGCCTTTTTTTTTTTGTTTTTTTGCTGTGTGCGGGCTTTCTTTAGTAGCAGTGAGTGGGGGCTACTCTTCGTTGTGGTGCACGGGCTCCTCATTGCCGTGGCTTCTCTTGTTGTGGAGCACGGATTCTAGGTGCGTGGGCCTCAGTAGTTGCAGGACATGGGCTCAGTAGTTGTGGCTCACGGGCTCTAAAGTGCAGGCTCAATAGTTGTGGTGCACGGGCTTAGTTGCTCTGCAGCATGTGGGATCTTCCTGGAGCAGGGATCAAACCCAGGTCCCCTGCATTGGCAGGCAGATTCTTAACCACTGCGCCACCTAGGAAGCTCTCAATATGTTCTTTTGAATAACTCATACTTTCCCCATTTTTTTGTGGAATCCTTTATCAGATATTGCATACCAATATATATGAGTGTATTTCTGAGCTCTCTAGTCTGTTCTACTGGTCTGTTGCATACATTCCATACAGGTTTCATTTTTATGGTTTTGTAGTATGTCAGTACTGGGTAATTTAAGAATCCGCCTCCTCATTTCTTTTTTTCAATGCTGAGTTTTTCTTATGGACATTATAGATTTTAAACCAAGTTTATAAATTCCTCAAAAATTCCAACTGCAATTCTGATTGAAATCTGTAAAAATGGTTCAGATCAACCAGTTTACAAGGCAGAAATAGAGACACAGATGTAGAGAACAAACATGGACACCAAGGGGGGATAGTGGAGGGTGGGGGGGAGTTGGGGTGGGATGAATTGGGAGATTGGGATTGCCATATACACATTACTAATAAGAAAAAAATAAAAAATAATAAATTGTACATGTTAAGTATATGCAGTTTATTGTACGTCAATTATATCTCAATAAAAGTTCTAAAAAAATAATTAAAAAAAAGAAATCTGTTTTAGTTTCCTGTTGCTGCCATAACAAATTATCGCAAACTTAGTGGCTTAAAACAACACAACTTTCTTACCTTACAGCTCTCTAGGTCAGAACTCCGACATGGCCTCACTTGGCTTAAGTCAAGCTGTCTCTGGGGCTACGTCCTCTTCTGGAGGTTTTAGAGAAGAAATTGTTTCCTTGTCTTTTCCAGCTTTTCGAAGACACTCTCATTCCTTAGCTCATGGTCCCCTTTCTTCATCTCCAGAGCCAAAACCATAGCACCTCTCTGACCCTGCTTCCATTGTCACATTTCCCTCTGGCCACGACTGGGGCGTCTTGTGATTCTATCAGCCCACCTGGATAATGCCGGGCAATCTTCCCTTCTCAAGGCTGATAACCTTAAACTCATCTGCAAACCCTTTTTGTATTGTAAGGTGACATATTCACAGATCCTGGGGAATAGGACACAGACATCTTTGGGGAGGCATTATTATTCTCCCTACCACGGAACTGTACTGTATTTGCAGATAAATTGGGGGAGAACTTAAAGAATCCTACTTCTCTTTTTATAGAGATGGTCACTGTGTTCTGTACAAATTTTTAACATTTCTTCGTAGAAGTGTTGTGTATCCTTGGTTAATTCCTAGATCCTCTATAATCTTTGTTACTATTGTAAATGGTTTCTTATTTTTAATTTCATTCTGTAAAGTTATCGCTAGTGTACAGAAGTTATTGCTATTATTCTTGTAACTGAGTCGGTATCTGGCAGGCTTGTCAAAATCTCTCATTCATTCTAACAGTTTTTCTATAGATTCTCTCAAACTTTTCTGTCTTCCACTTTTCTATTATCTAAACCAGATGTCAGTCAATTATGGCCTTATTGCCAAATCCAGCCTGCCACCTGTTTTTGTAAATAAAGTTTTATTGGAACAAAGCCTTATTCATTTATTTGTCTATGGTCTGTAACTGCTTTCATTCTGTAATGGTAGAGTTTAGCAGTTGTGACAGAGACCATAGGTGGTCCACAGGACCCCCCAAATATTTACTGTTTGGCCCTTTACAGAAAAAGTTTGCTAAGCCCATATCTAAGCCTCTTGTTCTTTATCCATATACTTCACACAAAAGAGAGGAGTTTGTATACTTTACGGATTGTTAAAAAGTAGCCAAAGACCCAAAATATTACCTCTGCCTAAAACTCATTAATTCTTACAGTACTTTCTGAAATCATACAAATTTGGGGTCACAAGAGTTAATGCCTCTTTTCTTTAAAACTGGGACTCCCTCCAGGCTGTAAAGTGTAATTTTGAAGCATAGGGCAGGCATTACAATGCCCGGAGACTGAGTAGTTCATTGGTGAGATGAGACCACCGGATGCTTAGATATTAGAGGAGCCCATAGGAGAGATCCCACTGAAATGGACAATTGATGAAACTATCCCCTTTGCCACACTGTGCAGAGTTGCCCTGCTCTCTGATTTCAAGCAACTACATTTGTATCGTGGAGATGTCCTGTCTAGAAAGAAGGATAATCATGATGGGACGGGTACCAGGAGAGGCACCGCTTGGAAGAGCTTGAAGTATACCTTCTATGGCTCCTCAAGTGATCTCATATTGAAGGACCCTCCTCCTGCATTGCTAAGTGCGGCATACTTGGAAGTCATAAATGGATTTTTAATAAAGAACTCTGTTAGTTGTTTAAAAAAAACCAGACAGCTTAAGAGAAAGGACCTATGGGACAGGCACTTAGAAAAAAAATGTTCATTCACTTTAGCTTGGCATTTAAAGTCCTCTATAATTTGCCCATACATTAGTCGTTCCCAAATGTGGCTGCACACCAGAATCACCAGGGTGCTTTAAAAATTACAGATTCCTTGAGCCTCGATTCTAAGCCTACTGAATCAGAATCTCTGGAGGTGTGATCAGAGAGTCTTTATTTTTAAAAAGTTTGCCAATAGACTCTTCTGTGTCTAGCCCAGCACTGTTCTAAAATGCTTCTTCAACCTTGCTGTCTTGCTGTCCATTACTACACCTCACGCACCTTTTCTTTAGGAAAATTAATTTATTTGTCCTTCCTTTAGAGGCTTTGTTTTTCTATCACCTGGCATCCCCTTAAAAATTCCCTGAGCCGTGCTTATTTACCCCAATACTGCCGGCCTTTCAAGCCCAGACGATGTGTCACAAATGTCCATAATGGTCCAGATAGGTGACCGTTTCCTTCCCAGAGTTGCAGTGACACTTTGTCCTGCTATTATGCAGTTATGCGAACTTGTAGTCTCTGCTCCTTGCAGGGAGGGGAGTTCCATGAATTAAACAATTTTCTATCTGTCATAGTTCCCAGCAATGACTTGAAATGGGGTAGATATTTAGTAGATGTTAGCTCGATGAATGATACTTGATTAGAGAAGTGTGGCCACACAGAAGACCACTCTGTTACTGAGAACAATAAAGAGGAAAAGGGCTCAAAAATATCAGAACCAAAATCTTTGCCTCTTTTCTCTGAGTTTTTTTGTGTTGATGGATAATGTATTGGAAAAAAATCTATATTCACTAATCAATTTCCACTCATTAAGTGACTTTCTCTTTCTCCATCAAGAGCTACTTGTAAGGTACTAGATTTTACTTAATGAACGGGAAGTCTGGACTCTGGTAGTGAGTCAGCTAATAGAAGGGCTGCCCTTGAGTATCTCTGCAAGCCTGGGACAATGTGCTCTGTCAGCAGCATTCCTTACACACATGCCTCAGCAACGTGGGTCCTCAGAGCCAGTGTCAGGGCTGTATGGAGGCTGTGGACCTGAAAAGTTCTGCATCACAGGAGTGGTTTTAGTTGTAGAAATTTTTATGAAAAGAACTGATATGCTCAAAAAAGAAACATGAGATTAAAAATATCTAAACACACACTTTATGTTTCTGGGTCCAGAACACCCACAAACTCTGGATGCTTGTTTTCTAGTCTGCGCTGGTGGCGGTAAGAAGATGTTTCGATCAGTGAGGAGACACAGTACAGAATTACACGGACTAGCCCTACAAGGACTGCTTGTTTACAAAAGGTCAGAATCAGCATGCCAGCTGTGTGCTCCCTGAAGGGGGCAAAATCTTCCCTGTTGACTTTCCCCCTCTCTTTAGAAGTGCGAGGAATTTGAGACAACCTTCCAAGTTAGAAGTTCCCATAAGACTGCTCTCACTTCCAACACCAAATCACCCTCAGCTTTGATAATTCACTAGAAGGACTCTCAGAACTCACTGAGAATTATTATACTCACGCTCATGGTTTATTACAGCAAAAGCATGAAGATTAGATTCAGCCAAGGGAAGACAGGCATAGGGCCGAGTCCAGGGAGGGGACAAACGTGGGGCTCTGTGCATCCTCTTCCCGTGGAGTCATAGGTGACATTACCTCCTCCCAGCCGTGATGTGTGGCAACACACACAGAGTATTGCCAACACGGAAGCTCATGCAAGTTTACTGTGTCCAGAGTTTTCTTTGGGGCCCATCACATATTGCCAGCGTGGCTGAAGTTTACCTGGATGTCCAGCTAATACCTTTAGTCATCAGTTCCTTTGAAGGTTGGAACTGATAGGGCATGGGTCACATCCCCACCATAAATCACATTGTTGGGCTGACTGGTGGCCAAAGCCCCCAGGAAAACGAAGACACTCCTATCAGGCAGAATACTCCCAGGGCTGGGAGGTCACCTGCCAGTAGCCAAGGGCAAAGGCCAGACTTTTCTTTGGGTGAGGTTAATTCTTCACTGCACAAGTATCAGGCTGCTCCTCTTCATCTGGCCTACTGTTTCTCCTCTGCCTCGTTATTTTTTTTTCCTTCTTTTTTTTTTTCTTTTTGACTTGGGATTTTTATTGTGATAACATTGACTCAATAGACCAATTTGAAAGAAATTGGCATATTTAGAATTTTTTTTCCTTCTTATTTTTTAATTGAAGTATAGTTGATTTACATTATTATATTAGTTTCAGGTGTACAACTAGTGATTCAATATTTTTATAGATTATACTCCGTTTAAAGTTATTATAAAATATAAAATATATTAGTTTCATGTGTACAACACAGTGATTCAATATTTTTATAGGTAATACTCCATTTAAAGTTACTATAAAATATTGGCTATATTCCATGCACTGTACATTACATCCTTGTATTTTATTTATTTTATAACTAGTAATGTGTACCTCTTACTCCTCTTCCCTTATCTTGCCCGCCACCCCCCACCACCGCTATGCCCACTGGTGACTACTCGTTTGTTCTTTGTAACTGTGAGTCTGTTTTGTTATATTCATTCAGTCGTTTTATGAAATTGTACCATTTGCAGCAACGTGGATGGACCTGGAGGACATCATACTTTGTGAATTAAGTCAGACAAACATTGTATGTTTTCACTTATGTGTGGAATCTAAAAAGGAAAACTAATGAATGAATATAACAAAACAGAAACTGCCTCATCATTTCTTCACAGAACTGGACTGCTTTGACACGGACCTATTTCTGAAGTGACGTTTGGCAGTCGTTAGGAAACAACAGGCAGCGTCTGACAGGAGAGAAAGGCGATTAACAGGTTCGCAGAGCCCAGTAGGCTTCTGGCAGAGACATGTTACTTAATCTCTACAACAGTCCTTAAAGAAAGATCGTATTATTTTTATTTGCAGGATAAAAGAAACAAAGCCTCAGCGTGATGGCAAAGACAGTAAAGGAGCTGCAGTTTGAAGCTGGGTCTAGCTGAGTCCCAAGGGTGTGCTATTTTCACTCTGCCAGACATGACCCTGGGCTGTCGTTTCTCTCCCTCGCCACGAGTGGCCATCTCTGTGTGGGTAGCAGCCACTCCTGAGAGTGATGGGGAGGGATAAGGGGCTGCAGCCTGTAGGTCAACAGAAACCAGTGGGTCTGCAGGGCCAGCGTCTGAGCTGAACGCGATGAACTCCTCTTTCCTCTCTGACCCCCAAAGCTACTTTAGATGAAGAACTGGTGTTGTGAGAGCCCATTGGAAAAGCGCTTTCCTATGCTTTGTACTTACAATTTCCACCTACTGGGGAAAAGTAAAAACAAACCAACAATTATTAAAACTCACGAAATGCCCGTGTGTTTTTGTCCTTTGTAACAATGCACTGTAAAGCGGCTGTGCTCATTTTCAGGTTTGCAGAGAAGCAAATTGAGGCTCAAGGGATAGGAGAGCTGGTGAGTGGCAGAAATCCAGCCTGACTCCCATGCCCACCTATGTCCTGTCTGCCACATGGCTGTGTGTGACTCCAGGGCTGTGCACACACAGCCACCTCATGAAACAGAGGTCACACAGTTCACCAGAAGTGACCTGTCTCACCTCTTTTCATCACTTATGTGGAGAGGCACCGATACCTCGCCACTATTGCATCTTCCTGGTATTTTGTAGAAATAAGCCCTGTCCCTGGTGTCAAGTTTTGAAGAAAATGAAGGTCCCCTCTGTTTTGTTTCAGGTTCTATCAGAAGCCACCCGTTTCTATAGGAGTTGGGTTGGGGAGATGTGTGGGAGGAAGGCATGAAGGCAGTGATGATGTATTTTTATTTTATTTTATTTTGGTCACACTGCATGGCTTGTAAGATTTTAGTTCCCTGACCAAGGATTGAACCCGGGCCCTCAGCAGTGACAGCGAGGACACTGGACCACCAGGGAATTCCTGTGATGATATATTTTTAGACTCTATCCTATTACTTAGTCTTTGAAGGGGGCAGCATGTCTGCAATCTTCATAAGTTTGTGATTAAATTTGGGATTTCATGCCTCCTTAGAACACAGTTTCTAGTGTAGGGGAAATTGAGAGGGAAAATTATTTTGAAAATCATAAGTACATAAAGCATCCAATCCCACCAAGTTTTAGGGCCCAGAGAAGGGTCCGTGCATTAATCTGGAAGCTGGAAACCTGTGATTCAGCCAGCCAGTATCAGTGTCATTCTATAAATCACCTATAGCCTCTAGAGGAGTTAAAAGCAGCCAAACGCTATATTTAGTAGATCTTAGACTTGTAACTAAACCACAAAAAGAGAAGCAGAAGACAGATGACTAGCTAGAAGTATGACTCAGCAGGATACACACTCTACTTTGGGAAGGTCATACCTTTGCTATTTTGGGAGGAAAAAAATGATTCGAATTAATATAAGGTCCCCACCATTGACTTCCTTAGGGATCAGATGTTTATATTAGGGAAGTGCATAAGATCAATGGCATAATATAGAAAACAAAATTTAAAGAGAAGCTCATTAAAGGAGCACAAAGAGAATTTTTTGAAGTGAGCTGTTCTCTCTTGTGTTAATTTGAAAGTAATATGTATGGACTGATTTAATTGATCTTGAGAGATATTTTACTGAAGCCACCATTCTGATTCTGTTAAGAGCCTCTCACGGTGATGAGACCTTTATTTTACGTCTCAAATTTTTATAGGTAATAATTTAATATTTATGTTTAATTGCATTAGGTGATATGTAATTTCAATTAATATAGTTCATATCATACTTTATCATACTGAGATACAAGTATATTGCTTTTATTTACTAATTAAAGTCATTTAAATTATTTTGTACGGTACAAATGTGTAATAAACCTGAATAAGTCTTCTCAAAATAGTAATGTCTTTCTATCAAATGCTACTTTTGGGAGCCAAATGTAGAAAATGATAGTTTAGATTTAGATTGTGTTTTGTGGACAAATTTTGTGTTTCCATGGAAAACTAAGCATATTTTGAGCACAGACTTTTGGGTTATCTGAATCTGATTCTATGGGGGCTCTGGGTCTTTCATTGCCTTTAATATATTTTACAACTGTTAAAGTTGTAGATTACTGATAGCAGTGCAAAAGGATTCTTGCCTACAGACATGTACAAAAATTCTGTCTGGTAGGTCAACTGACTTCCCTCCCTCCGTGGAAAAAGTCAGCTTCTGCTCTATTTGTAAACACATTTCAACTTTTTTTTTTTAAGTCTATTTTGAATTTGTTACAATATTGCTTCTGTTTTATGTTTTGGGTTTTTGGCTGCAAGGCATGTGAGATCTTAGCTCCCCAACCAGGGATCGAATCCACACCCCCTGCACTGGAAGGTAACGTCTTAACCAAGAAGTGCTTCTTTCACTTCTCTTTTAAACTGGTTATAACATCTTATCATTTCCCTCATTAATAATGAGTTAAATAAAACATTTAACTCACTCTCATTTTATATCTATATGAGAGTCATGATTTTACTCTATTTTTGAAAATTATCCTTTCCAATGACATTCTGAACTGTGACACTCAAGTGTCATCTCTTTAAGAGGCCAGAGTGGTATCTTTCTGTCCCCACTGGATATTAAATCATATTCATTGTTGCCTCTATTGTGATATCCTCTGGTGTCGGTGCTGTTTAATCTATCATTTTACTCCTTGAGTGTCCACAGGTGTATGTTTTGTTTCCCACCCCAGTCACAAGCTCTTTGATGGTTAATGCGTCTCTACACCCCCTGCAGTGCTGAACATAGTATGTTACACATACTATGTGATCAGATTGATAACTATTAAGTGAATAGATAATAACACTGGGTTTTGTGTTTCATCTGTTCTCAGTACTTTCTGTTAAAGACTTGCGAATTCGTATCACAGATTGTAAATATCCCTGGAGTCCTATCCAACTACAAAAATGGCAGTTGGATGTTCCTGATGGGTTTTTATTTTAATTTTTCTTATTTTTTCGTGTTAGTTTTACATGGGAGCAGTAGTCAGTGATAGTTTGTATGTGTCCGGCTCTTAACAGAATACTAGGTATTTTCATATTTGGCCTTCAAAACAATGCTATTAAAGACAAATTTCCTTTGAGTGAGTGGAGGGGACCAGAAGTAAAAGCAACGTGGACCATTCTTTATAACTCCCAGGAAGTACATGTTCTTGTATAGATCTGCAGAGACTTATGAATCACAGGCATAGCATCAAGTTCATAGAACCCTGGAATTAAACATTGAAGGGGCCTATAAGATTTTTTTTAGCTAAAATACTAATTATGAAAATAATGGAAGTAAATTCGTATTTAGAAGAGCAATGAAGGGAAACAAATATTTAATAAAACATTATAAAAGAGTGTACAGAAACTAAAACTTTCAACTGGAAGCTATTAAAGAAGAAAAATAAGTGGTGGGCATTTCTGACTTCAGAAAGTAAAGATGGAGTATTTTAAAAGTGTTTTGTAACTCCCCTGCACACAATCTTTCAATGGGTTCTCATCACACTCAAAGTAAAATCCAAAGTCCCTGCCATTTATCTAAAGATGCTTCACGATGAGACCTCTGACCCTTCTCTAATCTCATCCTCTTGGGCTCTCTTCCTTGAGGATGCTCCACTGCACCCCGGCCTTCTTGATTCTTCCCTCTGATAATCATGGAGCTTCCTTCCTTGTGTCCTCAGGTCTCTGATCAATATAGTTTTAAGAAACCTTTCTAATCATCTTATATACAAGATCACCTCCTGTAATTCTTTGTCTCCTTACTTTGCTTTATCCTTTCTTCAGAGCATTTAACACACTCTGACTTCATGTTATATATCTGTTTGCTTATTGGTGTGTGTGTGTGTGTGTTTTATTTTTATTTTTTTAAAGGTCTTTATTGGAATATAATTGCTTTACACTGTTGTGCCAGTTTTTGCTGTACACCAAAGTGAATCAGCTGTATTTATACATATATCCCCATATCCCCTCCCTCCTGCGACTCCCTCCCACCCTCCCTATCCCAGCCCTCTAAGTCATCACCCATCACTGAGTTGATCTCCCTATGTTATGCAGCAGCTTCCCACTAGCCCAGTGACAGGGCAAGAATAAAGATGCGGATGTAGAGAACAGACTTGAGGACATGGGGTTGGGGGGGTGGGGGCGAAGGGGAAGCTGGGACAAAGTGCTTATTGGTTTTGACTCTTTTATGTGTATGTGTGCCCTAAGAAAGGCTCTTTGATTTTTCCATTGTTGTATTAGTATTTGGCCCAAAGTAGGAGTTTAATTCATATTTATTAAAAGAATGAATGAATGGATGCTCATTAATCTACTCTACAAATTCAATGAGATCCCAATCAAAAACCCAAAGGATTTAAAAAATCTTGATCAAATGATTAAAAATTCATACATACTAAAATGTAGACTATGCATGCTTTTTGAAATAGAAATTCTACTTGCAAGAAATTACCCTAAAAATAATTGAATGGATGTTCAGAAATATCTATACAAAGATGATCACAGAATTATTCATGAAGTTAAAAATATAAAATAGTCTTAAATTCATACATTAGAGCTAGGTTATGTAATTTACAGTTCATCAAATTCAAAGATAATCTCCTTGACCTAGATAACACAATAAGTGGAAGATGCTAGGATATAGGATATATAGCATAAAACCATTTAAAATATATAGTTATGTGTATTTACATATATACATAATGTGTCTATAAGAAGAAATATGAAGATATTAACAACAATTATTTCTTATTGGTGGCAGAAAGATGATCCTCTTTTAAAATTATTCTCTTCTTACCATAACAATTATTTTTAAATGAAAAAAATTATTTTAGTTACAAAATTTAGTCCAGCTTCTTTATTGTACTGATGAAAAAATTGGTCTCAAGATACAAATTGTGTGTGTGTGTATGTGTGTGTGTGTGTGGGGTGTGTGTGTGTGTGCGCGCATACACATTGAAGGTGGGATAAAGAAGTTTATCCGATATAATCCATCTGGAAAAGAGGAGCAGGTTTGGTTTCACTGAAAAGTTGAGAGTTGTTTTATTTTTCGTGAACCAAATAGCTATTTTTTATGAACCTCAAACTTAGCTGTCAAATTGTCTTGTGACAGGACACTTGATACACAGGTAGATATCCTCTGCTAATAGAATGCATCTGTCACAGAATACTAATGCAGCAAAATGAAATCACACAAGCAATCTTTTTAGATCAGTCTCGGTGAATCCTCTTGCTCATTTCAACCTAAATCAAACCTCTATTAAAATATTAATGTGAAGATTAAATTATACAAGTACCAGGTTAGCCTGGAAGAAGATTAAAGGGAAGACAACAAGATGACTATTGAACCCTCAGGCAAGAAGTTGCAATGCCTGGGTGTGAGCTCTTACATGGTAGCTATTTGCATAAACCAATAATCACAAAGAAAAAACATTTCTCAAAAGGTAACAACATTAGTAATTCCCTAGGTTTATTTGCTGCCAATAAAAATAGTTATTTTTCTTTCAACTTAAGTGGCTTTCTGCTCAACATACTTGTTTGAATTTCATTCCTGGGTATTTTAAAACTGAATCATATATGTGTTAGGTTAAAAGAGACCAAATAGTTAAGTATTTGAGAAGTTAAATTTTGAGAAGCTGCTTTTCCAGTTTCGTTTGCGCTTCCATCCCCACGTTGACTATATTTTCTTGTTTCTTTCCAGCTCTAATCTGTTTCATTTGTTTCTCAGGATAGTTCTAGAACTTTCCATTGCCTTGCTATATGCTGATTATCTTACATTTATGTTCCACTTCTACTTTACTTAACCTCATCTGTTCATTTTTTAGGCGTCTTACTTCTCTTCTTTCTCTTTTTCATTTTTCTTTTAAAATCCTTGTTTTTAACATATTTGGAAAAAAAAACTATTTTTAACTCCATATAAAAATTTGCAAATTCCTCAGTCAAGTTCAATTCAATTCTTAAAATTTAACTTTGTAATATTATTGGATTTTTCATTGTTTGTATTACCTTTTTATTCCATTTAATTTTCTCTTATCTTATGCTTAAATTTTACCTTCAGTCTCCTTTTAGCCATCTACCTTCCCTTTAACATCCTACTTTTTCTTTTCTATTTTTTTCCTTTTCTCCTCTCTCTCTCTATAAATAATTCTAAAATGACCTAGAGGACATTTAGCCAGAGAAGTGGTATAACTAGATGTTCCTCACCACAGACAGGAGCTATTGGAGGCAAGCTTTCTCCTTCCCACCGCTGTCTCTGTAGCTTCCCCTCAGCTCCTCCTAATGGAGGTCTTGGTTCACTTAAGGATGGCTCTTCAAAAACCTCACCTGGTCCCTCGTTTTCCCACTGGCTTTAATTCTATTTGTGTGCCTGACACATCTGATTTCCTGGAACAGTGCTTCTTCCTAAGTTTTCATACTGTCTGACTTTACCTAAGCAATATGCATTTCAAATCTATCGTCTGTTATATGTGCTATTAAATTCGAGACAAATGGCCAAGAGAAGACTACTATGTGGCAGTGCTGGCAGGTCACACCAGAGATGAGACACTTCAGGCAAAAGTCCTGTCTGGCAAGGCTTGTTCTTGATAAGGAACAGTGATGCTGAGCTGCGGGTAACTTAGGGAGGAGGGATATGGGTCTGCTTCTAAAGCCCTTCTCTCCAAGCTGATTTCACTTCTCTTCCAGTGGGGCATACGAGCATCTTCCAGGGCTGGTCCTAAATTCCTGGCTCTCACTGTAATGCCTGGAGGAATCTGTTTAGAGTAGCTTGTTTCTTGTTTGTTTGTTTTTGTTATTCTGTTTTTTAAGGGACAATTACAAAGCTTACTTGAAGGCAATCTTAATTTGCTTAGGATTTGTATTTGGCAATTGGATCTGCCTGGACTATCATATCTAAAGAGAAGAAAGGCCCATTTTCTTAGACATGGACCTTGTTCCTGGGGACGTTCTCATAGTGAGGAAGCCTGGGCTTCTCTTACCTCCAAGGAAGTGCAATTTGAGGGCTGGTCAGTGTCCCTGAAGCTTCAGGATTACTATTTCAGGTTGTTAATGAAAATACCAGAATTGCATACATTTTTCTCCCAGGTGTCTTGTATTTCCTAAGGGACTTTTCCCACCATTAAGCTAGTTACCTATTTTTTCTAACCTGTTTAGCAGTATCTCATGTATAGTGATTCAGGAAAGGCAATGTCTACTTTTCAATAGCTGAGTAACTTTTCTTGTCTTTTTCCTCATGTGTATCGCATATATCAACTTCACTGTGAGCTTCCTGAGAACAAGGATGATGCTCTCTATCTTTCGCATTTCCACAGTGTCTATTTCAACAAGCTAGACACAGTGGCCATGGAGAACGTTACTCCTTTCATTAGCCTCTGTATTTTTTGATATTTTACTCCATATTATAAAAGTAGGAGAATGTCATCATGTGAACAATGTCTTGCACATTGTATCAATTAACTTTTGCTCCTTAATAAATTACAAACCCTCAGGAGCATATGACAGTAACACGCAATTCTCAAGCATCTGCTGAGTTCATCCCATCCAGGCTAGGCTTGCCTGGAGGGATCTGCTGTTGGCTGGGCTCACTTAGGCATCTGATGCTGGCTGGGGGACTTGGCTAGTGAAACTCGGTTTCAAATGTCTGTCATCTGCCAGAAGCCAGCCTTCTCATGGTGCTGGTGGAGGCATGCAAGATAATAAGCCCCCAAAACAACTGTTTTCAAGCCTCTGCCTGTATCACATCTGCTAACATGTTGTTGGTCAAGGGGAGTTCATGCCTGGGCCAAAATCAAGAGTCACGGCAGGTCACCCTGACCACAGTGGGAATGTGCTACACAGTATGGAAAAGAGTACCTACGGGGGTGGGGGGGTGGGGGGGAGGGGAAGCTGAGACGAAGTGAGAGAGTAGCATAGATATATGTATACTACCAACTGTAAAATAGATAGCCAGTGGGAAGTTGCTGTATAACAAAGGGAGTTCAACTCGAGGATGGATGATGCCTTAGAGGACTGGGATGGGGAGGGTGGGGGGGAGTCAAGGGAGGGAGAGAATACGGGGATGTGTGTATAAAAACAGATGATTGAACTTGGTGTACCCCTCCAAAAAGTAATAAATAAATAAATAAAATGAAAAAAAAAAAGAAAAGAAAAGAGTACCTACAGAGGGAGTTATCAGGAATCAGGGTCAAACGATGCCATCTCCACACATGGTGTCACCTGGGAGAAAATTGCAGATGTGCATGTCTGGGAAAGCTGACTCTAGTCATGTAGTGCTCTAACATTCTACCCACCCACCGACAATGACTTCACTGACTCCTGTGTACACTGACTCTTTATGCTTATCCATCAATCAAACCCCTGTGGTGCCTTTCCTCACTCTGCTGACTCATCCATCCGGGCACAGAGCTATTCCCCCTCCCTATTTACATCTAACTACTCAAGTCTCATTTATCCTCATCCATTCTTCAAGGCACAGCTCAAGACTCATTTTGCCCATGAAGCCTTTCATGAGTTTCATGCTAAAACATTCCTACCAATTTGCTAAACTCCCACTGCTCTTAGTATCTCCAGCATAAAATGTAATTACAATATACTTTAAATATAGCAGTGTGTCCAAGTCAATCCCAAACTCCCAATCTATCCCTCCTCCCCACCCTTCCCCCCAGTGACCATAAGTCGGTTCTCTAAGTCTGTGAGTTTGTACACACTGCTATTTTTACAATAAAAGGGCTTTTCATGAAAAAATATTAAAAAATAATAAAAATATATAAAAATGTAATTATAATCTATATGCAGTTTTGTTCTGATCTCTATGTATTTGTGTGTGTGTAATCCTTTTTTTTTTTTTTTTGGTCTTTTCCCATTTTATATTCTTGCCTCCTTTGTCGCAGATTAACTGACCATACATGCTGGAGTTTATGTATGTATAATTCTTAACTGTCCAGACAGAATGCAGGCTCCTTGAAGAAGTGGGAAAAACTATAGCTTTGGCGACTGGAAATTGAACTCCGATGTTGACTGTGCCGTTACCTAGTTAGAGAAGCTGTTTTAGTCTGTGTTTTTGCTTTGCCATCATCAAACTGTGGGGCTAGAGCAGATGGTATCTAACAGCAGAAGGCACTCCACTGTAGATCTCAGGTCTCTTTTCAGTTCACCACAGTCTCGTTTAGCACACTGTTAGGTACAGGGTGGGTTTTTAACATATGCTTTTTATCGATTGATAAAATAACTATTTTATATGCATGATGAGATATGTGAGGCTAAGAAAATTCTAATCTTGTACTGTATGCGAATGTAGAATTGAATCAAGTGCAGTGAAGAAAGTTACTCAGTGGGGAAAACTCAGCTGGCCCAGAAATGCTGTAGTTAGTTCAACCATCTCTTATCAGCACTAATCACTTCAAGTCATCATCGACTTAGTCATTTCTCTTTTGGCCAAGTTGTAATCCACCAAATTCTCAAGCATTTAAAGATGCATTGTATTTTTAATCAATGGACTCATTATCCTAAATTGGTGAAAAATGGATTTTCCAGATCAAAATATAGGTGAGATCAAAACCTGACCATGGTCAGGGGCGGAGGGCACTACAAAGTTAAAGGGAAAGGAGTGTAGATGATGAGATGAGGTAGATACAGATGATGTCACATTTTCAAAAAATAGATATGAAAAAATTAGAGAGTCTCTTGATAGTTATAGCCTTAGCAATTTGTAAGATTGCTTGTAAGGGCAAAGATGGTTTCTGATTCAATAAAGCTACTCATCAAGACAGAGAAAATTTACATTCTGTTGCCTGTTCTCTACTGAGAGTGTGGCTCTTTCTCCCAGCTATGTACTTCATAAAGCTAAACATTGTCATTTCGTGTCAAGTACACCTGGTGAGTCTGGTTACAGTTTGGGAGAGGCTCACCCCAAATGGAGTTTGCTCAGGTTTTCTCCTTGCCCTCTGAGCAGGCAACACACCACTTTTT
The DNA here is from genome assembly GCF_030028045.1 of Hippopotamus amphibius kiboko. Classification (NCBI taxonomy): domain Eukaryota; kingdom Metazoa; phylum Chordata; class Mammalia; order Artiodactyla; family Hippopotamidae; genus Hippopotamus; species Hippopotamus amphibius. The sequence goes on from NC_080196.1 coordinate 103,201,948, forward strand.
ATTGTTTAGGCTCCTGTGATGTGTGGGGCAAACAAGAGGTGACTTCTTATCTATAAGCAGAAGCTGCCTGATAAACAGCAGGGATGAATAATTTATAAGGTAGCAGTATGGAAAGTGGCATTTCACACTTCTTTCCATGTAAAATGTCCTATGAATTCCAAACAGGCTAAACAGTTTAGTAGGAAACCTAAAATCGCTGGCAAGAGAAAGGAAAGAGAGGGCTCTATAATGTGGTAATAATGATATTACTCGAGAAGGATTCTGATCCAAATATTGCTCTCCATTGATTAAATGTGAAAACAAATTACAGTTTCTCAAATCAATGTTATGAAATAATTATTACATACATGGAAATAGCATCAATAAGGCAAGTAGGCTTAGGTTTTCTTCCACTCAATTTCAGTCAATTTACAGTAAATGAATCCTGAAAAACTGCATTTTTCATTTTCTAATCATGCAGTAAGCCCTCCATTAAAAGGGAACCCAAAAAATGGAGTCTGACATATTATCATGCATCATATCATGTAGTTAACATTAGTCCACTTAACCAGAAAGCCCAATCAAACTGGGTCTCTGAATTCAAATCATCAAGCCCTTACTAGCCATTTATTGCTAAAGATGGTTAGTAAGATTAAACTGAAACTGTAGAAGCTCAAACTCTTGAAAGTAAGATTGCATTTTATTTTATTTGATAATTAATATTTAGTAAGGTATTTTGGAAAGCTGAAAATTTAGAGTGCTCTCATTACATTATTGAATTATTACTTAATCTGGCTTGTGGTAATGTACCATTTTTAAAAGAACATTAAAAAAAACTAAATTCTTCAAAGAAATCTGTTAAACACCCTTGTATATGAAATATTATAAGGAACACTCTGGGGGATAGAAAAATATTACATTATTCTTTAAGGACCCATCATTCAATCTGGATAGGAGGAGGACAAGAGAATTAGAGATGATGAAATGGAATATTGTCTGGTACTAACTACTGCTCAATAGGAATTCAGAGAGAAGAGATCAACCTGGCCTGGAACAGTCATGGAAAGCTTTATAAATGGCCAGGAAGTTTGTTATTTAGTTCTCAACCCTTCCCTTTCCCTCTCTAGTTTACCAATAATTCCAGATGATTCTACCGGCCAAGTAATTTTTCTGCCTTCACCTCATCCGTAAGGCCGCCAGCCCATATATAGCAGCATATTTCTAAATGGTAGCCTTGCACTCAGTCAGACATTCCTAATGCATCCTAAAAGCCCCTGCTTGGGTGGTCTTCCTAAATATCTCCCCATTGTGCAAAGAGTGCCACTCTAGCTCCTTAGCCAAGTGTCCAAGGTCATTCTTGAAGGGCGCCTAACTTGCCCTTGTTCACAGAGCCAGTAAGTGGTGGAGCCAGGACTCATATCCATGTGCTTTGCTTTAAAGCCCCCGTACTTAATCCAAAATACCATATTGTAATCACCAGGGATTTGCCTGTCTCCTGGGAAACTATTCTTTGTGAACAGTGGCTGCACTGTCTTACTCATTTCTGTATCATCGGTGCCATGCCCTCATCAGATACTCACTAATAACTAGCTGTTAAATAATTTCAGAAATCTTGTATGTAGAAGGTGGGGGACCCAGTCAGGAAAACAGAGCCTATGCCAGCTACTCAGAAGAGGAAATTTAGGGGAGCACTAGCTGAAAAAGTCTTGGAAAGGCTAAACAGACAAAAAGGGGAGTAATTGTTTGCGGGGTACAACTTTTCAGTTTTCCAAGATGAAGCGCGTTCTGGAGACAGATGGTGGTGGTGGTTGCACAACAATATGAATGTACTTAATACCACTGAATTGTCACTTAAAAGTGATTAAGGTAGTACATTTTATGTTATGTGTATTTTACCACAATAGAAAAAATATCTGAGGAAAACAGGGGACAGGAACTCAACCCAGAAGTTGGTATCAACAGAAAATGAACCAGTTTCAGGGCTAAAGGGACAAAGGGGAAGATTACGTTACCCGAGCTAAGGGGACAGGGTTGCCTGTGGTGAACTAGGACCCCGGAACGAGGGGCTCTCTGCCCAGAGCAGGAGACGTGGAGGAGCTAGAGTAAGAGCCAGAGTCGGAGAACGGTGCAAAGGCAGGTGCTGGCTTCTCTTCACACACTGCTCTATGCTCTCCCCACCAGCCAGATCCAAGGGGAAGCCAGCTGTCCACATAGCCTGAGTGGTATCATTCACAGAAATCAGGAGTAGGGGATGGACAAGGAATGGATTTTTTCAGGGAAAACATGCACAAAGCTACACAGGGGAAGATGCTTCAGAGGACACATAGTAGGGTCTAAGACACGATGGAAACAAATATTGCATGTGGGGAGCAGGTAAAATAAAAATGCTCTTCAGATTGGGAATGACATATAAATGTGTACTTGGGAATAATAGGGACAAACATTTCAGTTAATAAAGTGAGGCCAATTTGGGGATATCTTTAAACGTAGGGGGAAAAGTTTTTATAAAGCATCACTAAATATTTGGAAACAGAAAGCATTAAGTGCACTCTTCAGTGGAATATAAAAATACCATGGACCCATCACACATTAGAGGTAAATGAGGGCAGTGGCCAAGCACAGACTCAAATCCTCAGAATCAAATAATAGAAAGTTGTGATGTCATCTCTTATAGCCTCATTCTCCTAGAGAGGCTTTTATTATTCCACATAACAACCATATGAGAGAGGTATTACTCCTGCCCCTATTTTATAAATCAGGAATTTGAGGTTAGAGCAGTCAAGTAACTTTCAAGGTCACTCACCTGGGAAGTGACAGAGCTGGGACTTGTTAGACTCCAGAGCCACGTGCTCCCCATAGGATGTCCTGCCTTGGTTTCAGCACACTCAGCTCTCCGGCTGCTATATTTGGAGATCTCTGAAGACAGATGGCACAGTTGTCGGTAGCTGGGTCCAATGATTAGTCACTCCACAATCAATACATGATTTTTAATTTTAATTTCCAAATGACTTTTTCTCCCTGTGCTTCATTCCTTTCTCCAAGTAGAGAACATCTGCTCTGGGAGTGGTATTTATCTAAATTCAATCTCTTTCCTTTCCACACAAAACGACTTCCTATGCACTGAGGTATGAGAGTAAAAATGGATTCGTCGGGAAGGAACAATCTTTGCCCTTGGGAAACTCGACTGCTTTGAAAAGTTAAAAGCCCCTTAGGAAAATTTCATCAATTCCACCCCCTTTGCCATTTCTTCACCAATTTTGTTTTCCCTAATTGCTTTTTTGTTCTTAACAGGAGTATTTTCTGGTTTCTAGTTTTTTTTCAACATCAATTGCATGGCTGCTATAGCTTTTATGCTTTTCCCTTTACCACATTGCTGTGGTTTGGAAAGATTTTGTTGACTTACCTGATTCTTCAAATTAAGCATGGGAATTTTTTTTTTCACTTTCCTTTTGTTTTGAAGCCTCCGAAATCCTAATAGACATGAGCTGTGGGCAATGCTTGGCTGGACCTCCACCAAGGACCCAAGTAGATTTTCTCCTCTTTGTGAAATTCTCTGAGGTTCGCAGGCAGTGATTATGCTGCAAGCAAAACTTGTTCTTTCTATACAAAGAGAGAACGTTATTTAGAAATATTTTAAGAAATGAGAATGCTCAGAACATATTTTATTAGAGGGGTACTTAGGGTGATTTCGAGTTGGCCATAGGGAAACGTAAACAGTCACAGCTCTCCACCACTCCTTCTGAACAAAATCTTCTTTAGGACAGAGAACATATTTTGAAGCGCATTTGGCATATTATTACACATCCAGTAAGTAACTAATTATAATATTTTAAATGGCTGTGAAGGGCAGCCTGAGGCACCAGTGCTTTTGGAAATAGATTTTGCATATCTACGAAACTGAACGGCGTAATAGCTAGTTTGTGAAAATATTAGTCTTAGAGGCATCACTCTATCTTTACTGTTCGTAAGTATGCCTGAAACTTCTCCAGTGATGAGGGTTTCTTTTAATTCGCAAGTATCTAGAGGTCACGTACCAGGTTATATCATTTATTACGAAAAGTTCACAATTTCACCACGTGATGTGCTAGTTAATTTAGTTAGTTTCTCTGATTATCAGCCACAGGTTGTGATCCTAATCCTATAAATATGTGCTGCTGTCTTCTTAGGGGCAGGAAAAAATGACTCATTCAACATATACATCATTACTGTCTGTTTTGGGCAAGACAGTTTTAGATGATGGGTGCAGGGGAGGGGCTTAAAGAGAAAGCCAACATTGACCTTGATGAAGGGAACCACCTGAGCTAGGCCTGCGGGGGTTCCTGGGTCTCAAATCTGGAGAGGTTTGAGAGGTCCTGGGAGAACCAGGAGTTGATTTCCTTACTCTCCCCCAAAGAACTTACAATCTATTGGAAAGAGAAGTGCCCATAAAAGATGAGAAATAAAGAAAAGTACTCTCAATGGTGAGGAAGGAGAAATTATTTCCAGTTGAAAGGATTTGGGGCCAGGTGAGTGCAAATCCCTTAATATACCTGAGGGGTTGGAGAAGAAAAATTAAATGAGTGGTATTTTGGTAAGAGGGGACTAGATTAGGTCAAGGAATTTCATTCTCTTAGATCTCCTTCGAAATGGCCAAAATGATATAAAGGAAAGGGAGACAATGTTGTTATTACCAAAAACTGGGGAAGAGAGCCAATCCCTTGAGAGAAATTGCAAATAATTTCTGCTTGATAGAGAGCTACAGGGGCCAAATTGAAGGAACACTGAAGGTTGTTTCACAATGTCCCCTTCTGAGAAGGTGGTGCAAGTGTGGAAATTAAAGAAAGCAAATCTTGGGAGAACTCCGAGGATATTCCTTAATTTGGGTGGTGAGGGTAGGCTGTAGGCAGACACGGGATACACTGCCCTTAGGATCACTTCCGCTCCTGGGAATTAGGGGGAATCCAAGGCAGACGCTTGTGAGTGTCCAGATTTTCCAGGGAAACTACATCGAGCAAAGTGTGTAGGGGGGGTAAAGCTTTTCCTCTAGGCAGTGGCTCTTTCCCTGATAAAGCAACCTTCTGAGAAGAAGCGGGAATCTATGTGCCCGTCATAGAGACCAAGATAAGCGCAGAGTCTGATACGGAGAGCTGACCCCTGACCCCACAGAGAGAAACCTAACAGAGCTGGACTTGACTGCCCACGGTTCTGATTTTCTTCATGTTTCTTTTAGGCTGCTGGTTTCACTAAACTGGTAAAGCCAATTTAAAAACAAACAAAACTCTCTTGAGCTTAAAGTTTGAGAGGTGACTTCTAGCAGCAAGCAGATGGACAGTGAGGAGAGGCAGGAGCAACCTCCCACTCGATTTACGTGCAGATGTGAGGCTAGGAGACATCTCTCCTCTCTCTAGATGTGTAAATAGGAAACAGCCAACAGGAGGCTGGCGAAAAGATTTTACAGCTCAAAATAAGGAGAGGGACATAGTACTCAATCTCCAGGAAAAGAGCTGGTTTTGAAGATTCAGTACAGGAAATAAATTACATTTGGGCAATACTTACTTTATGAGCTCAGTAAAATATAAGACAAGAGGGGCTTTTATATAAGAAGTGAAAGATGACATGGAATCATATAATACCCAGGTGAAACACGAGCTATCTGAAAGTCAAAAAAAAAGTGAAAAGAAATAAGATAATTCGAGAAAATTAAAAATGGAATAGTGGATTTTAAAACTGTATTAAAAGTCATAAAATAACTGAACTGATACTGCAGAAACTTTTATAAGTAGATAGAAAACACTTGAAGCAGCTAACATGAACACAACTAAATGGACAGAAAAACAGTATTGATGAGAGAGGTAGTGGACTGAGCAGATTTGGAGTTCCTATATATGCTTATTTGATGTTTCTGAACCTAAGACTAAAACAAATAGAATTATTTAAACATATAAAATTAGTAAGTTTCTGAGCTGAATAAGAACTTAAACCTTCATATAAAAAAGAACTCAAGGAGTACCTGGAAAAACTTACGAAACATGAAAAATGTTATGAAAAGAACAAAATTTAAATTTTCTCGCCATTTGGTATTTCAACAGTAAAATGTAAAGAATACTAGAAGAATAAGAGCTTTTAAGGGTGCTGATCAAAAAAAATATTAAAAATGAGTAACTTTCTTACACATTAACCAAAACAATTTATAAAAGATAAGGGTTAAAGGTATAATTAATAATAATGATAATAATAATAATAGATAGCTATAAATAAGCCTAAGAAGTAAGTGTCTATATACATAAGAATTTTTATGCATAATACTATAAAATTTGAATGAGTGATGTGAATGCAAGCTAGAAAAAGTGGAGAATTAGTTCCTACTTTTAGATACAAAGATTCAATAATGTACAGGTATCAATTTTCCCCAAATTTAATGCAATTCCAATTAATATCTTAATAGAAATTTTTTGGAACTTGGCAAGATGATTCTACAATGTGGAATTATCAATGTCCAAAAAAGAGCAAAAATATTTTGAAAAAGAGGAATAACGAAGAGTGATTTTTCTACTATTGTGTTAAAATGAATAACAGCTGACTAGACAGAGAAGTCAATAAATAAAAACAGAAATAGGGAAAAATGTAGAAGTATGTAGTATATAATTCAAGTGATATTAAAATCAGTGGGAGAAATACAAATTATTAAATAATATCAAGAATGTTTACTATTAGGAAAGTAAAATGTTATTTCTTTCTTTATACTATGCCACAAAATTAATTCTAGATGAATTAGAAATCTAAGCATTAATACCATAAAATAATGAACATAACATGGGAATACGCATATCCACACATGTCAATTTGATTACATGACACATTAAAATCTTTTTTAGATCATAAAACATAATAAATTAGAGCCAAGAACACAGAAATAAAAAAAGAAAATATTTAATCAACATATGAAGAACTGCTGAAATCCATAAGAAAATCTTTAACACCTTATTAGAAAAAAATTTGTAATCATCTAAAGTTGATTTACAGAGAAGTAATAATAATAGTGTTCAAAAATTAAAGGGGAATTATTTTTATATGATTCTAATAAAATGTAATTTTTAAATATCATTACTTTTCATTTATGAACTTAATGCATATTTAAAATACTGAGAATTGTTGCGGACATGGAGAGAACTCTTAAACACTGGTGATGAAATTGTAAATTTATATACTTCTGGAAGGGAATTTAGAAAGATGTGCTAGTGACAATGTTTTTAGAAATATTTATAAGTTTTGGCCCAGAAATTCCATTTTCAGTTGTTTCCTTAAGAAAATAATCAGAGGACTTCCGTGGTGGCACAGTGGTTAAGAATCTGCCTCTAAATGCAGGGGATACAGGTTCGAGCCCTGGTCCAGGAAGATCCCATATGCCGCGGAGTAGCTAAGCCTGTGAGCCACAACTGCTGAGCCCACAAGCCACAACTACTGAAGCCCGAGAGCCTAGAGCCTGTGCTCCACAACAAGAGAAGCCACCGCAATGAGAAGCCCATGCACCACAATGAAGAGTAGCCTCTGCTCTCTGCAGCTAGAGAAAGCCCGTGTGCAGCCACAAAGACCCATTGCAGCCAATAAATCAATTAATTAATTAATTAAGAAAAGGAAAATAATCAAAAATATTTGTTTAAAATAATTTCACCATTACTTTTAATAGTGGAAACTGGAAATAATCTGACTATGCACTCATGCTATTATTTAAGAAAATTACGGTATATGCTTATCATAGAATATTATGTAACCATGAAAGATGTATTTTCAAAGGCCCTAATAGCTAAATTAATGTGCGGTGGATTAAACCCATGTTGTGTATTTTCAAAAATTTCTGTGAGATATTTTATTTGAATAATATAAAATTGTGCTCTTTTTCTGAAAACCAAAGAGTTTGCCCCACAACTGATAGTTCCATAATACAACATTTTAATAAGCAAAAACAGCTTATAATTACTACTTAGGACAAGGAATTATGATTTTCTCAGAAATACTACTCTGGAGAAATACTACTTTGGAGAAATTTATATTTCTGATTTTCTCAGAAATATAACTTTGGAGAAAAAATATCTTAACTTAAAACTTACAGTTGCTGTATTTTCAGGTCAAGGTTTGAATATGAGATGTACCTCATATTTAATATCAGATTTGTTTGTTCTTATAATGATTTACAAGAACTTTTAAAATGTAGAGGATGTATGAAGAATTACTCAACATGGTCAGAAGAGGGAGCTTATAGATAACAAAAAAAAAAAAAAGCAAAAATCTACACACTCTTACCAGAAGTATAGTATTATTTCAAGTCCACATGTGGACTACTAATGAAAAACTATGTAGCCACAGAAATATTTCTATGATAGCTTAAAAAATCTGTTTTGTCTTATAATTTGATGAAATATTGAACTTACCTTCATTGTTAAGAGAATTTCATGTCCCATTCTAACAACTGTCTTCATACTATTTGCACATCTAATCTATGTAAGTGTTGCTGATAAATAAGAAGCCTGGCTGATGGAGGTACGTATCTGTATTGCTTTATATTTTTCTCTTGAATGTAGTGAAGTTGCTAAATGAGCCAAGAACAAGATGGTGTACAGCAAGAAGGCATGAAAGACTAACCACTGAATAATGAAAGGTTTATTATATGTTATTTAATAAAAATACAGGGGCACAGTTCTCTATTCAAAATAGTTCATTAAGGATAATGCTATAAATATAAAAGGGGAAAATACACCAATCTAATTCAAGATTTCTTTTCTTTTCAGATCTATATTGGAGTATAATTGCTTTACAATGTTGTATTAGTTTCTGCTGTGTAACAAAGTGAATCAGCTAAATGTATAAAAATATCCTCACATCCCCTCCCTCTTGAGCCTCCCTCCCACCCTCCCTATCCCACCCCAAGATTTTTTTCTATATCGACACTCCAAATTTAAAATTAGTGTTCTGGCTCCCAGTAGTGTGTGAAGTCTTCATAAACCTACCCATGTTGGAGGTGTGATAGGAAACTATAGCAAACCAAGAACCAGAAGAGAGTCTTGTTATAATCATCAACATGTGATATTGAGAAGTACAACCCAGAGTTCAGGATGTAGCAATAACGATGAAAGCAAGTTCTGCATTCAGTTCTTGGCTCTGTACTGAGGGAGAAGTACAAAATTTGAAGTGGGTTCACAGGGAGTCATAAGTAACACTCAAATCTGGAAAAGAAATCATGACAAAATTCCACAAATAAGGGGGATTCTTAAGTTAGTTACCCCGAAGAGAGAATTTGAAATGGTTACTCAACGTTTTTCAAATATAAGATAGTTGATCGTACCCAGGGGGTGGGACCAGATGTCTTCCATGCTAAGAGTGAAAAAAATACAATGAATTGTTCATTTCAGTGACTATTGCAAAACCAAAGAAAGAGAATAATTGGGGAGTTTACGCTTCTCCTGCTCTTTGGTGTGGATCAGTGCTAATCTGGCATGAAGGCTGGACCCGAACAAACTTAAATGTGTCCTATTATTTGTATGCAGCCTGGCTTAGATTGTCCTAAGCCTTTTTTGAATTTATGTGTGTTGCTGATTTAATTTGACAAAAAATGTCTGGTAGGGTCAAGGCACCCAGTCAGGTGGCAAGGACAATTGAAGTTTCTTGTGATGTAAGAGAGAAAGAAAGGACGTGGGAGAGAAGGATTCTCAGGCATCCCATGAATAGAAGGAAACTGGGGTGTTTAGGCAGAGAGAAAATGGAGGGATGTTATTTACATCGATAAGAGGAAAAGATTCTATTTCATTCTTTATCTTCTCCTTCTTATCAGTAATCAACCATTTACTTTCACTGTTTTAAGAGACGAAAACTTCCTAAGAGGAGCAAAGCATTCTTATAATTGTATTTTAAATACAATCTACAGGAGACATTTATTTTATTGTTTGTATATTTTCATGGGTATCTGCTCCATAAATATGGCCACATTTCATGTATGTGTGCGCTCTAAGTCTGTGACTTTAAACAGTTATTTAAAAGCACCATTTATTAAGTCCTGACCTCATGCCAAACTTTGGGTGATGTGTAATGGATGCAAAGATGAATGACATACAGTCCTAGCAGCTAACAGCCTCACAGAGGAGTCAGGCGCGTCAACACACACTTACAATCTGCTGAGAACTAGGTCCAAGGTTCACTGGTAAGCTACAGGAAGCCATGGAGACAGGATCAGGCATGGATGGAGAAGAGTGATCTGTGGTTACAGAGTTGACCCCAAGCTTTAAAATAATCTCTCTCGGGAAAACAAAAACCTTTTGCTAGCTCACCACCTGAATTCATTTGACTTAGTTTTCTTCTTCCTATCATAGGATTTCACATGCAATGGGAAGAGCTCTGCTCTCAGTTTGAGGACTGGGTTTTCGATCAGCAGCAGTTCCTTGGTTTCATTAGGTACTGGGATCCTTATTTCTAATTGCAATTGATTGATTTTGTGATGTCTACATCCTTCCAAGCTGTTAGTTGCACTTTTCTGAATGCTTTCCTGATATGTTCTACACGACTAAGTCCGCCAGTCGAACAGCATTCTGTGGTTCCTTGTTAACATACCTCCAGCATTTCAGGACACAAATAAGCTCAAAGTTGTACACCGCTGTAGCATGTTCCATGCTGCTCTGGTCATTCATATAAAGAGAAAGACAGCTGCAGTTTTGGACTCTGAATTAGCGGCAGTCTCTATTTATAATGCAATTCTACTTTGACAATTCTAAGGTTTATAAGAGAGCTGGCTTGCTAACTCTAAGTTTTAGTTGTTTTTGTTTTGTCTTGTTTTGTTTTGTTTTTGATGGAGAGTGGTTATGACAGGATTCTCTGGCCTTATGGAAAGTTCTGTGTAACGTATAAAGTAATAAGCTGTGGACCAAGCTAGAGTTTGCTCTGCGTGACTCTTCAACAATCCCACAAAGCGACTCAGCCCTCGTATTTCAATTAATTAAATACACAAAATGTAAAATTGAACTCTTCACTGTATGACACTTCTTGGGAGTGTGAAAAAGCAGCACAGGAGGGCCAGTGTTTCTTCAACATGATTTCAGGACTATCCCTGTGCCAGACTTTGCTCCTCCTCAGGGGCCTTCCCAGAACAATCTGGAGTCAGGTCAGGGATTGTGGAATCAGTCCTCTAGGTCACTGGTCATTAGTGGAAGCTCAGTCAAACCTACCTTCACCCATATCCTAAAACAAGGGAGTGCTGATAACTGAAACAACCTATAAAGTCTCAGGATAAATTGATTTTCTCTTTTTATCTGAAATCAAAAATAAATGTTCTCTTTTTTTACCTGACAAATTACCTTCAATGCATTTATAGCTTTTGCATTTCTCCAGGGATTTACTGCATTTTAAAATGAGCACTTGAGAGATCTGTGCACATACATGCCCATATATGGCTTCCTGTTTTATTATATCAGGCAGTTGCCTGCTTCTGAGTAGGAGAGCAGTGAATAAATGTCCCATGACAGGTTGCTGGTGAGAGTTTCATGATTATTTTGTTTGAGACAGTGTACCTGCATCCCCATTTGTTTTATGGAGAGGAGTAAGTTGCTTGCTTTCCAGAGACCTTTCCAAAAGTCCTCTGCAAAGGCCCTCTGTGAAAATACCAAATGGTTAGAAGGATTGTTTCATCCTCAGGAGCACGAAGCTGGACATCTTCACCGATGCTCTGAGTAACTCGATCTCTACTGTTGCAAAGTGCCACTTATATCCATTCTAATTTGAGACCTATTGGGAGTCTGCATTCAGTAACCCCCTTTTCATGGTTGCTTCAACTCAGAAGAAGGGATTGAGAAGCTGTTACAGTTCAGCACTCAAAAAATGTTACCTGGTGAAATCTATGGTCAAAAAATCGAGGGAAAAAGCCCACTAAAATTGTATAAACGTGAAATATACATATAAGTTTCCTACAAGATGCTCCTTGCTTACTGGTATATGATGACAGAGACGTTCTCATTCGCCCAAATCTGCAGTAAAATGGAGCTTCAATCCGTGTCATTGCTCAGTTCATTTTCTCAAAGAGGCCACAGACAATTCCAATGGTGTCAATAGTATGGTAAGTATTACATATTCCACGGGAGAATCGGGTTAGTAGATGAGAGATGCAGCACAATTTTCAATAGCTTGCGGTTATTTTCACACGAAACAAATTAGAGGAAAATAGCAATTCTGAGTGACACTGAAGAAATATAATTATAAAGACTTTCTTCCCTGTGCTTTCTCATACCCTGCAATTGGCCATCGCTGGAAGTTACGGCTTGTAGTCACACACATGACACTGTTCCCATGACATTCTGGCCTAACCCAGGGAAGGAAATGCTAGTAATTTGTCAACACAGTTAGCCTTTGAGATTTCTGCTTTTACAGACCGAAGCTCTGATTGGCACCTGAACTTTAGAAGGTTTATTTAATGTTACAGAACGTCAACATTTTCAGGTCACCCTTCAGTTCAGGATTTTATGTATGTTTTATTCAGTGACCCATGACTTACCTCTGCTTAACCCTCTAATCCCCTTGCTCTTGAGGTTGGCTTCCCTTGGCGAGTGTCTGTAAGTTTGGGCACGTGTGTGTGCCCGGAAGCATGGAGACAGGCTGCCTTAGACAGCACCTATGTTCTGGCTCTTCCAGTAATGGGGTCCTTACTCCACACTCCATCTGACTGCTTCACTTTTTGCCTCCTCTGCAAACTTACATCTATTCACCACTTAGAGGCTTGAGGCTCCAATTACAAATACTCTAAGGTGCCCATTCCTTGTGCCCTCCTCTTTCTACCACTTATCTCCAGTTGCTATACTGTCTGATGGAGTTTCTGGGTTCCATCAGGGTACCTGCAAAATGCCTTCCTGCCCCTGAAATGGGAGGAAGTAACACTGGCTTGTCATTTGAACCCATGCTACTCTGCCAGTGTTCTGGTCACGAGCCTGTGGGCTGGCACGTCAAGGGTGTGCGCTTGTGGAGTGAAGAACGCACGGACCCAGGTATGGCTGTGGTGCTTCCACGGAGTCAAGATGCCGAGAAAGGGCTCAGGGAGGACTGGGATCAGGCTAGCGGGCAGATAAGAAAAGAAAAAAAAGAAACACAACCTTGTTTCATTCTTTCTGTTTGGACTGGTGATTCAGGCAGCAAACTTGCCTCCTGCAGTTTTATTCACTTACAGAAGAAACGAAGCCTCATAAATTATCTCAGAGAATGCCGCGCGAGGAGAAACCTTGGAAACTAGTGAGCAAGTTACTGTATATAGATAGCGGCGTTGTGCTTAAGAAACGGAATGGAATTAATATGCACCTAAAACATTTTTCATAATCCTTTTCTTGCTCTTACTCTCTCCTCTTGCCTGGTTGAAAGAGAAGGAATCCAAGATGGCAGAGCCACAAGGTGAAAAGAACCCAGATCCCCGCGTCACACTAAAATAACAGAGTCCTTGGTGCAGGAGAAGGGAGTTCATGGCAGAAGGGTTTGGATGCTAATTGCCTCCAATTTCTGGGCACTTCCTCTGGGGCAAACAGACAAGTGGTCGAATGCTTAGCAGGTGTCGTGCACTAGCAAACACTGGGGATGTTTGCGGTGTCAAGGGCTAAAGGGGAGGATTTGACCTGCGGCGTACCTCCCATAGAGACGCTAAATACTGGAGGAGCCGTTAGAGTGTAGAGGAAAGAGAAAAACGGACAGAAAATCTCTGAAGTCCTTAAAGATCCAGGTGCCGGAGTGGCAATGGCTGACTTTCTGAAGGTGCTGAGAGAGATGGAATGCAGGAAGCAGTGGCTCAAGCATCCTACACTTGTGACTGATGAGAAGGAGCAAAGCAATGTCCGCTGCACGTGTGTTCAAAGGTAGACTATGATGAGTGCCCAGAGAATGGAAAGCAGGCTTCCCCAGCTACAGAAATACACTGCAGTCTCAGTGTCATTGGAGATACAAAGGGACCTCAGATCCTCACATTATTAGTGTTAATTTGCAGGAAGGAGAGAGGGAAATGGCTTATGTGCCTCTGAGGGTAGAGAAACATGCTGCAGAGTCAGACCTGGGGGGCAGAGTGAAGGTCGGTGAGGCCCCACTGCTGAGACCTGTCGTGATGATGACGAGGCTCTGCAGTGATGACAGGCTGGCCCCACATCTCAAGGCACAGGGTTCTCCAGATGCCTCAGGTGGCTTCCACAAGCATCCTGCAAAACTGTGGAACTAACACAAGCAAGATTTCTGGGACTGGCAGGCAGTGTTTAGAATTCTGCAGTCTGTATGGTAGGATTAAGGTAAAGACACAGAACAATACTTCCAGTTTCTGTTCTTTGGAGCAGTGTTTTAGACCCAGGCTGGGAAACTACTAGCCTTAAAAAAATGGATTTCTGATTTCTGGATGGTGATCAAACTCTAGGACCCGAGGAAGCAGATATTCACTTCTGTTTTGGTTGTAGGGAGGGCGGGATGGTCCTGTTAAAATTCCCAGCATGCTAAGAACCTGCTTGATTCTACAGGCTGGTTTGGAGTGCCTGGGGAATGAGGGACAGGGAACTCATGGAAGAAGTGAACCCTGTGAATTTTATGAGTTAGCATAACAAGTTGATTGTGGTCCTTTCTATTCTGTCAGGTGGATGGAGAGAAACAAAGGAAGCTGAAAGCTAGTCAGAAAATTCAGTGACTGTGATAGTTACATCTAACCCTCACAAACTGCTACTGCTCTTTTGGGTCCAAGGACAGTAGATTCCCATTCCGTAGTCATAGAGGGCCTATTAGAGGTGTCTCCCCAAGACTGAAGAATTAGAACCAGGACTGACAAGTGTGAGGAGGTGAGAAAATAAAGGCTGAGACAAATAAGAAGTGAGGAATAACGACATCACTGGGCTCACACACACAGCTCTTAGAAGGGAAGGCAAGAGTCACATCCACAAGCAGTAGTGTTTGGTGCGTGGCAGACACTTTCACTCTGGGACCAGACCCAAATAAGTGTCCAAATAAATAATCTGTTTATATATTTCCTACCCATCTGTCAGTGAATAAACATATAGGGTAGAGCCTTGGCAAGGACTACAAAGTCTTTATGCAATAGAGGATGGAACAAGGAGGAAAAGAAAAAGATGTGACAAAATCTAGTGTTTTCCCCCATTCAGGGTATTAAAAACAATTTTTTATTTCTTTCCCCATATGTATGTTGAGGGAGAAAGCTCTGCCAAAAAATTAGCTAGGACATGTTAACCTATATCATCCCTCCATTTGAAAAATTTCTGTTTTACTTGTGTACTGGTGTGAAATGGGTTTGCTGAAGAGTGTCGTTTTTACTAAGGATTGGAAAAACATGGCTTTGATCTCAGGGAAGGTGCTCTGATGAGTGAATTAAGAGAATAACAGCCAGCAGGCCAACATAGTCTTACAACCCAGACCAACACAAAGATGTTTATAGGAAATAGACCAGTTCAGGAGGGGGAAAGAGTAGTACAGCTTGGTATGTCAGGAACTGCCTATAATGCAAGACAGGGTGAAAGGTTAGAGAAACTCAATGGAAAGGACCCGATTTTTTACTGATCAAAACAGCTTTGGTCAGAGGCTTGTGTCTCTTCAGTGGTAGAAACAGGGATTAAAATTGGAGTTGACAGCAAACTCACGTTTCGTGTGATGGCCATGGGTGTATCTGAGTAATGAGAGGAAGGACTCGTGACTCACTTATCTGACACACTGAGCCAGCTTCTTACTGATGCTGTCAGCCTCCCCCTCCCATCACCATGGCTTCCATTTGTATTTAGCTTCTACTATCTTTGGGAGGATGGGAACATTTCCATCCGTGGCCTCACTCATGCTAACAACAATGCTGGTCGATACAAATATTACTGATGCTCATCGATACCCGTTTTTATGCTTTTTTCCTGAGCACAGAGAAGGCTGCCCTTTCTAGCCTCCCTCTGGCTGGGCATGGCCAGGTGCTTATTTCTAGCCACTGGACAAAGAAGGAACCTGGTGTGTGTCATCATCTGGCCCAAATACTCAATTGCCAGTGGGCGACTCTGCTCCACTCTGTGTTGAGATGGCAGGGTCAAAATAATTAGGTGGCTTGGATCCCTGAGAGGCCTTCTGGTCCCATAGGGGACTTGGCATGAATAGCAAATATGTTACTACATTGTTTAAAGCCACTGTGTGGGATTGTTTGTTATCAGAGCATCATGGAGACTTTCCTTCTTTCTACAAACGATATCTACTTACGAGTTACATTTTACAGATGAGAGAGCTAAGGCCTAGAGAAATAAGAAACCTTTCTTGAGGTTGTTGAGCTAGAGTATGAATGTGTCTGTTTTTGCCTTCAAAACCTGATGGTAGTAAAATAGTCTGGATAAGTTAATTATCTAACTGGGATCTGCTAGACTGATAGTACTGTAGAGGAACGGAAGCTTAGAAAAACAAAGGGGAAAGTCTTTGGGGGTGTAATGGAACAGGTTTTGAAGAAGAAATACTTGTGTTTTTCTCTCGTGGCATATAAAGTTACCAACACAGAACACTTGGGAACCTTCTTGGAAATGACTTAGTCTTCTTGTCTAGGACCTTGTATCTGTGCCTGTATTTTAGGTTCTTTCTCTTATGAGTCATTCAGAAGTTTACAGAGCTCCCTGCTGCCAAGTATGGAATAAAGAATAAAATACACAACAACCACAAAAGACCCTTCGCTGTGGTCTGACACAAGCACAGCTCATTCATTCAGGCGACACTTGAAAACATCAGGAATAACCATGTCCATTATTACCTGTGGCAAAACACCTCGCTGTGGATGGATCCACTGCTAATGACTTCCCAGCATGAAATATGGCTCTGAAAGCATTTCTTGGTTTCCAGTGCAGGGCGTCTGGTGTGTTTTTCTACATCCTGATTAGTGCTTGAGCTTTCTGAGAACAGAGTGGGGCTCCATTTGGTTAAATACTGCAGATCAAATGAGCACTCGGTTAACCTGTCAAAGGAAAGACTGTGTGGGGAAAAGTACTACAAACTCCCTTCAGGTATACAGTTTCAGTCCTTCAGCACTTTGTTCGTCAGGATGATTTCCTTATTATCACATCTCACGTTTTCCCATTTCACCTCCTTCAAGGATGACTCACAGAGCCTCCAGCTCCCCTTGCTTCAGGACCAGGCGTCAACGTGGGCTAGAAATGGAGGCGGGGGTGTTCATTACAAGACTGCAAATTCCTTGAGAGAACGGGTCTGGCCTTACGCACCTCTCCTGCCGGGATCCCAGCCTGGTACCTGGCACACAGTAGATTCTCAGTCAGCGCTGGGTGAGGAGATGACCGGCTTCTGAGCTCACTCAGGCTCAGATGCAAAAGAAGGTCCTTGACAGCACTTCATTTCTGATGCTTGAAATGTGAATTCTTGTCTCTAGAATAGTAAAGGAAATAAATAATTGTAATATTGTGAAACAGAATATGAAAGGACTGAGGTCAGCTGGGTGACTCAAAAGTAGAAGACCAGTGCCCTAACCTTGAACCCTTTTACCATATGATTCTGCCTGGGAAAAGTGAGTTTGGGGAGAGGACTGCAGTGTAGCCCCTTTCTCTGCCCTGTCTGGATGTCTGTCTGGCCTCCAAACCTGCCTGCATAAAGTAGTCTCAGCTCCTTCAGGGAAGTGCTACGGAAGCAACGTGCTTCCACGCCAGGCTTCCTAAGGCTAATGAGAAGTAGGCTTTATACTTTTCAATAGTAAAATTTAATTAAACTAAATGTACCTCAGGGAAGAATAATGTATGCAAACGTATCACAAAATCAAGCACCATGGTGAGAAAAAGTGAGAGCTTAATGTGGATGAATTCCAAAATATTTGGCTTAAGCCACAAAATCAACTTATTCTGTTATTTCCCCTTAATATGTTGTGAGGGTCTTTTAACAGTTGGTTGTTTAATAATAGTAATCTTCAAGCTTCTTTCTCCGATCAGCCTGCCTGTGACAGTCCTTCGCTCTCAGTAAACAGTGTGATACAATCAGTCTGCCGCAGATGTGCCTTATTCTATTACCGCAGCATAATCATTTGGGGAAATCTGTGAAACTAATGCAAAATCTCACAAAGCTGTTCAGAAATATGGATTGAAAATGGAAGGCTGGAAAAATAGCTTGTCATAGCCCATTAGCAGCTACACATGCTATTTAAGGAATTATTTTTCAAACGTTTCCTTTTTGCACATTACTTAAAAAAAAAAAAATCTAAACTTGTTTGTTCCTGAAGAACAATGGGAACATTTATCACAGAATGTTAAGTCAGATTTGCCAGGCAAATAGTAATATTTCCAGTGGAATAAATGATGTGGCTTGATTTAAAATTAGCCTGTGCATTTTTCTCAGAGAGAAAACAGCATTTCTGGTGTTATCGTCACTGAGAAGAGCGGATATTAAGGTAAGTAGAAGTTAATGGTATAATATTATTTGTCTTTGATGAGCAAGATTCTGTACTTAAGGTTTGGTCGGGACCTTCATCACAGCGGATATTAGTTCTTTATTTTTTTCTCTTTCTCCATTGTTTTGTTTTGTTTTTTCTTCTCTTAATCATGCTTATTTTATTTTATTTTATTTTATTATTTTATTTTTTAAGCTCTTTATTGGAATATAATTGCTTTACACTGTTGAGCCAGTTTTTGCTGTACAACAAAGTGAATCAGCTGTATTTATACATATATCCCCATATCCTTTCCCTCCCGTGACTCTTTCCCACCTTCCCTATCCCTCTCCATTGTTTTATAAATGTTTCTTCACAAATCTTGCTTCTCTCCAGCCTCCTCTAACACTGCTGTCTTTCTCTGAACATTGATTTCTCTTTATTTTCCAATCAACGGTGTTAGCTTCATATTTGGATACACTATTGTCCTCTGAGATGTCAGCAATTTTAGTCATTTTTTCCTCAACTCCTGGTTAAGAAAACAACAGGTTTTTGTTTTTTGTTTTCTGTTTTTTTTTTTCCCTCCCCATACACCAGAAAGGAAAAAAAGGTATCTAATACTAAACAGTCACTGTGAGCCTATTAATACATTTGGGGCCTTCTGCTGAGGGCTCTTATGACAATGCCTTATATTTTATTGGGTGGAAAGCTGACATTAACAGGTATTGAAAAACTTGTTTAAAGTTTACCTGTTGAGTATATTGCAGAGTAAGCATTCAAAACCATTTCATTCTGACATTCAAGCTCCTGGTCTTTCCACTTGCAAAAGATACCCTAGGATGGTCAGTTCCTCCCACTCTGGCCCATCCTCTAAGAGCAGAGTTAGAGACAGCCTAAGCGTGGGCTGTGTAGTCAGATGGACCACGGGACCACGTATTCACTCTTGCCACTTACCGCCTTGCCAATTTACTTAGTTTCCAGTTAAAATGAGAGTCAGCTTTCCAATTTAAAATGAAAACCTAGAAGATAATGGAGTACAATGGCAGCTACTAGTAACAGCCAAAAATTATTATAATTATGACCCCCAAGTGTAGTGTGCATGTCACCCTGGCAAAGAGTCATGAATTATTCTCTTTGACTTGACTATTTCTTTAAAGCTCAAAATTTCTACTCCCCACTCCCTCCATCCCCCTCACCCCAATGGAAAGCAAATACTTATAGGTTGCTTAGAGGACCTGAAGGTTTAGACCCCTAGGCAGGTTACACTGTATGTGAGAGTGATGAGACTCACACTTTCTGCTTTCTCCTCAGCCCCAAGAGAAGTGTAAGTGCTGGTAAGCATCTGAGCTGTATCATTCTGGAGCCCCTGTTCTGCCAGCAGAAACAGGATGGCCAGTGACACTCAACTTCAGTTGTGGATTGAGTACATGTGGACCCGATATGTGTAGGGCAGACGTGAAGGGAAGGGGTAGGTGATCTTGATCTTGACCTTTGCTTCTGGAAGCCCACATAGCCATAGGAAGAAGCTGCTGTTTTCCATGATGTCTCTTTGGAGACTCTTTAGACTTTCTAGAACGTACTAGCATTTGTAATCCTCTCAAATGTGAATTTCTATTTGTGTATTCTGAAGTAACTATTAAGTCTGGAGTAGGGATTTATGGTATTTATGAGAAGCACATAAAAATGGGAGAAAATATAAATTTCAGGGTCCCAGAGTGGGTTCTCTCTGCCAGTATCTTCGGCGATGTCTTCTGAGTCCCACTTTGGGAGAGCTAAGGGGCGCCTCATTTTGTCATTCCCTCTGCAGGATTGCTGAATGGAACAACATATAAGTTCACTGTGTGTATGAATCAGGGTGATTCTGATTCAAATCATGACACTTTATACCCTATGTCTATACTAGAACTTTCTGACATCTCCACTGGTGATGTCGTCTAAGAATGTTTACTTGTTTTGCTTTTTAATGAGTCTGTGTGAGAAGCTAGTGGGTGCACTGATGACAAGAAGAGAAAATACACATAAGGAAAAAAGTCTGAAAACTGCCAAACATTTCAAGACATCCTTCTTCCCCTCCCTCCAACCAACTGCCCCCATGCAGGGCTAGGGCAATGCGCCAATTTTCAGTCAGTCATTTTAGGTGGTTTTGAGGGAACAAGGTGCTCTGTCATCCAGGGAAAACCATGTGCTGAAATTTAGGTGAGGCTGTGAAAACGACACTCATCCCACCTTACCTTCAACCCAAACCATCTGCCTTTATCCACATTTTACTAGTGTCAATTTTGTTCTAGGGGGTCTGTCTAGTGAGTATGATCTTATATCCCCAGATGTCCACTGTACCTATGCAGGTATCCTTGAGGAGTGACTCATTAATCTACTACCAATCATCAATTAGGGTGTAAACAGAGATCAGGCTATCAGGCATCCCACTGAGAAAGTGTGAGGTTTTCCAGTTCGAGGACTTTGCCAGGAAGGAGGAAGTTAAGGTAGGAGGGACTTGTAAGTAATTTTTTGGGGTGTATGTGGCCTGTCTATGGGGATAACTGAGGAGGGAGAAGTGGGGGTGTCAGATGAGACACTGGAAGAAGAGTCTAGAGACACACTCTCTGTATTGAAATATTGTAGGACATTTAAAGGACAGTGAAGCCCAGGTTTCTTTATAAAATCTCCTTATGAGGAGTCTCACTGAGATGGCCCTAATGTTTTCTTTAGTGGGACTAAACTTTTGATAGGCTCTTCCTGCTTCTAGACCCCTGACCTTCCTTCACTTGGATCTTTAACTCTAGAAAACTTGCAAGTAGAAATTCTTTGCCTATCCTTTTGAGATGTAAATCTTGCAAGAAGCCTTTTGCCAGTGTTACAACTCAGGACCGTTTTTCTAAAGGACCTGGGAGTCATCCCTTTGAAATGTCATCACCAAGGAAGATAGCACCCTTATTTCCCAGTTTCTGTGGGAGGGTGGAAGGCTCACTTATTCCAAGTTATAAAAACTACCTCCTACCATAAAAATAGGAGAAAATCTACTCTTCCCTTGGGTAAGGCCAGCTAGTGAACACAGATGCCCTAAAATCCCACCATCTCAACTCTTCACTACTTTGTTTCAGTCAAGTTCAGGAGTAAGTGCTACCCTCTCTCCTCTGTCGCAATAAGCTCATATAAAGGCTCCCCACCTGCTTCACTGTGTCTGATGCAGTTTCTGCTTTCATCGTTGGATGAAAATGCTTGTCCTTCTTTCTCACACACAAAAAAGGGCTAACTCATCAACTGCTTTAGGTTTTCCACAGGCTTCAAGAAACATGAGTCCTGAGGTGTGAAAAGGGCCTCTTCTGTGGTAGGGTGTGAAAACACACAAACTTGATTCCTTTATTGGAATTGAAGCAAAACAAAATTCACACAGCTCCCCTTTTAATCTATGGTTGCCTAACAGTCAGTTTCATTCTTCACTAACAATTAGTACCTAATTTATTCTCTATAGTAATTTTATTTTTGGACTTTTGGTCCCTGCTCACCTTAATAAATTAAGTGCTTAAAGACAAATCTTAGAAATCTTTCAGGATTAGTAACAAAATGCTTACTGTTTTAAAGGGAAATGAGGGCTTCCCTGGTCGTGCAGTGGTTAAGAATCCACCTGCTAACGCAGGAGACACAGATTCGATCCCTGGGCCGGGAAGATCCCACGTGCCGCGGAGCAACTAAGCCCATGTGCTACAACTACTGAGCCTGCGCTCTAGAAACCACGAGCCACAACTATGGAGCCCACGCCCCGCAACTACTGATGCCCACACACCTAGAGCCCATGCTCTGCAACAAGAGAAGCCACCGCAATAAGAAGCCCACGCACTGCGATGAAGAGTAGCCCCCACTCTCCGCAACTACAGATAGCCCGTGCGCAGCAACAAAGACCCAATGCAGCCAATAAATGAAAGATAAAATAAATAAATAAAAAAAAAAGGGAAATGAGACACTAAGACTCAAAGTCCTGAACACTGACCCTAACAATTCACGTGACTCAAGTAAAGTACCCTCCTCGTTCCCCAAACTCTCCAGGTTAGCAATAATTAGACCTACTAAGTATCCCTACTGTGATAGACCCTTTATATAGTAATCTCATCTAATGCTTTTAACATTCATAGGAATGATGTGTTGTCATCTCTGCTTTGCAGGTGAAGAAGGTAGAGGGTACATATCATATTCCAGATTTCACAAGTAATAAAGTTGGCAAAGCTGTATTTCAAAATTCATTCTGGTTGACTTCGAAATCAGTGAATTTTATATGCCTTATGTGACTTCCTTACCTGCAAAATGGGAAGATACGTCACTGATGCATACGTTACATTCCCAGCCTGGAAGTCTGTGACCTTGACCTCAGAGAAGTAATGCTCACGAGTGTCTCTGGCCCAGAGAAGTACATACAATCCAAGCCTTTCAAGGAAGGCAGTAGACAGGTGTTTTGCCCCCAAGAGATTAAGCAACTCTTTACTCCACTGGGTCACCACTTAGGATAGTTTTTTAAAGCGCATCATTGGCATCTAAATGTTACAAATCACAAGTTCAGCTAGAGGGCAGCTCTTGGTTTCTCCAGCAGGCAGATCCAGACCTTCTCTCCATGTTCCCATGACCTTTTTTTTTTTTTCCCTAAACCCAGAAAAGTGATATTTACAGTCAAGCCCTTCTTGAGAAGCTTGTAGGGTATAGCAAATTAGACTGCCCAGGGTGTCAGGCTCATTCATTCCTGGCTCTGCCTGCTTCTCTTCTTTGCCCTTTGGTAAATAAGCAGCATCATTTCTCTAAGACTTTGTTTTGCCTTTTAAAGAGTGGTGAGAATAACACCCATGTTATGGAGATTTTCTAACAATCAGGTAGAGGAAAAACTCAGAGAGCCTTGAGCCTCCGGACTGAATGCATTATATAAAAGTAATTACTTAGCATGAACAGCTAGGAGGTATTTTATTCTAGTCAGGGGGTGCCTCTGGTATGTATTTTGCATAAACAGAGTGAGCTTAAAGGAACCTCAACCACCACCTCCTTTAATGCTCTTATTTTACAGGTAAAGAAAATGCATGATTCTGTGATATTATGAAATAAGTCAGTTAGGCTAAGTGTCCAAATTCCCATGCTTGATCTCATCCGCTGATCGCTCCCCCCAGGCCCTGGAATGTTCCCAGCCCCCTCATTAACAACCTCTCCTGAGAATCAGCTGACTTCGAGGAAGAAAATTCCCCCAACTGATCAGCTCTCAATTCAACACCAACTCATCTTTCCTCCCTCCACTGCTCCACTTCTTTCCAACCTTGTTTACCCGTCTCTAGAAAAGGCAGGTTTCTGCCTGACCTTCAAGACACCTGCAGATCTTACAGTAGGGATGTTCTTCCTACTGTCATAGTCTCCCTCCCCCTACATGAATTGGTCCCCTCACCATATTGAGATAGTACCCCTCCCCTATAACAGTGGCCTTCCTCCTCCTATTGCAATAGTTTTTTTCAAATAAAATTTCTCCTTACCTAAGTCCAGATTTGTTTTTATTTGATATTTCTACTCAACCCTTACACCAGACACTGTCAACTCATAAATTTTGCACTGCTCATTTTATACTTACTTGCATTATTTGTTATCTTTCACCAGTCTAGCTCTTATTTCCCTAACCATAAAATAAAACTATTAGATAGAGACCCTGCTTCATATACATATTTTTTATATCTTCCTTCATACTCAGGACTACCCTCTGAATCAGGTAGGGGCTTCATGACTGTGTGTTGTTTGACAGTGGGTTTATTTGCTTTTCTTCATATAATTAATGTTGATATGTACAGCATATATTGAATATATATCACTTTTGTGCAAGTGTTCAACAATATGAATCGTAGGTCCTGATCTTCAAGGATGCATGAGTTAGCTGAGAAGCCAAGAACTTTCGTCAGGCAATTAATAGTTAAGTGACAAAAGCAAAGGTATATATATGCCGATGGAGTAGAGAGAAAGATGTAGCCTCCTGAGACTGAAGAATTCTGAGAGGAGAAGGGATTTTCAGTAAACCTTGAGTGAAACTAAGAGGGAGAAGAGAAGGATCATTCTAGGCCGATGGATCGACTAAGTGAAACTAAGAGGGAGAAGTGAGGGATCGTTCTAGGCAGATGGACTGACTGACTAAGGACTGGAGCTGGTCTGGCCAGTAGGACATCATTTAGGAAGCGGTTAGAAATTCTAAGAGTTTCATGAGGCTCAGGATGGAAAGGGGCTTGATTTTTCATTTAGCATACTTTAAAACCAATTTATTGATTCACTGCAATTAGTTACAGTTATATTCAATTAATTACATATTGAGTTTTACTGGGCTGAACAGTACAGGGATTAAAAATATGAGATGGATACAGATGGTCTTACTGCACAAGATATGGTAAGAACTTCTAGGAGTTCAGTTGTTACAGACATTCTGCCTATTGATACAAAATTCATCAATGATACTTTTTCACATTTCTATTTTGATTGAAAATTGCTATGACATGATTCCTCATAGTGAATGAACAGGAGGACTACCTCTCCCATGAGCTTTTTTCCCAGGATACTTTTTCTGTATCTCCTTCTGCAGTGGTGAGATGGGTTTTCTTGAATCTCATTTACAGTCGGCAAGAAACTGAAAATCTTCTGGGTTATTCTACCTCAAAGACTGATCTATTACTCACATCATCTTTTCTCTATGGCTGTTTTTTTATCTCTTATTACAGTCTTGGGACACAATTTTGCTTTTGCTTTTGGGTACACTTATGTAGTCTGTCTGATAGATACTAAAAATGCAGTCTGTCAGGTAGATACTAAAATTGACAGTAATGGTTCTTTTCTATGTGAATAAAAATAGCTAAAAGTATGGAGAGAAAGAAAAGCCACCAAAATAAAAAAATGCACGAAAAATAAGCTTTGTGTCTTGAATATTTTTTGTACCCGCTTCCCCTCATTTTTTGAGAAGCAGTTATACCTAATTATTTTTCTTTAAAAATAGATATCTGACCACTAGGGGGGCCACCTTTCTGTGAAGAGACCAGGGGAGTGAGTAATGAGAGCATAGCTGTTCAAGGCGTGGACCTGATGTGCAGCGTAATTAGCAGAGAAACCAAGCCAATTGTTATGGGACGTTTTGCAGAACAGATGCTCCGCCTCCGTCTTCTCTCTAAGATGGCTTTAATTTTTTGGTTAGTTTAAAGAGATTCTAAAGTCTGAATGATAGTTAAATTTAGAGACACACTCTGCTTGACTGACACAGCAAATCTTTCTATTAACTGCTAAAGCTGGTTCAGATTAATGATCTAGTGCCCCTGTGTGAAATGCACATGGTGATAAATTAAATGCGCACTTTAACTAAGATATTCTCTTAGGCTCTGGCAGAGTTTAGGGAGAAATTCCTGCATAACATATTAAGGGTTGAGATGATTGAGAATCATGTTTGTTTTAGCACTAACTTTCTTTGTGCCTCTGTGAGATGTCTGGGGGACATTTCAGATGCACAAGGAGAACCAATGTACAGTTTTGTTTTGTTTTGTTCTATGTAGGGAAGTTGTAGCCTCTTTCATCCTCCATTATTCAGCTTCTAGAGACCAAGGCATGAATGATAGCAATTTAGTTATCACGTCCTATTTCCAGCAGAATTGTTTGTACTTTAGCTCAAAATATCTATCTTCTTAATTTTAACTGGTTTTGCCAGTTGCCAGTTAAGCCAGATTGCAAGTGAAAATGAATATCATCAACACACTTAAATATTTCTGTGCACGATACAAAGCAGACTGTAGATGATTATAGACTACTGGAAAATGTGTTTCCACAGAAACTTTCTTGGAAATTGCTAGGAGTGTGTTAGACTTTAAAATCACTCATAGATGTATGCTCAAATTTTAGTAAATTAAAAAAATATATTCAGCTTTAAAAGTACAGATCTTCCTTAAGTGTGTTGGGTTACATCCTGATAAACCACTATACGTCGAAATGCACTTAATATACCTACCCTACCGAACATCACAGGCTTAACCCAGCCTACCCTTAAACGTGCTCAGAACACTTCCATTAGCCTATAGTTGGGCAAAATCATCTCATACAAAGCCTATTTTATAATAGTGTGTTGAGCATCTCATGTAGCTTATTGAATACTGTACTGAAAGTGAAAACCGGAATAGCGGTCTGGGTGCAGGCTGGTCGTGAGTGTACCACTGTTTACCCTCCACGGGAGCGCTGACTGGGAGCTATGGCTTGCTGCCTGGCATTATGTGAGAGGATCATACCACATATCACCGGCCCAAGAAAAGATAAAAATTCATGATTCAAAGTACGGTTTTTACTGAATTGCCTTCATGCCATTGTAAAGTTGAAAAATCATAAGTCGAACCATGGTAAGTTGGGGACCGTCTGTATGTTATATTTAGGGCGGTGAAACTGCTCTGATGATACCATAATAGTGGATATATGTCACTATACATTGGCCAAAACCCACAGAACGTACACCACCAAGAGTGAACCTTACTGTAAACTGTAGACGCTGGGTGATGACGATGTGTCAGTGCAGGCTCATTGATTTTAACAAATGTACCGCTCTGATGCGGGAACTGATAGCGAGGGAGGCCGTGCATGTTGGGGACAGGTGGTACATGGGAAATCTCCCTATCTTCTGCTCAGTTATGCTGTCAACCTAAAACTGCTCTAAAAGATAAAGTCTATTAAAAAATGAAAAAGCATATTATGTAAAGACAGTAATAGTCTTGAAGGCAATGATTCATATATTCCCCTACAGTTTAAATATGGTAACATATAACATTCATGTTGTACACAAGGTGACTTTGATAGCTGTGTGTCATCATCGTAAACACTCCAAGTCACTGGACATTCACCAGGAAACTGCTGATCACCCCCTTCATGGTCTCCCTAAGCATCTGCCCTAGTTTATCCCTTCATCACTCTTCAGCAGCACTGTAGCTACAGCCTGATAGGACCCTCTCCTTCCACCGGCTCCTTCCTAATGAACTTAGAATTGTCTTTCTAAAATGGTTCTGGTAGTGCACTTGCCTTTTAAAGATCTTCAGTATTCACAAATTGCAAAACTAGTCAGGCCAGGAAGCAACTAAGCCCTCGAGCCACAACTACTGAGCCCAAGTGCCACAACTACTGAGCCCAAGTGCCACAACTACCAAAGCCCATGCACCTAGAGCCCATGCTCCACAACAAGAGAAGCCACTGCAAAGAGAAGGGAAACCCCCCTCCCCACCACAACTAGAGAAAAACCTGCACGCAGCAACGAAGACCCAACACAGCCAATAAGTAAATAAAATAATAATAGTAATAAATTAAAATAATTAAATAAAACCTCCTCTCTAAAAACAAATAAACAAAAAACTAGTCAGACTACTCAGCCCACACGTGTACATCCTGTACCTCTAGCCCCTCTCAAAATGTCCAGTCTTTTTTTAAATCACATTCTACCCCTTTCTCCGCTAGTAAATTTGCACTCTAGCTGTACCTTGACGTGTATTCCAGATGCCCCCGCCCCTAATTCTGTACTTTGGCTCATTTGTTTTCACATTTCCATATGTTAATGTCTTATCATCAAAGGTCCACATAAATGCTACCCATCATGTATACACACACACACACACACACACACACACACACACACACATGCACACTAGATGAGCCTTGAGATTATACTTCTCCAGGAATGGCATTAGCAATATTTACCTTCTGCATAGCTTCTACCCACTGATCAGGTTAGGTTTATCACCTAACTGGTTATAAACATCCACTATGTTCTGGTCAAATGGTCAGCCTGCAGCCTTTAGGATCTCTCGACTGGTTTCCCTTGAGTCTTTTAGAAGAGTTTCAACCCTCTTTCTGACTAATATGACCCTCCTCTGTGGCCCCATAGCTCCTGTGTGTGTCTCTGTCATGGCTTTAACCACACTGAGCTTGAACCACACTCTGCTATGCTATCCATGCTCCACCACATAGAATGTCTGGCATACGGAGACATTCAGTAAAAGTTTGCCGGTGAACTGATGGAATTACAAAAAAATGAATTGAGGCCAAAGACCAATTTTAATCATCTTCCTATAACTGTTTATAGTAATTGAATCCATAAAGTGCTAGAACAACATTTGTTGAATTAAATGGGAGCAGTTGCTCTCTAATGAAATCTTACTATTAATCATTTAATAACGGCAGTAATGAGGATGATGGTGATACTCCCAAACGCCATGTGCTTGGCAGTGTATTAAGTGCCTCATATGTACCTATTTAATCCTCGCATCTACCCTGTGTGGTGGCTCTGTTATTTTTCCTGACTTGCAGTGAGAACTGAGAGAGTAAGTAGATTGTCTAAGTTAAGGCACCTCGTCCATGGCATGGCCACACGTCTTTCCTAGGCAGTCTGACCCCAAATCCAACGCTCTCTTGCTCTGAATTCATTTTTGATAAAGGCACATTTTGATCTAATGAACCTATGATATAGATGCATTGTTTTCTCTTCCCAACCATCTGTCCTTTCTCTTAACTGCTGATACTCTGGCTCTGCCCCTATTTCTCTGTAGAATATTTTCAATCAAAAGCTTGTAAATAACTTTCTTAGAGAAATCCTCTAAGTCCTGCAATTGTTGCCCATACACTAAACCACACGTATTTCTTCCCCACCTTCTATGAAGTTACGCTTTCCTGCCTCCATATTTGTGTTGGCCCCTTCATGGTTTCCTGGCCTAGGACACTGCATGAAAGCCTGTTCCTCCTTCACCTGCCTGGGCTGCTCAGCTTCTCAACGGCGTCTTTATTCCTTGGGCACCTGCTGCCACCGATACCCCAATATCTTATCCTCTCATCCTAATTCTTCACCCACACTTCAGCCTCAAGTCTACTAAATAGAAGTTGGCTTTTCTTTCATGGTTAAAAGAAAAGCACCTAAAGAGTACCACTCTCATCTTAAATCGTACTCTCAAATATTGATCCTTTAATTATATTAATAAACATGACTGGCCGATTCAGTGTTCCAGTTCACGTGGCTGTTTCATTTCTCCTTTTTGCTTAAGGGATTGCTAGCTTCATTTTGAACATCATCCTTGAGAACCTGGTTTTCATCTGTTTGGTTAAGAGATGGGTTAGCAAGAGCATAACTATTCCCAGTCTAAGGATCAGCCCCTAGCTCATGTTAAAGTAACCAACGAAGCAACGCCTTATAAAGTTTCTTGGAAGCGAGCCCAATGACCCCATCTCTTTGCAAACTTCTATCTGTGGTGTGAGATTCTTATTATTAGTTACTTATGTTTGCACATGTGTGTTTCTGTATTTCTACCCCCATCCAATCTCAACATCCTTAAATAATAGGAAAGCATCTCTCTCATGCGTTACTCTCTTCTCTCAATTTGATTCTCACATAAGAGCACCCTGAACTTGCTAAAAATGAGGAATTTGGGGTTGTGCTAACTGACTGAACTTGGGGAGGGAGGAGGTTGAGTTTAGTTTCACATGTTGAGTTCTCTAAGGTAGAACTAGGTTACTCCAGTAAGAAATATGCTTTACTTCTTCTTTTGGGTTGTTCTTTTTAAAAGTTACTATCAATGACATCCAATGTCACTGCCTGATACTAATGTAAAGTGTCAGATTAAATCAAAAGTAGTGTCTGTTTAATTGTTTTGCAAATGAACAACCTAAGTCACTTACATTCAATGTAGCTGGACTTTATAGAGATTTAAACAGAAAAGGTGATTCTCTGGAAGAGTGATCTTTTCAAGTTTCTTGTGCTACTTGTGCAACATAGAAAGTACCTAGGTATTCATCCACTTGGCTCATTTGACCCAAATGAGGAAAATGGAGAAGACATATATTCTTAGATTGTGACACTGCCACCTCCTGCTACCTATCACCTCCAGGTCAGGATCTTGAACTGCTCTCTAATATAAATTGAAAAAAGAAGTCAGTGAACCTTTACCTACGGCAAAATGTTACTTTATTTAAAGCTCTACAACCACACTCGTGGATGTGGGTGTTCAACAGGAGTGGCAGCTGCCCTTGAGGATTATCTGGGAGCAGTGAAATTAAAATCACAGCCAGCCATCACCTTAAAATTTTTGGGGTGCAGGACTTCGGGGAGATGTTTTGAACTTATGATTTATTTTCTTCTGGTTAGTGCCTCCTATTCCATTCTAGACTTACACACTGAGCTGTGTATAAAGGTTTGGCCACACCAATCATTAAAATATTAAAGTATTTCTCTACAAATTGATAAAAAAATCACTGTACTCAGCCCCCTGAGCAAAGTCCCTCCAATCAAAGACTTTCCCTCAGGACCCCAGCACTTGCCCACAATCAAACAAATAAAGGAAATAACCCTGACACAGCAGGATTCTTCTCAGGCTCTGAACCAATACCAGGGCCTGGGCCATTCCGTTGTTAAACATTGGAAATATTGCCCCTGAAATGAGAAGTGGAGAACTTGAGTGGGCTGGCTTTTATACAAGATCGATTTAAGAAGTACTCCTTTTTATAGCATGGTTTGGATCTTTTACAAAACTGCAGTGGAAGAGAGACTCTATTGTGTGTCTATTGTCTCTCATTACAAGATCCATGTGGTAAATTTCTTAATTTCTTTGGGAAATTAATTACATTCTCTTTTTTGGGGGAATGTAATTTGCTTCTCAGGAAATCTCTTGTTTCTTTTAATCTGGCAGAGGAACACATTATAGTATAGTTTTCTTTTTGCTTTGTCTTTTAGGAATTCCAGAATTAAAAGTAATACTCAGTTGGACAATAAAATTATACAAGCTACTTGGTACATCTCTGTTTCCTCCTAAATGACTGATTTACTAATTTAAAATTTTTATTTATTTTAATACAATTTCATGTTAGCTGCATCAAAAAAATTTTTTTTAGGGGGGACAGGTGGTAAAAAATTATGCATAAATGAGACATTTTTCTTCTGATAAATATCTTTCAGACTAGAAGATAGATGTATAAGTAAATGTTTTTCCATATAATGTAGTAAAATGAAACAGAAGTTTGAAAAAGTGCTACGGGAATGGACAGAAGAGATCAACTCTACCCTCAGGAATTTAGGAAACTCTTCACAGAGCCATTGACAATTGTGCTATAATTCAAAGTATGCATATGAATTTCTGGGTAAAAGGTAAGAGAGCAGACAAGGGCATTCCAGATGAACTGACTACTTTGTTCAATGACCTTGTTCATTTAAGAACATTGAGGGACTTCCCTGGCAGTCTAGTGGTTAAAACTCCAGTTTCCAATGCAGGGGGCGCGGGTTCTATCCCTGGTTGGGGAACTAGGATCCTGCATGCCATGTGGCAAAGCCAAAAAAAAAAAGAAAGAAAAAGAAAAGAAACATCGAAATGTTTAAGTTGCACGGAGGGGAGAGCTGGTGAGTACACTCGGACAGGTGAAAAAGTGCTTTTATACAGGACGCCATGCTGTCTCAGTCAGTTTGGGCCTGCAATTACAAAAGTACCATAGACTGGGAGCTTAAACAACAGAAATTACTTCTCATAGTTCTGGAGGCTGGAAGCTGGAGACCAAGGTGTCAGTATGGTCAGGTTCTTGGGGAGTACCCTCTTCCTGGATTGTAGATGGCTGTCTTCTTGCTGTGTCTTCACACGGTGAAGGAAGAAAGAGGAGAAGAAAGCTCTCCTGTGTTTCTTCTTATAAGGGCACTAATCCCATTTACCCTCAATTGCCCTTCATCTCCAAATACCATCCCATTGGAGGTTAAAGTTTCAACATATGACTTCGGGGCGGGGGTGAGGGGACACAAACCTGCAGTCAGTAACACATGCTAAATAACTTGAGTTTTAGTTGGTAGGAAAGCACAGCTAACAGAGACTGTTGGCTAAGCATCAAAGTCACAGCTATCAACTTGTGTTCATATGAATGAACCAAAGTCAAGGGGTCCGGTATCTCATGTAGACTCTTGTGTGTCCATTTAACCCATGGACAAGGTGTACTGCAAAAATATAGGAATTTATGATTAGGAAAGTAGAGATAATATGTTCTTCAGCTATATGCATAACTAAAAGGGCTCCTTTTTAAACTCCAAATGAATAATATTCATGATGAAAAATTGGGAACCGTAAGCTCCTACTAATTAAAAAAACATAGTAGTGATTTCTTTATCATTCTAGATTATCATGGAAACACTGACCTCTATATGCTATGCCACAAACTTATTAACTCACACCTAAACAGTATTTATGCTAGACTTATGTGACATCTGCTGAGAAGTCTAAATCACCAATGGACAAAGATCATTCAGATAGGAAATCTAAATCTATGTAGGAAAGTTGAAAGGAGCAGATCTGGGCAGCTGTAGGCGAAAGATGAAAAATCATCCATTGATATCAGAGGAAAGTGCCTGCTTCTGTATTGTTGGTGCATCATGTGGTTCAGGTTGGAAATACAAAGCTAATAATTTTTCTTTATATATAGCATCCCTCCATGAAGGGCTCAAACAGCATTTATGCAATGGTTTCTCACAATATTTCAGTGGAATAAAGGATAACCTATGACTGTAACTTACGGATCAGCAGTGATTGCTGGAAAAGGACTAGAAAGGTTGCAGCATCAACTTGTTTGGGATTTGGTGCAGCAAGTGGGCAAGGCCAGAGAAGGTTGCAGTAGGTGGCTGAATTGCAGAAAACGATGTACTGTGTAAAGAGAGCCCCAGAAGTGTCGTTAGAAGTGGGGATCAACAATGCCAAGACAGCCGGCATTCCCATCCTATTTGAAATAAGAAATATATATGAAGCAAGTTATCTACCCCAAATTAAAAATCACTAATTTTTCAGGCCCAACACTTTGTCTACTGAGCTCCATCGTACTGTTTATTATCCATTGTGTTGCTTTTTGTGTTTGCAATAGCAAATATTTTTTATTTTGTTTAGTAATACGGGGTGAAGACAATTTAAAATAAAGTGAAAATTTATTAGGTCACTATTAGTGTATTTCTATATTCATTTAAAGGAGGAAATGAAGGAAATTGGGAGTGTGTCTTATGATTTCAGTGCTATTCTGTAGGAATTTCAATGTATTCAGACATAAAAAAGTATCCTTTTAAATACTCTCTCCAAAAGAAAAATAGGAAGAATTATTCTATGCTCTTTGCATGAACAGAGTAATTAGCAGTAGATCTTTTGTGAAATAGATTAATAGATAATCAGTCAGTAACAGCTTGAGAATTCTTTTCCTTCTCCCATGGTTCTTTGTGTCTATATGTGTGTAATGATAGAAAGGGGTGGCTCATTACACCAATTATTTGATGTATTGAGTAATAATCTGTTTCAGGCACTGTGCTGAGTTCTTTACATGCATCATCTCATGTTAATCTTAGATAACGCTTTACCCAGTTGAGAGCATTGTTCCCACTCGACAAGAGGAAAACAAAGCACAAACTATGGAATTTGGTGAAGTAGCCTTAG
Organism: Hippopotamus amphibius kiboko; assembly: GCF_030028045.1. Taxonomy (NCBI): domain Eukaryota; kingdom Metazoa; phylum Chordata; class Mammalia; order Artiodactyla; family Hippopotamidae; genus Hippopotamus; species Hippopotamus amphibius. The sequence continues at coordinate 103,235,719 of NC_080196.1, forward strand.
ACCACACACCCATGGACTGGCAGAGTCGGGACTTGAATCCAGCGTAGCCTGGCTCTGAAGGGTGTGAGTTTAGCCAGGGCTCCATGATTCTTTTCAGCTCTGCCTAACCTCTTCAGGGATGGAAAAAGCAGAGAAGAGGAGGTCTTGGATTCCTGCCAGAGAGAGGAGATGTTTGGTCTGGGCACAGCTGTGGGTGTGGAAGTTGTTGAGGGATCATGCCCAGGAAGCACCGAGGGGCTGTCTGGGTGACATCTATCTTAGTCTTCTGGGGGCGGCACCAATCCAGCACCATATGACTCCAAGGGTAAAGTCAGAGGGAGGAAGGCTCTGTCTGTGTGGCCAACAGTGCTGACACATTTGGTGGAGAGAAATTGTGAGTCCTCACTGTGCTTCTGGGGGACATGGTGCGATTGGGACAGTGGGGACCCCGGCCATGACGTTGTAAGGTCTTGGCCAGAGCCTGTTGTCGTTGGCGCCACCACTTTCGGGTAATTTACATCCTTTTGCTCATCAACTGGGAAGTCTGGGAGAGCTATCCAAAAACTGGCATCGTACATGCGGCCAACGGGCACATGAAAAGATGCTCAACATCGCTAATTATTAGAGAGATGCAAATCAAAACTACAGTGAGTTACCACCTCACATCAGTCAAAATGACCATCATGAAAAAAATCTGCAAACAATAAATGCTAGAGAGGGTGTGGAGAAAAGCAAACCCTCCCACACTGGTGGAAGGTAAATTGGGAATGTAAATTGGTGCAGCCACTATGGAAAATGGTATAAAACTAAAAATGGAGTTGCCATATGATCCACCAATCCCACTCCTGGGCATATATCAGGACAAAACTATAATTCAGAAAGATACATGCACCCCTATGTTCATTGCAGCACTATTCACAATAGCTAAGACATGGAAACAACCTAAATGTCTATCAACAGATGAATGGATAAAGAAGATGTGGTACATAAATATGATGGAATACTACTCAGTCATAAAAAAAGAATGAAATAAGGCCATTTGTAAAAACATGAATAGACCTAGAGATTATCATATTAAGTGAAGTAAGTCAGACAGAGAAAGACAAATACCATATGATATCACTTATATGTGGAATCTAAAATAGGACACAAATGAACTTATCTATGAAACAGAAATAGACTCACAGACATAGACAACAGACTTGTGATTGCCAAGGGGGAGGAGGGGTGGGGGGAGTGATGGATTGGGAGTTTGGGTTAAGCAGGTGCAAACTATTATATATAGGTTGGATAAACAACAAGGCTCTACTGTATAGCACAGGAAACTATATTCAATATCCTGTGATAAACCATAATGGAAAAGAACATGAAAAAGAATGTATAAATATAAGGTAACATATCTAGCTGTGTGCTCTCTAGCCAATGTAGGGAATAGATTCGAGAGGACACAGAGATTGAGAAGGGATATATCTACTGTGTTGACTTGACTTCATGTGAATTACATCAAGGACCCAGACCAGAAGTGGATGGAGAAGAACAACCAGATTTGAGGAATGTTTGAGGTTCTAAATGAGTTTTGAATTTTTAGAACTGAGAGAAGAAAGATATGCAGGGTTCAACTTGCAGGATTATTCTTCTCCATTCCATACTCCACACTGAGGTCAGAACGATGTTTCTAAAATGTGAGTCGTAGATGACTCCTGATTAAAATCACCTGCAGAATAAAATCCAAATTGCTCAGGGGATCATGGACAGAGTCTCAAGTGCTGGTTCCTTTCTCCCTTTCCACCCAGATATCTAGCTGCAGACCCTGAGTTTCCTAAATGGGCATCTTTTGCTTTTCCTTGTCAATGTTTGCACGCACTGGTTCCTCTGGCTAGCAGCACCTTCCCTGCTGTGTCCACAGTTAAGATTCTATTCACTCCTCTAGGAGCACCTTAAATCACACCTCCTTTGGAAAGCTGTTCCTGATCTTATTTTACATAAGGAAAATAAAAGGGACTTTTAACATGTCATTCTCAGGGTTTCTGATGTAATATTTCAAACTCCAAATCTATTTTTGTTCTTTTCTGGCTAGAAACATCCGTTGGTTCCCCTTTTCCTAGAGATTAAGGTGGAATTTTACTTCATATACAAGAGCAAATACTTGGATAATATAACATTTATTAGAGTATTTTAAAAAACAAATATTTGTATGATAAAAATTTGATTGAGTAGAGATACTGAAAAAGTTTTTAGGGTATTAAACAGTTGAGATGTCAGATACAAAGCTTTTACATTTATTTTGAACCATATTAGATTCTTAAAGATTATGGAAGATTATTTCAATATAAATATATCAAGCATCCTGTGACACTGTAAGAAAAACTCATTATGTTACTCAAAATCACCAAGGTGAATCTAACATTTTAGGGTATTCCTATAGGAAAATCTGGCAAATAGGAACAGCAGGAGATCATGGAAGCTACCTACAGCTGGTGAGTGTTAGCAGGAGAAGGGAAAAATACCATCCTTATTTGCAACTAAACAGCAGGCAAATTAGAGTTTCATAATTATATCCAGTTTTCACATAAAATAAGTTTTCTTGAGCTGATCTATATTTGTTTTCCTTCTATTTAGAAGATGTAACTTCTCTGCTTCCCTAGCTAAAGTGAGAATTTTTCTTCTTCTTCTCCTTCTTCTCCTTCTCCTTCTCCTTCTACTTCTTCTGCTTCTGCTTCTTCTGCTTCTGCTTCTCCTTTTTTTTTTTTTTTTTTTTGCCTAGTGTAATGGTAGAAAACACTCGCTCAGCCTGATGTGTTTTGCATACCTTCCAGTCAATCCTATTTCTCTCTCTGAGCTGTTTCTTTGTGAAATGAGTCCGCATTATTTATGTAAATTGGTTTTAAATGAGAATGTGTAACTAAAAGATTTGATCTTAATATCATGACAGCTGTTATAAGTATGGGTGTTCAGGCTGTGCAGTCCTCTTTCTTCTAATGTGTTTACATTTCAGATTTATTTTTATTGTATTTTTAACATCTTCCTGAAAGGAAAGTGTGTATTTGAAGTTTTTTTGAAAACTTTTAGGCTAATAATTAGGGTTAAATGATAGAAATAAACACTGAATTAGAAATCTTGAAGCTCTCATTCAGATTCTAGATCTTTCAATATTAATTGAAATATTAGGCAGGCTTAACTCTCTGGACCTGTTTCTTTATCTGTCACTGAGGAGTGAATAGATAATATCCATGTTAATCTTCTAGGCTAAATACTACACACTGTGTGATGTAAACAACTAAAATTCATTGCCTCACAGAATTGGAGGCCAGAAATCTGAAATCAAGGTGCTGACAGAGTTGGTTCCCTCTGAGAGCTGTAAGGGAAAGATCTGGTCCAGGGCTCTCTGCCTTGGAGATGTCCCATCTCCCTCTGTCTTTTCATTTTCACCTCCCTTCTATGTGTGTCTGTCTCTGTGTCCAAACTTCCCCTTTTTATAAGGACAGCAGTCATATTGGATTAGGGCCCACCCTAATGACCCCACTTTCACTTGGTTACATCTGTGGAAGCCATATCTCCAAATAACAACACATTCTGAGGCACTGGGATTTAGAACTCCAGTAGTCTTTTTTTGGAGAGGGCCCAATTCAACCCATTACAATGTCCAAAATCTTTCCTTGCAGCTTTAACATTTTGTCAAGGCCAGATGTATGCTAGTCTGTATCCCTGAGGTTATTTTAGTGAGTGAAACATAAATGCACCTGGTTTCAGCTGAATGGAAGGAATTTGTTAGTTCACAGAATCCAGAAGCATGAAATGACAGAGACACCAGCCAGACCCTTAAATGCTGGGAGGATTCTCTCTCCATTTGTTCAGCTCTGCTTTGTATCAGCTTTACTTCCCTTCTTTATAGATTGACTTCTTACATAACAAAAAATTGGACAGCCAGCATCTTTAAGTCCTCCAAGGGAAAGGGAGGAGAGGGTGGGGAGTGGCTAACTGCTTTCCTTGGAGTTTGAACAATCACAGGGCAGGCATCTGAGGGTCCACCTTAGACCAGGTGCTTCCCAACAGGCTGCTCCCCCTGGAATGGGGCAGCTCTGACTCCACTCACAAGGTTAGGTGGGGGTGGGGCAGACATTTCCAAGGAGAATGGTGGTTCATGGGGGAGGCAGTTCCATAGAATTTACAACAGTTATGCCATTTAAACATGTGTCATGCCCACCGATTGTATGAGCACGTGTGATCCAGATATCTGCCCGCCTGGTACAGACCAGTGGTGTCCACCCTGGAATAATTATCTCGGCTGTGGAGGCTGAAATGAGCAGGCATTAAGCAACAGGGTGTATGAATGCAGAGTGAATGGCCAGGCTGTCGGAAGAGACAACACAAAGAAGGAAATAGCAAACTGTGAGCGGAGCTTAGGAACTGAGCGTGTGTGTGCAATTCCTTTTATCCGAGGCCTTGTCCTGCCTCAAGAAGGGAAGTTACACTGTGCCAGGGGCACTCGGGGATGCAGATGAGTGTGTGCTGGGCTGAGGGACACACCTGCTGATCAAAGCTCTCGAAAGAGATAAGAACAAACGGTGGGGATGCTGCATGATGCTCGCTTGATGTGACAGTGCCCTATACTGATTCGTGTCCACCCACTTCTCTGAGTGCAGGTCCACGTGGAAACTGCGAATGCGACCTTATTTGGAAAGAGGGTCTTTGCATGTGTAATCAAATTAAAATGAGGTCCTACTGGTTCACCTTAATCCACTGGCTGGTGTCTTTCTAAGAGAAAGGACGGGGGTTTTGGACCCACAGGCACATAGGGAGGACATGACGTGACACGGAGGAGGACATTGGAGGGACGCAGCGATAAGCTAAGGACCTGGAGGGCTGCTGGCCACAGCCAGAAGCTAGAGGAGGCAAGGAAGGATTCCCCCTGGAGTCTTTGGAGGGAGCACGCCCCTGTCGACACCTTGACTTTGTTACTTCTAACCCCCACAACTGGGAGAAAATAAATGTTTGGCAATTAAGTCACCTGGTTTATAGTAATCTGTTAGAGGACAGCCCTAGGAAACCCCCACAGACAACACATTTCTACTTTACGCAAGAACCTGTGAATACAGGTATAACTCCTTTTGAGGAGGCTTATGACTTGTTGTAGAGGTAGAAAGTTAAGCCACTTAAACAATTAAAATCTAGGATTAAAATTCTGCAGTGGAGGTTTGTGAGGAGTGATGCTGCATTATGATGTCCTCCTTAGGGACCTGATTAGTTAGACTCAGGGAGTCGCTAATTTACACCTCTGTGCTCCCAGAGATCCTCAACTTTCAAGGTTGAAATCAAATATACACTGTTTACAGAAGAAAACCTATATCAAAGATTGAATTTAATAGGAAAAATTTCTCTGAGAGTTCAACACAGGCCATTAAAACGCACAATAAAGAGCACAAATAAACAACACAAAGCACTAATTTTCCTTCTCTTTATACCTTCTCTTGTTTTTGTTTTTGTTTTCTATAGCCTTCAGTGTTTTCTTAATTCCAGAGTATTGCCTGATTTGGATAGGAAATATCAATTCCCTCTACTGAAATTCTTCAGATTGCTTCTCTAAATGTCAGTCGTATTGGGCTTTCCCTGAAAAAAAAATATGCTGTCAGGGAAGCAGTTTGCAGATCAAGTAGATAACAGAAACTAGGAGGCTATTATTAGCTGTGGAGAAGGCAGAGAGTTTTCTGGTTACGTAAGTGAGAGAGCTGGTAGCATTCTGGGAATGAGGAGAGAAATGGAAAATTGATCAGTAAGAAGATCTGGGCTGTTTTCTCATTATCTCTGTTTTCCACCAAAGAAGAAAAAAAAAAAAAAAAACTAGCCCAGAATTATGCTCTGTCCATTCTGTCTCCTGTCATTTGAATCCACTCCATCAGAGAATAATATTTAAAATGTTTCAAGGTTGATTATAAAATCCCTAGCTCAAGTCAGTGGACACAAGTGAGAAGTAAAAAGTCAAGCACCTCTGTATGGATATGTTATTTATATCACACCCTGCTTTTGCTGTGTTACAGTTTATAAAATCGTAGACAGCCCTTTCTCAAGTTTCTGTGTATTTCTTCACAGTTCATAACAATCTGACTGTTGGTTTGCAATTTCTTTTCTAATTAGATTTTTTGGCATGTGAAAATGCAAGGCTGCTTTCCTCTAGTCCAGGGTTTTGTTTTTGTTTTCCTCCACCTTCTTCTTCTTCTTCTTTGTTTGTTTATTTTTTATTCAGCAGCAGTTTGGTGCTTCTGTGGTTATTTTCTCACCCTTGGCCATGGCATACTTAGTTAATTTCTGGCAGTCTCTTGCCTGCTGCTTGTCAAGTTCCATTTCTCTCTGTGTGTTTTCTTAGTATCTAAAGCTCAACCATCACTCATTGCTTTTTGAAGATAATGTTGGTTGTGAGCCTGGAACGACTTGAATAAACTTGCAATAAATGACCCTATCCAAATGCAGAAAACAGTACGCAAGGGCACAGGCGATAACCAGTGCATGGAGACGGTATCAGTAACAGCTGTCAGCGCCACAGCAGAAACATTGAGAACTGCCACAGGCAACTCCTCAGAATAGAACTTTTGCAGGAAACAGTTTCTTTTCAGTGACGTTGTCCTTAACAGTCTCCAAATATTCTCCCTCTGTTGGCACTCCACCTCCAATCAAAAATCGAAATCCCAAATCAGCAGACTGAAATACTTTTCAGCAAACCATTCAATTCTTAATCTCCTGAAAATTAAGGAACCCAATCTCCAGCTGGGAGAGATTCATAGTAGCAACCTCCACACAAGGTCATTTTCATGTTCTCTTCCCTCAAAGCACGCTCCCATATGCCTCCTCACATAATTAAGGACAAAATCCTTCTAGGCGAGGGGTACGTGGAAATGACGTCATATGTGTCATCTGATTGTATGGAAAGGATAAAAGCCTGATAAACTTCCTAGGACAGCAACTTTGGTGCTACAGGTTTACCATTAGGTATGACAGAGTAATCTAGGAATTAGTTGTTTTTAGCCTGAGTGGTGCACCTGCCTAGCTTTCCAAATCAGTCCAGCATTTTCTGAAGCACATACAATGTCTTGGGTTGGGCAAGTTCAAGAATCTCCCCCTAACAATAAAAAAAAGAAATTTGTATGTATGTGTTTTAATCTTGAAAGATCTAAACAATCGGGTGAATGAAAATAAACTCTATTAATTAAATAATAAATAGTACAGTTACCCAAAAATAAATGAAGCAAGCGATGGGACACCCTGTTTCTGGCCTGTGAATCTAAGCAGAGATCCAATGAGCTTGCCAGACTCCTGACCAATGAAAACTATAGGTTATAAATGTGTGTTGTTTTAAGCCACTAAGTTTGTGAGAAGGTGTTAGAGTAGCAATAGGAAACTAATGCAATAGGCAGTCAGTATGTAATTACTGGCTGAGTTGGTGAGCTGAGGTGAGCTGGCCTGTCTGGGATGACTTCTGCATCTGTGACTCTGTCACAGGGGATGGGATGGTCTAATGGGTCAGGTCTGACTCAGATGTCTATTTCTGGCACCACGTGGATGGAAGGTTGGGGAGGAATGATTTCTCAGAGCATGTTCAGGGCAACTTTATAGAGGGAAAGGGTGAATGTCGGGGAGAAAAATAACATATGATTCCCACAGGAGCACCAGGATTCATCTTGAGAACAGATGGGCAGCCTCCTGACTGCTATTCTCAAAATCTCCATCTGTCCTATGGCTCAGGAAGCACCAGCACTGAATCACAGAGAAGTCTTGTGGACTAGAGACACTGGGGCAAACCTTCCCCAGCAGGAGCCCTTAATTGAGGGTGTGCATCACCATCACCTCTGGAACCTGGTCCGGATTCAGATATCAAGTCTCACTACAATGTCTGAGTGTGAGGCCTGAGCACCTATATTTTAAAATTGTTCCACAGATGCATGTGATGCAAGCGTTAGTCTGGAGTAGAGGTCGGCAGGCGGACTTTTCCCATAAAAGGGTCAAATCATAAATATTTTAGGCTTTGTGGGCTATGTGATCTCAGTAGCAAATACTCAGGTCTATCACTATAGAGGGAAAGTAGCCACAGACAATTTGTATACAAGTGGATGTGGTGGTTATGTTCCAGTAAAGTTTTATTGACAAGAGCAGATGGTGGGTTGGATTTGGCTGCTGGACTATAGTTTGTGACTCCTAGTCTAGAGTGTAAGGATCTGCACAGGGAAGCAGACCTGGAGGGAAAGCAGAATTTCCAGGAAGGTCAGAGGTTGTTAAGAGGGATACCAGCAGCTGGTGGATGGGGCGTGAAGGATAAATCCATAATTTGCTCAGAGAAAATAAAAGTGCACGATGAAAAGCATACATTTCTAAGAAAAGGCAAGGATACCATTAGCAGTCATGTGCACATTAACACTATATTCTCTTTCCCCAGTTAAATACACAGGTTGTAGTCAAAAAGAAAACAAAACAAACAAATTATTGTATTTAAAAAAAGAGTAGAGCCTGCCATTTGCAACTACATGGATGAACGTGGAGGATGTTATGCTAAGTGAAATAAATCAGATACAGAAGGACAAATACTGCGTGATTCCACTTATATATGGCATCTAAAATAGTCAAACTCATTGAAACAAAATACAATAGTGGTTGCCAGGGAGATGGGGGAAATTGGGAATTGTTCAATGGGTATAAAGTTTCAGTTATGCAAGATGAATAAATTCTAGAAACATAGTACCTCTAGTTAACAACACAGTATTCATGCATTTCAAAATTTGTTGAGAGCAGATCTCATGTTAAGTGTTCTTATCACAAAAAACAACTGAAAACCAAAGGGGCACAAAGAAACTTTGGAAGGTGTTGGGTACCTTGATCATGTAAAGTTTCACCTTGATCTTGGTAAAGTTATCGCTGGTGTTTGCATATGGCCAAAGTCATCAAGTTGCTTACATTAAATATGTGCATTTATTTGCACATCAATTATACCTTAATAAAGCAATTAAAAAATTAAACAATGAAATTCTGGTTTCAGATTGCTTTAATCATATAGCTATACCTGTTTTGTCCTTTACAAGTTTAGAAGGGTAAAAAACTGAGCAAAGTGAATTTAAAAAGCTGAGGAATAAAGAAAAAGTTAGAGAAACATAAAATAAATTACCTAAAGAACAGTTTGTTTTTAGAACTTAATATCCCAAAGAGAAAGGATTAAATGGTTATTTAAGTTATCTGTTATTACATGGAAGAAGCTCAAAGTAAGGGCTGCACATAAGGTATAGACTTAAATGTTTTAAAGTGGAACAGGTTTTTAAGTAGGTTGCCATTGAAAATAAGTGTGGATTCTCTTTTATTTAGAAGATGTTGTATCTTAATTTCATCATTCTAGGCCAGTAACCTTGTACAAATCACTTAACATAAAATAATGATAGTATCTACTCACAAGCGGGTTGTGAAGAACCAGAGACAGTGTTTAAATAAGACTGTTTTGTAAATGGTAAAAAAAAATCATAAACTATGAGTTGTTAAAGCATGATAACTCAACTTTCTTGGATGTACTAGAACTGTTAGGCTTAGAAAAGTTCTATTCTATTTTGGTAATTCTGGGATTCATTTATTTTCAGAAATGCATTTTTTCTAAACACTTTGAAATGATACTCACGCATCTAAAACAATGTGCTGTAGCATTATCTGCATACTTAAAATGGGAATATTCTCACTTCATGATTAATGCAAGGATGAGAAGCTAGCTCAAAATATTTATGGCATGTTTAAGGCTGATTAATCTTATAATCTCGCAAACCTGATCTGTTTCACAGTTTCTAAGCTAAAATAGGATGTATGTTATTGAGCTATAAAGGTCTTGGAATGGAATTTTCTCATATCTTCATATTTGTATATGAACAAGCATAAGAAATGGCATTTTGCTGGCAGAGCTTCAGCTTATACTCTGCCGTCTGTAAGCATTGGCGGGTACAGAGTTGGGTTTGTACATGGGGTGGTGGTTTAACATTTTCCCCAACAATCTGGATACATTTATTGTTCAGTATGGGGCTTTCAATTTATATCTGGCAGAAGAGACTGCAGTTTGCTTGGGTATAGAGGCTGGTGGGAGGAGGTATAGATAGATTCTGTGGAGTGGGTTTACAGCTAATTCTGGTCTGGTCCTTAGATTTAGGATTCAGGCTGATCACAGGAGTGAGGGTCCAAGGCTGTTGGAACTGTATTTGGGAGAGGATTGTGATGCTCTTGGCAAAAACAAGTGAAATGTGATACAAAGTCAAGGAGAGAGTTATTCCCATCACTTCTGAGTGGAAAGGGCTCTGCGGTTTGATGAGGCTCTAGACCCCAAGTGTAAACTAGAATGTGGATCACAAGGAACCCCAGACACTGCTGGTGAGAGCATATCTGAGAGTTACCCTCAGGGGTGGAGCATAAATATGCAGTAGCACTTAGTGAAACAAAGATTGATTGTTGTGCCATGAACCACTGCACCCCTCCCCCAAACACACTCCTTTGTATGTAACCAGAGAAACCTACTCTAGTTGTCAAAGTAGTTGAAAGTAGCTTAGTGTTCAGTAATAGGAGAATGAATAAATAAACGTGATGGATACACACTACAGAATATCACAAAGCAGTTGGAAGCAATGAATGACATGTACATACTGCAACATGAACAGATTTTTAAAAATACAGTGTTGGAGGGACTTCCCTGGTGGCACAGTGGTTAAGAATCTGGCTGCCAGTGCAGGGGACATGGGTTCGATCCCTGATCTGGGAAGATCCCACATGCTGCAGAGCAACTTAGCCCATGCACCACAACTACTGAGCCTGTGCTCTATAGCCCGAGAGCCACAACTACTGAGACCATGTGCCACAACTACTGAAGCCCACACGCCTAGAGCTCGTGCTCCACAACAAGAGAAGCCACTGCGGTGAGAAGCCTGCACACTGCAAAGAAGAGTAGCTCACTGCAACTAGAGAAAGCCTGTGCACAGCAACAAAGACCCAACTCAGCCAATAAATTAAAAAAAAAAAAATACAGTTTTGGAAAAGTTAGAAGCAGAATAAAATCCATAATTCTTTGCCATTTATGGAAATAAAAACATTAACTATTTTAAAGGCTCAAAAACACACTCACAGAAATATACCAAGCAAAACAGATATCATGAGAAGAGGAGGAAAGTGGGAAATGAAACTTTAAGAACCAGCATACAGTGACAGCAATATTGTAAAAATTTCTGTTAAAACTGGAAGTAAAGGAATATATGTGGTCTTCAGTTATTTGGCTATAATTTAACTAAGTCCTTTATTTTAAAATTATCAACTTTTTCTATTTTATCTATATGATTCCTCCTATTTGCTTATCAAATCTGGATGAATTTTAAAAAGTAGCAATAAGAAGATTAATACAGAAAGATAAGGAATTATTGATATCTAGCGTGGCAGCTTTGATTCTATTATATAGTAATTGGTAGATAACCCAATATCTGAAAAATACTGAATATATATATATATATATACACACATATACCTATATATATATAATTTCTAAATTAAGACGTGCTAGAAATTTGAAGAACTTTTTCAAATAAATGTGAATTTAAGAGATAAGAGGCACTCCGTCTTCAGGAAACACCACACGTATCTTCATGAATTACACACCTAGTGCTTATGCCAAAATTTGTCTCTTTATCAATTTTGTAAATGATAACTTTATAGCTCCTTGGGAATCTGTGGTGGTTGGCAAAAAAGAAACCTTGTTTTTATTTATTCTTTTTTTTTCTGTTTTATTATTTTTCTGATTTTAATTTTTTTAACTTTTTATTTTATATTGGAACATAGCCGATTAACAATCTTGTGATAGTTTCAGGTGCACCACAAAGCAACTCAGCCTTACCTATACATGTGTCTATTCTCCCCCAGACTCCCCTCCCATCCAGCCTGCCACATAAGATTGAGCAGAGTTTCCTGTGCTATACAGTAGGTCTTTGTTGGTTACCCTTTTTAAATGTAGCAGTGTATACATATCAATCCTAAACTCCCTAAATAACCCTTCCCTCCACCCTTCACACTGTGGTAACCATATGTTCATTCCCTAAGTCTGTGAGTCTGTTTCTGTTTTGTAAATATGAAGAAACCCTGTTTTTCTATCTAATTTGCATAATCTGGGTTTTATTTTTGTGAAACCAAAAGACTTTTAGATCCCCAGGAAGTTGACAAAAATAGGTCAATTATTAACATTTTATAGAATTAAGTTTTGCTGCCAATCGCTTTATGTACTTTACTTTCTGTGGCACACAGAATAATGGGCCCCAAAGATATTCACATTCTAATCCCTATAAGCTTGATCATAATGATTGGGTTACCTTACACACAAAAGGAGAATTAAGGTATCAAGAAGATAGAGTTAAGGTTGCTAACCAGCTGAATTCAAGACAGGAAGATTATTCTGGACTCAGCAGGTAAGTCCAATGTAATCATAAGGGTCCTTAAGAGGGTAAGAGGGAAAGAGTTCAGAATTGGAGGGAGATGTGAATATGGAAAAAAGGTCACAGAGATGGAACAACGCTGGCTTTGAGGATGGAAAAGGGGCCCATGAGCCAAGGAATGTATGCAGCCTCTAGAAGCTGGAAAAGGCAAGCAGATGAAGTCTTCTCTAGAGCCTCCAGAAGAGAATGCACTCCTACATTCTTGATTTTTTTCCCAGTGAGACCTGTGCCAAACATCTAATTTACAGAACTGTAAGGTAAGAAAATTGTGTTGTTCTAAGCCACTGTACTGTAGTCATTTATTATAGCAGCAACAGGAAATTAATGTACTCTCTGTGTGTTTGTTACTATACAATCATATGCCCATACATTGATACACCCCCAAATCTAAGCTAACTGCACCTGTTGAGTGTATCATATCTCTTTTTGTAGAGTCCACCTGGTTTTAAAAGCCATTAATTTTTGAACTCAAAAGACAGGTTTCAGACTTAACTGTATGAAAATTATACAGTACTTATTAGCCATTTCAAAATGAGGGGAAAAGTCAACGTAAAATATTAATATTTCATGGAAAGAACAAACCTCAGGCTATTCTCAGTAATTAGGAAAAAAAGTTTTAAAAGAGAATTAACTTTTTATTTTAAGTTAATATTACAAAGTTTTAGTCAGAACTGTGTTAATTTTGTTCAAATTACATGGTAACCAAAATAAATTGTTTTTTGGTCTTGGTCGAGAAAGTTTTGGGAATAAGGTTATTAGACAAATTTGTCAACAATAGCATAGATTGTTTATAAAGAAAGCTTTCTTTTTCCCTTTAGTGTGGAATGTCTGAAGGTGGCAATGTAAGTTTTCCAAGAAATGGCTCACGTTATGATTTTTTCTAAATTTTACCAGTTTTTAATTTAATTGGCCTGTGAATGTGTGTGAACATGTGATGAGAACTTATGACTGGTGGATGTGGCCTTATGAAGCATTTTAAGTGACTGGTACCCATTCTAGGTTGAATACGGAGGTATTGTGCCAACAAAATACCAGAGATGTGAGGGGTCTGAAGTGATCCATCTTTTGCTCTGACCATGGTCCTGAAGAGAAGCAACAGGACAGAACCAGCAAGCATCGAAGAACAGACCTGAATAGACCCAACCGGGAGGGGTTTCACAGGCAGACACAGGTTGAGTTTACAGTTCATCAGTTGCCACTGAAGTATCCCTTAGTGGATGAACCACCAGATGACATCAAGCTGCCTAAATCTTTAGGGAGATTAAAAAATAGAATGTAATATTCAAGTAGAATCATGCTTTACTATATGCTCTGGAGGAATAGAGCAATAGAAGTGCAGAAAATATTTCTGGCAGACTTGGACCTATTTTGAGTGGGGACGTTTAAGTGTGTGTGTGTTTATTATACTGATCTTCTGCTAAATTAATAATTAGTGAACCTCCTGCTGAAAACTAAAGGAGATGCTTTCAGTTCAGCTTCACATATTAGCAAGTCAATTTGCATGCTTTTCAGAATTTTTTTTAACAGAATGATTTTATTACACTGTTTTCCCAAGTTTTTTCTTCTTCCAAAAGTATAAATACAACTTGCATAATGGACAGCTGTGTACTTGGTGTAAAGGAGCCATAGCACTCACATGGGTTCAATAATTTTGAATATCCCTCAATATCACATATAAATCCTCTGGAATATTACCAGTAATTTACATGGGACCTAAAAACTCAGCACCATTCATTCCCCTCAGGAAATGAAAATTCATGGATACCTTCAAGCTAATTGGATACTCTGCAAAGAGTTATACCAAATGGTTTTGGTGGCGTTATATGGTAATATAAGAATTTTAACCATTGAACTAACATATTCCTATAATGGTGTTAACAGTGGATGAAATATATTGAATGAGTTTATGTGAGTTGAAGTAATGAGGAAATTTACATATATTTGCATATATGTACCACTTGTCCCAAGTTACTCCACAGAGCTATATCTGTTCTGTCTTCTGTTTTTAACATTGCAAGCAATTTGTACTCAAAATGTACTGATTTGTGCAAGAGATATATGAATATGTAACTTCAATTTTTTGTGACTAATCTTTTGTCCTCAACCCCCGTTTTTGTTGAAAATGCCTGACCTTGCATACTACACGGTTTGTGATCTCTCTTGTTTTAACAATTAATCATTTTGAGTTCCTTACTCAGCTCTTTAGATGTTTTCCCATTTCCACTCTTCCCGGAAATGAATGGATCCAAAAGTAAGTATATATAATACGATGTTTGGATGGGGGCTGACTGGGGGGAGTGAGCTGCTAAAGTGTTCTGAGCTGTTATTGCCCATTGGTTTTACCCACTCAGCCAAAGCCTGACTCTCCTGTGCTAACTCAGACTGCATCCTTCTCGAGCTGATGTGCTTTGGCTCTACCCTCAGCTGCCTCCACTTGGCTGACCAAGCACTGCCATGTTGGATGTGGCACCATGTGCCTCCTGGGAGGCAAAGAATCTTCCAAGCTCTATCCAGAGAGTAAGAAACATCCTACTCAGGATCTACACCCATCCCCAAGGGATCTCTATAGCAATCTCTCTTCTGAGATTCAATTCAGAGGGGTTAGAGGAGAAAAGATAGTAAAATCTCACCTCATATGCCCTTCACCCCCACCTCTTCCCTCTCCCTCTCTCTCCCTCTCTCTCTCTCATGTTCCAGCACCAGAACCTACAGTGGCCAGAAGAAATTTCTTCCTGTGAGGTGTAAGCTTTCCTCATCTTTCCCTTATCTGATATTATGTCTTTTCACTAGGACTAAATGTAAAATTATTATCAGATTTGTAAGCTTTGCTCTTATTTTGAAAAATCTTATTTTTTGGGTGAGGGGGGGCTATTTATATAATCTGCCTACATATCCACAACCAGGCCAGGCTTTCAATTCACTGTTGTAAGGATGCCTAAGGAGGAGCCCAAAGTAAAGCTAGGTTCCTTTTGCTGTAGGCTGTCTCCAAAGAAGTGGAGAAGCCAAAAGGGGTCTAAATGTATGCTTCTTCTAAAAGTTGGAAGGAAAACAATGTCTTCATCTGTCTGGGCATATTCTACTTCTTAGAGTCAAAGTTGGGATTTTCCACATATAGTGGCCACAATGTGGCTATCAGTTGGTGTGCTTTATTTTATTTTACTTTATTTTTACTTTCAGCATCCTAGCAAAGAAGAGAGTACTTTTGCAAGCACTTGGTGAAGGGCAGATTGCTCCCTCTGGTATGGTGAATCTCTGGTTTCCAGGATGCCAAGATCACAGCTGGTACCAGCATTCCTGGAACCTGGCTTGGATGCAGGGCAGGTTGGCCCTTGTCTGTGTGTGTCACTGGGAGAAGCTAAGTCATAAGGAAGAGACCTGGAGGAATAAGCTGGAGACAAATTCACAGGAGGAGGAGGGCACATAAGTCACAGCTGGTCCTTCCCTAAGCTAGCTCACAGATAGTGTGGGTGGACTTGGAGAGCTGAGGAACTGAAGGGGTGGAAGTGCTCTGAAAATTTAAGGGAACAGACTTGGAACAGACAGCTATATCAGCTTACAATACAAATTAATCATATCGGCCTTGATGGCCACAAGAGGGAGGAATCCATGGGTTGAGTACCTTGTAAAATATTGCCACAACCCTTGGGGAGTGCTGGAAATGAATTTCTCACCACTGGATTGATGAGCACTGAAGACACCACCTGTAAATAAGAGAGCACCAGACTTGCCCTTTACAACAGGAAGTGTTTACCAGATGTCCCCAAACTTCTAGGGAGCCCATTGATGGTAGCCAGGGGTAAGTTTACCCTTGACAAGGCTCGCAAACTTGTGTGCATGTGCCTTTGTGCATTTTGTCTCAGAAGACATTCTGATACTTTCAGCAGATTCTCAACAGAATTCCTGATTGCAAAACATCAAGGGCCAAGACATTAAAGGACATGTTATACAAACAGGTAACCTATTTTTTTTTTATTTTTTTATTTTTTTTTTTTGTGGCTCATGGGCTGTAGAGCGCAGGCTCAGTAATTGTGGCACACAGGCTTAGTTGCTCCAAGGCATGTGGGATCTTCCCAGACCAGGGGTCGAACCTGTGTACCACGTATTGGCAGGTGGATTCTTAACCACTGCACCACCAGGGAAGCCCTAAACAGGTAACTTCTAATTTGGTACATGAAAACTCTTGTCCCTTTCCCAGAAATTCCATTGGAAAAAAGCAGTGTCACTGATCACAGAATTAATTTTCTAGTTTCATGAATCCCGTTAGTGATAAAACTCATGCAAAAACATCCACTTAAAAGAAAACTAAAAGCAAACAACAAAAAAAAAGAAAACAACAACAATAAGAAAAGAGGACAAAAGCCTGTCTTAGGCACCCTGTGAACATGCTCACAGGACCTTTTACTATAAAGAAGTGAGGAATTAAGAATATCTTTAAATCAATGGGATTCCTTACAGGGATCCAGCTTTGGAAAATTCATTTGTGAGCTGAGGAGCGTGTGTGTGAGGACAAGCAGTAGCATGTGATAAATAAGTTACTGTAAAGGGCAAGTTTCTGTAAAGAATTAACGATTCATTCTCAGGAGACCTTTATTTACTATAAAAACCTGAGTGCTTTTTGCTATTACCAGGCTGAGAGTTACAGGGAAATTGATTCTCTTCACAGAATTTCCTGATGGTCCTCATAAACCATTAGATGCTCCTGGCCTTACCCTCCTTGTTTCAGTAGCCGCTCTGCACTGGGCAGCATCATCAGCTCGGCAGCAATTAGCAGTAATAAGTAGGAGCTCACACAATTGATGGTGTAATTCGCCTGGACAAAGTGGAAGCAGCAGTTATGAAATGCTTCACCAAGCAGAGCTCTTGTACTTGGTGCCTCCCTCCCATTAATTATCCAGGTAGCAGAGCCTAATGAAGGCACAAGGCAGGTGGTGTGGGGACCATAGGAGCTCGGATGCAGAGCTTTCTGTCCCAGTCAAAAGGACCAGACTTTGCTTAGTATGATTGCTATGAATTCCTTCTTCCACAAACCTAATTGATGCTTCTCTTAAATTAACCCTGAAAAGGTTTTGAGGAAAAGGAGGAGTAGAGGG
Source organism: Hippopotamus amphibius kiboko (assembly GCF_030028045.1). Classification (NCBI taxonomy): domain Eukaryota; kingdom Metazoa; phylum Chordata; class Mammalia; order Artiodactyla; family Hippopotamidae; genus Hippopotamus; species Hippopotamus amphibius. The sequence continues at coordinate 103,253,261 of NC_080196.1, forward strand.
GCAGGAGGAGCATGTGCCTGACCTTTTCCTTATATCTGTCTTTCTGCAACAGTGTTTTTGACCTCTAGCATATCCTTTAGATTCTTTCTTAGAATTGCCCATCTCTCTGGGCACCTATTCCTGCATGTTGTCTACTTTGTCCATGAGAGCTCCTAGCATATTAACCATAGTTTTAAATTTCTGATTTGGTAATTCCAACATCTCTGCCCTTTCTGAGTCTGGCTCTGGTGCTCGTTCAGTCTCTTCAAACTGTGTTTTTGGCTTTTAGTATGCCTTGTGATTTTTTTGTGAATGCCAGACAGGATGTACTGGGTGAAAAGAACACTGGTAAGTATTGGTATATGGTACTGTTAAAGAATACTTGTAGTCAGATTTTTCTCTTTTGAACAACCCTTCCTAACTTTCTTCCAGTCTGCCTCTCCATCTTCTCCTCTTCATGGTCTGAGTGAATCTAAGATTTGTTGCTCTGCTATATCTCATAGGCTTAAGGGAATAGAATGAACCCTTCCAACTTTCCTATTTTCATTTTTCAACATCTCCCCATGTTGCATAGAATAGGAAAAGTGTAAGGCTGAATAAAAAATTAGGTACAAAGTTCCTCAGAGTATTGTTAGAAGTTATAGTTGATTAAAATTTGAGAATATTACTTGTAAAAGATTGTCTACTCAATGGAGAAAAGGCCCAGAATATGAATTCATAAATAAATAAAATGAATAATCCCATTTCCCATAAGAGACAGATAAAAATGGATTTTTTTTCTTAAAAGAAGTCAAACTGCAAAGAAGGAGAATAAGACCAATTGTGAATTTAAATGAATGCTCAAATATTGCAATTATAATTGCATTTCTTATAAAGGGTGAAATATTTCTTAAGGATTACAGATTAAATTTAATTTCAGACCTCTGTAAGGATAATTTATTAAGTAGAAGGTGCCATTTTAAAAGGAATTTCTCCTCTACACAGATTTGTTTTTCTCCTTTGGGTTCTCAAATCACACCAGTTGGTTCTGGATTGAACTTTCAGAAAAGTTTTTCTAAATGCAAACACTTTAAAAAAATAATGTGGTAAAAATATGGTTTGGGAGATTGATCCAGGAGAGTAGATATCACCAGTTACCAAGTGTTGATCTTCTTACTATAAGATTCTCAAATGTAAGAAAACACTTATGAACCAAGAGTTAAAATCAACAGCTCTTAGCATCAACAACATGGGGATGGGGCTAGCTATAGTCCATCATTTATAGTTCTGAGTATATTTACCCTCAATTAATGTTCAAGAATCTAATTTGAAAGAATGGAATGCTATCTAAATACAAGGAATTGGAATAATTGGCAAAGCATTGATACCTGCACATTTACTTAACAATAATCTACCTTCCTCTAAAGCCAACTTCCTATTTGAAAGTTTGAAGATTTGTTCTAGATTTGTTCTAGATTTCATTTTTTCTGAGACTCTGTATATGAGTAATTATGTCTGTCAAAATTTGTGAATATTTTCCTGTAATAAAACCTTATATTTCTGGGATTGATAGCCAAAAGACTCTAACGTGTATGAACTGAGCACGATCTACTGAGAGCTTTTTCACAACTAGACTGTGGCTTGGGTCCTGATTGTCAGTTGGTTCATTTGTGTGACTCTGTTGAACACACATGACAATAATAGTAAATGAGATAAATGACACTGTCAATTCTCAGAAAAGCCAGGAGGTCTGAACTTTAAATCACTCGAGTCAAATTGGGCTTTTTCTTTGTGATCAAATATCCCTGCATGCCTCTTCTACATTTTCTCAAGTCACTTAACTTTCCCTGGGCTTCTGCTTTTCACATATGTTTTTGGGAGAATGACACCTTTGTCTCACTCTTCTCCTGTGCTTTTGGGATGATTACTAATTCTAGGGATGGAAATGTCAAAGCCCAGAGAGCAGGCTGGGGCTTTCTCAAAGGTCCTAGGATCAACCTACAGAGAAGCTGTATTTATTTATTTATTTATTATTTGGCCATGCTGCAGGGCATGTGAGATGTCAGTTCTCTGACCAGGGATTGAACCTGTGCCCCCTGCAATGGAAGTGCAGACTCATGACAACTGGACCACCAGGGAAGTCCTGAAGCATTTTTTAAATAAGGAAATTCTGAAGATAGCACAGTTTTATACCCCTAGATATTTTCAAAACTGCTTCTTTCAGAAATTCTTTGGAAAGAGGAGCTGTTCTACCTAAAAGTCATATTTTAAGTATTTATTAGAAAGTAGTCTTCACTTATTGAGGGAATATTGTTTGCTCCAAGTTTTGGGAAAGTGGGATGGTAGGGGGTGACTAGCTGTTCTTGCTTTTAAACTTGATAAATTATAGGTCTCTTTACTCTCATGTAAACCGTGTTGGGCCAAGTTGGAGAAATGCAGGAGGGCAGTTTGTTTTTATTTTTGCTCTGAGTTCTTGTTACTATCAGGCTATGACCTCATAGGCAAAAGGCATTAGTGAAAGGTGTCCTGACGTTTCCATGAGTTATCTTGTGACTATGGATTTGTTACTCACGGTTCTATTAGGTCCTTCCACAAACACATTGAGTTGTAATTTGTTGGCTTCAAGTCCCAGATGAAAGTGAGCCTCAGAAAGTAGATGTGAAGCCAGAGGGCTGCTCGATGGCTTCACGGGGGCTCAGACTCTGACCTGGAAGTACCCTGAGTTCCCCACAGGCAAGGCATGTCCTGTGTGTATGACCTTCCCCAACTCCTTTCCTTTTTGTCAAAGCTTCTGTCCAAAAAAACATCCCCTCAGGACCAGTTCTGCTTGTTGACAGCCTGCTAAACTTATAAATGAATCCAAGCTAGTGTTGTATTGAGTGCTAATCAGATCATCTGCTATTTTGGGGGGATAATGTAACTGCATGTTAACACAGATATTCTTCAGATAACTTAATATAAAAGAGTGGATCTGGTGTTGACATTAGAGGCACTTGGCCAACTGGTGAGGAAGACATTTGGGGGACAATTTGGGACTGTTAGTCTCCTTCAAATTGGAGGATGTGGTAGGCAGCCCTTACTTTGGAAATTCAAGAGGACTGGTCTCAATAATGGCATTTCTACCCTTTTGCGTGGATATCATCAAGAAGATATATATGGGAACACCAGTCTCTTCCAGTATAATGTTATAGTTTTGTCCCCAAATATTCACAGGAATTTATGGTGTGGTTATGCCTCCTATGTATTTGGAGAACTAACCAAAATAACCCCATTATATTCACTTAGGGCTCCTGTTCCAGAGGCCTCACTGCTTTCTAGTAGCCTTCACTGGCTATGCCAGGGCTTTCTGGTGCAGAACAAGTCACCATGCATCTGGGTCTCAGTTGTCTCACCTGTAAGGTAAAATGGTGGCACTCAATGGTCTTCAAGTTTCCTTTCAGTTCTAATACTCAGTGTTTCAATGTTTGCCCTGCTTTAATTGGTTTGTAATTCATCCTCAAACATCTTCAGATTTCTGGGTGGTGGAATGAGCAATCTCTGTGTGTAGATTCAAGATCGAGAAAAATCTGATTCTAGGAACTTGAAGCTCACAGTTGCAGTAATCGCAGCTCATCTCTGACCTTGAAAAGTCATTCCTTGGCGGCCGTGGAACTCATTACTTCAAAGAGGTTTGCTACTTTCTCTGCCTTTGGAAGAAATAAAGTTCTCCTGACTCATTTCTAATCTTCCTTTCAAGGTAGCACCAGAAATCTTGATTTCATTGACTCCTCAGGAAAGAGCTTACCCATCTCTCAATATTCAGTCACTTCTGGGTCTGATGCATGAAGAATCAAGGTCTTGTGCCTTTTGCTCTTCTAGAGGTAGTAAATGTAGTTTACTGTGTCCACATGCCATAGATACAAGCAAGAGCAGACCAGAGAGGGAAGTGAAACATTAAGCTCAGAGAGTTCATTCACTCTTTTTCATGATAATGTGTTTTTGACTGCCAATGGTAATCTTAACTCTTTCATTGGACTCTTTTCTCTCCCCCAACTCTCTACCCTATATTTTAAGCTGCTATATATTCATATAAATCCTCAATTTTTCTTTTTTGAGCTTTGTGCACTGAACACTTCTACTCATGCATAAAAGATGCCCTGAAAATTCCCATCATGGCTGCATAAGTGTTTATTTATTTTTTATTTTCTGAGAATCAGGCTCTGAGGTGGTGCCTTCAAGAGACTAGCAGTTAGAGTTTTGCTATATGATTTGGTTCAGTTATTATTATTTTTTCTTCCATCTTGTTTGTTTATCAGGTGTAAAAAAGGGAATTAAAGGTATTACAGAAAGAGTTTCCCTTGGTGGTTAATTTTAGGTATTTTGTGAATAAATGGAATATATGAGTTTTAAAAAGAAATAGAACTATAGAAAATAGGATGTATTGTATATAGATCAGGTATTATGAGAAAATTTATTACAAAGTTGATCTGAATGATGTTGAATGACTAATTTTAAATTCCATGCAATCTAGATATGAAACAGGTAATTTCTATATTTTGATTTGGGATTCTGGTATAATCCTTAGAGTAAAAACGGATCATTTTTAATTATTTTGATAAATTGCCTAGTTGTATATGAATGAGGCAAAAAAGAAACATTTTTGTATCACTTTGGAGCTTTAAAAGTTTTTATTTCCTCTATACCTCCAATGTTCTGATTTCTAAAGATAAGGTGAGGAAATGAAAGTTTTTTTATTAACATGCTAAATTTTAAAATAATTTTTGTTCAGAATATAAGAAACTCAAAAACTACAGCTTTGTTTTTTAATAATGAAGAATAATTTCTGAGTTACTTTTAAGGTGGACAGTATTGTTGGCCTCCTCTGAAGTGTATGTACATTTAAAGACCAGACCAGAAATTTCCTCTATAGAGATTTTTATGGGTGAAAATAAAAATCCAATTGTTTCCAGCTGCAACTAAGAAAATACATATGTGATAATCTATGCACAACTATTAATCAGATGGACTTTCAGCATTGTTAGAAGTGAAGTGCTCATGAAAGAGGCTGGGAAATGCCCAGCGAAACCTTCAGCTGGCTTTGACCAGCTTATTTATAGCTTACGAGGATGAAACACCTCCTCTGGGGTTTACTTAGTACAGCTCTGCCAGATGTTTCACATTCGTAACCCCAGACTAAGCCAACAGCCAAAGTCATGCATGATCTCGCTGCCAGAAGAATGCAAATTTCCCATTCTGCCCCAAAATTGTCTTAAAAGGATATTTTTTTTTTTCTTTCCTGGTCTATAAGAATTAATACACCATTCCACAAAGGATGCCAAACTATGTCCATTTTCTTTCTCTCTTTCTTTTTTCACTTATTAGTCAGGCCATATTCTTCTAGCTTCTATCTTTTATAGAGAAAATAAAAAGTTTGAATGATTATTTGAGATAGTGCAAACATTCCCTATTGACACCTGAAGTTTATCTAGATTAACTGAAAATCATCTAAATTGGCTGGACTGTTTTTAGTAAATATTTATAAATTATAAATATTTAAAAATATCTATATTGGTTTTTAAATTGGACCAAAAAACAATAGTATAATACAAGCATCTAGGTCTCACTCAGACATTTCTGGTGCATTTATGCATCTGAGTATAGAAAAAAGCAGACTCATCTTTAGCAGAGGTGTGCTAAACCTTGGATCACACTTCTAATGACTTTGAAGCAGTCGAAATAACTTTGAAAACTCCAGGTGGGGAGATAGGAGGATATACCATGATAGAGTTAACACCATTCTGTCAATAGAAATCTAATATGGATCAGAAATACTATATTTTATAAAGACTGACAGCTTATAACAAAGCAATTCCATCAATTAATTTACGTATAAGCGCATGGATGCTGAGAGCAAGAATTTTCAAAAGTCTCTATATGTGCTAGATTGAATATCATTATAGATGCTGCTAGGAGAAAATATGCATGAGCTGAAAGACTCTTAGGCAAATGATTCTCTGCCTGATGGAAGGAGTCATATGATCAATGCCATATATTCGGTAGTGAAGTATTACTTTCAACATGTCTCCTATAGCTTGAGACACACTTTAGCTCATTCTTTCCCTATACTTTGGAAAGGAAGCAGCTACAATAGCAGTTAATCATGATCTAGCTATAGACTTAATCAGGAAAAAAAAAAAAGTCCTCTCCGGATACAATTTGCCCACAAAGCTTTCAAAGCAGGCAGCCCAGAGTTGCCTAGAGTGAATGAAATCAGAATCCAATGCAATGTAGGGATGCAATAATTCTTTATTTCAGCACACCTATGCACCAGGCTAATATAGCTATCATTTGTCACAAAAGACTTTTGGGAAACTAAGTGCAAGGTGGTTCTCCCTTTGGCTAGAAACTTACTTGGCTAGAAGGAAAATTGCTGGGGAGGGTGCAGAATAACTAATCTCCATTCTTCCTTTAGAAATGTGCTCACCCTGCATTCTCTTGTATTAAAATAGAAGAAAAGAGAGCTGAGTATTCAGGTGATCTACCTCGTCCTTAGGGGTTGGAAACTTATTAGAGAAGCCTTTACAGTTTCTCATAACTGCAACCTTTTCAAGAGCTCTCCAGAGATTTCCTTCTGACCACTGCTCCCGTCAGTCTCCACTGCCCACGACACAATTCTTACGTGATTTTTTAATGTCCTTAAATTTCTCAGTCCTCATTTGTAAAGCATTGATAAGGGTATTTTTGAAGAAATAATGTGATATTTTATTCCCAAAGGGAAAATAACCTAGTCAATTAAAATAGTAAAAGCGAAAACTTGTTAAAGAAATCTGGCTTGATTTTTCAAATAAAGAACTGAACTTATACTGCTATGATGTTTCTCAATGTCTTCTTGTAATTCTTGCTCTTTTTCTATTTCCTCTACTAGATTCTAAGTTCCATGAGGCCGGGGCAGTACATGTCCTATTTATCCTTGCATCTCTAGATGCATATAAGATTAGTTGGTTCTTACACATTTGTTAAGTAATTGGAATAATAAATGAGAGCAAGAAATAGGACACACGGGGAAAATATTGTGAGGGTACAATACATAATTCTCTCCTCAGGACTGAGGATTCTTGGAATTTGACCAACCAAATCTAACATAAGGAAAACTGCTCACTCAAATTCGGGATGACTATTTTCCCTGAGTCAGGCCTATTTTAAAATTATTTTTAAATAGGCAATTATGCAAACAGTTCAACATAAAAAAAGACTTGAAGATGAGTCAGAGGTTGTTTTACTGCTACCTTCATCTCCACTTAAAGCAATATTGCAAAATATTCAGAGAGCCCATGGTGACATCAGGCTTCTGTTTACATAGTTTCAACCCTTGCCTTATGAAATGAAAGTTTTGGGAACCCTCACCACACAGGTTTTTGGAGGATAGAGGGGAATATTTAAAAATTAAAAAACAACTAGACATCTGTTTCAAATTTCAACCCATTTACTTTGGGCTCTTATGGTTGAAAAGATTTGCTTGATGACATCAAATCATACCCTATCACTTCACTTCTGCTAGGTTTTCTAGACCTTTTCCTGTCAACTGTAATATAAACAAAATGCGCACACAAATTTTTTCATCAGATATTTTATTTGGGAACTTCCCACACATTACATGTTCAGTTTGATGTAATGATGTGAAATTTGTTATTCTGCAAAGATTCACACACATTATAGTGTGACTTACTTGAAAACACCATTATTTTCGTCTTTTTTTCCCTAAGAGAAAGGGAGAAATAATCAAATACTATATGGTAGACATTAAGGGTACTTCATGCCTATAAAACTCCATGTTCTCCTGGAATACTGCATCATAATAGCAAGAAGGATGCCTTTCACATCTCAGACATTTGGAGAAATTGCTGCTAAATAGAGATCGCTGGGGATATTCTGAAGGAGGCATTATGATGACTACTGTGATGAGAGTCCGTGTACCTGGGCAGTCAGTGGCAGGGTTCCTGCCAATTCCCTGTGAACGCTTGTAACTCGCAGGAGTAAGGGCAGATCAGCAGCAGAGAGAAAGACAGATGTAGGCACAGAGGCTGCTGACTGGTCAGGCAACGTGCTAGGTTTGGGGGACAGCAGAGTTGAATACGACTCTAACTACGGCCGAGAGGTATTCATAGGTAGACTAGTGAGAGGGGAAAGCACTTATATTGGTGTGTGTGTGTATATGTCTCAACGATTTTCCAACTTTTAGAATTCATGCTTCTTTTGAAAACTCAACTCCACTTGATTCAACTCAGCTCAACTAACACAAACTTCTCACAATACATCACTCCTGGTTTTCTTGTACATAACTTGAGAGATATGTGATCTCACCTCTCCTTAAGAGCCAAACATTGATATTAACTAATGATTACAACACAGTCTAACATATGCTCTAACTGAAGTGTGAACAGAGGGCGTTGGGGGTGTCAAGGAGTGAGAACTGGTGAGCGCTGGCCCCTGCTGAGCAAGGCTGACATGGCGGCGATCACATCTGAACACAGCTGGGTTCACTCCTCCACACTAAGCTCTGTACTTCGTTTGAGCTGGAGAAACAAAGTTGAGTAAAGCAAAATGTACCATGGAGGGGGACTCTCTCATATCTACGATGCAGCAAAATACTCTGGTAAATGCTAAAACTGAGGTAGTCTCCATACCATAAGCTTCATGGCCATAATCCCAGGAATACCCACCCAATGGTGATTGGTAATGGGGATTCCTACTAGTCAGCTGCAGCAGGCAGGACCCTAGTCTGGTTTGCTCAGTTCTGTGGGCTAGCTGCCCACACAGCGCTAGGCACACTATAAACTCAGTATCTGCTGAATGCACGCATGAGCGAAGGCCCCGTGGGAACACCTAAAGAACTACTGAATTATGCTCAGATGGCTTTATTTCTGACCAAAATCAGTATCAGCCTATATAAAACAATATAAGATTCACTTAAATTTTTTACTTTAACCACTGGGGAAAAATAGCTGTCTTATTTCTGATATTCCTCCAATGTGTAATTGCTATAAACTAGTAGCTTAAAAAATTACAAGTAGAAAAAAATAGATATAAATACTGAAATAAGTTTGTGAAAGAGATGATTAGAATTTTTTTCCAGAAAAAATATTTATTTGTAATTTGTCCTTCTAAAGAAATTTTCTGCTTAACATATGAGTGGTGTCTAGATATAAATTTAAATCATTTGTTATTCCCCAAATATTTTCAATTTATCCCATCAGTAATAATGAGAGTTCAATGGTTGTATAAGCCTATTCACTAAATTCAGAATGTCCTCCTTTGGGGGAGCTTTAATTAGATTTTAATAAGAATGGTGAATTAAATGTGATTATTAAGAGACCCTTTATGTTGCACATTAATATGCATCAAGATAATAAGGAGTATTTTGGGTATTTTGAATATAGATAAAAATAGAGAGGGGATGTAGTCTCAACTTGGCTATTACCAATATTGATGAATTTCTATTTACTGGTTTGAAAATACATTTTTTCATTGTTTACATATTTCATAATTATCAGCAGATGTGCTTTAATAAGAACGGATTATTTCAACCAAAGTAAATAATTCATTGAGTTATAAACGAAATGCATATTTGGCAAGCCAAAGTGAAAGCATCAACAAATCTGGGTTCCCCTCCTCCCTGCTCCTGCCACCCCAACTGTTTACAGATTGCCTCAACATTCAAATCTATAAACCACTTAGCACTTGACAACTCCTGCTGAGGCAAAGCTTTGCCAATGCTGAGTAATAGATTGTTCAGCAGCACAGGAAAATACATCAGAGTTAAGGAAAGAAGGATGGCATTAGTGGTGTCACAAAATCTCCCTCTTTCCAGCTTCATTCTGTAGCCTTTAATACAGAACACTGCAAGCTCTTCCTTTTTAGTCCTGGGAAAGAACCTGGTCTGCCTTGAAGAATTATGTCTCTAATACATGAGGGTTAGTTAGAAAATTAATGAAGAACAGAGAAATATTTGAAAATGAGAGCAACCCCTTCCTTGAGTTAAAATAATTCTATCTCTTTGACAGTGAAATAAATTTACCTTCATTTTAATTTATGATACTTTAAATATTAAACCTATACTTTGCAAATCTGATGGTTTGTGGGATGTTTCAATTGATATTACGGATTACAAACCAAATTATATATTTCTTTCAGCGAATTTTACTTTACTACATGTACAACAGTACTTTTCTATTTTACTTAATCACATTTTAAAGTTCTAATTTTAGATTGGATAGACATTTTTATTAATTCTGCTTAAAATATACCAACTACTGTCTGGAATGAAATTGAAAAGTAATTCTGTTAAGTAAATAATTACATTAATTATATAAATTTCAACACATGGTACAACATGTTCTGGTGGAGATAACTAAGTTGATTTCACGGTCAATTAAGTTGGTTGGGGGTGGGGATGCTGTGAACGAAGTAGAAGCTGACAAATAACTTGGTTTGGATTGTAAAGCCAGCATCAGGGTCAAGACTGTAACTTTAGCTTTCTGATTCCCTGTATATGTCTCTACTGACTACACAGTGAAAATGCCTTTCGCTATCACATTCACATGCCTAAAAATTAGCCAGCAGGTAATGAGAGGAGGATAGCGAATGGTGTGAACACAAAGGGAACAGGCTCACTGGTGTCCATTTTCATTCAATGAAGCAAGGGAAGTGCTTATAACTTGAGGATTGCCCATTCCTTCCCCATCGTCTATCTATTTTGTATGTATTTCATCTTTGTTATGATCCAGGGATGTTGAGCCAAGCTGGTGTAGAAAGTATTTAGTTATGATGGCTTTTGTGTTGTGTGTGAAGCAAATCACATTTAAGCATGTTTCACCTGCTTCAGCGAAGAACAGAAACAATAAAAAATGAAGAAACTCAGGTTTTTCTATTTCTCTTACTGTGATAACAAAGTCGATGTTTATAACTTATTTTCTGGTGGTTTTTTAAAAAAATGTTGCAATTGCTACTATTCTGTCATTTAATTTAGGGCCTCTGTGGTCTCTCCTGGTTAGGGAGTGAGCTATCTTGGCTAATAAAATAGCATGGTTGTCAAAAATGGCAATTCTCTTTCATCTCTCACTGTTGGATATTTTTCTAGAGGCTCTTCCATTGATCTCTTGAACTACTGGAGTCGCCTCCTAACTGGTCTCCCTGCTCCCAGTCTTGAGTTCCTCCAATCCCTTATCCTCAAACCATCCAGAGTGATTTTGAAGTGCAAGTTAGGTCACATCAAACCTCTGCTCAAAACCCACCAATTGTTTCCATCCTACCTAAAAATATCTACATTTCTTTCCAAGGCCTCCAAAGCCCTTTGAAATCTGATTCCACTCTACTCCACTAAGAACTGCAGTCACATGGTCTGTATATTCCTTCAATGTGCCGACCTCTTTCTCATTCAAGTCTTTTGTACCATATGACAGCAGTGCTTTCTTTTTATTAGGTTCTTTCAGGTAAAAGCAGAATATAGAGTAACAGCAAAATCCATCAGTTTACAGTAAGAGGTTGCTTTTTTCCAACTTTAACCATTATATGAGGAAGCTCAGGAGCCATTCCAAAAATTATTGTGTCCCCTTAAATAAAATCAATGTAGTCACTGGAGTTTTATGGCTTCGGCCATTTGTAACTTTATAATAGGAACGTTATTTGAATTTTTAAATTCATTGCTATTTCTATCACTTCCTCTATGCCTACCTCAAAAAAGGCTTTGGATTAGCTTTTGGAAATGAAGTCGACCAGAATTTCTGAAAATATACTAAATTTAGAGCCTTCATCTTTTCTTTCATCTGCAGCAGTTGACGTGACACCATGATATTGTAATGATCAACACGTTCAGGTTAAGAGTGAAATTCTAGGTTTGCCACCTCTTTATTTCTCTATGTCTCTGTCTTTCTCTTATCATCTGTCTATCTATCTATCATCTACCTATCTATCATCTACCTATCTCTATCTATCAACTATTTACTTTTAGTATCAAATAAATAACAAGTACACAGTGAGGAGAAAAAAAAATCCTTTGGACTATGTCCCCACCAGTAAAATGGAATAAGTCTTTGTATATGCTTACATTTTCCACATTCGACTGAAGAAAATTGATGTTTGCCTGGTGCCAATCTCTTAGGAAAATCAGTCAATTCATTTGATAGCATCTGCAAAATGTTCTCAACACCTCAGCACAGGATGTTCTACAAACACGATATATGATTTTTTAATCACCATCCCTGTCTCTTCTGCCCCTAGTAGAGCATACTGTTTGCCATCCATCTCACACAGATGTTGTAGATGTTGTAGGGATTAATGAGATAATATCTATAAGGTACTTAAAGCTCCTTGGAATCAGGGGGTTATGTAAGTACACGGGGAATCTGATTATTATTAACCCGATATATTGTTGCCACTTCACTCTCCCTTTTCATCCAGTAAATGTAAATGATTTATCAAATTCCCACTGATACAGCAATATAACATTAAGTTGCTTTGGAAACTGGAGTGTGTGCATGTGTGCGCATGTGCTTGCGCTTGAAATGTCATTTGAATCCAGTCTCTTAGGCAAACACATTTCCATTCTGAACTATTTTGGTTACATTTAACATAAAGGGATGTGATTAAGAGTTTCAGATCTTGGTTTACGAAGCTAAATGTTTTGAACCGCATACTCTATTAGGAAGAAAAAGTGATAAAATAAGATGTAAAGTCATTTCCGTAACTTTGTGACAAGACTTAATTTCATTGTTTTCAGTCAGATTTTTACTAAATCTATGGACATGTTAGTACTGAAAGCCTGGATAGATGTTTCATAAACCTTGTCCTTTTACCTTATAATACAACATTTCCTCTTTTAAAGAAATTTAGTATTCCTCAAATTAAAAACTGGATTTTGAATCAGAAACAGGGTGTGGGGGTATTAGCATCAATCAGCAACAATTTGTATATAATGAAGGATTATTAATAGAATCAAGTGCCATTAGTGCTGTATATATATATAAACAGGTGTGTGTGTGTGTGTGTGTATGTGTGTGTGTGTATATGAAGGGCTCTGTGTAACAGACAAGAGCATTCCATTACAGCTTTTAGTACCAGTGAACTCTGTGATCAGCCTGTCTCTCTGTCATTCTGTCTTTTAATCCCTCTGTTGCCTTCATCTTTCCCTCTATCTATATTTCTTTATTTCTTTCTTTCTTTTTTTTTTTTTTTTGGCTGAGCAGTCTGAGGGATCTTAGTTCCCCGACCAGAGATTGAACCCATGCCCCATCAGTGAAAGCGCCAAGTCCTAACCATGGGGCCACCAGGGAATCCCCCCTCTATCTATATTTCAATCCATCCATCTATCCATTTATTACTCTGTCTTTCATCTAGCATATATCACAGTAGTTAATAAGCTAAGCTTATATCGCCAGTGTGAAATAAGATTCATATTTTATGGCAAGACAAGTACATTTTAAACCAAAGAATTCTTTGCCCTTTGACTTCTTCTTTCCCCTCAATGTGCACTGTGCACCTTTATGCATCGACCAAACCTTCCCCGTCGGCAGAAATTCCTGCTCAGCCATAAAGAGCAACATTCTCCTAGCATCAATAAGACAACTCCTTTAAGATAACATTCCTTCCTGATAAGGGGTCACATGGCACTTAGCTCTGGATTATGTAAACGGTCAATAATACGCCATTTGATGTACAGCCATCTGTCTCAAAAAGCTTATATAATTGTGCCTTGACTTCTAACAGGTGCAACAGTTCTCAGAGCTTTCGGAGTTGCTGTTCCCGGGTTATGAAACTCAAATTTGCCTTGAAATAAGTTTCTACTTCTTTCATGGATTTGACTATTGATTCGTTTTCGTCCACATCAGTCAATATCTATCGTCTAAGCTCCTGATGCTGCTGACTCTATGTCTCAACCTGGATGTTTTAAGAGCATTACAAACAGAAATTCTGAAAATGAACGTAAGCCCTCCTACCACCATCTGTCCCAGGCTGCCCTGGCCTGAATCTGCTCTCCCCTAAAGTTCTACTCATTGGTAAATGCACTTGATTGTTCCAAAAGAACCTGGGAAACCCCTCCGCCTCTAACATCCTCCATTTTCACCTATTATGTTCTATTGCACATATTCCGTTTTTGTCCATCAATCTTATCAGTTACTATTACTCAAAGAATTAAATGACTTATCTTTAGTTCTCAAACTTGCAAATTGGAAGTTTAACTATTACATGTGCTTAGCTGGCTTCCTCTGCAGGGAATCATCAAAGCATTTGAATCAGTCACCCTTTACCTAGTGGCCTACAAGGTGTCAGTAGTGGATTTGGGATATATTTAGTGGTTATAAATTTCTTACTGTTCCACTGAAGTCAAGTGATTAAATGTACATGTAAATTATTTTTCCAGATAGTTTGTTACATGTGTGTTAACATTAAAAAATTAAAATATTTGCTGAAACATTTTCTTTCTTTCTTCTTTCTTTTTCTTTTTTTTGGCACTTGTCCTCTTTACTTGGGTTTTTAATATAGAAACCCTTGCAGTTACAAAGTTGGATATCAAAGTAAAAATCATTATAACCTGAAAATTATTCATAAATAAGCTATCAGTTAAGAAATTAGTGTCCACTGAGGCATTTCCCCCAGCAGTTAACCCTAGTGCCCACCTCAATATTTGTATAGTTCATTGTCTTTCCAGTTGTCAGGTGTTGTATATCTCTGTAATGGGACTATTGTTGTCTCCATTTTGTTTGTTGAAAGGTTTTTAATCACAGTTTCAATTTGATTGCTCTGTTCATATTTTCTATTTCTTCCTGATTCAGTCTTGGAAGGTTATACCTTTCTAAGAATCTATCCATTTCATCCAGGTTGTCCATTTTATTGGCATGTGCTTTTTATTTCTGCAGTGTCCATTGTAACTTCTCCTGTTTCATTTCTGATTTTATTGATTTGAGTCCTCTCCTTTTTCTTGGTGAGTCTTGCTAGAGGTTGATCAATTTTATTTATCTTCTCGAAGAACTAGCTTTTAGTTTTACTGACTTTTGCTATTGTTTTCTTTGTTTCTATTTCATTTATTTCTGCTCTGGTCTTTATGATTTCTCTCTGTCTACTAACTTTGGGTTTTGTTTGCTCTTCTTTCTCTAGTTTCTTTAGGTGTAAGATTAGATTGTTGATTTGGGATGTTTCTTGTTTCTTGTGGTAGAATTGTATTGTTATAAACTTCCCTCTTAGAATTGCTTTTGCTACATCCCATAGGTTTTGGGTTGTTGTGTTTTCATTGCCATTTGTCTCTAGGTTTTTTTTATTTCCTCTTTGATTTCTTCAGTGATCTCTTGGTTATTTAGTAACGTATTGTTTAGCCTCCATGTGTTTGTGTTTTTTACAGTTTTTTTTCCTGTAATTGATTTCTAATCTCATAGCGTTGTGGTCAGAAAAGATGCTTGATATAATTTCAATTTTCTTGAATTTACCAAGGCTTGATTTGTGACCCAAAATGTGATCTATCCTGGAGAATGTTCCATGTGCACTTGAGAAGAAAGTGTAATCTGCTATTTTTGATGTAATGTCCTATAGATATCTATTAAGTCTAGCTGGCTTATTGTGTCATTTAAAGCTTGTGTTTCCTTATTAATTTTCTGTGTGGATGATCTGCCCATTGGTGTAAGTGAGGTGTTAAAGTCCCCCACTATGATTGTGTTACTGTTGATTTCCTCTTTCATAGTTGTTAGCATTTGCCTTATGTATTGAGGTGCTCCTATACTGCGTGCATATATATTTATAATTGTTATCTCCTCTTCTTGGATTGATCTCTTGATCATTATGTAGTGTCCTTTCTTGTCTCTTGTAACATTTTTTATTTTAAAGTCTATTTTATCTGATATGAGTGTTGCTACTCCAGCTTTCTTTTGATTTCCATTTGCATGGAATATCTTTTTCCATCCCCAACATTTTCTTTTTTGTTTTTGCTTTTATTTCCTTTGCTTTAGGAGACAGATCCAAAATATGTTGCGATGATTTAAGTCTAATTTTGCCACTTACAACAACATGGATGGACTTGAGGGTGAAACATTTTCTATACTAATGAATATTAATATAAGAACGTGTAAATTACACATGGTCTCTAGTGTCTTAAATTATTCTGAACATAATAACTGAATATTTTCTTGAGAAGTCAGAATTGACATTTTGGAGATCAGCTATTTTATTACTGTATAATATGTTGATGGCTTCTCTTGAGGTGTGTAGGGCCTGCTTCCTGTTTGCTAAAGAGCCCCAGGCCACTACCTGTACTTTTAAAGTTTGCGCTTCTATTACTATCATGCTCAGATTTGATTTAGTCTGTGTATCCGTGTAAAATTACATGTTCCTAGAGGCAAGGGGTGGATCTACAGTTTTCTTCACACAGCTCTTGGCACAGAGCTTGCCCAAATAAGTTGTAGATTTCTTTTGATGGTAAAATATTTTTTATAAGCGATGTCATCTTTTAATTCCATTTTGAGCAAAAGGGAAATGCTAATAAAGTTCATATAAGCTAACAATTTCATATTAGTTCTTCCTTGTATTAGTTAAGCCTTCGGTGGCATGTTTTAATCCACAGCATATTTGTACCAATGGAATAACAATCTACAAGGAATAACTTTACCAGTTACTGATGATTTGAATAATCCTCTGCTGCTTCTGAGAAAGCCCATTTTATTGGTGTAAATTTGGATGCCGAATCTCCTCCCATCCTGGTTCCCCTTTCACATGCTGACTACATTTATGGAGAAATATTGAGCGTGAAATTGTTATACAGTGAAATCGCTGGGTATGTGTGGGGGGGTCCATTCAAACAAGACTGCCATGAATTTTGATCCAGGGGAAAATGGGGGAAGTGAACACTTATTTTGACTGGAAATAGGATGGATTTCTGGGAATTACAGCCTTTTAGCCCACTGTTTCCCTTGATTTCTCAGAAGAAAAATGTATCAGTGTCCACTTGGGATGGCTTTGATGTCACCAATGGGAATCTAAACTAACAGACCTTCCCTTCTCCCTCATCTACTTCCTCATCAGGCTACACATGAATTAAGATGTGGTGGCCGTGGGGATGACCCTGCATCAAGCTGAATGAGGGTGTGTTTCCTCAAGGGTGCACTGACTCTAAATGTTTCAGTGGGGATGCCGATTTAATACAAGACCATGTTTCTTGGGACCTGAAGAGCCTTGCAAGAGGGAAGCAGGTTCTCTAAGACAATATTAGCTTGGGGATCAAATTTCCCTGACTAAAGCCACTGCCTACCCAGTGATGGTCATCCAGATGCCCAGTCTAAGGGACTTCCATATGTAAGACTGACAGAGCCGCCAGCCAACACGCTACAATCCACATCAGCAGCAGGGGCAAGTTCTGACAGACTAAGGAGAAATGCAAGGCTCATTTCATCAAGCTCTTTTCACTCCTGCCATCCTTTCCCTTCTTCCCTCCCCCACCAAACCCAATTCCTCTTCTTAGTTTTCATTTTAAAATATAGTTATGACACAAGTGGTTTCAAGCAGAAATAATAGGGATTTAAACAAAGGAAACTGACAAAAGGTACCCTGGGACAAGTTTGCCTGAAATAAAAATTGTTTTGGGAGGTCTATACCAGTCTTCTTGCTGGTCTCGAGCTGTCACTTTGGGTTATTTTCCCTGCAGTCACGGAGGAGGTTAGCTGAAAAGTAAGCAACTAAGAATGAATGAAGCAGAGACTGAGAGAGGCCAGAAAGGTCCCTGCAAAGCTCGGTACCAGACACACACACACACAGAGGGGGTTCTCCAGCTTCCCTACACACATGCACACACCACAGACATACACACACACCACATCTACACTCCCCCACACACACATCACATAACCCTCCTCTCACCACACATACACACACACACACACACACTGCCACACTCTTATATACCACACACTCCCCCACACACCACAGATACACACACACACACACACAAGCACAGCCCCACACACCACAGACACACACATACACACACACTCCCCCTCACACCACACATACACAAACACACATACACACACACCACACATTCCCCCTCACACCATAGACACACACACACACACACACACTACCATTCCCCCACATGCCACACACTCCCCCCTCACAACACAGCTACACACACACACAATCACAGCCCACACACCACAGACACACACACGAAACACAGTTGCTCAAATTTCTCCTTTTCTTTCCTTAAATATACAAAATATGAGACAAAGCTAGAACATTTCTGTGAGTCCTCAGCTGTGAGCAAAGAGAGAAATCAAAATCTTTGTCTCCACAGTTTTAGAGTCTGAGTTAATAGTGATGGATGGTTTTTAGCTCTTCACCTAAGTATCGTCAACTCTTCCCTTCCCACTGTCTTTCTCTACCTATTGGTCATCAATAGCAAGCTTGGCCTTTGACCGTGGGGCAGAGTGGTGCCAAACCTCCTCTATTAATCAAGAAACAGGTGGAGAATTAGGGCCCATGAAACCGGAAGCTGGAATCCTTTCTTTCTATCTCCTGAGACATATGTACATTACCCAGAGGTGAGGCTTACTGAGAGATGATCTTGTACTAATAAGCTTTACAAATGGTGGCTCTTCTGGCATGTGTGTGTGTTTGTGTGTGTGTGTGTGCGTGTGGTCTGGTGTACTTAAACAGCTGAGCAGAGTATTGACTCTGTACTTTCCAAAGTACTTTTCAAAACATATCTTAAATATAAGCTTTGTTTAACATACCATGTATTCTAATACCAGTGCTTAGTTAGTGAACATTCTTCATCCCCTCGTGTATTTTTGAAGCTGAACTTAGAGGCTGAACTGGGAATGCCTTTTTAATATTTATGGAGACTCAGAATGTGATAAATACCAAATGGGGTTGTAGGAGTAAATACTGAGGGATGGCTTCATTTTGTTTAATTCCTAGGACACAGGGGTGGAACGCGTGCCTCTCTGGGTAGGGACAAACCACATGCAAGTATTATTCAATAAAGACAGTTGACCTGGTTCTCCAGAGAAACAGAGCCAATAGGATGTGTGTGTGTGTGTGTGTGTGTGTGTGTGTGTGTATTTGTGCTATACATATATGGGGGTGGGTAGAGACTTATTTTAAGGAATTAGCTCACAGGATCTTGGGCTCGATGAAATTTATGCGATGGGCCAGGAGGCTGGAAACCCAGTGGACAGCTGATTCTAGAGCTCAAGTCTGAAGGCCACCATGTTGAAGACTCAGGAAAGAAGCGGTGTTACAGTTCAAGTCTGAAAGCTGTCTGCTGTAAAATTCCCCTTTTGCTCTGGGAAGTCAGTCTTTTGCTCTAGTTAGACCTTCAACTGATTGGATGATATCCACTCAGATTATGAAAGGCTTTGCTTAAAGTTTACCGATTTAAATATTAATTTCATCCAAAACAACCTCACAGGAACATTCAGGCTAAGTTTGACCACATACATGGCCGCTATGGCCGAGCCAAATTGATGCCTAAAATGAACTATCACACTTACTCTGACCCAAGGCTCTCACCAAAGTGATGGTGGGATTCCTCAAAGTCAGCTATCCCTCTTTCTTGTTAAATGCATAGATTTTAAGTGTACAGCTATATGGTTTTTACACGCATATATAAACTCGTGTGTAACCACACCCAGGTAAAGACATGGAAAGTATCCATCCTCTCATAAAGTTCTCTTGTGCCGCTTTTCAATGAATCCTCCCACTCCTCAGCCTAACCACTTCTGACTTCCATCCCTATGGACTTCATAGACTTAGAATTGTTCAGCATTTACTTATGATTGTCTACTTCCTTTCACTCAACATATTTTTGGATTTATCCAAGGGGTTCTCAAAACTTCGATCTTTTAATAACAACAAAAATAAGAATATGGGAATTTCTTTGTTCTGGTTCCTATGAGTTCCACTTTTGTTTCTTATTTTGTTTCTGTGTACTCTACCAATTCTCCTCCCTGTTTATGCTGTTCTGTGTTCCCACATCCTTGTGCTTTCTATACCTTATTTCTTTATTGCTAATTGCAAAAAAAAAAGAAAAGAAAGTCTTCCATTTCACAGTCTGTAATTGCTCCAAGTCACACTTTAAGTATGAGTCTTCAGTTGCTGTGTGTAGTTGAAATGTTGAAATGTTTTCCATCAGCTTTTAATTTATAGCTCTCAGTACCTAGCAATGTCCTCTTTTTTGGAGCCCTCTAGGCCAGAGATCTCTCTGTTGCACAGAACAAGAGTAGGTGGAATTATATAGGTCACCACTTTGTTTGCCTGGGAAAATGACTTCCAGGTTGAGTACTTCCTAAAAAGCATCTCTACTCCAGTGGAGAAGTCATTTTTTTAAAAAGTGATATTCTCTCAATGCACAAAAATCTAACATCCTTCCCATCAGTTTTAACCTTTGACTGTTGTCAGGCCCATTCTGGGGGAGTAACACATGCTTGGATGACTTGTAATCTTTCAGAGAAGCTACAACTGTCCTGGAGATGGAGCTTGTAACTAGGTCTCTTCGGTTTGTGAGCTAACACTTTGCTATTCATGTCAAGATCGATCAGATTCTGAGCTCACACTAGCATACCTCTTGCAGGATACAATTGTGGCCCAACTCTAAAAAGTCACACTGACTGCTGTTCCCTGGGGAGCCTCCTGCTCTGCTTTGTGAGTATCATGAAAGCCTGTTCTCAGGCCTTTGGAATCATTCCCAATTCTAGAACCGTGCTTAATCCGCTGCACTAGAGAAGGATGCCTTAAGGCTCATGATCTCATATTTCACTGTGTATCACTACTTTGGTGGCCAGTCAAGTAGCAAAATGTAAAGTAATTTCCGCAGACGTCTTGGGATGATAGTCAAGGCTCGTGTGCATTCAGATGCTCAGAGCCTGTGCTGGTAATTTTATCCAGTATTTCCTTGACTTTATCAGTATTTCCATACCCGCCTTTGTTTATGCTTTTGGAATTTACCCTGGGCTGAACTGTCAAAATCAATTCAGCAGGAAGACCAGCATTATATCTTTAGCATCAAGAAGGAACAATTTTTAAGCTTTAAAGATAAAGGATTTAATGTGCTAAGAGAAAGCAAAGGTGATGACGTTTGCAATACAAACTCAGTGTAAACATAGCTTCCCATTCCCACCTCTTGGAATAAAGTGGCATAGATGCCAGAAAAACTGACAACATACTTTTAGTGTAAACATCACAACCTGTTCAAAAGCTTTTCAAGAAGCACAGAGTGTGATCCTCAACTGTGGGAAATTCTGTTCTCTAAACATAGTCACTGATCCTTTATGTTCTTCCTTCCTTCCCTCCCTCCTTTTTCCTTTTTCTCTTTCATCCTCCTTTCTTCTTTGTTTATTCCTCATTTTACTTCTTTCCTTAAGTATTTGGGTCCACCTAGTGTGTACCAAGCATCCTTCCAGCTGTTGACAAGAATCACAGTAAATAAGTAAAGACCGAGCCCTCATGGAACCTGCTTTTATCCCTCTTCTTTTTTTCTCCTTCTCTCCTCCATGCCACACCATTGGGCTAAAACTAGAGTAGCCTAGTAACCATAAAGTGGTAGCACTCAATTTCAGCTGACAACCACAGGAAAACTAAGTATGAGCCTGTGCTGAAAGCACAGAACAAAGGGACACGGAAGCCCCCTTGCTTACAACTGCATTTGGTAGTGACAAGGAATAAGGCAACTGGTTCTGCACCTCTGCCAGGTCCCCATCTATCATGAGGGCCCATGTTAGCTGGTGATTAGACTTCCTGGATGTCAAGTGATTATACTGCTAAGGCACTAGCAATGCCACCCCAGTGGCAGCAATCACTGTTTCTGAGACTAGCAGCTCAGAAGAGGAATCAAGAAACAGTTATAAGACACAAAGCTGCCTGGCTCACTCTCAGATAACTTTTATGGCTTTTATTTATTTTATATTTTCATTTGCCTCCTGGATATCTTGAAATCCTTAGTCAGTATCACCACCTTTTAGTGAATCTGAACCTCAGTTGCTTCTGTACCAGCCCTCACTGCACCCTGATGAAAGGGCTGAGATGAACTTTCATGTTGGTCTCCAGCATAAGGGAATCTGGGAACCTGTGGATTGGTTGGAATACTGCTTTCACTGAACATTTCAATTTCTCCAATAACAAAAACTGACTTGAATTAGACATATATTATGTACACTGAATCTCACTTCTTTTCTTGTCATTCTAATATCTGGCCCAGGTGTTGTATATGTAGGTGCTTAACTAATAAATGTTGAATTAAATAAAATTGGAATATCATCACACACTCCAAGTTTGTTCCTTCTGTCTGTTCCTGCTTCATGTTCCACTTAACATGAAGAAATTCACAAATACAAATAAATCTCTCTCTCAAAAAAGGAAAAGAAGAAGAAAAGAAAGAAATAAAAGAAAAGGAAACTAGTGAAGGCATTTAAAATTATTTTCTACAAGGCTTTATGTGCTTAGTGCCTACACAAGTTTAGGACACACTGACATCTCTCCTCTGCAGTTTATAGCAGAGACTATTGATATAGTTGGTAAGGTCCCATTATCTTAGCACTTCTAAGAATATTTAAAATACACAACACTTTCACTACACAGCTATATTAATAAGTTAAATATTTAAATAGAGTTACGTTAGTGTAGGATGCTGATAAAATGCCACACCTCTTCTCCTCTGCCTCTAGATTTCTGATTCTGGAGGTGTCATTGCTTCACTCACCATAGCTGAGGATGTGGTGAAATTTTCCATTTGGGAATTCTCCCTGTCACAGAACATTTTTCTGATGCTCACCCTCTAACCATTATGGAGAAAAACAACTGGGGTTGATTTCTTCCCATTCCAGGACCCAAGCTCAGTACCTGCTGGTCATCTGTAGGTTGTGCCTATGAACTAGCCAAGAAAAATTGTGCCAGACAGAGTTACACAGGCAAAGAGGACTTTATTCAAGACTATTGCAAGAGGGGGGAGAGACTGAACTCAACTCCCCTGCAATCAGAGACAGAGAGGACTTTTAAGTGCTGGGGTGAGCTAGTGGAAAAGTACTGGAGGACATGAGTGGGGAGGTTGGTCAATGTGATTAAACCATTTAGGTCTGCTAACTGGCACTTACTGAGGTTAGCTGCCTACCCTCCTGCAAAGATGGGGGAGAGGAAGGGGCTTTGTCTTTCCTGATGATGCCATTTCAAAGGGATGGTTCCCAGGGTCCTTGAGAAAGACATTCCTGGGTTGCAAAACTGGCAAGAGGCCTAGAGAAGATCTATCTTCACTTCAAAGGGATAGAGAAAAACTTTGCAATTACACATTTTCTAAAGTAAATGCTCTAAGGAAAGGGAGGTCAAGGTCCGAGAGTCAGGAAGAGACCTGTCTAAAGTTTTCTCAAGCTAACGGAAATAGGAGGCTGTCTTGGTAAGTGCTTATCCACTGACTTTCAGCTCTTGGTCTCTTTCACTAAATATTTGTTGGTTTTGAGAGGAAGGAATATAACTCTAGTTTCTTTTTTCCCTTGGGGTAGTCACATTCTCCTTCCTGAGCAGCACCTTCTGCCCTTCTTGTCCAGTGCACCTTGAGTTTCCCTGGAAACTTTCTTCTCATTCTGCCAGCCTCCTCTCTAATGGTGCATTTATTTATGAGCTGATACCTCACTTCCTTTCTAAAAGAGTGTGAAGATGCTCAATCTCATTATCTCTAGCTTTTATAGTCTGAATTTAGCTTCTGGGTTTCTAGAGAACAAAGACCATGTCATG
Source organism: Hippopotamus amphibius kiboko (assembly GCF_030028045.1). Lineage (NCBI taxonomy): Eukaryota > Metazoa > Chordata > Mammalia > Artiodactyla > Hippopotamidae > Hippopotamus > Hippopotamus amphibius. Next base: position 103,276,955 of record NC_080196.1, read on the forward strand.
ATTGAGTTCCGATTTATACACATCAATGGGTCAGTAAGCATTGCTTTGCCCCCAGCAAAGAAGAGCTCATTCAGTGACTCAGCGACAAGGCAGTTTGCATTAAAAAACCAAAGAAAATGTGGATTTTGTGCTGGTCTAAACTACAGATTGCAGAAGAGTCTGTTTCTTGGCATTCTTTGAAGTCTGAATATTCACTGTGCATATGTTAAATGTCAAGTATAATTCACTCAAAATTTCAGCTCCAAAAAAAATAAGAAATCAAGTATCTACAGGAAACAATAGCAGAGGCAGCCTGCAAAAATGAGGAAACACTGGATGATGTGAAGTTTGAGGAAAGCAAAAGTGTCAATTCTGTAAACAAAGAAAAGGCAAGCTCAAATAGATACAAGCCAAACTGAAAAAAAATATGTAAAGAACCAGACAGAAAAGCATCTCGCAATGGCTAAGGATGGAAGATGGTGCAGATATAAAGCTCAGTCAGCATTCCAGAACCCAGAGTGTCCTGTGACTTTCATCTCAGAGGAAGCCAGAAATCTGCATTGCTCTGCAGTTCTAAGGAGCAGTCACTTGCCTAATTGTGGGGTGAAAAGAAGGAAAAATAATTGACAGAGACTCACAAAGAAAATCTTCTAATAAAAGATTTAGGTGGTGCTCAGGAGAGAAGGAGGGCAGAAAAATATTGCTTGCAGAACTAAAATCTGTTGACCCTATTTAGCAGGAGTCCTGAGTTCTCAGGTAGGAGTTCAACGGCTGGGTTAATGGAAGGAAAAACATGTTGATTTACAGTGCAGATGTTTGGCAAAAATAGGGAATAACTGTTGACTTCTTGTCTTAGTGAGTTGTGGCTGCTTTAACAAAATACCGTAGATTATGTGGCTTAAACAATAGAAACTTATTTTTATTGTAATAATGTAACATCCTCGAAGCTGGGAAGTCTGAGGTCAGGGTACCTGCATGGTTTCTGGGTTTCTTGGTGAGGGCCCTCTTCTTCATATGCAGATGGACACCTTCTTGCTGTATCCTCACGTGGTGCAGAGAGAGATCATCTCTTTAGTGTCACTCTTAAAAGGGCACTAATCCTATTCAGACGGCTCTGTCCTCAAGACCTGATTACAAAACTCCCACCTCCATATATCATCACACTGGGGATTAAGGCTTCCACATGTGAATTTGGGGGGAGGGGAGCAAACATTCATTCTCTACTACCTCTTAAAATAAACACAACGGGCTAATCTATTGAATTAGGTATACATTCATTCGATGGTTAGGGCCCAGAATAGGCCTTAGCTTACTATTGGTAATAAGTAATAATAGAAATAGTTGCTACTTACTGGAAGCTTCCTTCTTGTCCATCCTGGATGGCAAAGGGTTGAGGTGCTCAGTTTAGCTCATCACATCTCCTCAGATGTGAATAACCATGGGACTAGAAAGGCATCATGCAGTTAAATACCCATGCAATGTTTTCATGTTGTTAGTGATGCAATAGGAGCATCACTATCCTAAATTCAATTAGTTAAGGTTAAGAGACTATCCTAAATTCAATTCGTAAGCGATGGATCTGGATCAGAACCCAGAACTTTTAATGCAGATTCCCAGTCCAGTGGATTTGTTTGTTTTGTTTTTGTTTGTTTCACAGTGAAGTTTGGGGTCTGTCACCTGCATATATTTTCCTGTAGTAAATTTATTTGGAATAGTCAAAGAATTAGTCAATTTCTCACTTTACACTGCAATTCTAAATGGAACACTTTAATTTTTTTTTCAGATCTTTATTGGAGTATACTTGCTTTACACTGGTGTGCCCGTTTCTGCTGTATAGCAAAGTGAATCAACTCAATTTATAGATAATAGCCCCATATCCCCTCCCTCTTGAACCTCCCTCCCACCCTCCCTATCCCATCCCTCTAGGTCATCACCAAACATCGAGTTGATCTCCCTGTGTTATGTAGCAGCTTCCCACTAGCTATCTACTTTACATTTGGTAGTGTATACACGTCAATGATGCTCTCTCACTTTGTTCCAGCTTTCCCTCCCCACCTCCCCTGTCTGCAATTCTGGAACACTTTAATTTTTTCTGAAAAAAAATTATGTTGAAAACCCTTTTTACCTTTACTCATGTGCTTCTCAGATATTCCTGCTAGTTTTTTGTCTTTTCAGTCACTTGCAATTGTAAAAAGAGCCTATCTTGGCTATGAACATTTAGATCTACCCATTTCAAACCTTCAAGCTGAAAGCTTTCATCCTTTTCCACAAAGGCCAGGCTTGCAGATCCAGCTACAAGCTGTTGGAAGGTGGTGATTTGAGCTCTCTGGTTTCTCTCAGTCCCCTGGTTGGGATGAGGAGGAGCGAAAAGATAGAAGGGCTACATTTATGCCTACAGTAAATGAGTCATCTGTTCTCTCCTAGGTTAGCTGCAATCGCTCTCATTTACATGACCAGCCCATCTCCTGGTTGATGAGGTTGTCATCCTCTCTCTCCTACTTTTCTAATGCTGAGAGGCCGTCCCATAGCCTCTTGTTCCTGGAGTCTTAACCCTTCAAGTCTCTTGGGAGCTACTATAAGGTACTGAAGCCTGGCCACCTGCTTTAAGTTTCCTCAGCCTAAGCTAACAGCTCTCTTAGCACTAGTTCTTTCAACCCTCCAAATTGTCAAAGCTCTGTCTTGACTCACTGAACTTCCGGTTTGGGGCATGTACTCTCTTAGTTGTATGGCTTACAATTTTCAGACGAGAGAAAGATCAGTTGTTGCTAATCCAGTGGAATGATTTGGGCTTCTCCTCATCTTATAGAAAAAGGAGGAACATCTCTATCGGGTGCTCCACAAACTCTACATTCACACCAAAGAAATTCTCCTCTCATCAGCCTGTGTTACGATGCTTTTACGTCCACGTTACATCACCCAGAGGTGGCAGTCCAGGGGGACAGAGCAGCAGGACTACCAAGTCTGCTTTGCTAAAAGTGTACCTTTCAGAATCTGTTGTAACAAAATTGGAATATGGAATATTTAGCAACCACATCTTTTAGTCTCAACTGTTGCGTGGTTGACAGTTGTTGGAAATATATTTTATATATAGAGTCCCTGCCTATATTAATTTGCTATGTCCAGGAAGTTTAGCTTTTTCCTACTCTGATGACAATCTATGTTTCCATGATCATACCTCCATTATGTGTAAGGACTAGAGTATAATAATTGTATATTGAAGGAAGCATCATTGCTGTAAACACATAACTTACTTTCTATGTTGCTAGTCTAAAGCATTAGTTCCTGCACACTCGAAGATATATTTTTGACAACCTGGATGAATTTCAAAGTGAACTTTGAGGACTATAGATATGAACATTTCATGTTTTTCTGCAAGAGATTGATTGACTGCTCCTATAAATAGAATACTAGGGAGAGAAAATGTCAGAAGTCATCTAGACTGGTCTCCTGCTTCCAAGCACTTGAATTTAGACCAATTGTAGTCTAAACTTGTTGTTCTTCCTTTTCTTTTTTATTCCTATGTAATGGAGACCCCACAGTCTTTGTGTTGCTTCACTCACGCATCTAATACCTAATGTAAATCTTCCCTTCTGTGATGTAAGCTCATTTTTTTGTAGCTTTATCTTAGTTTCTGTTGCTGCAGCTCTTTGACATTTCTCCTAAATTTGATTTCAGTGGTGGATAAAAGTAATCATCTGAATTCTCCTCAGACCTAATATCATGCACAGAGGCCTCAGGCAAAACAGATCTTGTCCAGACAGCTTCTAGGCCCTATGGAAACCAAGGGAGAGTGACAGAGGCCTGACAGAGTGCTGGCAGGCCAACGATCCCCACTCCTGCTAGACCTATAGAAGGAAAAGGGAAAGCCTCTTTAAGGAGGGAAGGAGAGGGAACCAAAAGGCAGAATAAGCAAATGAGAAGGAGACAGAACTAAACATGTCAAGTGCCTATGAGGCTGGCCTCCCACAGTGATATCAGCATTTTCCCCACAACATGCAGAACCTACTGAAACTTCACCAGCACCTCACAGCTCAGACAACTCCATATCCTGTTGAATGCTATTCCCTAAGCATCCTTTCCCAGAGGTGAGAAGAGGAAGAGATATTCAGCCATGGGCAGCCAGTCCACTGGCATTTTTCACAGTTAGTAAGTTTGGGTAATGAATAGATCATGTCTGATTGAAGGAGGATAGAAATAAAAGGGTGCAGAGAGGCAGAGAAGAGGGTGACTTGCTCCATCTTGCAGTGGAGAAGCAAGCTGAGTGTATGGAGACAAATGCATGAATAGAATTTTAAAAATAGGGGTCCAAAGGGATTTTTGACACGGGATTATGAATGAGGTGAATTTACAAACTTACAGATCTAATTATTTTTTGGTAGCCTTACCTAGTTTTGATCATTTTTAAAAGGGTCATTGATGCTCTTACATTAATAGAATGTTTTAATGTATCTTTAATATGTTAATACAGGGACCTACTTTCTCTTTGGCAAGCTAAAAAACATTTATGTAAGCCCAACACAGAAATGTGATTATATTTTCTTTTCAAATATTCACATGTTCTTTTTCTTTTCCTCCCTCCTTCCCTTCCTTCCTTCCTTCCTTCCTTCCTTCCTTTTTCTTTCTTTCTCTTTCTCTTTCTCTCTTTTGTTCATGTGTGGCTTTCATTCTGTCAATATTATTGCCTTGAGAGAAGGAAAGCTGGATGTTAAGAATGAATGACCCTTTCTTTAGCATTTAATAGTTTAGAATCACATATACCTAATGAAAGAACTAATACAGATTACCTGCCCCAAAGTTGTAATTTTATACCCAAAGAAGTTCCTTTTTTGGTAATAAAGGCAAAAGAGGCCAGAGGAAGGAACCCCTAGTGTGTTAAATTGTCATTATTTCCTGACAAGGCAAAATTACAACTCCCATTTCCATCGCACTAGGGAGAATTTAAGACCTCTATACCTACATTTTTAAAAGGTTAGGAAGAAGTGTACACAGCTGACATTTCAGGGTATGATCAAAGTGTTCCTCAGTCTTTAATACGTACTTTAAATGTGTCAGATACACCATCACCTGCTCACTGTAGCATATAAACTTCACTACCTACCACACGACATTACCTGACCAAGTGATTTCACTGTTCAGTTTGTCCTACTTTCTGCTTGTCAAGCCATTCTATTCAGCATTATGTCTGCTAAGGAGGACCTATCTCCCACTGGTAACAGATTGTGTCTACGCTTATCTTTCAAATGCCCCTATCATTTTTAGATATTTTAAGTGATTGACATCACCCTTTCTTTGGTGGCCAAAAAGGAGGGCAAGGACAAAATCTGTGACATTTTGTGTTGTATTGTGCCTGGTCTGATTCTGTATTTTAAAATCCTGAGGATTCACTGTGAAGTTCGAATTACTAACGTGGTATTTTCATTCCAAAATCAAGTTGTCAAAATGAACAAGGAGTTTCTGAAAGATGGGAATGAATGCTATTCAGAAAAAAGATCACAAGTTCATGTGTGTTTTTTAAAAACCAACTTAGCCCTGCCCACTTTGGGTAAATGCACTAATATCTCCCCTTGAATTTAAGATATCAAAACAACATGATGGGCTGAGACTGCTTGGGACTTAATTGCATAGTCAGCCAACAACAAATCCTAAGCAATCTTTTAAACACAGATTTCTGTCCTTTGGTGAAATGATGTTTCTTCAAAGGCAAAAAAAAAGTTTGTTGTGAGAACATTTAGGCTCAAATGTCTTGGATATTGTTTCCTTTTCAGGGTGGGGTTATTTTGCTTAAATTGCACATGAATTGTTGAACACCATTTCTGTGGTATATATTCTATTTTATTGTAAGCCAAATGATACCTTTCTTTATAGGTGAAAGGCAGGCAGCACAATTGAGGAGGCGCCATTAAGGAAAGCACGCTATTTGCTGGAGAGAATCGCTGAGGGATTGATGGAAAATCAAGAGTCCTACAGAGGTGCGTCAGAGGGCGGGGCGTCCACGTATTACACGCAGGCACTACTGAGCCGTGAAAAGCCAGCTTCTCTTCTCCTCCTTCCTCCACCCTGACGTGGAAACCCAATGTCCAAGCGCAAAGATTGCTCAGTTTATGAAAAAGGAAATTCAACTCAACGCATATTTACTAAGAGACTGCCCTGGAAATGCACAGTCATAATCACTATGAGGCAACGAGAAAGTTTACTAAGCTGTAGACATTATCTACAAAGCTTAAAATCAAGGATATTTAGTATATTTTACATGTGCGTGTACAACCATATGCCCATGAGAGATATGCAAACACGCACACTAAACGCTGGTCTTCATCAGTGCAGGCTGCTGTAAGAGAACACTATAGGCTGGGCGGCTTACGGGCAGGGAGTCTGAGATCAGAATGCCACATGGCTGGGTTTGGTGAGAGTCCTCTTTTAGGTCATAGATGGCCGTTTTCTCATCGTACCTTCACAAGCCAGAGAGGATGAGAGAGCTGTCTAACATCTCCTTCATAAGGGCACTAATCCCATTTGTGAGGGCTCTACCTTTATGACCTAATCACCTCCCAAAGGCCCCATCTCCCAATACCATCCCATTGCGGGTTAGGATTTCAACACATGACTTTGGGAGAACACAAGCATTCAGTTTATAACAACAATAAATAAGATTTTAAAAAGAAATAAGGTTTAAAGAAAGTGCATTCCATTTCACCTTGGAAAGTGATCCCAGGCTTTTCCCACTTCTTGTTCCTTGCTTCTAGCAGTGGATCATGGAATGAAGAGAATGACATCTACTTGTGGGTACAGAAAGCTCAAAGTTCCCCAACTGGTTCACTAAGAATAATGATGAAAAAGCCTAATTCTTCTCCTTGTTTTTTATCCTCTGTATTCTGCGTTTTGAGGGATACAAAGTCAGTACAATAACGTTTGTTCAATGTATTCTGTGTCCTGAAGGTCAGGGAATCAACCTTTAAAGCTGTCAGCCCCTGAGCTAAGCCGAGAGAGGCTGTTCCATTGCTATCCAGGCCAGCGGTTTCTGTGTGATGCTGTGTATAAGAAAACCAAGAGATCACACATTCACATGTCCATTGTTATTTCTTTGACATAAAGTGGGTCTGTTGGTCCCAGGATATATCACGCAGGAGCTGTTATCAATATATCAATAAATCAAGTAGTTCATGAGCCCTCACAGAGGCACTGCAGACAGGGAAGAAAATCTGTAGCCAGGACCTGTATCAATCCCAGTAAGAATGCATCAGCATCCCCTCCAGGGTGAAAGGGCCTGTTGCAATCAACTTGCTACCAAGTAGCTGACTGATCTCCTCAAGAGATGATACCCTGCTGAGGACTCCGAGTTGAGCTCAGCTGCTGGCAGGTCACATATCCTTCAGCAGCAGAAGCTTTGGAGAGAGAAAGCTCACCTTGACTGAGCTTTGTCAATCCTCCATTTCTGCACCCATAACTGCTCCATCCTGGGGCCCTTGCACAGGCCCTGGAGTGGTGAAGACAGAGGCTGTCAATGGATGGGTAATTCTGGGTATCCGGTGCTCAGTGTTCATTTATGGCATGTGCTCCCTGGCGGACAGTGATACAAGGCACAAAGATTCACACTCTTTGTACCCAGACCCATCGGTCCATCCAAAGGCCTCTTGTTCAGATGTCCTTGTCTTCGCTCTTATAATATTACAATATTATTACCCAAAGTATTCCATAAAGCTCTGCCCACAGGGCCAGTTTCTCCTCCCCACTGTTTGTCAGGGATACCGTCCCCATCCCCCAAGTGGACTTGTAGTTTCCCAACTGTCCATTTTCAGTCTGCACCAATATTTCAAGTTGATCCATCCATGAATAAGGCCCATATTTCTTTTTCTGTCTCTGGCTGTAGGGAACCCTCTCCCCCTTCCCACTTCCCATATAAGCCATAAAGGGGAACTAAGGAAGAGATGTCAATTCAAAAGAGGCAGATGACATGGGATCTGGGACACTGGTTTGTTTAATTTTTGTGTCTGTCAAGCTGCTTGGTCTGAATCCAGAATTTTCTATTGTTTATGAGTTATGGTGCACTTATCCCACCTTGTGACTTGGTGGGTATGACACTTCCCACCTCATGATAATTGTCTCTACTTGACATCCCATTCCTGTCTCACTCTAACAGAGCCTAGTGATGTCCTGAGGAGAAGCTGTGTGAACGGTGAATAGTTCCCTGCTGCAGAAGGCATGATCTCACTCTGAAATCCTAGAGTGCTGCACCACAGCTCTGGGTTTGGGGGTCTTGACAAAAACCTCACATAGCACCCATATCTGCCACATATCCTTGGTGAAGCACTGAATCCTCCTGGCACACAACCCAAGCTGCGGGGCAGCGTGTGCCGCAGTCTGAACCTACCGCAGAGTCCTCTCTTTTTCTGGGTCCTGCCCAAATTCTGCAACCTTCTGGGTCTCCCAACAAATGAGTCATGGCTCTGTCTCTAAGTGTGGCACATCTTGTCTTCAAAATCCAAAGATGTTTGCCAAGCATGGCCCCTCTTTCTTAGTGGTAGAGAGTACAAGGGCTATAAATTTCCCTGACCTTGGGGGGGGTGTTCTGCCATGCCCCTGATCATTGGACCCCTAAATCTTCAATGATGTGACAGACTCCGGGATCTTTAAGGGCTTGCCTCTCACCCTCTGGAGCACCTTTCAGCAAACATGGGCATCCAGAGTGATTGCTCCTCATGACTTGTGCACATGATATAAAAAATGCAGTGGACTAGTGGGTGCTCTGAAACACATGAGACATTCAAGTTCCCTTTGGATTATATGCTAACAGCAAGATCCACATCAATTATTTTAACTGAGAGAGTTTAACACAAGGAATTGGTTAAATCAGTATTGGAAAATTGAAAAAGCAAAAGGAATATATTGAATGAACACTGAGTCACTGCAGGATGTACTCCCTTCTCTCAGATGGGGAAAATAAAAGAAGAACTTGGGGTATTAAAACTTAGAAGGTTGAAAGTGGAACCAGATATATGGGGTATTTGCCAGATGGCACTGGTGCCTCAGGTGCTCAGGGGCCCCCACAAAGTTCAGATGCGTATGGAAGGTGCTACTGGGCCAGTGATAATATCTCTGAAGCTGGTTCTGAGAAGATGGGAGAAAATCTGGAAATGAGCCATATGTGCTTTTAGGACAAAGGACCATTGCTCGAGTGGTGCTGGCAGAACAGTGGAAAATCCAGAAGAAGCAAATCCCTTCTTCCTTTTCCAGCCCTCCAAATAAATCCAAGTCTGCCCAATTCTCATAAAGCCAGGAGTAAACTCCCTGGCTTTATAAATTGGATTTATAAAAGTGCTCTCCTGGCTTTGGAAAAGGTGAGGAGTGCCCTATTCATTCACTCTTTCATCAATTCAGTCATTCTTTCTAAAAGTTACTGCACACTTGCTACATGCTTCAAAAGCTAGTTGCTTTGCACTGAAGACTCTCTGACACACATATTACTTTCAGTTAAACCAGAGCAGCCAGAGAACAGAGCAAAGAAACTTATAGTGCAGGCCAAAGAGAAGGGTTTCAGAGAGAAGGGTGTTCAACACTTACAAATCCTAAAAAGAGCTATAAATAGATGAGTTAATTGAGTAAAATCATAATCTCTAAAATTATATATTTGTTTCCACTTAGAATAGAGAGACCATTTTACTATAACCAAGGTTATAAGATATTCTGGATGCACTATTAATTGATAGTCTCTCATAGAAGGAGGAAAATAACTTTTCAAAGACATATAGTCTGCCTAAGAAATAAGGATGCTATTTGGAGAAATTAAAGAAATTCCAATGAAGAGTCTATATAAAACATGCAGTTTAGTAGAGAAGAAAAAATGCAAAATAGCATGTAAATACAGTTGAAAAATGAATGCCTCTAGTTTGCTGCTAAGTTAGTCATTTTGGGACTCCTAAGACACATTACTTTGCTTACATGGTGTTCTCTTTCCTGTGCTTTGTTTGACTTACTGTCAATTTTTAATTTATTTTTACAATTATCTTAATTAAAACATCTTTTATTTACCCCCCAGGATCAGGCAGAGTGCAATTTGTAAAAACAAATAGTTAAGCATGTGTCCCATCGTGGAGAAAAGAGTGGCCTGGAGGAGCCTGGGAGGGGTGATTCAGAGTGAGGGGCGCCCCCTGGCAAGCTCTCACAGGAGAAGGCTTTGGGGGATGGCTTTTATCTTAGATGAAACAGACTCTCTGTGGTTTCTCCTCTGCTGGTTGGGAAACCTCTACTTCAGGGGGCCTCTATCCAGTAATCACTTTGTTAGCCATTCTTGCTGCAGTCCATCTTTCAGGACACATGAAACGCTTTCCCAAAGAATGCGGTCTTAACTTTGCAGAAGCAAAAGAGGCATCAAAATGAACATTCTCAGACTGACGCTTCATCTCTGGGTTATTGGGGCCTTCTCGCTGCTTATTTTGAGGTAATTGATAACCTATGTAGTAAACTTGGGACCACTCATGTCCCGAAATATTATAGACCATATTAAACCTGATTTGCAACAAACAGTAAGCAGAATAAGGCAATGAAAGTTATGATGCTTTACCTTGAGGAGTTTAATGTAAAGCTTTCTTATTTCCTCATGTTGGTCTGAAAATTAGGCATTTTCTTCAATGAATTGCATTATTTTTTAAATGTTGTTACAAAATGTCAAGTTCAACATCACACAGGAATGAATTCTTTGCTTATAGTGATAGCTTATAATAGGAATCATGTACCAAAGTATAAAATCTTTGATGTTGACATGTATTTTAACAGCAGTAGATAATTGCTTTAAGACCATTAAGGAATGAATATGGGGGAAAGCCAATTTTCTTTGCAGTAGTTTTAGAGAGAGGCAGTTATAAAAGTGGATTTCATGAAAAAGGATACTTGTGCCACTTGCTTCAATTATAACACAGAAGTGTAGAAAAACCTGGAGGACAAAATAAATACAAGCCCAAACCTTTCTGGAACTACTTGCTTTGCTGTTCAATGAATACAACTGTTGTACAACTTTAAGACCAGAACTTTAGACAACATTTTAAGGAGCGTTAAGTCTACCCCCATTAGAAATGCTTTTCCTGAGAAAGCATTGCTTCCTGAAATCGAGACCTGGCCCCTCCTTCAACATCACTCAATGACTTTGAGGTCAGGTGGGGCCTCCCTGGCCTTCAGAGATCTAAATAAAGTGGGCTGAGCTTCCAGGTCTATGTCTGTGACAGCCCCCAGACACCTCCACAATTGCTGCAAATTCTTGAGGAGCTACGTGCTTAGGGTCATCTCTGTCACCACATCCTGAGCCTACATACACTTTCCATGTTTTTCCACATCCCCAGGAGGTAACACACAGCGTCATCACTGGTTTCCACACAATACTTTAAAAGCTCTCGTAACAAGTGTTCATTAGATTTCACTTTCCTGACGACGAATGGAGTCAAAGGGGGATTCATGCCGCTTGCTTTTTCCGCCTTTCTCTCTTCCTTTCCCATCTTTACTGCCCTTTCTCAACCTCCTTCTGCCTCTTTTCAAAGGATGAAAAAAAAAAAGATAGAGAAAAGAAATCTCCATTTTAAACAGGATCAGATCAATTCTTTTACCAAGACCTGGGGGGTCCATGAAACTTCCATCTCTGCAGTTTTACCAAGGCCTGTCCCCTACTAAAGAGTTCCTTTCACTAGAAGAAGTCTTCTACCTGTTATGGAGAGAGCACACCTTTACATCTCAAAAGTTCCTACAACTATGATTTCTTTAGTCCTCATAATACCACGTTAGATGGTGGGAAGCAATGGGAGTTTTCATATTTGAGATGAGAAAAACTAGCCCAGAGAAGGAAGACTCAAGAATTCTTATCCATAAGAAAGGAGTAAAATCAAGGAGAGTAAATCACTATCCTTTTTTTTTTCCCAGTTACATCTGGGAATGTTTAAATAAGTTAATGACCTCAGCAGGGAAGCCTCAATTTCATACTACAGACAGATACCAATGCACGCATTTCTGTTAATCCAGGTCCTTCCCTGACTGAAGAAGAAAATGCCATCACTTCAACAGATACAGATTTGAGTGACTTCACGCTGAGTACAAAATAAGGCACGCTCCTCTTTTTTGTAATCACCAGTGGTGACCAGGCGGGGAGGGAGAGGAAGCGTGGTCCTCAGCAGACTCCTTCATCAGCAACACATTTTGGACCAGGCATAACATCGGAGCATCTCTAGGGGGTAGTGGAATTGTGCTTATGATGCAAAGTGTTTTTTCATGATGCTGTGCTTTAAGGTCCTGATACCTCTCCTGCTTCCTAGAGAGAACTCTGGATGAGTCCTTCTCTCCCTTTCCACTAAAACATGGGGACAAGCTTGCTGCTCACTCTGCTATATACAATGATTGTTTTACGTGTACGTATTATAAGTATAAATGGCTAAGAGTTTTTCTACTCTATCTTAACATGGAGCAGAGCTTCCATAGAACAGGATTTCCAGTGCTTAAGTTATCCATGACCCAGAAAATCTCCAAGTGGGGCATTCACGTCTTCAGTCTATTATTGCAAAACAACAAATTGTTCACTAACAAATGATGCTGTTCCTTCCTGACTGAGTTTGCTAGAAATGCTTGTGAAAAAAGTGCTATATGAGTTTATCCAAAATAGTGCATAAGTCACAGCCATTGTTAATCCCTTGTTGAATAGGGAATTACACATTACTACTTTGTCTTTAACAAGATTATTGTATAGAATTATTGTCTTTAACAACATTAACAAAGTTAATTCAGGCCATTTTTCTAGGCCTTCAAGTTGTAAACATTTAAAAAATTTGGGGAAAACAATCAATTTATGATTTCTTTATATAATAAATAACTCATATAAAGAAACTCATTGCACTGTAAAATTTTAGATATTTAATATAAGGAAGTTTAGGGTTACTGTATTGCAGTTCACCAACAATTTGTTGAAGGCTTATTTTGTGATAAACACTGAGGAATTGGGAATAAAAAGGCAAAGTTCTGGTAAGATAATGAGTAACAAACAGATTATGTAACCATCTATATGATGTATTATAACAAAGTCATGTTATAATAACAGCTAGCATTTGAAGGGCACTTACATTATTCTGGACATTGTTTTAAAATCCTTCATCTATTTTTCTTTCATAGCTAATTTAAACCTCAGGAGGACCTCATGAGGTATAGCTTGTTATTGTCCCTATTTTACAGATAAAGAAACTAAGGGACCAAGATTAGCCGAAAGCACACAGCTAGTAAGTTGCAGAAATGGTACTTGAACCCAGTGTTGTAAGTTACATCATACTCTGCAGTGACAGCAAGAAATGATTGATTCTGACCAGTAGAATGGGAGGTGGGGGAAGACTTCACAAATGAGGTGCAGTTGATCTATGCTTTGAAGAATGAGCACAATCTTATTCAATGATAAAGGGAGAAGGACTTTCTAAGGATAAATAGACTAGCACAAGCAAAAGCACAGATGTGTAGAAGTGCTTGATATATTTAAGGGACGGCATGGCACATAATTCAAGAGGTGTGTGGTTGGAAATAGAAGGAGAAACAGTTTCTGCAATTTCAAGAGTTTTTGTTTTTGTGTTTTTTCAGGCCTAAAATGGCATGGTTTTCAAAGTGTATGGATTCTTTCAATTCTAACACACTGACCTTTTATTTTTTGCACTTTCATCACAAATATTCATGATTAGCAGCATCAAATTACATGCAACATACACAACATTCCCAATATTGTCATTCTGTAACGTGAAATGAATGAATGCATGTGTGTAAATAGATACAGATTGGTAGTATACATGATCAATTTTGCTAAATAAAGTATTATTTTTCTCTAGATGCATATGAGTAAGTTGAAAATACTAGCTTAGATAATGAGCAAACAGGCTAACGTACAATGAAATAATTTTTATCCTGGGTAAACCCAGTTTCCTCACTTCATTAGTTTTTAATTAAACCTCTGTCTGATTAAGTTCTCCATCTCTTTTCCACAACCTTTGCTTATAAAAGTTCCTTCATTTGGTCCTTAGCAGCCTCCAAGCAGGGTGAAAAACAATATTGTTTGATTGTTTTCTTATATCTTCCTTGTGCACATCATCTAGTATTTTAGTTTAAAATATGCTGTAAAAAAAATCAGAAAAGCAAAAAGGGTAAGAATAGAATATATATAGGATATATAGAAACTGCGATGCCCAGGACCTAGTTGAGAGCATGGGCTCTCCAGAGCACCTCCAATTCTTTAAGATACACACCCTGACAAGATGAAAAAAACTTTTCCTGGGCTTCTGAACCCAATTCTGATGTTTCCTAAGGGCAACCAAAGGGAAGCCTCAGATTCCTCAACTAAAAATGTCACAAGATGGTGAAGCCCCTGCTGGGCCCCTGCCCTGGCCTGGACATTTTCGTTAGGGGACCCCTCTCTGGCTCTTCCTATTACATTCCCCTTGCAGGACAAGGGACTTGCCCTCCAGAACCTGCTCAATTCTCCTTTTTAAAAACCTTTCTCCAGACCTCCAAATTTCAGCCCCAAAGTCCCCAGGCTGGCTTCCACCGCCTGCTCAAGCCTCTTCCCTGCCTGTCTCTCCAGAGGCTGGATTCAGCTGCTGTTTCCTCACCCCTTGGCCAGAAGGGTAGCCTGGAGGCAGCTGCCAGCAAGAGTAAGCTAAAGGGGTGAAGGAACTTGCTGTTGTACACTGTGTGGTCCCCTGGCCTGCATGCCAGTCTCTTGTGGTGCAAGCCTGAGATGGTGATGAGAAGATGGAAGATCTATGGGTCTGAGGCTTTTGTTTGCACCTTTGCCTCAAGTTCAGCAAATGTTAGGGCCGATCATTATCAAGACACAGCGCCCAAAGCTTAATTATCAAATATTGGGTGTGTAGCAGTGCCCCGCTCCCCCATATTTCCTTTAGAAGTTGAATTTAATCTTTCTTCCACTCACTCTCTCCTTCGTTTCTTATTTATGGAGCAAATATTTATTCAGAACCACTTTGCGCTTATTGCTAGAATGCAGAGAGAATATGCAGAGATACAGGGGCAGCACTGGGAAGATGTGGGCTCCTGGAAACCAGGGGAAGATAGGTTTTCAGAAAGAGGAAGTGGTCAGGAGGGATATCGTCACAAAGTCTCAGACTGAAGGCTGAAGGATGCTCAGAGGCTCTGTGGGAGGAAGGACATTGGGGTTTCCCAAGAGAGCATCCAGTGGAGAGGAAATGAAGTTGGAGTGGGTTGAAAAATGAGTGGGAATGAGGCCCTGAATGGTAGATGAAGACTATTCTTGAGGATTTTTTTCTATAAAGAGTTGTGGGAAGATGCCAAGGTGACTGGGATGGGAGGTAGGATTAAGGCATAAAAGTTTTCAAATAAGAGAGATTTGACTTTGTTTAAAAGAAGCTGAGATCTCAGGGGTTGAGGCCTCTCTGCAGTACAATGCACTGTGTATAGTACTTGCCTTTGCATGGGGCTCCAGCCTTGTACAGCGAGTTTTATTTCAGTAACAAAATGTCTGGCTTCAGGTTTAGCGATAGGGCAAATTTTAGACAGCTAATCAATACAACTCTTTCACCCCCTCCTCCTCTCCTAATTATGTAATTATCCACAGAGCTATTCCAAGAACAACCAGTGGAGCTCTTTTCTCCCCACATTTAGGATAGAGTTTTATTCCCTACGTAGACGTCTCTGCTCCCTAAATTTTAATTTATTAACTGTTTCACCTGAAAGCAATCACCCTTGCAGTCAATTCCCCAAATAAAACATCTGCCTTTTCAATTCAGACAGCTATAAGTGAAGAAATACACCAGGGGAGCAGAATTATGTTCTCTTTTAGAAAGTAGAGATGTTTACAAAGGCGTGCTTCTGACACCAGCTGGCAGGTCTGCATCGCGAATGAGCCGGTGACGGGGCTGGGGGAGAAGGTGAGCCCCATCAGCTCCTCCCTCCTGCTCACTTGTGAAGATTCAGCAACAGCTCCTGCTCCTTAATCCTCCCTCCTGTATTAATTGACCTTTTACAGAGGCTACTTGAGACCCGCAAGCGTTGAGGTCATTAGTTCTCACAGTGCTTTGTCTTTCTGTAGCATCTATTTGCATGACATGTGTGGTTTTAACTCACTTTAAAATCATTTATCTCCTGAGGTCTTAAGGTGCCATTCTGCAAGTCTGTTAAGAGGTCTTCAGAAGGGGATGATGCTCGTGCTAACTCTTCCTCAAACCTTGTTCTAAGTACAGATGTCTGGAGGCAAAAGGTGGGTGAACATCTTACACCAGGTAATATTTTTAACTCTCATAAGAAGAGTGCATGAGGCAGACATTGGAGAACATATATTATTAATATATTGCTTTTTCCTTTTTTTCCCTGAATAGTTATACCCTTTGGAGGTTTGGTTTTTAGCCATTGCTGGCACACAAAGCTGATGGAGACCCAGGATAATGGAAACAACTTAGTGTCCCATGGTTCCTGCCTGTGGCCAGAGCGGACAAAGCTCCTCCGCTTAGAGGAGCTCAGCCAGGAGCATTTACTGCAGGGCTGTTACTGCCCCTCGAAAGGGAAAAGAGCAGACCAAGGTGCTGGGGCAGATTTCTTTCCCTCTGCCAGTCGCATATCTATACTTATTTTGTTAAAGAAGTGAACAGAGGATCAAAATAAGCCTCTGAAAGACTATCTTCTTTTTCATAAAGAAAAAAATAACAAAAATTCTATAATGATTAACTACCCAAGCAGCCCACACAATAATGTGCAGGGCAAAGAAAGAAAGGAACATTTTGTGGAGCAGAGGTATTTCAGGGAGTGTTGGGTGGAAGAGAGTTGGAAAAAAGATAAATCTGTGCTAGGATGCTTTTCCAGGTGAAAATCTAGAAATCCCTTCACATTAAGTACTGAGACTTTGTAAAATCACTGCAGGACTTGGGAGGGTAGAATTCCATAGTTCACAGGCTCCTTTGCAGGGAATCAGGATTTTGGTTTTGGAACAAAACTCTGCTTAACCTATTGCAGAGCAAAACCATGCTGCAATGTTAGGGGAACCACTGACTGACACTACCTGCCTTGGCCAGGCAAGACAGTAACCACTTTCATGAGTTATCTTAAAAGGAGGAGCTCCTGGTAAGGAACGTGGAACTAACAAGCTACCACCAACCGGAAGGATTCAGGAAAGGTCAAAAGGAGAGAGGAGACCCCAGTCCATATGTCCTAACAATCTCCCAGAATCCTTCTCCCTGGAATCCATCTTGGCTAAGCGATGCGTGCCACCAGGAAGGACCCTGAATTGGCCTTTGAAAGACGTGGAAACTAACCCCATCACCATACGGAGACTGCAAGCCACGTGGCAGAGCAGTTCTCCTGGGTTCCCTCACCCTGCTGCTCTCATCCCGGGCACTCGTTCCCAAATAAAGTCACTTGCTTTGTCAGCACGTGTGTCTCCTCGGACAATTCATTTCCTAGTGTTAGACAAGACCCCACTCTTGGGCCCTGGAAAGGGTCCCCCTTCCCGCAACACAATCTCAGATACCAGAAGCTATGTGGAGTTTAGATAGTATGTGAAATAAAGGAGCTAGTTCTAGAGCTGATAAAAAAAAGAAGGGTAGATTTATAAAAATATCAAATCACTAAGTTGTACACTTGAAACTAATATAGTATTGTAATTTAACTATATTTCAATAAAAATAAAAAACAAATAAATAAAATTAAAAAAATAAAGGGGGAAAAAAGCGAATGACTGCATGTCGATTCACTCAGCTACTGATTAACGATAGGCGTAGTTGAAAACTATACCTCCTATGATAGACATTTGTTTTATCACTTAAATTATCAGAAGTTTTATAATTCCCCTATGCATGTTACGCTTTAGTAACATTTTTAAAAGTTTCACAACATTTTAAGATGGTTTTTAAAAAGTTATTTTCTAGATTGAAAACTAACAGTCAAATAATTTTAAACAAAGGCCCTTAATTCCTTCCATTGAATTAAAAAACCTCAACTGAGAAGTTTTGTAACTTGTGATAAATGACAGAACACCATCAAATTTAATCTTAGTCATCTTTGCCTCAAATTGATTAGTCAGGGAATGGGCAATTTGTTTAGCGCCTTGGGTCATAAATATTCTATATCCTTCAGCTTTCTCATCAGCTCAGAGAAGCCAATTTACAAAGCTTTACCTGAACAAACCAAGTAGTTTAGATCCAAGTGATTCCTTCATAGTTTCTATGATAGACTGATAATTGTTTCCCCCCAAATTTTCTCTGTTGAAACCTATTCCCCAATGCAGTGGTATTTGGAAGTGTGACTTTTGGGAGGTGACTGGGTCATGAGGATAGAGCCCTCATGAATGAGATTAATGCCCTTAGAAAAGAGACTCAGAGAGCTCTCTTTCCTTTTCCTCTGTCTGAGACCATAGTGAGAAGACGGTCGTCTACAGATTGGGAAGTGAGCCCTCCACTAAACACAGAATCTGCCAGCACCTTGATCTGGGACTTCCCAGCCTCCAGAAGTGTTAGAAATAAATTTTTGTTGCTTATAAGCCGCCCAGTCAATGGTAATTTTTCATAGCAGCCTGAACAGTTTCTTTTAATTAAAGATCTTTTTTTTCCCCTTAAGAATAAACACGCTTCTGATTTCATATTTTCTGTCTCAAAGAGGTGGTTTACAATATTCTATTTCTGTATTAACCAATGATTGTTTATATCACATTCTCTTTAGAGTTTAGGGAGGGGCTGCTTCTTCAGGTGACAATCTTAGAATGCAGCTCTAACTTTTCACTATCACTTCTGCATTAAGAAACAGTACATTCAAATAGCCATTTAAAGGAAAAGGAATTGGTTTAGCTCTCTGAAAGGATTTTGGAGTACATATTCAAGGGAAATTACAGACATGGAATATAGGAACTTGTGGGTAGCTTTCTAGAAAAATCTTGTTTTTTTTCACTCCTTACACTTTTCTTTTACCTCCACGCAAATCAGATTCCTTTTGCTTTAGTGCAAGGCATGCTCACTCTATCCTAGCATTCATAACACTCAATGAAAATTGCACGTTTAATTTTGACCCTTACTAGATTCCATAAAGGCTGAGGATGATTTTGTTCGTGTTTATTTTATTATTCTTAGTATCTGGTAATGTATTCAGCACTTTTTAAAGTGCTCAATAAATAATTTGCTGAATCTCATTGAAGCAAGGACTCTTCTGAAATTTTATATAAATATATATAACATTTTCTTCATAAACTATTAGATCTAAAAGTCTTTAAACAGCACTTCATTCATCTGTTTTAAAGTCTGTGTACGCTACTCCCAACTTCTCTATCTTGTCTGGTTTGTTTCTACTGACTGTTCCTCCCTCCTCTCCCCTTGGATCATACTGTTTTCCATCTTTGCTTGTTCATAATTTTCAGTTGTGTATTGGACTTCGGAGCCTAGTCTGGATTTGGTTTTCCTCTTTTGAAGGTTGTTAATTTTGTTCTGGCAAACAATGACTTTACTGAAGATCAACTCAATTCTTTTGGGGCTTGGTGTTAAAGTTCGTTAAGTGTAGGAAAGTCCTCCTCTAAGACAAGAGTAGCTGTACTTCTAAGACCAGACTAGTTCAGTGCCTTAGTTAAATGCTTGACGTGTTCAGTGAGATGTCTCCAATCTCCTGCTCAGACCTCCTTGGTCTCCCAGTGCTGTGCAAGTCTTGGAGTCTCCACTCATTTCTCTGCTCCCCAGAAGCCCTTCTCTACCAGTCTTTGTGGAATCTCAGCCTGCACATCCACAGTTTAGACTATTGCAAACCCGTTCATTTATTACCTAGCGAAGAACTCTGCAGCTTCTTCCCTGCACAGTTTCCTCCTCACTGGCTCCCTTCCCACTAATGGGAAGTCCTGAATTCTAACCTCTACCTCCTCATCTTTGCAATACCTCCACGCCCAGCTTGGACACAGGAGGGAGTGGAACAGCCCCAAGCCTGGCACTTGCTGCCCACGTAGGTTGAACACTCCTCACCAGGTACAGCCTACTCTCAACACCTCATACCCTAATATAACGCTGCACAAAGCTCTGGGACCTTAAGTCCCTAAGACTCTTAGCCACCTCACTCGCCATTACACTGTGGCGTACAGGTGAGGGCTACTTGATGCAATTGGCAAGTAGGCCCAAAGGTGGCTGCCCGCCGGCCAGCTGCCACTCTGACCCTTACTGGTTGTGTGACCTAGACCTAAGCCCCAGGTTCCTCTTTTGTAACATATATAGAATACTCATGCTTTATTTCTGAGACCTGATCAAAGATTTGATGAGTCCATGCTTAATATAGTGCCTCGCACACTCAATGCATGGAATAAATCATCCTCTCCATGATCCATGTAGTTTTATTTCTCCATGGTCCAGCTTGGTACATTCTTCCTGTAATCGCTATCACTTCCCTGTCACAAGGTGAAGTGAGCATAAGAAAGCCAAGCCCAGCTGACCTTTGGAAAGCAGAAAAAACATCATGCCGAACGGTGAGCACCACATCTAAGTGTTTATAGTTCTGGACATAGACATGGATAGGAAATAGACACCAATGTTAACCCCACTTTAGTGAGGCCAAGACTGTATTTTGTCAATTGCAGCCTTTGGACACCAATAGCCCTTATCCCTTTAGTTATTTTATTTAGACAGAGACTTTTCCTATTTGGGTATATTGTCCATGTTGGAGAGGAAGAAATTGTCCTCCTCCTCTTCTAGGTTCTTCTGGCTCGTCTAAGAATTAAAGTGACATGAGACAGATTAACAGGAGGAAATAAAAGTTTAATTACATGTACTCTCAGGAAAACTGAGTAACTTGCCAAAATGGCCGAAACCCTCACCTTGAATATCATCTTCAGCTAAAGACAAAAGAGGATGTTGGGGGTAGCAGTTTGGGACTTCAAAGGGGAGGCAATTGACATGGAGATGGAGAAGCAAATGTTTGGTAGCATCTTTGCTGGGACATTCAGAGACTGTGAATGGACTTCGATCTTTAGGCCGTGCTGAGTTTTCCCCCCACATCTCGCCTGCATTCTTTAGGATACCTCTGGTGATAGCTCTACTCTGGGAGCAGGCTCTTTATCTAAACTCTTTGGGCAGATAAGGGGAAGTTAAAAGAAAGACTTCCTGAGTCTTCTGTTTCTTAAAAATAATCAGTATAAATGAATCTTCATGCCAAAGAGACACATTTTGTGGTTTCTGTTCACCCACTATATCAAGTATCTAATTTTGAACTATTTTTTCCAGAAGTGAGCTAGGGTTTCAGTTTATTCACAAAAGGCAGAAAATTGAAGGCAGGCAGATATCTGATGAAGAAAGAGGTTTGTACCATGAATAATGTTTGCTTCTACATTAACATATTTAATGCCAAATTGGTTGGTCTGTATGCCTGCCTCACCTCTTGGTCAAATTATTCCACTACTCTGATCTTCAGTTTCCTGATCTCAAAATGGAGTTAATAATACTGTGGTAAACAGAATAATGCCTCCCATCCCTCAGAGATGTCCACACCCTCATCCCCAGAACCTGTGAATATGTTACCTTACATGGCAAAAGGGACTTTGCAGCCATGATCAAATTAAAGATCTTGAGAGTGAAGACAATCCTGGATCATCTGGGTGGGCCCACTGTGATCACAAGGGTTTCAACAACGAAAGAAACAGAAGCATCGGACTCAGAGAAGGAGATGTGATGATGGATGCAGAAGTCAGAGAAACACAAGGAAGAGGCCATGAGCCAAGGAATGTGGGTGGCTTCTAGAAGCTAGAACAGACAAGGGAATGGAGTCTCCTCCAGAGCTTCAAGAAAAATAAGGCAGCCCTGTTGACAGTTTGATTTTAGGCTTTTAACCCCATAAAGATAGGAGAATAAGTCGTATTGTTTTGGCCAGTAAGTTTATGACGATTTTTTGCAGCAGCAATAGGAAAATACAGTGGACACTTGAACAACATACTGCGAGGGTCCACATACACAGAACTTTTTCAATAAATGCATATTACAGAACTACACAATCTGCAATCGATCGAATTTGTGGACTTGGAATTGTGGATATGGAGGCCAACTGTAAAGTTATACTTGGGTTTTAGGCTATGTGGGATTGGTGTCCCTAATCCCTGTGTGTACAAACGCCTACCTCAAAGTTTGTCAGAAAGATTAGAGATAGTATATGTTATACATATGGTAGATGATCAATGAATAATATCATCAAATTTCCTTAGCACTTCAGAGACTGATAGTAGAGTTTCCTGGACCGAAAGTGATACCCATATTTACAAAAGTAATAATAGCATTAAAACATACATAGTATTTTTAGTTTATAAAGTTACTTAATGGTCATTATTGAATTTAAACTTCATAAGGGAATCAGTATAAGTTAGAACTATAAAAATATAACTTATAAATCTAAATACGACTCTAAAAAATTCCCTAATTTACACATAAAGGAACCATGGTTTCCAGAAATACTGAACTTCTCCCAAAGTCATAGAGGGAATGATGGCTTAAATTTGAAATTATATCTCAGGATTCTGAATTTAGAATATTTTATCCACTATATTTTGCTGCAATCTTTGAATTTTCTGCTGTTCCTACTTGTGACAAAAGTCTGGTCTGTAGCTTCCTTTTTATTTGCGGCTCTTCTTTTTATGGTGGAGGTAAAAATTCAAAGAGAAAGACCACAGCCTATATTTCCTTTTCTTCTCCCTACTCTACCTATGAGTCCCAATGAAAGAAATTCCTTTTGTGAGTTTTCAAATTTTTTTTTTCTTCCCGGGCTTTTATTTTTTCAAGTCTCTCTAAAACTTGAGCACAACTTTCCTTCTTAATACTATTCTTCCTCAATTAAGGATCACATAGTGGCAGAACACAAAATAGTTTGTGTTGGAGAATTCTCCCTTCTGCTCTGTTGCTTCCTTGCTACACACATTAGTGGAACAATTCACTCAGCCTCGCTAAGCTTCAGCCTCGCCCTCTGAAAATCCAACGGCATTGCTATATTACTCTGAAACGTTATTTTCCGAATAACAGCTTCAAATGGTCAGAAAGCTTTTAAAACATTCGGCTTCCATTTAAATGCATGTTTCAAACCAGGCTTCCAAATGTCCAGTGATTCAAAAATACCTTTAGGTAATATCCACAAAGTAAATTCCAGCCATTGAATGACAGAAATGAACTCCTAGGGTGTTGAAATATACATCTACCCTTTATTGCCACATCCACGCAAGCACTTTACAATGTGGAGTCAAATCTGTTAGAATAGCCCTTTGGACACGTTTGTCTTGTTGGATTCAGGATGTATTCATTTCTGGCTGCCAAAGGTGTAGTTTGCTTTTCTTTAGGGTGCTCGGTTTGAACTGACATCTGTTACAGATACTGCCTGACTAACGAAGGCTTTTTATTTTCTTAAAGTACTGTGTGACCCAGGGCAGCCCAGGGATGAAAAAAAGAAAGAAAAATAAAACAAGAAAGACCAAGATTTCACACCAAAATACATTTTTTAAAGGATGCATGATGCTTCATTAGAGTTTAGGAACACGAAGCACAGATGCTGTGTTCTGTTAATCCTTAAATTGGGTTTTCTGCAGGTGTGGCCTCATGTAACCCCATTGGGAGGCATGGCCATAACTTATACGCTCTGTCCCCTATAACAGGGAAGATCAGAGGCTTGAGATCTTTTATGAATTTTCTCTGAGGGAGAAAGTGGCTAGTTATGCAGAATAAATTAAACAGCCTGGGAAATAAAAAAAAAAAGCTATCACCATTGTGATGTTTCCATTTAGTGTGGCGAACTTGATTTTCGAAGCAGCACAGAGGTGTGAAGTCGAAGGTTAATCCTCCCGGGAGTAAGACTCCTCAGCACTGCAAGGGGATTAATTATGGCTGGGATGGTAGAAACAATAGTTGCTGAATAATGCCTTACCTCCTGAATTCAATTTTTTAGACTCATTTCAAATATTTGTTGCCCAGGTAGCCCACATCACCCCAGACAGAAAAGACTAGTGAGTATCTGGAGACAAAAATAGTCAATCATAACAGTTGCCACTGACAGCTGCAAGCACTATTCTATTCTTTTTAATTCTTTTACATATGCGTTAACATGACATCCTTATAAATGACACTTTGAGGGGATGGAGTAATCCCTGTTGTGAAGATAAGGAAACTGAGGACTAGGATCTTTAAGGAACTTGCTTGGGATCACCAAAGCAATAAACAGAAGAGGCTTGAAACTATTTGAACTCTGAATCTTTTGCCCTACCTGCTACAAAACAATATCACCGTAAAGCACTGAAAAAAAAAACAGATCTCTTTACAGCCTCTTGCAATATTTCTTTACTATAGAAAAGTGCAATAAAATATCAACTTTATCCTTTTTTACTCAATGCATTTTCCTTACTGCCATATTACAGGTCAAGTGGAACTGAAAAATATATTAAGATATAATGGTATCATCCAGCCATTGACACTGCATTTCTTTTATAACCAAGATGACTTCCAAGATGTCAAATTAAATTCCCAAAGATGGGGACTTGTTTACATTGTATTTCTGACTTAATAATAAACCAATAGGAAAATAACAGGTTCCTTCCGAACCATAGGGGTGATAACAATTCATTTGACCATCTGTAAATGCTTGAAATACAATGTTCAATTTTTCAAGGAAATACCAACTTGGAATAAATGCTCATTTGAGGGGAAATATCACAGACTATATCTGCAAATGGGACAACAGTTGTATCTCAAATCCGCTGTGTTCTCTCTTAGCAACTCTGGTCCACTGGTGAGCCTAATGGAGAGAATAGACTCAACTGGTCACCCAACCAGCCTTTGCTTTGGAAGCTCTAAGATGCAAAGAATGATAAAGGACAATGCAGAGAGAGAACCTTGCCTGGAGGTTTCTCAGAGGTCCAATGGTGACACAGCACAGAGTCTGGGGAGAAACGATGAGAGCAAACTCAGAACCCAGAATGCAGCCACAGAATGAGGTAACTCATTTTGGGTAAGAACATAGATTCCCGAAAAGCAAAGGGAACTAGAAAGTGAAGCTTCAGTCCCAGGACAAGAATCACCCATCTGTTTGATTTTTCAGTCATTCATATATACATAGACACTAATTGCTCCTAGCACCTACCTAAACTTTGGGTGCAGAGAACCCAAAACAAGGTTATGGAGGTGCTGGAGAGATGGAATAAAATACCACCTCTGGCTCACTTCCACCGACATGCAAAATGATCAACGAAATGTGACTTTGCTGCTATTATTAATAAAGGCAGAAACAGTTCTGCTTATATCCAGAAGAACAGTGTACTATGATGGCTGAGTTAAAAATAGTTTTGTTAACAAGGTAATCTTTGATGCGGGGTTTGAGGAAGAACATTATTTTGATATCAGAAGAACAGAGAAAAGAAAATAAAGGTCATTCCAAAGAGAAAGTGGAGTAAGTTAAAATAGTAAGGTGATAACGGAACAGCATGCGTGTCCCTTTTGAGAATCTGATAATAAAATATAGAGACCTCTCCCCAGAAAAATGCACATTTATGCATCTAAACCAAAGTAATTTTTTGTTTGTTTTTGGTTGCATGGCATGTGGAATGTGGGATCTTAGTTCTCTGACCAGGGATCACACCTGTGCCCCCTGCTGCAGAAGTACAGAGTGAACCACTGGACTGCCAGGGAAGTCCCCTCAAACCAAAGTTTAATTAATAATTTTAGGGGCATTATAGTCTTCCCTTAAATCAACTTACCACTTATGTCAGGATAACATTTTGAATGTTGAATTGGCCCTGAAGACTCTAGCACTGACTACCATCAGAAGTGGACAATTATTTTGCTTTTTAAGCCTTCATGTCATCACCCAGTGCACTTATATTTACCACACAGTGGCCCTAGATGGAGAGAACACTTCCTAGAGAGAGGTCATTTTTCAAATTCTGTGCAATATTTCTTTCCATGAGACAATTTTATATATTTTTCTTTCTGTGTGTGTGTTTGTTTTTCATTATTCTCTGTTCACTTTGGGGATAATTGTTTGCATTTGTAATATGTGTAAGTACAACATCTGCCTCCAAGTGAGTTCCTGTATTCACTATTCAATGAAGCAATGAAGCATTTGGAATGCAAAAACATTCCTCAAAACATTGCTGCTAGTTAATAATTCTTCATGCTCCAAATGTTGCATCTCTTTCACCCTGAGTCTATTAATCTTGAAAATAACACAGGTTACATGGTTCTCATTACGTACCTTTAAGAATACAACAGAAAAGTGGTGTGAGGGGAGAAGGGGATTCAGTCAAAGATTTCTCGCTGGAATCTTTCAGGCAAATATTTTTGTGGGTACATTTTAAGTCAGAGAATAAATTATTTTATGGAAATAATATTTTACTTATTGGATTGAAAGCTTAGACTGCCAGTCTCCTGAAGAAAGATAATATTCTGAGAAAATCAGTAAGATTATCAACCTAGAAGAAAAATGAAGTCAGCCCATAACCATGAAAAGATATTCAACCTCACAAGCAATTAAAAATAATAAAAATTATAAAAATAAAGTGCTGGGTTTTTTCATTAGCTGCCAAACATGAAAAATGAAGACCAGGACCTAGTACTTGTTAGGGAGGGTGGAACAAAGAGTAAAATTCGAGGGCAATTTGGCAAATTATGCCAAAATTTTAAGAAAAGAATTCATACTGTTGGCTTAGCAATTCCTCTTCTTAGAATTTATCCTTGGGAAGTATTATACATTTACAAATACGTTCGTACAAAACTGTTCCTTGCTAAAATGTTAAATATACTGAAAAACTGGAAACTAAATTTCCTACAAATAGGATTGAGCTACTATATATATTATAGAGATCTCTACAAAATAAGATTGTGCAATCATTAAATATGAATATATATATATTTTACTATCATGGAAAGGGGTTTACAATGTTAAGTGGGAAAAAGTCAGTTGAAAAATATTTGCTACAAAAATTATGGTTAATATATATTTTACAAAGAAAATTTAGAAACATACAGCAGAAGTTAACAGCTGTTATTTCTGGGTAAAAAGATTTTAGGTAACTTTTTTTCTATTTGCTTATCTGCATTTTCTCAACTTTTCAATTAGTGTATTATTTCTGTAATGAAAAAATATGATCAGTATAGAGCATACCTCCAAAAAAAAAGCATAGTTTACGCAATATTTTATTACATAATCTTGATATAGATGCAATTTAAACTGTGAATATTTTTAAGTTCTTTTTTCTTCATTCTTCACTCACAATTCATGTCCCCCCACCACCCACTGTGT
Source organism: Hippopotamus amphibius kiboko (assembly GCF_030028045.1). NCBI lineage: Eukaryota > Metazoa > Chordata > Mammalia > Artiodactyla > Hippopotamidae > Hippopotamus > Hippopotamus amphibius. The sequence goes on from NC_080196.1 coordinate 103,304,180, forward strand.
GTAAAGGAAACACTATACTAGATTAAGCAAACTAAATGAGCAGATGTGGATGAAAAGTCTGCAATAAATTCCATGTGCGGAAGCTATGGAGCAAATCTACAATGGTGTATTGGCCAATTCAAAGCTAAATTAACAGAAAATTTGCAATCTAGTCAAAATAAATGTTCGAATAAAATGGTAATATGCCTTACACTGCCTCATAACTAAAGATGAAATTTCATAAAAGAGAAAGAATATTTTAAAATTTCAACTTTCCTTCCAACTCTCAGTAGGGCCAGAAAAGAATTTTAATGACAGCACACAGCTGATATTTTATAGATAAAATGAATCATGCCCTCAATTCTGTCATGAAAGGAAGCAGTGCATCTGTGGCCCTGGGTCTAGTAGCAGATGGAAATCAGGCTGCTTCCATCCACTCACTTATTGTTAGTCACTCACCAAGCATACACTGAATGCCTCTGATGGGCACAGTGCTGTTTCAGATTCCGGAGGAAGATTAGAGACATGATCATGGTCATTATCATCAAGGAGTTTAGAAACAATCTGGAACTTACACACGCAACAGTTAAGTAGCAACAAAGAGGTATGTTCTCATGCATCTAGACCACTTGTGCAGACATTTAGCAAGTGGTTAAAGACATACGCAGGGAAAAGTAACTCTACTGAGTTAGGACTCAAAGGAAAACTGGATTCAAATTTATAGAATGGAAGGGGGAAGCCCACTGCAAAAAGAGGAACACAGTCAAGTGAAGAGTGTAACATTTTCTGTTTAAATTATTTCTTGATTTTGTGAGAACGCTTGTGAGAGGAGCTCCAAATTTGATGTAGACAAAGCTGAATCTTTTGGACTGTTGAACTGAGAGGTAGGAAAAATGTATGCAGGGATAAAAAGAAATGTAAATAGTTGATTTTGAGATAAAATGTTCACTGTGTTATGTTTTATTTATTCATCAAACATATTTATTGACAGCTCGCTGTGTCCCGGGAGTTGTGCTATCCACTGGCACTACAATGGTAGACAGAACAGACATAGTTCTGTCTCCTGTGAACCATTAAGTTCTGTTCCACTCCTATACACTATTAAGAATATGGTTACAATAGAGCTTTTTATGATTGCATTCATCTTTCTACTCTGTATACGTATAAAATATAGCTTATTATTAGCACATAGGTCCTTTAAAATAAAAAAAAAATGTAATTTACATTGCAATGTCTTTCAAATGAATTCATTATAGAAACAATAAATACAGCTGTAGATTATTCACAAGTTTTTCCTTTAGCCACATGCGGTGATGTGATGGCTTTCAACTCTATCTTAACAGGACCCATAGTAAGACATATATTTTATGTCAAGTCTCAGTATACATACACAAATGCACATGCATGAAACAAAAGTTTCATGAGAAGTAGAAAATAAGGAAGTTGAATTATAAAGTGTGGGGAAAAGGTGGACTATGTGATGGTATGTAGATGGTGTTAGGACAACTCATTGTGCGTATGGAAAAGAATACGTTTGTCCATACTTCATATTATACATAGAAATCAAGTGTAAGAATATTAGAAACCTAATTTCAAAATGAAAAATTCCAGCATTCTAAGTTAGAGGAAATAGAGGAAAATATATGAGCTAACCTTGAGTTATGGAAGATGGCTTAAACAATACACAAGAACACACACCGTAAAGCAAAGGCTAAAAAAATGGTGGCATTAAAATTAAAAACAAACTTTTGTATATTAAATTATAAAATGCAAAAAGAAAAGACAAACACTTCCACTTCATATAACCAAGAAGGGTTAAAATGCAGGCTATATTAAGATTTTTTTCAAAAACAAAATCAATAGAGAAATGGGAAAGGAATGTGAACAGGTGATTCACAGAAGAAAACCCACCAAAATCCAATAAATACCCCCAAAGATGCTCTACTTCACCAGTTATAACTGGGAAAATGCAATGAGATGCTATTTCATAACCATCAGTTTGACAAAACTAGTTTGAAGGTACAGATATTGGTTAGAATATGGTATATGTAAGTTCTCATAACATTCCTGCTGGAAATGTAAATTATACAACCCAGTTTGTGAGGAATTAGGCAAAATGTAATACTAGAGATATTCTGCATAATATAGATGTAGACTTATAAAAATGTCTTTTGCATTATTGTAAAAGCAACATGTGGGAAGCAACCTACATGCCTACTGATAGGAAAATGAATAATTACATTACTGCATATCAAGCAAAGGAATACTATGTAGAAGTGAAAATGAATGAACCAGAGGTACCTGCATCATTGTAGATAAATCTCACAAAAGAAGTCCTGAGTGAGAGAAGATTATATAAGAATATGTAAAGAATAAGATTTACATGCATATTTTAAACATGCTCTGTTGTACTATATTTATATGAATAACAACAGACACACCCAACAAGGTAGGTGTTGTCATGTTGCATTTCATCAATGAAGGAACTGAGGTAAGGAAACGTAGGCAAGGTTACATGATTCTTAAGTGGTGGATGGGGAATGCGACCTGGCTGTATGTCTGCAAAGTCTGCCTGTCTAATCATGAAGCTCTGCTGTGGTCCACAGCACTTCTCTTCTCCAGCGTTTTTGATGCTTCTACTGTGCCTTGTGTATAACTTTATTGTTCCATTTGTCACATTACGGGATTTGTCTGTCTCTCTCACCAATCTATTTGTTGTTGGAGGTGCTATGATACCCCTACAACCCAATGAAATGCTCAGTATGTAGCAGGAGTTAAAGGATTTATTTAACAAATTAGGTATGAGACTATAGAATGTACATTTCATTGGGCTATATAATTAAGCCTTAAAAATAGTGTATATAGGACATTTCTCTATAAAAACATTGGAGGGGGGACCTTAAAATACCATTGTTTTATTTGGATTTTAATAAGAACACCAAATGATTAAGTCAATATGTATAAGCTATTCTTATGCATTTGTTAGCGTATTCACCAGATCATTTTCATGGACATATATTAGCATTTCAATGTGGAAGTTGCAGCAGTGAATTAAAAATACAGAATTGTGTTTCCATTACATTTTTCTTAATCCAATGAATATTTGATAATATTTTGATGTTAATAGTCATTGACAAGACACATTAAGCACTCACATACACATGTATGTGCTTATTTTGTAAACACATTACAAACACACACATATGTATCCTTTAAATTTTTTTTTTTTTGATTAGCAAAGCCATTTTCACATTCTCTAAAAAAGGATCAGTCTATAGATCACTGGAAAAGGAAAACATACTACTTTTACCTAGACAGTTCCTCTTTTAAATTATTGAATTGTATTGATGGTAAAAGGGAGATATATCTGGGATACTATCCAAAAAAGACCTAGTTACCTTTTAACTTATCACCTTTCAAGGGGGTTGCCAAAAAGGATGCTGGCTTTTGACATAATAGCTTTCTTCGATATTTCTTAAACCCAATCTCTACAAAAATTTATCGCCTCCATTTTTTGCTTGTTTTTCTTTCACTTTAAACATTTTACCTGCTTATATCCTTCAATTTGGGGTTTATTTGACTTCCATGGTCAAGAAAATGACCCTTTCTTACATTAAATCTTGGCGATGGCAACATAAGTTAACAAATCCATTTCCAAGCAGATCAGGAGGGGCACATGAATCAGAACAATAAACACTTGAACCTGAACAACTGACTCTTATTTTTCTTGTGTTTAGATTTCACAATGTTATGGAAAATAAAAGCTCAATTCCTTAGTATCAAAATTATCAGTATTAGGAGTTCACTGTAATAAAACTTCCCTTGTGAGTAGGTAAACAAGGTTAGTCCAGGACTGATCCAATAGGAAGTCTTGCTTTGTATCCTAGCAAACACAAAAAAAGCCCCACGAAGGAGGCAAACATCATCTTCTACGAGCCCACCCTAAATGAAGGAAAGCAAGCAAGCTGAAAATCGGTAGAAGAGTTGATTTCACTACATGTTTATGTTAATAGGGTATTTGACTTTTGAATGCTTCATAAACCTTGTTATGCTCTGTGCTATTTGAGGGAGTAAAACAGCTGGAACACTGCCAGAAGCCCTAATTGGAATCAGCTTAGCATGGGCTGACAAGGTTTCCCAGTGTTTAGTTTCAAACTTATTATAAAAATGCAAAATTATGTGCCATTTATTTTCTACTCCTCTTTGGTTTATGCCTGTAAAGGTAAGACTTAGCTGCATTAGGAAATAAACTCATTTTTCCCTTGTCTGCCCCAGGCTAGGGCTCTGAATCCAGCAGCACGGATGTCGTCTCTTCCAATTAGCCATGGCCTCACCTCTCTGATGCAAGAGAGAATGTCACAGAGATCTTTCCCCCATGCGTTTTGATTATTGGCTAAATGATCACTCAGATGACCAACCCATGGTCGAGCTACTGAGCTGTGTGGTCAATCTGTCAACAATGTGGTGAGCAAGTCCACGGAAATCTGGTCAAAAATGGTTCTGGGGTACTCTGAGGATGCTCCTACCAAAGGGTCACATTTGCTGTTGGTCAAATACCACAAGCAGGCTCTCAGCTTTATTTCAAGCTATGAGAAATAGATGAGTTTTATGCTTTCTGCCAAATTTTAGGGAATTAAGTGCTTGCTATTTTGTTTTCTAGTTGGGCTTCTCAGCTTCAGTCGGCTCTAGTGTTTCAACCTGCTTATATTGCTTATTATACTCTTGTCTGACATTGAAAAGATAATTCAGTTCCTTAAAAAATATTAAATGCCTACTATGTGCCAGGCAGTGTGTTGGATGCTAATGGCACCAACTCAGGTATAAAACACAATTCCTGGCTTGAGATTATTCCTGTTTTGAGATTATTCCAGAAATTAGAACAGATAACTTGGAATCAGTGAGGAGTGAATACTGATTCAAGATGTTGTCTGATTAGCTGACCCAGAGGCAGCCTACATCAGCCTTTTCCTAAAATGTCTGTGAGGACACGGAAAAGGATAACAACTAACTCTACTTGTTTTCTGGTTTCCACATGTGAGAATCTTGGAAGTCACAACTCCATTCTAACAAGTAAAAAGCTGAAAAGTCTGAAAAATCAACAACTTCTTTTTGATCTATAAAGGAGAGGGGAGGGCTCAGGGCAAGTTGCTACCCAAATACTGGGGAGACAGACAGGTGAATAGAGGGAGTCATGGTTTAAAGGGGCAGAGGCTCATAAGCAGAAACAACCGTGGAAACCAGTGCCTGGGCAGGAAAGCCTGAACGGTAACTGAATTGCTAGAGAGGTTCAGTGCAGACAACTGTGAGAGTTAAAGACTCCAAGGGGATCCAGGCATAGGTGGACCCCCACAATACTGCAACATTTACCTCCAGGAACTTGACTAGGTTCCCACAGTAAATATTAGAGAAAAATCCTATTTTGCTTCCAGCAAAGAAACGCGGAAAAGGAATTTTGAAATATACCGGAGCACTCTGTTCCTCTTAACGAGACCTGCTCTCTGGGAAAACTGGTTAACCAAAGTCTAACCTGCCAGGGTATTATCAAACCCTAACTAACCTGCGGAAAAGAAAATACCCATCTCCAGCAGGCTCTGGACATGCCGTCCCACCTAAGGGAGGAGGAAAAAACCCTGGGAAACTCTTATGAAATTCACAGTCCAGAGGCATGGATGGGCTCACTGCAAGACTGAGACTTAAGCGTAGGACTACAGAATGCGTCCCTTCCCTGCTATACCTGACCAACACTTTACTAAAGGACTATTTAAAGCAGTTCTTTTTAGCTAGTACATCATATCCAGCTATCAAGAAAAAAATTGCATGGTTACCAAAGGCAAAAAGCAAAATTTGAAGAGTCAGAGCAAACATCAGAACCAGACATGGCAAGGATTATGGTATGTTCAGGCTGGGAATTTAAAAGAACTATCATTAATATGATAAGAGCTCTAAAGGATAAAACGGTGTGCAAGAAGAGATGGACAATGTAAGGAGAAAGATAGCAATCCTAAGAAAGAACCAAAAAGACATGATAGTGATCAAAAACACTGTAAAAGAAACGAGAAATGCCTTTGATGGGCTTATTAGTAGACTGGACATGTCTTGATCACACTCCAAGCAGACTTCTGCTCCATCCATCCACAACACACTGCCCTCATCATGGGAACAAGTGACCTCCACATCGCTAACTCTAATGGACTATTTTGGTTTTCATCTTACCTGATGCATTGGTAACATTTTATACTAATATTCTTTCTTTCTCTCCTGATACACATTCATTTGGCTTTTGGCACACTGTGCTCTCTTCCTACTCTGCCATCATCCTTTCTCTTCCTTTCTGTTCCTACAACCTTCTCTTGTCTCCTAATGTTGGTATGCCCCAGGGTGCTTGGTCCTCTTCTCTCCACTATCTACATTTATTATCCCTGACTTCAACCAGACATCACGGTCAACTAGAAATTGGCACTTTCCATGGGCACTTGCCATCTACCTGTACAAGGATTAAACCATACACTGCTGCAGCTGCTAACTTTCAACATCCCTTGAACGGAGTTCAGAGTGGAGAGCAGAAATGAAGCGCTCTGGGAAAAACTTTCAGAGCAGGTCTTCAGATATTTACATATTTTTAGGAGGTGATTTTTATGGGCCTGATTCTTGTATCTCCTCATATCTGGGAAAACACTAAAATCCTTCATGGTGATGACTGCTCCTCGTGACTAGCGGAAACCTTCTGCAAAAAATATGTGCTCGACTGCATCTACTCCCCTTTCACCAAAATCACATATAGACTGACTTTCTTCCCTGCCTCTTCAGAGCAGTTTCTCAGAGCTATCTGAAATGCTGTCTCCCAGGCTATAGTCCTCATTTTGCCCCCAATAAAACTTAATTCTCACATTGTGCATTTTTTTTAAGTCAACACCATCTATAGTCTGACAAGTCTCCAAGTTTATACCACAACCAACATCCTACTGAACTCCAGTCTCATCTACCCAATTTAGGTCAATGATAGGGTGGGTGAAATGAAGCAGCTGTGTTTCACATAATTATTCAAAGCCCCAGGCTGATGGAAACTCCACCATCTGCAAAGGAGGAAGCCAGAGGGTCACGCACCACATCTCACGCTTCCGTGCAGAAGTGACATGCATTATATGAGCAATCACATGGCCCCACACAAATGCCAGGAGGTTGGGCACTGTGGGAGAACCAATGGTTATTCAGTGAGTGCATGAGAAACCTCCACATCACAGTACAGACGCTACTCTGCCTATATGGTAGTGTGTCTCTATATCAAGGTCTACTTTGCCTTTTACTGCATTTTCTGATTTTCATGATGAATATTTGCTGCCTTTGTAATAACAGAAATGTTAGTTTTGATTTTATAACTAAAAGCAAATGTTGTTGGGGCCAGAGTGTGGCAGTCCTTTGTGCAACATTAGGGCTTCATGAAAATGACAAGGAACAGAAGGGTTTGGAGGAGATCAAAATACAATGGACACAGGGGCTGGAGGAGATTGACCATAGAGGGGAATGTGAAAGCCATCTGTGAAGAAAATTTTAAGAGAAAGGAACTAATTTGCAGAATTCCTAAATGCCATGGCAGGGGATAGAGGGGACTGGGAGGCAGGTTTGGAGCCTGTTGTACCATTCAGCCAGGAGGTGTGTCTTGACACTTGGGAGAGGTCAACAGTGGTAAATGTAAAGAAGTGATTCATAGGAATGAAGAAGTAGAGACAAAAAGAAAGTGGTGGTGGTCCAGTGGTTAGGACTCCATGCTTTCACTGCTGAGGGTGTGGGTTTGATCCCTGGTCAGGGAACTAAGGTTCTGCAAGCAGTGTGGCGCAGCCAAAAAAAAGAAGAAGGAGGAGGAGGAGGAGGAGGAAGAGGAGGAAGAAAAAGAGGAAGAGGAAGAAGAAGAAGAAGAAGAAGAAGAAGAAGAAGAAGAAGAGGAAGAGGAAGAGGAAGAGGAAGAAGAAGAAGAGGAAGAGGAAGAAGAAGAAGAGGAATAAGAAGAAACTGGTGGCCATAAAAATGGTGCTACAGAGCTGGACAGAGAATATATTGTGTAGGAGGTGAAATGTACTGAGCTGTTACCCCAGTATTTGTTAAGGAACATATATATGTATCACGCATGTCGCTGATTTTAAAAGGTAAGTTGTGCAATCCTACAAAGTGCTATCTATTTAAGAGAAAAGGTATATAAGCAACGTGGAGTGGAAGGTGAATTGGTCTTAGGATGGTGATGTTTGCATATGACAGAGGGAGATATAAATGCCATTTGAATTTATAATGCCAGATTTGAAGTTGATTCTTTCTTGGTGGTAGAAAGAGTGGCTCTCTGCATCATATCCAAAGTGGAAGATGTGTAAAGATGTTGACAGCCTGAAGTTGAGGTGAAGGCCATGCGTTGATGCAAGAAGATGGACCCCATTTCCAGTTCAAGGCAAAGTTTATTTGATTCTGAAACTGGCATCAGTGGATTCTTGAATAAACCTGTTCAGATTGCTTGAATGTATGAAGGTCTGCGTATTTTTTAATAATGCAATAAACCTTGAGCGATTACTAAGGGGGGCACACCATAATCAGGACAATGTCCTTTGCATTTGGCAATTAAGAGACAATTGGTCATTTTCCCAGAAGAGCTTCAAATGATTAACAATTTGAAAGCCATCTGGATGGGCTGGCTGAGGAGTAAATAGGAGGGGAGGATGAAGTACCAGCTAGCATACATACTTCTTTTAAGAGGCTTGACTTCAAAGGGAATATGGGAGATCTATTTGTTCACAGAATGTACAAGTATATGTTTTTATACACACACAAAGATGGTTAAAAGGCTTCCACATCAGGTATGTATTTCTTACTTTCCTTTAAATATTCTTTTAAAATTGGGCAGTTGCTTTTCTTGCTCCTTGTAGATTTTTGCAGCTATAAAAAATGTAGATTTTTCTTCCATCAGTGGAAGCTAACCTAAGGCTACAAGTGCTTTGCAAAGTAAGGCAAGACCAAGAGAGCAGCTGGCGAAACAATAATTTTGTTCTTTTCAAGCTTAAATTCATTCTTTGTTTTTTAACATGTATTTTATGAAGCAATCTAACATAGTTGGGGGGGGGCAGGAAAAAGGGGCCTGCCAGTGACAGCACTTTCTTCTGTTTTATCAGAAGTTTGTTTCTGGCCTCAAATTCTTCACCTGGGCCAAAAAGGACAGAGTTGCAGCTAACTCTACAAACCTTCTTTATTTAATGAATTGATTTATTTATTGGCGGTGTGGCATATGGCATCTTAGTCCCTGACCAGGGATTGAACCTGTGCCCCCTGCGTTGGAAGTGCAGTCTTAACCACTGGACTGCCAGGGAAGTCCCTACAAACCTTCTTTGGAAGGTAGTTTACTAGCCCTCAATTGTAACTTGAGCGCATATCTTGAAGGTTTTACCTTCATCCCTAGTGCCTACCAGAACATTCCTTCCAACAACATAGTCATGTTCCTTAGAGAGTTCCTATTAAAAACATTTTCCTATTCTTCTTATACATCCTGTGAACTTTAGCTCCCTTTACAGGTTAGCCTTCTGAATATTTGGCCATCTCCAGCCAAAAAAATGCAATTTTGCTTACAATACTCAGCCTTTAGATTATTGGATTTTGGCTGATTCATTCTTTAAGCATATACTCCTTTGTTCGTCTCTCTCTGGTGTTGCACCCTCTAGTTTCATATTTTGCAGGAAGTTCTAAGATTAGACGATAATCTGACTGAGCGTGATGTATGTCTAGGCAGTAATAAAGTGCGAGATCTCCTGATTTTAGCCACTGTGCTTATGGTACTTACAACCAGACTTAGATGAATGATTAAACTACATCAACAGTACATGGAAAAATTCTATGGTAAGTAAGAGGAATAATTCAATTGTCAAGAACTGACAGTAAATGGTGGGGGTAGGGTGTAACACCTTCAAATTATTCTAACCAAAGGAATCAAGAGAAGGCAACAAAACTGAGAATCTAAAAAGGATAGAAATAAGAGGATTACGCTCTCCTTCCTCTGAAAAACTGTTGTGTTGTTTTTGCCCTTTTAAAGAGCATAAGCTAAAGGCCTCCTTACTAAGACCTTTGCCTGACATTGCCATTAAAGAAATGGATTATAAAAGAGCAGGAGATGCCAGCCCTGGAGGTTCTGAGAAAATACTGGTGAGGGGGAATAGGAATTGGAAAGCAAAGATTGTTCATGCTGAATTTATCTTCTCTGGTGCAAAGGCTTTTTTGCCTCCTCTCCCCCTCGAGCCCATGGGTGGAAGCAATGAAATTCACTGACATAACTGGGCCAGTTGCTTTTTATTTCAAGTACGCTGTGAGGAGTACTTGAAAGCAATCATCTGTGCTCAGTAATTGGCTGATAAAGCTCAATATCCTCAGCAATTACAGTCACTGTTCATTCAGGAAATCCTCCATACATCATTTGAAAGCAGGGCAAAATTGTAAATTATTGTAATACGAACCTGTGTAACGCTAGTAGAACATACTGTTATAGTGTGAGGAACAAAGAATTAGACACCACATGAAAATTCTAGTCAGAGAAAATGCAGGTCACGGCAGTTTTCAAGGGAAGGGAGAAGGATGGGGTCCATGGAGGAGGGACAGATGTGACAAACCTGGGTTATTCCCAAAGCAAATTTGCTTGCAGGAAAACTCACCCAGGAATGAGTTTTCAAGGGTTATGATGGGCCTTATGAAAAGAGTAAACCACAATAGATACCCATTTTGAGAGTAAGGGAGTAGAAAAGTATTAGCCTGAGAGTGCCCACTGAGCACAGGACAGGAGAAGGAGAGAACAGAGCTTGTGATCAGCACAAACCAAACAAAGCATTATATGAGCAGGAGCCTTCTAAGAAGAGGTCACAGAATGTGTGGGTATAAGAGACACAAGAATGAAAAGCATGTAGTCACTCATGCAGACCTATCAACGCAGAATATTTAGAGCCAGGTAGCATCTATTTATAGTCAAACTAAATTTTTTCAATTTACAAGTCAAATGTCTAAGGCATGAGAAGCTAAGTGACTTGTCCAAGGTAATACCACCAGCAGGTGGCAGAGCTGAAATTAAAACAGGTTTTTTGACCTCAAGTTCTGCTTTCTTTTCAGTACAGTAGTGGCCTTCCCTCTCATTGTTTTCCCCATGTACTAGTTCAGATTATTATTCAGTACATATTTACTCATTCAGGCTTATGGTCACCAGACTTGTTTTCCTAAGTTCCTCGTCTACTTCATTTCTAGGACTCTCTGATCAGTTACCACCAAAGGTTCCTACAGGTTCAGATGTTATGAGTATTATTTTGTCCCTAATGCACCCATCTTGTCTTTGCATAAGCACTGCCACTTGGTCTCTGCTGTTTAGAGAGTCAGTCTCACTAATGGAATTAGTGTTAGCCTAACTCCCACCATTATACTTGGCCCATAGAAGGCAGACAGCATGGACATGGCTGTGTTCCCTTACTAATACATTTCTCAATGAATTAATAAAGCAAGTGTACTTTGGACCTTCTAGGAATTGTGTGTGTGTGTATGTGTGTAAGTTTGCAGAGTGATTTGGCATGCTATATCTACTCCTACATTCCTATCTCCCTAAACCATTGGGCTCCGTCTCTATATTATGCCAGGGATGATCTAGCACCTGACCCTCACCAGGTTTAACCCACTGTTAAGTCCAAGTTTTAGTCCGCTAACCAAGAAACCTGCCACAACCAGCTACACAGGCCAGCACATGAAATTCAGCATGTCTAGTAAGTGCTCACATATCAATAAAGTTGATCAATAAGGATCTGTCCTCCTAGGTCTAATTCCCTTAAAATTCATCCCTACACATATTTCCTAAGTTTATGGCACTATTAATTAATAAGCTAAATTAACTGTAAAAATTAACAAAATCTTCAAATTCTCTAGGTGTATAAACTATTTCTTTTCAGATTAGTCTTTTAATGTCCCACCCTGAGGGATACTGATATCAGATCCTAGTTGTGGGCCTAGTGGGGAAATGGGGTGGTTGGGGTGAGCGCAGAAGAGCAACCATCCACTTGAAAACAACTGCCCCAAGAGAGGTTGTTATGTTATCTTCAAATAAGAGGAAACTAGTGTTTGCAAGACTTAGGAGGCCAGGCTTCTTCCACTGCCAGTGGAAACTCAGAGGCTCCATATTCTCAGCTTGCTCTCACCCCACCCAAATATCAAATATCACCTTTTCATTTTTCAGACTCAAAAGTCATTGTGAGGATCACATAAGTGTATTTTTAATGTATGTATATATCTCCTCTACTAGATTAAGCTTTCTGAGTTGCTGGGATTATATATAATTCAATTGTGAATCAGTGCTTGGCAGATAGAAAGCACTAAATAACTGTTGATTGAATAATGAAATTGAAGAGGTCTATTGACTTCTAAGTGCTTTGGCAAATATCCACTGTTTATTATTCTGGAAATGTATAAATGTCTTCCTTTATAGAGTCGGCTATAGCTTTCAATAATCTCCCTCTTTCTGCTTCTGTGCCTGTCTCTTTCTCTCTCTTACACGGGTCACTGATCTGTGGTGTGGTACAGAGACATTTATAGTCTACTGCAACCATGACTGGAAGGAAATAACCTGAGGATGAGTTCATCTGGGGGAAAAAGCTGCCCCCAAGTGGGAAGATGTTATTGACTGATACTTTCTATTTTGGAGTGTCAGGCCATCCTGCTGACTTTAGCAACGAGAGCTTTGCTCCTCGGGGCTCCTGGGGCGTGTGTGCTGCAGGGACTCAGGTCATGGTCAGCTGTAATGGACCAGGCTGGCACTGGAATTCCTCATGGAGCTTAAGGGTCTCCTTTTCACAGCCCACTAGGGATCTCCATTAGGAGTACATGATACGAGGGTGAGTTGAAAATTATCCACACTCGCTTATACTAAAACTTCTATAAATTCTACAGCCAGAGTGCAGATAATTTTTGACTCACCCTTGTATATACCACGGGAATTTAACGTTGATGGGTGCCTCGAAACCTTCTGTGAAACGTCTGTGAGGAAAACCTGGGGGCCTTTTGCCTTCGGTGGGCTGCCTGGGGTCTCACTGGCAGGGAGCTCTGGAGTCTGTCAAGTAGTGAAGAATCTTAGTAAATGAATTCTGAGACCCGATACAGAAATGAAATCTTTAAGAAAGGGTCAAGATGTATCTTGGAAGGAAATCACTCAGATCAAATATAAGGGACAGGACAGGATTAAGAACAGAAAGAAATGAATGCCAAACCCAGACACCATCCCCAGCTCCTTTCTTCTTTGCCCACCTGACAACAGGAAACTGGGGACAAAAACAGACACAGTCAACCCCCTGTATGCGTGGATGTGGAACTCACGGATAAGGAGGGCTGCTTGTACTCACCACTTTATATAAGGGACTTGGGATGAAGATTTTGGATTTTGATACCCACGGGGCTCCTGGAATCCCCCTGGCATACCTAGAGACAATGTGCTTTCACATTTTCCTTGTATTAAGAGGTGGTTTTAAGATGATTTTCTGGATAAAGAGATGTGAGAGGATGTTTTTGGGGAGTTTCTAGAAATGTTTATTTTTCTCCCTGACCAAAATGATAAAGCCCTGGTCGCTGACTCACCAGCCTCCTTCACTCATCCCTTTCTCCATTTCTTGCCTTCAGATGTGGTTGTGTCACTTGGAGCTGCAGCAGCCACCGTCAGGTCATGCGGTAACAAGTTTAAAGAATGAAGGAAATGCTGAAGATGACAACACAGGAGGTTGTGAAAAACCCAGATCATTAACTTCAGTAGCATTAGCTTAAACTTTGGGAATTATTTATCTATACCTATATGGTGTCTTTCTTTTTTTTTAAACTAAAAATGTCAGCAAATATGGTATGCTACATGCTCTACTTGTAGGATCTCAGCAAAACATTCAACTTTCTGGAACCTCAGTTTTTCTAACTATAAAATGGTAATAAAGCCTCTTCACAAATATAAAACAAGTTAGATACGCAGGTAAAATGCTAGATAAATATAAACTATCTTCCAAAGGAATTAAATGTATTCTGCATGGATTTTGGGAACACAAGATTCCTTTATTAGGAATGAAATGGAGCTATATGTAATGAGGCTGATAGACCTAGAGACTGTCATACAGAGTGAAGTAAGCCAGAAAGAGGAAAACAAATACTCTATGCTAACTCATATACATGGAATCTAAAAAAATGGTACTGATGAACCCAGTGACAGGGCAAGAATAAAGATGCAGATGCAGAGAATGGACTTGAGGACACAGGGTTTGGGGGGTGGGGGCAAAGGGGAAGCTGAGAAGAAGTAAGAGAATAGCATAGACATATATACACTACCAACTGTAAAATAGAGAGCTAGTGTGAAGTTGCTGTGTAACAAAGGGAGATCAACTCGATGATGGGTGATGCCTTAGAGGGCCAGGACAGGGAGAGTGGGAGAGAGTCGTGGGAGGGAGGGGATATGGGGATATATGTATAAATACAGCTGATTCACTTTCGTGTACCTCAAAAGCTGGTACAGGAGTGTAAAGCAATTATATTCCAATAAAGAACTTAAAAAAAAAAGGTTCCTTTATTAATATGGGACAATGGCATTCACATTTAGAAAGCAGGGACTCGTGAGACATTAGTATATCAATTCTTTCCACAAATTCACTTTGTAATCTTTAGCAAATTATTTAATTTTTCTGATCTCTGTTTCCTCAGTGGTCAAATTAGAGATGTAATGCTTTTCCTACCTGTAATGGGGTAGGAAGACTGAAGATGGTAAAATATTTGGAAACAAACAAAAAAATACTGTGATATGCAAATGTATATTATTAATATATCATTAGAGATATTTATGTATGAGACTAGAATGTCCCCACTTATGTCTAATATGGAGTTTATATACTGAACAATTCATTAATATTAACTTGTCCCTTTGATAGGAACTCTTGTTTACTAGGGATTTATTTTTGTATGTGTATTTTCAAATATCTATTCTCAGGCAGATGAGGGAATCACATTATTTTAAATTTCAAAATACTTGATTTAAAATATTTATTATTATATATATTATTAATAAAGAGAACACATATATGAATACAGAAAACTAGAGATACTTAGAATAAAATGTAACAGCAATTTTTTTCTTATGAATTTGTCTTTTTCGTAACAATTTGAAAAAAGAAGTTAGGTTATTTGTCCTGAAAAAAAAGTTTTATTATCTGTATTCAGAAATTGCCTAAAGTATTTTATGTGGGAAAGTTAATAGTCATTTCTATTTCCCTGAGATTGGAACAAGAGAAGATATACATGTATATATGTGTGGAGGTATGTGTGTATGTGTATGTATCTATCTAAGTATTCCATTTTTGCAAGTAAGGTTCTGTTACTGATGGTTGAGGAGGTTGTTATGAAATGGATTAGATAATTAGATTTCTAAATGTTTGGTTGGTTTAGAAGTTGAGGTGACCTCAAGTTTGTTGGACCATTTCATAGAACACTATAGCACACATACTATTTATGTAATGTGAGTGAAATCCTGGATAATGGGTAATGTTATCTCCATGTACAAAGGGCTTGTAATCCTTTAATATAATTAGTGTTATTTTCAGTATGGGCTGACAATGTTCCACAAGAGAACTGAAGCTCCCCCTCTCTTTCAGCATCCCTCAAGCACTGTCCTTTCCAGATAAAGATGTCTTTCCAGATTTAGCTGCCCTTTCTTCTAACAGAGCTGACAGCCCTTGCTCTGACTGTAAATGTTATTTTTAAGCCTTCCCTTGCTTACTGTTACAAGTTTTGATAAGGTCTTGACCACTAGGACAATTACTGGATGCTGCTGCCTGCCTGTATTCTTATCAGAATACTTCTGCTAAAGTTTCTACTTTTCTTATTACCTACCTGTCTACTTTACACTTGGGAAGCTTTGTCATTGGTAAGAACAAGAAGTTAGACTAGGTCGAAAAACATTTGTCTTCTCCAACATCTATCCAAGTTCAGTCCTTAAAATATTATTATTCCCACTGTTATAAGTACTGCCAGAAAAGGACTAAAATTTATAAATTAGAATGCAGACTTTCCATTTGACACCATCTAGCTTATGGTAGTAGACTGTTGCCTTTTACTGGGAAAAAAAATATCAGGGAAAAGCATCTGGTCCCTTTCCCCTGTGGTCTGGGTCATTAAGTCAAGATACTATCATTCATTCTTCTTAAATGGTCTTATAGTTTTTGATGACTATACTCAGCTTCCTGGTTTTTCATTCCAATTTGATTCCAGCCCCCAAGTCAGAACTTCAACACCGGTGAAGTTAGCAGTTGTCAGACAGCCTTACAACTGAAGCAGAACGCTTCCTGCTTTAGTCCCAACTTTCGGGCCTCCCCCGCAGGGTAGAGGTACAGGTCAAGCAGTGTTCAGATCGCACAGAACAATTTGCTGCTCTGTTTTAAGCCCTATCCTCTTTAAAGTGGGAAATGTTGCTTTGAAGCCTCATCCGTCTACATTTTCCAAACTTTCTTACCTTTGTTTATCATACATATCCACTTTAACCTCAAGGTGTCTTGGCTGAAAACAGGAGAACCTCATGAACTAGGAGGAGGACTGCAGACTAAATGCTAATGTGAGTGTTTAAGAGTTTGGCATGTTTTAGAGTCTATTACTCTTACTGCCATTGAGGGAGATTATCCTCAACAACTCCTATAAATTCTACAGGGAATTATGCCTGTATAACCCATCAATGTTAATGGGTGAATAAACCTTACAGTTTGTTAAGTAATGTAAAATCTATTAAGGAGGGTGAATGGGTTAATGTATGTGTAGGTTCTGAATTTACCTGAATCAAACCTCTTTAATGGACTACTTATTTTATGCTTGGTGCAAATGAATAATTAAGTCCCACTGTATGCACCCTTAAGCAAAGCAAATTACCTATCAGTGGTGTTTGGAAATTGACATAAAATATTCTGTCTAACCTCAGAAGTGTCTCTGTTGTCATCTTCACAACAATTCCAAGTAGAAGCAATAGAATTCTTTTTATTAATAGAACCGAGAAGTAAACCTGGAACAAAGCCAACTTCAGATGTGCAGTATTAATTTTACAACTGAAGGCAGTTTGTATAAGAAGCAACAACGAGGCCACGTATTAGTGATTATTGCTGCTAATTTTGTGGTTTATGGAGCTTAGTTTTAATTTTTATATCCTACAAATGAAGCATATTAGATATTCATATAAGTTACTTTGCATGAGACTTATTACAAGGCAGACGTAATTTCCTTGGCAATAACCTACCTGTGTCCAAAAAGAACACTGTGATCAAGATTTCTAAAATCTAAGAAACTTTTTTTCTTTTTTCTTTTCTCCATCAATGGCAACAGGAGATACATTTCTATAACACACAACTTAATTTCCAACGTCAGTGATATTTTGCCACTATTATACCACTCCTATTTAATGGCCATTTTTCCCTGTCCTGTTGTAAAAGATTGTAACATTGAGACAGAACAGGACCCTATGGTCCTTGCCCGCCCGCCTCCCCCCCACCCATGTCCTCTGCCTCCCTTTTGCCTATGGAGAAACCTTAGCCAAAGAATAAGTTGAATCAGAGAAATGAGAAATATGCAGAAACAAAGGAAAACAGTCAAAAGAGACCAAATAATAATAGTTTAGTCATTAAACATAGTCAAGGACCTTCTGTTCCTTCTCAGGAGCTATAGATAATATTCTGAGCCATGTCCTGTGAGCTGTCTTACAGATACTGAAAGCCCCACCAGGGGGAAGAAGTTAACTACATGATGACCAGGCTGTAGCCGTGACATAAGCTGCCACGATTCCGAGAATTGGCCTCAAGGAAATGGGAACAAACCGACCCTGGAACTGAAGATTAACTGTACCTAAAACAATCAAGATGACACTGGTCAGACCACTGATGACCAATTTCAAGACGACTACCAGAGCTGACTGCACTGTTTCTGCATGTAGCCCCCTCCCTCCGGCTATAAAAGCTCTGGCCCCTGGGTGTCAGTGGGGCAGGGAGTCAGTCTTCGGACAGGCGTCCTCCCTCCCCCCTGGTTGCCGGCATCTGAAATGAAGCAAACTTTCCTTTCCACCTCACTTGCCTCTTTATTGGCTTTTGAGCAGTGAGCAGCTGAACCCCACTTTCGGTTACAACATAATTATGACAACTTTCCTTTGAGGAAATAAGCTTTTGACTAAAATGTGCTGCTACTGCTTTTTAATACAAGCTTCCTTAAGAGCTTTGGATATTAATAGGTGAGATTAAAACTGACTTCTTATAAAAGGAAATTGTTCCAGAGTTGATATAATTTTCTCAGAGAGCGCAAGATATACAGAAAACAAATGTAACATTTCTTTTTAGTTGATGAATACAGCTTGGCTTAAGCATTGTTTCTATTAGCCAAAGGGTCCCCAAGGCGGGAGGAGCAAGATTCCTTGCTTCTCTCTGCTCCTCTTGAAACTCACCCAGGAACAATGAAAAGAACAAGAAATTAAAAACAAAAACTGAATTCTATGAACCTTGGAGACATCTGTAACCCCAATTCACAGTAAAGGGAACAGAGAGAATTTATGATGAAGACGTAGTGAGTGACTTACTGAGATGCAGGGAGGTCGAACCTAAACCTACAGAGGGAGATACTGATGGGCAGCAGTCAGTTTACCCTACGGGATGCTGAAAAGACCCAGGAGTTAGAGGTCCAGATACCATAGAATGTAGAAGGAAGGCAGGGGCTGGAAACAAGGAGATTGTCTCAACGTTGATCTAAGGAGTCTTTGGTCCCCTTGTTAGGCATCTCCTTTGTACCCCCACAGCAAATGTTCTTTTTGAATTATAGGAAGTCCAGAAAAACAACACAGAAAACAGAAGAAATAAAAACTTTAAACACATAAAACAGGAACATTTCTTGGAACTGATAAATGTTCATTTTCTGATAAAAAAGGGTTCTCCAAATACCAGCAAAATGAATAAAAATAGAAACACACCCATGTTCATCACCAGGAAATTTCAGAACATACAAAAAGGAACAATGTGTCTTCAAAAATGCTCCATGTGGTCAGGAGAGTCAAGCCTACTCCTGACACAGGAGGTGGAGGACTCAGGAGAGGTGTGAGGAGATGTGAGAGGCACCAGCACCACTGTCTCTAATTCAAATGATTTTGTATTTATGAGAATCCTCATCTTCTTCTTGAGCTGTTGGCATTTTTCAAAGATGGCATTTGCCCAAGTCCACTGGTTCGGGAACTCATTACATAAAGGAGTTTGTCTCCATGGCCAATATTATAGAACAAATAAAGGCCGTGATTATATAGATCCTACAATCGAACAGGGAAAAATAAGGGTAAAACATCCTAAAATGTTAGGCTATTCCTCAGTAGTTTTGCTTAATCAATAGGGACAGGTAGGCTGAGAGATGTCTGTAATAGGGCTCAAACTCAGAGAATCAAGGGAGAGAAACAGTCAACAGAGCAGTTTCCATCTTCGGTCCCAGCTCTGAAGTCAGTGGCTCCAGAACAGATTTCCCAATTCTCCCTGATTATTAACCTCTCTAAAGCTGTTCCAAATTTATTTTTAAAATGAGGCTTTTGGGTTCAGGCCTTCCCACTCTCTCTTCTACAGACAAAGAATAAACTACACTTGCTCTCCTCCCCACTCTGTTCTCTCCCTTTCTCTTCTCTAACCCATCCAGTCAGGCGCTCATGATGCCACACTATTTTTTTTAACAAAATTTTATTGGAACATAGTTGACTTACTATGTTGTGTTAGTTTCAGATGCACAGAAAAGTGAATCAGTTATACATATACACATATCCCTTCTTTTTCAGCTTCTTTTCCCATATAGGTCATTATGTTGTAGAATATTGAGTAGAGTTCCCTGTGCTATACAGTAGGTCCTTATTAGTTATCTATTTTATATAGGGTAATGTGTATATGTTCACCTCAATCATTGAAACTGCTCTTACCCAGGTCAGAAATCATATTCAACTTTTTAGCAGTATTTTCTTTCCTGCCATCTCTTATTTGAAATATGCTTTCCCCCTAGGATGGTGAAATTACACTCTTCTTGTAGTCCTTTTCTCTCACTGTCTGCTCCTTCTCAATCACATTTTTTGGGCTCTTTTTCATCTACCTGGCCATGGTGGGGAAGCCCTGGTCTCCTCTTCTCCCTGCACACTCTTCTCAATCTCATCCAGTCTCAGGGCTTTAAAGTCAAGCTCTGCACTGCTGACTCTTCAAGTTTATCCCCATCCTCTCCTTTTTCCTCAATCTTGAACTTGGACAGCCAAGCAGCCACAGATATCTCCGCTGGGTGGTCTAACAAGCCTGGCACAGCTAAACTGGCGTGAGGTCAAGCGCTACAACTGCTCACCTGCCCCACTATAAAAGCTCAGCGTGGATCTCCCTCTTTCTTTTTTGTCGCTCTGAATCCATTTTCCACCTTGAAGCCAAAATAATCTTCTAGAGCATAAGTCTTCCCTGCTTCAGTGTTTTTGTGTCATCCCACTGCAATCAACACAGAGTCCAAATTCTTTCCCATGATCTCGGTGGCCTGGCCTGACTTTCTCTCTGATTCCATCTCCATCCACCTCCCCTGACCACACTCCAGCCAACTCACCTTCTTTCTGGTCACCAGGTTCACTAAAAGGACAGCTCTTGTTTCCTGTGCAATCCACAACACTTCTGACACCAAACGTGGGTTTTCCATACCAAGCAATTCTGACACTAAGTACCGGGAGTCAGCACAGACCCTGCAGTTTAAGGTCCCACAAGACCATCCCCACTTGAGACCCCAGTGGCCAATTCAAAGCATCCCTACTTCTCACTGATCAGCTATAAATTGGAGGTTCCCACAACCCCCTCCTCGGGTTCGATAATTTGCCACAATGGGTCACTCAACTCAAGAAAATACTTTACTAGCTATTATTATGGGTTAATTTTAAAGGATACAACCCAGGTGCAGCCAACTGGAAAAAATGCACGGGGGATGTATATGGAAAAGGATGTGAAGATTCTCTGCCTTTCACTTCCTCCCAGCCTGTCCATGTACATCAGTGCAAGTGTGCAACTAGGTATCAGGATGGTGTGAGGAAATTCAGGGATATTAACCATGTGTGGTGTAGCTGAGATGTTGTGAATGTATAAATCTACATCACGTAGCGTGCCTTAAAACTGTACACTGTTTCCTGTCACTCTATTATTCTTATTTTTGTTCATGGACCCTTCTCTATGGGTTATTATTCTTCCTGCTGCTTCACAGTTTTTCTACTCTAAAGGCCCCCAAGTCAAGCCCTCTTCTATTTGGGTCTCAGTGAGACACAGCCAGGTTTCCGATGAAAACAAACAAACAAAAAGCTCCATTGCTGTTAATGAAGCAACTTCCCTTATTACCCCAATTTTTACTTGTTTTCCTCATTTCTGTGCCAAGACTCTCTTTTCCTCTAGTGTTTTACACTGACTACATTTCAGACTGTGGATCCTGCTTTTCTTTCTCTTCTAAGACTGTGGCTTTACCCAGCCTCTAGCTGCCCCTTATCTTGCCGACGCAAATATACAGATCCTCAATTATCTCACACTCTCTCAGGAATTCACACTGAATATTTGGATGTTATATCAACCCATCAACTTTCACTGAAGCATTAAAAAAAATCTTATTTAACATTTAGAAAAAAATCTAGAAAAAATTATAGTATTGATAGTTTTTATAGTCTAAAGATGAGACTCTTTCTTTCTTTTGCAAATCATTTAAAATATTTTTTTCCCTCAAAGGAAGTTTTCATAGCAATTATGGGTTTCACCATCTGGGAGTAGGAGCATAAAGTCCAGGCCCCTTGTGAGCAGGTACATAAATATACCTGCTTTGAGCATATTACATAAATGACAGTAATATTGAGAACTAATTTTGTCTCATGCAATGTTAGGTGTTTTGGTAGTGGTGTTTAATGTAATCAATCAAGTCTGTAAGGGGGAACTACTATCCTCATTTAACAGAAGAAGAAAGTGAAATTTGAAAGATTGTATAATTTAACAAGTATCACATAGCTAGGAAATGGAGGAGACAAGATTTGAACCAAGCTCTGTTAGTCCCAAAAGTCCATTTATTTCCACTTACCGTGCCCTCTTTGTTCAGAAATAAATTTTAAGGAAGTGCAGTATTTATGCTGACTATATAATATATATATATATAAGGTGTTCAATGAATATTTAATAGATAAATGTAGCTGTATTCACTTTCACTGATGTAAAAAGATAATAAATATTGTGGAATTGCCAGATCATCTTTTAACTCCTCTGTTCAATAGTTAGTCAATGTTTTCTGTCACGAATGGGAGAAAATATTTGCAATAATGTGACCGACAAAGGATTAATTTCCAAAATATACAAACAGCTCATATAGCTCAATACCAAAAAACAACAACCCAATCAAAAAATGGGCAGAAGATCTAAACAGACATTTCTCCAAAGAAGTTGGCCAACAGGCACATGAAAAGATGCTCAACATCGCTGATTATCAGAGAATGAGGTATCACCTCACACTGTTCAGAATGGCCATCATCAAAAAGTGTACAAAGAATGGTGTGGAGAAAAAGGAACCCTCCTACACTGTTGGTGGTTATGTAAATTTGGTGCAGGCACTAAGGAGAACAGTATGGAGGTTCCTTAAAAAACTAAAAATAAACCATATGACCCAGCAATCCCACTCCTGGGCATATATTCAGAGAAAACCATAATTTGAAGAGATACATGTGCCCCAATGTTCACTGCAGTACTATTTACAATAGTCAAGACATCAAAGCAACCTAAATGTCTATCAACAGATGAATGGATAAAGATGTGGTATATTTATACACAACGGAATACTACTCGGCCATAAAAAAGAATGAAATAATGCCATCAGCAGTAACATGGATGGAAGTAGAGATTATCATACTAAGTGAAGTAACATAGAGAAATATATCGTATGATATCACTTATACGTGGAATTTTAAAAAAAATGATCCAAATGAACTTACTTACAAAATAGAAACAGATCCACCGACATAAAAAACCTATGGTTACCAAAGGGGAAATGAGGGGATAAATTAGGAGTTTGGGATTAACACATATACACTACTATATATAAAAGAGATAACTAACCTACTGTACAGCACGGGAACTATACTCAATATTTTGTAACAACGTTTAAGGGAAAGGAATCTGAAAAACATTGATATATATGTATGTATAATTGAATTATTTTGCTGTACATCTGAAACTAATACAACATTGTAAATAAACTGCATATCAATAAAAATAAATTAATTTGGGGGTTCAAACCTCTCATTCTGTCAATCTTGAATCCTGTATATGAATTTCTAGCCTCAGGCAAACTGGAAGCTCCTTTACTCCCCATGGTAACCCTACACATTGCACCTTTGCTACTCTATTTCCCCATATTAAATACTCCTGCCCCAAGACTTATCAAATTCCTAATTTCTGCCACACCTCAACTGAAATTTGACCTTGAAGGCTCTGCTTTTTCAATTGCCCTAGCTCTCACTGATACCTCTCAGCCCTGAAATCCTGCCATACTTTCTGCAGGTGCTGTGCTGCCTCCCTGGAACTTAACAAGCGGTTCATTTTGTTATTCATCTTTTGTGTATAGAGTATCTTACCCTTTACAACTGTGAGAGTATTATTCATTTGTTGGTATCTCTGGGACCTAACACTTATAAAGTTGCTAAATAAAAGACTTGGACACTGGTGAGAAGCTTTAGATACAGCACACTGTAGCAGGGGGAGTAGGCTACCAAAGCTTTCATGTTATTTCTCTTCTTGTTGTCAGCCTGAACAGATGATGACATACATTATATTTCTTTGTGTCTTCAGTATACCAGCATGCTGCCTGGAAAATAGCAAGTGGTCAATAACATTCATTGAATTTAACTCAATTAAGGACACTTTTGTGGAGAAGGTGAATTTCCAGAGCTGTTTGAATAATACAAGAGAAGACTTGATAGGCTCTTAGGAAAGAATGATGTTCTGAGCATATTACTCATTTCTAGCATGTTTTAAAAGGAAAAGAAAAGTGGGGGAAGGGGGAAACAAGGTAGCAAGTGCCTGGATGAAAAGCCAAATAATGTAAATTTTAAATTGCCATAAGAGGATTATAGAAACTCTCCATTTCTGCAATCATGTAGTCATATCATTTCGATTTTGCCTTTAGAACAGTCTTGCTGGGTGCCTCAATTTATGTTTTCATCTTAAGAAATTTCAAATTGAAATATTGTGTCCTATGAGCTAAGAGATAAAATTCAAGATGCATCTTGAAGAAAATGCATTATTTT
Organism: Hippopotamus amphibius kiboko; assembly: GCF_030028045.1. Lineage (NCBI taxonomy): Eukaryota > Metazoa > Chordata > Mammalia > Artiodactyla > Hippopotamidae > Hippopotamus > Hippopotamus amphibius. The sequence continues at coordinate 103,328,493 of NC_080196.1, forward strand.
ATTCACATAAGTATGAGTCACAATTTACATTGCATCTATCCTACAACATGAGAATGCAGGAAAAATCAAACTTGAGGTTTCTAGCTTTATACCTTTTTTTTTTTTTTTTTTTTTACCTAAAGACAGCCTTATAATTGCTCAGCTAGGTTTTATGTAGTAAAAGAGAAAATCAATTATTTTCAAATTATTTCAAAAGTTTTTCATAGCAGTCATCAGGAAACAAACACTAGTACAGGCATAATTTTATTGAGATTGAAAATACAGTCAGAACACATTGCTGTTTAAGGAAGTTTTGAACAGAACAGTAAGTAAAACAAGATCAGGCAAAGGCATCAAATGTGACTTAGAAAGTTTGGAAATAGAACGATGCACACCAGAATCATAGAATGTTGGAATTGAAAAGGACCCCAGAAATAAAGACCTAGATCCACATGTGGAATGGATTTGACCAGGATTAAAAGCAGCCTTGTAGGGCTGGAAACAGAAAGAAAGGAGCTCAGAACATTTTTGTTGGAGTTCAAAACCACAAATTTAAGTTTTTATAATGCCTGATAATGAATGCAAAGTGATAATTTACTTTTTTAATAGTTTTTTCCCCCCTCTCTGAAAAAAGCAGATTAAGACAAACTACATGCACTACAATATGGACTTCTTGAGGTCAAGGGCTGCACGGTGTCTCTTTCTGCATGTCCACCCCCTAAATACAAGGTCCAAGGCATATTGACAGTAGCTGGATCCAGTAATCACTGGCTGCTTACAATGTTAATTATCTTGATTACTGGGTACATATATCAATAGACTGTTGCTGTTATGGGTTACATTGGGTCCCCCCAAAAGATATGTTGAAGTCTTCACCCCCAGTACCTCAGGCTGTGACCTTATTTGGAAATAGAATTGTTGCAGCTGTAATTAGTTAAGATGAGGTCATAGTGTAGTAAGGTGGGCCTTTAATTTAATATGACTTGTGTCCTTATAAGGAGACAGACACAGAGGAAGATGGCCATGTGAAGGCACAGATGCACAGGGAGAAAAATGGAAACAAAGATGGCAGTGATGCATCTACAAGTCAAGGAACATTTTGGATCATCGAAGCTGGACGAGACAAGGAAGGATCTTCCACTAAGGGCTTTGGAGGGAGCATGGTTCTGCTAACCCCTTGACATCAGATTTCTAGCCTCCAGAACGATGAAAGAATGAATCTCTGTTGTTTTAAGCCACCTAGTTTGTGGCACACTGTTACAGCAGTCCTAGGAAACTCATATATACTACCTTAATCCTCACTACAGCCCATGTGGTTTAGGGTGCTCTTATTTTATCATATAACTGATAAGGCAACTGAGTCTCCCAGGCAAAGCAACATGCTTAGGGTCACAGTGGCTGAGCCAGGAAGCAAACACAGGCAGTCTGGCTATAGAACCCATGGTCGTAGGATATTACACAATGTTTGCTGGTTAAGTGAAATTAATGCCTGGATGTGTAGTATTGCCCTATAGTGCATGGGAACATGCAAAATAATTTCTTCTCAACACATTGTACTAAATCATATTTTAAATAAAACAACAAAACCTCTTGCAATGGGTTTTATGACCACCCCCACCTTCTCCACTTTCCACCAATTACTCACTAATCTGATGATCAGCTCTCACTCAATTACACTAGGGTACTTTGCATCTAATTATTTTTTTAAACCTCTATGTGTAGAACCAAGAAAACAGTAATTTCAGTGCTTTGAGCAGCTGTGCACCTGTAAAATAAGGCTATTTCTTTTTTCCTTAAAAAAAAACACTGCAAGAATCTAGCAAGTAAAATAAAGACACCCAAGACAACTTATTGCAATTGAGGGGCTAAGTTTTTTGGAAAATAATACATCTGTGGGTGAGCTTTAGCAGAGCTCTGTATCTTCAACTGAAATGTCTGTGAGCATCCCAACTGGGGAAACTGGGTCAGCCACTTTGCTAGGACTCTCTACCTCCCACCTCACATGCTACATAAAAAATTTGCCAGTAATTTTGAAATTATGGGACATTTTCTGTCTAATCACTCCCTCCAGATCCAGGGAAATGGTCTGCATGGCACGAGAACCGGTTTCTGAGTTGTGATCCACAGGTTCAAGCAGGAGGGAAGAAAGCAGCAATAAAACAATTCCTACTGGTAAAGTGGCTCCCTGTCATTATCCTGTTAAGTGGAGAGAGGCTCTGATGAGCTGGCCTAGTGTCACAGGAGCAGCTGGGGAGCTTGGCCAGCACCACTTCTGGTGTCCTTTTAAAACATCAAATAACTAGCTGTTGCCGCAGCACTTAGCCCCTATTGCTCATATTTAAACATTTAAAAATCTAACTACTGTTGAGGCCAAAGGTGTATCAAGGCTTCAAATGAATAATTCTTCCCAGTGCAGAGGGAAGGACTCTTAGGGAAAGGTTGAAAGAGAAAGTTAAGCTACACTTTGCAAAGGTCAAGCCATTTAAAGCTTTGTCGGGGCAGACGGATCTAGTTCTCCCCTTTCAGAAGGTCTTGCAGGTGTGACACCCTCAGGGAGAAGTGAAGGCACAAGGCTTGTGCATTTCACACAAGTGGAAGCTCACTTGCTTCTTGCTGGGAGCACGGAGACTGTGGACATTGGTTTCTGTGTAAATATAGACAGTGAGGTCAGCAGACAGAATTTACTAATTAGAAAACTGCATAAACTGAAACAGAAACCAAAACCATTCTACAGAAATTAAATACCCATGCTGTTCTTCCATGTGGAGTGGCTGCATCACTCTGGAACTTGGCTGGCTAGCTGGGGACCTTTGGCAACTCTACTGACTTCACAGGGGTCTATTTTTCTCAATATGTAGCATGAGGAAGTAGTACCTTTAGATTCCTGACCTCTTTGATTTTTTGAAACTGTGGCACAAAATCGAAGGCCATACAGAGCAGAGAGTAAGGAACTGGTCATTGGAGTCAACAGACCTGTCATGAAATTTAGCTTAATGACTAACTCAGTGACACTGGACAAGTTATTGAAACTCTAATCACTAGTTTCCTCATTTGTAAAATAATGATATTTATACTGATCTTTTATTTTATTTTATTTTTGATATTTTTGCAGTTGATTTATTTCCTTACTCCATTTTGGTTTTTTCCCTTGCAATTTATAAAGTTTCGTGACTCCTTCATTTTGCTGATTGCACCCCATTTGGTCTTTTTTTTTTTTTCTTTTTCTTTTTTTTTTAATTTTATTTATTTATTTATTATTTTTTGGGGGGTACACCAAGTTCAATCAACTGTTTTTATACACATAGCCCCATATTCCCTACCATATGATCCAGTAATCCCACTCCTGGGCATATACCCAAAGAAAACCATAATCCCAAAAGAAACTTGTACCATAATGTTTATTGCAGCACTATTTACAATAGCCAGGACATGGAAGCAACCTAAATGCCCATCAACAAATGAATGGATAAAGAAGATGTGGCATATATATACAATGGAATATTACTCAGCTATAAAAAGGGATGAGATGATCTTTTAGATGTATACAGATCTGTTAGAAAATTAACAGAAATAATGAACATAAAGCAATCAACTTATACCTGTTGAGAAATGGTAACTTTGATAACACTGTCTTTGTCTAATCACTCTCTCTAGACCCAGAGAGATGATGCCCATTGCAGAAGAACCAGTTTCTGAGTTGTGATCCTCAGGTTATGGCAGAAAAATTTCGATCTGTTTTAAAGTGTGGTTTTGACTAGCTTCTAACCTGGCTGACTCCTGGTTTCCATAAACAGGTGGCTGTGAAAGAATGCACAAGTGAGAGAATGAATGAACGAATGCTAGCTCCTTACAGTAGCCTTCACGCACCTGCATCTGTCTGCAGCTTATCATTCAGCAGCTGCCATGCCCTGGTAAGATAAATGGGACCTAATTATTCATCAAAACATCTTTTTAAAAATTAAGTTATCCTGGGACTTCCCTAGTGGCGCAGTGGTTAAGAATCCACCTGCCAGTGCAGGGGACACGGGTTTGATCCCTGGTCTGGGAAGAGCCCACATGACTGGACGCAGAGAAACTAAGCCCGTGTGCCACAACTACTGAGCCTGTGCGCTACAGCCTGTGAGCCATAACTAATGAGCCCACATGCCACAACTACTGAAGCCCACGAGCCTAGCGCCCACAACAAGAGAAGCCACCAAAATGAGAAGCCTGTGTACCACAACAAAGATAGCACCTGCTCTCAGCAACCAGAGAAAGCCCATGCGCAGCAATGAAGACCCAACACAGCCAATAAATAAACAAACAAATAAATAAATAAATATTGTTATCCTTTCAACAAGGAATATTTTACATTCAGATATTGTACTAACACACTCTATCTAATGTATTCTTCATTAGAAGCCTATAAATAGAAATTATTATCCTATTATAAAGTTGAGCAAAGTGAGACAGAGTAATTAAAGAAATTTTTTCTAAGGTATTTCAGGTAAGAACTAGCAAAAGCAGGACTTAAACCTTAGGTGTCTGACTGCAAAGCTTCTGATACTGATCACCCCATTATATTGCCTAAAGTTCAATCTCAAGGTGTTCACATACTAGTAGGAGAATGAAAACATGTGCACGCACATGTAAGAGGGAAAACACCTAAAGGCTATGAGAGTACAGAGGAGACACGGCTCCAACCAGGTACCAGGTAGTCCACCAGATAGTCTTTGCATGTTTGCTGATCTTTGGGCTTGCCTTTGAGGGATGGGCATATTTTTTTATAGGGAAAAAAATGGAAGGGGATTGGATTTCAGGCAAATAAAACATAAGAATTGGCATAACAATTATGTATGTTTATGTAATATCTGGTAATTGGTTTTGGTCACAGCATAGAGGATGATATGAGGATAGCTGTGGAAAAGGCTAGAAAGGGAAATCGGGGAGTCTTAAAATCCACATTGAGAAGTTTTGATTTCATTTGAAATGGAGAGATGTCATTTATGATACTGGCCCAGTGAATGATACACTCAGAGCTGATTTGAGAGGACCGATCTGGCTGGGAGGAGGATAGCAGGGAGAGGAGACACTGGTGCTAAGTTAAGAAGTGAGGTAATTCTGACAAAGGAACAGAAAAACATTTATTTTTACAATGTTTTTACACCTGTTAGGGAAAGGCACCACACTAGACGTATTACTCAAATCACATTTCTAGTCCTAATAACAATCTAATGAGGACATACTGACTTAGTTTTATAGATGAGATGGCTGAAGCTTGGGAATAAAATGGCCAAATGGTCAAGAGCAAAGACAGTGTTGGACTCTCAGACTCTCTGAAACCAAAGACCCCTGGGTTAAGGAAGACTCTTGGCTGACAGCAACCTGATGGCAGGTCTCATCCTTAGAAGGACTGGAGCTGCAGTGTAGCATCAGGGACCTCTGGAACCAAACCTGGCCATCTTAACTACCAGCAACACCCACCTTTAACATCTAACTTTGTTAGTCTCTAGTGAAATACTTAGCAGATAACATCTCTCCAAAAATCTTGTGGATAAAGAATAATAGTCACCTAGCTTAGGGGAAGTATTCATCTCCAGACTAATGAACTCTAGGCAGGAGAGCATGATCTGGTAGGAGCAGAACACTTTGGTCAGGCTTATGTCTGTGGCTGGAGGGCATGGTCACACCTAATTAATATGGAATCTCTCTCAGTAAGGATACAATGTTTGCCATCATTTTCTTATGGGATGGTGACATATGAATAGTCAATCATCATCATTGGTTTTGCACCTATTGCTTATATAATAATATAAGCATGACATAAGATTAAAAACAAGGATTCCAAAATAATAGGGAAGCTCCTTTTCACATCAGTAAAGCTCATTTGGGCAAGCCCTCTTACAAAGACAAGCCCTTAAGAGATGTTTATGGTGTGGTCTGTGATTCAGACCATTTTGACCATTTCATCTGCCTTCTTCATTCCAGTTCAACTGGTGCTCCTATGAGTCAGGTCATGAACGTCTAGTCCCAAAGTGTTTTTTAATGGGAAGGATGCATGTAGTGGCTACCAACAGGATGTGCCTATTGGGAAATGGAGCCTGTGGGAGTGATTAGGTCACAAGGATGGAGCCCTCATGAATGGGATTAATGAACTTGTAAAAGAGACCTCAGAGGGCTCACTCTCTCCTTCTGCCTTGTGTGGACACAGGGAGAGGACACCAACTATGAACCAGGAAGTGAGGCTTCACTAGACATTGAACCAGCAGCACTGTGATCTTGGATTTCTCAGCCTCCATAACTGTGAGAAATAAAGTTCTGTTGTTTATAAGCCACCAAGTCTATAGTGTTCTATTATAGCAGCCCAAGCTGACTAATACAGTGCCTCACCTGCTTCTGCAAATCAAGCCTTTCTGAATCAGTGTCCTATGAGTGGTAGAAGCAAGTACCTGCTACTAAACTGATCAGTCACCCCTGTTTTCCCAGGTGTATACTGACGTTGGCACTGAAAGTCCCACATCCCAGGAAGCTCCTCAGTCCCAGGCAAACTAGGCTGGTCGGTCACCTTACTTTACTCCAGCTACACAGGAGGCTGAGAAAGCAAAGTACCTCTACCTCTAAGGTAGATAATTTCTTAAAACACAGCAGAGGTACTCAACCATACCATACTCCCAGAAAACAACGACACAGCAATGATGAATAATTGGCTTCTCAGTAAATTACTAACAGGAGCTTAAAGTATCAGAAAAAAGCATTACATATTTAGTAGGCATCTTTATTTTTACTTTTGGTCAATACAGATACCATCCACCTGATCTCATTGCTTGGTCATGATTCTCAGGCCAGGATGATCACAGAGTATCTGTGTTCTCCTGATTGGATTGGATATCCAATTGGATTGGGCTGCATCTGGGTCTCTTACTTTGTCTCCAACAAGAAGGAAACCAGAAACTTCTTAACAGGGAAACTGAATGAGTTCATTTTATGGAGAGGAACAGAGTCAAGGACAGAGAGAAAGCGAGAGATGGAGAGAAGGGAAAACTGACAACATCCTGTGAGTCCCCAAGAGGACCCCACCTCCTAGCAGTCTCATGCTAAGAGCCCTAGTAAAGTTCTTTTTGCTCAAGCTAGTGTGGGTTGGTTTTCTTGCCTTAAAACTAAATGAATCCTTACTTGAAAGATTTTTATTCTTCCAAGTTTCCATGCTTGTATCTGGGAAGGCTAGTTGAAAACACAAATGCCAGTTGCAGACACATGCTACCTAAGTATGTAGCTCAGGGAAAATAATTAGAATTACTACAGTTTTGGGTGTCTGAACGGCAGGCTCACTGCACACAAAATTATCACTTGCTTTAAAATATGCATGTGTGTTCGTTTATTACTTCTAGATTTAATTTATTCCCAATTAAGTTGTCTTTTCACCAGCCTAACTGTTATGTATTCCATTTTCTAAGCACCTCTATTTGCTTGTTTCTCTATATCTCATATAAGAGTATCAAGTCCTATGCATAATTCTTAGGGTCATTTGTTCCAGTACATCTTCCATTAATATTTGCTGAACAGGAATAAGGTCTATAATTAAGGGTTTTTTTCTTATATTCAGTCCAAAATGCCAATAATTTAACTAATATCTCTCCTTTGTTGTCTGACTCCTCAATGCTCTATCTTTGGGGGCCTCTCTTTTTTGGACTTGCATTTAAAATAAAAGAATATGCTTTTCCTGGGCAGATATAAATGCTTAGTTTTTAAGCGCTGGAAAGAAAAAAACCAAGAAAACATAAAGCTCGTATCAAAAACCTGCAACATTTACACTGCTTAATTATTTTAAAAAGCCTTACAATAAGATTTCCATGTACAATCTGCAGGGTACACAATGCATCAGTGGATAGTCAGGCATAGGTTTTGTGACAGATTTTGTCATCAAGCAGTTCTGGTCCAAGTAAAGAAGCTTATCATCACTGTTAAAGGGCACAACCCAGACCCAGAGATGAGCAAGTGTGAACCGTGGTGCACATAAGTGCTCCTGATCCATCAGTCCGGCGCTATGGGGCATCTCTTTCCCAACCGAGGTCTCAAACCCCCTAATGTTGGCTAATGTTGGCTCAAGCCCCCTAATGTCAAGCCATTGATTATCAGACAAAAGGGGAGTAGGAAAGTGATAAGGAACTCAGGACCTGATTGCCTTCCCTGGAACTCAAATAAGCCCCCTTCTCAGCTTGTGCTCCGTTCCTAGGATTTGAAGATAAAGTTTGAGGTGAATATACAGCTGTCACAATTGCAAAGCACTTAGAGCATATTAAACCCCCAGAGTTAGTAGCACATTTTTTTCCTTCTTAGGAGGCACATGTAAATATGAATTTGATAAATATTATATGTATATTGCATCAATGCTCTACCAACAATTCTTTTTATGTATTTTTAAGCAGACTTTATTTTTAGAGCAGTTTTAGGTTTACAGCAAAAATGAACAAAAAGTACAGAAATTTCCCTTACACCCCCTGCCCCCAAACAAGTATAGTTTGCCCTATTATCAACATCCTACGCCAGAATGGGACATTTGTCACATTTGATGAACCTACACTGATACATCATTATTACCCAGAGTCTACAGTTTTCATTAGGGTTCAATCTTGGTGTTGTACATTCTGTGGGTTTGAACAAATGTACCCACCATTATACTATCAAACAGAGCAGTTTTACTGCCCCAAAAATTCTGTGTTCCATCTTGTCATCTTTCCCTCCCCACCAATGCCTGACAACAGCTGATCTTTTTACTGTCTCCATAGTTTTGCCTTTTCCAGAATGTAATCTAGTTGCTATCATACAGCATGTACTCTTTTCAAATTGGCTTCTTTCACTTAGAGATATGCATTTCAGTTTCTTTCATGGCTTGATAGTTCATTTCTTTATAGCACTGAATAATATTCCATTGTCTAGAGGTAGCACAGTTTATTTACTCCATTCACCTACTTACTAACAGACATCTTGGTTGCTTTGAAGTTTGGGCATTTACAAATAAAGCTGCTATAAACATCCATGTGCAGGTTTTTTGTGTAGACATAAGTTTCAACTCCTTTGGGCAAATACCAAAGACATGATTGCTGGATTGTATGGTAAGAATATGTTTAGTTTTATAAGAAATCATCAGACTGTTTTCTAAAGTGGCTGTACATTTTTGCATTTCTACCAGCAATGAATGATTTATATTTTTTTATGTCTTTAACTTGTTCATCCCATTGGGTCTTCCTTAAGTCTAAGAACTGATGAGGTCTCCTCCTGCTTACATCCAATATCAAGGGAAAATCAAACCCTTCTGCATGGCATTTCTTCCTATCACTGCCAAACTTCTCTAAAGAAAAATTTGTATATGCTTTCTCCCTTCCTGCTTATTACCTTGAAAACTTTACCTCTATTTGGGAGTTTCTTTCTCTCTTAAAGAAGAAAATAACATAAAGCAATGATTTTGAAGCTTCCAATTATAATGGATTATTAGTTCTCACTCTGTTACATTTTCCTTCTGCCTTGGACATTATTGAGCTTCCGTTCATGGGAAACCCTCTTTTGCCTTGAGGACACTCTATTTTCCTGATTCTCCTTCTATAACTTTACCTTCTCCCCTTTCCTAGCCTGTAAAATATAATTCCCTATAATATTTTTTCTTTACACTGTCAACATTGCATTGGTTATCATATGTTTCAATTATTTCAAGTCGGTGAACTAACTCAAACATATTTATATCCAGACCTAGCCATCCACCAAATCCCAGTTTCACTTCTCCAATTAAACACTCAAAAGGACCCCCAAATGTAAGACTTAGTGACCCCACATGAATTGACACTTTTTTCTCCTAAGTCGCTCCTACTCTGTGCCTTTTATTTCTACTGAGGCTCCATCACCACCATTTCCACCCTACCTCAACCCTCCAGGCACCCAGACATGAAACTTCAACATTTAAAAACATTTTTCCTTTGATCCCACACACTGAATCAGTTACCAAGTTAAGTCAGATATGCTGCTATATACGCTCTTTTTTACTCTCCTCCCTTTTAAATGCTTCTAGTTCTTTCTTTCTCACCTGGACTTCTGCAGGCACCCTCCCATTCAGTAATTCTCAAGTATGAATCTTGGCAGAATGTGGGGCAAGAGACCAACTCGTCCTGTTAGGAAGCGCTGTCGAGATACTGGCTGGGAAAACGATGCATTTGTAGTGGGCAAATAAGATGCTTCATGAGGCTTGACCATGAAAATGACTCGTGTGGTGTCTCCTACATCGAGATCTAATGCATACTCCCCGGGGGCAGACAAAATGATCCACATGGAGGAAGGAAATTTTAGATTTTCTCTTTTCTGTTTATACTTATAGTTTTCGAAAACAAAACGGGGAAAAAAATATGTTTTACCAGTATCTAATGTATGTCTCTCCACTAGCCCTCTGCCTTCCCAAATGGGGTAGGATCACCTGTTACCTGGCAAGGTGAACAGTGGTGCCCTCGTTTTTTCCTTTTCAGCAACGCAGTGCTTTATATTTCAATTTAGGTATACCCCGGTAATGGATTCACAGATTATCTCGCTTTAACGAAACAAGCCCTCACAAAATGAAATGCTTAAAAATGCCATTAACTATCAGAAGGTAATATGAGTAATTAAGCACAAGCAAACAAAAAACATGGCAGAACTGACACTTTTCTTCCTAGTATGTGCTCTTTGTCACTCACACTGCAAAATCACAGAATGATAATCTAACCAGATAGGAAAAGAAATAGGTCTCTAAACACTCTAAATGAACAAGGAGACTATTTGAAATCTGGCTGTATTTCCACTTTAGTTGATGACAAAACTTGCCTTAAGTGTATATTGTGCCTTGAGGTACAAGCTGAATATAGCACGTAGCTGTCATGATTAGTAAGATACAAAAAAACCAAACCGAAATAGCATGATTAGTTATATAAATATATACGTGTGTGCATGTGTGTGTGTGTGTATCGTGAGAAAGGATTTATTGTACTATCAAAATGTTGCAAATACATACCTGAGATATTGTTCATTTCATCTGTTAGATTACTATTTTTGAATGTTGTATACCATAAATGAAATAAACATATTAAACTTTAAACCTTTTACTGAACGTATACACGAAGCAAGATGTCTGGGGACCAATGTCCTTCACCAACTGAGACATGAAAACTTGCCCCAAGTAAGCAAATTCATCACTTAGATTAGTACCCATGATTAAAATTTATATTGTGTTATATTTAGAAAGAAGTAATTTTTTTTTCCTAAATAATATCTTATGGATTTTTTTTGGTCAAAACAAATAATTCATTTTAAAAGTTTTAATATAAGAAAAGAAAAATAGGAAACTATCCTTCTCAAGCTGGGGCATGAAATAAAAAATCATGCAAGAAACATTTAATGAACGGCATTCTTGTTTTTTTTTTTTTTGTTGTTGTTTTGGTTTTTTGCCTGCGCCACACAGCTTATGGGGCTTGTGGGATCTGTTCCCCAGCTAGGGACTGAACCCCGGGCCCTGCAGTGAAAGCACTAAGTTCTAACCACTGGACCACCAGGGAATTCCCAATGAATGATATTCTTAATAGTTTTTGGTCTACAGTCTCCTTCCACTATTCAATGTTCTGTGTATTTGTGTGTGCTTTCATTTTATAAAATTTCAAGCATATATTAGTCACTAAGCATTTGAGCATTAGAGAAAGTGGAATACAAGAAATCAAAGGACTAAAAACCCTGGAATTCTAAATTTGAATTAAAAATATCAGTATGAACTGACAATACATTTTCTGTTTAAAAATGTATTCCTAGCTCTGCCCTCTGAAAGGGCCTAGAAACAATGACATGTCAAGTAGAAATGAGTATCCCTACTGTCTAGATTTGCTCTCTAAATTCCCTAGAAAGTTACTTATTTTAGATATTTAGAAGGAAAAGGACTAAATGATCCTAGGACATCTTATTATACCAAAAAATTAAAAAAAAAAAGTTATCAAAGACAAAATCAAAAGGATTCCTGAACCAATGGACTAAAACATATTAAAAATGTTATTATCCTAAACTCAAATGGGTAGATGATACTTCAAAAAAAATCTCTTTGGTGATCTTTGGAGGATCCTAGAAAATTTAATTTTGAAAACTCATAAATAAAGGGAAATCATCAAGAAATAATTTGATCTTACTGTATGTACTGTACCTCAGAGTAATGAAAAACTTTTGATGAAAACTTTTTTTTATTAGAAAGGCCAGCTATTAGAATATTAATGGAAAAATGGATCCAAGCAATGATCAACAAGCTACAAAGCCAGTGGGGGTTTTCATAGTTCATAAATCAAGCTGACAATTCTAAACCACCTGATTAATCTTAACAGGAGACAGCCAGATGCTATATACCTCTTGATGTGGTTCCACAGGAAGTACACACCACCACCCTATGGAACGTTCTTCCTAAAACCAACAAGCTAACCTTCAATAACATCAATCACATGCAGTAAGCAAAACTCTAGAATGTTGGAAACTCTAAAGGGCAAATATCCCACTTTCTTCAGCCAACAATTTCAAGGAAAAAAAAAAAAAAAGAGTAGCAGTAACCATAGATTAAAAACTTGAGAGGCGTATCAATCAAACGTGTTCTGGCTCAAACAAACTCGAAGCAAAACCCAAACCAACTCAAAGCAAAACCCAAACCAAACACAATTATAAGAAAGTTGGGGAATGTTGACCATTGATTTGATAATATTAAGAAATAATAAATTGTGTGTGTATTATAATGGTAATGTGGACATTTTAAATGTTAGTTTATGTCGGTACAGTTTATACTTTCTGGAGTCTCAGTTCTGTTTCTTACTGTTTTCCTTTGCTGGTAGATGGCTTTTCTTTGTTGTTCTTCTCTTTGACTGAGAGATTAGCCTTCAGTTCTCCAGGTTTTCTACACATGCGTGTGTCACCCACTTGCAGGGGTTGTTTCTGGGGGGTAAAGGGGTGCTGATTTAGCTTCCATCTATTTTTGGCCCCTGTGGATTTCCCTTACTTTCTTGCAACCTGGCTATTTCAGAGAAAGTCTGTTACATTTTATTCAACATATATAGGTATTCTGCAGTAGAAACGTTTGTGGATTATCTAATATATAATATTTCTAGAAACAGAGGAAGATAGTTTTGCCGTTTATATAGCTTCCAGGTTAATCTTCTTAGAACACAGGCTTGTATATAATTATGTATTATTAAACCATGACTTGTTAACAAAAAAAATTTATAAAAATTAATTTAGCCTAGCTTTCAGATTCTTCCACTACATAAGTCCCACATTTGTCTATGACTTTATTTTCTACCCATTTTTTGCATTAGGCAAATGTCTGTTTCTCACAAATGTCCACTTCCATTGTCCAGTCTCCTCCATCCACTTGGGATGTCCATTCCTTTAGCTCTACATGCTCTGAGCTTACTGCCTTCAAATTTATCACCTCTTCTGCAAAATTATCCCCCAGATGATAAAGATTTCTTTCTCTTCAGAACTCTGTCCCCTTCAGAAAGTCATTGTGAGTATTTTTTTTCCTTTTTTTTTTTTTTTTGGTACTACATTTTTATCTGCATTTCATCTAATTTTATATTTCTTATTGCCTAAACTTGTCAATGTCAGGACCTTTTATTCATCTTGGCACTCCCTAAATTACAGGCCACAATGACTTTCGTGTAGCAGAACTGGATAATAATTTTTGAAGGTCCCAAAAATATGTTACAAAAAATCCCTATCTATTATTTTAATAGCTATATCTTTGAACCCAAAAGACACCTGTGAACTGAGGTTACTCGTGTTAATATCATGTAGATGAGATTTTAGAACACCTAGATGAATATGACTTTGTTGTTTGCTTCAGGAAACATTTGTCTGGGAAAGAGAAGACCATAAACCAGAAAGTGCCTTTAGTGTTTGTTTCAGGAAATTCCTACAGATCAATTTATTAGAGATACTATTCTTCACCTGGGCAAAAAAACTCCTTATCAAATGGTTTCCTTATGAACATCGTTTTCTTGGTCTTGTGTCCATCAACTTTAAATAGTATATCAGAAATTTTGCTAACTCCCGGTCACTTCCCTGCTTTGAGATATCTACCGTAAAATGACCTGAGGCCAGAACCCAAAGTCCAGTAACTATCCCACGTCTGAATTCTCTCCTCTGAGACCCTCCTAAGATGCCCAGTGGTGTTCTTCCTTATTTCTTAGTTAGGGCTATCTGGTGATATCTGGTGAGTTGGACATCCCCTATAAACGTTTCAATCTACATTATAGGTTACTGCAAAATCAAATAAGAATATATACTGAATTTCTTAAAATCCAGGATGACGTCATTTTTAAGTTGACATTTGTAGCACAGATTTAGGTACTTGAGAAATAGTTGACAAAATTTTTTCTTGAAAACTATGCCAATATGATAACATCTTATACAGGGCTGTCACTTGCAAAAGAATCTGTCACATAAAATTCAGGTTTTTTGTACTGATGGATAATAGCAATCTTTTTCCTCCCTTACCTCGCTTATTGAAGAACGGTCCATTTGGTGGTTGTTTCTAGTTCACAGAGTCACTGTTAATTTAGAATGTTTATTTTTGTCCATTTCTAGTCTATTTGCACTGGAAATCTAGTTAAAGCAATTCTGTAATTTTAAACTTCCTTATGAAATATAGAACAATGACTATTGTACTCAAATGACATACAAAAGAAACAAAGCAAGAACTTCATTTATATTAGCCTGGGATTCTTGGTTTTTTGAACTGAACCATGAAGGGGTTTTTGTGAATTTGTGAAGCCCTCTACAAATGTAGTTTTTCTAATTCCAGAATGGAGCACAGTGACTGACACTTAGGAGGAATGCAGTAAGGTTTACTGAGTGAATGACAGCTTTTAGTCTACAATTAGAGGGCTTTAAAAATGTCTCTGAGTAACTTAACATCAGCTCCTATTCCCACTGTAGTAAAATTGCTATTATCAAATCCTTCTTCAAGAACAGGTGTCACTGAAAGCCAAGCAGAGAGAGCAGCTCCAGCTGTGAGACGTGTGACATGATCTGTGGAGCCAACAAGTGGAAAAGGGGAGTCTTGGCTGGAGGGATGCCCGTGGACGTCGTGTGCCTCCTAGTCTATGTCAGTAGAGCCCCAGGGTTGTCCACTGACTGATGTCATGGAAGGCAACCCTTTTGCAATTCAGGAGTGGGCTGGTGTGTGCCCTGTCAGTGTGGAGTGAGTAGCCAACTTGGGTTTGCTCAGGGATTTGCAGGGTTCTGGGGTAACTCCAGGTGAGAGAGCCTTCTCACTGTGTTCCTGCCGCCTAGACTGCAAGTCCCTGGAGGGTGCAGAGCCCTGAGTCGCTGAGGCCCTGCGGTCCCCAGGCTGAAAGGGCTCAAAGGCAGCAAGAGCCCATTCACACAGATCCTAGTCAGGGATGCACAGCAACCAAGAGACAATAGTCAGTCCACGAGGGATGCTAATCAGTCAGAGCAGATTAACTGGGAACGAAAGAAAGATCTGCTTTTCATGTTAATGACTTCAATTTTGAAGAAGAAAAGAAGAGAAATACAAAGTGTTGTTTACTGAAGATTATTTTTCTAAATGGATCATTTTTCTGGGTATCTCCCGCCCTTGTTTCTTAAGCTCTTTGTAAAGAGATAATTACATATGACATCTTAGCCGTGTATGAATGTACAAGGAGATCACACACAAGTAGAGATCTGAAGAAGTGGGTTGATTATGGAGTTGGGGGGGGTGAGAGGGGGAGGAGGTGGAAAGCATAAGAAATACAAGGGTTTCATCCTGATCCTTTGGAACACTGTTTTTTTTTTTTATGTCCCATGGCCAGAACCAGAAGGTCTGTGCTTTGGACTTTGTAGGTCCTCATAACAATAATTAACACTTGTAGAATCTATCATGTATTGGATAAAGTTCTTATAATAACTCCTCTGATCCCATGGGGTAGGAGGGCTATTATTATATCTATTTTACAAATGAGGAAACTGAGGCTTAGAGAGTTTAAATGTCTTGTCCAGCATCACGCAGCTACTAAGTATGAGAATCAGAATTTGGATTGTAGAGTCTGGCTCCAGATATGCACCCTTACCCACTGCTGTGGGCTACAATTGTGGCAATCAGGACGATGTGGCTCAGCACTGTAGGTTCCTGGTCTGTGTTCTAGCTGGGTAGACCTTAGCCTTTAAGAGCACCTGGGGCTTAAATCATGCCAATTGCTGGTCTCAAGTTAGTAGATAGCATTTTCATCTGACTTGAATGAATTCCCATCTACTGACTCCCCGTGTCTGTGTGTTACTGCCTGTGTCCTGTACTCAAATGCAGACCCGCAAAGGCTGCCCTCCATTCCCTCACCTATGGACCCCAGCACCCAACAGGCACCCAGCCTAGTGGGGGCTCTCTGTAAATACTGAAGGTATGAAGGGCATTGGTACCTACTGTTGACTGTTTAACTTTCCCAGTGAAGGATTTTGTGTTTCAAATATCTAGAGAAGAGCCTAATTTTGGAACTACACTTTAAACTGACTCTTTTGAAGTTTCTTATTGAAAAGGGTCTTGGTTTCTAGCTCATTTTCGGCAGAGAGGATACAAAGAGGAAGGTTTGGAGACAGAAAGCCCTGGTCCCCACTTGACTGACATCCCTGCTAAAAATGCTAATAAGCCAGCACAGTAACTCCAATCCTTGGTACATTTCCTGAATTGGTTTGAAAGGAGTGGACTGACCCTTGTAAATGAGTTTAACTTGCTTTTTCACATGGATAAAAACTGTCAGTTTTCTGTCACCTAAGCTGCCCTGAGTAGCTCTTCACGTTCCGTGCGTCAGGAGACACTTTTTTTTTTTCAAATTTCTGATTTCATACAACCTCAGGAAGGACTTTTTCCTTTCCTTCGAAACACGCCACTGTGATGGACAGTGAACCAAGTTTACCTTCAGCTCATCACCAAGGTCCTTGTCATCTCCTTGCTTATTTTTAAAGTCTTTAATTTCTTTGAGAGATGGGAAGGCTGAGCCTGCTTCCCCATCTGCATTTGTCATTGTTCAGAGTGTCACTCAGGAGGTTACCTGGGTTGGGGGGCAATAACACTCAAATCTGTTGAAAAACTGCATTAGGAAACCTCTACGAAGGCAAAACATCATGTGAAGCAGATCACACCTCCAGGGTCAGGGGCCGATACCAGGTGGGGAAGCTTCGACCCTCTGATCTCCTTTCTTCTGTCCCAGCCTATAGCAGTGTGATGGGCAGTTTTCTCTCCCTGAGTCTCAGGCCTGACCCT
The DNA here is from genome assembly GCF_030028045.1 of Hippopotamus amphibius kiboko. NCBI lineage: Eukaryota > Metazoa > Chordata > Mammalia > Artiodactyla > Hippopotamidae > Hippopotamus > Hippopotamus amphibius. Next base: position 103,345,747 of record NC_080196.1, read on the forward strand.
GTAGAAGGTGCCAGAAGCCCAGGCCTGGCGGCATTACAGTAAGTCCCCTACATATGAACCTTCAAGTAGCCAACTTTCAAAGATGCGAACGTGCATTCACATGTCCAATCATGTAAGCTAGTTCATGTGTCTGGTGTACACTGTCACCTGCGTGCATCCTCTGCAAGTGGTTGTGCTTTTGTGTACGTTACTGTGTAGTACTGAAGAGAGTGGTACAGTATCTTTACTTCAAGCCCAGGATGTCTGGGAGCAAGCGTAAAAGCAGTGGTGATGTAGCTGGTACTACTGTACTTTTCAAGGTACTTTACTGTAAGATTAAAAATGTTTTCTTTATTTTTTGTGTTTGTTTTTTATGTATTATTTATGTGAAAAGTATTATAAACCTATTACAGTATAGTACTATATAGCCAATTGTGTTAGTTTGGTACATAGGCTAACTTTGTTGGACTTATGAATGAATTGAACTTACAAACCTGCTCTTGGAATGGAACTCATCCGTATGTAAGGAACTCACTGTATTTGTGATGTCCAGAACCAGAGGTCAAAGCTCATAGCTTTTTTTTTCTGTCCAGTTCTCAGTTTTGTGAAGATACCATGAGGGCACAACATTTACAAGGCTGCTAAGAGCAAAGGCTATTTCCTCAGTCTCTCTTTCTCTGTTTTCTAATCCCCCCTTCCCATTTTAAAAGAAATATTATCTGATTACTAACAAAGAGTCCCTCTCTTTAATGCACCCTACAAATCGCACATGTAAAGAGACCCTACAATTTCAGGCAAGAAAAAGAAAATTGATGTTTTCAGGCATAGGGGCCAATAATTACAGTAATTTTCTATTCTTTGGATCTCTGATTGCCAATATCTTCAGATGGCTTCAAATGTCATTTTACAGCTTCAGATATAGCTTCACTGATGCTTTTTAACATTCCAGTAAGTATTGACGATTTGTCTTTGAATGGATGACAGTGTTATAGTTTTATTCAAATGGGAGAAAACAGGAGCCATTTTACAACGGCTTTATAGAAAGAGATGAATATTACAGGCAAACAGCTATGGTTACGGTGCAATGTGCACTGCAGAGATGCTGGTATCCACTGTGGATCAAGAGCAAACGGCGCTGTTCCCTTGCAAGGACTCCTGTATAAAGGTACAGAAGCAACTATACAATGCAGGTATAATGACAGAAAATGAGAGAAGACACCACTGTTAAGGAAAGTTATAAGGAAAAGCAAAGCAACTCCAAATGTTGCATGCTGCCCTCAACCTCCTTGAGGACTTCTCAGTGACTGCCAGCAGAGACTGAGGGCAGCTGCAGGTTTATAATCCACAAACCAATCAAACTCCCCAAATGCTTTCCTCTGAAGCTTCTCTGGTTGGTTGATCTGGTTAGCAGAGTGAAGAAACACTTGCCTCCTCTATTTTCACTAGCCGAGGTGCAACTCTAAACCTATATAAATGTACTGCAAATATTTCATGATGAGTTGTTTCCTGACCTTGGCAGTGACTTTTCCAGATAATATTGTTAAATGACAGTGACAACTTTGATGCTAATGCTAACTGACTTTTTATTTTTTGGTAAATTATTTTGGGAAACATAATTGCTAACTTTCCTCGGTAATAGTCTCAATTTCTTTCTTTTTTTCCCAACAACTTCCACTTATATTTAGAGTCCCTGAATCCAAAGAAACTCAATCTCTCCCTATTCGTGGATGTTTTATTTTCACCCCCGATCTGTGATTTTATGGCAAAATGACTTCTCACTAGCAAATGCTAAAATTTTCCAGTGTAGAAATTCTTAACCAATCATGCTTTGATTTTTCTCATTTTTCTCTACCTCCCCAGCCCCTCATTTCCACCTCCCCTCCAGCCCACCTCCCCACCTCCCCCCCAGCCCACCTCCCCAACCCATGACAATTCTCTTTCTGCTGTTTAGGTGCATTTACATGATACCAGAATCTGTCCTTATTAAGAGTTCATCTGCTCCTGCTTATTCTCCACCCAAGTTCTAATCCTCTGTTTGTGACAACATAATCATTCCCACAGCAACCAATTGTAAAGTTGCAAACCAAGGATTAGACTTCAGGTGGGGAATAAGCAACAAGGAGCTGATGAACTCTGAAGGAAAAAAAAGAGTGCCATTTATATGCAAATCTTAAAAGTGGTGAAGGAGAGTACAGAGACACTGGAGAGAAAGGACTGAATAATAAAGAAATAGCATTGTTTTAAACAGACTTGAAAAGACTATTGTTTTTCTTTTTTATTTCTTTCTTTCTGGGAATTCAGTGGGCCTTTTGCTGCAGCTGCAGGTTGATTTGTTTTTCTTCCTTCATTGCTTCTTTCCTTCCTTCCTTTCTTTCTTCATTCATTCACTCATTTTTAGTTTCAGAGGACTAGACTTGCAAGACCAAATACAGCTGTTAAAAGAGGGATGTTTATGAGGTCAGTGTCCTTTTGAATGCACTCTATGGGGAGGGATGAAGAGAGGACCTGCTTAGGGAATGTTCCTACTTTTAAAATAACCTTGAAGAGGAATTGTCCAACTTTCATCCTGAATGTAGGGACAGAACATTACAGTGAGTGTCTGGCCTTTCTGTTTCAACTTAAAGTAGCAAGACACAAGTGGGACCATGAGACTTTCATGCAGAGATTGTGGGATGAAAAAAAAAAAAACAACTGTGATGCATTAATAGGTTTCTATGAATTTCAGAAGCAAAAGAGGGGAAGAAAGGGACTTCCCTAGTGGTCCAGTGGTAAAGAATCTGCCTTCCAGTATGTCAACTGTATCTCAATAAAAGTCCTTACAAAAAAATTAAAAAAAAAAAAAGAATCTGCCTTCCAACACAGAGGACGCGGGTTCGATCCCTGGTCAGGGACCTAAGATCCCACATGTCGCAGGGCAACTAAGCCTGCACGTGCCACAACTACTGAGCTTGCATGCCTCAACTAGAGAGCCTGTGTGCCACAAACTAAAGAGCCCACACACTCTGGAACCTACGCGCCACAACTACAAAGCCCACATGCCCTGGAGACTTTGCACCACAATTAGACAAGAGAAAACCCACATGTCACAACTAGAGAGAAGCCCGCATGCACTGCAACAAAAAGAACAACTAGAAAGAACAACCCGCATGTCACGACTAGAAAGAAGCCCCCACGCGTTGCAGTGAAAGATCCCGTGTGCCACAACTAAGATCCGAGGCAGCCATACATAAATAAATAAATAAATAAATAAATAAATAAAAATCTTTAAAAAAAGAGGAAGAAAACATTATTGTGATTCTCTGGTCACTGTAAAATCTTTTCACTCAATTCTAGTTACTTTTTTTTTTTTTTTTCCAATAAGCAAAACTAATTTGCAGTCTTTTTTTTCCAGGTTTTTCTGAATCCAGAACTCAGACTTTTTATTGATTTCTCATGTTTTGTAAAATGTTAGAGCAGCAAAGATACATGCAAATAACTTAACCTAGAAGCTATGTCAAAGAAAGACTGCACTGGACAGAGTTACACAGATAGCAAGACTTTATTCAAGACTACTGCAATAGTGGAGAGGTTTTAAATCCTGTTTGAAATGATGAGACTCAAGGACATTCATTACAGGGCTATTTTGAGTGCTATTGTGGGTGTTATATGTCAGGTCACGATGCCAAGAGTTTACATGCACAGGTAACAGTATTATTCCTGGAAGTCTTTCCTACTAAATCAAAGCAGCTAGCAATCATTTAAGTATATGCTAAAGTGACTACAAAGAGCATAAAAATATTGGGTGAGTTCCAGACTGTCCAGAATTCAATATCCCCTTTGGAGATTCCAAAAATTCCCATGGCTACTACCAGTTTCCCCAACAGGAGGCAAAGTATGACAGAGGATATTAAAGTGAGAAGAGGTTTTGGTTGGAATTGAAGACTTCTGCAAAATTTACCATGTGAATCTGAAACTTGGGCTTATCTCAGCGGGCATTGGAAGGGACCCCTGTAGGTGAGGGGCTCTGAAGCTTATGCTTTGTTAGCTGCATGGCAAATCCACTTCTACCTTTATCTGGACTAATGCAATCCATCAATTCTGATCTTGAATGTCTCAGCATTGTTATTTTCTCAATACATTTTAAACATTTAACACTTCATTCTATTCCTTCAACCCCCTCCCATTTATAGCTTCTTGCCTATGCTTCTCCGATATGGCACCTTTCTTAGATATGGATGTATTCACTGGACCAGGGGAACTAAATTCCTGTCCCCAAACTGTAGCTAACTCTGTGAACGTGGACAGGTTACCAATAATTCTTTCAGGGCAAAAACTTTTCCTTATTAATTTATACATTCTAACATGGTAAATGGCACATGGCAGGCACTCAGCACATTAAACAAATACATATTTAACACCTACTAATATTCTTGGTGATGGGGAATTCAGCACAAAACAAGATAGTGTCCTTGTCCTCATGAAGCTTACATTACAAAGGAGAGGCAGGAAATAGCCAATGCATTTAATATATATTAAACTAATTAGTACGTTTTGGATAACGATAGCTATAAGTACTATAAAGAAAAACAACAGAGAAAAGTGGTGGAAGGTGAAGAAAGCAGGTAGACTTGGAGTTTTGGTTTACTGAAAAACTCAACTCTGGGTCTTGGGGATTTTCTTATAAAATGGGATGTTCAGCCTAAATGAACTTGAAGGTCCCTTCTTGCTTCATTGTTTTCTTGTTCCATGATGCAGCAGGGGAAATAAAGTTTGTGCTTCTGGGAGATTTTCAGTCATCTTTAATCACTACATTGAACCAAAAGGTTGTTACACGAGCCTTAGAAATATTCCTAATTTTCATGAGTCAGAAGGTATGTAAGGACAAGGCTAGCAAACACAGATGGGTGATTTGATTCTAATCATCTTCTTTGTCTCTGTCCACTTCTCTTAAAAAAGCAAAGAGCATAAACAATGAAGAGGAACACGGAAAACAAGACAAAATGTACTATTTTTTGTTGACACCCCCGATAGTGGCAGTTTTTCCAAGGGTAAGAGAAAAGCAAGAGAGCCTGAGACCAGAATTGATATGCAGAACATACCAAGACATCCTAAAATCACTTTTAAGAAATCTATAGAAAAATGAACAAAGGATATGAAAGTAAATTCACATCAATTAATAATAAAGATGCTGAGCTTCATTAATAATCATATAAATGATAATTGCAAATACAATGAACAATCTGATCATAAACATAAAATTTTAAAAATCTGACAATCACAATGGTGGTTGAGGAAGTGTAGAAATTAAACACTGCTGGGGGCTAGGGGAGCCTGACACAACTGCTTTCAAGAATTCTCTAGTTCTTGGAGCCTTCAGTTGTTCACAGTGTGTGGTAGCAATTTCCCTTCTAGGAATAACTCAGAGAAATCCTTACATGCTGCACACAAGGAGACAGGACCTCCAAAGTTCACTACAGCATTGTTGGCATTAAAATCCTCAGCAACAGGAGAATGGTCATACTAATTTTAGTGTTTTCATGCCTTGAAATACCGTATAACATTTAAGTGAGCTTCGTGGATAAATTTAAAAAGTGCATAATTTTAAGCAAAAAGAAAAAAAAAACACCCTCAAACAAAACAAAACAAAACCCCCAAAATATTTGTTTCAAAATGATACCTAAAGAATCATACAATTTATATAAAGTTTTAAAACATGCAAAATAATTATATATATGTTTGCTTTTCTATTACACGCACACGAAACATGGAAGCTAAAATACCAAATTCAGAAACCGGATCACAGGCATGGGAGAGTGGGGAGTGGGATCTGGTAAGACCACAGAGAGGGCTTCATCTCTAGTTGACATGTAATATTTCCTTGAAAAACAAAAGCAAATTTGGGACAGTGCTAAGATTTAATAAAGTCGGATTGTTAGCATTTGGGTGCTATTTTTATTGGTCTATATCTTCTGTATGCTTGAAATGTTTCACAACGAAAAAAAGAAGGAGCAAAGAACACACTTATCTTCATTTATTTGCTATCCCTTGCTGCTGGGAAAGCCTTCCCGAGATTCAGTGCCACATTTGTATGGAGTGTAGTATGAGGTACCCCCAGCTCAGCGTAGGAACCTTCTATTGTTGGGGGTAGAGCCACACACCTATCTTTACTTGAAATGTATTATTATTTGGGATAAAGCAACCAAAGGCCTTTTTCTTAATCCTACAAATCCTTCTGGACCCTACACACCAACCCAGTTGAAGGTGAAACATCTTTAGGCTAAAGACTGGATCCAAGGGCGAGGAAGGGACTGGGAGCTACTCTTCTACGAAACCTGGTGGCAACAAGAACATTTTGTTTTGAGAAAAGACTTGATATTATTTGTAGGCAAAAATAACATTAATTGCAAGAAAATCTCCATCTGTCAGAAACATATTCATTAATGGATTAACAAGAAAATTGCCTGGAACATTTTCTTGCCAATAAAAATTTAAATTAGAATATTTACAGAGGAATAAGTGAGATCATTTTTTATCTTTGAAGGAGACTGAGAGACTTCTCTAAGAAAAATAACTAATTTGGTCACCCTTCTTTCTAATAAATATTGAATTATATAAGCAAATTCCAGTAAAAAAAAAAATCCAAACTTAACACTGTCACTGAAATTAATTTGAGGCAAATATCTGCTTGGACAGCTGGCATATAACCGAATAAACATTTACTTCTAAGTGTCACAAACACATTGGGTTTTATTTAGTTAACTCCTTGATGAGTGATTCAGAAACAGAGGTGCCTTGTGTGGACCAGAAATGCGATGGTACCATGGGGACTGCTGAGGGCACTCCAGGCAGCAGTTAAAGGAGCGAAGGCAATTGGGTATGACAAGATGTGGTTATAAAATTCAATCCATATTTTTATTTGAAATTAGTTCCTTAGGAAAAGATAATATTTTTGCTTTCATTATTTCAGCATCTTACTGAAGAGGTGTATGTATAACTGTAGGTCAGTAATAATCAAATGAGTGTCACAGCAGTGGTGTCCACATAACTTACAAATGGCTAGAAAAGAAAAACATACAGTATGGCTACTGGACTTTTTCTCTAAACAATGCCATACCACACTGATAACATTCTTAGGGTCTTAATTGGGAAAGTATTTGTCTAAAAGGAACTATTACTTTAGCATAATATAAACAGCTACTGAAAAAATAAGCACTCAAAAGGAAACTGTTCCAAACCTTGGGGTATCAGGGGAGAAGGCATACCCAGCACCTGTCAGGAAATGAGCAGGTTGCTTTGCATAACTCCTTATGGCAATTATATAATTATTGTTTTTCCTATTTAAAAGTTGAAAAAACCTGTGTGGATGGTCAATATGTTGCTTAACATCACACAGATGGCAAATGATGGAGCTGAGAGTGGGAGTCAGGACTAAGTCATGGACCCTGTTCTTTATTCTCTCTGTTTTAATTTTTTGCTTTGTATAATGTTCAGAATGCATGTATTTTTTTTTAACCTTTGTCCATAACTTTTGACTATGACTTTGCCCACAGTACATTATTTGAATTGACATTATTTTTCTAAATGCAGTTTATTTTGTATACAGATCATGGGCCATACTCTTAACCAACAATGAGGCTTAACCTACTTAACTACAGAAGCATCTAGAAGGCTGGGCACAGAGAAGGCTTCTGGAGGAAATGACTTAGTAGAGGCTTGAAGAGGGAGCTTGAGTTAGCTAGGTTAAAAGAAAAGAAAGAAAAAAAGTAGAAAGATATTTTAGGCACAAGAAGCAGTGTGAATAAAGATAAGGGCCATAAGACAACATTAGCAATGGCGGGAATTAAAGACAATTTTTGAAGACTAAAGCACGAAGCATGGAGTGAAGTGATTCCAGTTTTTTGTTTCTTCTGTCTTAATGATCATGGAGGAAAAAAAAAAAGACTAGAAATGTTTCCATGGGTAACTGGGAGTAGAATAGAATAGAATAGAACAGAACAGAACAGAACAGAACAGAACAGAACAGAACAGAACAGAAAAGAAAATAATAACAACCTTACCCTTAAGGAGTGTCCTGACATTGCCCACCTGGAATTTCTTCGTCTTCTGGCTTCATTATGTACCATGTGTAATATGTACATTGAGAACTGTTAGAAGAAATCAGCAGATCCAGGAAAATCAACAGAGGAGCAAAGTGGAGAGCAGCCTATGCCAGTGAGGATTTTGGAAAGTTTGAGAAGTGGGGTTTAGGAGTGAGAAGAAGAATCTGGCGGAATAACTACCATCCATGGGAGAGGGAGAGGAATGAGGTTTTAATGAGGCTCTACTGTATGTTATTCACATCTCCCCTGCCCACCCAGTCATTGGCATTTTTCCTGTAATATTACAGAAAAATCATTACGCTTTCTCGTAGACTACTTTTACAAGGAATAAAACTCTTTCACATATTTCCACGTATGTACTGTCTTTACATATATTTTACATTATTAGGAGTGGTTGTTTACAAATATATTTTCTACTTTTCCACCAAGAAATATCAGTATTCTTTATTACTGTGTCCATTAGGGAGTCAAGTTCTTTATCAGAAATGGTTTTTAAAAAGTTTCCAATAATTTTGGCAAATGTTTTTGATTTAATTTATCTTCAAAGTTGATTAAAAGAAATGTATCTAAGTAGTCAAAATACTTTGTACATTAAAACCTAAAAGAGAAGGGAAGACATTCCCCTGCCTATAGATATAAATACCAATCCACATATTTGAGCTCAATTCTGCTTCAGTGAACTGAAAATTGCATACACTATGTTCAATTGCACTCAAATCTTTGAATCACTTTCTCAACATCAATACATCTTCAAAGAAACTGGCCTGGGGCGCGCCATGAGAGGCCACTCACGCTGCGGGAGGTTCTAGGGATGGGGCCAACCCCGGGGGGCCTCTGTTTCTCAAGCTAGGTGTACCCAGGGAGCTCTGTTGTAAAATGTATCAAGCTGTACAAGTATGATATAGGCACGTTCCTACATACATTGTGATTGTAATACAACTGTATATTGTGTTATAATTCAATAAAAAGGTTTTCAAAAAAAAAAAAAAAAAAACTGGCCTGGGGAAAAAATCAGACGTGAAAGTCACTTAATTTCAATCAGCAGTTTATTACACAAATTTCAAATGTGGAAGCAATTACGTCCAAGTTTTCTTTGAATTGAGTTTTATCAGACAAATACAAATAATTGTAAACAGTCTTAAACCATCTTATGGCCTTTAAAGAAACCCAACTCCTGTCAAAAATATTCACATTCAGCTATGACCGCTACTCCACCTGTGGGCTTTCTGACAGAAGTGTTCACAGATACAAGCCTTTCACTTGTCAATTCTGCTTCTTTTTATTTTAAATAAAAAGTCTGATTCATCCACTACATATATGTTTAAATTTATCTCAATGACATTCCTGTGAAATTCAGTAACTACCTTAATTCAATGTCTGCACACATACTTTTATAGATTCTAAGAATCACTGAAAAGGATGAAGAATCTGAGCTGGAAATGTATAGCGTTAGTTTCAAGCGGAAACGTACATATTTTTGACTGTATATAAAAACTGAATGGTTTTGAAATTACTTCTGGATAAAAACATGTAGGAGTGGATAAGTTCATTCAAACGCTTTTTTTTTTTTTAACATACAATAAACTGCATATATTTAGAGTGTACAATTTGGTATCCCAATCTCCAAATTCATTCCCCCCCAACCATCCCCGCTTTCCCCACTTGGTGTCCATATGTTTGTTCTCTACATCTGTGTCTCTGTTTCTGCCTTGCAAACCAGTTGATTTGTACCATTTTTCTATAGTCTGCATATATGTGTTAATATATGATATTTGATTTTCTCTTTCTGGCTCACTTCACTCTGTATGACAGTCTCTAGGTCCATCCATGTCTCTACAAATGTCCCAGTTTCATTGCTTTTTACAGTTGAGTAATACTCCATTGTATATATGTACCACATCTTCTTTATCCATTCATCTGTTGATGGACATTTAGGTTGCTTCCATGTCCTGGCTATTGTAAATAGTGCTGCAATGAACATTGGAGTGCATGCATCTTTCTGAATTATGGTGTTCTCTGGGTATATGCCCAGTAGTGGGATTGCTGGGTCATATGGTAACTCTATTTTTAGTTTTGCAAGGAACCTCCATACTGTTCTCCATAGTGGCTGTATCAATTTGCATTCCCACCAACAGTGCAAGAGCGTTCCCTTTACTCCATACCCTCTCCAGCATTTACTGTTTCTAGATTTTCTGATGATGCCCATTCTCATCAGTGTGAGGTGATACCTCACTGAAGTTCTGATTTGTATTTCTCTAGTAATTAGTGATATGGAGCAGCTTTTCATGTGCCTCTTGGCCATCCATATGTCTTCTTTGGAAAAATGCCTATTTAGGTCTTCCGCCCATTTTTTGATTGGGTTGTTGGTTTTTTTGATATAGAGCTTCATGAACTGTTTATATATTTCAGAGATTAATCTTTTGTCTGTTGATTCGTTTGCAAATATTTTCTCCCATTCTGAGGGTTGTCTTTTTGTCTTGCTTATACTTTCCTTTGCTGTGCAGAAGCTTTGAAGTTTCATTAGATCCCACTGATTTATTTTTATTTTTATTTCCATTACTCTAGGGGGTGGATCAAAAAAGATCTGGCTGTGATTTACGTCAGAGTGTTCTTCCTATGTTTCCTGTAGGAGTTTTATAGTGTCTGGCCTTACATTTAGGTCTTTAATCCATCTGGAGTTTATTTTTGTGTATGGTGTTAAGGAGTGTTCTAGTTTCATTCTTTTACATGTAGCTGTCCAGTTTTCCCAGCACCACTTATAGAAAATGCTGCCTTTTCTCCATCACATATCTTTGGCTCCTTTGTCATAGTTTAGTTGACCATAGTTTATCTCTGTGGGCTTTCTATCCTGTTCCATTGATCTATATTTCTGTTTTTGTGCCAGTACCATACTGTCATGATCACTGTAGCCTTGTAGTATAGCCTGAAGTCAGGAAGCCTGATTCCACCGACTCTGGCTATCCTTCTCAAGATTGCTTTGGCTATTCGGGGTCTTTTGTGTCTCCATACAAATTGTAAATTTTTTTGTTCTAGTTCTGTGAAAAATGCCATTGGTAATTTGATACGGATTGCATTGAATCTGTAAATTGCTTTGGGTAGTATAGTCATTTTCACAATGTTGATTCTTCCAATCCAAGAACATGGTATGTCCCTCCATCTGTTTGCGTCGTCTTTGAATTCTTTCATTAGTGTCTTATAATTTTCTGAGTACAGGTCTTTTACCTCCTTGGTGAGGTTTATTCCTAGGTATTTTATTCTTTTTGTTGCAATGGTGAATGGGATTGTTTCCTTAATTTCTCTTTCTGATCTTTCATTGTTAGTGTATAGAAATGCAAGAGATTTATATGTGTTAATTTTGTATCCTGCAACTTTACCAAATTCACTGATTAGCTCGAGTAGTTTTCTGGTGGCATCTTTAGGAGTTTCTATGTATAATATCATGTCATCTGCAAACAGTGACAGTTTTACTTCTTCATTTCCAATTTGGATTCCTTTTATTTCTTTTTCTTCTCTGATTGCTATGGCAAGGACTTCCAAAACTATGTTGAATAGTAGTGGCGAGAGTGGACATCCTTGTCTTGTTCCTGATCTTAGAGGGAATGCTTTCAGTTTTTCACCATTGAGAATGATGTTTGCTGTGGGTTTGTCATATATGGCCTTTATTATGTTGAGGTAGGTTCCCTCTGTGCCCACCTTCTGGAGAGTTTTTATCATAAATGGGTGTTGAATTTTGTCAAAAGCTTTTTCTGCATCTATTGAGATGATCATGTGGTTTTTATCCTTCAATTTATTAATATGGTGTATCACATTGATTGATTTGCATGTATTGAAGAATCTTTGCATCCCAGGGATAAACTCCACTTGATCATGGTGGATGATCCTTTTAATGTGTTGTTGGATTCTGTTGGGTAGTATTTTGTTGAGGATTTTTGAATCTAAATTCATCAGTGATATTGGTCTGTAATTTTCTTTTTTTGTAGTACGTTTGTCTGGTTTTGGTATCAGGGTGATGGTGGCCTCATAAAATGAGTTTGGGAGTGTTCTTTCCTCTGCAATGTTTTGGAAGAGTTTGAGAAGGATGGGTGTTAGCTCTTCTCTAAATGTTTGATAAAATTCACCTGTGAATCCATCTGGTCCTGGACTTTTGTTTGTTGGGAGATTTTTAATCACAGTTTCAATTTCATTACTTGTGATTGGTCTGTTCATATTTTCTATTTCTTCCTGATTCAGTCTTAGAAGGTTATACCTTTCTAAGAATCTGTCCATTTCCTCCAGGTTGTCCACTTTATTGGCATGTAGTAACTTGTGGTAGTCTCTTACGGTGCTTTTTATTTCTGTGGTGTCTGTTGTAACTTCTCAAATTTCACTTCTAATTTTATTGATTTGAGTCCTCTCCCTCTTTTTCTTGGTGAGTCTTGCTAGAGGTTTATAACTTTATTTATCTTCTCAAAGAACCAGCTTTTAGTTTTATTGATTTTTACTATTGTTTTCTTTGTTTCTATTTTATTTATGTTTGCTCTGATCTTTATGATTTCTCTCCGTCTACTAACTTTGGGTTTTGTTTGCTCTTCTTTCTTTAAGTTCTTTAGGTGTAAGGTTAGATTGTTGATTTGGGATGTCTCTTGTTTCTTCAGGTAGAATTGTATTGTTATAAACTTCCCTCTTAGAACTGCCTTTGCTGCATCCCATAGGTTTTGGATCATTGTGTTTTCATTGCCATTTGTCTCTAGGTATTTTTTTATTTCCTCTTTGATTTCTTCAGTGATCTGTTGGTTATTTAGTAGTGTATTGTTTAGCCCCCATGTGTTTGTGTTTTTTTCCATTTTTTTCCTGTAATTGATATCTAATCTCATATTGTTGTGGTTGGAAAAGATTCTTGATATGATTTCAATTTTCTTGAGTTTACCAAGGCTTGATTTATGACCCAAAATGTGATCTATCCTGGAGAATGTTCCATGTGCACTTGAGAAGAATGTCTAATCTTCTGTTTTTGGATGTAATGTCCTATAGATATCTATTAAATCAAGCTGATTTATTGTGTCATTTAAAGCTTGTGTTTCTTTATAAATTTTCTGTGTGGATGATCTGTCCATTGGTGTAAGTGGGGTGTTAAAGTTCCCCACTATGATTGTGTTACTGTCGATTTCCTCTTTCACAGTTGTTGGCATTTGCCTTATGTATTGAGGTGCTCTTATATTGGGTGCATATATATTTATAATTGTTACCTCTTCTTGGATTGATCCCTTGATCTTTATGTAGTGTCCTTCCTTGTGTCTTGTAACATTTTTTATTTTAAATTCTATTTTATCTCATATGAGTACTGCTACTGCAGCTTTCTTTTGATTTCCATTTGCATGGAATATCTTTTTCCATCCACTGACTTTCAGTCTGTATGTTTTCCTAGGTCTGAAGTGGGTCTCTTGTAGACAGCATTTATACGGGTCTTGTTTTTGTATCCATTCAGCCAGTCTGTGTCTTTTGGTTGGTACATTTAGTCCATTTACATTCAAGGTAAATATCAATATATTTGTTCCTATTACCATTTTCTGAATTGTTTTGTTTTTGTTTTTGCAGGTCCTTTTCTTCTCTGATGTTTCCTGCTTAGAGAAGTTCCTTTAGCATTTGTTGTAGGGCTGGTTTGGTGGTGCTGAATTCTCTTAGCTGTTGCTTGTCTGTAAAGCTTTTGATTTCTCTGCCGAATGTGAATGAGATCCTTGCTGGGTAGAGTATTCTTGGTTGTAGTTTCTTCCCTTTCATCACTTGAAATATATTGTGCCTCTCCCTTCTGGCTTGCAGAATTTCTGCTGAGAAATCAGCTGTTAACCTTATGGGAGTTCCCTTGTATGTTATTTGTCGTTTTACCCTTGTTGCTTTTAATAACATTTCTGTCTTTAACGTTTGTCAATTTGACTACTATATTTCTTGGCGTGTTTCTCCTTGGGTTTATCCTGCTTGGGACTCTCTCTGCTTGCTGGACTTAGGTAGCTATTTCCTTTCCCATGTTAGGGAAGTTTTCAACTATAGTCTCTTCCAATATGTTCTTGGGTCCTTTCTCTTTCTCTTCTCCTTCTGGGAACTCTATAATGCTAATGTTGGTGTGTTTAACATTGTCCCAGAGGCCTCTTAGGCTGTCTTCAGTTCTTTTCATTCTTTTTTCTTTATTCTTTTCTGCATCAGTGATGATCACCATTCTGTCTTTCAGGTCACTTTTTCGCCCTTCTGCCTCAGTTAATCTGCTATTGTTTCCTTTTAGTGTATTTTTCATTTCAGTTATTGTGTTGCATATCTCTGTTTGTTTGCTCTTTAATTCTTCTAGGTCTTTGGTAAACTTTTCTTGCAACTTTTTGATCTTTGTATCCAGTCTTTTTTCAAAGTCCTGGATCATCTTCACCTTCATTATTCTTAATTATTTTTCTGGAAGGGTACCTATCTCCTCTTCATTTAGTTGTTTTTCTGGGGTGTTAGCTTGTTCCTTCATCTGGTACAAAGTCTTTTGCCTTTTCATTTTCTCTATCTTTCTGTGGCCATGGTTTTCAGTTTCACAAGGCGAAATACTTCTGATACTGCTTGATAGTGCTGTCTGCCCTCTTGTGGAGGAAGCTATATAGGAGGCTTGTGCTGTGCTTCCTGATGGGAGGGACTGATGGTGGGTAGGGCTGGGTGAGTGGAGCTCAGTAAGACTTTAATCTGATTTGGTGGGCATAGCTCAGTAAAACTTTAATCTGCTTGTCTGCCAATGGATGGGCCTGTGTTCCCACCTTGTTGGTTGTTTGGCCTGAGGCTACCTAGCACTGGAGCTTACAGGCTCTTTTATGGGGCTAATGGCAGACTCTGGGAGGGCTCACACCAATGAGTCCTTCCCAGAACCCCTGCTGCCAGTGCCCCTGTCTCCTCGGTGAGCCATAGCTGCCCCCCACCTCTGCAGGCAACCCTCCAACACCAGCAGGTAGGTCTGGTTCAGTCTCCTATGGGGTCACTGCTCCTTCCCCCTGGGTCCTGGTGAACACACTTTTTTGTGTGCCCTCCTAGAGTGCAGTCTCTGGTTACCCCAGTGCTGTGGAGGTCCTGCAATCAAATCCTGCTGCCTTTTAAAGTCTGATTCTCTGGGGATTCCTCCTCCTGTTGTGGACTCCCAGGTTGGGAAGCCTGATATGGGGCTCAGAACCCTCACTTTAGTGCGTGGACTTCTGCAGTATAACTGTTCTCCAGCTTGTGAGTCACCCACACAGCATTTACGGGATTCAATTTTAACATGATTACACTCCTCCTATCATCTCATTGTGGCTTCTCCTTTGTCTCTGGATGTGGGGTGTCTTTTTGAGTGAGTTCCAGTGTCTTTCTGTCAATGATTGTTCAGCAGTTAGTTGTAATTCCAGTGCTCTTGCAGGAGGGAGTGAGCACATGTCCTCCTACTCCACTATCTTTACAAATAAACCCCCCTTTTTTTTTTAATTCCACATATTAGCAATATCATATAATATTTGTATTTCTCTGTCTGACTTACTTCACTCAGTATGAGAATATCTACGTCCATCCATGTTGCTGCAAATGGCATTATTTTGTTCTTTTTAATGGCTGCGTAATATTACATTGTATATAGGTACCACATCTTCTTTATCCATTCCTCTGTTGATGGACATTTAGGTTGCTTCCATGTCCTGGTGGTTGTAATGGTGATACTCAATATTACTCAGCCATAAAAAGGCAAGAAATGGTGTCATTTGTAGAGATATGGATGGACCTAGAGTCTGTCATACAGAGTGAAGTAAGCCTGAAAGAGAAAAACAAACATTTTATATTCTCATATATGTGGAATATAGAAAAATAGTACAGATGAACCTATTTGCAGTGCAGAAATAGAGATGCTGACATAGAGAATGGACATGTGCATGCGGGGGGGGGGGGAAGGAAGGTGGCATGCATTGGGAGATTGGGATTGACATATATGCACATGTATGACATACGTGATATCTATGCATGTGTGTAGAATAGATAGCTAATGGGAACATGCTATAAAGGACAGGAAGCTCAGTTTGATGCTCTGTGATGACCTAAATGGGTGGGATGGGGGGGTAGGAGGGAGGTCCCAGATGGAGGGGATACAGGTATACATATAGCTGATTCACTTCATTGTACAGCAGAAACTAACACAACATTGTAAAGCAATTATATTCCAATAAAAATAAATAAATAAAAGGACTGTGAATAAAAAACGAAACAAAACAAAACAAGAAAATAGTGTTGCTCAACACTCTGTTAATGGCCTACATGGGAAAAGAATGTAAAAAAAGAGTGGACATATGTATACGTATAACTGATTCATTTTGCTGTATACCTGAAACGAATACAATATTGTAAATCAACTACATGCTAATAAAAATATACCATAAAAATATGTAGAAGTGGAAAAGAAGGCAAAAAGGATGGGTGGCATGTACTTTAAAATGCTGCATGGAGGTGAAGGTTGCCCAAGAATTGTCTAGATAGTTTAACCAGCTGTTTAGTCTTGACAAAGGCTGCAGGTGAGGTGCAGCTAAACATTAAAGTGGAGATACAAATAATTTGTCTCTGATGGAACAGATCAACACAAATGTTTATGGCCCTGTGAGACATGTACAGTTTTGTATCTAATCCAGGAATCTACCGTCCCATAAATATCCTAGCCTCTAAAATGCTCTTTGAATCAGTCATAACATTTCACTAGCTTTCTATTAATTAATTAAAGTAGAATCTTTTACATGTGGTCATATTATATTTGTGCAAGAGATAGGATTTTATATTTTGGAAAATTATACTTTCATTCTCCCTGCAACAATCAGAATCAATGATAAAGATAAGATAAAGATAATGACCCAAATGAGATTTTCTATTAAAAGGAAGGTTTAAGATTGGATGGAAATTAAGAGGAATAAAAGGCCCACTCTACGAACAGCTGAGATATTAATAGGGAAGCAAGAGAATTTGGTCTGATCTGAACTTTGCCACAAATGAAACTTTTGTTTCCATTGGTCATTTAATTAGTCCAGAATGTCCTGTTTCTTTAAAAGGGAGATATCTAATACATGTAGCTCTACATTTCAAGGAAATGGAGAAAATAAAATCATAATAGAGCCACATTCATGAAAGGATTAAACATTATAGAAATGGGACTTAATGTGATAAGTGAAATACTAAAACATAAAGATAGTATGTTTCAAAGCTAGTAATAATTTGTTGGGTGCTGTCTCTAAATGTCAAAAGATATAAAAACAAAACAATGCAAATGACAAGGGCTTAATTTCCAAAATATACAAACAGCTCATACAACTGAATAACAAAAAACAAACAACCCAATCAAAAAATGGACAGAGACCAAAACAGACATTTCTCCAAAGAAAACATACAGATGGCAACAGGAACATGAAAAGATGCTCAACATTGCTAATTATTAGAGAAATGCAAGTCAAAACTACGAGTATCACCTCACACCAGTGAGGAATGGACATCGTTAAAAAGCCTACAAATAACAAATGTTGGAGAGGGTGCGGAGAAAAGGGAACTCTCCTACATTGTTGGTAGGAATGTAAATTGGTGCAGCCACTATGGAAAATAGTACGGAAGTTCCTTAACAAACTAAAAATGGAGTTACTATATGATCCAGCAGTCCAACTTCTGAGCATATATCTGGAAAAGATGAAACCTCTAATGCAAAAAGATAGATGCACCCAAATTTTCATAGTAGTACTATGTACAACAGCTAAGACATGGAAGCAACCTAAATGTTCATCGACAGATGAATGGATAAAGAAGATGTGTTTTATATATATATACATTGGAATATTGCTCAGCCATAAAAAAGAATGAAATAATGCCATTTGCAGCAACATGGGTGGATCTAGAGGTTATCATACCAAGTAAAGTAAGTCAGAAGGAGAAAGACAAATACTATATGCTACCACTTGTATGTAGAATATAAAATACAACATAAATATGAACTTATTTATCAAGCAGCAACAGACTCACAGACATAGAGAAGAGACTTGTGGTTGCCAAGTGGGGGGCCGGGGTGGGGGGTGGGTAGTGATAGAAGGGTGGATTGGGTGTTTGGGATTAGCAGATGGAAACTATTATATACAGAATGGATAAACAACAAGGCCCTACTATATAGCACAGGGAACTATATTCAATATCCTGTGATAAACCATAATGGAAAAGAATATGAAAAATAATATATATATGTATAATTGAATCACTTTGCTATACAGCAGAAACCAAAACAATATTATAAATCAACTGTACTTCAGTTAAAAAAAACACATTTAAAAAAAGATGTGAAAACAAAACTCAAAAGAACAAACAATAAAAATAACTTGTAATGATGACTTTTAATTTTTTAAGAATTTTAACTTTCAAACACAAGAAAATTTTTCCCAGAAAATAATTTGGCTTTTTAATAAATGTTTGATATTTCAGCCAGAAGTCTAAGAAAGAAACTTTTCTATCTGAGAGAAAACTAATTTTATCCCCTATCCATTTCTGGCAAGACCTCATTATTTATGGTCATTATGTGATAACATTTTATTATATAGTATGAGAATATGAGCCCAGACTGAGTGGTGAACATGCAGATCATTTCACAACCAGAACCACAGTCCATAGGGTGGACTGTGGATGTCAGGGGTAAAGTATGTATATGAGGCTGACTCAGCTATGTGTAAGCACTGTGTCTCAGTAGGGAATGTGTCTCCTATAAAACATGGGGAATTTGAAGAACATTAAGTTTATATTTTTAAAAATGCTAAGGGAAATAAAATAATAAGGGCATAAGTAAATAGTTTAAAAAGCTGAGTGGTCATTCATATATTCTTAGAATTAGTAATACCTTCATGATTTTTTTCAAGAAGGTTATGTTTCAAGAAAGATGTTCATTCTGTCTTTGAGAGTGTGAAATTGCCTCTCTGTTGTCTTCATACATGAAAAATCATCTGGTTGCGTATGGGATTCTTTACTTGTAAATTGAACATGTGGCATCATGACCTGCTGGCATTAAATGTTATGAAAGATAAGTATTAAAATACAAGTATTTTGAAAACAGACTCTTCCTGTGGCAGCACTACTGATCTAGATGCAAGAGACTTAGAATAATTGCCTTGACTCAAAAAAAAAAAAGTTTGTCTTTTGTTGAATGAAACAATTGAGCTAAATGAACACTATGGGATGTTCCAGTTCTCAAATTTTGTATCTTATGACCATGTTTGATTCTTTGAAATTATGAAATAACATCAAACTGTAGCATAAGGAATGCCTACTGATGTTTAAATATGGGCCAATCTGTTTCAATGAATGAGGATTTTGGAAAATTCTCATCAATATGCAGGAAGGAAACTTTAGTTTTTAGCAAGATACAGATTAGACTAAAATAGATAAAGCAAAATAAAACCAAAAAACACTTGTGTTTTCTTTTCCCCCAACTCAGTACATACTAGATCAGCACTTATCATCAGACTAGCAAGATAAACCACCATGCTGCCACCTACCAGTAAGACTATTTAATTTCTCTGAATCTCTGTCTCTTCCTCTATGTAGAGATAACAAAACTTGCTTCTAATTAATGTATATTTGAGTGAATATAAAGAAGCTACTAGTAGCTATCAGGAATGTAAGTGGTACTTAATAAATTATACTTACAAATTCTGTAAAGAGGTAAGGCAGGCCTCATCAACATCTAATATATAAGAAGTGGAGAACATGAGTGGTTTTTAGATTTTTTTCAAAAGAAATATTAAGATGACATAAAACCCCAACAATAATTGGAACACAGGCTTCCTATCTCTGAGGTCTTTGATGCTTTATTTTTCCATGATGCGTGGGAGGTTATTGTTGGATATACACTCATATTTTTAACCTTTATTTGTTCAAATGTGTCAGGATGTCAGCAGATGGATTTTGACTATCAAATAGAAGTGAAAGTTCAATACTTTTATTATTATAATTGCACTTTATTCTAGATAGTGCAAAACATACTTGTAAAAATAGAATAATTACATATTTGTTTGAACTCATAAAGGGCAGGGTCAGGGCAGACCATCAAGTATTTTCAGTCAAATATTAGAAACATCAGAAACTATGACAAAAGGGAGAAATATTTAAAGCAACAAATAATGCACATTTTTTTCATGAACATTGCTTCTATGTAGAAAACTGAAGTGGATAGCATGGATTTTGGACACACGGAAAAGTAAGTATAAATGGAAATATTTTAAATCTTAAAGATTTCAAAAACAAAAAAGGAATTTAGATTACATCTAAAATATAAATAATACACATAACAAAAATAAAGTGAAAACTGTACAAAAGTGGCCCAAGGCACTTTGTCTAACAGTAAAAGACTTTATTTTTAAATAGATAAAAATAGACCTTTTTTTTGGCTTTTGTTTTTGGGATGTCTTATGTGTACCTTGTTACTAGTTGCAAAGTCTCCCCAACCATCCTCCTCCTCCTCCTCCTCATCTTCATCATCATCATCTTCACCATCATCAAATCCCTTGATGAAAATCAAGCATATACTGCAAAATTTTATATTTCACTGGGGGGTAGATATTAGTTTATATCTAGTGTATGTCAACACACAGAATAGCAATAAGCTGGCTGAAGTGAGAAAACAAATCTGTCTCCAAGATCACAAGTAAAACATGAACAGTAGTAGGTCTTAGAGCTATTTAAAGAGCTTCTTGAGCTTCGAAAATCATTCTGTACGGATCATGGTGTTTTGTCTCCCAAACACCCTGAAATTATTTTTTAAATGCTGACAGTTTCAAAAACGTTTTAGCAACAAAACATATTTTAAATCTACGTTATTTTGTAGAGCAGCAACAGATTTTTCTTAAAAGAGCCCATAAATAGTTGGAACTCATTGCCAATTAAAGGCAGAAAAATGTTGGCACTTTATCCGGGAGTCAAGGGTTTCCTGATATTGCTGACTTAGGGATAGCTACTGCAAGTGATTAACTTACATCACTTCAGAGAGACCATATGCTAAAGCTATGTGAAAGCTATTGCATGGGCAGGGTGTGGAGTGTGCAAAGAATTCTATGGGAAGAGCCAGGAAATGGAGGTTCAAATTTGCCACGTCTGTGCACTTCCCATGTAACCTTCAACTGTTAAGTACTTGGATTTCAAGGGGACTGTTTTGCTTACCAGAAGGTCAACACATGCTTTGCTCTGAGTCTACCTTTTGCTTCAATTTTCCTAGCCTGAAGACTAGAAGTTTCCTAATTTGAGGACCTGGAACATTTGCTGTACATTTTCCCCTGTTTTGTTCTTGAGTTACTTTCAGTACCTGGGAGCAACTGAATATGTCATGCTTTATATGTGCCAATTTTTTGGTTCCCAGAGAATTCCTAAGGACCTAGATCCTGGAAGAGAAAAAAATCATGTGGAAAGCTATTTTGCGACACAATGGGAATTCTTACTTGCAATGTGGATTTATGAAATGCCAGTCTGAAGTCTGCAAACAAGGAAGAACTGGAAACAAACCTTACAGATGAATTCTACCAAGAAAACCCTGAAGCTGCCATTAGATACTTATTTTGTAAGTCTAATGGTCTAAGTTAGAGGGAAACCAACTCTTCTTTAATCTTATAAAGGACATGCAATGTGAAAGTTCTGACTTCTAAAGGATCAGGTTTTTTAAATAAAATATAAGACTTTTGTTTTTCCAGATATAAAGTTATTCACACAGGTGTAAATCACTGGTAAATGTTTTAGTTAAACTCTGTAAATATGAAATTTTTTAAACATTTGAAGATAACAAAGATAATTCAATTCCTTAAATAATGAGACTATAGACTGTCTGAGGTAGAAACGAATTTGTAAACTGAAGCATTATGAAGTAGAAGTTGAGATGTTTTAAAGCTTGTCAAGGTTATCATGTTTGCCTTATTTCAGAATTTCTTTCATCCTCTCAGCTCTGCCACTGCTGAAGGAAATTCCAGACTTTTGCCTAATAACAATCTTCCTGAGCAAGGTGTATTTTTCCTGCTATTTGGCTCAAATTTTACATGTCCCAGTATGACTGTTCCTTGGATCTTCATTTAAGTGACTTGAAGAAGATATAGTTGACATGTTCTGTGGAAGAAACCTTTATCAATCTGAAGACTGTAATGAAAATACTGTGCTTCAATGTGTTCCTTACACCTAAATGCACATATTCTCCCATTACCCAGGTAGTTCTTAAAGAAGGAAATCGTGCAGAAAATAAAAATGATGACTTTGCGAATCAGATGGATTTGTGGAGGTGGGGGGCCTATCAGCTATTATATATGGAGCAAAGAATGAGAGAAAAATAATAGTTTTGCAGGTTGACTCATATAAAAATGCAGCTATTACATATCTTAGAAAATTTTAGAAAATCAAAGCCACATGTTTCCTGGCAAATACAGAACAACTAAATAATAATGGCAGGCAAGTTAACGCTAAGGGAAGCTGGCTGAGACTCAGCATAGCCTATCGGGTAAGAATTGAACTCTGATACCAGACTGCTTTGGTTCAAATCCTGGTTCTGCTATTTACTAATTGTGGAAACTCTGGCAAAGGAACACAAATTGTAAGCCTCAGTTTCCTTATGTGTATAAAGGAGATGATAATAATGTTTACCTTATAAATGAGATCATGGTAATTGCTTTAACAAGGTGGCACATTCTAAAAGTTCGATAAATGCTAACATAGCGGAGAACATTCTAAGCACTTTACCTCAGGTAAAGAATAAATCCAGATAGCTTTTACTATCATTTCTCCATGTCATCAGTGAGGAACCTGGACCACAGAGAGGTTAAGAACTTGCCCAAGGTTACAGAAACAGCACTTGGATAGGCTGAGATTCTCACTCAGAATTCTCCAGATGGTTTTAATCACAAAGCTACACACAAAAGCTAGAGACTCAACTGCCTGCACGGGCCAGTCGGGTAAGACAAATATGAGTAAAAGTGAGGTAAAAGTACAGAATGGTGTCTTTAATTCATTGTTTACATTTGCTGACATTGTGCTGGTCCAATAAAACCATTACTTTAATGTCAAATTCCACCTGCAGTCCATTTGCAGCCCTTGCAAGTTGATATCTGGAGATGAATCTGCACAGCGGCCGACACACTAATGGGATGGTGGGTTCCCGTTTGTGTTTGTGTTTGTGTGTACTCCAGTCCGCTTCCGAGCCACTTCCCCAACTTACACGCCTCCATCTAATGGCCCCTAAGGACTTGTCTTGCCCATGTTTGGAAAGTAGTCACAAAAGAAATCTTAGTGCTGACTGAGTGATACGCTGCATTCACTGAGCACTCACTGTTCCCCTTTCCTGTTGGATGGAGTCCTTCTTTATTATCCTCGATTTATTGAATAACCCTTGCAGGCATATTCAAGTCTTCCAAGGTAGAATGAGTGAGTGTTTGAAAAATAAATTAATAAGTAGCAGAATTATTCAATTTTCTTTGGACCAAGGGTTTTTTCAGTATTTCTGAAAACATGTCAACTTTTAGTAGGATTCTGGAAAACAAAAAACAAACAAACAAACAACAGCAGACTGGGAATCAAAGTTCTAGATTCCGGACTTTGCTCTTCTTCAAGTCACTTTGTGAATTAGGACACATTCTTTAATATTTTTGGTCTATTTCTTTAGCTATAATTATAATGGTATGGATGGGATAGTCTCCAAATTTTATTCAATTCTAAAATTCCCATGTGTCTAATGATTTTACCTTAGTCTTTCTTCCTTCATCAAAATTTATTCCATGATTCCAAGTAGCCTTTTGGGTACCTTTGGTATAAATAAAGTTGTGGCAGTTAAACACTGAGAGGAAATAATTTGAATGGTGACATTTCATCAAGCTCTACTAGATCTTGGAATACAGCTGTCCTGAGTGTTATACTTATTGTATTTGTGATGATTTATTTAGAATATTCTAGTTAAGTAGTATAATGTGTATATATACACTGAAAAATTAACCAAAACTGTATTAACAACGTTGTCTGGCTATTTACCTTGTGGTTGACAGAATTAGCGATGTTTAAAGACAGATGATATGATCTGTTAGGAGTTAAACAACAGACCTATTGCCCTTTAGTGAATATTGTATAAATATCTGCAAACTCAATAGTCCTTACTCTGTTCAGTTTGTTCAGCCCTTGAGGTCATGAACTTACTGGTGGTGCATAACTCCCCTGCTGGGAGGACCCAGATGCCCCACCCAACTACAAGTCTTGATTATCTTGCTTAAGAACAAGGCTGCGCCCACTTTTTTTTTTAAATTTTATTTATTTATTTATTATTTTTGGGGGGTACACCAAGTTCAATCATCTGTTTTTATACACATATCCCCGTATTCCCTCCCTTCCTTGACTCTCCCCCCAAGTCCCCCCCACCCTCCCTGCCCCAGTCCTCTAAGGCAACTTCCATCCTCGAGTTGGACTCCCTTTGTTATACAACAACTTCCCACTGACTATCTATTTTACAGTTGGTAGTATATATATGTCTGTGCTACTCTCTCGCTTTGTCTCAGCTTCCCCTTTACCCCCCGCACCCCGCCTTCTTCCAAGGTGCTAGCTGATATGTCAGAGAGCAACAAAGACACCTTTTCTGAACTGCAAACAGGTTGTAGGTCTGTGCCTACTTACTAATAAGAGTCTTTATATTGGTGTTATTACCAATATACAGTGTGCATGTTTTGCATGAGATTTGCTTTCATTGCCAAATATTATCTGGTAGCAATGATGTGAGAATGGGTGTATTGCTATGAATTATCTTTATTCGTGAAGGCTACTGATATTTACCAAAGGTTTTGACCATCAAATTGGGTTAGGTCACTTTAAGACAGTGACAAAGTCAAATAAATTATTTGGAGAATTTAGAGTTGCATATGATCACTTGAGACTAGAATCAAGGGAAGTAGATTCTATTTCCTGTATTCTATTTTTCTTATAGGAAATAGATTTCCTTGGTTGGATAAATAAGATAAACTGTTATTAGTGGCAATTTATAAAAGACAAAGAAAGATAAAGAGTTAAAGAATGTGTATGAATAACCTTCTCTTCCTGATCTCTTATTCAGAGTAGCAGATGAGACTGAATTAAGTTATTAGAACAGATTTGACTAGGCTGAAATAGAAAGATTTGAGATTTGTGATCTTTTATGCTATTCTTGATTGAGGTATATATGGTATGGTGTTTGTAAGGTTAAGTTCTCAATCTGTTCATTCATTTAAAAATACCTGTTTACAGCTACTTTTCTAGGGCTTAGAGATACAGCAGGGGATGAAATAGGCAAAAAGTCCTACCTTCGTGAGCTTTATATTCTAATGTAGCAGTGAAGGCAGAAAATCGATCCATAGTATATTAGACGGTGATAAGTGCTACAGAGAAAATTAAAGCAAAGATGGTAGGAAGCATTAGAAAGGAGTAGACCAATGAAGTTTTAAATAGACCAGTCAGGGAAGACCAATTGGCTACACTGACCTTTCAGCAAAGACCCCAAGGAGGTGAGAGAGCAAGGATTGTGAACACAAGAGCCTCAGAGGAAATAAATGGTTGACGTGAAGTGAAGGTGCTGAGGAGGAATGTCCAATGGTAAGAAGCCCAATGGCGATGGAGTTCAGAGACCAAGGGGAAGGGTAGTAGGAGATTAAACTGGATTGGGGGACCAAATTGTGTGGGACCTTGCAGGCTCTTTTGATGACTTTGGCTTTTATTTTGCATGAAAATGGAACCCAGTGGTGTACTTTGAACAGTGGAGTGAGACAACTGAACTTATATTTAACAAGATCATTCTGGTTGTTGGATTGAAAATAGATGGACCAGGGAGGGCAGAAGCAGGAAGGTCAGTTTAGGAGGTTCTAATAATTCACAGGGGAAATAGTGGCAGGTCAGCCCAAGGGAGAAGCAATGTAGGGTGTGATGAGTAGCTGAATTCTAGATATATTGAGAAGGGGGAGTTGTCAGGATTGATTGATAGATGTGTGAGAAAGAAGATTGCCTGAGCATCTGGAAGGTTGGACTCACAATCAACACAAATAGGGACCTTAAGAGAAGCAGATTTTGGGGGAAGATCAAAAGCTTAGTATCAACATACTAAGTTTGATGTGACTATTAGACATGTAATTGGATGTTCCAAGTAGACAACTGAGTCTACATGTCTGGAAATCAGGAGAGAGGTCTGGGCTGAAAACACACATTTTGATTATTAGCACTTAGATGACATTTAAGATGTTGGAAAACTACATGTGATCACCTTAAGTGCGAATGTATATAGGAAAAGAAAGAGATTCCAAAACTGAGCCTTGGAGGACTCCCAAAGTAAGGGACCAGGACAAATAAGGAGGAAAATCAGGAAAGGGTGGAGTGAGGGGTATGTTTCTAGGAAGAAGGAGTTATAAATTCACACATCCTTTCTTTCTTCTTTTACCATTTAAAGTTGGGATGCTCAATTAAAAGCATCCTTAGAGAACTGAGATTATTACATGGAAAATTTTGAATATTTGTAAGACACGATTCCTCGGTGTACAAACTAGATAAGGGAGGGGAGCTCCAGATTTATAAAAATGTATTGTATTTGTGGGAGCCATTAAACTTGACCGCCTGAACAACTAAAATATTGGCCTTTTTAGATCTGTTTAGTTTTTTCTGTCTCTTTATGGAAGACAGATTTCTATAATATTTCTGTGAGGTCAGCTGTATGGTTCACTATGCCCTCAGTCAGAGAGCTCTGGAAATTACAGTTTTCTGAGTACCTGGGATGTAGAGTTGACAGGCTGACAACTATTGAGAAGTGACAAGAAGTCTTGCAATATTAAATGTTTCTTCACACGCCCTTCCTAAGGGCTGAACATATGTTTCTCTATCGATGAAAATGCATTTGTTTCAACCTCAGATGTAGCCATTTCCAAAATGTTCATCAGTAAGGACTGTAAAGAAATTATTTCAAAACTTTGCTAAAAAATGGAATATAAACCAGGAAAGTACAAGTGAGAGAATATTTTATTTTTTTGTCAATTTATTATGAAAATTTTCAAGTATACAAAAAAAGTTGAAAGAATTCTACAGTTGAAACTTTTATGTTCACCAGCTGGATTTTACCAATAAATTTTTACTATAATTATCTTATCATATATCTGTACCATCCATTCATCAATCCATCTTTTTTTTTTTTTTTTTTGATGTATTTGAAGGTAAGTTGCTAATGTTCATTTCCTCCTAAATGCTTCAGCATGTGTATCACTAAGTACAGCTGGGTATTTTTTTTGGATGTATGTTTGTGGATAAAATCATCTTGGAACACAAATATGCATTCCGTTTAAACAGAGGAGGTGAATAAGAGGGCTGTTATTTACAGACCACCTAATGTGCACCAGATATTTGATGTATGTCATTTTGCTTAAATGTCTTACTCCAAGAGGTATTATGTCCATTTTACAAATGAGCTATGTGCTCTCTAGTACACTCTGCTGTTTCCCAGAGCTTCCCTCTACCTTGTAGGCAGCAGGGACAAGCAGGGCTCCCAAGGGTAAGCTTGCATTCCTAGCTAGCCTTTCCTTTGCCTACTTCTTCTTGCTTTTCCAGTTCCTTCATTTTCTTGAGCTTTGTTCGAGACTAGGTGACAGCTAGCCAATCTGTTGAGCTATCATGACTTAATGTCCTATGAATGTTAGTGTTTTGATATATTTTTCCTGTGGTCGATAAGACATTTACTCTGCAGCAAGTCCTCTGGAGACACAAGATATTTATCTGAAGGAGAAACTCAATGGTGAGAATTTTGGGTGCTCCCTTAGATGGGCTGAAAATATATTTCAAGAGGTAGGCATTTGCACACTTCTAGACTGTTGCTCATAGTTTCTAGACATATTATTTTTCCATATCCATCACTAGAAACTCAGATATTGCAGATCTGGTTCAAGACAGTACCTGAGAGTTCCAGAACCTTCAGACCTACTCAGGAAGCCCCATCAAAGCATATTTAGTATCTACATGGACACCATATCCAGGATTCTGGTCTCTTTATTCCTTGGCCTCCTCACTTTCAGTGAATTTTTTTTCCACATTCTGCCTCCCTCAGCTGTGGTCACATCCTTCCTTATTCATCACAATAAATTCATGACTTCTAGACCTTGATTTTAAGAATCCCACTCATTGACTATCTCCTTCTATCCATTTCGCTCTAATTTCCACATTCCCAAAGACCTTCAATTTATTGCTCCTAAAACTTTTATTTTCCTGACCATTTGTTACACCTGTGGCCCACCCCTTTTTCCTCATCCACTGCAGGGTACACAGGCCATACTTCCAATTACTCCTTTACCTTCGCTCCTGTACTTTTCTGGAAGAAGCTCAATTTTGTTAAAATGCAGCTATCTACTTCCTTCCTACTACTTTATCTCTGGTACCCAGAAAATATTCTACAGTGACATCTAGAGGCTCTGTAAATATTTGATGATTGAAGAATGATGAATAGTTGATGGATGGAATTATGCAGTTATTTAAGATTTATCCTGAATCTTTCATTTCCTCCAGAATGTTCAAAATTACTTGGGATGATATGGGAGAGAGAAGATAATACCAGTTAGTACCCTCTTGGTCTGATGTTTTCTATGTACCTTCCAACTGCAGCTCCACTCTACAAGGGTTCCTGCCAATGGCCAGAAGCACAACATATTGGAAGCTTCGAGAGGAACCCCCCTTCCCTTGGCAGTTACTCAGTGGCCCAGGGGGATCCTCTCAGCGGTTCATCTCACTTCTATTGGCAGCAGCTTCCTGGAATATCTTGGGCTGATAATGTAGACAGTTCCAAGAAACTCCTGATAAAAACATATGGTGTTTCTGGTGTCCATCCAGGAGTACTCCCTCCTCACTAAGCTCGTGGCTACATTAAATCGGCACAGTCCAGTGTTCCTTGAGGGCAGCTCTGGCTTTTTCAAAGGTAAGTAATTTTTTTTTAATATCTTGCCTTTCAAAAAAAATCCTTTAAGTTTACCAAAGTGCTACGGGGAAGCAACAACTGTAACAGCACAACACACAGCTACATTCCAATCTGTCTCCTCTTTTCAATTTTGGTGGAAGGTGACCTTTCATGCTCTTCAAGGGAGCTCTGTGCAGATCATAATATGTGGAGCCCATCACTCCTTTCTGGCAGTTTCTAAACTCAGGTATCAAGAGAAAATCCCACTGATTTTTTCCCCCATGTATTTTCTGCCCATAGGACTCAGGACCTTGAGGTTCAGCAACAGTCCTGGATTTATCATTTCTCTTCCTTCAATCTCCCTCCCCACAAAGTCAGAAATACAAATAGAACTGTATTTGCTGGCGCTAGGTTAAAAGTCTGTGTACAACACATTCAAAATTGTCTATCACAGGTGAAAAGTTTGAGCACCCCCTTCTTCCTTTAGACTAGAATAGTTTCCCAAATTTGCCTAATTAAAGAATCACCTAGGATACTTGTTAAAAATCTAAACACACAGTAGTCCAGGCTCATCTCCGGCAGTTAGGATACTAGGTTACTTGGGGGATGGGGGAGAGGGCTGGGAGTCAGCTGTCTTAATGATCACAGATGATTCAAATAATCAGGCAAGTCTGAGACATTCAGATCAGAAAATAGGAATGCTGTTATTTTGATCATTCATTTATTTTGTCATTCAACCCCTCTGTGTGGAAAATGGAAAAGGTGTCTCTTCTTCTCTCCTCTGTTTTTCTGTCTTGGTTATTGAATGGGCTGAAAATATGTAAAAAGCGAATGACTGGAGGAAAAAAATGAGAGTCAAACAGTTGAAATATTTCAGAAGCTCAGTTTCAACCCTAGATAAATGTGAACCCATTTCTGTCTCAGTAAGTTTGAACTGCTATAACAAAAATATCATAGACTAGGTGGCTTATAAATAACATTTATTTCTCACAGTTTTGGAGACTGGGGAGTTCAGATCAAGGTGCTGGCAGATTCTGTGTCTGATGAGAACCTGCTTCCTCGTTCGTAGAAGGCCATCTCTTTGCTGAACCTTCACATGGCGGAAAGAGTAAGAGAGCTTTCTGGGGATTTTTGTTTGTTTGTTTGTTTTTTCTTTTTTTAATAAGAGGACTAATCCCACTCATGAGAGCTCCATTCTCCTGATCTAATCACATTCAAAGCCCCCCACCTCCTAATATCATCATGTTGGGCATCAGGATTTCAAAATATGAATTTGGGGAAGACACAAACATTCAGTCTATAGCATTCATTTTTTATTCATTAGACATATTAACACTTGCATAAATGATTCCAAACATCGTGAATGAAAAAATTAAATAAAGTGCAGTCATCATGTAATAAGATCAATGCTTCTCAAAATATACAAACAGCTCATACAACTCAACAATGCAGAAATAAACAACCCAATGGAAAAATGGGCAGAAGACCTAAATAGACATTTCTCCAAAGACATGCAGATGGCCAACAGGCACATGAAAAGATACTCAACATCTCTAATTATTAGAGAAATGCAAATCAAAATGACAATGAGATACTACCTCACACCGGTCAGAATGGCCATCATTAAAAAATCTACAAATAACAAATGCTGGAGAGGAAGAGGGCATAGAAGAAAATCCTCCTGCACTGTTGGTGGGAATGTTAACTGGTGTAGCCACTATGGAAAACAGTATGGAGGTTACTCAAAAATCTAAAAATGGAGTTGCCATATGATCCAGCAATCCCACTCCTGGGCATATATCCAGACAAAACTATAATTCTAAAAGATACACGCACCCCTTTGTTCACAACAGCACTATTCACAATAGCCAAGACATGGAAATAACCTAAATGTCCATCGACAGATGTATGGATAAAGAAGATATGGTATATGTATATACAATGCAATGCTACTCAGCCGTGAAAAAGAATGAAATAATGCCATTTGAAGCAACATGGATAAACCTAGAGATTATCATATTAAGTGAAGTAAGTCAGAAAGAGAAAGACAAATACCATATATCACTTATATGTGGAATCTAAAATATGACACAAATGAACTTATCTACAAATTAGAAACAGACTCACCCATAGAGAAGAAACTTGTGGTTGCCAAGGGAGAGGGGGAGACGGGGAGAGGTGGATTAGGAGTTTGGGATTAGCAGATGCAAACTATTATATATAGAATGGCTAAACAACAAGGTCCTACTGTACAGCACAGGGAACTACATTCAATATCTTGTGATAAACCATAATGGAAAAGAATATGAAAAAGAATGTGTATTTATGTATAAATGGATCAGTTTGCTGTACAGTAGAAATTAACACAACATTGTAAATCAACCATACTTCAATAAAATAAATTTTAAAAAAAGAATAGGATCAATACTTGACAGTACACACAGAGTTTCAGGAGTGTGAGGGGGAACGCTTAACCGATGTGGGAAAGAATGGGAAGCCTCCACAGCGTCTCCTTTCTCCCAGTCTGCGTGCTGAGTATTTAGATAGAATCCAAAAGGAGACTCTGATTACGGTTGTGCTTTGTTCAACAGAGTTTCTAGAGAGGAATAGATTTTAGATTGTATCAAAGTAGGAAAAGGTGGAAACCATTTGGAGACAGTGAGGTTAACGCAAGCCTTGGAAACAACTTGCTCTTCCCTTGGACTGGAGTGCTAATGAGTGATGAAAAGAGCAATGGCCAAGCACAGCGGGGAATTCGCAGGGGGCCAGGCTAAACCCAAACATTTGCTGACTCCCAGATCTTTTCAATTTCTTCACTTAACTGCTTCCTAATAAATAATGGATAGTCCATTATTAGGGCAGTCACACTCCAGGTTGCGATTATTCTGTGTGAGTGGGTTTGGTTTTGTTGTATGTGTTTTATAATGTGTGATAAGGATGTAAGTAATATATATATACACACATATTTATAGAATATATGTGGGTACATATATATACATATACATATCATAGATAGTAAAGTAGTAATTACTTGTGCATACTATTTGTTCAAAGAGCTTTCTACATATATTACTTCAGCGATTTAACCCTTGTAAGACCCTTCTGACCTAGGGATTATAATTATGTTCATTTTCAGAGGTGGAGACCAAGGTTTAGAGAGGCCAATGGTCTTTCCAAAAGTGGCACAATCTGTGATTGAGCCAAGATTCAAATTCTGTTTTTCTGAACTTAAGGTTTGTGCTCATTTCTTGGTAAACTGTCACTAATCCTCTATTATCTAATAATGTCTCAGGGTTGGTCACAAAGAAACTGTACAGGAATAAAGTTTCCTACTACTCCTTATATTTTTGAGTCTGTTGTTTTTTTACATGAAACCCTTCAGGTATCTGATGCCTTTGGTCTATCTTTATTCTCATTTTTATAAGAAAAGAAGTGAATATATTTATACTGGTAGGAGGGGGTACAATATTGAAGCTGAACATTTTCTCTTGTAGTATTTTCATTTTAATTAGAGACAACATCTTAGCCAAAAGGAGTGTGTGTGTGTGGCGGGGTGTTTAGAGGTGATGGAGGCACCCATAGAAACTTCCAAATACATTTTTGTCTACTTTTATTTTTAGGATCAGTTCTGAGATGTTAGTTTCACGGTAAAACCATTGTTGAAGAATAAGGATAGGAAGAGGTTCTAAGCCTGATAGAAATAAGGAAAGTTATTTAAAAATAATGAAGTCTGTTTTACACAAGACAGCACAGAAACTAGTAACAATATGGTAAAATTCTCCACTTCACATGCAATGTTTTGGAAGTGTCAGTGTTTTCAGACCACAGTTTAAGGGCATGTGTGATTAACACAAAATTATTATCTTTGCTTTTCTTCATGAAGGGAGTCACATAAACTTGTGTTAGTATCAGCTTTCTGTATGATAACAAGTAAATTGAAAGATTAAATTAAGCAAACTAATTTAGATTCTCCTCTTAACCCTTATGCATATTTACATATGTTAGTGTTTACTGATTAATAGATTAGATGCAAGTTTAGATCAAGAAAATTGCTCATGTGTTCATTTGATTTTAAATCCTTACCTACCTCCCTGTTTTTAAGGCAGTGATGTAAAGAATAAGGTATAGAATAAATAAAATGAGGACTAGAAGAATAGTTAAAGGAAAAAGGAGATGATTTAAAGAATAGAGAAATTCCTTGAAATACATTTTTTTCATAAAGATGTGTGTGTGTAATTATATGTGTGTGTCTGATATATATATATATAATCTTTGATGTTTGTTAGATCTAATTTCCCTAAACAATTATTTTTTAACAAATACTTAATTGTATTACATTTGCATTTCCATTACCAACCAAAATAGTTCATTAGGTTGAATTAATTCAATCTTAATATTGCCTGGCTGATCTCTCAATGAAAGATGACA
Source organism: Hippopotamus amphibius kiboko (assembly GCF_030028045.1). Classification (NCBI taxonomy): domain Eukaryota; kingdom Metazoa; phylum Chordata; class Mammalia; order Artiodactyla; family Hippopotamidae; genus Hippopotamus; species Hippopotamus amphibius. The sequence continues at coordinate 103,379,146 of NC_080196.1, forward strand.
TATATGCAATAACACAGAAGACACATTCTGGCATTTGTGAGTTTCTTGCATTTTCACCTTTGTGAATGCCTGCCTCCAAAAAATATTGAAAAATATCTTATGACTATTACTATAAAGACAAATGTGTTAAAATTATATATGGAAACATTTTCATTGACTTTTTTCCTTCTGGAAGAAGGTGGGCCTCTCAATACAAGATGATACAAATAAATACCACCAGGATGTTGCATGAATTTCCTGGGTCCCTTCTGTAATTAAAAATAATAATAATAAAAATTAAAATATTTTACTACGACATTGTTATAAAGTCAGTTATGTTAAAAATGTATTCTAAAACATTTTCATAGATCTAAAAGTTCTTTTTCTTTCTTCTGATTTTTAAGGAAATTGAGATTTTTTTTTTTGATCCCTAAGAATATGTTGGGCCCTTGGCTCTTGATTCTGGGCCTAATGGGTAGTTTGGTCCTGAACAACCTAACTCAGCCAATATTATTTCTTCTGGGTGTCAAACATGCAATGTTTTTTCACTGATCTGTGTGTGTGTGTGTGTGTGTGTGTGCCTTTAAAGCCTTGCAGCCTCCTCAGAGGGTTGCAAATTCCCAAGTACTCAGCCATGGAGACGCACCTCAAATTTTATCTCTTAGGTAAATTTTCTCCTGAATCCCCCAGGTAGAATTAGTCATACCAAGAAGTTTCTTTGGTACTTCATATATAACTTTACAGAATTGAAGAGAAGCCTAGAAACCACCATTGTACCTTGTACTATGACTCATCACATTTGTTTTTGGATAAACTTTTAATTTTGGAATAATTTTTGACTTACTGCAAAACTGCAAAGACACAGAGAGTTCCCATATACGCCTCACTGTTTTCAGCTATCCCTGACGTCATTATTTTGCATTATTGTGGTATACTTGTCAAATCTAAGAAATCAACCTTAGTATTTTACTATTAACTAAACTTTAGATACTATTCTGATTTCATCGGGTATATGATCAGGTCATTCAAGATGGCTGTTCTCTTGCTCTCTGTACATCCCCTGCTCCACCAGTCCCTGCTTCATTCACACGACTTCCAATCATCTGAATTATGGGGCTTAATCATTAACTGCCTATGTGCTTGCCCTCTGTCCCAGATGCTGGTTTCCCTGGTAACTGATGAGCCAACCTGATGTCAATCCTCCCTATAAATGGTAGCCTCCTTCTTCCCCCAGTAAGGAAGATTGGTGTCTATCCTGTTGGTGTCTTCTGTACAGAGTGGGGCATTGCTCCAGGACTTTTGTTTCAGTTGTGTAAGATCCCCTATCCAATAAAGCACTGATATTGCTGTCCCTGTCTCTTAGGTAATAAGACTGGGCAATCTTACATTTGCAGGCCTGTGGGGTGCAGCCCAACATCAAGTTTTCCAATATTTTTTTTTTTTTTTTCTGTTCCAGGATCCTATCTAGGGTCTTCTATTGCATTTAGTTACCATGTCTTCTCAGTCTCCCCTGGACTGTGACAATTTCTCTGGATTTTTATTGTTTCACATGACCTTGATACTTATAAAGAGGAATAACCAGGTATTTTGTAGCCTGTCCCTCAGTTTGGATTTGTCTTTTTGGGCTGTTGGTTTTTTTCATGATTAGACTGAGGTTATGGAATTTTGGAAAAAATACCATGGAGGTAAAGGATCCCCTCATTACATCATATCAGGGGTACCACATTAATTGGTAGCTTTGTGTCTACATGTTTGCTTCTTCATTAAGGATAGGGTCCTGGGTTGAATAGAAAGTGCTTGTATTTCCCATATTCACTAATGTATTTTTAAATAGCACGTTGATTTGCTGTCTCCCTTGCTAGATAAGGAGCCTCTTAAAATGACAGACTTGTCTTGGGCATGTGTTTCTCTATATCCTCTGCACTAAGCCCAGTACTTGGTGTAAAGAAATGCCAACGAAAGGTTTTGAAATTCATGTTAAATTAATTGCTCACTCTTTTTTGTAGCTATTTTCAAGGGCCTGCCATGTTTAATGTGTTTGCACAAAGAAAGTAGTTGGCAAGTCACAGACTCTTTTACTTAAGCTGATAAATGGTTATTCTTTGTGGTAAGTACAAATAAGACTCAAATTAATGCTCTTTCCTGTTTATGGACATTAGTCCAACTTGATCTTTACAGAACAGAGACTTACTGAAGCTGTATTGAAGCCCTGTTTCTTAATGGTGCCCCCAGGGTCTGTACTAGGATTTCTTATTCATTAGAAGTTAATTCCTTCGCTAGCAGACATTCTGAGTGTTCCTGGCTTATGCTGAATCTGGCCTCGCAATTTATGACACAGGGGAACTAATATGGTAGATGAAAGAGAAAGTGATACAAAAAGGTTCTAAATTAGAGAATTGATAGAGGTGATAAATAGGGCTGCCAAAGAGAATGAGGCACAACCTAAAGGCCTTTAACAGGGCAATATTTACATAAATTATGAACCTGAATATAATGGGCCATTAAATAATATTACAATTTTTGTTTAAAAAGAAATTTTAAGGGCTTAAGTTTGGTTCTCTAAGACACAAAGAGTATTTATAGGAAGAAACGTTAACATAGACATGCAAAAGTAGATTAGCCCCAATCCCACTCACTCCTTCTTCCTATTTGCATTGGTGATGTCTAAGAGAGAAAGATAGACTGACAGTGTCAGAACAGAGGGACAGACAAAATGTGTATATGCTGGTCTCTCAACAAAATTGGCTTATTCCATACACATTATTTTGTAGGATTTCATGTTTTGTGTAAGCAATCCACACATTTACTGATATTAAGCTTGTTTCAAATAATTGTTTTATTGAAAGTTTAGATGTTTCAAATTGTCAGCCTTATAAATAGTGTACAACAGAGTAACAGTGAAAATCAGTTTGAGTTAAAAAAGTATAGTAAGATATTTTTTAAAGTGACAAATATATTTAAACATTTTTGTCAATTTAATAGTCTACTTAGTACCACAGACTACAAATATTAAAAATCAGTGTTTGTTGTTTAATATTTTGATTTCAGCGTTGACTATTTTAATATTGAAGATACTAAAAATATCTTATGGTGGACTAAAATTAACACTAGTTAAAAGAACAATAGCCAGATACACATTTCTTTTCAATTCATTAGTTTCATCAAATTCTTTTTGTTTCTCCTCTTGCAATTGATCTCTTAAGCTCTTTTGTCTTTATCATGTGTTTTAGAGTATAGTCACTAATTTATAACTACCATAAGGGTCTCTAAACAAATAACAATATAACAACAACAACAACAACAACAATAATTACCTTTTAGGAACTTCCCTGGTGGCGCAGTGGTTAAGAATCCACCTGCCAAAGCAGGGGATACGGGTTCAATTGCTAGTCGAGGAAGATCCCACATGTCACGGAGCAACTAAGCCTGTGTGCCACAACTACTGAACCTGTGCTCTAGAGCCTCTGAGTCACAACTACTGAAGCCCGAGCTCCTAGAGCCCGTGCTCAGCAGCAAGAGAAGCCATCGCAATAAGAAGCCTGTGCACTGCAACTAAGAGTAGCCTCTGCTTGCTGCAACTAGAGAATGCCCGTAAGCAGCAACAAAGACTCAACACAGCCAATCAATCAATCAATTAATCAATCTTAAAAAAAAGACAATAATAACCTTTTAGTATTATGTTCACTAAATGTGAAGGACTGAGCTAAGGGTTTTACAAATCATAGCTTATGTAATCAATACAGTAACCCTCTGGTCTAGGTATCATCTACCCCATTTTATGGATAAGAAAACTGATAGGCTAGGCAACTTTATAAAAGTCACGGGGATGGTAAATGACACAGTAATGAGAACTGAGGACTTCAGATCTACATAGCCCCAGGCTTTTCCACAAGGCTGTCTATCCTGCCTCTCGAAATTCTACTGCTTGTCTTCCCATCCTCACTGAAAATGTATTTTCCACCTATTATATCATTTGTTAGGAAATGTACATGGTTCAATTTAACGTGCCACAGGTGCTGAGTCTAGCTTATGGTTATTTTACCTCATTTTATATCTCATCCATTCCCATTCTCTACACTCTTTTTGGAGATAAGGCATCATGGTACAGCATATGAGCACAGGTTCCAAAGACAAATTTAGATTAGGTGAGGCCCTACTATTTAACAACAATTTAATCATTAATTTTCAGCCTTGATTTCCTAATCTGTGAAGTGGAAATAATGATGTCTCTTTCACTGTTCACCTTTGTGAAGACTAAAGCAGAGGACTCACACAAAGCACCAGACACAAGCTTGACACATACCTCTTGGGTACTCGTATCAGTTTCTTTTTGCTGCTGTAACAAATTATCACAAACTTCCTAGCTTAAAACAACACAAATTTATTCAAGTCCTGAAGATCAGAAATACAAAGTGGGTCTCATGGGGGCTAAAATAAAGGTATCCACAGGGCTGTTTTCCTTCAGGAGGTTCTGGGGACAATCCACTCCTTGCCTTTTCTAGTTACCTTGGTTTGTAGCCCCTTCTAGCAATGGTATCACTCTGACCTCTGCTTCTATTGTAACATCTTCTCCTCTGACATTCTGTCTCTTTGCCTTCTAAGGACACGTGATTAAACTGGGTTCACCCCTCCTCCACTGTTGGTGGGAATGTAAATTGATATAGCCACTATGGAGAACAGTATGGAGGTTCCTTATAAAACTAAAAATAGAACGACCATAGGACACAGCAATCCCACTGCTGGGCATATATCCAGAGAAAACCATAATTCAAAAAGATACATGCACCCTAATGTTCATTGCAGCACTATTCACAATAGCCAGGACAGGGAAGCAACCTAAATGTCTATCAACAGATGAATGGATAAAGAAGATGTGGCACATATATACAATGGAATATTACTCAGCCATAAAAAGGAACAAAATTGAGTTATTTGTAGTGGGGTGGATGGACCTAGAGTCTGTTATACAGAGTGAAGTAAGCCAGAAAGAGAAAAACAAATACTGTATGCTAATGAATATACATGGAATCTAAAAAAATGGATCTGATGAACCTAGTGTCAGGGCAAGAAAAAAGATGCAGACATAGAGAATGGACTTGAGGACACAGGGCGGGTGGGGAAGGGGAAGCTGGGATGAAGTAAGAGACTAGCATTGACAAATATACACTACCAAATGTAAAATAGATGGCTAGCGGGAAGCTGCTGCATAGCACAGGGAGATCAACTCAATGCTTGGTGAAGACCTAGAGGGGTGGGATAGGGAGTGTGGGCGGGAGGCTCAAGAGGGAGGGGATATGGGGATATATGTATAAATACAGCTGATTCACTTTGGTGTACGGTGGAAATGCACAGCACTGTAAAGCAATTATACTCCAATAAAGATCTGAAGAAAAAAAAAACTGGGTTCACCCACTTAAACCAACACCATCTCCCCATGTCAAGATCCTTAACTGCTTTCGAAAAGAACTTTTTTTTTTTTTTTTGCCACGTATAATAACATATTCACAGGTTCCAGAAATTAGTGCATCGACACCTTTCAGGACAACCACAGGATTCCTTTCCCCTTCCTCCTAAAATACAAGTTAGATGTCATTTATTTTCCATCTTAAAAATTACACACATACACACACACTCATACACATAGACACACACACATTTGGTGAATTTCTAATATCTCAGACTAAAACTCAAACTTTATAGCAATAAAACTTGAGACCTTCCATGATTCAGACCCTTTACAATATTTTCTAACTCAACTTCTCTCACTTTTCCCACCCACCATTCCCAGCATTCTTCTACCTGCATGTTGTTTTCTCAACAAAAAATTCAAAATATTTGCCCATATTTTTTTTTCTGAGCTTGGAATCCCTCCCTCTCCTCCCACCCCACCTCCTCCCAAATATATGGTCTCCAAGTATTAGCTCAAATTCTCCCTTTTTTATGAAGCTTTTTCTGTTTACTTCAACTGAAAATAATTACTCACTTTCCTGCACAGATACAAGTCTTTGACAACACTATCAACATACCTATTTCATTCTCCCTTGTGTATACCTGTTTCTCAGGCCATTACTACATTGAGAACAAAGCCTGCCTTTACTTTTCAGTTAGAGAACCACAAAATAGTCCATACGGCTCTATTACTACTGTGATTGCAGCATCTCTAGACCTTTGAAATTTTCTTACCTCAACTATTTCTGGAAGACCCTGAGGCTGTCTAATATCTGTTCAGTTCATGTAGACAACCTCTTGCCATCCATGTGGCACCCACCATTTTATTTCTTACCATTAACTGCAGAGAGATGGAATTGAGGATTCTGAAGATGGTGCAAAGGACCAATGGATATGACAAAGCAATATACCAAACTCCCTGACAGTACTAATCTAGGAGCTATCTCCTGACATCTTGCTACCACAGTGAAGTTGTTCCAATGATGCTCATTGCCGAAGCCTGTCCACCTTTGTTTTACACTCTCTCTGAAAGCAATTAGTACTTGAACTTCTAATTTCTGTCCCCTGAAGATTTAGGTGCTGTAGCACTTTCAGATTTTAGCAATAGTTCCTCTGACCCTGAGATTAAGCACAAATTCATAGGGAATGAGTTGTGTGATGATCTAAACCACCTTCCCTGAGCTTTGTTCAAAATAATTTGATTCTCAGGCTTTGTTCTCAGATCAAGCTGGTATGGTTTGACCCTTTTGAGATTTGAGTTATTTTGCTAAATGCTTCTCAAGCATGCATGCAACTATATTCCTGGCAGAACTACTCTCTCTAGTCTTCAAGTTATGCCCAGATATCCATGAATACTGGAATGCCCTCTAAAATTACTTTATGACTCATTTTTTTAAAGCTCTTTTTGGAATGTAATTGCTTTACACTGTTGTGCCAGTTTTTGCTGTACACCAAAGTAAATCAGCTCTATTTATACATATATCCCCATATCCCCTTCCTCTGGTGACTCCTTCCCACCCTCCCTATCCCAGCCCTCTAAGTCATCACCTATCGTTGAGTTGATCTCCCTGTTACGCAGCAGCTTCTATTATGATTTATTGTTTATGTATCTTTCTGTTTGAATATTATATAAAGTCTTTGAGAGAAGGGAATAATTTCTGCATCTACCCTGGTGTTTGTGTCACGTTTTGTACAAACTAAGAGGTGAAAAAGTCATTTTTGAATGAATGCAATTGGGCCATTTGTAACATGGAAACTTTTCTCCTTGTGCAGTTAGTGAAAGGGTTAACATCACTGTTCGACGAGCTAGATCAAGCACAAATAAAGTACACAATAAATGTGGGTAGCCAGCAGATTCTGGAACTCTGTCAAAGTTTCAGGATGTTTATTCAAATCTGCCGTTTCCTTCATGCACACACAGGCACTCAGGGCTGATGTGCCCTGGGAGAACTGGCATGCATCAAGGTTTCTAAGCCATTACTTTTTCTATGGGCTCTAGCTGATGCTTCCTTCAAAAAATGTGAAAGGCCTGCTAATTTCTTCCAATGAAAGAGCAACAGAGGCACAAAAGTTAAAACCTGAAAGGTCATTCTGTGGAATATACAAGGTGGAGGGCAATTCCCCAAAATAAGAAAATGAAAATGAATTCATTAGATCATCAGTGTTGCATTAATAATCCTTAATAAATACGGATATTTGGTTCCCATTGAAAAGGAACTTAAAAATAGCATTTGTCTATTTTGAATTATTGAAATATCTATCCTCTTTTTAAAATATTATTGATAAGAATAATAAATAATAATATAGTTTATGGCAAATTCTCTTTACATTATTGTTGAATCTCCCGAGGAGGACCAGGAACTGAGGAATTTTTGGAGGCCAGAAGTTCAAAATCAAGGTTTCGTCAAGGCCGTGCTCTCTCTGAAGGCTGTAAAGAAGAATCCTTCCTTGCTGGTGTCAGCACCTGCTGACTCCCAGCAACCCTTGCCATTCTCTGGCTGGTACATCACTCCGATCTGTGCTTCCATCCTCACATGGCCATCTTTCTTCTGTGTACCCTCTCCTCTTCTTATAAGGATACGAATCATTAGATTTAGGGCTCTGTGTTTTTGGTTAGATATGAATTTGGGGGAGGCACTATTGAAATGACTTCAGGATGCTATGGCCAGAACTAGGCAAACAAGCATTTCAATCAACCAAGAGTCCACATTATAATGGGTTGTAAACATCCCCCTAGTACCCCAAAGGGCTTCTTGGTGAGAAAAATCCCTTCCTCCATCACAGCCCTTTACCGCTATCTGTAGGAAAGTGTATAAATCTAGGATGACTGCACATGAGGATGGCTTCCCAGAGGTGAGTGGTCTACATTCTCTGCAAACATATGTAGCATTTGTGTCCTCAAGACATTCAATCACTTCTCTGGACCTCTCCCTGGGAATCCATAGGAACATTTGGGAACAGAAAATGTGCAGAAGACTGATCTTCATGTGAGTGAGGCAGGTGAGAGTGCAGACCATCAAGATGGAGCAGGAGTGGGGAACTGCAGAAATTGTGACCAAATTTACACTCATCAAATCTTTAAGATATGAAATAAGAATCTCTGGAGTACAAGTTTTTCTGAAAAATCCTCCTTTTGTCTAAACAATTCCAAGGGAAGTTCAAAGCAATCACATTTTGTAAGTAACTTACATGGGCAATTCAGGCGGAGGTAGGGGGTACCTAAATTGTTGAGAAAATGGCCTTATTCCTCTTTCTAGTCCTTGTGACAGGAACTTTTCTTTAACCTGTATGATCCCAGAAGTCCCTCAATTTCTCAGTGTTTCTTTTATCCAACTGCTCAAGGAAGAATTAGGGAGGCTCAGGAAGCAGGTGATTTGGAGGTAAAAATGTTCTATGTTTTGTTTGCTCTAATTTATTTGCTTGCAGCATGTGGAGAGAGAGAGTCAATTAGGCAGCTAGGATACGGACCACCAAGATCTTTATAGATTCAGACTTGCACTTGCATCCTGATGGGACACAAACAGGAAGCCATTTGTTTCAGCAATCCTCACATTTTAACTGCCACCAAATCTAGCCCCTTCTAGAATGGAAAGCAAGAGTTCTTTAATTGTCCTCAGTATCTCTAAATAACAATTAAGAACAGGAAGTGAAAAGCACGGAGTCCAATTCCAACTACAAAGGCAATAATTAATGAGAAGTAAGATGTCTTGCTGTTGTAGTTTCTTTTGGTTCTGATGAATGACATTGGTTGGATATTCACTGTGAATTTCACAATTTATTTCAACGTATAGCTGTGGCACATTAAATGGATAGTATGAGCACTGTTTGTAAAATTTTATGTAGTGTAAAATACCATGAAATCACTGGTTTATAATAGCAAGTTATGGTGTCCCATGAATATTTTACAAGATTAAATAGAAATGGTTTGAGCAAAAAGAACATGATTGTTGAGCAAGGAGATCCTAGCTGAGAATTCTCGGGGACTCTTCACTGATATTTGAAGTGTTCATTTTCACAGGAAAGTTGTACTTAGATTCGCACATGTTGGGTCAAATACAGCTCAGTCCAGGAGTGGATCAGAACTGTCCACACGGACACTTTTATATGAGTCCAGACTCAAATCTAAGCAGAAACCAAGAGGTCCTGGTCCAGCTGTGACAACCTGTTTACTTTTGTAGACTTGGCCAGGGACCAGGGTCCTGCCAGGAGAAGATGTATCTGTGGTAGCCGTTAAAGACCATTAAAGACACTGCGGGCATACATTAAATGATTGCCATCCATCTCATGTATCTGGGGGTAGGAGTCCGCTTTGTGGATTGCCTAGGAGAGATACTTTAAATCACCCATGAGTTTCTCCTGCCACTCAGTAGACTTCTGGGCTATGGATCTATCTACCACTCAGAGGGTTCAGAGGAGCCAAACTAGTATGGATTTTTAATTCAAGGGGTTAGGGACAATTGGTATGATAGATTTTTTAAAAATAAATTTATCTATTTATTTAATTGGCTGCATTGGGTCTTCGTTGCTGCGCACAGGCTTTCTCTAGTTGCGATGAGCAGGGCCTACTCTTCATTGTCACGCGCGGGCTTCTCACTGCAGTGGCTTCTCTTGTTATGGAGCATGGGCTCTAGGCTCGTGGGCTTCAATAGTTGTGGCACGTGAGCTCAATAGTTGTGGCTCACGGGCTGTAGAGTGCAGGCTCAGTAGTTGTGGCACATGAGCTTAGTTGCTCCACGGTATGTGGGATCTTCTCGGGCCAGGGATCGAACCCATGTCCCCTGCATTAGCAGGCAGATTCTTAACCACTGAGCCACCAGGGAAGCCCCTTAGATTCTTTTTTTTTAATTTTTTAAGCTCTTTATTGGAATATAATTGCTTTACACTGTTGTGCCAGTTTCTGCTGTACAACAAAGTGAATCAGCTGTATTTATACATATATCCCCATATCCCCTCCCTCCCACAACTCCCCCCTACCCTTCCTACCCCAGCCCTCTAAGTCATCACCCATCATTGAGTTGATCTCCCTTTATTATGCAGCAGCTTCCCACTAGCTATCTATTTTGCATTTGGTAGTGTGTATATGTCAACGCTACTCTCTCACTTCATCCCAGCTTCCCCTTCGCCTCCCACCCCGTGTCCTCAAGTCTGTTCTCTACATCTGCATCTTTATTCTTGCCCTGTCACTGGGTTCATCAGTACCATATTTTTAGATTCCATACATATGAGTTAGCACACGGTATTTGTTTTTCTCTTTCTGACTTACTTCGCTCTGTATGACAGACTCTAGGTCCATCCACCTCACTACAAATAACTCAATTTCATTCATTTTTATGGCTGAGTAATATTCCATTGTATAGATGTGCCACATCTTTATCCATTCATCTGTTGATGGGCATTCAGATTGCTTCCATGTCCTGGCTATTGTAAATAGTGCTGCAATGAATATTGTGGTGCATGTTTCTTTTTGGATTACGGTTTTCTCAGGGTATATGCCCAGTAGTGCCTTAGATGCTTTTTGAATGCAGGTATAAATTGGTTTTGCAGTTGAAGCAGATGCAGTGGATACCTGCCTGTATCTCCTTGGGTCACCAACTCTTTGCCTGAAGTTTTGCTCTAGCTGCCCGGGCATGTGGCAGATCAACATGCAGTGACATGGATCCTCACTTCCACCCCCAGCAGCTCCCGACCAGTGGCTGAAGGAGCTGCGGGATTAACCTCCTGCAATGCTGCCCCTGGGGATAACTCTGAGGTGCCTGTCCTCACCAGTTTTCTAAATGCTTTGGTGGGACTGAGCTTCAGTTGCCCACAGTGGCAATTTGGTCGATGATACAAACTTTGCTTTTGACCTTCCCTCTCCTGTCTCCCTTCCCTGCTCCTTTCCCAGGGTGGGATTACTCCCCCACCCCCCATCCCCACCCCCCATCCCCACCCCAAAATACAAGACCTGAACTTGAGTGCTGTCTCAGGCTGTGCTTCCGGAGAGCCCAATGATAGACAGCAGTCACCTTCCACTTTTTATTAGCTTGCCAGATTCAGAAAGCCAGTTAAGCATGCGTTGAAACAATGCTTGCTCTGGGTCCTGGAAGCCTGCTATGTGCTCAGACTCTGTTGGGAGCTACACATACAGTGTTCCTGATCCTCATATATCCATCATGATGGGACTCAGTCACTGAACAAGTCATGTGTGCAGCCCGAAATCCTAGCCCAATCTCTGCAACTCACTCTCCCAAGTTAAATATTTATGAGGCGCATTTTGAGAAACAACAAACGTGAACGCACCACTTAGCAGGACTTTCTCCTCTGTCATCAAGTGTCTGTGCCCAGGCAGAAGTGGGGCTGTCAGCGTGAGGCTCACTCGAGGCCCTGAGTCATTCACTAAAGAGGCAGTTAGGAATCAGAGAGCGCAGGAAACCCCGGGCAAGGCTGGTTCATTAGTGCCTCTGCTGATTAATCAAGACCGGGCTGCCACGTTGTTAAACGCCTCGAGGTGAAGTTGGAGGCAATCAGCCCCATGGAAACTGTTTGATTGCCTCTCAAAGTGGCAGTTTGCTTTTGGACACTGTACTAGTTCCAGTCAGATCTGCACTGTGACCTTCAATAAGGACGATGACCCTGCCTCCACGTGAAGAGTGTCTGAGCACACTATCTTGGAGTCGGTTGTACAAAGACAGTTACACATGAAGAACCAGCCGCAAAATCCCCGAATGCAATTATGTTTTGGTTTCATAAATGCAGCTCAATTATTGCATTTGTCTTCCTTTTGTATTTAGCTTGGAATAGGCACTCCTACTAAATGTGCCAAACGCTTTATTTTTGTCTCCATTTTTAGAGAGTATATCAGGAAAATGAAGTGCGCTTTCTCCCTCCCACAGTAAACAGCCACATAACTGTAATAAGAAGCTTTCTGAATAATTTATAATTTGCAAACAAAAATTCATCTGATTATGCTGAAATGACAGACACTCTGCATAACAATATGTATTATCAAAGAGAGCTTTCTTCTTTTTTCCATTCTGGTTACTGATTATTTACACAAATTGAAGAGAAATAACTATGTACACTATTACCTTTAAATTATTTCTTAATCTACCTTTTAATCTTTCAAAACTATACAGGAACAATATAATTATTCCCTGCCAATCACTGATGATGCATTCAAAATCATTTTCCTATGTAGATGAACAAAACACATGTTCAAGATAATATGCGGTTCAATGCTTCTTTTTCCTAGGTAATGGGTGTTCCAGGGTTATATATCATCAGTGACTCATGACTATTTTATGTTCCATTTTCTTTTCTTACTGGAAGAAAAGCAGACAATACATATATTTTGCTCCATAGTTACACCATCCCTTCTTCTCTCTTCTTGGCTTAGTGTCAAATGTGAAAAATGATGGAGCTCTTATTTGTTTCAAGGCAAAAGTCTTTAATTAAAACTGATGGTTTGGTTGGAGCCACACTGGGAACTAATCAGAAGATACAGAGAGCAGGAGATGTAATACCTCTCTCCAGAATGCTGGGGGAAGATTATACAATCTGGAAGGAGTATGAAGTTTGGCTTAAAAGTAAGACAGTGTGGTTGAATCCTCTGAGGGGCTCTCCACATATGCTTACATTATAGAATCTCATATCATGTGATTGCTCTGGAGGTACAAGTCACAGCTGGGTTATACCATATACTGTAACTTCTTATGTTTTCAGAAGAATGATTATTTTTCTTGAGTGCGTTAATTTGTTTCCTCAAATAATCCAGAATACCAACCTGTTTCCCCCAAATTATTGATTATTACCTAATTTTACCCCATGTTGGTTTTTGCATTGCTGGGAAAGGAAAACATTTTCTTCCTACCCTTTTAGGTTCTTCTGGATGGTCTAAGAATTAAACTGACATGAGGCAGATTAACAGGAGAAAATCCAATTTAAATATGTATGTACTGGGCCCTAGAAGAAAAATGAGACTCTGGGATAAATTAGGCAATTGAGGCTTACATGGCATCTGGGAGAAGGAGAAGCAGGTAGGGGGTTGGGACTTCAAAGCAGAGGGAAAGATTTACAGGAAGATGGGGGAAAACAAATGTTTGGTAAACAAATGCTTGCTGTACTATACAGAGACAATGGGACACAGAAAGGACTTTGATCAAACACGCTTTGCTAAGTTTCCCCCTCAGCCCCCATCCCCATCTCCCACATCTAGCTCATATTCACTGTAGTTGACTCCTGCGATAGCATTCTTCTTGGGATAGGCCCCCTTTTAGACAGTTAAAGTGGTAGAGGTAAAGCTCTTCCTGAGTCTTTTGTTTCTCAAAAACAACCAGCCTAAAATAATCCTCATGCCAAAGAGACATATTTTGGGGTGGCACATTTTGCTCCCCTATTGTATATTTCCCAATAAACCAAAACTTGGTTATTGGGTTAAATAAGTATGCATAGCATGATTCATGTGTCAGACACCTCTTTCCCCACGACACTACCTAATTCTGGGAGACTTTAAGAATATTTAAAAATTTACAGTATAACACTTCTGCCTTTTAGGACTCGAGAATTCATTTGCAAGCAACACAAAATTACTTTCTGTTAGGCCCAGATTCCTAGTACGTAGTTGCAAAGAGATAATTTATTTTTAATAGCCTCCGTTGGGTATTTTCCCATAGAAATAGGCATTCAGGTGGAACTGCACTGCTCCCCAGGTTAGAACCCGAGACCAATATGGGAAATTGGCCACAGAGATCTGCAAGGTTTACGGTCACCTGGAACCAGACTTCCTTTTTAGAGATGCAAAGTAAAGAATGTCACTCACCATCTGGCTCTACAAGGATTACATCACTAGACACTGTAGTTGTTGACTTTTAATACCCCCTGAAAGGAGTTCAGGGTGGAGATCAGGAATGAGGTGCTCTGTGCTGTGGGAAAATCTGGCAGAACAGGCCTTTAGGTGGATATCTTCAGGAGAAAATTTTATGAACCCAAAATCCTGCATCTTCTCATACTTAGAAAAACACTAAAATCATCAATGAAGACATTTGCTCCTTGTGACTAGTAGCGACCTCTACCAAGATATGTGCTTCACTGTACATACCCCCGTCACCAAAATCATATACATATTGACCCCCCCACCCCCACCCCACCTCTTTGGAGCAGTTCCCCAGAGCTATGTGAGAGGCTGTCTCCCAGGTTCTCGTCCTCAGTAAGCTCCAAATAAAACTGAACTCACAGCTCTCACGTCGTGATTTTTTTTTTTTAAAGTAGACAGAGGAATCTGGCCAGACTTTTAGAATCAAGCAAAGATCTAGAAATCATTTGTGAACCAAGAGATTCTGAAGTTTGTTCATTCTGCCTTCTCTTCAGAGTACATCTGAGCGACACCAGAGGCCACATGGAAAAGCTGCCACCACCCTGGTAGCCGCCTCTGCTTGAGTTGAGCTTGAGTTCTCAACTCAGGTCAATAACAAATGTGATGGGAGAAGGAGCGTGGGCCGTCTGCAAGGTTAGCACCTCTTCCTTACAACCTGGCAGGGTGCAGGGGAGGACGTTGACACTGATATTTGCAAGTGCCTCCAGTGTGTTGGATCTGGGATTAAATGAGTGGTCTCATGGCAGCAACTATGAGTTGAAATGGAGTCTGGTTTGACTGACAGCACTTGTAGGCTCCCATTATTTCACCATCAGGGACCTGCACTGTTGTCCTAAAACCATTTTGCACCAACATTGTCTTTAGAAATTCTATTAGGCTAACATTTCTCTGTGTATGTTTTCACTAATATTTTACCTGGAAAGCAGCCACTAGTTCTTTTTAAACTCCTTAACAGTTGTCAGATGATAAAACTTTTCATACCATAATAACCTGGAGTGGATTAAACTATGTCATATTTCCAAGTTTCCAAATCATCCCATCTCCCCTGTATAAGCACAATTCTTAATGGTTAGGAGAAGGCAGACAGCCCACCTAGAACTCTCCAAAT
Organism: Hippopotamus amphibius kiboko; assembly: GCF_030028045.1. Lineage (NCBI taxonomy): Eukaryota > Metazoa > Chordata > Mammalia > Artiodactyla > Hippopotamidae > Hippopotamus > Hippopotamus amphibius. The sequence continues at coordinate 103,394,532 of NC_080196.1, forward strand.
AAGAATGTCAGGAAAGAAGACACCTCCACATTGAGCAATGGCTAGCGCCCTTTCTCTTAGTTTGAGGAATCTGATTGTGTAATAAGGAAAGAACTTTCTTGCATTGGTGAAAATGATTTAAATAATATATTTATGAACTGTATTTGCCTTTATCTGTCAGGGGTTTCAATTTCTATGGAGAGGAGTATTTTTCCAGTCCTGTAGTAAGTGATGAAACACGTCAAGAGATTCAGAATTATTCCACCTATAAGGAAAGAACCAAAGAAACTCAGACCTGGGCCAAGGAAACTGTTCTTTGCCCCTCTGTGTTGACCTTGCCTGAGTATCCTAAAAAGCAGCTCCCAGAGGGGATTGATGTTGGCCTGATGTCAATTCTCCAGGGCAACAGATGCTCCTCCAAAGAATGATATGTTTATGGTTTTGATCCCTGTACTATGGTTTAGTTGCGTTTTTGGTAGGTACACAAGTGACCTTATGAAGGCCAACAGTAAACAGAATGGGAATGGGCTAGACACTATCATAATAAGACATCTGGAAACAGACACTTCATTCCCAAAATTGAGTCCTGAGTATACAATGACTCTGAATACATAGGAGTTGACTAATCAAATGTTTTCTTGATGATTTTTACTCAAAGTTAGAGTGATGTTAAAGGATCTAATGAAAATTCAGGTCCTGAATTTTTGTTAATTTTTAAAATTCTCATTTCTGTGGATCACCAACAAAAAAATACTAAGTCAAACAGAGCCAGAGTCAACAGGAATCTAAATTTTCTAACATTTTTCTCTTCAAATATTTATTTGTATAAACTTTAAATAAAATGGAACAGAAAAACATGTATTCTGTGAAGCGGGAGCTGAATGCGAAAGGAAAATGTTTTTACAGGGATAAAAATGGAAATTTACAAATTATTTCACATTTAGGTTTCTCTTTTTATATTTGAAGTTTATGAATCTTTCCTCCCAGCAGAAAGGAAAAACCCCATAATTGCAGTCCTTGGTCACATAAAAGGGTTGACTATATGGATGAGGACATGTCCTACCTAGAAAATAAGTCTGGAAGAACTAGGAGATTGAGAGGGGAGGAACATTTTCGTGAGAGCAAAATACAATCTCATGTGAATGGTCCCTTTGCAAAGCACTTGGCACATCATAGAAATAAGGAGCATTGTGTCCTTCCCTACAAGAAGAGAGAAAAAAGTAGCCTTCTGGGTCAGAGAAGCTCTGTTTTTACCTTTGGAGGTTAGTGAAAAAGATCTATTTCTCCAATAATTTAATCTTTGTCTTTTCTGGCGAGGACAAATTTCTTTCTGGTCAGAGAAGTCTTCTTTGACAGTGTCTTTTACAATTTCAAAGCATAAATGAATTGGGACAGAGTTTTGTGGTTGACCTTTTTCCATTTTCTTCAGACAATGGTAGTGATGAACAGGAGAACAGGATGGACAGAGGATAAAGTGAGAGCAAGTAGAGTCATATTTATGAAATATGATAGCAGCCACCATTGACTGAGCTTCTATAATACACAAAAAGTGTCATATATTGTATTTTACTTCTTACAAAGCTGGTGCTATTGCCCTTATTTTACAGATGAATGGAACTGAAAGCCAGGAAATTTCAGAAATATTGTCAAAATAATATAACGTGCAAGAAGCAGCTAGGATTTGAAGTGGAGTTCGTTGTACCCCAAGTTAGTATGATTTCCATGGTGCTCTTCTGTTTCTCGCTGGTTCATCTCTGCTACACAGGTAAACATCTCTAGCTGTCTAAGTGGTACGTGGTCCTTGCACTCTCTCGGTGCTGCCTGACCTCCTACACCTACTAGGGGTAAGTCTCCAAGAGAGTGGCTCTCATGACTGAGCAGTGAGTTGTTGAGAACAAGGCAAGAACAAAGAGGAAGACATAAAGACAGGCACCAGAAGAGAAGAACTGGGCAGCGGTCACAAGAGTGAGGAGTTTAGGGAGATGTGACCATCAACTGTAAATTTTCTGTAATGCTTCCTAGGCTAAACTCACTCCTAATTGACCCCTTCATTGTTATCGAGGGATCACGAGGAACTGTCTGCCACATTCTCGTCTTTTTTATACACTACCTGTTGCTACTTAATAGATATTCTATATTTTGCCTATGTAGAAAGAACAGAGTCTAACAGCTGCATTATTGACCCCATTCCTCAGAGGCATGTGCACACCCAGTCTTTTGCACTTTCCCAAGTCTTGGTCCCCTATTCCAATAGCACTGAGAAATGAACTCGAAACAGTGTACGGGAATGAGGGCTTGAGCAGCACGTTGAAAGGTAAGGGCATTAGTCTTCCTGTCAAGAAAGACAAAGATACCCACAAGTGAGCTTGTTTCACAAAAGACTAAAATCTCATTTATCTACTACTGCTTAGATCCACCCATTCAGTTTTACTGTGGCTCAGAATGAGGTCTCTGTGAGTGCCCTAAGGAGTTTCCTTGGGTGCTTCCAAAGAGCTGGTTTCTTGATGAAAATGAGGAGGAGGCTGGAAAAGAAGTGTAGAAAGCTATGGTTGGGGACATTATCTTCTCTGCCTTTGTTAACACTGTAAATCTTTACACTGGAGAGAGAAGTAATGGGAACAAGCACTTGATCAATAGTCCAGAAATGCTTGTGAAGGAGAAAGGAAGGGGAGTGGATTCCAAAGTACAGCTGCTGAAGGGATGTTCGTTCCACCTTGATCAATGGTACACCACCAAGGGACCATGGTGCCAAGGGCAGTGCTGCCCAGACACATTCCCACCGTTGTCTATATTGGATCCCCACTGGCTACTCCAAAGAAACACAGAGTCTACATACAAAGTGTGTTTACTAAACAGATTCTAGGTCAAGAATCCAAACTCATTATTCCAACTAGAAGGAGCCCCACCATAAAGAGATTCTGAGGTGGTCACTGATGTCAACATAAAGGACAGATTAAGTCTGACATACAGATTGAGTGACTGGGAATTAATTTGTTTACAGGTGTGTATGTGTATAAATTATATATATATATAGAGAGAGAAATTTATATGCAGATAGACAATGCACAATTCTCAAATATATACTCACCTCCCCACTGTCACGCTATCTTAGAAAAAAAAAGGTTTCCTAGACTCCATTTATGAAAATATAATCATATTTAATGTAACACCATATTAAAGCCAAATAAACTATTTTAAATTACAGTATTCTAAATCACTCTTTGCTTCATCTTATTTTGAGAAGTTCAATTACGATATCCAACATGAGGACTGAGTTTTAGAATATAGGGATGACAGGTATAGGGAACTCAATTATTTGATTTTAGATGTAAAAAGATATATTCTTACAGGGATCATGGAAAGAGGGTATATTTCATTTACAGACATTCAGCTGCAACTTGTAAGAGAACCATAAAAACAAAAGAGCTGCCTACAAAGATTATCCTTGCCCCGGTTTCCCAATCGCATGCTGATCCTGAAGAACGTCTACTGCTAATGCCAGAGGAAATATGGCAAAAGGGAGAAAGTACTAGACCTTAGAAAATATGTGTGTTGAGAAATAGAAAATAAGGCAGTTGTAAAGGCAGCAGTTTATTAAGGCAGCTGCCTTGGAGGACTTTGAATGTCAGGGGGACAGGAGGTGGGGTGGGGATGGAGGGAGATTTTGGCTTGCACCCCTTGGTGCTCTTGTTGATTGGATTTCGAATAGAAAGACACATTTTGTCTTTTGAAAAAACAGTATTCCCTTGTGACAATTATGAAATATTCTCTCCATAATCATACACTGTTAATTTAAGGAGGTCCCTTTTATTCTGGCATGAAATTAGGACTTTTCTGTCACCACAAGAGAGTGAAAATATTTCCAGGACAAGTTGGAAGCAATCTTGAACTCCAGGCAGTTATGTAAGTCCAAAACTCTGATGCCTTTTAACAGAAAATTAATATTAAATAATATTTTGTTCTACAAAATAAAGGAAAAAAATAATTCTAAATCTTAGGCATAACTTGGATGGGGGCATCTCAGCTTCCCAGCGCCCTATGTTCCAGGGGAAAAAGGAAGACGTATCTGTAGAAAAAGTGTTAAACCACCAAAATATTTGAAATAACCTATTGTAAGTGCCTCTATTGTGTAGAAGTGCAAATATGATGTTTTTAATATTACCTTTAAGTGACTTTACAGAAAATGCTCTATAGAAAATAAAACAGAACCCGTGGAGAGAAATGCCACTATTACAGCCATGCTAGGCATGCACCTACACATAATAGTTTTTACTCACTCTCTGGATAAGAAGTTCATTGCTTTGTTAGTTTGCAAAAGAGAAGCGAATGAATTTACAATAAGGACATGCTAATATGCAATTAAATCTATTTTACTGCCTGAGACTCACAGCACTTGTATCTATGAAAATGATGAAAGACTCTAACTCAGGACCATCGTCCACCTACCCATTATTTCTACCACCTGTTCACTCCAGTAACTATTAGAATATTTATCATCAGTATGCACAAGTGGAATCTTTCTGAAAATATAATTTTTCTTCTGGAAAATTTGCCATTAAATTGCGTTTAGACGACCTTTCAGTTGTATGTACAATTATTTGAAAGCATTTTATGTGTATTTTGCTTTGTCTTTGAGTGTTTGCTTTGAAACGTGAAAGTGGGGTTCTCTTTCCCCTTGAGGGTATTTTTAATGCTAGAAATATCCTTGAAACCATTTCTTTTTCTTTTTCTTCTTCTTTTTTTTTGATTTGGTAGTAATTTGTGCTTGTCTGTCACTGTTGTGACCTCTACTGCAGTTTGTTGAAGTGAAAAAAAAGAAAGATTTTATACCAAGATTTCTCAACAAGCTTTGAGTAGTCAGATGCCTACACAAATGACTATTAAATAACAGTTCAGAATTTAAGAATTTTAATATTTGTTGATTACGACTTATGTGCTCACGATTATACTAGAGTTGTCCAGGAGGGCCTCAGTGAGTGTTTGTCTCTAAGGCATCTCTATTTATTAGGGAGAGCAGAAGTACATAAAATAATTAGAAAGCAGGTGAACTCAACTCTTCTAGTACTGCTTCTAGTAGCTAGGCATAACCTAGAGGAAAAAGATTAGCATTGGGTGGAAATTCAGCTTCATGGAGGAGAAGGGCCTATTTTTGCTCTTGAACTTTTTTATTATTTATCTTTTAGTAACTAGCAAAGATATTTTACATAAATCTATCTACACAAGTGATACTATATTATGATTTGAATAGGTCAGTATTTTGAACCACTGGACAGTGAGCCTCTCCAGGCAGGGGCTGAGTCTTATCTATTTTTATCCTGAGGAGCTGGTTTCAAGATGGTGACATAGTAGCTATATCATTACTATTTGATAAATAAATGCACAAATGAATATGAAAAACATTGTTTTGTTAGATATTTATAATTTTAAACTAAGGTAACCCATTATAAAGTTAACAACCCAATAATCACAAGCTTCAAAGTAATGTCAGGATACAATCATGCTATTTGAGTTGTTTCTTTCAATTAAACTTTTCCTGGTAGTTGTGGCAGACTTTCTTTTCCAAAGATGGCCTCAGCAGTAATTCCCACCCTGTACCCTCTTCTGTCATGTGACTTTGCCTCTCCCTCATCATGTGGTTGATCTATCTCTTCACCCCTGGAAACTGTGCTGGCCCTGTGACTGCTTTGACAAGAGAGTATGACAGATTATAACCGAAGCCTCAGTGGAGAGAGAGGTAAAGGGGCACTGAGGTGCTAGATGTGTGAATGAAGCACTCCCTTCACATGAATCCTCAGCTCTACTTGCACCATGTGGGTTCAAGATGAACCACTCAGCTGAGTTCTTCTTAAATTCCTGACCCCAAATCACTAGTAAACTAAAATGGTTATTTTAAGATACTAAATCATGCTAAACTGAGGGATGTTTGACATGCAACAATGGATGGCCAGAACATTAGTGGAGAACTTACAAAATATTACACACATTTTTTTGTATAATATAATATAAAACAGTATTGATCTTGTAGAATCATCTTCAGGTTATTTGCAAGTAGTTGGTTTCTGGGCTGTTTGTTACCAAAAAAAAAAAAAAAAGTTGACCATTTTCTCAAGGCAATCATTAATTTGCTTGGCATCCTGAAGCATGACCTGCAGGTTGCTGTTTCTAGGAATCAAAAACAGTAGCAGGAATCTCGCTCATTCAAACTCTGAATGAGGTAATCGTATAGATATCTGTTTTCTGGATCACATCTATCTCATCCATCTTCTTCGATTCAAGTTTAGAGCTTGATGGTTGCGGTCATCCCAAAGGGATTAGCTGTCCTATTTTAGATGTATAATCATCCTTCAAGAATTCAAATAATATTTACAGAATCCCTTATGTTTTCCAAAGTACATTAAAATGTATTTGTCATTTAATCCTTACAACATCATTTTAAATACCATATATCATTTTACAAGACAGACTTAGATAAAGGACTAAATTATTCCGGGGGGAGTGGTAGGCTTGATCGTGGGTGTGGAACCATAACCACAACGTAACCACAACACAGGCAGTGTCTTCAAGTAACCCATCACTTACTATTTCTACTTAATAAATAAAATACAGAGAAGTTTAGAAAGGACTAAAAACTTAAATGCTGGTCCTTGATTTCCAAACTGCATGTTCCTTTCACTTTAGCACAGTGTTTGGTGTTCACAGAGTGTGCTACACATGTTATCTCAGTTAATCCTCATGATAACATTATCAGGTAGATAGTAATTTCCCTCTCTGAGAAAGATGAGGTAATTGAAGTGAAGTGTTCTTCCTAAGATTTGACAAATAATAAGCAATAAAGCTGATACTTGACGGCAAAGCCTCTTGACTGCAAAACTACTGCCATTTCTGTACGTCACAGATATCTTCCTAGAGTAAGTGATGAAAATCTCGATTTAGAGGCTAGGGTGAGATGGCTCCAGACTGGGTTCAGATCTTGCACAGTTTGCCTGAGTGTCAGATAACTTCTTACCAGTGTGACCTCAGGCCAATTACTTAACTTCTTTGTGCCTCAGTTTCCATATTTATCATAAATTTACCTCAAGAGGTGATTTATAGGGATTAACTGAGATAATACATGTAAATCTCCTAAAATGGTTCAGTGTACAGGGAAATTATTATTATTTCAGGACTGTTAGACCCAATCACTTACCCTACAGAAGAGAATTAGTCAAATGACCTTAGAATGTGATCAGTTCTTTGTTTTTATCAATAGCTCTCTAGTTTCTGACTGCCATATGTCTACTTCCTCAGGGTCTCCACCACACAGCAGGGATGCCACATTTGGGAGGGTGAATTTGACACGCCTAAAATGCATGTCTGCAAGGTGTAACCCTTAAGAAAGGCTAAAAGTGTGAACAATATGCAGGCTGTTTTTAGAAAGGCAAGAGTAAAGCTCTCACTTCTGAAAGGCAGTACTGTGAAATCCCCTATCGTGAATTATATTTTTCATTCAGTTGAAAAATATATTAATGCACCAGAGCTTTTTGAAATCTGTGTGCCTTCTACATGAATCTGAATTGCACAAGCAGGTTAAATGCTGGCCTTGCAGCTGTCATTCTGTATGACTTCTGTCCTCTACCCGCTCCTATCAGAACCTGTGGGACGTGGTGTTCTGACTTCCTGCTCCTGACACATGTGCGTTAATGTGGGTTGCATGCTAAAGACTGCCAACAACTTGTAACCTAGGAACCTAGAAGTAATCATGAAAAATACTTATCTCTCATATTTTATGTTTTCTCCTGCACACTGACCCCTAAAAGAAATATCATATTGTACCCAGACTGCTTTTCTCTATATAAATGTTTTGAGAAAAATACAAGGGAAAGCTACACTGCATTCCTTCCGAAATTAAACAAAGGTGTAAATGTAAGAGGTTATTCTCCTTCAGAGAAAGGTTAGAGTATTTTTATTGTGTGTTTCTGGCACTATCTGGTCACTAACCTGGAAGATGGCAACACAGTGTCTTCTGCTTTGGTTCCCATTTCTACTCCTTACACTCTGGCACGTACTCTAGTCCAGTGTTTAAGAAATTGTTTCTAAATCTAATTTTAGCATATTCACTGCATCAATATCTGAGCCCATCTTTTGAAAAATGTAAGTACCTTTAAAATATGTGCAGGTAAATGAAGGAGGCAGAGGAAATGAAGAGTATACAGGAATATAAAGGCTAGGCAATGATTTGCATCGAGCAGCATACAATAATTTTTTAATCCAACCACACTTCATTTTCAGAGTATCTACCTTAAACACCTTAGTGCATTCAGATATTAATTTAATTCTTCCACTTTTCCATTTGGAGAGGAAAAAAAAGGGAAAAAAAAAAAACAATGAGATAATCTCTATTAAAACAATAACAATTTTAAAAGTCCACATTTAATTCAGTTTATTTTAATGCATTTTAACACAGGTTTATTGAGAACCTACTATCCTCTAGGAATTACCCTGAGGACAGGAAGCATGGGGATTGATAAGACAGAACAAGACACTAGACTGTGTGAAGTTTACAGTAGAGTAGGGAATACAGACACAGAACAAGTCATTCTGGTGGGATGACTGTTAAATGGCAGTGAAGTTTAAGGAGCTCTGAGAACACAGAACAGAGGAATTTAACCTATTCCAGTGGTTAGGGAAGCCATCCTCATTCCATACCTGGGATGCTCCCTACTGAAATATGAATGGATGTGCTGTTCCAATAATATACCGGGGCATGGAACAGAACTTCCTGTGTGGTCTTAAATCATGCATATTTGGCAAAGTGCTTGTAAACAGCTTTGTGATTTGTTCAATTCATTTTGAAAATCCAACTGAAGAATACGAAAAAAATTCATCCCCCTATTCAGGTGATCCTTCCTCTCTTCCACATAAGATAGTGGGGTAGGTTAAAAATCTACTTCCGAATGCTTGAGTGGAATGATGATCTAAGACTTCCCACCCTCCCTCTACAGCTGAGACACTTCCAGGCCAAATGGAGAGCATGTGGGGTGAACCCCTTGCAGTGCCTTATCCCAGGGAAAGTTCACTCAGAAAAAGTACCGATTGTCCATACTGGTACCAGATTGTCCATACTGGTACCAAAGTATCTACGTGTTTTCTGAGGCTCTACTGGTTCCCAAGAATAGCTGTTAATGGGTCTCTTGCTGGTTGTCTTCTTCCTGTCTCTTGATCTCCAGACTGTTAAATTCTTCTCATACTTTTAGTATGAAACACAGAGAGAAAAAGTGTCTAATTGCCTTAGATGATTTTCTGAACAGACAGCCCGTGAAGCACCATCTTTGGGTCAGATGCCCATTTCTGACTTAATTATTGGCCACCTCTGAGTAAAGAAAAGCTTTGTAATAGTTTCCCAAATAAGGTTGCTTAATTTTAAAAAGGAAATCTGAGAATGGCAGATGTGCTTATCTCTGTTACAAGAGAAGTGCACTGCTTCTCTCTCCTTCCCTACTTCATATCTCTTCATTGTATCCATCACTCGTTGATGTCGTAGTATTACATATTTACTCATTTTTGTCTGTCTTCTTCATTAGAATTAACTTCCAGGAGGTCGGGAAATTAATTTTGTTCACTGCTGTGTTTTCAGGGACCAGAACAGCTTCCCAAAGTCAACTGTCAATAAATATTTCTTTAAAGATGCATGAACAAATTAGAACACTCCCAGGTTGTGTGCATTTTCTCCTCCAACATGCAAAAGTTCCCAACATTTTATATAAAATCTAATCCCTAGGATTTAAAATAAAAATTTAAGGCAAATTTTAGATTTAATAGTAATCGGTCCTTTCTTTCCCCAAAGTTTCACTACATTTAGATATGTTACGATTGTTACTAAGGAACATTTTATGAGAGCTATGAAAAGTGCTTTTCACCAGATGAAATGAGTTCAAGGAAGAATTCGAAGTTCTAAGATATAAAATCACCTCTTAGAAATATTACTCCATGGACCTTGACTAAAGCCAGTACATTCTCTTGGCTCTATTATAAGATTTGAAGAGACTCCTGGGGTAGATTAAACTTTCCCTACACTGAAGTCATTTCTGGATCACTCTACAGGGTGAAATTCCTAGTAAGGGCATTTCAAAGGAAAACACTTATTTTCTCACCTGGCTCACTGTTTCTCTAACTTTCTCTATGGGAAGAAATGGTGTTTAATCGTGGTGAACACTAATGTAAAAGGATATATTCAATTTAATTCCAAATGTGTAGTTATCTTCATCTATCTTTTTTTTTTTTCATTCTCCTTATAGAAAACAATGTCTCTAAAGGTTATTCCTATTTGCAAACACTGAACTTAATTTCCTAAACCCACCCAATCCCCTTTAAGACAACAGCTTGTAAACAACTCACCTGTTAGAGGATGCCTCTTTGAATTTTCCCAGCCTTACACTTCAGGGAGCCAAGGACCCTGATAGTTTTCCCTAGAGCTAAGCGAGCAGACTTGCTAAGAACAATGCAAAGTATTTTCACAAAGGCTGTGGGGCTGTGATTTGAGCTAGTTTGTAACCATAATTGCCTGGAGGGCTTGTTAAGCATTGCCAGGCCTCACTTCTAGCATTTAAAATCAATAGGTCGAGGGCCTGCAGCCAGTTCACTGCTCTTGCTGCTGATTGAGGGCCCCACTTAGGGAACCACCTCCACCTTGATGGCCAAATTTGCATTGTAGCTTTTACACTTGGCAATTAATTCTCTTTAAATTTCCCTGTGAATTCTCAGGGTTCCTCACAAAAAGCTCACAGAGCACTTTGCCAACTCAGGATCTAGAGCAGTGAGTAAAATCTGATCAAAGGAAGGGTGTCCTTTCCTGCTCTGATGACATTAACTTTGATTCTGAAATGTAAGCCTTTTATGAGTAACCTACTGTGACAGGAAACAATTTTTTCTTAGGAATGTTGACTATCCTAAACTCTTAAAATAGTGGCCTAAAAACTCTGAAGAATGCCACTTTCCCCCACTGTGCCTATTTTATGAGGTGGGGAACAGTAGGAAAATCTAGAATTTCTACAGCACAAAAGAGCTACTAATTAGTTTTGATTGCTCTGGGAATGTGGGAAGTCACCCACTATGACACCCTTCTTGTGAGGAAGTAGGGAAGGAAGGGGATTTGGGGCCAGTGTATGATATATCGGATCTTGCAAGCTCACGTGGGTATGCCAATGCACTGAGTCACAAAGTGACTGAAAAGTGGGTCAGATTTCCACCTCTCTAACTGGGATGTCATCCTGGTGTGTAATGTCTGTGAAGAAGTGTGTGTAAGTGCGGACAAAATCAACCTTTTGTGTGAATTCCCTCTGAGCTTACCGGGGAAGGAATTTAGGCCAGGCCTACCTTGTGGGAAATTAAGATTCCAATAAAATAGCCCTTATCCCACGTAGGTGAGTTAAATGCATTCCCCGTATGAGGCAAGAGTGAAGTGAGGGTAGCGAGGGGATTCATGCTCAGTAGAATTTTAAGGATGGGGTGCCCTTTTTATTGCCAGTGAAAGATACAGACCTAGCACCAGCGTTGTTTAAAAGAGGAGTGACAGCAGAAATCAGAGCCTTATTTTTGTTTGGGTAAGCTGCATTTAATTAAGATAGGCAATTCTGTATTAAAACTTTAGACCTAGAGAATATCATTTAATTAAGTGCATAATTTAATCTAGTACATAACCATCAGCAAAGTAAATGATTCATGAGGAGTGTGAGGTGGGGAGCAGGGCTTAGAGTTAATATAGTTTCTAAACCTGTTCATCTGGAGTCTTTCTGTGTAGCAAATCAATCAATCATCAATCAATCAAATTGGTGATTGCCTGTCTCTTTGTCAGAAGCTCTAGACTTTTGTTTACTAACTGCAGTACCTCTACCTGGTCATTGCCTGCTGTAAAGACATCACACACGCTGAATTCATTTTGAGGCAAATGCAATCATTTTGAACTGCCTCGTTTTTAAAGTAAAAATGTGTTCACGTTACAGAACCACTGCAGCAAAGCATTTCTATTAAAATAGCCCTGCTGCTTGTATTTAATGCTTTCCGGACTGCCGTGTGGCTCAGAGGGGCTGTGTGAAGCACATGAAGGCATTAGAGTAATCATTAAAAATCAAGGGCTTTCCAATTATCAAGTCACACTTAGTAGACAATAGGCTGAGATAAATGAAGCGTGGCTTGGCAGTTGCATTATTCTGAATCAAAGATTTTCAGAACAAGAAAAAGATGCCAGCCCCTTATGAAAGACACGGGCATTTGTCAATACATTTGAGGAAGATGCTCATGAAAACTCTCCAGCAACTCCCTAAGTGTTTTCGAGCTTTTAACAGTTAATAGAGAATGTTTATATGAAATTTCTCCCACTGATAAAAAGCCCACGGGTGCGTTTGCAAGATCATTGCCCACATTCCCATCCCAAAACTATTATTCCAAAATAAGGTACAGCACAACGCCCATCAATGGGAATCCACTGAGGCTTCAAATAACTAGGACTGTGTTTCTTCTGTGCTTAATTTCAGTAAAGAGGAAGTTCACAAGAAAATAAGCTGCAAGGAAGGATTTTTTTCAAAGGATTGACTTCCAAGGTATGTCCTGAGGTCAAATAGACACAGACCAATCTTCTTTATTCTTTATATTTACAACTACAACACTGTACTGTGATTCTTGAGACTCCAAACGATCCCCCCAAGGCAGTGCAAGATGCTCACTCATCTTAGAAAGATTCAATTATATTCACTGGACAACATCTGCTGAGGGAGAAAAGGGGACTAATGTGTTTTAGGAAGATTTTCAGCAGCAGGAGAGGAAGAAAAAAGACATGGCTGGGTAGTCTTCATTTTCATAAAGTGGTGAGCACAGTTCATTGCAAAGAACTGCAAAGCTCTTAGTAAATGTTTCTTTAATTATATTGTATTTAAAATAAAAGATTGGTAAGCATCAGTTAACAGGGGTCAGATCATCTTCAAGACTGCTTCCAGTTCAGGCCTGCTCTCTATGGCAGTGTAACCGAACTTTGGAAGACATGACCACTGTAGGTATACACAAGGGAGGAGCTAGTTTCAAGGTCTCTGTAGGCATTTAGCTCATATTTAGGTTTTAGTTTCTTTCATTCAACAAGGTCTCCAGACAATAATATTTTTAAAAATTCTCCTCCTTGCCAACTCACTCAGATCCAACCAACATTTATTGCATTATTACTATGTGTGTGTACCAAGAACATTCATTCATGCAACCTTAATTACTTTTAACCTCACAAAAATCATGTAAGAATACCAATAACATTTCTAAGTGAGAAAAATGAGTCTTTGAGAGGTAATCTACCCCAAACTACTTATAAAATACATGACGAAAGGAGGATTTGATACAAATGTGTGTGTATATGTTTATTTCTACATTTTGGTGTTTGTTTCTCTATACCACTCACTCAAATATAGTGCACTGGGGCCAGAGCTCCTCTCTTCAACCGGAGACCCCATCCTTTTGGGTTTCCCAGGCTATTTCTCACTTCTAAAGGCTAAGGGTTTCTCTCCCACACAGCCCAGAGAGTCAATGTTGAATAGCTCTTCCCTGTCTTCATAATCACATCCATCATAAACTGAGGTTTTCTATGATTCTTACTTCTATGGGCACATCAGGGACAAGACAGCCTTATTTTAGCCCTTGAGTGCCTGTTAAAGAGCATGTCACCATCAGGGCTCTGTTCATTCCTCTGATGAGAACGTGATGCTACTCAGCTATTGTAAGGAGCACCCTCGGGAAAGAAACTTGAATTGCCTTAGTTATGGTCCCCTGGTCCAGGATGCATTCTCATAACTTGATTCAATATTATCTAGAATCTTTCGTAAACTGAAATAGTTCTGGAAGATGGTGATATGGAAATAAATGACACTGTTAAATTCCGGGAACTCAAAGGGAACATAACTAATAACCAATAATTGCAGCCTGTTAACAAGGCTTTAATAAAGGCATGTATGGGATGTTAAAAGGAGCTATATTATGATGTGATTAATTCTTGTTAAGGACATTTCAGAGAGGCTTCAGAGAAAAAGTGACAATTGATTTGAGCCTGGAAGGATTAGTCGATTTTGCCAAGCAGAAAACTAGGGACAGAGCTGTGTAGGAAGAAGAAATAATATTGAAAAATTGGGGAGCCTGAGAAGATGACTAGGAATTGGTTTGCAGAACTGATCATTCTCCTTCATTTGGGTAACAGTTTAAGTCATTAAGAGACTTATTAAGAAGCTCCAAAATCCTCTCTTGGGGTATCCCCGGTATTTTAGACTCCAGGGCACTTGTAAAAATGATGTCCTTGGAACGGCTAGACATTCTACATCTTCCTGTACTCAGTGACCATGTGTGTCTTGTTGACTGTTTTATATGCAGTGCCACACACAGTGCCTGTCACAGAATAGTGCCAAATGAACATTTATTAAAATAATTAATATGCAAATAAAGCTAAATTGAAAAAAAGATCTTAGGAAAAATATCCTGTTTTTTTTTTCTTCATTATTTCATGTATATTTCAGTTGATCACAAATTCTAGTTGGTTTCTGGTTCTGCTGATCAATGTACCAATAAACATTTAAAAACATTTTTGGATAGTCTATGTGCTATTTATCTTTTCTAGTTCGCATTGGAACTTACCATTCATATATTCCAGTTTGTTAAAACACAACTTAACTTTGTAAATTTATCCCCCTCTTGGCATAAGACAGCTCCAGCTTTATTTGCTAAATGTGGTCACAATGAAGAAACTTTTTTTCCTGTACACGCAACTACCGGAATTGTGCTTTATTAGGAACAGATGAAGAAATATTGCTTAAAGTGTTTGATTTATAAATGCCATGGGACCTATTGTCATCGGGGTTCTTATTAAAGGGATTTTCTTTAAAAATAATATTACCCACTTCCATTAGCATTACCTTCTAGATAAACACAATAGGATTTCATTTCTCTAGTATATTCAGAGAATGAACAGTCACACATAAATAAAATTTCCAAAGAGCTAAAGTATGCCTTTCAGAAACTGAACTTTTTTTCCCCAGCTGTTGTATATTTTTAAAAAAATGACAACAAAAGAACTTTAAAAAACTCTATCATGCACCCTTGCCTTTTAGGGTTTTGGTCATAATTGTGCCTTTTCTTGGTGTTTCAGAATTATGAGCATGGATGTGACTTATTGTACAGTCCTATAATGTAGTAGGTATTGTCCATGAATATCTATTTCCTCCAACATCAAAAGGCTTTGTACTGAATACCTCTCGTTAATGAGTTTCCTGCTCCTTCTATCCTTTTCTAAATTTACTTGTAATTTACCAGTTTCTATCAGGTTTCAATTCATTTCAATTAAAATCAAAACAGCAGACATTTAATAAATACTTAGTATATTCCAAATGCTGTGTTGGAGGCGTCAGGATTCCTTCATGAATACATGTCACTATACATGTGTCACTGTCCTCTGTAACCTTGAAAAAAATTATGAGACGAGATATATTATGAGTTAACAAAATCTCCTTGTCTGGGGGCTTCCATTTGTCTTATGAGCAAAATTCGTAGGCTCTGCAATAGTTTTTTGGTTTTTTTCCCCCACATATACTTTATTTTATCTAAGTTCAAAATGTGATATTTAGGTTAGTCAAGTGTTACTATTTTAACCTAACCCTCTAATTTTTTTTTTCTCTTCTTGTGTGGAATTTAGAGACCTGGCTTTCCCTATCTGAGTTCTCACAGAGTGAAAGGTAGACAGTGGCCCAATCCTTCCCCACTATGTGATACTGGGAGTTGATGGAATCCTCAGTGAGTCTCTGTGGATTATCCTGACAATTTCCATGTTGGGAAGGATGTGGATGAAAGCAATAAGAGTAACAGTAATAATAATAACAATAATAATAATAGCAGTAGCAGCAATGATAGGTAATATTTGTAATAGAATATATCATAATTTTAGGTTAAAGTATGAGAGATTTAAGTTCGTATCTGTTACTCTTCTCCCATCATTTGGCATCACTGAGAGCCCCTATATGTTCTACTCTTTCAGATAAGACAGAAATAATCCAAAACTAAGTCAATTTAGTGATTTCAATGACGATCTCAATGAGATAATTTGTGGAAAATCCCTTTGCCAACTGTGTAGTTGAACAGAAAAGATAGCGTACCATATTAGGTAGGGAAAGCTCAGGATAGCACTGCTCACCATCGTAAGTTTCTTAGTTTTAGCAGAGGGGGTTGAGAGACAAAAATTCCCTATGGTCTCCGGATTCTATGGTCTCCCACTCCACCCCAGATATACACACAACAAAAGAAACAGAGAATGTATCAATAGATGCGAATTTCGATGTTGCTGCAATTCTGTAGGCTGTCACTGCAGTGTTGGGGAAGGAGCAAGGGAGCCCCATGGTGGAGTTTGTGGACAGGATAGCACATGTGTGTGAGGTACTGTAGCACACAGCTGATGCTCAGAGGATCTACCAGGGAAAGCCAAGAAAGTTTGAACAGGTCAGTGCTGGTGCTGGTGATGGTCAGGAGAGGAAGTAGACAGAGGGACCATTAGGCTCCCAAGAGCAACAGCAACAGATTGCTTCTGCTAAGAGAACAGACCATGAGACAGATAACTTGAGCAATCAGCGTTTGAGACAAAGGCTTTTAGATGTTCAGAACTAGGTGGGAAAAGTTACATCTCCGTGGAGACTAGTGGGAACTCAAGGATGGCACTCAGACCAGAAACCCTCACTCAATGCACCGATAGTAAGATTTCTAACCAACCAGTTTGGAAAGGAGCACTGTGGACAAGAGGCAGGGATGTTGATACAACTGAGTTGAAATCCACACTTGACCAAATTTAAATCTAGCCATGGCAAAGTCAGATGAATGGGTAGGCAAGTGTAGGTTGATGCTGTTGTTTTTATCCTCCCTACATTGGAATACGGGTCTGGATGCTTACATTGAGTTGATATAGGAAAAAAAGGAAGCTGTAATTTTGTATACTTGTGTAGAGAGAGCAGAAGGAAATCTTCTGTTTGTCTTCTTAGGTCAGCAAGGATGACCTGGTCCTTGCTCTTATTTTCTCACCCCAGTGTGGAGTGCAGTGTGGAGACTGGGGGCAGTTTCATGCTTTGTGCTCATCAACATTGCGGACAACTGGCAAAATCAATCCTGTAGCATCTTTAGGCATCATTGGTGGAATTCATTTTTAGCAAAACGACATTGGGCAAAACTGTTTAATTGTGTAAAATTTATTGCAGCATGATAGTTAATGATACATGAGGACTATACAGATGGAGCTTCACCTGCTAAACAAGTGCAGGTTATGATACATTTTAAGGGTAGCCGGGTCCAGCTGTATTACCAATTGCCATACATTATCAATATTTTCTGAAATGGCTGACAGGTTCTTGCCACATTTCCAGCAGTTTGATGTTGAAAATATTGTGGATGATCCATTTGATACTGGCAAATATTACATGTTTTCCTTTTTACATTTATTAAGCAGAATGTTTTCATTTTAGTTTTTACTCATTGTTCATATCAAACATTCTATGCCTTCTTTTGTCTCAAAGGGTAAAATACGAGAGGTGTGATATTAACGGAAATGAGTTTGCCTTACAGATGATGGGAGAGTTTTTCCTGCCTTTTTTTCTTTAGTTGAGGGAATTAGAAAACTATTTAATTCACATGTGTGGGTTTTTCTTTTTAATTGATGACCAATTTTAAAATAACAGATTTATTGAGATATAATTCTCATTCTCATATCATTAATCCTTTTAAAATGTACAATTCAGTGGTTCTTAGTATATTCACAGAGTTGTACAATCACCACTTTTATTTTAGAAAGAACATTTTCATCACCCCCCCAAAGAAACTTTATACTCATTAGCAGTGACTCTCCATTCCATTCTTCTTTTAGCTGATGGAAATGATTAATTTTCATTCCACCTCTAGGGATTTCTCTTAATCTCAACATTTCATATCAATGGAATGATACAATATGTAGTATTTTATAAAAGTTTTATTTATTATTATGTTTTCAAGTTTCATCCGTGTTGAAGCATGTATCAGCACTTCATTTTTAAATTGTCACATAGGATAGCTTGCAGTATGCTGTTGTATGGATATATCACATTTTTTTTTCCATTCCTCAATAGACGGACATTTGCATTGCTTCTACTTTTTGGCTATTATGACTATTGTTGCTATGAACATCTGTGTACAGGTTTTTGTTTGAAAATACATATTCAGTTCTCTTGGCTATATATCTAGGAGTGGGATTTCTAGGTCATATGGTAACTCTTTGTTTAACTTTCTGAGGAACTGACAAGCTATTTTCCATGGTGTCTGTACCATTTAATATTCCCTTCTGCAATGTAATGAGAGTTCCAATTTATCTACATCCTCACCAACACTTTTTTTTTTAAACAATTATATTGTAGTGGATGTGAAGTGGTATTTCATTGCAGTTTTGATTTGCATTTTCCTAATGACTAGTGGTATTGAGCAACTTTCCATGTGTGTGTTGGCTGTTTGTACATTTTCTTAGAGACATGTTTAATCAAGTTTTTTGTCTATTTTTAATTGGGCTGTTTTTGTGTGTGTGTGTTGAGTTCTAAGAATTATTCATGCATTCTGAATACTAAACCTCTATCAAATAAATAATTCACAAATATTTTCTATCATTCCATGGGTTGTCTTTTTCACTTTCTTGATAGTGTCCTTGGATGTACATTTTGTCTTCTTTCTTTTGTTATTTGTGCTTTTAGTGTCATACCTAAAAATCTGTTGCCTTATTCAAAGTTGCAAAGATTTACAACTATATTTTCTTCTAAGAGTTTATAGATTTAGCTCTTATATTAGGGTTTTGCTCCATCTTGAGTTAATTATTATATATAATGTAATAGTCCAACTTCATTTTTTTTGGCATATGGCTTTCCAGTTGTCCCAGCAGCACCATCTGTTGCAAAGAAAATTCTTTCCTACATTGAAATTTCTGAGCATCATTGTTGGATACCAATTGACCCTAAACGTAAAGGTTTATTTCTGGATTCTAAATTATGTTCCATGTCTAACCTTACAGCTGTACTGATGCCAGAAGCCCAGCTTCTTTGTGCACCAGTGCTGAATCGAGTCTCAGAGAGTTCTGGTGAAGTAGGAAAGGGGAGCTTTATTGCTTTGCCAGGCAAAGGGGGATACAGTGGGCTCCTGCCTCAAAAACTGTGTCCCAACCTGGAAGGATCTGATGAAGGGTTTTATAGTAATAGTTCAAGGGTTGTTGCTGACAAGATTAGGGTGTGAGAAGGGCTTGCACTCCTTTAATCTTGTCTCAGATGGTCAGTCTTTTAATCTTGAGTTTCTTTGGTCCCTTTAATCTTGCTTCAGGTGGTTTCCTGGATGTCCTTCCCTTGATTAGCAACTATTTGAATCTTCCCTGTGGAACTCATGGAAGGTCATGGAGACTGGAGTCTTGGGGACAAAAAAAGGCTTCCGTGCCCAGGAGCCCCACAGGGTCCTCCTCGGTTTTACTACCACACTGTCTGATTATTGCTTTTAAAAGAAAATGGGAGAAAAAAAATTTACAAATAAAAATGCATTTATTCTTTTATATTTACCTATGTATTTTCCTTTACTGATACTCTTTATTGTGTATGGATTTATTTTAGTCTCTGGTTTTCTTTTATTTCAGCTTAAGTACCCTCTAGTATTTCTTGTAGCCCAGGCCTGCTAGTGACTTATTGTGTCTGTTTTTAATTATCTAGGTATGTCTTATTTTCTCCTTTAATTTTGCTGGATACAGAATTCTTGGATGGTGGTATTTTTCTTTCAGTACTTTCTTTTAATTTCAATTGAGAAGTCAGCTCTTAATCTTAAGGATCCTTGGCATGTGTAGCCACAGGGTACCCAGTTATTTAGTTAAATATTATCTCTGAGTGGGTCTGTAAGGCTGTTTCTGGAAGAAATTGCATTTGAATTGGTATACTGTGTAAGCAGACTGCCCTCCCGAATGTGGTGGGCATTATCCAAACCCTTGAGGGCATGAATAGAACAAAGAAATGGAGAGAATTCACTCTCTCTGCTTGACTGGGTTGGAATGTTGGTCTTCTCCTGCCTTTGGGCTGACTCACCATTGGCACTCCTGATTCTCCAGCCTTTGGATGTGGACTGCAAGTAACACATCTGGTTCTCCAGGTTCTCAGGCCTTTGGACTGGGGCTGGCACTACAATACCAGCTTGCCTGGGTCTCCAGTTTGCAGATGGCAGATTATGGGAGTTCACAATATCCATCATCATGTGAGCCAATTTCCTAAAATAAATTCCCTATTCTTTCTATCTGCCTACCTCCCTCCCTATCTATATTTGTATCTATCTACATGTTATTGGTTCTGTTTCTGGAGAAACCCAACTAACACTGATTTTGGTACTAAGAGTTACTCTAGAAGAATTTTTCTTTTCAACGGACTTTATTTTTAGAGCAGTTTTAGGTTCATATCAAAACTGAGTGCAAGGTGTAGAGATTTCACGTATAAGCCCCGCCCCTGGGCATGCATAATTTCTCCCATTATCAACATACCCCACCAAAGTGGTACATTTGTCACAACTGACAAACCGACATTGACATATCATCACCATTATCACCCTAAGTCTACAGTTTACTTTAGGTTCATTCTTGGTGTTATATATTCCATGGGTTCACACAAATTCATAACGATGTGTGTAACCGTAATAGCATCATACAGAGTAGTTTCACTGCTCTAAATAACCCCTGTGCTCTACCTATTCATTCCTCCATCTCCCTGGCAACCACTGATCCTTTTAGTCTCCCTACAGATCTGCCTTTTCCAGAATGTCCTATAGTTGTGTCAACTACAAATTGGCACTTGCTGTGGGCACTTGCCATCTACCTCTACAAGGATTAAATCACATGTGCTGCTGCAGCTGCTGGCCTTCAACATCCTCTGAAGCGAGTTCAGGGTGGAGATCAGGAATGAGACACATTGTGCTTTGGAAATGTGGGCAGAACAGGTCTTCAGATAGTTAGATGTTTTCAGGAGCTGATTTTGTGAGCCAATCCTTACATCTCCTCATATCTACAAAAGCACTAAATCCCTTCATGATGATGTCTGCTCCTCGTGACTAGCAGAAACAGTCTACAAAAATATGTGTTTGATTACATGTATTCCTCCTTCACCAAGATCACATATACACTGACCTTCCCCCTACCTCTTTGGAGCAGTTTCTCAGAGCTATCTGAGATGCTGTCTCCTGGGCTGCAGTCCTCATTTTGCCCCAAATAACACTTAACTCGCAGCTCTCAGGTTGTGCTTTTTTTTTTTTTTTAGGTCAGCAGTTGGAACCATACAGTATGTTGCCTTTTCAACTGGCTTTTTTTGCTTAGTAATATGCATATGTTTCCTCCATGTCATTTCATGGCTTAATAGTTCATTTTCAGCACTGAATGATATCTAAGTTTCTGCATGTACTATATTTTATTTATCCATTCATCTAAAAAAAAGGACATCTTGGATGCTACCAAGTTTTGGATTATGAAAAAAAAAAGCTGCTATAAACATCCATGTGCAGGTTTTGGTTGGACATATGTTTTCAACTCCCTTTTGTAAATACCAGGGAGATTGATTGCTGGATCACATAGTAAGAATATGTTTAATTTCATAAGAAACCACCATATTGTCTTGCAAAGTGGATGTACTACTTTTCATTCCCACCAGCAATGAGTTAGGATGTCTGTTGTTCCACATCATAACTGGCATTTGGTGTGGTCAGTGTTCTGGGTTTTGGTCATTCTAATAGGTATGTAGTGGTATCTCATCATTGTTTTAATTCGCATTCCCCTGATGACATATGATGTGGCACATCCTTTTTCATTTGCTCATTTGCCATCTGTGTATCTTCTTTGGTGAGGTGTCTGTTCAGGTATTTGGCACACCTTTAATTGGGTTGTTTTCTTTTTTATTGTTCAATTTTATAAGTTCCTTGTATATTTTGGGTAATAGTTTTTTTTTTTTTTTAATCAGATATGTCTTTTGCAAATGTATTCTCTCCTAGTCTGTGGCTTTTCTTTTCATGTGAATTTTCTTTTTTAGTCTATTCATGTGATAGATTATATTATTTGATTTTCCAATGTTTGAAGCAGCCTTGCATACCTGGAATAAATTCCACTTGGTCATGGTGTATAATTCTTTTTATACCTTGTTGGGTTTGATTTGCTAATATTTGATTGAGGAGTTCTGCATCTATATTCATGAGAGATACTGGTCTGTAGCTTTCTTTTCCTGTTCTATCTTGTCTGGTTTTCGTATTAGTGTAATGTTGGCCTCATAGATTGAGTTAGGAAAAATTACCCCTACTTCTATCATCTGAAAGTGATTGTAGAATACTGGTATAATTTCTTCTTTAAGTGTTCAGTAGAATTCACTAGTGAACCTAACTGGGACTGGTGCTTTCTAGTTTTCAAAGTTATTAATTATTGAATTCAACATCTTTAATAAACACAGTCTTACTATATTATCTATTTCTTCTTTGATAGTTTGGAAAATGATTTCTTTCATGAAATTGATCCATTTAATTAATTTATGTTATCAAATTCGTAGAATAGAATAGAATTGTTCATAGCATTCTTTTAATATCCCTTTAATGTCTATGGTACAGTCCCCTTTTTCATTTTTAACATTAGTGATTTGCGTCCTCTCTTTTTTCTTTATTAGCCTGGCTAGAAGCTTTTCAATTTTATTAGTCTTTTCAAAGAACCAGATGTTTTATTTTTTATTTTGTCTACTGGTTTCCTGTTTTCAATTTCATTGATTTCTGCTCTAATACTTACTTTGCCTTTGGATTTAATTTCTCTTCTTTTCTCTAGTTTTCCAAAGTGGAAGGTTAGATTACTGATTTTATATCTCTTTTTTTCTAATATATACTTTCAATGCTATAAAATTTCACTTCTAAGCATTGCTTTCACTGCATCACACAAGTTTTGATAAGTTGAGCTTTTATTTCCATTTAGTTCAAAACAGTTTTTAATTTCTTCTGAGATTTCATCTTTGATCCATGTGTTAATTTGAACTGAGTTGTTTAATATCCAAGTACTTTGGAATTTTCCAGCTACCTTGTTGTTACTGATTTCTAGCTTAATTCAATGTGGTGAGAGT
Source organism: Hippopotamus amphibius kiboko (assembly GCF_030028045.1). NCBI lineage: Eukaryota > Metazoa > Chordata > Mammalia > Artiodactyla > Hippopotamidae > Hippopotamus > Hippopotamus amphibius. The sequence goes on from NC_080196.1 coordinate 103,417,652, forward strand.
AGAGATTGTATGTTTCCTATTCTTTTAAATATGTTAAGATGTATTTTATGACCCATAATATGGTCTATCTTAGTGAATGCCCCAGGTGAACTTAAGAAGAATGTGTAATACGCTGTTGTTGGATGAATTTTTCTATAGATGTCAATTATATTCAGTTGATTGATGGTGCTGTTGAGTTCAGCCATGTCCTTACTGATTTTTCTCCCTGTTAGATTTGTCCATTTCTGATGGACGACTGTTCAAGTGTCCAACTGTAACAGTGAATTCATCTATTTCTCCTTGGCACATACACATTAAGGATTGTTATGTCTTCTTGAAGAATTGACTCCTTTATCATTATGTAACGTTCCAATTTATCCCTGATAAATTTCCTTGCTTTGAAGTCCACTCTGTTTGAAATTAATACAGATACTTCTACTTTTGATTAGTGTTAACATGGCTTATTTTCCTCCATTCATTTACTTTTCATATGTGTGTCTTTCTATTTAAAACGGGTTTCTTATAGGCAACATATAGGTGTCTCACTTTTTGATCCACTCTGACAATCTCTGTCTTTTAATTGGTGCATTTAGACCACTGGCATTCAAAGTGATTACTGATATAGTTGCACTAATATCCAATATATTTGTAAATCTTTTATAATTTTTGTCCTGTTCTTTCTTCTTCTTCTTTTTTTGTCTGCACTGTGGGATCTTAGTTCCAGGGCCCTGGCAGTCCTAACCACTGGAAAGCCAGGAAATTCTCCTTTGTTCTTTTTAAAAAACTCTTTCCATTTGCAAGCAACATGGATGGAGCTAGAGATCAACATACTGAGTGAATTAAGTCAGGCACAAAAAGACAAATATATGATATCACTTATATATGGATTCTAAAAAAAAAAATGCTACAAATGAACCTATTTACAAAACAGAAATAGAGTCACAGGTATAGAAAACAAACTTATGGTTACCAAGGGGGGAAGGGAGGGGAGGAATAAACTGGGAGATTGGAATTGACATATACACACAACTATATATAAAATACATAACTAATAAGAACCTATTATACAGCACAGGGAACTCTACTCAATACTCTGTAATGAGTTATATGGGAATATAATCTTAAGAAGGGTGGATATATGTATATGTATAATTGATTCACTTTGCTATACAGCAGAAATTAACACAACATTGTAAACCAACTATATTCCAATAAAAAAAAATTTTTTTTAAAGTCAAACTCAAAGGAAGAGAGAGTAAGATGGTGGTTGCTGGAGCCTGGAGAGAGGGGAAAATGGGGTGGTATTAGTTAAAAGGTACAAATTTTCAGTTATACAAGATGCATAAATTCTAGAGATTTACTATACAGCATGGTACCTACAGTTAACAATACTGTATTATATACTTAAAAATTTGCTAAGAAGGTAGATCTTTTGTTAAGTATTCTTATCTCACACTATGTATATATAATAATGATAAATGGAATGGGAAGAAACTTTTGGAGTTGACGAATATGTTTATAGCTTAGATTGTGGTGATGGTTTCACAGGTATATATTTATCTCCAAACTCATCCAGCTGTATACATTAAATACATAATATAGCTTTTTATTTTTCAATTATACCTCAATAAAGTGGTTTAAAAAATAATAAAATAAATATTCTTTCTCTGCTTTTTGTAGTTTTAATGGAGCACTTTATGTGATGCTATTTTCTCTACTTTCTTATCATATCAGCCATTCTTCTTTTTTCACTTTTTTTTAGTGGTTATCCTAGTATGCAATATTCATTTACAGCTAATTCAAGTCCACTTTTAGATAAAACCATACCACTTTATGTGTAGTGTGAGTGCCTTATAATAACAAAATAATCCTACTTCTTCTCTCCTGTTCCTGTTTCCTTGCTGTCATTCATTTCACCTCTATATAAGCATGCATAAGCATATATGTACATAAGATAAGCATGCATAATGGAATACACTGTTGCTATTGTTATTTTGAAAAAGCCACTATCTCTTAGATCAATTAAGAATAAGAAAATTAAATGTTTTTATTTTATCTTCACTTATTTCCTCCCTGAGCTCTTCTATTCTTTATACTTAGATCTGAGTTTCTGACTTGTATCATTTTTTCCTTCTCTCTAAATCAGTTTTTTTAACATTTCTTACAAGGCAGGTCTACAAGCAACACTTCCCTCAAATTTTGTTTCAGAAAGTTTTTATTTCTCCTTCATTTTTTTTTGACATACAATAAACTGCATATATTTAAAGTGTACACTTTGATATTTTTTCTTATTAGTAATGTATATATGGCAATCCCAATCTCCCAATTGATCCCACCCCAACGCTCCCCCTCCCCCCCCCCCCGCTTTCTCCACTTGGTGTCCATATGTTTGTTCTCTACATCTGTGTCTCTATTGCTGCCTTGCAAACCAGTTGATGTGTACCATTTTTCTATATTGCACACATATGCGTTATTATACAATATTTGTTTTTCTCTTTCTGAGTTACTTCACTCTGTATGACAGTCTTTAGGTCCATCCATGACTCTACAAATGTCCCAGTTTCACTGCTTTTTACAGCTGAGTAATATTCCATGTATATATGTACCACATCTTCTTTATCCATTCATCTGTTGATGGACATTTAGGTTGCTTCCATGTCCTGGCTATTGTAAATAGTGCTGCAATGAACATTGGGGTGCGTGTGCCTTTCTGAATTATGGTTTTCTCTGGGTATATGCCCAGTAGTGGGATTGCTGGGTCATATGGTAGTTCTATTTTTAGTTTTGCAAGGAACCTCCATACTGTTCTCCATAGTGGCTGTATCAATTTGCATTCCCACCAACAGTGCAAGAGCGTTCCCTTTTCTCCATACCCTCTCCAGCATTTACTGTTTCTAGATTTTCTGATGATGCCCATTCTCATCAGTGTGAGGTGATACCTCATTGGAGTTTTGATTTGCATTTCTCTAACCATTAGTGATATGGAGCAGCTTTTTATGTGCCTCTTGGCCATCCATATGTCTTCTTTGGAGAAATGACTATTTAGGTCTTCTGCCCATTTTTTGATTGTTTATTTGATATAGAGCTTCATGAACTGTTTATATATTTCAGAGATTAATCTTGATTCGTTTGCAAATATTTTCTCCCATTCTGAGGGTTCTCTTTTTGTCTTGCTTATACTTTCCTTTGCTGTGCAGAAGCTTTGAAGTTTCATTAGGTCCCACTGATTTATTTTTATTTTTATTTCCATTACTCTAGGGGGTGGATCAAAAAAGATCTGGCTGTGATTTGTGTCAAAGAGTGTTCTTCCTATGTTTTCCTCTAAGAGTTTTATAGTATCTGGCCTTACATTTAGGTCTTCAATCCATTTGAAGTTTATTTTTGTGTTAGGGAGTGTTCTAATTTCATTCTCTTACATGTAGCTGTCCAGTTTTCCCAGCACCACTTATTGAAGAGGCTGCCTTTTTTCCATCATATATCCTTGGCTCCTTTGTCATAGGTTAGTTGATGATAGTTTATCTCGGCTTTCTATCCTGTTCCATTGATCCATATTTCTGTTTTTGTGCCAGTACCATACTGTTGTGATCACTGTAGCCTTGTAGTATAGCCTGAAGTCAGGAAGCCTGATTCCACCGACTCTGGCTTTCTTTCTCAAGATTGCTTTGGCTATTCGGGGTCTTTTGCATTTCCATACAAATCATAAGATTTTTTTGTTCTAGTTCTGTGAAAAATGCCATTGGTAATTTGATAGGGATGGCATTGAATCTGTAGATTGCTTTGGGTAGTATAGTCATTTTCACAATGTTGATTCTTACAATCCAGGAACATGGTATATCTCTCCATCTGTTTGTGTCATCTTTGATTTCTTTCATTAGTGTCATAGATTTCTGAGTACAGGTCTTTTACCTCCTTGGTTAGGTTTATTCCTAGGTATTTTATTCTTTTTGTTGCAATGGTGAATGGGATTGTTTCTGTAATTTCTCTTTGTGAGCTTTCACTGTTAGTGTATAGAAATGCAAGAGATTTGTGTGTGTTAATTTTGTATCCTGCAAATTTACCAAATTCATTGATTAGCTCAAGTAGTTTTCTGATGGCATCTAGGATTTTCTGCCATCTGCAAACAGTGACAGTTTTACTTCTTCTTTTCCAATTTGGATTCCTTTTATTTCTTTTTCTTGTCTGATTGCTGTGGCAAGAACTTCCAAAACTATGTTGAATAGTAGTGGCGAGAGTGGACATTCTTGTCTTGTTGTGGATATTAGAGGTATCCTTCACTTTTCACGGATAATTTTGCAGGATACAGAATTCTGGGTTGGTGGTTTTATTCTCACAATACTTTAAATATTTCACTCCACTTTCTTTTTTGCTTACATGATTTCTGAGAGGTCAAATGTAATTCTTATTAATATCTTTGTTTCTCTCTAAGCAAGGTGTTTTTCCCTCTGGCTTCTCACAAGAATTTTTTTTTTTTAAAGCTTTAATTTGCTGTAGTTTGAAAGTGATATGTTTATGTGTAGTTTTTTGTCATTTACCTGCTTGGTTTCTGCTGAGTTTCCTGAATCTGTGGTTTGGTGGCTGACATTAGTTTGGGGAAATTATCAACCATTATTTTTTCAAATATTTCTTTTGTTCTTTTCTCTCATTCTGCTATTCTCATTACATGTATGTTACAGCTTTTGTAGTTATCCCTCACAGTCCTTGGATATTTTGTTCTGTTTTTTTTTCAGCCTTTCTTCTCTTTACTTTTCAGTTTTTGAGGCTTCTGTTGAGATGTTCTCAAACCCAGAGATTTTACTTTCCTCAGCTATGTCCAGTCTACTAATAAGCCCATCAAAGGCAGTCTTCATTTCTGTTACAGAGTTTTTGATCTCTAGCACATCTTTTTGTTTCTTTCTTAGAATTTCCCTCTCTTGGCTTACATTACCAATTTTTTTCCTGGCATACTGCCAACTTTATCCATTAGAACCCTTAGCATCATAATCATAGTTTTAAATTTCTTGTGTTATAATTCCAACATCTCTGCCATGTCTGAGTGTGATTCTGATGATTGCTCTGACTCTTCGTATTGTGTTTTTTTGTGTTTACAGTGTTTCATAATTTTCCCTTGATAGCCAGAGATGATATACTGGGAAACTGTACTGTAAATAGGCCTTCAGTAATGTGGTGGTAAAATGTCTGGTAGGGGAAGCGTTCAACAGTCCCATAATTAGGTCTCCATCCTTTGGTAAGCCTGTGCCTCTGTACCATGAACTTTACACGTGTTTCTCAGTACCACAGCCCTTAGGTGGAAGAGATGGCTAGAGTGGGCAGGGGACAGTAGAGGGAAGAAAACTAATTTGCATACCATATCTAGCCCAAAGGTTGCCAGTATCCAACTTAATATGTTTTTAGTTGAGGTATTTGAGTTAACAGTGTGTTATTTATAGGGAAGAGAATATATTACTATCTTTTCTCCCTTCACTCAGCTTCAATTCATAAGGGAAGAAACAGGAAAATAGACTTCTTGTCCTTTGGCTCTCTCCAACTTCTATTTTTCAGTCTCTTTCCACAGGTGAAGAGATACATTGCTGATTGGTCAGGACAGCACTGCCCCGGAGCAGCCTGTCTTTCACTTCATATACCTATGTTGGAAGAACATGAAGACTGGCCCCATATAGCTGGTTGTTGTGTGGGCATCTAGATTAAGAGGAGAGAATGTAGGGAATTCCCCGGTGGTCCAGTGGTTAGGACTCTGCGCTTCACTGCCGAGGGCCCGGATTCAATCCTTGGTCAGGGAACTGAGATCCCACAAACTGCATGGCGTGGTCAAAAATAAATAAGTAAATGAAAAAAAAAATAGAAAGAAAAAAAAAGAGGAGAGGATGTAGGAAGGAAGAAGCTTTACCTTGTTGCTTAAGCAGCATTCTCCAAACCCACTGATAAAAAAATCTCTGCATTGGAAAATCAGCTATTTGTATCACAATTAATTAACAAGAACCTTCTCCACTTCATTTGGTGTACCTCACTCCCATGACTGAGAATCCTGGGATGGGAAGGAAATTAGGAAGCTCACCCTGCATTGTTAGCGGTTTTAATTGGGCTAGATAAAGAAAGAAAAACATTGGCATTTTAGATCAAGTGTGACTAATTCAGATTTGGGTATGTTAAATTTCATTTTGACTTTCGAGACAAATGTTATGTAATGTCAATAATACAAATTTGAATTCAGAAAGATGTGAGCTTTATTATTAATTTTTCCAAATATAATTTGTATGACTTTGGGCCTCATTAGTAAAATGAGGATAGTAATGATTTCTTCACATAATTGTTGAGTATTAAGAGAATAAAAATATTCACATCCTAGCATGATTATTGGTAGAAAAGAAGCAGACAGCCAATGGTACTCTCTTCCTAATCTGAACTACCACGGAGATATTAAAATTTTGAGCTTGGAGTTTACTTAAGATATTAGATCAAAGTATACTGATTTTTAAATAATCAATAATAATCGAAGCTAAGGCAATAGCAAAAGAAGTCATGGAAGTAGGATATATAAAGTTAAGAGGAACAGAAAAGGGCAATGACTGAAACTGTTGGCATGACAAAATACACAAGTAGAAATAGAAGTCCTAGGAAAATGACCATGTAGAATTGTTATAAGAATAAGGATATATCTTGATGGGAGGAAGGGAAAGTTATGCATTGATAAAAGCATGAATATTGGGGCCAATAAGCATGGATTTGCATTTTTGTTCTGCAACATGCAGTTGGTGCTCTGCAAAAATTATTTAAGCTTTCTTCTTCTTGATATCTCCCTCTTTCATGAATTGACCTTAACCACTTTGGTGATATAAAGATCAGTGTAACAAAAACAGAGAAAGGTTTGGCTATGGTTGACATCAAATAAGTGTTAGTATTATCATGGAAGTAAAGAAAAAGATTAGATAATGTATGGGTAGCTCAATACCAGTTACTTCAAAAGATACAACAGAAATCATATGAATTGATATTTACGTTTTCATTCAATAGAAACTTGGATTCGGTGGACACATACTGTTTTAGGTTGAGAGAAGGGAAATTTACCTTACTTACTTTGAGAAAAGAAGGTCTAGAAAGAACAAAACATTTTAGGAGAGAGACTGAGAATCTTACATAAGGACAAGCCTCAAATCTCAGACCAAGACACAGTATCCAGATCTTTTCATTGAATAGTGGGGTTATGGACGCTCCTCTTTTTCTAGCTTATCTCTTTCTGTAGGTGATCTTATCTTGCTGCTAGCTTCCAATGCCATCACATACTCATAGCACTCAAACATGTATCTCCAGCTCCACATTTCTTCCAAGCTCCAGAATCATGTACAAGTGTCTATTTAACCTGACAATTTGAATGTCTCAGTGATACCTCAATCTCCACATGCCATGATCTTTCTCTCCACATTCCCTTCAAAGCTTCCCTTATTCCAGTGAGTGGTTCCACCACCTATCCATTCAGTTACAGGAACTAGAATAATCCTGAGAGTTATTCTAGATAATTCCTGTTCATCAACCTCCATATACAGCCAATCTTTTACTAGGTGCTGTTGGATTTACCAACTTCTCATCTCCACTCAGGCCCAGTCATCATCATCTGGACCATAGAGAAATCATTTGCTGGTATTTTGTGAATCTATTCTTGGCTCCTCCCCTGCTGCCCCCAGCATCCTATGTGTCCTTGACCAAACATCAGTATATGAACATTACCTTTGCTCTCCCATTTTTCTGACAACATTTTTTTATGGTTTTATATGGCTTTCAGGATAAAGATCAAAACCTATAACATGTCCTACAAGGGGCCTTAACGATATGGTCCTTGCCTCTTTGTATAACTTTACTATCATACCCTGCTATGCACAGTATTTGACATACAATAGATGTAAAACAAATGTACTAAATGAATAAAGAAGTCAATATCCGCAGTAAGGCTCATTTTATTTTCATATATAAGGGAGGGGAGAAATAAGCCATAACACCCTGGAAACAGTTGCTGGCGGAAAAGAGGAAATAAATTTTCTACTTTTTCTCCCCAAAGCACTTCCTTCCACTTAGAGAATTGCTACTGTTGAGGGTAGCATGGTCACCTCGATCAGACCTCTGCCTACGTCTTGAACTCATTCTAAAGCTGTTGGATGAAATCTGTTTTAAAGTCTCTGCTGTTCCTTTGTACTCTGATACTTGGAAGCCTGAATTGACTTTTCTGTAGAGATTTTGATTTGGAGATGTCCATCTCCTTTGTAACTTCTTCCTTCCTCTTCATTACCTCTTCAGTCTCAGTTTTCAGTAAAGCTCTTTTTAACCATTAAGAATTAGAGAAAGCTTTTTCTTACCTCTGTCTAGAATAAAGACAGGAGGGCCAGGATCATGGTTTGGAGCAAAGTAAGATCTGAGAGAATAAGAGGAGCTTGTGTGATATACTCGGAGGTGATGGAGATAAAACCTGACGTTGAAGATTGACAGGTGATGATCAGATTATAAAATACACACTATCCCCAACACCCAAATCCAAAGAAAAATTAGACATAAGCTATTTTTCTGAAATTAAATGTGGAATGGGTTTTTTTGTTTTGTTTTGTTTTGTTTTTTTGTTTTTTTTAAGATGAGTCTGGAAGTTTATTTCACAAGCATTCCTTGAGTCCTGGCCAGCTCCAGGCCCTGTGTTAGGGGCTGGGCTTACAGAGATGAGCCCAACCCTGTTGTCCAGAGGGCCTGGGCATAGATGGCAATGTTGACACATTTCCCAGTTTGCTGCTCGAATGGGTTTTGAAGTTATTCTATTTGGAAATTAAAGCTAAAAGTGAGTCCTGAATCTCACCCCTGTGCTGAAATGGTTTTTGCTGAATTTGCAGAATGACCTAAAAATGAAGATGGTTATACAATACTTTTTGACAATATATGTAAGTCATAGAGCATGGAACTGTGTATTAAGTTTGTAATACCAAATACGGAAAACGAAAACAAGTGCTACACATTCTTGAGTGCTGTCATGGTACACAGAGCAGGCAGCCTGCTGACTTGATGCCTCTGCTGTCTCTGTTTTCTTGGGAATCTGTCTTAGGACTCTTACACTGTAGCTGAAGTTCTAGCACAGAGTTTCAGAAGCAATTGTGTTTCTGAAAACTCTGGCAGCTTTGATCTGTGTAGTGTTTTTTCCTAGCCATCCCAAGCTCATGGCATTTTTTAGGATGACCCACTGAGATGATGACTGATGCTCAGTCACTTTTGTAATGGAGACAGGGTTCCCTGTATACCAGGTTATCACCATTAACATTTCTCAGCCCCCAATGGGATAGATTACTGATGCTTTTCGTGAGCTTCCTTGACCTTGTCTTGAGCTTTACAATTCATGGTGATGAATTTATAGAGTGATTGTGACTATGTATAAATCGTGTAACAGAGATAAATGGGCATTAGATGTTGACAAAGCAAAGGAAAAAAAATATTGTTCTTGACACCTTTTGTTAGCAAACGCATGACTTGCTATAACTCTTCTTTAGTGACTTATCTATAAATCTTCTTTTCTCATTTAATAAAATGCCCCCCACAGGTCCTCCTGGGCCAACACCATGTTTTTGTAATACATTATTAAAGCCATGTCAGGCTTAAGATGCAATGTGCTCGGGGCTTCAGAGTAGTATTCTTTACTTTCCAGCTCTGAAAAAATATTCAAAGAGTTCCAAGGATGTCTGAGCTCCCTTCCACGTTGTTCTTCACAACTTACTTGAGAAACAACCTGAAGCTGTGTCAGTGCATGTGTTTCTTTCACAAAGTTTTCTCATATGTATTCCATGAAGTTCGGGTAAAATTATTTTTAAAAATGGATTGTAGGACTTGAGAAAATGTGAGTTGTTTTCCTCAGAATCAAGTTCAGAAGAATCATTTACACAAGGGTCCTAGATCTAAAAAAGGTCAAATGTTTCTATTATTCTGTAGCTTTTTTGCTGACTGGCTTTAAGGAGCCATATCTTCTTTTTTATTTTCTTGTTTATGCTCCAAAAAGTTATGTTATTCTCATGTTTTCAATCTTTTTTTCTTTCTTTTCAGGCCACGGCAAGAAAGGTGGTAGACAGAAATAATTTCCAGAGAATTTTTCTGCTATATGTGGATTCTTCTGGTTACAGTCAAGAACGAGCTGGCAGTCACTCTTCTTCAGGTTCATGGCCTGATTAACTCTGCGCCTGCTTCCTGTGGTCCATGACCATTCCCAGGTCTTCTAGGATGAAGTTCAGAACCAACTCACCAAATCAGCATGTATCTAAGTATGACAGGCCCAAGCTTAGGACTTTATAATACATGGCAGTGGGTCAAGGCACCAACACTTTTTTGGTTAAGATTGATTATGATGTGATTTCTTTTGTGTTATGATTCCCACTCACTTGCATGAAACTTAAAAACTATGTCAAGTCATGTTAAGTAGTTCAAAATGGAGTCACAGTGGCCAATGTGAACTTCCATATTAGTCGTTTTCGAAGGTCTGCTGCAGGACTGCAAGGGTCTTAGAGTGACAAACTGAGAATATTAATTTACACGAGTGGTTTGATGGCTGACGTGCATCACTGGAACAGAAGGAGCAACTGATGAAGTCAGGACTCCCTCCCCTGGGGTAACTGTTGCTCCTTAAAAAGAGACCACGAAGCCACGTGACTTCCAGGCTCTTTGCTGGAGGACCTGAATCCATGCTGCTGAGAACCGTTGCAGAGAGACGCTGCCAGAGGCCCTGTCAAGCAGAAGGCAACTGCTTCTCACTCCTGTTGCCAGACCCACTGCTGGACCGGAGGCACCTGGTGCTGAGATGCCTCCTCCCCCGACTTCACCTGGTTCCTCACCTGCTCGTCCCTATCTTGACTAACCTGAGTAGTGTGCTGATTGTATGCAATAAACCAAGTGATTCATGAATTGCTTATTGGCTACTGTTTCGTATATCTCCAATCCCATGATTCTTACCTGCGTCAAACAAGATTCCCAGAGGTTTCTTATATGCAGCTATTCTGGAACACTGAAGAAGGCCTAGAGAGATGCATAGAGTTTCTGCTTTTGAAGATGTGGAGAAATACCAATTCCAAAAAGGACGGCAGCGACTGTTTACATTAGATTTTAAAATGGAGACTCAGTCAGCTTAGCCTATGTGTGTTAAGACGATCAGTTGAAAACCAGGTTGAAAAGAGAGTTTGAAGCTGGATAAGATTAATCTGAAGGTCCTACTAATAACTGTGATTTTTATGTATAAGTAGAAGACACTGTACACGTTTTTACATCAGCAGTTGACTTAATTGGAGCTGTTCCTCAGGAAGATAAATGCAACAGTAATGAGCTGGATGTCTCAGGGAGAAAATAGGTTGGACGGAGGGCTATTAGCTAGGAGATTTTAAAAGGTCAGGCAAGTGGTTGTAAGGGTTTGACCCTGGGAAATAGGGTTCTTTATTAGCTAGAAGGAGGCAGAAACTCGAGACCTTCTGGTAAACTGGGTAGAATAATTCCAGGTAAGTTAAAAAATGCCATGTGGAAAATAATGAAGGAAATCAAACCCTTCTGTCATGCCATGTAAACATGTCACTCCTCTCAAAGCCTGTTATCCTAATATTACATGACAGTGTCCTCTGGGTTATTTTTCCACTGCAAGAAGTTGCAGGAGCTGATAAGGCCTGTGACAAATTTAAAATGTAATTGTTGTCCTGTCTTCCTCAGACATAGTTTGTGTTTCATTTCCTTTAAGTAAACAGTATAAAGAATTACAGTCAAGTTCAACATTAGGAGCCTGATTCTTAGAGGTCGCAAAGGGCTTAAGAAAGATCCCTAGCTGTAAACCCAGTGCGATCCTCAAATTCCCATACCCCATTGGTAGTGTCATGCTGTCCTGGGTGAGATCTTGTCCCTGGTTCTGTGCTTCCAGATTGAGTGAGGTTTTTTGATACTGATACCAGTGAAGGACACAAGGTACACAAAGAAGACGTGTCACTGAAAGAGACTGCTGGGTTAACAGATCATGGAAAACTCATTTGTGAAGAGATTTCATAAATCACAGGATGTTAGCACTGTAAAGGATTATAGAGATCACCTAGCTAAATGTAAGATTTTTCAAGTCAGCTCAAACTGGCAATGAATTCTCAGTTCCCCATATAGGTGCTAGATGTAAGGCCTTTATATTACTATTAACCATTTCTCTGAGACAGTTTCTCCATCTGTAAGATGGAAACAGGGCCAATCACAGAGTCACTGCAAGCATCAAATAAGTTAAAAAATAGAAAGCATTCAGCCCAGTACATGACAAACACTTAGCCCACAACAGCTGTTATTGGAAATAAAACCCAGGCTATGACTCAAGTCTCCTCAATGCAGACTGGACTTCCCACCCAGAGCCATACAATCCTCTTGTATATTCTCACTTGAAATCATCTATTCCAGAAAACTTTCTCCAATTATACTGACAACACCTTCTACATCAGATTGTTTCCATCATTACTAAGAGGCCGTTAAAGTCAACTCTACCTAATCAATCCTTTAAAAAATACCTACTCAATGAAAAGAACATGCATTTTATGATAAATGACATGCCATCATTAAAAACTTAATTATTACCCACTGCCCTGCAAAATGTTAATCATCATTATTATTTTTAACCACAAATAAGAGGCACTGTTCTGGAATGAAGTGCTTTTGGAATGGATGTGTGAGTAAAAATCAGCCCCTTAGGCGAGGGCATGAGTTATTGCTGTTAGGATTCAGCTGCAGTTTAGAAGGACATATTCTGGTTATTTAGAATAGGGCTTCAGAAGCATGCAATATATTCCAATGTCTAAAACTATTATCTGATTAAACAAAAGTATCAGCAATATTTGGTAGAGAAAATACAAGGTCAAAGCAAAATAAGAAGTAGGTGGGAAGAGAAGGAAAGGACATCGCATCAGCAGAGCTGCCCACTCTGGGCCAGACTCTTGTTGTAAATCCTTGCCTCTCAGTCTTAGGACGACTCTAAAGGGCGGATGTACTTATTTTTATTGACATTTTATTGAGAAGGAAACTAAGGCTCAGATATGAACTTGCCAGTCTCACAAATGATCCACGGTAGGTCAGGATTTGAACTCAGATTTATTTCACTCTAAAATTTTCATTCTTTGTTTCTTTTATAAATCTTTTTGCTATAACATAAAACATAGTTACAGAAAAACCACACATAAATTCATAGCTGAGTAAATTTTTAGAATGGGAACAATTTTGTAACCATCATCCAGGTCAAAAAATAGAAGCTTGCTATTTCCTCCAGATGCCACTCTCCCTCTCTCCAAAAACAAGCACTACCCCAACTTTCATAGTAATCACTTTGTGCATTTATTTATGGTTTTATCAGCCAAATGCACATCCCTATAGCATAGTTCAGGCATTGATATATTTTTAAGATCAATATGTCTGTGATATCTCATTTAATATGGAAATCCCCTGCTTTTTCCTTAAATTTTGCCTGCTGAAAAACCCAAGCCATTTTACCTGTAGCATTTCCAGCTGTCTGGATTTTGGAGGTTGCATACTCATGCTGTAATTCAAACTACTGCTTTGTCCCTTATTCCTTGTTAATTGACCTCTGGATCAAGAGTTTTTTTTTTTTTTTTTTTTTTTTTTATTTTATTTTATTTTTTGGGGGGGTACACCAGGTTCAATCAACTGTTTTTATACACATATCCCCATATTCCCTCCCTTCCTTGACGCCCCCCCCTCGATTCCCCCCCACCCTCCCTGCCCCAGTCCTCTAAGGCATCTTCCATCCTCGAGTTGGACTCCCTTTGTTATACAACAACTTCCCACTGACTATTTTACAGTTGGTAGTATATATATGTCTGTACTACTCTCCCGCTTCTTCTCAGTTTCCCCTTCACCCCCCGCCCCCTCCCATACCTCGAGTTCTCCAGTCCATTCCCTGTATCTGCTTCCCTGTTCTTGTCACTGAGTTCATCAGTACCATTTTTAGATTCCGTATATGTGAGTTAGCATACAATATTTGTCTTTCTCTTTCTGACTTACTTCACTCTGTATGACAGATTGTAGTTCTATCCACCTCATTACATATAGCTCCATCTCATCCCTTTTTATAGCTGAGTAATATTCCATTGTATATATATGCCACATCTTCTGTATCCATTCATTTGTTGATGGGCATTTAGGTTGCTTCCATGTCCTGGCTATTGTAAAGAGTGCTGCAATAAACATTATGGTACAAGTTTCTTTTGGGATTATGGTTTTCTTTGGGTATATGCCCAGGAGTGGGATTACTGGATCATATGGTAGTTCTATTTGTAGTTTTTTAAGGAACCTCCAAATTGTTTTCCATAGTGGCTGTACCAACTTACAGTCCCACCAACAGTGCAGGAGAGTTCCCTTTTCTCCACACCCTCTCCAACATTTGTTGTTTCCAGACTTTGTGATGATGGCCATTCTGATTGGTGTGAGGTGATACCTCATTGTGGCTTTGACTTGCATTTCTCTGATGATGAGTGATGTTGAGCATCTTTTCATGTGTTTGTTGGCCATCTGTATGTCTTCTTTGGAGAAATGTCTATTTAGGTCTTCCGCCCATTTGTGGATTGGGTTATTTGCTTTTTTGGTATGAAGCTGCATGAGCTGCTTGTATATTTTGGAGGTTAATCCTTTGTCCGTTGTTTCACAGGCAATTATTTTTTCCCATTCTGAGGGTTGCCTTTTAGTCTTGTTTATGGTTTCTTTTGCTGTGCAAAAGCTTTTAAGTTTCATGAGGTCCCATTCGTTTATTCTTGATTTTATTTCCATGATTCTAGGAGGTGGGTCAAAAAGGATGTTGCTTTGATGTATGTCATAGAGTGTTCTGCCTATGTTTTCCTCTAGGAGTTTGATAGTGTCTGGCCTTACATGGAGGTCTTTAATCCATTTGGAGTTTATTTTTGTGTATGGTGTTAGGAAGTGTTCTAATTTCATTCTTTTACATGTTGCTGTCCAATTTTCCCAGCACCACTTATTGAAGAGGCTGTCTTTTTTCCATTGTATACTCGTGCCTCCTTTGTCAAAGATAAGGCGCCCATATGTGTTTGGGCTTACTTCTGAGTTCTCTATTCTGTTCCATTGATCTTCCTTTCTATTTTTGTGCCAGTACCATACTGTCTTGTGGATCAAGAGTTTTGATCACACTCAGGTTTGGTCTCTTGGGCAAAATCTTGGGGGGAGGGGGGTGAGTTTTTTCACCAGGGGGCACATAATATCTGAGTTTTGCTTTTGTTTTATCTTAGCATCTATTGAGGCTCAATACCTCATCATGAATACATCGGAGGTTGCAAATGGTGATAATCTGTCATTTATATTTCACTTACTCACTGGAATAATTTTAAAAGAAGAAGCTTCCTCACCTAGTATTTGGTCACCTAGTTCCTTTTCATATAGAAAAAGAATAAATGCTGATTCTTTCCTTCTGTTTACCCAGTTTTTAAATATATGTGGCGTGCTTCACTCCACTGTAATTTTCATTCTTATTGAAGCTCAGATTTCTCAATTTTTGACCTTAGCTTTTTGATATGGCATTGGAAGTTTTTGATAACTTCCTAGCTATTTCATATGACACAATGTTTCAAACTCTTCTTGTGTATTTCTTCCTAAAGACCTAGACAGCCATTTCTACAAGAAGCTTCATTTTATTTAATAAGAAATGGTATTTCAAGATCAGAATCTGGGCCTAGAAATTGCTAAGTTGATAATTGTTTCTGTCTTTTTAGATAGGATATGGTTAAAATATCTTGCGATTTAATAACGATATTTCCAATTCAAACTTAAAGAGCTTTACTTAATTTCTTTGATATTACATTTGTATTTCTTTTTCCACACTGAGAGTTCTACCTTTCCATGGCAAAAGAGATGACAGAATTAAAATGTGCCGTAAATATTCATTTGTTTTTTCCCATATTATATACAGTAGCCCCACTCCTTGTTCTTACCTAGCAATTTCATTTTACAATTTCTGTCTTTCCTTATTAAGTCCATAACTTTCACATTTCCACTTAAAGGAAGCACTTTATGGCTTCTCTTTGACATATCTAAATTGCCAGAATCACTATTTTTGCCCTTTATGGCCATTAAGTAAAATAAGGGTTACCTGAACACAAAGCACTACAATACTGAAAGAGTCAGTCTGATGATCAAGAGGGTTACTGATTAACAGGCAGGATACACTGAACACAGAGATGATTCATGCCAGGCGGGATGGAACAGGACAGCACAAGATTTCATTAGCTAGTAGCAGCAGCACTCAATTTAAAATTTATGAATTGTTTATTCCTGGAACTTTTCATTTAATATTTTTGCTCTGTGGCTGCCCATGAGTAACTGAAACTATAGAAAGCAAAACTGCAGGTGATGGCAGACTACTAAGGACTTTTCAATTAAAAAAAAAATCAGTAACTGACAAGGGATTAATCTCCAAAATATATAAACAGCTCATGTAGCTCAATATCAAAAAAACAAACAACCCAATCAAAAAATGGGGGGAAGACCTAAATAGACATTTCTCCAAAGAAGACATACATATGGCCAATAAACACATGAAAAGATGCTCAACATCACTAATTATTAGAGAAATGCAAATCAAAACTAGAAAGAGGTATTGCCTCACACTAGTCAGAATGGCCATCATCAAAAAAATCTACAAACAATAAATACTGGAGAGGGTGTGGAGAAAAGAGAATGGTCCTGCACTGCTTGTGGGACTGTAAATTGATACCACCACTATGGAGAACAGTATGGAAGTTCCTT
Source organism: Hippopotamus amphibius kiboko (assembly GCF_030028045.1). Classification (NCBI taxonomy): domain Eukaryota; kingdom Metazoa; phylum Chordata; class Mammalia; order Artiodactyla; family Hippopotamidae; genus Hippopotamus; species Hippopotamus amphibius. The sequence goes on from NC_080196.1 coordinate 103,434,404, forward strand.
AAGAAACTAAAAATAGAACTGTCATATGACCCAGCAATCCCATTCCTGGGCATACACCTGGAGAAAACCATAATTCAAAAAGATACACATACCCTAGTGTTCACTGAAGAACTGTTTCCAATAATAGCCAGGACACAGAAGCAATCTAAGTATCCATCAACAGAAGAATGGATTAAGAAGATGTGGTACATATATACAATGGAATATTACTCAGCCATAGAAAGGAATGAGACTGTGCAATTTGCAGAGACATGGATGGGACCTAGAGACTGTCATACAGAGTGAAATGAGTCAGAAAGAGAAAAACAAATATCATATAATACTGCTTATATGTGGAATCCAGAAAAAAGACATAGATAAACTTACTTGCAAAGCAGAAATACAGACACAGAGGTAGAGAACGGAGGTATGGATATAGAGTGAGGGGAGGGGGATGGGATGAATTGGGAGAATGGGATTGACATATATACACTACTATGCATAAAATAAGATAACTAATGAGAATCTGCTGTATAGCACAGGGAACTCTACTCAATGCTCTGTGGTGACCTAAATGAGAAGGAAATACACAAAAGAGAGGATATATGTATATGTATAACTGATTCACTTTGCTGTGTAGCAGAGACTAGCACAACGTTGTAAAGCAACTATACTCCAAAAAAAAAAAAAAATCAGAAAGCTTTCTTGAATTATCACTGTTTTCTCCCAGAACCTTCTATTATATGTAGGTTGAATCTTCTTTGCCTATGTTCAGTAATTATCTATCTAGTCTCAGGTTCATCTCTTTTATTTTTAAAATTTTCTTCCTTTTTAATCTTCTTTTTATCTTACTAAGTTTTCTGATGTATTTTTCACTCTTGTGTTCCTTCTAAGTTTAGGCTTTATTTCTAAAACAACTTTTCTAATTATTGTTTCTAATTCTATGTGTTGTTCTTTCATATCATATATTATTTTCTTAAATGTTTTAAGCTTATTTTTAATTAATGTTACTGTTTTGATCTGTCTTTAAATAAGCCCACTTGGTATATTTTTATTATCTATAATCAAGACATTCTGCTATTTGTTCTCTATTTCTTTATGGTAACTTTGCATGGCATTCTACCTAAATGTTTTTCTCTCTCTCTTGTTTTGAATGTGAATGTAAGTTTTCCCCAACTTTTAGTAGAAGGCTGGATTCCAAGTTCAGATAACATTTAAAAGTTCATGGACATTTCTCTTCTGTTGTTTTTAGTACTTAAAAATAAGCAGGTTCTCCTTCTGATGTTTCCAGGCCCTGCCCAACTTCAGTTTTTAATTTTCTTTTTCTTAGTGTTTATTTTCCTTATCCTGCTTCAATTTTGAATCTGTTTGCACCAGCATCTCTAACTTCCCTGTCTGAGAATTATGCCCTGCCAGGATATTTTCAAGAATATACATGGTCTAAACTACTCCAGCCCGTTCAAACTTTACTCTGAAACTTTCATCCACTCACCATTGGAGACAGTTAATCTTCTCCCATTCTCAGCTGCTGTTCTCAAGTTGGCCTGCCTTCTGCTTTTCAGCAAAATCTATTGGCAATCCAGGGACCCTTCTGCTCTCTGCTGCCTGCTACTTCTCTGTTCCCCCTAACCCAGATGTTGCTAACATACAGTCCATTGATGGTTTGCCCCTAATCACTTGAATTTTGTGGCTCCTCTCGACATCTTTGCACCTGTTTTAATGTAAAAGTTAGCCATGGATGTGTGACTTTGCTACCTAGTCACTCTTTTTTTTTATTTCTTTTAAATGTGGGGGTTTAGAAAGATCCAGAATCTATGTTTTTATTGATGCCACCATATCCCTAGAATTTAACTTTCTAAAACCTAGGCATTTACCACCAAGATGTTTCCTTTATGAATGAATAAGATGAAGATCACAGTTCAAATGCTAATTGTGTTTATAACTGAATTGGAACATGGGAAATCTATGCAGGAAGCAACATCTCTTAGTATTTTCTAATTAGACTCTAGATACACCCTGATCTTCCCTGCAGGAAACTGATGCTCCACATGACCCACACAAGCTTTTCCTGGGTGAGGTGGAGGCGTATTTATTGGGGCAGTACGGTATGATGGGAAGAGTGTGGATTTTGAGGCCAAAGAAGCTGAAGTTCATATCCTTAGTCTACCATTAAATGGCTGTAAAAATACAGGCAAAGTATTTATGCTTTAAACGTACAAATTTCCTTATTTGTGAAATGTATATAACTATATCTGTCTCAGTACACAGCACATTTTGAATACATTTTAGCTTCCTTCTACAGATCTGAGAATCTCCAACACTGTGTAAAGATCAAAACTTTTAGGACCCTTCTTATTTATTTGTGTACTCAATTGGGTGAAACTTACACAGGTACCCTATTCAGATGTGTAACAAATTATACACTTTTGAAACAGATAGGTATGGTTTCCTGGGCTCCAAGGAGCCTAGTCCTTTATGTCTCAGCACAGAAAGAATTCAGTGAGAGGCAAAGTGATAGATAAGAAGTGATTTATTAGAATAGGATGCTTGTGAGGCTCACAAGCGGGCAGGCAAGAGGGTGCCGCCCTGAGAACTTAGTGGGCTACCGTTTTATAATCAAAGGAAAAGTGGGGAGGGGGAAAGGACTTTCTTTGTCTCTCTTGAGTTGATGTCATGCTTCCATCATCAGCGCCTCCTCCAGGTTGGGCAGGGGAGTTTTTTTTTGTCCCTACATGGTCAAGCCAGGAATGTAAAAATTATTTCAGGTCTCTGTACAATGAGCAGCTTTCCATAAATTATTGGTTTTTTATGTGTGCAGACAGCATGTCCTAGGGATCATTAGCTTACTGAGCTCACTGGGCAGGATGTGGGTCTCATGCCACCATTGTTTTATTGTTTGGGGGCACTTCTTATGCTTGTGTCGCATGGTTTTGTTGTTAAGCAAGCCTGCTTGGTTTTGTGGTTAAGCAAACCTGCTTTCTTGAGTAATCATTAGCTTACAGGGGTGTCCCATACTTTTTTCTACTTACAATCCCCTAGTGGGATTAACTATTTAATCACCTACTTTGTCCCTTTACTCTGTCCCTATCATTTTCTCCTAAAGAATTATTTGCTGTTAATAAACCAGGGTTATTTTTCCTTTTTTCTCTCGGTATCACTTTTGATTTGCTCCAAGCTACTCAACTTAGGAAAATATGGGGAGGGAAGGCAAGGTAATGCAGAATTTGAAAAGCAATTACATAGATTTAAGCACACTTTAGAACTGTCTCTTTCTACTATCCAGGGCAAACCCAGAGGGAGAGTTTTCTTTTTTTTTCCCCTTCATGCAGATTGTCACATGGTGAATTACAAGCAGAATTCAACTTCTGCGAAGTGTTGGAACTTGGGGGTCGGTGGGGAGTGCTCAGAAGATAGGCGACCATGATTAAAAAGCTTTGTCAAACGCTAACTTTGAACATGCTGTGGGTTGATTTTTTTTTAATGTAACTATAAGCAGAAAATAGCATTTTCTCACTCCATGAAGTCACACCTCTCTTTGTCAATGGAATAGTTGATAAATCAGTGAAAACAAAATTAAATGTAAATTGAGCTTTCCATCTGGCCACTGTGACACCCTTTAATTCAAGCCAAACAACTTGTCTTTGAGGAAGTCTTTTTGAAGTACGCTGGATTGACAACATGGTAAAGGGGTGGTTTTATGGTTCAGGAAAATATTTTAGGATATTTGAGGAAAAAAAATTCTGAGCAGGACAAAAGAATACAAAAAGGGGAATGTCTGGTTAGTTACCTTTACTTTGAGAGAGAAGGTATGTTTATGTTTAAAGAAGGTAAGTAATTCTGTTAGTTACCCACAATGTTTTTGCAGTGTGCTGATTTTGCTTATGTCCAGGCTCTTTTTGTTTTTCATTGCCTCCTTGTTGCTATTTCATTGATTTTAAGGACTCCAAGGGAGAGAGGAGGGAGGAGCAGACGGAAAAGGAAACCAATAACAAATTCAAGAACTTGAGAGAGAAGTGGTGAAGGGATTCAAGTTTGAAGTCTGCCTGACCAGGGTATTAAGTCCAGCTGGGCCATTTGTTAGCCGAATAAGCATGTTTCTTAATGTCTGCAGGCTTCAGAAATAGATGTCACCAGATAGGTAAAGCATATGTTATATCGGAAGCACTCATTAAAAATTATTTTTATCAACAACATGGTTTGAGGACTAGGTTAGAATATCTACTTCTTTGGCAATATATCTTAAGTTATATTTTTTATATGATGGCCCACTAACATATAGTGAGCTCATTTTATATCTAGTGGTGTATCTGATGATATAGACTTAAGTGAAATATGACAGCTACTCTCTTCATAGTTGAACATCACAAGTCATTTGGAACACATATTGTGTTCAGAGGAGACTCACCTGAATTTCTTCTCTTAGATACAGCTGGCAGGTTTTCAGAGGGAAGACAAAAATGTAATCCTTTGTGAGTTAAGGAGGGAGTCCCCAGACAGTGATCTTTTCTATGTACAATTCTAAAGAAGAGATGGACCAATTTACATAAGAGGTCCTTCTTTGGGAATGAAAGCATGCAAAAATGGCACAGGTTGGAGTCTCTAAAATCAGAGATGCAGATGGAGTTGGGATGCAAGATATTTATTAGGGATGATTTTGTGTAACAAAGAGAGGAGGAAGGACTGGGAAGAGGAAGGTGAACGTCTGTGCCAGCCTAACAAGTCTCCACCAATTCAGCAAGAGTTATGGACCAAATATCACCTATCTGTATCATCTGAAATGGCCTGACCTGTTTACTTCTGCTTTGCTTAGTCACTAAACATAGGCAGTTGTAGGAAAGTGTGACCTCTGGGCAAGGTGGCTGTCAGCAGTTCAGGTAGGTCCTGAAGGAGGCCATGCAGGAGGCTGTCTGTTGACTGTACTCCCACAGCTGGGAGCAAGTCCCTTCTCAAAAGGGGATCAGACCTGGCACCTCCATGTTTGCTACAAAGACATCGAAATAGTACCACCTGAAATTTGAGAACTGTAAATCCTGATCTAGTGGACCTGGCTGAGTAGACCCTAAACATTATTATCATAATAATTAATGTTTGGGGGAAGGAAAGGACACCAAGGACACCAGGGAAAAAACTCATGAAGGAAGAAGGAAGTCTGAGGTGAGGGAACAAGATTAATATGAATACCTAGGGGTTTAGTTTTCCGTGGAGGGGAGCTATTTCTGCTTATGATGAATAGCACACAAAGTCTCTGTACACAATAAATTGTCAACTTTTCTTTATAACATTACCATTGTGTTGAATTTAATTTACTTTATGTCTCATATTTTAAATAAATGTATTTTAGTGTTAGCTTTTCCTAACATTGAAATGAATATTTAGGAGTATTTGAGAGCCACCATTGTTATATACTCATACTAAAATATTTGCATTCACTCTTTCCCTTTTGACAAAATAGTTGTTGTAACAGTGCAAATCCTTCCAAGCATTGTTTGAAAAAGGAAAATGCAGCATCCTTTGTTTAGTAGTGTATTCTTCAAATATATATTAATTCTGGCTAATAAGACTATTGGTATCACTGAACTCATCACAGCAAAATATATGAAAGTATATTGTTTCACTGGGGAAGCAATGGCCGAGTGTGTTATCAATGAACTAAAGGAGATGCAACCTTGGAAAAGTGCACCATGGCTGCGTGCAAAGGAACCTGGACTTGCCTCTGCAGTGAGCGAGTATCCAGGGCAGAGGACCAGGCTTCAGCAGCAATGCTGCTTGGCTGAAAGTAGCAAAAACACTAGTAGGTAACTCACTTTCTGTTCCAGTAATTGGAAAGGAGGATGGGGCTCTTTCAGACTGAACCAAACCCCAAAGGTTATTTTGCCAATTAAAATAAATGTGTATGTGGGAGGGGCCATCCGGGGAGGAAACAGACCTTTTGCTAGTAATGGAGATGGGTACTCAAAGAATCAATTTGAAAAATTAATCCATATTTTTATTATGTGGTTGTGAAGCTGATCATATTAATGACATACATAAGAGGGAACACAAAGTATATTGCTTCCTCTTCCTTCAGAGGAGATAACAGTATTTTTGTTTCCTTTTTTATTAATATTTAAAGATTTTCTTAATATCAGTTTTTGGTACAGAGGTTTCTCATAAACCCCACTTTCCCCACGCACGCCTCACTGCCCCTACCAGAGCGACACATTTGCTACAATTGATGAGCCTGCACTGACACGTCATAATCACCCGAAGTCCATAGTTTACATCACATCTCACTTTTGGTGTTGCACATTCTGAGTTTGGACAAATGTATAATGACATGTATCAATCATTAGGGTATGCTACAGGGTGTTTCTACTGCCCTAAAAACCCTCTGTGCTCTGCTTAATCACTCATCCTCCATCACCCCACCCTCTGGCAACCACTGATCTTTTTATGGTCTCCCTAGTTTTGCCTTTTCCAGAATGTCATATAGTTGGGATACTTGTAGCCTTTTTAGGTTGGCTTCTTTCACTTAGTGATATGCATTTAGGATTCCTTCATGTCTTTTTGTGGCTTGATGGCTCATTTTTCTGTAACACTGAGTAATATTCCACTGTGTGGATGTACCAAAGTTTATTTCTGCATTCACCTACTGCAGGGCATCTTGGGTGTCTCCAAGTTTGGGCAATTATGAATAAAGCTGCTCTAAACATCTGTGTGCAGGTTTTTGTGTGAACGCAGGTTTTCAGCTATTTTGAGTGAATACCAAGGAGTGTGATTGCTATATCACATGATGAGAGTATGCTTAGTTTCATTAGAAACTGCTAAACTATCTTCCAAAGTGATGTGGCACATTTTGTATTTCCACTAGCAATGTATGAGAGGTCCTGTTTCTCCACAAACTTGCCAGCATTCGGTGTTGTCAGTGTTTTGGATTTTGGCCATCCTGATCGGTGTGTAATGACATCTTGTTTTAATTTGTAATTTTCAGATCACATATGCTGGGGAGCTTTTGGTTTCCTTTTTGAATACTTTAAATAGGTACTACACTAGGTAAGTTCCTTCATCATTCCGGAACTACATTTTCTAAGCTATAAAAAAAAAAAGCAGTTGACTAGATCTTGTGAATTCTTTTAATTTTCTATGACACTTAAATACATCCCACCAGTGCTATCCACATATGATTTTAGCCTCTCACATATAGAGAAAATTGGCATTTTACATTTCTGTAAAAATTAGGAACAAATAGATCCTCCCCAACTCTGCCTTCAGTTTCCTGGAACACTGAGCTGCAGTGTTCATAAGGAAGACTGTCCTTTAAATCCTGGTTTTCAATTTTTTGATGTCATGAGGACAAAATTCTAGCAAGAATTAGATAATGAAGTTGAAATGCAAAACGACAACAAAATAGGACATCAAATAAAGCTCACAGGTGTTCATCGTGGAAATTACGCAGATCAGTTTCTGAATTTAGACAATCTTCAGCTATTTCTAACTGAATATTGAATAAAAGAAACCCCAAAGAATTTATAGTTACCATCTCTTATTCAACAAATCCTATTGGACTGAGCACGTTCAAGTTCAGCGGGGCACGACTTTTCTCAAAATCTACAGCAGCACCTTTAGGATCAAATTCCCCCAGTCTCTCCCCTCCACATGTGAATTTCTCAAATTCCTTAAGACCCTCCCCCCATACTTCTGCGTCGTTCCTCTCCCAAATGTGACTCGGATATTCTCTTCTAGCACACTTTGATGGACAAGGCAATCCATTTTGTTGTCTAACCTCTATATCAAAGTGACAGAAGATTCAGTGGTTTAACAGCTGGAGAAATTTTCATTACGTGAATGAGATTTAGATAACACTTCCATTAACAGTACTTAAGATCAATGTCTGTAAACATACCATTTCCAGATCAAGAGTTTATTGTGTGTTTTAACACGTTAGAGCCACAAAGTTTTTTCTCATTCAAAATGCCTGTCACACAATTTGGAGTGAAAATTATTTAAATAAATGTTCAGATAATTTATTAGAAAACCCCAGTTAGTAGCTGTAGATGACCCTCCCACACACCAAAAGAGATAAAATAAAATAAAATAAAACAAAATAAAATACAGATTTTTCAAGAGGCCAGGATGCAGCCTCTTTACCTCTTACGTGGTGCTTATAGAATTCACTGCCAACTTGGAGAAGTAAAGTGTACAGAGGAAGAACTTTCAGTCACTTTGTCTACCAGTCTAATCGTCCTTCCCACTGGTGGGGTTCAGGGCAGGCCACCCCAAAATGTGCCTGTGTGGCGTATGGACTACTTCGAACTGAAAACAAGTAAGGCCCCCAAAGACCCAGGAAGGACCTTTGCACTTTCATCTAAAAGAATTTACCATTGGAGGCTTATCCTAGGAAGGAGCTAGGGAGCTATCACCACAGATAGTCATAGTAAAGTAAGAACTAGGTGCAGTAGACAGGGAAGAATCTAGCAAGGCTCAGCTTGATCAAAATCCTCTTTGTGTCCCATTGTCTTTGGATGGGCCAGCAATCATTTGTGTACCAAACATTAACTTTTTTTTTTTTTATCTTCCTGTGAATTCCTTTACTTCTGTTTGAAGTCCCAGACCCCTACTTCCTTCTCCTTAGTCCAGAATAATATATACCTTGCCTTGCTGTCTGTGGGGTTCTTCATGGTTTTGTGGATTCCCCGTGTGTACATAATAAATTTTATTTTTCTCCTGTGAATATGCCTTATTTAGTTTAATCACCAGCCAAAAGAATTGAGGGGAAAGAGAAGAACAATTGCTTCCCCCACATTACCTATAATTCTTTCAAATAACACAAAAGTAAGCCAGAACTAGGACATTGTTTTAAAATTCTACCTTCTGGCATAGTACAGGGAACTATACTTAATATCTTATAATAATCCACAATGGAAAAAAAATCTAAAAAAAGAATATGCATATGTACATATGTACATATACATATATATGTGTGTATATACATATATATATATATATATTTTTTACACTGAGTCACTTTGCTGTCTTCCTGAAACTAACATAACATTGTAAATCAACTATATTTCAATAAAAACTAAAAAAGTTTAAAAAAACACATTCACTGAATAAAAGGAACTCTTTTGATCTGGCCATTCATATTTCTACAAATATACTATAAATCAGTAGTAGTCCTCAAACAAATCTTATTCCTCATACTTGCCTACAATAGCAGTCCCACCTTATGCATTTATAAAATTATTAAAGTGAAATGCAACTACTTTTGTATTAAGTAAGAAACACAGTTTTCAATTTGGTGATATAGTGATATAGCTTCCTGAATTAAATGTCTCAAAATCTGTTTTGTTTTTTGTAGAATATAAGATGTACTACTTTAACTTTTGTCTAAAGTAATTGCTTGATATTCTGTGTGCCAGGGCAATTTTTGATCTCAAGGATTCATTTTTTTAATTGATATAAAACAAAAACTAACTGACAGTTACCTTAAATTTAATCTCAAAAATTATTAAAACCAGTGGTTGCTAGTGTTACAGGAAGACTGTTTAACTTGTAGTATCCAACCCCAAATGCTCCCATAAAGTCTGTGGAGTACTCTCCTGATGTCAGGAAAAACAACATTTCCTAAATTTCCAACACCCTCCTGTCTTCAGCACAAAGAATTCATCACAATAGCAGTGACAGACTACACTGATTAGATGAAAAAGATAAGGCACAGGAATGAAGGGTGAATGACTTTAAAATATTATGAAAAAATCAAGGATTTGTATAGCTAGAGCTTCTTCCAGGTCTCAAAAAGAGAAGCAGAGGGAGGCAGTAGAGGAACGTGATTTCATGTGTTCTGATAAGGGGGGTTGGTTTCAGGGGTGCTAGGGAAAAGGCTGTTATCTCTAATTCTATTGGTCTGATTCACAAAATAGCCAATATAATCTTCACGACATAAATGTTGACTGTAACCTTAAGTCAAGTTACACGGAAAGAAGAAAGATAGTTATGTTCGCACACACTCCTACTACATTATACCAAAACCTACCTGTTAGTTGTAGTATGTGGTCAAGTGCACATTCTCATGCCTGGAGTTCAATGGAGGGAGTGAGGGGAAATTGACCCCTCCTTTGGTAAGTCCTTGGTAATTCCCTGACAAATATATGAAGTTATTTCTTAATCAAACCACTGTCAGCGTGCTGTACACACTTATGCTCTCGTAGGTTGGATAATTAAACTATTGTTGATTTATTTGATGGAGACAGTCAGTCCAAGAAAAATCAAACCCAATAATTGAGTTTTGCCTATGATTTCATTACTTTTTAAAGTGAGACAACCTAACCAGATGATTTTGATTATAACTGATACTCAAGCACGCATTTCATGATCTATTGTTGCCATGGGATAAAAATATTGGACTGTGGCTATTTCAATCTTTTCTCCTTGTGTTGTGGAGGTTTATTTGGTTAATTTCAGTTTTCACCTTCCCTTACCCTGAAAAATAAATCTTCAGACAGCCATTATGCACGGAAGCGAATCTGATCAACTATTCTCATCCATGCCACTGAAGTCACTTGAAAAATACCGATTATGTCCCTACACTTCTCATTTTACCATTTTACCAGATATTAAGCTCATATTAAAACTAGTTTTTTATTTCTAATGGGTTTCAAAAATCTTAGTGTTTACCCATGTAAATGAAGTAACAAAGGAACTCAATTCTTCACACTACACAAAATTGACTCTGAAGTTCCAGCTTTCCTACCTGGGTGAGATATAAGATTTTACCTCTTTCCTGCATCTTTTCATTAGGAGCCGAAAATAGTAACATAAGACTATGCCAGTAATAGCAATAATTCAGAAAGCTGACTTTAACCCTGAAAACTGTATTTAAAAAAAAAAAGAAGAAAAGAAAATCAGGTGGAAAATGGTTTCTAATTTGCCTTGGTAACAGGCGAAGAGACTGATGTTTTTTTCCTAACTTTCCTCAGAAATGGCAAAACCCTATACCATTACCAGCGATGTAGATCTCTGAGCAGGCAACAGTCTGACAGGAGCTAATTTCTCTACTTAAAAAAAAAAAAAAAAGCAAAAAGTAAGGGGGAAGCATATGTTTTTGAGTTTTTGGCACTGAGAAGTGATGCTGGATAGCTCTGGTTTTCAGACATTTTCCACAAGTGACTTCTGTGCTGTTCCCAATCTGCATGTTTCCACCATGTGCATCTCCCTGGTGTGAAACTGATTAGTAGCAGCGTGAATCTGTCACCCAGAGTTACAGTGACTAGGATTTAGGAGGACTTCGGCTTATTTTTGTTGATGCTGTACTGTGCCCACACATCCCTTCAAATGCGACCTGGGTCTGGAAATGATATGGTTTGATGTGTCAAGGTTCTCGAGGACAGAGATTTCTTTTTGAGGAAAAATAAAAACAATTTCTACCCCCTAGTTGTCCTCAAACAAAGAATGAGCAGGTCAGGGAGATTAAAATGCCTCTCAATAAGACAGTGAATATCTACAGAGCTACACCTGAGGAAAAGAACAGAAAATGTAAGAAAACTACCCAGCAGCAGCTTAAAAGGTCACAGTTAGGTTTTTTATTTGCATAACACTAACTCTTTTCATAATATATACTACTCCAAATTCGTTGAATTTAGGGGCCTTTAAATGTTTCCTCTATATTATTATTTGCATGTAAAATATACATCAGTGCTGTATCCTAAGAGGATGAGTTAGCTGAGATTGCAATGGCATTGACATCTATTATTGCCAAGTGGTAGATGGTTACGTCTCCTTGTAATAAAAATAGCCAATATCTGAATTTAATTTTGTAGCAAGTGTACATAAAATCGATTTGATTTTGGTTAAATAAATCACAAGATGTATATTTTTAAACATACACTTAAATTTACTGGTTGTTTGTTTACTGTTGGTTGTTTGCTTAAATCAATATAGTTGCTTTGCTTTGTTATTGAGTTCTATATTTCTAAAAAACATAAAAGCGGGAAAGCGGCTGTATTTCTTACCAAATAAACACTTTCTTTAATTCTTGAAAATGTTTTTATAAAAACTCAGTACAGCTATTGTGAAGCTATTGTATCAATTACACTAGGCTACCATAAAGCAATCATATTGTTGCTTTTTTGTTATCCATGCATGCATCATTACACCTGTAAATAAATATGAATTTTTTCACATTATCTTTTCATTTTTGATGTCTTGTGTTGGTAATATGTATAACATCTACTGTGTTTTGTTTCATGTAAGACAATATTGATGAAGGTACTGACAGACGATTCATCTGGTAAACAATGAATTACAGTATTTCTACATACAGTACAGTACATACATTTTCTCCTCCTAATGATTTTCTTAACATTTTTTTCTCTAGTTTATTTTATTATAGGAATACAGGAAATAACACATATAACATACAAAATTTGTATTAATCAACAGTTTATGTTATTAATAAGGCTTCCGTAGGCTATTAGCAGTTAAGCTTTGGGGGGAGTGAAAAGTTATACACAGATTTTTGACTGTTCAAGAATCAACTGTACTCTCACTTAAAAAAAATTTCCCATTGTAGAATATGGTAATATGGTCAATTTCAGCTAGTGGTTCAAGGAATAAAACAGATACTTTTGATTTGGAGTAGCCAAAAATATTGAAATGCCATATTTTGTTTTGAGAAGAAATATTTCACCTTATTTGAAAATGAAAAATTATAATAGTTATAATTGTACCTGTTGTATACTAGTGACTTTCTGCATATTGAACCCAACTGAATTAGAGTTTGGGGTCTAAACACTGGATCTTTTAGGAGCTTCTCAACCAGGAGTGAGACTTCCTTCTTTCTGTGCCCTCTTTCTTGCATACTCCTACCCCCGAGCTGATATAACTTGCGCAGCTTCCCTGTTATAATAGCATTTTGCAGATAAATCTTTTCTGTGGTACTTATCATATTGCACACTGTGTTAGAATTGTTTATGTGCATGTAGGATATCCCTTACTAGACTGTTAGACCATTCAGCTCATGCTCAGTGTTTGTATCTGACATGATATGTTTGCAAATATGAAGATTTAGGCAAAAAAGGAATAATCACCCATATTAAAATTTAAGAAAATTTAAGTATGTGCTTTTAAAAACTTAGATGACTTCAACTGACTGAATCCAAATATATGTGTGTGGACTTTAAAGAAAATAAAGGTGAAGCTGGGGTCCAATATCATGTCATGACTCCACGTATAGCAATAAGCATAGCCCATTGGGGAGATTTGTGGAGACCATTTGAGTTTCTGAGAGACTAGTGACTGTGAAGAGGATGTCAGGTCTTGGGGCCTACCTCTGCTAACTCATGTCAGTTTTGCTCCAAAGATTATCGTGCTGAAGATCATGTAACACTCAGCATGCAGGTGTTAATACTTAGCATGAAGATAAATAGGGTGCCATTTGGATATTCAGGTGTCCTTTGCGAGAATGTACAGCAAGGAACTGCAGTCTGATTTCCCTCTTACTTTCACAGGAAGTAGGAGGTTCACAAGGGGTCAATTTAAGGAAGGAGACTGTTCCCAGTGAAGCCATATTGGAAGTGGGACAGGAAGGTGAAGATACCAAGCCTTGCAGGGTCAGATCCGGTCAGAAAATTTGCAGCAAAGTGTGTTGCTCAGTCATTTCTTGCAGATATTTTCTCTGTATCTGGCTTTTTAGTGAAATGCTCCCTCAAGTTATTTTCAGGTGCTTCTTTCCCTCATGCTTTAATTTCTGGGTTCTTATCCAGCTATGAAATCCTCTGCCTCCAGCAGAACACAATACTGATCTTGCTAATGTCACAGAGACCTCTAAATCATATGCGCTTTGGGGTGAAAGGAGAGTACAGAGCTCATAAATTCTTATCTTCATTAAGGAAAGAAAAGAACATGACGTAGCACTTTTTTTTCCTTACTCTGGTTATATTCCATAGACTGCTCTTAATGATACTTTAATAAGAGAGCATCTGCAAGCAGGACTTTTTTCCCCCTCAACGCCTAGTTGTTATTTACTATTTACAGTGTTGGGGATGTAGAGCGTGGTAATTCAAACACTGAATCCTTTGAAATGAGTTAAAATGACAATGCTTTAAACAGCCCTCCACAGGAGGAGGCTGGTACAGAAGGACCATAGAATATTGCCCTTGGTTTTATTAAGAAATATAGAATAAGAACATTAGCAGAAGTGGTTTTATGTTAGGCAAAATTTTCTCCAATTCACCATTTAGTCTATAAAGGGATATGTTTTATGAGGGTGAAATCTTTAAAATGTAATTCTAAGCTCTTTTATTCTTGTTGTTAAAAAAAAGACATCATACAGGTTAGGAGCAAAAGTGAGTTCTCACAGTAAGATAAATACGAATGTTTTAGTTAATATATGAGACTAGTACATGGCTAATAATTTACAGTAATTATATGGCTTTTGGTTTCTTGAATCCTGTCTCTCTATCATCGTTTCAGTGAAAAGCAGGATTCACCATAGGGGGAAAATATGGTATTTTCCTATATTTCCATACCTAATCTCTTCTGTTGTATAAAACCTAGCTTTCACGGCCCAGAGCAATAATTTTTATCTACTAAGGCAGTTTTAACTGTGGATTATTATGGTAATTTTTTTCCTTTGCTCAACTTCTATAGACCCAGAAAAGTTTAAAACATCAGGGATCATATTCCCCTATTCTACTTTCAGAGTTTCTGTACATTATATTTATATACTATGAGTCAGCGGAGGTAATAACTTATATAATATACACATTATAATTATAAGCCAGACCGTTATATTACCATGAGTCCACAGCAAATTCATATCAATTAAATGTTCCACTTTTTTCACATTAAAATTCTATGAGTTCTTTTCCACTTTACCAATAATGTGGATCTCACATTTTAAATTATTACATTTCTGTGACTTCTTTTTCCTTCTTCACCCTCTCAACTGTCTGAAAGTCCAGCTGTGTCAAGAATGTATCAAAGTATATTCAATGAATGCCTGGCTGATCTTCTGCTTTGCCTATTTTTTTAAGTTAATTAATTAATTTAGTTAGTTAGTTATTGGCTGTGTTGGGTCTTCGTTGCTGCACGCGGGCTTTCTCTAGTTGTGGTGAGCGGGGGTGCTGCTCTTCATTGTGGTGAGAGGGCTTCTCATTGTGATGGCTTCTCTTGTTGTGGAGGACGGGCTTTAGGCGCGTGGGCTTCAGTAGTTGCAGCACATGAGCTAAATAGTTGTGGTGCATGGGCTTAGTTGCTCCGTGGCATGTGGTATCTTCCTGCGGCAGGGATCGAACCTGTGTCCCCTGCATCGACAGGCAGATTCTCAACCACTGAACCACCTAGGAAGCCCCTCCTTTGCCTTTTAATATGATAAAATTGAATTTGCTGAGGTGAGGGCTTTCTTTGTGGAGTAAGCTTTGTATTTTCTCTGGTCTTTCACTTGCTCTCACTCTCACTCCGACTCTCTCTCTTGATCTCTTCTCTCTCCAGATTATTTAGTAGCCACTTTTTGGGGCTCAAGATGTTCAATGAACTTCAGAAAATATGCAAAATGGAGCACGATCTCTACGGTTAGTATATTTTGTTTGTTTCCTTTTTCATCCCAGTTAGTTTTGTTTCTATCTTTTCCTTAGCTGTTAAATGCTCAAGGGTATAGAATTAGGGATATGATGTTGAAGAACTCCAGATAAAGAAACAAAACATGTGTACTTCTTTTTATCAAAAAAAAAAAAAATACAGCCTTGCCACTTATGTGTCTTGAATCAGTTTTCTAAGGGTTATAACGGAGGAGCAAACCATAAATCACAAGGTGTTTTTATATGGAATATTTAAGCCCTAGAGGATACAGAAACCTGCCCTCTGATGATGAAGGCACCATCTCAGGTCCTCTGGTACCTGCTCCTCCAGCCAGGCACACAGGAAGGGCAGGTGAACAGCCAGTGCTGCTTCCTCCAGCTGTTGTTCACCTGCCACTGGAGAAGAAGGATGACCTTGAAAGAAGAGGAAATGCCTTGAGAAAGACCATCTCAACAGCACAATAAACGAGGCCATTACTCCCATCACATCTTTACTTCCATTACCACCTTTCCAAGGTTATGCTTTTAGCTTACCATTCTCCTTCACTGTTCTGTCTCCTTCATTCCCTTCTGCATCTACATTCTACTCCTCTGCTTCAAATCAGTTAATGAGCCACCTTATTACTGCCTGTGCTTTGCCTCACCTGTGGAGGTTTTGCTCATTTTCCATTTCTATTTTCTGACCATTCCTTAATGCCTTTGACATCATTTTGACTCTCTCTCTCTCACACACACACACACACACAGATACACACACATATCAGGATACACACATTTTCATTTATTTACAGTCTAGAAATGCAGACATGAATTTGCTTTGCCCACATAACTTTTCATTTCCCTTTTTCATTTGTTTATTCACTATGGATATTGTGGTTTTAGGGAAGTTATGTTTTATTACTTTTCTTCTTTATGTACAATGAGAGTTTCAGATATTGGGTTCAGAAAATTAAGGTTTATAAAGCAGATTAAAGTGTGCCTTAAGGGCAGAACTGCACATCTATAAAGGGAGCACAGGGCTGTTACTGATATTTGTGAGAATTTTTCCTGAATGGCCAGATCACAAAGATGTTTCTCACTCTCTTTTCATGGTCCTCTCCTCTGCACGTCTGATTCCAGACTGTTTCATGGACAGTGGTTCAGATCCTGGACTTGCTCAGACTTCAGTATTGCTTCACCATGGTGTGAAACACTGGCTATACCCTGGCTCTGCTCTGACACCATCAACTTAGTTCTGGTATACTGTGGGTACTTTTCCAGCATTTTGACCCTTGACATTTCTTACATTGCACTTTGAATCATTCATGAATAGGTTCAACTGTCCAAAGAGAAAAATGAAAATAACAGCCAAATAACAGTCATTTCATAAATGAATTCTAGAAATAGGCAATCCAGGGTTGGCATGGGAGCTTTACAAAATTGTCAGAGATATGGCTCCTTTTAGTTTCTGCTCTGTTATTTTCAACAGGTCCTCAAGGTTGCTGCATGTACCAAAACAGCTGCTTGAACACCCTGCATCACATCAGCATTCTAGGTTGCAGGGAAGAGATAACAAGGGAGGTAAAGGTCACACCTGTCAGTTCAGTCAGTTCTTTCTCAGTAACCTGCCTGAAGTTTTGTCACACATCCCTGTACTTCTTGTTTGGAAGGCAGGAAAAAATCTCCCAGCTAAGTGCATTGTGGCTATGTTTCTTTTCTAGGTGAATAAAAGGGAGATTAGATAATAGATGGCAACAAGAATTCTCTGCCATATTGTATTTTTATTTCTGGGCTGACTAATTATTCCACAAAGAAGAAAAGGAATGGGACTTGCACACACTTCCCTACTAATATGAGAAACAGACTGCATTTTCTTTATTTCTTTTTGAGACCAAAGTGAGTCCCCACAAAGTGTGTTTTCAGAGACTAAATCCTTTTTGAAATACAGTTTAGTTTCCTTCAAAAATCTTTCATTTATTTTTTTATTTTTATTTTATTTTTTTTAGGAGAGAGTCCCTGAATTTAATTTCATTTCATTTTAACAAACTCACTCCTAAGTCTCTTTTATGAATGCTGCAGACACAAGTTCAGATAAGTCTGAGAATATGGATTCTACAGTCTTCAAGCCTGTATCCTATCTTGAGAACTCCCCTACTGAAGTGTTTACCATGAAGAAAGCAACTCCAGTGGCTGCATGGCAGATGTCCAGGGATGGCCCAATCCTCACTCTCCAAAGGCTGAAGTAAGACTTTCTATAAGCCACTCCTGGGGCTGAGACAGAGGAAGAGATGGATCGCTCCTATTTGGTCTGGAGAAACTCTATCCCCAGGGGACAGGCTCCCCTGAGAGCCTTGCTAGCTCTACTCTGAGCATTCCTCATTAAGGTCACAGGATGCTTATGACAGACTTTAATCACTTCCTGCCCTCACTGGGAGACTGCTGCCCTGAAGTTGGCTCTGTTACTGAAAATCAGTCAAGAAAAGTTCACTAGATGCCACTAATACATATTCTTAGCCTTGTCTTTACCACTGCATGAATTTTTCCCTCCCTCTTTCTTGGAGGGCTCTTTCTAGGGTAATTTCTGGTCTGTAGACCAGAGTGAGAAAGGCACTTAGGACATTTTTCTCTCTGGGACCTGTTCTATTGCTCAAGATAGTCTGAAGGTGTACTCCCTCTGCATCAGTGTTTGTTCACTTTGCCTGAATATTTGATTTGTTTGAGGGTAAGTCCTAGAGTTGCCAACTTCCACACTCCTCACCAGAGTTCACGATCTGTATCCTCTGCAAATTCATTGGGATTTACCTGGAATACCTTGTGAACCTGACTACAAGGGACCAAAGTCTTTAGCGGGTGAGAAATGTTGGAAAACACCAGATATATTCAGGGGAATTCCTCCCCAAAACCTTCCTTAGGTGTTAAGGTATCCATCCTTGCCCTTTAGGAGTCTTAGTCCTCCAACCAATTCCCGCCCTTTCTTTCAGAATTCTGTTGTCAGTCTTGGAATGCTAATATCCATATGAAAATTTACCTGCATCGAGACACTCCTGACCTAAGTGCTTTCTCCCAGGAGGATGTATTTATAGTTCAGTACATGCTTTATGTTCCCTTGGCACATGGTATCACAGCACAGTGATGGGTCAGGGTTCATGGTGAAGGACATGTTATAAATAGCAGCAAAAATACCAAAGCTTATAAATGGCTTTCTTGGAATAAATCAATGAAATAAAATCAAATTTAAAAGTATAGGTCTCAGGCTTCTGATTCTGGTCAAAGTAGAGTAAGACGGACCAGATTTATTCTACTACTCAAAACAATTAATAAACAGGAAAAAATACATGGATCAATGGCTTTCAAGAAGTTGGACATGAAACAAAAAATGACAGTGATCCTTGAGAAAAACAGATGACGGGAGCCCTCTGATTGCCCCAGCATACTGCCTGGGAAGTTTCTAGGCGGCAATGTAGGGAAGGAGCACCTGGCCAATGCCTATTCTCAATGGCCAGACTAGAACCTTATAAGCAAAGGAATATTATGTAAACTACTGAAGAGTGACTTGTCTCAGTCATGGGTAATTTAACCCTAGATCAAATGCTGCTTGGATTCCCACCTACCAAATCTTAAAAGCAAGACCTGAAAAGATCAAATTATTTCCAAATAACTTAATCATGTCACAAAGAAAGTACAGAAAAGATTTCAAGAATACAAAAATATTTAGCCCCCCAATATGGTAAAATTTACAAAGTCTTGCAAATTACAGAGATGCAAAAAGGCAGAAAAACACTATTTATAATAAAAAGAAAAACCATTAATCAAAACTGGCCCAGAGATGACCCATGATAGAATTAGTAAACAAACAAAAAAATTTAAATAGTAATTATGAACGTATTTCACATATTCAAGAAGCTAGAGGCAAGACTGAACATATTAACAGGAGATGTGTATAATTTTTAAAAGGTCCAAACAGAATTTCTAGAGATGAAAACTGCAACGTCAAAGATAAAAAACAAACTGACAGCATTAATGGTGGATATATCAGAATATTAGAAAAAAAATAAATGCACGTTTAAGAGATAACAGAATCTATCTAAAATGAAAATTCATAGAGAAGAAGACTAAAAATAATTAACAAGTATCAATGAACAGAGAGAAAGTTTAAGAGGACAAATGTATGTGTAATTCGACTCTCCAAAATAGAAGGAAAAGGAAAATTAAATGAACAGTGTCTGAAATTTTCCAAATTTGAGTAAAACTAGAAACCCACTAATCAGTGCCCGATTATAATCAAATTAGTTAAAACCGGTGAAGAAGAGAAAATTTTAAAAGCAGCTGGAGGGCAGGGAGAGCACATTCAATACAGAGGAACAGAGAAAAGGATGATAGCAGATTTCTCGTTGGAAACAATGCAGGTAAGGAGAGCGTGTAGCAACATCTTTAAGTAACGAAGTGGCAACAAAACAAAACAAAATTGTTAATCCAGAATTGAATATCCAGTGAAAATATGTTTTTTAAGTGAAGGTGAAATAAATTTTTTTTCAGATGCCCCAAAGTTGAAAGAATTAATCACACTCTGAGTTTTTAGAGAAAGTCCTTCAAGCAAAAGTAAAACGATATAAGATAGAAATCTGGATCCACATGAAGGAATGGAGGCTAATGAAACCGTAACTACATGGACAAATATTAAAAAGTTTTCTTATAGCTTTTAAAAACTATTTCTGTTAAATTTTTATTTATCATATGTAAAAGGAATATGTCAGACCACAAGAGCACAAAGGCCAAGAGGGGAGAAACGGGATTGCAGTGTTGTATATTATACTATATACAAAGTATAATCAGGAGTTATTCATCTGTGGATTCAATCACCATGGATCAAAATATTTAGAAAAATAATTCCAGGAAGTTCCAAAAAGCAAACAAATTTACCACATGCCTACAACTCTTTAATAGCATTTACATTGTATTTACAACTATTCACATAGCATTTACATTGTATTAGGTATCATAATTAATCTAGAGATGGTTTAAAGTATACAGGAGGATATGTGTAGGTTATATGCAAACTCCATGCCATTTTTTATAATGAACTTGAGCATCATAAGGTTTTAGTATTTGTGGAGGGTCCTGAACGAACCCTCTGTGGATGCTAAGGGACAGCCAAAATATAACATCACTTGAAGATGGGCTGTGATAATTTAAAAATGTATAGTATAAACCCTAAGGTAACCACTAAAAAAAAAAAATATGCTGACAGCTGAACTAAAAAGGAGAAATACTTTAGAAAGTATACCATTAAATCAAAGAAGGATTGAATGAAAAGGGAATAAAGAACTAACACACCAAGTGAAAAAAAAATAGCAAGACAGTAAAGATGGTACACGTAAATTCAACCCTATCCATAATTATACTAAATGTAAATGGTTTAAATACCCCCTTGAGATGCAGAATTTCTCAGATTACATAAAACAATCAAATTCTAGCTACATGCTGCTGTTAAGAAACCCTCTTTAACCATAAAGGCATAAATCGTTAAAAAGGATAAAGAAAGAGAAACTACTAAACAAAATAAACACTAAACAAAAGAAAGCTGAAGTGGTTATTTTAAATAACTGATAAATTAGATTTTGGAGCAAAGGATTTTACAATAAAAGAAAATCATTTAATAATGATTTCCTTAAAAGAAAATAATAACCCTAAATCCTTATCCATACAATAACAGAGTGTCAAAAACTGACAACCACCAGGAGAAACAGAGAAATCACAATGCTGGGCTCTTTTAGAAACACTTCTTAAACACCCAGAAAGGTTGTCCAACGTGGATATTTGCTGCCTCAGCCTTAAGTTGAACCTGGTGATACATCAGTTTTGATTGGTCTTATGATTTGCTTGCTTTTTTCCCTCACATATTATTTACTTTTGCTTCTTAAAAATTAAAACAAATTAACAGGGCTAGTTATACAAAACATACACCTTGGAAATTTCCTTGAACTGTAAGTACTCTTTGAACAAGCTTTTTGACAGATTCTCAGACAATTGTTTATGTTCTTGTGATTTGGGATATTTTCCCTTATGTTTAGGATTAGCAGTATCTTCAGATATTACATATCTTGAAACTCATATACTAGGGTCACATGGTGTTTTTTTCAGAAATGGGAAGGTTAATATTTATCTTTGCAGAGGTAAGAAAAGTTTCAGGAAGAAGAGATGCATTATGTAAATCCCAATGGCAGCTACCAGACAGGTACATATTATGAAAATGCCTCAAAGAAAAAGAAGAAGGAGATCATTTCTAGTCAGTATTCGTTAAAAACAAGGAGATGACAGATGTGAAAATAAATTAAAATTCTCAGTATTTAAATGCATAAAATATCACCAAGATTCATCACACACTAATTAGGTTGGCTCGGTAGAAGATGAATGTGATGGTTCGTTCTGTCTCTGCAGGAATGGAGGATGTCAGGGTACCTGGGGAAGAGCAGAGCTACACTTATCAACAGCTGCAGGCAGCAACATTTTGTGGCCTCTGATAACTAACAAATGTTGCTTTATTGACCATTCAGGGAGGGGCAGAAGTACAAATAGGACAACAGAACATTTAATTTGCAATAATCTTGTCTACTATAGAAATGTCTAAACTGTGCGTGATGTCAAAATGTGGTCGAGATAAGTCCCCTGCTTCCTGTGTTAATTTGGACAAAGCCTTTTAAAATCAGTTGTTCTACCCACAAAGTGTGTGTGTGTATGTGTGTTTGTGTTTGTGGAGGGGTGTGTGTGGGTGTTGGTGTGTGTCTTTCAATCAGATTACAACCTCCATAGACTGAAAACTTGAACTCCTGGTAGAAATGGGGAATGTCAGCAGAGCTTTTAGTAGCCTAGCTTTACCTTTCTATCCTTTGAAACTTTTCAGATAAGTCAGTTATATGTTCAAAAATATTTCTTGAGTTGCCTACAATGAGTCTGGCACAGCGGACATGGCTGTAAACATAACTGCCTTTATGGATTTCACATGCTCTGTCTTTGTAGTCATTGTTGCTGCAGGACATGGACTTGCAGATATGAAGACCTTCTGGAACTCTTTGTACTCATTTCTGACATCCGCTCTTTCTAGCAGCACACACTAGAAGTATTCATGAAGTGACAGAACTTATGAACAGGTAAGAGCAACAGAGTATTCCCACTTCCTCCATTTGACCTGACCCCTGAAGACCTTGAATCAATATGGGTTTCTCTTTTCCCTTAACTACTTCTTCCCTTGAATCTTCTGTTATGCTCCCTGAACACAGGAGTACATATATAGGTTGTAGGAAGGTCTGTTGCTTTAAAAATCAAGAACAAAGGTTTCCCCCCCCACCCCACAGTTGCTGTGTAGCCCCTTAACTCTCAGTGACTCTTATTTCCCTAGCTACCAATGGTAATTTGGTCTTTCCATGGTTTTTAATATATTTTTTTCCACCTCCCTGGAGCACCATGAGAATTACCTTTTTTTTATGTCAGATTCTGTAAAAGGCACCTTCAAGGTCCAAGGAGGAAAAGTGCTGTACATAATACAAGTAATCTCATAACGATGCATCATAAGAATATTGCAAGGAATAACTGAATGCTGTCTGCAAAATATGGTGAGCTCCTCAGAAGACAGGTGCAATTGCAATTTTCTTCCATGTAACTAAGCTTTCTGCCTCATAAAAAGTGTATATTTCTTTTTAAATGCCCATTTTTTTTTATTTGCAAGTATTATGTCTCTGGGTCTTGAAAGATGTCTGAAATAAAGGATGAAAGTAGAAAAAACTTTAAATGGTAGTTGAATACATTTTATTGTCAGTTGCACAGCAGAAAGCGCCCTGATGTGAAAATTAAGAGGCACGATCTCTAATCTCCTTTCTGTTCCTGGATTACTGTATACCTTTAGGAGAATGGCAGATCTCTTTGAACTTGAAGAACTCCCTCTTGTGTGAAGCCAAAGATGGAGATGGAGAGCTTCAGGGTCCCTTCCCACATTTTTCAATTCCAATCCACTCGTATGAAGTTCCCTGAGGGAAGAGACTATGAATTTTTTTCATTTGTTGATTCTTAGTCATGAACATGGTGCCAGGCAAGTGTTAGACCCTCCATAAACACTTGTTGAATGGATGTCTTACAACGTATAACTGGTGATAGATACTTGTGAAACAGATCCAGCAATTCCAAGGTTTCACAACAGAGACAACACTTATCTGTTCAAAAGACGGCCGAGAAGTTGATATCATTACGAGATCCTCTTGGGAAAGCAATAAAAACTGTCAGACTGTGTCATATGGACCAGCTCGGAACAGATGCTGTGCTGAGGGATCTGGGAAAGAACCCCACGAACTGCATTCTAAAATTAACTGTGCGAAAGTGTATGTATTTCTGGCTGTCAAGTGGAAATGGGTTTGTGTGGTTGGTTCTGCTGCTGTGTTTGAGTGAACCCATTTGGAAGGTTTCTGAGTCACCAGCATGCAGAAGGTTGAAGGCTATGGTGAGCTTGCTACAACTCTGTTCAGCAGTGAGTTAGTCTAGAGTACCATTTTAAAATCTTCTAAAAAAGAACACTGCAATTTGGAGACTGTGTGAAGCATACACCATTACATTTTGACATAGAGAAGAAGAAAATGTCTGCATTCATTATAGCTAAATTTTAGGGTCCAGATTATGAAATACATTTTAGTCTTCGGGGTACAAAATATAAATAAGAAAGACAAAGCAGCAGCAAGGAAGAGGATGGACACATTTCACAACTGAGTGTTTATATGCTTTTGTTTCCCACTATTTTCCTTATTTCTCAATTTGCTTTATCTCTAAGGGTCTGAGGAAAATCATCACTAGGAAACTGAGACTGGAAGAAAGATTAATCTTGAGAAAATAGAAAAACCAAAAAGACTTGGATTTTAGGAAATCTAAAATAAATAGACTGTTCTAGACATAGAGCAAAGCATTGGTGATAGAAAATATCAAGAAAAGGATAAAGAATGAAAATCTGACAAGCATGCTTTGAGGGATTTTTTGGTTTTTCTGTTTCTTTGTTTTCAAAGGAGGAATAAGCTCAGGTATGACTGGAAAAAGATTGACTCAAAATCACCTGGGGAATGTGTTCTGAAGGATATATTCCTGAACTCCACCATGAGAAAGTCTGAATTAGAAAATCTGGCTTTTGTTTGTTTGCTTTTTTTATAGTTTTCCAATGTAAACAGCAGCCGTGTCCATGTAATGTTTGCTAATATCCTAGGAGGAGCTTCTCAGGTGTAGACCAACCATACTTGGCTTAAACACTACAAACAGCTTGATCCGTCCCTACTCCTGTCTGGAACGTGGCCTTGCTTGGAGTTGTGAGTAAAGAGAATGTATGCTGTTCACAGCTAATTTGTGTGCTTCAGTTCATCCTGTTATTTCTGGTCCATTTCATAAATCCTAGCCTCTATTATAACTAATTTCTCTCTCTCTCTAAAATTTCCCAATCGTGAAGGCAGATCATTCTGAACATATCTTTTATTTAAAAATAGCCATCCTTATGTGATTATTTTAGAGTAAATTTTACTAGAGCCTGAGGGATTATTCTTTTCCTTTATTAAAGTGCATGCTGGACCTTCATTTGTTTATTAGGAGTGACCTACAACATAAAAATTTAGGAATCATAGGTATATGGAATGATAAGTATTTTAAGATAGTGATAGAATAAACAATGTGATAAATGATTCAATTAATAAAGATACATCAAAATATCAGTTATTGATGCTGAGAAAATGAGAATTTGAGGTAGATGATATTTGGTGACTCTAGTAGATCTTTAATATTGCAAGAGAATGATAGCTTCTGCCACTGGTTTGTTTTTAAAGCACTTCAGAAGAATCCCTATATATCAATGAAAGCTACAGCATAATATAGCTGCATAAAACCTCCACTCACGCCAAGATGCTAAAGAGAATCATTTGTTTTCCTAATAGCTCTATTACAGCAGACCATGGTCTTACCAAGAAATGCCCTGTTAGCAAAGTTGTCATTCCATAATGATTTCTGGATGAAAGAACAACGATATGGAGCACAGATTTCTGCATTTATTGAAGAAGAGCATTTTTCCTTTATTTTTGAAAGAATTCATAATTTGTGTTCATTTTTCCTTTGGCTATGATGGACTAAGGCTTGATTCAAGGTAAAACCTCATCCAAGTAGGGAATTACATACTGGAGAAATATTTACAAGATGCACTCTAATCTTTCTAGCTCGAGTACATTTGATTTTCTTCTCATATCTGGGCACTTGAAGTTGATACACTGAATATTTCCTTTTCCCTAGGTCACAGTATAAGAATGATATCATGAAGTTTACAAATTATACCTTGGGAGTCAGATTTTATGTGGTATAAAACTAAAGATGGGTTGATACTGTTTAGGCAGTTTATAGACCAAACATCTTCAATGCCCTTGGGCCTGCAGAAATAATGAAGGAGATATGATAAAAAGGCAGTCCCCTGCTTGAAATTCTTCCACAGTTTCCCATCACCTTGGATTTAATTCAAATCCTCTCCACAGCCTACAAGGCCTTGCTGGATCCCAGCCTAGACTCTCTCTTGGACTTCATCTTGTATCAGGCATCCTTTTTTATTACTTTCCAGGTATACTTGCCTTACTAATGTCCTTCACACACATCGACCTCATGCCTCCCTCTTGGAATGTGCCCCAGTTCTTTCCCCTGCTGAAATGCTCTTTGCATAAGGTATTTACTTGGTGTGATCCTTTTTATTAGATGGATTTAAATGTCTTCTCCTTTGAGAGGCCTTATGACCATCCATTCCAAAGGAGTCTCTCAGACACTCAATTACCTTGCCCTGCTTTAAAAAAAAATAACAATTTTAACTATTTTTACATGTGTTCATTTTTTCTTCCCTTCTCACTAGAATGTAAGCTCTATGCGATCAGTTCCCTGTCTGTTCCACTGCTGTAACTGAGGCACTACCTGGTGATAAATGGCATTTACTCTTTGTTGAACAAAGCACTAAATTAATAAATTAAGTGGCATTTCAATCTAAGGAAAAAATAAAGCAAGTAAAAGTCCTATTTTCTCTCTTTTTTTCTCTCTCTCTCTCTTAATGCACTCATGCTTTAATTTCACATTTATATTCCATGAAAGGCAATATCACAGGGTAGTTTCAATTAGCTTCAAACAAAAATTTAAGATAGAGAAAACAGAATGTAAGTGTTTCTTTTTTTCTACGTCCCTAGAGCCAGCACTCAGGGACTCTGGCCTATTTGCAGCAAGGATTGATTAAGATTCTAAAAGTCTGGCATTTAACATGAGCTTCCACATTGGTTCTATAAATCTCTTGACCTAGAGAGGTCTTTCAAATTTCTTATGGACACTTCTAGACTATTACAAAGTCAAAGAGATGAAGTAAATATAAGTAATCCAAGGAGCCTGAAGTGATATGATGCCAAAGAGAATCTCTGCCATTGCATTTTTCTTCTTCTTTCTTAAAAAAAATCTAGTTTCCTTGAGATTCAAAGTTTTGCAAATACTCCCAATTTATATGATTGCTCTAACTGGTAACCAATGACACCATGACCCCATCATAAAATAATTCACTAGGGGAAGTGAAGTAATAAAAATAATCAAAGACACTGATGAAAGACATCTTTCAATGTTGGCAAATATATTAGGAAATGCTATTTCCTCCCATACAAATTCCTCTCTGGCCGTATTTAGTTATTAAAAAATTATATTTGGTTTATGGCTAGGAGATTTCATTCTACTTTTGATGAAACCTGTGGGATTGTGTATAGCTTAAAAAAAAACTCAGCACATCTATCTCAACTGACAATTTTCCTATATCGGTCACAATCACTTGTGATTAAGCCTTATCATCCTTCTTGAACCTTTATCCTACAAGTGCGTGCTATAATGTCTGACTCTGGCTCATAAATTCCATACAACGTCAGTGTTTCATGTATATACCCTTGCTACAACTGTATGTACACCTAGAAAAAAAGTCTTGGTTCTGCATGTAGGAGAAAGTTTTACTAGTCAGAGATGATGCATAATGTCTGAAGTTTGTACGATAATTCTGGAAATCAGGATATGATTTTCCTTGGAGAAATAAAATATCTGAGTTATGGACTTGGATATATTGAGAGGTTTATGTTATGTGTGAAAAGCATAACATTTGATTTAAAACTTGGGAAAGATAATACAGAGTTGGGATTTGGGAAAAATTTGTTAACAATCGAAGCTCTGAGATTCTATAACCTTGCAAAAATTAGTTAATCCTTCTATGTATGACTCCTCTTAAATGGAACATAAGGTATTGTCCAAAAATATTGCCAAAATATTTTCCAAGATTTCTATGATGGTATAATTACAGGCATTGGATGTGCACTTTCACACTTTTTTTTTTTTTTGCTTTAGACTTAGAGTTTGGGTGGAAAGAAGAATTTGATATGTGAGAACATGTGGACCAAACAGTCTTAAAAAGTCTGACTAGAAACTCCAACAAACGCTAGATAAATAAATAAAAAGTCATTTCAAATTATTTGAAAAAGTGGTTGAGAAAGAAAGTTAGGAAGTTATCCATGGCAAAACACAAAGCAAGAGCATGAATCCAAAGAATTAAATGAGAACAGACATTGTTTGCCACTCATTTACAAGTTGAGAACTTAAAGTTGGCTGACAGTGTCTCCGGAAACCTAGCAGAGGCCAATTCAAATTCTCTCTGAATCAGAAATATCCTCAACCCAGGCCTCAAAATATTTTTACAAATAAACTTCTGGCCAACATGTGTTCTCTATAGAAAAATCTCAAAGCACAAGAAAATAAAGTTTTACGACTGAGAAACATCAGTAACAAAAATCCGTAGGACCAAAGCACAGTAAATTTGGATTTTGGAATTACTGACTATGGACCATAGAATACAAAATAAATTAACAAATAAAGAATAAAAGTATGGGATAAGTAATAAAACAGCAGGACACGATACAGTTAAACAATTACCAGGCAGATTTTAAACAAACAAATCAATAACAACAAAAATGACGATAAAAACTCATCTGATGAGTTAAATAGTACGTCAGGAATAGCGGAACAAAGCATCAGTGAATTAGAAGACATAAAAAATTTTACAATATGGAGCACAGGTAGAGAAATAGATGGGAAATATAAAAGAAAATCAAAGACAGGGAGGATTGCGTGAAAATACCTGACATTCATCGAGTCAGAGATTTATAAAGAGAAGATAGAAAGAACTGAAGATTAGAATTAGTTGAAGAAAAAGTTGCTGGTGAATGCTTCCTGGCCTCAATTTCAGGATTCACAATAAGTCCCAAAAGGTATGTTCATCTAGATACATCAGCTTCATACTCATGACCAAGAAAATATCTTATTATTCAGAGAGAGAGAGAGCAACCTTCTGCAGAGTGAGGACAGCAGACCAATGCTTAACTTCCCAACAGCAACAGCAGAAGTCAGAAAAGAGCATAAAGACATCTTCCAAACACTAAAGTGAAATAGCTATTTACATAGACTTAAAATTACACACCACATAATACTATACTTCTATTTGGGAGTGAAATAAACACAGTTTAAATAAGTTAAGAAGTAAACAAATTTACCTCTGTGGACCCTTACTAATGCTGTTTCTAAATGCTGTACTTCAGAAATATAATACCCAAAGGATAGTATTAAATGAATGACATATTATAATTTTAAATTTTTTGTTAACATGGTAATTAGTTGATGATATAAACTAATAATAATTGTGTCTAACTTGTGAAGTTTCAAATAACAAGACTGAATTAAAATATAGCACAATAATAAAGTAATATAAGAGGGTGTACATTGGATTTAAATTGTTTTAAGACCTTGATATTTTTCTAGAAGGATAAAATTATTTATTATCATTAGCATTTATTTACATTTATAATGTGGGCTAATACTAAATATAATATGTAGTGCTTAACATCCACTAATAAACCAGAAATCTAGTGGGAGAAACAAAAAGACAAACTGGGAAAAAAGTAAGCTATTCATAAAGAGGCAAAAATAAAAATAAAATCAATTTAAAAAGTGAAACAAGGGAAATAAAATGGTAGGGACAAATCCAAACACATAAGTAATTGAAACAAATGTAAATAGACTAAATATTCTAGTCAAAAGACAAAGTTTTTACTGCCTTAATTAAAACATCATAATGTTTATTAAAAGTTAGAGTTATTGGCTATACTATACTATAGCCATTTCCAAAATATGAGGATACAGAAAATCTGAAAGTAAAAGCACATAAAAAAACTTAATGGTTAACTATTACCAAAGAAAATGTTACTGCAAGAAAATTAATATCAGACCAAAAAGACAAAAGTGAAAATCATCTGTAGATGATTTTCAAGGCAATCACTTTATGAAGTTGAATTCACCATGCAGATACAGTAATCCCAAATTTAAATCAATAATGATATTGCTTCAAAATATATAAAGCAGAAGCAGAAGGAATTACAAGAAGAAATGTTTAAATCCATATTACAGTGGGAGATTTTTAAAACTTTTTTGGTAATAAACAGGTTGAACTACTAAAAGAATCAGTCTGTATAAGAAGTATTTTAAAAATGTGATTTAATAGACATATATAGAACCTAAACTTAACAATTAGAAAAGCACACATCGAATACTTATAAAATTTATCATTTTTAGCCTATATATCAACTCCAATAAATTTTAAATATTTAGTAAAATATACACTATGTTCTTTGAATTAAATGCAGTTAAGCTTGACATAAATACTGAAATACTTGAATAAATACTGAAAAAAAATCACTCACTTTAAAATTAACAATAAAACATGCATGCTTCTAAACTACCTGTTGTTCAAAGAAGACACTGTAATAAGAAATTTGAATACTCATACTTGCATATCAAAATTATGGAATGCAGTTAAAGAGGAACCTAGAGGATAAGGAATAGCTTAGAATGCTGCTATTAGAAGAGTTTGAAATGAAGGAGATGTGTTCAAGGTAAGAGAGGCTAAATAATAGAATACATCCAAAGGAAATAAAAGAAATTAAATATTCAAGTTAGAAAATAATTAGTAAAATTGAAAACAAAACATTATGTAAAAGTTGGTTCTTGGAGCAATATTAATACAATTGACAAAGCTCTGGTAAAATTTATTTAAAATTAAAGAAACAGAAGGGCTCACATAGAAAATACTGGTAATGAAAAGGGGACACATAATTGCAGATACATTAGAGAGCAAGAAAATAGTAAGAAACCAAAACATTTATGACAATAGTTTGAAAATTTAGGCAAAATAGAAAATCTAAGAAAAGCAAAAATGCTTTACTATGTTTTACTTAAATGTGTCTGAAATCTTCTGTGGTAATAAAGTCTTTTATTTGATTAGATAGGACCATGTCATCTAAAGTTCATTCTTTGGAGAAACTGAGGTCTTTATTCACACCATCCTGTCCCCCTCCAAAAGAGGATGCAGGAAGTGGCCAGGAGCATTATGCTACACGGTTTGTTTGGGGTGACTCACTAAATGACTGTTTTGCCAAAGACATCTATGTTATTTGCCTGTTATGAGAACTGTATTGTCATTACAAAAATCAATTTGTTGGGTTAATAAGTGTATTAAAATGTAAACATCCAGTGAAAATGTCCTTGGCATGGAGATTTTTTGTTACTGATGGGTTGTAAATTAGTTAATAACTAAAAAGAACCCAAGGTGACTCAGCAATCTCACTCCTAGGCATATATCTGGAGAAAACCATAATTTGAAAGGATACATGCACCCCAATGTTCACTGCAGCACTATTTACAATAGCCAGGACATGGAAGCAACCTAAATGTCCATCGACAGATGAATGGATAAAGAAGATGTGGCACGTATATACAATGGACTATAACTCTGCCATAAAAAAATAACAAAATAGTGCCATTTACAGAGATGTGGATGGACCTAGAGACTGTCATACAGAGTGAAGTAAGTCAGAAAGAGAAAAACAAATATTGTATAATATCACTTTTCTAAATTCCACTTAATATATGTGTGGAATCTAGAAAAATGGTACAGATGAACTTATTGGCAAGGCAGAAACAGAATCACAGATGTAGAGAACATACTTATGGTTACCAAATGGGGAAGGTGGGGAATGGATTGGGAGATTGGGATTGACAGATATATACACTATTATGTATAAAATAGATAACTAATGGGAACCTACTGTTTTGCACAGGGAACTCTGCTCAATGATCTGTGGTGACCTAAATGGGAAGGAAATCTAAAAAAGAGTGGATATATGTATATGTATAACTAATTCACTTTGCTGTACAGCAGAAACTAACACAACATGGTAAAGCAACTATACTCCAAAAAAATTAAAAAAATAAAAAGAAGCCAAGGGTGGCAGAAGAAAAGCTTAAGGGGTGAGAAAATGCTTTTGTAGTGTAAAGTGAGACCAGAGAATGAGAAGAGTAGAGATGAAAGAAGAGATGAACAGAAGGTGCCCAACTCAGCATTTCAGCAAGTCTGGCACTTGGGAGTTTTGGTGGAAGGGGGTAGAGGAAAGTGAGAAAAAAACACCAAAATGTTGAAAGAATAGCAAAGAAAAACATGTGCCCTCTAAATAAGGTCTAGGGACAGATATGATGCAACATGTTTTACTTGAAGAAGAACCAGACCAGAAGTCAAAAGAACTGAAGGTTTTTCACTTGCTTTGAGATCTGCCAAAGACATTTCATTTTTCTGTAAAATAAAGATAATTTCTTTTTTCATGTAGCATTCTCTTTACTGCTTTTAAAAAAAGAATTTGAGGTACAACTGACATATAAAATATATGAGTCACAGGTGTATAGCATAATGATTCAATATTAGTTTATATTGCTAAAAGATCACCACAGTAAACCTAGTTAATATCTTTCACCACACAGTTACAATTTATTTCTTGTGATGAGAACTTTTAGGATCTACTGTCTCTTAACAACTTTCAAATATGCTATAAAGTATTATGAACTATAATCACCATGCTGTACGTTACATCCCATCCATAGCTTTTTTATTGTTATTTTTTAGAAAATTTAATTGTCACTTTAATATTCTTAATGTGTCAATCCTTGTTGTAAACAAAAAAGGAAGGTGAGAGTTCTTTAGCATCCTTAGGGGTAATAAATAACACTACACATATTTACTTCCAGTTTCACATTTGTTATTCCTTACTGCTTCTTTTGGCCTTCAGAGTAAATCTGTTTCTCAAAGTTGCATCACCTCTGGCCATTTGACTAAACACCACCTTTATATTGTGTATATTTGAATCCATCTATCTCTATTAAGATGAAATCATAACTTAGATACTGCTCCCTCTCCACAATGTAAATGTTATATTCTTTTATTTCCAAGTCTTTGGCAATTTAATCTTGAATTAGTGAAATCATGAAATTCTTTTTTTTAAAGATAATTATTTAAATGGGAATCCCCAAGATCCCTTCCTGTTCTAAGATTCTAATTCTATACATTTTAAAGACACTCACCTAGATGCATAAAGCTTCTTGTTTTCTAATACAAAGGCTTCTAATTTCCTGGTATCATTCCATGTTGTTTCATTGTGTTTGAAGTTATGCAATATTCTGTCCTTAAACTATGGAGCTAAAGAATGTCAACTCATCATTATTTTTAGAGCTATGCTACCTTTTTGAGTTATTAGTTAGCATTTCTGTGTTATTGTATATGCTTTAAAGTTAACAATTAATCCTCAAAACAGCTCTTCCAGGGAGGCCCTCAAAAGATTTTATAAATACTAATGAAATTCATTGCATGTTTCCTTAGGAAAGTATGCAAATGATTTCCCTATTGGATGACTATGATTCTATATCGTTTCAACTTCATAAATAGAGAACAGTCAATAGCACACGTACTAATTAAGCTTCTGCTCCTTAGTTTTACTGTGATGTATAATTGTTTATTAGTCCTAATAAGATGCTTTGCCAGGATGAGTACTGTCAATTTTGTAAAATTTATTGAGCAAGGCTTAGACCTGAATGAGAAAAGTAAGAGTGGAATAGAATTGACAGATATTTGTGAAATGCAAGCATATTATCTCTTACTTTCAGGCACTGATCGAGGTAATAAATCAAATAGAATTTAGTACAACAAAGAGGAGCTCTCACCTGATGCTAATAGTAACATATGAGCCAAATGGATGAATAGGTGAATCCTCAGCTGAAATTCCATCTTTTAGATGAATGGATGTTACCTGAACATAGATTCCAGCAAATGTTTGCACCCTGGCTCATTTCCTAAAGAGAATTGTAAATGCACCGACACCACACTGTTTTTATAGGCCTCCCACGAAGACATTGCAAAATTACAAAGTATTTCTTATTGAAGATATTTCTGTGAATGGGTTTTTAAAATCTGATTCTACAGTGTCCCTCACATGTACTTTTTTTCCCCCAAGACCTTTTAGAGCAGGAGAAATCACTGGGTAGTGCTCTGTGAAGAAACCAAGGGGAAGAAAACGAAAAGAAGGAAACAAAGACAAGTCGCATCCACTTCTTGGTTTTGTACCCCTTTTCCTGCTCTGTAAATGTTACTGTGGTCCGTCCTAGGGTGCTTGGCTGTGCACAGCTTTCATCTCACATACGTTTCTCAGCCTGCGCTACTGACAACAGGAAGGGCAGCTTTCTTATTGAGTGGCGTAGTCTGTTCCAGCTGCTAGAACAGAATATCATAGACTGAGCAGCTTATGAACAATGGAAAGTTATTCCCTGTGGTTCTGGAGGCTGGAAGTCTAAGATCTAGGCTCTGATAGTTTCAGTGTCTGGTGAGATTTCCCTTCTTTATAGGTGCTGTCTTCCTGCTGCAACCTCACCAGGCAGAAGAGGAGAGGGAACGCTGTGAGGTCTCTATTATAAGAGCACTGATCCCATTTATGAGGGCTCCACATTTATGACCTACTCACCTCCCCAAGGCTTCTTTCCTAATATTATCACATTGGGGATTAGGTTTCAACCTACGAATTCTTGTGGGGCTAATGGCATTCAGTCTCTAGCACTGGATTAGTGTGAGAATCCCAGATAATGAATAGGAAAACGGATAATCAAATTGTAAGGTGCTACATATGAAGCATTTGTTACACCTTAAAGCATTTGTTATACCTTGAACACATCTCAAGAAACTGGTATTAACATTTCTTGGAACTTCACATATTGCTGTATTTGGACAATAATAGACAAACTGCAAAGGGAATTTCTGAGTAATTAAATGGTTTTGGTACTTGGTACACGGGTATGGCCATATCTACACACACACACATGCACACACACACACACACACACACACCTCAGTAATATACTACAAGAGATTTCATAATATACTATAAATGAAGTGGCCTATTATAGATGAGATAGAGGAAAAGTAAGGTTTCTGAGATGGGCCAGCTGACACTGGCTGTCATGAGGCCAAGCTGAGTCAGAGTGCCGTGAATCAGCATGGTTCTGTCTGCGTAATACCGTGTGATATCTCAGCCAATGCTGTATCTCTAGTGCACACTGAGAAGCTAGTATTTTGCTTTCTGTGCTGAGAGCAGGTCATACAGTATTTCAGTGCAGGCAAAGGAAAGCAGTTTGACTTAGTGCTAAATGCATCTCTGTATAGTTCCTGAATTAGTGATATACTGGACCAAAAACTTACCTTCCCTCACCTCACGTAAGGCTGACTGGCCAACGAGAGACAGGGTGAAAATTGTATTAAAAAAAGAAAGATTATTAAAAAAAATGGTTTGTGCTTCACATCCTGGGGACTTCGGATAATGAAATCTCTCTCTTTCACCTACTTTAAGTCACCTCCTTTAGCTG
Source organism: Hippopotamus amphibius kiboko (assembly GCF_030028045.1). NCBI lineage: Eukaryota > Metazoa > Chordata > Mammalia > Artiodactyla > Hippopotamidae > Hippopotamus > Hippopotamus amphibius. Next base: position 103,469,758 of record NC_080196.1, read on the forward strand.
AAAGATTTTTTTTTCCAAATGAGCTCACATAAAAAAATGTCATCAAGATCAGGATTTAATTCAAATCAAAACAAATGATTAAAAGCAAAAGATAATTTCAAAAGCCTGCAAACATTAAGTATCACAGAATTCTGTGTTAGTGGGATGCATGAAATCCTAAATATTAGGAGAAACCCACAATGCATTGTGGAAATAAGTTTGGATAGAGCAAGTCTCACTTCTTCAGGGAAATGTAATATAAGTCATATATTCCAATAGATGTCTGGAAGATTGCGTAACTATGTCTATAGAACTGTCTGTGACTCAAATTTAAGCAAAAGAACCCATGTTCATATGAATCTGTAGGTGCTGCAAGATTTCATTCTGGGTAGTGAAAGTTCCTTTATGTCTTATATTGTCAACAAAAGTTCCCATGGTTTATTATACATCATAGCAGAAAGGCATCTTTTTCCAGATTGTTTTGTGTTCAAATAGCAATATTTCTGGCCCTCTAGGAATGACATGTTGTTTGGATTACTGAGCTCCAGAGGAGTGTCTGGACTTGGATAGAAGATTGAGATTTAGTAGGCAATATATTTGCCAGCCTTTTTGAAAGCTGGAATGTCATTTCCAAACTTTATCAGAGAGCATGCTGGATCCTTGAGATGGACATCATAAAATTAATGAACATATGGTTATATCTCATTTGTTTGCCTTCTACTAAATAAGAAAACTAGTGATCCAAACTTAAGAAAATGTTACTGATCACAGGTGAGTTTTTTTTAATGGTATCATTTACTTAATAATAAATATTTAACCTGCTGAATATTCACATTCAATTATTCTCACACATACACACTGATCAAATTATTGTTTTTGTTCAAGAATGAAAAATATCGCGAATGCAAATTCAGAATTTGAGATGCTCCTGTTACCACAGAAATGCTTACTTGAGTTAATTAAGATACTTAACCTCAAATAAATTGATTGGTGGCTCTAGAAAGTGAAAAGGGGACTGAATTTGTTTTGGATTTGTTTGGTATATCACAAGTCTTACATCTTAGAGTGGCATCTATCTCTTTGTGCACACAAAACCTGAACCTGCTGTATACAGACATTTGCTTAGAGTGCTGTGTTAAGATCATTGATCTATTTTCATGCAGGGCAATTAGCTTCATTCTGCTCAAAGGCCACACAGATTGCACCCATGATCAGGATCACGTATCTTGTAAACATTTGTCATGTGTCACAGAAAGAGTCTGGAGACAGAAGGGGACTGGGTCGGCACAACTTCCTGATAGGAAAGCTAACTCAGACAAACCTGCTGATAGTAGGCTGGAGGGCTTACCAGTGTGAAAGCCAGAAGGGATATGATATCGTCTCTTCCAGCCCTCCCAGAAACATCATTGTTGAGTGAAGAATTACTTAATGTGCAGCATATAATATACAGAAACAATCCTATGATAACTACATAATAGATCTCCTGTCTTTAAATCTAATGCGCTATAGACACCAAAATTTATTGGAGGGTGACAACCTCAAGCTAGTTTAACTGTAGAAAAATTGGGGATTCAGCTCAAGTATCCCATTTTAAGGAAGTATTAAGACAAATATATTACTCTGACTATTCATGATTTGATGGGTCTATGAGAATAATATAAATCTATTCATTGTAAAGCCATAATAATACATAATATGTGTGATTATTACAGATCATAATAGTATCATAATATAAACCTTTGCAATTTTTGCAATGTCAATGTTAAAATACAGATTCATAAAGCATTTGCAGCTTCATATTTTCAGTAAAGAGATCATTAGTACAAAGTAGAGTAAATTTTGGAAAATATATACGAGCGAAATGCTGCAAAATCTTGTGATTTTATTTTTTCAAAGCAGGCATGTCTGTATTGTGATTTTTTTTTTTTTTTTACCATTTCTCTCACTGTTCCCAAAAGCTTTGGTCATATGTGTAGTTGAATTAAATAAAATCAAAAGATTGAATTACTCTGAAATATTGTACATAGCAGGACCTACTTGAGAGTAGAACCATATATTGCTTATTTCAGATGTTCTTATTTAATAACATTTATTGTGCACCTAACAGGCACAGTATTGTGTAAAGTACTGAAACAGAGGTAAATTTGGTTAGTTCATGATGTCTAGGAAGAGGCAAAATCTGTACATCTCACCCAGTGTTTGGTAGAGTAATGAGAAGAGGGTGAAAGGATTTAAGATATATCCTCTATGGTGTATTGAATGGTGGACCCTCAAAAGATGGTCCATATCACTGGTAGCTGTGCATGTGAAAGAATTTGTAAAAAGTGCCTTTGCAGATGTAATTAAGATGAGAATCTTGAGATAAGCTAATTCTGGAATCCACCTCCCCCTCCCCCCACAAGATGAGATCTAAACCCAATGACAAGTATCCTTAAAGGAAAAGAGGAAAGGAAAAGACAGACACAGAGGAGAAGGATGAAGACAGGGACAGATATTGGAGTTAGGCACCTACAAGCCGAGGGACATCTGGAGTCACCAGTACTTGGAAGAAGCAAGAAAGGATTTCTCCCTTGGAGCCTCTGAAGGAGGTGTGGCTCTGCTGACACTTTGATTTAGAACTCCTGACTTCCAGAACTGTGAGAAAATAAACTTCTGTGTTTTGAGCCTTCAAGAATGTAGTATTTGTTACAGGATCCCTAGGGAACTAGTAACTCCCCTCTCACGTTTTCATTCTAATTGAGCTCTTTTGGCAACTGAAAGCCTATGATGTTCAAAAGTGATGGACCCTCTTGTGGCAGAATTTCAGAGTTTACACTGTGGTTCTATTTATGGTCCTCAGGCATGGAGGGAACAAATGTTTTCACTGACTTGTAAAACCTTCCCTGCTGATGTGTTTGTGTTGGATTATGGGAAACTCTTCTCTAGAGCTTTGATCATGTTCATCAGAACAGTAATAGTGATGATAAAAGTAACGTGCTATTATTTAGGGAGCTCCCTATCCATGAGAGGTATTAACCTTGAACCTCACAATAATCTGATGAGGTAGTTCCTATCATTTTTAAAGATGACGAAACGAGGACAGAAAAGTTAAGTTCCTCAGTGTCAATAGCTAGAGTGTGACAAAGCCTGTGCTCATGAAAATTATTCAATGCTTCTTTGAATTACTTTCTGTAAAAAAAAAAAAATCCTCTTGTGTAACTTTATGCTTTTTGTTTGCACTTCCTCATTCTTTTTAAAATGAGTTCAAACTTCTCTCTCTTTAAAACAGAATAAAAACCAACTTCTCAGCCCTGAAAACTGCCACTAATTACTATAACTCTATCTCAAGACAAAAAAAATAATGTCCATCTAATAACTCCACAATGAATTAACTGCCTGTTAAGGTGAATGATATGAAATTGCTGACCACTAGGTACTTTTGATACACAAAATGACAGTGGTATCTTGTCGAGTTTAGTGTTTTTCAGCACACTAGAGTCAGACTTCTACCTTTACCACTCAATCTACCCTTGCAGATACACAGGTAACATCCTAATTACAAAATGCAAGAGTCACTTTTCAGTTCTCTTTATATAAATACTAGTTAAAAATCAATAATAGCAGGTAACATCTGTTGAGTGCTTTCTATGTAATCAGCACAGGTTTTAGCATTCAGCCCTTTGAGAAGAGATTTGTGCTTTCCCCAAAATAAAAGAGGATGGAACTGAAGCTTGGAGAGGCTGTGTAGATCAAAACTGGGATTCAAAGACTGGCTCATTTCACTATGAAGCTCTTGATGGCTATGATAGCAATCTTCCTAGCTCTTGACACAATTGAGCACCCTCCTCTTGAATATATTTTCTCTCCTGATGTCTGTGGGACCACCCTCTGTTCTCCTTCGACCTCCGGTCACTATTCACTTTCTGTTTCTAACTCTTCTTTCACTGCCTAACTTTTAAGCGTCACTTTTCCCCCAAGGTTTTGTCTTGGGCTCTCTTCTCATCTCACTTGCCTCTTCTCACCTTTTTTTATTTTATGCACTCATCCTATGGATTCAATTATCACTTATAATGTGATGACTTTCAAACCTCCACCTAGAATTCTCTCCTGAGCTTCAGATGTAATTCACTGTTGGGCACTGCTCCTGGATCTTAGGTTACTCAACTCAAATACACACATCTATTCATACCCCAAACTCCTCCACAACTTTGTTTATTTCCTATCCTGACTGAAATACTCCCACTGAAAAAATCATGCAAGGGAGATTAACTCACAGAATTATTTGCGTTTCTCATCCATTTTTCATTTTTTCTCTACTTTATCAAAACCAAGAATCACTAAATTGTACAACTGTTGCCGCCACAATAATGCTCGACCCTCTCTCCCTTTCTCCATCCTCAATTCTACTGCTGTTGTATGAGCCCCCAGCAGCTGTTATGTGGACTTCTGAGGTGGTCTTTTGACTGGTGTTCCTGTTCCTGCTGTGTCAGTGTGGGTGACCTCTCCTGACTCAGGTGACTCTCCATGTTGGGCTCCATTTGGAAGATTACAGGTGGGACACTCTGGACCCATTCTAGGCAGCTAATTGTGCCATGTTCTGTGCCTCTCAGAGAATGCCTGGTGCTAAATTAATATTTGTTGATAAAACACATTAATTCACATTTTCTTTGTCAATTCACAAAGCTCTTCAACATATAAAATAATTGGGTCATTATCACAATAATTTTGGGGGCTAGTCGTATAATTCCATCTCTATTTTACAGGTAAGGAAATGGAGGCTGAGGATGTCTAAAAGGTCTTCCCAGATATGTGAACTACAGAAATGGGATTAAACCCAGATTTTTCTGATTCACAGCCAGGTTCTCTTTTCACTCTACCTCTGTCTCTGATAAGAGGACCTGTGGGGGGAGAAAAAGATGGCAGTGAAGTAGAGGGACGTGGAATGCATCCCTCTCCACAGAGGACCTGCATTTATCTGTGCTCTACACCTCTAGCATCAGGTTTCTCTGACTTAGCCAGTCAGGGTCTGTTAATAAAGGCCAATTCACAATGTCTCTGATATTACAATTTAGTTTTAATAAGGTGTCACCTTGGCAGTTTCGGCTTTGTCCACTACTCACTCCCTAAAGTCCTCAAGCCTTCCTCCAGAATCTTCCTCCCCTAGAGTTTGATGGCCATGATGAACTAGAGCATAAGTTTGGTTTGTAGAAGTGTTTCAGATTATTAAGGCTTGTTTGATGTCAATTTTACAGTTGTTAGTAGGTGATGGAAATGCATATTCATTTGGCATGGCTGAGGAAGAACTCAGCCACAGCAAGTCTAGGCTGTGATGTTTGCCTGTCTTTGTTTCAATTCTCTAGCAGTATTTTCATACTTTGATTCCCGGTGCTAACTCTTTTCTAGTCCTCTAACAGTATTCTGCTCTAAATTTAAGATTCCATCCCATTTATGGACAACAAAACCCTTCTTGATTCCTCACAGAGGAGCTGAGATAAAGAATGGTAGGTGTTTTCAAAATAAACTTTATTAAATATTAATACAATGTTGAGTATATTTAATAACTATATTTTATACATAATAAATTATACACAATTATATTTATAACATATATTGAATGTGTATAATTGTATAATAGTATTAAATATCAAGTCAATTAAATATGAAATACAGAAAATAAAAATACATCACAGTGAGTACTTTTCTGAATACAAGAATGAGTAAGAAGTAATTGATCTTAATGCAGAGGTACCATGGGCTTTGGAGTAGGACAAGATTGTGATTCTGTAAATTAAAGAATGCATGACTTTGTGCTATTCACTTAACTCTCTATGCCTTTCTTCCTTTCTTTATTAGAAAATAACCATCATTTTGTTGAGAAATAACTTATTTTATCATTGGAAAGAACTATCTTTCGGGCTGTGATGAGGACTAATGATATAATTAAAGCACCTGCCTTAGTTCCTGGCATACGTATAACTATTATCACGTTCATAGGAGAGTAAAAAGAATGTGAAAAGTGGAGAAACTATGATAAACAAAAATAACAGAAATGAAGACATTGAATAAACATGGCTAAACCTCAGAGATAACTCTAATAATTAAAGCCACCAGACAATGGAAATGCTTTCTGTAATACAGTGGGTAACCAGCAGTTGAAAGGGTTCAAGGAAGGGCTATATTATGTTTATGGGGAGGAAAAAGCTGTAGATAAAATCTCTTAATTAGGTGGAAAAATTAGCAAGACAGCATTTGAGGTCCCTTTCAAATCTAATATTATTTGATTATAAAATTGAGATCCTCACTACCTAGGGTAGCAATTAAGTTTATTAGTTCATTGCATCGTGTGACTGAATTTACCAGCCTCTTAGAGTCATAAGAACAGGTTTGATCAGGAGTTGATGGAGAGCTCAGTGGAGCTGAGAGAACTATCCAGAACAAGAATGAAGGGCACTGACCAGGAGGAGGTCCTCTGCTCCTTAGAGAAGAAATGGTTAAAACCACTGAAAAGTAACTTTGCCTATTTTGATTTGCTTGAGTGAGACTTTGCTTTGTCTTAGTTACACTTAAATTGAATATCTAATTAGTAACGGTCCTTGAGAAATCTCAGCTTCTGAAATATAACTGGAAGGTAAACATTGGTGCCATACCCTGTTTCCCAGCTCCCAGTAGCCCTTTACATTTTTTCTCTGCTGAGGAATTATTTGCTGCATTAGCAGTTTGGTGATGTCAGCACATTGGAGAATGCTCTGGAACATCTGAAATCTGTCATTCAGATTTAGAGAGTGCAAGGGGAATAGGAGGTTAAGTTCCCTTACATATAGGGTCAGTTCCGTTCAGGATGATTCTAAAATAAGACTTGTTTTGAAGAAGCCACTAGGTCTTTCTGTGGAGCCCTGATTAGACCTGGCTCAATAAAGCCATCTAAGTCTATCAGGATTCTTAGGGAGTCTCTTATTTAAGACCTTGTGAAACTTGGATTCACATAGAGTATTCACCATCTCATAAGAAGTAGACTGTGGTCCAGGTAATGTAATTTGAGATATCCCTGATCACACTAAACATACACACATCTAAAATGCTTTACATTGTCATAGTGTCTTAAATCCTATATGTTATAAAATTTCCCCTGGCTATAATCAATTTTATGTAAATTAAAAAATATATAAAACCCTAGGAAAGAGTGTGTGATTATCAGGCATTCCATATGTAACATAAATTTACTAAATAAAATTACTTTCTCAACTAGCCTGACCCATGCACATAAAGGACAGTTTCTTTGATTAGGAGTAGTTAGAAGGAAGGGTAGAGGAATATTTGTGCAGTAGGAGGAAATCATTGGTTCATTACATAGTCAGGGAAGAAATGAACAGAAAAGGCAGGTGTTGAGAGACACATCATTCCCTTATGCCATGATTTTTCATGTGATGGTGTGTGGTCAGGCTAATAACAATCATCTATATCTTTTCAATTTCCCCAACAGCTGCCAAACTATCCTTGAATCAGAGTATCTGTACAAATTTGCTAGCAACAAAAGTCTGTGGACAGTTAGGTGTGGACCAGCTTCAACATCTGAAGCCAGAAACTGAGGCATATTAATTGAGCACCTACTATGCTATTACGTACTAGTTAAACAGGACATTTTGGTGTGTGTTTTGTTGTGACAATTTTCTTTTTAAACATTTTAGTTTATTTTTAATTGTGGTAAAATATATATGACATTAAATTTTCAATCTTAATCACTGTTCAGTGTACAGTTTAGTAGCATTAAGTTCATTCACACTGTTGTACAACCAAGGTCCATAACTCTTTTCATCTTCAAAAATGAATATTCTACATGCATTAAACAATAACTCCCCATTCTCTGCCCTCCCCTCCAGTCCCTGGTCACCACCATCATACTTTCTGTCTCTATAAATTTGACTGTTCTAGGTACTTTATGTAAGTGGAATCATATAATATTTGTCTTTTTGTGTCTGGCTTATTTCACTTATCATCATGTTTTTAAGGTTCCTCCATGTTGTAGCCATGTGTCAGAATTTCCTTCCATTTTAAAGCTGAGTAATATTCCATTATATGCATATATTACATTTTTTTAATCCATTCATATGTTGATGGATCTTTGAGTTATTTCTGCTTTTGGCTATTGTGAATAATGCTGCTATGAACATGAGTGTGCAAATATCTCCTTGAGATTCTTCTTTCAATTCTTTTGGGTGTATACCCAGAAGTGAAATTGCTGAAGAAAGTTCTGTTCTGTAACAAGATCGAAGATGAGGGTGGTAGGACTTCTCAGTGCTTCCAAATAAGGATGCAAAATTGAGGGAAGAATGGGGTAAGACTCAGCACTGGTCTCATGCTCAAGGTGGAATGAAAAGGCCTGTTCTGCACTTTCATCCAAGGAACTTAACACTGGGACTTTCCTGGTGGTCCAGTGGTTACACCTCTGTGCTTCCAATGCAGGAGACGTGGGTTTGATCCATGGTTAGGGAACTAAGATCCCACATGCCATACAGCATGGTAAAAAAACAACAACAACAACAAACAAAAACAACCAAACAAAAAAATACCAAACAAAAAAAAAAACAAAACAAACTTAACACTAATGAAACACTACTGACAAACAATATCCTTAAGTTGTCTCATTTCATCTGATCCCCACCACCGTTTTCAGAGGTGGTATACTACAGTCTCATAAGAGGGAGCATTGTGTGTGTTTGAGGGGAGTGATTAACAGTATCTTGAGTCATTGCCTGGATTTCTATCCTATGTCTTCTACTTAGCATCTGTGTAACATTAGGAAAATTACTTAACTTCTGTCTCAGTTTTCTCATGGGGATGATAACTGTTTCAAGTATTAAATCAGCTAATGCGTGTAAAGATTTCAACAGTGCTTGTACTAAACACTCAATCAATATTCATTATTATTATGAGGCTTCTTCCTTTCTTTTCTTTCTTTCTTTTTCCTTCTTGCCTTTCTAATATAAATAAAGAACCTAAAGCTTGAATGATTCAGTTTGATGAAGATCATGTAGTTATTGATTGACAGAACCAGGATTTGAATTAAGCTGTTTATGACTCTAATGAAAAGAGTCTTTCCAGAATTTCATTGTTCCTTCTCTTTGTTAATAAATAATGAACCTCACTTTGAAATCGAGATTATTGTGTGTGGACTTAAGTAATTGATATTTTATTTAGTAAATGTTTATTGAGTATCTACTATGTGTCAAACACTAACTTAGGAATAGGGAATATTATTGCAGCCTAAGGAAGACAAGGGAATATATTAAATAATAAGATGTAGGAAAGAAATGTAAATCATAAAAGGATCAATTACAGAAATATGAGATTTAGAAGAGTAAAAAGCATTCTATCACTGGGAAAGCCTGACGGAGTTTTAGAAGTTTTAGAGCTGATTTTTCTTTTGCATCACAGAAACACATCTGTGTATTTTGATCTTGTTTCTTTTCCTACCACCTAGCCCCTCAACTCATCACCACTTCAATGTCTGAAAGAAAATAATTTGCACAATCACTGCTTCTGGTTGCTCAGAGCCTTGTTTCACGGTGAGAGGCGATAAGTGGAGAACAGTGAGAAGGAAAACAGCTCTTTACTAAACTCTGCTCCTTCCCTTAACCCTTCCAAGGCATAAAACTGCTTAATTAACCAACCAGCACTTACCATACTAACTGAAGCATCTCAGGGCCCATTGCCTAAGCCATGCTTATTTGTATTTTCTTTACTAAGCAACAAGCTTGCCAGCTTGAGATGTCTGTGTGATATGTAAATGATGCCCTGAATCATTTTTATATTCCGCTTGGCACTGGGAGAGCAGTTTCAGGGCTGTCATCTCTGCTGAAAGATATCAAACCTCAGATGTCAAGGAAGATTCTCAATTTAATTCAGAAAAGCTAGGTATTTGCTACCTGACTCTACAGATTTACATCAGTTTGTCTGATATATCTTCAATGATGTAAAGCCTGTTGCTGCTATTTTCACCTTATAGAATATGAGGTTAAGTAGCCTCAAAGGACGTAAGCATTGAAAATGTTGTTGTGTGTGTAGTTGGAGCTGTGTTTGCTCAGGTGCAGATAATGCTAAGATTGCAAAAGTGTGTAGAGGGGATTTGGAGGGGGACAAGGCTAGAAAGAGAGGGAGGAAGTAACAGCTTCATCTCTCTTTTTACTGAAGTCTACAGGGAGAGCTCTGCTATACAAAATCCTAAGTCAAAAGAAGATACATGCACCCCCAATATTCATAGCAGCCCTGTTCACAATAGCCAGGACATGGAAGCAACCTAAATGTCCATCAACAGAGGAATGGATAAAGATGATGTGGTACATATATGTACAATGGAATATTACTCAGCCACAAAAAAGAACAAAATAATGCCATTTGCAGCAACATGGATGGACCTAGAGATTGTCATACTGAGTGAAGTAAGTCAAACAGAGAAAGACAAATATCATATGATATTGCTTATATGTGGAATCTAAAATAAGGCTACAAATGAACTTATTAACAAAACCAAAATAGAGTTACAGATGTAAAAAATAAATTCATGGTTACTAAGGGGTAAGCGGGGGAGGGATAAACTGGAAGATTGGGATTGACACATACACATTACTATATATAAAACAGATAACTAATAAGGACCTGCTATATAGCACAGGGACCTCTACTGAGTACTCTGTGATGGCTTATGTGGGAAAAGAATCTAAAAAAAGAGTGTGTATATGTACATGTATAACAGAGTCACTTTGCGATACACCTGAAACTAACACAACATTGTAAATCAATTATACCCCAATAAAAATTAAAAAACAAACGAGAAAAGAGGCCCTGCCTCGTGAAGAAGATACCACTGATCCAGGGTTAGGTTCCTAGAAATCCCCTTGCATAGGTGATTTCTGGGCTACCTTAGGCTGGTTCCCATACCCAAGTTCCAAGAAGGCTGGCCTTCCTTTTGTGACTATGGAGTCCCACTTTCTTTAGAAAGGTGGGCTTGGGGGAGGTGGGGGTCCCCGAACTGGACCACCTTTAGGAAGGCTATAACTACTTATCTCTCTCACTCTCAAAACTTCTTTAGTGTTTACAGATAGCATGTGCAACAGAGTACCTTCAGTTATTCTCATTTTTATATGCTTAAGGCTAATCACTTCAACCAGATATAAAAGTTCATGAGAAGAGTGATGGTGTTTTAGACTTCCCTTTCTCAAAGTGTGGGTACCCAATGAACTCTCAATTCTTGATAAACCAGGCCTTGACTATCTCCATTTCTACCCTCTCTCAATTAGTTTGCATTCTGCATTTGCATCCATCACTGAGGACTTGTGTAAATATAACTCAGAGGTCACCAGAGCAATCACAATGTTCTTTGGAGGTTTTCTGAAAAGTTCCTCTGAGTCAGATGTGACAGGCCCTCTGGCAACACAAAATGATCTGTCTTCACCTGACGCAAACACATAGGGAATGCAAGCACACTTTGACAGTTGTCCGGCAGTGTAGGGTTCTAACAGTGAAAAGATTCTAAATCTGCTAGAATTAGTAGAGGTGGTCTTGTCCTGTGATGAACAGAGAATCTTGGATGGAGGAGAGAAAATTTGAGATGTGCCATGAAGAAGACAAGCTGTGTGTGTGTTTCTCACAGGAAGGTCTCTAATCTCTGAAAGGTTAGCATCTGGGTTCCAGGTGTAGTCCTTGCTCACTTCCAACGGCATGAAGGCACATGGTGAAGTCTTTGCTCAGAGGTGTTTGTAATGTTGCAAGACTGCTTGGGAATATCATTACCAAGGCTTTCACCATGGCAGTTGTTTCCAGTGGTAGTTTTGTATGTGGACAGAAAGGGACAAGAGAGCATAGAACAAATAAGCTCAATTATTTATTTCCAACAAGTATGAAAAGATTATTTTAATCTGTGTTATATAATTATATGAGGACTCCAGGCACATGGCTGCAGAATGATTAGATATACTTTTTCTTTTGAATCTCAGAAAATCCTTGAAATAAAAATTAGCAGAACTAATATTAATTTTTCAAACCAACATCATTCAAAAACATTGGTAACTGAATAGTCCTGACCAATTATTTTCTATGTTCTTCACAACTGTGTGTGATGTTCCCAGTAGCACTGCTGAGGGATGTTGGTGAAAGAAACATATTATTTTCCTCCTGGAGGGCCAGAAGTTACTACTTAGAAATATACGTGGGGTGTTTTGGGTGGGCTATTTTAAAGTCAGATCAAATGGTAGGTGGGGAGAAGAAAGATGGCAGCAAAGTAGAAGGACGTGGAATGCATCCTTCTCCACAGATACATCAGGAATACACCAAAAGACACAATAATTCCCACAGAGAACCAGCTGAACACTAGCAAACGACCTCAGACACCAGAAAGGACTGCAAACATCCCGACATAACTGGGTAGGACAGAGGGGAAGAAAAAAAAAAGGAGAAAGAGGAGGAAAAGAAAGGAAAGGGATGGGTCCCACACCCTGGGGTGGAGGGATCTGAAACAGAGGGGAGATTGCTGAATTCGGGGAAACGTCTCTTATCTGACAGGGAAACCCCTTCTCCAATGGGGAATTTCCCTGGGTCAGAAGGGAGGCAGTTGGGACTGTTCAAAGAGGGTGAAGTGGCTGAGCTGTGGCAGACGGGAAAGAGTGAGAAACACATGGAGGGTCCACACCACAGCTCAGCATGTCTGGACTGAGACGTCGGTTCACAGCTGAACAGGGGGTCTGGGAGCTGGAACGTGGGAACCAGATAACTAGTTCAGGGTAAGAAACGTTGTTGGCAGTGGGGAGATGGACTGAGAGGACAGGAGGGAAGAAATCTGCAGCAGAGAGTGCCTACCGCAGAAAGCTGGGTGGCCATGGCTGCAGCTCGATTCTGCTGACTCACAAGCACGGGAGAGGAGCCGCAGGTGTAGCCTCTCTCTTGGTGCCTATGACGGTCAAAGGAAGGACCCTTCTGGGCCCGGCTAACGCACTCAGGGATAACAAAGGCCCCTTGGTGGGGCTGGCCTAGAGTGCCTGCAGCCAAGAACCAAAAGTCCACAGAGTGGCCCAGCTCTGGAGAGATTTTGTTTATACCTGAGCCACCGGTGTGCCTCTGCAACAGGCACCGCAATGGCCAACTGAGCTGCCATGACCCAGGCAGGGGACCCTGGGGAAGTCGTAGTAGGGGGAGGAGCCGTGGTTTTAGTCATTCTCTTGGTCCGAGCCGCTGGTGTCCCTCTACAACAGGCACCGCCCAAGCTGCTATGACCCAGGCACGGTGCCATGGCTCACTCACCCACAGGGGAAGGAACCACTATTGTACTCTCTCTCTCCCCACACACCAGCACTTACAGACAGACAATAAAGGAAGCTCTGCTTGTCACAGAGTAATACAAAAAACCCAAGGCAGGTAGAAGGACACTTACAGCTGAGACCCCAAGGAAACAGAAATATTATTATTAATTCTATTCATCTGGTCCATTCTGGGGTCAGTTCTAGTTTTTTTTTTTTTTTCTTTTTTTTTTTTTATTAATTACAATCTTAGTCCTAAGGGATCTACATGTTTTATAACACATTTTTTTAATTCTATTTTTTATTCTATTTTTACTTTTAGCCTTTTTATATATTTCTATTTCTAGCTAAGTTTTTTGTAGCGCTGACTGTATCTCTCCTACCTTCTTTTGATCTCTATCTTTTAGACATTTCTATTTCTTTCTTTTTCTTTCCATATTTTCAGTCACACTACGCTCTTCTGTTGCCCTGTCTTCTATCCCTTTTTAGTTTATTTTATCTTAATATATTTATAAGCAATATTATCGGTCTGCTCTGTTTCCTTGCTTTATTCTCCAGATGACACACTGCTTTGCTTTTTATTATTATGTTTGGTCTCTACCTTAGTTCTAAGTATAATTGTCCGATTTTGTTCTGAGAATCGTCATTCTGTCTGGTGGTACTCTTGCTCTTTATTATTTTTGATCCTAGCTTTCAAAATCTCCGCGGATTTGTGTTTGTGTATGTGTGGTTTTTGTTTTGTTTTGTTTGGTTTGGTTTTGAATTTCTGTTGGTTTTCTCTTTGATTGTCTGATGGCATACTGGGGTTCTTCTCTCAGGTCTTTCTAGTGCCTTATGTCCTATTGGATTCGTGTGTCTTATACATGTATGTCTTTCCTTGACTTATTATTTGTTTGACTCAACACTCTGCCATTAGTCTGGGACTTGGACAGTCTTCTTTAAACCCCTTTATTGCCAGGACAAGCAAACTCTGAAGTCTGGACTACTCCATCAAAAGTCAAGTAGGAGCCTCTGGGGAGGGAGCACTGAATCTAGGATGCTAGACTACTAGGGAGTCCTCAGACACAGGGCAGATTAACTGCAGAGAACTCTCACAGAGCCCTGTATCAGAGTCTAAGACTTGGCTTCATCCGACTGTCTGCAACTGCCAGTGCTGGACACCTCACACCAAACTACAAACAAGACAGGAACACAAACCCACCCATCAGCACACAGACTACCTAAAGCCATATTAACCTCACAGATACCCTAAAACACACCACCTGACATGACCCTGCCCATCAGAAAGAAAAGACACAGAGCCAGACACCAGAAAGCAGACACCAGACCTCCCCCACCAGGAAGCCTACTCAAGACACTGGACAAACCCCACCACAGGGGGCAGAGAGCAGAAACAGGAGGAATTACTACTAGGCAGCATAGGGAAAGGAGGTAGCAAATCCTATAAATTAGACAAAATGAGAAAACAAAGAAACACCATGCAGGCAAAGGAGCAGGAAAAAAACCCACAAGACCAAACCAATGAAGAGGAAATAGGAAAATTGCCTGAAAAAGAATTGAGAGTATTGATAGTAAAGATGATCGAAAATCTCAACAATAAAATACAGAAAATACAAGAAACAGTTAATAAGGGCTCAGAAGAACTAAAGAGCAAACAAACAATAATGGACAACAAAATAACCAAAATTAAAAATACTCTAGATGGTATAAACAGCAGAATAACTGAGGCAGAAGAATGAATAAGTGAGTTAGAATACAGAATGGGAGAAATAACTGCCAAAGAGCAGGAAAGAGAAAAAAGAATAAAAAGAATGGAAGACAGTCTCAGAGACCTTGGTGACAACATTAAGCACACCAACATTCGAATCAGAGGCATCCCAGAAGAAGAAGAAAACAAGAAAGGGTCTGAGAAAATTTTTGAAGAGATTATACTGGAAAACTTCCCCAACAAGGGAAAGGAAATAATTAATCAAGTCCAAGAAGCATGGAGAGTCCCATACAGAATAAACTCAAGGAGAAATACACTGAGGCACATATTAATCAAACTAAAAAAAATTAAACACAAAGAAAAATATTAAAGGCAGCAAGAGAAAAGCAACAAGTAACATATAAGGGAAAACCCATAAGGATAACAGCTGATCTTTCTGCAGAAACTCTGCAGGCCAGAAGGGAATGGCAGGATATACTGAAAGTCCTGAAAGAGAGAAACCTACAGCCAAGAATACTCTACCCAGCAAGGATCTCATTCAGATTCGGCAGAGAAATCAAAAGCTTTCCAGACAAGCAAAAGTTAAGAGAATTCAGCACCACCAAACCAGCCTTACAACAACTGCTAAAGGAACATTTCTAAGTAGGAAACACAAGAGAAGGAAAAGACCTACAAAAATGAACCCAAAACAATTAAGAAAATGGTAATCGGAACACACATGTCAATAATCACCTTAAATGTAAATGGATTAAATGCTCCAACCAAAAGACACAGACTGGCTGAATGGATACAAAAACAAGACCCTTCTATATGCTGCCTACAAGAAACCCACTTCAGACCATGGGATACATATAAACTGAAAGTAAAGGGATGGAAAAAGATATTCCATGCAAATGGAAGTCAAAAGAAAGCTGAAGTAGCAATATGCATGTCAGACAAATTAGACTTTAAAGTAAAGACTATTACAAGGGACAAGGAAGGACACTACCCAATGATCAAGGGATCCATCCAAGAAGAACATATCACAATGGTAAATATCTATGTCCCCAACATAGGAGCAGCTCAATACATAAGGCAAATGCTAACAGCCATAAAAGGGGAAATTGACAGTAACACAATAATAGTGGGAGACTTGAACACCCCACCTACATCAATGGACAGATCATCCAAAAGAAAATAAATAAGGGCACACGAGCTTTAAATGACACATTAGACCATCTCCACTTAATTGATATTTATAGGACATTCCATCCAAAAAACACAGAATACACTTTCTTCTCAAGTGCACACGGGACCTTTTCCAGGATAGATCACATCTTGGGTCACAAATCAAGCCTTGGTAAATTCAAGAAAATTGAAATCATATCAAGCATCTTCTCTGACCACAATGCCATGAGACTATATATCAACTACAGAAAAAAAGCTGTAAAAAATACAAACACATGGAGGCTAAACAATATGCTATTAAACTACCAAGAAATCACTAAAGAAATCAAAGAGGAAATCAAAAAACATCTAGAAACAAATGACAATGAAAACACAACAACCCAAAACCTATGGGAGGCAGCAAAAGAAGTTCTAAGAGGAATTTTATAGCAATACAATCCTACCTCAAGAAACAAGAAAAATATCGAATCAACAACCTAACCTTACACCTAAAACAATAAGAGAAAGAAGAACAAAGAAACCCCAAAGTGAGCAGAGGGAAAGAAATCATAAAGATCAGATCAGAAATAAATGAAAAAGAAAGGAAGGAAACAATAGCAAAGATCAATGAAACTAAAAGCTGGTTCTTTGAGAAGACAAACAAAATTGATAAACCATTAGCCAGACTCATCAGGAAAAAAAGGGAGAAGAAACAGATCAACAGAATTGGAAATGAAAAAAGAGAAGTAACAACTGACACTACAGAAATACAAAAGATCATAAGAGACTACTACAAGCAACTATACGCCAATAAATTGGATAACCTGGAAGAAATGGATAAATTCTTAGAAAAGTACAATCTTCCAAGACTGAACCAGGAAGAAATAGAAACTATGAACAGACCAATCACAAGTATGGAAATTGACAATGTGATTAAAAATCTCCCAACAAACAAAAGCCCAGGGCCAGATGGATTCACAGGTGAATTTTATCACACTTTTGGAGAAGAGCTAACACCTTTCCTTCTCAAACTCTTCCAAAATATAGCAGAGGGAAGAACACTCCCAAACTCATTCTACGAGGCCACCATCACCCTGATACCAAAACTAGGCAAAGATGTCACACACAAAAAAAGAAAATTACAGGCCAATATCACTGATGAATATAGATGCAAAAATCCTCAACAAAATACTAGCTAACAGAATCCAACAGCACAAAAGATCATACACCATGATCAAGTGGGGTTTATCCCTGGGATGCAAGGATTCTTCAATATACACAAATCAATCAATGTGATACATCATATCAACAAATTGAAGGATAAAAACCATATGATCATCTCAATAGATGCAGAAAAAGCTTTTGACAAAATTCAACATCCATTTATGGTAAAAACTCTCCAGAAAATGGGCACAGAAGGAAATTACCTCAACATAATAAAAGCAATATATGAGAAACCAAAAGCCAACCTCATTCTAAAAGGTGAAAAACTGACACTCCCACTAAGAACAGGAAGAAGACAAGGGTGCCCAATCTCACCATTATTATTCAACACAGTTTTGGAAATGTTAGCCACAGCAATCAGAGAAGAAAAAAAAATAAAAGGAATCCAAATTGGAAAAGAAGTAAAATTGTCACTCTTTGCAGATGACATGATATTATGCATAGAAAACTCTAAAAACTCTACCAGAAAACTGCTGGCACTAATTGTTGAATTCAGTAAAGTAGCAGGATACAAAATTAATGCACAGAAATCTCTTGCATTCCTATACACTAACAACGAAAAAGCAGAAAGAGAAATTAAGGAAACTCTCCCATTCACCATGGCAACAAAAAAATAAAATAGCTAGGAATAAACCTGCCTAAGGAGGCAAAAGTCCTGTATGCAGAAAACTATAAGGCAGTGATGAAAGAAATCAAAGATGATACAAACAGATGGAGAGACATACCATGTTCTTGGACTGGAAGAATCAACATAGTGAAAATGACTGTACTACCTAAAGCAATTTACAGATTCAATGCAATCCTTGTCAAATTACCAATGGCATTTTTCACAGAATTAGAACAAGAAGTCTTACGATTTGTATGGAAACACAAAAGACACCGAATAGCCAAAGCAATCTTGAGAAGGAAAGATGGAGCTGGTGGAATTAGGCTTCCTGACTTCAAACTATACTACAAGCCCACAGTGATCAAGACAGTATGGTACTGGCACAAAAACAGAAAGATCAATGGAACAGAATGGAGAACTCAGAGGTAAACCCAAGCACATATGGGAACCTTATCTTTGACAAAGGAGGCATGAATATACAATGGAAAAAAGACAGCCTCTTCAATAAGTGGTGCTGGGACAATTGGACAGCAACATGTAAAAGAATGAAATTAGAACACTTCCTAACACCATACACAAAAATAAACTCCAAATGGATTAAAGACCTACATGTAAGGCTAGACACTAAAACTCCTAGAGGAAAACATAAGCAGAACACTCTATGGCATACATCAAAGCAAGATACTTTTTGACCCATCTCCTAGAATCATGGAAATAAAATCAAGAATAAACAAATGGGACCTCATGAAACTTAAAAGCTTTTGCACAGTGAAAGAAACCATAAACAAGACAAGAAGACAACCCTCAGAATGGAAGAAAATACTTGCCAATGAAGCAACAGACACAGGATTAATCTCCAAAACATACAAGCAGCTCATGCAGCTTAAGACCAAAAAAGCAAATAAGCTAGTCCACAGATGGGCAGAAGACCTACATAGACATTTCTCCAAAGAAGACATACAGATGGCCAACAAACACATGAAAAGATGCTCAACATCACTAATCATCAGAGAAATGCAAGTCAAAGCCACAATGAGGTATCACCTCACACCAGTCAGAATGGCCATCTTCAAAAAAATCTATGAACAACAAATGTTGAAGAGGGTGTGGAGAAAAGGGAACTCTCCTGCACTGTTGGTGGGAATGTAAGTTGGCATAGCCACTGTAGAAAACAGTTTAGACATTCCTTAAAAAACTACAAATAGAACTACCATATGATCCAGTAATCCCACTACTGGGCATATACCCAGAGAAAACCATAATCCAAAAAGAAACATGTACCATAATGTTAACTGCAGCACTATTTACAATAGCCAGGACATAGAAGCAACCTAAATGTCCATCAACAGATGAATGGATAAAGAAGATGTGGCACATATATACAATGGAATATTACTCAGCCATAAAAAGGAATGAAATGGAGCTATATGTAATGAGGTGGAGAGACCTAGAGTCTGTCATACAGAGTGAAATAAGCCAGAAAGAGAAAAACAAATACTGTATGCTAACTCATATATATGGAATCTAAAAAAAAAAGGTACTGATGAACCCAGTGACAGGGCAAGAATAAGGATGCAGATGCAGAGAATGGACTGGAGGACACAGGGTTGAGGGGGAGGGGTGCAAAGGGGAAGCTGGGGCATAGGGTGAGTGTAGCATAGACATAGATACACTACCAACTGTAAAACAGATAGCTAATAGGAAGTTGCTGTATAACACAGGGAGATCAACTCGATGATGGGTGATGCCTTAGAGGGCCAGGACAGGGAGGGTGGGAGGAAGTCGCGGGAGGGAGGGGATATGGGGATATACGTATAAATACAGCTGATTCACTTTGGTGTACCTCAAAAGCTGGTACAAGAGTGTAAAGCAATTATATTCCAATAAAGACCTTAAAAAGAAAAGGTAGGTTGGAGTATAGTTTAACTAAATGTTAATACATGTAGACACTCTGTAGAGTTGATGCTATGTTCTGTGTAGTATGGTTTCCTTACTTGAGTATATCTGGATATACAAAAATGCAATCCTTATCTTCAACCTGGAAAAAAGAATGGTTGCAGCTATAGTTCCATCCAGAGGGTCTGTTACTATATTTGACATTTCAGCTGCAGATTCAAAGTTAATATGAAGCCATTTGACAGAAAGAACTACTATGCTGTGGTCTGCTACACTTCCAGCTGGACTCTTCTGGTTCTTGTCTCTAAAAACTCAGCAGCAATGCTGCTTGGAGACTGTGCTTTAGGAAATCATGTTATTTTTTCTCTTTCATTTTCCTGCTGGGGTGTGTAGCAGGTCCTCTGCCTGGATAGCGGAGGCTGATTGTACAAAGAACAGCTATTAGACTAACAGACATTGCTGGGCTGAGTTTGGTCACCAGGAATCACTGTCCAGTGTTTAGTGCCATTTGTAGGCCACACCTAGGCCACACCAGGAAATCAAAAAGTCACGGACTTTCCTTATATGAGTTTATCTTCTGTCGTTTAATTAATCATAAATTTACCATGTTCCTGTAGATGTGCTTCAGATTGACCATACCCGTTGAAAATTATAGAGACCAAAACTGGACTGGTAATTTTATCAAGTTTCTGGTCCCACATTTTCTTATCTTTTATTTTTTTTTCTGTGGCTCCCAGGCTCTAGAGCTCAGGCTCAGTAGTTGTGGCGCATGGGTTTACTTGCTCCATGGCATGTGGGATCCTCTCAGACTGGGGATCAAACCCATGTCCTCTCCATTGGTGGGGGATTCCCAACCACTGAGCCACCAGGGAAGCCCCACACTTTCTTTCATAGTAATACTTCTGCTATTGCAGCAAAGGTCCCATATTTGTCTTAAAAATAAATGTACCATATTACTGATTCATGTCAATCTGGGATGCCTTATGATTCCTAGGTCTCATAAAATATATTAAGTTTACTTTATACCTGGGAATAACCTACAGAGATAGCTATTTTTTTGACAATCACTTTAATAGGTTTAGCTATGACAAGTCTGGATAGGAAAGGTTGAGATAAAGTTTGCATAACAAGAGTGTACCATTTTGTAGAGCGTGTTTTTATTCTTTCAAAATTATGAAATATATGCACATATAAAAAAGCACACAAAAATATAATATAACCTACAGACAGATTGAGGAACAGAATATTATCAGATTGTACTCCAGAATCATCCTTTGTTTCTTTCATATAACCATCCCCTTTAACCCCAGAGTTAACCATTGTCCATAATTTTTATTATTGTATAGTACTTCATCATATGACTATACCAATATTTATCATACTTCTGAAACTGAATATTTGGGTAGTGTTTGTGGGGTTTTTTTGTTTTTGTTTTTTGGATTTTTTTGCCTTTATTCACAATATAGATATAAGCATACTGGTATATGTATCCTCAAATGTATGTAAACATTTCTCTCAGGTGTATATATTGGACAGGGATATATATTGGGCCACAGGGTTAACTGACCTTCACTTTTGGCAGATAGTGCCAAATTTTGTTTCTAAAGTGAATGTATTGATGCATATCCCTTACCAGTAGACTAAGGGGGTCTAGTTAACTCCATGCCTTATCTTGCTATCATCAGACATTTCAATTTTTACCATTCTGATGGGTGTGAAATTAATTAGGGTTGACAGATAAAATATAGGATGCATAGTTAAAATTGAACTTTTGGCAGAAAAATAATTATGTAGTATACATATTTCCCAAATATTATACTGAACATATGCATATTAAAAATTATTCATTATTCATCTGAAATTAAAAAAGCAGCCTGTATTTTTATTTGCTCACATGGCACTGTGTAATGGTGTCTTACTGTGGTGGAAACTTATATTTTCCTAATTTCCTTTATTTTCTTTCAGTTTTACTGAGATATAATTGACATGCAGCATTGTTTAAATTAAAGGTATACAGTATAATGATCTGACTTACATCGTGAAATGATTATTACAATAAGTTTAGTGTGCACCCATCATCTCATATATATACAAGCTAAAAGAAAAAATATACTCTCCTTATGATGAGAACTCCCAGCATTTACTCTCTTAAGAGCTTTCATATATGGCATGCAACAGCATTAGCTATATTAATCACGTTGTACATTACATCCCTAGTACTTATTTATCTTATAACTGGAATTTTGTACCTCGACCACTTTCATCACCATTCAAAGATATTACATTATTATTGATTATATTCCCCACACTGCATTTCATCCCCATGTCTCACTTATTTTGTAACAGGAAGTTTGTACCTCTTAATATAAATATTTCCCTAATTCCTACGTAGGGTGAGAGACTTAAAATACTTATTGGCTATTTTAGATTTATTTTCTGTTAAATATTTGTGGAAAAATTCTTTACCCATTGTACATTGCTTTTCCAGGTTTCTATCATGTATATTCTGAAGAACTCCTACAATAAAACCTGTGTGCATGTGTATGTGTGTGTGTGTGTATGTATATATGTATGTATATATGTACGTCTTGTGTCTTATATGTATTCCATGTATCCACATATACTCTTCCATTCTTTGGCTATTTTTCATCCTTGTTATGTTGCCATTAAAAAAAGCAATTTACTCATTTTAATGCTGTTGCATTTTGTTAACCTTTTTCATTTTGGTTAACACTTTCTGTGCCTTTAACCTACCCTAAGGTCATAAGTTCTCCTATAAAACTTTGTAAAAGCTTTATGGTTCATCATCTACTTGCAGTTGATTTTTATGTGTGCTGTGAGCTAAGAGTTTTTTTCCCTTTTATTTTTTTTATGGATAAACAATTATCCTTGCACTATATATTGAAAAAGTGTATTTCGTTTCTCACTGCAGTTTTTGTATTGCTGAGGGACTTTCAAGTTCCCACTGGTAAACAACGAAAGAGAAAAGTGCTGAGATGGGAAAAGGGAATTTGGTGTCCTATGCCTACAGCACAGTGGCAAGTTGATTCCTCAGAAACCAAAGAGTAAGGATTGTCCTGGCTTAGCCAGACTCGTTCCACTTGCAAGTTATTTTTTGTCATTTCCTTAATTTATCACCAGGACCATCAGCAAACTTTGTCAACCACCATAATAAGTGTTAGTTTCATGCTATCCACTACTGGGGCAATAAATGGAGAACTAAGCCCATTTCTTAGAGAAAGGGCAACAGAGGGAGCTGGGGAAACTCAGGGGGCTCATGATAGGAAAGTCAGAGGTGATCTGTGGGAGCAGGAGCTTTGAGCAAGTGAGGCTAGAGGAAAACAAGGGTACTCAGTAAGCTCTGCCCCTGCCCAAGTCACCTTTGTGAATTCCCAGAAACCTTCCAAAAGTTTGGAACTGGATTTATTACTGTCAAACTAGAATATGGCTTGAGTAATTGTATTTGCATACTAAAGAAAAGGATGAAATCAGAAAGCTATACACTTTGTTGTGGATATTTGGGTCACAAAAATGAGAAGCGACACGGCTGAGGTGGGATACTCGACACTCCCTGGCTTCATCTTAAGATTATGGGACCATGGATTGGGCAGGAAAAAGAAGAAATACTCATAGCAGGTGTTGAAAACTCAAATACCTATAGAGACAAACAGGTAATACAAATTAATAAACTGAATTGGGTCTAAGAAAAGCAATGGCAGAGTCTTGATGAGAAACGGCTGGGAGGGAGATAGCAGTTAGTGCTGAGGACTGGGCGGAGTGAGGTGGCTGCCTGGAACACACTGGTCCCCTTTTAAAGGGGCAGCTCCTGCTCTTCTCCAACAGAGTGGTCCCATGAGGGAATGGCAATGGGATGTGGCTGGTAATGCAGACTTTTCCAGTGGAGCCAAGAATCTAGATTTTTATGTGAACTATCTCAGTGATCAATTGCTGGTAATGGATTCAAATTTTTTAAAGGTAAGAAAAAAGAAAAGAATTATAGAAAACATCCTATGGGCCAAAGAAACCCTTCTATCAGTTGGACTCCACTCCCAGTGCTCTGGTTTGTGTGCTTTGGACCAGAGCAAGCCCACTTCTTAATCGACAGGCCCAGGTGAGGTTGAGTGAGAACTGCTAGAAAGCCAGAAAATGGCAAGAGGTGAGTGAGGATCTGGAGGAGAATGAATGGCAACTGAAATTGAACACTGCTCCTGCACAATTCTGCTTCAAACTCGTTGTTTCAATCTAGCCATCATGGCTATAGATTATTATGGAAATAAACTAAATATATCAAGAAAGTAAATCATTTCTAACCATCTACAGTGCCACTTAGACAAATACTCGAGGAGAAACAAATACTGGCCTGAAAGTAGGATTACTGATCACTTACTGGATCTGAACACCTTCAGAGAATTCCCCTTATCAGAGCATTTGTCCAGCAATAAACATAATGCTTTTCTATCAGGGGTTCAACGTGGTATCAGTTTTGCTGTCCATTATCAATAAAATAATTTCTCCCTAAAGAGCATCCGGGGGTATTTTTGGTTTAACTTGTTTCCCTTGTGTCTTATTTTCCTCTCCAACTCTGGCTGCCCTCACATCAAGCAGAAAATTTGAACTGCATCAGCCAAGCACTTTATCAGAAGGCAGAAAACTCTTTCATTAGAGGCTAAAACTCATTCTGCACAGAAACGCACACACTCACACTTATACACAGATCCCTCCAAACAAGTCTGCCTCATGTAATTAAAGGTAATGTGTATCAAGCGTTAATTACAAAATTACTGTGCTCTTCTGAGTGGTGCACAATTATCAGGCAAGCAGCACAAATACCATCATGTCACAAGGCTGCCCTTCCTACACGGTGAGCTTTAACAATTTATTTTCAGGCATTCGGTTGTCTATTAATTATGCATGCATCTCTATACATTCACCATTTGCCTGAATGATTGGATATGTGCCACATCCTGAAGGTTATGAAAGTGAGGACATGAAATTCATAGATATCCGGTCCCCAAATCTCCCTTACCACAACCCCCTATATCAGTAAGCATCACACTGCAGCAAAAGGCTTGGGCTCCCGTCATTCAGAATAGCCACAGTGCTCAGGAATATATCTTTACTTATTAGTGCTTTTATCATGGGACATAAGTACCTATCCATGCTATAAATCAGGAGCTTATAATTTCATAATAATTTGAAATAAACCAGACTGCTGGAAAGAAAGAAATAAAATTAGAAAGAGAAAAACTGTATGATTCGTTAAGCCCTACCTTTTTACTATCAGATGCTTTGGTACTGTTTCTGACAGCCTGAAAAAATTATTGGTGAGCTGATAGATATTCAAAGTACTTATCCACTGCTGAAGGATCCTGAATCTGCAATTTCAAAACAAAACATATATATCTTCCTGGCCTATATCTAATCTTTCAGGGCTGTTTCACAATGAACTACAGATCTTTGTCGACTTATGATGGGGTTACAACTCGATAAACCTATTGTAAGTTGAAAATATCCATAAGTTGAAAATACATTTAATATACCTAACCTACCGAACATCAATGCTTAGCCTACCCTACCTTTAATGTACTCAGAACACTTCCATTGGCCTACAGATGGACAAAATCATCTAACATATTTCTACTGGGAAAAGCAGAATGGCTATCTGACTGAGTACAGAATGGTTGTAACTGTATCAGTTCACTTTCCTGATCCTGTGGCTACCCCGGAGCTGTGCTGGCTGCCACTGCCCAGCATCATGAGAGAGCACTGTACACTAGCCCGGGAAAAGATAAGAATGCAAAATTACAAGTACAGTGTCTACTGAATGCATATCACTTTTGAACCATTGTAAAGGCAAAAAATCCTATCATAAATTGGGGCCATTTGCATAAGGATGTTTGGCATATTGGATTGAATGACTTCAAAGGAAACTATTTGTATCTAGGAAATAATATAAACAACAGAAATGCAAGACAAATAATATAATTTTAAAAAAGAGGAATATTTGAGTTTTTAAATGGCTCATGGCTATCTGTCATATGATCTAAAGCTGATACGTGATTATTGTTACTTAGGGATTTTTTGAACCCATTTGTCTAATAAGTTTCACATGTGCAAAACATCTTTGTAAGTAAGTACAAGGAGGTGAAGTTCCAGGTTCTTTTACTGATAAACCACATTAAGGGCTCTCAAACTTTAGTGTCCATCAGGATCACCCAGAAGGCTTGTTAAACACCACAGATCTCAGGGCTCAACTGAATCAGGTATCTGATTCAGTAGGTCTAGGGTGAAACCATAGTTCAGGAATTTGCAATTCCAACAAGGTCCCTGGTGCTGCTGCTACTTCTGCTGGTCCAGAGCCCACACAATGGAGCCTCACTGCTGTAAACATAAGCTCTGTTTTATCAGGGCTATAATCTCTATTGTTTATGCTGGTAACATAGTTGGCGCTCAACAAGCAGAAAATAAGTGAATAGTAATGTTGAAAGCCAACAAAATGCCTGCACACTTTTATTACAAAGAAATTTTAACAAGACATCTTAGAATAGAAAATCATGTGTATTTGGGGTACAAAAACAGCTCACAACAGGCTCAGATGCTTTCATTAAAGCAAAATACTGGTTCTGCCTTATTAACAAAATTTATTGCTACTAGATCTTTTTATTATTGTTTTCAGCATTTTTATGAATTCTGCCACATTTGATTTTTGCTCTTCATTTAACTTATATTTCAGAGGACCTGCTTTTCCCATCCGATTGGGGGAGGGGCATTGAGATTCCTTGCAGAAACAACTAATGCCAGTATTCTTATTATTGTTTTTTTCTCTTTTTTATTCCCATTAGAACCACTTACTTCTGCTTGCAACTACAAATGACTTACTCCAGGTGGCATGAAAAATATGAGTTTCCATCCCTGGAATAAGTTTCATCTGTGATTGGCAGAGGTTGCCATTCTCCCATACCAGGTAGTGTGTGAAGTCCTTCATGTGTACAACTTTATTTAGTTCTTACAATAAACTTTTACTTTAGGGAAATTTTTATACAGGTATAGTTGTTTTACCATAAACTTTTAAATATAACTATTATTTTGAAACTGCTTTATGTCTAATAATGAAGTTTTCCCCTGTCCGTCATTTAGGGACATAGGAAGGGGAAGTAGGCACATGAATGCTGTATTTGCTGTGCCCTGGCTGAATCCAGTTATTTTACAAATGAGAAACATAAAGTGATTTTTCTATAATCACAAAACTGGATGCATGGGGTACTGGGGAAAGCAAAATATGAGTAATAAATGTTAGAAAAAATAGTTAAAAAATTCAGTGAGTTGGGTTTAGAATCTATATATTATGCTTCCTAAAACAGTACCTTATTTCCCCCCTAACTGCTTCATCTAGTATGTTCAGAGATGTGTTTTTTATTCATCACCTACAAATGGAAATCATACCATTCATATGAACATTAGGTAATTCTTTAAACATCCTGGTGGAAGCAGAGAAATCACTGGTGAGACAAGCCCACTGCAGTGGTTTGAGATGCAGCAGAGGCTCCAAGCCAGAAATGGAACCAGGCACATTAACTCAAGACATGATTTTCAGGCAAATTACTGTAGATACTTGTTTCTACCTTTCCTCCTCCACTTCCTTAGTCCTCATGCCATGTTGATGTTGCACAAGCTATGACAAGCTGCTGGTTTTACATGGGAGCGGGAAAGATCTTAAAAAAAAAAAAAAAAAAAAGGACAGCCTGGGGGCGTTATGTGAGGAAAGGGTGATGTTTCTTCAAACTATGGGAGATGCGCTAGGAAAAGTACTAAAGCTGACCCCCTTCTTAGGGGGACCTACCATCCCGTAATTATTCAATCAGGTGCTAATCTCAGCACTGTTGTGAAGGCACTCTGCACAAGGCATTAAGCTTATGGGCTTTAAATGGGCAGGTTCTAAATAAGCAGATTCACATGACCCTGAAAAGTAGAGGACTGTGTCCAGCAGAAGGAAGATGAAGAGACAGGGAGATGTGGCGGAAGGGGAAGGAGCAGAGGCTGGAAGTCCTTGATGGAGGAAGAAGGTCACAAACCAAGGAATGCAGCTGAGGATGACGCCCAGCCAGCAGCCAGCAGAGAAACAGACCCCTGTCCTATAGCTGCAAGGAAGTGAACTCAGGCGAAAACTTGAATGGTTTTGGAAGCAGATTCTTCACAGAATTTCCCGATAAGAACCCAGCCAGCTGACAACTCGCTTTTGGCCTTGTGAAACTGGGAGTGGAGAAACCAGCTGAACCAACCTGAACTTCTTATCAACAGAAACGTGAGTTGTTCCAACAAATATGAATTGCCTTACATAGCAGCATAAAAAGCTAATAGAGGAGGAAGGAGTATGTGCTAGGACTGGGACAGGCCCATCTTCTGCCTCAGCTCTCATCACAGTCTGCACATCCCTCACATTCTATCACGGTCTCTTAGCACTAGAATCTCATTGTGTTCATCTTTGTATCTCCTGGTTCAGCCTTTGGCACCTGAAAGTGATATAATATAAGCACTAAGATAGCACTTAATTTTTGCTACTTAACATATATTAACACTGTTATTAACACATATTAAACAATCCAAATCTCATGGGATCCCCTTTGCTGTAGGTATTATTACCATCCTCATTTTGCACAGGAGAGGACTGAGGCATGGTGGGTTCATCCAGGCAGGCTATCTGCACAGCCCAGGCTCAACCCACTACACTATGTTGCTATTTGCTAAGTGAGTATATTGACACCCGTGATTATCAAGGAATTTTGGCATTTGCCACTGTTGAAACTTCACCCAACTGTTTTGCAGTCACTCATTAGTTTCCAGCAATGCAATGCCTCCAGAATATAGCTCAAGAATCTGCCATAAATGGTAAACAAACATCATATACCATCATTGGAAAGATGTCTGAAATGTTAACTTCTGAATTATTTTGTCTCTCCAAACTGCTCCAAAGCAATTCTTTCACTTCGTCCCTATTTTCCCTGTGATTCCGCTCAAGTATTAAAGGATTCCTAAGTATCAATTGGCATGAGAGGGAGTTTGGGAATCTGTTCCATCTTCTGGGAGGAGGTGTCTTACCATTCAGTGTGCACTGATAAGAGTGCATATGATGTATTCAGAGATGGAAATGAATCAGCTCACAGATATGGAATGCTGATGCTGCTCACACCTGGGTAATATGTTTGAGGTATATTTTCTTGTCCCAATTTGTTTCTCTTTCTGCCATCAGAGCAGCTTCTCTGTCATACCTGCCTAGGAAGCTGCATTTGTAAGGACAGAAAATGAAAGCAAAAAAAGTTTCCTGGAAAGAATTACTGATTTGTGTTTTTCTAAGGCCTTACACAATATCTGAAAGGATCTAAGACAGAGTAGGGAAAAATAATTTTGTGGGAAGAACAGATATGGATGAAAATAGCAGAATGTTAACAGGGTTTTCTCTTTGACTCACCTGGAGAGGCATTAGAATTACGGAGAAAAAGTGATCACTGGGTCTGAGCATCAGGCACTGCAACTGAGAAGGTAATGCACCTGGAGCGGAGGGGCTATGGAGGACCATGGAAGATGCACCTTAGCCAGCCCTCATGTGGATGCTTACACTCTAGATGTGGCACAGGTACAATGAAGAGTTACCTCACCTGAATGCACATTGTAGATGGTGACAGACTAGCAAATCTATGTTTAAGTTTTTGAGGAACTGCTATGATATTTTCCACAGTGTCCATCCTATTTAAAATTTATTTTCTTTTTTAACTTGATGTTTGCTTCCCCACTGGGCTGTAAGTTAAGACTTAACTGGGCTGACCATTCAAGACCATGTCTCTAAGACTAGTTCACAGTGATGGGCATATAGAAGCCACAGTAACATTTGTTGACTAAATAAGTAAATAAATTCCACATGTATAAAATGTGACTTGTTTGACAAAACTGGAGACAACAGACTTCATAATTTTAAACTATATTATGAAACTGTAGTAATCAAAATGGCATAGTACCGCCATAAAAACAGACACATAGATCAAGCGAACAGAATTGAGAATCTAGACGTAAACCCAGGCATATATCATCAGCTAGTATTTAACGGGGGAATCAAGAATACTCAGTGAGGAAAGGATGATCTCTCCAATAAACAATGTTGGGAAAACTGGATATTCGCATACAAAAGAATTAAACTGGACTGCTATCTTACACCACTCACAAAAATTAACTCAGAATAGATTAAAAACTTAAATGTAATGCCTGAGACTGTAAAACTCCCAGAAGACAACATAGGGAGAAAACTTCTTGGCATTGGTCTTGGGAATGAGTTTTTGGATATGATACCAAAACACAAACAACAAAAGCAAAAATCAAGTGAGACTTTATCAAACTAAAAAGCTTCTGCACAACAAAAGAGATAATCAACAAATGAAAAGGCAACCTCAAAACAGGAGAACATATTTGTAAACCATGTATCTTATTTAAGGAGTTGAGATCCAAAATTTATAAGGAACTTATACAACTCAAAGTAAAAAAAACAATCTGATTAAAAATGGGCAAAGGACCAGAATAGGCATTTTTCTAAAGAAGACATGTAAGTGGCCAACAGGTATACTTAAAGATGCTCAACACCACTAGTCATCAGGGAAATGCAAATCAAAACCACAATGAGCTATCACCTCACACCTGTTAGAATGTCTCTGATACAAGAGACAAGAGATAACTCTCCAAAACAGACATCTGGTTTCTCTTATTTTCCAAC
This sequence comes from Hippopotamus amphibius kiboko, assembly GCF_030028045.1. Taxonomy (NCBI): domain Eukaryota; kingdom Metazoa; phylum Chordata; class Mammalia; order Artiodactyla; family Hippopotamidae; genus Hippopotamus; species Hippopotamus amphibius. Next base: position 103,500,339 of record NC_080196.1, read on the forward strand.
ATTCGTTTTTCCATTCCATTCACTTAATGCCTCAAAAATAAAATTAAGCCTTGATTCCTGTATTTCCTTCACACCCCACATCCAAACAGATGCAGATTCTTGTTTTAACAGAAAACTATAATCCAGAATGTACTCACTTTTCCTGACTTGACAAAGGTGCTTCTCACTGCAGGACACACACCATGGACCAGGAGGAACAGGCAAGAAGAAATGCAGAGACTTCTGCATTGGCATCACTTTGTTGCCAAAACTTCTGTCAGGACCTTGAATGCAAACAAACAAAAAAATATTGCAGGCTAACCGAAGGAAGCTCAGCCCCACTGTTCACTCACAGACCATAATGGAAGAAACTGCCTCTCTTGTCTGTGTAGCCTTCTTTGGTCCATTTCTTTGTTCCATTCTCCCTTCTTTCCTCTCTCCTACTTTCCCATTTTCTCTATTCATTCTTAATTTACTCTGCCTTTATATTATCTTTCAGTTTATTACTTGCACTTTTATAAAACAGGTATTATCTAAATCACATAATTTTGCATTTTTCTGACTATTTAGATCCAATGTTAAGAAGTCTAAATAACTATGTTATTTTGAGTATTGTCCAAGAAGCTTATATTTGGTAGCTAAACTGTTTCCTTTATATTTATTGCTTCCAAAAATTTTCCCTAAACTTAGGTAAAATAAATGAAGAAGGACCCCTCAGTGAGAAGGAGACTGTCAAATATAAACTCCCTTACTGACATTTTCTTTTCCTTTTATTGGGGTAGGATATGACACAGGTATGAAAAGTAACAGTTGCCAAAGTGAACTAATGATTATATTAATATTTATAAGGTGATCATTAAAGCATTAACTTTAATTTGAATGATAATGCTATGGGCAGACTTGCCACTGTATTCATTTCCATACTCAGACTTAATCCCTGTAAAAAACATTGCCCAAACCAAGCCGCTCTTCAACTGAATATGATGAACAAAGAACTTCGCTAATCACTGCCAGGACATGATCTTGAATTGATTGCACTGTGGGAAGACAGTCTTGCTTTTATACATTATCATTGTTTGTTTAATACCCAAGACATTAAAAACAGAGAGAATTAGAGAAATATACGCTGCACTTTCAGTATAATACACTTGTTGGAAATCCTAGTCTCAGAGAGTGTTTCAAATAATGAAGAAAACTGAGTCTTTGATGATATAAGGCAATTCATTTTAGAAATACATGACAGAGTGTTGAAATAACTTGAAGTGTTATTTAATTATTGGCTAACTGAAATTATGTATTACAATAATAGCTGCTGCATGTAGCATCGTTATTTTAAATTACTGGTGGTATAAACACACTTTTACGAGTCCATAAAAAAGTAAATTCCTTGTACCAGGGGTTATTAAAACTAGTACTATCCTGTACTTCTTATATATTTGTGAACTGCACTGGAAAAACAATTGCAAATGTGTATATTTATTCAAAGTAATTTTTTCCAATTTTTGTGCTATTTGATTATAAACTCTTTCTTGGCCAGTTATTTTGATAAGAATACTGAGTATCTGAAATCCAAGCATACCGCCTTTAGTGCATACTACTCATCATTAAAATCAAGATGATGATTTCTAACTTGTTTATAGTTGTGAAAAGTAGCTGCTTACAAATCTATAAAGTGTCTCGGGGTTGGGGGAAAGGGGGGCGAAGGGGAGGCTGGGACGACGTGAGAGAGTAGCACAGACACAGATAAACTACCAACTGTAAAATAGATAGCTAGTGGGAAGTTGCTGTATAACAAAGGGAGATCAACTTGTTAGAGGGCCAGGACAGGGAGGTTGGGAGGGAGTTGCGGGAGGGAGGGGATATGGGGATATATGTATAAATACAGCTGATTCACTTTGGTGTACCTCAAAAGCTGGCACAAGAGTGTAAAGCAATTATATTCCAATAAAGACCTTAAAAAAATAGAAAAGAAAAAAATATATAAAGTGTCTAACAGTGCTTGGAACATAGAGGTTAGCTTGCAAACAATTATTGCCTACCATCATCACCATGGTCATCATCATTATTATTACTATTAGTAGTATTATATTCTATATTAATATTTGTTTATTTCATACTTCTACTTTAATTTTTTTTTCTGTGTTTCATCTGCAACTATATTTCACTCAAAGCTACTTTAAGGCAGAGATCATCTATTTTGTATTTTACCTGGAACCTAGCACTGTGCTGAGCACATCGAAAGTGCTCAATTTAATTCAGTTCATCAGACATTCATAAAACATTAGATTTGCCCATCATGTGTTTAAAAATAAGACTAAGCTTCATTAGGCAGCCCCAGGCTGCACAGCGTCCTCTCTTCTGGTTTGTTAATGTGACCTACTGATTAAAGTGGGCAGAGTGAGGAAGCATGGATAAAGCCACGTGTGTTGTGACCTTTCTAACATCTCTGGTCCTGCTTCCAACTTAACCTTTTGCTCTATTTGACTGTCTCAGAGCCCAGTGTTATGTTACTGACCCTTGCTTTTCTCTGATCCTCTTCCCAGGCTACAACAAAGTTCTGGAAATGTGCTGATATTCATACTTTCTAAATTAAATTGAGCTTCACTATAATTGTAAACATAATGAAATGGCAGAAAGAGTTACTTCTCCATCACCCTTTTCCTTCAGGGTCTAGGAAGGTACTACATATAATAGAAGACTACAGATAGATATCCATAAGAATGTTAATTTAGGCATTGTGAATGTTATATAGTGTGGGTATTATAATAGTGATGATATTGTCTATTAATTATTGAACATTTGCCAGGCATTTTGACATATATTATGCATATTATCTAGTTCATTCTCATAATGACCCTTGTAAGATGGGTATTATTATTCAGTTCAGGGAGGTTGAATCACTTGCCCAAAGTCATATGACTGACTAATTAAGAGGCAGAGGTGGGACTTAGAGCACAAGTCATTGTGATTTCAAAGTTCATTTTCCTTCTACTCTGCTGTGCTGCACTATTTCAGGTTGTTATCTGTTTTAATACTTTTTAATACTTTCATACCTTTATATGTCTCTAATTTTATAACTTTGTACTTCCAATCACATACTTGATTGCCGATTTTAACTTTATTTTATTTTTTTAAATTAAGACTTTAGTTTTTACAAACATTTAAGGTTCATGGCAAAACTGAGGGAAAGGTACAGCATAGTGACTGTAGTTAACAATGTCGTGTTGTATCCTTGAAAGTTGCTGAGAGAGTAGATCTTAAACATTCTCAACAAACGCCAACAACAGCACGGTAACTCTGTGAAGTGATGGAGGTGTTAAATAACCTTATTGTGGTAATCATTTTGCAATACATACATGTATCAAATCATATTGTACAGTTTAAATGTGCATAATGTTATATATCAATTATATCTCAATAAAGCTGGAAAAATTTAGGGAAAAAAAACACATGTAAGAAATAAAAAGAAATTTAAATCTAAGACAAGTCAGAGTAGGCTGTATTAAAAATGTTGTAATGCATAAGTTTGAAGAAAATCAAAATAATAGATTAGAATACAGGGGACCATTGTGCTTTCTGACTTAACCAGAAGATAAATTCCTAAGTATTACCTTTCATGACGATGATGGCGATTAAGTGTTCACCAGGTATTTTAATTAACTTCTTCATTTAATCCTAATAAAAACCCTATAAGGTAAGTGCTGTCATTATTGTCTTTTTATAAGGTAAGCATAGTCAGTCTAAATACTTGTCCAAAGTCACAGAGCTAGTAATGGGTGATGCAGGACCTTGAACTCAGGTTGACCTCAAAGGCCATGCTCACAGCAGCACTGTGCTCTTCCTACTCTGACTTAAATTTGAGTCGACCTGAGAGTGCTCAGTAGCCTTCTGACCTTCCTATCTATACATCACCTTCCCTAGTTTCACATAATAAAAGGCAACTTAAAAACAAAAAACAGACTGCAGTAAGTGCCAAGTTTGTCAACTGGCTCCTTTTTTAAAGTGAAGCCAATTAGAGTTTCAAAGAAAGAACTTGAGACAATGTTGGAGATGATGGTTAGGCTCACAGTTCATTCCACCTAATTCACAATGCAGTAGAAACGTCACCACAGATGGCTGAGGCTGAAAGGGCCACAGATGTCACAGAGTCCAGCCCCCTAATTTTATAGAAGAGGAAATTGAGGCCCACAGAGGTTAAGTGACTTGCCTAAATGACTTGCAATGAACAATAGCAAGAAAAATTACTATTGCAAATACATAGTATTTCAGGTTTATTATGCGGTATTGTGGGCTTGCCTGGGAATACAGCTATTGTTTATATCATTGTGCTTGTAGGAACGTATGTGGTAAGAAGTTAAAAAACAGCAACAACATTACCACCTCATCCATTAAGAGAATAAAATAAGAACTGAGTAGCTTTGGCAGGATTAGAACAGTAGGTAGAAAAGAAACAGGGAGGTTGAGAAATGTGAGAAAGAAAGCAAATGTATGATTACGGTGACTAATGTGCCACAGCTAGTGCTAAATACGATGTTTTTCTTTAATTAACTGTAAAAGTACATTTTTATTAAATAGCCTGAACTTGACCCAGAAGAACTTGTTCTTGGAAAAACAGTAGACCATTGCAAAAAATATATGTTTCAGACATGGAGTTCCTGTGAACATTCTAGACTTTTTGCAGTAACAGAGAATTTAAGTTCAAATGAATGTATTAACTCATTTTAAAATTTAATTTATAGCAATTGCTTAGCATGTACAAAGTACTAATGCATTTGAAAAAGGAGTATATATCATACACACCTTCTTCAGTCTTTACGTTTTCATATATTGCCCTACTAATTTAAAGCATCATTTACCAATTCATACACATTTTCCCTGAACAAGTTTATTTTTAGCTAAGGAACAAGGAAATTAATTGTTTAGGCACTTGCTAATCTTAGCATTTACAGCATTAACAGGAGGAAGGAGAGAACCACAGGAGAACAAAACCACCAGAGCACATCCAGGAGTGTACATTGATGAGGTGAGTGCTCATAATCCGAAAAAGGATGTGAATGGCTCAGAGGAGCCTGCCTGCACCCTGACCTCTTCTTCTGCAAAGCCATAAGCAGGAAATGCTCTGTTACTGCCTTTGCAGGATTGGCAATGATTCCTTCGCCTGCCTCCCCTGCTGCAGGTAATGGCTCACCCATGCAATTTCCTTCTTTTGTCTTCTCAGAGTTCAAGATAAATTATTTCAACCTCTTTGCAGGGGGCATTTGAAACCGAAGTTATTTTTAGGGAGAAATACATTTTTTTCATGTAAGATGCAGAAGTTGTTGCTCCTCAGGCAGCTGAGGGAAAATGAAAGGCACTTCAAGTCCTTTTAAAAGGCAGATTCTGATGTTTAGCTTGAGATCAAAGAGAAACTCAGGAAAGGAGGGGAAGTAGAGGATAGACCAGAATATACAGCACTAGACCCTTTGAAGGCACTGCCATTACATTTTTGATCTTTGAACTTAGCAACTTATTACATGAGGATGAGCTGAATCCCTTGCAGTTGTGAAGCTAATAACCAGATAATTTGAACCGTGTGTAGCAACCTTAAAAACAAAAAAGAAGGCTACATTCTTAAACATGATTAATGCAGACAGACTCTTTCTTATACCTGTAAACATACTGAAAGAGATTAAAACAATTGTTGGTACTTATGGAGTCAAAATCATGGCTTTGGGGGGAACATCTTGCAATTCTTCCAGCCCACACGGAGTCTTTTTGGTATAGCATTATATTAAACACTCACCTCTGGATTCCGTCAACCTGGATTTGATTTCTGGTATCTCTACTTATCAGCTGTGAAAGCTTGAGCAACCTTTTAACATCTCTGTGCTGAAATTTACTCATGGGTATTAAAAAAAAAAAAGGTTAATAGGATTAGAGCTGATTTTGAAAGGTTGCTATGAGGATTAAACAAGTGCCATATCGTAAGTTCTCAATAAATATTAGGTATTACTATTCATCACATTCTGCAGCAAGATGATTTTTCTTTGGAGTGACTTCATTTTTTCAATACTGTTACAGACAAAGCTGCACTTATTTCATTACCCAAACACACTCAGCTCAATGTACAGTTTATAATTCTGCACTAAATGACTTATAAGTGGTGGTTGACATCTAAGAAATCCTGGTATCTAAGTGTTGACACACCACGGATGGCTCTTGTACTGAGAGGAAACTGATTCCTCCCCTTGCTACTTCCTCAAACTCTAAGAGGTGAGATAGAAAAAAAAAAAAAAAAAAAACCCAAAGCCCCCAAAAAACCAAAAAAAAAAAAAAAAAAAACAGAATAGTTTTTGCAAAAAGGCAGGTTACTTGGGGCTTGTCCACATTCCCCATCAGTCAGTGAGACAGCCATAAAGTTTCTCAGCACCTGGTATTGATCTCAATTACACCCCGATTGTTTCCTAAATTTATCCTACCCGAAGCGATAGAGGCAGGAAATCCATCACATTTTATTGCCTTGACTATGGGGACACCCACAAGATACAATTTCAAAGCAATGTGCACAGTGTCAGGTATTTCATAGTGCAATTTTATTCCACGAGGAAAGAAATGAATGTGAGAACAAGAACTTATTTTATTCCTTCCCATCTCTATCTTCACCTTTGCCTTGGCTGATACATATTTATCATCTGCTCATATGTTAATGTATGTTTTTCCCTCTTTATTTTCTCTTTAACTGGTTCTGCTGACACAATAGACACTGGTGAGATTCTTAAACACTGGTAAGTGTTTAAAGGAAAATGAAGGATTCAGGGCTCTGATATTAAGCATGTATTAAGAGGAAAAAAATATTTTCATTGTGGTTTTAAGTATTTGAACCAACTTTGATTGAAACCTATAATTCTGGGGTAATGGTATGTTTTATTCATTTTGTTTGCCATCTATTAAATATGTGTGCTAGGACTTTGGTTTGGATGCAAGTTTAAATTTGATATATCATTACAGTAATAGTGCTTTTAAAAGTCTCAAATATATAAATTCAAATAATATTGCCTGCAAAATAATCCTCTGCAATATTATATGATAAAGTTTGACTCATGCCCGTTGTTTTATACTAGATGAATGTTTTTTGTTTTTTTTTTTGTTTTTTGTTTTTTTTAATTTATTTTTTTATTGGCTGTGTTGGGTCTTTGTTGCTGCGAGCAGGCTTTCTTCAGTTGAGGTGAGTGGGGGCTACTCTTCGTTGTGGTGCACGGGCTCCTCATTGTCATGGCTTCTCTTGTTGTGGAGCACGGGCTCTAGGCACATGGGCTTCAGTAGTTTTGGCACATGGGCTCAATAGTTGTGGCACACGGGGCTTAGTTGCTCCAAGGCATGTGGAATCTTCCTGGAGCAGGGATTGAACCCATGTCCCTGCATTGGCAGGTGGATTCTTAACCACTGCGCCACTTAGAAGCCTAGGTGAATATTTTTATGAACCGTGTTAAAATTGTTTCTTAATTTGATTAAAATTTGTTTTATTCGTTTAGATTCTCTAATCTTTACCTTACATTTGACTTTTGGTTATGTTCATAAGTCACATTCAGAGGATGAAGATTTTCTACCATTATAGGTACACAAAATAATGTTACAGAGTCTGAGAGCAATTCCAAGAGAGACAGTCCATTAATTTTTTGGTCAATGGCGACATTACTGAAATAACAGAATAGCTTCTGAAGGTGACTATTGTGTTAAAGGGGCCAAAAGTCACTTGAGCACATACATTTTGGAAGAGCTGTTAAAAATATCAGTGTCAGTACACCTAGACCTCTCAAGCTCCCTTTAAAACATAATAATCTGTTTCTAAAATGGGATAGACCTCTGAGTTCTAACAAAAAGTAAAATTATTATTGTTCAGACACTAAATTGCTAGTGAAAATGGTACTTCCATTAACAGTCCAAGATGTAAACTATATGTTTTAGTGCCAAACAGACAAAATGTTTGCTGAGCACTAAAATATCAAGAACACTATATTAGGCACTATTTTGGGGAAGGAGAGACATTAATTCTTTTGGGAAAGCAACCCCGATTTTACAAACTTATTTTCTGCCTCCTTAAACTTGAATTGTACCCTGTATAAGCCTCTGTTTTGCCACTTATCTCAAAGTATTTAATATGTGTTTAGGTTTCTGCCCCTCCCACTAGACCCTGGAGACTTTTAGAACAGGGATCCTATCTTATTCATTGTGGTATCTGCAGAATTTTATGCAATGCTCAGCCCATAGTACATCTTCCTAAATATCTGATAAATGATGAATGAATGATTCACTGAAAGCAAGCTATTTAAGCCAATTTATTTTTACCTTCAAAGAGAGAAATGCAATACAAATAGATCACAGATGGAATATGGAAAATAGAACTCTTAGTATTTTCTTTGTCATAAACTTACATGTCACTAAATTCTTTGAAATAAAAAAATCCACATCTGTGATAAGAAGTGACCTGTCTTTGAGATGAAGCACTTCACTGTATAGCTCACAGGAACTTTGAGAGGGAAAATGAAATATTCTGTATATAAAATAGTATACATAAAAACTTTGGGGACTTCTGATCTCAGTAAAAAGCTTGGAAGTCATCACTTCTATCCTTAAAACAAGTAAAAGATAAACAAACTGAAAAATCAATGGCTGTTCTTGTTCTTTCAGAGAACTATGGTTAACAGCATAAGATCTGGAAGGACAGGTGAATGCAGAAAGTCAAAGTCAAGATCTGCTGCGGGGTGGAGTGTCTACTAGCTCGAGGCAAGAAACTTCAAGGAGGGAGCTGGAGGCTTGGGGTGTTCACATGGTTTCTTGGGTTTTGCCTTCAGGAACTCCATCAGGTTCTAACAGTAAAAATCCTAGAAATAGCGCTTCATGGGTGGAAGACTGGGAGGGAAATCATTGTAAAATACACCTAAAGTGTTCTCCATAACAAAGGCCTGTTTTCTGGCGGGGGGTGGGGCAGGGGGAGACAACCAGGGCATCTGAGGAAGGGCATTCTCTCCACTTTAGATACTTCCTGCTTTCCTAAGAGAAGAAGAGCCCCCCCACTAGAGAAAGTGAAAGTCACAAGTCTGAGACATAGGCACACTGAAAACTGAAAAGTAATAATCAGCTTATAGAAACTTCCCCTCTCTCACACATTATGACCAAACAAACAGGGTTCACGCATGATGAGCATGCATTACAGCAAGACACAGACTCCATCTGAGGAGGAGTATACAGAGAAACCCAACACTGAGAGGAGAAAAGGAAGCACACTACAGGAATTGGAACCTTCTGACACTTATAGCTCCAGCAAATATTATACACAACCCAATTTCTAGCCAGACTGACATAGAGCCTCACACTGAAGGTCTATTCAACACAAAATAATCAGCTTTCGACAAAAAATTATAAAGAATGTCAAAAGGCAAGGAAAAAAATATTCTGAAGACATAAAACAAATATCAGAACCAGACTCAGATATGACAAATGACATACTATGATTAGTATGTTAGGAGCTATGTTGGAAAAAAGCATACAGCATCAAGAGACGTGTAATATAAGCAAGGACATTGAAACTCTAAAAATCAAAAAGAAATGCTAGGAATAGAACATACTGCCACAAAAATACAGGAACGCTCCAATGGGTGCATCAGTAGACTCAATAAAGCCAAAGGAAAAATCAGTGAGCTTCAGCACATATAAACAGAAATGTCTTACCTGAAATACAAGGGAAAAAAAACTGTCTAAAAACTTCAGAGCTATTCCAAAAGGTGTAGAATATGGTTAATTGGAATACTAGAAGGAGAAGAAAAATAGAAGAGTGAAGAAAAATTTATTTGAAGTAATAATAGCTGAGATTATTCCCAAACTAATGATGGACACCAAACAAGAGATCCAGGAAGCTCAGCAAACACACACCAGGTTATAAACAACAACAACAAAAACAAAAAAAAAATAAAAAACAAACCAAAAAAACCCACAAAACTATATCAAGGCATGTCATGTTCAAACTACAGAAAACCAGAGACAGAGAGAATGTGTCGAAAGAAACCAGAGTGGGGAGAAACAAAAAAACACCTTACTTTAGAGGAAAAACTATAAGAATTACAGAGGTCTTTTCATTAGAAACCATGCAGGCAAGTAAAACCAGGGAATGGAATATTTAAAGGGTTGAAATAACAACAACAAAAAACTCACCAAAATTATTTATACAGTGAGATTATCTGTCAAAAGTTAAAGAGAAATAAAAACTTTTTAGAAGAAAAGAAAATCTGGGGGAACTCATCACCAGCAGAACTTCCCTGAAAGATATTTTTTAAAAAATTCTTCAGAGAGAAGAAAATGATATAGGCAGGAACTCAGATCTATCAAAAAAAAAAAAGGAAAGAATGAATGCAACAGATAGAAAACTGCTACAAATATAGTTGATATTAATCCAACTATATTAATGATCACTTTAAATGTGAACGGAATACATACATCAATTAAAAGAGATACTATCACAGTGGATAAAAACAAAATAAAAACAAGACCCAAGCATATGTTGTCTACAAGAAACCTACTGTAAATAAACTCAGATAAAAGTAAAGTATGGAGAAATATAGACAACACTTACACTAATCAAAAGAAAGCTGGACTAACTGTATTAAGATGGTAGACTTCAGAACAAGGAAAGAGACATTACCTAATGATGAAGGAGCTGATTTTCTGAGAAGACATAACAATCCTGAAGCATATGCACCTAATAGCAAAGCGTCAAAGTACATGAGAAAAAGAACAGTAAAACGGAAAGGAGAAATCAAAAAATCCACTATTATAGTCGGAAACTTCAACACACCTCTCTCAGTAATCAATAGATCAAGGAGGCAGAAAATCAGAAAGAATGAAGTTGACTTGAGCAGGACCATAAATCATCTTGATCTAGTTAACATTTACAAAATATTCCACCAAAAAAAAAAAAAAGAGCAGAATACCTATTATGTTCAAGATCACAAGGAACATTCACCAAAACAAACAGACTAAAGGGATAAATACTTGCCTACATAGAGCTTAAATTTTACTAGAAGAAGAGAGACATTAGGCAAATGAACTAAAATGTATATAATCAAACAGTGCTATAAAGGAAAATTAAGCAGGATGATGAAGTAGAAAATAACTGCATAGGAGGAGAGACGGATTTTTAAATAGGATAGTTAGAAAGGCATTTTGTCAAGCGTTCTCCACTTGAGTGGAGACCAGAATGAGGTGAGGGAAGTAGTAGTCACCTTGGAGGAGCAGGATTTCAGGGAGCTAGAACAGAGAGTACAAAGGACCTCAGTAAATGTGAGCTTGTTTTTTCTGAGGAGCAGCAAGAAGGCCAGTGAGATTGGAGTGGAGTGAGCAAGAGTAGATGTCTATCAGGTGAAATAAGTGAAGTTTCAAGGGACAGGATCACACGCATTCATCTTTTAAATCATAGCAGGTATTTATTTCTGCTATTTCTATTGAGATGGGATGCTACTGGGGATGGGATCAGATGAGTGACATGATCTGACATAATTCTGGCTGCTGTGGGGAGAATAGGCTGCAGAGAGGGGAACTAGCAAAAGTGGAAGATAGGAAACTCATTAGAAGGTTCTTGCAATTTGGGCAGGAGTTATTGGCTACTTGGGTTACAATGTTAGTGTTGGAGGAAGCAGTGGTTATGTCAAGATATATTTTGAAGGTAAAAGTGGCAATGCTTGCTGATGGATAAGATACGAGATGTGAAAAAAAAAGTCAAGGATGACTCAAGGATTTCAATACGTATTGATGTATATTTGAATACACACAACTTTTATACATATCAGTAAATCTAAACATTTAATCTCTAATACAGCAGTGATCATAGATCATTTAACTGCATGAGAACCGGAAATACATCTGTAGTGTCCACCACTGCAACCTTGCATCTTAGAACAATGCCCAGGACATAGTGAACATTATAGAAACTGGTTAAAAAATTAATGGAAGGACTTCCTAGGTGGCGCAGTGGGTAAGAATCCGCCTGCCAATGCAGGGGACACAGGTTCGAGCCCTGCCCCAGGAAGATACCACATGCTGCGGAGCAGCCAAGCCCGTGTGCCACAACTATTTAGCTTGTGCTCTAGAGCCCATTAGCCACAACTATTGAGCCCATGTGCCGCAACTACTGAAGCCCACATGCCTAGAGCCCGTGCTCTGCAACAAGAGAGGCCACCACAATGAGAAGCCCACGCACCACGAAAAAGAGTGGCCCCCACTCGCCACAACTAGAGAAAGCCCGTGTGCAGCAACGAATACCCAACACAGCCAGTTAAAATAATTAATTAATTAATTAATTAAAAAATTAATGGAAATCCGTGATAAGAGAGGAATATTCTTAATGTCTGGGTTGAATAACATAACTTTTTCAAATTAGAAGGGCTTGATTTGAAGTTTGGAGGCATTCTGTGAAAAATAATTTACTAATGAGTAGTCTCCAAAATCTCTGGCTAATTACCATGGATTTATGAAGGCACTGGAAAAGTGTAGCTTGCTCACTGCTTCCACCCACTAGTGACTTTAATGAATGTAATACCAGAACATGATGTATGTGTGAAATATGCATGAATTAATTTTAGTTTAAAATTTTGGTTTTGGAGTCTTTGCTTTCTTCAGAGGACTCAAATTAGCATAATTAACATAACATTAACTTTTCATCAGAAGAGACTTCAGTTATACATTACTCTGACCCTAGCCTTCAAATCCCATACAGGTTCCAACTGCCTTTTTTTATTTTTAGTTTTTATTAATAATGACCTTTGAAGCTCTGTCATCTCCCTGTTTACTCATTTCTCTCATTCCATTTTCATTTATTCTGCTTTCCATTTGCCTTTTCTGTTTGTTTTTCACCCCCCCCCCTTAATATACATGTCTACATATCCAGTATTCTTTATGATTCCTTTTTTGTTCCTTAGGTTTTTATTCAGTCTTCCCAATATGCAGTTTTACCCACATTGTCATCAAATCCCTACCTAACTCAGTTTTAGAACCTGCTGATACAATCCCATAAATAACTTAAGATGAAGATAGAAGAAATGCATATACATTTGTAAACCTTTTTCTCCCTTAACACAGGCATTATATTTATGTTTCATATGCATATTAAGTTATTAATTTCAGGAACATAAAGAGAAAGGGTCATTCTGTTCTTACAGCCTAGGGTCCTAAAAGTGTGATGGCCATGAGAATGAGCCGCTTGGATCTTTGACTACAGTGAACATAATTGACAGAGGGCTGTAGTGTCAGTAACTCCAGGGTTGGCTTTCTTCTTCAGACTAGGGTCCACAGAGGGAGAGACAGTCACAGAGCTGGGCTTGATGCCTTCCCCCACAAAGTAACTGAGACCAGGTAGAAGCACTTAGCCACCACAAGCCAGGAAACCATAGTTACCTGGTAAAACAGCAGTGGTAGCCAGGGTGTTTGACCTGCATGGAGTTGTGTAGATGCTTAACAGATCATGGTGTACTTTGGGATAAAACAGACAGTCAGGAAATGATCACAGGTGCTGCTTAATATTTATAAAACAAACAAAAATCAAGAGTGGAGGAGCAGGAGGCTGAGCTTGGTCCCCCAAGTTAAAAAATTTAAAAGCTCCCTTCTTAACTCACATGCGTGGAATCAACAGTCGGATTCAGAATCCATTGCGAAAAGTGGCAGCTGGCAGAAGAATACTCAAGACAGAGGTAAGTGATGATTCTTCCAGTTTTGCTGCAAAGGCACTAAAATAATTTACTCAGTGAAGAAAGGGGACTAACCAGGTATTATGGGCATTTTGATGACTATCAGTTACAAAATCCGGTTATAGGGTTTGGGACCTGGAGTTCCAAATATATCATCATGAACCCCCTTCTATTTAACAATGGTTACATTGTTAAAGTCCACTGACATTGGGTCAGGTATATCAATGAACCCATCAGTGGTCATTTCTCCTATCCTTGAGAGTGTAATTGGAACTGATACACTTGGCATTTGGTGTGGCCACCACAGTGGTTCTCTATTCTGTCAGATAAGAGTTATTAGAGTGGAAAGGCCAAGTGAAATGTTCCGAACCTACATAATCTCCCTCACCTTCTAATCCTCACCCAATCAAGATAATAAATTAAAAAAAAAAACAATATTGTACCCATGGAAGGTGGCTGTTATTAAAAACATAATTGATACAGAGGTGTTAGTTCCCATGATATCTTCAATTAACTTGTCACTCTGACCCACACAGACACTGAACAGATCCTGGAGAATAACTGCAGGCCACTACAAACTTGACCAAGCAGAAGGCCTGGTCATCTTTGCTTTGCCAGATGCAGTATCATTGCTGGAGAAGATTAAAGAGGCCTCAGGTAGCGTATGTGACCACTGATATGGTGAACATCTCAAGGTACCTAGTCTCATAGAATGCTGAAGTGGCCTTATACTGACTCAGCTGAAACACTAACTCAGAGGTAACACTTTGAAAAAAATGGGTGTCACCCTTCAGGATGCAGTGTATGTATCAAATCCAAGATTTCCACATGGTGTAATGCTCTCTACAGCAGAGGACCCCAACCCCCAGGATCTAATGCCTGATGATCTGAGGTGGAGCTATTGTAATAATAATAGAAATAAAGTGTACAATAAATGTAATGCACTTGAGTCATCCCCAAACCATCCCCCCTCCCTGCCCCGGTCGGTGGAAAAAAATGTCTTCCACGAAACCGGTCCCTGGTGCCAAAAAGGTTGGAGACTGCTGCTCAATAGGATCCAGTGACCTTGGGGTGGAAGCAGTTTCCACAGCTTGGAGTTTTGCAGGTTGGAAGTTCTGGCTTTCAAAAGGGATAGACTCCTTCTGTATTCATCTTCTTGGATTGCCATAACAAAATACAGCCCAGCTGGCTTAAACTACAGAAGTTTACTGTCTCACGGTTCTGGAGGCTAGAAGTCTGAGATCAAGGTGTCAGGGTTGGTTTCTATTGAAGCCTCTCTTCTTGGTTTACAGGTATTCACCTTATTGTATTCTCACATAGCCTCTTCTATTTCTGTGTGTGGTGAAACAGAGCTATCTCTCTGGTGTCTCCTCCTTCCTTATAAGAACACCAGTCCTATCAGATTAAGGCCCCACTCTTATGACCTTGTTTAACCTTAATTACCCCTTTAAGGCACTGTCTCCATATACAGCACAATAGGAGGTTAAAGCTTCAACCTTTTAATTGGGGGGGGGGGAGCACAATTCCATCCATAATGCCTGCCACAAGACACATTAAGTTCCTCTTGCCTTACAAGTTATGGCTTCCTGCAGGGCTCTTTAGACTCATTGTGTCCAAAAAGAGGAGTCACCCAACTTCACAGAAGTAATTTATCCCAATCAACAAGAGGGGGAATGTGAGAGGTTGGAAAGGAGTTGAACCCAGGTGATACACTTGGGCTCCTATCAATATACCTTTGCCCCATCGTGACTATGAATAGACCCCAGAAAAAGGGGTGTGTTTACCAGCGTCCTCACTTCAGATGCAAAATACCAGATGCCAAACCTTTGTGCAAAACTTAGAATCCTCACATATACAAGGATGTTCACTGCAGTACCATTTTTGATGGCAAGGAGTCGAAAGCAATATGGGATTACATCCTTGCTAAGAGTAGAGACAGGAAAAATGTGCTGGGTGTACACCATGGAGAATCATGCAACAACTAGAAGGAGCAGAGAATTAGCTGAACACGCAGATAGACCTTAAAAATGTAGCATTTATTGAAAGGAGTAAAGAAAATAAGATACTCAAAATCATAGCAATAATGAAAACTAAAAGACAATGCACATTTTAGAAGACATAAAAATACACACAGACACACACAACACATCAGAATGGTGGCCTGTTGTTTGCGATGTTGAGAGGGGGACAAGCGTGTGTTTAGGGATAAAAGGAAATAAAAAAAGAAGTGAGACAGAACAACTGAAATAATATTCATGCCTACCAACTACATTCTAGCGATCATATCTTTAGGTATCCAACACTCTTAGTAAACGCTGCTTCTAAAGCATCCTTTATTCCAACACTTGCAACATTTGAGTTCATGGTGGACTGAGCTGCCTGGCAGTCCTGGACATCTCAGCACATTTTCCAGATGAATAACTGGATTTAGGCAATGACTCCCTACATCCTGTTTCACCAACTGCTTATCATCCACTTTCACTGCTTTTGTACAGATTGTTGACCTGTCACTTGGCTTTGGTTTTCTGCCCACAACGCTTCCATTCCCTTTCCTATTAACTTTTCCAATTCTTGTCTAGTTGCAAAGAATGTGTAATTTATATGTAAGGCCAAAAGAAAAATGCATTTTTTAAAAAAATAGAGCTTTCTAAGAGTTATTGCCCGTCAGTAGTTATCATGTAGTTTATATAAGGAGTTAAGCTATAAGTGTCTGTAAGAAAAAATTAAAAGAAAGTAATATTGCTGCTCTGCAAATAATATCACATAAACATTACCCCCAAATTATTAATTTTACCAAAATATGAATCTCCTATCCCCATTTTAAACACCTCATTGGACCCAACAATTTTGTACTCGGATTCCATCATTAGGGTATGAGGAGCTATTGTTACCAAGTATGACCTGGGAATACTTTGGATTCAAGATGCTCCCTGTTTATACATTGTTCAGTTACAAAACAAAATATGATCTCTACGAGAACGTATCCTTTAGGAGCAAATATCCAGTTCAATACTCAACCTTTAGCTAATATGTATAATGCCCTGAGAGGCTTAACTAGGCTGCTGCCTTTTTTCCTTGCATGAACATAAGAATTCACATTCTGCTCTGAATCAAAAAGTTTCACTTAATACATTTAACAGTAAAGGACATTCAAGGAATCACATAACTATTGGACCAGGTTAGCTGGAGAAGTATAGAGTCCAAGAGAAGAAAGCAAAAGGGTGCATTAGTAGGAAAAATGAAAAGAGAAAAAAATTAATAATCTGATGGGAAATATTACCTCAAAGTTTAACATGCTAATTAGAAGAGTCCAGTAGTTCTTTTCCCTAAGCCCAAGCAACTTTTCATCAAGGTGAATTTAGCTGTACTCAGTGTTTTCAAATTAAAACAAAAAGTTAATTTGAACTTGGTGAGATGAAAATTCAAGGTTATATGAAAACCTCAAAAGAACTGACCGATTTTCTCCTGAGATAATCTTTATTTTTTTAAACTAAGTTTTTACTGCTGAAGTTGTCTGTTTTTACAAGTCCTGTAGTAATATTCAGCTCAGAATGAAGTTAATTCAATAGTTAGAAAATAAGAAAAGAAATATTTCTTCATCTTCATTCGAAATGGCTTCACAGCAGACAGAACAGCATGAGACAATGAACAATGGATTAGCATCAGGGTTTTTAGTTTTGAATTCAGCTTTGCCTGAAATGAATAATGTATGAAGTTGGACAAGCTGTAGCTCTCTGAGCCTCAGTTTCCACATCTGTTAAGTAATCATGGTGGCCTAGGTCAGAGGCCCTTAACCTGAGATCGAAGTTCCTGACCATGGTCCAATGTACCCCTTGAGGGTGAGGTAAGGAGAAGAAGAATGTGCTCTCAGACAGAAAATTACAATTACTCGACAATAATGGACTTCCATCTGAAATTTAGCATTTATCTCAATTTTGAGTGTACATTAAAAAACACAGAGGTATTAGCAGTGATTTTATCAATAATAGAAATCACGGGTATTTTCATATGACACTAAGATATTATACATCTTTCAAAACATCATTTAAGCTCATCACTGCTTCAAAATTATAGTAGTTATTAGACCTACTGGTATAGCTTGTCATTTATGTATCAGTAAAGATAGATTATAATCTACTTACACACATTTTTAGTAATTCTACATATTTTACATTATACATTTAAAAATATTATTTTGTAAAGATGTACATAAACTTCATACTGCAAAAGAGGCCCACAGTTCTGAAGACAGGAAACCTCTATGCTAGCTGATGACAACAATTGCTTTCACCTCTAAAACATCTTTTTAAATCCCATAAAATGACACTTTGTTTCTTCAAGATTGAGGAAAAATAACTGGAAATAATTAATATTCTGTATTTTACAGATTTTTTATGTGACCTCCTCTGGTCAGGTAATGGAGTCTTCCCCTAATCCAATCCTCTTGTTCAGTTCTGGCTTTTACCGATGGAATACATACAAGAAAAAGAAGTTAAATGAAAATCAAATTGTAGGCATAACGTGAATGGCCCAGTAAGGAAACATTTACATCCAAAACAAGTCTCCCTTATAAACACTTGATTGCAAAGAATGTCTCAACTGGGCATCCTTCTGTTCTTTTCCCACCACACCAAAGAATAGAGATGACGGTGAGCATCTTTGTGCTCACCATACCAGAATCAGAACTTCTTCCCTTGACCTCAAGATGTAAAAGATAAGATCAGGCACTATGCAGTCAAAATGAGGTTTTGGCCTGACTGTTGATTTTAAAGCACAATAACAATGCCTACTAGTAATATATGTGTTCTAATGTATATTGTATACTTGCTATGTGCCTGGCACAGTTCCAAGTACTTGGCACCTGTTGACTCATGAAATCCTCACAACAAACCTACAAGGTGGTACAATGTTGAATCTTACTTTGCTACAAAGAAAACTGAGATATAGAGCTGTCAAATAAAGTATTCAAGTTCACAAAAGAGTAAGCAGCAGAACTGGAGATTGAGCTCAGATCTTCTGGGCCTGTGATTCTAACACACCTGGCCCATGCTCCCATCAGTCAGACTAGCTGCTTCCCTCAAGGGGGACGGAGAGGCAAGGGGTCATAGAAATTCACTCCACCAAATTCCTCCAAGTTGTTTTAATTGCTTCCACCATTGTTTTTGGTGGAAGTATGCAAAGTGTGGGCTGAAGGTTTCTCCTTCCAACATTAGTAAAAAGATAACCCTCATGGATCACAGACCTAAACGTAAAACACAAAAGTACAGAAGATACTCTTAGAAGATAGCATAGGAATATGCAGCTTATTGTACGTTAACTGTATCTCAATAAGAGTCCTTGAAAAAAAAAAAAAAAAGAAGATAGCATAGGAGAAAACCTAGACGATCTCAGGTATGGTGATGCTTTTTAGATACAATCCCAAAGACACAGTCCGTAAAAGAAATAGTCCATAAGCTGGACTTCATTAAAATTAAAACTTTTGTTCTGCAAGAAAACAGTATCAAGAGAATTAGAAAACAAGCCAAAGAACTGGAAGAAAATATTTGCAAAAGACTTCTGATAAAGGGCTGTTACCCAAAATATTCAAAAAACTCAAAAACTCAACAGAAAAAAGCAAATAACCCAATTAAAAAATGGGTCAAAGACCTTAACAGATATCTCCCCAAAGAAGATATACAGATGGCAAATAAGCATATGAAAAGATACTCCACATTATTTGTTATCAGGTAAATGCAAATTAAAATAACAATGAAATACCACTACACACTTGTTAGAATGGCTACAATCTAGGACACTGGCAGTACCAAATGCTGACAAGGATATGGAGCAACTGGAATTCTCACTCATTGCTGGTGGAGATGAAAAAAGGTATTCTTACCCTGGAAGACAGTTTGGCAGTTTGTTAAGAAAATAAACACACTTTTACCATATGATCCAGCAATGATGCTCCTTGGTAGGTATTTACCTAAAGGAGTTGAAAACTTGTGTCCATATGAAAACCTGCACGTGGATATCTATAGCAGCTTATTCATAATTGCCAAAATCTGGAAGCCAACAAGATGTCCTTCAGTAAGAGAATAGATAAACCATGGTACATTCAGACAATAGAATATTATTGTCTGTGCTTAAAAATGCACTATCAAGCCACAAAAAGTCATGATGGAAACATATGCATATTGCTAACTGAAAGAAGCCAATCTGAAGTGGCTACTTACTGTATGACTTCAACTGCATACATTTTGGAAAAGGCAAAAACTATGGAGACAGTAAAAAGATCAGTGGCTGTTGGATGTGTGTGGGGGGGGCGGGGGGGGGGCGTTGGGCAGAGGGCAAGAGGGCAAGGTGGAGCACACAGGATTTTTTAGGGTAAAGAAAGTACTTTGTATAATATTATCATGATGGATATGTGTCATTATACATTTATCCAAACCCAGAAAACGTACAGAACCAAGAGTGAAGTCTAAGGTAAACTATGGACTCTGGGTAATGATGTGTCAGTATAGGTTCAGCCCTGTTAAAAAATGTGCCACCTGGTGAGTGATGTTCATAATGCAGGAAGCTATGCATACATGTAGCCAAGGGTTTGGGAGGAGGTATCTGTACCTTTCTCTCTCAGTTTTTGTTGTAAACCTAAAACTTGCTCTAAAAAAATAGTCTTAGAAACAAACAAACAAAAGATAAAAATGATAACCCTCCTCTTACCAGATCCAATCAGGAGAGTTTTCTGTAGCAGGATACCTAAGGAATCCTATTACACAGTAGTTTCAGCACAAAACAGACATCTGAAATCACTATAATATTTTGGACCATGGTCCTTATTTTTCCAATATTGACATTATCTATATATTACTAGGATAAAAAATAAATATAGAGTTGCCACTAGAGCGTATTGGTTGGGGTCAGATGAATAAGAAAAAGAGAACTGGGTACAATTCACTGTTTATGCAACGTCTCCAAGACTCAGTTTCTTTATTTGTTAAATGGGTATATTAATGCCTAATTGAGGGGATTTTTTATAAGGATTAAGCCAAATAATGCATGTTTTGTGACTAACAGAATGTTTGGATGTTAAAAATGTGTTATTAACATTATTATCAATTTTAGATTAAATAATAATCCTTCTGTAAAAATTAGTTGGGACTTTATTTTTGTTTGTTTTGCTTTTCCTTTTCTTTTTTTGATGATATGAGAAGCATTCTAAGTCACTTCTGCTTATTCATACTAGCCAAGAAATGGACTTTGCCACATCAAACTGATCTGTGGAATCCTAATTTAACTCAAGTAACAGCTGGAATGGATACTGTAATTTTTAGTGAAATGGTGCTGCGTTTTGAGGAGGGTAGAAGACAAAATATCCAATATCTAAATGGGACAGTTAGAATAGTAACATACATTTTTGTAATATGACCTGTCTGGTAGAGGAGATGGATAGCAAATTGTTAGCTTCTTTTTTAACACCTAAGCCCGTTCCTTCTTCAGCCCAAATCCATCACCAATGAATAGTCTCATCATTTTCAACTAATGGGGTAAAGATGAAAGGGAGCATATTTTCAAGGTTTTCTAACTGTTAAAATACAAACATTGAGATCACAGGGATTAAAATGGCTACATTTGCAAGAACAGTTTATCTGATGGATTAAACAAAATGGGAGATGTTTATCTAGAAAACAAGCTACTGATTCTTTCAAGAGGAGGCTCTTGGCAATTTGCCTTCACTCTGCTTTGCTCTGAGTTACTAATGCTTTCTGCTCTACTCTCTGCTGACTATCTGAGAAAAGCCTAGCTTTTCCTTTAAACCCAGAGCAGAGTTTTGATGTTCAGAACAGAATACATTTTTTAAAAGGCAACAAATAACAGGTAACAACCCGCTTCCACCTTTGGACCAGTTAAAGTGGTTTTTCAATTCTATAATCATTCTCACCATAAGCCAGAGCAGATTTTTAAAGCAGATATAAATTAAGTAACATATTTCAGAGTAATAGGAGCTAGAAAATTCAGTGGTTGCAAGACCTCAGGAAAAGCAAATTTTATGTAAGATGTGAATATTGCTTCAGAATAAAAAACAAAAACAAAAACACATCTCTCCAAACAATATATTTTCATGTTTCTAGGATCAATATTAGGTATACTGTTCTCTCCGCCATAAATGTAATTTTGAATAAATCCATCTGAACATTTCAAAGTAGAGACTTTTTAAAAAAAATAATCTAAGCATCTGAGGAGGAGACCTGCAAGTGGCTTTCATGCTGTGCATGCTGTGGGGCCGGGTGTCTGCTCGGAGTGTGTGGCTCTGTGTTTGCTGCAGACAGATTGCGACAGTCTGACTCTGAGGGCACTTACATCAGGGCCATCATTTTTGATGTAGATTGGTAATTGCCCAGCATGCTGTCTTGAATTCTGTCTCAAGCTGTTTATATTCCTTTTCACTAATTCCACCCAACGTTTTCATATCCACAATCACATTAACAGTGGAGAGGCAGTTAGAATGCCAAAGTATATTTTGAGTTATTAAATTGATTTATATCTTCATTATTTCCTAACAATTATTAAGGCTAGAGAGAAGAAAAACCCATAAATTCGGGATTAGTACATGTTCTTGTGCCCAAAAGAAAAGGTTCACGGTTGATCTCATCCTCAGATAAGTTTTGTAGGTCATCTTGATCCTATTACAGGTTACCTCATTTCTTCATTTTCTCAACTATTCAATCAACAAACATTTATTGCATTCTGTGAACCAAACATTGGAGATTTAGGGGCGCAAAAATGCAATAAGCATGATCTCTCTTCTCAAGGAATTTTCAATATTCTGGAGAAATGCCCAAGCAAAACAGCAAGTGGAATTTAGTGTGATAAGTTCTAGAGAGAGATACCTAAGAACGACTCTGGAATAAAGCATTTCGTCTTATACAGGCATATATAGAAGATATTATGGGTTTGGTTCCATACTACAGCAATAAAGGAAATCACATGAATTTTTTGGTTTCCCAGTATATATAAAAGCGATGTTTACACTATATTGTAGTCTATGAAGTGTACAATAGCACTATGTCTAAAAACACAATGTATATTCCTTAATTAAAAAATACTGCATTGTTAAAAATGCCAAAACAATTACAATAGTAACAACAAAGATCACCATAAAAAATCTAAAAGTTTGAAATATCGCAAGAATTATCAAAGTGTGATACAGAGACATGAGGTGAGAAAATGCTGTTGGATAAATGGTGCTGATAGACTTCCTAGATGCAGGGTTGCCACCAATGTTCAATTTGTTAAAAAAAAAAAAAACAACTCAATATCCTCGAAGCACAGTAAAGTGAAGCACAATAAAATAAGGTATGCCTGTAGAGCGCTGATCAATCACTGACTATCTTGTAATCTCTGGGCAAAACTAAATAAGCTTGATACATTATCAGCAGTGTATCTCGAGTGTTTTATCACTGCAGCTCTAGAAAGGGCATGTGAAATTCTTCTACCTGTAATGCCTTCCTCATCACCCCTCTCCCATCCCCCCTTCTTCACTTGGTCAACTCCAGACCCATCAAGTTTCTGTATAAACGTTCCCTTCTTTGTGAATCTTCTGATTTCACCCAAAAGACTTGGTAGCTCTCCTTTGTCATCTATTTCAATGTGCTAATGCCTGTTATAACAATTACCTTAGAGCAGTGGTTCTTACAGATGAGAATGCAGCTTATCACATGGGATCTTATTAGAAATAAAATTTATTGGGCCCCTCCCTATAGCTGTTGAATCAGAATCTCTGGGTCCAGCAATCTTTGTTTTTATAAACCCTAAATAAGGTGATTCTGATGCAAATTGGAGTTTGAAAAATACTGCCCTAGTGTATTGCAATTTCAAGTTTGTGTTTTCCCATTAAATTATAGAGTATCTTTTCACCATGAAAAAAATGTAGTACTGAACACAATGCCTATCACCTATCAGGTGATAAATGAAGAATTTTTCCCTTTCCTTCTATATATATCATTAGTTTCAGAATAAGTAGTACTAATAAATATGATAGGGTTCCTTGGTTGACTGCATATTTTAGAACACATTGACATCTTTGTGTTATAATTAAGTTCTGATTCTAATGGGAATTGCAGCCTTATGAGGTTGTTCACTGCCCATACTTACTTAGTTGTGAATGTAAGACACTTCCCTTGTACTCACTTTGAGAACTGTTGGACACCCATATGTTGTAATTCCCCTGGAATTCTTTGCTCATGGGGCATCAAAAATGCTACTGTGAATGGGGTGGCAAGGAAGAGCACACACAAACACTGTGTGTATTTTCTCTACTCACATGGGTTCCCCATTGCCCCACTGGACTTCACTTACAAAACACAAGTTCAAAGATAAGAATTTTAACATGACAACAGAAGACCATTAAATCACGTTTGGGGCTCTTCTGAGAATGGGGCCCTGAGCAATTAGCCGCACAAGTCCTGTGCCCATGAAGGGCTCCCTGCCTCATGTTATTATGAGATTGTAAAGCTATGCCAGCCTGTGAGGTAAGTAAGCTAATATTTCCATTTTATAGATTAAGACACTAAGGCACAGTTGGGAAGTCACGGAGTGGGAATTCAATTTCAGAATTGCACACTTTTGAGCATTTACTGATTACATGCCAGGTATTTCCCAAGTACTTTATGAATATTAACACACTGAATCCTCACAACAATCCTATTGTTAGGCTTATACCCAATTTCTAGGCAAATAACCTGAACTTTGGATAGCATAAATGTATTGTCAAAAGTTGTCCAGCTCATACACAGTGGAATTAGATTCAAGCCCAAGCAGTCAGATCTAAATTCCCTTCTTATCACCAAGCTACGCTGCGGACCCTCCGTATGTTTCTCACTCCCCCCCGTCTGCCACAGCTCCGCCGCTTCACCCTCTCTGAGCCCTCGTAGATGCCTCCCTACCGGCTATGTCGGACTCCTTGTGGTCCTTTCTGGTGTCCGAGGCCGTCTGCTGGTGTTCAGCTGGTTCTCTGTGGGAATTATTGCGTCCTTCGGTGCATTCCCAATGCATCTGTGGAGAGGGATGCATTCCACGTCCCTCTACTTCGCTGCCATCTTTTCTCTCCTATCACCAAGCTAATACTGCAAGATTGTTTGATGCAAGTGGAAATGCAGGTATTCAATAAAATTATTTTACTCACTAAAGCAGGTATTCAATAAAATTATTTCTTCTCTACTCATTAAATTTATTTGTAGAAAATATATACGTTTTATGTAAGCTTGCTAAGTATAAGAAAAGTTAAGACTGAAAAATGAAGGACATATCTTATGTATCAGATATTGCTAGGGGTTGGCTGGGTCACTGAAGTATGTCTGTGATTAGTTCTTGCCTAGAGTTGTAGAGTAGTTAGGGGATCCTGGTAGAAAATGGGAAGCATGAACTTTCACTGCTTTCCTATCTTGTGCAGAACAAGTCCTGCTTCTGTACTTAATCTAAGCCCTATTCTGAGTGGTACCTCACATTATAGAGGTAGAAGCCTGTCTTAGTCAGCTTGGGGTGTTACAACAAATTGCCACAAACTAGGTGGCTTAAACAACAGAAATCTATTTCTGACATTTCTGGAAGCTGGAATGTCCAAGATCAGGTTCTGGTGATGCCCTTCTTTCTGTTTGCAGACAGCTGTCTCCTTGTTTTTGTGTCCTCACATAGCAGACAGAGAGAGAGACAGAGACAGAGAGAGACAGACAAGAGAGAAGTAAGCATAAGTTTTCTCCTTATAAGGGCACTAATCCCATCATGAGGACTTCAACCATATGACCTAATTACCTCCCAAAGATCCCATGCCCAAACAATCACTTTAGTGATTAGGGTTTCGACATATGAATTTTGGGGGAACAAAAACATTCAATTTACAGCAGAGTTCTTTTATAAGAAAAAACTGTGCAACTTGATTTCTCTATAGTAAAACCTGGCAAGTTCGATCATACATAGGGGTTTGCTAGAAATCCTTTTGTACACAGTCATTCTCAGAAGAACTACTGATAAATTACAGTTTTCACTTGCAAACACTAATAAACATGACTGTATCTAATTGCAGACTAGCAGAAACATCCAGTAATTTTCTTTAACAATATTGTGTTGATAGCCAACCTGGAAATAATCAATTGCATTACTCTAAGTTGTACTTATAAGAATCTACTTCCACTGCAAACCTACAAATCTTATATTTTTCCTTCTGACTTTCCACTTTAAACTACATAGCTAAAGTCTAAATCTTGATAACCTAACTACTGTATATTTTAAATAACAGTAATTTCATTTGGGAGGTAAAATTTTAATATTCCAGGAATCTTAGTATTTTTATGATTTGAACATGTTTTTATCTTAATAAAATGGTAATTAGGAATTAATATATTGGCTCTGATTTTTGCTGATGAGCTCAGTTCTACACTAACTAGATCCAAAGATCTGATTTGTTCCATATAACAGATGAGCTGGGTTGTACAATTAAGTTAAAATGAAGGCATGTACAATCAGTGTTTTGGTAAAATGTGTAAATGAATCAACTCACTGACTAATATGTTTTGTAATTATACAATGCTTTTACACAATTAATATTTATCTTAAAAAAATGTTCTTTTACAAAAAAAAACATTTTTGAATGTTTTTGTTTCTCCAAATTCATATGTTGAAATTCTAACCCCCAAAGATGGTGGTATTAGAAGGTGGGGCCTTTAGAAGGTGCCTACGTCATGAAGATGGAGCCCTCATGAGTGGATTAGTTCTAACGAAAGTGGATCCAGGGATCCCTCGTTCCTCTCACCATGTGAGGATTCGGCAAGAAGGCACTAGGCACTGGATATAAACCAGGAAGAGGGCTTTCACCAGAAATGTACCATTCTGGCGCCTTGATCTTGGAATTCCCAGTCTCCAAAACCATCAGAAATAAATTCCCGTTCTATATAATTTTTGTTCTTGCCCAGTCTATGGTATTTTGATATAGTAGCCCAAATGAACTGAGACACATGTAAAATTAGCCCAACTTTTATCCATTAATTAATTTTCAACAGTGAGACAGTTAGAAACAAAGTGTCAGATCCAACTGTATAATATCAACTTTCCTTTCCACACTGTAACTATTGACCACAAACTTAGCTTTATCAAGATATTATTTAAATTTACAATTTTAATTTAACATATACTATTCTAATTTAAACACTCATGACCTCAAACTCATAGTAATGAAAAAGACACACAACTAATCTGTTTTCTTTTAACTTCTCATCTTTCCAAACTACCAATAACCATAATTTCTAAGTGTAGCATTTTATTGAGACACTGTTTATGGTCTGTGTGTGTGTATGCATGTATATACAGATGTAATCTCAGAATGTATTTTTGTATTTCTAGTTCACAATGATGTGAGTTTTTTTCAGTGTTCTCCACTCTTTCCTCAGCCCACATAAGAGCAAAAGGAATAGGTTAGTGGTACAGAAGATACCAGTGCACAGAAGACATTACCATTTATCTAAATCATAGGAAATGGATAGACACCTGCCAAAGGATAACAGAAAGTAGAGGCAACAACTCAGAATAAACAGAAAGAGCTTCAGTGAAGGATTTAATTGAACAGCTAGCAGAACCTTTCAGAGGCTCTTAGACCAGAGTCAACTGACTCCCAAGGACAGAGTGAGAACAAGGATTCAGCAAGAGTGATGGTTGAGAGAGGAGAAAAGATGGCGGTGAAGTAGAGAGACGTGGAGTGCATCCCTCTCCACAGATGCATTGGGAATGCACCGAAGGACACAGTGATTCCCACAGAGAACCAGCTGAACACCAGCAGACGGCCTCGGACACCAGAGAGGGCTGCGGGGAGCCCGACATAGCCGGTAGGGAGGCATCTACGAGGGCTCAGAGAGGGTGAAGCGGCGGAGCTGTGGCAGACGGGAGGGAGTGAGAAACATACAGAGGGTCCGCAGCGCAGCTCAGCGTTCCCGGACCGAGACATCGATCCGCGGCTGAACTGAGGGTCCAGGAGCGGAAGCGTGGGAACCGGAGAGCTGGTTCAGGGGCAGAAACATTGTTGCCGGTAGGGTGACGGACCGAGAGGACAGGAGGGAGGAGGTCCCCGGAGAGGAGTGCCCGTCCCTGAGAGCTGCCCGGCCACGATGGCGGCTGGAGGCTGCAGGCTCACGGGCGGCGGGGAGGAGCCACGCGAGTAGCCTCTCCCTCTCCTTCAGCGCCTCTGTAACAGACAGTGGAGAGACGCCCGCGGGCCAACTAAGTTGCTCAGGGATAACAAGCACCCTCAGGTGCTCGGGCGGGGCTAGATTAAAACCCCTTGCAACGCCAGCAGCAGGGAGGCTGCCGAGAGAAAAAAAAAAAAAAAAAAAAACAGCATCAAAAAGAAAAAAACTCCGAGAGAGGCCCAACTCTAAGACTTTCTGTTTATGCCTGAGCCACCAGCGCCCTCTGCAACAGGCACCTCCAAGCCCGACTGAAACAACAGTGCGCCACTGCTCACTCACTCCCAGGAGAAGGAGCCACTATTGTACTCTCTACCTCCCCACACACCGACCCTTACAGACGAAAAATAAAGGAACCTCTGCTGGTCACAGAATAACGCAAAAAAAACCCAAGGCAAAGAGAAGGACACTTACAGCTGAGGCGCTAAGGGAACAGAAATAGTAGTATCAATACCTATTGAACTGGTCCATTCTGGGATCAGTTCTGGATTTTTTTTTTTTCTTCTTTCTCTCTCTCTCTTTTTTTTTTTTTTTTTTTTGATTTATTAAATACGATCTTAGCCCTAAGGGATCTACAAGTTTTATAACATAATTTTTAATGACATTTTTTATTCTTTTTTTTTTTTTTTTGCCTTTTTATATACTTCTATATCTAGCTAAGTTTTTGGTAGTACGGACAATATATCTCTCATACTTTCCTTTCATCCCTATCTTTTATACATTTCTATTCCTTTCTCTTTATTTCCATATTTCCAACCACATTACGCTCTTCTGTTCCCCTTTCTTCCAGCCTTTTTAAGTTTATTTTATCTTAACATACTTATAAGCAACACTATCGGTCTGCTCAGACTCCTTGCTCTATTCTCCAGATGACGCACTGCCTTGGTATTTAATATTAGGCTTTTGTCTTTATCTTAGTTCTTAGTACAGTTGTCTAATTACATTCTGAAAATCTCCATTCTCTCTGGTGGTACTCCAGCTCTTTTCTATATTTGATCCTAGCTTACAAAATCTCCCTGGATTGATGTTTGTATGTGTAGGGTGTTATTTGTTGTTTGTTTGCTTTTGCTTTTGTCTCTGATTTGTTCTGTTTCAGTTGTCAATTTCTGCTGGGTTTCTCTTTGAATATCTGATAGCACACTGCGGTTCTGTCAGGTCTTTCTAGAGCCTTATGTCCTAATGGATTCAGTAATTGTGTGTCTTATACATGTATGTGTTTCCTAGACTGAATATTCGTTTAATCCAATACTTGGACATTAGTCTGAGGCTTGGACAGTCTTCTATAAACACCTCTATCGCCAGGACAAGCAACCCCAAAAGTTTGGACAACCATGAGGAAACAAAGAAACACCATGCAGGCAAAGGAGCAGGAAAAAAACCCACAAGACCAAATAAATGAAGAGGAAATAGGAAAAATGCCTGAAAAAGAATTTAGAGTAATGATAGTAAAAATGATACAAAATCTTGATAACAAAATAGAGAAAGTACAAGAAACAGTTCATAAGAACTCAGAAAAACAAACAGCAATGGATAACAAAATAACTGAAATTAAAAATACTCTAGATGCTATAACCAGCAGAATGACTGAGGCAGAAGAACGAATAAGTGAGTTGGAAGATAGAATGGGGGAAATAACTGCCACAGAGCAGGAAAAAGAAAAAAGAATAAAAAGATTAGAACACAGTCTCAGAGATCTCAGTGATAACCTTAAACGTACCAACATTCGAATTATAGGCATTCCAGAAGAAGAAGAAAACAAGAAAGGGTCTGAGAAAATATTTGAAGAGGTTATACTGGAAAACTTCCCCAACATGGGAAAGGAAATAATTCACCAAGTCCAAGAAGCACAGAGAGTCCCATACAGAATAAACCCAAGGAGAAATACACCAAGACACATATTAATCAAACTAACGACAATTAAACACAAAGAAAAAATATTAAAAGCAGCAAGAGAAAAGCAACAAACAACATATAAGGGAAAACCCATCAGGATAACAGCTGACCTTTCTACAGAAACTCTGCAGGCCAGAAGGGAATGGCAGGATATACTGAAAGTCCTGAAAGAGAGAAATCTACAGCCAAGAATCCTCTACCCAGCAAGAATCTCATTCAGATTTGAGGGAGAAATCAAAAGCTTTCCAGACAAGCAAAAGTTAAGAGAATTCAGCACCACCAAACCAGCCTTACAACAAGTGCTAAAGGAACTTCTCTAAGTAGGAAACACAAGAAAAGGAAAACACCTACAAATACAAACCCAAAACAATTCAGAAAATGGTCATTGGAACACACATGTCAATAATCACTTTAAATGTAAATGGATTAAATGCTCCAACCAAAAGACACAGACTGGCTGAATGGATACAAAAACAAGACCCTTCTATATGCTGCCTACAAGAAACCCACTTCAGACCAAGGGATACATATAGACTGAAAGTCAAGGGATGGAAAAAGATATTCCATGCAAATGGAAGTCAAAAGAAAGCTGGAGTAGCAATACTCATATCAGACAAATTAGACTTGAAAGTAAAGACTATTAAAAGAGACAAGGAAGGACACTACGTAATGATCAAGGGATCCATTCCAGAAGAACATATCACAATGGTAAATATCTATGCCCCCAATATAGGAGCACCTCAATACATAAGGCAAATGCTAACAGCTATAAAAGGGGACATCGACAGGAACACAATAATAGTGGGAGACTTGAACACCCCACTTACATCAATGGACAGATCATCCAAACAGAAAATAAATAAAGACACACAAGCTTTAAATGACACATTAGACCATCTCGACTTCATTGATATTTATAGGACATTCCATCCAAAAACGACAGACTACACTTTCTTCTCAAGTGCACACGGAACATTTTCCAGGATAGATCACATCTTGGGTCACAAATCAAACCTCAGCAAATTCAAGAAAATTTAAATCATATCAAGCATCTTCTCAGACCACAACGCCATGAGACTAGATATCAATTACAAGAAAAAAACTGCAAAAAATATAAACACATGGAGGCTAAACAATTCACTCTTAAACAACCAAGGAATCACTAAAGAAATCAAAGAGGAAATCAAAAAATATCTAGAAACAAATGACAATGAAAACACAACAACCCAAAACCTATGGGATGCAGCAAAAGCAGTTCTAAGAGGGAAGTTTATAGCAATACAGTCCTACCTGAAGAAACAAGAAAATGATCGAATAAACAACCTAACCTTACACCTCAAACAACGAGAGAAAGAAGAACAAAGAAACCCCAAAGTGAGCAGAAGGAAAGAAATCATAAAGATCAGAGCAGAAATAAATGAAAAAGAAAGGAAAGAAACCATAAGAAAAATAAATGAAACTAAAAGCTGGTTCTTTGAGAAGATTAACAAAATTGATAAACCATTAGCCAGACTCATCAAGAAAAAAAGGGAGAAGATGCAAATCAACAGAATTAGAAATGAAAAAGGAGAAGTCACAACGGACACCTCAGAAATACAAAACATCATGAGAGACTACTACAAGCAACTATATGCCAATCAATTGGATAACCTGGAAGAAATGGATACATTCTTAGAAACATACAATCTTCCAGGACTGAACCAGGAAGAAATAGAAACCATGAACAGACCAATCAGAAGTACGGATATTGAGGCAGTGATTAAAAATCTCCCAACACACAAAAGCCCAGGACCAGATGGATTCACGGGCGAATTCTATCAAACATTTTGAGAAGAGTTAACACCTATCCTTCTCAAACTCTTCCAAAATATTGCAGAAGGCGGAGCACTCCCAAACTCATTCTACGAGGCCACCATCACCCTGATACCAAAACCAGGCAAAGATGTCACAAAAAAAGAAAACTACAGACCAATATCACTGATGAATATAGATGCAAAAATCCTCAACAAAATACTAGCTAACAGACTCCAACAGCACATTAAAAAAATCATAAACCATGATCAAGTGGGGTTTATCCCTGGGATGCAAGGATTCTTCAATATACACAAATCAATCAATGTGATACATCATATCAACAAATTGAAGGATAAAAACCATATGATCATTTCAATAGATGCAGAAAAAGCTTTTGACAAAGTTCAACATCCATTTATGATAAAAGCTCTCCAGAAAATGGGCATAGAAGGAAATTACCTCAACATAATAAAAGCCATATATAAAAAACCAAAAGCCAACATCGTTCTCAATGGGGAAAAACTGGAAGAATTTCCTCTAAGAACAGGAACAAGACAAGGGTGTCCACTCTCACCACTATTATTCAACATAGTTTTGGGAGTTTTAGCCACAGCAATCAGAGAAGAAAAAGAAATAAAAGGAATCCAAATTGGACAAGAAGAAGTAAAATTTTCACTCTTTGCAGATGACATGATATTATAGATAGAAAACCCTAAAGACTCTACCAGAAAACTGCTAGCACTAATTGGTGAGTTTAGTAAAGTAGCAGGATACAAAATTAATGCACAGAAATCTCTTGCATTCCTATACACTAACAACGGAAGAGCAGAAAGAGAAATTAAGGAAACTCTCCAATTCACCATTGCAACCAAAAGAATAAAATACCTAGGAATAAACCTGCCTAAGGAGGCAAAAGATCTGTATGCAGAAAACTTTAAGACATTGATGAAAGAAATCAAAGACGACACAAACAGATGGAGGGACATACCATGTTCCTGGATTGGAAGAATCAACATCGTGAAAATGTCTGTACTACCCAAAGCAATTTACAGATTCAATGCAATCCCGATCAAATTACCAATGGCATTTTTCACAGAACTAGAACAAGAAATCTTACGATTTGTATGGAAATGCAAAAGACCCCGAATAGCCAAAGCAATCTTGAGAAGGAAACATGGAGTTGGTGGAATCAGGCTTCCTGACTTCAAACTATACTACAAGGCCATAGTGATCAAGACAGTATGGTACTGGCACAAAAATAGAAAGGAAGATCAATGGAATAGAATAGAGAACTCAGAAGTAAACCCAAATATATATGGGCACCTTATCTTTGACAAAGGAGGCACGAATATACAATGGAAAAAAGACAGCCTCTTCAATAAGTGGTGCTGGGAAAATTGGACAGCTACATGTAAAAGAATGAAATTAGAACACTTCCTAACACCAGACACAAAAATAAACTCCAAATGGATTCAAGACCTACATGTAAGGCCAGACACTATAAAACTCCTAGAGGAAAACATAGGCAGAACACTCTATGACATCCATCAAAGCAACATCCTTTTGGACCCACCTCCTGGAATCAGGGAAATAAAATCAAGAATAAATGAATGGGACCTCATGAAACTTAAAAGCTTTTGCACAGCAAAAGAAACCATAAACAAGACTAAAAGGCAACCCTCAGAATGGGAAAAAATAATTGCCTATGAAACAACAGACAAAGGATTAACCTCCAAAATATACAAGCAGCTCATGAAGCTTAATACCAAAAAAGCAAATAACCCAATCCACAAATGGGCAGAAGACCTAAATAGACATTTCTCCAAAGAAGACATACAGATGGCCAACACACACATGAAAAGATGCTCAACATCACTCATCATCAGAGAAATGCAAGTCAAAGCCACAATGAGGGATCACCTCACACCAATCAGAATGGCCAGCATCACAAAGTCTGGAAACCACAAATGTTGGAGAGGGTGTGGAGAAAAGGGAACTCTCCTGCACTGTTGGTGGGACTGTAAGTTGGTACAGCCACTATGGAAAACAATTTGGAGGTTCCTTAAAAAACTACAAATAGAACTACCATATGATCCAGTAATCCCACTCCTGGGCATATACCCAAAGAAAACCATAATCCCAAAAGAAACTTGTACCATAATGTTTATTGCAGCACTATTTACAATAGCCAGGACATGGAAGCAGCCTAAATGCCCATCAACAAATGAATGGATACAGAAGATGTGGCATATATATACAATGGAATATTACTCAGCTATAAAAAGGGATGAGATGGAGCTATATGTAATGAGGTGGATAGAACTACAGTCTGTCATACATAGTGAAGTAAGTCAGAAAGAGAAGGACAAATATTGTATGCTAACTCACATATACGGAATCTAAAAATGGTACTGATGAACTCAGTGACAAGAACAAGGATGCAGATACAGAGAATGGACTGGAGAACTCGAGGTATGGGAGGAGGCGGGGGGTGAAGGGGAAACTGAGACGAAGCGGGAGAGTAGCACAGACATATATATACTACCAACTGTAAAATAGATAGTCAGTGGGAAGTTGTTGTATAACAAAGGGAGTCCAGCTCGAGGATGGAAGATGCCTTGGAGGACTGGGGCAGGGAGGGTGGGGGGAACTCGAGGGGGGGGGTCGGGGAAGGGAGTAAGTACGGGGATGTGTGTATGGAAACAGATGATTGAACCTGGTGTACCCCCCAAAAAATAAAAAAATAAAAAAAATAAATAAAGTAATTAAATGTTTAAAAAAAAAAAAAAAGAGTGATGGTTGAAACGGTCTTGATAGAACAACCGTGTTGGTTGGCTTTCCACACCTTTCTCCATTTCCCCTCTCCTTGATCCTCATATACATTAAAATCAGATAGCACTTTAAAAAAGTTGCTACCTGGACAGCCTGGTTTCTAAATAATATTCTGCTCCAAAGAAAACTAGGGTTTATTGGCGATATGACTGATACCAGAGATAGGGAAGGGAATGATGAGTTGTGTCAGAAAAAAAGTGCTAAAAAATCAAAGAAAAAGGAGATGAAAGTATTTCAAAACACACAGAAATCAGCTAGCATGGAAACCTTCCAACTGACCAAATCTGTCGAAAAAATGAATATACAATGAATACTAATAGTAATGTATTATAATTAATTTAATACAATTCCATAATTCCTGACTGATAACAAAACAAGTAAGCAAGGAAATTAACCAATAAATAGATGCAGAAGACATGATAGATTTAGAAACATCAGTTTACAACCATTATGAAAATAATTATTTCAGGCAAGCATCCCTGATGGATGCTAAAGTTACTGAGTACAATTTAATGAGGAACAAGATACTTATATAGCTCCACAGTATACCACATCATGCTATTTAATACTTGTAAGTCAAAGATACTTTTTGAAAGAAGCCTTAGCCAAAGAATTGACGGTAACATTATCTATAATGGGCCAAAGTAGGGCCTTGTGATGTGATGCACTAAGAAAGAAAAGATGTCACCTGTATGTATTCCTACAAAATATGCATGACCTGAATGTAATCATGAGGCTGCATCAGACAAATTCAATTTGAGAGACGTTCTAAAGAACAACTGCCTGTGTAATCTTCAAAACTGTCAGCAAAAGGCAAAGAAAGGTTAAGGGGCCTGTCCAAATTATAGGAGAATTAGATCTTAAAGCAAGCAAGTGATGAACACAGCTTACGAGACATTATTGGGAAAACTGTCAGAATTTAAATATAGACTCTGTATTAGAAAACAGCATATCGATGTTAAATTTCCCAAATTTGATTACTTTATAATCAAATGAAGAATGTTCTTTTAGAAGCATTAGAAAATATGCTGGAACACTGAATTATTTGGGGGTAAGGAGGCATGATATCTGTAACTTATTCTTAAATGGTTATATCTATATATTTATGTAGACATATAGATATACTAATATATACATATATGTGTATAAATATATATGAATGAGAGCATGAGCACAAGAAAGAGAGAAAGCAAATATGTCAAAGTGTTATTGGTGAATGAAAGAGTATCTGAAATTTATTTTGTAATATCCTTGTAACTTTTTCATAAATTTGAAATTGTTTCAAAGGAAAAAAAAAAAAACAATGCAGGCTCAATTAATATCCTTAAAAGTTTGAAAGCACCAGATGAAGTAATTACTTTAAACAGACAAAAAATGGAAATAAAGGGAAAGTTAGCAGCAGGTAGAGTAAGTCAACTAAATTATCTTCTGTGACAGGGGTGCTACCGATGGCTACCCAACATAGATAGGTATAAGCAGAAACCAGTGGAATAACTACACACAGAAGGCTCTGAGATATGGGACTATGTGTGCGGAGGGTTAGAAAAGAGACTGTAGCTTCTCTTTTAAATTCCTCTGTACTATATTTAGTTCAATAGCATTAAAGTCATGTGCAAATTCTACCTTAATAAAAACAAAATAGCCAAAAAATTACCAGTATGGGCACTGTTGTAAGATAATACAAACTTTTATTTTATCTGCATACTTGGATTTTGAATATTTTGATATAGCTTTAGGGATAATTTTCTTTTCTCTGTATCCAGTTTTCAAATGTTGAGAATGGAATCATTTAATTCTAAGGTAAACAATTATTGAAAAAGGGTATGAAATAATCTCTGATATTCAAATCAATAATCTGGGTGTTTTGAGATTTCCTCAAGTTATAAAATGGAGGTGTGAGATGAAAATTCAAAAACCTTTGCGCATACGGGACTGGTAGATAATGTCTTGGTACCAGAAGAGTACCAATTGAGGGCATTCTTATTTTTCTAAATAAAGTTAATTACTGTAGTCATAACAAAGAAGTACATTTCTTCAACCCTGCCTGTAAAAGGATTTATTTTCATGGAGTCGATAAGAACCCTTTCATTATACAGTAATACAGTGGGTGGGACAAGGATCTCCCCGCAGTCTCCTCAGCCCTCCGTCATTGAAAAGGGAATCATAAATTTTAATGCAAACACAGCTAGACAGTTCCATCAGAAAACTAGTTTCCAGAGGGGGAAAATTCAGTCAGATAGGCAATTTGATGTCATTGGATCTTATCATATTGGGGATTTTGCCACTCAGCAAGAGATAATCCTGGGCAGAATTGTGAAGCCAGTAAAATTAATTTCTCTACCTTTTTTAAAAAATTTCTTATTGGAGTATAGTTGATTTACAATGTTGTGTTAGTTTATGCTGTATAGACTTTTTTTTTTTTTTTTGGATTCTTTTCCCATATAGGCCCTTATAGAGTACTGAGTAGAGTTCCCTGTACTTTACAGCAGGCCCTTATTAATTATCTATTTTATATACAGTAGTGTGTATATGTCAGTCCAAATCTCCTGATTTATCTCCCGCCTCCCATCCCCTGGTAACCATAAGTTTGTTTTCTACATCCGTGACTCCAAACTTCTGTTTTGTAAGTAAGTTCATCTGTGCCCCCCATTTTTTAGATTCCACATATAAGTGATATCCTATGATATCTGTCTTTCCGTGTCTGACTTACTTCACTCAGTATGACAATCTCTAGGTCCATCCATGTTGCTGTAAATGGCATTATTTTGTTCTTTTTTTACAGCAGCTCAATATGAAAGAAACAAATAACCCAATTAAAAAATGTGCAGAAGATCTAAATAGACATTTCTCCAAAGAAGACAGACAGATGGCCAACAAGCACATGAGAAGATGCTCAACATCACTAATGATCAGAGAAATGCAAATCAGAACTACAGTGAGGTGTCACCTCACACTGCTCAGAATGGCCATCATCACAAAATCTAGAAACAATAAATGCTGGAGAGGGTGTGGAGAAAAGGGAACCCTCTTGCACTGTTGGTGGGAATGTAAATTCATACAGCCACAACAGAGAACAGTATAGAGGCTCCTTCAAAAACAAAACAATAGAACTACCATATGACCCAGAAATCTCACTCCTGGCCATATACCTGGGGAAAACCATATTTCAAAAAGATGCATGCACCCCAATGTTCATTACAGTACTATTTATAATTTCTCTACCTTTTTAAAAAATTTTTTTTCCTTATTAGTAATGTATATATATCAATCCCAATCTCCCACTTCATCCCACCCCAACATCCCTCTCTACCTTTTAATTATCTTTTTTCCTTCCCTTCTGAAGCAGCTTTTTTTTTTTTTTTTAATACAGAGTCCAAGCCTACCCAACTCTATATTTCTCTCACTTTCTCTTCCTTTGTCCAAGTCGCT
This sequence comes from Hippopotamus amphibius kiboko, assembly GCF_030028045.1. NCBI lineage: Eukaryota > Metazoa > Chordata > Mammalia > Artiodactyla > Hippopotamidae > Hippopotamus > Hippopotamus amphibius. The sequence goes on from NC_080196.1 coordinate 103,538,188, forward strand.
CATCACTGCTCAACCCTTTTCTTCTTCTTCGTTTGTTTAACACAACAACCATTTATTTGCTTGCAATTCTGCAGTTTGGGCTGGAATCAGTTGGATGGTACTCCTGTTGGTCTCACCAGGGGTCACTTGTGGCTACAGGCATCCAGAGGCTTGATCGTTGGAGAGTCTAACCCTGGTGTTTGTTAGTTAGCTGGGGATTTTGGCTGAGGAGCCTTAGTTTTCCTCCATGTGGCCCCTTTAGCAGGATGGTGGTGACATGGTGGTGGGAGCACTCCAGGGGGCTGGGTGTAACAGAAAGCACTCACCAAGCCTCTGCTTGTGTAATATTTAGTGACTCCCCATTTGCCAAAGAAGGTGATATGCTAAGCCCAGGGTTAGTGTGGGAGGGACTACAAAATTCAAAAGGCTTTGAGAGACATTAACTTACCAATCTTCCATGCTACCCCAGTACAAACAGAATCACAGCCTATATTTTGCCTTCTTGCTGTTGGTTTTGACAGCTCATGTAAGTTCCCAACTATTAAAAAAAAAAATACTGGAAAGTTGAATGTTGTGAGGATGTATGTGTCCACGTCTGTCCCAACACAATACAAATTCTTTACCCATTATTTTCAATAGCTTTATCTTACTAAATAAAACATCTCCTCTCCATCCTGCTTTTTCCTACTTCTGCCATCAAATACTTTGATTTATGTAACAAATGCTTTATGTGACAGGCCCTGGAGCAAATGTGTCTGAACAAGGCAGAGCTCTGCCTTCATGGACTGAGTGCCTTGTGGAGAAGATCAGTATCCAACAACTAACCCAAATGCCATGTTTCCTAGGAAAGGGGAAGCACAGGTGCTAAGAAAGCCAGAGCAGGGGTATCCACCTGAACCGCAGAAAAAGAGAAAGTCTGGAGCAAGAGTGAAAGTAGGTCAAGCCAAGAAGAGTTTTGGGTGGGAGGGTGATCATATTTTAGGTACAAAGAAAGGTCTCTTGTGCAGTAAATAACAGGACCCCAATGTGTCTGTGGTATACAAGGTAAGCATATTTAAAGAGAGGTGAGCAGGAGCAAAGCTGTGTACCATGTAAAGACCTTGTGTACCATGCAAACAAATTGATGCTTATCCTGAGGGAAGAGTCCATTGCCGCTACACTCTCGCACCCTTCCATCCAGCCAGAGCTCTTTATCTCAGCTAGATTTCTTCTCCTGCCCTCCTCCAAAGGTTTAAAGAGTGTGCTTACATCTCATGTTTCCTTCCAGTGTAGATATGCAGGGTTTTGTTTTGTTTTTTAATAACATATTACTCACTAGTTATTTTCCCCTAAAACAAAAACAAAAACAAAACACACGGACACACACACACACAGACACATACAGAAAAGCAAGAAAATAGGAAGCAGCTGAATTTGTCCATCATGGATGCTAAGGGAGAGGCAGATGGGATGCTAGAGGACAGGAAACCCCAAAAGGTCTTCATTCAAGGTTATGTGCTTATTCAGAGCACAGACCTACAGCCTAGAGGGGTCCTGGTTCTGGGTTATTTTAAGTGCATGCACACAGTGTGAGGAATATGTGTGAGGAGAGTAAGCCCTATCTAGGTGGTGGTAAGGAAAATTATCCATTATAAAGTCTGATTAGAGATAAAAAATAAGGAGAAAACATTTAGTAAATGTGTACAAACTTCTTTAAACTGTATGAAAATGAAAATTATAACCATACATGGAAATGGTATTTTATCCTTAATTTTTTGCATAATAAAATACAAATATTATTGCATAATAAAAAACATGGAAATAGGCTGCATTTTGGGGGTTAAATTAGTACAATTCACTCCCATGTGAAGAGTTTAGCTGATGATAGAAATAATCATATTGTGAATATATGACTGGACTATGATATCAGCAACGTAGAACAGGCAATTTGGGTTTAATCTCAAGGATTCATGACTAAAGTCAAAAAAAATCTCAAATAGATATTGTATTGTCTGGAAAAAAGACTACACTGTAAAAAGAGGTTGCTAAGCATAGGAAAGCAGCAGAGAAAGAAAATTTGTCAATATACACATATAATAGTTAACTGAAAAAAACCTCTGAATTTGGTAAATGTGAATATTTTGATCCCCAAGTGGAGTTGGTTATTTTTTAAAATGGATGAAATATTTCGTTCCCTCCATCCCTCTCTGTCTCTCTTTCGTCTTATTGATAGATAATTTGTGTTGAAAGGCGATTTGGTTATTATGTTTACATATTACTTCTCAAGTATGTTTTACTTTCTTCTCTGAATTTCAAAAATTAAGAAGATTCATTAGTTTTGAAGTTATCTTCAGATAATTAAAGTACCATCACTGGCAATAATAAAGCAAAATCTTTCTTGACATAAAGAATAACTCATAAGTAGATATGCATAAAAGAGGGAGATATGACAAAATATTTATATATATGCATATACATATATAAAGAAGTAATAATTTACTACTTTTAGGAAAATTAGTCACCTTCATTTATTGTTAAGCAAATAGTAAGGTTGTTATTATTATTTTTTAATTTCTTAGGATTTTATTTTATTTTTTGCCCACATCATGCGGCATGTGGGATCTTAGCTCTCTAACTAGGGATCGAACCCACGTTCCCTGCATTGGAAGCACAAAGTCTTAACCACTGGACCGCCAGGCAAGTCCCCAGTATGATTATTATTTTAAAAAATAAAAACAACATGAAAAAGCTTAAGTTGGTCTTATTTTAGAAGTCATTATTCAAATATACCATATTTTAAAGTATCTTTTATCATCCTCAAATGGGTTTTGATACATATTAGAAGAAAATCCTATCTGTAAAAAAAATGTAAATTTTGTAAATATGCCATTTTATATAAATTTGTTAAATATTTTATTCTATTTTGTGTCTGATGGCAATAGATACAAATAATATTAACAAAATAAGACTTTAATAAATCCTCCTGTCTTCACGTTGAGCCCCACAAAGCTCTGAAATAAAACATCTCCATCTTTTTTCATATTTTTTTAATGATCCCTGTGGTACAAGATGCTTGTTTCTAAGCAGCAGTTTTAGACACAGTAAGAGTAACTATTATTGACACATAATGTAATTACCAATAATCTATTGGGTTCAAATGAAGAGAAGCATTTTAATCTTCACATGAAGCAACTGATGTGTTTAGCTCCCACTTGTGTTAATGGCAAGTATTCCCATGAATCTCAGTGTCAGCAGAGAGAAATATATTCTAAAGAACCCTCATCAGAAATTCAAGCTGTTTTATTTAGCAGAAAGAACAGAGCTCCCCGAGAAAGACCTATTTTTTTTAAATGAAAAGTGATTTCTCCTCTATCAAGCATAACCAAAGACTCCCTTCCCTTCCAAAATGTCTTGTGTACTCCTTTCACCTTAAGAGGATTTGATTTCTTTGGGGTTTCTTGTTATACAAAGTGAAACTTTTCTTTGAAGAAATAAATAATTTGTGCAGAATTGTTGCCAAAAATTTGCTTGTTGAAGATTCCACAAAATTGGAATCTCCTACATTTAAACTGGAGATGTGGATAGAAAATTATCTCTAGATTCTAGTTTCTTTTTTCCCTCCATGTTTGTTTTCTGGTGGAAATGAAAGAATAATTATTTTTCCAATTCATATCAGGACATCCAAGAACACAGATATTAGAATAAAACCATAGCTTTCCAGATGTCCCCGACATAATTTTCATGAAATCAAGATTTTACTCGTTATTTTCTGTTTTAAAAGCAAATCATAATTTTCTAAACCTATTAATTTTCTAAACCATATTCAGACTCACTTAATGACTAATTCAAGCAAATATTTAAAATAAAGCAGCTTGATTCATTTTAATTATTTAAGACACTTTGAATAATTTTCAAATATAAAAACAACACCAAAAAATTCTTTTTTTGAGATCCTTCAGGGAACGATTTTATGAATAGATTAAAATTGTTTGTAATGAACATTCCAAAAGATCTGTGAAATAAAATCATGGCACATTTAAGCAACAAAATACTGAAGAACATATTGTAAAATAATTTTTAATATCTTGGGAAAACATTTATGTCCTTTATTAAAGATGACTAGCAGAGTACAAATTAATATGTAAAATAGATTTTAAATATGTAACGTCAAGTATACATATTTATATAATTACCTCTATCTTTGGGAAAGAGAGGAAAGTTTGAGATACAATGAACTATTCAAGATATCCATGGTGGCATGGTGGGGTCACAGGTGATTTCTATTTTTGCCTGCTTACATGTTTGTATTGTACAAAATTAACAGAAATTGCTATTGTAATTATCAAAAGAATGTCTTAAAATAATTTCATGTAGGTAAAGTATACCCTTTGCAATACTTTTTACATATATAATAGAGTGGATTAGTATATTTTTGTCAGATATAGTACAAAAATGAACTTTTATGTGTATTAATCCCTATCAAAACGATCATATTTTAACAACCCTCAAATAATGTGGTGATATTATTGCTTCCCTTTTGAATTAAAAACTTCCCAGTTAATATAATGTAAATATCTTCTATAAAATTAGACTTAATAACCCCCAAATATTTTGAGGGAAATATAAATATAACCCTTCAAACTCTTTGAAATCAGCCATACTGCTCACCTGTTAAGTAATGAAAATGGAAGAACAGAGATTAACTGATTTCCCCTGAGATTAGATAGTGAATTTTACTTGCAAGGCTATCTTGTTTTCCTTCCATTTGAGAGATTTTTGAAGCTGATTAGTGAAACTACAATATCAATATAACAGCTTCTGTCAGAAAGCTTGCTGAATCCTGTTTTTAAAGACTTACACTATGGATCTTTATTAACTTTGTCAGTCTGTTCTGATAGCATGATACTAGAGTAGATACAACAAAATAAATAAATAATTAGAAGATATTTTTGACCTTGGGTTGGCCAGAAAATTTCCTTATTTAAAATATGGAATATTATACTTTTCCAATAATTTGTTAAACTTTTCTTTGGAACATACTGAAAAACAAAAACATAAACTTATGCTTATAATGTCTACCAGCCAGGGGCAAATCTTCTCACCTAAGAAAAAAGAAAGATTGAAGAGTAGGAGGGTAAAATTATATCAATGTAATTACATGGTAGCCAAAAGAAATGTGGGGTCAAAAAGTTTTTAAATGGTTCTAATAATGCGATCTGAACAACAATATGTAACTTAATTCTACAATTTTTCCAAAGGAAAGACTGTGATTCTGGATCATGTGAGGGTGTGATGAGAATGAAAACTTTACAGAAAGCCAAACTCATTAATCGTAATGTTGGGAGAAAGGCATAGTTGTGGTAGGAAACATTTTCATAAAAGTATAGAACAAGATATCTAAAAGACCTTCATGAATTTTAGATGCAAGGTGATTACTGTGGGAAAAATACTGGACCAGAAATTGAAGATGGAATCTTTCAGCTACTAATTAGAAAGTTACATCTGTAATGTTTTTGGACCTGATTTTTTTCTTACCTGTGAAATAGGGCTTAGAAGAACTATTTCCCATTCAAAAATCATGTATTGTATGAAATAACTAGTCCTCTGTTTCCCTGCATATAACTGAGAAGTGTTTTTGCCCATACTGATTACTCTATTTGTGATATATTTTAGATTTTCCTCCCTTAAAAACCCACTGTGGCATAAAAACATTTGATTGAACTTGGTGTACCCCCCAAAAAATAATAAATAAAATTAAAAAAAAATCCACTGTGATGTAATAAAAGGTAAAATCGATCTTCAGTTCAATGTAAAAACGTAGAATAAAACTATTTCTCACTCTTAGTTCTATATGGCACAGGCAAAGACCAGTGCAGTGAACCAGTGAATTTCCTATAAGATAGACATAGTCATATCATTTAATGAAAATAAAAGTTTGGTGCCACAATTTCAAAAAACCAGGAAATTTTATTGAACAATTAAAATAGAAAGAAGCCACAGTTATAATATTCATAGCAATGGGGGATAATATTTTTTCATAAAAGAAAATAACCATTAATTGTATCAAAACCACCATGAGTTCTATTCACTTCAGGTTATACATTAGTTGCTTTTATAAACCACACAATATGCTAGTCTTTGGTGACACAACAGTGATTTTACAGTGAGGACAGGGACAAACTCCAAGAATGGAAATAGGAAGAGTCAGAGAAAGCCCACGTACTAGCTAGTCAATCCCCAATCCAGGGATAAACACCACATGCACGTGCAAAGTACCACAGAGCGTGAAGTATTGTCCTTTGACTCCCCAAACAAGTGACTTTCTTGTACTGGCAGCATACCTCTGATCACCCTAGGGTAAAAGTGACCAGTCTACAAGACGGATCCCCATGCAAAGAGATTGGTTCATCTGGGAGTTGATGGAAAGTATATAAGCCTTGGAATCACCATGGAGGAGAGTACACCAAATGTCTGAAGCAATTATGTCTTTCAGAAGCATTTCTTACATACATGTTCTTCCAATTGTTTGCAGGACCTTCTACAGTGTTTGCCCTCAAACTAACATTCCATGTTAATAAAATCATTTGTAATTTACTGAAAGTAGTTGTAATAAAACAAGAAGTTGTATAATTAGACATCTAAAATATATCAGTTTTTGATGATGATGATAGAATGTAGAATACCAATTCCTGAAATGTTAAACTATGTTCCTCATTTAGCTTAGAAGGAAATTAGCTTTCAAAAGTAAATCTTGTCATTCCTCAATTTTTTTTAAGGTGGGAGACTCTCTCTCTGCAAAACAAATTCAGCGCTCCCAGACTGAGACTGAAGTGCCAGAGAATCTCATTTTCATGGAGAATTCTTAGTCTCTGAAGAAGAAAGATTTCTGACATAGTCCAATCAGTATACTCTCAACTAGTTCTACTCGTCTGAAATTAAAATATAGCAGGACAGAAGAACAAAAGTTCTTGGGAATCCTGTCACTTTCACTGACTATCTTCTCTTGCATATAATTTACTACCCGAGAACTGAGAAGTGGAATTCATAGTAGTATCAGGATGAAAAGACAGCTCAAAGGAGGGGAAAAAAATCAATGGGGGAAAAAAATCAATGTGAAAGTTGTAAAAGCTATACCAATTAGCTCTCTAATATATGGCCTTTTGAAGTGCCAAAGAGGATTTTTAAGTGCTACTTTTTATTTTTATTCGAATAGACTCACTGCTAATGGTACGGAAGCAATCATGTGAAACCAAAAAGACTAACCCCAAAAAAAGAACTTTAGAAGCTAAAGGATTATTTATAGTCTATATGACAGATCCTTTATATTCATACCCAGTTTTTCTTGCTTCTTGTGGGCCAACTTTCGACATATGTGAACATACGACTCTCCGAGTGTGTTTTAATCTCTTGAATAGGGCAAAAGATCAGAATAGATACCATAATTTGCACGATTCTCTGATATTTTGGAATACATTTATATTCTTTTACTCAAACACAGTATCATTAAGGAGTCTAATTTTTCAAAAAGAGTACTTTGGGTCATAGACATCATAAGAATGAAACTATTATTATTCTTTAAATCCCATTTGGGTCCTCTCATGCCTGAGGAAGAATACAATAAAAATACTGGAAAAGATAGTGTTTCTTACTCACTGTGAACCATTTACTCCCCTAATTAAAGCCTTACTTACAAAGATGAGAAGAATGAAAAAAATTTTCCTTGGGATAATAAATCATGCTCAGTGTCTAAGTAATAACATTTATTTATATAGTCCTTGCCATAGCCCAACACTGCTCTAAGTGTTTGTTACCTTGATGCTTCCTCTAATCCTTACAACTACCCTTTGGGGCAGGAGCTATCATTATTATCCCCATTTACAGATGAGGAAACAGAGTCACACAGAGGAAGTAAATAGTTGGTCCAGAGTCACTGGAATATGTGACACAACAACGTTTCAACAAGGTTGTTTGGCTCTGTGTCTTAAACACTCAGTTGCTTTTCAATGAAATGTCCTTTGATTGCTAAAAAATCATAGGAATTTATTTTATTTAGGGTAGAATCATTAAAGTGGCACACTAACAACAACTTGCCTCAAAAGTCTGTGGATTCTGAATCACTAAAGTGGAAACAATAGAAATGATCAAAATTAAAAAAAAAAATCCTCTTTGTGCTATTTATCCCTGTTTCACAAAAGTGACCAGCATAGAGCAGGCAGAAAAGCAGAAATATAACTCTTCTCTTGAAGAATTAATTAATAGGGCAGCCATGGATGTCATAAATACAATAAGGAACACTTTGTCCTTCTCCAACTTTCTACCAGTGTCTCTGACCCTGAGATGTAGTGTAGCTTACCTGGAGAGAAACAACTCTAAAACTACAGCAGACTTCTCACAAGGAACCATGCAAGGAAGAAGACAGTGGTGTCAACTATCTGAAGTGCCTAAAGAAAACACCTGCCAACTTAGAATTCTATATCCAGCAAAATTTTCCTTCAAAAGTGAAAGAGAAATATTTTCTGAGGCAAATAGAAACTGAGGGATTTCATCACCAGCACATCTTGCCTTGCAAGAAAAGTTCTTCAAGTTTGTTAGGCAGATGATATACGTCAGAAACTTTACACAAAGAAAATAGGAATTATCAGAGGAGGAATAAACGAAGGAAAATAAAATATTTTACTTTTCTCATTCTAAATTGATACAAAAGGTGGCTATTTGCCTATAGTAATAATAATAATATATGGATGATTACATTGTATGAATAATTGAAATGAATGGCAGCAATATAAAAACTGATGGCAAGGAAATGGGAGAACTGGGGATTCTCTATTATACGGTATATGGGCTACTTGTGAAGTGATCTAGCATTTTTAAAGGTAGACTTAGATTAGTTAAAAATGTATATTGTAAACTATAGGGAAATAGCTAAATTTTTAAAAAGTATTCTTTATATACTAGGTATTGATAAAACGAAAACAAATAAATGCTCAATTAAAACCAAAGAAGCAAAAGAGTAGGGTTCAGATGGAGAAGCAAATACAAATGCAATGGATAGAAAAAGTTACAAACATGGTAGTTATTAATCCAACTATATCAATAACTACTTTATGAATTTAATAATATACATATAAAAAAGACATTGTAAAAGTGGAGTAAAAACACCCAATTCTAGTTTTATATAAGAATTCACATTAAGTATAAAGAAATAGGTTGAAAATAGAGAAATGGAGGAACTTATATCATGTTAACACTAATCAAAAGAAAGTTGAAGTAGCCACATTATTTTCAGAAAATGAAGACTTCAGAACAAAAACATGATTGTTTATGTATCCAACAAGGGAAAGTCAAAATATACGAGACCAAAACTTGTAGAGTTGAAAAGACAAGTGGACAAAAGCGCTATTACAGTTGAACTTCAATATCTCTTTCTTAATAATATATAAATAGGGGAGGCAGAATGGCTTAAATGCCATAAATTAAATTTATTTAATTGGAATTTATATAATATTCTAACAACAAAAGAATACATTTTTCTCTAGCCTACATGGAACATTCACCAAGACATACCACAATGGAATTAAACTAGAAATCAATAACAAAAACATAGTTGGAAAATCTCCAAATATTAGGAAATTCAACAAAACACTTTTAAGTGACACAAGTCAATGAGGAGACACAAGTCGATGAGGACGGCTCAAGAGAAGTTAAAAAATACTGTGAACTAGATGAAAATGGAAATAAAACAAAAAACTGTGGAACACACTGAAAGCAATGCTTGGGGGAAATTTATAGCATTAAATGCATGCATTAGAAAAGAAAAGTTCTAAAATCAATAACTAAGCAAGCAAATACCTAAGGGAACTAGAGAAAGAAGAACAATCTAACCACAAATCAAGTAGAAGAAAAGAAATATTGATAATAAAAGTAGAGTGAAAATCAATAAAATGGAATCCAAGAAAATAAGAGTTGTTTTTAGGCTGGTTCTTTGAAAAGACGGATAAAATTGATAAACCTATAGTCAGAGTAAACCCCCCCATGCAAGAAAAAGAGAAATTTCAGAATATAATCTGAATATCATCCCTCTCCACTCCTATTTAACATTACTCTGAAGCCCTAGCTAGAGCAATAAAACAAGAAAAATGTAAAAAAGCTGTTTGGATTTGGAAGGAAGACATGGCAGTGTTTTACTTGCAGATGAAATGATTATTTATGTAGAAAATTCCAGGTAATCTACAAAACAAAATTCCTATAACTAATAAGTTGACTATATCAAGGTTGCAGAATAAAAGGTCTATATATATACATATATATAAGCCAATTGCTTTTCTGTATACCAGTCATGAACAACTGGAATTTGAAATTAAAAATACAATTTACAAACACACCAAAAAGAGAAAAATACTTAGGTAAAATCTAACACCATATATACAGAGTCTCTTTATAAAAAGCTATACAAAAAAGATGAAAGAAATCAAAGAAGACCTAAATAAATGCAGAGTTATTCTACTCTCATGCATTGGAATATATTGTTATTGTGTCAATATTTAACTATTTGATGTATAGATTCACTATAGTAACAATGAAGGTAGGAATAAACTATTTGTACTGATTCTAAGGTTCATCTGAAAATGTAAACAATATAGAATATCCAACGCAATATTGAAGAAGAAAAACAAAGTTGGAGGACTCGCCCTTATGAATGGAAGACTTACAGCTACAGTTATCAAGTGTCATATTGATGAAAGAAATGACCAATGAAAAGGAAAAGATCCATGTGGTGGTGGATTTGACTTGGAGACATCAGTATGAAATCATGTTTAGCTTAATATAGAAACAAATGTTACACATAGAAATATTTACAGATATGTGTACATACACACCTGTATTTCCTTGATCTGCCTGCTTAGAGGGCCTAAAATAAATGACCACCAATAGTAATGAGCATAGCTAGTGCTCCAGTCTTGGTTTCTATTACCATCCTGAAATGAAAAGAATCCAGGCTCCTTGCAGAAATGAACCTAAAGTATCTTGCAGTATCTTCCAGTACCAGAAAGTAAGAAACAGCTAACAGACAAACACAATGATGGGGATATTTCAAAGGGCCACAGCAGCCAAGTAAAAAAGTTCCCCCAATGGTCAAAGCTGGAACAACTTGAGAACAAAACAAATAAAGCAGTATTGGATTATAAGCTAAACTATATTTAAAAAAAAATCCATGAATACATAGTGATAAAAAATAAATGACTAAATAAGTAAGTAAATGGGGGAGAATACACAAATATTTTGTGCATATGAATTCCAAACAAATTATGTAGATACTTCACTCTCAAGGAGGTGGAGCGTAACTCCCTATTCCTTAGATGTAGGCTGTGAATAGTGACTTCCTTCTACAGAGTACCACATAAATATATGAATACTGAGCAGAGTTCCATGTGCTATATAGTAGGTCCTCATTGGTTACTTCAAAAGAAAATAAAAAGTTAAAAAATATGAATAAAAAGAATAACTTTACACGAATATACAATGGAAAAAAGACAGCCTCTTCAATAAGTGGTGCTGGGAAAATTGGACAGCAACATGTAAAAGAATGAAATTAGAACACTTCCTAACACCATACACAAAAATAAACTCCAAATGGATTCAAGACCTACATGGAAGGCCAGACACTATAAAACTCCTAGAGGAAAACATAGGCAGAACACTCTATGACATACAACAAAGCAAGATCCTTTTGGACCCACCTCCTAGAATCAGGGAAATAAAATCAAGAATAAATGAATGGGACCTCATGAAACTTAAAAGCTTTTGCACAGTGAAAGAAACCATAAACAAGACTAAAAGGCAACCTTCAGAATGGGAAAAAATAATTGCCTATGAAACAACGGACAAAGGATTAACCTCCAAAATATACAAGCAATTCATGTGGCTTAATACCAAAAAAGCAAATAACCGAATCCACAAATGGGCAGAAGACCTAAATAGACATTTCTCCAAAGAAGACATACAGATGGCCAACAAACACATGAAAAGATGCTCAACATCTCTAATCATCAGAGAAATGCAAGTCAAAGCCACAATGAGGTATCACCTCACACCCATCAGAATGGCCATCATCACAAAATCTGGAAACCACAAATGTTGGAGAGGGTGTGGAGAAAAGGGAACTCTCCTGCACTGTTGGTGGGACTGTAAGTTGGTACAGCCACTATGGAAAACAATTTGGAGGTTCCTTAAAAAACTACAAATAGAACTACCATATGATCCAGTAATCCCACTCCTGGGCATATACCCAAAGAAAACCATAATCCCAAAAGAAACTTGTACCATAATGTTTATTGCAGCACTATTTACAATAGCCAGGACATGGAAGCAACCGAAATGCCCATCAACAAACGAATGGATAAAGAAGATGTGGCATATATATACAATGGAATATTACTCAGCTATAAAAAGGGATGAGATGGAGCTATATGTAATGAGGTGGATAGACCTAGAGTCTGTCATACAGAGTGAAGTAAGTCAGAAATAGAAGGACAAATATTGTATGCTAACTCACATATACGGAATCTAAAAATGGTACTGATGAACTCAGTGACAAGAACAAGGACGCAGATGCAGAGACTGGACTGGAGAACTCGAGGTTTGGGGGTGCAGGGGGTGAAGGGGAAACTGAGATGAAGCGAGAGAGTAGCACAGACATATATATACTACCAACTGTAAAACAGACAGCCAGTGGAAAGTTGTTGTATAACAAAGGGAGTTCAACTCGAGGATGGAAGATGCCTTAGAGGACTGGGATGGGGAGGGTGGGGGGGACTCGAGGGAGGGTGGGGAGGGAGTCGAGGGAGGGAAGGAATATGGGGATATGTGTATAAAAACAGATGATTGAACTTGGTGTACCCCCCAAAAAATAAAAAAATTAAAATTAATTAATTAATTAATTTAAAAAAAAAGAATAACTTTACAGTGGATAAATCTGACAAATGCCACCTCAGGTCATTAGCATTAACAGAAATGAGACATGTTGATAATAGGTACCTTACATACGATGTAATGAGAATGGCATGTTAATTCTGTGGTCTTCCTCCCCAAATCTGTAACTCAAGCTAATCATGAGAAAAACATCAGGCTGATACTAATTAAGAGATTCTACAGCATTTGTTAAAATTGTCTAGGGTGTCAAAACCAAGAAATTTCTGAGAAATCATCACAGTTAAGAAGGGGCTGAGGGAACGTAATGAACAAATGTAATGTATTACCTTGGATGGGACCCTACCAAAAACCAAGATAACTGAAATACAGTATGGAATTTAGTTAATAATAATGTATCAGTATTCGGTCATTAGTTGTGACATTCTAATACAAGCATTTAACAATAAGGGAAACAGGATGTGGGGTATACAGGAACTCTCTATACTCTCACAATTTTTCTCTAAATCTAAAGCTACTCTAAAATACTTAAATTATTATCATTATCTAAGCAAACACTGGAGGGAAACTGTATTACATTTTAATAGAGGCTATATCTTAAAAAATGAACATGTGTGAATGCCATAATTAGAAAAGTCTACTTAAGAAAACATAATTATCTAGAAAGAATGTATATTATGTGTAGGCATACAGTTACATCCATGTCACCTTTGGTTTCTGACTACTATATTTGCTTAAATAGGACCATTCAACAATACATTAGTTGAGATTATTAAAAGTTAATACTATTTTAAAACAAAGAAAACTAGTTGATTATGGAAGTATTCCTCAGACCATTTAAATGAGATTCTCAGATTTCTATTGACCCCCAAGCTAGGTCTTGGTACTTGTTCCCTCCTGAATTCTTTGCATCGGAATAGAATAAAAATAACCACCTTAATTAAGATCACATGACTTTCTTTGACTTAATATTTTATTGTCAATCCCTTTAATAAGGCTACCCTAGAATCACAGTTTCATTTTAATGGGCATAGGAAAAGATGAGAAGGATTCTGGCTTATATAGCAATTAGATTTAATACATAATAAGAGAATAATTAGTAGCAGCCAGATCCCTGTTTTTACACTTTACATAATTTCACACCCCTGAGAAATCAATCCTTTCCAGATCTATGGCACACTTGCTGGTTCCTTTTATTTAGTCTTTTACAATCTATAGGTCATTGGCCAGAAAGCTGGTTCTGACAGGGACAAAAACACAATAAAGGGACAAAAACACAGTAACAAAAAGCTGAAAGTAGCAGGAAATAAGACCCATCTAAAATGTCCCATGCAGTGGTTATTCTCCATTTTCCTCTTTGTAACTAGTTGACAAGTCGCCTCATCCTACTGAGTCTATGTTTACACATCAGTAAAATACCCATGGTCATTGAGTCTAACTTACAGGGCTATGTGTGAACTAAGTATATGTAAAGCACTTAGTATACACTATGTTTTCCATTAAATGTCAAATCCTGGCATTTCTTTAGATTTATTAGGACTAACTACTAGCAGAAAATCGAGAAAAACACAAATCAGGAACCAAAATAAGGAGTACCAACTCAAAGTAAAAAAAAAAAAACAAAAAAAACCATGAGAAGCTGACAATATTGAGAAGGGTTTCACACATAATCATTGCTCAATGCTAGGTTGCAATCTCTTCGCTTTCTCTTTGTACTTCTTTTTAAAGTAAGTTTATTAATAAGTAAACAGTAAAGGAGATAGGATCAAGATGGCAGAGTAGGAGGATGTGCGCATACTCCCTCTTGCAGGAGCACCAGAGTTACAACTGACTGCTGAACAATCATTGACAGAGGGACACTGGAACTCACCAAAAAAGACACCTCACATCCAGAGATGAGCGAGAAGCCGCAATGAGATGGTAGGAGGGGCACAATCGTGTTAAAATCAAATCCCATAAATGCTGGGTGGGTGACTCACAAACTGGAGAACAGTTATACTGCAGAAGCCCACCCACTAAAGTGAGGGTTCTGAGCACCATGAAAAAGGAGGAGGAATCCCCAGAGAATCAGACTTTGAAAGGCATCAGGATTTGATTGCAGGACCTCCACAGAACTGGGGGAAACAGAGACTCCACTCTTGGAGGGCACACAAAAAAGTGTGCTCACCAGGACCCAGGGGGAAGGAGCCGTGACCCCATAGGAGACTGAAGCAGACCTACCTGCTGGTGTTGGAGGGTTGCCTGCAGAGGTGGGGGGCAGCTGTGGCTCACCAAGGAGACAGGGGCACTGGCAGCAGGGGTTCTGGGAGGTGCTCATTGGCGTGAGCCCTCCCAGAGACCGTGAGCCCTTCCAGAGTCTGCTATTAGCCCCACCAAAGAGCCTGTAAGTTCCAGTGCTAGGTAGCCTCAGGCCAAACAACTAACAAGGTGGGAACACAGCCCCAACCACTGGCAGACAAGCAGATTAAAGTTTTACTGAGCTCCGCCCACCAAATCAGATTAAAGTCTTACTGAGCTCCACCCACCCAGCCCTACCCACCATCAGTCCCTCCCATCAGGAAGCACCCACAAGCCTCCTATATAGCTTCCTCCACAAGAGGGCAGATAGCAGTATCAAGCAGCATCAGCAGTATTTCGTCTTGTGGAACTGAAAACCACAGCCACAAAAAAAAAAAAAGGAGAAAATGAAAAAGCAGAGGACTTTGTACCAGATGAAGGGACAGGATAAAACCCAAGAAAAACAACTAAATGAAGAGGAGATAGGCACCCTTCCAGAAAAAGAATTCAGAATGATGATAGTTTGAAAAAAGACTTTGAAAAAAGACTGGATGCAAAGATTGAAAAGTTGCAAGAAAAGTTTACCAAAGACCTAGAAGAATTAAAGAGCAAACAAACAGAGATATGCAACACAATAACTGAAATGAAAAATACACTAGAAGGAACCAAGAGCAGATTAACTGAGGCAGAAGGGCAAATAAGTGACCTGGAAGACAGAATGGTTATAATCATGGATGTGGAAAAGAATAAAGAAAAAAGAATGAAAAGAACTGAAGACAGACTAAGATACCTCTGGGACAATGTTAAATGCACCAACGTTAGCATTATAGGGGTCCCAGAAGGAGAAGAGAGAGAGAAAGAACCTGAGAACAAATTGGAAGAGATCATAGTTGAAAACTTCCCTAATATTGGAAAGGAAATAACTACCCAAGTCCAGGAAGCAGAGAGAGTCCCAAGCAGGATAAACCCAAGGAGAAACATGTCAAGACATATAGTAGTCAAATTGACAAACATTAAAGACAGAGAAAAGTTATTAAAAGCAACAAGGGTAAAACAACAAATAACATACAAGGGAACTCCCATCAGGTTAATAGCTAATTTCTCAGCAGAAACTCTGCAAGCCAGAAGGGAGTGGCATGATATATTTCAAGTGATGAAAGGGAAGAATCTACAACCAAGAATATGCTACCCAGCAAGGATCTCATTCAGATTCGGCAGAGAAATCAAAAGCTTTACAGACAAGCAACAGCTAAGAGAATTCAGCACCACCAAACCAGCCCTACAACAAATGCTAAAGGAACTTCTCTAAGCAGGAAACATCAGAGAAGAAAAGGACCTGCAAAAACAAAAACAAAACAATTCAGAAAATGGTAATAGGAACAAATATATTGATATTTACCTTGAATGTAAATGGACTAAATGTACCAACCAAAAGACACAGACTGGCTGAATGGATACAAAAACAAGACCCATATAAATGCTGTCTACAAGAGACCCACTTCAGACCTAGGAAAACATACAGCCAGAATGCTGAGGTATAGCCGAATCCCCAAATTACAGTGACTCGATAGGAATGTAGGGTCACTACCCACTCAAGCTACACGTCCTTGGGGAGTAGGAGGCTCATCTTTGATTAGCTAGATCAAGTGGCTTGGGATCCCTGTTTCAAGAGGTTGTCATGTAATCCAACCATATGTTGGGAAAATTTGGTAAGTATTTCTAATGATATTATTTGGTCTAACTGTTTCAAATGATTTTCCATTTCATGTGCATTCACATATATGTTTATTTGGATCTCTATTTAAGGAAAGTTGAGAACATACATTACTTTATTATTATTATTATTTTGCTCTTTAATTAGTAGGCTTGGGGGAAAGAAGTCACATCAGAACTTAAAGGCAAAGGCAGAGACCCAAAATCAGCTGGTTTTCCTTGGAGAACATACATTACAAACCCATTTTAAGTTTCCATTTTTCACTTAATTTATTGATTTCAATTTCCAATGTCAATAAATTTTACATGAAAATAGGATTTTCATCAAATTCCATCATATGGATATCATATAATATGGTTGGATCTTGCAATATTGTTAGACACCTGGTTTTCTTTCAATGGCTTCTATCTTAAATAACTCATGATTCACCATTATCATTCTCATAAATAGCCTTGCATAGTCTTCTACTTACTAGATAAGTAATTACTGGGTCAAAGTTATGAACATTTTAAAGAATCTGCAAACAATTTTTCAAATTGTTTTCCAGAATGGTTATTTCAGCACTGAGAATATCTATCAATGTGATTTCATCAGTATTAATAAGAAGAGGTTAAAAATCTTTGATTTGGTTGGTAGAAAATGTTGAATAATTATTTTAATTTAATTCAAATCATGTTTATTGAGATTTGCTAATTGCCAGATGCTCTTTTAGTCACTGGAAATATAGCAAAGGACAAAATAAGTAGCCCTCATGAGCCTGTGGTATACTTGGGATAAGAAACAAGAAAAAATATACATAGTATTTTTATATCATATGATTATAATACAAATATACCATATATACTATTTTATATAATAAAATATCTATTGTTTTATATATATAGAGAGAGAGTCAGTGTGTTAAAAGTATTATGCAGACAAATAGGTTTATTTTAAAAAGATTGATCAGAGAAAATCTCTCCGATAAGGTGACCTGTAAAGAATGACCAATGACTGGAAGGTGGTGCGAAGGTAGGCATGTACCTAGGTTCTGTGATCTGAGTTCTCCAAGCAGAATAAACAGCAAGGGCAAAGACTCTGAGATGTGAAATGCTTGGAAGGTGGGAAGAAGAGCAAGGAAGCTCCTGTAATGAGAATGAGGAAGGGGACGGCATCATACGGGGTGCACGAGGTGGTGGAAGGAAGAGGGTGCTCCTTGAAGATAACATAAAGACCTGTAGGCTGCGACAGGGACTTCAAATTTTATTGAGGTGGGACCTAGCAGAAGGATTCGAGCAGAGGTATGGAAAGGTTTGAGTTGCATATTTTGATTTTTAGTGACAACAAAGAAGTCATCATAAGCATATTGTATACATTAGTTTTAACTATTTGTAAGCATGTTTTATATTTGAGGCTATTAAATATTTTTATCATTCTTGAGATTTTTTTTCCATTTTTATATTTGTCTCATAATCTTCCATGTTGTATGAACTGAAGTCTATAAACTTTTTCCATTTCAATTATTTCTAATTCATTTCAATATAATTTAGCTATGTGTTTAAAGATTCTTTATAAGATGGAAAAGTTTTTATCTTCACGTAATTCCAATAAATAGATGTCCTTTATAATTCAGAATCAGAACATTATAAAGAAGATAAAAATCACTCAGAATCTTACCACTTCAAAATGATAACCAAGAAGATTTTAATAGATAGATTTTGATACATATTGTTTCTGAACTTTTTTTTAAGCTGATTTTTTCCTCCATTCTATCAGTGGGACCACATGTTAGTAACTGGGCGCCATCTGGCAGTGCAAGCATTTCCTCTGCAAAGAAGCCATCCGATGATCTCTGGGAAGAGTTCATATAACTAGATTTGTATATAGCTACTAAGAAATTATTTGCTTTAGATTGTTGCAGAGCAATTGGAAATATCATGTTATTTGTCTGTTTAAATGTATTTTTGACAGTTCAGCTGTTTTCATGCTGATTGTTCATCCTAATATATATGGCAAGCGTGATCTACCTATCTTGCTTTTCTTTTCTTGATAAGCTAGCAATTACTAGTTATTTTAAATGTCATTTCATTATTTTGATTTCTAAGAACCTACTAAGTTGAAAGAAAATTCAATTCATTGTTCAATTTGGAGTAAACTGAAACTTTCTTTCCAGGATCATGCTATATCTCTCAACTTACTCAAACTTCCTTTTTTGTTCCCCAGGGAAATTGTGTGCTTTTGTTCACATCCATTTTTCATATTTCACTTTACATTTATTTGTAAGTAGCATATGTACATGCATTAGCGAATATGTTTTATTTTTTCATTGTTTTTAACTGCTAAATACTTTCATTTGAGAATGTGTTTTTTAATTTTATGTTTTGGTGTATCATCACCTATTTTTATAAATTATCCACAAGCAGTTCATATACTTTTCTTTTTATACTTAAGAGGTTGAAAAAATATATATATATAAAATACCTTGATGATATTATTTCGATACCTTATATCAATGAACACTTTTTGAATTGCAGATTATATTGTGATGGATACTCTTCTGTATAAGACACATAAACACACACACAAAATATTACATATAAATTAAAGGAGCTCCTGACCCCTCTGAAAGGAAATCATGGCTTCCTTTACGTCCATTGGCCACTGTTAAGAACCTCTGCTCCAGATTTTACTTATTTATATTCTACCTGCTTAAGCAGTCAAATTCAGAAAAAAATTAGTATGAAAATGTCCCATTATGATTGAGTTATCAGACTTTTTGTATTTCTAAAAATTGGGACATATATAAGTAGAGACTACACTGTCCATCGTATACAAATTTAAGACTAGTATATTGTGCCTTCTCTAGCACTAACACCTGGTATCAATACATGTTACCCCTTTGTTCTGTTTAGAATTTTCTTATATCTATTTATGTGTGCTAATTTTATGTTTCTCATTTTCCCTAATTTTTAATGAATCTGAACAGTGTTTTACTTGATTTTGTGGTATATTTATGTATAATCATAGAATGTGCAAATAATTTAACCTGCTCATTTGTAGCATGTAAGTCTTTGATTTCTGCATTTTAATCTCATTGCATTGAACTATATTTACATAATATTATTAAATGATGATGATAAAACTATTTAACTGTTCTAATTTTAATGGATTTGCCTTATTGTTTACCACAGGTTTAATGGTAATTGTCACTTTGAAATAAGCATTCTTTATTCTGCTACAATTACTATACATTTATATGATTATATGATCTTTAAAATCAGGAGTAGTAAATTAGCCTCTCTCATCATTTTGTTTAGTTTGCTTTTCTCTCTTTTTTTTAAATCCTCAACTCTGAGTGTACTACTGTGGCTTACAGAAATTTATAGAAAAAGGAGCTCTATTCTTTCTCTTCCTCTGCCTCTTTTCTACAAATATACAACCACTACTGCTACCAACTAGAAACAAAACCAACTGATGCACTTCCATTATTAGCAATTTCTGCTTCCCTCAATTTGGCATTAATCATGCTACATCGATATATTACTTAGAAACAACACTGCCTTTGCCATTATTGATACTACATATGAATGAAGGGGCGATTTGATTGAGAGCACTGACAACCCAAAAAACTCTTTCTGATACAGCACAGGCGAAAACAATAGAGTCTTTGGATATTTTCCAAAGATGCTGAACAATTTTCCTTGGCGGGCAAAAGAGCCTTTAGTTTACCCTGTTCTTAATAAACTCTTCTGTATGAAAGGCACATCTAGTTGGGAGTATGTACAAAGCAGATAATGAACTCTCCAGGTGTTTGGGTTTGAAGGCTGTTCTTTATCTTATTGCTTGTTTTGAATGTAGTATTCTCATGTTTTAAACATTTATGTTAAAATTATCATTTTGAAGACTTAGTTTTAAGAAAAACTAATTTCATCAAGCATATAGTGAAGTTGTTCCTATATAATTTTAACAAAGTAGAATGGGATGAGTGCCACTTTTAAAATTATGGTTTACATCCTTTCCAATAAAGGAATAACACCCAATATGACATTTATTTTAAAAGGGTAATTACTAAATTATAAGCCTTTTTTCTGGTAAAGACTTAAGGTGTATATTTTTTCCATCATATCTAACATAATGTTTTTATTTGGTAGAAACATTCAATTTATAATTATTCACTTACTTCTCCTCCTTCTGCTTAATACTAATTCCAGATGCAATGAACTAATTTTTAACCACTTACTTGGCTTATCTTTTGGTGTCCTTTACAGGTGAGCAATAAAATAAAAAGGGATATTGCTTTGTAAACTGTTTACAGATTTACTGTTAATTATTGTTGAGTTCACTGTTATTTAGTTACTTGGAAGTACCTGGTATATATAATAACATTATTTTTTGGAATGACTGATATATGTGTCTCAAAGAACAAACTATCCAAAGAAGATTCCTGCCCCATCATTGATAAGAAGCCAAGGTTGTTTATAGCCCATCAAGATAACACTGCCTTGACTCAGCCCAGGTAGGTGAGAGAGCAGACAAGCCACTGAGCACTGAGGGTTTTAAAAGCAGGATGCAGACAGACATGTAAGCGGCATTACCCTGAAGTTTATAAGCTATGGAACAGAATCAATCAAAATGTAAGGTTTTATTTCAAAATTTCGTTCAGCTTAGATTGTTTGTAATGGACTCTGAACATGTCCTGAAATAGCTTGTCCTGCTGCTCCACAAAGTGTTTGAGCATCGATGCTATGGGGAAAAGTAATCCTTACAGTGATATCACAGCATACGAGGACACTTTATTCAAGTATGTACAACTAGGTTCAAGTTTTCAGATTTAACATTTGAGGAAACACTGCCCGATTGCCCATCATTCTCGTAAACTCTGGCCCCTTCTGTATTTGTCGGATTAGTCCCTTGCAATATAATTGTTCAAACAAAGAGAGGAAAGTAAGAATTACAGAGATGAAATTTAAATCCAGGTCTGTTTAATGCTAAGCCTGTGAGTTTTCTAATACCTCATGCTGCACAGAGAAACCACAACTCCAGTTTATTTGTTAACCTGAACAACTTTTTTTCCATGAATTTTTCTTTTTTAACTAGAGTTTTTTTTTTTTTTAAACTGGGATTGATAAGAATACTTTCCTCTCTCATTTCTTTCTGCCACTGTCTAGGCTCTGATGAATGCAGGAATCAACATAAAGTTGTCCACAGAGCGGCAGAAAAGTGTGTACATGACGGAAAGCCCTGAGTATCTGCCACTGAACTCTCAAGAGGTAGATTGTTACTTGGCCATATTCCAGGTTACCCCTGGTGACAGTTCCTTCTCCATCCTACAGTAGTAGCAGTGATGAATGAGACAGTTCAGACCAGTACTCTCTTAGCAAATACTGAAATTATAAAAATTAAAGTCTTCATCAATATTATTTTTCTTAAAAATTAATCTTTACAATTATCATTACAACTCCAATGCACTGAATACCCATTGGATGCCAACACTTTATAATGCTCATAAAAATACACTCAAAAAGAATGTATATGTAACTGAATTACTTTGCTGTACAGCAGTAATTAACACATTGTAAATCAATTATACTTCAATAAAACATATAAATAAACAATCAGAAGTGGGTTTTATCATTCTCAGTGTACAGATGAGGGAACTGAAGTGCAGAGAGGTCAAATCTCTTTGCCATCATACATTACTAGCTGGTGTTTTGACACACATTCAAATCCAGATCTGTTTATTGTCACAGCCTACGCTCTTCCCACCTTACCTGGCTGCATATTAAAGCAAATAATAAAATTCAGGCATCAGGATAGGAAGCTAATAATTTAAGCAGCCATCTAAAATATAAATACTAAATACCTTTCACTTACACTTTGCTGTGACTCATATGTATAACCTCATTTAATTTTCTAATCTACAGTAGCTAAAGCTAAGACTATAAGGAGGGAAAGTGTGAAAAGATGGAGTGAAAAGAAAGTGCCTGCTTTGTATGGAATCACTAAGGGAAAGAAAGGTCACATTGCCAGCTGGTGCTGTGCTGTCTGTCATCAGGTTTTATAATATGGTGTAAACACTAGGGTCTGTGACACTGAACAAGGAGGGAATAGCTTATTACCTCCAAAAATAGCACAAATGCCAAGTAACTTTAACTGGCTTAGCTTCAGGAAATTTCTCCATTTTCTAAGAATGTAAGGTCACATTAAATTATTTAGAAACTTACAGCTTGAGTGTATCAAAAAACTAAGCCTCTGTGCATTATTTGGATGATGGTTGAGTAAAGATTTGCCATGTTCTTGAATTTAAATTTTCTAAAGCATCCTAATATTAAATCAGTTGCTGAATTATGAAAAAATAAACATAATATTCTGTTAAATGACAAGATGAACTATACATGTATTAGTGAAAAACCTACTTGGCATATTCCTCTGAATTCAAAAAATAAAGAAGCTATCTCTCAGGCAAGGTTGTCTATGAAGTGTCATTCCATAGGGAAGACTTGAAATGAAATTATAAATCCCCAAACAGAGATTTTATTAGAGTGGAAAACTTGACAGAATCTTAACCACAGAAGCAGAATACAGCAAAGGCTAGGATAAACCTAGCTCAATAAGATTCTTAAATCATTAGTACAACAGAGGAAAGAAAATATTAATTAAGGATAATATGTTTATTCATATTGCTTTCTCACTAAAGTGCTTTCTCACTCATAGTGCTTTCTCACTAAATTAATTTTGATAATTCTCCTTGAGATCCTGTATATTTCAAAACAACTCTGAAGAAAGTCTGTGACTTGGGAAAACTTATCTATTTAAGATAAAGCCTGTTTGCTTTTTCAAAAAAAAAAAAAAATCTCCAAAACTTAAGACTTGACAAATTTTGTGACATTTTCTTCAAAAAAAGGAGGAAGAGGTGTCTATGAAATATCTATCTCCTTACTTCTATTATCCATGTTTCCTATCTGAGCTCACTACCACTCATTTGGCAAGGCATTGTTTACCAAACTTTAGCAGTGAGATTCCACATTCAAATAAAGTTGTGCATAGAGACTTGATACATAAAATGAGTGGGAGGTGGGCCAGATGGTTGAAGACCACAAGTTGGGAGCAGGAACAAAGCCTGCGTCTGATGGTTTCCACCTCTCCTTCCCTGGGAGTCTCCAAGAAAACCATTAGTGTAAAGCCTCCAACCATATTGTTAACTGGGTTTGATTTATTTATGTTCCATTCTGTTTCTTATCATTATTCAATGGCTTTCATGTTTCCAAACTCTTGGCACTTTTTAATCCTCAGGAATAACAAAAAAGCAGAATAATAAGCAATAAGTCACTTTTTTCTATTATAGGGTTAACTAAATGTTTTAAATTTTTTTCGGTAAAAAAATATAATAACAGAATGTTAATGTTAAGTACAAATACACTAATAAGATGATATACGTTAATACTGTGTCAGTCAGGCTTCTCTAGAGAAACAAATTCAAGGAGTGTGCGTGCGTGCGTGCGTGTGTGCGTGCGTGCGTGCGTGCGTGCGTGCGTGTGTGTGTGTGTGTGTGTTTACAGGTTTACTTTAAGGAGTTGACTGATGTGATTATTGGGGCTGGCAATTCTGAAATCTGTAGAGGAGGCTTGCAGACTGGAGGAACTGAGATTGCAGTCTTTAGGCAGAATTTCTTCCTTTCCTGGAAATCTCAGGTTTGTTTTTTTTTTTTCTCTTAAAGCATTCAACTGATGAGATGAGGTTCATCCATATCATGGATGGCAATGCTCTTTACTTAAAGTCAATTTATTGTAAACTTTAATCACATCTACAAAATACCTCCACAACAATACTGAAATTAGTGTCTGATTAAATAATGGGGTATGATAGTCTAGCCAACATGACACATAAAAATAGCCATCACAAATAAAATGTAAAATAATTTCTACTTGATATATACATTTGCTAATAGGAAGCTTTAAAGAAAATATTAACACAAAATAAATGCTAAATAAAATTATCTAATAATTTAAAGAAAATACAATAAATATTTAATATTTAAGTTACAAACTTAATTTGAAATATTAAAATATAAAAAAATTTAGAATTGTCCTATATGATAGCTGATTTTTATTTCATGACAAATATCATGGATGAAGAAAGTTTTATCAAGTAGTAAAACCACTTTGGCTGGGTACTATCTCAGGCTCTAATACACTTGAATGACTGACCAGTAGGGTTTGTTGCTGCTTTAATATTCCATTTCTCCTTTCTATTAACCCTACTGCTTGTGGGCTATGAGGAGGTGGAAACTCCACTCAACATCATGTTTTTTCCCAGTCTTGCACATCATGACCTTTGAAATGTGACTCCATCACTGTCTATTTGATGAGAGTATCCATACATGGTACTCAGCCTCTCTACCTCCCTAATAGTGGCAGCCTGGTTTCCAATGAAGACAGAAGAAAGCTTGGGGTAGACCAGATTCAGAGCCCTCACAAACCAAGGCATATTTAGAACCCTCAATCAGAAAGGGGGGTGCCAATATAATCAATTTGCCAACCCCTCACTGGTTGGGAACTCGTGAATTGTGCTGGACTCCTTTGGCAGCTGCCTTGGGTTGTGTAGAACACACAGGACACGCTGTTACTGCATTAACTGAGTCACTGTAATTCAAGGGCATCTGGCATCCTGGACAACACACCATTGTACCTGGGCACTGCAGTGGCCGCTCTTCCTTTGAAGCCCATTTGCCGTATCTCCTGAAGACTCAATTGCTGGGGCTCATACCTGGGCTAGAGTATCAGCTTCCTGAGTGCCGGGGGGTGTCAAGGCCTCATAAACCCGGTCTTGGAAGAGCAGTGAGGACTGCCTCAGGCTCTTGTAGGTGAACCCAGATGTCTTTCCACACATCATTTACCCCTCAGCTTCCCATTGTCCAAGCCATAGGGTCAATCCCTTTAGGACAGCCCATCAGTCAGTGTAAAGGGTTAAGGGCCAGGGCTCATGAGTGATCACTAGCCAAACCCTCTGAGTCCAGCCCACTGGCTGCTCATTCCTGTCCCCACGCAGATGGTGTCAGTGTTGGGCTGAAGAGTGACTGCACTGCATGTACACAGATGGCCTGGACTAGACCCAGCTGTATACCAGACCTCAGTGGGCATTTCCCCCACTCCCTCTCTACAGGCCGCAGGGGCCATCACAGGGATATGGGTGAGGGATTTGGAGGGTCTACATACTCTACAGGACCTATAGAAGCTGCATTTCTAGAGACAGTGGGCTGGTAGTGTGTTCCTCTGCTGAAAACTGACCCACCACTAATTAAAGTGGGAGTTTGAGTCACGGCAGAGGTAGACCAATAGAACATATTCTCAACCCACCTCTTGACAGAAAGTTCTCACCACAATATGCCATTCCTTTGTGAGAGGTTCTACCTGGGGAGAAGCTGTATTCTCTGCTGGAGCTGTTGCTCTACTTCCTTCCAGAGCCAGGGCCAAAATTTTAGGGGTACTTAAGCTCCTTACGTTTGGCTTGTCAACTCTTTTTTGTTCATGTACTAGTTATCCATTGCTGTGTAACAAAGTACCCCAAGACAACAAATATTTTTTTTATTTTTTTCACAGTTTCTGTGGGAGAGGAATTTGGAAGCAGCTTATTTGGCTGGTTCTGTCTCAAGGTCTCTCCCAAAAGTTACAGTTAAAATGTGAGTCAGGGCTAAAGCCATCTGAGTCGTGATTGGAGAAAAATCTACTTCCAAGCTTGCTCATGTGATTGCTGTCAGTCACCTTGTAACCAGAGGGTATGGGAGGAGGATGCTATGACAGGTAATGATTCTGGGGAAAGGTGAATGCAAAACAGACCAGAATGGAAAAGTACCTGTGTGCGTTGCTAAGCAGTTTAGCCAATGTCTTCTAGCAAAGAACATTTGGAGGTTTTTAAGCAGTGACTTGATGCACTTAGTGAAAATTGTTTTTAGAGGTGGAAAATTGGCAGCTTAATAGTGCAAGATCAAATAGTAGTAAACGGCAGGTATAACAAAAGGCCCATGAGTCAGGTGTTATGTCAAAAGTTACAGAAGGCTCAACAGAACTCAGCTTCCATCTGCCTCCATCAGACCTCAAGAGGCTTTAAGCCTCAGCAAGTTCTGTAACATTCTCTGGCCTGAACCGGCCTCTGAGCCAGGTTCAGAAACTAGAGAACGGGATGAGCTTTACTATACACCAAACATCCAAGCACACCTGCCGTTTTGGATCTTTCTGCAGCTCAAGCAATAAGAAGAGCCAATAGGCATCAAACACTTATTAGCACCATGGCTGCCTTAAATGCTTTACATGTATTAACTCTAATCTTCATAACAGCCCTTTGAAGAAGTTACTATTATTACCTAAATTTTACTGAGGCATAGAATGGTTAAGTGGTCTATGTTTGCATTCATTATAAGTGGTGGAGTGGAAATGCAAGCCTAGGTAATTAAGCTGAAGACCTGATCTTAACCCTTGCATTATACTACTTTCAGGGAAACTACATAAATATCCAAGCTTGGTATTGTGCTTAGACAAATTAAATCTTTCTCATAGACAACTCAAGGGAAGTATACATTAAAAAAATCTAATCTAGAAGTGTAGTTAAGATATACCATGACATATTTTTTAATGTTTCTAAAGAACATTTTTCCTTGAATTCTGTTGATGCCAATAGGATAAGAAATGGATTCTCAAAAATTGCATGTACAGGCAGAACATCACAGGGTAAACATCTTAGTGTAATTCTTAGAAAAACGTTAAGCAGCCTGTTTTGTTCTTTCCAACTTTAGAATCACTGAACTCCCAAATGTCTTTAATTTCTGATTTTCAGTAAGATTACACGCTTCTTTCTTTTCAAATTAAATGATAACCCATGTGATTATTCCATTACCCACTGAGATATAACCTGTATGCCACAGTAAATGAATTATACTGCTACCTGGGTTTGGCCTAAAAGTAGAACTGACTAATATAAGGGATAGACTGATACTGACGATCAGGTTATTTCTTTTGTTATACTCACATTCTAGACCAAGTGGCCACTATATATTAATCCAAATATAAGTTTGAGTTTATTCTTCTCAAAATGGGAAGTTGTACAACTCATTTGACACACATATCCTCAACTCATTAATTTTTAGATTTGTAGTTATTATTGTGGCTCTTTCTGACCTACATGTATTTGTACTTAATGAGGACCTTAGGTGATAATTTTGACAATTCTCAGCTTGTTGTGTGAAGAACAAACTTTGTCTTTAATTAGACTCATACAGAGTTTGCATCATGAAAAGGGAAAACTAAATCTCTTTTGCTTTTATTAAATTAGGTATAAGAACACTTTCGAGTATATTATCTTATTTTTATAACACCTTTAAAAAGTTTGGAAGATTAAGGGCATTACTTCTTGAGCAAAGTTGGAAAGAATCAGATTCTTTTTTAGAGTATGTTACAGTGTTCTCCATACCTGCCATATGTCAGAAATTATATTCTTCTGCACTATGTGTTTATAAATGAGAGGACAACATAAAATTGCCAATCCACTGTAATCCCACTAACTTGCACTTTAACCAAACTCTACAAAATACAACAAGAAAAGGCCTCCAAAGATCCTCAAGGCATGCATAATGGGCAGTCATGTTTTACAGCACACACGTAGCCATCAGGAAAGTGTCCAAGTAAATGTCTCCCCTGTGGCACTAATCAACCTTAGGGTTAATGGTGACTCCTGCAGCTGTGGTGCAGTGGCCCGGGGAGTGCTATACATAACATAGAAATTCCTCCTGCAGCATTCCTGAAAGGTGCTCATCCAGTCTTTCTTCCCCACTCAGGGCGTCTGCTCTTGTGTGTCCCTCTGCTTAGAAAAATTATGACCTGAGACCTTTGCAGAGCTGGAGCCTTAACTATCTTTAGGTCTTAGCTCACATATTACTTTCTCAGAGACCTTCCCTGATAAGTAAAAGAATGAAAGAAAATTCATGGCATGCATTGCTGTGGGTAAGACTTTCCATTGCTAGGCAAACACACACTGCAGAGAAGATCACTTGTACTAATTTGCTAGGCCTGCCATAACAAAATACCATAGGCTTAAACAAAAGAAATTTATTTTCTCACAATTCTGCAGGCTAAAAGTTTGAGATCAAGGTGTTGGCAGATTTGGTTTCTCTAGAGGCCTCTCTGTTTGACTTGCAGTCGGCTGCCTTCTGCTGTGTCCTCAGAAGGTCTTTCCTCTGTGTACATGCATCCCTGGTATCTCTCTCTGTGTCCAAATTTCCTCTCCGTATAAGAACATCAGTCAAATTGGATTAGGACCCACCCTAAAGGTCTCATTTTAACTTAATCACCTCTCCAAAGGCCCTATAAAAATACACTCACATTCTCTGACTTAATATGGGTTAAGGCTTCAACATATGAATTCTGAGGGGACACAATTCAATTCATAACACTATTCTTTGCCCAAAGGATGCTTTCTGGATTCCCACAACTTAACACCCTCTTCTGTCTCAACGCTTGTCTTTGCAGTATTATCTCATGCCCGTCACTACATGATATTTAAGTGAACTTATTTGAAAATGCATGCTACTTTACTGTAGCAGATGAGAGATTGTGCCTTTCAGATTTCCTACTGCAGTGAGTATGATAGACTAACGGTCTCAGCTGTGGTTCTTTGAATCCTCCACTGTATCTGCACCAAGGTGACACTCTCTTTGGCTGCTCTTAACCAGTGAATGAGTGCAGCGAGGATGCTAAGGCAGGCACTCTCCTATGGGATACAGTATTGTTCTTGGCTGGAGAAGTTGGCCTGAAGCTCTTCCATC
This sequence comes from Hippopotamus amphibius kiboko, assembly GCF_030028045.1. NCBI lineage: Eukaryota > Metazoa > Chordata > Mammalia > Artiodactyla > Hippopotamidae > Hippopotamus > Hippopotamus amphibius. Next base: position 103,567,857 of record NC_080196.1, read on the forward strand.
GGTCTCATTAAACTGTCTTTGAACTGCACTGCAGTCTAAGACCTTCCTTCTTTCCCTGTCCTTCACAGGATGAGAGATACACTATAGGCTGATGGCTTCCCATTCTCATTTTCCCTCCCAGACATTTCTCCCAACAGCCTCTTCGATGTCTAATCATCTTGACATCTTCAAGTTTGGAGGACCTGGACAAATTACTTCCACATGTGTGAATGATAGACATCTTCTCTCTTCTGAGAACATGACTTAAATGGAAAGAATAAATTCCAGAGTGGAAAGTCTAGCAGACAAGGGGGACTACATATTTCAGAGAGTCTAAACACCACTGAAATAATGCAAGACTTATAACTAGTAGAATATGAATTTAATAAAAGTGTATATTTCAAATTGCTGGATAAACCATTAAGTATTTTAAAATACAATGTCAAGTTCCACAAAATTTTATTCTGAACACAGGATATTTTATTCATCTTTATACTTAAGCTAAAAATATATTTTTCCATCAAAATCATCATGAACAGGGGTCTAGAGGGATAAGACTTCATGTTAAGGATAAGACCCTCCCACTCAGGCCTCAATAACTCTATCAGCAAGCAAAGAGTGGGACCTATTCCCAAACAGTCACAGCCTAGCTACCACCGTCTACTTTGAGACCAGCCAGAACTATCTCATTAAGCCTATTACCTGTTTATGTCAATCACACAAGGAGTTCTGGGCTTCCAGGTTTTCCCTCACTGCATACATTTTAATCACTATATATCTCTGCATATCCTTTTTTTTATGTCCTTGTCTTGCATCTTCCCTAATTTCTAAAGCCTCTCCAGTGAGCCCTCTGGAATTTATGGTCCATCATAAATAAAACTCCCATGTTCTCTTCTCTAAAAATTACCTTCAACTCACTCTAAATGAAACTTAAATCTCCCTTAAGGATGCTGCCGCCTCTGCAGGCACTCAGGTGGAAGCTGCTTTAACATCTCCTTCAGCCTTCAGCCCACTGGGCCTGCATTTTGGTAACTTCTCCTTGTTCCTCACTGCCAATTTCAGACTGTAATTTCTCTACTGTTCTAAAACTCTGTAACATTGATTATAAGGTCATTACTTCTTTGGACACATATTTCCTGTCACCCGTTAAATCTGCTCCAACCACAACAGTCTTCTTAACTTTCCTCAAACCCACTGGAAAACCCCATTCTCAGGGTCATAGTACTTTTTATTCCCTCCACATAAGAGGGAATAAAAGTACAGTTCCCTTAAATATCTGTAGTGCCTAATTGGGTCTGTTCCCTCCTTGTATTTAAAAGCTTTTTATTAAATTTCAAAGAAACCTGCCCTGTTTACAATATTTAAAATTGCAACCAACCTCCACTACATTTTTATTTTAATCCATTGCTTTTTATTTTTTCTCCATGTCACTTGTTTTCATCTGTACCTTCCATCAAGAATTTAAACTTCAAAGACACAGATCACATTCTTTACTGTTGTACAACCAGGGTCTGCTATATGGCAGGTAGTAAATAAATATTTATTGAGTGAATGTAATAAATTGAATTTATTGAAATTATAATCTTTCTCCTCACCAAAAAAGGATAATTTAAATATTCTTTTAGGAAATATAATATTGCTTTCTGCCTTTTTCAACATATTTCTGGTTTTTGTTTTTGTTTTTTGCTATGTGCCTGATGTACTGCTAATAATACACATATGAAAAAAAGCCCAATTTCTTACCTTGAAGAATTCTCTTCCTAACTATACAGACAGAAATATATACAGATTGTCATAATCATAGGGATAAATATTTACGCATATCCAGGTTTTAACTTTCTGCAGCAACTCTGTGGAGAGTAGATTTGAGGAGGGCAAAACCAGAAAGAGAGAAACCAATTAGAAATGTACACGATTATCTAAGTGGGAGATGATGGTACCCCATGTGAAACGTATTAGCAGAGATTGAGAGAAGTAGACAAACAGAAAATATTTATAATGCAAAATTAGGAAAGAAGATGTTTTTGCTAGATTTAAAGGGTGAGCAAGATACAAAAGACAAAGAAAGAGATATGAGAGAAGTCAGCTGAGAAGGAAAAATGACAAATAACCATTTTATCTGATTAACTTTGATTTTTTAAAAATTAATTTTATTTATTTATTTGCCGCATTGGGTCTTTGTTACTGCACGGGCTTTCTCTATTTGTGGCGAGTGGGGGCTACTTTTTGTTGCAGTGTACAAGCTTCTCATTGCAGTGGCTTCTCTTGTCGCGGAGCACAGGCTCTAGGCATGCAGGCTTCGACAACTGTGGCACATGGGCTCAATAGTTGTGGCTTGCGGGCTCTAGAGCGCAGGCTCAGTAGTCGTGGTGCACGGGCTTAGTTTGCTCCACAGCATGTGGGGTCTTGCCGGCCCAGAGATTGAACCCGTGTCCCCTGCATTGGCAGGCGGATTCTTAACCACTGCACCAGCTGGGAAGCCCTAATTAACTCTGATGTTTATGTGAGACGATTAAAAGAATATATCCAGGTGTATTGCTCTGAATACAAAGTCTGGTAGAGAGGTCTGGGATGGAAAAATTAAGTTGGGAATTCTCAATAGATCTGTGGTAGTTTAATAAGATAGCTGGGGTAATATATAAAGTCAGTATAATAGTCAAACAAAAAATAACACCGTGCGAACAAGAACCTGGAACCCTTGTAGAAAGGGGAATCCTTTAATAGAGAAAACAAAATATCAGAGAAGCCAGCCCCTAAAAAAGACAACACAGTGCCTGGTATGGTGTAATGTAAACCAAGAGATTAGAGAGTGTCAAGAATGAAAAACTAAGCAGCATTCCCAGAAGCAGCAAAGAAGCTCAGCAAACTCAGAAATGAAAATTTCCATTGGTTTTGAAAGTAGGAAGCCACCAATGACTGCTAAAGCCGTTTCAGTACCATGGAGAGAGGAGAGGCCAGCTTGCAGGGCGTTGGAGCACTGAATGTGAGGTGAGGCTGTGAAGGGTGGCAACACAGCTTTTGTGAATTGCAGATAGAAGTATGAGCTATAAAGGGAGCACAGCTGGCTGGGAGTTGGCTATCAGAGGCTTGGGTGCATTTAGGGGCTAAGAGGAAGAAGTAGAAAGGAGAAAGTTGAAGATACAATAGAAGGAGTAATTGACAAAGGGTGAAGCTTTCTGGACGCAAGGATGGGGGATGGGGTAAAGAGCTGACCTGGAGGGGCTAAAAGGGACCAAAGGACTACTGGCGATCTTAGGTGTGGATGTAGATTGGCTTGTAGGAAAGGCACTGGACAGTTGATGTAAATTGACACTGACAGTCTCATTTTTTAAAAAATTTAATAAAGGAGGTAAGTTTTCTGCTGATAATTGTAGGCAGAGGGTTTGAGCACTAAGTAAGACATCTGTAAAAGTTTGGAATATTCATGGACAGGAACAGAAGAGAATGACAGCCTAGAACAAATAATCAGAATGAAGCCACAAATTTCTTGGGGAAACAACCTGCATGATTGTGCAATATCCTCCAATAATCCTCAGACATTCACATCTGCAAATGATAAGGCAGGCACTGCCACTGATTCTGAGTTAGAATTTTACTAGGAAAGTGCAGTAAAATAAAAATTACAAAGTAATTGTGAGACCTGAGGGGAAATAAATAGAATTGACACTCAGCTGTGTGCTCTGGGTGGGACAGAGAGGAGAGGCCAGCAGGAGTTGATAGATTACAAAAGGATAAGAGGACCAAGAATCTTTAGATTTCTTGCAATCAAAAAGTAGAACTGGATTGCGTTCAATCATGAGAGAATTGGAAGGATGAGAATACAAGATCTGAGAGAGGGTTACTGGAGTAGAATTTCTCAGGTAGATTTGTTCCAGAGGGTTTCACATTCAAGTAACTGTCTGATAATAATAGGGGTAAATTTTATGAGACTTGAGGATGTCCATGAATTTGATGATAGGTAGAATTTCAGAATCAAATGAGAATATAGAAATGCCCTAGTTTAATTTCTACATAAGGAGTCTAAGATAGATAACTTGTTTGAGGTCACACAGGGACTTAGTAGAAGAATCTGGATCAGAGAAAAATCCTTCTGATGAACAGGGTAGATATTTGTTTTAATATCATTTCTTGTTATCTAATATTGGGGAGTATGTTGATATCTTCTGATTCTTTTTTTCCCTGGAATTTAGAAGTTAAGTGCTTGAGGTAAGTGGTAAAATCTTTGTAAACAATATGTCTTAGGGAAAATAAAGAACAGTGAGAAATGAAAATGTGCTTCATTTTTGCTCATGAATTCATTCTACATTTCTCATTAATTCTCTCGCTCTCTCCTCTCTCACTCTCCCTCTCACTCTCTCTCTGTACATACACCTTATAGAAAAGGGAAGTTGTAGGGTTGGTTAGAGTTTTGGATGGATTTATCATTTTCTTTTATTACTTTCAAATACTAAAGGGAAAAATCTGATGTGTATTATTAAAAAGGAAAACATCTTAAATTTGCATACTGAGTTGTATGTATTGTTATAGTGTTGCTGCAAATACTTCCTTCACGTCTCCTGTGTGGACTCAAAGTTATTCTAGAATTTCAGAGTTGGTGTGCTGATGAGCTGATTATTTGTCTCTTGTAAAAAGAGAAGTCTACTTTAGAGGCAGCATTAACAAGCGATGCTGTGCACACGTTTGCACTCTTTATTAGCACTTTGACAACAGGTGCCTTGTCTCTGTGGAGAACAGAGAACAGGTGCCACAAGTCCCTGAGCTGACTCACAATGGGATTTTAGCTAGCTTTCAAGAGAGAAATAAAATTGCCTTCTTACCTCCTAAAGAAGGTAATTCATAAACACATGCCAAATGACTGCCACTAATTCTGCATAATCAATTGTCAGAATGGACTTCAGCACATTTTGACTCTCTTTAGGGAGGGAGGTACTTTTTTTTATAGTAAGAGTATGAATAATGTAATGTAATCTACTGAATGAGTAACAAATTTTGGCTGAAAAATTCGAATCCCATTGTTAGATAACTATTATATATTAAGTCATAAGTAGCTTTAAGCTCTGTGTTTAAAAACACAGTAGGTGATAAGCCCAAACCATGGAAATAATTGTAACACTTTGTGTTAAAATTTCAAAGTAATACATTTATTTATTAGGTATTTAAGGCATATGAATTTATGAAAGTATTTGAGGTAGGTGACACTTAGCTTGATATGAGACAGAATTTGGAGAGTATATTTCAGGTGGAGGGGCATGGAAATGCAAAGACAGAAATATTTGGGAAATAAAAACTAATTTTGAATTAATGGAACATAGAATGTGTATGAAGTAGGAGGCAAAGCTAAGACCAAGCTGGAGGTAGCCAGGGGCTTGGTCCTGAAGCAGTAGTTGGTTAGGTATAAAGCCAGAGCAGAAGTCAATCAAGCACAATATATACAATTGAATATTACTCAGCTGTAAAAAGCAATGAAACTGGGACATTTGTAGAGACATGGATGGACCTAGAGACCGTCACACAGAGTGAAGTGAGTCAGAAAAACAAATATCGTATATAAACACATATATGCGGACTACAGAAAAATGGTACAAATCAACCAGTTTGCAAGGCAGAAACAGAGACACAGATGTAGAGAACAAACATATGGACACCAAGTGGGGAAAGCAGGGAGGGTTGGGGGGGAATGAACTGGGAGATTGGGATACCAAATTGTACACTCTAAATATGTGTAGTTTATTGTCTGTTAACTGTATCTCAATCAAAGTTCTTAAAAAAAAAACTTACATTTCCACCCAAACATGTGATTAAATTGTGTGCCTTTGTGCCTTTGAACATTCGAGACACTGTCTGGGATTCCTCCCTTCCATTTCTACATTTATTCAATTTATTCATCTACATAAAGGACTTTCTCCTCAAAAGAAAAAAAAAGAACAAAAAGAAAACACAAACACCATTACGCACAAAAGGTGAGCTATTATATTGAGTAATTCACCAATTATATTTTTTAATATATATCATGGGAACTATGGTGAAAGTATTTTCTTACATAATATGATTAAATTACAATCATTTTCCAACAAATGAAAGTACACATATTTATCTCAAGAGATGTGCTTCTTGAAATGAAATTGTGTGGCTTCTTCTCAGCTCTTAACCTATTTGATTATTATTTGGTATTTTATACTATTAAACATCATCTTTGAAACTTTCCCTTTTGCTTATATAGAAATATACTATCTAAACATTTCTTCAATGCCTTCTTTGAGACTGTGTTTCCAGCTGAATCTAACATTACTCTTGCCCCTTCTTGAATATATTCAGTAAGTCAGTCTATTAACTGCTCCAACAACCTCACTCTGGGTTACCACGATTGCCGCTACCACACACACTTATCTTCACAGGGATGACTTTTTCCCTTTATCTCCACTTGTCAAACCCTACTGAGGTCAAGGTCCAGGAAAATGCTACTCTTTATATGAAGTTCTAATTAACCAGAAAGAATGTCTTTCTTTTTCTTCCACAAATATGTGTAACCCTTTATTCCAATACTAGAATTATCTTCTTTCTTAGATTAATATATACCACCCAAACCTCCTACACAAGATGTTAAGTTATTAGAAGAGGTCAGGTCCTCGCCACTGCTGTGTCTTCCAACGTAGGCATAATGTGTATTAGACGTATCCATACTGGCCAATGATACATTCTGTTTTATGGTAAAACACCATGAACCTGTTTATCTGTCACTCTGACATGGTTACTCAGTTGATCCTTCCTCTATTCATTTACCCTTGACTATTCTGATAGTCTTTGTGGACAGGAATCATAACTTCAAGCCTTTTAGTTTCCACCCCAGGCACTGATTACTTGAGTTAGAAGACAGTAAGTGTTTAATAAATATCTGTTGTAATGAATGAAAAAGTGAAGTACGTTCAGGAGTCAGTAAAGACTTAGAAGAGACATGCATTGATGGCCATTGTCCTGCAAAGTACACTCAGAGTATAGGCCCCTCCGCAGGAATGAATTCTTTCCCACTATGTGGTTTTCTCTCTGATCACAGGGTGTGTTATTGGTAAGGAATGGATCTGCCAGAGTAAATCCTGCCCTCTCTATGTAATAAAGGGAAAAAGAGGAGAGTCTTTCTATGAATGAACTACTTAGTATTCAATAATGTTACTAATTACAAATATAAGTATGGCAATATAAACATTTTGAAGCAGTAAGGGAACCTCAAGATTTACAACTCAGCCTTTATTCAGAAGAGGCACCTGAGAAGGAAAAAGGTCAAGCTACTCACCTGAGTATCAAAGCAGATTATAGTAAAATTGAGACAAAAGTCATGGTTTTCTAACTCACTATCCTGGGCTCTTTCCATTATAAGCACATTTATTTTATGGCATTAGTGACAAAGTAAGCTAATATCACTTAATTTTTATATTTCCTGGATATGTGATTAAACTTTAGTATGTTATTACAGTACCATACAATTACCAAGAATCTTTACAAGGATCTTTAAGCTTGTGATTTTACCATACATTTTCCTTGATTCAACTGGGCTTAATGTAACATTTTTGCAACAGACTTTCTGATCTGCCCCACAGCATTTAAAAGGCACTAAATGTAAAGTAAAATTTCAAAGTAAATACTCTCTCAATTCCCAAGGCAACAACTTAAAAAAGGAAAACAACATAAGCCACAGGAGGAGCCTCTAAGATGCCTGTGTTTCGTGGCCCTGGTGGAACTTTGCACTCTCTGAACTCCCTGGAGGGAGGAAAACCATTTGTGTTAGTGCCGCTGGGGTGAAACAGTCCCGAGAGTAAGTTAGAGTACTTCTTTGATGTTGCTCGTTGCTCTTTCCAGCCCCAAGGAGACTTCTTAGCACACTTGAAGGAATAACAGAAGGAATCAATTCAACTTTTGTGCTTGTGGAACAGATTCAGAGATAAGGACTTGTGTGAAAACATTTTGGCTTCACATTGTTAGAATTTGTTATTATAGTGAACGTTGTGGTATTAGTTTTCTAGGGTCATCATAACAAAATATCACAGACTGGGCAGCAACAGACAGGAGCACATGGACTGGCTCTGATGGCAGCAAAGGGTCATGGGAATTTATGACTTTAGTTCTAAGCCTCATATGTGTCTACTCAAAGCAACCCCGCTCAAAGGCTGAGGGAACCATCCCTTCCCATGGGTGTCCTGACCTTCTCAGAGGAAGGCTGCCAGGCAATGACGAGCATGCAGATTGCTGGGTGATTAAAACATGTTAGGCAGGATTTGATGGGTCCGTGGTCTTGGCCAAATCCTGGCCCTGAAAATGGCCCTCTTCCTAATCTCAGCATCCCATTAATCCCAGGACTAGAAGAATTCCCTTCTCCTTTCCCTAAAAGTCATCCATTTTCCTACTTCAGGAAGAGTGACAATTCTTTTCAAGAAATAATGTCTTGTACTTTGATATACTCTCCACTCAGGAAAATCCATTTTCCTTTGCAAAGTTGACAAAGTCCTACGAGAATCCTTTATTGGAGAATAAAAAGCACAGCTGGTAGAGCTAGATGACTTGAGCACTCCTGACAAAATCAAGAGGCAAGGTGACAACTACCCATGAAGCAACTTCTGGCTGTGTGAGAAGTCACCTCAGGCACCCCGAGACCTGGGTGGAAAAGGTGTACCCAGAAAAATCCATCTTATTAATTTTTGAGAAGCAAATGTAATAACATATACAATGTTCATGCAATGGGACAAAATCATTCTGGTTCTCCAACAGAGCTACCCAAATCTGAACCTATTTAAAAATAGATGAGTCAACCCTGCCAGTGAATCCTGGGAGCTCAGGGTAATGACAAGATTTGTGCTTGGATTGTTCTTTCCGTGGATTTGATCAAATGGCATTAATGTGATTTGAACTCTGAAATTCCAGCCAAAGCCTAAAAAGTCTTTTGCTCAATTCCCCTGCTACCTGAAACCACTGAGTTTAAAATGCATCCAGTTCTAATCCATTAAAGTTAACAACTTTCAGAGCCATTAGCGATAACAACTTCCGCCGTCACAGTTTCTCAAAGTAACCCCCCCGTGAAGAATTTATGCAAAAAGTGGATCAAGGGAAAATAAACAGATTCAAAGCTTGCAGCACACTGACGCGAGCGATGAGGACACAGGGTGCGGTCAAGGCTTGTGAGCATGCGCGTCGAGCTGATGGAGACCAACACAGTCTCCCGCATCAGAAGCATTCCGACCATGTCTTCTCTACTTCAGGATGGAAATCCGTGCCTTAGGGTGGCAAGCCAGGCTTTATATTATAATGTGAATGTTTCTGCTCTCTGGTGTCAGCAAACAACTGCAAGATAGGCAGAGAGGGCCAGTTGTGGGGGAGGCAGCGGTCCTTTGCTACAAACCCAATTCCTCCAGTGGGGTAATCTCAGCTTGACTCCTACTAGTCATAGCCTTTCTGGGGCAGGATGCTCCTGGGACCAGTGCTGCCAAAGCTCCTCCTTCAGATGTTCTTTACGGTGGGGCGGGATGGGGGCGGGGCATAATTTTATTATTTGGATTGCTTTCTATCCTACAGTGGTCAGAGATCCACCGCTCCTGTCCTCAGAACATGCACCCTCTTCTTATCTCCCACCACATCCACCGCTTTCCTATCTTTTACCTAATTTTATATCTTTCAACAAGAAACCAAAATCCATAATATTGTGAAATGGATGATCTTCTTTAGGTGCTCCCCCTAAAGAAGCAAAGACAAATATTCAAATGTCTTTCCTTAAACTGTGTTAGAACATCTTAGCATTTCAACAGGAAAATGGCTGTCATTTTTACAGTAAGGGAGCACATATTTCAATTCTACTTAAGAAACAGTATAAAATATGCTACTATAGAAACTGAATGGCTCATGGACTCTGAAGTCAGACTGCCCAAGTTCAAATCCTGGAGTATCTGTGACTTAACAGCTGTGTGACTTTGGACATCTCTCTGCCCTAGTGTCCCTGTGTCTAGAATGTGGTTGGGAATACTGCCTACCTCGAGCATAGCAAGTATGAAACTCTGAGCCTGACACAAAGTGAAAACTTTACTATTTTTATTGATTCTTTAAGTTTTAATTAATCCATGGATGCCAAGTCAAATTGTATTCACACTGACAAAACAAAGAATGAAAGAATCCTTGCATCTCTCAGTTGGCTTGTAGAGTGGCCATAGGTTTGTTAATTACAGAAGCAGATAAGCTAGTAAATATAGTTACAGCCTCTTTCAGATAATCTTAGAGTCACTTTGGAATGGCAGAACCCAAAGAAAATGGAACAGTGGCCAAAAGAAGAGAGCTGAACACCTGAAATTTAGGAGGGTCAGTGGGAAAGGAGGTGCCTGATATTTTTGAGAATCTATGAAACCGGAGAAGAAGTTTATAAGGGAACCAGATTTGAGACAGTCTTATTGAATACAAAGCAAGGTATAAATCAGAGGTGAGAAAAGGTATTTTTCTGGCAAAAATTCAGATTAGTTAGGTTGCCTGTCAAAGCCATGCCTCCCAGAGCCCTAACGTGGTAGGCTTTTGGTGCTAGCACAGGAAACAGTACCTATTCGGCATGAGATATGTCATTCTCACCTTCTTCCTCCAGACAGCACATGGGCTATGCTGTTTTCCCAGTTTTAGAATGTAAGTCATTACATAAGCAATTTCTTTGTATGTAACATTCATTTTAACATTTTGTTTTGAAATAACTTAGGCTTATTGGAGAGGTGCAATTTTTATAGATCACTCATTCAACTTCCCCTAACGCTAACACCTTAAGTGAGTACAATGCAATTACTGAAACCAGGAAATTTAATAATAATGCAATACTATTAAGTAATCTACAGGACTGACTTGAATTTTGCCAGTTTTCCCAGTATAGCAAACGGCAGAAAATTTACCGTATTTTTCTTTGCTTTGGTGGCAGGGAGAGGGAGAGTGAGTCTTCTGATTTTGTGGTACAGTTTTTGTCTTTCAGGACCCTAACTTTTCTTTATATCCAGTTTTTCAAAAGGGGCTTCTTCCTTCCTGCCTGTTTTTGTCTCCCCCAAAACTAAGTGTTTTGAAGATACCCTTTCAACTATGTGTCCTTTTTTATTTTTTATTTTTGGCCACAATGCACAGCTTACAGGATCTTGGTTCCCTGACCAGGGACTGAACCCGTGCCCCCTGCAATGGAAGCATGGAGTCCTAACCACCGGACTAGGGAATCCCCAAACTATATGTACTTTTAATCACCTTCCTTTGGCTATATTTTATTTCACTGGGTCACTTGGTTTTGTATATTCAGACTTGGGGCAGATTCAGCATTTCTGGCAGTGGTTTTAGATCACTCCTGTGAATATCTTCCCTCTTCTTTCTTCCATGCAGTTTTTCCCCATTCGTCTTTCTTCACGGCAAAGCATGGCAATGAGAGGGGAGGTGGGGTGAGCAAGAGAGAGCAAAGGCTAGGATTAAGGGATTTTTCTTTTTTTATGTACAGTTATTTAAAGTCTGAGCATTCTGTCTTAAGTTATGCTGACTTGTATAGATAATTTTTTCTCTTCCTGTTGTCCTGTATTGTTTTCCAGTTACCCTGAAGTTCTCAGTGTGTATATATGTGTGTATATATATATATATATATTTTTTTTTTTGATCATAAAGACACAGATGGTAACTGGAAAGTATCCTGAGGAGTCCTATGGTCTAGGCTCCTACCTTTAGGCGATGTTTCCCCTCTTCAAGTGCTATAGGATGTGGACCTAAGGAAAGAAGAATCTCGTTAAAAGTAAGGCTTACATAAATTCCTATTACATTCTCAAATATTCCATACCACGTGGAATCATTAAATTATTTTATCATGTAGATTCTAGTAATTTCAGGACTATATGAAAAATGCAAGCTAACATAATATATAGTATTTCATAATTAAGAGTTAATTGCTAATGAAAATGCAAGGAATAACTGTTTTGTTAAAATATAGGGAAAGGAAGAGAATGTTATTCATTGTTAGAATTGAAAAGATGTAATAATTCTAATAAATGAAATTTTCTTTTGAATTCATTATTTATAGCTAAATAAATGTTCATTTGAGTATTTTTTAACATAGAGGATACTTAGTGTTATGGACTGAATGTCTGTGTCTCTTCAAAATGCATATGTTGTAATCCTAACCCACAATGTGATAGTGTTAGGAGGTGGGGCCTGTGGGAGTTGATTAGGTCATGAGGGTGGAACCTTCACGAATTGGATTAGTGCCCTTATAAAAGAGACTCCAGAGAGCTCTCTTTCCCCTTCCTCCATGAGGGGATATAAGGAGAAGTGGGCAATCTGCAACCCAGATGAAGGCCTTGCCAGAAACAAAACATGCTGGCACCCTGATCTCAGACTTCCAGCCTCCAGAGTGTGAGAAATAAAAGCTCTGTTGTTTATAAGCCACCCAGTCTCTTGTAATTGGTTACAGCAGCCTGACCTAAGACACCTAACTTGTTGCTAATGGTAACGGAGATAAAGTCAAAGTTCCAAGCTCTTTGTTCATATACATCACGTATCTACAATTTTTTGGTCATATCACTTAGTGTTATCCACAGTGACCAACAAGAGTTTTATGTCCTCCCCTGTTTTTGATGATAGTTCAACTACTGTGTTAGGAAGACTCTTTCATGAGCGGACTGTGTACATCCCTCAGCTGTGGATGATTCTGATCATCAGCTCAGCTAGCGGTATGGCTGATCTATCCTTTGGAACCATTAATTTTCAAATCATCTCTACTGCAGCATGAGAATGATGAAAGCCTAAAAGCCTGGAGCCAGACTGCACATGACTTTAGGGACATAAACATGTCATGTTAATGACTCTACAGTCTGTCAAGCATTCTGATGCTAGCAAAGATCTTAATTTTCTCATCACCAACTATTTAACATGAAATAGGATGAAAAGGATCACAAAATCTTACACTAAGTCCATTATTAAAATCTTGATCTTAACCACTTTGGAGATTTCTTTTTTGTTCCCAGTGTTACTAAATTTGTCTTTTCAAATAAAAGCTTCTCCCATTTATGTTCTCCATAGGACTTTTCCTCCAACTCTCCTTTTAAACCACTGGAAAGAGGTTCTCAATACATCCCTACTCGTCTTTCAACTTATATCAATATTTAAAGAAGCAAATTTCTTTTAGCTCTTTAAAGTGAAAGTGAAATTATATCAATTGTTGGCCTATGAACCATTCCCTTGTGTACTTAGAGAGTTTTGATGTAAGAAGGAATTGAAGTCTCAGAATTTCAAAAGTTCTCCTTGTGAGTTAGTGTCTATCTTCCAGATCCTTGATTTTTCAGTGTTTCATACACTAGCTTTTTTGGTGGTTTGTTTTAGATTACTTATCACTGTGGTCCCCTTAGTCTCATCTCAAAGTCACAGTTTCTATCTTATTTTTCTGATCTTATGCCCTATCGTCTCTTTAACATGTTTCTTGCTATTGGTTATGCCAGAATCTATATTCTTGTTTCAAAATTAAGTTTTAGCTAAGAGTTCTGTATGGTTTAGAAAACGATATCAACCCTGCATTTGTTTATTCATTCATTAACACAACTTTATTAATCAAAATGATGTAGCATCCACTCTCACAGAAACTGAGGATGCAGTCATAATTGCTACTCTAAGGAAAATCAATCTAGCAGAGTAGAGAAAAAATATTAGAATACTACAGAGAGTAGTATCATTGAGGTGTGGACGAGGTAGTGTGCAATGGCAGAGAAGGCACAGCAAAAGCAGATAACCTAAGTTAGCCAGGGGTGGAGTCAGGTGAGCAATCAGAAAGCTTACATGGGAGGTGGCTTTTGACCTGAGTCATGAAAAATTAGCAGGAGTTCAATAATAAAGTCCTTTATCCATCTACTAACTTTTTACTTTCAGCAGAGAGCTCTCATTTTAAAACATCATTTTTTTATCCTCTATGTCCTTCTCCTGTTACCACCCTATTTCACTTTTTCTCATCAAGACTCACCTTCTTGGGAAAATAGTTTATTTCTGCTCTTTCTATTTTCTTAACGACCAGTCACTCATCCATCACAGCTATCCAGATTGTGCTCCAGCTACTGCACAAAAAACGATCTGTCAAAAAAAAAAAAAAACAAAAAACAAAAAAAAAAACAAAAAAAAACAACGATCTGTCAATTCTCATAGATGACATCCTAATTGCCAAATTCAATAGCAACATTTCTCTCCTCTTTCATTTGACCTTTCTGTATCATCTGGCACAGGTTATCACTTCCTTTCTTGAAACTGTCATCTGTTAACTTTCTTGCTATCACTTTCTCTAATTTTCCCCATTTATGGAGGGTCATGTGAAAACTTTTCTTTAGGTAATTTCTCTTCCTCCTCATACTTCTAAGCTCACTAAGCGTTAACTTTAGAATACAGAGCTAGGATTCCCTTGATTAATTAATTTGATACTTTAATAACAGCTAAGTATATGATACAAATCTGTAATGCTGAGGACTGGACCTGTGTTTCTCTGGTCTAGAGAGCCAGTCTGTAGAGGCTCCATCATTCTGACATCAGTTGATCCATATACAGTGCCTATCAGGGATCTAATCTATGTAACAGTCTAAGAATAAAGAAAATGTGTACATTACTAGTTAACAGATTATATGCCAATATAAATTAGGGGTTATTTTTGCTTCTATTCTTCTTCCATTAATATTCTTGGCTGCCTTATTGGTTTGGCAAAGATAATTTTATTTTGACTTATGTACCTATCAATATATTGGCTTTTATTAAATCCATTGGCTCTATGGTTCTTTTCTATTTGCAATACTTCCAGCAGTAACTGTAAACTCAATTCCTGTACGATGTTCAATCATGGATTATTCACTTCTTTTGTGTCCTTAAGAACAAAGCTCAATTGGAACAGGATGATGGTCCATCCTAAGAGTACCGCATTAGACACTGTTCCCAAATTTCGGTGAGCCATTTATTCAGCCCCCATGCCCAGCATCCTCTTACCTACATGTCATCAATAACTACTTTAACCAGACTGTCATTATTTCCCAATTTCCCAGATTTCTTTTCTTCATTTTTCTCTTTAAAAAACAGCCATATATAACTCATTATCAAAGTCTCCTTGATTTTTATGTCCCTGCCTATTTGTTAGCAGGCCTTTATTTTCTCTGCCTTCTTTTTTTATTTAGGTGTCTAAAAACTCTACTTGCTAACTCAGTCTGTGTGTTTTCCCTCTGCCAGTCCTCCTCACTGGAAGTTTCCTTTCTCAGACTCTGTTTTTCATTTTTTAACAGACATCTGTTTGTTCATATATCTAATAAATTCCATGACAGACATAAAACTGTTGGAAGGTAATAAGGAAAGTTATGTTTTGTGTGCCTTTAAAGTGAGTGATTTATAAATTATGCCTTTTTGAGGTGATAATGGATGATAATCACAAACATCTTTCATGAAATTATTCCCCTATGTTTTTCAGCCCTTTGGCAGCTCTTGTTTTCAGAAATGTTAACAAACTACTATGATGTGGAAGGGGTTGGAAGAGCTGAAAATCTTCAGCTGTAGGAGCCCCACTTTTAGAACTTTGCTTTTTCATTTTGATGTTGCAACAAAGATTGTAGCCATTGGTAATCACATACCTAAGTGCTGCAGAAAACATTCTCCACAAAGTCAGCTCCATCTGCTGAGTTTCAAATCCTACACAATTTTCATTTTATCTAGTGAAATATTTTAAATGCTAATATTTTTTATTTTTCATGTGCTTAGGAATTTTTTAAGTGAAGGGGACTCCCTTAAAACAACTTAAATAAAACAATATTTACAGGGAATACCCTGAAAGAATGTTACAGAAATATGTAGATTCTTCAATAAATTACTGCACGCCTCTAACCTTGTATAAGAAAAAGTTAATGAAGCTTTTCTTACAATATAGAGATACGAACAGAGGAACCAAATCATATAACTCTATAAAGACTGTACTCAGAAATTTGACTTTCAATTAAATGACAGTGTAAATACATTTAATTTGTATCTACTAAATAAGAGACACTTTTCAATTTATCTTTTTCCTATACTCCTAAACATTACATAGGCCTTATTTATTATAAATACTATACTTCCCGTTTCTGTATTAAAAATCTGAAAATAATTGTGAGCTAATGTTATTAACTGCCCTCTCTCTTTTTCCTCTTTGAGTATTCCCTTTATGGTTCCCAGTATTTGATGATTGTATTTATTTTGTTACTCTTTAGTTGTAGTGGAGAATTTCCCAACTTACAGTCTCATTAAGGGAAGTTTTCCTAAGAAGGAAATGTGAGTATATATGTAGAAATCTGGAAAATTAAGTCAAGTCCAGCTCTAATAAAATTATTCCCACACACTTTATCTCTATTATGGCCAATTTTGAATTTTCATATACTTTTTTTTTTCATTTGGGGAACAGATTTTTTTCTGGAATTATCTTCCATTCTTTTGATTCCTATCACCTTCAAAACCTAATGAGGGAGTTAACTGATACTGGAATTTCTATCCCAAAGTAACAGTTGAGAATTGAAGGAAATACATTAAATAATTGTTTTCAGATACTGAACAACAGGCAGGAGAGGAATGTGGCTCAGAGAGAAGGGAAAAAACAAAGTGAGTCCTCTGATGGCCCCAGCTTTTGGTCTGAATCTACTTTTTGGACCCTAGGACAGGGAGGGGTACTCAAGTAGATCACAGAAATGATGTTGCTTTGAAGAGATAGAGCTCAGATATTGGGGAGGCTGAAAACTGGGGCACAGTGGCATGGGGAATGGAGCTCAACAAATATTTTTGGGGATCATCTGGAGTCTTTGCTGCATACTAAGCTGTGCAACATTGGTTCTAGAAGAACCTATGCAACTTGGCTCTATTTTAGAAGCATGCTACTTCTAGGAAAACTGGCATGGAACAATCATCAGGAAACTTAATATAAATTATTTCCAGATTTCAAAAAGGCTCAATGACATCCACATGCCCATAAATCTATAATGGAGAGACCTTGTTAAACACTGGCATTAAGTAGAGAGACAAGAAGGGTCACACTTCAGTGACAGAGATCAACCATCCCTGGAATAAAGACTACTGTAGATAAGCTCTGGCAAAGTCTAAAATAAATAAGCCTATCGATAAGTAAACTCAACTGCCTGATAAAAGGCAATTCCATTCTACCTTTTTAAAGTAAGAATACAAAACTCACACTCTTGATAACGTAATTATCATGGTGTCCAACATCCTATAAAATGTTAGATACACATAGAAACAGTTAAATTTTAGAATAATTTAAAGAAAACTTATGATTCAGAAATGACAAAGTGATGGAATTAGCAGAGATGAAACTTTAGAACAGTATAAAAGATCAATGAACAAGAAGGCATGGAAACAGAAATTTTCACACTGAACTATCCAATTGAAAGAAAAAAAAAGGCTAAAATATATAAACAGAAGCTTTGAGACGTGTGATACTACCAAGGAAGATAGAATTGGAGTTCCAGAAAGTAGGCAGTGCAGAAACAAAATTGAGTAAATAAGGGTTGATTTCTTCAAAATCTGATAAAGAACTTTAACTTATAGATCTAAGATATTCAATCAATCACATGCAGAATGTCAATGGTACACTGTAATAAGAGAAAGTAGCATGGAATATATACTTCTTTAGCAATTCTTGAAAAATATCACCTGTAAACATAAGGACAATGTACAAAAATCAACTATTTCTATACACCAACAATGAAAATTTGGAAACTGAACGATTAAAAAATACCACTTACGGTAGCTTAAAATAACATGAAAATGTTAGATATAAGTTAAAACTACAGGTGCAAGAGCTGTACAATAAAACTACACAATCTTGTTGAGATAAATAAAAGAGGGCCTAAATAAATGAAAGATATATCATGTTGTTAAGGTGTTAGTTTCCTCCCAAAAGATGAGCCAGCTTATTGCAATTCCATTCAAAATGCCAGTAGGCTTTTAAAATTGTAATTAATTAATTAATTAATTAATTTTTTTGTGGAGGAAGGGAGTTAAAATGAGCAACTGATTCAAAAAGTTATACAGTCAAAAATAGGTCACAGAAAGAAAAGCTGTCCACCATAAGAACTGATGGGGGAAAGGTCAGATAAGCACAGGTATATTAATATATTTAATTTACAATTCTAGAAGCCTGTAGAAAGAATGGTAATAAAACTTTCTAAATGCTTGCAGATAATGTTTAAATATTCCTTTACTATTGGAGAACATTTTCTACATTCATAATTCCCTTTGTGTATTTTTAAATATAAGCCTCTGTAACAAACATTGTACATGCAGAAATATGATATCTAAGTGGGAATATAAACCCTGAATATTCCTTATTTCCACATTTTAAAAAGTATTTATAGTGCTATATGTAAAGCTATTTATCTTATGCCTAACAAATGTGAAATTAATATTTCTATTTTAATAAAAATCATTTGTATCTAGGCAAATCATTCTCTCAGTTCCTATAAAAACTAAAATCTCAGGACCAAATATTATTTACAAAGAATCGCAAGCTAAGATACCACCAATTTACACTTGGATATTGTTCTAGAAATGTCTTTTGCTGGCTTACTTTTGATTCACATGAGAAACTTGGATTTGCAGTGTTAGATGCTTGAAGGAGACAAAAACTTAAATATTCATCTACAAAAGTAACAAGATAATAAGCAGAATTTTTTCTAAAATGTTTCCAGTAGATTATGGGCACATGATGAAAAATAATACATAGATATCACTTCACAGCTTCAAAACCAGTAGACTAGAAATACGAGTCCCCAGATACTACCTGCCCACCTACCCTTGACCAAGTAAAATTGTTTTATTTATACTAGAATTTACAAAACCATTCTGGGTTTCTGTGATTCTCTCCTTTATTTGACCTATATGATTTAATATTTTTCCCAGTAGCAATTATTTCCTTTGACTGGAAACAAAATGAATTAATCATTTTGGATGCCCTGCTATAAAAATCCATATTTATTTCTGATTATTAGGAATAGAGAAAATATCATAGCTGCATAGTCTATATTTCTTTGAACTGGTAATTAATAATTAGGCAGAGTCTGTGAATTAGCTCAGAAATATGTTACACTGTTATAATGTACTATATCATTTATTATACTTGATATATTTTAAGAGTATATCAACCTTTAAAATTATGTATATTATTTTATTGCATGCACAAAACTGACCTTGCTTCTTAGATATTAGCTTTTGAACTGTCAGATTTGTGGGTTTAATTGTAACTCCAATTATTCATAATTATACAAATTCCCACTGAAGTTACTAAGAGGTTTTATTAAATGTTTATAACTGAAGAAACAAAAATTCTTTGAAAATTGTCTTCTTTTAAGTTAGTGCTTTCAAAAACCATTAATCAGCATACTATAAATGACACTAGCAAATAGAGACTACAGTTAAGAACAATTATTTATTTTCCCTTGAATATTGTATGTTGTGATGAAATAGAGTAAGAGCTCTACCAAATTACATTATAGGGATCAAATAGTGTCTATTAGATGCTATACTAAACTTTGTGAAATTATTTTGCTAATATTGTTAAATTTACTACCATCATGTTTTAAGAACTAAGAAAAAGCATAACACCTGAGAAGGAAATGTTATAGGTTGATTTTTAGAAAAGAGGGTGTGTGAATAGAGGGGCTCTTCTGAACATTCATTGGTGGCTATTAAGCATCTCCAAAGCATCAGTGGTTCTATAAAGAATTTATGTAGGTAAGCATCCTTCCCACGAAAACCTTATAAAGTATAAATTATTGTCTTTTTTTTACAGAAGAAATAACTTCAAATAAAGAGAAATTAAATTATTTGTACAGCACTGCATTAAGATTAAATGTCACAAAACTGGAGAGCTACATGTAAAAGAATGAAATTAGAACACTCCCTAACACCATACACAAAAATAAACTCAAAATGTATTAAAGACCTAAATGTAAGGCCAGACACTACAAAACTCCTAGAGGAAAACATAGGAAGAACACTCTTCGACATAAATCACAGCAAGATCTTTTTTGACCCACCTCCTAGAGTAATGGAAATAAAAACAGAAATAAATCAGTGGGACCTAATGAAACTTCAAAGCTTCTGCACAGCAAACAAAACTATAAGCAAGACGAAAAGACAACCCTCAGAATGGGAGAAAATATTTGCAAACGAATCAACAAAGGATTAATCTCCAAAATACATAAACAGTTCATGCAGCTCAATATCAAAAAAACAAACAACCCAATCAGAAAATGGGCAGAAGACCTAAATAGGCATTTCTCCAAAGAAGACATATGGATGGCCAAGTGGCACATGAAAAGCTGCCAACATCACTAATGATTAAAGGAATGCAAATCAAAACTCCAATGAGGTATCAACTCACACCAGTCAGAATGGGCATCATCAGAAAATCTACAAACAGTAAATGCTGGAGAGGGTGTGGAGAAAAGGAACGCTCTTGCGCTGTTGGTGGCAATGTAAATGGAGAACAGTATGGAGGTTCCTTGAAAAACTAAAAATAGAGTTACCATATGACCCAGCAATCCCACTGCTAGGCATATACCCAGAGAATACCATAATTCAAAAAGACACATGCACTCCAATGTTCACTGCAGTACTATTTACAATAGCCCAGATATGGAAGCAACCTAAATGTTCATCAACAGATGAGTGGATAAAGAAGATGTGGTACATGTAGACAATGGAATATTACTCAGCTGTAAGAAGGAATGAAACTGGGACATTTGTAGAGACATGGATGAACCTAGAGACTGTCATACAGAGTGAAGTGAGTCAAGAAGAGAAAAACAAATATCATATACGAACACATATATGCAGAATATAGAAAAATGGTACACATCAACCAGTGTGCAAGGCAGAAACAGAGACACAGTTGTAGAGAACAAACATATGGACACCAAGTGGGGAAAGTGGGGAGGTTGGGGGGGAATGATTTGGGAGATTGGGATTGCCACATATACATTACTAATAAGAAAAAAATATCAAATTGTACACTTTAAATATATGTAGTTTATTTATGTCAACTGTATCTCAATAACAGTTCTTAAAAAAATAAATAAATAAACAGGAAAAAAAAAGAGTAAATGTCAGAAACAGGATTTGACACTAGGCTTGTTTGCCATGTCAAACTGAGCTTAAAATCCAGAGTGGTACTGTTTGGGCATATCAAATTTTATTCCAAGTTTTCCTCCCCTAATAGTGCTAAATAAAATCAATTTGACCTAATAACTTTAAGAGGAAGCATGTTAGACAATCATCAAATATTAGTAACATATATAGATGGTATACATATTATAAGCACTTGCATTTTAAAATTCATTTAATAAATATTTGCTGAATACCTGCTATGTACCAGATGTATATGTAAGATAATAAATATTTTAAAGTATTTGTAATTAGTATGTAAGTCATATTTTAATTATAATTTTCAAAAAATTTAAAATGATGTAAAATATTTTAGAATCCTTTCTCTTTCCTTGTCTCTTAAAGCCACTCTCCACACTGGAGGAAACCAGTCATAAAAATTTGGTGTACATTATTCCAACCTCTTTCTGTGGTTTTACTATCCTATCACATAAGCAATATTTGCATTCATTTACATTTACATTGAATTTTGTACACACACACATGCATATATAAATGAAATCATTAAATAAAATCACGCTTTATTTTGTTTGATTTTCTTATCAATTGCTTATTTTTCCTACTTAAAATATGCCCTTGCTATATTTCCATGTCAGCATACAGAGTCTATCATGATTTTAAACTTACTATTTTTAACAGCTTCATTATAACTTTTATGTGAGTATATCAGAATGTTTCCAATTTTTCACTATCCGGTATGGTGTTGAAATGTATGTGCTCATTACATGGTTACTACAACTCTCACTTCACAGATTCCTGGGGCTTGACCAATGTAACTGGCAGGACACACAAACCCCTTTGGAAGAAGGCTCTCAGAAAACACTACAAATTTCCCACAAATGAAGTTTGAGCACTGCAAGTTCACACAAGAATCAAGCTAGTTCTAAAAGCATCATTTACCAAAATGCAGCTAGTCATGAGTACTGCTTTCTCTTTTCTAATTTACCCAGGAAACTTGACCTGAAACATCATTTAAAGTAAGCTAGTTTCTGTATCATGGTTTCTCTACATTTTATCTGTGGTTTTAATGTTCTGATCAAGACACTTGCTATTCTTCTTCACAATTCTTTTCTGTTCCTTCTCCTAAACTACTGCATTGTTAAGGGATGGCCCTTCGTCTTCCTTATCTTAGTTTCCCAAACACTTAGAATAGTGCCTGTGCATAATGGTTCTCACAAAAGCTTGTTGAATAAATGTATATTACATACACTATATCAATTCTTTAAATTATTTTTGTGGAAAAGAATGTAGTACAATTTTAATGTCATGCAAAGCCATAAGAATATGGTTCATTAATATTTGAGCTATCCTATCACACATTTAGAAAGTTGGTAACAACTGAATCAAATTCATTTCTTTCCTTTTTCCAGGAATAAATACATTGCTTATTTTTGTGAAACAAACTAAGTGTTATGAATGGAAAGAAGGAAACATTTTGTAGTTTTCCAATGCTAGTGCATTGTTTAGATACCTTTGATCTTTTGAACGTCTGGCATACTACATTCAAGCCTCAGCTCCACTCTTTCTAAGCTGCCTCCTTAGCATCCCTGAGTCTCAGTTTTCTCCTTTTGAAAATGAATATAACTGTGCTTACCTAGTATGAGTAATGTGTTTCCTATGAAATATAGCTGAACTATATGTCATGTACCACAGTTTCTGACAATTAAAAAGTGCAGTATTAATACTAATAGTGCTATTAATTAAAAACAGTGTATAGCATTATGGATAATAGTAACAGATTAGTAAAATTAAGAATAATAATACTTATTAAGCATTTAGTATGTATCAGGAGCTGTCCTAAGTTCTTCGCACATGTTAACTCATTCTGTCTTTATTATGACACTTTAAGGTGGGCACTATTTTGCCTCTATTGTATAGATGAAAGAACTGGGTCTCAGAGAGGTAAATAAGTTGAACAAGATTATACAGTAAGTACAGAACCAGGCTTCAAATTCAGGAATCAGATACTGGAGACGATACAGAAATAATGATTGTCATTGCTATGTGAATACTTCCAACTATTATTGCCCTTCCAGTTTAAAGGTTATTCAGTTAGAAGGATTCTGTTACCTACTTGTTTTCAGGAAAAAAATATAAAAACCATTAAAGAAAGGGATTCCTTAAATTTTATCTCAATGTATCTACAAACTTAATTACATGCACAATGATTTCCATATTCTCCTTCTAGAAAGGGCTTAACTTTAATGTGCTGTGTACTGCTGCCAGACAGTCTTCAGCTGAAAATCCCTCTAGAGGCAGCCTCAGCTGCAGAGAGCATCCTCACCAAAGTTCCACCTTTGCCAGGGCAGCACAAATCCAGAGGCTGATCATTGCAGGACTGTTGTTCTAGCTCCAGAGCTCCCTATGGGATCAGCCACGGCTGTCGTTAAGCCTACATTACAGCTCTCCTTCTCTTTCCATCCAATCATGTTCCTTTCCTCTCTTTTCCAAAGCTGGAGGATCCTACAAACACTCCTTAATAAACACCCTGCACACTGAGCATTCAACAGTGTCAGCCATGCCTTTTGAAACAGTCTGGCCCCTTGTCTCTGAAGTGAGTACAGTCCCCTGATTTTCTCCACAGTTACATCTTCCACCACCTAACTTTCAAACGTTGCTCTATATTAGGATTTATTCAAGATGCTCATCTACACATGATCTCCCTAGGCGTGAATGAGTGAATTTCATTCACTTTCATGGTTTCAATTACCATGCACATGCTGCTGAGTCACAAAACTACATCTTCAAGCCAACATTTTCCTCCTGTTATCAATATCCACAGATGGAACCCTCTATTGGCTTTATAACCAGGGATTAGCAAACATTTCCTGTAAAGGGCCAGATAGTAAATATGTTAGGTTTTGTGAGTCTTAACAGTCACTGCTGCAACTACTCAAGTCTACCCTGGTAGCATCAAAGTAGCTACAGACAAAAGGAAAATGAATGGTCATAAATGTGTCTCAATAAAACGTTATTAAAAAAAAAAAAAAACACGGTGTAGGCTAGACTCTTTGCCAATGCCTGAGCTAAATTACTATTCTTCTCAAACCTTTTCCCTACCTTCTGCCTTCTTCGTATTTCAACTTAGATATTAGTTCACTGTGGCATTCTCTCTCTGTTCCCCCTCTGTATGTGTTGCCAACACTTAAATTCATATTTTATCTTAGTTATGTATTTAACTGTCTTGCCCTGTTAGCTTAGAAAATCCACTAGAGTAGCAATCAAACCTATCTTGCTCATGTGTGTATCCCTAGGATTTGCAGTGTTTTGCCCAAGGCAGGCACTAATAAGTATATCTGGATGAATAAAAGCATATTAAAAATATGGATTTGGGAATAAGTTAGATGTATTTAGGGGGAGCAGTTGATTGCTATGGGTAGCCATTTGATGTGAGATATGATCATATTTTCCTAGAACATACATAGAATCAGTAAATTATTTTGAAAACACTTGAATTTCCCAAAACTCCAGGCTTCTAAAGTTTGAAACAACTTTAGGAATTATATACTCCAATGGTGAACAGCGCTCAAATTTTATTCCACTTCCACATGATTCAAATGAGTAATGCACTTACAACAGTATAGCATGTCTAATGAGTTTTCAAGCAGGTTGGAAGGGGTTTGGTGAGTGTAAAGGAAATCGGTCCCAGGACCTGCCTACCTGCCCAATTTGGAGTCAATCTAATTATCCTTTCTCATGCACACCTTCTCACAGCCAAATGGCTTACTGCAATTACTCTCACAGGCAATTTTTTTTCCTGCCTCTGAATCTTTTCATCTGTTATTATTTCTCCCTTAAGCAACCCTCCCTCTGTTCTTCATTTGGCTTCTTCCTTCTCAGCCTTTAAGTTTCAGAGGGGCTTCCTCTGGTTGACTAATTACGTATATGCTGAACATCTCACCTCTGTAACCCCCTTTCACTGCACCGGATTCATTTCCTGCTTAGAACTAATTTTAAGCTGTTATTTATTTACTCATTGAAAGGTAATGTGAGTTATGCTGAGTTTAAATTCCAGTTCACCAGCTACTGGAAATTGGCAATGCTACTGGAAATTCATGTGCCCCAGATTTTCTGTGAGGTGAAGATAACAATGGTATGTAACCACACAGGTTTATGTGAGAATTGGATGAATCAAAGTCTTTTGAAAGTTTTCTGGAAAATAACTCAGTATAGATTAGTTATGTAAAACAATAATAATGATGATTAATATTAATCACATTATTATTAATGGCCATCATGTTATTATTAATAATTAACAAACATGAGCTATTATTAATTATTTAATATTTATCTCCCCCACTAGACTATAGGATCTGCTAGACAAGGGCCATATGTGATTTTGTTCAAAACTGTATGCCTAGTGACTGGCCCTTCAGTGACCGCTGAATGAATGAGGCAGTCCTAGTAGGCTTCTCTCCCCTACAAGTGGTGAAAATCCTTGAGCTACCTAGCGTCCAGGGCTAGACCAGAAAGCAGAGGCCTATAGAGGACTATGCCTTGCTCAAGTCAGCAGGTATGGAGTAAGGAATTGAACTTGAGAAATTTATCCTGTCTAGGTCTGCCCTGTGCTAGGTTTTATTTTAGCAATTGCTAAATATTTAGGAGGTTTTGACTGCCACACAAGATTTCCCATTTCTTTACCATTTTCCATTGACAAAGCAACCGTGTATAGAAAGTCTTCATTTCACAGATTGGTTCCACTCCACAGTTTGTTCCTATGTCTGTGTTCATAAGTGCAGATTTCAGGACCATCCCCCCACAGATACCAAAATCCTCTGATGCTCAAGTTGCTAACAAAAAATTTATGTAGTACAGTCAGCCCTGCATATCCATGGGTTTTACATCCAGGGATTCAACAAAACACTGATTCACTTAGGTTGATTGTATAGGAAGATGTGGAACCACCAGATACAGAGGGCCAACTGTACAAAGTGGCTTTGATAAGCCACTGCCAGTGGCCTCTATCAGAGGTCAGTTTCCACTAGTTTCTTCTGGTGTGCACATATGTATATCTATAAAATTTCACAAATAGTACTTAAAATTAAAAGTGAGGACAAAAGCAGCGATACCCAGCCATGGAAATTGGGAACTGTGTAGTTCATATAAAACCAATAAAAATATTTCTAGTATTAGAGGATGAATAGTCCAAACTACATAGCTTACATTTGAATGATAAATATAAATTTGAAATGTTCTACTGATGATAAAACAGGTACTTAATTCCTAAGAAAATTATTTTGAAAATATTGCACAGATACCAGAGGAAAAGCAGCTTATCTGTTTTGGAAACAAGGCTGTTACATTTACTTTCAAGTATCCTGGTAAACAAACATTCAAGGTTACAACTTACAATGTATTTTTACAGTAACAATATTTCCCATTAAGCACAACACAATAAATCTTTTTAAGGCTTTTTTGGATGTATTTTCCTCTGAGTTGCATTTAGCCTTGAACAAGGCATCCTGATGAAAAAAAAATTTTTAGAAACCGATGTTGAAAAACAAGAGCTTATGAAATCCCATTTTATCTACAAAGAGACAGCAATGAAAAGGGGCAAAAAAAACCTTATTACAACCAATGAAAAATTGTAACTCCTTTGCTACTAAAAATCCCTTTTATTGTATTAACACACTGTCAGAACACATAAACCTATTTCATATAGCAATCAATTCTAAAACAATTACAAAGCTTGCAACACAGCTCTGGAAAAGATCTTTGAGTTCTCCTGGATGGAAAATTCTCTGAAAATAAAAGAACTACATTTTGAAGGGAAGAACCCAAGAATTGTTTTTCCTATGGAAAATTATTAAAAACAAATATTTGGGGTTTTTAAATATTAAGCTAGAAAACTGATACACATAAAAATAGAATTCATCTTTAATATATAACATCCAGAGGTAATTTCTGTGTGCATGTGGGCATACAACTGTTTGTTCTTTCTTTATGCATATGTGTTTTTTTCCATCCGAAAGGGAATGCTACTAACACTAATGGGATAATATTGATAATATGTTGAAAAAGCTTGAGAATGTTTTCCTTCCTTCTCTTATAACAGAGCTAGGAGCATGTTATCCTCATTGAGAAACTCCTTTGCCAATATGGTGCCTGAAAAGCAGAGCAGCAATAGCTGAAAAAGAGATGAGTAAAACCCCTTATACTTTAGGTATGATTAACATCTAAAATCAGTTGATGTTAGGTAAAGAAGTGTGGGTGGGCATCATCTAACCAGTTAAGAGCTTTAAAAGCAAAACCTGAGATTCTCTAGAAAAGAAAGAATTTGGCCTTAGGGCTGCAGCATCAAACCCTGCTTGAGTTTCTAGCCTTCCAACTTGCCCTACAAATTTCAGGTTGCCAATCCCAACAATTACATGAGCCAATTCTTTAAAATCTATCTATCTATCTATCTATCTATCTATCTATCTATCTATCATCTATCTATCTATCTATCTATCTATCTATCTATCTATCTATCTATCTACTTATCTACCTACCTACCTACCTACCTACCTACCTATTATTGTTACTGGTTCTCTGGAGAATCCTGACTGATACCACTTCTCACTGCATGATAGCAGGTATATAATATCAACATGACTTATGACAGGTGATGTTAACCTTGATCATTTGGTTTAGCTGGTGTCTTCCAGGCTCTTCCTGTGTAAAGTTTTTATTCTTCCCTCACGACATTCAACATTTTGCAAAGGAGCTGTTAATTCCAGTCCATACCCAAGAAGATCGGAACTAAGTTCTACCTCCTGGAAGAGGAACTGTCCGCATGTATTACTTGTAATTCTTCAGTAAGAAATATTTGTTCCTTCTTTCCCATTTATTTATTCAGTTAACCATTTATTTATATCAATAGGAACGCATGTATACTTATTTTATATTTGGGGTTGTAATGAGATAGTCTCCTTTATTTACTTCTCAAGTTTTTCCAGCTGTGGCCACTGGGAGTTGTTTTAATCTGCTCCTGTTTCCTTTTCACATGCTCCTAAGTTTTTCTTTTTCTTTTCCTTCGCTTTCCCTTCTCTTTTCTTTTCTTTTTTCTTTCCCCTTCTTTCTTTTTCCACTTCCTTTCTGGCACTACAAGGGCTCCCTAATCTTCTTGTATTTCTCCGGCCTCGGGCTAGAATCAGTCATTTTCCTCAAGGACCTTGGCTACACTTACTGGAGAACCGTGTGTGGAAACCAAGAGCTGAGTGCTGGTTGTGTTCATTGCTACTGACGTGCCGCTGTTTGTAGCCTCTCTCAGTGGACAGAACTAAGAAATACATATGCGTACCCAAAGCCATACATATGCACACGTCTAGAGTGTACCCCATGCTAATCCAGCACCACAGAGCTCATTGTAGACCTCCTCTCTCACTTATTTTTAACTTTTATATCTGACAGTAAGAAACCTGGCTACTATCATCTGTAATATATTTACTTATTTGGTTATCCCTAGAACATATGTAAAGTAGTTTCAGAGACTACTAACCCATTAGTCTTGTGCGAAATCAATTTAATAATTAATGTACACTATTTATATGTGGTTCTTTTGTCGGCAGCCTTACAATATTCAGTGAAAACACTGTTTCCAAAGTTACTTAGGTTAGTTCCCTTTTCCCCCACTCCCTTCATATCATATAGTCATAAGATATTTATATTTGTATTCCATGCTAGGATCCCGTGACATATTGGTTGATATTTTAAATTCTGCATAAAGTCCACTCTCTACGGGTTTTTACAAATGCATAGTGTCATATACCCAGTAATCCAGTTTCATACAGGATGGTTCCATAACCCTAAAAATCCTCCTTTTTAATCAACCTATTCCTTCTCCACCACCCCTTCTGATGGTTTAGAAAAAGTTATTAATTTTAGTTTCTTCTATTAAGGGTGGGGAGAACACTCTATAATTCTCACCCTCTTCAAATTGATTCCAGAAGTCTGGCCAATTGATTGTTGATAAAAGTTTGAAGGCAATTCAATGGAAAATTATATTATTTTCAACAAATTATGCTGGAACAACTGGATATCATATATTCTTTAAAACTGACCATTATTTCACACCATTCTCAAATGTTAACTCAAAATGGATTATAGATTTAAATGTTTAATCTGAAACCATAAAATTCTTAGAATAAAATCATTAAAAATTTGCTGTAGGCACTGTTTTGCAGAACACAAATAATACAAACCATAATACAGATCCACAGATCTATATAGATAGATAATTGCATACATATCTGTAAATTTTACTTCCGGAACATGAAATCTGTTGCTTGCTTACAGACATTATCATGAAAATGAAAAAGTAAACCATAGATTAGGAGAAGGTTTTTATAAGACATAGATCAAGAATGTGCATGCAGAATATACAAAGATCTCTTACAATTCAATAATAAGCCCCACAAACTATGGTATTAAAACACTGGCAACACCTCAGATACTTCACAAAAGAAGATATGTAAGTGGCCAATAAAAACATGAAAAAATGCACACTATTATTACTTATGAGAGAAATTACAGATTAAAATCTTAGTGAGATAGCACTATAAACAGATTACAGTTACTAAAATTAATTTTAATTTTAAAAACTCCATGCTTTTTCTTGTTAAGGATGTGGACCAACTTGAACTCTCACATACTGCCGGTGAAAACATAAGCGGTACAACCACCTCGGAAAATACCTGGAAGCTACTTACAAAGTTAGACATACACATACTATCACTCCTTGCTATTTACCCAAAATAAACGGAATTTATGTGTACAAAGATGTGTACGTCAAAGTTCGTAACACCTTTACTTCCAGTAGTCCAAACGTGGAAACAAGGTGCCTATCATCAGAAGAATAAATGAATTGTGGTATATTTACACCAAATTAAAAAAAAAAACGGAAGGGGGTGCTACAAACTACTGACAACCATGGATGCATCTCAAAATGCTTATTCTAATTTAAAGTCTGGAAAAAAACATATACATATACATATGAGTACATTTTGAGGGCGACAGAAATGTGTGCTATCTTCATCGTGGTGGTTTTATATAGTACATACACATGCCAATAAAGCTGCACAATTTTCTATACTTCTAATGTACTTTATTAAAACTGTTTTTGAAACTTACCAAGTGGAGTAGGTACTGAGGGGTGCAGCCGGACCCCCAAAGTCCCAGCACTCCCTTCGCGCCGCCACCAAGATGGCGGCGCCCATGTTGCGGTCCTTTACCTCAGGCAGGTGTTTTGGTGCCCCAGCCCTTCAGGAGTCTTGCCCCTGGGGCTGCGTGAGGCCCACTCTGGCGCCCAGGGGTTGTTGGCGGTGTAGGAGACTCGGGGTCTGTTTAAGAAGTTCCTCCCCAAAAGGAGGGCAAAGATACAGCTCCCGGGGCTCTTCCACTGTGGAAGGCGGGCAGCTTCCTCCAGACTCTCCACCGCGGCCTCGACCCGCGGCCGACGTGCAGCTTCCTGCGGTGCATCTGCTGGCGCCGCTGGGCCCCTCTCCCTTGCAGCGAAGGGGCTACCAAGCGACTGCGTGCGGAGGCAGAGCCCTGTCGCGCCTGGGAGACCCGAGCGCGCGAACCTAGGGGCGCGAGGCGCCGGCTGCCGAGCGCGCGGGCAGCAGGGGGCGCCTGCGCGGAGGGAGGGCTCCGGGCCTGGCAGCTCGTCGCCCGCGGCTCTTCGCCGACGCGCGGACCTGGGGCCGCTTCACAGAGCGGGTCGGCTCGGCCTGGTACCGGGCGGCCCCAGCCACGCGGGGCGGACGCTTGAGCAGGAGCGTCCAGACTCGGCCCCAGAGCCCCGAGACCAGGAGTTGGGACGCGTTTTTACACCGGGTTCTGCTGCCTGTTTGAGCGTGATGGGTGCATCTGGTCAGCTGGGCAACATCACGTCCCGGTACGAGTTCATCCACAAGTTGACCAGAGAAGACGTGTCTGGAAGCACTGTTCCCCTAACTACAGGGACACATAGGTCCAAACTAGGAGAGTCGGCCGGTAGTGCTGTTTGGCTGAACAGAGTTAAGACACCTCCGTTTGAATTGTATCCATTCTTTGTCCAGCAGCAAGATGGTTGGGTAGAAAGGTACCCGAAGCGCCTCACTTTCCCGCCCCTTCCACGGGTTGACCACGTAGTGCAGCTGCGGGTCAAAGAGCCAGAAAATCGGTGTCCTCAGAAACGACTCACTGCGGAAGTAGCAGGGCTTGCTCATGGACAAGAAGGGCTGGGTTCTGCTAAAAAATTACACAAGCCGTTTGTCATAGTAGCAGAAATGCACTGGAGGTCACGTCTGATCAAGAGTGAAAAGAGTTGTTTAAAGAAGCTTCGTTTTCCGAATTAGTTCTTACCCGTGGGGCAAGTGTTCTAGATACATGCTGCAGAGCAAGTGCCGTTCCAGATGGTCCCCGAGGGTTTTGGATCACAGAAGGTGGAGTCAGTATTAATCACAGACGCGTAACAAATCCTGAGTGTTTCAGTTGTTGGGCCACATATTCTTAAGAATGGACTTTCACTGTTAATGATGCAAAAGGGATCTTTACATCATGAAATGAATTCAGCTCTGATGAAAAATCCTGTGGTTTAAACGAACATCTGTCATTCATTCTCAAGAGAAAAGAAAGAATTTATACCTCTGTTTATGCAAATCAGGACAACAGAGAAAGGAGTATCCTCTGGGCTTCACACTGTAAGTAATTTCATTATTTATGTAGTTTGGTTAATAGGTAAGTTGTTTACGTGATGATGGAGTATTTTATTTCCTGATTTGTAAACATCAACTACCATAAAAAACCGTAATTTCCTGGGTTAATCTTTTTTTTTAAAAAATTGTACTTCATAAAAAATTAAATGCTCTATTTCCTCTCCTACCCTTCTTGCTCTGTTATTTGGAGTTGAGGAGGAACCGTGAAAAAGGTAGTGTAAGGGACTGTGGATACTTTCTATCAGGTATGTATCCACTGATCTCAGGAGTGTTTTCTTGCTGTTCTGAAATCAACAGCGCCTCTAGTGGCCACATCGGGAATGCGAAATCTAGTATTTGGAAACAAATTTCTGATTTTTTCGTTATTTACGAAGTAAATATAGTTCTCCTTAAAAAGAAGAAAAGTGTCGGATGAAACCATACTTGTCATTAGAAATTGCAGTAGAAAATATTTTCAAAGAAAAGAACAAAAAATCAGTACTAGTATTTGACTTTTCAGAAGTTTCTAATTCAGTTTTCCAGTCCCTCTCGTTTCATTATAGTTAAATTTATTTATCGCCTTAAAAAAAATAAAGTATCCCGTGGAAATTACTGAACTGCAAAATCCATCTGATGAAATTAACAGCAACTTGGATACAACAAGTTAAAGGTTCCAAGAATTTGAAGGCAAATTGATACGTTATTCAAACTGAATAATATAAAGAAAACAAAAAGACGGTCGTCTCAGCTGTGGGACAGTATCAAAGTAGCTAATGTATATGTAATTGGAGTTTCAAAAGGAAAGAGGGGAAAAAGAAACAATTCAAGGATCAGAGGAAAACAAAAAATTATGTGTTTCAGTTGTTAAGTATTACAAAGAAAGAACTTTAGTATTAAAGTTAGTAAGTCTAGTTAGTAAGTGTGACAAGTATCAGAACTAATGTATTGCCTGCCTAGAGGGCTTTACTACCACACCTAATTCATCTTCATATGCATCTCCACTGTAACTACCCCAGATGATTTTCTGACCTCCAGTCCTCCCATAGATATCACTGCCTAGTCATTCCTTTGCATTCCTTAATTTTACAGTATTATAGTTGTATCATTGCACATTTACAATTTAGTGAAAGTTTTTTTTCCATGTTTATCTGTCTCTGCCACTATAAAACTAACTGGGATAGGAGCAATGTCGTATTTAAGTTATTTTTCTAGTATCTAGCACTGTGAGTACACATGGTTACGCTTCAATGATTATTCATCAAATGAAAGAAAGAGTATAAGAAGATTCAAAATGATAAAACAGAAAGAAGTAGAATACCTAGAACTTATTACTATAAACCCTAAATGGATATGAGAAACTACTCTGTACAGGAGAAACAGGGCAAATTATTGAGTACATTTTATAAATTACTCCTGCGGTCCCTTAAAATTGTTTTAGGGTATCATGGAAAAGAATCCACATTTGGAGCTGGTGGAGAGCATGGCTTGCGAATCAGAACAAATGAGTTGCTTAGTGTTTGTGTCTAAATATGTTTTTCATTGGAGTTCATCTCCTTTTTCCTGTCTGGTAAGAAGTTAAATTGGATAGCATGGGTCTTTCATCTAGTCTGTTAACTTTAATCTGTTTTGGGGTTAAACTATTTCATCTTCTCATTTTAAAATAATTTAAAAGCAATTGTCTCTAGCATGCAACAGGAGAGCTGCCTCACACGGGTGTCTTGCTGACCTGCTGAGGATGTGGTAGGTCTCCTCACAGGCATCTCCACTGGGGCAGGGACGTCTCATGAAGGTGCAGTGATCTTATGACAGTTTCCTATTGTGGGAAAAGGACATGATTTAAATGCCCTTTTTTGTCTTTTAGGAAATTTCCATATCACATGCTCATAAAAGTTTCATTGCAAAATGTGAGACTAGGATTTTTTGGGTAGCATCCTATCTCTTGCTTCCTGTTTTAGGTAAAACATATATGGTTTGGACCATATATGAGTTTCATGCATGACGTACACAGTTAAAAAAAGAGGGGGCATAAAATGGCCTGTTGGTAGAAATGCTAAGTAGCAGGTGGAGTGGATTACATGTCGTTTCATGTTCTTCCATTTCTAGGACTATATGATGCTCAGGAATCAGGAATCTCAATGAAACAGTGGACGATGTGAGGGAATAATATGTTTTAGAGAGTACTGCCATCGAACACGTAGTGGCTAGAATTTTTTAAACTCTTAAATTCTAGCAAAATGTATGCCTATAACACTTTTTTTTCCTCAGCATGATGCTTATGACATATATGTTTATTCTCCAGAGTTTCCATGGAGACTTGGCACTACGGTTTATTTTTGCTTTGTTTCTGTACTTATAATTTTTCTTTTAGTCATTTTAATTCTCCTAGTGAACACAGTATTTCATGTTCTTCAAAAGTATAATCCTTGGGTTTAGGGCAATCATCCCCTTTCTTGCCATCATCTGTCTGTCCAAGGACACTGAATACATCAATCATTTTTCTTACTACATGAACATTGTGCAGGAGGATATAATTTATTAAATATTAAAGATCTTCAGGTATTTCTTCACATTGTATTGCTTAGAGTTGTAAAATCTTAAAGCTGGAATGATTTATCTAATGGTCTCTTTTTATGTATTAGGGAACCGAGAAGGAGAGAACTGAAATGACTTGTGCTAGATCTTACACCAGTTTGCAGCAGTTCTAGGAATAGCTCATGCCCTCTTCATGTCTCTTCTGCCACCTCAGATAAGTTTAGCTTTTCCCTGTAGCCTTTTGGATCAGAGACAATACTGTCTCTGTTCCCCCATTCGCAGAATTGTTTGGATGAATAAGAAACTTTCTTGGCCATGGGTGAACTCAGGCTTCTTTCTTTGTGGCTGAGAAATCTGCTTTTGTAAACTGTGAATCATTATGCAGCAGCTGCTTCCACAGAGAACACCTGGCTTGGGTGTCTGTGCTTTGGCACCTTCTCCCCACCTCCAGGTTGTAGTTCTAGTTAGAGTAACAGTTTTTGACTTTTAAAGGGCACTGTACAGTAACATCTTCCTTCTGGAGAGAAGTCCCTTTTTGGACTCCCTGTGTTTTAACAACATGTAAGCACCTATTTTTATGTTCTCTTTTGTCAAGTTGTGACTAGAATCTAAAACATTACGTACTCTTTCCTATAGTAAGCCCATCACTGTGGGGAAGACATACACATTTCATTTTTATCTCGCATTGGAAGTGTACACACTAGCCAACCAGCAACTGTTACAATCTCAAAACTGTGAGTTTCCAAACAGCCTCACTGTGACATATGCTGTTTTGCTATTCGACACTGTGCATTATCATCATGATAATTTTTGCAAAAGAAAAATGCGTTAAGTATAATGCGGCCCAAATAGAACACAGAGTTTCTGCCTCCTGGGAACTTGTGTTTTAATGAATGCTGTTGTTTAGCAGAAAGCATATTATGCCACAAGGTCTTCCAACTTCGCTGTGAAGTAGTTGATGAAAATGTTATTTTTTATAACAAATTGAGGAAAATAGAACAAGCAGAGGGACTGAGCAAGTTTCATTGAAAAGTACAATGTGTCTCATTCAGTGTTTAGTGTATAGGTTCCTTTAATGTTTCTTGAGGCAGAGATTAATAAAATGTTATAATTTTTCTAAGTGATATTGACAAATATAACAATTTCCTTTTTTAAATCATTTATTGCTCTAAATCTATCCATATTCATCATTATTTTTTACTAGCACAATGGTGGATGCTCAGTAAAGCAATTCATATGTGCATTTAGAGGTTTTTGAAGCAGGGTTGGGGTTTGAATATGTTATTGTATGTTTAATGGTATTGCTTAAAGATTGAATGGGTTCTCAACTCCTGTCCTGCCAATTGCCTCTCTTCCAATGAAATCTTCAGTGGAACTTTTAAAGGGGACAGAATGACTGAGAATCAGCATGTATTTTATTGTCAACTAGGTAGGTACTAAATTCTAGTGAGCAGCTTGAGGCACATGCCTCTTGGTTGGAAGCCTGCACGAGCCATTATTTCCCTTAAGGTTTAAATCTCAATTTTGAAAAAGTACAGTCCTCTGGTTGCCTGAACCATCTTGGAACCTGAAGGAATTGCCAGTATACTTAAGTGTTCAAATGGAGAAAAACAGCCAAAAATATCTTTTCTTAGGATGGCAGACTTGGGTCAGCTTATCTCTCCATTTTCTATGGGAACAGAGAGGAAAGAGAATGTGGTTTTCTGTATTAAGCCTTCTCGGGTCTTCTCATCACAAAAAGGTAGACAGTAGGTAGGTCATGTCTTACTAGGAGGCTAGTAAATTCGGATGGTTTCTACACTTGAGTATATATGCCCTCAAATAATAGTCCACATTCTGAAAAATAAGGTTAATGTTTTTTCCATTTTAAGAAAATGCAGGAAAGGAATGTCAAGTGGCAGAAGCTGACAGAGAGATATTTTTCTGGAGTAGAGAGCCTCTCCTTTCCTCCTGCAGAACCAAACTCTGACTACCATATTAGACTGATAGCCGAAAGAAATACTTTGTGATTCCTTCCTTAGAATCGTGGTGGTATAGTCAAGTCTTACATTTTGTGTAGTGTACTTTGCTCATTAAGAGGAGGTAGCTTCTGGGGATTTCTAAAATTGCATAAATACTTGCATGTTTCCAACAGTTTCTTTCCAAATCTTTACTTTGCAATTTATGTTCATTTCTCTCAATTCTGTATTACTTCTCTATATTACTAACAAATATCTGAAAGAAGTCAAAATAGGTCTTCAAGTCAATAATGCTAATTTTCATACAAAATAAAACTCTCCTCTATTTTACTAATAAAATAGCCTCTCAGATCTTTACACGTATATTGTTTTATCTCAGTTTACACACAAGTCTAACAATCAAGATTATAGAAGATCTCAGACTATAGGCATTTAGGAGGAACAGATAAGAAGAGGGAGACACACAGGATACTCATTGAGAATAGCAATGAATAGCTTAATAGCCAGAAGATAAACCCATGAAAACCACATATAGGAATCCTAGTAATCATGGGGTTCAAGAGGGACAGTTGACTCCAGAATATCAGAGAGAATGTGATGTGGTCAATATTGTCTTTAAAAAAAATCTGTAAAATATGAAATACAAATAAGTAATCGTTTAATTTTACCTCTGTCTTAGAAATCCCCTGTATGTAGAACCAGATACGAGTGTTAAAAATAAAAATCAGTGGTATATTGCAAGTGTTTATTCCATAAGATAAGGTATAGTTATCTGTAACAAGTCTGGCTACCTCTTTATTCGTCATATGAGAAATTGTGTATGAGAAGAGAAAACAGGGCTTCAGAAGAAGAATAATGAAAATAGGGGCCTGCAGTCTAATGAGCCTGTGTTCAAATCTTGGCTTTGATACTAAACTCTCATGCATTTCAGTTCCTTTACCTAATATCATTTTTGTAGGCATTTAATGCTTTTTCCCATCATTTAGAGTTACTTTGATCATTAAGTGATAATTACTAGAGGCTATTTGGGCTGCCCACTTAGTAATCTAGAGTAGGGGAATAATAGATAATGGATTTAGCTTTTTCAATTTATCTCTAACTCAGTAATATAGGCCTTCAGAAGTAAGCTCTTAGAACCAGTCTCCTAAAAAGGAACTTACTTATTATGGGGTTGTGAATAAATGCAGGAAATTGAGAAACAGTTCTTCCTCTAGTGCCCGCTGAGTTTGAACCTACAGTGGGCAGCATTATCTCTTGGCACAAGCTCTATCCAAGATGGAGGTGGCTGAGGATAGATGCAAGTTGGGTGACTTCTCTTTGATAAGTGGCTTGAAAAATGCTTATTTCCCAAATTCAGTCACTTATCTCAGGAAAGAGTCAGGTTGCACCACAAGCCATCATCCAAGCAGACAGTATGTGCACCAGGCAGTCCCACATCATGACTAAGGTCCAGTTCTCTTAGGTCTTTTCTACTGAGTGTGTAGGCTACCCTTCTGAACCAGCCAAGGTTGTTCCATCACAAATGATGTCTCTGAGGAAGGGTCATTGAAAACCAAAGCATTTTCTCCTTTCAGCTTCTTTACTTTGCTTATGCAACAGTATTAGAAACACCAGGAATTAAAACATTATTGCTATCAGTTGATTCTTAGCAGTGCAAGGTTCTTAGTGCTCATTTTGTTTGTTTGCTTTTGTAACAGAGTTCTTGCCTTCTGTAAACACTTTGCACTTGTTCTTGCTTTTTTATCATATATATGAAAGTGCTAAAATAACTGATACTTTTCCACATTTGCCAAAGTCCAATTATAAATATTAGATAATTTGTGTATATTATTAATTGTTTAATATTTTCCTGGTTTCTTGCTCTGTCATCAAGATGGGCTAGAGAATTTATAGTGGGTACAATTGGACCCATTATGTCATTTTGCTTTTCATCTTAAAGACCCAGTTTTTTATAGAGACACAGATGTAGAGAACAAACATATGGACACCAAGTGGAGAAAGCAGAGAGGGTTCAGGGGGAATGAATTGGGACATTGGAATACCAAATTGTACACTCTAAATATATGCAGTTTATTGTATGTTAACTGTATCTCAATAAAAGTTCTTTAAAAAAAAAGATCCAATTTTTTAAATAGAGTCAGAGAATTCCAGTCACATATTAATGTATTGTTTTAAATTCTGGATATGTTTACGGAACAGTTAACACTCCCAAATAATTGTGTGGGTTTAATACTGTTGTCAAAGTGACAGTTTTTCATTTGCAAAATTAAGATGTCCCATTCTTAAATAAATACCTTTATCTCAATAGTGGGACAGCGAAAGCTGGTAAATTCAATCACAGAGTATCCTGGTTGCTGAATATCAAAGTCAAAAAGCTAATTAAGTCACCTGAGGACAAGTGTAAAAGCAAGAGGCAAACAGCCTCTAGGATAAGCACATCACAAATTCCAGAAAACTTCCAGCTTCACAGAAGTGCCAACATGCACATTAAGATAAGTGCTGTTAAAATATTAAGCATAAATTTGTACCAACCTTGCATTTCTTAAATCTATAGGGATACCACAGTGAAGGAAGTGCAGGTATGAACCTCAGGAAAAAGAGAGTCTCAGTATTACTCTTCTCACTATCAATTTTTTATAATGCGTATCATTGTAGAAAAGTTAGAATTAAAAAAGGGACAAAGAAAGAAAAGCCTATCTCTACACTTCTGCAATCCAGGGATAGATATTCTTTGTTAACATTTTGGCAAACAGTGCTACTTAAGTGCTTATTTTTCATACACCATTTATATTTTAAAATTTGACACCTTTAGGAATATGTAAATACATCATAAGCTTTTACTTTATGTTACTTTATCTGCAGACATCTTTAAATATTTTTTAATTTCTTGAAAACTATAATTTTACTATATTTGGATAGTTAATTTGGTCCACTGGTTTGCTGTTATAAACTTGAGAATCCCTGTGCACACATTTATATACACAGTATTTCTAGAATTAGAATTAATGAGTCAAAGAATATTAATATTTTAGGTTTTTAGCACATATTGACTTTTTCTCTGAATGGCTTATGTGCATTTATGTTTCTACTGGACAGAAATACTTTACCACTTATTTACCTTCGCTGGGTCTTGTTAACATTTCTCTTAGATATTTTTTAAAATCTTGGGGTTGCATTTTATAATTCTTAGTTTTAAAAACTTAAGATGTGTTTTATGGCCCAATATGTAGTCTATCTTAGTGAATGTTTCAAAATATGTATACCAGTTGCACGCGCATCAGCACTGTACAAGAGTGTTGTTTCATGTCCTCACCAACTCGAGGTTTTAGTGTAACTTATTCTGGTGTATGCATAAAGGAATATTTCTGTGGCCTTAATTTGTACGCCTGTCTTAGGTTGAGTTTCTTTTTGAAAGCAGAGCCTAAGAAAATAACTTATATGCAGGATGAAATCCAAGGAAGAATGAGGGACCTCTGGGAGTGATTGAAAAATGAGGTACAGTTGTGTGTGTTACAAAATCACCTCTGTGGGAAACTAGGGCTTGTCCAGGAGCTTCTGAAGAGTGTACCAAATGCCACTCAGTACTGTCTGCTCAAGGATCAACTGGGAGGGTAATTATTCATTGACTCTAGTCCTCCTTTGGCAGAGGGTTACCATTACCCCAGCCTTTTTGTACTTCCACACTTGCTCAGCAGGCTTTTATTAGCATTCTTGACTTTGGAGAAGTCCTGGAGCAGATAGAAATACATGACACACTCTTAAGGCAAGATGCTGTCTGAGCAAGGCTGAAAGACATGAATGAAATTAGCGATAAAGTAGAACAGATGTAGGGAGGAGTGCAATGGTCTCTAATACAATTTCAATGATAACTAATGGAGTAAAGCAAGTGTTGTGTTTTTTGACAATTTTGACTTGTCTTGTAAAAAATGATACATGAAGCTTCTTGCATGTTGTTTTGTGATATCATTTCTGTGAAGTTTACTTTTAATTTGTAGAAATGTTTTAAAAATTGTAGTTACAAGTGCTTTATTGCTTACATATGTTGCGAATATCATCTCCTTTCACCTTGCTTTTCTACTTTCTTAACATGAGTTTTCTGAACAGAAGATCCTATTTTAATGTGGTATAATTTATCAAGCTTTGTATTTGTAGTTAGTTATTTTCATGTCCCACTTAAGGAATCTTTTCCTATCAAAAATTAATGGAAATATATTATTAATAGAAATCTTTTGGTTGTCTTTCATGATTAGCTCTACAGTCCTCTTGTATTGATTTTTATGTCTGACATATTGCATCATAGATTAATACATATGATACATATATTACATATGTAATACATGTGTATATTTCTGCTGAGACTCCTCCTTTCTCCTTCTACAGGGGTCTTTTCTATTTCCCCATCCTCGTATAAGTGGTAACCTTGAAATTAGTAACTTTCTTACAAGACCCAGATTCCCTTGCCATGATGTTTGAACCAGTTATGGAAGCTTGTTCTAAATTATCAGTTTTTTTTTCTGGCAGTGGATGCTATAAAGTGAAAAGATTGGGTTCTATCCCTGGCTGTGTTTTCCTCTTTGTTTAAGAGATAATGAGGAGAGAATTAAGGGGCCAGGGGAGGAAGGGAGAGAGAGAGAACTGATAAACATTCTAGTCCTTAGTTTCTCACATTTCCAAGGCAACCATCCTGCCTTTCTTCACATTTCATTCCTCAATTTGGTTAATCAGTGAATCCCCCTTTTTGCCTAAGCTGGAGTTAGATTTCTCTTACTTAGAAGAACAAAATCTCTGTGTTAATTTGTTTGTTTTTTACAAAGTATATTACTAGAAGTACTAGAAGTAAACACATTGTTCATAACACATTGACATTTTAAATTTATAAGCCAGTGTCCTTCTGGAATGTCTTTTATAATCTAATTTCAATCCATAGTGTGAGTAAGTTTTTTTCCTCATACAATTTTCAATCACTCACATTATTAGCTTTTTTCTCTTTTCTAAAACTAATAGTCCCCCTAATCTCTGTGATTATTGCAACATTAGCCATTGGTTCAATAAAGGTAGGAAGAAGCAGATGAGTCTTGGCAAAAAAGACAAGCCAGTGCCTAGACTTCAAGAACTGAAAGCTTAGGGAAGTTCTTTTTGTCCCACAATTGTTTTAATTTTCTTCCCTGACTTAAACACTGGAGTTTGAAATTCTTGTGCCTAAAAATGAATGGAGGAGAATGATTAGAACTGGGCTTGACTAGTATAACTGTGTTGGTATTCAGTGCCCCTGGCAGCATAACTGGAGAAGTGTAGGGGCCATTGTACTCCCTTATGGTTACCAAAGCACAACTTTTTAAAAGTTTAAGTAATATTTAAGAGATTTTGAAATTTTACGTTAATTTCATATCGAGATTTTTAAAATAACTCCTGTTGCCCATCTGATATATCTCCTCTCTGCTCAAGACTAATTTTGAGAGAACCTGAAATATGTTTTACATGTCTGATTTTAATAAATGAACAGAATGCAGAGGAATGGGTTGGCCTCATGGTAGGCCCTGCTAACAAAATATCTACAACAATAGCAAACTGAGTGCTTCCATGTTTAAATGGACCACACAATTTACATTTGATGATTATATTACTTTTCATAATAGCACTAGGAAATAAGTACTATTAATTTATTCCCGTTTTACAAATTTTTTTTTTTTTCAGAATTCTAGACTAACTCCATAGAGATAGATAGTAACTTTTCAACAACAGACAGGGAATCAGAGGAGGTTGTACTCTTGTTTGAGGACGGAAGAATGAAGATGTAAGGTCCCATAAGAGATCTAAAGATGTCAAGGCTCTTATGACCCTGGAAGTGTCATAGGAGGTAGGAACGCTAAGAACAAAATATCTTAAGGTAGAGAATGGCTCTGGGCAAGTGTCTTAGTGCAGAAGAGAGACATCTGATAAATGAGATAGAAAAGGAAAATTATTTCTCAGGAATGTGGTATTCAACAGGTAGATAATCCTGAGTTGAGAACCATAGGTGTTCTACTCAGTGAAGAATTTTTGCACAAGTTGGTTTCCTTTGCTCCTAGATTGATTCATCTTTAAAATGAAGAGGGTAATACATATTGATTTAACTTAATGGGGGAAAACATAAAAATATACTCATGTAATTCAGTCATTTATAAATACAAAGCAATGTGAAAGTAACAAAATGATGTTCAGCAGTTAATTAGAAGATGTTTCCTGATTTGGTATTCTGGAGCTATGGATAATTAACAGTTTCTGACAAGCAGTCCATCTAAACAATAGATTCAATGGCTGTTAATTAAATTATGTCTATGTGTTTGTTACTTCCTTTTGTTTGTCTGCATCAGTTTAAGTTTACAATAATAGATACATTAAAACTCTTTACCACCCTGTGTCTGCCGGTTAAAGGTTTAATTAAGTCAGGTTGAATGCAATTCAATTAATGCTTTTTATCTGCCTGCTGTTTGTTTGCTTGTAGACATTTTTGCTAATGTTTATAGTGAAATTGGATACTGCCCATAGGTTTTAGGTATGGTGATAGCAGACAGAACGCCTGGGCCACCAGATTCATTTCTGTCAATTAATGATATCTCATTGAGGCATACACTTGGGGGCATGGCAGAAAATTAGGGTGATAGAAAAACAAAAAGGAAAAAAAAAAATGGATGCAGCTTCCAGCTTCCAACACACGGTATTTCATACATAACCTGACTTTGTTTTGGGAATCTGAGAGGGAACACAGAAGTTTGTCTCTGAGATCTGAAGACTCAGAATGGTTTGTTACGGAATAGGAGGTGTTCTATTCAGTTTTTAAGATTCTCCAAAATTCTGGAATCAAGTGGGGGGCAATTTATCAGCTTTTTATCATTTATCAAGAATGAAACAATCACTATGTACATTTTTTATCCCACTTGAAATATTGAGTCAGTGTCAGTAGAGGAAAGAAAACCCAGTAATGACTTGGTCTTTTTATTTCTTTAGAATGAATCTTTGGGTAGACACAATAAATTGTTTCACAGCATAAATCATTGGGGGCACTTGAATTTCAGTTTGTATTATATATTCATAGCTTTTTGTGGCAGCCATAGGCCATGAGTCTTAGGCTTGACATGATGAGTCTACAGGGAGAAGGATGCAGTTTGTGTTACAGATGCCCTTAAGAGAGTTCCCAGCTGTGTACTCTGCCTTTAAAATGGATGCAAAATTAAACTTACTGTAATGACTTCTGGTGGAGTCAGTGAGAATCAGTTTTCAGCTGTACAGGTGCTACAGATAAAATGACTTATTTAAACACTCATGAGAGATTTCTGCAAAGATGGAGAATTGTGAAAATGAACACGAAAGTTTGTCTACTCCATTGTTTTAGGTCCTTAAAATTAAGATGTTAACTTCTGAAAAAGAAAAATAAATCCTCACCTGATGCCAGAATAAATGAGGGGAATGAATGTTTTTCCAAAATTCTTAAATTCTAAAAGGACGTTTTAGAGTCTTCTAAACAGATTAGATGCTACTCGGAGAAATCTAACTTCGGAGAATCTTTACCCAAATGGTATGTTCTTAGGTTTAGAGAAAGATAATTCCATGGTTCTGGGATTCATAGATGTTGCAGCATGGATAGAATCTACAGATACTGCTTCAGAAGGCTCCTCTATTGGAGGGCATGCAGCTGTGTCAGAGTTGAAAATGACATTGCTCCTGTCAAGATCTTGGTCTTGTCATAGTGGGAACTCTTCCATAACAGGCACTCTAGCAGTGATAGAAACAATCCGAGGGAGTATTTTTCTGAAGAATTTCAGTGGAATAAGGAATAGAGAAGCACAGCACTGTTTAGTGTTACCTTGATCTTTGCTTCAGAGTCCTGGAAATTACTCGAGTAGTGGTGGAAGCTTCAGTTTGTGAAGTGTGGAAGAGTGCAACATTGAAGAACCATACTTAATAGAAATATTTTTGCAATTTTAAACCTAAGGTGCCACATTGCTCTCAATTCATGTGAGATTATGAAACCACTATAGCATCCTACCTTCTA
This sequence comes from Hippopotamus amphibius kiboko, assembly GCF_030028045.1. Taxonomy (NCBI): domain Eukaryota; kingdom Metazoa; phylum Chordata; class Mammalia; order Artiodactyla; family Hippopotamidae; genus Hippopotamus; species Hippopotamus amphibius. Next base: position 103,612,202 of record NC_080196.1, read on the forward strand.
ACCATGTAATTAAGTTTCTCTATTTGTAAACCCCTGCAGCTTTTCTCCTAGGCTGCAAAGGTTGTTTGGCTCCATTACCAATACCAAATCCAGCAGCAACAGGTGGATACCTAGAGGTAGGCTGATTCTCCAAGGCTCTGCAAAACATAGAAGAGTAGAGCAGTATGCAACGTGCTTAAATTCAAATACACAGTAGGGTTCCTAATCTCATCTTAGAAAGAGTTGTGGCCAGGATTTCCTAACCTGAGTATAAGCTGCGTAGCTGTGTCTATATCCTGGGCAGACATATCTGGAAGTTGTAAGAGGAACTGATAGCGTTTGGGGCTCAGCAGAAGCCTGTTTTTATGAGAAGCCACTCAGAGTGATCTTGCCCCAGTCTGGACTCATTTGCCCTCCCAAATATCCTTAACCCTAGATGCCACTTGAATCTTAGCTACTTCCCCTGCTTCCTGGATGAATGCCTTGGGCCATTCCAGGGTCATGAAGTCTCACTCCACGTTGTGACCTTATCTCTTGTCATGATCTGTGACTCAGTCTTTCTGGTGGTAATGTTTGGGTTTTGGTGACAATCACAGCAGTTCCTGAGTCCAGATTCAATGTGATAGGACGTATAGAACCTTTGAATATCTCTGGTAATTCTGAGAGTTGGAGAGAATACAGTCTGGAACAGGGCTTATCTCTCTGGGGAAAATTTGGACCAATGAAAGAAAAGTGATGTAAAGAAACTGGAAGATAAGGTTTTTCACTTTTCCTTCCTACTTATGGATTGTTTTAAGACACAGCAGTTGCACAGAGTCTCTGTAAATATATCTTGAATAACTGAGATATTACGGATGGTTTGACTATGCACAACTTCATATTTATGCATCCTTTCTGTTCTTCCCCTACCTTCCTTCCTCACTTGTTCTTGGCTTTTTTTCACTCGAACCCTACCCTCAATAAAGCACTACCATCTGAGTTTGGCCTCAGAATCTGTTTTCTGGGGAATGAGTTCTAAAATAGAGCTTTTCCGAAGAAAGAGACAATCAAATGTACAAGACTACCTGGTATTAAGAGCTTAGTTTTAGCTGGTTCTCTATGGGAATTATTGCATCTTTTGATGTATTCCTGATGCATCTGTGGAGAGGGATGCATTCCATGTCCCTCTACTTCGCTGCCATCTTTCCTCTCCAAGAGCTTAGTTTTAAAAGGAAAAAATATGATTTTAGAATGGCATCAGTTGCTTGCCAGTTCTGACTCTATTGTACATGTTTGCCTTACCTGAAGAAAGAATGGAAAGGAGGGACAAGGGTCTGGGGAAAAAAACTGAACCAAGAAGACCCTTATTTCTTTAAAAACTGTCAGACATGGAGCATAAGCAACACATTTTGAACCCATGTACACATGGTAACTTTTAACTATAGATTTACACTAAAATAGTTGAATTTGTAGTTAAGAACCTTTCCATGATGCAAACTCCAGACCAGTTGCTTCACTGTAGAATTCTACCAAACACTTTTGTAAGACATAATATTTCTACAGAAATGACAAGGTGTGCTTCTTTGTGGATGGCACCGCTGTGCCAATGGTAGTGCTCCAGCCTGTACAGCAGCCGCTCTCAGGGTCTTGTCTTTTCCTGTAGAAGATTAAAGTTCTATGCAAACTATTCTAGCCTCAAATTGCATATGGATCAACCCAACTCTCAACTTAAACTGACAAAATTATCCCGTTTAATAATCACATAAGAGCTAATTGGTGTCATAGAAATATGTGTTATCAGAACAGACTATAGCACCAAAAGTAACTTATCAATTTATATTTCTTGTGGATTCAGTATTAAGTATGGGCCTGAGTGACTTTGACCACAGGTTTACAAGCTTTGTAAGGCAGATTCTGCATGTGCTCTGTTTACTTACAGGCATAACATAGAAACATATTTTGTACTTAAGCAGATGCTTAAAAATGCTTTGCTGGATCATTGTTTTGGTAGACAAATTTTTTATAGTTCAAAAAACCTAGTATCTCATATTTGCATGCTCACTAATTTTTTTCAATTACATTAACCCAGTGAATTAGGACATGTTTATTATTTTTTATACATGGTAGTATCAAATCTCAGAGAATTCAGTGACTAAAACTAGCATGAAGCATTGACGTGGAGAGTAAAATTTCCCACATTATATCCTTCTTCTATACCATCTTGCCCTTTCATGATATAAATTCAAGGTCTTTTAAGGTTTAAATGCATTTAAGTAAAAGGGGATGGGATATCAGGGAAATAAATTACAGAAGATGCACTCTATCTGAAGCATTAAAAGTGGATAAAGTGACTGAAGTACACAAAACTGATGTGAAATTGAAAAATAAATAAATATGGGAAAATCACTAGATTTAACAGCTTCCTTAACCTGAATTGTTCTTCAAATACCTGCTGCCCCAAATGGTCCTTTATCAGTTGTCTTCTTAATTATAGCCTATTTTAAATGTCTGAAAAACTTTGGAAAATAATTCATTTATAAAAGCATTTATGTACAATGAAAGCATCATCCTCAAACACACACATACACACACACACACACACACCCCAAACCATATATAACAGTAAAACACTGCAACATGTAACACATAATTAAAGTCTGAAATAATTCAGTTGCTTAAAATACAGGATGGTATTATTGTGACTTTAATTAAATGATTCAGGAGCGGCTGCACAGCTAGCTTGCCTGTAGTTCTCTGGATTTGGGAGCCAGTTGTCAATTATTTTCAATCTGAAGTCATAGTATTTACTATAATGAGTGTTATCACAGGATTTTACTGTATTTATATACAGTTTGGTCCTTAACATGATTTTTAATAGTGGGTATAGTATAACACCCATCATTTTTAATTAAATAATGTATATTTAGATAAAGAATTAGAGTTGAATATCTGTCTTTCTGGTATATAGAAAATACTTTTAATTCTTGTTCATCCTTGTAGACATGGTATAGACATATTTATAAAAGATTTGGTTACATGTTCAGATGGAAAACATGCATATACAATTTATTAAAGAACATTCATAGCTGACAACAGTTGTAATTGATATGTTGTCTTAAATATTAAAGATTTAAGATAAGATCAGATACTTGGATAATAGAGTAAATAAATTGTTAAACATGAAACTTTCTTTTGCAACAAAATACAATTTCTTTCTTAGAATTGAATATTTGTAAGAACACACTGCCCTCAGTGGTAGGTATTTTTCTTTATTATGTAAAAAATTTAAAAATTCCATGCCTTCTGAAAAATAATAACTATTATGAAACTATAAATTTGTATTTGCTGTCCCTAACCCTAACAGGTATGAAGGAGAATTTTGTAGATTGGAATGAAGACAATAATAGCAATTTTATTTTTAAGCGTATAGATGGACTTTTCAGAAAACAGAATCTGCATTTGATTTTAGCCTCATTTATTCTGTTTTTACTGTTCCATTTAAACCTATTTAGGTGTATATCTAAGTAGCATTAATATCAGCTCACATCTATGTTATTTGTTATTAATTCTATGCTAATATTTGTGCTCGGAAGGATAAATAATGAAGACAAATTTCAAAATATAAACTAAAAGTAAAATGAGTTAGGCTCTTAAAATTATCAAAAATTATAGCTTTATTATTTCCCCAAATCAGTGTAAAACAATTTCCAGGAGGGGTTGAAACTGTATGAAATATTAATTTGGTAAAGAGTGCTATCTTTGATACTAAAGATAGAATTTCAAACTGATGAAACTAAAACATTTACACAAGAATCAGTATTTTTGTTTTAAAAAAATTCTAATTCACATTAATTTTCAAACTTCTCCCACCTAGTGATTTTGAAATTTATGGAAATAACTTCCAAATTTAGGTTCCTTTATAAGGAGCTGTCTAATTTATAAGAAGTAATCTAAACTCTATGATCAATATAATGGACTCAGCCTGGAGATAACATATTTTGAATGAACTCTCCTCATAGGATCAGAGTGAAAGATAGGAGCATAGAAAAACAGTTGCTTCAAAGAGCACAGACTCTGAGCATAGTTTAATTTTCAAGTTTCTAAATTTGGTGGGTTGTTTTTTTTTTTATTTGCCTGGAAAATGGAGAGAAAAATGACCAAATGACTAAAGGAGGAAAATGCAAGTTTTGAGAACTTTGAACAAATGTGAATTCATCAAAACAATAATATTTTCAGTGATTAATTTTTAAGTGGAAACTCAGGATTATTCTGCATTTTCAGGGTTATTCTGTTTCCTATAGTCCAGGATACATTAAATATTGGGATGCATCATATGCACATTTCAGAAATATGAAGAGATCCTAAATTTAACTTCCCTACTTGTTGTTTGTTATAATGTCAATATATTGTCATCACAGATATCACAGTATCGTTTAACCCCTGGAAGATAATAACATAGAAATTGTTGAGAACTCCAGAATCATTGAAGAATGAAATTACATGAAGAAATCACATGAAGAAATATTTAGCTAAATCATTTTGTTTTTATGGTTTTGTTGTTGTTCAAATAGATAATAATTTATTACAACATATAAAATTTAAATTTTGCAATGATTGATTTTCATCTTTAATAAACTTAATAACAGATGATTCTGTTCAAATACAAACAAGACAGAGTATCCAGAGTTAGAAGCATAGAACATACTACTAAATTTTGGACACAGCTAATAGCCATACTTAATAACTTTAAAACAATCAATAAAAAGTTAAAAATCCTTATTCTTTTTATTACTGTTTGAGTTATGAAGATTTTCTTCTAAATGAAAAATACATCTACACTCAAAAATTAACATTAATATCCATGACTTTACACAAATCTAAGATAATGGATATTTCATGATAATTTATGTCTATTTATTGATAAAGGCAAAATTGTATAATTTAGGTGTGCTGTTTAGGTATGCTGTTCATTTTTTTATTAAATTTTTAATGAAATAATAAAAGAGTGATTACTAGTATCCATAATCTCACCAAATTAAAGTAATAACCCTGGACTCATTGAGGGTAAAGTATGTATAAACTATTGATGTGTAGTAGTTAAAGATCACGCTAGAGAGATGTGAACTAAAAATTTTAGTGAGTATTTGAAATGAAATAGTGACACTAGATCTGTAAAGTTGCAAACACCAGCATCTGTCCAAATCCAGATATATACTGGCCATTTTGTGTCCCAGATCAGTGGATGAGTGAGAAAATGTAAAGAGTTGGGCAACCTATTAAATTTTGGTGCAGGAAGTACTTAGCTGAGCATCTGATGACTGATTAGTCCTTCCCTGCAGGTTCAAAAATGTCTGTGGTATAGACAGAGATCTGTATTGTTGGTTCAGAGACCAAGGCAAGACTTCATCCCAGCCACATCCCATCTGACCTGACAATGATGTCAATACTTTCAGTGCTGTTGGAACTGTATGATTTCAATAGCTTCTTAGTCGGCTCAGGCCGCTATAACAAAATGCTGTAAACTAGGTTGCTTAAAAAACAATTATTTCTCACATTTCTGGAGGCTGAGATGTTTGAGACAAGGGGCCAGCAGATTCCTTCTTGGTGAGGGTCTTCTTCCTGGCTTGCAGTTGGCAGTCTTCTCTCCGTGTCCTCACATGGTGGAGAGAGAGTTTTAGTATCCCTTTCTCTTCTTATAAGGACACTAATCCCATCAAGGGTGTCCCGCCCTCATGACCTCATTTAAATCTCATTACCACCCAAAAGCCCCACCTCCAGATACCATTACATTGGAGGTAAAGGCTTCAACATAGGAGATTTGAGGGGACACCATTCAAAACAGCTTCCATTGGACATTCACTTTAGCTGCAGTACTAATTCCACAGTGCTTATTCTGGAGTAACCAGGTTTTGTAGAATTTAGCAATCTCTGGTTTGGAGGCAGTAAATAAGCCTGGCCATTGGGCATGGCAGCATTCTCTTTGGGGGTCTTTGGCATAATGGAATCAGGGTGGGGTTGGCACACTTATATGATGAGGGATTGGTGTTCAGCTAATCTACGGAAAATTCATGCTTGTCTTATATCTTGGGACCAAATTGGGGAAATGCATATTTTTTGTTGGATTAATTTTTCATAGTATCTTTGAATACCAAATATTGGTGATAGGTAAATAAGAAAAATATTGAAGACAGCTAAGTAAACTAACTTATTTTACATAAAAGTATATTTGCAAAGGAGAGGAAGTGTGAGGAAAAAGAGTGCTCTTTCTGGATGAATTTTAAAGAACATGAAGGGAAGATTTCGGGGATACTTTTAGGTATGTAAGATTACACACCTACACACACAGAAATGGAAATGGAGAGGGGGAAAAAAGGAGAAGGAGAGAAAATGAAAAAAGTTCCATCTGCTGGATTCTTATGGAATTCCATTCCCCACTGTCATTCTTTAAGAGATTTCAGGAAAGATATAAGCCTCTATCTTTAATTATATAAATTGTCAGAGTGATGCTTATTTGATTATAACTCTGTATCTGGATTAGTCCTCAAGATGCTTCAGCTTTATTCACGTAACTTTTATTTTGTGGATTCTCACCTCCAAGTCTGGACCTATAGTCAAATGTTTATCTGCACCTGAAATTTAGAAGATTAATCCTGAGCCAAGAGTACATTGTTGCCATTACTAGCCAGGCATTAGCTATTATACCAAGAGATTAAAGCTGTTCCAACATGAAATGTGAGATTTTTAAAGACTAGTACAACAAAAATAGAGGAAAATAAAAGTCTCTGAGGTAAATATTATAATTTTTTCAAATATTTTGATGTTTTTTACCATAAAGTAGAGAATTAGAATATGTCCTATGTGAGTTTATGACAATGGAGGAAATTTAAGAAGCACATGAAATCACAAACCAGACCTAATTTTTACCTAAATTTTCAGAAACATCAATTTCTTAATGCATTTGAACCCCTTCAGGAAATATGTGGGAAATGAACACTGAAACTAGTTCAAAGACATTTTCTTGCTCCACTGAAACATCTCAGATTTCCTAGGGACTTAGTTGATGTTATGAGACTTGCAAACACATTTTGGAATTACTGTTACTAGCTCAACCCAATAAAGGTTTGGAAGTTCTGCTAGAAGCTTAAAACAATAAAGGCTTGTTTGAATCACAGTCCACAAATTGATCGGGTTTCCCATCTCCATCTTGGAATTATACCATTTGGAATGCATGGTCTCCAGTATCACAACAGCAAAGAAAAAGAACCGTGGGATCTTGAAGAATGCTTTTAAGGAATGGGCCTGGGAATATTTTAAATCACTTTTGCTCATATCCATTTATGTGATTCAATCATGTGACCTGAACATAGCTGAAAGGGAGAATGTCCATAAAGAGGAGTAATATAGAAATATACCCTGGATAGATAGATACTGTGAGAAAATAGAGTCTGTTAAAAAAAAAAAAAAAAAAAAGACTGTTGATAAGGAAGAGAAAAGAAGCAATGACTAAGCCTTGGTATCTTTTATTAAGAGGTTGCAAAGCAAAAGAGGAACCAAAAAGAGAGATTGAGAAGTAGTTGGCCAGTGAAGTAAGAGAAAACAGAGTGTGGTATTGATGAAGTCAAGCAAAAAAATGCTTTTAAAAGGAGAGAGTGGATTATGTCAAATGTTGCTCTAGGACAAATAAGACTAGAACTGAGATTTGACCATTCAGTTAAACAATATCACACTTAGTGGTGCCTTGTCAATAGTAATGTTAATGGAGTAGTGAGGGGAAAGCTATTAAAAGAAAATGAAAATGAAAGATTGGGCAGAGAAGCTCTGGGTATACTTATGTAGACAGCTCATTAAGGAAGTTTTACTAAAAAGAGATACAGTAAAATGTTGGAATGGCTGGAAAGGGAAGAAGAGCAGAAAGAGATATGCTTTTTCATAGGAGAGATGGCAAGTTTTATATATGCTTATGAGAATGACACCATAGAGAATGTAAATATCAGAGTGTGGGAGAGAGTAGAGTGAATTAGTGGGTGATTATTGAGCTAGCAAGAAGGAAGCATCAAGTGCATGAATAGGGATTTGATCTTAGATGGAAAGTGGGCGTTTCATCTCTAGTAACAGCAGTGAAGATAGAGTGTATAAGGATAGCTGCTAGTGAACAGTGAGGTGGGTGTTCATGAAAGTCCACTTCTGATTATTTAATTTTATAGAAAAGTAGCAGCAAGTATGCCATCATATAAATATGAGATTATGGGGTGGAATGGATATTTGAAGAGCAAAAAGAAAACGTGAAATGTTTATCTAGGAGAGTGGAAGAATGAATAAGTTAGGAGACACGGTATAACCCTTGGTCATTAAGATTCAACCTTCTAGGTTTAAGTGACATCAGTCAGAATGGAGTTGTATTTTTCTTTAGCCATATTTAGCTACACAGACATTTGTACATTTGTGCATTCTATTGGTAAAGGTAAAATATACTAGGGTTATGGATTTGTCAAGGATGTTCAGTAGTTCAGTAAAGTCAGTGAACAACAAAGGAGATAGGAATTTATGCAAAGGACTGACGTTGTCCATAGAATTTATTTTTCATGAATTGGGAAAATAAACATCAGGCAAGCTGACTCTAAATTTTTGGCCCAGATGTAGTTGAAGAAATATTAGAACTGAGGTATGTGAGGAAATGAGCTAGAAAGTCAGCAGGAGATGGTCAGAGTTTCGGATGATTTAAACTGATATTACAGAGAATTTATGCATACTGGTAAAGGCACGTTTTAGTGTAGGGTCTTTCAATCCCAGGCCTATTGTCATTTCGGACTGGATGTGTGTGTGTGTGTATGTGTGTATGTGTATGAAGGCTGCCATGTGCAATGTAAGATATTTAGCAGGATGTCTGGACTCTATTCATTGGATGCCACTAGCTACCCTCTCTTCCTGACCCAGTTTGCGGCTACCAACAGTATATCCAGATACAGCCAGATATTTCCTGGAGAGGCAAATTCAAGAGAGTAGGGACCATGCTTGACTCTTGCAAGAGGATAGATTCCTTCTTGACCCCTCTGCATGGACAGTAGAAAAAATAAGGAGGCTAGATCTTACTCTGAGTGCTATTTATCTTGACTCCTATTCAAAGGTAAGAGGGTCTAGGGAGACTGAATCTTACCCCAAAGTTTCCCACTCATTGGGCAGAGTGAAGTTAAGCTGGCCCCATTCAATGCAGGAATCTGAGAGGAAACCAACTGAGTGTGGTAGAAAAGAAATGCAGAGATGGGATTTGACTGGACTGTTAATGATAGTGGAATGGAATCTATACGTATGTTGGAGAGAATCACAAATATTTAAGGGAAGTGTTTAATGGATTAAAAACTGAAATTAAGTTCTTCCTTCATCTTTACAGCTCTCACCCTCCAGATTAGAAAGAGTTGCTGTTAATGAGTAAATTAGGAAAGCAGTTAAAGAAGCATGATAGTTTAAATTTAAATCTACCTAACAAAGAGACAGTTCAGGGACTAAGAGAAAGAAAAGGTAATGAGCAGGTTAGATGAGCACTTTTGTTCTGAGGTAGCTGCTGAGTATGTGAGATGTGTGTGTGTGTATATGTGTGTATTTATGTTTGTGTGTATATATATGTATAGAGAGCTAGATAAATAAATCATAGATATATCACACATACATTTGGAGTATATGTGTATATATATATACACACTGTATATACACATATATACATACACACATTATATATTTAGAAAGGGAGAATAGAGAATGTAAATTTCAAGAAGTTTGTTACCCTGTAAATACATTAACCTTATGAATTTTTCTGGTAAACTTCATTTAAAATATTGCATTATTTAATTGCTTTTTAATTATTTTCAGTATTGGATTGGCATTTCTACGATTTCTTTGTGACTCCATACCAGGCCTGTAACATGAGGTTACAATTGCGTACACATTTAGTGGTATTTAGAATGCAGCAAAACTGTGGGATTAGAAGAATGTTTGGCCAAGTGTATGTGTATATTTAGTGTTTTATTCTATGTGTGTTTGTTTTGATCCCACACTTTTGGGTACATGAATTCAGCAGTGTATCTAAGGAGTCATTCCCAAGTTAATTCAAATCACATTTGATATAAACCAAAGTTAGCTCTTCTGGAGCTTATTTCATAACCAATGTCTTTATTATCACTTGAATCTCTTTTAAAACAGTTCTTGTGAAGATTTTGATTAAGAAGCATGTTGTGGGATTTAGGTAAATGAAGACCAAGGTTACATCATATTTGAAGAGATACTGTGACATTTAATGATAGTACATAGACTGGTATTGTCCGAGATTTTAATATTAAACCTGTGTGTTTTTAGTGAATACCTGACAATGGATGCCTTTGTCTGGGTTTTAGCCTCATGTTCTGAAAATTTGACTTCTCACAGGCATGTCAACTGTGTCAAAGATTAAGGTATTTATTACACTTACTAATCTTTTTGCTATCAATAGCTCAATACTGTATCAAAACAAACAAAAAAAATTGACTATAATTAGCATAATATCATCCTTAAAACTCAGCTACATTCGAGAGCATACAGATGTTATTTCCTTGCATCCTCATGGCACTTACCCTTTTTTCCGATTTATGGGTCATCATTAAAAGGCCCTGGAAACATGTACCCTCACGTGCTTGCAGATATATTTCCAACGAGTATATATTTTTTGCTTATCCAGGGTAAAGCCTGGGTTACGTGTCTTTTCTTTTTTTTTCTCCCCCCCCCCAATTATCTGATTTTTGAATTATTAAACTGTTTTCCAATCATGATGGCTTACTGAATTGCTGCTTCTGATTTTTTCTATGTGTCTTCTTTTGAGTGACAGGACAGAGCCTCTAAAAATAAGATTTATACTGTCATGTTTCTTCAATGGTCAGAATCAAGAGGAAGAACACACCTAATGTGTTATTATAGTTTCCAAGTGAGATCCAGGCACTGTTGTTCCCTAATTAGGACAAGCCTTTTTCTTCTATATGACTATCCCTTTCCCTTTTTAATTATTTGAAGCCTGGAGCTCTTGGGAATATTTTGCTGAACGGCTGTCCTCAAACTACCATGAGACTATTAGATCCTAAGTTGTTTCTAAAGTTTTCAGATTGGTAAAGATCCTACTTTTGTTAGAGGTAACTTAAAGAAAACAAGCTTTTTAATAGGAAATCTTTTAAGTAGAATAATTTTGTTATTTCTTCAAAGACATAAAGATCCCTAGGAAATATAAAACTTTTCCAGAGTCTCTCTTTCACCACCGTAGAGAGTTCCATATTATTCACTATTTGGGATTAAGGTAGTTTAGCTGCTTATGGAAATGCAAAGATAAATTGGAGAAGGTGTCTATAAATTCTTTAAAAGCTTAACTCAGAGTTTTTTCAATTAATTCATGGCCTCATGGAATGAAATGTGATGTGTTAATTGGGAAAACTAAGAAAGGCCTTGTAAATAGAGTACTCACAGCCTGCAGAGTTCACTTCACAAAGTGACTTGAAGCAAGGGCAACGTGACTGGGCTGGTTAAAGGAAGAACATGCACGGAAGAAAGGAAGAGGAGTAACTGAAAGGGAATGCACAAAGCTGAAATCAAAACACTTAACGAATTTAGATTCTCACCCATAAAGAGTACAGACTACATGCAGTCGTGTGGATGGCTTGGTTCCTCTGACTGACAGTGAGGGAGTCTGAGGGCCACTGGGGACCTAGCAGTATACGAGGCCATCAGTTTGATAAACAGAATGTTTCACTTTCTACTTACTAACACATACCAGAACTCAGGACCACTCTGCTGTGTACCCTTGGGGAGAACAACACAGATGATTCAGATTTTTTTTTCTCTCTCTTCTTTCTAAAAGAAAATGGAATGAATAAGTGGATAAAGGCATATATATATATTAAACTTGAGGTACTACTGGTTTCAGTCTTAATGAGTTCTTTCTGCGTGTGATGTTTTCTGTCTCCTCTCCCAAAACAATGCTGTACTTAAAGCAGTTATATTTTCCTTGATGAGCTGTCTCCTTCCCCAAATCTTCTGAGTAGCATGCAGAGTGTGTTACCAGGTGCACAGCAGTCAGCCTTGGACCATTTATGGGGGCCTGTTTGTCAAAGTTCAGAGCTTAGCAACATTTACTGCTACTCTAACTTTCTCTGCAATGTTATGGTTGTAATTATTTGGTGTTATTCTGGGAGTTAATTGCCAGGAAACAAAATTAAGGGAGCATGTCTGATCCTTTCGCTCCTCTGAGACTACTGAAAAAAGAATTGAAAAGAGGTGAGCCTTAATATCAATCCAGCATGGACCATTTCTCTTGTCATTGGTCTCATTGAAGGAGCTCACTTCAGGAAAGTCACAAAGAGGTCAGAGATTTTAAACTGCCAACTTAGATCTGCATTAGAACTTCCAAGGACTTTCAATAATTTGGTATGAATATGCTGGAAATCTAGCTCATTTCTCTGTCTCTCATGAGATTACAGAATAAAGCCCTGGTTTTCATTGTGCTAATAGAGCAGCTCTTGGAGAAAGATTTAAATGAGGCATTTTAGTAGTAATTATCTTTTAAAACCATTGTATATTAAATTATTAGAAAAGTTTTAATCATTTGAGATAATTGAATGACATCATTGATAAAATTTAATCAAATGGTGATTCAGACTGAAGAATGTGTGAAATGCATTTTTGGATTGTTAAGCCTGAGAGAGAATCTCCTCAAACAGGACATTAAATTCAGAAGAGTTTATGTCATCACTAGTATATCCATCATCCTGCGGTTACTCAGAGTTTACTTAGAAACAGGGAAAGTGCTACATCAGCTTATTTTCCCCTTTGAAGAGACAGAATTGTTTCCTTATTGTCTAAAATAGCAATCCCTGTGGTACTGCTTGGATCTGTTTGGCCTCCACCCTCACTGTCACTGAGAGAGGGTACCTTCTGAGCAGCTCATAGCTGCACTGCGCTCTTGCCCATGCTCAGCTTCTTCTTCCTCCTGCAGCTTCATATCCCTCATGGCCTGAGCTTCTCTTAATAACCCAATGTTCACTTCACATTCACACAATTAGAGAGGAAACTATTTGTCTTAATTGCTGAGCCTCCGACAGATGTTTTGTTAATAGTGTTAAGATATCCTCATCTAAACTATTGCTTTAAGATGGGAAAACACTGCCTGGTGCTAACATCTGAATTGTTATAACTTTAAAAAAGTTCACATTCTACTTTGAAAGGCAAATACACTTAAAATTAAGGCATCATTGCTTAATATAGTAATATCCCATGAACTCACAATTGATTTTTTAAATGTTTTTTACATTGATAGAATTTGTCACATGTCAAACTAGTACTACTGGGAAAAATTCAGTTAAGGCATGATTTTAAAATATTGACATTTTGGAGGGGAATAGAATCATTTCTCATAAAATAAATAAGACTGTAGGACAGTCTTAAACTTCTTCAGCTAGTAAAGGCTTTTCTTTAGGCCATAATGTAAATTTTAGAGGGTACAATATTTTCATGGAACTCACTAACTTTTACAAACTAAATATTCAAGAACACACTGAGTTTTGTTTTGTTTTGTTTTAAAGCTAAACAATACAACTTCCACATATGGTTCTCTCAAAAAAAAAAAAAATTTATTTTCCTTTTTTAACAGTTTAATAGTTAAGAGCATCATGTGGAAGGCACAGGTTCATCACATTCCTGATCAAGAGGTTAATTTTTCTTTTCCAAATACTTGAAATAGTCCCTCCTCTGCCTGGGCAAGGACATAAGCCTAGCAGTGTAAGACTTTATGATTAGGCTGAAACATTTTCAGTCAGCTTTGTCTTTTTTGCTACCACCTTTGAGTTGAGGCTAAGATGTATAAAACCGCTTACCTCCAAGAACTTATTCATCGCCTTTTATGTCGACCTTTGCTTATTTAATAATAATAAGGATGTTGTACCAAATTATATTCGCTCACCCTGTTTCAGGGAAGACATCTATGAATCTGGTGGCAACTCTTGATCACCTTCATGAAGCAGTAACCTCAGCAAAGGAAGGAGAAGGAGGCCAAAGACAGGAACTTCTCTCTTCTCTCTCATTTATCAGTATAGACTCGGCATTCAGTAGATCTACATTCCAGTTTGGGGCTTGGGTTATGATCTGATGTAACATAACAGATCATTCAATTTCTCTAGGAGTAACTGCCCTGATCTGTAAAAAGTCATTAATAAAAAAATTTATTGGGAAGACTTAAAAAGTTAATTTATAAAATTGATATCCAAGCTCTAAATTATTATATAAATATTAGCTATTATTATTTCTCCTGTATCTAGTATTACTAATCACTGCTAATTGGAATGAGTCCTAACTATGGCCAATGTGTCTTCCCTGTTAATAGTTCCATTATTAAGAGTAGATAGGTCATTTTTGGTGTGCTCCTGTATTATCAAATAAGGCATCTAATATCCCACTATGATAACTGTTCTTTCTCAACATAGACTTGCCTAGAATGAAATATTTTCTCTGTAAGACTAAGAAAGATTAATCAAGTCATGTGGTAGCATATGGCAATAAGGCAGTGATGCAGTTGAGGAAATAGATTATTTTTTAATCACTTGAGATTTATATATACACGCACTTATGCCTTTAATTCTTTGAAGTCTTGCTAAGCAATTAGTAAACAGGTATTATATAAGAAACTGTATAGGAAAATGCAAATTCATATATTTGTACAAATATTGACTGGGGTATAATTTACTTTGGATAAAGGTATATTGACATGCGATTTAAGGGTAAGTAACAAGGAGAGAGGCTTAGGAGAATTACAGTCAAATTATGGCCAACGGCTAAAATATTAGAATGGCTAAAATAGATAGTAACAACACTAAATGTGCAACATGAAGAGGTATCTGTGGATGGTTGAGAGCATGGAAAGTTCATTGCCCTGTGGATTTTGTGATAAAATGCTCACTATTATCACAGTACAAATGTTTTGTCGCACTAGACACATGGCGCAGATTAGTTTCCAGGGCGACAGCAGTGTGGCCTGGGTTGGCTGATCAGATGGACCAGCAACACCATAACCTGCAAAGGTGTCACCTGAGGTGAGACAGTGTTGATAATACTGAGAGGGAGTCTAAAGTGAGGTGTAGTAAATCCGCTAGGGTCAGGCAGGAGCAGTACCTCACTCAACGTGGCCTCCCTCACTGTGACACAAAGGGGTCAGCCCTTTCCAGAAGTTGTGAGTCTGGAATGGAGCAGTATCTCTGCATCAGAAGCAGTCCACGATGGAGGATGTGTTTCTGTGCTCAGGCAGAAATGGTCGTTTTTTTGTGCATGACGCAGGCTCAAACAGCAACTTAATTTCAGTCGGTCTCATCAGAAAAAGGGCATTTAACTTGGGCATTTGCATGAAGAATCCAGATGGTTTGATCAGTAGTTGTGATTAGTGTCTGCAGTTCATGGCCCCAAAGAGGAGAATGCTATCTGCCAGTCTGTAGTTTTCCAAGTGGCAGATCAAACACTAGGTCATTGGCCATCACCCAGGCTTCAGTGAAATTGTAACACATTTTATCAAGGTGAGTATTGGCCAAATACATAAAAATGTCCATGAGTTCTGTCCACTGAGAAAAGTGATCACACCATTTTCTATTCTTCACTGCTAACATTGAGGTTGAACAGATTCAGAGAAGCCCAGTGGATGCCATCAGTTTTCAGCTCAGTCAATCCATCAATGAAGTAGGCCCAGACATTTAGGGGAACCTCTGTGAATCAATGGACCCAACAGCTTTCCCATAAGGCATTGGTGTGGGGAATGAAACTGGTCTCAAGGTTGTTGTTGCCACTTTTCAAGTAAAGTAGGGAGATGGGGGCCAAGGCCAGGCTAGCTGCATTGTTGAAGGTAACGTTTCCAATTGTCAAGTGAGGCTTGTTGGGTCCTTCCCTCCTTGTTAGTTGTTTAGTCCAAGTTAACCCACACCGAAATGAGGCATTCAGCTTCAATAAGAACCCAGTGGAAAGCTAATAACAACTTTTCTAAAGGAGTAATCCTGTCAGTCGATTCATGGATGCAGTGAGGCCAAAATCCAGGGGTTGCCTCTGTGTTGAGGCTGCATCCTTTTGACAGAGGCCCAGTTGGCAGTCATCAATCATAGAGACTCATAGCTCAAAGAGGCCGTTAGTGCTGTGGAGGCACAAAGAGAGAGACTGTGCTATAGTTTCCTGGATCACTTCTGATGCAGACTGTTGGTTTGGGTGAACCCACAAAGGATGTTGATTTGTGCCTTGTTCAATATGAAAGACCAAGGAGAATGTCAGTGTTAAGCACATACTGTCTCTAGTACCCAGAGTCTAAGAAGATGCTGGGCCTCCTAAGTGGTGGTAGGGGGCTGATGAGACAGCAGTTTGTCCTTAAGAGATTAAGTGTTTTTAATTTTTTTACACAGTCCCAGTCCCAAGACCTTTAAGTTGTTAGGCAGGTACCTGCAATATGTCAGGGTTTTTTAGCTGCTCTTGCAGGCAGTAGTGTAATATCACAGTCAAGGCTTTTGGGACCAAATTCTGATTTGCCAGCCAACAAGATGTCATGTGCATGGTGAAAAGGGAAAAGGCCCTCATCCTAAATCCTGAAGAACCACTGGTTGAAAATGAAAGGGGGATTTAGGGAAGTGATTAACATGTTGCATTTTCCTATACTTTTCCTGATCTGGAGAATCTCTTCTGTCATTTATGTGCTGGGGAAGTATACACACACATAACATCAATTCCTACTCTACTTTTAGATGAGAAACAACATCCCACCACATCCCACCACAAGGTCATGTTAGCTCTTCACCGTTGTGCTCAGACCCTATTTGTTGAGTCTGGATGCCTTTTCCATCTGTGGTCCAGACAGCACTGTGGTTTGAGCACACATATCCTTCAAAGCCATAGTAGGATCCTCTCTTCTCCCCTGAATCCCCCAGCATACTTAGAAGAGTGTATATGGTCTTTGATCTCTCTAGGAGTAATGGAGATACCAGCCTCTCTTCTAGTCGTCTTTATTCTCATGGGTAGAGGGCATGGGAGGGATTGGTTTCATATAGGAAGAAAGTGCTACCGTGCTGTTGCAAGGATTTGCATTTACTTTTTGTTTTGAGCAGCATGTTGACATCTCATGACTCAACCAAACTTCTAGTATTTGAGCCTGCTCAGTGCTCTGCATTGTACAGTAAGATCTTCCTGGCTGACACCATCTGATTCAGCCTTTGAAGCCCTTGGCTCAACATTTACATGCACATTCTATTTTTGGATGAGATTGTGAAGTTTCTGGCTAATAGGCTTGGTTCACATGAGGTGACTTTCTTTGAGGAGTTCAC
The DNA here is from genome assembly GCF_030028045.1 of Hippopotamus amphibius kiboko. NCBI lineage: Eukaryota > Metazoa > Chordata > Mammalia > Artiodactyla > Hippopotamidae > Hippopotamus > Hippopotamus amphibius. The sequence continues at coordinate 103,629,505 of NC_080196.1, forward strand.
CTACTTCAAAAGCATCTCCTGCCCCATTGTGAAGCTAACATGGAGTTCTCTCCCCAGGCTAGAAATGTTTATCAGGGTGCTGAGGCGGATTTCAAGAATTTATCTAGATTTCTTTGCGTCAATTTCTCATTCTATAAGGGTCACCTTCATCAGCACTGAAAACTCCATGCCAGGCAGTGAGAGTCCCTGAATATTAGTCAATGCCTCATCTATGGTTTCCTACCGGAGTTAGTCTGTCTCAGGGAAATTTCCCAAATAGGAGCAAAGCTCCCTTATAGCAAGACCTACTGCAGAAAACTCCGAGACTGTTTATTGTCTTCTCTGAATGGATCTCGGATTGCCATACAGACATGATGGACACAGGAGCTGTAAGACAACCCAGCTGTTTCCAGTCTTCTTGAACAGTATTATGTGCCCTGCCTCCTCATCTCACCACTGACCAAGACAAAATTCTGATGATTCACTTGATATCTATTCATAGTTGTCACATATTTCCCCCATTTTGTGCTCATTGTGGAAGCACATTTTTGTAACTATTGTCCAAAAGCAAGAAGGAACCTGCCATTCACCTGTAACACATTTTAGGACTAAATGTTGCGAATGATAAGAGGGCAGTGTTTCCTCAACTGCCAGAGGGCTTAAGTACTTTGCATCCACTCCCATAATCTCAGGAAATGTAAATTGAATAGCAATTCAGGTCCCTGAATTTTGTCTGGGTGTATTAGCCAATAGGACAGATTGGCGAAGAAGTCCCTCACCCCAAAGACAGCCATCACTGGGGCACAGTTTGGGCAGCTCTCTGGTACTCTGCCTGTAACCACCTCCCCAACTCCCCCCTTCTTTAACTGGCAATAAAATAGAGAACCATTTATTTCCCACTAGACTACATGATTTTGTCAAAATGTTTGCTACCAATTCCCAAGGACTTCCCTCAGATCTCATTAATTGGCCCACAAGGTCTTAATACTTCCTTTTCCGGAAAGTTATGTCACTCTCATAATTCCATCTTCATCATTAAAACTATCAAGAAAACGTAAAGGTTTGTGATTTTATTCTGCTTACAAGTACCCAGTTTGTATATTCTACTTTTGTTGGTGGCAATAGAAGACACAAACCCCAGGTTAGGGAAGAAAGATGGGTGATTACTCAGCCATAATAGTAGCAAGAGTATCAGCCTGTTTGAGCCAGTTCCTCAGTCTCAGTTCCCTGAGGGTATTAAGATAAAGACCAGAGGATGCCTGCACTAAACTGCATTATAGGAATGGAACCCTGAGGTTTGAGATTTGAAATCTTTTCTAAATAGCATAAGCAAGAGCGCCCTTTGCTCTGGAGGGAGAGATTATCTCTATTATACTAGAGAGTAAGAATAGTATCCTTTTCCACAAAAGGGTGCACTATCTCTATTTCCAAAGGCTGTTGCTATACCAGCAACCTTGTAAAGATAGTTTGGAACAAAGAGCAGTCAGTGCTTGGCTTGTAAGACTTGCAGAATGTGAGCGACCCATGGAGAATTGCCTTCCAACATTGAATATTTCAATTAAAAACCAACTCACGTGAATTTGGTAAGATAACATAATGCTTCTAATAGAGGTAGAGTAATCAAAACATTTTTAAGCTCTCATTTTAACAAAATATATTAGTTTGATCACCTTACGTTGTCTCCTTCCAGCTTCTAGGCTTCAAACCTATTGGTTTCACAGATATATTTTGTCTCAGGTTAACTGGGGTCCTCAAGCTCTCCCAGAAGAGCATTTTGGGAACCTGGAGTTTTCATAATTTGACTTCAAATATTAGGGTTCCAATATTAGGGGAACTTTTTAAAAGTAAAATGCCAATTTTAGAAATTTACATAGCAAGGGCATATTAGTAACAACTCAAAAGTCAAGGAAAAGGAATACTTGGTTCATTTGCAAACAGTACGAAAAGAGAACATTTTAAAAAACTCTATCTAGCCCATATTGTGGCATATACATAAAGAAACTCTGTCCTTACAGGCTAATCAGATTGTATTTTATGTGAAAATCTGTCCCACAAAAATGATAGATGACAGGAAGTGTCTCTTTAAGATGCTTATGCTTAACATGACTCAAAGCCTTAAATCCTCAGTTTGAGAAATAATGGTATAGTTGGGCCTCATGCCCCATTTCCTCCTTCATTAATTTTTGCTAAAGGGGGTTTCTGACATGAAGGAGAGAAGTCCTAGGGCTGCGCACAATGCTTTGCCCATATTGTAGTACAAAGCTGCCAGATGCTTCCCCTCCAAAGGAGGGATGAAGGTCAATGGGTAAGTGTGCTTGTTGTGAAACATTTTTACTGACTGCATTATACCTGCCATGTCAGCAGTACTCAGACTCACCTCTGAGGTTCAGCAGAGGGAGGATAAAGGAAAGGTGAATTTCAGGTGGTAATTTAGTGCAAAAGAATAGCACTCAGGGAATAATGGTGGTGCTGAGAACTCTTTATGCCCTTATAAAAAGGTCATTGAGTAAGGGGTATCTGTCTCTCTCTCTCTTTTGATATCCCTCCAGAAGGAACAAAAGGTGTGTTTTAGATGCAAGATACATTTTTCTCCTGTTTATTATTCTCCTTGACACCTTTGAATATCCTATTTTCTCTCCAGCTAATCCAGGAAACTTGTTTCCTTGATGTTAAAGAAATACTGTATATAAAATGATCACATCTCTGTGTGCTTGTCTGTGTATCTTGTGTGTGCATGCATGTGTGTGCACATATTTTTGTGTGGATGTATTGTGTGTGCAGTTGTGATCAGAAAGCTTGGGAGCCCTTAAGGTTTGATTTCTCTGTTTTTGTTTGTTTGTTTACAGTGATTGGAATTCTGATAATTGTCATATTCCTTCTTTTGTCTCTTGGGCTCTGGAATCTGCCCTGTTGTCTGTAGTTTATGTGCTGGATATAGCTGAGATCAAGAGACTGGATATTAATTATGAAGCAGAGGATGTGCTTGGAGCTAGAGAACCAATTAAAGTGAGTTTAGTAAGATTAAATAACGTTCAGGGTAAAGGAACATTTACGTAATGTAAATGCAGATACTATGGTAATCGACTAAGTTCTTTCATATCTGTCTTTTTGCATATCAGTGTGACTGCAAATGGCATAATGAGACTGTAATTTTTATTACTGTAATTGCACACTGCCATTTCACGTGCCTGACATAACTGCCAAATTATGGAAGGCCACTGGGCGAGGCACACAACAGGGGTCTGAACCAGGGTTGATCCCAGGAAGTGAGCCAAGGGATTAAAAAGGAAAGGGTGAAGCAAAATCCTGAGATGGAAGCTGGACAAGAGAAGCTTCCAAAAATGAAGATGGGACTGCCAAACAGAGAAAGTGGGGTCTGAGCATCGACACGGGCAAGGTTCAAGCTTGAGCTTTGTTAAAAAATAAAGCAAAGAACAATACAGCTTTTTGTTTTATTTTGTTATAGTTAAGGCCTAAATTTATTTACTTGCCTGAGTAGGGAATTCATGCCAATGAGGGAATTCTCTGAGTAGCACTCAAAAGAAAGAAAAAAAAATAAGGGCTTTCAAAGCGTTACAAAGAAGCTATGCGAGTGTTTATGCCATTTAAGTTTTCAAAACAAGAACTTTTAATAAAGCAGAATTCACAGCTGGTTAAGTTTTTTAATTATTAATAGGTAAAGAACACATTTTCAGTTAAGATCTGGCAAGCCAAGGATGCCCAGTGTTCTTGATGGTTTATGATTTTCTACTGTTAGAACCAGTTACGAAGAAATACAGTGATTAGTTTTATTTGTCACTCTTGCAGCTGTAAATGAAAAGTTTTAAAGAATCACAAGAAAAATGAAATGAAACAGGAGGAGCATTTAGGTCATGTTGTAGGCTGGGTTTTCTAGAAGCAGGTGCTAAAATGGGGAGTGGAATGCTAATCAGTAATCAATTCCTTGAAAAAGAAGAAAGGAAAATAAGATTTGTAAAGGAGAAGTCAAATTGTAATAGAGATCTAGCCAAACTTCAGCTAAGCTGGATGGGTTCTCAGATTTATATTGTCACTGAAGTGTTCCACATCAGATAACATGGCACGCCCTTTACCCTTGCCTCGCTCAGTCACTGCATCATGCAATTCTACAGGAAGGGGGTGGCCTCCAGTGAGTGGGCACTCTGAAAATAAGGCAGACCCTAAAGTTGCTGGTATTTGGACTCTGCTGACCAGATAACCCATAGCTGGGTAGGAAGTCCTAACCTCCTAAGTGTAAGATAAAACCCAATAAAAACATGTAATAAGATATTTTACAAATGAAAATACAGAATGTCCAGAAATGATAATGGCATACATCGTCATGAGGGAGTATACCTGCATATGGCATCATTCATTGGGAAATGCAAATTAAAACCACACACACAAATCAAATCACTACACAGCTACCTAGATGACTACTATTACAAATCATGACAGCTTCCGAGAGCTGGAGAAGATGTGGATCGAAGAAATGCTGGTAAGTGGCTGATGAGATTTGTAGTAGTACAAAAAGCTAAAAAACAAAAACAAACTACCATGTAGCCCACAAATTTCACTTTTGTATTTACCCAAGAGTAATAAACATAGCCACACATAATGTGTACACGAATGCTTATAGTAGCTTTGTTCATAGTAGCCAAATACTGGAAGTCTGCAAACATCCACAAAATTCATGAAGGGATGAGTGGGATATGATTCATCAATGCAAAGAAGCAAAAACCTGATAAATGCAGTCTTAAAAATATGATATGCTGAGCCAAAAAAAAAAAAAAAAAAGGATTGTATGGTTCCATTTATATGAAACTCTAGAAAATGGTCTAATCTATAGTGACAAATCTGGTCAATATTTTCCTGAAGCTGAGGGTTAAGAAAGGATTAACTAGAAAGAAAGGAGTACAAGACAATAATTTGAGCTAAGGGAAATCTAAATCCTGATTTTGTTAGTATAAACATTCGTTACAATTTATCAAACTGTATACCTAGAATGGGTATTTTATGTAAATTATACTTTAATAAAATTATTTAAAATAATCTTATCTGATATTTTAAACATATTTATTGTGATACTATTTACATACTATAGTATCCATATATTTCAAGCATACAATGTTTTTTAAGTATACTACAGAGTTGTACAACCACAGTCACAATCTAAGTATGGAATAGTTTCATCATCCTAAATGAAACTCCATACTCATTAGTAGTCTTTTTTTTTTAAGCTCTTTATTGGAATATAATTGCTTTATACTCTTGTACCAGCTTTTGAGGTACACCAAAGTGAATCAGCTGTATTTATACATATATCCCCATATCCCCTCTCTCCCACAACTCTCTCCTGCTCTCTCTGTCCTGACCCTCTAAGGCATCACCCATCATCGAGTTGATCTCGCTTTGTTATACAGCAGCTTCCCACTAGTTATCCATTTTATACTTGGTAGTGTATATATGTCTATGCTACTCTCTCATTTCGTCCCAGCTTCCCCTTCACCCACCGTCCCCCCCAACACCATGTCCTCCACTCCATTCTCTGCATCTGCATCCTTATTCTTGCCCTGTCACTGACTTCATCAGTACCATTTTTTTTTTTTTAGATTCCATATATTTAAGTTAGCATACAGTATTTGTTTTTTTCTTTCTGGCTTACTTCACTCTGCATAACAGGCTCTAGGTCTATCCACCTCATTACATATAGCTTGATTTCATTCCTTTTTATGGCTGAGTAATATTCCATTGTATATATGTGCCACATCTTCTTTACCCATTCATCTGTTGATGGGCATTTAGGTTGCTTCCATGTCCTGGCTTTGTAAATAGTGCTGCACTGAACATTATGGTACATGTTTCTTTTTGGATTATGGTTTTCTCTGGATATATGCCCAGTAGTGGGGTTACTGGATCATATGGTAGTTCTATTTGTAGTTTTTTAGGGAACCTCCAAACTGTTTTCCATATGGCTGTACCAACTTACATTCCCACCAACAGTGCAGGAGAGTTCCCTTTTCTCCACACCCTCTCCAACATTTATTGTTTCTAGATGTTTTGATGATGGCCATTCTGACTGGTGTGAGGTGATACCTCGTTGTGGCTTTGACTTGCATTTCTCTAATGATTAGTGATGTTGAGCATCTTTTCATGTGTCTGTTGGCTATCTGTATGCCTTCTTTGGAGAAATGTCTATTTAGGTCTTCTGCCCATTTGTGGATTGGGTTATTTGCTTTTTTGGTATTAAGCTGCATGAGCTGCTTGTATATTTTGGAGATTAATCCTTTGTCCGTTGTTTCATTGGCAAGTATTTTCTCCCATTCTGAGGGTTGCCTTCTTGTCTTGTTTAGGGTTTCTTTTGCTGTGCAAAAGCTTTTAAGTTTCATGAGGTCCCATTTGTTTATTCTTGATTTTATTTCCATGATTCTAGGAGGTGGGTCAAAAAGGATCTTGCTTTGATGGATATCATAGAGTGTTCTGCCTATGTTTTCCTCGAGGAGTTTTATCATGTCTGGCCTTACATGTAGGTCTTGAATCCATTTTGAGTTTATTTTTGTGTACGGTGTTAGGAAGTGTTCTAATTTCATTCTTTTACATGTAGCTGTCCAATTTTCCCAGCACCACTTATTGAAGAGGCTGTCTTTTTTCCATTCTATATTCTTGCCTCCTTTGTCAAAGATAAGGTTCCCATATGTGCTTGGGTTTACCTCTGGGTGCTCTATTCTGTTCCATTGATCTTCCTTTCTATTTTTGTGCCAGTACCATACTGTCTTGATCACTGTGGCCTTGTAGTATAGTTTGAAGTCAGGAAGCCTAATTCTACCAACTACATCTTTCCTTCTCAAGATTGCTTTGGCTATTCAGGGTCTTTTGCATTTCCATGCAAATCGTAAAATTTCTTGTTCTAATTCTGTGAAAAATGCCATTGGTAATTTGATAAGGATTGTGTTGAATCTGTAAATTGTTTTTGGTAGTATACTCATTTTCACAATGTTGATTCTTCCAATCCAAGAACATGGTATCTGTTTGTATCATCTTTCATTTCTTTCATCAGTGTCTTATAGTTTTCTGCATACAGGTCTTTTGCCTCCTTAGGCAGATTTATTCCGAGGTATTTTATTCTTTTTGTTGCAATGGTAAATAGGAGAGTTTCCTTAATTTCACTTTCTGCTCTTTCATTGTTAGTGTATAGGAATGCAAGAGATTTCTGTGCATTAATTTTGTATCCTGCTACTTTACTAAATTCATCAATTAGTGCTAGCAGTCTTCTGGTAGTCTTTAGGGTTCTCTATGTATAATATCATGTCATCTGCAAAGACTGACAATTTTACCTCTTTTCTAATTTGGATTCCTTTTATTTCATTTTCTTCTCTGATTGCTGTGGCTGAAATTTCCAAAATTATGTTGAATGATGGTGGTGAGAGTGGACACCCTTATCTTGTTCCTTTTCTTAGAGGGACTTCTTTCAGTTTTTCACCATTGAGAACAATGTTGGCTTTTGGTTTCTCATATATGGCTTTTATTATGTTGAGGTAATTTCCTTTTTTTTTTTTAAAGAACTTTTATTGAGATTCAGTTAACAGACAATAAACAGCATATATTTAGAGTATACCATTTGGTATCCCAGTTTCCCAGTTCATTCCCCCCTACCCTTCCCACTTTCCCCACTTGGTGTCCATATGTTTGTTCTCTACATCTGTGTCCCTATTTCTGCCTTGCATTTCCTCTTTCATAGTTGTTAGCATTTGCCTTATGTATTGAGGTGCTCCTATATTGGGTGCATGTATAGTTATAATTGTTATCTCCTTTTCTTGGATTGATCCCTTGATCTTTATATAGTGTTCTTTCCTTTCTCTTGTAACATTTTTTTTTAAAGTCTATTTTATCTGATATGGGTATTGCTACCCCAGCTTTCTTTTGATTTTCATTTGCACGGAATATCTTTTTCCATCCCCTCACTTTCCGTCTGTATGTGTCCCTAGGTCTGAAGTGGGTCTCTTGTAGGCAGCATATATATGAGTCTTGTTTTTGTATCCATTCAGGCAGACTGTGTCTTTTGGTTGGTGCATTTAGTCCATTTACATTGAAGGTAATTATTGATATGTATGTTCCTATTACCATTTTCTGAATTGTTTTGTTTTTGTTTTTGTAGGTCCTTTTCTTCTCTTATGTTTCCCGCTTACAGAAGTTCCTTTAGCATTTGTTGTAGGGCTGGTTTGGTGGTGCTGAATTCTCTTAGCTGTTGCTTGTCTATAAAACTTTTGATTTCTCCCTCGAATCTGAATGAGATGCTTGCTGGGTAGAGTATTCTTGGTTGTAGGTTCTTCCCTTTCATCACTTGAAATATATCAAGCCACTCCCTTCTGGCTTGCAGGGTTTCTGCTGAGAAATCAGCTGTTAACCTTATGAGAGTTCCCTTTTATGTTATTTGTCGTTTTTCCCTTGTTGCTTTTAATAACTTTTCTCTGTCTTTAATCTTTGTCAATTTGACTACTACATGTCTTGGCGTGTTTCTCCTTGGGTTTATCCTGCTTGGGACTCTCTCTGCTTCCTGGACTTGGGTAGCTATTTCCTTTCCCATGTTAGGGAAGTGTTGAGCTATGATCTCCTCCAATAGGTTCTCAGGTCCTTTCTCTCTCTCTTCTCCTTCTAGGATCCCTGTAATGTGAATGTTGGTGCGTTTAACATTGTCCCAGAGGTCTCTTAGGCTGTCTTCAGTTCTTTTCATTCTTTTTTCTTTATTCTTTTCTGCATCAGTGATGATCACCATTCTGTCTTCCAGATCACTTACTCGCCCTTCTGCCTCAGTTAATCTGCTTTTGGTTCCTTCTAGTGTATTTTTCATTTCAGTTATTGTGTTGCCTATCTCTGTTTGTTTGCTCTTTAATTCTTCTAGGTCTTTGGTAAACTTTTCTTGCAACTTTTCAATCTTTGCATCCAGTCTTTTTTCAAAGTCCTGGATCATCTTCACCTTCATTATTCTGAATTGTTTTTCTGGAAGGGCACCTATTCCCTCTTCATTTAGTTGTTTTTCTGGGGTGTTAGCTTGTCCCTTCATCTGGTACAAAGTCTTTTGCCTTTTCATTTTCTCTGTCTTTCTGTGGTCGTGGTTTTCAGTTCCACAAGACGAAATGCTTCTGATACTGCCTGATACTGCTGTCTGCCCTCTTGTGGAGGAAGCTATACAGGAGGCTTGTGCTTTGCTTCCTGATAGGATGGACTGATGATGTGTAGGACTGGGTGGGTGGAGCTCAGGAAGACTTTAATCCGATTTGTTGGGTAGAGCTCAGTAAAAGTTTAATGTGCCTGTCTGCCAATGGTTGGGGCTGTGTTCCCACCTTGTTGGTTGTTTAGCCTGAGGCTACCTAGCACTGGAGCTTACAGGCTCTTTTATGGGGCTAATGGTGGACTCTGGGAGGGCTCATACCAATGAGCACTTCCCAGAACCCCTGCTCCCAGTGCCTCTGTCTCCTTGGTGAGCCACAGCCACCCCCCACCTCTGCAGGCAACCCTCCAACACCAGCAGGTAGATCTGGTTTAGTCTCCTATGGGGTCACTGCTCCTTCCCCCTGGGTCATTGTGAGCACACTGGTTTTGTGTGCCCTCCAAGTGTGGAGTCTCTGTTTCCTGTGGAGGTCCTGCAGTCAAATCCTGCTGCCTTTCAAAGTCTGATTCTCTGGGGATTCCTCCTCCCATTGCTGGACTCCCAGGTTGGGAAGCATGATGTGGGTCTCAGAACCCTCACATTAGTGGGTGGACTTCTGTAGTATAACTTTTCTCCAGTTTGTGAGTCACCCATCCAGCATTTATGGGATTTGATTTTAACGCGATTGCGCCCCTCCTACTGTCTCATTTGGCTTCTCCATTGACTTTGGATGTGGGCTGTCTTTTTTGGTGACTTCCAGTGTCTTGCTGTCGATGATTGTTCAACAGTTAGTTGTAATTCCCGTGCTCTTGCAAAAGGGCAATGTAATTTTCTTCTATGTCCATTTTCTGAAGAGTTTTTATCATAAATGGATGTTGAATTTTCTCAAAAGCTTTTTCTGCATCTATTGAGATTATCATATGGTGTTTATCCTTCAACTTGTTGATATGATGTATCATGCTGATTGATTTGCTTTTATTGAAGAATCCTTGCACTCCAGAGATAAACCCCACTTAATCATGGTGTATGATCTTTTTATTGTGCTATTGGATTCTGTTAGCTAGTATTTTGTTGAGGATTTTTCATCTATATTCACCAGTGATACTGGCCTGTAATTTTCTTTTTTCGTTATATCTTTGCCTGATTTTCATATCAGCATGATGATGGCCTCATAGAATGAGTTTGGGAGTGTTCCTCCTTCTGCTATATTTTGGAAGAGTTTGAGAAGGATAGGTGTCAGCTCTTCTCTAAATGTTTGATAAAATTCACCTGTGAAGCCATCTGGCCCTGGGCTTTTGTTTGTTGGGAGATTGTTAATCACAGTCTCAATTTCCATACTTGTGATTGGTCTGTTCATAGTTTCTATTTCTTCCTGGTTCAGTCTTGGAAGATTGTACTTTTCTAAGAATTTATCCATTTCTTCCAGGTTATCCAATTTATTGGCATATAGTTGCTTATAGTAGTCTCTCATGATCTTTTGTATTTCTGTGGTGTCCATTGTTACTTCTCCTTTTTCATTTCTAATTCTGTTGATTTGCATCTTCTCTCTTTTTTTCCTGATGAGTCTGGCTGATGGTTTGTCAATTTTGTTGATCTTCTCAAGGAACCAGCTTTTACTTTCATTGATCTTTGCTATTGTTTCCTTCCTTTCTTTTTCATTTATTTCTGATCTGATCTTTATGATTTCTTTGCTTCTGCTCACTTTGGGGTTTCTTTGTTCTTCTTTCTCTAATTGTTTTAGGTTTAAGGTTAGATTGTTGACTCGATATTTTTCTTGTTTTTTGAGATGGGTCTGTATTGCTATAAATTTTGATCTTAGAACTGCTTTTGCTGCATCCAATAGGTTTTGGGTTGTTGTGTTTTCATTGTCATTTCTTTCTAGGTATTTTCTGCTTTCCTCTTTGATTTCTTTAGTGATTTCTTGGTTGTTTAATAGTGTATTGTTTAGCCTCCATTTGTTTGTATTTTTTACAGTTTTTTCCCTGTAATTGATAACTAGTCTCATGGCATTGTGGTCAGAGAAGATGCTTGATGTGATTTCGATTTTCTTGAATTTACTGAGGCTTGATTTGTGACCCAAGATGTGATCTATCCTGGAAAATGTTCCATGTGCACTTGAGAAGAAAGTGTATTCTGTAGTTTTTGGATGCAATGTCCTATAGATATCAATTAAGTGGAGATGGTCTAATGTGTCATTTAAAGCTTGTGTGTCCTTATTTATTTTCTGTTTGGATGTCTGTCTATTAATGTAAGTGGGGTGTTAAAGTCACCTACTATTTTTGTGTTCCTGTCGATTTCCCCTTTTATGGCTGTTAGCATTTGCCTTATGTATTGAGGTGCTCCTATATTGGGTGCATAGATATTTACAATTATTGTATGTTCTTCTTGGATCGATCCATTGATCATTATATAGTGTCCTTCCTTGTCTCTTGAAATAGTCTTTAGTTTAAAGTCTAATTTGTCTGATATGCATATTGCTACTCCAGCTTTCTTTTGACTTCCATTTGCATGGAATATCTTTTTTCATCCTCTTACTTTCAGTATATATGTGTCCCTTGTTCTGAAGTGGGTTTCTTGTAAGCAGCATGTATAAGAGACTTGTTTTTGTATCCATTCAGCCAGTCTGTGTCTTTTGGTTGGAGCATTTAATCCATTTACATTTAAGGTGATTATTGACATATATGTTCCTATTACCATTTTATTAATTGTTTTGAGTTTGTTTTTGTAAGTCTTTTCCTTTTCTTGTGTTTGCTACTTAGCTAGAAATAGAAATATGTAAAAAGTCTAAATATAAAAATAGAAGAAAAAATAGAATAAAAGAATAAAAAATTTGTTATAATACATGTAGATTCCTTAGGACTAAGATCGTAATTAATTAAGAAAAAAAAGAAGCCACACACACGCAAACACATATCCAGGGAAATTTTGAAAGCTAGGATCAAATATAATAAAGAGCGAGAGTACAATCAGACAGACTGAAGATTCCTAAAACAAATTCAGACAACTATAATAAGAACTAAGATAAAGACCAAACCTAAAAATAAAAACCAAAGCAGTGTGTCATTTGGAGAATAAAGCAAGGAAACAGAGCCAAGCGATAATATTGATTATAGGTATATTAAGATAAAAGAAACTAAAAAAGGGTAGAAGGCAAGGCAACAGAAGAGCATAGTATGACTGGAAATATGTAAAGAAAAAGAAAAAATAGAAATGTATAAAAGATAGAGATGAGAAGAAGGTAGGAGAGATACAGTCAGCACTACAAAAAAACTTAGAAATAGAAATATATAAAAAGGCTAAAAATAAAAAAAGAATGAAATAATAGGATAAAAAAAATCTTATAAAATATGTAGATCTCTTAGGACTAAGATCGTAATTAATAAAATTAAAAACAAAAAACAAAACTAGAACTGACCCCAGAATGGACCAGATCAATAGAATTAATAATAATATTTCTGTTTCCTTGGGTCCTCAGCTGTAAGTGTCCTGCTACCCACCTTAGGTTCTTTGTATTTCTCTGAGACCAGCAGAGCTTCCTTTATTGTCCGTCTGTAAGCGCCGGTGTGTGGGGAGAGAGAGGGTACAATAGTGGCTCCTTCCCCTGGGAGTGAGTGAAGAGTGGCGCCCTGCCTGGGTCGCAGTGGTTCGGGTGCGTAGGGCGGTGCCTGTTGCAGCAGGACACCGGCAGCTCAGGCTGAGCGAGCAACTACAACCATGGCTCCTCCCCCTGCTATGACTCTGCTGGGGCACTCTGCCTGGGTCACGGCACCTCAGTCGGCCGTGGTGGTGCCTGTTGCGGAGGGACACCAGTGGTTCAGGTGTAAACAGAATGTCTCAGAGCTGTGCCACTCTGCGGGCTTTTGGCTCTCAGCTGTAGGCACTCTAGGCCAGCCCCGCCCCGGTCCTTTGTTATCCCTGAGTGCATTAGCCAGGCTCAGAGGGGTCCTTCCTTTGTCCCTCACAGGCGCCGAGAGAGAGGCTACACCCGAGGCTCCTCCCCCCTGCTTGTGAGTCAGCAGTATCGAGCTGCCGCCATGGCCACCCAGCTTTCCACGGTAGGCATTCTTCACTGCGGATTTCTTCCTTCTTGTCCTCTCAGTCCGTCTCCCCACTGCCAACAATGTTTCTCATCCTGAAGCAGTTCTCCGGTTCCCACTTGAGAGACATCGGCTTCCAGACCCCCTATTCAGCTGTGAACCGATGTCTCAATTCAAACATGCTGAGCTGTGGTGCTGACCCTCCGTGTGTTTCTCTCTCTTTCCCATCTGCCACAGCTCAGCCACTTCACCCTCTTTGAACAGTCCCAAATGCATCCCTTCTGACCCAGGGAAATTCCCTGTTGGAGAAGGGGTTTCCCCTTAAGATTAGGGACGTTTCCCCGAATTCAGCAATCTCCCCTCTGTTTAAGATCCCCCTGCCCCAGGGTGTGGGACCTGTCCCTTTCCTTTCTTCTCCTCCTCCTTTTTTTTTTTTTCCCCTCTGTCCTACCCAGTTATGTCAGGATGTTTGCAGTCCTTTCTGGTGTCCGAGGTCATCTGCTGGTGTTCAGCTGGGTCTCTGTGGTAATTATTGTGTCTCTTGATATATTCCTGATGCATCTGTGGAGAGGGATGCATTCCACGTCCTTCTACTTTGCTGCCATCTTTCCCAGACCCCCCACTGGTAGTCTTTTCTCTTACTTCTTTTTCATTTTCTCTTTTCCTCCATATATAGAATAAAAGTATGCATTAGTACAATGTAGTTCATATTTATATTATTTTTTAAGAATTTACTCATGCCATTAAAATTATAGGTAAATCTAAAAGCTGTATAATATTCAACTTTTTGAATGTATCATAATTTATTTGAACATTTCTCCTTTATGGGATATGTAGTTTATGTTATTGAAGACTTTTGAGAAAAGCAATGTGATATAGGATGCATTAATGTAATAGCTTTTGCTTGTTTAAATGAAGACAATTATATTACTTTGCCCTCTTATTAACCTAGAAAAATGATCCCAAGGAATTATAATAAATAATAAAGAAGAATGGATATGAGTACAGACTGTTGAGAACTATTTAGATTTTAAATCAATACTTCTTTAAGTACTAAATTTGTGATTGGTGGGGTTTGCATGGACTAGGTCTAAGGGAGAGCTTTTTAAATTAAGAAGTCAGAGATAACTATGAATTTTTTGAATCACTTATTCATAGATAAATTTTGAAGTAGAAAAAAATATAGCAAAACAGTCAGTAGGAAGTTATCTCTTTTCCTTCTACAGAATCACTGCATTCCCTCAACATATTTCATGATTTGAAGAGTCGAGAGTCATAAAGGACCTAAACACAAAACAAAATTTCTTCTCTTCTTTACTTGTCTGGTTCACAGTGTTTCAAGAGAAATACTAGATGAACTTGGGGGAGGTGTGTCATCTATAGGACCTCATCCCAGTCACAAGGGGAGGTTCTAAGATGCTGGGGTTTTGTCTCTACATGCTATTGAACTTGTCTTCAATAGTGTGGTGGTTTTCTGCTTGAATGACCTCAGTTTACCTGATTTTTTTCACATTAACCTTTTTTTGGATTGTCAAAGAACTCTATGCCTGTTGCTGCTGGCATAATACTGTTTTGACAGTATGAACCGTAATGAGCAATTGGTATTCTCCCAGGATATGTGGATAAAACATGACTTCTGTAATCAAAAGGTTGAAGGCCTGGGAAAAATCTTTTCACTTGGAGGGGTAGAGAGCCACTCTTTAAAGAAAACGAATCAATTATTTTCAAATAAATGGAAGATAAACTTGACATTGATATCTTATTTGTAGAGATAGGGAGGATATATTTGTCTGTTAATGTATACAGGTCAGTCTTTAGAATTGTCTTACTGGTGGGTAAACATTCTTTGATTTGTAATATTGTTTGAGATGTCAGTTGGATCAACCTTTTAATTTGTGTGTTGTTTGTTTGCAATTTTAATACGCTTTTTTGTTGTTAGAGGTAGGGCAGTAGATAGACTAGCTATGAATATTAAAGTAAACATATATCTAAGAATTTATTTATGTCTCAGTCCCCAGAGAATACTGTTTCTGGATTAGCTGGTTCAAGACACCTTTTTCTGTACAGGCTTTTTTCCTAGTCTAGGTTCCAGGGACATTTGTAAATGTTGAACATAAATAAAAATTCCTTAAGATATTTCTCTATGCCACAAATACATTCTAAAACAAATTTATAAAATTTAATAACTTGATCTTTTTCCAAAACCCAAGGGCCCTATATGGAAAATGATGATATTCTGTGAATAGGAATGCCTCTTTGAAAAAGGATTAGCAAAACCCATGGTATGGCTATTACCTTTAACAATAAGATCAATTTGGAGATTCAGTAGATATATGCTCAGAAAAAATGTCTTCAGCCTCCATGAAAGAAAGAAGATCTATGGAACCCCCACAATTCACAGACTGTAGGAAGATTTTCATTAATAAGAATTAGCAATCTTTTGTTTCTTTGGGAAAACTGAATCCTGAGCATGAAATAAATAATCTTTTAGTATCTTAAATTCTGGTAGATCTAGTGATAATATCTTGCCTTAGAACTTTCCTTAATTTGAAATGCTGTTATTGAAAATAATTGTTGTGGTGCTATTAGGGGACTCCTACATGTAACTCCTGCATATTTAAGGACCTTGGTGATTCTTCTTTCCTGGAGTCATTTGTCCTCTTTAATTGCAAGGGATTTTTCCTGTACTTCCCTCAGATTACTTCATCTGTCCTTCTGGAGGGCTTCTCACATTCTGATGTGCATCACCTGTGATGGCTGGGGAACATAAGTAAGGAGCATATTTGCAGTGGGACTTAGGGAGGAGTTCAGATTAGAATTCAGTAGATCTGGAGTGGGCACTGGGGACATGATCTGCATTTTAGGTAAGCAACCCTCCTGATTCTGATGTAGTTGGTTCACAGACCACTCTGGAAAAGCAGTGTTTTGCCTTATGTCAGGTCTATATTTTACCTTTCCAGTTAAGGACTACCTGGTTCTTGAGAGTGCTATGTGAAAAGCTCAAGGCACTATCTGTGGTTGGCCTTGAGAATACATTTCTTAAATGATTTACTGCTGGATCCAGCTTCACCAACAGCCTCACCTACTGCCTGTTCATGCACTGTGGGTTCTTCTTAGTTAAATATCTTTCTTCCTTCCTTCCTTCCTTCCTGTCTACCTGCCTGCCTGCCTGCTTTTGTGGCGATAACAGGAGTAGCTTTTGTAAGCCATGAAACTGTATAGAAATAGTAATTCCTTCCATAGTCAGTTTGTACATGGTTATTGGAGATATACCATTCAGGGGTCACTCTATCTTCTCTGTCATATTCCAGTTCAGAGCAATTATTTAGGGAGATGGTTTCTGTCTTGATTGATAAGATACAAGTACCATAACATCTATTGAAAATTAAACAGGAGGACAGAGGTAAATTGAATGACTTAGAGGTGTGATTAGTTCGATTAGAAGTTCACAGATTAGCTCTGCAATCTTGGGTGTTGAATGCAGGTTTTAAAGAATAAGAATGAGTTACAATACACTTGATGCAAGTTAAATACGAGCAATGGCTTGTCATGATAAAGTTTTAAAAGCACTGCGTATGAACCATATTCTAAAAATATGGCAGTACAATTAATTTAATAGATTGAATTTCTCCCACATCCTAAGAAAAGGCAAAATCCAATAGGATAATATTTTTAACCTAGGAAGAAAAAAATCAGTGAAACAATTCAAATTTAACTGAGCCCATGGGAAATACGTAGTTATGAAAAACTTGAGCCCCATTCCAAAATCTTTTTAAAAATAAAGATGGATGCTTATTTGTATTATAAACTGTAGCTATTATTCTTGAATTCACCCAAAACCTTATACAAAATATTCTTTTTAAGTTCTGTAAATATCAATGTTATTTATAGTTAGAATTAGATAAATTGAGAATGTTCAATAATTTAGAACTCTAAAAGCTAGAAAATTTTGTGAGGAATATTGTAAAATATCCAAATGATATAGTAAGTAAGTCAATAGCGTTTAAACCAGTCCTTATACAGATTTGGGTAAACACGTAAAATGTGAAAAAGTAAATACCTTTTGGCTGAAAACTTTTTGATGACTTCTCATTGTTTTTAAGACAATGGCCAAAATTTTCAACAAGTCTTTCAAGAAATTTTGTCAATTGGCTGCAGCCTTACTGCTCACATCTCAGTCCTTCCCCTCTTGACATCTTCCCTCCACCCCCAACCATTCTGACTTTCCCTCATTTCACCAAAAGAGCCATTCTCTTTGTCTCAGAACCTTTGCACATTTATTTCTTCTGCTTGAAATAACAGTTCTTAACCCCTTCTCACTCCTCTCTGATGCAAGATTCGGCTTCCTCCACCCTTCCCTGCTTAGCTCCTGTACTTATCCTCTTTCCTGCCTGCCCTTCCTTGATTCCTCTGTTGTGACTTCCAATCTCCTACAACTAAGATTTGTGTTTTATCACAATCCTTCTAATTATCTGCTCAATTGCCTGTCTCCTTGGCTATGAAAGAGCAGATTTCCTACCACTCTTCTTCATTGTTGTAGATGTAACACAGTGTTTCACATGTAGAAGGTGCTCAAAAGGTATTTAATGGGTAAATAAAAAAAATTATACACTTGAGTTACCCAAAACTGTGTATCTAAAAACATATATACAGCCTGCCTTAACTCAGAAGTCCCCCAAACCACCCCGGCAAGATGGTCATGCTGCCTCTACTGAAATCATTCCAGAAATAGTTAATTATTTTCAACCAGTGGATTCCTTTTTCTCTTACAGAAACTTCCTTTTTTTATACCACCTGAGTTATGAGACACAATCTTTTTCACTCCTAAACTATCTTAAGAATGTACATTTTCAGGTTTCCCGCATGAGTTATGGCACTGTCTCCTTGCCTGTACTCACTGCTTCTACCTCCACAGACACTTCACATTCAAGGCAAGTTTTATAAAATGGCTATTAATATTATTATTTCTTTGATTAATTAAAACAAATTTGCTGCTATTTAGATATTATTTTCTAAAACTATTTGCTTACCATCTTACAGTTTCTGCCAGACTGCATACCCTACCATCGCTACTACTATTTTATTTAATATTTTCCTTTAGAGCAACACCCCTTTTTAAGTTAAGTTCATGCAAAAAGGAACTTTCTGTAAATACTATAGGTGGAAAACATTTTCACTTACATTAACAAAATGCAGCAGTTAAAAGAAAGGCAGTGAAAACTTGACAATGTTATTAAATTCTAGCTTGGAAATGCTGTTTGTTGATGACACATAAGGTGGAAATTATTCCTTATTAAAAAAAATATAAAGCAAATGCTAGCGAGATGTTAATTAGTCAAGTTACTATTAACTATTACTATAAACCAGAACATTTACTCTAAGATAATTAAGAGAATCAAAGGATTGAAGGGGGAATAACTTTAGCACAGAGATTTCATATTATTTGATGTTTTGACCTAATACTATGAATTAATATAGCCTGTATTTCCAGTAGTAGTTTTCTCACAATTTAGGTCTTTGCTTTTTCCTCCACCCAATCACTGCATACCATGAAAGCCCCTTGATAATCTAAATCTAAATCTCACCTCATATCGGAGCTTTGTGTCTCTGAATTCTCTCCACTGTACCTGGTGTGTCTGCCATGCTGAACTACTGCTAATCTTCTAAACCAGTGTTTCCCAATCTGGACACGATTGAAATCTTCATTCAGATAATTCTTTGTTTGAGGAGGTTATTGTATGCCTTGTAATTATCATAAATCATATACAAAACTTAACTCAAAGTGGATCATAGAGCTAAATGTAAAAGCTGAAACTATAAAATTTGTAGAAGAAATACAGGAAAAAAATCTCACGACCTTGGAGCACTCAAAGATTTCTTAGACACCACTCCAAATAACAATCCATGAAAGAAAAATAGCAAGTTAAACTTCCTCAGACTTTAAAAAGTCTCATCTTAGGCACTGTTAAGATAATGGGAAAACAAGCCACAGAATGGGGGAAAATATTTGCAAAGCACGTATTTGATATGTTCCCAATTCTTGACCCACAAAATCTGTGAGCCTAAAATTGTTGTTTTATACTACTGGTCTTCTGGAGGTTTGTTATGCAGAAATAGGCAACTGAATACTTGTAAATCTGAAAGACCATGACTTTCATGTCAGCTGGGTCCCCCTTGAATTACCATTTTCTCAAAACCAGGATTCAGGACAGATTTCAAGACTTCAACTCGAAAGACAACCAACTCCTGCTTGGACTAAGAATAAGCTTTACTGGAAAGAGGACAAATTAACAAGGTGAAGTCACTAATGAGAAGGGACAAGTCCCCTAATTTTCCACCCCCCCACCCCCAGTGGCACATGCCAGGACTAGTGTGCTCTGCTGAACCAAGGGTATATGTCTATATTCCTGTGGGCTCACTCTCCTGCAGTCCTACTGTAGTAGTTTGCTAGAACTGCAGTAACAAAGAACCACAAACAACTGCACTAAACAATGGGAATTTATTTTCTCACAGTTCTGAAAGCTAGAAGTGCAAGATCAATGTGTCATAAGAATTAGTTCCTTCTAAATACTATGGGGGAAAGTTCCTGGCCTCTTTCCTTGGCTTGTAGATGATCAACTCCCCCCTCTGTCTTCATATCATCTTCCCTTTGTATGTTTCTGTGTCCAAATTTCCTTTTGTAAGGACACCAGTCATACTGGATTACAGCCTACCCTAATAATCTCATTTTTACTTAATTATCTCTGCCAAAACCCCATCTCCAAATATGGCCATGGTCACATTCTAGGGTAATGGGGGTTAGGACTTCAACATGTGAGTTTGGAAGGGAGAACACAATTCAGCCCATGATATTACTTTTATTTTATTTTTTTAATAGTTCAAGCATTGCAAAGTGTACTTTGTTACAAAGCAGCCTACATTTGAGGGACTTTTTTTTTTTCAAGAATTCTTAGGGAATGCCAGATGTACTCACTGAAGACTCAAAAGAAAAGCTGTCATTGTCAAGGAGCCAAATTAAAGCTTCCTAAAATTTAGTATTAAATAAGATTAGAAATGTGCAGGTTTTCTAGCACCAGTGACAAAAAATGTATATGTCCTCATACCTTGAGATGGAGGACAGGGCCCCAGACTTGGATTTCCTCTGGCCCTAACCAAATTTGAATGGCTCTTATACCCTTGGACCCAAGTAAATAGAGACCATGCCACACAAGCCACAAACAGCAACAACAAGGTTACTATAAAACATAGGAATCTCTTTCTCACTTAATCTATCAATAAACTCCTCTTTTCATTACCGATACTCTTCAGGCTTCAGGTTGCTCTCTGTTCTTACAAAAGACCGCCTAGAAGGTGAGTGGTGTGTGCAGCTGCCATCTTTTGAAGGACTCACTGACTCAGAGTGAGGGAAGAGTTTGTATGGTGGATATATTTAAAAGGAAGAAAGATTATTTAACTTCTCAAATCATTTCTCTTCCATAGCAGGGATGCAATAGATTTTTATGTAATCAGAGACTGTTTTCAAGTGCATTTACTTCCTTTTCTTTGTGCTCTTTTTTTTTTTTTTTTGGAGGTACAAATGATTACAGCAGAATTTGAGTTAATTGAACAATTGAATGTGTCTTCTGAGGATGGTTGGAAGTAGGAAACATTACATATTACTCTTATATAGATCCAGACATGATGTGATGGAAACATGTCTCATTATTTTCCTTGGCACTAAGCATATATTAAATACTTGTCTTGTATTTAGTATTATTTTAATGGAAATATTTAATATAGTTTATTTTTTAAAAGTTTTATTGGAGTATAGTTGATTTACAATGTTGTGTTACTTTTGGTGAATAGCAAAGTGAATCAGTTATACAAATGCATATATCCACTCTTTTTTAGATTCTTTTCTCATATAAGCCATTACAGAGTATTGAGTAGAGTTCCCTGTGCTATACGGTAGTTCCTTATTGGTGATCTGTTTTATAAATAGTAGTGTGTATATGTTGGTCCCAATCTCCCAATTTATCCCTCCCCACCTTTTCCCCCCGGTAACCATAAAGTTTTTTTCTACATCTGTGACTCTGCTTCTGTTTTGTAAAAAAAAGTTCATTCGTACCATTTTTTAGATTCCACATATGGAAATATTTAATATAGTTTAATTATATTTTTAAAACATGATGTTTCAGCCAGATTAAAAGTCTTGATTTGACTTGATACAGATTAATACAACTTGTGTTTTACCATTTAATTTTAATAGATAATTTAAGAAAATATTTTGAAGATGTAAAATAATTATTCAATTTTTTATAGTTTTGATCATTTATAGCTTTACAAAAATTAAATGAACACTCTTATACTTGCATATAGTTACTTTTTTTTTTCTTTTTGATCCTAATTTAGATCAGGGGTTAGTAAACTTTACTGTAAAATTCCAGATAGTAACTGTTTTAGAGTTGTGGGCCGTACTGTTCTCGGTCGCAACTATTCAACTCTGCTGTTTTAGTAGGAAAACAGCCACAGACAATACATAAATGAGTGGGCTAGGCTGGTTCCACTAAAATGCAACTATAGACACTGAAATTCGAACATCATACAATTTTCATGTATCATGAAATATTATTCTTTTAATTATTTTCAACCATTTAAAATATTTTTAAACATTCTTACCTTGAGGGCTTTGGTAAAACAAGTGTCATGGGTCATAGTTGATCGAACCCTTTCCTAGATTATTCTCAGTATAACAAAAATTATGTGAAAACTTTGGTTATAACAACAAAATGAGTAATTTTGCAGAATTGATATCAATAAAAATAAATTTTATAGAATAAATATATAATTATTTATGAATTATCTTTGCCTTTGCTACTCATCTAAACATAGCCAGCCCATCAACAGAATCAAGAAACCTGCAAAATAGATGTATTCAACTTTGATATTTTTCCACATTTTAGTCAAATAGAAAACATAGCTTTATACATTTCATCCAAATGAATGTGTATTTGACAGGGTAGGAAGATATAATTTATTCAACAGTTCATTGTTTGTTTTATAATTTTTAAAGCTGACATACTGTTGAATAGAATATGTTCTGGATGTTTTTTCTCCTTAAGTGCTATTTTAGCATGTTCCCTGTTTTCCTCTTTGCCCCAACCTAGTGATTCTCTTTCTGGAATTTCCTTCTTGGTTAACCCTGGCTTTTGTATTAGCCCATAGAATTCTTTGTAGCTTCTCTGAAAAAATTTCTCAGGAATGTGTTCCAGGGCCAGACCTCTTTATTTCCTTGGTAACAGTCTGTTGTGAAAGATGGAGAATGAGTGGTGGGAAGAAGTAAGGCTTGTCCTTCAAAATTCCCAGGTAATGAAGGGAGCATACGTGTCCACCTCCATATGTGTGTGTGTGTGTGTTTATATATGTGTATATGCATATATGTATACACACACATATATATAATATCAGTGCTTTAAACAATACAAGCTTTTCTTTCACTCGCACGCAGGCCCACTGCTAGTCAGCAAGGGTGGATCTGCTCCATGCAGACACTCATGGATCCAGGCTCACAGGGCGATGATCATGACAGTCACGATTCCAAAGGGAAACGTCTACAGGTTCTTGCATAGGCAATTAGATGTGTTGGCCTTAAAAGGCACTTTCACATGGCTAACACCCACTGGATAGAAGTAGCCACATGGCTCACCCATCTCCAAGGGGGCCAGGAAGATGGAGAGACAGGAATATTCGGTAATAGCTACCACAGATATAAACAAACCTTTAAGTGTCTTAAGAATTTTTCTTTTTAGGATGCCTTAGTCCCCAAGGAACCTTGTTGCCTGACTAGGTACAAACACAGTGTGTCTTAACTATTTTTTGTTCCCCAAAGCCCTAGGTTATCTCCAGAGTTAGAGTGCCTCAGAGGATAACTGGTATGTGAATTAATCAGGACTGTGAAATTTAAAAAGTGTAAGATATTTGAGGCATGTTGTTTTGTTCATTTTATCTCCTTTTGTGGGAGGAGGGGATGAAAAGCATTACCCATAAAACATGGTTTTTAAAATTATGCTTGCTGGTTAGTTTATTTCTTATAAATATTTCAATTTTATGTTACATAATTGAAAATTGTAGCAAAATGTATTTCTGGCTCTACTGAGGGCAGTGAAATTCCATCTGAGTATTTACAGTATATCTTCTGATATCTTAATTTAAACATTATGATTTTAAAAGATTTTTAGTTTATATCTCACTACAGTTTTTATGGTACAGTTTTAAAGGATGCAATTTGGGACTAATAATGCTTAACATAATTCATTTCCTATTTATCTACATTTAAGTATTCATTTCTGCTAGTGAGTCCTAGATTTGAACAAAATAGAGCTAATTTTTGTAATGGGCATTGAGTTCTTTGACAGCATTTGATAGCATTGCCATATAGCTAAGCGTAGTGAGTCAAAAGATGGTTTTGATAAAATAAAAAGTAAACAAATAAAAAATGCTCACCACTTTAACTTTTTGTAGAAAGGTGAGGGAATAAAGGTCATAGTAAAGCAACAGGGAGTGCTGATAAAAGATGCGAACATCTACTACCAACATTAATCAGCATCATTCTAGGCTTAGGCATGAATTAGGCACCCTGTGTTCATTCCTTATCTCCTTTAACCTTCACAGCTGCTCAGTGAAGTAGGCATCTATTATCTCCACTTCACAATGAAGTATGTAGTCATCTGCAGTTGCAGATTACAAGAGTAGGACTCAAACCAAGATGGACTGGATCCCTGAGCTTTGTTTTTTGTGTGTCACATTATTCCCAATGTCAATATTTCCAGTGACATTTAACTGGGAAATAACAAGCTCTATGAAGTGCTCTAGGAGTAATTTCTAATGGAATAGTTGTAAGACTAGCATCATCAGGGACTGGGAGCCTCCAGTCTAAGTGATTCAAGCTGGTGACTAACCAGACAGCTAGTGCAGTCCCAGTGGTAGGTACCCTCTGAAAGAAGGATGCAGCCACTGGGATATTGATGCGTTCATAAAATGGGGCATTCAAAGTACCAAGGATGCTGTCTCCACTCAGCGATTCCGATTACCATAGAATGCAATTAAGGTATCATAGAGACCTAGAAGATGTGAAATTTGTTTGTAGATGGCAGTGGCCAAAAAAACCATGCAGCTTTGCACATTTGTGGAGATGACAACAAACGATATCAGCGGCAATTAAAACGGTACCATGGCTTATATCCAGGTGACAGAAAGAAGTCTATGCATCAACAAGAGCAGCAGAAGAGGTCTCAGAGCTCTTCTGCATTTCAGAAGAGTCACAGGCAGGAAGCTCCAGGCAGCACTGAGGGAATCCTTGCATGGCAGGACTGACTTGGATGTCAAGAAGAGCAGAAGCAGCACTGAGATCTTGACTTTGGTGACACGTGTTTACCAAACTATCAACTCCGGAGAAATAACATGTGTGAGTCAACAAAACCACACCATTAAACAATTATAAGTGTGTGGTTTTATGTAAACCTGGGTCTTCTGTTTAATGAACAAGTCAAAAATGATTTGCTGCTAAGCAGTGTTACAGCCGTGGTGAACACAGCCTGTGTTTGTGCATATTTGATTGTAGCATCACGGTCTCACACTGTGTAAGTATCTCAGAGGGTCTGCTCACACAGTGGTGGTGATGGGGGTTCCCCTCTTAACAAATACAGCAAATATTCAGACCCTAAACAGACATTTGACATCAGATATTTGGTTGAAACTGTGATTGGAGAAAATAAAACCTCTCCTTAGTTCCTGATGAGAAACTGTTTCTTCTGAAAATTGAACAGGGCGGGGTGGGGTACATGCGAAGTGAAGGACAGATATGAATTTGCTACAAAGAAGTACTTATTTTACTGAGGAGAACATTTTTTTTTCTTTTCTCACAAAATATGATGCAATAAGAATTTTAGCTTTTCCTAGAGATCATCTTATATAATGCATAGGCCACATTTTTCTTGTTCTATGCATATTTACTTTCTGTGCAGAAGTAGCCATGGAAAATTTCTGTCACAGAATATCTAATTTCTGAGGTGTTCAAATGAGGAAGGTCGAGAAGACCAAGTTGGATTATTCAAGGATGAAGATGCAATCTGTCCCCTTTTCTTAAACCTTTTCTTGCCTTTTGTCCATTTCAATATTCATTAACACCTACATTAAAGGATAAGAAAGCAAAACGAGATAAAAGGAAATTCTTCACTTTCAGATGTTATTAATCTTTCAGGTTATTAATCTTTCATTAATGATACCTCTGATCAAAACCATGTTTAACCTTCCCCTTTTCTGGGAAGCTGATGGTTTTTCTCAGTCAGGTATATTTCTCTTCTACAATAACTTGCAGTTGGTTACTGTATTGCAAAATTAAAGTCATTTTACAGGTTCCCATATCTAATGTTGTTTGTTTCTTAATATGCACACCACACTGATTATTTGTGATCTGCTATTATTTATGCTAATGATTTGTCATCATATTGTTTTTATGTATGTTTCAGTTGGTGACTATATTAGATATCTGTATTTTTAAAAAGTGTTCTTTGGATTACAGACTTTTTTAATATTTATTTTACCTTATTTTATTTTATTTTTATTTTGGGCTGTGTCGGGTATTAGTTGTGGCATGTGGGATCATTCATTGGGCTTCTCCCTAGTTGTGGCACACGGCTCCAGACACATGGGCTCTGTAGTTTGCAGCATGCAGGCTCTCTAGTTGAGGCTCACAGGCTCAGTAGTTGTGTTGCGTGGGTTTAGTTGCCCTGTGGCATGTGGGATCTTAGTTCCCCAACCAGGGATGGAACCTTCGTCCCCTGCATTGCAAGGCCGATTCTCAGCCACTGTGCTGCCAGGGAAGTCCCTGTATTACATACTTTGAAATCCTTTTAATAGTTGCTAGAAACATAACACTGTCACTTATTTGGCACTAAAATAGAAGAAAAGCTATAACATTTAATAAAAAGATACAGTGAGCCACAAATAGGTATGTTTAATCTTAGTCAGAAATTTCCAGACCTGTAAAAGAAGTTCTTTTGGCTCAATTTTATGTTTTTATGGATTAAGGGCTGCCTTGCACAGACACTTGTGCCCCTCACCCATTGTCCTTTCTACAATGTGCTATCTTCATTCTTCTAATTAAGTAACATGTGGTAGGAACGGAATAAAATATGTTGCTGATGATGATTTGGCAAAATAATTAATAATTGTAATGAATAGTTTACTGCCAGTGCCAAACACTGTGTTATTTGCAATGAATGCATTATTTAGTCCTCACAAGTGATATATGAGATTCGTATCAGTATTGTTTGCATTTCATAGATGAGACAACTAAAGATTAAGAGAATTTAATTAATCAAGCTGGTGAGTGGTGGGATTAGAATTTAAACCTAGGCAATCAGATTTCTGAGCACATGTTCTTAGCCATCATGCCAAAGAGGCTGACATGTATACTAAAGTTCGCCAAGGCATCCTATGTGGAAGTGATGACCAGATGGAATAGAGCGAGGTTAAGGTACTTAACTTTAATAAGATTATCTGACCACTTTTGCTATAAACACTGCAGCAGTCAGCACAGAGTCTAGGAAGAGGAAAGACAAAGAGCAAGGATTTATCAGTATTTCAGCAACACTTTAAAGAGATGATTGTCTGACTCTACATGACTGGAGGAAACAAAGCCTTCTTTGGACTAAATGTCTCTAGAGAAGAAAGTGACCTTTCTTCAGGTTACCAGGTACTCATGGCCCTTCCACAGAGAACATCTTTCCAATTGCCTGCTTGTCAATCCACCTTTCATATGCAAGTTGGTCTCCAAATTGTATATGGCTCAAAATAGAATAACCTATGCAGGTATGTACTTTTGGATAAAAATAAATTGACATGCTGGCTTACGGAGGACTGTGCTGTATTTTTGATTATGCTGTTCACCCCAATGAAAAGTGTAAACTCAATTTTCTGGATCTGAGAAGAGGAGTTTGGGTTCTGATGCCTCGGTTATGGTCCTTTCCATTTGTGAAAGCTTTATCACTTGAGGGGCCATATCTCCTGGCTTTTGATGTTTCTGCAGGCTGCAGGCACAATCCAATGTGTTTGTAACCTTGTAAAAACAAACAGACAAACAAACAAACAAAACCAGCACTTGGAAAATACAATTTTGGTTTAGATACTTTTTCCACTCTTGAGTGGGGCTCCAGGTATCATTCAGTGTATCCCCAAGTCTACTTTTCTACCCACACATTTCAATTTAAAGCTCCTGTTGAAATGCCCTATGCCAGCTCTTTTGAACAAGCTTAATCATTTTCATAAAAGAAGCTGGCTACCAGATGATATTTTGGCCTGGAACATTGATTCTTAAACTTGGCTACAAATTAAAACAACTCCAAGGAGTTTTTAACAATACTGATGCCCAGGCCACATCTCAAAGCAATTCAGGCAGTATCCCTGGGATGAACCCAGAATTTCTAAAACTCACAGGTAATTCCAATATACATCAAAGTGTGAGAAATACAGATCAGATTGAACAGATGGGAGTATATCTTAAGTTAAATAGTTATTAGTAACAGCTTTCCCCTCTTGTATAGTAAACAATTGAAACCAACTAATCTTCATTAATTTTTACTTACTCTTTTAAGGAAGTTAAAATGTGAACTAAACATAATCAAAATAGAGCATTAGTTACATTTTCCAATTCTAATATTTTTGTTTATTTATTTTGCTGTTTATTTATTATATTCATTTGCAAATTTGGTTTTGGGAAACAAATCTGAATAAATTTATAGTAAACTAAGGGACATATATTCCTGTTCTAACTCTGGCATAGCCTTTCTTTATAATTCTGAAAAAGCCATAATAGTAACACTTAAATCCCTAATGCTAGTTTATGACTACATTTTCATAACAATTTAATGAAATTATGAAATGGTTCATACATGTATGTTTGTATACATGCATTGCTGTTTTTTATTAATTATTCTGGTACATTTTCTATATTTTTAATATTATTTTTATGGAAATAAAAATAAAGGTCAGCCACTTTGCAGAATTCCAGGTGACATTGTTTACATAATTGCCTATGCAAATGGTGCCTTTTAGAATTATGCGAAGGGAAGTGAGGATAAGTAATTATTCTGGTTTTGTTTGTGTTTTGTTAGTGTTCAAGATCTCTCTTGAAAAAAATTTCCATGTGCCCTTTTGTAGATTTCCTTCTTCCTCTCTATTTAAAAAGCTTTCTCTCTCTCTCTGTCTGTCTCTCTCTCTCTCACACACACACACACACACTCACACACCACTCCAGGACTCAGTTATGAAGTCTAAGAATAATTGAGAGTAATTGCTTCCAGTTCACCCTCAAGTTATCTCACATTGGGTTCTGAGAACTCAGCCTTATGAAATACCTCCCCTGGAGGTCCACACAGACTCTTCATCAGCTGAGACATTGACTTTTACATTCTCATATTTCGTAACTTCTTTGCAAGACTTACCAGTGTCGGCCATCTCTTTCCTCAGTGTCGGCAGCACTGCCCTTCCCTCATTGTCCTCTGAAAATACTGTCTTCTTAACTTACTGCTCTTTCTCCTTCTTTTCTTGCTCTACACATATAATGATCCCTAGTTTACCCTTCTTTCATATTTTATTCATCTAATTGGATACAGATAGTTGCCTTGTAGAAGACCTAGAATCTCTTTTTCTTTCTCTTTTTTCTTATTTTTAAGCTCTTTATTGAAATATAATTGCTTTACAATGTTGTGCCAGTTTTTGCTGTACACCAAAGTGAATCAGCTGTACTTATACATATATCCCCATATCCCCTCCTTCCCGCGACTCCCTCCCACCCTCCCTATTCCAGCCCTCTAAGTCATCACCCATCATTGAGTTGATCTCTCTATGTTATGCAGCAACTTCCCACTAGCTATCTATTTTACATTTGGTAGTGTATATATGTCAATCAGTGCTACTCTCTCACTTCTTCCCAGATTTCCCTTCACGCCGCACCCCCCACCCAGTGTCCTCAAGTCTGTTCTCTACATCAGCATCTTCTTTTTCTAACTCCAGTATTCCTCTAAAAATTCATACCTAAGTTTACAACTGCTTTCTGAAAGCCAACATGTACAGAGTTCTTCTGTTCTCTGTGCACCTAAACGTATCTGAGAATCATTTATTGAGCATAAAGTATGTTGTATGCATTGAATAACTCTCTCCATTCTGATGCATGGATGTTGCATTTACTGGCATATGGCTGTATTAAAAAAGAAGAGCAAACCAAGAATTGAAGAACCCAGCCCCATCTCAGTCACCTGTATTGTGTAACTTTACATATATCTAACCTCTTGAAGTTTTATTTTTCTGATATGAAAACTGTGGTTGATTGGCAAAAGGAGCTTTGAATGGGTAACTCTCATTTTGAACCTACTAGTATTATCTTAGAGAATTAATGTTTATTTCCCCCCTTTGAATTTATCTTGTATTATCTTTTCTATCCTATTTAGGCATCTCTCATTTTTTCAATAAAGTGGGCTTGTGACAATCCTCAGGTTAGTTTAGCCTCTCCTCAAACTTCCTTTCATGGGGGTAGAATTGATTGGACCTTGTGCAAAAAGACATACACTCCAAAAGTTCTTGGAAGTATTTTGTTCCTTCCCTTACTTGAAAAGCACTCACAGAATTACCTTCTTTACTGGCTTCCCCGGGAAATGCCCTTCATTATGAGCAGGGTGGGTGGGACCCATGAGGGGTTTTAGTTAGTCAGCACTTGCAGAACTATTGCATTTCTGCCAGGCTGTCCGCTGCCCTCTCACGCCTCTTTAATTTGCTAAAGTGTTAGCAATTAGCACTGATTTGCTTAACGAGGTGCCAAGCCAGCCAAACCAGCCTTTATAAAAAGAGAAACTCAAACACTGGGAGATCTTTATTGTTCAGCTTTTTCACCTTCTTTTTGCCAAAATTTGCCATAGGGATTTCTGGCTTGTCTCTTAAATTGCAGGTGAAATTATGTAAGAAATCAGGTAACCAGATAACAAATGGAAATTACATGAGCATCAGGAAGAAATATTTAATCTGAAAATTTTAACAGTTATACAATATCAGTCTTCCTCAAATGTTTAAAAGAACAAAAGGAATTTTATTACTTTGAAAGGAATACATTTGCAAATGGTTTTTATCCTCAAATAATTAAACGACCTCCATTAATCCCCTTAGGCAGGTGGCTACTGATTTCCTAATTTTAAATATATGTCTCCCTGGCAAATAGCCAACCTACCACATTCTCCTTTATTTAATATTTATTTAGTGAGCCGCAGTTATATGCAAAGCATTATATATATTTCCAGGAAATTCTCTGGGGTTGCCCCTTTTCTTAGCCTCTTGCTTCCTTTGTAGATCCGCACCGACACATTGTCTTTAAATTAGCTGACATGGGGGCCTTTGGACTCTCAGTATTGAAGAAAGACTATTTTCTATATATTAATTGGTGGCTTGGAGAAGAAGAAGAGGCTACCTTATATCAGGAGTGAGGGAGCTCAGCTGGTATTGGGTCATGCACCAGGTGTTCACCAGACAGCACTCATGGCCCTGCAGACGACATTATTTTAATGATATCATAAACAGTGTTAATGAGGAACTTCTAAACAAACAAGCAAAAAAGACAAAAGAAATATCCCCTGCCTTTCAGTGGACTGACGCTGTGGTGTTTACTGCGGAGAGGAGGTCATCAAACAATAGGCTCCTTGTTCCCAAGCTCAGCACCCAGAAATCTGTCTTCTAGTTTGTTGTTTATTTTTCTGATGTAAAAAGATTAGCTCAGGACGATGAAGTATTGGAAGGATACAGTAATTAACAATATTATGATTATACTGATGAGGAAATTGAAACTTCCATACTTGTAATTGCTTACTCTCCTCTATCTTGCAAAGGCCTGCTCGCCACTCTCAGTTAAACAGTAAAGTGAATTACTAAGAGTGATCAGATAAGGGAAGACTGTCTCGCTCTCAGGCACCCACCCCAAGCCTTTGTTTGAGATCCTTTGCACATAGACTTGTTAAGTGACCATTAACTTCAACCTGCAACCAATGTGAGAATGCAAATTGTGACCTTAGTCCTGATAGGAATGGAATGTCCCGCTCCTACAAGTTCCTGTTAGGACCCCCTGCTATGTGGGTAACCCATGGCAACTCCTGCGCTCTGTAACTGCCCGTGACCTATAGTAATTTGTAGCCAATCAGTTTGAACCAATTATAGCTGTATGTTTTAACCTATATAAGGAGAAGACTCCCCTGAAACGGGGCCCCAGAATTTTGGAGCGTTAGCTCGTCTGGGTCCGCCGGCTCAATAAATCTGAGTTCTCCAACTCTCTGAGTGTTGTGCTTGGTTTCTCATGGGATCAGTTCTTTTCTGCAACAATACTAAGAGAGAATATTGAAGAGAGATAAAATTAGCAAAATTCATAAACAGTGTGCAACGGTAATGTGGAGTTAAAAAAATTTATCGAATAACTTTTCAAGGTACTAGTCTGGATCACTGGATTACACTTTTGTCTTTTTTGCTCACCACCTTTCTACCTACCACATGCCCACCTCCCATTGCTCTGCCCAGGCAGATGGATACCCTGCAGCAACTACAGAAAAGGCTTGTACTTCAGATGGCAAATGCTGGTATACTTGGGTAGGAAAAGGGAGGAAATAATTTTAATTGCCCTGTTATGCAGTTTATCTATATAATAAGCCTTCATCTATAAATATAATCTCAAATAATTGATATCAAGATCTTATAAAAAACTAGAGTGAAAAAAGAAACACATTGAAAATCTTGAAGGCTCTACCAAATCACTGATTTTGATACTTTAAATCATAGCCTTAAATCATGATACTTAAATCAAGCTGGGCTTTAGTACTTGAGTTGGTCACAGAGTTGCCTTCACTAGATTATGTTTTAATGTCATCCCCTGAGCTTTTATTGAAGAACACTACACCTCAAGAATTGTATCAGAATCAGGAGTATACTTGCCATCAAAGTGTGAAGGGCTCTGTCCTCTGTGTCCTTCCTGGTCTTCTTTGTAAGAAGTCAGGAATGTCTAACAGGAAAGTGCTAAGAGCACCAGTGCTTCCTAGAGGAACTGGCTTTCTGTCTCCTGTCTGATTATGCAAGTAATTATCTTTCTTTTCACTGTGGCTGCCAGAAAGTTCAGAGTAAAATTTGAAACTGCAATATAACAATTAGGTTTGACTATTTTATTTGCATTTTAAAGTCTTCTATTTCCTGGTTTTGATTTTTCTTTTTCTGCTTCACCATTATTTTCTTGAAAGCATTTGACTAATATAATCTATGAAGTAGGCAATGTAGGTATCTCCATTTTCCTGAGGTAAATTTTTGCTATATGTTGATTAAGTGATTTCTCCAAGATTTCATTGTTAAGCTAGGACTTAAACGTAGTTATTTTCATACAAAGTCATGTTCTCTTCACACAAAGCCACATGAAGCCAGGGGTTCTCAGTGGGAAGGGGTGAGGTGGGTGATGTTTTTCTCCTTGAGATATTAGACAATGTTTGGAAATAATTTCAGTTGTCACAACGTGGGGAGGATTGATACTGGCATCTAATGGGTAACTCTACAATGTACAGGTCAGATCTCCCCTTCCCCTAACTGTAAGGAATTATGTGACTCAAAATGTCAGTAGTGCTAAGGTTGAGAGACCCAGCATTAAGGTTAACTCTCTTCAATAGTACTTTTAAAACAGTTTTTGTGTAATTTGTCATGCCTTCTTTCTCTTTTGTCATTTTACTTTCAACACCTTTGTCGGTTGTCTACATTTTAATACTATTTTGGAACGTACTCTTTTATTACTTAACTTGATAGTTTTTCACTTTTCATTTTATTTAATACCGCTTCATGGTTTACTTTATACATTATTTAACACAAAAATGAATTGAAGGAATATAAAGTATTTTGGCTCCTAAAATTGAGAATAATATCTTTGGTGATGGGAAGTGCACAAGGTCCTTCTTATTCTGTAATTCACTGGACTAGGATACTATTTCTCTAGCAGGACTCCCAGCTACTTGAATGTGATCTTCCAATTAAGCTCATCTCCTTCAGTGTTTAATCTCCAAAAGAATTGCTTTTACCTTGTTACCTTATAAAGAACACTGATTATTGAAAATGACTTCCAATCTAATTTTCTTTTCTCTCACAAGAATTTATCTTCTTGAAGAGGCAGTATAAATCTTTTGGGAAAAATGCCTTCCACTCTGTGCTTTACAAAAAAAAAGAGAGAAGGATATTGCGTTGAAATTACAATAAGCTAAAGCATAGATAGGTTCTAGGCAGATAGATGAGATAGATAGATAAGGAAAATATTTATTTAAAGATTCTGGTTCACTGAGAACACAGAATAAGGAGATCCACCCTTGGAATGGTTATCTGGAAAGTGCCCTTTACAAAGTGATTTTTAAGGTGGGAGCTGAGAGTAGATTAGGAGTTGCAGATCTTCTACTGCAGGGTGCTGGGAAATGCATTTCAGGCACTCATGCACGAGAATATGAGAGCGAAGATGTTGAGGTGAGAAAGCATTTGGTAAAATTAAGGAATGGAAAGATGGTTATTGTGCCTGGAGCTTGGTAAGGAAGCAACAGGATTTGATTTGACAGAACTTGGTAATGGACTATCATGGTGGCAACGGAAAGAGAAGTGCCAGCAATAACTTCCAAATGTCCAAGTGCAATGACTGGCTGGATAATAGCGCCACTTACTGAGCTGGCAAAGACTAGAGAGAGAGTTACCCAAGCAGATGAAGTGGTCAGTTTGGGCTATGTTTTGTTATGTTTGCCTGTTTTCTTTCTTTTTTTTTTCTGTGCTTTTTTCTTTCTTTTTTCTTCTCCTTTTAGATATCCATATGGATATTTCAACTAGGAAATTAAATATATGAGGCTGAAGTTCTACAAGGCAACTAGACTACAGTTTGATTTTGGAATCCTTGACATATGGATTCTGTTATAGCCATGGGAATGGATAAGATCACCTAGAAAAAGTTTTCAAAAGAATACTGACAGCTCAGAATGGAGCCTTGGGGAATTCTAACATTTAGATCTCAAACATAGGATGAGAAGGAGAAAGAAAATTAAGAGGATAATCAGAAAAGTGCACTATCTGGTGATCTTGCTACTGAAGCCCATAGCAAGGAGTGACTAAATATGATATATTTGAATAACATAAAACTTTATAGTGTAAGTCTAGTCCTACAAACAAAGAATCAAACTCTCGGTCTTGGTTGAAAAATTATTTGCAGTGTTTAAAATAATAATATCTATTCATCTTACTGGTAATAAATTAGTAGGGAGTATAAAGATGGAATTATAAGCTAGACTGAGAGAAAAAGGAAAAGTAGTAATCTGGTAAAATATGTTAGTGGAAACTTACAAACCGAAAGGAAATTATAAGAAGATATTAATTATTGGTTATCACACAATTTATTCACATTTCTTGGTGAATGGAAAGGTTATACACTGGAAAATATATATCCGTGTTATTTACATATATATGCGTTACTTAAAATATCAGAGTTAAACCTATACTTTCTGTTATCTGGAATTTTTAATCTATAATAGCTCTTTGATATCAAACTAGCCATCCTATATCAATCTTGAGTGATGCTTTGATGGTTTTTTTTTTTTTTTTTTGAAATATACATGGTTTGACTGTGGCTGTACTTCAAAGAGAAATCAGTCTTTTAATGGAAGAGAGCTTTTTCCTTGTTTAGAGGTAAGTATGTGAAAGTCCTAGACTAGTATAGATAAAAAAACAGCTCTCAAAGTGCCAGAAGATCAGACAGAGGGGCAAACTACATAAAATTCCGAGGTCTAAATCCTAGTCAACTTCCAAGAGAATGATATTTCTTTGCCCACATCGTTTGAATCTTGGTTTGAGAAGAAAGTAGTAAGGCAAGGTATCGTGAGTTTGCTATTACATTATGATTTCGGATTATCCTGAAAAGATTTGAGAACAGAAGCTCAAGCGTTTGAAAATCCTTGCAGTTTCACACTCAACAAAGTTGATGACCCAGGTGAAATAAAGGTGGATAATGAGTAGAAACTAAGATTTTAGGAAATGTTTATCATTTTCCCATTTTCCCCAAATTTGTGTATTGGTCAGTTCTGAGCTTGG
This sequence comes from Hippopotamus amphibius kiboko, assembly GCF_030028045.1. NCBI lineage: Eukaryota > Metazoa > Chordata > Mammalia > Artiodactyla > Hippopotamidae > Hippopotamus > Hippopotamus amphibius. The sequence goes on from NC_080196.1 coordinate 103,664,818, forward strand.
AATGCTTTTTTTTCTGATTTTTACTTACAAGGATCATTATTTCTGTCCCTCAACAAAAACCAAAAATGCTTTCATATTATTTCCTGAACATCAAAGCAAATCAAAGTGTATTACTATTTACAAAAGAATACTTAGGCACTATAGAGTGTAAAATATCAGTTTTGAAGTAAGAACTATAGGTAAAATTTTTTAAGCTAACATTTTGGGAGTGAATCAAATAGTGTATTTTTTTCTGTCAGGCAGATAGAATGCTTAGATAAATTATTTGCTCAGTCATCTTAATATATTCTCTTATATCAATAATTATTTACATTTTAAAAAATTCTTCTCCTGTGAATGGTTGAAATAGTTTAAAATATAGCCATAAAATTACCCCAATTAAGTATCATGGAGGTTCAATAAGTATATTTTGTCTTTTACTTAACAGATAGCTATATCATCAGAAGATTATACTCTAGAAACTAAAGTTGTTCTTAAAGAACATGGGCTGGTCACCTGTTTATTTTTGCAGGTGTATTCCAGCAGCAATATTTGAAATATAAAGTAAAGCTTAGAATAAAACTTCCTTTACAGGCCTGAATTGTCCTTGCCCATTTTGTTATTTAAGTCTAGAAAACAGTTACAAAAAGGAAAACATAATTATGGTGAAAATTATGTGGAAAATGTGGGGATGTATATACAAATATCATTCTAATAATAAAAATATGGGTACTGTATGTTGGTTGTCTAATTTGTGTTCCCAGGAGCTGTTTATTCTCTATCAAGGAACCCGAATCAGGATGGCTATCTTCCTTTCGTACTGCTCGCTATGGAAACTAGCAAAATTCACTTTGTTGGTTATACTAAGCAGATCAAATCATTGAAGCATTGTGGTAATGTTAGTTATGGCTCCAAATTCATTATCTAAATCACACATGCCTCAGATTTTCCTTTTAATGCAAATGTGGACCTTGACTGTGGATCCTTGAGATCATCCTATAGGAGCAAAATACTCCTATATCTGCACACACATATATTCACTTTCAAATGCAGCTGTCAGAGTAAAGCAGCCACACCAACATCAACAACATCTTTTCTTTTAGTATAGTCATGGCTCTAAAGAAGTTTAAGTAATATTTGAAAAAAAAAAAGTCTTTATTCTCAGGATTTCTTAGGCACTTTGGAAAAATCCTCTGAATATCTTGGGAATAAAATAAAATACTTTCTTTGGGTATATACACATTCATTATCATTTTTTTTCATTGGAATACCCTGAAATTCAATACAGGATTATATTTTAAATCTTGGCCGAAACTAAAATATTGCGAGACAATAAAAAGTTAAGTGAAAAGCAACTTTAATCATTCTATGTTCAAAACTCTATTTTTTCTGTAGGAGAACAGTTAGGAACTGATCATATGGAAGGAAAAGCGTTGAATGAAAGGGCGTAACAGTCCAATGCTTTTGAAGAATAGAGCACAAATATATTTGGGGCCCTGCCAACCTCCCACTTGAAGATAAAATTAGTTATGCCAAACAAATGTCTAACTTTCTCCTGTGATAATTTTCTTTATGGGGAAATGAGGTGACAGCATGGATGTTTAAAATGGGCTCTCCCACTTGACTGTTTTATTTATGACCCAATAGAGTACACACCTTTAAATTTAATGCTTTCTGAATTGAAACAACAAAGGCAGATCTATAAATAGAATGTCTGCATAATCCAAAGACACAGAGTTAATGAGATATTATTTTACCACTCCTTAAGAAATGTGAACTATATTGACGCCATGGAGAAGAGTCAGAAGTAAAAGGACATTGAAATAAAAATGAACCAAACTGAATGAACCTCTTTCCCAGCCCCAGAGATAATAATACAAAATCACATTACTCCTTTCAAACATCTGGCCATGAGATACTTCCTGGGCACCTGAAGTAGTAAAGATCTGGTGTTGGGTTTTTGTCTTCAGTCAGTTCCTTAAGCTGCAAGGGACCTAGAATATTAGATCACATTAGTCTCATAAAATTGCCACCAATGTTAAACCATAAGTATGTTTGGAAATGGGAGCACATTTCTTTTTTTATCCTAGAAAACAAAGCATTTTTCTTTCAGAGTTAGTCTTTGTTTTTTAGCAGAGCCAAGAAATGGGTTCTATTTATCAAGCTGCATTTTAAGTAGGATTTAAAAATATAATAAAGTGAAATGCTTTACTTTCTAGTTAATAAATTTGCTTTTGTAAGTTACAAGTAAATGAAGAGGACTTATATTTAGTCCATAGAGGTAATACATTAGTGAGAGTATGGATTAAGAATTCTGTTTAGGAAAATGAACTTATAAACTATTCCTGGCTACAGAGATAGTGCCTCATTATATGTAGAAAGTGTATATAAAAGTAAAAGAGAGATGCTTTTTTTTTTTCTTTTTTTTCCATCTTGTAGTGCCATATCTTGTTTACATTGTCAATACCCTTAGAATCCTTCTGTTGTAGGTGGAAAGCCTGATGTCAATATAATGCTTGGTTTGATGTCGACAATTTGAATATAAGCATGTATTCTCCAACTCTGTGACTATGAAGATATAATTTGACTGTTTGTTAGGAAGTAAACGACTAGGCAGCAGACCTGTAATACAGTCTTTCTTATCTGGCCAGTTCTTAAAACAGATGATTCCTGGAGGTTAACAGTCTAGTCCAGGATTAAACTAAGTGTTTTCACTGACTGCCTTGGCTGTACCTGGTATGATAAAGACCACAGAAAGTGAAATAGGCCAACAAGGTATTGCAGGCCGTTATAGACCTACAAGCAAAGTGATTTTTAATCCCAATTTCTAAATCAAACCAGGACAATTTACATTCTCATATAATGGGATACAATATACATTTACTATTTTGCCACAAGGGTGTTTTTAATTCACAGGCCTAATCCCATGATCTAGTGAAATGGGACTGGAAGTTAACAACCATTATGAGAAACTTAGTGAAATATATGATGATATCGTAAGAATTGCCTTCTTAGGGAAAGGAGGGCAAAAGAGTTAAAAACATAGCTTCCTATAAGACAAAGGGGGCCTGACTGATAAATCCATCTAAAATTCAAAGCTAAGACTGGTCTTTGAAATTCCTGAGGATGATGTGGGCTGCTGAAATTGGGAGGGTTCTTCAGAAGGTAAACAATAAGTGGATACATGTCACAGACCCTGCCCAAAAGCAAGATGCTCAGAGCCTAGGGGCTCATTTTCCTCATCTAGAAACCCTTTCCCTTTGCCCAGTCGCCTTGTTATATTATCAGGCACATGAGCCCTAAATAACTAGATAATAAAGAACACCCTTAAATGGAACCCTTATTTATGGAAATTCCTGTGTGAACCTAAAGTGGGTCATGTAGATGCCCATGAAATAAGTGCAGCTGAGGGCTCAGGGAAACAGGAATCCTAGGGCAGATGCCTCAGTCAGATCCCAGAGCTGGTTACTTGACTTCTTGAAATCAAGCTCCTGGATGCTCAGTCATGCACTGGTGAGCAGAGTCGCAGCTCATTGTTGTACCTGATGAAGTGGCTGAAGTGATAAGAAAGTGCATCCAATGGCAACAGGGAAGAAATCACTTAGAAATGCCTGTAAATAAAATTCCCCAAGGACAAGATTTTGCACACAACTTGCAAGTGGATTATATTGGACCTCTCTCAGGATGCCGGGAAGCTACAAATGGGTGTTAACTAGGATTGACACCTATTACACTCTCAGATTCACTTATCCTGTAACAGAAGCAACTTTGAAGAGCACAGGGAGTTGGAACAGCGATTCTCTATTATTCAAGTGATCCGGGCATAATATTTCTGATCAAGCTGGGCCTTTTACTCCTACTAACATGCAGAATGGGCAAAGAATACTGCATGGTCATGCCTCATTTCTTATTCCCCTTTAAGCAAATACTGTTTCCATGAGGGCACCCAAGGGCCAGAGGATGACGCTCTGGCTGAGATCTGGTGCTGAGGAATTGGCAGCGTTGGGAGAAACAGCCAGAGCTGTTTTCTCTGGAGAATGGAAATTGAATTCCTGCTGCTTTATAGGCTCCAAATAAATACTTCATCTGGATAATTTGAAAAGAAAGAAAAAAGAAAAAACAGAGGTGGCACAGCACCTACTAATGATCCAATTTACAAGGAGCTGACCAACTAAATGACTGCAGTACCTAATAATGAGTGACAATTGGATTTCCAGGTGATTTCTAAAGAACACCAGAAGCTGTATTTCAGTGAAATAATACCTGAAAAATCCTGGGATAAAAAGTTACCTTTAATTGTAAATGCAGAAAACATTTTTTAAAAGAACAAAGGTGATGTATAGACATTTTCAGATAAAAACAGAGATTTCACTACCAACTGATCTTTACTGAGTGAAATGTAAAAGTATGTATGTCCTTCAGGAAGAAGGAGAATTGTCCCAGGTCTAAGATGGAATTATGAGCAGTGAAATTGGCAGATGTGTGGATAAACCTAAGCAAACATTGACTGTATAATATAAAAAAATAATAATGATGTCTACTTTGGAGGGCAGAAACACTAAAACTGTAAACTTGCATAATCGTAATGTTTAAGTTAGAAAGGATTGATCACAGTTTATTATTCCAAGACTCTCATGTTGGTTTTTTTGGTTTGTTTGTTTGCTTGTTTTTTTACTGGTTTTGTAAATTTATTTATTTATTGGCTGCATTTGGTCTTTGTTGCTGCACATGGGCTTTCTCTATTTGTGGTAAGTGGGGGCTACTCTTCATTGTGATGCGAGGGCTCCTCGTTTTGGTGGCTTCTCTTATTGCGGAGCACAGGCTCTAGGTGTGTGGGCTTCAGTAGTTGCAGCACACAGGCTCAATAGTTGTGGCTCACGGGCTCTAGAGTGCAGCCTCAATAGTTGTGGCACACGGGCTTAGTTGCTCTGGGGCATGTGGGATCTTTACAGACCAGGGATTGAATCCATGTTGCCTGCATTGGCAGGCAGATTCTCAACCACTGCACCACTTAGGAAGTCCAAGACTCTTACATTGTTAAGGAAGAGTATATTTATGAAAATGCTGTATTGGTTACACAGCTTAGAATTTAAAGATAACCTTTAAAACAATCAAAATAGAGATCACGAGCTGCAAAAGAAGAAAGTAAAATATAGTAAAACAAAAATAGTGAAAGTAGATAAAATGATACCAAAATTTATTAAAGTGGTTATATCTGGATGGTATGATTAGGAGTAAATACTTTTATATATTGTATCATAAATAAAATTCTGATGTGTGATTCAAATTGTCTACATAGAATGTATTCCTTATATGGTGAAAAAATATATAAATTTATTAAAAGTTATTGAGGACTTGGATGTTCTAGGTGTAAGTGAATCTTACTTCAGGGATTTAAGATTTTAAATCAATTTATCAGTAATATTTCTACATCACAAAAATACTACCTATTTTCAAACGTAACTAAAACATATCAAATGTCAATCAACGTTTTTAAGGGAGTCTGTGTTTTAAAATGAGAAGGAATTTTTCCATTTAAAAATTGAGCCCTGTAGATGAGAGGGCTTTCTAATAGTGTTAGGAATAGATTGGGTATCCATTCAAAACTTTTATTTCTAATATATTTAGTTCATATAATATCAGTCTTTTCAGTCTTTTGTTTTTCATTTATGGACTAAAGGACAAGTGTCACTGCAGGTATTTTTGTTTCTGTTTTGTTTGGACTCTACAGTCAATCAAGCTATTATTTATAAAATAAATATTATATATGTATGTGTATATCATATTCCATTATTTATAGAGTAGAATTTCATGAATTTCTATTTTTTGCTAACTATATTTCTGTTTCTTTATTTCTATTTCTGTTTCTAACTATATTTTAACCTGTTATATTCTCAAATCCTGTGCTTAGAAAAGACGTGTTTATTCATGACTGCTGATGACTAATGTATTTACCTGTTACAATGTGGTTTTTCCCTAAAAGAAAACAGTTTTGAGCACCAGAGAGCAACATTATTTGTGTAACACTGCTCTAAGGGGGTTCTCTGGCTTTATTACTTTATTTCATATTAAGGAAAAGGAAATCATATCAATGAAATAGTACAGATATTGATGTGCTATTCTGTTATAGTCTGTCCACCTCTCATTTCAAAATGAAGATTTTAAAGTTTGACATCTGTCGTCACTGTATTGTTGAAATGAGTATTCCATGGGCCTCTGTCATATACATTCATTCAGTATTTACTGTGTATTCTATGTGCTCATGCCTATAATAATCACTGGGATTTTAAAAAACAATTACTTTGAAAGGACATAACTCTGTCTAGTAAGGTGACAGAAACGTAAATCAATAGTTGAATTATGTGTAATGATTTCTTTAAAAAAGTATGTCCTGTGCATACTATAAGATATTTAGTTCATATATGATACATTAATGGCTAAAATAAACTGAAGAGTCAGTTGTGTTGAAGTAACATTTATAGGCAAATGAAGAGAGCATTTTTCCATGACCTCAACCAAATTGTTTAGGAATATAACATAAACATTTCTTCTAGACTGTTTCTACTACATTTGGGATCTTGAGTTTTATAAATTTTTCTTAATATATAATGTAGTATATAATTTTTGTCTTCATATGATTGCTTTTATTGGAAAGAAAATTTTCCAGTTTCAGGTATCCTATTTTTGAGAAAGTTACAATACATATATTGAACATTATGCTATAAATTAATAAAATAAATTACAAAATATTTTATGAGAGTTTCATGTATGACAGGAATTCAGCTAACAGCTCCTAATGATTTATGTTAATTTAAACCTCAATTTTTGGAAATAAAATTAAGGTTCAGAGATTGAATAAAAACACAGGAGGGGTACAAATTCAAACATTTATAATTCAGTAGCTTTCTTTCTTTTTTCTTTTTTATTTATTTATTATTTTTTGGGGGGTACACCAAGTTCAATCATGTTTTTATACCCATATCCCCGTATTCCCTCCCTTCCTTGACTCCCCGCCCCCTCGAGCCCCCTCCACCCTCCCGGCCCCAGTCCTCTAAGGCATCTTCCATCCTCGAGTTGGACTCCCTTTGTTATACAACAACTTCCCACTGACTATCTATTTTACAGTTGGTAGTATATATATGTCTGTGCTACTCTCTCGCTTCGTCTCAGCTTCCCCTTCACCCCCCGCCCCCTCCCAAACCTCGAGTTCTCCAGTCCATTCTCTGTATCTACGTCCTTGTTCTTGTCACTGAGTTCATCAGTACCATTTTTAGATTCAGTATATGTGAGTTAGCATACAATATTTGTCTTTCTCTTTCTGACTTACTTCACTCTGTATGACAGACTGTAGTTCTATCCACCTCATTACATTTATAATTCAGTAGCTTTCTTTATCATGATAGTGTACTGGTGTAGATTTTGAGAATTTGCCACCTTCATCTTTCCCAGTGTGAAAGGTGCCATATATTAATGTTTCCCTCACTTGACACCTTCTTTATCCTTTTGATCATTAAATTTGCTTTTTGTTTTATCTTTGGAAGAAGAATAATATTTGCAATATCCTGTGAATTTTGTAAAGTGACTTTACACTAGGACATCATTTTATCCTTTGTTTTCAAATATGATAAGTATGTTTGTTTCCCATAAAATAATTTATTTTGCTCTAGGAATTAAAATTCTACAGGACTTAAAAATTTTTCTTGGTCAGTTTTTGTGCTAGTCACTATAGTACATTAAAAACACATCTGATGGAAATTGTCTGGCTGTGTGTTAACATACTGACAGGGCAAAATATTCTAGATGGTTGTTAAGTATGATCTTCCATATGTACTGTGTTTCTCAGTAATAGTAGTAGTAGCAGTAGTAGTAGTAGCAGTAGTAGTAGTAAATATTTTGTAAAAATGGGATGTGTATGAATTCAGCCCTCATTTCATAAAATTAAGCATATTATTGCCTAGCTTTGAATAAGAGATATAATAACTTCTAAACAAATATTTATAATGCATTTATCCTGAATGACAAGTTGAAACTACTTAGGTAGGATTAAAGTAATATTGATGCTTGCATAAGAAATAAAGAAATAAGAACTCATGGCTAATTTTCCTTAGCATTATTTACCACATATTAAAATAAAATAGATTTGATATGAGAAAATAAGTTATCTGTCAGTACGCTAGTGTGTTTAGTGTATTTGGAATAGCTTACCATGATGAAAATTTACAAAACTGACTTGCTCAGAGGGAAATTCCCTCCAATTTTTGGCACAGTTGGCTAGCCTGAGATGAATTACATTATATTGGGTGAGACATGCTGCAAAAGGTAGTAATAAAGATGTAGAAGTAAAGATACATGCTTTGAAATAGGTGACTTTGAATTATTTGTGTATAACTCTACATAAAGAAACAAACATTTTTTCTCAACATATTATTAGTAAGGTATGTGATTTTCAGATAAAATACATGGGTGTGTGCATATATATATATATATGAATAAAAATATATGTATGTAAAATATATACATATACACACATACAAGCAAAAAGAGAGGAGAAGGAGGGAATAGAGCTATATAGGTATCAAATTACTGCATAGTACTGGAATTAGTATGTAGTATTATATTTAGATTCTGTAAATTGAGATGACTCTGGTAAGTCCTAGAGCATTACAAAATAGAATGAAAAAACATCAAAAAATTAAAATGTTACACTAGAAAAAATTCAATTCTTACCAAAAAAAAGCAGCAAAGAAATAATAAAGGCATAAATGTCATGAGACAGAGAACAAAATGTGAAATCAGGCAACCTTACTTTCAACTATGTCAATAATAACATTAAAAGTGAATGGATTAAACACCTAAACAAAAGACAGAGATTGTCAGACTGGTGAAAACAAATCTAGCTTTATGGTCTCTACAGGAAACACACTTTAGAGTCAAAGATACAAATACTTTGAAAGTAAAAGGATGGAAAATGTATCATGCATCAGAAAGTTATAACATTTATAAACATATGTGCACCTTAAAACAGGGTCCCAAAATACATGAAACAAAAAAAAAGGCATGGTTAAAGGTAGAAATGTAAAATTCAACAGCAGTTTTTGGAGACTTAAATACCCTGCTTTCAATAATGGATGGAACATCTAGGAAGATTAACAAGTAAGTACTGTAAGACTTGAACAACATCATACAAAAAGTAGAAAACAGACATCTATAGGACACGCTACTCAACAACAGCAGAATACATATTTTTATGTGGTAGGCCATTTTAAAAAAGCTTCAATAAATTTAAAAAGATTTAAATCATACAAAATGTATTCTCTGATTACACTGGAGTTAAATTAGATAGAAAATGAAGAAATTCACAAATATGTGGAAATTAAGACTCTACTAATTAACCAAAGGGTTAGAAAATAAATCACAAAAGAAATAAATCATAAAAGAAATTTTTAAAAACACTTGAAAATTAGTAAAAATGAAGGCACATGATACTAAATTTATGCAGTATAGTAGAAGCAGTGCTCACAGGGAAATTTAGAGTTGTAAAGCTGTAAAGCTCTACATTTAAAAAAAAGAAGATTTCAATTCAATAACAATGTTTCACCTTAAGATACTGGAAAAAAAGAGGAACAATTAAACTAAAGCAAGTAGAATGAAAGAAATAATAAGTTTTAGAATGGAAATTATTGAAAGGAAGATAAAAACAATAGAGAAAATCAATGGAACAAAAAGATGGTTCTTAGAAATGACTGACACAATTGATAAACCTTTAGCTAAACTGACCAAGAGAAGGGAGAGAGAGCAAGAGAGAAAACTCACATCAATCAAATGAAAGAGAAGTCAGTACTACCAACTTTACAGAAACAAAAATAAATATAAAAGAGTACTATGAAGTTATATGCAAACAAATTAGATAAATTAGGCAAAATGAACAAATTCCTAGAGAAACACAACTTCCTGAAACACACACATAGCTCTAGGCATATTATAGTCAAATATCAGAAAATGAGAGACAATGAAAAAATGCTGGAGGCTGGAGGAGAACAAAGACACATATAGAGCAGCGAATATAAGTATATATGCAACTTTTAATTAGAAATCTTTCAAGTTAGAGGACATTTGAGTAACATCCTTTAAAGCGCTGAAAGAAAAAAGTCGATCTAGAAGTCTTTATCCAACAAAAATGTTCTTTAAAAGTGCATATATATTCTCAAACAAATCTGAGAGACTTATTGAAAGCAGTCATATATTAAAAGAAATGCTAAGAAAATGAATGAGAGTAAGGATGGAATGTGACTGACAGAGTGCTAATTTAATAGTCTTTGAGAAACTGACATATCAGTAGAGCCTTGCCTGGATAAGGTTCAAGAGCTATGCAGTGAGAGGGTCCAAGTCAAGAAAATGAACACCATTGAATGTCCTGAGCATGGGAAGTCTTCATGTTTTTTTGAAGAGCAATAAGCCATTATAAAATTTTAAAATAATCATAACAGGTTGAACATACCTGTTTAACTTTCTTCTGTCCTAAAATGTCAATAAACTTTAAAATGATATTAAAATACTTATAAAAGGCATAAAGCAAAATAAAAAGAGAATGAAAGAGGACATATTGCTAACAAAATTTTGGAAGTTGAAAACCGTGGGAGTCAAGTAGTAAGTGAATTAACAGACTGTTGAAACCTGAAACTTGTCAGGCATAAGAAGCCGGAGAGTAGGCCAATATATGCCAGAAAATAAAACTAAAAATCTCTTTTAAAGTGGGATACATATGAGATAGTACTTGAAAGGATTGGTTAAACAATTATATTATCTTACTAAGCCTAGTGAGATAACTTCTCCACCTTTCACCAGAATATAAAACTGAGTGTAGTTCCCTGAAAGGGTGAATCTTAGTTATTGTGAATTGTGTAGACAAGAAAGGGGAAAGGTCAGACATCAAACATTTAAGGACGATCTTGGGCATGAAAGACAGACAAAGGAAATGAATAACAAAAACTAATTCAGAAGAGACATAGATAATGGAAAGAGGAAATCATAAATAAATATATAAGTAATATCTTCAAAAAGATAAGTGAATATATTGCATTTATGAAATAAAGAAATCTATATGCAAATATTCATAAACAAAAGAATGATTTTGATTAACACTTTGACAGTATCTATTGAAAAAGATTAAAATGTTAGAAGCTATGTTTGAGTAAATCTCTCAGGAAAAGAATAAAATGATCAGAAAATTATAAAGCCAGTATCTGAATGAAAGTGTGAGAAAGAAAGATGGAAAAAGGATTGAAATTATGATAAATATAATACAGAGAGAATTTCTATAAGTGACTCGTTTGGGGGTGGGAAACAGATATAGCCCTGTAGATAGTGTCAGTGTTCTCAGTGAGTTGAGAAGCAAGATTATCAGCTTTAGCTGATGTTTTAGCTTGAGTAGGTAGAATTGTTTGAAGTTTGAGAAGAAGGGTATATAATTAAGTGCTTTATTGGAGTAGAAATTGTGTTACTAAAGGTTGTATTAGTAGAAACTAGAGTATAAAAATATACTAGGGTTTATGTGAAGTGTTGAGGGGCCATATTATATTTGTGATAAAATGATACAGAGAAACAGAGAAAGAGATAGCAAATGAAAGTTACCAGAAAGACTATATCTGTATAATTCTCTAGCTGTATTTAACTCACTGGATACAGGCGCAAATGGAAAGTTGGGTTTAACCATAAATACGGTTTTTCCAAGGGAATGAAAAAATAGAGAGGGACTAAAGAATTGAGGTTGGATGAAAGTAAGTACTTCTCATGAAAGGCAATGAACTCTAAGCTGGGCTAGGATGGAAGTAAAAATTCAAGGGGTAGTGGAGAGTAAAAAATAGATTCAATGCAACAAAGGTCAAGGTGGGGTTGAATAATTTGTAATGTGGTTACTAAAGTAAGTAAACTTGAAAGAGAGTAGATAGTGCTCATATTGGAATGTTTTAAATAAACATTTTGAAGATGACACAATTATTGCCAATGACAAATTCTATTATTGTGTCCACAGTAGTGGAGGCTGATATAGGGTGGACTAAGTAGAAATCGGAGAGTGAAAGAAATGAAAATCCAAATTGTGAGGAAGGTCATCTTCATGGATGTTGAACTGACAAAAAATGATTTTAGTGTTGGTAGTGTGGAAGACAGTGATCCAGGTGGTACAATCTGAAGGAAATTAGGAGTGTATGAGGAGTCCTTGAGAGCTCGATGGACTGCAGCCATGAAGGGTCACAGGAGTCTAGTGTGGAGCCTGGGCTTCAGGAGCTGATATTTTTGAGAGAGGAGAAAGTGCAAATGATTCTAGAAGCAGCAAGGTGGGTCAGAGAGGACATCAACTCCTTTTCTGGAGGAATATGAGAAAAAAACACCCCTCATTTTAGTGTGCTGCAGAGGGGGCAGCATCCTCAGCACGGTATCTACATTTCAAGGAAGAACAAGAAGATGAAGAGAATGTTCACAGCAGAGTTTGAGGAGTTAGGGAATTTGCTGATGACAAACGATACATCCAGGAGGGCACCCTGGAAGTGTTTAGGGAGATCATAGAGATACAGGAGACGACCAGTTTTGAGGGTATACAAATCAATACAGGGATAGCAATTTGGGTGATGATGGTTGTTGTTCCAGAATCTTTGACCTTCTGTGAACTGCAGCAAACCAGAATATGTGGAACAATTTAATTGATGCTGAGAGTGTGATAGGGAAAAGTGAGTACTCAGTTCTGATTACAGTTTTCAAGGTTTATATTTCATAGGTGTTCAGTATTGAGGCTGATGAAAGGAGGAGGGGAAAATGGCATGCTGGAAAGATATTTTCTATTAGCGGAGGACACTGTTGTTGCCGGGCAAGGAACATTGACTGCTGTCACCCAGAGAAAGGCACAGGCTGGCATTACTTGGTGAGATTTTATTAACACCTAGGAAGAAAACCATAGCACCTAAAAATGTGATTGTTTTTATTCACTTGCCTAAAGTAAAACAACTTTTGATTTTTATTATAGAATGGTTTATTCTATAACTATCACTAGAATAGAATATGCAAATGAGCTATTTGGAGGGACACGACTCAAGAAATGTATGCTTGGTCAGCTGGAGATCAGAGCAAAAACAGATGAATTAAGTGTTTGTGACACCAGAGTAAGCATATTGCACATGAGGGGTAAATGATCACGCCAAAGAGTCTGGAGTGTCAAAGTCTGTGGATAAGTCTTTCTCCTCTGCAGGGTTCACATGATCCTGCCCAAACTGATGTTTTCAATCTCATTTTTGATAATTTTACAGCTGACTACACCCATTCTGATTGAAACATTCTTTAAATGTGTGATATATTGAAACAGGATTCACTCAACTCAGCAGGCTTTGAAATCATCTCTCACTTTACCATGAAATTGCAAAATTTTACTTGCAATTAATTCATTGTGTGTTAATTTTACTGTTGCTATCTCATAAGACAATTTTGTTCTTGTGATGTCATGCACTTCAGTGACTCCTTACTGTTGCTCTATATGCTAACAATATGGTACGAGCCTAGATCCCATTTATTTTGATATCCACAGCACAGAACATGGATCTGATGAAGATACTCATACAGTGACTCTGGAGTATTTATTAAAGCAAGTATTAGAGGGTACTTAGTACTATTTCTCTCCTTGTTCTTTAGCACATGATATGTATCACATTGCTCCTTGGTGCTCAGTGCAGAATTTAGAGACTCCGCAACTGGCCTGAATTTGAAACTCAAAGGAATACTTTTAGAATATTTTGTAGTATATGTGTGTCTACTTGTATCTTATTCACATATTCAAATCCATGAACATAGCAAGGTCTATATCTCTACTCAACTGTATTTATATAACTAAAATTTATTATTCATCCTAAACACCTCACATTCCTCAGAATTCCTAAACAATGAGAGAATATATTCCTAGAAATAAACAATTCCCTTTTTTCCCTTTTTCCCTAATCTAGGCTTGGGATATTCAGTGACAAACTTTTTCTTCCCAGTATTTAACCTTATAATCTACTATTACTTCAGCTCTCTGTGCTGCAAAGTTTATAGAATAGCATATTTAATTTAAGCATTTTCCTGGATGGGCCCACCTTCCCTACTTTTAAATAAGATAGTTATTACCTATTTTTTTTATTTAATTGAAGTATAGTTGGTTTATAATATTGTATTAGTTTTAGGTGTATAGCAAATGATTCAATTATATATATATACATTCTTTTTCAGATTATTTTCCATTATAGGTTATTACAAGATGTTGACTATAGTTCCCTGTGCTACACAGTAAGTCTTTGTTGCTTATTGATTTTATATATGGTAGTGTGTATATGTTAATCCCAAACTCCTAATTTATCCCTCCCCCAACCTTTCCCCTTCGTCTGTCCAAGTGTTTTTACTCAAATGGCATTACATTATTCTTTTTTATGGCTGAGTAATATTCCATTATTATATTTTAGTATATATATGAAACCACTTTGGTTTCAGGTATTTATGTATATATATAAAACCACTTTGGTTTCATGTTGAGGAATCTGGAAACAAAATTGGAAACAAAAGCACATAGAACATAGGGAAAGTTCACAAAGGAATAGGACATGTAAAAAACTGGGCAGAGTATTTAGAGCATCCACTGCAACTTCCCTTGAACTTTTTGCATCAGAGCTCATTTTCTAATTCAACACATATTTATTGACTGCTATGTGTCTCACATTAGACTAAATGCTGAGAACACAGAGATAGTTTAGAACAAGTTTCTGTCACTGAACAATTTATAATCTGGTGGGGACAGGGGAGGAGAAAAATGTGTGCAGAATGACAAACAATACTATAACAGATCATTTTTCAGGAGTTCTAGAAGCACAAATAAGGGGTACTAGTTGACTGCGGGGTGAGGTCTTAGGGAAGATTTCTCTGAAGAAGTACCTCTTGATCTGGATCTTGAAGTATGAATACAATTATTCTAGCAGTTACATTACTTTTCTCATTCTTTTACTGTCAAAATTTTTTCACTCTAACAATTTAAAGTTCTGCAGTCTGGCTTCCTGGAGCACAAGTATCCTAAAACCCACCATTCTTAGGTTAATTGATAAATGACCCAATGATCTTTGCTCAGCTATTTTTTTAAACATCAGTTTCTCTTAGAATTTTATATCTTTTTAACACTCCAGTCATCACAAAACTCTAGTTTTGCTGGTCCTGCTCTGCCCTGGCATTCTTTGTGCCCACCTAATCTGTCTTTTGCCCGCATTGTTAATTCTCTTTTATTTACTTCTCGTGTGCCATTTACTAAGCTTTAATCTCCTGCCCTCAGCTCTGGTGTTTGGTTTTCTCCGTTGAGCAGTCTTTCCTTGTGCTTCAGGAGTCTTCATAATGATCAGTTCTAATTTTTTTTTTAAGCTTAACCCTGTTCTTTCTCTGAATTCTTAGTTTAATTCTACATACTATACTTTAAAGAAAGACACAGTCAAAGGACTAAAAGCACATCAAATGATGTTTAACCTAGAGAAGAGAAAGTTCAATGGAACATGAAAAGTGCCTGCGATTATTCAAGGGCCATTTTGTGAAAGAAGGATTAAATTTATTTTTTGTTTCCCCACAGGGAACTGCTAGCACCAAAGCCTAGCATTTTAAGGAGGCACATTTTTGAATCAGTATAAGGACATTTATAAAAATTGGATTTGCAAAAATACATTGAATTTTTAGGAAAATAGGGAATTTTCCTGTCATTAAAGGATGTCAAACATGAGTTGAATGACGATGTGTTGGGGTGATGTTGAAAGGAATTGAAGCCTCAGGTGAGGATAGAGCCGTATAGGTTTTAAAGTCTATTGCAACTTGGAGATAATACTGTGCTATGATCCCTTTGGATTTTCCATAGTTCTTTCAAGCCAAGCATATCTCACACATAATTCATCACATTCCTTTTTAAGCTGGCTTTCCGGATGACTTCCCATCTGCCAATAGAACTGTCTTCCCACAGATCATCATACATGCTTGACACTTCAGCACCTTTGCTGGCTCATCTTTCTCTTCTGTTTCTCAGTTCCAACCAGTCTTCCAGTCCAGTCAGTTTTCCCTTGGTAAAACTTCTTCGATTTATCCTTTATTCTTCCCGTGATAACTGTTGTGAATGAGAACCTTACCTAGAACTCTGGCATGGATAAAGTTAATTTTATCTTACAGCATATTTTGGCTCCAGAGTCTCTGTCCCCACCATCTATTGTGTAGAACATCTCTCATGAACTTTAAAAACTTCATTTTCTGTAATAAATAAAGAGGAATTTAAATAACAGCTATGCAAATAAAATTAAACTCCTTTAAACTGATTTTAGACCATACTAATCATCAACTTTCCCTTTAACCAGTGTTCATTATGTTAAGAGCATAAACCTTCCATTCAACAATGTTTGATTATTCCCTAAGATGAGCTGGCCTTTCTATTAAGAATTGTAAGAGCACTTTATCTTGAATACATCTTTCTAATTCCTTTATCTGTGCTTTAGTTTCAATCCTTTTTGCACTTTATCTCTTGTAAAAACAAATTTTGTTTCTATTTTTTCCCAGAAAGTAGCTCTCACTTTTGAATATCCTATATGTATACTTCACTTGGCACTTAATAATATGTTACTCTGTTTTATATAACTTGAATTATATGCTTAATATATATTAAAAAATAACCTCTTGAAAGCAATGCTCTTGTACTAAACACAGTGCCCAGTATTTCCAAACCATTTGTTTGAACATATATACATATATATATATATATATATGTTACAGTTACAGATTTAGCATACTGTTCACATAGTTTTTAATTAATATTAAGTGAATCAGGCACCCACTTCTCCTTTATCATACCAGGTACAGCTAAGGCAATCAGTGAAACTGTTTGCTCAATATTGTTCACTGAAAAATTTAGACTTGCAATTACTAGTGCTTTGTGGCTCCACATTTACATTAAAAATCCACACATAAATTAAATGAAGAAGTCATAATATCTGATTCTGTCTCCTATTTTCCTATTTGGCATAATGTATTTGGTTGTCTTTTGCACTATGAATAACAACAACAAAAATCTTACTGATACAGGAGGAAGACATTTAGTTTCTGGTTTGCTTTGTTTTATTTTGATGGTGGAAGGCTCCCCATCATGATGGATCTTAAGCAGGTTCTCTAGCTGAAGGTCTTTGGGATGATCCTTACATTATTGGCATGGGAAGCACAAAGGTTGGTGTCGTCACAGAGATCTACCAGCTAGGTCTCATTTGGTTCCTGCACAGCACCACTAGCAATGCTTTGGAAGCACAGATCTCTTTTGAAGTCCTGGGCAATTTCCTCCATCACATGCTGGAAGGGATGCTTCCATCTGATGTTAAGGAGGTGTCACAGCACTAGGCTATAAGGCATGTCTTCATTGCTTAGCAGAGGGTCACCTTTGCAAGCCGCTTTTGTATCTAGTCCCTTCCTGGTTACTTTACCCTGTTGCCAATGATATATGTCTTCAGTTTCTTGCTTATTCCTTTCTCTTTTGATTGCACATCAGCTAGTGGGGTACCTCAGAGTCTGGGATGCAAGAATACAAAGAATGAAGTAAATTGGGGAAGTGTTGAGCTGGAGGTGGTGCTGCATGCAAATAGGTACCCTCCTCTAGTCTGGTATCCTGGGCCTCAGCCTGCCCAGAATCAACTGAGCTAAAAATAATTACTTAACAGCAAAGTCAATACACCCAATACTTCTGTAACTGTTCTTCCTACCCAATTTTTAAATTTTTATTTAAGCGAATATTCTTTAAAAGATGAACACATGAAAATGAAAAATTTAAAGAAATACTGTTTTTATGTAGCCATGCTAAATTGTTCAGACCTTCAGATTCTCTACCTTTGAATAGGCTTGATAAGGGGCCATGTTTATTATATTCTGTGGCCAACAATGTGCATTAAATTGAAGAGAAAATTTAATACATGCTTCAAGCAGATTGGTAATTTGCTTTTTCATTTTTTTCTTTTTTTTTTAATGTTTATAGAAGTTATCAGCTTAATCCTCAATTTTTGAAATAATTTTAAATCCGGGAAAATTATTTTCTTAAAAATTAGTTCTTAGTCACATAGATCTATACAGAAAGGATCTTATTTACTGCAGTTGGATTGTAATATTAAAGCTGAATTAATAGCGTGTTCTTCAGCTCTCTAGACTGTCCTTTGAATAATTCATAGTATCCAATATACCTCCTTTTAATTTGGTATCACCAGGACATTTACTTTATGGACTGAATATGAAAGCAGTTTCTTCTTATCTGAGGAATGAATTAACTATGAATGGGGAATGATCTTTTAAGTTAACCGTATGCTTTATTTTTTTCCTTTATCATCCAGAAGGTAAGGAAATGACAAAGGATTATTTTTTCCTTTTGGTCATCATTTTCTTTTTTCAAAAAAATAGAGATATATATTCTGTGGGTGATTGATGTATTGTGGAATGTAAGCACTCTTTATCCTAACTAATCTTCACTTGTGTTTGGTTTTATCTTTCGCTAGTAATTTTACTCTCAGGAAAAACCTAT
This sequence comes from Hippopotamus amphibius kiboko, assembly GCF_030028045.1. Classification (NCBI taxonomy): domain Eukaryota; kingdom Metazoa; phylum Chordata; class Mammalia; order Artiodactyla; family Hippopotamidae; genus Hippopotamus; species Hippopotamus amphibius. The sequence goes on from NC_080196.1 coordinate 103,683,377, forward strand.
GTCCGTAATCCAGGTTATTTTAATTACTTCATTTTCACGGTGGTTCTTAAATGCCCATGGTGTCTGAGGGTTCCCCAAAGATGTGTAGTTAAAACAAACTCCTTTTCTTTTCTTCACAGATATTCTTTTCACAAGTATGAAGATAAGGAGCCTTAGGGGTTTTTCTTCTCCCTCTAAAAAAATACTCAAAGTTCTTCATTTGATTGTATAATTGTGAAGATGATTAACTTCACAGTAACAGCAGAACTTTAATCCCAGCACATGAATAGTACACTTTGATGTTATTTATGACTATAATACACCACCCATTCATTTAAATATCATAGGAAAATCAATCAACTCAAGGGAACATATGAGTTTCCTTCTTGGCCTGATTATAATAGGTATGGTATGAATTTAATGAGTTTAAAACATTAAACATATTTTCTTTAAGTAAAGATTTATTCTTTTGTCCTCATGATACAAGTAGCTTTTGTAATATTTTATTCTAAAATATTTTTATCCGTTAATTTTTTCATTAGGACCCCTCTATCTTAGTATCTTTAGAAATCATGAAAATCCTAAGAAAATATTTGTCAAACATAAATAATATTAAAATCAATGTTCTCTGAAAAACTACTTTTTGTCCAACAGTTTAAATTGCAATACTTTCTGTGGGCAAACTAAAAGGATCATTTTGAGGTCAGTATCCTATGTTTTAAAGAAAAAATAAAAAAGAAAAGATTCCACTGGACAGTAGTTCTTGGGGATTTGGGGCCTGTAAATATTATGAGGCCTACTTGAAAAAAATTTTCTTAAGAAAATAAAAATTTTGGTATCTTCTGTCAATAATTTTAAAAAAGGATATAGCAAATTATTTTTCCAGAATGCTATTCTTTTAATAGTTAAAGTAAGAGGCAATGTTGATATCTTATTGGCTAAATCTAGGAAGAGTAAATAGAATTAAGTACCATCATCAAATGTAACACACAAGAATAAATTTGTGTATAAGGATATTTGACATTGAGGTAAATATCCCAAGAATAACTGGTGCAGAGAAAGGAGTAGGCATGTAGGAATCAATTGAAATTTGGAACCCGACTCCTGTTTGTTCTGTAAGAATTTGGTGTCCTTGCTGAGACTCAATTTTACCACATGAAAAGTGAAGATAATCATTAGAGATATCCCTGTGTGTGTATATGTGTTGAATGTGTGTATGTATGTAGCAGTGATCTTTTCCAGTATGCTCTAAGGTATTTCTCCCAAATCATAACCCGTCTGCAAAATTTTTTAATAGACTATTTTTCAGAGCAGTTTTTGAGTCACAGCAAAATCAAGTGGAAAGTACAGAGTTCCTATATGCCACTTGTCCCATACTTGCACAATCTCCCCTAGTATCAACATCTCATCTGTTGAAGCACGTGACTATGTCCAATATGCATTTAAGAACTTGTGAACTGTTATCTGTGGATCCTGAATTAGTAGGCTTTGGTTGAAACAAAGAATAAGATATAATCTTCTATAGAAGTGACACTTCTGGCTTGTATTATTTATTGGTGACTTCTGTTTTAAAGAGCCTGTTTGGTAATATTTAAATCAAATTAAAAATCAAAGTCTTCTCTATTGTAAACTATTTTCCATATGAGATTTGTTTTCGGGCAATAAAATGTTTTGATTTCTTTAGCGTGGTGAAAATACAAGACTCTGTTAGTGTAGCTGTTTTATTTCTGTTTTACTTCTGACTTACTGAGGCCATATTTAGACGTCTAGTCACCTGGCTGTGGGCTAGCTTATCACCTCTCGCCACCAGTGGGGGCTGTCTGCATGCTTCCAGGCATAAACAACACACGCAGAGCAACAAAGATGTTCCACAAAATAAAAATACCAACGGTAAAGAAATATGGGCATGAAACCAAATGAGTATTATGTCTAGTACCTGAAGTTCTTGTTTATAAACAGAGCTCAGTATGTATTATTATATTTGTTTTACAAAAACCATTTAAGCATTATAACACTTGGTTATTAAAGTTTTTTTTTTTTTTTTAGGGAGGGTATTTGTGTTTTCAAGCAGGAGAATGAATGTTTGATAAAGTGTTCATCCTTAAGCTAGTTGAAAATGAAGTCATAAGTCACTGTGAATTTACTCACAAGTTTGTGAATTCTGAAATTAATTAAGGGCCCTTACGTGTAATACTGCTCTTGGTACTAAAGGTAAGGTATCTTATTAGTTCATCACTTAACAAATACGTTTTAAATATTTAATATATGTGCTGGGCACTGTGCTGGGCATATGGTATTCACAGTGGACTTTAAAAAAAATTCTGTTCTCATAGAGCTTACATTCCAGGGGCTGAAGGGAAACAGCAAATAAACACATAAACATATCAACAAGATAATATGAGAGAGAGAGAGAGATGAATGCCATGAGGAGAATATAACAGAACGCTGTGATTTAGGGGGACAGGGAATGAGTTGAGGCTTCTTTATGTGGAGTAAATTGGATAGAGTGGTCATCAGGGAAGATCTTGGGATAAGAAAGCTCCAGGCAGACAGAACAACAATAGCAAAACTCCTCAGGTGAGAACAAAGCTGCACTATTTGAGGAGCAGCAGCATGGCTTGTGTGGTTGGAACAACAGAACAGAGGAAGATTATGTTAGGATACACACTCTGAGAGATTGTCAGGGTCCTGTTGACTATGGACTTTATTCCAAATAAAATGAGAAGACAGTGTTGACATTTCAATTAGGGGAGAGGAATGATCTGATTTATATTTTTAAATGGGCACCCTGGCTTCTGCAGATTTAATAGATTGTAAGGGGGAATTTTAAAGACTAAAAGCAGATCGTAATTAGGAGACAGCTGCAGCAGTCCTGGGAGGGATAACGGCACCTTGAACCCTGGTTCATAGCAGTAGAAATGGAGAGAAGTTGACATAATACACTTTGAAAATAGACTTGACAGAACTTGTTGATGATTTGGATTTGAGAAGGAGTAAAGAAAAAGGAAAAATCAAGAACAACTCCCAGGATTTGGAAACCGAAAGAATACTGTTTCCATTTGGTTAGTTGGCAGGGGCTGTTGGAAGAGTAGGTTTGGGCTTGGCAATAAGAAGTTCTGATGTGGATACAATAAATCGCATCTCTGTGGAGATTTTTAGTTGGAAGTTGGAGAAATGAGTCTGGATTTCAAGGAACAGGATGTAATATCACAGTTTAGATCAGGATTAAGAAGACATTTTGTGAATTTATTTTTATAAATCTTTTTTAAAGTTTTGATATTGTTTTCCCTAGTTTGGTATCAAAATATTATGGCCTTTGAATTAAAACGACTTAAGGCAAAGTCTTCAACAACAGATAAGTCATTAGAGCTTATCCATGTGTCATAAATTCATTGCTAATGTATTGTTAGAGCAAGGCAGGCAAGAGCACATTTACTGATGAAACGTAACACATTTTCTTAAGGAAAATAAATAGTTGAAAGGAAATTAAAAATATATATATATAAGGGCAAGAATTTCTTTTGATCCTATTTGGATGGATCTTTTTTTTGAGCTGCCAACGGGATTATTAAATAGCAACTCAAGTTTACAAGAAAGATAAAATGTAGGTCCCACACATTGTTCAAAAAGCTTTTATATTTGGGTGTTATCGATTCATTGCTACTATCTTGGCCAAACCTTCATTAAGAGAGATGTTTTCTCCCAACTGCATTTACTTTCTTAGAATCTTGTCAACTTTTAAGCTTTGAAGAACTCAGTTTATAATGTATGAATTTAGATTAGAAAGCTTGGGAAGGAAATAAAATTATACTTATCACAGATTCAATTTCCCTGAAAGAAAGCGCCCCCCCAAATCAAACAAATAAAGCAAATAAACAAAAAACAACCAGACAAAGATAGATTTGCAGCTTCTTTGAATATATACTGTCTCCAGTTTAGAAAGCATAATCCTTAAGGGCAGTGACTCAGTTCCATCAAAGACTACCCAAGTGTTACTATCAAATGAGTGAGGATGCTCAAATGTTATTTTGATTTTCATTTTCAGGTCATAGAAAATAACCAATCCTCTGGAAACAGTAAGTCTTGTCTTTATGACTTGCTTAATGTGCATTGGGCTTTTCCCCTACCCTGTGGAAATGTGCCTTTCTGGGCTTCTAAAAGAAGGCAGGTGCAGAAAAGCCAACCAAGGTTTGCCACCCTCAGCTTGAGCCTGCAGGGAGGTGTCATAGATTTTCTGGTTATTGGAAATCAATGCTAATCAGAATTCTTTTCAAAGCATCAAAAATATTACCTGGAACAGCCTTGCAGACATATCTAGATTTAAGTTTAACAGTCCCCCCACTGAACTAAATATTGTCTGGAGAGATCGATTTTTGATCATTCTTATATTTCAAAGGAAGATCCCTACTTCTTGAATTTGTATCATATTTCTAACAGTCTGTGAACCTAGAGAACTAATCATTCCTGGTTGATGGAACACAGAAAAGCAGTAAGATTTTCTTTGCAGTAACAGTCAATTGATGTTTTCTGAATCACTGATGCTCAAATAACAATGGCTGTTCAAAAGATTACATGTGCATATTTGAAAGCATAGCTGACCTGGATTTCTACTAATCACAAATAGTAGAAGTCCTCAAAGTCTTTCCTGGAAATGCATATACCTCTGCACACACGCAGGCATGCACAGGCACTTCATGAACTGAAGCTTGCCTGGTAAATTATGCAGTTCCAAATTCAGTAGGCCCCAAAGAAACTGAATTCATTTTGAAGTCCAAGAATATTAGAAGAAAGCAAAACCCAAAACTGCCTGCCCAACATTAAAATGGTGTTTTGAAAATTAAAGATACATCAGTCAGTGGCTTATATTACAGATCTGAGTACATTTAACCTTTCACTTCTGAAATAACTTTCTGGTATAGGGCATCACTGTGCCTGTTTCTAGCACAACGTATCATTTCTAAATATGTAAATTCCTTGGCCTCCAACAAAGGAGTCCTGGAGGAAGTGAATCCTGATGAAATCTAAAGGAATTCTAGAGTTGTGTAACTACTATGAATTATAAAAGTGTAGCTGTTTATGTTCCATTCTTTATGAGTAAGAGTGTAAAAATGTGTAATAATTCTTAGGTGTGTTAAGGTACTGTTGGGGTGATGTATTTATGTTCTGTAAATGGGTAGGGAAATCACCAGAATGGCTGAATGTGAAGGATGAATACATTCAAATAGCATAACAAATTAATAACAAATTCATATTCAGTGTTTTTGAAATAGATTGTGGCAACTCTTGCCTTTCTTCTTTTGTAAGTGTGTTGATTTGATCATTTGCATTTAGAATCTTTTTGCATCATATCTGTATATCTCCATCTGAGAGAAAGAGACTTAGAGTGAGGAAAGTTGTTGGGAGGGAAAAGAACAATTGGTTGCCTAAAGAAAGGAAAAAAAGAATATCTAAATTTTTGATCAAAAATAAAGAGTATTTTATCCCCAACTATAGAAAATCTTTGTGTTAAAATAAGTCATTTTTGAACTAAAAGTATCCCATCTATCTTGTTCTTCATACAGTAATATATTATTTTCTATAAAATCTATTGACTTACAGGAAATTACCAAAGACTCACAATTGGGAATCACTGGGGAGAAAGATGTGTGGTCAGTGGCTATAATTTGTTGAAAACTGTATATATATATCACACACAACTCCATATACACCCCACCCTCCAAACCACCCTAAGCAGTAGGCATTATTAATCTTCATTTTAAAGAGAAATTTAGGGCCGAGGATACTTAAGTAACTTACTTGTGGTTACACAGCTAATAAATGTTAGTACTGAAGTTAACAACAACAACAAAAAAAAAAACAGTTCTGCATGGCCCTACACTTGTTCTTTTTTCCCCATATTTGGCATTTTATTTTACTTTATTTTTAATTCATTGAAATATAGTTGATTTGCAATGTTGTGTTAGTTTCAGGTGTACAGCAAAATGATTCAGTTATACATATATATATTAATATATATGTTCTTTTTTATATTTTCTTTCATTATAGGTTATTACTAGATGTTGAGTATAGTTCCCTGTGCTATACAGTAGGTCCTTGTTGGTTACCTATTTTATGTATAGTAGTGTGTATATTTTAATCCCAAACTCCTAATTTATCTTTCCCCTCCACTACCCACTTTGGTAACCATAAGTTTGTTTTCTATGTCTGTGAGTTTATTTCTATTTTGTAAATAAGTTAATTTGTATCATTTTTTTAGATTCCACATATAAGTGATATCATATGATATTTGTCTTTCTCTGTCTGACTTACTTCATACTCATTCTTCACCATTATACGCTGTTCCCAGAGACAGAAACAGAAGGCAGCAGGTAGAAACACAGGATTTGAGTCTCGTTGACAGAGAAATCTAAAAAACAACCCCAGAGAGACATAGAACCATATTGTTGTTGAGGACCCAAATGATACCTTAGAATAAGACCCCTTTAAGTGGAATAACTTTAGTGAGTTTCTCTTCTTTGGCGAAAAAATAAGTAAGTAAAATAATTAAAATAAGGCGTGTAAGCAGGAAAAAAACTTTTTCCATCAATGCCTTTCCATCAAAGACGTATGTAAACAAGTAATTTCGATGCCATACTTCACATAGCAGAAATAAGTATTTTGGGAAACAGAGAGGAGGAAAAATCTAAAGACTGCATGTGACTGTCAAGGAATATTTTAAAAGGAGGTACCATTTCAGGTGGGTATACAAGTAAAGGTAGGAATTTGTTATTTGTAGGAAGGAGGAATTTGTTTTCTTGCTAATGCAGGAAAAATGATGTGCTCTATTGATATAATTAAGTACAGAGATTGACATAATTTGAGGACTTATTCACCTTTACAGATCACTTAAGTGACCCTACATTTCTAGGGGCTTCCATAACTTTTGAACCATGAAATCTGAGTGGTTAACAGTTTGAAAAAATTACTTTACATTTCCAAAGCGAGACAGAGGTTTTTATTTTCATTTATCAACTTCCTCCATTAAAATGGACGCCAGCCTTTCAGAGATCACTTCATGATTTTGTCCTTTTTCCTACTGATCCATGTTGCCTTATAATGAATTTAAGGAGACTCAAGGTAGGTTAATTAAATTTGCTGAAGCTCTTTGCAAAGCCACATTGGGGGCAATTTAATTTTTTTCTGTTTTTCTGGTTGAGAAAAGAAATTCAGGCACAGCTGTATAAAATACTGTTTTAATTAGACCCAAAGAGAAATGTAGCCTTGGATTCTTACTAAAGTTCTTTAATTATGAAAATTTATTTGAAAAGACATAGTAACTTTGTTTTATGAAAGTGAACATTTGTGAAATTACCTTCCACTGTCCGTAAGAATAAAGTAATGAGTCAAATTTTGTGTTATTTTCATTATTTTTGATCAGTAAACAGAGTCTCAAAGCAAGACAGGGTAATTTTCAGAAATTCCTACAATAAAAAAAAAATAAGTTCACATCTCAAAGTGTTAAAATTTTCCAAAGCAAGAAAGGGGAGCCACCCACTATGTATACAAATGAATTCTGAAGAAATACTTGAGCATATTTTTAGGCAATTAATAGAGTTTGGTCTCTCTTTTCTAAAGTATATTTCTTTTTAATAGAGTAAAAATCTCAGTAACAAATATCAACAATGAATAAATTCAGTGCTAAATATTATAAACATCTCTCACATCTCTTCAGATGTCTAAGTAAATTATCATTGAAAGTGTCTTTTCTCAATGAGATTGGTGAATGATTTCTGTGCTTTGGCAACTTGTACTTTCTCATCCCAACACACAAAGAAATATAGATTCATATGACTGATAACTTGCAAAACTTTAACTAGTTTTGTGGTTCCTGTGTATAAAACTGACAACATTAAAATCATTGTGAATTTAGAACATCTTCACCATATCAAATCAGTGTGATAGAACCAAAATATTGGCTGTAATACTTCTGTATGCACCATAGCCAGGCTAATTGTTTGAAAAAAGTCGGTAACTTTGCCATTGGTTTAAACATCCGTTGTGATACAAAGTCAGTCAGTATATTACAGAACTAGAAACAACACATTCAAATAGGGATAGATAGATTAGAGAGAGAGGGAGGGATAGATTTCAGAAAAATGTTTACACACATATACTAACATATTCTCTCTCTACTCTCTCTTTCACAGACATACATACATTACAAATATATACATACCCTACTCTGTTTTCACTTTACATACTCCAATTTGCATTATGTGAATAGTGCTACAGTTTGAAGATTAGTTATGCTTATTAAAGATAGGTATATAGAGGTATATAGACAGGTATATAGAGATATAGATATATAGATAGAGATGTAGACATACATGTAGATGTATACATATATATGGATTTTTTATTAGATACTTGAATTTATAAATATAGATACAGTTGGAGATAATGAATTTCCGTATTACTTATCAGATATGAATTTCTCATACTTTCCAGTAATTTTGTCCACGGTTTCCTATTTATGGTTATAATAAAATCTTGTCAAAAATAAAGCATAAGTAAATGTATTTCATTTCAAGTTTCTATTAGTTTTTGAAAATCAAGATTTGGCATATAATTTAACAGACTACTTGGTAGAAAGAACACAGGCTTTGGAGCTATATCTAGACTGAATATATGCTTCATCACTTAGAGCCCATGTAATGTAGAGAAAGATGCTTAACAACTCTGGGATACAACATCCATGTCCATAAAAAAGAGGATAACTCATACTGGTCTCACACTGTATAAATATTAGTTATTGCTTGGCTCAGAACCACTTATTCTCTTGTCCTTAGGTTTAATTCTTATGTTGGATATAAACATTTATAATTATAGACATATATTTATATTTTTCTGTCTCTCAAATTCATTTCCAACTCATTCAATGCTAAACTTTATTAGTGAATGAAGGAATTAAAAGTGTCACATTAAAACAGAGATAGGTAGATATAAAAACACTGACCTGTATGAGTTTCAAGTATTATTTTGATGTTTATATTTGTTTTACTGTTGGGGAGTGGGAAATTATCTAATGAATATACTATGACAGAGATTGACAGCACATCATGATAACAATCATTTAAGTTTCTACCTCATCTTGTTTTTAGTATTTAAAAGGAGCAATGGCGAAAAACAATTCCTAAAAGTGGTTTTCTTAATTGTTCACTGTTCATCATATCTATAAAGTCTCCTCTAGGATTGAATTTATTACTTTGCCTTTGTGGATTAAGTTTCCCTTGCTATGTCTCCAACTTTTCATCTTGTCTCTTAAACTGCTATCAAATTATGGCCTAACCACCTGTAGCTCACAGGGCATTATCTTCATGAGGAGAGTTTATCTCTGTAAAACTGGAAAGTTGTGTAACAGAATTCAGGCAAGATGAGAAAGAGGTTTCAGGATTATGTATTAAATTCTAAAGTATTTTGCATAAAATAACTTGCCAAGTTTTCATAATTAGGATATCCTTATCATTGTTATTGGCTACCTTATAAGGGACTATCTGGTATCAAGCTCAATGAAAACAATCATAACAATTTCTTTTCTGAAGTATGTATGTGTATGTATATATATATATATGATTTATTTTTTCTCATACATTAAAGTTGCATAAGTCGCTTAATCCAAAGGTTCTGTCACACATTTTATGTAATTTTCTTATACTCAGACTTTTCCATTCATGTCAAGTTAAAGTTTCCAGTTGAATACATGTACTGCTGACCTGAAACAAATAGACTGCCAGTTATTTCTCCAGCAAAGATGGGTTTATTTGGATTAGCAGAGAGTTGCAATTCAGGGTCTACAACCATGGTGATCTGCAAGCGAGTCCCTGCAGGAGAAGAGAAGGAGATCTTTTTATAGAGCAGAAAAGGAAATTGGGAGGGCTGTGGTAAACAGAGTCCATGGCTTTTCATTGGCTGAGTCCTTGCCAGGAAAGAAGGGGAATATTTCTTCTTGTTGGGCTTGACTATTGTCACAGGGCATGAGAGTTCCCCTTTCTGGTCTCCCAACATTGTTTAATTGAGGTTTCACTTTATTAATTTTTACAATACTTTGCATAAGCCAAAAGACAATGTTTATCTAAGTAATAGTTTTCCAAGAAATAAGAATAAATATCTTAAGCCAACCTGGAAAAGTAATTGAAACTGAAAGCAAAACAAACATTTTTTTTTTCTCATTCTAAGAAATTTCCACTCAAAACTAGGCAAGTCATTTTAGGTAAAACTATGTTGATATATATACAGAGAGTATTTTGAACATTAGTTTGTAGTCTTTTTGCCAGAAAATGTCAGTAATGCCGTTGATCTAGAAAAGAATTTTGTCTCATTTTCATAAATTCTCATCATTTATTTGCTTAATATAGTAATAATCTGATGATATGAATATAGCCAATTAAAAATTATCCACATTGTTTTAGATTTACCTTTGTAAAGAATGAAGAATATGTTTTGACATTTGCAAAAACTTCACTAGTATTTTGTGAATGAAGTTAGCAAAAGACAGAATTCTTTTTTGTGCTGAGTTATAATTTCATGTAAAATAAATACATAAATATGAAAAAATAAGAGAATTGTTATAGAGAGGTTGAAACTCTTGGAATATTATTGTGTGTAAGCTTGCACAAACAATGCTGCTATTCCATTACTGTGTTTGAGGGGAAAAGGATTGCTTTAAAACCATTTCTTATTCAATTCCAGAAAGATAATGTCTAGGGAAGTATATATGTTTCCACTTATTTTCTTTATGATAAATGTGTAAGAGAAGAAATAGTCAACATGGGCTGTTATGTGCTCAACACTCACAGTGAATTAGTTTAAGATGCATTTTGAACTTTAAGAAATAAAAAAGAAATAAGAATACAAATTGGAAAAGAAGAAGTAAAACTGTCTGTTTGCAGATGATATGATACTTTACATAGAAAATCCTAAAGATGCCACCAGAAAACTACTAGAGCTCATCAATAAATTTCAGAAAGTTGCAGAATACAAATTAATGCACAGAAATCTCTTGCATTTCCATACACTAACCACGAAAAATCAGAAAGAGAAATTAAGGAAACAATCCCGTTTACCATTGCAACAAAAAGAGTAAAATACCTAGGCATAAACCTACCTAAGGATACAAAAAACTTGTACTCAGAAAACTATAAAACACAGATGAAAGAAATCAAAGATGACATGAACAGATGGAAAAATATACCATGTTCTTGGATTGGAAGAATCAATATTGTGAAAATGACTATACTACCCAAAGTAATCTACAGATTCAATCCAGTCCCTGTCAAATTACCAATGGCTACTTCACAGAAATATAACAAAAAATTTTAAAATTTGCTTGGAAACACAAAAGACCTTGAATAGCCAAAGCAATCTTGAGAAAGAAAAACGGAGCTGGAGGACTCAGGCTCTCTGATTTCAGACTATACTACAAAGCTACAGTAATCAAGACTGGATGGCACTGGCACAAAAACAGAAATATAGATCAATGGTAGAGGATAGAAAGCCCAGAGATAAATCCACACACATACGGTCACCTAATTTATGACAAAGGAGGCAAGAACATACAATGGGGAAAAGACAGCCTCTTCAATAAGTGGTCCTGGGAAAAGTAGACAGCAACATGTAAAAGAATGAAATTAGAACACTTCCTAACACCAGACACAAAAATAAACTCCAAATGGATTCAAGACCTACATGGAAGGCCAGACACTGTAAAACTCCTCGAGGAAAACATAGGCAGAACACTCTATGACATACATCAAAGCAAGATCCTTTTTGACCCACCTCCCAGAATCATGGAAATAAAATCAAGAATAAACAAATGGGACCTAATGAAACTTAAAAGCTTTTGCATAGCAAAAGAAACCATAAACAAGACTAAAAGGCAGCCCTCAGAATGGGAAAAAATAATTGCCTATGAAACAACAGACAAAGGATTAACCTCCAAAATATACAAGCAGCTCATGCAGCTTCATACCAAAAAAGCAAATAACCAAATCCACAAATGAGCAGAAGACCTAAATAGACATTTCTCCAAAGAAGACATACAGATGGCCAACACACACATGAAAAGATGCTCAACATCTCTAATCATCAGAGAAATGCAAGTCAAAGCCACAATGAGGTATCACCTCACACCGGTCAGAATGGCCATCATCACAAAATCTGGAAACAACAAATGTTGGAGAGGGTGTGGCGAAAAGGGAACTCTCCTGCACTGTTGGTGGGACTGTAAGTTGGTACAGCCACTATGGAAAACAATTTGGAGGTTCCTTAAAAAACTACAAATAGAACTACCATATGATCCAGTAATCCCACTCCTGGACATATACCCAAAGAAAACCATAATCCCAAAAGAAACTTGTACCATCATGTTTATTGCAGCACTATTTACAATAGCCAGGACATGGAAGCAACCTAAATGCCCATCAACAAATGAATGGATAAAGAAGATGTGGCATATATACACAATGGAATATTACTCAGCTATAAAAAGGGATGAGATGGAGCTATATGTAATGAGGTGGATAGAACTACAATTGGTCATACAGAGTGAAGTAAGTCAGAAAGAGAAGGACAAATATTGTATGCTAACTCACATATACGGAATCTAAAAATGGTACTGATGAACTCAGTGACAAGAACAAGGATGCAGATACAGAGAGTGGGCTGGAGAACTCGAGGTATGGGAGGGGGCGGGGGGTGAAGGGGAAACTGAGACGAAGCGAGAGAGTAGCACAGACATATATATACTACCAACTGTAAAATAGATAGTCAGTGGGAAGTTGTTGTATAACAAAGGGAGTCCAACTCAAGGATGGAAGATGCCTTAGAGGACTGGGGCAGGGAGGGTGGGGGGGACTCGAGGGGGGGTGAGTCAAGGAAGGGAGGGAATATGGGGATATGTGTATAAAAACAGATGATTGAACCTGGTGTACCCCCAAAAAAATAAAAAAATAAAAAAAATAAAGAAACATGTACCATAATGTTCATTGCAGCCCTATTTACAATAGCCAGGGCATGGAAGCAACCTAAATGCCCATCAACAGATGAATGGATAGAGAAGATCTGGCACATACATACAATGGAATATTACTCAGCCATAAAAAGGAATGAAATGGAGCTATATGTAATGAGGTGGATAGACCTAGAGTCTGTCATGCAGAGTGAAGTAAGCCAGAAAGAAAAAAACAAATACTGTATGCTAAAACATATATACAGAATCAAAAAAAGAAAATGGTACTGATGAACCCAATGACAGGGCAAGAATAAGGATGCAGATGCAGAGAATGGACTGGAGGACATGGGGTTGGGGGGCAAAGGGGAATCTGGGACGAAGTGAGAGAGTAATATAGACATATATATACCACCAACTGTAAAACAGATAGCTAGTGGGAAGTTGCTGTATAACAAAGAGAGATGAGTTCAATGATGGGTGATGCCTTAGAGGGCCAGGACAGGGAGGGTGGGAGGGAGTCATGGGAGGCAGGCGATATGGGGATATATGTATAAATACAGCTGATTCACTTTGGTATACCTCAAAAGCTGGTACAAGAGTGTAAAGCAATTATATTCCAATAAAGATCTTAAAAAAAAAAAAAAGACCTAAATGTAAGACTGGACACTATAAAACTTTTAGAGGAGAACATAGCCAGAACACTCTGTGACATAAACCATAGCAAGATCCTTTTTGACCTACCTCCCAGAATAATGGAAATAAAAAGAAAAATAAACAAATGGAAGCTAATGAAACTTAAAAGCTTTTGCACAGCAAAGGAAACCATAAACAAGACAAAAAGACAATCCTCAGAATGGGAGAAAATATTTGTAAATGAAGCAGCTGACAAAGGATGAATCTCCAAAATACACAAGCAGCTCATGCAGCTCAATATCAAGAAAACAAACAACCCAATCCAAAAATGGGCGGAAGACCTAAATAGACATTTCTCCAAGGAAGACATGCAGATTGCCAACAAACACATGAAAAGATGCTCAACATCACTAATATTTAGAGAAATTCCAATCAAAATCACAATGAGGTATCACCTCACATCGGTTGGAATGGCCATTATCACAAAATCTAGAAAAAGTAAATGCTGGAGAGGCTGTGGAGAAAAGGGAACCCTCCTGCACTGTTGGTGGGAATGTAAATTGATATAGCCACTATGGAGAACAGTATAGAGGTTCCTTGAAAAACTAAAAATAGAGCTACTATATTACCCAGCAATCCCACTACTGGGCATATACCCAGAGAAAACCATAATCCAAAAAGAAACATATACCACAATGTTCATTGCAGCACTATTTACAATAGCCAGGACATAGAAGCAACCTAAATGCCCATCAACAAATGAATGGATAAAGAAGATGTGGCACATATATACAGTGGAATGTTACTCAGCTGTAAAAAGGAACGAAATTGAGCTATTTGTAGTGAGTTGGATGGACCTAGCGTCTGTCATATAGAGTGAAGTAAATCAGAAGGAGAAAAACAAATACTGTATGCTAACGCATGTATATGAAATCTAGAAAAATGGTACTGATGAACCTAGTGGCAGGGCAGGAATAGAGGTGCAGATGTAGAGAATGGACTTGAGGATACTGGGGCGGTGGGGAAGGGGAAGCTGGGACGTAGTGAGAAAATAGCATTGTCATATACACACTACCGAATGTGAAACAGATAGCTAGTGGGAAGCTGCCACAGAGCACAGGGAGATCAGCTCGATGCTTTGTGAAGACCTAAAGGGGTAGGATAGGGAGGGTGGGAGGGAGACTCAAGAGGGAGGGTATGTGAGGATGTATGTATATACATAACTGATTCACTTTGTTGTACAGCAGAAACTAACACAATACTGTAAAGCAATTATACTCCAATAAAGATGAAAATCAATCAATCCCAGCTCTGCCACTATGTAACCCTAAAAAAGAAAAAGCTACAACTCAATATATTTTTTAACCATTTAAGTGGCATTCATTTTCAGTGCTAAACAGAAAGCCATAACAATCAACACTAGTATATTATT
The DNA here is from genome assembly GCF_030028045.1 of Hippopotamus amphibius kiboko. NCBI lineage: Eukaryota > Metazoa > Chordata > Mammalia > Artiodactyla > Hippopotamidae > Hippopotamus > Hippopotamus amphibius. The sequence goes on from NC_080196.1 coordinate 103,698,409, forward strand.
TATGCTTAGGTATTAATTGCTTGGGGATATAAAATGTCATTATTTACTTTTATGCTAGCTAACTGAAGTGGAAAATTGAGATAATTCCCACAAGCAGAATTCACCTTTGCTTCAATTATGTGGATACTTCAGATGAAAATAACTTTTGTGTTATAATTACTGCATCCTTCAATTTTACTTCATGTCTTGACACAACTTTGATATGTCAGTTCCAATTCTACTAATGCTAGGAATTTTTTTTTTTCTTAGCACAATATGTTGTACTTTGCCAAGTATGTTCTAAAATTAAGTATGGAAATTTTAGGTATCAAAAGGCATTGGAAGAAATAGGGTAACAGTTTGGAAGTTGTTACAAGAAGGTGTAATCTGTGGTGATATATACAGATAAGCATCTTAAAGATAGTCTTTTTCAAATGGACTCTTTTAAAGGTCCTTGTTTAAAGTATCTAATGCAACTAGATCGAATTTTGGAAGTAAACATCAGCAGTTACTTGGTAGAACCCGTGGTTTAAAGATTTCTTACACAAGGCACAATGTTACACAGCTTTACAAGGCCATAAATATAATTTAACACACAGTGATATAAACCTTAACTTGATTTGTGACTGCTGACAGCATCTAAGCACAAGAAATAAAGGCAACAAACTTTCCTCAGTCATTGGAATGCTTAGTGTTAATTTTGTGTGCGTGTATTTTTTTTTTTTTACCTTGTACCATAAAGAAGGTTTTCCTCCATTATTTTCAGTTTTCTCTGTATCACATTTCAAGGCCATTAATATTTGAGGCACATTTTTGCTAATCCCCTTTTCCATGCTTGGCCATATCTGGGATAAAGGAAACATTTTCTCCCAAATCTTGGGAGAGTAGTTTACATTGATGTCCAAGTGTTCTTATATAAAATAGAATAAATGAGTTAGCATTAACTGTTCTATTTTTACTTAGAACTTTAAAATTGAGAGGCTGGTTAAAAACAAAATTGTTATAAGTGACTGTGATTTGGAGGAGAAAAATATATATATTAGAATATTCAGTATTCATTCAATAAGTATGCTTCAATTAATGACTGCAGTACACAATAAATGTTAGTATATCAATCAGGTCACCAAAGAGAATTGCATTATTAACATTCATTAACTTTGTAACAGATAACTTAATTGTACAAATAACCCAAAGCTATGTAATTAGAATGTGATTATATTCCCATTTCTTTATGACAAAATGAACTTATAGTTCAAGTAACTCATGCAAGTAAAAAGGAAAATGTGAAATGAGGTTATAAATCAACTATTAAATACTTATTCTCCTTTGCTACTGGCTAGGTATAAAGGAATGTTTTAATTCTTTGTGTTTTATAACAATTTTCTACTAATAACTTCATAGTATCAAGCCCAATAATAGTCCCTCTTTTCACATTATAGGCAAAATGTTCCTTCTTTTCTCATTATTTGGGAAAGGTGGGACTGTTTTCTTGTTGCTTTAATTGTGTTTATATTATGTTCATATTCATGGACTAAAATAAGGAAAATTTAAACATTAGAATGTACTGCCTTTTTTTCAATATTTATTATAAATCTTCATTTCTTACTGGAGGGGAGAAGTAGTCATTTATGGACTAATCAGTCCTAACTCCATCCTTGGACAAAGAGATGTTGAGAATGCCAGCATCTGGTAAAGGCTGGTGATAGCTTAACTCTTGGTTTCAGGTGAAGTGTTTGTGTTCATCTAGTATCTATATCTGTACTTCAACATTCTAGAATGGGCCATCCATATAAAAAAAAAAGTTTACTGGAAATACAATAATTAGTACACTCCTTTTTATATTTAGTGTGGCAAATCATTTTCTTTCCACTCAAAATTATGCACAATTTAGAATTTTCTATGCATTAGATTGAATAAAGAACTAGTCAGATGAGTATCTTAACCCTAATTTATTAACTACAGTACAATAGGAAGTAATGAGTAAAACTCTCTGACTCCTAAATCATTGAATGAGAGCAGCAAAATTTAATAGTACAGTCTATTCTAACATCATTTCTTTTTGTGTTGTCCCCTATTACTTGTCTTTTTGTAATCCACTTTGGTTGACAAAGGTGAACTCACACTCTTTTGATGCTTATTTGAGTATATTTTAAATTTCAAATCTACCTGGAAAGTCAGACCAACTTTTATGAGTGTTTCCCTTCCAGCAAAATCCCCCAGGTCTCTAATACACCTGACCCTAGGCTACCATTCATCAGTTCTGCTTCTCTTTAAACACAGTTTGCCATATCTTTGATTTTTCCATGTCATGCTTATTAATTTTCAACAAAGAGATGAATGTTTGGAATGCCTATCAAGATGTTTGTTTTAACCCTCCCTGGTGGTTCTACAGACAAAAATACCAAAGGTTTGAAAATCTAATTTTAGCCCTAATGTTAGATAAGCAGTTGTTTAGAGCAGGGGTCGCCACCCCACCAGGTGTGGACTGGTACTGTCAGGAACCAGGCTGCACAGCAGGAGGTGAGCGAGCAAAACTTCATCTGCCGTTCCCCATCCCCCCCATCACTCGCATGTACCACCTGAACCATTCCCCCCCACCCCTCTGTCCATGGAAAAATTGTCTTCCACAAAACTGGTCCCTGGTGCCAAAAAGGTTGGAGACCGCTGGAGAGTATTTTACTATAGGAACAGCCCTAAGAACATTTTATTTTAGAACTTTAACTTTTTAAAATGAAAAATGATATATGTATACAGAAAAATGCTTTAAGTATACAAATTAAATTTTTGCAAATGGAACACACCAGTGTAACCAGATAGAAATAAGAATCAAATCATTACCAACATCCAGAAGTCGCCTTTCATTCACTGCTGCCTCAAGGAGAGCTACTCTCCTGACTTCCAGCAGCACAGATACTTTTTACCCATTTTCTTTATATGAATTGTATCATAGATACTTTTGTCAGTGGCTTCTTTTATTCCATGCTGTGTGATGCTCATCTAATTTCTGCATGAAGTTATAATCTTTCATTCTCTTTATTAAATAGTATGTCATCTTGTGAGTAAACCACCATCTCTATAGTTACTGTATTTCTGATGAACATCTGAGTTATATCCAGTTTTCAGGTATAATGAATTATAGATTATTATAAGCATATACATTTCTCTTGGGTGCATACCTAGGAGTGGAATTGTGTCATAGAGTATTCATATATTTAGTCGTCTTTTAAAAATAACTTCACAGTATTCCAAACAGTGTGAGCTAGTATGGAAGTTCTTGTGACTCCAGATGTGTGTCAACATTTGGTATTTTTAGTCCTGATGACGAATGAAGTTGAGCACCTTTTTATTTTAGAGTCCCCTGAAATTTGAATAAATTGATATGCCAGATCAACTTATCGAGGGCTTGTCCTGGCTGCTTGTTTTTGGGAAACTTATTTCCTAAGATTTTTGAAGCATTCTAACTTACTTCAAAGACTATTAAAATCTTAACCTGTTAATATTGATTGTATCTATAGCCAAAAATTTTGTCAAAGTTTAGTCTTTGAAAACGTTTAGATGAGAGATTTTCTACGGAAGCAATTCTTTGTTGCTTTTTAGCACTTTTGGTGACGTGAGCAGATCAATTATGATGTAAAGCAGGGTCTACAGATCCTGCAGGTCACCATTGGTGGGCCTGGGTCATGCTCTGTGACTGGGCAAACAGATACTCTGGAACTGGATAGTTATATGAGGTCTCTCATGATATCTGAAAACTCACAGAAAATTAAATGAGGATGGTAATGAGGAACTTAAGAAAGGAATAAAGCAATTGCAGATTGAAAATGACACTTCAAAAGTTTTTTTCAATAAATAAAGAATAACCAAATACTTCAATATCAAGCATTACTTGAATCATCCTTCATTATGTCTGCTGATACTCGATAGAATAACAGCAGTAATTCAAGATCAACCAAATGCATTTTCAATGGAATACATGCAGAATGAAAATTGTAAAAAGCTACTGAGTCTCTATTCATTAATAATAAAAGTATAATACGTCTTTTAAGTGTTGTTTTGTTTTTGTGCACTTGAATGGCAATTGAGGACTACCACTTGGCAGGTAAAAGGCAGCAGGCCTACTTGTTTTCATGAATTGCATAATCATTCTTTCGCTTCTGAATTCTGTGTTTTAGTACATGCAGAGACAATGAAACAAATAAACACAGGAACTTTTCCCTCAGAATTGATTTAATAGAATCTTCAGTTATTTGAATGCTTCAGAATGGAGAAGTGGTATGAGGAGTCCATTAATTTTATAGTGATGGTATTTGTTTCATTTTGGGGTTTTCTGCTTTTAGTTCATGTTTGTTGAGGACAACAAATAACCCACCAGTTTTTCATTATCTTAAGCCCCTGGGAAAGGAAAACCACTGTTGCTTCTTTTTCTTCTATTTCTCAATTTCCAAATTACTTTTTTTGCATTCTTGGGAAATAGAGCCCAACTATATTCTGGATGAGTTTTATCATAACATACAATTTCATCTCGACCCATAACAAAAGAAACATGCACTGAGAACTAAGTTGCTGAATATAGGAGGGCTATTTATAGTGGCTTTTAAAAATACCTTCTTCAAAAAAACAAACAACCCAATTGAAAAATGGGTAGAAGATCTAAATAGACATTTCTCCAAAGAAGACATGCAGATGGCCAGCAAACACATGAAAAGATGCTCAACATCACTAATTATTGAAGAAATGCAAATCAAAACTACAATGAGGTATTACCTCACACTGATTAGAATGGGCATCATCAGAAAATCTATAAACAATAAATGCTGGAGAGGATGTGGACAAAAGGGAACCCTCTTGCACTGTGGTAGGAATGTAAATTGATACAGCCACTATGGAAAACAGTATGGAGGTTCCTTAAAAAACTAAAAATAGAATTACCATATAGCCTGGCAATCCCACTACTGGGCATATACCCAGAGAAAACCATAATTCAAAAAGACACATGCACTCCAATATTCACTGAAACACTGTTTACAATAGCCAGGTCATGGAAGCAACCTAAATGTCCATCAACAGATGAATGGATAAAGAAGATGTGGTACATATATACAATGGAATATTACGCAGCCATAAAAAGGAACAAAATGGGGTCATTTGTAGAGACATGGATGGACCAAGAGACTATCAAACAGAGTGAAGTAAGTCAGAAAGAGAAAAACAAATGTATATTAATGCATATATGTGGAATCTAGAAAAATGGTAGAGATGAACTGGTTTGTAATGCAGAAATAGAGACACAGGTGTGGAGAACAATGTATGGACACCAAAAAGGGAAGGTGGGGTGGGATGAATTGGGAGATTGGGATTGACATATATACACTAATATGTATAAAATAGCTAACTAATAAGAACTTGCTGTATAGCACAGGGAACTCCACTTTTCTGTATAGTAAAAGATAACACAACATTGTAAAACAACTATACCCCAATTTACAAAAAGTATTGTAAATAAAAAACTAAAAAATAAAAATACCTCTTCCATCATTCATATTTCCACAAGCGTTATCTAATCTCAGTTACTCATTAATTTTCATATTGTTTTAATAGAACACTTTACTACCTCAAACCTTGTTTCCAAGTTCTCTAACTACTAATGTTTACTGCTTTGCTTCCAAACAGTTATAATGTTTTTGTTGATTTAGTTTACACCATTTGAGTCTGAGCGAGGTGTCATAAGTGTGTGCATGAACAAGTTAATCCTACTTTCCAGGCACACTTTGTGGCTGCTTTTTTAGAAGTAGTTTTGGGATGCTGGCATTTGAAGGGCTTGCTTTTATATAGAAGGTATAAAAATCGTCAAAATCAACTCCATTGGGCATTCCCCTTTAAGTCTAGAGTACTTTGGTTTTGCCTAATTTCCCTTCACACAAGCTCCCGCTGCCCAATCTGACTATGAGTTTTGCCACTTCTGCCAAGAAGAATGACTTCTTCTCTGTTTAGGAGCAATTCTTTCATGCAGGGTTTTTTTCGGGAGTATTTTTTAGTAGAAAGGGATTCCTACTGACTTGCTTTTGTTACTGAGAGACCACCTACAGCAACTGAGGACAGGGATGGAGGAAAACGGCACCCTTTCCTTGTCCCCCCATCCCCCACTTGCTTACAAATAGTTTAGACTATGTATATGCACCATCCTGGCCTTTGTCAAACTATCATATTGGCTCAAATGAGTCAGCAGCACAGGTTTGACTTCTGACAACAATTCTGAACATGTTAGCAAGCTCAGAAAACTTCAAGACGTATCTTGTTTTTTCAGACTGCATTCAAGAACACTCCCTCTTTAAAGTCCATTTCAGTCTCATCTGCTATTATTCCTGCTCACATGTTAAGCTCCAGCCAGATAAATGCTCTCGCTGTCTCTAGAGGATCCTTTCTGTTTCTGCATCTCCAAATCTTTGCTCCAATCTGATTTTTGCTTCAAGTGTCTTTCCCTCACCATCTTCACTTATCCAAGTTCTATGTATCTTTCAACTTCAGAGGAACTGACATCTTCCTATTCAGACGTGTGTTGGTCTCCTCAGCTTCAAGGATTATCTTTTTTGAATTTGTTGACCACATTTTTTTTCCCCCACCCCACCATACTTTCTGTGTTCTCGTAGAAGATGTGATTACACAAGTCTTGACCAGGAGCACATTCCTTTCATGATTTCTAACAGCATAGTTTCTGGCATGTGGTGAAATTCAACAAATACCACAGTATATTGTTTCTTAAGGCTTTCTCTTTGCACATTACGCTATCTCTGAAATGCGGATCATTATTTTGCAATCAATGGCATCTTGCTGTCACAGTAGCTAAGGAATAAGTATGAGCCAATTGTCCTTGCTTATGCATGTGAGAACTCGGTCAAACCTGGTCATGTTTTCATCACTTCAATCAAGTTGTGTGCATTGTTGTCGCTTTAAGTGTTGATTTTAATTGCCATTTAAATCTTCCAAAGATTACAAAATGCTTTAGCACTGAAACAAGAAGTTATTGTGTTCAAAGAAAGGGAAAGAAAAAGCAGTGGGGCATCACATTCATAACAGTGAAACAAATAGTCTTCACGGGGAAAATGACAGCTATTCCGTATTGTCCTGAAAAGCTACCTCCAGTGCTTTATGGCAACCAAGAAAGGAAAATACCCACAAGCAGATAATGTTTAACTATCATACACATGGGAAATGATTGCCAGTCCCATGCCAGGGAATGCAAAATGAATGCAGTTAAAAATTGCAAAATTCCTTTGAATAGATGAAAGAAATCTTAATGAAGTGAAATGATTGTGTAACCAATTAATTTATTATACAGGATTATTGTTAATGTATGCCAGATTTGAATTCACAAGATTTTTTTCTTTATTAGTGATTCATGAAATAATGGCATATCTTATAATTGATGGCTTATTACAATCAAAGGTAAAGGAATGTGTGCTAAAATATTTAATGAAAACATGCGAGGATAAATGGTAAAGTCTCATCTTGATAATATAGTTCTGAAATTGTGTTTATAAAACTGCAAATCTTCAGTCCAGGACATAGTTTGGGCTATACTTTCTCTGATTAGAAAAAATACAGGCAAATCAACAGTTATTTGGACTGAATTACCCTTTTCCACCCAAAGAAATCAAAGTATTCTTTTCGAAATGTAGTCTGTTCAGTAACACACTCACATATATGCACATACACCGCTCCCCCTCATGTGTGTACATGTATATGAAACAAGATTGTGGATGTATTTTGTCAGTAATTGATTGTGCTGTTATTTTCCAACATGAAATAGAGATGAGCCATTTTTTTCCTTAATATGAACATTTAGAAGTCAGGAGATGTTCTTCTATGAATAATATACCTATTTTCATAGTGGCCCAATACATAAAAAACATAATCACTGCCCAAACTCCCCAATTCAATGCACTATACCTGATAACTACAAAACACTGCTGGTAACAGTATCACAACTAAAATACTCTTCAGGGAGAGATGAATGGTAGGAAATGAAATTTACAAGTACATGCCTATCTGACATATTTATAATAAAATGTATTTGTTGAGGGGTATCTCTGTTTAAAAAGTTGAACTAGACTTAGTTTTCCCCTAAAACTGCAGCCCCACTGAAAGTCATTTGATTGTGTTTCTATTCCCATTTGAGTTTTAAAGATGTAACATTCTCCTTTCCCCCTATTTAGTGCTAACATTGATCTGTTTTCCCTCTGAACTTAGTTCTAACTCCAAACTTGTGGGGTAGGAATGAATCATGTATCACTTTATACGTGTAACCAAAACCAAAATTGTTTTAAAATGTCACTTTTAAGGTAAACTCTTTACAATTCATTAAAATTATTGTAGTGAGTGAGGGAAAAAAGAACATGCTAAAATGTGAATAGTTTTGAAAAAGAAAAACATGGTTAAACTTTTCTGCATTTGAAAATAAAAGAAATTTCAGGTAGGAGGGAGAGAGAGGAAGGAGAAAAGAGAGACTGCCAGGACTCTTGGTGTGTGCCTTAAAGATGTTTAAGAACAGAGGTGTCTAATAAAAAGTTGGTTATGCTTCTGCAGAACATCCCCTCTCCCCATCAGTATTCACTCTCCCTTCCCCAGGCTCCATTCTTCCTCTCCTCCCTTAAGCCACTGTTCCTCTCAGCTACCTCAGTGATCCCCAGTAAATGCCATTTTCTACACAGAAAGCTGAAGGGTTGTGTGGGTGCCTGGAAATGGAGGAATGTGGCTAGGATTCATATCTAGGTCTAAGGTTTACATGCAAGAGAGCAGACAATCAGTAAGTTAACCTGATCCTGTAGCAGTAGAAGAAACGTTTCAGAAGTCATCAGGAGAATGTAAGCCTATCTGTAGAAATCTTAGGGTAGGCTCTGAACTTCTGCATGGTGTAGGATTCCAGTGGTTCATAATGGTTGAGGTTAGTAGATTGGAGCTTAATTTACTTGAGTGTTACAGGCAAAGAAAGAAAGCTCAAAAGACATCTTGGTTGCATGACAGGTGCAAGAAATCAGGCTGAACTGGCATTGCTGTACCACCGATTTGTCTTTGCCTGTGTCAATCAGCTTAGACAGAAGATTGTCCGTGTAGAGATCAATTAAGCCAATTATATAAATTGACCAAAATTCTCATAACTTCTTTTGATAACTTGCAGTACAAGATGGATATTTCAATTATAGTCAATAATTGAAAACAACTAAAATTATAACTGTTTGTTTCTGAAAATCTCAACCATCTCCGTCTTGCTTTTAGCTGGCTTGGGTAGTACCTGATTTAGGATAATAAGTGTGCAATTTTCACATTAAAATTAGATACCAATTAAATCCAAACCTTCCCCATTTCTAATCATGAATTGTCTTCTCTCTTTTCAATCCTCTCACTTTTTGCTTTGCTCCAAACTTCAAATATTTAAGGAAAAATCTTTATTTTATAATTTTTCTGTAGTCTTGGTTTTTAAGTATAGAGAAGAGAGACAAACTTTACTTGGCCCTAATTAAACATGTGTCAATGTAAATACACTTTTAGGGCACAGTGAAAAATATGCAATGAGATTGACATATTAAAATGAATGAATTCTCTCCATGGAGGTAGTTTTTTCAAAATATCTTAATTGACTTAAGATTGACTGACAGCATGGAGGAGCATCTGCTTGCTGGTGGCTGAGGTTAATTTTAGAATTCCATTATTCATGTGATCTCTCAGCATCATCATGTAACTTTGTCATAATTCTTGTGTTTGACTTCATATATGAAATTAGTGTCCTTGTTGATAGTGAAGCACAGATGGTAAATTTTCTATTGTCCCCATAGTCCTTTGACTAATTTAGACTTAGTATGCAGTAACTTATTTCCTAGTTTTAGAAAAATTGAATTAATTGCACAATTGGCCTTTTTCAGAATTCAGTGCTATTTTAAGTGACCTCTTTCTGATTTTAATAGCAAATTCTTATTCAAAATTAAAGAAGACCACTATTTAAAGGAAACTATTAATATTATTTGCAATGATTTTTAAAGCCATAGGTTTCATTAAAGAGACAATTTACATACTCTGGTTTCTGTTAGTACTACACAGTCAGACTTCATTATGTTTGCATATTCTTTTCCAAAAATAATGTCTGACTCCTGCCAAGTGGCCATGAGTTAACCTATTATCATTTACTCTTGTGTGCTTATTATATGTAAATATGTGTGTGTATATATATGTGTATATATATATAGTGTGTGTGTATTTATTATATGTACATATCTATGTGTACTCTGCAGTCATCCCTGTAAGCATACTGAGGTTCTATGTTTTTCATTTTTCCTTCCATGTGTAGGTTAGGATAATTATAGCTTTATCAAAGGAAGAATCATATGGGAACTAGCAATACAATGACCACAATACACTAGGTGTTGCCATTTTATATTAGATCAGATTTTGAACTGAGCTATTCCTCCCAGGGAACCAAAAAGCATAAAATAGTTTTTCCTTCTTTGGAGGACATAACAGGTAATTACTTAAGTTAGCAGCAAATGCAATATTTTAATAGCTCTGATGTATCTTCTTCATGATACCTTATCAGCATGTTGTGGCAATTTAGCCTTGAAAAATAAATAGTAATGAAACTCATGATTGGAAAGAGATGAGGTATTATTAAGAAGATGTTGAAACTGGGTATGTAATTATAACCAGGTAATGTTATTGTGATGTGAGTATAACAGTAAAAAAAATAATAGTCTGGAAACTAAATATGTCTTAGAAAACTCTATGTTAGCATGTTGATTTAAAAGGTGATAATGCACATTTGCATAGATATAGTGATAGAAAAAATAAGATATAAAAACATAGTACTTAGAAATAGTACATTTAATTTCCTTTTTAAATTAAAAAAATTGTCATCATTTTGATATAATTTGACAGAGGGAGTTTTGTTTTAAATGCTCTTTAGTTTGTCTTCTTTAATTACTGTAATGGAGAAATATTATAAGGTGCATACACAAAAATAATAAAGCCAATAAGGTAAAAATCATAATATTCTCATTTCTAAAGTGTTTTATGTATGTAGATTGGGTATACAGAATCTAAGATATATAACGGTCTGTTGGCTCCTGGTATAACATGTAAAAATATTTTACAATAGTTTTATTTACACATGGAAAGACTTCTTTAAAAAATAATTATTAACTCTTTTGACTGATTTTAACCAAGAATCCAGGATTACCTCTTTTAAATATATGAATATACCCATAAAATATGAATAAATTAATTACCTTTTATAAAGATATTTCAGTATGTTTATTACAATTCGGACACTTTTAAATGTATGGCACTCTAACTTATTAATAAATTATTTTTTCCGGTCATTTTACTATTTCTTGAATATTGAAATCCTGCACCCATTAAGCAGTTTTCCCCATTCCTCCCTCCCCATAGCCCACTGGCAAATACCAGTCTGTTTTCTGTCTCTATGGATTTACCAATTATGAATATTTCATATAGTACTTTGGTGGTTCCTCAAAAAGTTAAATATATAATCACCATATTACCCAGTAATTCCACTCCTAGTATATATTGAAAACAGATAGTCAAGCAAATACTTGCATAGACATGTTCATAGCAGCACTATTTACAACTGAAAGGTGGAAACAACTTAATGCTCATCAGTGAGTGAATGTATAAACCAATTGTGGGATGTACATACAATGGAATATTATTCAGCCTTAAAGAGGAATGAAATACTGATATATGCCACAACATGGATGAAGCACTGAAAACATTATGAAAACACCATGCCATTTGAAAGAGTCTACTACAAAAGCTCACATATCACATAGCTTTTTAAAAATAAATGTGGTAAGAACAATTAACATGAGATTTAACAACACATTCTTAAGTGTACAAAACAGTATTTTTAAGCACAGGCATAGTGTTATACAGCACATTTCTAGAACTTACATTGTGTAACCAAAGGTGTCAAAATATATCAAACTGAACATATTAAGTGTTATTAATTGTATGTGAATTATACAAATATGTGTGTAAACATATATATATTTGTATGTCATTATTGGCATGTAATTATTATCAGCAAATATATATTACACAAGGGGAAAAATAAAAACAAGAGTCTCATGAAAATATAAACTGAATATGTGTCAAAGATTTTATTCAACTCATTAATTAATGAGGGAATTATTAAGATTTTAAAATGAATTCAAAATGCATTTGAGGAGCTGAATATTTATAAACAATTAATAAATGTTAAGTTTGCTGAGTTAGATTCAAAACTGGTTAATGTTTTGCAGAGTCATAACAGTAAAATATGGATTATTTGGGGGTAAAAAATATTTCCATTTCCACTAGACAAAAATCGGTAAATTCACATTAGGCTCTACAGAGTTATGAAGTAGCCTAATCAACAGTAAGTAAATCAGAGGCACAGCCCAGAACAGCACCTAAAGAACCTCCAGTAATCTTTTGTCTATTTCAAAGTTTCTGGTAATTTTTCTATAAATAGATTTCTTTCTGTCTAATGTTTATATTGTAAAATGCTTCAATTCATAATTTGAAGCATTTGCTATAAACAAAAAATAGGATTTTGAATACATTCAACAGAATCCTCAGCAGTTGTTATAGTATTTTTCTAAAATGTTGTCTAGTTCATTTCTCAGGAAACAATATATTTGCCCTTAAAGCATAAAACAAGAAAAAATGTTAATAGTCTTGATCAAAAATCCTAGGGTATAATGTAAATACATTGATAGCACATATTAAATAATACCCTATTTATTTATATTTAGATGAAAAAATTCTTTGCTATGCTTTATTTTCTTTTATTACATGTCTTTAATTATATTCATTTGCTTTCTGCTAATCCCCTAAATATTAAAAATTAGCTCATTTCCCATCCAGTATATACGTCAGCTGCATTTTTTCCATATCAGTGTAATACAGTCTATATTCTGTTCAAACTCATTTAATATAACTGTGTATGCTTCAGCTGTCTAGAAGTCATCTGTGTATAACATTTCAAAGAAAATACTTATGTGGTAAATTACTTTTATCCTCAAATGAAATCAGTTTTTACAGTAAGTGAAAATTTCATTTCCTCCAATCGTCATATGCTTTATTACTTCAAAAAATACAATTATACATGAATGAAGAGGGAATTTAAATTAATTTGTGTATTAAAGTTAAGTCAAAGTCTTGACCTCACACTGTCTTTGAGTACTTCATGAAGTTACACAATATGTTCATTCACTTAACAAACACTTATTTTTGTAATATGAGCTACGTGCCAGGCATTGTTCTAGACTGAGAACATAAAAGACCAAAGCTTCTTAGAAACTACATTGCAGTGCATGGAGACATATCATATATCAATAAACTAGTAATTAAACAGTATATCAGATGGTCCTAAGTACAAAAGGAGGAAACAAAACTGGGGAAGTATTAGGGATTCAAATTAGATAGTTGTAATTTTATTTATGTATTTATTTATTCACTTTAATCTGAAATGAACTTTATTAATTTTTAAATTTACTTTTAATTGAAGTAGAGTTGATTTACAATATTATATTAGTTTCAGGTATACAGCATGATTAATATTTTTATAGATAATACTCCATTTAAAGTTGTGAGAAACTAATGGCTATACTTCGCTGTCCTGTACAATATATCCTAGTAACTTATTTTTTGCATAGTAGTTTGTACCTGTTAATCCCTTACTCCTCTCTTGCCCCTTCCACCCTTCTGTCTCACCACTGGTGACCACTATTTTGTTCTGTACATCTGTGAGTCTCTTTCTGTTTCATTATATTCATTTGTTTTATTTTTTTAATTATACATATAAGTGATAACATACAGTATTTGTCTTCCTGTGTCTGACTTATTTCACTAAGCATAGAACCCTCTAGATCCATCCATGTTGTTGCAAATAGCAGAATTTTTTTCTTTTATGGCTGCGTAATATTCCAGTGTGTGTGTGTATACACACCACATCTTCTTTATCCATTCATCTATTGATTGACACTTGGGTTGCTCCCTTATCTGGCTATTGTAAATAATACTGCTGTGAACACTGGAGCATTGGGTCCATGAATCTTTTCAAATTAGTGTTTTCATTTTCTTCGGATATGCACCCAGGAGTGGAATTGTTGGATCATATGGTATCTCTATTTTTAGGTTGTCCGGGTAGGTACGACTGAGGAAGTATGATATTGTGATTTATAATAAATATATAGTTGGACTTCCTCCCCATTTCAAACATAGAACTCCTAAAATACTTGGAATTTCCTAAGTGCTGAGGGACATAAAGGCGTCTTGTAATGTTAATGAGGTGACTTTTGGAACTCTTCTAAGGATCCTGGCCTCCAAGGAAGGGAAAGGGGCTGGAGATGGAGTTCAGTCACCAACAGCCAATGAATTAGTAAATCATGCCTAGAAGCCTTCATAAATACTCAAAAAGACAGATTCAGAGAGCTTCAGGGTGGTGAAAACATGGAAATCTGGGGAGAGTGGCATGCTAAGAGAGAGTATGGAAGTCCCGTGCCCATTCTCCATACTTTGCACTTGTATCTCTTCCATCTCTTTGTTCCTGAAGTATAACCTTCTATAATAAACCAGTCATCTAGTAAGTAAAATGTTTCTGTGTGTTCTGTGAGCTGCTACAGCAAATTAATTGAACCTTAGGAGGGAGTCATTGGAACCTCCCATCTATAGCCAGTTGGTAAGAAGCACAGGTGACAACCTTGATTTGGTGACTGTCGTCTGAAGTGAGGAGGTGGCAATCTTTTGAGACTGACTTTGTGGAATCTGCTGCTGTATCTGGTAGATAGTGTCAGAACTGAGTTGAATTGTAGAATACCCAGCCTGTGTCCAGAGAATTGCTGGACTTGTGAGAATTGCTGGAACCCCTCGCCCCACCCCACCCCCTACACATTGATATTGGGTATTCAGATCCCTTTAGTAGGTGACCTTTCATTTAGTTAAAAGACCCTAAGTAAGTAAAGGATTGGGCTACAAGAATATGCAGCAAAACTGTATAAGAAAGAGCTAGTTCAAAAGCTGTGAGTTAGGAATAGGCCTTGATGACTATGAGTGGATAAATCAAGTCTGTCAATAAACGATTAGTTTTCAGATCTTTAAAGACAGAGAATAATCATTGAATTTTTGTTAACTAACACATCAGCAGTAAAAAATTCAAGAAAAGAGGATTTGGATTTTATCCTTTAAAATATTGTATCCTTTTAGCCAGGAGCAATGCCAAACTTAACCATAACAGATGTCCAAGCAATCACATTCAACTTGCTAAACAGTTCCTGGAATGACACTAATTTGGCTTTGGGAAAGGAAAGTCTAATTCTGATGCATTGTGCTGCTGGTAATCACTACTTTTCTCCATTCTGAAAAATACCTCCAGGAGGACATCTGAGGATAGAGAGGGGTTCATACTCTTTCCATATGCAATACACTAAGTTTTCTTGGTGTGATGGTTGTAGGTGTTGTATGAGTAAACATAGGATATGATATCTATGCCATACTTTATTTTTGGAAACATAATCTGTAAATTACTCATTTAAGTAAGTTTTAGTCCAAATGAATGAGTGTTAGAGATTATATATTCAATTCATCTTTGGTCATGTTATCTAGCACTGCTGTTCCTGACATGTTACAAAAATTTACTTAACATTTTTGAATAAACGAATGAAATAAAATTCAAATAGGAATCGTGTCATATACTTCTTTTGAATGTATTGTTCGGCAAAGTTTGATGATAAATGTATAAAACAGCAAAGACATGAGAAAAGTCAATGGCAAATACTTAACAATGAAATATGTTTATTTTTAACTGAAGTTTACTTTTCATTCAGTCTCTCTTTGTCCATGAGCTATCTTAGAGCACATAGTAGCTTTTGTCTCCTTCACCATATTTTAGCACTTCGTAACCTTGAAAAGTACTAAATTTACTTTCTGATTTTCAAATGATTTAAAATTTTTTTTTCATTTAAAAATTTTAACTTCAGATAACTTGAACTTATCTTCAGACTGGTGTATGAGGGAAATTAAGAGGTGTGATTAGAGAAGACCAATTTAGTTACCGAGGACTACCAAATAGCCACAATCCCTTACTCTTGACACATGATAAAATATATCTTTGTCTTAGTGAGTCTCAGTTAATTGGGAACTTTTGTGAATTCTTGCAAGCTGTAACTGTATCTTTTAAATTCACTTTTTAATTGATACAACATTGTAGAATTTATTTTTCACCATGAACAAAATACTATAGGGAAAAGTTATTTGGCATTAATAAAGAAAATGACACTGGGTTTTAGACTGAAATGATGGCAATTTACAAAACTCTGAAAAATTAGATACTGAATAACCAAAAATGTAAGCCATTTCTCATCTTTCCTGACATGCCACTCACTGTAAAAAGTAGTATGGTTAATAGAAACACAATAAGGAATGACATTTCCAAAATGTAATGAAACGAGACTGAAATTTTAATTCTTGGGGCTCTAGTATTAACCTCTCCTTTCTCATTAAGTGGCTGTAATTTCCTTGGCCCAGTATTTAACTTCTCTGGGAATCAGAAAAACAAATTAGGAAAAACCTCTCTGAGCTTCAGTAAAACTAGACCACTAATGTCACTTTAAGCTACAAAACTTCAATATTGTAACTTTTTGCAAAAGATCAAATTTTGGAGAGGTGCCTGTCCAACTCAAATTTGTACACTGTTTAAATGCATCTACTACTTTATTAGGTTTGATATTAAGAATAATGAATTTGAAACACTGTATAATATTCCATTAAAATTGTATTATGTTTACTCTGCTATAACCAGAGGAGAACATATTGATTTATATTTTCAGTGATAAAAGATAAAATAAACTTTTAGATTTAACTTTGAATAAACCCAATAAATGCCTCTCCTTCAAATTACTTTTAATAACAAAGAGCTTACTGTATTATTACAACAGATTTCCAAGCACTTTCACGTTTTTAAAGTGAAGCAAAAGAAAAAGAAAAATGACTTCAGGTCCCTCAGAGACAAGGATTTTCTAAATAAACAGTGGAGATGTCCAGCAGATGTCAACATGTTCTTCCCCATGGCAAAACAAATGGCCATTTACAAGTAGGAATTAACATATAAAAGGAGTAAGGACTTCTTTGTTCTGAAAAACCAGCCTCACTTCCAACACCTAGAGACAATTGGAGGCATAAAGTTAGTCATCCTAACTATTACTCTCTTTCTAAGATTTATGGGTTTCATGGAAATGACTCCTCTTTCATTGTTAATATGTGTTTTTCATTATCCCTTTAAATATGTAACTAGATTATCAATGTATTAAGCTTTTTAAAAGTCCAGATTTAGAATTTGTCAATTTTCTCCACAGATTGTCTCTATTCTCTTTCACTCTTATGTTTAATATTTCCTTTCGTCTAATTTATTTGCACTTAATTGATGTTTATTTGTAAATAAGTCTTCATTTACTTGATATAAGCATTTAAAGGAAAACATTCCCCTTTTAAGGACTGTTTTAGTTGCCTCTCAAACATAGTTTGATTTCTCTTAATTTTGTTGTGACAAGACAACATACTTTGAATGAATGCAGTCTTTTTAAGTGTGTTGAGACTCGTTTAATAGCTGAGCACATGGTCTGCCTTAGTGAATGCTCTATGGGTTCTTGCATAGTCATGCATTCTCTAGTTGTGGGGTGTAGTGTTTGAAGAATGTCAGTTTGGTCGAATCAAATGGAAATGTTATTCTGCTGCTTCTTTACTGACATTTTTATTCTTGTGTTCTGTCAGTTACTAATACGTGGCTGTTAAATCTGCAAGTATGATTATAGATTTGCCTGTGTCTGCCTATAGTTTTGTCAATTTTCACTTCATGTATTTGGAGCTTCGTTATTATGGGCATACACATTTAAGATTTTTATATCTTCTTGATGAATTGACAGTTTTGTCATTAGAATTAATGATTTTTTCTCTTCTAATGCTTCTTGACTTGAAGTCTATTTTGCCTTACATTAATATAATCGTACCATTTTTTAAAAAAAATTTTTGTTGGAGGATAGTTGATTTACAGTGTTGTGTTAGTTTCTGCTGTATAGCAAAGTGAATCAGTTATACACGTACATATATCTGCTCTTTTTTAGATTCTTTTCCAATATAGGTCATTACAGAGTATTAAGCAGAGTTCTGTGTGCTGTACAGTAGGTCCTTATTAGTTATCTATTTTATATATAGTAGTGTGTATATGCCAATCCCGATTTCCCAATTTATCCCTCCCCTACTTCCCCCGGTAACCATAAGATTGTTTTCTACATCTGTGACTCTATTTCTGTTTTGTAAATAAGTTCATTTGTACCATTTTTTTAGATTCCTCATATACATGATACCGTATGATGTTTATCTTTTTCTGTCTGACTTACTTCACTCAATATGACAATCTCTAGGTCCATCCATGCTTCTGCAAATGGCATTATTTCATTCTTTTTTATGGCTAAGTAATATTCCATTGTATATATGTACCACTTCTTCTTTATCCATTCCTCTGTTGATGGACGTTTAGGTTGCTTCCATGTCCTGGCTATCATAAATAGTGCTGCAATGAACATTGGGGTGCATGTATTGATATCTTTTAGAATTATGGTTTTCTCTGGGTGCATCCCCAGAAGTGGGATTGCTGGATCATATGATAGCTCTATTTTTAGTTTTTTAAGGAACCTCCATACTGTTCTCCATGGTGGCTATACCAATTTACATTTCCCACCAACAGTGTAGAAGTGTTCCCTTTTCTCCGCAACCTCTCTGGTGTTTATTGTTTGCAGATTTTTTGATGATGGCTATTCTGATCAGTGTGAGGTGATACCTCATTGTAGTTTTGATTTGCATTTCTCGAATGATTAGTGATGTTGAACATCTTTTCATGTGCCTCTTGGCCATCTGTATGTCTTGTTTGGAGAAATGTCTATTTAGGTCTTCTGCCCATTTTATGATTGGATTGTTTGTTTTCTTGTTATTGAGCTGCATTAGCTGTTTGTATATTTTGGAGATTAATCCCTTGTCAGTTGCTTTGTTTGCAAGCATTTTCTCCCATCCTGTGGGTTGTCTTTTTGTTTTGTTTATGGTTTCCTTTGCTGTGCAAAAGCTTTTAGGTTTAAGAAGGTCCCATTGGTTTCTTTTTGTTTTTATTTTCATTACCCTGAGGAGGTAGGTCAAAACAGATCTTGCTTTGATTTGTGTCAGGGAGTGTTCTGCCTAGCTTTTCCTCTAAGAGTTTTATAATATCTGCCCTTATGGGGGACTGGGCTCCTGACGTGTGCTGCATGGACGGCAGCCGGGAAGGCCGACGGGTCGGCGTTGGGCCCGCGGCATGGCTGCTCGGAGGGGCGCTGTGAACCGCAGCGGGTCCTCGGCCGCTCTCAGCGCCGCATCTCGGGCGCGCCAGCCTCGACCTCCCCCTGCTCCTGCACAGGTCGCGAGGCCTCGTCGGGCCCCAGGGGGCCGCGCTCCTGCAGCCCCGGGCCCACCTCGAGGCTGGCGCATGTGTCCGGAAAATGTGGCCCAAGGCCGGCAAATGAGTTGCGGCACGGCAGGCTCTCCTCCTGCACTGGGCGGCCCACCGGCTCTGCCACGCGGCCACCCGGCCCCGCCGGACCCTCCTGCGAGTTCTGACTGACGTAGACCATGATGACGTCGCCCTTGAAATTCATCACCTGCCTGCTGGAAATAAACGTGGAGTTACTGTTTCCAGTCACATTTCCTACAAGGGGAGAGGAAGAGAGAACATGCAGAGGGTGAGTCATCGATTCTGGGCGAGAACTTGGTCTTGTGAGAGGAAAGTTTCCCAATGAATGGTGGGGTGCCGGCGCCCCAGCCCTCTCCCGGGCCGCCCCTCCTACCCACACGGCTCCTAAGAGGCACGGGGCACTCCCTGTGGTTCCTTCCTTTGTCATCTCACCCGGCCTGACTGAGGCTAAGGAAGGTAGAAGGAGGGAGAAAGAAGACGAGGGAAGAGAAGCAAGACAGTGGGCCACCCTCAAGTCTTGTCATTGGCCACGTGGACCTTGGGCGACACTGGCAGGAGAGCACACCTGGAGCGCAGACTCATGGACGGGATTCAGATGTGGCAGAAGGATGTGCATGCGCGCGCAATGGATATGCGGCAATGGTCAAGTGCTTCGGGAAGGGAAGCAAAGGCTGGAGTGAACATTGTTGCCTGATAGGACCCTGGACCCCACCACAGACCAGCCTCCTCTCTGACCAGACTCTTTCACATCTTTTCACTCTCCCTAGAGAGGTCCCTAAGCTCAGCCCTGGAGGGACATGGGGCCACCTGGGCTCAGTATTTAGCAGAAATTAATTTCCTTAACATTTTTTTAAGCTCCTAGAAAAACATAGAGATTCATAAGACTAAAATGGAAAAAAAAAGAAAAAGAAAAAAAAAAAAACCAAGCAACCAAGCAAACAAAACCGATCTTACAAGTCACTCTTTCCTTTTGAACTCTGGGGGGTGTTTTTTCCCCAGGTGATTCTATCAACACTTTTTGTGGGTGACTGGATTTAGCCAGCATTTAATTAGTGGGCCTATTGAAAACCAAATAGAAAGTTCAACAAATGTTAGTTTGTTGCTCTTTTTTTTTCTTCTCTGTTGTGACAAAGCATAATAATAATTTACACAAATAAAAAAAATAATAATATCTGCCCTTACATTTAGGTCTTTAATCCACTTTGAGTTTATTTTGTGTATAGCGTTAGGGAGTGTTCTAATTTCATTCTTTAACATGTAGCGTTCCAGTTTTCCTAGCACCATTTATTGAAGAGACTGTCTTTTCTCCATTGTATATTCTTGCCTCCTTTGTCATAGATTAGGTGACCATAAACCATTGGGTTTATCTCTGGACCATTGATCTATATTTCTTTTTTTGTGCCACTACTATGCTGTTTTGATGACCATAGCTTTGTAGTATACTCTGAAGTTAGGGAGCCTGATTTTTCTGGCTCTTTCTTTCTCAAGATTGCTTTGGCTCTTAGGGGTCTTTTGTGTTTCCATGCAAATTGTAAAGTTTTTTTGTTCCAATTCTGTGAAACATGCCATTTGGTAGTTTGATAAGGATTGCATTGAATCTGTAGATTGCTTTGGGTAGTATAGTCATTTTGATAGTCTTGATTCTTTCAATTCAAATACATGGTATATCTCTCCATCTGTTTGTTTCATCTTTGATTTCTTTCATCAGTATCTTATAGTTTTCTGAGTATAGGTCTTTTGCCTTCTTATGTAGGTTTATTCCTAGGTATTTTATTCTTTTTGTTGTAATGGTAAATGGGATTGTTTCTTTAATTTCTCTTTCTGATCTTTTGTTGTTAGTGTATAGGAATGCAAGATTTCTGTGAATTAATTTTGTATCCTGCAACTTTACCAAATTCATTATGAGCTCTAGCAGTAGTTTTCTACCATACGAGTTTTCTTATGCTTAGTGTTTATCATGTATTTTCCCATTCTGAACAAAATATAGTTGCTTCTTGCTTCTTTACGTTGACTGAAAAGCTATATCTTTAATTAGATATTTTGTCCATTCACATTTGATGTATTAGTTAATATTGTAGGTTTATAGCTATCATTCGGCTTTTTGTTTTGTTTTTCTCCACTGTCCATAGTCCTTCCATGTTGTCCTTGTTTTGAGTTAATTATATATATATATATATATATATATATATATAGTTAGTACTTTACTTATATATATATTATTATTACTACCTTTAGTACTCTATTCTACACATTCTATTGGTTTACAAACTACACCTATTTCTATGTTTTAATGGTTGTACTAAAGATTAAAATATTCATCATGAACTCATCTCTATCTTGATTAATTTTAAGGTACTTCATGTAAAATGTAATAATTACCTTAATACAGCATAATTTTATTTATCTCCCTCCTGTCTTTTGTGTTATTTACATGTATTTTACTTCTACATTTATAACAATCCCAAGCCACCTATTTTTGCGCTTCTGTTGTCATTTTGAAAATGTGGTAACCAATTGAAAATAATCTTCTAAATTTACCAACATATTTAACTTTACAACGTCTTCATTTCTTTTAGAGACCTTTTGGTTTTACTTCAGCCTGAGTGACCAACACCTGCATTTCTTGTTCTCTTGTCAATAAACCTGTTTGGCTGTTGCTTTTCTGAGTGTGTGCTTATTTCATCTTCATTTCAGTACTTTAAAGATGTTCCATTTTTTCTGGTTTCCATTATTTCGATAATATGTCAGGTGACACTTTTATTATTAGTCCTTTTTAAATAATAGCTCCCACTGCTGAGGTGCTTTTCAGATATTTATATTTAATTAGAATTTTGAATGTGCTGTCCCTAAGTGCATTTTTCTATTTATTTATCTTATCATAGTTTTGTTAAACTTCTTGGAACTATATGTTGTTTTTAAACAAATTTGAAATAATTTTGGCCAATATTTCTTCAAATGTTTGTCTGTCCCTTCCCCACTTTCTGCTCACTTTCTCTAATGCATATATGTAAGTTAGACTATTTTATACTCTTACAGATTATCGAAGTTTTGTTTATTTTTTCTCTGTTTTTTTCCTTGGGGAGGGGGGGTTTGTTTGAGTAATTGCTCACTAGTCTATTGAACCTTTATTCTGCCTTGACTAACCAGTTGACTGTTCCACAAAATGTATTTTTGATTACAGATATTTTATTTTTATATCTAATATTTGCAACTACTTCTATTTCCCATAGTTCTCTTGATATTCCCCATTTCTTTTTTTATGTCCATCATTTTCTGTGGTTTTTAGGACATTTTTTAATGGTTACCTAAAAACTTTGTCTTCTGATATGACTCATCTGTGGTTCTCTATCTGCATTGTTTGTTTCACATCTGATTATCTTTTTATCACATAATGGAGATTGTAGATGTTACCTTGCAAAGAACCTGGATACTTTTGTCTTCTAGCAGGAATTACCTTACTGGCAGATCACCTTGATAATGTAGAAGCTTAATTTTATGCTTGGATTAGTTGGCATACTTCGGTTTTTTCAAGTTATCAGTGCTGGGAAATGATCGTTAATCCTAAGGCATGGCTCTTTGATGGTTTCAGTGGAAATCCCAAGGTGTTTATACAGCCTCTCAGTTATTTAGACTTGAACTTGAAATTTTTATTCAAATTCAAACTGTGATGTTTCTAGAATGGAGAAGCTATTTAAATATCTGCTCAGTTTTTTGAGCCTCTATCTGTTACTTTTCTCAGAACTTCTTGGATTCATGTCTTTCATGTGTGCAAGTTAGGAGTCAGCCAAGATTTTGAATCAATTTTGTACATCAGAACTTTGGGCCTCCCCACTGTGGCATCTTCTATTTGGGGATTTCTTACCTAAATTTGTAGCCACTCTGCTTTACCTAAATCTTTATTTCTATTTTTCAGTGTAATAATATTCTCACTTTCTGCATATACTATATTTCTTGAGAACTGTGCAGACCAGTGAGTATTTCCATGGGGAAATTAGATAAAAAATTGAGTCTTTAGACACTGTAAATTCTATCAGTTTCTACCTGTATGCTCTCTAGTATTTTCAGACAGTTGATTTTTGTTTTTTATATTTTTTAGACTTTTTAATTGTTATTGGTTAGAATGATAGTCTGCTACAAACTACTGAATCATTATCAGAAGCAAGAATATAATGTACATATTTGAAAGAAGGAGATACATTATACATGTCTAAGCTTGTGTAGTTCTCATTGAATTACTAGCAGTTTGTTATCCTGCTGGGCAAAGTTTTCACATTCGATTGATAGATGAATTGTTTTAGAAGCATGAGAACTGGGCAAGGAATTTTATTTTAACTGTGTCTTTTCTAAATTTTGGAATGCTGTGTGTAGAAAAGACAAGATAATGGTTTTCTCCTTATCCAATCAAAATCTCATTTTCACAAAAGGGCTTAAGCAAGTCTTACAAAAAGTCACGAGGGATTTATACAAACATTTAGGGCTATTGCAAATAAACTGTTGGGTGAATTCATTTTGCAAGTGTAATTATTATGATGAAAAAACATAATTGAAGATTTTAGTCATATCCTTAGAAGGAGAGAATCTTATTCAAAATAGATACTTATCTATGATTTAAAAATCAGGTTCATTTTAAGTTTTTGTTAGCAGAAATTGGAAAAATGTTATTTTATCTTTTACAACTACCCTTTCACAGTCTAATATCAAGAGCAAGTGGTTTGGTAGTTCTCAAAATGTAGTCTAATTGTGAGATCTGGTTAAAAATGTAAATATGTAGAGTCTAGGATTTTGAATTTATATGTTCTTCAGTTGATTCTCCTATACAAAATTTGAAAACAACTGGTTTAATAATAGATTATTATCCATATTAGTGACAAAATTGTGTTTAATTTTCAAATCACCTCCTTTTTAAAAGAGCTTCTAAAATTCTCATGTGTTATTAATAAAATATGGATATAATAGCACATAGCCAAACTTATCAATAGGAATTAAAAGCAGTTGGCTCCTGTGGAGCTAATATAATGGCTTAAAAAGCAGGGCGAAAGAGGAGTATCAAATTGTGGTACTCATGTAAACTTCACCTCTTGCTTTATGTTAAATGTTGCTCTTCATGAATGCAACACAAAAGGACCACATTGGCTGAGAGGTCAAGATTAGCAACAAAGCCAACAATATTTTAATTACTTGCCCAAACAAGAAATGATGAGAAATAAGAACCATATAATATAGTACTAAACAATATAAAAGTATTCAAAGTAAACTTAGGACAGCAAAGAGAACGTGGTGTGCAGCACAGATTAAAAGAAAGCTAGACAAAGCTCTGAAGAGTGACTTAGGTGGCCACATTAGGGTGAAAAGAGCTCTACAAGCTCCATATTCTTCACTTCAGCCCATTAGGAAAAGGGCAGATGGCAATCTGATTTGGGTATAAGCAATAGCTAGGACTACAGAGAATATTCTTACCTAATATACCCTGAGGCTTTTTTATGTTGGTCACTTCATGCAGTACTCACTCTCTGGACGTGGGTTCAATATACCTAGATGTGGAGTCATGAATTCAGGAAAACAGGTTTAAGTATTACCTTTTGTATAGAGCACTTTTCAGCCTTTGTGACATTCTGACTAAAATTCAATGAAAGACATGAGTTTTAAAGGAAATTAAGAAGGTATAATTTTTATATAGAATTTTTGTTGCCTCTTCTCTCATTATTTAAAGATAACAATGCTTTTTTGAAAATAAATTTTGATTACTTTACAGTATATGATAGTGAATATATGGACTACATGGAAGTAGCGTAAGTCTCTTGCTCCAGAGTGTGGTAAAAATGGGAATTTCTTAGGGTCTATATTCATTGTGATGCCACCTACTATCATCCTCAAGGGTATGTGGATTTCTTATAGGTTCTGTTCTGTGGAATGTCCTCACCCACTTGTCATACAAAAGCAGTAAACCTTAGTGTAAAAATTTGTGAAATCCATATAAAATTTCTAGTTCAGTTAATAGCATTAAATAAAAGTTAATTTCTTAATTTTTACAAATGTGCATGGTTATATACAATGTTAACAGTAGGAGAATTGGTAAAGGTATATGGGAACTTGCTATACTATCTTTGAAACTCCTTCTGAAAATCTAAAATTATCTCAAAATAGAAAGTCTTAAAAATGTATTATGTAACACTAATGAAAATTTAGTTGGGAAATTTCTGATAATTTTCTTCAAAAAAATAGGAACAAATTTTCACAGCTGTCCTTTACTCCATTTTTTTTCCCTTGAGGACCCTTTAAATCAGTGATTACCCCCTGGTCCTCTTGATGCTCATGGAATAGGCACCAGATAAATGCTTCCTGAATGAATCAGTCCTTTTGATGTATTTAAAGAACCTTTTATTATTGGGATTTGTATTGCCTTGAAAGGTGCTCCTAAAATTTTCTTTTGACTCACTTAAGTTTGAATTGCCCCTGACCTGCCACATTGTGTGCTTTTTGGTTCTCTTCTGAAAGATACCCATGGTGGTTTAAAAAGATACGTACTGCACTCACCTGTCTCCCCCTTCAGCTATCATAATGGCTTCTTTGAACTTTACTAGTTATCTGCCCCTACATGGATTTTATTTTACTATCTGATCTTTGATGAGAAATGATAAAAAATAATCATTCTTTTAAGTCAGTACATATCAATACAGATCAAAATAGGATAAATTAGGTCATTGACTAGAGAAAATAGAAGAGCCTCTTGGATGCAGTAAGACTTTAAATCCTTTTGAAATTCTCCCTGCATTTTCCCTTGGTTTTCCACTATTTCCTATCATCTAGGTGATTGCTGCTTTGCATGCTTGATGTGGAAGTTTATATGCATATATATGCTACTTGGATTACTGAAGTTTCAGTCCTTTTGGTTTCTAACTCCAAACCTTTCTGTGTGTTCTTGATCCATTCACTCGCTTCCCTGCTTTCATTCCTATCTTAAACCTTCAATTATTTTCTCTAGCTCTAATCTTTAAAAAAAATTTTTTTTTCAATCTTCTCATTCAGCCTTTTAAAAGTGCTCAAATCTCACAGATTGTGAGAAACACACATTGTCCTATCTGTGTTTTCTATGTCAAATGAAAATAAAAAATCTCTGCAGCAGTTCACATGCATTCCATGTACTCTTTAGCAACTACTGAGTCTTTAATTCTCTAGCATTTCTAGCATCGTTATTCTACTGAAGCTATTCTTTAAAAAGTTCCATTTACTTATTAGCAACCAAATTCCTTAATGCTCCTGCTCATTAATGTCTCTGGATAATTGGACACTGTGCAACCCCAACTTCCTAGAAACCTTTTACCACTTACTTCCATAACATTCTAATCCGGAACTATTCTGACTTCCTCAACTGCCCCATTTATCTCCTCTGGTTCTACTCTTTTAACCAACTTTTTATGGTTCTGACTCTGGCTTTTTTATTACTCCTTGTCTGTATTCTCTATGTTCTTTTCCTTGTCTATACAACTGTGTACTTGGCTTCACTAATCCCTCACATACATCATGACTGAAATCTACCTCCTTCCTTGATTTTGCCCCTGAGCAGCAGTCTTACCTTACTAAACTTGCTGCTCTATGATTTTACCAAGATCGTCCATAAATACATCAAACTCATTTCCAGAATGAAACTCATTCTTTTCATTCCGCAAACTGATCCTCTCCCATATTTATCAGTGATACCAACATAATTCTTTTCATAGTTTCAGTCCTTCTCTCTAGCTTACTTTCACCTGTTCTGTATTCAAGATCTGTCAAGTTTACCAATTTTTTGGTCCACGAACCCTTTCCAAGCATTCACCTCTCGTAGACTCTGGTAGTCACCCATTATTGGTAGATTCATCTCTTTGTAAGCATGTGGTAAACTTAGGAGAATTTAGCTCTAACACTAGTTAATAACACTCGTTGCCCTTATTGTGATGGTGGCTTATATTTGCCATCAGAGTTTCAGCCTTTTTATTGAGACACACAGCATAGCAATTTATGTTATTGCTTTTGATTGAAAATAAAAGAAACATACAAAAAGCACAGAATGTCTCAGTGTGATGACTGTAAACATGTTGTTCAGCTTCAGTCCTATCTCTAAATTACTTCAGCTTCTGTGCTTGTCTTTTTGCCCTTTACGCATACTTCTCAATTTACCACCAAATTCTCTGTCAGCACAACCAGAGAAAATTTGACATGAACCCACACCCACAGCCCCAAACTACTGTGTTGGCTCAGGCCAGGCTGCATGTGCAATGCCTTGCACAAACAAGGTCTCAGGGATGAGGACATGGCATTGTCGGGCTGAGAGGCCAAAGTCAGTGATGGAGGAACAGTTTGGGGTTTCAGATTCAAGGAGAAAGTGCAAATCCATGGACAATAGAAGAAGTCAGAAATTGATGGAATTTGAATGAGCCGGAAAAACAAGTGGGTGTCTGCATAAAGAGAAAACATTGAGGAGTCAGGACAAGAAAAAATGCAAAAATGCTTGTCTAGACATGTGGGACTAGGAGATAAACTGGCTGAGAGGTGATCAGGGCAAGAAAGATAAAACTTGGCCAGGGTTTTCATATCCTTTGTGTTTTTAATTTGTGTATTGATTAATATTATGTTTCCTGGGACCTAAATTGAAATTTATTTTTCATGAACTAGTGAACCCAGTTTAAGCTCCCCAGTTCTTAAAACTTTGTCCTTAGATACTAAATTTGAATTAATATCTTTAGACTCATTCTTATCCCAATACAATTATTTGGTTTTGAGAGCCTCCTTCATTAAATTGTTTCTGTAAGGTCTATTTTCTATGTCCAGCAGTCTGACCAATAGCCCTAAAACTCCAAATACCACTTCCCTATAGTGTTGGGATTTTTAGCACAAAACTCCGTGAATCTCTAAAATTGCGTGCATTTCTGAATGACTGTGCAAATGTGCATGTTCCTGGGTGTCTGCTTAAATATTTTAACAGACCCTTAAAGACAGAGGAGATCTGAAAAAGCAGCTGTCCCTGAGGTTTATCAATGTGAGTAGGATGCTGGAAATCTTTCAAAATATAAATCTGATCATGCCCTGCTCCTCTGTTTTATAACTTGTTGGGTTTCCCTTGACTCTTGAATGAAGACCAAATCTGAGGAATGTGACCTATAATACTTGAGGGGTATATCAATTTTGAAATCTCTAGACTAGGTTTGCATTGCTTTTTTTTTCTGGACATGTGGCTTGAGAATATATTACTTCATTTCAATTCCTTTAGCAAACTATGCTTCCTCTCATCTCAGGGTCTCGCATGCTTTTTTGGGGAAGGAACTGTTCCCATCATAATTTCCCAACCTGCTTCCACCAGCTATTTCTCCCAATTACTTTCTATCTCACTTCTCATTTCAGTTTAAATATTCTCATTTCAGCTTAAACATTGCTTTCTTGTTAAGTCTTTCCTGCTCATTCCATCAAAATTGCATTTTACTCATTCATATGTTCATAATCGCCCTCTACTTTGATGTAATGATATTTATCACAGCTTATAATTATAAATTTGAGTCAACATTTTATTAATATTTATTTTTTTCTTGTGTAAGCTCAGAGTGCAGGGAAGTCATGGTTAATTTTCATTGTTTATTTGTAGCACCCAGGGCAGTCTGGTACTCAGTACCTGTGTAGTACAGATTTGTTGAATGAATACATGCTTTGATTTACTATCTTTGAGCTCCTTATTTGAGTGTGCAGTGACAATCAGTATCCTTCACAGAATTTTAGTACATAGTAAATCCTAATTAAATAATTGTTGACTGAATGACAAGATGCTTTGCTAACCAAGAAATGCTGCTTTCCTGCACTTACCCTAATCATGTGTTCTTCTTTTATTTCCCATATGTAAACATGCTAAATGATGTAATTTCTAGGTCAATTATTTAAAAAGGTATTTCCAAAATGGTGAACTCTAATGACCGTGTTTAAGTCTTTAGGAATTTCACACATTTTCCATACCTCCCTGTGGTCTTTGTGTACATGAAATACATGTAGAGCTTATCATTTGATTTTTCATATTCCTTAGCCAATGTAAGTTGATACGCACAGAGTATAATGAGACCATGTAACTTTCTGCACATTTTAAAGAATTATATGCATATGCCTCCTTGTATGTTAACTGATATATGGAAGCAGTAAGTACCAACAGAGCACTTAATTGCTTAAACCATCATCCTGGCACAGTGAGCCTTTCATAATTCTTGATGATATGTTTCTGATTACTTGTTGCCTAGTGCCATATCATAAGAACTTATGTGAACATAAGGGTCTGTGTGTGCTTAGGTCATATGCCATTTTATATGTGAGCTATACACCAATTGGATTACACTGGAGTTAAATTTTAAAAAGATGATACATAAATATAGAGAAAATGAATGTTTTCACAGTTATGCTTCTCTAAATTGTGAAACATACTATTTTCAGTAATAGATGCCTTTACTGATAAGGCTAACCTTGTCCAGAATACTCACAACATTGTAATATTTGAACAAGTATTTTTTTGTGTCATAGAAATGACTTCGAAGGGTGCTGTTAGCTAGACAGTGCAATGCATACTGATAAATTAGACAAAAAATAAGAAATGAAAGCCCAAACGATATGTTTTATCTGTCTAAAAAATCATTTTGTAATTTGACAATGCCCAGTGGCTAAACTCAGTGTCTCAGGATCTATTGAACTGATAGAAAGTACAGCCTAGCAGTTGCACCATCACAATAAGACAGTTGTCAGAATGCTAGAATCTCATTTTGATTGTGGTTTGATGAAAGTTGCCCACAAAGGTGTGTAGTAGCTCTACTGAAGACGCACACATATGCAATACCACTTAATTGAGCTAAGAATCGAGTAGTACGATCCTGGATTTTCAAAATTAAATACACTCTCATTGATTACCTATCACCCAGAATCCCTGTGGCAATGGAACTGAAGCACCTGAACTTCAGTCAGGACAATGGCAATTCATAGCTAAGATGAAAGATTGAATATGAATATTGAAAAATAGAAGCTAGATATGCTTTTACAGAGTAAGATAGTACCTAAATGTATGGAGAACTTATTATAAGTCATAAATTGTGCTGGAATTTTATGGACTGTCTGAACTCTTCACAACAAACCTATAGAATAGGCGCTATTATTATCATTCTATATTACTTTCTAAATTAATAAAGTGAGGCTCAAAGGATATAACTGGCCTTCGGCCAGAGTTTACATGGCAGAACTTTGACTGGAACCCAATCTCAGAATTAAAAGGCCAGGCTTCTAATCACCACACAAGAAAATGAAATAAAACCAAGATGGTTGTTTATAAAGATAGCTGCTGCAGGCTATTTTGGAAAACTGTTTTTGAAACCACATGGTTTAAATGGCACAAGGTTTTTTTTTGGTTTTGGTTTTGGTTTTGGTTTTTACTTGTTGTCGTTGTTTTTTTTCTTTATTTTTTTTTTTTGTTTTTTTTTTTTTTAAATAAGTTGTGGACCCAGAGCTATTGAAGTTGGGGTTTGGAGAATTAAGATAGAATAGGAAAACGGTAAATCTCCTTAGCATTCTTACCCTTCTTTCATTCCCATTCTCTCTCTTACTATTCTACACATACAAAAATGAATGAACCAAACCTATAAATCCCATAAAAGCTATCCTTAATCTGTCCCTCTTTTAGTGTGCTTATAAAAAAAGGCCAATAGCTTTCAGTGAAATATGATATGGACTGAAGCAGAGAGCTCTGCACAATTTTTAGGATGTGGCTTGGCAAAATCTGTTCATTTTTACTTAGGAGTAGGAAATACATACAATGAAGCAAATTCATCTAGTGTGCAAACAATTCATAGAATGCAAGTTTTTCTGGGAAATTGACTGATATTGCTATATCACCAATATACTTTAATATAATATTGTCAAATAGTTATTTTTATCCTATTATCCAGAATCATAAGTAGAAAAAGTACCTGCATTTTTTTTTTTTTTTTTTAAGAGAGTAGTTTATTTATTTTTGTTTGTTTGTTTTTTTGGCACACGGGCTTAGTTGCTCCGTGGCATGTGGGATCTTCCTGGAGCAGGGATCGAACCTGTGTCCTCTGCATTGGCAGGCGGATTCTTAACCACTGCGCCACCTAGGAAGCCCCATACCTGCATTTTTGATGCTATAATTTAAAAGTATTCCAATATGTAATTTTTAAATTTTATTAAAAAATGAAAATTTTACTAAAATTGTTCTTACCTATTTAAAAATTTTCACATTTAGAAAAATCTATTTTTAAATTTTAAATCTATTTTAAAATTAAAGTATATGTACTGAATTAAATATAATATGCACATGGTACTTTCCTTGATGTTAAACACAAATTAAAGCCTCCTCTCAGTTTTTACATAAGATGATTGACATGAATCTGACTGCATTTGCATTGACTTTTTAAATTGAAATGATGAAGGAACAAAGAAGACAACAATTAAAAATAATTGTTTCTAATTGCTGGAAAAAAAGGAAAAATCTATTATATTTTATATTTAAAATATTACTTATTACAACCTAAAAGCCAAAACTCTTTACCTATTTAAGCAAGAGTTGTTACAATACATGCTTCAAGTTTTTAGGTTTTTTTCCTCCGGTCTTTGGGGTATATAAAACACTAAGAAGGATGTGAAATAATGACTTACATCAAGTTAATTCGTGCCACCATCCTGTACTCATAAAGCATACCACAGTCTTTCCTATTGTTCTTGGACTTGGCCTATTAAAATTACATTCTGGGCAATGCATACTTACTAACAGTAATGGGGAATATGAAACCTATTATTTCATTATACCCCATGAAGATTCAATCAAAGCCAAAAGGAAACAAAAAATAGCTTGAATAAATAAATAGCAATTTACTCCAAAATGTATGATACATTTGCACATGAAAATTTCCCTAAGTCTCCATCAAGTAAAAAATATTAGAGAAAGCAATATAGTTTGTGAGGTTAATTCAGAAGCAGGTGGGTAATTGAATGATAGTCAAACAGCTGATTTGAAGAGGCCAATATAAACCACTTAATGCTGATATGAAGAGAAACAGATAGTAGGGAAATCTTCCATTCGAAATGAATAATCTTAAGAATATACAATTATATGTTAATTAAAATATGTGTATATATATTGTGTTTATAATTTGCAAAAATCTTAGACGTTTGGGTGTGTGTATCTTATAGTGAACTGGGAATCTCAAAAATTCAAATCTGGATGATAAAAATTAGATCAAATCAATATTTAGAATATTTAACCAATTTGTAATAAGCTTAGTAATTTATAAGTATAGTAAACATATATATCCCAAGTAAAGACAGATGGAAAACACTAGTCTTAATATTAATTTCATTATATTTGATATTGTAACAACATTTCTATTTCATTCTTACCTAATATCATGCTAATAAGTTTCTGTGGTATAGATACTGGTTTTAAGTTTCCTCCTAGGCTTTGAGCTGTCAGTAAAACTTTAAAAGAAACAACTCTAAAGTGCTTAAACTACTCAATGATAATTATTAAAATGTGTAATGTACAGCATGTGACTATAGTTAATAATACTCTTCTGGCATATTTGAAAGTTGCTTAAAAGTTCTCATCGTAAGAAAAAAAATCTGTATGTATAGTGACAGATGTTCCTAGCCTTGTGATCATTTCACAATATATACAAATATTAAGTTGAACAACTGAAACTAATATAATTTGTATTTAATTATATAATAAAAAATGCGTAAAGGGGAGCAGTCAATACTTGGAAGTTTGTTTTCAACATCTTAGATATTCCACCTCTTTAACACAAATAGGACATTATGTAAAAAACCTTTACCTTGGTAATATAGTTCCTAATTTGCCACCATGAACGTTAGCTAGATCTGTCTGAGTCATATTATCAGAATGATATTCTTTTGAGAACTAATATAACTCAGACAGGTCTAGCTAAGGTAACTTTCATATTGGCAAACTAGGAACTATATTATCAAGGTAAAGCTTTTTTACATAATGTCCTCAATGCTCAGTGGTGACCTAAATGCAAAGGAAATCCAAAAAAGATGGGATACATGTACACATATAGCTGATTCACTTTGCTGTATAGTAGAAACTAACACAACATTGTAAAGCAACTATACTCCAATAAGAATTAAAAAAAAGAAAAAGAAAAAAATATCATTTGCAGAAAAATAATTCTACTGAGGAAAGTAAGTTTAATTTTTCAAATGTGGAGAGAAAACTAAGACCAGAAAAAAAAATCCAGTTTATTATTTTTATTTTTATTTTTTTATTTTTTAAGAACTTTTATTGAGATACAGTTAACAGACATCCAGTTTATTAATTTTTAAATGATTGTAGATTAGTCTCGTTGATTCCATAAATTTCTATTGAATTCCCAATAAATACAAATACACACATGCTGATTTATTTAAAGTAAATTGCAAAGTCTATTTCAGTTGTTTTAAAAAACCATTGAGCAGTGAACAATCGAAGTCAAATATGAGGAAAGATAATGCTGATTCATTAAGTATTTCATGGTTACTGAAAGAAAAAACAAAAGTTTTTCTGGTTCTGGAGGGTAAAAATAAGTATTTGGAATAAGATATACTACAAACAAATCCTCTAATTCCAGTTTCATTGATATATTGGGGCAAAGGTTTCCAAATGACAAACTTATAATAATACTTCTGTTTTACCATACTGATAAAAAAAAGATCAGTGACATTAACAATTACTTAACTAGAATAACCACCTGAATAGTTTAAGAACACTAAGAGTGAAATCTTAGATTTCAGAGCAGGTTCCTTTAACAAGCAAAATTTTGCACAATCACATTCATATGCACATTTAGAAACTTTCTCCTAAATTATTACTCATTCTTTCTTTGAATTCTTGCTTTAAAAAGTAGAATCATATTTAGTGATATGTGTTAAATTCTGTAAATAGGATTAACCAAATTCACCCTAGTTTGTCTGAATTGTATTGAAAATACACAACACCATTTTGAATAGCCACACCTCTTTTCATCATGTTCCATGCTCAGCTTCTAGTTTTTGCTCTTTGACATGGCCTTGAGCACAGTGTTCTTTTTTGCTTCATTTTTGTTCACTTATACAATGAACACAATAAAGTAGTATTTGAGAATGTGGATATACCGCTGTGGCTATGTTATCACTATAACTGTTCTATATCTTCTTATTGCTGTGTCAGTTTTCCTAGACAGATTGTAAATTTTTGAATTTTACAATTGGAAGATTTTTGTTTTATTATGAAAAAGTTTCTCTGATACCATTTACCCTAACCTGAGTTACCTATCTGTGTATTATATAATCTGTTTATCGGGTCTATATTCATCTATTAAAAAAGCGTCAGGGGGCAGAAAATGTAGATGCCAATGTTAACTAATAGCAAAAAACACTTTTTCAAACATCCTCTATGCCAAATATATGACTTGAGTGCCTCTTTTATTCCTCTGTGCTTCTGTTCATTTTTGGTAGCAGCTGAATGGGAGGTAAATGACCAGCATAATTCACAAACTACATAATAGGATCATACATATCTTAAATTTTATTTTAGTCAAGTTCTAAGTAATCACCACCTACAGCAGGTATTGCAGGTATTTAATAAAGGCTACTAACAGATGGAACCACTGAGGGTCAGGCAAAATTTTAATCCATCTAATAAATATGTCCTAAAGCTTAGTAACATCTCAAATCTAAAGAGATCACCAATGTTTGCAATCTTTTTCAAATTAAAATTTTACAAAATTAGATTTCAAAAGAATTATCAGGCATTGCCCATAAAACAGAACTGGCAATTGTTCATGTACATTTTGTCCTGACTTTCCCACTATTAGTCTGAGCTATATTTACATTTTAAAGAATTAAGGAAAAAATAGACATTGAATTTGTATTTTCTTTTTTCATGTAATTGTGTTCAAACTAGGTACACATTTGTCTTAATTTCTTGATACTCTCCCCTGCCCCATTTCATGTCTAGAAATGAAAAGCTCTGTATTCTCCTTCACTAATTTGGAGAAAACCATAATCCATTTGTTACAAGTATAAAATTCATGCCAGAGCACTGAGAATCACTAAGCAACTAATTTACAAATTAATGATTTATCTTTTTCCTAAAATTTTAAACTTTAGAGGAATAAGATGAGTTTTCTGGCCTACTGTGTGTTTCTGTGTCTTTTATTTGCTTCCATATTATGATGTAATTTGGGGCACTTGACCTGGATTCTAGATATTGAGGAACAGTGCTTTGGAAACTGTTGCGGTGAAAGTATCAATTGTAGTTAAAAATACTGATATATGGTAAATGAAATTACTCCACTTTTTCTTTTAGTCACTGGAGAGTGAAACGATATTTTATAAAACTATTTCTTTGCCATTTGAGAGAAAGAAAATTTAAGGGGGTTGGATTATGAGTTAATACCTGATATTAATATATGCTAAAAATATTGAATGCGTAATTTCATATTGATAGTTCTACGTATTTCTTCTTGACCTACACTCTTAGCATGGTGTGTGTAAATTATAATGATTATAATTTACCATGAAAAAGTGGTGTTCTTTACGGACAACATATATGCTTAGTCTGTTTCCAGAAGCTATAAATTCTGTAAGAAGTATGTTTAATCCAATCCCTGATCATAACGATTTTATTCTCTAAGTGAGGAGATGAGATACATATGAAATAGTCAATAAACAGTTGGATGTACTAAATGTTACAAAGCTGTTAAATAAGAACAGAGTGGTGTGAGATCAGGTTGTTATTGCACAGGTTTGTATACGTATCAAAGGAACAAGGCATGTACCTTTTAGGTCTGACAGCTGACTATCTCTCTTGGCCTCACAGGGTGTAATTTCCTTAAAAACCAGAGACTACAAGAGAAAAAAGCATCTTCAGTAAGAATAAGTTTGGGAAACAATGGCTTAAATAATGTTATGTGTCTTTAGCAAGTCTTTTCTTTTTTAAAATAGGCTAAGGTACATTGTCTATAGTAGTAGACATGGTACTTTTTAAACTTTTTTTTTTTCATCTGCTATGCCACAGAATTCATTTTAAAAATGCTCTTAGTGAATTCCCCGTGGTTCATGTTGGCACTCGATCTTGATGCTTAGGAACTGAATTTTGTCGTTAAGCAGAAACTGGACCATTTTTTAGTGATAGATTTGCACTAACCAACCTCATAAGACTGATCTATGAAATCAGAATGCCAACAATTTAATTAAGAATAAGAAGTATAACTGCTAGAGAGACCAAATACAATCCCCTGAGTAGTGTTTTCTCTCCCATAGGAATACAGCATAGGAAAATGTTATGATTAGGAGACTAGTTGGTGAACGCGAAAACAAAACAAAACAAGGTAAGAAGATGTAGTTTTCAAATGTGTAATGTCCTTGCACTAAAGTAACCTAATATTGTCATCACCCCTAAAAGGATATGCCCATAATTAACACTATACAAGTTACATCCTTGGTCCGTGGTGTACTTCCTCTTGGACACTGGTTTAATTGCATTGCCAAACTTTTATCAGTCATTAACCTTTCTCCTTTATGGATGACAATCTTCCTCTCTTTCAACGGAGCATTCTTTGTTTAGCGACTTTAGTTAATCTATTTGATTAGACAACTGTCTAGTCTTGCTGACCTGTGAACTTATTAATTTATTTTGACCTTTTAAAGTGATTTTGTCCATCTTTGGTCTGATAAGTGAAGATATAGTAACTTAGTTTTAGAATATGTTGAGTTAGTGGTACTGGAAAATCTGATTACGATTTTCCAGGAAGAAACTGGAGAGATGAGACTCAAGAGCCAGACAGAAGTTAGAAACATAAACTTTGGAGACTTTTCTAAAGATATGGATGGGATTGAAAGTACAGGATAAACAAAAAGATGTACGAAGAATAGAATATTGGAAAATACTTACATTTAGTAAGTGGAGTATCCAGAAATAGAAGAAGGAAAATGAAGAGTCATAATCATGTAGCACAGTACTTGTTAAGGATATATATCTACATCTGTATTTATACATTTATATCTGTGTATCTATGTCTCCATCTATCTATCTATCTTTGCACCCCCCCCCCCCCCAAACTTCTTTTAGGCCTGGAATAATACAGAATGTCACCTTAGAACATCAGATTGGACTAAGGAGAGCATAACTAGTTGAGTGGGATGAGGAGACACTTCTTTCTGCTTAGTAATTGGAAGTAGGACTAAATCCAGAAAACCCAAGTGAGCCCTCAGTGTTTGGCTCCTTTTATGTTTGCAAATTCAAATTCCAAATTCAGCCATCAGTCATGCTTCTAGATCTTTGCTGGTCTAACAGAGTTTTCCCTTCCTTACACCAGCATCCCTTGGGGTAAATTGGAAAGAAAGGGGAGACTGAAATCTGCACAGAAGCCAAGGAGCCTCCTGAAGAATATAGGAGTGAGATTGCCCC
This sequence comes from Hippopotamus amphibius kiboko, assembly GCF_030028045.1. NCBI lineage: Eukaryota > Metazoa > Chordata > Mammalia > Artiodactyla > Hippopotamidae > Hippopotamus > Hippopotamus amphibius. The sequence continues at coordinate 103,736,391 of NC_080196.1, forward strand.
TTTCCTTTTGTGACTCAATAATTAGAGCTTAGTATGTTTCTGACAGAAGACAGCTGAAGAGAAAAAGGGATTTTGTGTTTTCAAAGGAAGCACACCATAAGGGGATCCAGATTTAAATTTGATCTAAGGACTTAGAGGTTGTTGGGTTCCCCTGGACTCAGCTTCGTGCTTGTACTTTGGGAACAATGGATGAGCAGTGTGTGTCCTAAGGAGGTTCAAACTGACAGTAAAAGGATTAGGATAGTATGAGCACTGAGGCTTCCGCTTGATGGTTGATGTGTGAAAGCAAGACTATACCCAGACCCCTAGGGTGCAGGAGAAATCTTTGGGGAGGACAGCAGGACTTCGGAGAGAGACTCTCAACTACACACAAATGAGAATTAAGCAATAACTTAGAGAAATGAGAGAATTTTGTCTATATCTGATCCATAAATTGTGGAAGGGATTCATATATGTTATAACAGTGCTATGTTGTGAAAGCAAGAGAGGAGAGCACTTTAACAAGGAAGGTATGTTCACAAGACAATTTTTGTAGAACGGTCAAGAAAATGAGACCTGAAGAAAATATCAGTCATTTGAGCGTTTAGAAGTCAGTGGTATATTAAGAAACTTATTAGAACAACAGGGTACCTAGATGGTCAGAGATTAAGCAATTAGGATTCTGGGAAAAAAGGGATTTTATCAAGCAGACACCACTCTTGGGGAGGTTTATTTGGGGCTTAATGGGATAATATTTTAAAATCATTATTGCCTTTAAAACGAGTGAGCAATGAGAAATAATATGATTTTTTCTAAGTTCTACTATTAATTATTGATCTTCTAGTATGCACTTAGCACTGTGCTACTTGCTAAATAGAAATGTTAAAAGAATAAACATGCGTGAAAATGGCTGATGAAACCAGCTCCTATAAAGGCAAGATGGAATGAAATCAAGTTGATGTTCTAAGAATTTCTAGATAGCAGTGAAAGTCCAGTTGAATTTGGAAAGGAGCATTTAAAATTGGAAGCTTTGCAGTACATGGAAATAACATGGGCTTCAAAATCAGGTTTATTTAGCTGCTACTGTTCTAGTAGGTTTTTATAATATACTGGGAATTTCACAGGGAATAGTTGGACTCCTAAACCAAGATAAGAGGAGAGTGATATAAATTTCATTTAATTGATGTCAGATTTTTACTTTTCCAATAGCTATGAGAATGATGGAGCAAAATGTCTCTATATTTAAAAGATAAATACATACATACATACATAATAAATAAATTAAATTAAAACTTGTAAGAAAATATTAAATTTATATTCAAGAACTTCTAAGTAAAATTTTGAATTTTGCATGCTAGGATTGCTCAAAGTGTAGAAAAACTTTACATCATCTCATTACTGAATTACTAGACTTTATAACTTAGAAATTTCAATCATTACAAGATTGAAATGGACTCTAAGTAAGCATTTCACATCACCCCCTTTTATAGGACAAAAAGTGAAGTCTTAAAACATTGAGTGGCTTCCTCTAGTTTATTCATTTTGAAAGAATTCTTGGCACATTCGGAACTAGAATCCAGTACCCTGACTTCCAGTCCAGTGTGTTATACTGAGGCGAGCTTCAGGTGTTTTAATGGGTGTAATTGTTTCTCTTTTTTGGAAGTGACATACCTTATACATGAAAAAAAATTATGTTCTATTTTTGTGAATTTACTTGTTTATTTGTGCTGATTTTGATAGTCCCATATCTGAAACAAAATTTTTTCAGAATGCATAGTAACATGCAAAGCATGGTGATTTTTTCTTGACTGGTTTTCATACATGATTAGAGTATCTTTTCAAAATTCTGGAACTACATTTGAATCCTGTCAGAAATAAATGAACAGCCTCAATGAATACTTTAATCTCCTTTGAGCTCTTTGAATTTGATTATCCCTCTCTGAAACTTTCAATTCAAATGGAAAAAGCTGCAGGAGATGCAACTAGATTGTTAATAGTAGTAGTCTGATTCAGGTAAAACTGTACAAACATTCCTCACAGTATAGTTTTCAAATTGACTTTGCAAGATATGGTAATTTTTTTGAGCTATATATGTGAGCAAGTTTGCAATTAACAACAATAAAGGGAATAGTCCATTTAAAGTCAGTCTTTCAGAAGGCACAGTTCTATAGTTATAACCTTGATTGCATAATGTAAAGTGGATTCAATAATGTAAAATGGAATTATCCTGCAGTAGTTTTACTTATGTGTTTCTTTTCTGTACAAATATAGGAATAAAGAAATTTTTCACTCGAAATGTTGACTATGGTATATACAGAATGTCAAATCATTTAGGTGAATATCGCACTAGAGAATTAAAACAATACTACCCCTTTGTTTATTATATGCAACATGATTATTGAATCACTTTACAAATTCTGACTATATCATGAACTTCTGTTTCAACATACAAATTGGTATTGATAACGATAATGTTGTCTCAAGCTGTATTTAAACTACTAAAAGTGGGGAATTGTGAAACCCAATTTTTGAGTTCACGTAGTTATCTTTATCAATTTTCATTGTGTAAATATATGTTTTCTCCATTGATGGTTTCTTTGTAGAGTTCACATCAAATAATGCCATAAATTAAATATCATATTATGATAGCCTCTGAATAAGTGCACATCCATTTTTCCTTATGTATGTATCCCATTTAATTTTAAGGAGAGAGAGAAAGAGAGTGTGTGTGTGTGTTTGTGTGTGTGTGTGTGTGTGTGTGTGTGTGTGTGTGTGTGTGTATCTGCTTGCATGACAGAGGGAGAAAGGGAGAGAGAGGGAATTTTCATAGATACCTACCCCAGTTCGCATAAAATAGACCATCCAAGATGCAAAAATGATTCTGACACAACACTATTTACTGTGGTTTACAGCTAATTTTACCTATTTAGTATGTTTTTATGATGGTAGTCTAAAAGTGGGTGCTGTGGAATAGATTGACTTGGTATTAAAGAACCAATCAGAACAAAATTTCCTTTGTTCAGACACTTACAGGAAGAGTTAAAACTGAAGAAATCATTGAGCACCTACTATGTTCCAATCTCCTTACCAGATATTTTTCATATATCATATCATTTAATCTTTACACCTATATTAAGTTCGCTTTATTTCCACACTTTAAGGAGGAGGAACTGAAAATTAGACAAATAGACCAACTAACTTACTTTGTGATGCCAAAATGAGTGATGAAACCTAAGATCCAAGGCCATGGCTGTTTGACTAATGGATCAGCTGTCATTCCAGTTTATTTAACTGAGTGTATATTCTGACACTTAATGGTTCAGTGTGGGGAAGCTATTTCCTTCTACTCTTTTTAAAAAATGTTTCTATGTTGTAATGATTACTTCACTTCTGTAAATACAATAAAACTTCTTAAAACCTGAAACATTAACAAGATTAAGTATACTCTTTTGGTTTGGTGAGCAAAAGGATTAGATATATAAGTGAATTCCAAAATGAATGGATATGAACGGAAATAGAGAAAAAACAAGAACAAGGCAGTGAAAATAGGGAAAAAAGGAAGTATCAAGGCAAAGAGAAAAGTAAAAGCAGCAGTGTTTATTTACAGGTGGCTCTTGTAGAAGGGTCTGGAAGCATGGAGCTGCATATTACTCTCCTTCATCCCTACAGTTGCTTTTTCTGAGAGGACTCTGCAAATGAGTGCTTTGTGTCGGGTTACATCAACTGTGCAAACCTCCTTGTTTGAAGTGGACAAATGTAAAGAGATCTGACTTTTGAGCACAGACAATGAAAGAAGAAAGATCCTATTAAATCCTGTACCACATTGCAAAACTCGAGGCTTTATTAAAGCTTCCTTAGTCAAGGAACTAGGCAATACTTCCACAGGGAAACAAAATATCAGACAAAATCACAAAAAAGAAAAGGTGTCATTATCAAAAGAGACTTAAAGTATATTAATAAATGCACCATGAACTCCCAGGAAAGAAAAGGTGCCAGACAGTCACCTGAAGGCTGTTCTTCTCTTCTTACTTTAGGCGCCTATGCCACTTTTCAAGTGGTTGTGAAATTTTCATTGTTAATGACAGTTATTGCTCACCTTCCTAAAATTGGTCTTTAAAATGACTTTGTGCTTTAACACAGACGGAAAAATCCTTCATTCTGGTGATCAGTTCCAAAGCCTCAGAAACAGTGCAATCAATCACATGTAGTGCCTGATGGACGTGTCAGGCGATAAGCGTAGCTATAGCTGTTTCAAGGCCACTGACTCGGAATCTGCAATCTGACTCAATTCCTTTAAAGCCTATGGCTTTGGGGTAAACCAAGGGTCAGCAAATTGTCCTCCTCTTCACTGATCATTTAAAACACCATAATATCAAGTTAAGAAGATCAAATATTGATTTAGAAAGTACTTTCAAGTTATTAATGATTTCAATAATTCTGATAATGAAAAAATGAAATTTCAATTAATGATAGCATTTTAGCTGTATTCATTACTTTCCTCAAATAACTCTATACTGATAATTTGGCAACTTCCATAAAATCAACAAATTCCTTGAAAATCATAGCCCAAATTGTCAGATACTCTAGTAATCTTTTTGAATATGTACTTTAAATTTTAAAATACATATTTAAGATATAAAACATGATGATATGATATACATATATTACTAGTTAAGCTAGCTAATAGATCATCCTCTCATATGATTACCATTTCTTTTTGTGATGAATGCATCTGAAATCTACTCTCTTAGCATATTTCCAGTATTCAATACAGTATTATGAATTACAGTTATCATGCCTGTCTATGAGATCTCTAGACTTATTCATCCTACATAACTTCAAGTTTGACCAACATCTCCCCATCCTGCCCTCCCCACCCCCCCAACTCCCTGCAACCCCAGCTCCTGATAACCACCATTCTATTCTCTGCGTCTATGAGTTTTTGTTTTTGTTTTTGTTTTAAAGATTCTACATATAAATGAGATCGTACAATATTTGTCTTTCTCTGTCTGGCTTGTTTCACTTAGCAAAATGTCCTCCGTGTTCATCCATATTGTTGCAAATGGCAGGATTTTCTCCTTTCTCCAGGCTGAATAATATTTTAGGATTGCTCCCTCTCTCTCTCTCTCTCTCTCTCTATATATATATATATAGAATATAATAGGTATATATTCTATATATATAAAATCATATCTTCACTCATCTGCGGGAGGACACTTGGGTCGTTTCTATAGCTTTACATCTTGGCTATTGTGAATAATGCTGCAGTGAACATGGAAGTACAGATATTGCTTTGAGATAACATTTCATGATTGTTGAAGAGTTTATTACAAAGCATTTCTAAGAAGAGCGTTGTATTTGATCTTGCAGATAGTTTACTACACTGAATTCTGTATCATTTCTATGAACAATGTCAGAAAAAAACTATTTACATTGTCCTAGGCTTGGATTTAGAGCCAAATTAAGCCAAGACTAAAGAACAAACAAAATTTATAATGAAATGAACAAAAGAAAAAGCAATAGCAAAAAATATGTATGAAAGCAGTGCTTAAGTTTGAAAAATCTAATCAAAAAATATCAAAATATCAAAACTATTTATTACTTGAATCATCTGTTAAATTTTTCATTGTTTTTACAGATACCTCTAATATTTTAAATCACATAATATACACAATTATTCTCATTGCTTGGTTTTTTTCTATCTTTAACTTAGCTTTTATCATTTCATTAAAAAATGCTTATTTTATGCTTGGTATGCATCAGACACTCTGAAATATTACATTTTAGCTTCTGAGGCCAAATGACCAAATATTAGACTTTATGCATATAAAATATTCCTGTAGAGAGATCAGTTAGAACTTAATATTACAGACATATTTTGACAATAAAAGAATCTAGTCATTAGGCACTGACAACCCCTATTGTTATTCTAAATCCAGGTGAATCAATAAGAAGTTTTACATCCTGCTTAGAGAAAGAGCAATAACCTTTAAATCAGTGCTCCACATGAAGAAGTAATTAGGTGATCACTTTTGGAGAGGTCGAACCATCACCAATTGTACAAATGCCTGCCTCTGAAGCTGTATTCATTAACGTAGTAATGAGCTGTTGAAATAGCAATGCAGAGCAAATCTACAATGCAGGGAGACTAATTGGCTTATGGATACTTTCAGCTACCCTGCTGTTAGAGAGACAGACACTTCTTTATATACAATGGGCATTTTGAATTCCATTATTGGTGAAACATGATGCTCTGTTCACAGGTCTCAGACCCATGAGTTTCTGAAACCTAGAAATGTGGAGCTCTGGATATTTTTCAGAAATTTAACTAAAATGTCCCATGAAACTTCCTTATTGTTATCCAAGGACGTCTCTTTGCTGAAAAAATCAGGGTCTTGGGTCTCACATGTACAGAAGACCCTGCTCATAGAATGATCTCATCCTTTTTGTCCTCAGCTGTGAAGCTGGTTAACAGAACCTACCTCAGCTCTGTTACACTGCATGGCCCAGGTCATTACACCAACGCTGAGGAGCCATCTTGTAAATATAAGTCATCTAGTTAGAGTTAAAAAAAGCAATAACATTTCTGCATCATTCATGGATAAAAGAAGACACCTTAAGGAACACACAACTCTGATGGTGGCTGAATGCCCAACCCTTTGCATTATTATTATTATGACGTGTGTTGATAACAAGTGACAGCAGGTTTGTTCCTGCATTCTGTCTTGAAGTACCTCATCTGGTCACATAGACATAAATTCCATTGGATGCTTAAATTTTAATAATATTTATTTCCCTGAAGTTGGGCATCTGAAAACAAGTTTGCTAGGAACTAGATCCTTATATGAAAGGCCTGAAGTCTATTTCACCTTCGTACTCCCTTCCCTTTTGAATCTAGAGCACCTAGGTGCCAGGTTACCTCTTCACCTAGGAATCAGATAATTGCTCCCTATCATTTATCTCCTGTTCTTTCCCCCACTCCAATTTCCTGTTTTTGAATCACTTTCTTTCCCTTATTAGTATCTAGATTGATTTCACATTTACTGATCCATAGCTTCTGAAACACACTGTGCTGTAGGCTGTAAATCAGTTACATAGATCATGGTCATAGTGCTTGAGAAGCTCATAGCCTTGTTTTCCATGTGCAAGGATGACATAATCCAGTGGTTATTCTCCAAGAGTCTCTAAATTTGCACATAGGGGGTCATTTATGTACATTTTGGTGTAATGGATAAATGCTCTTCTGCACTCCCAAGAAGGATGACTTCCTATACAAATGTTCTAATCTCCAGTTTAACCCTGATAACATGGTCTTCCTGGGTTTTTCAGATTTGATGCATTTGGCCACCATCCAGCACCTAGATAGGTCATTAGGGCCTGTGTGTAACCACAATATTGAATGCAACTAAAAATGATTACATAATAGCATTATGTTGCAGGCCCCCATTAAACCTGGATGCAGCCTCATTATTAACACATTTCTTGTCACTTTTGCTTTGCATTCTCTATCAATAGGCTGCCAGGGTTTGTTTTGCTTATTAATTATGCTATTGCTGATTTGATGAATGCTGAAATAGATTGAAGATTAGAATAGAAAGAAAATTAAATAATTGGAGAACCAACCACAAAATATTTCCTTTTGAATTTCACTAATTAGCAAAACTCTATATGCTTTGCAGTCAATTGTGTCCTGCAATTCAAAGTCATGTTTGTCATAGTACTTTTAACAAGCAAATCTTAGTTACAGATTTATAAGAGAAGAAAAATTAGGAATAATTTCTATGTAGAATTCATATTCTTGCTGTTTTTCATCTCTAATCAGTTAAATTCTAATTTGTTGAGTTACTTGTTTTAATGAAAACATTGGCATTTTAGTTAGATGTTTCTCATTTCTTTTCTCAATTCTTGTATGTCTGTATATTATAATGTTTTTGTCTATTAAGTCTCTGATACTGAGACCCTGTGTTGTTTAAAAATAATTTTCATAAATCAATGGGACTCTTCCTTTATGAAGTAACAACGTATATGCAAGGCACAAGTCAGAGAAAAATAATCACATCAGTTGAGAAAAAGAAAGGAGAATTATACTTAGTATTCATTGTGCTTCTTCAACCTAAAGTGTAAGTGCGAAGAGACCTATATGATGGTATTCTCTTGCCTATAGCATCTAATTTAAATAATACTGACCTTACCTACCTACTTTCCTATCTACCCACATACCTAACTACCCACCCCATAAAAGAAAAGCCTTGTAAACACTGGCATCAAATTTATTGCATACCATGCTTTCTCTGATTAAGAACCATTTTTCTTTGGAGTATGGCTTTAGATAAGTTAGTACTAAAACAACAGCAACAGCAACAAAGGAGTTTTTGATTTATTGTGGCATAGAGCCCACTAATTACAAAACACATTATTTCCTTCCTTAAATTATCAATAATAAGCTTAGATTCATTTCTAATTTGAGCTGTAAAAAGAGTGATATACCAGTCCAAGAAAGTATTTTAAAGATAGATTTACATAACAATGGGATAAAATTAACTTCCCTGCTAAAGAATAACAAGTTTCAGTTGACATGGAATGCATTAAAAACTCTGCTTCCTGGCTTTTCCATGGTAGCAGTTTGTCAGAAATACACGTTGAAAAACATTGTCATCTGCCTAGCTTCTGTTCATAGAAAGGGTGTATGGCCATGATGTAAATATTTTTATACTATAAAGTTTTAGCAAGAAAAAGGTATAAAATGATTAACATCTTCTCTTTACTTCTGGGCCCAATCTCAAAGCTTCGCTGTACTCCCTGCCATCCTCTTGAGTTACCCCAAGTCTGTAACTCTATAAATCTATAATATCTGTAGATCTGTCATCACTGATGAACTGGATTAACAGCACAAAGAGATGATTAATGCATCTATGATTTTAAGATAGTAGAGACAGAGGTTTTAGAGGTTCCTATGTGATTTTTGAAAGCACATTTCCAACAATTTCTTTAGCTCCTTTTAAAGACACTGTGGCCTAATTGAAGTTGCATCTTTTACAGGAGAGTGTAGCAATTAGTTGGGTCCCAATAAATATCTGTTGAATGGCTAGATAAACTCTTCCTCAGAAACAGCTTAGTTAACAGAACCATTGATACCACTGACACAGGATACAAAATTCAGCCTTCTCCATGTTGTTTCATGAATGAAGTATGTTCTTTTACATTAAGTGAGAACCGCCATTCTATAACAGTGTTAATTGAATATGACATCATCTTGAAAATTATATATTAATAATATCTACTTGAGAAGATTCCAAACATCAAATAGAAAACAAGAGACACACAATAGGCACTATTATATATAACTGTGTTAACTATGATTATATATTTGAATAAGTCAAGTGGAAAACAAATATTTGAATCATGAGACTAGAAAGAACCTAGTCTTTTATTTAGGTACCTATTTGAGCTCTTTCCTAGAAAGGCAGCTCTACTTTGGAATCTCTGACTACTTGATTGAGCTTACTCATGGAAACACAGTGGACTCTTCCCTTAAGGGAAGTCAGAGAGGAAAGCTGTTCTCTCATTTATAAATGCATATTGCATCTACATTTACCATATCTTAGTAAAAGCATCTCTCTCAGTAAAATATTAATTCATTTTCTTCCACTGCTTATACTGTGACTCCTATATTTCATTTCTACTAAAATATACTTCTATCAGTGATGTGATTAATTTCATCTGTTTATAATTTTATCTGTTTATATTATTTCAGTTAAAATAATTACTATGTTGACAATTGAGATGTTGAATCAGAGTTTGTGTCTGGGTTTTCTTGACATCAGCATCAGCACCCTTAGTATAATTTCATTTGCTTCCCTTGAAAGGAAAATATTAGTTATGTTTCACAGCTCTCATATTGGACCGTGATGCCTAATCCAGCATACCAAGTGGCATGCTCAGTTAAGTCTCCTTCATCCTGCTTTTGTCATGTCACTCAAAGTAAGGCTATTGAGTGGACGTAATAGGTTAGTGCAACATAAGGTCTCTCATTTCTTTCTAGTTTCTGAATAGAGATGATTTATTTAAAATAATTATAAAACAGATTCTGTCATATTAATAGAATACCTGTGTAACACACAAAAACAGGAAGTAGTTTTAAATCTTCCCAAGGAGATTGGAAGCTGGGTAGAATTAGTGGTTCTACAAACCACGAAGATAAGTTCCTCTTTGTCTTGATTGGATTGTGTAGGAAATCTCCTCTATAGCTAGGGACCTCTGTATGCTTTGTGAATGACTCGTGGAGCTCAAGAAGGTAGGCTGCGATAAGGGGGATGAGGAATAAAGAATAAGAGTCCCAGCAGTTCATCCTCTCATGAATATTTTCTTTCAGTTTCCACTCTAGGAGTATCAGGATTTTTTTAAAAATAATTATTCATGGCAGGATTTATTTTAATATAATAGCAAGAGTAGTATACATATATAAATAAATCCCACAGCTACTCTTATGACATTTAGGAAAACTTCTCACAGGCATTGTCAATAGTTAAAATATGTACATCAGTATTTAATATGTGCTGGGCAGTGCTCTAAGCAGTTTACAAATATCAAACAGGAAGTATATGTGATAAATCATTAAGGGTGGTCTATATTAGATAGTGTTTATACTATTATAACAATAGTATAATAATAATAATGGTGAAAATTATGATGGTGATGAAAATGGTGGTAATTACAAGAATACTTATATTTTTTTAAATAAAATATGCTTGTTAAGTCTGCTTGCCTTGTTTAAACCTAATAATTTAAATCTAATCATTTTTTTAAGGAAAGAAATAGACTTTATTCAATTATTTTTTTCAAAAGAATAAACCATAAGGCAAAAAAAAAAAATGTGAATCTAATCTTAATGCAGTGAATCTCAACCCTGATTGCCTGTCAGAATCACACAGGAGTTTCGTTTTGCTGTTTTACTTTTTTTTTGTAAATAATTTTTGTGTTTTAGAGAAAAGTTACAAAGATAGTGCAGGAAATTTTCATATTCCCATCACTGAGATTTTTGTATTGTTAACATATTATATAATCATGACAAATATCAAAATTAATAATTAAATTTAGCACAATACCATTAACTAAACTACAGACTTTATTTAGATTTTACCAACTGTCCCACTATTGTCTTTTTCTGTTTCAGGGTCCAATCTAGGTGTTTGATTGGTATTCCTCCTTAGTCTCCTCTCATCAGTGTCAATTTCTCAGTATCTCTTCTTTCATAACCTTTATACTTTGACAAGTATGGCCAGGTATTTTATAGAATGTTCCAAATCATTCTAGAATGGGTTTTCTGTTATGTCATGATTAAATTAAGAGTATGAATTTTTGAGGAAAGCACCACAGGGGGTGAAGTGTCCTTCTCTTGGTATCTTAATAGCAGGTCATGGTACTAACTAGACTTCTTACTCGGGGGGAGGTTAATCCTGATCACATGGTGAGGGTGGTGTCTCACTGTAAAGTCACTGCTTTTCCGTTTCCATTTGCTATTTGTGAGAAGGGAGTTCAGCCCACCCTCAAAGCAGGTGGTGAGGGAAATTAAATTAAATTATATCATAAAGCTGTGGATATATGTTAAAACCACCACTGTAATTAATATCTATCATTTTCAGCATTTATTATGTTCCAAGAGTTGTACTAAACACATTACCTGTATTTTATAATTTAATGTAATTTTCACAACACACAATATGTCTCTTTTTTTTTTGCTTAGAATAGTTTGATACTCCTAATAGTTATGAACCTTATTTTTTCCAGCAATTATTTCCACAAATTACATATTTTACCCATACCTGACTCCATGTCCTTACATGTCCCCAGCTCTATGTCTAGCCAAAACTTAAAAAAAATGTCTACTTAGATCCATTATAAATCATTCTAATCATGGAAAAATTCCAGAGCCCTACAGTTCACCATTAACAAAACAAAAAACAAACAGAAAAAATGGTCTTCACTTCCCTGAGCTTTACAATTCCCACTACCTTTGTCTCACGTCTCACTTTATGGGAAACTTTTTTGTAATAACTGTTCATACTCACCCTCTCTACTCCTTTAACATTCTATCTTGAATATACTTCACTTCAACTTCTGTCTCTACCATGTCACAAATTGCCTCTTGTCCTTTATTTTCTGTTCCCAAAGCCACAGACCAAGTTTCATCAATTTACCCAACTTCTAGGAACATTTTATAGTTTATTAATTACTGTCTCCTTAACAGTTTCTTTTTCCTTTTCACTTGGTTTACACAGTCTTGACTTTCTTACTTCATCTTTTTCCACCCATCACACTGCCCACTCTTTAAAAATCTTTGTTACTAGTCACTTTTCTTCTTCCAAGTTCTAAAAATTAGAGTTCCTTAGTAAACAGTCTTGACACCTCTATCCAACAGATTGATATTTTCATCCAGGTCAACATCACAAATGTAACATATCCCAGACAAAACTTTTGAATTTCTTCTAATCCGCTCTTCATCTAGGGTCCTGATCTCAATGAATGACATCATCATTCACTTGCTTGCTTAGATTATAAAACTAACTGGCATCCTTGACTCCTTTCTTCTCTGGTAATCAATATCCAATGCATCACAAATCCTATTGGCTCAATCTTGAAAATATTTTTTGCATATGACTGCCTATAACTTCTACTGCCACTGCACTGGTTGAATCCACAAACATACCCTTACTAGGCAAATTTTTTCTTTGCAATCTCCTAACTGATTTCCCTGTTTCCAAACTTATTCCACAGGAGTCAATTCCCCATAAAGTAGCCAGTGTGATCCTGTAAAAATATAAATAATATTTTTTCACTGTTGTTATCAAAGTTCTCCAAATTTCCCTTAAACAAAAAATAAAATTCAGATTTTATCATGGTCTGAAAACCTTATGAGATCTGACCTTTGGCTGCTTCACCAAGTACATTTTTACATTTCATTTCTCCCTTGCTCCAGTCGGTGCCCTCACTGCTCTTACTCAAATATGATGAGTTCCTATTCCAGCCCAGCACTTGGCACCTCCTTGAGCTACCTGTAGATAAAACCCTTTCATAGATATTATCATGGCTTCCTCTTATACTCCTTTTATTCTGTTTTGTTCAAGAATTATAACTTCAGAAGGGAGTTTCTTTACCACTCTATCTAAAAGAGCATACGTCTAACTCTATATTCCCTTTAGGCTACTGAATTCTTCTTCATTGCACTCCTATTATCTCACATGTTATTCATTTTCTTTTGTTGTTGTTACTCATCCTCACAAGAATGTAAACTCCATCACAGGAGTGATTGTGTCTGTTTTATTGCTGCATACTCGGAGTCTAGGGGAGGGTCTGGCACACAGAGAGTACTCAATGGTTATTTGCTGAATGGTTTTTTAAAAATAAAACTTTTAAATAATGTAAATAACAAAATAAAATAAAAATTATTATAAAAATAATAAATAAAAACATCAAACAAAATTAGCTTTGTTGTCAGACCTATAATTACTTTCTACCCCTACTTTACTTCCTAGATTTTCCCTTTTTCGCTTTGATCATATACCATCTGCAGTCTTCTTGCTATCCTGCCAGCATCTGTGGTGCTCCAGCTAGAAAGATTTACCTTCCTTCAAGGTTCTTTTTGAGACAAATTCTCGCTTCTGTAATCTGGCCTCTACTGAACTCATGAGGCATTAGTTTTTATTCTGTAAATAAGGTATAATATTACCTCTCAAGACTATTATAATAATTATATGAAACAAGACACATGAAAGTACTCCATAAACTAAAAAAGCCCTAGGAGGTATTATTTATATTTATTATTTATTGGTTGTATGCTTTATTATTTTCTACCAGCAGCCACAAACAAATGTCTTTAGTGAGATAAATCTGCATAGCAAAAATCTAAATCTCTCTTATTAATTACATCCATTAAGTAAGATAAATGTAAATAAAACATCTTGCATAGTGTTTTGGATAGCTATTTCCTTTTCATACCCTTTCCACTTCATACTTGTTCTACTTTCTCATCTTCTTCTTGAGAATTATTGTGCAATTGGAGCTAGAAAGAACTCTGAATATTTTTCCCTTTGGAATTTTGTGTAGAGTTGATGCTCATTAATTCATTTATTTTTAAACTCCCATCATAAATTTAACTGATTCATCCATCTACATAAGCATAACTACTTGTATAATTTATTTGACCTTATTTAGAAATGCATTTTTCCCTCAAAAAATATTTTATTTTTGCAATTTTTAATTTCTCCTAATAAAATAGTAATAATTATCCAGAATTTGTAATCTCTGCTACTGTTTGACCATGTCTATAATGGTTTCTGTTATAGAAACTGGCTTAGCATAATAAATGCAACATAATTTCTCATATCAAGTTTTACACATTTATTTTACTACTTTAGTAAGTCATGCCCACCACCAATGACAGTAGTACTAAATCAAATACAAAGATTTTTTGGTGTGCTATGATATTTTACTTTAACATTTTATAATGAAACATATTCTCTAATTTAAGCTCATTTTCCATTACTGCCAAAAACAGATTTTTTATTCTTTTACCACTATCCCAAATATTCTGTTTGCAAATGTCATTTCAGAGAAAGTTAGCAAACAATTACTGTTCCACGAGAACAAACAGACCAAATAAAAAGGGCATATTCATAACTCAACTGCCACAAAAGCAGAATAAAATAAATTAGATCAGAAAGTGGAATATGAAAAAAAAGTTTTGATTTAGAAGTCTAGAGACAAGTGTCCTTATTCTAACTTTATCTTTAAATGGAAGTATGATATTGGGAAGCTCATTTAATATTCAGATATTTACAGAGTTGTTGAGTCAGATAATTTGATTTTTAATCTCAGCTCTGGAGCTTGTTATCTTAGTTAAGTTACTTTCTTCAGTCTCTGTATTATCATCTGTAAAATCGGAAGAGTAATGCCTACCTTCTTAAGATATGTGTGAGTACAAATGTTACATTTTATGCTACATAGTTTTATGATTCATTTATATATACAATTTTATTTCCCTAAAACTATTACTAAATATGAAATGAGGGTTTTAATCAGAATGTATATTTTTCAGTATTACACCCTGGGAACTACCGTTAAATTGATAAGTGGCTTAGTGATTAATCATGCCATTGTAAAAAAACTGCAGTGGCTGTGATAATGATGTTCATATAAATGATTCTTATGCTAAATGGTCAAAAGAAAATTAAATATAAAAATTTGAATGCATATGTGTAATATATAACTAGTTTTTTGTGGCTTAATTGTAGTAAAACAATGACTACAATCATGTGTAATTGAATTAATGAGTTAAATTACTGACTTAAAGTCAAAATTCTACCAAACATATACAGAAGACTTAATACTTATCCTTCTCAAACTATTCCAAAAAACTGAAGAGGCCAGAACACTCCAAAATTCATTCTATGAGGCCATCATTATTCTGATATCAAAACCAGATAGATACTATGATAAAAGAATATTACAGGCCAATATCTTTGATAAATACAGGTGCAAAAACCTCAACAATATATTAGCAAACCAAAGCCAACAGTATAAAAAAGATCACACATTATGATCAAATGGAATTTATTCCAGGGATGCAAGAATGGTTCAATATTTGCAAATCAATCAATGTGGTATACCACAGTAACAAAAAAGAAGGATAAAAAGCAAAAGATTATTTCAATAGACAAAGAAGATGCATTTGAAAAAATTCAACATCCATTCACGATAAAAACTCTCATCAAAGTTGGTATAGAGGGAACATATCTCCACATAATAAATGCCATTTATAACAACCACAGTTAAAATCATGCTCAATGGTGAAAAATTGAAAGCATTTCCTGCAAAATCGGGAACAAGACAAGGATACCCGCTCTCACCACTTTTATTCAGCATAGTATTGGAAGTCCTAGCCACATTAATCAGACAAGAAGAAAATAGGAATATAAATTGAAAAGAAAGAAGTAAAACCATCAGTGTTTGCAGATCACATGATACTATACATAGAAAATCCTAAAGACACCACCAAAAAGTTACTAGAGCTCATCAATGAATTTAGTAAAGTTTCAGGATATAAAATTAATATACAGAAATCTGTGGCATTTCTATACACTAACAACAAACTATCAGAAAGAGAAATTAAGGAAACAACCCCATTACCATCACATCAAAAAAGGATAAAATATGAGAATGAGTCAAAAAATTATCTGCCCTCTGGCTGTAAAATTTATTTTAATTATTTTTTAGAAAAGACAAATACATAGTTTTTCAACATAATCTCCTTGCTTTTCAATACACTTTGTCCATCTGTCAACAAGCTTTTGTATTTTCTTATTAAAAAATGTTTCAGGCTGAGCTGTGAGCCACAAATGCACCACTGTCTTCACTTCTTCATCAGAAGTGATTCTTCATCCTCATAAGGCTGCTTTCAGGGGACCAAACAGGTGAAAGTACAATGGAGCAAGATCAGGACTATAGAGAGGATGCTTTCACACCTCAAAATGAAGTAATCCATGACAGAATTAGATTTCAAAAAGTTTGTGTGAGACAAATGATATATTTGTCTTTTCTAAAAGTTAATTAAAGTAAATGCTACAGCCAAACTGCAGACAATTTTTGACTCACCCTTGTACTTACGAATAAACCTACCTAAAGAGCTAAAAGATCTCTACTCAGAAAACTATAAGATATGATGAAAGAAATTGAAGATGATACTAACAGATGACAAGATGTAATATGTTCATGGATTGGGAGAATTAATATTGCTAAATTGATCATACTAATCAAGGCAACCTACAGATTCAAAGCAATCCCCATCAGAATACCAACAGAATTTCTCTTAGTGCTAGAACAAATGATTTTAACATTCGTATGGAAACACAAAAGACTCCCACATAGCCAAAGTAATCTTGAGCAAGAGGAAAAGAGCTGGAGGTATCACATATCCTGTCCTTAGACTATAAAGCTACAGTAATGAAAACAGTATGGTACTGGCACAAAAGCAGATGCGTAGATCAATGGAAAAGAATAGAGAGCCCAGAAATAAATTATGGTTAATTAATCTACAACAAAGGAGGCAAGAATATACAATGGAGAAAAAACAGGCTCCTCAGTATGTGGTGCTGGGAAAACTGGACATCTACATGTAAAAGAATGAAATTAGAACATTTCCCCACACCATATACAAAAATCAAACTTGATTAAAGCCCTAAATGTAAGTCCTGAAACCATAAAACTCCTAGAAGAGAACATAGGCAGAGTGCTCTTTGACATAAATTATAGCAATATTTTTTGGATCTGTCTCCTAAGGCAAAAAACAAAAATAAAAATAAACAAATGGGATCTAATTAAACTTAAAAGCTTTTTCACAACAAAGGAAAACATTGACAAAATGGAAAGACAACCTACTGAATGGGAGAAATATTTGTAAATGATATGTCCAATAAGCGGTTAATATCCAAAATATATATAACATTTCATACAGTTCAATATCTATAAAACAAACAATCTGGTTAACAACTGGGCAGAAGACCTGAATAGAAATTTTTCCAAAGAAGACACAGATGCCTAACAGCTACATAAAAAGATGCTCAACATTGCTAATCATTAGAGAAATGCAAATCAAAAGCACAATGAGACATCACTTCACATTTGACAGAAAAACTATCATCAAAAAGTCTAAAAATTACAACTGTTGGTGAGGATGTGAACAAAAGGGAACTTTTGTAAACTGTTGGTGGGAATGTAAATTGGTGTAGTCACTATGGAAAACATTATGGAGCTTCCTCAAGAAACTAAAAATAGAATTAGCATATGATACAGCGATTCCACTCCTGGTTATATATCCAAAAAATGAAAATACTAATTCAAAAAGATACCTGAACCCCAGTGTTCATAGCAGCGTTATTTACAATAGGATGATATGGAAACAACTCGTATCCATCAATGTATATATTTACAATGCAATATTAATTACTCGACCTTAAAAAGAATGAAATTCTGCTATTTGCAACAATGTGGAAGGACGTAAAGAGTATCATGCTTAGTGAAGTAAGTCAGACAGAGGAAAACAAATACTGTATGTTATCACATATGTGGAATCAAAAAAATAAAAGAATCAAATGTAAATAACAAAACAGAAAAAGACTCACAGATATAAAAAACAAACTAGTAGTTACCAGCGGGGAGAGGGAGTTGGGGAGGGAAAATTGGGGTATGTGATTAAGGGATCCAAACTACTGTGTATAAAATAGATAAACAACAAGAATATATTGTACAGCCCAGGGTAGTATAAACATTATTTTGTAGTAACTTCAAATGGAGAATAAACTATACAAATATTGAATCACTGTTATACACTTGAAATTAACATAATATTGCAAGTCAAATATACTTAAACTTTTAAAAAGTTAAAGAAAACAAAAGTTGCTCTTAAGTTGGTGGAGAGAAGAGTCATTAATTTTACTATAGGGTGAAAGGAATCATTATCCTTTAACGGCATAGTTATGCACTGGATCTTGTTGGAGCTCTTATTCTACAAGTGTAATTCTCTGGATTTTGCTTCTGTTCTTCAACTGGATGTAATATCTAAGACCTAATAAGGTTCCATCTCTAGATCATCAATATGCAGCTTATATTGTCAGTTATTTCAATCCTTCTGGACTCAGGCAAATTAGAATATTTCCAACATTCAAATATTTCAAAGTTTTGTTTTGTTTTAGTATTTTAAAAATTACCAAACAGTGTTGCCTGGTGATGTTTTTCCTATAACATCAACTCACTGCATCTCTGAATATTTTTCTCAGTTATTATTGGCAAAAGGATAAAAGGCAGAGGAAGCCAGCTAGCAGAGGTATTTCTTTATGAAAAGTGCATATTTTGGATCATGTTGACCTCTTTGTGTTGCCTATTTGGAGCTGTGCTGGCATTGCTATAGTATTGTGCTGCTAAGTATGAAGATAGAATCAACCAAACCCTCAGATGAAGTGTCCTTTGGGTGATAATGACCTTGAATCTCACAGTGATTCTAAATTTTCCATGGTCACTTAACGCCCCCAGGCTTTTCAGCCACAGCATTGAAATAAAACCTTTACAGAGGCTTAGTTATCCTTTTAGGACTTTGAGATTTTATGGAAAAGAGTCACATTTGCTGACCCAAAAGGGTAGAAAATATATGTTCAGATTTTAATGAAAACGAACATCATGTACGGTTGGAACTTGCCTTAATCGAGCTCAATGCAATGGATTCACTGGATCAACTGTCCACTCCATTTCTTCTGTAAAGCATCTGGCATGATGCTCTTGACGGGCTGTGCTCTCACTGCTTGTGCTCCACTCTCTAATTGTTGGTGGCCTCTGCTGTCATCAGTTGAGCTGTATGTTTATTGAGAGTTAGTCACATTTGTTCCCAAACTGATTAATGCCTGCTGTTCTTGTTATTGCAGTTACATAACTTAATTAAATCTTACATGAACCAGATAAAAAGAAAGAGAATAAATGTTTCCATAAAAAACACTGAATCCTTTGGAATTCTTGAAAAGCCATGGCACAGAATTTAAAATCAAACCAGTTGTGTCATACAACTATTAAAGAATAAAAATGCACACACTTACACAATATTGGAAAGAATGCTGAATTGGAAACTGTAGATGATGAATTCTAGGTGATTTATGCTAGAAAGATGAGTCAGAGCTGCAGTCAGCAGTAGTGTTAAAAAGAAAAAGTCTCCCGTATTGCATAAAACACTGTTATTTTGTTGAATAAATGCACAAATGTTGATAAATGTTTTAAGTTAAAATATTTGAGGTCTCCATATATTTTTCATCATTCTCAGCTTTAACTGAATTTTGATAAACTATCTGTTATTATCAGTCCAAGATATTTTCGATAATATGTCACTATTGTAAACAAGAGGGTGGAACCAATGATAAGAAGAAGAGACTGAGACTACACAGTACAAGAATTGGGTTGGTCAGAGTTCATTCAAATTTTTCTGTAAACCCAAGTGAAATTTTGGGCCAACCCAATATAACTATATTAGATGAAACTATTTCTTTTAAGATAATAAAACTATAGAGTTGGGAAAAAAGTTTTCTTCAACCTTAACTCAACTAAGTAACTACTTAAAGAGGAAAGTGCTCTTTTGAGACTGTACCATCCTTCCAAATTCCTGCAGAGATAAGGTCTGGAGCTTCTGGAAATGGAGCCACAAACATCATATCTTTGATAACACCATCACGATACTTTGATTTCTTCCCTGGTTTATATATATATGTATATATGTATATATGTAAAGCATACATATATATATGTGTGTGTATATATATATGCAAAATATACATATACATGTATACATGTATGTGTTTTATATATATCTTCTTCATTATACTAGAGCAGAGGCATCAGTCTGGCATTTCTTAATGAACTCAATATTTAAATATAAATTAAATGTAATCAAAATCCAGTAAGATACCCAAAGAAGCATTATTTCAATAAGATTCAAGAATACTTACAAAAATCTTAAGTACACTGAATAAAATAATTAGTTCTTAATTATAGTTTATAAAAATACCATTCATGAAAATAATAACATATATCACATCAAGAAAAAGGAGGTCAGTGAGCTTATGAGTAATTAATTACAAATAATATACAAATTCACAAAATAGTAAAATCAATGTACCATGAAAATATGTGTTTACTAATTAAAATAAGGTCAGTACACTCCCCTGGAATTCAGTTGAGTGAAACATGGGGAAAACATATCTCTGCAGTTCAACACACATTTATACAAGAGTAAATAATTTTTGTTTTCTTATTCAGAATCAATGAAATAAAAGATTAAAACAAGTCCTTAACTTCTACCCATTTGATGAATGTATTGTATCCTATATTAAGTGAAAATTTCTTCTGATCTAAATAATAGTGTTGAGTTAGCATTACTTTTCTTAGTTTTATTCTTCATTTTTTAACAAAGGTTAACAAGAGTTTCTAAAAGGCAAAAAGAGACAAGAGGGCAGACAGCAGTTTCAGGCAGTATCAGCAGTATTTCATCTTGTGGAACTGAAAACCACAGCCACAGAAGGATAGAGAAAATGAAAAAGCAGAGGACTTTGTACCAGATGAAGGGACAGGATAAAATCCCAGAAAAACAACCAAATGAAGAGGAGATAGGCACCCTTCCAGAAAAAGAATTCAGAATAATGATGGTGAAGATGATCCAGGACTTTGAAAAAAGACCGGATGCAAAGATCGAAAAGTTTACCAAAGACCTAGAAGAATTAAAGAGCAAACAAACAGAGATAGGCAACACAATAACTGAAATGAAAAATACACTAGAAGGAACCAATAGATTAACTGAGGCAGAAGGGCGAATAAGTGACCTGGAAGACAGAATGGTGATAATCACGGATGTGGAAAACAATAAAGAAAAAAGAATGAAAAGAACTGAAGACAGCCTAAGAGACCTCTGGGACAATGTTAAACGCACCAACATTAGCATTCTAGGGATCCCAGAAGGAGAAGAGAGAGAGAAAGGACCCGAGAAAATATTGGAAGAGATTATAGCTGAAAACTTCCCTAACATGGGAAAGGAAATAGCTACCCCAGTCCAGGAAGTGCAGAGAGTCCCAGGCAGGATAAATCCAAGGAGAAACACGCCAAGACATATAGTAGTCAAATTGACAAAGATTAAAGACAGAGAAAAGTTATTAAAAGCAACAAGGGAAAAACGACAAATAACATACAAGGGAACTCCCATAAGGTTAACAGCTGATTTCTCAGCAGAAACTCTGCAAGCCAGAAGGTAGTGGCATGATATTTCAAGTGATGACAGGGAAGAACCTACAACCAAGAATACTTTACCCAGCAAGGGTCTCATTCAGATTCGACGGAGAAATCAATAGCTTTACAGACAAGCAACAGCTAAGAGAATTCAGCACCACCAAACCAGCCCTACAACAAATGCTAAAGGAACTTCTCTAAGTGGGAAACATAAGAGAAGAAAAGGACCTACAAAAACAAAAACAAAACAATTCAGAACATGGTAATAGGAACATACATATCGATAATGACCTTGAATGTAAATGGTTTAAATGCACCAACCAAAAGACACAGTCTGGCGGAATGGATACAAAAACAAGACCCATATATATGCTGCCTACAAGAGACCCACTTCAGACCTAGGGACACATACAGATGGAAAGTGAGGGGATGGAAAAAGATATTCCATGCAAATGAAAATCAAAAGAAAGCTGGAGTAGGAATACTCATATCAGATAAAATAGATTTTAAAATAAAAACTGTTACAAGAGACAAGAAAGGACATTACATAAAGATCAAGGGATCCATCCAAGAAGAGGAGATAATTATAACTATATATGCACCCAATATAGGAGCACCTCAATACATAAGGCAAATGCTAACAACTATGAAAGAGGAAATGCAAGGCAGAAATATAGACACAGATGTGGAGAACAAACATATGGACACCAAGTGGGGAAAGTGAGAAGGGTTGGGGGGGGAGTGAACTGGGAGATTAGGATACCAAATTGTACACTCTAAATATATGCTGTTTATTGTCTATTAACTGTATCTCAATAAAAGTTCTTAGAAAAATAAAAAATAAAAGGCAAAAAGACAAAGGAGCTTAATTATTAGATAAATGTAAATTATTTTTCTTATTTTGTAATGTTATTTTCTGTATCTTGTGAATAGTATTAAAACTTCAGATGCTTCCACTTAGTGTTATATGTTTAAAATACATTTTTCAAATATAGCATATATGCAAAGTTCAAAGATCAGAAATGTACTGTTGTATAAATTCTTGAAATGTTGAGCACAGCTGTGTAACTAGTATTCCAGTCAAGGAAAACAATATTCCATTGACCCATTATGCCTCCTACTGCATTGGAGTCACTACCTGTTGAAAGGTAAACACTATGCTTACTTCCAACACTAAAGATTAGGTTTTCCTGTTTAAGAATTACATATAAATGGAACCATGTGGTTTTTAACCATTGTGCCTGGATTCTTTTCCTTATTGTTTGAAATGGATCTATGTTGCTGTGTTTAATGCTAGATCATTAATTCCCATTACTGTGTAATATGCTACTATCTGCTGTTGGGAGGCATTTTCTTATTTCCAACTTTTCGCTATATAAACATTTAAATATTATGGTGCATATTTTTAGTGACAGTTCACATACAGAGATAAACTGAATATAACTGGCATCTCAGTTTGCTCAAGAAAATAACATAAAGTGTTTGTCAGTAAATGGACTCACTCATGTGTCTCTATATTATTCATGATAATATTGTAAATAATACACTTTGTCTACATTAATCCTAAAAATAGTTTTGTATTGGATTAGGTACCGCAGGTTCTTAGATATTATTGTTCTGATTAGTATTATAATGTTAGTAACATGGGAAGCAATATCTGAAAGAAATCAGAGCACATGCCAAAACTTAATTACACTAATTAGGGGAGTCTCAGGTTCACCTGACGCTCTTGACGATGACAACCCACTTAGGGTGTTGCGTCTGTGCCAAATGCTCTTCATCTTACATGAAATATTGATTAGAAAAGATGTTTTACTTCTTATGTAAGTTAACTGATATGATATTTCTGTGTACTTCCACTATTCTGTGGTGTTTTTGAATGATTATATTAAGCAGCAAAAATTCATCTATAACTGACCAACATGGGAAGTTATGCCTCATTTCTACATTATGAAGGTCAGAAATGAAGGAAGAAAATTAACATTACTGAATTATTTCACTTTAGTTTTCATTCTTGATGGAATATAAGAAATTGAATTTCATAATAAGCAATGTGTACAGAGGGTGGGTAGAGTGTTGTGCACATACACAACTAGGCATTTACACAAATTGAGCTGATTATAGAAATAGTGTCAATAAGCAAAAGTACAGGGCAACCAAGCATATATACTGTGTAACTGGTGATATTTTTGGAGCTTCTCAATTTATAGGAGGGATTGAGCTAATTAAAGCAGCTATGCTAAGAAGTGTGTTTCTTATTTATAAAATCATTAGGTTTTTCCATTATTGAATAAAGGTTTCCATTTCCATTTCCCCTCTTAAGCTTATTAACATTCACAGTTTTGTCAAGGTTATAAAAAGATTATTATTTGGATTAGCTGAAGTAGGTAAAAAAAGAGGCTTAATTAGTCTTTTTTTTTAATATGTGAACTTGTTCAGAAAATTATTATGTGGTATAATAGAACATAGTTTTCCAGTGTGCACCTCTAGGGAATGTGAGGGGTAATTTCTTCACGGCTGTAATGACACTAAATATGAACCAGTAAAAAAAATAAAAAATATTTTCTATGATAAATAATATTTCATAATCAACTTGAAAAAATAGCATTTTTTTACAGAAAGATATATGTTAAGAAATTAATATCACACACACACACACACACACACACACACACACATAAACTCATCACTTATCCTGAAGGCTAATTTCTGATAACTTCATCCAGCCAGCCACTCAAGTATTAATTTAAAAAATAGATTGACTGCTTACTACATGAAAGTTATTCTGTTATGTGCTAGGAGTGCAGAAATGAAAAGTACATGTTTCTTACTCTCAGGGTTCCAAAATATCATTCAAAGAGATAGTTACATAATCAGATAATTATAGTTCAGTTTATAATGATGCAGTCCAATAATAGGGCTATGGGCAAAGGTTTTAGAAGTCAAGCAGACACATTAGAAAGTGTTTTCTAGAAGCAATATCCCAAAACTGAGTGTTAGCTGGAAGAATAGAAGAGATGTTAAAGGAAACTGATTTTGATATTAGGCAGATCTGGGCTCATAACCCAGATCTAACCATTTAACT
Organism: Hippopotamus amphibius kiboko; assembly: GCF_030028045.1. Classification (NCBI taxonomy): domain Eukaryota; kingdom Metazoa; phylum Chordata; class Mammalia; order Artiodactyla; family Hippopotamidae; genus Hippopotamus; species Hippopotamus amphibius. The sequence goes on from NC_080196.1 coordinate 103,761,262, forward strand.
CCTAGTGAAAACTACTGAAGCTTTGTTTCTTTATCTGAAAACGTTGACAAAAATCACATTTCTGTAGTGAGAATCAAATGGAATGAAGCATATGAAGGACTGAGCAAAAAAAAAATACTACTTAATAGCTACTTAAGATGGGTCAAACACCCTTCTCAGCTCCTTTTATGGTTAATTTATATAATTCATCCTAAAAATAGGAAGTATGATTAGGCCCATGTTGCAAATCATGACAGAGAGGTACAAAAAAAGATATACAGATGGCAAATAAGCATATGAAAAGACACTTCATATCATATGTCATCAGAGAAATGTGAATTAAAACAACAGATACCACAATACACCTATTAGAATGGCCAAAATCCAGAACACTGATAGCACCAAATCTGATGAGGATGTGGACGAACAAGAACTCTCATTTATTGCTGGTAGGAATGCAAAATGGCACAGTCACTTTGGAGGACAATTTGGTGGTTTCTTATAAAACTGAACTAATACTCTTACATATGACCTAGCAATTGTACTCTTTGGTATTTATTCAGAAGGATTAAAAACTTATGTCTACACAAAAACTTGCACATTAATGTTGATGGAAACTTTTTCATAATCACCAAAAACTGGAAGCAGCCAAGATGTCCTTCAGTAGATGAATGGATAAATAAACCGTGGTACATATAAACAAGGGGATATTATTCAACTCCAAAAAGAAATGAGGTATCAAGCAGCAAAAATACATGGATGGAACTTAAATGCCTATTACTTAGTGTAAGAAGCCAATTTTAAAAAGCTATATACTGCATAGTTTCAACCATTTGACATTCTGGAAAAGGCAAAACTGTGGAGATAGTAAAAAAGTTAGTGCTTATCAGTGGTTTGGGATGCGGGAGGGGAGATGAATGGGCAGAACGCAGGATTTTTAGGGCAGTGAAAACATCCTGTATGGTACTATAAAGACGGATACATGTCATTATATGTTTGTCCAAAACCACAAAGTGTACAACACAAAGAATGAACCCTAAGATAAACTATGAACTTTGGGTGATTATCTTGTGTCAATGTAAGTTCATCAGTTATAACAGAATGGCACTAGTTGGGAATAATGACAATGGGGAAGGCTATGCATACGTGGGGCAAGGAGATTGTGGGACACCTCAGTGACTTACTCAATTTTGCTGTGAACCTAAAGCTTCTCTTTAAAATGTCTTTAATTTTTTTAAAAAGCATGACATTATTCATCTTATGTTTCCCCGTAAAAGATCTTCTGGCATTAAATTTAAGAATAAATACTATAGGAAAAATAGAGATAGAAGGGGCCTATTTAAGGTAGACTTGTGATATGAATAGAAGTGTCTGAATCTAGAGCCTGCTTTTTAATTGATTCACTGCATTGCTTCTCCAGAACTTGTCACGTAACCAAGATACATATTATTGATGATGATAGATGATGATGATAGATGAGTAGGGATTAACTGGACCAAGGAAATAAGGTAGGGATGGTATTAGTGGAGTGCTTTCCTAGCAGATAGGAGACTAGGAGCAGAGGTGTTTACATAAGAGTGAGATGTATCTGGAGTTCCTGGAGTGTGGAATGGTGGTAAGGGAGAGAGATGTCCCACAAGTGCATGCAAACGTTTATGTAAAATGTCAAGGAGTTGGGATTTCCTGTGAGAGACCAGGTGTTTTATAGGAAGGAAATAATGCAGTCAGAATTAGCATTTTTAAATAGTTGTTTCAAAACCAGTAGATAATACATTTGAGAAAAAAATATTGGAAGTAAGGCTTCCTTTTAGGGGACTGTTGCAGTACTTCAGGAAAGAAGAGAGAAATGAATGAACTGGAACTTAACTGGTGAAGAAATATCTGTTAAAATTTTTGGAGAGAAAATCTACATGGCTTGGTGGAGTAATGACAATTGAGGACTCTACAGAGCTGGACTTTATATACACTCCTTTATCAAAATCCACCTCTATCTGAAATACACTATAAGTAGACACTTCTACTTTCCCAGGAAGAAGATGATTTTGATGATAATTTACCCATATCAGATTTTTTCTAGTATCATGGATGTTAACTTGTAATAATTGCCAAAAACATTAGGAATTTAATGTTTGTAGATATTTGAAAATGTTAGCAAAAATAATCAGCTATTTGCCTTGAAGAATGTCTTAGGTTCTTTGTCTCGCTGTACCTTCCAAGCATCTTTGATAGTATAGTTATTGCAATGGTGGTGGTGGTGGTGGTGGTGCTGGTGTGTGTGTATGTATATAGTCTTTAGAGATTTTATAGAACGTTCTTGGGGAAATGGTGATAAATACTCATTGGAATATAATTCACTTTTATAATTTATCATCTATTCTTTATCTGCCTAGGATACTTTTTTCTCAAGTTCCTTTTATTGCTAGTTATTTCCTATTCTTTATTTCTTAAATCAAACCTTACCACCTTAGAGAGAAGTCTACCTTGAGCATCCTGAGGTAGCCCAAACCACCTTTCCACCCAGATATTTTATATAATTTTATCCTATGTTTTTCCTTCCTAATATTTCGTTCATTTTTTCTGTTCATTGTTTGCTTGTCTCTTCCATCACACAGACTATAAACTGCCTAAGGGACTGTGTCTTTCAGTTTTATCCTGACATTTCCAACATTTCAAACAATGACAAGGATATAGGAAGAATCCAATGAATATTTGTTGAATGTTGTTAAAAATACTTTTAATTATAAAGCACAAAATAATGTTCAGACTTGAGAAATATATCTCAAACTTCTATCTGCTGTGAAATTTTTGAGGTATCAATTAATCATCCACAAATTCTTAATTTAGGTGCTCTTACCAAAATAATCAAGACACTAGGGAAATGTGGGTTTGTTCAATGTAATATTTCCCCAGATATTCACTTTAATAAATGGTGTTCCATTGTATTGTTAATTCGTGTATAAAAAGTGTCAAATTTTTATAATAGATTATATTGACAGAATCACTTTTTAAAATAATGGCTAATAAAAATAAATTTTCAGGCAGAAACTTTTTCTGAATACCCTTTGAACTGAAGAAAACTGATTTTAAAATATCTTGTGAAGATTGAACTAATTGATGGTAGAATTTATTCTTAACTGAGCAGTGGGAACACATTGTTATACTATGATGTTCAGTACCCAAGGGCCTTAAAAATTCTTTGCAGTATGGAGAATACAAATTGACTTGATTTTTATGGCATATGAGATGCCCATGTTTCTTCTCCAAAGTTTTGAAAGGTGTTTGTGATTTGAAAAAGTTGACAACCAACATATTACAATGTAAAACAGCTCTGAGTCTCCTGTTTCTCACGTTCTCAGACCCTTAGAGCATTGTAGTGTTGATGAAACTCTACAATAAGTTTAGAAACATATGTGCTGACAGATGAAGACACACCTGAGATGTTTTAGGATGGCATTTCCTGGAACTATCACACTAGAGTCTCTCTTGTCTCCAGGGTCTGTATAGATGTTAACTTTAAGGAACAAAAAAATTAGAAAAAAAAACATTATAAGTAAATTTAATTCATTGAGAAGTCTCAGCTTATCTTCTGGCCACAATGGCTTTGTTTTTGAGAATATATTGTCTACTTTTAGTGAAAAAGCAGGATGGTATTGTTGAAAACTTAATTAATGCCCAAAGCCATGAATTATGGTCCTACCACTACCCCTATTTAGGTGAGTTTGGGAAAGTTATAGAGACAATGACCATTGTCTCGATGTGTTCATCCATAATTTAGAAGAATAGATGATTCCTTGTCCACTTCAGTCATCCATGATCTAAGGGGTGAGAGATGATGACTGATGGTCATCCACTCAAAACACTTTCTTACGAATTACTGTAGTCAAGAAATTATGCTTCTCACTGTCACAGATAACCAAAAGCACTCAAATATTTGTCCATGTCCTTATCGAATCTTCTTATTTATTAGGCTTTGTGCTAAGTAGTCAGGATGAAAAATATGGTCTCAGGACATCAAGATTTCAAAACCTAATAGTAAAAAATACACTTCCTCTTCTCTTTCCCTCTTCTCCTCCTCCCCCGCTCCTCCTCCTAGCCCTCTCCTTTGTTTTTGTCTTCCTCCTCCTCCTCCCTTCCCCACCCCTCCCCACTTCCTTCTTCTTCCCTTCTCTCTCTCTCTCTCTCCCTCGTCTCTTTCTTCCTATATGTCATTTATTCTGTTTATGACTTCAGACCAGTATATGTAAACTTACAGCATTCAGAGGAAAAGGAGTTATTTTATATCTGGGGTAACATAGGCATGGGGACAATGCAGATGTTCTTAGAAGGTCCCATGGAGAATGACATTTTATCTGAATTTTAAGAGGTAAATGTACATTTATTCTATTAGTCTCAGTCCCCCCCAAATGTACTGTAAATATTCCCAAAAGAATCAATAAAAGATGCAATAATAGTTCAGTAGCTTATGAAATTATTTTTCCCCCTTTTTTGCATTAATGAAGCATGGCAGAGAGTAGAAAATTTTAAAGAGTTCAGAGTTGGATGTCACTGCTTGCCAGAAAAATAGAATTGTAAAATCATAAATTTATATTGTTTTAAGCTACTAAATGTGTAGTAATTTGTTACAGTAGTAATGAGAGACTAAAAATAGTGCGTCTATTTCCTTTTTCTTTTTTCTAATTCTCACTATGGTGCTGTGTAGTCTAGGAGTAGCTCTGCTGAATATAGAAGACTGTCCTTCCTAGCTAAATCTTGAACTGGAGCCCTAGATTCATCAGTGTAATGGCTAGTGGAATATATCTTTCTCATTTGCAAATATTTTTGGTTTGCATTCTTTTCTGATTCAAACTTTAATAAAACCAGTGGTGGTTGGCCAAAAACCACTTCTTTTTTTGTATGAAGAACAGAGTCTACTTTGTCTCATAATTGAGGTGTTGGGGCATCCATAAATTTTTCTAAGTGTAGAAAAAAATCCCATAAGACTGTTTGAAACCTCCCATGGAATGGTAGACTCATGTTTAGAGAATCAGGGATACTATCTTGTTGGTAGTGAGTGCAGGCCTCTACTTCTGTCTGTTCACACATACCTCCCTAGCCGGTGGTACCCCTTGCTAGGCTTTAGCAATAAAACAGAGGGGTGTCAATGTACTTATGCATTCTTCTAGCTTGCTTATCCATGAAAATGCATATGAAATCATACCTGAGATCTAGCCTTGGAGGATATAAGGAACACAGCATAGTATGATGGTCTTGGTCTCTTAGCTCTGCCCATTAGACCAGAGGAAGGAAATCCTGATCCTATAGCAAGAAAATAAGTAACCAGGTAGATAGTAAGGGCCGTGTTAGGGAACAATGGGAGGTCAGGATTGAGAAAAGTCAAGTCAAGGGTTTTCTATACTGGAGGTACAGGGAAGAAGGTAGAGAGATGAAGCAAAGATTACAGAGCCATCTGGAAGAGTTTGTTATGGGCTAAGTAGACTCAGACATGGGTTGGGACAATTGTTGATGCAGATTAATTTCTGTTTTTTGACACATCCTTGATGTATAGTTTGGCTAAAATTTATTGGCCTGGAGGGGAGCTCTTAAACCAATAAAACGATGTCCAAAGTAGAAGCAAGCTTGTTGTGTTGAGGGAGTAAAATGAGGTGAATTTAATTGCAGGTACAATTGCGTATTGGGGTGGAGATGAGATGATACTGACCAGGAAGGCCTGAGACCCGTTCTGTTCAGTGTAGACTCTGTCCTTTGTTGGTGGTTTCTGTTAAGTGTGGGGTGGGATGGGGTGGTTGGGCGTTTTCAAATTTTAATCAGTTATGAGTTCTATGTTTTAGAAAGTTCACCTTAGTGGTATTGGGGAGAAATGTTTTTCACACTTTGATGTGCTTTACAACCAACTTGGAATCTTGTTAAAATGAAGATTTTCAATCAGTAGGTCTGGGGTGGATTCTAAGAATCTACATTTCTAGCAGGCAACCAGGAGACAACTGTACTGCTGGTTCAGGGAGCATACTTTGAGTAACAAGAATATAGGCACTATATTGTGAATGAATGATGCTGGGGAAAGAACACAATTTAGACAGTGCTTACAGCTGTCCAAGATAGAATGCCTAGTGCAAACTAAAGCAATGGGCAGCAGATTTAGAGAAAAGAACAGAATCAAGGTCATAGGGACTCTTCAGCATGTGGTGACTGATCAGTAACCTTCAGCCCTTTAAATAAGAATAAAATACTTGACCATTTATTGGAAGTTCCACATAACCCCTCAGGTAGAGACATTTGTTATACCTCAGATTGCTGCTCACTTTTTCTACAGTGAGTTCTCTGCAGTGTTTCCTGACAGAAGATAAAAATTGCACTTAGATACTGATCTGTCTTTAATTTATCCCTTTTAACTCTTGGTAATGTTTTAATGAGGCTTGCCTCAGTTCTGGACTGTCTGATGGCAGTAGAAGCTATAGTTAGAAACACTTGTCATGTGTGAATACTTGATACTGAAAATTCTGTAAACAAAATCTATAATGCTCCCCACACATTCATTAAATGGGTTTGTGCTGAGCTGCTGCTCTGTTTATAGTCTTGTGTTTGTGAATGTGACCAGTGCAGGCTTGAGAGGGTGGAAGGTTGTGTGGGAGGTGTCTGGCAGGATTCTGAAGATCTAGTCTCAGATATGGGTAGTCTGTCTTCTCTCCAGTGGCTTTGTCCTACTGATGTGTTCTACTCTATCCCTTGGTACCCCTCTGAATTACCTGTGGCTATCTAGGTCTAAAACAATCTTTCTAAGTTTCATGTAGATGTAAGAAGAGAAATCCTCAAAGTTTGATGTCACTAAACTAGAATTTCTGAACAGCCTTGTCAACCAATTTTCAACTATACAAATTAAATGTGATTACCCAACCTGTAGAGGTGGAAACAAAACATTCCAGGTATACAAAAGGCACATTTACTTATATTAATTTAAGAAATATCTGTTTTTAGTCATTAAATAATTGTGATTTATAAGGTTGCCTAACTTTCAGACTAACTCAGTCAGCCACACTAATTATAATCTTTACTTTAAAATCGTGAGATAAAACATAGAGATACTTAATACTCACTGAGTTTTTCTTCCATTTAAAAAACTATCCAAAGTGGCATAATGTCTATCTTCATTTCACACCATTTGCATTTGGATTACATAGAATTTGGATAAGACATTAAGGTTTGATTCATTACCACTTCCTGCAGGTGCTGTGCATCCTTTTAAAACACATGTTTAAATCTTTTGGTGCATCACATTTCCAAGCAGTCTTAACATCAGAAGGCAAGTGAGTCAGAAAAGAGAGGCTTGAGGATGATTTTAAGTGAACTAAACTCAGAAGTAATTAGAAATTCTTTCTATGTCTCCCTTCCTTCCTTCCTCCCTTGCTTGCTTGCTTCCTTGCTTCCTTCCTCCCTTCCTTTTCTTCTTCTCTCTCTCTCTTGCTCTCTTTCTTTCTTTCTTCCTCTCTCTCTCTTTCTCTCTCTCTCTCTGTCACACACACACACACACACATACACACACACACACAATCTCTATCTCCCCTCGTTTTTTTCTCTTTTCTGGTTCCCAAAGAAAGGGAGATGATTTCCAAGCCAACTACCAAAGTGCTAGGGTATAAGGATCTAATTGGTAAAAAATCCTCTGTGATTTCTTCATATCTGCTTCTCCAATAGCAAAATGGAGCTGGAAAATGCGTGATTAATATAATTAAAAATATATATTCACACCAATGCAAACAAATTAAGAAATATTGCTTTTGTTTGCAAAATTGACAGGCTTTATTTAGCTTGAATAATTCAATGTTCAGAATAAGTTAAACTTAGTTTTTAAATTTCAAGCTCAAACTTTTTCTTATGCACTTCATCCACTTTGAATATTAAGTCCTGGGATATATCAAATACAGCATGCCACCACTAAGTAAAATATAAGATGGTTATTAGAAACTCAGGTCTTAGTCCATTTAAGGATTTAATGATGTGTCAGAAGATGAAATTGACTTAAATTTGTGAGAGGGACTGTATCAGGGGAAATCTGTGAATAGATCAGATTCAGAAGCAGCCAGAGCTTTAGTTTTCTCCTTCTTCGTCCCTTCCATGGACATTTGCCTTGAGTTTGCCCCCATGTGGTCCCCCTGCTCTTTCGTCTCATCTGTTCCCAGCTCTGCCACAGGGGTGCCCATCAAAGCACCTCCTTGGCTGGTTGGTTTTCCCATTTAAAGCTATTCAGTCTCTTCGCAACTCCTAAAGAATACCACGTAGTTCCCTTGATTGACACATAATGAACTGATTGCTAGTGTCTGCATCAGCTGTTAAAGCTGCAATCTTAGGGAAAGGGCTTGAATTCTTGATGCCTCAGTTTGTTTTTTGGTTTTTCACCTATAAAAAAGGCATTGGCAAACTTGTCCCAACCCACATTTCTCTACCTGCTTAACCAGTAGTTCATTATATGAAATTGCTGGTGAAGTTCAATTTTTTATTTGCTGTACATTCTTTAAAACATATTTTATCTTCCATGTATATTATCCCTTGTGCTCGCCCCTTACCTACAATACTTCATTTTCTATCACTAAATTTTATATACTCTGTTAAGATCTGGAGTATGTGCTCCCTCGCTGTTACATAAGGCTTATTCTCAGAATCCCTGTGGAAGGAATGTATTGACTTCTGAACAACTTAGCATAAATTTGACAGTCATAAGATGATGCATTATTCTGGAAAATAGATAATCTTTAAAATAATAAAATGAATGTTTTATGTAAATTATACCTACTCATTAAAACAAATTGGAATCATAAAATAATTAGTAGAGCCCTTATTATATCTAAAACCCAATCATTAGACATAATCATTAAGTTAACATTAATATAACATCATTGTAGATAGATCTCTATATATATAGAAAGGAAAAATAAGAGATGGATGATAAATAGATCTCATAGATATATATATCTATATGCATAGGTAAGAGTTTACTAAAATTTAACAGTATTTATTCAAATTTATATTAATTGAGGAGAAAGAATACACTGCTAAAATTATGATAAATATTTCTTTACAAAATAAAGACATTAATTTCTCTACATTTTCCTGATTTTTAAAAACGTTTACTAAACTAATTCACAGTGTGTTGTCATTTTTAAAAATGTTTTGATTTTAGACCTGTGGACTGACTGCCAGATATGAAAAAGAAAGTATTACTCTGACACTTTCTACTATTTGCTCACTCTCACGTTTAAATTTTGCTTTTCAGTTACTATTTTTACATAGCCAAAATTTATGATATTTATATGCATTTCTATAAGAAGTACTTAAACATGTTTCTAATTTTTTATTAGCACTTCTGTGTTTAAACAGATAATTCATCATTTGTTTCTACTCACTGACTTTTAAAAAATATGGTTTAGTCTCATTTGGCTATATTTCATTGTTAAAAAGTGATTTTCTTTTTCAGGGACACTCAGAGGTGTTGCATTCTCTAAGGTTTCCTATACATAAGGATATTTGCCTATTGCTAAAGAGGGAAATAAAAATGACCAAAATTTCTACCATTTGTTCACATTAAAATTTTAATATATGTACACATGTTAAAAAACCAGACAGTAAAGAAATTATGATCAAAAAAGTTAAAGCCTCCTTTCCCACCCTAGTCATTCTCAAAATTGACATCTGTTAAACAGTTTTTTGTTTCTTTACATATACAGTGGTGTGTACTAACTCTGTTTCTATTCCTTTATATTTACATACAAAAAAAATCACTTTTCTGCACAAAAGGATTATATTCACGGTATTCTTTACTTTGATTTTATAATTTAATAATAATTCTTTGAAAACTTTTCATATTACCATAAAAATCCATCTTCACTTTATTTAAAGTCTGCCTGATTATTTATTACTTGTTCATAGTAATATTTATTTAAAATCATTTCTTATTCGTGGACAGATACTCCTATAAAACTGTGTTGACTTTTCAGTTGCTTTAAGATGATTCAGAATGATGCTCAATACTTTTGTTTGTCTCTTAACCTCCTGATAGATACTCCTGTCCACAAGATTGATTGTTTTCACAAGTCGAGCTACACATACACCTTCAAAATACACGTGTTTGAGGAGGAATCACTTGATTGATATTTATTAAGAGCTTTACCTCAGGATTACTAGTTTGATTCTGGCCAGACAATTCATTATCTGATAATGTTTTATAAGGGTTACATTTTTCCTGATATATTGAAACTTTATAATGAATGATTTTCTCAAAAGTCTTAACGTATGATGGCTTATGAGGTTTATTTGAAAGATACTTTACAATAAAACTGTTTGGGTCTTTTTTGTTCACTGAACCTTATTTGATGACAGAAGAAGAAGAAAAATGATAAATATTGTGTGTGTGCCTTATAGTTATTACTGGGCTAATTATCTAATTTGTATTTTTATATAAACTATTATTTAAATATGAGAAATATTTGTTTACTTGAATATTTGGCCTAAAAAATTCAAATGTTACCATTTTTAAAAAGTTAAGGAAATAAGCATCCCCTATGTGAGGCAAGTTTTATATTTTCTCTCAATATAAAGAGAAACAGCAAATTAATTAATTTTTTGGTTCTTCCAAAAATGCTGTGTCTCTGGAAACTAAAGCTTTCCTCTAGCATTTGTAGACAGGAACCTCCCCACACACAGCGGGTTTGCTGATAGGTACCTGTGCAGAACAGGACAATACCTCCAATACCACTAGGCTCCTTCTCAATCTCTGGTCCAGGAGACTGGTTTAACTGTGATCAGAGGACTGCCAAATTCAGAAAGATAAGGTTTATTTTCCCATAAATCAAAAGGGTAGGAAAGAAGACTTAATGAAGAAGACTTAATTTGGTGATATTTTTAAGGAGAGAGACTTTCCTACCCTGACTGGTACTTGCCCTGCTAGAGAAAAAACAGATAGCTCTACTCTGATGTAGCTTCTGCAAAAGAGTGAAATGGACGTTTTCTTAGGCAAGTGTTCTGGGTCTGGGGACTCTTAGTATTGCCCACTTAGTACCCTCCAGTACTGTAGAGAATGTGACCTGTTTCCCTTAACATTTGGAGGCATGCCTGTATCTGTGTGCATTTCTCGTCTGAAGATTTTAAAAAAATAGACAACATATTGGAGTATTGTGCACCAATGAGATATCAAGGAGCCCTAGGATGGTGTGTTGTACAGAAGTTAGGGGAAACTCCTACATCATTCCTCTCCTTTGCAGCTTTCTCTGCTAAGGCACTAGTGCCTATGGCTCCTGGGGAGGGAGTCCAGGAAACAGAGACTAGCAGTGGGAATGGACCTAGTTATCTTTCCAGATGTTACCATACCTTGGAGGAGGGATGGGTACACAGATCAATAGATCAGGACAAAAAGAAAAAAAAAAGCTAGAAATAGAGCCACACAAATATGTTCAAACTGATTTTTGACAAAGGTGTGTAAATAATTTATTGTCACCAAATGGTGCTAGAGAAAATGGATATCCATAGGCAAAAATACAAACTCCAAACTAACCCTCATATCTTACACACATGTGTCAACTCAAAGTGGGTCATAAGTTTAAATATAAAGTATACAACCACAAAAATTTTAGGAAAAAATCTTCATAACCTAGGGTTAATGAAAAGTTCTTAGACTTGACAACAAAGTGTAACTAATAAATAGAAAGAATGATAATTCATATGCAATCAAAATTAAAAATTTGCTCTGCCAAAGAGCCTGTTACAAATATGGAAGCCAAGCTGCTGCCTGGGAGAAAATAATTGCTAACCAGATATCTTATAAAGAACTAGTATGTAATGTATATGAAGTCCTCTCAAAACTCATCAGTTAAAAAACAAATGATCAAATTAGAAAATGGGCAAAAGTCATGAAGAAACATTTTAGCGAAGAGGGCTCACAGATGGAAAACAAGTACATGAAAAGATGTTCAACATCATTAGCTATTAGGGAAATGCAAATAATAATGGCAATGAGATATCTCTGCATACCTACCCAAATGGCTAAAATAAAAATTTTAAAATAATAGTGACAGCATTAAAGCTAGTAAGGATTCAGAGCAGCAGGCTCACTCATACATTACCAGTGGGAAAACACAATGGCACAGCCACTTAAAAACAGTTTGGCAGTTTCTTATAAAACTAGACATGCAATGTCTATACAATTCAGCAATTCCACTCCTGAGCATTTATCCCAGAGAAGTGAAAGCGCATGTTCACATGTACACAATCTTCATGTCAGCTTTATTCATAATAGAAAATATTAAAAACATCCAATATTCTTCAGTGGTTTACTGGTAAAAACTAAAAAAAACAGAAACAAAACATATAAACAAAAAACTGCTGCGTCCATACAATTGCTTATTAGGCAATAAAAAGATACAAACAGCTGATACACATATGACTTCCATGAATCTCAGGGTAACTATGCTGAGCGATAAAAGTCAGTCACAAGGGGTGACATACTGTGTGATTCCCTGTATATGATTCTTTTGCATAACTTTTTTTTAATTGAAGAAAGTAGAGATTGAGAACAAATTAGTAGCAGTCAGTGAATCAAGACAGGAAGGTCAAGATGGGGAGAGAGTAGGAAGGATATGATTATGTTTATAAAAGGTCAATACAAGGGATCTTTGTGGTGATAGAACCGTGATGTTGGATATACCAGTCTACACCTCTGATAAAAAGGCATAGACTAAGCGTACACATGCACATGCACATGCACACAGATGAGTACATGTAAAAGTGAAGAAATCTGAACAAGATGGGTTATGTCAATGTCACTTTCCTAGTTACCATATTTTACTATAGATTTTCATGTCGTTACCAATGGGGAAACTGGATAAAGTGTACACAAGATCTCTTTGTATTATTTCTTACAATTGTATGTTAACCTAAAATTACTTCAAAATTAAAAGTTTAATAAAAAAATGACAGCTAGAAAGAAAGGAGCATCCACTTAGCACATAAGAACCCTTAAATGGAAAGCTATATGTTAGTAGGGTGATACCTTTAGTATCTTGTAAAAAAATAACTAATAGCCTGGAATTTGGTATCTTGGAAACTTATATTTTATAAAAAAATGTGAAATAATATTTTGCCTCATAAACAAATCCTTGGAAGCTTTGGCATACATTGCACAATCAAACTTTCTAAAGGAATTACTTTGCAAAGAAGCAAAATGATCATAAGAATGTCTGAGTTGCAAGAGGGAATGATAGTCAAAGATTCTGAAAAACACGAGTAAACATTCACTCAACAAACAACAATATCAGTGTCTAATTTGTGGATGTAGACTAAAAACTTTGGGCAATACATACTGTAAATCACGAAGGTTAATCTCTGTTAAGTATTCAGTGTTTCTTGTATTAATATGTTCAGGAGAAGGATAAAATATACTAATTTAGATTTTAAGTGTAAATACTGAAATAGCTGGAAAATCCTCTAAAGAGAGAAACAGATAACTTCAATAATGTAAAGGAAAAAGTTAGAAAAGCTAAAATAAAAAATATGAATTATTGTAAAAGAAGAAAAGCTGCATAAATGAAGCTGAAGAGATGTAGAAATAAATCTAAATGTATTATAAACCCTCAAATAAGTATACCATTAAAGTCTTGATAGGTTTGAAAAGAATTTAGCAACCTTTATTTCAGTGAGAATAAACTAAGAAAACAATTTTTAACAGTAAAACTGAAGCATTACCAAGGTTAAAGTGTATAACAGAATATTCACATGATCTTAAACCATCACCTTGCTAGTGTAAAATGTATTCTTCAACTGATGCTGCAGTAAAAAAGTTTGAAATCCACAGCCCAGGGAAAGGATGAAATACAACACAACTGTGAAAGTGAATGAGCTAAAATTGCCCAACAATGGATTAACTTCACAAATATTCCACTGAATGAAAAAAAGAAAATTCCAAAAAATATATTGTGCTAAATTTACATGAAAGCCTATAGCCTGCAAAAGGAAAACAATATATTGTTTGGGGAATGCACACATATGTGGTAACTCTAGTGAAAGGAATGAGGGGCAGTTAGATACAAAATTCCAGAAATGATTACTTCCAAAGAATGGGATGTTTGGGGAGGGGATCAGAGAGGACCCAGGGTCAGAGGGCGTCTACGAGATTGGCATAGTTCTATGTATGTAACTGTGATTAAATTTATGTATATGTATTTAAAGAAGATCACAGAAGTATTTGCATCATTTTCCCATTTTCATGAATATTCTCTGTGTATATTTATTAAATATTCAAATAGTTTTTAATAAAGGAGTATAGGGTTGAATGAAAAAAATAGAAATAAAAAAACAAGAGTAAGGACTAAATACTGAAATGAGATTATAATAGGCAGTGTAGGAAACTGAAAAATTATGAAACCTGGCCAATTGTCAGTAGGTGAAACTCACCAAGAAGGGAAAAGGGAATTACTGTATAAAGAGTACATTAAACTCGTGACAGGTTTTTTTTTTTCATATATTGCAAAGACGTGCCATGCCTCTCTAAACCATTACACTCCTATTCCCTGAGTCTCTTGTACAAAAGTTACCTCAAACCACCACCACCCCGTTTCTTGTAAGGCTAGGTTAGTGGTGATGAACTCTTTTTGCTTTTGCTTCTCTGTAAAACTCTATCACTCCTTCAAATCTGAATGATAACCTTGACAAATGTAATATTCTTGAGAAATAGAATATACCATGCTGCTCCCTTCTGGCCTGCAAAGTTTCTGATAAAAAGTCAGCTGATAGTCTTATGGAAGTTCTCTTACATGCAACTAGTTGCTTTTCTCTTGCTGCTTTTAAGATTCTCTCTTTAATTCTTGCTATTTTAAGTATAATGTGTCTTGGTGTGGAACTCTTTGGGTTCATCTTGTTTGGGACTTTCTGTGCTTCCTGGACTTGGCTGTTTGATTCCCTCCCCAGGTTAGGGAAGTTTTCAGTTACTGTTTCTTGGAATAAGTTTTCTGCCACCTGTAGGAGATAGATATTTACAATATAGGCCTGAAGTAGCACATATAGGGGTTCAGAACGGGCCTCCCCAAAATGTGTCCCTTTTGCATGAGGATTATTTTGAGCTAAAGACAATCATGATTCTGCAGGTTCAAGCGAAACTACTGCTCTTTGCTTAACTCCCTAGACTATTTTAAATATGTATATATATATTTATATAAATATGTGATATATAGATATAATGAAGCAATATAGCTTCTTTTCAGATGATTAATTAAAATGTATTTAGTGAAATATTTAATGATATACTTGAAAAATATTTAATCCACAGCATCTTTCTCTCTCTCACAAAAAAATCTGATTAGACATCAAAGATGTGGTGTTTTAGAGATGGCTAATCAATATAACAAAGGTGTACACTTTATCTCAGTAGTGCTTGTAATAATTTATGAAAACATTTATATCAGTGGCAGTCTCTAAATGATCCATTTCAGGAGTTTCAAAATATCCATCTCTTGCTTAAGGCACAATAGTATGTCCAGGTCTGCACTCACTTTGGGCTGACGGCATTCCTTTAAATATTTAATTTACAAAGCTGTCACTAGGCTTTATAACTGCATGAAAAGGCCAAAGGTTTCATTCATTTTTATGTAAAGCAAGATTGTGACAAGAAAAAAGTAAGTGGAGGTTCCAATACATTTTTTGGCAGACTGGAAGCAATAAGCTTTATCTGCAGCTAATGAAAAAGTACATGTAAAGCCATGCAAAGAAAGGATGCAAACAACTGATTCAGAGAGAGCAGAGACGGAGCAAACAGGTGGTGTGGACATAGCAGGAGCTGAGGATAAAAGGATTACTGATAGTGGGAAAATATGATCAGATGCAATGAAAGTCAGATGTATTTCAGCACAGGCTACTAAATTTTAGAGGACAGAATCAGAAACCCAACTGTGGCACTTAACGTTGATACAGGAAGGTTGCCAGCACTTGAAAACATTGCAGTGTTTCTGTCTTATTGAGCAAAGTATTCAATATTAGCCTCCAAGATTAATAAATTATTTCTACACTTTTATTGTGAAACTTGTATGGAAAATCTAGTTATTGGGTAAGAATTTAAGAGGGCATTTGTATGCAGCTAAAGAAATGAATATGTATTTTCTATGGAGCACAGTAGTATAAAGTGTAGGATAAAGGCAAAAGTACAAGGAAGAATGGCCATCTTTACGTAATAATCCTTGATATGTCACCGAAATCTTGATTCAGTCTTTTACACATGAAATATATCAATCTAAAAAATTTCAAAGTCAGAGTGTGGTAAAAATACTAAGACTTTTCACATACTATGACATTTTATTCCTCGAGACAGAAGTACAAAGAGAAAATTGAATGTAATTGTCCCCTTTTTCTTCTCTTATTTCCTTCTAAAGAAGAATTTAAATAAAATTAAGTATTTTAACCACCAAAGTACTATTTAAGCCCTAAATTAAAAATCAGTTTTAAAAGTTTATCTTATTTCAAGTAATTTAAATTTAGTTTATAGGCTATATAGTATTTATGCATGGTATATATCACTTTTGAAAAATAAGAACTTTATTGAGGTTTCGAATACAGTAACTGTTATAGCCCTGACTCAGACAACTCTTACACATTTGCCTCTCCTGTTATAAAAGAGTTACTCAGGGAAATAATCTTATGTTTTTATATAGATTCTAAATACCTGTAGATCACTAAATAACGTGAATCTGGCCCATGATTATCACAGTAGAGTCAAAAAATCTGTGGATGTGCTCTCTGTTCCCTTGTTGTATATCCATAAAATGCCAGTCAGAATTTTGATTGATCAACATGATGTAAAATGAAAAGTTCACCCAGATGCATGTTGGCATTATATATCAGTTAAAAAAATTAATAATAATAGTATGTGGGGGAAAGGGCATAGCAGAAAAAGAGTGTGGGATGAATTCTAATTCCAGTTTTCTCACTGAAATGTAAACACTATGAGGGCATGCTTCTTTCCTGTTTTGTTTACCATTGCATTCCCAGCACCTAGGAAAGTTCCTGATATACAGATGGTGCTCAGCAATATTTTCTTTTAAAAAAATGTTGTGGATCAGAGGCTTATAATAAAGGGCTCAAAAGCACACATGCACATGCATACACACACACACACACACACACACACACACACACACACACACACACACACAGACAGCCTGGGGTGAAGCAGAGGTAAGGCCCCTGCGAAGAGCACTGTGGCACCTGAGAAATGAACTCAGTCTCTTTCCCTGCTCTCCTCCACTGGTAGAGTGGAGAAAAAATAAATTTGTACACCCTTGCCTGATTCAAAGCCTCTCCCAGTTACACTGTCAACTGGGAAGCAAAATGCTCTGAATTCTGGCATCTTACTCCAGCTGCCTGTGTGTTCCCGTTACCACTACCATTGTCTTACCCTAAAATCTGCAAGCCATTTTCTTCCTCATTTCTTCTGTGTGCAACTCCCACAGCTATGCTAGCCTCTACTTAAGTTGCATCTACTACAGGATCCAGAGCCCAGTGACAACACAGACATGAGTTTGCTCTCTCCTCATGTGGAAATATTTCTCCCCAAATTTCACATTCCTCTCCTAAGCACCCGTGAAAAGTGAAGAGGGAGGACACTTGAAATAGACCAAAAGTCATAAAAAAGCTGAGAGGAATCCTGTGAGGGAGGAAGGAAATGGAAAGGATGAAGCTGGACCATCCCATATCGTCTAGTTAACTACGGTGACAACACAAACACGCCAAGATCACATTACTTAGGGTATCACAGCTTCATCTCTCTCATATGGCACAGGAGGCTTCTGCAGTGAGCTCTTATTCAGCCTCCTTCAAATATGTGGATTCTCCAGAGCCTTTGTACTCAGAATCCTACCCAGTTTCCTTTGAATCCAGCCAGGAGGTAAGGGAAAGGGAAGAGCTGGGGGGAGCTTTTCAGGTTTTATGTTCTATGCATTCATAATCCACCCACATCCATTGGCCAGAGCAGTCACATGGTCTTAAATGCAAGGCAGTAGAGAAAAGACAGTGTATGCACCCAGAAAAAAGAGAAAATGGAGTTGATAAAACACAACATTTATCCTGCAGGCAGCTGCTCATCTAACTATCAGATTCTGATTTCGTTCTTTGTCTCATAGAATATGCTCATTCCTTACTCATCCCAATGTCTAATATAGGCAGTCACTTTATCTAGCTTTAAATCCAGCATTTCCAGGTGACACAGACTCCTTCCCATCATGTCCAGACATAGCTAATGCTTTTGTGTTTGAACTATAACACAGATATTAAATATGCAGTGCAAAGGATAGTATGACAGCAGCCCAAACTCCCCTTTGGAATAAAAGAAGAATGAAAGGGAAAAAACCAACACAGAAGTCATCCGTCCACATCTATCTGAAATCTTTCGAGAAGACACTGCAATGATATCCTGCCTCAGGAGTAACAACGTTCCTTGGTCGTGCCCCACTTCTGCCTTATTCTCCAGATTCCTGTCTTCCTTGTCAGTTTCCCTCTACAGCTGAGGATATTTATTTTGTTAGTCAGGGCCCTTTGAATTTCCATATGAATTTTGGATACATATGAATTGTGCAATATCTGTAAAAGAGCAAGTTTGAATTTTCACAGGGATTAAATTCAATCTGTGTATCAGTTCACGAGGTATTACCATTTGGGGAATATTAAAAATTCCAATCCATGAATATGGAATGTCTTTGTATTCACTGAGGTCTTTTAAAATTGACTTTAACAATGTTTTATATTTAAGTTCTTACATTTCTTTTGTGAGATTTATTCTTTTTTTAAGATTTATTTATTACTTTATTTATTTATTTTTGTCTGCATTGGGTCTTCTTTAGTGCATGTGGGCTTTCTCTAGTTGTGGTGAGAGGGGGCTACTCTGTTTCAGTGCACGGGCTTCTCAATATGGTGGCTTCTCTTGTTGCAAAGCACGGGCCCTAGGCACATGGGCTTCAGTAGTTGCGATGCAAGGGCTCAGTAGCTGTGGCTCATGGGCTCTATAGCGCAGGCTCAGTAGAGGTGGGGCATGGGCTTAGTTGCTCCGCGGCATGTGGGATCTTCCTGGACCAGGGCTCAGACCCGTGTTCCCTGCATTGGCAGGTGGATTCTTAACCACTGCACCACCAGGGAAGCCCAATGAGATTTATTCTTAAGTAGATTTTGAAGTTATTATAGATATAAGCATTTTTCTAATTTAATTTAAGGGGTATTTGGTATTAGTTTGTAGAAGTATAATTGAAAGTATAATCTTTCTTTACACTCCGGGTGTTTCTTTTTTTTCTTTTTTTTTTTTCTCTCCTAACTGCCCTAACTACAACCTCTAATACAATATAGAATAGAAGTGGTAAGAGTAGATATCCTTGTCTTGTCCGTGATCTTACAGGGGAAGTTTTCACTTTTTTACCACGAAGTTTGATGAGTTTACTTGGTTATGGGTTTTTCATAAGATGAGAAAGTGCTCTTCCACTCCTACTTTGTTGACTGGTTTTATCATAAAAGGTTTAGATTTTGTCTAATGTTTATTATGTATACAGTGAAATACTCATTTTTTTCCTTATTATATGAATAGAATGTATTATACTGATTGATTTTTGTGCATTGAACCAGCCTTGCATTTCTGGGATAAATACTACTTGGTCATGGTGTGTAATTTTTTTTTTTAATGTGTTGTAGGATCTATCCGCTAGTATTTTTTGAGGATTTTTGTGTATATATTTGTAAGGGGTCTTGGTCTGTAGCTTTCTTTACTTGTGCTCTATTTGTCTCATTTTGGTATCAGGTTAATACTAGCCTCATAGAATGAGTTAGAAAATATTTTCACTTCTCCTGCTTGGAAAAGTTTGTGAAGGATTTATGTTACATCTTACTTAAATGTCTGGTAGAATTCACCAGTGATGCTATCCAGTTCTGGATTTTTCTTTGTGCAAGGTATCCCTTCCCACTTTAATTAATCATTAATTAGTAGACTTTTTTCACCGTAATTGAGATGTAATTGACATTTAATATTGTATAAGTTTAAAGTGTACAACATAATGATCTGATATATGTATATATTATGGAATGATCATCACACTAAGTTTAGTTAACATTCATCACCTCTCATATTTTACTGTTTTTCCTTACTATGAGCACTTTTAAGATCTACTCTCGGGCTTCCTAGGTGGTGCAGTGGTTGAGAATCCGCCTGCCAATGCAGGGAACACGGGTTCGATCCCTGCTCCAGGAAGATCCCACATGCCACGGAGCAACTAAGCCTGTGCGCCACAACTACTGAGCCTATGCTCTTAAAAAAAAAAAAGATCTACTCTCTTGGTGACTTTCATAAATACAGTATAGTATTAAAAATACTGTATTTTAAATTAGTAGACTATAGAGCAGTTTTAATTTACAAGCGGGCGTTTTTTGATTATTAATGCAATCTCTTTACTTGTTATAGATATACTCCAGTTTTCTATTTATTTGATATCAGTTTCAGTAGTTTGTTCTTTTCTAAGAATTTGTCCATTTAATCTAGGATGTATAAATTGTTGACATACATACATTTTTGCATTTTACCTTATCTTTTTTAATTTCTGTAAGATTTTTGGTAACAATCCCTCTTTTATTTCTGATTTTAGTATCTTGAGTCATTTTTAAATTTTACCAGTCTAAATTTTGTTAATTTTTTTATCTTTTCAAAAAACCAATTATTGGTTTTATTAGTTTTCTTTTTTAATTCTGTGTTCTCTGTCATTTTTCTGCTCTAATTTTTATTGTTTTCTTCATTCTCCTTGTTTTTGGTTTAATTTGCTCTTTAATTTCTAGTTTTCTAAGATGTAATCTAATTGTTAGATTATTAATTCAATATTTTTTCATTTACATATATATGTGCTCACAAATTTTCCCACAAGTAATGTGTTAGCTACATCTTGAAAATTTGTGGTGTGTTGTATTTTTGGGTTTTTTCATGCCAAAGTATTTTCTAATTTTTCTTGTGATTTTTTTAGCCCCTTCATTATTTAATAGTGTGTTGCTTAACTTCCACATATTTGTGACTTTCTCGAATTTCCTTCTATTATTGATTTCTAATTTCACTTTATTATGATCAGAGAATGTATTTTGCATCATTTCAATCTCCTAAAATTTATTAAGAATTGTTTTATGAGTTAATTTATGGTCTATCATAGCAAATAGTTTATGTGCACTTGAGAAGAATAGCAATTGGCACACTCAACAGTTATATTTGTTCTAAGAGAACCTGGTTACACAATAAGTACTTCACTATATTTTCAGTCTCTCGCTTCTCAACAGGATCTTGGTCAGGGCTGTGAACAGCTGTGCCTATGAAGAGAGCCCCTTATTTGCAAAAAGACCCTCATAGCTTCACTTTTACCACTTTTCAATGTCCCAGCTGTCTTCCCTATTCGTCCCTATGAATAATTAATGTCACTTCACCCAGGGCAAAAGACAAATTGCAAGATAATATAGAGATAACTTTCCTAATTCTTTGCTTTCAGAAACAAAACAATTAATTAAAATTTTGATATTCTCAAGTTTCATGATGTAAAGAAGACATCAAACAAGTTAATCTAACTTCAAGGTCAGTATATTTGTGATTTTATGAATTACATAATCTTAATGAGAGAATTCTCTAAATCATAGAAGCATAAATAGAAACATAATGGTACCTGTTATTTATTTTGTTCCCGTGTTTAAATAAATGTAATCATCTTGTAACCCCCATGTATTTCTGATTTATTCAGTATAGTCCTTGGACACCTGTTGGAATTTTCAAAATCTTTGGTTTACAATCATACTTTCAATAAATTAAAGCTTTGTGCACATACTGTATTTTTAAAGACCTTTGTATCTAAAATCCTTTGTTGTTGTATGCAGGCAACCCCATTTTGAAGTCTAAGGCTGCCTCTAATGTGTTTCCATAACCTGTTGTCTGTTGACTCAAATCCAGACCTGCTGTTCTGCTTGGCATGTCCCTTCAACTTGATGTAACACTATTTATCATTATCATTTGATGTTAAGTCTCTGGGTTTGTATTCTCTTCATGTATCTGGACATGTTTCTTTTTTGTCTTTTTTTTTTTTAACATGAGACAACGTCTTTGTAATTCTATCAGAACCAGTTTTTGTTTCAAGGAAAGATTTTTTTCCCTGATGTTTAGATTAGGGCAAAGAAAATGAGCATTTAATGTTTAAATTCTACTTCCATTCTTAAGAACATTACATATTATACCCCTAGAATTAAATGCTTGATATCTTCCATTTGCAAAAAAATTATACCCTAGTGTAATTATAGTTAACTACTATTTGTATCTTAGCTTTTCAAAATTATGTGGTAAGATCTTGTTTTAATTATGTTCACTGAGACATTTATTTCACTCCTGTTTTGCTACATCTTGTCTTTAAAATAATATTAAACTTAATGTCCACTTAAGCCCCATTAGTTGATAAATGACATATACATATGTATCTCCTTAAACATACTTTATTTCCAAATAAAAACAATGACAAATTCATAATTCCACCTAACATGATACAGCTTTCCTGTCTACAACTGAATATGTACTAATCCTTTCCCCAGAAGTTGAGATAAAGCTCTTGAGCGATGTTTACTCTTCTCCTTGATACCTTATAGCTTAAATGCTCTAATGTAAAATTAACAAAACTTAAATACTATGATAGAAAAGCAGATCCTCTTACATTACATGATAAAGAAATGAGAGGAAAGGAAACAAAGGTATAGATAAATACATACACAAATGTATCCGTAGCAGAATAAGGAAGAAATACTCATGACAATTATAGTTTCTGTTTCTTTAACTGATCATGTGGTCATAGCTGACATTTATAGTTACCTTCTTCCACGATCCATTCCAATTCCCTGTGCCTACAGCGAGCACCTCTGTTGGTCATTGTTCTTTACCTTGTAGGGTGACCCGAACATGTATTCCTGAAGGGTCTGGGCCATTAGTAGTCTTGCCTGGATTGCGTTGTTGTAGTTTTCCATTGACCTTAATCATAGAGCATGGTAATACAAAAAGACATCCTAAGGAATCTCTTGTATTCCAGACATAGTCTCCCTTACCTCTGTTGTGGAGTAGTAGTCCAATATCTCCTTGGTAGTCAGAATGAATCACCCCAACCCACATCATAATTCCCTTCTTTGCTTGTTGATCTGGAGGCATGAAGAGCCAAAAGTGGCCAGGTGGCTGTCTTACATTCAATTCAATGGAATTGTTGTGTCTCCTGATAGAAGCGTTATTCCCTCTGGAACTAAGACATCTAGGCCAGCAGAGCAGTGAGTCATGAGAACAAAAATTTTATTAGTGGGTCACTAGGGATAATATTGAGTGATACTACTCCCATTTCACATCTTGATTCCTGGACATGTGAGTTCTGGCTATTGGAGAAATAGCACTGTATATTGGAAGCCAAGTCAGAGCATATATAGCCTTCTGGAGAATGCTGCTTCAGCCCGGCAAGATGTGGCCACTCAGCTGACACTATGACTGAAGCTTCAGAAGGTCATCTATTATTTTATCAAAACAGCTGCTTCGGGTTGGTAAGGAGCATGGTAAGACCCATGAATTCCATAAGTGTGGGCCCATTGCCACACTTCTTTTGCTAGACAATAAGTTTCTTGATCAGAAACAATGCTGTGTATAATACCATGACTGTGGATAAAGCATTCTGAAAGCCCATGGATGATAATTTTATCAGAACCATTGTATATAGGGAAGGCAAATCTATATCCAGAGTAAATATATTCCAGTAAGAATATAATGCTGCCTCGGAAATTCCCTCATGGCACAGTGGTTAAGAATCCCCCTACCAATGCAGGGAACACAGGTCCAAGCCCCGGTCTGGGAAGATCCCACATGCCACGGAGCAACTAAGCCCTTGTACCACAACTACTGAGCCCACGCACCACAACTACTGAAGCCCGCATGCTGCAACTACTGAAGCCCATGCACAGAGAGCCTATGCTCCGCAACAAGAGAAGCCACTGCACTGAGAAGCCTGTACACTGCAACGAAGAGTAGCCCCCGCTCGCCACAACTAGAGAAAGCCTGTGTGCAGCAACAAAGACCCAATGCAGCCAAAAGTAAATTAAAAAAATAAAGAATGGAGAGCTAACTTTAACAAAGCCTATATGTTGGAAAAAAATAAAAAAAGAATAAAATGCTGTCTCTTCCATAATGGAAATGGTGCAATGTAACCAAATTGGACCGCCACCACGTAGCTGGCTGAACACCCTGCAATATTGGGAGCCTCAGTGTTGATCTCTCTTGCTGGCAGATGGGGCACTCAATAGTAGCTGTAGCAGTTTGGCCTTGGGAAGTGGAAGTCCATGTTGCTGAGCCCATGGATAACCTCCTTTCCTGCCACCTGGCCTCTTTGTTCACGAGCCTAGTGAGTGGTGACAGGGGTGGCTAGGGAGAGGCTTGTTGGTATCCACAGAACATGTCAGCCTCTAACTTGATTATTAAAATCTTCTGCTGAGGTCACCTGGCTGCTTGTGCCTCTTGTGTGCATGTTACTTTTTATATCCTGTTTAGACGATGCAAGCTACCATAGCTCATACTCAAACTTCAAGTCACAGCTTCTGTCACTTTCTGCTGAAAATCTTTCACTTTCTGGACCATGTCACTGTTTGGCCAGTATGATCCCAAACCACCCTCTTACATCTATCATTTGTCACTATTTTCTCTCTATGTTCTTGACCGGTGTTTCACAAATATTGGTTCGCACACTGGTAAGAATCTATGTTGCAGTTATTATTCTTTTACAAATAAATGAACAAATAAAGACAACTTAAGGAGTTTTCCATAAAGCAGCACTAGGAGATAAAATACACCATCATTCATTCGTATCTTAAGTCCTCCTAAATAAATTTGAGTCCTTAAAATGTCCTTTAAGAATTATGTTTTGGCCCTATAAATGTCCTTTATAAAATGATGATTGTGATAGATGTATCTTTTTACCTTCCTTCCTCCCTCCCTCCCTTCTTTACTTCCTTCCTCCTTCTTTTTTCCTTCCAAAGCCCCAATGTGACAGAATAAAGTTAGCGACACTGTTTAGATCTCCATTTTTAAACTCTTTTTTGCTCTAAACTTGGAATTGAATTTTTTAAAAATTGTCACTATTTCCTGGCACCTTTATCAATGTCCTGAACACATAGTAGATGCCAGTATACCTTGAATACATGAGTGATTACACCCTCAGATAGGACAAGGCAAGTATAATCTAAGAAATTTCCAAACAAGGGAATAAAATGGTTACAGATGCTGCTAGCAGTCAGGTTCAGGGGATGCTGCTTGGTTTGTAGGGTAAGTAGGTTCCTGGCCTGAGTATTCTAATTACCACTTGGTGGCTTCTCTGGTGATTCCATTACTTACTCTGCTCAGCACCCTAATGAACTCAGTGCCCCCATAATTCACCGTTTTTAGAACAGTCCAGCATAGTCTGTGCTGCACAGCTAGTGATTTGCATACAAACTACTGAGTTAGATGAATATTTTTTTACTTTAATCCAGCACATAATTAAGCCCCACCTCAAAACCTCAAGGAAAAGTAATAATTATAGAAAACGGGTAATAGACTGTTTTGGATCCCTAATGCCAGTTCAAACCCAGCAGCATATTAAAACAGTGTTAAAGTGTGACCTTTGGTAGCACTTAGAAGGTGGTACTTAGAGATTGTTCTCTAAATGTTTCACTTATTGGCAATCAGTTGAGAAACATCTAATATAGAACAGATAAAGTGATTAAATTACCTTTTGGCCTCCTGTATGACTATTTTTGTGCTGCATTTGACTCCAGCTACAAGTATCTGTCTATATTTCCATAAAAATAGCAGATGGAAGCCTTTGGGAAAGTACAGAAAAATTGTGCAGACACTATAAACCACATAATAGAGTGAACTCATTACCTATTGTCCACCCCACTGAAGCAAGGTGTGAATTCAATTTTAAGGAAAGCTAACACTTTTATTCTATTTTGAAGCAGTTTCTTACCTGGCAGATGGGTAACTCTGTCTTCGCTTACATTTCCTAAGGTGCAAATTAATTTTTGGCTCAGATAGTAACTCATCCTTGTGTAAGGAAATTGTAACAGTGAGGGCTGATCTTTTCTTCTCAGGAAGACAACTGAGTCAAACATAGACATACCAGATTCTAGAAATGTTTGCATTGTTTAAAAATTTATCTACCCCTAGATTAGTCCCCAAAAGGTATTTTATTTGCTCATCATACATTGCAATTTATTTATTTATTTTTGAAGTATTGACAAAGCAAAAAACATATAGGAATTTTTTTTGTGAATTCATTTGGCTAATGCAGTTCTGAAATAAGGAAAATATATATTATTTATACCGCAATAAATATTTACCCCATTGTCAGCTACTGACAAGGCATATTCAAATAGTTATTCTTCACTCTGAGTAAATTTAATAAATACAATTTTAGTTATAAATTTGAAAGGATTTTTTTTCTGTATAATTTCAAATGAAATACCATTCACTTTATATTAAGGTGGGAGGATTTTTGGTTGGAGGAGGGCAGTTTCCGGAAGTGAGTAGCTGCAAGTAGATGCTGTTAGATGTTGTGATATTAAAAACAAAATAATGTTCCATGTATTGCAGATTTAGAGTTGTTGATGTTAGAAAGACCAAAAGCGAAGGATCAGATTATTTCAAAATTTTGTATATAATGGAGAAGGAAAAATAAATCACAGTGGAGTTAAGCCTGTATTAAAATGCCTGGCACCAAGCAGAGCTTGTCACCATATTAACTTTTATTAGGAAAGTGTCTGGTTTTATAAAGGAAATCAGTGAAAAATGTATATTGAGCTTCAGAAAGTTTATTTCAAATTGGATGAAATATATCTATCCTATTACATGAGAGATACATTTGTTATGAACAAATTTTAAAGTGATAAATGTCTCTCACCTGCTTAAAAATTTTCATTTGTCCATTACTCTTAGAATAAAAGTTTAGTTCCTGAACACTGCATGATCTAATTTCACATGTGCTCTTATCTCCCTGTTTATCTTCTCTTTGCTGCAGTCACTCTGGTCTCCCAGTACACTCAGGGATGTTCAAAGCTCAATGTCGCTTTCTCAAAGAGATTTTCCTTAAGCCTACTAATTTCAATTATTTTATCCTATTCTCTCAAAATAATCTATTCTTCATCATACTTACCACAGCTTTCGTTGAACTTTTATATACCTGTTTGTGCAACGTCTGTCTTCTCCGTTACCTCTTTTCCATAATGGAAAAGATCATATCCATTGGTTTTTCACTGTAAACAGCAAAAAAATCATACATGGGTTAATCCTTAAATATTTATTGAATACAAATTAAATGTTTTTCTATATTGTTATTACTATAAATAACATATATGATAAAAGAATAACTGAATATTTTCTTAATTTGTAGTTTTCAATTTTAGCACACAGAGTGCCATACGCTCTCTTCAAATGTTCCACTGAACTGTTATCAATGCATAAAACTTAGCTCTGTAACAATTGGGTATAAACAGTGTTAAGGCAGGATCTTTAAATGAACACAGCGTGGTTGTAACCTATAATGATATACTGCCTTCTTCAAATATATGATGATATTAAGATAATTCTAAGAAAGACCACCATGGTCAGAACATAGGTGAATTTTGCATTGTCAGTCTCTGAGAGTGTAGCTGACGGAGTAAGTGGAATAGAAAAAAATGAGTAATTAATGATAATCATGGATGCTTTTATAGACATGGTAAGATTTTAGTTGTGATTATGTTGTAATTGTGTTTATGTAGTATTCTTTTGAATTTTTTAATATTTAGAAATGTGTTGCGTAATAACCTATGCGATATTAAAATGAAATGGATTGAAAACCATTGTCTACTATGGTCTGGGTACTTTCATTAAACAAGAATTTTGGGCTTCATTGGCCTGATAAATGCTATAAGTATGTGATTTATTTTATTCTTCAAGAATCCTTCCATAAATATTAATCAAAATAAGAACAAAAAGCTTCAGGCATGGAAATTATATATAGATAGGAGAATATACCAGTTTGTCTTGTTTCCCTTTGAAGAATGGAAACTAATATTTGTTTAGTTTCTGTTAAGAGCCAAGTTATTGTGTTGGGTGTTTTCTTAAACTCTATATTAATCCTTACAGGAACACTGATGTATCAATAGCTTCATTTTACAGATGGCTAAACTAACTTCAAGGTTTAAAAGATAAACTAATCTTCCCACATACACAAAAATTTATATCTAGAAACAGAATTGGAAACATTGGTTGTCTGGTTGCAAGGCGAGAATTCTTTCCTTCTTGCCTTGCTTTCTTCAAATGGCTAATGAAAGCAAAACGGGTGATTTTCACATTATAACCCTCTGTATAGAGTTCCACAAAGAAAAATTACCTAATACATTTAAATAGAAATTATTGTTCTAATAATGTTAATATGTTACATTTATGTTCTTTATCTCAAGTATTAAAGTGCATTTTTAAGTGCTTCTTAAGTAATGCTGAATTGTCCAATGGCTATGCAAAATAATTTCTATTGACTAGTTAGTAAAACAGCACACATGCAAACATAAAAGATTTTTCTTTATCAATATTTTGAAAATGTCACAAATCATTAGCATTATTGATCATCTATTTTTTGCCATTCTCATAAAAACTTTAGGACAACTGGGTCAGTAGTGTCCATTATGAGGATAAGGAAATTAAGACTGAATAGTTACATAATGTAAGAGTGTTTACCAAACATGAGATTAAAAGCCAATTATTTTCTATCACACTACAGCCCACTGTTTTTACCTTATCTTATGTTGCATCTCAAAATAGTGTTACTTCTTTAAGAAAAATTTGAATCAGCTCCTAAGTATTAATGGAATAAATCTGCTATACTATTCCCTGCTACCAGATGGGTCACAGAAAAGTTCCTAAAATGTGTGTAAACCTAGACAAATATATGTGTAATTTTTTAATGACTGAAGTAGGAAAACATGTGAAGAGTAAGTCTAGCTTCCACAAAGGCCTTGAATGCCTGCCAAATCTAAAATTAAGTATAAAGACCACTGCAATGATCAAGATATCTTTTATGTTTTTCTAGGATAATTCTTGCAGCAATCCTATACTACTTCCATATTCTTTCAATATGGCATGTGAAGTACCAAATGAATAGAGTAGTGACAATTTAAGCATTGGGAAAGAATATAATTTAGAAGCAATCTGGTGTTTCTTTCAATTGAACTGTGCTCTTAGAACAATAGTATTGTCAGTCATTTGTCCAAATTGATTAAAATAAAGAAAAAATTTGTCTTTTATTATATTTCAGAACAAAGGAGCATCTTTTCAACCAAGTACCACTGTGACTTCATAAATGGTAAGTTAATTCCTAAGATTGCATTGTATATTTGACATATTTAACTTAGGATTTTTCCCCAACTCCTTATTTGCTAAATTCAGTATTAAACCCTTCACAAAAGAATTCAGCCAAATTGCTCATAGTTTGATATCTCCAAGTCTTTAGTACGTACTCTAGGAGGCCACATTAATACATCCACTCCTTCCCCATCAGGGTTTTCACTATTGGAGATATTTCATTATAGACTGCAACTCCCAGAAAAGGAAATTAGTCTTTGCATGTGATACTTGGGAACAACTTCTAGAACCATCTTCACTGTGTATTTTCTATTGGAAGAAGTCAGAGGCTTTTTGATTCCGAAAGGTGTTGGTCTCACTTTGGTCAGTGTCGATGGAAGCAATAGAAATTACTAAAAATCAAGGGAAATACCCTACAAAATAAAAGTACTTTGCAAATGAATTCTACTTTCAGTATGATAACAGGAACTCTGAAGAATTTCATTAGCCAATATTATATAGGTTACTAATTATCCATTCTGAGAAATATCTTGATTGGAACTAGAGGACCAAAAGAGATGGATCAGCACATGTTAAGTATTATAATACAAAGGAGCTCACAGGGAATAATCATAAGATTGTTCTACTCTTTTTTTATTCAACCACACATATGCACACATGTAACATACACACAAACACTAAATACAAGACAGGCCTTACAGAAAATCTTAAATTCTTGTACATTGAGAAAATATTTCTTAAAATTTGTTATGGACTTTATATTCAGAGTTATTCAAAAAATTTGGTTGACAGTGGCAACATTTATAAAGTTCTACAAGTTTAGGTAAAGGTTAGAAGAAACTTGAATAAACGACTCTGATCATACTAAATCAGAAATTCAGTCCCATTGGTATAGACAGATATTTTTTCTGAATTATCAGGTTAATCATCTGTTAAAAAGAATAAATATTAATCTCATAGGTTGATGTGAGAATTAAATAAGTGTACTTGTACATAATATCTGATTAACAGGCATTCAAACTATTATAGCTAACATAGCATTAGAAAATATCTCCCCTTTTGAAAGTTGAGATATAGGCAAAATTTTAAATCTATTGATCTCTTGTGCCTAAAGTAATGTTGCTGCATCATATAAATGGTTGACCATATCCAATTTTTGACTCAGAGATTTAAGATCAGAATGAAAATTTATCATAACTGCATGATATCCTCCTAAGCAAGACTAAGCAGCACAGTAAAGTGTCTTGGTAGATAACCTTGCTTATCCTTTAGTGGCCACATTCCAGTTTTGTTCTGTGTGGCACTGTTGCTAGCTATATATATATAAAGCTTTATATATATATATAAAACTTCAGAATCTCTAGCTGTTAGAGTTTCTGCTAGAGTGATGGATGACCTATAAGAAGTTTGCTGGGTCCGCATTGGTCATTTGGAAAATATTGGTTCACTGAGTTATGAAGATCTCTCAGATGTTGACACATCTCACTATACAATATAGAATGACCATATTATGTAATTTACCACTGTCCACCCCAGAAAAATCTTTAGGTATTATGCTTAAAGGTCAAGGTCATATGATCTTTCAGGGTCATAGTGGGTGGGCCCTATGACTTGTTTCTGAATTGCAGAATACATAAAATAATCCACTCTATTTTGTAATTCTCTCTCTTGCTGAATTTGATGGAACAAGCTACTATACTGGGAACTGCTCTGTGGAGAGGCCCACATCATGAGTAACTGAAGGCAACTTCTTACTGAGAAGCAGCAAGGAAATGAGGCCTGTACATCCAATATCATGTAGAAAACTAACTCTGCCAATAGGCATCTGAGCTTAGAAATAGATCCATATACAGCAGAGCCTTCACATGAGACTGCAGCCCTGGCCAACCCCTTGACCTCAACCCTTGATACATCCTAAATGAGAAACACGTCTAAGCTATGCCTAGATTTCTGACCCACAGAAAATGTGATTTCCCTGTGATATTTTTTTAATAGCCATTCTAACAGGTGTGAGGCAATGTCTCATTGTGATCGGCGTTTACCTGCTGTTTTGTGGTGTTGAACACCTTTTCATATATCTGGCCATTTGTATGTCTCCTTTGTCTATTCAAATGTCTATTCAAATCCTTTGCTCATTTTTAATCAAATTAAATAAAGTTGCAGGATACAAAATAGACATAACAAAATTTAGATGTGTCTCTGTAAACTAACAATGAACTATCCAAAAAGAAAATTAAGAAAACAATCTTATTTATGATAGCATAAAAAATTACTTAGTAATAAACTTAACCAAGGAAATGAAAGACTTGTACACACTGAAAACTATAAAACATTTATGAAATAAATTAAAGACATAAATAAATGGAAAGACAACCCATGTTCTTAGATTAGAATTCTTGCTATAGTTAAAATGTCCATACTACCAAAAGCAATCTGCATATTTAACTATATCTCCATCAAAGTCCCAATGGCACTTTTTACAGAAGAGAAAAAAAAATTCTAAATTCATGTGGAAGCAAAAAAGACACAGAATAGCCATAGCAACATTGAGAAGCTGAAAGCATCACACTTCCTCATTTCAAAATATACTGCAAAGGTGTAGTAATTAAAATAGTATGGTACTGGCATAAAGCCAGACATATAGACCAATGGAACAGAATAGAGAGCCTAGAAAAAACCCATGCATATATAATCAATTGATCTTCAACAAAGGTGTCAAAAATATACAATGGAAAAAAATATTTTCAACAAATGGTGTTAGGAAAACTGGATGTCAATGTGCAAAAGAATGAAGTTGACCCCTTATCATATTCCATACACAAAAATTAACTCAAAAAGATTGAAGATTTAAATGTAAGACCTGAAACTCTAAAATTCCTAGAAGAAATCATAGGGGTTAATATTCTTGACGTTGGTCTTGGCAATAATTTTTTGGATATGTCCCCAAAAGTACAAGCAACAGAAGCAAAAATAGACAATTGAGACTATATCAAACTAAAACACTACTGCACAGCAAAAGAAACAATTAAAAACTTAAAAAGGCAATAAACAAAATGGGAGAAAATATTTTCAAATCCTATATCTGATAAGGGGTTAATATGCAAAACATAAGGAACTCCTACACCTCAACAGAAGAAAGAGCAAAAACAAAACAACAAATAACCACGCTCCTTTTAATATGCTTGTATTTTTTATGTTTTGCCTCTGTATCTTACTATTAAGGCAGTATAATATATAACTCAATGATGGTGGCCAGAATATTTTCACCATTAAATTAATAGCTTGACATCTGAGCAATGACTTGATGTATTTAAATATTGATATTTATACTATGGTAAAATAGTACAGCTTGGAATTTAGTAACAGTAAGATAGAATCTTAATAAATACATTAAAAATTCCAGAATTCATGGTCATCTGTAGGTATAAAGCTAATATTAATCTTAAAAACACTAGAAGTCTTCTAGAATTTCCTTCAGATATTTTAGAGCATGCTTTTGAATATTCATTGTTGAAGTAACATTTCATATTTTGGGGGAGAATTTAATTGTTTTTAATAGCCTTTTGAATCTAAATCTGGCAAACAAGGTGAGCAATCACATTGAGAAAATCCATTTGGAGTTTAAAATTAGGAATGAATTTAAAGTAATTGAGATTGATTTTCTTAATTTACCCGTAAAATGTCTCTGAAAGTGTTTCCAAAAGAGGATCCCCCATGAGATTTTGAGCTATTGCAGCAAAATGAGAATAAGTTTTGTCTCTTAAGTCAATATTTTGCAGGAAAATTGGTATATATGTATATTGCCTCATGCTATTCCTAAAAACTTTGTCAAAATTTTGTCTTCACCTTTAAAAGTATAAAACATTATCCCCAGATATTTATGTGTAATTTTGTATTTTTTATGTCTTCTAGATAATAATTTCTTAAATATAGCTCAACTATATGTGTGTATATGTATAAATACATAAAAATGTATATATATAGCATATATACATGTGTATTTCTGTATATATTTTACATGTTTGATACATATATATACACAGCTCCCATATATATAATGTGCATATGTTTGTGGTGTGAAGATATTGAAAGAAAATATTTTCCTAGATTATTAGGAGCATTTTTGTTTCATTATGTCACTTGCTACCCTAAACTGAAAACTTAAAAAATGTTTATAGTACCACCTTTTTGTATTCATGCATTTCATCAGTAAATTGCCTTAAATCATTGCAAATTTTATTTTAAAGTGTAATTTGAAGAACACATTGTCACTAGTTAGAACATTACAAAATACTCACAAATTGTTTAAATTCACTCATTTTAAAATATTGGGCTTGTCTCTATATAAAAGCTCTTACAAAATAGAAAGCTATAGAATGCATTTAATCTGTATTTTGTTAAGTTCAGATTTTAGTGGAGAGTAGAAGAGGAAAGGCTATCCTTTACCTGAGTAATTACTGTTTAAGCCTTCCAAATATTCCCAAGCCACACTATCAGACTCAGAACCAAGAAAGAAAAAAAAAAAAAAAAAGCCACAGGGGATTGTGAAACCTAACTTTAGTAAAGATAACTTCTCTAGCTCATCTTTCATTTTTTTCTCTATTTCATTTTGTGACTCCATCTATAAACCAATACACTCAGATAATCTTGTATAACACCTTTCTGTAAGAACTTGAAAACTCCCTCTTACAAATTATTCTCTCCTTATTTCTCCATGGACAACATTTTATAAATGCTCATGTTTTCAACTTCACTTTTATTGAGTCCAAAGTATTTTTGGCATTTTTCAACTTGTAAATCTTCATTTACAATATGTAATGGAAGACCACCAGATGTTGCATTGGTACATCGATAATCACATGTAAAAGACTGAACTTTTCTTTTTTTCTATAAAATATTCTATTATCCTGTGTGCTATCTCTCTTGTAATGCTATTATATAGATACTTAAGATTGAAATATCAAAAACAATTCTATAGACATTTATTGAAAGTGCATATAATAATGAATGTGACTCCATATTTTTTCATATATTTCTTTCTCTCTCACATTTAATAACTCACAAATTTCTGTCATTTTTTTCTTTTCAGATATGTCTCAAATAATTTTTTGAGTCATTTCATTGTTATTAGGTTAGTTTAATATCTTATAATTTTCACTTCAGGAATTTCAGGTCTCTCTCTTCTCTACTCCTTCTAGTTGGTTCACAATATTGTGACTAGAGTTACGTTTCTGAAACACAAATTCAATCTTGTCATTATTCTAATTAAAATTCTTTGAATAATTTTCGTGGTAGAGAGAATAAAAATTAAACCCAAAGTCAGATATTCAAGGCATTTTGCTCTCTTTTCACAACATAATGTTTTATATTTCATTGCATGGACTCTTCTCAAATATAAGCCACAATGAGATTTATTAGACTTCACTGTGTGTCTCCTCTACTTAGGATGATCAGTCACTTCTCCACCTGGAAACTTCCTCTTCAAAAATCATCTCAAATATAATTATCTCTTAGAAGGATGTCCCAATTTTTGTATGTACAGTGGTCCCTCAGTATCCACAGGGAATTAGTTCCAGGATACCCTGCAGATACTAAAATCCATGGATGCTCAAGTCTCTTATGTAAAAAAGTGTGGTATTTGCATATGACCTAACCTATGCATATTCTTCCACATACTTTAAATCATTTCTAGATTATTTATAATACCTCATACAATGTAAATGCTAGGAAAATAGTTGCCAGCACTCAGCAAATTTGGGACTTTATGGATTTTTAAAAAAAATATTTTCAATCAGCAGATGGTTGAATCCATGGATGTGGAACCCGTGGGTATGGAGAGCTGGCTGCACTGCCATCAAGCATTTACATTTTGTACTATGAACATATGTTTAAATGTTTGTTTACTCTTACAGATGTGTTGGCCTACCTCACCCTTCACACCCTTGCTCCATGAACAATACCTTAGAAGTGCTGTTGCCTTCCATTATCATTTATACAGAATCTGAAATATGTTACTCATGATCTTCCCTGAGATTTCAACCTGGTTTTGCCAATGTTTCATATCCCAGAGACACCTCAGAATCTGCACATCAGATGAGCTGGTTTGTGGTGGGAGACATAAACTCTATCCCTAAGAATAAAAGTGTCTAATAATGAGTAAGGTATTCTATATGTGTATTTTTAAAGAAGCTATTAGTATCATTATTATCAGATACAAATCTACATGGAATGTATCTGTGTACCAGATATTGTGCTTTAGTTGAGCTAGTCTGAACATTTAGATTTATTGTAGTTTAAGTTGGCAAGACATCTGGGACATTTAATTCTACTTGCATATTCATCTACTAAATTCAAATATGAAAAGTGAATTTCACCTCTGTATGTATAATTCAATGTCTACAGTGTCTCATTCATGAATGCCCAAAAAGACAAATTGTTCTCATCTATCAAACAGGGTTCTGGCAAGGAACTGGCAGTAAAACCAAAAGACCTGCCAAAGTTTGGACTTTGCATAACTTTGTGCCTCCTTCAGATTCTATTGTAATCTGTCACCATGTGTCATTTTGAATGTGTTTCCTTTAGAACTAGCATGGATTCATATCGGCAGAAAAAATATAACATTTATTATTGTTATATTTTATACTCTATTCAAATGAGTGAGAAATCCAAAAAAGGCATTGGTGTTGAGAATACATTTTCAAAGGTGACACTTATTAGGAGAGTTCTTTTGGTTCAGAGCTCAATTAGTGTGCACATTTGCTAAATACTATTAGGTACTGGGAACTCATAGGTAGTCTTAGTGGAGGATTCACCAGCTATCCAACTAATACTGGTAAGTGCTGGATATTTCATTTCACAAAGATAATTACTTTTATTTGCTTTGTCTTATTTAATACTTACAGCTAATCTAGAGGGAATACAATGTAGTTATTAAAACCTTACTTTTCATACAAGCAAATTGAAGCATATCTTTAATTGACTATCCCAGGAATTAACTAATTGGGGCCAAATCTTGATAATGATGGAATATTTCTTTCTCAACATTATAGTCAGTAGAACTTTTAGTTGTACTGAACTATATTATCAATAACAAAAATGATATACAAACATAAACCACATGCTTTCACCATGCAGAACAGGTATTAATGAGTCACAAGTACTTAGACTTCTGAATTAAAATATCACCACATGAGTATCCTGGCATTTATTTACACCATCTTAAGACTCCATTTATGAAGTACCTAATGATGAGTGTTAATTTCTAAGCAATTGTAGGTATTTAAGAAGACAAAGCCTTTAATCTGTGAAGCTTTAAGTTTAGGGATAACCAAATTTAGTGGAAATGTGCAGGACAAATGACAGTAAAAACAGCAGGTGTACATTTAGTGCAGAGTTAAGTAAAAGCAGATCGGCCTCTGCTATTGAACAAATGCTTCCAAACTTGTGAATATTCTGGACAGTCAGCTAATTGTTTATGTCCAACAAACAAAATTTACAACCCACAGAACATTTCCAGTTTTTATCTAATGTGTATACACGAATATAAGCCCAAACTGGCTTCTTGCAATGCATATTGATATTTTATATGACTTCGGACATGTAATTATTGAAGGGTACAGATAGATATTTGTTTGTTTGCTTTTTGATTGAAATAAGCTGACTGCTGGTCTTGTGAAGGACCGCACTAGTTGTAGCAAAAAAAAAGGGGGGGGGGCTGCAAGAGAATTTCCTGCATGACTTTTTAATCTTTATATAAATTTAATTTTACATAATTCTTAAAAATTTTTAGGTATACCTAAAAAATGTGAAGATAGTACAAAGAGTTCTCATATACCCCATACCTAATACACACTGTCATTATTAATGTTTTAAATTAGCATATTTTTGCTACTATTGGTGAACCAGTATTGATATACTGTCATTCATTTAAATTCATACTGTCTTCATATGTCCTTAGTTTTTACCTAATTTCCTTTTTCTGTTTCAGAATCCCATCCAGGATATCACATTACATTTAGTCTTCAAGTCTCCTTAGGCTCTTTTTGACTGTGAGTTTCTCAGACTGTCCTTTTTTTTTGGATCAGTTTCAGGTGTTCTATACAGAACGTTTCTCAATTGGAATTTGTCGGATAATTTTTCTCACATGATTAGACTGGCATTGTGGGGTTTTCTGAGGAAGGCCATAGAGGTGAAGTGCCATTTTCATCACAGTGTATGTGTACGCTAGCAGCATGGCTTGTAACTGTTGGTGTTGATCACCTGGCTGAGATACTCTTCATTGGGTTTCTTCACTTTGAAGTTATTCTTTTATGCCCCTTTTCTCAAATTGTACTCTTTGGAAGAATGTTGCTAACCCAGCTCACTCTTCTCCCAAATTATGGACTCATAGATATTTATTTTATGCTTTGGGCATTAGTCCAATACCACTTAATTTATTTTGTTGTTCATATTCCTCCAGCTTTGACCATTGGGAACATTTTCAGTCAACTCCTATGTCTCATCTATCTATATTGTGGGTTTTTGTGTGTGCGTGTGGGAGGTAAATGTGAGACACTCTTACTTTATCATAAGATGCTCCAGGCTTATCTTGTATATTTCCTGTTTCAGCCCAAGATTCAGTCATTTCTCCATGGAGCCCTTGTTCCTTTCATCGTAGAATGATATTAGAAACCAAGTTCTGGGCACAAGTGCATACTGCTACTGGAGTGTCATTGCTTCCAAACCCTGTAAGCTGGGAGAATATGGATACATACATATGTACATGTATGTATTTTAACCCATGTATATTTACAAATCTGTAAGTATTTCTTTGTATAATCATCCATATCTATGTTAAGCAAAACTTGAGTTCATACTGATGACGCCAACTCTTTCCATTACTACATGGATTATTCTCACTCCTCTCCTTGCTTATCTGTATTCCCATTTCAGACCTGGCTCCCACTATCTGTCATCCATTTATTTAGTTGATTTATTCCAATATATGTTATATGGCGTTATCAAAGTAGTAACCTGTGCCCCTCTGACATTATCAACATTATCAACTAGAATACATCACTTACGTACTCTTCATTTTGCATTTAGTCTTAGTCTTTAATTTCCAAAGTTGCTTAGGTTACCTTTATTTTTCTGCTCACACCTCTTTAACTGAGGTTGTTTCATACATTTTTTTGGGGGGTACACCAGGTTCAATCATCTGATTTTATACACATATCCCCATATTCCCTCCCTTCCTTGACTCCCCCCCGCTCAAGTCCCCCCACCCTCCCTGCCCCAGTCCTCCAAGGCATCTTCCATCCTTGAGTTGGACTCCCTTTGTTATACAATAACTTCCCACTGACTATTTTACAGTTGGTAGTATATATATGTCTGTGCTACTCTCTCGCTTCGTCTCAGTTTCCCCTTCACCCCCCGCCCCCTCCCATACCTCGAGTTCTCCAGTCCTTCTCTGTATCTATATCCTTGTTCTTGTCACTGAGTTCAACAGTACCATTTTTAGATTCCGTATATGTGAGTTAGCATACAATATTTGTCCTTCTCTTTCTGACTTACTTCACTCTGTATGACCAATTGTAGTTCTATCCACCTCATTACATATAGCTCCATCTCATCCCTTTTTATAGCTGAGTAATATTCCATTGTATATATATGCCACATCTTCTGTATCCATTCATTTGTTGATGGACATTTAGGTTGCTTCCATGTCCTGGCTATTGTAAATAGTGCTGCAATAAACATTATGGTACAAGTTTCTTTTGGGATTATGGTTTTCTTTGGGTATATGCCCAGGAGTGGGATTACTGGATCATATGGTAGTTCTATTTGTAGTTTTTTAAGGAACCTCCAAATTGTTTTCCATAGTGGCTGTACCAACTTGCAGTCCCACCAACAGTGCAGGAGAGTTCCCTTTTCTCCACACCCTCTCCAACATTTGTTGTTTCCAGATTTTGTGATGATGGCCATTCTGATTGGTGTGAGGTGATACCTCATTGTGGCTTTGACTTGCATTTCTCTGATGATGAGTGATGTTGAGCATCTTTTCATGTGTTTGTTGGCCATCTGTATGTCTTCTTTGGAGAAATGTCTATTTAGGTCTTCTGCCCATTTGTGGATTGGGTTATTTGCTTTTTTGGTATGAAGCTGCATGAGCTGCTTGTATATTTTGGAGGTTAATCCTTTGT
This sequence comes from Hippopotamus amphibius kiboko, assembly GCF_030028045.1. Lineage (NCBI taxonomy): Eukaryota > Metazoa > Chordata > Mammalia > Artiodactyla > Hippopotamidae > Hippopotamus > Hippopotamus amphibius. The sequence goes on from NC_080196.1 coordinate 103,800,832, forward strand.
CCGTTGTTTCATAGGCAATTATTTTTTCCCATTCTGAGGGTTGCCTTCTAGTCTTGTTTCTGGTTTCTTTCACTGTGCAAAAGCTTTTAAGTTTCATGAGGTCCCATTCGTTTATTCTTGATTTTATTTCCATGATTCTAGGAGGTGGGTCAAAAAGGATGTTGCTTTGATGGATGTCATAGAGTGTTCTGCCTATGTTTTCCTCTAGGAGTTTTATAGTGTCTGGCCTTCCATGTAGGTCTTGAATCCATTTGGAGTTTATTTTTGTGTATAGTGTTAGGAAGTGTTCTAATTTCATTCTTTTACATGTTGCTGTCCAATTTTCCCAGCACCACTTTTTGAAGAGGCTGTCTTTTTTCCATTGTATACTCGTGCCTCCTTTGTCAAAGATAAGGTGCCCATATGTGTTTGGGCTTACTTCTGAGTTCTCTATTCTATTCCATTGATCTTCCTTTCTATTTTTGTGCCAGTACCATCCTGTCTTGATCACTATGGCCTTGTAGTATAGTTTGAAGTCAGGAAGCCTGATTCCACCAACTCCATTTTTCCTTCTCAAGATTGCTTTGGCTATTCGGGGTCTTTTGCATTTCCATACAAATCGTAAGATTTCTTGCTCTAGTTCTGTGAAAAATGCCATTGGTAATTTGATCGGGATTGCATTGAATCTGTAAATTGCTTTGGGTAGTACAGACATTTTCACGATGTTGATTCTTCCAATCCAGGAACATGGTATGTCCCTCCATCTGTTTGTGTCGTCTTTGATTTCTTTCATCAATGTCTTAAAGTTTTCTGCATACAGATCTTTTGCCTCCTTAGGCAGGTTTATTCCTAGGTATTTGATTCTTTTGGTTGCAATGGTGAATGGGAGAGTTTCCTTAATTTCTCTTTCTGCTCTTCCATTGTTAGTGTATAGGTGTTTCATACATTTTAATACAGTTAAATTCTGTTGTCAGAGTCTACATTCTTTCCTGGGGTCCTCCAATTTCTAAATTGTATAGTCAATTTGTTTGCTTTTTTTTTCCCCTAATTTTAGTTGTGTAGTGGTATCTCTTTGTTGTTCTATTTTGCTATTACCTAATTAAAAATGATGAACACATTTTTTATGCTCATTTCCCATCTGTGTATTCTTTTCAGTGAAGTGTTTCTTTAGACCTTCTGTCTACTTCTGTTTTTTTTTTATTGTGTTTGTTTTCTTATTGCTGAGTTTTAAGTGTTTTTTCTGTATTTTGGATACAAGACTCTTATCAGATATGTGTTTTGCAAGTACTTTATCCCAATCTGTCACTGTCTTTTTATTTTCTTAACAGTATCTTTCTTAGAGCAGGAGTTTTTAATTTTAATGTCAAACTTGTCAATTTTCTTTTCATGGACTGTACTTTTGGTGTTAATTCTAAGAACTTCTTACCAAATCCAAGCTTATCTATATTTCTTCTATGTTCTCTTCTAGAAATTTTTAGAGTTTTGTATTTTACATATAGGCCTATGATCCACTTAGAGTTAATTTTTGTGGAAGGTATAAGGTATATGTCTAAGTTCATTGGGTTCTTTTTTTTGGTTTTTTTTTTTTTTTTTTTTTTTGCTTGCGGTCATCAAATCGATCTAGCTGCATTTGTTGAAAGATTATCTTTCATCTGTCGAATTACCGTATATCATTTGATTATGTTTGTGTGTATCTACTTCTGAACTCTATTCTGTTCTATTGATCTATTATTTTTCCAGTAGCAGTTTTTTAAATATTGTATTGATAGTTTTATAGTAAGTCTTGAAGTCCTATGTACTTCCTTTCTTTATATAGATCTGAATTTCTGATCTATATAATTTTTATTCTTCTGGAACAGCATCTTTTAACATTTTTTGCAAGGAAAGTTGGTGGTGATGGATTAATTCCCTTTATTTCTGTTTGTCAGGAAATGTCATTATTTCTCTTAAATTTTGAAGTATTAATTTTATGAGATTCAGCATTCGAGGTTGGTGCGAGTTTTCTTTTCCATAACATTTCACCCCATTCTCTTCTTCTTGTTTTTGTGATTTCTGACAAGAGGGCACTGTAATTCTTTATCATTATATATATGCCTGAGTTACATCTTTTGAAATTATCCCACAGTTCTTGGATGTTTTTTTCTGTTTCCCTTTTCTGTTTCTTTTTTTAGCATTTTTTTTTTTTTTTTTGGCATCCTTCAAAGAATTTCCATCTCCTTGGTTAGATCTGATCTTGCATGCTATGTACTTTTCCATTACAGTTCTTAATAGTAAATATATTAATATTAGTTACTTTAAGTTCCCTGCTTGATAATTACAATATCTGTGTCTGAAATGAGTCTGGTTCTCATTACATTTCTTCAGACTGAGCTGTGAGACTTTTTTTTTCCTAATTTTGGAATGCCATTTCATTTTTTGTTCACAGCCAGACTTATTGAATTCAATAACAGAAACTGAAATAAAAATGTCCTTTTAACATGAGAATTTATGTTAATCTGGTTAGGAGCTGTCTCTATGTTTTCTATAGCATAGGTGACAGAGGCTTTAAATTCCTTAAGTATCTTCAATTTTTTTGTCTCCCTTCTTGACTTTGGGCTTCCCTAAGGACTCCTTCTCAGATTCTGTGTCATGCAGGCCTTTTATCTGCAACTCACTGCAATTATACTGGTGACTTGGAGTGGTGGCAAGATGTGGGGAACTATTCTATGTTCTTATGGTTATATCAGACTTTCAGTGAGCCTGTATTCCTGGATTGTGGCCTTCACATGTGTTCCTCATTAGCATAGCTTTTTATTTTATTTTATTTTATTTTAACCCTGAAGATACAGGAAGAATGGAGGGGCCTGGAGAGAGAGAGAGTGCCCTTCCTCCAGGAGAGAGAAAGCTCTGGTATAGCCTGATATAGCTCTGGTATAGTCTTTTTCCTTGAAAAACTGATTATCACTGTGGAGAATTCTATGGCTGTATTTTACTGTGATTATTCTTTCTTACCCCTCCCAGAGCTATGAGTGTGTTTTTCTGGTTCTTCACTGTGAGAAACTAATATGGCCACAGGTGCCTCGTTATACTTAGCATCATTTAAAATTAAGATAAAAATGTGAACACACACAGAATAGGAAGGTAGGAAATAACTTCAAATTTGACATCATTACACAGTTTAATTTATATTATGAAAATTATTTTACCCCTTTGTGTTTTACAACTTGTTTTACATTTATTACTAAATTGAATCAAGCTCTGATTGAATAACAAGGGAAATTTTGGATCATTGAATTATGTTATTTCTTCATAAATTCACACCTAATTTTAATTAGTAAATTTAAAAATGAATTAGAAATATGTATGATGCCTTCTGGGTTTGAATGTGAAATAATAATTCCTTTTATTATTTCTGCTCTATGTGTTCCTGGTTCTTAAGAAGGCTATGGAACTGAATGTGAATATCATATATTCCCAAAAGTCCTTCCAAGGAAAAATTGTATAAAAAACCTAACTTCATGATGACACAGTTCCTTCTTACTTAAAGTGATGATAGCAACCTAACTCAGGCTCAAGTGAGTCCAGAATCTGAACATACAGCTGCTCATTATTATTGAAACAATGAATAGATTTTGATAGAAATTTTCCCCTTTCAGTTCTCTTTGAAAACTATTATAGGTATTTGTGAATTTTTATCATTTGAATTTCAATATCTGTGTAAAAATATAATTTGATGTGGACTTATATTTTTAAATGCATTAGGTTGTACTGGTATCACTTAGGTCTAGTATTACTTCTGAGCTTTTTTTAACAAGTAAGCAAAACAATTTTGTAGGCTGATACCTATGCAATTAGTCATTACCCAATTAAAATTAATGCATTCATCTATTAAAGTAACCAACACACTAATTGAGATAAATTAGACCATAAGCTAAACTGTTTATGAAAGACAGCAGCTAATAATTTATAATTTATTTGGTGACAAAGAATGGATCCTTTGTTTTCAAGGGAAATATTTTTTAAATTATCATTGAGTTCAGACTTGTAAAATTAATTAAAATAATACAGGTCACATTCTTCCACAAGCTGCTTTTTAAATTTCTTTTGTACAAATTAGCTAATAAAATTCCTAATCATAATTTATCTTAAGACCACCAACAATTTAATAATAATCAAATATAAAGGAATAAGAAATATTCCTTTCAGAGAGGAAGATGTTAAAAAGAAAGGTGATCAAAAATCTTAATGTCTGAGAGACTCCTATTTTGCTTCAATTGAGGTACATGTGAAAACCATAAAAATCAATGCACAATTTTGTCAAAAAGTTGCCAAGAGGAATATGTGAATGGATGTATTCTATTATCCTTCAGGATAGTAAGCTCACCTTTCAAACAATGCCAGGCACTTGTCTATATTCCTGGAAGTTACTATTGAGACATGCATTCTTGTTACCTTCTGACTGAATTTTTAGCACTAATAAATTTTCTATGAAATTAAATAACATGGAGATATTCCCATCACTGAAGATAACAAATCATAGTCCCAAATATAGCTTAATACTAACCCTCAGATCTTTAGTGCCAAGGCTCTTTTAAACACCCATCATTCCTAGTGGGATGTTGCTACACTGATCATGGTCAAATTCCTTTCCCCTTTGACAATGGAGAAGCAAGGACACTGAAGTCCAGATACTGAGCTGGTACTAGATGTTTGGCCTTCTCTGTTTTGGCTTTAATAGCCTCTACAATGATTAAAATTTAAAATGCATTTTTGATTCCCTATTAATTTTGGTGTCAGTATATATACCTGTCAGATAATATTGTTTCTGCCTGGGAATTTTAAAGTGTTATAACTTGAAAACTTGATGGGTCACATATTTGAGGGTGGAGGGCAAGTAGTTCAACACTGAAATTTTGACTCCGATATTGCATTTAGGTTTAGCAATGGTTATAGATAGGCCACAAATCTGTACACTGTAGATGCCACCATGTACAATGTGCTTGCAGAATTTAGAGACTTTTAATTTAATGATAACATCCAAATCACAATCAGCCATGTTTTAAGAAAGGGATCCACAGTTTAACATTGTTTTGGCAAACTAAATAATTACAGAAATGTGTGTTAAAATTTTGTAACCATTCAAATTTTTAACGGCTTTTACTTTGTTAATGTTTTTCCCTTATTCAGCAAGGCACTGAATTTTATCGATGGAGAAAGCTTTAACAGATTTTTTAATTTTTTAAGTGAGAAAAAATGAAAATTGATTTACTCAAGCCAACAAGGCAGTTATAAAAGCAACTCACAGTGTAACTACTTTATATGTTAATAAGTATTAAAAAAATATTCAAATTATCATTGATACTTGAATTATCTAAATAGAAAATTAACTTTAGCTGCATTGACAATTCCTTACATTGTTATTATCCTGAGTATTAGCTGATACTCTAACCAAAAGGGATGGTTAGTTTATTTAGACACTCTCACATTGACCTATCTTTACAAAATAATACAAATAAGACACAAAGAAGGAAGCAAACCCTGCTATGATGTAGCCAGTGTTTAGTATAATTTTACAGTCAGTATTCCAAGTATTTTGACTATGTACATTTTACTGGTTCTTTACTTGCTGTACTCTATTCCAGCCATAAAACAAAAGATAATGTATTCTGTCAACAGAGTGAAATAATGCTACTAGGTAATAGAGTCTGAAATGTTTACAAACCTATAAATGAAGACTGCACCATTAATATGAATGAATATAATCAAGTGCTTTCATGATAATTGCTACGTACATAGCATAGCATGACCTAGCTATTTTTAGTACATTAGTTGCAGGTTTTATAATCAAGGAAAAGCTATCCGTGCTTACAAGCACTAATTTTCATGTTACAAAGGATGTTCTTTTAAAATCTTTTCTATGACAGCTATAGGCAATTATCACAGATTCCTATGGTTCCTTATGAACTCAACCAGATTTTCTGTCGTAACATATCTAATTTAACCATTTTGAAAAGTAGACTAGCCAGCTTAGAAAACCTGCCCAATCAGGATGTCAAGTCAGGTAGGATCCCTGATCGTACACCATGATCCTGGACAAATTCCACAATATCACATAAAATGTGTGAAAGAATAATCTCTGCTGTGGTAAAGGAAATCTTACAAGACTGGGGTCAGCAAGAAGAGATGAGAAGCTTTGGTTCTGCTGTGATGTCAGCCTGAGGCCCCATAGAGTCCTGCCTTCAGGGAAGGACTCCTTCCCCCAGTGCAGGGAATGGTATCAGCTTTCAGCTCTCAGCAGCTATGGGGATTGGGAATTGCATAAATTGTAGAGAGCCCTCTCACCTGATATCATACCCTTACTGGAACTGCTGACATCCACTCACTAGAAAAGGCATGAGGGGTGGCAGATGTTCACAGGAATTATCTGGAGACCTTGGCCACTGTGGAATATCGCTGACCCTATCCATGTAGAGGGCAAAGCTTGGGTGCTGCTCCAGCGCCTGGATAAAGATGTACACTTGGATCCAAAAAGCTGGTTGTTTAGGCATTCTGCAGTAAACACTTAGGATCATTTTCAGATACTGCTTAGTGTTATACAGTTTTTTAATCAAACCAATATGTTTAGTCACTGAAAAAATTATAAAAATATAATCAAGCCAGACATAAATGAAGACATAAAGAGCTTCAGGTTCACAGACCTAAGAATAGATTGGTAGATAAATATATACATACATAGAACATTTACCCTTTGTTGAAAACCTAAGAATGTAAAGGAAATGGTAGAGTACAAGAAATTTTTGAATATTATTTTAATAACAATAATCATTTTGCATATCTTTTGTGAATTTGTCTGACTTAACTCTGGATTGCATGGTATACCATTTTATATATATATACATATATCTATGTATATGTATATGTATATATATATCAGTTCTGAGCTCCCTTTTCTAAAGGTTTGGTTCTCCAAACATTTTTTTTGGTCTTCCCTTGATAGTGGGTAGAAATCTATGTTAAATGACTTTTTTTTTTTTTTTTTTTTTTATTTTATTTTTTTGGGGGTACACCAGGTTCAATCAACTGTTTTTATACACATATCCCCATATTCCCTCCCTTCCTTGACGCCCCCCCCTCGATTCCCCCCCACCCTCCCTGCCCCAGTCCTCCAAGGCATCTTCCATGCTCGAGTTGGACTCCCTTTGTTATACAACAACTTCCCACTGACTATTTTACAGTTGGTAGTATATATATGTCTGTACTACTCTCCCGCTTCTTCTCAGTTTCCCCTTCACCCCCCGCCCCCTCCCATACCTCGAGTTCTCCAGTCCATTCTCTGTATCTGCTTCCCTGTTCTTGTCACTGAGTTCATCAGTACCATTTTTAGATTCCGTATATGTGAGTTAGCATACAATATTTGTCTTTCTCTTTTTTTTAAAAAAGTAACTTCAGAGGGGCGAGGGGAGTAATGACATTATATCAAAATAAGTGACCTGGGCCCTGGGGCTGTGGTCTTTATGGAAAGCTCTGACAACATTTTGTGACCTTAAGCAGTAGGGATTTATGAGCCCTTGGTCTCTGCTTGGCTACTCTATACGGCACTTCCATTCATGTCAGGTTTAGCAAATAATAAACACAACCTCAAAGGAAAGAAATCAGGTTTTATACTGTGAAGTACACATTGGATTTTTTTTTTGCACTAAAAATGCATAGAGAAGAAAATCATTTTGCATGGCATTGTTTTCAAAATAGAAAAATTGTATCTATTGGGGCATTCTTTAGGCTTGTTCAAAAAGAAAATGTTGTCTGTTTTTTTTTTTTCTTTAAGTATTAACAAGGGAAATGATTTCTGACTGCCTTGTTACTATAGGAAACTATATTTTCAGCAGGAGAGAAATAGGATTGCTTTCATTACTTTAATTGTATGACAGTTTTTCCAATGCAGAGAAGAATTGACTTCTGAGGCTTAAAAAGCACTCCTACAAAGCACTCATATGTAATGAAAACTGCTCGTCACATTGCAAATGCACATGATATTGTCCTATCTTTCAAAAAGATGTGAAACTTTCTGCAGCTGTTTCACATAAAGTATTGTGACACTGGGTAATTTAACTTTTGAGATATTTCATCCATAAAAAAATGTTTTTTGAGACAGTTATAGATAACCCAACTGTATTCATTCATATTTACTGTTGCTTTTGCTGAATGCAAAAATGATTTGCCCAACTGTGTAATGAAGTTTATTCCAAGTTTTCCCTAAACTGTCTGCACTTTCCTTTTGAATGGCATAGATGAGTTATATAAAATCTTCAATTTATGTGCAATGAGGTAAAATACCAGCAATGAAAGTGTTCTGATTTTACTACAGGGAAAATATTTAGTTGGGGGCAGGTATCTGTTGTATGTTTGTAACCTCACTTTTCTTTTTTAGGTGTTGTTTTTATTATCACACAGTAGCAATGAAAGGGTAAATTGTAAACATTCATCATCTAAGCATTGCATTTATTGATTTTCTTATATGCAGCACTTTGCATACTTAGTGATATATGTAAGAAGCCAAGAAAAAGGAAAGGTTATAACTGTTCACTGATTATGAATCCCCGAGAGAGTCTTAAAAAAAAACAAACCCTGTAACAGTTTATTAATAGGAAAATACTCATTTAACATGCTTTATATGCATCATCTGTGGCTTAAAGGGCTGAAGAATGTTGTGCATGCTAACACCTGCATGCCTTTACTTGCTGAAAGGCCTCCACGTCTGTTTCAGATTTACACACACACTGCCATTCTCAAACAAGGTAAATAACTGTTTGTTTTAGGTGACAATGATTTCCTGATTTTTAATTTTCCATCACATAGATATTGTGAGTAGCTGTGTACCTTTTATTTTACTGTATTGGCAGCTGAAGCAGTAACACAGCAATCTAAATGTGTTAATGAAAGCTTTTTGCTTACAAATGGATTTACATGAATACATGACTCAGCTTTATGAAAATGGATTCCCATTTAGCTTTGAAAATTCATTTAATTACTGTGCATAATGGATGAACAGTAGAATTAATAAGTTTAAGTATTGATTAGTGATTGATAGACATTAGGGCTAAAATACTACATAAAAGTTAGTTTTTACCACTTGTTAACTAGCTATGTCCAATATGATTATCATCTTTTAACCCACTATTAATAAAAAATCTGATGTTCTCAAATCATGCAAAGTAGACTTTTTTTAGTATATTTTTCAAATGCTATTTGGAATCTACATAAATGAGGTTAAATGGTGGAAATTCATATATTCTAAAGTTCACAAATGCAGGGTGACAATAGGAAATTAATGTTAATCAATGTAGATAGTAGTAGCTGAGAATCAAAAGTCCTCAGGTTGTAATTTTGGATCCATCATCCTTTCAGTGATTTTGGGCAAATCGTTTCCTTCATCTTGCCTTTATATTTTGTAAAAGGTAAAATATTTTACATAGTTCTACATTTTAGTGATTTGGGGCAAATCGCTTCCTTCCTCTTGCCTTTACTTTATATTTTGTAAAAGGTAAAATATTTTACAAAGTTCTAGATTTTAGTGTAGGCACTTTGAAGGCAGAGGTATTGCCTAAATGGAGGAAATATTACTCAATAAAAACCATAAATGCAATAAGCACACTTAGCTGAAAAATAAGTCTAGTGCATTACTTATAAGTGTGAAACCAAGCTAATTCAAGTTCTGTCCATCTTTTCTATTGGATGCTACAACATGCATAAAATGTCAAAGCACTAATTTACATTCTATACATTCTCTGAAAAGGTCAGTGTCCAATGCTATGCCACTTATCCGGTGGCTTGTTTTCCATTTCTCTATAACAGAGTCAAATGTCAGAAAAGATGCCAGTCACCTAAAATAGCTCTTGTTAGGCCCACTTACAGAGCTATGCTATTGTTTTCTGTCTTCACTCAGAATCTTATTGATTATAGATAATTTAACATATTATTGTTTGCTGTTTTGGCTATTTTTTTCACAATCCACAGCAAGTAAGAAATAGTTGAGCACAAAGAGTTCAAGAATGATGACACCTGGGAAAGCTCAGCCCGGGGAGAGCAGAAATGTCAATTTGACAGTAAGGTATCAAAAAATATGACAGAAAAGTTATTAAAAAAAAATGGAAGCAATATAGTAAGTTTTCCTACTGTTGACCCAGCATCTACAACAAACCAAAAAAATGAAACCATCTTTGATGTCCTCTGATTACATGAAGTTTATAATCCATTTATAAAACATCATAAAACCATAGAAAATTAAACCAGGGAAGGATGTAAAAGGTTATCTGAGACTATAAATCCTCATTTTGCAGATGAAAAACTGAAGCAACGTGAGTCTTATAATTTACCTAAGATTATGAGTAAAGATTTAAAATTAATAAAATTTTACTTGTTGGGGTAAACTTTAGTTACTTATGAAGTTCTCTATGTAAAATAGTTTATTCCTTAGCAATATAGTGTGTGTGTGAAGTTATATAGATATATGTATATATTCATATTTATTTATATACCAACATATGCATCTTTCCAGCAACTACATATGAGAAACATATGTCTTAGTTCCTCCAGTATTTCTACAATATTTTTAAAACTCATATTTGAGGTTGAACATATTTATGCTATTAGGATTCACCCTAAATTTATAAGTCTGTATGTGGAAAATAAACCTGATTCAGTCCAGAATTGCTTAATAGTTGGTGTTGGAGTGGGAGTGAGAAAGTGTTCCCTGTTGGGTCCTGTTATCTTTCAGATAAACAGGATAACAGATGGAATTCACTTAGGTAAATCTGTTATATACATGCTAAATGACAAGCCAGAATAGCAGAAGTAGAAAAAACTGTGGGGTATATGGGAGCCCCTCAACCCATGCACAGACCTTTATTGTAGTACAGTTCATCTTTTCCAGATGTGATCTGTGAGCACTTGCATGAGAATCACTGCAATCATATGCTAATGATATAGCTCTGACACCTGTGTAGGGAGAGAAGGAAGGAAAGAGGCATGAGTTGGAAGCATCTCGGATTGCAGTGCAGCTCTGGGAACATCGTGACCCAACCAGAAAGGAGATCCAGAGCAAACTTTGGGAGTTATGCTGAATTCCCCCCTCCACGTAGTCCCATCCTATATACTGCCCAGCCCTGTGGAATCTACTTCCTAAACAAGCTCCTAATTTGCTTTTGTTCTGTCAGTTCTTGCCAACAAACTATCCAGGCAACAGTTATTAATTGCTTGCGTTTCTGTGCCAGCGTCCTTAGCTCATTCCTGACTTAAGCATTGCCCCCTATCAATCTAACCCACAAAATCCAGCCAGATAAACATTTTTAAATATAATTATGAATTCTGTTCTTGTCACTCTTATCATAAACCTAGCATGTTTCTTCAAGTTTGTGTAAATATTTCTTTTCCATTTACTAGATTAATTTCATTTGGATAGTTAGATATGCACCAGTTTAAATAAAGGACTGAAGCTCTGCCAAACTTAAAGCTATCACGGAAAGAATAAAATCATACTCTATAACTAGCAGAGTATGCCTGATCAATAGTGGGTCATTCATTTCCATTTATATTATATGTATATTATTTGTTTGACGTATATCATATGTATGATGGAAAGATTACAACTGTACACAGTTCTAATCAATAAAAACAGAACCTTCAAAAAAATGACTCATTTACGTTCGTCATACATACCTCATTCTAATAGAATACAACCCTTATCCCTCTGTATTTTCTTCCATATTTTGCCAGTTCCAAACCTAGCAGCTTGAAAAGTGTTGGGAGCTAAAAAGCAGAAACAGACCCTTACTTAGCTTCTGTACCTCAACACTCTTCTTCTTCCTCGTCTTCTTCTCTTTCTCCTTCTTCTTCTTCTCCTTATCCTCCTCCTCCTCTTCTTTTCTGTGCACCTTGTCATTAGGCTTGAGTTGGAAAGCAATTTACATTACTAAAACACAAGAATACAAGACTATGACCAGAGAGAATGTGTCTGTTGTGTTTACTGCTCTAACCCTAACATCTGAAACAGTGCCTGGAGCACAGGAGCCTTTCTCTGTGTTCAGAGTCTCCAATGAATAAATGAATCTAGAACCTGTGCTGCCAGATTCTCTTTTGAGAATTTTGCCCAAAATTGCAGAAAGAACTCATCAGTCAACGGTAAGCATTCAAAATGAAAAGTCATTATATAGAAGAATCAAGAAAAGTTGTTAATTTCCAGTTATGATCTAATCGAAGTAATATGGAGTACACACTATGAAAAAAACAGAAAGTTAATTTAGTAGGAAATAAAAAACAAACACGGAATATAGTTGAATCCTGTTAATTGATTGGCACTAGAAAAGACCCGGGAAGTCTTCCAACTAGTACTTTCTTGTTGTGTCCTTATCTAATAGAACCACATGTGTGTGGAGTCCCATCAGCACCTGTTCTGAATTTATCTGCTGCATCTCTCCAATAAACAGCCACATACTTAGCGACCAAAAATGCCCAATTAACAGGTCAAGTCTTGTAGCTTGGTAGCAATGTACACTAAATAAGTTTCTCTTTGAAGTAGAATGGAAGAAACGACACTGCTGGAAATACAGGCACACCTCATTTCATTGTGCTTCACTTTACTGCACCTCATAGAAATTGTGTTTTTAACAAATTACAGGTTTGTGGCAACCCTGCATCCAGCAAGTCTGTTGGTGTCATTTTCCAACATCATTTGCTACCTCGTGTCTGTGTCACATTTTGGTAATTCTCACTTTTCAAACTTTTCCATTATTGTTATTTTTATTATGATGATCTGTGATTGGTGATCTTTGATGTTACCCTTGTAATTGTTTTAGGGGCACCACAAACCATGCCCATATAAGATGGCAAACTTAACCCATAAATGTTGTGCGTGTTCTGGCTGCTCCACCCACTGGCTGTTCCTCACCTCTCTCCTGAATCACAACGATATTGAAATTAGGCCAATTAATAGCCTTCCAAAGATCTCTAAGTGTTCAAGTGAAGGGAAGGGTCACACATCTTTAAATCAAAAGCCAGAAATGATTAAAAAGCTGAGATAGGCTAAAAACTAGGTCTTTTGTGCCAGTTTGCCAACTTGTGAACACAAAGGAAAAGTTCTTGAAGGAAATTGTGCTACTCCAGTGAACACATGACTAATAAGAAAGTGAAACAGCCCTGTTGCTGATACAGAGAAGATTTTAGTGGTCTGGTTAGAAGATAAAAGCACCGAAGATTCCCTTAAGCCAAAGCCTAATCCAGAGAAAGTTCCAAACTGTTTTCCAATTCTGTGAAGGCCAAGAGAAATGAGGAAGCAGAAGAAAAGTTTGAAGCTAGTAGAGGTTAGTTCATGAGGTTCAAGGAAAGAAGTCATCTCCACAAATGCAAGGTGAAATAACAAGTGCTGATGTGGAAGCTATAGCAAGTTCTCCAGAAGATGTAGCAAAAATAATAAAGAGAGGTACACTTAACCACAGATTTTCAAAGTAGGCAAAACAGCCTTATTTTGGAAGAAGATGCCATCTAGGATTTTCATAGCCAGAGAGGAAAAGTCAAAGGCTGCCTTCAAATCTTTAAAATATCAGACTAACTCTCTTTTTAGGGACTAATACAGCTGGTGACTTTAAGTTGAAGCCAGTGTTCATTTACCATTCTGAAAATCCTAGGGGCCTTAAGAATTATGCCAGATCTACTCTGCCTTTGCTCTAAGTAGAACAACAAAGCCCAGATGATAGTATATCTGTTTATAACATGGTTTACTGGATATTTTAAGCCCACTGTTGAGGCCTACTACTCAGAAAAAAAAAAAAGAGTCCCTGCAAAAGATCACTGCTCATTGAAAATGCACCTGGTCACCCAAGAGCTCTAACAAGATGTGCAACAGGATCAATGTTTTCATACCTGCTAACATAACATACATTCTGCAGCCAAGGAATAATTTCCACTTTCAAGTCTTATTATTTAAGAAATATATTTTGTAAGTCTACAGCTGCCATAGATATTGATTCCTCTGGTGGATCTGGGCAAAGTCAATTGAAAACCTTGTGGAAATTATTCTAGATGCCATTAAGAACATTCATGACTCATGGGAAAAGATCAAAATATCAACATTAACAGGACTTTGAAAGAAGTTGATTCCAACCCTCATGGATGACTTTGAGAGGTTCCAGTCTTCAGTGGAGGAAAGAACTACAGATATGGTGGAGATAGCAAGAGCCCTGGAGTTAGAAGAGGAAACTAAAGATATGACTCAGTGGCTGCAATCTCATGATAAAACTTTAATGGTTGAGCAGTTGCTTCTTATGGATGAGGAAAGAAGGTGGTTTCTTGAAATGGAGTCTTCTCCTGGTGAAGATGCTTTCAAGATTGGTGAAATGACAACAAAGGATTTAGAATATTACATAAACTTAGTTGATAAAGCAGTGGCAGGGTTTCAGATGACTGACCCCCTATTTTAAAAGAAGTTCTGCTGTGGGTAACATCCTGTCAAACAGCATTGCATGCTACAGATAATTCACTTGGAAAGGAAGAGTCGCTCAATGCTGAAGACATCATTGTCTTGTTTTAAGAAATTGCCATAACCACCCCAACCTTAAGCAGCCATCACCCTGACCAGTAAGCATCCATAAACATTGAGGCAAGGCCCTCCATCAGCAAAAAGACTATGACCTGCTGAAGGTTCAGATGATGCTTAGTAATTTTTAGCAATGAAATAGTTTTTAATTAAGGTATGTACACTGTTTTTTAGACGTAAAGCTATTCCTTACTTGATAGACTTCAACATACTAGAAACATAAATTTTAAATGCACTGTGGAACCAAAAAATTCATGTGACTTATTGTATTGCAATGTTCCCTCTATTGCTGTGGTCTGCAACTGACCCTGCATTATATCTGAGTTCTCCCTGTGTGACCTGGAAACACATGCTAGTTGAGGCAGCATATAGAAGATAAAGCGATGAATGTAATGGAGAAATAATTGAAACAAGATCTTCTAGATTTTCATCTCAATTCTGATACTTTCTAACAGTGACGCCCTGGGGAATGCACTTAATCTCCTTAGGTTTGGTTTTAACCTGTGCAAAATAAGGATAAAAACTACTGTTTTTATATCCCTGAGGCTTTGGGGAGACCAGGGTTGATAATATCTGTGAAACAGCTTTATGAAACTTATAGTTATCTTTAAATAATCATTTTTGTTATAATTATTATCGTAAAGCACTCTACCATATACAGTGGAACGTCTTTACTGAAGCTGTGTCTTTTGTCTTTTAAGTCAGATTCTAATGTGAGCTTCACCTTTGTATTCAGTGCTAACTGAAGCAGCTTATCCCCGGAGTCTGCAAAGTCAAAGCAGAGCATAAGGAACTGCAAGTACAGGTCTGAAACCCTACTAAAGATCAGGGAACTACAGAGAGTGTAGTTCAAGGGAGAGCTGCCTCTTGATCACTTTCTCTGGGGAGTGATAAAAAGAAAAAAGAACAAGGAACAAGAAGAAAAGGCAAAAAGACACTGCCGCCCAGAATGGAAGTCTTGATATAATAATGTCTGAGTCTGGCTCCTTGAGAGTTTAATCACTGCTTACTTAAGGAGCAGGTGAGAGGAAGCTGTCACCTCAGCCTCCAAACAGGAAGGTCAAAAACCTGCCTCTGCTTTTTGTGGCAATTAATCCCATTGCGTTCTCTCTGTCAGAGATCTTCGGGGGAGGGCGAGGGCGAGTGCATTATATACAAGGAATCTTTCTCATTGTTGCACATCTAGATTCCAAGTAGAATGTGTATCTAGTATTTTCAGCAGTGTGTCTCCTCCATTCTACTTCAAAGTGTCCATTACAGTAGATGGTGACAGTATGGCTAAAGATTACTTATACAAAAAGAGGAGATAAAATAATCTTAGCATCCAACTGCTTAATTATAGATGCAGTGTGTTTCAAAATGCCATTGCATTTCTGTGGTACCATCAGTGAAGCTTGAACTTAAATACTATGGTTCATCTGAAATTTGTGGCCCATAGTGATTTAAAATCAGAAATGAATCCAGATGCTCCAATATTTCTCCTTGCAGCAAATATAGAATTAGGAGCAAGGATTTAGCTTGGGAAAAATAAGAACCTCTTGACCTACCTCAACCCATAACAAATCAAAGCAAGACTAGTTTTATTTCGTTGTTCACTTTTAGTTGATTCTAAGCAAAAAGCAAGGGAAGAAGGAGTGGTTTGACTTTGGATAGCTTTACACTTACCAATTCTCAGTGATTTACCACATCTTTAAGCAATCACCCAGCGTACCTAAACAATTTATAGCTTTGCTGTATATAGTAAAATTACAAGAAAAAGCGATTGCGACAGTAACTAGCAGTGGCCAGTCACATACTTCAATATCACGAAAATGGAGATAATTTATTTATGCCCTTTTAACTTGTGGATCAGAGAAATGAGATCTAGAAAAACTGAATGACTTACAAGGTCACAAAACTGACTAATGTTGAAATCAGGCTGTGAACTCATTTTCTGACCCCGTATCAGTGAAGTTTCCAATTTGCATTATCTGTCTCCCTCTTTTCCACAGAAATAGTTCTGTACTAATGCTTCCAAACAAGAACTCATTGCTCTATAAATATGTCACATGCATTAGGCTGAAAGATAAACTATGGTGGTAATACATTTTTGTATTTTTTCTATAGTGATAGATCAAGAACAAGTAGTGAAAAACTCATTTGACATCTTTCAAAAAATATTTGTTGTAAATGAACGTCCCCTTCTGAGTTGCAGAAACAGAGTTGAAACTCCAAGAACAAGCATGCCAGTAATAGTGGCTGTGTTGTGTGCTGTTTTTCTGTATATTCAGTAAGCAATACATATGAATAAGCTGATACAGACTTCTGAAGAAGAGAAATAAACATAAGATGAAGTTATAAAAATCCAATAATGCTTGGAAGCACAGTATTATATTAGAACAAAATCACAGATCCTGAAATAAGCACCAAAGATTACTTATGCCCACTCATTAAAATTAAGTAGAAAAATTAATATATAAATAATAATACATTTTTTCATAGACGCAAAAACCAACACAGTTACAATTATTTGTGTGGATTATTGTGATTAAGGAGGTTGTGTATTTGGGTTCCTATTTTTAGGGTTGACATTTCAAAAGTCTAAAAGTGAATGAAAAAGTGAAAACAAGTGTTTGTATAGTTACAAATATTTGGCTTTCACCGACGTCAAGTTCTCTTCACCTGACTGAAAATTCATCCAATAGGGAAATATGGGGCTTATTTAAACTTTATTCTGTTATTCATGTATCTTGAATCCTGTAGGTTCCTGGATACGTAACTGTAGTAAGCTTTAATAATATCTCTCACCCCCCCCCCATCCCCTAAAAAATCTACATCCTAATCCCTGGAACCTGTGAATGCTGCCTTATTTGGAAAAGGAAATTTGGAGAGGCAATTAAGATAACAACGTTAAGATGGACGGATTCATCTGGATTATCTGTGTGAGTCCATACATGATCATACGAGTCCTTGCAAGAGGCAGGCAGAAGGAGATTTGACTACAGAGGAGGAGTCTATTTGACCATGAAGCAAAACTGGATGTGGCTTTGAGCCAAACAATGAGCAGCCTCCAAAAGCTGAGAGAGGCAAAGAACAGATGCCCCCTGGAGCCTCCAGAAGGAACCAGCCCTGTCACCACTGTGATTTTAGCCCCCAAAGACTCTTTTCAGTCACCTGGCCTCCAGGACTGTAAGAGAATAAACGTCTGTTGTTTTAAGCCGCTGAGTTTATGGTAATGTGTTACAGTAGCAATAAGAGATTAATACACTAGCAATAGATATGTTCATTAAGATAAAGAAAAGTATCATCTAATCAGAAAAAATACTGAAATTAAACAATGTCCTTACCTGGGACTCTCAAGGAAAAGTTTCACTGAAAAGTTTAGTATCTTCATATGGTCATCTTGTGTTCCTGTTGTTAAATTCATTAAAAATAGGAAACACATAATAGGTTATCTAACCTGTGCCCTGGATAAAAGAAAAGTAGACATTGGCAGGATTTTGGCAACTCCTCATAACTTTGAAGATGGCTTGTACAGGATACCTATAAATAACTTCCTCAATTACAGGCTGCTCCCAGTGGAATTTAGTTGCAACTTACAGCTTTCATTGCTAATTTTTTTCTCTTTTCATCTTGTAACACTCATTTAAAAGAAAGCTATTATTTAAGGTATATACAGTACTAGGTTTGCACATGGACATTCTCAGAATTATAATGTGGGTACCTAACAGTGAATTTTTGCTGGCCATGCTATCATGAACAATCTTTAGCAGGCCTGGAGGAGAAGATGAATGAAAGCAGGTGAGATGTCCCAAGCTCTTACTCTCACATCTGCTCCCCCAGCACCATCCTCATTTATGTACAGGGAACCCCTATCTGATGGAAGAGCCAAATTCTAATCAAGTCTGGGAAGTCTGCAGGGAGCAATAATTTGAATCAAATAAAGGTCAAGCTATTTACAAGAATGTAAATGTGAAGTTGTCTGCTCGTTTTATTTTATGGACCCATTCAAAAACTGCCCTGGGAAAGAGAACAGGAGATTAAATCAAAAGGAAGTTTTAATAGGTAGAACATGGAATTTAGTAGCTGAAAATCTGGAAGGTTATTTAAGTTTACCATTTTTTACTTTTCTTTCTCATGTATGGTGGCAGATACACACTAAGGTGAGCCCTAGTGAGTCACACTTGGGTATAATAATATTTTCCCCTTGAGTGTGGATAGAATCTGTAACTTGCTTCTACTCAATAGAATATTGCAAAGATGATGGGGTGTCACTCCCGCATCTTGTTAAATTATGTGAGACTCCATCTCTGCAGACCAGACAAATTCTCTTGCTGGCTTTGAAGACCTTAGGTGCCATGTTGTGAGAGGGACAGTGAGTGAGTGATGTGGTGAAAAACTGAGGGAAAAGGGCAACTTTAGAAGCTGAGTGGTCCCTGCATACCAGCCAGCAAGAAAATGGGACCTCAGTTGTGGAGCTGTAAGGGAATGACTTCTGCCCACAGTCATGTGAGCTGGGAAGGGGACCCGTACCCCAGGAAGAAACACAGATGGGTGGCAACCTAATTGCAGCCAGGGGAGACACTAGAGGATTCAGCCAAGCCTTGTCCCAACTCCTGATCCACAGAAACTATTCGATAATAAGTGTGTGTGTTGTATTAAGCTGCTAGATTTGTGGTAATTTGTTAAACGACAATAGAAAATGAATACCTCTATAAAACTTGTAAATCAGCTTCTTAGAACTTGTCAAACAGTATATGTAGAATAACTTGTGCATAGTAAACCTCAGTGATTGGTTATCAACATGGTTAATTTACTGTTTTAAAAAATAAAGAGTTAAAACCATGCAGGATCTATAAGACCTATAATTCTATTTTTTTTTCATATATAAAAGTGCTTGACCATCCTGAAGCTCTGAGAAATTTGTTAAACCTCATAATTTCCAAACCAAAGTAAATAATCTAATCATTCTAAAGATTTGGAAGATGAACATTTTATCACTGTCAACATGTATGAACTCCACTGTTCTACATTTTGATATGTCTCGCCTTTGAGACTGAAATCACACTTTCTCAATATAAATTATTTCATGAAAATTATTTTGAAAGAATCACCGTAATCATAATAGACACTTATGAGTTAATTATTTGGGGAAAAGGGTTTGTGGACTAGAAACCTGGACTTTCTAGATCTTAACTTGGACACGACTTGGTGATGGTGGTGCAAACACCAGTCTGTTGTGTGGACTTTGAGGTCAGAGGCTCAGGCTTACATCTAAGTTCTCTTGTTACTTTTTATTTGACTTTGAAAGTCACTTAACTTCTCTTGGGACCTCAATTTCCCTAACTTCAGAATGCAAGTATTCTTTGTAATTATTGTTGATGTCCATGAAGATATTTTCTAAATTGTAACCTTCCATAAAATGCTAGTTATTATTTATTATTTTCTTTTATTAATCTTTTATAAACATAAAAATGACAAATAAAAAAAGAGGTGTGTCCCTGATGTGTTCTTATTTTCTACAATCTCAATAATGTAGTTACCTTCTTGTTCTGTGATAGTCGTTTTTAAAAGAAGTTATGTTAAATCTTTTTTTTTCTTTTCTGACAGTTGCTTCTAAAGCTCTCACAGCCATTTTTTTCTCTATCTCTTCAGTTTCTTTCATACAAGTGAGAAATTCCATCAAAATGATCAAAGAAAATATCAAACATGATAAGAACTTGAGATAGATGATCAGCACATTTCAAAGATTTCTGACTATGTCACTATCACAGGGAAATAAGTATCTAGCAAATTATCAAAATCACTGATCAGGTTTTAGAAAAAATTAATTGTGCTACATATTAAAATTTGTGATACAGAATCCCAGCTTTTATAACTCCTCAAAATCAGCATTGCATATACTGTAGCACTGCATATAGTGTAACAAATACTACTAGATTTGGAAAGCAGAACCTCTGTTTTGATGACTGGTCGATACTCATAAAGATTGCTCAATTTAACTCTGAATTAAATGCCTAAGGAGAAATTTATAACCATTGTCCCTAAGAAAGAAACCAGTAAATAATGTTCTATCTAAAATACCACGTTTCTTAAATATATGGAGGAATATGGAACTCTGGAGAGCAGGTAATGACCTGTTTGCTTTTGTGTTTTGTTTTTGTTTTAATTAATCCCAGGATCCTGAGCAATTATTGTAATGCTCAGCACATGATTGCAAATAGGTGCGCTCTGTGACACAGAAGTCAGAAGCATAGGCTTTGTCATTAGATGATCTGGGTTTCACAGTATGATTTAGGGTGAGCTACTTATATTCTCTTAGCTTTGCCTCAAGTTTATCAAGTATAAAAGGTAGATGATAATATTATATTCTTTGTAGATTACTGAGAAGATTAAATAAGATAATGCCTATAAGGTGCCTGGCCCTATGCATGGTATATATTAGTAACAACTATAATCTTGGATCACAATGGAAAAAGAAGTATTTGCTTAGATATTTCAATTTGGATAGTCCTTGTATTGGTTAAAAGTAGTCTCAGGACTAGTTTTCAATAGTGGTTTAAAGAAGAGAGAGTTTTGGCAGGTGGTGGTTTGCTTGTCCACTTGTTTATATTTACTCTGACCTACCATTCAAGGGCAGGCAGCTGGAACTGTCTTGTGCTCTATGGCGTCTCAGCCGAGACTCCTTTGGTGTATTTTCTTTCCCCAAATCAACTCATGGTTCTAGATGGATTCTTCACCTACCAGCTTTGATAATCACATCCAAATTAGTAGGAGGGTGAAAATGAAATCAGAAAGGCCAGCGCTGCCCTAAAAGTACATTCCTTTGTATTTGCACATTCCAATTCCTTTCATATCCTATATTTTAGTACTTAGCCATTTGGCCACAGCTATTGGTATTTGAGAACCTAGGAATTGTAGTCGTTTTCAGAGTATACATGAGTGTAAATAAAAATCTAGGTTTCTCTTACTTTAGAGGAAAGAGAATGGGAATAATGGATATTAATGGGAGAAAAACATTTGTATCACAAACTTAACCACTGTACAAACTTAACCACTTCAATTACTGTATACTACTAGTAAAGATTAACTTCATATAATCTTTCTCCTAGGCAATTTTACATTTGTTTATTGAAGTATAGTTGATTTACAATGTGTAGTTTCTGGGTGTACAGTAAAGTGATTCATTTATATTCAATACATATATATCCATATTCTCTTTCATATTCTTTTCTGTTATGTTTTACTACAGGATATTGACTGTAATTCCCTGTGCTATAGAGTAGGACCTTGTTGTTTATCTATTTTATATATAGTAATTTGTATCTGCTAATCCCAAACTCCTACTAATTTATCCCTCCCCCACCCTGTACCCTTTTGGTAGCCATAAATTTGTTTCTATGTCTGTGAGTCCGTTCTGTTTTGTAAATAAGTTCATTTGTGTCATATTTTAGATTCCACATGTAAGTAATATCATATAATATTTTCCTTCTTTTCCTAATTTATTACACTTAGTATGATAACCTCTCAGTCCATCCATGTTGCTGCAAATGGCATTATTTCATTCTTCTTAATGGCTGAGTAGTAGTCCATTGTGTGTGTGTGTGTGTGTGTGTGTGTTTGTGTATTCACCACATCTTCTTTATCCATTCGTCTGTCAATGGACATTTAGATTGCTTCCATGTCTTGGCTATTGTAAACAGTGCTGCTATGAACATTGGGGTGCATGTATCTTTTTGAATTAGAGTTTGATCTGGATATATGCTGAGGAGTGGCATTCCAGATCATATGGCAACTCTATTTTTAGTTTTTTAAGGAATCTCCATACTGTTTTCCATAGTGGACACACCAATTTATATTCCCATCAACAGTGTAGGAGGGTTCCATTTTCTCCACACTCTCTCAAGCATTTGTTATTTATAGGCTTCTTAATGATGACCATTCTGACCGGTGTAAGGTGATACCTCATTGTAGTTTTGATTTGCTTTTCTCTAATAATTAGCAATATTGAACATCTTTTCATGTGCTTATTGGCCAACTGTATGTCTTCTTTGGAGAAATGCCTATTTAGGTCTTCTGTCCATTTTTTGATTGGGTTGTTGTTTTTTTTGTTATTGAATTGTATGAACTGCTGGGTAAGTATATTTAAATTTAAGTGAGCACTCTCATGATTGAGGAGAGAGGAGACGGACCTTCTTCGCATTGGAAGAATGTCAAAGAACTTGTGGCCATCTTTATTTTCATGTACATGGCAATGATACAAACAGGAGAGGGAAAGCCCTACTATTGAACTCATTTTGAGTCTTGGTTACATTATATATATATATATATATATATCACTTCTGCCAACATCCCTTTGACCAAGGCCAAAGTCAAGGGACTGGAAAGTGAATTCTCCCACCAGCAGAAAAAACTGCAAAGTTACATGGTAAAGGGCAGATAGGATGCATATTTGTGGTCAGTAAGTCAGTCTACCATAAGAGCGCCTACTGTCAAAACATAGTCTACTTCCTTTCCTTTACCTTCATATCAAAAATCCTTTCATAGTATTAAGGCAGCAAGTCTAACAGGCATTTCAGTACTTATCTATGTGGAATGGGGAAATGTTTGGACCAGGTTCCAGAGAGGGAGAAGCATCCTAATTTTCACTGCATCTGGGTCCTGTTCTGCTGTATATTTACCACATGCTACAACTCTTTCCAAAGACAAAATTGAGAGAAACATGGAGGGAGAGAGCTTTCTTCAAACTGGGTGTCTCATAAAGTTTCATATGAATTGAATAATCATGTTATTGTAAATAGAAAGTAATTTTAATCATGAAGTGAGGTTTCCTTTTGCCAGAGAGAGGCAAGAATGGAAAGAGCACAATTTGTGCCATTCACTTTTTGATGGTAATAGAATTATAATTAGATAAATCAGTTGTACCCCAATACATATCATAATGTTCAGGAAAGAAAAACTCAGTAATTATGTGTATATTGTGCTACTGTCCCATTAGAAAGTAGAAAATCACATTCCTAGAAGAGCTTTCAATCAACACCAATTATGTACTATCGTATGTCTAGTTCCTTATAGTGCCATTGATTGTTAATATGGTACAATTAGTCCTTAAGTATGTGATTAATATTCTACTAACTGTTTAATGCTATTTGGTATTCATTACCAATGAATAGCCACTTAATTAGTGCCAACTTATTCCATGGCAACAACACAGCTGAAGTTGCCTCACTTCTCTGCAAATATATTCAGCTTTCTCTATCTTCACCTCCCAAGAAGACTTCAGCCTTTATAGTGACACCCATTTAATGAAATATCAATATATGTTGAACATTGTTATAATTTATCTTATTAAAGGTGTTATTATTTTACAAATAAAACATTTATTTCGAATATAAAAAATATATATGTTAGAATTTAGAATAAAAATATTTTAGAATATACATTATTACTTTTTAACTCTAAGAAATTATGAACAATGTCTCTGCTTCCTTTTCATCCTTAATTCATAAACTACTGCTACTCTAAAGAAAGCAAACTAAATTCCATAAGTAAAAATCAATATAAATACACCAAAATGATGTCACCCCTTTAAAAGACAATAGAAAGTTCAAAAGTTAGATGAATATAGCAAAGAAAAATATACACTTGAGTCTAAAATTGTGTAAATAAAATATTCCTGAAATATATTTGTTTAGCAGAGGAAAGGTAAAATTTACTTGGCAAAGGGCAAAAAGGAGCAAATGTATATGGTCTAGAATTTTCATATTTTATCAATATAGCTAACACAAGCAAGGGGTTGAAATCTAGGGAATGAGGACACAATGATTTCAAGCTTCTACTATTATCTTTACTTGCTTTCAATTTATACTTCATTTCATGGCAGGTACTATTACTTATAAATATCTAGATTGAAGACTGACATGAAATATGAAAAGCCCCTGGAAGGAGTTAGAGATTTTTAAAAGATGGTCACTATCATTAGTTTTTCAGTCTTTATAGGCACTTTGTATCTAATCAGGCATGCTGATTTCTTGATATATTTTACTTATTTCCAAACATCTGTAACTTCACATACATAAACATATAACTGTTATTCTGAGTAAGTAGGAAATAGGATGAGATTAGAAACTTTTTTTTTTATTTCTTAGGTGGAAGTTAAAATACAGTGCACTTTGACCAGTCCCTGCGCCCCCCTGCCCCCCCCAAAAAAACTGCACAATTCTTCTGCGTCTAAGACAAAACAAATGGGCAGAGGAGTGTACCTGTAACTTACAACACAGCAGCAGCTCTCTCAAAGGAAATCCTCCTCAAAATATTTTCCACTGATTTCTTTTACAGTCTTGTTTCCAGTTGTAGTCTCATAGCCACAATATGCTGATGTGCAAGTTTAGGTTTCTGTCTCACAATTTTCTTTAGTATCTGTCATTTTTCATATTTTGATGCATTGATTGAATTCTCTGTTTTATCTCCCTGTTGCATATCATAAAGTTGACCTCATTGAGGACATCAGAGAAAGTCCAGAATAAGAGATAAAAACCATAAAGTATTAATACATATTTGTGCACTATATAGGAAGGGAATGATTTTCGTCAACTGTCTTAAGGTCCCTGGTTAGGTCTGAAAATTAAACTGGCAAAGACAGATTAACAGCAGAAAAGCATATATCAATATATTTATTTAACCCTTGTAAGTTTTATGTGACACAGGCATTGCCAAAAGGAAATGAAGACTCAAAGAAATGGTTGAAACTTCGTATCATTGATGTCAGGTGGACTGTTGTGGAGAAATATGGCAGATCAAAGTGCAGCAAACGGGGGGGAACATAGCAAGGCTTGTTTGTTTGGAGTCTTCTCAGTGTCCCTTTGTCTTTGGAGATGATGCTCCTCTCAGCAGGGTATAGGGAGGCACCTGCCACATAACGTCTTTATGAATGAATTCAGCAGAGAAGGGTGAACGAAGGTCAGAGTAATCTTCCTTCTTCTGCCATTTTCTTAAACTTCTCCAGCTTAAAATATTCAGTAAGCTAAGTTGCCATGTTTTGAGGTAGTGGGTCCTGAACCCCATCAGTTAACATACACTTTGTAAGCAAATTCTTAGCACACCTAGAAAAAGAATAAGTAATTAAAGTTATCTGGATTTTATGAAGGACATTTTAATGGGGAAGAGTGTTTTGAGGCTGGATTTTGAAGACAGGTGGAAAGGAATGAAACAGAGGCCCTCGAGCTCATGCAGCGATAACACTACACCAGTTCTGTTCACCCTCCCCTTCCTGTTATTTTGTTGACTTAGAGTTAAGCACACTTTTTTCTCCCCCTCTCTCTTCAACACGCACACTCACTCACTCACAAAAGACTTCTTTTTTTCTGCTATATTGTGATGCTTTTAACCTCAGAACAAAGAGTAAATAATTTATCTTCCATGTCTGCTCTATTGGACTAAAACCAAAAGTATTGAAATTAATTTTAAAATAGCCAAGTTCTATAAAGAAAAGACATACTTTTAATTTTCTTTATATAAATAGTTATGGGATTTTTTTTAAATATAAAAATCCCTGTAATACCATATAACTCCCTCCAAGACAAGGAATGTGTGTTTGTGTGCATGGATAAGGTGTGTATATGTGTATGTGTTTGGATATATCTATGAGTATATATGTGCATATGTTTAAGGATGTATATATCATGGCAGCCCCTAAGAGGGTGTGGGAGAGTGAACAACTCAACTAGCCAACTAGGGCAGTCCCACCAAAGATAAGTGCACTACGAAAGAGGCTACATGGGGCTCATCCTTTAAATGTGTTTTTTGGCATACCATTAAATACAGGAAAATAATACTGAGTTTTACTGATTTTTAAGAAAAGTGGTAGCCTCAGTAGCCCTCTTACAGGATCAGAATATAAATGTATTATTTTGGGGGAGTGATATTTGTTTTCGTATCATAGAATTTATTAGGTGATTTAAACAGAATGTTTTTTAGTTTGTCATTTAAATGCATGGAAAACAAATTCATCCTTCATACCTCTAGGTAGTTGTTACAAATTTTGAGATGATAAAAATGACAATAATTTTCTTTCATATATATTTAGAAGAGAACAAAGGTGATCCTTGGAAGATAAATGCCATTTTTGCACCTAGGTTTCTGCTTGGTGCCAGAAAGCTGAGAAAAATAGGTAGAACATTCTATTAAAATATCTATTCTTTCCACCAGTCTTCATGAATGCATATTTTTTGTCTTACGCTATCCGTTTTCTTCTGTCCTCTTTTAATCTGTTAGTTTAAAATGATTGAGGTCAGTTGTCACCTGCAGGACATGAAATAGTTAATAAGTTCTTGGAGCTTGGTGTACTTCAGGTAGGTGAAAAAAGCAGTAAGATACTGGCAGAGTTTGGGAAATAGAATTCCCATGAAGAACTCCACATTCCCAGATGGCTAACAGCACTGAAACATGTGTCCATATTCAGCAGGAGATTTTTAGGCCTATTGATGTTTCCATAATAACTTTAAGTCATGGAGAAATACTGTAATCTGTGCAAACCATTTATCTATGAAAGAGGTGCATTTATAGTGATAGTGTAAGTAAAGTTGATATTCTTAAAAGAATAATTTTTGTGCATTTATTCCAAATTTAGTATGGTTTGTATAGTTCTAGATATTGTTTAATTCTCCTCCAAAGAGGTAAATACATGTTTTTATCTTGAATTGCCATCACTCAGTAAAGGTAAATAGTCCTCCTGTTCACAGGATGGGTATAACAGCTAAACTCTGACTTAGGATTTCA
Organism: Hippopotamus amphibius kiboko; assembly: GCF_030028045.1. Lineage (NCBI taxonomy): Eukaryota > Metazoa > Chordata > Mammalia > Artiodactyla > Hippopotamidae > Hippopotamus > Hippopotamus amphibius. The sequence goes on from NC_080196.1 coordinate 103,828,133, forward strand.
GTGTCAGAGATTTACTCAGAGTCCTCCCCATTCAGTTGGTATAAACATTGTATTATATAGCATTTAAAATGATCTTATCTTCCTCCCTCTTCCTCTCCCCCGCCATCTCTATCTTCTCTTATTTTTTCATGTTAACTAAAAAAAAGCAACTATCCTTACTCAAGTCACTCCCAAACTAGAGTTTTCTGAATGTTTTAGTTGTGAAGTTGTGTAGAATTGGCTAAAAGAAACTTAGTGAAGGGAAAAATATGACTTTTGCTAAGACTAGTTTCCTAAATTTAATTTTCCACATTTATTTTTAATCATATTTTTAATTATGTCTTATGAAAATATAATGTTTTATAGAAAAAAATCAAGGATATTCTAGAAAATTAGTGCTCACACTATTATGTAATGTTAATGCCATTTTAGAATTCTAAAGCAATCATAACCTTATTAGCTTCAAACTGGGAGACTGAGGCATTTACAAAGGAGAATGAGAGTTCTTGATAGGTACTTTCCTTCAGTCAGAGATTGAGAATAGCTTCTGATACTCTGAAAATGTGGGAGGGAAATAAATGAAAGATGCTGATGAACTCACTGTTGTACTGAAAGTCTTTGCCACAGATGCTAAAGGTCACCTTGGGTATTCAGCTGTATTTGACTGTTTACATGCTGGAGTAGGGAGAAACCACAGGCCAAAGGTTTCCAGCACTGTCAGAGCCTGTGCTGCCATTTTATAACAAGCATTTTGTGATGGACCTTTACCCATGACTTCAAAACAACATATGTCTTCATCTTCATGTAATAATGAAGAAAAGAATGCAGTACCTAATAAAATAGTATGCATTAATATGTAAATGACTGTGGCCAGAGCAAATGTGGATGAAAATCGTATAAGACCTTGGCTCCACATGTCCAGAGAGTCTGCTTTAAATCATCTGTGGTGCATCCTGAGAGTTAGAATTGGTTAAGGACTTTCCAGAAGCTTCTGACCTACAGCCAATGTTGAGCTGACTGTTGTAATATACTTGTGGAATTCCTTTGACAATGACAGCCATAAATCTGCTGGTATATATTGATGACTCCATTGGGGCAAGCTATGTTACATCATTGATGTGATTATCTGAGACAATGAACACCTCTTAAAGGTAGTTCTAATAAAACAATGCATGATCTTCCTTTGATTTTGAAAAAAATTCATATTAAACTCTATAATGAAGTCTGGATGTTTATATATAAAACTAATTTCTGTTCCATTATCATATGATTATACACGTGTCACCATAATGCTGAAAAGGATATCAGAAAATTGAAGAGGAACACCCTAAGATGTTCCTTAACCTATCCTCAATCATGGAGAAAAGCAGAAATACCCCTATATCTCTGCAAGTCTCTCCTCAGGTGGTATTGTTTTTGAGAATCATAGGGAAAATCTATTGCATTAACTGAAAAATGTGTTCCTTTCTAAAAGTAAATCATATATGACAAACATTACTTGAGTTACATTTTCTTCTTCTTGCTTCCACTTATGTAAAAGTAGTCATTGTCTTTTCAGTTCCTCATTCTATGCACACCTAACTTACTTTCTTACATTTGCTTTGTCTGAACTAATGGCATATTTTAAGGGCTCAGTTTCCAACTTGAGCTATGTATTGGCCACAACTTTATGTTTAAAAAAGTAGGATTATTTGAAAGTCTTACTTTATTGATTTCAATGTGGAAGCTTCTTTGATTTTGCAGTTAGGATATTAACCCATGCCAAATCATTGACATATATGACATCTTACATTAACTCTAATGAGATATAGCTCATTAGTTTGGATTAATTTGTGTAGAGTGTATATGTATATACACACAAGCATATGTATGGCACATTACATGCAATTTCAGAATTCTCTATACCTATATATGATAGTTCTCATTTTAGTAATGTTAATTTCTTCAGTAATTAACATCATGTGGTTAATTGCCTCTTCAATATGGCTATGTTCCTAAGAAAATGTAAGAAACAATCTGGCAAATTATCATGCACATGTGTATCCTTCTTCCATAGATGAAGGACCAGAACTGAAATAGATTTCACACTGAGATTCTAGCATAAAATGAACTGCAGTATTCAAGACTGATTTTTACCTTGGACTTGATCCTCAGCAGTTTCCAGTTTACTTATCATGGAAAAAAATATGTATATGCAAATTAACATGAGAAGCCTCAATAATTAAGAGATTGTAGTCATTTTTAGTGTTATTGGTTATTATCTTGTACAGTAATTGTTGCATTGTTAGTATCTTTGATTTTGTATCTACTCATCGATGCAGAATGTGACAAATGCAGAATGATCTATTAGAGGTTCCCACTTTAGAAAGAAAGGATTTATTTGAAATTCCTCTCAGATGGTTGTTTAACAAGTTAATTTGTTGTTTGCTCACCGGTTCGTTGGTTTGTTGGTTTGCTGTTGCCTTTTTATCTTCTATTTTGTGAAGTATTCACAATATATGTTAAATGCTAGCCTATGTAATATATTTGATGAAGTGAGTTTTCTTTGGAAACATTAAGGTCTGATTAAAATATTCATCTGGAGATTGAAAAATAAAATTCTGGCAAAAATAAAAATGATTTTTTTTACAAAATGGGAAGAATGCAGGCTTTTGAATCAGTCAGACAAAGTTACAAACTCCAGCTCTCTAGAATCTAAGGATAGCATAACCTAGGCAAGTTTTGTAACAACTCTAATCTTAATTTCCTTAAAAGTGAAGTAAGGATAATAATATCAGCTTTATGGTATTTTTCTGAGAATTAGAGATAATGTAAAGTCCTGATATTTGGTAGATTCTCAATAAAGGATGATAAATAACACATGTTATGCTACCATGTGTATTTAAACATTACAATTGCTACCTGAATGTGAATAGTTATGATTTGTAAATTTATGCCTACATATATTTTGTTTAAATAATTCTACATGTATACCTTTGTATATATGGTTTAAATGATAGTCCTTACTTTGGTTTATGAGTATATATCTCCATTTATTTTGTTTATACTCTAATCCTTCCTAGAATTAAAATCTTAAGGATTTTTAATTAATTTATATATAACAGTACTATCTTTAAATATCTCAAGAACAAATGATTGAAGATTTTAGAGTATTATTTAAAACATTCATTATTTAACCCTCCTACATAAAGTCCAAATATGGCAGATTTTACTAAGCTACATAGGTAAATGTTTGTATTCATTTATTTAACAATTATTTATTGCGCACTTATCTATGAAAAATTTTGTGCTTGAAATTCCTATGTGACTTCTATTTTTGCTTTGGAAACAGATATTGAACAACAAAGAATGAAATTATTTTATTAAAACTGTAGTGAATGTTAAGAAAGTAATGCAAGACGTTATGAGAAGTTTATAATGAAGGATCTGACATAATTTGGGGGGGGGGATAGTTAAGGCTTCTTTGAAGAAAATGTATCTGAATTGAGCTAAGAATAATTCGTGGATATTAATCAGGTGAAATGTGAGTGTGTTGGAGGGGGAAGTTCTAGACAAAGGTACAAAGTGAACCTGTGTCTCGAGGTAGAAAGGAGAAGAGCAAGACTGAGGAATTTCACAAAGGCTAATGTAACTGGGAAGCAGAGCAAAGTTTAGAGTTGTCGTATAAAAGGCTGGTGGTTTTTCAAGGCTGAAGAAATGTAGGTTCCCGTAGTGTGAAGGATTTCTTTTTTCTTTATCTCATGAGCAATACTGAGCCACTGGATTGTTTTAGGTAGGGAAAAAAGAAGAATCTTAAGAATTAAAACAGAAAGAATATTTTAGGTGCAGCTACACAAACATACCAGAAATATGGAACTATTAAATTGATAGGGATTAATGAGTGAGAAAATGTGGTATACATGCAAAGGGGGAACCAAGCTTGTGGGAACCCAGTCTGTACATTGAAGTTCTGTTCACAGCTTCTTGAGCACTGACCCTCCCTTGGGACTAGTGCTGTACACATAGGTAGTATCATCTCTCCTTTGCATGAAAACCCCACAGAAAAGCCCCAAGCATACACTGGAAGCAGGCTCCAGGCTATTTGTGCAGTGAATCTGGGGTTCAGGTAGCTAACACATGGTCTAAAAGGGGGTAGTGGCAGACTCTGGGTGGGCATGTGCCTTTAACCTACAGACTCCTTTCGCTATGAAAGATTCAGGACAAGACAAGGGCTAGAGCGGGATGCTGTGAAGTGTGGTGCCCAGAGCAAGTGTTGCTACCGTCAGGCTTATTTTAGCCATTCTTCCAGTGTGTAGTGATATCACATCATGGTTTTGTATGGCATTCCCCTGATGAGACTGAGAAATTTTTTAAGTTTATTGGTCTTTTGGATATTCCCTTTTGAAATATAGCAATTCAATTTTTGTCTTTTTTTCCTAAGAGAATGCCTGAGTTTTTTTAAAAAAATTCAATCTTATGAGAATACATATATGTGTGCATATGTGTGTGTGTGTGTGTGTGTGTGTGTGTGTGTCTGTATTCTTGGTATAATCCTGTTGTTAGTTATTACAAATGCCTTCTCCCACTCGTGGCTTTCTTTTTTACTCTTGTAATGGTGTCTTTTTAATGCAGTCTGATTCATCACTTTCTTTCCATATGGTTATTTAGAAGCTTTGATTTACCTTTAATACAGAGATCATATGGAAATTATAAGCCTTGAATAAATACTCTCTGAACAATCAAGTTCAACACATTCCTTCACCAGCTTTTGCTAGCAACTCCTCCATATGTTGAATTGCTGTGAATTGCTCTTAGGTTATAACTGTTCCACTTGCGTCCATGTGATTCACTGATCAACCTCAGCCTACGAACACTGCATTCCTCTTCCACCTGTTATGCACACACATTCTTTCACACATGTTAATGAACTTATGCACATATGTTCTCATATACACACACTTAAACACCAGCTCAGGTGCTTACTTTCACACTCCAATACTCTCAGATATAAACACATACTCCCACTCTGATAAATACATACACACATAGTTTCTCTAGTTTAGAGCAAGTGAGGAATTATCACTCAGTAGCTTTTCTCTTAAAATTTTTAAAGGTTCCTTCACCTATGAAATCATATTGATTTTGAAAGTTGCTTCCATATAGGAAATCTATCCCATCACCCACTCTAGTGTATCTGCTGACATTGTCAGAGAAGTTGTTATGGCCAAAGCATCAGCTATTTTCTAAAATAGCCTTACTCTGAGGCAAAGAGTATTATTAAGACATGAAGTACAATAGAAGTCAAAAGAAAATGTTCATGTATTAAATTTGTTACAAATGAGAAAAATTGAATTACAGAGGCAATTCAAGTTATACCATGGTTTAAGTGGACTAGTGACCTATCCTAAAAATTGGACAACATTTTAAAACATCTTCTATAAAGGAATATGTGCCATGATTTCCAGAGAACTGATTTACCAGTAGACTTTTTTATATAAAAATAAATATGTCCAAAAATAAACTAATTATGAACTCAAAAGTATTCATTAAATATTTAACAAGGCTGCTTTTTGGTCATTCAACTTGGAGTATTAATTATCAAGGTGGTATTTATGTTTATGAAGGGAAATATCGATATAAAAAATAAACAGGAATATAAGAACAGGGCATGTGCTTTCTGAACTCAAGAAAAGACAGATGCCAATTTCCCATTCTTAAAGCATCCCCTGTGTTCATATCTCTGCCTGGCCTCTTGAATCTACTATAGGCATTTCAATGCAGGTATAAAAGGCAAGGTTAAACAGGGACGACAGTTAGGCCAGCATTTCATGGTAGATTGCTCGTAAAATGTTTACCTTTGTTCTGTTGTTTCCTTTTGGTTAAGAGCTGGGCCCTTGAGGTTCACCAAGATATGCCCTGGAGTCTGCTGTCCTTCCAACTTATCACCTGACAGCACTGATTGTACAGTATAATTAAAAGTCAAAGCCAGCTTTTGGGATATGTACTCTGATGGAGGAGCCATCTGAAATTAGGGCTTAAATAATGAAGGGTTCAGGGACACAGAGGCTGGTATTTGTTATGCATTTTAATAGCAGAAGTTTGCAGCTAATTGGAGGCTAACTAAACCCCTTGGACATATTTCAAGTCACTTCAGTTAATTTTGCTCCCCAAGGAACCTGATAGGACATGCAGCTTAGTACTGCTTTTTTCTATCTTAATTACCACATTGAGTTGTGCTAATATAGATTTACTTTGGAGACATGTTCTATGACTATAACCAGGCAAACATTGTTGGCATTTGTTTTCAATTTTATGAGCTCAGACTCTCACCCAACATTAAAAAATAATTGTCAATTTACAGATAAGTTGAAATATTTTGAAATCATTGAAATACCATCTAAGTATGCAATTGGTAGAAATTTATATTTATTGAGTATTGAGACAATTTCAAAATGTAAAAATGACAACTCAAGTGTTACTTCAAAGATTAGATTTACATGTTTTCATGTTTTTAATATTCAGTTGATTCAAAGCCATGACGTGGTAGACCCAGCTTATAAACACATGCTCAGTTAGAATGCGCCAAATTTTTAAATAATAGAGAAAGCTAAAAACAAGTTAGTTTAACCCTGAGAAGCATTGTATACTCTTCGTTAAAGCAGAGTTTTAGTCCGGAAATTGTGTCAGTTTCACTTACTAAACTTGAAATTCCTAAGAGATTTTCTGAAATACTTTGCAAAGCAGGCCATGAAATCTCATGAGCTAATACATTTGAAATAAAAACAGCAGATTTCCTGGAGTACAAAGTTTTATTATATGACTAATTTATATTTTAACTTTGAAGAATGTTTTTAAAACTGTTTTCTGTGCTAATTTTTTTATAATTTTAAATAATTCTTCCTTTTTTAACTTAAAATACTTTGCATCCATTGCAAAAATAAAATGTTTTGGCTTAAAATTAGATTGACAATTGTTCAACTGAATACTCTCATCATTGCTTATATAGTTTGTTAATATAGAGTTATGATATTTCATTGGAAGTTTTACATATCATGAGACCCAGGAATCATAGCCATCACTTCCTCTATGCCCCTGATTTCCTTCTTTCACTTCCAAAAAGTAACAAGAAAGGAATAATATATGAAATTAAAGCCTATAAATGCATCAGTTCTTACCTTATGATGCTATTATTTTGTTCGGTCCTTAAGCATGTGAAATACCATATTTCAGTAGTGTTTTTATATACCAGAGTGAACTCTTGGTCTTAAGGCAATTATGTATAAGCAGAATAGGTTACTGAGTGAGATAAAACACTAAATTAAAACACACACACACACAAACTGAAAATTCCATTATGGATTTAGTGTAAATAATCCTGTTCAGTGTACTCACTTGTGGGCACAATTGAATAATGCTGTATTCTATTTCTAATCCACACACCCAGTAAAATACGTCCAGGAAAATGACTGCAAAGTACATGGCAAAAATTGCAAGAAAAGTGGATTTCAGAAAAAATATATATACCTGAGTTCAAATACCACCTCAGTGTGAGTTTGGAAAATTACTTAGTCCTTAATGTTCGATTTTCTCATGTGGAAAAAAATGGGTAAAAATACTCAGTGCAAGAAATTGTTGAAGCTCTATGAGGTGCTAATGCAAGACTCCTGGATAGTATGTTGGTCCCTTTTCTCTTTTAGATACAAGATATTCTATATATAAAAATAAGAACTTCAGAAATTAGAGGACATTTAAGAGACTTATTTTCATAAGCCATTTTTCAAAAAGGCCATACCTAAAATATTGCTCATAAAGGGCTGAAAAATATCTTTTACTTTTAAAGTTCTGCAGTCAAGGATTTCTCCCACTTCAGTGCTAAGTAGTCTTCATGAGCCTCCTTGTACGTAACTGAATTATCTCAGGCTGAACTTCTCTAGTCCCTCCACAATTGATCTGGAGAAAATGTATCATCATTCTCTGTTTAAAAGCACTTTGCATACTCAGAGAATATTATTTGGACACTTCTAAGCTATCTGCAATTCTGGCTCAAAAATACTTTTTATAAAATCAGAGAATAACAGCTTCAGGAAAAAGTCAAAACAACAAACAAAACAAAACAAAACAAAACTAACATCCTTCCTTATTTCAGAGACTAAAATACTGGAGACCAAACTTAGAGAAGGAAAATAAGTAAATGTATTTTTTTAAGCTCTTTTTGGAATATAATTGCTTTACACTGTTGTGCCAGTTTTTGAGGTACACCAAAGTGAATCAGCTGTATTTATACATATATCCCCATATCCACTCCCTGCCGTGGCTCCCTCCCACCCTCCCTATCCTGGCCCTCTAAGTCATCACCCATCATCGAGTTTATCTCCCCATGTTATGCAGCAACTTCCCACTAGCTATTTTTTTAAAGAACTTTTATTGAGATACAGTTAACATACAATAAACTATGTATATTTAGAGTGTACAATTTGGTATCCCAATGTCCCAATTCATTCCCCCCCAACCCTCCCTGCTTTCCCCACTTGGTGTCCATATGTTTGTTCTCTACATCTGTGTCTCTATTTCTGCCTTGCAAACCGGTTGATTTGTACCATTTTTCTATATTCTGCATATATGTGTTAATATATGATATTTGTTTTTCTCTTTCTGACTCACTTCACTCTGTATGACAGTCTCTAGGGCCATCCATGTCTCTAGAAATGTCCCAGTTTCATTGCTTGTTACAGCTGAGTAATATTCCATTGTATACATGTACCACATCTTCTTTATCCATTCATCTGTTGATGGACATTCAGGTTGCTTCCATGTTCTGGCTATTGTAAATAGTGCTGCAATGAACATTGGAGCGCATGTGTCTTTTTGAATTAAGGTGTTCTCTGGGTATATGCCCAGCAGTGGGATTGCTGGCTCATATGGTAACTCTATTTTTAGTTTTGCAAGGAACCTCCATACTGTTCTCCATAGTGGCTGTATCCATTTACATTCCCACCAACAGTGCAAAAGCATTCCCTTTTCTCCACACCTTCTCCAGCATTTACTGTTTGTAGATTTTCTGATGATACCCATTCTAACCGGTGTGAGCTGATACCTCATTGGAGTTTTGATTTGCATTTCTCTAATAAATAGTGATGTTGAGTAGCTTTTCATGTGCCTCTTGGCCATCCGTATGTCTCCTTTGGAGAAATGCCTATTTAGGTCTTCTGCCCATTTTTTGATTGGGTTGTTTGTTTTTTTGATATTGAGTTGGATGAACTGTTTATATATTTTGGAGATTAATACTTTGTTGATTCATTTGCAAATTTTTTCTCCCATTCTGAGGGTTGTCTTTTCATCTTGCTTATAGTTTCCTTTGCTGTGCAGAAGCTTTGAAGTTTCATTAGGCCCCAGTTATTTATTTTTATTTTCATTTCCATTATTCTAGGGGGTGGGTCAAAAAAGATCTTGCTGTGATTTATGTCAAATGTGTTCTTCCTATGTTTTCCTCTAGGAGTTTTGTAGTGTTTGGCCTTACATTTAGGTCCTTAATCCATTTTGAGTTTACTTTTGTGTTTGGTGTTAGGGAGTGTTCTAATTTCATTCTTTTACATGCTGCTGTCCAGGTTTCCCAGCACCACTTATTGAAGAGGCTGCCTTTTCTCCATTGTATATCCTTAGCTATCTATTTTACATTCGGTAGTGTATATATGTCAATGCTACTCTCTCCCTACGTCCCAGCTTCCCCTTTGCCCCACCCCACCCCATGTCCTCAAGTCTGTTCTCTACATCTGCATCCTTATTCTTTCCCTGTCACTGGGCCCATCAGTACCATTTTTTTAGATTCCATATATATGAGTTAGCATACGGTATTTGTTTTTCTCTTTCTGGCTTACTTCACCCTGTATGACAGACTCTAGGTCTATCCACCTCATTACAAATAACTCAGTTTCATTCCTTCTTATGGCTGAGTAATATTCCATTGCATATATATACCACATCTTCTTTATTCATCTGTTGATGGACATTTAGGTTGCTTCCATGTCCTGGCTATTGTAAATAGTGCTGCAATGAACATTATGGTACATGTTTCTTTTTGGATTATGGTTTTCTCTGGGTATATGCCCAGGAGTGGGATTTCTGGGTCATAGGGTAGTTCCATTTTTAGTTTTTTAAGGAACCTCCAAACTCTTTTCTATAGTGGCTGTACCAACCAACATTCACACCAACAGTGTCCAAGGGTTCCCTTTTCTCCACACCATCTCCAGCATTTATTTTTAGATTTTTTGATGATGGCCATTCTGACTGGTGTGAGGTGATACCTCATTGTGGCTTTGACTTGCATTTCTCTAATGATTAGTGATGTTGAGCATCTTTTCATGTGTTTCTTGGCCACCTGCATGTCTTCCTTGGAGAGATGTCTATTTAGGTCTTCTGCCCATTTGTGGGTTGGGTTATTTACTTTTTTGGTATTAAGCTGCATGAGCTGCTTGTATATTTTGGAGATTAATCCTTTGTCTGTTGCTTCGTTGGCAAGTATTTTCTCCCATTGTAAGGGTTGTCTTCTTGTCATGTTTATGGTTTCTTTTGCTGTGCAAGAGCTTTTAAGTTTCATGAGGTCCCATTTGTTTATTTTTTATTTCATTTCCATGATTCTAGGAGGTGGGTCCAAAAGGATCTTGCTTTGATGGATGTCATAGAGTGTTCTGCCTATGTTTTCCTCTAGGAATTTTATAGTGTCTGGCCTTCCATTTAGGTAAATGTATTTTTGAAAGTTATCTGTGGTCATGGATTTTCATGGTCTGTTTTTTCATATTTAGAATTTGTTTAATATTGTCGAATTGTGCACATTATTCTAAGAATTAAGTGGGATTATGTAAGCATGACAACTAACAGCTAGATAGACATGTGGCTTATACAAAATGGCCCTCTAGATTCTACACTTAGATCACTAGAGACCACTTTTCTGATCTCTTTTTTGCTTGCTTTACTTTTTAATTCATCATCATCTGATGTGATAGATCTCGCTCTCCTTTTTCTTCTCCCATTTGTAGGGGCTTGTGGGCAAGACAGATCCGACACTTCGTATTTGAGAGTTATGGTAGGAAGGAGCCATTGGATAGGAAATCTCACTGCTCTCATTGGTTATTAATTTCTATAAGGACCAAATGCCTACAAAATAGCATAATACTTACCTACTTTTCCATCCTTTTGACTTCCAAAACTCTGGAAGACATTATTATGTCTAAGTCACTATAACTGTTTTATTTAATAGTTTATTCTAGGTATTTAGTATTGAACATTATATTTTGTTGAAATATATGTTGATTTAGGTTGTTGGTGTCTTTGATAAGTTTGACAGACAACTTAGTTTTGTCTTTTTTAAAAATAATTTCTCAAACTTTTCTCTACAATTTAAAATAATATATTGGGCACTTAACATTTTTCTGTTCTAAAGGACAATATATTATTTTTTTCCCATCCAAATTTAACCTCCATATTGCATCTCTGTATAGATCCCACTATTTCAACTCTGCTAACAACATAAAGACCGTAGCTCCACCTACAAAACTCTTAATTTATCTTTAACAGTATCTCTAGCTGTGTCATATAATTTAAATTGTGCATTTAATTTCTCAAGAGTCATAAGTTCCAAATGAACAGGTCTAATTTGTAAGAAAAGTGAGAAAAATTATTGGAAAATATTCTGATTTTTAGTGAAAGAATATGAAGGAAAATAAACAAAATTTTCTGAAGTGACATCAAACATATTCTTGGTATGAAGCTAAGATCAGTACTTTATGTCAGGCTTTTCTCTATGTTCCCTGTCCTTTATTTGAAACTATTATTTAAAAATTCCATGATTGGTACAGGTTTACTTTTCATGTCAAACAACTTTTCTGGCAATGATTAAAAAAGTATTTAATGTAATGTGGGAAATTTTGATAATCCACAAGTTTTGACTCTTCCCCTAGCTATTAATATTTTGTGATCAAATATGAGTATATTCTTTACTGCGCATTCACAGAGGTGCTTTAAATTTACCCTTCATGGATTACTTACTTTTAACGCATTTGCTTTGCTCAGTGTTTCAAATCATGTGCTCCTTCTCTGCTGTTCCCTTGGACTCCTCCTACCATACCAATGGGTTAAAGAGCAGATCCAAATTCACCTCTATGGGGTTTTCTTCCTTGATTCATTGAAGACACAGCCACATCTGGAAATAACTTCTCCTTCTTTTGAATTCTTATGACATTGCATTTGGTGTTTCCCTTCAAGGTGTTTTCATGTTTGAAACATTATCAAACTCTCTTTCAGTGTGTAAGCCATTAAGGGGCCATTTCTTATTTAATGTGTATCTCCTAGATGCCCTCATCCAATACTTCATACACCGTGGGCAGTCAGGAAATTTTGGTTAGAATAAATTATAGCAAGACTAATACACTAATATTTTTAAGACATCTTAAAAAGTTATTTAATACACTGTATCCAGTCATCTATTTCAAGAAACACACAACTGTAAATCAAGTATCTTTCCTTAATATACAGAAACATTTAAAGAGTAGACAGAATCTTAGATGAATACAAGACTCTTTATTAAAATACATCTATGTTATCACATTTGGGTAATTCCAAAGTATATAAAACATGGCATATCTCATTTTTCAGGCCACATATTCCAAAACACACTGCCATATCACTTCGAAATTTGAGGACCCATGAAGTTTACCTACCATATCAACATTATCAATCTACAAGCAACAGACTCTGGTTTGTAAATCAACAAATATTCATGGGAAAGTCTATTGAAATTTAACATAGAGAAAAAATTAAATTTGACCTTAAATGTAATTGTATGCTTGATCAGAATCCAGTGACAAAAGAGAAAAAAAGATAAGAGCCAAGTCAGATATACACCTTTTGTATTAATACATACCAATAAATGTAGATTTATTTTAATATAATATATAATAAATTTATTTATTTTTGCATGTGAGATTCTGGACAGTGGCATTTGAGACAGACATTAAATCAGATAACTCATATGAGGCACTATGGCACTGAAAGAATTATTGTAGATAGGACAAAAGTACAAACTGAATTTTCATTTACACAGAAATTCTATCAATGCTTTGTTCTAGAGCAAAAAGATACAGCATTTAAGAGAAAAAAAGGCAAGGTTGGTGTTTCAGTTGGCAAATAGGATTGTCACTTTATCCCTGCATAGTAGCATATATTAAGTATTTTAAACACCATTATATCAGAGTGTGTTGCTAAATAAAAGAGTGAAATTTTGAATTCATTTTAATTTTATTTAAATATAGTTCACAAATTTTGATAGGACACATCATAGTTAAAGTTTTCAATACGAACATACTATGGACATGGTGAGAAGACAGCTTTATATTTCTATGTAATTATCTCAATGGATTATGTATATCATATATTTTTTTAAAGTGACAGGGCTAGAATTGAAGCCTGTGGATTGAAGAGCCAATATATCAAAATATATAAGCTTTAATATTAACGCATTTTCATCAAAGTGACAGATGGTTTCTAGGCCAATTCCTTTAGTCAGTGATATTACCAGGGCAATTCCAGCAGAATTGTACTGCATGATGATAACTCTCACAACTGCTTTGTGTATCTTTCTGAAAAAGCTACACAAGTGTATAAAATCATTAAAGATTTTTCAAATTGTTGAAACTTTAAGAAACATATTTGTTGGTAGCATGCTGATATTTTTCAATTGAACATTAACCCAGTTTCATAATATGTTAGGTTATTTGCCAAGTAGAGATGCAGTATCTACTCTACTAGTCAGGCATTGTAGCTTAAGCATGAGAAAATGAGTATTACCCTTCTCACTCATTTATATCATCATGCTGGTGGAACCTAGGAAGAAAATCTGGAAAATGTATATCCTATTCTGCACTCTCAATTAATTTTTGGTTTATTTTTTTTTAAATTAAGTATTAATTAAATATTTTAAATGATAGAAATATTGAGTTGATAAGAAAATTTCTCAGCATCAAGAAGCAATACATATGTACTTTCCTGCATTTGCTCAATAGACATATACTAGTTAACCATCTTATTCCTTCCAAAGAGGAGTGTGAATAGGTCCCAAATTGATGGACTACATATTGTAAAGTATAAAACACTGAATGTGTAAAATGGAATCATTATAAACATGGATTTATATACATATATTATATCCATATCTATCTGTCTGGAATCAGTATAAACACACACACACACATACATATATATTATACCCATATCTATTTATCTGTCTATATATTTACCTATACCTACATATAAGCAGAGAAAATGAACATATTCTTTTCTCTGTTGGACTACAACTTTATTTTGAAATGTTACTTATTTAGGAGTTAAAAAACAACAGTTGATGTTCCACATGTCCCATTTGATCTATCATGGGTCTTTTAGTTTTTATCAGAGCCCTGTAACTGTTCTCCTTGTACTGTCCGTCTAGCAGTGGTGATGCAGACCTACTGTTTCTAGCCCCTAGTACTGCCCTGGTAATCTCCCTGGACAACACACTGTCTACATCATTGAAAGTAGTCCTTTTATCAGTTGCTCTTCAAATGACCTAAATTGAGGATGTCATCTGTTTCCTGCCAGGATGCTCACTGATCCAGGATAACATTAGAGGGTTTTGATCAAAGGACTGACATAATCTGACATAAAAAGGATTATTCTGCAGTTGTACGGAGAATAGATAAAGAGGGGATTGAGGTGACAGAGGTTGAATTAGATTACTTAGAATGCTGTTACTATAATCCAGGTAAAAGATAGTGATGTAAGTTAGTTTTAACTGTGGAGGTCGTGAGGTATAGTCATATTTAAGGATACTCATTTGAGAGTGTTACAAATGAATTATTGAAATATGGATGAGATGTAAGAAAAAGAATGTAATCAGTAAGGACACCAAAATGTCTGAAAATATGGAGGCATGCAATTTTAAGTAGTTGAGATGGATAAAATTATAGGAACTCTGTGTGGGTATAAAATTTTGACCTAAATTTAAGACAGAGTAAGTTTGAGAGGACTAATACATTCTAGAAGAGATTATATGCGTCATATTGCAGTTTGAATGGTCAATTGCTGAAACATAAGAGAAAGTACACTGGAAATGCAATTAGTAATAGAAGTAGTGGCACCTGTACTCTAAAGATGCCTTCTCCTATTTTAAAAAGAGGTATAGGCATGTAGAGTAGCCCTGGTTATATGATTATTAAATTGAGTAGATTGCATATTTGATTAAGTTACCCAAACAAAACTATTAATTTCCTGTGAGTCTTAGCCCTGACATACTCTCACTTTTAGAAAATGTATGTTATGACAGGATATTTATAGTTATATAATATCTATATTTTCATTGTTAGAAATAAGAATCATGTATTTCCTCCTCTGAGATTTTAGAAATATGTATGTTAACTGCTCTATTTAGCTTGGCGTGGAAATCATGTAGCAATAGGAAGAATCTCCAAGATGAAACAGGGAAGTCAGAGAACAGATTAGTTGTTGCAGGATTAGTAGTGAGGTTGGATGGGAATTATTGTGAATGGACAAAATGGGATCCTTCTTGAGATGAAATGGTTCTGTCTCTTGACTATGGTGGGGATTTCACATGTCCACAAATGTCATAAAATTATGTAAAACCAAACACACACACACAATTGAGTGCATGTAAAACTGGTGAACACTGAATAAGGTTAATGGATTGTATGAATGGCAGTTTCCTGGTTGTAATGCCATCTTACAGTTATGTAAAATGTCACCATGGGGAAAACTAGGTAGAATATCTGTTTATATTTTTATATTAGTTCATACTAATGTGACACTATAATCATCTCAAAATAAAAGGTATAATAAAATAGGTTACAATAAATAAAACTGAATGCATTGACATGGACCTCTTGTTAATGGTATTTGATGGATAAGAGTAATACTTAGTTGTTTGTATTCAGTACCCCAGATGCTCTCAGATCTGGAAATCAGACAATTTCCAAATTCCCTGGCTGGTAATATGAGACTAGCAAAGCCCTATTTGGCTATCTCTCTTGAAACTCTTTTTTGGAATTAATCTCCTTTTTTAGTAAAATTTTACTTAACAATTTGAGCTGCTAAATATTTTTGCCCTGTTTTAATCTTATGTTTATTTTAGCTGTGATGGTAGACAGAATTCTGAGATGGCATCTAAGACTCCTGCCCCTGATGAACATACATCTTTCCTTAGATATTCAATCAAACACTAATCTAGGTGCTGCTGTGAAGGGATTTTTGCAGATATAATTAAGGTCATAGCTAAATAGACATTAAGAAATGGAGATTATCCTCAGTGGGACTGACTTAACCAAGCAACCTCTTTAGCGAGAGTGAGCATTTCCTGACAAAAGAGACTTGTGGTGTGGGGAATTCTATTTGAGGAAGACTCTCCTCGGCTGAATTTGAAGATGGAAGGTACAAGTAACACGTGGTCTCTAAGACCTGATAGTGACCCCTGACCAAGAGAATGGGCTCTCAGTCCTACAACCACAAGGAACTGAATTTTGTGAGTAATCACTTGAGTTTGAAAGAAGACTTCAAACAACTGCTGAGATAGTGGTTCCAGCCAACAAACTGAATGAGATCGGGAAACAACCTGGAGCAGAGAACCCAGTGATGCTTTGTGTGGACTTCTGATGAACAGAGTTATGAGACAGTAGATGGATGTTATTTTAAGTCACTAATTTTGTGGTAATGTGTTATACAGTAACCGAAAAGTAATAGTCTTAGTTGTACCTAATCTTTTTGGGTGTAAGTAACTTGAATTCATATTGCATTAGCTTAAAGAGAAGGAATTTCCTGGAAGACCCAGGTAACCATGTGAAAGACAGGTGCTGCTCATTTGAGAGGCAATGGGGACCTGACACAAGTACTGCCAGGGCCCATTTTTAATCCAGTGCTCCTCTTTACCTTTTTGTTGGCTTCACTGTGAATTTCTTCCAAATAGAGGGCAATACAATTGCTGATATCTTCTTGGTTGGCACCATTCACAGTTCCAACACCAGTGAAATTATCTTATCAAGGATTTATCAGGGGCCTCCTAGGTGGCGCAGTGGTTGAGAATCTGCCTGCCAATGCAGGGGACATGGGTTCGATCCCTGCTCCAGGAAGATCCCACATGTCGCAGAGCAACTAAGCCCATGCGCCACAACTATTGAGCCTGTGCTTTAGAGCCCGTGAGCCACAACTACTGAGCCCATGTGCCACAGCTACTGAAGTCCACGCGCCTAGAGCCCATGCTCCGCAACAAGAGAAGCCACAGAGCCTGCAGACCACAATGAAGAATAGCCCCCACTCACCCCAACCAAAAAAAAAAAAAGAAGAAGAAAGCCCGCGCACAGCAAAAAAGACCCAACACAGCCAATAAAATAAATAAATAAATAAATAAGTTTAATTAAAGAAAAAAGATTTATCAGGACATGGCCCCATCAGAATTCCGAGATGTCCCCTAATATTCCCACCCAGAATGAACACACATCTTCCCCTAGTTATTCAACCAAATAGTTATCTAGTTGGCACACAACCACTGGTCAAGTGTGGCTTTTAGGGAAGATGACTGGTTGGCAATACCCTTGAGAACTACATAATGTTTAGTTTACAAGCAAAATCCTGGGATGAACAATCTTTTTTATAGAAGTACAAGAAGATGCCAAGCAGAGAAAACAATAGAAACAATAGAAGCAACAAATATTCATTTATGTATTTCAGCTACTATCTAAACCCTTAAGATATAGCAGACATTCTGCCTTCATGGTACTTATTCTCTACAGAGCGCAGACAGACAATACACAAATAAAAAAAGGTGTAATAAAATAACAAACATTTATAAGTTCTAGGAAAAAAATAAGATTAAGAGATGTTCTAGTGACAGGAGTGAGTCCATTTTCTGTCCTGAGAAGTTTGCAAAAATTACATTTTGAGTTATGGCTGAGAAATTGTTTGTTCACAGGCAGACCTTTTCAGGATCCAAAGTCTTGTGAAAACCTGGATTTAATATAGCCAGTTTAAATTGCACATCTCTAGCTTCAAACTTTTCCCTAAGCTCAAGAATCAGATTCCAATAACCAGTGGAGTCGTCTTTATAGTATATGAGAGTATGTAACTTAGGCGTTGCGAGTCTAAAATCTGGAGTCAGCTCACCTTGATCCCAGTCCCAGCTTAAGCACTTCCTATCTGCTAGGTGCTACTTGGGGAAGTTCATTTCACTCTCTGCCTCAAAATTTCTCTTTCTAAAATCAACATAATCGTACTTATTTCACAGGCTTACTATGAGCATTATATGAGATGGTTAATATGTGTGAAGCACATTGAAAGGTGCCTGGTATAAAATAATTGTTGAAAATTTGACAGTTCTTGTAATTATAAGCATGGTTCCAATTTATTCTGCACACTGTTGATTACTGAATATTAAAATCTTCATATTATCCAAAACCATCATTGCATTTACATGACTCAAAACAAAATTGAGAAATAATAAAATATAAACAGCCAACTCACATATATGAAAAAAAGGTTCAGCTTCACTAGAATTCAAATAAATGCTTATTGCAAGGTAAAAAAATATGTTCTTTTCACTAGCCCAAGTATGGAACATATTTTAAAAGAGAGAATAGTCTTAACTAATAAAATAAAAAGTTTAAATTATGACACATTTATAAAAGAGAAAAACCCAGAAATTAAAATAATGTTTAGTATACATTTTCAAAAATATTAGCCTATAATTATATTGTAATGGTTAATATAAGCAATTAAACTATAAAGTTATAAATTCGGAATGATGCAAACTACTTAAAAATATGAATAGAAAAATATCTTATGGGAAATAGTCCAGAACGTTAATTTGCTTACTACTTGTTTCTGAAGAGTGACTTTTTCACCATTTTTATATTTCATGCTTTTCATTTTTTATAAGTATGTATTATTTTATATTAAGAAAAAATTTTAAACATAAACCTGAAACGTTTCCTTACAATTTATAGGATACCAAACATTTTGTTAGAATTCACTCCTACTTTATTTACTTCAGGATCCAGATATTTCATGGAAGTCCTTTACTTCAATTATTTATTATAAAATGGAAATTATTGTAGGTATTATAAGCAAGGTAGGAATAAATATACGGAATTATGTTTATGAAAATCATCAGGAAGGGGTTGTAGGGGCAGAACTGAGGCACCAGGGAAGTAGCGCCTGAAGAACAACTGCCTCTTAAATGCAGAGGATGGAGAATGAGTGTCTGCAGTTTCAGTTTCGAGAGCAGAGAGCCACAGCCACCCTCAGTGCTACTCAGTACCCGTAGAGATGTAGAGGGGGTTCTGGCATGGTTTCCTTGGCCATTAAGAGAAGGTTTTCATTTTTCTTCTCAAATGTTTTTTATATGTAAGTCAACTTTATATTATTATTTTTAATAATAGTCTTTATAATGACGCTCAGAAGTGTTATTTTGATAGATCTGTGCACATACATGATCATATTACATCCTAGTCAACATCAGATATTGAATGCAAAATATATAGATTAGTATGAAGATTCCATTAAGTAATTTTGTCTAAATTATAGCAGTTCCAGCAAAAATTGCATTATATAGCTGTATTGCTGATTCAGTCAAAAATTAATAAATAGCCCTTCTTTGAATTACAATATATTGACATTTTTTTCTCAACTATGCTTTTATTTTCCCTCATATACCTCTTATTATGCCTCTCTCTTCTACAGTTCCTTCTATAACATCACTTTAATTCTTTCCATGGAATACCCCCTAAGAAAAGGCCTAGGAAGCTTCTAAATTTCCCAGAATCTCAGGATCAATTTCTTATACTTCATAACTAATACCACCATTAGACACTTCATAATTATCCCCTTTTACTCCAGGCAGCATTATCAAATGTACTGTATTCTGAGTTTTCCATGTGTATAGGGCCCTTCTATGTATAATGCCCTTCCCAACAAGTAAACTTGATCTGAAGGTAGCTAAATTCTCACCTTCTACACTAAACTTGTGTGATCTTACATACTAAATAAAATACTACTTGACCTCCATAAAAAATATAGCATTTTTTCAACATCTTCTTAACTTTGGACTAAAGGCAGTATGGCTAACACTCCACTGATTTCCAAGATTGATTTGGCTGGCTGATCAAGTGTAAAGATGGCTGTCTCCTTCTCCCTTCATTGCTTCATGTGTACACATGAGGTCAAGAGAAAGGAAAGTTTTCTCAATAAACAGGCTCTATTCTTCAGTTATTGGACTTGACAACAGCCATCTCCTGCTAGAGCCACCTAAATATTCTCATCAACCATGAATTGTTATCAATACATTCATTGTTTCATTAGTTTTTATTTACATTAAAATTACATGTAATTTTAAAGATATTTCAAATCACTTACATAATTTTATATTCACAGGCTTATTATAAGCAAGCGTGTTTGAGAATTATGCTATAAAACATGAGGTGTAAATTTCTGATATTTTTTCTAACATTTTCTAAGCACTGTCACATTCATAATTGGTTTATTAAAATTTTACTTTAAGAGAGCCACAAAAAATTTATGGATATTTATACATGCTTAAATGATTCTCAACATAAATGAGCTTTCAGTCATTCTTTACATATTTTCCCATAAAGATATTACAATCTACTAGTAGTTCTAAAAATTCTGCTTATGTGTACCAAAATTGCATTTGGTCTCTAAAAATTGCTTTTATCTCAACTACATTTCCTTCTCCACTCCATGAATAGTTGTGATGTGTTGTGACATTTTTTTCTTTTTTTCCACGCCATATGGCAGGTGGGATCTTAGTTTCCCAGCCAGGGATCAAACCTGTGTCCCCTACATTGGGAGTGTGGAGTCTTAACCACTGGACAACCAGGGAAGTCCCTGTTGTGACTTTGACATGGCCTGATTTCAATACTGCAGAATTTTCATGTGAAATGTAGTTTTGTTCAAATCATTCACATGGGTCAACAACAAAAATAGGTATTGAATATCTACTAGGTGGCTATTCTAGGTTCTGATTTTTTTTCTTTACAACTGTTTTCCAAATTAGTAGTAATGTTACTATTTTACTTTTATAGTGTAAAAGTGCTTATAGTATTCTCATAGTTCTTAGGGATAGGAAAAGTAGGATGTCATATTTTATTGTTACATTAATTGATTTTATTTTTTATTTTTTCATCATCCTGTATAACACTTTTCTAAACTGTGAATCAGCAGTTAAGTGATTTCACTATTTTTTCACAGGAGGTTGTACCACTGAATACAACTCTAGAGCCAAGAGTTATTTCTGCATTGTTCTATTGATTATAGCATATGAAGAATTTTAATTACCACACAGAATGCAGATTTCCCCCAAGGGCACCCACTGTGGAAAATGTTTAAGTGTAATCATAATAAATCTTCTTATCCTTATTATTTAAAACATCAATCATTAAAACTTTGGGTTTTCCTGAAATACTATTCCTTCCAGATCTCATTTCAGAAAAGTCATGCTTGAAGAGAACAATAATAAAACGGATCCAAAAACTTTTAGTTAAAACTTATGAAGACATTTTCATAGTCTGCCACTTACCATTGTCTCTGCAAGTCAAGGACATTTTTATGATTTTACAGTTATCTAATTTATTGTTTATAATATAGGGAAGTTCATTTATTCCCTAGGTATCAGAGCTTTAACTATCTTGGTGAGATTTTTATGATTCACCCCACAAATTAAAAACATTTCAGGAAGAATAGAGAATGAAAGAGAGAAATAAAAGGAGTCTGAAAAATCAGAAAATAGGAATTAGTTCAGGTAAGGCAACTTTAACAAGAATATATATATTTATGTATATGTATATGTGTGTGCGTGTATATATATATATATATAAAATCATGAGCTGTCCATCTTTGATTTATCTTTTTAAATAACAATGATAACCCACACTAAAGTTCTAGTTTTTCTTATCAAGCTACTTTCAAGCACAAACACAAACAGAAATGATAAATGGAGTAAACAGTAATTTAGTATATCCAGTTTACTAAATATTAATGATAAATAAGCACACAAAAAGCAGGTACTTTTAGTTGAAAAGTAAGCACTTTCTAGCGTTATTAGATTTACAGACACTATGTTTAAGCTCCATGAACCGTCTGAAAGTTTGGAATTGCATAAAATATAAAATGTGAAATTTTTGCATGACTTTGAAGAAACATATAAACTACAACTGAAATATGTGGTGTTGTGACGTTAATAACCTTGGGCAGGAGAGCAACCAATGTCCACCAGTTTGTCAGTTAAAGGCAAGAATTCCCAAGCCTTTTTAGAAAAAAAATAAATCACTCTTCTATTTCTCATACATTAGCTGAATTTTGCAAAACTTCTAGGTTACCTGAGGAATTAGTTCATTTATTTTAATGATTATATGTACAGCAGTCTCTGAAAGATAAAAACTCTGTAAGCATTATGGAATCCTAAGTGGAAAATGGTATTCCTGACAGCAATCTAGTAATCAAGCTTTGCAAAACTGTGACTTGGAAAATTTGTTTTATTTTTTCCTGTTATGAACATTTTCAATTAAATATAAAGATTTTTTTTTTGCTTCACATGGTTTTAAATTGGTATTTCATCATTTTATGTATTGCTGACACTGGCTCTGGGTTATTTAGCATTTATTAATAATTTCCATTTTGACCTTTCCCAGGTTTTACTATTTATTAGGTGTTTTTGCACTATTGCAGAGATGACTGAACAGAATCGGGGATTTTTTTTTGCCCCTTTTTAAAACTTCATATTTTAAATTATTTTTACATTGACCTTTAAAGTTGGTATGTAGCTATGATTTGAAAGTTCTGTTTAAAAACCACCCTCCTGAAACATCAGACAATCCCAAAAGTTCAAAACAGATTGGCTGCTGATGGCTGAAAGTGAAGGAAGCCAGGCAGAAGAGAGAGTTGAGAACAGAGAGAGGAGCAAAGATATGTCAGGGCACAGGGAAATCTTTGGCAAATTCACCATGACTATTTCTTTGACAATTCCTTACTGACTTAGGAAAACAGGGAGTACATTGTGTGTAAACAAATTGTGTTTGATGGAAAGTGACTTCTGAACACACCTGGGTATATATGGAGAATGGGCATTTACTTTTTCCATTTGTTTATTCGACCTTGAAGGGATCACTCTGTTTCCATTTAGTTTCATAAAATAGGTCATCTTTGATCCAGGTTAAAATCTGAGGAATCTTTAGGTTTCAGGGAAACAGCCACTGATTGGTTTATGGCTTATGCTTGGGTCATTCTTCGAGTCCTTTTGTCCATGGTTACAAAATGGCTTAAACAATAGAAGCTGTCTGACATGAAGTCAGAAGGATTATAATTCTTTAATTGCTTGTGGCCAATAAAAGCATAGCCACACCTAATTGTGTTCTGCTGAATCCCACAAGATAGCAGAGGAACTCTCTTCTCCGTTTGGAATTTTTCCTGAATGTTCGTATTTCACCAAGACCTTGGCATCTGCAAGAAACTATTTGTTACCTGCATTTTCTAATGGAAAACAACATCCTCTTTTCCTTCATTAAAGTGTCATCCAGTGAAAGATGAAGTCTTGTTTTAATCAAGCAGCAAAGTGTAGTTGATTATATGTAACAAAATAGTTTGATGTTTATTGAGCTATTTAAAATAAAAAGGCATCATTGACTGAGATGAACTATAGTGTAAATAACCCATGCATAGCCATAAAGTGGCCAATTATGTGATGAATGGTGCAAAAGTATTCAACTTTCATTAAAGAGCTATATTTTTTAAACATTTTAATCCAATTTGCCCTTTCTTCTTATACCTTTGAAGTATAGAGGAGGTATATTTAGTTAAGCTTGACAATGTGCTTTTGAACTATGATGGCTAAAGTATTTGGTGAAACTGAGATGCGTATATGGTGTCTTTGTAAAAATAATTCATAACTAGTTATTTATATTGATTCTGGGTTTCAAAAGTGAATTATCCAAACTTTGCTAGTGTATTCTGTCAGGTGTTGTGCTCGGTACTTAGGAAGACACAGATATAAATCACAATGGCTCATGTGTGGAGCTTCTGTCCTCAGGAATATAACCTAGAGGCTGTGCTTATCCTCCATTAGTATTTGCTCTTTTATGGGTATTAACTTTGGGAATATGGGTTTACGAAGGGAGGTAAGGGTCATCTCTGTTTGACTGAACTGACTGTCCTAATGGCAGAAAAGACATATAATGTCCTTTGTCATCACAGTTATATTTTCTTTTTAAAAATAATTTATTGAGGTGAAATTCACATAACATAAAATTAACCCTCTTAAAATGATGATTAAGGAGTATTTAGCACATTCACAATGTTGTACAACCACTACCTCTATCTAGTTCCGAAACATTTCTATACCCACTAAGAAGTTTCTCCTCATTGCCCTACCCCCAAACCCTAGCAGCCACGGATCTAAGTTCAATCCCTGTGGATTCATCTATTCTGGATATTTCATGTCAATGCAGTCATACAATATGTGATACTTTTGTGTCTGGCTTCTTTCATTAATGGGTTTCAGAGGTTTATATTTTCTATGCGTTGCTAAATTGTACTCATCCTCAAAATGTTTTGGGATGGACATAACACAAGCTATTAGTTCAGATAGACCTGGTCCAAATCCTGGAGTTTCCATTCTCAATAGTTGGGATATAGTGCATGTTATTTAACCTTTCTGGAGCATGTATTCTTGCGTGCAGCTGAAAAAAAATATCTATTAGGATAATTTTAGGAAATAAGTGACAATGTTTAAAAGGTCCCAGAATATAATAGGCCCTCACATGAGGTTTATTCTATTTGGCTGTAGCAGAGATAAAATTGTTACATCCTCTTCACAATTCAGTGATTTAGTTGATATTCACTCAGAAATAATTCTGTCAATATCTATTGCCATGTAGGTAAGTAAACAATAAATATCACTCATTTTGCATATGTAAATTTTGTTATTATTTTGATTCCATGTCTATGAAAGTATTCTAACACTTTTACATCATAAATTTCAGTAAAAGGATAGATTAATGGAAATTACCCTTTAAAAAATCACAATACCTCTATGTTTGGGTTGCAGTCCATTCTGCCTGAATTGTAATATTTTTAAAAATTCTGATCCATTTTATAAGATTTTTGTCAATAATGATGAAATTCTTCCACAGAAAACAATATACTTCTAAGGACAGAAATTTCAGCAAAGCAAGACATGTTAGATCATAAAGTTGTTTCTGCCTTATGTGGAGACTGTTATTCAAAATTACACACACAGTTAAACAGCTTTTACCCAAAAATTAAGAAAAAATAATTTATAGGCTTGTTTGGGACATGAAAGACAGCACTGTTTTATTTTTATAAACTGAAGATCTGATATTTAAATATGAACATGGCTAAGGCTCAATGTTATTTATGACTCCATAGCAGTACGGAGCGAAAGGTCTTAAATGTAGACTAGGAAAATCAAGAACAAACAATTATCTGTCCTTATCAAAGGGAGTTTGTCACTTACTAAAGCAAAATGACATTTTAAAAGAGTCGGGGAATGTTTTCTTGAAATTTTAAATAAGTGATTCTTCCCACTTTGTCTGGGTATCTGTCTCTTTGTTGATTTATTTTTCTTATTGGGCAGCTCCTTGGCTAAACTTCCTTTGTAGTGCTTCCTTTTTCCTTATCACTCTGTTTTAGTTCATTCCTTATTAGTTCATGGCCCATTTGACCCATTGTATTTGTGGAAGTTTTATCTGTTCTGTCATTTTACATGATGTTATTGACATAAGTCTTATCTGAAATTCCTTTGAAGTTCATGAGAAATAAAATTTCTTGTATACTATTTTATAAGATTTTATTATGATCTTTCCTTAAGGAATATTACACATACTTTCTCTCTCTCTCTAAAGCTGCATTCCCTGATTTCTTACCTAGAAAGCAAAACATAATTTCCCTCTTAGTTAAGTTGTATACTATCACTTCTCAAGTCACTTTTTAGTAAAATGTCACTTCTGTGGATGAATGACCACCTATAATCAAATTATATTTCAAAAATCACAGCCCCTTCATAAAGTATTTAATAGGTTGATTTTTAAAGCTTGGAAAATAGTTATGGAACGTGTTTACTGTTGGCATTTACTCAAACCTCCCAGCTCAAAATTTTGATTATAAAATAGAAATAATGGCATTCAATGTGACTGTATACAGTTAGTAATATAAATAAAGTGTGTGATATATCTTCCATATGTATGCACCAGATGCATACACATTAAAATATGTTAATTTCCTCCCCTGGAAAAAATATTTTATATATTCCACACCATAGTTCATTAAATTCTGTGTAATGATAAAATAGATATACAGTTTTAAAATAAAACTTCAAAGGAAGATTATGCTAAAACTCAAATGTCTCCATGCTTATTATGCACTTGTCACCAATCTAAAAATTATTTAAAGGTTAGTTTTCTAGTATAATTGCACAGCTAAGAGTTTAAGGTCATCATAATGCTAGAGAGCTGAAAAAAAGTCTTCCAGCCTTGACAGATACAAGAGAAGGAGAAAGGAAGGAACTAATTTGAATCGTATATAAATACAAAGTAAAATAAAATAAATGGTCTCTCTGATGGTACACAAGCAACAAGATCAGGTTTGATGTCCCAAGTTAGAAGGAAAAAACTTTAAAAAGAATTACACTGTCATTTTAAATTGTAGCCAAAGAATGTTCTCCCTTTACTTTGGATAAAAACGACCAAACCAGGAAGAGTAAGATATGAGTCTGAATTGGACTAACAATAAAGTGAGATTTACCAGAATTCCATAAAAGTGGGATTATCTAATATTTTAAAGACATGTACAGAGGAGAATCTTAATACCAGAACTCACAGAAAGCTATTACTACTTTATTGAAATTATTCCTAAATTATGGAAGCTGGACTTGAATTCCAAGGGCATTTCACAGCTGTATCCTCTATGGAACCTTATCACAATCACAGGGGGACCAATGTCACACTGTCAAAACTGCCTTATGTGACAAGGCATTTATCGTCCATGTTCAGCTACCTTCTGCTTGTTAACCTTGTCATGGAGGGCACTACAGAGACCACCAGCCAAAGGAAACCCACAGTAATTACTACAATCCAGTGAGAAACGGAGTCGCTTGAGGCAGGCAGTTCTACCCCTACAATCAACATTCTGCAACTCAAGGAAAACATAAACACGGGCTGGCTCAGACAAATTAGGCATGAACAAATGTTTCACATTAAGTGAGTTAAAGGACCTTGCTGAAAATTACAAGGGCTGCTTAGGAAGGCAAGGTGAATCCCATTATGAAAGTAATAGGTCTCAAAGAAAGCAGCTTGTTAAAGTTTCATATATAGTTGGGGGAGGTAGCACCTTAGTAAAGCAGTCCCCATCCTGGACACAATGCTTCAGCACAGCACTCTCTGGGAAGAGGACTCAAAGCCAGGAGTTGGAGAATATGCTCCTTGAAATGTAATTAAAACATAAAATGCTGTTTTCTATTACCTCAAGCAACTTTACTATGAGAAACCAGGAGGAAAACAATCTCACATTTCTCCCTGAGTTTCAAAACACTCCATCGTTCTGGCAATACCTGATTTGAATTCATTGACTCCACATTATAGAACATAAGTGGACATTTATACCTACAACAGGAATTACTTCCACATTAGAATAAATAGTCTTGGGATACAGGTACTTCTAAATAACAATCTTTGTGAAATATATTATTTTAGTATGCATTTTCCCTGCCTTCCACTTCATTGGCAGGTGGGTTAGGGGCTCCTGTTCTTTAAACACGAATGAAACTGGGCAGTGCTCCATGTACCTCTTTCCCCTGCTTCAGTGATAATGTAATTCATAGGAAATTCTGCCTCGATTCTGCGTCTTAGTATTTTCTAATGGCTTGCTACACTCTGAAAAAGTGTGCAGTTTTATTCAAGTCCATTCTGTCATAGAAAAAAGAATAAAATTGAGGTTGGAAGAGCAGAAGAAAAGATATACGTAGCAAACAAGCATAAATATGTCGATAAGGGGTTTAACAGAAAATGAAGTCAGCAGGGGCCCGCGCCACACACCACCATTATAAAATATAGGACAAATCACCACCACCCTCTGTTTTTCAGGTTTCCATTAAGGGAATCTTTGTGTGAGTAAATTCCCTGTAAATTCAAGCCTTTTTTGTGGTTTGACTTTAAAAGGTACCTGTTTTATATCATGGGTTTTATGCTAACATGTTGGTGTATTTTTTAATGGTAAAGTAAATCAGGAAAAAGGTCCAATGGAGAAAAATTCATTACATAATCTATCCCAATTTCATCAGTTCCTCATTGGATGTAGGCTATATAGTCTATGCTTATAAACGGCTCTGAATTTTTTCTTTCTTTTGATTTGTGGGCCTTCTTAGGTGAGCTTTACATTGACCTTCTTTTCCATTGACGTTCTTTTACATTTTTTATATGTCAGTTAAAAAATCCTCATGATATACTTGTTGCATCTATCTCTTAATGAAATATAAATTACTCATGTATGAAATTCATTGAATTTCTGTGTCAAGGTTTAAACAATTTGAGCCCATAATTATAATTGATACAAATACACACTGTAGAGGTGTAACTAAAAATCTCACAACTGACCCACATAAATGTCATTAATATAAAATGTACTAATAGTAATTTTATCATTAAAAGGCAAATATAGGAATAATGAAGAATTATGTGGCATATTCAGAAGCACATTGATGATACCCAAATAATCAGGGCTGTTCTCGGGCCTGTGGGTGCAGAAAGGGAGATGTGTGTTTGTCAAGCATTGTGTGGCCACTACATTTCTTAATAGCATGTTTTTTTCAGCTTTATTGAGGTATCATTGATAAATAAAATTTATAAATATTTGTTGCACAGCATAGTGATTTGAGATACTCATGCATTGTGAAATGATTAACACAATCAAGCAAATTAGCACATGCGTCATCTCACATAGTTACCATACTGTGTGTGTGGTGGGGTGAGAACACTAAAGATATACTCCCAGCAAATTTTCAGTATACAATATACAATATGGTTTTGTTAACTATAATCACCATGCTGTACATTAGGTTCTCAGAACTTATTTATCTTATAATTGAAAGTTTATCATTCTCGGACCATCTCCCCACTTCCCCCAATTCTCAGCCCCTGGCAACCACCATTCTACTTTCTGTTTCTGTGAGTTCAACTATTTTTAGATTCCACATATAAGTGAGATCATACCGTATTTGTCTTTCTCACTCTGGTTTATTTCACTTGGCATAATGTCCTCCAGGCTCACTCATGTTGTTGCATTGGAGGATTTCCTTCTTTCTTGTGGCTGAGTAATATTCCATTGCATTTTATACTGTATTTTCTTTGTCCATTCATCCATCTATAGACATTTGGATTATTTCCATATCTTGACTATTGTGAATAATGCTATAATAAACTTGAGGGTGCAGATATCTCTTTGAGATCCTAATTTCATTTCCTTTGAATTTATATCTAGAAGTGGGATTGCTGAATCATATGGTAGTTCTATTTTTAATTTTTTAAGGGAAACTCTGGACTGTTTTCCAAAATGATTGTTCCAATTTACATTTCCATTAATGGTGTACAAGTGTTGCCTTTTCTCCATGCCCTCATCAACACTTCTTTCTTACCCTTTTGATAATAGCCATCCTAGCAGGTATAAGGTAATATCTCATTGTGGTTTTGACTTGCCTTTCTCTGATAGTTCATGATGTTGAGCACCTTGTTATATACCTGTTGGCCACTTTTATGTCTTCCTTTGGAAAAATATTTATTCAGGTCCTTTGCGCATTTTTAAGTCAAGTTATTTGAGGTATTTTTGTTTGTTTGTTTTGCTGTTGAGTTGTATAAGTTCCTTATATATTTTGGATATTATCCCCTTATTGGATATGTGCTTTGCCAATATTTTCTCCCATTCTGTAGGTTGCCTTTTCATTTTGTTGATTGTTTCCTCTATTGTGCCGAAGAATTTTAGTTTGATGCAGTCCCACTTGTTTATTTCTGGTTTTGTTGCCTGAGCTTTTTTGACATCATATCCAAAATATCTGATCTCTGATCTCTTCCCTGGGAAGACTTCAACTCCGTAAACTGTCTGTTTCTCTGTCCACAGAGTGCAGAAGGTTTACAGAGAAATTCTGTGTCTAGTGGATTTTTCTTGCAGTAAATTATTACTGTCATCATTACTTTATTGTTTAACCTAACCGTGGACAGCTTATGTGAAGTTTTCTTGCTCTCTTTTTCTCTAGGAATTTCTCAAGGTACTTCCTATAAAAAGTCTATGACTACTCACCTTATCCTTTAATTTTATCTTGCCTGCCACTCTTTGGTGTGTAATAGATTTCAGTTGAACTCTCATGGCTAAATTTGGACTCTGGACTCCCCCATTCTAAGTAAGGATCCATTAGTTTAGTCAGTTAGAGTTCTGCTTTTTAATTTTTACCCTTCTAACAAATTTGAAGAGGATTATCTTGCCTTTCAAGGATTTCTTCCAATTTGGCCAAGATTGCATTGTATTTAACTATTCTCCATAGAATTTTGGTTGAGATTGTGATGATCTAATATTTTCCTTCCTGATAACTTGCTATTTTTGTGGTTGTTTTGTGTGACATAAGAGAGAGAATTGCCAAGAAATACTTTTTTCTCTACTGTAGTCAGCAAAAATGGAGTTCTTAAAAATACTAAATTTACTACTAGAATCGGTGAAAGAGTTTTAATGGTTCTATATTCTTTTGTAAAATAATATTAATTACTTGTGCCATATACCATGGGCCAATTTTTACACATACTATGCCTAAGCTTATCCTTAAAACCCTGAAAATTATATCTAACATTTCCTATTTTACAGATGGAAGCACTGAGGCTCAGAGAAACAAGCTTGCCAGAGTCTAATTAATAATTAAGATATCATAACCTGATAAACACGTAATTTATAGTCTTACTCAGACTTCCTCTTTGGTATAATTTCTTCTTACTCTTTCACATGCATTATCCACTCTTGATACAACAAATAAAAACAGTCACCTGTCTTTACATAGCACCTAATGGACACTTATAAATAGTAGCTAGTATTTTCCATTCTGCTGCATGTCCTATAATTTTAATAACACAGTCAAAAGCCTTTTGCTTTTATGTAATCAGAATTTTCAGCTTAATTTGTCCATTTATTCGATATAAGCTAACTTTTTCATTCCTTCAAACATTTTACATTGCTTTCAATAAGCAAGGTATTTATGTAATAATTGTTTAGACAATTATCATGTCTAGAAAGGACAGAAGGGACTTCGTAGTAGTCCCAATTATTGTGTCTATTTTGTCCAAGTTTATTGTCATTTTTGGAGCTTTTAAAGCTTTGGTTAAAATAATTCAATTTGTTAAATTATTCTCCTCTTTTGATATTCTTATGATTTGTACCATTCCTTTGCTTCTTTGCTAGTCTGCATAGTTTGTTTCTTATTCTATACACTTTTCACCTCATTCTTTTCTGACTTTGGTCTTCTACATCAACATCTTGAGTTTTCAGTCTCCCAGATGAGATTGATAGTTCACCTGCTTTTATTGATAGCTATCATCTAAACATAGAAATACAAAATCAAGAATCTGTAGGGTTCTTTTGAGTTAATTTTTCCTTATCTTTTTCCCCAAGAGTAATAAATACATGAGCTGCTTACTATGAGCTGAGAATAAAAAGAGGAAACTAGAGTTGTTAATGCAATGAGTTTGCAATGTGGCTGCCTGGCAATCAGAACACCTCCATTTTCATCCTCACTTCTGACTAACCAGAATTTTAGTCAGTTAAACACTCTGGTATAACATTACTGTATATGAAAAAAATGAAAGAGGCTGGCTTAGGTTACTCTTAGAGGCCCTTTCTAGTTAAAAAACAAAAATAAAAAACCTTTAGTTCCATTTTTTTGGTGTGTGGAAATCTTTGAAAACTGAGTTTGAGCTGAAAACTATGAAATATGAAACACCATGTGTCTGGGGCAGATGATGAATCCAGGCTGGAATGAGGGTTTCATCTGGTGCAATTAGGCAGGGACTTCAGTGATTAATCCAGATAATTTATTATAATGGGCAGAGAATCATTCAGGGTCTTGAAATGAGTACTGACCAAAGGAAAAGGAAAATGATATTTTAATGAGAAGTATTAAAGATACTTTTGAATGAGAAGCAAGCTGAAACAAAAAGAACGGTAAAGCTATTATCTGTAAAAGCACTCATATGGTTAATATCTAATGGTTTATTTTATAGCGTTTATTTAACGATAATAAAGAGTTTTGAGTAAGCAATGGGGAATATTGCCTAATCAGAGAGTGTGACACAGTTTAGAAAATCATGAGCTGTAGGCGTATCACAGAGGATTTTCTTTAAGAACTAGGCACCTGCCTACTCAAGTAAGCCCCTTTAGTAATAGTACATTAATAAATCTTTCTACCTCTTTCCTCTGCCTCCTACTTCTACCCCCACAACACCAATAACAGGCAAAGGTGCTAAGAAAAGTTAACTGACAAAAATGAGCCAAACAGTATTCTCTCTTAGGAATCTGGACTACAAAAAATGAGTTTTGTTATTAAGTTTTGGATTGTTAAACTGGGAAAAGACTTAGTCATTTGCAGAGAGAAGCACATATTATCTGGATAAAACAGGCCAAATTGAAACTAGATTCACCATGGTGTCACTCTAAAATTAAAAAAAAAATTACAAATCCAATCCAAAAAGCATGGAAATGCAATATAACATTTTAATACAGGTGCCTTTGGGGGCCTGACAAAGAAAAGTTTTTACTGCATAAAAAATTTAGGGACTTCCTGATAAGCACACTTCACGCTTTCTGCCCGAAAGGACACTGACCACCACATCCATAGCTAAGTCCTTCTCCTCCCTCCATCATTTTCCAGAATGATTCTGTGCCATATGACTGTCGCTTTATTATTAAATCTTTCCTCTGCAATATCATTCATATGTAAAATGTTCTAGTTTCTAACCCCCTCCCTTTTGAATAAACACAAGGAAAGCTCTACAAATTGCCAACTTTTCAGGGAGTACATGTGTCTTAGTAAGTTGGAGCAGGACATGAGAGGCTGGGCACTGGGGCAGCCAATGTGACAAATTCTCATAATGCTACATTTATTTTCCCTGACCCATGGGAACAAAATGTCTAGGGTGAGAGGATACAGTAAAGCAGATGCACAGGGAGGAGAGATCATAAGCCTTTAGAAGGAAAGAAAAAAGCTCTTGTCATTTATGATCCTCATCCATACTTACTTTCTTACCTTTTTGAGACCCAGCTACACATCCAGATTTGAGGAAAGTGAGACCCTGGATTTCTCCTTTAATCCCCACCCGTCTTGCCTCATTACTCACACTTAATCAGAAAGTTGCTCATAACTTAAAAAAAAAAAACCTCAGGCCAACTTCCTCTACATGGAAACAGTCTAAAATTTCATCTTTCAAAAATGCAGAGATGTAAGCAATTCACGAGCTAAAGCAGTTATTCTTCAAATTAAAATAAACTAGAAGTTGTACTTAAATGAAAGGAGAAATAAAAGTAAAACAAAGAAGAACAGGAGAAGGGAATAACTATATCATATAGCTACAATTCAAAGTAAGTATATTTTTATATAAATTGTGTTTATGAGACAGTCTGACTGAAAAATTAATGTAAACAGTGTGGCAATAATCACTCATTGTTTTTACATCCTTTCCTAATATGATACTTGAAAAATTCAAGAAATTTTATCTTAAATGTTTGTTTCGTTTATCATTAGGAAACTGGGAAAATGTCACTATGTTGCTTATGTGATAAATTTGCATAACAAATTTTATATAAGCTTACATATTGTTTATATTCTTTATTAAAATTATAATCTTCATAGAAGAGTACTTGCTACAGAACTACCATATTTATCATCACACTATCCTATTTTTAAACCTTTACTAAAAGTTATCTTGTTTGTCTATTTTCTGTTTCCTTTCGATTGATAGTTTTGCCTCCTTATTCATTGCTTTTCTCCATGCCTAGGACAGTTTCTGAAACATTGTATACTCAATATCCAAATAGTCCTAAAAAGATAATAGAAAAAAGTCACCATGTTTTTCTGTTCTTATACAATAGAAGGATACAGTGTAGCTTATGACGTATTCTTGCAAAAATATTTAAGACCTAATGAGAGTTTTAGATTTAATTTCCAATTTACAAAAAATACAGAACATTTAGACACAAGTTAAATACAATCTGGAAACAATAAATAAACAGAATAAGAGACATCCATAAGACAAATGCCAGGAATCCCTCCAAATTCAATGTTTTGGGGAGAATGGGGAAAAGGGGTAAGCAAGATGAAAAGACAGGATGAGCTGTCTGTAGATCAGAGGTTGTTTTACCCTGTGGTCAGCCTGTTCCTGGAGTGGACTCTTAAGGAGGGTCCATACGCCAGCTCAGGCTGAGGATGCGTAAAGTTCAGGGACCTGAGGAAAGGAGAGAAGCTTAAACGAAGTTCAGTTAACAAGCATTTTTTTCCTGTTGATCAGTAAGGACAGCCTAGTTCAGCTAACCATTTATGAGGTGAAAAATGGGAATTTGGAAGTTCTGTTTCTGGCTTTGTCATAGAAAAGCAAAAGGAAATCTGTGGGTCTAAGTCATGTGGCAAAGGGCGATTCTTGTGGTAAGACATTTCCTGGGACACAAGAGTGTGTGTGTGTGTGTGTGTGTGTGGAGTGAGGCAGGTGTTCCCTACCCACTGTTGGCTTCCAGATCACAGGCTCGGACGACATTCATCGTCATACCTCAAATGGCCTCTATGGGACTGGCCAAATGATGTACAATCAAGACAGAAAGAAAAAAATTGAAGTGGAACAAAGAGAACAGAAAGGAGACAAACACACACACATGTTAAACCTTGGCATGAGGCTCCCATGTGGTAGTGGTAAGACATGTCCTCAGGTTCTTGGATATTTCGTCCTTTGATAGTTGCAGCCCCATGATAATGCGCTGGACTTAAGGACTTCTGGGCAATAGAATAAAGCAGAAGTGATAGTGTAAACTTCAAAGACGAGGTCATAAAAATGCTATGGTTTCTGGCTTGTACTGTTTCTCTTTTGGATCAGTCATTTTGGTCAAAAGCAGCTATCAGAGGCCCATGTGGAAAGGAAAACAAGGCTTCCTGACAATAGCCAGTGAGGAAATGATGTCTCCAGCCAACAGCCATATGGGTGAGTGATCTTAGATCCTCCACCCTCATCAAGTCTCCAGATGGCTGCAGTTTTGGGCAACATTTTAAACTCAATCTTACGAGACCCTGAGTAGGAAGTACCCAGTTAAGCTGCTCTTGAATTTTTGACCTCTGAACCTGTGAGATAATAAATGTTTCAACAGCTAAATGTGAAGTAATTTATTACTCTGCAATAGACAACTAATCCAAGTCCTTTGAAAACACACTGTATTTTGATTTTCTGCACTGGAATGTTAGTCTTACCCCCAAAACTGTAATAAATGTTCTTGAAAGCAAGAGTGTTTACTTCTCTTATATTTTCCAAAGCATCTGCAATTCTACCAGTCCTGAATAAAAGTGTTCAAAAAATTCTTCTTTATTGCATGCATATTAGGAGAGCCAGGATCAAAATCAAAAGTATAGAGAAGAGCAGAAACATAAAGTAAAGGGAATAGACAGAAACAAGACAGAAATAGAAAAAATAAATAAATATGCACAAGAAAATGTGGGGAAATGTTCAAAGTCAATAAAATGTGTATCTTTGATTATAATTGGTACCAAAATTAGTTCACATTGCTTTTGTTTTACTCTGAGGCTCTTTGCATTTGCTTTGTATCACTTAATTTTTTTTTTTACTTGCCTCAACTTCAACAATAAAAATCTCAAGATCCAATGGTTGGTCTCAGATACAACTAAAGTGGTAGGTAAAATATTTATACTCATCATTGAAAGCTGTGTTCTTTTAACTTACTGTTTAGAATTGACATATAAATTTTTGTAAAACCGTAATTGCCTCTAACTCTTAATGTTGTTTTTTTCTAGTGGACAAATCATAATTACAAGATCATCATTGAGAATAATTAATGAATCAGTGGCATTTTATAAGAATAGAGGAGCAGTAACTTTGCCAGTGTTTCCTTAAGAACAAAGGAGGTTTGGCAGTGTTTGCATTGGAGAATAGCATTCTCTTTGGGGACTGATTCAATTTTCTTGCTCTTAAAGAACAATAAAAAAGACTCTAGTGCAGAGTCGGGTTGGGGATTGATAGGGTAAGAGTGGGGGTGTTGAAGTGACCCAGCTTGCATGAACATATATGTAACTTCAAATTTCTTTTATTTCCACAAAATTTACAGTTAATTCTTTTGGTATCTTCCTGTTGTCATTTCTTCATAAGACCTTATGCAAAGAGGTTAATAAGGAAAATTGTGTTTTCTGAAATGATTAGGTTAGCAGCATAGATAGAATAGAAATAAGTACTACCTCTGTTCCAAATAGAGCAGTCTTAACAACATTTCTGAAAATGTTAAAGACAAATAATTTGAGCACATTCTGCAGACTCAAACAAAACAGTAAACATAAGCAGAGAAAGGTCATTAGGTAATTTTTAACCACCTTAACTTGTTTCTACTCTATCTATTTTGGGTGCCTTAATAAAGGAAACCTTTACTGGGGGTAGGACACTGTGAAATGTGTAGTGCGAGGACTACACCGAAAGAAAGGTATCCAGTGAGTTATTTTATTGTTAACAATATTGGACAGGTAATTTCCCATGTACCCTCCAGTTGTTTTCCTAGAATGAACATAAATGTTAATTTACATGTTCATCTAATTAACGTTCTGTATGTGTACTTTGTGGAAGGTGAAGTGGTAAACACAAAAACAAGACACACCAGATGTTTTGTGTGTCTTGTTTTTTGCATTTAGACAAAAATTTCCCCATAGAAATGGCCATATCTTTGTCTCCTAATAGAGCTTTATATGCTCTTGCTTGCTTCCTGTCTCCAAGGAAAGATTCAGCATTTTATTTGGCCAGAGTTCTACAGAGTGGATTGAACTGATTCAAGGGAAGAGTTGATTTTGGTTTACAGTGCCCTGGGATTCCATTCCAAGGCTCTCCTCCTGGTGAGTTTTGAAGTCAGCCAGTCAGAGAACCAGGTCTAGCTTTAGAAACCTGCCCTAGGCGGAAAGTGTGTGAACATGGGACTGCAGCGTACTTTGTGAACGGCGCTGGGGAACATCCCATGTGCGTGATCCTTCCAATGAAGTTGGACGTTCATTTCCAGTTCACTTTCTGGACCAGATTTTTCTCACTAACACAGAGTGGTTATATTTAAAAAGGCAAGATTTGGTTGTGATATTAGAGAATAAGACAGTGTTCAGTCTATACTACAATGCATTTATATCACAACCCTAAGCTTAGCCTAAACCTGTTTTCTCTGTAATGTATATTCTCAAATATCGAAAATTATACTGCCAACTGAAGCTCGTGCTTCAGTTTGAAACTGATCATACAGCCTCTATGTTAGGTGGGGGGAAAATTAAACCAGTAATTAGACACCACAAACTGGTCCATTAATTAATTTCAAATGGTAGTTCTGAGCACGTCCTTCCAGAATTTAATGATGCCATTTGAGGACTATTTTCCTTCTCGGCGGTAACCCTGAAACTAAATGCACATTTTTCTTACTGACTAGTTTCACTAACAAGGCCAAAAGGTATCTAAAGCCTGTCTCTCTATGAGAGAAAGTCATCTCTGATCAATAGTTCCATTCGGATCCTCACTCTGTAATGTATATCGGAGCTCACGCTACGAGAAGCTGAGTGCCCTGCTGCCGTCCACCGCATGGCCGGGAGCCAGTGAGGCACTTAGTGATGTTCTCTCTCCTCACTGCCAGCCTTCGAAGGCAATTTATACATCTGAACATTGGGAGTTTTTTTTTTTTTTACCTCCCCTACAGGAAAGAGATTTCACTCCAATATTGTTATAAAAGAAAGTCATTCAAGAACCCAGCATTTTTACTTATTAATCAATCAATGATATCAAAATGTTTATTCAAAATGACTTCTGAATTATTCTACTCCAAGAAGAACGGTGCAATTAAAAATAAACCTGGAAAGGTAATATTAGAATTCAGTAAAATCCAAAATGACCCTATATGACACTATGCTTTGTTTCATTTTTAATAGTGCATATCACAAGATTGAAAGTAGCATTTGCTCTTGATTGAATGAAAAAGCAAAAGTTTAAATTATGAGATATTTCAAGTGACACTAGTTGTGGACAAGCTACAGTAGATAAAATGCTAGTAAAATCTCCAGACAGCATTTGGAGGAGAAAAATACAGTATAACCAGTAAAAGAGCGTATGTTTTGAATACAAATGAAAATTGTACACCCGCTTCTTCTGCTTCACCAATAATAAAGCAAGTGTTCTTGCTGTGCATTACTTAAAACTTGCTTAACTTATCACTTCTAAGTAATCAAATTTATTTACTGTAATAATGGAAACAATTCACCCAGCACCAAAATTTGCTGGTGAAAAATAATCAAATGATTTTCCATGATTTTCTGTGGAAATAATGATTTTTCATGACTATCTATATCTGGTATATTGGCTTTATTTCATACTAGTTTATTTAACAGTTAAAATATTGTCCATGGTATAAAATGGAAAGCTATATCTGACTGAATAAAAATTACCCATTATTTCCCACTGCTTCTTCTGGTCCCTACAATGTGAGACTCTATCAATGGACAGAGGAAAATTTTTCCTTTCTTCTTCAAAGTTCTGCTTGAAATGTCATTCAGCTTTAACTGACAAGTTCCACAGCCAACGAAATTCCTTACTGTTGACTCAAAGTGTGATTCTAATATATGGCATTTGCTATATGTGTGTATTATGTAATCACCTCTTAGGTTTGTAACATATATGATGAATTCAGTGGAAGAATATTTCCTATTTCTCTGAAATGATACAGTGTGAGATTTAAAAGAGTTGTGATCACTAAATAATGTTATAATGTGAAGAATATTATTCCATAAATCTCATTAGTAAATAATATTTTGTTGTATGAATAACCCAAAATATACAGAACCACTCTACTGAAAACGGGCATTCAGTGTTTTCTGCTGTGTATGGGTGCATGTGCACGTGGGTTTTTAATTATCGACAGTGCTTCCAAAGGAACACTATTTTACAGGTCATCTGATGAACATGTGCGTATGCTGTGACGTGTGTGTATATACACACGTTTACACATGTACTTATACATGTATGTATGTTTTATATATGTGTGCGTGGGTGTGTGTATCTGTTTAACTGTTGACTTGTGGTATATGTGTATGTTCAACTTTACGAGGCAATGCCTAATTGATTTCCAATGTGGCTGTATCATTTTATACTCCTGTCAAACATGGATCGTGATCCCATGAGTACCCATCCTTGAAAATACTTGTTATCAGCTTTTAAAATTTTGGCCATATGGTGAGTGTAAACTTTATTTTGCATTTCTTGTTTACCAAGATAGTTGAGAGTGTACTCACGTATGATGATTATTTGTATTTCCAATTCTATGAAATTGTATTTATACCTTTTATTCACTTTTCAGCAGGTTTGTTTGCCCAGAGGATTTATATAAATATATATATTCTGGATATAAATGATTTGTTGGTAAAATGGGTTGCTAGTATTTTACTTTGTTTTTGTTTTTTTTATTTTTTGTTTTTTATGGTATTTGTTAATAAATATAACTTCTTAAATTTAAGATTGTTAAATTTATTGTTTCCCCTTTTGCACTTTATCTTCTTTAAAACATCCTTTTAAACCTTATTATAAAAATATCTTCTATTTTACTGTAGAAGTATTTCTTTTATCTTTTATATTTGTTTCTCAATTTATTTTAGTTGTTATGTGTATTAAATGTCAATTCATTTAAATAGTATTATAAGGACTGTTATACATGATTTGATTATTTCCATAATATTTGTTTTCTGTTTTCATATTTTTTCCCTATTTCTTTCCTCATTTTTGGCTGTTTATTTGGATTGAGTTTTGATTCAATATTTCATTATTTTTCCTTAACTAACATGACAGTTGCACATACTATTTTTTTATTATCATGTAGTTGCCTTTGGGATTTTAATACTCGTATTTAACTTAAAACGTTTAAGCAGGGTCTTCCTAGGTGGCGTGGTGGTTGGGAATCTGCCTGCCAGGGCAGAGGACTCAAGTTCCATCCCTGCCACAGGAGGATACCACGTGCAGCGGAGCAACTAGGCCCGTGAGCCACAACTGTTGAGCCCGTGTGCTGCAACTGCTGAAGCCCACGCACCTGGAGCCCATGCTCCACAGCAGGAGAAGCCACCACAATGAGGAGTCCACGCACCACAATGAGGAGTCGCCCCCAATCTCTGAAACTAGAGAAAGCCCGTGTGTAGCAAGGAAGACCCAATGCAGCCGATAAATAAATGTTTATTTAAAAAAAAAGTTTAAGCATAAATTTTATCTTTTCCTTTTTCCTGGACGATACAAAGACCTGAGAATTATTCTGCTCCAAACTCCCTTCTCTCCCTTCCACCCCACCCCTCTCAATAACGTAAAGCTATTCCCTTTTAATCCTGGACTTTAGTTCTTTCTGCCTTGGATCCTTTAACCTCAAAACCTAGATGTTATCTTTGTCATTTGCATTTCTGCTGTGTTTAACATTTACATTATTTACTGTTATTTCATACACTTAATACTCTCTTCTTAGTTCACTGAGACCCAACTTCTAGAATCCTAGATATTGACACATAGACCCAGACAGATGCTGATTCCTTTGTTTACCCTTACAAACTTTTCTGTTGTCATGTCTCAGCTCTTTTTTTTTTTTTTTTAAATTTTCAAATGTTTAGCTATGCCTTTAAACTCTCATTGTTAATATATTATACAGGGTGGCATTTGACTTAACATCTAGTTTACCATTTGGAAAAAAGTGGAAATAAACCCAGTATTTTGGGGGGAAAAAAAAAAAAAAGGAATGACAAGAAAAGTTCCCAGAGAATTATTTGTTGCATAAGATGCAATATACACAAATTATTCAAAACTTTTGGAAAATAACTTGAGAATTTTAGCAAAAGGTGACATTTAAGTTCCCCCAAATATCCATATGCCCCATTGAGATGAGAATTATGAATGAAGGAGGTGGTGTATACAACTGAGGATCATTAACAGACAGAGGAGTGTCCATAACCATGGCGTCTTAGGAAAGGTAGAAAGACTGGGGTTTATGAAATTAAAATAATTCTTTATATATTTGAAGGCCTGTCATGATGAAGTAAATTCATCAGTAAACCGAGTTTCCTCTAAGTTGATTGGTATTTTGTTTTACTGGACTGTCATAACTACTACTGATTTCTTTACCTGACAATGGCTATTGATATCAAGGTTAAAGAATGGGATTTTTGAAAGCCCGCTCATGTACATTCAAAAGGAAATAGAGTTGAAAGTTAAATGTTTCTTTTAATTTTCTGCCCACTAAAGTGTTGCCATCTCCTGTCATTTTAATATGCAGTTAACCAGAGGATGGAAATGTTATGATTTATCATGACAGGGTAAATAAAGCAATAAGAGCAAATCTAATTTCAGCATGCATCACTGAGCATGCCTTTTCACTCCTGCTTGATAGCTGCCCAAAATGATCCAACAAAACATGAAAGGCGAGATGCGTTAAAAGTGGGAGACTGGCTTTGGAGCACTAAAAGCCTGTTGTGTACTTAGGGGTTCTGCAGCTTTCTTCTAAATCACTGCCTTCTGGCTGAGATCTGGAAAAGGCTTCTTATGATCTTCTTAAGCATTTACACTTCCTGCTGCTCTTTGAATCATTTAGTATAGCTGATTCTTCTATCAGGAACCCTAGATTTGGATTCTCTCTCTCCTGTTTACTAGCAGGGGATTACTGCACAAGTTCTCTAACAAGCCATGCCTCCATTTCTACTTCTATAAAATGGAAATACAAATCATGTCAAATGAGTAGGGTTTTGAAGTGTTGAATGAGATAATACATGGAAAGCGTTTATGGAATTGTCTAGTAGCTATAAAAACTCAGTAAATATTAGTCATATTATTAATACTAGGCTTAATAGTTATAGTAAGCTTAAGTATAAGTTTAAAAAAAATGTGTTAAATAAGTGAAGTCACTAAATTTAACATCTTGCTCTCAAACAGGAAAATAATATGAAAACATGCAGCTTGTGTTCCAGGCTGCCAAGTAACTAGATTTAAGAGTAAATATTTAAAGTTCCATGTTAAACATATGTAACTCTAATGACCCCATATACTCAGTCTGTCTAGGGTCAGTATTTATTTTAAAAGACCCAGAAGGTGGCTTAAGTTTTCATTCTGTTTGCTTTCTCCCTCTCTATTCTCATTGTCTAACAGTCTTCTTTTCAAGATTTTCCTGGTAACCTTATTTTCTGTTTCCAAAGACCAAGACTGAAGCATTATCACAAAGAAACAACAAAAACAACAACAAAAGAAACAAAACAGGCTTTCTTTAAGAATTCAACTTTATTTCTGGACTAACATACTTAAACTCCACATGGATTTTAAGAATTCTGGTTTACTTCTTCCCCTTACAAATGACTGTTTTGTGCCTGAAAAATGCACAGTAAAAAACACTTTTCAAAATAGGCCAAATTGTGTTACTCTGGTGGTGGTGGTGGTGGTTCTTATTGAGAGCCTAGGGCATAATTGTGGCTTTTTCACATTCTATCAGTGATTGGAAAATGTGATAAGATGGTGTTTTCAGGGAACCCCATGGCATTAGTGTTGCAGCTTGAAAAGAAATATAGGGTGAGGAAAAATGAAGGACAGCTGACATGTCGTGCTCACTGAGCACCAGGCATTCATTTATATGTCAACTCTATAAAAAATATTACTAAATGCAGTTTTCACAGAAGAAATTGAAAGTTACAGAAGTTGTTCAAGGTCACACAACCAGAACTTGAACCTAAGCTTTGGACTCACATTAACTACTGCTAATCCTAATTATGCTGATATTTCTGTTGAGTAGCCTGCATTGCTACTGAACAGAAAACCACGGACACCTGTGTAGCCAACTTTAATGACTTTGCTCTCTTGTAAAGTATTATTTTACAAGATATCGTTTTTCTCCTGCAGTTGTGGTTGAACAAGTGTTTTAGTTAAAAATAGATAACTTACTTTACTTCTAATCTCTTAATAACATAAATGCAGTAAACATTCTTGATTCACTGAATTTATCACCAGTCTTTTAATATCTTGACTTTTAAAACTGTATGCTTAATGTGAAATAGGGGTTGGGTTTCAAAATAATATTTAAGGACTAGTTCAGGTTTTCAAGAAAAGGTTTGAAAATACAAAGTAACTGAAATCATGCATGTTTGTGACACACGTTAAAGCTCATGGGGTTTTCCAAAATGAACAACTCAGAAAAGAAACTGAGAGCAAATGCCACCCACTGTGGTGTGTTTGGTAGTACGTCACATCCTCAAATGTAGGATGTACTTAGGTGTTAAAGAGGTGCATTTTACTATTATGTTTACATATTACATTGCAATGACATCTACACCCTGGCGGCCTGACAGACTGGGTTGTCCAT
The DNA here is from genome assembly GCF_030028045.1 of Hippopotamus amphibius kiboko. NCBI lineage: Eukaryota > Metazoa > Chordata > Mammalia > Artiodactyla > Hippopotamidae > Hippopotamus > Hippopotamus amphibius. The sequence goes on from NC_080196.1 coordinate 103,871,816, forward strand.
TCTCTGCACAGGACTTGGTACAAGAGAGACTGTTTATCTATGTTTCCTAAAGGAATGAATGCATAGCTAACAAGTGAATGAATGAATTTCTGGCTCTGGATTGTACAACTATGAGCAGATATACTTTGCTTTACTTTTCTATGCTTTTCATATTTTTTACCCCCAAGCTTCTATGATTTTATATAGTGATAATAATCTCTATTTTAAAGAGTAATTTTGCTTAGAGAAGTGAGGGTGTCGGGTGAATGTCACTGAAGAGAGTATGCACATTTAGCCCCAAAAGTTTCAAGCCCACTAAAGCTATGATGCTTAGTAGTTCAGTTAGCTAAGTTTCAACCCCAAATCTCTTCATTAGCATTCCATACCAGAGATGTAGCCTTCCATTTTCTAACAGAAACATGAAAAGGAAGGGAGATGAAAAGAACAGTGAGAAGGAAAACACTTCATTATGAGGAGAAACATCCTCCGTTACAGTTCTTGTTCCTTACGAGAAGAATCTAGGCATAATTATGAAAACATCGAAAAGCGTGTATTTGAAGACTGTTTTCACTCTGTAGGCTATTTGATGAGGGGTGTGAGGTTTATCCTGAAAAAAATTTTAAAAGTTACTCAATCAACAACACAAGGTCAAACATAATGAAACATCTTCTGCATTTGTAAGCTTCTAGGGGTGTTTTGTAACATTACTTTTCGTTATCTTCCCTGGTTTTACTGGTCCCTCTCCCGTTATTAAAGAATATCAAGGTCAAATATTTTGCCACTGCCTTGGATGAATCTCTCTTATACTCCAGAAATTCAACAGATTTATCTGTGTGTGCATATAGACTATTGTGTATGTGTGTGCGCCTTAAAGTGAAAAAACAAAAATATTAATATTTATTAATATATTTATTTAATTTGATATTTTTATCACTAGTGTTAACAACTATATGCTTAAATCTTTATAATGAGTAAATGAAAGAAAATTCTGCCTCCCTTGATAAAAGGGACAGTGAATTTAGATTCTGGAAAATTTTATGATCTTTAAACATATCTCTGAGCTTAAATGCCTTCAGAACTTCTGTAAAATGCAAGATGAAGTAAATTGTTTAAAGTCACATGACTAGGAAGTGACAGAGGCTCTGTTCCAACTGAGACAGTAGGACTCCAATGCCCATTCCCTTTACCATGATATGATGCTAAAATTGCAGATTTTTTGGTGAAGATTAAATGAGACTATGTCTATAAAATAATGTTTCACATTTTTAAAAGTAAATAATTAACAATAAATTGCTAAGTCAGACTAAGGCTCATGCATGATCTACTGTGAGTATCAGTGAAACCTCGAATTGGCGTTTACCTTCTTCACCAAAATGCAAGAACATCTCAGGTTTCCTGGTCAGTTGTCATCAGCCTGTTTTCAATCACCTGTAGATCCCTGATGTCCTCAGCCTATGGAGGATGCCAGTTAGATAGGATATGGGCTGAGCTTAAAAATTCCTTCCCTTTCTCTCTGAATGTCTCCTTTCTTTGGTGTTATGTCATATACATTTCCTTAAAGTTCTTTTAAATCCTATATACTTGATGTCCTGGTGTGATTGAACACATACACACACACTAAAATTTATTTAAAAATTTGATAACCCTACTATCCACCAGGTTTGAAGCTAGTTATAAGTCAATTATTAACATAATAAAAATATGTAAAATTGGACAACATTTATACGGAAACCCAATGTACAGAAATAATCCTGTAACCCAAAGATTTAGATTCTATCCAATGTTGCCATTAGGGATAAGCCATTTTATTTTTCTGAGTTTCACTCTTATTTTCAGTGTGATGTGAAAAGCAAAATAGTAATACTCATTTCTACAGGTTGTTGTTGAGTCATATGAGTTTATGTAAGCAAATGTGCTAAAATATTATAACATTTTCCTTATTGTTATTATTTTTATTTATATTTTACTTTCTTCTATAAAAGTTTGAAGTAGCTTATGAAAATATACTAATAACACAGAAATGAAAAATAACATTTAGACATTCAAAACAAAGAATAAAAAAAGTCAGGAGGATAAAGCCAAGATGAATGCATTATTACCATTAATAAAAGCATAGAAAGAAATAAATGAGGGGTAATTTAAGTTCTTCAAATTTCAAAGCATTTTACTTGCCTTGCTTTCTTATAGCTCTATTTTGTACACCCCTAGGATTGTGCAATCTGTAACAAACAAAGGTTGGTTAATGCATCAAGTTGCAGCATTCTTTTTTCTCAAGTTTTCCCTTAAGTTGATGGACAGTTACTTTATTCTTTCATTTTTTTAGCAAAGGATAAAGTCAAGATCATTCTAATTTCTAATAGCTTAGGATTTACTATCATAAAAATTGCACAAATAAAACTATAGACATTGCATTGGTTTAACCACATACTATTTTATTAATATGTGATGTCAATTGAATGTCCACTTCCAGAAATGTAATAATTGCAAGGGATGTAGACGAGAATTTTTTTTAAAAAAACAACCCATAACAGATGTTTGCAAGATTTTTTCCCTACTTAGAACATAATAAGCATATGGAATGGCCTATCAGGCACAATTGCTGAGGCAAAACACAAGGATCATTCAAGAAACAATTAGATTCTGTTCTAAAGAAATGGAATACTTTAAAGGATGAGTCCTGATGGGCCTATCATCCTGATGAGCAAATAGCTCTAGCTAAACCCTTTACAATCCTATCTCCATTTGAATGTAAATATCACTGCATTGTACTCATATCTAGATCTGGGAGTGCTGTGGAGATTTTTCTTCCCTACAAGAAAGGCAAGTGTGTTAACAATATTCCATGTCTATGTTATAAAATACCCACATGTGCTAACTTTGTTTTCATTCTCTTTGATATTAAAAGAAAGATGTTTCTCATCATCTTAATATCTTCATTTTTTTGGATAATGTTTAGTGGGGCTAAACAGTGATTTTTTTAAAAGAGTAAAATTTTAAGAGTATTTCAAGACACATGCACCAAACTGTATTAGGACGTGAATTAGGGAAATATATTAGAGAGTAAATAAAAATTATGACTGTACAAGAAAGAATTCAACGTAAGAACATACGCAAAATCTAAGAGAAGAAATCTTTGGAAATCAACGCCATCTTTAAAGGGGTTTGCCCTCAAAAAGCTAACCCTGCTGTAGCATAACTGAACATGGCCCTGAGAAAATTTTATTTTATTTATTACTTTTGAAAGTAATAGTCTATTCTTATTAAGAAAGGCAGTCCTTTGACCCCCGGGTGGCTGCATAAGAATGGGCTTTGGGCCTGGAACACTTCCCTACCTAGAGATAAAGAGCCCTCTTGGTCTGAGCTGGGCTTTTCGCCTAGTGTAGAAACAGCGTTCTCTGTTCTAGACCCAAACTGTGCTCTTCTGCAGTGCGTGCTTCAGATGGCACCTGGCCCTTCCCACTAGTTCCCTGCATGACAGGAGCTAGCCCTTTGCCTGCAGTATAAGGGGGGTGTGGGCAGACCATCACCCTGAGAAGGCTGCTGTGGGAGACCCACTGGCCTTGGGGCACTGATGCTCACTGTTGAAGGTGATCCTGCTCTGTCTCTTCTCTGTGTGAGTAAAACGTTGTTTCATCCAAAGCTTGTGTAAGTCTTGCCTTTCTTGGACATCCCCAGGCACTGGGTTGATGCTCTTGGACCAACTGTTCTTGGTGGCAGGCATTGTTAAGTTCTTTGCTATCTTCCATGAGGTGGGACTCCACCCCAGAGGTGGAAACAGGTGTTACTTGCTTGAGTTCCACAATACTAACATCACACACACTTTTCTTTCTTTCTTCGTCCCAATGCACTTTTTTTAGAAACCTATATTTTTTTTTCACACCATCCTAGAGAATAGAAGTTACTCAATCTATATTCCATATCTCTCTGTTAGGCATAATGACTTGCTTGAATTATTTTTGTGTAGTGTATATTATAAAAATGAATAACTTTGTGTTTTCCAAAAATAGAAATAACATTTGAATATGTTTTTCAGACTGCAGATAGCACTAACATCCTAAGATTCAGCTGTGCTCTCCAGGAGCAATTAATCATTCCTTCTCTTTTCCTGTTGGGGATTAACTTATCTAACTCTTAAGATCCATATGTATGATTGATGTATTGTTTTAGATAGCCATAATAGGTATATCTTGAGAAAAGTATTCAGTAATCAGACAAAATAAATTTGCTGTTCAATAGATCATGAAGCCAAATCAAAGTTATTTTAATAAATATCATTTATACATATCATTCATATGATAAATGGTGACCCGGAAAATAGTAATAATTTGTACTATATTCTGAATTCTTCATTTTTTTCTTTAGTGAAGTCGCCAAACAGACCAAAATAAGGATATTGGAAAAGCCTGAATTGTGTTTCCCAAGTGTTCTTAAATTGACCAACTTAGTACTTGTGCTTAAGTATGTAATAACAGAGGGAAGAAATTTTAGTTTTAGCTTATTCTATAAAAATTGTTAGTGAAGGTGTGTGTCTCCCTACTAGTAGTTACCCTCTTGAAAGAAGGAGCTATATGACCTGATCAGTTCTACATCTCTGACATATAACAGGTTATCACAAAATGCTTATGGACTAGAAATTAATTGTTAACACAGATTTCTTAATTTATTAATGTATCCTGCTGAAGCATGCACTTTTATCTTAAGCTTCCACAATTTACATGCTTAGTGTAGAATGGCAAATTTTAAGACTGTCCTTGAACATTTGCTTCTCACAATTTAAATCTACTTTGGCTTAATGAAATATTGCCCTATAGGGCCTTCTAGTTTCAATGCACACAAACACATCCACTGGATGCCCTTTAACTGCTAATTGCTGTGCATTATTCAGATTCATTTATGTGAATTTTTGGCTTACTATCAACAATGAAAACACACACACACACAAACAAACATAGAGTAAAGCGTGGAGTATATTTTTCCAAGGTTAAATCTTCAAAGCCTTGTAGAAGATAGATCTATAGGATATTGGATATATGTCCTGACTCATCTCTAACATAATTTCTATTTTACATATGAAAATTATATGCAATTCAATTGTTTATTTAAGTAGATTTATTAAACATATATTATACACCTTATATTCACATAAATTTTAATCACCTGCTAATAATTCTATAATTAGGTTAAAAAATTCTTTTCTCTCTTAATAAGTTTGACTTTATTTTTTATAATAGTTACAATGTGCTTCTCAAATCATAATATTATAAGACAAGCTTTTGTCATATAATTAATTTTTTTTGTAATCTAGTGGTAAATTTACTAGGTGTCTTGACACTCACCATTCATAGAACTAAAAGATTATCCTACATTAGTTTTCTTAACAGGCAGAAAAGGGTGTTTATTTAGTTCCAAATATGAGATATTGCCATGAAAATTAGCCATATTAAACTGAGCAGATCATATGAGTACATTTTAAAATTAGGTTCCCCATTCAAAGGTTTAAAGAAAATTTTGTTTTTAATAGTGTAGTTTAAATTAAAATTTAAATTACTATACTTACAAACATAAGATTGTAATGAAGTCGCTATGCTTATAATGTTTATGCAACTTTAAAACTAATCCATAGGTACGTTAAGTATAAGCAAAGTAAAAACACAAAATCAATCAAATTAAAGTTTGCAATATTAATGTGATCTGATAGATTTTGAGGGTCAGTGCTACAATTCAGTTACCAGGTACAATACCAGGTGGTTCTGCCAGCAATGACCAAAGTGAGATAATAATTCGCCTAAATCTGGACATCCACACTATCTGTATGCCACCATTTTGCCATTGCCTCTCTCCATTGCTACCTATATGTAATATACTGGGAGTTCATTTGGCCATCACTTGATCCAAAGACCTGTCAATATTAATTTTGCTTCTATTCTTGTCCTTGTATCCTAGATAATCCATGTGATAATGAGCACAATTTTATTGATGTGATATTAAACCCAGTTGAAAATTCTATCACTGAAATCCAGTGGTGGTTCTCAGAAATAGGATAGCCAACCAAGTGATAAAAGTTTTATTTATGTAATGGGAAGATCATCACTCTTCCCATTGTGAACCTTCATGTCTGGCCCTAAGAGGGAACTACCACTCTCATTTCCCCTTCCATTCATCCTAAAAGAAGGTTTAGTTATTTATTAGTCTGTTCATCTGTTGGTTTATTTATATAGTATGTATCTATTTATTTATATTAATCATTGAGAGAAATTCTTCACTCTTTCTTTAGGTTCCTAGTGTAATTACAATCATGAATCATTTTTGATAAACCAATGACCCAAAGAGCTGCAAGTAATGCTTCCCCCATCCTTGATCCCCACATGTAGACATGCAGATTCTGAGTCCATAAACACCCTGAAATGGAAAAAGAGAAAGGTTCATCCCTCAGGAAAAAATTGGTTAATCTCTCAAATACAGTATGAAATCTTACAAAGAAATACTCTAGGTACTGTAGCTCAAGAAAAAGAACTTAAATACTTAACAACTCTGAAATTTCTTGCATTTATATACTTATAGGTATCTAATATCTACCTACAGGATATATGCCCTCTGAAGATTTTTCATTGTTATTTAGTGCAGATATTTAAAGTTTAACATGTGTACAAAAAAAGTGCAAAAATCATGAATACATCTCAGTTGTATGCAGTGTACTCGCCAGATAACTGGGAAGTTCCTAGTTATCTTTTATTATGGATCTAGAAAAAGTACTCTGAACTATATCAATATTGTGAGATTTATTGAGACTTCCTTTATAGCTTAGGAAGTAAATGGTTAATTTTTTAAATGTTACAGGTGCACTTAAAAGCAAAATATATTGTCTTTGTTATGTGCAATGTTCTATATATGTCAGTTAGTTCATGTGTGTTAATTGTGTTGTTTATTGCTTCTGTGTTCTTGTGTGTGTATGTGTGTCTGCTATTTCTCTCAGATCTTTGAGAGGAGTGTTAAAATCGCACTATGTTTATGGCTTTGTCTTTCATTCAGTGCTCAGTTTTGCTTTATGTATTTTTAAGATAAATTATGAGGAAACAGTAATATTTCTTCCCTTAGCACCTAAGTTGGATGATAAAAATACAACCATTGCAGCCTTCTTTTGGTTAGTGTTTTCATGGTAGAACTTATTTCATGCTTTTTGTGTTAACTTTTCTGTGCCTCTTGTGAGCCAGATATAGATTTTGATTTTGCTGTTGTTTAGTTCAGTTTGACAATGCTAGTCTTATGCTTATTATTTTTAGCCTATTTATATTTAATGTAATTCTTGGTATATTCAGGTTTATATTACTTTTATGCATTTTCTCTTTGACCCTCTATTTCATCTTTATTTCTCTCCTTTCCTTTTCCTTTCATATTATATATTTTATAGTCTATATTTTCTCTCTAGTATTAGTTACACATTTTTTATGAGTTCTTAGTGTTTTTCATGCAGATAAAAATATAAATACTTTATGAATACTTGATTAACTACCCTTGAACAATAATATCATCTTTATAATTTTCCCAGTAAACTAAGAAGTGTAGAACATTTAACTCCAATTACTCCCTTTCCTCCATTCATGCTATTTCAGCCACTTTTGCTTTACATGTATTTGGGTCTTCATAGAAGAGCATTACTGCTGTTTTAAACACACAATATTAATTTTCTTATAATGAAGGTATGCTGGCTAGAAATTCTCTCTGGGTTTCTCTGTAAACTTTTTATTTTACTTTTATTTTTGAAGGATATATTTGTTGAATACAGTTGACCCTTGAACAACAGGAGTTTGAACAGTACAAGTTCACTTATACCTGGGTTTTTTCAAGAATATGTTGTACAGTACTACATGAACCACATCCATGGATGCAGAACCACAGGTGTGGAGGGCTGACTGTAAAATTGTATGTGGATTTTTGCATGTGTAGTGGGTCAGCAGCCCTAACCCCCATATTATTCAAGGGTCAACTGTGTATAAACTTAGGTTAGAGATTGTTTTCTTCAGCACTTTAAGAACAATAGTGTACTGACCTCTGACTTTCAGCTTTTGTTTTTAATGTTATTTTTTAATACTGTTGTTGCTTCTTGTAACTACTTTGAGCCCACTCTCTGGATGATTTTAAATTCTTTTCTTTGTTTTAAGCAGTTTTACTAAGATATTCTTAAATATGACTGTCTTTGTACTACTTTGGGCTCAATGAGCTTCTTGATCTATAAGTTGATATTTGTTCTGTCTGTTGCTACTTCACAAACCACTCTAAAATGTAGTGGCTTAAAATAATGATCATTTTGTTAGCTCATGTTTGTGTGGGTTGATTGATTATGGCTGGGGATTTCTTTTGTGGGTCTTGCCCAGGTTTTCTTATTATGACATTATATTCAGATGGTGGAACTGCTGAACACTCATTGACAGAAAGACACTGGAACTCACCAAAAAAGACACCCCACATCCAGAGACAGAGGAGAAGCCACAATGAGATGGTAGGAAGGGTGCAATCATGATAAAATCAAATCCCATAACTGCTGGGTGGGCAGCTCACAAACTGGAGAAAACGGTTATACCACAGAAGTCCACCCACTAAAGTGAGGGCTCTGAGCCCCAAGTCAGGCTTCCCAATCTGGGGGTCTGGCAACAGGAGGAGGAATCCACAGAGAATCAGACTTTGAAAGCCAGAGGGATTTGATTGCAGGACCTCCACAGGACTGGGGGAAACAGAGACTCCACTTTGGGAGGGAACACAAAAAATGTGCTCACCAGGACCCAGGGGGAAGGAGCATTGACCCCACAGGAGACTGAACCAGACTTGCCTGCTGGTGTTGGAGGGTTGCCTGCAGAGGTGGGGAGGCACCTGTGGCTCACTGCAGGGACAGGGACACTGGTGGCAGGGGTTCTGGGAAATGCTTATAGGCGTGAGCCCTCCCAGAGTCTGCCATTAGCCCCACCAAAGAGCCTGTAAGCTCCAGTGCTGGGTAGCCTCAGGCCAAACAACCAACAGGGTGGGAACACAGCCCCACCTATTGGCAGACAAGCAGATTAAAGTTTTACTGAGCTCCGCCCACCAAATCGGATTAAAGTTTTACTGAGCACCTACCCACCATCAGTCCCTCACATCAGGAAGCATGCACAAGCCTCTTATATAGCTTCCTCCACAAGAGGGCAGACAATAGCATCAAGCAGTATCAGCAGTATTTCCTTCTGTGGAACTGAAAACCACAGCCACAGAAAGATAGAGAAAATGAAAAGGCAGCAGACTTTGTATGAGATGAAGGAACAAGATAAAGCCCTAGAAAAACAACTAAATGAAGTGGAGATAGTCACCCTTCCAGAGAAAGAATTCAGAATAATGATGGTGAAGATGATCCAGGACTTTGAAAAAAGACTGGATGCAAAGCTCAAAAAGATGCAAGAAAAGTTTACCAAAGACCTAGAAGAATTAAAGAGCAAACACACGGAGATAAGCAGCACAATAATTGAAACGAAAAATACACTAGAAGGAACCAATAGCAGATTAACTGAGGCAGAAGGGCGAATAAGTGACCTGGAAGACAGAATGGTGAAAATCATGGATGCAGAAAAGAATAAAGAAGAAAGAATGAAAAGAACTGAAGACAGCCTAAGAGACCTCTGGGACAATGTTAAATGCACCAACATTTGCATTATAGGGGTCCCAGAAGGAGACAAGGGAGAGAAAGGACCCAAGAAAATATTGGAAGAGATAATAGTCAAAAACTTCCCTAACATGGGAAAGGAAATAGCCACCCAAGTTCAGGAAGTGCAGAGAGTCTCAGGCAGGATAAACCCAAGAAGAAACATGCCAAGACATATAGTAGTCAAATTGACAAAAATTAAAGACAAAGAAAATTTATTAAAAGCAACAAGGGAAAAACAACAAATAACATACAAGGGAACTCCCATAAGGTTAACAGCTGATTTCTCAGCAGAAACTCTGCAAGGAAGAAGGGAGTGGCACGATATATTTGAAGTGATGAAAGAGAAGAACCTACAACCAAGAATACTCTACCCAGCAAGAATCTCATTCAGATTCGACAGAGAAATCAAAAGCTTTCCAGACAAGCAACAGCTAAGAGAATTCAGCACCACCAAACCAGCCCTACAACAAATGCTAAAGGAACTTCTCTAAGCGGGAAATATAAGAGAAGAATAGGACCTACAAAAACAAAAACAAAACAATTCAGAAAATGGTAATAGGAACATACATATCAATAATTACCTTGAATGTAAGTGGACTAAATGCTCCAACCAAAAGACACAGACTGACTGAATGGATACAAAAACAAGACCCATATATATGCTGTCTCCAAGAGACCCACTTCCAACCTAGGGACACATACAGCCTGAAAGTGAGGGGATGGAAAAAGATATTCCATGCAAATAGAATTCAAAAGAAAACTGGAGTAGCAATATTCATATTAGATAAAAATAGACTTTAAAATAAAAACTGTTACAAGAGACAAGAAAGGACATTACATAAAGATCAAGGGATCCATCCAAGAAGAGGAGATAACAATTATAAATATATATGCACCCAATATAAGAGCACCTCAATACATAAGGCAAATGCTAACAACTATGAAAGAGGAAATCAACAGTAGCACAATAATAGTAGGGGGCTTTAACACCCCACTTACACCAATGGACAGATCATCCAGACAGAAAATTAGTAAGGAAACACGAGCTTTAAATGACACAATAAATCAGCTAGATTTAATAGATATCTATAGTACATTACATCCAAGAACAGCAGATTACACGTTCTTCTCAAGTGCACATGGAACATTCTCCAGGATAGATCACATTTTGGATCACAAATCAAGCCTTGGTAAATTTAAGAAAATTGAAATCCTATCAAACATCTTTTCTGACCCCAACGCTATGAGATTAGAAATCAATTACAGGAAAAAAACTGTAAAACACACAAACACATGGAGGCTAAACAGTATGCTACTAAATAACCAAGAGATCACTGAAGAAATCAAAGAGGAAATCAGACGTTGGCTGGATATGGAATCATTTGGATGATAGAATGCACCAGTCCAGTTGGAATGTCCAAAATGATTTCTCTACTCACATACAAGGTAACTTGTGCTTCTCTGTAAAATCATCCTTTGCCTATGGTGCCTTGGCCTCAAGGGCTTCTTTCCAGCAGGGCAGGTGGAATTCCTACGTGGTGGGTCAGGGCTCCTAAGAGCTCAAAAGAAGAAGACAGCATTTTAAGGCTCAAGCCTAACGTCACATTCTCTTACATAAGGAAAAGCACAGTTCTGGCCCATATTTAATAAAGGAGGGCACCACAGAGCATGACTAGAATGATGTGTATTTCTTTTGGGTGCCAACTCTTGAGAACCCTTCCACGATATCTTTATTATATTTTGGAATTTCTCTGCCATTATTTCTTTAAATATCATTTCTCCCCCTTTCTCTTGTAAATTTCCATCTGGATCTGAAATTGCAGGTATACTATACATTTTCTCTGTGTCTAATATTTCTCTTTTCTGTATTTTCCATCTCCTTTACTTTCTTTCCTTCAGTGTGTTTATCTTCTGTTGACATGTATTCCAGACCACCAATCCTGTGTTCTGCTGTGTCTAATTTATTGCTAAATCTGTCTGAGATCTTAATTTTAAAACTTTTATTTTTTTCAGTTCTAGAGTTTCATTATATTCCTTTTATGTATTTCAATATTCTAGTATCGCTTTACCTTCGCAACCTTTTCATTTGTTTTCTTTTAACAGTTCGATCATAGTTCTTTTAGTGTTCTGTTCTGCTAACTAAATATCTGTAGTACTATCTCTGGCTCTGTTTCAATCATCTCTTTTCTTCCCTTGGTTTTGGAGTTTATGGACTGCTGGCTTGCAGTTTGGACAATGTATAGTTCAACCTCTGGTTTACCTTCCCATTGGCCACAGTCCTCTTGGTGTTTTCAGATGAGCACTTGGTATTGTCTGCTGGACTTTGAACCAAGCTCCTCAACAAGGCTAGACTTTCTCTATTCTGCTTTACAGAGGCTTTCTGTTGAAACTTTTTAGCATCCTCACCCTCCATGCAATGTTAGAGGGGGAATCTATATATTCGGAAGCCATCATGCTTCCATTTTCTCTTCTCAGTCCCATGGGAACACCAAAAGCTCTGCTAATTTTTCTTCTCTCAGCAGCAGACCACTCTGGGGGCACAGCTAACATTTTCAGCCTCCTCCATAAAGGCAGAATCAGAAAATCCCCTCAAGGAAAACACTTCTGTGAAAGCTGTTTTCAGGAGTTCTCTTCTCTCTGGAATATTGCCATCTCTACTTACCCTGGTTTCAGCACTTCTCTGATGCCTTAGACATGATCTTTATATTTTATCCAAATTTTCTAGTTGTTTATGGTAGAAGCATTGGTCTGCCCTATTTAATTCTTCTTTACCAAAATATTTAGGTGTCATACACTCTTGTCTGCCTGCCTGCCCCATTCCTCAAGTGTCTCTATAATTCCCTCTACTCTTGGACAAGCTTATAAAAAATAAGAGTGTTTGATAGGCCTAACCTCCCACTAGACTGTATGCTTTTAGAATAGAGAAACATTGGACTATTCATCTGTGTATTCTTGGTATCTAGCACTTTGTATCTGAGAAATGAATAAGAGTATTTCTTTCTTTAATATATTGCGGAGTCAAATGGATTTTTGTTAATATATTTGAGGTTATAAGCTAAATATCTTAGGAGACCAAATTTCCCATAATTATATATGATATCCCCATGTTGATCATCTTGGGACATGTTCATCCTAGAGAATCAGATAATAATACAATCATCAACACATGCTGCTCACAGTTTCTTCAGTTGTCTTTTTTATTTTTTGGGGGGTACACCAGGTTCAATCATCTGTTTTTATACACATATCCCCGTATTCCCTCCCTTCCTTGACTCCCCCCCCTCGAGTCCCCCCCACCCTCCCTGCCCCAGTCCACTAAGGCATCTTCCATCCTCGAGTTGGACTCCCTTTGTTATACAACAACTTCCCACTGACTATTTTACAGTTGGTAGTATATATATGTCTGTGCTACTCTCTCGCTTCTTCTCAGTTTCCCCTTCACCCCCCGCCCCCTCCCATACCTCGAGTTCTCCAGTCCATTCTCTGTATCTGCATCCTTGTTCTTGTCACTGAGTTCATCAGTACCATTTTTAGGTTCCGTATATGTGAGTTAGTATACAATATTTGTCCTTCTCTTTCTGACTTACTTCACTCTGTATGACAGATTGTAGTTCTATCCACCTCATTACATATAGCTCCATCTCATCCCTTTTTATAGATGAGTAATATTCCATTGTATATATATGCCGCATCTTCTGTATCCATTCATTTGTTGATGGACATTTAGGTTGCTTCCATGTCCTGGCTATTGTAAATAGTGCTGCAATAAACATTATGGTACAAGTTTCTTTTGGGATTATGGTTTTCTTTGGGTATATGCCCAGGAGTGGGATGACTGGATCATATGGTAGTTCTATTTGTAGTTTTTTAAGGAACCTCCAAATTGTTTTCCATAGTGGCTGTACCAACTTACAGTCCCACCTTCAGTTGTCTTTTAAAAGCAACTTTTAACCATAACTTCCTCAAAATTGAAGAGGCATTTTTTTCTTTTTTACTCTGGATTCCACAGTAAACTCGTGTTGCCACTTGACTTCTCATCACTGATAACTCTTAACAAAAACATGGTACCCTGAATGGTAGGAGGGAAGATATCCTAAAGAACAAGATACACTATGAATTAAAGATTTATTTGTCTGGTTCATTTGACATATATGGTTTAGTGATTTACCAAAAGAATAAATAATACATTTTTGTTTAAGTAAAATGTCGTTGTTGAAGACATAAGTATTATTTGTATTTTTACTATTTTCCATTCCACAATATAGAAACTTTACAATGGAAAAGAAACATAATAGTTATATAAGTACCAGTAAAACCACATGAAAATGACAAAGTTGAAAAACTACGTGAATTATTAATCCTGACCCTTATAGAAAATTAATAGTTTTAAAATAATTTTTGAATGTAACTATTAATGAATATGATAAAATGATAATACATATTATTCAGTGTAGTTTTAGAATGAACTTTTGGGGGCTCTTCAAAAACAGAAATGCCATGCGTTTTCAGTTATTCAAATAAATATATGCATTCATAGTTGAAAACAACAGGCAAAATTAGATGAGTATCAAAGAGTTTTTCTGTTCATGGGATCATGATAAAATTTTGCTACCTGGTTGAAGTAAAACAGAGATGAATTTTGCTGCTCATGGAAGATAGGGTTTGTCCAGCTATGGCCATGTTTTCTGAGGCCACTCTGTGTGATTAATTTATACTTATGAGTATAATATCACACTCAACATAATATATATTGTGGTTTTACGGATTATTGTTTTCATTCTAAGGGACACTTTAAAATATTGATTTAATTTTTTATTATAGTGGCTTTTATCTAGATGCTTTGTTGGCTACTTTATTTTGCATACCACTACTGGGTTAATATTAGATACATATTTCATATAGCATCCCATACTTTTAGTGTTAAAACACTGTAGAAAGGAAAAACTCCCACCGCTTTTTCATCTTTACTTCCTTCTTGAGTAATTTCAAAGTGATTAATATGTAAACATGCATGGAATTTATCTTATGTATTTTGATTCATCTGTTCATAAATGTTATGACAATACATTCAAAGAAGACAATGTGACAGAGAATGTATTTGAGGAGAATAACACAAGAAAATAAAACGGTGTATTTGTGACAAATATGACAGCTCTAACTTTCAAAGGAAAATGGAAGTGGGGGTTTGTCCTTGAAACTGGCATTATGACCTTTTACTTTATAACCATTTACTTCATGTTTAATGAGAGTATGGCATATTTTCTCTCAGGTTAAGGGAAAATAATAGCTTTAGACATTGTCTTTGACCCTCGAACTATAGAGGGGATATGAATAATGATGAAGCAAGGGGTAAAGAACATTTTAAAATAGCCGACTATGTCTCAAACAGGGACATTCCACTATTAGTGCTAAGAATAACTTCTTGTAAGTAAAATATTTACCATAGGTGATTTTCAAAAGTGGATACTCTTTTTAAACTGTAATATAAAGTTGTAGGGCTAAAAGGGACGTTGTAACTTGTTAGTTCAGGTACAGATTTTGCGGAAGGGAAACTGAGGCATAAATATATTAAGTGATTTTTTTCCAGCCATTTTAATACAGAGCACAATGTGATATACTAGCCTTCTGTCTCCCTGCATCACCACAGGACTGAGAATTTCAAGTTGAAATGTAATTGCATTATGTTATGCACTTTCATTTCTATAACACCTCGAAATAGATTAAGTGCCATATTATCATTCTATGTACAGTATGTGTGAGATAGTCAGGATGAAAAATCTATTTGTTAACATATGGCCTGGAAAATTAAATAAAATAAATAACAAATCTCTTTTCATCACCACCCTCTAGACTTAATATCCTAATTTTCTATTTTACTTATAGTTACCTTTATTTCTTTTGTCATCTACATCTACAGAATAAGGAAAGGTAAACATAAATAAAAAAGTGCATAACTCCAGCAATAAAAAGCATTTGTCTAAGAACAAAACACCTAGAGGCTCTTAGATAGATGTTAACATTGTAGAAGAGATATTATTACCCAGGTGAAACAGTATGTGCATCAGGAGAGATAAATGAATACTTTAAGTTCATAATATGAGAATCATTTTTATTAGCTGGATCATGAGTTACCTATAGGAGATTAACAGTGTCTGGTCACTGGCATCCACGCCATCCATCTCTGATGTTACTCAATTTGACCCTTGGAGCAGAAGCAGTAACATCACCTGGGTGCTTGTTGGTGCAAAATCCCAGGTCCCAGCACAAACGTACTAAATCACAATCTGCATTTTAACCATTCCCCAGGGGATTTGTGTGCACATTCAAGGGTGACAAATCCTGACACAGACCCCATCAACCTTCTCCACCTGCTTGTTGACTTACTGTTCATTTCTATGTCCTCCAGAGTAGGAACATTGGAGCATGTTTACTGAATGAGAACTTAATAGTTATCTATCTATATTCTATAATGCTAAGTCAAACTTTTTATTATTCATAGGTGAAAACTTTGCTTTTGAAATCAGACTTCTATGTGTATGTGGGCTGGATTTATTCATACTATTTTTTCATACTATTTACTAACCTGCTCACTGATACTGTGTAATATAGATAATAAAGACGTGTTGAGACAAAACAGAACACAGGTTCTTTTCTATTTTCTTTCTCTGTTCATGTTATGTAAGGTGTGAACACTGAGAATATCCTTAGCTTTTTCACATGAAAATATCTTTTCAAAATGAATAGCTATCGATACAGAGAATTTCCAAGAAAACAAAAGGTTCTGATTCATCTTGCTGATAACAATGACTGATAACTTAAATGCTAATAGACTATAATGTTGTAGGAAAAGTGAGTCTTCTAAAATATTCACTCTTAAAAATGCTGATGGCAAATCTATTGTCTTTGATAATACTAGCTACTTATATGAAGCAAATTCATATAATTTTACCTCAACTACACACAGTTCTAGGCAATAGAAGGCAACCTTATACCACTAATAAAATCAACAATGAAAAAATGGAACAAATTATGATACATAAAACTCACATGCAAGTTAAGTTATGGAGATGAAATTGTGGCCATGATCAGTGTGAGACTTGCAGAACCACTTAATACATCCTTCCAAAAGAAATAGCCTGTCCCATGAAATGTCTATTCCATCCCTCTTCATGAATGACCTTAAAAGGAAATTTTACATTGGAAAAGCATCCAAAGTTGTTGTATAGACCTCATTTGGTCAGAGAGAAGGAATAGAAATACATAGACATGTTTCTCATTCTCTAGATTATGTTTATTTAATAGCTAGCTCTGATTGGTTTGTATATATCTATGTAGTCATACACAGAAAAACATAAATAGAATAAAAGCATATTTAAAATTTTCATTTTGCCATACTTGCTATATTTGATGTCATTCTAATACATTTTCAAATTCTATCTTAAACCCAAAAATTGCAGTCTTCTAGGGCGATGTAAATTTATTTCTTCAAAATTACTGAGACATAACTTTAATAAATTAATAAGTATTTTGTGAAATAACCATATATCAAGTAATTGTAGTTTTTAAAATTATCATCTAAATTATTTAATTAAATTTAAGAAAGTAAATGATTTTGGAAAATATACTTTGATTTGTAAATTTAAATATCCAGTTCCACACAAGGCTAGCTAATTGACCCATAATTTGCCAATTATAGATATAATTATGTGCAGTTGCTGTCTCTTGCATTAACATATAATCACAGATGACAAATATCTATACACTGAAGAAGTAACCATTTTTAAAAATAAAGCCCTTGATTTATGTCTTCCAAGGGCATATGGATGTACGAAATTCTCATTGGCAAGCACAAAATGTCTTACACGTGTTGAAGAAGTTTTAATCACTTGGGAAAATACTTCCTGTATCATAACATAGAATAAGGAAAAATTGCTATCAAAATTTGTATCCTTCTAAACATCTTGCTCTATGAAAACCAACTTAACTGAAGAGTGGTTTTCACCTTTAACACAGAAACAATTTCTTGTCGGACTGATGTCTTACCTAGTTGAACTCTTGACCACTTTGCTATGATGGAATGTTAACAGAGACAGCTGACATAGTGAAAAGAGCTATCACTACTAGTGGTCAGGGTGTGATCTAGAGTGGTCACAGAACAAAACTAAAATGAATAGCTTACAGAGGAAGGAAGATGGAAACATGCTATTTAAAATTCTCAAACCTTATAAATAATGGCCTTCAGGACATCAGAGAGACTTTCTAGAATTAGCATTTTTTTGACATAAGATAAATCAACCCAAAATAGCAGTAACCTTTGTTATTACGCAGCTTACTGAAATATAAAGCACCTCAAAACCACACTGATTAGCAGACAAATACCTTCTGTTTCCACAGATGCTAAGTACTTATTGATTTGGTTTTACCTGCTAGTGGTCATTAAAGCCTGAAAAAAATAATGACCACAATACCATAAATCATTATCATGCTGAAGCATTGATTAAGTACCTGCATGAACATGAAGGTATTTGGTGAAAGCAGACAAGGCAAATCATGTAAAAATATGAACAGTTGGAGGATGTGATGATGAAAGAGATAATGTGTTGCAGATGTGGATTAAAGTGAAAAGCACTGCTCTAAAGGCTCTGTGTGGACTCATTCTCATCTAGTGGAAGAAGAGGAAGCACACCCAGTGTCTCAGTATGTGCTAGTGTTTGGCGGGGGATTTATCCACACGTATCGTCAAATATGGTGTTACATCAAAGAGTAGCATTGACATATATACACTACCAAATGTAAAATAGATAGCTAGTGGGAAACTGCTGCATACACAGGCAAATCAGCTAGGTCCTTCCTGATGACCTAGAGGAGTGGGATAAGAGGGATGGGATAGGGAGGGTGGGAGGGAGGCTCAAGAGGGAGTGCATATGGGGATATATGTATACATATAGCTGATGCACTTTGTTGTACAGCAGAAACTAACACAACATTATAAAGCAATTATAATCCAATAAATATGTATAAAAATAGATCAGTCTTCAATATTCTGTGCATCTCTACAGAAAATATTAGAAATTATTTGTATTGTGTTTTGATCTCTTTTGTTTCCAGATGCTCTTATTTTCAAAAATTGGCTAGAAAGTTTAAAAATACAAATGAGGTTGGTCGGAAAGATGGCAGCAAAGTAGAAGGACTTGGAATGCATCCCTCTCCACAGGTACACCAGGAATACACCAAAAGACTCAATAATTATCACAGAGAACCAGCTGAACACCAGCAAACAACCTTAGACACCAGAAAGGACTGCAAAAATCCCAACATAACTGGGTAGGACAGAGGGAAGAAAAAAGGAGAAAAAGGAGGAGAAAAAGGAAAGGGACGGGTCCCACACCCTGGGGCAGGGGGATCTGAAACAGAGGGGAGATTGCTGAATTTGGGGAAACGTCCCTTATCTGTCAGGGAAACCCCTTCTCCAATGGGGAATTTCCCTGGGTCAGAAGGGAGGCAGTTGGGACTGTTCAAAGAGGGTGAAGTGGCTGAGCTGTGGCAGACGGGAAAGAGTGAGAAACACACGGAGGGTCTGCACCACGGCTCAGCGTGTCCGGATTGAGACATCAGTTCACAGCTGAACAGGGGGTCTGGGAGCTGGAACATGGGAACCAGAGAACTGGTTCAGGGTGAGAAACTTTGGCAGTGGGGAGACAGACAGAGAGGACAAAAGGGAAGAAATCTGAAGCGGAGAATGCCTACCACGGCGGCCATGGAGGCAGCTCAATACTGCTGACTCACAAACGGGGGAGGAGCCGTGGGTGTAGCCTCTCTCTTGGTGCCTGCAACGGACAAAGGAAGGACCCCTCTGGGCCTGGCTAATGCACTCAGGGATAACAAAGGTCCCTGAATGGGGCTGACCTAGAGTGCCTGCAGCCGAGAGCCAAAAGGCTGCAGAGTGGCACAGCTCTAGAGACATTCTGTTTACACCTGAACCACCTGTGTCCCTCTGCAACAGGCACCGCCCAAGCTGCTGTGACCCAGGCAGGGTGCCACTGCTCACTCATCCCCAGGGGAAGGAACCACTATTGTACCCTCTCTCTTCCCACACACCAGTGCTTACAGATGAACAATAAAAGGAAGATCTGCAGGTTGCAAAGTAATACAAAAAACCCAAGGCAGGTAGAAGGACACTTACAGCTGAGACCCCAAGGAAACAAATATCATTATTAATTCTATTCATCTGGTCCATTCTGAGGTCAGTTCTAGTTTTGTTTGTTTGTTTGTTTTTAATTTTATTAATTATGATCTTAGTCCAAAGTGATCTACATGTTTTATAACATATTTTTTCTATCTTTTATTCTATTTTTATTTTTAACATTTTTATATAATTCTATTTCTAGCTTTTTGTAGTGCTGACTATATCTCTCCTACCTTCTTCTCATCTCTATCTTTTATACATTTCTATCTCTTTTTTTCTTTTCACATTTCCAGTCACACTATGCTCTTCTGTTGCCCTGTCTTCTATCCTTTTTTAGTTTCTGTTATCTTAATACACTTATAATCAGTATTATCGGTCTGCTCTGTTTCCTTGCTTTATTCTCCAGATAACACACTGCTTTGGTTTTTATTATTAGGTTTTGTCTTTATCTCAGTTCTAGGTATAATTGTCTGATTTCTTCAGTTCTGAGAATCTTCAGTCTGTCTGGTGGTACTCTTGCTCTTTATTATATTTGATCCTAGCTTTCAAAATCTCCCTGGATTTGTGTTTGTGTGTGTCTGCTTTTTTTGTTTTTTTTTGTTTGTTTGTTTTTTTGTTTTTTTGTTTTGAATTTCTGTTGGTTTTCTCCTTGATTGTCTGATGGCATACTGGGGTTCTTCTGTCAGGTAGTTCTATTGGATTCAGTATTAGTGCGTCTTATACATGTATCTATTTCCTTGACTTAGCATTTGTTTGACTCAACACTCTGCCATTAGTATGGGGCTTGGACAGTCTTCTTTAAACCCCTTTAGTGCCAGGACAAGCAACCTCTGAAGTCTGGACTACTCCATCAGAAGTCAAGTAGGAGCCTCTGGGGAGGGAGCACTGAATCCAGGATGCTAGACTACCAGGGAGTCCTCAGACACAGAGAAGATTAACGGCAGATAATTCTCAAGGAGGCCTCTATCAGAGTCTAAGACTTGGCTTTGTCTGACTGTCTGTAACTGCCATTGCTGGACAACTCACACCAAACTACAAACAAGACAGGAACACAAACCCACCCATCAGCACACAGACTACCAAAAGCCATATTAACCTCACAGATACCCTAAAACAAACCACCTGACATGGCCCTGCTCATCAGAGAGAAAAGATACAGAGCCACACACTAGAAAGCAGACACCAGACCCCCCCCCCCCCTCCACCAGGAAGCCTACTCAAGACATTGGATAAACCCCACCACAGGGGGCAGAGGGCAGAAACAAGAGGAATTACTAATAGGCAGCATAGAAAAGGAGACAGCAAATCCTATAAATTAGACAAAATGAGAAAACAAAGAAACACTATGCAGTCAAAGGAGCAGGAGGAAAACCCACAGGACCAAATCAATGAAGAGGAAATAGGAAAATTGTCTGAAAAAGAATTCAGAGTAATGATAGTAAAGATGATCAAAAATCTCGATAACAAAATACAGAAAATACAAGAAATAGTTAATAAGGACTCAGAAGAACTAAAGAGCAAACAAACAGTAATGGACAACAAAATAACTGAAATTAAAAATACTCTAGATGGTATAAAAAGCAGAATAACTGAGGCATAAAAATGAATAAGTGAGTTGGAGGATAGAATGGGAGAAATAACTGCCACAGAGCAAGAAAGAGAAAAAAGAATAAAAAGAATGGAAGACAGTCACAGAGACCTTGGTGACAACATTAAGTGCACCAACATTCGAATCATAGGCATCCCAGAAGAAGAAGAAAGAAAGGGTATGAGAAAATATTTGAAGAGGTTATAGCGGAAAACTTCCCCAACATGGGAAAGGAAATAATTAATCAAGTAGCACAGAGAGTCCCATACACAATAAACCCAAGGAGAAATACACCAAGGCACATATTAATCAAACTAACAAAAATTAAGCACAAAGAAAAAATATTAAAGGCAGCAAGAGAAAAGCAACAAATAACATATAAAGGAAAACCCATAAGGATAATAGCTGATCTTCCTACAGAAACTCTGCAGGCCAGAAGGGAATGGAAGGATTTACTGAAAGTCCTGAAAGAGAAAAACCTACAGCCAAGAATACTCTACCCAGCAAGGATCTCATTCAGATTTGATGGAGAAATCAAAAGCTTTACAGACAAGCAAAAGTTAAGAGAATTCAGCACCACCAAGCCAGACTTACAACAATTGCTAAAAGAACTTTTCTAAGCAGGAAACTCAAAAGAAGGAAAAGACCTACAAAAACAACAACAAAACAATTAAGAAAATGGTAATTGGAACACACATGTCAATAACCACCTTAAATATAAATGAATTAAATGCTCCAACCAAAAGACACAGACTGGCTGAATGGATACAAAAACAAGACCCTCCTATATGCTGCCTACAAGTAACCCACTTCAGACCAAGGGACACATATAGACTGAAAGTAAAGGGATGGAAA
Source organism: Hippopotamus amphibius kiboko (assembly GCF_030028045.1). NCBI lineage: Eukaryota > Metazoa > Chordata > Mammalia > Artiodactyla > Hippopotamidae > Hippopotamus > Hippopotamus amphibius. The sequence goes on from NC_080196.1 coordinate 103,894,091, forward strand.
AAGATATTCCATACAAATGAAAGTCAAAGAAAGCTGGGGTAGCAATATGCATATCAAACAAATTAGACTTTAAAGTAAAGACTATTATAACACACAAGGAAGGACACTACATAATGATCAAGGGATCCATCCAAGAAGAACACATAACAATTGTAAATATCTATGCACCCAACATAGGAGCACCTCAATACATAAGGCAAATGCTAACAGCCATAAAAGGGGACATTGACAGTAACACAATAATAGTAGGAGACTTTAACACCCTGCTTACATCAATGGACAGATCATCCAAATAGAAAATAAATAAGGACACACAAGCTTTAAATGACACATTAGACCATCTCGACTTAATTGATATTTATAGGACATTCCATCCAAAAACTACAGAATACAATTTCTTCTCAAGTGCACATGGAACATTTTCCAGGATAGATCACATCTTGGGTCACAAATCAAGCCTTGGTAAATTCAAGAAAATTGAAATCATGTCAAGAATCTTTTCTGACCACAATGCCATGAGACTAGATATCAATTACAGGAAAAAAAGTGTAAAAAATACAAACACATGGAGGCTAAACAATATGCTATTAAACAACCAAGAAATCACTAAAGAAATCAAAGAGGAAATCAAAAAATATCTAGAAGCAAATGACAATGAAAACATAACAACCCCAAACCTATGGGACGCAGCAAAAGCAGTTCTAAGAGGGAAGATTATAGCAATACAGTCCTACCAAAAGAAACAAGAAAAATATCAAATAAACAACCTAACCTTACACCGAAAACAACTAGAGAAAGAAGAACAAAGAAACCCCAAAGTGAGCAGAGGGAAAGATATCATAAAGATCAGATCAGAAATAAATGAAAAAGAAAGGAAGGAAACAATAGCAAAGATCAGTGAAACTAAAAGCTGGTTCCTTGAGAAGATCAACAAAATTGATAAACCATTAGCCAGACTGATCAGGAAAAAAAGGGAGAAGATGCAAATCAACAGAATTAGAAATGAAAAAGGAGAAGTAACAATGGACACCACAGAAATACAAAAGATCATGAGAGACTACTATAAGCAACTATATGCCAATAAATTGGATAACCTGGAAGAAATGGATAAATTCTTAGAAAAGTACAATCTTCCAAGACTGAACCAGGAAGAAATAGAACATATGAACAGACCAATCACAAGTACGGAAATTGAGACTGTGATTAACAATCTCCCAACACACAAAAGCCCAGGACCAGATGGCTTCACAGGTGAATTCTATCAAACATTTAGAGAAGAGCTAACACCTATCCTTCTCAAACTCTTCCAAAATATAGCAGAAAGAGGAACACTCCCAAACTCATCCTACAAGGCCACTGCCAATAGCACTGATGAATATAGATGCAAAAATCCTCAACAAAATACTAGCTAACAGAATATAGCAAGCACATGAAAAAGATCATACACCATGATCAAGTGGGGTTCATCGCTGGGATGCAAGGATTCTTCAATATATGCAAATCAATCAACATGATACATCATATCAACAAATTGAAGGATAAAAACCGTATGGTAATCTCAATAGATGCAGAAACAGCTTTTGACAAAATTCAACATCCATTTATGGTAAAAACTCTCCAGAAAAATGAGCATAGAAGGAAATTACCTCAACATAATAAAACCATAGATGAGAAACCAAAAGCCAACATCATTCTAAATGGTGAAAAACTGAAAGAATTCCCGCTAAGAACAGGAACAAGACAAGGGTGCCCACTCTCACCATTATTATTCAACATAGTTTTGGAAGTGTTAGCCACAGCAATCAGAGAAGAAAATGAAATAAAAGGAATCTAAATTGGAAAAGAAGAAGTAAAATTGTCACTCTTTGCAGATGACATGATATTATACATAGAGAACCCTAAAGACTACCAGAAAACTGCTAGCACTTATCGATGAATTCAGTAAAGTAGCAGGATACAAAATTAATGCACAGAAATCTCTTGCATTCCTATACACTAACAATGAAAGAGCAGAAAGAGAATTTAAGGAAACTCTGCCATTTACCATTGCAACAAAAAGAATAAAATACCTAGGAATAAACCTGCCTAAGGAGGCAAAAGACCTGTATGCAGAAAACTATAAGATACTGATGAAAGAAATCAAAGACAAAACAAACAGATAGAGAGACAAACCATGTTCTTGGATTGGAAGAATCAACATAGTGAAAATGACTATACTACCCGAAGCAATTTACAAATTCAATGCAATCCCTATCAAATTACCAACGGCATTTTTTACAAAACTAGAACAAGAAATCTTATGATTTATATGGAAACATAAAAGACCTCGAATAGACAAAGCAACCTTGAGAAGGAAAAATGGAGTTGGTGGTATTAGGCTTCCTGACTTCAAACTATACTGTAAGGCCACAGTGATCAAGACAGTATGGTACTCGCACAAAAATAGGAAAATCAATGGAACAGAATAGAGAACTCAGAGGTAAACCCAAGCACATATGGGCACCTTATCTTTGACAAAGGAGGCAAGAATATACAATGGAAAAAAGACAGCCTCTTCAATAAGTGGTGCTGGGAAAATTGGACAGCAACATGTAAAAGAACAAGATTAAAACACTTCCTAATACCATACACAGAAATGAACTCCAAATGGATTAAAGACCTAAATGGAAGGCCAGACACCATAAAACTCCTAGAGGAAAACATAGGCAGAACACTCTATGACATACATCAAGCAAGATCCTTTTTGACCCACCTCCTAGAATCATGGAAATAAAATCATGAATAAACAAATGGGACCTCATGAAACTTAAAAGCTTTTGCACAGCGAAAGAAACCATAAACAAGACTAGAAGACAACCCTCAGAATGGGAAAAAATAGTTCCCAACAAAACAATGGAGAAAGGATTAACCTCCAAACTATACAAGCAGCTCATGCAGCTTAATACCATAAAAGCAAATAACCCAATCCACAAATGAGCAGAAGACCTAAACAGACATTTCTCCAAGGAAGACATCCAGATGGCCAACAAACACATGAAAAGATGCTCAACATCACTAATCATCAGAGAAATGCAAGTCAAAGCCACAAAGAGGTATCACCTCACACCGGTCAGAATGGCAATCATTAAAAAATCTAGAAACAATAAATGTTGGAGAGGGTGTGGAGAAAAGGGAACTCTCCTGCACTGTTGGTGGGAATGTAAGTTGGTACAGCCACTATGGAAAAGAGTTTGGAGTTTCCTTAAAAAACTAAAAATAGAACTACCATGTGGTTACTTCTGGGCATATACCCAGAGAAAACCATAATCCAAAAAGAAACATGTACCATAATGTTCATTGCAGCATTATTTACAATAGCCAGGAAATGGAAGCAACCTAAATGCCCATCAACAGATGAATGGATAAAGAAGATGTGGCACATATATACAGTGGAATATTACTCAGCCATAAAAAGGAATGAAATGGAGCTCTATGTAATGAGGTGGAGAGACCTAGAGTCTGTCATACAAAGTGAAGTAAGCCAGAAAGAGAAAAACAGATACTTTATGCTAACTCATATATACGGAATCTGAAAAAAAAAAAAAAGGTACTGATGAGCCCAGTGACAGGGCAAGAATAAGGATACAGATGCAGAGAATGGACTGCAGGACATGGGGTTGGAGGGGTGTGGGGCGAAGGGGAAACTGGGACGAAGTGAGAGAGTAGCATAGACATATATACACTACCAACTGTAAAGTAGATAGCTAGTGGGAAGTTGCTGGTTAACAAATGGAGATCAACTCGATGATGGGTAATGCCTTAGAGGGCCAGGACAGGGAGAGTAGGAGGGAGTCACAGTAGAGACGGGATATGGGGACATGTGTATAAATACAGCTGATTCACTTTGGTGTACCTCAAAAGCTGGTAAAAGAGTGTAAAGCAATCATATTCCAATAAAGAACTTAAAAAACATATATATGTATAAAATACTAATGAGATGCAATTTTTTTGTTTTGTTTTGGTATTGTTTGAGCTCTTAATCCTTAAGAGGACATGGGTTTGTCTAGAATAGTCTGGCTTCCTCCTAATCACAGGCAAGCAGAGGGTCCTATGAAAATGACAGGAATTGATAAGTTAGAATGAACAAAGGAATTCATTTTTAAGAATGTTAAGAAAACTTTCAAAACCACGAAAAATTGCAAAATGCCTTACCTGTGCTATCCCTTACATGATTTTTCCCTTGACAACCTGACACTAAAGAAGAACTACATGATTTCAAAGAAACTGCAGCTTCTGCCCTAATCTTCAAAAGAGCCAGAAAGCCCTCATAAGGTCAGGAGCTTTTTTTTTTTTTTTTCCATCCTGCACCCTCATTAGGCAAGCACAAGGCCACACACCTTTGTGCTGAATGAAGCAAAGCAAAGCTAACTATTTGCTCCAAGAATCAGACTCTGGCTTTAGGCTACAGCTCAAAACAGAAGTAATCTTTGCTGAACAGAAAGAAAGTTAAACTGATGCAATCCTCAGTGACAATCAAGAGAGACAACACTGGTTCAGGAGAAAAAAATTCTAAGGGCAAGTCGACATTCAAGCAGCAGTACAGACATTGAACCCATAAACTAAATGAAGCATTAACAGGTTATACAATTTCAATTTGAGTTTGGGGATGAGTGAAACTTTTTGTACTCTTGAGTCAAGGAAATATGCAGACCAAACTGAAAATGGAAATCAAATCCTTACAAGCCACTCTTTCACCTTCTTCAGACATGCTTAAGAATTTGACCTTCAATGATAAACAGTTGTCTATATCATGGGAAACACATAGTAAGGATAAACATTTTTATATGCTTCAGAAATGAATGTCCTGACTCATGATTAAAGCAAACTAGTGGGTAGAATCATAATCTTTAGGCTTCTAAAACATATTATTAGTTCATAAAACTATTGGCAATACTTCCTTAGCTTATATATTAATTTGTTCAAACATTTATTGAATGTCTACTATACACCAGTTACTGAATTAGGCACTTGGTGCGTAAAGGTGATAAGGACCTGTCTTTGTAGTAAAGAAGCTTATGGTCATAAAGAAGAATTTAAAATAAGCCAACATCAGCAGACAGTAACGGAGGTGATGATGGGCAGTGTTACTTATAAGTTTTAGTCATCCACCAGAAGATTATAATGACTGCTAGATCTAGGTACCATGCCCATACCAAAATTTAAAATGATTTTTAAACTCACCTATATAACATGCCATAAATATTTTAAACAACAGCACAAATGAAGATAACCTAACATTCCAGGGTTCCCAAACAGTTTCTCTAATTGCAGGGATTAATTATGTGTAAGTGGCTACATTGCTTTTTTTTTTTTTTTTTTTCCCCCAAAATATAAACTCTTTTGTTCTTAGGAGACCTCACCTTGAGATGCCTGCACTGACTAGGGACTATCAATGTAGAGCTGGAAAACAGGGATATTTCACTTGGGAGGGAAGCAATGAATAAGAAAAAGTCTCTTCCTATAAATTTGTTTATGGGACCCGAAGACCTTGTCTTGGAGGAATCCAGACCAAGAAATGAAGCTGTCGCCTTTCTCTTGACTGAGACCAGAAGCTAAGGTAGATTTTAAAAAAGCAGCTGGAGTTAAAGATAAAAGAACTTGGTTTACAAAAGTAATTGTATCAGCCTAATTTAGGTATGTGAGTAAACTTAGCTAATACAAATTGAGACATGGAAAGTATCCAGAGGTCTAGAGTAAACTGAGAACAACAAAATAACCATAAAAATAGGGCGGCACAAAATAAACATAATTGAAATTATGTTTCAGAGGATCCAGAAAGTCAAATCAAATAAGCCTTCTTTTGGTCTTCTCTGTCTTTTTCTATATTATACTAATATTCATAGAAATTCCTTTTCTAAACATGTTACCCACGTGGAGAAGGATGTGTTCTCTCTGGATGAGTGTGATGTTAACATCCCATTTTATCAGCTTCAAAATGGAAAACTAGAGCATTTAGCAGAGCCTGGGCAGAAGAGAGAGTCTGAACTAGTTTGAAATATTTTTATTCTTTTTCATGTCAAGGAATGCTGCTCTAGGGTCTCATTTATGCTTTTATAACCTCAATTTCTTACAACCCACCTCAGTTTGATTATACACCAACCGCTGTACTGAAAGATCTCTAATGGCATTCAAATTGATCACTGGACACTTTTCAGTGTTATTTTATTTGAACTCTCAGCATCATTTGACGCCGTTAACCACTTCTCCCTTTTTGAAATTCTTCTTGCTTTACTTGAATAACACTATATTCTTCTTGTGTTCTTTACTTTCATCAGAACTTTCTTTTTAAGTGTCGGTGTCCCTCAGTATCCACTGTGGCCTCTTCCCTCTCATCACGCACACTTATTTGGCTAATTTTTGTAGCCTGACCGATTTATATTTGTCCTTCAAGGGCCATTCAGTCCAAGTGTCACCGATTTTGGAAACCTTCCCTCTTGTTACGCTCCAGCTTGAAGCCGAGCATCTCATGATCATTATTGCCCTCTAAGAGTCTGTATTGTTCTGTACAAATCTCTTACAACACCACAGTGAATTATAATTTTGCACTATATTGTGTTTCATTTTCTTGTTTTATCCACCAGTTTTTAAGCTTCTTGAGATAGGACTCTTCATCTTATTTGTCATTATATCCCACCTTATTCCCAGTTTTGTCAGAATTCTGAATAAATTAGATGATGTTTGTCAAATGGACAAATCAATTAAAAATGAATAAACATCTCTTATTGCCGAAACAGTGTATGGCTTTTCTCAAATATTATCAGAATTTAAGAAATGTTAGCATTTTCCATAAGTTTTGAGTACAGAGCAGCATGGTAAAATATTTTACATCAATATATTCTGCTCCAAAGCACACAATTAAACATATATACTTTCCTATGAATGTGATTATATGTAAATGTTTATAAAATGTTTTCGACTGTACTCCTTATTGCATTTTACCTGAAAATCCATGCTTTGTGTAGACAAGGAATAACTTACATGCAAATATTTTACAGTTTCTACACAAAACAATCTTGATAAAGAACTAAGAAGTGCGTTGAATATATTTCAATTATGTATATTATGCTGAAGCAAGGCACCAATTTTTAAAGTCTTGAAGAAAAAAACAACAGACTAAAACCAAACTAAGTAAAACCTAGGGCACCTGTTTCTCAAATTACAATGGGTGAGGGCTATAAAAATAAGAGATTTAGTTGGAAATATTTTTCACACAACTACTGCATATTTCCTAATTTTTAAAATCACATAAAAAGAACAACCAATTTGTTGAGACCTATGTGAGAAGAGAGCAGTGTTGGTGACAGAAAACCATAGGCAATTAAGCCAGACATGTTAGGGGGTGGAGCACCCATAGGCATCCAGAATTTTCACTGCAAGTATCTTTGTTACAAGCATTTTTGCCACATGACTACATAATTGGCCATAAGACAGTTTTGCCGTGAGTAAGAACATAACTGGTTGACAGTTTTTGGTTTGACAGTTTGGTCTCAACTGGTTGAAATGCATGAACATTTCTTCCAGTTAGCAACGTTATTGTCTTCATGGAGCTGATAGGTGAATCTGATTTGCCCCAGGAGTTGGTTTCTTATTTTGAAACACACCACATTGGAGGAGAAAGAGGCTGAGGGCCTTGAGCAGAGTTGAGCCCACGTTTCCCATAGAACTTTGGAACATCAGGGAACATGTGACAATATGCAAACAACAAAAGCACTATAGAGGCTGTCACAACTCAGTACAAAGCTCAGTTGCAAATGCACATTCCAGAATTTGGAAACCGATGCCTCTCCTAATGGAGGAAGAAATTTCAGGAAAAAAAAAAGTGAGATGCCTATTGAAGAGACAAATCAACAAGCAAAAAATAAATGTATAATGTTATGAAGGAGAGACTCGGAAGACGAGTACTTAGGTACAACTCACACAATAAAAGCAGTTATTTGCCTAGTATTGCCATGAATCTACACACATTTTAAATGTATTTAAATATTTTGTATTTCACCATAATGTCTTTAATTATTACAAATTTCTCATATTTCATTATATTCTTTTAAGTGCCCTTCTTTCATATTTCATTATTTTATCTTTCTGGCAAAATTGCTTTACAGCCAATTAGTTTTATGGCAAAAATATATGCGACAAAACTTCTTTTGGCAAAGATGTCAACGAAAAAGAAGCTTATGGTGAAAATACCTAGAACTGGAGCTCCAGGATCCTGAGCCCAATGTAGGGTGGCATCTGGGTAGCAAGTGATGCAGAGGTTGCTATAACCTCATGTCCAAAAAAGAGAAGACGGTGTCTAGAGCCTAAGGGCAATCAACAATGCATGTAATTGAAATTGACAAAGCAGGGTATTAATCCCAGGTGAAGTTCACAAATACTCAGCTCATAAAAATCATTTTAACAGCTACATTGAAGTTTACATTTACACAGGTGACACTGGTTTAATGCAAGATGTCAAAGGTATGAGCACATGAAGGGAGGTTAACATTACTTATTTTAGAGTCAATGGCAGAGGAAACATGATTCTGCTTTCAGTTTCTTTGTAATATATTTAGATTATTGGATAAAAACATATTTTTTTCAAGAAGAAAATGTTACTTGTGACCAAAGCCCAAATTCAAGTGTAAAAAAATAGTCAAAAAAGGGTCCTTGGTTGTGTACAGGTACATATAAATACAAAAGAACATAGAAAAAGGACACAGGCAGAGACAACAAAACTAAAATAAATCATCCAATGTATTTCAGTATTTAGAAGCAAGAATAGTTCTGAAGATGACCTAGATATTGGCCTGAGGAAAAAAATTAGTATGGAGTAGGCAGTGCTTAAAATTTTATGTGTGAGGACAGGACCAAGAGCATCCCCTCAAGAAATATTTTTGATAACTTGTGCCGTAGGAGATATATTTACCCCTGTTTCCTAGAGTATTAACAGAACTGACTGCAGGAGAAAGAAGGAAAGCTGGAAGAAATCATAAATGAATCTCAGTGTGAACCTCTTCATCCAGTTCAGAACATCACCTCCTCTGGTGCTTGTGGTTCTTAGGTGTCTTTCCACTAAGTACAGTTTACTTCTAAGGAAGCTGCTGCTGTGCCAAACCGACCTCACCTTTGTCATCCTGCATAAAGCTTAGAAGAGTTTTTTTTTTTTTTTTACTAAATTCTACACTATACATGTTAAAAATCATTATTCTTAAGGAAATAATCAGAAATTTAAAGGAAAGTAAAATATGAAAAATCAATTACAACTGCTTTTACATATGAGTGCTTTCAGAGCTCAGAGGTTCTGACATAGGGAAACATATAGGTTGACTTGCTTTGTCCTCTAGGCAGAGAAGGTGGTGAATGGGAAATGACAGTTTCTGACAATTATTACACAGGAATTGAGTGTTATGTATCTCATTGTGGAGGTTTCCTAGGGCTAAAAAAGAGAAATTAATTTTGACTAGGTACAATCAGATAGTATTAGGCTTTAAATACTATCTAATTCACATGTATTCTCACGAAAACTTGTCCATGAATGTTCATAGTGGCATTATTCATAATAACTAAACAGGTGAAACAAACTGAGTGTCTGTCTGCTGCTGAATGGATAAACCAATTGTAGCATACTCAATGAAATATTATTCAGCCATGTAAAGGAAGTACTGATGGATGCTAAAACAGGCTGACCTTTGAACACATTATACTAAATGAAAGAAGCCAGACCCCAAAGGCTACATATTGTATAATTCCATTATTTCAAATCTCCAGAGTACAAAAATCTGTAGAGACAGAAACCAGATTAGCAGTTGCCTGGGGATGGCAATAGAAGGAACTTGGAAGTACAGGGGTTTTAGTGGGGGGAGGGTATGGATATTTTCTGGAATTAGAGCAGAGTGATGATTGCACAACATTGTGAATCGACTAAAACCCACTGGATTGTATACTTTAAATTCTTTAAAATGGTAAATTTTAAGTTATGTGAATTTTATCTCAAAAAATAGTGGTAAAATATGATCTAATCCAATATCAATATAATGCTCTGAGGTAAGCATTTAAAGGTAACTGTTTTAAAATGAGAAAGATAAAAACTTTGTTTTTGAGCACTGTACTAGAAAATAGAAGAGCTGATTACAATCTATTTTATCCCTTTCATACCACAGGGTTTCATGAGATGAATCTTAAGTAACTTCCTAGTGAATTGGGTCAGAGTCAATAATACATAATAAAGGTACTTTTAAATATTTCCTTACTATATTGTTCACCCATATATTTCATAATCCATATTTATTTGAAATTGCCAGTGTTCCTTCAAGTTGAATTCCATCATGTCTTCTATTACTGACTTTCCAATTTCTGCAGGACAGGCATCCTATACATCCCTCTTTAAATTACTCAAAGGCACACTAAATATTTCTTGTATAAAATAATGCTGCTTTTTCTTGATAGGTATTATTTTATTTTAAGGATTTAATGATCCCCTTAAGTCATTTGCTTTTATAAGTTTTATATAACTGATATTCTTTTAAAATATGTTGGTTTTATTTACAATAATCAAACATTATGGTATTTCATACATTAGCATTTTAATTTTCAGAACTTTTTGTAAGTAAAATAACGTGTTATCAAAAATTAGGCATGTGTTCTCTTTTTAACGTAGTAGATACATTTTCAGGTAAATGCTCAGAGTTTTTTTGCTTAGAGTCTATCACTTCCAGATTTGAAAGATTCACTTGACCTTGGAAATGTGTTCTTTCTCCTGTTTAGCTCTTTGTAGAATAGGATAACATTGAGTTCCCAGGAAGCGATGGTAATGTCAAAAATTACAGCGTCATAAAAGCTTTAATTCTCACCATAAAAATAATATATAAAGTAGAGAACTGTGAGGGTGCCTCGCATATTGCAATGTCAGGTTTAGGAGCACTACTATAAAATTTATAACACCTATCTATTTGATAGTGGGTAAGAGTGCAAGAAAGTGTTGCTTAAATATAACTAGGTTATAAACAAGTAAATGCTTTGGGGGAAAAGTTTGGGGGCATGTTCTGTGGTACACATGAATGTTAAAGGGCTGGTGTTTAAAAACCCTGTTTCCTTAAGATGCATCTCTAAAAATTAAGTTTCATCATCAAAACATAATGAGTCAAAATTACAAAATACAGCTTGCTATATGGATATACGGCAGAGCTGTAATTAAATGAAGACACAAAAACAAAAGATAAAAAAAGCAGATTCACCAAATATGCTGCTGGGGTGACATGAACAGAAATGGGCTGAGCATAGAAGCATCTACAAGTGAGGTGCACCACATGCCAGATTCTCTCTGGCCAATGAGAAGTCTCCAATCCCAGAGTTTTCAGTTGGAACCTGATCCACTAGGTTCCCTTCCCCACCATTCGAATCTGGGGTGGAATGAACATTGTCTTGATTTTCTGTCTGTGCATTGTTGGAACACAAGACCAGGTTTTAAAAGTGCATGACACCAAATAGGCAGGTAGCACTGTTGTAGATGAATGATAATTGACTTACTCCTCCACGGGGGTAGAGTAACTGCTGGTGCATGGTCCATTCAGAAACAGCTCTTTTCTTTCTAAGGCTTTACATTTAGACAGATGTCTGTGTTGATTTTTTTCAATGTTTTTTTTTGCCATTTTTAGACAAACTGTTTGGATCAGGATAATTATAAAATTTACAGTTTTGCTTTGTCAGGGTCGTCTGCTACTTGTGAGTTTTCTTCCATATCCACATTATTGTGCTTTCTTTAATCCAACACTTCATTAAGAAAAAAGATTCTTTTGACCCTACATATCCTTCATTTTGTCTACTATTTTGAAAACTATTTTTCCCCAAATTATGTTTCTATTCATGTATCTACACCCCAACCCTCCAACCTCACCTCGGTAACAGCTCATGTACCTCCATAATCTACTTCAGAGATGACTGAGGTGGGTGTCACTGGAGAAGTAACAAACAAACTGACAAAAACTCAAAACTAATTTCCCTTATTTAGGTTTTGTTGGGGAAAATACTGTGACCCAGTTTGGTCAAAGAAACATCTAGAAATATTCTATTTTGGGAAAGATTCTCTTGATTCCTGTGAGAGGGCCTCTAATCTCTCTTAGTGTCCACACACAAGAGGGTGTCCTTTCCTAGCTGCTTCTGTTGGTTATTCCACAACAAGCCTGGGAATTAGGTTAAGATGAAGTCAACCTTGTGGATGCAGAGCCAAACAACCCAAAGAGTTTGGATCCCTGATGACTTCGTTAAGCCACTGGATCAATGAAAGCTGATCTCCTATTTACAGCTGTATATTCTCTCATGTAAATTAATTAATTTTCATATTTTTAAAGCTGGTTTAAATGATTCTCTGTTACTTGCTCCAAGAGCAAATTATCTGAGACACACATCTTCATATTCATATTTTAGTTATTTTTACCTATTTTATCATTAAACAGTTACAACGTCGTATTTATTATTTTGACAAACAGAATTTTTATTTTAGAAACTCCAGTTGTCTCTTGTTCTCCATGGCTTCTCTCTGGGCTTTTTCTGAGCATGTTTTGCCCTGTTAACAACCATATTGAAGAATGAACTGTGTTTCTGCCATGTTGTGTTGTCCCGGTGTGTGGAATCCTAGTGTTCACTGTTTCTAGCTTCCTTATGCTCCCATTGATTTAATATTTAATGTCACAAGCAGTTTCTCAGTATATTATATTGCTGAGTTTAGTACAACACACTAAAAGGATAGCCAGTCTCGGTGAGTTACAGGCTTTGTCTTCTAGGATCTTGCAGTCTAGTGAAAGATGTTGCTTTAACTTCTGCCTGACTTTATGGCATTATTGACCGACATACCCCGAGTCTTCCCCAGGAGACCACGGAAACAGAGTCTATTTCACAACTGAAATGAAAGAGGAAATCTTACAGTAACATAAGCAAAGTACATTTACTGTAATTGTTATCGTCTGCAAAGAAACAAGATAAATTATGGCCTTTCCAGTCTATCAAAATCATGGAGTTAGAGCCTCTTCTGGCAGAGCTGAGGAGTCATGTGAATGTGGCTTGCTTCACAGAGCTGGGCTTTGGAGAAGCCCTTCTCCCTGTGCACCTGGGCATAGGTTTAGTATGCTGCTGAGTTCTTGTTTTGCACAGAAAGGCAGCCATGGAACACATGCCATAGCAAACACCTGCTCTCTCGCCATATGAATATTTTTGAACGCTGCAAAAATAGGCAGAGAGTAGGTGCAGATACAATTATTGCTACAGATTTGTAATTTTCAAAAGAAAATTGCAGCTTTCATTACTGCTGTCTAAATTTAGATGAATGAGAGCAAAATCAGCAAAGTACGTTTTTGAAGTTATATATGTATAAATTAAGAGTTTGCATCAGAATCTACATTTGCCCATTTTATGTCTTTTTCTTATTTTATTACAAATATTTTAGAAGATGGAGATTAACAAATAAATTCTAAAACTACATAAATTATGTTTTGTTCCCCGATGTAGTTTATTTAGCCATTTTATATCTGAGAAGAGAAAGTACATCTGAGAAATGGAAGTGATACTATATATAAAGTAATATTTCTTCCTTTAAGTGGACTTATTCTTATATGACATTGAAAAGCCAACAAAAGCTGTAGAAACTCTATACAGAAGAATAAACGGACACACCAAATCTTGCATACAATTTTAGGGTATTAGGGATTAATTCTATTTAATAATTGATATGTTAAGTAGGCTTCCCTCCCTAAAAAAATAAAGTAAATAAAAGGAAAGATGTACTTTGGTTTAAAAAAAAATCTAAAGGTGAAAGTGATTGAAAAACTACCTTTTTGGCCTCTTATAGTAAATTAAACATTCTTAGGGAACAGAATTTCTTCCTGGTATCTAATTAAGCACATAACTAGCAGTATATTCAAGTTTTTATTCCAAAATGTGTAAATACAGAGAAACTCAGAAAACACTTTTTCATAAACTTTAAAGTACTTAAGATAGTATATATGTGTATATATTTAATTATATATACGTATATATATGATTATACAAAGTTTTCCTTAATGCAACCTTTTTTCTATAAAGTAGCTTAAGTACTTTATATATACTTTGGAGAGGTCATTAATTAACCATGGTTTGTTGGCTTGTGCTTGGTTGCATTCAGGATTCTATATATAGTGGCTTAATGAAAAATGTTTCCTCCTCACCTTCCAGGAAACCCTTGTTGGCAGTCCAGAACTGGCCACGTGACTATAGTATTGTAAGTATTTCAGGGTCTTTCTTTTTGATCAACTATCTTTGACATGAGACTCATATCTCCACAGCTTTCTCCCAGTCACAACAAGGCTGCAATCTTTGGTCTGCACTGAAGGCAGGAAGGAAAACATAAGAAAAATGAAGGTGATCGGCTTCTGTGAGAAGTAAACTCACTGGCCAGGACTGTGTCACTACAACAAACCTGAAACCCAGAAACACATGCTTGGAGGTAAGCACGTTGCTGCTCTAAACAGGCTGTGATCTTTCGGAAAGACGACGGTAAGAATGGATATCCAAGGCAACTAGCAGTTTCTGTAACAATCACTAGTATTTTCATTATTCTATTTTTTTTATTTAGTCACTTTTTTACATAATGCCTTTGGAATATACTTTTTACCACCCAAATGAATTACTGCCCTTACTGAACTTAAAATTGGAATGAGGTAGTTTCCTAAGTCAATAATAATGAGAATAATCTAGGTATGAAAGGTATGAAGGGTATGGGAAGGAAATATACCTAATTCAAGTGGATATGGGAGAGTTAATTACCGGACATTTCACCCAAATAGTTTTTGGTCACAAAGGATGAGGAGGCAGGCTTTCCTGGAGGTCATTATAATGTTACCTATATTTATGGTGTGCTTATTATTTGCCAGACACTGTAACAGAATGCCTTATGCCTTATTTATACTGCCTTATTTAGCCCTCATAACAACTTTACAGGGTAATTACTAAAATTAGCCTTAAGATGAAAAAACAGCTGTTCAGAGAAGTCAAGCAATTTTCTCAAGAACCCTCAGCTATTAATATGCCTTGCTGAGAATTTAACACAGTTCTCTCTAATGCCAACACTCACACTTTCAACCATTATGTAGCACTAATTTGTCTATAAGCAAAAACGTGGAAACATAGAAAGAACTGCTTTCGAGGGGTGGGGAATTACAAACAGTTTGGTGGTGCTAAAGAAGAAGTTGACCATGAAATCTCAAGAGAGATGTTCAGAGAAGCATGAGCTCCTTACTCAATAATTTAATTCAGTGGAGAGTCCCTTGAAGGATTTATACAGAAGGAGGTCCTAAGCAGGGGTTTTTAAACATCAACGTACATACAAATCATTGGGGGAGCTTGTTAAAATTCAGATTCAAGGGTTCTACAGTGAGGCCCATGACCCTGCCTTTCTTTCCAAAAAGCCCTCCCTCTCAGACACACATGAATGCTAATAATGCTGTGACCTTGAGTAGGAAGGTCATTGATCACTCTGGAGGTTCTGGAGAGTGGATTTTGAGGCATGTACTGACAGCTCAAAACATATTTGTTGGAGAACAAGACAAGCTTCGAGTAAGGAAAACCCGGGAATAAGATGTTGTGGGTGTGTTGCCGTGTTAGCAAGATGAGAAGATGAGGACGGATCAACCGCAGAAACTGCAATGCGTGTAAATATAAGCTGTGGGATACAAAGATGAAAGAGACTTTGACTCAGGTGAGGGAATCGAGGATAACAAGAAGTATATGAATTGCACTCTCTTTTCCAGCAATGATATGAAATATACTGATGACAGAGCTTTGAAGAATTCAAACAGGGAGAGTCAATTCCCCATTATCTGCTAGTCTCTGACTTCTTTGGAAGGGGATAAGGATTGTTTATGTCTATTTTAAACAAACCCTTCTTATTTATAAGTAGTACTTTCCTCACATCGACTGTAAAGTAACACATTTTTTACCACTGCTGTTCAGAGTAGACCACTACCATAGTTTTAAAGAAAATATACACATAAAAGTTTCAGCCAGGAGAAGATGACTACCATAGCTAATGTGCCTGGGCTGAGCCAATTTCTGGTAGGACAAATAGGAATACTTTAATTGTAAACTCGCTTATTAAAGTCCCTAATTGGATAATGGCAGGATAAATGGGAATATATGAAACAAATGCAGTAGCATAATAATTTTTATATTGTGTAATGTGATGCAGGTGAAATAAGCCTGAAAAACAAGAACAAAAACTGTCTTTTGGCCAACTGGGGCTATGCTGCTATTTTTGCGTACGCCAAATTTTAGAGTTTAATGAAGACAAAAAGAATACAAATGTCTCAAGTAGTGCAATTTGGCTTCAATATACTCATAACTTCTCTTAATTAAAATACAAGCAGGCTAAAAGCAGCATCTGCCTTTCAACAGCATCCATCCATTCATTCATTCAGAAAAATATTTTCTGAGTGTCTACTATTATCGGATACTATGGTTTCAGAGCTAAAAAAACAAGACTGTATGAGGCCACTGCTTTCATGATGCTTATATTAGAGTGTGGGAAGGTCAGAAATAAACAATAAAATGAGTAGAAAAATACTTTCAAATAATAGTAAAGAAATCAAGTTAAGAAAAAATAACTGGGGCAAGAAAGTAACTTTAGTAATATGAAAAGCCTTCTTTCAGGAACTACCAGTTCAGATGAGATCTTTCATTTTAAAGCCACTATCAAAAGGTCTGAGGGGGGAGTGTGTGTCATGTTGTTGAAATAGTTAGTGTGTGGGTCTGAGGTTTGACTAATCATGGTAAAATCAAGAAAGGGAAAGAAAGAAGGGTAGTTGGAATGGTAATATTGAGCGGTAGGGGAGGGGTCCCAGGAACTAAGTCACAAGGTGCAGTGGCGAGTAAGCCAATGAGCTTAGATTTCATTTTAATGTGATAGGAAGCAAGTGACTGGTTAAAAAAAAGCAAGAAAAATTATCTGAATTTTGTTTCTAGAGAAGCACTGCTAGTTGAGTGGAGAATGGTTTGGGAGAGGATGAGCAAGAGTGAAAGAAGAGATGTTTTCAAACAGTGCAAGGTCAACTCAAGTGTTCTCACGTGGACAAGTAGATGCTTATAAGATATTTGCCCATTAGATATTGAAGGGATGATGTCAAATGGGCAGTTGTAGTTTAGGGAAATAGTGCTTAGATCGATATCCGAGAAACAGATGTCATAGGATGGAAGTTGAAGGGGAGCGAGTTGCAGGGAGCATGTACATTGAATGAATTAAAATGTATAAAGCATGTTTTCAAGAAAGGAAAGGAGAGGAGGAGGAAAGGAAAAGAGAAAAGTAAGGTCCTAGCTGGATCAGGGTGCAGGATGAAGGGGGTATTTGTCCCGTAGATAAGTCTTGTCCAGAGATATTTTAGTTAACTCTTGGATTATACTCCATGGGACAAAAAATTTCAGAGTTTTAGGGTTTCTACTTCCTCCACAAATACCATTATTTTCACCTCTCAACAACTTTAGCAACATAAATTAGATCTACTGGTGAGAAATAATAATCCTTTCTTGATAGTATTTAATATCACTCCTTTTATGGAGGTGCTGAAAAAGAGGACACAATATACATGAATTTTTAACAAATTTGTAAATATCTGTTTGAAATGCTGCCACATTCAGGTTTTATTTCCCCCCCTCAGAGCCCCCTGTGTTTCAGTTTTCCTTTAGTTTGGACAAAATGCTAATGCATCAGCTATTAAGAGTTCAAAACTACATTCCTGAAACTCATTTGTTTAAATGAACAATCTCCTGACTAGTAGGAACCTAGAAAGACAATCAGTTCTAGACAGATCATGCCTAAAGCTTTCTGAGAAAAAAAAAAAAAAAAAGGTTTTCTATGTTTTAAGAAAACTTTCAAAAGGAAATTTCAAACTGTTGTAAAAACCTATTTGAACACAGGTAATTGCTTAATAGTATATTTTCTGTCCCCCCATCATTTTCACATAATGCAGTTATTTTTAAAGTGATGCGGCACAGTGTAGTCTTAGTTAAGGTTAACTGGTTTATATGTTTCTAAGATAATTTATTTTCCATAACTGTGCTTGCTTGAATCATAGCACCATCTAGACTTGCAAGGTCTTAAGTTGTCTGAGGTCACTTTTGGTCAGTGATTTTATATTATTCAGCATATGCATTAGCAAAATTATGTATTAGATCAAACAGATAGAGCATCCTCACTGTTCTATCCTGAAGCCTACCTAGTATTCTCATGTCTATGCCAGGCACCTTCTTCTGCTGGCTATGCATAGTTCTCCCAGGGCTATTAATATTTAAACACAAGCAACACTAAAGAAATGATGCTCTAACAGAGAACGAACGTTTAGGCATTAGCCAGGAAACAAGGGAGTTACTTAGATAGCACAGAAGAGCAATCTCTGATTTTGAAACAGAGCTGTTTGTCCATAGATTGTCTTATTTTGGAAAGTGATTTCTGGAAGTGGTCCCTTAATGGAAAAAAAAAATGACATTTTACAGAAGCATCATTTGTTCTATTGATGTCATTATGCACACAAACTGTGATACTGTTATACTATAATTTATATGAAATTTTGATGACACTTGATGCCTTTTTATAGGCACCCTAAAAATACCAACTACTGTAAAGAATATGTAAGGATATTGTTCTTATAAACCTTTAAAGTTTTTGTTGTTTTTTAAGGTAATGCTAATATAGCAGATTGTTGATAGTCTTTCAACTGCTCAAGATCGGCAAAACAAAGTTCTTATTTCTTTGCAGGTTACTTTTTTATAATTCTGTCTGCCAAAGGGTCAGTTAAAAATTTAAATACAGCACCCAGATTACTCATGTTTGGCCAGCAGTTTGCCAACAAGCAATACTTGTTATTACACCCATATTTGAGATGTTTCACTAGCTTCAAGTTATCCAATTTGAGGGAACTGCATTCTGCTTTCAATTTTTAATGTCCAATTCCTGTGGATTTCAGCATGAGATCTGTGGGTAGCAAAGTGTCAGAATATACTGACTTTAAGAGGGCACTTACAGTTTTATAAGGCAGTAAATGACATAAAGCTTCCATATGTGGATATCTCACTGCATGTTACATTATTGAAGGTATACCAGCTTGGTGTTCCATCTCAGAGCTCTGTGGCAGTAAAGGAAAGTTGTGGGGAGTTTGGTTTGTTTTCTCCCCCTTATGACACAATTTTAACGTGCAGCCCTTGAGAGAAGTAAACTTTAATATTTCAATTTATGATTAAGAATTGTTATTCGAAGCAAGATTTTGAATGGCAGGTGAGCTAAATGCTCTTTCGAGATAGTTCATGACCTCCGTTTAGACTTTGTACACCCAGCTGGTCTCCACTGTGATTGGGGATCTAAGAAAAGGGACATTTTTATCGTATTTTGAAAGCTGTTCTAATGCAAACTAAAGAAGTAACTGTGAATATACTGGTGCAAGTGAAGACTTGACTATACATTTTTGATTTGTTAATATACATAGACTATGTTAATGCATATGAATAAATGACATAAATAAAATGTATTATTTAGATGTTTTCAAGCATTTTGAACAGCACAAGTTTCATAAATTTGTAATAGGTTTGTTTCTGGCATTACTATGAGAAACTCATTAGTTAACATATTATTAATTCAAAAAATAGGTATCCAGTGGATATGACGTGCCAGGCACATACGAGAAGTCGTGGGTGACGCCAGACTGTATGAACAACACCTCTTCTCAGGAAATGAAAGGGAAAAAAGATATACAAAAACTATAACAAAACGCATGACATGCTGTATAAGAGCAAAACAAATAAGACAAAATTTCAGAGGAGAGAAGCTCCCTTCTTTCTAAAGCTATTTGAAACTAATGTTACAAGAGCAAAGGCATGAAAACCTGAGCACAGGTAATACTTTTGGAGAATAAAAAGTAACCCATTATATAACATTTTCCTCTGTGAGTGTGTGAAAGGAAGTAGCAAGAGATAAACCTGAAAAGGCAGGAGAGGAAGGGATTATGAAGGATTGTTTTGTGAGACTATAGACAGGAACAATGCCCTGTAGGCAACAGGAATCCACTAACTGGTCTTGAGTGGTGTAATGTAACTCTATCAGCATTTAGGAATATTAATCCCCACCACTGGATAAAATGAATTTAAAGAGGATTATAATAGAAAGGAGGTAAAAAGATCTAATACGATTATTTTCATATGGTTTAATTTGGACAGAATCAGGGTGTGAGAGTAATGGAAGGAATGAAGAGAGGGAAAAACTAGAGACAGATCATGGTACAAGAAAGACTAGAGACAGATCATGGTAGAAGAATGTACATTTGAAACTTAAAATTTAAATGCCAGTGGACAACAGGGAAGATTATCCCAGATCACTGAGAATGATGGCAGAAGAAACACGATGGGAATTTCAAGACAAGCAAAAGCAAATTTTAGAGAAATAATCAAAAATCATTTGCATAATCTAATTAAGGCTTGGTAGAATATCCAAATAATGAAATAACAGGCAATGTGAAAAATTGGCTTGAATTTTGGGAGTCATTTTGAATTGGAATATATAGCATAATATGAAGAAGGCAATAGATGAAGTCATACAAGTGGGTGAAACTAATCAAAGTAAATGTACGAAAATGCAAAAGTAAATGAATATGCATAGAATATGCTCCTTACTTTCCTAGCGCCCTCCCTTACATGAAAGATAACTGTGGTGGACACTCTTAGGGTGGCCAAGGATCGACACCTGAGCGTTTTTGCCCCTTTGTGATCTTCTGCCCTTGAGTATGAGTGGGATGTATAGAATCTCAATTTAACCCAGCAGACCCTTCTCCTTTTCATGTTGAAATGTTTTTTATAACTGTGGGAACAAAGAGAACGTATGCTGTAAATGAATGTATCAATATCTACAAAGAGAAAGGCAACTTTAGTAATTTGTCAGGAGAGTCCATGTTTCTACTCATCCCTTTCAATGTGATTTTAAATCCAGTTAGAATTATAAAAGGAATACAAATAAACCTAGGTTTAGATTCGAACCCAATTAAAATACTTTTCACTCTCCCTTAGCCTCAGATCTTATGGGTCATGAATCCTGCAAACGTCAACTACATGTAACCTTTTATTTCATCCCTACTGATAGTGCTTAAATTCAGGTCTGTATTTTTTATTTGAAGAATTTAAATAGCTTCAAATTAACATTCCTGCCTCTAATCTTGCCCCTCACATTATGAGCTCCACACTATTTGCAAAACTATCTTACTAAAATGCTGATCAGAAATAAGCTCCATGAATTCAAGGTTTTATCTGTTTTTTGTCATTACTTATTCCCTAGCACTTAGCATGGGAATACTCAATAATTTGAGCTGAATAAATATGAATAAATGACATCGAATGAGTCATGTTGTTTCTTTGGCTTAAAATTTTCAAACAATTCCCCAATGAATAATCTCTAACTCTTGATGCTAGTAGAGGAGACTCTTTATGATCTGGTCCCTTCCTCTCAGCCTTCTATGTGATTTTGGTATAGCTCACCTTCTTTTTCCATGTATGGCCAACCATAAAATACATAGAAGACATGGAAATATTTGTAATTTCACCCTCATTTCATGTTCACAATTCCTCAGTTTTGTACAGGAAATTCTATTCTTGTTTTTAAGTTGACTGCCTAGAAAGATAATGCCAACCCAACTTTCAACATCAGGGGTTTGTTTTTCTTCTAAATCTTCACCTGACCCACACTAGTAAAGTAAAACTGAGTATCAGCTTCTATTATGTTACTAGCCTACATCCTTAAGATGTGCACTCATCTATTACAGACCTTGAAAATTTCTATTGCATTTGTGTGCATACATCTTTACTTTTCATGTTAAAGCATGTTTATTGAAGAAATATATATACTGTTAATTTTTATACTTCTAGTGCCTAATACAGTACTTGACACAGAAGAAGCTGAGCACTTGCAAGATGCTTTATGAAAATTCCACCACTACTATTTAGATGCCTATGACTCCTCTGATCACTAACTGTGACATTGGGGAAGTTTCTTAACCGCTTTGTGATTCACTCTGCCAACGTCTATTTTGATAATATTAACAGCACCTAATCCAAAGAGTTTTTTGAAGATCAAAAACGACAGTGCTTAGTACCTGAAGGAGCAAGAGCTCAACAGTACTGTGTGTTATTATTTTGTTATAAAATCACCCATTTGGTCTGAGAGTGTCTTCTTGCTTGTATAAGTTAAGGGTAACAACGCCTACCTCAGAGAATTTACTGTGAAGGTAAAATGAGTAAATTACTTTGAAATGACTATTTAAATAAATGTTATTTTGTTATTAAAATAAGTCAAATGAAATTTGTAAGCAAAAATGTTAGCGTTATCATGAGAATCATACGTTTAATACTCTCCCAGGGGTGGGCAGAACCATGCAGAAGAGTGTACCAGGAAGGATGACTCACGTGAGAGAGTCAGAACCAAGGACAGGGACGGGAATCAGTGATGAAATGAGAAACACAAAAGTGTGTGGACTTGGGTGAAGAGCATATTGTCACGCACATGATAGTTCTCTCCAAACATTGAAAGGATTAAGTTGAAGACATACTGATGCAGTTTATGACATCCCCCCCCCCAAGTGACAGTCTCAGATGACAGAGCGGATGGCTCATATGAGCTCAATGTAAGGAAGACTTTTCTAAAAATTGGGTTTATACAAAAAAAGGAATCCATTTCTTCATGTAGAGGTGAGACTTTAGAAGCACATGATCAACTCTTAGATGTCATATTGTTATTCTCTGAATCTTTGTTGGCAAAATGAGCTCTAAAATTCAATTTTTATATTTTGTTATATTATTTTGCACCTTTTATTGAACTTTACTTCTCAGTTTAATCTAAAAATATAAACCAATTATTTCCATTTTCTTACAAACATACAGTACTGGAGATAGCTACTTAAGGCAATACAGTGTCTTCTCTTCACCTGCCTTTGTATACTCCATGAGCAGCGTGACCCATTTTATGGGAGAAAAAAAATTGAGGCCACCCCAATTTTAGAAGATCTAACTTTGAAGTTCCTCTAAGCATGAGTTTATTTTTTTCTCCTCTTTCAGAAGCAAAAGGAGCCTGCTTTTTTTCAAGCTTTCAAATGAGTTTGTAATTATTATTTTCATGAATGATTAATCCCTAGCATAAGAAAATTAAGAGGATGCAAATAAGCCTATGGAATTAAATAAAGCAAAATGTTGCTTGGTGAAGCAGCAGCTGTTGAATATTTCACAGTATCTTTGATCCCTGTTGTGGGGTTGTGCCGGGTCTATGATGACAACCAAAGCACGCATTTTTCTAGCTCCAGTGGGACATTCGATCAATGTGCAAGTGGCAAACAAGCCTCATTATTACGATGTCCGGCAGGTGTAGGCATTCAGAAGGGGGCTGTCATTAAAATATTTTGTATGTAACTGCTAATTATATTTCTCAGTTCCAAACAGCAGTATTGTCATCCCTGTAGCATTTGTCATTCCTGCAGCAGGTAGCAGGGGTGCAATGAAAGGTAAAATATTGTCTTTATGATCATGTGGAGTGGTGCCGGAATTCTGGGAAAGGTATGATAAGAAAAGCCATCCTCTTCATCCAAAATGTCATTAGAAGAAAGCCAGGTGAGTCAGACAGTAAAGTCTGACAAGGGCAGTCTCGTCTCTAAATGTGTATGTGTGTTTGCATGTGCCAAAATCTGTGCTTTTTAAAATTGTTGTAGTTATTATAGACAAGCTTTCTTCATTGTTTAAATTAATAAGAATTTGCTTGTATTTCACTATACAGTTTACAAAACATGTGGACATACGCCATTTTTTTAATACTTAATGAAGGCTATACATTTAATTTCATGAATGTGAAACTAAAAGCGTTTAAATGATGTGCCCAAGACCAAGAGACACAAAGAGCAGACCCAGGATTTCACTTGCAACTTCTGATTCTAAAGTCCAAGGCCACTCTCTGCCTACCCACATTGCATCTTTTGTGAACTTGTTACCCAAACTTTAAATTGAAATAAATAAATAGAAAACATTAAAGAAGAAATAGAGCAATATAAAACTTTGTGAGATGTAATTGGATTTGCCCTGTGAACATCATCAATAGTCAATTTGTTTTATTAGTTCTGAAATGTGCTCTGCAATCAGTTTTATGAACCACTGTATCAGTTTTTAGATACAACAACAAAGCCAAATGTCCAAACAGCTATCAGCAACATAACTTCAAATTTTATGTCATTTCCCCATCAACACTTTCTTCTAACCCTCAGCTAGTTATAAGAGGGGATTAAAAAGAAATGTAGATTTTTAAAATTCTTACACTATAAAGCAGCCAGACTATACTTCTTGAAATTCTGGCTTCCAAAAAATGACTCACTTTGCAAAATACAATTTTTACCAAAATATTTACAAAAATCACTGTTCAAAAAAACAAACGGAACTTTAAACATCAATACTGCACATAATAAAATAATGTCTTTAAAAGCTTCAATTTTTAGATTTTTAAATTTTAATTGTAGAAATTTAAAATATATTTTTATCTACCATTATTAGAACCTAAGTTAGACAGCAATTCTACACCCATGGGCACCCCATTTACTTTGCTCTTACTGTGTTAAGATTGCTTATAGTTAAATTTATTCCTTTTTAAATTCAACTAAGGAATAAACTGAGCATATTAGTATTATTGTGTCTTTCATATTTTTATTACTTTACTCTTTTCACTCACATTGTTAAAAGGCAATGGGTTTGGGAAATTAACCCATTATCCTAAAATAATTACCCTCTTTTTCACTCTTGTCTTCGACTAGTCTTTCTGTACTGTAGCCAGAATGGTCTTCCTAAAATGCAGATCTGTTCATTCAATCACCAGTGCAAAATCCTTCAATAGCTACATATCAAAAATGGCATAAATTTCAATGTCCTAACATAACACATAAGGCCCTTTACTGTCTGTTCTGTTGATTCAAATGCAGCCCCACCCATCCATTGACACCGATGTAATACTTGGCCCTTCCATGATAAAATAGTCTTCTGAATACTCATATATTTTTAATGTTTTACACCTTTTTAATGTTTTTGCTTTTCTGCCAGGTCTTTCCCATTTCTCATATAACTAGAAAAATATTCCTTAGTGGCAAAGAAGCTGGTTCATCCTCAATTCCCATGCTGCTTTACTCTCATACTACTAAAATTATTAGCTGGGGCACAGCTGACTACAAAATACTACATTTCCCAACATCCCTTGAGGCTAAGTGTAGCCTTGTGGTTAGGTTCTGGCCAATGGGATGTGTGCAGTTGTCTTGTGGTCTCCTTCTGAAACTCACCTGAAGTGGCAGTGGGCACGTATCTTTTGGCCCTCTGTTTCATCATTGCCTCCTTCCTGATTTCTGAAATGGGGTGACTGAGGGTCACATTAGGATCAGACATCAAAGTGTTCATTTGGAAGAGCCAAGGTCGTCAGGAATTTGTAATGCAGGGTACAGACTAGCCCTGAATCACTTATTTCCAATATGACTTTAATAGAGAGAAAAATGTCATTCTGTCTTGTTTAAGTCATTGTAATATTCAGGTCACTTGCTGCAGAACCTAATTCTAATCATATATCATTTTCAAGATCAAGCTCAATTTTAATACTATAAGAACTAATAACATTAGACTGAGCTACATGCAATTGCAATTCCCATAGGTCAAAACCCATCAAATATCTGCAATTTCATATGGTCCAGTTTAATACTGCTAATGGCAGTATCTTTTACTGTATCTTTTATAATCCTGTAACAATTTATATCTCTCTCAATTATATCATATCTAGTACTATAATTAGGTCTTTACATTCCTATTTCTGAAACAATTCATGAGTGCTTTAAGAGAAAACACAAAACTTATTCATTCTCAAATTCTCAAACTGAAGCATAATTCCTGGGTGTTAGAGGCATAAGTACAAGAATGAATCAATTAAATATAGTATTTCTATTTTGTACCTATATAACTTTTTAAATTCTTAGCCTTTTGAGATTGATTTTTATATATTTTCACAGATGATTAAGTTTCCAAGTATGCCATTTAATGATTACTTGCTTACTCTGTAGGGGCTATAGTTTGGGGAAAAGATGAGTGGTGTTTCTTTGTGGTTTATTGTACTAAGAGGTACTTAAAGACTTTTAAATAAAACCTAAGTGGGTCAACTCTTTCTCAACCAATGAATCAAGGGTCTTTATTTCTATAAACCTGAAAATTTTTGGAAAGTTAATTTGCCAATAAGGTTTGGAATAAGGAAGATAAGTGATCCAAACTCCCCATATGAAAGAAGTTAATCCATTACACAAAACTGATACTATGTAGTGCATTAGAGCTTAAATCTCCTCTGAAACCACTGCTGAGAAAGGCTGTCTTAAATGACTGAGAAATTAGCTAAGTGTAATTTAAATTATTTCCATAGCTATTGGTAAGGCTTTAATTTTATATACATTATGATTCACTTTCTTGTGAAGAACAATATCCTATGCTCTGCCATCTACCTTCATCCAACCAGACTAAAATGAGACCTAGAGATGAATGTCTACAGTTTTACACAAGTAGAAATAATAATGTAATAGTACCAACCTTAGCATATTAAGCTGCAGAGAAGTACATACCTGAGTTTGTGGATGAACACAATGTTGTTTTATGACGCTCATGGCATAATTTACAAGTGAGCTGCAAGTGACATTCAGCCTTAGATGTCTCCTTTTAGGGTCATATGTTATAATTTCAAGGAGAGAAGTGTAAGCCTTTTTTGTTGACCCTTTCCACTATATATCAGGTAACTGCCTTAGTTTATATAAAAATAGTTACATGTATTGATTTGGACAAAGTGCAGAAAGATCTTCGACGTGTTGTTTTTAATAACCATCCTATCGCTCTGTGTAACTCCCTCACTCTTTCTGCTGATTGGCAACATGTGGGAATAGTCCAGTGCTAAACAGAACCTTTAACTGTTGAGAAACTCTTCCACTGAACCAACCACAATCAAATCCACCAGGAGAGAAAGAGAGGGAGAGAGACTGAGAGATCTTTAGAAGCTAATTATTGTGTAGCGTTTTTGGAAATTCCTTTAATAACCATCATCCTTGTCCTCTCTTAAAATGGTAGGTAGTGAATATTTTCTTCATCCTTTCTCATACAATACACATAGCTCTAATCTGTTTGATAAAACATACGAAAGGCACTTTTTAGAAGTTTCAAAAAATTTTAAAACCTGGTGAAAATATACAGCTTGTGCAAATTTGTCACAAACTTAGGGCTCCCCCAAATCACAGAACACAGGTCCAAATGACAAAACCTTGAATTCTTAGTTTTCACTCCATTTTATTTGGTTCTACAGTAATTCTTTCTGTGTGTAAAATCTGAAGCTATTTGTTTCATATACTTTGGTTCTCTTTTACAGGTGTCTCCAAAACTCACAACTGGTAATTGTTTCTCAATTAGTTCTTTAAGTTACAGTGTTTGTTTGTTTGTTTGTTTGAACCAGCTGTCCCTGTTTCAGAGGCTGATATAGGAGCTGATCAGATGATTTGATTCAGCCCCAGTGAGGGGATGGATGCCTTTGCTGGCAAATTGAGACCAAAATACTGGGTGCTTTTTAGTGGTTCCTATGAAAAACAAACAAACAAAGCAAGAAAATATATAAAACTATCTTCAAAATCTTCTAGGTAGAAAAACTTTATTTCTAATGTTATTTCAAAATATTATTTGTATTATTTCTGTTTGAAGAGTATTGAAGTTTTCTTTGTGGCCTAATTTATAACTTTTATGGCTATTTCTTTAATATTTAAAAGCATGTTCAGAATTTTATATAAATCTACCACAGGCCTATTTTATTAATTATATAGTTTAAGTCTATATCTATTCTATCTTTTAAATTTTGAGTGGATGGGGAGAATTGAAATATTCAATTTTTTTGTGTTTTCTTTATTTCTCCTTTTATTAACTTTTTTGTTCTGTCCTATAAAAATAGCTGCTGTGTCATGAACATATTCAAGGCAGGACTCTCAGAGCCCTCCTTGAGCTTCTAAGAATCTGAGAGTTCAAATGATGTTTCAGGCTTCACAATGTTGAGGAAGTAATAGCCAGCTTTTTATATCTGAGGAAAGACAACATTCCACAGAAACAAGAAACTATATACACACACACACACACACACACACACACACACACACACACACACACACATAGATAGGTATATACATGTATACAAAGTAAATGATCTCTAGGTTTTGGTTTACTTTTTTGTTGTTTTTGTTGTAGCTTTATATATATAAACTAAAGCAATGAAATATATATATTGCTTCTATGATTGTAATAGCATACAGCTGTCTGCTTTTTGTTAACTTTTATATTGGAGTACAGTTGATTAACAATGTTGTGATAATTTCAGGTGTACAGCAAAGTGATTCAGTTATACATATACATGTATCTATTCTTTTTCAAATTCTTTTCCCATTTAGGTTGTTACATAATATTGAGCAGAGTTCCCTGTGCTAGACAGTAGGTCCTTGTTGGTTATCCATTTTAAATATAGCATCGCGTACGTGTCAATACCAAATTCCCTAACTATTTCTTCCCCCCACCCTTCCTCACTGGTAACCATAAGCTCCTTCTCTAAATCTGTAACTCTGTTTCTGTTTTGTAAATAAGTTCATTTGTATCATTTATTTTTAGATTCTGCATATAAGCGATATCATGCGATATTTCTCTTTCTCTGTCTGACTTACTTCACTCAGAATGATAATCTATAGGTCCATCCATATTGCAAATGGCATTATTTCAGTCTTTTTAATGGCTAAGTAATATTCCATTGTATACATGTGCCACACCTTCTTTATCCATTTCTCTGTTGAAGAACATTTAAGTTGCTTCCACGTTTGAGTGTGTACTCTATTTTTCTATTTTCTGGAAGAATTTATATATTTATAGATTTAACTCTTTTTCTCATTCTGATCTTATATTCCCTTAATTTCCATATTAATATTTATCTCTTTTACTGTCTGTACTCTGTACTCTGTATACATATATTTTCAGTTTAGACACCCTCTTCATCTGTAGTTTAATATGTAGACAGTTTCTAATTTTAGGTTTTACAGTTTTCATTTCTGGAAGTCTTATTAAGCTCTTACCTCCAACTGATCAAATTTCTTTTCATAATTACAATGGCCACTCACTACTTTTAACTTATTAACCTCACAATTATTTTAAAATCACTGATGATTACATCTTGTCTTTATAGGTCTAATTATATGGTTTTTTATTCACTCAGAGAACCACTAGAAATTATGCAGAATAGGAGATTCATTATACTAATCTGATCTCATTCATCTGTTTCTTCTGTATTTAGTGATGAACCTGACGTCACAGAACAGGTGGTTGGAAGGAAAATAGATGAACAGGAAGAGAGGGAGTATATAGAAAACTGGAATCCTTACTGGCCTATCCCATCTCCCAGGCTCTATACTTGCGGCTACTGATGGTGCGTAGCAGGAGGAACTGGCACTCTTTCCATAGAACCTTGCTGGCTCATTGCCAGGAGTTGTAAAAACAAAACCGAAAACCAAAAACCTAAAACAAGAGATCCCATGGGAGCAGGAGCTGTGGTATGAGTTGCTGCCAACAAGGTGAGCAGAAGATACACCAAAGCATGAGTGAGCCTTTCCTACTGCTTTTAAAAGTAAGCATCTGCTGCACTACTGGCAAATCTCATACAGAATTCTTTTGTATCCAACACTACCCAAAAGTACAGAGAAGGGAATCATGAGTCCCGATTTCTTCTTACCCAAGTTGGAATGTTTACAAAGCCAACAGGGTTATGTACACTAACTTTCATCCACAGAGACTTGTTTACTTGTGTTTAGTGGTTTTTGTTTCTATACCATTGGTTCTTGGTGCTTTGTCTTGGGGTTTTTTATGATGCTTGGATTGTTTTGCATTTTAGCATTATGGTTTGGGCCCTAGAAGTAATGAAAATTCAGGATTTGAATGTTTGGAATTTGAATAGTAGATTTTTTTTTCCTCTTTTTTTTCTTCACTTTATAAAGAGGCAAGGCTAGAATAGACATATATTTGCACCGTATCTTATTTTCTTATTCCTAACTTACCCACTGAGGTTTTTTTAGGGAGTCTAGCCTAATGCACACCATCTTCTTTGACCTCTCAACCTGCTCAGGCTACTGACTTTCCTTCTAAATCCAGCCTGATAAGTGCATTAAAATATATGCTGTAACATACCAGTGATTAGAAGATGCCCCCCATCCTGAAAAAAGCAGTGTCTTATTATTCCTCTCAATTAGAAACTAGATTTTTCTGACGTCCACAAAATCTCTTACTTAGCCAATAGTTTATCAGTAAATTATTTTAGGTAACCCAAGATTAGCAAAATTAGAAAGTCACTTCCAACCAAATGTTGGAGGAATCTTAAAGCTATTTTTCCTTGATCTAAAAAAGTGGAAAGTGTTAATGGAAACCAAATCTGTGAGTCAGTAAATTTTTCATTTAGACTTCGGAATTTGATATAATTATTTACAGTTCACAAATGAAGGTGAAAAACCTGATATTCAAAAATGTTAAAATATCTTGCCCGACTTCATTTGGCTAATTAATAATAGTGCCTGGATCAAAGCTTCTTAACCTTTCAACTACACTATCTTTGCTTCTTCCTTTTTCTTCTGGTTCACACTGCCAAAAACCCAGTGTCCAGGTGACTGGTTTTTAACCCCATTGCAGCAGATTCACATTCAAGATAGATAGACAAGTTCTACTTGAGACTCCACTAACATGTATCAGAAAGATTGCATGCACTTTTCCTAACTTCATTCTTGGGGTACTCTCTGGGTAGATTATGAAACCTTAAAGACAAGTAATGTTTGTTATATGGGTATTTGCATCTACAAATGCCTTTGATCTTAACTACACATGCAAATATCCAAAAGAAGTGAGCAGTGGTTCCTCCTAGTAATTGGGATCCTCCAGGGATTTAATTAAAACAGCATCCAAGTTCATCCGCCTGCCACATTCTCCAGAGGCTGGTATCTATGTTGAATCGCATAGCAAATCTGCCAGTTATTCCCAAGAAACACTTGGCTATGGAGAGTCAGATTCTATTCCCTAGTGATATGTAAGGAGGATAGGGAGAACAAGAGGTTCTATTTACATTTTTATCATGGCTTTCCTGTCCAGGTGAGAGCTAGACAGGCAGCCACCCTCACATTCACAGACATATTGAATCTCTTGATTTCATGCCAGGCTTGTTCTCCTGAACACAGCATCCCTGTAGCATGTGATCCCTCACTTGATTGGCCTGACCTAGGCTCCTTCATAAGAAATGTGATTGGATAATAACAAGGGTTCCTTTCAGCTTTGAAAGCCTGTAATGCTAGACTGAATTGTGGTCTTTAACCTATAAATAATAGTGTATAAATACTACTTCTATTATTTTTTATTCTTTAAAAACTTTTATAGAGATACAATTGACATACAATAAACTATGTATATTTAAAGTGTACAATTTGATATTTTTTTCTTATTAGTAATGTATATATGGCAATCCCAATCTCCCAATTCGTTCCCCCCCCCAATCCTCTCCCCACTTTTCCCACTTGGTGTCCATATGTTGGTTCTCTACATCTGTGTCTCTATTTCTGCCTTGCAAACGGGTTGATTTGTACCATTTTTCTATATTCCACATATATGTGTTAATATACATATTTGTTTTTCTCTTTCTGACTCACTTCACTCTGTATGACTGTCTCTAGGTCCATCCACTTCTCTACAAATGTCCCAGTTTCATTGCTTTTTACAGCTAATATTCCATTGTATACATGTACCACATCTTCTTTATACTTTCATCTGCTGATGGACATTTAGGTTGCGTCCATGTCCTGGCTATTGTAAATAGTGCTGCAATGAACATTAGAGTACATGTGTCTTTTTGAATTATGGTGTTCTCTGGGTATATGCCCAGCAATGGGATTACTGGCTCATATGGTAACTCTATTTTTAGTTTTGCAGGGAATCTCCATACTGTTCTCCATAATGGCTGTATCCATTTACATTCCCACCAACAGTGCAAGAGCATTCCCTTTTCTCCACACCCTCTCCAGCATTTACTGTTTGTAGATTTTCTGATGATGTATATTCTAACCAGTGTGAGGTGATACCTCATTGGAGTTTTGATTTGCATTTCTCTAATAACTAGTGATGTTGAGCAGCTTTTCATGTGCCTCTTGGCCATCTGTATGTCTTCTTTGGAGAAATGCCTGTTTAGGTCTTCTGCCCACTTTTGGATTAGGTTGTGTGTTTTTTTGATATTGAGCTGCATGAACTCTTTGTATATTTTGGAGATTAATCCTTTGTCTGTTGATTCATTTGCAAATATTTTCTCCCATTCTGAGGAGTGTCTCTTCATCTTGCTTATAGTTTCCTTTGCTGTGCAGAAGCTTTGAAGTTGCATTAGGTCCCACTGATTTATTTTTGTTTTTATTTCCGTTACTCTAGGAGGTGAGTCAAAAAAGATCTTGCTGTGATTTATGTCAAAGAGTGTTCTTCCTATGTTTTCCTCTAGGAGTTTTGTAGTGTTTGGCCTTACATTTAGGTCTTTAATCCATTTTGAGTTTATTTTTGTATATGGTGTTAGAGAGTGTTCTGATTTCATTCTTTTACATGTAGCTGTCTAGTTTTCTCAGCACCACTTATTGAAGAGGCTGCCTTTTCTCCATTGTATATCCTTGCCTCCCTTGTCATAGATTAGTGGATGGTAGTTTATCTCTGGGCTTTCTATCCTGTTCCATTGATCTATATTTCCATTTTTGTGCCAGTACCATACTGTCTTGATTACTGTAGCTTTGTAGTATAGTCTGAAGTCAGGGAGTCTGATTCTTCCAGCTCCATCTTTCCTTCTCAAGATTGCTTTAGCTATTTGGGGTCTTTTGTGTCTCCATACAAATTTTAGGATTTTTTGTTCTAGTTCTGTAAAAAATGCCATTGGTAATTTGATAGAGATTGCACTGAATCTGTAGATTGCTTTGGGTAGTATAGTCATTTTCACAATGTTGATTCTTCCAATCCAAGAACATGGTATATCTCTCCATCTGTTTGTGTCATCTTTGATTTCTTTCATTAGTGTCTTATAGTTTTCTGAGTACAGGTTTTACCTCCTTAGTTAAGTTTATTCCTAGGTATTTTATTCTTTTTGTTGCAATGATTAATTTCCCTTTCTGATCTTTCATTGTTAGTGTATAAGAATGCAAGAGATTTCTGTGTGTTAATTTTGTATCCTGCAACTTTCCCAAATTCACTGATTGGCTCATGTATTTTTCTGGTGGCATCTTTAGGATTTTCTATGTATAGTATCATGTCATCTGCAAACAGTGACAGTTTTACTTCTTCTTTCCCCATTTGCATTCCTTTTATTTCTTTTTCTTCCCTGATTGCTGTGGCAAGGACTTTCAAAACTATGTTGAATAGTAGTGGTGAGAGTGGACATCCTTGTCTTGTTCCTGATCTTAGAGAGAACGCTTTCAGTTTTTCACCATTGAGAATGATGTTTGCTGTGGGTTTGTCTTATATGGCCATTATATGTTGAGGTAGGTTCCCTCTATGCCCACCTTATGTAGAGTTTTTATCATAAATGGGTGTTGAATTTTGTCAAAAGCTTTTTCTGCATCTATTGAGATGATCATGTGGTTTTTAATCCTTCAATTTATTAATGTGGTGTATCACATTGATTGATTTGTGTATATTGAAGAATTCTTGGATTCCAGGGATAAACCCCATTTGATCACGGTATATGATCCTTTTAATGTGTTGTTGGATTCTGTTTGCTGGTATTTTGTTGAGGATTTTTGCATCTAAATTCATCAGTGATATTGGCCTGTAATTTTCTTTTTTTGTAGTATCTTTGTCTGGTTTTGGTATCAGGGTGATGGTGGCCTCATAGAATGAGTTTGGGAGTGTTCCTTCCTCTGAAATTTTTTGGAAGCGTTTGAGAAGGAAGGGTGTTAGCTCTCTTCTAAATATTTAATAAAATTTACCTGTGAAGCCATCTGGTCCTGGACTTTTGTTTGTTGGATGTTTTTTAATCACAGTTTCAATTTCATTACTTGTGATTGGTCTGTTCATATTTTCTATCTCTTCCTGATTCAGTCTTGGAAGGTTATTACTCCTATTATTAACACCACTACTACTAAAAACAATAATGAAGCAATCTCATCTTTAAATCATAATTTGCAGTATACACATCACTTTCATCCATATCATCAATTTTATTCTTCCAACAATACTGCAGCTGAGCAAAACTCAGAAATAGAAAGGTCAGTCTAAGGCCAAAAGAAATGAGCTGATGAAATATCTTGAAACTTATGTCTGTGAAATGAAAAAAACACATCTGTGTAATATTGATACAAGGGAAAATTATTTACCAGAATACTGAATGAAGAAAGGAATTTTAGTCTAGTATGGAGATATTTTTTAAAGAATATGAATATATTATTATTGAATTTCCAAAATAAATTCTTGTTTGGACTCATAGGTCATAGGCCTCATGTTAGCTCTTTGCTCTCCCTTGAATGGCCTGCTCCTATTCTAGTTTTTCTTGGCACCTCCCACTTTTCATGTATACAGCTTTATACCATGTCTTCATAGTACTTCATAGCACTTGTTGTTACCTGACAATCGTGTGTCTATCAGCTATCTACCTTAATTCATTATTACTTCACGCCTCTGTAATATAAACTCAGTGAAAGCAAAGATTTCTTTCTATGGTTTGCTGCTGTATTGCCAAAGGATAAAGCAGGAACTCAACAAATATTTGTCAATTTAATTACACAGCTATTAAATATGTCATAGGAAAAAAATCACTGAAATATTTTGTATGATCTTTATTTTAAAACAGGACTTTATCTGCTATAACAAAGCAAAAAAAAAAAAAAATACATCACTACCAAATATAGACGGTAAATATTTCTTATAATCTGGAGTCACCCACCCTTTTTTGTTGGAAAGACTAAAATCAAATCAAATGGTGTTTCCTACATTACTAAAATTTAGTAGATATTTAAAAATTTTTCATGGAAATAAATCAGTCACAAGAAGACATTTACTGTGTGATTACACTTATGAGTTATCTAAGCTAGGCAAATTCATAGAACCAGAAAGTAGTATGTGGGTACCTGGGTCTGGGAGTGGGGGAAGGAAAGGGAAGTTGTTATTTAATGGCTATATAGTTTCAGTTTTACAAAATGAAAAAGTTCTAGAGATCTGTTTCACAACAGCGTGAATACACCTAAAACTATTAAACTGTACACTCCCCAGAGATTTATATATTACGCTATTTGTCTTTTTTAGAATAATTTCATTACTTAAATTTTCTGTATCTTTTCAGCATACATTAAAATGCAAATGCACTTAAATTATGGGTGAGGATGGAGATGAAGATACATTCTTAGATTAGAAAAGTACTTTTGTGGCCCAAGAGACCACGAATGGATTTGAACAGGGCAATGACTATGTCACATGAGACCATGATTCAGGACCAGCATTATGAAATGATTTTAATTTAAAAATCTGGAGTGGCAAAATTACCCACCAACTGATAATATTTTAAATAGTCCCCCATTGTGTTCAGGATAAAGTTCAACATTCCTGATTTGCCTACAAATCTGGCCCCTTCACAATCTGCTTCAGATTCCCCAGCCTCATCATCCACCATTAATACACTCACTTGTCCCAGACATTTCAGTATTCCACCTACATGCACATGCCAGGCAAGCTTGCATTTCAAAAGCTTTTTTACCATGCTCTCTTCCATTGCAAGAACATCTTTCAATTCATTCTTTTACCTTTTAAATCCTACCAAAAGGATCTTCCTCAAATCACTTCTTTGGAAACCCTCCCTGATATACTCCTCACTATTCAGACAAATCTTATAGCAAATTTAATTCTTCTACCAGGCCCTCAAAGACTTAGCATAGTAAAGAGGGAAATAAGGATAAGGCAATATTTGGCCTAGTCAAAAACTCAGGACCCCCAAAACTAATCATGTCCAATCTAACAATCGTCTATGACACTCACAAGTGCTTTGTAAGAGCATGTTTGTGTGGATATATATGTGTTTGAATGTCTGTACGTATTTATTTTGATAATCAAGGAAGTTCTGACTCACATTTGGCTTATGTGGTATGGAACAGAGACAACGCACAACAAGAAGCCCAGATCCGTTGTTGATGTTCAGAACAGAAGCAGCCCAACACAGGACTCTCTGGACATCTTAGAAAAGAATGTGGGCTTTTCAAAAAGCAAAAAATAGCCACACAAACTAATTGTTTTTCAGTCTCATATGTCTTGGAGGAACATTTGATATTTAAGTAAAATTAAATAATAGTATTGAGTATTTTTAAATTATTTTTATAAAAAGAGATTAGCCACCCTACTGGATGTATATCTAAGGTGGTTTTAATTTGCATTTATCAGATAATTAAAGATATCGAGCAATTTTTCATGAGATTATTGGTTATTGTCATGTCTTCTTTGGTGAAATAGCCTTTCAAAACCACTGTTCATTTTTAATGGGTTGTATATCAACCTATTAGATTTAAAAAGTTTATTAATATAAAAATTATTTATTAGATACACATTTGCCAGTATTATATTCCAGAGTGTGGTTTGCCTTCTGATTTTCTTAAGCATCTTTGAAGGAGAAATATTTGATTTTGATAAAATGCAACATAGCATGCTGGGGGTGGTTTGTGCATTTTGTGTTCTAAGAAATACTTGTGTAGCCAAGTCTCTTATCTTTGTTAGACAGCTTCATTCCTTCATGATTTAGTATGATGCTAGCTGTATTGGTTTAAAAAAGATGGTTTCCTATTGAATTAAAGAAATTGCCTTCTGTTCCTAGTTTTTAATTTTTTTTAATTTTTTTTCCTTTTATAACTAACGAATTTTTTTCAAATGCTTTTTCTGTACCTATTGAGATCATATAGCTTTTCCTTTTTAGTCTGTTCATAAAGTGAGTTGCATTAATTTTCAGATATCAAAACATTTCTCTAATAAACTCTTCTTGCTCTTAATATAATCTTAATCCTGGTGTAATCTTGCTCATCATGTGATATGTCTACATATTCACAAGTACACACACATATACACATATATGCATATGTATGGATTTACTTCATTAATATTCTCTTAAGAAAATTTGCATTTAGTTTCTTGAAGAAAATTTGTCTGCAGTTTTCTATTTTTTAAATAGCTTTGTCATGTATTGGTATCAGGGTAGTTCTGTAAAATGAGACGGGAAGTGTTTTCTCCTCCTCATTTTTCCAGATGATTGTTGTAGAATTGCCATTATTTTTCTTTAGGTATTTTGTTAATTTCCCCCATTGAAACCAATTGAACCTGAAGTTTTCTTTGTGAAACAAATTAAACTATAAATTCAGTATATTTGGAAGATAGAAAACTATTCAGTTTCTTTATTTCTTCATGACTGAAATTTCGTAGATTTTAGCTCACAAATTTATCTTTCTCCAAGATATCAAATTTACAGACATATATTCTTAATGTATATTTATTTTCCATTTACAACAGGATCTACATTGCAGTCCCATTGCACGTCAGCTATTTTTAATCTGTATCTCTCCTCTTTTTGTTACTAATTAACCTCAGCAGAAGTTTATCAAATTTATTCATATTTTCCAACTATCATTTGGTTTTGTTTATTTTCTCTATTATTTTTATGCCTTCTATGTTAATTAATTTAGCAGCATAACACAATGTATGTTTATTATGTCACTGTTTCTGTAGTTCAGGATTTTTTTTTCATCCTTCAACACTTTATTATTTGCTTATTCATATATAACTAGCCATCTATTGAATAAGTTTTTGAAATTAATTCACATTTTTACAGTTGCATTGGGATATAATTGATAAAGACTAAATTGCATATACCTAAAGTATTCAATTTAATATGTTTTATATGTGTATACACCTGTGAAAACAGCTTCAAAACTAGAAAAACATCCCCACCACATTTTTAATCTGCAGACACCAAGTGATCCACTTTCTGCCACTATAGATTCGTTTTCATTTTCTATAATCTATATAAATGGAATAAGATTGTAAATACTTTATTTTTGTCTGACTTCTTTCTTTTAGAGTAATTATCTTGTCTTATCCATATTGCTATTTGTATCAATAGCTCATTCCTTTTTACTGCTGAATTGTATTCCCCTTTATAAATATACCAACTTTTATTTATCCATTCACTAGCTTATGGACATTTGGGTTGTTTTCACTTTCTGATTATTATGAATAGCATTTCTGTGAACATTTACATGTAAGTCTTGGTTGGAAGCTTTGTTTTTCATTTCTCTTGGGTGGAATTGTTGGCTTAAGTTGTATGGTAAATTAATGTTTTACATTTTAAGAAACTCTATAGCGGTTTTGCATGACTGCATCACTTTTCATTCCCAGCAGCAATGTATGCATGTTCAGACAATTGTAAGTGTCCCCAAGGATGTGGTAAAGCAGGAAAATCCATACGTTGCTGGGATCAGGATTAAAGCCCAGCTGAATCCTTTGTTCAGTGTATTATACTGTATAACACTACAATCATAATATCAGCCAGGCTCCTCTTAACTGAAGTTCAGCATCCTTTTCCAGATTTATTCAGGTTGTTGGAAGAATTCAGTTCCTTTTGATGGTAGGACTGAGGTCCTCAGCAACTAGAAGCCACCCCTCCCCTAGCCATTTCTCAACATGGCTGCTTGGATTTTCAAGATGAGTGGGTGAGATAGTCTCTGAATTCTAGACTCTCTCTTCAGGGGTTCCCCTGATTCAGTCAAGCCCACCAGGATAAGCTTCCTTTCATTGAAGTAAAGCTAAGTACTTAGAGAACTTAATTATATCCACAAAACTTTTCACCTTTGCCATATAAAACAGCATAATCTCAGGCATGCTATCTTATCACCTTTGCCATAATCTATTGGATAGAAGCAAGTTACTGTCAAGGGAAGAGTATTATACAACTGCACAAGTCACTGGGGGTCACTTTAGTATTCTAGCTACCATATCCTCATTTTGGATTTAAGTTGCTTGCTATTATTAACTTCTTGAAGTTTAAGCTTACACCATTGATTGAGAATTTCTTTCTCTTCTGATACAGGCATTTAAATTCTTAGGCATCTAAGCACTACTTTAGCCTCACTTCACATATTTTGGTATACTTATGCTTTCATTTTCACCCAGTGCACGTTATTTTCTCATTTTTCTTATGAATTTTTTCTTGAATCATGGTTTTAAATATTGTAATCAGGGACCTTCAAGATATTGGTATTATTAGTCTACACTGTGATGCTATTTTGGTCACATAGCAACCCCTGTGATATATTAACCATTTTAATTTTATTGAGAATTGTTTTTTTTGGCCCACAAGATGCTCAAAGATGGTGAATACTCTGTGTGCACTTGAAAATAATGTATATTCTGCTATGGTTGTGTGGAGTGCTCTAAAAATCTTAATCCAATCCAGCGGCTTGAGGATATTGTCGAAATCTTTTATATTGTTACTGATGTTTGTGTCTCAGACCTCTTACATTACCGCTTAATGTTTCTGATGAAAGCCCAGTAGAGGCACATGGGTAAGAGCGACATGTGGAGGCAGGATCCCCCACCCTCACCCCCACAGTCAGAGGCTCTCAGGGATCATAAACTTGTATGCTCACCTGTAACTTTTCCTTTAAGAACTCATTAAAGTTACATTTAATTTTTTCGAACGGGGTTTTAGGTTGCCAACCCTACCACCAGAGGGGAAACAATTGTATGTAGCCTGTCTCTCTTCAGAGGGACTTACCTTTAGAGTTTAGTTTACTGTGTGAACTGAGCTCTCATGGAATCTGAAAAATGCTTTTTACCATTTAGGGTGGTAGTGAGCTTCTCTTGTGGATTTCCTATATCCTGAGTACTCAGCAGAATTTTGAAACCTTGGGGATTTAAAATGGCCAGACGTGTGTTTCTGGCACCGCAGGTCCACGTTCCCACATGCCCGTGTCCTCCTCGCAGAATGGCCACCACTCCCTCCTGCGGCTGTGGGTAAATACATTTTGACAGATTAAAATCTTCAGAACAACAAATAACAAAAGATGAGTCTTTACTGATAAATATTGGGAATGATAAATGATAAAATATTGGAAATCAGTGTTGTAAAAGACAACCTGGAGATTTAGCTCACAAAACTTAGTCCCTCCTTTCTCTATAGGTAACGCCGAGGGCTTCTGTGAAGAAAAGAAAACACCTGTCACAGGTGATACGGTGCTACCTCTGGATCTTTTACTCTGCTGTTTGTGGCTTTTGTTAGAAGAGGAGATGCAAACATCTCCAGAGAGATACATCTTCAGTGGTAAACAGCAGCCTGAGAGGTAGAATTGTTACTTAGTGATGTTGCATGTGTATATATGTGTGCATGTGTGTGAACATGCACTGTGTTAGGGGCAGAGTGCCCTTATGAAATACTCAGTACCTGTTTACAAAACAAGCAAACACCTGTTAGCTTTTAAAATGAGATACATTCCAGATTATATATTTATTTAAAATGGTTTATTTGTTTCATTGCTCTTTAAAGTGCCTTGCAAATTACTACAAGTAATGTATTTTCTAAACTAGGCATGCATTTTAAATGAAAATCATCCTATAGTATGAAATCTCATGAGCATATTAGGAAATAAAGAATACACTGGAATAGGAGGACTGAAAGGGCCACAGAGAGCGAACCTCTGATTTCTTCAGATCTCTAAGGACAAAATGTAGCAGAAAAAAACCTTCTTGTTCTGTGAGTCAATCCAATCCTGATTATACTTTCTATGTGCAATTTGTTTAAAAAAATCTAATCATCCTCTCCTGCTCCAGATATAACCTCTCCACCCCATGTGGTTCATATTATGTAAATGGAGTCAGAAATGTAATAGCTCAAATTTGATTATAGCTGCTTGTTGCCTGTGGTATCATTAAAAGTGCAGGTTGACACATGAGCTTCTAGTTTATGGGATTGCATGTCATAAGCACATTAGTTAAGGCAGTAACAGCCCCTGTTTGCTTTTACACTGAAACTGGCAAAGGAATGATGTTTGTAGAATATGCTAACTGCTGTAACAAATAACTTCCAAATCTCAAAGGCTTACTCAACAAGTCCCACCCTCATCTCAGTGGAGTAATGTAGGTTGGCAGGACCCAGGGAGGGTCCTCCACGTCTCAGGCTGTGCTCCTCCCTTGGGTCTCTCAGCTACTCACTGGATCCTTTTGCCTCTGGGGACAAATGAATTAGGACGGATTACTCAAAGACTTAATTAAGAGGTGTAGGGTGGCCTGCGAGTGACACGCATCACTTCAGCTCTTTTCATTGTACAGATCTTTGTCACATGGCCAGGCATTAAGGAAATTGAAAGATGTGTCAGCAGGGTGCTGCTGAGAGCAAACATGGAAATTGCTGGACAGCTCATTGGGGTCTGCATCAAACAATGCCCAGTAAATGAGTAAAGAGCTAATGTATAACGTGATTTGTTCCTGAAGGTGTGTGGTTAATGGAGAGAAACAATCATTTTTCTGTAGCTCAATAAATTGCAGACTGATCTGAGAAATATTTATTAAAAATAATGCTTTACATGGGTAGTATTTTAAGCTTCTAGCAAACAAACAAACAAACATTTTCTATATACAACAAATCACTAAGAATGTAGAAAGTTAATAATTTTTAAAGCTGTAAGTAGACTATTCACTAGATCATCTTATTATAACCTTGTAAAAGTCACTGGATAGTGGCAAAGGTGGAAGGAAAATGAGAGATGGGAGGAACATGGTTCCTGTTTCTCTAGCATCCTTAGTCCCAGGGGTAGATTGTCTAGTAATTCTGGAGAGGTGTGAGAAGTCATCACAGAGCCACTGCAGGGATTTGGAGTGTTTATATTACTATAGCTACAGAACCAAACATCAACCCCTTAAGCTATTATTTTGGTAAAGATGGTTAAGCACATACTGACAAATGGACACCTCTTTTTTCTAATTTTTACTATGTGTGGAACATATTTCTGAGCTTAGGATATTAGTTTAACTTTTTGCACACTATGAAACAATACAAGAGGATTAGATGGATCATTTTCTTGTCACTCTGGTACCTCTTAAAAGTGGTGTAATGCATCAGAGCATACTTTATTTTGTCAGGGCAAAAAAAGATCAGATTCTATTTTATGAAAAGCAGCAGACATGGGATCAGAGAATCCTCAAGAGTGTACATTCTGTAGCTCAACTAGGCTATTTGTAAGGATAAAGTTATGGAAACCGATGGTGTATATGACTGAATGACAACCTTGAGGGGGTTGATAATATTTCACAAAGGAGTAGAATCAGTTTCAAGTAAGAGAAAAGGAACCAATTGTTGTTATTACCAATTGCGTGCACTTAATATTGAACTGTATTAGGTTTTCCATACACATTGCTTTGTGTCATTGTTAAGACACCCTAAAAGTATCATTATCATCAACATAGTTTATGTTAAATGACAGATTTTAGTAAAGGATGAATCTGCATATTTCATTACCCAATAAATCTGACAAAACACAGAAGAGCCAAATATTAAAAAGAATAAATAATCCCACTTCATGGAGACAACTGTTACCACCCAGGAATATCTCTTTCCAGAATCCTTTTCTATATTTTAGTGTAACCAAACTATGTGTTGAGGATGATTGGTTGAGCAGTTCATTCATCATCTACTTCCCATGGTCAATTTAAGTGAAACATTGTTAAAATGAATTTGATTTATTTTCATAAAGTGATTAGAATTATTTACTTATCTTTACATAGACTAGACCTTTAGAAAAAGAGACTGAGACCTCTATCCTAAACTCACCATTTCACAGGAGAAAAAAAAAAAAAGGAGTCAGATATATCCTGGACTATACCAACATTCCTCTCATTCCAAAATGCCATTTCCCATTCCCAGGGCTATAACAAGCACACAGATGCCTCAAAACTTTTGCAACCTCCCAAGAGTAAAACGTGTATTCGGCCTCTTCTTTTGAATCGTGTATTTAGCCATTTTTCTAGCAATCACATTGTGTCATTTACAAATGGAGCCTCATAAATATTCCAGTTTGCACTTTCTCGGGTACAGAGCATTCACATTTGATGGTGTAATTTCATTTTGGTTAAAGGAAAATTTTATGCATTTGGGACACTTTTAGTTCCCAGCATGATTAAACCTGGTGTTGTAGCTAAAACGCTCTTATGGCAATTTATCATGTGTTGGCTTAAAGAAATTTTCATTACTTCATCTCAAGACATCGCTTTCCTTGCAAGTTGCAAAGCAGATTTTTCACTTAAAGACGCTTTCTTTTCTACAAACTACTCTCCATTACTGCCCAGATCTTCTTTCATCCCAGACAATTTTTCCCCCTTGAGGCAGATCCAAAGAGTACTTATGCAAAGAAAGAGATAGTTTCTTCATTTCTTCTTCTGAACCTTGGAAATAATTCCACAGAATTCCTTAGTCTTTCCATTCACTGTCCATATTTTTTACCAAAATGTATTAGGAGCTACCAAAGGAAATGAGGTAACTGCTCACCTCCTTACAAATATAAACAATAAAAATAATGTTCATTTTCAAAGGCCCATTGTGTGCTTTGATTTATTTTTGGTGCTTGAAATTAATTATTTAACTTTCAGCTTCTAACCAAGAATATTGTTCATCTTAATTTATAGAGGGAAACTGAGGATGTTAAAGTCATTATAAATTTTGTAGGGTTCAAATTCTGATAAGCAGAGCAGGCACTTCCAGACGTGACATGCAAATCTTCAAGTTATTACTACCCTGCCATCTTGTTTGACTCCAAAATACCTGTCAAAAAAGTTGCTTAGTAGAAAGAAAAGAAATAAGTTAAACTGACTTTATGTAATTTGTTAGCTTGTTACTATTTCTTTCTGAAACTATCACAGAAAATTGAGCTGCCTGTACCACAAACTAAGAAATTGTATGGGGCTTCAGGTAATGTAATCTGCTGATTACATCATTATAATATCAGTATCTATCTCCACTTCCTTATGTTTAAGATAGAAATGATGTTTCTTTGAAAATAATCTTAAAATTCTCTATAAATAATTTATCTTTTCAACTTCTTTTTAGAAATTTTT
Organism: Hippopotamus amphibius kiboko; assembly: GCF_030028045.1. NCBI lineage: Eukaryota > Metazoa > Chordata > Mammalia > Artiodactyla > Hippopotamidae > Hippopotamus > Hippopotamus amphibius. Next base: position 103,938,335 of record NC_080196.1, read on the forward strand.
TTGATTCACAGAAAAACTGCGTATTCGTTTCTGGTTTATTTTCTCATTAACCTGAGAGTATACAGCCAACAGACTCTTTCCAGAACATACCTGGTCTAGTTCTTCTTATCACTTAGCATAGTTATGTTATTCACTTTGAATACAGTAAGATTAATATTTGTTTGTGTTTCTATTCCACCCTTTCCCACGTTTACTGCTGATCTTATTTTGTGTGTATGAAAGGTTGGCATGATTCTAAAAGGTGGAACTCTATAAAAAGGTCAACTCAAAGAACTGACCCTCGCTCACCCCTTTCTAGCCATTTCCACAGATTTCAGGCACTGGTTACTGATTCATCTCACTGGTTACTGATTCATCCTTCCTGTGTTTCTTTTTGCACAAGTGAGCATATCCAGGTATATTTCTTATCCCACTCTTTTGTTATACAAAAGGCAACATAGTGTAGATATTCCTTTGAACTTGGTGGTTTTTCATATCTGGCTTCTTTCTATTAGCATAGGAAATGACAAACTACAGCCTGAGGGCCAATTAAATCCCATTGCCTGTAAGTAAAGACTGGTTTTTAACATTGTTAAAGGGTCATAGAAAAGAAAAGAAAAAAAAATATGTTATGGAGATTGTATGTGGCTGGCAAGCCTGAAATGTTTACAGAAAAAGTTGTCCTACTCATGACAGCATACTGTATTTAAGTTCATTCATGTTGTAGGATATACCCATAGTTCATTCTTTTCATTGTTAACTGTTATTCCACTGCCTGGATATATCACATTGGGTTTATCCACTTAGTTTATGTGCTTTTGTGCTATTTCCACTTTGAAACATTATGAATAATGGTTTTATGAATATTCACACATACAAATCTATGTGGGGACATATGTTTTCATTTCTCTCAGGTTGATACCTAGGAGTGGAATTGCTGGGTTTTATGGTAAATATATGTTCAACTTAAAAAAATTCCAAACTGCTTTCCAAAATGGCTGCACCATTTTTCCATTCCCAGCAATATAGGAGAGTCCCCTTTTATTTATATTCTTGTCAATATTTGTTTTCTTTCATTTTTATTACAACCACTCTAGTGGGTGTGAAATGGTATCTCAGTGTGGTTTTGATATTTATTGTCCTAATGACTAATAATGATGAACATTTTAAAAAGCACTCAAAGTACATTTGGGTTGGATATCTTCTAATTATGAGCAAAAGGAGTTCTTTATGTATTTTGAATATGAATCCTTATTCAGATATGTGATTTGCAAATATATTCTCAGAGTTCCTTGGTTTTTCTTTCATTTTCATAATACTTATGCTCAAAATAGAAACATTTCTATGTTACTTATTTTGCTTTCTTGAGAATCTGAACCTATATTCGTGAAAAATATTGGTCCAGTTTTATATTCTTGTAGTGCCTTTGCCTGGCTTCGTTATCAGAGTAATGTTGATTTCATTTAATGAATTTGAAAGTATTTCCTTCTCTTCACTTTTCTGGAAGAGATTGTGTAGGATTGGTATTTTCACTTTGTAAACAGTTTGGGGAGAATTCACCAATGAAAGCATATTGTTGAGGAATGATCTGTAATTATAGATTTAATTTTTTTAATATACAGGACTATTTAGGTAATCTGTTCTTGATTGGAATTTGATAGATTGTATCCTTCAAGGAATTTGTCCATTTCACCCAACTTGTCATAAAATTGTTTACAATATTCCTTTATTATCCTTTTAATATTTGTAGAATGTGTAGGAATATCATTTCTCTCATTTATATATTTGTAAATTGTGTGTGTTTTTTCCTGAAAGAAGTTTATCCTTTTTATTGACATTTTTCACAGCACAAGCTTTTGGTTTCACCAATTTTTCTCTATTTTTTTCTATTCTCAAGTCTATTGATTTTATACCAATTTTTCTTATTTCCTTTATTTTATTTATTTTGGGTTTAATTTGTTCTTCCTTTGGTAGTTACATTATCTAGAGGTTGAGGACAATGGTTTGAGGCCCTTATTGCTCTCTGATATAGGTGTTTAGTGCCATAACTTTCCCCCTAAGTACTGCTTTATCAGTCTCCCACAGGGTTTAATAGGTTGTGATTCCATTTTCTTTACTTAAAAATGCTAATTTCTATTCTGTTTTCTTTTTTAACTTATGTGTTATTTGGGTAAAAATTCTTAATCATTCTATTTTTATCTCTTTTTTGTTAATTAGCTATAACTTCATTTTTGTTTATTTTAGTACTTGCTTTAGGTTTTATAACATACATATTTAACTTATCTCAGTCTACCCTCAAGCCATATCATACTATTTCCTAAATAGTGTAAGATAAAATAGCTTCAAAGCGGTATGCTTCCATTGCTCCCCTGCAAACATTTATGCTGTTATGTATTTTTATTTTATGTATGTTATAAATGTAATATTGCATTGTTTTTATTCTTGCCTGAACAGTTATTTTTTTAATAGATTTGTATAGTAAGATAATTTCCTATATCTTCATCTATGTAACTACCATTTCTAGCCATCCTTTTGTATAGATCCATGTTTCTATATTGTTTCATTTTCCTCTTCTCGGAAGGACTTCTTCCACATTCTTTTGAGTGGGGTCCTACTCTTGATATGTATCGTTAGTCTTTAGATCTCTAAAAAAATTTTTTTACACTTCATTTTTCTTCCTTGGACGTAGAATTCTAAATTGAAAATGTTTTTGTTTGTTTTTTCTATTTTTTTCTTGTATTCATTTTATTAAAGTTATCCATCCACTGTCTTTTCATTGAAACTATTTCCAGTGGGAAACATCTCCTTAATTTGTCCAAGTAACATCTTTTTTAATCTCATTGCTGTTAACATTTTCTCTTCATGATTGACTTTGAACAAGTTAATTATCATATGTTTTGTTGTAGTTTTCTTCATGTTTCTTGTTCTTCATGTTTCTTGAACTTCTTGGATCTGAGACTTTATAGTTTTCATCAAATTTAGAAAAATTTCAGCCATTTTTTTCTTCCAATATTTTTTCTACCCTTACTTTTTCCTTCAGGTACTCAAATTGTACATTTATCAGTCCGCCTGAAGTTGTCCCTCAAATTATTCTCTGTTCCTTTTGGTTCTTGTTGTCTATTCTCTCTTCCCTCTTAGTTGTGAATAGTTTCTTTGGCTATATCTTCAGGTTCACTAGTCTTTAGTCTACAAAATGTAATGTGTCATTTATCCCAAAATTCCATTATTTTTCATCTCACTCATGATAATTTTCATCTATGGAAATTCAATCTGAGTCAGTTTTGATTGATATAATTTCTCATTATGGGCCATATTTCCCTACACCTTTGCATGCCTAGTAATTTTTAAATTTTTTTATTATAAGCTAGGTATTGTGAATTTTACCTTGTTGGGTGCTATGTATTTTTGTATTCCCGTAAATAATTTTCAGCTTTTTCTTTGCACACATTTATATTACTTGAAAATTGTTCGATCCTTTCAGATCTTGCTTCTCAGTTTCATTTGGTGGAATGTGAGTGTTGTTTCAGTTAGAGTCAATTATTTCTCACTACCGTGTACCTTACCCAACCCCCATGAATCATGTAGTCTACCAGTGTGGCCATGCCCAGTATCCACGTTTCCTTCATGTTGCTTCACTTCCCACACCATTCGTTACATGAGAGTAAGTACGGAGTTAGGGAAAATATGTCTAGCCTGTGACACTCTTAGTCACATATACTCTACAGTTTTTTAACATCCACTTGAGTTTCTTTAGTTATTATACTGTTTCTTTCATACTCACATGGTTGTGTCAATCTCTGGTTTAAGACTTTTAGAGTCATGACACTAAAATTTAGGGTCATGTGTTTTCTGCTTAAAGACTGAATGTCTTAACTTTTCCAAAGTCTATTTCCTCACTCAAGTATAGGTTCCAAGTTTTATGGAACTCAAAATTATGGTAGTAGTATCTGTGTATGTACTTATTGGTTGAAAATAGAATTTTAACTTATTTTTATTTTTGTTACTGGGATTTTGAGGAAATGAGTAGTACCTTTAAAAATGTTCTTGCTTGATTTCCCCCTGCAAAATTTACAAAACAATGCTTTCCTGAGGAGCACAAAAACATGCGTGCGCAAGACAGAGAGAGAAATATTTTTTCCATTTTATGAAGCTAGTTTGTACACAGCAAAGTGCATATTCAGTTACCTCTTTTGTGGATTTCTCCACTTCTTGTAGTTTTTTTGTTGCTACCAGAAGAAATGAAAAGGCTTTGAGTCTAAAGATCATTTTTTACGGGGCACTAAGTGTTTAATTCATATCCAGCAGTAGGCTTGAAAAAATTTTATACAGCAATAATTCACAAAATTTATAATTTTGTTGATTTTCCTTTTGTCTTCATTCCTAGTTTGTTGAACAAATTAAGTTTATTTCTTCTGGTAGTACTTCGTCAACTTTTATCAGTTTTCATAAAACTGGTTTTATGCGAACTCCAACGGCTTTGTAACATCATTCTTGTACTTTATATAACTAATTACCTCAATATTAGGTAGGATTTACTTAATTAGAATTATGATAAAATGAGAAAAAATAAAGCATTTGCGTGTTTAGAAGTAATATGTTTTTCTAAATGGAATGGACTACATTTATGATGCCATAAAATGGTTTGACATCATTGTAAATAACAGTGACTTAGTAATTAACTGCTCTTGTATAGTCTCTAGAGAAAAATAAAAATGAGAGGAAATGAATTATCACCTTAGTGATTTGTAACCCAATAATTTATTGGAGTTTGGTAAGATTACAATTAATATTGTGTTTCTAGTTATTTGTAGACAGAGAATCTTGTCAACACCATGCAAATCCTGGGGGTGATGGTGTGGTATTTCATGTGCAAGCCTGATGATATAGGCAAGTTGAATATGAATTGGAGCAGGCAGGCATCATTTAGGAGATTGCATTGGTGCCCTACAGTCAGGTTCCCTTGATGATGTACTTCTGTGGTTAGGAATAATACCTTCCTGTTGACAAGTCCTATTTGTTAACTCACTTCTATTGAGCATATTTCTACTTGGGAGATTGATAAGAATTAGAATTTCAAACACGAGTTCACCTGATGTTCACTTTTGAAATGATACAAACATGAATTACCACCTGTGATCTAAATACTGGATTGACTTTCATTTCCAAAACATTTCTAATTTCTCAAATATTTAAAAGATTGAACAATGCTCACTTGTTGCTTCCCTGATATATATTTGAATATATTATTTTTACTTCAAATGGATGCTTTTTTGTTTTTGTTTTGTTTGTTTTTTGATTGATTTTTAAAAATACTTGTACATGTAATGGTAGTATCTTCTTCTTACATTTATCTTCTCTCTCTCTCTCTCTCTATATATATATACACACACACATATATATATACACACACACATATATATGTGTTAATTATTAATACCAATTAGTTTAGAACACCATAGATCATCATGAAGCATAATAGTAGTATATTAAGAGACTGTTTAAATGAAATTAAGTATGAAAAAGACACACAAGGCTCATCTAATTTCAAGTTCTAATCAATGAATTGCTAGCCTTTTCTTTGATTCCCCTCTAAGATTAAACACCCTTATTGTAGCTACTTTGATTTTTTTGTTCTGTATTTTCCAAAATTTCCTCTGATTTGAGTAATTCCATGAATAGGTGAATAAAAACCTTTGTGCATTTCCTAACACCTTCTATCAGTCCTGTTTCTAGAATGTCACATTAAAAGGTACCATAGCTAATCACTCATGTCAGGTATAGATTTCAGCTAGTTTGGTCCAGTGAGAAAGTTGGGACTATATATTTATTTTGTAGTATAAATCTGAGAACAAGATTTAGTTTAAAAGAGAGCTAGAGTATAATTTTGTTAAATACACATATCCGCACATAAAATTTACAATGATACATTTTCATTAAGAGAATATTAATCATCATTAACTAATATGCATATAGCATTGAGTTCTTCTCATTGTAATTATTGTAATTTTCAGCAAACTTTTCACCATTGGTCACAAGATACAAATAAACCTAACAAATGATAAACATCTGAATATTTTATCAAACCCATTTTCCTATCTCTTTTGGTCACTGTATTACGGAGCAGAAAACTATCTTTCACTTTCAATTTGAAAGTCATGACAACTTTAAACATTTGATAAATAATTTTCACATGTTGATTCACTAAAATTAAAAAAAAAACATGACTTAGAAAAATGTCCCCTTGATTTATATTAGACAAGAAAGCATCTGTGATTTTTCTGGCAAACTTTTATTAAAAAGAAAAATCAGTAATCTTCAGCAGACATTCAGCAGGACTTGACAAAGTTTTGATTGAGGAAAGATTGATTCTCTAAAGTTTGAGTGGTCAGACATGCACTGAATTTGCTGCGGTTCATTGCTATATCCCAGAAAGGATTTCTAGCCATTCTCGCCTAATGAGCTTATTAGTAAAAGGCTGAAAGGATCACAGATTGTCTATCAAGGAAGATTGTCAGTCACAAGCTGTTAGCAACTCTGCTGTGATTTATACACCATGAGTAAAGAACAGAATGGTGCCAAAGTGCTGCTTATTATGTCCCACAGCTTGTGCAGTAACACAAATAAAATATGTGGAGCAAAGGTTTAAAGGAAAAAAACAAGTTCTGAAGAAGAAAATCAAAGGAAATTAGACAGAATAGTGCTTTACCACCTCCCATTTCCTTTAGTGGTAATTATAATGCAGAGGAGAAATCAAGGCACCTGCAGCAATAACAGCCAAAGTCCAAAATGACGCTATTAAACTCCTGGTGGAAAAAAAAAAAAGAAACCTCCAAACTAAAAGTCTACTTGACTGCTGTTAGCAACAGGTAGAATTGACTTTTCTCCTTGGAGATATGCTTTTTTTTTCTGTTTCAAACAGATATTTGGAATTCTTCTCCACTCCACAACTCTTTGTTTAGACCTTAGTTTAACTTTAAAATCAGTATTTTGTAATCGATGCAGTCATTAGATCTTGTTTGTAGTTACATAAGTATCTCTGAATGAAATGAATTTGTTGATGAAAACTTCTGAATTTGACTTAAAAATTGGCAATTTTAACTTGCATGTATTTGATAATTCTTTCATATTCTATTTTGATTCACATTGTTATACAATTAGTATAATTATATTTATATACTTTTCTTTCCTGACAATTGATTAGGGACAGTATCTAAAACCCCTGCCTAAAGTGGATAAGGATTGAATTTCACTGCCAATGCTTATTTATTGAGGTAAAGTAGGTTTGAAATTTTTTGTTCTGTTTTAAAAAGATTTATAGAATCCATCTTTAATGAATAAACACATTTCTTTGTTCTGTACACCTACCCCACTGAATTAGTTGATCTTCCATCCTGACACAACTTACTAGGTATAATCTCTTCTAATAATCATCACTGGGGCTGATGAAGTTAAACTGAGTTATGATCCATTCACATCCTTACCATGTGATACTATCAAGGGAAAGAAAGGAAAGCAGGCACTGGTCTAAATTTCCTTGCTAACATGATAAATAGAACTCTAGGCAAATAAACTAATGATATTTGGTAGAAAAATGTTCCTCATTATGGAATGTTCTTAATAGTATGTCTCTAGTAAAAAAAAAATGGCTTAAATTCAGAATCTATGAGGTTGAGAGACATGATTCCCTGGGAAAATAGTGCATAACCTGGGGTATGAAATGGAGATATTTAATAGACTAAATATTTCTGATGTGTAATAAGGACCCACTTCACTCATTTGGAGACTTCATCTACTCTGGGCCAGAGAACATGTGTTAGATGCTGGAAGAAAGGACCTAGGGAGCCATCCTCAATGTCTAGATTCCAACTTGGTTTTCCTGAAGTCTTTAGAACTTATAACCTTGAAATTATATATTACTGAATCTTGATCTTATTTCTGTGAGTTGTGTAAGTCTGATTCACTTGGGTTGACAATCAGAATTTTCTTTTTAGTCAATGCTAAAATGCTTTTATTAGGTCACCTCCTTGGTAAAAGCAAAGAACAAAGTTCTTTAGTTCCAGGACACCTGTTGTAATGTTCTTGGAAGTCTTTCTACCACTATTATCCCATGTCAATCTTCTAGTCGGACAAAATTTATTAACTCACAGTCCTGCAAAGTGCTTCAGACATTCAGATCCCTGCACTTTTGCTGATATTCTTCCCCCAAGATATGGCTATCACCTACTTCCTTCCCAACAATTAGGATTCCTGCAACTTCCTTAATCACCCCCACACTCCACCCACACACCCTTACATCCCCATGAGTAGAAAAACTCATGAATACAAAAGTGCATAAGCTTGATCATTGAAAAATTTTAAATTTTTGTTGAAAAGAACACACAAAACCCCAAGAAACAGATTAGGAAAACATTCGTGAGATATGTAATACACAAAGAGTCAGTGCTCCTATTCTGTAAAGACCTCTCATAAATCTATAAGGAAAATATGCAAGATCTATAAAGAGGTAGAACACAGAAGAAAATAACTTCAATGACAAATAAATATGAGAATAGTTACATAATCTTGTTCAGGCATTAATGCTGTGAGCTACAGGTTTTCCTAAAAAAATTTGAAAGCCAAAGTTTGATTACACATCTTTAATGAGGAGGTTAGGACACGGACATTTTCATGTACTGTTCCTGGATGTGTAAGTAATGAAATCTTCTAAAATTAACTTGTCAAAAATTTAAGTGAGTATTCCTTTTACAATTGATTTTGAAAATTGTATTCTTAGAATGCATAAAACAAAATAATGTCACAAATATAAGGCATATGCAGTGGGATGTTTATTGAAATATCATTTACAATTATATGAGATTAGAAGTGACAAATATATAAATCAAGAGGGTATAATTGAATATTGCAGTACAGAAAATGGAACCTAATACAGATCTTAAAATATATGATAGATCCGTAATTATTCATGGGAAAAGGTATCCTCTTACAGTGTTAAAAAATCACATATCACATATATTGAATATGATGACGTAGTTGCAAAATATATGTATATACATATGTATGTATATAATTTGTGATATAGCTATGGAAAGTACACACACACACCTGCGCTATTCAGACTGGGAAAGATGCACCAATGTTTCCAATGACTCTCTGTGATATTTGTATTGAATGGGATTTTCACTAACCAGATATTTTTTCAATAATATTTTAAGATAGGAAGTATATTTTGTTTTTGGAATGAGAGAAAAATTAAATCTTTGCTACATTTTTTATTAATTTAGCAAAACTCACATTTGCCTCACTGTTATGTTGTGTGATTTCCTCAAGCTAGAATAAGAGTAGGAGTGACATGGTAAATAACTTCACTCCTGCTGTAGCTGCTAACAATGAAAGATGAATCGGAAGTTTGATCTTGGGGGAGTGAAAACTATCTCCACTGTGGATGTTGGATTTCCTGATAAAAGAGTCATCGACAAAACCTGCCTAAATGGAAGCACAATAAAGACAGCAGAACTCAGAGAAAGACTGGAAGCAGCCATTTCCATTCTATTAGGTGTTTGCAATTACAGTCACAGTAATCAGTGACTGTCATCAGGTGCTTGATGGGGATCTTTGTTAGAAAGCTCTCCCCAAGTATAGTCAATAAAAATCTGTACTACTAATGTAGAGACTTAGAATTCTTTGAAATCACTCAAAAGGAACCTGACCAAAAATGAATAAATGAATGAATGAATGAACACACAACAAATACAGTGAAGAGCAGACAATCCCAGTGAAGTGGCTTATCTGACAACTTCATCATGGGACAGAGTGATAAGGATTCAATAAACCTAGAAAACACACACACACACACACACACACACACACACACACACACATGAGGAAAAAAGGAAATAAAAAAGAGAAGGAAAGGAAAGGAAAGGAAAGGAAAGAAAAAAATTCAGCCCAGATTGAAGTCATTGTAATTAATTCCATTAGTCTCTTCTGACTAAAAGTAGAATTTATGTTTTCAAAAGTAATTATGCCTAAACACACTGGGAAAAATATTCACAATCGAACTACTGCTTTTTTATAGTTCTGAATTGCAGAATACTTTTAAGTAGTTTTATACTTAAATAACAAGATTGCCCAATCAAGATGTTGGAGCCCACTGAGGAACATCAAGTAACATCCACCAGAATGTGCTGATGTCTGGCTGAGCAGGATACAGCTAGAGCTGTAAGTCTGAGCTCCCAAATAAGATGCCATAAGCTCCAGGAGTAAGGACAGTCACATCACTTAACCATCTGCTGTAGTATCTTTATTGTTATTATTACTTATAAACAGTAAGAGTGAGAAAAATGAGATATAAATGCTCCTTACAGATAAAATTTCAATATATATATGCCCTTATTTCAGAAGTAATTAAAGCAAATACATTTCACAATCTTTTGGAAATAGGATTTTCTATTTGGATTAATTGTTCCTTTTATGAAATATTTGCAGATATATTTTTGCTTTATTCATCTACCAAACTCATCCATGTACTATCAAATAACCAGACCAGCTGTTTTTATGAATGTCAAAATCACAGCCTTGCTTGAAGTTCAGGTTTTCAACCAAATTCTAAGACTGTAAATTTCATGACTTCTGTTACATTTGCTTTTTAAGTTTATAATAGCCTTAGCTTTGCTTTGTGTACATTTTCTGAAAATTTAGAAATTTTTACTGTAAGTTATTTTTGCAGGAGAAAAGGCATGTTGTATTATTATTGACACTGACACTAATTTGGTAAGCAAAACGCTAATTAAATACATAATAAAATTATTCAGCATAAAGATAAAGATAATCTTAACAGCAATTACATGCACAATGAACTTTGTAAAAATTTCCCTAGAAGTTCAAAATCTTTGTAAATACTGCTCATCTCATGTAAATATAGAGAAGTAACGTAAGCATTATCGTAACATATTCATAAACTTAAAATATTATGTGACAATTATATTTGGTTGAAATATTTCACGTCCTCCACAGTGTATAAAATATGCTAGAAAGAAGGAAACCAGGTTTAGCTAATAGATTTCGCTTCCAAAATCGAAGACTGACAATGACCGGCGGCTCTGCAGAAATGATGGTCTTGAAATTTCTAAAGTAAAGAGAATAGGTTGCACTTTCTTACATCTACTAGAATCCTGACTGCTTTTCTACTGTTAATGGTTTCCTGATGGCTCTCCAATGAGATGCTACCACCCTTCTCAGAGCTGTTAAGCTAAAACTACTTACAGTGAAAATAAAAGAATAAGAGATAGTTGAAGAGAAGATAAATAATCAAAAATGAATGTTCCTAAAGGTGATCACAAGATGATCCCACTAGCTGTTGATACAGAAAACAATCATTTGAGTCATTCTAAAGCAAAAGATAAGTAAACCGAACTCTTGTAAACTTAAAAGTACTGATATTTTGTGTGTCAATAAAATGAATACAGAGGATATAGCAGATGCATTAAACTCTTTGAAGAACTATTTGCATTTTCTGACTTCAGAGTAAACATTTCTAGAACATGTGTCCTTAGTTGCAATTGGTTGTCTGTTAGCTGTTTAGTTGTTAATTTTTTAACTGATTTTTGCTGATGCAAAACATTCCTATTGTATTTTACCTTCTCTATAATTAAAATACAGGATTTTAGTAATTCTTTGAATTAGATTTCCTGTTCTCACCCTCCTTCTTGACCCTACTTCTGAGATTATTTTTCTTTCTGTGCTGCATTATTTGCTCATTTGTTTTTATACTTGGGGGAAAAAGTTCAAATAGCCATTCTCCTAAAAGGTTTCCTTTTTTATTTTTTTGAAATACACTACACTACACATGATAATTTGAATTTGTTTCCCAATTAACAGAAATAGCTTCACATATCAAGGCACATTATCATTTCAAATTGAACTTGGAATAATACTATTAACATATTTCACCAGTTAGAAAATCATCCACAATTGATTACTAATTGATTGCTAATTATTACCGAATTGTGTTCCCTTAAAACCTATTGGTTGAAGATCTAACCCCCAATGTGACTGTATTCAGAGATACATCCTTTAGGGAGGTAACTAAGGTTAAATGAGGTCAGAGGGAGGAGTTCTAGTCCCATAGGGCTGTTGTCCTCATAAGAAGAGGAGGAAACTCCAGAGATCTCTCTCTGTCTCTGCAATATGAGCACAGACACAAGGTCAAGTGAGGACTCAGTGAGAAAGCGTCTTCTGCAACTCAAGAAGAGAGGCTTCCCAGACAGCAACCCCCGGCACCTTCCTCCTGTGTATTTAGAATCAAGAAATGTGAGAATATTCATTTCTGTTGTTTAAGTCACCCAGTCTGGGGCATTTTGTTAAGGCAGTCCTTGCAGACTAATCCACTCATGCTTCAAAATTTCCTACAGTTATTGAGTAATATATTTTCTATCATATAGTGCAGTTTTGCCTTTCTGAAACAAAAAAAAGGTAGAGTCAGGTTTAAGCCATGTGTTTTTGAAAATTTGGAGGGAACAATTGATGTTATAGTATTTATAGACTATAGGTAACTCAAAATCAATTCCCTTTAGTACATTAAGAGGGAAAAGAGATGTAGCTGAAATGCTGCACATTCATTCCCTAAACTAAGGCTGAGTCAGCACTGTATTTGCGTAAGCATCCTGTAGAAAACGTGCTCCTTAATATATTTTTTATTTTAACTCTGCAAGCCAGAAGGGAGTGGCAGGATATATTTACAGTGATGAAAGGGAAGAAGCTACAGCCAAGAATACTCTAACCAGCAAGAATCTCATTCAGATTCGACAGAGAAATCATAAGCCTTACAGACAAGCAAAAACTAAGAGAATTCAGCACCACCAAACCTGCCCTACAACAAATGCTAAAGGAACTTCTCTAAGTGGGAAACACAAGAGAAGAAAAGGACCTACAAAAACAAAACAATTAAGAAAATAGTAATAGGAACATACATATTAATAATTACTTGAATGTAAATGGACTAAATGCACCAACCAAAAGACACAGACTGGCTGAATGGATACAAAAGCAAGACCCATATATATGCTGTCTACAAGAGACCCACTTCAGACCTAGGGACACATACAGCCTGAAAGTGAGGGGATGGAAAAAGATATTCCATGCAAATGGAAATCAAAAGAAAGCTGGTATAGCAATATTCATATCAGATAAAATAGACTTTAAAATAAAAAATGTTACAAGACATAAGAAAGGACACTACATCATGATCAAAAGATCAATCCAAGAAGAGGAGATAACAATTATAAATATATATGCACCCAATATAGGAGCACCTCAATACATAAGGCAAATACTAACAACTATGAAAGAGGAAATCAACAGTAACACAATAATAGTGGGGGACTTTAACACCCCACTTACACCAATGGACAGACCATCCAGACAAAAAATTAATAAGGAAACACAAGCTTTAAATGACACAATAAACCAGTTAGATTTAATAGATATCTGTAGGACATTACATCCAAAAACAGCAGATGACACTTTCTTCTCAAGTGCACACGGAACATCCTCCAGGGCAGCTCACATTTTGGGTCACAAATCAAGCCTTCATAAATTTAAGAAAATTGAAACTGTATCAAGCATCTTTTCTGACCACAATGCTATGAGATTAGAAATCAAAACAGGAAAAAACTGTAAAACACACAAACACATGGAGGCTAAACAATATGCTACCAAATAACCAAGAGATCACTGAAGAAATCAAAGAAGAAATCAAAAAATACCTAGAGACAAAAGACAACAAAAAAACAATGATTAAAAAACTATGGGATTAAAAAAAAAACAAAAAACCTATGGGATGCAGCAAAGGCAGTTCTAAGAGGGAAGTTTATAGCAATCCAGTCCTACCTCAAGAAACAAGAAAAATCCCAAATAAACAATCTAACCTTATACCTAAAGAAACTAGAGAAAGAAGAGCAAACAAAACGCAAGGTTAGCAGATGGAGAGAAATCATAAAGATCAGAGCAGAAATAAATGAAATAGAAACAAAGAAAACAATAGCAAAAATCAATAAAACTAAAAGTGGGTTCTTTAAGAAGATAAATAAAATTGATAAACCTCTAGCAAGACTCATCAAGAAAAAGAGGGAGAGGACTCAAATCAATAAAATTAGAAATGATACTGGAGAAGTTACAAAGGATACCACAGAAATAAAAAGCACCATAAGAGATGACTACAAGCAATTATATGCCAATAAAATGGACTACCTGGATGAAATGGACAGATTCTTAGAAAGGTATAACCTTCCAAGACTGAATTAGGAAGAAATAGAAAATATGAACAGACCAATCACAAGTAATGAAATTGAAACTGTGATTGAAAATCTTCCAACAAACAAAAGTCTAGGACCAGATGGCTTCACAGTTGAATGCTATCAAACATTTAGAGAAGAGCTAACACCTATCCTTCTCACACTCTTCCAAAAAATTTCAGGGGAAGGAACACTCCCAAACTCATTCTATGAGGCCACCATCACCCTGATACCAAAACCAGGCAAAGATGTCACAAAAAAAGAAAATTACAGGCCAATATCACTGATGAATATAGATGCAAAAATCCTCAACAAAATACTAGCTAACAGAATCCAACAGCACATTAAAAAAATCATACACCATGATCAAGTGGGGCTTATCCTTGGGATGCAAGGTTTCTTCAGCATATGCAAATCAATCAATGTGATACATCATATCAACAACTTGAAGGATAAAAACCATATGATAATCTCAATAGATGTGGAAAAAGCTTTGGACAAAATTCAACATCCATTTATGGTAAAAAAAAACTCTCCAGAAAATAGAAATAGAAGGAATTTACCTCAACATAATAAAAGCCATATATGAGAAACCAAAATCCAACATCATTCTAAATGGTGAAAAACTGAAAGAATTCCCTCTAAGAACAGGAACAAGACAAGGGTGCCCACTCTCACCATTATTATTCAACATAGTTTTGGAAGTATTAGCCACAGCAATCAGAGAAGAAAATGAAATAACAGGAATCCAAATTGGAAAAGAAGTAAAATTGTCACTCTTTGCAGATGGCATGATATTATACATAGAAAACCCTAAAGACTCTACCAGAAAACTGCTAGCACTAATCGATGAATTTAGTAAAGTAGCAGGATACAAAATTAATGCACAGAAATCTCTTGCATTCCTATACACTAACAACGGAAGAGCAGAAAGAGAAATTAAGGAAACTCTCCCATTTACCATTGCAACAAAAAGAATAAAATACCTAGGAATAAACCTGCCTAAGAAGGCAAAAGATCTGTATGCAGAAAACTTTAAGACATTGATGAAAGAAATCAAAGATGACACAAACAGGTGGAGAGACATACCATATTCTTGGATTGGAAGAATCAACATTGTGAAAATGACTGTACTACCCAAAGCAATTTACAGATTCAATGCAATCCCTATCAAATTACCAATGGCATTTTTCACAGAACTAGAACAAGAAATCTTATGATTTGTATGGAAATGCAAAAGACCTGGAATAGCCAAAGCAACCTTGAGAAGGAAAGATGGAGTTGGTGGTATTAGGCTTCCTGACTTCAAACTATACTGTAAGGCCACAGTGATCAAAACAGTATGGTACTGGCACGAAGATAGAAAGGAAAATCAATGGAACACAATAGAGAACTCAGAGGTAATCCCAAGCACATGTGGGCACCTTATCTTTGTCAAAGGAGGCACGAGTATACAATGGAAAAAAGACAGCCTCTTCAATAAGTGGTGCTGGGAAAATTGGACAGCAACATGTAAAAGAATGAATTTAGAACACTCTCTAACACCATACACAAAAATAAACTCCGAATGGATTAAAGACCTAAATGGAAGGCCAGACACTATCAAACTCCTAGAGGAAAACATAGGCAGAACACTCTACAACATACATCAAAGCAACATCCTTTTTGACCCACCTCCTAGAATCATGGAAATAAAATCAAGAATAAACAAATGGGACCTCATGAAACTTAAAACCTTTTGCACAGTGAAAGAAACCAGAAATAAGACAAGAAGACAACCCTCAGAATGGGAGAAAATACTTGCCAATGAAGCAACGGACAAAGTATTAATCTCCAAAATATACAAGCAGCTCATGCAGCTTCATACCAAAAAAGCAAATAACCCAATCCACAAATGGGCAGAAGACCTAAATAGACATTTCTCCAAAGAAGACATACAGATGGCCAACAGACACATGAAAAGACACTCAGCATCACTTATCATTAGAGAAATGCAAGTCAAAACCACAATGAGATATCACCTCACACCAGTCAGAATGGCCATCATGAAAACATCTAGAAACAACAAATGTTGGAGAAGGTGTGGAGAAAAGGGAACTCTCCTGCACTGTTGGTGTGAATGTAAGTTGGTACAGCCACTATGGAAAACAGTTTGGAGGTTCCTTAAAAAACTACAAATAGAACTACCATATGATCCAGTAATCCCACTCCTGGGCATATACCCAGAGAAAACCATAATCCCAAAAGAAACATGTACCATAATGTTTATTGCAGCACTATTTACAATAGCCAGGACATGGAAGCAACCATCAACAGATGAATGGATAAAGAAGACGTGGCACATATATACAATGGAATATTACTCAGCCATAAAAAGGAATGAAATGGAGCTATATGTCATGAGGTGGAGAGACCTAGAGTCTGTCATACAGAGTGAAGTAAGCCAGAAAGAGAAAAACAAATACTGTATGTTAACTCATATATACGGAATCTAAAAAAAAAAAAAAAATGGTGCTGATGAACCCAGTGACAAGACAAGAATAAGGATGCAGTTGCAGAGAATGGACTGGAGGACACGGGGTTGGGGGTGCAGCGGGTAAAGGGGCAGCTGAGACGAAGTGAGAGAGTAGCATAGACATATACATATTACCAACTGTAAGATAAATAGCCAGTGGGAAGTTGCTGTATAACAAAGGGAGATCAACTCGATGGGTGATACCTTAGAGGGCTGTGACGGGGAGGGTGGGGGGAAGTTGTGGGAGGGAGGGATATGGGGATATGTGTATAAATATAGCTGACTGACTTTGGTGTACCTCATAAGCTGGTACAAGAGTGTAAAGCAATTATATTCCAATAAAGAGCTTTAAAAAATAAACTCCAAATGGATTAAAGACATAAATGTAAGGCCAGACACTATAAAACTCCTAGAGGAAAACATAGGAAGAACACTCTGACATAAACCACAGCAAGATCTTTTTTGACCCACCTCCTAGAGTAATGGAAATAAAAGCAAAAATAAATAAGTGGGACCTAATGAAACTTAAAAACTTCTGCACAGCAAAGGAAACTATAAGCAAGATGGAAAGACAACCCTCAGAATGGGATAAAATATTTGCAAATGAATCAACAGACAAAGGATTAATCTCTAAAATATATAAACAATTCATGCAGTTCAATACCAAAAAAAAAAAAAAAAAAAAAAAACAACCACCCAATCCAAAAATGGGCAGAAGACCTAAATAGGCATTTCTCCAAAGAAGACATACATATGGCCAAGAAGCACATGAAAAGATGCTCAACATCACTAATTATTAGAGAAATACAAATCAAAACTCCAATGGGGTGTCACCTCACACTTGTTAGAATGGCCATCATCAAAAAATCTAGGAATGATAAATGCTGGTGAGTCTGTGGAGAAAAGGGAACCCTCCTGTACTGTTAGTGGAAATGCAAATGGATAGAGCCACTATGGAGAACAGTATGGAGGTTCCTTGCAAAACTAAAAATAGTTATCATATGAGCCAGCAATCCCTCTACTGGGCATATACCCAGGGAACACCATAATTCAAAAAGACACATGTACTCCAGTGTTTGCAGCACTATTTACAATAGCCAGGACATGGAAGCAACCTAAATGTCCATCAGCAGATGAAAGTATAAAGAAGATGTGGTACATATATACAATGGAATATTACTCAGTTGTAAAAAGGAACGAAATTGGGACATTTGTAGAGACATGGATAGACCTAGAGACTGTCATACAGAGTGAAGTGAGAAAGAGAAAAACAAATATCATATATTAACACATATATGCGGAGTATAGAAAAATGGTACAAATCAGCTGGTTTGCAAAGCAGAAATAGAGACACAGATGTAGAGAACAAACACATGGACACCAAGTGGGGAAAGCGGGGAGGGTTGGGGGGAATGAATTTGGAGATTGGGATTGCCATATATACATTAGTAATAAGAAAAATCAAATTGTACAGTTTTTATATATGTAGTTTATTGTATGCCAATTGTATCTCAAAAAAGTTCTTAAAAGAGAAAATATATATATATGTGTGTATTTCCTATTTTTACAGTGGGAAACTGTATACCACATATTAAAGGTAAACTTGGGGCCACACAATTTTATTTTTCATTGGTCTTTTGCATTTTCTTCTTTTCTCTCAACAGATATTTCTCCATGTCTTTCTGACTTTTCTCATATTTTTGTTCCATAGTCCGTTTCTTGCTCAACTTCGCTTTTTAACCCTATGTACACTCATCACATACATCTGTTTCCAGTTGTGAACATAATTATAATTCATGTATTTCAAAATCCAATATTATAAGGGGTTTCTCCAACCAAGCTCTGACTTCCGTCACCTCCCCCACCGCAAATTCTCAAAAAACATATTCCTCTGCTGTGCTATGTCTCCTACCCCGTGTCTTTACACTCTTCTCTCCTAAAAGTTTTAATGTAAAAACTGCAGAGGTATTTCTTGTTTTAAAGCAAAACCAAGCACAAAAGCCCCTGTATCCCAGAATTTCTTTCAGGTGCGTATCCTGTCTCTTTCTGCCCCTTCATGGAGAATTTCTAGTGTTTCATGTTCTTCGAGAGTACTTCCTTCCCTCTTGTTTATCCCCTCCTCACTCCCCACAACCTGACAGTCGAATCCTCTTGATAAGGTACCAACCCCCCTAGTGTTGTTACCAACACACCTTGTGTTAATCTTTGAAACATCATAATCGTGGAAATTCTGACAAAGCTGAGCCCTTATTCTTTCTTGAAGCACTCTCTTACCAGGGCATGGGTGATTGTTACTTTCCTGGTTCAATGCTAATTAGTCCTTCCATGGCAGGAGAGCATTTAGGCTGTTCTTTCTTCTTTACAAAATCCAGGTCTTTTCCACTTGTCTTCCTCCACTCTCGCCTGCACTTGGAGATGGCAAGAGCATCTATACATCCATGACTCCAAATTGTTGCCTCGAGGAGAGCCTCCTTTCTGAGAGAGAACGTTGTAGCCGACCACCCAGTTCACATCTTTCCTTTGGTATCTCACTGGCAACTTAATTCATAATTTATGATTCATGAATTTCTTTAAAATCTACCTGTACGTTAGTGTTTCTTATCTCCATCTGTGCCATGTACCCACTCATGAAACTTGAAACTTCTCAATCAATTAATTCAAACTGCAAAATATCTCAATGTATCTACTCCACATTATCTCTGTGCCTAAACCCTGGTCTACAGAAAATCTGATTGAGAGTAAAAATTCTGGAGACAGACTATTTATTCTTCTCTCCCAGGTTGTCCACTTATCTGCTTTACTATCTTGAGCAAATTATTTAGCCTCTCCTGAGCTTCAGTTTCCCCACAGGCGAGACAGTGATAAGAGCAGTTGTCTTTTAATGTTCCTGTGTGGAAATAATACCAAAAGTGTTTCTTACACACTACCTGGCACATAAAAATTTCATGCCCAAAGACAGTGAGCAATTGCTATTAACTTGCCTGAGTCATTTATAGACCATTGCTATAGCTTTCTCACCAATCTACCCTGGTCGATTCTTTAAAAGAAAATATGATCCTTTCATATCCTTTCTTGAAATATATCAATAGTTTGCAAACTCTCCCAGCATAACAGCAGAGTCCAGAATGTAGCCTGCATCACAGGCTCCTGCTGACTCCCCAGTCTCTCTCACTGTCCCTCCTCCCTCACTGTCTTCAAGTCATGTGGGTTTTCTTGAGTCGCATCAAGGTACTAAGCTGTTTTCCATCTCATTGCTGAGGCATGTGTTGTTTCCTTTGCTGGGAACAAGTTCCCCTTTGCTCTCTTAACTTAAAATGTATGAGAAATTTTTAGGTAGGTCTCCAACAGAATAATTTAGGTACCTCCTTCTACAAGGTGACATAATCTTTACAGTCCTTCTTTATTGTTGTTTGGAAAAGTTGATCTGTTTAATTAACATTTTTATGTTGATGGCTCCTTCCAAACTAAGTTTTTGGAGTTAGAGACCATGCTTACTTGTTTACTGCTAAATCTCAGCATATGTTGTAAAGCATGCCACTGATTAAACAATAGATATATATCTTTTAAATACATAAATGGATGAATACAGGAGAGTAAGAATAAATGAATTAACTAATGAATTAATGAATAAATGACTCTCAGTGCAAACCCAGTATCTGCAAAAAATGGCAATTCTTCCAAAGCTTATTTAATGACAATTATGCAGTAGTATTTTATTTGTCTCCCAAAGAATTTCTAAGTAAGGAAAATTTTATCTCAAATGCCTCTTTTTACAAATACAATTACAATGAGCCAGAAAGATGCTGTAACTAGCTTAGGGTTATAAAACAAGCTCCTTGGCACACATATGCTTAGTATACCCTGCTTCTAATGCAAAGTCTGGAATCCTTATTTTTATGATTTAATATATTTATTCCAAATATATTTTATATAAAACTAGTTAGCAACTATTTTAAGAAAAAATAGGGAACAGTTGCAGGCTTGCATCTTTTATGTCTGCTATTACACATATCATATTCTAATAATTCTGAAAAGAACTATTTGAATTAGTGCTTTAGTTAGCAGGACTGGAAAAGAAAAAGAAAGACCAGCATAATAGAGGTGAAGGTTACAACATTTGTCATTTATATGGCATATTTTTTACTTGCTAAGGAATATGTTAACACTTTCCTTCTGTTGCTTTTCAAAAGAGTCAAAAAATCTTTAGTTTGAATATGTATTTTAATTTGGACCTTTTAAAGAAAAGATGACCACTGCCTAAAATGAAGATTATTTGAGAATTCTTCACAGCAACACCACAGACTATTGCTTACTTGTCTCTTATACCTCAATATAAAATATTAGATTATAATTTGGGAAATAGATATAGGCATAACATTTATTTTTCAACTGAGATATGTCAAAGTGCATGTAATCTATTAAGCATGATAAGTGAACACTCTTTCCTTGTCCTGAAACATGTTTCATAAGTATTGGTTTTTACTTGTAATAAAATAGACACATTTCTCTAATGTTTCAATTATTAAATGATTTATTGAAATTCATTTTATTTCACCATATGTATAAAAACATGTTATATAAGCGTAAGAAGAGAAAAAATGACCAATAATTTTGCTTTTGGTTAAATGTTTCTCATTTACTGTTATTGCCTTTCTATAATTATAACATATTTACTCTTAACAAGGAATGCAGCTTTGACTATTTCATTCTAATATTTCAACCCAGAATTTCAAAGACCAGAATTTTCCCACTTTATCTATCTGTGGTAGTTTGGAATGTTATTCAACAAATATTTACTCAGCTTCACATGCGACTGTGGAAGGAATGTATTTCCCCATTGACATGACCATGTGATTCTCTTTGGTCAATGGGATGTTTAATCTGTTGACCTCCAGCTGACTCTCAGGTGTATAAGCAAGAGTAAATGTTTGATTGGTAGCTACCACATTACCTATAAGAACCAAATACTTTAATTATATTAAGGTAGTGAATAAAGATGTATAATATTTTAATTAATACCTTGAATACATTCAGTGGATTGAATGTGCTTCATAACTGTACTACAATTGTAATAAAATATTTATGGAACAATAATAATAGCTATGTTAAGAATATGTCATTAGCTGTGTTACCTTGTGTTACATATGTAACAAGGTAACAGTTCTTAACTGGCAGAACTGAAATTTAGACCCAAGCACACTGGCTCCAGAATCCATGCTTTTAAGCAAGTTATAGAGTTACAAGTATACTGGAGAAATAATGCAAATCAAATGGACACCAATAATGTGTATTTCATATTTCATATATCTGTATACAATAAATATATATTAAAGCACAGCTAAAGAACAGGAATGTTATACATCGTATTGGTGTAGGTAAAACCTCTGGAAATGAAACATTTCAGAGTTTGGGATAGTTACCTTTATTATTCATATTTTAATCAAGGACAAGGAGACTGTATTCAAGCATATTTCTCTAATTGGAACCTAATAAAAAATAAAAGTGTCAATTAATTTTAAAATTACTCAATAAAGTAACCATGCAATTAATTTTCTATTTTTGAGAAAAATGTAAGGCATATTCTGTGCATATAAGCAGAAAGTGAAAAATTATTGAGAATGTGACTTTAAAAAGGGCTTGAAATGAATTCATTCAAAGTTGAACGTTATTTTTTTCTTTAGTATAATACATGATTGAAAACCTAAAACAATAAATTGTTTTTCTCTAACACTCTATAACATAAATGATGGCAAGATCTTTTTTGACCCACCTCCTAGAGTAAAGGAAGTAAAAAACAAAAGTAAACAAATGAGACCTAATGAAACTTAAAAGTTTTTGCACAACAAAGGAAACCATAAATATGATGAAAAGACAACCCTCAGAATGGGAGAAAATATTTGCCAATGAAGCAACTGACAAAGGATTAATCTCCAAAATATATAAGCAGCTCATGCAGTTCAATATCAAAACAAACAAACAACCCCATCCAAAAATGGGCGGAAGACCTAAACAGACATTTCTCCAGAGAAGACATACAGATGGCCAAGAAACACATGAAAAGATGCTTAATATCACTAATTATTAGAGAAATGCAAGTCAAAGCCACAATGAGGTATCACCTCTCACCAGTCAGATTGGCCATCATCAAAAAATCTAGGAACAATAAATGCTGGAGAGTCTGTGGAGAAAAGGGAATCCTCTTGCACTGTGGGTGGGACTGTAAAGTGATACAGCCACTATGGAAAACAGTATGGAGTTTCTTTAAAAACCTAAAAATAGAACTACCGCATGACCCAGAAATCCCACTACTGGGCATATACCCTGAGAAAACCATAATTCAAAAAGATACATGTACCACAATATTCATTGCAGCACTATTTACAATAGCCAGGACATGGAAGCAACCTAAACGTCCATCAACAGATGAATGGATAAAGAAAATGCGGCACATATATATAATGGAATATTACTCAGTCATAAAAAGGAATGAAATTGAGTTATTTGTGGTGTGGTGGATGGACCTAGAGTCTGTCATACAGAGCGAAGTAAGCCAGAAAGAGAAAAATACCAAATGCTAACATATATATGGAATCTTAAAAAATGGTACCGATGAACTCAGTGGCAGAGGAAGAATAAAGATGCAGATGTAGAGAACAGACTTGAGGGCATGGGGAGGGGGTGGGAGGAGAAGCTGGGACAAAGTGAAAGAGTAGCATTGACATTTATACACTACCAAATGTAAAATAGATAGCTAGTGGGAAACAACTGCATAAGGAGATCAACTTGATAATTGGTAATGACCTAGAAGGGTGGGATAGGGAGGTTGGGAATGAGGCTCAAGAAGGAGGGGATATGGGGTTATATGTATAAATACAGCTGATTCACTTTGTTGTACAGTGGAAACTGGCACAACAGTATAAAGCTATTATACTCCAATAAAGATTGAAAGAAAAAACAAAGTTTTTTTCTTCTCTGTATAGCATTTCAAGAAGATATGATCTCATTGATAGTATTGGGTTATTTTTTATATCTAACAGAAGTTGAGACAGTGATAGTGAATTCTCCACTCTTTGCTAATTTTAATGTACAAAAATTTAAGCCCACGGAATGAAATGAATACTTAATTAGAATTCTTTTGTTTATAAGTAAAGGGAATCAAATTGAGAGGAAGCTTTGGGAGGAGTAAAATAATTTAACAGTAAAATATCAGAAAATTTTACAAAATCCGAGATTAGGAGATTCACTGGGTTTCAGGAATGAACTCACACCAACTCACCATGTTTATTATTAAAGTGTTTTTTAAATCTATACTTTTTTGTTTCACTCTATCTTTATAGGTATGTTTCTAAAATTAGATACTTATACAAAATACATGGCTGTTTATATAGCCACCCAGAGAGAGAAAATGCTAGAGAAAAATGTTTTTCTTTTTCTTAATCTCAGAGCAAGGATTAAGAGCATCCAAGTTTCCATCATGTCCTTATCCCTCTTCCAGTCAACACTGTATAGCATGCATTTTAGATTGTAAAAATGAACGTCAGATTTCATTATTTTAAACCCTAAAAATTAGGAGCTTGGTAATTTCTCAGTAAAAGGAGCACTCAGTAAATGTCTCCTACTTGTACAGAAATGTTATTAAAAACAAACAAAAACCAAAAACTCTTATCTAATGGAGCAGACGTGTATCAACTGGACTCTATACCACCTTACTGGTGAGAATATAAAAAGGCGAGCACTTTGGAAAATCCTTTGGCAGCTTCTTGTGAAGTGAAATGTACATCTACCTAGACATTCATTTCCTAGGTATTTACCCAGGTGAAATGAAAACATAAAAGCACAACAAGAATTGTAAAGGAACATTTATAGCTTTTGTATCCACAATAAGAAAAACTGGAAACAATCAAAAAATTGTCCACCATTAGAAGAATGGATAAATGAATTGCATATTGATACAATGTGA
This sequence comes from Hippopotamus amphibius kiboko, assembly GCF_030028045.1. Lineage (NCBI taxonomy): Eukaryota > Metazoa > Chordata > Mammalia > Artiodactyla > Hippopotamidae > Hippopotamus > Hippopotamus amphibius. The sequence goes on from NC_080196.1 coordinate 103,963,080, forward strand.
CACTACCTATGGTAAAAGAAAGAGGAGGAGAGGAGAAGGAGAAGGAAAGAACTACTGATACATCCAACAGTATAGATTAATCTCAGAAACATAATTATGTGCAAAAAGGCTAGACAAAAGCTAGACATATTTCATCATTTCATACATATACAGCTCAAGAACAGATGAATTTAATCTGTGGTGCTAGAAATAGGAAAACAATGATTGCCTGTGGAGGGTGGAAATTACTTAGAATGGATTAGAGGTGATTTTGAGGGACCAGCAATGGTTCTATATCTTGATTAGGCAGCAGTTATATTGCCGTATACATTTGTGAAAATACGTTACTTGTGACCTATTTGTGGTATATGAATTCCACTCTGCACATTTGATTTCAATTTTTAAAATATATATCCAGTGTCTTAAAATTTTTAATTATATATGCAACATCTTTAAAAAAATGAGATCCTGTAAAAACCCTGCAGATTGAAGACAGTCCTGAATGCAAACACAAACAAGTCTTGGGATGGAATCGCTGACCACTTCTCTCTGCTAATACTCTCTTGTTGCGGCTACATTTAATGTTATTTCAAAAAATGGATACTCTGATCACATTTGAATACTTAATGTAAAGGCTACTTTGAAAAAAAAAATAGGCATCTTGTGTAAACTTACTGTTAACACAATTTAAAAAGGAGGTCATCAGACTGCTGTGGTTCTGATACCTCCTGAGCTCGTGTAAGTAAATCAAAACCTAAGCCGTGAATAGACATTTTTCCCAAAGAAGAAATCCATGTGGCCAACAGCCACTGGAAAATATGCTCAACATCACTAATCATCAGGTAAGTGCACATCAAAACCACCATGAGAATGGCTGTCATCAAAAATAACACAAATAACAAATGTTGGCAAGGATATGGAAAAAAGGAAACCCTCCTACACTGTTGGTGGGAATGTAAATTGGTGCAGCATCTGTGGAAAACAGTATGGAGGTTTCTCAAAACACTAAAGATAGACCCAGAAATTCCACTCCTGAGTATATATCCCCCTAAACCACAAAACACTAATTCAAAAAGATGCATGCACCCCAGTGGTCACGGCAGCATTATTTACAATAGCCAAGATATGGAAGCAAAACCTAAGTGTCCATCAACAGATGAATGGATAAAGAAGATGTGGTATATATTATAATAGCATACTACTCAGCCATAAAAAGGAATGAAATTTTACCATTTGCAGCAATATGGGTAGACTTGGAGGGTATTATGCTAAGTGACATGTCAGAAAAATATAAATACTGTAAGATATGGCATATACGGAATCTAAAAACACAACAAACTAGTGAATAAAATAAAAATGAAGCAGACTCACAGATATAGAGAACAAACAGTGGGGAGAGGAAATGTGGAGGGGGCAATACAGGGGTGGGGGAGTGAGAGGTACATACAATTGATGTTCGGTATAAAATAAGCTACAAGGATATATTGTACAACACAGGGAATATAGCCAATATTTTTAAAAACTATAAATGGAGTGTAACCTTTAAAACTTGTGAATCACTATATTGTACACCTGTAACTTATATAATATTGTTCATCAACTATACTTCAATTAAAAAAAAAAAAGACCTAAGCCAGAGTTAACATGTTGTAATAAGAGAAAGTGAAACTTAAGAACAACCAATCACAAATGGCCAACCAGGCTTTCCCTGGCAATAAAGCAACCTCTTAAGCTATAGCCAATCAAACAATTACTTTGCTTTGCTTCAGCATCATCTCTGCGAAACCTTTGCCACTAGTTCCTTTCAGAGTGCTCCTAATCACCTTTGGAGCGCTGCCTGATTTGAATCCATGTATACTCAAATAAAATCTTGAAAAATGTTCATGTTCCTCAGCTTACATTACAAAGACAGCATCACTCCTGAAATTCAATCAAGGGATGATTCACAAGCTTGGTTTTGAAGTAAATAAGTCATGGTTGAAGCCAATTATGAACAAATCTATACAAGATATAATCAAAGTGATGGTATGAAAACACGAGCCATAACATTATTTAGAATATTTCAATACTCTGCACAGAGAGGGAAATGACTGTGAAAGTTTTTCTGTTAATTTCCAGAGGCTCACTTATCATCATACGGCAAAGTATGTCATACCTGCATATTTTAAAACTCTGGAGAAACCTACTAAGTAGATAATTTCAAAAGATTCAGAGCTGTTAGTTCAAAAGTATATAGTCACAAAATCCACAAGAACAGTGGACATTAGGGAAGAAAAAAAGGAATTATACTAGTCAAAAAATTAAGCAATAAATAATCATATAATAAAATAAAAATAACTAAATAATAAAACTGATTATCAGTATTAACTCAGATGCAGACCTTACCTTGTTCATATCAAAGCATTAAAATTTGGTTTTCAAAATTAGTGAACCGTATTTAATCACATTGCTCACTTGGAAATTATTATTGATATGATTGGGGCAATCATATATGAAATAAAATAATTTATTTTTCTGGAATCTTATTCTCATTTTCTTAAAAATTCCATGTTTATATATGCATTTAATATATATACTATATTGGTACACTATTACATATAGGAAAGATATTTTATAATTTTCAAGGCATGAGAACTGATACTTTATTATTATTGTTGTTATTGCTATTATTATTGCTTGAAAGACCTGCATAGCTTTATGATCTTGGCAGGTTTTCAAATATTCTTTCAACTACATTTATCAAAGGAGTAAATAATATAATGAATAAAACACTTAAGAAAGCATAGTTAGGTATAATTTGAAAGAATTATTAATTTCTTGTTTTGCTTCAATTTGGGGTTGTATCCAGTCAAAGAGGCATGGTAAAGCTTTCATTTGTATCAATAAGTTTATTTCAAGCTTCCCATTTTCTTCTCTCCAAATGTAGTGGAAATTACTTAGCACCTTTTTAATTTTCTTGATGCTACCACTTTTTTCATTTATACCAGATTAATTAATCTAAAATATATTAGGCATTCTTAGCATATTGGGACTTGAGTACCATTGAGATAGTTGAAAATATTGTATTGTGCATATTTGAAATTAGGAAATCTACTATCAAATTGGAAAATGGCCAAATAATAGAGGTCCTTTCATCATGGGAAGAATTGTTTTGTTTTGTGTTTTGTTTTTCTTTTCAGAAGACAGAGTGAAAAATGAATAATTTAATAGCTATTAAAATACTATTGACTCCTTGACTTAGCTTAAACCATTCTCATTTCTAGAGTTTCTTTGGCTATTCTCTACTTTTAGCTATATTTCAAGCTAAAAGTAAGCTTTTGATATTAAGTGAGTTTTGTGATAAACCTCACAGTATGAATTAAGCTTAATTTTCCCTTCGTTCTTCCATATATAATATATCTGCTCCTAAAAGCAACCCTAAGAATAACTGGGGAATAAAATCTTCTTTGTTCATTCTCTCTGGGGTGACAGCTACTAGACCATTTGTACTGCCAATCTATGGACTATATCATGACATGACTGGATGATCAAAAGTCTAAACATTTAAATAATAAAGCAGTGATTCTCATTATTTTGGCACATTCTTCAGGCTATTTCAGGATTTGTCCAGAAAGGTCAGACTTGTGAGCTGGTGCCAGGGTAGCCTGTTTCCCAGGTGCAGAGGCATCTCAGAAAGTCACAAGCTTCCTTTCAGAAAACCATATGTCTACTTCTGCCCAGATACTTTTCCCTCCACAGAGAAATGAAATTAACTAGGGCCACTCTTTCCCTGTTTCCCTTCACCTCTCTCCATAAGATAATGGCTACAGCCCTGGGTAATTCAACCCCTCTTCACACCAGGGCTTACCTCCAAGGGCTTCTGGATTCAGACAGAGGACTTCGGTCCTTTGGGTATTCACTCTTTCGTATTCCAGTTGGCTCGAGTCTAACCTTCCAACTGTATAGGAAACGAAGAATAAGGAGAAAAATTATATTTCAGTAGAGCTAAAATTAAAATATTGATTTCTGTCTAATTTATGTGTAAGCACAGAGCCATCTTTTTATTTCATTACAACTCCAAAAGCTTCACATTGACTCTGTTCTTCACATACACTTCATGCTGTATTTCTCTTAAATGGAAAAATTAAGTGTGCTGCACTGCCCATCAACATCCTTGAAGGACAGTCCTGAGAATAAACACACCAGTGCTTTACTTTGTTTATTAATTCTCTTCTTCTGAGGGGAACTAAACCACATGCTATCCATATTGCATAAGCACTACTTTATTTGCAAACCTTTATGAGATTTTCACTTAATAAACCTTGACACATTTTGCAGTCAGTGGTATTAATAGCCACACGGGAGCAACTTCAGTGGGTCGTGTTTGATGGAACATAACTCCCTCTCCAGGCTTGGTGACACCCCTGAGTGTCCCTAATTATCACACAGGCTCTTGTGAAATTCTGAAATGACTCTCAGAAGAAAATTAATTTTAATTAGCTTTAATTTTGAAAAATGCATGCTGTACAACATTTTCCATGGCCGAAACGTGGGATGTCATATTGCTGAAATCATATGCCTGGGATGCACTTTCATTCCATGAATGTGGTTGAGCACCTACTCTGTGCAGCGTCCTGAGTCAGACCCAGTGAATGTTCAGAGATGCATTAGAAATAGTCACTGCTATTGAGAACTTAACCTCTTATAGGACAGAAACATAAATAATGAGGTAAACCATGAGGAACATAATTTACTAAATTCAAAGTTTTGCCATGAGAGTGCTGAGGAAGGAACAATTAGTTTTGATGGAATATGCCACGTAAGGCCTTGAGAAGGAAGTCAGATAGCATCAAGGCTTTGAAAAGTAAACACGATGCTAGTGAGTTGATAATGGAGGGGAGATACTGTGGAAAGGACGTCTTTTGCTCCTAAATGAACAAATGCAAAGACCCCCAGAAGTAAACAAGTATGGAGAAGAATCCTGTGAGAATATAATGATTTTGAGTCATTTAAAAATAATTTTATCTTTCAAAATGAGTATAAACCATGAATACGCTAATTCACAGTCAAATGTGTGCCTTCCTCCCACCACTTATCTTTAGCCAAAACTCAACCAAATTGTAGGTGCTCTGCAATGTTTTTGATTTCAGGCATGAAATCACAGGCATGATTTCTTGAGGCCTGTGTTAGTAAGTGGCAGTATCTGTATATGTTGATATTATTAAACGTATTATTATTATATTAATTAATCTTTAAAAATGTGCCCTGAGCATCTGCCATATATATGGCATCATATCAGGAACTATTTATTTATTTTTTTAAATTGAAGTATAGTTGATTTACAATGTTGTGTTAGTTTCAGGTGTACAGCAAAGTGATAAAACTTTTATGTATATACTTTTATATACATATATATATTTTTCTAGATTATTTTCCATTATAGGTTATTACAAGATATTGAATGTAGTTCCTTGTGCTATACAGTGGGTCCTTGTTGTTTATTTTATATATAGTAGTGTGTATCTGTTAATCCCCAAATCCTAATTTTAGATAAAAACATAGCTCCACATGACATCCTCTGACTCCTCATCCTTTCTCTTTTTCACATATATCTACACACATGCCTCAAACCCAGACTGCTCTTTCTGCCATACATGTTTGCCTATACATTCCTTAGCTATGACAAAGTATATTTGGTTGCGAAAGGCCAAGATACATTGCAGAAGGAAGACATATTAATTATTACATATATAATTTATTAACTCATATCGCATTTTGTTGTATATTAGCTATTATGAACAAAGTAGACAAAGACTCTGCCCACAGGACTTTACGTCTTGCGGAGCTGTGTATATATGTACACACGTATGTCGTAGGCATCCTGAGAGTCATGGGATGTGTGATCTCTATTCCATTCTAATCATCCCAGAGAAAGGGAAGGGAAACAAGTTTGCCAAAGGAGAGAAACCTAGAAAGAATGTGCATGGCAGTGTCTTTTAAACATTTGAAGAACTATCAGTGTGGAATGTTTTAATCAGGTAGCAGTAGAATGGAAACAAGTTTGGCTCAATAGATAAAATCAATTATCAATAGTTAGTGCCATGAATCAATAGTAAGCAGAATCTTATAAAATAATGTCTGCTGCTGTAAAATTCAACTCCAATATCTCATAATTTTATGCTAGGTATAGTTACATAGGCAATCTCACATTTTTACCCATGACTTGCCCATATCATTGGAATGACCACTCCATGTGGATAGTTTCTACCTATTTAGGTATTTCTCTCTTAGTCAGTTTGTGGTGTTACTTGCATGCAACCCAGCTTCTGACTTTCTCCCGGAATGGGATGGGCCCCTGAAGCTTCCTCCCAATTGATTTTTGTGTGACTCCAGCTTTGTTCACATCAAGCTTGTCTTATGCTCTAAACCACAGCTGGTATATTACATCCTGAGAGCCAAATACAGCCTGCTGCCTGTTGGTGTAAATAATGCTTTATCGGAAGACAAGTATTTCCATTCATTTGTGTGTTGTCTATGGCAAAGTTGACTAGTTACAACAGAGACCCCACAATGTGACCCATTTTCTATCTGCCGATTTACAGAACATGTCTGCTATAAACCACATCTCATTGCAGAAATTCTTTTCTAATTCTCACTTCAGAATGTCATCCATTGCTAATGCTTCCAAATGCCCAGGAGACTTTCACTGATATTGTGAAATGAGGAATGTAGGTAAATGCGACTGATCTCCTTGCTCTGTCATCGCATTTATTGTCCTCTTTCTTTCCAACCCACATCATAGAATAAGCAATGAGAACTTGACAAAGCAAACAAACATGAATGTGGCTGGTTTCCCATCGCCCTGAGGTTCACTGGAGGGGAGTTCACGTGTGAAGATACATTTGTTACTCTAAGCAATGGAGCCCAGTGCATTTTCTAATATTTTCATAATTACAAGAGTCAGTTCAATTCTATAGTGTTATTTGCATAATTTAATAACTGAGGCAAAATTCCCACATTATACTCTTAGGTATATGTTGGTATGTGGGAAGACATTCAGAAGTCTTTCTGAAACTTTGTAAATGTTACTAAAAGTAATTAAAGTATGTGGATCGAGTGACTGGATGCAGAATGTCCTGCTTGAGCAGTGGAGGAACTGAGGGTGCTGGGCGTGGAGACCATGGGGGCATAGGCTACCGTGGAAACAGAATATTGACCCTCTCTGGGGGCGCAGCCCCTTTCTCACTTGCACACCTCATATCACCTTGTTTGGCCCTGGAGGATGGCTGGTTAGCCAGAGACAGGTAAGATTCCTCAGGGGAGGAACAACCTAAGACAGGCACAGTCTCAGAGGGGCCAGCAGGGGTGGGGCACAGACCCTTAATCCTTTTGAGAGAGGTCTCCTGCCCCCAGGGCCGCTTTGCTCTCCACGCCCAGCTCAAATCCACACCCAGCTCAAATCCACACCCTGCTCAAATCCGACCCAGGAGGCAAACAAAGATCATTGCCCCCAGTCATGTGAGGCCTTTGTTTGTTTACTTCAAAGATAACCTTGTTTGTGGGACTAAACTGGGAGTGTTAGACCCTTAGGCTATGCCAAGAACTCAATAAAATCTGCGAGGCTCTTGATCCTAGAGGTCTTGAGTCCCCCGGTCCCATCTTTCTCTTAAATCTGTGTCTGTGTTTTCTTTAAGCTTGCGGCACCCGTCACTCACCTCAAGTCGCCGAGCTGGTCTTGGCATTGGTACACTTCTGTAGTAAATCTTATTTTAGAATTTAACGAAACCTTTGGAAGTACATTTTTTAATGCATATGTGTCCACAACCAGATGTCTTTTAACAAATTTGTTTCTGTGTCCTAATGAAACTGTCTTGTAAGGTCATTATGAGTACTTAATGAGACAAAATGTATATAACACATTTTACAAAACGTATGTTCTAGTAGTTTACCTGTTCTGCATGTGCAATATTCTGTCTCTCATTGCAACTAAATCAGTAACTCCCTGCCCTGAGCAATGAGAGGTACATGGAAGCCCCCTCTTTAGCTGCTCTGAACTGTGCTTAGAAAGATTGCTGAGAGTTTCCTCTCAAATTCATGCAAATTGTTCTGCATTCCTGATTCTTACTACAATAGGATATAGCAATTTATGACATGGCCTCATTGACACAATCCAAATAATCTGTTACCATCAGAGATTAACATTCTAGAAATAATCCAGAATACTGCTCTGAGATTTCTGCCACTGCTGCTTTGGAATACCAGCTGTAAATGCCACCATCCTTCTGAAAAGTGGTGTATTTTTGTACTAATGCAGTCTCTTATCTTTTCTTCAGCACCCCAGTCCTCTTCCTCCCCTTACCAAAGATTATCAGTTTACTCAATAGCATGTGATGGCTCTGGGTGAGCCATTAAACTTAAAATCAAGAAATGCTCTTTAAGAAGAGAACATTGTTCTCCCTCTGCTTAATATAAACTCAGTTGATACTTCAGGCTGTCTCTGGAGTTTTATGCTGACCTTGGATCACCACATGCTACTAGGTCAGTGTATTAAAAATAAGCATATGCCTTTGGGATTTAAAAACAGGCCAACACTTTGGTGCCAACGCTGCAGTATAATGAAGGATAGTGATACTGAAGGATCTGATACCCTTTCCAGTGAAACCCAGCTCCCTTTTCCATATGTTGTTCTACAGAAGGGGAGGCCTCTTCTTTATAAGTCGAAGTGTGGGATGAACCACTCACAGGCTCTAGAAGCAGACCAGGTGGGCTCAAATGAGGCATGATTTTCGACAGGATCCTTCCTCTCTCTGTGCCTCAATTTACAGTCTCTAAGTGAACGAGAGGTCATCCTTCATTCACATGGTTGTCATAAAGAGGAGCTAACCCACAAAGTGCGCCTTCAGTGCCTGGCGCTGAGCATTCAACTTCAACTCGTATTTTCATTGGTGGTGTTGTTATTCCTATCCTTACACTTAAGAGTTATGTGTCCTTGGATCTCCTAAGTTTTGATTCTTTTATTTCCATAATAGGAAAAATATACCTGCTTTTAAACAATTAATTTGAACAATAAAATCTCTGTAGGATGTCAGCTTCTACTGGCTCGTTATAGAACACAGAGTGGTGTGTGAGCAAACAGCACTCCCACAATTTAACTTAGGATGCGGGAAGGTGGAAAGACTTGGATGCTCCCAGGGAAAGAGAGTCATCCCCATTATGTTTATTCTGTCCTAAGGAAGAATAAGTATTTCTCTCCGTGTATAAAAGGTGTTTCTTTTGTGTTTACAGCAATCTCAGCACTGTTGGGAATGATGTTAATTTGAAATAAAGTGACTGTTGACTTGAAAACTAAAACTGCCACTAGTATCCCAAAATAATTTCAGAGGTTTCTATGAAAATGCCTAATTATGTTTTTGCTAAGTAATTTTGTTTACATATAATAAAAAGACGAACAAATTCTTACTGGGAGAAAATTATGGGCTTCTCCGACTGTCAATCATTGTCTCTGTGGTTCTCTCTCATTGAAGATTTAACATTTACTGATCATGAGCTTTTTGCAAAAGTGGTATGTTTCAATTCAAAATCTTTAAACTAGTTAAATTTCAAGGTTGGCACACACACTAGCACATATATGTATGTATGTGTGTATAGATATTCATGTATTTATGCAAACTCATATTTTTGCTACCAAGTTTCTTTTTTTCCCTTTATTCTTGTGCTTTTCTGGCAGCAGAGAAAGAAAATAAAAATCAAAGGAATGTTGCAGCAGAGCATATTAGCTTTACTTTGCCAAAAGAAGTAATAATTAAGCAATCAGCGCAAGGGTTATTACTACATTGCTACTGCTGCACTCTTCCCAGCTTCCCTCTTTCTGTTCTAGGCATATTGGTCTTCCCTTGGCTAATCGGTCTCACCAGCCTCCTTCATGCCTCAGAGCTTTTTTGCAAATGTTTCCTCTCATCAGCCCTCACTTTCCCAGGCCCCATCTGTCTCTCCCTTGTAGAAGTTATTCATCCTTCATTAGAGAAGATTTCACAGCCCCCTCTTTTACAAGACTTTTCCCTGTGGCCTAATACACAGGCTAGTTTTCCTCTTAGATCTTTTCACAGGAGTGGGTACATATTATTTGTGTCACATTTTTGTTAATGCAGGGAATACATATTTGCTAACTGGATATATTATTCATTAAGGAAATGTTTCTTAACTGTCTTGGCCCAGGACCAACCACGTCCCTTCTGTTTCCATTCCATGAGCAGGAACTGTGAGTATAGACCCAGGTACATGCAAGGGAGCGAAGACTATGAGATTTAGCTCCTCAGCTGGGCAGCCCCTTCTCACCCACTGTTCCCTGATGGAGACAACAGTGAATCACTGGAGGACAGGAATATTAGACAGAAGTTTACCAATGACCAAGGCTAGTAAAACTTAAAGAAGTTGTGTGTGCTGTAAAATAGATAGCCAGTGGGAAGTTGTATAACAAAGGGAGTTCAACTCGAGGATGGAAGATGCCTTAGAGGACTGGGATGGGGAGGGTGGGGGGGACTCGAGGGAGGGTGGGGGGGAGTCAAGGGAGGGAGGGAATATGGGGATATGTGTATAAAAACAGATGATTGAACTTGTACCCCCCCCAAAAATAATAAATAAATAAATAAAATTTAAATTAAAAAAAAGTTGTGTGTGATAGAATTACTACTGAACAATATAAAATTAACAGATAATATTATCAACAACCAAAATTAGTTCTTAGATTTATATTGGGCTTTTGCTTTTCAAATAGATTTTCTATTCATCACCACCATCCATCTTCTTTATTTTTTTAAATATTTATTTATTTATTTGGCTGCACCAGGTCTTCGTTGCCACACATGGGATCTTCATTGCGGCATGCAAACTCTGTAGTTGGTGGCATGCAAACTCTTTGTTGCGGCATGTGGGATCTACTTCCCTGACCAGGATTGAACCCGGCCCCCTGCATTGGGAGCTCAGGGTCTTAGCTACTGGACCACCAGGGAAATCCCTCCATCCTCTTTAAAACAAGGAAGGTGATTTCCAGAAAGATTAACAATGAATCCAAGATCATTTGACTTCTAAAATACAGATCAGTACTTGAACTATAAGATTCCAGTGCAATTGCTACTACTTTCCTAATGCCTCTCTCCAAAGGAATTCAGTTAACCTTTTTTTTTCCTAAAATTATTAGTCACTCTTCTATACCTTGAGCATTGTTAAGGCTCTTCTCTGCAACAGAATAACACAAGAGGGGTGAGAATCTAGAGCATATGACTCCGTTGAGTCTAGGACAGAGGCAAATCCCACCTGCAAATTCTAACGCAAGTGCAGAGAAGTAATGTTCACTTTTTTAAAAGCATAAATTATTAATAGTCACATCTGTGCACTAGGAAACTGAGGTTCAGAAAGTTTGAGAATCTAGTTCAAGATCATACAGTTAAATGAGGAAGTTGGAATTCAAATCCAGGATTTTCTGATTATGAATTCCACAGAGTTCTCACTATACCCAAAAGTGGGGGATTTACTACCCAGTATACATAGGACAGATGTTCTTTTTAAAATGCCTATAACTTTTCATTTTCACTTAAGAAAGGCATTTAAACATAGAAATCCCTTAGATTACATGTTCAGCTCAGACTGAAAGATCTGAAAAAGGAAAAACAACTAGACTCAGTAAAAATTTACATCTTTTTCTTGGCTCTATTATTGATAAGTATTGGACAAATGGAATTGCTGTAGTTCCCTGAAAGATTTTAGAGGAGTGGGAGAAAGAGATTCCTTGTTTTCTGTTAAGGATTATAATGTTAGCTATTCATAGACCAGTATGCAGAAGTCTACTGGTATAATAAACTTAGTCACCAAAGAAATTAAGTTAAATTAGCTACAGTTTAAATGAAGATATTTAGAATGTATAACCAGCAAGCATGAGCAAAAATGTTACCCAAATCATGAGTAATCTTACCTTCTCTTTTAAGAACTGTAAGAAAAATAAATTGTGTTGGCATTGGGTTTGCAGATTCCCTAGGCAAGGAAATCTACACAAGTTTCTGAAGTTAATTTATACTAAATACTTAGTTGGGAACTCTGGGCTTGTTCTAAGAGACACAATGACATTTCTAATGGGTCTTTCTGCAAAGCCTCAATATTTAAAGGGATTTTGCCTCTGGAACATCCACATCTGACACAAACACATCAAAGGTTAGAAATACATCATCTCCTTCATTTCATATCAGAGAATGGGAATTTATCCATATTAACTGAAAATGACAAGAATACAGCTGTACCAAACAATTCCTATGACTAATTAAGATCCAAGGAAGAAAATGACCTCAAATATTTTTTTTATGATTAGAATTTCATCTTAAACCATGATAATATTTGCTTAAGAATTTGGAGATCTCTAACCTACTTAGTCTCAATTTCTTAATCCTTAATGAAAACACTTGCCATGAGTTATCTGGGTAACTGGAAATTATGGAAATTACATGGAGGGCACAAGCTTTAACCAATCAGAAAGTCTGAGAGAGCACTGTAGTGTTCACTGAGCCACTGGCACTAACATGATATGAAAATAAGCAGCAAATTTTATTTCCCACATTCAAAAATGCATTTTCTTTTTTAAGACTATTTTTTAGAGCAGTGTTAGGTTTACAACACAATTGAAAGGAAGGTACAAAGATTTCCTCTATACCTTCTATCCCCACACATGCATAGCCTCCCCAGTATCAACATTACTCACCAGAATGGCATATATATTTTTTACCAGGGATGAACCTACATGAACATATCATAATCACTCAAAGGTCATAGTTACCTTAGGATTCACTCTTTGGGATATACATTCTATAGGTTGACAAAAGTATAATGATATATATCCATCATTATAAGATCACACAGAGCATTTTACTACTAAAAATCCAGTGTGCTTTGCCTGTTTTTATCTTCTCCCCACTCTTTGCAACCACATTTTAATGTCTCCATAGCTTTGCCTTTTCCACAATTTCATAAAGTTGGAATCACACAGTATCTGGACCTTGCAAATTGACTTTTTTCACAGAGTAATATGCACCTAAGCTTTTTCCATGTGTTTACATGGTTTTATAGCTGACTTCTTTTTAGTGCTGAGTAATATTCCATTGTCTGGATGTACCACAATTTTTTTTTCCCATTCACCTACTAAAGGACGTCTGGTTATTTCCAAGTTTTGGCAATTATGAATTAAGCTTCTGTAAACATCCATGTATATGTTTTTGTGTGGACATAAGTTTTCAATGCTGTTGGGTAAATGTCAAGCAGCATGATTGTTGGATCATATGGTAGGATTAGCTTTATTTTTGTAAGAAACTGCCAAACTATATCCCAAAATGGCTGTACCATTTGCTCCCCCACCAGCAATGAATGAGAGTTCCTGGTGCACCCCCATCCTTGTCAGCATTTGGTGTTGTCAGTTTTCCAGATTTTAGCTCTTCTAATAGGTGTATAGAAATATTTCATTGTTGTTTTAATTTGCATTTCCCTGATGACATATGATGTGGAGCATGCTTATTTGCCTTCCCTGTATCTTCTTTGGTGAGGTATCCTTGGCCCATTTTTTAATCAGGTTGTTTGTTTTCTTACTATTGAGTTTTAAATATTCTTTATATATTTTGGGTAATAATCCTTTATCAAATGTGCCTTTTGCAAATATTTTCTACTAGTCTGTGGCTTATCTTCTAATTCTCTTGATATTGCCATTTGCAGAACAGAATTTCTAATTTTAATAAGTTCAGCTTATCAGTTATTTCCTCCATTAATCATGTCTTTGGCATTGCATCTAAAAAGGCATAACTATATCCAAGTTCATCTTGGTTTTTTCCTATGTTGCAGATTTCTTCTAATTGCTACTTAGTTTAATGACTTCCAAACCATACACTACAGGAATCGAATTAGATGATTTCTATGGTAGCTTGATTTATGTGTTTTAAATGACCATGATTGCAAAATATCCATTTCCTATGAGAAACTCAAGATAATATTATGATTCTTCTGATATAATCAATGAAAATTTCCTAGTTTAAAAGAGAAAAATAATACTTAAATGATATAAGGTTCAGAGAGTCAAAGTGATAAATTTAAAAGTGCCCACTTCAAGATGACTCTGTTCCAGAAATTATTACTCTACTTGAGATACAAAGTCCAGGGGAAAAAAAGTTACAGATGGGGCTTTTTTGAGTGTGTCACAGTTCACTCTTTGGTTAGGAAAATGAAGAACATTTTACTAACCTTTCTGTGTGACATCAAAAATTCATATAAGGGTATTTCCTCAAACAACAATGAATATGTTAATTTAACAAAGGATTGCGAATTCTAGGTAGTATATCATGAGTCTACTACACTCATAATGACATTGTTGTTTGTGTATTAGTTTTCCATGGCTGTATAACAAATTACCTCAAATGTAACAGCTGGAAACAACATTTATTTGTTATCTCAAAGTTCTATAGGTCAGAAACCTGGGCAGGCTTACTTGGGCTTTCTTAGAGTCTCATAAGGCCAAAATCATTTAAAAAATTCTTCCTTCCCTTCTCTTCAAATTCTACCAATATTTTAGGACCTTTCAAACACCACCATGAAATTTTGGGGGCTTTTCTTCACTGTCTCTGGTAACTTTCTTCTAAACAAATGCAGTATGCATAGTTGGTATTCTGTAAAATCGGGTAGTATTCATATGCTTTTTCTTGTTCTCAACTTTTGGCACATTTTAAAACTGTGCCAAAGCTAGACTACGAGATATCACAGGGTGTTTATTTCATGAATATTTTATGTCATTCACAGCATCAACCAAAGTTTTAAATACACAGCAGATAGTGCTTGTTAATTTTTCCCTACATATGAACATTCCAGTGTAGAATACAATGTCAAAATAAAATTATCAAAAGGGAATAATTTCCATTAAACTGGAGATAGTCCCATTGTTTTACATTAAAGGAAGCACTTCCTTTTTGAAAACACTTCATCCTTTACTTTTGCTTTCTGTCTTATTCCTGCCCATTGCTGCTTTTTGTCCATAAAAATTTTTCCAGTTGGTGACTAGGTGAACTCTATAACTGGAAAGTTAACAATTGTAGGCACATGAAAAAGGATTGATTCTGAACGATGAAACAAAATTGCAGAAAATTCAACATCATACAAAAATATCATGTGGATTCCTCACCACTAGCTTTTTGTGTCCCTGGTAGATATATTTTGGAACAATTTGGTTGGCTTAATAGGAGCTCTGGCGATAACTAAAAGGTTTTCAACCTTCAGGGTCTAGCATCTGAACATACTTTTCAGGTGCCAGATTGGGATGCCCTGGAGGTGATGGGGATCTGATGAACTTGTATGTACATACAGCATGGATAGATGGAGAGGCAGGGCCTGGGAAAGCAGGCAAAGCCACTGAGAAAGAGAATTGATGGGAAAGAACATCCCAATGTACTGTTATATGACAAAATTCAGTGGACCTAGAGCCAGCCCATTAAGGAGCAAGGTTTGAGCCATCAAGCTGAGACATCTGGCCACTGATGGCGAAATAAAGGCAAGCCATCTTGGATTCAGCAATAATTAGGATGGCTTTTCAGTGCTCCCTGACATTTCCATTTCAAGAATATATCAGAATATTTCTATGTTTGGTGTCTACTTTTCATTTTAATCAATTTTAATTAGGGTTATATATTTTAATGGCATTTCTTCCCGAATGTAGAGGTCATCTATCAAAGAGGAAATGACACTGACTTTCCCCTTACATGATATTTGGAATAAGCTAAGATGGCCATATCTAAAATTTTTTCTAATAAAACAATTGGAACTTCCTCACATAAAGACTTTTTAAATTCAAACAGAAAATGCGATAGATAAAAAGAGGGCAAGTCTCAAATTTGTGCTTACTGTGAATATTCTAGCTCTGCTTAGTGTCCCCAGAGGAATGACTTGGGCTCTTGAGAGCTTGTATTGTGAAGTGTGAAGAGTCCTGAGGTGTTATATCCTGGCTGAGGACCTCAACCTTGGATGGCAGAAAAGTCACAGCTTGTGTTTAAGGATTTTTTATAAATGTGAATTCTGTGATCACATTTGGAAAGAGGAAAGTACAAATAATTTTGAATTCTTTTGTTTATAATATACTCTTTTTAGTACATGTATATGAATTAGAGACAGCTTTACAATGGTCAATAAGCAAAAGCAACACAATTCTTTTCATTCCTAATCTGGGTTAAATTTTGGATTTGTAATCAATATATTGAATAGGTAGAAACAAAGAAAGCAGTGAAATACACTTTTTAGCTCCTGGTATGATAGCTTTGGAGGTGAATAAACTGGTCTCAGGGGAGCCTCATTCTGATGGAGAGAAGATATTAGGGGGTCAGATATCCTAAATGATCTGAGTCCAAGTGATTGATCGAGGATGTAGTAATTTGGATCTTTTGAGGGGATGAAGCCATGAGGACCAAGTTCATTTCTTCTCTTTGTTTCCAGGCACAGGAGCCAGAGTCCAGTCAGAGCTGTTAAATCTTGTTTGTCTTGAGCCACATCATTTCTAGGGGATAAATGCTCTCCTGGGAGTATAGACAGGAAAGGTAATTGATAGTCTTCTCTTCATACAATGCATTCAATCAGTAGGTCCATTTCTTAGCAATAGTACAGGCTTTGTGTGTGTGTGTTTGGGGGTGATGGGCAGAAAGTCTGTTTGATCAGCATTTCTGGTCTTTCTCAGTCCCTACATCTAACTAAGGAGTCGCTCTACAGGAAAATCCCTGACTTCTATTCAATAGAGTGCTTGGATCTTCTTCAGCAGAGCACATGAATATATCAGTGAATCCTCAGGCACCAGCAGGTCAGATCCAGAATTAATTCATTAACTCGTTTCCCTCAGCTTCATGCTAGGAAGCTTCTGCAGGGCTCTGTTCTGGATGACACCTGGGCCTGCCTCACCCCAGTGTGCAAAGCCAGTCCTTACGATTAGATTCCTGCCTTGTTTATTGAGAATTCTCCACTCTCTCTGCTGGAACTGAAATCCTTCTATTTTCTCCATCTTGTTTGATAGGACACTGATTCCTTACTTAGGAAAAAAATAATAATATGGTTTTTTTGTTTTGTTTATGCTGTCAGAAATTGTGCCAAGAGATTTTTGCATTTATCTCATCGAGTCCTGAAAGCAATGCTAAGATGCAAATGTTATTATTATCATTTTGTAGACAAATGGGTTTAATAATTTCCTCAAAATCACTGGCTACTTTAAATTTGAATAGGAGTTAATCACCTAAGTTCCCAAAGGAATATCTCCGAGTGCTTGAATTTAGATCACACCAGGTCTTACAACTGCTACCTCATTATAGATTCCAATAAATAATAATAATAAAAATATATTTTATAGGCAGGTGATCTCAATTTAGGCACCTGAATCTATGTATCTCTGGATGTGAGAATATTTTCTCCTACTTTGTGATAAAAGTAATATTTATCTTATCACTTTATCAATATTATTTTGTCATTTTAGATTGTTTTAATAATTTTATCTCCCTCTGACTTTTGCATTAGTCAGAACAGTGTTGCAAATAATTGACTTCCAACTCAAGCTAGCTTAAGCAAAGAATAGTAACAATAACAGCATAAATATAAAGGGGGATCATTTATCTGACAAATCTGAGGTATAATTCGAGCAAAACTAAGTCTACCTGTTAATTCCATGGCCGGCCTTTTCTTGTTTCCATTTCTCAGTACTAATGGCCTCTGCTCAGCTTCCACGGAGGCCATCTGACCCCACAGCACAATGCCATCCATCAGCTCTAGTCACATATTTCACTTTTCGAGGGAAGTTGTCTGGAAATTAAAAGTCTTACTAATAGTTGTATCTTACAATTCTTGTAGAAAATATTCAAATAGTTCTCAAATTGGGAAAGCTTGAATAATGAGCCTATTCCTGAACCAGTCAGGCTGGCTTGGTGATGGCAAAGTCTGAATTAAGTAAGAGTGGAAAGGGTTGGACATTTTAGACCATTTGAAATGGGTTTTAAGCAGAAAATTGCAAGATACATTTGCTCTGTTACCAGAAGAAAGAAAATATTGATTTTGGATAGGCACGATTAAGCACTGTACACATTTTTATATTTAAATGGAGAATAAGAAATAAAAGAATAGTCTAAAAATTAGGACAGTTTTGCTTTCAACAAGATAGAAGTATTTTATATTCTGATTAAATTATTAAGTATTCTCTTTGGATTTTTCTTTCCAGTAATATGTTTGAATAAAGAATTGGAATATATACAGACTTCTCTTGACTTACAATGGGATTATGTCCTAATAAGGCCATTTTAAGTTGAAAACATCTTAAGTTGAACATGCATTTAATACGTCTGACCCACCAAACATCATTGCTTAGCCTAGTTTACCTTAAATATACTCAGAACACTTCCATTAGCCTATAGTCGAGCAAAATCATCTAATACAAAGCCCAATTTATAATAAAGTGTTGAATCTCTTATGTAATTTGTTAAATACCAGAATTGAGTACTGATGATGAAAAACGGAGTGTTTGGGGACAAACAGTAGTAAGTGTATCGATTGCGTGCCCTTGTGATCTGGCTGACTGAGAACTGCAGCTGCCCAGCATTGTGAGAGAGGATCATGCCATGTATCCCTAGCTCAGTGAAAAGATCAAAATTTACAATTTGAAGAGCAGTTTCTACTGAATGCCTGTCACTTTTACACCACTGTAAAGCTGAGAAATCGTTACGTCAAATGATGGTAAAGTCGGGGACCATGTGTATGTGAATTTTCTATTTTTAATTGTGAATTCATTTACATAAAAATTTTACAATGATTTTCATTAAATTTATTTTATAATAACTCATCTTTGTGAAAATTAATGGGCCTATTATAAAAAAGGCAGCTTTTGTGTTTGTTCACTTTTCAATGATAGAAACATCATTATAATTTTCTTTCTATTCAGATGCTTCAACCCTGAAATGAGTCACAGGAAAAATACTAATCTTACTAATTCAGAACCTCAAAGAGAAAAATATAAAATCCAAATTAAATAAAAATACCAATTTTTGAGCCATCCCATTGTTCTCTGTCTGGAAGAATCCAGCCTCTTTTTGGGAAAATGTAGTATCTAAACTCTATCTCCAATTTGTAAAATTACTTGTTAATTTTCATATTTTATAATTACAATCTAATAGATTGGGGAAAGAGGTATTTGTCCTTCTTTTGAAGTGTCCACAGCATCTTGTGTACATTTATCAGTGCACTTCATTAAAAATATTAATTCAAAAATATTAAGTGGACGACCTGGTAGATTTAAGTAATGATTGGCCTGTGTAAGAGCATTTAATCACATTTTATTGTAATTTTTTTAATTTCTAAATCTATAATTTTAAGAAATAATAACAAAATATCCATAATCAGGTTATTGTATTGCTTTCTTATTAATTTTCTCTGATATAAATTTTATCAAGTTAATTTATTGTCTGTATAAGGAAGGCTTGCACAAGAGAGATCTTGGTTTGAAGATTTTTCCGTGAGATTCAGAGCTTAGAGCTGATTCTTCATGAAATTTGGAGTTGGTACTACTTTTATGTTTTGGAGTTAGGGATAGTTAAATTCTCAAAGTTCACACCTGTGTCCTAAAGAGAAAAACCAGTAATAATCACAGTACAACTGATTCCATGGTCCTCATACATGCGCTTGATTATATGAATCTTTATTTTTCACTATTTAACAAAACAGTTCTATTTTGAGCATTTATAATTTTTCTTTTTTTCTTTTGTAAATACCTCTAATACTACAAATGTCCCCAACTCCTACACAACAATCTAGAAACTGCTGGACTCTCTTCTGTCCCATGGTTGGAAGAGAGGCATTTGTCACACATTTGGGCTTCAATGGTGCATTCCTAATATTATAGGATGATTCTAGCCATTACTGGTGACAAAAATTTCAATGTTCATTCATCCGTTCCTGGTATTCATTATGTGATTTAATTTTTCACAATTCATTCAAAACACGATAAATTACCAGTTTCATTTTAAGAAACTATATTTTAAACTGTATTGTTTATTTTCAATAGTGTTATAATCAAGATTGATTCTAGCATACTCAGCAATGCATCCTTCCTCTCCTGACCCTGGAGAATCTTATAAACTTTGGTTTTCTGAAAAACTGTATATTCTTCTATAAATAGACAACACTTTTTCTGATTATTTATAAAATGAATTTGACTTGAAGACCAATGTAACAGACATTGAACAGAAATGCTAGCATAAAAGAAAAATGAAGGTGGGAACCTAGACCATAAGGGACAGAGAGTCCAAGGTACCCCAGCCCTGTGTACAGAAATAGAACTGTCTGATTTCCTTGCCAATTTTTACACTTCCCTTTTATAGGCAGTGTTTCAAAAGCCTCCTGCTGTGATTCTGCATTAAAAAGTAGAGCTAATAATGCTGTCATTAGGGTTGATGGAGAATTTGAATTTGTTAAGTTATTCATACACACTCACCATTGTCATGCAAATAGTGTATACAGTGTAGGAGTGTATAATGTGAAAGAAAATAATGTAAAATCGCTTTAAATATCACCAATAAAATTCTTCTTGACATTGTTGAAATTTTCCAACGTTACTATAATTTATTCTTTCCTATAAAATCAATTTCTGCCAGTAAGAACTCAATACAATTGCAAAATAATATCAAACAGGTTTCAAAAGGATATAAAAGTCACGTGGATTAATAAAAAATAAATACCCACTTTAATTATAACTCCACATGAGATACCTCAGAGATGAACACAGGGATAGTTAGGCAAATCCAAAGGGAGGATGTCAATTTATCGAGTCTCCCTGCAGCATCAGGGCAGTGTCTCTTCTCTCATTTTCTCTCCTTCTCTCAAGGCTTGGCTGTCCCTCCTGGAAAGAGGAAGGCTCTTCATTCCCCCACAACAACACCACCAACAAAGTACCATCCATATGCTCACTGTTCGAAGGAGGAGGCCTCTAAGTCTTCTAGGCTATAAGAAAAAGGCTCTGTCAGTCTAGAGCCACCAACAGATTTCTGCAAATAAAGAGTTTATCCAGAAAATCACTTGTGCTGTCCAATCTCCAGATATTAATACAAAAGTCACTCTGCTTGCCCTAGTACAGCTGTGTATGCCTTTCTCAGTCCCCCAGGCTGAGGCAGGACAAGTCTTAGAAATAAAGAATCAGTCTCTATGACCAGAACTATAACTCAGGAGAGTGTTGGAAATTGAGGTACTTCTGAGTGGTTTGGACAAGTCAGTGTTTACCTCTGGTTTTGTTTGCTCATTAATAAATGACAGTTTAAACTCCATGGTGTAGCACTTATGGCCCTAAGATTTTTTGAAACTACCTTCTCTCTTCTCTGTTATTATGTTCTCCTTTATGTTTATTTCCAAATATGTATTAACTCAAGTTTCCATGTATTATTACAGTGGCACTAAAATGCAATATTGTGAAACTGTATTAGTTTATGCAAGCAAAATAATAGTCACTAAGAATTTGCTAAGAATTGTTTGAGTACAGATTGCCATCCATATTTTCATGGCAATTTGAGCCCTGCATTGTGGGGTACAAGGAGTGGAAGCTGGAGGAAATCATATATTCTGGTAGGTAGGTGAAATCCATATTGGCGTTTTCTCTTCTTAAGTCACTTTTTTGATTTTTGGATTTTGTTTTTCGGGGGCGGAGGGAAACTTTGGTTTCTACATCATTCGCAAATAATGTCACATTTCTCAATGACTTTTGAAATTCGAAGTTTGTTTCCATTCCACAGGGGCATGGAAACAATTTCAAATCCGCTTTGGGACCCCAATAGCAAAATGTTGTTTTGAAGTCGTTGAGCGCGGAGAATCCTGCCTGACGCCATCTGTTGACAAGATGGAACTCTGCAGCCTGGGAGGCTCCTGAAGAAACCTCAGGAGCGTATTAGTGCCAGAAGCTAATTTAGTGAGGAGAAAAACAACAACAACAACACAGCAACAACAGAAAGCCACGGGGTGTCCTCATAAAAAAGCAAACAAAAGAAAGATCACCAAGTGCAAACCCGGGCTTAGATGTTTCTTTATTTGCACACATCTGCTTACTGAACACATTCCAATTTAATTATATAGCCAAATTACCATCCCCTTACAGAACTATTGTCAGGGTTTTCAGATTCTTCTGAGTGTCAATTTCAGTGTAACTCCCTATATTTTTCAAAACAATGCCTGGAAATTTTCCTCTCTGCAATTATGTAACATCTGAGGATACTGGCTTTTTTTTTTTTTCTTATCTAATCAAACTTTTCATGTTAACTCCCTAAAAACCACTCACATTTGTGTCTATATCTGCCCTGGTCACTTGTCTCCATATTGTACTGAGGTATTTTAGAAAATAAGTATGTACCTTTTCATAGAAGTATTAGAGATATAGAATATGTATTTCCTTTTTTTTCAACTTGAGCTAAGATTTCTGCTTATGTAGTAAATGATAAACTTTAAGCAGAAACTAATTCACTGAATATGATTGCCATCAGTTCCAGAAGTATTTTGAAAAGCTTTTTTTTCTCCAAAAGTATCAATATTACAGAAGCTTTTGCCCAAAAGATAAATTTCCACTGAATCTTATGTCAGCAGGAAAGGTTGAGAAGTTATCTCATCCAGTGTTTTTCAACAAAAATCTGTTTTCAAGTGTGATATGGATTTACTTAGAACAATTATTGAAGTTTTAAATATATGCCTATAAATGTGACTGACTTTAGAAAAAGTAAGGATTTTCTTTCTATCAATAATGGTTTTATATTATTTGATAGACTGATTGGTGAAACATAGGTATACAAACTGAGAAATAGTCCAGAGACTATAGACAACTGACAAAACTAATTTAGTAAATTGGCCACCCATGTATTTATTCAACAAACGTTTATTAAATGTATACTTTGTGCCAAGGAATGTGCAAGATGATTTTTACATACGTTATTATATTGTTTATACACCAGTCCTTTAAGGCAAATCCTTCTTCCCGGTGTAGATAACTGACTCAATATTTTGTTTTTTAATTCTTAATTATTTGATTGTGTTATATGAGCACTGTCCTGATTTCCTTTCCATAGTTCAGTCTTTTAAAAGGTAGCCTAGGTCTGATCGAGATCTGAGCAAGGCTTAGGTTATTGCAAAGACTGTGTGATACCCTGGGGTGTAGGGGAAAACAGCCAATGAATCCAGGCAGAAGCCCATCCATTTGGCAAATAAGAGGTTTCTCTAGTGGAGACAGCTGCTCTCCTGCCCTTCTGGCTGAAATGTACCGGAAAAAAGTCCCAACAGATGAAAAGGATGACAAAAAATATTGGTTATACAGGGGAAATCCAACAAAATAAGGACCTACAGCCAAGAGAAAAGGAGTTTATAACAACCTGTTCAGAAAATTGAGCCCAGATCTTTTCAGGGAAATGCCAGTCACCTTTTCTTCTTTTAAATGTATTTTCTTCTCTTTCCTAGCTAGTTTTTTTTAAGTATTTAACCATGAGCTATCTTTCAGTAATGCAAGGTAAGAAGGAAAGCTTTGCCTGCATTGATTCAATCATGGATAATTGTTCAGAAAGTAGCAAGTTCTTTGGAAGAGTAAGAGCATCATTCATTGATCAGCATGACAGTTCACTTTGTCAGCATTTAATAAGAGCCATCATCCATAAAAATGTTTCTGAAGAGTTTATTGTAGAACCAGTTAGTAATTTGAGCAAATCAGTGAATGAATACCTGAATTCTGTAATATCCATGTTATGGTCTTCTGTGTGTAACTAGGTGATTCTGAGAAGGATAAAAATTATTTTTAGTTGTCTAGAACTAAGATATTCAGCAAAAAAAAAAAAAAAAGTATCTGGTCAAAATCTTTTAGAGACTTCAATGGGAGGAAGGACCTCTGTACTAGGACAGGCAGAGGAATGTCCCCAGAATGTGTGTTCTCTGGATAAAAAAAAAAACAAAGACATAAAGAAACAATAAACAAAAAGCCATAGCATAGCAGATCTACGTTTGATTCCCAGTAGTGCTTAACCAAGGATTCAGACACATCTGAAAATGTCTGGATGACAAATACTGCAAACAGACCGAAAATCTATTGGTGTGAAAGGTCTAGGAATCTTCTGTGAACAATTTGTTCTAAGAAAAGAGTCGAAATTCCTGTGATTAGAGTGATTACAGAAATCTCACCTAATTCTTTTCTTTCTAGTTACACGATAGGATCGCATGTATGTGATTTTTACAAGCCAGTATGCAACTTGCCACATTCCTCAGCCACTGTGAAGGCATGTGTGACTCTCAGCTCCATGGTGACCATGCACACCAATCACCTTGCTGGGAAGTGCTAGATGAGCCTGTGGGTGAGCATCGTCTTGGGGTCACTGCTCAGAAAGAGGCTGTGAGAAATCTCAGTGTGAGAAGCTCCTTTGCTGATCCCGGCAGAGGCTTTGAGAACCGAAACATCAGGGGTGGGCATCACTGGGCAGGACAGCAACAGAAAGGGGAATCCCAGTAAAGGTAGGAACAGGGGAGACATCCCTTTTAAAAGTTTCCAAAAATATTAGAATGGACTTTAAATAGGGCCAGATGTGCCTTCATCTCAGCAAGTAAGAATTCCAGACAAACATTCCAGACTCTCTTATTTACTCTCTCTCTGCAGGGGACTGGGTTGTCTGAGAAAACCTGGTTAATAGGTCCTAATTTCAATGCCTGCTGCACATATTTCTGTTTAATGTGTATGCTTACACCTTCTTTTTGTAGATGTGATCATGCCAGAAACCATAACATTATATATAGGATTTTGAAGCTTCTCTAATAAAGACAGGGGTATGTTTGATATATTATAGTCATCTTGATGAGAATATAATAATGCAAATTTAAATAAATATAAAACAAAAAAAAAGTCATGAAATAAGAGTAAAACAAGTAAACTGATTCAACTGCAATTGGCCTCAAATTTGAGCCTCCCAAAATAATAATTTCGTGTTGTCAACTTGAAATTTCAGAAATTGGCCTCAGTCTTTGATAGCTTCTATACACTGCATATTTCAGAAGAAAAGAGAAGCAAAATGAAATAATCATGAATTAGCACAGCTTAACAGAGCTTTCTATCAGTCATGACAAATATGTAATCAAAACATTTTTAGTTCATTGTATAGCTCTGCTTAAAAATATAAGTAATCTATATATAAGCAATCTGACATATATTACTTATAAAATATAAGTAATCTGACATATATTCACTACCAAATGTAGAATAGATGGCTAGTGGGAAGCTGCGGCATAACACAGGGAGATCAACTCGATGATGGATGATGACTTAGAGGGCTGGGATAGGGAAGGAGGGAAGGAGTCTTGGGAGGGAGGGGATATAGAGATATGTGTGTAGATACAGCTGATTCACTTTTTTGTACAGTAGAAACTGGCACAGCAGTGTGGAGCAACTATATTCCATTAAAAAGCTTAAAAATAAAAAATAAAAAAATAAAAATAAAAAATATATATAAGTAATCTAGTTGAGCACCATGTAGTTTAATAATTTATTATAATTTATTAATACTTTAAATAAGATGTCTCTTCAATTCAATAGTTTCAACTATTTGATTCTTCATATTGTTCCAAATAATTTTTTCTCATCTCCTACTAAATTAAATTTATTCTCTTAGGAGCTAAAAGATTTTAGATCTACTGTCATATTCAAATTGAAAATATCTCAGTGGAGGAAAAACACCCTTTGGCTCTGCCTAAAATCTTGAGTTCTTCTTATTAGTTGTGTCCCCAGTGATTGTTTTCCTGTCTGCATTAATGCAAAGTGCTCCTTAACAGTTTGAGATGGCTTTAATAATAGGAATTGCACATGCTGCTGTGGAAATACAGTGTGCACACTGAAGCAACCTGTCAATAAACTTCTTGAAAAGTCTTTTGATTTCTGTTTTTGTGCAAGCCCAGGGTAAATAATGCTATACACTCTTCCCATGAGAGATCTGTTGCTATAAGGAATATCTAGGAATCTGAGCCCTCACATGATAAGTTCAAATGGTAAATTTCATGCAGTTTCTCATGTCTTAAGAGAATGCAGTATAATAGAAAACATACTTTGGTTTCATCATAAAACCTGGGAACACAAGGCAAGCTAGCCTGGGGACAAGCAGAAATGAGCAGCAGCAAAGTTAGAGAAACACAGCAGAAGCCCTGATCAAACTTTACCTGAAGCCTGATATATATCTCTCCATATTTCAGTCTGATGGGCCAGTAAATCTGTTTTTCCTGAGTTGGGTCATCTGTTACATGCCATTGAAAGCCTGCTAACCCATGCATTCAAATACTGATTTTTAATGCTTTTATTCATTTATAAACTCAATAAATTTTGAGAAATTGATGATTAAATGACATTAATTTATACCTCAACAAATCCTATACCTATGCAATGACAGCTTGCCAATCAAAAATCCCATTAATCATGCAAGTAGTGTAATATATCAAACAGTCATTTTGACATTTTTGCTTGAATGACTTTCTGGTGAATTTAGTAGACACAATAATAAGGCACAGAATGATACAATTAAACTTTTATTTTAGCTAATTAAATAACCTGACCAAAAATCAACAAAAGGGGTAACGTCATGAAGAGATAATTAGCATAGAAATGCTTGTTCAAATAATGATGGTTTGGAATAGCTTTTTAAATTGACCCAAAATATGTATATTTGACTGTTATATAGACCCTAAACATCATGTTATATAGCAGTCTGGGGCATAAATTGGCACTAACCTCCACAGAACGAATTGAAAAGTGGTGCCAAAAATACTAAGAAATGTATTTTTTTGTTCATTGATTTGACTTCTAAAATTTTTTCTAAGGAAATAATTCACAACTATCCAAAGATATGTGCAAACATGATAACATAATTTTATAATAGCAGAAATTATATTTTAGCATATCACAAATTAGGATTTAACTTAAATAAATACAGAACAGAATAAATAATTTACAAACTGAAGAAGTTTCTTATACCTGGGGCAGAGTGTCCAACAGTGAAAATAGGACAAAGCTGCAGAACTAACCAGAATCTAGCTGGAGAGCTTTGCCTGCTCTCCATGGAACTGAGACTTTTCCTAAGGGCAAAGTTGAGCTGTTGCAGGGAGTTAATCAGAGGATTGACATGATCATATGTGCATTTTTTTTTTCAACTCACCCTAGCCCCAGGCAGGAGAATGAATGAAAGGCTATAGGTTTGCATTGGACAAAGCTGTCAGGAGAGAAAAAAAGCATTCCATTTAAAAATAATATTTTTGAAACTATTCAGCTATTTAAAAACAATCATTTGTTGAGCACATACTATGTGTCAGACACAGTGGGATACTGACATAAACAACTTAAGACCCCCCATGTCAAACTGTGCTTTGAGTGAGATCATTAACTTCAACTGTCCCTGGAACTCTCAAGGCAAAGATGATGGAAGCATAGCTATATTTGGACAAGTTTTGTTCAATATTTTTTTTTAATGTTATGGGGAACAATCTATGCTATATGATACGCAAACAATAAAAGTTTAGTATCTATGAAAGTAATTTTATATTGTAATCATATAAACCTTTCAAAAAAGGAATTTGTTCTGTTTATAGATGTATGACTCAATTGCATTAGGTGTAAATAGTTGGAGACCATTGCGGATATGAGACATTTGGATGGATTCTGAGTTGTATCTTCTGGATTACAGCAGTAATGAGTTGTGTAGACACAAAAATTAAAAATAAAAAAGGAGGAAAGGAAGGAAGGAAAGGGGGAAAGAAGGAAGGGAGGAAAGGAGAGAAGAAGGGAGGAGAGAAAGAAGGGAGGAAAGAAAAAATATCGGTCTCAAACCTGATAGCCACAATTGATATATGGAAATACGGTCCTTAAGAGTCATAATTTTGAATTCTTCTTTACTCCATTGGAGAACACTCTTCAGCTCTTCTTGTGCAACAGAATTGTCCTTCAGATACTTTTCAGTCGGAACAGAAAGAAGCACCAGAGACAAAATTGTTATTAGGAATGAATATGACTAGTTTTGGTGGACATGTGGCCAGTTTTTAATGTGTGGCTTTTACCGTTGGAAGCAAACTTCTCAGTTGATGGGTGATATCATTTCTTAGAAACTTAAGCATTTCTTTTGTTTATTTCCCTTATTGCTTACACTCTTAAACATGTTAATTATTTCTACATGAGCATTTACTGTGTAGAAACTGAGACATACTAAGGAAATTCCTGTAATTATTATGACTTTTACATATAGCATTAAATACAACCTGACTTCTATGGACACATCTGAATAATTTTCACACCGAAGAAATGAAATGTGGTAGATCACTACATCCACGCTTGCTCAGTTTTCTAGAAGGATAAAGAATCTCAAGATTAATAAATTGGAGAGAGAGTTTCAAAATTGAGCTCTTGAGTCATAAAGTGAATTTTCCCTATACTGGGTAGTTCAGTTTTCCGAGGATTAGCAATGGCTAGGCAGCAGGTCTCTTTTGGAATACCTGGGCCAGTTACTACTTATCTGGAATCCAGATCCCAGATCCCAGACATTGAATTCAACCAAAAATTCACATCAATTCTTAAGGTGGGTTGAGACTGAGGCAAAGGAAAATCTGGCCATTAAAAGGACATGCACAAACTTTGAACTTCAGGAATAAGTTGCACAATATTAACCACAGTAGTTAACTTGGAAACTTAAAAGATGATTATGATGGTTCCAAATCAGTACAGCTTTTGCTGATATTAAAACATACCCTTTGGGATATATGATGTGTCCCAGTAGTTCAAACTCAGGCCATAGAACATTAATTTCCTTGAGTTTTTATAGAGGTTATAGGGTCAGGAAGTAACCAGGATGTTTCAGAACAGGGAGTATATGAATATATCTCCAAGATTTAAAACCACACCATAATATTCCATTTGAGGTTGTTGGAGTGGGCTTTTATTAAGCTGAAGTGTTTAACCCATTAGCTGAATTCTTGAATCTTGTCTGATAGCATTTCCCTTAAGCATTTTCAAATATAAAATATTGGATAATAGGGAAAGTTGACTAGTAAACTTATTTCAAATTTTCTGAGTCTAGACCATTTTTGTTTGAGAGACTGATTATTTAAACAGGGTCAGGCCTTGAACAAAGAAACAAAAGATAAATCACCACTGACATCAAACTTTAGAAATATAGATAGCTAAAGAGAGAGAAAGAGAGAGAGAGAGAAATAGATAAATAGGTAGATCATTTTCCAAACAGACGATATGGTGCCCAGCTTTTTTCCTCTTTTCAAAACCTTTTCCCTGCTCTCATGACCTGGTTTAATTCCCTGGTGCCCTTTCTTCTTGCTGACTTTCCTCTTACAAGTATACTTTACTCATAAATATTAGTTGATTATCACAGCACAGTTCTAGGTGCTAAGGATATAACCACAGAAAAACATACACACAAGGTCTGTGACATTATGCTACTTATATGGAGAGATAGACAATAAAGAATAAGTAAGCACATACATGAAATAAAATTGGTAAGTGATGACAATTATATAAAAAATAAAAGAGGGCAAATGACTCTGTGATGGGAGAGGACAAATGGTTTTATAATGTAGGGGTCATATGACATGCTTTTTTTTATGTTTTTTTTTTAATTTCATCTTTTGTGTTGGGTTTTTCCTCACTGTGCTTAGTATAATTCTTTTTATGTCTTATGTACACAAAAAAGAGTTATTAAAGAACATATGTAATCAGCTCACTAAATGCATGTTTTCATGTTCTCCCTATCTTATTTTTGTAAACTTCCTGGGCAGAACTGGCATTCAAAGAAGGGTAAGCTTTACAATATATATTATGTTCACTGGTTGAACGAAAATACTAAGTGTTTTGGCCTTTTTTTCCATATAGCCCAAATAAAGGAGTAAATGATGAAAAGGCAATTTAAGATAAAAGAAGATATTACAGACTGTACTACGGCAGAGAAAATGTTCCCTAAATGAGCTTAGCATTTGGGAACAGTATTGAGTTGATGCTTTTACTGTCTAAAGCTGTACATCAATATCTGCTGGAGGGTGTGGATGTTCTCCTCAAGAAGAAATTAGCAAAGACATCCAAAAACATGTGACCACAGCACAGAAATGTAGAAACATAAAAGAACATTTACGTTTCTACAGAAACAATTCCTGCATTTTAAACAGGCATAACGTTTCTAATCCATCAAAACCTAAGAGTTATTTTGTTTGTTCATTACATCTACTCTACAGTAACATACTAGTTGCGGGGAACAGATTAGTTTCCTGTGTAGGCCGTAGCAAAGCCCTTGCTCTGAAATACCATCCCAACTCACCTCAGCCCCTCCAAACCACTGGTTCTCTCCTTTCCTCCAAACCATAGCTATAAATCATCTTCCTGATGCCGTAAGTCTGGCGCATAATAAAGACCACTTGTTGAAGAGTTTGTACTCTGGCTGCAGACAGCCTGTGCTCAGTAATCATCACTCGAACACTTAACTCTTCTGTGACTCTAAGTGGCTTAGACATATGTTATCAGTTTATTCATTCATATGACCTAAATAATAGCAGTACATAACATCGGGGTGCTGCGAAGATTAAATTAGTTCATGCATATACGGGGCTCGGAACAATACTTGACACAAAAAATAAAAATTTTCCATATAAATATATTGTTACTATCATCATGCTCATTTATTGGGCTTCCATCAGTCTCACTGTATTTTATTTCTCAATTTTGTCAGAACTCAGGTGGAGGAAATTGGAGCATTATGACACGCTGATATTTGGAGCTGAGAATGGACAAGGAAATTTGGGAAATAAAACAAGAAGTAAAAATTAGGCTTCAAAAACACAATGAGAAGCATTTAGCAGGGCTGGAGAACATGGCATGTGTGTGACCAAAGATGTTGACCTTGGCCATATGGAGAGATACTATGGCACAGAAGGCAGCTGTACATAATTTGGGTCGAAAATATCACACAGACTGAATTTTTAACTGTAATGAAATGACCTGCCGTGCATATGATCTGTGCATTGTTACAGACAGTCAGCAAGTCGACCGGCTACTGGGAGTGCCAGGGAGACACTGACAGTCTCCCAAAGGTGCCAGCAGGATTGCCCAGATTTTTTTTTTTTTCTGGGGGAGGCCATACCTCTGGTTTCCATAGGTTAAATGAATAAAATCAGTGGGTTAGAGGAAAAACTGAGGGATTTCAGGAGGAGGACACTTCCTTTCCATTCCTGATGCCTCCTCAGTGGGAGAGGTCCAACCTGCCTCTCACCCATGAGCATCCTGGCAGCTAAAACATCTCATTTATGCAAATTTTACAGACTTCTAGACTTCATTGCTTCAGCCTCCTTTGGCTTTTTGGTAAATATGAGATGAATAAATTAGGTGTGCTTGCCTTAGTTCTGATTCACCTCTTGAGGAGAAAGCCTAAACTTCAGGAACTAGAGTTCTCCTCTTCAGGAACTAGAGTTCTCCTCTGTTTTCAACATTCTAGTATTCCCCATCCCCACCTCTACAACCTCCTTACCCACGTACATATGTACAGACACACGGGGAGGCAAATCCAGTCTATTGTGCCCACGACCAGGTAACTAGTCTGCCTAATTCTGGAACTGAGATTCTACATTTACATGGATTTCATGCTAGGTTACATAGTCACATTTAACATTTTCTAATAAATAAGTTGATTTCTGGGCCTCCAATCTACCTTCCTTTTGATTTAATTTCTCAATATGTGCAAACATTGAGGAGGGGTTCGTCTTAGCAATCTCTTGATCTGCAGCCACAAACTCCCCATTTAAATAAACATAGTGAAGAGCTTCTTGAATTCACTAAACCAGTTACTACGTGGACTTTAGAAAAACACCTCTGTCAGAATATCAAGTTTCTCACGTTTCTTATCATGGCCTTCATATATTACAGATGTTTTCTCTTTAATTGTGGAAAGGCTCTCCCTTGATTGCTTCAGAACAGTATTCTAAGAAACATCAGCTATCACCCAACATGACAGCCCTCTCTTACATGGATCCGTCCTGTACCCAATCACCCATGAGTTGATTTCCATTAAAAAAAACACACTCTAACAGAACATACAGTATTTTTAGGAGAGAGATGATTCTATACGGAGAGAAATCAAACGTTGGCTTTTCAAATTTGTCTCTGAGCCAGCCCTCTCACAGACACCTGCCTGAGTTCTGTGGGGGGAAAAAAAGGGTGAGATAAGTAAAAACGAAATAGATTTTGACTAAAATCTTTGTCAACTTTCCAAGACAAACAGGTATGCTTTAGTATCTGATTGCCAAAATACTAAGGGCAGATGAGCAACTTTTTTGAGCCACTCTTTGATAGACTACAACGAGATTTTGAATAGAGGGAAATGCAAACGAGAGGCACTAGCATTCAACAGAGAGAATGCAGCTACCTGGGCGGATACGGCTCAGCAGTGGTGAAGACTGGACAGACGGTTTGAGGCTTCTGCAAACAGATATGAGTACTCACCGTCTGGGGGCAGGTGGTTATGGCAAGAGGGAGAGGTAGAAACTATCAAATAT
Organism: Hippopotamus amphibius kiboko; assembly: GCF_030028045.1. NCBI lineage: Eukaryota > Metazoa > Chordata > Mammalia > Artiodactyla > Hippopotamidae > Hippopotamus > Hippopotamus amphibius. The sequence continues at coordinate 103,995,645 of NC_080196.1, forward strand.
CTTGAGGTCAATGTACAAGAATTTCTTACACCTGCAATACACTTATTAGGTATTTCAGTGATAATAGGGCCTGAGGAGTCACAGTTGGAGACTAGAGTCAGCAGAAATACAGACTATTCAGTTTATTGGGTGATAGGAGTTACAGATATCGCTGCTGCATCGCAACGGGCTCTTTCTTTCAGGGGAAGAGGCCTTCAGAGTATCTTCTCTGCCTAAAGCCAGAGATTAAATTCTTGTATTCAATGTTCTCTCTCCTAAGGAATATTCTCTCAGTCTGGATATTATGTCTATTAGAGTCTTCAAAAAATTAGAGAAAAGTAACTAAGGAGAATGATGAGTTCCTGGAGAAGAACTGAGACCCTGCTATGTCCAGGAGGTCAAGGCCTGACTTCTTCAATAACCGTCAAGCTCTCTACATTCCCAAAGCAAAACGTTTGCCTAAAATATAATGGGTTCTTAAGACATAACTGTTGATTGGTAAATAAATGTAGGTCATCAAGTTATTTCTAAATTTATCCTTCAATTTCTTCTTATTCATAATGTATACATAGATGTCTTAATTTAAACTATGAATGAATGTTTAAATTGGAAGATAATTATGTGTCATTTTAGTTAACTGAAGAGACCCTATTGAATGACTCACATACTCAAGAACGAAATATTCAAAAATAGGTTCTAACTTCAGATAAATTGTGAACTGGAGATACTTTTTCTTTTCAGATAGCAATGATTTGCTCTCTTTTTTTGGCCATCAAGGAAATATTTTCCATAGGATACACTTTATGCTTGTCCTTTTTGACATTCTTTTTTGATCCTGATAAAATGAAAAGCTATCTTAGTAGTAATTATGAACTTCTAAGGGCTTAAGATATCCATTGGCCTACACAGAATATTTTCAACTTATTAAGAAACACCATAAAAGAAAGCAAAAGCTTTAAGTGATAAAATAATTGAAGTCATAAGTGTATTACAACTGAGGTAAACACATAACCCAACATCTCCTAACTAGATGAGTTTGTCTTCTACTTACTTATTACTACATTCTGGAAATAATATTTAAATAGGTAATATTTTACAGGTCTAATAGTGTCCTGTAGTTACTCAGTGGGATCCCACACACATATTTCACAATGACTGAGTCCTAAATGCTTTAACGATGGCAGATCATCGTGAGAATTCTTGGGCCTCTCCTAGGTTAAGTATGGCATCTTTAGGAAACACTCACATAACATTAGCAAATTGTCTTGGCTTGGTAGAGATCTGTAGAAAAGTTTTTATCTCCGGCTTGATAAAAATATTTTGTTATCTTTTCATTTATTTCAAAATGTTTTGCAAAGAGGCAAAGATTTTGAGTGTCTATGATCAGAATGTAACTAAACAAACATCAACTTTTGGCTGTATCTTTTGTTCCCAGTTTTAATGAGTCATCTGACTACTCTGGAATAGTTTCATTAAGTTATTTTTCCTTAAGATTTTACAAATCTTAAATTGCTTAAAATGAGAAACTGTGGCAACTCAAGAATTGACAAAACGATGCTTATTGCTTCCCGTGAAATATGACCTACCAAGTATGAAACATAAATAACATATTGATAAAATGAAGCCTTCACAATACCATTAGGTCCAGCTTTCAGCATATATATTTGGTTGTGCTCTGGGGAAAAAAAATGATTATATATATATAAAATCTATGCTATGGTAACTCAGATGTTAAGATATCTTCCCATAAATGGTCAGTAATGATGACAGTGCTTATAAACCAGTGTTTTATAAAATGTTGTATTCCTTCCCATCAAGAGTTTCAAAGTGTTTTATTGAACGATACATTGACAATGAAATTGAGCTCTATCTTATGTCTACATTGGCAAGAATTTGAAATGACAGTTGTTTTCAAAAGGCAATAAACCCCATAGAGAACAGAAAGAAACATGCCCACATTCCTCAGGGTATTTGTATATTACCAGTGATTTTCCTGCATCAAATGACTTTCCCTTTATTTTTCCTCCATAAAAAATATGTGATAAATATAGTAGCTCTGAAAAATTTGTGTATGAGGAATATCTATAGGAATAAATGTTTCCCTGGAGAGATACAGAACACACAAAAAGATTCCAGTTACTTTTTCTTTATTTATATTAATGTTATGCTTTTACTTATAATATTTGAATTTTCTAATCACAATTATACTGTTTGAAAATATTTTACTGTGTTTATTATCCAAATCAACATCAAAGTGTTATTCATAGACCTAAGAAGGATCCCAAAAATACATATTCAGTTTGATTGTTAATGTTTATACTTCTTTTATCAAACTGTCTATTGCAAGATTAGTCATGAGGCCTAAATGGGATTATTTCTTTAAAAAATATTGTCATACATGATGACTGAGAACATACATTATATTTAATATAGGTTTTAAAAGTCATTTGATCTCCGAAGTAGGCAAAAGGAGAGAAACCTACAAAGAGGTAAAATCTGTGGGCTCTCTAGATAAATCCAACAGAGTCTTAGGAAAAATCGTGACCTTTATCTACTGCCTGATTTTGGCCAGATCTTGTCATGCCTGTTCATATATTTAAACCATTTTTAAGATGATGTTTTTTATCAAAAATATTTTCTAAAAACAGCAGGGAAAATATTAGTAGTTAGATGAGCTGGATATCTCTTTGACCATCTGTGTTATCTATTGTACATGTGACTCTTCGCATACCCAGCTTATATTTTCATAATTGGCCCTCTAATCTAAATACCAAATGATCAACCACGAATGCCAGCTTGACTGGGATGAGAATTACAAGCATATGTACAGTACCTCGGGTTATTATTGTCAGAACACTACAAAATATGTTTGTGACTCTTGTATATAATTACACCCTGGACTCATTATAGCTAGAAATAACACAGTCTTTTATTCAAGTCAGGATTGCTCTGGACCCAGTGTAAATGTTGCTCAGCTATATTAAGTCATTCAGAACATAGATGACACTGCTGAAGGTTGTTTGGGAACAATCACAACTAAATCGGCAGATTCAATAGCGTAGGAGAGCAGAATCCCAGTGCTGAGTTGAGAAAGAAAAATATGCTCAGTGACTTTACCTGGTTAGTGACAAGACTCATCAAAATGTATTCCTATTTTTTCTTTCCACATACAGGGACAGTTCCTTTGCAGCTGATGTCTAATACGTTGGTATTTTATTTATCTCAGTGATATGATATCGTAAATATTTGGTTTTAAGAATGAATTTATTTATAGTTGTGGTTGGTCAGGATAGAATGGGATACTAGAGAGTTGGTGACTTTTTTCCTATCATCTTAATCACCTACAGTTGCCCATTTCAGAGTGCTAGACAATGTTAAGTTACTGACTCCCCTGATAAAATGAGTCCCCATGACCCCATTTCGATTATGATCGATTTCTACTTGATATTTATCTGTCTTTACATTGTTTTAATCCAGATCTTCTCATGATTGGCCCATCCTTATCTTTACCTTCTTAGTTCAAATACTATCTCCTTAAGGACGCCTTCCCTGATGTTTTTTTCAATATTCCTTCTGCAAATCACCCTAGTACACCACTTTGTTCATTCTCTTTACATAATTTATCATAATCTATTTATTTAAATTATTATTTGTTTCGTCTTTCCACAATATAATGCAAGATCTTTGTGTAAGGGCAGGGACCCTTTTTTAGTTTGATCACAACCTTATCCCAAGACCTAGGGTGGAGCTGAGCATATAGTGATTGCTCTAAAATTATTGCTAAATGAATAAAATGATGGGATAAATAGCAAACATTTGAAGAACATTAACCCTCAACAACTGGACTGATGTCATTGCTGCTATAGTGATAGGGTGTTAATCCCTAGTAAGTCAGCTCTAAGTTAATCGTATATCACTGATTCTACACATTTAAAATTACTTGGAAACTTTTACAAAACTGAATATTTTTGTTGTGCTCAACTGTTTTGTTGTCTTGAACCAGACAAGGACATTGTTTAAAAAACTGTCTTGACTTGACTTTAATTTTATCCTTGTTGTAATTCAAGGAAGATTTCCTGACTTCTTTTTCTTACCTGAAAAAAAGGGGCTGGGAGTTTGATACTAGTTCAGCCTTATGATGAATTTCCTCATGGTATTTAATTTTATCCTCATGTCTGCAATATTGTGGTTCTCGCTAATCTTCATATCCAGAGCCCCAGGAGACAGTCCGTTTGATTGATCGCCCTTAGATCTGATTATTAGATAAATGATGATGATATTCATGTTTCAAATGAAATATTTTTCTCTCAAATGTCAGATATCTCTTCCTATTCTTATAGATTATGTCTCAGTAGTATCATAGAGGCAACTTTATTTTTTTAAAACCTACCTTATAAAATAAATAATGAAATGATACAAATCATGCAAAATTAGAGTTGAAGGAGAACCTGGCCATTCAGACTGCTTTTCAGATGAAGAAATGAAGGTCCAGTGATATTTAATAAATTGCGAACAGCCACAGAGATAGGTGGTAGAAAATTCAGGGCATCCTGTCTTTTTCATTAAAATTTTACTCTGGTTGTATATTATTACTTTAAGTAAGGCATATGCTATGGAGTGTTGTTTCTTCTGTTAAGAGAGAGAGGTACACAAACAAGACAGAATCTTGTAACATTTCTGCAAATGTGTCTTCTGCTTTTGTGTTTAATGACTTTGTGCCTGATGCTTGGATTGCTTGCTGTATCTTGTGCACTCAGAGCTCTTTTCTCAACCCTATAAAACCCTGTTTGATCATGACCATTGTATTGGGAGGTCCCTTGAGTATCTATCCTGCAAGCAATTAAAGTTAATAACACTTAGGATGGATGTATTTTTTGTATACCTTCCAGATACTATAATTGCAGCAAGCATTACCTATAATTTATTATGCACAATGGTCTAAACATCTTTAAATATGTTATTTACAGAGCAGAAGCAGTATCTGTTACAACACTGCATCTCCTCCTAGTGCATAGCAAAATTACAAAAAATTACAGAAGAAAATGCAGACTTGTGGGAGAGGTTGTGAAGCAGCCCTATTCCTGTCTCCCTCTAATTCTACACATTTATTCAGTGCAGATAGATTTTCCCCCGTATCTGAATGAAAACTTAGGCACGTTCCATGAGTCCTCTTGGCAAACTTTTGTCATAAAATATTCTACAGCCATTTTACGTTACAGAACACAGTCTCAATTCTGTAACTTGAATATTTAATAATAATACAAACATCAAGCCATTATAAATCTGAGACTTTACCCATCTCTCAAGTTGGAACTTCATTCAGTAAGGGCATCTTTTAAAAAAAGATGTAGTCAACATCTTCTTTTCTTCTCTCTCTAAGCCTTACTTTTCCCCTCCATATCTTCCCAGCCAAAATTTCCAGGGGTTGGGGCAAATGTAAGGGAGAAGATGTAGGTCTTTTCTTGATAAGCCCTAACTTGGGAAGCTGGCATTGATTTGCCGTATACTTTGGAAATATTCAAAGTGAAATCTTTCTCTTGTGGGCATGTTTATGGGTGGTGTGGAGTCCACCCAGTTGCTGGGAATCTCTCCTCTGTCCTTCCCAATTGGCAAATCCTTCTCTTTTCTGCTTAGTTGATGTAACATATCCCAATAGATTTAGGAAACTGTTAGTCTACTACCATCATCCCTCTGCTCAGGAAGCAGCTCCCCACCTCTTTCTCAAGGAGTTCCCCCCCTCCTTCTCTCCAGCAATCAATATTCTTTCCCTTATCCTATTAAATTCATCCCCTTGAAGCATTTCTCTCTACACTTGGGGCTGTAACGTGGCCTTCCATCAACCAGCCTTGGAAGTGGTGGGACCTACAGTCCAAGACTCTCCAAAATATTCCCATGTGAACTTTTCTGAAAACCTCAACTTCTGACAATTTTATGCCACCTATATGATACCAGGCATATATCTATTACCTATAATGCCAGCTATAAAACTGTTTTTTTAACATAATCTGTTAAAAAATTTTGTAAGATCTAATACTACTCATAATTTTTTTCCACCTATTTTTGGGGGCCTCAATTCAGACATATTTTAACATCCTATTAGATTAGCATAGTCTAGGTATAAACGTATAGTCTAAAACATATTTATTCAATAAATACATTGTCATGTGAATAAGTGTTGAATAAAGTAATGTTTAGGATTCTGGTGGTTCTAGCAAAAGAGAAACATTTGGGATATCCACTTATTTCTGGGGAAAATATATCTAGAAGAAACCCAGATTTATTAAAAAGCTCTGAGGCATTTAACATTGAGGATATATGTGCTAAAGAGTAAAATTTTTACTGGTTATTTAGTCACACGTAAAATCTAAGTAAAATATTTCATTCATGAAAATGAAGCTAAATTCTCAAGTGGTATATTCACAAATTGTCTACCAAACAACAAGCTTAAAAAAAAAACATTTTAAAAGCCTTTATTTAAATTACTACTAGAATATCTCAGAGGCAGTTGATACTGAATGTGTAAAGGAAAGATTTAATGAGACTCTATCAATCAGGTTATCATTTTTCTGCTATTACTTATACTGTAGTTAATTTGTTTAAGCTATATTAGTTTTACAGCATATAAGGGATCAAATCTCAATATTGTCCAGAGGTTCTGGAACTTTTGAGTTCTTTTCTGATGTCACACCTTTTATTATTGAAGAAGGAGGAGGAGAAGGAAGATGGGGAGGAGGACATTTTACGTTTTCAATTCCTCAGGTATTTTTCTTTTCCTAGTACCCACCTGAGAAATAAGAATGTATTGATTGTTAGTCATTTTCAAGTAAAGAAAAAAATTAAACTATAATAGAAGATAAATGCATTTATGTGGGAGATGAAAGTGATTTAGGAAGCTGGGAGGAGACACTCCTGTTTTACAGTAGAATAAAACATTTTCCCCTTAAACTTTTTTCTCCTTTGGGCTAATTTGGATGAAAGACCTTTAGACACCCCAGAGAAATCTGCAATGACCCCTCAATTGTGAGGGCTGGTCTCTTGCAGAGGGAAGTAAAGAATTAAGGCTGACATGAAGACATTAACATAAAGACAAACCAGAAAGCGTTCAGGGAGTCAATGCCAAAAAAAAAAAAAAAAAAAAAAAAAAACTCATAATTTTACTTAGTATTAACTGGTATATTTCATAATAAAGACAGACTCAGAAAAAAATCTAGTAAAGGTGTTTTGAATGCTCATGCTTTTAAAGGTTGAAAGACGGAGTAACAATTTGTACTTCTTTAAAAGCAACTTGCGGTAAAGATTGTTCTAAGGAATAGTCATTTAAAAATGTAGTTTCCAAAAATACAAATGAAAATGAGTTTTTGGTCAAATAGTTTGTGTATTATAGAACATTTCATATCACATGGTATTCTATCCACCATCACCCTCAAAAGGTAATACAGTAAAGAAACACATTTATCTCTTTATAACCCAGCATTTTACAAATTCAAAGACAGAGGCATTTTTTTCTTTATTTTACTTAAAAAATAAACAAATGACTATTCATATTACATTTTGGTCAGGGTCCCCTAAGCAGCTGACTCTGACACAAGAATTTAAAGTCATTGTACTTCATTTGAAAATTGATCCCAGAGTACATCAGTAGGGGAATGGGGAAGTGACCCTGAGAAAGGAAGGCTGACAATGAGAATTGCAGCATCAAACAAATTACCATTGTGGATAACTGGAGCTCCATCTTACTGGTGGACTCAGAGATACAGTGTTGAGTGTGTCTCTATGTTCCCTCAACGAAGGGATAAAGAAACTGAGGGATTTTATTTATATACCAATATCTTATCCATCTTTGGTTGAGGATGTGCTCTTGGAAGCATGTCTAGAAGAGGCTGAAGCACATTTCTGTGATCAGAGCTGTCTTCCTATAACACATCACAACTGCTTCCAGTAAGCAATCTTCAGCTCAGGAAGAATATGGGTGTGGTACCTACAGCCTCATATACCGCTCACAATCTGTTCTATAGAATTTACTAAAAGTACCTTGGATCCTCTGAGTTCATTGATATCACTGATAAGTGTCTAAATTATCATGGAAAACTAATAAAGGAAATATATTTTTTACCATAGGGACAAAATGTGTCCTTATAATGCTTCTAGTACAATTTTCTCAAAAACAGTATTTTTACATTGAAGAGAAACAATCATTTTAATAATGTCAAGCTAAAGCTAGAGATGTAATGTTTCTAAGTTACCTTGCCACCATCATTTTGTTCATTTAGTGGTTTCTCAAATACGGGTAACTGAAGGTTTATTAATTTTATTCATGACACAGGTGATCTGCAAGAACTTAAAGATTGTCAAATATGAAGTATCACAAAATTTACTGGTGTCCAATTATAGATTATCACCTGGAAAATAAATAACTAGGTGTTTTAAATAGAGTTTTATCTTCAAATTTTTGTTTGCAATTTGTAAAAAAAAATTATTACTGTGTTGATTCTGAAGTTTCTGTCAGTATCATAAAAAACTCATCTCAAATGCTACCTACTTGAGAAATCTGCCTTACTATGGACCCAAATAGAATTAGTATCTCGACACTTTGTACTAATTTTGCGCCTCCTCCATATTTCAAGCACATTATTACAGCTTTTTATAATTTATTATTTAAATCCAGTTTCCCATGCAAGAGCTGTGACTTTCTTGTTTGAATTTATATTTCTAATATCTATCTCAGATATTGGTACATATTTTATTTAGAGGACCACAATTCAAAGACACCCAACGATAATTTAAAATAGATACACACAGGTACGTAAGTCAAAAATAGATTGCCCCATCAAAGAAAGGTAAACAATATCCACATAGATTATATAAATATAAAAGGTCAGTTTCTTATTTTATTTTAGATCCAATCATATGAGCAGTAATTAAAAATATGGTTGTGTAGTTTTAGGACAATGGTAATACTAATCGTTTCATTTTCAAAGGCCAAATGATAAAGAACAAGCTGAAAAATAGAAATCACCTTTAAAAAATACACACGATAAGCTACCGTTTTTCAATAAGGAGTTGTTTTGTTCCTGAGATGAACAGAAGATAAAAAAAAAAAGACTTGAATTCTTATAGTTATATCTAGTTACTGGATCATCTCACTAGATAAAATGCTTTTGACAGCCAATGCAGTGCTCTGTTTATAAATCAATACATATCCTTAATTTTGTAATTTCCCATTTTATTCTCCATAGGCAAATAAATATTTGACTTTGCAGCATCAAATATTTTCTCTTTGAATGCTCTTTGCTATCAAAGTTCATTATGTAGTTCCCAAATATATTTTGTCACCTGAGCATTCTTCTTTGAATAATTTCAAGTGGGAAAATATTGCATTGATTCCGGCATTTATTCTATATAGAAATTGCAAATTTCAGCATAATGCATCTGGCCAGAAATATTCTCTAAGGAAATAAAAGAAAATAGCAGTTGTTTCAAAATAATCCTCAAGGCTTGACCAGATGCCATTTGAGAGACTGAAGAGGTCCGTGTATTTGATCAAGTAGTAAATAAACTTTGCAACTATTTGACACATAGTCTTTTGTATATACCTACTTAAATAAAGCTAATATTTATGCTTGTATGAAGAGTGAGTCTTCATATTAGAAATACTTGGGAGTTGCTGAATTCATTCTAAAATTGAGGACTGTTGTATGTAATTGAGGGAAAAAAATATATGAAAGTCTTCCATTTGCATATGCATACATTCAATTTTTCACTTAAGGCCTCTACATTATTGATAAATTGGTTAAATATATCAGAGGCAGATATTCCTAACAAACAGAAACACGTTTCTAAAAATGACAGCTCCTAGCTCACATAAATTTTTACTTTTGCTCACTTCAAATACTGAGTGCATCAAAAAATGTTCTCAATCATTAATCCACCTATTTGTTTCAAAATTTATTTAGTATTTCTTTGTTTTGCTCAAAGGGACATGATGATGAAGGCTATGAAATAGCTTACTGAAGGTTGACTTCTTCATCTTTATTAATTTCACCATCTGCCTATCATAAGTCCTGCTAATAAACATATTTTGGCTTCTAGGGAGCATGAATTTCTTTTCTAAGTCATTCAGAAGCCATCCAGCTATTACTTTGTTCTAGGATCATGACATACTTATGATGTCATATTTACTGGTATTATTGGGTGAATTGATCTGTTTTGCCTGTTTTGAACTTCTGTGTCTGGTTTTAGTACTGCTGTGATTTACTAGATGCTTCTGAAAGGAAGGATGGATTGGTGTGGGAGCAGATTTCTTAGTCTTAGAATGTATAGGCTTTGTATGTATGTATGTAGACTGGTCTTGATCCTTTTAATATTTCAAATAAGCCCTATTTAAGCTCTTTGGTATCTCAAGTAAAATATCTAGACACCCTATATTACCTATAGTTTATTTATTTTAAAGCAATAGAGAAAACACATTTTTTCACTTTCCCCCACCTTCAGATGTATTCACTCATTGCTCTACTGCTTAAAAATATAGAGGCCAAGTTCTTTTACAGAAATTAATCTCATGCCATTATCTAGAAAGAGGGACAAAGAAAATCCACTAATTGCATGTAGCACTGTCAGAAGACATGTGCCTGAGACTGCTATTTCCACCTTGCTTACAATCTGCAATTTGGTTAATCTATACCAGGAGACCAGTATTTAATTGTAAATATGAACTTTGGCAGTTCATATTTACAATTAACTATAAAAGAGACGAGCATATGTTATCTCCCATTCTGTTTTCCAAAAATCAAACAACTTTAATAGTGCTTCTGTGGATACATTTTAATTAGTAGAAACAGTCTTATTTTTATATTATATACTTGTCAGAAAAAAACATGAATTAATTAATGATAGGTATAAAAAGAATCTGAGTAATCACATGGACAAATACCTTTATTTTTTCAAAGAAGATGCAGAATGATTAAAGTGCTTATCCAGTGACAAATTTCTAGGGTTTGGCAACTATCTAGTCAATATTTGACAGAATTTGACAAGTCAACTAGTTGACAACTAACAACTCCTAATGTTGAATTGTATCCTATACAGGTCTCAGGTTGGAATGGAAAGAAAACATCTGAATATTGGGATCCCTTTTACAATAGAAAAACAGTAAACAGTAAGTACTAGGTTAATACCTGGTTCTTTTAGGCACTCAAATTCCTTAATTAAATCTAAAAATGTATAGCTATCCAATGGTTAAAATGCTTTATTTAAAGTTTAAGCATGTGTTCTATTATTACTTTTTTCTAATAAATTTGTACTGGGTCATATTTTCTGTCATATTTAATTCACTTCCAAATACTTGAAAAAATTAAAATAAATGGATATTAAGATATAAACTAGTGTCTACAACCTTTACCCCAAACCTCTTTCCTAAGTTCCAAGCTTTATATTTAACTTACCAGTGGCCATTTCTACCTGGATGTCCCACAAGTTCAACATGTTCAAAATTAAAGTGCCTATCCTCTCTCCAAAACTGGTTACTTTCCTCTATTACCATGTCATAACTGTACCATCACCAAGCCTGTCACAGAAAGCAGAAATTTTTCAACATTATCACCAACCTGATAAAATCTCATTTGCTATTTGATTTTACTTTCTTTTACCTTTGTTCCTGCTCCTTTCCTCCTTTGTTCTGATTCTTAAAATTTCCACCGAGTTTGTTGTAATAACTCCTAATTGTCACCTTGCCTTCATCCTGGAAGACTTCAATTCATTCTTCACAACTTAATACAAATGTTTTATCTCAAATACAAATCTGATTATGCAGTTCTGTTTTCAGAGCCTTTACTTAAAAGGCCAACATTTTTCATAGATTAAATACACTTTGACCTATACCTTACCTATATAGTTTTAACTCTTCTTCACGTCCTGATCCCCATCATATTCTAGACAAAGAAAAACTGTAATATCTGAGATCCCCAAAGAATGACCTCTCATTTTTCACAAAGGCTGTTTCCCTGTCAGCATTTTAACTGTCAGTCCCTCTTTATTTTTCAAATGCTTTATTTAGTCTTACGTTTCCATTCTTGAAAACACTTGGTACATAGATCTACTATTGCATGTTTCACATTTTATTGAAAGTATTTGTTTATCTTTTATCTTCCTGGCAAGGCTGTGGGCTCCCATATCAGTCTCTTGAACCTAACTGCTAGATAATTCCAGTGACCGGCAGCTGCCTTGCAAAGAGTAGACCCTCAATGAATGCCTGCCCAGCTAAAATGATTTTCTCTCATCCTCTGAATATTTGGATGCATTTTGGAATCATTAGTACATCAAGGAAGTATGTCACCAGACCTATAAGTCTTTAAATATGTCAATAACATTTCCTATAAAATTAGTCATTTTTCACACATGCACATATATACACACACATGCACAGGGAAAATCAAACACACTGACTTCAAGCAGTACATCTTAATCTTCCTTATATTTCAATCTCTAGTACGAAGTTATAGCCACACTTGCTTCCAGAAGGAATTGTGTGCCCTTTCAGGGCATCAGGAAAAGAAACTTCACATAGGCGATTGTAAACCAAAACTCTTTATTCAAAGTTATCCAACAGTTTTCCCCCACATTCTTTTTTTCTCCTTGCACAATTTTATTCCCTGCACCCTTTTTACAAACTTAAGGAAGGATTAACATTTTCCATGACATGCTCCTTTTTTTCTCCCTTGGAAGATAATTAAAAGTTGCCTGTAGCCATGGCAGCTTGCATTTGAAATCACCTGCATTGAACAAAAGATTTTGTCACAAAGGACCAGTTACTGATTTAGAGACCTCCAAGAAATTCTCCAAATTGACCATAAATGGTTTTGTAAGGTCAGCAGATGACATGCATACCTAAGGGTTACTATTAGAGTAATGTCCTAACATGGTATTAGAAACAAGAATACAGTACTCCTCTCCAAATCTGGTTTCAATTTCAAATTGTAGTTGTGATTATCAGATGCTCTAGGGTACTTTCTAAAGAGATGGACACTTAAGGAAGCTGTAGTCACCGATTTTTCGTGGCTATTGTATTTGCCTTGCTATTTATCTTCCAGGTTGTTTCAGCTGTGTGCATTATTCCTCTGCCATATATTTTTGAAAAGTCCTTACTTCTATTCTTTAGTGAGGTTGAAAAAAAGAAAATGGCCATGCCTGGCTCTGGCTGAAAAGAATAGTATTATGTACACTTGGATATCCAAAGCTGGTCCCTGTTGACTGTCTTTAATGTAGTGAAGACTATATTTTAAGAAAACATAACTAAATACGTTCGAATATGACAAATTGGGTTGAGTTTACAGGAATTAGGACTGAACAGTTTTCACATTTTTCAAACTCATGTTGTAACTGTATTTACATTTAAACAAAAAAGATTTTATTTTATCCACTTTTTTGTTTAAATGAGTTAGCAGTCTATAGAAAAATACATTAAAACATAAAGCATGTATATATACATAATACATATGAATATATACACAGATGTATTTGTATAAATATATATTATAAAATGATGATGGTAACATGAAAATGTAGAAACTTATAAAGAGAATAAATTCTCATATAAACCTACCACTCAAAAGTGCTGCAAATATTTTCTTTCAAAAAATTTTATCCGTTCTATCGCTACAGTTATGTGTGGTATTTGTATACACATTTTCATACTATGTTTTCCTCTTCATACATTATTGAAAATTACCAAATTATCATTGTGTTGTATAATTCTAAATAATACACTATAATTTATTTAGCATACTTAGAATGTTTTTTATTTTATAAATAACACTGAATAATTATTATTATTATACTGTATATGAATTCTTACCTGAAAGTTTACCTAAAATTGCCCTTTGCATTGAAATTTCTGGATCATTGTAACCTAAAATATTTAAAATTCTACAGACATATTGAAAAACTATTTTTCTAAACACTGCACATTATACCTATTGCTTTCCATTTATAAGAATAACTTTGGGGTTGAGACTTTCAGCTACTTTGAGCAAAATCTTTGCTTTTTTTTTTTAGTTTCTTTTTCCATTTTTATTTATGTTTTGAAAACTGATCCTTTATTACTGATTAAGTGAACATTTTTTATTGCTTGTAAAGGGGAGCATTTTTGAAATGCTGATAAGCTATTTGTATTTCCCACTTTGCAAAATATCTTTACTTATATGCTTTGAGTCTACTGCTTGTTTAATATTTCCTGAGTTCCAAGCTCCACTCAGAAATAAGAAAGGTATTGATCTATGATTCCTTCCAGTCTTGAATGGCTTTCCTTTTACACTTAAACTTTATTCATCCATACAGTCAATGATGTGAGTTGAAAAGAAATTTTTCCCAGTAGATGTGATTTTTTTATGAATATGTATATGTATTTACCTTATATATGTACTATTTCTGGCCTAGCCATTCTTTTCCAGAACTGTTACTTATTGTTTATATTGTTAGCTTAATATTTTATAAAATCTCCTGGGGTACTTCTACTCATTTTAATGGGAAATTTACTAAACCTAAAATATAATTTGTTGAGAATTAAAACCATTATGGTGACCTATCTTTTTATCCAAGAACAGTATATATCTCTCAATGTAATCAATTCTACCTTTAAATCATATAGTAGCTTTTTTGGTTTACATATATTCTTTTTCAGGTTCTTTTCCATCAGATTATTATAAGATATTGAGTATAGTTTCCTATGCTATACAGTAGTCCTTGTTCTCTATCTATTTGTGTTTAAGAATATTCTTCAAGTTTTATATGGAGTTGCTATTGTAATGAAGAAATTGCATTAGTTGTAAAAAAAGAAAAAAAGAGAGAGAGAGAGACACCAAATCTGACTCATTTAAGAACAAAAAGCATTCACTGAAAAAATTTTGGGTGATTCACAGAATTTTCTGGAATGTTAGAGAACTTGGTTGAGATAACAGGAGCAGGAGCTGCTAAGATTTAGTCATGACTCAAGGCAAAGCATCGGCACAAAAACAGTTTGGTAAGGGCATATAGCCACTGTCATTATTACCTGGATGCCCAGGTGGCACTGCTATTGCCACTGGTACAGGTGTATGAAGGTAGGCATTCCTGTGTGCACACCTGTGTCACAGCTGCAAGGTGGGCTATTTGTCTCCAATGATGACGGATAGGCTCTATCATAACGATTCACGTAGTAGGGAATTCCAAATAGAAAAAAAAAAGTGTTTCAGATTCAAAATTCTTTTACTTTAACTTACTCAGAATGTCTTGAATCAGTCTTCTGTTTTTGTGGTAGGAATTGTAGGACTTTTGTCCATTGCCCATATATTTCACTTCCGGTCTGTTCATGATCAATTAACTTTAATATCCTCATGGGCCAGTTTATTTTGATTAACCTTCAGTCTTTGTTTCCTAATACCTCTATAATCACTTGCCTCTGCCAATTTAGTGCTGCTGCTTGGTCTTTGTCATTCTAGGGTCACATTATCCTCAGTGAAATCTATCAACATATCACTAAATTCTTCCTCTGATATGTCTGTTAGCTATTGGTGCATAATCACTTACCCTAAAATTTAGTGGCTTAAAATAACAAACGTATTATCTCACACAGTTTTTGTGGATCAAGAATTCAGGAGCAGCTTAGCTGGGTGGTTCTAGTTTGGGGACCCCCATGATATTATGCTCAGGTTTTTCCACTGAGGCTGTTGTCTTCTGAAGACTTTAGTAGGGCTGGAGGACCTGCTTCCAAGGTGGCTCACTTACGTCCCTCTTGAGTTAGTGATGATCATTGGCAGGAGGTTTAAGTTCATCACCAAGTTGCTATCTCCATAGGCTGACTGAAAGTCCTTATGGCCTCCACCAGCTAATTTTCCAGAATCACAAGGGGAAAATTGTAGTGTCTTTTATAATCTATCCTAATAAATCAAACCCCATCATTTCTGCAACATCCAATTGAATAAAAAGTTCAGTGTGTGACAAAACTACAGGGTGTCATGAATATTAGGAGCTGAGAATCACTGAGGGTCATTTTGGAGTCTGGCTGCCATCCCAGGACAGAGGCTCTAGTAATTTTAAGGATGCTAGTGATCACTAACCAATGTATTCCTCAAAGCAATGATGAAGAAATTCTCCTCTGTTCTCACTGAAGGGATACAGTCATTCAGTGAGTAAGTAACCGCATATGATTAATGAGACACTACAGTATTCTTTTACCCCCACTCTATTTCTGTTTCTAGATCAGAGATGAAAAACTATGGCCCATCTCATGTTTTTATACAAACTCTGAAATAGGAATGAATTTTATATTTTAGAGTATTGTTTTTAAAAAAGGAAAAATAAGAATATGTGTCAGAGACCTACTACAATCTACAAAGTCTGAAATATTTACTCTCCATCTTTTCAGAAAAAAGGTTATAGTCCCTGTTTAGATAGTACAAATAAATCTCTGGTATTTCAACTTTATTTAGCATAGACCACCCAAGTCCAAGATTCCATAGGTTAACGAGGCAAGCAAGCAGAATTTCTCCTCGTAATTCTATACATCCTACAGAATCCAAAACTTCCAATAAATTCTTTCATAATAATAAAATCTTCATAATGTTAAAATCATCCCAAACTAAATTTACCTTCCCACCTCCCTTGTATAACATTTTTCAAATCTATTTCACACAGATTCCTCACATTTATGCTGATATAAATTCACAAATTCACTTTGTGTCTAAACCTTCTCCTCTTGGGTTTACTCAAGACTTGACCTGGGGACAAAATTAAAACGGTGATATTTATTAAACATGATCAGATTTGGCATTTCTTAAAAACAAACAAACAAAAAACTACATTGGACAAAGTCATTACAGATTCCTCAAGCAAAATAACCTGGTTCATTGGATTGGCTTATAAGGGAAACTCAGTAGAGTATACAAGTTTATGGTTCTTAGAAAAATATGGTCCTCTTAAATATCCAGTTACAGCTTTGAAGATCCCACATTCACCCATTTCATCCTCTTTTTCATATGAAACCTAGAAACGTTGTGAATTTACTATGTTGTAATTCACCCATCTGAAGTATCCATGTTTTTATCAGTCCCTCTGCTACATCAACCCTTTGGCTTCAAGAGATAGAAAACTATTTATAGAAAACTATAGTCTTAGTTGTTTTCTGTTCTAGACAATGCCTTGCATTATACTTCTACTTGCCATATTTTATCCTTTAAGCTCTCTAGGAGAGTGAGAAGAAACCTTTTCCCTGAACGACCGTGTTCTCTTTGTATTCCCTTCATTGCAGGGAATAGTAGCACACATTGATCTGCCAAAGTCTTGCTGTTAATAGATACTGCATTCCAGGTGACAGGTGATAATTCAGTGACTACATTAACACTGTTATTAATAGCTACAGGATTATCAGTGCTTTTATTCTCTAACACCAAACAGGTTCTTACTGCGTATAAAGATAAACAAGTTTGATAATCAAATTCCCAGTGGGTTTCCATTTCTTTGCGTGCTGTCTGTAAATACCTTTGGCCAAAAATTTCATACTTGTCAGCAGTTTTGGGTGAAGATTGTGTGATCCACTATAGTAAGAGTGGCTATAGTAGATATTGCATGACCCATAAAATCACGGAAAATCCTGGGGCAAAGTTTTTAGGCTGAACTTCCAGGATTAACTTCATGAGTACATGCAGAACAGTCATGACAAAGCAGATGCTGACCTCGAAGCCATGCTATTTCTGCCATAACTTGAATCAACAAAATGAATCAATTTCTTCATGTGGCCGGATTCTGAATCAGAATCCCATGCAAGTGTGCCAGCCTAACTGGCAGAACCAGCCACATGTTTTTTAATCTAACATCCTATGAAGTTCAGATAAATAACTTCTGTGTATTTAACCTTGAAAAGGTAAGTTTCATGATGTAATAAATTCTCAAAATGTAGAAAATGTGTTCAAAGTTTTTGAGTAAAGCAAATGGCATATGACCGTTACACAACCCATTCTCTCTCTCTTGCGCTCACTCTCTCAGTTTATATGCTTCTGATATTATCATATTGACTTAATATACTTTGAAGCCATGAAATTTACTTGGTGTTTATATTATCTATGTGAAATGATTTTCCTATGTAATATTTTTATTTGATTATGTCTTGCTAATAATCCTGCTTTCACTATTTTCTTTCATTTGTGCTTGTCTAATATAATTTTTATCTTCATCTTCTATTTATGCTTGATGGGACAATTTTTAAAAATATCTCATAAACATGAAGTCACTTAATGTTTATTTTTAATCCAATCTGGGAGTCATTTTAGGGAGTTATTTTCCTAAGTGAAGATTTCATTTGTACTCTACATCATTAATTTAAAATCCTTCAAAACTTAATCTGCTAGTTGCTACATCCATCAAGATTTTAATTCAGAAATTTTATTTTTCCTCCCCATTGAATCCTTTCAAAATCAGATTGTCCCTCTTCATGACATGTTACTTTCATTTCATAGGAGCAGCAAGCATCCTCTTGAAAGTTGTTGAAAACAAAAAAGTCATTTTTCAAAAATTGTGTTTCCCTTCTTGCACTAAGTCTATTACAGAAAAGCCATTATGTCAAAATTTGAAGGAATTGGACATTCACTTTGCACTGCAGAATTCCTTCATATTTGTCTATTTTTTGCCCTTTTTATTTTATTAAGTGATACAAAGGGAATTTAACACACTAACCTGGTTAGATATATGAAAGAGATGAGAAAATAACTAGTGTATAGGAAGACAACCCAGAAAAAAGCAGTAGCAGAAAGCATGATCATCCAGCATTGAAAGGAGTGAGCAGGTGTCACAGATCCTGGAGCACAGCTGAAGCCACAGAAGAGACATGACCTTGATAGAAATGCCACTTGAAATGGGGGAGAGAGAGTCTCCAATTCTCCGTTCCTCCTGCTCCCCATCCTCTTTCTATGCTTCTTTTCAGTCAAAACAAGTGAAAGTAAATGACTCAGGAACCTGAGAAACTCAACCTGAAAGAGTTCTCTTTCCTTTTATAAAGAAGCAGGGCAGAAAAAAGGAGAAGAAAAGATAGTAAACAGAACCACAGAGGTGTTATCCACCTATGTTACTAGTCAGCAACAGCCTCATTCATCTCTGAACTTCAATTGATCATGCAAAGCTTTTATGCTCCCACCTAATCAGAGGCAACTTTCTTTCTTTAAAATGAAAACACTTCCATCCTCTTTATAACAAGAAGAGACTCAAAGTCTTAACAATTATGATTTTTGTACCCTGGTAATGGCAAAATACTTTTAGAGTTCCAAACGTTCAATCAAGAGCAACTATAAAAACTAAATCTAGAAAAAAGAACAACTAAATCTATTATTAAAAATATTTGCTTGAAAGCAGTAGAAACCTCACCTAATCTGAAAGCAGCACAGACTGAAGGGGCCTAGACATCAGATAAAAGGGAGATGCAAAGACTTGAACCTGAAGTCAGCACTACTTTCCCTCTCAAGGCATTTGATAATTCTCAACAGAACTGAGAAGCTGAATATATGAGAAGAGCTTCCAGCCATCTCATGAGACTGGAGGATCAATAATTCCACTGGGTAGTAAAAGCCTTAGGAAATACCTAAAGTTTAAGTTGGTTTTTCTAAAGAAAATAGCCAGTCCTCACAAAGCACCATAGTAGAGGAATCTCTGTATGGATTAGGTTATCTGACACCCCCCTTAACTGCCTTCCAGAAAACAGAAAGAAAAAAAAAAAAAGGCCTCTGGAGAAAAGTACTGAAATACAGAGCCACAAATTGTTTCTAAAATATTTTATTCACAGGGTCTAGCTGCCAATCAAATTTACCAAGATGCTATAAGAGAAGATTTAATGACAAGAGAGTGAGAGAGAGAAAGAATAATAGAAACATAACCATAGGAGATCCAGATATTGGAGTTAATAGATACAAATTTTAAGTTAAATGTATGAATACGTTATAAAGCTTAGATATCTATTAAATAATATAAGAATTTCTAATGGAAAAAATAAATGGGAAAATGGGAACTGAGGAAAGTTATAATGTAATTTAGGTTAAAGTAAATAAGTTCAACAACATTTTAGATGTAACAGAAGAAAGTTTTAGTGAACTGGAAATTCAGGAAAAAATATCAAGTCTTATACATGAAGGGAAAAAAAGATAAAGACTGTAATCTAATAGTATAAGAGACCTGGAAGACAAAGTGAAAAGTCTGAATATATGTGTAATTAGAGTCCCAGATTGAAACACAGAGGCGGAGCAAGAAATGAAAAGCCAAAGAACAGTTAAATATCTGACAAAATCTAAATGAATATTGTTTAATATAATTTCTTGTGAAGTTAAATATATATATATAGTGCATGTAGAATTAAAATGCATGAAAATCATAGCAAAACAAGCCAGAGGAGTAGGTGGATTTAGAGTATTCTAAGACTTTATGTTGTCTACACTGTGATGAAAGTATGGGTTACTATTAGATTTAATAAGTAAAGGGTTTATGTTACAATCCCTAAGGTAACCACTAAAAGAATAATAAAAGAGTGTTTACTAACAAGCTAATAGAGGATAAAAATGGAATAATTAGTTAAATTTTTTTTAAATGAAAAAAAAATCATATAAGAAGGAATATGGAACAGGTGGACAAATAAAAATCAAAGAGTAAGGTAACATATTTAAACCCAAATAGAAATATAATTGCTTTATACTGTTGTGTCAGCTTTTGCTGTACACCAAAGTGAATCACTATATTTATACATATATCACAATATCCCCTTCCTCCCGCGACTCCCTCCTATCCTCCCTATCCCATCCCTCTAGGTCATCACCCATTATCCAGTTTATCTCCCTGTGTTATGCAGCAACTTCCCACTAGCTGTTTTATATTTGGTAGTGTATATATGTCAGTGCTACTCTCTCACTTCGTCCCAGTTTCCCCTTCGCCCCCCCACCCCCGTGTCCTCAAGTCCGTTCTCTACATCTGCATCTTTATTCTTGCCCTGTCACTGGGTTCATCAGTACCGTTTTTTTAGATTCCATATATATGTGTTAGCATACGGTATTTGTTTTTCTCTTTCTGGCTTACTTCGATTCCAATAAAGAGCTTAAAAAAAACACACAAATAGATAGATAACTATATCAAACATAAATAGACTAAATACTCCTGTTAAAAAACAGTGCTTGTCAGATTGGGAAAAAACAACCATATGTAGGCTTTTTTAAAGTGGATATAAATCCTTGAATGTAAAGATACAGAACATTGTCACCAAAAAGATGTAAAATATATACCATGCTAATAGTAACCAAAGAAAAGCTGACATTCTATATAACGTTGGGCTAAGCAAATTCAAGGAAATAATTATTACTAGAAATAATGACAGTCATATTACAATGATTAAAAAGTCAAACCAGCAGGAAGGTTTAAAAGATTTGAAACAAGATTTACGAACTTACCCCAAATAAACCGTATAGGAAACTGTACCCAATAATCACAAAATGCACATTTTCTTCAAATACGCATAAACTCTTTACAAATTTGGGTAATATGCTGAGCCATAAACACACATCAAGAAATTGCAAAGATTTAAACTGAGAGCAGAACCTTTTCAGTAAATGGTGCTGGGACAACTGGATACCTACGTGCAAAAGAATGCATTGGAACCTTATCTCAAATCACACAAAAATTAACTCAAAATGGGTCATAGACCATAAAACCATAAGCCTTTTAGATGACCTAAGAGAACTGAAAACATAAGTCCACCATAAAACGTATACACAAATGTTCACAGCAGGATTGTTCATGATAGCTAAAAAGTAGAAACAACCCAAATGTACATGAACTGATGAGTGGATAAATAAGATGTGGAACATGCATCCAATGCAATTATTCAGCCATATAAAGAGGATGAAGTAGTGACATGCTACAGCATGGATAGTCCTTGGAAACATCATGTTAAGCGAAAGAAACCAGTCACAAAAACCACATATTGTATGAGTCCATTTATATGAAATGTCCAGTATAGGGAAATTTATAGAGATAGAAAGTAGATTGGGAGGAGGTAATGAGGAGTGACTGCCAATTGGTACAGGGTCTCTTGTTTTTTTCAGGGGCACATACACGCATAAATGTCCTAAAATTAGGTCGCAATGATGATTGTACGACCCTATAAACACATGCATGTTTTACATGACTTGTATACTTTAAATAGGTGAATTGAATGGTATGTGAATTATATCTCCATAAAGCATTGTTAAGTAAAAAAAAAAAGAAATCACAAAGAATCAAAAAGCATGAAATATATTTTGATCCCAGTGGAATTAAACTAAAAAAGCAATAAGAAATATACAGCTGGGAAATCTTCACATGTTTCTGAATTAAGCAATATACAGTTGACCTGTGAACAACGTGGGGGTTGATCCTTGAGTGTAAGGGCCGCTTCATATCCATGATTCCTCCGCATTCAGGGATTCAGCCAACTATGGATCATATAGTGCTGTAGTATTTACTATTGAAAAAAATCCAAGTATAAGTGGACCCATGCAGTTCAAACCCATGTTGTTCAAGGGTCAACTGTACTTCTAACTAATCCACAAGTTAACAAAAAAAATAATTATGAAAATCAGAAAACATTTTTGAACTGATTGATTAAAAAACAAAGACATAGCTTACAACCCTCCTATCGGGTCTTTTCAGAAGCTTGATAAAAGTGTTTTCATTTACTTCCTTTACAATTTGAGCTTCATCAGATCTTCTGTGTCTTAAGGCCTAATTGACATGTGGCTTTTCACATTGCCTAGACCTGAGGCAGAGCCTTCTCTTTCTCTAGGTCCCACTCAAAACTAGGAGCTTTACTGATTATTTGGTAAAATTTGCCAGGCAACATACGCAAATTTATAGCTGTTGCCTCCACAATCCGGGGTGCCCCACAGGTGTTATATATTTGGTCAGCATTAGTGCAAGATGAGACACTGCGTCTCATTTTAGGAGTGATATACTGACATGGCAAAGACCATCTGCTCCCTAAATCCTTCCTTAAAATGGCAGAGCCCTGAAATTTGTAGTTTTGTTCTCCCTCTGGGCAGACATATGTTTAACCAGTACATCTGGGGTGTTTCCCCTTCCTGCTCACCAAGGACAGTCAGTGAGGAGGAGCAAACCATGCTCTGTGGGATCTCTATAGGACCAAAGTTCAGGGGACTTTAATAGTAACAGGGAAGTTGACATATCCCTGAGGGAAGGTGGCGAAATCATAATATTATCTCTCCCAGCTGAAAGCAAACTGCTCTGATCATCCTGGATGATTGGTACGGGAAAAAAATACATTTTTCAGGTCAATAGGGCTGCATTAAGGCAAAACAGGTGTTAATTTTCAGTAACAAAGATACCATATCTGTTACCGCACCTGCAATTGGAGTGACTCTCATTATATTTACAAAAATCCACACTGATTTTCAGGATGCATCTGATTTTTCTGACAGCCAAATGGGGAAATTAAAATAGTCGTGATAGGAATAGTACCTGTCTTCAAGTCTTTGATGGCAGCATTAACTGCCACGACTTTCTGAGGGGCGTGATATCCTTTATTTCTTACCGCAGTGATAAAGAATTTCAGTTGCATGGGTTTTCACTTCACCTTTCCTACTTTCCTGGCCCTCACACTATAGGTAAGAGAGCCAGTGTGGGTGGAATTTCTGCCAATTTCAGATTGTGTACATTGCAACTGGTCCCAGCTGGAGATGTATTTGGATCAAATGTACTTGATCACCTAAGTTCCACAATTCTTTTCTCTTTCTCTGGCACTTGAGTCAAGGTGGCATTAGCACCTTAGGGAGTGCATCAACTCAGAGCCAACATAAACTCTTCAGATTCTGAGTATGTCTTTTGCCTCAGTGTTTGCTTTTCATAAAAGACTGCCTCTGGTCCTTTTGGAGAAAGCCTGGAGAAAGATTTAAGTATATTCTCAAGAGAAGGTCTTCTTCAAGGGACTCAGCCTGTTTTCTAATCAAGGGGCTTCCAATCTGTGAAGCAGTGACTAATGACCTAGTTTGGGGGTTTTCTCAGGATGTGCAACATTTACTGCTAAAACCACTACCTGGGATGGTCAGTCATCCCGTGTGTGAATTGGCTTTGGTTTGGGAATGGGAACATGCTTCTGTGATGACGCAAATTGGATTTCTGTTCGCCAAACCTGTCTTATCCTTGTATGTAGACTTAGTAATACATCCAGAGGTTGCACATCCGTTTTACTCTTGGGGACTTCGAGTCCAACTCTCACCACAAAATTCTGTGTGTGTCACAACATTTTGATTACCACCGTGGCCCTGCTGCCTGCTATGGCCATTGAACTCACGTATCTCCAACACTGAAACCCCAGTGTCCCACTTTCCAGGATTCCATTATTACCACTGAAATCAAGGACCTCAATTCTGTAACCCAAATTCACTTTGATCCCTTGCCTGGGGATGCCCTTCACCACAGAGCTTTTCAAAAATACTGGTATTCTCCTCACAAGTGCATTTATGAATTTCTTTGCGGTGTCTTCTCGGCACTCTCAGGATGCATTGCTGAGGGAGAGTGAGGGACTGCTCTTCTCAGGTCCAGGACAGCATTGATCTCTCCCTAAGACTTTAACGCCCTCCTCTGCATTATGCCGAAGAAGGTCCGGCATTTCTGACCTCATTAATGTAAACTCTTGTGTGCAGACTCCAAGAGACAACTGAACAAACCGATCAAATCCCAATTTCTCTAACCAGAACTTAAATTTAGAATCAAATTTAGTGCAATGTTATAGTAAATTTGGCTTCAACCAAAATTAAGTTTCATCCCTTTGGGGAGACTCTTTGAATCCATTACTACCATTTTCTCCAAGTATGTACAGATAAAAATTAACAGTATTTTGGGACTTCCCTGGCGGTCCAATGGTTGAGTTCACTTTCCAATGCAGAGAGTGCAGGTTCGATCCCTGTTAGGGGAGCAAGGATCCCACATGCCTCGCAGCCAAAATATAAAACAGAAGCAATGTTGTAACAAATTCAATGAAGACTTTAAAGGTGATCCACATCAAAAAAAATCTTTTAAAAAAATAACAATATTTTTAGATTCCTTTGCTGTGTGTGCTACATCCTCCTGGAAAAACCTGTTCTCGTCCTGGAATATCTTGGGAAATAGCTACTGTTATTGGCCTGGAGACAGTTAGAGGTTACTGGGTAGGCTTAAAAAGACCAGGCATGCACAAACTATGTCAGATCACAAAATTAGATATTATCTCTTTAAGGCAAGGCCACTTTTTTGTCAGTGAAACTGGAGTTAATTCCGTGGGCAAGAACAACCAGGGAAATTTAGTGATTCTAGATTCTTAGCATTTTCCACGTGCACACAAATATCCCCTTCCCAAATCTCAGGGTCCCTCTACTTCTTCACAAATGCCTTAAACTTAAGCAACAACGTCCTGACCTTAAATGAGGAACTGATGATGCTATGAGGTCAGCTTGTGTGTTACTTATGTTCCTGCACACTTAAATTTTATTCTAATTCCCAGCCATGTTTTTTCTACAGCTATGGGAGATGATAAACTTTTTAAGGTTATCCTAGAAGTCTTTAATACCCCAAAGCTGCTTTTAAGTGAGAGTTTGTAGACATGAGTGTACTATTTTTTTTTTGTCAACTCTTCTTCACGTTTAGAAGTAGGCAGCACACTCTTCTGTGTTGTCATTATCCTTGTTGCTGTAAAAGTTGCATACGATAGCAACTTGATTTTCCAAAGCCTTGGCATTGACCAGCCCTTCATCTCCAGCATCTACAGATGATGATTTAAGTAAAGACGATGTCACTGCATGTCACAAATTACCATTATCCCATTTGCCATCTGCAAGAGCATCATGACTGTACTCATATTCAAATAGGTGATCAACTCAGTGTGAAAATCCCATCATGAGAGGTATATTTCTGGGATCACTGCTGATAAGATACTATGATAATCAGCATCAAACCAGGAAACACATACCTCTCTAAATATTTTAGATCAAATGAATTTCAGGCAAGAAATTAGTAACAAAATCTATAGAAGAAGCTGAGAAGATGATTACGGGACAGTGAGGCAACATAGATTAGCTCTAGCAGGTTATTAGAACACACATTGCCTGGAGAAATAGACAAATCAAGGAGGCAATGACACCAGAGCCAAAGAGCCTCATCAAAGGGTCACCAGGCAGAAGCTGAAAGTATGAGAGGCCTGTTCCATTGGTGTTTGAGCCATATTGTATGTAGCCATTGCTGGAAACATCCCCAAGAAAAGAAGAGGAAAATATAATGGCTTCTCTCTCCTTTCTATCCTCTAATATCTCTTCAATACCTATTTTTAGCCAAATATTACCAAAAGCCAGTTGACATAGAGTTGGGTTTCAGCCTTTCTGTCATTCAGAACTCTATATGAGAAGAGTGGGGAACATCTATGAGGGCAAAGCTTAGTGCTGGCTCAGTGGGACATGTAGTGAAAGAAGGAAGGAATGGCAGAAAAGAAAAGGGGAGTAAGCTTGGAGTTGTGGTGATGGTGGAGGAAAGGAGCTGAAGAAGGTCATGGGAGTAATTTAATATCAGTAGTAATGTGGATCCAGAGTGAAAAGTATCTTTGTCACACTTGTGACTCCCTTATCCCAGTTATGGACAGCATCCCCTGAGAAAGAACATCACCATCAACTTCTCTCTCTTTAGACCTCTCTTGAAAAAGGCACATCTCTGGGTCCACAAATGGCCATGCCTCTCTCTGCTTCACCTGGCAGAAAAGATATATCTGAAAGAAGGTGCAGGGCATTTCATTGCTCTGTGTGAATCTCTAACGTTAAAGCTACATGGAGAATGAAGATGCAGAATTGAGAACAGTCAAATGATACCCAAGCCACCTCACACCTCAGACAAGCTCAGGATTGACTGGTGTGGAAGTTCCAGGACAGAGTCCCATATGCAGAATATTTTGCTCTTCCAGAAGGCACTGGCATGTCTTCTGAAAAAAAAAAAAAAAAAATCAGCTCTTTGACCACCCCCACCCCCAAAGAAAGAGAGAGAGAATCCATTCATGCTGCTCGTAATATCAGCAACAGTTGGGAAAGAGGTTGATATCATTTCTCATGCCACAATTTTGCAAGAGTTTAGAGCCTTGTTTTTGAACCTAAATTTAGGTTCTTATTTTTAATGTGAATAATTCCTTTGTGACATATCCTAAATTGTTTATATATAGTTTATGCCTTAAACTCAAAATAACATATGGGATGTCATCTGTTAGTTCAGAAAAGTTTGACATTAATGAGTGCAAAATAGCAAGACAAAGTCATATCTCTTAAGATCAAAACCATGAAAAAACTCAACATGTGCATGTAAAAAAACATCTTGGATAGAAATAAATCAAAAATATAACTTTGGAAATCATTGGGGAGTTAGCATATAAGTGATCATTTTTCTTTTGGTGGTTCTGTTTATTTCCCTCTTATTCCATGATAAGCATGTGATATTATAGTATTATATATAATTTAATATTATATGATACCAAAATATATTATTGTAAAACTGTGGTGCACTTTTGCAGTCTAAAACTGGGTACCGTTTGTAAATGAACTGCAGGAAAACATCATTTGGAAGAGAATAATCAAGTCTGGATAACTCCAAGTGCTGCTTCTATTTTTAAAGTTGTTGATCTGATGACATAACATGAACTGAATTTACCACAGGAACTTATATAAAAATGATAATAGACTTATGAACCAATAAATCTTTGAATAAAGTTGTGATATCTTTCATGCATTGGTATAATGCTCTGCAACTTGTTTTTGTATATTAAGAATCTCCTATACTTACAATATCAATTATGGTGTTAACATCTAAGAACTTTCCTTAATTTTTATCTTTATCAGGTTATAATATTACATTGTCATTCTTCTGTTCCAGTCAGTGAAAAACATCACTGAATGAATCCTGAAATTGGTGTTCCCAAAGTCACGCAGATCAAGCAGTAAATAGGCAGGTAAGACTGATAAATGCCCAACTGCCATCTCCTGCTTTCCTCTCACATCCTCCCAGGGCAATAGGTAGCCTGGAGGATTTTTGTTAAGTTCTAAACTGCCTGCATGAATCTAACTCACACTGGGATGGTGCAAGTTTTTACTTTCTAATGATACGTGTTGGGCTCTGTGAAATGACGGGGTGCCTGAGTTCAGTTGGGAAAGCATGGATGTCTTTTTCACCAGAGCCATAAGTTCCAAGAGAGAAGTTAAAGACTGTGTCAAAAATAAATAATTCTTTTATGCTCAGAGGTGATTTCTCTTAGGTTTAGTCATACTAACAGATCAATGTACAAAAACATCCACTTTTATAACTTAAGCTTTTATCCATCAGGGAGCTTGGGGTGTCGATTTCTGATAATGCAAATCTGGCACTTTTTCCGAAAATAAAGTGCATTTAGCAATGCAAATTCTTACTAGACAAGGACCATATCGGTATTCCTCATATAGCGGTCTCAAATGTAAATAAAAGCATGAAATGCCTGAACTACCATATTGTACTGACCTTTTGTCCTAATACCAACAGACAGTATATTATTTTCTATCTCAGTGTCCCTCAGCTGACTGGGCAACAGATGAAAGACTTAGTCTCTTGAGGTTGAAACACTAGGGTTTAGGGTTGCTCCTTTATGACCCTGAGTAAATCAGTTAACCTCTGCCCCAGTTTCACCCATGTGTAACAGAAGTTGAAGCAACATTCTGCCTCTACCCATAGTATCCTGGCCAGGAATCACAAACCCACACAGTCGGAAAAAGTCATTTAAGTAGCATTTGTTTTAAGTAGCACTTGTTTTAAGTATTACTGACTTTTTCTCCCAGTTGTTTAAAAGATAATGCTGCAGATGAAATCCCCACAAGAGCACCCCATGCTCACACTCAACATGGTGTTAGCAGAGGAGAAAATGAGAGCATTTGCTACATAAAAGGCACAATTGCTTTTGTCAATTCCTTCAAATTCCACATAGAATTGCATTGATCGAGGGAATGTTTGGGAAGTGTTAGAAATCCTTATTCAGAAGGGAAACCAAGTCCCAGTCTCCCAGGACCTGTCACTTCACATTTGAGTTTGATGAAGTGTTTTTACTGAATGCATGTCGTGATCATTTCAGTTTTATTGAATGGTCATGCTAAGGTAGGCTGGAGCAGCTGAGGACACAGGGCTTGTCCACATTAGCTTCAAAGTGTCACAGACAAGCCTGCTTGAGACTGAAGTATAAAGGCATCTTCCTTTGAAGATGCCACTGTCCATTTTCTTATATCCATATAGATAATGCATTTGTTTTCCTTTGTTAGCCTTCAGAATGTGTCATTATTCCCCGCTCTCCGCTTTGGGGCTGCCATGGCTTCTGGAGTGACAGCTCTCGGCAGCTTATATCAGCATCATTAGGGGTCCGATAATGTGTTTTCTCACTGGGGCACTGTCAAGGTTTTATCCTTACTTTGTAGTTTCAAATTCTGTGATTTGTGTAGACCTGCCATCAGCAGAGAAGTAGCAGTTTGAAAGACAGGAACAAAGAAAAACCTTGGTATTGAAATAAAGTAACATCAGATTTACTCTCAAACGTATCATGGTCTGGATTATAGAACACCTGGGGATTTCTCAATATAAATTTTTTTTAACAAAGTTATCAATTTGTAATGTTACTTATGAGATTTTGATATAATATGGATTTCATTTTCTCTTTACTAAAGAATGAAAAATGTCACAGGATTAAAAAAAAACCATATAAAATGAGGGCAAAAATGGAATGCTCTTTATGAAACTAACCAAAAAATTAGATTAAGTGAGAAAGCTATATTTTCTAAAATATCTTTGTGGTTGAAATAGTACTATTAATTATTAGGTCTTCTGCTGGAAAATATTTAAAGACAATTATGATTCTCAAATTTAACAGTTTTCATAGTATGTTTCTCCCCAATAACCTTTTGTTTAATTTGCAAAATCTGGATGCATGATAATGAATCCATAATTAGCATATTCGAGTGGGTAAATTATTGTTCTAACTGACTTGGCTTTTACTGTTAAATTTATTTTTTTTCCTAACCGCTACAAAACCATATACAGTATATATTAATATATATATACATATACATATGCATCTGTTTTACAAATGGGTAAGGAAGATCTATAGTGTAGGGAAAGGTACCTTGCAAAGAAATGAGACAGGGCCCCAGGTTCTGCTTCTAGAACTGTAACCAACTAGCTGTAGGACCTGGAAAAAGTTATTATGCATAACCGGTCCTACTTGTTTGCTTCTGTAACAGGGACCAGATTATCTCTACAATAGCTTGCAATTAAAAGCTACATAAATTTTATAAATTAAAATAAAAATAATATGTTCCTTAGATTTCAGCAAGTTTTATAGGAAATTTCTAACACTGAAGGAACTTCAATATTTAGATTTTATTTCTTGAAAATAAAGATTGAAAATCTTCCTTTAATATCCTATAGAGTGCATAAAATGGAACAAAAATGTTTCAGAACTAGGCACAATATTTCAATACTTATGCAAATTTCTGTATCAGTATTTATTTAGAAATAATCACTTCACTTTAACTTAGTCACTATTGGTTGAGCACATTCACTGACTGAACCAGTCACTGTGGTAAAGGATGTGATTTGAAGATGAATAAACACAAGATTCTCTAGGTACGACAGAGGAAATTGATAAATAAAAATAATAGTAACAGAAATGGGTACAAAATCTGTAACTATCACCACTTCTCACAACCTGCTTGTTGCTCCAAGCCAGCATCACCTCCTATTAGATTATGCATCAGCTTCTTAATAGATCTATCTACAATCCCTCTTGCCCATTGTCTATTCGAAAGAAAGCAGCCAGAAGGAATTTGTTAAAAACATTCAGATCACAGCATTAGTCTGCTCAAAACTCACCACTGCCTCCCCATTCTCTTGGAGTAAAACCAAAGTCATCACAAGGGCCTGGCTGCAGGATTCTACATCTGGCCCTACATCCGCTTGACCAAAGCATTTCCCTCCTCCTTCCTCATTCTAAGGACACAGGCCAAACCTTAGACCCTAGAACACACCAGACATATTCCAGGCTCAAGGTTCTTTAGTTCTGGGTTCTCTAGATCTGGGATACCCTCTTCCCAGATATCTCATGTCCTTATCTTCTTCAAATATTTTCTTTGCAATGGACACTACCATGACCAATTCATTTAATATTACACTTCACTCACTCTCCTTCGATTTTTATTTGTATTTTTCCCTGCTCTCTTTTTTTTTCCAGAGCACTTAACATGTTTTAACATTCTGTATAAAAGCATTTAATTATTTCAGCATGCTTAGAATTTATCATCTGTGTTACTAGGTTAGCATATTGCAGAGTTTTATTGTTGTTGTTTTCCTATTTCTGTATGCTCCCGTGACTAGTATCTGGAACATATGTTATTCAATGCATGATGGCTGAATTAATGAAAGTACTACAGAACAAGTGAGAAACAGTCATTGGGGACAGGAAAAGATGGAATTTTGTGATGTTCTGGGGAGAGGCAGTTTTAATGTGGATGTTGAAAAGGAATAAACAAGCAACGTTTAAATACTATTTTTTTAAAAAAATCTGTTTCAAGTTAACTGAGAGTCATAGTATCATATCAAATTCATGTTTAAAAGTTTGTACAGAAGTGATATTAAAATTTTATTACATTTAGGATGTACTTGATTCAAATGCTACTAGTTAATACTTTATTCTCTAATGATATTTCATATGTTCATTACAATTACCATTACATTACATATTAAAAAATAAAAACTTACACAAAATGAGACCTAAAACTCCCATGTTGCTAATACTTTGGAATATATTTATGTTGTACTGTATACAGTATTCACTTGTACTATGTATGTATTCAATAGTATATTTATATTGTAAGGAGAGGCAATTGATATTTTGCATCGTAACGTCTTGAAAGTTAAACTCAGTGGAACAAGCTGATAGAAACAAAACATACAGAATGCTCCAAAGCAGATCCCCTGATGAGACACTTGATTAAAATCTTGGGAAATTTCAGTAGGAAACAAGAGAAATGATGATTATATGTTATTTATAATGCCAGAAACCCAATAATCTTCATTTCTCCACTTTGAACTAAAGATAGAAAGTAGGAAAGAAATTTATTGTTTGATTCCAAACTTTCCATTTATATAGCATAAGTACATTTGAAAAACAGGTATAGATTTCTGCATTGCTTTTCATTTTAACACAATGATTAAGAGCCAGGACATCTGAACAATTTTAAATAATACACTTTTAAAAATATTTATTCAAATTAAGAGAAACTGAGCTTATTGTAAGCATGTTAACAATAATTCAAGTTGAAGAAAAGTATTTTGAATTTTACTTGCAATCAATTTCTCCATATTAATAATATTTATACTTAATGTACTGTATATCTCCCTGAAAGATTATTTTCAAATAGCAAATTGTCACATTTTCAAACTTATACATTTTCTCTATCAATACAACAGAATGATAACAACATCTTTAAGAAAGTCTATGTTTCACTTTTATATCATGTGATTTATAAATTTGAAATAATACCTATTGAATTTATTGTCAATGAGATGCATGATACAATTCAATTACAATTTAGGGTCTAAACAAACAAAGTTAAATATTCTCTTTATAAAATCATTCATATCAGTTCTATAAAACAGCTTTGATACATGATTTATATTTTATTATGAGTAATTTTGAGAATAATATCTTAGTAAATAAAACTTTAAAATCTACAGATATACAAGATATTGTGGTTCTTTTCCCCATTATATCTGATTAATATTTGTAACCCAAAATAATAAAACTTCTAAATTGGCCCTTCCCATCCCCAGGAAAAGAATCTAAGATTGAATAATCTGCATTTGAATTTCACTTCATCACACAGGAATTATGAGTTAAAAGCAGAGTTAAAGAAAAGAATGGTTTAAAAGAATTATTTCCAAATTATATAAAGCATTGATTTATTTTATCATGCAGTTTTACTTGAAGACCACATTTTGATAATATAAAATAATGTAGATAGAATAATAATACAATTTTTCTGTTTTGAATCATAGTTCTAAATGTAGTCAACTTTTAATCTATTAACTCTATTATCTAAGAAATGCTTACAAGTTGATAGATTTACAGTGTAAGACAATTGTAAATAATCACTTATTTTTTTCCCTCCCACAACTCCATCCAACAAAAGCAAATGAGAATAAACATTAATCATAAGACTATTTTTTTCAAAACTATATGGAATGTAGCTTATTATTTTATTTCTATGAAGGAAAAAATCTGAGCTATTGAAGTCAATGATTATTCTCTAAAGTCTTTTTTCTGAGATTTTAACGTATTCCTCCTTAAAGCAGTGAGATTAAGTTTATCACAGAGGACTAATTATTTACAAAATGTTCTTAAACGGTTTTATGGCAGCATATTTATTAAAGAAAATGTTGGAAACCATTTCTTTAAATCAATGGAATAACAATTATATGGCAAACTTAATATTAAGAAGCCTATTATTTTTTAAAGCAAACTAATATTTTTTCACTTGTATAATTATAGCCATGGACCTTAACATAAGAGACCTAATGTACCATATACAACAAAGTTTTTAATAAACCCACACTGAGAAAAAATCCATAGGAAACAAACAATAAAGTTACACCATAATATTAAAAGAAATATCTATCAAGATTAACTGTAAGGTGAAGAAGAAAAACTGTAATAAAATAATATCTTTCACCAAGTAAATTCTCACACATGCCTGGACTAGGAAACCAAAAAATGCCAAGGGGTTTTTCTGTAGAATCATGGTGTAGAAACAACTACAAATAGATGTACACAGGTGTGTCCTAACAGGGATGCAAATGCTGACAGTGACCTCAGCTACAATGATGATGTAACTTCCTCAGATACTGAACAATTCCACACTGTATTTCTGGAATATCCAGTGTATAGTAGAATGCTGTAAAATAGTACAGGACTTGGTGTTTATTTGTAGAATAGAGTTAAGATCTAAATAAGACAAGTTTGTCATGTCCATGAATAGTTGAGAGGCCAATCAAAATCTGTATGAGACAGTGAAAGATATTTTATTATGCTTAACTGTCCTAATTTCCATCCATCAAAGAGGAGCCCAGCCCCAATTACAGTAACAACTAAAACACCTCCACAAGCTGCAGAAAAAAGCAAACAGGAAACCACTAAGTTTTTGGATTAACTCCCAATTAAGAATTTTAATTTATATTATGTAAGTGGATAGATAGATGTTTTAGTTAAAGAAAATGTCAGGGCAATCAAATGCAATCAAGAGTTTAAAACTGTTCACCATTGCAGAAACTAATTACAATGTTTGGATTACCAGTTGACCTAGCTTTTGTTTATTATTTTTCTTCTTAACAATCCCCCCCCCCATACATAATTAAAAACACAAACATACATGAAATTGTATATTATAATATATATTATATATAATAAGTGTAACATTATATGAGTCCAAAAAGCTATAAAATTCCAAGCTAACATCTATATTTTTATTCCAAGAACAACTAATATTACTCCTTCTGTCTTAGATATATTCTAATTCTTCAATTCTTACATATTTCAAGTAAACAGAAAGTTATTAGCAAATCTCATGTTCTTTCTAATTTTTTTTGACTACTCTGGAAATTTTGGCTTACTGGATTCAGGTTTATCTGTGAAACCTGATCTTGGAAATGTACAAATGGCAATTCTAAGTGTGTGTTTGCCTTATCTTAGATTCCTAAGCATACCCTACAATACACTTAATTTATCACTTCCTGATTTATATCCAGTGTGTAATGAGATTAAAGATCAAAAAGGTCATTGTCATTTTTCCTGTACAACCTAACTTTTGCTGTTCAATCTTTAGACTACATAGTTGTTCGTATTTTCTGTTCCAAAAGTCAAATTTTTCACTACTTAAATGATTATGTTACGCATGTTATTTGGGTAGCTAATCATTTATAATCTCTGAAAACTGATATTTGTAAAATAATCTTTGTTTTATGGCATTATTTCTATTAAATTTTCAAAAATATTTTGTCTAATTCCATATTAAAAATATCCAACCAAATATAAATAAAAATATAAAATTAACTCAAATTCAGCTGACAACAAATTTTGCCTGGCAAAAACTTTTGAATGCTTTAGCAAAATGATACTGTATAACTTACCATCTCAACTTTCTGTATGTGCTCCTGTGTTTGATGTTTTCAAAATAAATGAATAGATAGGAATACATTTTAATTGAAATAACCTTTAAAATAATATCTTCTTCAAAAATATGTTGACAGAGTGAATTTTTAAACATCATTTTTATAATGCCATTCTAAACATGGCTAGTAACAAAAGCAGAAATTTTCTTCAGTTAATTAACAGGTTCTTCTCATGAAGGCAGCATATGAAAATAAACTAATAGTCACTATAGAAACTCAGGCGTGATGCTAAAAATGTGGAAGGTGATATTGCTGTGTGTGTATTTGCGTGTGTATATTTGTGTCTGTGTGCCTTAAATAATAACTCCTTTATCATGTCTCTTGTAGAACATTTTGGCAAAGGATACCCCTGCTGATTAGCACATAAACAATTTGCCTTCAAAAAAAATTTTTTATTTGATGGGAGAAAAACACCACTTACTAAAATGTTGTTGCTTTAAAAGCATGTTATTGGATATCTACTTCAATTGCTGGATGTTAGGTGCTCTCACTTTGTGAACAAAAATGACGTACACCAACTTTAGAAAGAGACCCTTGGTAGAACTGGTTCCTAAACTAACCTCCATTTACTCGCTAATTCTTCCATTTATTTGCTAATTCCTTCATTTATTGGCTTAGATGACTCTTCTTTATCCTTCCTCTTCAATTTACACGCATACCACTTTACCTAAGAGGTCTTTAAGCTTAATCTGGGTTATTTTATATCATTATGGGCTTCCATATGAATTTTATCTATTATCATCTCTTCCCGTTTTATTGTGAGGACTTGTCTCATTGGCTGGCTACTTTTATAGGTTGTAAACTCTGAGAGCAGAAGGAACCAAGTGCATCTTTATTTTTTGCTCTCTCCCTATTCTTTTGTATGACGTGTTTCAGTGTACTCATTTGTTGAAGAGAAGATAAAAAGGAGACACAAAGAAGAAAGCAAAGAAGTGAGAAAAATATGAACGGTACTTTTGGCATTTCCTTATTTATCATTAAGAGTCAAGATATGTTTTAAAGTGCCTGGAAGAGTGCATGACATAAGAAATAAATGGCGTAGGTGAGTTAATGGATATATAAAAAATAAAATTAAATTAAGAATGGATATTTACTGTACTGAGCCTTGTAAATACATCTTTTGTAGCTCTTACTGCATTGTGCTGCCATGACTTGTGGACACATTTGTGTTAATTACACTCTTGTGATATTAGACATTTTATGTGACCAGAGATGGTAGCATGAAATGGACTCAGCCCAATGATGCTAGCTGTGAAGATGGTGGAAGTGGCCATGAACCAAAGAATGTAGGAAACCTTAAGCTAGAAGAGGCGGGCACATGAATTCTTCCCTAGAGCCTCTAAAAGGAGCACAGCTGTGTTGACACTTTGACTTTTAGCTTAGTGAGACCCATTTTGGATTTCCAACCTCCAGAACTTTCAGATGAGAAACGTGTGTTGTTGTAAGCCACCCAGTGTGTGATTTGTTACATAAGCAATGGAAACTCTACAGATTTGACACATTTAGTGTCAGGAGATCATTCTGTGCTTCTGTGCTTCTCCCTCTCTACTGCTGCCACTTAGTCTCTGCCTACTGGTCCCACTGTGGGTGTCCTTTGACTTTTTCTCTTGACCACATTTTTTTGAGAGTGATAATTTATTTGATTCAGCAAATTGGCACTACACTCTTTGTTTAAAATTTTAATGCCAGTCACTTCCTTAGCAGCAGTTAAGACATCCTCTAGAGGCTTTTCTAATTCTAGTGGCCAGGGTTAAATATCACATGCAATGTGATACCACCATTTTGGGTAAGGAACTAACTAAGGCTGATTCCAGAGCAGATGTGCTGACTTCTACATTATATCTTACGGCCTTACCCTTTGACTTCTTTCAAGACAAGAACTGTATCTTTTCTTTGTATCCCCAGTGGCCAGTACCATGCCAAATGGCTATCACATAGCAGATGCTGGGTCTGTTAAATTCTTTTTGATTGAAGGAGAATTTCAAAGCACACTGATATACAACTAATATATAGATAAAACATTTCATGGAGCTGTAGCCTTTGATACGATTACCTTGACAAACATTAAAAGTGATCATTTTTCCAATCAAAAGTATAAATTGTAACATTGCTATTTGGTAATGGCTCCATCAGCTGAATGAAATGTTGCTGACTATTCAGTATGGTTTGATGACTACAGATTCTCTGTTTCCAGTAATCAGGTAGTTGTAGCAAAGGGATCAGCTTTGAATGATATATCTCACTTTTTGTGGATCCCCTTTTGCTCTAGAACTGCCTGTATGACTTTTGCATGCATCTTAAATTTCTTCCATTTTGATAGATTACAAAAGATACCAAAACATCGAGCTGATTAGGTTAAGAAAAGTTAAGTAGAAAGTGTTTTAACATATTTCTAACAAGAATAGAGCTGTTATGCAAAACATACTTAATTCTGAGCCAAGAAAATTACAGTATATAACATTTTCTGACTTGTTATGATTTGGACCTTCAATCAAAAGTCAGTATCTTGGCACCAGAATATAAGAATAATGTCCTCAACATGTCTTCATATAGATTGAAATTGACTTCATAGAGATGAAGTGGTCAGAAACATATGGAATGAAATGATATGAAGGGAAAAATAATTCAGTTACAAGATTGAACGTTATTGCTTATAGAAATGTGTCATAAAAAGATGGAGAGGTCAAAAGCTGCCTTTATCAAAAACTGTAAAGAATTAGATAATTTATTAACAGTTCTTCAAAAATGCTACTCTGTTGATTATGATAAGGCTTAAGCTAGCAACAGACTGGTGGTGCTAATTTCTTCTTGTCAAATTGAAATAGCAAAATAATCAGATATCTAAAGTAATAAACTCTCACTTATTTATGGGCAATATGGATTAATGATGAAAATTAAAAGTACTGGAATCTCATCCTTTTAAAGACTTGCAAAATGTTACACTAAAATTCCAATCTGTGCAGTAATTTTGCATAAAGCTTTTCTCAATTTCTTTTAAAATATGTAAGAAGTAACAAAGCAGGAAATCACAGCCTCACAGAAAAAGAAAGTAATTAAGCTAAAAACAAGAATCTGGAAGGAATAGACACTGATAATTAAAAAAAAAAATAGTTCAATTGAAGTAAACCTATGTAGCCGTAACTTTAACGGCATAAGCAGATTTCACTTTATCTTAAAAAGGTGAGCTAATACTTCCTACTTCTCCCAAAGTCTGACTTATGATTCAGAGATCCAGAATTTCTAGAACAAGGGAACTGGGCTGCTGTTCCTCCAAAACCATGATTTTCCCGCCTTACCTGCACAAAGGTGAGAATGTCTGTGGCCTTATAACAAGTTGTTTTCAAATAAGGTTTCTTGTCTGAACCACTGCATGCAGCAACCTATGGGAGTGACTGTATCATCAATTGTACCAACAGCAGTACAGAGCTACTGC
Organism: Hippopotamus amphibius kiboko; assembly: GCF_030028045.1. NCBI lineage: Eukaryota > Metazoa > Chordata > Mammalia > Artiodactyla > Hippopotamidae > Hippopotamus > Hippopotamus amphibius. Next base: position 104,034,346 of record NC_080196.1, read on the forward strand.
CAGTCTACATTCACAGGAGAGAACTTACCTCCTTGGATTCAATGGATACCTTAGGTCATCAGAACTTTATTCTCTTGCAGTACTAGCTGAGAAGGAATCTCCCAGGTTAGGATCTGAGTATCAGTACCACCTAGGCATTGATTTTGATGCAGCCAGTGATGCATCCCTCCATCTTATGTTTCATATCATCCCAAATCACATTTCCAAATATATGAAGAGAATGATAACCTTACCAAACAGGTGGCGAGAAAACAGAAAGAGCATTGAGGTCCTGGATGAAACGGACCCTCCCATAAGGCATGATGTGGAACTGATATAGAAAAGAGCTCCAGTGTCAGTGCATAATGAGAACTGATATTTTTTAAATGATCAGTCAGAATCCATTAAATCGGAACAAGATGCTGGGGAAAAAAAGACCACTTTATTAAAATGACTGCAACTTGTGGTTGGCTATTTGAATATGCCTATTACACTGAAAGCTGTTAGCAATAGTCTACCTGATATTTCCATGTATGAGGTCTTGCTACCACAGAAATACACTGTTAGACAAATAATATGTGTGTATAAGTCTTGCTACATTTGAAGCAAATAAAGACTAACAAAATTCATAATTTTAAGTACCAAGGCAATGACAAATCCAGAAGAATTGATAGGTAAATACAAGCACTATTTTTAAGGTTAATATAATGGGAAAAACTCTGCAAAGTATAATTCAGTAAAAAAGGAAATAAAGGAACTTCACATTTAAGCAATTTATAAAGTGATAAACAGATTAAAAAGACAAAAAAATTAAAAGTTGTTATTGTGAAGTTTATACTAATAAATTTTAAACCTGGAAAAATGAAAATAAATTCCATGAATACATAAATGACTAAAGGTCACTCACCCAGTATAAATCAGAATATAACAATATTCTTATATATTATGCTCTTTCATGCATCAGTCTTTCATAATTTAATGCTGGAATGCCTTTTAAATCTTAAAGAAATAGATAACCCCCCTGCTTTTTAGTCTGATCTGAAGCACAGAAAATGATAAACGTTGCAAATTTATTTACATATTTCAGCATTTGCCTGATATTCCAACATGTAAAATAGAGAGGGAGAAAAATGCATGAACAAATCCTAATACTGAGTATTGGCATGCTGTAAAATGGGTGCTCTCGTAAAAGACTGTTGAGAATAAATTAAGAGGTGGTCATGGATATATTAAAAGAGCTAGCTATAAAGTTATTCACCAAACATCTATAAGAAGAAAATAATATAAGCAATAAAATATGGAATAACTTGATGTTTGTTAATTGAATTTTACCATCTAAATAACTAAAAGCATACAGCTAATAAAGTTTAAGTTGAAGGAATATTTGATGATATGAAAATATGAAGAAATGTTTCAACATATTTCATTGAGAAAAAGGAATTTACATAGTTATATATAAATATTTAATTTTTGTAAAAAACTGCACATGCATTGACAAATAGATATTAAACACCAAAAAAGTCAACAATTATCATATCTGAGAGTTTAATTATAGGTGATTCTTATCTCTTCTCTTTGTTCTTTTTTTAAAAAAATCCTGAAAATTTTATAATAAATATGCATTGTATAATAATAAAAATGTTAACAAAAATAAATAAAAACAGAAGTGTCTTAATCCTTAAATATAGCTTCATAGATTTCTGGGGAATATTTCATGATAAATCCTATTCTTGGCAATTATTTTCTTTTAGGCATTTGACTTTAGTTCACCTGGATTTTTTTTTTTTTTTACAATTTGATTTTGTTCAATATTTTCAAGCAAATATATTTTCCTACACTATTTTTAGAGATTACTTCATTGACCAAAAGGATTTCTCAGCAGAGGTTTACAAACTTGTTAGTTATTAGATAGATTGGGGTGCTTTTTAAAACTTCAGACTTCTAAGCCTCTTTTCTGAAAATTGAGATTCATTTGCTGTAGTCTGTGATGTGGGCATCTGTATTTATAATCAGAGCTCTAGGAGATCCTGATGACCAGGCTTATATGGAAAACAATTGTCTTGAGAAAATAAACCTGTAGACTGATTTCACAGATGTCATCAAATATATGTAGTACTAATCTAATGAAGTAACAGCCTCATTAATTCATCAGTGGGAATTAAAAATAGAAATAGGTATATATCACACTGTCAGTGACAAGTGAGATATAATGATAAGTGTCTTGACAGCAAGGTTTGCTAAATCTTGGGATGAATTTCTTCTGGAATATGCAGAAAAAAATATTGTTTGTTTTCTATCTGGCATAGTTAGGTATATCCTTCTTGGCGGCAAAGGGTGACCAACCTAAAACAAATTTCAATTTCCATTTTCAGTTCTACATGTTTTAGTGTTTTATATAATCTGCATAACTACACTAATAATTTATATAATTTTTAAAAAACTATTATAATATGTAAATACACTTGAAATTTGGAGATACACTTGTCAAGATGTTATGATGCCAAAGGCCATTCAATCCCAATACAGTTGATGCTTGAACAACAGAGGATTATGGGTACCAACCTCTAGGCAGTCAAAAATCCAGATATAACTTATCGTCAGCCTTCTGTATAAGCAGTTCCTCTGTATGCATGATTACACTGTATCAGAGGTTACCACATCCGTGGATTCAACCAACCTCAGAAGCAGTACTGTAGTATTTACTATTTTAAAAAATCCACATGTAAATGAACCTATGCAGTCCAAACTCATGTTGTTCAAGGGTCAACAATATATCTTTTCGCTAATGAAAGCAAAAATAACATTCAGTCTTCTTAGTAACACATGGTGTTACTTTGGTAAACGTTGTCTCATGTAAACATATCCTAGGCATACATTTTCTGTGGCACATTGCATCAAGAAGTCAGGCATTATATAAGTATTGGTAATGTGGTTTTTACATTGAAGTAGCCTCATATTCAGATAACAAGGCTTACTTAGAGACTTTTGCTAATTTTCCATCCCAAAAGATATTCTTTTCATCATAGCAGGGTAAAACAAACAAACAAACAAACAAACACCCCCAACTTTCTGTATTGTATAACTAAAAAGGAAGGGAAAATATGTCTTTAATAGAGACAGTGTCCAATGATCTTACATTATATGGGGGGAAAGTATAGCTTTTAACCTAACAGAGATGGGTAGTATAATGTATCACCTAAGATGAAGTGTAGCTTTTCTGTAACATGAACTTAATGGTAAATTTCCTAATGAAAGAAATTGACACATAAGTGTTATTAATGAGTGGGATTTTGTGATTTTCCATTTGTAGAAAATTGAAGAGATCAATGCATTTGGTTGTTCTTTTTGCATTAATATTATCACTTGCCCCAGATGTCTTGCTTCATTAATAATATTGGTCTGACATTCTGTTGAAAGTAAAGCAAAAATTAGCTCATATATTTTATTTGGATACATGGAGACAACTAACTTTTTGGTAGCGATAATATTGTCACAAAATATAGTGTCCCACAAAATTAAAGTATATTTTTATTTAATAGAACTGCGTTTTAGATAGATGAATTAGATGCTTACTTCCAATTAAATATGATTTAGTTTTCACAAAACTCTACTTTTAACCCCATGTATGTTTACCTCAAGTAATATCCATTTTTTTTTCTCTCATCGAGTCTAAAATTCTGACCAGCAGACTCATGTTTTGGGGATATATATATATATATATATATATATATATAATTAAATATTTTAAAATTGTATGTAAAATGCCATGTCCAGTCCATCCTCAACCCGCACCCATGACCACTATTGAAATGTGTTCAGCTGCTAAGAATGAAGAAAAAATGTTGTATGTTTTTTATGTATATATTTGCAAATGAGATGCATGGTCAGCTTTATATGTGTGTGTGTGTGTGTGTGTGTGTATAAAGCAGAGATACACAGGGAGCTGGCTGAGGAAGAAAGAGAACAAACTATTGTGGGTGGGTTGGGAGAGAAAGAAATAAACAAGGATGAGACAGGATTCAGAGTCTTCAGTGGTACCTCGGCACCTGATTCACTAAAGATGAAGGAAGAGGAGACTATTAGAAGATCCATGAGGAGAATTTGCTTAACAGTATCTGCCTGACAGTAAAAATCTCTCCTCCTTTTCCAGTTTTGCTTAGGTGTCACTGATGTCTCTGCTGGCACAATTGATAGACTACATTATTGAAAAACAGGAAGTAAAAAAACACAAGTATAAGAAAAACAAGGACAAGAAAAATAAACAGTACCATACTGGTTCTCCCATATTATTTATATATGGCATCAAATTCAGCTAGGTAGATGATCTGAAAATCCTTGTGAAATCTGATAAAAATCATTACAATATTTATGACCATGTGCTGAATATAATATTTTGTATTAAGAATTATGCTTAATTTTTACTCTAATAAAATTGTCTAAATCTTACACCAAAATTGTGAGGCAGGTTTTGTTATATTCCTCATTTTAAAGATAAGGAAAATGCAGTTAAGAACAAAACTGGTTTATGGGTCACAAAGCTTGAGCTTGCAGAACTTGGCCTCAGAACCAGATAAGTCTCAATCAAGTCTAACTGGACACTATGACTTAATGGCTCTCTACATTGAAATTATTGGTTATTATTTATCCAATCAAATTTATGGAGGACCTGTAAGGTACAAGGCATGATTTATGATTCTGGATTTAAGGAAAGAAGAACACTACCACAGCTCCTGCTAGCTCCTTCTCTGTTCTGGTCTGTGTTCTAAGTAATCATTTAATTTACACAACAGCCCAAAGGGGTAAATCTTTTATTATTCCAATTTTGCAAATGCAAAACAATAAGCAGAGATTGAAAACATTCTCCACATCACACAGCTGTAAATGATGTGATCCTTGCTCTCAAGGGAATATATAAATAGGAACATATAAAAAACACACATCCTAATAATTACAATAAATGACAAACAGTACATGCTGAACACATCATTTGTTCCTTGGACCATACAATATATACCATTACTATACTTCCTGTGTTGAAATTTAACTGTGGGTAGTATTCATTAGAAAAGATGAGTAATGTCTTATTTATATATATATTCTCCAAAGAGTACCAAAAAAATAGTAGGTGTGAATCTATGGTTCAAAATAATGATGATAAAAAAAATATTTTTATCAGAATGTGTAGGAGACTACATAAGGGATCAGTTATGTGATTTCAATAATTTTAAAAACTGCCAGAATCACTTTCAACTGATTAATTTCAAGCTTATTTTTAAATTTTTGTTTTTAAAATTGAGGTAGTAAATCATGATGCTCATCTCAAAAAGCATTTTTTGCTTTCTTTTGTTTTCTTTGTTTTGTTTATAGTTTGGGACACAGAAGCGAAACATCAGCAGGAAACCTCAGAAAGGTGTTAAGAAGTGTAAATGTATCTCAAAGAATTAACAGTAATTACAACCTTTAACCATTGTTACTTCCCAAAGCAGCCATTCCTGAATGACTTCTAACTAGATAAATGTTTCACAATCTTTGACTGCCGGAAAAGCTTATGTTTAGATAGGTAATGACATAATGTGACAGCAAATAATTGCTATTTTTAATATACAATGCATGACAAGAAAGTTTAATGCAAGGAACCTACCACTTATGATAGTGCAGGATCAAATTTTCAGTCTCACTTGAGAGTTTTCCTTAACCTAATTCAGTAGCAAAAGAAGAAGGAGGAAGTGGAGGAAAACTAAGAGTTTTAGGATCCTGATAAAAAATTGTGTGTCCTCTAGTTTCTCTTACCAGTAAAGAAAAAGTGATTCACATGGCATAATACATGAATGGTCAAGAATTTAAGTTCAACTAACCCACTTTAATGTCATTTTATTTAAAATAAGTTCATACTGAAAGTGATATTTTGATTTCTGATGTCATGTTTTCATTTTTCCCATAGAGTATTTTCCTATTTCTTCAGACGTGAAAGCAAGTTTGCATTTCTGCAAGTAGAGAATGGGAAAAAGGAGTTTCTGCAGATTCTGACTCCAGATAGAGCAAATGCATGTAACCAATTGTTTTAGTAAACCATTATTTTATGTCTATTTAAGAGCATATGAAAGTCAATTACATGATTAGAGAATAGTGAATAACCCACTCAGAATGAATGGATATGAACATTGGAATTGTTAGAATTTTTATATTGAGACCCTGGAGAATAGTAACATTTGCAATTAAAAATGATTTAAGAGATGATCTAAAAAGTGGAAACAGCCCAAGGTCATACACATACGGGAAAAGCTTGGACCACAATCCAGACTTTTCTTCTAATTGTCAAGCGAATCTTTAAAATTAACTGTTCTTTTTTTCTTAAAGAATATATATTATTGTATTGTATGTCTAGTCTTTTCCTAATGCCTATGAAATAAAACAGTTTTCAGCAATTCTTGTTCTAAAATTATAAATGATACATCTTCTTAGATTTTCTATTAAAATGTTTCATTATTTATGGTCATAGAAAAAGAAACAGAATTAGAGCACCCTACATTGTTAATTATACCTTAATATCTTATTTTTCTTTAGACTCTAGATTGGAAGAAAAGGGTATAGGGGAAGCTTTGGAAAGCTAAATATATAGAAAGTGCAATTTTATATGCAGATAAAAAAGTTATATAAAATACTTCTATAATATAAATGTATATGCTCTATCTACATAATCAGTTTGGAATGACATATTCTAAAATATTTTCTGATTAGATAATTTTTGTGTTCTGACATTCCTGGGTTAACAGTTATTCTAAAATATGTTTCTTCTAAATGTAAGCCTATATTTTGGTAGGAGAGAGAAAAAATATCTCTCTCCTTCATTGCAATACTTTTCAGCAAATACTTCCTTAACTGTTTAACTTTGTTCAATGCAATTTTCCTTTGACACAATCAAAGAGAAAATTTTGGAATTCTGCTTCTGAACAGTTTAATATAATAAGGTTTACCCGGACCTCCCTGGTGGCACAGTGGTTAAGAATTCACCTGCCAACGCAGGGGACACGGGTTCAAGCCCTGGTCTGGGAAGATCCCACATGCCACGGAGCAACTAAGCCCATGCACCACAACTATTGAGCCTGTGCTTTAGAGCCCGTGAGCCACAGCTGTTGAGCCCATGTGCTGCAACTACTGAAGCCCACGCACCTAGAGCCTGTGCAACAAGAGAAGCCACGGCAATGAGGAGCCCGTGCACCGCAACGAAGGGTAGCTCCCACTCACCACAACTAAGAAGAAAGCCCGCACACAGCAAAAAAAGACCCAACACAGCCAATAAAATAATAAATAAATTTATTTATAGGTTGTTTTTATCATAACCTTTTAAAAGTTTAATAACTATATGTCTTCATGTGAAATGTGTCTATATTTTAAATGAATATGGCCATAATAAATTCTAGCAATGGAATAATTTATGATCATAAATTGTAATAACTTCTTCTTGTATGACCGTCTCCTACATTTAATAGTTTATTTACCGAACAAGTAATAATGTTCCTATTTTGTGCTTGTATGGCAGACAAACATGATTTTATAGCAGTAGATCACTAGAATCAGGTTTGACTATTTTATGAAGTTTGTCTTAAAGATAAGATGATTTCAGAATCACCAGAATTGCACCTCTGCCTCCCCTACCATCTCTTCAATCAACATGTTGATATTACAATTTCTATAATGTGCTATTTCTTTAGGACTTTTGATCTGAGTGTTAGGATGTGATAAGGACTTGACCTGCCTTTGTTGGCTTTGAAGATGGAGGAAGGAACACATGAGCTAAGGAAGGCAGGTAGCCTCTGACTGGAAAAGGCAGGAAAGTGAATTCTCCCCGAGAGTCTCCGGAATGGAATGCAACCCTGCTGACACCCTATTTTCAGCCCTGTGACACCCTTGTTGGACTTCTGCCCAACAGAACTGTAAGATAGTATATTGGTGTTTTAAGCCACAAGTCTGTGATAATTTGTTATGGCAGCAATAGAAAACTAATATAGATAGTAATCTCTAGTAATTTCACTCTTTGTTCACCCAAATGCATAGAATCTATTTTGAAATGGGAATGGATAGGTAGAAGTGGGGGTGGTGCAGTTTTTTTCTAGATAATTGTTATTGTTCATAAAAGAGGTGGAAATTATCTCATCCATTTATCTCTAGTGCATTTTACACACTCAAATTCTGAAGCTTTGGTAAAACTTTGATTAATGGAACAATTAATCAAATGGGATCTCCAGTTAATTGAAAATTTGTTTTTTTTTTTCCTTTATTCAACTTAAAAGGAAAAAAGATAAATGTGAGGAAACTTGTGTGAGGAATTCATGCTGAAAAGCAAATAACAATTGTTCTGGGGAAAGAATCTACACAAGTTAATTTCTTTAAATTTTCGGAAAAGAAATCATTAGTAGAAAAGGGAAAATGAGGGTACTTTAAACCTCATAACTGAAAGGAGACCCTGGACAGAGCTAACACTCAGAATGTAAAAGCGGCAATGCATCATCTGCACCTGGTTCCTCTGAGACAGGATCTGAGGATGCAGAAGGAGGTTGAAACCAGTGACTACTTCCAGCATCAACAGGAATCGGGGTATCTCTGGCCAATCCAACATTTCCAAATCCTCCTGTGACAAGTCTTATGTTAAGGCCCATTCCCAAACTTGACTCATTAAATCTAGAGCCATTTTCATTAAGAGAAGTTTTCATTTTAGGAAACTTATGGTCACCAGGAGGTAAAGGGTAGAGTTCCCTGTGCTATACAGTAGGTCCTTATTAGCTATCTACTTTATATCTTGTAATGTATATATGTCAACCCCAATCTCCCAATTTATCCCTAACCCTTTACATCTTGGTGACCTTAAGTTTGTTTTCTATATCTGTGCGCTATTTCTGTTTTGTATATAAGTTCATTTGTACCATTTTTTTAGATTCCACATGTAAGTGGTATCATATGATATTTGTTTTTCTCTGCCTGACTTACTTCACTCAGTATGACAATCTCTAGGTCTTGAATTTTACAAATATTCAGTTTTCCTGAGTCTATACATAAAAAGGCAAAAGTTTAATTTCAAATGTACATGAGTAACAATGCATAATCATTTCTTATTCTATTTTTAAAGAAAATAAGTGATTTACATAGTTAACATGTTGCTTGATATTCATCTGCTAATTATACTACACTTTTCTTCATTAGAAATATTCTTTTTGCTGCCATCACAACCCAGCCCATGTGGTTCTTGTAAAGTGACTTCATCCCCCACTCCTAGGTGTAGCACAAAATTCAGGCATAAGGTAATTCACTCTTCGCATTCATTTGGTCAAGTACTTGTTCAAGGATTGGCATATAATCTAATCAAAGCAAATACTATGCAGTACATTTTTGAATTTGTGTTCTCACAAAAACACTTGCCCTTTCTAGCACTACCTAGGAGATCTGAGATGGTTTAGAGACCGAAGCCTTTGTGTGCCCTGCTTAATACTATATGGTACTTCTACTGAGTCCAGCACGCAAGCTCAGTGCTCAATAGGGAGTCCAGGCTTGGACCATGCCTGTTCCATCTGTTGAATTTTCTGGTTATTTCACTCAACAAATACTCTTTTAGCTTAAGCTAATTTGGGTTGAGTTTTTAGTTATTTGTGACTGAAAAAGCCTTAACTAATTGAATAGAATACATGTTCCATGAGGGATGTTGTTTTTACATATTTATTTACTGATATACCCATATGCTGAGAATAGTTTCTGATATATAATAGATACTTAATAGCTATTTTGGGAATGAACAAATTTTTAGAAAGATATATCTTATCCAAGCTAAGTTTGAGTTTGTAGATTTTAAAATCACAATTAGTTAAACACTGCAGTCTAGGTTTATTCATTTTGGGGCATTTCTAAATGGTCTTTTTAAAGGAAAAGTAAATATCCTTGTATGGTTTAATGGATTTCTCTCTCTCTGTCTCTCTAGCCTTTCCTGAGCCCGAGTTTCAATGTGAACAGAATGATCTGAATAACCCATTAGAATGAAAATTCTTTACTTTGACAACCGATTAAAATTATTTATACTATGACATTGTTCAGTACATTGTAGACTAATTAATTGCATTTTCACTTCATTATGGTAAAGAACTTTTAATATCTTCTCAAATGTCTGTGGGGTACCATTAGATTTCGCATCTTTTGATTATTAATAGTTATACTTAGTATATTTAGTACCATAGTCTTTCATCCGCTGACAGTCCAACAATGGCTTTTCCACTTTATTCCATTGGAACAATATCACCATTGTTATTCATGACACAGAAATGGCTTCATCAAGCGTGCAGGAAGTGTAACATATATTTTCATCCTATTCTCTTCCTCTTTACTTTCAAGCACTAGAATCTCTTGCAGCGGTGTGAAAATTATTGTTTTCTCTGATTTACGAATTGCATTTTAATTAGTGTGTTTAAGTCCTGCACAGTCGTTGATTATATTCTATATTTCTTGTGATTCCATTTACTTTTTAATCATAATGAATTCTTCTATTAGTACTTTATCTGTATTTTAGTTTCAGTATCATGTAGTGAAAACATGGAGAACTCCAAAAATAACAAATTTTGATCCTTCAATACATGAAAAATATCATAGATTTGATCTCATTTTATTTTTATATTTACATCACATCTGTGAACTATATAATGTAGTTTATTACATCAGGAACTTGATTTGAATGATCTTTAAGGTTTCATTTTGAAGATATAATTTCCCTTTTCTCTTTCTCTTCTTTAGATTTTATTTTGAGATAATTTTAGACTTAGAGAAGAGTTGCAAAAGTAGTCCAGGGAGCTTCCATATGCCCTTTAGCCAGCTTGTTCTTACATTACCATCTAACAAAACCATGGAAAAATTACCAAAAGAAAGAAATTAAACTTGATGTAATATTATTTTAACTAAATTCGGATTTTACCAGTTTTTCCACTAATATATATATTTTTTCTGTTGCAGGACCCCACCATGCATGTAGTCATCATATCTTCTTAATTTCCTCCAATCTATGAGAATTCCTTTGTCTTTCTTTGTGTTTCATGACTTCAATACTTTTGAAAAGCACTGGTCACTTATTTTGTAGATATCCATATATTTAGGTTTGTCTGATGTTTTGTCATGACTATATTAGGGTGAAGGTTGGCAGAATATACCACCCCCAAGTATCCCACTTTGGAAAAAGGATTATTTTAAGCCAAAGTCACTTTAAAGAAATACAGCAGATGCAAGTAGGTCATTCTAATTTCCCCTTTTCTTCCTGAAAACAAGAGCTAAAAACTCTCACTTAAAAGATGCCCTGCTTGTACCAGAAGGAAAGAAACATTCTTATCATCAAGGACAAGAAATTGAGAACAAGAGAATTCTATAAACAGACTTTATTTACGTAATTCTTATCCCCACGAAGTCTTTAGTTGCTTTTCCACAATTGCCTCTCTTTGTCCAACCTAATATGAAAACCTGTTGGCTTCACCATTTCTTTGGGTTGCCATTCCTTATAAAGACTCCATGGCATGTAACCATTAATATAAATGTATCTGTTTTTCTCCTGTTGATTTGTCTTATGTCAATTTAAATCCCAGGCTCAGCCAGAAAACCCTAAGAGAAGAGGTAAAATAGTGTCTCCCCTATAGGGGTCATCCATCAAGACGTGATGTGCCACTCTTAAGGCATCGTCTCAGAGGGTGCATGATGTCAGCATGTCTCACTGTAAACCTTAGAGGGATGACTTGGTTACGGTGGTGTCTGCCAGGATTTCCCATTGTAAGGGTATTATTTTTCCCTTTGTGCTTACTAAATGGTTATGGGGAGATACTTTGAACATATGAAAATATTGTTTCTGCTCAAAATTTGTCCCATTCACAATGGAAAGATCTTTTGAAAGTACACATAGCTCTTTGGGGTCAGAGGAAGATATGAGTTATACGCCCTGTATGTCCTTTCGCCTCTGTGCTCACTCTCAGTCGGTAAGTTCTAATCAAAGAATAGAAGGTCTACCTATAAGCTTGGTGAAGTCCTTTCTGTCCTTTCAGGCACGTGGACAAGTGTAAATACCTAAGGGCAGGACCTACTAGGCTTCTAGCCAGATCAGCGGTGGAGTGCCTGTTATCTAGGACCAACATGTTTCAGATCTAGAGCAATCCTGAGTGGACATTAGGCTGGTGGGATGGCAGGGTTCTGAACTCTCTGGTCGTGCGAAGAGAGCAACACCTATACAACCTTTCTGAACAACTGCATGTTTTCATCATTCCTTACTTCATCAATGAAAACAATTTCTTACTTCTTTATGCTAATTGGGTAAGATTTAGATAAAACTATTTGAAGTTGTTTGTGCTGTCTCTGGAGGGTGTTTCAACTGCTAAATAACCACACCTGGAGTGTGATTCCCTGTTAAAGTATTTTAATGTTAGCTAACCTCCTCTGGAGTATAAATTTTCGCTAAACTCCTCTGAGTGAGGAGTTTGGAAGTAATTGATAGGTGACGCAACCATCTCGAACTGGAATCATCTCCCATTGGTCCTAACTACATCTGCAGTTTCTACCTTTTTTCACTTCGAATTTTAGGTCTAATTTGTGTCACTATAGAATAGTCAGGAACATTGACACCATAGTTGTATAGACAATCAATTTGGTTTGAAAAAAATTACGACAAAATGACTGATTTTCTGAAGCAAATACCTTTTTTTTTGGTCTATATCAAAAACATTATTTTTGTTGGAAATTTTTCACTTCTTAATTTTTATTAATCCATAGTCATTCTTGATAACTCCCACACATCCACACTAATCCTCCTCCTTATCGGTAACAAAAGCTGTCAATTCTTCCCCAGTGAGGGCATTTATGTCTGTTTCTTTCTGTCTGTCCCTGTGGCTATTCTGTCTTCTTCAAGGCTCTGCCCATCTATTGCATCCTGACTGGCCTGCAGCCATCCTGGTCCAGCTCCCATTCCACAGAGAAAAGCGAGGTTCTCTGAAACATTGTGCAGACTCTTCTCTTGCACTTTGCTTCATCAAATGTGTGCTCCCTTTTCTCCCTCTAACCCTCTTTCCACAGACTGTCTCCCTTCTCTGCACTGGGTTCCTTTCACTCCAAACACAAATGTGTTCTTGTCTCTATCCTTTTAGAAATCATCCTTACCACAAATTTCCTCCCTTAGGCGGTTCTTTCCTCTTTTCTCCTTTGCAGTCATTCCCTTTGACACCATCTATTCTGAATTATTTGCTTCTTCTCAAGTATTTCTCTCATGCACCTATTCCTTGGCATATGATAGTTGCCTTGCCAGAAATTACCTCACCTCCGCCTTCCAGATTCACTCCCCCAAAAGAGAAGCACAAGAATAAGCGTTCTTGTCTTTATTGGGCTCTTCCTGAAGCCCCAGGAGTAGTACCTATGAACCCCTGGTTGGAGCACTCTACCTCCTATAGTTGAAATCACTCATTTCTATTGTTCGTCTTCCTCCCAAGCCCCCTTATCTATTCATCCTTGCATCACTCCTACCCTACACTGTACAAGACCCCCACTCGGAATCCAACAAATGTTTGTAAATAAATAAATGAATGAATGTACTCGGGAGAATGACTGAATATACTCCACGAACTTCCTTGTTTATGGAAGGCTACGTTCTGTCCTCTACTATCACTTATCCTATGAAATCTTGGCCATGTCTTCAGCTTAGATAGTATCAGTTCGAGGGTGAAAAATAAGGCAATTAATAAAGAATTGCTGTGAATCTGCTAGAGCTTTAACACTGTGATTAGATACAGATTTATTTTTAAGGAAGAGAAGAATTCTTTGAAAGAAACTAAATTTGTATATATATGTATATACATATATACACACAGACAGACACACACAATCCAAATTCCACAATTAATATACATTAAACAGAAAATGATTATTTAGTAATAGGCACTATGTTTGTCAGGAAAATTGTTAAAGTGTGGTACACTCAGAATTATATTTTTAAGCAAAATATTCTTTGAGCTGTACTGATGATTTAAAACAGTCCTTTCTAAATACCATAATACTACTTATCTTTGGATAAGATACATGCTACCCATATATGTATTACTCCAGAAGGCGTCCTTTAATTTGGAGTTGTATGAATGTTAGAAATAATTTGTTGCAAGTTATTTAGAACACATCCTAGACTGAGAGTTAAAATGTGTTAAGTATGTAGCTGATTTAGGCAAAAATATTTACTGTAAATATTGCTATCCTCATACGTATAAGATCAAAATCCTCATTTCTTCCTCACTGAGCTTCTGATGATAACTTCTAAATAGTGTAACTAAAAGAATGATCTCATCTGACCTAGGCCAAGTTCTTGTTTCTTGACATTCCAATTCTGTTACTTTTCTAAGTATATGCTTCTCCATCTTACTCTACTCCCAATATGTCCAAATTAACTAATATCCCCAATTTCCCCTACTACATTCAGGGGTAAAATAACATTTTATTAAAGTAATTCTTTTCAGATGTTAATTAATTTTTTCAGATATTAATTATTTTGGTACCTGAAAATACTCCAATTTGACATTAGGAACACTTTTGCCAAGACTTTGCAAAATGCTGGCTTTTTCCTTGAGTTTCTAACCCAAGATTCCTGTTTATCACCCAGCAGGACCTTCACACCTGAGAACTCTATCTACTCTTCAGCATCCTCGGCCACTTCCCAGGGAAAACGTGTCACAGTGGAGGCTGCATATATCCCCACTCTCACTGCTGTATACCCTGACACGAATCGTTGTCTAGGGTAGATGCATGAAATCATTCCTTTGTAATATGGAGTACTGCAAACTCAATGTGCAGCGTCTCTGGCTCTGGTGATGTCCATATTACTTATATACACCATTTACATAATACCACAATTTTCAGCAGATCAAGATTGTTCAAAAACGTTCATATTACATACCTAACACCTTTTTTCTCTGATAGAAGTTAGTCATAATTAGGTCTCTACTCTTTAGAGCTCTTTGGTTCAATTAAAGTCGCTGCTGTCTGTGCCGTGGCATGTGCGGGCTAACACAGGCAGCCCTGAGATTGTACTGTTCACACACCCCAGGCCCATAAATGAGTGACATACGCTGGGTGTCCATTTAACACCCACACTCACACACACACACACCCTGTATGCAACAGATGAGGAAACTGAGGTCAGATCATTTGGTTGGCTAGCTACTCATTGGCTAAATCCAGAACAGAAAACCAGTGTGCCAAATCCCAGGGTGTTTTTGTTTTTGTCTTCGTTTTTCCAGCTGTACCTTAGTGTCTCAAATAAGCAATACAAGACAGGTTTCAGATAAGTGCACAATTAAAATAAGAGTAAAATCCACCCTCCAAGGACAGTGAGAGTGGTCAGAGGACACCAGAAACAATTTTCTTGAATAAGCTGAAATGTACTGGGCCATCAACCACAGTTAGAGTTTCATAAACCAGAAATGAGTGCTGTGAAAGGCACACGTAATTTCAACCAGAGAGAAAAGCATAATTAAGGCACAAGTTCAGGAATGCAAAGTGCTCCATATGGGTTAAGCTTAAGATGTAATAGATAACCCATCTGGGGTGATGCACAAGGTGTAGTATGTTGCTTGGAAATTAGTCTGCACTCAACAATGCTTGGCATGCTACAGTTGAGAAGTGAATTCAATGTCTGAAGGATTTTAGAGTCCCACTTTTTTTTCATCAAAGCCTCTTGGTTTCAGACACAAGGCTAGCTGTATTATATGTACTACGTATATTATCAAGGTTTTTGAAAATAGCTTTCAGATAATAAACAATTTATACAGGAGAAAACAATCAAAGAGACGTAGTAATGATATGATTTTGTTTCAACTTTCCAATTTAGGTAGATGACTCTAAATCATATTAGCACAGGGATATTTACCCCAAGCACCACCCATAGCAGTGTAAGATTTCAGTTATTGTACATAAAAGTATTTGGACATAAGTTCTTCATCCTTATAAAATGGAACTAATAATACTTCCCAGGGTTTGGAGAATATGAAGTCATCACACATCAATGAGGGGCAGATATTCTGTCACATGCTCAAACACTCCAGCTCCTTTCCCTCTTGGTGTGGGGAATGCAATGGTATAAACAGAAGGTGAGGCATTCAGAGAACAGAAGTTCAAGGTGGGCTGGAGCATTGGGTAAGACTTTATGGATTTATGATTACATTTTATAATTTCTTTTAGATTTTGAAGTACCTATGAGATTCCCACAGGCAAAGATGAAGAGCAAGTGTGTATGGGTGAGTGTGTGTGTGAGGGTGTGTGTATGTGTGCCTGCAGCAGGCTGTTGATAACATCAGCACAATGTAGCAGAAAGAGGAGGGTATGGCTTATCTAGGAGAGGATCCTGGTGGGCTCCAGGGATTGATGGTGAAGTATATGGTGTGCTACATGATAAAGCTGGAAAGCTTGATTGAAGGTTGCTCCTGGGTATAGATATAAATACTATTGTTTATCACCACTTACTTCAAGGAGTGAAGAATTAAATGGTTTTGTACTTGTCTCAGTGTGGAAAGTCCTCCTCGCCATCTTGTGCCCCTGGGGTAGTGGCTACTCCTTTGGCTGGCTCTATGGCTGCACAAAGAATTAGTACTGTACCCCCATTGAATAGGATGGGTGTGAATAAGAACAAACCTGAACCCACAATTCATGAACCCACAATTCCTCCAGGACACCAATTGCTCTAGGTACTCCCCATCAGGCCATCATTTAGCTACCTCAGTGACAGAATAGCTATGTGTGGCAGGTTGCTTATGTCCAAAAAAAAAAAAAAAAAGTATAAATTTAAGGATGTTCAGCCAGATGTGCTAAGTTTTTTCATTAGATAAATTTTACTTCTTCAGTCTTTCTCTGAACATTAGAAATGTCACCACCTTTGAAAAGGTCATCCTGACTTTCAATTAGTCAAGAATGAAAAATATATAATGACTCAAGGGTATCTTTTTAAAACTGCATTTGCCTCCTAAAATTTCAAAATGCTTGTAAACAGTAATCTAATTTGTTAGGAGGAGAGTTTTCCTCTATTTTGATGCTCACATAATGAAAAAAGGAAATTGATTTCAAGTGCTTGAAATTTTCATTATATTTGACCTGTTTACATATTTAACTTCTTAAAATGGTCATTCGTTAATCTAATGTTATCATAGAAATACAATTTAAAATCTTTTCACACACATTTAAGTTCATTAATAGTTAACTCATTTGCAATAGAACTAAAAAATGTCTCTTATTAATACATTTGCTACTAGATTTTCCTCATTTCCTGGTTTTAGCCTAAGCCTATTGTTAAATTTATAGATATAGCATTCACTGCAGAGTTTTCTTTGTTTGTTATTTTAATGCTTTGGTTTCTGTTCATGAAAAACAGACTGTGAAATATACTTTATACCTCAGAAATAAAAGCTGTTGTTTATGAATCAGTGCTTTGTATACAACAGATATATTTTCTTTTTCTTTATGTATTAAGGTAACTTCGTGCAAAATTCAAGAATTAGAATTCTCTTCATATGCATGTTTCTTCATGTATCTTTATTTTGACATTAGGAAAGTAGTAATCTTAATCTCAAACTTGTAATTGCTTTTCTTGCCTATGTTCTAAAGTAGAAAAGATTTAAGAGAAGTCACATCTGATTAAGGTATAAACTAACCTTGCTCTCAACTGTGTTCTTCTAAATGCTTTCATTATTATACATAAACAATCACACTCTCATCCTATTGTCTGTAATTTAAATGAAGAACTCATTATCTTTTTTATCACAACCAAACCTTTGAAATATAAGTTTGACACAATTTCACTGGTAGGGTTTTTCCTGATTCTGACTGATACGAAGTGTTAAAAACAGCTTATTGTTAAATGCGTATATTCTCTGCTATCTCAGGAAAAAGAGTTTGTTACACAATAGAGAGAAGAAAATGAATATGCTTTTGTTTCTAATATTTATCTCATGTTAGCTATATAATGGAAAAAATAGAACAATATGAGAAAAGTATCAAAGTGAAAAATTTTAAGGCATAATAATTCCAACACAAATAAGTAACATTTGCATTTTGATACATAACCAGGCAGATTTTTCTTTTACAGTAGAATTTTAAAAGGTGCATGGTATGCCATTGAAGTAACTTTCTATTTTGCAGTCAGATTTTCCTAATATTTCTAAAACTGTAATGAGTCATCTTCTAGCTACATCTTTGCGCATGAATACAAGTATTTCTCTAGGGATTCTTTTCAAAATACTCAATCGTTTGTTCCCAACCCATATATTTTTTAAAAATTTGGGGTACATAAGCCAAAAAGGTTGACATTATCTTGATAATGGTATTGAAAATATTTTATTAGAAAATGATTAGAGATTCACAGGAAGTAGAAAAAATGGTACTGAATGGTGTCCTTCACCCAGTTTCCCCCAATGCTCACATTATGTGTAATTACAGTACAATATCAAAACCAGGGAATTCATATTGATTCAATATGTGTATACAGTTCAGTGCCATTTTGTCATGTGTAAATTTGCATATCTGTCAATGAAATCAAGATACAAAGCTATTGTATCGCCACAAAGACCACGCTTGTGCTACCCTTTTATAGTCAGACCCATCACACTGGCCCCACCATCCCTAACCCTTGACAACCACTGATCTGTTTTCATCTATAATTTTGCCATTTCAAACGTGTTATATAAATGGAATCCTACAGTATGTGACCTTTTGATATTGACTTTTTTACTCAGCAAAATGCTCTTGAGATCTATCCAAGTTATTATGTGTCTCAATAATTTGTTCCTTTGCTGAGTGGAGCTCTCTTCTGATCTAACTACATAATGTTTTTGTGTATATCTCAGTCTCAAATCAAGGTGTTGGCAGGGCCATGCTTCCTCCCAGAGCTCTTAGGGAATTTTTCTTTGATTCTTCCAGCTTCTGGTGGCTGCCTACACTCCTTGGCTTATGATTGCATAACTTCAGTCTCTGCCTCCATGGTCACATGATCGCCTCTGTGTGTGTCCCTCTATGTGACTTTTATGAGATGCGTGTTTGGATCCATGAGGGTCCATTAGGGTAACCCAGGATGATCTCATCTCAAAATCTTTAATTATATCTGCAAAGATTATTTTTCCACATAAGGTTATACTGAACAGAATCTGAGGGACATATATTTATGGGGGCAATCATTCAACACACAGTGAGGGGTTTAAGTATTTATCCTCCTACAGAGGATTAAGCACAGTTTCCCAACTGGTTTCATAGTTTCCATCTTTCCTAACCTACAAAAATTCTCTAATGCAGAACCCAGAGTAATCCTTCTAAAATCCAAGTCATGTCTTGGTACCTCTCTGCTCAAAACCATCAATGGTTTTTCCCATTTCACCCATAGCAAAATTCAGTCTTTTTCAGCAGCTGCATGTCCTGAAACTTTTATCACTTCTTTTATCACTATAGGCCTGCTTCCTCTTCTTAGCACCTACCTTCCCCTGACATGTAATTGTCTATTTTCTGTCTTCTCAAACTCAGTATTAACATCAAACTCTTCTTTCCTGCTATAATTCAGCACATAGGCGAGACTCTGACACTAAGGAGGGTTTAAGAAATATTTGTTGAATGAACAAAAGAATAATACTTCAAAATCCCCATCCAAGGAAGGTTCTATGAAATTATATACCAACTATTTGTGACTTATTTTGCTCATTCTATTGAACTTTGTTTCAGTAACACCATCTTTTTTATTTTTATCTTTATTAATTTGATGGATAAAAATATTATTAATTAACTTTAATAAACATTTATTTGACTACAAGTGCAGATGAATATTTTAATGTTTAATTGATGGGAACTTGTTTATTTTTCTTTGATGAATTATTTCTTCACAGTTATTGGTTACCTCATATAGAATATTTGCTTTTTGTTTTTAAAAAATTATCTCTACGTTAAAGACATTTGATTGTCATTATGCCGTTTTGGAAACATTTTTGAAGATTTGTCATGTATACTTTAATTTCTGTGGATATTTTGCAATGTTTTTGTGTAGTTCAATCTAAACATTTTTTCTTTTGCAATTCCTCCATCTGTTCACTTCATTTCTGAAATATGTTTCTATGTCTCTAATATTTCATACCTAAGTTTCCACATAAGAAACAGAAGAAATTTGTTTGGAAATTTAAGAGTTTTTCATTATTTTTCCTTCTCAGTTTCTGAGTAGGTTTAGTGATTCTTCTATACAGAAATTACTTTGACTTTCTCTTGCACTCTCTTTTCATAGAGAAGAAAGTGCAAGAGAAAGTCAAGGAGACATAAAATTCAGAGAGCAATATTTACAAATTGTGAGAAACAATGATCTTTCAAGCACTTATAAGAGCAAAGTTCACTTCGGTTTTTCTTGCAGAACCTGGAAGACAGACACAATTAGTGATAATATTATTAATAAGAGAATTATGAGAAAGAGAAGCAGCAACCATTTGAGAAGAATAATAACAAATTGATAATTCAATAATATCTTCTTGGGATTATCATCCATTCTACAAACTCAAGAAGAGCAAATTAACCTAAATGTCTGGCTTTAATCTAACTTTTGGATTTGTATGAGTTTATGTTTATCTCACTTTAATTTTAATTATTTAATTTCTTTAAATTGTATTTAAACTTACTGTGGTAATGATTTCATGATATAAGTGAAACCATTATGCTGTACATCTTAAAGTTATGCAGGACTGTATGTCAATTACAGATCAATAAAACAGGAAGAAAAAAATAAACTTTAAGAGTCTTTTCATATTTATGTATATAGTTCACATAACCATATATAAGAAAGCTGAGGGCTTGCATGATAAAGAGCACATGGTTTGTGGAAAAAGAAGAGGCTTCCCAAGGTGATATATTTAAATTCCAGATCCATTACTGTTATCTGTGTGTCAAGGGCACATTGCTTACTCTGAGCTTCAGTAAAAATGAAAGATGTCAATAATACTTGCACTGTTAAAATGATGATGTCAATAATGTCTACCTTACAGGCTTCTCTTTATTGTTGGTGAAGACTTTGAATACATTCGTATGTGCTTTATGCATGAACACTTGCAGATTTATTCTATTTGAAAACACAGAGGTAGAATTGTATGAGGGAAACTAAAGATAATGGCCTTACAAGAAAAACTGTCTAGATGACATCGGATACTAGGGACAAAATTTGCTGGGATCAGATGCTTGAAATCAAGAATGAAGATGCCCCATCATACCAGAGTCAGTTTCGATAGGAAAATGGGTCATTCCTCCTTACGTGATAAGATAAAGCACAGAAATTCAGTGAAAATCTGTATAAGATATTCTACTTATGAGATCTTTAGAGAGACACCAGTGTATGGTGATATTTGCAATTGTTCATTTTCTTTCATTATATCCAAAATTTGGAAGAATACAAAGGATAGAGGAAAAAAAAATTCTGTATTCCTTGATTATAGGGTTTGCATTTTTCAGTCACCCACAGGGAGGAGTTCATCAACACTGACTCCATTCCAATGTACATCACCCCCCAAGTGATACCAACTGACATCTGCTTTCTCTCTCACCTTTTCCTCTTACTTGTGACAGCATTTGTACCGGTGAAAATAAAATTGTGTTTTAAGTAAATAAGATGGAAAGTGGGCAATTTTTTTGCAACTACGTGAACTCAGATCTTTCTTTGCAGTATGTTTTAGAACAAAACAGCTTTCCCTGAGTGTCTGAATCATTCTCCCAGGGTGATCTCACACTTTGTAACAGAAGGAGCCTGGAGCCAACACCTCCACAGTCCTAACCTGATTGTGCAAAATCACCATTGCCTCCTGCGTATCCAAGTCTGAAGCTACAAGGAAGCAGAGGAAGAAGATGATTACAAGGTTAATTTAAGGGACCTATATTAGTGTAGCCCTCTATATTTGGGGGTGCAAGGGTTAAACAACAAAGAAAGGGATGATACTTACAAAGCTGTTCTTTGAAAATATTATTGTGGCTTCAGAGAGGAAATTTATGAATAGAAAGTCATTTATCCCGTAATATGCTACTAAAGCTGTTTTGTATGTATTCTTTTTGGCAGCTAAAGTGATTTCTCCCTGTGGAATCAACACTGTTGCGGGCAGGGGTGATGAGCAAGAGCTTGGATTTCTCAGGGAAGAACTTTGATTTGGAACCAGGGGGAATACGTAAGCAGTTAATAAATAGAAACCCCAATTAAATAGAAGGCCAGAAGGAAAATCTGTCAAGCCCTGAAATAATAGCAGAGCCCAAAAGAAAGAAGAAAGACTCCTCTTCTTGCCCAGCAAGGACTCAGCCAACAAAAGCCACGGACTCTTTGCTGACCCTCCCAACTTCCTTTTCCCTGCTATGAAAGGAGTCTTCCCTTGCCCTGGGGGAACCTGCATGTGGCTCACAGTGGTTGCAGCCCCTGAATCTTGATTCTCTGCTGATCCCAAATAAATCCATCTTTGCCAAAGATACAACTGGTAGTCGATTTTTTTGGGTCAATAAACACTACCATTTAATTATATCATGTTCATTTTGTATCTGAATGAACAAATAATTATTATTATCCTTTTAAATTATAATTTTACATGTAATATAATTCATTGCAGCTATTATTAATATTACACTAATATTTAGTACCGTTAATATAGTAGCATAAAGAATTTAACATATTAATTTGTCATCCCTAAAGGAAGTTCATAAGTGTCCTCAGTTGATAAGATACTGTAAAGAGAGCATTTATAATGGACTAGGAAGTGACATGATGCTAGGCAGAGTCTCTCAGATGACAAGAAGACATTACCTACTGGCAAAGGTGTAAAAAGATAAGAACACAAAACCACCAGTCCTTTAACATGTTAACCAGATTCAGCTAGACCATGACAACACTATTTTCACACACTATTCGTGCTTACTTACTGATAAAGCACAGTGTCGGTATTTACAATCTGTTTGCCATGTTAGTAAATGTATGTCAGATACCCAGACAATTTAAAAACTCTCTTACCCCATTGGATCAGGTTTAGAGGACCAAAAGCAAATTAAAATATGTATTCACTTTTCAAGAAATATTTATTAAAGTTCTATTTCTAGGCTGGCACAGAACTCGATTCAGAGAGACCAATGGTGATGAAGCTCAGAGCAAATGAAGACCAGATCTCTGCTCTTAAGGGACTTTCGGAATATAATAGAGGGTCTATTTCTGCCTGCATTTAACAGAATTCTAACTAGAGCTGCTTTCTCTTTGGTACGTTATGTTTAGGAAATCCATATAACATAGTAATTAAGTGTAGTCTTAGGAAGGAATTCTTTTTGACGCTATTATTTTGTTATCGTAGGCTTTAGAGATGAATCGTGCCAATTATGTTTGCTGTTTTATTTACTGGATGCAAAACCAGGCTACATTATGTGATGACAATCAAATTCAAAGAACCAATGCATTAGTTGTGCTGTTACTGAAAGGCAACCTTGTACTTTGGACACACTTTTTCACCCAAATATTCAGACACACAGAGTTATGTATGTACACAACAAAATACATAAACACACTGGTAAATAAAAGGAACAATTTAAACAACAAAGTATATTTTTGTTATTTCTTCTTGACTAGAAAGGAAACATTTAAACATGGAATTCAGGGATTGATTGATTGATTGATTGATGGCCCATATTATCAATTTGTTTCTCATATCTCTAGCCTAGAAATCACTTAGTTGTATAGGGATTCATCATCTGTTAGGCAATGTTGTGATAACCATGTTACGCAGATAGCAAACACATTCAGTGTGAAGCTGCAAAAAACTTTCCTAGCTAAGTTAGATGAGTACATGGGTGATAAGACAGGTGGAAAATTTGGCCAAGAAAATGCAATGTTTCTTGAACTAAAGGTCACAATTCTTCATGCAGTGAAAACCTCCTCATTATCCCTTCACATTATCCTGCGACTAATCTAACCAGCTCACTAAAAACATGTATCATTTCTTAATCAGTTAAAACACTGTTGATGAAAAACAAATACCCCTGTTTTTTAAATTTGGACAAATTTACTCAGTACAAAAAACCTAAGTAATTATTTCTCCAATAACAATTAATTCTAAGGCTAGTGTTTCCTCTCACTTTTTTTTTCGTTTTAAGTGGGGAAGAAATGGAAATAGGTGGGTCATGCCTTCTGAGTAAAGTGGATTTATGAGACACAGTCTTCAGATTGTAGTCTGCAGATTATATTTTGCTTAAAATTTCATTATTTATTTTTTATGGCTAACTAGGGTTTTGGACTTGAGAAAATTTTATCTCATTATATTTAATTTTATAATCACATAGCCATAAACTATACATTTAGCAAGAACTGGGAATAGGAAGAGGAACATGTGTTAGAGAAGGAAAGTGGCACAAATTTTGCCTGAACGAGAAAGCAATTCTCTGCTGCCCTTACTAGGATCCTTGCTTAAGTAACAGGGGGCAAGTCTGGACCTGACGAATAAAGGAACAGGAGGCTGGGTCCCCGGCAAAATTTAGGTCCAAGGTCACCATCCCAATTTGTCAGTTCCAATGTCTATCAATGATAGTCTTGAGTAAATAGGCAGATGTTGGACTAAAATTTTAATTATTACCTTCAGTGAAGAAAAGCTGTACTAGAGTGAACCATGATGGTTCATTATATGTGCCAACTTGAGTGGGCCATAGGGTGCCCAGATTAACATTGTATCTGGATGTCTGCAAGCACGATTCTGATGAGCTCAGCATTTGAATTCTTGGACTCCGTAAAGTCCACATTGCCCTCCCCCGTGTGGGCAGCCTTCCTCCTGTCTCTTGAGACCTGAGTAGAGCAAAAGACAGAGGAAGAAGGAGTTTGCTCCCTTTTTCCTGCCTCACTGATTGGAGTAGAACATCTACTCTCATCTTCTGCCCTTGGACTGGGTTTTACACCACTGGTTTTCCTGGGTCTCTAGCTTACAGATTGCAGGTCATGTAACTTGTCAGCCTCCAGAATTATATAAGCCAGTTCCTCATAATAACTCTCTCTCTCTATGTGTATATGTGTGTGTGTGTACACAAATTTATACATATACACATACGTATACATAAGTGTGTGCATATATACACATATGTAGGAAGTACAGATAGGAGATATATATATCCTGTTGGTTCTTGTTTCTCAGGAGAATTCTAACACATACACACACATCCAGACACGTAATTTAGGAGAAGGAACACAATGCTAAGTTACGAAAGTAAAAAATGTTTACAAAGAAAATATTTCAGATCCATAATAAAAGATCAGATCAAAAAATAAGCTAAAGCAAGGATGAGCTCCTAGAATAATATTATCTTTAGTAATTGTTACTACGGTATTAGAGTCCAGTAATAATAATAGCCGCACGGGTTTGTAAAACAATTATCTATTAATAAGCAATTTCTGTATCCATGGCTGCAGAATGCAAGTGCCTGAACGAAGACTTTGACACCTACCTACCTTCTCGGTATAGCTCCCCTCCACTTCACACTGATAGACCCAGATTAAAGGAAGTGCTGTCATTCCCCAGGCATTTTGTTTATTTCTTCAAACCTTTTTAAGACCAAGCTCATATGACTCCTAGCAATTCTTCTTTCCATTTCCCTTTAACATCAAAATATGCCACGTATTTTACACTTATTATCAGCTTTTATATGCTGTTTTTCTTTATGTTGTGTTGTCTTCTTAAATAAGTTTCAAGCTCATCATAGGCTTAGATGAAATCTGTTCTTGTGTTATTAACATCCCGGAAGCTATTATAGTGCTAACAACATAACAGATTTTAAAGCTTATAAAAGGGACTCAAATTCACATGTTTACTGATTAATTTGACCCCTCTCCTCCTGAAATTTTTTTTTCTGGAAAATATGATGGCAGACTAACACCACACTTTACGTGACTAATATTTACTCAAGTTACCGATGCTGCTGAGTGTGTTATTGGTAAAACGACATATTTGTAAGGAAGATATTTTCTAATTTACAACAATCTCATTTTGTTAAAATAAAGATGAAATAAAAATTCTACTGGATGAGAATAGAGGAATAATTTTATTTAAGAAATCATAGCTTAAAGGACAAATGGAAATTGTCTGAATGGTCTCTCTACTGTGTTTCAATGGAGTTATGTCTCCACTAGCCAGTTTTACATCAAATATTTTAGTCCTGAAAGTCTGTTGATAAGCAGTGAATCCACATGAAGAGCATGTTTTTTGTTTTTTGTTTCTGAAATACTCCTCTGGGAATTATCTCCACAGCTTATTAGTGATGATTAAATGGTTTTATGGAATTTCTAAGATGTTTGTTGGTTTCTATTTATCTTCTCTGAATCTAATGTGTTTACTCTGGGGATTATTTCTGATGGAGTTTTACAGTTTAGCTATTAGTTGTTGTATGTTGTTTAGCAACGCTGGGCATTTTTACTTTTTCATTTGTAGGAAAAAAAAACACTTTCTATTTTCTTACTTATGAAAATCAAGATAAAAATCAGCCTTTTAAAATACTCTGTGCTGAATCAATAGGTGATGAAAATGCTCAAAAATATGAATTCATAATGGATTCTGTCAATGTATTGAAATAAGCCTTCTAATTGCACATGTGGCTGTGATATTTCTCACATTACTGAACGATCATCATAAAAAAAATGAAATAAGGCAACGATGACAAGTTTCTAGACAAGTAAAGTAAAAGATCTAGGCTGAAGTACTAAGAGAAAGAAGAAGAAAAGATGGGGAATGCTTTTGTCCTTCAGTTTCTTCAGGTCTCAAGTGTCCCTGAGTCTTGAAAGAAGCCACAAGCCATTGGCTTTGGCCCCTGCTCACCTCTGCCTAGCAACCCCTGAAAAAAACCTTCCTGTGGGAGAAGGGCTCTCTGGCCATTGCTTGCTTTGAAACTGGGAGAAACAGGCAGCATCTACAAACTGGAAAAAGAAAACAGATTTTTCCCTAGGACCTCCAGGAAAGACCGCAGACCTGCTGCACACGTTGGTTTTATCCCAGTGAGATCGATTTAGGACTTCTGACCTCCAGAACAACTGAATATTCGTTTAATCCAATACTTGGACATTAGTCTGAGGCTTGGACAGTCTTCTATAAACACCTCTATCACCAGGACAAGCAACCCCAAAAGCTTGGACAACCATGAGGAAACAAAGAAACCCCATGCAGGCAAAGGAGCAGGAAAAAACCCCACAAGACCAAATAAATGAGGAGGAAATAGGAAAAATGCCTGAAA
The DNA here is from genome assembly GCF_030028045.1 of Hippopotamus amphibius kiboko. NCBI lineage: Eukaryota > Metazoa > Chordata > Mammalia > Artiodactyla > Hippopotamidae > Hippopotamus > Hippopotamus amphibius. Next base: position 104,061,589 of record NC_080196.1, read on the forward strand.
AAGAATTTAGAGTAATGATAGTAAAAATGATACAAAATCTCGATAACAAAATAGAGAAAGTACAAGAAACAGTTCATAAGAACTCAGAAAAACAAACAGCAATGGATAACAAAATAACTGAAATTAAAAATACTCTAGATGCTCTAACCAGCAGAATGACTGAGGCAGAAGAACGAATAAGTGAGTTGGAAGATAGAATGGGAGAAATAAACGCCACAGAGCAGGAAAAAGAAAAAAAAATAAAAAGACTAGAAGACAGCCTCAGAGACCTCAGTGATAACCTTAAACGTACCAACATTCGAATTATAGGCATCCCAGAAGAAGAAGAAAACAAGAAAGGGTCTGAGAAAATATTTGAAGAGGTTCTAGTGGAAAACTTCCCCAACATGGGAAAGGAAATAATTCACCAAGTCCAAGAAGCACAGAGAGTCCCATACAGAATAAACCCAAGGAGAAATACACCAAGACACATGTTAATCAAACTAACGACAATTAAACACAAAGAAAAAATATTAAAAGCAGCAAGAGAAAAGCAACAAACAACATATAAGGGAAAACCCATCAGGATAACAGCTGACCTTTCTACAGAAACTCTGCAGGCCAGAAGGGAATGGCAGGATATACTGAAAGTCCTGAAAGAGAGAAACCTACAGCCAAGAATACTCTACCCAGCAAGAATCTCATTCAGATTTGAGGGAGAAATCAAAAGCTTTCCAGACAAGCAAAAGTTAAGAGAATTCAGCACCACCAAACCAGCCTTACAACAAGTGCTAAAGGAACTTCTCTAAGTAGGACACACAAGAAAAGGAAAACACCTACAAATACAAACCCAAAACAATTAAGAAAATGGTAATTGGAACACACATGTCAATAATCACCTTAAATGTCAATGGATTAAATGCTCCAACCAAAAGACACAGACTGGCTGAATGGATACAAAAACAAGACCCTTCTATATGCTGCCTACAAGAAACCCACTTCAGACCAAGGGATACATATAGACTGAAAGTAAAGGCATGGAAAAAGATATTCCATGCAAATGGAAGTCAAAAGAAAGCTGGAGTAGCAATACTCATATCAGACAAATTAGACTTGAAAGTAAAGACTATTAAAAGAGACAAGGAAGGGCACTACATAATGATCAAGGGATCCATCCAAGAAGAACATATCACAATGGTAAATATCTATGCCCCCAATATAGGAGCACCTCAATACATAAGGCAAATGCTAACAGCTATAAAAGGGGACATCGACAGTAACACAATTATAGTGGGAGACTTGAACACCCCACTTACATCAATGGACAGATCATCCAAACAGAAAATAAATAAAGACACACAAGCTTTAAATGACACATTAGACCATCTTGACTTAATTGATATTTATAGGACATTCCATCCAAAAACGACAGACTACACTTTCTTCTCAAGTGCACACGGAACATTTTCCGGGATAGATCACATCTTGGGTCACAAATCAAACCTCAGCAAATTCAAGAAAATTGAAATCATATCAAGCATCTTCTCAGACCACAACGCCATGAGACTAGATATCAATTACAGGAAAAAAACTGCAAAAAATACAAACACATGGAGACTAAACAATTCACTCTTAAACAACCAAGGAATCACTACAGAAATCAAAGAGGAAATCAAAAAATATCTAGAAACAAATAACAACGAAAACACAACAACCCAAAACCTATGGGATGCAGCAAAAGCAGTTCTAAAAGGGAAGTTTATAGCAATACAGTCCTACCTTAAGAAACAAGAAAATGATCGAATAAACAACCTAACCTTACACCTAAAACAACTAGAGAAAGAAGAACAAAGAAACCCCAAAGTGAGCAGAAGGAAAGAAATCATAAAGATCAGAGCAGAAATAAATGAAAAAGAAAGGAAAGAAACCATAAGAAAAATAAATGAAACTAAAAGCTGGTTCTTTGAGAAGATTAACAAAATTGATAAACCATTAGCCAGACTCATCAAGAAAAGAAGGGAGAAGATGCAAATCAACAGAATTAGAAATGAAAAAGGAGAAGTCACAACGGACACCTCAGAAATACAAAACATCATGAGAGACTACTACAAGCAACTCTATGCCAATCAATTGGATAACCTGGAAGAAATGGATACATTCTTAGAAAAATACAATCTTCCAAGACTGAACCAGGAAGAAATAGAAACCATGAACAGAGCAATCACAAGTACGGAAATTGAGGCAGTGATTAAAAATCTCCCAACACACAAAAGCCCAGGACCAGATGGATTCACAGGCGAATTCTATCAAACATTTCGAGAAGAGTTAACACCTATCCTTCTCAAACTCTTCCAAAATATTGCAGAAGGCAGAGCACTCCCAAACTCATTCTACGAGGCTACCATCACCCTTATACCAAAACCAGGCAAAGATGTCACAAAAAAAGAAAACTACAGACCAATATCACTGATGAATATAGATGCAAAAATCCTCAACAAAATACTAGCTAACAGACTCCAACAGCACATTAAAAAAATCATACACCACGATCAAGTGGGGTTTATCCCTGGGATGCAAGGATTCTTCAATATACGCAAATCAATCAATGTGATACATCATATCAACAAATTGAAGGATAAAAACCATACGATCATTTCAATAGATGCAGAAAAAGCTTTTGACAAAGTTCAACATCCATTTATGATAAAAGCTCTCCAGAAAATGGGCATAGAAGGAAATTACCTCAACATAATAAAAGCCATATATGACAAACCAAAAGCCAACATTGTTCTCAATGGAGAAAAACTGGAAGAATTCCCTCTAAGAACAGGAACAAGACAAGGGTGTCCACTCTCACCACTGTTATTCAACATAGTTTTGGAAGTGTTAGCCACAGCAATCAGAGAAGAAAAAGAAATTAAAGGAATCCAAATTGGAAAAGAAGAAGTAAAATTGTCATTCTTTGCAGATGACATGATATTATATATAGAAAACCCTAAAGACTCTACCAGAAAACAGCTAGCACTAATTGATGAGTTTAGTAAAGTAGCAGGATACAATATTAATGCACAGAAATCTCTTGCATTCCTATACACGAACAACGGAAGAGCAGAAAGAGAAATTAAGGAAATTCTCCCATTCACCATTGCAACAAAAAGAATAAAATACCTAGGAATAAACCTGCCTAAGGAGGCAAAAGATCTGTATGCAGAAAACTTTAAGACATTGATGAAAGAAATCAAAGATGACACAAACAGATGGAGGGACATACCATGTTGCTGGATTGGAAGAATCAACATCGTGAAAGTGACTGTACTACCCAAAGCAATTTACAGATTCAATGCAATCCCGATCAAATTACCAATGGCATTTTTCACAGAACTAGAACAAGAAATCTTACGATTTGTATGGAAACGCAAAAGACCCCGAATAGCCAAAGCAATCTTGAGAAGGAAAAATGGAGTTGGTGGAATCAGGCTTCCTGACTTCAAACTATACTACAAGGCCATAGTGATCAAGACAGTATGGTACTGGCACAAAAATAGAAAGGAAGATCAATGGAATAGAATAGAGAACTCAGAAGTAAGCCCAAACACATATGGGCACCTTATCTTTGACAAAGGAGGCACAAGTATACAATGGAAAAAAGACAGCCTCTTCAATAAGTGGTGCTGGGAAAATTGGACAGCAACATGTAAAAGAATGAAATTAGAACACTTCCTAACACCAGACACAAAAATAAACTCCAAATGGATTAAAGACCTGCATGGAAGGCCAGACACTATAAAACTCCTAGAGGAAAACATAGGCAGAACACTCTTTGACATACATCAAAGCAACATCCTTTTTGACCCACCTCCTAGAATCATGGAAATAAAATCAAGAATAAACGAATGGGACCTCATGAAACTTAAAAGCTTTTGCACAGCAAAAGAAACCATAAACAAGACTAAAAGGCAGCCCTCAGAATGGGAAAAAATAATTGCCTATGAAACAACGGACAAAGGATTAACCTCCAAAATATACAAGCAGCTCATGCAGCTTCATACCAAAAAAGCAAATAACCCAATCCACAAATGGGCAGAAGACCTAAATAGACATTTCTCCAAAGAAGACATCCAGATGGCCAACAAACACATGAAAAGATGCTCCACATCACTCATCATCAGAGAAATGCAAGTCAAAGCCACAATGAGGTATCACCTCACACCAGTCAGAATGGCCATCATCACAAAGTCTGGAAACCACAAATGTTGGAGAGGGTGTGGAGAAAAGGGAACTCTCCTGCACTGTTGGTGGGACTGTAAGTTGGTACAGCCACTATGGAAAACAGTTTGGAGGTTCCTTAAAAAACTACAAATAGAACTACCATATGATCCAGTAATCCCACTCCTGGGCATATACCCAAAGAAAACCATAATCCCAAAAGAAACTTGTACCATAATGTTTATTGCAGCACTCTTTACAATAGCCAGGACATGGAAGCAACCTAAATGCCCATCAACAAATGAATGGATACAGAAGATGTGGCATATATATACAATGGAATATTACTCAGCTATAAAAAGGGATGAGATGGAACTATATGTAATGAGGTGGATAGAACTACAATCTCTCATACATAGTGAAGTAAGTCAGAAAGAGAGGGACAGATATTGTGTGCTGACTCACATGTACGGAATCTAAAAATGGTACTGATGAACTCAGTGACAAGAACAGGGAGGCAGATGCAGAGAATGGACTGGAGAACTCGAGGTATGGGAGGGGGCGGGGGGTGAAGGGGAAGCGGAGAAGAAGCGAGGGAGTGGCACGGACATGTGTATACTGCCAACTGTAGAATAGTCAGTGGGAAGTTGTTGTATAACAAAGGGAGTCCAGCTCGAGGATGGAGGATGCCTTGGAGGACTGGGGCAGGGAGGGTGGGAGGGACTCGAGGGGGGGGCGTCAAGGAAGGGAGGGAATATGGGGATATGTGTATAAAAACAGTTGATTGAACCTGGTGTACCCCCCCAAAAAAAATAATAATAAAAAAAAAAAGAAAAAAAGAAAAAGAAAAAAAAAAAAAAAAAAAAAAAAAAAACCTTCCTGTGAGTTCTGATAAGTTTCCCCAAGAAGATATCTTTCTTTTCTTTCTCTCTTTCCCTTTCTTTCTTTCTTTCTTTCTTTCTTTCTTTCTTTCTTTCTTTCTTTCTTTCTTTCTTTCTTTCTTTTTCTTTCTCCTTTTTTTTGTTCTTTCTTTCTTTCTTTCTTTCTTTCTTTCTTCTTTCTTTCTTCTTTCTCTCTTTCTTTCTTCTTTCTTTCTTTCATGAAAAGTCATTTTATTTTAAATATAGCAGTGTTACACATCAATCCCAAACTCCTAATCTATCCCTCCCCCCACCCTTCCCCCGGCAACCATAAACTGTTCTCTAAGTTTGTGAGTCTGTTTCTGTTTTGTAAATAAGTTCATTTGTATCATTTTTTTTTTTAGATTCCACGTATAAGCTACATCATACCATATTTGTCTTTCTCTGTCTGGCTTACTTCACTTAGTATGATAATCTCCAGGCCCATCCATGTTGCTGCAAATGGCATTATTTCATTCTTTTTAATATGCCATTGTATATATGTACCACATCTTCTTTATCCATTCTTCTGTCATTGGACATTTAGGCTGCTTCCATGTCTTGGCTCTTGTAAACTGTGCTGCAGTGAACATTGGATGTATCCTTTTGAACCATGCTTTTCTCTAGATATATGCCCAAGAGTGGGATTGCTGGATTACATGGCAGCTCCACTTTTATTTTTCTTAAGGAACCTCCATATTGTTCTCCATAGTGACTGTACAGACGTTAGCTCTCGAGGGCACCAAGTGGGTCCACAAGGCATCAGAGTCCCCTCTGGTGGCTACTGCTGCCTCCTGCAGATCCTGGGCACATCTGCTGTCTCTGCCAGGGACCACCATTTCTACTGAGTGGTCCAGGACACTGCTAGGAGGGCTTCTACTGGGGGCCTCTGTCTGTGAAGCCCCTGAGGGCTGTGGCTGCATACTGGTCTGAGATAGAGGAGAGGGGCTCTTTCATTATTCCAGACTCGAATAGTACATGTGGACTAGTAATTTTTATGCCCACAATGACATTTTGTCTGCTATATCTCTTTCTATTTTCCTTACCCAAAACATATCTAATATTAAGACCTGGGATAAATTTAAGTAACAGACATCATGATGGGAAAGACTTGGCTCCAGGTTAACCTTATCTGGTCTGGCTGCCTCTCTGTGTTGTGTTCTCTTCAATGAGGCTTCTCTATCCTTCCTACAAAAGGCTCGTTTTAGTCGGGTGTTAGCCTCAAGTGCACCAGCCACAGCTACGCACGTCTAAGCCTCAACTGTGGAACGATGCTTAGGCGCCTGTCCTACAAAGAACTACAGATCTGATAGGGCAGGCACTGTTGGTTAAAATCCTCCTAATTTAAAAAAATCAGGTGTTTCTTTTCTAGTTCCTTAAGAAAAATTTTTGTGCACTCTCCCACAACTTTCACAGTTGCATGTTTTTCCTATTTATTTTCCACGTTCATCTTAAAAATCCTCTCAGATCATACAGGTAGAAGGGACTGTGCCTGGGCGCAGATTCAGTCCCCTCATAGACAGCACCACTGTGTCCTGCTATACTGATAAGCTGGACTACATCAGCCGAGCATACTTATAAAATTCTGCTTTATCAGGCTCTTCACTCACAGTCTGCAGCATTAACTCTTTTTCCAGATTCTGGTCTACAAAATGAAAAGCAAGTTGGGCCTTGGTAAAGCACTACGAACATTATTTTCTAAGAAACAAAGATACTTCTCTCCTACTATTTTTGTTTTACTTTATTTTACCATTTTGTACCTGGGAAGAAAAACCAGCCAAGATGAAAAGCATGTTACTCAGAGATTAAGGCCATATCAGTCTCTAAAGCTGAGAACTGCACAGAGAATTTTTCGAAGTTTGAACTCCCTAGCTATCCCTCTACGTGAATCTCAGAAGTACAATCTCTTCATCTTCAGAAATTTGATTGACTATTCAACCCCCACATCCTTGGTTAATTTTATCCTTACTCATGGCCTCAAATTATTAAAAAAGAAAAAAAACCTAGAAATGAACAACAAAAATGAACAAATGAATCACCATCCCACCCCGCCATTTTGCTGCTTTATGATCGAAAGTCCAGTTTCAATTTTGGCAGAAACCAGTTAGACGTGAGAATAATCTGCAGATGCAGAAGCATTAATGTCTTGATGGCTGTGGCGTTCAATTGGTTACTTATTGAAAATATAATCATCATACTTAGCAGTTTTCTTGGATGTTGTACTTTGACATCATAGAGAAAATTACCATTCCTATTTATAGAATAGTATTTTCTTAGCAAAAATTATAGAAAGGTATTTGACATGCAAGCTGAGTGTCAGACAAACTAGTCAGGAAGTCAGCTATTCTATGTCTGTTCTACTTATCAGATCTGTGACCATGAGCAAACTTCACCTCCCAGAGCAAGAGATATACAAAAAATAATCCCTACAAGTGAATTTTAAAAAGCTCAGATTCAATAGAAAAATAAGGAAATGTATGAATAAGTAGCTCACAAAAAGGAAACATACTTGATTTCTAAACATGTGAAGAGGCCCTGAAGATTATGATTGGGGAAATGCAAATCTGAGCCATACTGAGGAACTACTTTTATCCATTTGATGGGCAACAATTAAAGTCTGAATGGCAAATGGGGGAGCACACGTGCAGGCACTTGGTTTCATTGTCAGTGGAAGCATCAGGTGCAACCCCTTTGGAAAATCATTTGGTTTTATTCCTTAAAATCTGGACATTTGAATAGCATATTACCAGGAATTCCCTGCCAAGTACAAATACAATGTACACAACTCAGTACATAAAAGAAAAGTAATAGCAATGATTGTTCACAATAGCAATAACCTAGAAACAACCAGAATGTCCACAAAAAGGAGAATTGATGGGAAAATGGCTGTATAGTCACATATAGGGCTGTTATACAAAATCATTCACTACCTAGTAATACGCAAGAGTATGGACAAATCTTAGCCTAATGTTAAAATGGAAAAAAAATAATTTTAACACGTGACAGCGTGATACATTTTATTAAATATGAAAACAAATAAAGTAAAGAATGTAGTATTTGTGGGTATTTTTCATTTGTGGAGATACATTTTGAAACAATAATTACAAATTATATGATTGACTTGGAATTCCATAGGATGTTTATTTCTATAAGGAGGCAGATAGGGTAAGGGGCAGAGACATGTGGAGATTATTTCAAAGTCCTATCTATCATTTGCAGTGGTGAGTTTGTAGGTACTTATTATATTTACAACAAATAAATATCAAGTAAATTTTTTAAAATGGTCATTCTTGGATCAGTGTTGAAAGTACATCATGATTCAATGATTGTGATTTAATCAAATTTTATGCACATGAAATGTTTTTCAAATAAAATAAAAACTAATTATAACCTAGTTAATAAGACCATTGTCATAATTAAATGCGATGACATGTGGAAGGCACTGGCGAAGAGTGAGCGCTTAATATTTTTTGTGTGTTTTGTTAACATTTTTGTGATCTCTTAATTGTGCGTGTTTCCAAATAGAAATTGTTTGCTTTGGAGTAAGTGTTCTTTACACTCTTTCCTTCTCTACTGTCTTGAAAGAAATGTGTCATATATGCATTAGTCAGCATACAATTATGCATACAAGTGGATGATATTATCACATTAATATAATTGAGACTATGCAGTCACAAACCTTCCACATAATCGCCGCATTCTGATTTGACAAAATTACTAGATATGATTTACAACAACTTCGTGTTTATTCTTCTTAGTAAAAAGTGGGAAGATGGTATGGTGGGAGAATGGGCACTTATTTCTTCATCATGTATGCTAATGATAAACTTGGACAGTTACAAATTAGTGCTAATGAAGAACCACATTTGTAGTAAAAATACAACTGTAAACAGTGTATGTGTGTATGTATGCATATATATGTGTATCTGTATTAATTTTAATCACCCTGACAAACTTGTGAGGAAAGGAGATGTAGAGAACTGAGTTGGAGGCCTAACGGCACAGAACTAATTCAGGAAAAAGCAGTTAGAATTCAGATCGTCCTCGTTTCCTACACGTTCCACATTTCATCTTAGCTACAAGTGAAAAAGTCAGAAGCCTGTAGCAGTCCACAGGAATGCTATCCAGACAGCAATTCAGCTTTTCATTTCCCCCGTATTAGCACAAAAATCAGGATATAAAAATAAATTACACGAATAAAGCAGTTCCATTTAGACAGAATCACCTCCAAAATGTACCGCTTTGAAAATAACACAATAGAAATACAGGCTACTCAGGGCATTAGTACTCAAAATATTAACTTTTAACAAAGACAAAATATGAGTGATAATGGTGTCCACATTTGGTACATTTTAGTATTGCTTAGAGGTGAAGCTAAATTAATCATGATAATTAGCTTTAAATTCTCAAAAGTTCCCATTACCATTTCTTTAGCTTTTAGCATTAATATTTCATATGCATTTTATATTGCGAGATTCTGTCAGAGAAACTGTTACTATGAAAAATATTTTTTTTACTTTGAAAATTAACTTATATGTTGAGTAATGTGAAGACCACTATTTTAATTTTTCTTCATAATTACTTCTTAAATTTTAAATTACCATTAAATTGCTATTGAACCGCTAAGGGATGGGAATAACTTCATAATGGGCAGTAGATCTCTTAGAAGTGAAATTTCGAGGCTTGGAAGATAATAGGAGGGAAAACCAGCACATCATAAAATAACTGATATATACTGAGTGTGCACATACTTTTTTGTCGCGGGGATAGATGACAAAAATGTATTTAGGTAACAAACTTTTTGCGTATTTGTGCTACATTCAAGAATTTTTGTTAGAAGTGTCTTACCTCAAATGCATTTGCCGGAAATAAAGTTAAGTAAATTAAAAAAAAAAGGCTTTTAAAAATCTCTACTATCTGTGACGTTTGCATATGATCTTGTCATTAACCACAGGAAAAAGATTGATTCCCAAAAGGGAAAGAAAATAATGGTGGCCGTCAGGTGGCGTCATCGTCGCCTGCGTAACGACAGAATCTCTGGAAACAGAAGCTTTCTTCTCAAGGGCCCACACCTACCCAATTACCCTCATGGTAGGGGAATCCAAGTTTTTGTTTAAATTCATGGGGTTTCCTCAAAGTGAAAATTTGATATCTCGTTTAACCCTTTTTCGTTATCAGTGATTTATAATGTATGGTAAATGCATTTGAGACATGTACTTAAGAATGAGTTCTTATGAGAATCGTTTAAGAAGATAAACAATTGCTAGAAAACAGAAGTTATACAAACAACTTTTCTGTATCCGCTGGTATTGGTAGTGTGAAATGGGATAAGTTAAAAGTTTTTCTGTTTAAAAAGCTGTTGTTACAAAAGGTATGTCTACAGACCAAGATTTTTAGTTTTGAGGGCCCTGTGGCAGAGTCAGCAAGCTGTCAAATACAAAATAATGCCCCCTCTTTTGTAGTGGGCAGTTATTTCTAGAAGGCTGTGCAGCTGTCCAATCAGGGATTGTACTTCATAAAGTTCTTTGTATCTGGATAGTTAACAGATGATTTAGACATTGCTCAGACTAGAGAGTGTAAGAAACAGCTATGTCTTCTCCACCTTCCCATTCCCATCTGCCCACTGTTGTAAAGACAGTTTCCTGGTGAAGGTGGGACCACATGTTGAAAGAACTGCATGGCTCAATTCTTATATGGAAGAAAGCTGTCTGCCTACAAAGAACATCCACTTTGGGTCTTTATATAAACAAAACATTGCTTTCATGGCATTACAATGTTGAAATTAGGAGAAGGGGAGTAATTTTTAAAGCTGATAGTTTTAGACAAATGAACATAAACTCTATTCTAGATTTGATACCCTATTTGTGAGTATGGGGAGGTATAGTGATTGAACAAATATCTTCAATTGGCATTTGGATAACTTGTAAGTACTTGGTATTTTCCTCAGATTTCTCCCCAGTTGTGTGTCCTTAATACAGACCATCTTCACTCTCTAATCAGCCTGCAGACTTTGTGGACTTCTGGAGAGTTAATTCATCGTTGGGACTTCAACATCCTTTAAAGCGTCATTGCTTTCTTTTAGAGAAATTCATCAACTTAATGTTATTATTTATATTTGCATGATTTCAGGTTTTAGTACACATATGTAACAACCCAACTCAAAGTCCAAAACTAAATAAGTCATATCCTAAAAAGTTAGCCAAAAAAAAATCAACAACTAAAATAGGAATTCACTCCAGAAAAAGTTCATTTTCTGAATCAGTCTGATAAAGCATTAAAACAACTAAGTTTAGGAAGCTCAAAGAGATACATGAAGGAACAGAATCCCTTAAAAATAAATACAAATCCTGTGAAAGAATCAGGCACAATAAAACAAAACTAAGTAAAGGTGAATAGAGAAAGTCCAAGACAAAAGAAAGAATTGTAAAAGAAATGATATAAATTGATAAGTTAAATTAACTCTACTTAAAAATAATGTTGTATTGTATTTTTTATGGTTAGGAAAAGCAGAACAAAATTCTGGACCACAATAACAAGATGCCTAGCTAATAGAAGTAAAGGGAGCATGTTAAATTTGGATAGAATTTTTTGTAGGAGTAAAACACTGAATAGAAAAGTATATCATTAGATGTTTATTTTTTTAAAAATCTAGAGATTTTTTAAAAACAAGAGATCATTGGAAAATTCATCAGGCATTTATATAAATCTAGAAGCAATGGATAAAATGGGAGAACAAAAGAAAAAATAAAATGAAAAAATTAAAATGTGAAGCAGAAAAAATATGATGACAGAAATGAGTTTAAACATATCTGTAAATGATAAGTTTGACAATATTTTCAAACTGGATAAAAAATTCCCAGGATATGTATTCTTCATATGAACACCTTATAAACTATGCTATAATATACTATGCTCTACAACAAAACTGAGGAATGAGGAATATATGTAATTACATAGCATGAAAATACTATCTAAAAAAAAAATGAGGTTTTAGAACTATCAGAACATATTATATTATTCCATTTAATTTATAAATACTATTATTTCTTGTTGAATAGCTCTTTTTATTATTAGAACGAGTCCTCTTAGTCCAAATTGATGCTTTTTAAACAATAATAACATAAAAGCAAATATGCAAAGTAAAATCTTATGTATACAAAATAAATTGACAAACATTGATTTAGTTTTGAAATAAAAAATTTTAAAAATCTTTAAAAATTAAATGCTCTTCTAAAACTCTTGGGTTAAGTAAAATAATCACAGTTTTTTAAACAATGTAAGTGTTAAATAGCAAAACACAGTGGAATGCAGTTAAAATCTTACACTGAAGTATATTTATAGCCAAGCATGCATTAAAGTATATAAGAAAAACTGGAACTAAATGTTAGAAGTTCAAAGTAAGTTATCTGAAAAGGTATAGTAAATATAAAGTATGGAAAAAGAAATGTTTTCAAGAACAGAAAGTAATAAAATACAAAAAAGATCTGACCCCCAAAAAACCAAATACTGCTTTTGGGAAAAAATACCAATAAAATAGGCTACAGTGAAGCAAGGGTTATTAGAAAAGAAAGGAGAAAGGGTTAAATAGCAACATTAAGAATGAAAGGGGAAACATAACCCCAAGTGGAAATTTTATAAATCATAAATGAATAGTTTGTACAGTGTTATCTCAGTTTATTTGAAAGCTCCTAGGAACTTTCTGAACTTACTCCAATTTTAACAATGGTTCTTTCTGGGTAATGATTGCATTGATTTTATTTTTAATATAATTTCATGCATTATAAATAATTTTAACTATTGGAAAAAAATTAAGTGATCAATCAACAAAATTTCAAAAGGAAAATTCCTTTAAAAATGTAATAAAGAAATCAAATATCTCAAGAAAAATCCTCCAGTCCAATAAATGTGGTTATTTTTATCTTTTGTCATTCTTTACTATAGTAATGTAGAAATTTAGTTACTGAAGTTATAAACCTTTATAAATCATTTATATTCCCTTTCATTCCACTGTAATCATGTGCAAAGGAAACAAAGATTTTTTTTACTTCATTTCACAGTCTGATTAAATTACACATGTTAAAATTTTAAAAGTGACAAATAATATAGCTCCTTTCTTAAGAGCTTATGCCATAATCCCATCACAGAGTAGAACAGATATAATTCATGGATCTACTAGAAAAAAATTATATATATTCAATTTTAGAGAACACACATTCAATATTCAGAATAAGATTGCTGTAACATTTCAAGCACTTATTTTGTTTTAGTAGGCATTAATATTAAACAGTTAACTAATACTTTTTTTAAATTCAATATTCTTGCATTTATTCTAGGATCTTGAAATTGAGTTGCTGTTGTAGTGTAAAGAAAAATACTTTTCTTTATCTATAAAGGAGTTCACTTTATTGCTTGACTGATGAGGAAAGCAGAAAGGACCTTGAAGTACTCTTTTGATGGAAATGGAGAGCATCAATGTTTACTTTTAGAAGGGTAGCAGGTTGAATGTTGTTTGTGACCCAATCAAATGTAGTTCTAATTAGGAAGTTCCTCATTCCTGTAACTCCAATAGTAAATCAATATCTCTGAGAGTCCAGGAAATGGACCAAAATATACCCGTAGTGGGTAACGCTCCCTTTCGCAGGTGGTTCATCAATTAATGGCTGGGAATCTCAGGAGACAGGACAAAGTTATGCTTAATTTTAAAGCTACAATTAGTTATAGCTGTTGTTCTATACCTTAATGGAAACCTGACGTTCCTGTGTCTAACTCACCTTATCACTTCTGTTTTCCCAATCATTGGACCAACACACTAGACCTGGTCCCTCCATCACATGAGCTCATCCCTCTGTACTTCTTCATGGCATTTATCAAAATTGTGTTTATATAGTTCATTCTGTAATTAGTTAAAAATTGGTCTTCACACATAGAATGCAGTCTCCCTAAGGGCACACATCGTCAGTGTTGCCCACATTGTGTTTTCTGTACCTAGTAGAGTGCTGTGTGCTGGTGACCAATAACTATTTTTTTAAATTTAATTTTAGCACACCTTTTAGGCACCCCACACAACATATTTTTTCTCATGTAATATACACAACAATATCAGGATTGGAACGTAGTTATTGCAGTCTTCATTGTTTTGATAAAGAAAGAAAGCTATTGAAGTTCAGAGAGATTAATTAACAAGGTCCAACTATAAGTGACCAAACCACCATTTTACCATTTTGATGGCCTGTCAAGCTTGGACTCATCCCACTAAAACTTTATTTTATGTTGTGGCCTGAAGGCCTGGAAAGCACTTCTGCATAGTAGCTGCTCAGGTAATGCGAGAAAGAATATCAGTGGGGTCTAGGAGTTAAATCCTAACCCGACTCCCCTTCTGCTGGAAGACTCTGTGGAGGGAAGTAACTTCTCTGAACTTCAATATATGCTTCTGGAAATGATGCACATTGATGAGGGTGATGAGTACTTTGAGGGTTTGGGGACAAATTAAATGTTTCTTTATAAGGTGCTATTTACTTGTACTTCCTAAGTGCCAGTCCTGTTCTATATGTTTTGAGTAAAGTTTTAGATTTAATCATTGCTAGAATCCTATAAGCTATGAGAAAAGGACTATTTATTTCCAAGATTTAATGATAAAGAAACAGGCATGGAGAGAGTAGTGTCCTGCCCCAAATTATGTATCTTGTAATTTACAGGTAAGGTTCTTGACAGTGACTGAATGAATGTTCAACAAAAGTTAGGCATTATTTGGTAAAGGAAAAGATGACAAAATAAGTAAATGAATTGAATATTCATGGCCTCATGCCTTCTAAGAACTGAAAATCTACTGCCAATCATTTAGAAAAATAAAACAATAATGAAATATATTGGAAGATCATTTCACATTATAATGAGCATATGACACTTGCATATTTCTCTTCAATTATCCAATTTTCCTACCTTTCATCAAAGACAATGGTTTCTTCCCCAACTACTTTTTCTCTAGCAATAGAAGTGCTAACTTGTAACAAAGTTTTAGGTAACAGAACATATAATAAAAAGACCTTATGATATAATGAAGGCAACACCCCTTGATTATAGTCATGTTTGTCTGAAAAGATTGTTTTCACAGCCCAACATGCTAACTTTTGAAAATAAATATTGCTTTCCTTCTCTATTTTGATGAGAAGTCCTAATCAAAGAGTATAAAAATTCCTGTAATATGATATGGTATTTATCATCAGCACAGAATCTATTTTTTCAAAAACAGATATCCTTTAATAGGCTATTATTTTACTCTTGTAAACAGCACAATTAAATGTTGGCTAAATTTTTATAAATGCAAAGGTGAAAATGGAATCCCAGAAATTCCTACAAAGTACTGTTCAAATTGTATAACAACTTCCAGTTCCATTGTAGTAAAAAGTACTTCAGAAACAGAGATGACAGAGAATGGAATTGAAGTTTCCAAACAGCAAATTTAAGTTCCAACAATTGGAAAGTAAAAGACTCCAGAAATGATTCTGAATAGCACCAAAGGCAGCCTTGATCCAGGATGTACAATACCCATTGGCATGATTGTCATAGATCACAGGAACAGAAGGACAAGTGGAGGATGGGAAAACAAGAAAGCTGTGTGTTTCTCTTCCAGGCAAGAGCAGAGGGGATGCATGGGAAGAGATGGACCTCTAGATTTTGTCTGAGGGATGCCCAACCACTCTCATGTCTTCAGATTTCCTTTATTTCTCTACTTAGAACATATTGTCTAAGAATTTAGTTACTTGTAAACAACAGCCAAAGAGATCAGAACCCCCATCCCATGCTGTCCTGCGGATGCTTAAAGTTTTACAAACAGTGATTTGAATAAGCAAAAGTAAACAGTGGAGATGTAACTGCTTCATGATCTTATCTTTGATCCCATCATCGAGTAATGAGTCCATGCTTTTTACAACTTATGTAAATAAAGATCATCTTGGTATTCTGCTGAGAAAAGTAGGTTATAAAACTTCAATGTTGTAATATGATAACTGGCTGGTAGCTATCTTAAAACACCCCAAAGGAAGTAGATGGGGTTATCAGAGACATATAGTCATCTTACACAGTTTCTGGAAGCAAACAAACTGGACAAACACATGACACATAATCATCTACATGAAGGAAAAAAGGGAGAAGGAAGGGAAGATTTTCAAATGCACTTTTCATGAAATTATGAGCAAACATTAAAATGGAAACAAAGAAAGCCTGAAAGTTTCTAAGTAAAGCAAAAGTTGGTTAACTGAAATACCAATATAATTCTGAGCAATAATTTTCAATGTTTTATTTTCTTAAGGAGCCTACTTTCAGTTATTCTACAAATCAGTCTTTCTACAAATCTGTCTTTCAACCAAGCACAATTGCTATAATTATAGACAATGGATCATATGAATATATCTGATATCTCTCTGTCTCTTTCACAATCTCTCTCTTTCTCCCTTCTTCTTCATTGTTTTTTAATATTCTTGAAAGCAAGATACTTACTATTTCTCCTACTTTATGTCTTCATATCCCCAATCGCTTAGCAACTAAATAAATGGTGGCTGACTAGAAGGAAATGACATATTCCTGAATAAGTAAAAATATCTCTGAATCCATCTGTTATAAGTACAAGTTAGTAGTGTGTGTATGATTTGACTTTACAATCATTTATATTTAAAACTGTAATTTCAAGGACCCTTATTTGATGGCAGACTCAATTATCCTTGTTCAGCTCACTGAATAGCAGCAAGGCACCAACAAATGAAAAAAATAAATAACCCCAAAGTTCTGTTTGTTCCTAGTTTCTCCCTTTTCTCCATTCTAACTTTCAGGAAAAGTTGCTGATAACAAATGACGTTTAAGTGTATTTGTTATACATCTGCCTCATTTCCTAGCCTACATCTTTATGCAAATGTTGAAGAGCAGTGAAATGATCAGAAGATGGGTAATCACATACAGGTAGAGAGCAGAAGGAAGAGCAGAATGTCATGAAATCTAAACTATTGTACTCTCAGATAATTGATTATACACTATGCAAGGTAGTATGTTTCATTTCTGCCTATATCCTTTCTACCTGGAATGGTTAGAATTTAAGTGTAGGAATTTCTCTTTGGTGATTGAAAACATACTAAGTTCCTGGTGAATCTATTTCTTATAGGTATTTCTGGCTTTTCAAGCAAGAAAAATGGAAAGCAGATCTTCCTAGGAGGCTCTGTTGCCTCCAGAATCAATAATGGCATTAGAAGAAAAAGAGAAACTACAAAAGGAATGTAAAATAAAACAAAAACATTGAAACACAGAATCTTAGACAATAACAGATCAATGTCCAGTGATTATCAATTTTTTTATGGTTTTATAGAAAAGCAGAAATCTTTTTTTTTTAAGGAGGTTAAGTGCCAAAGAGTGAAAAAGACATTGGTGAAACTTGTGGTTGAAGCAGAACTTAAAGCCTCTTTCTCTCAGCCCCTCCCCTCGTGATGACCTTTGATTCTCCTTTACAAAACCCCGAGGCTTCACGAAGTCAAAGATATACATGCTTTAATTGTATCCACGAAGAAGCCAAAGCACAGAGAACTTAAATACCTTTTCAAGATGCAAGATGCAAAAATAGGATGAGGGTCCAACAAGACCCAGCATCTGGGTTTTCCCATTTATTATCTTGTGCTTTTTCCACTGGTCCACTAAGCCCCATAGAAAGATATGGTTCTTTGGGTGTTTCCATTTCCATCACCAGGAAACCTCCAAGGAGAATGGAAAAGTCCTCCTTTGTTCCTCCACTCTCTCTATAGCCTATCATAGCACCCATCATCTATTTATTCACTTATCCATGTCTGTTCTGAAAGCACAAAGCTCTTTGGGGAGGATTCAGACTTTTCCATCTTTGTATGCACCCCCCCACCCCCACCCCGAGCTCAATCATACAAACTTTCTTTCCTGCTGTCTGCCCCATTGTGACCTAAAAGAGAGACAATGCACATGGCTCACACTTTGCAATGTTTGATCTGAGACCTTTTTACGGGAGAATAGTTATTTAGCCGTTCTAAGCTGAATATAAATAATGTGTTGTGAACTTAAAGCTATTATAATTTTCTCACAGCTCTTATAATATCTATTTGAGCCAAAGATAAAAAATAGCTTGTTATTCTAAGCTATTAAATGTTTTAAACAAATTTTAATAATGTTACAAAGTAGGTTTGTGAGACACAAAAAAAGAGTTTGACAGTTCAAAGCTCTTACCTAATACATAGTTAAACCTTTTCTGGTCTTACAAGAAATAAAATGTCTTATTATGACATTATTACACAAAATGGAGCTTTCCAGGTCACACTAAGTAAATCGAATATTAACTGGCATCACTGTGTTGTAAGAAACCCCAGGACCCCAACATAAACTGTTGAACTGTAGAAGATAATGTCACCCCTTTGCTTAAAACATTTCCCACAGTATAAATTCTAAGCAACATAAGACGGTTTAGATGTTCTTACATGGTCTGGTCCCTGGCTACCTCTCTGACACCAACTCTCTCCTCTGGCCCTGTCCTCTACCCTCTAATGTGATTCTACACTGGGGTCCAGCGGAGCTCTGCTTAATTTGCATCCTAGGTCATGCTGTGCTCTCTGGTTGCCTGCCCATGGCATATACTAACTAAAACTTTCCCCCAGTTCTACCCCTTGCTAACTCTCCTACTCATTTTTCACTTCCCCCATATTTTCCCAGTTTCACCCCCTACTTGAACCATGAGTCTTCTTCCATGCTTCTTCTATGTGAGGCCATTGTAACACTTGCTCTCCAGACTATGGTGATACTTACACTGCTTCTGATAGAGATATTTGAGTGCATCCACCACGAGACCATAGATTATGATACTAGAAATTTGTACCATAACTGTGTAAGTTTTATTTCTCTGCCTCTAACACATTATCACAAACTCAGTTGCTTAAACAATATAAATGTATTATTTTACAATTCTGTAGGGCAGAAGTCTTACAAGAGATCCACTAGGTTGAAATCAAGGTGCTGAAAGTAATGCATTCCTTTCTGGAGGTTGCAGGCAAGAATTAGTTTCCTAATTCAGTGTCTAGTGGGCAACCATATTTCTTAACATGTGGCCTCCTCCTCTGTATTCAAAGCCAGAAAGTGCTTCTTCCTTTGCTGCATCTCACCCTAATCTCTGACAGGAAAGACTGTCCACTTTTAAAGGCTCCTGTGATTAGATTAGACCCATTGGGATATCCAGGATAATGTTTCCATTTCAAGGTTCACATTTTTAATCACATCTACAGAGTCCCTTTTGCCATGTAAGGTAATATATTTACAGGTCTGGGAATTAGGGCGGGAACATTTTTGAGGAAGCCAAGTTATTCTGCCTACCACAGTGATACAGTCTACAGCGTCAGTGAGTTTGTTTTGTTTTCATCTTCACAGTAGTCTATAAAAATTTATAAACTGTTTGGAAATATGCCAGATTCCCAAATTTAGTGCCACTATTTTCATTTTTAATGTTTGTCCCAAGTTGGTCACAAGATGTTACAGTGACAATGTACAAAGTTTTCTCCATGGTTCATACAGAATAAGTAAGGGCAGAACTGACCCATGTCAAGGCCCACAATAGAATATACATGACTGTGATAGAATATCTACCATGATCATGTAGATGTGGTTCAGAGACCTTACATGTATATATTGTACCGGGTTATAAGTAGTATGTAAAATCTACAACTAGTAACTTATCTTTGCATTCCTAAAGAATTTTAATAGCATTTCAAGGATGCCTTATTAACTTGTTTGGTCTATCAAAATAATAAAGAATATCCTTTTAATTTTATTTTTTATTGAGGTATAGTTGATTTACAGTGTTATATCAGTTTCAGGTGTACAACTTAGCAATTCAAAATTTTCATAGACTCTTCTCCGTTTAAAATTGTTATAAAATTTTGTCTATATTTCCTGTGCAGTACAATATATCTTTGTAGCTTATTTTATACATATAAAAGAATATTTAAAGAACAAGATAATTTTAAAAGAGAAAGATACAATAATTCTAGAAATGATTATTCAAATGATGATTCATGTTCAAGTTCAAAAAAATCAAGTAGATATAAAATAAACTATTACATCTATTGCTACTAAAGCCAGTATCACAAATTTAGTTTATAAAAATATCATCTATCTCATAATATTAATGATGCTAATTAGAATTTTATTGGCTATAGTTTTACATTGATTTGTAAGTGGATTTGGTCTTTATGGTAGTAAAAAGTCTATATGCATAGGATTTATTATCAGTTTTGGTTTTAAACATATTTATGTATTAATAGCATTGCATTTTGCCTGTAAAAGTTCTTGAGAATAATTAGTATTTTCTGACATTCCTCAAATCTCTCATTTGGATGTACTCTTATTTGTTTTTATCCACAGGACTGAATTTCAAACATTATCATCAAAATGCTTAAACTTATTTTCATATGCATTATACTGAGAACTGTTAAATTCATTTTTAAAATTTTTCATGACTGTTTCACCTATTCTTTATCTAATTGAAACTCATCGCAGTTAAAAAGCAACAAACAAGCAAACATGATAACCTACAATGCCTAATGAAATGCAGAATCTATGCATCCTAAGAAACAGAAGATCAATGAAAATTTCAGTTAAATTTTTTCCTGGAGAAAAATTGTCTCTTCTAGTATATTTGTGACTTAAAAGAACATGCAAATTAATACTTTTTGCCAAAATTTTAACTCTGCTATCACCGCAATTAATTCAATCCTGAAAACAGTAGCTATCTTTATTGTTTTATAAGGGTACTGACATAATAGTAATCTTTTTATAAACAAATTAAATGGCAGGAGAGGCAGTTGGGGCTGGGTATTGGAATGCAGGTTAAAAGTGTCATTAGCTGTGTCAATGTTGTTACTTTTTTTAGGTTCGTAACTAAAATCTGACTAATTTTTAGCATATGCCATGTTGCAGGTGGTTCAGAATCTCTTCAAATTACTGTGACAGATTTCTTAATTCTGATATTCCACACTTTCCCTAATACATGGGACTCAAGCAAATTCTAAACCCATTAATTTATTAGCAGCATAGAGCTATCAGAGACAATTTCAAGCCTTAGGTAATACTACTATTAAGTTGTCCAGCCCTCTCATTGCTCTTGGTAACATCAACGTAAGCCTTTGTACATTTGCATCCTACCTTTCCCGTACAGCAGAGATATCAAATGTTCCAAAAGCTGGGCTTTTGCCAACTCAAAAAGCATCTCATGCAAAATTATTTTGAAAAATTAGATCAGGTCTCTGTGGCATAGTTTCCTGAATGTTGAGTTTCTTACATTTAATACCAGTTATCTATCATAAAACATTTTTATTACCTTGCAAAATTTTGCTTTTTAAATCTCATTTGGTATTTCCTGTTGCAGTACTTTGAAAGAAATTTACCACCTAGGCATATTTCCCAGAACCTGGGCTGAAGCAAAGATTATCAGTTGCAAGTTGTGATCTATCTTTTAAGTTCAGAAAATTACAATGTGCTACATCATTTTACACTGGGATTTGGGTCATTAACCTTACAGACATTAATATCTTTTGGAGGCCTTGTAGATTTAGTTTCTCTGTGGTGTTTCAATTGTTGTATGTTGAAACCAAGGGGGAGAAAACTTTGCCTTATGTAACCCTTTATCTTTCACGTCTAACTATCAAAGTTTCCATAATCAGTAGACCTCAGCATTTCCATCTCTGTCCATGACCCAGAGCAGCTTCATATGTTTCTCAATTATGAAAGCAGCTATTTAGTATTTTTCTTAACGTCTTTCTTTTTTGTTAATGTCAGCCATGTTTCCTGGATGCTGAATTTATCAAATGTCCTGTTTTTGTCTTTGGTGTTCAGGAACCCAGAATATGTCAGGAATCTCAGTCAAGGATGTCAAAGGACATATACACATTATCTAGGACTGGAAATGCTCTCAGAGAACCAAGGGACTTGATATTTCAAGTTATCAGATTTCCCAGTACTTAAAAAATCAGAGTCCTGATTTATTTCATCTTGCCACTTGGACAATATTGTTATTAAAAAAAAAAGATGAGGACATAGAGTAGGCCTAATTCATCTTTTCTAATGAAGCCTGTCGTAGGTAGAGAATGCTTTTTTCTGGAAAGCAAATGATTTTTGTTCCATGCGGTTAAGGCGCTTGTATTCATCCCCTTCCATGGACATGTTAGTGATTAAATACTACACATGGTTCTTGACACCAAATAGCCGAGGCTGTCAGAAGCTGCTGCTGCTCCTTTTGGTCGCCTGTGGAATTATAAGGAAAACAGCCACATCCTGGAATAGCCATGCGCCACTCTGCATCATCATTAGTATGTTCGACTAAGAAATGGAAAAAGTGAAAGTCATGACACAATGCAACTGAGATTTCAAGATTGCTGGAAACTACCATGAATACAGAGTGTTTCAGCCAGAGGAATGGGATCTGTTCAAGCGTCTTTCTAGAGGATGCAGCTCACCTTACCAGCCATTCTGGAAACTAGAAGATCAGCTGATAGAAGCATCACCTTAAGAGCGAGTCCAAGGCAATATCTGAACGGGCTTTTCAATTCAGGATTTCATAAGGCTTATAGAAAAAAAAAATCTGAAGAAAAAATGATGCTTTAGTATGAAATAGAATATCTGTTAGTAAAGGAATCGCTATATAGTCGCTTAAGGAAGCGCTAAGTAGTCGCTTAAACCTGACTACTTAACTATGTACAATAAATATGGGGATAATGTTATATCTTAGCAAGAGCAACTTCCAATAGGTGTCTTTCTCTTTCACTTCAAAGTTAATTTTTAGACACTCTACCTACAATCTCTCCAAACAAAAGTGTAAGTGTGATACACATAGGTATATCTACATCAGTTATGTTATTTATATATATGTATATTGTGAAACATACACATGTATATACTACACATACACTCTTTAATAACACCACTTTCCTTTTGCTTCACACAGAGCCATGCCAATGACAAAAATGTGATTTTCAATAGGATATTCTGAAGAATGCATGTTATAACTTTTCTGTCCTGTGGTAGTACCAGTGGTGTTTTATAGAGTTAGCTGTTTTTGTTGAGACAAGTTTCATTTCCAAGCTCAGTGTTTTCCTAAAATATTCCTTTAGTCCAAGTCAACCATTTGCTTAATGGTTAACTCTTGATTTATAATCTCAGGCATTAACCCCGGCCAATGCAGTTACAGGTAAAGACTTGCTTTCTTGCCAAAGTTTTACTACTTAATCTGGAGAGAAACACTTGTAAGGAGGTAGAAAATGTATGCTTGGAGAATCATCACTTTAAATAATATGCTCATGGGAAGTACTTATATTTTTTTAACTCCTCCAGGATAGGCAAGCTGCTCTTGAGAGTTATTACTGAGACGATATCTTGTCTTGTTCTCTTTGAAAATTCTAGTCTATGTTAGAAATGTAAAACTGAAAAGAACTGACCTCTCTCCAGGCAAGAAGGCTCCTTTTCTTTATATATTACATTGATTGAAAATAGCTTATGCAGACAAATAAAGAATTCCCAATTGTCTTCTTGAATATCATACATCTTGCTAGAAGGAATTTCATGGCTATAGTCTTATAAGTTCCTGTTACAGGCTCAGCTGAGAGTGCTTTCGGCTATTACATGATCTTTTATACCTGGGTCATTGCCTCCAAACAACAGGGTGAGTTTATCCTGATTTTGTTATAAGAAAAAAACTATTAAGTAAAGAGAGAAAAGTAAAGGATGTCATATGAATCTTATAATAAAGTAATTTGTTTCTCAAAATCAGGATGACCACTCTCCATCCCAACCTACCCCAGTTGGTCCAGCGTGGTCCTGGCTAACATCCATTGTTCTAGAATAATTATTAGTAGCACCCATTGTCACTCTCAGAATGACTTTGGTGGGGACGAGTTGGGGGGTGGGGTACTGGAGAATATCGTGTAGGGTATAAGAAAGGATTCAGTTCAACCATAATCCCAAAAGAAACTTGTACCATCATGTTTATTGCAGCACTATTTACAATAGCCAGGACATGGAAGCAACCTAAATGCCCATCAACAAATGAATGGATACAGAAGATGTGGCATATATATACAATGGAATATTACTCAGCTATAAAAAGGGATGAGATGGAGCTATATGTAATGAGGTGGATAGACCTACATTCTGTCACACAGAGTGAAGTAAGTCAGAAAGAGAAGGACAAATATTGTATGCTAACTCACATATACGGAATCTAAAAATGGTACTGTTGGACTCAGTGACCAGAACAAGGATGCAGATACAGAGAATGGACTGGAGAACTCGAGGAATGGGAGGGGGCGGGGGGTGAAGGGGAAACTGAGACGAAGCGAGAGAGTAACACAGACATATATATACCACCAACTGTAAAATAGTCAGTGGGAAGTTGTTGTAAAACAAAGGGAGTCCAACTCGAGGATGGAAGATGCCTTTGAGGACTGGGGCGGGGAGGGTGGGGGGGGTTTGGGGGGGGCGTCAAGGAAGGGAGGGAAGATGGGGATATGTGTATAAAAACGGATGATTGAACCTGGTGTACCCCCCCAAAAAATAAATAAATAAATAAATAAAATAAAAAAATAAAAGTGGAAAAAAAAAAAAAAAAAAAAAAAAAGAAAGGATTCAGTTAATGAGAAAGAGGAAGAGTGCTCACTTTCTTTAGCTGTCACTGCACAAATGGACTAAACAACCTTCTGCGAAATGTTGTTTTTCTTCTAATAAAAATTAGAAAAGTTCATTCTAGTAAAAATGCATCCTAAGATGAAAAGAGATTACTTCTCTGCCCATTTTGTTTTCAGACCATGTTCCAAAAACTGAAAGAAACTGACAAAAAAAAAAAGAGGACAGTGTGCAAGAGAGATCCTGTCTTGTGCTTTGATTCCAGCCTTGTAGCAATTGCTCTTGGAACAGATGTTGTCTTTATTCTCAATGCAGAAACATTTCAGTTTTCATCCAAGGAAAGCATTTCAGTTGTAAAGGATTTAAGAATAGAAATGGAAAATGATTCAGAGCACAACTAGAAAAGAAGCAGAATGTAACAACCTCATCATTCCCCTGGTGTTTTTATTTCTAGAAGGAAGATTCTGGAAAACTCCAGGTATTGAGGTTCTGACACATCTTTTAGGATAAGTCTGCTTGGGATTTGGTGGGCTTGCAGACTGAAGAATTGTATTCCTTGAACATATTTTATCCTAAATACCTGTGGAACGATGTTCACATTTCATGTGACTTTAGGGGGTGGGGAGAGAAAGAAAGTAGGCCAGATGGGTGTAGAATGCTCTGAAAGTGAGCCTTTTCATCTGTTTTGGATAGTTATCTGTTTCTGGTTGTTGGAAATTACAGAGCAGCTTCTTGCCATGTAAAGATGGGCATGAATGTCTTTTTAAGCAATGATAGCCATGAAGATTTTACAAGGAAAAGAAAGTGGAAAAAAAAGATTAGAGTAGCAGCCAAGCTGTATCTGATTTGCTAGGGCACAGAGTGTCCTTCCTCTGTCAGCAGAGTCTCCGGTCACTTTAAATTAGAACTAAAGCATATTGCTACACTCAAAGTCTAGAGCTGAAATATCTCTTGGTGACACTAGACTTTATAAATTGAATTCATAATTAAGCTTAATCTTTTCATAGATGGTAAAATTCACTCTTGCTAAATGCGCCTCATAATTCCTTTTTCTTGCCAATAGATGATATTAGCCTGGGAAGAAACCTAAAACCTTCATCATTCCTGACAAGGGGGAACCACAGACTATTTTTTTAAGTTGAACTTTCTGGGTCAGCAAAAACTGTCTTTAAGGACTCTAGCTACAGCTTAAGAGTTAGACAATAAACTTGTCTCTACTCTCCCTTCATGCCTAGACAAACTAAAAATGATGAGATTTTTGATTACCTTATGGGAAGAATTGTGAATATCGAGTGTAAAGATGTTTGTTTAAGTCTCCTTAATTTTCAAATAGCAATGCCAGAAATGGCGATGAATGACCGTAGTGATGGTTGGTGTTGACAGAAGCTAGAACCAAATTTTCCCGTGAGTGAGTATTATTATTCATTTATATCGATAGTATTTGGATTATCAAAGACTAAGGGCCTAAGTTTCAAAGTCTGTGTGGGAGAAAGTACAATACATTATAAAATGAAAAGGTGGACTATCATCTTGTCTTTACCCTTTACATTATTCACACAGAGCAAGTATAGGAGCTACTAGCGCTGCGAAAATGTGTTTCATAATCTAGAAAGGATGTCAGGAATATGGTCTATGAATAACACACTATGACATGCAATAATTATTCCCAATCTTACTGATGATGCAGTTTTTTCAATTAAATAATTCTTACTTTTCAAACTCTTGAAAGAGGTGTCCGCCTCCGGTAGCAAGCAAAACCAATAAAAACGTCATCAAACAAATATATAAAAATAATTAAAATAACCACAATAAAAATAATAATACCAATTACCATTTACTGAGGGTGTGATACACACCAGGCCCTAATCTATCACTTCACAGGCTTTATTATCACTAAGTAATCCCTGTAAAATCTGGGTTAGTTACTACTTTCCCACTTTATAGATAATGATGTAGCTTATCCAAAAGATGTGAAAATGATTGACCTTGCTGTAGGGATGTGTCCTTTCAGGGAATTCTAGTTCTTGAACCTGATATCAATATTGTAGTTAGGAAGTGAGCACTAGTTCTTTTCATCAAGCAAATTTCCGTGTAACTGTTAATCTACTGTTTTTTTGATATTTAGTAATTTTAACTTTCTGCCATCCTTTCCTAATAACTTCTCTATTTGGGGGTAAATATGTATCCTACTCTTCCTTCAGACACATCCTAGACTGATATTCTCATACACAGAAATCAGGGCTGAGTCCTCACCTAGTGTCATGGATCAACTCACTTGGTCAGTCTGTGCCATGGTCAGTGATTATGGTTCAGTTTTATCCAGAGATACAGACTGTAAATGTGCATGTACACACACACACACACACACACATACACACACACACACACACACACACACACACACACGGATTGAGGTTGAAAGAGAGAGAACCAATGGTAGAATGAAAAAAGACTTAAAGGCACAGTGTAATTAAGGGACAAGAAAAACTAAACAATTACAAGACAAAACAACTCAATAAAATTGAGCAAGGCACAGGGTCCTAGTCTCTGCTTTATTTATCCTGCTAAGGGTTGTTAACTTATATCATCACCAGGTTCTCCCTAACAATAATTTTATAGATGTTACCTAACTTTTCTACCAATTCTTTTCCAGAAAGGTTTTCTCCCTACTTTTCCTAATGTAAACAATAAAGAAGGAGCTAAACTCTACTCTGGTCACTTTCTGAACACTCCTGAAAGCCTAAAACCTATGGGTTTAAGCTGATATGAGTACATATTACCAAGAATCTTCTCTGACCCTCACGTCTCCCAAATGCCTCTACACAGAGGTGTGGCTATAGAAAATAGAGATGTAAATAAAGCTGCTGCATATGAGCCACTTGTCCTGAAAAGAAAGGAATCCCTTGCTTTCTTTTTGATGGATTCCAAACAAAAGATGTCAACTTTTTTTTTTTTTTTTAATTTTTATTGGCGTATAGTTGATCTACAAAGTTGTGTTAGTTTCAGGTGTACAGCAAAGTGAACCAGTTACACACACACACACACACAGACACACATACATATAGATACTGTTTTTTAGATTCTTTTAAGGTGTCTAAAATGTTGCTTAAAAGGAATTCTTGTTGAGAAGCCTTCTCTAGCTGCTTTTGCCCACCTCCCCCGCTTTTTTTTTCGATGCTCAGTTATCAACCCTACAATCCTGTAGGGCTGCCTGAATGTTTCAGTGCACTTTCTGTGTCTAGAGTCAGTGGGAAGACTGTCTTGAGTTGTGCTGGTGAGCGATGCTGAATCACTACTGCCCACAGGACGTAGTCGTGTGTCCTGTCGAGTAGGCTGAGGAGAAGGACAGAATAAAGCCAGCAAGCCAATCTTCGGGGAGGCTGACAAGCTGACTCCCAAACAAACGCAGCTTTAAGTTCCAATTTAAATGAAAGGCCTCTGAAGGAGGAGCTGAGCTGTCTCCATACGACTGTGAATTGTGGACCCACGTCAGATGCCACTCCCTGAAAAGCGCCTGTAGTGTCCTCCTCAAGCCACACTTAACAACTAGTGACACGACAATATGGTCCTGGCACCTGGCCAAGCCCCAGCACTAACACAATGTTTGTCATAACGTGACTCTGCTGGGCAGGAAGCGTGATGAGACAGCTGACAGGACGGGGGAGGCAGCTGTCACGTCGGCTCCTGAAGAGGTGGAAAAGGACCAGGGAGGGCTGAAGAAATGCCTCCAGAATAGACCACAGCACATCTTCAAATCTGGAGCTTAGCCATGAGTGGCTCAACTGCAGAAACAGCATGGAAACACTGGACCGACACATGGTAGTGAGGAACAGAATAAGCTTCTTTTTGAGGAGCACATGTAGGACAATGGAGTCTAAATCTTCAACTGTCATTAACCTTCACAACTTAGAACAATGCCTGCACTCTCCCTTGGGTGCTTTTATTTCAAGTGAGGGCCTCCAACAGGTAGCCCACCCCACCAGGTTCTGTTTTTTAGGGCCTCTACAAGTGGCTTACCTGGGATCCCAACCTAGGAAACAGTGAATATTGTATTTTCTGAGCCCTAGCTTCTGGAATTCATGAAAGGAACGATATAAAATGTATTCATGTGTCCTAAACATGTTGGGATTACTAACCAGTATGCTAAGCAAATTGGCAGTTGTGTGCCAATGCTCCAGTTTTTATTTTTTTTTTATTTATTGATAACATAAAGTTCCTTGCAGATTCACACGGAGCAGGAAAATAGAGAGGAGACCTCTGTTTGGCCAGATAAACAAGCTGAAATACCCCTAGCAGCAAAGAGAGTAATTTCAGAGACAGATTTCCCTGCAGCCTACAGGCATATCCAGAGGCTTCAAGATGTGTTTCAAGAAAGTCATGTAAACTCTTTGGTCAGAGACACCTGGGGAAATGTCTGCCTGATCTGCCCTGGAAAATTGTAGTTTAATAAACAATATTAAGCACATGCAATGCTTCGGGGTCTTTGATAGGCACTTGGGATACCATTTAACAATATTAATGAAAGCAGTCAGAAAATGTTAGCTCTGTACCAGGCATCTCTCTATGTTCTACCTTTATTAGTTTAATAAAGTATCACAACAGTGGTTTTATTATTTTAAGCAATTTTATTAATTGTAAATTACTTATTATTTCATAAATCATTATTTTATATTTGTTAGCATTGTAAGGAAATTGAGACAGAGGCACAACACATAGATTTCCCAAATGTTCATTGTTCTGCATATATTTGAACTTTTCACTCTCAGGCTCCAGGGTCTGGGTGGGCAACTGTGGCACCACACAGCTTCCCTGGGATGCTTTCTGTCTATTGCTGTTTAATGTGGGTTCTCTTCTCTCTCAGATAATGAAATGCAGCTGATCCATTTCCACCCTTTCTGTTAATCTTTGAGGTTCGACATAGGATCAGCTATGTGTTTGTTGCAAACTGATTTTATAATTCCCTATTTAATTGCTAAAAACTAAATTTTTCGAGTAAAGTATATTTTTCTTTATTTCTAAAGAAAAATACTACAAATGTAAAAATTGAAAATTTGTACTCCAAAGGAAAAAAAATGTACTACATCTGCAGATGAAGTAGATGAAATGAGCTTCTAAAGAAAAAGCCTATATAAAAATACCAGTGGATTAATTTCATGGCTGTGGATGGAAAATTTAAAATATCTTTTTTTGTTTTTAGTGATTTCTCAGCTGAGTTATGTCTTAAAGAAACTTCTTCTTTACCCAGAAGTTCCTTATACTAGCATACTTTTCAACATCCTATTATAAAATTAATTATAATAGAAAAGTAAAAATCATAAAAATAATATTGAAATATTATAAAATGTCCTATTAGAAATCTCTTCTACTTGGCTCTTGCTCTGACTACATCAGCTATGGCCAAAATGTGTTTATTGCATCACCAAAGCTTGGGGGATTATCTCCTGCACACACTCTTACAGATAAATTAAACTTATACATTAAAGAGCATACAAAAGAGGGATAGTCAGGGAGGCTGGGATTGACATGTACACAGTGCTATATTTAAAATGGATAACCAACAATGACCTACTGTATAGCACAGAGAGCTCTGCTCAGTATTCTGTAACCATCTAATTGGGAAAAAATTTGAAAATGAATAGATACATATATATGTATAACTGAAACACTTTGTTGTACACCTGAAACTAACACAACATTGTTAATCAACTATACTCCAATATGAAATAAAAAGTTGGAAAAAAAAGCTATGTGGCGGGGCTTCCCTGGTGGCACAGTGGTTAAGAACACGCCTGCCAATACAGGGGACACGGGTTTGAGCCCTGATCCAGGAAGATCCCACATGCCACAGAGCAGCTGAGCCCGTGTGCCACAACTAATGAACCCACGTGCTGCAACTACTGAAGCCCTCATGCCCAGAGCCTGCGCTCCACAACAAGAGAAGCTACCACAATGAGAAGTCTGCACACCACAATGAAGAGTAGCCCCCGTTCACTGCAACTAGAGAAAGCCCGCACACAGTAAC
This sequence comes from Hippopotamus amphibius kiboko, assembly GCF_030028045.1. Classification (NCBI taxonomy): domain Eukaryota; kingdom Metazoa; phylum Chordata; class Mammalia; order Artiodactyla; family Hippopotamidae; genus Hippopotamus; species Hippopotamus amphibius. Next base: position 104,092,357 of record NC_080196.1, read on the forward strand.
AAAGACCCGACACAGCAAATAAATAAAAATAAAAAAATAATAAATACATTTATTAAAAAAAAAAGCTATGTGGAAATAATAATTCCTACTTCTTCCACCGAGGCAAGTATCAGTAAAAAGCATCCCTCTATTTATGTAATGTATCTAATGGGAGTTTTTCCAAGCTCCACTTCTCAAGGAGCCGTCTCAGTCTTGTCAGTTTTTAACTGCACTCTTTCAATACAGAATTTGCCTGCTCCACTCTACGCACTCCCTCAGACCTGACACGAGTGCATCACGCAGGGAGTCAGCAGTGAGTGTGCTCTTGGGAAAGCTCTGAGGTCCTTCGGCACCAGCTCTGGGCCAGACCTCTCTTTTCCTTCATGTGCTCTTGCCTCTGGCTTTCCACTTGAGGAACAGCCCTCTCTCTCCACTGGACTTGGATAATAAGCATACAGAAAGCTACTTATTTCTTTGGTTATATCTACACTTTTTTAAAACTGACTTTAAGCTCTGGGAAGGCTGGATTGTCTCTTTACTGGCAGTTTATCTCAGCATCTGACACAGTGTCTGCTGCATAATAGATTCAATAGAAATTTGACAAATGGGTTAATGAATTACCATTGGGAATATCTGTGAATATTCCTGGTCTTGACAAGCCAGATGGTACTTCAACCTCTTTTCCCTTTTTTTTTTCTTTCCTTTTTTAAATTGAAGTATAGTTGATTTGCAATGTTATGTTACTTTCTGGTGTACAGCAAACTGATTCAGTTATATATATTTGATATTCTTTTCCATTATAGTTTATTGTAAGATATTGACTATAGTTTCCTCTTCTATACAGTAGGACCTTGTTATTTATCTATTTTATATATTGTAGTTTGTATCTGCTAATCCCAAACTCTTAATTTATCCTCTCCCCTCCTTCAACCTCTTTTTCTATCTGTGTTGGGTGAATTCTTTATAGGATTCTGGGTTTTCAGGGCCCAGAGCACTTTTCCAGGAGGCAAAGCCATCAGCTAGGCTTTCTCTCTGAGCTAAAAGTGACTCCAACCCAGCATCTCCTCCTGACTGCTGATCTGGTGGCTCCTCTCCCACTGGGTCCCCTGGCTTTCACATCTCTGACTCTGGTAGGTCCAAAACCCAGTTTCCCTTCTGCTTCCCACATGCTGGACCTTAGGTAACTTGGAGCCTTACCTAAGACAACATTTTCTAGTACAGAAAGTTTTCTTCAGTTTGGTTTTCTTTGTCCTCTGTAATACAAGCACAAACATTAGCTCTTTTAAAGAGAGATGGGCAGATATGTAGGTAAATAGATGCAGCAGGAATTTGCATGAAGCTACTGTCTAGGGATGTTAATATGACATATTGCTTAATTAGGAGAGTCAGCCTTTAGCAGTAAAAGCTCATCTCTACAATTACTTCTTTGAATCAAATCTGCTTACATAGAGTTCAAGAATTTTTATACGGCATGCCATTCTTAAAACATTAAAATGTGTTATTTCATTTTTTATTAGTGTTTTATATTAGTGTCCCTGTGTACATATACTTGCCTCCTAAAGAGAGGAATTTTTAATATAACATAACTTAAATATAAACCATACACATGTGGCCCTTGTATTATCTCCCCCCTATATTTTGAGGAAGAAATAAAAGATGTTTCCTCTGCATCATTTCCTATTCCCCATACTTGCATTTCTACATTCCTCTCTCCACTCCTATTTTCTCTACTTCAAGACAGCAATTGCTGTTGATAGAACAGACTTTTCTAAGGAAAATGTGTTTTGTATTTAGTACTGCGTTTTGGGTTTAGTTTTGCCAGGACTGATGAAATGTTCAATTAAATTCTGCTCCAGAGTGTGAATTGGGTAGAGGTAGTAGGAAGTTTACTATCTGTAAGAGTTTAATTTCCTTCTCATTCCTTCTTTTTTCTAAAGTCATAGAAATTCAGGAACTGCTAGACTGTTTTCCTCCAATAATCCTCAATTCCCAGTGGAAACACTGTGGTGGAGCTGTAAAATCTGGCTTCAATTTCTTGCCTAAAATCAGGATAATTCATTCTCCAAACTCAAAGAGGATGACAGATAGGCATATAACACAGTGTTTGGTTGTTTGCTTTTAATTAAGTGTGATTTTTTAACATCATAGGATATAAGTGCCATGTATGGCCAAAGACATTGAAAAATACAGTCAATTCAATATGACGTATATATGAAAAACTTCTTTTCTTGATGAAGGAAATGGGGGAGGATTAGTAAGTTTTTTGGTCCTTCACAAACTAAGAAAGTAAGTGTGAAGCTTCCATTTCTGGAAATATGACTAACTGGATGTCCTGAAAAACATTTCTAAACAGATATAGATACAGATGATATTGATATAGATATAGATATATAGAAATAGATAGATAGATAAATAGATAGATAGAGATAGATATACAGCTGAATTAGCAACAATTAAGAGAAATATCATCAAAGGACAAAACCCAAAAAACCATTTGGCTAACCCCAGATAAATAAGCAGGTGCCGAGGCTGACAGCTCTCTGAGGCTAATAGGTCATCTACAGACTTCCGGAGTCCTAGAGTTTTCATTTCCATATGATGAAGAATGGGACATTGTATGACCCATTCAGTGTGGGGAACTGTGTTAGAGGCACCATAGAAAGTGACTTCTCCCTGAAACCAAAACCTACGGGGCATACACTGGAAAAACACACACACCCAAGGGGGATAGTGTGAAACTTGTTTATTTCCATCCCAACTCCAGGTAGAGAAGAAAACACCTGCCATGTGAGATCTTAATCACAAGCAGGCAACCTCATGCATGTATGGAGCCCATAATCACTGTACCTGTGGAGCTGAAAAAATCCCAGAACAAGTACGAAATGGAAACAGTCACATCATGGTGGTGACACTGGCACTTGGGTAGAAAAAATACACACATTTTCTACAAGAGTGTTCTTAACTATTCTTCAAGCAAAGATATGAAGAATTCCCCCAGATGAAATTTCAAGGGATATGAGCTCAGAACAATAAGAGATCACAAAATACATGAGCAAACAAACCACTTGCTGTGTCAGTGGAATCAATAAAAGCAGACTCGAGCATGCAAGAAACACTTTGCAACACTTTTAAATTAAAAATAAAAGTGAATATATTTAAATACTTGAGGAATTAACATTTGAGAGAGTAACAAGAGAATAATAAATATTGGGGGGAATACTGCTGCTATGAACTGAATTTTTGTGTTTCTTCAAAATTCACAAGTTGCAGCCTTAACTTCCAGTGTGATGATATTTGGAGATACGACCCTTGGGAGGAAATTGGGGTTAAATGAGGTCATGGGGGCAAGACCTTGATCTGAGAGGATTAGGGGTCTTATACAAAGAAACAGCAGAGAGATTTTTTTCTCTCTCTCTCTGCCATGTGAGGACACAGAGAAGGAGGCTGTCAGCAAACGAGGAGGAGGGTCACCACCAGAATTCAACCATGATGGCACTTTAATCTTGGACTTCCAGCCTCCAGAACCGTGAGAAATAAGTATCTGTTGTTTAAGCCATGTAGCCTGTTGTATTTTGTTACAGCAGCCTGAGCAGACTAATACAACTGCAAAGACTGTTCCTTCCAAAGAGGATTTGTGTTTACTTCGATGATTCCTTGACAGCTCCTTTTTTTCCTTTCTTCCTTATTTTCTGATCCTTGTTTGCTTTATGTAAAAACTGTAGGCCTGATTCCCCATATTTTGAGAATCATAGGCTTTGTCTTCTGACCTCTGTACAGCCCTTAAGGTAACAAACCATCAACATTAATAAGACCCCCCCCCCATTAGTCACTCCCACTGTGTAGCCAGATCTTTAGCACAGGGCCTCTGCCTGTGGTTTCTAACGACCTCTGTATTTCAGCACCTCAAAATTTCTTTGCTTTCTTAAAAGTTCAATAGTTCATTATACAATCATTCTTTTAAGAGATATTTAAACATCTACACTTTGTTCTGGGAGTCTAACTTCTAACACCCCCACAACAAAGAAAGATGTTCCCCATCTATGGTTATACCATAGTTTTACATTATAGTTTGGAGAGACAGGCAATATAGAATACCCTTAGCAAAAAGTAAACTTCCAAACATGCTAGAATGTGAATTAGACTAGGCATGTTGTAATTGTAGTCATTTGAGTTGACTCTGATAGCACTCATTAGGAAGGTGACATTTGAACAGAGACCAAAAACAGGCAAGGGAGTTGCCATCCTGTATCTGGGAGAAGAATGTGCCCAGCAAAGCAAACAATCCTTGCAAAGGCCCTCAGTCAGGAGCATGCCTGGAATGTTCAAAGAACACGAAAGAAGCCAGTGTGGCTGGTGGCCAAGCAGAATGAGTCAAATGGACAGCAGGGAGGAGAGATGAGATCAGAGAAAAGTAACCCAGAGAGGTAGAGGAGAGAGTTGACAGGGCCGGGTAGAAATATCCAGTAGCGTTTCTTTTTTCACGGCTACGTTTTTCATTATATTTCACATAAATTTCTAGTTGATTCCAGCTGGAGTTCTCACTGACTTTATGGACGATATAATTGCCCTAAAATATTTCTCCCCCCTTTTTAATAAAGCATCTAGTTTATGAGCCATACTTTAGTAAATATCAACCCATGACAATATTCTTTTATGTATAAGAAGATGATATCAGAATAGGTTAAGTAACTTGGCTACCACATCTTGTTAGCACTGGAGTGAACGCAGTGATCTTTCCACACTAACATGTATTTTCAATTGCACTTTCAGTCTCCCTTGGGAAATGAAATGGATAGGACCTCGTGTCAGCAGAGATAACTAACTCACAGAGAAAATGAATACATTGGAAACTCAGAAGACATTCTAGCATTTTTATTTTTCTGGAGCCATCAAGAATAAATCTTATCTCTGAAAGAGGTAACAAATCTTTCATTATTCACACTAATCATTTTCTGTATTCCTTAAGATTGCATCGTTTATCTAATATTCTCCTTCTCTTCTATGCTCTTACAGTTATTGGATCTTTTCTATAATATAACACTAACTGCTTTCTGCAACACTTTACATGATTTCCTCATTCAAGGGTAAGCACTTTGAAAGCATTAATGGTACCTTATTGCTACAGACTGAATACACGAGTTTTCCAACATTCAAATGTCGAAGCCCTAGTTCTCAATGTGATAGTCTTTAGAGGTAAGGCCTTTAGGAAGTAGTTAGGTTTAGATGTGACCATAAGAGTAGAGCCCTCATGATGCGATTAGTACCCTTAGAAGGAGGGGAAAAGACCAGAACTTGTCTCTCCTCACCATGCGAGGATATAGCAAGAAGCTGGCCATTTGAAAGCCAAAAGAGTTTCTCACCAAAACCCAACCAGGCTGACACCTTAATCTTGGACTTCCCGCCTCCAGAACTATGAGAAATAAATCCCTATCTATACACCACCCATTCTATGGTATTTGGTCATAGCAGCAGCTAGACATCGTGTTCCTGTGCTTGAAGCAGTGTAGGGCTCCAAGGATCCACTCAATACTGTTCGTTGGATGAATAATGCTGTGTTGAAAGCATATTATGATTATAGTAACTGATGGATCTGGGGAAGGAGTTCATTGAAATGAAGGAGGCAGTTGAAGTCATATGTCCTTTCTCTAATTTGGCTTGATGTCATTTTGATTTCCAAAATTTAGACATAATTTCCTCCTAATAAGGAGGAAAATCTACAAAAAAAATATATTTTGGGTGATGGTTTTTCTTCTAAGATATAATTTGAAATTATATTGTAAGTTTTTTTATATGGTTTAATTTTTTTTTTACAACCAGGTTAAAAGAATTTCTGCCAACTCTAGTAAATTCTGCGTATGTTTAAAAAACAATCACCTAACAAATGATGATCTTTAAAGCAACAGATTAAGACAAAATAACATCCGCTCATACATTCAAGCAGCAAAATATCTGTAAAATAGACATTTTCTCAAAGAAAAAAGTTTACTCAAAATCTTATAAATAGACATTTACAAAATAAAATCTACTTTTTTTATCTAGATGTTTTATTATTTTGAAAAGGATGGATACCCTTTATTCCCCTCATAGATTTACGTAATTTATTGGAATTGTATCAAAAGATAATAATGTCTTATACTTAACTATTTTAATCACTAGATGCTAATATCAGGCAAGTTCTAAGTCTTATGTAATATTCTGTGGCTAAAGAAGAGAGAAATTCTCTTTTTATGACATATAATTATGGCTGTCACATCACCACTGTTTTGGGAGACAATCATAACTTTAAATATTTTGTCCTATCGTCACTACAAATAAGCATTTCCTCAATAGACTGATAGTTCAACATGGGTGAGACAACATGATAAAATGTTTGATATGAAAGAAGCCAAATAATCCTAACTCCAATGTTCCAATAGTATCTACTTTGGAGCATCACCAGAGAGCTCAAACGTATCTTCTTTCCCTCTCTGTGTCTCTGTCTATGTCTCTGTCTCTCTCTCTCTCCACCGCTCTCTCCTTCTGAAAAGATTTGTTATTTTCAAACTAGAAACTTACTTAAGAAATTGAAACGTGGGTTAAAATTACTGCTCCTGAAGAACTTTCTGAAATCCAGCCAAAGTTAAATCCTCTCATTTTGTTATAAGGAACCTGAGGTTTTCTTGAAAATCAGGCATGCCAGATATTTGAGATTTAGATTTCATTTTAAAAAATTGTTCTCGATTTTAAATATTTTAAGCCAGTAGACTGTGTTTATTTATTTACTTTTCAGATATCAGAATAAAAGATCTCCTTTCCTATCATTGAGGACAACACATAAAGACTTCATTCATTATGAAAACGTTAGCATTGCACTAGCTTAGTTCTTCCTTCTCTTTTTCCATTTTAATTCTGACCTGATATGTGATGGTGTTTTATAGGACAAATTCTGAATCAGGATTTTTCTCAATAGTGTGTAACTTTGATCCATATTCCCCAGTTTCAAATTATCATGTCCATCCGCAGAGAGTTTAGTTAAGCTACTCCAAGGTATTGCTCATCAGTGTCCATTTTGTCTGGGGATGCAACCTGCAGCGACCTTGAACTTACATGAGGGCCCCGCAAGATCATGCCCTGGGGGTTTCCCTGGTGGCACAGCAGTTAAGAATCTGTCTGCCAAGGCAGGTGACTCAGGTTCGAGCCCTCATCCGGGAAGATCCCACATGCCGCAGAGCAGCTAGGTCTGTGTGCCACAACTACTGAGCCTGCACTCTAGAGACTGCGAACCACAACTATTGAGCCCATGTGCCACAACTACTGAAGCCCACCTGCCTAGAGCCCGTGCTCTGCAACAAGAGAAGCCACCATGATAAGAAGCCCCGCACACTGCAATGAAGAGTAGCCCCCCTCTCTCCGCAACTACAGAAAGCCCATGAGCAGCAATGAAGACCCAATGCAGCCAATTAAAAAATTAATTAATTAGTTAATTAAATTTTTAAGAGTTTAAAAAAAAAAGGATCATGCCCTAGACAGTGGCCACAGAGGCACAAGCAAGTGGGAGTTCTTGACTTCCCCAGTAGCCCCTCTGATCTTCATCACCCCTGCCTCCCAGTCCTATTGTGCTTTATGTGCCCCTTAGATAAGACCCCTCATGGGGGTTACCAAAACCCTGCCCTTTTGGTTTGAATAGACCAATCTGGCCCTCTCCCGGGAACCCACCCAGGGGCCCTAATGAGGGCATGTGCCCAGGTCCTGTGCTCTTTGCACCCTGCCTCGACCTCCCCTTGTGGCTCCTAGAGGCCTGCTGGGTCCTTCCTCCAGGAACTGTGAGGGCTCAACTCTATCTCAGTTTCTCTTGTGTCTTTTGTTGAGCTGAAACTCACCTTCCAGCACTCTGTGCTCCACTTAACAAATGTTAATTTAACAAAGTCATAACACCACCAAAACAATTGCAGTCTATGCATTGATTCCATCACAATAAATAGATGTGAAAATTGAGCTTATTAATACATTCCAATAAAGTATCTTTACGATCTGGTTATTATACTGAATGCCACGGCAGATGTCGTGGGGAAGAAAAACATTCTGCTTTGAGAGAGTCTCAATGTTTTGAATTAAGTATTCACTCCCTTCTCTCTCCCACTGTGGGTCAAATGTAGTTCCCCACACTTTGATGCTGGCCAGACCATATAAACTTGCTTTGGCCAATAAAATTTTAGTGTAAAGGATATAAGCAGAGGCTTAAATGTACCCAAGGTATTTGGCTCAGTTATGTAGCTCTGACAATTGATCAGGAGAACTTCCCTGGTTAGTTATTAACCTTTCCACCTGAGTCCCAGAATGAAAATAGGTGATGCAAACCTGCACCCAACTCACAGCTACAGCCATCTCTGATGACCTATAGACTGCTTACCCGGAGTAGAACCACTCCAGTGACCCCACATTCATGAACGTGGGAAAAAAGAAAAAAACTTACTATTGTATGCCACTGGCCTTTGCTTTATTACTCAACAAGTGTGCGTCAAAAGCTGAGTGAAAACACTTAGACAAAGGGGAAAGGTGGGGGGAGGGATAATTAGGAGTTTGGGAGTAATATACACACACTACTACATATAAAATAATCAACAAGGACCTACTGTAGAGCACAGGGAACTCTACTCAATATTCTGTAATAACCTACATGGGAAAAGTACCTGAAAAAGAATGGATATATGTATATGTATAACTGAATCATTTTGCAGTACACCTGAAACTAACACAATGTTGTAAAGCAACTATACTCCAATATAGAATAAAAATTAAATTAAATAAAAAAAAACACTTTTACAGAAAGTGTGAAAACTACCACAATATATCAAATAAATTTCAAATATGTTTTAAAAAGTCACAGAAAGGAAGGAAGGAGAGATGGAAGGAAGGAAGGGAAGGCAAACGGTGGAGGAAGGGAGGGGCAGTAGAATAAATGGGTAAAATGGGACAATTTTTTTAATAAATTTATTTGTTTATTTATTTATTTTTCTATTGGCTGTGTTGGGTCTTCATTGTTGCACATGGTCTTTCTCTAGTTGTGGTGAGCAGGGGCTACTCTTCACTGTGGTGTGCAGGCTCCTCATTGTGGTGGCTTCTCTTGTTGCAGACCATGGGCTCTAGGTGCATGGGCTTCAGTAGTTGCAGCACATGGCCTCAATAGTTGTGGCTCACAGGCTCTAGAGCACAGGCTCAATAGTTGTGGTGCATGGGCTTAGTTGTTCCGCAGCATGTGGTATCTTCCTGGGGTAGGGATTGAACCCATGTCCCCTGCATTGGCAGATGGATTCTTAACCACTGCGCCACCAGGGAAGGGACAATTTTTTTATATTTACATTAAATACAAAACACAAGCAAATAGCTAATTGAGCCTTTCAAATACAATCCTAGGGGAAATACTAAAATTAGGCTGACAAAACTTTAAAAAGAAATCTAGAAATTTAACAGAAGTTTCAGGGTTTCAGCAGTAAATTTATAAGAAAAGGTTTAAGTCATCTTTTGTCATTCTTCAGGTCTTTGTTATCCTAACCACCCAGAAGTGCTGGTAGGATTAAAAAATCTGATGTCACAGAGAAGATTGTCTCTTAGTACTTGTAAAATTAACCTGAGGAAACTCTTTCTATATTTATGCTGCTATGTTATTACCTTGTTATGTGTATAGGCTCTGACTTTTAAGACCTTAGGATGCTAATGGTTCCTTCACTTGGGACCCATAAAAAATATATGAATTTTCTTTTCCATTAACTCCTAGGCTTCCCAGATTTTTCTGGTTTTCTGAATTATTAATAATAGCAGCCTCCGCTAACATTTGTTGCCATCACACATTAATGAAGTACAGATCTGCTTCTAGCACCGTTAGTTGCTGTACAAAGTGAGTTAAAGAGACCTGACCCCTGCAATCTACATAAAGTCAATCTTGTTGGGAGAACTGTGAGTGACATGACTAAAATGAAAAGGTTTTTTTTTTTTAAAAAACTTGTGAAACATAAAATAATCACTATCCATGAAAGAAAGGAAATTGATTTTTACATGGCAGTAGAGTGTGGGACCTTGAAAAAGACTTCATTAACCTAAGGGAAAATTTCAAAGATGTTTTAGAGGAAAATATTTTGGAACTGGAAGACACTGAGTAGCTTGATAAAATAACGGAGGGTGTGGAAGGTGAAACTGGTGGAGCAAAGCAGAGGAGGAAAATTAGTTACTATCAATCAACTATTATTTATTTAGTGCCTTATAGAATGGCAGGCTTTGGATAAGTGATTCTTAAATTATTATCCTCGGAAAATAAAGTAGAAATTTTCGACCTTTATGATTCTCCTGAAGTGCCCAAAACACAAGCACACACACATGCACAGCCATCCATCCAAACAAAACAAGCATTCTTCTTTTTCAGTAAAATATTCAACCCCCAGTATAATGGGAAAAACAACCATGAGAACCTTTATCCATTTCATATTCTCACTGGCAACCTCAAAAGAGAATGATTACATTAGTTTTCACTGAAAATGAAAGTGTTGATGACACTTACAGTTTACTAATAAATTTAAGGCGACAGAGAAAATTTGAAGGCTAGTCTTTCCATGAAACCTGGGACAATGAAATTCCTGAAATGTGTCTGCTGCTGTGAACTTGCTTTTACTATATTCCTGAATATCAGGGAAATATACATAGATGGTTGGTGTGTGGTTTCCAGGGTTTGTGTTAAATGCAGTTCTCTTCACTACTTGCGGCAAGCAATGTATCCACAAATTTTGTTTAATCTGAGGTTAATTTCATCCTTGATATTTCCAACCTTTTAAAATCTGACATAAAATTTCAGCTTCCCAGAGAGATATAAAACAGAATATTTCATGCACTTACTTGATACAGCATTAAAGGAACTGAAGCCATGAAAGTGTCCTAATGCAATTTAGTGAAAATTTATTTTCCCAGGGAATTGTTCAATTCCTAGTGAAAAAGGATTGGAAATGATATTTTCTTCTATAAACCTTACACCTAGAAGACAATACATCTGTTTGATATGTTCTATTTGTAAAATTCTGATCTGTACCTACCAAATTGAACTCAACAGCGCATAGATATGGTTGATGGCAAATATGTACACATACACCTTTCCCTAAAGCTGAATAATCACAGTGAACAAATATCACTTATTTGTTTAATTAGCCCTTTCATATTCAAAATACACCAATTACTGTTAGTTTAGTTTATGGTTGAAAACATTTAAACATTTGAGATTTAGGTATTTCTCATTTCAATTTGACCAACAAAAGCAAATTTTTTTTGCCTGCCATCCAAAAATGCATGCAAACATATATACATATATATAAATATAAATATCCTTAGTTTTGTGAATGTGAGTATTAAAATATCTTTATGTTACATTTCTTTAATCATGAAGTGTATTTTCCTAGTGATTGTCACTATGAGGCTGCCAATTTATTTAAAAAACAAAAAACAAAATTTAAGCAGTCCAAAAATAATGTGGAAATTTTTAGTAAGAAAACTATGCGATGTCACTGGTGTTGCCCATATGCTCAAAATTCCCATCAGATAGGTGAACCAAATCAGGGAAATTTTCCTCTATTTTTCTACTTTTTGTCCTATTATTTCCCATCATCTTCTTGATATTGGCAAATCTGATATCATGCTCTTTCCAGCACCCAACAATTTCCACATTCTTTTCTCATGTTGCTTCCTTTCTTTACTCTGCATTTAGGCCATTGTTTTTCACATGTCCATTTCCAAAAATTATACAAATTCTTTAGGTTTTCCCAAACCAGCTCAATAAGAAATGTCTTATTATCCCTTTGCTCACCAACTGAATGTAGTTTTGCCTTTATTAGAAGGCCCAAATTTTCTCTGCATGTCTTTACCTTTTTTTTTTCCCCACAATCTTCATACGAGTTACATGTATAATTGTAGAACAGGTTAGTTTATAAACTTTCAATTTTGGCATTTTGATTCATTATTCTTGTACCCACAAGCAAAACTTTTTGTTTACTAATCACAAAGAAAATTATAACTTACTTTGGTTATGACTTAAGTAAGGAAGGAATGACCAGTACGGGCACTGATAATGCTGATAAAGTATCTCTCAGCTCTGTGGAGTTACTACATCATGTTGTTTCTAGTGACATATTGAATGACAGCCACCTCCTTGCTCCAGCCTCCTCACAATATCACAGTGTTATCATAATGATTTTATATGTCCAAAGTCTCATATTGATATTTATTCGGGAGGACACATATTTTTCCTAAGCTGCAAAACATTAATTATAGAGCACATATCTATAGACAAATTACTGGGGTGACTAAATGTTCTTAATGAGGCAATCTGCTTACCTGCATCTGATTCTGGAAGCCTAAAATGTTTTAGACCATTCAGTTTTGCTTGTTACCATTTTAAACCTTAGGAGCTGCTGTACAATGGACAGTTCACTTCAGAAGGACTCCAGGTTAGCAATTTTCTTCCATTCACTATACAAGAAGCACAGATAATTTAGAAGGTAGACAGCCAGCTTTTGTGAGACAGAGAATTAATGACAGCACCTAAATGTTCCTTTCATTTACTATTGTGATTTCAATGGACTGGGGAATAGTTAGCAGTGTATTAATGGAAACAGAGGTCAAAAAACACTTTTACAATTGTTACCTTTCGCAATATAAAAGGCTTATCTGGCAGTGCGTTGTCCTGGTCACTGTCTGTAGACAAAAAATTATTTATAAAATGTAAAATTTACATTTAACATGAGTGTATTTCTTTGTCAGCTAGTCTGGGTAATGAGTTTTATTATTATTATTTTGCTTTCTGTAAAGTTAAAAAATAAGTTTGCATTAGTCTTTTCAGAGCCAATATCAAGCATGTAAAATTCCCAACTGTGAATTAGTACTTTACTCATTCACAACTCTAATATCTTCATCATAAGTCTCCTTAGGTGTCCATATCAGGTGCTTCTTAGTACTTTAGACTGAATTAGACATCAGTTTTGCCCTCTATGAGCTAAATAGCACACTGTCAGCACCCAGTGTTCAGTTATAAACATTGAAAAATTAAGTGAAAAAGCTGAGGAAAACCATGAAATGTGTGGGTCTCACAGACTGGTGTAGGGAATATACTTAGGATTCAGGGAGTCATTCTGAGCAAAAGGCAACTGGAAACTCCAGAAAAATACTAGGCAACAGTGTACATAGGGACTTCCCTGGCAGCACAGTGGTTAAGAATCTGGCTGCCAATGCAGGGGACATGGGTTCAAGCCCTGGTCTAGGAAGATCCCACATGCCCCAGAGCAATGAAGCCCATGTGCCACAACTACGGAGCCCATATGCTGCAATTACTGAAGCCCGCATGCCTAGAGCCCGTGCTCTGCCACAAGAGAAGCCGCTGCAGTGAGAAGCTGCGATGAGAGTAGCCCCTGCTCACCACAACTAGAGAAAGCCCTCATGCAGCAATGAGAGCCAACACAGCACTCCAAAAGAAAAACAACAACAACAACAACAACAACAACAAAAAACCAATGTACATGTAGTCTGTTCAAATTTTCTAGTCACAGGTCTCAGGTACCAAGTGAAGAGTTACTGAGTGAGGAAGTCAATGTTATCTCATTTCAGTCTTTGACTGGCAGATTACCTGTTTAGAGGCTTCATTGGGAGAGTAGGCTGCAAAATAGATGTTGACGGCCAGGTTAAATGTTAACGTAATTCCTTAGTGTCTTTCCTCCATTACTGATATTATCTAGTACAGGAATGCAGTATCTAGAGGCAAAAAACCCAGGTTCTGAACCCACCTGCCAATTGCAGAAGTGTGGGACCTCAACTGTCTAGATTCAGAATTTGACTCCTCTGTTTTCAACCAATGAGATCACGTTCAATGATCAAGTTCAGAATAGACTGTGGTGTGAAGTCTTTAAATATTTCCTCCCCACATAAGACCATAAATGTGTCCACTCTCTTTTCTTGTAGTAAGTGGCTGAGAGTGTTAATTAAATTTACTTTGATGATGGGATGTCCAGAAGGGATAATTTTGAGATGCGTTAGAAATGAGGGATGTAAAAATGAATTATACTGGCATCGTCGACATAGTCACTGGGATTAAAATCTAGTGAAAGATGAAACATAAAAAGGCAATCAAAATATAGGATGATCAGTGCTATATGTGAGAAATGCACATACAAGGAAACTCAGTCCAGAACTACAGATTCTGACATTTCTCAGAGAACATGATGTCCAATTCAGACCTAAAGGATGATCAGACTTTAGCCTGGTGAAGAAAAAGAGAGAAGAGTTTTGGAGAGAGAAGATAGTCTGAAGGGAGAACAGGTTTTCATGCAAGTAGACAGTGCCTAGTATGGCCAACACGACGAGAGAAATAGCAATGGGCAGAGAGAAACTGAGGGGTAAGACAGAGCCAGATTAGGAAGAGCAGCATAAATCTTCTTTTAAAGGTGTTTGACCTTATTCTGAAGGCAATGTGGAGCTTCTTTAAATGTCTTAAATGGGGAGCGACATGACTGGAAGATCATTCAGGCGTCAGCAAATGGAGGGGTCAAGCCTGGAAATATGGTGATTGTTGCATAGCTTGCTCTAGTGCTCAGGCAAGAGGTAATGGCTGCCTCTAGGATGGTTTCAGGGGAGATAGAGGAGTGCAAATGGAAGCATTGATATTTGGGATGCAGTACTGAGCTGGACTTGATTAGCACCTGGCCACAGAGGGGGTGAAGGAAAGTGAGGCATCAGAAGTAATACCCAAGTTCCTAACTTCAGCACACTATGTTTACTGAGTTTAATCACCTGCACTTCATTAGAGATGAGAGTCAAGTCCGATAGAGCAAGAGCCTCATTGATCCAGAATAAAAGGCAGTGGTGATGATTCTCAAGAGTGAACAAAAGTTTTCTCAGAATAATTTCTGGGGAAGAAGGTTTCAAAAGCCATTCTCTATCCTTACTTAACCCTCGGACAGGTGTGAACATCTGCTTCTCACTCTCGAGTGCTGTCACTTCTGTCACTTGAAGGCACGAGATTGTCAGTATGGATAGGCATATGCCCTGTCCTTCAGATATTTGAAGCTCAGTGTAAATTTAGAACAACTGATCAAAGATTTTAAAAAAATAATTCATTAGGGCTTCCAATTTCCTTCTCGGTAGGTTGACTATTACTGATATAATGTATAGCTTCCTGAAATGTTAATTTTATCCCCCTTCTGCTTCTCTTCATTTAATAAGTGTTTATTGAGCATCTAGTATACAATAGGGATAATCATGAATGAATATTCATGATTTGCTTCCTGAAGGTGCTCACATATAATTCTTACAGATAACAAGGAAAACACCTATAACAAAAGCACTTATTTCCAGATTATCTGGTACAGGAAGACAGAGTTCAGATCAAAACATATTAGGAGGGGAGGGGAGAAGAATTCAAAGAAAATATCAGTACAGAAAAAAACAGCAAGCTGATCTCTGGTTCTGTGTCTGGTAGAAAAGTACTGAGTAACACATGGAATTGGAGAGGCTGGCAGGCTGACAAGGATTCTAGCAATGGCCCTGACTCTCATAATCCCCCCTCCCCAGTAGACATCACTCAGTAGGCACCATTCCTTCTTTTACTTTTACTTGTTATGTGATGCCTATGAGTGTTGTCTGATCCCATCTCATGGACCACAGCGCTTGCTTTAAGATTGTAAAATGGGGACAAGCTGGAACAATCGAAACCATCCCCTCAGAATTTTCAAACTGGAATCAAGAGAGGGAAACTCCTTTTTTTAAGTGAGAAGCTGGAAATATGTGAGCCCAATGCTGGTCAAATGTTCTCAAAGTTTGAGCTTCTTCTTATGGAAGAAACCATGTATAATGGGAGAAGATAAATCCTCCCCACATGAAAATGCACATTGTTCAAGTGTCTGGTGAGTTCCCCTGAGCTGTTCCCATGCATGCTTTTATACATTGCCTAATAATTGCTGTATTTCTTCCCTGAGTTTATTCTTTTTGTTTTTCCTATGTAATCAAAATTATTTTTCCTTTTGTATGTGGGGATATGAGCAGTCCTGAAGCTAATCGGTCAAAGCCCACATGCTCAACAATTTCTATGAGTGAGAACTACTTCCACTGCTTACATTTTGAGGTAATTCTGAGATTCAAATGAGCTTCCTTTGTTAGATGCAAACTAAGTATATATGCTTCAGGTATTTTCATGCTCTGAATATCTAAATAAGTAGTCTGAAAAAAAAATAAGTGGAAAGAAGAATAAATAATATTTCCAAAAGTTCCTTGCAAAAGAAACAAACTTGTAAATTCAACGAATGTCAATTACAATTCAGGTAAACCTTATGAAAATAAGATTTTTACTGTGCAAAATCAAGTACATGTTTGGTTAAAACTTTTCTTTGCCCATCACTTTAATGATACGGAAATCCTTTTACAGAACTTTTGGTTTCTTGCCCCTTTTCTTGAAAAGTCCTAGATCAGTAAATTTTCTGTTAGAAGTCCTCACTCATTCACCATATAGTTCTGTCTGCATTCTCTTAATAGGATTAACTGTTTCTAACTAAGCTATCTTTCCAGTAATTTCATTTCTTTCACATTCTGTCTTGCATCCAAATGCTAAACTCTCTCTCCCCTCCCTCCAGCAGGGCCCATCTCCCTGCAACACCTTTCTGGGCTAACCAAATAGCAATTGATGATTTAGTTCAATATAATCTTTCCAGATTAAAAACATCACCATTTTCTTCATTCGCCTCATAGATTTATTCTTTTACATGGGCTGAACATGTATTGCTTTCTATTTTTCAATTTTTTTAGTACTGGAAATCTGGAGGTAAAATAAAACAAAAGTTGAGATTATATAATGCAAAATTAATTACCTCACAGATGTCTCTAGGGAATGGAGGAGGAAAGTTTGGAGAATATGGAGTACAGCACTTTTTCATGTATTTTTTGTAATTATGTTTTGTTTTACTTGTGGAGTAAAAACTAGTTCCAAATAAAGGGAACTAATTCTCAATATTTGAAAGTAGGAAGGTGAATAATTTTATAAACATTCTTGTGTCAATGCAACAATTATATATGGATATCAAAGCAGCAGCAGTAAGGTATGTTAAATTCTCTAAGTCTTCAGATACCACTTTAATCTTTAATTACTTTGGTTTCCTCTTTAACAGAGATTGCTGAAGTGATCACCAGGGACAATATACCTATTTATTTTCATTTCTAAGCACTGGAAAATTACACAGCCTACATGGAGGGCTCTCTTACAGCTGTGAAGGAAGTGGAAGATTGACATTGGTGTGTCACAGAAGTGCGGGTGGAAACTTCAAAATTAAGCTGGGAGTTTGAGAGTAAGAAACCTGGACCTCATCACACCGTGACATCAAAAAGAAATGTATACAATTTACCTTTTTGAAGGCTAATTCACATAAATAATAAGCTTATCGTATCTTAATTTCATTCTATTTCAACCCTGGCAGTCAGGAAAACACAATTTTGAATGGATTTTAAAAAATCATTTCTCACATGCAACTAAGTGCCTAATAGATAAAAGGAAACACGTGCATTTATATTCTTTTCTGAAAGTAATATTAATTTTAACCTTCAAAATGTTGGTGATCCTTCTTTTGTGAGTCATGCCTATGTCGGGAGGGATGACAGTAAAGTGTGCTCACAAATTGACAGGTTAAACTACATTTCTTAACCCGAATGATTTCTTTAAAATAGTTTTGTTGTTTTTGCCAACGTCTCTACTATTGGTTGTTTCATTCTTTCTTAAGATTCTGCTTTTATAAACTCACTCCTCTACGGTACACATGATTTTGAAACTCAAGAATGCAGAAGCTTATGGTCTAGAAAGAAACCATGAATTCAATGAATACAAAGAAATGCCTATTTTAGGAATTTTTTAAGTCTAGTGCTTATAATTATTTTTGAATTTTCTGTTAAGTATGATAATATTAAATTTCTTTAAAGGCATTTTCTAAAAGACTCTGCTTATGTAGCAAGCACATGCAAACAGAGCACTACAGCACCACTGCTATGGCAACTAAATCTAAAACTTCTTACTGTGGTTCTGAAGTGGAAATTGAGCCAAAAATGAAGGAACAGCATAAAGAGAAAAAAATCTGCTGTGGTACTCCAGAGAGGTTAAGAAATCATTGGAAAAAGATATAAAGAACAGGAT
The DNA here is from genome assembly GCF_030028045.1 of Hippopotamus amphibius kiboko. Taxonomy (NCBI): domain Eukaryota; kingdom Metazoa; phylum Chordata; class Mammalia; order Artiodactyla; family Hippopotamidae; genus Hippopotamus; species Hippopotamus amphibius. The sequence goes on from NC_080196.1 coordinate 104,110,508, forward strand.
TTGATGAATGAGAGAAAGCCGGTGAGGTTGGCAATAACACCAAACAGACCTGCATTCTAAGCCAAAATATATTCAATGACATTCAGTTCAAATGTGAACCTTAAGGGCAACCTGCATAAATGTGTATTGAGAATCAGATGGGAATGAGAAATAATTTTTAATATATCACCACATGGATTTTTAATCCTGTAGGAGATAAGCCTTTTTTGTCAATGTCACAGGAGCATGGATTTTTTTCAGAGGCATGTAAAACTGAAATGTACATATTTAAAAATTATTTATTATCTTCACTACTTCTAAAACACTTGAGCACTCTTGCAGTACAAGGAATCAAACAAAAAGGAAAAAAAAAGAAAGAACAGAGCAAACAAGAATGGTAGTGAAGAAAAAGGAAGAAAATAAGTATGTGAGAAAACTCAGGGTAAGAAAAGCTGGCAAAATTGTGTATAAAACTAAGCTCTGCTCTTCCAGGCGCTAGAAAAATTAAGAAAGATGAAATAGATTACATCTCATTATATCATATAATTTTGTAAATTTCACTATTTATTAGGATCATATTATGAGCCAAATACTATGCCTTGCATTAGGCAAAGATAAATAAATTATGTACTGTGCCTTCAAGGGATACGAAAGGTGTCTTAAGTTATACAGCTTCACTATTTTATTTTAGGATTTCAATATAATCACCATCAACCATTTTCCAATGTCTAGGGTTGCCAGAACTTTTATACCATTAATCATAGATTTCTTTTTGATAACACTTTAAAGTTTTAGTTTTATAAGTTTAATTTACTCTAAAGTCTTTCAGTTAAATATGCTCAATCTAGTTGACAGATATGTCATGGTGGTCATAATAAACCAATTTGCCAATGTAGCTTACATCTTAGCAATGATATTGGGTGATCATATGAGAGTTTGGGAAAGGGAACATACCCTATTTCTATTTTGTTTCCCTTCTAAAACACTGATATAATTTTGTAGAATACTATAGTGATATAGTTTAAATAAGGGTATGGCCAAAATACATGATATTCAAGCAACACACCTTCACTCCAAGATAACGCTAAAAACTGCCACAAGGTTAAAACAAACTAGAAAACATAAAAGCATAGATCAATATCGTGACCAGTCTGCTTTTTCCAGTCTTTCCATGGTCAGTGAATATTCCTTTGAACTTCATCATAGGAGTATTTAGGAGTATTAAAATGGAATGATGGAGTATACTTTCTAAGACTAATGCAATTATAATTTAAGAAAGTATGCATTTTTGATTAAATCTTTTCTCTCTTTCAGGTCAGACCACAGTCCTTTGAAAATAAGGCCACTTTTTGTTTGTGTTTTAAATTTTTATTGGAGTATAGTTGATTTACAATGTTGTGTTAGTTTCAGGTGTACAGCAAAGTGATTCAGTTGGGATGAACATACACACACTACTATATATAAGATAGATAACCAACAAGGACCTACTGTATAGCACAGGGAACTCTACTTAATACCCTGATGCTAATTAACTGTGGTATGTGCAAAAATGGAGCAGGAAGATAAATAAAACCTTAGAGAAAACAGCACAACTTTGCAAACCTGGGCTCTTGGTGTTGGAAGACTGAAATATAAGGCAGATGAACTTAAATATGTAAGTGTTATTATTATTATTATTCTACCATCTATATATTTTTAAATTTTCTGTATATTATACCATTTTGACATCTTAAAAACAAAAAAACAGAAAAGAAACTTTGTTGCTGGAGGCAGACTCCCTCCATCTCTTGGGACTAGCCAATTCTTAGAAATTCTTAAAAGATCCAGCCAGAGCACATCTTTAATATGCAGACTAACCAGTCCAGAGCCAGATCTGCCCTCCATCAGGCCCCCACACCCCAGAGACAATATTCCTCTGCCTTTATCAGCCTGGGTCAGGTACCTGGCAAATAGGGACCAACCCTGTAGCTTAGAACCGCCAAAATTATTCCAGCTAGCAAATCCTAACCATTTACTGTGCAACACTTTCCCTTAGGAAGCCCCAATAAAGTCTCCTCCTCCTACTGTCTTCTGCCACCTGACTACCCTGATATCTTTCCTATGCGGCCCTGCAGGTGCATACCTCCCATCTCTAAGACATGGGAATATAATAAGCTTTGTCCTCCTGAGCCTCTCCACTGTCTCTTTTGTGGCCATACCTGACTTACCATCTCATGAAAGTTTGCAGAGCAATTATCATTCTGGATTTGGGGTATTATGTTCAGCTATGAGTCACAATAACTCTTTTTTTTTTAATCCCTTCCCCCAGCCTTCCCCTCTGGTAACCATAAGTTCGTTCTCTAAGTCTGTGAGTCTGTTTCTGTTTTGTAGATAAGCTCATTTGTATTATTTTTTATAGATTCCCCATATAAGCAATATCATATGATATTTCTCATTCTCTGTCTGACTTATTTCATTCAGTATGGTCATCTCTAGGTCCATCCATGTTGCTGCAGATGGCATTATTTCATTCTTTTTAATAGCTGAGTAGTACTGTGATCTTATGTCCTGCAAGTTTCCCAATTTCTCTCTCACCACTTTTTTGTGTATTAAATGGAGTTGTTTTTAAATGCCAGTTTGTTTCAAAGGTTTATTTTTGAGGCAAAATGGTTTTAATTTTTTAGAGTATCTTCTCAATAATGAATTATCTGAACTTCTTAGAGTATCGTACAAGGCCAGCACAGCAATGCATTAGAAAAGGATGCTGAATCATAACAATGGAAGATGTTCTGTCAAAGAAAACTGCTCACAAAAATCACACACACAAAAATGGTTGTATCATTTCTCAGCAAGATTTGCAAGTAACATATTTCATTTGTTGATCCATCATGGATACAAAAGCCACTTTCCTCTTGCTCTGTTTCGTCTTCACAGTCTAACATCTTTCTCAGTTACGTTGTCTTCATGTGTGTCACTTCTAGCCTTCAGAGAAACAAACAAAATCTAAAATGCGCATGATTTTTTCCCAGCATTTTGAAGACAGAGCTCAGTAAACAGTGATATTAATCAGATTCTGTTAAAATGTTACTGAGTTGGTGAGCACCAAAATTGTTTTTTATCACAATTCTGTTAAGTAAAAATACTCATCAAGATTCTCTGGGCTTTTAAGTATTTCAAACCATTGGTTAACATTTTAAAACTAGAAGGAGATTCTTTGATATGCAACAAAAATTTTACTATTTTTATATAATACTACTAAATTTCCATAAAACTTGATATGTTTCTATGTCATTTTTAAATCCATTTTTTTATGGAGAATACCTCATTTTTGTTATCTTGAGTTAGTCATGGCTTTATATGAGTCTGTCTTTAAAATAACAATTTTTTTATATCAAATGCAATGTATGACTATTATATTTAGACAGAACATTAAAAATCAGTTAACCTAAATCCTAATTTTCTTAGCCTAATATGATTACTATAAATTTTGTTACATTGATGTAAGACCTTTGTTATCAACACTGTATTTTTAACTCAAACTGATATGCAAACACAAGATATTGTGGACATATAAGACAAATTTACCAAACTGGAATTTTCTGGAACAAGGAGAAGGAATCATGCACTGTTGAATTCCTACCCTCGTTTATATCACACTGCAACCTACAGCAAAGTACATTACGACTATTTATTTATTAAAATATCTGATTATTTTCAAAAAACAAATCAAACTATCTGATAATGAAAATAATGAAAATATTTGACTATTTTTAAAAGAAGGAAAAATGTCCCTAAAAATGATTTTTAAAAAAGTCTAAGTTAGACTAAGACTGCCCATTTAAAAACAAAAACAAAACAAAACTAAACAAAATTTGAACCAATTTTAGCAAAATAATTTTAGAAAATTTTCAAGCTAAAAAATGAAGATATTAATTCTTACGATGAAGATAACTGAATTAGCTCTCACTAGTTATGGCCATGTATAAAGTACCTCTTAGGTAATAAGTACACCTTGCTTGCTAAATAAGAAACATAAGAGCAAGAGTGCACACAATAGCAGTATCTGCAGAGATTTAAATCATGTTTTTCTGGTGCCTTTGGGGCCGAGAGCATTCAGATTCCATCTGGCAGCCTTTCTTCTCCTTGACTTTTAGTTTGTGTAAAACACAAAGCAGACACACTAGTCAACAAAAACAAGTTATATCATTTTCAATGAAGATCAAAATTTTACTATGCTCGAATATAGATTGGATGGATACCAAATATAGAATGTGTATGCAAAATCTGGAAGTGGAGTTTTACACTGTGTATACAACACAAACAAATATGTATACATGATACTTTACCATATATTACTATACACGTAATATGTAAGACATGAATGGTGAGGTACACATACTTAGTTTAATCCCTCAATATTCTATTCAAGGCAAATGCTGACAATGTCTCATACAGCTCGGGTCAGAAGCATAAAACTTGACTCTTTTGAAGGTTAACTCTAACTTATTTTTGAGACTCTTCAATGGTTTAAAATGGTCTAGACAATCATACGAGGTGTCATTTATTTAAAGAGAAATGTGTTTTATCTTTCACAGAGATATCTACTGAGATATAGCTGGAAATAATTTCCAGTGATTTGAGGAAGTACAATGGCTTGAGTCTCTATCCCACTGCTTTTCTCAACTTGACTAAATCTTTTGGTGTGAAGCTAGTCTGATACTCAACCAATCTGTCATTAACTATCTGACACCAGCAAACAACTTTGTGGACACCTAAAACCTTTGCTAAATCGTTTGTGTGGTGAATTTCACCCGAGAAGCCCAGTTCCCTGCCGTTGTTCTACTAAGTTTTTCCTCTTGCTTTTTTGAAACAAAAAATTAAACTGTTATAGGTGTGTGACGGCCTGCCAATTTCTCGCTCTGCAGTAGATATTATAATACTAAAAATAAAAATAAATCATCATTAATTTTTGATCTAAAACAAGTTCCATATATTTTTATACTCAGCTCTTTAAAGTATTTTATCTATATATCTTCATATGTGTCTATACTACTCAACTATACTACCTCTCACACCAAGCATTAAGTTTCTCAAAAATACAGATTGCCCTCTCTTTGTTTTATCCTCACCATTTCATGCCTATATTGATTATTGAGCTGTGTTACAAGCTGAAAGAACAATGTTTGTTATTTCCTGAAAGAGGAAGTTCAACTGGGAGTGATTCTGTGTCAAGGTGTTTCCTGTCTAAACTCTCAAATAGAAAAAAGAAGGGAATGTGTAGTGCAAGATTTACCTACCATCTTATTTTCAACTTTATATGCTGACTTTCTGTTTTTTGTTTTTAAAGCTATGGGTTCGGCTCTTGAAATTTAGTATATACTTATTTTTTCCATAAGTGAAAACATTTAAAACCTGGCTGGAGCATTTGTCATTTTTTTCACCAACATCTCATACTAGAGACAAAAATAGTCACTGGGCCAAGTGGTCTGATCTAAAAATACATACAGTATCAGTTCAGGCCCTCTTAGGTGGAGATGCCAAGATGGGATTAGATGTGCAAGAAGTGTATTGGGGGAAATGTGTATGAAGGGTGAAGACAGAAACATCCAGAGTAGATCCTTCAAATCACCTTTCATGTCTGACCTCTGTGCAAGGGGAGTGAGGAAATGGAGGACTGGGTAGGAAAAACCTTGACACAGTGCAGATCTGAGAACGTTCCAGCCAGGCTGGCCAGGAGTCCTCAGGCAAACGTTTCCCAAAGAAGATTCCTGCAACAATGGGAAAGAATGACTCATTACTAACCTCCCTTCCATGCTCAGTCATGGGCTGCAAATGGCCCAGTGAAAGTGTAGCCATAGAGTAAAATCTGAGATGCACCCAAACATGTGTGACTGGGGCCTGTCTGCCAACCACACTCCACAGTTGATTCTCTTGGGGGAGGGTGTCTGTGGAGGAATCTGTGGCTGCCTCACTCCCAAATATTTTCCTTTAAAAAAATTATTGGGATCCTTATCACAGTATTGTGAAAGACCCTCTTATTATGTAATTCAACTCCTATTTCTAAATATTAAGTAACAGAGCAAGGCACCAGTCTTTCTATTTATGTATACGCCTAAGTGATTGGATCTAGCTTTTATGTAAAACACATGCATTGTTCTCCTGTCACGGCAAATAGGAAGACAAGTGTACACCTTGACGCTGATAACCGTAGCTTAATATTCTACTCTGGAAAGTCACCTCAAGAAACTGTTCAATATCAATAAGGCAAAAGCAAATTTATGTTTTTTCTCAGGGACATTTTCGATATCCTTCAGAAGAACACTGAATAATTACATTTAACAGTTTATTTCACCTAATTATATCAGTGTGTATCATCTCTTATATCCTTGTAGAACCACTGACTTGAGGACATTTTGCTCACAGCTAAATCATTTTTATAAATCTGGCCAAGGTTATTTTTACCACAGTGAGGGTAGATTGGTAACTCTTGTTCTCAAAAATCTTCCATGCCAAGGTTATACTATAGGATTTAGGATCTTTAATCAAGTTACTTTTGAGCAGTAAATATGCTTAAGGGAAGTTTTAGACCAGCCTCTAGAAAAGTCTGCCATTACCTGCAGGAAAGAGGTAACCCTGTATCTAGGCTCAAATTTTACTTGTCTTAACAAAATGTCAACCTTCAAAATCTGTACACTTAACTTCTGAAGTATACATACTTTTTAAACCATATTTTATCTGTAACTCAAATAATTGATTTCCTGCTAAGTGAGAAAGCTCTGCTTAAAATTGTTTGCTAATGAGCTTTGGTCACATGACTAATATCTAATAGGGACCATCTAAAGGATATTTACGCACACTTCTCTCTAATTTAAGCTAAACCGTATTCTCATATATTAATCATATATGAACCACTGTGATAATTACACTCAAAATCTAAGTGGTTTAACAGATGAAAGATTTTCCTCATAGTCCTTTAAAGGCTGAGGAGGGAGTGAGGTGGCTTCTTTTTTTCTTCACTGTAATTCAATGACAGAGCTATTTTCCATGTACACTGGGTATCCTAGAGGTCTCCATAAGGAGCTGGGGAATGTCATCCAATGCAGTGCCAGTATCTCAGTCCGTGTGGTCTGCGGTAACAAAATATCAGAGCCTGGCTGGTTCATAAACAGAAGAAATGTATTGATTACATTCTGGAGGCTGTGAAGTTTGAGATAAAGGTGTCAGTATGGTTGGATGAGAGTCCTCTTTCTGGTTCCTAGCCAGTGCCTTCTTGCCGTGTCCTCACATGGTGGGAGGCCCTAGGGATCCCAACAAGAGCCTCTCTTACGAGGATACTAATACCATTCATGAGGTTCTGCCCTCAGGACCTGAGACCCTCTCAAGGGCCCTGCCTCCTAATGCCATCCTATTGGGGGTTAGGATTTAACATATAAATTTTTTGGGGGGGGAATATTCATATCATAGCAGCCAGGAAGAAGCAGACAGGGTTAAGTAGTAGGAGTACCTGCAAACAACCTAAAAAGTGTCTTATATTACTTTAACTTTCAGTAAAATAATCTCACGGAATTATGATTTCCTCTTCATGCTTGGCTTTTAAGTAATTTCCTTTAGTACAGAGCTATAAAAATGGATTTTTTACCTTTTCTATATCTGTCATTGAAGATATTGGGCATTGTGTTTCAACTCACTCTCAAATTGTGTTCATATGTGCTATTATGTTACACTTCAATTTTTTGATAATAGAAGCACATTAAACATGAATAAATGCTAATGATAGCTTCGTTTTGGGAAATTTTAATTTTTGACTTTTCATACTATATGCCTGGCTTCTACTCTCTATAAAATCTATGTAATAACTATCGAGAAATTTACTTAACATGTCCACTTTTCAAGAAATTACATTAAACAGAAGTTAAACTTATCTAGATCCTGAGAGTAAGAATTGTATCTGAATTCAGAGGTATTGTCACCACCCTTACAACTGATTGGAGACAGCCAAAGAGAAGAGAATTCTGAAACACACTGTGGTTAGGTAGAGTGGAGCTGGAAAGGGATTTTTCAGAGGCAGCCATGAACTCCCAGTGAGACCCCAAAGTCCCCAGTCCTCTCTGCCACTAATATACTCTAATCAGATCAATAAGTACACATAAAAAAATGAGCAACATGGTATACATGCTTCTCTTAACTATGACCAGTCTTAATGAGCGAGATGACCGTAAAGTGCCCCTCAGCTTCACCACACTTTAGACAGGCTTCTTCCTGATGCTACATCCTGACCTGCCTTTCCTTAAAGCGTTTACTTTAAAAACTTATCATTGTAATTCTTTCTCTCCCTCTTTGAAATGTAAATAATTTTATGCTTTATTTATTTATTTATTTATTTATTTAATGGATGTATAGTTGATTTACAATGTTGTGTTAATGTGTGGTGTACAGCAAAGTGATTCAGTTATATACATGTATATGAATATGTGTTCTTTTCCATATTCTTTTCCATTATGGTTTATCACAGGATATTGAATACAGTTCCCTGTGCTCTACAGTAGGACTTTGTTGTTTATCTGTTTTATATATAGTAGTTTGTATTTGCCAATCCAAACTCCTAGTTTATCCCTCCCCCACCCCTTTCCCCTTTTGGTAACCACAGGTTTGTTTTCTATGTCTGTGAGTCTCTTTCTGTTTTGTATATAAGTTCTCTCTGCTATTGCAATAGCTTTGAATAAAGTCTTCCTTACCTGTTTCACTTTGTCCAGTGCAAATTTTGCTTTAACGCTCTTTCTGGTTATCTGTCCATTCAGCGTTTTCCAGTATAGAACAAGACTGTAGGTTAATGTCACTTCTCAAATGCAGCTGAATTTTACATGCAGGCTGAATTGATACCATTCATAAAAAGCACACTTGTCTCATAAATATATACGTATGCGGTGCTTTATTATTGTCTCTTAGCTGAAGCTTCTATTTATTTACTTTCAAAGATTTAAAAGACATTTGATGCTTTCAGAGCCATTACATTTAAACTGGAAGTTTAATTAAATTCATTTTTCGCTCAATTCACCATCATTTTTTTTCTCTTGACAAAACCTTTACTTTTTCTTTCTAGGCAATGATTAAAGTTATGAATAACAGGAGACATTATTTAGAGGTAACCATTAAGGTTTATTTTTAATGGTCCAAAATGAAACTCCTCCCCCCCCCCAAAAAAAAGCAAGGATTGAAAAAGGCAAAATTTAGTGAAGGGCTTACATTAAAAAGAGACTACAGTACAAAATTTAAAGGGTCTTACAAGTTAGCAAAATGCATATGACTAAAAGAGACACACTTTTATTTTTAAAGTATGAAATCATAATTCTTGATATAGCTACCAAACTTGACAACATACAAACAAGAGGAAGTGATTGGTTAAAGTCTGTCATACAGTATTTAAAAAATATTGGGAAATGGGGATAAAAACATCAAGGAAACATTAACTTCTTTTAACTGATTAGAGGTTAAAAAAGCACCAGATCAATGTTAGTTATTTTAGCTAGCTTGGCTATTTGTGAGTCTTATTTTTCTATGCACCTTTGTAAGCAAAGAATGCTTTTTCCAAAAGTATGGTGATTTGACTGCCCAGGCCCATATAGTCCAAAAGCAGAAAATGAAAAAAGCTCAGGAGTTATCCAAAGTGAGCCAATTACTATTCCTGAATCTTTTGGGTGCTTCCCTAAAGAATTTCCCTGGCAGGAGTCTTTCATAGTGTTTTTAATTAATAGATAACAGTTCTAACAACTGCAAATTGACAAGCAAGTCAGAGAAGACATTGTAGGCCGCCTCAGTTTTTGTAAGGATATCAGATCAATTCTGATCTTTTGGTTATTGCAGAGTTATTTGTCCAAGCAGATTGTTTGTGAATGGAAGCCTAAGCTTTGTGTACATGCAAATTATCAAGTTCCCAGGTGCCAGTATTAACTGAGCATGCAAATGTAATTGCTTACAATGTTAGGTACTTCAGACTAGGAACTCCATGGGGGGGTGAAACAGCATTTAATTTATAACAAAGGGTAAAAATCATGACACCTGGACCTTGTTTCTGCTATATCTAACTGCTGGCAATATTTAATTGGCAAAAATAAGTTTTGAAAGTTTACCTGGGACTTTTGGTATGTTAAGTCTAGAATAAAGAGGCCATCACGTTATACTCATAGACTCATAAGATTTGGGGTTTTGTATTCAAATGTGTTTCAGTAGTCAAAGTACAATAACATTTAAAACAAAAACAGAAAACTCCCAATGACAGTGGGATTAAACTGAATCAGAACCCTAGATACTGAAAGTGAAATTTACACTATGTATTTGTTTTTTACATTAAAAATTTTTACTAGTGGGAAACTAAACTTGCACAATGATTAACAGTTACCATGCATTTCAATATGATAATTCGCTGTAACCATTCAAACTATATCTTCTAAATTGATAACAAAGCCAATGTACTATTTTTTAAAGACAGAATAAATTAAATTTAGGAAAGACGGAATGACTGTGTTACACTTATCTCCTCATCTAACATTAGTTTGCATTTAATAATAAAAGCAAAGAAATTCAGCACTGTGGAATAGTCCCTGCTATTTTAGTATAATATTCACATCCTTTGTGACACTGGATTGGTGGATAGAATTATTATATGGCTTCTCTATGTCCTAGAATGTGAACTACACAGCAGCATTACAACTAAGTTTATCCACAAATGTAGAAACTTCGTTCATTTTCACCCAGTTATGTTTGCTTAGCCAAGTGATAACAATGGATTGCACTGCAATGCAAGAACAGTAACAATATGGATTAGCTAGGAAGACAGTAAGCTAGTAAAGGACACATCGGAACCCAATTCGAAGTTTTTAGCCTCAATTAAAATGGCTAGAAAATAGCACAGCAAATGAATCACGCTGGGATGAAGTAATCTAAACTGTTTCAAATCTTTAAAGTACATCCCAGTTCTGACAAAATTTAAACAGAATTATTGACAATAATAGATCATTGGACATAGTACATTCATTCATTCATTTATTTGTTTTTAAATAAATGTTTTTCTCCTTGAGTTAAGATATTTGGAGGATATGAGAATTCTTTTTCTTGGAATATTAGATGGAAATAAGTGGCATTAAACCATTATTTCTCTTTGCTTTGTATCACTCATGGTGCAAATAGCAGGGTACCTTCATCATTACACTGCTGTCAACAACTATTATAGATCTATCTTACCATTTCAATGATAACTTTCACTGTCTACCCTTACTTTCTATTGGCAAAACATCATCTTCCCAATGCACAAAGATAGGCTAACAAGAAAGCTTATTCTCAAACTTGTGAGAAGCCGCCTAAGGGAAAGTTTGGCAATGACCACACCTTTGTGGGTATCTTTTGAGGTCTTTGGGGGCACTTTTAATTTTAATGCTGCATTTGATAGGAAACGACATTTGCCTTGAGCTTTCCATGGTGAACACTGGTGCCACTGGGTTGTGTCCAGACTGACTGGTCCATGGCCTTTTGGCACAATATTTCCTTTAAAGGAAGTTTAGTTTCAGTTAAACAAAGAAACGTGAAGTGGTGATATGAATCAGGAGTGCCATAAAGAAGCAATTTTTGGAGGCATTTTAACAAATTTTTATCCATTTTTAATGTTTTTAATATCTTTAAAAACAGATCTATGATTCGATTTTGAAGAGTTTTTACAAAATATATATCATTCATTCATTCACTTATTAAGTTTTGGGCATCGATTGTGTGTAATACAAGGTAGTTGTAGAAAAATAATAAAACAAATGACACATATCCTGCTTAATAACATTAACGGGATTAAGGAAGTTTTTGTAATGAAGATAGAATTTGAACATAACCTTATAATTGATTCAAAATATTTTCATAATGGTGACAGAATTTAAAGCATTCCACCTGAACAAATAACAGCAGCAAAGACAGAATCGTGAAAGTTACAGATACTCATAAATTTGGAGGGAAGTACTAATTTAGAGTAAACATCTTTAAACCATTCATATAAACATATATAAAATTTTTAAAGAGACCAAATAAGTTATAGATGGTATATTGAAGGTTTCTAGTTTTCTGTGTTAATGGCCGCTACCTATATTAAAAGCACCCCAGGGACTTCCCTGGTGGCTCAGGGGTTAAGAATCTGCCTGCCAATGCATGGGACATGGGTTTGATCCCTGGGCCGGGAAAATCCCACATGCCATGGAGCAAATAAGCCCATGCACCACAACAACTGAGCCTGTGCTCTAGAGCCGGCGATCCACAACTACTGAGGCTGCATGCCGCAGCTACTGAAGCCTGCGCACCTGGAGCCCATGCTAAGCAATGAGAGAAGCCACTGCAATGAGGAGCCCTCATATTGCGATGAAGAGTAGCCTCCCGCTTGCCACAATTAAATAAAGCCTGCTCGCAGCAACAAAGACCCAAATGCAGCCAAAAATAATAATAAATAATCTTTAAAAAAAACCACTCCATTCGTTATCTAGAACCATATAGAAAAATAATGAGAACAAATAGAAATCACCTGAAATTTAGAATAAGGAGAAGATTTATACAGTCAAGTGGGTAATGATATTAGCAAGACCAGAAGAATTGAACCTGACCACATACTGCTGTTGGGATTTGGGTGGAATGCAGAGTATAGAAGACAAGCCGATCCTAGTAGTAGAAAAACCCAGATAACAACAAGGATGGAGCTCACCCAAAGATGGAACCATTTAGAACTAGATGGAAAGTTGGCTAATCAGAGCAAGCAAATGAAAAAAGTGGGATCTTGGATTGTGCAGAGCATAAGCAATAGCAGTTTTGCAAAGATTCCACTTTTGGGGAAGGCAGGGAAAGCATTTTGGAAAGCAATACCTATTAAAAGCAGTATCCAGTAGTGAAGGACAGAAAAAACAAAGTGATTGATAACGAGGCTTGATTTAACAATATGCAATCTAAGAAAATATCATACAGAATTTATAAACATACACGTGTATGTGTATATATAGGTATATGAATAATAATAAAAAACAGACCATCACACACAGAAACCAAAGGGATCATATAATAAGGACATTGCTCTACACCCTAGCAACAGAACAATGAACCACTGAACCAAGGAAAGAAAACAACAACCAGAAATCCAAACTTCTTTCCCTTCTGACATATTACTTACAAGACTCTCCCTGCTGGTAATCACTAGTTTAAAGAATTTCAAGACATTAAAACAATAAGAAAAATAACATGCAAATATAGATAATACATTTAATATAATATAAATAATATTTAAATATATATACTAGAAGGAAATAGAACAGAAGAACACTAAAAACAAAAGTAGCAACAAAACCTGGGAAAAGTTTATGGCAGACAAAAGCAAACTGGAGAAATCAGCAGCAAAATGGAAAATGTAACATGAAATTCCATTATTAATTAGAAATAATTACAAATGTCATTGCAGAAGTGATAAAAAAGAACCACACCACAAATGCAAGATCTCAGGAAATGTAGCATAAACTAAGAAATATTTCAGGTATTAAATGATAAAACCCCAGAAATAAATAGAAGAAAAAATATAATTTTCCCAAAAATGAGTACTAAATTCAGGTTACCCAAAGGGTAATCGATTTGACTGAAAGTATAGTACGGAACATAAAAGATGTAGATGAGAAAAATCAAGAAAATAAAATAGATACAGAAAAAGTGATTTGAAAGGATCAAAGAAAAGGAAAGTGCATCTTCCTGCACACTCTATAACACAGACTTCCTACTGGATGCAAATGAGAAAGATTGTGGATAAAATAAGACCAGGGAGAGAAGTGTGATTATCTTTCAGAATCATATGTGTGGGGAAGGATTGTCTGCCTTGACAGGAAAAGCGCAAAGCCCCATCCTCCCCTCCTGCTCAAATGATTCTCTCGAAAGTCAGCTAATGCTAAGGGACAGGTATGTTGCTGGGCAAAGGATCTGGGGGAAAAAACAAACAAACAAAAAAAAAACACAGGAGCAAAAAACTCTTGAGTCTAGGATCCCAGGTTAATTCTGTGAGAGATATCCTACTGCAGACAGAGGGGCAGAAACCTACTGCACAAAACACACCACATTTATGTGGCAAAATTTAGCCCATGTAAGGAGAGGCAGAAACACTGAAAAAGCTAAATTGACACTATGTATAGAAAATTCCAACCAACAACAGCAGAATCAACACTTTTTTGAATAGACTAGTTTTACATTCACAGCACAGTCAAGCGTTAAATACAAAATTTCCATATAGTCTCTGTTCCCACACACACACAGCCTCCTCCCACCAGCAACATCTCACACTAGAGTGGTCCATTTGTTACAACTGATAAACCTGCATTGAAACACCTTTATCACTCAAGGTCCACCACTATATTATCATACAGAATAATTTCACTGCCCTTAAAAATCCTCTGTGCTCCCCTGTTTGTCCCTCCTTCCTCCCAACCCCTGGCAACCACTGATCTTTTTACTGTCTCCTTAGTTTTGTCTTTTCCAGAATGTCATATGATTGTAATTGTACAGTATGTAGCCTTCTCAGATTAGCTTTCCTCACTTAGTAATACACATTGAAGATTCTTCCATGTCTTTTCATGGCTTGATAACACTTATTTTTAGCTCTATGTACTATTTCATTATCTGGATGTACCACAGTTAATTTATCTATTCACTTGCTCAAGGACATATCCATTGATTCCAAATTTTAGCATTTATGAATAAAGCGGCTATAAACATCCATGTGCAGGTTTTTTGTAGACATAAACATTCAGCTTATTTGAGCAAATACCAAGGAGCACAATTGCTGTCTCATATCGTAAGAGTACCTTCAGTTTTGTTAAAAAACTGCCAAACTGACTTCCAAAGTGGCTGTACTGTTTTGCTTTCCCACTAGCAATGAATGAAAGTTTCTGTTGCTCCGCATCCTCCCCATCATTTTCTGCTGACAGTGATCTGGATTTGGCCATTCTATTAAGTATATAGCAGTATCTCATCATTGTTTTAGTTTGCAACTCCCTGATGTCATATGATAGTGAGCATCTTTTATATGTTTGTTTACCATCTCTATATATTCTTTGGTAAGTTATCTTTCTATTCAGTTCTTTTGCCCATTTTTAATCAAGTTGTTTATTTTCTTTTGTTGAGTTTTAAGAGTTTTCATATATGTTGTTTAACATTTCTTTATCAGATATACATTTTGCAAAGATATTCTTCTAGTCTGTGCCTTGTCTTCCAATTCACTTTACCTTGTCTTTTTCAGAGCAGAAGCTTTTAATTTTAATGGTTTCCAGTTTATCAATTATTTCTTTCATGATTGTGCCTCTAGTGTTGCAACTAAAAAGTAATTGCTGTAACAAAAGTCTCCTAGATATTCTCTTATCTTCTAAAGGTTTTGTAGGTTACATTTTACATTTAGGTCTATGATTAATTTTTAGATAATTTTTGTGAAGGCTGTGAACTATATGTTTAAATGTATTTATTTTATGTGAATTTTCAGTTGTTTCAGCAACATTCGTTGAAAAGAGAAAATCTATTTCTCCATTGTATTGCCTTTTCTCCTTTGTCAAAGATCAATAGATGATACATACACATTCTTTTCACATCCACATGAAGCACTTAATAAGATGGACTATATTTTATTCCATCAAGTAAAGCATAAAAAATTTTTAAAAATTCAAAACATACGAAGTATTTTCTTTGACTATAATGAAATTTTACTAGAAATGAAAAACAGCTAGAAAAAGTTCTCAAATATGTGAAAAGTAAGCAACTTAAAAGTAACTCATATGTCAAACAGGAAATTTTTTAAAATAACATTTTGGCTTAAATAAATTGGTGAACACAATTTTCACAATTTTTTGTAAACAGCTAAAGCAATTGTTTGCATAGTATTAAATGCTATAATGATCTTAATGAATTAAATGCTTATATTAGAAAAAAGGCATAAGATTTATTATCTAAGCCTTCATCTTAAGAATCTAAAAAGAAGCAAATTTTTTAAAAAAGAGAGAAAAAGAAGTCAGATGGAAGGAATGACCAACAGTAATAAAGATATTAGGAAATAAAATTTTCAATGTATAAAAAATAAAAATCAATGAAAACAAAATCTATTTCTTTAAAAAGAGAAAATGTATATACTTTTAGCAAGATTGATCAAGAAAAAAAGAAGAAACCAATCATCAATACTAAGCATGAAAGAGGAAATATCACTACAGATCCTACTGACATTGTCATATTAATGTTGGAAGAAATCACATCAGTTCTATACAAACTGTTCCTGAACATAAATATATTGGGAATATTTCCTAAATTATTCTAAGAGAGCATCACTGACCTGATATCAAAACCAGGCAGAGATACTGCAAAGAAGGAAACCTGAAAAGCAATTTGTCTTAAACATAGATGTAAGCATCCTCAATAAAATATTAGCAAATTGTGCCGGGTAATTATATATAGAAAAGATAACACATTGTAACTAAGTGGGAATTTTTCCAGGTAGACAAGTTTTGTTCAACACTCAAAAATCGGTCAGTGAGATTTATCCATAAAATACAAAATAAAAAAAAAATCATATAATTATCTCAATGGATTCTGGAATAGCACTTGACAAAATTCAATATCTATTAATATAAAAACTCTAAGAGCAAGCAGTTAAAATCTACTGCTTACAGTTGGCATAATACTTTTTTTTTCTTTGTTCCTAAGTCCAGGAACAAGTCAAGAATGATCGTTCTTATCACTCATATTCAATATTTTCCCAGAGACCCTATCCAGGGAAATAGGCAAGAAAATAAAGGAAAAGGAAGGGAGGGAGGTACATTCAGATTGGAAAAGAAGAAATGAATCTATTTATATTTGAAGATAACATAATTATCTATGTACAAAATACCAAAGAGACTATAAAATGGCTCCTAGATCTAATAAATGAATTTAACAAGGTGTCAGCACATGGGTCAATAAAAACTATTAATTGCATTTCATGAACAATTACATGTTTAATTTTTAAAATTCTGTTTACCATAGCATCAAAAATATAAAATGCTCAGATATATATATGACAAAGTATATGTAAAGTTTGTATTCTGAACATTATAAAACATTGATGAAAGAAATCAAATAGGATTAAATATAAGAGAAGATAACTCTGTTAATGGATTAGATAGCCAATGTTGTTAAATGCACATTTTCTTCAAACTGCTCTATAAATTCAAAAGAATCTCAGTCACTCTCCCATTTTCTTAAGATGCCAAAAAAGTGATTCTATAATCAACATTGAAAAACAAATGAACAAGAATAAGCAGCACAACTTTGGAAAAAATAATAAAATTGAAAGATTCAAATTATCAGAATTCAAGACATTGTAAAGCTGTAGTAATTAAGACAGTCTACTCAAACGTTAATCTCTTCCAGAAACATCCTCCCAGACACAACCAGAAATAATGCTTTACCAGTCCAGTCAAGTTGACCATAAAAATTAACCACCCCAGTCACTAAGACAAAACATACAACCACTATAGGAGTTACTAAGGTAAAGAAAAATAGGGAAAAGCTTTCCAAAGAGCTGGAGCAGTATACGCAAAGTTCCTATTGAAAGAAGGAGCTAGTTCTAGAGAAAGCCTTGTTTTTTAATAGAGACCAAGGTTAAAAGAGTAGCAGGAAAAAAAGTAATACACATGCAACATCTCCCAGACACCATTAAGAATTTGGTCTATACTGTAAGAACAATGAGAATGCATTCAATTTATTTTGTTTTAATGTGGGAAGCATCTTCAAATCTGCATTTTGCAAAGATTACTCTGATTGCATGGAGAACAAAAATGTTGTTGGCATTTTGGTGGCAACTGCAGGATCCAAGGGAGGAGGCCATTTAGTTGCACAGCAATATAAATTCAGCTTCTAACCTTGTTATGCTTTACACTGACTTGGCAATGCTTTCCTTATTTCTGTATTCCTCCCATGCAAGAAGTACCTGGGCAAATACTGGGGAAAGCTGAGACAGAAATTGGAAGGTCTTTCACTTATTTTAAATCATACTCCTGTGGTCTGAGAGCTACTTAAGCAGTAGAATTAGTACAGGATATGTTAAGGTTGGAGAACCAGAGGAGACACAGGCAGATAATTAAAATATTTAACAAAATTAAATTCTGATGGAAAAGATTGTAAGAGGTAACAGTAGGATGTTCTCTATGTCACTCATCACGTCCTTCCTTCTTTCCCTCCTTCCCTCTCTTCCTTCTCTTCTTTCTGTATTTGCCTAATTTTCCTTAGGTTAATCTAGTTTGGCTCTACAGTCTCAGTAAGATATTTTTAATACCTTTATTATTCTGTTTATGCATATTCACTTGGCTTTTTATTCTCTTTACTTTCTACTTGTCTACCTCTATCTTCTCTATTTACACCTTCTCTGTCAGCCAAAATGTAATCTCACTCTGAATACTCATCCTTTAAAGCATGTATATCAAAGTATTTGAAAGTTTAAGTAAGATAATGTGACTCATGTTAATGACACTATTATTCTCAACTATAATTTCTGAATATTTATATGTTAAGATCCTGTGCTGAGTGTATAACACCATGGTCCTTTCTATAGGAAGTTGTCAACTAAATACTAGAAAATCATTCCAATCAGGTTTGATGTAAATTATGTGCAGCATTTTAATAACATAAAAGGTAATATGAGCTTAGGAGATTGATGTATTAAAGTTCAGAATGTATGAGAAGTGAAATAACTCTAAGTAATGTCAGCATATGTTTTCACACACACACACTTATAATTTACCACATGCTATACTCCTTCTCAGACGCTGAAGTATTTGAGTGATCAAATCTAACAGTAGGACTATTTACAACTCCAAAGTGCTCATCCTGAGAGCTCATGGCTTGTCCTCTTTCGGATAATGTGGCACTGGGGCTGAGAGAATTGGCTGGTCCAGTGCATTTGCTCCTGCTCCTTGTCAGCCTTTGGGTTATCTTATTCTACAAGTGTCATATTCCTGTTTGAAATGATTCATTTTGTCAGTAGTTTCAGGTTGGTGATGTCAAAGAATGTGGTGGCATAACTTTTGAAGTTACATTTCACCTTATGAATAAACAGGCTATAATGTCGACTGATCCAAGAACCTGTTTAATCAGTAAGGCATACAATGAATATTCATCTTTTGCTTATTTTTATATTAGATATCATGTTCATCAATCGCTTGCTACACAAATTGAGATCACCTTGCCAATCCTCATGAAGCTATAGTCTACTGCTAGTTTTTATTTTTCCTAGTAAAAGCAGGTTAACAGAATCAAAATATAAAGAATTCTGAATTTTTCCTGAGATGTAAAATTAAATGTGCAATTATTGAACTGCATAAGGAAGAGTTTACCATGAAACAGATAGTTGATCCCCAAAAAGGTTTTCTAATGCACAGTTTATAATATTTATTTATCATTTTTGCTCTGCTTTCTAGAATAATATTGAGTGAATTATAGTTTTACATAATCTGACTTTTTTTAGGAATCTTTAAAGAAGAAAACTTTTTAAGGAATTATTATTATACACATACATGTGAGTTGTTCTGTTTTTACACACAGAGATATATTCCTTATTACCATATTCAAATAAAAAATGATACATGCAAACTGTGTGTGGGTAGAGTGTGCAAAAATGGAGGACAAGCAGATCCCCCAATGAGACATACCTGCCTATTTCAGAGTGAAAGGACATTCCATTGGGTTACATTGCACAAAAGGCTGATAATTTCTTTAAATAAGAAAAGGCTTATATTTTATGAGAATTTAAAAGATTAATTGTAAGTTTCCTTTGAGTCCTAGAATGTGGTGATTTTTAACATTTCTATCCTGTTTTTCCCACCTTAGAAATAATCATATTCTATGTATTAATTGTGCAGTGTATGCTCACAGTGGTCATATCACAGAAATGTGACCTTATTCGTTTTAGTTGTTTTCAGGTGTCTTCAGATGCCTATAACAAAAGTAACTTCTATTTCCTGATTTTCAAAATGTCTAGATGTCTGATCCCTGGAGTTTCTAATCAATGGGACAATTTCATATGCAATAAAAATGTATCTGAAAACGTAAGAAGATTTCTGTTTCAGGGTTACCATTTCTTCAGTTATAACTTCAAGGTTATAAAATTGAAACCTACAGACAACCAATCACAAACAGCCAACTAGGCTTTGAGCTATAGCCGATCAAAATGATTTCTTTTCTATGCTTCTACGCTTTCTTTATATACGTCTTACCCTTGGCTCCTGTCTGTGTTGTGCTCCTAAACACTTACAGTTTGGTGCTGTCCAATTCAAATCTGTGCTCAAATAACCTCTTAATTTTAAAAATATGCCTAATTTATCCTCTAACAGAGTACAGGCTCTGGTGCAGGCTCCTTGATGCTGCAGTTGCGTAGTGTTATTGCCAGGACCGCATCTCTAAGCCTCCAGGTCACACAAGAAAAAAAAGCAAACCATCACTACTGTGTTGGAAGGTATGGTTTTACAACATGCTTTACTCTCACTATGCTTTCACAAACCTAGATATAATGTTAGCTATAATTATCCTTATCTTCAGTAATCTTTCCTAAAACTTAAGAACTAGAACGATCTGCTATTTCAGTTTAGCTGGGCATTCATAGGCCTGCAAATCTTGTGATAGGAGGTAAAAGGAGCCTTAGGATTTTATTTTACGATGTTTGTGCTTGTTGTTGGTTTCCCCCTGTTAAATGGAGCTAATAATAGCTGCCAACTAGAGCTATTTTATTTATTTATTTATTTATTTATTTTTTAATTAATTTTCTGGGGGTACACCAAGTTCAATCATCTGTTTTTATACACATATCCCCGTATTCCCTCCCTTCCTTGACTCCCCCCCACTTTGAGTCCCCCCCACCCTCCCTGCCCCAGTCCTCTAAGGCATCTTCCATCCTCGAGTTGGACTCCCTTTGTTATACAACTAGAGCTATTTTAAAGTCAAGTGATATAGTGTCATCTTTGTTATTTCTCTTCCTCTCATATGAGTAATGCGCTAAGAAAAAATCTTCAATCTCTAGCTCCTTAGAAAAATCAGAAACTAAAGTGAGACCTATCAGCAAGGGAGACCTCAGAACATCTACCCAGATAGTAAAGAGTGTGCTAACCCCACTGGCCCAAAGCTCCACATAGGAAAAAGTATAATTTATCCAAAACAGAACAAGTTAGCACCTAAATTGCAATGCGTTATGGTGCTATAAGATAATGGCACAATGGTAATGCTACCTATAATGATTTCATATTCCAACCAACTGACAAACATGATTATCTTATCATGTATCTTCTTGTCCTGCTTCTTCCAACAATTTGTTCCTCTTTAAAGGGTCTTTTTCTGGAAGTGTAACTGTTGTTTCTGCAAATTATAGGCTGCTGAGACTAGAACATTTTTGTATAAAATCTACATTGACTTTATTTGCATTCAATTCCTGCATGTGTAATATCTGTTCATCCATCAAATATAATTACAATAGGCGGCCTTGCAATTTACACACCTGGAAAGGTCACTTGAGTTAGTTCCAAAGCATCACACCTTTACCTAATATCCTTTCAGCACTGTCAAGAAGGCAAGCACCTCTTGCTGTAGTTTAATTTATACAGTTTGTATGATATTAGCACCCTTAGTCATTTTCCATGAATGCTGTGAACATAAGCTCTTAAAACAATGACATGAATTAAGGTTACAGAACACTTTCACACTTCCTGCCTGAAAGTTTATTATCAGAACCTATTTGATGGTGACAGCTTGTCTCTCCTTACTAGTGCTCAGTGCCCTGCATTTAAAAAGTGGGGGCTTTAATCAAAGAGACACATTTTCCTCCCTGTTAGAGCACTATAGTTTCACATCACAGTCGCAGCCAGTGACATGCGGAAAGGTCTGTGCCCAACTGTTTTTGACATTAAACATCAATCATTTTTCCATCTGAGACTGAACATGCGCTATTAACCACTGAGGGAAATCGTGAATTTTGACAAAATGAATCAAATTAAGTTTTAAACAAATGTCATGCCAGGACCTTGTTTTAACAAATATGTTTGGTTGTTATATTTCACCACCGTGTACATGTGGGTGTTTTTGTGTTGTGTACATATGTGCACTTTGATGTGTGAGCACATGTAACAATTCCATTGGGAGACAGAGAGAGAATCACACCCTGATCTACACAATGGAAATGTGCATATACTTCAACTGTCTGTACAAACAGGAGAAAGCAAACAGTATTTAATAAAACTAAAATTGGAGGTACCAATAAATACTCCAAGCAGAGTATAAAGACTGATAACAAGTCATGTTGCATGGTGGCTTCACCCTGAAGAGATGCAAAGTGGCAACTGGTCTAGCTATTGGTTCATACTGTTGGTGTGCTTTGCAGAATTGTATTCATTCATTGGAGCTTCTATTTCATGGAAAAATAAAAAAAAAATAAAAATGGAATGTTGAGGTTTGTAACTAATGCAGGGAAAGATTAGGAGACAGAAAATTTCATTTGTCTTTACAGGTGTTCATTCCCTGCATATCATCTACAAAAGACCTAAAGGTATTTGATAAATAGCCTATTGTATTCTTTACAGAATAGAATCATTTTTATTGTATTCAACTATTATTGCCAAAAATGTATTCAACTGTTATTGTCAAAGGCATACAGAGAGATTGCCTTAAAAAGGGGCAAGGACAAAGACTCAGTAACAATTCTCTCAGTTCAGCAATGTATACTTAATTGGTTAATACCACTGGAGAAGTTTCTAAGCAGAAATACTTGTGTTTTATTTGTTTGTTTGTTTTGTTTAATGCAGGCAACTAAAAGACACTGAAAGGGCACACATGCATGGTGATAAATGTTCACCTTTAGAGAAGTGTATAATGCATTTTGTAAGTGTTTGGATTCCGTGAACATTGAGGGTCATAGTGATTTTTGATCTCATGGCAATAGTTCTTGGCAACTGTAAAATATGGCTATCAATTGCTGAGACAATAAGGCATCTACAGAGATTCTTAATTGTCTGTTAACACTTATTTTGTAACCTTTTCATTTCCCTCTAGGTCTTTCAACATCTAACTATTAAATAATTAGAACATAGTGGGTAGTAGGGAAAAGTGAAATAAAACTAAAATGAAGTAAATACTGTGTTCAGAATAAAGAAAATGAAAAATACTTCAGCAGGTCTTTAACCAAATTAATTATGTGAAAGAAGGGTTATTATTGAGCATTTTTGTCGTTTTGCTTCTAATTAACATTTCTCTAATAACTTTAGCATATTCGTTAATATGTCAATAAGAATACTAGTCTTTCTGTAAATTAATGTATAGAGAATCATAAGAGAGCCTCATAGTTTTTCTTCTAATGTGATAGGAAACTTTAAACACAAAATAAGCTTAGAGCAGCTTACAGTACACAGCCTAGTTAGTACTTTAGATAAATCAAACACTTCCCTTGAAGATGTGAAGTGTTACAGAAGTGTTGTACACCTAATACAGCAGCTGGGACCAGATAATTGAGTTAGATGCCTGGTGGGTGATAAATCTAAGTTAGATTCATCCAAGATTTATGTGCAGAATAAGGTAGAAAGACAATCATAAAACAAAACTAAACAAAGAATAACAACAGTATTCTATGAGGGAAAATAAATGAGTGGGGGAAACAGTATCTTTTTTCCTAGGGCCCTAACTTCCTGGGTATGTGTGCTTGGTTACTTGTTTTCAACACAGTATCCACTGTGACACCCACTTCTGAGATTTCACTTGCATTGCAGAAAAGTCAAATCTCCCGGGATCTCCTTCCTTGTGTACACAACAGGTTAGAATATGCCAACAACAGACAATTACAAAAGATTTGAGGGGAAAAGAGAAAGGGAGGTCACTATTTTCCAGATGCAGTTTGAAGCACACATGGGCAGAGATAGGTCCAAAATAGCTGTGGAGAGATTTTCTTGAGCAACACTGTTGTTAATGATGGAGATTGAAATAGAAGGTAGAGCTTTCCGGAGGTTTGTGAGATTGACAGGGGCTTCTGGGTGAAATGATCTTGGATCTTCAGCAATTGCGGCTGAGATTTTCAGAACTTCTTGCTTTGGAGTGGCAGGCTGGTATTGTTGATGACAACTTCTCTGACCTCTGTCCTCCCAACTTTACCAATGGTCATGTCAGCCTCTAATTCTTTCTGTTAAAACTTTTCACTCACCAATCACATATTCTGCCTGACACGTTGAGCTCCATACATTCTCATTACTCTAGGCAGAAGATGGAAGGCTTGCTGTAATTCAAAATTATTTTGGGGGGACAGAGCCAAAAAAATTGAAGTTTGCTTACAGAAAGAAGGATATTTTTGCATTTTTTTTTTAATTTAACAAAAATTGACTGAGTGTTTCTTATGCATCAAGCAAGTTTCCAGAAAGTGGGGAAGATCTCTGGAATGAAAGTAATATTCAAAGCCTCTGGCCTTATGGAGTTTCTAATCCAATGGAGAAATATTTTTATTTCTTCTTTCCTGTTTTTTTCTTTGTCTCTTTCTTTCTACCTTTCCTTTCTTCTTTCTCTCTCTCTCTTCCCCTTCCTTCTTTCCTTTTTCCTTCCTTTATCTCTGTTTTCATCATTTAGCATATTAAAATTAACACTTATTAAGTGTTCAGTATGTGCTCCAAACCATAAGTACTTTAATTAAATTTTTTGAAGTGTAGACAAAGTTGTGCCCCTGAAGATTTTATATTCCATGTTAAAGAGACAAAATTAATGTTTATGAAACAACTAAAAGATAAGTACAAATGTTTAATATTGTCAATGTAATAATAACTCTAGGAAAGATGAAATTTGGAAGAGGCAGAGACCTTTTTTAGACGAAGTTTCATGAAAAAGCTGGCAGTTGAAGAAAGTATCTAATATCATTTTAGCATAATTATGAAATATAAAAGGTATTCATGCCTATATTATCTTATACGCTTTTCTTTTTCCCCCAATAATATATAGTACAATTCTCATGGGGTCTTCTCATAAGCTATATTCTTCATATCGACAGGTACAGAGAATTTTAAAATAGCTCTTTCTGAAGTGGTCTACAGACAAAATTAGGTCATATATACCCACTGGCCAAAGTAAGAGAAAAATTGAGAGAATTACCCAGTGTTAGACAAATGTCTCCTTACATTTTTGCCTTTGAATTTTTTGTCTTTCTTTCTGCATGTGTGTGTGCGTGTGTGTGTTATGTGTCTGTGGTACATATACATTATCAATATGTAACTATTCACACCCATACACATAACACTTAATAGTAACTTAGAATGTGGGTAAAAAGTTTTGATCTGTTAAAAAACGATTAAAGAAGACAATTTAGGTGATACAAACAAACTTAAATTTAACACTTTATGAAGCAGGCAGTCTCCATTACCAAGAGCTAGAACACTGCAAAATAGGGTGGAAAGCAGGAGGCTTTTATAGGGTAAAGAATAAAGAACAAGGACGAGAAAAATAGAAAATGAATAAGAAACAAGGAAGCCCAAAATGGAGCCCCGAATTGGCTTGGGATTTGGGGATTGGCTGACTGGATATACATGATATTTTGAGTCAAGTGAAACATTTACAGGAACATGAGAGTTATTTAAGTCTGCTGACTTGGCACCCCAGGCAAGAGCTCCCTTGGCTCTATCTTGGGCAAAGAAATTTATTTCAACAGATCTGAATGGAGGTGAATTCATCACAAGTAGATCTAAGAAGCCATAGAATGGAAAGACTAAAAGGGATGAGTACATGGAGAGCACAAAGAAACATCCAGGTATTGAAAGCAGACCTGCTTTCTTTCTTACAAGCAACATTTTTATTTGCCAAGTAGAGTATTTGCTTAAAAATTCTGCCAACTTGTTATATCTACTCATCCTTTTCCTTTACTGAAATGTGTTATTTGTCCAAATGTGCATACTTTGTTCTCCAGGTTATAACTTCTGCTTGCTTGGTAGGTCAAAAAAAATTTAAAAAAATACTGTTCTCCAACTACTGATTTGATACTAGAAACTAATTTGGAATGTCTACAAAGAAAGTTAAATTTTACAGCAGCAAAAAAAAAAAAAAAAAGCATTCAGGTGTGCTACATTATTCTGTTCAACTTTTACATTAAGTTGTAAGCTACTAGATGCTATTTATCAATCAAAATAACTCTTCTCTGCCCTTCCTTTAGAGGCCAAAGTATCTGAGACTGGCTTCCTATTCAGAAGTGATCTAACATGTTGCACAATAGGCATCGGCCTTTGCTTTGCTTTCCTTTAGTTCTCACTTGTTTGTGTAGCAGCCAGTCTGCTGCTGGTGACCTCAGTGCGCCAAATCCTTTTTGGAAGATATTACTTTGCTTTTATCTCCACGGCATTCTTGCCATGGTTATTATCATTAGCATAGGCACCATTCTACCTACAGATTGTACAGTTAAATGACCCCTCCCCATATTACCCAGGCTGCCCCAGAATCCTGTATTCTATAATACGTATTACACAGACCAAACTGCAATCATCTACTTAAAGATGGAATTAATTTCAAGTGTTTCTGATAACTAAGGTAAAATTCAATGGCTACTGTTTCCGATTTACACACCAAAGGTTATGTTGGGAACACAATGACAGCAGTGAAATCCAACCTAGGCGGCCTGATTTCATACATGAAAGGCAACGCTCTCTTGCAAAATATCCCCTCATCTGCAAAGCTGATGCCTGCCACTTCTTTAATGAGGACAGGTAGTATTTTATTCCACAATACCACTGAAAGCTAAAAATACAAGTACTTCAGAGAGGTAGCTCACTGATTTATATTTATGCTATGCTGTAAATGACTGAGATCAAATCCTTTCCTTCAACGAGGTTTTGTTACCAGGGAATTACAATTCTGAAAAGGAACAAAAGTGACTGCCCCTGAGGGAGGTAAAATTGTTAAGCAAGAGAAGGTAGATCACTCAAGGCCATTGTTCCCAGTTCAACATTTTGCCTAAGGCCACTTTGATAGCAGCACTGCTTGCTTAAGCATCCTGAAGAAGTAAGCGCTAATGTTCTTTGAAGCTGAAGAGGAAACTTGCTAATGAAAGGACCGTATTCTTACTCTCCATTCTCCTATCTAATGTCTATTACTGTTTCTGCCTAGCAGCTGAAGGACTCTTTTCCTGGCAATAGATGGGAGAAAAGGAGACGGAGACGCTTAAAGTTCTGCTTAATTCTTCCCTTTCCCTCTATCCAGCTCAAAAAATAAAACATTTAGAATCATGA
Source organism: Hippopotamus amphibius kiboko (assembly GCF_030028045.1). Classification (NCBI taxonomy): domain Eukaryota; kingdom Metazoa; phylum Chordata; class Mammalia; order Artiodactyla; family Hippopotamidae; genus Hippopotamus; species Hippopotamus amphibius. The sequence goes on from NC_080196.1 coordinate 104,137,753, forward strand.
ACCTTCATCAGATATTTCTCTGTACCCAGAGGGAATATGTAAATGGAATTCTTTGCCCTGCATAGATAAGATAAAACTTTGCTACGGATTGTGAACTCTTGATTCAGGATCTAAAACAAACCAAAAATCAAAAACACCTTACTTTAGCTGTTATTGTATAAACAAGTGAATTATTTATTTAATTGGTGTTTAAGGACCACTTGCCCAAACAACTTTTTTTCATGCTTAAATACATACCCTCTGGGTCCACATCCGTTGATAAAGAACTGGTTGTACTACATCATTTTATATAAGTGATTTGAGCATTTCGGATTTTGGTTTCCACAGGGATACTGGAATCAATCCTCTGTAGAGACCTAGGCAGGACTGTATGACTTCATTATAATAAAGTAGTGCTCAGAGTTCCACCTAGAAGGTATCATGGTTTTACAATGGCAAAATCATATAGAGGGACATATTAATATTTTACAAATAGTAACTATGATCATTATTTCTCTCATTGGCTAGGAAATGAATTGAAGAAACAAAATTCCTGTCACTTCCAGGAAGTCTTTAACCTCTATATTATTTTATCTTAATTTTAAACTTACTTCTTTTGGCCACATGTAAAGAGCTTCCAATGACTTATGACTTGATAAATATCTGAGGGTAGACTTTAGCTTTTTACATCTTAACAAAATTCCCTGAGGCATTTCGGCAAATGAACTGAGAACCAGAAACTTCGACCTCTACACTTGGCCTGGACCCCAGTAACCTAAACCAAACCCTCACCTATTTCATCCTGACTTTGTTATTTCAATTCCATCTTCGTTAGCATTTATTCACTCTTCTAGGACTGTCCTGCCCAGACAACTGGCTTGATTGTTCATTACTGGAATTTTCTGGAAGCCCTAGCAAATCTTCAGTGGAGAACATCAACAGACAGTTTGTGCTCTTAAATTATTTGAAGCCCTGGCCAAAAGCCTAACCTTACTGTTTTCACAAATCCTGGGCCTTTTTATCATGTTTCTTACTCAATCCTTGTCAAGTTCCTGCATTGAAAGATGCACTTTAAACCAAACACCCAAATCATAATGAATCCTGACTTTCCCTTCTCCGTTTTGAGACAATCCTTAGATGTGGAAAACAATCAACTCAACTTTGTCTCATAGACATGTTGTGTTGGTGATGAACACCTGGGGAATAGAGTGAGCAAAGGTGTGAAAGCAGAAAACATGTGGGATGTTTAAAAAATGGCAGATGGCATAGTTTGGCATAGTCTATCTGAAAACAGTTACAGAACATTGAAAAACTAAGGTAAGACCATATTGACAAGGATCTTGAAGCTTAGTTTTCTTTTAGGCCAATAGTTTCTCACTACTCTACGCCAATGCTTTGGGATGTCTTGATCAACTGACATATGTGACAAAACTAATGTGTGATGGCATTAATTGAAACTTAGAAATAATTTACTTTCCAAAAAGATACTAAAAGCCAGTTCAAAGGTTTTCATTTTATTTTTCAGTGTCATATACCTTCTTTAATGGGCCAGGGCCACTAATTTGGTGACCATTTTTTCAAAAATTGCTGATGTAGTAGACAGGACAGAGCAAACGCAAATTTTTGTTTTGAACAGAAACATGTCAAAATCCACATTTTAATATTACTCTGAAAAATAGTATACAATGTCGATTTTTCTGAAACTATATGAAAAAGGAATATACCAGAATTTGTATGTCTGTGAACAGAAAAGTAAAGGCAATCACAATCAATTTCTAGTCTGAAAATTCCTAGTAGAATGTCTGATTCTACTGCCTTGACAAAAAAAAAAAAGTCTGGATTGAACATGGTGCTGTGCTAGTCATAACACAGAGGGAAACTTTAGATAAATGTTTATTCTCTAAGCGCTAGAAATGATGCATGGCTTCTGGGAGGCATTGTTCATGACTTGAACAAAAGGAACCACTGCTCTCTCTCTCACCCTTACTTATCAAGAAGGGCAATGAAAGATAATAGCAACTACCTTGAGACTTAATTCCATGTCGTCATGATACATCAGTAGAACTCTGTCTATATTAGGGATTTGGGATCAAAATAATTAAAACAATCAAGCATGGGAGGGTTAAGGGCTATTTCTATCTGGTTCACCTTTTTGTCTTATGCACCTGGCATGGCACCAAGCACCCAACATTTATGTCAAATGATCAGACAAATAAAGGCATTAAATCTGTACCAGAATATGCAGTCTACGTGATGGCAACAACAATACAAAATGTGAAGTGGATAGAATAATTCTCCTCTCCTTTCAGGAAATGCCTCTGTCCCACTGACCCAATGTTGTCCCACTGTACTTGGTGCCTAAGTCCTATCAGTTCTAACCTTCTGTCACAGTCTGCTTGGGCTGCTATAGTAGAAGACCATAGGTTGGATAGCCTATAGATAACCGAAATTTATTTTTAACAGCTGTGGAGTGTGGAAAGTTTAAGATCAAGGCACTGGCATATTTAGTTTTGGTGAGTGCCCTTTTCCTGGTCCATGGGTGGCTCTCTTTTCCTGTGTCTTCATGTAAGTGGAAGCTCTTACAAGACCTCTCTGGGGTCTCTCTTACAAGGACATTAATCCCATTCGTGAGGGCAGAGTCCTTGTGACATAATCACCTCCCAAAGGCTCTACCTCCAAATACCACCACATGGGGGTTATGTTTCAACATATAAATTGTGAGGAGACACAAACATTCAGTCTATACCACTTTCCAAATTTATTTCTAGTCAAGTCACAAGTGATAAACTAACAGTAGCTTTAACACTAAGGTGTTAAAATGAACAACAGCACTATCCCACTTGAGGGATATTGGTGTTCCATAAATCTTGTTAACCAATGGTATGATACGATCTTATGCATTCCAGAGAATGGTGCGGGAGAAGACTTTGTGGGGTTTTAGTTATTTCTACAGATTTTCAATCTGTACTTCTAGAATATAATGAAAAAATAGACAATAACATGTATGTTAGAAACTGACAAATTACACAGACTTTTCTTATTCAGCTCGTATTTATATAACATTGTGTTTCCTAAGTTGAAAACAGTAATCTTATTATACAATATAGACCTTATACACACAAAAAATACATATGCAAATGTGTTTAAGTAACCCAGTATCACATTACCTAGAAAATTATAACTTCATTTAAAAAATCTTAAAAATGAAGACTACTTTTGAAGACTGTACCCTAACAATGACAAGGATACAATCTTCATGTACATGAATTATTGCTTAGACAAGCTCAGTCTTTTAAATAATTTATGAGTTAGCAGGAATTTTATTTAGACACGTATCTGTCTTCAAAACAATCTTTTTCAATAGGTACTGATTGATATTTTTCTACAAAGATATCTCATAGCATGTTCCTTTATATTGCTATCATTGCATTAATCACACATGTCCTTGTGTATGTTAAAGGAATTTGGGTCTGTGCCTTAACTTTCCTAGTCAATCCTAAGCTTGTTACTTGAAAGTAACAAGCCATATCTTATTTATTTATATGCCTATCAATTAAGTTTTCAATATATTTGAGTAAATTGAATTGGATACTAATAGCAAACTCATGTAATGCTAACAAAGGGCTGCACAAAATTTTTAGTGATGGGAATATGTAATTTATTCCCTATAGTAAACCTGTGAGTTACATATGGAGAAACTGAGGCACTGATCAGTGGGTTGCTCCTGATCACACAGTCAGTAGGGGCCAATATAGGATTTGGAACTAGGTAATCTTTTCCTAGAGTCCACACTGTAAACACTGCGCTTTACTGTCAGTTGTTTGACAAAAGAAACCCTCTATTCAGGAATTTACATAGCTTTCAATTCTGTATTTAATGTTCTTCTTTATTCATGTGTATGAATATTCATTCATATTGATTCACTCATATACATATTCATATGTCTATATATATTCGCATGTGAAATCTTCATTACAAATACATGTACATTGTAAAAAATTCAAAATCAGAAATGTTTCCATCGAAAGTTCGATGCTTTTTAATCCTAAGGAGGAGAAACAACCACTGCTAAGAGTTGAGTGTATAGTCTGTAAAACTTTATTTGTATGCATATGCTGTACTTCAGGAGATGTATAGAAGAAAGCTCACAGAAGCACTGTTCAAAGTAATAAAACAGTGGAAACATCATAAATGTCACTTGACAGGGAAGGAATTAATACTCTGAGACATACTCTTGATGGAATTCTGTATTTGTCTCAGCTGGGCATCCTGGGAAGCAGGGTCTGAGAAAGAGAGCAGGTAATTCGTTGGGAAGTTGAACCAGAAAGCTACAGGGACACTAGGAAGGAGGAAAAGTCAATAAATTGCATCAATGAGCTGGTTTCCAGTGCAGACAACTGGGGCTCATTCTCCCTGGAGACACTCTAGGGAACTGTGTGGATTGGATGTCAGAATCTCAGTGGTAAAGATCAATTCTTTCCTTCATTAAAAGCAGCCTGCCATGCATGAACATATTTTGCTTGGCCTCAACAATCTGGTAGACGTCGTGGAGTAGCAAGGTTCAAGTGGCTGTGTCTTATATGCACCTAATTCACTCTTACTTCTGACCCTGACAGGTGTCCCCCTGTCACAAGCTTGCCTTGCACATCAAAGGGATTCGATCAATACACAGAAGTATGGATGAACAAGTGAACATACTTAGTATATGATTTCATAATCAGTTTTTTTTTAACCATGCGAATAACCTCTAATAGATGTCTTGTGACTTCCTCCCTTTGGACCACTGGCCCAGGACACTCGACCAAGCTGTGCCTTCTAAAGCCTGAGTGCATCTATGTTAACATAAGATTTTTAAAAATTTGAGCAGCATGGTAATTCTGACAAATAGGAGATCACTGAAACAGCACATGCCACTATGTTGTCATGAGAAACAAAGATCTGAATGGCTCCAGGTGAGTGCAGGGAGGATCATTTGACACAAGTCAGGCTTCATTGCCAATAGGTAAATAAATGAATCTGAGCTTTAGTCATCCCTCACTTAACTCATGAGTGATGAGGGAACACAAAAAGCAAATACCTTGTAGATTGCTGGCAGTCTATCAGAGCATAATCTCTTAGATACTTCAATGCTTTATAATCTATATTTTGTCCTTTTGGACGTGTTCTCGTGATGTAGACACTGCTCCTGACTTATCATCTTATTCCTCTCTATAAATTGAGGTCACGTTATTTGTCTCAGAAAGATATTCACCTATATCAAATGAGCATTTCAATAAGATGTTCCCATTTCATTTTCAGCTGATTTAAACCAGCAGCTGAGCTCCAATTTGCAAGTTGAATTTGCCGGCTCTAAAATGCCACAGCTACAAACTAATACATAATTTGCTGTCCTTAATTCTCCTAGGATTTGATATCTTGCAACAGGGGGTTGGATAAAGGAACATTCATATTTATTTCTTGAAGGGCTTGAAAATCATCTTCCCTTAAAAATGGAGAACAATTTCAAGTTATGTGCATGCATGTATAAATTTAAACTGTATATGTACACCCAGAATAAAACCACACAAGGCAAGAGGATTATGCTTTATAATTGAAGGGTTTTGCATGGAATGTGTTTCCCTACATCATATTTATGATATTTAAAATACTAAAATCCAGAAAGCCCACATAAGTAGACAAGTCATAAAAAGAATACATTTTTAATACAGTAAAAATGTAGACAGCAAAAAACTTCTCAAGCATTTTTAATATCTTACATATTAACAGTCACCTAAAGAATAATAAATGGCAGAATATTGCTCATATATTACATTTTTTTTCATTTAACAATTCCAAATTTAAATGTGAACACTCATAAGCAAATAAATAAGTGGAAATTTTATAGTGAGACACTGTCAGTATGTTTTGAAGTCTCATTTTACTAGTAGTAGCTGCTTAAGTTCCTTTCTTATTTGTGGTATTTCTATAAGGAAAGAGTAAATTATTTTGAAAATAAAGAATTGTAGGAGCAGATAGATATATTTGCTAATTATCAGACACAGAGATTCCTTTATCATAAAATATTTTTTATTTTATAAAATATACTATAATTTTATAGTATAAATTACATTATATTATACTATATAGTATAGTATACTCCATTTATAGTATGAATGGAGTATAATTGCTTTACAATGTTATGTTAGTTTCTGCTGTACAACGAAGTGAATCAGCTGTATGTATACATATATCCCCTCCCTCTTGGACCTCCCTCCCACCCCTCCCCATCCCACCCATCTAAGAGAAAAATATATTTTTTAAAGTATCCATTAAACACAATGGTTACGATTTAACTGATTCCATAATTTCTTCCTAACTCTCTTTAGAGCAACAAAACGTGCAATGCAATATTTGGGGTTATCTTTACTGGTGATTTCACTATTATGTATATATCACTGACAATGCGATTTAATTAAAATCTGTGACTCAACAGAGTTTTTCTCATGGCTGTCATTCACATATGCCAATATCAGCCTTCTCGCTCTGTCCTTGAGTCCCCTGTGTCAACAAAGGTGCACAATTACTTACAAATTCCCTTTCCCCCTCACCGGAGCAGAAGAATGTGGCCATCACCTCCTCCAGCCTCTATAAGGACAGTTGATGTCACACACGTGGCATTTTCTTGCACACGGCATAGACTCCGTAAAGCATAGTGTTTTGGGTTTTTGTCCTTCTTTGAAGTTGACCTGGACTGCTAGCCAGTTGTGTGTTAGAAGGTATTTAGAATGGCCTTGACCCACTGTCCTTTAATGAAGTCCTTTAGTAAAATATCTGCAGAGCAGTAAAACTTACAGAGATTTTGTAACTGAAAGACAAAGAACAGAAATGATTCTGAAGTATAAAGCTGAAGAAATGATTCGGCACTGACCCATACATTACATAGTCATAACTACTATATTATTTAATCATATATAATATGTTAAATATATTGCTTTATTATAATATTGTTTACATAAACATTCTGTACTGGTTAAACATTATCGACACCTTAAACATTACTGACACTGCACTGGGTCACTATTATATTACATACATTTGTGCAAGAAGGATCAGTGAGCTTAATATATATGAAATAGTAAGCATTTGTCAAATTAATACGCATATATTCAAAAAGTAATCTTATTTTATTCCTCCTAGAAAATTGAAATGAAATACAGTTAAAACTTTTAAAATTATCACATAGTAAACTATTACGCAGAGTTCCCAGACAAATGAAATTTTATATATTTGTTTAGAAGAGAAATCATCTGATTGGGAATTACGCAGTATGTTGGAGCTCACTTTGTCCAAGAGTTTTGTTTCAGAGATTTAGAAACATACGTTAAGAGAGTTGCAGTCATAGTTGCCAAGATCTCACTAAGGAATAGTTCTGGCTTCAGATATCAAGATCCCAAAAGTTTACACACCTTTTCTTTTTCTAATGAGGTAGTACAAGAAAACTCAATCAGCATAATGTTTTTCAGCTTATGTGATCATGTAAATTAGAAATGTGTTCATTTAAGAAAAAAATATTACTTATATGTGTATATTGGAGTGTATGTGTGTACTTGGATAGACATACTCCATTCTTCATTAATATTAAAATACTTGGCATAATTACTTAAAATATTTAAGAGCAAATGGTTTGGTATAAGAAATGTAATAATTTCCCTTATATGTCAGAAAAGGGATCATAATTAAATACTTCTGTTGCTCTCCTACTTCATTAATGTTCTCTCTATAGCCCTGTACAGGTTTCCTAGGGCTGCTATTAGAATTACAACCACCATGGTGACTTAAAGCCACAGAAATCTTTTCTCTCACAGTTCAGGAGTCCAGAAGTCTGAAATCAAGGTGTCAGCAGGGTTGGTTCCTTCCGGAGACTCTACTGAGGAAACAGTCCCATGCCTCTCTCCTTGCTTCTGGTGGTGCTGGGAACCCTTGGTGCTTCTTGGCTGGTACTGCATCCCTCCACCTCTGTCCCTATTGTCACATGATCTGCTTCCCTGTGTGTGTCTGTCTTCTCGTCTTTTTATAAGGACAATGAATTTATGGCAACACTCCAATCCAGTGTGACCTCAATCTAACTTAACTGATTAAATCTGCACGCACCCTATTTTAAATAAGGTCACATTCTGAGGGGCTGGGTAGACATGGATTTGGGGAGGATACAATTCAACCTATTACAACTTCCTAGCACGGAATTGGTGGAGCGGTCACAGTGGTGCTCTGGTAAGTGTGATGTTGGAAGCTCTCCTTCCTCTCCTCCAGAAATCTTCAGTGATCTCGACTCTGAAAATGGGTGGTCTCACGCAGACACAAAAAGAATATTATACATACTGCCTTAGGAAAAGCAGTGTAATAACAGGACTTCAAAAAGCAGCTAATAACATAACTCATTAAATTGTGTAGGAACATATAATAAAGCGTTTTAGAAAACATTGTGGGGAATTCCCTGGTGGTCCAGTGGTTAGGATTCTGTGTTTTCACTGCTGTGGACCCAGGTTCAATCTCTGGTTGGGGAACTAAGAACCCACAAGCTGTATGGCATGGCAAAAAACCAAAACAAAACCAAACCATTTTGGTTGTCCATCAGTTCATTAGTTGTATTGGCATATACTTTTGTTTCATATCAACGTTTAAACCCCGTGCCAATCATTCTTATTCAAATCCAAGAAAAGTTTAGAGAAAGACATTTCTTACACATTCCTCAAAAATTTCCTCTAATAGACATTTGATTTAAGAATCCCAGTAATTTCTTCCAGTCATTGCAGGGCACAGAATGGTATGTATGATTTAGGGGTATAGAGAGAAAGAAACTTGCATATATTATTTTATTTCCTTTTTCTTTTCTTTTTTTTTTTGGCCTCACTGCAGGGCTTCCCGGATTCCCATTCAGGAATTGAACCTGGGACCATGGCAGTGAAAGCACTGAGTCCTAACCACTGGACAGCCAGGCAACTTCCAAAACTTGCATATGTTAAATCCTACAATATATATCTTTCTGAGATATCCATTTTGACAATCAGAGTATACAGATAATTCTGTTGACTGTCACATCATCGCTCTTAAGCAGTCTCTTTTTTTTTCTGGAAAAAAGTTTAATTGTGGTATCTAATTATCTAATTATCTAATTGTGGCATGTGCTTCAAAGCCTTGCCCTTTGAGCTTGAAGAAGAAAGAAAAAAATTACTTGGGTCTGTTTACAAAAACTTCTTCATTTATTCATTCATTTAATAAACAATAAGTACTATATCTCTTATCTATGAAGCTATTCTTTAAGTGTTGAGACTTTAGGAAAACAAACATTTGTGAAGATATATTTACATGGACTGAGCGTATAAAATGCTATAGAATTTGGAACTGATTTAAATAGATATTGAATTCAAGAGCCTACTTAGTTTCTTTTCAGAACTTTTACTAAGCTTCACTTAAAAGTTATTTGGAAAACATAAGATTCTTAAGGTAAATAGGCAAAACTTATAGTTACAGAATTATAAGACATTGCTATTCTCACTTTTACTGAGAAAGCTGGTTTTCCACAATCTGCCTGTGTGAAGGTTCTTCAGACTCCCTGGTGAGACTGTCACTAAAAAGATGGCAGGTGATATTTCAGACTGAGTGAACGTAATTGTGACAGAGCAAGCGTGCTTTTGTTCTTGTTAAAGAACACATAATGTGTGGACGATATTCAGTTTGCAAAATGCTTACTGTCTTTTGCAAAATGTTTTCTTAAACTGGACCACCAAAATTAATTGAATTTGACAGAAAGTAAACAAAACAGAAAACTACCTTATGACATTAACCAATATTAAGATGCTAAGTAACTAAACTTTTGTTAGTTGCTGGTTAAATCCTTAGGAAACTAAATAACTTTCAAAACACTTAAACCCATTTCTGGATGTGTATTTTCTTTTTTCTGAGTAGCTCTGCTTAAATCGCCCCAGAAGCCACTGAGGAAACCAATATAAAATTGGGAAACACCAATAAATAAGAAAACTTGGCTGATGGTACACCTGAGACAGAGCGGTTATTATTGCAGTCAAGGAAAATATTACTATGAACCAAAAATTCAATAGCAACAGACTTTAAAAATAGTGTCATAATTATAAACTGCAGAAGAGTTCTTACATGTATCCTACACCTGGAAAAATGTCTGTCCACATCATTCTTTCAAGACACATTTTCATGGTTTTGTATCAGTGTTACATGTTTTGATATTCTAATTTTTAAGAAATAGTCTCCCTATGAAAATAAATATACTATGGTCATTGCTTTAAACCCATTCAACCCTTTATGTCCGTATATTTTGTCTGATTCTCAGAGAATGAGACAAAACGTGTATTAAAATCAATCATCTTCACTTGTTGGTCTACCCTTGATCTTTCATACTATCCTGATCTTTCCTTAAAACATCTTATATGTTGACTGAGTGACCCTACAAGTAAGGAGACAGTGCTGAATATAAGCTGCTGAAAAACATATAATATAAAAGAAGGTTGGGTCACTCCTGCCAACATGATGTGGTTTGGGAATCTGCTTGGATTTTCTAAAACCAGCCAGTTCTGTCAGGAGCATGGTTAACTATACATTAAGCGAGTCGGGGTAGCCCACTGACACAGATCACGGGCAAAGGATAGCCATTTGCAGTGTTAAAACATTTGTGACTGTGCATAGATGAGAGTTTTATGAATAGCTATTTTTATTACAGGTATTATGTTGTAATATTATGGTTTTTTAATGAGAATGGAGTGAAAGGGATTTTTCTTCATTTGAAGGAAAACATCAAAACTAATGTCTTGGGTGTGCTGTTGTAACAGCTGGAGTCCCAAACTGAATAGTCAGGAAAGAGACTTCAAACAATTATGGGATCATTTCAAAAATGCATATTCGATTGGATCTTCTCTTATAGCAGATTTTCGAGAAAAAGAGAGCTTTTATGTCTCCAAAGTTACTGTGTTAAAAGTAGGACAAAATGGAAAAAAATGATAAAAGCTTCATGTGAAAATTCTTTTGCAGGGAAGAAAATAATATTCAGATTACAAAAGAGTAAAAGAATGCTTGATATCATTCATGGTCCACAGGTAACTAAGGTGGCCCCAGATTCATCCTTTCCTTGTAATGAAATATTGGAGTGAGGTCTATAGGAAAACAGAGATAACTAAAGTCAATGAATGCTTTATCATTTGAGAACTTGACAATTAAAATAGATGATGCTGAACAATATGCAATTAATCATTTTAGCCTGATGAGCTAATAATATTTTAAAAAATACTCAAGGTCTTGTGATATTTTGTTTTTTTCAATCAGCATTTATAGTTGCTTATTTTTGTTTTTTGTTTTTAATTGATAAAACATTATACTAAAAAAAAATGAGAGGGCTAATAGGAAAGAAACCAAAATATTTTGACCAAGCCATTGGGCTTCCCTTTCCATTTTCCTCTCCCAACCTTATGTGAAGTCAATAAACTTTTACTCACCCCTGACTTTCCACCCAGCATGAAACTGTAATTATAGATGACAAGATTTATTCTCAAGAGAAACTTAATAAAATAGGCTTTGGAATAATTATCAGACATGGTAGAAAGAAGGATTGAGGTTCAGGGCTATGCGTAGAGGATCAATTGACCTTTCATACACAGGAGTGGACAAGTCTCAAGTTCTTTGTCCCACTTGCTCCTACCATGCTGGCAAGCAATTCTATGCCTGTCCTGTCCTCTCAGGCAGACGTTGGAGGATGCTTCCATGGAAAAACTTAATGTCTCTTGAAAAGACTCTCCTTTACTGCCTAATAACACAGCCAAATGTCTACCCTTGCCTACACCCACAAGCCTCCTGATCAAGCTGTCATGCTGTTGTCTTAAATAAGAATAGATATACATGGAGCACTGAGTATCTGAGAAAAAAACTCTGAAATGAAAGAAAGCACAAAATTCATAAGAAAGAAACAATGCAGGATTTGGAAGGAAACATCCAAAATAATTGTAAATAATATACTTTGAGAGATAAGATGCTACATCCATGAACCTAAAACATGACCCTAAAAAATGAGGAATAATCAGGGATAACATTATATATATATAAATATACTGTATATATTACATATATATGTTTCTTAGTTTTATTCATATGCAAATTTAGGAAATAACATTATATCTCAAAGTTTATTCTCATGAGATGTATTTCATGGGATGTCAAAAGATTTTAAAGAAAAAAATAGCTGATGAGCAAATAACGTTGGTAAATGCTGTGCAAGGTAAAGTTAATGGGTCTCTGCACTAAAAATTTTCTCAGTAATATTTAATATGATTATATGAAAAATCAATCCCCAAGAAGGAACAGTATACAGGGCTCCCTCAAATTGCTTGGCAATATAATACACCAGTCTTCACAGATTATCTGAGGGTAATAGCGTTCCTCAAAAAAGGCCATGGAGAATACTGGCCTGTGCCATTTCTTTACCAAGTAATTTCATAATATAAATTGCTTATTTAACGTGTGTATATAATCTGAACAGTTTATAATGTGTCTGTTTCTTAAGGCAATATATTGAATTTTCATTTGTTTTTTTCCTTGACTGTATTCCTAACTTTGTCATACTGAAAATATCATAAGAAATGAATGATTTAAAGTACACTTATTTTTTCACTAGCTGCTGGAATAAGGTGTTTTCTAAAAATAATAATAGAAAAAGAAATATATAGGGAATATGTAAGAGTAGAAATTTTCTGTGAACGGTTGTGTGCTGTGAGTTTCTATGATTACATAGCCTTGGGCGAGGAATCAGTGTAATCTAGGGTGTCACTGATTGAACCATTTACATCTAAGTGGAAGATTGTAGAGATAACCAAAATTGTTTCCCAAGAATAGAATATTTAAATAGAGCAGAAACCTGAGAACCCTTCGCGATTAAGTATGCAGAAGAAGTATGTCAAGACATAAAGAAGAATCTGCTCCCCTCCTTCCACTCCCTACTGTCCCCCTTATACAATCTGCCTTTCAAGACTCACACACTCACTTGGTCTTTCTTAGATATAGGTCCACCATGTTTCTGTCACCCATCACTCCTGTGGTCTCACAGTTTTACCTCTTTAATTCTTATTAATTCACTTTAGTTCCCCCTGGGCCCTCTCCACAAACAGCAAGATAATATTATTTACCTCTTAGACTTGTGAGAATAAAATGAGACAACGTATGAAAAGCACTGACAAAAACACCTGGCACCTGTCATCAGTAGCACTATTTGTAAATAGATTGGACTCAATGAAATCTGTGCTACCTTATGAATGTAATACCTTTGGTTTCTGTCAAGACTCTGGAAAGAAAAGCCCTTCTGAAAATCTTGGACAAGTACTATTTGGAGAGCAAATAACATCTCCTTATGATTTTTCTGTTAACAAGGTAGAAACATGTATAAAAGTTTGTGTAAAATATTATGATACAGCAAATCAAAATCAAAAGAAAAAGCTGGGTTTTTTTGAAGAAAAGGTTACAACTGAATGGTCAACATCACTGGATTTTTGTACCCCCACCTGGGATTGAGCCTGGGCCCTTGGCAGTGAAAGCATGGAGTCCTAACCATTGGACTGCCAGGGAATTTCCCAGAAGCACTCTTAATATCTATTTAATATCTACCTGAAATTGTATACTATTTTTTGTGAGTTGACTTGGATTAAAAATCTAAGCTTAAATATTTTTTAAAAAAAGATGTAAACAAGAACCTAAACAAAACTAGTCCATACAAGCATGACACAAGCAAACAAGCAAACAAACAAAAACTTAACTGATAGATTTAAAAAACAAAAGGCATGCAAGACTTTAATTCTCAAAGAAGTAAAGTTACATATATTCTTTCTTGAATTAAAGCCTTCATCAAAACTTGCAGAAACTGGAATCCCTCAGAGTTTACTGGTTATTCCAGTTCAATTGTTTCTGTCACCTCCCTGCTCTATGACCTGCCTATTCCTCCTATTCAAGGCCTCTCCCAGTCACTAAAACTCTCTTATGAACCTTGAGAACCCTCTCATGTAGAATATTACTTGGCTTGCCCAGAAGTTAAATGGCATTTAGGCCTTTTCAGGAAACATATAATTCCTGGAATAACAGTGGCTGATTTTATGGGACTTGCCAGGTTGCACAGTGGTTAAGAATCCACCTGCCAATGCAGGGGACACAGGTTCGAGCCCTGATCTGGGAAGATCCCATATGCCTCGGAGCAACCAAGCCTGTGCACCACAACTACTGAGCCTGCGCTCTAGAGCCCACGAGCCACAACTACTGAGCCCGAGTGCCACAACTACTGAAACCCATGCACCTAGAGCCCATGCTCCACAACAAGAAAAGCCACAGCAGTCAGAAGCCCATGCACCACAACGGAGGGAAGCCCCTGCTCACCACAACTATAGAAAGCCCATGCACAGCAATGAAGACCCAATGCAGCCAAAAAATAAAAAAAGAATAAACAAACAAACAAACAGTGGTGGATTTTCTAGAAAAGAAAGATGACTGCTTCAAGAAAGTTTTTCTATCACATTTTCTATCACTTCCCCACATCTTCCACTGGCAGAGAGAGTGCATACTTTCATCAGAGTCCCAAAATGTGAATCACAAAAACTATGTCAAAATTTTCATGTATGTAAATACAAATTTGTATTGTTCAGAAAGGGAAATATTGAACTATGCCTCTAACTTTTCAAAGTATTCTGGCTTGACTCAAAGTATGTACTGTTTTCTCCCATTTACTTGACTGGCTGCCAGGACTCAACAAGAGGTGAAGATGGCGCATCAATGGGAGACCCCTTTAGTGGCAGTTTCCATCATTTTACCTTTCAATAAGTATACACAAATTAACTGAAGAGAATAGGGTGATTTGTCACCACATCCTGCCTTTAAACACTGGTGGCAGTCTAGGCCACCTGAGGGCCACATGTCTTACAGTATATACTGTATCACTTATCTGATGTGTGAAGACCCAAATCGTGTATTTTATCGTGTTTTTATTTCCCCATGACCTTTTACTATTTGAATTTGTTTACTATCTTTGCTTATTTTGTTACCAAAAAATTGTCAAAATAAACTCAATACTTAGTAAAATATCACAAATGATCACATATCTATCAAGAAATACTTCAATGTGAATTCTTCTAATTTTGAAAAAAAAGTGCCCCAGTAAATTTCATTCTATAAGCTAATGCTTTATTATTTAGTAATCCTTATAAAGGAATAAATGTGTGAAATTTCAAAGTATTCAATATTTAATGAGTTAAAGGTTTAGACAACTATTTGAATAGAAATAGAGAATATAAACTTATCCTTACCTAGAGAGGTATTGAAATGCAAGACATGACAATTCATTGTTTAGGCACAATATTTGTTTGACTTTGCAATGATTTTGATTTAATGACTTGCACTCACTTAAAAAAAAAGTAATGGAAAATAAATAAGGTAAGACCAAAGGAACTTAATTTATTTCTAGAACCAAATCAAAACCAAATATTTATCAACATTCTTAAAGTAAAAAATGGTGGAAGTAACCTTGTAAATTATGATTCCAATATGACTCAACAAACATTTGTGTTCAATCTACATAAATATAGAGGCATCCAGTAGACACACACATCTTACTCATATAGTCACCAAACTTCATTGCCATTTATGTCAACTTGTTCTATTCCTACCATTTACTTATGTGGCATCATCTTCAAAAAAAGCATCTAAACTTTGTGGTATTTAAACTGTACTGAAAAAAAATTTACATGCATTTATTCTTATCAGAGAATTTCTTATAATCTAAGACAGACATTATAAAATGGATATAAGGAAAATAATCAGGACACTATATTAATAGACATTAAGAAGTTTAAAAAATATATATGTAATAGATATGATATAGATGTATAGATGACCAAGAGAATTAATGACGAGATAGGAGAGGACATTAGAAAACAGGAAATTGGGTATGTGACATCAAGTTTCCAAATGTACAAATTTCAGTTCAAAGCAAAATTTTGAAATGGAATCTAGTAATACCTCTTAGTTTCAGAAAGCTTCTATGTCCCTCGGATTTGTTCCTCTCCCATTATGGAGAAAGTTCTAGTTGCTCTCCAATACCAGTATTGTACATAGTATCACATGTCCTTTTGCTGGCAATAAAATCTTCAAATCAGTTGTCTGGTATGGTTTTCCCAGATCCATCATAAAACTCGTGCTGATAGAACATATAATTATTGCTCCAATGTAAGCAAGAATATAAATATTTTTTTAAATCCCTAAATAGTCTTCTTAGTCTTTATTCTGATTTCTGGTGGAGGTGAAGAAATTATTTTAAAATTTACATTGTGAACATTTGATTTGGAAACAAATTTAACATCACAAGAATTGTTGCTTCATCACACATCTTGTTCTTAGATTTTAACTATGTACCTTTAAACTCAATTGCATAGGCTTCTCCTGGTCTAATAAAAGCCCACTCTTACTCTTTCTGGTTAATAATTTTATTGAATACACATGTTTAAATATCATAGGAATTAAAAATAAACCTCAATTTTTGGAAGAATTTCTTGTGTTTTAAAGTGGATTGTGTTTGATCCCCTTAAGTCTTGTTGACAAATTTTAAAAAGTGTTTTTGGCCTTTTTGCCTTTTGAAAATACTTCAATTTTAATGGCTTTTTCTTCATAACTAGAACTTAACTATGCACAAAGCGGAATTAGTTAACATGTAAAATCTGAATATAAATTTGGAGAGACATGACAACTTTAAATTATTATTGCTAGCTTAGTTTTATAGAGTCTTGGCTTTCTAATTATAAGAAGTAAAGAACTTACTTCAGAATTAGCAAGTAAAAATAAAAGTCTGTATCTCTTGAGATACAGATGTTGAAGTATCTTTTGGTGTTTCTTGATTATACAATGTTGCAAGTGTGTTTAAGTTGGAAAATGTATCTTTTTGGTCTTTGTCTCCTTCAAAGTTTAACTATGTTTCATATAGTCAAAACAAGATACTACTTTATTGGATTGAATATTTTTAGTGAGAATTGAAGCTATTAGACTATGGCATCCAACAATTAGCTTTCGCATGTTTTTGGAGAAACACACACACACACACACACACAAACACACACACACACGGAAAACTGGGAAAACCATGCCAAAATATTGATTTGATGATCAGACATTTAAAAATATAACACTTTTTAAAATTCCTTCTGTATAATCTATCCTCTTTTTGAGTATTTTGTTTCATTTATCTTAAAATGAGTATTTTATTCATTTGTTATAGTTTTCTGAACTGCATATTTAAAATGTTACAGTATTTTTTTAAACTAAATGAAATAAGTATTTATAATTCATATTTTTATTCTATTTTAAAAATTTTCTCGTTTAATACCTCACGTGTCCACATAGCATAGAGTAGAACTTCAAAGTATAAAGCAAATACTTAATACATTTTTCAGGAAAAAAATCATTTCTTTTAAACTTGTAAATCCTTTAGCTTTCTTAAATGCGTTTACCTCCAATAGTCATAGATTATTAATATCAATATCACTTCAAAGCAAATATTTGCTCCTGGTCCTTTTCAACAATTTTCATGATACTTGCTAATTTTAAATGACACATTTTGCTGTCTAGGAACTTCACCTTCATTTTCTGAAATACAGTAATTATTTAAAACACCATGCTGTGATAATAGTATTAATAATAATAATAATAATAAAAGAGTCATTTTCTTTGCAAATTTATACCTGCAACTTTTATGGATGATATGATTTCTGAGACTTGTTCCATGATATTGAATGAGAGCAAAAGTGAATACGGACAGATATGAAATAAGTTTGGCCATGACTTAAACAATTGTTGAATCTAGGTAATGGGTATGGAAGGGTTCAACACACTATTATATCACTTTTGTATGTGTTAGAAATTCTCTGAAATAAAGTTTTAAAAAATGTGATAGAATTTGTACACTGCTCTCCCATACCAGTCCATCCCTAGATTATGATTACCATAAAACCAGAGATGATAATTTCCATTCTGAAACCAGAAAGCTGAAACAAAAAGGAATTGTATTATATCTATACTTGGTTGCACTAATTATTATATATGCAATATATATTGGTTATTTATATCTACCCATGTACAATTACACATATACATGTTTATATACATGATATACATGGATTTGCATGAGTGGTAGAGACTCACAGATGCGCCTGAGTACAATATCACATTCCAAGAGAGGAAAGAAAGTTAAATAACTCCTTCAGTTATTAAGTAATGTTGGAACACACCCAAATACAAAGTATATATGTATAAATAGAAATGATATTTGGATATTTCACAAGTTAGCATTGCTGCCAAAATTATTTTGGTTAGTGGATAAGAAATATATCAGTATACCTTACAAAGTGCTTTCTGTAGTTTACCATCTGGGTAGACTACACATGAAATCTACAGTAAACAGTCAATACACATTTATTGAGTATATCTGAAAATAAAGAACTAACCATTGGAACAAAGCTTGAGATCTTAAACTATAATATATTCTATTATCATTCTTTGTTTTTTTTTGAAGAATTAACGATAAGAAATTTGCAAGAACTCATATACAAGGCCAAATGTTACTTGAGACATCATTTCATCCTGGAAATGTAGAACTGGAAAGAGCATCATTAAATAAAATAAAAAGAAAACAATAAAAAGAAACAATAAAAAGAAATAAGAGTAAAATAAGAAATAGAAAGAAAAATACGACAAATTACAAACTAGTGACTTTTCTTGAAACAGTCAGAGAACTGAAGATTCAGGGCAAACATTCTAGTATCTGGGAAGAGATAGGTGCCTACAGGGACAAAAAAAAGACTCGAACTCTTGTGTACCTGATCAGATGATACCGGACATCCTCTAAGCCAGTAAGAAGATGCAGCTTAATATTTTTAATGCATTGCTAATGACCAAGTTTGGCTGGTGTGAGAAGGTGAAGTTCTGGGGGCTTCCAGCAGAATAAGTTTTGCCTGCTCTTGCAGTCTTTTCTTCTCTAAACGCACCAGAAATGTACAGGGAAGATTGGAGGCGAATCTGCTGAGAGGAGGAAGAGCAGTTACTAGTAAAACGCTACTCATTCCCATCAGCCCTATCCACCCCATGGAAAGAAGAAGAAAACTTAGGACTCCTGCAAACTGTGGATAGAAGAAGGGACTAAGAAAAAAAACATCTCTATCTCAGGGCAAGAGGCAGGAGAACTTGTAAAGCCACAGATCGGAGACCTGGGTAACACAGTGCCTGCCAAAGGCTTAAGCAGAGTTAATCAGAATAGCAGAGGAAGCCCCAAGTTCAAATTCAGAATAGTGGGTACAGAGACTGAGAGCCAGTTGAAAAGTGCTAACCTTAGAGAAGACCCAAGTACTTCTTCTGGAGGGTCCTAAATCTTTCCTGTTACTTTTTCTTCTTAAATCTTGGCATGTTATTCATTTTTGAAAATCACTACAACCCTCTAAATTGCACTGTGTGATTTATTGACCAAAAAAGTAATTTATTATTATTAATACATGTATTTTTCATATATTTCGTGCACCTATGTGGCTATTCTCAAGAACTATTCATATTTCAAAGATGGACATAGCCATTCAAAAACATTTATTGAGTCCCTATTACATGCCATCCATAGTTCTAAGTGCTAAAAAGATGGAGAAAAACAAAACATAAAGCAGTGTCTAGAAGGAACAATAGAAATAAATAAATAACATTATTTCAATTAGTTATGCATGTTATAAATATAAAGTAGATTAAGACAGAGAGACCAGAGGCAGCAAAAGAGGCATTTTAAATTAGGTGAGCAGGGAACAGTTGAATAATGCCTCCAATGTTGAGGAGTCAGCTACACAAACATTTGGAAGAAACTTAGGTCAGAGAAAAAGGAAAGAAAATATCAAAGACTTGATACTGTGTGTTCAAGTATCTCAGAAAACTCCAGAGTGGCTGGGGCATAATGGAGCATTACAGATAATAGCTCAAGTTGAGATTGCAGGACTGGGTAGGTGAGTTCCAGATCACAGACAGCCTCGTGGGCCATGAAAAATTGTTTGTAGTTCTGTGCAAGTTTAATCAGAAGCCATTGATGTATAATTAGAGGGATGACATAACCTCATTTAGGTTTGGAAAAAATAATACAGTTCTTCTAAGGAGCCTGTAATAAAGGGGAATAAGATGGAAAAAAAATCTATTGTAGTAAATCAGGTAAGACGTAACTAGGAATAAGGCAAATCATCCATTCTACAGATTAAGCATGTAATGACATTATTCTAGCTCTGGGGATAAATGCAAACAAGGCCAGACTAATTAATACCTCCTTTCTAAATGATGTCATGAATCCTCCAAGCAGAATTTGCTCTTTTACACAAGTTTCCATTACTTTTCATATAAATGTCTTATCATATATAATACACCAAACTGGTACTTATTTAAGTATTTGTCTCCCAAGTTAAACCTTGGGCTTCTTATGATTAGGATTGTTTATTCAAGCTTCAGTATATTTTCTACACTTTTGTCTCCAAACCAAGCAAAAATAGAAGTATTTCAGAATATGTATTTTTAAATTTAAATAAGGAATGCTGGGGAAAATTCTTAAATTAACTGTGATTGTAACTGAGCAGGACAGAGTTAAATGGTGCTTAGGGCAAATAAAATTATAACAAGATTCCATTCTTGCCAATCCAAAATAATTAATTCAATTGACTAGGTAAAAGCTGATATTTTACATCTACTGTCCTTGTGTGATAAAGTGGGAAGGTAACAATTGCTGGATTATTTTGGTGGTTATAAAGCTTTTTATAAAACCATAATGGTTAGGTTTCCGAAAAGCCAAGCATGTCTTGATGAGCACAGAATTGATTCAAATAATTTGTACTTTGGCCTAAAGTGAGTGGTGGAGCCAGCATTTGAACTCAGTTAATTCAATTCTTGAAACATAATGTATAAAAATATCTTCATATTAATTCTACTATTTTCTCCTCAACAGTATTTTATCATGTGATAATATACAAATTAATATTTTTCTTTTGCATGTATGCAAATTGAATGAAGTGGCTGATTTAAATAAATGGTGAATTGGTATAGGAAAAAACTATATTTGTCAAATTCTCACATTAAATGAATGGAATAAAGAATGAATCAGCAATTGTGACAATATTGGAGGTTGGTCTGAGATGACATGTCTTGTGAGAGAATTGACAATATTTTCAATTACTTTTCACAGCAAGTGTCCTTGGGCAAATCTATATCATTGGGTTCATATGCTAAGTTAGACGTTCCTGTTGCAAAACAAGACACTGCTTCGGAAAACTTTAGGATCTGTGCCCTAAGAGCTGTTTTATAGAGATGCGTGCTCATTCCTGGAGACTACTTACTAGTATCAGTATAATATTCACTACTGATACATCAACTTTTTCAGAAATTGTTACTACCATCACATGTTCACACAAAATTAGAGCAACAATATAATCAAGTAGGAAATATTTTTGATAGATATCCTGCAATAATGAATTCAAGAAAGAGTCCTTAAATTTTTATACAGAAATAAAAACAGTTATGTATTTCTATTTACATGTAAGTTTTGTACTTAAGTAATTCTGATAATTTCCATGATACTAAGAGCTAACTCTGCTTATTTAGACTGATATGTAAATTTTCTGGTTTGGGGATTATTTTTCAATGCCAGTTGAATAGGCCTCTTTGTAGCTGGTTTAGATGTATTAAATTAGGTATCTGTCCTTATATATTGCTATTGAAAAATTAAGCACAGACACGGGTCATTGTTACTGTAAATCACAGTTAAAAGTTATAAGTAGATACTATGTACCAAGAGATACCCAAGGGATCACTGAAGGGTCAAATGTATTCCTCTTTGTCCAGTAGCAATTCTACCTACTCACATAATCAGTGTTATTATAGATTTTAAAACAATAAATTATCTTTTAAAGAGACATGTAAATAAAGAAAAATGTCTTCTATATTTATCCAAATTACTATTTCTGATGCTTATCATATCCTATTTCCATCTGATATTATTTTCCTGCTATCTGAAGCATTTCCCTTTATATTTCTCAGAGTGTGAGTCTACTGGTGATGAATTCTTTTAGCTTTTGTATTCCTTTAAACATCTTTTTATTTTGCTTTCATTGTTGAAAGATAATTTCACTGGACATAGCTCTATCAAGTCACCTTAGTTATTGTTTGGTGTAGCAGTCCCCTATTTTCTGGTATTGACATAAATACATCCTCTAAATCTTTGTCTGACACCAACATGTGTCATTCCCTTGGGATAAAACATTGCTTTTTATTTATTATCTGGATGTGGTGAAGGATTAGTTTTAGAAGCTTCTACATGAGTTTTCCTACTCTATTACTGTAAGTACCATAGCTCTTATTCCATTGAGGGTGTGTTGTAGACAACCAAGAATATCCATTTAAATTATACATTTGGCATCTGAAGAAAATGACTAGGAGGCAAATACATGTGCATAATGGACATATTTTGACACAGATCTGGATTAAAGCTCCAGTTATTATCTAATCCCCACGTGTGCCCTGTATCCAAAAACTCTCAAAAGACCTTGCAAGTTCATTTTCCCCAGTGCATGGTTGCCCTAGGACATGGCCATAGGGTTCTTGGAATACTGAGGATATCACCGTTGCTTACTCTTCTTCTGGTCTTACAAGATCCTTCCAATAGGGACTGGCCCTCTCCCTCAGGTGAAACTGATGTAAGTCTGAAAAAATGGGCAACGTGTTCACTTTGGCACCTCCATTCTTAATCTCTCCTGATTATATACTGAGAAATACTCTTTTAGCTGTCCATCAATTTAGTTCCTGGAGACAGCAGGTATTCCATAGGTACCAGCTGGGTATATTCCTGATTGACACACCTATTTCTCTGAGACTTTTGATCCATTTTGCCACAGAATATTACGATGGTTCTGGTGCCTCTACTCCATTTAATGTGAACTATAACATTTGTCACTTGTCCAAGCTTCCAAGAGCCATAAGAAGAACATCATAGTAGAAACATCACCAGGGTCTTTGCCAGTGTTTTGGATCCTGTATTGTGTTTACAATCACTTCTACCCAACTTTAAATTCTGCCTTTCTTGTTCTAGCACACAGGATCCATTTTCAGGCTGAGATTTGACCCTAATTATTATATTTGGGAGGGGAATACACCCTGTAGTGGGAAAACATTTATCTTGTAAGGTATCTGCCTAATTTGAGTGCTCTGCCTTTTCTTCTGACAAGAAGGTCTCTGTCTTCTAACAAGGGGGGGGTGGGCCATGTTTGAAGATTCACTTGGTACATGAGAAATTGAGGATCAGTGTTCTCAGATGCATCTACCACAGTACTCACGCCAAATCAGAGGACCCCATTCCTTCCCTGCCAAGTGACTTTTGAGTGAAACTTTCCTGAATGTCTGCCACTCTCAGAACTGTGTTGCACCTTGTATTCAGCTGTGTCTGATTAAGGTCTGTAAGAGATGAGGAGCTATTTAAATACTGTAAGTCTCTCTCTCATACTTGGCTTTTAATGGCTAATTAATTATCTAGGCTTGCTTTTCCAATTTTAAATGAATTGGTCATGCTGAGAAATAGCCACCCAGTTCTATAGTTGCTATTTCTTCCATACCTTTCAAATTCCTGAGAGGGTACCTGTATCCCATCCCAATTTAAACAAGTAAAAGTCTTTGGAATCACATTGTTATGGTCGCCGGGAACTTTTATTACTTCAACTGCCACCAGGAATGGGGTACTCCTTGCAATCAGCTGACAAGTGATGCAAAATCCAGAACCTCAAGCTTTGAGTCTGCTTTCTAGGGTCATTCACCACACCAAGTGCCTTCGATCTGCTTCCCCAGAAACAGAGCACAAGATGGGAATTCCTGTTTAAGTGATTTATTGGAGGAGTGCTCTCAGGACAAAGGGACTTGCTCCGCAGTCAGTCCTGCCTTGAGGCAAGAAGCCTGCATCTTACAGCAAGGTCTCCCTTAGGTGGGGACAGAAGTGGGGAAGGCCCCCTGAGTGAGGTGCTTCCCTTTGGCTGAAGGCAGTTTTTTCGGAAAAGAAGACAGTTTTGAATTGTTAACAGGCAACGCCAGCAGGTTGCTAGGTGCCCCAATAGTACAAAGGGTACAGTGGATTTGGAATCCACTGTAGAGAGTTTAACACAATGAAAATTCTGTGCGTTTCTTGAGGCTGATGCTTTAAAAACATCAATTAAACTCAAGAAATTTTACTGAGCATTTACAATATGAAAACTTGTTATAGGCATAGTTCTTCATTCTTAAAGCGTTAGACAGCTAGAACAAAAGAGTAGATAGGTACTTCACTTAGCAAAATGCAGGGCGGAATGTGGAGATTGCCTTAGGTCTAAAGGGAGATTAGATAAAAGAAGCATTTATTTTAGAGAAATACTTTCATGAGGATAATAGTTAGGGGTTTTCCTGATACTGTGACGTATAAGAAAACTTGCTGTCCTTCATTGTGAATTAATCTGATGCCTCTATTCAATCTAGTTGTATAATTATTCGTTAGACCTCAGGCTCTGTGGATATAAATGTATAAAGGGTAAGATTCAGTCTCTGACTTTATGAAGTTTAGATTACTGTCAACATTATATTTTAAAGGATTTTTTTATTTAACTGAGAAATGAATATAAAGTGGTTATAACTAGCCAAATTTTCCTAATTAATTTTTTTTTTAAACAAAGGATCTCTTAGTTTCTAGAAAGGAAGTGATGTTTACTTGGAGTTTAAGCTAGTAAGAGTGACTGAGGGACTCCAAATCTTGAATTCCTTGTATGCATTTCTTATCTTTCTTTGTATATTCTAACAATTACTTGTTAAACAGTATTGAAATGCAATTCCAATATTCCAGTACCCTCAAGCTTTAGTGAAATATAGTTTTGTGTAGTGATGTTAGGAAAGTGCAAGCATCAGGGAGGTATTTTACTTGGGAAAAAAACCTGTAAAGTAAAATATAATAGTCCTACAGCAGGGTAAGACAACTCAGAGGAAGAAGATGCTTGGAAAAGTTTTGTATAATTATACTGATTTTTATTTTCTTCTAAATGATTGTTATAACTTTAGCGGCTTCTCTTCCTTCAAGAACTCTGTAAAGAACATGCATGGGTGTTATGATATTTGTTTTATAAAGCAGACTATAGCCGTAAAAGTAAATTATCTTTTCCAAGTATGTGTAGATATTTGATGCTAGTCGATATGACAGCTGAGATAATACAATTTCCACCTCAAAGCTTTTTATAAGAACTATTGCCTCATGAAATTAAAATGTCCTTGATTTCTCAGGACAGTTTTAGAACTAGTATTTTTAATTATTGTACAAGCAACAGGTTATTCTCTCATGTATCTTGTCAATCTTTGTTGATAGATGTCAATTCAAAAGTATATCAGAGTTTGGACCAGAGTCAGTCTCCATTTCATGTTTGCATTTGAATTTAGGTCTGTCACAAGTGATAAAGAGTGATGAATGCGACATTGCCATGTTGAAAGATCATTAAATGTCACTCTGTGCCCTGGCAGCCAAATGGCTGGCAGAAAGTCAATGATGCGGACTCAGTGTGGAGCGTGGAGAGTGGAGATGGATCTAGGGCAGCACAGAATCATGCAAGCTGTGAACAATCAATCAATCATTTCATTCAAAGGAAGGGTGAAATGAGACGATGGAAATACTGTGTGAGTACCTACAGCAGTGGACATCTAGCTTATAAGTGTTTTGATTTACATCTATAACCATCTACTCGCCAGCAGCTAGAATCATAGGCTGGGAAAACTACCTATTTGATCAATTTACTTGAAAATCTCCCTGACTTTAGATGTTCTTTATGCACCTTACCTCTTAAACAACTTTCCTAGCTCCAGAGCACAGATGGCCTAAAGTGACTCTGGTGTACAGTCAACCTATTAGAGGTACAATTTATGCACCCCAATAAAGAAAGCACTAAATCTGCCTGGCATTACTATTTCGCTTCTTCAGTGGCTTCCTACAATTTGCGTATAATTTATTTAGCTCTCCACTTTACTTGCTGTGCTGCCATTTCTATGAATTGATTCCCTAAAGTTGCTAAATATAAATTGTATTTAAAACAGTGTGGAAGTGCTTACTCAATATTAATATTTATTTTCAAAAAGCTTTTAAAGCCATAACACAAATATGGAGCACTTTTTATGTTTATCCAGTAATTTACACCAATTGCATTTTAAATGTAAGCTAGAATTTAAAAAAACATGCCATTGACCACAAGTAGGTATCCGTTAGACTGATAAATTTGTTTAATCTAGTTCACTTCCATTTGATGAAAATGGAGAGTATAAAATACACAAAGTGAGGAGGGAAGCAAGAGGCATTACGACAGGAGAAGGTTGCATTAGTGAGCTCTTTCTGCATTCATATATTTGACTCAGGGTATTTTAGCATGAGTTATGAGTGTGTCAGGATAAGTGTATGGAGAGTAAAATCATCTGTTTCAAGTCATAACCGTATTTTAAAATCTTTCCTAGACTGTACAGGTAGCAGATATTCCAAGTCAAGTTCAGAGTTATTTTCTGAGGTAGAATTAGAAATCCATTTTTTCCTAAAATTTATGTCAATGAGATTCAGAGAACTGGGCAGTATTCATCCAGCAATGTCCAGTGGAATGTAACCATCCATTCCCTTAGGCAGAATTATCACTAAAGATGGAAATAATGGGATGGATATTTTAGCCTAATGTCATCAGCAACTAAAATTATCCATTCAAATTCTCATATTCCAATTTCTGGGGAGCAATGAGTGTTGTTTTGACTGACACATAGATTCCCACCTAGATTTTCCTACAGGAAGAATGAAGGATGTCTAGGCATGTCATTGTTCAGGTTTTTTGCAATTATGTTTTTATTTGAGGATCAATAAATGGCATCCTGATTAAGTTTAAATGAATATTTTAGCCTAATATGCTTATTTTAAAAAGCAATTATCTATATTGCCTTCATATTGTCATGAGACATCTACCTGCATCTGAATCCACCTTCCCTTTCAACCCACACGTTGTGGGTTATGTTTCTCCTATCAAATACTAGACCCACTCCTTGCATTGTGATTTCTATCCCCGTTTATCACTACAAAGATACTTCTTTTGGCAATTTCTTTCTTCTTACATCTTTTCTTTTCTCTCTCTCCTGGATCATTCCCTCACTCTATTATTCCCCAACTAAGAAATGTGAAACCTACGTTTATTCTCAGCCTCTTCTAGAGACTCTACCTTTTTTCTTTTCCTTCTTTAAGGTTACATTTCTCAAGAGTTTTCTTTAGAGTTCTTCATTTGTTCATCTCCCTTTCATTCCTTTAAAAAACATATTTGAAACATAGCATACCTTCTGAAGTGTCTAAAATTCTGTGATCAGTTAAAAGAAAACAAAAATTAGTGTTCCCAACAGCTACTTGAAAGAGTTAGCTACCAGGACTTTGAAGTACTTGTGTGTGTTTCCCCATTGCATGCCTTCCTTTGCTTCTAGAGGGAATCACTATCCTAAATTTTGTTTCAGTCTGTATGTAATTAAATAATATATGGTTTAGTTTTCTTAGCTTTTTACATTCATATGAATAGAATCATATGACATGAAATCTTCTATGGTGTCCATCAGTCAACATTATGTTACATTATGTTATCAGATTCATCCATGATAATATCTGCAGTATTTACTTCCGCTGTTGTATGACTACATCTCTGTGTGAACATACCATGGTTTATGTATCCATTGATATTGCTGATGGAAGAGGCAATTTCAAAAGCTTCAAATTCTTCACTACCCCACTCACCCCAGCTGAGGTCTATGTTCTCTTCCCTCTACTCTGGGCAGGATTTTATCTGCTATGGCAAATAGATTACGACAGAAAAGAAGTTTTCCTTCCAATGGTGGGTATCATATGACCATGGAACTTCCATCTTGTCTACTGGAGCAATTGTGCTTATTGCTCTAAGATGCACTTTTAGTAGTCCAACTACCCTGAGGTCACCGTGGCGGAAACTAAACGTATAGATACTCTGGTCAACAGTTTCAACTGATACCAGCCTTCCAGTAATCCCCAACAAGAAACCAAACATGTGAGTGAAGTGATCTAGGACCCTGCAAGGCCAGCCCATCTACCAGTTGAATACCACCAAGTGACCTCTGTCATTGATGCATGGGACAAAAAGGTTATCAAGCCAAGTTCTGTTAATATCTCTGATCCCAAATCATGACATCAACAAAATGATCGTTGCTTTAAGCCACTAAGTTTTGGGATAGTTAGTTTCACTGCAAGAAATAAATGGAAAATAATTTTTGTACCTGCAAGTGGGATGATGCTATAACAAGATCTAAACTTATGGGATTGGGTGGCAGTCGAGGACCTGAAGGGACTCCATTGGTGAGAGTTTGTGATAAAGTGAGAAAAATATATTGGAAGGTAGAGAAAAGAGGGCTCTTATTATATAGAAGTGAAATATTGGCAACACTGTTGCCTGCAGGAATGGGAAAGATAGATAATATTCCAGAAGAACTCAGTGATCTAGTAAAGAGACTTCTGGGCTGAGTATTAAAGTTGTCACTTACCTTCTTCCATTTTGCTTATCATAAAGAAAGGGATAGAAGAATTAAAGACATAGGTTTAGTTTTTGAGTAGAATTTGGATAAAATGTTAAGGGGCCAGCACAGCTTTTTCAATCAGAAAAGGGTCCCCCCAAAGAGTGAAAGTCTCAAGAAAAAAATTAAATGCAACTCACTGTCAAGTTTTCATCTCAGTATGAAGATGGAGCCAAGTTGTAACTGTAAAAACCTTTTTAAAACCTTAGAAAGATTCAAGCTGAGGCTTCAAAGGCCTTTCACATAGACAAAGGCCTTCTCAGGATCACAAGATAGGCCCCACAAGTCTTATTTGTTAAAGGAAAGGGCTTGTAAGAACCTTCAAGGCATTTTCCAACTGCAGCTTTATAAAATGCCCAAAGTAGAGAAAAACTTATCTCAAAGAGATTTGTGGATATGTCTTTGCCTAGTGGAATGGGTTATGGGTGGGTACATAATACACTCATGCATTTTACAGGATTATATCAATTTGGGCTGAGTAGCATGGAGAAAATAATTAGACTCCTAAATTTCTATGGGAAGAAAGCATGTTAGAAAACTATTGAGCTGAAAACACAGCTTTTCTCTCTTTCTTTCTCTCTTCTTTCTTTCTTTCTTTCTTTCTTTCTTTCTTTCTTTCTTTCTTTCTTTCTTTCTTTCTTTCTTTCTTTCTTTCTTTCTTTCTTTCTTTCTTTCTTTTTTTGGAAGAATGACTCAGAATATGGAATCAAGAGCCCAGAGGGCAAAGTAAAGAACAATAGAAATTCATTCCCAGGAAGCAGGTTTGAGCCATATAAAAAGATTTGGCAACTTGTGTTCAGCTGGTTTTCAGAATTGCTCTGAACAAGTGACTTCTGTGTGCAAGCATTTCTCCTATTTTTGGAAGGGGGTTTCTACTAAGGTTACCTTGTATCATTTGTACAGGTTAGATAACTGGTCTCTAGTTCACAGCTGTTTAAGTCTGAGAAATTGAATGTGAGAACCCTCATCTACACCTGAATTTGTTTTTTGTTTTTTTATTTATTTATTTATTTAATTTATTTATTGGCTGCTTTGGGTCTTCCTTGCTGCACGCAGGCTTTCTCTAGTTGCTGAGAGCAGGGGCTACTCTTTATTGTGGTGGGCAGGCTCCTCATTGTAGTGGCTTCTCTTGTTGTGGAGCACAGACTCGAGGTGTGTGGGCTTCAATAGTTGCAGCACATGGGCTCAATAGCTGTGGTTCACGGGCTTAGCTGCTCCGTGGCATGTGGAATCTTCCCAAGGCAGGGCTTGAACCCGTGTCCCCTGCATTGGCAGGCAGATTCTTTACCACTGCGCTACCTAGGAAGTCCCACCTGAATTTGTTTTGAATGAAGATTCTAATCCTTAAGTCCAATCTTAGTCATCACGTGATGTGAGTTTTGAGAGTGTTTTTGGCAGGAATGACTTCATTTTGCATTTGGAAGTATGTGGAATTTATGGCCAGAAGTATACAGTGGTGTTGCCTTTTTTTTTTTTTTTTAGTATGGTGACATCTTTTTGACAGACCTCTCAACAAGATGTGTAGTTTACCTTCCCTGTCCTTGAATCTGAGTGGGCTTGTGTCAGTTTCAACCTACAGAGTACAGTAGAACTACTTTCAAAGTTAGATCACATAAAATCATATGGCTTCCATCTTGCCCTTGGATTACTTTCTCTTGGATGTTTTACCCACATGTAAGAATTTTGAAAATTTAGAGACATGAGGCTGAAGAGATGGCCCGCAGGTACTCTGATCGAAACATCTGAGTCCAAACTTCCCCTATCCCTACTAAAATGTACGGTGAGTAAGTGAAGACAGCCCTTCCATCATCTGAATAACATCATATAACCTCAGTCAATGACACATGGAAATAATGAATCACCTAGCTGAGCTCTGCTGAGTTTCCAATTTCCCTCTCCCACACTATTCAGTCCTTTCACCCTAAAATATATCACAAATCCACCACTATTTCTTCCTCTCAAAGAGGGTTTCTTTAACTTCAATGCTTAAAATATTCAATTCTTTATTCTCTCTCA
The DNA here is from genome assembly GCF_030028045.1 of Hippopotamus amphibius kiboko. NCBI lineage: Eukaryota > Metazoa > Chordata > Mammalia > Artiodactyla > Hippopotamidae > Hippopotamus > Hippopotamus amphibius. The sequence goes on from NC_080196.1 coordinate 104,168,428, forward strand.
AACCTATTTTATCTCAATCCCCTTCTTTATCTCTTCATAGAAGCTATATATGTCTGAATTTACATTAGCTAATTATTTTACTTATCTCTATGTCCATTATCTGCCTCATAAAATATCATCTTTCCAAGGGTAAGTATTATCTTGTTCTTATTTATTATATTGTGCTTAAGCCAGGAGGAATAGCTTGCACTTTTGTAGGTGCTTTATAAGAAAACACTGAATAGGTGAATAAAGGAACTTCCTCTGTCATTACCTACTTCACCCATAGAACACTTTAGTGATTTTTTAATGAGTGTATTTACTTTTACATTGTCTTGCTTCAAATCACCATTACGTCTTGCTTGGGGAAATTACAAAGCTACCTGAGATTTTTTTCTTCTAGTTTCAAACTTTTACCTTAAAATTTATTTTCCTCAAGGGCGTACACATAGACCAAAACAAAAGCATTAAATCTATGCTAGGAACATTTAATTTAAACAAATATCAAAATTCCTAAATGCTGTTTGAAAGATTGTGCAAAATTTCTCCTTTTTATCCTTCAGGCCTGGGCTTAGAAGTTCTCCCAAGGAGGTGTTTACCACCTTCAATCCATCTGCAAAAAAGCAGCATTTTTCATCCATTCTAGGTGCCCAGTGCAGTGTGTAACACATGCTTAGTAAATAATGGTACTCTGTAGACAGTGAATGAATAAAGCATCAATCAAGGAACTGATTAAATCTAATCAATACATACACGAAGAATGACTCCATATGGAAGTTATGTATGGCCCAATAAATTTTTCCCTCAAAAACTCCACTGAAATATTAGTATATTCTTTATTTATATCCAACTTAAAAATGCCGGATGATTCAATTCATGTACTTCTTAAATCCACAGGATGTGAGAAAGAGAAAACCTTTGCTAACAGGCAATTAACGCAGAGTTGAATACTTTCATCTTTAAGCAACATTTCACTATTTCTTGTATATGTAGCAGAAATATTACAGGAATAGATATGAAAAAGGCTTCCTGCTTTTAAAAAATCAAATCTGTTTATAAGAAAGCTCTATATCTAGATTTAAATAACTCCTTGCATTTACTGACCTTCTGCTCTAGCTAGATTGTTTATCTTATATTGTTTCCTCCATGGAATCAAGTTAATTTTTGTCACTATTCTTACTATCTCAGTAATTAGAGATCAAACTACTAATGAGGGTCATATGAAAGGTCATTAAAGTTTGAAAATTTTCTAGATAATTTTTATTCTTCCCATACCTTTACTTCATTCCATTTCAAGACATGTTTCATGATCAAATCCCATAATTTTATTTTACAATTACAAAAACTCAAAGTGTACACTCACATATTCATTTATTTAACACTTATTTGTTAATTATTTAATATGTGTCTGGCATGATACATATGAGGGACAGACACAGATACCATGTCTAGCCTGATGGTCATGACAGGTCCATGAGGAGACCATCACTAAGTAAACCATACATATAATTCTATAAATCATGATTAAGTGGTAGGAAGAAAGACCATAGGTTGCAGTGAACATGTACAAAGTGTCAACTTAACCAGGTCTGAGGACTCAGGTAAGTCTGCCATGAGTAAGTAGAATTTAATCCAAGGCCTGGAAAATAGCCTGGTGTCATACAGGTAAGAGGCTGGAATGGCGGGGGGTGGCGGGGGGCGGGGGGGGGGATGTAAATGCAGACTGTGTCCCAGGCAGAAGGAAAGCATGGAAGCAAGTCTATGTGTTTATTATGTAAAGCATTTCCTATGAATGCTCAGATTTCTTCAACTCTTGTATCTCCTAAGAGCCTCTTAAAGATAATGTATTTGTTATTTATTGTCTATTATATTAGTAGAACATTTCTTCCATGTGTCTTTGACTAATATATTTTTTAAGACTACCAGCTTTTATAGCACACCATGCTTTCTTCTTCAACACATGATTTTCTTAAGATTCCTTTTTATTTCTTAAGAAGACTGGTAGGAAGTTACGATTTTATTTCCATCACTTTTTAAGTGAAGATTCTAACTTTGCCCCCATTGATTGAATACATTGGTCACTTGTGTCCTTCCTTCTTTCCTGTCAGGTAGATGATTTATCACCTGAGTAGTTAACCTAGTGTCACTAAGAACAGAAATGGCTGCCAGCAGTACAACAGTGTACTGGTGGTGGAAACCCTACATAAATAATGTAAAACTCACAACAGAAACTGCTTGTTCAGCCTTATTCTTTCTAAGTCTAACGAGAAAGGTCAAATACCTATCCTGTGTGTTTGGAATTTATGTTTTGCTACCCCTTCCCATCAAGGTACATGCCAAGAATTTTCACTTTCCCAATCTCCACATTAATATCTACAGTAATAGCATCCCTCCCTTTTATTTTCCTCTTTATTGAACTTGCTAATTTTTTGTTCCAGCCTTTCTAGTACAGCTTAATTTTCAAAATGACCTTCTTTTATTCTTTGTTATTATAAAGCTGATGATATATGAATATGCCATAAATAGATAGTATCAGTAAATCCATGAAGTTTTGTTCATTTTTAACGGGCCTACTACATGTTCATTCACTTTAATATGTACTTTTAATATGTGTCTGACATGATACATGTGAGGGACAGACACAGACACCATCTCTGGCTTGGTGGTCATGACAGGTCCATGAGGAGACCATCACTAAGTAAACCACACATATAATTCTATAAATCATGACTAAGTGGTAGGAAGAAAGACTATAGGTTACAGTGAATATGTACAAGGTGGAAACTTACCCGTAGGGTATCTGCAACGAATACCTACCTCAAGGAGCTATGTACTTATACGTCTCCTGGTTGCTTTATTTCTTTTCTGACTCATTATTGGATGATGAATTGTTGACATTTATCTTCTCTTCTCCAATCTGCTACACTTTGCTGTCTTCTAATGAATTTGCCCTCCCTTTGTATCTTCTTTATACCATACTTTAAATTTTCAGCAAGACTGCTGCTAAAATTTTATAAAATAGTGTTTGGCATGTGTCAGAATTCTCTGATTTCTGAGCTCTTCCTTAACTTCTTTTAATATAATTATTTAAAAACTATTAAGTTGCTAATAATTTTATTTATCTTCTATCTGTGTAGACAGACTATTCTTAAAAAAAGTCAGTAATTAAGCTATAGACACTTGACCATATTTTAAAATCAATCCTTCTTTTCTTTTTTCCTTTTTTCTTTCTACTTGTAGATTTCACCCATGCTGCTATCAACAAAAGTTTATTGAATGGGTGCTTTTTGCCAGGCACTTGTGCTCATTACTGGGTATGTAGAGATGGGTAAAACCAAATAATTCCTGCCATCAGGTGGTTTATAGTCCAATAAAGAAGAAAGATGTATAAATGACTAAATGAAGCAGAAATGTAATAGATTTATACATGGGGCTGCGTGCTGAAAGATGATTAAGTGTCCATCTGTTAAGCAATACATGGAAAAGATATTCCAGGCATAAGGAGAAAAACAATCAAAAGCAGAATCGTATGTTGGTATCAGCAAATATGTTAGCACGTCCTATAAGGAATAGAAGAATGAATGTAAGGCAGGACAGATTCACTACTTAATGGCTAGACGTTCACATTTTATTTTACATGATCAGAAGAGAAGATTTTGAAGAATGTTAATTTCAGGTAGAAGAAGATCACATTTGGACTTTAGAAAGTGAAATTTTATTTATCCATTTTTAAAAAGGCTACAAATATCCAACATTCTTTGTCCACTTTCTATAGACGTCTTTGTCCATTTTTTGACTTTGGTATCAATTGATAAATAAGACTTCTAGTATTGATAGGTACTTATTTTGGTGTGATTTTATTGACATTTTTTGTTTTTTTCATCAATACTCCCCCACAATTTCTTTACAACTTGTTCATAGCCTAAAATGAAAGCTTTGTTTGACTTGCTTTTTTTCCCATCACTATGAGTAAAATTTGAATAAATTTTTCTATTTTTTTCTTTGACTTCTAAAATTTTACTTATTAAGACTTTACTTTTTAGTACCATTTTAAGTTCACATCAAAATTGAAGGGGAGGTACAGAGATTTCCCAGAATTGAAGGGAAGGTACCCAGGCATAGCCTCCTCTGTTATCAACATCTCCAGTGGAGTGGTACGTTTACTACAGTGGATAAATGTGTATACGGACCAGAGTCTGTAGTTTACATTAAGGCTCATTCTTGGTGTTGCACATTCTATGAGTTTTGACAAATGTATAATGACATATATCCATCATTGTAATATCATACAAAGTAGAATATTTTCACTTTCCTAAAACTTCTCTGTGCTCTGCCTATTCATCTCTCTCCCATTCCCACCCCAGCAACCACTGATCTTTTAATTTTTTCCATAGTTTCACCTTTTCCGTAATGTCCTATAGTTGGAAAAATAACAGTATGTAGCCTTTTTAGATTGGCTTCTTTTCACTTAATAACGTGTATTTAATGTTTCTCCATGTCTTTTTATGGCTTGAGAGCTCATTTCCTTTTGGTACTAACTGATGTTCCATTGTCTGGATGTATCATAGTTTATCCATTCACCTACTAAAGGACATCTTGTTTGCTTACAAGTTTTGGCAATTATGAATAAAGCTCCTATTAACAACTGTGTACAGGTTTTCGTGTAAACATAAATTTTCAACTGTTTTGGGTAAATACCAAGGAGGGTGATTGCTGGATCATAGGGTTAGAGGATGTTTAGCTGTGTAAGAAACTGCCAAACTGTTTTTCCAAGTGCCAAGACCATTTTGCATTCCCACCAACAGTAAATGAGAGTTCCTGTTGCTCCACATCCCTGGCAGCATTTATTGTTGTCAGTGTTCTGGATTTTGGCCATTCTAATAGGCGTGCAGTGGCATCTTATTTTTGCTTTCATTTTCATTTCCCTGATGACATATCATATAGAGCAGTTTCCTATATGCTTATGTGCCATCTGTATATCTGTGTTGTTGAGGTGTCTGTTTAGGTCTTGGGCCTCTTTTTAAATCAGGTTGTTTGTTGTTTTTTCATTGTTGAGTTTTAAGAGTTCATTGTATATTTTGGATAACCATCCTTTATCAGATGTATCTTTTGCAAATATTTACTTCCAGGCTGTGGTTCGTCTTCTCATTCTCTTGATGTTACCTTTCACAGAGCAGAAGTTTTTATGTTTTAATGATGTTCAGCTTATCAATTATTTGTTTTATAGATTTTATCTTTGGTATTGTATTTTAAAAGTCATCATCATACCCAACTGAGTTTTTTTCCTATGTTATCTTCTAGAAGGTTTGTAGTTTTGTGTTTTATGTTTGTCTATGATCCATTTTGAATTAATTTTTGTGAAGAGTATAAGGTATGATTAGATCCATTTTTTGCATGTGGATGTCCAGTTACACAAGCACCATTTGTTGGAAAGATAATCTTTTCTCCACTGTATTGCCTTTGCTTTTTTGTTAAGAATTAGGTGGTCATATTTATGTGGATCTATTTCTGGGCACTCTATTCTCTTCCATTGATCTATTTGTCTGCTCTTTCACCAGTACCACACTGTCTTGATTATTTGAGGCTTTTTAGTAAGAACTGAAGTCAGGTAGTATTAATCCTCCAACTTTGTTCCCATTTAATACTATATTGGTTATCCTGAATATTTTTTTTACTTGTATTATTATTACTTTTTATTCGGGTTTTTTCTCCTGTTTAACGCAATGCCAGGTAAAAATTCCCCAAAAGTCATTTGGGATTTGTGGAGGTCAGGGATTATGGAAGTGAATTTACATCTAGTTTATCTTTATCTCAAGGGTGTAGCCCTTTGAGTCCCCAGCTTAATATGGTGTGAGTTCTTATACAATTTCCCACCTAGATTTGAATTATATCCCTCTTTTTATACTTACTCCATGAGACTTTGAACTAAAGACTACATTTGCTGGCTTGTCAGGACTGATGGAACAAAAGTATTTGTATGCTCAAGTATTATGCCTGCATTTCTTCTTTAGAGTTTTCCTGAGAATTTGTCTTGGCTCTGTCCTATTAGCCTGACAGCTCTTCTGAATGCATTCAGACCAGCAAAAATATTTACCCAGCGATTTTATTATTTTCCTTGTAAAAGTCAGTTCTAATAAAGAACTCAATCCAAATTATTAGAAACAGAAGCCCTCATCTCTAAATCTCTAGTACTTTATAGAGTACTTGACACAAATTAAACACCTCATCATGAAAAAATGAATTGTTGAGAAGTGCTTTTATCAGTCATTTTTGGGCCTTAGTCACAAATTACACATTTCATAATTGAATAAATTTGAAATGTTACTTCTAAAATTCTGAAAATGAGTAACTTTTAGAAAATAAACATTTTGCCTCAGGTGAAACTTTAAGCTAAAATGCTTCTGTTAACCTTTTAAGCAATTTTTCCATGGTTAAAATTTCCTGATCAGTATGAAGCTTTCTAAAAGCAACTTTCATGATTCTTGCTAATGCATATCAGCTGAAATTTAGATTTGGTAAAGTAACATTTAACAGAGCTTATTATTTATAAATGAAAAAATAACTGATGTTTAAACATCAATTTGATAAAAACATATTGGAGCTCTGTCAGTTTCGTCAAATACTTTTCAAATACTTAAAGGAAGCATTTAATTTTTGGCACTGAGGTCAGGCAAGCCATTTGTATACATGGATAAAAACAGATAATTCATGAAATTCTAATGAGACTTCTTTAAAGCTGTTTAAATGTTTATATCAGGAATACTCCATAAAGGTGACTTCCCTGGCGGCACAGTGGTTAAGAATCCACCTGCCAATGCAGGGGACATGGGTTTGATCCATGGTCCGGGAAGATCCCACATGCCACGGAGCAACTAAGCCCGTGTGCCACAACTACTGAGCATGTGCTCTAGACCCCGTGCGCCACAACTACTGAAGCCCAGACACACAAATACTCACTCACGGGACTTCCTAGGTGGTACAGTGGTTAAGAATCCACCTGCCAATGCAGGGGACATGGGTTCGAGCCCTTCTTTGGGAAGATTCCACATGCCATGGAACAATTAAGCCCGTGCGCCACAACTATTGAGCCTGTGCTCTAGAGCCCATGAGCCACAACTGTTGAGCCCATGTGCCACAACTATTGAAGCCCATGTGCCTAGGGCCTGTGCTCCACAACAAGAGAAGCCACTACAATGAGGAGCCTGCACACCACAATGAAGAGTAGCCCCTGCTCGCAGCAACTGGAGAAAGCCCGTGTGCAGCAATGAAGACTCAATGCAGCCAATAAATAAATAACATAAATAAATAAATTTATAAAAAAAAACTCACTCACATGTTCTTCTAGAAATAGCAATACTGTAAGGAAATATTCTCCTTTCAAATTCTACTTGAAAGAAAATTTTAATAAGCCTTTATAAATAAGTAACTGAATATAAAGTAACATTAAAATAATTGAATCACATTATTATAGCATTTTTAAGAATGTCATTATCTTTTACTATAGCCAAAAACTAACTGCTAACAAGATCATTGTAGTGTGTTATGACAAATTGATTTCTGAACTGATCTCAATTATTCTTTTTAATTTGTATCTAATTAAACAATTAGTTCATTTTCCTCTCAGAAAATACATTAAGGCAAAATTTTAAAAATAATAAAAGACCATAATAATCACTTTTAACCTTCACTCAAGAAGCTAATGAAGACATTTTGATCTACACGTCTTTAAGTATTTCCTATGCCTTTCTGCAAAGAAACACACACACACACAGAGTCTAATATTTATAAAATTGGAAGAATACTATTGTCATTCACTGTAATCTTTTTTCAGTCAACTCTATATGTACACCATATTTAATATAATGTATTTCCATTTTAAATATGCATCTACATCATCTTTGAAATTGTTTATTTAGCAGTCTTGTATGATACAAAAATATATTAAATGCATTCCATATTTCTGATTAATTTTTTCTAAATTTCTTTTTATTTTAAACAAAACTGAAAAATATTTGTGCACATGTATCTTAACACATTTTCTGATCACTTCATTAGGAACCTTTCTAAAAATAGAACTCCTTATGAGTCTATAGCATTAAGAAGTCATTACTGATTTAAAGATTATCCACGTTGTTCTACATTATTTTATATGCACTTCTCATGCTGGTAACACTCATTTTTATTTGAGGCTATTCAGTTAGTCAGGCATATATGAATGCTCTACGGTGTGTGAGGAGTCCAGCTCCAGGTCAGAACCCTTTGTGTGATCTTTCAGGCCTGACCACAGGCAAGTGGCCTCTTCCTGGCCAGGGTCACAGGAAAGCTGCCCTCCCCACACCAGACTGGGTACATGGCCCCTGCACTGCAGTCTCTGCAGAGAGTTGTGGTCAAGGACCCGAGGCCAGCCATTCTCACAGTCATCTTTGCATTTCTAGTCCAGATACCTCCTTTGGGAGACCTTTTCATCAGCAGACCTTGGCTGAAGCACTTTTAAGGTGTCTTCATGGAGACCTCCTTATTGGGATGGTAATGGAGGGGGGGAGGATGTGATACTTTTTTCCACTTGGACATGGTACTTTCCTACTCCCAGCCCTTCCTTCCTCTCCTCTACCCTATCCTGGATCCTTAAAATGGCAGGAGCCTTTCCTTCAGGGCCTCTCAGGGGGGAGATGATGCCCCCCATCTGCGCTCATGCACCTGACTCTTCAGGCGCTCTTTCATAGGTAAAAATAAAAGACTAGAGAGCTGGTGCCTGTTTTGGCCTCTTGTGAGAGCCTAGATGGTTACTCTCAGTTTGGCTCATTTGTCCTAATTGACCACCTCCACACCTGGCAGAATGAAGAAAGTCATTATGTTGGTATAATCTCCACCATGCATTTGTATGTAGAAATTAAAATGAATTAAAAATGAAAAAGATAACCGGAAATTTTTTAAAAGAATTGAATAATATAATTAGAGCAGTTGAATAACATAATCAGAGCACAAAGGAAAAAAGGAAACATAGTAATTATTTTTGAGGAACTCACCAATTAGTGGATACTTTGACAAACACAAAATTTTAACCAGAATTGAATAGAGAAAAGTGTTTTTATGTTGGAAATGTTCAAAATTGTTTCATTGTGAACCAGAAGCAAATATATAAATATAAACTATATCTGTCAGCATTAAGCAAATAGTATTGGGAATGCATGATTGTTACTTATTGGAAATATTAGGAACCAAGTGTTTTCAATTGATCTTACAATCTACATTCTGATACTAATGATGTCAAAAATTATACCTCTGTCATTTACATTTTATATTTATTAATAAAACAAGCCCGAATGGAACAGGTGAGTGTCATCATTGACTATTTAGATGTATAAAATAATAAAATATCCTTTAGAATTTTAAGAGAACCATGTATCCTTGACATGCTTTCTCAATAACAGCTGTGAGAACCAAATGCAGAAATCTATATCTGTATTTACATAACAAAAACATGTCTAAAACAGTCTCTTTAAATTTAGACACATTGATATTTACAAGTTATGGAATTAAAACAGTGTGATTCTGATCAATTAACAAATAAGATACAATGCAAACTGTGTTCTATTAATGAATCACTGGATATTTTGGATATTCAATAGAGCACAGCATTTTGCTAGGAGAGAAAGTCACTACCACCAAATTTTACTCTCTTTAAGATTATTCTGAGACCAAATCTATTTACCAGCTCTGTATTTATCTATGACTTCTGTTCTCCAACATTTTGGGGTCAGGACCACTTCACACCCTGAAAGTGTGCTGAGGGATGGAAGCATTTCAGGCATGATTTGGGTAAGAATCTCCAAAAATATGCTCCTCTATGAAAGCAGTGTGAACACTGACAAAGATGGTTGAAAATCAATTTTTGCAGAACTCTGAAAACTAACTAACAATACTAGGAATGTTTATTCTAGAACTACTGCTGAATTTTGGTATGAATAGTGAGCTTTGTGGAGTTTTGTCTCATCTTCACCTCATCTTCTTCTCCCCAGTTCTGCGACAGACTTGAAAACCAACAGCTTCACAACTACAGTAGCTGTAAAAACCAGCAGCCTACGGCAGGTGAAGAATCCGTTTGGAGCTCTCCAAAAGCACCACCCCTAGACGATTGTCACTAGTTGACTTTTCTGGTTTCTCACAGGAAAGATCCATTATCAGGGCTTGCCTTTATTTGACCTGACTCAGAACTTGCTGGGTGTGATCAGCCACATCCCTAGGGTTTTTGTCAAAAGCATTCGGGGGGATTGTTTAATATCACAGCTGCCTGAGGTGGTGTTACCAGTTGGAGCTAACAAGGGGTTGACCAAAAAACTTGAAAGAAAAAAAACCTAAAAAATTGAACGTTCATAGAGGGCTTTAAAAAAATCTCTGAGTAGCACAGACATATATATACTACCAACTGTAAAATAGATAGTCAGTGGGAAGTTGTTGTATAACAAAGGGAGTCCAACTCGAGGATGGAAGATGCCTTAGGGGACTGGGGCAGGGAGGGTGGGGGGGACTCGAGGGGGGGGAGTCAAGGAAGGGAGGGAATACAGGGATATGTGCATAAAAACAGATGATTGAACCTGGTGTACCCCCCCCAAAAAAAAAAAAAATCTCTGACCTGTTCCTGGTATTATAGAAATCCACAGACACATACAGGGCTGTGTGTATGTCCAGGAAAGGCTTAAAATATATTAATCCACACATTCTCATATACACAGATATACACATATACACATTCTCATATACACAGATAATCTCTGGAAGTATATGTATTAGAAAGTCCACACTTTCTCATAAGGGTGGAAATTATAGTGATTTTTCTCTTCTCTCCCTGGACCTCCATCCCTATCCACTTTCTTTACCCTCCTTCCTCCCTTCCTCTCTCCCTCTCTCTTTCTTTCTCTCTTTTTCTTTTTTCACTTATCCATTATTATCTATAACAACTCTATATTATTTATATTTAAAGTTAAAAAGAATATGTTTTTTAATGATATTTTTATTTTTACTTTTTCATGAGCTTTTTGAGTGGTTACAAGGCAAAGACTATGGAAAGTTCAGTGGGTGTTTTTTTTGGTTTTGGGGAGTATTTTTTGGCCATGCCATGCTGCATGTGGGATCTTCCCCGGCCAGGGACTGAACTTGTGCCCCCTGTGGTGGAAGCACGGAGTCTTAACCACTGGACTGCCAGAGAAGTCCAAAAAGAAAGTGCATTTTAAACAGAAATATTTCTGATTGTTTTAATTCATTATGGGCTGCAGTTTAAATTAGTCAATAGAAAATACAATGTATTCATTTGATCATCTAGTAAATTGGGATCTGCCAGAAAACATCTAGGTTTTATCTGATAGCTTTTTCAGTTAAAAACCTGTCTTTTCACATGTTTTGTACTTACAATGCTCCGAAGTATTATAGATTCTTAACTTTAAGAGGTTGACAGCCCAATTAAGCAACTTCTTCTTTATGTTCAAAACTAGTAATATCTTTGTTCCTTCAGCCAAGGATTTAAATTTGTTTCTCTTTAAAAAAGATTTGGTTATTTAAATAATCAGAATAAATAATAGTCTGATATCATAATGATTGATATCAGACTATTATTTACCATTTAGCTCAAGTGTATTTAATTTTTATCAGTAATATTTTGCATAATTCTGGGGCATGAAAAAGTTAATGTGCCTTTTATATAAATTTTAAAGATACTTAAAATATTTCAACAAATAAACTTAGATAATAAGCAAGCTTTTAAATTATTTTTTCTATTCTGAAACTTTTAAAGACATTTCTATTTTACTTTTGTTTAGTTTAAACAATACCCACGTGTCTGCAAATAGATACAACTGACTCTTAAAGGTGATAAAAGTTGAGAATCAAAGATTAACAAAACATGATCCTTACATAAAAGATTATAAACAGTGAAAAATAAGATTAAATATTATTCAGCACATTTCAAGCTGAAAAATGCCTTAATTAAATATGCAATTGTTTTTCTTAGTTGAAGTTTATTTTCTCTGACCATTATGTATTTATCACCCTTCAATTGGTGAGTTATTTTATATAAATTGTAGTTCATCCAAAAATTAAGACTAGCTTCTTATAAGTAACATTTATCAAAAAAATACAGAAAATATAAAATTTTACTTTACTTTAGTGTAATATGTTGAAACTAGTTATATTAGGTAAAGATATGCTGTTATTTGCATAAGTGCAAAATGGAATCTTTAGCCAGACAAGTTTAATCTCATCCAATCTAAAACACCAAATATTTAATTGTGCTAACAACACAAGTTTACATACTGGTGGCTTAACTCACTATATAAGCATGTGTTTATAGAATTAGATGATCAGTTTATTATGTTAGCTTACTGCTGACTCTGAAGCAAAAATACATTATATTCATTATGCTGTTATTTTATTCTTTGTGTGTAATGTGATAGACCATTGAATATAATTAAGAGTTTGAAAAAGGAGAAACGCTAACAGAATTAGACAGTGGTATGACTTGTTTCTTAAGATAGCCATTTGCATAGATCCGAAACAAAGCTCAGGTTTATCTTAGAGAAGGGAACTCTCTTAAAAGCAAAAAAAACTGGGACTTACAAGCTTAGCCTCTTGTTGCAAAGCAGCACTTGTATTCGGGAAAAAGGTTGACAAGTCATTTAAAAATAACACTGACTCTCAGGATCAACACTTAGAATGAATTAAGGTAAAACTAAAGTACATCAGGCAGTAGGACTATTAAAAAGCAGAATTGAGAAGGTTATTGATGGAATGATTATACTTGGATACCGTTATCATCAACCTTTTGATTGATATTTCAGATAGGAGGATGTTTAAAAATGCACTGGGGAGACTTCCCTGGCATCCCAGTGGTTACGACTCTGCGCTTCCACTGCAGGGGGCATGGGTTTGATCCCTGATAGGGAAACTAAGATCCCACGTGCCACATGGTGCAGCCAAAAAAAAAAAAAAGCACTTATATATTGCTTTTAGAAACGAAATTTACCTGCAGTTTCACTGCAAAACCAGTCAGTATACAAGGTCTGGTTCTTGCCTACATGCAACATAAAATACCATTGAGGAAGGAAAGAGACACATGCATACTACAACTGTCTAGGATTTTAAGCAAGTAAAAAATGTCAAGTATTTGTATAATCATTGAGGGCCAAGTTTAACATATGAGAATGTAGACAAAACGGATGATTGAGTTAGAGGGACCACATTAGGTTGGGTGATCAGAAATAACAATGTGTATCTTAGAAGCTGAAAATAATCTTGAGGATTTTTCTACTACTGGTTAAAGTTTGATTTAAGTCACATATGTATGGGCACTTTATTCCTGTCCCATAATTTGTATTAGGCAAGGTATTTTTTTATCTCTGCCTTTTTATCTTAAAGCTAATTTGTAATTTTAGAATTTATAGTAGGAATTTTAAATGAATGCACATGGATAAAGTATTATACAAAGAGAATGTTAAGTGACATTTCATAAATTCAGTTTAAAATATTACCTTTGCCTTGTAATCTGCTGGTATTTATTTTGGGAGATCTTAGTTACCCATCCAATCACAATTAAAATGATCCTTATAATAGAATAAACAGGTCTAATAGTTAAAATCAATATAGAATTACAATCTGTTTCATTGCTGAAAATTAATTCTAATTACAGTAATAAAAGACTTTGACATTTTCACCTGTCATTCTTTTAGCTAAGGGGAAGATGTAAATGTACACAGACAAATGTTTTACTGAATTATAAGTGTGATAGACTTTCATAAACCAGAGAAAGATCAGGCCAGTGAGAAACATATTGGTATATTGTTTTTCTTATTTCTAAAAAAGGCAAATGCTAATTAAAAGTGCTGTAGTTCTTAATTCTATCCTTGGGAAATTATATGTATCTTCCTATCTCATATCCTCTTATTTATGAGCCCGATCTAAATTTTCTGAGCTGAACATTAAGAATCTTTTCTTAAATGGATTGTTAATGACCGATAGAAGTTACAAAAGTAGAATTGCAAGTGTAATATTTTAAATTCTTAAGTGTGGAAATTTAATTCTTATGAAGTAGTCACAGTTAAGTTATAAAATTGTTATTTAATTGAACATCAAAATAATCATTTTCTTATCCAAAATAAACACAGATATATGTTTTTCAGTTTTGTACCAGGTGTAAATTTAGGTCAAACTGCCCAATTCTCACTAATTTGTGAGTGTTATGGTCACTCTTTCCCAAGAAACCATATGGTAAATGAGTTGAACACATTTAACCACCATCTCTTTTGCCAAAATTTTATATGTAAAATATCCTAAGTAGATGTCTTAAAATGACTTGACTTTGAAATGTGTAATGCAAATTGTCTTTGAAATTCTGCTGCTATAACTGATGACTGAAGGTCAGGCCAAAAGGTAAGGAAAATTAATTAAAAAGAAACTTTACTTTTGTAATGATTTTGAATAGCTCTGGATAGTTTTAGGACAGTAAGGTTTTTTGATTCATGTTTTAAGCTGTGAATGGGAGGTAACATTAAGAAAATACTCCCTGACTGGCTGGAAGTGCAACTGTTTATAAAAATGATATAACCTCATCCATGGCTTTGGAGAACTCTTTTAAGTTCAAGTTGCTCATCAGAACTTGGGTGTATCTTTGGCAGCATAGGGATCAAATAAGCCTCTCTTCTTGCTTGATTAGAAAGACTGAAAAAAGCAGTGATTAACCTGGTAATATTTACTGGAGAATATACAACATTTCTGAATGAGAAGATGTCTGTAGTATCTAGTCCTTCAAATAAAATAGAGTTGCCAGATAGCTATGATGTCTCCAGAAAGAACTGTTGCACAGATTGAATGCAACGATGAACAAGAAGACACTTGATTAGTACCAACAGAACCTGGCATTGTACTGTTGCTGTTGTTATTTCCCTTCTGAATGTTTTTGGATGCCGTTTTTGCATGAGCCAGACATCCACTGCTCTATGTATTTTCACCATAGTTAGTTATCTGGATCACAGCCACTGTACCATTTGGCAGAGTAGCAGTGTGATAAATGAAGCATCAAACTCAAGGCTAAAGGTTTGTAAACTGAAGTGTGGCTTGCAGTCTGTTCTGCGTGTGTGAGACTTGAAAGCAATCACAGTCATCCCCTGAGCAAATTGTATTGTTATCCTTTCGTGTGCACCACGGTTATACTCAGATATACCTGCAGGAGGATATAGGTACGTATGCCCGTACACATACACACACGAGATAAAACATAATTTCAAACTACCAGACTGGGAGTGAAGAGCAGTGTCAAAATCCAAGCCTAATAAAAATTGAAGACTGGAAGTTGTCCCCATAGTTATTCTTTTAAAAGGGCAGAGATGCAGTGTTGCGAGCAGCATTTGGCCTTTTCAGCTGAGGCCCTTCTTTCCCCAGATGGAGCTCGTGCCTCTGAATCTTGTGGCCAGTTATACTTTCGTTTTTCTTCATCATTTGTCAGCCTGAGAAATTCCCAGCAGTTCTCAGAAGGGGTTTTCAGTTTGGAAAATAATGTTGACGTAAAAAACTGCAAAGTTTTATAGACAGTTTATCTCAATGTTATGATTCAGAAAAGATCATGACCACAGTTTTCACTTTTTGTCTATTTTGAATGAAATTAATCTTTGTTAGGAATGATCCAAAACAAAATGTCATGTGAAATAAAGAGCAATGAAAGCATTTTCAATATCATCTGGTTCCTCAAAGAAACAAGATTTGTATGTCATTTTATTTTTGTTAATGCAGTTATTTTTGTTCTTATAAACGTGAGTGAAATCACCTAAACAAATAATTAGAGGAAAAGAAAAGCAAGATGAGATTTTGTAAAAAATTCAGCTCAGACTAGATTCCACAAAACCAGTCATTCTTGTCTCCTGCCAAAATTTTCCATGACATATTAGTGCTAAATAGTATTACCAATGTTGTAGTGCAATAGTCATTATTCACCAATTTATAATTAGAGCCAATACCCAAAATTCTGTGCCAAAGACATTTATTTTGCAAATTGATTCCAAAGAAATTTTGTACATACTTAACTCAAACCTGTAAGACATTTCTTTAAAATAATATATTCAGAATGTTTTAGCAATTGTAAGCCCATTTAATTTAACAGAAGAGATACATATGTATGAAACTTTTCATAATATAATTCTAGTATTATTGAACCATACAGTGATTCTTTTCCATATGATGATTCCTTTTATAATTGTATCAAAAAGTTGATAAGTCATGGACCAGATTAGTATATGATGCATTTTAAACAAATAGAGAAAAGTTTGATTTCAAGAATAGCTTGAAAGAATACAGATTTATTCATGATAATGACATGCTAAACTCAAAGTTGCACTTATGGTCTTATAACTCATTGTGTGAACTTATTTAAGTCTTCAGTTTCTCCATCCATGTGACAGGAAGAATAGATTCCTAAAAGTTCTGCTAAAAATCTCTAATTATCTATGTTAAATTTTTTATGTACTGGCCTTTTTGTAACAACTTTTATAAGATTTTACTATTTTAAAACAATTTCTGTATTTTGATTGTAATAAGTGAAAACAGATTAATATAAATGTATTATCAACTATTCCTTTACATGAAACTGTGTAACAGAATATAAAAAATATCAAGGCATTTTAATTGATATAATGCCCTGGAGAGAATTGTTACAATCGCTGGTCCATGAGGGAGATGAAATGTTTATTCTTAAGAACAGGTCATCTATGCAATTTGCCTGAGTTCTGTAGAGCTGCATATTTTCTACATAATTTTAGGTACATTCTACCCATGTGAAAGACTTTAAATTAAACAATATGCAATAGATTTCATCTAAATTATGTTAGAAAAGTAAACTGATCATGCCATCCCACTTAGATAGGCCCAAAGCCCTGAAGATAGAAAAATATGACCAGCAATGAATGTTAAAACAGCAATTTGTGCAATGTAGGACATTAACTAAAATCTGAAAACAGTTTATATTCCAGATACGTATCAAACTGCAGATGTCGTGTACAATACATTCACTGATGGAGATTACATGTCAGGCAGAAAGGTCTTTTAAGGAAACTTCCAAGGTGATGAGCCATAATAATAAATCAGCCAAATGATCCTCCTCTCTGGCTGATGAAAGAAGATTCTCCTTAAGATCAATCATCGTGAACAAGCTGACAACGAGGTAGCCTTGCTGATCTTGTGCCAGACTATGTGGAAGATTTCACACATCCTTGAGATGCAACTTGTGTAAAAATTGCACACCCTTCACACAGACAATTTGGTTCAGAGAGAGACAAAGAGAGAATGATAGCCTTTTGACCTCAGAAAAGAAGAGCAGAAAGCTCAGCAAAAGAGGTAGGGGTGTGTGTGTGTGTGTGTGTGTGTATCAGAAGGAGATTTAGAGGCAAGAGAGAGATAACAGGGTTTAGGTAAACAGGAGACAGGAGGAGTAGGGCCACTGCCTCTTCTAATGGAACTTCCATAGTCTACTGACCTCAACTAAGAGCTCAGCATCAAGAAGCTGGTTGGAATGGCTCAATTCCCTTAAAAATCTCCATCGACACCTTCTATACACGCTATTTAATATGGAAAATTGCCATCTTTCCCACTATTGTGTAAATTGCCACGTGAAAAGAACCTCAAGGCTCACTTACAAACAGATTATGGTTCCTAAAACCCTCCCTCCACACAGAAGTTCCAGTGCATCAATGTACTTGTAATTAACAACTGAATAATTCCACAAGAGAGTCTCAGGGTAGAAAATGCAGATTTTTGCTGGAAACACAGAAAGTTACATGCTTTACCTGTAACTCAGAAATGTGCTTAGTTTAAGTATAACAATCTACTCTGAAGGATTTTTCTTAACCATCAGCTTAAAGATATTTGTACTTGTTCAGGCTTAAGATAACAGCCTGTGGTAGGGACATTGTTGACTAGTACTGGCATCAGGAGAACTGAGCTGAATTCTTGGCTCTGCTACTGACTAGTTCCTGGACTTTGAGGAAGTCACTTAATCATTTTTGGTTTCAAGGGGAAATTCTTGCCCATGATGAAACCTGGGTTTCTTATTATCAAACTTGCTGAAATTTACTACACTCTACTCTCCAATATTGAAATGAGTTGCCTGTGTCATGGTTCTTGTCAAAGAAAAATATCACATGAAAGAATATGCTATTTTCTTATCTAGCTTAATTGTAATGTCCTCTTAAACATCTACAGTTTCTAGTTAAGTGAATTTTGATCCTTTATTTTCATCATTTAAATTACGGTCAGACATCATAAAATCCCCTTTCTAATAAATAGCCAGTAAATAAACATTATTTGTAAATCTTTCTCAGCTGCTTTTTTAAAAAGTTTCAGCTTTAACCTTATGTGTCTGGTGAATTAAACTGAACTATTTTCACAGTTATTTAAAAAAGCTAGACACAATTAGGGAATCTAGTAATTACATACAAATGTTTGAACAAATACCAATGTGGTTATTCTTTACAAGCTTTTAAGTTCAAAAACTCTACTGAGGCAACTTCCAAGTTGTCATGTTAATTCTTGTATTAAAGAATAAAACATGGCATTTTTTCAAAAATATGATTTATTGAATGTCAAACCTTTGCAATAACATAGGTCTTTTAATTTCTTCTCATAATGGACATTACTGAAATGAACTGAGAACAAGGAGGACAAGAAGTGACAAAGAAACCACTTGTATAAAATGAAGAACAACTTTCATACATATTAACTGGCCCCATTTGTGAAATCAAATATAATCTTCAGTTCTATCCGACCTACTGATGTTTGCTGATTGCAGATAAAAGTTTTTGATTATGATGAATTTTACTTTCTAGTATTTTGTCTCCTTCCACTGAAAACATTTTGCTTATGATTTTATGTAAACATTTTCCATCTCTAAGGTTTCATCATGAAAACTGAACTGTAGCTCGGAAGCTGAACACCTCATGTACACTGCTTTCTATCAACCAGAAAGGACTGCATCTCCTAATAGAAATCTCAGAATCGCGCAGGAAAGAAGGTGAATGACCTTGCAGGACATTTCTTTTTCCTATCTTTAAAGTCAAATACTCTGTGTTTAAGGTGGAAAAAAGATGTGTCTGAGGGGTTATAGATTCCAACATGTGTGGTTTATGTAGCATCCTTGTGCTGTTTGCTCTGGGGAGGACAAATCTTAAAGTGTGCGTTTGAGTCTTATAAGAGCCCCTGGATGTTGCTATTAAGACAGTTACAGCAGCCTGAGAAGCACAGAGGTTTGGTTATAAATCAGGCTCAAGCATTATAATAAAGTTTATAGAAGCTATATCAACAGCATATACCCAGCATAGGAGGAACTGCTTTTGCCCTCTTTTTGCCTTCCTGCTTTTACTCCTGCAATAAGAACTTTTGAATACTTGGGAAGTTGGTCTCTATGCCCCTCATCTAGTCCCCATGAGGGAGGAGTAATAATGTGGTCAGTGAGACTGGAACAAAAAGCACAACTGAGTGTGTAGCTCAGTCCTTCTGACCACTCTCTTTCGGGTGAGCTCGTCTTCAGCACATCCACTCTTCCTTCCACGTGGTAAAGAAATCCAGGTAGAATTTTTGCCTTGGAGAGCTGAATATGAAAGTCAGTCTTCCTCTCTGTCCTTCTGTCTCTGACCTTCTTTCTCTCTCTCTCACATACACACACACTCTCTCTTAATATGTAGCTGTATTTCTAGAGTATCAAACCAGATTTTCATGTGATTTCAGACAAGGAACATTCAAGTATTCAGTATTCAGAACTCAAATGAAAATGACACCTGCTAATTTAAAAATCGATGCTGATAAATGCCAACACAGGCTATTCTGGGCTTTATTTTCACAGACTTTCTAAATGTAAGCTTAGAATTTCTAAAATGTGTAATGTTAAACATAACTTGATTTGAATTGAATTATTATGTGTTGTAATAATTATATTATAAAATTATAAGTGTTATATATGTTTCTAAGGGTTTATATACATAGAAATATTTACATAAAGTTTGAGCTGAGCTGTGGGCAAAAAGTCTGACATTGTACAAAATGCCAAAGAAGTGTTGCCTGATAGACCAAATTGACTATTATGTGAAAATAAATCTGTAATGATGGAGATGAAATGAGGATACAGGAAAAAAGTTAATTTTAGAAATGAAAGGGAGAGCAAAACACAGGAGGGCTGATGACAGAAGTTAATCAATATACTTGCAAAACAAACAGGAAAAGGCTTACAACTTTGAGTCTTGTAATAAGTCTAAATTCTGAATAGATTTTTTCATCCTTGATAGTAAAAAATCTACAGCTACTTTAGGCTTCCTGAAACACAATACACTCATTTTTTTCCTATAAGATATCCTCATATATTATATTGGCAAATGTTTCTAGCAAACATTTAAGAAAATGATTGACATATAGTCATTTCCTATAAAGTTCTTATTCAAAAGAAGATGCTTTTTATATCTTCAGCTTTTTCAAACAGGATTCATAAATCAAACTTGTGACAGAATCTGCTTTTAAGTTCTAAAACTTAAGTTAAATTTTACTTCCCTCCAGAGTGTGATTATTGGACTCTGTAATCTGGTAAGTAAAGGTTTATAATCTAAAATCTAAAATTTGTTAATGTTTTAATAGGGATTATTTTCAAGAATTATTGATACCTGTATTTTAGTATGCTGCATGCAGTCAGTCCTTATAAGGCTTATGTTAACATCAGTAATATGCCTGGGCTTTGCTAACAGAGGAAGCATGGCACTTCCCCTTGCCACCCACAAACCTCCTCAACTTCCAATTTAAAGGACTCTTACAAGTTTACAGCTAAGAATGTAAAAGGAAAATCAAAACAGAGTCGGTATTTCTAAGAGAACCCTCTATGTTGGAACCAGGAAGGCACCAAAGACGTGTGGCTCAGCCTGGATGGAATGTGAACTTCCACAACTGATTATCTCAACCCAGGCATCCAGAACATCTTCCCAATGTTCCAGAAACTCAAGATATTTATGGGAAACATCCTAAAATCACTCATGACAGCCTTTCCCTTAAGGCCAAATATTTCCTTTCCTGTATCAGAGTCAATCATAATTCCTGCCAGACAACTTTATCAACCTTGTAGTTTTTTATAAGCCCCTGACTCTCTTCCTCAGAGCACTTTCAGTTTTACCAGAATTTGTGTTTCCCGAATTTCAGGTCCTAAGACCCCCACATACAGCTCTTTGTTCTTTGCAGCCTCAATATTGATTATTGACCAGAAACTTCTGCCAAGGAGCTGGTGTGTTCTTTGATTTGGGTAGAAGACGCAGACATTAAAAGCTTTTACATTCAAATATCATTTTGTACCTTCTCCTATTTGGAATTAGCATTTAAAAGATTACCTCTTTGAAGGTCAAAAGTTGAAACCAGAGTGGACATAGTGAAGGAGACTCAAGTAGGCAGCAGGCGTTTTCCTCAAGTCTAAGTGAAAAGGCTCCAGGTAACTTAAAAATAATTCCATCAAGAGCATCTGGATAGATTGAATAAGGACCAGAGTGAAGGCTCAAACTAGTAACAGAGTGTGATTTAAACAGTATGGCTCCTTTTTCTATTTCCTTCGGTTTAGGGGCAGCCTCAAGGTAGCAGGACAAGATTTAAAGATTTGGAGGTCCTTATTCTACAAAGAATGTTCTCATTTAGAGCCTTCTATATTCAGAATGTGGAATTAGACACCATTACCTTGACAGACTTCACACAACGACCTTTATAACCTTCAAGGCCATAGACACATTCATAAAAGTATTCCTAGCAGATATATAAAAATACTTTGAGAAATAATATACATTTTTTTCAGCTTATAATATAGCCAAATTCATATGATGAAAGTCACTGTGTATGTTTTGCTTTCATTATTCATGCATTTGTTTGGAACTGTGTTTCTGTAAGGACTACATATTTATAATTTACATTTCAAATAGCCCACCAAAGTTTTCCCTTCATCATTGACAACTGCTGCAGAAATTGCTGAATATATCACAGTTCTAGGGAGAAAGCAAGGCACTTCAAGCACTTACTATTATGTTAAGAAACAACAGAGAAGGAAGCAAAAGGAAAGGTGTGTTGGTGATGCATAAAGTTCGGAGAGAAATTTTAAGAGAGGCTCAGCTTTGCAATGTAGCTCTGTTGTGTCTCAATTATTGGTATTGAATTGCCATTGCTAATCTACAGAGGGAAATGATGAAGGCACTTTATTGCTTTTTGAAACTTGAAGGGGAAAAAAATCAGTATCTTAAATAAAGATTTCAATTCCTGACCTCACTAGCCTACTTTGCAATTGCACCAAAGTCATTAATTTTTAGCCTCAAGTAAATGAGAATTCAGGATTTTCCCTCTGCATGTGAAAGCTCAATAAAATGGGCCTTGCTGGTAGAGTAGAACCACTGCATATGCAAATTCAGACACATTAGGAATGCATTTCATTTCACAATGTCATAGTAAGTCACTCTAACAGGAAACTACTATGCTTTCTCTAAGAAAATCACGTTTTTCAAGCATTCTATGCTAAACTTTACAAAAAGTTTTTGTCTTCTAAGTCATTTAGCATTTGAGAGTTTGGATTCTTCTACAACTGCCAAATTTATGTACCACTGATGATCATTTTGATACCTATTATCATTATTTTAAATTGTCTCTTAGGATATGTGGATGTAGGGTGAATTTGGAGACATAGGTTCTAAGGAGGAGACAAGCCCCCTTGATTGTATACAGTACAGCTGAGGCAAATAGAAGCACTGGGGAAGCCTGGATCCTTTTCAGTAAGGATTCTGACTAGCCCTGGAGGCAGGGCAGAGAGAGGTCTCCTGTGGCGGCTATTGGATTTCCTGTGACTACTTTACCGCGTGACCTGGCACAAGCTGAACTGGAGGCATCATACTCCTCAATTTCAAACTCTATTACAAAGCTATAGTAATCAAAACAGCATGGTACTATCACAAAAAAAGACACTTAGAATGATGGAACAGAATAGAGAGCCCAGAAATAATCTCACACACTTATGGCCAATTAATCTACAACAAACGAGGCAAGAATATACAGTGGAGAAAACAGTCTCTTCAACAAGTGATGCTGCAAAAGCTGGACAGCTACATGTAACATAATGAGATTAGAACATTTCCTCACACCATATGCAAAAGTAAACTCAAAATGATTAAAGACCTAAATGTAAGATTGTAGAACTCTTAGAAGAGAACACTCTTTAACATAAATCATAGCAATATTTTTTTGGATCTGCCTACTGAGGCAAAAGAAATAAAAGCAAAAATTTTAAAAATTGGACCTAATTAAAAGCTTTCACACAGCAAAGGAAACCACTGATGAAACAAAAAGACAACCTACCAAATAGGAGAAAATATTTGCAAATGATAGTGCAGCAAGGGGTTACTCTCCTAAATATACAAACAGCTCACCCAATTCAATAGCAAAAAATAAACAACCCAATCAAAAAAGGGCAGAAGACCTAAATAGAAATTTTTCCAAAAAAAAAAGAAAAAACCCTATAGATGGCTAACAGGCACATGAAAAGATGTTCAACATTGCTAATTATTAAAGAAATGCACATCAAAACAACGAGTATCACCTCACACCACTCTGAATGGCCATCATCAAAAAGTCTAAAATAACAACTGTTAGAGAGGATGTGGAGGAAAGGGGACACTTTTACACTGTTGGTGAGAATATAAATTGGTGCAGCCACTATGGAAAACAATACAGAGGTTCCTGAAAAAAAACCCTAAAAATAAAACTACCCTATGATTCAGCAATTCCTTTTCTGGGAATCCAGAAAAAACAAAAACACTAACTTAAAAAAAATACATACATCAAAATGTTCATAACAGCACTACTTACAATAGTCAAACTATGGCCAAGTGCCCATGAACAGACAAATGGATAAAGATGCAGTATGTATGTGTGTGTGTGTGTGTGTGTGTGTGTGTGTGTGTATGTGTGTGTATGTGTGTGTGTATATATGTATATATAAAATGTAATATTAATATTACTCAGCCTTAAAAAAGAATGAAATTCTGCCATTTGCAGCAACATGATGGACCTAGAGACTATTATGCGTAGTGAAATGTCAGAGAGCCAAATATTGCATGACATCACTTATATGCGGAGTCTAGAAAATAATACAAATGAATGTAGATATAGAAGACAAACTAGCGGTTACCAAAGGGGAGAGGGAAAGGAGGAGGGGCAGATTGGGGTATGAAATACAAGCTACTATATATAAAATTGATAAGCAACAAGGTTATATTGTATGGCCCAAGGAATTATAGCCATTACCTTGTAATAACTTTTAATGGAGTATAATGTGTAAAAACATTGAATCACTATGCTGTACATCTGTAACTAATATAATATTGAAAATCAACTATACTTCAATTTAAAAATTAAATAACAAAAAACCAAAATAGTTATCCTTAAGAAGTGTAATTTTTTGTGATTGGATACACCTGAAAATATATACTAGTCTATAGGTCTTCTTAACATGGCACAGAAAGTAAACATCAAGCTATTTCTATTAGAGAGAAACATTTTTAAATTGTTAAAAAAAAGAAGAAGAAGAAGAAGTTGCTAGAGAGGGAAAACTGCTGTCCTTGGCACAGTTGCATTCAATTGCAGATGTGAGCACTTTGTCATCAGTGATTTATGTAGTTAAAGGGGTAGGGGAATGAGGGTACATGATTGCCACTTTCTATTTCTGGGCTCAATTTATATTAAGTCTTCTGAAAGAACATTATTTAATCTCCCTCATAAGAGCACATTCACATTTTACCCCACAGTTTAATGCATTTTGTGAACTTCAGCGTTAACATACCCAATTTTACTAGACATATATTAAAAAACATTGTATACCCATCAATTTATAGCACGTCTGTAGTCACAAGATTCTGGGAAATGAAACCCTATAGAGCTAAAAATATATCAGATGTGGTTGGGAAGATTTTAGTTGATTAATTCAGATTTGAAGACATTTATTTTATTTCTTCCATAAAGTTCCTTACTAGATTGATTTTTAATAATACTCAAAGAATATTCAAGTACACATATTAATATAAACTATTGTCCCAAATGTTAGTTTCTTAATCATATTCCTAATATCCAACTCCATTTAGGACATTTTTATAGCAGATCAGTCTGATATCTTACTTAAGCTTCAGAAAAAGAACATTTTCTTTCACTATTTTTAAAATTCATTTTCAAACTCTTATTTATTTTTTATGTTAATTATTGCTATTTCAATTTTCTCACCTGGTCATTTACTCCCACAGTTTTTCCAACTACATTATCTTGTAAATCTTAGTTAATAAGATTAAGTATGTAATGATGAAAATATAGATACCAAAGAGTCTTTGGATTTTCTTTTATATTGACTTTTTCAATGTAGGGTTTATGCCAGTCAGGGAGATGCTCATCAATTTCAATAGTTGTTATTAGAGGTCAGAACATAGAGAAATTGTCCAAAAAGCAACTGAATCATAGTGTCAGAATTTTGTGTGACAAATAGCGATAAAAAACTTGGGTCAGGAAATTATTCCAGCCCCCAACCTTTGCCCAGGGGAATGGCAAGAAAGCTTTGCTTCTAAAAACGATTTAAAATAAAAATATAAAACATTTTTTATAAAAAATATCTCAACCCTGTGCTAGCTGTGATTGTGAGGTTGCAACTTACTCAGCTCACATAATAAAGAAATTTCAAGCTAAGAAAATAACACAGTAACTGTGTCTGTGTCCATGGAATCCCTAGGGCTCTGGGAGAAGCAGATGAAGCCATGCTATAGAGGCAGACTCATAACTTATATACAAACCTGAGAATAATAATCTTTGTTAAAAATAAATGAAAATTTTAAATTTAAAAACCACATGAGAAAACAAGTCATCAAGAGGTAGAATCACAGTAATTAGCACGGAAAGATCTGGGATAATTAACCAATCTGGTAAGTATGAAATCAGTATGCATAAAATGATGGAAGTAATACAAAAGGTAATACAAATCAAAATGTATAATTTAATACCTTGAAAAATTGAGAAAGCGTGTTTGAAACATGACCAAACTGAAATTCGTGTTTCGAATCACAATGGATAAAATAAAACACTTATTATATTTCTACCCTCAAGTAAACCAGTGTACAAGAGTAGTCATGGATTACTTTTCTTATCTATTTCTGAGACTCTTTTTTTTAAAAATAATCTTTTATTCTAAAATAAAACATAGGTATACAAAACCAAATGGTTCAAATGTATGGCTTAATGAATTATTTTTTATTAATTTTTATTGGAGTATAGTCGCTTTACAATGTTGTGTTGGTTTTTGCTGTAGAGTGGATTACATTTTAATTAAACATAGAGATGAGATTTTAATCAAAACAAATATTGGCACTGCCCATTTACAAATTCTTATAAGAAATGTAGTTAAGTAAGAAGGAAACCAAAGTCTCAAAAAAAAAAAAAAATAAATGAGAGCTTGATACTAGCAAACAAATATAAAAGAATAATAATCACCAAAGTCAATATAAAAATAATGGTAATTTGGGCAGGTATAAAAGGGAAGCTAAAATGCTCAGAGATCAGATTTAAAGCATTGTATAAAGGGAAACTAGAGCATTTGAAAACATTACACATTATTAGGTCAAGATTGATTGTTAAAGAACTAATGGTAAATAGAATGTCTGACTTCCAAACTACAAGGCTCAAAAAGGAAAAAAAAAAAAAACAAACATGAAACCTGATACATTCAAAGTTTTGCCAGATAAAGCTTACCAAAATCTTAGAGTGCACATATTAGAGCACAGTGAAATCATAAAATATTTCTTCTATTCAAAGTCAATGTCTACTATTACTGCTACCTTTCTGCATTATAC
The DNA here is from genome assembly GCF_030028045.1 of Hippopotamus amphibius kiboko. NCBI lineage: Eukaryota > Metazoa > Chordata > Mammalia > Artiodactyla > Hippopotamidae > Hippopotamus > Hippopotamus amphibius. Next base: position 104,195,316 of record NC_080196.1, read on the forward strand.
TGGAAATGCAATTCAGCTGAATAAAATATGAAAATGATACAAATGTAATAAAGGAAATGAAATTGTCATATAACTTTGATGATGTGATCTTTTGCACTGCATAGCACCAGAGAAACCCTCATATTATATAAAGTGATCAGTTTTTTCAATACAGACCAGAAAAAATTATAAAAAATTATTTTTTAAAAACCTAATTTTTAATAGCAACAAAAAACTAAAGCCTTTTAGGATACATTTTATAAAATTATTCAAATTTTGTAAAAAATTATCACATTTTATTAAAGCCCATGAAGAAGACCTAAATAAAAATATTCATAAACCCCAAGTCACAAAGATATCTTTTTCACCCTCAAATTATCTCATAATAACAATGCAATCAGGCAAACTGACCCAAACGTTCATATAGAAGGTGAACTGGCTCAAGGTGAAATAATTTTCATAAAGAAAAATAAATGCCCAAACTTGCCATGTTAGATAATAAAGTTTATTATAAAGCCAGTAATTCAAATGGTAATGGTAATGTGGTAACAGCCTAAGGATAGAGAGACAGCAGAAAATTTATAAAGAAGAAAGAGCCATATGTATACTGGCACTTGGAGTATGAAGAAGACGGCAATGAAAATCAATGGGCAAAAGATGGACTAGTTAATTGTATGTAAACACATTGTTTTGTGATATATTACAATATATTTTATGTAAAAATACCAATAACATATTTATATTTAATGGATATAGCAATATATTAATATACAAAACAGTTTTATATATATAAATGTACATACACAGCACACAGATATACCCATTATGGCAACTATAAACATTTGAAAAATAGTAATTATATGTCTATCTGATATTATTTGTTGTCTTGTCCTGTATATTTGAATTATTTCATAATTAAGTATTTTATTTCATATTTAAGAATAAATGAAATAAGAATAAAGTCATAGAAGATAAATTATTCCAGGCTTCCACAGTGATTCTGCTGTAGGCAAATGTGCTATGTCACGCTTCACACAACTCTGTTTTTATTCTTCAGTCCTCACCATGCAGTGCACTACTAATTACCTATTTGTGAAATGAAAACATTTACTGAACTTTTACAGATTCAATAAAAAGTGTTGCATTTTTTTCCCTTTCTATACTTTATTTTTTTAGATCGCGAATGTTATGTTGAATGAATAGTTCCCATTTTGCTTTTACCTCCTAAACCTGAGTCAGCACAGTTCTATTTTCCAGCTGTAAGAATGGCATTTTTTTACTCCGGAAATCATTTGAGGGATTAGAGCATGAGAAGAGTAATTACCCAAAACATTAAAATCGCCCACAGTGATTTGTATGAATTCAGCCAAGTAGGGTGATTCAGTGACAAACTACCACCTTTATAACTCCAGGTAATAGAAGACAAGCAGATCCTCACCATCTGTACCTCATTTTATTTTCCATCTAGATGAGGTATCTCTCACCACCTCTTATGCTTTAATTCACCCTCTGAAATGGAATAAACCATCCTGCAGTTACAAAGCAAATGGACATATGTAGGCGATTTCTGAGAGAGCTTGGCACCTGTCCTCTCCTGTGTCGCTGCCTTTCCTCACCCTGCTGTCCTCTGCCCTCCTTTGCGATCCACTCCTGTTTGGAAGCCAGCCGCTCCTCCCACACATAGGGCACTTTTGGCAGCTCCAGGCCTCATCAGCGCGCTGGCCGGCCTTAGCTGATTATGGAACAGATGTTGGGGAAGTCACATTTTTGAAATTTATTTTCTCTGTAGAATAGAGGACGAGGTTTTAAAAATAATTTCGTCCACATTACACTTTCTGCTCTTTTGAGAGTTAGGCTCTTAAAAGGCAATTCTTGCAGAAGGAGCATAATATTTGAATATTTTCTGCTGATTTCATTCGGCATTGAGTTGATGATCAGAAAAGGTGTCGGAGTCTAAAATACAACAAGGTATCCCGGTTACACAACCAGAACAAGGTGTCAAACTACACCAAGCATTTCATTGAAGAAGAAATTGGAAAAAAATACAGCTTAATAGCCATATTATAGGTTGGTTAAATGAATAATAATATTTTGGGAACATTATTTATGGAAGCTTATAAAGACCTATTCTCCCCTGTGGAAAATGCATTGGATGTTTAATTCATGGCCTCTACCCTCAAAAGAACTTACAATGTAGTAATCACAAAGAGGGAATAGAAATAATAGAATGCAAGTCAGGAGAAAAAAAATGAGATAGAAATAAAATGCCACCTGTATGTAGTATGAGTATAGATAAAATGCCACCTGTAGGAGTATTGTATACAACCTGATACCCTTTGAAACAGAAACACTGGGGTTATTCTGTAATGTTTGGTTGCTTGTTTTATATCTTGGTATTCACAGTGCTTTTTCAAAGACTGAGTTGGTTATTTCTGAATATATGAGGGGGAAGCACATGAGTTATCTCTGAAGGCCAATTTTGAAGAAAGAATGGGGGATTTCTATTTTCTTTTAAGTGGGTAGAATATTCACATGTGGATGTACAGAATGTTTAGCTAGAGGTATCTCTGAGAGAATCAAATTGTACTGGTTTGAACAAGATTACCGCCCCTCCTCACCTGCCAAAGGATCAGATAATGTCTTTAGTACTTGATTGTATCTCTCTGTAGCAGTTGAGAGATAAAGTGAAGCAGATTTCCCTATTATAGTTGGGTCTAAGTCAGCCTTTCAGTTATAACACTATACTGTTAATGGTTTACAACTTAGTCATAAAATGTCTTTTCCCTCTGAGGAAAAACAACAACAACAACAACAAATAAAAAAAACAAAAAACAAAAAGCTTGGTTTATCAGGTCCCAGAAGGAGAGCTATTCTTAAAAACTGATTTTTAAAGGTTAGATATTTTCATTTTAGAGCATCTTTAAAAGACTCTTTTAAGGACATTTTCAACTCCAGAATTTTCAAAAAGGGATTGGTTTAATTTGCATTGAGACTTATCTATGGAATAACTACTTGAAATGGGTTTAATATACTTTAATTTCTATGATAATTGACGTTTAAAGTCCTATTTCAAAGATAGTTTCTGTGTCATGTGCTGCTAATGATGATTTAATCTCTGCTAAGAATCTTCAATGTAAAACAAACAGGAGAATCATTCAAAATCTAATCTCCAAAAGTTACATTATGGACAGCAAGATTCCTAAGGTCAATTTTACACATAAACTTTATTTGGGTGACTTGAATGAAAGCAGACACTGTGTAGTCAAGAATTTAATCTTAAACAAAAGAGGTCTGGCCTTTGCCCTTGGCTTCTGAGAGATAATCTCTAAGCCCTTGGAATGCCTTGCCTGACTGGAGGGTCTTTGCCTGTGCCTTAGGCCAGCCAGATAGTTAACAGTGCTTTAGAGAAAGGGCTCTGAGCCACACCACCAACAGAATATAGACTGGGGCTTTGAGCCACATGGTCTAAGTGGAATTCTAGTGGGGCTGGAGATGGGCAGGAGGCATGTGGGTATCACTCATGCCTAAGTGATGGAGCACCATAAATACTCTGGACTATAGGGCTTAAATGAGCTTCTCTGGTTGGCAATAGTCTGTGCATATTGTCACACGGGGATGGCTGGAAGCTCTGTGGTTGGTACCCTCCTGCGCTTTGCCCTGTATGTCTCTGCCCTGGGTTTATTTTAATGTTTACCTTTTTCCTGTAATAAACCACAGCCATGAGCAAAATTCCTTCTAGGGAATCATCAAACCTGAGAGTGGTTTGGGGAATCTTCTAAAGTAGCAATTGTCAGAAGTGAAGGTGGTCTTGGGTGGACTGTTTTCCTCTCACTTCGAGTTGGCCAAATGCTATTATTATCTTAAAGTAACCATATTACATCAAAGATATATCTTTGTTGCCTTGTAAATTTTCCCATGGTCTGTGAACCCACCACTTGAAGAAGGCAGAAATTAATGAAAATTCCTATAAAGAATTTTGTTTGCTTTTTCTCCATATGTTAACCACAAACTCTACATCTTTCTAATATGTTATAGAAAGAATAGCTAAGGGAGTATATTTTCTTGAACTGAATTCCGTTTCTTTCAGTAATTCTATGACTATGCATAAGAAATATATAGTAGAATTCTACCAAATTTATCCTTTGCTAAGTTTTCAGCTTTTTCCCTCAAATTATAATTTATTTTTTATAGTTTTAATTTTTATACTTACTTAGAGATATCAGATATTAGATTCAGAAAACTGTGCCTGTACAGAAATGAAGGTAGCCCCAAAGTAGTAATCTTGGCTCCTCTAAAGGAACACCGGCACTATTTGCCTACTCAGTCAGCTTTGGTATGAATGAGATGCAATTCCTTTGTCTTTCAGCACTTTAAAAGCCCTTCATAGCAATAGTCATTCCATGTGAGAATTATTAATTTATTCACTTACCTTTCATATTAGATTGGTAGTGTTTTAGGGTCATGATCTGTGCATTTCATCTTCTCATACTCACTACCAGAGCAAAGTGTCAGGGAAATATTAGACATTTTATAAATATTTATTGGATGAATGAATGAAACAAAACATACCATAGGCTAAGCATCTTGACTACTGGTATGTCTATTGAATTGGAACGAATTCTGCCTCATAGATTTTGCCCCTTTTCTTGGCCATAAAGATATATTTTTCTTTTATTAAATACACATGCACACACACACACACACCAAACTCAGATATACACATATACCTTTTTAATAAATCTTTTAATGGCCTCTGATTTGTACTTCGACTTTGTTTTCCATTATCTTTGTAAGAACTATGTTTTCTTTATTTTTTTCCAAAAGGAACTGGCATATATATACTATTTTTACTTCTAATTCAGGGTTTTTTAAAAAATGTATTTGAACCTATTTTTAATAACATCAAAAATGTAAGCATCAAAAAATGGAGAAATATAATTTACTTTTTTCTTTTCCATTTTCCAAAAGTTTTGTTTTTTATTGCCAAAATTTTTATTTTGTTTCTTTTTTCTAGACTTATCTTCAAGAATATAATTGTCATCTTGATGATGTCTCTTCATTAATATGCACCTCTCTATTTTTTCCACCATTCCTGTCCCCCCTTTTTTTTTTTTGCAAAATGAATTCTGGAAAGAACTTTCTCAAGTTCATTCTTCACATCATTAATTTAATTTTCTCTTTGGTAACAATTTTACATTTTACTGCCTCAAACACAGATTTTAATTCTACAGTTATATCTTTATTTTCCTTGCAATTTTTTCATATTTAAACACAGAATACAAAATAAACATTAATCCTCTCATTTTCATCTTTTGTTTCCTAGAGCACATTTCAACAATTTTAATTGAATGCAAAACAGATGTTTTCTAACAATTACTTTGTGTAGTACTATCACAATCACCATCTCTCTCTGTTTTGTTTCTTTCAGAATTTTTCATGTCAAGATATTTATTTATATATTTTTATTCTTCAGGAATTGTTTCTAGATATGGAGATTTTGATAATAGTTGGTTTGTAGATATTTCTTGCTTTTCTTAGCACTCACTCAGTTGCCAGTTAAAATCCTCTGTTTATATCTTGAACTGAAGGGCTGCTTACTGTAAATAATTTCAACCTAAAAGTCATGGTATTTAACAGCTCTTTGTTAAATAAGGATCCATTGACACATTGCTTAATTATAGACAAATGGCTCCTTTTATCTTGGATAGTAAATACAAGTAAATTGAGAAAAAACAGATGCAGAGATCAATTTTTTAGTTAAATACATATTAAAATATAACATTTGAATATATAGGTATTTACATATACATTTATGTTCAGTGTATGTATATGTATGAGTGTATGTATGTGTATAAATATATGTATATACACAAAAATCATTTTATACAATATAATTGACATAAATCAGTTGACAAATCCTTGAGCAACTTATAATAGGGTTTCTTCAAAGGTATAGGATATTAACTGAAGACACTGAATCAGCATTTATTCCATATTTGTATAAATATATCCAGTATGTGTATTTGTTCATTTTATATATGATTCCACATACATTATATATCATATATCTAATTCCATAGGTAATACATTAATGTAGAAGAGAAAGAGAGACTCACTACTGGTTATGAAAGCAAGGAAGAAAGTATAACCAACATGGAAAGGAAGTTCAGAGCTGAGCAAAAATAAGAATTAAAACAAGAAGTCCCAACAAGTATGTCATTTTCTTTGTGAAATAGTTATAGTCCTTCAGGGAATACAGCAGTGATGGAATTCTATAATACCCAAGATTTCCCATGACTAGATCAATATTGATACTTAAGTCACTAATATATTTCAATATAGAGTCAGTATTTTGATAACAAATCCTTATTTTCTATCTTTCACCTCAGTGTTCTATTTTGCATAAAATGCACTCTCGGTGTTCAGGATAGCATAAAATATATAGATTACCGACTATAAGAATTAAATTTGAGGGGAGGGAGACCTCAAGTAACTTCATGAAATTTTGACCAAAGTAATTCATTTCTCATAAATGTATTATCTCTTCTGATAAAGAACCTAAAGAACCCTGAAGCTGGTGATGCATAATTAAAACTGTGAAATATTTCATTTTATATTGCAAAATAAGCCAATATTATTCTTAAAGTTTAATATAATGAGTTCACAAGTGAAAGGAATAAATAGACTAATATCTCACAACTTACTTAACTGAATGCCTTAATACTGCCTTAATTTCATTTGTCCAATTGCCCCTTTGGTTTATTATTAATCTCTCACTATCTTTCACAGTCGGTGTTTAATATAATTCTAAGCAAGGCCACTTGCAGCAAGCAGAGCAATTAAGTATGCAATGGCCTGAGCTATAATCCAGTAGTTCAAATGTTTTAGGTATTTTTTATGAAACAAACAAAAGAAGATTGGCTCTTGACAGCAGCCAAGTAATATTGTTGAAGCTTTGTTCATTAATTATTTATTAAGTATCTCTTCTGAACCTGGCGTTAGGCTATGCATTGTTGCCTTGCACAAATGAGTAGTGACTTAATTCCTGGTCTGAAAGTGCTCATGGTTTCAAAGGGAAGATTTGAAACAGACTCAACAACAATGCCCATCTGAATGTAATAAGAATTTAGAAGGAGGTATGTACAAAATGAGGAGTGAGTTTAAAAGAGGCAGGTCTATCTGGTTTACAAGAAGAAATGAAGGCTCTGTAAAGAAGTGACATGTTGATGGATGGGTAAGATTTAGATAGATTGCTATAGGAAAATTGCCTTCCGGGTTTGGTGGAAAGTATCAATAAAGAATCAACGCATGGCAAGTGTTTTAGAATAAGCCAAGGTGAGCTTTAGCTAGAGTATATGTATGGAGCTCAATGGGCTTGAGGACAGACTGTATAAGTGTGAATGGCAGACTGAAGGGTAGATATTTATTTCGAGTCTATGCACAACAAATGTCAGCAAATGAGTGCTCTATAAGCATCTCTTTATGAAGGACCAAAATATGTAAAAATAGACATCATATTTTCTGTGGGAAAAATTTAAAACCAGTTTATTTAATTAATATTGTCTTAGACACCTAGTTTTTGTTATTTTTGTAACTTTTATTTAAAAGCTGTTCATTTATGCAGTTCATTAGTGCACATTCACATTTATAACCCAATGGTTTTATTTTCATGTTTTAAAAAGAACTATTGTACCCAAATGTACAGTGTGTACATGCATGGTGAAATTCCATCTTTCCATTTTTTTCATGTCTACATGGCCTATTGCCTTGAGAAAACTAAGCTCAGTTGGTGACAGTCATCCACATGTAAAATGAATGTCTGGCAACTTTACATTATTTAAGGGCTGGGGATGCCATTGCATGGTCCATTGTCCACTGAGATAATCATATAAATGAGCAGAGCAGGATCAAAGGGGATCTGGCATCCCCCACAGCAATCAGAGTCACACCTGCTCAACTACAACCTGGCCCCTCAGCTGGAAACTATGCCAGGCTGGAGGTTCCTTTCAAAACTAAATGAGATACCATGGATGAACCTAGAGATTATCATACTAAGTGAAGTAAGCCTGACATAGAAAGACAAGTATATGATATCGCTTATATGTGGAATCTAAAAAAGCGTACAAATGAACTTACATACAAAACAGAAATAGACCCACAGACATAGAAAACAAACTTATGGTTACCAAAGGGGAAAGGGGGGGAGGGATAAATTAGGCGTTTGGGATTAACAGATACACTACTATATATACTCACTACTATATATAAAATAGAATAAATAACCAACTGTATAGCACAAGGAAGTCTACTCAATATTTTGTAATAACCTATAAGCTATAAGGGAAAAGAATCTGAAAAAGAATATATATATATATATATATATCTGAATCATTTTGCTGTACACCTGAAACTAACACAACATTGTAAATCAGCTATACTTCAATTTTTTGAAAAATGAAAAAAAGAAACAAAACAAAAAACTAAATGAAGTGACATATGGGGAAAGTATAAGGCATAGGTTATATCTTAATATTTCCTCTGGGCTTGCACATAACTTGTGTATAACTCGGATACAATACATACTAATTGCATACAACGGATTGTGAGTTTAAAAGACACCATTCTGTTTTAGTTTTGGTTGTCTAGGGTAAGATTCGAAATAGCAGCAGATCTGGAATAAACACTTAACATGGGCACTGAAGCAGATAAACAGTGACTTCCTACTCATCCAGGCATCAGTCCTTCAGTTGCTGGCTGATAGGAAGGTATGGGGGTGTCCATGCTGGCTGGGGAGGTGACAACTCACTCAGAGAGTAATGACAATTTGTCAACCAGCCCAGAACTATTCGATATTTAACAGCTACTGATATGCAGTTTATTGTATGTCAATTGTATCTCAATAAAAGTTCTTAAAAAAAATTTAACAGCTACTGGGCTGTACTAATGCACGCCTCTGTATATACAAGTGTTACAGTGTTCCTATAACATGCTACTTGCTATTAATCAGTCAATTAAGAAAATGAATATCAGTTTTCATTTTAGTAAGCAGGATATTTATGTGTTGGCTCTGTAACTTTTTAACAAGTTCATCCTATTGTATAGTTACCTTAAAACTGATCATCTCAAAGACTCTCAGTAGGACCCTCCCAAAAACCAACTTATGCCATTGGAGCATTTGGGGAAGGATTATTTGTGACTTTGTGGAGCATTTCTTTTCCACATATATTGTTTATTTGCTCTTGTTTCAATCTATGTACATTTCATAATTTAGATTGTCTTTTCCCCCGTTAGTATCTATCAAAATCCTAGAGGTATGGACTGTGTATCTAATTATATATTTTAAAGTATTAACAATTCTCTGTCTATGAACAACCCTTATATAAGCCACTCAACAACAGCAGAAGAGGAAACTGGAGTAGGTATATTTTGGGAGAAGGGAAGATGAAAAAAGAAGGAGAGTTCAGAGAAATGAGAGAATCTGAGCACAAAAGGATGAGAAGAGGAAGAAAGAAGGCAAACGGCCAGTGAAGGAGCCAGAGGTCACACTGATATGAAGAGAAAGAGACAACAATAAAAATAGCATGACGGGCTGAAAGAAAAAAATCTGAATGGTCTCGGAGAAAAGAGAAATCTGAATGGTTTAAAAAAAAAATTGGGGAGGAAAACAAGGTAGACTTAGAAACAAAATGAAAGAAAATAATAAAGAATGATAAAAGGGAGGAAAAAGAAAAGGAAAAGAGATACAGAAAAGGTAAAGGAGAGGTGAAAGTGAGAACAGCAAGAAAACCTGAAAGAGACAGGATTAGACTGGACACTAAATAGGGGGGAAGAGAAGTTTTTAAAAGAAAGAAAATACAAACACTAGAGAAAGGGAGTATGAATGGGAGTTTAAGAGAGAAAGAAGTACAGGGCCATTCAACTCTAGGGGAGAAATTATATCCTATAGGTATTATTAAATGTTACTCAGCTGAGGTACCTGAGGCAACGGAGGGCTTAAAAAGAAATCCCAGCATTCTATGCTAATTGAGATAGTTGGAGATTTTACATTCACCAGTAATTATCTAAAAAGAAAAAACTAAAACAAGAGAAAACTACCTTGGGGAAAGCACCACCGGCAGTCCAGGGGTTAGCTCTAGAAAGTTAATTAGATAAGTCATTTGCTCTTTTATCCACAGGTCATGAAGAGATACATTAATAATTTCAATTGGCAGCCATTTGATTTTATCTTCATCTAATATAAATGACCACTTACAGGCTGGAGTGCTAGCTGAGCAGGTGCAGGAACAAGAAACAAGAAGAGAAAGATTTATTCTACTTTAGCCAGTAGAACTGATGGAAGGAAAAGGGGAGAAATGCACTTCTTGCTGATTGTAGCAAATCATGAAATAAATTTTAAATTTACTTGTGATGAAGTAAGTCCTCTCATATTGTACAAAATATAAAGATATGTTCTGGGGACATATACAGCCCAGGGTAGTGCTAGTACTGATTTTTCTTTTCTTTTTTAAAATTTATTTATTTTGATTCTTTTTAATTGAGGTGTAGTTGATGTACAATATGTTTCAGGTGTACAACACAGTGATTCACAATTTTTAAAGGTTATACCCCATTTATAGTTATTATAAAATGTTGGCTATATTTCCCATACTGTGCAATATATTCTTGTAGCTTATTTATTTTAGACCTCATAGTTTGTTCCTCTTAAGCCTCTATCCCTATCTTGCCCCTCCCTCCTTTCTTCTCCCCACTGGTAACTGCTAGTTTATTCTCTATATCTGTGAGTCTGTTTCTTTTTTGTTATATTCACTAGTATGTTTCATTTTTTAGATTCCACATGTAAATGATGTCATACAGTACCACTGTTTTTGTTGTTGTTGTTGTTTAAGTTATTTTGATGCTAGGAGAGAGGATTTGGTGCTTATCCCTAGATGGATATGTTACTTTCAAGTTTACAGGCAAGAGCGGCAGTCAAGGCCATACGATATATATTAAATTGTCATTTGCATCAGGGTGAAGTTTTAAAAGGATGAAAGCTGTTCAAAGAATGGGAACAAAAGCAAAAATCATTTATTTTACTCTTATCTTACCTGGTGCTTTTTCTTTCTCTCTTTCATCCCTTCACACTTTATATTATAGTTGCATTGCTGTCACATACTGCAGTGCCTTACATCCTTAAATAAATATTATTTCAGTAAATGAATGCCTTAATAAATATTCAAAGATTGGGTTCGAAAGGGGCAAGGCAGGGAGAGGAGGGGAAGAAGGAAAAGAATTAAATAAAAATATTTTAAATAACTTGAATTTGAATCAAAATTTGATAGGCATGACATAAACAATTTGGAAAAGATACTACAGTCAATATTGAACAGGCCTTAATAGGACATGGTATGCCATTTGTGTTTTTAAAAGAACAAAGAGAAGTTGAAGAAGATCCGATACAATCAATTAAAGAGAAAGAAAATAGAATCCTTAAATGGGGATGAAAGGAAACAATATTTAAACTTGAGGAATCAATACTGATGATGAAGTAGAACTTTTTTTTTAAGCTTTAGGAAGAATACCGGTCTGCCCTAATCTACAGAGTGCACTCATTTTCTACGTTTTTGCAGGTACACTGAAAAAAAAAAGATTTGTAAAACAAAGCCCCTGCGATGGCACTTATAATGCATTCTTAAGGCACATTGCACTCTCAATCCCAACCTGAGCTAGTAATCCTAAATATTATTAAAAATGGGTTATGTCTGAACAGGACAGTTGAGGGTGAACATGAAAAAGTAATGAAATCCAAAAAATGTGTAATTTTTATCATTTGTTCACCAAATACTTGTGAAGTTTCTCTTACACAGTAGATTTTGGAGATCAGCAGGGCAGGGGCAGTGAGGAACACTGGATGCTTTCCTGGAGGGAATTTGAATTACTTGTAAATAACATGGGGCTGAATAAAGCGACGTTTGAGTCTCAGTGTAGTTCTGGGCAATCCATTAGCACCAGTCTTAGCTGAGGAAAAAGATGATAATTAACACATAGGTCTGTAAAACACTGCACAAGGAAGGAGTAAGGCTCCAGCATGCTTGATGCCAAGCCAGGTGAGAAAAAGTGGATTAAGATAAAAGGTTGTGAAGCATAGGGGGCCCTTGATCGGAAGATTCTGACAGTCCCAGCAAAGAGAACAGCTCCCATTCAAGATGGCTCCCCTTAGAATAGGAAGGTCGGCTAATTGAACGACAGGATAATGAGTCCAATTAGAAAAGGAGACAAACCCTTTTAGATTATAGATCAAATAACTTTTATTTAACAGAATAAAACTCTGTTCAGCAAGTTTTTACTAGAAAAAAATACTGTGGCATCAATGGAGTCTCTGTATTACATGAACATTCTCAACCCTGGCTGTACAGCTCAAAGGTATTTTAGGCGTTCTTTTCTGGCCTGTGATTATTTCCTCAAAGTTCCTGAGGTGAATCTAATGTGTTTCCAAAGTTAGGAACACTGTTAGGAATTTTTTTTTTTTTCTTTTATAAATTTTATTTATTTATTTATTTATTTATTTAGTTGGCTGTGTTCAGTCTTCTTTGCTGCACACGGGCTTTCTCTAGTTGCATCCAGCGGGGGCTACACTTCATTGTGGTGCGCGGGCTTCTCATTGCAGCGGCCTCTTGTTGCAGAGCACGGGCTCTAGGTGTGTGGGCTTCAGTAGTTGTGGCACATGGGCTTAATAGTTGTGGCTCACGGGCTCTAGAGTGCAGGTTCAATAGTTGTGGCACATGGGCTTAGTTGCTCCACGGCATGTGGTATCTTCCTGGGGCAGGGATCAAACCCGTGTCCCTTGCATTGGCAGGCGAATTCTTACCCACTGTGCCACCTAGGAAGTCCCACTGTTAGGAATTTAAATATAATATGTCTAAAGGATTTGCAATCATGGTTTGGGTTGTTTTGTTGTTTTGTTTGACTATTCACATGTAGACATGGGTTTGTGTGTGTATGTGCATATTTTAATTTTCCTTAAGATTACTAGGGTTGGAGTGAGGGGAAGGTATTCTGACAGCAAAGTTTTAGAAGTCAGTTGAACTTGGGATTATATGGGTTTGGTAAAACTTCTGGTTACTTAACTGATTGACTATAACTTGGATATACATTGAACCTCATCATATCCCAACTTTCTTACCTGTAGAACAGTATAGTAAATAGAACCAACCTCATAAGCTTGTTATGATAATTAAATGAATTAATGTTTGTGTTTTCTCTTTTGGACTCATAGAATGTGTTCTGTAAATGTTCAGTATTAATTATTGGGATTTTTTTTGCCATTATTAGGCAAGGGAGAGCAAGGTGTACATCTTGAACAATGTGGGAAGGGCAGTACAAAGAGTGTGCACCTTGATTCATTCCCTTCTAATTCAGTAAAAGAGGAATTGATGAAAATATACAAGCTGCATAAGCAAGATGTTAAGAAGCAGGTGTTTACAGTTGTAATGTGGGTTACCGTCCACTGTTAGTGGAGGTAATACAATGATCTTTTTTAGTGTAAGGAGGAAGGTCTTATTTCCTTCTTTAGCATCTCTTTTAAAGTAGCATCACTGTTGGGATAAATAGAGCTCAGAGGAAATTTTCATGTAGTATTTTTAAATGCTAAAGAATTGATGGTCAAAGAGGCTCCTTTGACTTGGAAAATGAGAAAGAAATAAAAATTACCGTAATGAAAATGACGTTGTCTTAGAGTTTATATATTTCTTGTCTGTAGTCCTAGAACTTAACTTGATAATCCATTGGAGATAGTTAGATTTTTAAATTTTATATTCCTATTTTATTTTCAGTTTCAAGAGTGTTTTAACATGATGTTGAAGGAAAAATTGAGAAATTCATTAATAGTAATCTCTTAAAGAGCTTCTTGAATAATTTGAGTAGCCATACAAGTAAATCATATAATCATCAGAAAATATTTCCAAGTGCCTTTGCTATACCTGTCTATAGTCTTTGTTCTGAATTGGTTGGGGAAATGATGTAAAAGCAACCACAACCCTCAAGATTTTCACAATTTAAGAGATGAAATGGTGATCATATTGATGAGAAAACTATTCAGTGCTGAACTTGGTGTTTCTGATAACATGAGCAAAAAATTTTTGAAAAAAGAGAAGAGGCTGAAGTAAATGAATAATGTAAGATGGAAATGGGATTGAAGCAACTCCATTGGTACTAGGATTTGCAAAATGAATAGGATTTGAGTGATGAAATTTGCAAGGGCAAGAACAATTGATACTGGCGTAATAATTCTTGAGACCACTCACTTTATGTGAAGTAGAAATTTATCCTCTATTTCATCTTTTGTCTTGCAATATACATATATGTATAAAATTTCAGCAAGATAGAATGGTATTGTGAAGGAAAATCATGTCTGTATTTTTTCTTTATTTAATCATGTCATACCATTTCAGAAAGTTTGCAACCTTTCACACTGTGAACAGCTTAGTCCCCCATGTTTACCATCAAAAATGTTACCAATGATATTTGCTTTTGAAGGTGAAACAAGCCATATATCTCTGTCTTTTAGTGAAGTCCAGTTGTAATTTCATTTTTCTTTGACCATTTGTATTGCCTTTCTCATAAACTGCTTTTTCAGTCTTTCTTAATTTTCATTGACTTGTTCTTAATTATTTGTAAAAGTTAATGGAATATTGTTTTACAATTTCATATGTATTATTTTCTCTTTATGTGTGATTTTTATGCATATTACGCTTATTTTAATCCACTTGTTTTTCTGTGATCCTTATATCATAAGAAAATTTTCTGCAGACATTTACTTTTCTTTTTTCTCTTATGGTTTAAAGTTTATCTTTCCCTGTATGGCTTACATTTTTCCTTTCCTGATAAAGAAGGTCTTTCCCATCCCCAAGCATATAGAAATATTATGTAAATTGTTACATAGAAATTATGTTAATAAAATCTATCAGGGAGTTTTAACTATATTGGTTTAAGTTTAAGTGTATTCAACAATGCTTCTAAGCATAAAAAAATGTGTTGAAAATGTAAAGTTCATTGCATGGGTCAGCAGCTGTGACAAAGGCTTTCAGTGGCTACAACAATGAGGATTTTCTACTCATGGATGCTTGTGTTGGCTGGGGAGTCTATGCTCTGTTGGCCTGGGATTGGCTGTGTGATTATGGACTGACTCAGTACATTTCACTTGCTGTACGGGAGAAGCTCTTTGTATGGCAATGACCACAGAGCAAGAAGGAGAGTTCCCTGTACAAGCATATTTCAAATTCCTACTTGCACTAGGTTTGCAAACATCCCTTTGGCCAAAGCAAGTCAGGGACTGAAGAAGGAAGTTACACCTTTGGTGGGGTGACTTCAAGGCAGTGTTCATGGGGACAGAGTGGAGTAAAGAAAGGCCTAAAATTTAATCTAATTCACATACACATACTGAAATACACACATATTCACATAGACATATATTTATGAGCATAAGTACATATGACTATGAATATAAACTATGGTGAAATTTGTTGAGTGTCAAATGCTTAATCATAATTTTTAAAGATAATCTCCAAACAGCTAACTCTTTCTGCAAAGATTGAAATTAGCACTTCTGTGTAAAAACATAGAATTTTATATCTTGTGTAAAGGATGGATCTTTGAAAAGCTTTGTAAGAAAATTAACCATGCCTGTGTAACTGACATAATTCATCTGTTCCAATAGTTACTTTATTCCATTTGGACAGTCTCACAACTAAACTAATTTAACCTAGCTCTGTTCAATCAATTATAATATCAAATGATAGAAACCATAGATCATTCAGGAATCCAGACCGTGGTCTTCTACTGTGTTGTTGTTGTTGTTGTTGTTTATTTGTTTGTTTAGCTTTTTCCTATTTATGTTTGGTAGTGGGAGACTTCAACATTGTATTTGTTACATAACAGATGTTCAATGTTACATTATTTAATCAAACCTTTTTTTTTTTAACATATCTGTTATATCATTACCTGGAATAGTGTTTCATAGAGTTATAGAGTTGGGGAAGTTTTCTATAGTAATATGATCGCCAAATATTTTTCACATTTCAGATTATTAATAAAACTTTGTCACCTACACACACAAACACACAAATACACACACACACACACACACAGCATTTGATCTAATATAGCCAATATTGATTGAAAAGTTAAAAAGGGATCAGCACAGGTTAAATGTTAGCCAAATAATCTGTAGAGCTTTTGAAATGTATCATCACGTGATTGACCTAGAGGTAACTAACTGGTGCCAAGAAAAATGCCTGAAGAGCTTGCCAAGGAGCCAGATGCTCCTACTGCTGAATTATCTCCTGCAGATTGTCCCAGGCCTCTTACAACTGGCACGCCCACAGGTACTGCTCACACCACGCTGCCTGATGGTCTGAGCTAATTATTTAAAAATAGTTTGCATCTTATGGAGCAAATGTGCATGCTCTGTGTACGTTTATTTTATTCTCCTAGGGAATCAGTCCGTTTTTTGGTTTTTTGTTTTGTTTTGTTTTTTGCTTCTTTTTTTTTGGTAAGACACAAGACAGCAAATGATATGTGTGAAATAGACTTGACATATCATTCATTGGTACCAGCCCTTTCTACCACTGCTTATATTTTTCCTTCACTCAGACCCTGTTTGGAAATTGGCTCATAGGACTCAAATAGTGGGTGGCATTAAAATGTAATCATCAGGTATCTAAAATAGCAAGATGCTATGTATTGTGCAGCCAACAAACAGAGAAACAAATGCACCTGCTTTTGATTTGTAATCTAAGTGTTTTATGGACATATTCTGAGATAAATACTTGTAACATGAAAAAGTGAGTATTTAATTGAATTGTATGTAATCGACCATGCTATGATGTATTAATAACAATTAAAAATGGTTGACACTCTTTCTAATACTCTTTGCCTTTCTCCAAATAGTATTTTGAGGTGTGTTAAATGCATGACAGTATTTCCCACCAAAGCCAGTGAATTTAAGAAAAAACTTCTTAGTGTGTACCAGGTCAAATTTAAACAACTTTCCATTCTCTACAGCAACTACTCTATTATTTTTTCATATATGCCAGCAATCTTTCAAAATATTGGCATCTATGTTTATCTAAAGATAGAAAAATTTTTGAAACTCTTATTTTTATTTTTTAAAAGAACTTATTTCCTTAGATATTACAGAGCACTGTGCCAAGTGAGAAAAAGGACTAGAAAGAACCAGAATGACGTTATATAAGGTTGATACAAAATAGAAGAGCAGAGACACTTTGCTATAAACACATCTTTTTAATGTATTCAAAAATATTTTATAGTGTAGGTGGCACATTTATTTTGGAAAGAATTTTGAGGAATAAAAGAGTTTAACATGCCACATAATAGCAGCTTGTGTTGTTGATAATAATGGGGTTATACAGAGAATAAAGAAATATGAAAGCCCCCCCCACATTTATTTTTCCTCTAGACTATTGAAAATTGAAGGCAGAGCTTACTTAATATAATGTCAAGTGTGTTCAAGAACATACATATTGAAATTAAATATAAAAGAAAAGAAGTTGAGTTATTTACATGGTGTTATTAGCATATTTGTTTCATTCTTCAGCAAGTATTTCTTATGTAGAGGTTTTAAAATCAGTATTCTCTAACACTTACAGAATCAGAACTCTGCAAAAAAACCTACTCAATGTAGGTTGCAATGATTTTTGCAGTGTCAGCATATATCCAAGAAGGTACATGTGTCCATATGTGTGTATACAATATATCCATATAAGATCTAAATTTACCAATACATTACACCATTTATTATATTCTAAAGTTAAATCGATAGTTTATACTGCAAACTTATGTGCACGTCTTGGGAATTTATGTTTCGCATGTAATTCGTATGCCATATTTAACTTAAAATTAAGCAATATCATCATAAGTATATTGAGGGATGTATGTACAGATTATAGAATCCATTAGAGAACCAGCTGCCACTGGAAAAATAAGTATGGGATTTTAAAATTATTATTATTATTATTATTAAAGCAATGAATACCAGATCTTGAAAAGACTTTTAAAGCAAAGGATGATTTTCTTTAGCCAGACAAAAGATTTTCCTCTGGGACCCTGTTTGCCAAGAAGAGTCCTGGATGGGAAAATATCAGCAGCTGGCAAGATAATGAGTCCACTTCACTGCAAACGAGTTCATTATTATTCCATTCCTGCAGTCTTGTAATTCACAGTTGCATGTCATTTACACATAAATAAAAAACAGGTATTATATACAGCCAAATTGGCAGTCTACAAGAGCAACATTTACAAACATAAGGGACAAACAGGGAAACATATGCAAATGAAGCTGGAAGACAATGGAAAAATACAGTGTTTAAATATTCCATAAAACAACACTTATTTAAAAACAATCAAAAACTAAAACAAATCTGTATGAGTTCATACTTTTCGTACTTGGGACTCAGCTTCGGTTTATCATTATATCAACTGGAAATAGGAAGATGATATAGTTTTTTAATCAATAGTGATTTCTCAAGAATTATTATTTTATATGAAAGAGAATCTTAAAATAAGTCCACTTATACATAGCTAATTAAATTTAACAATAATTGGAAGTCATATTTTTCCATTTCCTAAAGTTTTTGACTTTAGCATATCATGGACTTGCAAATAAAATAATAGAAAAAAGTGTTGTATTAAATGATACTGGGATTTGGTAATGCATAGCTTCTTTGGGACAGGACAATGAAAAAGTGAACCTCGGAACACACACACCTTGGAAATTTAACCATTTAAACAAAAGTTAAATCCAAAATGACTTTAATATAATGAAAATGAAATATAAAATGAACATTTTAGATAATAGCATTTAAATTGTTATTAGATATTATCAAATGTATATGATACATAAAAGAAAAACAGTTAAAAAGGTTTACTATAAATCAGTTTAAAGTAAATTAAAATATGAGAAATATAAATTGACATCATATCCAATAAACTGGTAATATATTTTGCTATTTATGGTATTATGTTATATATTAAAAGAGAAAACAAAGTTAAATTCTAGTGCTGTTGGTTGATTTAAAAAATTGTGTCAAAATAAAATGTTTTGTAACAATAAATTTATCTTAATGAAATCACTTAGAAAATTTTGAAATTGTCAACCTAGTATGATCTACGTGTTAACACATTAAGAAAAAACATGTTGGAATACAACATAGTACTAAACTGTGAACCAGGAAAAAAGAATATCGGAGATTTTCAATGAGGAGAAAAAAATATTACTTTAATAGTCATTAAAATATTTTTAAATGGACTTTTTTAGTTTGGTCAATTAAATTAGTAATTGGTGAATATTTTGGTAAAATAAAAATCTGTTTAAGCTTTTCAAAAAATAAAACAAAACTAGTAAATTATATGTCAATTGAGCTTATAGAAAATACAATTTATAATTGTTTCCCGAATTACAGAGAAGGAGAAATTAACATTAAAACTAATTGTTCAAGGTGGAATTATATTCAATACATAAAATTAAAATTATATTTAAAAACAATGTGTTCCCTTCCATTATTTTTTGAAAATTCAAACTATATGAGCATATCACAAAGTTTGTCTAGGATGTGGGAACTGAAAAACCTACTGCCAAATTAATCTGATGAGGGTCAGAGAATGTGATGCCTCTTTTGGCAACGATCAAGGGATGCAATTGAAGAGTAAGAACTCTCGTTATAAAAGTAATGTGAATAAAATCTAGGAAATTTAGGAAACAACAGAAACAATTAATAGCAGGAGATACTGATTTATTAAAAAATATCATAGAAATAAACATGCTTAAAACAGTAAGCCAAGATGACCCAGCAATTGCCAACGGTGTATTAATGTCTAAAGAATAAAAGGAAAGAGAATAATTACCTATCATAAAATGGCTAAAAGGAGATAGGCAGGTTTTAGAAAATGGGAAAGATATTTTATGCACACATGTGAAACTTTCCAAATGATGAAATTACTCTTGGTTTACAATAACTTAAAACTATTACTAATACAAAATATCTTGAGACTTCCCTGGTGGTCCAGTGGTTAAGACTCTGAGCTTCCACTGCAGGGGGCACAGGTTTGATTCCTGGTCGGGGAACTAAGATCATGCATGCTGTTCAGCGTGGTCAAAAAATAAATAAATGAAATTTAAAAAAAAAATCTTTCCAAGGAGATAGACAGGGCATTGTTTCTCATTGTTTCTCATAATCTCACAGAATAACATGTCATAAAGGTAAAAGCATTAGCTGTTGTTTAGTTGTAATAAATGGTATCATTTGAAGGACTATACTTGTCAGAAATTCCCACTCTTGGCCCCAGAGTCATCATGATTGCAGTTGTCATTGGCACACTTTACATACCACCACCACCTCCTGGTTCTGGTCCAAGTATCTAATTTAAAATACCTTGACGTGATTTGTATCTAGACCACAATAGCAATAAAAAGATCCATTGGAAATGGCTGAAACCTCAATGGAGCTTAATGAATAATTAAATCTGTATTTGTGTCTATATCATCAATAATTAAATATATTTATTTAATGAGATAATTAAATAATTATATATAATGAGTGTATATATACAAGGGTGAGTCAAAATTATCTGCACTCTGGTTATATTAAAACTTTTAAAATTCTACAGCCAGAGTGCGGATAATTTTTGACTCATGCTCGCATGAGTCTTTTAACCTAATCCATATACACTTGAGAATTCATGGACCCCTTACTAAGGACTGAAATAAGGTAAAGTCTTTAGCTGTCTTCTCTGATAACTTACTTCATAATTTCTTTGGAATACTCTTTTTTTTTGTTTTTTTTAATAAATTTATTTGTTTGTTTATTTATTTATTTATTTATTTATTTTATTGGCTGTGTTGGGTCTTTTTTGCTGTGCGCAGGCTTTCTTTTAGTTGCGGTGAGTGGGGGCTACTCTTCGTTGTGGTGCACGGGCTTCTCATTGCCGTGGCTTCTCTTGTGGAGCACGGGCTCTAGGCGCGTGGGCTTCAGTAGTTGCAGCACATGGGCTCAATAGTTGTGGCTCACGGGCTTAGATGCTCCGCGGCATGTGGGATCTTCCTGGAGCAGGGATCGAATCCATGTCCCCTGCATTGGTAGGCGGATTCTTAACCACTGTGCCAGCTAGGAAGCCGTGGAATACTCTTCTGTATCTTGTGCCTTTTGATAATAACTAAGGAGAATTTTAGTCTTTTAGGAAGACTTAATAAGACTTAGAGAGAGAGTCCCTTAGAGAGAGACTAACTGAGATTTGCCTTATCCACTAAATTCTGCACATTGTCTGCCCAGTTAGCCCCCAGCATGGGCATACCTTCCCATAGTGCTACCACTGTCCATTGCCTCTCTGTGGGTGCCCTTTGTTGTACCTTGGTGAGTCTCTGCTGTACCGCAGTGGGTTCAGGGAATCCTGGTACAGAACTTTCAGCATTTGTCTGAACAGAAAAATTATTCTCTGTTACAAAAAAAGTCACGAATGTCATGATGCATTCTTTGCAAAACTGGAAATTTTCCTACCTGGCTGGACAACCTGGTATTTCATGGTTGATCTGTTATCCACTTGCAATTCTCCTCTAAAACTGGAATACCTTTTCTAATTATTTTGGAAAGGCATATTCTGCAAACTTTTGAACTATGTAATATCTATTCTGTGATAATATATGTGAGAGGAATTTGAATAAACTGTGGCATCATTTGAAATTGTGAAACACAAATCTCCTTGCAAACATTTAGATTTATTTTATATATCCAAACACACCATATGTTATTCAAACACTTTGAATATCCCCATAGATTTTTGGCTGCCATGCATGCTTTTCATTCTTCTACTTAGAAAAGACAAAAGGGGAAAAAAATAAATAAAATGAAAGAAACCTTTAATAACTAGAAAGAATATAAAAGTCACAAGTTACATCTGTTGGGAGTTAGATTATCTGTCAACTGAAGCATTGAGTGAGTGTGTGAGCAAGCCTGGAATGGAGATTCTCAAGGCTGCTAAATATTACTTCCTCCAAATGTTTGTTAGACTCAAGACCATAAATAGTTAGCCAACTCCTTCCAAACTGTAGGGGAATAACATTCAATTCATACAATTTTTTCTTCTCTTCTGAAAATGCATTTACTACTCAAGATAACAACAGACAGTAGCTCTGGAAACTGCTTGTTGTTTTTTTTTATTTTTAGGTGTGTAAACTAGACTTTCAAAGCCCTCATCATTCTCTCTCCTTCATGCTTAATTAATTAATTAAGTTGGATATTAGTATTAATATCCTAATTCCATTTGGTTGTTAGCTTTAAAAATGCATATCTTATAAGAGCTGGGGTCTTCCTCCACTGTAGTTGTGGAACTTCTAACTATAATCCCCTTAGTCATAGACTCAATGTCTTTCTGACTCATTTCAAAATTACACAGAAATAGTCTCTGCACATGCTCAGGAACCAGCCAGGACATGCAAATGAGCTCCAGCCTTTTCTTAAGAATCCATAAATAAGCTATTGGAAGGGGTCATCAAACTGCTGCTACATACAGGCACTCAAGCAGCCTCTCTTTGATGTTCAGTTACAGAATCCGTCTTTGATGTTTGCCAGCTTTTGTCAGGTTGGCCCTTAGGCACCATAGCTCCTGCTTGGAGTGTCAACAACTTCTCAAAAGACAATCCCCACCCCTTTCATTCTTTGCATAGACGTGAAAGCACGGTCTTTCACGTGATTCACAGCCTCCTTCCCATCATCCCATTCCCAGTGTACACCATTGCCCCAGACTTCTCTGTACACATTCATCTGAGCCTTCACTCCACCAAAAATAAGAAAACAATAAACATCCATGCTTAATAGTCCATGCAGATTGGATGTTGAGGGAAGATCCTGTGGCTACCTGCAGTGTCCCACACTGCTTGGACTCAGTGAAGCTTATCTCTATGTAGAGTTGCAAACATACAGTCAAGGAGAGGGGCCGACATGACTGCCTCTGGGCCATGGGTTAAGCCCAGTGAGGAAGGAATTACACCTTTGAGGGTACCCTAGATACTGGAATCATTCATTCAGGGCTCAGGTAGTTTAGATTTGCTCTTTTTACACAGGCATAATTGGGAAAAGTGTTTTGAAGTTTTGGGACACAAAACTCAACTAAATTGTGACATTGGAGTTGGAGTATAGAATGACTAGCAGCAGTTACCTGACTGAAGTGACACTTTGAAAATTTAGAGAAAGTTTGTCTCACATTCAGCTGAAACTGAGATCGAGAGTAAACCCCAGAAATAATTAACTAAAAAAAAAACCATTTATTAAAGTGAAGATAAAGGAATTTGATTAAAGGGAATTTGAAAATCATCTCAAAGAGCATGACTATTTATGGAGTAAGAGAGATAAAGAATATAGCACTTTATCTAAAGATAATAAAAATACAATCTTTATATTTTATAAAATCTGTTTACATTAAGGTATGTTCCTACAAATTATAAATGGATTTTATGTCATATAGTAAATATGCCCATTGCTGCCTAAAAAGAAGAGAAAAAAGTTGTACCAAAACCCAGAAGCACTGATTCCATCGTATAAAATAATTAACTTTTATCAAGAAAGTGAGAAAAGTGTTAATAAAATGTAAAACAAGCTCTTTTTTCCATAAAGATAGTATAATTTTTCTCTTTGTGAATGAAAGAAATATGTATTATTTCTCTATTTTGTTCATAACTCTTCAATGTGTTTTGATAACAGATAATTCCAATTGTAAGACTGTAGCAAGACAAAGGAAACATAGAAAAATTTCCATAGCAGCATAAAGTTTCTGATAAATGGGCAGCCATCCTAAAAATAATATTCACACATTACAAAAGAAATTAAGATAGAGAAGTGACTATTACTGTATTTAAAAGCTAGAAACCTATAATGAAAATGTTTTAAATCTAATAATGAGTTTAAATGGAACATCAAAACCCAAATTCCAAATGTAAAGGACAAACTAGAAACTGAACTGGTAACGACAAAAGCAAGTGATTAATTTTATTGAACAGAAAAAAAAATTTAAGAAAAAGGTTTCCTTAGCAATGTTTCCCTCTAAATAAAATCTTAAGTAATTTCCAAGAAAAGGACTGAAGCTAATTTCTCTTCCTTTATTACTGAATTAAAAAAAATTATCACAGGATATGTCAAGGGATTGGCATCTTTTCATTAAATGTTATTAATATTCAATCAGCCATTTTAATTTCAAGACTCCTGGTCTTTCTCTAGTTCAGATTGTGTTCAATGATATTTTTTATTACACTTGTTTGGCTACTTATAGAAGGATTATTTATCTAAAATTTGGCTCTAAATTAATGACCTTTTGTTCAACCTTTTCATAATGTTCTTTTCTTCATGTTGAAGCATTTTGTCCTATATATGAATGATTGCATGTTCTGTAAACTTGATTCTGCTCTTTGTTTCTTCTAATGAAAATTTCATCTGTCAGTTGTGTTCCTATTTTCCTACACATTTCCTCTGTCATACAGATATTTTTAAATTATTCATATTTGTTTGCATCTTTTTTTAGTTTCCTTTTGATTTGAATCATCTTATCACATCTCATATCTCTTAGTTTCTAACATACTTTTGAAATTATTTTGAAATTAAAAAAAGACATTTTCCATATTTTCCTTCTATTTCCCACAACATATTTTTCTCAAAAGTATGTTTTTCTTCTGCATCTGCAGTACTGTTCTTTGTTCACGTTACACTTTTTTTTCCCCTTACTTACATTCAGACAAAGATGTTGGCTACATTCAGGTTGTATATCTTCACTTTGGTTTTCCTTCTTGTTCGTAAGGTTTGTTGTTTGAATCCTCCTTCCCAACCATAAACTGCTCAGTTATCTTACTGTCAATAATCTACATCCATAGCTACTGACATTTCTGCCAGGCAGTTTGGCACCACACTCTTCCAGGTGTTAGGTGAAGCTGCATTGGGCTCTGCCTGAGTCTTATGTCTGGCCTTTGTGAAGGCTGCTCTTTATGGCCTTGCTTCTCCTCTTTCCTGTTTTTAAACTATTGTGAGTCTTCTGTATGTTTACTATCTTTAGCCATTGTACGACCTCTGATCCTCTGGAGTGCCATAGCTCTAAAATGCTGCTGATTTGCACATGTGAAAGTTTCCCAAATGTTTGTGGTCTTTCCTACCCCGGCCCTTGCAGGGGTTCTCACAAAGTTCCCTTTACTGCCAGTAACACTGATTTTCATCACTCAGGGCTCCTACTGCATTGACCCTTAGTGCCATCGTACATAGTACTCAAAGCTTCTCTGAATGGCTAATTTTCTGCTTCTTACTGAAAAGCTCTAAAGCTATCTTAAATTGTTTTAATGTCATTTACCACATGATTTTATCAAAATATTTATAGCTAACTTACCACCTTGCTCTAGAATATTCATTTATTCCCTTGCTCATTATTTGTGCATCCAATCAATAAACCATTATTGAGGACCCACCTATATATTTTAAGTACTTAGAGAGACATCAGAACTATTTGTTTGTACTGCGTTTAATGGATATCAATTGTGCTTCCGTATGCTTGGGTGAAGTCCTAGTGACTGGAGATTTATATTTGGGATTTTCTATGTAGAAATTGGTGGAAACATCCACAATTAGTGGCAGAAGGTGATCTTGCACATAATATACTGTAACCCGTTGTAATTGTCAAATTTAATCATTTATCAACACAAGAAGGAAAATTTTTCTGGTCATTTTTGGGGGCCACGAGAGGAGTGTTTTGCTGATACTTGCTCTGGTTCATTACTTAGGGAGAAAGTAGTGTTATCTTACAATGTGTGTGATATTAAAACTATGTCTTAACAATAAATAAAGATAGGAATTTACATTCTGACAGATGTGAAGGTTTTATCTACTCAGATTTATGGGGAATCTTAAAAATAAAGTCTGGTTGGAGACGCAGCAGACAGCCAAATCTGAGGCTTTAGACAAGAAAATAATAGCGAAAATATTTGAAAGCAATGATTTAATAAAATTTTTTGTAGAGTGAAAATCTTTATTTCTCTAGGTTGAGGAGTAAAGTTTCACATGCTTGATGTAATGCTTCTGCTTTGTTTTAGACAATCTAAGTGAATATAAGCCTTTAATAGCTAAAATTTGACAACACTTCAAATGGTATTTATTTTCTAAGCTATAGCTTACATTCACATACTTCACATTAACCTGTATACATTCTCTTTTACATACGTATGTTTATTCATACATGTTATGTATATTCATACAGCAGCATGTCATATCAGTGATAGCTGTCAATCAGATGTTTTATTGGCAATACTTCTCTCAGAAATTTTACATTGAGTACAGTTTGATTACGCATATACTTTACACAATACATATTTTACGTGACTTTTGAGAATGTGATAATTTTAAAAAATGGAGAATTTTTAAAAGGACAAAAGACATGACCTGATTTTTGAAACCAGAGGAGACAAATCTATCCATCAGTTGGTAATGAAATGTCAATCAAAAGTTGAAATTGGGCCTCAAGTTAAGCATCATCCTTATCTTATCCTGTGCTGCTTCTTCGTTACAACGACTCCCTTTAGTTCTTGAAAATTAAAATTATGTTTATTTGAATCATTTATAAATTTCTATCTAACTGATAATGGTAGTCTGAAAAAGAAAATAAATAATGCAAAAGCTGTGACTCTCAAACTATATTCCATTATTAAGAAGCATGTGACAGAATATACACATACTTCAAATGTCCTCTCTTACATTCATATCATTTAAGAATCGTTTCTATCCCTCATTTTTTTCTTCCCTTAGCTTCCTTTTGTTTCATTTATTTGCTTGACCAGTTTCTGACAGTCGGCTCAGAAAAGCTTTTCAAATGTTGTTTTTAAAATTGCTGCTTTGGGGACTTAGCAGCACAGTCACTGAAACTAAAGAAGGAAGAAATCTCCCAGATTATTGAGTTCATTTCCATTGGAAAAGTAACAACAGATTCTGGACTTAGATTACAGTTTTATGTGTCCCTAGCTACACTCAAGTATTGCTTGTAGTTTTTTTTTTTTTAAAGAAAGCCTGCTGGTAGCCAATAATCATCTGCAATTTACATTTCTAAAAATTCCCTCCTTCATATAATTCTGATTATATGAAAAGCAGAATAGCTTTGTATGACCAATGAGTAGCTGAAATTTGTCATGAATTTGACAGCTTTTACTGCTTTAATGTTATATCATTAATTATTTAAAAATTAACCAAAATAATGGAGAACTCAAGCTAGAAACTACCTTGCTTGTACCTTAAAGGTACATAGTTTATGTCAAACGAAAACATTTCCTACATGAAAGGAAATATGTGTAAAAAATATCCATTACCTTACACATTTATTACTTTATTTTTTATTTTTGTTATTTATTTTGGATTTGAGGTTACTGGACCAGAATGCCATATTCTCAACTGGAACATTATTATAAAATAAAGTCTGAACATTGCCCTTGAACTTGGAAAACCAGAGATTCATGTAAGAACCAAATAAATCTGTTTCATAGACTAAAAAATACCTACTATAACAAGTTACTGCTAGAAGCTCAATGAGGTAAGAAGCCACATCAGTTTGTCCCACTTTGTAAATGCAACTCCTAGAAGACTGTCTGGATCCCAGTAGAGACTATTACTTTTAATATTTATTAGGGAAGCAAAGTATTATAAAGGATTGAAAATTATTTCAGCCTCCTCTTTCCAAGTATTTCCAGGCTAATAAGAGTGTTGAGGTAAATGTTTAAACAACTAAAATCAAAGTTAGTTTATGTACATGCATAGCTGAGGCACTAAGATTTTCGTGAGTTCATGTGAGGAGAGATCATTTTGGAACAGTATTATCTAGTCATTCTGTGTAGAAGGTATGAGATTTCAGGGTGAGGAATGAAAATATTTAGGTAAATGAGAAAAAGGAAGGAATGAGAATATTTAGATAATGTCTGCAAAAGAGAGAGGATTTAAAGGCACAGGGGAGTGGTTGGATTAGCAAAGACAATGAAGGACTTCCCTAGGGGTCCAGTGGTTAGGACTCTGCACTTTAACTGCCAAGGGCATGGGTTCAATCCCTGGTCAGGGAACCAAGATCCCACAAGCCGTGTGGTGAGGGGGGAAAAAAACCAAAACCAAAAACAAAGATAATGATAATTAACAGGAAGGCAGGAAGGAGAGAGCTCCTTGATGAACAGTTATTGGGAATATGGCTGTGTAGTGCTTTCTGGATAGTTTATCAAGGAACGTGAATGGTAGGTTGAGGAGTTTGGACACCATTATAAGGGTTTAGGGGTTATTAAACAATTGCATTGACAGATGGCATAGTAAAAGGAGTAATTTAAAAAGATTTGTCTAGTAAATATATATTCCATGAATTAGAGGGGAGATCTAGGAGCAGAGAAACCAGTTAGGAAACAGATTCAATCATGTTGGCATAAGATAAATAAAATTTTATCTTCAATTATTTATCTTAGGAAACAGATTCAATCATGTTGGCATAAGATAAATAAAATTTTATCTTCAGTTATTTATCTATCTATCTATCTATCTATCTATCTATCTATCTATCTATCTATTTGTTTATTACTGCAAACAGGTTGCAGTTGAGCCCGCGGTATGTGCTAGGTAGCTCTGGGTATGTGAGGCAATAAAGTGCAGGTCCTGATGGAGGGCAGGGCAAGGAAGGGCTGAGATGTGCGGAGCATCAGGTACAAGTCAGAAAATGGCAGAATCAAGACGCAGGAGATGCTGCTTTGACCAGTCTTCCCAGAGGAAGCCCAATCTTGTGGAATCTCTGGAGTTCTATGGAGTTGCCAGGGGAGTCTGGGCATGAGAAACACCTGAGGAATATTTCTGCAAGAAAGCAAAATAATTTGCTAATCACGTGATGAAATTCTGAGGATAGGATCAACAGGACTAATGATTGATGAAGTATGAAAGCAGAGCGAGAAAAATAAAGAAGGATTTTAATGGATTCTCAAGGTAACCCAGAGAAATGATATTATAGAAATGGTTTTGTCTAGAACTGAAGTAGTGGAGGAAATGTTATCACTTAGTGCTTCTTTATAAAAGATACCTAGATAAGTTTACCATTGTGTATACACAATTCTAAGTGCATGCAAGTTCCTTGTCCAAAGAACGTTTCTTTTCAGTGAAGACAGGCGACAGAAAACTGCTTCTGAACCTACCCAAGGCGCATTGTTATTGGTTCATTTGAGAGGGTTAAGCCTAGTCATTTTCTAAGTAATTGCAGTATTTGAGTATAATATTTTGGAACAACAATATGCAATCATAAAGTTCTTATGTCAGAAGTTCTTTTAAGAATTACTAGAATTTTCAGTCTAAATGTCCTAATGGATGAAATTCACATAATTTTATTAGTTGTTTTCTCCTGCAAAAATATCTGTGTATGGAAGCAGTTAGAGAATATTCATTTCAGCTATGCTTGCAATTAATGGCATTATCCCTGATGACTTGAAAAGGGAAACTGAACCACATATACAGCTCTTAAGATGAATGTCATGTTCAAATTGTTAGTATTTTTAATTTGCACAAAAATACTGACAACAAAGATAACATACAGTTACTGGGCTAAAAGGGAAATAGAAAACTCCTAAAATACAAAAATGTGTTACAAAACAGACCTGAGCTTAATTGCACATGTCAGATGGGACATTTTCCTGTTTTTAAAGCACTCCAGGAATAGAAGCCATGCTGGTAACGACAGTCACTCTGATCAAGTTTACTGTCAGTGTGGGGTAATTGGTGGTAGGAAAGAGAACCTTAGTTTCTACCTAGAGAGCCAATCCAAGGGTGGAATAAAATTATATTATTCATGGCCACAATCACAACCAAAAGGGAAATAGTTTAGTCAGGACCATTGTTATGTTAATAGAATTTGGATATATGAAAAATACATTTCTTATTTTTTTATTTAATAATACACAACTTTTTTAGAACATGTGAGGCAAACTACTAGGAAACTTTTGGTGGACCCTTTCTGATGACCTATAAGATGGAAAGCATCACGCTAAGCTAATAAAGATGAAATTTCCTAGGAAGTGAGAGAGCCAATTATTCAGAAATACCATCAGGTCACCTTGCTTGTAATTCTCAAGCATGTCTCCGGTGCATAAATTACCTATTCAGAGTTCATGTTCAATATCATCCAATCTATGCTAAATAAAATGTTGGCTTCATGGTCATCTAAACTGAAAAACCATTTGCAGACACACAGTTATGAATAATGGAGCTAGACAGACCAACAAAAGTAGACATGTCCTCTTCTCTGCCTTCCCAAACCAGAGTTAGGTATTCTCTCAAATATTGTGATTATCATTTCCTTTATAGGGCTTCATTTTACCATATTTATTACTAAAATGTAGGTTTATGTTTCAGTTCTTAAAAATTTCAAAAGTGTATCATGTCCTATATACTCTTTTCCGACTCTGAATTAATTTTATTTTGCGAAGATTCACCTATATTGTTGTGGAT
Organism: Hippopotamus amphibius kiboko; assembly: GCF_030028045.1. Taxonomy (NCBI): domain Eukaryota; kingdom Metazoa; phylum Chordata; class Mammalia; order Artiodactyla; family Hippopotamidae; genus Hippopotamus; species Hippopotamus amphibius. The sequence continues at coordinate 104,225,816 of NC_080196.1, forward strand.
AGGTGTGGTTGTATATCGATTGCTGTGTAATATTCCATTGTGTCCATGTAACATTGCCTTTGCTATTTGTGGATATTTGGATTGTTTCCAGTTTTTGATGTTATATAGAAGGCTGCTGTGAACATTGCTTTACACATGATAAATTGGCAATATGTATCACTCAAATGTTATGTCTTGCTTGTGTATTAATATATTTTTTCTTTAACTAAAATTAACATTTAAAATTTTAACTAACAAAAAGTGGAGACATTTCTTAAGCTTCTAAGAAATAATATGGAGAATTTAAAGAAAATTAGCTGCAGTATTACTAATTTTCAGAACTGATCTTTAAGTGTAGACTTTTAGGTGATAGAAACCAAAACCAACTTGAATTAGCTAAAATAAGAGAGTCAATTAACTGTGAGTTTATTACAAGGGTATTGCTATATCTCATTGATGATATGGACAGAAATTCCACTGGGATCAGAAATCAGAAACAAAAATCTGTTAGGAGTTTTTGTTTTGTTTTGTTTTGTTTTGTTTTGGTTTGGTTTTTGGTCTCTCCTTACTATTCTTTATCCATCTTTATAATTTATATTTTTTATTATTTATTTCACACCTTTTAAAAACTTATTGCTTACTGTGGTCTGAAGCTCGCAGAAAGAAGAAAAATGGCCATCCTAAACAGCTCCTTTAATCCATGTCCTCAGAGCACATTGCTGGAATGGCATTTTTGTCCTGTTTCTTAGCCCTTCCCAGAGAAGGACAGTTATTGGGTTAGCCTGTGTCAGTTGCCCACTCCTGAACCATCAACTATGTCCAAAAGCTTGCCCCTATGTTGTTGAGATTCCCATGGTGACTCTAGGATGGATTTTGCAATTTCAGATAGAAGAGGGGTTGGAAATTTTCCTGAAAAGAAGTGGGATATGCTAGACAACCTAATTCATGCCAGGAAACTATAGTAATGCCTGTGCTTAAGCATCACCTGCCTTTCTTCATTAGCTGTTTGTGCTATGTTCTAGAGCATCTATATCTATAGGTATCTATAGCTATATTTATGTCTATCTATATCTATATCTATATCTATATCTATGACCAATTTGCTCAGATTTGACCAATTTACTCTGGTGGTGGTGGTGGTAGTGATGGGAACCCTAGCATCATCAAATAATATTTTATGTCTTTACTTGGAATGTTTTGTGGCCTGACTTCTTAAATCTTATTATATCAGATGGGCTATATTTTGAATAAGAACTAATCATTGATGCAGAAACCTTGAGAAATTCTCTAATAAAATGCAAGATAGGCAAATATATATTCTCCTAATTTTGGAAGCTTTCACAAGATATTTAGATAGTAATAGAGCTTCTGACAATAATTGATAGAAAAATTTTGTCATTTAATTTTTAATATCTATAAATATTCTAATACTATTACATGAACTAAAATAATATTTGTGAAGTACTTAAAGCCTCTCATTTTATAAACATTAATAAATTAAACTCATGAGATATGAAATTCTTATTCTAGTAAAAGTTCAGAGATTTCCTAACCAAGGTTAAATACTAAATTTCTGTTTGTGCAGTTTCAGTTGGTTAAGAGTCCCTGACATACATGTGTCATTCTAAAATCAATGTAAGTTATACACATATTCTCTGTTGCTTCCTGTTTTCTGTGCATTTTGGAGAAAAAGGATAAAAAATTAATCACCTATAAGCATTGAAATACACCTCTTCTTTCCAAAACTTTCCCAGGCTTCCATCTGTTACTCAATTGATAAAGAAATATTTATATTTTGAAGGTGTATTTTTAGAATTTTTGTGCACACCTATACAGTTCCGGTGGTGGTAGATGCCCAATTGTACAAACAAGCTACTAGAAACTGTATCCAGCAGCTCTCAGTAGGATGACTCTACAAATCTTCAGTAACTGTCTTTTGACTGCACATCCCCTGCTGCCTTCATCCATTTGGAATTCAATAGAAGTGAATGGGTGAGCAGATAAGGGGCAAGGAGAAAAATATCTTTATTGGATGGTATAGAGGAAGCAGAACAGTGCAATTACTTATTTTCAAATGCGAAGTAGCAAAAATGTGATGTTACATATGCACAGAATATCCTAGCATATTGATTTCCTACTGTGTTCTTCCAGCCTTGTAGAGTTTCCTGATAGTAACTCTAGGGATCCCAGCAGGGGGTCCTGGGGTAAAGGAGGAAGTGAGGGGCCTAAGCTCCAAATTGTTCTCTCTCCAACTAGAGCATCCCCTGATCTCTTGCCTGATACACTGGGATTCAACATAATGATTTCTTTAGAAATGTGTTTTTGCTAAAAATAAATAAGACAAAAAATCTACCAGAACATTTTCCTTTTACCTTTTTGAATTTTTTAATATTCCACATGATTGGCAGTAATCAGACTAGAAGTAACCAAGGGAAAGGGAAATATATTTTGAAGTAAATCCTGTTGCTTTTAAGATAATTATGCATCAGTTACTGAAAGTTATATAAGCAATCCCAAATAAGTGTCTTTACTATGTTATACATTTTATTTAAAAATGGAAAATGAAGAACTAAGAGAAATACTAAATAAATAAGAAAAAAGAAAAGAGAAATGTTAAAAAAAAACAAAGGAACTGATCTTGTTTAAGAGAAAATTGAGGAATCAGTAGACATGAAAATATGTTTTTATTGGAGACGGGTGCTGCAAACCATGTACCAATGAGCTTAATGTAAAATAATGGGTAATCTATTTCAAAGGAGTGGTTGTTAAGCATTTAGGGACAGATGAAAGGGCTCCTAGAACTCAAAAGGAATTTAATTAGAATGAATTTTTGAAGATTAACCTCATTTCAATTTATAATATTATTGGTAAACTGCCGGTCCAACTGACTATAATAGTTTTTATATCTAAACTTCCAAAAATCTTACACTTTTTCTGAAAAGAAATGAACTATATGCCCCCCCAAAGTTGGAAAATAAAAAGAAATATAAGGAAGAAAATTACTCAGAATTCAGAAATTCAGACATAACATATGCCTTCCCAAGATATTTTCTTCTCTATGTGTTGGATAACGTATCATATAAACTATATACATACATATATATATAATTTTAAATGTAAATTGACTCCTTGTATTTGTTTGGTTGTGGCTTTTTTTTTCAAGTGGCATTATTTCATAAGCATTTTCCTTGTCTTTTTTTTTTATTATAGTTGTTATTTCTGCAAATATTTTATCTATGATTACCCTATAATGTATTCACCCAAGCTCTTATTATTGACCATTGAATTTCCTCAGTTTTTGCTTTTGTAAATAATATTATTATTAATATGGTTGTCAATTGCTCCAGTTATTTCCTTAGAATATATTTATAGAAATGGAATTTATGCAGTCTGAATAATTTAAGACCCTTGATTCATGTTGCCAAATTACTTTCCAAAGTTTGTAGCCATATTCACTTACACCAGTAATATATGAAAATGTCTTTCTTACAGCACCCACATTAGCATTTAGAATGATATATTTCCAAACCAGTAATGCACTTGACAAAGTCTTTAATAAGCCCCATACGGAATGTGGGCTGGATGATAATGTAGACAGGAAGATTCATTACTGTTACTTGTGTCTTTAATGAGGACATAGCTATGATCTTGAAGTCTGGAATCAGGGTCAACTCCTGCAGGTTCCTGAGAAATATTTTGCAAACAGAGGATACTCTAGCCAAATGTTTCTTGTTTGCACTGAGTAGGATACTGACTGAATACTCCAAGTAGATTCTGGTCTTCTTAAATTGAGTTGAAGGGGTTGCTATAACTTTTTGCTAGACAAGATGCAGCCTAAACAATCTGATCAGTGTTTCCCTGCAATACAATATGGTATCAATTCCATGGCTTTCTATGGGTAACTTTGTGTCCTCCCAAAATATTGATAAGAATTGGTGGCTCTGTTCTGTGAGTGCATTAACTGTTCTGGTTCCAGCTGCATGGTGATTCCACAACCCCAGATAACTTTTCCAAGAGTCAGAAAAAGTTCTCAAAATAGTTGTTAAAATAATACTACCTATATAATGTTTATCTTATGCTCATTTCTGTTTAAATGCTTTCCATGTACTTAATTGTTTAATCCAAAAAAAGCCCTGAACAGTCTATAACATTATTATTTTCATTTTTTTCAGATGAGGAGAATGAGACAGGGCCACAGGATAACACACTCTCACTCCAACAGCTGGAATCATGGAACCCAGAATTGAATTCAGGCCATTTTACTCTAGTGCCTTCCTACATTAGTATCTCCTGTACACACACACTCACAAGCACATTCAGAATAGATGACACAGCTTTTTAAAGAAGGATATTTTTAACATCTTTATTCCTCTCATTAAAAGTTCTATCTGCAGCAATTTTTTCACTCATATGTTCCTGGTGGTCTCTATGATACCTTGGCCCACAATATAAGAATAGATCCAGGTTGAGGATGGGAAGGGAAAGAGGAGAAAAGAAGTCTAGCATCCTGTTATGTCAGACTGGCTGCTGCTCCTTCTCCTTTAAAAGAATAGTGTCAAAACACACTGCACTGAAGCCTGTGATCACAGATAATACACACTTTTCTGAGTCACTCAGACATATGCTAAGGGAGTGAGAGGGACCTACCAGCAAGAGGGCTTTCTGAGGTCCTAATGTCAGGAAGAGGGGACTAGAGAGATAGAAAGAGAGAGAGAGACAGAGACAGAGAGCCTGAGATAAAGAAAGAGGACCATCCTAGGAACAGATCTGCAGGACGGGAGCCCTTTGTGGGAGTTTTGATTAATTCCAGGGGTGGACTAATTTCTCATGGGTGAGGATCAGAGGGACAGGGAGAGCAGGTTGCCTTACATGTGACCTTACCTGACGTAGCAGAGGAAGTGCAAAGATGTCTGCCAATTTCTACCCTTGCAGATATTTAAAGGTTTAGCCAAATGTAATTTTGCTGTGTGATTTAATGCTTCCAAGTCTATTTCTCCTTATTTCCCTTAGAACTTGGAGTATGCTTTCAATATTTTTCTATGCTTTCTTTTCTCCTTCTCAAGACCCAAATAATTGAACTTTGCAAGAGTAGTGAAATAAAAATATAAGGCACAATGTGAAGGAGATCTAGCAAAAACTATGCTTTCCTGAACCTTTACAGAGGCAAAAACTGTCCTCAAATCTCAAGGCTTGCCTCAACAAACATTTAAATCTTGCTCTCTTTATATGGGGCTGTGGGCAGCTGTAATTATTCTCATGGTAGAGAAAAAAGTTGAGATAAGAGTTAGAAGAAGAAGGAAACAAGGCCCACGGAGCTTCCAAACCTTGGGAAAACATCAAGCATCTGCTAAGACACAGATACATCACCATCACTCACATCCCACTGGACAAAGCAGAACATACAGGTTAACCAAAGTTAAATGACCATGGAAGTTTTACCCCACCTACAGACAGAATGGCTAAGAGTGGCCAGCACATTAGTGCTGAACTGCCTCCAGGTGTTTTCTCCATATTAAAAGAAGTTTTCCACAGGATAAAGTCAAGAACTAATTGCTCGTATTGATTTCTAATTTCCCTGTGGGTGAGGTGTTTTTCTGTTGTTTTGATTGTTTGTGTATCTGATATCCTTCAGTTTTGGGAGGGGTAGCCAAATAGCTCCATTGGCAGGACCTGGTAACTGCTTCTGAGGGGCAGCTGACCTGACCCCAACATTGTTTATCCTGGTCTGAGGCAGAAATGCTTGGCAGTGAAGACACCCAATCATATTTTTTCCTTAATCAAAGCACTGAAGAGTAAGCAGTTTGTGTCTATTGCCTACGCTCCAAGCAAGAAAGTAGCGACATTTCATACATCTCGTTATTTTACAGAAGGAACACTTGTAATACAGCCAAAGTTAAAAATCTCTTGTCTTCTAAACCATACTGATTATCCGAAGTTTTCTAAAATATTATCATATACAACATAAAATGCTATTTATATAAAATTCTCTAATATTATTTACCATTGCAATCACCAGTCTCCACTTTCAAACCCACAGATAAATTAAAGATTTTAACTTGGCTTAGAGTATAATCTCAATTCCAATTTCTCCCCTATTTTTCTTCCTTCTTAGTATAAGCATCAAGTCTGATTTGCCTGACTAGGATAAGAGTATTCCCTTGAGCAGCTTCCGCTGGGGCATCATCTATAAAAACTATTTTTTTGTTTTGTCTATTCATGTTGTTTTATATATAAATGTTGTGTTAATCTCACCCAAGACCTAGTTCTGGACCCACCATTCCACAGTTTCAGTACATAGGGAATATAAAAGCATGTTATGGTAGCCTTGTAAATCAAGCAGCTTGTCTAATCAACCCCAAACTGGTTCTACATGTTCCTCTTTATTTGCATGTCTAGGAATTTTTGGAAGAACACTGGACATTGTTGATAATAATTTGTTGTGACTGTAAATGTCTTGTATTATTCTACATTATTCTTGTATTATTCACTGATGCTTTCTTATTCTAGTAGCAGTTAACTCACCTAGATGCTATCTAAAACCTGTCTCTCCTGTGGGATCTAGTATCTTAATATCTGCTCTTTCTTCTAATGTCTTCCTGCTATTGTATTTTTAGCCTGGGCCCTGTTTAATCTGGTGGTCAGCCAAGGACTGGAGCAGAGATTATACTCAGACGTGTAAGATTACTCTCTCTTTTCTTTGCTTCTAGGAATGTCTAATTAATTTCCAGCTGCTTTGCTGGCCTTGGACTATATCCTCTGACAATTCAAGCATATATGACTTTAACTCTCTACTACTATACTTTATTAAGCAGAAAATTTACAAATATTGTCTGGTACAGCTCTGTCTTTCAATAATAGATTATACTGCAGTTTCTGCTGTCTTCTTCACCAGACTCCCTATTGTTTTTCCTGCACATGCGTAGTTTAGCTTCAGCCAATGATATAGGCAGAATTTCATATTTTTAATCTGAGCCTTCTGTAGCCCTCTCACTGCCAGGAAAAGGAAAAATTCCTCTCTATTTTCAGCTGGCCTATCAGCCTTGAGCTCAGTTTTTTGTTTTTTCAAATTAAACTACAAGGCTATAGGTTTCTGCTTCAGTTTTTCACCTCTGAAGTCAAGGGTGGTAAGTAGTACACTTAGGTCAGAAAATTTCAGATCTAGATTCTTGCCCCTTCCAATTGTTTTTTTTTTTCCTTAAACTCTCTACTTTCTTATTTCTGCTTTTTGATGTGTTAAACAATATTTAGCCATTTTTAATAATCATTATCTGCAAGGGAGTCTCTGTGAACATCTCTGTCGACATTACTATAAGTTTATTCAAACTTCACTCTCATTTCACTTCTGCAGATTGTTAAATATGTCTTACAGTAAGCTATTGTGTTATTGTTCCAAGTCCTCATGTTTTTATAACTTAAGCACATCTAAACAAACCTTTTATATATATGTATATAGTTAAAATTAGTATCTTAATTTTTTGTTAATTATACGATCATTCAACCCAAGAATTCCAGACTTTTATAAAATGGAAGTAATGTTTTCAGACCTGAATATATATAAACATTTTTATTTTTATTCTTAAGATCTACATGTGCTTCCTAGAAAAATTTTTTTCTCTAACTTTGTGAATAAGAAGACTGACTACCTAAAACTGTGTTCTCCTCCCAATGGGAAATTAATACATTTAACTACAAGTGGAATATACTTGGCATATTTGAAACCAAAGCAATACTTTTCTACCTTAGATACGTATAGACAAAAAAGTGACAATATTAGAACACTAAATACAAAATCAGAACCTAAGAAGCCTCGAGAAATGTGTCAGGGTTGGGGAAATATTTTTCTGGTGAGAAATTATTATTCTACTGAAACAATTTCTACTGTGCCAATATCTTGATTTTATTTTTTATTTGACTGAAACAGTTTAATTAATTCTGTAATTTTATTACAGAATTTGTTAAAAATCATGTCATCCTGAATAAGTGTAAAGTCTAAAAAAATGGAAAATAAGATACAAATATGGTTCCTTTTATTTTTCAAGACAATGTTAGCAAAATAAATTAATAATACAGTAAAAAGATTACTGAGTCATAAGTATGTAGGCACTTATTTCAGAGCTTGAGTGTTTTTTCTTCCAGCTTTATTAAGGTATAATTGACAAAAGTAATGTATATATTTAAAGTAAACAATTTGATTTTATACATGTATACACTGAGAAATGCTTGCCACATTCAAGCTAATCAATTACTTTCATGTGTGTGGGGGGTGGGGGGGGTGAGGACACAAGAGCTATTCTCTTAGCAAATTGCAAGTATAGAATAGAGTACTATTAACTCGAGTCACCACGCCACATGTGCCATCTTCCAACATCACATGCTATTCCAACAGGAAGTATAGGAAGCATGGGTTAGCAAGCAGTTTAAATCATCGTTCACCAGCTAACTTTTCCTTTTGTAGTCAGTAATCCTAAATGTTACTAATGTTTAATGTTAATGTTTAATGTTAGCTTCACTGACTTCTCCTTAATTATTGTTTTTTATAAATTTATTTATTTATTTTATTTATTTATTGGCTGCATTGAGTCTTCATGGCTGCACACAGGCTTTCTCTAGTTGCTGCAAGCGGGGGCTACTCTTCATTGTGGTGCACAGTCTCCTCATGGTAGTGGCTTCTCTTGTGGAGCACGGGCTCTAGGCACGTAGGCATCAATAGTTGTGGCACACAGGCTCAATAGTTGTGGCTCTCGGGCTCTAGAGTGCAGGCTCAAAAGTTGTGGCACATGGGCTTAGTTGCTCCTTGGCACGTGGAATCTTCCCAGAGCAGGGCTCAAACCCATGTCGCCTGCATTGGCAGGTGGATTCTTAACCACTGTGCCACCTAGGAAGTCCCATAATTAATTTTTAACTAATTAAATAATTTAGAGTAGCAAAAAAGTAAACTTAGCATCAACACATAAATCATTGAGCAAGTGTGGGTAAAATAGATTTGGAATTCATTTAAAGGAAACCAGTAGCAAAAGAAATAAGATCAAGATTGATAAATAAAGGGATTTACTATTTGATATGTTAATGATTTCACTTAGAGGCCAAAAGTGAACTTCAAAAAAAAAAAAAAAACAAACGAAATACTACAAAAATATTACTGATGACAATAGACTACAAATATATGTCATTACGTATATAATTATATATAATATCATATGATGTTAATATATAGTATATAAAAATTAACATCTTCACGTGTGATACATGACTACTATAAAGGAAGCAGTAAATCTTAGTTGATCAGTTCAAATTTATTATAGCAATGATTCCTACCCAAGAGTTGAATGACAAGTTCAGTTCCTTATACATTTACATAAAGGAGGCAAATAAGAAAATTATCCTTTCAATATATAACCTAGGAACAACAAAAAAAGAATTGTCCTAGATATAGCAAGTGAATATTGTCAAAGAATACAAGCATCCTCAGCTGGGTGAATGTCATCCTCAGTCAGGTCCCTCCAACCTGAAGAATTTGCAATCATGTACCTTTTACTTCAGACAGGAATTCAGTAATCCTGCTACACCTGAATGTTCACTCCTCATGTTTAAGGGTAATTACCAACTATCCCATAGTAAAAGGAGAATTAGTCAATTTGTTAAAATTTTTCACAGGGTTATGATTAGCTAATTTGGCAACACCTCAATTATTGAACTAATTTTTATTTTTGTCAGAATGAATGGTATAATGTAGATCCAAAGTGTGTTGTGATTGTAAATTTACAACCCAGTGAAATGCCTCTTCAAGCAGCATAACTTCTGTGTAGTCAGCAGCTACTGAGTTGTCTGTCTGGTACTCACACCTTTGTGTAACCCACCCCTCTTGAATGTGAGCTGCACTTAGTAACCTCTTTCTAACAAACAGAATAAGGCAAAAGTGATGGAATGCCACTCCCGAAATTAGGTAACAACAGATTGTGACTTCCACCTCCCTTGCACACCCTCTCTCTTGTTTCTTGTTTGCCTGATTTGATGAAGCCAGCTGCCATGTTGTGAGCTGCCCCTGCAGAGAGGCCCACATGGCAATGAACTGAGGAAGGACTCCAGCCCACAGCCAGCAAGGAACTGAACTCCTGAGTTCACCAGCACACTAGGAACAGAGTCCTGTCTACATGAGTGAGCTTGGACACAGATCTTTCCCTAGTCAACACTTGACTTGACTGCAATACCAGTTAACACATTATGACTGCAGTCATGAAGGAGACCCAGAGGACCCAGTTAAGCACAAATTCCCGACCTACTGAAATTATAGTGTAATAAATACTAATGTTTAAGCCGTGAAATTCATCTAGTTATTAATAGGTAACTAATACAACATCTACAGGTTTGCAACAAGTTTGGCAAAAATTATTGCGCTGCATTTATTATAAGGTATCTGTCATGATTGATGCTAGAATGCCAATAAAATTTATAATAAGTGTATTAAAAGTGTATTAATATTCAAATATAAGCTATAACTCATGGATACAATGTTGGATAATTTGTTCTTGTCTTTGTTCACTCAAAATGTATAAAAAACCTTTCACATTTTAAAACAAAAACATTAATTCTGAAAATGTCCTTCATTTAGATGAAACATACTAAAACAATAATTTAATCTTGTATTTAAATTGTGAGATGATCTGCTATGGGTTTTCTTAGCCATACCTACTGTTAGAATTATATTTTCGTTTCATTTATAATATTACCTGGGATGGAGAATTTTTTTTTTAAAGTTACTTGCTTATTTTTTGGAGTCACTATGAATACTCTAACAGTTTGTAAAATACCAATAACTGGTCTCTTGATTCTCAGGTCCATGCTGTTAAGGAACCATTGACCCAAACTGCCCGCCCTGGCCGGGCATGAAAATAACCGCTTGCTTAAGTTATCTCACGGCAGGAGGTCCCCATAAGGAAGGCGGAACTAATAAGCTGCCACCACAATTGGGGGTGGGGTGAAAAGAGAGAGGACAGGCCAGACCATCTCCCAGAAACCCTTGCGCTGGAATCCATCTTGGCTGAGAGAGCCGCGGCCACAGGAAGGGCCCTTGAGTAGAACCACACATGGGTGCGAGCAAGGTGACTGGCCAGAGACAACCTGGAAACTAACCCCGCCTCCGTAAAACCTGAGGCCATGAGCCACAAGGCAAAGCGGTCCTCCTGGAGTCCCTCAGCCACGGCTCTCAGCCCCAGTGCCCCTTTCAATCACGTCTTTTGCTTTGTCAGCACGTGTGTCTCCTCAGTTCACTTTCAAGTGTCAGACAAGAGCCCACTCTCGGGCTCTGGAAGGGGTCCCCTCTAACATCTTTGGCGCCCCAGGGGGGACCCCTACTCCACTGGTGTCCCAGCTGCTGGGTGCTCAGGGACCAGCTCGCCAGCTGGCAGACCAGACCCAGCAGCCGTCGCGGGGACCCTTTTGTCCCTGGTCTCCTCCTGATGCGAACGACTGACCGCAGTGCCCTGACCGGGTAAGGAACAAGAGACTTTGTTGTCCTCTTGTCCCCTCCGTCTCCCTTTCCTCTTTTTACCCCAAACCTCTTTCCTCTCCTCCTTCCGTTCTGTTCCTGGACGCAGGAGTCTTGTTGGGGGGCCTCCGTTGTCTGGCTGCTGGAGCCTGATCACCTCCGATTGGTGAAGAACAGGAGACAGCTGATTCTGTGGGGCCTGAGGCCCCATCCTCACTCGCAGTAACCCCAGAGAAGAGTCCTGAAACGCCTGGGTGTCTGCAGGTGGCGGGAGATACCTATAAGACCACCCTTTTGATCCTGCCTCCTCCCCCTCTTCTTTCAACCTGGCCCCCTTTCCTCCTTTAAAATCTTTGAAAATCTGAGATATTTCTGTTTACTCTGCCTGTCAGTACTTGGATCTGAAGTTCTGAGTCTTCGTAGGAGGTTTTCTGAGAGACTGAAATCTTTCCTTCTCGTCAACTGTGCATTCTGTTCCTGCAGGGGTAATCCGGTGATAAAAGCCCTTGGTCAAGCTCCCTGTTTCTATAAATTCATTCATTGAATTGTCTGTTTGACCCAGTGCCTCCAGGTAGAAGTGGTTGACGGGGTTAGGTTCAGTTGCAGCTGGTCTTGGATGAAAATTGAAACCTTAGTCGTGCATCTAGGAGTTAACTCACTTGGTGGGACCAGCCCTACAGCCCCTCTAATTGTGCTTACTACTGAGCATTTTCTTTGGCACATACAGTCAGGCACTCTGGGATCGGGAGAGAGCTTACAACCTCTCTAGAATCACAAGTAAGGGCATCCACCCCGGCACTGATCCCCTGATAATAGGACACAGGCTATACCTCTATCTGAATGGGAAACAAGCCTAGGACACCCCATTGGGTTGTGTTTTGAATCACTGGAAAGGGTGCCAGCTGGATGGATTGAAAAGGAGAGAACTTATCAGATATTGCACTCAGGGCTGGCCTGCATACCCGTTGGGGGATGGGAAAAAATGGCCCCCCTCGGGGTCATTAGGACTTAACACCATTTTGCAGCTTGGTTTATATTGTAAACGTGAGGGCAAGGAGGATGAGATTCCCTGTGTTCAAGCCTTCATGGCGCTCTACCAAGACCCTGAGAAAAAGAGAAAATGAAAGCTCAGAGACCCCGATAAATGCCCCTTCAAAGTCCTTTTGGCAAAGGCTGGGACGGAAGACCCCCTCGACGTTCTCCTGATTCCTCCAAAGGAAGTGTTGGACAGGAGCCCGCTCTCGGGCCCTGGAAGGGGTCCCCCTGGCAAGAGTGTCCTTCAAATACAGATTATCTCAAAAACAAAGGCAACAGATAAGTCATTACTTGGAATTCCTTCAGGGTCAACACCAAGTCTAACAGATACATAATTTTAAACAAAAAAGAGAAATATCCAATATCTTAGGAAACTGAAATAGCATCTTTTTATTTCCCTCTTAAAAGAATTAACTTGTACTGTCAATGGGTCTTCATCATTTCTGTTTGATCCTTTTGAGGTATTCATTCCGGGGATAAAAACATATATGCTTAAAATGCTGAAGAAACTTCAGATTTATTTTAAAATGGGGATAACATGCACCCCTCTGAGTATAGCCTTTGAATACATAATACAGTGCTGGTGAAACACTAAATAAAGGCTAAGTGCATGGTTTTACCTTAAAAAGGGCTACATTATAGGCCATAGTTTATAACCAATACATTTCTACAGTTTTAATAAATATAAAGTTATTTATTCCATCTATGGCTGTTTTATCTTGGATTAAGTTGGTCTTCACAGTTGGAAGAATGTTGTTTATTTGGAGAAGCCTCTGACATTCCGTCCTTCTTTTTAATCTTTGCACTGAAGTTAAGACTTTTGAAGTTTAAAAGATGGCTCTGTAAGCCCTGAGGGAAGAATGAAATTTCCTGAAAAGCAGAAAATCCAAAAGGAGAATCATCTTGCTTCTTAAATTATGGTAAAAGAAAACCACTAACTATTTAATGGGAAACTTAGAGTCATATAGACCCCACTGTCCCACACAGTTCTTGCCATCTAAGGAAGGGAACGAGGGAAACAGAGAGTGAAGAGAGTTAGCAGTTTTGATACTTTAAAATTGGTTCTTATCTCACACACCACACACACACACACACACACACACTCACGGTAGCTATGTGAGGTGATGAATGTGTTAATCGACTTGATTTGTGGTAAACATCACAATATATATGTATGTTAAATCATTACATTGTATACCTTAAAAAATTGTGTCATACAACCTAAATACATACAAGTTTTATGTGTCAATCATACATCCACAAAGCTGAAAATAAATCCTGATCAAAGAAAATCAAAGCTACTTTTGAATCCCCAAAACTAACTCACAAAGGTGGAAATTTAACACAAATTTACAAAAGAAAATCTAGTGGCATACCTTTGAAGTTTATGCATTTTCCTCTAATCTTTCCCTTACAAATCACTTGTCAATATGCAGAATAGTCTGTTGCAGTGATTTTTAAACAACTATTTTTCTTTATGGCTGTGGAGAATGATATTGATAGAGGTCACAAAATCCATTTGAGATAGAGCTGGAGTCAGAATCCAGCCCTTCCAATAAAATCTAGTGCCCGTTCTCATAATATAGTCTACAGACAGGTGGAGTTTCTAAAATGTATTATTCAAATAAAAAAAGTATAGATTGAGGTATAAGAATAATGTCTTATATTCAACAGACCTATAGTCTCCTAAGTTCCCAGAATTTTGAAAGCCCCAAGGCTTCTATTCTATAAGCCATATCCTATCTCCAAACCTCTCTCAAAAACTTCCAATGTGATGCCATAGAAAGCATAAAGGGTAAAATCTGGTTAATTATTTATAATTATAGCTTAACTGTTTTTATATAATTGCTAAAAAAATAACTGCATACGTGCTTGCCTCTCTACTCACCAGATTTGACATGACAGCTCCACAAATCCTAAAGTTGTCACTATTTCAATATTCTCAATGGTTCCAAGACTATGTGCAGTATTTGGAGATATTCTTGAAATACACTTGATAACAGGATATGGAAAAGAAGAGGGCAGAGAATAAGAGAAATAGAATATGAAAAGTTGAATGGAAGCTTTATAATTCTGCGTTTATGAGACTTTTCAATGACCTAAGCCCATACTTGTTGAAAAGCATGCGATAATGTTGCCCTTGAAATGTAAAGCAAATAATTTTGCCAGCATACAGCTTTTCCCTGTCAAACATTTCAAGGATTAGGGTCCTCTTGACAGCTTAAAAACCTTTGCCAAAGTTAACAAAATCTCATTTTTTTTTCTTTCACATTTGTTCAGGTAAAAGATGTGGATCCTTGATAAGTGTCTTTTATCTAATTGCAGCTTGTGTAATCACTGTTGACTACTCAGTTTATAGAGGAGCAAATACATTTCATGAAGACCTCAAATCTCCTTTCTATTTTTGATCAGTATTACACAAAAGATTGATAGATTAGTCGTGGGGGCAGAGGGCAGGATTTATGATTATTTCGTGGATCCTATGCCTGAAGAACATTCTGTCTGAGTACATCATTCCCCAGATTGGGGGAAGATGAGAGAAAAGTGTTGATTAGGGAAGTTCTAAAGAAGCTCCATAAAGATGCAGATGTAGAGAATGGCCTTGAGGACACGGGGTGGGGGGAGGGCAGTGCGCAAAGGGAAAGCTGGGATGAAGTGAGAAAGTAGCATTGACATATATACACTACCAAATGTAATATAGAAGGCTAGTGGGAAGCTGCTGCATAACACAGGGAGATCAGCTTTATGGTGGGTGATGACTTAGAGGGCTGGGATAGGGAGGGTGGGAGGGAGTTGCAGGATGGAGGGGATATGGGGATATATGTATAAATACAGCTGATTCACTTTGTTGTACAGCAGAAACTGGTACAACAGTGTAAAGCAATTATATTCCAATAAAAAGCTTAAAAAAAAAAGAAAATTAACAAACCAAAATAAATAAATAAATAAATAATAAATAAATAAATAAAGAAGCTCCAGGGCCCAGAACCTGGAGGGGGCAGAGTAAACCTATTCAAGGAGGCAGTGCACTGCAGAAGGAGGTTTACACATTTGGATTACACATTACAGATTTCAGGTCAATTCCCAAATCTGTCCCTTAGCTCTGTGAACATGGATGAATTACTCAGTTCTTGTGAAGATCAATTTTCTCATTTATAAAATGTGATTAATAATGGTAACCCCTTCGGCGTTTTAGAAAAATTACATGAGAAATGCTTTGTAAATCCCTGAGTTCAGTGCTGGGCACGCAGTAGGTCTATTAATTAGAGCACAGGCTACGCTGTCATGACAAAGATATAAAAAATACTTAAACAGACAACAACGTATTTCTATTTCATATGACAGTCTGGTGAGCATGGGGTCCAGGGAGGGTAGGCAGCTCTGCTCAGCAGGAAATTCAAGGACAGACCCCGGTTCCTTTGATCTTGTTGCTTTGCTGCCCTCTCAGTTGTTGTGTTGACTGCATGTTCACAGCTGATTCTCACAGTATGTCAATCAGAGTCCCAGCAAGAAACACAGGACACAGTCCACTGGCCTATTTGAAGTAAGTGTAATAAAGGGACAGTTTACAACAGCAGGACAGGGTGAGAGGAACCGAAAAGATCTGGCACAAGAGGAGACCACAGCACAGCTTCTGGCATCTTGCTTGAAGGAGCAAGAAGAGGGTGAATTTACCAGAACCCGTGGGAGAGGGCCATCCAACAGGACCTGTGGTTTTCAGTGAAATGTAGCAGGAACATACAGCAGTTCTGGAAGGGGCGGAAGCAGGGGAATAAATACCTGACCTTCTCTTCTCACCCTCTGATCAGCGCTGGGAGACACTTTCTAAACTCTTATCCCAAGGACAAGTGAGCCTATAGATCCTGTTCATAACATCAGCCTCCCAGGGCACAGAGTGAAACAAAGGGCCAAGGAGAAAAAATAGCATGCACAATTCAATACTTTTTTCCATCAGAAACCATTGTTCAATCATTTACCCTGAAGAAAAAATATGTTCCCCAAACAGACAACATACTAGGTCCCATCAGCTATTGTATAAGCACAGAGCCCATTTAATCGCTCTCTCATCTGACAACTAACTTCAGTTACTATCCACACTTGTCATATGAGGAAACAGAAAGAAGAAGGGAAGATGAACAATGAACTAATATAAATCATAACTGCTACTTGGCCCCTCTCCTTTTTCCACCTTCCCCTTGCCTTCTGGCGGTACCTTGGCTGGACTGGATTCTTTATATGATTCAATAACACAAACTTGATTCCTTCAGTATCCGTTGGTCTTGCCTTCATTGATTTGCTTATCAATTTCATTCCTAGGAACTTTGGGATGGATTAGCTATTAAAAAGACCCTGTCAATCAGCACATTGAATTTTATGTCACCCCTGTTACTCACTGCTACCACTCTGTTCTTGTGACCAGCTTGTCTCTGATTCTAAGAGCCATAGATGGCCTTTACCTATTGTGATCTCATTCTCATTTGGATCAAGAACCTAAATTGATTGTGATATTCTCCTTTTTCATTTCTAGCCTAGAGAGAAGAGCTATCCCTGAATTTCTCAAAGATACTGGTGCCCCTATCACTAAGGCATTTTTTTACTGCTATGGCAAAGAGAAAGCTCTCCTGGACTAAACCATTCCAGTGGATACGGCTTAAGACTGACCTAAGAGCTTATACATGATAGATCCACTTCAGTGTTCTCATGCTTGAGCCCGTTTACTCCTTCCTCTAGAATATGTCAAAGCAGGGCTGATATTTCATCCTCATTGACTTTGGGTGAAGCAATTAGCCCCCTCACAGAATATAAATGCCACTTCCCAGGGCTCAAGACAACATCTTAAATCCAGAACACAGAGCTAAGTGTGACCCAGTCAATAAATTCAGGTTGATAGGTCTTACATTTTGTATGCCTTCTCTAACACCTTCAGAACACAATTTCATTATGATTGTCAGGTTCTTGTTGATCATATTTGACAACGTCATGTAACTCTTTCAGCATATAGGGTATTTTCTGCCAAGTCTTATACTTTCACATTGGCAATAGGCTAGAAAATAACCTATTATGAGCTTGGAGGAAAATGAGGAGTTGTCAGAGTGGGTGCTGGAGAGAGTACTCTTAGAAGGCAGCTGCCTGATATACAGTAAAGATTTTTCAGGTAGAAAAAAATCTGGTTCCCTCAGACAAAGGGGAGACAGACTACTTCTACCAGAAGAGGAGATTCTAAATAATTTGAGAGATCATTTTCTTAGCTTCAAGAGTCATATACCCAATATCGGTTTTAGTCTTTCCCCATCACTTCCCTTACCTTAGCATCATCTTTCCTGGTGGGAATGAACATTTAATTGGTGCTACTATTCTGCAGCCTATGAAATCCACCTCTGGGTCTGACCCTCAGTCTTATCTTCCCCACAAAGATTTGCTAACTTTGCATCCATAGAATGAGGATGGATCCATCCAAGGTCATCATGTTGGTGTTTTTTTTTTTCTATGTATCATTTTTAGGACCAACAGAAGGAACCAGCTTACCCCACAGTTCTTGTATTTACTATGATCTCCTGAGCAACTGAGGTGCTGTAGCTACCTTATCTGTAAATGCTTTTATCTGTGTTCTTTTTTCCAACAGGGAAGATGCCATATATGTGAGCAAACCTTTCCCATAAACATACTTACTTAAGTGTCTGTTTCCTGATACAACTCTTTGTACTATTTACTATAACAATTGAGTTCTCAGAAAGTAGTGGTGCAGGTGGGGGTGGGTGAAGATGTTATACTCAAGCTAAAAATGAGAAGAGGTTAATAAAGGGGCTGGTTATAGAGGTATAGATAGGTTTAAATGAACTCAACAATAAAGGAGCTGTCATCGTGCCTAGACCTGAAAAGGAAACAGGCGAGAACAACTTCTAAAACCCAGAAAAGATAACCACAGATGAAGGTAGTCCTTTGGACCACCTCATAAGAGTGGTCTTAGGGAAAAGAACACAGCATCTGGACAGAGAGAGAGCCAAAAGAATAAATTTCTCCTCCCACCAACCAATCCTCCACTGACCAAACCAAATTGGGAATCAGAGAAACTGGGAGTCCATAAGAACCAATTTTCCAGGGCACAGAAAAAATGAGTGGTGGCTTTAGGTGGGCAAACAGAAAATATCCAGCCCTACAATTAATTCCAGGATCCAGTCCATGACAAGAGGGAAATGAGTACCAGAGGACAAGCAATGGCTTATAAGAAATGATCCGGAAAGTGAGCACTTAGATTCCTCTTGCTTCTCTTTGGTCAAAATTTATGCACATATGTACAACATCAGCAAGAAAGACTAACAGATATAAATTCAAGCTGAGTGGTCATATGTACAGCTGAAACTTGGGGTTTTAATAACAAAAATAAAGAATAAAAGGAATATGGAGGGAAATTTAGTGAATTCTGTCATAGTAGATTGGTAATGTCAGTAATAATTATTGTTAGTAGTGGTATTAGTGGCAAAGATAAAATAAAGTAATATAAATGGAATGTAATTGTATCAATTATTTAACACATATTTGCTTACTGTCTACTTTGTGTCCAGAACTATGCATTTGACAAAAGCTGTAGAGGGATCTCTTGCACAGTCCTTACCTTGCTAAAGTTGGTTGAGTCTCCATTCCAGTTACCTCTCTGCTAATTGTATGTAGATCACAGCTTTGGAGCAAATAAGAGTAGTAACTAACATATCAAAATGTATTTTCATGGCAGAAAAGAGGAATATGGTGGTTATGTAGAGCAAAGGCAATAGAATCCTAGCAAATTGGCATTAGATCTATTCAGTTAATGTTTTTAAACACCTACTATGTTCCAAAAATGATAATTTAACAGTTAATAATACAAGAGTCCTGTTCTCTGGAAGCTTATTTTTTGGTTGGAGTTACAGTAAAAATACATATGTTTCAGGCTGAGAGATACCATTTTATATAGGATTGTCAAGGAAGTGCTGTCTAAAATGAATGCAGTGAGGGAGAAATCCACAAAGATCCGTGGGAAGAATATTCAAGGCTGGGGGAACAATATCTCTGCAGACCTTGAGATAAGAGGATGCTTGTCATGGATAACAGACAGCAGCCCAGAGGAGAAACAAGTGAATGGAGAATGACAGGAGACAAGGTGTGAAATAGGAATGGACCTAATCATGCAGCTTCTTTTTGTCCATTAGAAGATTTTGGATTTTATGAACGTGAATCGCGTCTTCTAAAGAGGAAGGTGGCAACACATGATTTCCGTTTTACGTGTGTCATGCTGACTTCTGTGAAAGAAACATAATTGTGAACATAATTATGGTTGGTGGTATTAAGAATTGGTTGGATTCCACATATATATTTAGAAGGTATGGCTACTAAAATTGACTTAATGTATTAGTTTGAGATATTTCTGAGAAAAAGAAGTTAGGATGACTAATGTTTCCATACTAAACAACCGAGTATCTGTGAGGAAGGGAATCAAGGATTTGTTTTGGGCTTGCTAAATCTGTGATACAAATATATTCTGATATCAGCCTATATGCTAATTAATTGTTAGTTTTAAAATAGAAAAGAAATTAAATGTAATAGTCCAATATTTACATTATTTTCCTTGCTGGGATGCTATACAAGGTTTAAATAGTTGGACATAGATAATGTCTATGAAGAATACAAGAAAGAATATTTTCAATACATTTGTTTCTCAAATTCTATGATGAAAGAAAATGTGGTAGCCTTTCACTAAAAATGTAGTATTGCCATCACTGGCCTTAATTCTATTCCTTTCGTTTTAAATCATTCAAAGTTTAATGAAGGATGAATTGTTTCTTTTGACAGATATGATTTCCTAAGTCGTATTTATGTTTCAAAGAGGTGAATGGCTCAAGAGAGGTCATTGGGGTGAGTTAATGTCTTCTCTTATCTTATTTTAATTTATGTTTTATACAGGAGATAATGTTCCTGTGTTTGAAAAAAAGGAGTGTATGTCAATTTAAAAAAGAAAAAAAAGCAGTGTGATTTGATTGATTTGGGTAACAGAACTGACATCAACTTAAATTCTTTGTTGCTCAGTGATTTTATATCCTATATTTTGGTTTTATAATAGTGTGAATTAATTCAATTTGTGAGGTGCTGTAATAGAACAAAGGTAATTATGAAGGATGTGTCAGCCTCAGTTAAAATATTACTACTTTAATGTGCCTCTTGAAAAATATTTCTTACTGTAATTGTGGTGAAAGAAACCATATTTTTTATAAATCTCTTTTTGGAGGTAAAACATATCTAAAGTGCTTATTGTTACACAATAATAATCAAATAATAAATAAAAATGCAAAATAATTTTTTACTTTACCTTATACGCAAGCAAAGGGATTAGGCATAGCTACAGATTAGTCTCACTGGAAATAGAAGACAGAAATGAAAAAACCTATATGCATAATTATTTATACATGCTAGAAGATATAGCTAACTGCAGAAGCAATATGTAGAAATAAATTTTAGTTTAGGTCCTTAAAGAAATATGAAAAATACCCAGGGAAGAAACCTCAACATAAACCACTGACTAAAAAGGTTTAATTTCAAACATATGCTCTTCTTAAAGAACTCATCTTCAAATATTTTACCACATATACATGAAACACACACACACATTTTTTTTCTGCGCTGATTCTTTACTTCCAACCTCTATTCACTATAATGTGTTTGTAATTTTTGATTAAACAAAATCATTAAAAACTAGAAGTAATGTTTAACCAAATATCTGGTCACCCTGTGATCCAGTCAAGTTGACACATGAAATTAACTATCACAAGAATCTACCTGTTTCTTAAGGTCTGGGCTCAGAAAATGGCAAAGTAAAACTTCCACCATATTCTGTTGGTCAAGCAGTTCCAGAATCCCATCCAGATACCCGAGAGGGGACACAGGACCCCCCCACCCCCACCCAACTCTCTATAAGAAGACACAGCTTTTGCCTTCCTCTTTAATCTGCTGCAGTTCTCAACTTGGGATAAAAGTGTTCTTTATCAGCTACCTGACAATATTATCCATTATTAATTATGATATTCTTGTGATGTAAATCAATCAATAATAAATTTAGTGTTTTGTTTACATTTTCTTTATAAATAGTGAAATTGGGACATAAATGATTGATTTACTGTACCTAGTTCTCCCAGTGAATCCATGGTTCAAAAGCAATTAACATTTTAGATTGTGTTCTAGACTATTTCAGAAACGAATTTAAAATATACATTGAAATCCTGCCGTAGGTTTTATGACATACACAGTCAAAAAGACATCTGACCTCAAGAAGCTGACAGTACAGGGAATGACACATGAAAATAGCCCTAATACAAGCCTGGGGGGAAAAAAGCAGTAAACTCAGTTGCATTACATGCTCAAGGGTGCTCTATATTTGTATTTTCAAATGGGACATATGCTATAAATATTTTCATAGTTTTTGTTGGCACATCGGAGCTCCTCAAAACACACACTGAAGACCTTTTCTCTTCTCACTTTTTTAAATGAAAATTTCACTCATGATGGTGCTTCCAAAAAACCGAGTGACAAGTTTGTATCCCCGGCTCCGACTCCCCACCTCCGCTCCAGACAATATATCCAGCTGCCTCCTTAACGTTTCCAGTTAGAAGCATTAAGAACACCTCAAATTCAATATCCCCAAACAAATGCATGTTGCTTGCTCCAACCCTGTTTCTCTTCGACATTCTTTACCGGAGTTCCCGTGGAACTGCGCAAGCCAAAATTAGGACTTTGACAAATCCTATCTCCCTCAGTCTCCACACTATATTTATTTGTCTCCTACATTGTAAACCCTACAAAGGCAAAGATTATGCCATTTTTTTTTGTTGTTGTTCGTTGCATCCGCCGTGCCTGGCATAGGGTTGGCGTTCAGTACATTTTGCTGAATGAAAGAATTGTCACTGATTTTGTCTTTATTTTGGAAACATTTTTGATGAATTTATAAAAGCAAATGGAATTCTGAAGTGCATAAGGCAAGAGACATGTAAGAATATATTTTCTTAAGTTTGAACATTTACAGAGATGAATCACATTGCAGTAGGAATTGTTAAAAACAAAATATATGTATTTGTGGAAAGAATTACATCTTATAGATATGGGAGTTCGTTTTAAGATTCTTTAGGGACTGTACAGGCTTTTTCCCAAAGGAAGCACTGAATTTAGGACATCTCTGAATTCACAACACAAAAGTAGTCAGGAGGTTTTATAGTTCAGTCACCAACAGAGAGAAATAGCAAAATAGCACAAAAGACTGTTTCTCACACAGTGTAAATCACGTAGCAAGAATAAGATTTTCTGTTTTCTATATTATCAATATAGCTGAAAGAATTTCCTCTGAGACAGGTAACACAGAAGGAGACAGGTCCTTTAGATGCCATTTAAACTTTAAACACTGATGGGCCAGTACTGTTATTTCTCCTTTTCCTATTTATCAAGTTTAAAGTAACCTCATAAAGTTTTTATCTCTTTCTCTCAGGGAATCATTCCTCTCATCTCTTTATAAAATTTCTTTACTCCAAAATTTCTTTAAAAAGTGGACTTCAGACAATACATTTTCACTTGTCCTCAGTTTCAACGAGTTCTAATGGTACCTTT
Organism: Hippopotamus amphibius kiboko; assembly: GCF_030028045.1. NCBI lineage: Eukaryota > Metazoa > Chordata > Mammalia > Artiodactyla > Hippopotamidae > Hippopotamus > Hippopotamus amphibius. The sequence continues at coordinate 104,248,935 of NC_080196.1, forward strand.
AGTTGAGAAATAACTTTCTATTTACTTCTCTGTTTTCGTCACTAAATTTGTCAGGTTCTTAAGAGTGAATATTGTTTTATACATATTCTTGTATCTCTAGTGCTTGACACAGTTCCTGACACACCATAGAAAACTGACTTAACCAATAAAAAAGAGATGTGGTGTCCTGGTAAAATTTAGGAAGTGAAAATAGAATGCTACTCTGAAGGAAGAATATAGAAAGTAATACAGAATGCCGCCCAAAGAGAAAAGCAATAGAGAGAATAAAACAGAGTAAAAAAATAAAAATAAATAAATAAATAAATATAAAAATTCACTAATTGTTTTGCAAACTTCCATTTATTTTCTTACTCTAGTAAAAAATTAAAAAAAATGATTGTCAGATATATTTTTAATTCATTCAGAGTAGTCTTTCAAGCATTTTTCCAGAACTTATATTAAGAAATATGTCATGCGTAAACTCAGTATTCAAACACACACAAAGACACACACACACAAAACAGAAAAACATACGTAAATACATATTCTTACTTTATGTGATGAATTCTAAGATTTCACCTTTATGTTCTATTCTATGTCTGTCTTGTAAATTGATTTCACAAGTCACCAGAAGGTTGTGACCTGTAATTTGAAAATACAGTAGGTGAGGGGAAGTCTGGAGGCACCTATTCAAGGCAGTAGGATGTGCAGAGCATTTATGAATAACAACTTGCAGCAATAGTTATTGCAGTGTTCTCCGTCAGCTGTTAGTGGTGAAGCAGTAGCTACAGAGGTGAAATGATAAGCCCAAGGTCATTAAATGTACACGGTCCAGACTTTTGTGAAAACTCTTCCTCTAGAAAAACCACATCATTCATATGAAGGGACTTCTTGACTCATTTAATCAGTTATGTTTTGCTTAATAATTTAGGTAAATAACTTTGAGTCACTATTTATTGAATGAGTCCAAAATATTTTAGAGGGGAAAGAAGATATATTTGATTAATGCCTGATTTATAAAAATTAAACAACTACTTTTCTTTTGTAATCAAAAGGGTCCTTTTTAAACCTAGTCTATTTATTGTGATTAAATTCTACCTTACTAGATTTCACAAGGAGATTTGATATTACAAAGGAAAATTATTTGTATTTATAGTATAACAGAATTTTGAACTAAAAGCGCTATGTTGGACATTTCATTTTTTTCCAGAAACATTATTGATGTAAGAAAAAGTTGAAATTCTTTAGAGAATTTTTAAATTTTTTCCCTTTAACTTTTTTTTACACATTTATTGAATTATAATTGCTTTACAAGATTTTTCATCTTTAGCTTAAATTAAATTTTCATTTTCTAAGACAAAAACTGAAGCAACTTGAAAGAAGTCAAGATACTTAGAAGTTTATAGATTTCTTTTTTGAAGATTTAAATAAATGTTGAAGAGTTCACAGAAATAAATATATGGTGGCCAGTGAAATATGAAAAGTAAGTATAATTACTGAAGTGACAGCAGGTGAAGTTTTGGGCATTACGTTCAGACACATGCCCTGCAGTCTAATTTGAAATACACAGTTCTTGATGCGAACTGTATTCTCAATTCAGATCTAGAATGCAAGAGCATACCCAAAAGTCAAAACTGAAAATGTAGTTTCAATATACTTCATTATGGCATGTTATGCTTCTGATGATATATTTACTTTGGATATTTTTAAAGGATGTAAAATAATATTTTATAATACAATGTAACTATTACCATAAGAAGAATTGCTGAAAAATGTAAACTCCTCAAAGAGGTGTGCAATTTATTACAAATCAGTAGACAAAAATATAACGCTTTAGAAGTAGAGGCGAAAATTTTACTAATAGCCAAATTATCTACTAATATTTAGAAAAGGTAATGCCTTTTTCCACCCATGTTCTCATCAGATTTACACTTTGCCCTTGACTACTTGTATATTGAATGTTGACAACAGCAGTTAAAAATAGGCTATATTTTTGAGGTAGAAATTAAATAGAAATGTATGTGAAAAGAAATTAAATATATAAATATAAAAAGAGTTCATAATTACACTCATCATCATTTTAAAATATGGTCAAGAAGAATACCACATATGAGAAAAAATATAGGAAAACTTTTTAAATACAAAATATATAAATTTATGAAGATTGCCATATATTTGAGAGGTTTTGTCTACCTTGTGTTACATGTATATATGTTAGAAAACGATCAATTTGAGATGCAAACAAAATGGAAAAATCATTAAAGGGCAAAACAAAAAAACTACAATTGATGGTTTTATCTTACTTTTTTGGCCATCAGTTTGATATTATGTAACCATAAATTGACAAAGGCTTAAACATTATAGGACTTTTTAGCAGATGTTTAATTAAGCTTTAAGTTCAGTAATTGTGAGTCCAAATCCTGGTTCTAACCAGGATTCCTAGTATGTGTGACATGGGGTAATGTATTAATTAATCTCTTGGTGCCTGAGTTTCCCAAAATACAAAATGTGGACATACATTTGTTAGGTCAGTTAATAAAAGGTATGAAAGTGTTTAGAACAGTGACTCCTATATATTTAGCACCATATAAGTCTCTGATTTTATTTTCTATTATAGCATTAGGACAAAGATGAAATAGATGTCTGTCAATAAATTGACTATAATTTGTGGATGATGAGGCATATAAAGATTATAAGAAAAAGTAGTACACCTAAAATCTGGGTGATTGCAAAATTATACCTATGTAAGTTATAAAGAAAATAAGCTAGAAATATTTCTGTGTTAATAATATTTGGGCATTGTATGATTAAATTAAAAATAATCAATTATTAAAATAATATTTGACTTTAATGTTTTTACCACTCCTTCAGTGTATGTGGCAAAGTGACATTTGTTACACATTTCCATCCTGAATCTTTAGTATGCAGATATGGTACCCTAATATTACAAGAAGGAAGGGATATTTATGTAGAAGTCTGTTTCATGTCTTGGAACAAAAAATAAAATCATCATTGGTTTGGAAAATTTTGATAAAGTGAATACTTTTAGCAGTTTCAGGAACAACCCTAAAAAAATGAAGGAGCCCTTATTTCCACAAGCCAAATTAAAAAGAAATCAGAATCAAAATAATAATTGTGGTAAAAAGAAATAAGCTGATTTTTGAAATCATAATTTCATAATGAAATGTAAAAGGTTACCTGTAAGCAGATGTGGTTATTTTTATATTGTTTATTCTCTGTCTTAGAAAATAGAAAAGAGAGGATAGCAAAAACTATGATTAAATCAAATTGTCCTAAAATAGAAGATAGAAAAGAGGACAGAATAGTACCAGTAGCCCCAAATAATAACCACATAGAAAGTTTTCCAATAATTGATTAGCTCATGTGGATACTCACAAATAAAATTACATAGATCTCACTCCTCATCTCTCAGGAGATAAACACAGATGAGAGCAAAACACACAGATGAGAGACAGTACAACAGGTTATGTTGGCCGACTGAGAATGAGACTGTATTCCTGTTTTTCTTTTGATTTTGCAATAAGATTGTAACTCCATAAAGGCACCTGAATAAATATGTCACTAACCATAGGAAAGTATCAAAAATAAATGTAAAATTATATCTAGGAAGCTATAAAATAATAATAGTAATAATAACAATAATAATGGATTACATATTGATAATTATAGTAGTGATTTGGAAAATGCAGGTATAGAAAAGTAAATATTAAATTTGTGATATTAATGCTTTTGCAGCCAGTTCATTTTTGCTTTGTAATCGTTAAAAATTTTCACAAGGCTAACAGTGATCAAGACAGTATGGTACTGGCACAAAAATAGAAAGGAAGATCAATGGAACAGAATAGAGAACTCAGAGGTAAACCCAAACACATACGGGCACCTTATCTTTGACAAAGGAGGCAAGAATACACAATGGAAAAAAGACAGCCTCTTCAATAAGTGGTGCTGGGAAAATTGGACAGCAACATGTAAAAGAGTGAAATTAGAACACTTCCTAACACCATACACAAAAATAAACTCCAAATGGATTAAAGACCTACATGTAAGGCCAGACACTATAAAACTCCTAGAGGAAAACATAAGCAGAACACTCTATGACATACATCAAAGCAAAATCCTTTTGGACCCACCTCCTAGAATCATGGAAATAAAATCAAGAATAAACAAATGGGACCTAATGAAAAGCATTTGCACAGTGAAAGAAACCATAAACAAGACAAGAAGGCAACCCTCAGAATGGGAGAAAATCCTTGCCAATGAAGCAATGGACAAAAGATTAATCTCCAAAATATACAAGCAGCTCATGCATCTTAATACCAAAAAAAAAGCAAATAACCCAATCCACAAATGGGCTGAAGACATAAATAGACATTTCTCCAAAGAAGACATACAGATGGCCAACAAACACGTGAAAAGATGCTCAACATCACTAATCATTAGAGAAATGCAAGTTAAAACCACAATAAGTCAGAATGGCCATCATCAAAACATCTAGAAACAATGAATGTTGGAGAGGTTGTAGAGAAAAGGGAATTCTCCTGCACTGTTGGTGGGAATATAAGTTGTTACAGCCACTATGGAAAACAGTTTGGAGATTCCTTAAAAAACTAAAAATAGAACTACCATATGATCCAGTAATCCCGCTCCTGGGCATATACCCAAAGAAAACCATAATCCAAAAAGGAACATGTACCGTAATGTTTATTGTGGCACTGTTTACAACAGCCAGGACATGGAAGCAACCTAAATGGCCATCAACAGATGAATGCATAAAGAAGATGTGGCATATATATACAATGGAATATTACTCAGCTCTAAAAAGGAATGAGATGGAGCTATATGTAATGAGGTGGATAGACCTAGAGTCTGTCATACAGAGGGAAGTAAGCCAGAGAGAGAAAAACTAATACTGTATGCTAACTCATATATACAGACTCTAAAAAAAAAAAAAAAAAAAAAAGGTACTGATGAACCCAGTGACAAGACAAGAATAAGGATGCAGGTGCAGAGAATAGACTGCAGGACATGGGGTTGGGGGGGTGAGGACCAAAGGGGAAGCTGGGATGAAGTGAGAGAGTAACATAGACATATATATACTACCAACTGTAAAATAGATAGCCAATGGGAAGTTGCTGTATAGCAAAGGGAGATCAACTCGATGATGGGTGATGCCTTAGAGGGCCAGGACTGGGAGGGTGGGGGGGAGTCGCAGGAGGGAGGGCATGTGGGGATATGTGTATAAATACAGCTGATTGACTTTAGTGTACCTCATAAGCTGGTACAAGTGTGTAAAGCAATTATATTCCAATAAAGAGCTTAAAAATAAATTTCACAAGGCTAGACTATTTTTAAGTGCATCTAAATGTGGTAAATTTACAATTTTGGTAGAGTTAAAGGTTTAACAATTAATTAAATGATTTAAAGTAACATTAAGAAAAAATCTTATTGAATGCAATTTAACCAATATTTACACATCCAGGAGATTTAAATGTTAACTATAATTTTTTTTTGCTTTATTATGTTACTTGTATTTCAATTTTTAGAGGAATACTGTTTAAACAGTTTTGTAACATGAATTAATTGCACAAATAAAGAATCTACTTAACAATGTACAATTTTACTATAACTTAGCAACCCTAGGAACAAGTTCATAATATCAGTATACGAACAGCCAGTGTTTTGGGCCATGCTACGTGGCTTGCAGGATCTTAGTTCCCCAACCAGGGATTGAACCCAGGGCTCTGGCAGTGAAAGGGCAGAATCCTAGCCACTGGACCTTATGAAAAATTGTATCATACAAACAGTTTTGAGATGGGATGAAGTAATCAACCTTACAACATTGATGACGATATCTAATCAACAAATTTTCACTGGTGATGTTAATGATGGTACAAAGAGAACTCCAGCCAAATTACAGCTGTTTTGAAAAAAATCGAACTTTTTGGTTTCAGGAGTTAAATTCTGAACTAAGTTTCGTAATAAAGTTCTCTTGCAATTTTTTTTTAAGAATTAAGAACAAAATTACATGACTAACATTAAATATATTGTATAACACTGAGTATTCAGTCTATTGGATTTAGTTCTTTGAAGTGGTCCTCTCATAATCATGTTTTACACATTTGAGACTGTTTTCTAAGAGGAAAGTCCATACAGCCCTTCATGTTTTATAACACTTAAAATATTACTAACAAAATAATAGTGATGAAAGCACTAATATGTTCCTTCTCTTTTAAAGGATGACACAGGGTTTTAAAAGTGTTGAAAGGAAATCTTTCGCTTTTAATATGACTTTTATCTTGTCAACTAATAATTGTAACATTTAAGAATAATATTCTAAATGATGGTTATGCTATTATAGGCCAGTCATTCCACTCTGGGTTTGGAAGGTTTGAGGAAAAAGCAAAATAAAAGATTAGGCTTTGTGGAAAGTATTTCTAGAACTTTCTGGAATATTTTTACACACTGTGAGTATCATTTGAAAACACTTGGGAAATCAATTTGCCATCTTAAAATACTGTGGATCTCTTCTTGGCATATGCATGGCCTATCACCCTGAGATGTTCGGTATCATGCAGACAGCGTTCTGCAAGAGGACCCATTTTAATAAAGGAAAGTAGATTAAAGGACAACTTGGATTTATTTGTAGAATAGGTGCATATCCACTTGACGTGGATTGTATTTACCTGCAGCCTGCAGCAAAGAGGCCCACTTCTGGAAGGAGCAAGAGGTGTTCAATGCAGGCAAGAGCTGGAGTCAACAGATCCAGCTTCTAGGCCTGGCTCCCCGACACATCAAGCCACCAGCTTTGGCAAATACATTAATCCCCATGATACTCAGTTTTGCCATCTGGAAAATGATAGCAAGATCAGATCAGTGGTTTTCAATCTGTGCTCTGCAGAGTTTTAATGCATTCAGAGCAGCAACGTGAGGACCCCCACGTGGGGAGGACAGACTGTGTTTTGATCTCATTTTTTATATTGTAGTTTGCCCAAAGATTTTTGAGATTTAAAAAGATACAAGCTGGTGAAAATAACGGGATTAAATGGTCTCTAAGGTTGCTTCTGTCTCTCTTAGTCTATGAAATGTATTTCTTTTCTCACTATAGTCATTTCATAATATTAAAAAGACTCAAACTGATTTTGATTTACTGTATCTGCTTAGGGGCATAATGGGCCACTGTTTTCAGTGAAAGCTTTCTAGTAAGGTATTTCAGAGCAGACCTCCTGTGACTTATTACATAATGGATACTCATCTGAGAAGTGAATACATTTGACAGTGTCCATTTCTTTAAAATTTAACTTTAAATAAAGGAGTATCTTTTTTCCATATGTTCTATAATTACCCTCAAAGAAAACATGTTATAACATATGCCATTTCAATTCACCACTTCTGTTAGACTTCAAATTCCTCCAGATTAGCTTCGTTTTAGAGTGATGAATTTTTGTACTTAAAATATTTAATCGGGAAAAAAAAATCTAAAGTGTTAGAAAAATTTAAACTCTTTTTACAACTGACTAATGTAAAATTACAAATATGAAACCATTTATGTCTCTAAGTAGAGTATCAGAGTTCCTAGAAAAAATATTATATGATACTCATATTTCTTATTTTGTGAGGTTCTGAAAACTTTTTCTATGGTATTTGACATACGATATATATCTTTTCTAGAGTATAGGCATACCTCAGAGATATTGTGGGTTTAGTTCCAGATGACCACAATAAAGTGAATATCACAATAAACGAAGTCACACAAATATTTGGTTTCCCAGTGCATATAAAAACATCATATATATATATATATATATATATATATGCATTGCCTTATGCAAATATTACTTTAAGTAGAATCTAGGGATGTCCCTTTGTCTCAATTTTATAGAAATACCAGAGGATTCTACAGCTAGAAACACATCAGCAATTATTAAATACAACTTATTTTTTATGTGAAGAAACTGAGAACCAGAAAAAATTGAAATTTACAAGGTACTCAAAGGCAAATACTAATTACTGATGGAACAAGAGTTTACATTTTTCTTTTCCAGAAGAGTTTTGTCCATTCTCTTAAATCTATTTTAAACGTAGATATCCTATTTTTATAGAAGGACAAATAAATACAAAATAGACAAATACCGTCAGTTTCCAAAAGAAAAATCACTTATTAACTTAATTTCCTTTACTGTTGGGTGCATAGTGCTATCTATAATTTCAAGAGGTCTTTTTCAAAAGTCATCATTTAATGTTTGAAAACATAGATCGATTCAAACGAAAGAATCAAGTACACATTGCTGTAAAGCAAATCTAAAGCACGTGACAACAGGGAACTGTTTACCAAAGTCTTTTATTCATAGACTTTGCTTTTAGCTATTTTCTTCTTCCTGTTATTTTTCAGTGTCTTGAATGACAGTATTTTCAACATTCCAAATCTATCTTTGATAAAACCAACCTTTCTCTTTAAGATACACACAAAGATGAACGTGCTTCAGGGTATGTTTTCCAATCACCTTTAGGGGAAAAACAAAACAAAACAAAACAAAAAACGTCCAGAAGCCTATTACTCTGGCTGAAAAACTTCAGGTTCTATCTCTTCTGTGGTGAAGCAGCTAAAATTTCTGTTCTCTTCTTTTAGCCTTAGTTGGGTTTTCGCTTTGTTATGTTTTGTTTTGGACTCTGCTCCATGCATGAAATATTTTGGGGTCATTCCAAGGTTTGGATAATTTATTTTCAGGACATCTCTCTCATTTGCCACATTTTTAGTGTCACCTACTAGCTAATGAATTCACCCAAAAATCTTCATTCTGATTTCTTAAGACTGAAAACTTAAGATTTGGGTCTTCCTTCAGATAGGAAGCCATAAAAACTAGAAAATGACTTCCTTCCTTGTTCTTCATTTTGGTATCAACTCTACTCATTTCTACTTTTTTTTTTCTCACTGTCCTATGACTTTATGTAGTTGGTTTTTAAACATTTTTCCAGAGTTTACAGTTGTTACCTTTGGGAGGATTGGTTTGTTAATAACTATCCCTCTGTTACTGGAAGTTGAATACCAATTCTGTTTCGATATTTTCAGCCCATAATGAAATCTTTTTCTACTAGCTGATTTGGATTTGATACTACTAAAGCTTTGTTAACTCCATAGGGCAGATGTTACTAAAACTTTCTGATCAGTTTTAGCCATTCCCTGCTTTCCTTCTATACAATCCATTTAACTCCTAATAACCTGCTGTATATGTTCCTCGCCAGTTGCATGTTTACACATTCAGGTGATTTAGTGCTTTCCAGAAGTCCTGAATCACCATGTGCTTAAAATTACATTTTCTTTCTGGCTCCAATAATTCTTATAAGGAGTTATATCAGGCCTTTGGTCTGTCATTATTCAAGTTATTTATAAGATCAGAAAATCCTCTCCATTAATAATTTAATTCATTAACAAATTAACTAACTTTATCCAATACCTTCTCAATTTTCCACCCACCCCCACACACATATTTTATTCCAGAAAAGAGTTTAGGTGAAACTTTTATTTAATCTTCTAAATTTTCAAAACTAATTAAAAAACCAATGTAGCCAAGTACCTATATTGATCTCCCAGCCCAGAAAACTCTTTTATATCCAATGACCCTAATCTCTGGTTTAAAAATTCCATCAGCATATCTAACATAATAATTCATTTTCATCAGATTTGTTAGGTTTTTTAAATTTAAGAATAGGTACAAAGCATGTAAGCTATGAAATGCCAACTCAGTAGCTAACACCCTTTAATGTTCAACAAATGATAATGAAATTCACAAAATAAATTAATGACTTCATACTTGATGAAAACAAATCAAAACTAATAACCCTTGCATTCTAACTTGGAAAACCAATCATTATGTAATTTCTTATGCTTTCAAAAATATTTCCTTGTAGTTGTCAGATATTAGGGTAAAACCTGATCATAAACACAGAAGTGAAACAATTACAAATTTTGATAACTGCCACCAAAGACACAAGGAGGCAGAACAACACAAGATGGGGTATTTCAGGCAGAAGGGGCAGAGAAGGGCTGCAGAGCTGTCACTTAAACAAGGGATAATTTGTAATAAAAATTCAACCATGCAGAGAAGGATCAATGAATGAGGACTTGGAGAGAGAGTTAATGAGAGCCAAAGCTTTGAAAACCTTGTGTAGTTCAGCATTTTGTAAGAAAGTTTTGAAAGGTCTGGATTCCAGGGTAGGAGGGAAGGAAGAGATAGGGAAGTAAGAATGAATTGCTGGAGATGATTTTGAGGGTAAGAGTCAGATCCTAACAGGACTTGTAGGCTAACATAAGGAATTTAGATTGTTAAATATAGTGATAAACTTTTGAATGATTTTAAGACAGGGAAATAATATGTTGTGATCTCCATTTATATAGAAGCATTCTGGCTTCTGAATGGAGAATGGACAAGAGAAGGATGCCAAGTAAAGCAGGAGATGAGCAAGTTAATTCTTATGATTTCAATTACGCGTTTCTTCCCTCAGTTGAAACCAGACATGTCCATCCTTGTAGACTGTCCCTCAGAGAGCCATACTTATTCCCCCAAATCCTTAGCTGTAGGGTCCAAATTTGTCAAATTAAGCTTTTATCTCTGAGGATTTGATAACCACAGTAACAGAGCATACAAAGTGTTGGTTGTCTGTGCTTCTTTCTAAATGCCGCATTTTGATAGAATTAAGCCTGGATAAAACTATTGGTGGGGAATCAAAAGTCATGCTCCCTAGAAGATTATTCTTTAAAATATGCTATTTTCTGCAGAGTGAATGTCAAACAGGACCAGAGAATTGCATTGAGTTTTAAATATATGTAATAGTTACCATTGCTTTACAAGTATAATGTGCTACATAAATAAGGTAATCCTGGTTCAGGCTTGACTTGTCTTATCTTTCCCACGCAGTAATGATAAACAATTTAGGGCTTCCTCTCTTAGTCTCTGAAGTTCCTTTTACAGCCCTAAAGACTACTCCTGAGTGCTGTTGTTAAAGGAAAAAAATTTTTTATTCTGACAACCCTTATATCCTTTGCATTTTCTATAAATGAGTGAAAGGAAGATATTGTGTGAAGGGATTTGATTTGTAACACAATAGCTGCTTTTCCTCAGCTGAAGTAGAGAGCATGGAACACATTTACATTAAATGTGCGCTCTTATGAAGGAAGAAATAAGCATTTGGATTTGAAATATGTCGAACACTATTTTTATGAAGGAAAGTCGTTTCGTTCAGCTGTGATTTTAGTTCTAACTAACAAAAGCTCACTCCAAGCGTTCATTTTCTACTTCTGGGTGTCCTGTTGGTTAAGCTTTAAATCTTCCACATGGTCCCTTTCTTCCCCAAGATGTAGATTTCAGACAATGTTGGCTTTGCTGTTAAATTTTACAGCTCAATGGTAATAAAATATCAAGGAAGCTATTTCATAGCCTTTCAGCAATGTAGGTAGATGGATTCAAAACAGAGAAATGTACCTGGACATGCAACTCACCTAACATATGCCCTCATTTAGTTGATGACAGATCTATTAGCTGCACAATACAAGCCTCAAGATGGGTTTTGTGCATCCGTCCTAGTTACAGGTGCTTTTTTTTTTTTTTCCTGTCAACAAAACATTTGAAAGATACTGAAAGGTTAAACCACTGGTGGTCATGGTTAATAACAAACATTTGAATAGCAGATGGTGGGATAGACCAAAACTGTACAGCTTGAATAGGTTCTTGGGCCCCAGGGGACAGAATAATGGACTCAAGCATAGCTGTGTCTCATTTACTAAAACACATGTTACCTTTTTTGCTCTCAATAAAAAGGGATTTGGTAGCATGACTATATCTACAGCAATAAAAGACCAAAATAAATGCAAAGGTGGTATCATAGTCTTATTCTCATTGTCTTTCTACTTGTTGGGATGAGTGTCAGTGACCTTGAACTCCTTTATGTGGTGTTTGTGTTTGACCAGGCAATATGGCTACCAATATAGCTTCTGGCAATATTAGAAATTACTTTATATTTAAGGTCAGCTACATAGGTCAGTCTGCATGTCAGCATACTCTAATAGTTCCCTCACACTGTGGAGACATTAGGTTGCTTTTGGCTGTAGTAAAATGAAAAATCCAACTCAAGTTGCTTTTAAAACAGAAGGAAGTATAATATTGATTCTTATAAATGAAAGTCTAGAGGTAGAGTAACCTTTACAGTGGACTTAATTATTGAAGGTTTCAAGCTCCATTGATCACATTTCTCTCATCTCAGCCCTCAGTGTTCCTGGTCTTAACCTCTGTCTGCCTGGCCTTAACCTCAGATCATCAGAAATGGCTACAGAAATTCCAGGTGGCACATCTGAATGACAGACACTGTCCCTTCCTGTTAGTCTCAACTCCAAGTAAAGAGATATTGCAGAAACCCAGCAGAAAACCTTTCACATCTCACTGGCTCAAGTTACGTCAGATGCCCCTGGTGTGGGGAACACCACACACTGATTGGTTTTAAGTCTGATTCCTGAACAAATCAGTGGTGATGATGAGATTTCCATAATTGACTTTAAATAATTAAAGCTCATGCAGAATGAATATCGGAATATTTAACACAATGTCAAAATGCCCTCATCCTTGCCTTAAAAATGAAATGATTTTTCACTGAGCATTGGGGAAGGCAGAGTAAATAAAATTCCTCTTCTGTGTGATACTCTCTTTCATTTGGCCCATTCTTTATTACATGTGGCAGTGTAATAAGTCCTATTGCTTTCTGTTTTGGAGAGTTTTCCTGACGCTGAAAGGCCTAGAAGGATCTGGATGTTGTAAAAGCAGACATAAATATTCTATTTCTTTTCTAGACCCATGAAATAAAAGTCTTCTCTTTCCTTGCTTTCTGCAACAGGCATAGCACTAAAATCTAGAGAAACAAAACCAGACTACAACCCTAAAGTACACTTGCCAGAAAGCAGAAAAATTAGCCTCTTTTCTGTGCAGGTCAAAGGAGAACATGCATCTCCTATGTTATCCAACACATTTTGATAGAATAAAATACTGCATGGAATTTGGATCCATAACTAACAATAAAGGTAGAGTTGCCTTTATGATGGTGAACATATAACCTTTATGAATTTGATGCAGTGGAGGATGAGGAACCCAGACTCATAGCCTAATTGCTCTCCTTCCCTAAGCCATTCATTAGCCTGTCTACCTTAATATGCAAAATATGGAATCTCATTTATACTGATCTAACTTTAAGTTTTAAAATGCCATTAGGTGGTAAAATAATATACTCAATTTTTATTTACCCTAATATGGAGCATCTTTTATTTATTTATTTTTTATTGCTAAGATGTAATCTACCCAATCATTATACAATTTTTAGCATTCAACATTGCTTGTCATGGATGGCACTTATGCTTTTGCCAGCTTTTCTAAAAAAGAGAGATGAGTAACAGAATCTTGCCATTACAATTGGGTTTCCTTTTGCTAGGAATTCATGAGTTTAAATATTATTTGGAACATTCTCAGTATAGAGAATAAATGAGTCAGAAAGAGTATGGTATTGAGTTTCCATTTAAAAGGAAGGTAAGTTCAAATGTCTGGAAATAATGTGTAATAAACATTGGAGGACTTGATAAGAGATAAAGAAAATTGGAAAGGGAACAATAAATTATTATATCCAAAGCCTTATAGTCCTTATCTGATAATACGCTATCTAGGCGTCTCCAGCTCTAACATGCTTGCTATGAGTTCATGACTGTAATCCCCACTGGATAACATTTGATGTGCTATGAACTGGAACAAAGTGGGTCTCCCAAGGTCCCTTGCAAATTTCTTATCTTGCTCTTGATAATGTCCCAAATTATTTCCAACATGATATCATAATTCTTTCTTTATAAAAATTTCTCCTTAGAAAGCACCTTTTAGATTTTGACAATTCACGAGCATCAAGATATAACCAATTCATTAACATTACTTCTTTAATCAGGGTTTGGCTTTTAATAGAAACAAGAAGAGATTCTAAATCAGTGCTGTCCATTAGAACCATAATGTCATCTACAAATGCAGAGACATGATTTTAAATTTCCTAGTAGCCACATTTAAAAAAAGTAAGTAAAAATTGATATTAGCATGCTTAATATATTTTATTTAAGCCAATATACATTTCTACATGTAATTAAAATTAAAAATTACTAATGGAATATTTAATAGTCTTTTTTTTATACTGTCTCCAAAATCCGATACATATTTTATACATACAGCATATCTCAATTCAGTCACATCTCAAATGCTCACTAGCCACCTGTGTTTGGTGGCTACCTTGTTGAATAGTACACTCTAATGAATAAAATCTTAACTCAGTGTTTAACATCATTGAATAATAGAGTATTTATCAGGGTTGAGATGGAGAGCAGGGAAGAAGAAACTGTCTTAGCTTGGGCTGCCGTGACAAAATACCATACGCTGTGGTTTAAACAACAGAAACATTTCTCTCAGTACTGGAGGCTGGGAAGTCCAAGATTAAAGTGTCAGTATGGTCAGTTTTTGATGAGGACTCACTTCCTGGCTTGCAGATGACCATGTCCTAGTTGTGTCCTCACATGGCAGAGAGAGAGAGAGAGAGAAATAAGCTCTCTGATGTCCCTTCTTATAAGGGCACTAATCCCATCATAGGGACCCCATCCTCATGACCTCATCTAACCCTAATTGCCCCCCAAAGGCCCCATCTCCAGGTAACATCACAGGGAGTGTTAAGACTTCAGAATATGAAATTGGGATCAGAATGGCATGAACATTCAGTCCATAACACTTTTGCTTTGTTTCTATATCATTATCATTGCTCCCCTGACCTGAGAGTTGAGGATTATAATAACCATACTTATGCTTTTCTCTTGGACTTTACGAGAGAGTTTTTTTTTTTTTTGAGTTGCTGTTTTTGTCTTTTATAAATCCTTTTATACATATCTGTAACTGTAGAATATAAAAGGGAGATGGTTGAAAGAGTTCAGTAGAAGCATATGCTCTCTTAAAAAGTGTTAATGAGAAATTAAGTGGAAATTGTTTTACCTGGGAAATAGCACTATCCTCTTTGGTCTACTTATCTTCTTTAGTGTTTTTAAAGTAGAAACAGAGAAATTATCTTAATTGGGAAATATTTTAATTAAGGAGAAATAGAGCATTTGGGGAAAATTAGCTGACTGGTTAGTGATTTAACTTTTCAAGCACAGATTTTTTTTTTCTGAGCTCGCAAATCTTATATCAAATCTCTTTTAGAAATTTACCTTCTGTGGCTTACAAAAGACGTTGAGATAGAACTGGCTTAACATCTGAATTTTGTTTCACATTATGTTCCCTGTATACTGATCTAAAACTCTAAACTCATCCACAAGTATTTAGAATATTAGATTCAGGGCTAAAATTGTTCTACTTTACAAATAATGAAGATCATAATAAGTCTGATAGTATCAGTTGTAAAACAGCTATACACGATTGAAAAAATAACTTTCTCCAAATACATCCTCATTACTCTCTAAGTAGATATACAGAGTTTATGTTGTTATATTACAATTGAAAAAACTGAGGAAAGAGTAATTGTTTACAGTCAAGCAAATAATTTGTTTTGTATCAAAGACTCATGGTTAAGTCCCCTGGTTCCTAATGCAGCATTTCTTCATTGTGTTACGAAGAATATCCAGGTCCTTGACATTCAGGGACCTGTCAGCATTGTCGTATTGCTGCTAAGTCATACCTTAAGGCTTGGGGACATGGAGACGTAGATGAGCCGCTATATAGAGTCATCAGATTTTCCACCACTTCATTCACACTTAGTATGCACTTAGACCCACTCCATAACAAGTGCTAGACAAATGGCTTCTACCTTTGTCTCTTGAAATCTGAAGAGATTTGAGTGCAATTGAATGAGATTAATTTTCCTTTTAATAAATAGCTATTCATATTAGCTGAGTTACTAAATGGCCATTTTTCTTAGCAAGCGTATTTTCAAGAGGAAAAAAGAAGACAAAAGAAGGCAGTGGAAGAAGGAGGAGAGGAAGGCAGGGGGAGGTGGGATGGGCAGAGGGAAGAAAATATAAGAGAAAAAATTTGGCTCTCATAATCCCAGTAAATTGTAGGAAAATCTCATTCTCTACAGATTCAGGAGTTTGGTAATGCAGGGCCATTCAGAACACTATAGATTACATCAGAAAAGAGATTTAATTGATTAAACTATTGGATTATTGCTCTCTTCTCTTCTTTATTTATAAAGTCAGAATCTTCCCAAAACACTCAAAACAATAATGATCCACCAGTGATCCACTAGTATCAATTTAGCAAATTATTTGTCTACAACTTGTATAGTAACTTTCCAAAATTACTAAATTAAAGTATTCAAATGCTTTAATGAGACAAGTAAATTCAAAACATTGTAATTTTAATTGTTCCAAGTACCTTTACTTTGTGTTTCATTATTTTCACATATACCATTTAGGGAATGAAAAATATATAAGTATTAAATATTTTTATTTGGCTAAAGTGTTAATAGATTTATCTTTAAAATAATTTTCAGTCATTTTGTTAATTCAAAAATAAAATTTGTTTTTAAAAAGTGGATGATACAGTAGGTCAAGATTTCTATTTAATCCATTGCCAGAGGCAATATATTGAATGTTTTATTCTCTAAAAAAACACTATGTTATGTTATTTGAATTGAGTGTTTACAAAAACGTGCACTTTTTCTACCATTTTTATTTTGATAAACCAATAGGAATTGTTGAGAATGGTATAACTTCTTTTGCAACTTCTTAGGTCTCTGGTGTATAGGATCAAAGGCAACCAAATAAAATCAATTTGTAAAAATGAAAGAAAAAATCTCAATAAGAAGATTAGTTATTAAGTTAAGATCAGAGAACAAAGTTTCATTTTTCATCAAAGTTAGTGTGGTACCAGGGAATTTAGGGGCCTACTTAACATATTTCTTCCTGTATACTTGTATTGAATTCATGAGTGGTCACAGTTTTGAGTACTTGGTTTATGTTAGATACTTTACTTTTATAAATGAGAAAACTAAGGCTGAGGGAGGAAAAGCAAATTTCCCAAGTTCAGTTAGTATCTGTTAATTCTAACCCAATTGTGTGTAACTCCACAGTTTAGCCTTTTAGGAATCTTACTAACTTTCCTCACTACTTCTTCCAAATCTTAATCATGATTAATTCTTTGTATTGGCTGTAACCAGAAAATGTACCTTAGAATAAAGATGAACTGTACCCATCCATCACCACAAGTGAGAAAGCAACTTATTTTAAAGTAAATGACAAGGGTGCCATAATCTTTGACACACTAAGAGGACCATAATTTTCTCCTCATTCAAACAGCAAACAGTGAAATAACAATTTCATTGTCATGTTAAGTAAGTTCTAATCAGACTTACTAAAGAAAATAAGTTTACCCTTTCAGAATATAGAAATATAATTCATACTAGGATCCTGACTATTATTATTAGTGATATGGCATATTAAAAAATGTTAAATTGATTTGGGTTAAGCAATATTACAAATAAAAATCTGAGGCCTTGGGCATATACTCAGAGAAAACCGTAATCCAAAAAGAAACATGTACCAATAATGTTCATTGCAGCACTATTTACAATAGCCAGGATATGGAAGCAAGCTAAATGTCTGTCAATAGATGAATGGATAAAAAGATGTGGCACATATATACAATGGAATATTAGTCAGCCATAAAAGAGAATGAAATTGAGTTATTTGTAGTGAGGTGGATATCTGTCATACAGAGCGAAGTAAGCCAGAAAAAGAAAAACAAATACCATATGCTAACTCATATATATGGAATCTAAAAAAATGATACTGATGAACCCAGTGACCGGGCAAGAATGAAGATGCAGATGTAGAGAACGGACTTGAGGACATGGGGTGGAGGAAGGACAAAGGGAAACTGGGACGAAGTGAGAGAGTAGTATTGACATATATACACCACCAAATGTAAAATAGATAGGAAGTTGCTGCATAACATAGGGAGATAAACTAGATGATGGGTGATGACTTAGAGGGCCAGGATAGGGAGGGTGGGAGGGAGTCGGGGGAGGGAGGGGATGTGGGGATATATGTATACATACAGCTGATTCACTTTGGTGTACCTCAAAAACTGGCACAACAGTGTAAAACAATTATATTCCAATAAAGCTTTTTAAAAAAATAAAAATCTGAGGCCTTTCCAAAGAGTATTTTGGCGACTTTTGACTTGCTACCTGGCTAGATCTTTGCCAAATCTTTGGAACAATGCCTTGGAATGTTTGAGGAATTGTCAGCTTCTAAATGAAAAAAATATTTTAATGATGAAATATACAGGTTTCAAAACAAGTAAAAGAAATTAAAAAGTCCTATTTGTAAGATTGTATCATTCTTGTGAGTGAGAGAAAATGCAAAGTAGGTACTATTTTTTCTCTTCGAACTAGCTATAGAAGTTGAACTGACTTCTTCATTGTGTGTGAAAGGTGAGGCACTATGTTCAAGGTCAAATGAGATGGTAACACAGAAAGATAAAACCCAAGCCCTTTTTATTTTTCAAGAAGATGATGGATCCATCATTCCTTAAAACTTTGAGAAATTCAACAAAAAATATTTTTGAACATTTCTTTGAGCAGAAAATATGAGCTAATTTCCATGGCAGGTGCTGAGATTACAGAAATGAATATGACGTGGTCTAAATATTGGCATAGCTTAATATTTGTACAAGACAAATGACTGCTAAGGCCACATCTTGTAGATTGGACATCTGTGTATGTGTAGTGAGCCAAGGGCTAGCAATGTCCAAGTTATACCCAAATAACTTCCCTAATGAAATTTTCACCACTGACACAATCCCTTTGAATGTTGTCACCATTTCCAAGATGCCACGACTGTAAGAAGGATTTAAGCAACGTGTCTGTGCTCCTACCAGGAGAGAAGAAAGCCAGGAGGACTGGTCTATTTTCATGGGGAAAATAAGAATGACAGACTTCCTGAAAAAAAAAATGCAGCTTGTTTTGCTAGCAGGAAAATCATTGTCTATTGAATGTTTTTAGCAGAATATGCCTAGTTTTTTTTTCAGCTTTATTAAAGTATTATAATGAACATACACAAGTGTAAGATATTTAAAGTGTATATCATGATGATCTGATATGTGTATATGTTGTAAAAGGATTATCCCCATCTAGTAAATTAACACATCCACCCCCACATATATTTACTTTTTTTTTTTGCAAGAACATTTAGCTTCTATTCTTTTAGTGTATAAATTTCAATTATACACTACAATCACCTGCAATTATCAACTATAGTCATCATGTTGTATACTAGATCCTTAGACCTTATTCATCTTATGGCTGAAATTTCATACCATTTTACCAACTTCTCCCTATTTTCCCCACCCCTCAACCCCTGGCAATCATTTTTCTATTTTGTTTCTATGAGTTGGACTTTTTAAAAACAATTCCACTTATAAGGGATACCATGTAGTATTTGTCTTTCTCTGTCAGTCACTTAGCCTCATGCCATCAGGATGCATCCATGTTAATTGCAAATAGCAGGATTTAATTCTTTTTCATGGCTGAATAATATTCCACTGTATATGTTTACCACATCCTCTTTACCCATTCATCTCTTGATGGACAATTAGGTTGTTTCTATATCTTGATTATTGTGAATAATGCTGCAATAAACATGGGTGTGAGTATAGACATCTCTTTGATATCCTGCTTTAATTCACTTTGGATATGCCTGGTTCTTTGGGATTACTTATGGTAAACAAGTTTCTAATCTATGGTTTGCAGTGTCTGACTCCCAGGAAAATATTCTATCAGCCATGTAACTACCTGAGTATAAAATGAAGATGTTTAATGAACTAAATGACTCTTTTGGTGTGTAAGTAAGGTGATCACGTTAGCAACTAGAAACCGCATCTATTTCTTGCGCTAAAGCACATTAGATATGCAAAGAAAGGACCAGGGGACTTCCACTAGTAAAGCATGGTGATGATTAATACTGGTTTGATAATTTGGTTCTTTGTGTCATCTCACACTCTTGAGAGGATGGGATACAGCTCATCCAGCAGAATAATATATTGAAACGTGTACATAGGATATTTTTCTCCATGTGTTTTTACCTCTTCTCTCCATCCAACCTTGTACCATTCCACATGTCAATCGACTGTCCAGATATTTTATGAAATTCCTTGACATACAATTTGGTGGGGCATAAAGCAGAAACAAACTATATAAACTTTTCTTTCATAAGTGAAATTCTGATAGTGAAAGAAGGTCCCAGTAACGACTGGGATGGAATTTCTCATCAACCTAGCAAAAAAGGAGCTTCAACATGCACTTAAATTTATTTAAGAAAATAAATAAAGGGTTACTCTACTTTTTTTTCTTGGATCCCTGACCAGGAATCTGCTGGGATTTTTAGACTGGAACCCATGTTAACTCAGGAGCAATTTACTGCTGAGTCAGAGAGCATTAGAGAGAGGATACAGAGGTAACAAACAAGAGGATAAGTATAGATTATTTTCAAAACATGAATGAGATACTGAGCATGATCAGCATATACCAATAAAATTATGTTTAATATTTGTTCTGGAAAATCTCTTTAAGTCTCTCTCTCTTTCTCTGTGTCTCTCTCTGTCTCTCTCTCTCTCTCTCTCTCACACACACACACACACACACACACACACACACGGGCTCCGGAGCCTGGCTTCAGTATTCACCTTCACCAGCTACAACCTCTGAGACTTATAGAAAATAAAATGATCTCCTGTGCCTCAGTTTCCCCATCCATACAATAATAATAACATGGTAAGAGTAATTTCCTCATAGAATCCTTGTGCTGAGTTAATACATATAAAATGACTAGAAAATCCCATAGGAATTGCTAAGTGTCAGTTATGTTTTCTTCTATATAATGTTTTCAGTTTTCAAGGCTTTTTTATCAAAGATCATTTCTTTACAAATCAGAAGAATGTGTGTGACCATAAAATTTGACTACAAGGTATCTGATAGTCTTAGTGAAACAAATAAACAAACAATAAAAAACTATGCAGTGGGATTAATTGCCTTTATTCAGTGAGTCTATTTCTGCCTAAATTTCTAATGCTGGTTACTAGCATATAAGGCTTCTCTCTACAAATTTTAAGGATTGTACAGTCATGCTTTCACACAAAATACCAGTCTTTATGCAAAATGCCACAGTTTTCATGATCACAACCTAACTGAACATTTTCCTTTGAGGGAAACACTCTAGATATATTGGTGAAATTTTAGGAAAAACTTTAGTCATATTAGTACCCCATTTATAAATAAACTCTGTACCATATTATTTCTTAGATGATGTATTATTATTTTTCTGTTACAACATAATGTTGCCACAAATTTAGCAGCTTAAACAACACCTATTTATTAGTTTACAGTTTTGAGGGTCGGAAATTTGGCAGGATGTGGCTTGGTTCTCTGTTCAGGGTGTCACAAAGCTGTAATCAAGGTGTTTCTGGAGTGAGTTTTCACGTGAAGAGTCTGCAAGAAATCTGCTTCCAGGCTCATCCAGGCTGTCGGCAGAAGCCAGCTCCTTGCAGTTGTGAGACTAAGGTTTCCATTTCCTTGCTGTCTGTAAGCTGGGATTACACTCTGCTCTTAGAAGCCACCTGCGTTCCTTCTCACGTGGTCCCCTTCAAAGCCAGCAGAAGGTTGAAAGTCCTCCTCGTATCTTAAATCCTTCTCCATTTTTTTTTTTGTGCCACCAGTCTGAGAAAGCACTCTGCTTTTAAGGGTTCATAGGATTAGGTCAGGACCACCTGGAAAATTTCCCTCAGTTAACATCAACCGTGCCATATAATATAACTGAATCACAGAGAAATGTCTCATCATATTCACAGTGCTGGGAATTAGGGTGTGGAATTTGAGGATGGGGCTATGCTTTTTAGGGTTCTGTCTTCCACAGATGATGCCATATTTGGCTAACTTGGCTCTTTTTTTTTAATCCTCATCTACTGAAAGTCATCACCATGGACAGTATTCCATAGTTCTGGGGTTATATTCTTTGGGGTCCTTAGACACTTTTAACTAAAGATAGGCAGGAGCTAGAAATACAAATGTAAGCTGTAAGAATTTTCTGATAAGCCATCTTGTCCGACAGTGAAACAGGTTAAGTTTTGATGTAATAATTTGATATTTCACAGCATATTTGGCTGATAGAGAATGACCTCTTGGTATGGGTGTTAATGTGAAGTCTCTGCTGTGAGGAGAAACATGAGACTAAGTGGTTTTTAAGTTTCCCCCCCAGTGCTGATAGTGTATGATTCAATGACTTTGAGAATGATTTACTGCATAGCCTCCATTTTTAAATAAAATTTTTATACATCTTTATTGGAGTATAATTGCTCTACAATGTTGTCTTAGTTTCTGTGGTACAACAAAGTGTCAACTATATGTATACATATATCCCCCATCCCCTCCCTTTTGAGCCTCCCTCTTACCCTCCCCATCCCACCCCTCTAGGTTGTCACAAGGCATCCACCGAGCTGATCTTCCTGTGCTATGCAGCAGCTTCCCCCTAAGCTATTTATTTTACATTTGGTAGTGTATATATGTCAATGCTACTCTCTCACTATGTCCCAGCCTCCCCTTGCCCCTCTGTGTCCTCAAGTTCGTTCTCTAAGTTTGCATCTTTATTCCTGCCCTGCTACTAGATTCATCAGTACCATTTTTCTAGATTCCATATATATGAGTTAGCACACAGTATTTGTTTTTCTCTTTCTGAGTTACTTCACTCTGTATGACAGATTGTAGGTCCATCCAACTCCATTTATTAAATTTTTTTTTAATCGGAGCTTATTTATTTATTTTGTTTTTGGCTGAGTCATGTGGCAAGCATGTGGGTTCCTTCATTGCAGCGTGCAGGCTTCTCTCTAGTTGCTGCATGTGGGTTTTCTCTCTCTAGTTGTGGCACAAAGACTCCAGAGCACGTGAACTCTGTAGTTTGTGGCAGGCAGGCTCAAAAGTTGTAGCTCCCGGGCTTAGTTGCCCCCCAGCATGTGGGATCTTAGTTCCCTGACCAGGGATTGAGCCCATGTCCCCTGCATTGGAAGGAGGATTCTTTACCACTGGACCACCAGGGAAGTCCCTACCTAGCTTCCTAAATGTGAATTTTTATGATGAATAGTATTGACCTTGAATCAGTTAAAATAGATATAAACAAAAATACAGGAATTTTCAGAAGAAAAGAACATAAATACAATCTAAATTTCTCACATTTTATATATGTAAAAGTTAAAGTTCAGAGAAATCAAATGACTTGACCAGTTTCCTCAATAACAGATTTTGGATTCTAACCTAATATTATTGTCCTATTCACATACATTTGGCTACTTGACCAAATATAAACATAGAGGAAAATGTCAGAATGAAAAATGCCTAATTTTGACAGTGACCTTTTTTATTCTCCTTACAATCTTTACAACTGAAAATTTATTAAAAAAAAAAAAAAAACATGATGAGGCTAGCAGATTCACCTCTGTTCTGAGTGCAGAGAGACTCAACGAGCACAAGATGGACTTGTAATGAGAGGTCACTAAACGGGTATGAAAACAAAAGAAGACATATTCGTTTTTACTGTGACATTCCTGGAAGAAAGCAGAAATTCTGTGCCATGCAGTCTATATGACCTAGGATTTTGTAATTGAAAATGATAGAATTGTTTGAGAAAACAGTTGATGCAAGCAGAAGTCATGCAGTGGTGGTGAGAATATAATCAGCAAGGTGAACTTGCAGTGAGAAGTTTCTTCGATATTCTTCCCAATGCGTTGCAAAGGCAAATGGGCACTGATCCGAGAATAGTAGATACTGAAAGAAAGAAAACTCTATGGTGTAAAATGTTAACTGTCTCTATGGCATAGATTTATGGATAGTAATTCACTTCAACAAGCATTTATGAGAGGCTACTATGTACACATCTTCAGATAAGGCACTGGGCAATGCATAAAAAGCAGAGCTCTTAACCAAGTAGAAGTGGGAGGAGGCTCACAGCTAACTAGAAAATGTTACAGTGTAACAAATTCTGTAATGTAAACATAAACAAAGTAGTATGGGATCACAAATGAGGGAATAACTAAATTGGCTTAAGAAAGCCATGAAGGGACTCATAAGTATGTGAAATTTGAGCTGGTCCTTAACAAGATTCAATGGGCTAAAATGAGTAGCATGAAGCGGCAGCTGGATGAAATGGGGTGGGATACCATGAGCAAAACCATGTGGCCAGTCCACGCACATGCTCAGATCAGAGGGGGAAGAATCGACAGGGAAAAACAAACACAAACAGTACAGTATTTCAAACCTAGAGTGGGAAAGGTCTTGATTATTAAGTCAATTGAATCTTCTACTCTATTAATTATGGGAAAATCTGACTTTTTGACCGTGACACACCTTAGAATAATAACTTAAGTGGAAATGTGAAAGAGATGCACATGAAGGATGTAAAATGTGAAGACATGGAGATCTATTAGGAGACTATTCCAGATGTTCAGTGGCTTTTTAAAAGGAATTTACATCAAATAGTGTTGGACAGTATGAAAAGAGACTGAAGGATTAAAAATACTTCATTTCTTCTTCTCTGATTCTATATTACCTTTTTACTTGTATTCAGTTTTTAGAGTTAACCATAATTAGAATAAAAGATGTAATCAGACAAATCAGCAGCTCTACATCTTAGAACAGTTGTATTGCCTTCTGACATTTTCTGTCCAGTCTCACTGGATTGTGTTTTAGCTTCAACTATATGAAACCATTTTCTGAAGATTTAAAAATTCTAAATAAAAGACAGCCAAGGTTCCATCAATATGTAGTTAAAAAATACATACATATTCCTTTCTTTATTCAAAATCCAAGTCATCATAAAGCCTTTGATTGAGCTATTGATATGCTCTGTGAATTTGACTTACACTGGTTGATATACACATGCTATGTAAATGCTTTCAAATAATTAATTCTTCCTCAAAATATAATAATACTGTAGATTAATATAGTATAGATTTTAATATACCATCTTTGTTTACTTATTCTAAAAGAAATGTTCTTTTTAAATGACATAAAAATACAAATGGGGGAATTTCAATATTTTATATTATTGTGGTTTTACTGAACATAGTAAGGGGACAATATATTTAACATTAATTCTTAATTATGTTTTCTGGAAAGTAATGAATAAAAGCTTTTAATACCAGTCATATGCCTGTAACAACATTCACTTGTTTTAGAATACTTTCTTATTTTTTATTAATTCAACCTCATCTACTGCCAAAGAAAAATTCCAGATACTTAATATACATAAACGCTTATATCACAACCCTAACCTTTCATATAAATCAGCATGATGAGAACAAAATATGATTCTGTATTTCACTAAATGATTGACACTGTCATATTAACTTCTCATAACCACGCAGGAAGATAGATATTATTTCATCATTTAACAGATGAGAAAATTGCTTCAAACTGCCTAAAAAAATCTATCAAAAGTCTCTGTTAGTAAATTGGAATATCATGATTTAGATCCAAATCTATCTAGTCATTGTTTCCCCAATATTCAGATCCCCATCTTCTTTTCCAGCAGACCCCATTTTGGGGGGATTAGAAAAGTGTACATTTGCAAATACCTACCAAGTACTCACTTGTAGCTATCAGTTGCCCTTTGCCCCAGTTACAGACAATTAAATATAAATAAAAGGCTATCTTGCATTTGATCTGCAAAATTTCTAGAAAAGTTATCCTTTTCGTGTTTAAACAGTTAAAATAGTTTGACCAATGGTCAGTGTCTCCCTACTCCTCCTCAATTGCAGTTGCTAGATATAGCAACACATGAAGACACAAGCCACAGACTAAAGATAGCAGAAGAAAAGAAGACTAGGTCCCTTGTGACCTAGTGGAGTCCACCCAGGCACTTCTTGCCTCTGAACTCCTTTCTGTGTGAGAAATATATATGTATCTATTTCATTAAACTATGGTACTCAAGCTCCCATTAAATGCAGCCAAAAGTAATATAGATGATTGGACATAACATTAAATAGAAAGAGATTATGAACTACATAGTTGAAATGAATTAGTTAACATCAGCTGAGCAATTCTTAGTGTTGAGTGTCTGAGCAACCGAAATTATCAAGGAAACACATTCCATTACATAGCAATAAGAAGATATAGGTCATGATCAACAATAGGAAGAGCCTAAAAGTTAGAGAACCTACTCTATGAGAAAACACACTAAGGGCTTCATATGCATCATCTTTGATCCTCAGCACAACAGAGACTTCATGCTAATTGAAAAGCAAAGAAAGACAGTAACAAAATGTTACTAAGACTCAGTGCTTATGGAAATATAAACACAAATATAGAGAGAGCTACGTAATAAAAATGTTATCTGTGGTCATTTTTGTGTAATGGGATAATGAACATTTTTGAATGTTTAATGAGCATCTTCATCATTAGGTATTCCTCAAACCAAAATTATTATTGTATTCAGATAATAAAAATAATAGCAACATCAATAAATATGGTACCCTCACACATAACTTTGTCTATATCTCAGTTCTCTTCATAATCTCACACAAATTCGTAAATTCAATTCTTTAATTAAAGTAAATTAAGTGTTCATTATCTGTTCATCACGTACTCTACCAACTCTGAAATGTTATCAATACTGGAATGTTCTGTTAGTCATTAGGCTACTTTGGGTACGTGGAGATTCTGACACAAGTTTTCAGAATCTAGGGATGTACATTGGCCACCATCACAGGCGTATGCAGTCAATTGCCAGGTACCACCTGCATTTAAAAAGTTTATATTATCTGAATCTGTTCTCATCCAACAACAGACAGTTGAAAATCTCAGAAATGACTCCCTAAGCCCTTAGGCAAATGGAACTAATATGGAAAAGGGGAATTTACTGTTAAAAATTTATTTCAGAACTTAGACTTTTCTTTCTCTACACTGCCTGGTTCTTTGTAACCAATTTGGTGATGGTTTTATTTGGAGTCAATTGTCCAACTTTTTTCTTTTTTTCTTTTTTTCTTTTAAGTAGTGTATAGAACATGGCATTCTTGACTGATTTGACCTTGGCCAATTAACATTTCAGAGACATTATTTAAATCAGAAAGCTGCAGTGTTATGGGCCCAAAGATATTTGACTCCCCAAATTCCAGCAAGTAAGCACCAAAAGCACAAGAAGGTGTGAAGACAGAAGAAAATGCCATGAGGGTATACACCAAAATTATCGCCATCATTATTACCCTTTTACCATCATCATAACCAAGGCTCTAAACACACTCCTGAGAAAAATGAAGATGAGGCAACCTGGTGAGAGGGTCCAGCTATATCTCAAGTGCTTAATAGTCACATGTCATAATTCTAGAACCTCTAGGTTGTCAGGCTTACCTCAGTAAAATTAGGAATTCATCTGTTAAAGACCTTTAATAAATATTTTTGGGTTTATTTTATTATATTTTAATGTATTTTTGTATGTTCCGGTCTTAAATTTTTATGTAGTTCACTTTTACATTTTCATTTATTCAACTGCTTTTATACTTAAAATGTCCTTTCTAGAAAAGTATTGTTTATATATTCAGCAATACTTTCTTATTTATAGTTTACTTTTTACCTAAGCCTTTTAATTCTGTCTTGGCTGGTTATGGTATATGATGTAAGGTAAAGATGAGTAATTTCCTAAAAGTTTAGATATTTTCTTAGCAACATTTTTTGAACAATCTTTTATTTCCCCATTGATTTGTAATATCACGCAGTACATAAATTCTAGTAGAGCTACTTTTTTCCCCCTCATTTTTGACTGTTCTTTCTGATTTCTTTTAGAATCACTTTGTCTAGATAAATATCACATTAGAAATTTTGTTGAAACTACATTACATTTATAATTGTCATGGGAAGAATTCCTACCATTTCTCGATCACTCTATTTTTCACTGGCCACCCCAACCATTACACTTCAATATACCATTCTTTAACCTGTGCCCTGTTCAACTTTCTTCTTAGCACTCTTCTTCACCTGACACTGTATTGTTTATCACTTATGATTGGTATAACCATTATGTTTCATTAGGGAAATCCTATTAAAGCATAGTATCTTTAAAGACTAGAGCAATGCAAGCATTTAGCAGATTCTCAATAGATACATGCTATACTAGGAAAGAGTGGAGTACTGAGATATTTACAATGTTTTGTGTCTGTCTTCAAGAATCTTGAGTTAGAATAATATAGACTGCCAAGCAAGTATATAATAAAACTAGATATATGAAGCTATAATTTAAAATTTTTAAGGCAAATAACAATTGCTGAGTGAATACAAAATGCCAGTGTTATTTCTGGAAGCTGTATCTTCTTTCTCTTTGTCTTCCCAGTTACTTAAAGAGATTATTTCTTTAGTTTTAAAGGTAAACTACCTGAAGAACAGGCTCAGAGACAGTGTGTAACTTATTCAAATTTAAAGTAGCATGTGGGAGAGATCAAGTCTGAAGTTTTTTTGTTTTATTTTTTAATTTTATTTTATTTTTTACCTCTTCTGTGTGTGCAAATGAATTAAAAAAGCAAAACTTGCAAGAGTTTGTTCTTGGAAATGTGCTGGGGAATTTCGCATACATCATCTCATTTAGCACTCATAGCCATCCTTAAAATATTATAATGTCCTTTTTTTTTTTTCTAATAATTGAGGCTAGTTTGAAATTCAGATAGTCCTATAAACAGGAAAGATTCATAATAGAGACTTGATCACACATCTAACTTGCATGGTGATGACTCATCATGAACGACCATTTCAACATTTTCAGGAAAATATTTACCTCCTAATTCTTTTACTTGTCACAAAAGGATTTTAATGCAAATAGAATTTCCTTGATGATCAATCCCATTCAGAAAGTGTACAGTGAACAATAGTGCTAGATGAAGAAAGTTGAGGCAGAAGAGTTCTTCAATCTCATATAGACTCCAAAGCTTTTCCACTTTTTTTAGGTTAATTAAGAGGAACCATTAAAAAAATATGTACGAGATAGGAAACATTGGATCTTGTTATGTCTTCTTCTCAGCGACTGCTTTATTTTGTGCCAGCTTATGTAAAACTGATAATCTACCCCACAAATTCATTCAAGCTATAGTAATTTAACAGGGATCTGCATCTGTAAGTTTTAATTATCTGTTTAATCAGGCTGTGAATAAACCAAAGTAGGTTAATTTTTAAAATCCTAGCTGGAGCAAGTGTTTTTACTAAATTTGAAACTTAGCCAACACCTGGTGAGATTATAGGAAAGAAGTAAAACAGACAAACTGACTAAATTTGTGTTTGCCATTATCCATCACTTGGCTTTGTGTTGATAAATCAGCAGTTTTCTAAACACAATCTTTGCAATTAATTAAATGGGGTCATTAAACCAAATACTGTGTTATTTTAAATGTGATTATTTGATAACAATGTGTTGTTATGCTATGCTAGTTTCAAGAACTGACACTTGGAAATATTGGTTGAGACAATATTATGATGTACCAGCATACTATGGTACACTGAATAGTTAAGACACCATGTCCCCTACATCCTGGTCCTCCTAGGTTTGTGGATGTAACTGAGTCCTTAGTATATTTTTGACTGTTAAAGGAATATGTATTTTTATGTAACACTAAGGCATAAAAGTGCAAGGTGTCCCTAATGTGTGTAGTTAATCTCAGTGCTCATTACTGCAATCCTCCAGGGATGCCAGCTCACGGTGCAATGTGAACATTAATTAATTTCAATATTCCATACTTAGGAACTAGTTTCTTTTCAAAATTATTTTGCTACAACTATCACTTGGGAAAAGCAAAGCAATTATTTTCAACTACAGAATTGGGAAAGGAAACTCAGGTTCACTCAACATTTCACTCAACACTGGGGACAGTATTGAACTTTTATTGCAGCAACAGATGATACTAAAGTTCTGTCTTTGAAGGTAATACATTGATTCCCCAGAGAAGCAATAACCAGCTATTTCAGTATGATAAAGGAAAGAGTTGTCTTGTTTTAGTACTTATCGAGGTACCTACATTTGGAAATTTTATGATCAAAACTCAAGATACACCATTTTATAGCAACTGTTTCACTTAAAAGCTAGAGCCTGGATTCTCCAGGAGCATTATTCTCATTGTTGTAGAGAACATCTGTTGACTACAAAGAGAAATAGCATGAAAAGAAAATTAAAATCCTAACGCAGGTTGAAGGAAATTACATGAATTTTATTATTAGGAGTAGACAATACAGCCTATTAAGTGGTACTGGGACGGTTTATTATCTTTGGGTAGGTGATATTCATTATAACTGCATAAATTACAATATTATTTTAACAATATAATTATTTTAAAACAATATAATTTTTGATGCTATATACTTAAAATGACTGTAATTGATAAGTTCTTATATTTTATTAATTAAAATTTCCAATTAATGAAAAGGAGGAAATTTTACTTACATGAAATGTATGTGTACTTTTTAAAATTTCAGTGTGTATTTTATAAAATCAGTTATGAGTTCATTTGAGATATTTTTCTAGACTTTATATATAATTACCATAGATCTAGCTGAAACAAATTGTGATTCTGACAGATTTCTAAATAACCCTAATGTTAATTATTGATTTTATAATTTATAATGATTATAAATTATTTTGATTTATAATATCTGAAGTATGGTTCAAATTTATAATTTCTCTTGTGATATCTCTAGCTGACTTCAAAATATCTTAATATAGACAGTGTGATGTGTTTTGCCATCAAATGACAATATGAAAAAAGGAAAAAAATCTACAGAATGAGAGAACATATTTGCAAAACATATATATGATAAAGGTCTAATATCCAGAATATATACTGAACACTTGAAATTCAACAGCAAAAAGACAAACAACTTAAATCTAAAAATTGACTACATAGAGTTTTCTCCGAAATAGATATACAAATCGCCAACCAGCACATGAAAAAATACTCAAAAGCATCAATCATTATGGGAATGCAAATCAAAATCACGAGATACCACTTCATACCCACTAGGATAATAACATTAAAAAATGGAAAATAACAAGAGTTGGTGAGAATGTAGAAAAATTAGAATCCTCATACAATGCTGGTGTGAATGCAAAATGGTGCAGTTTGGTGGTACCTCAAAAAGCAAACAGAATTACCATGTGATTCAACATGCAACATGTCCTTGCATGACCTGGAGTTTTGCATGTAGATCGATTTAAAATGTACCTCTTGTTTACATAATTTGCATAATTTTAAAACATAATGTTGCCAAACTTTGGAAATGTTAATGTTCAAACTGAAAATCTCCACTACACGTAACTTTCTTCCTCTGGATCAGTATGTAGTTTATAATCCTAGCCAGTGGTTTGATCTGTTCCAGGGTTAACTGCCATGTGCTCTGCTTCAAGGGGGGAACTAGTCTTCTGTGAATTTTTTTTGCATAAGTATTTGTTACAAATATTTTAGCAAATGCTTTCTATTTTTCTTGGTTGTGCATATCTTGGCTGGTGTTACAGAAAAATAGTGCAAACATTATTTCCTTGCTGGGGAATGAGGGTTTTTTCTTTCTCTTTTTCTCTTTTTTTTTTTTTTAGCGTGTGTGGGTGGGTGGGGGAGGGATGGTTTATGTTGAATGTTTAGTTTTTCTTCTGCATGAAACATCATGTTGTGGAATCTTTAGAAAACTTCATACCATATGAATAAGAAAATAAAATATTTGAAACTTGAAAAAACAAAAAAGGAATGAAGTTTTGCTGCGTACAACAGCATGGATGAACCTCAAAAACAATATGCTAACTGAGTGAATCCAGACACAAGAGGGCACATATTTATGACCCCGCTTATATGAGGTATCCATGATAGGTACCCCCACACACAAAGGAAGATTGGTGGTTGCCAGTGGTGGAGATAAGCTGGGAATGTGGAGTGACTTCTTCATAGCATGGGGTTTCCTTTAGAGTGATAAAAATATTTGGGAACCTGATAGAAGTCGTGGTTGCACATATGTGATGTACTAAATGCCACTGAATTATATACTTTAAAAAGGTCAATTTTATGTTATGTGAATTTTACCTCAATTTTTAAAAAAAACAGTTCATTTCCTGCAGTGTTGTGGTGTGAGGGGTAGTGACAGCAAAACTTTTCAGTTGCTTGACTCATGTCCTCTCAACCTTTTGGAAAATATTCAAGAGTCTATGCGCATATCATGGTCAGATGCAAATACCAAATACATATACTAAACAAACTATAAATCCCCTTTTACGAAAATAAATAACATTTCACGTGTGCTTTTTTTTAACTATAATTAAATAAAAGCACCAAATGTATAAACCTTTCCCTAGATAATCACTTCTCTTGCTATCAGTTTCATTAACACTAAGTTGCATTTATTCTTTTTCTTTTTTTTTTTTTGTTTTTTTTTTTTTATTTTATTATTATTTTATTTTATTTTTGGGGGTACACCAGGTTCAATCAACTGTTTTTATACACATATCCCCATATTCCCTCCCTTCCTTGACGCCCCCCCCCCTCGAGTCCCCCCCACCCTCCCTGCCCCAGTCCTCTAAGGCATCTTCCATCCTCGAGTTGGACTCCCTTTGTTATACAACAACTTCCCACTGACTATTTTACAGTTGGTAGTATATATATGTCTGTGCTACTCTCTCGCTTCTTCTCAGTTTCCCCTTCACCCCCCGCCCCCTCCCATACCTCGAGTTCTCCAGTCCATTCTCTGTATCTGCTTCCTTGTTCTTGTCACTGAGTTCATCAGTACCATTTTTAGATTCTGTATATGTGAGTTAGCATACAATATTTCTTTCTCTTTCTGACTTACTTCACTATGTATGACAGATTGTAGTTCTATCCACCTCATTACATATAGCTCCATCTCATCCCTTTTTATAGCTGAGTAATATTCCATTGTATATATATGCCACATCTTCTGTATCCATTCATTTGTTGATGGGCATTTAGGTTGCTTCCATGTCCTGGCTATTGTAAAGAGTGCTGCAATAAACATTATGGTACAAGTTTCTTTTGGGATTATGGTTTTCTTTGGGTATATGCCCAGGAGTGGGATGACTGGATCATATGGTAGTTCTATTTGTAGTTTTTTAAGGAACCTCCAAATTGTTTTCCATAGTGGCTGTACCAACTTACAGTCCCACCAACAGTGCAGGAGAGTTCCCTTTTCTCCACAGCCTCTCCAACATTTGTTGTTTCCAGACTTTGTGATGATGGCCATTCTGATTGGTGTGAGGTTATACCTCATTGTGGCTTTGACTTGCATTTCTCTGATGATGAGTGATGTTGAGCATCTTTTCATGTGTTTGTTGGCCATCTGGATGTCTTCCTTGGAGAAATGTCTATTTAGGTCTTCTGCCCATTTGTGGATTGGGTTATTTGCTTTTTTGGTATGAAGCTGCATGAGCTGCTTGTATATTTTGGAGGTTAATCCTTTGTCCGTTGTTTCATAGGCAATTATTTTTTCCCATTCTGAGGGTTGCCTTTTAGTCTTGTTTATGGTTTCTTTTGCTGTGCAAAAGCTTTTAAGTTTCATGAGGTCCCATTCGTTTATTCTTGATTTTATTTCCATGATTCTAGGAGGTGGGTCAAAAAGGATGTTGCTTTGATGTATGTCAAAGAGTGTTCTGCCTATGTTTTCCTCTAGGAGTTTGATAGTGTCTGGCCTTACGTGTAGGTCTTTAATCCATTTGGAGTTTATTTTTGTGTATGGTGTTAGGAAGTGTTCTAATTTCATTCTTTTACATGTTGCTGTCCAATTTTCCCAGCACCACTTATTGAAGAGGCTGTCTTTTTTCCATTGTATACTCGTGCCTCCTTTGTCAAAGATAAGGTGCCCATATGTGTTTGGGCTTACTTCTGAGTTCTCTATTCTATTCCATTGATCTTCCTTTCTATTTTTGTGCCAGTACCATACTGTCTTGATCACTATGGCCTTGTAGTATAGTTTGAAGTCAGGAAGCCTGACTCCACCAACTCCATTTTTCCTTCTCAAGATTGCTTTGGCTATTCGGGGTCTTTTGCGTTTCCATACAAATCGTAAGATTTCTTGCTCTAGTTCTGTGAAAAATGCCATTGGTAATTTGATCGGGATTGCATTAAATCTGTAAATTGCTTTGGGTAGTACAGTCATTTTCACGATGTTGATTCTTCCAATCCAGGAACATGGTATGCCCCTCCATCTGTTTGTGTCATCTTTGATTTCTTTCATCAATGTCTTAAAGTTTTCTGCATACAGATCTTTTGCCTCCTTAGGCAGGTTTATTCCTAGGTATTTTATTCTTTTGGTTGCAATGGTGAATGGGAGAGTTTCCTTAATTTCTCTTTCTGCTCTTCCGTTGTTAGTGTATAGGAATGCAAGAGATTTCTGTGCATTAATTTTGTATCCTGCTATTTTACTAAACTCATCAATGAGTGCTAGCAGTTTTCTGGTAGAGTCTTTAGGGTTTTCTATATATAATATCATGTCATCTGCAAAGAGTGACAATTTTACTTCTTCTTTTCCAATTTGGATTCCTTTAATTTCTTTTTCTTCTCTGATTGCTGTGGCTAACACTTCCAAAACTATGTTGAATAACAGTGGTGAGAGTGGACACCCTTGTCTTGTTCCTGTTCTTAGAGGGAATTCTTCCAGTTTTTCTCCATTGAGAACAATGTTGGCTTTTGGTTTGTCATATATGGCTTTTATGATGTTGAGGTAATTTCCTTCTATGCCCATTTTCTGGAGAGCTTTTATCATAAATGGATGTTGAACTTTGTCAAAAGCTTTTTCTGCATCTATTGAAATGATCATATGGTTTTTATCCTTCAATTTGTTGATATGATGTATCACGTTGATTGATTTGCGTATATTGAAGAATCCTTGCATCCCAGGGATAAACCCCACTTGATCGTGGTGTATGATTTTTTTAATGTGCTGTTGGAGTCTGTTAGCTAGCATTTTGTTGAGGATTTTTGCATCTATATTCATCAGTGATATTGGTCTGTAGTTTTCTTATTTTGTGACATCTTTGCCTGGTTTTGGTATCAGGGTGATGGTAGCCTCGTAGAATGAGTTTGGGAGTGCTCCGCCTTCTGCAATATTTTGGAAGAGTTTGAGAAGGATAGGTGTTAACTCTTCTCGAAATGTTTGATAGAATTCGCCTGTGAATCCATCTGGTCCTGGGCTTTTGTGTGTTGGGAGATTTTTAATCATTGCCTCAATTTCTGTACTTGTGATTGGTCTGTTCATGGTTTCTATTTCTTCCTGGTTCAGTCTTGGAAGATTGTATTTTTCTAAGAATGTATCCATTTCTTCCAGGTTATCCAATTGATTGGCATAGAGTTGCTTGTAGTAGTCTCTCATGATGTTTTGTATTTCTGAGGTGTCCGTTGTGACTTCTCCTTTTTCATTTCTAAGTCTGTTGATTTGCATCTTCTCCTTTTTTTTCTTGATGAGTCTGGCTAATGGTTTATCAATTTTGTTAATCTTCTCAAAGAACCAGCTTTTAGTTTTATTTATTTTTCTTATGGTTTCTTTCCTTTCTTTTTCATTTATTTCTGCTCTGATCTTTATGATTTCTTTCCTTCTGCTCCCTTTGGGGTTTCTTTGTTCTTCTTTCTCTAGTTGTTTGAGGTGTAAGGTTAGGTTGTTTATTCGATCATTTTCTTGTTTCTTAAGGTAGGACTGTATTGCTATAAACTTCCCTCTTAGAACTGCTTTTGCTGCATCCCATAGGTTTTGGGTTGTTGTGTTTTCGTTGTCATTTGTTTCTAGATATTTTTTGATTTCCTCTTTGATTTCTGTAGTGATTCCTTGGTTGTTTAAGAGTGAATTGTTTAGCCTCCATGTGTTTGTATTTTTTGCAGTTTTTTTCCTGTAATTGATATCTAGTCTCATGGCATTGTGGTCTGAGAAGATGCTTGATATGATTTCACTTTTCTTGAATTTGCTGAGGTTTGATTTGTGACCCAAGATGTGATCTATCCTGGAAAATGTTCCGTGTGCACTTGAGAAGAAAGTGTAGTCTGTCGTTTTTGGATGGAATGATCTATAAATATCAATTAAGTCGAGATGGTCTAATGTGTCATTTAAAGCTTGTGTGTCTTTATTTATTTTCTGTTTGGACGATCTGTCCATTGATGTAAGTGGGGTGTTCAAGTCTCCCACTATAATTGTGTTACTGTCGATGTCCCCTTTTATAGCTGTTAGCATTTGCCTTATGTATTGAGGTGCTCCTATATTGGGGGCATAGATATTTACCATTGTGATATGTTCTTCTTGGATGGATCCCTTGATCATTATGTAGTGCCCTTCCTTGTCTCTTTTAATAGTCTTTACTTTAAAGTCTAATTTGTCTGATAGGAGTATTGCTACTCCAGCTTTCTTTTGACTTCCATTTGCATGGAATATCTTTTTCCATCCCTTCACTTTCAGTCTATATGTATCCCTTGGTCTGAAGTGGGTTTCTTGTAGGCAGCATATAGAAGGGTCTTGTTTTTGTATCCATTCAGCCAGTCTGTGTCTTTTGGTTGGAGCATTTAATCCATTTACATTTAAAGTGATTATTGACATGTGTGTTCCTATTACCATTTTCTTAATTGTTTTGGGTTTGTATTTGTAGGTGTTTTCCTTTTCTTGTGTTTCCTACTTAGAGAAGTTCCTTTAGCACTTGTTGTAAGGCTGGTTTGGTGGTGCTGAATTCTCTTAACTTTTGCTTGTCTGGAAAGCTTTTGATTTCTCCGTCGAATCTGAATGAGATTCTTGCTGGGTAGAGTATTCTTGGCTGTAGGTTTCTCTCTTTCAGGACTTTCAGTATATCCTGCCATTCCCTTCTGGCCTGCAGAGTTTCTGTAGAAAGGTCAGCTGTTATCCTGATGGGTTTTCCCTTATATGTTGTTTGTTGCTTTTCTCTTGCTGCTTTTAATAGTTTTTCTTTGTGTTTAATTGTCGTTAGTTTGATTAATATGTGTCTTGGTGTATTTCTCCTTGGGTTTATTCTGTATGGGACTCTCTGTGCTTCTTGGACTTGGTGAATTATTTCCTTTCCCATGTTGGGGAAGTTTTCCACTAGAACCTCTTCAAATATTTTCTCAGACCCTTTCTTGTTTTCTTCTTCTTCTGGGATGCCTATAATTCGAATGTTGGTACGTTTAAGGTTATCACTGAGGTCTCTGAAGCTGTTTTCTAGTCTTTTTATTTTTTTTTCTTTTTCCTGCTCTGTGGCGTTTATTTCTCCCATTCTATCTTCCAACTCACTTATTCGTTCTTCTGCCTCAGTCATTCTGCTGGTTATAGCATCTAGAGTATTTTTAATTTCAGTTATTTTGTTATCCATTGCTGTTTGTTTTTCTGAGTTCTTATGGACTGTTTCTTGTACTTTCTCTAATTTGTTATTGAGATTTTGTATCATTTTTACTATCATGACTCTAAATTCTTTTTCAGGCATTTTTCCTATTTCCTCCTCATTTATTTGGTCTTGTGGGTTTTTTTCCTGCTCCTTTGCCTGCATAGTGTTTCTTTGTTTCCTCATGGTTGTCCAAGCTTTTGGGGTTGCTTGTCCTGGTGATAGAGGTGTTTATAGAAGACTGTCCAAGCCTCAGACTAATGTCCAAGTATTGGATTAGACGAGTATTCAGTCGGCTATGTTGGGCTCCCCGCTGCCCTTTCTGGTGTCCGAGGCCGTCTGCTGGTGTTCAGCTGGTTCTCTGTGGGAATGACTGCGTCCTTCCGTGCATTCCCAGTGCAACTGTGGAGAGGGATGCACTCCACGTCTCTCTACTTCGCCGCCATCTTGAGATCTCGCATTTATTCTTATACCTTAATAACTTTACTTTTCAACCACTTAATCAACAAATATTTATTGGGCACTTATTCTCTGTTCATGGGATATGTCAGTGAATTAAACAAAGATTTCTGATTATAGAGCGTTTACATTCCAGGAAGCAGAGATAGACAGTAAAGAATGAACATAATAAATAATTTATGTAATATGTTCATGGAAGCTACAAGAAAAAAAAAAAGTTTAGAGTACAATAAGGAGACTGGGTGATTGTCCTGTGTAAACATTTTAATAGAATATAAAGTCAATTGGGCAAAACCAGTGCTGCCTTTTTTTCAGTTCATTACAGAATATTATGAGGGTTCTTAAATTACTTTAAAAATAAACTGTATTGTCTTTAATCTTTTAATTTTTTATTTGTACTGTTCCTTTCTTTGCATTTTGGAAAATTAAGACCAGTTTTTGTTAATTTTGTTTTTTTTCATGATATTTTCCCCCTTTAATTGTAACAGATCATATAAAAAACATATAATTTAAAACCCACCAAATCAGCACAAAATAAAGCATATACATTAAAATCTTTAAAGTAATTAATAATGAGGTTGAACCAGTCTTCTCATATGCTTATTCAGCTATTGAATTTCCACTTTTACACAGTGCCTGTTTATCATTCATCATCAATTAAGATTGCCTTTGAAAACATGTGAATATTTAAATTAACCTTTGCTTGGGATATTTATTAAAATAAATATTTATAAGTGGTTATAGATATGTTTTGCTCTTGAAATATAAATTACTAATTAACATATCATTTTAATTTATTTAACACTTCCTCAAAGCAAGCTGGTTCAAATATAGTTTACCCACATCTTTAAATCAACACTTTACTTATGCATGCTGCACCTGCATTTGGGAACCTTTCTAAGCTCTTCACAGTCTGTTGACACAAATGATATTATCTCTGAGTCAATATCTCAAGTTTTCTGTTTGTGTTCCCCACCAGCAAAGGGAGGATCTCCAGGACTCTGGAACATTCTCACTAATAATACCTGAGGAGGTACTTTGAAGGTTCACAGACCTATATACACACTGGAGTTCCCACTTTATTTTTGCCCTGTTCGTTCCTCTATCCCAGTTCACTGAGGAAGAAGCCTGGGGCTACCTCAGTTCTCTGTTGCTTTTGGAACTCCATGAGAAGACCAACATCCACACTAGAGATGACACATACCAAGGCTTTCAAAACCTTCCAGTCTCCTTCCAGACAGTGTTGAGTTCTTTACAGAAGAGCAGAGTCCACTTCCCAGTGATTGTTTGCACTGTCACCATCTGAAATCTGAAGCGAGTACCCTGGGCATACATTCTACAACTTTCTCACCAGAAAACAACTTCTTCAGCACCTTACCTCTAATACCTCCTTTCACATGGAATGCAATTCAGTTCAAAGAGGTCTGCCAGGGCACAGATTCCATACTTTCCCTTATATTAGCTTTATTTTCTCTCAAAGCCTCCTGGCTGGTCCATCTCTGTATCCAACATAACAGAAACATTCAATCAAACACCTCTCATTTTGCCGACTCCTGTTGGAGAAGATTTCGAGGCAGCATCCACGGGCTCGAAGCTCAAAACATTCATCAGACACTCAAACTTGAAGTCTTCATTCTGCAGCAGGAGCACGTGGCTAATTTGAACCATTTTCCATCTGAGGCTGCCACGGATTGGCTGTGTGATTTAAAAAACTTCCTCATTCCGTGTCTCTCAGTTCCCCTCTTTAAAAATTGATAAGGGTAATAAGGATGTATATATTAAGATAACGCCTACAAAATGCCTTGAGCATAGGCCAGGTGTATTCTTCACGTTTAGTGCATTTATCTTGAGTAAAAAGATGGAATCATGAATTTGGATGCTATTAATTTTGAACTTTGGAAAACTCGAGTGTTTTACTATTTTTGCTTGTTTGTCTTTATTAGAGTTTCCTCCTTTAGTTGTGAAATATAATGTATAACTAACAAATCATTTAAAACCCATCAATTTAGCAAAAGTCTAATAATACTACAACATTAAAATATTTTATGTAGTTAATAGTGAGGTTGAGCACATATGTCTATTTGTTCCTTGGATTTCCATTTAGGTAAAGGACCCTGTTCAAGCATATTGTCCAATTTTTATGGTTTTTTTTCTGTTGATTTATAGGAGTTCTTTACGTACTTCTTATACCAATTCTTTTGTCAGTTATGTTTTTGACAAATATCTCCTTCCATTGTCTATATAATTTTATTTCCTCTGTTTATCATGCCTTCAATTTAACGTGAGTAAATTTGTCAATAGTTTTCTTTGCAAAGTATTTTCTTTACTTTTTGATACATTGAAATAATTTTTTCCTACTGTACTCTAGGATCATGAGAATATTTACCTATATAATTTTTTCAAA
This sequence comes from Hippopotamus amphibius kiboko, assembly GCF_030028045.1. Lineage (NCBI taxonomy): Eukaryota > Metazoa > Chordata > Mammalia > Artiodactyla > Hippopotamidae > Hippopotamus > Hippopotamus amphibius. Next base: position 104,289,206 of record NC_080196.1, read on the forward strand.
GATTTATAGTTGGGACTTATTTACTTCTTTAATCTACTTGGGGTAGATGTTATTGCGCAGTGTATGATAGGGGTTCATTTTTTTTAACCTGGTAGAGATTTAGATAACATTATTTTTAGCACTGCTCTACAGTGTCACCTCTGTCATATGATGAAAGGCCTGTATGTGAATAAATCTCAGGTTTCCCTTTTTTGTTCAAGCGGTTCATTTGTTTCTACTTCGTCCATAGCTATATTTATCACAATGACTTAAAAAATAATTATTTTCTGGTAGAGAAAAATCCTTCTACCACTTCCTTCTGCTTCAAAAGAGCCTTACCATCCTTAACTTTTGACATCACATATACATTTTGGAATTAGCTTGTCAAGTTCCACAAAGTCCATATAAGCAAAACTAAAAGGACTTTGATTGGTTTGTACTAAATTTATTAATCATTTTGAGTTGAATGTATACTATCTTATAGTTTTGCACAGCAATATGGTATCTTCCTCCATTTACTTATCTTCTTTATTATATTTCAATAGCGTTTTATATTTTCCCTATAGAATTATTTGTGTCTTTAAAAATATTTCCATGTAATAATACTTCTATTTGTTTTAACTGGCATTTTTCTCAATTTGAATTTTATCACTTGGTTGTGAGTAGATATCAGGGTTGGTAGACTGTAGCCTGTGGTCAGATCTGGCCCTTTCCCTGGTTTTGTAAATAAAGTTCATTAGAATACAGTCCAGTACCTTTGTTTACATATTGTCAATACTGCTCTTGGATTGCAATAACTGAGACCTTATGAATTGTGAAACCTAAAATAATTACTATCTGGCCATAGACAGAAAATATTTGCCAAACTTTGGCATAAAGGGATATATTGATAATGTGTTGTTTGTTTGTTTGTTTTTGCATGTAGCAACACTTCCAATTCCATTAGTTAATCTGTATACAATTATGTCAACTGCAAGTAATGACAGATTTGTTACCTTTTTCTAATTCTGTCTTGCTTTCTCTCTCTCACTTTACTGAGCTGGCTAGAATTCCAGCACAAGGTAGAAAAGAAAAGATATGAAGTCTATCACGTGGATAGCCTTGTTATTCTGTTATATGTTTTGAACATTTATTTAAGAACATCTATTTATATTTCTAGTTTGATATTCTGTCTTAGATTTGGCTTTTTCCAAACTGCTTTTATCTTTTAATTGTATCAGTTGAGAGAACTGCTGGATATTTTTAATTTAATGCTACTAATGTGGTAGAATATATTAATTGATAATTTGCATTTCTGGTACAATTCTAACTCCATCAAGATGTATTTTCTTTCTTATCCCTTTTTAATTTGGCCTACTTCATTTTGATTTTTTTTCAAATTTTTGATGTTCTCAAGAATTTTATTAGTTATTTTCAGAAGGATGATTAGTCTGAATAACCTGATCTGTGTTGCCAGACAGGAAGTTCTGTTTTATAATTTTGAGTACATTACAATGTTCAAAGCAGTATCTTCTGTACAATTTTATCTTTAGACCCTTCAGAAAGGGAAGGCTGACTTAAAATCAGTACGTTTTTAAAATTAAGAGCTCAATAGGAATTCATTTAATTTGTGGTTCAAACTTTAGTTTGGGAATAATAAAACCATTTCCATTTATTTTTGTCTTGACAAAATTATCTTAATTCGAAACATTTCAATTCACTGGAAGATTGTAAAAGGCACCTGGAACAGTTTTTTGCACAAAAGGATAAAAAAGTTTAGGGAAGGTGAAATTATGAAGTCGACTAAAAAAAATGGCAGAAAGTAGTGGAATAAAACTGTGAATACGTTGTTCAATACAGTTCTTGGTGTAAATGAAAAATGTGTTTTTCATTTTTACTTAAAAACTGAAGGAACTGTTTGGTGAACCCAATGTATTTTTCCACATAAAACTTGCCTTCTGTGGGTGGTTTCCAGTTTTAGTTCAATTTTCAAAACTTTTGCTATGTATTTTGGGTCATTTATCTGCAACTTTGGCTGGGGTAAGTATCAGAATTGACTTCTAAAAGCCTATCCCATGCTTTGTATAGGTTCCTCATATGTGCACTTTGTAAATGAACATGGAACATAACTTCAATTACTATCAGAATTAGAGATTTCCTTGACAGCCTTTCTTCTTAGGGATTTTCCTGATACTCACTGGAATATCTGTTCATAAATACTGAGTTCTCTCTGAATTTTATCCTCCCACACTGTTGAGTAGTTCTGTGGGATTGGGTCTGAGCTGTGGACAAAGCTGTGAGAGAAGAAAGAAGAAAAACTACTGGAGATTCCCTTCACATTCTTCAAAGGACATGTGGTCTTTTTCCCAATTCTCCTATCATGAGGGGTAGGGTTTTGCTTTGTTTTGTCTTTTCCTACATGTCCATTATAGTTCTTCAATGAAATCTGTCCTCAGGTAAGGGCTGAAACTTTGTTTTGTTTTGTTTTTTTACAAATTTATTTATTTATTTATTTATTTATTGGCTGTGTTGGGTCTTTGTTGCTGCACACGGGCTTTCTCCAGTTGCTGAGAGCAGGGACTACTCTTTACTGTGGTGTGCAGGCCCCTCATTGTAGCGGCCTCTCTTGTTGTGGAGCATGGGTTCCAGGTGCATGGGCTTCAATAGTTGTGGCACATGGGCTCAACAGCTGTGGCTCACGGGCTCCAGAATACAGGTTCAATAGTTGTGGTGCGCAGGCTTAGTTGCTCTGCAGCATCTGGAATCCTCCCAGAGCAGGGCTCAAACCCGTGTCCCCTGCACTGGCAGGTGGACTCCCAACCTCTGCACCACCTGGGAAGTCCTAGAAGTTTTTTTATTGTAATCATTTGGCAGCAAATAACCTTATAGTGAGCTTTCTCCATTTGATACATTTATCATATATGAAATTATAACATATACATGAATCTGTTTCAAGACTTTATCTAGTATTATAGTGATCTGTCTATTCCAATATTAGTGCAATGTTGTTCAAATGATTGATATTTTCAATCAATATCAATATTTGATATTTTCAAATATCAAATATAAATATATGTCATGAGACGTTTTCACTATTCTTCGTACGAGATCTTGACAGTGTTATTATATTATTTTTCAGAAAACTTTAGAATCATAGTTAAAATTCAAAACCACTGCAACTGTGATTAACATTATTAAATGCTTAATCTATCTTAGAAAAATGGCATTTCTTCAATTATTTTCTCATTGATAATTCTCCATTTAGTGAAATATTATTTATGTCTTTCAAGAAAGGTTTTTAGCTTTCTTCAAAAAATAATTAAAATGTTTAAACTTCTTTCTTAAGCACTTTTTTATCAGGTATAATTTTTAAGATTTTTTCCACTTTTATTTATAACGTACAGTACAATAGTGGTTCTATCCATATAAACACAGAAAACTTTGTCTAAAATTAAAATAAATTTGATGAGCTAAAATAAAGCAGTGCTTTATATTTATGACTATCCTTTTTGAGTCAAGAATTTCAAAAGATATTGACCTGAAAATTCAGCACATTTTGCTATAAATATGTGCATTTGTCTGAGATGTCTATTTTTCTTTTATTCACCTGTCTTTATAAGTATCATTTATATTTCATTATTTTACCAAAATGCCATTTGATCTCTTAGGACTTTTTAAATTGGGAGGGGATTGTAGGGGTACAAAACAAGTCTACCCAAAATGTGCCAATATTTTGAGCTGTGGACGATTTTGAGCTGAAGGCAATCAAGATACAGCGGATTCAAGAAAAACTTTTACTTCTCTCTTAACTGATTGAAAGAATTTAGATAGAGGGCTTGGCCCAGGAAAAGAGCTATCAGCAGACATAACTACAAAGAAGATGAGTGAGGTGTGGTAAGCTGGTGGGGAGCTTGCTGAGCTTGGAGATCAGATTCCTCTCTGTGTTCCATTGTCTCTGCAGAGCATGGCAAAGATTTGTTTACCAAACACTTGCTCTTCCCATGTTCCTGTGAATTTTCTTCCTCCCCCTGAAGTTCTGGATGCCTACCCTGCTTCTCCTTAACTCAGAATGGCATATAAGCCTCAATTGCCTGAGTGCATATGGGCCTCATAGTCTTAAAGGACTCCTGTATATACGTAATTAAATTTCTCTGTTATCTGTCTTATGTCAATTTGATTATTAGGCTAGCCAAAGAACCTAGAAGGGTGGAGGGAAAATTTTTCCTCCCCTGCAAGATAAAAGGAGTTATTTTGTATAAATACAAATTTATGAAATTTGTGAGCATGGTCTGGCATCTAATATGCAGCAATTGCTCCACGGGGTCAGACTCACTGTGGAACGTTTGGGCAAATCTCCAGCAATCCAGCAAGAGAGAGCCAGCTCAATGTCTCAGAGCTTGCTCTTTGGGATGAATTTGTTTCCTTTTTCTGAAAATAGGAGAAAAATAGTGAATATCCAGGTTTAAGTTCAAATACTGTTCTTTTTAAATACACAATATTGCTGAGTGAATTAGTAAATGTAAAGTAATTAAAATAATGGCCAGGATGTAAAAATAGTTTTTAAAAAAAGCAATCACTCATTTTCTAATGACGTTCTATATTTTATCATCAGAAAGGTAATCTATTTCTACTAAAACTTCTATTTTACTTATACTCTGTTCTTATATTTTATATGTAAATTTAAAGTATATAATAACAGTAATTAGGAATTTAATATTGTATTTTCATCTAAGTCGTAATAGCAAGATGTTGATATTTAAATGCCTTACAGGCAGATTTTAGACCCTTTATGATCAATCAAAGCATGTGTTTATAGATATTAATTTTAAAATCCTTTCTTGAGTTATTGCCAGTCTTAATTCCTCTTCCCTCTCAAAAACTAGATCTTTATTCATGCACAACTTCTCATTTGGGAGTAATAAAATCAATTATTTAACTTCATCTTTTCCCTTTTGAAAATCTGTAATGGGACCAAATTTACCCTCCAGCTGTTGTGAACACTGCAAGCTCACCCTAAACTCAGTCCCAACTACTAAATCTCTTGCCCACCACCTCCTTTCTAGAGAGATTGTAAAAGCTAAATATGTCCTTTTTTAGCCCCTATTACAGATGGGGTTTACTTATGCCACTGATCTGGTTAGGGAGATGAAAGCAGGAGACTCTTGGCACCACCATAGAGACATAAACATGATGACCAGAGCCATAGCAGCTGGTCATACCATGAAAGAAAAGCCAAGGGAATCATAGCAATAAGGCTGGGTGGGCATCAGAACCAATAGCTTCATTGACCCACATGCTTCTTGTTGCATGAGAAAATTCACCCTCTATTTCCTGAAGCTGACACTAGTGACCATTCAACTGACCCACCAGCATTATTACTTTTTGAGGGTGTTATAAGTGCTATTCCCACCTGTACTTAAATATAAAATCATAAATAAATAAATAACAAAATAAACAATCAAAAATTCTTCCCAAAATAACATATGAGGGTGAGTCAAAAATTACCTGCACTCTGGCTGTAGAATTGATTTTAATTAACTTTTAGAAAAGGCAAACACATCATTTTTTGACATAATCTACTTGCATTTCGATACCCTTTGTCCATCTGTCAACAAGCTTTCGTATTCCCTCATTTAAAAATGTCTTAGGCTGAGCTGCGAGCCACGAGTGCCTCTCTGTCTTCACTTCATCAGAAGTGAATTTGGGTCCTTCTTGACAGTGAATACTTGTGCAACATTCCTGGAACTTCTCTATCCATTCATACACTCTTCTTTCGCGACAAAACACTTTCTCCATACTGCGTACAAAGTCTTCGATAAATAATGGCACCAGGTTACACCCTCAGACCACAAAACATGAATCACGGCACACTGCTCTTCTTTTGTGCAAATAACATGCGGGGCATCCATTTTTGCGTGCACCACAGTTACAAATGAACTGATGTAACACATTCACACCTGCACAGCAGTGACTGGGGAGATAGTAGCCTTGAATGGAAAGCGCTGATAATACAGCGGGGCCAACAATTAACCGGAGTGCGGATAATTTTTGACTCACCCTCATAAAATGCCAAAGGAAAGCAATAATTGCCAAGAACTCAGAATGCATTCCAGCTGTTTCATAAGACCTTATGATCTATATATACACACACATATGTAAATCATATACAAATGTTTGTGATTATATAAAACATGTGGAGCAGTATTTCCATAAATCACGTTTGCATAATATGCTTTTTAAAAAATAGATGTATTCATGTGGTGCAAAAACACAGTAGGAAATTCAGATATTGTTTCTTAAATACACAGTGAGAAGTCTCTCTCTTTGCTGTCCCCCAATTACCTAGCTTTCTCTCCTGAGACAACCTCTACTATTAATGCTTATGCTTTCTCTCATAGATGTTACTGATCTGTCTTTAAAGGTGTGTATAAAATATGTTTTGTGACTGTAAAATGAAAAGCAGACATTTAGTAATACACTTGTCGGCTCTATTGACCCTACAGCCCTGTGACTTTCATTGGTAAGATTGTAAAAATTGACTGTTTCCTGTTCTGCGTTGGGGAGCTGCCGAGACCAGCTCGGCGACTCGAGGTGAGTGACGGGTGCCGCAAGCTTGAAGAACACACAGACACAGACTGAAGAGAAAGATGGGACCGGGGGACTCAAGACCTCTAGGATCAAGAGCCCCGCTGACTTATCCCAGGCTGCTTTTATTGAGTTCGTGGGCTAACATTCTCAGGTTACACTCATAAACAATCAAAGGCCTCACATGACTGAGGCAATTATCTTTGTTTACTTCCTGGGTCCGAGTTGAGCAGGTGTGGATTTGAGCTGGGTGTGGAGAGCAAAACAGCCCTGGGGGCAGGAGACCTCTCTCAGATATTAGGGGTCTGTGCCCCACCCGTGTTGGCCCCTCTGCGACTGTGCCTGTCTTAGGTTGTTCCTCCCTTGAGGAATCTTACCCGTCTCTGGCTAACCAGTCATCCTCCAGGGCCAAACACGGTGATATAAGGAAGGCTCCATGCACCACCCCTGTTGGCCCCTCTGCGGCTGTGCCTGTCTTAGGTTGTTCCTTCTCTGAGGAATCTTACCCGTCTTTGGCTAACCAGCCATCCCTCAGGACCAAACAGGGTGATATTAGTCTCCACGCCCTGCACCCTCAGCTCCTCCACTGCTCAAGCAGGACATTCTGAATCCCATCGCTCGGCCCACATACTTCAACACTTTCAAGGTTTCAGAAAGGTTCCCGAATGTCTTCCCACAGGGAGCTACCCAATTTTCCCTCTGCACAGTATCCTGGAGCTTGAATTTGTGAACAGCTTGCTATGATTTAGCTGTACAATTTGTTGGTTTTATTTTGGGATTCAGAACCTCCTGGGTTACCCAACCTCCTCCAGTTCCCCACAAAAATCATCTGAAGTTTGACTTCTCATACCATTTCCTGAAAAGAGGCCTTAGTGAACCGAGACCATTTTCCTTTCTTGGAACTTACTGCTCTTCCCAGCTCTACCCCTATAACTCATATACTACCACCACCCCAACTGGGAACAACTTGTTGGTTTTGTCACATTTCCTATACACAGACAGGGAATATTATGTGCTATAAATGCATATTGAACTGAATTAAATGAGATTAATTAGATGTTGCTTTGGTATGACTCTTTGACTTATATTTATGTAAATTCTATTTGAACGAAACATTCAACCTTTAAAAACATTGTGTTTTATTTATTCATCCTCACCCCTACTGGGGGGAAGTGAAACCAGTTATTATTCAGTTAATTGAACTGTTGTTAATTTGTTCATTCTTATGGAACTCAATGGTAGCATATTTTTCATTTTGATACTCTCAGATACTGGCATAGAACCTGATTCAATGTGTAGTGATCATCTGCTTTACTCAATACTCAGCTTACCAACCGAGTAGGAGTTTTCTAAATTAGCTAACAGTATTTTCTTTCTATTGACCCTGTGTGTCAGAAGATAACATTTCCATAACTAATCACTTTGTAATAAAATTTTTGTTGAAACTGCCCTTCAATTTGCTAGGGTAAGAATGTGATGTATATTATACTGCTATGTGCTTATTATTAATATCACATGTATGTGTATAAATAGTGTCAATTATTTTAGAGATTGAGTGAGTCATATGGAAACAGTCAAGACCATAAGTGGTTTAAATTTGGCTGCACCATTCAGTGACTTTCCTTGTCTATGTTAAGGGAGTGTATCTGATACCTTCTGTCTTAATTCTATAAGACCTGTTGAGTAGCCATAGTTTGAGCTGATGGTTTTGAAAAACATCCCCTCTAGATCAGCCTTGGCAAGGACATGAGTTGCAATCACTCAACAATTCAATAATAACAGTATTTGTGTAAAGATTTTCTCAAACACTCATTTTATAAGCAGAGCTATGTTGACACTTTAATATCATTGCTAACAGCACATTTTATTTCTATGGTCAGGGAAAAGTGAATCTATGAGTAAATTCTAAGGGCCAATTTTTTTCTTCTATGTTTATATCTTAAGAAGAAAACAAAACATTCAAAACTTACATTTTCCTACTCAAGATGAACCTTTGAAAGAAAGTATGAGTTGTTTCTCTCTTGGTTACAGCACAACTCACTGGAATTTTTAGAGTACTTAAGATGCATTATTTTCTATAGGCAGCTATTTATTTACAGATGATCCTTTCTGCTATTGCACCAAGTTTAACAGTGAAACAGCTGTACTCAACAGAAAAAAAGTCTTTGAAAATATAGACTATACATTTTATATCTTCTGGGTTAAAATCAAGCACTCTATTGTACACATTCTCAATAGAAAATGTAATCTGCCTACCACTATACAAAGAATTTAGATTCTAAAACTCAAGCACAGGAACTCAAATATGTATTTTGAAAGGCATAAAGAATAAAAGGATAAAGGTTTGTTTATCTCAGAATTTCAGCATTTATAGTGAATTTACCTCTTTAGGCAATTTAAAAATACCATTAAAAATAAAAATAACATTTGACTTGATAATACTTAGAAATAGTTGAACAGTTCAATAAACTAGCTATACTGGTCAAAGAGAATGGAGCTGTAAGTTAAATCCAAAAAGTAAAACAAAATAAGAAACACTATCTTTGATGATAAAACAAAAGTTATTGTTTTTTTCCCTATTTTGTAAAGTTCAAATTTTATTGAGGCCTTAAGTGAGACTGTGGATTTCAAGTTCAGAGGTATTAATGTTGAATCTACTGTTAGGGAGGAAGAAATTTTCCTCTACCCTTCTAGATTCTTCTAGCTGGTCTAAGAATTAAATTAACATGAGACAGATTTACAGGAGAAAATCAAACAAAAGTTTAATAATGTGTATACATGAGAAAGATACAGGAAAACTGAATAACTTACAAAAATTGTTGGAGCCCTCACCTTAAATACCATCTTCTGCTAAAATCAAAAGAGGATGTTGGGGGTAGTTGTTTGAGACTTCAAAGGGGAGGAAGATGATTCACAAGGAGATGGAAAAGCACACGTTTGGAAAACAAATGTGTGCTGGGTCAGGCAGAGACAAGGGGACACAGAGTGGACTCTGAGTCCCCCCCCCCAACACACACACAATCCCCAGCTCATATTCTTTGCCGTATCTTTGGTGATAGCTCTATTCTGGGAACAGGGCCTTTATCCAAATTGTTTTAGGCAGTTAAGGAGGAGGTAACAAGAACAAACTTCTCAACTCTTCTGTTTCTTAAAAATAATCAGGCTAAATTAAACCTCATGCCAAACAGACACATTTTGAGGTGGCAAATTTTGCTCCCACACACTGCCATCAAGAAGACCACTTTATGAGATTTGAGTTCACCCTTTAATATCTTAGGGTGATGTCTCTGTTGCTAAGAGAATAATAATATTGACCTTGAGGAATTAGACATTACTGAGACATCAGTCTAGTGAAAAGATAAATGGACTTAGCTCCAGAATAACTAAATTACAAAACCATATTTTCACAATAAAATTTGGAGACAAAAGATAGAGGAAGCTAACCTTTGTTTAACCACAAAATATACATTAAATTAAGAGCAATGGAAATGAAAATTAATGGATGGGACCTTGTATTTGTGTATGAAAAGAAAATGCAAAAGATTCAACAGGTACCATTTAGTGAGAAACTAAATTGTGGAAGCATTTTGTTAGGTGCTTTATATGTGCTTTGTAGTACTCTATTTATTACTTTAATACGTTGTAAATTTATATTTTTCCAGTTGTACAAATAAAAAAATTAAATGAATTATACAAAACCACATCACTGTTTAGTGGCAGGCCCAGGGTTTTTTATCTTGACTCCAAGAATCTTGTTCTTTCTGGTGTATTACAGCTTTGAAGAAAGCAGTTTTTGAGATTAAATTTCATAGCAATCTTTACTTTGTAGATAAAAATGAATCACTATAAAGAATACCAAGGCAATCCGGAATATGTAAGGCATGTCACAGAGCACACTCAGGACTTTTTTTTGGTTTTCAAGCTGATTCACTAATATAGCACCTTCAATATAGAGTGGAATTATTGTTCTTTGATCAGTGGGACTACCTCATTCAATCATGCCAAGTTTAAACTCAGAAAACCATAAAATTACTCATTTGGTATCTTTCTTAAAATGAAAAATGATTTATCACAAATAGTTGTGCCTATAGGCTTTAAGCCTGGCATTTTATAGTCTTTGGCAAAAATCCAGTCATGTGGCTTATTACTACGCTGCCTATATAACACTGGCAGAAATACAAAATTAAGTATTTTGTTCCAATGTCCTTTCAATCATTATAAAGAAAAGCAGTCTTTTAAGCACCACACTACCCCAGAATAAATTCTGCCTTATTTTCATAAAGATACAGAGAGGATACTAAGATTTACTATTTAATGGCTGTGGATTATATTATAGCCAGGAATGCAAGATGTAGCACAAGGACTTCTAGAGATGGGTGATCTCCTAGGAACGCAGCACAGGATACGTGTGATTTATTTCTCCTAAATGTCTTGTAATTTCCTAATACTGTTTAATATCCGTGGTATCAGAAGATAAAAATATAACTTTTTAATTCTAGGATAGCAGTACTTTAAGGTAGATTCATGGAGTGGAGAGAGGCACACCTGGACTAATAAATTAGAAAACTTAAATACATTTAAAATGATTTAGTTGATTAAGGTTTATAAATCAGGGTTTTCCTAAGACTCCAATTAAATATTTGTTGATTCATGCTATATATCACTTTATACTATAAAAATAACACTTTAAAAATATTGATTTCCAGTATTGAAAAGTCAATATCACTAATATTAGTTATATAAATACATATCATTATGCAAGATAATTATTAAAATTCATTACTAGAGAATAATTTTTAACATCTAAGCTAATATTCATTAAAAAGACAATTCAACATTTTGTATTATTTCCGATTCAATCTGTAGGTAGAAAGACATAAGGCAGAGGATACATTTTGATTCACAAAAGTGAACGTCTTTGTCTGCAGGGATCAGCTTAGTCAGTTTAGTCAGAGAATATGATTGAATATAAATCTCACTATTCGGAGCACAAGAGAAAGCAAAGCAATGGAAAGAGTTATAATCCTTGAACTCTAAGTTCTGCTTGTCATCTAAAAGAGTATTGATTTAAACAACAGCAACAAAGGAACAAAAAGAAATCCACACTTCACCAGGTAGCAGATGCTCAAGTAGCTAGGAAACCACCTCTGGTATAGACTAACTGCAGCTTTCAGAGCAATTCTAGATGCAAATTTTAGCTCTATCTAAACTAATCCTCTCCCTTGACCCCTTTATTCAAATCTTTGAGTCAGATCCCACCATCTCCTACTCCTACCAATGGGAGGGTTATTGTTCCTTGATGTTTCCATTTGTAAAATTCAAACAATAATGCTGCTGAGTAAATGAGACTCATGTATATTAAGTATTGATACCTGGCAGAATACAGACATTCAAAAGAGTTTGGTTGCCTCTTTTAACCTGTGTATTTGAGGTTATATCTATTTAAGTACATATTTATACACACATAAACCGGAATAAAGAATATACTGTTTTATAATTTTGGAGCTTTATTGGTTATAAGATATGTAAATTTTTCTTGGTCAATTGATGTTGTTTCCCACCATACTGAATAAGGTGCCTTCTGTACTCAGAAGTCATTGAATTTGGGTAAAAAAGTATCTTAGAGTTTGAACATCTTATCTAAAGATAAGCATTAGGGCAGTTTGTTCACGAAGAAAATACAAGACTGCATGGCAAATGGCAGAATCATGTGACATGAAACCTGTCAGCCCATACTTTCAATAAATTTCATGTGAAGTTCTTTTTTGAATACTCTGTGTTTAGAGCAAGGTTACTCAAGGCATCATTTTTACAAGATTTTGCCCAATTACTTATACACTCAATTTCCACCATTCATATCACAATCTTCAGGCTCCTCACAAGCCAATAATTTTGATTTATATTTTTTTACAAGTGAAATGTTATTTAAAATATATAAGCAAATATACTTTACACTTTTACAAAATACTCAAATCTGCAATTTAAAACTATTCCAATAATGATTTCAATCTCTCTGAATCTAATTTCCCTGAACAATAGGATTCAGCAGCAGAAGCTAAGAGTATGATCTTCTGAGTCAGGTTCCCTGGACTTACACCTTGGTTAGATTACTGGGAGCTATTGACTTGGGATAAGTCACCTAGCCTCAGTTTTCTCACTTATAAAATGGAGGTAATAATATCACCCCTTATAAGTTTGCTTTTAAATGTGCTAGCAAATGACGAGAGTTTAGACCAGTGCCTGGTAAAAGTAAGTGCTCAGTGTATTTTAGCTGCTTTTAAAAACTGCTGTTATTAGTAAATGCCCTGAGTTCACTTTCAACTCATTTTCTAGCATGCTTAGATTTTTTTTAACGTAAGTTTATAGATTTAGACACTTAAAACAGTAGAAACTTCTGTTTACTGTCTTGCGTCTTTTTGAATCCCCCAGTGACAGCTCCTGGTGCGCACCAGTCACTGGCAGTCATGAGACTCAAGAACAGAGATTCAATTCAATTCGACAATATTTAGTGGGTGTTAATCATTTACAAGATAGACCTTGTTGGAAACGCAAAGATAAATAAATTGCTATTTCCAATCTTGAGTTCATATACTGATGAAAAGAGCTCTAGCTCAAGAAACAGTTCTTAGGACTTCCTGGTGGTCCAGTGGTTAAGACTCTGTGCTTCCAATGCAGGAGGTGAGGGTTCGATCCCTGGTCAGCGAACTAAGATCGCACATACCGCGCAGTGTGGCCAAAAAAATTTTTTTTAAATTTAAAAAGATTTCTTATATGAAGCAGCACGTAGAAATATAAATGGGGAGCCCTAATGAGGGAAAGTGGGTGCATCCTCACTTTAGCATTTTACCCTGACACAATACCTTTCGGGCAGTTGAAGAATAGGAAAAGATTTAGTTCCTTACCCACTAAGTAAGATGGAAGGTGGTGGTAAACTGAGAGGAAAAAGGATAAATTAAATATTGTATAACATGTAACCAAGAAAGCCCTAGAAGAAACCAAGTTTTCAATCAAAAAATTTCCAAAATTTTTTACAAATGGAGTGGGGAACTAAAAGAGGTAGCTGGGTCCCATGTGCATCTCCTTATCAGTGTATTCACACAACATCTAAAGAAATAAATCAGGCCCCTTTGACAAAATTACTTTCTGTGCAGAGCGCTTCTAGAGGAGCAAAGATAAGTTGTATAAACACATTCCTGTATGTGTGTATAAATATGTTACATTTCAATGATAATTTATCATATTTTGTTTCCCATTTGAAAAAAGAACACATATACAACGTTCAAAGTAAATTTTGCTCTTCTGCAGCTTGTTTAAGGATGACTATGGACTAGGTGTTGACTTTGATAGTTCTGGTCATTCGGATTAAAACAAATATTGTTCCATGTCTGAGTCAGATGTATACAGAGGAAGAAGGCCCAGATGATGGAAACAAAACATCACACCTGATTCCATTCAACTAAGCAGAATAGGGGTATTAAAAAGTGTTTTGGGTATGTGGGGAAGATTAATGAAGAAATCCTTGAGATTTAAGGAGAGATCTTTTAAATCTAGCTGAGCTACTGTCAACAAGCAACACATGACAAAGCCTCTGAAACAGGAGATTAAAAAAAAATTGTTTAGATCCTTATAAAAATTCAGTGTAATGTACTTAAAATTTTTCTCATGGCACTTTTGGAAGTGGAATGATTCCAAGGCAAGTGACTTTAACCTAAAAAATCTTATTTTTAAAAGGAAGCTGACATCCTCCTTCACTTGAAATCACTCTGCAAGTATTGATAAATAACAAATCTCTATCAAAGCATCATTGTGAGATATGAAGTGAAGAACTATCTGCAGATATTATACTAAGATGCTTCTTTGGTAATATTAAAAGCTTGGACTTTGCCTCCAATAATACCATTCACAATGATGAAACAAACAAATTATAGTCCATATTTTTTGCTTCCTTCCATTAAACAATTGATATTCAGTTACTGAATACTGTAGTATGCTACGACTGAGTTAAGTAAGACATGCAATACACATAAACCACATCTCATACACATAAGAGAATAAGACAAGTCCACTGATATTGTGTCACGACGTAGGAATCTAAATTGTTTTCTAATTTTAATGCCTGAAAGTAGGATAAAAGAGAGCTAGATTATCATCTGAATTTTGCTGCTGGGATTTTTCTAGTACCAGTTGTGGATACTTCAATTCACCTTTGGGCAGACTACCGAGTACCGTAAACTTTCTTTAAAGAAATCTTAAGGTATCAACCTTTCGTTAACATTCTATTATATATCTCTGGATTGGTTGTCTATGCCATTTGCATACAATAGAGACAGTCTGTTGGATTGATTTTCCAAGGTGCAGTTTACATTTTTTCCTGACTTTGTATGAATAAAGATGGTACTCTGCAGAAAGACAGTTATCTGCTTTGGAGGATAAAGATGTGTGTGTGTGCGCACGTGTGTGTTATTAGCTAGTGAGCAAAGACGAGGAACGTGAGGCCTTCTGTTTTAGCCATGTGATTCAGAGCCTGAGCAACAAAGCGCTGCTTCGAATAACACGAAGAGGGCCATTTCACTGTTTCCGCGCAAAATGAGCGATGTCTGGCCTCCTGCGTGCTTTTTACATAGACACCATGATAACATCAAAGGCACCTTCACCAGTGGCAGCAGAGAGGGTCCCCTGGGTTAGTTCCAGGCGAGTTAGAAGTACAAGGCGGGGCAGAACACATTGGGTGCATCTGGAGAGTGTACAGGATGATCTGCTTCGCAAGCAAGCGAGAGCACTTGAAGTGATGAGAGAAATTGTCCCCAGAACACTCTTCATGACAAAAGGGATAAGATATAGCAATATTGAAACATTTTACTTTTTTGATTAGGAAATTAATCAAATTAATCACTGATTTTTTAAAATTAATTGTATACTCCTTTTTCCTTTACTAACTCTGCCTGGCTTTCTTGCTGTTCTTCCGACATGCCGTACTTATTGATGCTTCAGGGTCTTTGATCTTATTGCTTCTTCCACCTGGGATATTCTTCTCTCAGACCTTTGCTTTTGCTTTACCCATCACACCATTTATGTGTACTTCTGTGCTGCTTCCCAGAGACATTCCCAAGATCACCCTAACCTGGATGTTTCTCTCTACCCGTTATTCTCTTATGTATTCCCTACTTATTTTTCTTCATATCACTACTTAGCAGTAGATTATATATTTATTTATTTGCTTTTTTATTTCCGTGCTGCCACGGACTAAAGGCATAAAGCTGTATTATGCTGGTTTTAAATTAATGTTTATTTGTGTATATCTAACTTACATTCGATCTTCTTATTCAGGAAGATCCAGTCATCATCTCTCATAATCAATTTAGTCTTTCATTCACATATACAAATGAACAACCAAGAATCCTGAGACAGCCAGAGAAATGTAATAACTCCAAATAGAAAAATCTAAAGAAAATTAAAAAAAAAAACAGGGCCCATAGGAAGCAGAAATGATGTTAATTATTATCCCCAGATATAATAAGTATTTTCATTATTTTCATGTCCAGTATGCTTAATAGTGAAGTGAAAAACCAACAATATTAATGGAGAATATAAAAAAATATGAAAGAAGATCCCATTTGACAGAGGGAAGTTGTAAATGAGAATGGGGTGTGGTATTTAAAGGCACACATGTATGGAACTGACTTGCCCTTTGCAGAAGGAGAGTCACCACATTCATTGCGATGGGGAAGAAAAATCAAGAAAAGGACTCAGGGCTTCCTAGGTGGTGCAGTGGTTGAGAATCTGCCTGCCAATGCAGGGGACACAGGTTAGATCCCTGCTCCAGAAAGATCCCACATGCCGCGGAGCAACTAAGCCCGTGCGCCACAACTGCTGAGCCTGCACTTTAGAGCCCATGAGCCACAACTGTTGAGCCCATGTGCTGCAACTACTGAAGTCCACACACCTAGAGCCCGAGCTCCGCAACAAGAGAAGCCATGGCAACGAGGAGCCCGCAGACCACAACGAAGAGTAGCCCCCACTCACCGCAACTAAAAAGAAAGCCCATGATGCACAGCAAAAAAGACCCAACAAAGTCAATAAAATAAATAAATAAGTAAATAAATTTATAAAAAAAAGAAAAAGAAAAGAAAAGGACTCAGGATTGGAGGGAAGTTAACAATCATTTGGGGGAGTGATTATTTTAAAAATCTTATGTCATACCTCCTATTTCCTCATTGAAGAAGAAAGTACAATATTCTATCCAAATGGGTATGTGGATGGTGGTATTGGGGAAAGTGGTAAAGTTCACCAATAACCACTATAGCAAAGAGGCAATGCAACTTACCTGGTAAACTTGAGGAATATACATTTCTAGCAACATTATTTACATGACTTTATGGATTTACTTTAGGGACAATACACAATTTGGTTTTTAAAGTGTTGAGGTGAACAGATTGATCCAAGGTTGGGCATTTACTGTATTGTGTATGCCTGTGTGTGCACATGTTCACTTGTGCATATGCAGGCATGTAGGCGGGACAATTAGGTAAGCATGTGGAGAACACTGGCAAACAATTAGTTGAAGAGATTGACTGCGGGATTTTAGCTGAGTAAAAATTAGGTAAAAAGAGGAGGAGCTTGCTAGTAGGAGGAAATGACATAAGCCTAAGGATAGAAGGTTTTGATAGTCTTAAGAACCATGGTGGAGACTATAAAGAGATAAGAGAAGTAGAAAAATTTGGAGGACATAATATGAGCCTGGGCACAGTAACATTTTAGAGGTTGAAGTGTATTATGTGATGTCAAGTGTTAGTAGTCAAGACAGGAGGCTAAAGTGGAAAGCAGATGAAAATCACTAGAAATGAAAAGGTTAAGGAAATAAAGGCAATCTTATTGGGTTCTAAATTAAAGTGTAGAACGGAAGAAAGTACTGTGAATGAGAACACAATGTCCCCAAAGAATGAGAGGAATTCAGTATTTAGAAGACCATAATAAAATACAAAATAAAAGATAGTATGGAGGAGTAGCAGAAGCAGGATTTTTATATAAGGATAAAAATATTCCTCAAAATAGACTATTTCTTAGGCAGAAGGAGACATAGAAATGGATTTGGGTTAAGGTGTAATTTTCAATATATTTTTAATTTAATGGCCTTAAGAGGGTTATAGTCAAATAGGTAGAAATGTAGGTGGTAAAAATCAATCCCCAAACTGGGTTTTTATTTTGTTTTCATGTTATATGCACAATGTGGGTTGGTGGGCTTTCTGATCCATGTATCAATCAGAGACCCAAGCTGATGGAGGCATTGCTATCTTGTAGCTACATGTTCTAGAGAAAGGTCTTGCACCGTTACCTATGCAGAAAAAGAGAGAATGGGAGAGGTACTAAAAAATATAAAATGCAAAGATCCAAAAGGGACCCGCGTCACTTATCTTAGCCCATAGCCAGAACAAGTCACATGCCCCTGACTACTTGAAAGGATGCTAGAAAATTTGGGAAAGTAGTGCATATCTTTTCCGATAAAGGATAAGTGAAATTAACTAAAGGGAAACATGAGCATACAGAAAAGTCTATTGATAATTAGCTACAGAAATGTTTTGGAGAAAAATGTGCAAATTATATTTAGCTACCATTATCTGAAAAGTAATCAAATGTATAAACACTTGAATACACATAGGACAAAAATAATGTTACTTTCTTTATGCTATATTGATTATGAGTTTATATCGAAAATGTGTGTCTTGGTTTGATCTGCTACATAAGAACAGAATGCTAAAGGAATACATTGTGTTACAGCGATTAGCTGTTCACATAGAAGGGTATTATTGACAGCTACACTTGTCCCTTTATTTGACTTCCCGGATAAGTAATGTTATATTAATTTATTTGGATTGACCCTTGAAAATCAATTTCATCAAACATGATTCACCAAGTAGCTGCACACTTCACAGCAGTAGTTAGGAGTGACATCCTTTTATATTGGATAAGAAAAAAGATAATAAAATTGTCAAAATGTATTGGGGGAAAAAGAGAAAGTTTGGTTCCAAATGTTGACCTTTTGGTTTCTGGACTGGAGTTGCTTACTGAAAGAAAAACAAAACTAAGGTTTCGGGACACACAGAAGTATAATATTTAGGATGACTAAAGAGAATTGATTCCAAACTGAGTAAAAGCAAAAAAGAGAAGCCAGAGAGGAAACGTGTTAGGCTGTTTCAGTAGGAGAGATTCTTTTTATTAGCTAGGTTTTAGACTTGCTTAATATTCAGAACTGATATTTAAAATTTTGATTTTGGTTTCGTATCAGTGAAAGTTTCCCATATTCACAGAGTTGAGATTTAATAGTGGTTGGGAGAAGCTAAATTAAGCTGATTTCTTATAAAATGCCCCACCTTGAAGGGTAAGAATTGCTTGCAGTGAATAACTTTCAAATATCAATCATTATCCTCCAAGGAAACACTTTTCTTTCACCTACCAAATATTCTGCCCTATTTTTCCAGTTTTTTCAGAGTATCCATCACTGTTTCACATGAGAACAGCTACTATTTCCCGGTATTATTTGAACAGATGACCAGGGTTTTGATGTTCTATCGCCCCATAATTAAAGCTTTAAGTTGTAATATCAACTTAAACTACTTGAAGATTTCTGCTCTTACTAAAATGAATCTATGTTAAACCCAAATAATGTCTGTTTTCCCGAATTATTCTTTGACTGCCATTTTAAATCACTTCAGGTGCTGTCAACTGTTTATTACAAAAGGATGACATTTCAATGGTAGGCTTCTTTTGAAAATAAGGATTTTTCCTTAGGGATGACTTCCATTACGCTGTGGTTGTAAGTCTCAATAAAGGTGGCTTTATTTCACATCTTAAAAAAAAGTCGGGTTTTCAGGAGTAGTCAAAATAAATGAATTTTATCTAGTAGTACCAGAACACAAACACCCTTCAACAAACAGGGCATGGAATTGTGAATTCCTCCATTGATAGGCAAGAAACACTGGATAGAAACATATTTTACCAAATCTATGCTTCTCTTTAAAGTTCCACTTAACTAGTTTCTGTTATTCTTTTTTTAATACATTTATTTATTTATTTATTTATTTATTTATTTATCTATCTATTGGCTGCATTGGGTCTTTGTTGCTGTACATGGGCTTTCTGTAGTTGCAGCAAGCAGGGGCTACTCTTCATTGTGGTGCACGGGCTCCTCATTGTGGTGGCTTCTCTTGTTGTGGAGAATGGGCTCTAGGCTTGTGGGCTTCAGTAGTTGCAGCACACAGGCTTAATAGTTGTGGCTTAGTTGCTCTGTGGCATGTGGTATCTTCCTGGGGCAGGGATTGACCCTGTGTCCCTTGAATTGGCAGGCAGATTCTTAACCACTGCACAACCTAGGAAATCTGACTTTCTTTTATTCTTGAACTGTCCTTTATTCACGGAACCCTGAGGTGAATGCCAGATCTTCACCAGTTGCTACTTATGTTTAGATTATGAAAAAAATGTAAGTTTGTGTTTAACCAAATTGAATCATTATTCTGAATCTAACAATTTCAGTATTAATTATGTTTATAGAATGTCATCCAGGAGATACCTTCCAAGATTTTAGCTAACAATGTTTTAGACTGATATTAAATTAATTAATTGACATTAACTGAATACCTAGGTCATTCATAAGTTAGAATACTGAAATATTTATTACTAAGCCACATTTTAAGTTTATGTACATTTGTTATTAATTTTTCTAAATTACAAAGAAATTCTATCTTTAGAACTTTCTATGTTGCTTATGTTCTATGCAACAGGGTCGGCCTGTTAATGAACATGTTCATTTTTGATTCTTTTAGAAATTGCTTAAGGAATAGTTTTTTCTGTAGAAACTTGCGTTTTTGTGTATTCATGAACAACATAGGGCCAGCCATACCAATATAAATGTGCAAATAAAAAGTAACAATCACGTCTTAGCTGATTAGACTTTATTGGACTTAAACATCTCACAATACAAAACGCTTACTCTTCAATATTCCATTACCTTAGTGCACTAATACAATAGGATTGTATTTCCTATTCATGTCAAAGAAAAAAGTGGGGCAGGCAGCTCTCGGAGATGCTGATCATTGGAAAGTAATCAATTTCTCATTGAAGTCAGAAGAAACCTCTGGCTCACAAGGCTTCAGTCTCTTCAGCTAGGCATCATGTTAAGGAGTGAATTTGTCAAATTTCTTTGCTCTGCCCCATGCTTGCTCTTGATTATTAGAAATACATGTATTGTAAAAAAGAACGGAGCTTTTGTTTACTTTGCAGATTGCAGCCACATAGGTAAAATTTTACCCTAAGTTTACTCCTTACAATTCTAATAGAAGCTGTGAGTTGTATGAAATTTGGCCACTCAATCTGCTGTTAGAACTGTCAAGTTTTGATATTGTGTAGCTTATTACTCACTTGAACATATACATAGAAGGAAGTAGGTAGAAATTCAAAAACTATAACTCAGACGTGCAAAAGAGTTGGACTGCTCCCAGGCTTCCCCATGGCAACAACCTCCAAGCAGAGCAGACCTGGGGCCTTCCCTCTTTTCACTGTAAAGCTTTCTTGCTCCCCTGCCTGACTTTGAGTCTCTGCCAAAGGCAAGTGATGATGGTTGACTTTCTTGCTAGAGCAAGGAAATTTCCTCTTGTCGGTTCTCTTTTCGGTCATCTTCGCAGATATCTATATCACCATGTGAATTGCACTAGTGCTCCTGTGTCATGCAGGAGAGTCCCCTCAGAGCTCCAAACTGAAAATGAGGGTCTAGCTCTTCCTGCTTTCTGCTTCCCCCTCAATCTGTTTGAAATTCTTAGCATCTCCTTCTCCTTACTCCATGACACTGAGTTCCACCTTAAGAACCAATCGGTACCTTAACCTGGATCTTACCTCCTCCGGGTCTCTCCACCTCCTGCTTGAACACTGTTTTCATAGGAGAGCTGAAGGAAAGCTGCTTTGATTCCTCCTGCACCCTGCTACCTCCTGACTGATTGTGTACCTGTGACAATGCTTTATTTTAAGCTTGCGGCAGGAAGCAAGACTTCTAATAAATTTAATTCAAACATTTCCTTCAGCTGGAAAGATTTTATAGAAAAAAAGGTGACCTGATAATATTTCTTTGATGAAGTATAAGAGAGGAAATGTCTGGTTAAAGGTTATTAGGCTCTTCACAAGGTTGCAAGTTAGCTTTCTGGACAAATTCAACTCAGCATAAGGGAACTTGATCTCATAGAGTCTTTTAGAAATTGTTCAAACCTTTTCCTTATAAAGGTTGCTAATTCCATCAAATAACTAAGTTCTGCTCCAGACCGCCTCTTCATGAGCTTAGACATTTTTTTCCAATTCCTTTTGAAATCATTTATTTATTTATTATTTATTTATTTATTCTTTTTTTTTCTATTTGTTGAAATCATTTATTTTTTAAGTTCTGTTATGTTAGAGTACATAACTGCACTTATTCTCCATTCAAAAAAGCTTTTTACTATGGACTTAAGAGAAATCTCTAATTCCATACTCAAGGTTAAGTAATTATTTCTGTTAGGTGGCATTTACCCTCCCCTTCACTTAGGCAGCAAATTTCAGCCTCTTCATCTATACTTACAGGGGGTTGTGTGTAGGAATGGGGAGGTAATAGCACCAAAATGAAACTGCTTCTCTCGTGAGGGGGAGTCACAGACCTAGAGCCTGGTAGGGCTGTGCTGCAGTCTGGACTCCACATCTATAGGCTGTTCTACAGGCTGGACTCTGCAATCATCCCTTGAGGTGAGGCCCCAGACTGTATTTCCCAGCTGGATGGTGTGGCGGGTTTGACTCTGCCTTAGGCAGGGCCACAGACAAGGCTTCACATTTGTACCAGCCCCCCACTGCGCTCTGTGATCAGTCAGGGCTCAAGATGTGACGGGGCTGCAGGCCTGGCTTCCTGGTCTGCTGTTGGAAGAGGTCACTGGCTAGGTTCCTCGGTCAGGTGAGGCCACAGGCTAAGTTCCACAGTTGGGTGAGGTCACTGGTCAGGTCCTTTGCCTGAGAAGAGACGCAGGATGTGAGCAGAAATCGGGAGGGGCTGCAGGAGGCTCTCCGCCTGGGGTCACACAGGCTGGGCTCTGAAGCTGTGGGGTGACTATTCAGCACTCCTGGTCAAGGGGGGCCAGAAGTTATTCTCTACATTTAGGCTAGGCTACTGGCTAGACTCTTTGTCCTCAAGGGGCTGTAGGACGGGCTCCAGTTTGGCTGCCCAGGATCTCTGGCAAGGCTTCCGGGTCAGATGGAGCCGAAGGTTGTGCTCAGCAGTTCCGTGACCCCTGTCCGCGTGGAACTGCAGACTAGGCTCCGTGGCAGGCATGGTCCATTGGCTGGGTATGCAAAGCAGGCAAAACTGCCAACCCAGCTCCCTGGCCAGATGCAGCCACTGGCTTGGCTCTGCGAACGGGCAGAGTCAGCGGCTGGTCCTGCTCCCGCCGCAGGAACATGGTCCACGGAGATCCGCGCACCGGCTGCTGCGAGCCCCGCCCCGCCTCCACCACCGGGCTGCTCTAGTCCCCAGAAGATGAGACCCTAGGGGGCCTCCTGGGAAGCGTCCGGAAACGCTGAGGAAGCTGGGGATTCACCTTGGACTCTATTTCCACCTGAGAAAAGGTAGACAGGGGCACCCTCTCAGGGCGGCGCTGGGCGGGCCTCGCGGAGGGGCGATGGCGTCGGCCTCCCCTTTCGGGTGAAACTGCTGCTTGCACCTTTCTAACACAGTGTTTCTTGGTTTTTGTGGAATAGAGAGATGCTTCAGCCTCACCGCCAGGTTCTGGGCATTTCACAAAGGCACCTTCTTTATGGCTAATTGCTGTCTGGCCTTGCTGTGAGGAGGGCTTATGTCTGGAACCACCTGTGCTGCCGTCTTGCTGCGGTCACGAGCTCAGGTGATTTTTTCCAGAGCTCCTTCCACCATATTGAATAACTGCTTTTATAGGGAAAAAAATCTGTTTTTATAGGAAAAAAATCTTGAATTTTAACATTTTTTAATAGGGAGATATTTTCCTCAGAAATTTCGTGGCTAAGAGATAACTTGGACTAGATATCCTTTCTCTCAGTGCAGTTTAAGTTAATGATAGTAGTTTCCACAGCATCCCGCTGGTTTATTTTATTCAAATTCAGAAACATATTCTCAAGTGTTTGTTTATTTTCTTCCTGGAAATGAGCCTCTTGCTCCTAACCGTTTCATTCACTTGGGATTTACATATTATGTCTGTTGTTTGAAAAACCTCTGGGGTAAGGTTCCGGGTGAATCTTGAACAGAGTTTGAGACATTACCAAACCGACTTCTATGACAGTTTGATTTGATTTTCATGAGAATCTGCAATTGATAATTCAGATTTTTTTCAGTTAGCAGACACTCAGGGAAGGAAGGAGTGGTTACATTTAATTAATAGATGTAGTGACAGTGATGACTCAGGTAAGGTCAATAAAATATTGAAAAAGCAGTTGGTTTTCTATCATTGCAATGCTTTTTGAAAACTACAAATATTATGGGATGAATTCAAGCCAATCTACTTCCCATTTTACCTTGTGTCTCACTGCCTGAGCCATTCACCATCTGTGGCCTTCATTTCTCAATTACATCCTCTAGAATTCTTACATGTTTCCATAAGAATAAAAATAGCATTATTACATCAATAAAAAGGGAGAATTTCTAATTTTCTAGTTAGCCTTTTTTTTTAGCAGAATTGGTGAAATAAGTATTCAAAGCAACAAGATGTGACACAAACACATTTATCACAAGTATAAATAGTTAAGTTAGTGTCATGATTCACACCGGCCAAAACTTAATATCAGACTCCAGAATCCCTGCAGCTAACTGAACCAGCCCTCTTCTTACAGCATGAATCCCATTATAGATAATCACAATAAGTGGTCATATATATACATGAGGATATCCATTGCACTTTTTAATGATTCTACTTGCTAGAATTATTCTACTTTGATAATAAGTTGAGTTTTTCCTTCTCAGGAACCCTTCCATACACTTGATATGCATTATTCCCACAATTTTGCAAGATGAGTTTTATTACTCTATTTTGCAAATGAGATGCTAAAATTCAGAAATATCGATTTTCTTTTTCAAGCTCACAGAACTTGTAAGCTGCAAAGCTAAAATCCCCATCCCACTCTGCTTCACTCAATGTTTTCTTAACTTTGTTGGTTCTCTGATCATATTTCCCTGGGTGAATTTCTATGCCTTGAGCTAAGTGGCACAAGAGAAATGTAGAAACTACTTGTTGGGAAGAGAATACCAAGTATGTATTCATAGCTTACCTGTGTAGGGCCTGGTTTGAATACAATTATTTCTAGAATTGCCACATGCATTTCCCTAATGGATGTCTCTTGACGACCACTAATAAATCAAAAATTAACTTTGGAGCTTTTCTTCAGATTGAACTGATGAGACAGAATTGGAATAGGAAGCTGAATAGTTGTTACCTAATGCATATTTCCAGATCATAAAAGCAAAACACAAATTAAATTACTAGGTGATTTAAAAGGCTATTTTACACTGTATGGACTTAGCCATTGAGTCATTTTCTGAGTTATAAAGGATGAGATACGATCTTATCTGTTTATCAAACATTTATCAACTTTCATTCTTTACTTGAATTACTGCTACCATTCTTAACTGAGTATAAAAGAATAAACGACTGAGGTATGTTAAGTAAATGAGGCTGCCAAATAGATTTCAATAAATAATCTTGATAAGACTTGCAATTTTTAATTAGTTCAATCAGCACTTGTGGAGAATATAATTATCACAATAAACTCTCTTCTGATGAGTGTCCCACGTTTATACACACATCTGAAAAATGCCTTACTGGCCATTTTTATTTAAATGTAGACTTTTCTTCCTATTAAGAACAATTTCTAAAGCAAAAAACACATGTAATATAATTACTTTGAAATGAAGTAAAAATATTCTAACATTCAGTGTACTTTTCAAAAAATGTCCTTCAAAGAAAGTTTCTGCCAGACATGACCAAGAGTGTTTTATAAGTTTATATAATTGTTTTAGTTACAGAGGTAAAAATACCTCCTGTCTCTAAGTAGGTAGTATTTTTCCTATAGCACACATGAATTGCAAAAATTTTCTTTTGGTAGGTCATGTTGCATACTTCAAAAGTTAAGCAGTCTTTATAATGCCTCCCCCACACAGACCCAGAAAACTGTACCCAGAAAACTCTCAAAAGGTGATGTGAGACAATGATTAGATTATCAGCCATCTAATATAAACTCATAAAATAGGATAATTTCTTCAACCGTTTGTGTATTATAATAACAACAAATAAAACATTTGTTGAATATTTTCTGTGCAAGAGTCATTTCCCCTTTATTGCTATTTAATGTAACAGTCTTTCAAGGTAGGCATTATGATTAGCTCAATTTTATAGATGAAGAAAGTGGGATACAGAAAGGTTGATTGACAACTCTAGTCTCAACGTTAACAAGTAGTGGAACTGAACTTCACAGCCAGGCTCTACTGTTACAGAGCCTGAACAATTACCCACAACATAGGCTGATTGCCTGTGTGTCTGTTTAACTCATTAATTGTATACCCTGAAGGTTGATCATCTTGCTATTTTGTCATTGAAGCAGATACCTAATGGTAAATCTCAGTGTTGCAAACAAGGAAGTGCTAATATTGTCAGTGATTGAGTTTTACTCAGTTATTAACAGTGATGTTCATAGTAAGACTACTGATTTCAATTATAACTAATGCTAAAATGTCTTAGTATTTATTATTTTGTGTCATGAAGATCTTTCAGTACACAACAGATATAGTCTTAAAAATTGTACCTTTAAGGAAAAATCTATAACAATATTATTGTCATTGTCAATTAGTAGAATTATGTTGAATTGCGAGCTCACTTCATGGAGAAATACTAATAGCATGGTTATGCATTATTCATGAAGAATTCATATTCCCATAAACTAAACTCCTCATTCTGTGAACTAAATGTATTTTACAATTTCAGTAATATTGTAAAACATATAAGCATAAAAACCTCTCCATCCTTTCCATCCCCATTCAGTGCAAAAGAACTTAGAAATGAGAAAATTTAAATCACTCATAAAATTTGCCCATATTTTCTTTACAGATATGTTTAAAATTTTACTTCTATTTTAGGGGAAACTGTCCCTAAGTTTGGAATCAGATATCCTAGAGATAAAACTACATTTTACAACTAAAATCTGCGTAGTTTCACAGGAATTTCTTGACACCTTCAGATAATGAAATAATCTTTTAGATATTTCATGAGAATTAAGGAAAATACTGTGAATGGCAATAGCACTGGTCAGTAGTAGACATATGAGAAGTATCTTCTGAAAGAAAACATAATTTCAATTAGGCATAATCATACTGTAGATTTAGAAAATATTCTAGTATAAAACTTCATATTTTTCCTCATTTGTATAAAACTTTCCTCAATACTTTGATAGTAAAAAATTGTCAGGTATCATGACAGGCATGGAAGATATAATTATAAATAATTAGCTGTATTATGAGCACATTTTGAATAAGTATTGGATCTACACATTTATAAAATCAGTAATGTTAGTATTCTTAAAAAGGAAAAATATCAAAAAAAGCTTAAAGAATGGAGAACAATATAACAGAGAACATTCCTATAACCATAATAAAAACTAAATATAAAATTTCTTATTAACACCTGAAATGTTCTTTTCTCTTCAAAATTGTCAATGCATAACATTTATTATCTTTTCCACTATTTAGTTTATAGATTATTTATAACTTAATAAAATGCCTTTTTCACTTTACATGACAGCTTAAGCATTTTCCATGTCATTGAAGATTCTTCAGAAACATGATTCTTGATGGTAGTTTAAACATAGAAATAAATGAATAGAAGGCAATACTGTTTTCATGGATTGGAAGGCTCAGAATAGTCAAGATGTCAGTTTTCCCCTAAGTGATAAGCTGATTTAATGTAATTTCTATCAAAATCTCAGCAAGATGTTTTTTAGACATAGACAAGATTACTCCAAAACAATGAGGAAAAGACAGAAGAACTATAGTATGACTATAGAAGGACTATAGTAGTTTAAACAATTTTAAAAAAGAATAATAACATGGAAGGAATCAGTCTACCCAATTTCATGATTTATTACATAGCTGCCAAAATCGAGGCATGTGGTTTTGTCACTGGTGTAGACACAAAAATCAATAACAAAAAATAGAATAGAAAACCCAGAAATAGACTCACACAAATACGCTCAATTGATCTTTGACAAAGGTGCTAAAGCAGTTCAATTGAATAAGACTTTTCAGCAAGTGTTACTAGAGCAATTGGACATCCACAGGAGGAAAAAAAGAAACAGGAACTAAGTCTCACACGTCATACAAAAAGAAATTTAAAATGAATCATGGACTTAAATGTAACCATAAACTGTTAAACCTTTATGAAAAAAAAAAGGCTTGAGAAAATCTTCAAAATTTAGGGATATGCCAAAAATTATTTAGGTTTGACACCAAAAACACTATCTTTAGAGGGAAAATTAGGCAAATTAGACTTCATCAAAGTTAAAAAAAATTGCTTTAAGAAATATTCCATGAGGAAATTGAAATGACAAGCTATAGACTAGAAGGGAATTGTTCACAAATCACATATCTGACAAGGAACTAGAACCTAGAATATATGAATATGTCTCAAAACTTACCAGTAAAAACACAATCCATTTAGAACATTAGCAGAATATATGGAGAGAGAGTTCACCAAAGATATGCAGGTGGCAAACAAGTACATGAAAACTTGTTCAACACCATTAGCCACTTGGGAAATGCAAATTAAAAGCATGATGAGCTGTCACCACACACTTAACAAAATGGCAAAAATAAAAAATTGTGACATCAGCAGCCAGTGAAGATGCAGGAAAACTTGGTCACTCATACATCGCTTGTGGGAATACAATAGAGTATTTATAATTTAATCACATGCCTTTTTTACTTGACACCTCCACTCTGAAAAACAATTTGACAGTTAAAAAAAATAGCTAAACATGTGACTACTACCATATGACCTGGCAATCACCTCCTGGACATTTATTCCAAGAAATGAAGATCTATGTTCACAAAAAATACCTGTAAATGAATATTTAGAGCAGCTTTATTCATAATAGCCCAAAACTGAAAACAATCCAGTTGTCCTTCGACAGGAATGTGATTACACAAATTGGTACATCCATAGCATGGAATACTGCTCAGCCATAAACAGGAATGAACGATTGGTACACAGAGCAAAATGGATGAATCTCCAGAGAACCATGCTGAGTGGAAAAAAGCCAATGTCAAAAGGTTACCCACTGTGTGATTCCATTTATATAACCTTCTTGAAGTGACAAAAGTTAAAGAGATGGAGAAGAGATTAGTGGTTGTCGCGTTTGAAAGTGGTTGGCAGAAAAGAAGTAGATGTGGGTATCGAAGTTCAGCACTCTTGTAGGCATCCCTGTGGCCATAGAAAGTTTCTCTTTTTTGACTGTATCAGTGTCAGCATTGTGATTGTGATATTGGACTATTGTTTCTCAAGAAGTTACCATTGGAGAAAACTGGGTGAAGGATACCAAGGATATCAATCTATTTTTTTCTTACAACTGCATGCGTCTCTACAGTTATCTCAAACTAAAACACTTAATTTAAAAATATTTTTCTATTCTAATCTGTTTATTTCTGATAAACTTTAGGTTTTGGGGGTTTTGAGTAGTCTTTTATCTTGTTAAGCCTATAACAATTTGGGAAGTTTTCCTTTCGTTACAATAGTCAATCCTCCTTTCACAGGTTTTACATATTCTTTAGATATTCTTTACATATTCTTCTTCAAGTTATTGTTAATGGTATTTGTACAAATACCCCCAAAACCATATATGAGGGTGAGTCAAAAATTATCCACACTCCGGTTATATTAAAACTTCTTTAAATCCTAAAGTTAGAGTGTGAATAATTTTTGACTCACCCTCATATATGCAATCTAGAAAAATGGTACTGATGAACATAGTGGCAGAGCAGGAATAAAGATGCAGATGTAGAGAATGGACTAGAGAACACAGTGGGGGGAAGGGGAGGCATATATACACTACCAAATGTAAAATAGCTAGCTAGTGGGGGAAGCTGCTGTCACAAAGCGCTGAGCTGGGAGATCAGCTCAGTGCTCTGTGACAACCTAGAGGAGTGGGATAGGGAGGGTGGGAGGGATGCTCAAGAGGGAGGGGATATGGGGATATATGTATACATATAGCTGATACACTTTGTTGTACAGCAGAAACTAGCACAACATTGCAAAGCAATTATACTCCACTAAATATGTTTTTTTAAAAAAGTTATTGTTAGTGGTAACTATTTAGTGAGACGTTATTTGGAATTAGAATGGTGCCTGGATCAAAGTTAACCATCAATAAATTACCAGTTGTTATCGGACATAAAATAAGCACATGATATAAAAATGATATAAAATGTAACAGACTTTAATAATATAGGATTTTTCTACCAAATAGAAAACATTAAAAAAAAAAAAAAGAAAGCTTTGTTGAGCTATAATTGATACGCCAAAAACAGTAGAAGCCTTTGAAAGTGACTGGGATGGGCAGAGCTGCGCTTTGCTTTTCACAGCTGCATTTTGTTCTTGGTTGCTGATCTTAAGATAGCATGACTGACGTTGTAGATGACTCACTCACAGGGTAGCTGTGAGCTGGGAAATTTTAATGGCAAGAATGCTCGAATGGAAGTGACTGGTCTGTAGTCTATCACAGCCATTTGTGTAGCTATGTGTCCTTAGACAAACTCATTGGACTCTCCTTATTGTGGTTCCTTACTTGTAAAACAGAAAGGTGGGGTGAATTGCTCTTCTGAATTGCCTTTGGTTCTGGAAGGCTATGATCCCATGAGAACTGACCTTATGGGTATTTCGCATCCCCAGTGCACTCACCGCCTTGGGCTGATAAACGTCCCAGTTTAGCCGCCTCCTTAGCATTACATGATTCCCAGTGCAAATCACTGGACTGCAAGACATTTTCCAAGGATCAGTACTTCCAGCAATCACCTGGGAGGCACTGTGAGATATTTTACATGTTCCTTGAGCACAGATTATCTGTTTTGCTCATTCTTATGTGTCCTAAAGATTTGGTTCTTAATCTCAGAGGAGAAAAAGGACATTGGCTTTTAGTTTGGCAAGAATTTCCCACAACTACCTCCTAAGTTTGTTTTATCTTTTTTGCAGACTTGAAAAACAGATCTTGGTCTGCCTACTGGAGTGAGCCATACGTGTAATTATCATCTAGCAGGTGTGTTGAAATAGACAATATTTTGAACCACTGCCTAAAGTAGATAATGCAGTATCTTTTAGAGTGTAGATAATCAAAATGTTACTGAATGAAAGTAAAATACTGCCTTTATATTAAACTTGGTAATTCTCATATTATTTCTTTTGTCCAAAGATTTGCTTTAGTTATAGAATAAAGCATTCTGAGCATTTTTTTCCTCTCATAGTAGTGACTGGAATTAAAAACAAAACTATAAAGATAAAGGATATCTTTCAGCCTTGTTACTGAAATGTATAGTCCACAGTGTAATGTAAAGATATGAAAAGAGAGTCCATATTTTCTGTGATATTTGATAATAGCATGCGCATATTATTTATACCAAATATGTATGACATTAATTATTGAGAAATTATTGCACTAAACAAGATCCCAACCCTTCATTTACTATAGTAACTGCAATGAACATATTCTTCTCTATTATTCATACTGATTTCTTCTAGAGATGCTGGCAAGGGCGCCATTGTGTCAAGAATGAATATTATAAAGAATGTTAAAAGCTGAAAGTTCACAACAATTGTCCAAAGAACAGTACAGAACAAAATGCTTTCCTACTCAAAAAATATTTAAAAAGCCTTATTGATGCCATTTGAGTTTTCTTAGAATGAAGAAAAACTAGTTTTAAAATCAAACCAGTTTTTGATTTTATCTGCAAAATTGCAGAACTTTTAAATAACCAAAAATCTATTTGCAGTATTCCTACTGTGTTAAAACACTGCTTGATACAATTTAGTGCAGCGTGATATGGACCAGCTGAAACCAACCCCCAGGGGACCTAAGTCAGAGGGCTATTTTATGTAGAGCATATCTTTGTGACAAAGACTAGAAAGATAAAGATTGAGAAAAGAGTGCATGTAGTGAAAATGTGATAACAAAAAATAGCGTGTGCTCAATGATTTGAATTTTATTTTGCAGTTTTATTTTTCGATATTGTGGTTTGGTTGATTTTTTTTTTTTTTAACGTGGTCTTTTTCTCTCTATGCTACCCTAACCATGGATATATACCTATTCTGTTTTTGTATTTGAGCTGTATAGTGACAGTTCCTACACTGAGTCCTTAAACCATTAGGAATTTTGCAGAGGAGTTGTATAAAATAGAGATCAAACTTATTTGTTTCTGATTGTTTTCCACCATTTACAGAATAGTGTGTTTTCATATTTTGATTTTCAGTACTGTTAAGGCTTACTGGGTATTCTTGGAGGCCCCAAAGCAGTCACTACCAACAATGGCTTCTCCTTAGACGCAGCTGAGAAGATTTTGAGCTTCCGGTGCTTGAGCCTCATCTCCAAAAAGCCCGGGTTGATTGGTCTGGGGCAAGGCCCAGGTGTTGACATTTTAACCACCCAGATTATTTAGAGTGTGAGCATGTGGAACCCTGCTCACGGGTTAAACTGCCGGCAGGTTCTGTCTTATGCTAACTGTGACACTGGGAGTGACTTAGTATCGCTGTGCCTCAGTTTCTTCACTCGGAAAATCAGAGTATTAATAGTTCCTAACACAGGGAGATACTTTAAGAATTGCATGATAAAATGCAGAAGTGATTAGATGTAATGAGGAAAGTGGTTGTGAAGAAAAGCATGTGGTTGTCCCAGAGGAAGTGACACGGCAGAAAATTTCTCATTAAAAGAATTCAGAGACATTTCATGGCATTGAAAGTGCAAAGAATAAAATGTTGGCAGTTGATCCAAACTTAGAGACGATTTGCCTCATTTCATATCCTAAACTGCATAATGAGAAGGCTAGCACTGTTCAAACTACTCTTAATAAGTTTTTTACAAGGACATAAAATGCTTTAATTCTTAACATTTCTAATGTTTTGCTTTAAGGTGTTCTAAATATATATTATTTTTACTATTTTTGTTAATTTCCCCTTATACTGATAACCAACAATAAGAATATGTTTAACATTTTCACAAAACATTTCATTGGTCGTGGGACCAATCACAACATTTTTCCCCTTAACAGTTACGATCAGTTTGTATTTTGAGTATACTGTTAGAAATCATTAAAAGTGTATTTATTCAAATCTTTTTTGAAATTATTCTTCAAATGTGAATAGGAAGGAAGGAATGAAAGATAATCTTATTTTTTGCAATTATGTCATCTCATACTGATAATGGTAGCCCTTCTAATTATGATTTAATTTAGAATATTATATAGTACTAGAAATCTTTCTAAGCACTTTCATTTACCTACATCTAAAAATGCCATTTGGATGTGTGTGTGTGTTTGTGTGTGTGTGTGTGTGTGTGTAAGATTATATAGTCTGATCTACATTCTATTTATCTTACTATCACAGAGGGGTTTTTTTTTGTGATAATTTTTTATCCAGCAACAATTTTATTGCTTTATTTTAAGCAATAAATATTCTAATATGCCAAGCATTTCTCTAAGAGATCTGCTTGTATTAACTAATTGAGTCTATGTAGCAATTCTCTAAAGTAGCTATAGTTTAGATACTCCTTTAAAAACAAAGAAATTCAGCCCTAGAATAGTTAAATAATTTGCCCAAGTTCACACAGCTGCAAAGTAGTGGAGCCAGAATTTGAAACAAAATAGTATAATTCCAGAGTCAATATCTTCTTAATCTAGCTGCCTTCCAAATTTATTAAAAATACTAAATATTGAATGCTAAACTCAATTCAAGCAACATATTTTATAAATCAACATTTATATTCAACAAAGTTTTTTAATAATGATCAAAGAGTTTTTATTATTCACCTTATTGTAGGAATTCTAAATCATATAATTTATTTTCCTATAGTTATCTCTTTACATTAAAAAATAATAGTATTCTAATTTCTTTATAGTATACCATGATTTAAGATAAACTATTTCTTGATAATTTAGCTAACAGGTAGATGTGGTAGCTGAAAAACAGTCAGAGTTATAGAAATCCTATTTCTGATTCTCATTCTCATTCTGTCAGGGGCAAACATCTGTTGATACCTGTCATCATTGATAACAGTCATGTTGTTAATTTTTCCTTGTTTTAGTATTCCCCACGGTCATCATTGATCACAGGATGTCCATTACAGTTTGGTTCTGATGCCCTGTGTGATGAACTTTTGTTTCATTTGTTCTCCTTTATTAGTTTCATAAGGATGTTGACATTCAGTTGGTGTTTCACCAGGCAACTGGCCTGCTAGTTCTTATCTGTTACAGTGTCAACGTGAAAACTTTTACCTTGCCCAAATCATGACCCCCTACGTAGTAAAAAGAAGAGAATTAGGACATTATAAAAATAAATTGAAAGGAACAGAGACCGACAGACAGACAGAGAGGATTCAGTTGAGCTGTAAAGAATATTATACTTAAAGTATACAGGCCCATGGTGTATATCATGATAGTTGTTATAACTAACTACTGCAGCTTAAGGTTATTAAATATTTACCTCCATGATACTCACATATTTATTCAAAATGTGCAACCCCAAAGTGGGTTTCTTGTTCCAATTTGTCATAACTGTCCATGAGAAAATGTTTCATTTAAGTTTTAAAAAATTGTATCTCTATAGAATGTTTGAGCATGCCTTCTGTTCAAGAATGTTCTTAATTTTGGCCAGAATATGCATTAGTACTATCATTAATCATTATCATGTATTTGAATATAGATCAGTCAAAACCTAAAGTTTTTAGTCAGAATTTACAACATGCTTTGAAACAAAAAAAAAAAAAGAAAAATTAGCAAAAAAACATTGCAAGACTGGTATTTTAACTTATTCTCAGGTTTCAAGGAAAAGAAAATCAACATTTAAATTTAAATGGGGGAAGGGGCTTTTTTAGCCACGTTGTAATAATAGGAATCAGATTTATATTCCCATCTAAAACAACTAAAAATAACACAAAAATTATATCAATGATTTTCATACAATAGGCATCAGACAAGGCAGAAAAGTAGTCCCTGAGAGGAGAAACGAATGACGTGAGCCTTGTGACTGCTCAAGGCTGCTGCCTACATGGAGGTATGAGGCTGACATGCAGGGAGGGAGCACTCAGGCCAAGTTGGCAACCTTCCTGAGTTGAGGAGAGGTACCTCAGAATCTAGCGGGGTCAGGAGGATGTGATCCACAGAGTAGAGCACTAAAGGGAACAGAGAACATGGAGAGAAACTTCTTGAAAAGGGCAGAGGATCCACTTTTGGTTTTCAGCTGACTACTGATCCACAAAGGAGTATATGAGAACTCTGGAGGCCAGAAAAGAAAGAACTGAAAGAAGCAGAGAGAACAATTCCAGGAAAAGTTCATACCCCTACTGGCCAAAGTGGAAAATTTTTTAATCCACAGGGTTTCACAAACAGTTCTTAGAAAGATATTACCTCTGTAGGGAGTCAAAATAGCCCTAGACTAAAAGTTGCTGGGTTCCCACAAGGAAAGCCTAGAAACAATACTTTAAAATATCAAACTGTTTCCAAGCAAGTTAGTTTTGCCTCAGAACAAATTCAAGAACATTTATAGGAATATAAAATGCAACACTTGAAAAGGCAAAATTTGCAATGTTTGACATCTAATAAAAAATTTCCCAGTGTAGAAGAGGCAGAAATATGACATATATAAACAGAAAAATCAATGAGTTAGAAATTGCTGAGAAATTACACAGATGATAGAAGTAGTCATCTATTTCTTGTCTTTCAAACAAGGCTCTTTGAAAACATTTATTATAGCTATCATATATGTTCAAGAAGGTAGAGAAAAGATGGAGCATGTCAAATGGAGGTATGAAATATATTTAAAAAGAAAAAAAAAAATAAACCTCTAGAGGTGAAAAATACAAAGTCCAAGATAAAAAATACACTAAATAAGAATGAGTAGACACTGCCAAAAGGTGAAAAGGATTACTGAACTTGCAAAGAACCTATCCAACTTAAAACACAGGAAAAAAAACACAAAACAAAAAGATAAAAAACATCAATAAGCTATAGGAAAGCTTCAGGAGGCCTACTTATATGTAATTGGAGTCTCTGAAAAGTGGAGTGCAAAAATATTTAAAGCAATGCTGGATGAAATTTTTCTAAGTGAGATGAGAACTGCAAGTTATTGGTAAAGGCAGACACATGCAGCTTGCTCAGCTCTAGCGTGGCTGCATGAGACTGTGCCTTGGGCCTGAAATGTTTTCTTACATGGAGGTTAGGAGCCCCCATGGCCTGTGCTGGGCATGTTGCCTTGGTTGGGAATATCTTCCCCTGTTCCAGGTTTGATGTATACGTCTTTGTTTTGCTTAAATAATGTGTCATGTGGCACCTGGCCAACCCTGCTGCCTTATCTGCTCCTGGTGGGGAAGGAATGGTGTCCTTTGCCTGCAGCACAAGAGGGGTACATGCAGATCATCTCTTGGAGCTGGGCATGGGGAATGGACACTCATTATTGAAGCTGATGTTGCTCTGTCTCTTCTCTATGAGAGTAAGGTGTTGTTCCACCCAGTGCCTGTATGATTTGTGTCTTTCATGGTGACTCTCCTACCTGGAAACCAAGCAATGGGTTGGTATCCTGGCACTGCTGCTCCTGGTGGTGGGCAGCAGGAGTCACTTGCTTGACACAGCCCAACAGATCTAAGATGCTCAATAAGTGAAAGGAAGGCAGGGAGGGAGGGAAGAATAAAGAGAGAAAAAGAGAGAAAGAAAAAAGATAAAAAGTAAGTTACATAATCACCTTGCTTAAAATCAGTGAGAAAGAGAATATCTTGAAAGTAACTGGATAGAGCTGGGGTAGGGGTGACTATTATGTCCAGGAGAATAAAAATAAAAGAGACAGCAGACTTCTTGATGGTCACAATGTAAGCAAGAACACAGAGGAGCCACATTCATGTACTGAAAGAGCACATCTTTCAACATAAAAGTATACCAAGCAAACTTATTTTTAAAAAATAAAGGTGAAATAAAGACTTTATCATATATTAAAACACTGAAAAAGAATCAGTGACGTGCTCTACAACAAATGTGAAAGGTAGACCCTTAGGTAGAAGGAAATGTTACCAGAGGTAAATTGCAGTTTGTAAAATATGTAGAAGTAAAATATATGTCACAGTGAAAAAGACGGGGAGAGGGGAAATGGATGTATACAGTTGTAAGCTTTTTATGTTACATGATGTGGTATAATATTACTTGAAGGTAGACAATGATGAATTATAAACATATACTATAAATCCCAAAGGAATTGCTAAAAAACAGTATGGAGTAATAGATGATTAGCCAACAGAGGATACAATAAAATCATAAATTAATCAAAAAGAGGAAGAAAAGAGAACGAAGAACAAGTAAATAAATGGAAAATAAATAGCAAGATGGTGAATTTAAAACCATCGCTATCAATAATCATAGTAAATGCAAATGGTCAAAATGTATCAATTAAAAAATTAGAGGTAATAAAAATCACAGGAAAATCCAGGATCCAACTGTATGCTGCCTTAAGCAACAACAACAAAAACACACAAAAAACCTCAAAAGACTTCAACTGTAAGGAGATATATAGGTTAAACATAAAATAATGGAGCCCAATATGTTAAGTAACACCAATTGAATGAAACTGGAGTGAGTCCATTAGTGTCTGTGGTTGACAAACCTTTGTGTTTCCCCATGCTCTGCAGCCCCTGATGTTGGCATCCTGTATAATTTCCTCCTGTTGGGTGTAGGCAGGCCCTGTAACTTGCTTTGGGCAAACAGAAAATGTTAGAAATGAAGGAATTTTGCAGATGGAATTAATCATTATGATTTTGAGGTAACTAAAAGGATGACCTTCCTGGGTGGGTCTGACTCATCAGTGAAAGTACCAAGCCCTACTTTTAGAGAGAGACTCCCCTTGAAGGCTTGTTGGAATGAATGGCCATGTTGGAGAAGCTTGCATGACAAGAAACTGTCGACGGCCTCTAGGACACAAATTAGCCTCCAGCTTACACTAAGCAAAATGCCAGAAACCACAGTCAAACTGCTGCAGGGAAATAAATTCTGCCAACAACCTGAATGACCTTGGGAGCAGATTCTCCCCTAGTTAAGCCTCCAGATGGAACCCATTCTAGCCAACACCTTGGACTCTGAACAAAGCATCCAGATAAGCTATTCCTGGACTTCTGACACAAGGAAACTGTGAAATAATAAGTGGATATTGTATTAAGTCACTAAAATTGTGGTCATTTGTTATGCATGATTAGAAAACTAATACAATATCAAAGTATATTCCAGATCAAAGATATTAGCAGAGACAAGGAAGTTTATTTAAGCGGTCATTTCAGCAAGAACACATAAAAATCCTAACCATTTAACATCTTAATAACAGAGCTTCAAAATACAGTAGGCAAAAATCGATAGAACTGCAAGGGGAAATTGAAAAACACATAATTATACTTGGAGATTTTACCCAAAAGAAGTGAAACCATACGTCCATACAAAGACTTGTATGTAAGTGTTCATAGCAACTTTATTTGTAGTAACCAAAAAGCAGTAACAATTTCAATGGCCATAAACACATGCATGTATCAGGAAACTGTGGTGTATGCCTACGATGGAATTCCACTCGGTAATAAAAAGGAATAAACTATCAATTCATACAGCAACATGGATGATCTCAAAGTAATTATCCTGAATGAAAATAAAGACAGAAAAGATTATAGCATGGTTCCACTGAAAAAAAAAAGAAATCTAAAATTCCAGAAAATGCAAACTAATTCATAGTTATGGAGAGTAGATCAGTAGTTGGTTGGTGTGAAGTGGAAGTGTGAGGGAGAATGGGAGGGAGAGGCCAAAAAGAGGTGTGAGGAACTTTGGGAGGTGCTGAGTATGTTCATTTCCATAGTTTTGTTGGCAGCTTCATGGGTATATACATGTTCAAAACTTATCAGATCATATACTTTAACTATGTGTGGTTTATTGCATTGTCAGTTACGCTTCCATTAATTAATTAATTAATTAATTTAAATTGGGATAAATTTCATTGTAAAATCAGAGTGTACTTGTAAAGAATTGATTTATACCTTTCTAAGAAAATTACTTTAATATACTTACGAGTATAACTTGTCCACTATATTGCAGTTTGGAGGAGAAAACTGGAAATAGGAAAAGTAAAACCAAAATTAAAAATCTAAATAAATTAAATAACAGAATTTTCTGGACAATTAATAGTTCAATGGAGTCTTTTTAGTTCATCTTCTTTTCTATGTCTGTCTGTAAATAGCTATATAAAGTAAAAAATCCTCACTCTGTCTTTCAAGACTTATGATATAATACCAGAGAGATTTTGCAGTGCCTTGTTTTATTAGTAGACAGCATCCTCCAAAAGTGTAACAGTGTCATATTTTCTTGAGAAAAAAATCTTTATTACTTTATTTTGCTAAGAATATGATTTCCACATTAATGTCACTAAATTTTTTCCTATTCAAATATATTTAAATGATTACAAATAATTAAAAGCACAAATGAAATATGAAATTATTTTGCTCCTCAAATGCTATCCCGAGTTATACTAAACAATTAAGAAAATATTTATTTAACAAAAGTTCGTATTGTAAGGCCAGACACTATAAAACTCCTAGAGGAAAACATAGGCAGAACACTCTATGACATCCATCAAAGCAAGGTCCATTTGGACCCACCTCCTAGAATAATGGAAATAAAATCAAGAATAAACAAATGGGACCTCATGAAACTTAAAAGCTTTTGCACAGCAAAAGAAACCATAAACAAGACTAGAAGGCAACCCTCAGAATGGGAAAAAATAGTTGCCTATGAAACAACGGACAAAGGATTAACCTCCAAAATATACAAGCAGCTCATGCAGCTTAATACCAAAAAAGCAAATAACCCAATCCACAAATGGGCGGAAGACCTAAACAGACATTTCTCCAAAGAAGACATACAGATGGCCAACACACACATGAAAAGATGCTCAACATCACTAATCATCAGAGACATGCAAGTCAAAGCCACAATGAGGTATCACCTCACACCGATCAGAATGACCATCATCACAAAATCTGGAAACAACAAATGTTGGAGAGGGTGTGGAGAAAAGGGAACTCTCCTGCACTGTTGGTGTGAATGTAAGTTGTTACAGCCACTATGGAAAACAATTTGGAGGTTCCTTAAAAAACTACAAATAGAACTACCATATGATCCAGCAATCCCACTACTGGGCATATACGCAGAGAAAACCATAATCCAAAAAGACACATGTACCATAATGTTTATTGCAGCACTATTTACAACAGCCAGGACATGGAAGCAACCTAAATGCCCATCAACAAATGAATGGATACAGAAGATGTGGCATATATATATACAATGGAATATTACTCAGCTATAAAAAGGGATGAGATGGAGCTATATGTAATGAGGTGGATAGACCTAGAGTCTGTCATACAGAGTGAAGTAAGTCAGAAAGAGAAAGACAAATATTGTATGCTAACTCATATATACGGAATCTAAAAATGGTACTGATGAACTCAGCGACAAGACAAGAACAAGGACGCAGATGCAGAGAATGGACTGGAGAACTTGAGGTTTGGGGGAGCGGGGGGTGGAGGGGAAGCTGAGACAAAGTGAGAGAGTAGCACAGACATATGTATACTACCAACTGTACAATAGATAGCCAGTGGGAAGTTGCTGTATAACAAAGGGAGTTCAACTCGAGGATGGATGATGCCTTAGAGGACTGGGACGGGGAGGGAGGGGTGGAGTCGAGGGAGGGAGGGATTATGGGGATATGTGTATAAAAACAGATGATTGAACTTCGTGGACCACCCAAAAAAAAAAAAAAAAAGTTCGTGTGACAACCTTAATGGGAGAAATTAGGAAAAGGAAATATAGCCACCTCTGCTTCCCTGGTGGCAGAAAGGGCCGTGCTCACAGTAGGTGCCCTGACTTGATGAGGGTCAAGGCACATGCGGCCACTGGCTGTCTTCTGGATTTATCTGGTACACAACTCAAGCATAAGAAAAAAGGATATTAAGCATCAGCTTATCTTTTACTAAGGAAAAATATGAAGGCAAAATATTGAGATTGAAATGTCTCATATCTATCGTGGAAGAGCTACAGGGAACCCAGATAATGATGTGGTCCTAAAAGATAAAGAAAACTTCACAGCTATGCGTGCTTCATTTAGAAGATTCCTTCAGAGGGTTTGAGTCTCCTATTCAGTGGTTATGGGGTAACTAGGTACCTCTTTATCCCACATATCCCCTGGATTTCAATACACTGCAAGTATTGTATTATCCTCTTTCTTATGAATTCATGTGGAGAAAAAATATTTTAAAATTTTTAGTATTTGGAGGGGAAACATCAGAACAAAACAAAGTCTTTTCTCTTTACAAATGATGACTTGAAACTTTTTTAAACACTTAACAATGTTTGGCATTTTTTTTTTTATTTCACACTCTAAATCACACTCAAAATCAATGCACTGGACAGTATGATAGATTAGTTTGTATTTAAGTAAATGCAGACATCATGGCCCCTTACAATGTGTATTATGTGTAAAATGTCTATATCATATTTTTTGTATTGTTTTTCTATTACTTTATCCCTATGACATCAGGATCTTCAATAAGCAGTGGTTCAGCCAATTGTCCACTGGCCAGAAGAAAAGTTAAAAAACACACCTTAAATTGTTCATCACTAAATAGAATTGAGTATATGGTACTCAAGGGCATGCTCTGGGATATTGGCAAAGGCTTCTCTCTAAATAATCATGACTCATGGTCCTGCAGGGGTTTGGGAACCTCTGGCAGCCTCAGTTGTTTAGATGGTGTGCTCAACTCACATTCATTCATGAGGGCAATATGTTCCTTCTCTAAGCAGCTGACCACTACCATCACTGGGTATCCTGAGCTGTGCTATTTATTTGATCTCATTGAAGAACCACAGAGCTAGATCAATTTGTTTAGTGTAAAACAGACCGGTTTTAGAGTCAGTTTCTTCTAGACATGCTTCCCAGAAAAGACCTTAAAATTGCTTGCCAGTGGAAATAAGGAGACATAATTAGCGAAATAAAAATATTCTCATAGGGCCTTCCCTGGCAGTCCAGCAGTTAAGACTCTGCGCTTCCAATGCAGGGGGTCAGGGAACTAGGATCCCACATGCCACGCAGCACGGCCAAAAAAAAAAATAATAGCTTCATAAACATTGTTATATACAACAAGCCTTGCATTTTATTTCCTAAGAATCAGTCTGGGAATTTTTTAGAAAGGATAACAGGGTCTGTAAACTTGTAGTCTGTCCTATCTACATGACTACCATACGCTATAGGCTCAAAAATCATGTTTAAGAGCTGAACACTGCCCTCCAGTTGGTCATTTCTTGGTATTGATCA
The DNA here is from genome assembly GCF_030028045.1 of Hippopotamus amphibius kiboko. Classification (NCBI taxonomy): domain Eukaryota; kingdom Metazoa; phylum Chordata; class Mammalia; order Artiodactyla; family Hippopotamidae; genus Hippopotamus; species Hippopotamus amphibius. Next base: position 104,331,400 of record NC_080196.1, read on the forward strand.
TGTAAAAAGCTAGAAGCTCTAATCAGTTACATTCCATAAAACTGTTCTTTTTCTTCATCCTAGGTTGAAGTGTTTATTAACAACAGATATGTTGGCCCTCTGCCCTGTCCTGCATTTTTTTCTAACAGAAGTTAATATACTTTCTTCTAGTATGCCTGTATGAATATTTTAGCAGTTGATTCAAACATTACATTTAATTATATTAAGAGAATATAAATTTCAAGCAAATGTGAACCCAAGGGAAGCAGAGAATATGTTCATCAATGTAATAGGCCATATGTATTGCAGTATGTAGTTTTCCAAACATAGCATTTACAACATATATATTTCTGTATAACTATTTCCTTTAGTATATTAATTGTGCCAGTAGCTTTATATACTTGACTTATGACTGTGAAATCAAAAAAGTTTATATTTAAGTGGCTGGGTCTGTTACTATATAATTTTTTAAACAATAATTTAAAATAAATTTCTGTGTCTATGTAAGATTTCTAATGGATATAAATATGTGTCCATGAAATTGTACAAACCAAGAAAATACAATCTATTAAGCTTAAAATTTTCATTGAGGTTATCTGCATTCTAGAATTGAACCTGTTTTTCACCCACATTTTTTCTGTTAGTCTACTCTGATTTCCAGTAAAATTCCTTAAAAGAATATCTCGAGTTTCCCTCTTCCTGTTCTCTACAAAAATACTCCAATTAGGCTCTTACCTTCTCCACTCCCAAGTCCACTAAAACTGCTCTTAACAAGGGCACCAGTGCCATCCTACATGTTTCTAAATTCAATGGTCAGTTCTCAACTTCTAGCTTACTTAATCGAGCAACAGCATTTGAGTCAATCACTCCCACCTCTTTGATATACTTTCCTCTCCTGCTTTCCAGGACACCACTCCCTCTTTGTTTTTTACCTACTTTCCTACTCACACTTTCCCCTTCTCATTTGCCGCTTCCTCCTCTTCTCCGGACTTCTTAATGTGGGTGCCCAGAATCTGTCTTCTGTGGTTTTTTCACCCTTGGTGATCTTGTCTAGGATCATGACTTCACACATCACGCAAATCCCAGCACCACTTAAGCGCTCTCTCTTAACACAAGCTCATATGTATTTAGCCACCAATTAGATTTCTCATCTTGAACGAATGTTGAGTATACATCTAACAGTTAGTATGCATCTAACATACACATCTAGATTTAACATTTTAAAACAGAACTCCAAATACCTATCATCCTGCTCCATCTGCAGTGTTACTCATCCCAGTTGATGGCAATTTCAGTATTCCAGTAGTTCATATCAAAAAAAATTTGGATCCATTCTTGATTCTTCTTTGGTTCTCAAACTATGGCCAGCTCACCAAAAATCCTGTTGTCTTGAACTCCAAAATATATTTACAATATGACCACTTTCACGGTCACCACTAGCGTCACCCTAGTCTGAGCTATCATTACTTTTAACATGGATTTATGACACTAGTGTCCCAGGTTATATCATTTCCTCCCTACAGTCTAATCTTGACAAAGTCTAAGTAATCCTCTTAAAACAAAAGATGGATTATGTCACCCCTATGCTTAAAACTCTGCTGTGGTTTCCCAGTAAACGCGAAGGAAAAGACAAAGTGCTTACATGGCCCTACGTGATATGTATATTCCCCCTCCCTCCGTTACCTCTCTGATTTATCCTCTGCTTTTATCTCCCTAATGCACTCCATTTCACTGGTCACTAGCTTTCTTGCTGTTTTTGGAGTAGACCAGAAAGTGTCCTGCCATTATGTTTTTTCATTGGCTGTCCCCTCTGCCTGGAATAATTTTTTCTTGCCTGTCTAAGCTATCTACGTGGTTAACTTTCTTCAAGTCTTTGTTCGAAAGTCACCTTAACGATAAGACCTGTCTGCTCGGAACACACAGCTTAAAATTGCAGCCCATTCCCAGCACATCTGATCCTTTATACTCTACTCTATTTTATGTATTTTTATAGTACTTATTACCTTCTTTTATATTATATTATACACTCGTTTACTATGTTTGTTGTTGTTTTTTCTGTGTCTCCATATGTCTTGTTCACTGATGTCACTCAAGCACAAACCAGGCATTTAATTAAAGTTTGTCATATTGAATTGACGCAGCTATATTATCAGGAGAAACAGAGCAAATCCTTCCCTGGTTATCAACAATCCTTCTGGAAGAGAGTTTTATATAACACAAAGTAGAATGAAGAACCCTACATAGAATTTATGCGACCATCTTACACTCTATCTTATAACTGTGAATCCTTAAACAACTAATAAAATTAAATAAACCTTAGTTTCCTTAAACAGTAAAATGGCTAAGTGAGGTAAAATATGTGAAATAGTTAAAAAGCTAAATTAGATAAAAATATGTGGACTGCCGAGCCTAGTCCTTAGAAATGAACTGGCAATTAATTAAAATATACGAGGGTGAGTCAAAAATCACCCAGCCTCTGCCAGAGTGTGGATAATTTTTGACTCACCTGTGTAGTTTTTTTTCCTTTCCCCTTTCTATTTTCTTCCCAGTTGCCAATTTCTTTGACCTTAGGAATCATGGCTTTAAAGATAAAGTTTTATTTTTGTTTATTTTTCATGCATATTTATTGCATACTTTGTCACACTGGTTAGTATTCTGTTATAATGTCATGTATGTTAGTGCTGCTATGATCCTGAACTTTTAGCAGTAGTCTGTTAAAAATAGCAAATGCACCTCAAGAAGCAAATTGGAATTGGTCCAAAAGTCATTCATTCACTATTACACTTTAGGAGGCTAATTGAACTTTTTCTCTGCTAGAAGATTATGGTTTACTATTAATAAGAAAAGATAACTTTAAAAAATTTAATGTAAAGATCTCCAAGTATTCTGCATCAGTAAAAACAAACTTGATCTTAGAAACGATTGCTTTTGTTAGGCATAATTCGTTTCAACTTATTGATGAAAAAATCAAGGTTACATGAGCTATCTAGGTACAAAACTCAGTCAATCAAGCAGTCAATCAGTGTACAAGTCATTCGTTCTTCTTCCCACTTAGTTCACTTTCCTAACACTCAGTAGGCACTAGCCCAAGCGTTGTAATGTAACACTGTTATCAAATATTTACAGGAGGACTCTATCTCATTGCCTTAAATAGACCGTCTAAAGTCTTTGACTTCAGTTAACTTATCCATAAGGACTGCTAAAAGTATTTTCATGTAGAATGCATTGAGATTCAGATGTATGGGAAACATTTAGCATATATATATATATATATTTTTTTTTTGAAGCATTTGTGGAAAGGTATCCCACTTGGCTATATAACAAACTCTTCCTTCCACTCTTTGAAAGGGTAAAATAGAGTAAAGGAATTCAGTCTTAAAGAGAAGTGTGTGTGGGAAGACATTCCGGAACCTTTTTGTAACCTTGAAAATGTTGAAGTATGTGGGCCGAGCGATGGGATTCAGAATGTCCTGCTTGAGCAGTGGAGGAGCTGAGGGTGCGGGGCGTGGAGACTAATATCATCCTGTTTGGTCCTGAGGGATGGCTGGTTAGCCAAAGACGGGTAAGATTCCTCAGAGGAGGAACAACCTAAGACAGGCACAGCCGCAGAGGGGCCAACAGGGGTGGTGCATAGAACCTTCCTTATATCACCGTGTTTGGCCCTGGAGGATGACTGGTTAGCCAGAGACGGGTAAGATTCCTCAAGGGAGGAACAACCTAAGACAGGCACAGTCGCAGAGGGGCCAACACGGGTGGGGCACAGACCCCCAATATCTGAGAGAGGTCTCCTGCCCCCAAGGCTGTTTTACTCTCCACCCCCAGCTCAAATCCACACCTGCTCAACTCAGACCCAGGAAGTAAACAAAGATAATTGCCTCAGTCATGTGAGGCCTTTGATTGTTTATGAGTGTAACCTGAGAATGTAAGCCCACGAACTCAATAAAAGCAGCCTGGGATGAGTCAGCGGGGCTCTTGATCCGAGAGGTCTTGAGCCCCCCGGTCCCACTTTTCTCTTCAGTCTGTGTCTGTGTCTTCTTCAAGCTTGCGGCACCCGTCACTCACCTCGAGTCGCCGAGCTGGTCTCGGCAAGTGTGATTGATAACTCTCTCCACCCCTCTTCTGTCCAATCTTATCACGAACACGTTAAATAATAGAAGATGAAAATATGTGCTATATAAGTTACAGATGTTTCATATGAGAAAAAACATTATCTTCAATAACTCAGAAATAGTCACACATATTTCTGTCTATATTTCCCAGCTCACAAAGCTCAATATTAGTTTTCTGTAATGTTTTCCACTTTGCAATAATTTTTTCCCAAAAACAAGATAAACCAAGCAAACAACAAAACATATAGAAAAAAATTAAAACGGAAATGCATTCAGGATAATATAGTGTATATTCTTAAGGAATATTGCTATGCTGAACCTAACTCTAAGACTTAAAACTGAGAAAGAGTAGGACTCTCTCCAAGTACCAGTGAGCAAAAAGATGATAAGGTGAAATATGATCAACTGTGACCCATAAGTAAATGAAAGAAAGTGTATGAATTATTTAGTTCCTATTAGGTCCCACCTGAGAGTTATTGTCTGTATCAATGAATGAAAGAAGTGAAGATGGAGAGAAAAAAAAGCAATGAACATTATTTTAGCTCTTACCAAAAGCCAGGCAGTTGGCTATGAGGTTTTATATTTAATCAGATTTAATTTTCTCAAATGACCCTGGGGGGTATAATTGGACCTACTTTTCTATGCTTAAATATGAGCCTTAGGTCAGTTGAGTCTTGTTAGACTTTGTCAGATCTTGACCTTGTTGACATAGCTAGTAATTGGCAACACATCAGTGGGTTAGCCAAGAGATAGGTATCTGGTGCTGGTGAGTACTAGGCAATGGGAGGAGAATGAGGTTATAGTCAGGGCCTGGGATGGCTAATTTATTAACAGCGTTCAAAATATGGTTGGTAAGTTGGTTGAAATGTTATATAAGACCTACAAAGCTTATTTCTGTTGAAAGTCTTTAAAACCCTAAGAGGACAAGTTTTTGCCATAGAGTAATCATTTGAACATTAGCCAGGACAAGATATATTGGATTTTCAGTTATTAAGGGTTTTTGTTTGTTTTCCATTCAGATTTAGATAAAATTATCTGACACAAAGTTTGAGAAAAGGAAAAACAGGTGATAAGAGCTTGGATTCTACCAAAAGTGCTGATTGGTACAAGAGGTCTAACAAGATGGGTGTCAGAAGTGCTTGGGGACCAATAAACCCTGCATGGTTGCTTCCCTTAGACAGGTGGCTACAGAATTCCTACATTATAAATTAAGGAAACAGTTGGAACTCACCTTTAAATGTCAGCATTCCTGTCAGAGCCCTGACAAGGTGATCTGTGGCACTGACTCTGTTTCAGCAACTGTTCAAAGGCACATTTTTAGTATCAGATGCTTAGTTTAAACAAAATACTCTCCATAGCCACTGAGTTGAAGCCTCGAGTCTATTTCTTCTCTTGTGTCTGCCTTTACAATTTGAGCATTTGTTTGGACAGAGAGGTTATGTTTTAGTGTAATATATAATTTGTGATTCAAGACTCAAACGGTTAAAGGACTAATAACAGTGTAGAAGATATTGTGATTTGCGCCATAGTCATTCAAGCAGAAGTGCAACTCCTCTTAAGAGTTGCATCTTTGCTTTCATTTCATTAAGGAAATGAAATTTGCTATTACTTTACACATTCATGCATATTTTGTATGTGCACATGCTATGAACTTTCCTAGTGGATAAACAAATCTAGATACAAATATATTGGATATTTTTGGTAGATCAAGCTTGGTTAAGTCTGATTTTTCATGTGTCTTTACAATTTAAAAAAATAAGCATATTTCAAATTGGCTCTGCCCTGGAGAGGCTGTATAACTTTGAAAATTTATTTCCTCATCTGTAAAGTGATGATAACACCTAATTTGTTAAACTAGATTGACATATGTGAACTTCATATATATGGGCATGTATTGAATCCCACTAACTAAATTACACATATGGTGTAAACATTACTGACTAAAGGGAACAGTGCCTGAGAAGTACCTAGCACCCTGTCTGGCACCTAGAGAGTACTCAGTATGGCAGCAGTGATGATGGTGATGATGGTGATAAAGGTGATGTGTGATTATTTTTGTGATTATGTTAGCAGGCATTTTATTATCTACTCAGATAAGCACAGGATCGATCTTAAAATCTTATAAAAGATTGTTTAATACATTTTAGCTTCATCTTTTAACTGAAATTTGGTGAAGTTAGTGATACAACCTTAAGTGAGTTGGACGCTGGGTAGCAGTAACTTAGGGAGTCAGTGGTGAAATGTTTAATGAGTGAACTTTAGCACTAGCTGGAAATTGCAACTGAGTACCTGGAGAGAGAGATTGGAGAGCAGTCAGCTCTGAGAGCCAAGTTGGAGAATCAGTCAGGTGAGAAAGGAAAATTACTTCCTTCTGATTAGAAACAGAGAGCCATGGGGAATTGTTTTGCTGATGAGCAGACACGTAACATAATGGAGATTTTTTTTCTTTCTGCTTCTGCCTGGAGAAAGAGAAACAGAGGAAGTCATATAACAAAGAGTAAGAGAAAATAGAGCAGGGACGTTCTAGATGATTAGGAAAACCAGGAAAGCAAAAAAGAGAACAGTCTCCCTAATAGACTTAGGAGACTGAATGAAGGAAAACCACCAACAGAAAACACACTCATAAATTATTTTATACCCAGTTGCCGTGGAATCCCCAAGTTGCTGTTATATAACTGACCCAAAACATTGTTTTGGTCTAAGTTATCTTCTAGATGCAGTTTGGTATCATGGGAAAAGAAATGGCTTTGGATCCAGGTAGACCTGGGTTTCTTCCGTGGCCAGGTCCTATATTGATAACTTTGTGCAAATTATTTAACCTCTTGGAAGATCAGCTTCTTCTTTAGTAAAAGGTAGGTAGTAATAACATCCTGAAAGTGTGTGATAAGAACAAAAAAAAAATACAATTTTTGTAAAAGTTTCTTGCAGAAAATACTCAGAAAGTGCTAATTATAATCCACTATCTAAAACCATTTCCTCTTTATCTCTTCTACTGATTCATCTTTCTCCTTCCTTCCCACAGGAGTCTCTCTTCCTGCTTTGTTCTTAAAAAGCAATATTTGTCATTCCTAGTCAATATTGGCTTGTCTTTAGTCTTCAGTAATTGAATATATAATGATGCTTGGCTGCAGAGATTATTTCCTAAGCTCCAGATCTACATTTAAACTAACTAAATTGCTATCTTCACTTGTATGTCCTGCAGACATAATGGACTCAACATGTCCCAGAGTGACAGCATCAGATCACCTCTTAACCTCTTCCTTCTCTTCCAATAATCACTAGCTCTGTTCATGGTTTTATAGCACTATTTGTTTTCAAAGCTGTAACCCAGAAGATGGCTCCTATATTTATCACTTCCAAGTTGATAGAAAAGCATATTCTTCTAATATTTGGAAGCTAGACCCATTGCCAATCCCTTAGTTTAAGTCTATGTCATCATCATCTAGACTAATCTCTTAAAGAGTCACTTTATTTTTTAATTTTTATTTCATTTATTTATTTATTGGCTTCGTTGGGTTTTTGTTGCTGTGTGCAGGCTTTTCTCTCTAGTTGTGGTGATCAGGGTCTACTCTTCGTTGCGGTGGGTGGGCTTCTCATTGTGGTAGTTTCTCTTGTTGTAGCCCACGGGCTATAGGAACGTGCGCTTCAGTGGTTGCGGCACATGGGCTCAATAGCTGTGGCTCATGGGCTCTAGAGTGCAGGCTCAGTAGTTGTGGCGCACGGGCTTAGTTGCTCTGCGGCATGTGGAATCTTCCCGGTCCGGGGATAGAATCTGAGTCCCCTGCATTGGCAGGTGGACTCCTAACCACTGTGCCACCAGGGAGGTCCCTTAGAGAATCACTTTTCCTCTAAACTTTTCCCTCTCCAGTGAGTTACCAAAATTTGTCCTGGGTTCTGTGGAAGTCAAACATTCTATAACCAGGCACAATTAAGCTATATAAAAAAAGAAAAGAAAAGAAAACTTAGTAAAAGAATCTGATAAATTAGAGCTAGAGAGAAATGGTACATGATTATACTAGATTATGTTGCAACTGGTACTAGGTATTGGTTTTAAGTTCTCACACCTAATCAAGTAAGAAGTGTAATTATCGAGGTGTAATTATCTGTAAAACATTTGTTCAGAAAACATCAAAATCTTCACTGGAGGCTGCACTCTCAGCTGATGACATTAACTTGTACTTTCCTGGAAAGACTGCTGTCAGGCAATATAAACTCACTCATCTTCCCTAGTTTCTATAATAAACTACTTCGTATGTTGACTCAACGTCTCTTATTCTCTTTTCATATATGAAGTAGTTTCTCCTGTTAATGCTAAAACAAATGTGTGGCTTGAGTCATATTGTGGGAAAAGCATGCTCACATATATCAGTGATCCGCAGTGTGCAAATTATAAATTTAGGTTCTGGCATCCAGGTCATTCCTCCATAAACTATTTCCTTCCACCAGTAAACCTTCAACCTTTTAAATAAACTACCCCATTTGTTATCCAAAGCATGAATCCATAATGTATTCTTCCCTAAATGAAAATAAATACAATATAGCAAACAAAAACAACAACAACAAAAAGTTCTACTCCTCCCTCACACAACCTCTGTCCTGTCGATTCTGAACATTGTGAAGGAGCAGTCGACCCTTGTAGCTTGCACTTCCTCTCTCCTTTCAATCTAGCATAAATTTCCACAATTTGTTAGAAAACAACTCTTTACAAAACACTATTAGTAATGTCATTACTGGTTTTAATTCCTTAAATCCATTTAGCTTGTATCAATCTTTATCCTACTTAACTTTTGCGTAGCACTGGGCATTTTAGGGCATTTCTTAAAAGTGTTGTAGAGAATCAAGCTTTTGCCTTGTGTTTCAAGTTACTCTTTAGCATTTATTTTACCTATGAAATGACTTTTTCACAATGTGAAATGCTAATAGAGATATATTTTATTCTAAGAGAGTCTTCAGTATTCATACTTGATTATTAATTAGAAGTAGATCAATGAGGTCATAGTGGATTAAGTAATGCATGGCTGGTGAGTAAATTCCTATTTCTATGATAACCATAGTTTACAACCTTAATTGAGTCATTGACAGTCTAACAAATGTGCTTCCTCCACAAGAGAGCAGACAGCAGTATCAAGCAGTATCGGCAGCATTTCGTCTTGTGGAACTGAAAACCACAGCCACAGAAAGATAGAGAAAATGAAAAAGCAGAGGACTTTGTACCAGATGAAGGGACAGGATAAAACCCCAGAAAAACAACTCAATGAAGAGGAGATAGGCACCCTTCCAGAAAAAGAATTCAGAATAATGATGGTGAAGATGATCCAGGACTTTGAAAAAAGACTGGATGCAAAGATCGAAAAGTTTACCAAAGACCTAGAAGAGTTAAAGAGCAAAAAAGCAGAGATAGGCAACACAATAACTGAAATGAAAAATACACTAGAAGGAACCAGTAGCAGATTAACTGAGGCAGAAGGGCGAATAAGTGACCTGGAAGACAGAATGGTGATCATCACTGATGCAGAAAAGAATAAAGAAAAAAGAATGACAAGAACTGAAGACAGCCTAAGATACTTCTGGGACAATGTTAAACGCACCAACATTCGCATTCTAGGGGTCTCAGAAAGAGAAAAGAGAGAGAAAGGACCCGAGAAAATATTGGAAGAGATTCTAGTTGAAAACTTCCCTCACATGGGAAAGGAAATAGCTACCCAAGTCGAGGAAGCGCAGAGAGTCCCAGGCAAGATAAACCCAAGGAGAAACACACCAAGACATATATTAGTCAAGTTGACAAAAATTAAAGAGAGAGAAAAGTTATTAAAAGCAACAAGGGAAAAACAACAAATAACATACAAGGGAACTCCCATAAGGGTAACAGCTGATTTCTCAGCAGAAACTCTGCAAGCCAGAAGGGAGTGGCATGATATATTTCAAGTGATGAAAGGGAAGGACCTACAACCAAGAAGACTCTACCCAGCAAGGATCTCATTCAGATTCGACAGAGAAATCAAAAGCTTTCCAGACAAGCAACAGCTAAGAGAATTCAGCACCACCAAACCAGCCCTACAACAAATGCTAAAGGAACTTCTCTAAGCAGGAAACATAAGAGAAGAAAAGGATCAACAAAAACAAAAACAAAAACAATACAATTAAGAAAATGGTACTAGGAACATACATATCGATAATTACCTTGAATGCAAATGGACTAAATGCCCCAACCAGAAGACACAGACTGGCTAAATGGATACAAACACAAGACCCATATATATGCTGTCTCCAAGAGACCCACTTCAGACCTAGGGACACATACAGACTGAAAGTGAGGGGGTGGAAAAAGATATTCCATGCAAATGAAAATCAAAAGAAAGCTGGAGTAGCAATATTCATATCAGATAAAATAGACTTTAAAATAAAAAATGTTACAAGAGACAAGAAAAGACATGATGTAAAGACCAAGGGATCCATCCAAGAAGAGGAGATAACAATTATAAATATATATGCACCCAATATAGGAGCACCTCAATACATAAGGCAAATGCTAACAACTATGAAAGAGGAAACGCAAGGCAGAAATAGAGACACAGATGTAGAGAACAAACACATGGACACCAAATGGGGAAAGCGGGGAGGGTTGGGGGGGAATAAATTGGGAGATTGGGATACCAAATAGTACGCTCTAAATATATGCTGTTTATTGTCTGTTAACTGTATCTCAATAAAAGTTCTTAAAAAAAAAAGAAGTAGATCAATGAGGTCATAGTGGATTAAGTAATGCATGGCTGGTGAGTAAATTCCTATTTCTATGATAACCATAGTTTACAACCTTAATTGAGTCATTGACTGTCTAACAAATGTGGTTTCCTTCAATAACATCCATATTTTATAAGACAAATGTCCTGTTATCATGCTAAGTGAAGTAAGTAAGACAGAGAAAGACAAATATCATATATCAGAATCTAAAAAAAATGATACAAATGAACTTATTTACAAAACATAAATAGAGTCACAGATGTAGAATATAAAGTTATGGTTGCTAGGGGGGCAAGAGGTGGGAGGAATAAATTGGGAAATTGGGATTGACATATACACACTACTATATATAAAATAGATAACTAATAAGGACCTACGGTACAGCACAGGGAAATCTACTCAGTACCCTGTAATGACCTATATGGGGAAAGAATCTACAAAAGAGTGAATATGTGTATAACAGATTCACTTTGCTACGTAGCAGAAACTAAGACAACATTGTAAATCAACTGTACTCCAAAACTTTTTTTTAAAAAAGATAAATGTCCTCAAAACTATTAAAATGTTCATTATTATGACAAAACTATGTGCCTTTTTAGTAAACAGACTTAGACTGAAATTTGATTTATGGTCATAAGGTATAAAAGAATCCATAGGCAATCCCCAGAGACCCAAGTTTGTACTAATAAAAAGTGGGATCTGCTAAAACTATGAGGTTTTCCAAATGGGCTAACTCCCAAATGCTCATTTTAAATGCAAACATGGAGGAAATGAAAGAAGACTGACAAAGTGTTAGTTTATTCCAGAGAAAGAATTTAGGACCATGGAAGACAATGAAAAAGGGATATCATCTAGAGAACAGAACTTCTTCTTGCCATATTGGATTAGCCTCTGACAAGACAGATGCCTTCAATGCTCATCTGACGGGATGGGTTTGTGTTATAGACCATGTGGTTTCCTCTTCAATTTTTTTGTAAAATGTAGGGTTAAATTATAGTTAATCATTTCCTTTACTATCTTTATAAACTGAGTTTGTATATTATGTTTAGTGTCTTGGACAAATCTAAATCTAATTTAAACCACTACATTTTTCCCTGGTGATTATTTTTATTATAAGGGAGACACGTGACTAAGTTGACTTAGACTGAAGAGAAGGAATTTATCACTGATGGAAGAAATGTTCTTTTTCTTAGGCAGGAAGTGAACAGGGAAGTATTTTGGCCTGGATTTTGCAGACAGTTATCTTAAGACCACCAAGATAAAATGAAGCTGATGTTGTAGACAGAAAAAAAAAGAGAGAACAATTCTGAGTTCTAGATGACATCGTTGAAATGCTCAACCTACCAGCCCTGCATGTTGTCATGTGAGATGATGGAGTTAGTTATTTTGAAGACTGAGTCATGGTTTCTGCTACTTATAACAGAAGACATCTTAATTCAGACATTACTTTAAATCAACTCCTTATATTCCTTCTTCTGCCCAATTGCTTTATTAAAGCTACTTCATTTCTTTTAATTCTTTCTTTTTCCCCAGTAGCCAGGACTACAAATGTTGGAGTAAATCTTGACCAGTTCCCTTCCTGCATCCTGCACATCCTACTGTACAAGGCAACCAAGTGTTGCTTCCCCTTAAATGTCCCTAAAATGACTCTATCCCAAACTACTGAGTGTCACTTCCTATTTGATCTTCTGCTCGTGTAGAGATTACAGAAAACATACTAGATATGCAATGTATTTTAGGTCTGTCCATCTACTGGAGTAATATAATGCTGCCCATATAATTCTGCCAGTCTGATGTTCTAATGTCCCTAACATAATCCCCTATTTACAGTTTCTATTTATTTCCAACCACTCAACTAGGGCAATGTTAGTGGAAATAGAGCTAATGATGTAGAGTTGGGAGTGGGTTAGATGACAGGACTCAGGTTCCACCAGACAAAACAGTTCCTCCTATGGTTGTGACTCTTCCTAAGACTTTTCTCTATTTGTGGCAAATAATACACATATTTCAGTATTTCTTCTGTGACTACTTGCCTTTCTGGCTGTATTGTGGGATTTCTTGAAGGTTTAAACCATGTTCTACCTTTTTCTTTCTTTGCATTACTTACAGTACTAGTGACCACATTACATATCAATGGAACAATCTGAATATTGAATAATGACAACCAGGAAAAGACATATGTGTCTGTTTTCTATTGCTGAGTAACAAATTGCTGCAAATTTAGTAATTTAAAACACTATTTATCATGTCATATTTACTGTTTGTTAGAAGTCTAGCTGATCTGTGTGAATTCTCTACTAAGGATCTCACTGGGCTAAAATCAAGATGTCAACCAAGGCTGCTGTTCTCATCTGGAGCTCTGGAGCCTCTTCTGACTACAGTGGTTTGTGATAGAATTTGTTCATTTCTCATGCTTTCCTTGTGGACCTCTCCATCTTCAAGCACATCAAATCTTTCTCCTGCTTCAAATCTCTTCATCTTTCTCTTCTGCTTTTAAGGGCTCATGTGATTACATTGGGCCCACCAGTACATCCAGGATAATCTTCTAATCTTAGATTCATCTGGTTAATAACTGTAATTATATGTGTAAAGTCCTTTTTTACAAATGATGTAACATTTTCGTAGACACAATACCAGGGGGACAAAGCTCATGAGCACCAAGCTTCTGCCAGTCACAGTACACATGTGGCGTATGCCAGTCGAGCACAGCAGAATATAAAATATATTATGCTATGATTGCAACTGTGTAAAAAACATGGGCAGGCAGAATCAGAAAATTATTCTACAATATAAAGATTTATATAAATTAATTTTTATGTATAACATTCTTTAATATTTTATCATTTATTGAATAAAATAGAAAAAATATAAACACCAACATAAAATTTAAAGGGTTAAAAATGCATCTAAATATTTATTAGTAGCAAGGTTTAAATTTCTGAGTTGAGATTTTTCCTTGATTTAGAAAAGCTTACAGGGCTATTTTTTATTTTATTAGGTAATGATAAATAATCTATCTTGTCACAATCACCCAATACATCACATATCTAATTTGTGTAGCTGAGGCAAGAAAAAAAAGGCATCATTACAGTGCTAATGGAAGAAATGCAATCATATATTAACTCAGCATGTGTACCCTGGAAAGAGAATGGGTGATACTGTGATATGTTCAAAGATGTCTGTGAGTAAGAATAGTTGACTTTTCTTTCTAATCTTATGAAGCAAATTTTATAATTGACCAAGTACTCATATTAGGGTAAAAGGTATGTTTAACAACTATTGTGTAGAAATGTTAATTTATTTTTATCAGCCTTTAACTCTAAATTCTTTAACATTTTAATCTTGTTAGCTATTACTATCTAATAGAGGGTATTATGCAAATCCAGGCAAGAATCTAAGAATCTTAAAAATGAAACATATCTTGGGAGAAAAGATGGCGGCGAAGTAGAGAGACGTGGAGTGCATCCCTCTCCACAGATGCATTGGGAATGCACGGAAGGATGCAGTCATTCCCACAGAGAACCAGCTGAACACCAGCAGACGGCCTCGGACACCAGAAAGGACTGTGGGGAGCCCGACATAGCCGGTAGGGAGGCATCTATGAGGGCTCAAAGAGGGTGAAGCGGGGAGCTGTGGCAGACGGGAGGGAGTGAGAAACATACGGAGGGTGCGCAGCTCAGCTCAGCGTTCCCGGACCGAGACATCAATCCGCGGCTGAATGGAGGGTCCAGGAGCGGGAGCGTGGGAACCGGAGAGCTGGTTCAGGGTGAGAAACACTGTTGCCGGTAGGGTGACAGACCGAGAGGACAGGAGGGAGGAGGTCCACGGAGAGGAGTGCCTGCCCCTGAGAGCCTCCCAGCCATGATGGCGGCTGGAGGCTGCAGGCTCATGGGCAGGGGGGGAGGAGCCGCACGAGTAGCCTCTCCCTCTCTTTTGGGCGCCTCTGCAACAGGCAGTGGAGAGACGCCCTGCGGGCCACCTAAGGCGCTCTGGGATAACAAGCACCCTCAGGCACTCGGGCGGGGCTAGATTAAAACCCCTTGCAAAGCCAGCAGCAGGGAGGCTGCCAAGAGAAAAAAAAAACAAAAAACAACAGCATCAAAAAGAAAAAAACCCCGAGAGAGGCCCAACTCTAAGACTTTCTGTTTACACCTGAGCCACCAGAGCCCTCTGCAACAGGCACCTCCAAGACCGACTGAAACAACAGTGCGCCACTGCTCACTCACTCCCAGGAGAAGGAGCCACTATTGTACCCTCTCCCTCCCCACACGCCAACGCTTACAGACGAACAATAAAGGAACCTCTGCTGGTCACAGAATAACGCAAAAAAAACCCAAGGCAAGGAGAAGGACACTTACAGCTGAGATGCTAAGGAAACAGAAATAGTAGTATCAATGCCTATTGAACTGGTCCGTTCTAGGATCAGTTCTGGATTTTTTTTTTTTTTTTTTTGGATTTATTAAATACGATCTTAGCCCTAAGGGATCTACAAGTTTTATAACATAATTTTTTAATGATATTTTTTATTCTTTTTTTTTTTTTTTGCCTTTTTATATACTTCTATATCTAGCTAAGTTTTTGGTAGTACGGACAATATATCTCTCATACTTTCCTTTCATCCCTATTTTTTATACATTTCTATTCCTTTCTTTTTATTTGCATATTTCCAACCACAGTATGCTCTTCTGTTCCCCTTTCTTCCAGCCTTTTTAAGTTTATTTTATCTTAACATACTTATAAGCAACACTATCGGTCTGCTCAGACTCCTTGCTCTATTCTCCAGATGACGCACTGCCTTGGTATTTAATATTAGGCTTTTGTCTTTATCTTAGTTCTTGGTACAGTTGTCTAATTACATTCTGAGAATCTCCATTCTCTATGGTGGTACTCCAGCTCTTTTCTATATGTGATCCTAGCTTACAAAATATCCCTGGATTGATGTTTGTAGGTGTAGGGTGTTATTTGTTGTTTGTTTGCTTTTGCTTTTGTCTCTGATTTGTTCTGTTTCAGTTGTCAATTTCTGTTGGGTTTCTCTTTGAATATCTGATAGCACACTGGGGTTCTGTGAGGTCTTTCTAGAGCCTTATGTCCTAATGGATTCAGTAATTGTGTGTCTTATATATGTATGTGTTTCCTAGACTTAATATTCGTTTAATCCAATACTTGGACATTAGTCTGAGGCTTGGACAGTCTTCTATAAACACCTCTATCGCCAGGACAAGTAACCCCAAAAGTTTGGACAACCATGAGGAAACAAAGAAACACCATGCAGGCAAAGGAGCAGGAAAAAAACCCACAAGACCAAATAAATGAGGAGGAAATAGGAAAAATGCCTGAAAAAGAATTTAGAGTAATGATAGTAAAAATGATACAAAATCTCAATAACAAAATAGAGAAAGTACAAGAAACAGTTCATAAGAACTCAGAAAAACAAACAGCAATGGATAACAAAATAACTGAAATTAAAAATACTCTAGATGCTATAACCAGCAGAATGACTGAGGCAGAAGAACGAATAAGTGAGTTGGAAGATAGAATGGGGGAAATAACTGCCACAGAGCAGGAAAAAGAAAAAAGAATAAAAAGATTAGAAGACAGTCTCAGAGACCTCAGTGATAACCTTAAACGTACCAACATTCGAATTATAGGCATCCCAGAAGAAGAAGAAAACAAGAAAGGGTCTGAGAAAATATTTGAAGAGGTTCTAGTGGAAAACTTCCCCAACATGGGAAAGGAAATAATGAACCAAGTCCAAGAAGCACAGAGAGTCCCATACAGAATAAACCCAAGGAGAAAGACACCAAGACACATATTAATCAAACTAACGACAATTCAACACAAAGAAAAAATATTAAAAGCAGCAAGAGAAAAGCAACAAACAACATATAAGGGAAAACCCATCAGGATAACAGCTGACCTTTCTACAGAAACTCTGCAGGCCAGAAGGGAATGGCAGGATATACTGAAAGTCCTGAAAGAGAGAAACCTACAGCCAAGAATACTCTACCCAGCAAGAATCTCATTCAGATTTGAGGGAGAAATCAAAAGCTTTCCAGACAAGCAAAAGTTAAGAGAATTCAGCACCACCAAACCAGCCTTACAACAAGTGCTAAAGGAACTTCTCTAAGTAGGAAACACAAGAAAAGGAAAACACCTACAAATACAAACCCAAAACAATTAAGAAAATGGTCATTGGAACACACATGTCAATAATCACTTTAAATGTAAATGGATTAAATGCTCCAACCAAAAGACACAGACTGGCTGAATGGATACAAAAACAAGACCCTTCTATATGCTGCCTACAAGAAACCCACTTCAGACCAAGGGATACATATAGACTGAAAGTAAAGGGATGGAAAAAGATATTCCATGCAAGTGGAAATCAAAAGAAAGCTGGAGTAGCAATACTCATATCAGACAAATTAGACTTGAAAGTAAAGACTATTACAAGAGACAAGGAAGGACACTACATAATGATCAAGGGATCCATTCAAGAAGAACATATCACAATGGTAAATATCTATGCCCCCAGTATAGGAGCACCTCAATACATAAGGCAAATGCTAACAGCTATAAAAGGGGACATCGACAGTAACACAATAATAGTGGGAGACTTGAACACCCCACTTACATCAATGGACAGATCATCCAAACAGAAAATAAATAAAGACACACAAGCTTTAAATGACACATTAGACCATCGCGACTTAATTGATATTTATAGGACATTCCATCCAAAAACGACAGACTACACTTTCTTCTCAAGTGCACACGGAACATTTTCCAGGATAGATCACATCTTGGGTCACAAATCAAACCTCAGCAAATTCAAGAAAAGTGAAATCATATCAAGCATCTTCTCAGACCACAACGCCATGAGACTAGATATCAATTACAGGAAAAAAACTGCAAAAAAGACAAACACATGGAGGCTAAACAATTCACTCTTAAACAACCAAGGAATCACTAAAGAAATCAAAGAGGAAATCAAAAAATATCTAGAAACAAATGACAATGAAAACACAACAACCCAAAACCTATGGGATGCAGCAAAAGCAGTTCTAAGAGGGAAGTTTATAGCAATACAGTCCTACCTTAAGAAACAAGAAAATGATCGAATAAACAACCTAACCTTACACCTCAAACAACTAGAGAAAGAAGAACAAAGAAACCCCAAAGTGAGCAGAAGGAAAGAAATCATAAAGATCAGAGCAGAAATAAATGAAAAAGAAAGGAAAGAAACCATAAGAAAAATAAATGAAACTAAAAGCTGGTTCTTTGAGAAGATTAACAACATTGATAAACCATTAGCCAGACTCATCAAGTAAAAAAGGTAGAAGATGCAAATCAACAGAATTAGAAATGAAAAGGAGAAGTCACAACGGACACCTCAGAAATACAAAACATCATGAGAGACTACTACAAGCAACTCTATGCCAATCAATTGGATAACCTGGAAGGAATGGATACATTCTTAGAAAAATACAATCTTCCAAGACTGAACCAGGAAGAAATAGAAACCATGAACAGACCAATCACAAGTACAGAAATTGAGGCAGTGATTAAAAATCTCCCAACACACAAAAGCCCAGGACCAGATGGATTCACAGGCGAATTCTATCAAACATTTCGAGAAGAGTTAACACCTATCCTTCTCAAACTCTTCCAAAATATTGCAGAAGGCGGAGCACTCCCAAACTCATTCTACAAGGCTACCATCACCCTGATACCAAAACCAGGCAAAGATGTCACAAAAAAAGAAAACTACAGACCAATATCACTGATGAATATAGATGCAAAAATCCTCAACAAAATACTAGCTAACAGACTCCAACAGCACATTAAAAAAATCATACACCATGATCAAGTGGGGTTTATCCCTGGGATGCAAGGATTCTTCAATATACGCAAATCAATCAACGTGATACATCATATCAACAAATTGAAGGATAAAAACCATATGATCATTTCAATAGATGCAGAAAAAGCTTTTGACAAAGTTCAACATCCATTTATGATAAAAGCTCTCCAGAAAATGGGCATAGAAGGAAATTACCTCAACATCATAAAAGCCATATATGACAAACCAAAAGCCAACATCGTTCTCAATGGGGAAAAACTGGAAGAATTCCCTCTAAGAACAGGAACAAGACAAGGGTGTCCACTCTCACCACTATTATTCAACATAGTTTTGGAAGTTTTAGCCACAGCAATCAGAGAAGAAAAAGAAATCAAAGGAATCCAAATTGGAAAAGAAGAAGTAAAATTGTCACTCTTTGCAGATGACATGATATTATATACAGAAAACCCTAAAGACTCTACCAGAAAACTGCTAGCACTCATCGATGAGTTTAGTAAAGTAGCAGGATACAAAATTAATGCACAGAAATCTCTTGCATTCCTATACACTAACAACGCAAGAGCAGAAAGAGAAATTAAGGAAACTCTCCCATTCACCATTGCAACAAAAAGAATAATATATCTAGGAATAAAGCTGCCTAAGGAGGCAAAAGATCTATATGCAGAAGACATTGATGAAAGAAATCAAAGACGACACAAACAGATGGAGGGACATACCATGTTCCTGGATTGGAAGAATCAACATCGTGAAAATGTCTGTACTACCCAAAGCAATTTACAGATTGAATGCAATCCCGATCAAATTACCAATGGCATTTTTCACAGAACTAGAGCAAGAAATCTTACGATTTGTATGGAAACGCAAAAGACCCTGAATAGCCAAAGCAATCTTGAGAAGGAAAAATGGAGTTGGTGGAATCAGGCTTCCTGACTTCAAACTATACTGCAAGGCCATAGTGATCAAGACAGTATGGTACTGGCACAAAAATAGAAAGCAAGATAAATAGAATAGAATAGAGAACTCAGAAGTAAGCCCAAACACATATGGGCACCTTATCTTTGACAAAGGAGGCACGAGTATGCAATGGAAAAAAGACAGTCTCTTCAATAAGTGGTGCTGGGAAAATTGGACAGCAACATGTAAAAGAATGAAATTAGAACACTTCCTAACACCAGACACAAAAATAAACTCCAAATGGATTAAAGACCTACATGTAAGGCCAGACACGATAAAACTCCTAGAGGAAAACATAAGCAGAACACTCTATGACATCCATCAAAGCAAGATCCTTTTTGACCCACCTCCTAGAATCAGGGAAATAAAATCAAGAATAAATGAATGGGACCTCATGAAACTTAAAAGCTTTTGCACAGCAAAAGAAACCATAAACAAGACTAAAAGGCAACCCTCAGAATGGGAAAAAATAATTGCCTATGAAACACCGGACAAAGGATTAACCTCCAAAATATACAAGCAGCTCATGAAGCTTCATACCAAAAAAGCAAATAACCCAATCCACAAATGGGCAGAAGACCTAAATAGACATTTCTCCAAAGAAGACATACAGATGGCCAAGAAACCCATGAAAAGATGCTCAACATCACTAATCATCAGAGAAATGCAAGTCAAAGCCACAATGAGGTATCACCTCACACCAATCAGAATGGCCATCATCACAAAGTCTGGAAACCACAAATGTTGGAGAGGGTGTGGAGAAAAGGGAACTCTCCTGCACTGTTGGTGGGACTGTAAGTTGGTACAGCCACTATGGAAAACAATTTGGAGGTTCCTTCAAAAACTACAAATAGAACTACCATATGATCCAGTAATCCCACTCCTGGGCATATACCCAAAGAAAACCATAATCCCAAAAGAAACGTGTACCATAATGTTTATTGCAGCACTATTTACAATAGCCAGGACATGGAAGCAACCTAAATGCCCATCAACAAATGAATGGATACAGAAGATGTGGCGTATATATATATACAATGGAATATTACTCAGCTATAAAAAGGGATGAGATGGAGCTATATGTAATGAGGTGGATAGAACTACAGTCTGTCATACAGAGTGAAGTAAGTCAGAAAGAGAAGGACAAATATTGTATGCTAACTCACATATATGGAATCTAAAAATGGCACTGATGAACTCAGTGACAAGAACAAGGAAGCAGATACAGAGAATGGACTGGAGAACTCGAGGTATGGGAGGGGGCGGGGGGTGAAGGGGAAACTGAGACGAAGTAAAAGAGTAGCACAGACATATATATACTACCAACTGTAAAATAGTCAGTGGGAAGTTGTTGTATAACAAAGGGAGTCCAACTCGAGGATGGAAGATGCCTTAGAGGACTGGGGCAGGGAGGGTGGGGGGGACTCGAGGGGGGGGGAGTCAAGGAAGGGAGGGAATACGGGGATATGTGTATAAAAACAGATGATTGAAGCTGGTGTACCCCCCAAAAAATAAAAAATAAAAAATAAATAAATAAAAAATAAAGAAAAAGAAAATGAAACATATCTTTACAGATGATATGAAATAGTGAATTGTTTTCAATATAGTATAGATTAACCAGTGTCTAAACAGAAGTACACTTGAAGGACTGCTTTCATTTCCAGTAGTAAATCATGAATTATTTTGAGACATATTAATTTAAGTTGGATTACACTCAGTAAAAACATAGCTGTTTCCACATTGTAAATAAACTTTGAAAATACACATGAATAAGCAAACAGCCCTTGGGATGTGAGTGACAATAAGTGTGTGAACATATTTTTAAATAACTTATTTTTTTAAATAAGTTTAAAGATTTTCTACATTTTTCCTCCTTTCCTCCTGTCTCTCAACATCCAAATTCACTTGTGGTTTTATGTAAAAAAAATGCACACTCCTTTCCGGTGGCTAAGGATGAAAAGCCTGCATTGGATCATGATAGATGGGCTTTATTCCCCAAGCTGTTTGGACCTGTGAGGTGATTGCAGGAGTTGACAGGGTTGTTACTTTGTGATGTAACTGGAGATAATCAAGAGATTTTTTTATACATTATTTACACATTGCTTCTATCAATTCAATGGCACTCAAAAGAGCCTATTTTATAGCAATCTAGTTCTCTGACTCTGCAAGCCAGGTTAAGATAAACGTTTCTATACAGTATAGAAGAAGTTGTGTGAAATTTGTATTTTCATTTTTAATGTATCATGATTTAAAATATTACAGAATGCTATTTTTATTTTTAATTGTAAAAATAGCATTCCTAGGTGAATCAATTCCTGCTCTAAAAAAAGTTGCTTGCTCCTATTTATTAAATGTTTTTATCCTTATGTTATTTTTCTATAAAATTTATAAAATAGATAAAAATCATAAAAAAGAAACAAACTTTATATCACTCAGTATTCTTTCTTTTTTAAACTGTGAAATTATCTTTACTTGGTTTCTGTCTGTCAACTAAATCTTTTCTTATTTTAAAACTCCAATTGGAAGGTTGTCAATAGGAAAAGCCAACACTCATGCTAAGAAGGTGCTGTTGAGAGCTCTTTTAAAGAAACTGTGAGAGAAAAAGAGGAAAGCATATGTACAGTAAAAATAGTAAATTACTATTTTCTTAGGCAGCTATGTGATTAAATATTGGAATGATCACCTATAATTAAGCAAAAATTAAAATCGGTAATGAGATAAAACAGAAAATAATAATGCAGTGTGTAGACGGGTTAAGGAAACATTTTTACCAACTAACAGTTATAATTGCCTTTGTTTACACTTATTATGACTATAGCTCTTCTTCAATTCTTGATCTTTCTCCCTTGATATATATATATATACACACGTGTATATATACACACATAAAATTTATGAGGAGAATACTTTATTCATTCTTATGAACTTTTTACTTTTCCTTTTCATCTTTGTAGATGGATAGCTACATAGATATGTAGATAGATAAATATATATTAAAACCTCCCATATGCTAGGCATTGGGAACAAGGAGATCTAAAATCTAGTGGTGAGGCTGGAATAGGGAGTCAAACAAATAAATAAATAATTACATAAATACGGGAAGAGGTGTAAAGTGTTGAGAGTGAAGGAAATATACTAGGAAGCTCATAGGAAGCACCTGACTGCTTGGAATGATCTGGGGGTATCAATGATAACTGAGTTCACTAATACAACCAAGTAAATGGATAGATCAGCAAAATATCAGAAATAAAACATTTTCCCTAAATCCTAGCATAAATGAAAGACAAGATCTCTCTGGGCTCTTTTGTAACACTCTAGAAATCCTCAGTTTACAAGAGCACAGCTGAGAAGCAGGCAGAGGATGTAAGAATGGTGAAGGCCACTCATATCCATAGGTGTAAGGCCAGGAAGCTACAATAAATAAACCGGAGCTTTAATAGTGGAAGTGAACAATTAAACACCAAGTAAATGTAAAAGTAGAGTGATAAGTTCTGGCAAAATGCATGTCAAGGGTCTTGCAACTGTATTTCTGGACTGTGGCAAGACAATTAATGAGGGCGGCAGGAAAGTTGGCAAGTAATGCATTGTAATTATCAATCAATAAGTGCAATGAATCCATTGATCAAAGTCTAAATATCTCCTGCGTTAAGTAGGAGCATAATGGAACTATAATTACTAGTATCAGTGGAATCCCAGAGCACTTTCTTCGAGGTCAATCATAGTATGGAAATGTGAAAATGTGGGGCAAATAGCTCAATTAGAGACATTTATAAGTTTGAGATAAAGGAAGCTGAAAGACAGCTGAGTCAGTAAAAGATAAGAATTTTCCATGCTTAGTACTTGTTGGGGTTCTGATTAGCCAATGTTTTAAACTGAGATTAAAACATAACTAAAAGGAAAAAAAAAGTAACGGAATATGCTCATTTACTAGGGTGAAGTTGTATGTTGTATATTGTGTGTGTGTGTGTGTTTTGAGAAATATACAAAATTGCATAAGTCATTTATCCCTTGAATGGGAACAACAAAATAATTTACTTCCTACAAGTGAAGAAAACATGAAACTGCATAACTATTACATTAATTTTACTCATCAGCACTTTAAAAAGGAAAAATTATGATACATGATAAAAATCCATATTATTCCTTGTTTTAAAAATTGCTACATACATCTCTTTGGTGTGTCAGTATTATTGATTAGATTAGATTTGGTTTACTTCAGGATGCCTCAAACCAATTTAGTTGGCTAGCCTTAAGTGTTGTAGCTGACAGATCACTTTTCCTCGTGTCAGTTAAAGGGAATTGCAATGATTTTTTTGAACTCCGTAAAAAGTGTCATTAAGGATTTCCTCCATGCCAGGCATGACTATTGCCTTCAACCCTGCTTTGACATTTCATTTATTCCAGGGTGTCCTTGTTGCCTTTCTCTCCTCTAAACTCAGTAATTATGGTGTCACACTGTTTAGCCTTAGAGAAAAATTTCCAGAACAATTCCAGGTAGTTCAAAACTCAGCAAGCTGTCAATCCACTTGCTCCAACAATGATAAAACCATTTATATGGTAGAAGAATTCTACAGCCTTATGAGACAGTGTGAACTCAAAATGATACTTTAACCGCAAATTTAAAATGTCCTCTACTCCCTTTGTAAAAACTTCTACCTAAACTGCTTTCAATGATGTATCTCCTTAAATATTCCTGTCAATATTTATTATAACATCAACTTAAAATGGGCCATGTGAATGAGACTTTTAATTATGCATCAATACTGATAAATTGAACAATAATCTGAAGTATTAAATATTAATTGACATAACTTCAAATAGTTCTCTTCCATCTCCAAATACTGTTTTTTTAAGTTCATGACCTCAGATAGTACCATTTGCTGCTTTCATTCATTATGTTTAGCTACCATTATGTTTAACTAGCCTATTGAATGACGGAATTCCCTTCCACCATTTCTGGGATCATTCCTGATAACTTCAGCATCACAAGTAGCACAGGATCTTTGTGCCAGTTGCTTTCCTCTTTGATCCATTCAACATGTCATGTAGATCCTTTTCCTCCTTGCCTCTAACATATTTTCTCTACCTCCTTCAGCTACCTACTCCCATGGGAGTGGCTTAACTCTTTACATTACCAGTAGCTTCTTCCTCAAATTGAACATATCACCCCATTTTCCTAAGTCATGAACTCAGTTTTTCCCATCTCAACACTCTAGCACTCCAGAAAAACTTTCTAACCTGCTGATATTATCATTTTTCCAGAGGAATTTCAACTGAATGCATTAAAATTTTTTTTAAAAAGAAAGAAAACATATGTAAAAGGAGGGGAACATTAAAAATCTTAAAGCATATTTGAAATACAAAAAAAAGAGTTTAAAAGCTAGTGCATGATAATTTATCTACTAAGCTTAATGATATGTGAAGGCCTGGAGAGAAACATGTTTGGGGAGGAAAATGAAAGAGACATGTTTTGGCATGCTAGGTTTTATCCAAATGAAGATATCAAGTAACCACTGCATTATACTGCAAATATATGTGTGCATATTCTTAATATTATAGAAGTGTTTCTCATTTTTAGACTTCACTTCCATTCCATTTCTTTGTTCTCCATTGTAGTAAAACTCCTTAGAAGCTGCCTGCATTTGCTGACTCTGCTTCTTTTCTTCCTTAGCCTCTTCAGTCCACTCTAGGCTGCAGGAGTCTCCATGAGTTCACAGTGACAAGTCTTGTCTAGATAATCCATAACGTGCCTCTTCCCAAATCCTACCTCCACGTCCTGGGGAAGTCAAGCCCGGAGTAGCACTCCTCCCTGATAACTCTCCTTCTGCCAGGACACACTGTCCTCTTTTGGTTTCCATGTGATGCCCTCTCACGATTCTCCTCCTGCCTCAGTCACTGCTATTCTAGGTCTCTACACTGGGTGCTTAATTCTTTGTCTAGTAATGTTGGAATTGTCCAGGGCTCAGATTTTGACCTCATGTGCTATCTACATATTCTCTCAAGGGGAGATCTCCAAGGGAGACCTTATTTAATCCCAAAATATTATACACCATCTAAAGGTCATTCACTATCAGATCAATAGCTTGATCATTGAAACTCCCTGGGATCCAAATGCATATAGTGCAATAGTTATTTGATGGCTTTATTGGATGTTTTATAAGCAGCTGCAGCCCAGCATGCCAAAACTTAAGTCTAATTCTTTCCCCCAATATTTTTCTCTTCAGTCTTTTTCATATTAGTAATCTTAGTAAATGTGCTACCTATCTTTCTCTACTTTTATTTCACTAAAATTTACTAAAAATGTTATGTCAATATACACATTTTAAAATTTATATAAAATTTATTAAAATATTATTACCAACAACAGTAATGAAACCGAGGCATAATCTTGATGCACAGCTCTTTCCCTTATACTGAACAGCAAGGTCTGCCAACTCTGTCTCCAAAATATACGTCAACTTTTCCTATTTTTCACCATCTCCACAGTCACTACCCTAGTCCTGTCATTCAACTTTCATGGTTCCCATACAACAGCCAGAATGGCCTTCTAATGTACATTAGATCACATAAATCTACTGTATAAAACTCTGCAATGATCCCTTAAGCATTCAGTTAAATCCAGTTTCTTTACCATGACTTACAAGCCTTTCATGACTTGGTCTTTGCTTATTACAACTATCCCTGTCCCCCAAATATAATCCAGCCGCCTTGGTCTTTCTGTTCCTTGTTCTAGCCATAGTTTTGACCACTCTGCCTATAGAGATTTCCACTGCGAGATGTCTCTCAGTACTCCAATCTTAGTTCAAATGCCAGTGAAATCAGGTAAATGTTTAGAAAGTAAGTGAAGAGCTACATATGTAAAGCTGATCCGAGGCTACCTCTGTACCACTTCTTAGTTTCATTGGTTTCATAGAGCTTGCCACTGCTTGAAATTATCTTACTTATTAATTTGCTTTTTTTCCTGTCTCTTTCTGCCAACTAGAATTTATGCTTCAGGAGAAGGCCAGTGTCAATATTGCTGATTGTTGAAGCCTCATCACTTGGAACACCTAGTCAGGGGATAAGCTCTGTAAGTAATGAATAAACCAAATAAATAAACATAATTGTGACTATTTTCTCATTATAGAACCAAGTTAAAGTTTTGTTCTAGACTTTCAAGGCGTTTAACATCAATTTGTCCTTGTAATGTGTTTTTAATTTGATAAGCCCCATTAGGAGTAAATGTATGGATCCAATGATTCCTATCATTTCCTAAAGTCAACAGGGAATTGAGGAAGTAATAAATTGTGAGTGCTAAGTGCAACAAGCCGGCTCTTTTCATCTGACTTCCAAATATGACTCACATTTCTTGAATTTCTTAACAGTTATGTACATTCTTTTTCTGAGAAATGCCCTAATGCATTAAATCTCAGTTCCTACCGGCAGCAGTGGCTCTCTGTAACTGCTGTCCTCAATGACAGCTCCTATTCAAACTTCTGGCTCTGCTTCCCTTACCAAAACACCTCTCATTAGCAGCTCTTGGCGTCAGTCACTCTCTAGAGTGCTGAGACAATGCTTATAGTTTCCCTGGGGCTTCCTCTCACCTCATTTGGTCTGTGGCTACTTTATCATCTTTGTACTCACACTAGTGTCAGTTTCTCACCCTGGGCATCACAGCCCTTTGGGAGGATAATTAACCTGCTGCGAGAGCCTTTCCTTTGTATTGTAGGGTGTTTACACCTGGCCTCTTCCCACTAGATGCCAGTAGCTCCCTCCCCAGCTGTGACAGCCAAAAATGTTCCAGATAACGACAAATTTCCTTAGGACCCCAGCTCACCCACCCACCCACCATGCTGAGAACCACTGCTCTAGTGGACAACTCACAGAAGGAGACTTTCTAGAAAATAGCTCTTCCCTTGACTTGCACGGACTGATTCTCTCTTATTCTCTACCTACCTGTCTGCTTCTTCATTGTTTTTGAAGAGAGATGATGTCCTGGAGTTCCTCAAGGTTCAGTCCTTTGTTTTTCTCTTTTCATTTTAAATGTATCCTAGGAGTTTGGTCACCCATAACTTCAACATTAACTTAAAAGCTGTTTTCTCCGGGAAGACCCCAAAAGTCCCAGGATAGGTTGTATGTCTTTGTTACACTCATTTAAGCCTGTTGCTTTCCTTCAGAGCACTAATCTCAGATTGTAAGTCTTATGTAATGCATTCATAATTATAATACTGTTTTTATTATTTTGTTTCCTACCTAAGACTATAAGTTCCCTGAGAGCTGTATCAGTTATATATTTTGTGTGCCATGTATTCCAATAAGGCACAAAAACACTAAACTGAGTTCTGGGAATAGTTTGGATTTCCCCAGGCTGAACATAAAACATACTCTTTGAATAGCCGTCTTAACTAAGATTATTTCTGACAATACCGGCTTAGCTATTTTCAATGAACCCACTAAGTTCCAATTCTGTAGATTCAGTCGTCTCTTACTTGCAAGATTTATCTTGACGTAAAGCATTCAGTACTATCACAAACTTTGTTCAGAAAAACGTGGCTACTGTCTGTTAGGTTTAGCCAGGACATATGAACTATTGCTCATTTGTTTCATTTTTGTTCCAGAGGATACAGCCCTTTTCGTGTACTCTCTTCTTAGGTTTATTATTTTTTTATTCTAGATTTTCTTCTTGTCTCTATTTTCACAAACTGGCTTAATTTTGGCTAGTTTCCTTCTTTGGGGCCTGAAGCCTTTATGGTCTGTCACCTGTGGACATCACTTCTGGTGGGCTGATGGCCTGTACAATAAGCATGGCTCATACCCTGACACACACTTACCTATTGGGAAACATTTCTTTTCTTATGGTTCAAGCTGCATGACTTGAACTTTTTACCTCATCTTAACATAAACTGAAATCAGCACCCCTTGTGACCTTGTAAGCTATAGGCAAGTCTAAAGGGTTAGTCCTGAACCTTCCCTAATGCCTTACTACAAAGAAACAGATACCCCCCCAAATATAATTGCAAAATATGGCAATCATTTTCACATGTATGGTGTCAAAGATATACCATTACCAGAAAACAAAGATAACAATGGAAATACAGCTTAACTGAGCATCAAAATTATTTTATCCATTCAACAAATGTTAAATGAGCACTGAGCCTTTGGCAGTCCTGTAGGCTTTGCAATTTATCAATGCACAAAACACACACACACAAATAAAATTTAAATTAGAAATTCTTGCTCCGAAGGATTGTTTCCATGAGTGACACACAGTAGGGATGTAACTGAGTGATTTTTTTTTTCTTTCTGATCTCCAGTATTCTCACTTGTAAAGCAGAGATTAATTATATCAAATTTGCACGGTTCTTGGAGAGACTAAATTGGAGGGGGGAACTGGTGTAGTGCTCGGAATAAGAGAATATCAGTAAATGGTGGTTTTACATTTATTTATTTATTTTTACATTATTCCTAAGTTCTCTTCCAAATTTAACGCATGAGAATCTGAGCTATGCATTAAACATGGGGAAATCTCATGACCCTAACTCTCTTATGTACTATTACCATAAATAAACTTAGGTCAAATTTACGAAAGCCTCCTCAGAAATTTTGATATAATTATGATTTATCGAAACCTGATACAAACAGACTATGGTAATAATCATTTTACAACTACAGATTTTTAAAGTTTTTATTTGTGTTTTTGTTTGAAATGGAAAGAATTAAAATTCACTGGTAGGGATGGCTGCACTTCTCATACAGAGGAGTAAACTCCTAAAAATAATCCTCTCACAGCTGTGTACAAGTGCCTCCCTGTTTAGTGCCCTCTTAAGAAGACACTCACCATCGTCAGGTG
Source organism: Hippopotamus amphibius kiboko (assembly GCF_030028045.1). NCBI lineage: Eukaryota > Metazoa > Chordata > Mammalia > Artiodactyla > Hippopotamidae > Hippopotamus > Hippopotamus amphibius. The sequence continues at coordinate 104,360,876 of NC_080196.1, forward strand.
CTGAAGTATAGAGTCTGCATTTGAGAGCAGGGGATGCTTCCTTACCTTTTGCAACCCCAGGTGCCCACCCATTCTTAATGTTCCTATTCAACCTGGTCACAAGGATTGGAGAAGGAGAGTAAAACTTTTATCTGCAGATGATTAACTGTGTATGTAAACATTCCTAAGAAAGTATTAGGAATAATAAATGAATTAGGTAAGGTTGCAAATTGCAAGGGCAAGAAAATAGATTAATTGTACAATAAGCAAATGGAAAAATGTCATCAATATTTACATTGGCCTCAGAAAATATAAAATATGTAACAAAGTGTGTGGCGGATACACTGAAGACTAAGAGACATGGCTGAAAATTAAAGGAGACAAATAAATGGAAACTATGTCACCTTCATGACTGGATGACTTTATGTTGTCAAGTTAGCAATACTCCCTAAATTAATGTTTAGTTTCAACGAAGCTCAAATCAGAATCGCTGTAGGCATATTCAAAAATTACTAGGGAAATGAAAAGGGCCTTGATAGTCAAAACAGTCTTTAAAAAAATGAGCAAATTTGTAGAACTTACTATCTAATTTCAAAATTTTCTCAGAAGTTACAAAAATTGGGAGACTGTGTAAGAATAGACAGATCAGTCAATGTGATTTATAGCTTTAAAAAAGCAGAAATGCAAATAAAAATAGAAAAAAAAATGTAAGGGCAAATACAAATTAAAAATAAGAGGCTTAATTTTTCCTGTTGAAAATAAGGGAAGAAATTCTTCCTTACTCTCTTTTTTTAGAGCATGTACTTTAGAAAACTTGTAATTATAACTTCTTTCTCAGTCTCTTTGAAATGTATGTAAATCTTTTCAAAAGCTGAATAAGCCTCTCACCAGCTTAGCAACACAGGAATATCTTTCTCAAAGACCTGAGAACCATCTCTTTGAAATGTCATCATCAAAGGAGTTAACACCGCTGTTTCTGGGGTTTTGGGCAGAGGGGAGATAGGAGTCTAACTGGGACTGAGGCCTTGCTCCAAAACTACATCCTGTCATTAAGATACGAGAAGTGAAAGAATGAAACAGGTGAACTAAACTTAAAATATTTTCATTAGGTTAAGAAATTATGTGTCATACACAAGTATAAACTGCAAAGTACTGAGTTCTCTTAAGTGTACAACTGAAGAATTTAAACTTGCTTTCAAATCCCACCTGTCTTAACCTCCATCCTTTCAAAAGTAAATTAATTATTGAGTAGAGTATATGAAGGGTCTTTCAGGTGAGACTATAAAACCAAGGTCTTGTCTGCCACGTATGGATATTAAACATCCCCTGGCACTCTTTTACAAAGATAGAGTTAATCCTGGTGTGACCTTGATCAAACTTCTTTTTTCTCTTTTATTCGTAGATTGTAGCAGACTCCAATAGCAGCTCACTGAATTCTGTATCATGCCACATCACTTTCACACAGGTAATCATAAGCCTTGAAAAAGATCTAGACATCAATCAAAATTAGAAAAATGCATATATTGTACTGATTTCTTATGCAGCATTTAATGAAGTGCTACAATGTTATATTTATGGGGCATGCATACATATTATATTTATAAATTACCTATACTGTATGTAATAGATAGATTACCTGTACTGTATGTAATAGATAGGTAGATAGATAGGTAGGTAAGTAGGTAGATAAATTTTCACTTGAGATAACTAGAGAAGTAATGCATCAAAAACCTGCTTAACCGTAAGTCAAATTTACATATCCCCATAAATGGAAGTGATTTCATAATTTTATATCTAAGAAAATTAACAATTAGTTATGCAGATTTTTCTTCCAATATATAAGGTTAATACATATGATCTAATAGAATAATACCCATATGTTGAAGAAATATTAAGCCAAACCCCTTAGAGTAATTGAATATCTTTTTGGCGGGGTAGGAAGCTAGGACATCTTGAATAATAAATGATCTATGATCAGCAAATCTGTGACTTTAAGCATTAGCCAAGTTTAATTTTTTCAAATTAAGAAAAAATATAAGTAGAGCCTATCTGCTTAAACAGAAAAAAATAAATCTCAAAAAGTATGCGTGTGGTCCCCAAAAGATGATAATCTCACGTGTTATTTAATGGCCAGTGAGTCAATAGAGTTTTCAGGAGTTCATCCTTCCATTTGTCAAATCGTATTAAATTTTTACTTAATTTTATAGACATGGTACTGTGAATAATTACTAATTCTATCCATGAAAGAGAAATATAACTTTGAAAAAAATACTACCACTGAACAATGGTTGTTAGTTTTTATTTGAAGCTATCACTAGGAATTGGAAGTTTGCAAACACCTGATTAAGAATAATAAGACTTTGCCGTGAAGTTACTTTATTAATGTTTGTTCTACAATGTCTATTACATGTTTTTTTGGATTAACAAGTTGTTAATTTGGTTATAAAATGTAAGCATCCTCATGGTTAAATATTCTTCTAGTATAGATGATAAATCATAGGTTCAGAAGAATTTACCTTTTCTTATTTGAAATATTGCTATTCATTACTCTTAATTCCCTTACAATATCCTTATTCTCACTACAATTCTTAAAAGGTGCTCAGAAAAGGCATAGAGATGAATTATAGATTTCCACTGGCAACTTTACAAGAACCTTTGCAAACGGTAATATAGTGCGGACTCAAACTTTATTTTGTTACAGTCTCTATAATTTACATTAAAGGGCAAATCAAAACTATTTTGTGTTAAATAAGTTGTATAATAAATGATATTTGGTCAAAGGCAACAAACCTCTTTGTCTAACCATTTATGATATGCTGCAGTGTCCTATAACTTAGTCTCACAGTTTGGGATTAGGTAGAAAATAGAAAGGTGAGTCATGACTATTTGCTTCTTATCCCCTGATGCAGTGGGGTAGCTCAGCAAGTTTTCAGGACCTAAATCTATGTTCCAGGCCTATTTTATAAAGAGATCTTATTTGTGCTTCAGTAACTAATCTGCTTTAGACCAAATTTTGGTATATATTATTGTAAGTTTCAGCGTGGCTGGAAAGGAACGACTGCATAGAGTAATTGCTTGGTGATCCCATTGCAGAAAAGAAAGTCTGGGTGATAAAATAGAAAGCTTAGACAAGAGGGCAGACAGCAGTATCAAGCAGTATCAGCAGTATTTCATCTTGTGGAACTGAAAACCACAGCCACAGAAAGATAGAGAAAATGAAAAAGCAGAGGACTTTGTACCAGATGAAGGGACAGGATAAAGCCCCAGAAAAACAACTCAGTGAAGAGGAGATAGGCACCCTTCCAGAAAAAAAATTCAGAATAATGATAGTGAAGATGATCCAGGACTTTGAAAAAAGACTGGATGCAAAGATCGAAAAGTTTACCAAACACCTAGAAGAATTAAAGAGCAAACAAACAGAGATATGCAACACAATAACCAAAATGAAAAATACACTAGAAGGAACCAATAGCAGATTAACTGAGGCAGAAGGGCGAATAAGTGACCTGGAAGACAGAATGGTGATCATCACTGATGCAGAAAAGAATAAAGAAAAAAGAATGACAAGAACTGAAGACAGCCTAAGATACCTCTGGGACAATGTTAAACGCACCAACATTCGCATTCTAGGGGTCCCAGAAGGAGAAGAGAGAGAGAAAGGACCCGAGAAAATACTGGAAGAGATTCTAGTTGAAAACTTCCCTCACATGGGAAAGGAAATAACTACCCCAGTCCAGGAAGTGCAGAGAGTCCCAGGCAGGATAAATCCAAGGAGAAATACGCCAAGACATATATTAGTCAAGTTGACAAAAATTAAAGACAGAGAAATGTTATTAAAAGCAACAAGGGAAAAACAACAAATAACATACAAGGGAACTCCCATAAGCTTCACAGTTGATTGCTCAGCAGAAACTCTGCAAGCCAGAAGGGAGTGGCATGATATATTTCAAGTGATGAAAGGGAAGAACCTACAACCAAGAAGACTCTACCCAGCAAGGATCTCATTCAGATTCGATGGAGGAATCAAAAGCTTTCCAGACAAGCAACAGCTAAGAGAATTCAGCACCACCAAACCAGCCCTACAACAAATGCTAAAGAAACTTCTCTAAGCGGGAAACATAAGAGAAGAAAAGGACCTACAAAAACAAAAACAAAACAATTAAGAAAATGGTACTAGGAACATACATATCAATAATTACCTTGAATGTAAATGGACTAAATGCACCAACCAGAAGACACAGACTGGCTGAATGGATACAAACACAAGACCCATATATATGCTGTCTACAAGAGACCCACTTCAGACCTAGGGACACATACAGACTGAAAATGAGGGGATGGAAAAAGATATTCCATGCAAATGAAAATCAAAAGAAAGCTGGAGTAGCAATATTCATATCAGATAAAATAGACTTTAAAATAAAAAATGTTACAAGAGACAAGAAAAGACATGATGTAAAGATCAAGGGATCCATCCAAGAAGAGGAGATAACAATTATAAATATATATGCACCCAATATAGGAGCACCTCAATACATAAGGCAAATGCTATGTGAAGAGGAACAACAACTATGAAAGAGGAAATGCAAGGCAGAAATAGAGACACAGGTGTAGAGAGCAAACACATGGACACCAAGTGGGGAAAGTGGGGAGGGCTGGAGGGGAATGAATTGGGAGATTGGAACACCAAATTGTACACTGTAAATATATGCTGTTTATTGTCTGTTAACTGTATCTCAATGAAAGTTCTTTAAAAAAAAAGAGAGAAAAAAAAAAAAAAAGAAAGCTTATAACCTTTGACCTAACTGATTCTTCTGCCGCAAATATTCTTCCCCCAGATACCCATGTGGCCTATGTCCACCATCAGCTTATCTTTCCTAAATTATGCAATCTTTGTAAGGCTTTTTCTGACGTGTACATTTAAATTTAGACCATGTCACTCACCTTCCTCATACTCTTGTCCCTCCCTGCTTTTCTCTAAGCCATTTATCACCTTATAATTAGCTATACTGAGTCACATCCCCTACCCAGAGAGTGTTTGTACACTTGACCCTGGAACCACCCAACCCCTCACACAGTTGAAAATCCAAATACGGCTGTCTCTGCCTCAAAAAAAAAAGAAATAAATGACTCACCCAGGGCAGGAAGATGAAAGAGTTTGCATAGAATTGGGACTCAAATTCTAGGTTTTTTTTTTTATTCCACATATTGTGATCTCTAATCAAACACAAACTTTCCCCCACATTTAGTTGATTTAAAGATCTATAAAATAAAACTACTGAAAAATATCCACATATAGGTGGACCTTTGAAGTTCAAACCCGTGTTGTTCAAGGATCACCTGTAATTTTGGGTGAAGCAGGTAAATAAGTAACAAAAGCCCTGTGTGGCCCCCTTGCCTCTATGTAGCACACACTTAATAAATATCTTCCATAGTCGGGTTTGATAATATTAATGACATTAATTCTAATAATTTAAATATAAGACCTTTTTTCTTTCATCCATGTTATTTAGAAATGTTATCTCACTACCAAGTTAAGCTAAATAGCCACATGAATTTGCCAAGAAACTTACACATGCATCCATGTGGGCTGGTGGGCGTGAACCACTGTGAACCATGAAGCACGAAGGCACAGACACCAAAGCACTGAATGTGTCCCGTCCTTAAGGTTAGCCCTGGGCTCACACACACTGTGAAATCACATTTTGCAATGCAATTTGACAAACACTTATTGGGAACCAATAGTTTTACTCTGAAAGATTTGTCTATCTTTTTATGTAATAATTTAGTTCTAACTGTGAAATATTACAAATATTTCTAGGTGGGCAAACGGGACCTGATATTGCATTACTAGTTCCATTACATTACCCCTTCTCCATCCTCTTAAGAGCCACACTAACATAGACATAGATAGACACATATTTTTACTTTACAATATGTTCGTGTGCCTATTCTTATGCACTGTTTCATGTACTGTAAAGTAAATCTTTACTAGGATATTTATTTTGTAAAATGGTACATTGCAAAAATTAGAAGGTGAAAATTGAATAAGAGATTGGTGTGTTATCCTTTCCAAAACTATATTGACAAAATCATCTCAAAATATTAAGAATAAAGTTTTGCTGAAATGGCAGTTTTGTCTAAATTAAGATAATCACATTTTACTTAATTAGAAATAATCAAGTGCTAATTTGGTTTTCTCTCCTTTACTGAATTATACAAAGTTTTAATTTTCATTTTGTTCACCAACATGTTCAGTGCTACAATAAATTTCAAACCAAACAATTTTCCAAGTGCTAAATTTATTTTTTCCATTTGTAACTCCCTTAATCTGATTTGGAAGTATGCAGTCTAAAATGTTAAGACTGCAAAACACATACTGCATTTGCTCTTTGAAGCAAGACTGCCAGCTGAAAATGACCATAGACTGAGAAAAGTTGTTTTTTGTTTGTTTGTTTGTTTTTGCATACTGATGAGAGTTTATGGGTTTCCATTTCTGCAGATGGTAGTCTGTCTTATTTCATAACCATTTTAGAGGTGAAAGAAATGTTGCCAGGTTTCTCTCTAGCACATATTTGTTAGACCAAAAAAAAAAAAAAACTATCTCTATTTCTTACTTATTCACTCTTCACCTCTCTGGTGTAAGTGGAGTATCTTTCTTAGCTGCCAAAAATAAAATTAATAACTCTACCTCTTACTCTCATAGAAGACAGAAGCTTTATTAATGCTTCAGAGAAAGAAAACAATATTAGATATCTCAGGATTTCATAATTTTCCAGTTCGTGTTTCCACCTGTCTCTTATCAGGAGACCGTTCTGCAAGAGAATCAGGAAAGACTAAAAGGGACAGGGAGTCTGACTGCTGGGATGCTGGGCCAGCTTCCCTAACAAAGAATGTGGGATTTCTCTATATGCTTCAGTTTTTGTCATTTGGTTGAGTTATGGAATTTGGTAGCTCTTTATTGGCTATAAACCATATCAAAGTGGAAAAGGAATCTATTGGCAGCAGCACAACCTCAGTAGCTTGGAAAGAGAAAGGGCTCCTCAACAATGCAAAAATGCAATTTAAGAGCAAGTAGCTCTCTGACTGCTGAACCTCACTGGGAAGACTCAAGAGAACAAGGATGGCACCCATGTGTGTGTTTAGTACATATGGGTGTTTTGTTCTACACACGTTAAAGAGATTAATAATTTGACTCAACTGTAAATGCATGTTCTCTAACTAGGGCAGAGATGTTAAGAGGTATTTGGATTCTAGATTAACATTCTGCCATCAAATGGCAATGTATTTAGGATTGTCCAATTGTATGGGGCCCAAGGTATTTATTGATGTAAAACAACAGTGCTTTCTTTCAAATGACCTTTTACAAATTTTGTTTTCTATCATAATAAACTGAAGGAGTTAATAATAAGTGAAAATGTACAACACAATATGACCTGACATACTGATTTACACTTCCTTGAGTGGTCCTACACAGCCTACCAGAATATTGATGTCTAGGCCAGCAATTTGTTACCTATGGAGAGTGTTCAGAAAAGGCAGGGCCCCATGCATCAGAGCTTCCTGTGGAGCAGGATAGTCAGATGGGTGTCTGGCTGCAGCAGGTGGCGCTGGAGGTCAGGCTGCCCCACTGCAGGCTGCCACTCTGGTTGCCCCAGAGAAATGCTTCACGTGAGGCTCTTGGTGTAGAGCTTAGTAGGAACTGATCACAAGGGACAGAAACCTGGCTACTCTTTGTCAAATGTTTACTCTTGGAACAAGCATTGAAGTTTTAAGGTGAGACTGAACACCTTGACAAAGACAGAGTGAAACAACATCCAAGTAACACCCTAGGAATGAGAAGACAGCACGTTCTTCTGTTCTTTTGCTCAAATTCCTAACAAGTTGTGTGGGAAGTGTATATTCTTTGTGGCCTATCATCTTCTCACATCTGAGGACAAAGTAACTTCTATACATACAAATTATACAACGCGGGGGAATATAACAATACTGTCAGGTACAGAGTGACAGGGACTAAATAATTCAGAAACTAGTTTCTTTTCTTGAGTCTCCTCATAAAGTGCTTTTGGCATGTGATTGATAGATATTGTGTTAAATCTAGGGGGAAAAGTTCCAGGTAAAAACTTAGATGTAAACTCTTATCTTTTTCTTCATATCTAAAACATACACACAGCAAAAAGCAAATGAAGTCCCAAGGCCATACTGTTCCAGCTTTCAAAGCGACAGAATTCAGTGTCCTGTAGGGTGCATATGTCTGAAACCCAATTCAAGCATATTCATATGTTAAGGGCTAGAAAGATGAAGAATGCTTTTTTTCATCTGTAAGTCTTCCTAAGGCCTAGGTAAAATCATATGTTAAAGCCAAAGTCCTGGTTTTGAATTAAAAAAATTTTAAGGCCATTTGTATTTCATCCATGAACATTTTTATTATGTTTATTTGGAGTCTGATTGCAGTTGCTAAAGTTAGAAATACTATATCATGTGTACTCACTGGCATATTACATGAATTTTTAACTAGTCTCTACATGTGTATTACTTACAAATCTCCACCTTAATCTCTTTTTTAATTAATTAGTTTGTGTATTGGCTGCATTGGATCTTTGTTGCTGTGCGCAAGCTTTCTCTAGTTGTGGCGAGCGGGGGCTACTCTTCGTTGTGGTGCGTAGACTTCTCATTGAGGTGGCTTCTGTTGTTGCAGAGCAAGGGCTCTAGGCATGCGGGCTTCAGTAGTTGTGACATTCTGCGGTGCGTGGACTTCTCATTGTGGTAGCTTCTCTTGTTGCAGAGCACAAGCTCTAGGCACGCGGGCTTCAGGAGTTGCGGCACATGGGCTCAATAGTTGTGGCTCATGGGCTTAGTTGCTCTTTGGCATGTGGAATCTTCCCAGCCCACGGATAGAACCCGAGTCCCCTGCATTGGCAGGTGGATTCTTAACCACTGTGCCACCAGGGAAGTCCCATCTTTATCTTTTTTAAGGCCACTCTCTTACACAAAATCACATACAAGATGTGTTCAGTAAACAATATCAATTAGTAATGTAATTACTCATCTGGAATTAAAATATTTTTCTTATCTATATATTCTGTTTTAGTAGATACCATTGTCATAAGAAGCAGGAAGGTGTTACCTAATAGGGACTGTACATGCTATTGTTTATTCTTTAACGTCTCTAACTACTGAAAGCAGAGATGATATCCTGCAGATAATTGATTTTAATTATTATTTCATATGTTTCATATTATTTTGCATATTGTATTGCATGAAATAGATGTTATCAAAACTATTGAACATTCACTTCAATTAATGGCTGAACTGCTACTTTAGGGAGGATGTGAAATATACAAATGATGGAAACTGCTGGGTGCTAGTATGAATGCACACAGATTAAGTTACTAACTTTTTTACCTTGGTCCTTTACCTACATACATAAGTATGTCTACATAGCTACCTAGCTAGGTAGGCAGCCTTTCCACTCATTTAGCTTCCTATGATAAATTTTTTAATCCAAGAGAATCCTTCTTTCTTTGCTTGTAATTGTCCTTCTGCTCACCTCTATTTCTTATATTGAAGTTGTCTTCCTGATCTTTGATGATCATTTGGTATTTAATTAAGGACATAATTAGCTACACAATGTATGTAATATTACAAACAGGATCTTAATTTATATAAAAACTTCATAAATGGGCACATGTGGTTTCCAGCTTCTGCATGCCGTAGCTCAGGCCACTTGCTTTGCTTTCTAGCTGGAGCAGCCCTTGCAAAGGTTTGCTCTGTCACCAGTGTCTTTGGGACAGGACTATGGTTCCTCCATCACTGCTACATACCCACACTTCACCTCCTCCCTCCAGGAGTTTTCTGTATCTACTGAGGCTCTAGATTGTTGCTGTCCTCACTCAGTGAACTTACCCTAGGGGAGGCAAGAAATATAGGAGCAACAACTCTTCTGCCCCCTAAACACCAAAAAGATTCTGGAGGCTGCAACATTGGTACATTTTTAATAATCCAGAAATTTGAAGCATTCTTGAACATCTTCTCTGAGATAGAAGATAAAATGTTGCTTCTCACATCCCCTACCTGACAAAGATTACAACATTTGGGACTCTCTGATTTCAGAAGTAGCGTCGAAATACTGCTTGATCTATTTATTAAGTCACTTAGCAGATGTGATGATTAATATCATGTGTCAATTTGACTCGTCACAAGTGCCCAAATTAAACCTTATTTCTGGGTGTCCCTTTGTGGATGTTTCCAGACTAGTTTAGCATTTGAATCAGTGGACTCAGTAGAGTAAACCCACCCATGTGGGTGGATATCCAGTCCATTAAGGGCCTGAATAGCACAAAAGGTAGAGGAAGAAGGAATTCACCCCTTTTTTCTTGCTTCTGTGCTTGAGTTGGGACATCTTATCACATCTTTTCCAGCCATCAGAGTGGGATTAGCACCACAGGCTCCCCTGGTTCTCAGGCCTTTGTATTCAGACTGAATCATACCATTGACTTTTCCTGGATCTCCAGCTTGCACAGGGCAAACCATGGGACTTCTTAGCCTTCATGATCATGTGATCCATCTCCACAAAATAAATTCCCCATATATATGTTCCGTTTCTCTGAAGAACCCTGACTAATATAGAAGGCAAATCATTTTGAATGTGACCTAGAGAAACAAGGGCCATATAACCAAATCCAAATAATGCTAGAGATACTCTCATTGGTAAGGATGCTGTGTATCTTTGACAAGCCCCTATAAGGAAGTTTCAGAGCAGACAGGTAAGGCTGTGAGGTATGGCCATGTCATTTTGTGTCAAAGAATTGTTTCCCGTTTAACACACATGCACCTCTTAGGCTACTGGGCTGTCATAAAAACTGAGTGCCTGACCGCGGGACTCCAGGTAATTATCCCTTATGAGCTGTGCATTATTAGATTATTAGATCCACCAAGCATAATATCAGGCAAACACACCAGTATTCCACTGTCAAATAGAAATGGTTTGTTTGAAATGGGCTAGGAAACATTGAGAAAGCACATGTAAATTGCGTAAGCGGGTGACTCATGTACCTCGCATGCCCATCATCAGAACTGTTGTACTGACGCTTCTCCCTCAATTCACACCTATGGCCAACTGACAGAAAAGGAAATAACTTGGATCTGTTTCGCAGGGTGGTTGGTGTGATATGTTGGTGGTGGTCAGCATTGGACCCCTATCAATTTGCAGCCTTCTAGGAAGTAGCTAACATTGTGGGGAGAAATCCTCCCAGTGGGAAGAGCTGCAAGTAGTATACAGGTTGTTCATTTGGTACCAACGAAGAAATGAATGCACATTAACTCCTGGGCAGTAGCAAATGGGTTGGCCAGTGGTCAGGGGACTAGAAGAAGCAAGACTGGAAGATGGAGAACAAAGTAGTCTGGGGAAGAACCTATGGATGTCCTTGTGGAAATGGGCACAAAGTGTACAGAACTTATGTTAATGACCACCAGAGAGCATCCACCCAAGAGGAGGCTCTCAACTAGTAGGTGGACAAGATGACTTGACCTTGGATGATAGCCAGCCTCATTCCTTGGCCACTGACTGCTTGACCCCTGACCCATAAGGGGTGGCTACGGTGGCAACTCTGCATGGGTCCAGTGACATGGCTTTCACTTCATCAAAGCTGATACAGCTATTGGTAGTCCTGGATGCCTACCTTGACAGGAGCAGAGAACAAAGCTGATTCTTCAATATGGCATTATTTCCTCATGAGACCATCAGTTGTCTGGTGGAAGTTCAATTACATTGGTCCCCTTGTCCCCTGGAGGAGGCAGCTATTTTTCATTACCAGAATCAATGTTTGCTCTAGATAGAGATTTGCTTCTCTATTCAGAGTGCTGGCTCTGTGGCCTTAATGGTTCTACACATACCGCCTCAGACCAAGAAAACTTTTTGTAGCAGATGACAGTGGGACTCACTGGTCTTATGTGTATTGTCAGCCACACATAGCCAATTTGGAAGCTCAGCTAAAAGTGCCAACTCAAGGAAAATAATTTGTGGACTTAGGACACCATCTTCCATCATGAGGTATAGGCACTGACCCAGTGACTGACATAAAGTATTATATCCCCCATATCTGCAGCGTATAGGTACAGGAACCAAAGGGTCAAAGCAGATCTGGCTTCTATCACCACCACATTCAGGGATTTAATCGTGAAATTTATGCTTTTCAGTCCACAGTCTTAAACTCTGCCAGTTAAAAGGTCTGGTTCCCAAAGGTAGAAAGCTTCTGTCAGGTTCCATTGAACTGAGAGCTCTGACTGCCATCTGATCACTTCAGTATCCTTTTGCCAAAGTACCAGAAGGCAAGTAAAGGAGTCACAAGACTGGAAGGGATAGTCAACTCTGATTATTATAAGCTTCCAGGGAAGCTGCCACACAGGAGTAAAGAGGAGGAAGTCTGGAAACAAGTGCATTCACTGGGATGTATCGTGTCGTGCCCAGTGACGGCTATAAATAGTTCATTTCAGCAACTGTGCCCCAACAAGGGTAAGATGGCTAAGAACACAGACCCCTCAGGGGTTCAGATTTGGATCATACAACCAGACAAGCAAGCCAGACCAGCTGAAGTGCTGCCCAGGGTGAAGGAAACTGAGTGTTGGTGGTAGAAGAGGGACATGCTGGTTATAGAGACGGACTGAGGAGCAGCTATGCAGCACCTCTTAGTTCTTTTTAGGAGGTGGCAGCTTGCTACCACCCGATGGCTTCTCCTCTCCACCTTCATATCCCACCCCTGGAAAAGAAGTCATTTTTGATTCCAGGAGAAAACTAGTTATTATAAGATGGTGCAAACTGGTGTGAATGGCCCACAGAGTGCACAGTGTCAAACTTACAGATTTGTGAAATTCCATTGATTTGGGTTTGAGGATTTCCTAGAAAGAGTTTGTACTGTGTCCCTACTTCTGTTTGCCACCACTGCTGCTACAGAAAGCCAGGGGTGACTGGAGCTTGAAGCCAGTGGGCAGCCGCTGCTGGTCCCTCAGGGAGCTCCCAATAAGACCTTAAATCCTGCCATGCTGTGCAACACTTGGTGGGTAAATTCTCTCTGCATCTCCCGCTGTAGATGTGGTTCAGTGATGCAGTAGCTTTAGAGAGCCTCAAGGAAGACAGCCAGTGAGAACGATCATTGGCTCGTCACATAGGCTCCTGAGCTTCCCTGGGAGTGCACTCCACAACAGCTTTAATACATGAGCTTCTGCCCCAGGCCCTGATTTCTGAGAGCCTTTGTCCATGAAAGTCATTTTCCTCATTCTCACCCTCCTCTCCAAATTTGTTCAAAGACTTGCTGTCATCTCCTTTTTGAGATTCCGTACTTGAGAGTTTGGACATATTGAAGCAAAGAGGAAGTTTATTTTGAAATACTTGTGTTAGCTCATGGGTTTCCTTGTAAATACAGATGATGGGAGTGAAACAAGAAAGCACCTTTGCTCATTTTATTATCTTCAAAATCGTCAATTAATTTTCAGATGTGTCTTTTGCAAATATCGTTCCCCAGTGTGTAGCTTGTCTTCCCGTTTTTCTGATACTGCTTTTAATTTTAAGAGATCTTCTTTACCAATTATTTCTTTCATGGATGGTGTCTTTGATGCTGTGTCTCAAAAGTCATTGCCATACCCAAGGTCATCTGGGTTTTCTCCTGTGTTATCTTCTAGAAGTTTCATAGTTCTGCATTTTACATCTAGGTCTGTGATCCATTGAGAATTAATGAAGGCTGCAAGGTCTGTGTCTAGGTTCATCTTTTTGCATGGGGATGTCCAAATGTTCTAGCACCACTTTATGAAGAGACTTTGCTCCATCATATTATTGTCTTTGCTCCTTTGTCAAAGATTAGGTCACATATTTATGACATATTAGGTGACTGTGAGGGTCTTTTTCTGGCTCTCTGTTCTGTTTCATTGATTCATTTGTCTATCCTCCCACCAATACCACACTGTCTTCATGACGTTAGCTTTATAAGAACTCTTTAAGTTGAGTAGTGTCAGTCCTCCAACTTTATCTCCTTCAGTTTCTGTTGCCTATTCCAAGACTTTCGCCCCTTCACATAAACTTTAGCGTCAATTTGTCAATATTCACAAAATAGTTTTCCTCCTGGAAAACTTTGATTGGCACTGCACTGAATCTATAGATCAAGTTGGGAAGAACTGACATCTTAACCATCTTGAGTCTTCCCTTTTATGAACATGGAATATCTCTTCATTTATTTAGTTTTTCTTTGACTTTGTTCCTCAGAGTTTTATAGCTTTCCTCATATAGACCCTGTATTTATTTTGATAGATTTATTCCTAAGTAATTTTGAGGGGTGCAAACATAAGTGGTATTGTGTTTTTAATTTCAAAGTCCACTTGTCTATTGCTAGTATATAAGAAAGTGTTTGACCTCCTTTTTTGGGGAGCATTTATCTTAGAAAGCGTGTAATTATAAACTCTTTTTCCGCTCCTTTGACACATATATCTCTTAAAAACTTCTTTCCAGTTTCACACCTCAGGAATGTATTTGTCAAGGGCCTGGGAACTATCCCTTTGAAAGGTAACTATCAAGGAAGATAGTGTAGGAGTCTCACTTAGGTGAATACCTTGATCCAAGGTTTACTTTTCCTTTGGGTAAAGCCAATTAGTAAACACAGATGGTCTCAGATCTCTCCTCCCTTAAAAGCGCTGTTCCTTTTGTTTCACTCAAGTCGAGGTCTGACTCAATTGTGACCTTTCTCCCCTATCTCGATATCCTTGAACAAGGTCTTCCTGGACTGCTTAGCTTTGTCCAGTACAATTTTTTCATTGAAAGAGATCATACTGTTTGGGGTGAAGGAGTTAGGAAAACCTTCCCTGAGAAGGTGACGTATAATCAGAGACATGAATCATGTGAAGGGCTGACTATTATAGAGCATCAGGAAATATATACTAAGTGGACGGGGAAGCAAATATTCTCTGGGACAGAAGTGGACTTGGTATGTCTTAGGAGTAGCAGTAGCTGTCAGTGTAGCTAAAACAGATAGAGAGAATAGCAAGTGAGATACAAAAGATTCATCTTGGTTGTGGAGGCCCTCAGGGGCCATTTAAAACACTTAAGGCCTTGCCTTTATGAGATGAGAAGTCATTTTCACTTAGGGAGTGGCATGCTCTGATCTGTTTGTAAAAGATTATCCTGGATTCTAAGTGGAGAACAGACAATGAAAGTCAAGACCATAAGCATGCAGACCATTTAGGAAGTGGTCCAGGCGCTTCCTGGACCACTTCCTAAATGGAGGCTTGTGCCAGAGTATTAGCAGTATGTGGAGATGCGAAGTCAGATTTGGCTATAATTTAAAGGTGACTGTAACAAGATTTGCTGAAACACAATGTTGGATGAGAAGGGGAGAAAAGAACCTAAAACAATGCTTAGTCTTCGAACTCTGGAAGTGGATAAATCAGGGGACCAAAGATTTGGGACACAAAGCAACCTTTTGTGGAGGGAGTAGGGGATCAAGAGTATTGTGAAAATAATGGATTTGAGATGCCTACTCAATATTCACATGGGATGTCTAGTAGAAAATCCTATCTATGCATCTGTGATCAATGGGTGCACATGACTGGTACATGAACTTGGTGCAGTTGGCTCCAGGGCTTCCCAACAGTGGGGGTGGGGCACAGGGAGGAGGATGAGGAACAGCAAGATGTGGTTCAAAGAGTTATAGGTAACCAGGGAGACAAATTGTGCAAGGAGATTATCTAGATAAAATTACAGGAGTAAAAAAAATTATAGGAGTAAATTGTTAATATAGTCACTTTTTTATATGAGTAAGAAGCAGTCAACTCTAACTTCTTTTCTAGAACTCAAATATTTTAAGAGAAAGAAGAAATGTAAAACGTGTTTTAAAAAAACTAAAATTTTAACTGGGAAGAAAAATAAATGATCTACTATTAAAAGTCTAAGTTTGTGGCATTATTTTCACAAAATGAAATGTTAGTGTATTAAAAATTTTATGGTAAATATTGTATGATAGAATTCACATCTCCTCTAAGCCAGCTGTTTATTTTCTAATCAACTTTGAGCTTTTATTCCTTCCATGTCCTCATAAACCAAACTGCAGATTTGGGCACTAATAGCCTCTTGAGTCAGTCCACTTAAATTATTTTTACTATGTGAAGAAAAAGGCGAAATCTTTCCCAGTCAATCAAGAAAAGGGTATTTTCTTAATAGATGTCATGTCTCCAATTATTTAACTGGCTTGAAATCTGTACATTCAAAATTACATACTCCTATCAAACAAAGCAGATCATTTTGGGTTGATCATATTAAGATATATAACCCAAAAAAATAGTTTTGTTCTCTCTTTAGTATATTAATAAACACTGCTAATATGTTTGAGTATACTGATTTGAATATTCATTCAAAAAAGTCTTTGTTTTTGGAAAATACTCACCTAAAATCTAATCTCCAAGTATGATGCATTTTGGCTATCTTGATTAACAGTCTTCCTAACTGTATTATTCCCCACTAGATTCCATTAGGAGGAATAAAATATGAGAAATTACAGATTTCATGACACTTTAAACATTATTTATACTAATTAAACTGCTGCAGTAAATCTGCTAGGAGAGTGGATCTTAAAAGTACTCATCACAAGGAAAACATTTTGTAACTGGTGACAGATGTTAACTAGACATTTTAGTGATCATTTTACAATGTATACAAATATTGCACCATCATTGTACACCTGAAACTAATATAATGTTATATGTCAATTACACCTCTATTTAAAAAAAACCTCAGCAACAACCTGCACTTGCTGCATAGTGTATAATGGAGTCCCCCACATAAGCTTACTGCCCTGGCACCCTTATTTGACAGAAATCCCAAGCTCGGCAATGTCACTGCACGGTTAATATCGTGTCAGAAAAACCTTAAGTAAATGTGACAGTTGATAGTGATTATTAACCCGGCATCGAACCAATAATTAAACAATGCAGTCCCGGGGGGGTGGGGTGCGGAGGTTGTGTATCGCAAGCTTGCCTGCTCTCGCTTGGTGATCCTTCTGATTCTGCTTCCCTGTCCTGACATTATTTTCGCTCATTATTATTTCCTGTCAGAGCTGAAGATCTAAATCATCACCTAGGACATTTCTGTTTATTTTATATACCTATTTTATTCCCAAGGAGATTTGTTGTATTCTTCAGCTCTAATAAAATAAAAAGTAAAGCAAAACACAGACTTAATTCAAGTCTCAACTACCTTTATGGCAGTGGTTTGACTAATTCCCTAAATGGATTGGAGACGTACAAGAAAACATGTTCTTTGTTTTTCAGGTCGTCCATGAATTTTAGAGGCTTCCTGTTTTCACTGTCAGTGTGTATATTTTGCCTTGGCTAATTAAAGATATGTACGTAATGAGGAGGTCAGGAGGGACCGAAGGGACCAAAATGCCTTTTAAGTGCGATGTGTTCTTTTTCCTGTACTTTATTCCTATTGGCCCATTTAATCCTCACACTAATCCTACTCTTATTGTCATTTTCATAAAAAAAATAACTCAGGCTCAAAGTGTTTATGTTGCTCTATCAAAATTACAAAGTTTTCCATTTTATAATTCTGTCTCTCAAAGGACTTCTTAAAAAGTTTACTTTCTCTAGTGGACAGTGAGTGAGAAAGCCAGGATTTGCTGGGTGAAGAGAAACTGGACACAAATTACAACTTCACTATGAATAGTTGTTATTAGCTCATCAAATCAGAAAAGTGCCTAAAAAGTACAGTAAGTGAGTCTTTCTAAATGATCATGATTTATAAGTAACTAATAAATATTGTACTCCTGATTTGTATAATTTATTGACTTTGAAAAGCTAGAAAGATAAAAATTATCACTCATTGACCAAAAAAGTATTGATGGAGTGTCTTCTACAGGCCAGACCTGACCTAGAAACTAGGGAATTTATGATGACTCTCACAGGTAGAGTCGCCACATTTAGCACAAACATATACAGGATGCCCAGTTCAATTTGAATTGCAGATAAAGAACATATAATATTTTAAAGTAAGTATGTCACCTGAAATATTTGGAACCTTCTTATACAAAAAAAAAAATTATGTATTCTTTACCTGAATTTCAAATTTAACTGGGCATCTTACATTTTATCTGGCAGCCCTATCAAAGGACCTCAGCTGGAATTAGGAAAAATAGGAAATAATGGAATAAATGTAAAATCCAAAAGATGAGTGAGAGGTAAGTATACAAAGATGGAAGGGAAGGGCTTTCCAGGAAGTGATGTGAACAGTGATACTGTGGCAGGAGGCATGGAGATAGAGCACACTGAGAAAGAGTCAGGCAGGTGTGGAGACAGTGAGAGACTGGATTTTAAGAGGAACCTGCTAAGTGGAGCTGGGGTCTGACTGTGAAGGTCAGTGGTAGGCGTGTGGCAGGCAGCCTCTAGAGGGCGCCCAGCGATTCCCGCAGCCCGGTGTTCAAGCCCTTGGGTTATTTTGATTGCTTATGAGGAATCGAATATGCAAAAGTGATAGTAGATCACTTCGAGATTAGGTACAAAAAACTGTGACTTCTATCTCACTGGGTCTTTCTCCCATCTCCTCCCTCCCCCCTCCTTCCTCCCCTTTCTTCCCCCTGCTCCCATTCCCCTTTCTCTTTCCCCCTCCCTGCTCCTCCCTTCTTTCTTGGCCCCGCAGGGTGGCCAGTCACACCCTCGAGTCCAGTCAGCACTTGTTGCCTACAGGCCAGCTCTCTTCTCAGGGAATTCTGCTCCTGGCTGCCAGGCCCACCACAGAGCGGAGGATGTTCCCAGAGCACATGTACTTAGTTTGGAGGTACATCACAGTCTTACAACTTACTTTCTATAGATTTGACTTCCCAGTTAGAGGACGCTTGAACTAATAAAATTAGCTTGCATATACTACCTAAAAGGGAGAAATAGGCTCTGAGAAGACACAAACATAATCTAGTACAGAATTTGTATTTTACCACAAATGATTTATAAAAGTATTTATCAACCATTTTTTTTAAACTATCATTCCTCCTTTTAAGATATGCTTTTTTCTTTAATGGCCTTGCCCCATGAAAGTTAGTACCACAATACATCTGTTTATGTAGTGTACTTTGGACACACTATTGTCATATCTAAGTTTTTTTCACTCCCACAAGAACTGATTTTCATCCCACAGGAAATGACATCAGTCCCATTGAGACTATATAATATACAGAATCATAACTCTCAATCAAACAAACAAATAAAAGGCAGGAGTCTTTCAGTAAATTACCCACTCCTTATGACAGAAAAGTTTCCATTGTATTATACAGGAACTTTAAAAATCATTTTGGTGATATCAAAAATAAAGCTGTGTTTCTGTCAATACTGCTTGCTTTAAACTTTCTGATTTTGTTTCCATGATATGAGCCCATTGCTGTGCCCAGGGGACTGTTGTGATGTGATTAGTGGCTTTGGTCTGCCCAATGGAATCATTTGCTGGGTAAGAAAAGTGACATTATGTTATATGTTTTATGTCAGTTAGGCCCTTACTTGCAGTGTAGGGAAGGGTCAGTCTCACCCAAACTGTAAGATTGCTGTAAAGATAGAGGGATGAAATTGGCTTTAGAAACCAAGCCACAATGCCTGACACAGCAATCTATTCATTATTCTTATTGAGATACTGCAATGGTGTATTTACTGTTTCTTCTCACCACTGCCCTATAGATGCTGCTGGGAAATGAGTGTCTCCTTTGGGTCATATTCTCCATCTTCCAAAGTCTGTGAATTTGTCGATCAATGAATTAACCAAAGACATGATACCACAGACCTTCTGCCCTCAGTCATATCCTCATAAAGCCTTCTTGCCGCTTGAGGCCTGAGTCAGCCACTAGATCTGCTAGTACCGTAGGTAAGTTCTGTGGGGAGTAGAGAATCACAATCAGAAATTAACAATGAAAAATTCAAACCTTCCGCCTGGAAGGTGATTTCATATTGGAAAATTGAATCCTTAAATCTGTTAGAAAACAAGTTCAGAACAAGCTCATGTACATTTAAAGAAAACTGTCTATTTGGAGAAACTCTAGATTATCACCAGATCATGTCCTTTAAGATAGACACTGTCTATTTCATATACATTTATTCATTCAACAGATATTTATCATGTGACTTCTGATTGCCAAGAACGCTGTTGAACGCAAAGGGTAAGAAGAAGGGAATAAAACATTGGCCTCTCTGGGCTTGCTGACTAAAGGAAGTACAGGTAAGCAAACATCACCTGTGGAACTGTTACACAGAGCAGCAGCTCAGTATCAAGGAGTAACATCTACACCTGGATGTCAGGCCAGACGTAACATAGGAGGTAACAGTAAAGCTAAGAAATGAAGCCTGACAACAATATACAAGTGGGGCTACATCACACTAGAAAGCTTCTGCACAGCAAAAGAAACGATCACCAAAATGAAAAGGCAACCTTATATCAGATAAGGGGTTAATATCTGAATATACAAGGAACTCATACAACTCAATAGCAGAGAAACAAATAACACAATTTAAAAATGGGCAGAGTTCCTGAATAAAAATTATTTCAAAGAAGACATACAAATGGCCAACGGGTATATGAAAAGGTGCTCAACATCACTAATCATCAGGAAATGCAAATCAGGGAATTCCCTGGAGGACCAGTGGTTAGGACTCTGAGTTTTCACTGCTGAGGGCAGGGGTTCAATTTCTGGTCCAGGAACTAAGATCCCACAAGCTACACAGAGCTGCCAAAAAAAGGGAAATGCAAATCAAAACCACAATGAGATATCACTTCACACCTGCTAGGTTGGCTATCAAGAAAGAGACAAGAGATAAATGCTGGGGAAAACGTGGAGAAAGGGAACCCTGTGTACTATTGGTGAGAATGTAAACTGGTGCAGCCACTATGGAAAACAGCAGGGAGGCTCCTCAAAAAAAAAAAAAAAAAAAAAAAGAACTACCATATCATCCAGCAATCCCAATTCTAGGTATGATTCCAAAAGGAACAAAATCGAAATTTTAAAGAGATATCTACTCCTGTGTTCATTGAAGCATTATTCACAATAACTGAAGTATGGAAACAACTTGTGTCCATTGGTGGATGAATGGATAAAGGAAATGCTTCCAATTGCAACAACATGAATAAATTTGAAGGGCATATTTTTAAGTAAAATATGCCAGGTAGAATACTGCAGGGTATAACTTTATGTGGAATCTGAAAAAAACAAACCAAACAAACAAACAAATAAAAAAAAATGTTGAACTTATAGGAACAGAGAGTAGAACTTTGGTTGCCAGGGCCTGAGGGTAGTGGAAATGTGGAGAGGTTGGTAAAAGGGTACAAACTTTCAGTTATAAGATGAATAGGCCTGGGATCAAATGATGACTTAAGTTGAAAATACTGTTTTGCATAACTGACAATTACTAAAAGAGTAGAACTTCACCTTTCTCAACAACAAAAAAGCAAAACACAAAAGTAAATATGTGAGCTGATGGATGTATTAATTAACTTGATCATGGGAATCCTTTCACACTGTGTGTGTATGTATATATATAAAATCATCACATTGTACACTTTAAATATATTAGAATTTTATATGCCCAGTATATCTCAATAAAAAGGAAAAAAGACAGAAAGCCTGAATCACACTGTCCCAAAAGAATATGAAGAGTGTGAAGGAGCCACATTATGTGCCAAAATATCTCCCATAGAGGTTAGAATCCTCAAATTAAGAATCCTCAAATTATCCATTCTTTTTAAGATCCATTTATTTAAAGATTGTATGGCTTTGAAATAGTCTCAGAAATTAAAAAGCAGTGGTTACTACCATGATTTAAATGCACCGATCACATAAGCTGTTCACCCACATTATACAGCCCAGGAAAAATGAAGAACAAAGTAACCTAGCGGAGAAATCTGGAAAGCAACTGGTCTTGGAAGTTAGCCAGGATAGGAGGCCAAGGTAGTCACCAAAATTGGCAAGCCACTGCATCACAGCTGTAGGGAGGACTTAAAGAGAAATTAGACTACTACTGTAGACACACTGCTTCTTTCATTATTTTTCCTTTAAACATCTTTTGATTTTCTGTTCTGTTTCACAGGTGAAAAAGAACTCAGCACTTTATGTTTTCTTTGCTTAGAATGCCTTCTATTGCTTTGCTACTACACTCCCCTCAATTTCCTCTCTCACCAAGCCAGGCTGATTACTTATCTTTTAAGTTCTAAATTAATTTTGCCCCTGCTGTGTAGTCTTCCAACCCTCCTAGATATAGGTTCACACAGTTCTTCATTCTCCCACTGTAACATGTGAGGTCTTCTATCACAGCACTTTATTTTCTTACATCTGTTCATTCATTCATTTCACAAATATTTAGTGACTGTAACTACTGCAATAAACATTTTTATGCTGAGCCGGGAGGCTGAGGGAGTGAATAAGACAAACGATTTCTGTTGTCATGGAACTTACATTTTTAAATGAAACATAGTTTTTCTCTGTTTTCCCTAAGAACTGGTGATTTCTGTAAGAGAAAAAGCTGTGAATTATTCAATTTAGTGTCTCATAATTTTAATGTAGTTACTGGCCCTCGCCATAGAGAATAAATTTAACATTTTTTCAGTGATACACAGTGAAAAATAGGTTTGTTTGTTTTTTGTGTGTTTGCTTGTTTTCTTTTAATAGATAGGCACATTGTTATCCACAACACAATGTTAGTTCTGTTACCAAGGAAGGCAATTTATGTCTTAACAAGTGTTATTATTTATTTTTTAATATTATTAAATTGGATACTCAGAGATCTTAAGTAATTTTTCCAAGGCCACAGAGACCAGAAATTGCACTGCCAATATTCAGACCCAAACGTATCAGACTCTAAAGCCCAAGCAATTTGACCTCCACCACCTACCTCACAATGCCTTGGTTTTGGGTTCTAACATTTTTATTTTTTAAATTATTTTTTTAGAAATACATATACAGAAAAGTACACAAAACAATACATTTTCACAAAATGAAAGCAAACATGTAAAGGGCGCCTACGTCAAGAAATAGAATATGATTTGTGCCTCAGAAACTTCAACTCATACCCTCTCCAAGTAAGCCACACATGAAAGTAAACATTATCTTGAATTCTTACACTATAGATTTGTTGCTTGTCTTCAGTTTGTTTGTTTTTTTTAATAAATTGAATTATTCAGTGCATACATGTGTCTGTCTTCATTCAGCATTGTGTTTGTGAGATTCAAATGTGATGTGAGTACAGCAATTGTTCATTCATTCTCAGTGCTGTAGGATATTTTGTTATACTATATCCCTCTCTGTTCTAATTGTGAACATTTGGCTGCCGTCTTATTGTTATTATTAGTATGAATAGCACCGTTTTGAAGATCTTTGTATGCATTGTTTGGTAAACTGTGGAAGCAATTCTGATGGGTATTTACCTAGTAAGGGAAATTGCTGCATCAGAGTATAGGACAAAGCGTTTTTCAAAGTGATATGAGCAAGAGTAAACACTGTTGTTTGAGCTCTCCAATTCCTCTCCATTCACATTCCTTCAGTCTTAATCCTTAGCCTTCTTGCTTTTGCTACTGTGGTGGTTATCACATTGGTTGGGATCATGCTGTGGTTTTGATTTATATTTTTTAATGGCTTAAAAGTTGCAGCAGTTTTTTATATATTTATTGAGAATGTTTATGTTCTATTTTGTAAAGTGAGTACTCAAGATTTTTGCCTATTTTTAAAACTTGGATTTTTTTGTTGTTCTTATTCATCTGTAGAAGATCTTTATGTATTAATGTTTCAGATACAGGTTCTTTGTCAGGTATAAATGTTGCAAATCTCCTCCACTCTGTGGCTTCTTTTTCATAATTGCAATGGTGTGTCTTTTAATAAACAAAATTCTTAGTTTCAGTGTAGCCCAATTGATCTATGTTTTCCTTTACTTTATACCAGTTTTAAAAAAATCTTTGCCTGTTCCAAGGTTAAAATATGTTTGCAATTTAATTTTCTTGAAGAAGTTAATATGTATTGGTTATAGTTGCTTGCAATATGATCTTTTGAACTTCTTAAAATCTGTAGAATCTGTGCTATTGTCTCCTTTTTATTCCTGCTATTTTCTTTTATTTTTTTCTTGATTAATCTTGCAATAATTTATAAACTTTAGTAATCTTTTCCCCCAAAAAATATGTGGTTTGGTTGATTCTCTCCATTGTGTATTTATTACCTCTTTCATTGATTTCTGTTTTTATCGTTATCTTTTTTATCATTATGCTTTTCTTTTACTTTCTTTGAGTTTGATATTCTGTTCTTTTTCTATGTTCTTGGGACAAATACATAAATCTTCACTATTCAAGTGTTCTTTTTGTATGCATTGAACTCTGAGTCTCAATATGTGCATTCCTCCATTGTTTTCACTAAAAATTTAGCCTTCTTTCTCACTGTTGCTCCTTTTAAGAATATGCTTTTATTATCTGACTTCTTTTAAGATATTATTTTTGTTGTCAGATTTTGTTTCATTATGATATATGAAAATCTAGGGTGGTTTCCTTTTTATGTTCAAAGAGTATTCAAAGAGTTTCCTGAAGATATAGAGAGATGTTTCTCGTTGGTTTTAGAAAATCATTATCTACTATCTTTTCAAATATTTCTCTGCTTCATTTTTTCTCTCCTACTTCGCTGAGATTCCTATTATACAACTGTTAGGCTTTTTCACCATGTCATATATTTTTCTGGTTTTCTATATTTTTATTCCTTTGATAGTACATTGTTCAGACTGAATATTTTCTGCTAGTCTTTCTAATGGCTTACTAATTTTCTCTTCAGTTGATTCCAGTGTGCCATTCAAATTATTTATCTGAATCATCATTTTTATTATATATACATTTTTAAATGTCTAGACATTCACCTGACCCTTTTTATAAACTTTAATTATCTGATAAAAGTTTCCAAAATCTTATATGTTTTCTTGAACAAATGATTCAAAGTTATTGTGATAATTGTAATAACTGTCATTTGTTGCTCTGAATCCACTGTTGATTTTCTCTAGGTCTATCTCTTAAAATTCTGGTAGTATGTAATTGAATGCTGATGTATTTATTTCCCAAGGCTACTATAACAAATTACCATAAAGTGAGTGGCCAAAAATAATAAAAAATTATTTTCTCACAGTTCTGAGAGCCTGGAGTCTGAAGTCAGGGTGTCTTCAGGGCTATGTCCTCTCTGAAGGCTCTAGGTAAGAATCATACCTTGTCTCTTCCAGCTTCTGGTGGCTATTGGTGATCCTTGACTTCCTTGGCTTGTAGCTGCATTACTCCAATCTCTGACTCCATCATCACATTGTTTTCTCCTATGTGTGTGTTTCTCTGTGTGTCTTCTCTTCTTCTTATAAGGATAAGAGTCATTGGATGTAGGTCCCACTTTAATTTAGTATGACGTCATCACAGCTTGATCACACCTGCAAAGACCCTTTGTCCAAAGACGGTCACATTCACAGGTACCAGAGTTAGGACTTGAACGTTTATTTTTTGGATACACAATTCAACCCATTGTAGCTGGATACTACATATGGAATGTTTTTGAGAATTTGATAATGTTATTTTACTCTAGAGTGAGTTTAGCCTGTTATTTTTTGAGTAGAGCAGTAACTAAGCTAAGTTAAGTTTGAGTACAGTTTTTGTAAGATTGTCCTTCTGATTAATGCCAAATCTACAGTTTAGTGAACCAGGTTTCCCCACTGAGAGCTGGCATATTCTAGATTCTTTCCTTTTTGGCAGATTGTATTTCCAACTTTTGTCTCCCTAGCCCTGTAAGACTGATTTTAAAAGCTCTGCTTTTTAGGGGCTTTGAACTTACTTTTTTATTGCTTTGCCCTATGTAGCTTAAGAAATTGGCATACACATCCAGCGGAAACTGGAATGTCAGATTCACTTCACTATATGTCCATTCTCTCTGGGATTGAATCCTCAAGTTTGGGGTTCCTTGTCATTCCCAAACTCAAAAATTTGTCTCTACAACATTGTGAGTTTGCCAGAAACTCTGATGGCTGTAATGTTCTTCATGTGTTTTCAACAGCTCTAGCTTATACTTTGTGGGTCAGAGATAAACTAAGAAGTTGGTCATCTCCTAAATTCTTCAGAAATTTTTGAAAATCTAATTTGAAAATCAAATAAAACTGCTATTTTAAACCACTAGGTTCTGAGATGATTTGTTACACAGTAGTAAAAAAATAAACAAAAAAACCCCCAAAGGAATTGACAATGTTAATTCACTCAACCTCTATTACCAACTTTCTTCTCACTTGCTTCTTCTTATAGTAAGGGCTAGTAAGGGCAATCTAATAACATCCCTTCCAACTAGGGGGTTCACACAACATAAAAATGTTTAATGAGAAATATAGATACGAGTCTCTGAACATGGAGCATCCTCCCAAACCAAAAAAAAAAAGAGAGAGAGAAGAAACGTCTTGGCACATGGGAACTTTTTTTCCCCTAAAACATTCATTCTTTTCTTTCTTCCTGGAATGTGCACATAAATAGCAGAACACTTGTTTCCATTAATTGACAAGCATGGGGATAGAGGTCTACCTGCTGTGGATGGCAGATATAAAAGGTAGAAAGAGCCTGGATAGTCACACCACCCCTGGACTCCTATCTTTCAACTTATTACATAGGACAAATAAATTATTATTTAAGATACTCTTTGCTTAAATCTTCTGTTATATAGAGGCAAATACATTGCTAAACAGTACAGATGTACTGTGATATATTCTTCTAAATGGAGCTAGAACTGTTCTAAAATATTATTGCACTGCTAATTTCATTTAGGTAATTTCTAGAATAACAAGACATGTATATGTGTGTGTGTGTATGACCTTCTGCAGTTGGTTATTTTAAAAATGTATGTTACCTTTTAGAGCCTCATTCAGATGAATAATTGGCAAATGGGTTTCGAATATTAAGACCATCAGTTTTTCTTCTAAAAGAGAAGTTATGGATGTTTTCTTCACATATGGAGTAAGCCAGAATAAAACTACTTCTTTATAATTTGTAAAATATTATATTCAAAACCATACATTGACAAAGTACCCTGTGTGTGGTAGGTGACACATACCCACTGTCTCAGAAACCTAATATATAACTATCTGAACTTGATAAAGTTATGAAGTAATAACCTAATTTCCCTTCTGAAACCATAGCACTCAATCTTAAAGAATTTTGAGGTGAAAATAGAGTTAAATTCCTTTAGGCAATATAAATACTATAATGAAACAGGAAGAGGAAATCAATTTTCTAAGATTGGAATCAGAGGCTCATTAAAATATTCATTATGTATGTGAGATACTCTTGTGGTCCACAAGAGTACCGGATTGAATGACAGAAAAGACACTGAGGCCAAAAACTTGATTTTATGCAGGTGACAAATCTCAGCAGTTAAAATCAACTTCTGTATAACATTATGCCATATTCCAGAAAACCACTGTCATATCACTCTCTTTTGCCAAAACTTTTAATTAATCTTATTTTCATGGTAAAGTCACATTGATATTACATGATAATAAAATTATCTTTATCTCTCTATAATTTATAGTCAATTTTCTGGAATATGCTTAATTCACAAACTATGAGATGCATATGTAATTATGAAATGTGACAGAAGATTTCTATCATAGTCTCTGTAGTAGAAGGAAGATTATTTCTTGAAGAATTTGTACTTTGTTTCTTAAGTTTTATTCCCTTTACCATACCTAGAAAAGAAATGAGGTTGACTGCATTATAAGGAGACAGACCTGAGTGCAATTCTTGGGGAAGAATTTTCTTCCTCTAGACCCTTTAAAGAAATCACTGTGATGGGCGTTAACCAGGACCAATATAAGAATTAAAGGTAGTAGTTTGCCCTTCTCTTGATAAAAGTCAGTGGAAACATCCATAAAAATAAAATATAGGTCTTTTCAACAAATGGTGCTGAAACAACTGGACATCCATATGTAAAACACTGAAATAGACAGAGAACTTAGACCCTTCAAAATCATTAATTCAGCATGGGTCACAAACCTACACGTAAAATGTAAAACCATAAAATTCCTCGAAAACAACATATGAGAAAACTTAGATGACCTTGGTTTTGGCAATGACTTTTTAGATACAGCACCAAAGAAAGAAATAATTGATAAATTGGACTTAATTAACATTAAAAAACATTGCTCTGCAAAAGACAGTGTCAAGAAAGTAAAAAGACCAGACAGACTGGGAGAAAATATTTGCAAAAGACACATCTGATGAAGGGCTGCTATCTAAATCATGTAAGGACTCTTAAACGTCAACATAAGAAAACAAACAACCCTATTAAAAAATGGGCCAAAGACCTTAAGAGACATCTTATCAAAGAAGATATACAGATGGCAAATATACACATGACAAGATACTGCATATCATATGTGATCAGGGAAATGCAACTTAAAGCAACAGTGAGATACAACTACGCACCTATTGGAATGGCCAAAATGCAGAATACTGATAATGCCAAACACTGGTGAAGATGTGGAGCAACAGGAACTCTCATTTATTGCTAGCAGAAATAAAAGACAGTACAGCCTCTTTGGAAGACATTCCGGTGGTTTCTTACACCTAAGCTTACTTTTACCATATGAGCCAGCAATTGCACTCATTGCTGTTTACCCAAATGAAGTGAAAATTATGTCTACACAAAAACCTGCACATGGATGTTGATAGCAGATTTGTTCATAATTGCCGAAACTTAGAAGCTAGCAAGATGTCCTTCAATAGGTGAATGGATAAATAAACTATTTTACCTGCAGACAATAGAATATTATTCTGTACTAAAAAGAAATGAGCTATCAAGCCAGGAGAAGACATGGAGAAACTTTAAATGCATATTACAAAGTGAAAGAAACCAATTTGAAAAGGCTACATACTGTATAATTACAACTAGATGACATTCTGGAAAAGGCAAAACTATAGAGACGGTAAAAAAAACAAACAAACGGTGGTTGAGGGAGGTGGAGGGTGAATAGGCAGAACAGAGAGGATTTTTAGGGCAATGAAAATACTCTGTACAATACCATAATGATAGATACATATCATTATACATTTGTCCAAACCCAGAGAATGTACAACATCAATAGTGAACCTTAATATAAACTTGGACTTTGGGTGATAATGAATGTGTAAATGTAGGTTCATCAATTGTCGCAAATGTTCCACTCCGGTAGGGAATGTTGATAATGGGGACAGGAGGCAGGGAGCATATGGGAAGGTTTCTAAGTTATAGTTCAAGAATGTGTTTTCTTTCAATGCAGGTGATTTTTATGAAAAATCTTATACTAATTGTCAGTCAGGGTTCAGTCAAGGAAGCAAAACCTGAGAGGAGAGAGAGAGAGAAATTGTAAAGAATAGGCTAACACAATTGTAGGGTCTGACTAGGCAAGTCCCATGTCCATAGTCTATAGTCCATGAAGCAGACAAGAGGTGAAGTTCACGAGCAGACTGGGATCCTACAGGTGTGGGCTGGAGATATTGTCCAGAGGCAGGATTCGATCAATCAATCCATCTCCTTCTGTCTCCGTCTGTCTGTCTGTCTCTCTTTCTTTATGAAAAGCCCAGCTCTTTTTTAAGGCTTCCTAATTGTCTAAGTGACTCCCATCCAAGATAATCTCTCTGATTTAAAGTTTGCTTTTTAGAGACTTTAATTACTTCTACAAAATCTCTTTACAGCAACACTTAGGTTTGTATTTGATTAAAAGTTTCGAGACTGTAGGTCAGCCTACTGACCTCTACACGTCAAACACAACCAAGAACAAATAATGTGCTTCTTTATATATTTTAGGATAAATCTGAAACATAAATTTTATCATTATCTAAATTTTTAATTGTGTCAGCATTAATGGTGAAGTTGAAAAAAATTTCAGAGACAATTTAAAAAACTGATAGAGATTCACAGCAGGGAAAACAGGTATGCAAAAAAAAAAAAAAAAAGGGGAGCCATGAAACCCAAGAATATTTTAAATTTGGCTATAATGTCACAGTATTTAGGAGCCATGAAGAGATTGTTATGGCTCTGTCTGAAAGTTTTCTTTCTTAAGTTCTGCAGTTCATACGGATGTCAGAAACTCCAATTTTCTCTTCAAGGCAGAAAACTTTTTTTCAAATTTGTTAAGAAATTGATTTTGCTGAGTGCACATGGCAGAGGATACTAAAGAGGAAGGCTGTGATGCTTACTGTTACATTGGCGATACCCTTTATGACACAATGTGAATAAAAGACATGCAAATGTACACATACATCATGCATATCAAATACGTGGAGATATCTTTTAGTCTTGTACCACACCCCTAACTTCATCTTCTCCCATTTCCCTTATCAAACGAAGCCCAACAAGACCTAGAGAATTTTGGAGATCTACTCTTTTTTCCATATATATAAGAAGCATGCAAGAGCCAACAGGAGCAGATGGTGATTTTTTCCCAAAGGAAGTACCAAAATGCCTAAAATTTTAGTCTATGATGCCAGTTTTTCAGGTGTATGAGTCTGCTTGACTGTTGTTATTATCACAAAGCTAGGTTTCTTCTTTCTCCACTACTGAGAGCAATGAGGGTTCAGCCTCAAACATCACCTTGTCCTTGGTTTGAGAAAGAGTGTGTTACCAAGAGAGATTCCAGGAAATAGATATGTTTATTCATAACAAAGATTTTTAGACTTCTCCTTTTTCCTTTTTAATTCTGTTTTTGCTTTTGAAAATTGCATCCGTCTTTACAGAAGTTCAGAAATGCTATCAATACACATCTCTTGAATAAATGAAGTGAGAAATAAACAGGTATTTGAAATAGATTGTCTACCTTATGTGAACTCAGTTATTTTCCATAATAATGAGGGTAATAGCCACCAACAGTACTGCTTTTAGCAAACTTCATTGTGTTTGATTTTCACTGTGATTTTGGTCCTAAATTCATTGGCTGAGTTCCCAAAATATGTTTCTGGACCCACCAAATGTCACCTGAGTGACTGTCTACTTGGATATAAACAAATAGATCATAAATGATGACATTTGATCTGTACTCATATCAGAGGAATGATCAATAACTTAAAATATTCAATAGGGAAGAAGAAAATAGAAAAATAGTGATTAAAAGACCAAGAGAAAAAATCCTTGTTTTTAATTGTTTTAATACATTTGGGCACATGGTCCAAGCTTGTTGAACTTCTGGTTTAACATTCCACCTGTGCTGGAAGTCCAGTTAAAGCAATCTATAATGCTTTCAATGATTATCTTTTGCATGTAAAATTTGCAATTATTTCCTGTAAATAAAGCATGTAGAAGAAACACAAAATAAAATGTAGAAAGCCCATACTTTAATTGTAGACCCAAAAAAGTTTGCAGTTTAGATTTTCAATTTTATTTCCATTTTTCAGTTATTTGATACCTAATACTTTAATATATTAATTAGAGATATTAATTATTACTTTCTCCAAAGCAATATAATTTCTAAAGTGTTTACATAACCTCATTTACCTTTCCATTGTATATAAAGAATTTTTGCCAAAATTGAGGCGAGAAAGAGAAAATAAGAAATAAAAAAATAACAGAGAAACATATATACAGAGTAATTTGAACCAATATCCCTGTTGAAGACAAAATTTTTGATTAAAATATTTTTTAAAATCTGCTCAATGTCATTAGAGAATTAACAAGATTGTGAATAATTATGGGTCCAAAAACTAGATTAAAAAAAAAAACATAGAAGCCTAGAGAAGTGAGTTCAGTATGCAAAAGTGTTTTTCCTCTGAGTGTATTTACTTATTCTGGAAAAGGTGGCATGAGTCTGAGAAGCTTAGCAGAATATTTGATAATCTTGTGGGATAGGGGTACATAAATTAGAGACCAGGTTCATCAGGCTGGATGTAAAACTCCCATTTATGCCTTGGATTGAGACCCCAAAAGTATACACTTTAAAAGTAAGAGTGATCTGAAAGAAAGCTTGTCCTTGTAGAAACTAAATATCAGCTTCAAATCATCTTAATCTCTGAAAGTGGATTAAACTTATTCCAAATTTCTATTGCTCTCAGCTACTTCCCAAATGAAAATGTAACTTCTGTCTTGAGGTGATAACATAATCATAAGCCTCAAATTATTTCACAATGTCCAGCATCCAATAAAAATTAATTAGACATGAGAGGTGATAAGGATAAGACTGCATGAAGAGAAAACAAGGAAGAGAGAGAGAGAGAGAGAGAGAGAATGAGAGGTCAACATAACATAAATAGACCTATAGAACTCCATATATTGGGGTTTATATCTGAAACCCAGACTTTTAACTATCTTTTCTATACTTAAAAAATAAAAGGCAAGATTGAGAAATGTATTAGATAATAAGAATCCATAAAAGGAAAAAAATTATAGATACAATAACCAAAACCAAGATCACAGTGTGTAGCTTTAGCAGAAGATTAAATACAACTGAAGAGTGAATCATAAAATGGAAGGTATATCAGGGAAAAACCCCAAAATGAATCCCAGAGGTGAAAATGATAATTCAGAAGAGATATTAAGGGATGGTGGCATTTTGAGTGAAGATTTGAAGAAGGTGAGGGGATCTATATAAATATATGAGGGAAGAGTTTTCCAGGCAGAAGGAAGAGCAAATGAAAATGCCCTGAGCTAGCACTGCTCTTGTTTTCAAGGAAAAGCCATGAAGCCATTATCCTGGATGAGTCTGACTATGGAGTGTGTTCCTACTGAAATATGTTTGGGATAATAGACTCATGTACACATCTGATGTGAAGGAGTCAGGGAAATGAGGAGATACAGAAAGAAAGACAATATAGAAAACAGGAGACAGAGCAGTAAATGCCAAAGAAGGTTGAGGGAATCCGAGAGATTTTCATGTCCTAAAACAATGTAAGAAATGTTTTAGAAAAGGGAATATCAAACACTGACATATCAAGGGAGAGAAGCTTTAGAACTGACTTAATTTCATGGTGGTTATGATAAAAGCTGTTTGATGTGTGATAGGTGTGAAATTCCAGTTGGGGTTTCTCAAGAGAGTAGCACATAACTACTGAAGATATATTTTTGTGGTATTTTACTATGAGGACAGGAGAGAAATGTGTGGTAGCTGGAGATAGTAATAAAGCCAATAGATTTTTAAACAGATGTAAATACAATTGAGTGTATATTCTTATGGGAAAGATCCAGTAGAGGGGAGAAAAATAATATACTTAAAAGAGGGGAAAATTCTGAAGTAAACTCCTTGGGTAATTGACAACATATTGATAGAATCAAATACACAGGGAAGTGGGTTGGCCTTTGCTAGAAGCACAGAGTACATCCATATTATCAGGAGAAAACATAGATTATATTAGCACAGTTGCAAGCAGATGAATAAATAATGTTTTATGGGGCTTATGAAGGTTGTACTGTTCCATTTTCTTAATGAAATAGAAAGCTAAGTAATCAGCAGAGAAAAATTATGGGGAAAGGAGGTATTGAAAGTTAAAAGAGGACATGCTAGGGAGTAATCTTCTAGGCATGTGTGAGTTTGAAGGAACCAGGAAAACATTGTGTGATTGCCAGAACATTCAAGACTGAATTGAGGCAGGAGGAGCCTGCATTTAATAAGACCAGTCAGCCAATTGTGCATTTCCTCTTGTCAAATTCACTTGCACTGTTTCCAGTATAGATACAGAGTAGGTGAAGAGTTAGGGTTAATCAGGGTTGAGGTTTAGCCAAACAAGGACAAAAGGTAAGGAGGGGGAAGATAGTTGAGGTTGAATATAGAAAATACTTATAATAATTGGACTTTAAGCTCATTAAAAAAAGAAGTGAGAAAATGAAGGTGAGATAGAGTGAAAAAGCAAGTCTATTAATCCTAAATTCTAGTGGGGTCTAAGGACTTATTAGCATCAGAACGAAGGAAAAGCTCTGGAATGTGAGTTGAGAGTAACTAGAGAGTGGGATGCCCTCACAGTTACTAATAATGACAAGGTTTAAGATATGATTTGGGGTTGAGAGGTTGAGGTGTGAGGGAGAAACAAGATCATGGAAGGGGAGGAGGTTAAATGTTTGAGAGGACCCAGGGTACTGGAAGAAGAATATGTACATTTTTTTACATCACCAAGAATTACCACAGGAGGAGTGATATAATAACATGGTAAATTTCAGCTAGCTCAGTTTACTGAAATTCATTTTCAATGGAAGATACAGGATTTATCATTATTTTATTTTTAAGATTAATAGCATTGCATTTAGTTTACTCTAAACCTTTAGCTTTTTATATATAGACTTATATGTAACCAAAGGAAAAGAAAGAGATCATAATTAATACCATAGCCTGAAGGCATCATGTTTTACCAAATCACCAGCAGATGGTTTATTTCCACTTATTGGAGCTGTGTGAAACAGGTAAAAAATTAGGAAATTTAATATTTTAAAAAATCAGTCCAAGTAATAATGATAATAGTAGCTATTATTTACAAAGCTCTGTGTTACGTGATTACAATAAACATGAGGTAAATATTATTGTTATCATTTCATTGTTGAGAAATGAAGGTACAAAAAGTTTAAATGGATGTTCAAGGTTAAAGAGCTAGTAAGTGAAAGAACAGGGGTTTTAATTTAGACAGACTGACTCCTGTGATCTTACTCTGACCCCATGACCAAGACAAAGGGCATGTTAATAGACTTCATTTAGACTATTATTCTCACAGTGTGCTTTTCTATTTCAAATTTCTTTGGTTGTTCAAATCCATTATATCCTTCCAAATGGTATCCTTTATTTGTCTGTCCTTAAATGAAATCATTTTATAGGATATATTATTAATTATGAAGGTGATGAATTGCTGCATTACTTTTCAAAGAGCTGCTTCAGCAAGCTGTCAAGTATAACATTTCTTCAACAAGCACTGAGGTCAAGAATCATCTTGTCTCATCCCTAACAAGGACTCTTCCTTTGCTAGTAATGCAATTAGTTGTCAGGTCTCATCACACGTTGTTTCCTCATAATTAATTCAAGACAAATATCAAGTTGCATGGAAGCTCATTTTAAACAGGATTCGAGGGGTCTTTTGAGACTTATTCATTGAAGCATAGGTGGTGGGTAAACCTGGATGTGCAGTTGGTACTCCTCAACACATTTAAGTATCTTTCTTGAAAAATACTTGATTAGACAGAGGGAATATTTTAAAAATCTGTTTAATTAAAACCAAATAAGAAAGGAGGTGGCAAGTTTATTAAGAAGTAGGCATAAAACTTATAACACCAAATATTATTAGAGACTTTGCATTTGCTCTTTCCTCTGCATGAATTTCTTCCTGGGATTTTTTAAATAGCTTCCTCCTTCTCATCATTCAGGTATAATTTTTAATTCTCATTCTTAGGGAGATTTTCTTGTCACCTTACCTAAAATAGCATTCCTTTCTCCTATTATTCTCTATTACAAGACTCTGTTTATTTCATTCATAATGTGCTCTTAGGGATGGAATGTTTGTGTCCCCCTAAAATTCATGTGTTGAAATCGTAACCCCCAATGTGATAGTTTTAGGAGGTGGGGCATTTGGAAGGTGATTAGGTCATGAGGACAGGGCCCTCATGGATGGTATTAGTGCCCTTAGAAGAAGAGACACCGGGGAGCTCTCTCATTCTTTCTACTATGGACCAGGGAGCCAGAGCAGGCCCTCATCAGACACAGAATTTGCCAGCTCCTTGAACATGGACTCCCCAGCCTCCAAAAGTGTGAGAAATTGATGTTAATATGTAGGATTCAGAGCACTTTAATTTTCCTTCTACAGTACCTCATTTTAAACACTCTTTGAACTGATAGAAGTCACTAGCCAACTTGTCTCTAATGTCCTGGTTTTCAGGCTATATTGTGATTTTTGTGTTATCCGTGTCCATATCAGTATTTCATGACACATTAGCAAGAAGTTTAGATATATTTCCAACATGTTTATATGATTCATGCCACTTCATTAATTGGATTATTAAACAATTCAAAAGCCTATGAACTATTTGTATTCAAAATTTATTGCTTCCTTTATATGAGTTACTGTTTTTGGTGTGATCTGAAATCATTTTTCATTACAATTAGCGCCTCAGTGTCAGAATTATTTTTATTTATTATTACTTTTGTTTTGCATTTCATTAATCTTATCTACATTTTCTCTCAGGTCTTTACTAGATAAATTTAATATTCATATGTACTTTCAATTCAGGAGTTTGCAGTTTCTTTCTAATTTTAATGATACTTTCCTAACAGTGTTTTTTTTAAACTGTAGGTCTCCCTTGTTATTTTGGTCCATTCCAATGAAATCCCAAATAGGAAGAGTGTCATGGAGGAAAGTCATAATGGAAGGAGACACCAATCTTAAATAATTTTGGTTAAAGTAAGTAATTTAAAAAAAATTTTTTAAATGTATATAAGCACATGCATAGATTGATAGGTCTCTGAGGGAGTAGAAATGAGGGGTCCTGCAACTTAAGCTCTCTTAATTCCATGGTACGTGCATCTCTGGTCAAAAGTATTAAAGAGAAAAACCACAGGAAAACTTGGCCTCTGTGCACCAGTGCCAAATTGAATCTCAGAGCCAGAGTTTTGGGTAAAATAGAAAAGAACAGTTTTATTGCTTTACCAGGCAAAGGGGGCCATGGCGGGCTAATGCCACTGAAAGACTGTGTGTCCCGACCTAGAGGGGGTAGTGAGGAGTTTATAGTCATGGTTCAAAAAGGGCGTGATCTGCTCATGGACATTCTTCTGATTGCTTGGTGGTGAGATAATCGAGATTTAGCATCATCAATCTTCTAGTTCCAACCGGTCTGGGGTCTGTGTGCTTGTGGGCAGCATACAGTTAACTTCTCCCACCTGGTGTGGGTTTCAGTATCTACAAAACAGCGCAAAGATATTGTTGTGTGTAACTCTAGAGGGGGAACCAGGATGCTGCCCCAAGGCTGCACTATTATTTCTTGACTGTTTCTCCCTCTGCATCCCTTCCCTTCCCTAATTAGCAACTGTTTGAACCTGCCTGTTGGAAATCAGGGCAGGTCATGGAAGCTGAATAAAGCCTATTTCCTGTAATCAAGAAATGGGGCCACAAGAAGGCTTTTGTGCCCAGGGGCCCCACAGGGTCCTGCTCAGTTCCATTACTTGCTGTAATTTAATAAATCCTTCCTCCTGCTGCTCTTTGGCTTGCTTATGTCTACTGGTTCAAGACTCACCAAGAGGGGAACCCAGTTTCCAAGTAGCAAAACTTCTGTGTAGCTTTTATTATTATTATTATTATTATTATTATTATTATTATTAATTATTTTTAAGAACTTTTATTGAGATACAGTTAACAGACAATAAACAGCATATATTTAGAGTGTACAATTTGGTATCCCAAACTCCCAATTCATTCCCCCCCAACCCTCCCCACTTTCCCCACTTGGTGTCCATGTGTTTGTTCTCTACATCTGTGTCTCTATTTCTGCCTTGCATTTCTTCTTTCATAGTTGTTAGCATTTGCCTTATGTATTGAGGTGCTCCTATATTGGGTGCATATATATTTATAATTGTTATCTCCTCTTCTTGGATGGATCCCTTGATCTTTATGTAATGTCCTTTCTTGTCTCTTGTAACATTTTTTATTTTAAAGTCTATTTTATCTGATATGAATATTGCTACTCCAGCTTTCTTTTGATTTTCATTTGCATGGAATATCTTTTTCCATCCCCTCACTTTCCGTCTGTATGTGTCCCTAGGTCTGAAGTGGGTCTCTTGGAGACAGCATATATATGGGTCTTGTGTTTGTATTCATTCAGCCAGTCTGTGTCTTCTGGTTGGGGCATTTAGTCCATTTACATTCAAGGTAATTATCGATATGTATGTTCCTAGTACCATTTTCTTAATTGTTTTGTTTTTGTTTTTGTTGATCCTTTTCTTCTCTTATGTTTCCCGCTTAGAGAAGTTCCTTTAGCATTTGTTGTAGGGCTGGTTTGGTGGTGCTGAATTCTCTTAGCTGTTGCTTGTCTGGAAAGCTTTTGATTCCTCCATTGAATCTGAATGAGATCCTTGCTGGGTAGAGTCTTCTTGGTTGTAGGTTCTTCCCTTTCATCACTTGAAATATATCATGCCACTCCCTTCTGGCTTGCAGAGTTTCTGCTGAGAAATCAGCTGTTACCCTTATGGGAGTTCCCTTGTATGTTATTTGTTGTTTTTCCCTTGTTGCTTTTAATAACATTTCTCTGTCTTTAATTTTTGTCAACTTGACTAATATATGTCTTGGTGTGTTTCTCCTTGGGTTTATCCTGCCTGGGACTCTCTGTGCTTCCTGCACTTGGGTAGCTATTTCCTTTCCCATGTGAGGGAAGTTTTCAACTAGAATCTCTTCCAATATTTTTTTCGGGTCTTTTCTCTCTCTCTTCTCCTTCTGGGACCCCTATAATGTGAATGTTGGTGCGTTTAACATTGTCCCAGAGGTCTCTTAGGCTGTCTTCAGTTCTTGTCATTCTTTTTTCTTTATTCTTTTCTGCATCAGTGATGATCACCATTCTGTCTTCCAGGTCACTTATTCGCCCTTCTGCCTCAGTTAATCTGCTATTGGTTCCTTCTAGTGTATTTTTCATTTTGGTTATTGTGTTGCATATCTCTGTTTGTTTGCTCTTTAATTCTTCTAGGTCTTTGGTAAACTTTTCGATCTTTGCATCCAGTCTTTTTTCAAAGTCCTGGATCATCTTCACTATCATTATTCTGAATTTTTTTTCTGGAAGGGTGCCTATCTCCTCTTCATTGAGTTGTTTTTCTGGGGTTTTATCCTGTCCCTTCATCTGGTACAAAGTCCTCTGCTTTTTCATTTTCTCTATCTTTCTGTGGCTGTGGTTTTCAGTTCCACAAGACAGAATACTGCTGATACTGCTTGATTCTGCTGTCTGCCCTCTTGTGGAGGACTCTGTGTAGCTTTTTGAAAGTAATTCTCTTTTCTTAAAATATGCATTGAAAAGTTGATATATTAAAAAAAATAGACACAACTTTAGGAACAATAAGACTAAGTTTAAGGAAAGCTGAGCAAATTTTAGACTATAAGCCCTTGACAAAGTTTGCTTAGTTTATTTCTGATTCTTAATGCCTAGCATGCAGATGCAACTCAATAAATATTTGCAACTGAACACATTAATGAGTAAATGAACTGCAACATTTGAAATAATTAAGAATCTAACAACCTAATATTTAATGGGCAGGATGAGCAGACAACATGAGTAGGAGGAAAAATATTCTCATGATTGAGAAAAAATGTAATGGGGAATGTAATGTATTCACAGTAATATTCATTTTCATTTAAAGTTTTCTTTCACGTGAGGGAAGGAGAGTGATGCATGAAGTTGTGCTTTTCCTAGAAAAGAGACTCAGTCCTGGGGCTGAGTAGCTACAGTGAACAATCCAGCTAGTGAGCTACTGAAACACTCATCAGTGGCCAAAGCCGACATGCGAGTTACCAGTGTCACTGGTAGACTCACGAGTCTCAGTAGTTTCCCAGTTACCACGCTTCCCTTCTTCTGAGTGATGTGAACCCATACTCCTTAATGTTGTCTTTGCCAAACTATTTAACTTTTCAGCCATGTCTGTTACTATTATGGTTCTATTTTTGTGTTTAAGACATGGTTGTGTTCATTTTAAACTGGCAACCACAGAGCTAGGTCCAAGGGCTTCTCTCCGAAGTGCCAGCTTCCAGACTCAAGAATATATGTTGGTGTGGCCCCCTGTGGTGGGAGGGGAATGGTGAGGTGGGCCTAAATCTCTGATACTTTCTCTTCCTCTTCTAAGCTGCAGCTCCACTGGCACTGAAAGAAAAGGCAAGAGAGAAAAGGGGAAAAGGCAGGTATCTTATCTGTAGGCATGAATACAGCCTACAGATTCTTGCTGCTTCTCTGGTGAACATAATAATAGGAGGGAAGATGAATTATAATTATTATGCATGTATTTCTTTGCTGAATGTTCCCTCTCACAGTGGGAGCATGATTCTATTAGTAGCAGGATTGATTTGCTGTTCTGAGTGTCCGTTTGAGATTTGCAGCCTTAACTTTCAAGCCAATCATCTGCATGGTTGAGTGTTTACCTCCAGTTGAGAGTTCAGCCATTCAGTTGCAGGGCAAGTGTTGTCTGTAATCAGGGCTGGAGTTTTCCCAGAAGTAAACAAGAAGAAGATAGTAAAAGAAAGATGCAAAGCATCGATGAGGATGCCTGACTCTGGAATCTAAGTTGGGGGAGGAAAAGAGGTGTAAAGGTATTAGGGTCAACAAAGGAAAGTTCTGTTGATGCTGAGAAATTATCAGAATTTGAATACTAAACATGAAATTTTGAAGGTTCTATTTTATGAGTAGTAAGTAAGGTTGAGAATCATGTTCCTCAGAATGCTGCCCAGGGCCCAGCATCACCTAGGAGCTTTTTATAAATGGAGAATCTCGGATGAATCAGAATCTTTATTTTAGCAGGTTCTGTTGTTGATTCAAGTACACATTAAGTCTGAGAAATACTGGTCTAGAATAGTGGTTCTCAATTCTAGTTGCATAATAAAATCACTGGCGGGGGGTGGTTTTAACTATTCCTGATTCCAAGTGAGAAAGTCTTGGGGTGGGGCCCAGGCACTAATGTTTTTTAAAACCAGAATTTGACCCTGACAATGGTTGGTAAGTAAGGAGTCATCAAGGGACAGAAATGTCCAAAGTGTTGGATGGCTCACCTACCGGATTTCCAAGTTATCAGGTTACCACATTCTGGTCAACTCCAGCCAGTTGCGGCCATGTGGAGATACAGACTGTCAGATCAACTTTTCAAAAGAGGTAAGAAATCTAGTTTTCATAAGAAATATCTATATTTAAAATTGTGGTTAAATTTAAAAAGAAAAAAATAAACTCATTAGGAATTTCAAAAACAGTAGGTTAGATTTTGACTTGGGAAGAATGGTAGTTTTAAGCATTCTGTGGTCAGCATACCACAGCTGTCTCATTTTTCCTACTGTTGAGGCACATTAAGTAAGTTTGTAGTTACGTAGAGCATCAGTGGGTGAAATTGCTGAGGATTTTACAGAGATCGGGATGGTCACGTGGGCTTTATCATCTTCTTCACTCTGGATACACAGTGAGCAGTGGCCATCAGGGAAAAACATGGCAGGAAAAGTTAGATGAATACAGAGAAAAAGTCATGCTTCTGTCTTCATTAGATAGAAAACTTTTCTCTGTGGCACAGAAATAGTAATACTTAAAAAAAAGAAATATTAATACTTATCTTTATGTTAAGTCTTCTCACCCAGAGTATATGAAAAACCACAGACTTTGTGGCTGTTTTTTTTTTTCTTTCCATTGTGCCTTTCCTGGGTAAAGTCTCCCTTTCTTTTTGACACATTATTTTTTCTTTAGATAAATTAGTAAAAGCAATTAAGTTCATATCACATAGTAGAAACATGGTAACTTTTTCTTTCACAAAGTGATTTCACTATCTGTTCTAATTCATTATGTTCCAACACGCTCTTCATTGAAATTGTTTCTGTTATTTCTGTGCCATGGAGAGCCCATACATTTGAATTTGTAGCTAAACATCAGTGAAAGTTGAGCTAGGAATAATCTGGACAGTGATCATGAGAAGAGGTCCATCCAGATAGAACTGTTACCAGTAACCAGCCCACCTGCGCGAGCTGTCCCTTCAGGCCCTCAGGCCTGAGAGTGGGGGCTCCTCCCCCTCCACACCCACAGCCCCAGCCACCCCTGTGTCTGATGTCAGTCCCACCTCTCCACTCCTCCCAAACTTAGGGCCGACAGGTATCCTGAGCACTGAAGTGTGGTCCACCTGGGGTATTCAG
Organism: Hippopotamus amphibius kiboko; assembly: GCF_030028045.1. Classification (NCBI taxonomy): domain Eukaryota; kingdom Metazoa; phylum Chordata; class Mammalia; order Artiodactyla; family Hippopotamidae; genus Hippopotamus; species Hippopotamus amphibius. The sequence continues at coordinate 104,402,676 of NC_080196.1, forward strand.
ATGAGGGCAACATCCCACGGCACAGACAACTGGAGAGAACTGGAGAGACACTCAGAAGGAGCAAAAGGCTTAGGTCTTGAGGCGATTGGGAGCCTCTCACACACAGGAAGGCTGGTGGGGCCGGCTGCTCGCTGGACTGGATTCAGTGCTCTGGGCCCTCCCTCAGTGCCCACTGGGGTCTCTTGAGCCACTAACCCAGGCAGCTTCCCCCTCACCTACCATCTTGCTGATCTGCTTTATGAGTCCTAATGTAAAGCTTTTGTTGCCCGTGCACAGAAGTGAGGGTGGAGGGGTGGTGGGAAGTGAATTCCTTTTATTTTACAATAGACCTTGAAGCCTAGAGACCAAAATCATTAGCAACTAAAACCCTGGATCCTCTTCCCTTGAAAGCAGGAAGGTCTCTGTCTTTGAAAATTATTTATGAGCAATGGGAAACAATTCCATTCCTTTCTGGGGGGCAGGTACCACAGACCCATTGAGAAGGCTGAATTCTTTCAGTGATGGAAATAAAAGGACAAAGGAAAAGAGTTGTTTCTCTATAAACTGAGATTAAATATTTTTATACAATTAACCATTATATATATAAATAGTATATATGTATATTATTTTCTATATAAATGTTTACATATATATATAAAATGATTTCCAGGTTCATACAATTGAATTATATACATGATATTAGAGACCAGAGTTAAGCAGAATATGATTTTGCATTCCAGTGTTTGACAGACCGGTGGTGACATAAATGTAAACAAAGTCCAAATTCCAAAAAAGAATGATCAATATTATCAAATACCACAAAGATGTCAAATAAAATGAGGATTTAAAATTACCTAAGAAGTTCCAAATCAGAAGGTCAAAATGATTTTCCTGTAGTGATGGTAACTAAAGTGACTTTGCAGTAGAGAGATGAGATTCTGAAGACAGGAATTATAGTTTATACTCTCGGGAAACAAAACTCTGAATGGAAGGAAAAGAATAGAGCTAACATTGAGGTGGGAAGAGAGTGAATATTTGAGGGAGAGCTTATTTTCTTAAGTTTAGTTATTGAACCAATAGGGAAAGATAAGTTAGAGACAACAGTGGCTGACAGGAAGTGGACTAGGTCCAGACAATGAATAAGGGCTTAGCCTTGGAGAGGGAATGGGGTCGCTCTTCCTCTGACAAAAGGAAAAAGGGAAGGCTGACCTGGGGTGTAGGTAAAGTATCTGGATACAGGAAAGTGCTTCAACCAAGAGGTTTTTATTGCCTCTGTGCAAGAAGGCACTTTACTTCTTTTGCCATCACCCTGGTGGAAACCACCCTCACCTCGCACCTGGATTATTGCGGTTGTCTCATAACCATTCTTCCTGCTTTCAACCTCATCTCTCTTCTCTCCTTTCTCAATGCTGCATCCAGAGTCATGTTAAAATTAAGCCTAGTCCCATGAGCCCTCTGGACAAGACCCTCTAAATATTTGACAAAAATGCCAAAGTCCATATAGTGACCTATTTAACCTGCCTGTGTTCTGTCCCCACACCCATGTCTCACTCACAAATTCTCTGAACCATCTACTTCTCTCTACTTGGCTCCCTGGCTCCAGACACAGAGGCCTTTGTCCAGGCCTCTAGCTGAGCTCCACTATCACCCAGGACTTTGCACTTGATGTTCCCTCTCCCTGGAGGGCTTCTCCCCAAGAATCATAGCTCAGCTTCTTCACTCCCCCAGATGCCACATCTCACTGAGGCCTTTTCAGGACACTGTGTCTAAAAATTCTGCAATGTTCCTCGGTTGACATTTTCTATCCCAGTTGCCTGAATCACATTTTCAATTTAGCCTAACTACTCAAACTGTGTAACAAACTACATATTTTCCTAATGTGCCTTGTTTTTTTGCCCAACTCCACCATGAGGATAAGGATTCTTCATTTTTTAAATATTCATTTATTTATTTATTTGGCTGCACTGGGTCTTAGTTGTGGCATGCATTTGGGATCCAGTTCCCTGACCAGGGATCAAACCTGGTCCCCCTGCATTGGGAGCGCAGAGTCACAACCACTGGACCACCAGGGAAGTCCCAAGGACTCTTATCTCTTGTTCACTGCTCCATCCTCAGCTCCTAAGCTGGTGACTGGCATGGAGGGTACTCAGTGCACATTTGTTGTAGGAATTGTGACAGATAGTTGAGGGCTCAAGTTCTCTGGGGACAAGTTGAAGGTTGTCTGAGCAGTAGTGATGGTCATTTTAGGCTAGAAGTAGACATTTTAGGTTAGAAATACACCTGTTTGTATGATTTCTCTCACCAAGTTCAATGCTCAAGAGTTGACAGTGAAGGACATGAGTGCCTTGACACATGTAATCAACATTGCTCAACAGAAATATAACGCAGACCACACATGCAAGCCATATTTGTAATTAAAAAAAAATCTTTCCAGTTTTACTGAGGTATGATTGGCAAATAAAAGTTGTATATATTTAAGGTATACAACTTGATGATTTTATATATATGTGTATGTATGTATATATATATATACACACACGTTGTGAGTTATTACAACCAAGGTAATTAATGAGATTTTACATTCTTATTTTATACTAGGTCAGTGAATTCTGGTGTGTATTTCACACATACAGCATATCTCAATTGAGATTAGTCATAGTTATGTGCCAAATAGACTGTGTGGCTAGTGATTGCCGTATCAGACGATTTAGAGAGGACGAATGTCGAGTTGGAATGGTTGGTTCTAATTGAAAGATGTGATATGGAAGCAGTTGAGTATAACAACAAGACAGTTGTTGAAATGATACAACAGAAAGCCAGTTACATCAGTAGGAGAAAAGAGTGGGACAGCAGAGAATTATGAAAGGAGCTCCAAATTATGGCAAAGGACACATTCAGTGGGATTAATAGGAGTTTGTGGTCAGAGATTACCTACAGCTTGAGATGGAAATGAAAGTTGTTACAGACAAAAAGTACAACTGGGTAGCAACAGTGGTCCAGGAAAATGAGAGGGGTCCTTGTGAACATTAAAGTTGTTGCCAAAGTCTTCACTGAATGTGGGTGGAGGCAAGTGGCTTTCGGATCAATAGATGACGACAGTGGAGAGCAGAAGGTGACTGCTGGAACTCATGGCACCCAGAACAGAAGACTTTAGCAAGGGGTGAAACGAGAATCTCTTAGAAGTGTTAATGTGGGGTCTAGAGATGACTAAGAGAGCTCATCCCTATGTCAGAGGGAGAGTGATAAGAAAGAGGGTAGAGTATAACAATAGGGGAAATATGAGAATAGAATAGAAGACAGTCAGCTGGAACAGTGAGAATAGCCCAAAGTAGAAGAGCAAAGCATACCTGTTGTTAAATCAGAAGATGGGGCTTTTCAATTATATCTCGATAAGGATATTTCCTGGCTGGCTGTGAAGGAGAATTTTTGCTCAAATAAGCTGGCTCTGTCACACTACTCTAATCTTTTAACATCGTATGGTTCTTCCCAAGGGCAGAAGTACTCTTAGATAATGGCTCTTAGATAGCCAAGATGAACTACTTAAGTCTGAGAAGCTTTATCAAGGCAACTCTCTCCTAGAATTCGCACTATATTTATTATCCTTGATGTCACTTTTCATATTACCTCTTTCAGAAGCTTCTTTAAAGGGATAAAGGAGGTGCCAGCTGAGTCCTGGGTCTCCAAAGAGTTCATCTGAGACTTTAAAGGAGAATCTTACTTTTTAAAACTCTAAGGCAAGAAAGAAGAAAAGTCAGTATTTGCGTGGGAATATTTTGTTTATTTGCCTAAAAAGACTGAATTAGTTGCAAAAGTAATCTTAAATTATTCATTCAGCTTAGTCACTATTCAATATTCATTCAACAAACATTTGCTGAATTTTAGCTAGTTGTCAGGCACACTACAAAGTTTCATAGTGATGAAAAAGATCAAATTGTTCTCAAAGAAATTCAAATTAAAGCAGGAGACTGACAGTTAACTAGGGAATTAAAATAGAATGTGGAGGGACTGTCAAGGGGGCCCCCTGACTTGTGGGTGTTAGGTTGATAGAGATAGAACATCATCTCAGCCAACATATAGCCCTTCCCCAAAGTAACCAACACTGCAGAGTGTTTACTGAGTATGAGCACATAGGAGAGAGAACCACATGACACATCAGTACAGCAAAACTGCCTGATATTCCTTCCCAACATCTGTTTTATTTTTCCCTAAAAACTTCTTATTCCTGTAGTAATCATCACAACTTTGACTCTCAAAAATTTCGGACTCTCTCCTCTCTAGTCCACATACCTTCTCAAAATCCAATCCTGCTCACATTCCTCTCTGTAAGACAATGCTCAGCTAGGACAAGTGGTTCCCAAACTTGGCTGCACAGCAGAATCACCTGGGGAACTCTTGCGAGGCCCTCTGCCCAGGACACACCCCAAACCAATTAAATCAGAATCTCTGGCGCTGGGATTCAGGCATCAATATTCTTTTACAGTTCCCCAGGTGCTTCCAATGTTCTAGCAAGGTTGAAAGCCACTGCCTTAGAATGTTCAGCAAACCCAAACCAGGACGTAATTCAAACCATGCCTTGTGCCTCAGGCGTGACCTCTATAAAGAGCTTAAATTCATGGATCCTCCCAAACAATCCAGGTCAAACTTGGTGGTGTTCTGAATGCAAATGAAGACAGAGAATCGTGCAGATTTGAGACTGAGTGGAATCAAAGTTGGTCCTGCAGTTTCTGGTCTGGGCAGCGGTGGAGAATGTAAGTGCAGCTAATTACATATAATTCATATGTTTGTAATAACTAAGGGTCACTGGAGTACCTAATATGAATGCAACCAGGTTGTTTTAGAAATGTACGTTCTTTTTTCTTTTAAGAAGAATGCAATTATATTAACTTTTTAAATGAAGGCACTCAGAGTTCACATGGTGCTGAGGAAGAATCATCAACTCTCATGGAGAATGCTTCTAGAGGATGATATTCAAATTAAGAGAATATTACATACTATATGCTCTATTTAGGCAGAGATTAAGATTAGACTATGGAATAGACAGGTCATATTCATTTTTAAAAGATACCTTTCTTTCTTTTTCTTTTTTTCTGGAATTAAAACCCACATTCTTTGAACCATTGAATCTTCAAATGTCAGTACTATTCTAAAAGGAATAATGCCTTCCCCCGAGCATATTCATGTGGGAGCTTTAAACAAAAGCAAAAGAAAAGTAATTATTATTTTGTAATCGAAGAGGCCTGAATGAGTTCCACCCTTCAATCAGGGTCTTACCAGCATTCAGTAACACAAAACGTGTTCCTCAAATTTCCTCACACTATAATTTTGTGTACTTTTCTTTATAATTCCCCAAGATGTCTTAGAATTTCCACCATTTTTACATATCTTTTATGCAATTCTTACCAGTAAAGTTGTAAAATAAAGCCACTCTTATGCTGCTATCCATTTAGGATTTTCACACCCAAGGCATAAATATAGTGCTGTGAGTTTGGTTTTAGCAAGCAATGTACGTGTCATAACATAATTTCTTAGCTTCGGTTTGACATTAAAATAGGAGAAATGGCACACTCAGAACTCCGTTACCTTTTATACCAGGCATGCAGTGTTCTCCAAGAAGACGAATGACTGGATTACATTCTGATTATTAAAGTGAGGTTTATTATGCTGTTCAACAAAAGTGCATGTAATAGCATTTTCATTATATTCAAATCATTTCCAGAGTTATACACTTAAAAAGTAAATGAAGTGTAGTTCTGTAGAGAATTACTCCTGTGTGAATTCAGGCAAAGTAAGAATAGTATATTATTCTTAATGGAAAATTCCAAATACATATTTGAGCTATAAATACATGTAAAGATGAATGATATGTTTTCCAAGGGTATTTTACTGTGAAGTTAACGGTGGTTAAGGCAAAAGTGTATAAAGTTTGAAAATTTCTTATGGAAAATGGGTGGCATGCTCTTCAATTTCTGTAGCCTTATTGTGGTGCATCCCTCAAGTCGCTCCATTTGCTTCACAAAACACCTGCTTTATGTGTGTCTCCATGTTCACGATGTTCACGTGCTGCACGATGGTACTTCTCCTACTTCCCTGGGGGGACCCCTTTCTGCTCCCAGGAAGAGCTCCGCGTACATGTCTATGCATAATATTTTCTCTTACTCCTCACCCTTGTTCTTTGGGATTAGGTGAAATCCTTCCACATAATCTGCCCTAATAAGCCTGGTAAGCAGGTAACATAAAGAATTGTCTCAATAAAGCTAGGAGAAAAAAATTTTTTAAATACAATGGAAATAATAAAAAGAATAGAAGATAATGAGGGAGAAAAATTGTTTTATTATCTCCACAATATAAATTAAGATTAGGTGGTAATGATGTGAAAGGGAAGTTAATTTTGTAGACTTAAAGAATGGGATGATCAAAAGTTAACCTAAAATTAACAAATCATGTATATTTTTCCAATTTTCACAATTTAAAAGTCACCTTTATTTATAATTAAGTAATAGGTAAAAGGACTAATGAAATAACATTTTCCTGAAGGACGTCATACCCAGTGGCAGTGTGTTGCTCTGTCTTATCTGTCAAGTCCTCTGTGTTGAATCATGGCAGCGCCTTTTTAAGTAAATTTCAGTTTTTAGAATTATATGATAACTTCAGTTTTTTTCCTTCTGGCTTCTTGCATCAGTCATGTTAACCTGTATTGACTTTTAATCTGAAAGAAATTAAATCAGGCCAAATAGAAGTGAGGCTGTTGGTTGGAAAACAAACTAAAAAAAGAATTGAAAATATGACCCAAAACACTATTCTTTATAACAGCAATGCCCTCTACCATGAGCTGTTTATAATTGTGAAACACACAAGACTATAGAAAATGTGTTTTCAGAAGCTGAGTCTCTTAAGAAAGCTCATTGCATTTTTTATTTTGAAAAGAGACCCTATTATAGAATTAAGCCTGATGTACAAGGTGGTAAACACATATTTAGTCAAGGACAAATATTTACAGTAAAATAGCACCTAAATGTTAGGATTCAGTATTTAATAAACACATTGAAATTAAGATGCATTTAAAGTTCTTCAGTCAAATATTTAACAAATACATCATCTAAAATAATTTCAGTGTTATATGTTTTTTCTTTACTTTTTAAAGCAACTTTAAATACATAATCTAATGTGCATCTAAATCATTGTAAATTAGGCCTATTTTTAATAATGTCTTTACCTTAATACTCTTCGGTATTACTTTTAGTATTATTACTCTGTTTATCCTTAACAGCAGTTTTCTGTGCTGCATTTGGGTTGTATATGATTGAACAAATATGAGCAGTTATCATCTGAAATTAACAGTCATTCTAACTGAATGAAAAACATTGATGAACTTTTGCTTAGGAATAAATTTTAGCTGTATAATAAAAATATCAATATAATTTTGATAATTAGATCTTTGGGGATAACATTATTAACATTTAGATTATGAGATTACAGTTGGCCCTTGGAAACACAGGTTTGACCTGTGAGGGTCCATCTATACGCAGATTTTTTTCGGTTAATAAATACCATAGTACTACAGGATTCGAGGTTTGTTTAAATCCCTGGATGCCAACCACAGACAAGGAGTGACTGCATATTCAGAGGGCTGGCTATAAGTTATATGCACACTTTTGACTGCACGGAGGGTCAGTGCCCCAACCCCTGTGTTGTTCAAGGGTGAACAGTAGTATTCCATTTCTTTCTCTTTTTTATGAGCTTGGGTTTTTTTTTTTAATTTGTCTTTTGTTTGTTTTAGATTTAGATTCCACATATAAGAGAGATCATGCGGTATTCGTCTTGCTCTGATTTATTTCACTTAGGATAATGCCCTTTACATCCATCCATGTTTTCATAAAAGACAAAATTTCATTCTTTTCTATGGCTGAATAATATTCCATTGTGCACATATACCACAATTTCTTTATCCATTCATCCACTGATGAACACAGGTTGTTTTCACGTCTTGGCTATTGTAAATAATGCTGCCGTGAATGTGGAGGTACATATATCTTTTCAAGTTAGTGTTTTTGCTTTCTTTAGATAAATATTAAGAAATGTAATTGCTGAATCATATGGTAGTTCTATTTTTAATTTTTTGAGGACCCTCTATATTGTTTTTCATAGTGACTGCACTGATTTACATTTCCATCAACAGTGCACAATGATTCCCTTTCTCCATGTCCTCACCAACACTTGTTATTTCTTGTCTTTTTGATAATAGTCATTCTCACAGGTGTGAGGTGATATCTTACATAAGACCTAAAACCATAAAACTTCTAGACGAAAATATAGGTGGTCAGCTCCTGACATAGGTCTTGGCAATGATTTTTTTAAGTCTAACATCAAAAACAAAAGCAACAAAATCAAAAATCGAATGAGATGACATCAAACCAAAAAGCTTCTGCACAGCAAAGGAAATGATTAATAAAATGAAAAGGCAACCTACAGAATGGGAGAAGATATTTTCAAATCATATATCTGATAAGGGGCTAATACCAAAATATGTAAAGAACTCATACAACTCAATAACAAAACAAACAATTCAAATAAAAATTGGCAGAAGATCTAAATAGACATTTTTCCCAAAGAAGACATACAGATGGCTAATGGGTACACGGAAAGGTGCTCAACATGATTAATCATCAGGGAAATATAAATCAATTCCATTTAATTTCTAAGGAGCTTGATACTAGCAATTTTGAAGACTTCAGATTCAAATATGCTAAAGTATGAATGTCTCATATGTTTTCATCTCATTATATTACAAATTTATAAATTATTCTTTTAAGATTAATTAGAAACAATAAGGCTAGTCTTTTGAGTCTAGTTTTAGTGGTTTCATTGAAATATACACTGAGAAAAACATATTCTATTGAGGTTCTTTTAAAAGCTATAGTCACTAAATCCTTTATATTTTTTATGACATTGAAATTCTATTCTATATCAAATGAAGCTATATGCAATTTTTATTGCGTATTTAGCAGTAGCTAAAAGAAAAAGGTTAAATTGCTTAAAAACAATAATTTATCCAAGACCTTGTGTTTTTTTTAAAAAGGGAGCACTATTCAAAAGACGTGGCAGCATATTATACAAAGTAAATACAGTTACTAAAATGATTTAGCGTGCCATAGTATGTTCCATTTTTTTTTTTTTTTTTTTGGCTGTGTTGGGTCTTCATTGCTGCTGTGCACGGGCTTTCTCTAGTTGTGGCTAGCACGAGCTACTCTGTTGTGGTACGCAGGCTTCTCAGTTCGGTGACTTCTCTTGTTATGGAGCATGGGCTCTAGGGCCCACGGGCTTCAGTAGTTGTGGTGCTTGGGCTCAGTAGTCATGGCGCATGGGTTTAGTTGCTTCAGGGGATGTGGGATCTTGTGGGAAGACATTCGGGAACCTTTTTGAAACATTGAAAATGTTGAAGTATGTGGGCCGAGCGATGGGATTCAGAATGTCCTGCTTGAGCAGTGGAGGAGCTGAGGGTGCGGGGCGTGGAGACTAATATCACCCTGTTTGGTCCTGAAGGATGGCTGGTTAGCCAAAGACGGGTAAGATTCCTCAGAGGAGGAACAACCTAAGACAGGCACAGCCGCAGAGGGGCCAACAGGGGTGGTACATAGAACCTTCCTTATATCACCGTGTTTGGCCCTGGAGGATGACTGGTTAGCCAGAGACGGGTAAGATTCCTCAAGGGAGGAACAACCTAAGACAGGCACAGTTGCAGAGGGGCCAACACGGGTGGGGCACAGACCCTTAATCCTTTTGAGAGAGGTCTCCTGCCCCCAGGGCTGTTTTGCTCTCCACCCCCAGCTCAAATCCACACCTGCTCAACTCAGACCCAGGAAGTAAACAAAGATAATTGCCTCAGTCATGTGAGGCCTTTGATTGTTTATGAGTGTAACCTGAGAATGTTAGCCCACGAACTCAATAAAAGCAACCTGGGATGAGTCAGCAGGGCTCTTGATCCTAGAGGTCTTGAGGGCCCCCCCCCCCCCCCCCCCCCCCCCCCGTCCCATCTTTCTCTTCAGTCTGTGTCTGTGTGTTCTTCAAGCTTGCGGCACCCGTCACTCACCTCGAGTCGCCGAGTTGTTCCCGGCAGGATCTTCCTGGACCAGGGCTCGAACCCGTGTCCCCCTGCATTGGCATGCAGATTCTTAATGACTGCGCCACCAGGGTAGTCCCCCACTGGAAGTTTGAAAGTAAATTCTTCTGGTTGTCCAGTTGTACAAAGAAGCTGAAACCAATGCTGAATTTTATGTCTTCATCCTCCGAATTCCCAGTTTATCCAGTGGAACAATATGGCACTTTTTAAAAGTGCATCAATACTCCTAATCCACCAGGGTTTAATACATCATTCCTGATGCGTAATGTTTAATTCCCTAGTGTTGTCAAAAGTTAATGCTGTTACAAAAAAGCCCCAACACTCATGGGAGGAATTTATGTACAGGTATTCCTGCTTTTCAAAAGTTCACTTTAGACCACTTCACTTTCACAAAAGACCTACTTAGTAGCTGTTTTTGATAATTGAAAGAAATCCAAAGAAGATTTTTGTTTTTACAAAAAATGGTGAAAAGCGAAAGTAGCATTCAGCGTTCATCTTGTAGTCGCTGATGTAGAGGTAGCATGCACCCCAAACCATGAGAGTGGCACCTCCAGCCCAAGTTTGTTAATACTTGACAATTAACAAACACAGATGACCTAATCAAACTTCCCCCTGAGGTCCTCTAGCACTTTTCCATAAACTCACTCCAGCAATTAAAAATCCTTCCTCTTCTCTAGCAGAGCTGAGTTCAATCTCTCTCCTACTACAGGAGTCTTGAGTAGAAGACTTGACCGTATTGCAGTAGTCTTGAATAAAGTCTTCCCTGACACTTTTAACAAGTGTCCAGTGCAGCTTTGCATCAATTATTTAGTTTTTCTCTCTCTCCTGTTTCTGTACTATTTACATGTACATCAATGCTTTTGTCTTTTTGTCTATTTCAATATTTCTGAAAAAACTTTAATAAGAACCATGATTTGTAGGTTGCATCTCTTGAAACCAAAATAAATGAGTGAATGAAAAATAAATAAAATAAAATAAGGGGAAAAGAGCATGAGGCAATCTCCCAATATGATTTTTGTGAAGGATGTAGTATATAAATAAGAAGCTTGTTACGTTATGAGTACTAATTTAATATTCTCATAGTCTAAAGGAGAGGTTACAAATTGTATGATAGTAGGCCTGAGGTTGGATTTCATTTGACCTGCTCAGTGTACTAAAAATCAGATTTCACATAAATTTTCAAGTTTCTAGCATCTTAAACAAATTGTGTAATCTCCCAACCCTAGATATTCATTCCAGCAAGACAGAGGAATCAACTGAGGAAACAGAATAACAACAGCCTTCATCTAGAGATAACTCATAAAAGATATACCTCAAGCTTATTTTTATTTGTTCTTCAAGCTGTTTTGAGCATGTAATATATTCATTTCTTTTAAATAGTTAAAGTAGTAAATGGCTTCTGATGAAATATTTTGAGTTTCTGGTTTCCAGGAAACTCGCATATTATTTTTCTCAGCTTTATGTCAACAAAAGTGGTTTTCCTTTTTTTCCTTTTTACATTTTCCCATATAACAAAACACATTTACTAGCATAGTTTGGTGTTACATCATTGTATTAATAAAGTCCCTTGTGTTTTTATACATTTCCATTTCTCTATTATTTTGAGATTAAAGTGACTAAGGTTAATTCTGGGCTTAATACTCATTGTTAAATAAGTAATGAACAATTAATAAACAAGACTGAATATAGTTGGGGGGGGTGTGCTGTTTTAATTAGAGACGACCCAAATTAACATATTGGTTAGCTGGGCTTTTTTTTCCTTTCACAGAATACTGGCTTCAAATCAAGGTTCCACTTATCACTAGTTGAATAAATTTAAACAAATCACTTAAACTCACTCAGACCTGTTTCCTCGCAGTAAAATAAAGAGACTAAAATACACATATTCTAAATTTCCTTAAATTCTAAAATAACATAACATGGGGATTATTACTATGGTGAATGTTCATTTATCATGGCAAGCGAGAGTTCTGAAGGCAGAAACTCAGTTCAGTGCCTGCTGTGCTTCTAATATTTCAGCAGGAAATACGATGTTTACTATAGATTTTTTAATTATAGAATTTTTACTACAGATACTTTTAATCAGGTTAAAGGTGTTTCTATTCCGTATTTCTAAGAGTATCATGGATAGAGTCCAGTTTTATTAAACGATTTTTTGCATTGATTAAGATAATATTCTGTTAATGTAGCAAAATATATATTTCCTAATGTCAAATAATTTGTTACATATTTTAACTGGGATAAATCCTATATGATTAGGTTTTGCAAATGTGATTTGCTGACATGTTTGTTAATATTCTAATGTTTACAGTTTTTATATTTACATTTTTCTTCACATTGGAATACAATTTTTTTTCCTACTGTCTTTGGTATAAAAGTTATACAAGATCCATAAGGCAAGTTGCAGATATGTGTTTATTTTTTTGTGTGTATGCATGTGTGTATTCGTAATCATAGGATCAATGCTTGCAAGATGATGATTATATGTTATTTTAAGGTCCAAATCACCTGTGGCTTGTCAACAGAATTTAAGTGATTTATCTTACTTATCCAATTTTTTCAATAGTTATAAATATATTCTAGTTTTTTATTAAATTCTGACTCAGTTTGCATAAGCTATAGTATTGCCTTTTTCTTTTTTTAGAAATTTATTTAATTGGCTGTGTTGGGTCTTTTCTGGCTGTGCACTGGCTTTCTTTAGTTGCGGTGAATGGGGGCTACTCTTCATTGTGGTGCGCAGGCTCCTCATTGCCGTGGCTTCTCTTGTTGCGGAGCACGGGCTCTAGGCGCTTGGGCTCCAGTGGTTACAGCACATGGGCTCAATAGTTGTGGCTCACGGGCTCTAAAGCACAGGCTCAATAGCTGTGGTGCACGGGCTTACTTGCTCCGCAGCATGTGGGATCTTCCTGGTGCAGGGATCGAACCCGTGTCCCCTGCATTGGCAGGCGGATTCTTAACCACTGTGCCACCAGGGAAGCCCTATAGTGTTGTCTTTGGAAAACAATTGCCCCAAACTTTTTTTTTAAATTACAGTATAGTTGACTTATTATATTAGCTTCAGGTGTACAACACTGTGATTTGATATGTTTAAAGATTATACTCAATATAAAGTCATTTTAAAATATTGGCTATGTTTCCTGTGCTGTACTTTACATCCTTGTGTCTTATTTATTTTAAACCTAGTAGTTTGTACCTCTTAATCCCCTTCCCCTATCACTCTCCACCAGATTTGACCCCTCTGGTACCACTAGTTGGTTGTCTATATCTGTGAGTCTGTTTCCTCTTCTTATATATGTTCGTTTATTTTATTTTTTAGATTCCACATATAAGTGAAAACATACCGTATTTGTCTTTCTCTATCTGATTTATTTCATTAACACAATACTCTTCAGGTCCATCCATGTTGTTGCAAATGGCAAAATTTCATTCTTTTTTATGGCTAAGTAGCATTCCAGTGTGTTCGTGTACCGCATCTTCTTTATCCGTTCATCTGTTGTTGGGCAGTTAGGTTTCTTTCATGTTTCAGCTATGTAAGAGATCTCATTATTACCAGAATGATTAAAATAATTCAGAGGTAGTCACAATTTTTATCACATTTCCATTTAACTGTCAGTGTTTGTACATGCAGAAGATGGAGGAATGATGGAGAACAACAGTGGATTTTCTAAGCTTAATTCACTGGTGACTCCAACTGAAGCTATTGCTCTAGATGCCGTCTATTTTTACCAAAGCAAATAAACAGACTTTGCCATCGGGTATGCAACCAGTGATTTGATGAATGTTCATTTGCCCTTCTTGACAAGTATTGAAAACACACTGGAAGTTGTTTGAGGTTTATACCTGGCAAGTCCGGCAGTACACCTCCATTCACTGTGCTGTCCCAGGCTCCCATCAATCTATGATTTTTGTCCAGTTTGGACAGTTTAGTTCAAAAGAAACTGAATTGTTCTCATCACTAGAATACCATGAAGCCAAATCATTCAATTGATGATTGCATATTGCTAGTTCCTAGAGGACAGAAAATATCAGAGGATTAGAGGGTAGAAATGAATCCTATGAAAATTTTGGGCCTTGATATAGTTTCTTTGCAGAGAAGAGGGCTACAAAAGTCTGGAATGATCTGGATATTAGTTTTTCATCATAGAGAAAGATGTACTGTATGCCACTACTGCTTTAAAAAGCACATGTCTCTTGTTAGACCTTTTTGGATTTTAGAAGAAATAAACCCTAAAATTAAGGGTATTGCACATGATATTTACGTGTGGAATAAGATGCCATACTTTAATTTGAACACAGTACAAGAAAAAAGCAAAAGTTCCCATCTGATTCACACTAAAATGTGAGCAGCTTTAACATTTGGACCTTATCATTGAGTCGATAAGATTGATTGCTGTTGTGTGTCGATGGACAGAGTATTGTATGCACATTTGGTCAGGCACTTCTATCTGAACCCTAGCAACTGCACGTAGGGTTTTGGAGCAAAGCTGTGCCTTCTTCTCCAAAGAACTACCCTACTTTTGAGAAACATTCTTTGCTTTTCTGCTGAGTCCCCCAAATGATTAAATGCCAAATCATGAAACTCCAGGTGTCTTTGCAAGCAAACCTGCTCAGCATCACCTGCTTCTCATTTGTTCTACTTAGATACAAATATGTGTGTGCTGAGAAGCACTCCGTGGTCCTTTAGAAATGGTCTAAACGGCATCAATGATAAGTAAGTCTTAAAGCTAAACAAAGTTGTAATAGAACTCCCAGCTTGCCACCTTCTGCCACAATACTAGATGACCACTGCTTCTACAATCAGTCTTGGAATCTCCAGGGGACTTCCCTGTGACCTGTTTACTGAAGTGGGGAATATGTGGACCTGGTTTAGAGAAAACTCTGTCTCATAGGAGGTACCAGCTTCAGGATAACAGTAACACAATGACTACCCTGTTGAGGATCAGCCTTGATTAGCACTTTTAGTTACTCACCTTGCTTGGAAAGAGAGATGACCTGAGTATGAAATGCTGGATGTTCAGGGGCTTGGAGCAAGATTAGGTTCCAATAACAAGGGATCTGGGGAAAGAGGAATGTGGGTGCAATCAGAAACGTGCTATTATATATGTCCAGTGTGGGCGCCCTCCAAAGGTCCCTGGATACAGAGGAAGCACTTGAAATCAGCCAAATAATGTGACCCAACCAATGAATGTTGGATTTCCTCCTCTATCAGCCCATGGCGGGAGTGAAAATTCAAACTTCAAACCTGATAGAGCTGAGACTGTGGTTGTCCGTGTCTTGAGGGAGGGTTACTGTATTTTACTGCTTTTGAACACTGACACGTGGCTTAGTCAAGCTTTCTTACTTTGCCCCTGGTCGATCGATGTGTGAGTCTTTTCTTTGTAGGGTTTACAGCCCTTTTAGGAACCCAACTTTTTGCAGAGGTTTCAGTTTTAACTTCCCATCTCGCAACCTAGAGCCCTCATCCCTTTAATTTTCCCTGATTGGATTTTGAAACCAAGTAATCATTTCTGCATCATGTGCTCTTCTTCACCAGAGTAGGATTACCTGGTGTGTGGTCAGGCTACTCAGAACGGCTGCTCTCTTGCTCTCTGTCCATCCCCTGCTTGACCAGTGCCAACTTCGCCTAAACGCTACCCACAGGACTGACCTTCCTGAGTACTTGCCCCAGGCCCCAGCTAATGACTGTTCCCATCAAAGGGGTGGTGAGGGGCCTGCCCGTCTACTGGATTTCCCTGGTAACTAATGAGCCCACCTGACGTCAATCCCCCTGTAACTGGTAATCTCCCCTCCCCTGCCCGAGGACCTTGCTTCAGATGCTATGTAAGCTCCTCACTCATTAAACTGCTGATGTCTCTGTTGCTGACTCTGGGCTCTTTCTTTGGTCTTGAAGCTGGGCAAGCACAGGGCTTATAGGCCTGTGGGGTGCAGCCCAACACCTGCCCCCCTCATCAACTTGAGAATCCACCATTGTTGCTCTCAGTGACCTCTTCATTGCTGGTACCTTTCTTTCTGGCAAGCGTAGCCACACATTAAAATATATTTTATCAAATTAGTATTTAGTTATCATTTGTAGGTGTTTAACAGAATTGTTTGAATGTTGCCCTGTTCAGTTGTGGGATGACTCATGTCTTTCCAATATAACAGACCTTTTTATTACTCATTTATATTTGATTTGCATTACTAAAGTTTGCCTGTGAAATGTGGATAGCTACATAGTGATGATGTGTCTAGATTTAAGGTAGAGTACATATAATCATGGTGATTTTAATGCAGAATGTAATGTGACAATAATAAATTTTAAATTGTCAGTTTAAATGTATTTGCAAATCAGGAAATATTCTATTGTCAAATCTTATGACTATTCAAAAACAAAATAAAACGTGATTACTTAGTTATAGCATATTTTCTTAAAAATAAAATTGTAAGTACTGATATTTATCTAGAACTTAAAGTATTGGTCAGCGCATCTAATCTCGAATAACAGTTATTCTGGCATATCGCTGTTATAAATTATTCCTTATAATTTCTTATAGGAAACATGCAGCTTTATAGAGTATACTATAGCTGCTGTGTAAAACCTGTACTACTCAAGTGCATAAAATAGATGTAAACACACACATATTAGAAAGACTAAATGAAGGTCCCTTAGAGATTTTGTTTCTTAAAATGATGTTTCCTGGAAGTGCCTTGAAAACAAGATTCTTAACACATTAACCATGATCGGGCAGTTTGAAGAAGCACTAATGGTAAAGGGCAAATAAAGTGCCTTTTCTTTTCTAACTAAATATTAAGTTAGCTCAACTTCAGCATTGCTTGAGTTGCAACATGCATTATAGAATACAGAACTAATTACGTTAGTGTTTCAACCCTCCAAGCAGTGCAGATGTTATGCAAATGTCTCAGTGCTCATTTTCAGAAAGTAAACAATTGTGGTAAATTTTGCAAGGGTATTTTCTTTTTTTGCATTAGCACTAAACTTTCCAAAATTGTTGCTAGCTACAATGTTAGTGCTCAAATAAATTGAAATTTTTGTGAGGCAAAAACCTGTCAGATGTGGAAGTATAATGGATTTCTTTCTAATTGTGAAACTCCATTACATTAGAAAGCAACATGGAATGAAATAGAACAATTAGTATTATGTGGGCTCCCTAATTTGATGAAACATGTTATTGGTATCTACAGACAACAAGAATTTGTCAGGTGTGTCTTTAATAAGTATAAAGTACAAACAGGTTTATTTCTTCACATGAAAATTATACTTAGAAAGCATTCAAGATTTTTCACAATCCTGTATTTGTGTCAACGACAAAGATGAATTAGAAAAAAAATTCCAATACTAATAAATTCTTATAAAGATAATTTTGGAGTTCAGTAGCAAACGAATTTGTAATCATTTGTAAGTATATCATCCATGGGGCTTAGAACTCTGAATCTTAACAATTTATAAAAATTCCTCCTACAGGAAGGTAGAGGGTAAATATTTCTTGATTATGTGAATTTGAGAAAGAGGGTGTTGTGTCCTAGTGCTGCTATAACTAATTACGGCAAACTTTAAGGTTTAAACTCATTATTTTAGAGTTCTGCAGTTCGAAAGTTCTCCATTCAAGATGTCAGTAGGTCAGTATTCCTTCTGGAGGCTGTGGGAGAGACTCTGTTTCCGTCTTTTTCAGCTTCTGGGGCCGTCTGCATTCCTTGGCTCCTAGCCCATTCCTGCATCTTCAAAGCCAGCAGTATAAATCTTCACACCTCTCTCTCCTTTCTGTGACCTCTGCTTCCATTGCTACAGTTCCTTTTCTGCCTCACCCATTTCCTTATCAAGGTCTTTGTGATTGCATTGGGCCCATCCAGGTAATCCAGAATAATCTCTCCAGCTCAAGGGACAACTCAATCATGGCTGCAACGTCTTTTCCATGTGTACCGGGTTGGTTTTTGTTTTTTTTTCTTTTTAATAAATAAATAAATTTATTTATTTATTTAATTTATTGTCTGCGTTGGGTCTTTGTTGCTGTGCGTGGGCTTTCTCTAGTTGCAGCGAGCAGGGGCCACTCTTCGTTGTGGTGCATAGGCTTATTGCAGTGGCTTCTCTTGTTGCAGAGCATGGGCTCTAGCAAGCATGGGCTTCAGAAGTTGCAGCACATGGACTCAGTAGTTGTGGTTCACAGGCACATAGACTTAGTTGCTCAGCAGCATGTGGGATCTTCCTGGACCAAGGATCCAACCTATGTCCCCTGCATTGGGAAGTGGATTCTTAACCACTACGCCACCAGGGAAGTCCCCATGTATGGTGGGTTGAACAGTAGCCTCCAAAAGGTTTGTCTACCTGGAACTTCAGAATGTGACTTTATTTGGAATGAGGATCTTTGTAGAAGTAATTAAAGATCCCTAAATGAGATCATTGTGGATTAGAGTGGGCTCTAATTCCAATGAAGAGTATCCTTATAAATGACAGAAAAGTATTAGACACAGAGAGTAGAAGGGGATGGGGATGGACTCCCCTCTGAAACTCCAGAAGGACTCAACCCTGCTAACGCCTTGATTTCAGACTCTGACCCTAATACCTGGAAGAGAATAAATTTCTGTTTTTCAGAGCCCCCCAGTTTGTGATAACTGGTTATGGAAGCCCTGGGAAACTAAGATACCATTTAAGGTAACATAATACAGGATCTGGGGGTTATAGAATGTGGACATCTTTCAAGAGGCATTATTCTAGCTATCACAAAGTGCAAATATCCTACCAACTTTGAGAAATTACTCTTACATTCTGGTGTGTTACATGGTTGTTTCTGTCTCATCAGCATAGCAGGATGCTTAAAAGCAATGTCTTAACATTTCTTTTTATGGGTGATAATGATGTGACTGATATTCAAACACAAATAATTTCAAGTAAAGAATCTTATTCCCCATGAAACAGCTTACTAAAAGGCTGACGATGAAAGTTTGGTGAGGTCACATTAAAAGATACATATTCTGGAATCTTGACATACTGGCTCTATAATTTAGAGATATTTGCTGTTCTCTTTGTACTGGTCCTTAACTGCAAGAACCATAAAATCCATAGAAAGTAGTTTATTAACTGAAATTCTCTGACCAAGACAAGCCCCAGTACCATCTCCATGTTTTCCTTATGAGTTCAGATTGATTTAAACAAAGGTCACACTTAACTATTTCTCCTCCATTTGTTTTCCAGAAGCTAATAGTTGCATCTAAAAGGCCGCAGCTTTAATTTGGAAAGGAGTTATTATTACATCTTCCAGGTGACTCCACAGAGTTAGGTTTTTTGTTCACAATTACATTTTGCTAAAGGTCTTGTAGTAATTAAAAATTTCTGTTAAATCTCAGCATGGATCTTTTCCATACTAGAGAAAGATATTACTTGATTAGTAGATCAAATAGAATTGATTTGAAATACTATCAGTAGCAAAACTACAGTTGTTATTTTATGTGTTGAATTTGAGTAACCCCAAATCAACAATAAAAAAAATAGACATCCTTTGTGAAAAATGCTTAAACACTGATTTATCCAGTTTGCCAATAGTTCACTACAGGTGTTCCCAATTTAATCAGTCGTCTTCTCACAACTACCAATTAAGTCTTTTTGTTGGGTTTTAGAGATAATAACTGAAAGCTGGCTGCTCCTGTAGCTATTGATGTCCACACTTATGTCTTCAAGCAATAATGACATACATATAAGGCTTTCTCACTGTTTAATGTCAGGCAATGCAGGTAATTCAAACCAAGAAATATTTTAGCACACTTAGGTGTAAATATCACAGACAGACATAGCCTGAGAATTAAGCATTTAATACTTGTAGCTCTAATTTCTTGCTGCCTTGAATTTCTTTTCAGAAGAGACATGAATTATAGTTTTCTGTAGATTCTATTTATAGTTACCTGTTACAAGAACATATGGGATGTTATGACTAATTGAACTTAATTGAATTACAAGGGACTCACTCTTTCTCAGAAATGTTGTTATCTGTTGGTCAGGTAGTAATATATAACAAGCAAGAGAGTGACAAAAGTATTTTGACGATACCAAATGCTGCCAGTTCTTCAAATAAAACTTACTTTTTGGAAGAGAGGTCATCTTGAATTATAGAGCAAAATTATAAAATATTAGAGTGCGTTAAAAATGAATGAAATAGACAATGTCTACAAAATTATCTTTTCTTTCTGTGATTTAGGACAGAAGTTTACCAGAAGTATAGAGCTATTTATACTACTTTAAACCATTATCGAATATTGCAATGCTTTCCTTAAAAAAAATCACGAGTCAAATACCATGCACATTACTAGGCCACTGGACTACCTGCTAATGTTCTGATATGTTCATAAAAGTATGAACTTCTAGGTACCCACAAGGCACAATAGTACATAGTAATCACTGTTAAATATGTTATTTAATCTGCGTTGTTATTCTGATACATAACGGCATAATTTTCCTCAATTGAAACTGTTTCTAATTACATACCAATTTCTTAAAACTACATCTAGATGTATGTATCTTTTAAGCTAATAAAAGTAATCATCAAGAAGAAGTTAATCCATGCTTGCTAATATAATTATTAATAATTTCAAATTAGATACGAATAACACCTAGTACATTTATTTTTCAAAACATAGGGTAAGGAAAGTGAGTTTACATAGAATTCTCATTTTACAGACATTATTTTTTGAGACACTTCCTTTTGAATATTACAAATGTGGGGGAGGAAGTAAAATGAAAGAAGAATGGAAGAGCTTCCATGAGGAAGAGGAAGGAGAAAATAAAGGGAAGGATAGAAAGATGATGAAACAAGAAGGAAATGATGTAATTCCTGAACCAATTGTGAGTGGAGATTCCATTAGACCCTATAGCACTCTCCGTTGTACAAACAAACAAAACCAAAGCAATCTGATTACTTAGAAAGTACTCCTTCCCACCCACTTTGCTTTCCATTCTTAGTTCCATTTCTCCAACTCAGTATTCTCCAACTCAGTTGTCTGGAATTAGCATCTGCATTACCTGCAAATTCTCAAGATCCCCATCCTAAACCAACTAAATAAGAAACTCTGGGTGCACGATCTAGCAATCTGCTTTTTCTTTCTTCTCCTTTTATTTCTTCTTGGCAAACCTTCCAGGAGATTCACATGTGCACTAAAAACCACTACTCTAATCCAGACCATCATCATGTCTTCCTCAATCTCTTTATGTTCATCAGTTTCCATCCAAAGAATCCAAACACCATACAAGGCTAAATGAAATGGAACACAGTGGTAACGTAATGCACTCCCTTACCTAGAGGTCCAAGACATTAATGAACACATGGAAAAATTAGGGCACATTGGTATGTTTGACATTCAACAAATTTTAAGAAAAAGTCAGGTGAAATGAATTAAATGAAAAATTCTCCCACTGGCAAGTTTTCATAGTTCAGTATTTGCAAAGACAGGAATCCCGGGACTTATTCCTGATCTATACTCCCTTCACACCAGCTCTGTGTAAAGAGCCAGTGGAATTATCTTCCTTAGAGTCAGGTCTAGAAAGGTTCAAATTGTTGGATTCTCCCCTTTGCTTTCAAAATTAAGTATAAATAATTTGGCACTTTTCAAATCTCCTGACTTTTCTACCTTCTACCAACTTTTGCCACCTTTCTCTTCTCTAAACTTTCCACCTCATTACTCTGCACCGCTAGGTCCATAACCTCATCCCTGCTATGTCTACAACCACATATGATCATGTGCCCATTTGAACCTGTAAAACTATTTTTTTAAGTTCAATTTCATAATCTCCTCTTGCTTAATAAAATGTAATCACATGTTCCTATCTTTATTTTTGCTCCCCTATCTTAGCCTTGTCATTCTTTTTGTGTTCTATTTGATTTTTTGCTCACTTAGTTTCTTTATGTGAATGGTGTTCAGCTTCGTCCACAGAGATCCTCCTTGCAACATTTTATATCCAGTTATGTTTTAGAGATAGGTTGTTCCACTCAGATTTCTATCATTCATCCATTGTTGGATGTTTCCAAAAACCTTTTTAATTATACAAATATTGTTTTACTTTCTCTATCAGTTTGCTAGGGCTGTGTAGTAGAGTATGACCAGCTCAGTGGCTTAAACAACAGAAATTGATTTTCTCATAATTCTGGAGGCTAGAAGTCCAGATCAAAGTATCAGCAGGGTTGGTTCCTTCTGAGGGCTGAAGGGAAGGACCAGTTTCAGGCCCCTCTCCTTGGCTTGTAGATGGCTGTATTCTCCCTATGTCTTTACATCTTCTTCCGTCTATACCTGTATGTGTCCAAATTTCTTTTTCTCATAAGGATACCAGTCATATTAGATTAGGAACCATCCTAAGGACTTCATTTTAACTTAATTACCTCTTTAAAGACCCTATCTCTAAATACATTCACATTCTCAGGTACTGAGGGTTAATACCTTCAACATATGAATTTGGGGGAGACAGAATTCAATTCATGTATAGTTTCCCTTAAATCATGCAGAATGGCATAATGCATAATAACATGTATGAAAAGCATAACATAGAGATTAAGACCAATTACTTGGATAGTCTGAGAGTGAAAATGCCTCATTGGTTAATTAAAGATCATAATAATTAACTCACAAGGTCTAAATCAGTTAAGAACATCGTATGTCTTTTCTTAATAACTTCCCTCTCTTCCAATTTTCTCTATTGGCATGGTTTAAAGCCACAGGAAATGCATAGACTAACATCAGGTTTACACATTTGTTGTTAAATAAAATGCCT
The DNA here is from genome assembly GCF_030028045.1 of Hippopotamus amphibius kiboko. NCBI lineage: Eukaryota > Metazoa > Chordata > Mammalia > Artiodactyla > Hippopotamidae > Hippopotamus > Hippopotamus amphibius. The sequence goes on from NC_080196.1 coordinate 104,425,517, forward strand.
TCTTAAGTGTCAGTGAAGACCTTTAGCAAATTATTGCTGAGCTGTTGCACTACAGGCACTGAGAAAAATTCAATCAATTTCTACTATATTCTATTGCAAGAAAGCCCTAAAATATCATTCCTGAATAGGTTTGCTTGAAAAGAATCACATCATATTTTCTAGTGTTATTGTTTGTCATTATTTCCTACAGGGAATTGGTTTGGTTAGGAATAATTTGAGCTGAATTGTGAAGATTTTTCAATGACATTCCTTGTCATCAGTTATTAAATGATCAGCATTATACCACATTGTTTATAAAGTACTGAAAACATTTTAAAATACCTAATACCTTTAAATAATTACCATTTCTCTGAATAGAAGATAAGATGGTATGGCATATTTTAATTACTAAGAGTGAATCCCTTTAACAGACCTATGTAGACCATCTCTAACAAATATTAAAAGATTACAAAACAGTAGTTTATCTTTGTCATCAAGAAATAAGACAAAAGATCAGCCTTAGCATAAATTTATTTTATTTTCTGTATTACATGATTCAAAACCTCTTATAAAACTTTCCAAAAGCATAAAAAGTAATTAATTGGTTAAAAAAGTGATAGAATCATTAAATTTTAGACTTAGGGAGAATTTAGAGATCATGTAGCCCAAAACACTTTTTTTTCAAATGAAGAAACCAAGAACTGTAAACGTTGACTCACTGTTCAGTAATGGAATAGGCATCATGAAAGATAGAAATGAGAATCTTATATCTCATCATTTCCAAAAGTTTATAATCTGTATATAATAAAGATGTATGTTACAAATTAAATAAGCAAATATAATCATAGCAAGATCAGCAATTACCATAAATAAGGCATTTTAAATAATACGTATCCTATTTGTAAGAACATGAATGGCAAATGTGGGCAAAATTTTTATTGAAAAAGCCTAAATCTTATTTCTATACTATTTTCCTAATTTGGGGAGGGTAAGGCATTGGGATTAGTATATAACAGCAGGCTTTTTTATGCTGTCTTGACTACTAAAGAAGTAAATGGAAAAAAGTCAGAGATTTTATAGTCTAATCCATCCTTACCTTTGAAAGATATCAGATTATACGGTTTATCAAAGGTCAGTGTATTGAAAACTCTCAGGATTGGAAGAAATCATCCAGGTCATCTAGTTACTCCCCATCCAGTTGCTGATAAGTTTCTCAGTGGCTGAACTGAAAATAGACTATTCGGGTTTTATTTTTCCTTCTGACATGGATATGGGTGGCAAATAATTGTTTGAATTTGGGGAAGATTAAATTAATTTCATCTAAAATGCCTTTCACCTTTATTTCAGAATTCATTTAGAAACTCCTGAAATAAAATACAAAGGAACCCCTTACTATCTTAACTCTTCTAGTTGCCATAACAACTTGTGAAATTTTTCCAAAACTCAATGTCTATAACAAATCTGCACATTCTTGCAAGGGCAAACATTTAAGTTGTGTGAGTCTAAGTGAGAGGCTGCAGGGTGAGCTACCGTCATATCTCAGCTGTACTCCTAATGGGATCCTGTCTTCTGTTTGTGGTTGTGCATTATCATTTTTATAGGCTCCTCATTTTTAAGTTAAAAAAAAGAAAAAGAAAGCCTTATATAAATTGTAAAATCCTGGAAAGAAAGTAGATGAGCCAAAGAAGCCTGGAAAAACCCATTCAATAATAGAAAATTTGGTATGGAAACTTATTGGGAGAAGTATATGCCTAAAAACCATAGCTTGGCCATGCATACGGTTTATGAGAGTTTTGTTGGTTCTGGATGTTCTCACTAGAATACTTGAGCACTGTGTAATATTTTTGAAATACTAGATAAACATTTTTGGAGAAGATTGAAAAGCCATAGGTATGGTATTTGCCATTGAGCATCTTGTTGATATAGGAGAAAGTGTCAGAGAGTCTTTAAAGAAGTGAAAAAATAAAATAAAGAGATGATGGAAGGACTGAGTTTCAATGCAACTTTCAAATGACTTGGGAGATTTTAGAATAGTTCATGACTGTAATTTGAAGATCTCAGATGAAGCAGCTTATTTAGAATATAAGACTACACCGTGCTTTCCTGGTAACATAAGTTAGCTACATTGCAAAGCAGATACTCTAATTTGGTAAGACAGGGATCTTTGGAAATAAATGACATATTTTCTGATCATATCAGAAGATGACTAAAAGTACTGGCACCTTCAGTGCCCAAAGATAGTCTCTTCCTGCTCTAGAGTAGAAACTGTAAAGATTCTGAAACTGAAAGTAAAATTTTTGTTGGTATATTACTCCAAAAACTCCAGGGCCCTTAAAATAATGTTGAGAGGGTACTTCCTGTTATATAGTATTCAAATCATAAAGCCTCCCATATGAACTCGCAATCCCACTCCTGGGCATATACTCTGAGAAAGCCATAATCCAAAAAGAAACATGTACCACAATGCTCATTGCAGCACTGTTTACAATAGCCAGGACATGGAAGCAACCTAAATGTCCATCAACAGATGAATGGATAAAGATGTGGCACATATATACAATGGAATATTACTCAACCATAAGAAGGAATGATATTGAGTTATTTGTAGTGAGGTGGATGGACCTAGAGTCTGTCATATAGAGTCAAGTAAGCCAGAAAGAGAAAAACAAATACCATATGCTAACTCATAAATATAGAATCTAAAAAAATGGTACAGATGAACCCAGTGACACGGCAAGAACAAAGATGCAGATGTAGAGAATGGACTTGAGGACATGGGGCAGGGCAGGGGGTGGGGGGGGGGATGGGTAGTGAGAAGGGGAAGCCGGAAAGAAGTGAGAGAGGAGAGTGTAGCTAGTGGGAAGCTGCTACATACACAGGGAGTTCAACTCAATGATGGACGATGACTTAGAGGGGTGGAATAGGGAGGTTGGGAAGGAATCATGGGAGGGAGGGGATGTGAATATATATGTATAAATACAGCTAATTCACTTTGTTGTACAGCAAAAACTAGCACAACAGTGTAAAGCAATTATATTCCAATAAAGAGCTTAAAAAAATCACAATGGCTGGATGAGAAAAGTGGTTATTTAACATTGGAGAAGTTTATAACACAAAAAGGAAAATCTTACAAGTAGCACTCTGATAACAGGCAAATCTTCAAGAATTTATTGATTTAGGGAGGAGTTACTGGTTTATGGAGGTGATAAAGAAGTGAGATTTTTGCCTCCTAATACATGATTATTGAAACGTTTTGGACCAAATTGTCTTCATAGCCTTCCCTGTGTATTCTAAGCAATATCTGGTTCAGGGTGTTGATGGAGATGATACAGATTCAGTGAAGGATTCACAAAAGGGTTTTGGTATCAGGGACAATTGCATGCTTGAAAGAAAAGTTTCACAACAAAGAACAGAGAACAGGAGAAAGTATTTTTACCATTTTCTTGCTGGTTTCCAAAGTGTTCAGGTACTGTCTGACCACCTCACTCTCAAAGAATTAAATATCTCATATATCTTCTGGAAAGGCCAGGATTTAGTGAACAGTGAAAATGTTGATAAAAGGCCAGCATCAAATAATAAAGAACTTACTCCTAATATATTCATTTTGATACTCATCACTGATTAGAGGAAGAGGAAGATGAGATGCTATGAATACTAGATGCCAGAAATTCAGTTGAAATTTTAGGTTATGCAAAAAAAGAAAAGAAGAAAAGATCTTGTTAGAGAGCATAACCATCATATAAACACTTGTATCACATTAAAAAAAATACACTGTAAATACACTGAGAATCCTGATAGCATAAGACGAATTCATCTCTGTCCTCTCGTTACCAAATCTTGTTTAAACAGTCCCTCCATTGATAAGCAGCAGGTTTGCTCAGTTATTTAAATTCTTTATCTGTCCTTATCATGATATTTTGATTCTTAATAACATTAGACTTGAATAACTATCCATCACAGCTTGTGACTGTTGTCCTTGTAATTTTAATATCACACCATTTACACTCAAAACTGATAAAGTTTGTATCTTAAAAGACATAGTCATTGTAGGTATGGCATTTATTTGTTGCACTTTAGAAACAAATGGATATGTGTTTAATGCTGTGTACAGTATCATGCTAGGCCAAAAAAAATAATAACCACCCACGTCCATTCATTGATAAATAATTGGGTAATTTGTGTTCTGCAACTCCTCTGTGGATTTTTACATCGATATTTCACAATGTTTTTTTAAGATATATGAAGACATTTGGGGGTTTGTATAGGTTGGAAATGTATTGTTGTTTTCCCTATTTAAATGAATATAGATGCCCACTATCTAAAAATTCATTATCCAGTCCATTTTTAGGAACTGATTAATTATGCTAAATGAGGAATACTTAGACTATCATTTGATAAGGAGGCAAATAATAGATTTAAAAAGAAAGAGTACTCACTCATTTTCATATATTACACAGAGCATTACTGAGTTTGTTTTGTTCACAGAAAAAAAGTACGGTAGGGAGAAAGTCTAATCCTTCTTATCCACTATCTCTGCCTCAGAAATAAAATTGTGGGTCAGCATCCTTAGATGAAATTGAGGGATGAATTGTATTTATATATAATCAAATTAGAGCAATGTTTGTTTTTATCTGATTTGTGTTACATGCTATTTTCTCTTTTAATTACAAAACCAGAAGGGCAAATTTATTAATCTTCTTGGAAAGAAAATTGTTTTGTTTGTTTTTTAATCTGGCATGGATTCACAAGTCTACTTGTATGTCTAACAGAAAGAAAGAGATACTTGTTATAAAAATATAATGGGTTATCAAGATTAGTATTATTAAACTACTATCATACGCTGACACAGCTTTCACTTAAGTGCACAGAATAAATGAATAGATCTCTTCTATAACTGAGATTCAGCTGGGCTTTTATTTGATCATTCTGTTGCCTGTAATAAACCAGGACTTATTCAAATAGAGTGAGATAGCGCTTCTCTTTTTAAAACTGAATTAGGAAGCATTTTAACAGTGGGTGAAATCATGGAGATTGCATCTAGGATGTGCTGCCTCCATTGGTGGGAAAAAAACTGATGCCAATTGAGGACATAGATAAGGAAGAGCTAGATGACTTTGAAAAATTAGCATACTTCTTCCTTTTTCTTTAAAATAGAGATTTTGAGGTTGCATTATAAAAATAGTCACATTTGAAATTGATCACATAAATGTTGATTTTTTTCAAATTTTGTAATTATTTTACTGGGGAAATAATAAAGAATTGTACTCATCACACTAAACAAGAATATAAATGATGCTTTATAGGGGTCAAGTCTCAGGAAATTATGGCCAATTTGTGATCCAATTTATCATTCACCTCTCTTCACATTAAGTGGATATATATATGTACATCCTAGGCATATATAGCAGGGAATTATCTTTAAAATTGAAAAATAAAATATCCATTATGTTTCTAAAATATAGCCTATACCTAGGCTGCATTTTTTTTTCTTAGACAGGAATCACTGATTCACCTATTGGGACAAGTCAAATTCTGGCAGGAAGTGCTACTCATACACGATTACCATTTGCTTCCATTCACCAAATAGTTTTAGTGGTCATGCATGTCAAGTTTCCACTTGAAACTTGTTGGGCAAATAATTCATTATAGAGTACAAATGATAACAACCGACCTTTTCCTCTCTGTTTTTTTATAACCATTTTCCTTTAACCAATAAACCTGTTTGGAAGAAAAGGCAATTTACAAAAAATAATCAATTTTTAAAAGTCATAAGGAAGGTATTACATCTGTAAATGTAAATTTGTAAAACAGAGACCAAAGATATTAAATTGATGGTGTTCTTTATGTATATATGAATTCAGTTATTCAATTACTTGTTCAATTATTCATTCGTATTGTTTGTCTGAATATTTGGTGAAGCCCACCATGTGTTAGCTATTGCGCTATGTATGGTGATATAAACATAAGTATGCTACCTGCCTGATCTTTTAGATTTACCAGACTCGGGCAACGTTAGTATATAGGTAATTTCAATATAGTGTAACAAGTGCTAACACAGAGGTGAACTCAGAGTAGGTGAGCACCACGTCTCTAAGTTATCAGTTCAACATGGGTCCCATAAGCTAAAATCAAGGTGTCAGCAGGGCTCTGTTTCTTTCTGGAAACTCTGGGTTAGAATCTATTTCCTTGTTCATTCCAGTTGTTGGCAATCAGGTCTCCATTTCCTCTGTGGCTGATGTAATTTCTCATCTTCTAGAAGACACCCACATTCCTTGGCTCATGACTGCCTCCACTTCAAAGCAAGTAATTGAGTCGAATCTTTCTCTCAGCCCACCTCTCCTGCCGCTTCCATTACCACATCTCTCTGACCAACTGTCTTGCCTTCCTCTTCCACTTTTCAGGACCAAGGTGATTATGTTGGGTTCACTTGGGTAACCCGGTATAACCTACCAATCTTAAGGTCAGCTGACTATCAGCTTTAACCATCTGCAACCTTAATTCCTTTTGACCAAGTAGCATAACATGTTCATAGTTTCCAGGGATTAGGTCATGATATCTTTGCAGGGCCATTATTCTTCTACCTATTACAATATTTCTGTTCATTTTCAGCATATATATTTCTAAGCAGATATAAGTATTTACTGATGCTCTAATCTAAAATTTACACATTTTTCTGGGGGTTAACAAAACTTCTTATTTCAAAATAGTCCCTCATAACTTCATTTATATTATTTTCTCTAAATATATGAAGTGATTGTTTCATTAATTATTTTGTGTCAAGAATTACTTTTTATATTTAAAATTGCTTTTCAGAGCTGCTTCTGTTTGTATTGCCCTCAAAGTCGTATTTATTAGATTCTATTTTATAAACATAATACTACTCTACAACCTATTCATATAACATTTTATTTTTATAGTTATTGTTGGAATGAATTTGTCCTTATAATCTTAATTAATAGAGGTGTACTTTTCTCATCTACTAATAATATCAGGTTTTTAGGGTTTTTCTTTCATTTTATCATTATTTTTCCTTCATAATTAATTGTTCAACATCATACAACTCCCTCAAACAGACAGAAAACAATACTTTCCATCAACAACAGCATTCTCTCAATCATATAACTATTTTCAATCTTTCTTATGTAGATTCTAGAAAACTACCCTAAAGCTATTCTTACTTGAGGAGGAGACATTTTGACAAGGTTTAATCAATGCAGTAATATGACTAAACTGTATTCTCAGAATCTTGACCTTGTGGAGAAGGAGTCACGTTGTTCCATCTGGAGGCTTGGAGACCCAAGAGTTTGCTTTTACAATAGTCGAGCTGGAAAGTAAGAAAGGATAAAATAAAGTTTTAGAGATCAAGGCAGGAGAAGTTAATGACTTCATTCATGATAAATGGGGAAGAAAGGAATCAAAGATGATTCTCAGGTTAGTGCCTGATTCACTGATGGTGGCTCCTCAGATGGAAGGTCAAAGGAAGAGCAGGCTTTTTTGGGTTAGGTAAATTCAGTTTGGGACATATCCAGGTTGTGATACTAATGAGAAATGCAAGTCGAGATATGAATTTGAGAATCTTTGAAAATTCAGTCCATAAAAGCAATTAAGATTACTCAGAAAGAACAAACAGAGGAAGAAAGAAACAACAGAGAATCTTGGGGAACACTAATATTTAAAGTATGGGTGGAAAAAAGAGACTATAAGAAGACGTATGCAGAACAAATCCTAAGGATGGTCTGTTATAGTGGAGGCAAAAACAAATTCCGACAGGATCTGCTATTGTGTCAAAGGTTTCAGGTAGGTCAAGTAAGTTGAAAATTGAAACGTCACTATAGGAGTTAGTAAAGCTCAGGAACTAGTAGATTTTATAATCCATAGTAGAAAGACTTGGAAAGTTTAAGTAATATGCCCAAGATTACACAGCCGATAAATCAGGGGATATAATTTTAGCCAACATTATTTGAATCCTTGATCTTAAACATTATAGTAAACAAATAAACAAACACCCAAATGAGCAAAAGTAAGGCAAAGGAGTGATAAATATTTATTGGTTCTTGTGGTGGAAAGACTTTTCTATATTTGAAAGCTTTAGAAAGTAAATTAGAGAAAAAAGATATCTTTTCATAAAAATTTATAACATTCACATATAAAACAATAATAGCAACCTAAGAAGAAACATAGTATCTTTCAATGATATATTTATACCTGAATTTTAATTTAAAACGTACTAAGCTTCCACCAACTTTTCTTTAAAATATCTACAATAACTTAGAAACACCAATCTCACAAGAACACTGAAAACTACAAAACATTACAATAATCTGAGAGGAAGTACAAGACCTATGGGGCTGAATTGAGAATCACAATTGGCAGCTGACATGAGCTTTGCCAGTTGGAGCAGATGGTATGAATATGATTTGATTCTGTGCCACAACCTCCCCCTGGTAAGAGACCAGAATTTGTGCCAACAGAAAACTTGGAAGCTGCCCTCCTACTGCACAGATATAAGATTTTCAGGGGATCATGGTCTACCTGCTTTCCTGTTGCTATTCTGTCTCAAGTACCTCTTATTATGCATAACATAAGATTTTAAAGGGAAGAATATAAACAGAGGCACTAGGATTGATCAGTTGTATCCTGTGAGGTGTCCCAATGTGTTGAACTTTGTGGGCAAGATCAGTAGATATGCTGCTCGTTGTACCAACTGGGGGTTAAAGGTTTTTTCTGAATTCTTTTAGCATTGTGACAGAAAAAGATGTCATAGTTTTTTGAGACCGTTGTACCTCCATCAAGTAGAATTATACCACATAAATATTTCCTAGCCCAGTAAATAGTAGAAGTTCTGTCATCAGTCTAATGTATACAAACCAAGAAGCTCAGGTTTGCTTGTTTTTTTCTTCTCTGCTAAACAGGGTGGTGTGTGAGCTCTCTGTTTAGCACACAAACAAATGCTATAAAATATCTTATGCTAAAATGGTCTTCCTTACTCCATTGGCTTGAGCTAAGCAAAACTCTGCCAAATTGCTGCTTGAATATGAAAATGTAAGCCTTCAGTCCAGCAATTCTTCTCTGATGCTATCTGAGAAGTGTACCCAGTGGACAGTGAGTAAACACAGGGTAAGCCATAACATTTTTTTTTCTAGAAACACTGAATGTGCTAGACAACTCTTCATTCCAAGATAAGCAAACAGAATCAAAAATCCACATGAGACTTCAAAAAAAAAAAAAAAAAAACCCAGTATAGAACAATAAATAAGAGTAAAGTTGCTTCAAGATTCAGAAAGATTCGCCTACAAAGATGTTTAATTTTCTGAAATCATAAAATCAGCTATCCTCTATGACTACATGGCCTGGTTCTTCCAAGCATTATGTGCCATTATTGCTTTAACCTGTGATTTTCAGCATCACTGAGACCTCAAAACCATGATTTCCTCTTCCTTCTTCCTCTGACCCCTTTTTCCATTGTTATTCCTTTTCCAGCACAGACTCTTCCTTGACCTGACTCTTGTGAATAACCTCAGTTTTTCTTTCTCACTAGTTATAGCGGTCTGGAATAAGTTCAGAGTTGAATAGACACAACATTTGCATTTTCTAAGCCTACGCTAGGTCTGCTGAACCGTTTTACAACAAACTACATAATTGCAAAGGGCATGAAAATAATTCATATATATCATATATAGTACATATAAATATATCATATATGTGAACTTATACATATATTACATGTATGTATGTATTTAGTTTCATCCTCCTTTCATATTCTTGCTTCTTCCACACAGTAGAGTGGTTTTGTCGTACGATCTCTTCTCTTCAAAATTATCCCAATGTCCCCCTCCCTCTCAGCTCAGGACCTTGCTTTACAAATTAAATAGTGCCCATCAGATGGAAACACATTCCACTTTCTATTACTGAACTTAAACATCATCAGTAATGTTATTACAGTTTATTCCTATTGTAAAGGAAAAAAGTGTCTTTTCTGTTCAAGTAGTGGCACACAGTAGGAGCAGTACCACACCTAAGAGGGATTGGACATTTTAAGGGATGGCTGTTAGTTGTCATGGGGATGGGTGAATGTTACTAGCATCTGCTGGGTGGAAATCGGTGAAACAAGAAGTTCTGAAATGTTCAGGGAAGTCCCCTCATTGAAAATGTCTCGTCTCCTGCCGCAACTTTCAAATGTTTCTCTGCAATTCAAATGTGTGAAAAATCTGTTTCTAATTATGTGAGTGTGGAACATAGATGTAGGTGTTGCCCATCACTTCTTGCAGGTGTGTAACATACTGAACATTCCAGAAGTTAAGCTACTATAAACATCAAGGGAAATTGTAGGTTCTTATAATAAATTTGTAGTATGTGAGAAAATGTTAAAGGCTATAGGAAAAAGTAATGCAAAGTAAGGGGAGTGAGGATTCCAGAGAGAGATCTATAATTTAAATAGATTGTCAAGATAGGCCTAATCGAGAAAGTAACTTTTGAGCTATTTGGGAAGGTGGTGGATTTAACCGTTTATTAACTAAGGGTTGTACAAGAAGGAACAGCTGCTAATAGGAACCTCACCACATGAGGTTCTAATGTCTAAGTGATGATAGCTATTAATAGCTCTTGTTTCTAGTATACTTAATAGTATAGTCTTGGTGTGAAAATAGTGCATGCCCTAAAAGAATCTTTACATTTAGACTATTCATCACAAGAAATGTGATTTCTCTACAAACACGAAAATGTTTAGTCCAAGTGTTACAATAAAATATACCATAATAATGAAAAGTTGAGAATAATCAAAATGTCCATTCAAAAAATAAAATATTATAAAGGAACTATAACTTTTAATTCAAGGTTGTTTAATAAACTTTAAATAGATAAAATATAAATCTGAGTAACTTTTCTGTAGTTGAGTTAGAAATTGTTGGCTTAATATAAAGAGCAATAAGAAAATATTTCTAAATAGGCATTTAAAATTTAATTTATAAAGTAGGTATAAAGTATTCCTTTTATTTTAAATTATGTTGTACAGTTAGATGTTTATATTCTATTTATATTTTAGTTTAATTTTATGTATTTTATTTAATTTTATATTATAAGCATAATATATATGACATTATTATGTATCATTGAACTTTAGTTCTTAAGTATGTAAGGACTGGGAATATCTGAGACCAAATGTTTATAGACACACAGTTGAAATTTTCATTAACCAATGGGGTTACTTCTATTGTAACATTTTTATTAAAGAATAAATAGATAACTACTCATACATTTAAATAAAAACATATCTGCAAATTGTAGAAGACTGAGGCTACAGAATAAATCCCACATTTATAAAGACTGAATTTCAGATTAGATTTTTTTTTCAAGTTGAATGTGGGTGTATTGATTGGTGACATAAAGCATGGGGAAAATGTACCCCACTATGAAGCCTGAGAAATAAGTAGGAGTACCATCTGCTTTGGAGAAGATTGCATTTACCCATCAGTTAAATGTTTGTAAGCACAGCAAAAAATTATCAAAGGATGTCTGTGCTCCTCACAGTATATGTCGTTTATGAAATCAAATATAAATATTCATAAATGAAATGTGTGGGTATGTACAATATTGAATTTTTTTTCTTACCAAGACCTCAAAGTGGAGAATTATTGAAAGAATAGCAAAATGCAAAAGGAAGAAATGTTTGATTGTCTGTTATATAATGACACTAAAAGAGAGGTCACAATTTGAATATTCTCTTTTATCATTGCACCAGAATTTCTTTAGTAAAAAAAATAAATAAATAAGATAAAATTTTCTGAGCATCTTATTAGGCATTCAGGGAGACATTTTACAGTTTGCCTACTAATCTTTAGCAAAGCTGCTTTAAATAAAAAAGTATCGAATGTACTTGTGATTGAAATGAAGCTGACATTTACTTATTCAAATCAAAATTATTTTCTTTCAGAATGAAAATACATCTGTCTTTTATAGTAAGTGATATTTCTATTAATATTGTCTGTAGAGCACCAAACTTCTGAATGCAATGTCTCAAAATCCAGTAGTTTGGCTTCTTATAGAACAAACCATGAATATGACTGATTAAATTGTTCAATTTTCATTTAAAGATTTTACCATTACCAAAAATCACTCTTAAGTTATTAAGAGAGTGATATCCTCCTGCATATATTATCTTTAAAGTGGAGTTTGAATTTTTTTTCTACAAAGTCTTTATATTTTTCCCAAGTTTTCCAACATGAGGTTATTATATTTTACTTGCTAATGTACAGTGTACACACAATGTATATAAGAAATGCTCTTAAAACATTCTTTATTTTTGCAATAGTGCCCCATACTTAATAATACTAAACATAGATATGTTCTGCTTAATCATTTTTTTTAAGACTTTACCACTTTACTTTTTAGTAACCCATTTTTTTTAGTATTTTTTATTAAACACGCATTATTTATTTAATTTACTTAATCATTTCATTCACTTAGCAAATATAGTTCTTTTGGTAAAATCTTCTAAATGTAAGAATAATTGGTGGCATACAGTCACGTCATCTCAAAAAGTCAAGTGTCTTCCTAATGGAGAGAACCCTTGAAAGGACAGTGGAGGCAGTGTCTGAGTAATTGTGTAGGTTGGGTTGGACTGGCTCATGGTAAATTTAATGGGTCCCTTGTGTTCGTGTAAACAATAAGAAAACTGAGTCATTGTATATTTCCACAGGGGTTCATCTGTTTGGGCTGAAAAGCAGTTAAACAATGGTTAAAGCAAACTCTTTTTCAGACTTACTTCTTAATCATTTTTTTCATGGACTTATCTAGCTATTTTAGCTATGATAATAGAATTAGTTGTCTAATGTGACTAAACCCATTAGAGAGTAGGCTTTTTTAACATGTAAATTTATTTTTTTTGTTGGTTCCTCTTTATTATTTTATTTTATTTTATTTTTAATAAAAATAGTACATATTTAGATATCGGTAATGACATGTTGAGAGTGTTTTAACAGAAGTTTTGATGATTTCAAACTGGAACAAAGTATTTGGAAAGGAAGTTAATATAAAATAATGAGATTTTTATAGACAATTCAAGAAATATGAACATTTTACATTGTAAAAATTTGGTCTAAATGTTATAAACTTGATCTAAACAATACCTATTTACTTCATAGGAAATCTCTATTTTGTATTGGTTTCACATATTAGTTGTAAGTTTCCACCCCTTCAAATGTAACCTTCAAACAAAAAACATTCATTAATAGGAGTGAAGAGAGTTTATTGAATGGATACTAAAAGAAAGTAGCTTCACATTTGGTAAATGTATAAATGGGTATAACTTTTGTGAAAAATTATTTGGTAATATTCCCTGAAGTTTAGCACTTTCAACTCAGTAAACAACTAGGATATTGTCATGACAATAAATGATGTGAAATGATACATGCCCAAGAGTAATTATTAAAGAACTATTTGTGATAATGAAAGACAGAATCTAATTTCCACAAAGAAAATTGTTACAATGAGCTTGTAGAAGATTTAAAGTAATGGGGAAACATAGTATGATATTATTTAAATAATTAAACATGTGCATTGCATTTTTTAAAATAAAAGAAGAAAAACTCGATTTTTTAAAAGCCAGGCAAATATTCGTTTCCATCAAGTTTTTTTAAAAAATGATTTGTCCCAATAACTCTGTTTTTTATTTTGTTTTGGTTTCTGTAAAACCACTATTGTATCTCTTCCTTAAACTAGCACTTGACATTGAAAAGAATGAGCAGAGCAGAGTGTATTGAGATTCAAACAACAAAATGACAGGCATGGATAAGGCAAAAGATAGGGAGTAACCAGTGTCAGATCCAGGGCAGGTGGAAGTGTAGCTACACCTGGTCAGAGAGAGCAGGGGTGACAGCATGGACAAGCAGTATCTGGATAGAACTTCATCCCCCAGAGCAATAGGGAGACACCGAGGCATCATCACAGATAGGCAGGCACCGTGGTGTGTGTGGAGGCAGGTGTTCAATCAGCGGTTTAAGGATAAAGGAGGTGGGGCTTGTCCTCCAGAATCAAGGCATAACATAAATATGTTACTTAAACCAAGGTGCAGTGAGATTGACCTCACACTGTTCCTTGGTGATTTTCCTGAGCTCTTTGTATCCACCTTGCACAGGCACAGAGTGGGAGATCAAGCATCTGGGGAGAGAAAACTGATATTGGAGATTATCTATCTTTCTTTTTTATTTTTCTCCTTCCTTGTTTTCTCTCCTTTCTATCCATCCTTTTTTCTCTCCTTCCTTCCTTCTATTCCCTCTTCCTTCTTTCCTTCCATTTTTTTATATTATTATCTTCCAAATTGGTGTGTTTTACACTTAGAGCACATCTTAATTTAAAATGTCTATGTCACATGTCGAGGGGCCTGGGACCAGTGGCTACCATGTCAGTCAGCACTGACATGTCACTCTCCCATGCGCTCTGTGTAGCGCTTCATTTCCTCTGCTTGATATATCTTGGTCATGTTCCTGAAGGGAATATAAAGCTAGGCTTCCCTTTTTAAAAGCTCCTCCGTAATATCCCATTATATGGAGGTTACAAATTGGGTGTAAATGGCTCTCAGTGTAAAGGGAAAAATTCAGGAAACTTGTCTATGTTATAAATGAGATGAACTATTTCTACTTTTTGGATGAGAAAACTGAATTTCAGAGAAGTTAAACAACAAAAATGGAGTCATAGGACATCTTAACAGATCAATACACAAGTCCTTCATATTTAAATATGTTTTACTTGAGGATTAGGATTGGAAATCCAAATAAATTGACTAATTTCAATCATAACTAAAAAAGGTAAAGAATGGGAGGTGTACTATAATCACTGTCTATGTCTCTCCTGGTGATTTATGAGCCATTAAGTTATTCAGGTAATTATCATTTTCTTATAAATATTATCCATGTTAATAATATATTTCATATGAAATACAGTTATTTTCCTTGGAAATGTTTCAGATTTGGTTCTGATACATTTGGGTTAATTCATATATGTAGCACTAGAAAGTGAGAGTTGAAATAATTTATCCATTAGAAGTGCAAATTAAGTTCCAAATGTATGCTGAGAGATATACCCAATGCAGAATGATTAGATCAGCCATGCCGTGCACTCTGTACCATGTCAAGGATCAAGGAAGCTGCAGTCTCTGAGGAGAGTGTTGGAATCAGGCCAGAGAGCTGAGTTGGTTTGAGCTGCTTCTGCCAAGATTCACCGACACGAGACTTAGGCCTGCTCTGTTTCTGTAGAGGGCTGGGCACCAGTGTCCACAGATGTACACGTGTCCTCTACTGGGCCAAGTTCATGGCTTTATTTGAATAGACAAGTTTCCTTTCACAACTCATTAATATTATTAATAGTATTATTACTTTTTTGTAATTAATGTTTTTTTTATTGCAAAGTAGTAAAGAAAGTAGAATATAAGACACAAAAAATGAGTCAATAGATAAAATATAAATAAAACAACCCACATGCTTGGATATATTTGGATTATTAGACACAGAGTGTAAACCAATTAAGACTAATTAATAGTATTATTAGTTTTTAAAGGCTGAATATCTGTCACTATATTCACATATAAAGATTAAAACTTTAGGATTTAGGCGAAGAATGTGCCAGGGTTTTGTAATACCATTTTTATTCCTTTTTCGAGTATGTGAATGTGTGTGTGCTTATTTTACAAACAATAAAAAAGGGGAAATCTGATACAAGTAGGTGCCTATAATGCTTCTAGACACTAAGGTAAGATATTAACTGCTAACTGAACACCTTTCTTGTTCAATCAGGATTCTTTCGTGTACCTCTACAAATGGCAAATAGCTGATAAGACTAATCCATTCTAAAAGAATATCAGAAGAGACACCTCCCCACCCACAGAACTCCAAATTCATGAGTTGTATTTTAGTATCAATAGAAGCCTTTTGGGGACTTCCCTGGCAGTCCGGTGATTAAGACTTCACCTTCCAGTGCAGAGGGTGCGAGTTCCATCCCTGGTCAGGAAGCACATGCCTCACACCCAAAACACCAAAACATAAAAATAGAGAAGCAATATTGTAACAAACTCAACAAAGACTTTAAAAATAGTCCACATCAAAAAAAAAAATCTTTAAAAGTAAAACAAAAAGCCATTTGGTAATTGAGCCTATATTTATTGACAAACCTAAAGGAATAACTGAAAGTTTGAAAACTGTAGACTTGGGGAAGAAGCTAGCAGATGAAGGAGAAATATTTTATGGTCACAAAACTCATAAGAGAGAGTCTACCTGACTTAAACTTTGCTTTAGCCTTTAAAATCCTTTACATTGTGCCTTTAGTGTTAAAAAAAAAAAAAAAGGAAAAGGATTTATATAATAAAAGTGATATCAAACACGCACTTAAATTTTTTCATTTTATGTGTTTTAATATCGATCATAATACAACAATAATTGAGCCTCATTAAAATGTAATATATATATCAGAAGAGTTTAGAATGAAAAGATTATCTTAGTCTAGAGATGATGCTATTGTTCCTTTTAAATGGGCATCTATTAGAATCACTGATTTGAATCTGGAGAAACTAAGGCATAAAATACTCTTTCATTCAGAAAGTCAGCGATATAATTATCAATGGTTTCATAATAGTGCAATTTTCATTTAAATCATTTATCAACTTAACAACTTGCATAAATAAGTTAGATACCTTTCTCTGACATGGAAAATTAATATTTGATAATATTTAGATTTTCATGGTGCTTGATAATTCAGTTCATTTGTCTGTGTATAATAAGGTGATATTGAAAGCAGGTGTGAAATTATATTTAATAGACAATAAACTGAGAAGAGAAAACTTCATGACCAATTCAGTTTTAAGACCTGATTGTATAAGAAATGGCAAGACAATTAGCATTATAGATTTAGTCCACAGTGAGAAATCCTGAATGGCTGATTTTTCTCAAATTAAAGAGCAATGTTGTAAAAATTAGATTACAGAAATTATGAAACATTCCATTTCCAGTAAAAGTAAGAAATAAGATTTTTAAACAATTTTGTACAATATTTAAAGATAAATGCATAAATTAATCATAAATCTATGTTACTTTACACATAATTTATGAAGATATACTTTGTAACAATAACAACATAGAGGAGAACAGGAGGACAGAGCTGTATAGGTGCATGGATTTTGTGTGCTATTGAAATTAAGTTGGTATCTATTTGAACTGGACTGTTATAACTTTAGGATGATAAATGTAATTCCATGGAAAGCACAGATAAGATATATTTTAAATATGCACAAAAGGAAAAGAGAAGGAAATCAAAAGATTTATATAAAAAAAAACAATGAAATGCAAAAGAAGGCATTAATGCAGGAAATGAGAGCAAGAAAGACAAAGAGAGAGAAAGAAGGAAAGGAAGGAAGGAAGGAAGGAAGGAAGGAAGGAAGGAAGGAAGGAAGGAAGGGGAAAGAAAGAAAGAAAGAAAGAAAGAAAGAAAGAAAGAAAGAAAGAAAGAAAGAAAGAAAGAAAGAAAGAAAGAAAGAAAGAAAGAAAGAAAGAAAAAGAGAGAGAAAGAAAGAGAAAGAAAGAAAAAGAAAGAAAGAAAGAGAAAGAAAGAGAGAGAGAGAGAAAGAAAGAAAAAGGAAGAAAGAAAGGATGGAAGGAAGAGAGAGAGAGAAAGAAAGAAAGAAAGAAAGAAAGAAAGAAAGAAAGAAAGAAAGAAAGAAAGAAAGAAAGAAAAAGAAAGAGAGAAAGAAAAAGAAAGAGAGAAAGAAAGAAAGAAAGAAAGGAAGGAAAAGAAACTATGGCATAACAGAAAACAAATCAAAACATGGCAGAAATGTTCCTTCCTTATCTGGAATTGCTTTATTTTATTTTTATTGGAATATAATTGCTTTACACTCTTGTACCAGTTTTTGAGGTATACCAAAGTGAATCAGCTGTATTTATACACATATCCCCGTATTCCCTCCCTCCCTCGACTCCCCCCCCCACCCCATCCAGGCCTTCTGAGGCATCATCCATCATCAAGTTGATCTCCCTTTGTTATACAGAAACTTCCCACTGGTTATCTATTTTACAGTTGGTAGTATATATATGTCTTTGCTATTCTCTCACTTCGTCCCAGCTTCCCCTTCACCCCCCATCCCCCCAAACCTCGAGTCCTCCAGTCCACTCTCTGCATCTGCATCCTTATTCTTGTCTTGTCACTGAGTTCATCAGCACCATTTTTTTTTTTTTTTTTTAGATTCCGTATATATGAGTTAGCATACAATATTTATCTTTCTCTTTCTGGCTTACTTCACTCTGTATGACAGACTCTAGGTCTATCCACCTCATTACATATAGCTCCATCTCATTCCTTTTTATAGCTGAGTAATATTCCATTGTATATATATGCCACATCTTCTTTATCCATTCATTTGTTGATGGGCATTTAGGTTGCTTCCATGTCCTGGCTATTGTAAATAGTGCTGCAATAAACATTATGGTACGTGTTTCTTTTTGGATTATGGTTTTCTCTGGGTATATGCCCAGTAGTGGGATTACTGGATCATATGATAGTTCTATTTGTAGTTTTTTAAGGAACCTCCAAACTGTTTTCCAAAACTCCTAGAGGAAAACATAGGCAGAACACTCTATGACATACATCAAAGCAAGATCCTTTTTGACCCACCTCCTAGAATCATGGAAATAAAATCATGAATAAACAAATGGGATCTCATGAAACTTAAAAGCTTTTGCACAGCAAAAGAAACCATAAACAAGACAAGAAGGCAACCCTCAGAATGAGAAAAAATAGCTGCCAACGAAACAACGGACAAAGGATTAACCTCCAAAATATGCAAGCAGCTCATGCAGCTTAATACCAAAAAGCAAATAACCCAATCCACAAATGGCCAGAAGACCTAAATAGACATTTCTTCAAAGAAGACATACAGATGGCCAACAGACACACGAACAGATGCTCAACATCACTAATTATCAGAGAAAGGCAAGTCAAAGCCACAATGAGGTATCACCTCACACCAGTCAGAATGGCCATCATCACAAAATCTAGAAACAACAAATATTGGAGAGGGTGTGGAGAAAAGGAATTGCTTTAATAGAAATGGGTTAAACTCTTCAACCAAAAGGCAGGGATTGGTAGAATGGATTTTTTAAAAAAATGATTCAAATATATGCTATCTACAAGCGGGTTATTTTGGATCCAAGGACACAAATAGATTAAAACTGCAAAGTTGGAAAAACATATTATATGCAAATAGTAACCAAAAAAGAGCTGGGGTGGCTATACCAATATCAGACAAAATAGATTGTTAGGGAAAAAGTTACAAGAGACAAAGAAGGGTGTTATATATTGATAAAAGTGTCAATTCATCAAGAAGATATAAGGATTAAAAAAAAAAGCACCAGGAAGATGGGAGAGTTGCAGTCACCAGGAAGCTGTCTCCCCACCTAGGCAACAGTTACACTGGCAGAGTCTGTCTGGTCTGATGTACTATTCTGGAACTCTGGAGTCTACTGAAGGCTTGCAAATTTCCAGGAGAAGTCTTGGAAGGAAAATTGCAGTTAATTTCAGTTAACTTCAACTCTGCACAGTTGCAGGTAAGCAATCCTTCACCCTTCAGCCCCCTGACAGGCATCTGTACACATGATCCTGGAGAAGCTTGCACACACTTTGCAGGAGCCAGGGTTGGCAAAAAGAATCCATCTTCAATATATGGGTGGGTCTGTGCTCCAATTCGTGAGTGCTGCTTCTATTCACTGAGATAAAAACAAAGAGGTGGGTGGCCATTTTTGTAGCACCCACCCCCATGTTGTAAGTCCCTCCTCTTTCTGCTGAAGTGATTTCCAGGGTATTTAAAGGACCAGCATCCATTGTTTTGCCCTTTCATTTTTCTCCTTTTCCCTCTTTGGAAGCCAGACATTGAAGACTAGGACATTCAAGAACAACAGAATGTACAGAGAAAATTAGAAAGTGATCACACATGTCCAGAGAAAGGTACAGGCTCAGAAAGATCTGAGAAGACCTGGTGTTTATACCCCAGGCTGATCCTTGGCAGAGAGAACCTGTGATAGTCAAACAAGCAAACAACAACAATTTTGAAGAATAACAAAATTACAGCAAATGCTGGGGAAGGGGGAGAATGTGATTTACGGAGAAATCACATTGTTAGATTCAGATGTCCAGCGTTCAACAAAAAATTCCAAAGCATGCAAAGAAACAAAACAATGTGGCCCATTTGAAGGAAAAAAAAGATCAACAGAAACTGTCCCTGAAAAAGAATTGATGGCAGATCTACTAGACAAAGACTAAAATAACTGTCTTGGGAATTCCCTGGAAGTCCAATGGTTAGGACTCCTTGCTTCCACTGCCGGGCAGCCGGGTTTGATCCTTGGTCAGGGAACTAAGATCCCACAAGCTGCATGGCAAGGCAAATAAATAAATATAAGTAAATAAAATAAAATAAAATAACTGTCTTAAAGATGCTCAAAGAACTAAAGGAAGATGCAGAAGAAATCAAGAAAATATTATACAAAGGAAATGGAAATATCAATAAAGAGATACAAAACCTAAAATAAAAATTCTGGAGCTTAAAATACAATAATTGAAATGAAAACTTTACTGGAGGGATTCAAAGGCAGAATTGAGTAGGCAAAAGCAGGAATCAGAGACCGAGAAAACAGGACAATGGAAATTATCAAGTCTGAGAGACAGAAAAAAAAAGATTAAAGAAAATTGAACAGAACTTAAGGGAAATGTGGGATGCTGTACAGCTAACGCACATACACACTGTGGGAGTCTCAGAAAAAGAAGAGAGAAAGGGGCAGACAGAGTATTTGAAAAAGTAATGGCTAAAAGCTTCTCAAATTTGATGAAAGACAAATGGCATACATATTCAGGAAGTTCAACATCCAATATAAAATGAATACAAACACCCACAAAGCTCAAAGAACTCCAAGTAAAATGAACTAAGAGAGACTCACACCAAGAAAACTTATAATCAAATTTTCAAAAGACAGAGACAAAGAATCTTGAACATAGCAAGTGGGAGTGAAAACTATTACAGGTGCTATGGAAAACAGTTTGGTAGTTCCTCAAAAAGCTGAAGATAAAATTACCTCTGGCAATTCCACTGCTAGGTATATACCCAAAAGAATTACAAACAGGGTCTCAAACAGTTATTTGTACAACCATGTTCACTGCATGATTATTTACAATAGCCAAAAATTGGAAACAACCTAAGTGTCCATTAACAGATAATGGGGGACTTCCCTGGTGGCGTGGTGGTTAAAAATCTATCTGCCAATGCCAAAGACGTGGGTTCAATTTCTGGTCCGGGAAGACCCACATGCCGCAGAGCAACGAAACCCCTGTGCCACAACTACTGAAGCCCATGCACCTAGAGCCCATGCTCCACAACAAGAAAAGCCACTGCAATGAGAAATCCACCCACCACAACGAAGAGTCAACCCTGCTCACCACAACTAAAGAAAGGCCACACGCAGCAACGAAGACCCAAGGCAGCCAAAAATAAAAAATAATAAAAAAAAAATTAAAAAAAAAAAAAACCAGATAATGGATAAACAAAATGTGGCATGTATTTACACCCCATGGAATATTACTTAACCTTAGAAATGAATAGAAGTCTGATGCATACTACAACAAGGATAGATCTTAAAACAATATGCTAAGTGAAATAACGCAGATGCAAAAGGACACATATTATATGATTCCCCTTATATGAAATATGTAGGCAAATTCAGAGAGACAGAAAGTAAAGTAGAAGTTACCAGATGTTGAGGGAGGGAAAGACAGGGAGCTATTGTATAATGGTTACAAAACCTCTGTTTGGGTTGTTGGTAAATGTTTAGAAATAGTGGTGATGTTTGCACAATAGTGTGAGTATACTTAATGTTGCAGACATTTAAAATGTTTAAAATGGCAAATTTTATTCTATATTTATATCTACATATGTATAGTGCCCCAATAAAATACAATAATTTTTTTAAATCCCCAATCCACCAAAGTGTAAAATAAGCAAACAAAACAACAACAAACCTGCTAATCAGAAATTAGATGTAACATTAGAAATCTTTCCTGTATAGACATGTCTACAGCAAGTAATTAACAAATTATTCATCTAATGTAATATTTCAAATAAACTGAAAATTATTTTCTATGAAATGCTGAATTTTCTGAATTATGACTTTTTAAAGCATTAAAAGTATAAAGTCACATAATTGATTAAAATAATTTACATAAGAGGATAGAAATCGATCATTTCATATTTTTAAAATTACTGAGCACCTTAAGGACTTTCCTTAATGTATCTTATACCTACTGATATTTACCATAATATAAATTGAAACAAACATCTTAGAAATATGTATTTATTAACTAATTAAAAAGCAATAGAGACGATTCATATTAACAAATACTTTACGTAAAATAATATTTTTGAAAAAACAGTTGTGTCATTGTTTTACATTTTTGCACATCTACCTAACGTCTGGCTTGATGAAAGACACGGGGAGTCTCATTTTGCCCTTGCATTCTACTTGTTTTGTTTGAAGAATATGAAGAAAAGCCAACCTCACACAAATATACAGCCAGAAAGACAGGACTTAGCTGACCCCTGAGAAAGTCACAAAGACCCCAGGGGACTTCTAGCCACAATTTGAAACCAAGAATTTAGCCACAACTGGGAAGCCAAGCTACCAAAAAGAGCTCATCATTTATGAGAGATATAGATTCTAGTTAGAATTATTCTCAGTCTCTGGGACTTAATATGGATGACACGTCTGTCAGGAAATAATCACAGATATACCTATTTGGGGACAGTACTTCTGTTTTCCTACAGAACCTTGGCTTACCTCTACTATGACTCTATCATAATCAACGTTGCTTATTTTTCTTTTCTCTCATTACGCTGCCAGCCCTATGGGGCAGAGGAGGAAATGTCCTTCCACTACTTAGGACCAAGTCACATGTTAAGAGTACAAGTAACTCTTTAAAGAATGAATGGATGCTTATTTGAATGGATGGATGAAGGAAAATATTTTAAATTCTACTTAAAAGGGAATACCATGTCTTTTTATGAGATTTGGAGATAGTAGAAGTGTTCTGAGAGGATTTGGAAGAGTGGCAAGTGAGAAAATTGCATTCATTTGCACTGATGAATACTTTGACATCTTACAGACGTCACGCTGGCACCCAAGACAGTAAAAAATGTCTCTTCCTTTTTTTCAGTTTGCTAATGTGGTTGCAGTGGTAGCATTTCTTTTATACTAATCTTAGTATCTAAAATCTAAAATATATTTTTAAAAACCATTAATTTATTTACAAATAATTTCCTAAGGAAATAATATAGTGAGGAGCAATAAGAAAAAAAAAAACCCTCTCAATAAAACAAAACAAAACGAAACAAAACACTCTTTCTATTCATATAGCTAGCTATCTTATAGTAAGACTTCTTACATGTTCTTCCAATCTCTGACAAGTGATTATGTCAACACATTTTTTAACTTATTATTTTCTTACGGTTTTGTACTGACTATAAAATTGTCTGAGTTTGTGTACGCAGGCATGCATGTAAAAGATACAGAGAGAAAAATATGTGGCCTGCAAAGTACAGGTAATAAAGTTTTTCTCCTGCAATTTTTGTAAAAATTTTACCTTTTCCCAGTTATTGTATTCTTTACATTTGTTATTTCTCTCCTTACATTAATGTATAAGCAAGGAAAATATAACTATCCATGCTTTAAAGATATGGAAACAGTGGTGAAGTGAAATGTCCAAATTCATATAGTTAGCATGGAGCAAAAACTCTTGGATCTGTGCTCTTTTTCACAACTTTGCCTGGTCTCTCTCCCTTCCTCTCACCAATCCAGTCATTTTTTTTCCTTTTGTTTTGTTTTGTTTTGGTTTGGTTCTCTACTGTTGATCTTTTATTTTAATTTTAATTGATTAATTTTTGGCTGCATTGGGTCTTCATTGCTGTGCGTGGGCTTTCTCTAGTTACGACGAGCAGGGGCTACTCTTCGTTGTGGTGCACAGGCTTCTCATTGCGGTGGGTTCTCTTGTTGTGGAGCATGGGCTCTAGGTGCGAGGGACTCAGTAGTTGTGGCACTCAGGCTCAGTAGTTGTGGCACATGGGCTTAGTTGCTCCGCGGCATATGGGATCTTCCCAGACCAGGGATTGAACCCGTGTCTCCTGTACTGGCAGGTGGATTCTTAACCACTGTGCCACCATCACCAATCCAGTCTTACTCCTCTAGTTGTGTATCTCCTCTTCCTTGTGATTGTTTGGATGGATGCACAGCTGACTGTGTAGTTCTTGCGTGAGGAAGCATCTGGTGGTCACCCTGAAGCTTCTGGCATGCTGGTGGGTTTGCCCCACAGCTCACTGCAGATGGCAGAATCACTGATTGAAAGGATAGCCTCGTGGACAAATGTCAGCCACAAGAAGAGCTTCTGCCCTTGTGTTTCTAGTACCAATTCCACCTTTGGAAGGAATTCTTTCTCCTGGGAACAGTGGTTATTTATGAGGCAGCCACTGGGTGGGGCAAAAGTGCATACTTTATAAGAGGACACTGACTTAATTGACAGGTACTATAAGGATAAATTAAAAGCGTTTCCCCAAGTTCATTTTTTGAAGCTAATTGGAAGGCTCACATTCAGATTCCAAGTTAAGGTCTAATTTTCCTTATCTGGCATACCTCCTCTATAATGTTTTTAACAATTACGTATATCTTTATACATTTTAAAGACACACACATACACACACCCCACACAGTCTAAGGACTAAACACAATCATTAATTTGTATAATAGAAAGTAAAACAACAAGTTATCATTGTCATTTGTAATAAATTGTTTTCTCTAATAGATCTTATCTGCTAGGCATTTTTTTTTTTCTGTGTGTGTTGTAATTTTGCTTCATTGTGGCAATTTTAAAAAATGATAGTTTATTGCATTTTTCTCCTAACTTCTGTTGCTTAGAAATTGTTGTAGTTACATTCATCAAACATCACATTCATATGTAGCAACATAATTGTGGCCGTTTAGTATCTATAATCACTTAAAGAGAATGAGGGGGAATTAGCCCTTAGCTGGAGTGCTTAAAGAGGGAAAGAGTGAGCCTTAGTGTTTAAAAACAGATGAGCCAGTTGCTACCTTGATTTCTTGCAGGATTTGCACCTAGTCTGATTTTTCTTTAGACTGGAGAAAATGCTTGTAGCTATGAAGAATTTAAATGAGTACATTATACAAATGTTATATTCAGGTGGTATATAGTATCATATAGTAGTCCATTTAAGGAATTCAATCAATGCCTGAAAATCCAGTACAATGAAAAGTTTCATCCCCTCAGATTTTTGAGATCTACGGACAATGTGAAAAAAAAATTGCTTTAAAAAATAGTTTTGCATATAAAAGAAGGCCCCCTTTTTCATGTATGTTTGTAACAAGTGTGGAAATAATAACTGAAAATGATAATACCACAAACATGTTAGCATCAATTTGAAATTAGACTGTTTGGTGATGTTTCTAGATTTTATTTTGTATGTTTTTTGGATTTTGTTCTTTTGTTTGTTTTTTTGTCGGAGAGACAAGACTCTATTCTCTATTAAATGTGAAGAGAGGGGTACAGAGATAATTAAAGTATCCAATTTGGAAAAAGAAAATAAATCAGTCTGGAATGATATTATTTCTTTTCCTTTCCAATTTTCCTTCTCATGTGTTTATTGTCAAAAATATCATCTTTAATATGAAGTATTTCAGAAGAAATTCCCTTTACTTTCTTTTTTAATTCTTTTTTTTTTTTATGTATAGGGGTTTTTAGTAACAATATACATAGTGTGCAAGCAAGATATTCAGCTTTTCCATATACATCTCATTTTGCTTAAGTATGTTATTAAAAGTGTCAGCAAATAGGTGAAAATTACGTTCAGTGATCAGACATGCTGTACTCAACTGTTTCCACTATTCTACTGCAACAGAATGGATAAAGCAACCTCATTTATGGCCGCTAAGTAATCTCACAGGACCATTCAGTAACAACTTCCCAAGTCAAGATGATACAGTTCTAAAATAGAAGCAAAATGACCCATCCAAACATATCATGGAAATGCTGTGGGTATCAAGACATGAGTAGGGAAAATTAGAAAATAAATGAGGCTTTAGGGAAATAAAAATAATTATAATCATACAATCCCATTTATTGAACTATGTGCCTGGTCCTGTACTAAGAGATTCTTATTCATTAAGCCCAGTCTCCTTAATTCTGCAATACAGGTTTGTTTGTTTGTTTGTTTGTTTATTTATTTATTTTAAGAACTTTTATTGAGATACAGTTAACAGACAATAAACAGCATATATTTACAGTGTACAATTTGGTATCCCAATCTCCCAATTCATCTCCCCCCAACCCTCCCCGCTTTCCCCACTTGGTGTCCATGTGTTTGTTCTCTACACCTGTGTCTCTATTTCTGCCTTGCATTTCCTCTTTCATAGTTGTTAGCATTTGCCTTATGTATTGAGGTGCTCCTATATTGGGTGCATATATATTTATAATTGTTATCTCCTCTTCTTGGATGGATCCCTTGATCTTTCTGTAATGTCTTTTCTTGTCTCTTGTAACATTTTTTATTTTAAAGTCTATTTTATCTGATATGACTATTGCTATTCCAGCTTTCTTTTGATTTTCATTTGCATGGAATATCTTTTTCCATCCCCTCACTTTCCGTCTGTATGTGTCCCTAGGTCTGAAGTGGGTCTCTTGGAGACAGCATATATATGGGTCTTGTGTTTGTATCCATTCAGCCAGTCTGTGTCTTCTGGGTGGTGCATTTAGTCCATTTACATTCAAGGTAATTATTGATATGTATGTTCCTAGTACCATTTTCTTAATTGTTTTGTTTTTGTTTTTGTTGATCCTTTTCTTCTCTTATGTTTCCCGCTTAGAGAAGTTCCTTTAGCATTTGTTGTAGGGCTGGTTTGGTGGTGCTGAATTCTCTTAGCTGTTGCTTGTCTGGAAAACTTTTGACTTCTCCATCGAATCTGAATGAGATCCTTGCTGGGTAGAGTCTTCTTGGTTGTAGGTTCTTCCCTTTCATCACTTGAAATATATCATGCCACTCCCTTCTGGCTTGCAGAGTTTCTGCTGAGAAATCAGCTGTTACCCTTATGGGAATTCCCTTGTATGTTATATGTCGTTTTTCCCTTGTTGCTCTTAATAACATTTCTCTGTCTTTAATTTTTGTCAACTTGACTAATATATGTCTTGGCGTGTTTCTCCTTGGGTTTATCCTGCCTGGGACTCTCTGTGCTTCCTGGACTGGGGTAGCTATTTCCTTTCTCATATTAGGGAAGTTTTCATCTATAATCTCTTCCAATATTTTTTCGGGTCTTTTCTCTCTCTCTTCTCCTTCTGGGACCCGTAGAATGCAAATGTTGGTGCATTTAACATTGTCCCAGAGGTCTCTTAGGCTGTCTTCAGTTCTTGTCATTCTTTTTTCTTTATTATTTTCCGCATCAGTGATGATCACCATTCTGTCTTCCAGGTCACTTATTCGCCCTTCTGCCTCAGTTAATCTGCTACTGGTTCCTTCTAGTGTATTTTTCATTTCAGTTATTGCGTTGCATATCTCTGTTTGTTTGCTCTTTAATTCTTCTAGGTCTTTGGTAAACTTTTCGATCTTTGCATCCAGTCTTTTTTCAAAGTCCTGGATCATCTTCACTATCATTATTCTGAATTCTTTTTCTGGAAGGGTGCCTATCTCCTCTTCATTGAGTTGTTTTTCTGGGGCTTTATCCTGTCCCTTCATCTGGTACAAAGTCTTTTGCCTTTTCATTTTCTCTATCTTTCTGTAGCTGTGGTTTTCAGTTGCACAAGGCGAAATACTGCTGATACTGCTGTCTGCCCTCTTGTGGAGGAAGCTGTCTAGGAGGCTTGTGCGTGCTTCCTGATGGGAGGGACTGATGGTGGGTAGGGCTGGGTGGGCAGAGTTCAGTAAAACTTTAATCCGATTTGGTGGGCTTAGCGCAGTAAACCTTTCATCTGCTTGTCTGCTAATGGGTGGGGCTGTGTTCACACCTTGTTGGTTGTTTGGCCTGAGGCTACTTAGCAATGGAGCTTACAGGCTCTTTGGTGGGGCTAATGGTGGACTCTGGGAGGGTCCATGCCAATGAGCACTTCCCAGAACCCCTGCTGCCAGTGCCTCCATCTCCTCCTTGAGCCACAGCTGCCCCCCACCTCTGCAGGCAACCCCCCAACACCAGCAGGTATGTCTGGTTCAGTCTTCTATGGGGTCACTGCTCCTTCCCCCTGGGTCCTGGTGAGCACACTTTTTGTGTGCCCTCCAAGAGTGGAGTCTCTGTTTCCCCTAGTCCTGTGGAGGTCCTGCAATCAAATCCTGCTGGCTTTCAAAGTCTGATTCTCTGGGGATTCCTCCTCCCATTGCTGGACTCCCAGGTTGGGAAGCCTGACGTGGGGCTCAGAACCGTCCCTTTAGTGGGTGGACTTCTGCAGTATAACTGTTCTCCAGTTTGTGAGTCACCCACCCAGCATTTATGGGATTTGATTTTAACACGATTGCACCCCTCCTACCATCTCATTGCGGCTTCTCCTTTGTCTCTGGATGTGGGGTGTCTTTTTTGGTGAGTGCCAGTGTCTTTCTGTTGATGATTGTTCAGCATTTAGTTGTAATTCCAGTGCTCTTGCAAGAGGGAGTGAGCGTGAGTGCACATCTTCCTACTCCACCATCTTAATCCTATCAATACAGGTTTATTTTTTTAGCAAGAGAGAAAGCAGCAGAGTGAGGAAATGCTGTTTGCCCAAGATTACCTAGAAATTGAGTAACTATGGGAAGGTTCCAGAGTGCGTTTATTATGACTGTGAAATTCAAAATAAGGAAACATAGATATTTTTGTACTTATTCAATGCCCTTCACTTTAAAAAGTGCCATTGTTCCACCATTTGATTCGTCCAGGAACTCTGGGAGATACAAATATTATTACCCTGTTCTACATGTGAATAAATGGGAACTCAAAATAATAATCACATGCCTAATAAAGTACAGAGCCTAAGGTGTAAAATGGTTTTAGTGTTCTGTCAAGTCAAACCAGCCGGCTTGGAGAACTGACTGAAAGTAAAAAATATAAATATATACGGAAAAGAAAGATATACATTCTGGAGGCCAATTCAGAGGAGGATTCATGGCTTTTCATATTTATCTTTGTTCTTCCTGTTACTAGAAGAAATGCGCCTGGTGGGGAATCTTGGGAAGAAAAAATATTTGAGGAAATAAAGGTGGCTTACAAGGGCTTTGTGTGCTGGTGGAGTTCAGGAAGAACGAAAGCTGCCCGCAGTTCAGGGAGGCATGAACTTATGAGGAAGAGAGTTCTGGGCCTGAAGGCAGCTGCTATGGGTTCCAGGCCCGGAACTCTCTTCCTTGGACACTAACGAGCTGAAAGATCTGCAGGGTCACTTCACTTCTTGGGGACTTATTTCCCCACATGTAAAATGAGAGGGTTGAATTATATAATGTCTAACAGACTTGCCAACTCTAAAATGTTTTGACCCTAGAACTTAATTATATTTCAAGCTTCATCAGGAAGCTATTACTGATAAGGGAAGCCCCCAATGGGCTCTGCAAAGAAGGGAGGCGTCCCAGGCGCCACTGCTATCATGGAGCCTATGCCAAAACGTTGTCAACCTAAATAAAGAGGTAAACTGAGGCAAGCTCAAATTACCAGAAATTAAGTTTACCTGGGAATAGTAGAGGGGCTTCATTTGGGGAAATGCAAAGTGTAGCAAGCTACAGATGAGCATGTGAAGGTTTGGGGTGGGCTATATTTAGGGCAAGGAGTGCAAAGAAGGGGAAGTCCAGCCTGAGTCCAAGCAGTAAGTTCATTGACTTGAAGATGGGGGAAGATTCTTGGTATGTCCACTGGTCAGGTGATAAGCTTTGGTCTATAAGTCAGGCATTTATAGGAAATCAGTCTCTCAGGTCTTGTTCTGTTTTCCTGAGGGCAAGTTTGTGAGAGTTCACATTTCAGATTGTCCAGTCCCAATTTATATTGAAATTCTTTCATACCCTCAACATCACAACTGGGAGTGATAATTTTAGGCTGCTGCTTTCTTCCTGTGTGTCTTCCTCGCAATTAATTCAGGTTAAAAAAAAAAAAAAGATTCTGAGGAAATACATCAAAGGAAAAAAAAAGATGCAGAAGACTTCCCTTGAGTTTATAATCCCCAGGTCTGCTTTAACGCTAGACTGCAGACTGGAAGAAACAAACAGGTAATAACATGTTCTTTAAGGCAAATGAACTGTATTTATGGGCATGCTGTGCTCCTCCCAGATTTTCTGGTCATCTTGACTTTAGGAGATTCCATCATCTCCATTCCAATGCTGACAAGCTCCCTTTCTGCTCTTAAATATAACAAAAAAGAAAGGACCCTCAGCTTTTAAGACTGACAACTGTTTATCACTTTGTTTCTTTCAAGAGCATCAAAGAAAGCCTTCTGGATCCTCCCAAAGAAACAACTCCTTTGCCCTTCCAAGATGCGTCTAAATCAGTGATTCTCAGTGTAGGCATTTTGGACATTGGTAGGGGAAATTTGGGCCCACCCCAAGCATTTATATTTTGAAATATACATTATCTTAACCTAAATCACTTTCTTTTATCTCATTTATTTTTCCTTTCAGGTTTTTTTAAATTGAAGTACAGTTGATTTAAAATGTTGTGTTAATTTCTGCTGTACAGCAAAGTGACTCAGTTATACACATATATACTTTTTTTTTAATATTCTTTTCCATTATGGTTTATCCCGGGAGACTGGATATAGTTCCCTATGTTATAGGAACCTTGTTGTTTATCCATTCTATATGTAATAGTTTGCATCTACTAACCCCAAATTCCCAGTCCATCCCTCTCTCTTCCCCCCTCCCTCTTGGCAACCACAAATCTGTTCTCTATGTCCGTGAGTCTGTTTCTGTTTTGTAATTAAGTCCATTTGTGCCGTATTTTAGATTCCACATATAAGTGATATCATATGGTACTTGTCTTTCTCTTTCTTATTTCACTTAGTATGATAATCTCTAGGTCCATCCATGTTGCTGCAAATGACATAATGGGCTTATTATCTGTGAACTTCATTTCAGGATATCAAATGATCATTATAAACCACTTAGTATAAAAGGAATCATTGGGTCATACAGAAGTTTGGCACACTGGTGTGAAATAACTCACATTATTGACTAGGAGGCTCTTTCCTGGTTGGTTAAGCAGTGCCTCCCTTCACTCCAGTGTTCCTTTAATCCTTGATTAACCGGCTCCCTGATTTCCCAGGATTTGAAGGTCATCTGATTTTTTAACTATTTATGGACAGATTGGAAGTCCATGGGCAAAAAAATCTGAAGTCAGTGCTTCTCCCTCTCCAATCCCTACGATAATCTGCTCAGCTAACACTTACTGAAAACAAACATTGAGAAAAGCTATGTGCTCAAAGGCTACACGTGGTCACTATCTCAAGAAGGCTGTACTGATGGTTGACAGGGAAGGGAGAGACACGTGAACACGAAGCATAACACACAGGCCTTGTATTAGGAAACCAGTACCACGCTGTGGAATCACAGGAGAAAGAGTTCTTACAAGGGGGTTCAGAGCAGCATTTATGAAAGAAATAACATTTGAATAGAGACTTAAAGGTCGAATGGGGTTTTGATATAGTAGGAGAGCACACAGTCTGAGCAAAGTTAATCGGCGTAAAAACGTGGCCATGTTCAGGGAATAATAAGTAGTCTATATAGGCACCGGCATGTACTTGAGAATGGAGCTGCCAGGCAAGATGTGGCAGAGTGTGTAGAGTCTTGAAGGCCACACTCAGGAATTTTGATCTGTCCCTTTAGATGATGAGGACACCCTACATGTTTGGCAGAGAAGATACAGGCAACATCCTAACTAGTTTAGAAACATGACTGGCAGTAGAGGAAGGGAGAAGAAGAGGAGCGAAAACAAAGAAAAGGGGCAGCGAGACTAACAGGGAGTTTCTTCCATCATCCAGCAGCGAGATGAGGCAGCAGGACTGAAACTGGGCACTGTTGTAAGATTGGAAAGGAGGAAGGCAGACAGCAGTGAAAATGCTATTTCCCAAGTGGGTGTGTGTGTGTGGGCGGGGTCAAGGAGGAGAAGTGTGGGTGGCGTCACTAACAGAGGGAGAGACTGTCACTCTAGAGGACTAGATGTTTGGAGAGAGGACAGTGAATTTGGTCTGGAGTATCTCTCAAATAAGGGTCGTATCAACAAAAGAAAATACCACCTCCCCTGCTCCACGCATCAACACTAGCTTGTTGGTATCAGTTGTTTTCACAGCATTGTCCTGGCTAAGCATCTAAGAAGTCATTCAAAACATAAAGGAGCTTCTAGAATGATTTAAAGAAAAAGGTAATTGAATCATAGAGACATCAATGTTGTAGGTAGACTTCATTAGCAAGTACAAAAATGTTCTTGAACAAATGCTACAACTTAAAAAATGCACTGTGTTCACTGCCAATAAAACAGAGATGTTTACACTACTTGCTGTGTGGTTGAATATGGCATGATGTGAGACTGCAGAGAATAAAAGGAAGTTCCTGCCAATAGGGCAGATCCTTACACGTGTGTACATTCCTTGCATCAATCTTAAGAAGCCACTTGGTCTTACACATTCTGATGATAACAATCTTTTATGAGGCCTTTCACTAAATGTTCATATTTTTCTTTTCTTACTGTTGTTTCTCAAAAGCTTTTCAGGTGCCCCTTGCTCAGACACCAGGCTTGTTTCTATGTGACAGCCTAATTGTCATATGCTATAAACATAAGTGACTATAATTATTGGGCTTTTGTGCAAGACGTGATCCTGCATCTCTTCAACTCACAACCACTGGGAAATGCTTCTGCTCAGAATTCTGGCTCTGCTTTGGGTGCAATAGTGGAGAAAAAAGCACTTCAGAACTGGACAGATCCACCCTCTTCCCCACTCCGTGGCACTTGATAGATTGAATTAGACATCAGTGAAGCCATTTTATTTTTTAATTTTTTTTAATATTCTTTTTTTTAATGTATTTATTTATTTATTTATTGGCTGTGTTGGGTCTTCATTGCTGCTTGGGCTTTCTCTAGTTGCGGCGAGCACGCTGGCTCCTCATTGTCATGGCTTGTCTTGTTGTGGAACGTGGGCTCTAGGCACGTGGGCTTCAGTAGTTGTGGCACATGGTCTCAATAGTTGTGGCTTACGGGCTCTAAAGCGCAGGCTCAGCAGTTGTGGCACATGGGCTTAGTTGCTCCGTGGCATGTGGGATCTTCCTGGTTCAGGGATCGAACCCGTGTCCCCTGCATTAGCAGGCGGATTCTAACCACTGTGCCACCTAGGAAGCCCTCAGTGAAGCCATTTTAAAGAGACAACAATAGCTCCGGGACAGGGCTCGGGAAAACAAAACCAAACAAAACTGATTAACATATCTAGAGAAATAGAGTGTTAGTAAGAAAGAGAGGTTAGTCAGAAATGGAAGCACGGTAGCAGATAATAAGCTATTTGGGTAGACTTGCATGAGTCTGTTTTAGCAGGATGCCTTTACACTTTTAAATCACGTAACAACCCTCATCCTGACTTCATGCTCACCAAGTAACAGCCTGATTGTAGTGTGGCTTCCCATGTGGCAGGCCTGCAGGTGGAGTGTGTGGTCGCCTCTCCAATTAGATTTCTCATTATAAATTGATAAGCTGGTGCACATCATTCTTTTTGTGCTTGGATAACGTGAGACCATTCCTACTCCTAGTATGCTGATAAATCAACTTTCTAAGCCACCTAGACTTAGAGCCAACCCTTGAACTGTGATGAGTGTGAGGCTGTTTCTCTCTGAAGCTTTTGGGAGACAGAGAGGAATGTCTTTAAGACTCCTGAATTCTCAATGATTGCAACTTTTCTTAATTAAATTTCAATAATTGCCCCTATTGGCCAAGTGAAGGTCAGGATTAGATAAACTTCATGGTACCATTTTGGATGCAACAGGGTCCCAGAGCCAGGGTGAGCATATAGTTCTGAGTTCAGTACCAGATCACCTTTGAGAGTGAGATGAAGTGCAGAATAGCACAATGGGTGTAAAAGAGGACTGTTCCAGGAAAACCAGGGAATGTGGTTGCTGGA
Organism: Hippopotamus amphibius kiboko; assembly: GCF_030028045.1. Lineage (NCBI taxonomy): Eukaryota > Metazoa > Chordata > Mammalia > Artiodactyla > Hippopotamidae > Hippopotamus > Hippopotamus amphibius. The sequence goes on from NC_080196.1 coordinate 104,459,666, forward strand.
CCAATCTTGAGATTGAACTTGAGATTTACATTTTGATTCTTTTGTGAAGCTAACATGAACCAGTATCAAAAGATACAGTTTTCTCTCTGTCATCTAGGCTCAGACCCCTCTTTAAACTTCCTGGAGCCGCTCCCTAGTGTTCCTGCACTTGGCTTGCCAGAGCACGAGCAGACTTCACTCTGCAGTGTGACCTCCAGGCCTGGGGACCTCAGCTGTGCTTAGGTTATTCTGTATTTGCTGTGTCTTATCTGAGGAAATCTACTCCTTAAGGAGAGAAAGTGAAGTTCAGGTCTACACAAAATTGTCAAAGTGTTAAAAGTGGCTTTCTGGGGGAAGACAGAATGGGAATCAAAAGGGTGAAGAAACATTTACTTTTCATTTACAATTTTCTGTGTTGTTTGGGTTTTCTTGTATTCATTTGATGTTTAATGGTAGTCTTTTCGAAAAGTCATTTTAACCTTTCCAAAATTCTTGCAGACTTGTGCAATTGTACGAGGGCGAGTCAAAAATTATCCAGAGGCTCTAGCAGAGAACATGTATATTTTATAAAATAATGTATGCATAAAGTAATATATATTATGTGTGTATTTTATATAATATATACATTATAAGAGTTGCTACTTCCCCCTCTGTTATTTCTACACTGGATTTCGCTTTCTCTCCTGATTATCTTTACTTGGGGCTTATCACTGAGAACAGTCAAGCTGAAGTCCCCATGGTAAGCAAAGTGAGATGTCTGGGTTCTGACTTCATTTGCTGGAAAAGATTCCTCTGAGCACACTTTGCAGATGGAGACAGCTGCAATATATCATGTGGAATTAAATAGCAAATTTAAAATTTCTTAAAATGGAATTAAAGTTAAAACATATACATGTGAGTGGATAAGTATAGAAAAACAATTTTAAATTCAACAACAAATTCCTGTTGCTTAAAAATCAGCTCCATGTTTGAGGTTGTTTTCAATCACTGTAGCAATGATTGTATAAAATATATTACTAAGATCAAATCCAAAGAGAGAAGCTCCAGAATAAGCATCTCCAACAACGTAAATCATAGAGATCACAGCCGAGAAATAAGTTGCGTACACCACATCTTGGCTTCTAATATAGATACTTCAATTTCTCTGAAATAAAGAGCCTTCCAATCTTAGTGACTTTCAACATATGCCTAGTGCTAGACAGTTTAGTGAAGGGATTAAGAGCACCTTAGTCTAGTAGGAGCAAATCTGAAGGGAAAGGACTTTAAAAAGGAGGTACTCAAACAAATTGGGTAGGATGTATTTAAATTTAATGTTATATGTATTTAAAACATTTTCAAACATTAAATTTTAAAAGTAAATAAATACACTTATACTATGCTTCCTTATAGGTATTAAGAGATTCTGAATTCCTAAGAAAGAGAAACAGAACATGTGAAAATAAAAATTGTTGGTGCATTAAGGTAGGCAAACTGTGATAATGGAGAAAGCCCAAAAGGCAACGGACCAAAAAGAGAGAAGTTTATTTGCCTTTCAGTTAATGTTTCAGGGAAGATCATCAGGTTCTGAGCAACACAACCAGCAATGACAAAGGCCGACGAGGGCTCTGCCATGTTTACCACGTGGCTTCCAAGACGACCCCAGACATGGTCTTTTCAGACCTGGGAAGGGGGAGAGCACAGGGCTTTCCTCTTAGGTAAGCGAGGTGATATTTGCATAGGTCAGTCCCACACACATTCCATCCAGGAGTGCTGGGAATCTTGACCTTGTGCAGCTCAAGACAGGCTGACAGATGCACACTATTCAGACACCAACAAATAAGAGAAAGATCAGTATTGATGGGTAGTTGCCAGTATTGGCTCATAGACGTTGTGGATATTTTTTATCCTTTACCTGTATTCCTATTATTATTATTGATTCAATAAAGACAAATAAAAATTCAGTAATAATTGAGAACTACTTCCAAAGAATCCCCTTTTGGATGTTCAATGAAAACTCAACGTTCTTTAAGAATTGAAGGTAATGCCATAAAGGTAAATATCACGTCTTCAATCGGCATTAAATAATCATTTAGTGAGAAAAAGATAGGAGTTACCATCCTGAACAGAGGGTGCATCTCACCCAGTGGCCAATGCCACATGTTGCACTAAGAGAAATAAACCTCCCATAACACACTTAATTTCATGATACTATACCACGGGGGGAGTATCTTCTTGACCCATCTGGCGAGCAGCTTCTGCCCTGAAGCCTGAAGATGAATAGCTGTTGTGATTCTATCCAGCCAGTGTACTGTAGCTGCACGTGCTACTCTCCCTCATATGAATGTCTCATTATCTCTAGGATCATTTTCTCTCATTCACATCCTGTTGCCTAGAGTGACACAGGTTACATCCTTGAATGTTATTCTTAAGAAGAAGAAGCAGCAGCAGCAGCAGCAGCACTTATGAGTGTTTAATACATCATTTTCAGGTCCCCTGCTTTTTTGGAAAAACTGTTCTATTTATAGTTGATATTGACACCAGTGGTTTCAGAGGTTCATTAATAAACTAACTTTTTCTCAAATATATCATTGGCTCCATTTCCCCTATGTCAAATCTCCTTGTTGATTTTCTATGACAATTTACAGCCATGAACTAACTTCCTTGCTGCTAATTTCACTGTAAATTTCATTGTGTTACCAGACACTTTCTGGACTGGACTCTAGCAGATCAATACGCTGAATTTATATTTATTATGGAGCTATTAGCACTAGTATCACTAGGGTAATTAACTTCCCAAACAGAGATATCATTCCTCATCTTCATTATTAGTAGTATGTATTTCTTGAAGAAATATTTCTGTTTGCATCTAACCTATTGAAAGAACTGGTGGCCGAATTGCAAAGGCCAGGTGAATTCTAGATTTTAGGGACATAATTTCTTGGCATAAGATAATTTTAAGATATATTAGGAAAGGAGTGAGTTGAAGAATATATAAATCGCCAATCAGGGAAAGTGCTATACATGGAAACAAAATATAGAGGCCATGTGGAAGAGAGAGCTCAGTATTAAATACCACTCAGAATTTAGATCATCCTTTCAGAAATAATCTTTTCAGCCAATCCCTATTTAAATGACCATGGAATTCACTTAAAGGTCAGTGTTCACTTTAGCAAAGCAAAGGCCAATGAATTCTCACTGACAAAATAATTTGCCCCTTGTAATTTAGGAGGTGGCTACCTTGTTTGAAAAATATGCTATATGTTTTATGATGCAAAAAATGTGCAGTGTCTTTCATATATTTGCATTTGTTTATTTTTGTGATGTTTTATATACCAAAGTAGTTTAAATTAATATTTAAACATAATTCATTTACTGACTGAAAGCATATGCTATGCAAAATTCTCTACTAAGTTCTTTGAATATGAACAAGGAATATTCCCTCTTCTCGATAACTGCAGATCTAGTGGGGATAAGAAGAATATTCTGAAGCAAAATTTCCAACAAATAAAAATCACCACTACCTATGAATGGGAGGGCTGTCATTGAATGGGACTTGGGGATAATTATCCTGAATTTTAACACAATAATACATATTGGGAACTAAAAAAATGTGGAATTGACACTCGTAATTTAAGGGTATAATTCCATCACAGAAGAGAAAGAACCTCATCTATTCTTAGATAATGTTTACCTAATGTTGTCTTACTGAATGGATTTGGAGTATTTTATTTTTAAAGTAAATATGGGTTCTTTGAAACATGTCCTTTTAAATTTTCTTTGTTTAACCATTTCAAAAGCCCTGTTTAAAAATGATAGCATTTATATCATTTATGCTGCTTTTTATGTGATTAACTTCTGTTATTATTTGAACATATTTTCCTTTACTGCTTTGTTTTTGGAATAAGTCTATCTCATTAGGTTTAAACTGCTCATATAATTCCGTGCTTACATCGGAAGATGATCTATCCAGCTTTGCCTAGCCGTCACTTTGCTTAAAATCACTTCCTGCTTCAATGCATGTTTTGGCTTTATAAACATCGTCAGCCTTCCCTGTGTGTCAGGTGCACCTGAGGAGTTTGTTATCTATCTAAATGATGATGACAGTTCCTCAGGTGTCAGGAAGACCCAGAAATACAGGGCATTTGATAATTAGGTGTAATGTAATGAATGCCCAAGTACTGTGTTTCCTCATTGCCACTCACATAACTATCTTGTAGTTTCTTATGTCATTACGGCCTACTTTTCAATACGACCATGTCTTAATATCCAGTGTATCAAATCTAATCCCACAGTTTATTGTGGGCAACCCTAGTTGGTCTGTTTTGAACGTTTACCTCCCTTCCCAGTGAATGGAAGTTATAGTTCTGCCCTGCTGGTGGCTTGAATCACCTCAATTTGTTCTGGCAATCAGAGGCAGCTGCTGCGTGTGAAAGGCGTGAGGCCCTCTGAGCATCGCATCAGGAGTGACCTCCAGCTGAATGGAAGCGGCCCAGCCCTTTCTGCCCGGCCGGCAGAGCGTGTGCAAACAGATCTGCTCAAGTGCAAAACGGCCTTAGGGTGTCAGGCAAGGCTGGGTCTCTTTTCTCTCACTTGCTCTCTTTTTTTTCTTCCTTGAAAAATGAAACAGGAGAGTGGACAGGCTGGTATAATCTTAGCAACATCTGTTGCCTTTCACAGGGGTCTTAGCTGGGGACAATAAGTTTCAAAAGAGGACTGAGTTCCTGTTGACAGGGGTGAAATAAAAGCTCTGGACTGAAAGGAGTGTGGGCATGTTTCTCCACATAGAGTTGAGGTCTTTTGTGCCTTCTGTCAGCATGGATAGGAGGAAAGGGTTTTCTCCTCTTCTCTCCTGCTGAAACTGCCAGGAAAAAAAAAAATTCCCAATTAGTGCTTAATGGACTTAAAGAGCTGTGGAAAAGTTACATCTCTCAATACCTCCATCCTAAGCGCAGTTAATGAGAAGTGTGAAAGAATGTATGCTTTGCATTCCTCCACATCTGTTACCTTCCAGCTTCCTTACTAACTTTTATACAAAGTCCAGCCACTTTGGAGAGCAACTGTTAGGTTTACTTATTTTTTGCTCAGAATGAATATTTCACACTGATTATTTTTTTTCTCTTGAATTTGATCTGTTCCTCTGACTCCAATTACCTAAATTTGGGCTGCAGGAAGCATTAAATTTAGATCATTTATATAGGAACAGTTACCTGCTTTTTTTTTTTAATAAATTAATTTTATTTATTTATTTTATTTCTTTTTGGCTGTGTTGGGTCTTTGTTGCCGTGGGCACGGGCTTTCTCTAGTTGTGGCGAGCGGGGGCTGTTCTTCGTTGTGGTGCACGGGCTTCTCATTGTAGTGGCTTCTCTTGTTGCAGACTCTAGGCGCATGGGCTTTAGTAGTTGTGGCTTGTGGGCTCTAGAGCACAGGCTCAGTAGTTGTGGTGCACAGGCTTAGTTGATCCGTGGCATGTGGGATCTTCCCAGACCAGGGATAGAACCTGTGTCCCCTGCATTGGTAGATGGACCTCAACTACTGTGCCACCAGGGAAGTCCCAATTACCTGCTTTTTTTGCAAGATATTTTTCAGAGCAATTTTGGTTACTTTTCACTGTGACATCCTTTCATACACATGAGATATGATGTAGCTGATATGTGTGTGCCTCCTGCCGTCTTCTGTTTCTTAAAACAAACAAGCAAACAAATGAAAATGAATTCCAATATCTAAACTTTTTATTGACTTGATATATGTTTTTGGAATCCTTCACGTAATTTTGAAAAAAATATGAAGAAAGAAAAATATAAAGATATAGATTTGTGTCTATTAAAAGAATGATAGATTTGGGTATATTTCAATGATTAATGATCCATGTTCTATTTATAAAAAAGAAATAGAAATACTTCTGAAAATATCTGACTTTATACATGCTTCCTTAAAAAACATAAGGGGTCCTTTGGTACTCAGATTCTTGAACCAACACAGTACATTCTTGCATGACATATTTAATAATTGTTTAAAATGCTCAATAGGGACTTCCTTGGTGGTCCAGTGGGTAAGACTCCATGCTCCCAACGCAAGGGGCCTGGGTTTGATCCCTGGTCGAGGAACTAGATCCCACATGCATGCTGCAACTAGGAGTTCACATGCCACAACTAAAGAGCCCGCATGCTGCAGCTAAGACCTGGCACAGCCAAAATAAAAAATAAAAATAATAAATAAATATTAAAAACAAATAAAATGTTCTATAAACATATTAGTTTAAATAAATGGGTATAATGTATTATATCCCCACATTTAAAATTTTGTGCTTTGAAGACTTTAAATATACTGCTTTTAGTTGAACTGCATTATTATACTTCCAATACTGCTTATATTTGTGCAAGTAAAAATATAAAACTACAATATTATATTCATGCCTCCTATGACTCTCATTAATGATTAGCAAGTTTTCTGTTTTTAAGCCTAACGTAAAAACAACAAAGCAAATTCAGGGTAAGAAGTAGAATGTAGGAATATAAAGATCATGTGTTATAAATATGGAAGCAAATGCTGGGGATAATTGAAATAACTATATTTTTCAAAGAAAGGAATCCTTACAAATTGGGTATTAACATCTAAACCATCCTGTTAGGACAGGGGGAGCTAAAATTACTTGAGAATGTTTCATAACTAGTCTTCATGAAATGGAATGATTCATATTTTGCTATTCTTGCTTCTAATAGATTGCTATTCTAATAGATTTTATCTAAATGCTAAGATCCCATTTAAACCAATAGGAGTGCCAACCATGGAAAACCTTGATAGTGTACTAAAATGAAAAAAAAAAAAAAAGATCAAAAGCCATTTGCCAACTCATATATAATAAAGTAGATGTGTCCCAGTGGGTGGTACTAAGTTTTCCCAGGTAATGTAAGAATGCAGCCGTGTAAATCCTGAGGTTTCCAGTCACTTTGAATACTCTGTATAGATAACGTCCATGCACAAGAATAACAAGATTTAATTATGTCTAATGGTTAATGGGGAAAAAAAATCTTTAGACTTTGAAATCTGCCTGCTTGCATATCTTGTGCTATGGACTAAATGTTTGTGTTTCCCCTCAAATTCATATGTTGAGGCCCTAATGCCCCCTGTGATGGTGTTTTAGGCAAGGCCTCTGGGACATCATTGGATTTGGATGAGTTCTTTATGTCCATTTAAGGGGATGAAGAGAACAGACCTCTCCCTTGCCCGCGAGGAAGCTGCAAAGAGGCTGTCTAAGCCGGGAAGAGAGCTCTCACCAGAACCTGCCGACACCTTGATTTCTCACGTAGAGTCCCCAGGCAACACATGAGAAATGTGTCTGTTGTTTAAGCCACACAGTCTAGGGTATTTTCTTACAGAAGTGCGAGTAGACTAAGGCATTTTATCTTCAATATTAGGGATTATAAATTTACACATCTATGAAGGCCTGAAGTAAATTAAGGAGTAAGCTGACTGTGGGAAAATGGAGTATATATGCCCATCTCAAGGGAACAGAAAGGCCTCTCATTCAGTTATACTTTATAATATGAAATTGTAGGTGTGGTCAGATTTTCGGTGCGTAGAAGAGAAGTCAGAGGGAATTCCCTGGTGGTCCAATGGTTAGGATTCCACGTTTCAGCTGCCGGGGGCCTGGGTTCAATCCCTGGTTGGGGAACTAAGATCCCCCAAGCTGTGCAACTGGGCTAAAAAATATATACACACACACACACACACACACACACACACACACACATTTATACATGTATATACACATATAAAAACAGTTGTGAAATAAAGAAAAAAAAGAAATCAGAAACAGAGACGTGTATGTATAATCTTTCAATAACAAATACTGGAAGATATGAATAAAAAAAATAAACAAAACCACTGTATGGACCCAACTTGTCTGCCGGCTGGGTGTGATCAGAAGAGTGTGGACTTGGCCCACCTTGGTTAAACAAACTAAAACACCTAAAATATTGTTTGTCTTGCTCTGTTATGCATTCACTCAAAGATGACATTCAAATTAGGCAAATTTGCGAGGTCAGTTAAGTAGCTGTCTTTCAGAAATTTAGAAAGATATATTTGTCTACAGGGGAATATTTAAATGTTTAAAGACTACCTAATAATTTTCTAACAAGTAATAGAGCTATTTTTATTCATTAACTATGGTTTAAATCAACTTATTTAGCTTTTTAACTTTTGGGTGGAACTATTTGATATTTCATATGATAAAGAAACTGAATTACCCATCAATATGGTTTCTAACATCAAATGACTTCTTAACATAAGCTATTCATTTGACTTTATAGTCCTCCAAAATATAGGCTTTTTACCCAAAAGCAATGGACTTATTCAGTTCTTATTCTTCTAAGAATGAGAAATATGATTTACCTTAGTAGTTAAATAAAATTTTCAGGTGTGATAGAAAGCCAGGTCTACAGAATTATTTGTGAAAATATATTCAAATTTTATCATTATAAATTCACTACAGTCCAAGCTATAAAAAAAGTCAAATTAAAAATAAGAGCGGCTACAACCAAATTCTTTTCTAATGCTTAGAAACGCTATGAAATATAAACAAAAAATTCCATCTTGATATTTGACATGCAAAATATCAAGTAATTATGTCTGCATATCTAGGGGTTTTAGGAATCCTGCATTGGATGTTGCTGTGTGGACCACCCAGCACACTTTCATTACCAGGTTTAGATTCTTATTCCTATACCTGGAATTTGTCATGACAGGATGAGCCAATATCTTTACCTTCCTGAATTTCAATTTCATCATTGAGAAAATGAGGGAATATGCTTAAGTGTCATCAAAGGTGTCTTATGTAGGTCATTTCACACATAAGGTACAGAGCCCAATTATCCTCTGTGACTGGTGGTAATTCAGTTGCTTACTGAAGCCCATTAAGCCTTTCAGACCATGTTTCATATCCACAGATTTGTTTGGAAGAAAATCTTTAAGTTCCTCATGATAAATATAACATTTTTCTATCAGCATTCAATGCTAAAAGGCCTACATAAACATCACATAGTGAGGATTCATTTCTGGCACCACGTTTTCTCACACAAATACACAGATGCATTAGAAAATATCCTGCCTTATTTTGTCCATAAGGTCTGTTTATGTTGGTCCTCATATATGGCATCGGTCTCAATCAATCGAGGTAGTTTTCTTATTTACTCTTTTGTAGCGAGAGGCCCTAGTTAATTTGAGGTATAGAGTGCCCATTTTGCCAGATGGGAATGAAGTGAAGGAAAGATGCTGGTTGTATCCCTTTTTAATCACTCAGACCTAAAAGCTAAAAGTGGAACCACTTGCAGTTCAAACAGATAATGACTGCTTGAGATATCACCTTTGGCACTGGAGTAGTTCAAGTTCATAAAAGGATGACTGCTCTTCTTAACCACAAGTATCTTCTAGGGTGGTGTTTCTTCAATATTTTATTAAGCACGCTTGGCTTTCCTTGCAGAAACTGGCTCATTTCATCTAATTTTTCTTCCTAAGGTGTAATAGTTTCCTCATATTTTCCCTTTCTGGATTTGCTTTCTGAATATGAGTTTAGCCTCAAAGTCACGTACTCCAGAGAGCTGTGCTTTTGGTTCCATGCAGCTGCTGGAAGTAGGGTCATTCCTAAATGCACATTTTATGTGTGTTAGGAGAGTACTAAATATAAGTGAGTGGCACCAGCTATAAAACCTGCAGCACCCAGGGCAAGCCAGCTCTCTAAGTCTACACGCAGGGAACAATCAGGTTAGTGCACAGGCGGAGAAACGGTGTCCCAGCACAAGCTGAACGAGTGAACGCATGCTTAGGGAGCCCTCTTTCTGTCTAGGTGAGCAGAGGATTCTGTAGAAGAATCTCATTTTATGTAAAAAAAAAAAAGAAAGAAAGAAATTCCCCTATTAAATCCCCAGCTCCTTAGAGACTGTTTGACGGTCTCTGAATATTCTAATATTCTGTTGTCCTCCAGTGTCTACATCCTAGTCCTGTGAAAGGTCCCAAGTGAAAGATCATATTTGTTTATGCTTTTAAGACTCTCCAATAACAAGTATCTTCCTCCTTCAAATCCTGTACCTCACTGCCTACGTTTCTCTTATTGTGTCTAGCCTCATCTCTCCCTTTCTTATGGTTCTGTATGTGCCTGGAATATTCAGTGGGACCTTGGCCTTACTTGCCGGCAATTTGTGGCATCAAACCTGGTACACAGCACACACTCAATAAATATTTTTGAAGTGAGCTTATTGTGAACATTCACTTTTTCTCCCCCAGAAGATTCTTTGGTTTATCACAGAGTGATAGAGCAGTGTTTAGCAGAAATTTGTATTACCGCTTTTCTCTCTGACCGTGTTAGAGGGCTTCTATGGAACAACTATAAATTGAGAGACAGCACAGGCCTAGCCATATTATTTCTGACAATCTTGATTTGAGCTGCTTTTTAAAAAGTAATTCATGTTCCAGGGACTTCCCTGGTGGCACAGTGGTTAAGAATCTGCCTGCCAATGCAGGGGACACGGGTTCCATCCCTGGTCCGGGAAGATTCCACATGTTGTGGAGCAACTGAGCCCATGCGCCACAACTACTGAGCCTGTGCTCTAGAGCCCTCGAGCCACAACTTTTGAGCCTGCGTGCCACAACTGCTGAAGCCCTCGCACCTAAAGCCTGTGCTCCACAACAAGAGAAGCCACCACAATGAGAAACCCACGCACTGCAACGAAGAGTAGCCCTCACTCTCTGCAACTAGAGAAAGCCCATGCACAGCAATGAAGACCCAACACAGCCAATAAAAAATAAATAAATAAATAATTTTAAAAAAGAGTAATTCGTGCTCCAACGATCCTAAATCCAGGGGTACAATTGCACATCAGTGGTATCATACATTATTTAAATAAATGGTCCCTTCCTTTGGTATTTAACACCAAATCCAAGTCAGTCAGTTTATCTGTTTTGAGTTTGTTCATCAGAAAGAAAATGTTGAGAAATTTGACATGTAGCAGCAGAAAACTCTACTGCTTTAAAATGATAACCGATGACCCACAACATCTCAGATAGTCTCAAGCCCCGTGAAGACTCCTTGACTGTCTGGAGGATTCTGGAAAGATAGTCTGGATAACTTCCTTTGCTTAGAACAGGGGAAAAATGAATCCTTCACCTTTGCTTTCTGACCCCTCTGTGTATCATTTTGTGCTCATTTTCTTTCTGTGGGGTTTTTTTTTTTTTCTAAATAGTTGGGGTGAGGAGTGTGTTTTTCTGTTTAACCATTAGATCTTATTCTTGGATGTGGAAGTTCTCTGTACTGTGTATTTGAAGTGAATGGAAACCTCATTAGGGTCCATCTGCATCATCGTATCATCTCAGAAATCTGAGTACCACCTACAGGGACACATCTACCATATTATATGTGAGTTGCAAAGGACTTTTTATTTTTTTTCGTTCTCATTTTACTTATGCCATCAAGATTTTCCATGGTTGGTACTTTTATAGATTTAAATGAGATCTTAGTCCTGTGTTCTTACTGTGGCTCCTGAAAGGTCTGTTGCCCTCCTCCTCACCCTGAAGGACGTTTAAAAAGAGAATTCCTTAGACTCCCAACAGACATCCTTGCATTTTCTAACTAACTCTGTGTTGACCTTGCTCTGTGAATATCTTCAGGGCCCTTTAACTAAGTAGTATGCTCTCCAAGTAAGTATTCTTTTCTGGACAGACTGACTGCTTGGATAACGAACAAGGAGCCCTTGAGAGCATCTTAAGCCGCAAAAATTGTATCATCTCAGACTTTGGATTCATTCAGTCTAGTACCTGTGAAGGGCACAGTCACGGGTGAGATGCAGTGGCGGGGGGTGGGGGGGAAGAGGGTAATTTCATGATGCTAATCCTAGGCACACATCTTTCTGCTCTCAGTGATCACTTATGCCCTGTTATTGATAACTGCATTCAAGAAATCTTCACATCTATTTTTATTTTCTGATTACTTGCAAGGGATTTTCATACACTAGTGCCACAAGTAGAGTCCAGGCCAATATTTTTTTCACCTGGATTTCTCCAATAATTTCCTAAACACTTCATCACCTTCAGTGCACAAGGCTGCCAGGATGTTGCCTTCTCATGCAGTTATCATCATTTCCCTTCGTAAAACTTCTCATGCTCCCACGTTGCTTTCATGGTACAACCCAAACACCTTTTACCATTTGAGACTTTTTGTCTTGTTATGTGCTTCCACACTTGATATTCTGTGTCTAGCTCATCACAATGCTCATTGTGGTGTATGGAAATGTATTCACCTTCTTGTTTTAGCAATAGGTTGGAAGGTTCCTGAAGATAAGAACTACAGCTTCATCTTCGTGTTCTCAACCCCTAGACTAAGGATCACACAGCAGGGGTTCAGTTAATATTTACCAAGTAGGTAAATGACTGTAGAGAGCTAGAAATCTCTCCTACTAAGTTCCTTCTTTTCTAGAAGATGGAAGTACACTTAATTAGATGAAATAGATTGAAGAATATAGACATACTCAGGAAAACTCTAAGTATCACATAATGAAAAGATAAATTTTTATTATTATCCACACGTTTATATTGGGAGAGATGTTCACAGGAAACTATAAATGATCCAACTTTTTGAGAGCCTGCCTTATGTAAGTGCTTCTTACCTTCTGCCACAGTTATGTTTTCCTACCCAGGGCTCCCCAGAATTGCTAGAACTAGTATCTCAATGATTAGCTCTTTTCTGCCCTCAGTTGCCAGATACTTGAGCCACATCTCTGGTTTTAGAGTGAGATCAGGATGGAATGAATAGGAATATAATCAAATCAGCAATCTCATCAGAAACTTTGTACTTGCACCAGATCTGCTTTGGGAGATAAAATATATAGAGAAATACTTTTCCACACCAACAGAAATTATGGCAAAGTTCTCTTATCTTTTTTGATTCTTCCTTCTCCAAAATACAAGTCTGGTACAGGTGATTTTATCGATTTAATCAAGAATGAAAACAAATTGAAAGGATTTTTTTAAGTAGGAAAGAAAGGAGGATATTTATCAAATGTGTGTACAGCATTACATGATAGTGAAGAAATGAAACCTTCAACTGAGAGGATCTGTAAAAGATTGTTATACATAAGAATAGAAATATTAAAACAAATTTGAAAATTATGTGGAAACATGAAATTTCACAAGTAGGCATATGCAGTTATACTTGCATTTGTATTTCATGGAATCCTAAACATTCAGTAGCATCTTAGGATTTATCTAGTACGATGAATTTTTATTTGCGTTTCTCAGACAAGGTTCTCTAATCAACCAATAGTTGTAGGAAAATGAGGGAAGAGGAAAAAGGGTCCAAAAAACATGTCGTCCTTGAACTTGACGATGGTGTAAACCTGTGGAACACTTCCTTTATTTGTCGTTCCTCGAGTTGCGCTTCCTCCTAAAAATAAAATATGAACACCTTCCAGGGACTTAGAAGGCCCTACAAGATTTGTCCATCACTCCAACAAAGCCCATCTTGACTCTCCCCCTGTGCTGTGTTTTCTGTTTCTCAAATACACCCAACTCTTCCCTTCTGCAAACATTTGTCCTTATTTATTCTGCCCAGGCCATTTTCCTTTAGAGCCTCACAAGTCCAACTTATTCTCATCAACATGTCTCAGCTCAAGTGCCATCTCCTCAGAGAGAGACCATCCCTGATGTCCGCAGATGAAAGGGTGTCCCTCAGTTACTGTCTGAAGTGTCTCCCATTTTTCCCTTGCCTTCTACACTATACTCTCTAGGTGGAGAAGAATCTTGACCTTCCTCTATGATGAACAGAACCAGAACTAGTATTCTGGTTAACTCACCCTTTCTAGAATCAGTGTCAAGGTTATAGTTTAAGGATTTTTTTTTAAAAGGAAGGCAAGTAGCATGGAAACATCTGGTTCAGGATGGAAGCCCAAACTGGTGATCAATATTTATGCAGAGGCACAAGAAAATAAAAAAATGAAGACAATTTTAGAAAAAGTATGACCAAAATAACGTTTTAAAAAAAGGTCTCCAACTTTTTTCCTTTCTTATGTGGTAGCCGTTGATTAAAAACAAGATAATAAATAAATATGGTGAAGTACCTGATTCCTGATCACACACCATCTCTTATAGATGAAACATCCAGGCAGTCAATCAGCTGGTTACAAACAGGTTGGTGGGCTCCCAGAGTTGTTTTAATGTTGGATGGGATACAAACATTCACTTCTGTATTCAACAACTATTTGCTCCGGGTTGAACATGTACTGTGTGTTAATCATACTGAATATTAATCTTTGCCTTCTTGAAGCGTTTGGTCCAGAACAATTATAAGAATAGGTCCCGAGCTTCCTAGGTGGTGCAGTGGTTGAGAATCCGCCTGCCAGTGCAGGGGACACGCGCCTAGAGCCGGTGCTCCACAACAAGAGAAGCCACGGCAATGAGGAACCCGTGCACCACAACGAAGAGTAGCCCCCACTCATCCGCAACTAAAAAGAAAGCCCGCGCACAGCAAAGAAGACGCAACACAACCAATAAAATAAAGAAATTTATAAAAAAAAGTTGGAAAAAAAAAGAATAGGTCCCATCTCAGAAGCAAATTCATTACACAAAGGAAGACCAGTGCATGTAAGGCCACCAGAAAAATGTAAAGTTCTAGATTGTGTTATATTAGCTGGAAGAATCGAGGATTTTCCTAGAGAAAATCCTGTCAAAGTCCTCAAAGATGAAGCCAAGTTTAATGTCTGGCTTACCCGGAGAAAGATGATGGTGGCGCTGAAAGAGAAATACATATTGGGATATCCAAGGCGGCATCTATGCAGAGATAAAGAGGTCTGTTCTAAATGTACCGGGTTTGGGTGATGCCTGACAGTTGAATGGAAATGGACCGTGAAATGGTCATCCAAGCCGATCTGGAGCTGGAAAGGTTTGGGGTTGGAGGTATAAGTTTTAAAATGAAGCAATTGTAAGTAAATAGCACAGCTAGCGTAGTATCTGGAAATGAATAGAAGCTTTAAAAAGGTTTGCCGTTAGAATTATTAGCATAGAATTCAGTTTTAAATACTAACTAGAGGAGTGGAAAAATGCAAGCTAAAGGGACAGGAGGAGCTGGATTGGGCGGAGGGCAAGTTGCCTGAGTGAGCAAGAAAGCAGAGGTGCTTGCACGGACGAGCCTTTGCCCACATGACCGGTATCTGGAGAATCACGGTTAAGGATGGATGAGAGACAGGGCAAGTTCCACTGACAGAATGAGAAAAATGAAAACGAACGCGGTCGGAAACGATCTCTTCACCTTCCTACCCCCTACGACAGAGCATCTAGTCATCAGGCTAAATCAAGCACCAGAGCAGAGGAAAACAAAGCGTGCTCAACTCTACTGGCTGCGGCGCGTCCTAAAAAGGAGACCGGATCCCCTTCCCCACCTCGCGAGGGTCTTCTCTCCCACCCTGCGCGTAAATCATACACCTTGGAAGTTTTGCATTAGAGAGCCCAGCAGGCGAGGAAATTTTCTGCAAGTAAAGAAAGTAGAACTAGGGCAGTCCGAGGAGATTGAAAGGGCAAAACTATCACGCAAGAAAACTGTAAGTTCTGATTAGTTTTATGACTTTGCCTTCATGCCTCAGGAGCTCAATTGATCACGGCTGCCGCGACAGCTTGGGGGTGGGGAGGGGAGGTCGCTGGCAAAAATTCTCAAAACTCTCCTCCAGCTCCGCGCTTTCAGATGCAAATACCTCGCCGAGAGATGGATGGGCTGCTGCCCCTCCTACTTTCCCCGCTCCTCTGGATTTTCCTGCGAAGGACTCGGTCTGCACGGAGCTGTCAGGAGGGCGGTGGGGGAGGGGCGCGCGGGGGTGCGCGCGCGTGGATGCGCGCGCGGCGGCTGAGCGGCTTCCTTGCCAAGAGCCCTCACTTGGGCTCCGGGAGGTGCCGGAGTCTCAGCGGCTCCCCGGGCCGGCCACGCACGGCGCTGTGTGCAGGCGCCCGCCGCCGACCACCCGCTCCTCCTCCGCTCCCGCCCACCTGGCCCGGCCCTGGCGCGCCCTCTCTCGCTCTCCTGCGCCCGCCCACTCGCCCTCTCGCCCTCTCTCCGGACGCGCGCGCCCGCTCGCTCCGGACCTGGCGTCTGAGCCGCCCCGGGGAGCCGGCGGAGGCGGCGGGTCCCCGGCGCCCGGGGCCCGGACAGGGACCCCGCATCCCGCGCCCCGCGCCCCGCGGAGAGGGCTGTGATTGAAACGGGCGCCCGCGCCGGGCCGGCCGCAGCGGGTGCCGAGCGGGCGCCGCGGGTCTGCCTGGTGCGCCCAGCTGCGCGCACTGGGTCCCGAGGCGCCCGCGGGCGCCCGGCTGCTGAGCGCGCGCCCTTTCGGATGCCAACGCCCGGGTGGCTGGCGCCGGACGCCGCGGGGAGGGCAGCGAGCCCCCAGGTGAGTGGGGCCGGGGGCCGGGGCAGGCGCCACCGGGCAGAAGCGCACCCTTGCCGTGCGCCTGGGGAAGCGGGACTCTGCGGCGGGCGGCGAGCGGGCGGGGGGATCCTTGTGGAGTTTCCCTGGTGTCCCCAAGTTGCTGCTCCGTGGCCCTGAGCTGCGGCTCCGCCGGGCAGGGCGGGCGGGCCGAGCCGAGGGCGCCGGGCCCGGAAAGCCGGTGCTGACGGACACCAGGTGCGACGCGAGTTGGCGAGTTGAGGGAGAGAGCGGATCCCAGCGTTCTGCAGGTGGAGCGGTGCACGCAATCAGGTCCTCTCTCGTCAGAGAGGAGCACGGGGGACCCTCCGTTGACCTGGGATGGATGGGGGCAAAACTCCGCACCAGCGGGGCGTCCGGCATCCGCCGCGGTCTGAGACTGCAAGGGGGTGTGTGCCTGCGAGTGCGGGAGTCCAGCTGACCATCTGCATAGACTCCGTTTACCTTTCGCAAAGGTGGAGCTCATCTAAGGGTGCTTTGCTTTTTCCTGTGATTAGTATTCTGCTGCTGCCGCGCGTCCGCAGGGCTGGCCTCTGCTAGGCATCCTGCCTCGCCTTCGCCGGGCTGTACCTAGGTGTGCGCCGTTCAAAGGGCGCCCTGCTTCTCTGAATGCTTGATGGACTTCTTCGTGGGCGCACCTGGTCCACGGCTGGTTGCGGGTATTCAGCCGCCCAGCGTGGATGCACGAGGAAGGACCTATTGTCTTTATTGGCTTCACGTTTTAGATCGTTAACCTTACGAATTTCTTAGATGTAGTTCAGGTGAGTAGAGATAGGCACTGAATTCACCTAGCAGTGGGCAGATGGGAACCTGTGAAGAAACCATGAAGGCTTGGGTGTCTCAAGGCTTTGGAGACCTGAAAATTGAACCACGAATATACTTAAAACGCCTTTTACTTTGCAAGAAATATCTTCTCTTTTTGGATCACTTTTTAAGTGAAACATCTTTAAGTAAGACTCACCGTTCATAAGTTCATAATTCCTGTAACCAGGCAGGTATTCAGATTATTTTTCATACAAAAGTAGACAAAACTTTATGGGGAAAAAATAGAAAAAAATTGTAAGTAACATGTGACTATATGGCTTGAGCTATGTGACAAGTTTTCATTTAAAAAATCAGGTTAACAGCATAAAAATATGTATTTTAAGAGTTTAGGGGCAGTAGTAACCTTTTTTTTAAAGGAAAGTTTGCACTGATACACTGCCAGCAATATCTAAATAGTATTAAATGTGTCTTTATAAAGACAAGTGGGTAGTGAAAAGCTAAGGAAGAAAGTAATTGCATTGGAAGCTTTCAGAAACTCACCAAATTTACTTCCTTCAGGAAGAACTAGTTAGATTTTGTTTACAGACGCTGTTTTCTTGTTACAATATGTAAAGGGAAATACATTAAGAATCCTTCTCTTCATTTGGGGGCTATTTGGGACAGTATGAATTAAAATGCGAAAGAATTGAGGCTGGTAGTCAAACTGGCAACTTTGTGGAAGTCTGGCTTATATGCTAGTGTTTCATGTGGAGTGGAGTGGCAGAAGCAATTAGGTAGCATCCAACCTTAATAGTCTTATCTGGTAAAGCTAGCTGTGAAAGCCTGTCTGTGGAAGGAAAAATAAAGAAAACAATCATCAGTAGCGCAGACCATCACCTTGCTAAAAGCCATTAAGGTTTGCAGCCTTAATAAAAGGGCATTGTGCACTTACAACGTGAGATATTATTGTAATTAAGGGCTGCCATAGGTCATTAGAATTGTGTTAACAGTCAGCTGACAGGCTCACAACTCTTCTTAAGTCCACTTTTATTGATTTAATAGCACAGAGCCTTTCCCTTTCTTATAAAAGGGTAATTGTAAAGCATCTACATTACTGCAGTTTACCCTTGAATTGACTCTAGTTTTTTGTGTCCAATGAAGGCAAGGGGATGGGGAGCATCCTGGGTCCGCCACTGTTCAGCCTTCCTAGATCTAAAAATCCACCCACTGTGTTGTCTCCTCAGGCATGATTTCTTTGTTGGTCTCCCTATCATTCAGCATTTTAGTGTTTTATTTTTTTTTCCCAGGGCAAAGCTGATAGAAACTTCTCAGAATGTATACTGCTGTGAGGAAGTGAATACATCTTTGTGTCAAGTCCATCACTTTCTTTGTCAAATCTTTCAGAAATCTTTTGTAAAGTACCATAAATTGTTCAGTGTGTGAATATTTATGCCTCAGTGATTCCCACCTTCTTCGATTTTATAAGGATTTTGCATTTATTGCCTGAGTAGTTCGTATCATGTCACGGTTCTCTCTCACGCAAAAAGGTTTTTTTTTTTTTTTTTTTTTACTTGCTTGGGAGGTTTCAAAGCTTTAGCTTAAAGTAGGAGTCTCAGAAACTTCTAAAATAACTAAGGCGTCTTCGTTGATTGCAAAGGGACAGTGATGGGAGCTTTTCTCCTTAGCGGGAAGGACTCAGTTACTTCTAAATGGGGTGGTAAAGGGAAGCTGAGGACAAGGAAGGCATGTGATCAGAGTCCTGTGTGTGACCATCTCCTGAGCCTCTGACAAGCAGAGCAGATCTAGCTGTAACCGGCAGTACTTGAGTGCCTCCTCTGGGAATTTGCTGGTTCTGCAGAAAGATACCCCTGCAAACATTTCCCCTTGTTCTGCAAGACTCCTCACTGACAAAATTATCAGTGCAAATGAATATGCAGACATGCATGTCCTTAGGTTCATTTCAGATTATATTCTAGATTTTCATTCTGTTAGAATTTTTTTTTGGCTGTTTCGCAAAATGTTTATTGAAACGTGATGCCTTTTATTGAAGTCACATAAATCTTACCTGGCTCGGTGTAAATGCAAGGGTGAATTAAAAGTGAAAATTGATCTTGCTGAGATATGTTGTAAAAGTACAAAGAAACAGCCCTTTAAATATAATTTTACCATTTTAATATTATGTAAGTAGCTTAGAAGGACTGTGCTTTTTTTTTTTTTTAATTTACATACGCTTCTTCTAGTTAATTATAAACTATTGTTCCTCTTTCTTTTTCATCCCTTTCACCCATGGCAGAGGTTATTTGTGCTTAGTTGAAATTGACTCTGTAATCCACTTAGAGAAGTTTTCATCCCATGTCTGATAAGCAGATGCAAACTACAGGCTGTGTGATTCATTTCCAGGGCCCCTGCCTGAATATTTAGGCCAGTTAACGGTAGGAGGTTGTGGTCTGTGGTTGTAATGTTATCTGGCCCAGGGAGCTAATGGGTTTGATCACAGTTTCGTTACATGAGAAGTCACATATCACAGAGGGTCCCCAGCCTCACTAATTAAAATGTAAAGAATTATATCTTTTAAGTAAAAGAGAGCTGTTTCATCAGTATTAAAATTATTGAAGTTAATGCTAAACTTTACATGGTATAGAGAGGAAACAGATGATAGTATATTTCTATACTAAAAGCTGGAGATGGCAATATTAAATCTAGGATGATTATAATGGGTACATTCGGAACAGAGAAGCATCTCAAAATATAGGATTTATAGCAACAACCAAATAACTATACATTCTTAGATTCTGAGATATTTTCCTGAGTTGGTACCTTATTGCTAAGACAGTTGATGGGCTATTATTCAAATTTCAGTGGAGACAGTTAACTACTGTAGTGTTACAGCATAGTAGGAAGTTATTGATCGATCGCCAGAGTGGTTTAGAAGGGAAAAGGCAATTTTAAAGTTGGCTACTGCTCATTCTCCATTTTTTGTGCCATATAAACATACAGTCCTGAACAACAGATTCCGTGACCCTCTTATTCTTATTCTGTCCACCTGATAATTCTGGATCGAACCTGAAGGTCTCCTGCTTTGAAAATTCAAACTCATGGTTATATTAAAAATTTGAGTAAGATGTAATGTACGTTTCTTGGCTTTCAGAGAAGATGATAAATTCTAAAGGTAATAAATTAGAGCTTCATTATCAGAATGAGGAATATTTAACAAACACTTTAAATGATTGTTGCATCTCAGTCATGCCCAGTGCCATCCGTAACTCGCTGTGTGACCTTGGGCATTTCACTAGGAATCTGTAGAATTTGGTTTTGTTAGTAAAGAAAGAACAGACTGCCTTAGGCTTTTCTAATGTCCTTTCTACTTCTGTGGTTCTACCACCTGAGGAACCTTCAAACATCAGGGATCTGGGGATCGATTGATAGATCTCTCTATCCATTCATTCATTCTTTTATTCAATCATTTATTCTCAACATGAACACTTAGGAGAACCAAGCGATTACCTTCTTTAGCACTGAAGTGATGCCCTTTCTCTCTATCCCATAGATGTCATCTCTAAAAGCTTTGCTTGTGTGTGTCACTTGGAACTGAAGTGTGGCCATAGCTCTTGAAATGCTCCTTGTCCTTGCATTATTTTCTCTCTGTTGTAGCTTCACGGCATCTGTTGGTTCATGAAAGGGAGATTACAACAGATCTTTTCCCTCTTTGGCATTCCCCAACATGTACTCAGTGGGTCTACTTTAAAAATAGGTAAACATAACAGTGAGCAAGTATTATCCTTTTTACAAAGCAGACTACTCCAACTTTGTGTATAGAGATAAAATCACAGTGAGGACCTGGGTGGTGACAGGTGGCTGCTGTCTTGGGGAAAGCAAGGGCAAATGAAGGTCGTTAATGAAGACAGTAAATCAGGAGGCAGTCTCTCTGCTACATTTAAACAATACCCTTAAATACCCAAGGAATATCCAAAAAAGAACAGGCTTGTTTTGCCAGACTATACAGAAGAGCTAGTTTATAGAAGGTTGTTCTTAAAGCAATGGTGATATCCTCGTAGTGCCCTCTGACCACCGTTGTGAAGTGGTATCATTTCCACTTCTAAACATGTATGTTGTCCACTCTTCATAAGGACTCATTACATATATGTTGCTTGTCAAAATATAGTTCAACTTTAAAGCACTCTTGGGAATGACAGTTTCCTCCCAACAGGCCCACAGCCAGATTTTGTTTTCCATTTTGTTACTGTTACAACTGTGATTTCTTGTACTACTGTGTTTTATAGACCAGCCAGCAAAACATCTTGAGGAATAACAGTTATGTTCTAGAGATGCTTGGCAGTTACCCATTATGGATTTTTCTGAGTCTCATGGATTATTTCACTGGCAGTCCTCAAATGTCATTCTTACAATTGTTTTCATAGAAAGTGCAAATTACTGAATTTATTTGGAGACAGTTACATTCTATGTAATTGTGAACTGTACCCATTTTTAAAAGAGAGATGGGATGTCTTCCAACCTTCTTTAGGTTCCCAGTAGGTAATAAACTATGTGTTAGCATGGTATGCAGTAAGTATATTTCAAAATAGTTGCAGAAGACTTGTATCTGATGCAACTCCAGACACACAGAGCTTGAGCATCTGTTCCTTGCCTGTAGTTTAGAGAAATTGGTGGTATAAAGTCTTTAACTTAGGTAAGCCATGGTTATTTATGTTGGACTGCAAAGAACACTTCCAGTTTGACTAAGTGCCGCAAAACCTAAACTAGTAATATGTTACCTTTCAATATAATTGATAGTCATATTTTATAGGTCAGATTATTTCTAGAAGGCAGGTAGCTCTGTGTGCCTTTTAAAAAAGCAGTTTAGCAAGTATAAATTAGTTGGTAATTAGGCATGTGCTTATACTACTGTTGTGGTTATATATTAATGTGAGTGGCTGAATAGGATACATTTTTTGCTACTTGTCATTTTTTAGCATGTTGCCTTTAATTTAGAGGGAACAGGCTCTGGAGAATTTTCCCTTTTGCTGATTAACAGTTGGTAAAATGATGCATTAAAAAAACAATTTTTGTTACTAAGGGATTTTTAGTCATTGTTTTTAGGTCTGTACAGAACATTTGATTGAGACTATGATGGTCACAATCTGATTTTTGAAAGTAGTTTCACAGAGGTGTTAAGTGGAGCAGAAAATCCAAGAAAATTTTATAATGAATTCGTTTGGGTAAAATAATATTAGCTATTGAGGTTAAATGAATAATAAACGATCTACTTGGAAGTAATTCTTTGCCACTTAGTGGAACAAAAAGAATTGGAACAAAAAGGTAGCATGATAAAGTGATTTCAGATCGACAAGTGAGGTTGATTTAGTAAAAGCGCTTGTCTGATTCTTACCCCACTCATTTTTTGTTTTTGTTTTTTTTCCTTTTTGCTTCAATCCATTTAAGATTTCCTTTGTGAGGTTTCATTTTGCATTCTTTTGACTAAGGTGTTTTGTGCTGATCACAGTATTACTTTTGTTGATTTTCATGTATTTTTGGTTTGGCAAAAACAAAAAACCTAACTAATGTTGTAAAGTTTAAAAATTACAAATTTTAGCTTTAAAATATCAGAGCCAAAAAAGTTTTAAATCTTACCCAGGTTTTTTTAGATTTTAGATTAATTACCCATCACCGCTATTCTTTCAAACATCTGTGGTTGGCCTCTCTTCAGTTCTCTCCTCAGATATAACCTATTCCTGTTGTTTTTGTCCTCAAAGTTATAATGTCACACATTTGTAACTGTCCAGAAGTTGCCACAGAACTGTAGTAGAAGTCACCTGTTTACCAACACATTTTTCTGCACTGTCTTTTTTTTTCTGAGCTGGTAATGGTGACCAGGTCAGTGATCCTGACCTCCAGAGGGCCACTCTCTTAAGCTTTCCTACAGGAGACATGATGACACATGACGCTGCTCGGGCACTGAGATCTCTGCTGGTTTCTGATGTGACTTTCCCCTGGTTAATGCCTATGTAAGGAACTCAGGAGAGAAGGCAGAAGAAAGGGAGAAGGTGAATGACATGGAAGTCTGAGAAAGCAGGGTGCAGGTTTCTGCTTTGGGGCACAGATTCGTGAGGCAATGTTTAACCCGGTGTGAAAAAAGGCAACAATTGTGATTGGTTGGGTGCTCAAGTTCATTTATGTGGAAAAAATGTTTTTGTGGTGCCTTTAGATGTGTTGACATTTGTGTGAAGATGGGAAGCCTGTTTGGTAAAGTTATGCAACAGGAAATCTCAAGTTCAAGTCTTGATTACCTCTGCTTATGACCACAAATAACCGAAAGTTTTTCATGATGCTGCAGGGCCCTTTATTTCTTTCATGATATGCCAACCCCGGGCAGGATGAGCTGGGTTGAACTGCTGTACTGGCCTTTACCTTGAAAACCAGATCTGACTGGAAAGCCAGGCAAAGATCTGGGGAGGATTGGTGAAGAAAGGGGACACCTGACCCTTGACTAGACAACTTCCCCCTGCCGTTAGCAGGTGTATGTTCCTGGCAGAGTTTGTAGCTACCAAAAATGTTGATGTGCACGTAATGAAACTCCCTACTCAGATCCCACTCATTCACACATGATTTTCTGGTTTTACAAGCACACTACACAGAGGGTGTTCTAGAGGCATTTATCTGACTCATGAAAGAGAATTTCATCCTCCAATAATGTACACAAAGCCAGTTAAAGTATCCTTCTACACTCGTATAGACCTTCAAGAAAGTAAAGCAAATTTGGTGCAGGAGCCTGGCAAATACTTCAAATACTGCAGAGAAATATAATGGAATTGTTATCAAAGTGATTGTGATTTACAAACATGGAAGAGTAACCAAGGAATTTATATATTGACTTATTATATGGTTAAGTTTTCATATTAAAAAATGAGGGTGATTATAATGAAAAACATTTCATAAATATTTTCTGAATGTCAATTACAGTGCCTACTTCTGTTTGAGATGCTAGAATCCAGAGACAGGACAAACATCCCTGTTCATCAAGGTTTATATTAATACTAACTGCTTTTAAAACCCTTGATTTAAAAAGGAAAATGCAGAATTCTCAGATATCTTTCCTTTGCAGATATTATCATCTCAATGACTCAAGTAGACCATGGCATTTTCTATCGCTCTGTTCTTTTAAATGTTCTAGCCAGTTCCATAACTCCACAATCTTGTACGGAAGAGAAATAGTCAAGAGGCAAGAAGAGTAATTTAAAACGTCTCATGTTAAAATTCATGCTAAATTTCATAAATATACCAAATGCTTCTTTTATATTTCTGTGGCTTTCTTTAATCTCTCTACCCTTTAATTATTGACAATGTGTACTTTTTCACAACTGGAAAAAAAAAAGGCAACAAAAGCAATTCTATATAATTAAGACTTATAACAGACAGATTTTATAAGATAATATAGTTCAGCTCCCATATTTTGCAGATGTGGAACATGAAATCCCAGAGGGACCCAAGGTCATTACAGCAAATGATGGAGGGTCTGGTGATCCTATTCCCAATCCAGATTATATTTCTTTCTTATCAGTGAACATCCTGAGTGAACTCAAATAGATTTCTCCAATACTGATACCAGTCTTTGACTTACAGAAATTTCAGAGGACATGGCTTTAGGAAAGAAAATATTACATTCTTCACTATTTTCCTGCCATTGTTTGTATCCATCTAGATGCTTTGTTTCATGATCTACATAGTTCTCAGGCACCAACTCTCAGGAATGTTTTCATTTAGTGTTAAGAATTTTTTGAAACATTTTACTATAGATAACATTAAAATGAAAACTAACATCAGTTCACAAACTAACTTTAATTTTAACATCGTGAACTTCCCTGGTGGTCCATTGGTTAAGACCCCGAACTACCACTGCAGGGGGCATGGGTTCGATCCCTGGTTGGGGAACTAAGATCCTGCATGCCACACCGTGTGGTGCAAAAAAAAAAAAAATTTATATATATATATATAGCAGGTAGCATCCTTAGGTTTTTATGATTTGCTTATTTAATCCTGTGAATTATATGCAGTTATTAACATTCATTTTATAAGTGGGAAGCTTGAGGATTCATCGCTGGAACTTAGAAGTTAAACTTGTCCAAGATTACATAGCTAAGATATGACAGACCCAGAATTTTTATCTTTACCTGAGGCAGATGCCCACAGACTTTACCAGTATTTAATTATAACAACTCCCCAAATCTAAAATCCCGAAAAGTTCATTTGCCATTTAGTTTTTTAGAGTTTGGGTACATTTTCACACTGAAACAATGTTATCAACTTCCCTTAATCCATAGAGTAGCCTAAATAACATCATTTGGCCATATCATATTTTAAAACATTTTGTCTTAGGAACCAAAGTATTTATGCCCTTGTTTTTATGAGAAAATTCATTCTCTACTGAGGAAGGAGAGCGATGAAACTGGAAATTTTCTTTGGCCGAAGGGTTCCCATGCTGGTCTCAGTCCTGTCACAGCAATCCTAGCGCACCCCTCCACCCCCCCCAGGAACCTGTTTGTGAAGTTAGCCCTGTGTCCATCCCTGTGCTTCCTACTAAAAGGCCACTCACGGCGAGTACCTGGCACTGATTCCCAGTCTTCATAGACAAATCCCTACACCAGTGCACCATTTCCTAATTTAAGTATTTACTTGCCTTCTTTAACTACAGGTAACTTGTCTCTGAGGTGGGTAAGCTCAAATCAACCTACAATGAACTTCCAACCTAACTGAGGAGCCTACAATGGAGTATCAATCGATGACCCCAAGTTACTTCTTATAATTCTGAGTGTAGAACAACTTGCCCTTCTACAGTGATTTCTAAATGGACCAAATTCATTTTTGATTGTCAGATGAGAGATCTGGATTCTGGGAGACAGTTCAGTGCACAGACTGCAGTTAATACGCTCCAATAATAGTTTATCCTTTCTAGGGGTTCTCAGCACACATCATTTAGCTGTACATGGATTATTCTGGAATGTCCTTTGGAATTTCAGAACTTTATAGCGGTATCTTTAACAGGAATATGTTCATTTGAATAGAGCTCAAAGTCCATGCAACCTGTTTCTCCCAGTTGTGTGGACTGTTTGAACATGTTTAATGCATTTCACCTTCTACTATATATGGCATTTTCCATAAGCAATTGGACTGTCAGAAATCATCTCATGAGTAGCAAACATTCCTGTTACAGCAGAGAAGGTAGAGAGATGGAAAAGTTGGTATAAAGATAGTATATTTTCTGTTTTGATATTGGGAGCTATCTCGTGTCTTCATGTTCTTAAAACTGTATTTTTGTCCTCTCTGTCTCAAAAAAAAAAAAAAAAAGCAAATGTTAATCCTTTGCCTTAATTATCCTATTGTTCCTTTATTTGCTGTCAAATGAATTCATAAACCAAAGTGCAGCATAGTGATTTAAGTGAGCACTTTGTCATAAATTCTCATTCCTCTGTGTTTTGGGGTGTGTGGGGAAGTTTACTTTATAAACTCATTGTATATCTCTTGCATAATCAGAATTCTGTAACTGAAATAACTAGACTTTAGGAGAAAAGATTTTCTCTGTGCTGCTGCTAAGGCACCCCTGGCTGCATAGAACCATGGATCAGGCTCACAAATAGAGTGGAGTTTTCTCACCCCTCTGATGATCAATATAATTCAGTCGCATCAATGCTGATGGAGAAAGGCCCTACTGTGCACAGGCCACGCTGCGAGAGGCTCAATAAATATTTGTAAAGTAGCAAATAACTGCAGCGCAGTAGAAAAACCAAACATGCTACACAGCCTACGTGATGATAAGCTCGAAGGGTAGAAATTGGAACCACTGAGCTTTTCAGCTGATCACAACCGAATCAGAACACATCAAAACAGCTGGTGCTCTGTGACTCAGAATCAATCAGCCGGTTTTGAAGCACCTCATACTTCTTTATTTCTCTTTACAGTTTCACAGAAGAGATTTAAACCAGCATATGTCCTTTCCATTTGGTTAAATCCCTGCTTTGAGCTGCCTGGCTTTCATATTCTAATACCAACGAATGAAACTGTTACAGAAAAGAAGAAGAAAAAAACATAACGGCCAGCATTAAAATGATTTTTTAACCGATGTGTTGCTTCATTTGTATTACATAAACCATATGCTCAAAATTAGAATGCCCTAGAAGAACCATGAGATTTTAAGGTATTATGGAATCAGGATAATTCCACACCACAGTATTTATGTCATTTAAGAATATGGGAACAGTTTTTGCAGTTTTCTGAGTTTATGATTCATATTTTAATGACTATACAAATAATGATACCTTGGGAAGATCAAGAGTAAGGTAGCAAATGAAAGTTAAAAGTTCTTATGTGTTTCAGTTTCTGACACTAGCTCTTCTCTCTGTTCTGATAGGTACCTATTACACCATTCTTTGGCGAAGGTTATTCAGCAGTTGTGACCTCTCCCAATCGAACACTCTACAAATTATCATCTCCAGACTCCCAGCTGACACCCTGCCGGAGGCAAGAGCTACTAAGCCAACTGGAACTGTGCGTTTTCTCTTGTCAAGGTTTTTTTCTTACACAGGAAAAAGAAAGAAAAAAAAAGATGAAGTTGGGCAAAGTGGAGTTGTGCCGTTTTCTGCAGCTAATCGCTCTTTTCCTGTGTTTCTCGGGGACGAGTCAAGCAGAACTCTCCAGGTCCAGATCAAAGCCCTATTTCCAATCAGGGAGGTCCCGGACCAAGCGCAGCTGGGTGTGGAATCAGTTCTTTGTGCTGGAGGAGTACATGGGTTCAGACCCCCTCTATGTAGGAAAGGTAGGGCGTTTGGCCTTTCGAAGTCACAAATGATTGTTGTGAATGTCTGTGGCTGAGTGGAGAACTGCTAATGTTTGCTTTGGGGATGGAAAACACAAAACAGTTGCGAGGTTTTTGGCGTTTCGCTTGCCACGCTGAAAGTGTAATCCAGGTGTTACTCATCCCGTGAAGCCACAGCTTAGGGAGCGATGCTTTATTCCTAGAAACAGGTGAGGATCCTGCAGATGCCTAGTTTACCAGGATTGTGGCACATTAGTAAAGCTGTCATTTCCAAAATTAGAGCAAGAATGGTCACTAATAAATGAAGAGTGGTGGGTTCTTAGAGCCAGTTGCTTTTTGAGCTTCTTTCTGGGAGTTACTAGGCGACTAATGCTCATATATCCTTTTCTGATACTTGCAGTTAAAAATTGCAAAGTATAATTATTGAGCCTATTGTTTCTAAATCACTAGCAGTTCAAACCTACATTTCTTAGTGATAGTCTTGTTTTAATGGATTTTTTAAAAATTTGCTTTTTAAAATTATGTCTTGGTTAAAAGTGAACGTGAACAGAAGTCAGTGAGAAGTGGCATTAGATGAACAGTGGGCAGTTTGGGGTATATTGATTTGGTGGCCAAGTGGAGGTTTTTTTCCATAGCTTCTTTCTGTCTGCGTGTTTGAGCAGGGGTTTCCACTTGAGGGCTTTCTGAACTGAAGGGTGCTTCAGGGGGTATGGCCTTCCCTGACCATCCTGTTCCCAGTTCCTAGTCTGTTGCAGGTTTGATTATTTTCATGTCTGTGAAGGTTTCCTGAGTTTTTCAACTTGGTGCTGAGCACCGGTGGAGGGTTTCTAAGTAGAGTGTGTTGGCAAGACATCTATACATCTGCATTTCTGCTCTCCACTTTGTCAGTTTTATGCATCTTTTCCTGATAAGATGAAGCACAGCAAACTGATGAATTTATCCCTGAGTGTATTTTCAACTGTGAATGATTGAGGAAGAGTCTTTGCTGTTTAGTCTATGGGTCATTGCTTCATTTGAATAGACCTTAGGTACGGGTGAAAAATCTTTTTTTGTTGATAGGTATCTACATAAGTCAAGGTAATCGTTATTGTGTATATTCTTATTTTCTTTTAAATGCCTCTATATTGTACAAATACTGACTGATACTGTTGTAAACAAAAGGATT
The DNA here is from genome assembly GCF_030028045.1 of Hippopotamus amphibius kiboko. Classification (NCBI taxonomy): domain Eukaryota; kingdom Metazoa; phylum Chordata; class Mammalia; order Artiodactyla; family Hippopotamidae; genus Hippopotamus; species Hippopotamus amphibius. The sequence goes on from NC_080196.1 coordinate 104,488,791, forward strand.
TGAATACATTAATGATTTCTAGGAATGTGGATTAGGAATTCTTTTAGCCCAGTCAGAGCATTTTTCTGCCCTAAGAAAAGATGTACACAAGGGTTTTTTTAGCGCATGTGTGTATTTCTTTTCATAGCCATTCTACTTTTTTCAATAGCACCATCATTTATACTTCACATGTACAAAAATCTCTCCATCTCTCTTATTTGTTTTCTTGTAAATTAAGTGAAAGCAATAGCCTTACACAATGTTAGTGACTAAGAATCTAGCTTGTAATTTCATTCATTTTTAATGAACATTTGAGAAATTCATCAAATTTTTTTCAGTGGACAGGTTTATAATAATTCAGCTACTTCATAAAGGACCAGTAGTTATTAGGTGAAATGTCACGCTTTTGCACAAATGTAAAGTTTTCTAAACACAACTAAAATATTCCCGTTAATTTGGTTTTAAATGGAGTTGCTTGGGTGAGGTTGACATTTTGAAATCAACATAGTTTAAAATGAAAAAAAAAAACCCTTGTTTTAAATTTTATAACCTTCATCATAACAATTAAAAATGCTTATATCAAAATAAACCCTGTAAGTCAATTTAAAGTATGAATGCATGTCTCTAGGTTACTTAAATTCTGAATGCATGAAGGTACTAGGCTACGCTGCTATTTTTCTAAGAGTGTGTGGTTCCTTGATTAGGTAGTAGCAGATATTCTGTGCTTCCCTTTCAATTAATCAGAGATAATTGTTTCACAGATTTTATGTGGTAGGAAGCAAGTTTGTGCTTCTCTCTTGAATGCTGTTTATTGGGAGTTCAATACTGCCCTTCAAAGTAAAATGTTCAGGATGGAAATGGGTTTTAAAAAACTCTTAATTGATTAAAGTACAGAAAAGGGGCAATAAAATAATTTGAGATGGAAAGAGAATTTATAGAGAAGAGAGACAAATGAAAGGCTTTAAAAGGAGCAGTTTCCATTTGCTTGAGGAAAGGTGGCAGAGAACGTGAATGTTTTAGGTGGTTTGTATGAGGTGATAAAATGAGTCTTTTTTAGGTTGGTGGCCTGAATAGGCAGAGTTAACAGGAATGATTTTGACCTCAGTACAGTTTTGGCCACTTGGGTATGTACAAGAGATATATTTTCTTTTTCTTTTTTTAACCTTGAGGGAGGTAATGGCTATGACCAGAAGTTTTTATAGGATAGAGAGAACAGAAAATTCTAGATGAAGATGTGGAAGAATGGATAAACAGTTAATCAAGGGAAGAAAAGAAGGAATCTAATCATTACTTTTCCCAGACGCATATTTAACCTACTCTGGTTAGATGGCTACAGTCTGAGTCTTCCTGACAAAATCTAGCTATTTGGGTAATTTGGAAAATATAAATGATGACCTTGATAAACGTGACAGCTGAATTGAATCACAGAATGGATACGTGCATAGCGTGCGTCAAATTGACTTCAGTTTTAATTGTGACTCAGGCACTATCTACTCGTTGTACGACTTTGGTTAAGTTGCCTAAAATCACTAAGCTGTAGCTTCCTCATCTTTAAACAGGGAATAATGATATCTGTAATTCATTTTTTTGCTGGGAAATAATGAGATAAAAATGTTTGGAACATACCTCAATCTAGACATCATGATTATTTCACTACCTATTAATTAAAAATTAACTGGGTTGTGAATAATCTATTGTGTTGTGTCCAGTGTTTTGTGATCCTTCAGATGAAAGTAGACATTATTTTATCTTGTAAATAGTATTTAAACTTAATGCAATTTATTAGAGGGACGGTCTGTGTTGGGTGTGTATGGAAATACAACCTGTTCTACTTGTATAGGATAAGACTATGGCAAAAATATGGTTAGTGTGTAAATGATTCAGTCCTTAAACACAGGGACTTCAAATGTCAGAGAAATCACGTCTAAATGTTTTTTTCAGCCTTCAGATTTGGAGACCATGTTAATGGTGGATGCCCAACAAGATCAGTTGAATTATTCTGCAGTGAAATAAGATTTGGTCTTTCAGACATTGAGGATACTGAGGTCACAAGATGGCTTATAGCCTTATTATTGTAACCAATTTACTGAATTTAAGGTGACAAGTCAAGACCAAAGCAGAACAGTCTGTTGGAAAGGGCCAGGAGTGCTTCTAGAAGCCTCACCGAGAGGCCTGCGGGGGCACAGCCTTCTGGGCTGGGCTAGAATCTCACCTTTATCATTAGCATCCCATCGCTTTCTCTGATGTGAGTCGATAAACTGCTGAATCTAAATGTGTTGACGTAAGAGAGGAGTCATTGGTCCTTACTCTGATGGACCCCCTTTTTTTTAATGGAGGCATAATTGACATATTACATTATATTATTTTCAGGTGTACAACACAATGATTTGATATTTAAGTTGAGAAATTATGACCACAATAAGCCTCAGCATCCGTCACTATACATAGTTACACGTTTCTTGTGTTGAGAACTTTTAAGATTCACTCTCTTAGCAACTTTCAAATGTGCAATACCGTGTATTCAATAGAGTCACCGTGATGTGTGATGTATGGAGCTCTGTTTTAAAGAATAGTAGTGCACCTTTCCTTAAGCACATTTCTTAATTACTGCTGTACCTGTTTTCTTGCCCTTTCACAGGGAGAACGAAGTGGAGAGACCCTCCTTTTCTCCCTGTGGCTTTGTATCACCCTGAGCTGGCTATGGAAGTGCATAGGAAGTAGCAGTTTGCAGCCATCTTACTGCATCACACTGCACTTTTCTAGTCCAGTCTTTTCCTCACCTTGGCATTTCTCACTTAACGTCCACTAACCATCTGACAAAAAACGTTTGTCTGCAAAACTACCCAGCCTCTGTTCCAGGTATTAAGTGTTTCTCATCTCCGCTCCCCGTAACAGGCTGCCAGCCGTTTGCTGTGCGTCAGGCCGTCACTTTCACTGAAATGTGTGTTTTGTGCCTCTTCCACAGTCTGCTTCTCTAGCTGTTAGTATCACTCTTGCCTTTGCTGCTACTCCCCTTTCTTCCCTCCTCATTCAGGGAGAATGTATGCCTGTTACTCTAGTTGAAATCAAAGACAGAGGAGTGCAGTGTGGGATTTGCTCTGCTCTCAATTTCAGCTGGCTTGAAAGTGTTGGTGAGCATCTTTGAGGCGTGTGATTACACCTCCGCCATATCTCTCACTGAGAGATTCTCTGTCTCCTGCTCACCGAAGCTCTGTTCAGTGTTTCAGAAAAGACATTTTCATCTTGAAAAGAGGTTGTGTTGAAGGAAGTGGGTCACAAATCAGATTCCTTAATGGGGCAAATTTACATTAGATACACAAAAAGAAAATAATCCCAAATATTAAGTTCTTAGGGAAGAGCATGTACATCATGGTAACATGTACATTTTATAGATTTCGTAGTGAAGAAAACAGCAAAAGCATCCTCTTAAATATGTAGATTCCTGAAATTGGCTCCTGTCTTAGAAGAAAGCAAATAGTTTGGGTTTCCTATGTATACACAGGGGAAACATTTTCATGATATTTTTATAACCAGAGTGAATTGTGAAGACCCTTGTTTTTATCTTCTTGTTGCTTTGCTGGCAGAAGTGTGGAACTCCTGGTGGCTTCAAAAGGAATTTGGACATGGATAAGCTCTGTGGGATGCAAATAAGTTCAGACTCTTAGAAATGTTTTTTTTTTTGACAGCTATTTTTAGCTCTTATAAAACTCCGGTGTAACTAAAGTTGTAAATGCATTTTCTCCGCATAAAGTCAACAACCTGAAGTCTTGGTATGTTCTTTCAAAAGCATAATGAAAATAAAATAGATCAGACTTTGCCACTAAAATGCAGAAACCTACCATTAATTCAGCTTAATATTGCTTATTTTCTCTTCAAAGTTAGGTTAGAAATAAAGGTTGTAATTCGCTACCAAATACTATACAGGTGAGAATACACAACTAAAAGTTGGAGGGTAGGGACTTACAGTTATCAACCTAATTATAGTCAAACTACATAGGCTAGATTGGCTCTACATTTTCTGATTGTCTCTGTTGGTCAAAATCATTTAAAAATGCTGTCTTCTTTAATGTGTCTTTATACACACTTGTTACCCATTTGGTGATGGTAGAAGCAAAAATTATAAAAGAAAAATTAAATTCAGTCTATGCCAGTTGTGTTTTTACATTGTATTTATGTTGAGTTTTTAAGTGCAAAGACAAAGATACCAACTAAAAGGATGATATTGGGCCTTTCTATAGTAAGTGCACTGTAATTGACGAGCTTTCTATGCTGTGCTCATTGATACAGTCACAGAATCTGCAGCTGTCTCTGTAAGTCACCAAGATAAATGACAGAATTAGATAAGGAGCAGGGCAGTCACTGAGCCTTTGCTGGTTTAAGCATACCTAGATGAGTACTAGAGTGGGAGAAATTTCATCCTAATCATTTTGTCTGATTTATATTGATTATCTGTCATAGTGATTGTGATCACTGGAGAGAAACAGTAGTGTGTGTAAATATGCTTAACATCTTTTGCATGCTGTGCAGCCTGTCCTGCGTTTTCTTTCTTCCCATTCCTTCTCGTCTTCTTCAAATAATACTTATTAAGTACCTACTCTGTGTTAGGTACTGTGCTAGATAAAAGAGTTTTAAAAAATAAACTCTTCTTCACAACATTCAGTGTGGTTGATAAGCCAAGCAGGTAACCAGATGGCAATGGAAGGCAGGCAGTCCTGCATCTGATATACAGCTGTGGAGGTGGGTAAACCAGAGGCAGTAATTCATGGATCTGTGAACAAATGCTTGCGTGAGGATACCTGGAAAACCTCTGTGATTTCATGATCCTTTTATTCAGTCTCCAAATCAGAGCCCCCCCAAAAAAGGAATTATCTTTTTAGAAAGTAGGACAGGGGACGTCTCTGGTGGCCCAGTGGTGAGACTCCGTGCTTCCACTACTGGGAGCGGGAGCACGGGTTCCATCCCTGATTGGGAAACTGGGATCCCACAAGCCCTGTAGTGTGGCCAAAAAAAAAGAAAAAGTAGAACAGAGTCTTTTAAAACTATATTAGGGGAAGCTTTAAAGCTTTATATAGTGGAAAGCTCAGTAAGCAGAAAGCCTGGGTTATACTGGCAAGTTCATCATTATTTTGAGCAATGCTCTAAAATGCAATAAATTGCAGTCTTCTCACCTGTAAAATAGAGATCAAACAGGTAAAAATTTAAAACTATTTTGAAATCATTTCAGACTTGCAAAGTATCACTCCAGGACCCAGCTTCTCCAAGTGCTAGTATCATACATGACTATACGTATTATTTAAACTAGGAAATTAACTTTGGTATAGTACTATTTACCCATCAACAGGTCGTATTTAGAATTTTCCAGTCGTTACAGTAAAGTGGCTTTCTGGTAGAATCCAGTCCAGTATCGCATCTTGCATTTGTCCTGTCTCTTTAGTCTTCTGTTGTCCTTCTTGACTAGTAATTTGGTAGGGTCTCTCACAATCTGGGTTAGTTTCATGTTTCTTCCTAATGTGGACATGTCAGGTGATGTAGTTTTGGCAAGAACTCCACAGAAATGGTGGTGTGCCTTCCTCACTGCATCTCCTCAGGAGGCATGGGATGTTGATAGGACTCATTCGTCTGATGTTGACTTTGATCACTTGGTCAAGGTGGTGTCTGCCACGTTCCTCTGCTGAAAAAAACATCTGAGAGTTTTGGAATCCTGAAGGAGGTATAAAATTATCTAAGCTGTCATTATAGATTCGAATAAATATTGCCGCTGGTTTGAGGGATATGTACTGAATGATTCATTAGGGTCCATTGTCCATTTTTAGGATGAGATTGTGGGTTTGTCTGAAATGTGGGTGGAATTTAAATCTAAAATGCTGTCAGGTAATATCCATACTTTTATGTAGTAATTGATCTTGTTTCTCAAAAGCACATCAATTTAGGATGTCTCAGAGAAATCGATTTTGTTTTTTTCTTCTGAACCATGCAAGACTACTCTCTGTAGTCTAGGATTCCAAGATGTCTACTGATCTATACTTAAACAAGCTTTCTCCTTCATTGCTTACAAAATCTCAAGAACTGTTTTGTATTATACACTGTGCCACAAATATATTTAACCCTCATGATTATAAATAAAACATTGCTTTGGAAAATAATAGATACATTTGGCTAAGGTAAAAGAAGTAGCTCAAGAGAATGCAATCAAATGTCTTAAATTTTAATGTATTCATAAGAGAGTTGAAGTCTAAAAATGAATAGTATTCTATTTAATGTTTGAAAAGATGTAGTAATGAGAATTTCTCCTAATGATTCTTGGTAGAGCCTGTAACATTTCTGATTCATAGTCAATACTGATCAAATCTTCAGAATAGCCTTGTGAGTTGGGAAGGAGGTGTTCTTATATTGGAGATGAGTTAATGGATACATTTGGAAGTACAATGAGTAGAGTAAGGGGACAAACATTAGAGATGTAATTCAGAATTAGAAGGCAAATCTGGAAAGTAAGTTTTTGGGAAAATGTTAATAAAATGTTTTACATCTATGAAAATCATTTTTTCTTCAAAGTATCAGATTAGTTACATTATTATTAAGGCCTTTTAACATGTTTTTGAAACCTTTACCTTTAAAATGGCATATATTCAAGACAATAGATACATTTACAAGGGCTCTCAAATTATTACATACTACGTACTAAAATTTAATCTTTTTGAAAAAATTAATTTATTTTCTGTGTTGGGTCTTTGTTGCTGCACACGGGCTTTCTCTAGTTATGTTGAGTGGGGGCTACTCTTTGTTGCCAGGCATGGGCTTCTCATTGCGGTGGCTTCTCTTGTTGCAGAGCACTGGGCTCTAGGCATACAGGCTTCAGTAGTCATGCTCGCAGGCTTAAGGGTACAGGCTCAGTAATTGTGGCACCCTTGCTTAGTTGCTCCGCGGCATGTGGGATCTTCCCGGACCAGTGATAGAACCCGTGTCCTCTGCATTGGCAGGCGGATTCTTAACCACTGCCCCACCAGGGGAGTCCCAAATTTAATAAATCTTGAAACTGAACATAGTTAGAATAATAGGGCATGATAATTAATGGAGAGATTAAAATGGTATTTAAGCCAGGACACAGAAATATTCGAGATGAACCCTAGAACAGAAATTTCCAGAATAGGGTATGGAAAAATAACAAACTGTTGAGAGTCTAGGAAGAAAATATTTAGGACTTTTATTCAATTAGAAATAATCTCATCTTTAAAAAATTCTAGTTTTTGGTGTATGAAATATATGATACACTTCAGGAGTTTTAACTGATAAAAGTACCCTTTCAAACAAGTGGGAAGACCATTAGCCCATCCCTGGAGGGGTTATAAAGAGATTAGGAGCATTGGTAGCTGTTGGCCCTGCACTGCAGTGTAGTGCTCCAGTAAGCTGGTGTGGAAAGATGGAGCAAACTAGGCTCGGGCATCAGCTTAGCTTACTTTTGTACTTTATGGCTTACCATTTCAATATAAGAGAAGGTTAGTTATTTACATTCCAGTAAATAACAGCTAGAGAAAAGGAAATGGTCAGGAAAATACTCGTGTTGGCCCCAACCAGCCTTAGGACTTCTCAGACCAGAAGCCTGAGGGTTATCATCTCTCCTGTCACCACACAAATAACAGAGTGTCCAGATGATCTGGGGGAGAAAACAAGACAGTATGGGGAGGCCGTCTACACTTCTAGTTAAGCTAGCATCCTTGTCTTCTGTAAGATAAATGCAGAAGAGTAATTTCTCAGGATGGGGCTGTGTTACAGGAATGGTAATTACAAGAACCAAAATGATTAACATCTTTCCAGCCAGTTGTGTGTGTAAACAGTGCACAATTATCTGATAAGAATGCTTCCCTTAGGATGTTTACTTATCTTCTTAGTTAAAATGCTGACATGTTTTAAGGTATTTAACTGAAAACACACAATCAAGATTTGGACAACACATACATAATGCTCAACAGATGTGAGTTTGAAAGATTTGTGATGATCACTAGTGAAATTAGTCAAACCATGCTTAAATTAGATTTTTCTGATTTGTGAGTCATTTAAGGGTCCACACTGGAGCAGACTCTGTGTGGAGAGTAAGAGATTACACATTCTGCACTTGTTTCTTTGAAATGAGGAAATAAAAGTCGGCATTTTCTTTTTCATAATGTAACTGAGAAAAACTCAGTTCTGTATTTCATACATTCTCTCCTTGACACAGTTTATACAGTTTTCTCAGCTGAATCATAACAGCTGAATTTAGGTGGCTAACTATTTTTGCTTATTCAGGAGAAGCAGATACTGGTGAGCTCTAGTCATTGGGATTCAATGTAATTATATCTAAGAAAAGTGAAACCATCAGTAGTTAAAGATGATTACTAAAGAAACAGATGAGAAATAATCACATGACTATAGCACATGGAGAGAGCTTCTTTGTAATGCTAAAATCATACATGGACTATATAAAGAAACACAGAGAGAGCCATGTCTAAAATAAAATAACTTGAATTGTAGAGTAGATACACAACCTTGGAAAAGTGCTTTTTACAAAGATTCATGTCAGATGATGGGATAGTATTGTAATGCTTGACATTGAAGGTAAAAGACAAGCCTTATTACAAAGAATGAGGTATCTTTTTGGTTAATCATTGTAACACCTGCAAATATACTTCTGGCTACGGCACAACAGCTGTGTTCAGGAAACTTGGGAGAGCAGTTCTGGGGGATAATGATCTGAAACAAGACTTTTTTTTCCACTGATTAGGTCATTTGTTGGAAACATGAGTACAATTGATGATGGAAAATATATAGGGATGAATGAGGATTCAGGGTTAGGGTCACAGGAAGAAATGCATTCTATTTCAGATCTAATTAAGATTTCACAGTGGGATTTATGATTGGAAACAAAGGGAGCTAATATTCACATCATTAATATATTATATATATATATTTTTTTCCATTGCTACTCTCTTCACACTGTGGCTTCTGACCTATGTCTAAGTTTGATTTCTCTGTAAACTCTGGGCACATTGATGAAGTCTAGTTTTTCACCGCTCTCTATTTTTAACTTTCTATCCAGAGCTAGAGAATGTGTAGGAGAAATGGAAGCTTTGAGGGGGAAGGAGTTTAAGGTGCTTCAGAGGCTTCAACAGTCATGCAGTAGCCCTTTTTATTATTTTTTCAAGCAATGACCTCTCTTGGAATTTAGCAAAAAAAAAAAAAAAAAAGTATTTTATGTAATTTGGTCACAAGATACACAGTATCACATATGATGGTGAAACTCGGCCTCTGTGCACCAGTGCCAAATCGAATCTTAGAGGTTGAGTTTTGGGTGAAGTAGAAAAGAATAGCTTTATTGCTTTGCCAGGCAAAGAGGGACATGGTGGGCTAATGCCCTCAAAACTGTGTGTAGCCCTCAAAACTGTGTGTCCCAACCTGGTGGGGGGGGGGGTGGGGCTGGGTAGGGGGGTGGATTTGGTGAGGACATTTATAGCATTGGTTCAAGGGTGGGGTTAATGAGAAGGATCAGGGTGTGTGCGGGGCCTGCCTTCCTTTAATCTGGCCTCCGGTGGTCTCCTGATGAGCTTCTGTGGTTTTCAAGGTTATCGAACTGTGATCTCTCTGGAATGAAAAATGCTTTATCAAGTAGTTAACATCTTCCATTCATTGGGGGTTTTATTTCTACGGAAGAGCTCAAAGATACTGTTGTGTGTCTCCCTTGAGGGGAACCACGACCCTGCCCCAAGGCTGCACTGTTGTTTCTTGGCTGCTCCTCTAGTATCTGCATCCCCTCCGTTTGCCGATTAGTAGCTGTTCAAATCTGCCCTTTGGGACGCAGGGAAGGTCATGGAGGCTAAAGCCTATTCCCTACAAACAAGAAACGGGGGACACAGAAAGGCTTTCTTGTCCAGGAGCCCCACAGGGTCCTGCTTAGTTTCACATAAAATGATTATTGTTTTTCAAATTACACGTGTCCCTAATATTGAAATTGAAATGTTATAATAGTGGGTTGGCCAAAAAGTTCATTTGGGTTTTTCCGAAAGATCTTACAAGAAACCTGAAGAACTTTTTGGCTAACCCAATATCAAATATTTTCATCAAAGAGAAAAATAATATATTCTTTAATTTTAATTTTTTTTTTCATATTAGATGTGCTTGGAACTTTTAAGCTCATTTGCTCTAGTCTCTGTTCTGAATTCAGGAATTCTTTGTACAGTATCCCTGATGGGTGATCAGGCAGCCTCAGGTCTGTTATTTAGTCAGGACAGGAAGGGTGGAGGATGCGCAATTCACAGTCACGTGAGTTGTGTACCCGTACTGGCTCCACTGCTGAACGATGGTGTGACTTCAGGCAAATACCTTCTTTTCTCATTTCATTCACTTATAAAATAGGAACAACCGTAACCTCACAAGGCTGTGGTGAGCATAAAAAGAAAGATAGGGTTAATAAGAGAACAAAACAAAGTGTTAAAGGGAGAGAGTGTATTTCCAAAAGTGAGTCAGCTTGGTGAGGAGCAGGGTCATGTCCACTCTAAGCATTGTGCCTGGACCAAAGCTGTGTGCCTGGCTGTTCAGGATGGGTGGCTGTTGATTGCGTGGGAAGCGTGGAATCAAGGGGTGCCGTGAGTGGTGGTGTGAGGAGATGTTGAGCTTTGGGACAACTCTTGCTTGTAGGAACTTGAGTTACATTTAGCTGTTAAAATATTTGAAGTCTGCTGATTTGTACTCCCCTCCCACCACTTAAATTGAATGCTTGAAAAAATTAAAGCACTCTTTAACTCAGCTATTTCATTTATGACATGGTTTCCTGAACTGTCCCCACACTCAGCTATGTTTGTTTCTCAGTGTCCTGAAATATGATCAGGATTAAACCTCAATAATTCATAACCGATCCAGTCAGTTCAAGAGAGAAGAATCAAGATTTTTGTTTCCCTCAATAAGAATCGTGCCGTTAACACATGGCACGATTGCATTACCTATTTTTATTATTGTTGCTGTTGTTATTATTATCTCTTGAAGAAAACAATATAGGAAAAAATTAGGGTTTGGACTAAATAGGTGTCATAAAATAACTCGTGAATACGCTGAAAGGAAGCTACGGTAAGACTGAATGTTAACTAGGAAAGCCAAAGTGGTAAGTGAGGAGCCTGGTCTCTCTTCTTCCTCAGCACACTCTGAAAGCTTCCTGCACACCCTGCTGGTATTTGCTTTCTCTTATTCCTTTTGGTCTCTCAGCATTCTGCTTTGGTTTTAAAAGTTAAAGTAGTCTTCTCCATAGATTTGTTTATTTGTTTTTTAATAGATTGCTTTGTTGATTGATGTCATTCTAACCATTGCATAAATACCACCTATATAAGGCGACTGTCAAGCACTGTTCCAGTAGGAAGTTCAGGACTACCTTTAGGGCATTTTTAAGAAATCTGAATACTTTGGCATAAATCGCTCTCCAGGCTGAGAGATGGCCTGTTGCATCAGTAACACATCGTACCGCTGTGGGGCCTGGGCATGGCATTTGCCACATGTTTCTGACTCTGGTATGTCCAAGGGAGCACAATTTCCTCAGGGCTGTATTGGGAGTGTCTGAAGCTACTGCTGTTTCTCAGACTGTTTCGAGGCTACAGTCTAGTCCACTGGAAGGACATGGGGCCCAGGAGACAGGCCTAGATTAGGAATGATAGTTATTCCACCCTGTTGACCTGGAATCACAGACTTTACCAGCCCTAGAATTCATGTGATGGCTGCGGCCCTGTTTTATAGTCTGCTATAAACTCAGAGGAAGGAAATAAATAGAAAAGGGATTGCGGGGGAAGAGTTAGGTTATTTTGGAGCTTTCTGGAACGTTCAATGCAAAAGATAGGAAGATTTCAGTTGGCTGTCTGATAAGAAACATGTAGAGAATAAAAGGAAATGGGGACTAGACCCCACAAATAAGGGCTTTAGAAAAGTAAGATGGGAGCTTTTTGTTTTGTTTCCTCATAGAGGATTGGAAATTCTGTGATAGTTTGCATGTTACATGATCACCTTTGGATGTATTACATGGTACAAATGGTGATGAATTGGTAGATTATGGCAGTGCATTGAGAGGAAGGTGTCCTAGTTGGTTGTGAAATCCTAACTCAGATTTATAAAGCAAGGAGATACAAGTGTGAGCCTCACCATCACCACTCACTTAGAAATAACATCATCCCTCAGTATCCACAGGGGATTCGTTCCAAGACCGCCCCCCCCCCCCCCCCCCATCCTGAGGATGCTCAAATCTGAGAATGCTCAAGTCCATTAACATAAAATGGCCTAGTACAGTTGGGCCTCCTTATCTGTGGGTTTTGAAGTTGGCTGAATCCCCAGGGATGCATCATCTGTGCATGTGGAGGGTCAGTTGTACTCAGCTTCTGTCAATTTAATCTCTGTAAAATGGGTTTAATAATAGGGCTTCTGTAATACAGTTGTTAGAACTAAATAAGATATGTGAATTACTTTATCTCGATACATATGAAGCATTCATGAAGGGTTAGCTGATATTATTAACAGTGGTACATGTTTTCACTTTGATTCCATCACTACTTTCTATAATTGTCCTGAGTCAGGTGTTTTCTTTTTAAAGCATAGTTTCAAAACAACCTGTGGTCTAAGGAGAAAACAAAGAGAAACCCAAGCAAGATCCCTCACATGGCACACTTGATGACCACAGACAAGCCCTTTACATTTCCTTTTCTTGTGTGCTCATCTCTCACGAAGGGACCATGATGCCAGGTCTCCCTATGCCATAGAGGTGGAATCAGAACCTCCAATAGATAGTGTCTGTGAAAATGCTTTGGAAAATATAAACTTCTAAACCTTAAATAACAGTCATTTTTGATGGGAAAAGCAGTTACTAGTTACATTTATGAAAGATTAGGTTAGGAACAGAGTTTACAACACATATACTCTTTTTTGGTAATTTCTGATGAAGAACAGTCTCTTTTGGTCATTATTGATGAGCAGTACTGGATATATACCCTAAAAATACTTTCAGGATTTGGCTGCTGTTTTAAATTTTACATATTCAGAATCGAATCAGATTTAAAATTCCATAGGACAGCTTTTCAAACCACAGATTAGAAGAAAGGGCAGGACACACGCACACAGAGGATTGTTTTATTCTCAAGTACTTTGCAAATCTGGAAAGCTAATGACATCTTTGAGAGTTTTCCAGGAGGCAAGAGATTCCAGTGCCATTAGGATTCTACTGAAGAAAAGTGATGCTTAATGGAGCTAGAGAAATGGGATTGCTTGTTAATCTCTCAGTTAATTTTCTTTCTTTCTCCCCCCCCCCTTTTTTTTCTTTTTTTCTTTTTTTAAAGATTATGCCTTAGGTCAGAACTTCATTTAGTCTGAAGTTTGGCTCAAACCTCTTGCTAAGGTCCTATACTCATTTAAGTTCTGAATTCAGAAACTGAGTTTTATTAATTCAGTTTTGTTCCAAATATGGTAGCATTTAAACATCTCCAGCTTACGTGTTGAGAATTAATACTGTTTGCCTAACATTTTTGGAATTGTGAAATTCTGACATTTTGAGGGAAGAAAGGGGATTGAACATCTTGATATAATTTGGTATTTGTAGAAACAGGTATTTTTGGTATATCCGTGTCATTGGAAAGATAAATAAGGAGAAACCAAATATTTTGCATTTCTGGTAGCCTTACTTACGCACAGAAGGAGGGACACAGAGGGTGCTTATTGGGAAATATTGCTAGCCTTCTAGGAATTGTCATTGCAGAGGAATCTGTTCAGGTAGGCAGGTGTTCTACAGTGTAATTAAAGAAAAGCCAGAGGGAAAAAGAAGGCTGGAGGTTATTTTCCCTTTTTTAAAAAATAAATAAAATGAAAGGCAGGAAGCTGAAATAAATGATCCAAAGGATGTGTGGTACAAAGGGAGAGGGGCTTCCTGAAATGCAATTCTACAATATAAAGCGGAAGAAATGCTTCTGTAGCTAAGTATTTCTTCATGTACAAAAATAATCATGTCAGTTGACTATATCTAAATGAAAGCCACATGAGTTTAAGGGCAAATTCTATATATTTGAACATAAAAATCCTCAAGGTTTCTATATAAAGTGAATGCAAAACCCACCCAGAAGCTCATAGGAGGCTTATTATATGATCTTTGTGGTGAGGCTTGCCTTTAGGAGGAAAGAAAAACTCTTCAGCTTGGAGCAAATCCATCCATCCAAATAGAAGTGTCTAGTTGAGTGGAGAGAATACATACTCTGGCTTCACAAACTCTTCCCTACAGATTGATCCCGTAACTTAGGGGTAATCTTTCTCCTTTATCCCCTGCATTATGTGATGTGAGAATTCTAATCAGAATTCATACCATGCTCCCACAGACCGCCAAAGCATAACTATTATTCAACTTCAAAAATGTGTATAAATACATGGTACATAAGTGTGCCAATTCTTACATTAGAAAAGAAGTCTACATGAGAGTGTTATGAATGCCCTTTTTGTTGGTGTTGTAACGATGCCTATGCATAGAGAAACTACGTTCTCTTCCTTGTTTCCGCTTTGATCATATCTCATTGGAAGGTGTCATCAGCCATTTAGTGTAATCTGTATTTTTCAGGGAGTCAGTGACTTTTCCTTTGTATTTACTTCATGCTGATCTACAACAAAAAGCTCAGCATATCTGTCTAGCATTATTATTTTGATCAGGAGCAGGTGCCATGCTGATTCAAAAGCTCATTACCCTGAACTCATACGGTATTACCCGAATACGATGGGCTAAGTTACAAAACCCGAATGGGAAAAACTGCAGAGAGAAACTGGTGTGTTTTTATTCCCCAGGGATACATGCCATCCTTCATATTTTTCTACCATCAGAACTTACACGAATGAGAATGAGCACTGCTTTAAATTTGGTGCCCTATGTACCTCACCCTTACGAAGGTTCTTGCTCTTTAGGGACACGCAAGGTCAAGGTTAGCACTTGCCTGAAACTGAGAATGCATTTGTCTTTAGATTTTGCATCCTCATTTGTCTTGTTTCTAGTCTTGGCCTTTTGGCAGAGACGCCAGTAAGAGGATTTTACTCCCCAAATCTCTGACACTGATGCAGTTGTACTAGTTTTGGTCTCCACTTGAGTCACGTATGATCCTCACCAGTACTTTTTGGAAGGCAGTGGTGCTATAAAATACTGCCCAAGATGGAGATAGAATGGGAGGAATTGACAGTCTCTCTAGTGTTTTAGAGGAACATCTGCCAAACTTGAATTTAATTCTGTCTTATGGCTATATCATTGCCATTTTATCAGAGAATTGACACTGAATACTCAGAAAGATTTAATGGTGGTGCTTAGTGCCCTTTACTTAGATTGGCCCTGTTCAACCTTTCATTTTGTTATATACGTATTTCACGTGTACTAAATTTTATGTCAACCACAGTTAGTAGATGATAAAAAGGAATTGAGAAGAGAAACATTGATTTAAATAAGAAATTAGGTTAACAACATTTACAGTTTTCTCTAAAATATGAATATAATCTGACCATATGTATAAATTTCATGCAAATGTATGCAAATGTGCATACGATAACTGTTTTTACTGTAAGCATTTTATATACTTGAATGTGGTTTCTTGGTACAACTTTAGAGCTATTTCACTTAAAAAATGATTTTGTGTTTACAAATCAACCTTTTAGGTATTTCAAAAGGTGATGTTATCAGAAGGGAATGCACAACAGCATATATGCAATTCACATCCTTTTCACGTTCACCTTCCCTTTTTCCTTTCCTCTTTTCCCCCTCTCCCTCTTTTCCTTATCATTCCTCTGCCACATTTTAATATGTCTGCCACTTGAGAGGTAGAGGTACTGTCTTAAATAGGGCAAACAACCTTGGGCTCTAAGTATGCTATTGGTTGATTTCTACTTGTGGGTAGAAATAGAATATAAGTATAACAAAAGTGTTAAAATGGAGCAGACTTTTCCATTGGATGGGTGGTTATGTATGTACAGTTGATTCTCACTATTTGTGGTAATTATGTTCTCTAAAGTTGCTATGAATGCTGACTGAGCAAATACTGAGCCATTGATCCTGGGTGGTGTACAGGGTTAGGTGCTTGTGAGCCTTTGGTCATAACATTCCCATCAACTGACAACACATAACCTTGTTTTATGTGTGTTTATGTTTAAAGACACCTTATTTTATATGTAATATATAACTTATATGTGATATGTATATATTGACATGTCATTAACATTGAAGTCACAGCCAGCAGCATTATAACTCATGCCCTGACAGCTTAGCTAACACACGTATTTTTCCCCCTAAGGCACAGCACAGCCTTCTTGAGCCTACGAACACTTCAGCACTACACTTGGGGACCACCTTAAATAGCAAAAGGACCAATAAAAAGCACAAAAATATAGAAAAAAAGTGACACTAAGTGGACTGCAAAATAAGCACTTATTTACAATATGAGAGCTGAAACAGGAAAGCCAGTGTTTAACCTTAGTTAGGAATGGGCAAAGCAGGAGACTCAAATTTTTTACTGCTTTGTGCATGTCCACAAATGACCACAAACACATAAATGACAACGAGCACGTGATTCCATGGATACAGAATCTGGAATAACAAAGTTCAGCTGCATCTCCTTTAGCAAAGAGGATGTGTATGAGTCATATTTTAGACCACAATGCATGAACACATTAACGTCCAATTATTAGGTAACTAATCCCCCTAAATAAATAAACCAGAGGAAAAGTAAATTGATGATGATGAGGGTAAATTAACAGCAAGATAGTGAAAAAGCAAGAACATCAGTAGTTGAAAATTCTGAAAAGCTCAAAATGTAACAGATAATACAGCATCCTTTCTGCGAACAGAATTTTCAATTCATTGCATGTGCATATATGATATAGGAGGTTGGCAAAAACACTGCACTGTGCCATGGCAACTAGATTTCTTGTAGAATGTTGAGTAAGAGTCTATAAATGATAACTGCATCCTAGCTTTAGCTTATGAATACCAAATTTTGTCAGGTATACTAGCACTAACTCTTAGTGTGGTGCCAAGCGTTTCTATAGAAAATGTAGTGTACAGATGGAAATTCTGACCCATCTCTCATGGTCTCTCAAGAGGACCTTGATGGGTTGAAGCAAACATCTTGAGGATCACTGACTTAGACTTTGCAAACTGTTCACAGTTGTGCAATGCCACGTTTTATCAGTCTTTCTTGGTGGAAATTCTGCGCAATTAGGGAGCTGTGATAACGACTGGAACCAAAGATGGAGTAAGGTACCAGGAGTAGAGTGGAGCTTATGTCCTAGCAAGGGGACCCTGGCAGGATCAAATAAATAAAAATAGAGTGTGACAGATGCTGACAAACCATCTAGAGAAAGATACATATGGGAATGGATATAAAGAGTGTCCATAGAGAGGCTGTAATTTTTTAAAGGGTGGTCAGTTTCACTGAATGTGGTATTTTTACAGAGTCCAAAGAGAGGTGCAGAATGAACCAAGTGGACACCTCGGGAAAGTAAATCCAAGCAGAGGAAACAACGAAGGAGAGACGTTTAGGGGAGAGTGGCTTGATCTGTTTGAGGAAATAGAAAGGGCTGGCGTGGCTGGTTTGGAGTGAGGAGCATATGAGCACATAGAGGGAAGTGGGGTCAGCTTACCTGGCCCCTGTGTAATTGCTGTTAGTGAACTGTTTTTTGATATAATGACAGTGCAGTTGAAATATATTTAAAAAGTCCTCAGAAACACGTCCTCACGACTGTTGTAGAGATATTTGCCCATGACCTCTCAGGATGCTCAGAGTTTAATTTATTGTCCGATAAAAACAACATGACAAGAAGTTCTGGTAGCATCTTTAGACTCCCTCTTAATGCTAAACTTCTTTTGTGTTGCCACATTTATTATTCAGATGTTGCCCTTGCTTTATTTACTTAGTTTTTTGTTGTACTTAGCATCCTTATAAGCCATCTTAAGTCCCTTCTGGAACCAGGTATTCAGTAGACAGGTGGAGAAATAGATAATTAGGAAATTGAACTTGTGTTCTTTTATGATGTTTGTAGCAACTACAGTTCAATGAATGGCTTTTGGATTGATCCTCAGTTAACTAGAGGATAAATGCAATGCATTTAAACTATGATGACCAAATCCAATATGTTGTATCTAACATAATTTTTATGAAACTTATTGTTAGAGAACCGTGATGTGCACAAAACAAGCATATGTGCTGTATATGTCATGTAAAAATATACATATTTATATTGGATAATTCTCAGACCAAAGAGACAAATATAACATATAGTTCTTTATAGAGACAGCATGAAAACTGGATCATTTCCTTAAAATATGCTGGCAATCTGGTAGAGATTATATCCTGTCTTCAGTGTAATTTAGTAAAAATATATCTGGTTAAAGTGATAGTGTGAAATTCATTGTGTCATTGTTGAGGCAAATTCTGGTCATCTAAGAACTTTATTCTCTAGCTCAGTACTTAGTTGTAGAAACTATATTAATAATAAATTCTTAGCCAGCATTTCAAGACAGCTCTGCCCAATGTAGTAGTTGTTATATAATATGTAGGAGAAAATCTAAAATCATTGGAAAGAAACTCAAATGACAAGACTTAATTAAAAAATATCTAATGGTGTTTAGGGAACCTAATATGTATCATTTTCCTAGTGGCATTGGTGTTAGAGTTCATTGTATATATTATGGAGGGAGTATTAATTTTACTCTAATTTTGATAGTCTAAGAAAAAGCATGAAAATTGTGATTGTAAAGTACTTTGATTTAGAAGGAGAATTATTTTCTATGCAAGGAAGGAAAACAAAGATTACAACGAAATTAAACTTTTAAATAGAAGAAAATGTTTGGTCACGAGGAGCAACAGAATTTTTAAAGCAATATATTATAATAAGATACTGAACATTCTCTTTAAAATGTGTTGTAAATAACTGTAGTCTTCATTGCAACTGCATAATTCTCATGTATTGGCCTTTAGAGTCTGGTTCCCCAGGCCCAGAGACAGTACCAGGTATTAAGTAAATGGTGGTAGTAAATCTGAGCTAATGCTTCCCATCAATCTGATGGTTATAACATGAAATGATCATGGCGAACACTGTCACTGGCATTTAACACACACTCAGGCTTGTGTTTCTACAGTGAATGTACCTGATTGTATGATAGAGATGGATGAGGAAATATTTTCCAAGCTCAACATTTTGACACGATATATGATGTTTTAGGAGGATACCTAACATTGAAGAAAGGTGATAACCAGAAAAAGATATGAGTTTTGTGGGTTCTAAAGCTTCACAAGAAAAAAAAAACGTAACAATTGCTTTTGGGTGTTTTACAAAATTGTAATGGCATTGCTAAGCCAACCATTTCCCCCCAGTCGCTCGGCCTTAGAAATGGCCGGTACAAGTGTCGGGTCTGAAATCTTAAGGTGCATTAGCTTCAGAGTAAACCCACCTCTGCATAGCAAACCATAAATCTTTCCTGAAAATGTTTAATTGAATATATTAACATAATGTCTCCGAAGGGATTGGGTTCTTGTTCAAAATGATGTTGTAAAAGGATAGCTGTAAGGATTGATAACTCTCTGGGTCAGATAATTTTCTTGGTTTCATGCCCATCAGTGAAAACTCATTATTTCTGACAAAAGACTTACATTTTAAGTGTTTTTATCCAAACAAATTAAGGATTATTATCATTAGCAACATTTATTGACATATGCAGCTTGAAAGTCATGCATGAAACTCTTAGGAAATTTTTACCAAGAATTATATATTTTAAATTTCAGTAGAAATTTGGTATATGTGTGTGTATGTATGTTTATATGAATAGAAAGAGCTTTTCTTGCAAAACATTTCATTTAATTAATGTTTTAAATTTTTTGAGTGAGGCAGCATAAATGTAGGTGCTCTGTGGTCTAAGGAAGATTACTGAAACTTTGACTTGGGGGGTGGTAATTATTAACATCTGCATTGTTGTCTCCGTTGCTTCTGGTGTTACTGAAAGTGGGGTCCAGCCGCTTGCAGCTCACAAGCCAATACTCAAGAGGTCAGGTTGGTGGAAAGGAAAGGAAAGGTAGCTTTATTCCCGAGACCAGCATCTGGAGGGGAAGAGGGTAGACTTGTGTCCAAAGGCTGACTCCCCCATGACAGTCAGTGGGCAAGAGCTTTTAAAGGAGTTTTAGGGGGTATACAGGCAGAGGGAAGGGGCTGCATGAAGAAACAGCACAGTCAGCTCTGACAGTCATCTTGAGATTGGTCATGCAGTGGTCTGAACAGGCACCTTGATTGTTTCGAGTATAGTTAATCTTTAGTTCCAGAGTGCATTCGTTTCCATTTCTTTGAGGCCAGTTCTCCGAATTGTGGTGGCTTATGTCATGGCTAAGTCTGGTCATCATGTAGTTAACTCCTTCCACCTGGTGGAGGTTTCAGTATGTACAAAACGGCTTAAAGGGTATGGCCTATCTATAGCCTTTGAGGAGGAATAAAAGGTCCTTGACTTTACTTAATGACTACACTGTTATTATTTTGTCCTGTTTGACTGCTCTCCTTTGCTTCCGCATTTTTCTCACTTCTCTGATTAAACTTATTCTTTGGCTAAAGTTTTTCTACAGACAAAAGGCAGATAAAGGACAGGGAGGGGCATCGGGGCGGGTAAGGACCATGGGGTCCTGCTCTGTTTCACCGGTAGAGTTCCTTTTGGTATAAGTTCAGTGTAATTTAACAAGAATTTACATAGTGTTTTCCATTTATTCCACAAGATATGACAGAAATTTTCTTACAAGTATGAGGATGTAGGTGATTATCAGATACAAGTCACACATTTTAAAGAACTTTTAGTCTAAATTTCGGGAGATTGGGACTAAGTGATAAGGGTGTAGATAGAAGAAAAACAAAATTAGAGCTGCTTTAATTTTGAATTCTATACTATAGAAGACCAGATGGGCTGTCCAGACACGTAAAGGCAAGGACAATAGTGTAAAAAGGCAGAGCTATAACTCCCTGCTTATGGGACTTGGCGCTTCTCTTGGGTGAGCTCTTTAAGGGAGGATCTTCGTCTTTCACTTTTGTATTCTCAGCACTGAGCAGATGGTCTGATATAAGTATTTTTAAAATATATTGCACAGATGAATATAGCTAAGAAACTATAGTTTCCAAGTAGCCTGAGACTAATAGGACTCTGCACACAGTAGATGTATGGGTGATTTATTTCCTGAATAAGTTGGTAAAACTCAAGGCAAAGGAAGTAACCAGTTAGTGTGAAGAATGGAGAAGCGTAAATCACATTTACTCTTTAGCGGGGATAAATCTTAGTGAAATGAACGCACTGAAATCTTGCCTTAAAATCTTAAGAGGAAAGGCAGGTGTTAGCTATAAAGATTTTTGTTTTTTCAGTATTTTTCCTGAACTCTGTCCCTCGTTTGAACACACAGGAAACAAGCTTGTATAATCAGGAATTCATCCAGGTTCATCAAGTGAACAACGTATTAAAGTTAAACTGTCCAGACTATGGCTGGTTCGGTGCAGAGTTGGGTATAAATGGGCACCTGAAATAACAGGTGGTTATTTCAATGAACATTTATTAAGTACCACTAATGCACACAGCTCTCACCCCTTGAAAAACCTTCAAGTGCAGTGGAATTTTTATTACTTAGAGCTGTTTCTGATGGACGATATACCAAAATCTAAAATTATTGTTTCAAATCACCAAAGAAGTTTAAATAACAAACTGTTTTAAAACAGGAAAGCACTCGGGGTCCTCATCACTAAATTTAAGCTGGCTTCGTGTTGCTTTACCAAATCTGCTCATCCTGAAGAAAGTACACAAAATCTGAAATTAAAAAATGAGAAAGTGGTGCTAGGGTAGGGGGAGGAGGAAGAGAGGGAGAGAGAGAGAGAGAGAGGAAGGGCAGAAAGAAGGAAGGAGGAAACCTTATTTGTCACATTGTGTAGAGTTCACTTCGGCAGATATACGCCATACTGAGTGGTATGAGCAGGTATATTTAGAGATAGCCCAGTTCAGAACTCACTGGGGCCACCTGCTGGTCTGCTCAACTAGTACAAATGCTTGAGTTTCTAGTGGCGCACAGCTTTCTGCAAGTCACCACTTCACTGACCAGACAGACCTTTTTCATGATGCCATTTGCCAGACATCTGTGTAATCTAGAGAATAGCATAGTGAGTGCTATTTCTGTGTGTCCTTAGGGAAGAAAGAGAAGAGGAGTTCTACCTGCTTTCCTTAAGATGGAAACCATCCCCAGATGGTTAGCCAGTTGGTGAGAGTCAAAATTTTTAATAAAATTCTGGACAGATCCACCCTCTCCAAGTTCAGATTTTACATGCAGCTAAGAAAATTGGCCTGGTTGAAAACCAAATTTGGGGGTTATGGAGCTATAGAAAAAGGAGAAATTCATGGTCTATAATGGTTCTATAAGAAGTTGTGTCATCATGAATAGTTTTCAGGACATGCATTCATTTATTCTTTAAGTATTTATGAAGTACATGGACTGTACACCCATGTGGCTATGTATTGAGGCTATAAATATGCAAAAACGATTCTTGTCCTTTCTGTAGGTCACAACACAATGAGGAGACTTACAGATAATCTAAGTGTTGTCTGATAGTGGGTTTTATAAATGTGCAGTCAATGGTTAAAGAAAGAGCACTAAAAGAAGCCTGGGAAGACCAGACAAGTCTTTAAAGAGGAGGTAATATTTCAGCTGAGCCTTAAAGGATGAGAAAGCAGTCCCTAAATAAATGGGACAAGAGAAAAAGATCTCTTGTCCCAAAGGAGTAGCCAATGCAAAGGCATGGAGGTGTGAGAAAATAACAGTTGTTAAGGGGTTTGTTAAGTGGTTCAGATGGCCAAAGAACAGGGCAAAAAGAAGAAAGGCAGCCATGAATTGAGTCATATCATGAAAGATTAATATACTTGCTAAGGAATTTTTTGTTTCTTTTTGTTTGTCTTTTGGTACTTTGGGGGATGGTTTTGAGCCTATTTTAATTTCAGAAAGGCCAACTCTGCTAGCGTCAAAGGGTTTTAAATTGAAGGGGTCAAGACTGGAGGCAGAAGGTCAGTTCAGCGATGCTTAAGTATTCCAGGTAAGAGGTGATGGGGACTGAAATAAGGTCATGGGAGGAAGGATAAAGTGAATAATCGTTATTTGAAAAGTGGAGTTGTTATGAGATGTTTCCAGTTAAATGTGGAGTTGAGAAGGTTGGGAGGGATACAGAAAAGGGAAGAGAGTTTGCCTTTTTCACTGTTGTCTCTACAGCATCAGCAAAGGTGCCTTCCACATCCTAAGCGCTGTACCGTGGATGAGAAATCCAATGTTTTTGGCTCAAGACAGGAAATATCAGATTAAGTTGCAGTTTGGCAGTGTTGAATTTGAAGTTGCCTGAGGGATAGCCACATGGAGATGTTTGTTATGAGTCACTCAAATCCCTAAACATGGAAGGTGAGTGAGAAAAACAATTTATTGAACCTGGTTGATGGTGAAGTGGGTAGAATTGATGACTCTATGAAGACGCAGCTGACTTTTAAGCTTAGTCATTAACAGGGCCCTTTGGGTGTGAGTGCAAAAAAGGGTACAATACACTGATTTTATATTCTCTTCTACTTCTTCCTTTTTTTTCCTCTTCACCCAAGTAGTCAGAAATACTTTTTAAAATATTGCACTAAATGATCTTAGTGCTCTTTGTAGAAAAGCTATTGTTGTGGACTATTTATGCAAGGTAATTGATTAGCTCAAAATGCACCCACTGGATTGTGAAGCATCATGTACTCTGATGAGTGACTGTAGGTGTATGTAATAGTACATTACTTAGACACATGGAGCAGGAAAACTATTTACAAAAGGGCTTTCAGAAATGTGAAAAAATATTTGATTTCATTAATTTCTTGCTTTTGAAGCAACAGTTCTTATACATTTGTAAAATGCTTTAAGAAGGATATAATCTGAAAACTAGAACACTTCTTTCAGTCCCTGTGTTTATCTTCTCCTTTGAAACATAAAACATGTATGA
This sequence comes from Hippopotamus amphibius kiboko, assembly GCF_030028045.1. Taxonomy (NCBI): domain Eukaryota; kingdom Metazoa; phylum Chordata; class Mammalia; order Artiodactyla; family Hippopotamidae; genus Hippopotamus; species Hippopotamus amphibius. The sequence goes on from NC_080196.1 coordinate 104,512,794, forward strand.
GTGTATGTATTTGTATGTACGTGTATACTTGCATTTGTACCTACTTGCGTTTGTATATGCATGTATTTGTATATATGTGTGTCTATTTCAGTGTTACACACCTAATCAGTTTGCTCTTAGCATATATATATATATATACACACACATACAAATTAGTAAAATAGTTTCATCTGAGACTCTATCCTTTCTACTTGGTGTTCTTAAATAGCACTAACAATAAAAACTGCTTTTTATTTAGTGTTTTGTAGTTTGCAAGCCACATTTTTTTTTTTAATATATATATTTCACTTGAGTCTCACAAAAGCTCTTTGAGGTTGGAAACATTATCATTAGTTTTTAACTTATATATATGTATATATATGAGGAAATTATAGATGAAAGTTATACACACAGCTAATAAGCAGTGGGGCCAAGCCTTGACTCCAAGTATTCTGGTCACAGACCATGTTCCCACCCTCTGTTTGTCACTGTCTGTTTAAACTGATGCCAGACATTCTGCTAGAATTCTTAGGGGCCATGTTAGGTGATATATAATAATAATAATTGAATGTTTACTCTAGGATTCTGTCCCCAAACTCCTGTCATTAGTTTTATAATTAAAAAAAATAATAAATTTATTTATTTATTTATTGGCTGCATTGGGTCTTTGTTGCTGCACATGGGCTTTTTCTAGTTGTGGCGAGTGGGGGCTGCTCTTCATTGCAGTGCGCGAGCTTCTCATTGTGGTGGCTTCTCTTGTTGCAGAGCACGGGCTCTAGGTGCACAGGCTTCAGCAGTTGTGGCTCATGGACTCTAGAGCACAGGCTCTGTAGTTGTGGCGCATGGGCTCTAGAGCACAGGCTCAGTAGTTGTGGCGCATGGACTCTAGAGCACAGGCTCAGTAGTTGTGGCGCATGGGCTCTAGAGCACAGGCTCAGTAGTTGTGGCACACGGGCTCAGTTGCTCTGTGGCATGTGAGGCCTTCCCGGCCAAGGGATCGGACCCATGTCCCCTGCATTGGTAGGTGGATTCTTAATCACTGTGCCACCTGGGAAATCCCTATATTTTGTTTAGAATATGGCAGAATTATTGGGAAAACAAATACAACTTGACTAGTTTGGATTCCTTCTGCCCTAATAGCTGTATGTATTCTCCAATTCTCCTAATCCTTGTCTGTTTCTTTTTGGCCTTTTTTTAAAAATTTTTTTTGATTGGCCTTTATTTTAAATTGTTATCTCTGGCTTTTAATTAAATGGCATTTGACTAAATAACCTTTCTCTGTTTAGTGTGCTAATTGGTTTATATGATACTTGGTTATTCTGTTGAAAACTACATTCACTGTTTGTTTTGAAGTGGTGTGTTAGCCATTTTTCTTAAGTGCTCCTGAGGCTGACATTCTGTGTATTAAGAAATGGCTCCTAGAAGTTGCAGCTGCATTCCACAGAGCACCAGAATGTATGCTGCAGCCCAGCTTTTCTCAAGAGTGGCAAAACATGTGGAAGACATCTTAGAGAATTGGAAAAAAGAAGCCGAAAAGGAAAAGGAAGCGTTTTCTGGTTTCTGTGCTCTAGAGGACTGAATCAATGTGCCCTCCAGGGCTCAGGAGGAAGTCAGTGTCTGTAGAGGACAAGTGTAAGGAATCAAAACACCTCAACCTTGAGAAAGCTCTGGAGTTACCCCTTAGAGAGGCTCGTAGGTGAAATAGTAGGCGGTATTTTACCCTAGGGCTGTGTGTCATTTATGTTTTAGTTTTCTTGCCTTATATTAAAAAGCAAACAGACTAAAACAGTGCAGATGGGAGAATATGTGTTTCTTCTTCCTGTGGTGGTAAGCATAGGAATAATACTGTTTTCTAGAATGATACATTTTTCAGCTTTTTTCCCCCCTTACATGGCCACAGAGTTGCATTGTGATCTTGTAGCTGTGAGTCCTCTAGAGCTGCAGATAAGAGCATTTTTCACTATTGTCATTGTTACCCAGTTTCCGGAGGCCTTCTCATCCATGCAGGCTGATTCTGTTTGGCCTGTACCAAAACTCAGCTCTGTACTGATTTCCGTTAAAAGAAACTATACGCAGCATTTTGCAACATTAAGAAAAATCATTATTACATTTAAGTGAAGCCACGGGGAGTGCTGTTCAGCACTGCACTTACCAGTCCTCCTCGGAAGCGCTGTCCTTGGCTGTCCCACTTCTGAGACCCTGCTCGGAGGGTTTAATAGCCTTTTCTTCCCTCCTCTTCCATGAATCATCCCGCTTCTGGTGTCTCTGTCTCTTCTATGTGTGCTGAGGGATTAGCAGTTATCCTTCATAACTTGAGTGTTTGTAAGGAAGTGGTGGGTGTCTGTTTCTATCCCACAAAGTTTATGAGACCTTTTTTTCTTTATCCGTATACATACGTATGAGAAATTTCAGTGAATACACTTATTTCCATTTTATTACAAAACAGAAACAGTTTTCACTGCATTAAAAGCCTGTATAACAGGCTTAGTACAGTCCAGTCTATAGAATGGATCTCCAAGAATTAGATGAGGTTTTTCGTTAATGGTGGTAAATGTAAAGTGCTCCCAACATCTGATCACACTGTACTTGTCACCAGAGGAGACTGTCACTCAGTGTGATTGCAATGGAGACTTCATTTTCTAAAGAAAAGAAAGATAAGATCATCTTAAAAGATGTTCTGGAGAAAATGCACGCTGTGGTGGTACTAAACAAAATCCTGTCATATATTGAAGCTGGTGTCATCATGTTTTGAATAACATATGATATTCAGTGCTTCATGTGCTCTTTTCACTTTTACTTGACGTTCCTTGATTTTCATGTTAGATAAATGCAAAGTGGGGATAATTTTGGTATGAAATCTGATGGGTTTGATTGTAGTAAGCCTTAAACAGTGTGTTTTTGCTTTGCAAAGCCTGTCACATTCCAGGGCAGAATTGGGCTGCGGGGGAGGGGAGGGGGTATAGGAGAAGATTATGGAAGAATGACAAATAGGAAATAGCAGATAAGAACCAAAGAACAGCACATTCTATCAATTATAAGATGCATTTTTTTCCCACATTTTACCCTCAGAAATTGGGATGCCTCGTACAAATAGATGACATCTTAAAATGATAGCATTCAGGTTTCTTTTTCTTTTGTGGAAGAATATATGATTATGGTGCAGTTTACAATCATTCAGCTCATGTCATTGAAGACCTTGGATGCTAAGCTGATCTTTACTATGGAAAGTAGTAGGGAGCCATCCATGACTTTGAGCTGGAGAGTGATACAGCTCTTGAGTTTTAGCAAGATGCATGGGATAATCACGTGATACAGTGTGTTGAAGGAGGGGAGACCAGTCAAGAGTGTGTGAGTGTTTTTGGACAGTATGATTTGTTTTGTTGTTAATGCATGGGAGAAATGATGAAATCCTGATTCAGAGCAGTGATGGGTGAGGAGGAGACAAAATAACAGAGGTGGTGGGCTACTGAGGCAGAACATTGGGAATTGAAATGTGTGTGGGGGCAGGGGGCTCAAAAGATCAGGAGTCATCAGAAACAAAAACTTGAAAATTCAGTAGCTATAAATTGACATTTTGCTTTACTAATGGTTGGGTTTTTTTCAAATCGGGGATGCAGGAATCTAAGATCTTTCAGGTCATTCATCTCTTATGGTGAGAGATGGGCTGGGGGCAGCACGGTATAGATGAAATTGGATAGAATACAGACTTTGCTGTTGGCAAGATCTAGATTCAAGTCTGACATTTTTATGGAAGTTTAGACACAGCACTTAGTCCTGTTAAATAACAGTTTCCCTGTGTATAAAATTAGGCCAATAATGCCCACCACAGAAGTTTGTTAGAAGAATTAAAGGCTCCTTTACCACAGTGTCTGGCACATAATTGCACTTAATAAATATTAGCTCTCACTATTCGCTGTTTGAATAAGAGAGCTATGAAACAGTATGTGACACGGGGTGGATAAAAGTCAGTATTGCAAACATAGAGGGAAGAAGCGTAAGGATACAGAAAGGAATGGAGGATACAGTCTTTAACAGGAGTGATGGGATTTTGAGTTCAACCAGATCTGATGAGCAGCAGGAAAGTTTTGCCATCACTTCATCATGGTTGAAATGGTCCCATGTCACATAGTGTTGCAATCCAGAATCGGCCAGTGGCAGTGATTACTAATTATATCTGACATGTGACGATACGTGTATATTTGGTATGGACTTTTTTTTTTAATCACAGATAATATAAAGGAAAGGAGATTCAGCTGGCACTTCTAAATCTATTTTTATTTCTTTATTTTTTGGATCTGCAGCAAAGAAGTTTTAGTTAGTGGAAGCGACATAGAAAACAAGGGGGGAAATACCCACCCAAAATGATGCCCTCCAGGAATGTTTCCTTGTATTAACAGCCCTCAGTAGAAGGCTTCTACCAGGGAATCATTATCATCGTAGCACTGCTGCAATGAGTTTTGGGTGGTTCAAATTGAAATAGAATAATAATACATCTAAACGATGTATCTGTAATGTGACGGGGATGAAGCGCAGAGAAAATGTGTAACATTGTAAATCTCAAAGAAAGAGCAAATGGGTTTTCTCAGTGTGTATATTCGTAAGTGATACTAATTGAATTTGTGCGTAAGATATCAGACAGATTATAAATATCATTAATGACATTCCCTTTAAAATAAGTACCCTTACCCTGACAGTTGTGTTTAGGTAGCAGACTATTTGTTGTATCCTTTAAAGTTACTTTATGTATGTTCTTGACATAGATTTTTAAATCAAAAACTAATTACCTCTGTTGAATTATTTGAACCAAATTGCAAGCTGGTGTCTGGAGGAAGAAATTTTCCTCTCTGCTTCTAGGTTCTCCTGGCTGGTCTGAGAATTAAACTGATACGAGACAGATTAACAGGAGAGAATCAAACAAAAGTTTAATAACATGTATGCATGTAGGAACTGAAGACACTTGCCCAAATGGCTGAAACCCTCACTTTAGCTACCATCTTCAGCTAAAGACAACGGGGGGGTGTTGGGGATAGTGGTTTGGGATCTTAAAGCGGGAGGAAGGCTTTTCCCTAAAAACACATGTTTCGAAAACAAGTGTTTGCTGGCTCAGGCAGAGACAGGGGGGCACCGAGTGGACTCTGGTGTCCAGGCCCTGCCTAGTTCCCCCACGCCACACCCAGCTCATGTTCTTTGCTCACGTCTTTGGTTATAGATCTATTCAGGGAACAGGCCCTCTATCTAAATTCTTTTAGGCTGTTAGGGGGCAGGTCAGAGTTTCTTCCGGAAATTTTTGGGTCTTGTTTGCAGCTCAGGATAATCCACATGACGAAGAGACATTTTGGCAGGTGAGTTTTGCTCCCCTGCATTCCTGTAGCTTTACTATATTACATTTCTTTATAGAAATTTTTATCCTCGGGGCACTGAGCACCGAAATCCAGACTGTCAGTAGCAGGAAAGCAGGGTGTTGACATCCCTGTGGTTGCCTTGGGTGCTGAGAAGGCTCAGGAGGGACTTGGCTTTCCTCATTCATTTCTAAGTGATATTGTTCTTCAGAGAAGAGAAAACATATCTCTGTTCTTCTCAGGTCACCTGAGCCAGAATATAGCCTTCTTATTTCCTATCCCTACTATATTTTAGATGAGGCAATTACATACCTCATGGAAGGTCCTGATGTGGAAAACCAGGTTTATTTTTCATTTAGGAGCCTTTTGTGTTTACTGCAATTATGCCAGAGATTTTTTTTTCATGTTTTATTTTTTTTTTTGGTTTATATATTTTTTTATTTTATTATTTTTTTGGGTGTACACCAAGTTCAATCATCTGTTTTTATACACATATCCCCGTGTTCCCTTCCTTCCTTGACTCCCCCCCCCTCGAGTCCCCCCCACCCTCCCCGCCCCAGTCCTCTAAGGCATCTTCCATTCTTGAGTTGGACTACCTTTGTTATACAACAACTTCCCACTGACTATCTGTTTTACAGTTGGTAGTATATATATGTCTGTGCTACTCTCTCGCTTTGTCTCAGCTTCCCCTTCACCCCCCGCCCCCTCCCAAACCTCGAGTTCTCCAGTCCATTCTCTGTATCTGCGTCCTTGTTCTTGTCACTGAGTTCATCAGTACCATTTTTAGATTCCGTATATGTGAGTTAGCATACAATATTTGTCTTTCTCTTTCTGACTTACTTCACTATGCCAGAGATTTTTTAAGGCAAATTATTGCCTAAGCTCTGCAGACATGCTTATTTTCACTTTTTTTTTAAATCTAGTTAATAAACCTCTTTTCCTTCTGCCTTTCAAAATGATATTATCAGTAAAATGGAAGAATATTTCCCTCAGCTTCTTTTGTATGCCTTTCTTCCTTTTCGGTCTGTGATTCTTGCATTGGGTATATAATAACATGGCCTGGAGAGCTTTAAAAAAACAAAAAAAAAATCTATGTCCCTGGACACATATTCTGATTGAACTGTTCTGTAGTAGGTTTGGGCATCTCCCCACTTGGGTGAACAGAAGGCATTTGCCCTGGGCGTGGAGAATTTGAGGGGGCGTGTAAGGAGAAATGCAGTGAGATTGGGTTCCTGGGCTCAGTGAATTCAGGCCATTTTGCCTCTTTCTAGATGAAAAACCCCTTAGAGAATCCTCCTTACCCTTGTGACTGGTTCATTCACAGTGTGAAGTTTGTAGAAATCAAAGCATTTGGGAGCATGGGAAAAATAAGAGTGTGCCAGGTGAGGACTGAGAGAAACGAGCAGCATTCCTGCCCAGGGTGGTGTCTTTTATGAATTTTGCTGCCCTGCAGCTTCTTCCTCAGTGGCTTCTGCTTCTGATCTCCAGATACGCATCTCTCACCAAATTGTGCACCCTCCTATGCCCCTGCAGGAGGTGGCATGGTGCGCATGAGGACAGATGTCCTCCGAGAGCCAGGCTCTGCCACTCATTAGTCATTGAGTTAGTTACCTGAGCCCAGGGAAGAGACTCAGACAGGGACTTGCCTGTAGGGGATTTATTGGAATGGTTCTCGGAATCCAGACGAGGGAGGGAGGGAAGGAGGGATGGAGGGTTGAGCAAAGGGAGGAGTTGAACAGCAATGCAATTGCAACCTAGAAGGGGGTGAACCTTTGGGGATCTGTGGAGCTGGGAAGACTCTTTAAAGTTGTCCTGGATCAGAAGAGCAGGAGGAGCTTTAAGTCAGTCAGTCATTGACTGTGGGATGCCCCCAAGAAAGAAGTGTTACCTTTGGCAAAGTGGCTCTCTGCTATTTTTGCAATTTGCCAAATTTGTAAATATCCCTGAAGTGAGTGACGGTTTTTAGGAAGAACTTAGCTGAGAAGCATCAGCACCTAGCACTCCCCGTGTTTCATGGGGTCAGGTAGGAAGTGAACCTGGGAGGCTGCCATGACTTCCCCTAGAGGCCCCCAATGCTCCACTCACATCCTTTTGCTTCAGGTGATCAGTTCAGGGGGCAGCTCCTACAGAACGTTTGACCTCTTTTCTTGGTGGGATTTACAAGGCCAGTAGGATGAACTATAGCCCCTGATGTTGTAGCCAGTCTACAGGTTACATCCAATACTCATCGTTTTCCTCTCATCACCCAGCCTGATTCAGGCTGAGGTTCTTGCGCTTGTCCTTTTACCATCAAAATGGGGCAAGGGAGTATCAGGAGACACCCAAGTGTCCAGATGCTAAGCCTATTCTTCCTGCCTCTGTTGTGTAACAGAAGCCTGCCTCCTCCTGGTGATCAAGGTCAATTGTACTAGGATGGCAATGCTTCTTGTGCATTGGTCCCTGGGTGCTGGGAGTCTAGAGACATGGTCCAGAGAGAACCATGAACCTGGTGGAATCACCTCACTCTTGGAATGAAAGCACGTCTCCAAGCAGGCCAGTAGGAGTGAGGATAACAGGGGCATTCCCGCTGTAATGGTCCTGTGTACTCTACCTCCCCCAGGAAGCTGTATGATATTAGAGGAGGCGTCTCTCTCCAAATAGTGGGTGTTTTTATACAGCAAGTGGTGAAGGGCTGAGAGCAGACCAGCTTCAGCATTCCCAGCAGTTGAAGTGAGTGTTGCAACCCTTGGGGTGAAGTGGGGTGGGATGGGTGACCCCCTGTGGGTCCCCTAGAGGGGAGTCTCAGGTGTGAGAACAACATCTGAGGTTTGAGATCATAAATATTTTCTTTCCATTCTCACATTCTTTGTTTGCTTTATATTTCCATTCTTTTAATCATAAGCATATGATAGATGAAAATGTTAATTTTTTGAGCAGACATGCATCATTTCTGTGGGAAAAGTATGGTAAACCAACACACAGTGTCACAGATTCTATTGCTTATAATTGCATCACCTTAATGTTCTCTCTGCCTCTCTGACTCTGACCAATACTAACTTCATGTAAAATATAAGCAGAGCATTTTGTTGTTCTTAGTTTATCTTTCTGGTCCCAGAGGGATGCCCAGAGCCTAAGAGTATTCCTCCATCTTGATAATATGAACTGGTTATATAGAGAAAATGCAGTTTTCATTCATAATACCCTGTAATTTTACATCATCAAACATACTTCCACCTAATAGTCCACAAATTATTTTCTGACTCTGCTTAGGTTTCCTGAAACATAAATTTTGTGAAAAATAAAATTGTTTGCCACCCCCACAATGGAAGATTGATATAATTTTAAAGTGGTTTAAAATTTAAATATAGCCCTTGTTTAAAGTATCACATCCTATTTGGTGGATATGTAAGTTCTACACCGTTTGCTTTTCTCCCTGTATCATTGGTAGTTAGAGGCGGGACAATTCCCTTTTAAGTAAAATATATAAACAAATCAAAACAGAGAAAATGTTATTCAATAATCTTATATAGAAGTCATAAATACAAATGAATTAAAAGTGATTTTTATATTTCCAACCATGACATTACTGGCCTAAGCAGGTTTGTGTGGGAGTGGTATTATCTGTTTGGCCAAAAATTTTCTATCTGGTGTGCTGGTAGAAAATGTTGATTCCTATTTCCAGCTCAAAGAGATTCTGATTCAGTGGATTTACAATAGAGCCCCTAAATTGGCATTTTTAACCAACATCCCAGGTAATTCTGATGCAAGAGACCTACATACTACAAAAAATAATAAGTATATTAGCCAAACAGTAGGTTAAGATCAGTGAACTATTCTGTAGTCTTTTAAAATTTTTTAATTAAACAGATTACAGAATGTAGATTGTAAACTATATTTATACTATGATGCCTCTTTTGCCATATCACGTGAAAAATTATTCTGTATTATGAACTAGTGTGTTACCCTGAATATTCATAGAAAGGAATGTATTCCATCATTCAGGAAACTTTCTTCCTGGACATCAAGTTCTGCCCTTCATTACTAGACTAATCCTAGTAATCAGTAGGTTTCTTGTCTCAATTTAAATATCCTTTATTTAAAAAGCACTTTCCTGAACCCCTGGAGTTGGTTTGGTTGCCCTGTTGTATGCTTTCTTAGCATGCTGTGGGTGCTTTTTGTGGTCATCAGAATTGCAGTTGTTTGTTCAACATGGTCCTCTGACAACCTACCCCTCTGTAGACGGTCTCATGAAGACGGGGACTATTTGGTTCAATGCCTTAGACTCACCCTTGCCACCCTGTCCCTTTTTGTCTTCATCCGTTCACACCTGTACACCTGACCTGTAGGATAGACTCTGTACTTATTTTGAATAGATGATTAATAGACATTGAGTATCTAGATGAAGGCAGAAGCAGACATGATTCAAACTTGATTTTACCAGGACAGTCCACTTTGGGCACCAAGAGTAACGTCAGTTGTATCCCTCTAGTCCAGTTCATAGCTGAAGTGGTACTTTCAACCTAGGACTTTTAATAACTGCCAAAGGGATACTTTTAACTTGTAACTTTAAAAAGATGTCAGAAAGGATTGACTAGACAAACACTAAATACCCTGTGAAGAATATTTGAAAGCAGGTTTACCAAGTAAATATTATAAATTACAAATACATGAACATAGTTACCGTGGATTTAGAGTTAACCATCCGTCCTCCTTACCAAGATCTGATGAATAACTGTTGAGTGGCCTTGGTACTGTCTCTTCTCCTAGATGAGTGGCTGTTCTCTGTTTACTCTCCTAGTCTGTGTTACCTGTGACATTCTGTGTTTCTCCATATCTTCATCCACACTGGTCCATCAGGCCACATTGGATGTATATTATTCTTGTATCAGAATTGATGTTAGGGTAGAATATTCTTTTTTTTAAATTAATTCTTTTTAGAGTATAGTTGCTTTACAATGTTTTGTTAGTTTCTGCTGAATAGCAAAGTGAATCAGTTATACGTATACCTATATCTGCTCTTTTTTAGATTCCCATCCCATTTAGGTCACCACAGAGCACCACAGCACAGAGTAGAGTTCCCTGTGCTACACAGTAGTTCTCATTAGATATCCATTTTTATATATAGTAGCGTATATATGTCAATCCCAATGTCCCAATTTATCCCACCCCTTCTTCCCTCCTTGGTAACCGTAAGTTTGTTTTCTACATCTGTGACTCTGTTTCTGCTTTGCAAATAAGTTCATCTTTACCATTTTTCTAGATTCCACATATAAATGACATTATATGATTATATTTATGGTTCTCTTTCTGACTTCACTCTGTATGACAATCTCTAGGTCCATCCATGCCACTGCAAATGGCATTATTTTGTTCCTTTTTATGGCTGAGTAATATTTCATTGTATATGTATACTGCATCTTCTTTATCCATTCCTCTGTTGATGAACATTTAGGTTGCATCCATGTCCTGGCTATTGTAAATAGTGCTGCAATGAACATCGGGGTGCTGCATCCTTTTGAATTTTGGTTTTCTCCGGATACAGTATATGCTCAAGAGTGGGATTGCTGGGTCATATGGTAGCTCTATTTTTAGTTTTTTTTTAAGGACCCTCCATACTGTGCACCACAGTGGCTGTACCAATTTACGTTCTCACCAACAGTGCAAGAGGGTTCCCTTTTCTTCACACCCTCTCCAGCATTTATTGTTTGTAGATTTTTTGATGATGGCCATTCTGACTGGTGTGAGGTGACACCTCATTGAGGTTTTTTGATTTGCATTTCTCTGATGATTTGATGTTGAGCATCTTTTCATGTTTGTTTGCCATCTGTATGTCTTCTTTGGAGAAATATCTATTTAGATCTTCTGCCCATTTTTTGATTGGGATGTTTGTATTTTTTGATATTGAGCTGCGTGATCTGTTTGTGTGTTTTGGAGGTTAATCCCTTGTCGGTTGCTTTGTTAGCAAATAGAATTTCTCTTCTTCAGTCAGATGAGTGTTGAAGTTCTCTCCCCCAAAAGTAGACTTCAAGATTATATTTCCATTGTTTTAACTGTTTCTGTTTTTGAACACACAGGCCATGTGCAGAAGACTTCAGGAAATATTTTGCAAACACATGATGCTATTATCCTCTGCAACATATATGTGAATGCCTTCTCCAGAATGCCATGTGTGAAACATCTGTGCCCATCTTAAGGATGGCTCTTCAGAATGCCCTGTGCCTCCATGGAGGCCAGTATCTTCCAGTCTTCCCTGATATTAGGACAGGAAAAGAGGTTTTAGGCTGATGACTGGCTACAGGCATTCAAAAGAGCTTTCTCATAGGGTTTTCTCCACTGACCCAGTTCTTCTCAGCTGATCCATGGTAAAAGACTAAGTTTTATTGTTGTTTGTGAGCAAGCTGCTTTGTTTTTAAGAACTCAGGACATACTTCGTTTTGACATCCTAATAATTTTGCTACTATATCAAAAATGAATTACTTCAATTAAAAAATTAAATCCCCCCCTTTTTTCATTATTATTGTTGGATTCAAGAGACATTACTCTGTAAAATGGCTATGGAAGTTGCTAAGCTCTTCTTCTCAATTTCCATACTCACTTTGACTTGGACAGATAACACCCAGTCCTGGGACTTGTCTTTTCCTAGCACCGCTCTGGCCTCCTGTGACATACGTTTTCTGCTCATCCCCCACTTAAAAAAGCAAACTTTAAAGTTATTCTCCTGAGAAGAAAGCTGAAACTGTCCAGCTGTTTGCTCTCTAACTGCTTCTGGTTTACGACTTGGAAGTGTGCAAGGTGGTAGATGAGAGCCGTGAAGTGGAGAACACGATGCTCTCACAACTAAATTAGGCCATGAGGAGTTTTGATCAGTAAGATTTTGACTCCAGGAAGATTTTTTTTTTTTTTTAGATTTATGTATTTATTTATTCATTCATTCATTCATTTTTGGCTGCTTTGGGTCTTCGTTGTTGCGTGCAGTCTTTCTCTAGTTGTGGCAGCAGGGGCTACTCTTCGTTGTGGTGCACGGGCTTCTCATTGTGGTGGCTCCTCTTGTCGTAGAGCACAGGCTCTAGAGTGCAGGCTCAGTAGTTGTGGTGCATGGGCTTAATTGGTCCGCCGCATGTGGGATCTTCCCGGACCAGGGATTGAACCTGTGTTGCCTACATTGGCAGGTGGATTCTTAACCCCCTGCGCCACCAGGAAAGTCCCTCCAGGCAGATTCTTTGAATTGGTTGAAGGTTTTGGATGCGGCCTGGAGGCAGCAACCCAAGAGAGGATGAGATGAGTGCTGAGGGGCTTTCTTTAGGGAGTTGCACGTAGCCGTGTGGACTGGAAAATGCTTGTCTGAGTTATGATCACTCAGTCTCCGGTGAAAAAGACGTGGCTCTTCACGTGAAGCTCGAGTAACCATGCCTTAGACAGAAATGTAGAACTTTTTCAAACAAAAACAAGATTTCCCCCACTAAGGAAGGGCAGGTACTTTCATTGTACAACTTCCTGTGGACTCACATAGGGATAGAAAGTGACATTTTACAAAATACTTCCAAATGCATTGCTTCAATTCATCCTCATTTCAGGGTTCAAGGCTGGGTGGACATTTAGGATGCTGATCTATAACCAGAGATAAACTGGGATTTAAGTGTGATCAAGGCAGCAGGATGAGGAGTGGAGTGGAAACGCTTTCTGATTCCTTTGCGTGAACCTGGCATCTGTACCACTGCTTCTCAGTATGAACTGAGACCTCAGAATGAATGTTTATCGCCATTGAATTAGTGTGAACTTTTCCTGAGGATGAAAATAATCATAGTCATCCCTCCTTTTCAACATTTACTATTGGTTAAAAACAGAAAAAGAAATGAGATTTTCTTGGCAGTTTTAACCTTACCTAAATATTCCCTGAATTGTATTCTGTTCCTTTATTACTCTATGTGTAAGAATGAATACCTGTACTTCTTAAATCACGCATCTTCCTCAGAGATGATTCACAAGTAAATTGTGTTCCATTACCCTGGACCACAGTGATAATTATAAATTAGGAATACTTCAACCAGAAAAAAAAAAGACTCATACACTTGTTTTCATCTGTAATATTTCTTCAGCAGCTTGATAATTACATGGTATCCAGTGGCATGTGGAAAATATCTATTAAAAAGCATAATGAGAAAAGAAAACTTGCATGTAATGTGTATATTCAAGCAGTTTTATTTCTGCCAAGTACTGTTTAAAACTGCCCTCTAATAATTTTAACCTTGTAAAAGTTTAGTAAAAGTAACCTCATGAGTTCTAACAATCTGTAATATATTTTTAAACTTAAAAAAAATCAAGAATCTGTAATAAGTAAATCAATGGTAGAAAATTTACCTTAGAAATCTTTTGCCTCGTATTTAGTATAAATCATTCTCAGGTGGATTAACATGCTGTTCAAAGGAACATATGTGTACTTTTGTTCAGCCATCACTCCATTTTTGTACACAAATGTACAAAAATAAATGTACATTTTATTCAGATATTCATCATAGCAAAATTGAATATGACACTAATTATTTCCATCATCGTATATAGTCAGTGAGGATCACAGAGGCTTTTGTTTAGTTTTATATTTTTAGTGTCAAAACTTTCATGATAAACATTATCTCTTTCCCAATAGTTTCATCTTATGACTACATTTGTTCTTTTTTGTGACATGAAAATGTAATATGCTTTCAAAGGCAAAACAATTAATAAATACAATCTTGACATTATAGTAATTTATCTTTATGAATTACATCCTACTGCATCATCTCAAGTAGTTGTCACAAGTGTTCAATGAAGTCCAAGTACAGGCTTTTCTATCTCCATTTTATAGAGGAGGGGATCAGGAGAGTAAAGACAAGATCAGCAGTAAGACCAAATAACAAGTAGAATTGAAGATGTTCCTGGAGGGAAGAAAAGTTGGTCAATATTTAGAATCGGTTTTTTTTTTTTTACTTCAGTCTTTGCTAAATTGAGGAATATTCTCCATTTTTCAGACTTTTTAAGATGGATCGCAAGGGCTAGATCAGGTAGTTTATATCAGGCCCTAGTTGATTAAATAAATAAGAAAATTATCGGAACTGCAGTGCATTGGTCTGTTTTTAGTTTTGCTCTTTACAATCGTAAATTGAAAAAGTAAATGGTGGATAAAAGAATTAATCAAGGACATGAGATTCTGCCATCTGAGGACATCCAAGGGTCTATAAAACCCTCTTTAATCACGTGTGTGTGTGTGTGTGTGTGTAGTACTGTATAAGACCTAGGGAAACAGGAATAAGAAAGTGTGTGTCTCTCCAGGGCTCTGTCTCTTGGGGAACACAAAGGTACCAATGAGCAAGTGTTACCCTGGGCATAGAAAACGAGGTGTCTGAACACCACCTCGGTGGTTCAGAGGATTAAGGAGAATAAACCAGAGATATAGGATGTTTTTTGTTTAGTTGGTTTTCTTTTTCATCAATGCTATTAAAACATAAAAGGATAGAAATTGAAATAAAACGAGCCCTCTGGTTTTACAAAGTGGATTATAAATTTACTAAATTTACTACAACACATTGTTTATTGAGAATGTGGAGTATGGTGATAAAAAGAACCTAGCTCTTAAGGAGTTTATACATTAAAGGTGGGATTGGGTAGGAAAACAACTAACCAGATTTTCAATATAAAGCAGAATTAAAGGTATTTGGGCATAGAAATTCAAACAATAGGATTGTTAAGGCTTCAGTAAAAGGGAACTTGGATTAAGTAGAGTTGGTTGTCAGTTGGTGGGTAAGATGATGGAGGGCACGTCTGTAAAAGAATGGAGGTGCTTGCTCTGCTCCGGTGTGGTAACTAGTCCCATGTGCCTGGGATGTAGAAGGCCCTCTGGGATGTGATGGGAAGGAGAGACTGGGGAGACGGCACACGGCCACATGGAGCTGCGTGCTTAGGTTTAGATTAAACCCAGAGAGCATGGGGAGCAATTAAATGTATCTGATGAGGGGTGTGACACAACTCAGTGTGTGTGTTAGGGAGATCATTTCTGGCATGCACTGTAACAGCCTGGATGATGTGAGGTTTTTTTGTTTGTTTTAAATTTATTTATTTATTGGCTGTGTTGGGTCTTCGTCACTGCACGCAGGCTTCTCATTGCAGTGGCTTCTCTTGTTGCCAAGCATGGGCTGTAGGCTCATGGGCTTCAGTGTGGCACATGGACTCAGTAGTTGTGGCTCACGGGCTCTAGAGCTCAGGCTCAGTAGTTGTGGTGCACGGGCTTAGTTGCTCTGTGGCATGTGGGATCTTCCCGGACCTGGGATCAAACTCATGTCCCCTGCATTGGCAGGTGAATTCTTAACCATTGGGCCACCAGGGAAGTTGATATGTTAGAGGTAATGAGTGTGTATTCCTTCAAATGGGGGATGATGGAGCCTTAATGGATTATCACACAGTTTGTACTTCAGGTGCGTGTGAAGTGTGCTGTGCATCCTGGCCTGTGTAGGTTATGACTGAGTCCAGTAACTTCATGTTTCTTCCATTGTTACCGTACACAGTGCTGACATAGTGACATTGGATTCGTATAATACTTGCATCTCCCTACTTATTCTTTCTCCTTATTGTGAGCTGGACTCAGCTAAGAGGTCTATGCTCCTTGCTGTTTGTGCTCATTTGCCAATATATATATTTAATGTAAATGTTTACTTTGGAGTCACAACAAATATTTTGGAAAGGATTTAGGGACACAGACAGTAAAAGTAAGTTTAGTGATTAATCAAGATTTTGTTATTGTTTAGATGAATCACAAGATCATGTTTACAAGGATATTGGCAAGTGAAATAGACATAACATCATGAGTTCTACTCTGCTTCAAATAGAATGCAAATCTCTGTTTTTTATTGTGTATTTCATTTATTGCTTATTTGTTCACTTACCATATTATGGGAACATAGAATTTTTTTTTTTTTTTTTTTACTGGTCAGAGGTTTTCAGTGTGGAAAGTCCTATCTATCCATAATCATCATTTACAAAGACTGTGTGTGAGTGTACCTGTGTTTGTGTGTGTTTGTTGGGGGAAGGGCTATGTAGACACGTGTCTTAACTTAAGAATGCCATTCAGTCCTTCTACACTTGCAGCATTTTCTTTGCTGAGCATGCTTTTTCAGCACGAAAGGATAGTAGTTTTTTTCTAACAACGTGGGTTTCACTCCACCTATTAAGGTTAGGGTAGTGGGCATAGCCTCACAGATTCAATGTCTTGAATCATCAGATAATTACATATCCATCTTAACATAATTAAGATGACCATCAGAGTTGGTCATCCACTTTCAACTGCGAATGCTTCCACTAACCTTGCAAGGACACTGAGTTGAGACTCACGACAATTTTCTGTTTATGAATTTTGGCAGTGGTTACAAGCCTAGTGGTGGTCCCACGTGGGAGAAAAGTGTCAGTGATGGGGAGGGTGGTAGATTTTGGGGCTCCTGCAATAGATATATGTGTGTGTGTCTTTGTGTGTGTGTGTCTGTGTATGTGTGGGGGGTGATGGTGCTGGTGGTGGCAGTTAGAGGTGGAAGAGAAGAATTCTGATCCTTGAATGATTGGAAAAACAAGCAATATGAACCTTTTTTTTTTTTTTTTTTAACCTTTCAGCTCTTATGCTCTCAGTAATGGAGAACAACTAAGATACCACATAATGTCAGATATGTCATCAGAGCTCAGATTGAAGATGGGTCAGGATTTCATGTGTATTTTGTATTGAGAGGAATGCACCTTCTTTCCCTTACCTGAGCACCCCAGGGACACGTTGTATCCCCATGCTGTGAAGACAGCAATCAGTTGACAGGAATTAGTTAAATGAATCATAAGGGCTGGTCCCATAAATGGGAGCCCCCCATGATATTTAGAGAGATAGAAAACCTTTGATTAAAGACACAGCCTGTGTATAACTTCTTTATTTCTGTGATCATCAAGGGCAAGGAGGGGTTGGGAGAATGACGGTGAGACATGTGTGTAGGGGGGACTGCTTGAGGTTTTAGCTGCTTAAAAATAACTTATTTTCACCTATCATCTGCATTTGTCCCTGCACTCAAGTTTTTGCTCTGTGTTGTTGAATGTGGTTTATTGCTGTCCTGTGATGTCAAGAAAGGTCCCTAATGGCACGTTGTAAAATGTGTTAATGGAAGCCCCTGGAAGCACTGACTGTCTTTGAGATTTGGGGAATGATCAGGTGGGGGCAGTTGCCTGTACCCTTCTGCCCTGAGTTGTCCATTAATGTGAGCAGCTTTAATGTCCTCACCTCACAGGACACAGCTCCTCCCCCAGAGGCAGGATCCCCATTGTAGGGAGTGGAGGATGGGCTTTCTGCCAGCCTAATGGTTTTCATACTCCTGGCTCTGCCACAGAGACCTGGCAGCATGACCAAGGCAAGGTACTTTCTCTACCTCAGTTTCCTCATCTGTTAAAGGAATAATAAGTCAGTCAATGTGAGCATGAAATGAGTTACTATGTAGAGAACATTAACAGTAGTTCCTGGCACATGGGAAGTGCTCAGTAATTCAAACTATAGTAATTCTTAGCTTGCCACATCTTAAATGAGAGGGAGATATATATGTAATAGTCACCCTGAGAATGACTTAAGAAAATTAAATAATTCATTATATTTCAAGAACACAACTTCTCCATATGCTAGATAATCATGCTGCAGAGTGATTCACTAGCTAATTCCACACTGAACAAAGCTAAATTAAAACTTGTGCCAGAAATTAATTTTTTTGTATCATTTCATCCTGACTGAAAACTACAGAAACTAAAGGATAAATCAGGTATTTAAATATTCCGAAGCTGACTATAAACACAGCTGTTACAGTGCAATGGAAGAATCACTTAGAGAAATTCATGGTACAAAAGCGGTATCCTCAACAGCTGAGGATGGAAATGGACTGGGCATCCACGTGCCTAAGTTTCCCATATTTTATTTTATTTTTGCACCTTGTCACTTAAAGGTAGTTCTGCAGGGCAGTGAACAGCCTTGTTATTTGGTAAACTGGGTTTTTGCGTTTGTACTAATTGCAGTCCAGAATCACGGCAGTTATAGAGGATGAAAGATTGTTGAAATTACAGATGGAGTGCTGTATTTCTCAGGTTATGAAGTTCAGGGAAATATGTAATTATTTCTGAGTGTCCTCAGGTTCCTCTGTTCAACATAATGTTCTGACATACAGAAGGGACAGTTCCAGATATGAAATGCAAATCAGTAGGTGCTGCCCCTGCAGCCGAAGCCGGGGTTAATCATGCAAATCTAATGCAGTTCTTGGTATTTCAAGAAAGGTTTTAGTTGAAGTCTTAGGCACATATTGATTTAGAATTCCTACTTCAGAGAGCAGTGTAATATTTTTTCAGCTTCAAATTTTAAAATATAGAACAGGATTTGGAGACCAATTTAGTGACTGGACATCCATCCATACTTAATAATCCTGAAGAGTTGTGGGGGTGGGAGGGACAGATACCCTTAAAGGATGTGGCGGTTTCTAAGCATATTAAAAAATATATTAGATCTAAATTTACAGATGTTCTATAGCAAGTCCCTTTGCTTGGAATACGATCAAATTGACCAATTATACATGTTTACTGAATGTCTGCTCTGGTCAAAGAAGATGACTAAACCTGGCAAGGACAGACCAAATCAAAAATAACACTACAACAAGTTCCTAACTTTGGGAATGATGTAAAATTCCTTTGGAAATGAGACTGTGTACGGAAGAAATGAAATTGTCTCATTCACAAGGGCAAGCTGACACATTCTAATAGCCTTTTCCACTGTGCACAGTACGCATCAGCTTATCTTTCCAAGAACAATAAAATTTCATGTGCTGCTGCCTGACGTAAGAATTATTTTTACGTATCTCCGTATCGCTGACTCTCTTGTAAGTTAATCTCATCTCACATGAATTTTTCACCAGCTTCACTCTGATGTTGATAAAGGAGATGGTTCCATCAAATACATCTTGTCAGGCGAAGGGGCAAGTTCCATTTTCATTATTGATGAGAACACTGGCGATATTCACGCCACCAAGAGGCTGGACCGCGAGGAGCAGGCCTACTACACCCTGCGAGCCCAAGCGCTGGACCGCCTCACCAACAGGCCTGTGGAACCCGAGTCCGAGTTTGTCATCAAGATTCAGGACATCAATGACAATGAACCCAAATTCCTGGATGGCCCGTATACTGCAGGAGTTCCCGAAATGTCTCCTGTGGGTAAGTAAGGAGCAAGTTGGTCTTGCCCTGTCTGATTTTAGGAGGTTTGTATTTAAAATTAAATCATCATAAATACTGGGGAAAAATCACATTAGTATTTGTATAGAAATTGCTATTTAGGGTGAGGGGATGTTTGAGACATGTTAGTACCCAGTATCCAAATTCTATTTTTTGACACCGTTATTTTATTTTTATGGAAAATTAGGAAGTTCTTCCTTTTACACAGATGTCTCAGTGTCTTCAAGAAATTACATAGGTCTTACCATCCTTTTTTAATTTTATATTTAAAATTAAAAAAATGATTCAAATTATGCCTAAGAAGTAAAAAAAAAAAAAAAAATCATTCAGACATAGCCCTGTGATGATCTATTACTTTTATTTCTCCCCGTGTTAGGATAATAATTCACTATTTTAAGCATCTCTTTGGGGCCAGGGTATCAGGCAGGCCGTCAATGTAGCCAGGCTAACATTTGGATCAGCTGGTCTATTTGCTTGTTGAGTACACTTGAACCCATAAATGTCCATCCACCTGACATCACTAATCTTTTTGTAATTTCTCCAGAAATTTAAATGAATGAAAATTTATACTGAATTTATAATGATAAGTGATATTCAGTGTGCGATGTATAAAAAAACAAGGCTGTTTTACTCAAAGGCCTTTTGACATTGCCCCATTACTGGAAAAATAGAAAGTATATTACCTTTAGTATATACTGTATTTCAAATTCTATTAAACTCTCTTTTAAATTCCACTTATTAGGTGTTCTTTGGAATAGTTTTCAGCCAGTAGGTAATTTAGGTATGGATGATTTTACAAAATAATAAAAAAAATTATGAGGCTGAAATAGAGACCCGTTGATTTATGTATTTTATTTCCTGTTGTTTATAGTATTGAAGGAAATTGAACTTGTTTTTTAACACCTATTTCCACTCAAGTCTTTAACTTAAAAATTTTACCCAGTGTGATTTGTTTTACTTGACTGATTGGTTGTGATCTGTTTTACTTTAAATAAAAGTCATTGCATTCGCTCCAGCTTTTGATCCATACATCTGCTATGCAGGGGAGTTGGAATTGCAAAGATGTGTATTATATGTGTCCTTTAGGGGAATCACAATTTAGTGACCCTAAATTTCTGTTCCTATCGCACTGGAGATGGAACATTATTTTGGGACTATGGCTCTAGCTGCTAAAGAAATACGAACTGAAAATGAGCCCGAGGAATCGATGCTTGTGGTCAGGAAACGTTCTGTACTGCCGTGGCAGCATCTCACTGTAATTATCTTCTATGTAAACATTTCTTTGACCAAACAGGCTTGTTCACGCTTTCTCAATACAGCCCACACCTTCAGAGTGCTTCCTGCTGCTCGTTTAATGACAAAAACAAAAACAACAACGATGACAACAGCAACAACAAGATTTGGGAGGTTTTAGAGAAAAGTGAAGGCATGTCCTCCCCAAAGTAGTAATGTTTAGAAAAACAAGAGGTTTTGAGGTGTGTTTAAGCAATTCAGTTCAACGCCATAATTCTCCTGGGCATTTTGGGCAGTCTTCATGGGCTTGCTAAGGTTTTTCTTTCCTAGGTAGAACTCAGCAGTGCAAACTGGATTAATGTGAGCTTTTTGTCCTAGAGGCTGAATAATGCACTGTAATTTTGGTTCCAGTGGTGCCACTCTGATATCAAACAAGCATGATTATTATGTGCACATGTAAATTATTTTAGTTGTTTTGATTGATTTCAGCAGGTTCAGAACTTTTTAGAAAATGATTTTTTAATGTCTTCAGGATTTACTTGACACTAGTTGAGATCACTTGGTTAATATCAAAATTGGAGCCTAAGAACAATAAATGTCTATGTAAAATATATCCTATGGATTTATAGTAAGTCAGTTTATCAGTGTTTAATTCTAACCAGTTATAATAGCCACTGAATAGTATGGTATATACAACACAAGGTTTCAGTATTTATTATTATTCAGGCCTTTTTTTTTAAATTGAGACTTAACGAATTATGAGATTTGAAATACACTCATAAACCCCTGAAATCGCTTATTTGTTGCCCAGAAGAGCATAGATAAGCATGAGAATATAGCGTGTCTGTGTGTGTGTGTGTGTCTGTGTGCGTGTGTATGTATAGCAAATTATTTAACGAACACTTCAGAAAAAAATTTACACAGCCAAATTTACTGAAGTATAGTTTTAATTATTTTATTTGTTTCAAGCTGTTTTCTTTTCCAGTGAAGTAGGAAATCAGTACTTAACTGTCTCACCAGAATAAATATTGCTGTAAAGATGGTGCATTATAGAGGAAGTAGAGAACATCAAAGTCATTGATTCTAACATTTTAAAATAGTAAAAATCTAATTGTTAAAAAGATTTTAAAATATACATCATTCACTGTTTGGTCCTACCAAGCATCCCTGGGGCACAATCTCCTAAGTCTATCAAATAAAAAAAATACATCTTCAGAATTTAAAAAATGGTCGTGTGTGTGTATGTATGTATTTTCACAATATCCACTCAACCTGAAATAAAATGGAATTGGTAAGGGAAGTCATAATGTGGACAAAAGAACAGATTTATAATAAGATGGGCATTAATGACCTATTTAAGGCATTTAGAAAGGGAGATCTACATAGGAATATATCTAAAAGAGATGTTAGACTAAAAAATGCCATATTTTCAAGAATTTATTAGAAACGAACTTGAACCTTAAAAGAATACAGAAAGTAATTTGTCCCCATCAGCTAGGACATAAATGATAAAATAGCATGTGCTTAGATATTAAACTAAGCAAATGTGAGTAGCTAATATTGTTAAGATGATATTCCAAATGGAATTAACACACTAAATACTTTCCATATAGAGTAAGTGAATGCATAGTAAAAGGAAGAAACAATATGACATCTTATCATATGAAGTGTAGAAAAGCAACCAACGTTGCGATTTTTCAAGTTGCCATGCTTTTTCTCCTTTGGGAGGCTTTGGTTTAAACATTCATTTCATGCTTTTGTGTTTAAATCAATTAGTGAAAACAAATAAAAGATAAAACTACTACAGAAGAGCTAGAGTAGCCACTTAATATCCAGTTAAATGTATCAATCTAATATTTTTTATTCTGCTAATGAAGTTTCATTTTCTGTCTGGCTTTACTTTGCTTCAGCAGTGAGGTTGCCTCGATGATTTTAGTGTTAAGATGCTAGTATCTGTCATGCTGCCTTCTAGACAGTGATGGAGACTTACAGAGATTGTGTTTGATAAAAACTTATTACCCGACCCTGATGGATAAGGTGCCTAAAATTTGAGTCCCATCCTATTCTGAGTATATATCCCTGCCTAGCTTGCATCATCAGTCTTATTTTTTTGCCAACATATTTTCACGTCCCTTAAATATTTCTGAGGGATTAATTATCATTTATCATCTTTTGGGGTTTGTCTCAGGCAAAAAAAATATCAATTTTTCATACACCTTAGAATAAGAAAAGTGAAAAATGAAAAACAAATCTAATGTCGAATCTTTAGCATTTTGTGAGTTCTTATGTTTTGTGGCATTTGGGAGTTTTTAATTCATTGGTTTTGGGTTTGGCACGTAGGGACCTCAGTGGTACAAGTGACAGCAACGGATGCTGATGATCCTACCTATGGCAACAGCGCCCGAGTGGTCTACAGCATCCTGCAAGGACAGCCGTACTTCTCAGTGGAGCCGAAGACAGGTAAAAATTGACATGTGACTCTCTTTGTGAAGTCATCATTTATATCTTGGCATGGAATTAATAATAGTTATTTTTATTCAGTATAGTTGGAACTGAAACAGACACTCTGTTTTTATCGTGCTTCTCTCAATATGTGTACCGTGGTAGTAAACAGCATATTATTTATAGAGGCATTAGCACATTTTAAGAATATTTTATTACAATTATCTGTATTCCTACCAAAATTAAACAAAATATTAGATATTGAAAAGTATTTCAGCTACTGTCTCTTGACTAGATAAGCAAATGTTGATTATTCACCTCTAGATGTTTTTGCTTTGTTTTCTCTAATTAATTCACATAGGAATGACACAGTAAAATTTAAACCTGAAGCAAACTCTCCCTGACATGCAGTGGAATGTGTGCTAGGTTCCGCCTGTCCTTCCAGGGGCTGGTTTTCTCAGGGAAATTAGTTGAAACATAACAGTTAGGATGATGAGCTGCTAAATGAAAAACTAAATTAAATGACTTTTTAAATTTTAGAACAAAAAAAAAATGTATGAGTTGCAGAACTGCCTGGATAGAACATGTGGTTGTTTGGCTTGATATTGTTTTGCTTTGAAAATGAAATAGTTTACATTCAGTAAGGCTATAATTTAGAGCACAGTTTTCTTGGTTATAAAGTAATGTTTTATCTATTCTGCTTCTCTGGCTCTGGGTGTGAGCCATCGATCTTCTTCATCACTGTGAAAACCCAAAATTTCTCTATATTTTAATAATTTTGCCTTTCTCTTGGAGAGTAGTTCTTCCTCAAATAGCCAAGTGTATGATTTTGAATATTTGATAGTACTTATGATCCTAGATGAATGCAATTTACCCTGTTTTTTATACTACAAAAAATGGCAGTATTAATTCATTCTCAGATCACTGTTGGTGGGGATAAATATTTTAAATGTCTTGGGAGATTGACAGTTGTAATGTGCAAAAACAGACAGGTAAATTCAATGCTAGCTCAGCATTCATTAGAATTTTCAGAGGCCACATCGCATATTTTATACCAGTGTTGTGATAGTTTGGAAGCCCCTGAAAAGTCTAATAGAGAAGAAATAGTTCTGATTGAGTATTGAAAGAGACGTAAATGAGAGTATCTGACTTATGATCTGAATCCTGTGAATGTACAAGTTGTGCTCGTGGTTGATTGAATGAGAGATCCGAGAACCTAAATTCAGACACCCACCCAGTTCCCTCATATATCTACTCTTTGCAGCCTAGAAAGACATTGACAATTTTCTGACAATTTGCTCACAAATTACACACTTCCTGCATTATATAATCTGTTCAAAAGTAGCATGTACTAATCCCAAGGGTTAAATATTTTGCTGCTACTAATGATTGGCTCGTGATTTTAGCTTTGCCGTAAGATAATAGGTGTTTCATAGGCCCCATGTAGGTAAGACCGCACCTGCTGAGCAGCTGGACAATAGTCTGTGTCATGGCATCACATGATTCGTACTTCAAACTTCATTGTAATTTTCAATCTCAGGGATCACGTGTTACAAGAGAGAAAGTTTCATTTAATTTTGTTTTGGTTAGGGTTTTTCATGCTGTAATCATGGTAATCATTGGACTATTCTTTCTGTAGTCATTAATGCAGAGGTATTCTAGAAATTTGTGTTTTCTCTGCTATCATAATATAGAGAATGCACTCCCCCCCCCAAAAAAGTAATTCTATTTTTCTGACAGAAATGGATGGAAAATTTTCAGTCCTTATGGGCATGAAAAGCTGTATAGACAGTTTGAGGTAGTTTTCCTTAGTTGTGTATAATTCTTACCTATGTGAGAAATAACATTATTTTCCACATCTCCAAATCTGAGGGTTTTTGAGAAGAATGTAAAACTTTTGATGGGAAAAATGCTGAAAATATGTTAAATCAAGATTATGTAAAATAGGCCTAGGAAGTCACTGTTAAATACATCTCTGAAAGTTTAGCTTCTAATTTCTTTTTTAAAAAGGAGTAATATTAATGATAACCATTACTATTTGTAATCACATCATTAATTTAGCCTGGCTAAAATCTCCAAGCACGTATTCCAGAGGGTAAATGTATTTTCTACCTTAATTTCTCCATCCACAAAGCAAGAATGTGACTAGCTGCCAAAAACAATGTTGACAATTCAGCAAGCAAAGAGAAGGGCACTAGAAACAAGATGACGTAGCATTGAAAGGACTATGAAGATTCCCATCACCTATCTTCATAATATCCCCGAATTTACCAGGAGATTGAGGATTATTCTAATGTGTTTATCTAGTCTGTAATCTGCAAGCAGATAGATCTCATTTTTCAATCTATTTCACATACGGCAGGATTGGCTACATAACTTGCTGTTTGAAATGAAAATGCAGGCTTCTTGTTCTAAAACTAGTAGGATTTCAAATGTCATCAGCAGAGCAGAAACCAAACATGGGGCCAGTGTGACTGCACGGACCACAAGGCCATGAAGTTGGCCTTGGAAAATGGAGGGAGTGTTAAATATAATTTGTCATGTAGCAGTTCTTTCTTAAATATAGAGGTGTGACTGCATGGGGCCTGCATTATAGATTACATGCATGCTTGTTCCAGCGTAGTTTTAGGTAAGTAATACGGTCATAACAAAGCCCTCCTCCCAGATACACCCTTCTTGCGCGTTCCATCCTGTGGCATGGCTCACAGTGTGGAGGACCCTCACGCCTGTCAGGGCGTCCTGAGGACATCCCCTCACAGGTAACATGAGTCCCTTCATCAGTGACTCTTTATTTGATGCCAGCTCTGGAATCTTATGATGTTCCAGAAGCTTCCATCTTAACTATTGTTGGCGCTTCTCCCTCGTTTTATTGTCCTATTACATGCTTCACTTAGAGGTAGAGAAACCAAATAATACAAGTCTTAGAAAACTTAGAAAAAAATACAAACTTATTGGGAAGAGATTGATCTGTACATCTAATGAATCTTGAATCCACACGGCATGAATAGCCTGGCCGTGTGTTACCTGACTCATGTGGTTGCCTGGGCTTCTGGGTCTAATCCAGAGCTTGGCTGTGCAGACTGCAGGCCCCCATGATTGTTTGCTTCCCTAAACTGGGGTGGACTTCAGAAATGGCTCTTACCTGTTACATGAAGTACACATACAGATTCTTAAGGAGATTCCATGATAACAGAATATGCTTAAAAAAAAAACCAAAACATTGATGGCTGGTGGGACATTAGAATATCATCTGAAAATTTATTCCCAGACCAAAAACTAAACAGTTGTTGGACACTATCAGTGATAAATTTGTTTCATACACATTACTTTGTGGACATGGATTACAAATAAATGAAAAGTTCTGGGTTACTGAGTCAGATGCTACATCTATAGAAAAATTATTATTCAGAAGGCCTGAAATGTAAGCCATTCTCTTTTTTAAAGAGCTACAGGATATATTCTTCTCATCATAAGTGGCTTAAAATTATTGCTTATTAAATTTAAATATTATTATCTCCCATGAAAACCTCACAGAACTGTAAGGCTATGATTAGACAAGACTGGCCTTTACCACTTCAGAGATATAGTATAAACTCTGTGTGTGTGTGTGTGTGTGTGTGTCTATATAATATACAACAAAATGCAGATTAATCCAATGTATGATAATTCTTTTCCAAATGTAGACAGCTTATATTCAAAAGTAAAAAGCTAGCAAAAGCCACAGAACTAAAAATCTAGTACGTTTGAATGTTCTTATTTAAATTCGGTTCTCTCCTAATTATTTCATTCTTGTAAAAAAATAATAATTGAGGTATTTGGACATTACCTTTGCCACTTGCACTTCTTTGCAAACTTTGTGATGATTTTTGCTTTGGAAGAGTGTTATTTATAGGATCCCTAGTAAAGAGACAATTAGAGGTGTGAAAAATAGGTGAGTAGCTTTGACTACCAGACTTCTCCCCTGATAATTCTATGTTTTCTTTCAAATAACGCCGCTGAGCAAAACCATGAAAAGATGAGGCGGCTGTGTTTTCTTTGCTGATTAGCTGAGATGTTATGGCCCTCCATCATCATAAATGTGCAGGGGTGCAGACTCACACCAATTGATGTTGGAAGGAAAATGAGAGATGAATAGAAATTAAAAATTAAAATCGAGTAAGAAATTTTTCTAGAATTTCATTAATATTTCATCTGTATGAAACACTATTAGTCAAATATTTAAGATTGTCAATGTGCAATGTATAAAAAAGTATTACAAATACAGATGATTAACATCAAAGAAAATAAGGAAGGTGCAGGGGAAGGGAGAGGGAGGGGGTGAGAGAGAGAGAGAGAGAGAGAGAGAGATGTAAGTCCCAGAACTCTTAGACAAAGATTATTTTGCTTGGTAACAGTGTGTCTTACTGAGGTCAGCACTCAGTGTCTTATATATTAGAGTTAAGGGAAGTATTGAAGAACAGACATGAAATATTCATAGAATCATTGTGGCTCTAAGCAGAATGTTTACTTCTCAGACAATTATCAATGAACCAAATGGGTATATGACTATGTTTCTTTTGATTGGCATTGTGATATTTCAGAGATTAACTATAAGCAGTATGTAGATAACCAAAAGAGTTCAGTGAAAGAGTTACAGAGACCTTGTATTGCTGTGCGTGTAGCAAGTGTCCAGTATAGTGTATTAGAATAAGTGATTGTTAAAACAACAGCAATAACAACAAATGGCCTTCTCAAAGAAGTATAATTTAAATGCTTAAAATACTGATATATTGTTGGGGGTGTGTGTGTGTATGTGTGTGTTTGTGTTTGATAGCCACTGCTTAGAATAAAATAGAAATAAGGTTGCTTCAGATGGTGTGAGTGTTAGCTTGTAATCTTGAGAACCAGTTAAACACATTATTTATTCTTAAACTATTGAAAGATTTTCTCATCTCTTCCCCACTCCTAGAGTATTGACGAAACTGTAGAATATTGTGAAGAATAGGACAGGCCTAGCATAGTATAATGTAGGCTTTTAACTTAGGACTGAAATATAACACACACACACCATTTTTACATGTGTCCATTGAAGAATCAGCATTTAAACAGTTTAAATTGTCAGCTTTTTAAAAATGTTTTATAAATTTGGAGGATATAAAAAATTTTTATGCTGAACATGAGGAAAAAAAAAAAGTTTATCCCAATTTGTTTACATTTGTGTTCTCCCAAAGAATCATCCTCTATCAAACAGCCCAGTTTTGCCCTGAGAAGTCCATGATACCAGAGTTCCTGTTCCTCACATCTGAGTCATTGGGAATTTAAATTCTCACTTAAATTCTAAAAGTTAGAATCTGTTTAATAAAATGATTAAACATTTTTCAAACTAAGTCAATAACAGGGTTCCAGGTAGGTAGGTAAGACCTTGTCTTCATTGGAAATGATGAAAGTACAAGAAATGATTAAGTAGGATTCTAGACACCTTATTGTATCTAATTAGCAAAGATGGCCTCATATTGCTAGTTTCAAGATCTGATTAGGGCAGTATTGACTACATATGTTTCCACTTGATTTTATCTCTGTGCATATACTACATATCATATTAAGTATATCATTTTATGTATTTAAATTCTAAATTTAAAATTCTAAATTTAAAAGCTAAATTCTATCTCATAAAGCTACTATTGCCTAATGTATTTATATAATAGTTAGTCTAATATAAAACCACTAATTTAGCACAGCATTGATTATTGAGTCAAGCTTTCCTATCAAGCAGTCAGTTTTTCATACCTCTGAAGTCTTAAAGGCTATCCGTATTAAGTGCAATTGGTTCAAAAGAAACAATAAAACATCAATGTTTTTAGTGTCTTGATTTCCATTAACACAGTCATTTTCATCTTTAGTACTTTTCCTCAGACCTTTAGATACAGCATAAGGTTATCCAGCAGCATAGTTTGGAATGGTGTTTTGTTTATTAAATATAAATAACTCTATTTATAGAATATTTAGTTATTTTGCTGGAAAAGAGTAGCTGGAAGAGAGATAGGGACCATAGCTGAAAAGTTTATGGTGATTTCACATCACTGGGAATTAAGTTGTTGGAGTGAAAGAGAAAAAGAGAGGTTCATTGTCATATACTTGTACAGGCCACTGCCTGTTCTTCTGGAGGAGTACATTTTATTTATTATAAGTTGGTATTTGCTGAATCATACATTTCTGTAAAACCTAAAGATAATCCCCTCTCTCCACTCTTCCACATTACAGCATTTTCTGTGTTTTGTAATATTGTATGTAATTATTATATCCATTTGGCCTTTAATCTGCATTACAATTATTAAAAGTAAAAAAACAAAACTACGAAAGGCAACAACTCAAGAGCCTGTATCAGTGTTCTTCACTAGTATAAATTCAGTGATTCATGATGCATTTTACTGGGATTTGAAATTTTACAGGAGTCATCAAGACCGCCCTTCCAAACATGGATAGAGAGGCTAAAGACCAGTATTTGCTTGTTATTCAGGCAAAGGATATGGTTGGTCAAAACGGAGGACTTTCTGGAACCACGTCCGTCACTGTGACTCTAACTGATGTCAACGATAACCCACCTCGCTTTCCTCGAAGTAAGCTGTTCTGTTGCACATTGCAAGCATGTTTGCTTTCCTTGCCAGATTATAAAAATGTCTTTATAAAGGAGTTTTTCTGGGTACTTCTTAGACAAATAATTATCTTAACTACATTCTTCCCCAGTTTTATAAGAGGGATGGTTTTTAATTCAGTAATATGGAGTAATAAGGGTAGTGGAAACAAATAGAAGCAATTATATCTTTGTATTACTTCTATCTTAAATATAATGTTTTTTCTTGTGTTCGCACTTTGGATACTAGACAGTTATTAACTTTGTTTATGCATTAATCTTCTTATTCAAAGACATGCTATTCTTTACATTCTGTAAGTTATGAGGTTGTTGCCAATTAGTAAGACTGAAATACACCTCATGAATTCTATATGCTAAAAAATATTGCTTTTTTAAAGATAAAAATAAAAGTACTGAGCTTCATTTTTTATTCCACACTTTCTTTTTAAAAACCAGTTCACGTAATTCCTTCTGCTACCTGCCGCATCTTTTTTATGCATACACTCAGTGTTCAAAATCCAAAGAACCAGAAAACCGCATGCCCACAATTTAGTTTCTTTGACCAAAGTGGCTTTTGTTTTAAACAAGTAAAAGCAAAAAATACAAGGGTGAGTCAAAAATTATCCGTACTCTGGTTATATTAAAACTTCTGTTGGCCATACTGTCTTATCAGCACTTTCCGTTCAAGGCTACTGTCTCCCCAGTTACTGCTGTGCAGGTGTGAATGTGTTACATCAGTTCATTTGTAACTGTAGTGCAAGCAAAAATGGATGCCCCACTTGTGATTTGCACAAAAGAAGAGCAGTGTGCAGTGATTCGTTTTTTTGTGGTCTGAGGGTGTACCTGATGCCGTTATTTATCAAAGACTTTGTCCACACACCTCTGCTCACACTGTCGACATTCTGCAAAAATATCATTTTGAGGTGTTAAAGCATCCTCCCTATAGTCCTGATCTTAATCCATCAGACTTTCACTTGTTTAGTCCCCTGAGAGCAGCCCTACGAGGACAAAGATTTACTTCTGATGAAGAAGTGAAGACAGTGGTGCATTTTAGGCTCACAGCTCAGCCTAAAACATTTTTTAATGAGGGAATACGAAAGCTTGTTGACAGATGGACAAAGTGCATTGAAGAGCAAGGAGATTATGTTGAAAAATGATGTATTTGTCTTTTCTAAAAGTTAATTAAAATAAATTCTACAGTCAGAGTGTGGATAATTTTTGACTCACTCTTGTAATTTCCTTAGGTAGAGGTATCCTGATTGTAGAAAAGCATTTCATCTCACTCTCTTTTAGTTACCTTTTTTTTTTCTTTTTTGTAAGTGTGTATGGTATTTCTTTAGAATACTTAAGAAAATAAGGAAATCATACAAACTACAATGTCTTTAAATGCTCATCTGATAGAAATAGGGAACTCAGCTCCCTTACGAACAGACTTAGAAGCAAATAATGTCAAACAAGGGCACTTTCTCTGCAGATACGTCGCTATGTTTTCCTTCAAATACTGCTGCTTTAGATGTTTTATTTTTATTTTATATATTTTTAATATTTATATTGTAGTACAACAGATATTTCAATACGTCCTGGCAAAATAAAGAAAATTACCCTAAGTTTAGCATTAGGGAAAAAAAAACTATCTTTTATTGTGTTCTTGAAGACTTACAATGGCGGAGGAGAGGAGGATTGATGAATAAACAAAACAATTAATGTGATTATGTTTGGCTCATAATAGAATTCGCTGTTTCTCTTTTCTTTAACTACAGTGCTAAGAATTGACATTTAGAATTTTTGTGGTTTCAGCTGTCATGATTTGATAAGATTGAGCACAGGCTTTCTAGCTTATTAGATGCTCTCCTACTTACTAAAGTGAAGGAAAGCCAAAAATATGTCATTAGGTTTTTCTTTACCATTTAGTTACTATTCTAACCTTGATATTTTTGGATTTTCCTAAGGACACTTGTAGATATGTGAAAGGGGTCACTTAAAAATGATAAGTATATGTTGTAATTTTTTAAAATCAGTAACAATTTATAAAATGTAGGAAACTGCAAAAGCAACAATTCTCAGCCTAGAATGTAGTCCCTTCATATGGATACATTTTCCTTTCTCTGTTTCTCTCAAAAAGAATCCTTTCTTTTCTCTTCATAAGAAAGTACAAATGCACCAGAGTTAGCGGCCAAACGGAAACAGAAAAGGGTGGAGGAAGCAAGAAACAGTAGATGATTAGAAGAAAACAGAGAAGGGGGGTGTTTCCTAGTTTCAAAGGGATGGTTCATGTATTTCACCTGCCTCCCAAACTAGTTTTTTTTTTTTTTTTTTTTTTGAGTTGAAGGATAGTGAAGAGTTTTTACAAAAGAAAGTTTAAAGAAGTTATTCTTTCTTTTTTTGCTTCTCTTTCCTCCTGTGCAAATAACGTTGCTTCTGCTCTTGTACCGTTGTGCCCCAAATCAGTTCTACATCCAACTCACACAAATAATTCTTAATCTCGGTACATTTATAAGCTAAAAGAAGATTAATATTGACTTTCATCAACTTCCTTGTCCAGTTTTCTGAAACTTTTTCAGCAAAAGATACTATTACGGAAATTCCAGCATTAAATAATCAGAACTATTTAGACTTGGTTTTTTGCCCATTTGAGGCCTGAGCTATACTATTTGAATTTTTAAATGTTCAATATTTATATTATATTAATTAATTGCATTTTAATTCTTTATAGTCAATACTCAGTGTTGTCTATTTATAAGTATTTGAAATTTATATTTGTTTTTAAAAGCATATTTCTTAGCGCTAGACACACAGGAATGGAGACTTTCCTCATTCCTTTCCCCAGGCCATCTGTTTCTGGTTTTACTTATTATTATCTAATTATTTCCATGAAATTTCTTGAGGCTGTGTGAAATTTGTCATTTGTCTCACAATGCTTTGTTATCTTCTTTATCAAAAAATAAAAACAAATTAAGCAAAGGTGGTGCAAGATAGCCAAATAATTAAATTTTTATTGGTGAGTTTGGTGTAAGGTTTCATTCATTTTTCATTTCTTGTTTTTAACTTCACAGGGTCATACCAGTATAACGTCCCAGAATCATTGCCGGTGGCCTCCGTCGTGGCCAGACTTAAAGCTGCTGATGCAGATGTAGGCGCTAATGCTGAGATGGAATACAGAATCGTGGACGGCGATGGATTAGGGATTTTCAAGATTGCTGTTGACAGAGATACACAGGAAGGAATCATTACGATACAGAAGGTAATATTTTCTTTATTTTTATTTCCTGCAAAAGTAATATCATAGAGATTACTGAGAAGCCTTGTCTGCTCTGATGGAAGAATATGTTAATACTTGGCATTTATTTTCAAGTGTCAGGATTGTAGAGAAAACTGAGTAACATTTGTAATTACACTGTATCAGTTCTCTGAATAAACCCACAGCCCCTATCCATAGCTCTGTAACAGAAAGGCATGCTGCAGATGGGCTGTTTTAAATGACCTGCTTGGAGAGATGGATATTTTTCTTTTTTTTTTTAAATTTATTTTTATTGGAGTATAGTTGCTTTACAGTGTTGTGTTAGTTTGTGCTGTACAACAAAGTGAATGAGCTATATGTGTACATATATCCCCTCTTCTTTGGATTTCCTTCCCATTTAGGTCACCACAGAGCATTGAGTAGAGTTCCCTGTGCTGTACAGTCAGTTCTCATTAGTTATCTATTTTATACATAGTAATGTATGCATGTCAATCCTAGTCTCCCAATTCATCCCACCCTCCCCAAATATTCTTCTTTGTTGACTATTTTAGTAATGAAACCCTGAAATCAACCAAAGCCTTTGTAAGCAGCTAGACAAGCACTTCACATACATGAAAATAATGTAAATAAACTTGGAAACTGAAATGTTGGAGACTAGCTACATTATCAGCCATTCCTTTTTAATATTTATACTGACTGAAGTATTTAAAAATTTCTTACAAACAGAGCATGGAAAGTTGTGAAGCTTATCACAATCCCTTAACAATAAGTGCAAAGGAGATTTAAAAAAATCTTTATAATCCAAAATAAAGACTATTTGCCAAATTAGCTACCAACACTGATTAGATATGAGAAAAAATGAGCTGTTAACACTTTCTGATCTGTATGAATGTGATCCTTGACAAATGTTAAATTAAAAAAAGTCAAAAGGAATTGTTCCAGAATATAGTCTTATTTTCTCAAATGTTTGAAACACCAAAAATTAAAACATATATGAAAATGACCACACTCAAGATACTGGAATTTTATGCTGGTGTGACAATCCAGGTGTATAACTCTGTAACAAACACTCCTCAATAATTAACACACATCAATAAAGAAAGTTATATTTTACTTGTTATAGGAAAACATATGTTTGATTTCGGGCCAATGGGCAAAACATTTCTGCAGTTATTTCCAGTGGACAGCTGCTGTTTTAGCTCAGCTGATGACAATCTGTGTAAAAAAGTTTTAATAAGTAGGATAGGCCAACTGTTGGCAAAATGTTTTGTTTTGTTGTCTAAAATAAAAGGAACGCACTGAGGTGCAGTGCTGCTTAAAGATTTCAAAGATTCATCTGAAATCAGTCTGTTCATATTCAAGATGTTTTAAATATATATTGAAATTATTGTACTGAACACATATTTCATGTATGATAATGAGATAGCATAAATCATTGAAGAAATATATAAATACAAATGTATATGTATTTGGCATGAGATATTTGATTCAGTAATAGAAAAAATTTTATACTCCATTCCTTGATATTATTTCTAGAAGTTTTAGAGAATTGTTTAAAAAAAAAACTAAGAAAACCAGATAAAAATGCATTTAATCTCACAGCATAAAACTCGTGAAGAAAACTACAAGGTAAAAATTAATGATAACTTACAATGATATAAAGGTAACAAATGTTACTACTGTTCTAGGTAGTAGGATTTATTTAGATATTATTTTTATAATATCTGCTAGGATTTATTTTGATTATTTAAAGGCTTCTTCTCAACATGTCATGAAGGTATTATTAAGTACAGTGAACATATGCAATCATTATAAAATGTCCAGCAAAAGAAAAAATGGTTAAATATGATATTTCCAAATTTTAGAATCTGTACATCATCAAAATGATGTGGTGACAGTGTCTTAGCATGTTAACTAATATGGGAAATTATTATATAAAATATTACATTAAAAAAAGCAGTATCCAAAATTTTATAAGCCCTTTGTTTCAAATTTCATTTATATAGAATAAAATATTGCAGGAAAATGTTAAAATGTTAACAATAATTGTTTCTGGATCCTCACTGTTTTTCAGTATGTAATATGTATTGGTATTGTTATAATTACAATGTTGTTAGATTCATGAGAATATTATTAAATGGCCAAACCAAAACATATTTCATTAACAGCACTTTGCTATCTACTTTTAGTATTGATGGAAACTCTTGTCCGAATGCAGAAATATGTTACAGAGATGTCAGTCAGTGGACTGAAAGTTAGTGTGTTGTTGAAGCTCTCCCAGGTATTAAAAAAAAGACATTGTCCTCTGTCTAATGAATTAAGATTTGAAAACATTCCAAATCCTATGAGCATTTCGATTAATGGATTTTTTCTTTATGATAGTAGAGATTTTCTACCCATGCATAGCCAAATGACTGATGTTTTGTGCCTAACAAATGCTAAATATTGGTAATTAAAGATTTATCAGTCTGTCATTATATGAGAAGTTAGCTAAATATTTTAGTAATTTCTTATGCTAAATATGAGATCAAAATTGTGTCATTTTCAGTTTAAATTATTGATAACTAAAAATAAGTTATTTTCTCCATTGGCTTCTAATAGATGAATACTATCTAATTTTTATTGTTTCTCCTTTGTTTTCATATATAATGTCAATGATTGGATAATTAAGCACATTGAGGATAATCTTGAGCAACAATGATGGTGGAAAATTTTATAATTTTACTGTTGTGGTGTAAATAACCAGTAAAATATTTAATATTTAAGAGAATCTTGTTCATTTTCAACTCTATAAAATATGGAACCAAATCGGTCATTTAGCTATCAAGGGCCAAAAAATCATATTTAGGTTAAATGCAGAGCTTCTTTAAAAAAAATCCCTTGAAAACCCAGCCATTGACTGCTAACTTGATTTTATATATTATTTGGAGTCTACTAGAATACTATTTATAGAAACATTAATTTAGACTAAGAAATGGGTACTGGTTTATTGCTTTTAAGATGACTGCTTACGTTTGCTCTAACTTTACTAATGTGGAAGATTGATTTGATGTTTAAGTTTATCCTCATGTGCAGGATATGTTTACCGCATTGGGACAGAACCATTAGGTTCAGAAAGCAAAATAATCTATAGTAACAGATAACATGAGACTAAGCAGTTTAGTTCTGTAAAACTGTAATGATTATTAAGTCAATAGAATGCCGGTGTATTAAGACAGGATATCTGAAACCTCGTTATTTGAAAAAGGTAAAATTTAAATAGACCAAAGATGTTTGTCATGTGCAGATAATATCTACATAGAAATACGTGAAGATAACATCTCTTAGTTTTCTTCACGCTAAAAATCTTCAGCGTTAGCAAATGTTGCTTCACGGTTTCCGCCTACCCTCTTTCTCCACACAGTTCTGTGTAAATAATAGATATCAAGGTAATTACCTGGTATACATCAGCCTAATTTTTATTTCCAAAGCTCCCTCCTCTTACAAACTCCATTTTAAAAATTATAATTTTGTATTGTCTGCTAATATATTGCAATGCCTAACCAACCCAACACAGAGTTTTTACCAATATTGAATTAAAAAATGGCTCCTTGAACATTTGGTTGAAAATAGCGGAAATGATATATTTACTTTGCCGTTCAAGCCTAGCGATTTGTGAATTTTTTTCACTTGAAAAAATTGTGTATGTTATTGTAGATTAATCTAGTTTTTAGATGAAAAATTCCTGTTACTTCATAATTTTTTTAAAATTTTTAAGCATTTTATTTATTTAAAAATGTGATTCACATTTTATGTGCAGTGACTGCACTTGGCACTGTACCTTACTGTTAGTTGTGCATTCATCCAGGGCTTCAATCAGGCTCATATTCCAACTCCTTACATGGACATCTAAGAACTAGTTTTAGACCCTAGAGTTATTTAGACTTATATTCACCAGATACATATCCCATTATTCTTAGTTTTACTCAAAGATCTAGAGTAGACACTAAGCCACTTATAATTCCTAGAAGCAACATAAATTTTCTTGTAGGTCTTCAAACATTCCCTCCCCTTGTAGGACTCTCCTATGTTCCACTCCCATGCCCATCTTCTTTTACACATCTTTTAGGACTGGAAAATTTCTCCCCTTCTTCCTTCTTTAAACCAAATAGGTAAATGGGGGAATAAAATTGTCTATACCACAATTTGTTTTTCTTATTCAGGGAAGGGTGTGTGTGCATGCGTGTGTTTCCCTTCAGTATTGGGAGCTGGTCTACCATGGTTTTTGCATAGACTTAGCCGTGACTACAATAATTTGGGTAAAAATCCAAGTCTCTGTAGAAGTGCCCAAGAGAGCCAGCCCCCATCTGCCAGCCAACTGGTCAGTCCCACCCAGTCTCTCAAAGATTTGAACGTGGCCTGAGGAAGGACTTGCATGGTGGATGGATAATGCTGTTCCCCAGGTAGACAGGCAAGGGGAGACTTTGTTATGGAGGTATCTGCCTGCGCAAAGCTTCGTCATATGAGGTAGATGTTAAGCTCAGAGAACTAGAAATTGGGCAGTTTTCCTGGAGTACAGTGTAGAAGGGGATACTGGTACCAGATGAGGCGGTGTAAGTGAAAGTGCTTCTTGATGCCTCCTTTCCAAGGCCGCTGTTACATACATGTACAGCACTTTGCAAATAAAAGTGGATTACAAATAATAGATGTTAAAAGCTATTTTACTTTCAGCTACAATAAAATATGCTATGGAGTAGAAAATTATATTTTCTAATTTCTCTTGAACCCTTGTTGTTGGAACTGTGATAATTCTAATGCAAAGCATTTCTTTTCAAAGCACTGAATTATAATGATATTTATTTAAACATTTATTTAAAATGTTATCACTTTCCTGGCCACAGTCAAGTAGCACACCTTCTTTTTTTTATTATTGTTAAGTTTTAAAGCCTTAAAGTCTTTTCTAGTTTCCTTTCTTGTCCCTCTTTGATCCGTAATAGATCTTGTCTCTTTGTTTTATTGTTTTCATTTTTTTCCCTTCCCTTTGGCATTACCCTAAGTTTGGTTATCATTGCTTCACTTCAAAACTATTTCTGTTGTTCCTGAGCTTACAGCCTCAACTCTACCTTTTTAATTCTTAAATCTATGCTTTTTAAAAAATTGCTGTTCAAAATTCAACACTATTTTATTTTTATTATTCCAACTAGTTTGAAAAGAAACTACCTTATACTAAGGGATTAAGACAGAGTGATACCACAAATTGAAAAGAAGTGGTAAAATAATCATTAATGAGGTTATAGATTTAGAAAATTCTAAAATAATTCATTGAAAAATTATTAAAATTAATGAGGACTTTCAATAATGAGAACTACAAAAGTAAGTTACAAATCAATAGCTTCATTATAATAGTTCATGAGAATAAATGTATGAGCTTTTGTCTTCAAGCCAACATTTGGCTTCAACCCAGTAGGAGATGTGTGTGGAATATCCCTCCCTCTTGTCCATATCCCAAAATCCTCCATCTTAAAGCAATGTGGTCTGCTGACCTCACAAAGGCAGTCTTTACTCCCAAATCAAGTGCTTTTCCGTCATGAAGCCAACAGTATCTTGAATCTTAATTTTAAGAGAATGTCTTTGTTTATATCTTTTAAACTACAGTCTCTTTGGAGTGATTTTCTCAGAATGAAGGAAATCTGTTCTTAAGATTTGCTGATTCTCTCTGTCAAAAACTAACAACTGCTTATGGCCTTCAGGGACAGGATTTTTTTTTATCAGTTCTACTTAATCAAGGTGTCAGTAAAATGAGGGTCTGTATTCTATTGCAGGTAAAACATTTCCAGAGACCCCTCAGAGTGAGTAGAGTCTGAGAAAAATATATGCGTCCCATAAATTCAGTATCCTTTTCGTGACTGGATAATAGTAGAATCATCTGTGAAATCTAGACTCAAATAGAGTTTGAGTCACAAAAGCATTCTGACTAAAACCAGGAAATTCTGAAAGAAGACAAATGAAGGCTTCTTGCATTGTTCTCAGAATATTTTAAAATTTTCACTGAGCTAAACAAGAGAATGCTGTGGGCTGTGCATAAAAGTGAACCATTTGTTGATAAGTTTCCCAGGCTCCCCTAACTACAGGAAAACATTTACCACCAGGCACTGCTAGGATGTTGATGAGCTTTTGGTTAAAAACATAAGTGTGCTTGTTCTGATTATTGTGTCTCAGAATATTACTTCACATTTGGATGATAGAGTTCCTGTTTCCATTTAGATAGTCATTTCTATTAGAGTTAGGTTATTTTGTACTTGTGAACCATGCTTGATAATCATCTGAACTTATTTTCTCTCTACTCTATAATAAAACTTCATCCATTGCTTTTTCATAAACAATGCACTGGCATGGTTATAATGAGATTTATTCCAGTTTGAGCAAATTATTATATTTTGAAACATCTACGTATGCTGTGCTTTGCCTAGGGTGGACTTAGGAGCAGGGAAAGAAGAACAGAAAAACAATCTCTCTAAAACATTTTAGAAGAAGAAAAAGTACAGAATTGCAAAAGATTGTCTTCAGTTATGCTGTTATTCCTCCAATACTTATATATAGAAATATAAATTCTGCATATGACCAAATATGCAGAATCCACAAGGCTGAAGATTTGTATAGATATTACCATAGAATTATTTTTTCAGAATTTAATTATCCTTTTTATACATTAAGAGTAGACATGATTATATGTTCCAAGTATTTTAAAAATGATAAAAAAACCACAGTGTTAAACAGTGAAAGCGAAGTACAATGTATTTCTGTGGCCATTTATGAATGATTTGATGGTAACCTTCATAACCAGTTACATAGAGCTTCAAAATTCACAAAGCTATGATCCCATGTGAGTGAAAACTGTCTGTCTTTCCACCTAGAATTCTTTCTGTTTACATTTCCCCATCATAATTTACGATGTAGAAACTTTAGTGTTTTATTTGTCCTTTGAGATACGGTGATCTTGCCTCTAACGTACTTTAGTTTTCTATGTTAAGACCTCAGTTGGGATTACATGTGGAATTTTGCTTTTATAAAATACATTACTACATAGAGTTACAGTACCGTAAAAAATGAGCATTTTCAAAATGCATTTCCTGTGAAGGATAAGCACACGTCCAGTTTCTGGCAGAGAGGGCTTGTATGGGCGCTCATGTCACATTGTCAAATAACACATTGAAGCTTCCTCAGGCCCTTTCTGCTGTGCTACCTTCATAATCTCCTCATATTCATATCCTAAAAAAAGGCTGAATGAAGTCAGAACCATCAAATGATAGAGCGTTATTGGGGGGTATTGATAATGTGGCCGGCCTCCATTTCCTGTGGGGACAGTAGGGTTAGAATATGCCGTGTCCTACTAACCTTCCACTCAGTTGCACAGATTTCTGAGCTCTGGGTTTGCTGTCTTGTTATTGAGACGTGTCCTTTGTCTGCTCGTTGCACTAATGAGGGGCTAATTCCCAGAGTCAAGTATGCATTTCAGTATTTCATAAATGTTGCTAATCTGTGGTGGAGGAAAATGAAACCAACATTTCCAGTTTATTTTTCTTCTTTTCATTATATTCTTTCAAAGTTGTTATTGAATTAATCCTGCTGCTGTGCATGCACGTTTCTCAGAATGGAGCAAAGATGTTTGTCTCCTTTGTGAAAAAGCATACATTTTGGATTTTCATTTTAAAGGCTGGATATGATAAAATTAATACAGTAACTAATTTAGTGAACATCTGAACTTCAGATTATATTTTCCAATTTGTTCAATCATTGTTACTGTTACTGTATATATAAGTGGATCCTAACATCGTTTTAATCATTACACGTGTGCATGTATGTAGACTGTTATCTGCTTATTAAGGTATAAATTTGCCCATTTTTGAATGGTCAAGATTAAAGATGAATTTGAGGTCTTAAAAAAACATAAATCAACAGTCTTTGAGAAAGTTGATAGTAATGTGAATGTCAACACATGATAGACCTGATCAAAGAGACTAAGACCCTGTAGCTTAGGAGTATTTTCTGTTTTCTTTGATTTTGGCAGTTATCAGAGCAATCTTTTCAGGATATGTGTATGTCAGAGACATTTTCCAGTGAGCCTTTCATGGCTTTTTGTTTGTTTTGTTTTGTTTGCTTAGTACAAGTCACAGATAATGCACAATTTTCCTTACCTCTGTCTTTTTGCATGGTGTGTTGTTTCCTAGATTGGTTTCAATGGGTAGGATTCCAAGAAAGAGACATTTAAGAAATAGAAAGAGGGGATTTAGTGATTATATAAGGAAAGTTGGAGAGAGAATTTAAGGATAAAATTAATGATTCTAGTATGAGTAGCTAGATCAAAAATATGCTGTTCCTTCAGAATGGGAGTGTGGAGGTGATTAAAATGGTTTGGAATATATTACATTTGCATTACCTGTGACATCTAGGTAGCTGTTTCTAGAAGGTTGTGAATAAGGGTTTGTAGCTCAGAGGAGAGGTCTGGAGTATAGACTTAGGTTTGGGAGTCATAGCATATGCATGGCAATTAAAATGAAAGGGACGACTGAGAACATCATAGAGCATGCATATAAATTGAGGGAAAGAATGCTCTAGCCATTACTTGGTGAAACTGACAAATTTAAGTTAACAGGGCAGAGAAAGATTCAGAAAAGGCAATTTACTGTATTCCAGGATAAAGGTATTTTAAGAGAATTAAAAAACAACCCAATCAAAAAATGGGCAGAAAATCTAAATAGACATTTCTCCAAAGAAGACATACAGATGGCCAACAAACACTTGAAAAGATGCTCAACATTACTAATTATTAGAGAAATGCAAATCAAAACTACGAGGTATCACCTCACAACGGTCAGAATGGCCATCATCAAAAAATCTATAAACAATAAATGCTGGAGAGGGTGTGGAGAAAAGGGAACCCTCTTACACTGTTGGTGGGAATGTAAATTGGTGCAGCCACTATGGAGAACAGTATGAAAATTCCTTAAAAAGCTAAAAATAAGAACTACCATATGACCCAAAAATCCCACTTCTGGGCATGTACACATAATTTAAAAAGATACACACACCCTAATGTTCATTGCAGCACTATTTACAATAGCCAGGACATGGAAGCAATCTAAATGTCCAACAGAGGAATGGATAAAGCAGATATGGGGTGGGTGTGTGTGTATATATATATATATATATATATATATATATATATATATATATAATGGAATATTACTCAGCCATAAAGAGGAATGAAATTGTGCCATTTGCAGAGACATAGATGGACCTAGAGATTGTCATACAGAGTGAAGTAAGCTAGAAAGAGAAAAACAGGTATCGTATAATATCGCTTATATGTGGAATTTAGAAAAATGATACAGATGAACTTATTTGCAAAGCAGAAATAGAGACACAGACATAGGGAACGAACATATGGATACTATGTGGGGAAAAGGTGGGTGGGATGAAATGGGAGATTGGGATTGACATATATACACCACTATGTATAAAACAGATAACTAATGAGAACCTACTGTATAGCACAGGGAACTCTACTCAGTGCTCTGTGTTGA
Organism: Hippopotamus amphibius kiboko; assembly: GCF_030028045.1. Taxonomy (NCBI): domain Eukaryota; kingdom Metazoa; phylum Chordata; class Mammalia; order Artiodactyla; family Hippopotamidae; genus Hippopotamus; species Hippopotamus amphibius. The sequence goes on from NC_080196.1 coordinate 104,555,430, forward strand.
CCTAAGTTGGAAGAAAATCCAAAAAAAGAGGGGATAGATGTATACGTATAGCGAATTCACTGCTGTACAGCAGAAACTAACACAACATTGAAAAACAACTATACTTCAATAAAAATTAATAGAAAAAAATGAGCAAAAAAGCAAATAAAAATTCATATTTAGATCAATAAAAGGAATTGCATATATTCTCAACAGATGGAGGGGATTGATGGATCCTGGAATCTGTGTTATGTAGGAAAGACAGGACATAACCAGTAAGGGAATGGTAAGACTCATGGGCTTGGAGTTCAGGGAAATTTCCGTGTCTAGATCTCACCTCTCTGCCACTAGTTCATGTGGTCATTTCAAGTCTAATTTGGTTCATTTTCCCTGGATATGTGGCCATTGCATATGAAAAAGTGAAGTCACCCACTCATTCTCTTCCTCTTTGTGGTTGTATCCGTTGCTACTTAACAAATCACCCCAAAGCTGGTGCTTTAAAACGGTATTTCTTTAGGTTATGATTTCATGGGTCAGCAGTTTGGTGGGGGCTCAGCAGAGTGGTTTTTTGGTGGTCTTCCGTGGGCTCACACATGGGTCAGAGGTCAGCTGCTGGAGAGCTTGGTTGCTCTGCCTCTGTAGAGGTGGCCGTCTATCTGCTGGGATGGTAAGAGGGCTGGAAGTGCGCCTCTCATCAGCTAGTAGCTAAACCTGGGTTTGTTCCACAAATGGCATGAACAAAAGCTGCGTGGTCTCCTGAAGCTGATTTCCAGAATTGACACATCACTTCCACCACATTACACTGATCGAAGCAAGACTGGGAGGCCCAGGGGGAAATACATGAAAAGAGAGGAGCTATACAATATTGTGGATACTATGAAAGAAGAAAAAAAGATTTTGGGTCGCAGCTCTGCTCCAGAGAAACTAAAAAACCTTCAGGTTACATTTACATGAAATGGCAAAAGTAAGGACCAATCTCAGGTCATCTGACTTCCACTGTCATCTCTCCACTGTCAGCATTACTCACGAAGTAATTGTGTGGATCAAGATTAATAGTTGCCATTATGTGATGAAGGTACCCAGGAAAACATAAACTAAACTGTCTTTGGGTCATAATCTGGATTCAGCTTCCCTGACGATGATCGAGACCCTTTCATGGACGTTCTTGGTCCAGTCAGTAGTACATATTGGGAAATACGGACCTTAGCACAGTAGGAGCAATCTGAGCTATGCTGCGAACCAGGTTTTTCATGTTGGCATGAATATAGTCATTTACAAGGCTTGTTTTCTACTTTCTGCTTGTAAAACCCACAGCCTGCCTAAATTCACGCTTAGAACTATAACCTGCACATGGTTAAGGACTATATAGATGTGTATCGTTCATGGGAAATAGTTTAGCAGTGTATGGTACTGCCTCTTTGCAGACAGTGCAATTAGCAATTTCAAATGTGTACACACTTAGTTGATGGTCATAGTTTTTAAAAAAAATTGTTACAGAATGGAGATGTGTTAGAATGCCTGCTTGAATTGTTTTTAAAAATGCTCAGTGATCTTTACATCTAGTTAAAATGTTAATGTAAGTACTTATGGAGGTCAGAGGGCACTTGTGGAGCTAAATTATGGAAATAATAATTCCTGTTATTTGTATCCTTATTTTGTTCCTAATATCTTGACGTAATTTAATGTCTTATGGTTGACTATTCCTGCAGTTGTTCATATTACCTTTCTCAGGCTCCCAGTTTACCTGTAGAGCACCAGATACTTTCTAGGTAATGGAAATGATCTTTGTAAAATGTGACTTCATATCAAGCAGTGTGGATTTTCTTGAACGTTAAAATAATAACTCTCATAAAAATATAAAATAGACATGGAGACAGCCAGTATTTTTTTTTTACTACTTATTCAGAATTTGCTTTTACTTATTTTGCTATATTTCAAATAATTTGTCCTTAGATTTTTCTTTTTTTTCTTTCTTCATTCGGCAGTCAGTGAATCTCTCCTAAGACAGCTGTTACCTACTGGAGATATGTAAGATTATACATTTGGCTTCTATCATAGATCTCAAAGTCTAGCACAGTGAGACAGACATGAAAGGGTCAGTCCCTTGTAGAGGACACTCACAGAGCTGGCAAAACTTCCAGAGTTCTTCTCCGCCTTGACCCCTGAGCCTCTATGAGGGCATCAATATGGGCCATGATATACGTAAAACGATTGGGAACATGCCTTTCCCTTCCCTTCTTCCCTATAAAAAAAATAACTTGTTGCTCAAATCTAGATATAGGTTCATGATTGGCAAAAATTTCACGACAAGTAAAAACTGCATGTAGCTGATAAAATCACTTGTAGCTGTCAAAGCAAAAATGTCACTGGACAAAGTTAAACAAGTGAGACAGACCTCAAGGATATTGTAGTTAGGAGAGAGAAATCAGAACTGTCTCAACTCAAGTCAGGTGAAACAAAGGCCTGGAGAATTTTTAAGAGCTGGAGTGTCATGGGTTTCTGTGTATATGTGTGTGTGTGTGTGTGTGTGTGTAAGGGGGTGGTATAGATTACACTGTGTTTGCTTTACCCAAAGGGAAAGTAAATTTTCTTGTATTTTCATGATAGCAGGTAGTTTTATAACTTGGAGCAAGACTCCTGCTGAAGGTTGGTTCTAAGAAAAGGGAGGTCAGGGACCTAGAGCCAGGAAGAAACCTGTCTACATCTAATCAAGCTGAAGGAAACATTAGGGCCATCTTGGGCACAGGCCAGGGAAGGGGAAAAATAAAGGCAGTAGTGCATTCGTGTATAATAATGGCGTGTTTTGCTTTTGGAAAGTACTTAGGGAAAAACTTTAGAACTCTTATTGTTTTTAAATGTACAAGATTGTTCTTTGCTGAGGTACCTTTTTCAAGGTTGAAGATTAGTATATTTATTTAGAGTTCAGGGTAGTATATTTATTTAGAGTAAAATAATCACAACAGGAAAGTTATGACTGAGGGTTATTTTTCCATTGGTACAGTCTCATTTAAGCCCATTTACTTAGGAAAACTGATTTATATTGATTTGATCAAGAAGTAGGGAGGATATTGAAAGCAACAGAGTATATGCTTTGATCCAAAAGACAGCTGGAAGCCCCAGAGAAAGAAATGCTTCTAAAGGTCTCAGGGCTCTTGTACAAAATCAGTATTAAACATAAGACACTATATATATATACAGGCATGCGTGTGTGTACACACACACACACATACACACTGACCAGACCGATGGTACCATGCCATGGTTACAGGAACAGAATGAAGAATTTCCAGAAGGATGTAACTTGGATCAGTTCCTAAAACATCAACAACAGCATTGACCAAAAATACAAGATCTAAAAGGTCATTGAGCTTAATGAGAGCGTGTTTGGCTATAGACCAGAAGCCAAGCTATATGGAGAAAGAAAAAGGCAGTACAATACTTTTGTTAAATGAATTCAAGATGATATTTTAATTTAGGTTTTACTATTGAAAAAGCTATCAATGGCAGGGAGGAACTGATAAGACTTCTCTGTTTATGATAGTTAATCGTTTTTAATTCAACAGATGAATATTATACATTGACTTTGCCAAAGATACAGGCCTAGGTGTCACAGAGCAAACATTGAAGAGAAAGACATAGTCTTTACTTTCCATTTGATTTACTCATAATCTAGCAGGAAATAATGGCTCTAATAATAGTATAGTAGTAACAGCAAATGTTTATATAATGGTTACTCTGTGTCCATCACTGTTCTAGACGTGCTTTAAATTTACAAATTACAGCAACCCTACTCATTTGTTGAGGTAGGCAGGTACTTAGATGTGATAATGTCATACGACATGAGGCCCGCATTGCTCTTAGAGTTTGAAGAATGCCTGCTTGTTCTAGCAGAAAAGAGATGAGTGCTGGACATATGTGGCTTGGAGTTCACAGTCGGTCTACCTCTAAGTATACATATAATTTTGGGCTTTCACTGGAGCTCTTTGCTACTTAGTTTCAATAGTACCAATCTTGCATCTTTTAAAATGCATCTTAAAGATGTGTGTAAAACTTTTCTTTTGAAGGTAGCTCTCTCTAAATATAAAGAAATCTTATTATTAGTTAGGTGAGGGGATTATGAGATCACTAATAAAGATGATAATTGGTCTCCAAAAGATTTCAGTAAGAAAAATGGCAAAGTTACATGAGAAAGAGGGAGCAGAAGGTGATACAAAATGGAAGGTACAAGGTGTGCTGTTTATAGGGAGTAGTTTATTTTAATTGTATTGATAGTAAAAAGAGTGGGAGGTAGAGGGGTGAACCTCTAATCTGGAAAGAGAAGTTTATTATTTGGGGCTCCTTAGATCAGGGATTGGTAAACAACTGCCTGCCTGTTTCTGGACAGCTCAAGAGCTAAGCATGGTTTTACATTTTTAAGTGATTCCAAAAAATCAAAAGAAAAAGGATGTTGCATGATATGTGAAAGTTATATAGAAGTCAGACTTCAGTATCTGTAAATGAAGTGTTATTGGCACACAGCCAAGTCAGTTCATTTACATGTGGCTGAGGACATGGTGCCTGCAAAGCCTGAATGTTTACTATCTGGTCTTTATAGGAAAAGGTTGCTGACTACTGTCTTAGTTATAATGCTTACTTTTTTAATCCTAAAGTTCATCATCCTTTGATGTCAGTAAATTTCAACAACCCTATTTGATAGTTTAGGAAAAATATGTCCAACAAGCTGCTTTCTTTTTCCGTGTCTCTGACATAGATGTCACTTGACAGATGAAAAAGCAACTTCTCTGACATCACTAGTTTGGGTCTGACACCACTAGTTTGGGTCTGACACATTTGATTTCAGGTTTTTATTTTTATTTTTTAATTTATTTTTTTCTTCAGATCTTTATTGGAGTATAATTGCTTTACAATGTGCCAGTTTCTGCTATACAACAAAGTGAATCTGTATTTATACATATATCCCCATATCCCCTCCCTTGTTGAGCCTCCCTCCCACCCCTCTAGGACATCGCCAAGCATCGAGTTGATTTCAGGTTTTTAATAATCCTACACATTTCTTGCTCTTGTGGGCTGCAGCTTGAACTGTGTTTTGGTCAACTTTCCAAATATATCTAGTCTCCAGTGCTATGTAGTTTCAAGTATTGAATAGAATCCTTTTACCTTTGTCTCCTTCTTTTTCCTTCTTTGTCTTTACCCAGTTATTTTAACTCTCTTTCCCTGAGTATAACCTTGCTCATTAAATCTAATAGTTATGGAATGTATTGCTTATGTAGAAATCAATAAGAAAGAGAAACAGGAATTAAAATTTTATTGCAAAAGCCTTTTCTTCAATTTGCTTAATAATCCTATCCATCACACCACACCCCTCTTTGAAAACTAGTCTGGCTTATTCTGATTTGCTCTTAAAATCATTTTGTGTGGCAATTCCTTCTGTCTGGAATCTTGATTCATAGGCTTTCATATGAATTCTTTTATTGCTCGATTTTCATGATAGCTTTTAGGCAACCAATCATCGTTCATGATCCTGTGTTTCTTTATGACTTGACAGCATCCAGATGTCTTTACTGCATGTTGTTGCCTTTTAGACACATTCAAAAAAAACAAGTTGCCATAAAATAATTGCATTCAGTTGTGCAGTAAATGTTAAATTATTCTTTCGTAAGTCAGTCAAACATTTACTTGAATATAGAAGGACTTGCTGTCCCTTTTAGTAAACCTGAATGAATATCTTAAAAGTTGTGGTTTTGAATTGATTGAAAAGGAGATGGTAGACAAGATTTTGTTTTTTTCTTTTTCTTTTTTTTTAACATAGTCTATCTTACATAGACACATAATATATAAAAGTAAGAGTTCTCTCATAATTTGCCATTTTTATAAGCAATATGAGAACAAACTGAGGAAATTCTCTGGTGGTCCAGTGGTTAGGACTCCGTGCTTTCACTGCTGAGGGTGTGGGTTCAATCCTTGGATGGGGAACTGAGATCCTACAAGGTGCACAACATGGCCCGGGGTGGGGAGAAAAAGAACAAACTGAATAGGTTCATATCGAAGCTATGTGTGAGTATGTTTAGAGTGGCTACATAAATGCATTTAGGTAAACAAGAATGCTTTGTTTTATTTTTAGCAGAACCCAAATTAAATACTGGATTACATGTATAGGCTGAAGAAAATTTTAATGAGGAGGTCACGTTTCTTAGAAAAGGATTTGCATCACAATTACCTGAAGAGCCTTTTGAAGAGTACATATGCTTGTATGACTCATCCTGGGTCTGCTGAATCAAAATCTTCTTGGAAGGGGCCAGGAATGTGTCATAAAGTCCCCTGAGTGGTTCTGATTCTCACCTTTGGTTGAAAACCATTGGGCTGGAAATAGTTTTAGATAATAGACAAACAAGCAAAGGTAGCCTCATAAAAATATCACTGAATGTGTTAAGAAGGTGATGTTTGAGGCACTGAGTACCACGTGCCCCAGCATTTTCATGTGAAATCTCAGATAAGAATCATAACTTGGTTTTCCCATAGTAAATTGTATGAAGTTTTTTGTGGTCAAGAAAAACAATATACCTGGCTGTTTCTTCCCCCCACTTCCCACTTCGGCCACCTGGATTCTCTGGGGCAAAGGTATAGTTCAGTTTTAAGGTTCTTGAGGCCTGGGTAGCTACATTCTAGCTTTTTTCTAATTCAGTAAGAATTTATTGAGGCTTTTCTATGTACCAAATTCAGAATAGGCACTGAGAATGCTAGTATTGAACAAAATAGTCTGGAGCTTATGATCTACTAGATGAGACAGATGTTAAGCAGATAAACATTTCAGTAAGTGCTCTCTGGCCTAGATATTGTAAACTGATTTTGAGTATTGGTTTGTATATTTTTCATATATTACAAAAATCAGAGTTGAGCCATGGAATCTCTTCATGCAATAGTTATGTGGAAACACACACACATATACAGTTTATATTTTTATATTTTATGTGTATATGTATTATATTTATATAAGTGGTATATATTTTTGTCATATATAGTATATATACACAGAGAGTATATTGTATGTACATGTATATTTTATGTTTATATAACAGCATCGTTTTATTTTACTCAGCATCACATCCGTCCGGAATGGTTTGCAGTGTGTACATACCTACATGTTCACACACACATGCTCATGCACATGGTGCATGACTTTAGATTACAGTTCTCAAAAATACAGTTTAGCCCGTTTTTATTATTGCTTTTTAATTAAATAACACGTAAAAGTGACAAGTAAATTATGCTTTATATGTGTTAGTATTTCTGTTGGTTTCTTTCTAAAATTTTTGTTTTTATGTTATTAAATGTAACAAATTTGGGGACAGTTTTTCAGCGGTGAGGTTGAGATTGAAAGTCACAACAAGCTAGGATTCTCTGTAACCCTTGAAGAAAGAGAAGCATGTGATTGTCACAGACAACTTCCACCTGTTGGGCATCTAGTTCTCTTTTGTACAGGTGGTACCTCACTGATACAACATTTAATTGCCCTTACACCTTTTTTTAACTTACCATATGGTTTGACTTGGGTCACTGTTGTTGAGAAAAGTGTTAGCATGTTAATCGTGTTGAAAAGTTGCAGAATAGAGATTCTAGAATATAACTGTCAACCCTCTAATACAAACAGAGAGACAGTGTATACTGATGGCAGAATATCGAAGGGAGAAACAGTGGGTGCTTCATCAAGAAGAATTAGCTATGTTTTCAGGCTATATAACCTCAGTATGCCCCCTCTTCTGCTACAGCTGCATTTGGAACACTTGAGAGTTTGGAATTGTAAAAGAGCCCCCCAAATCAATGAAAGTGACCTTGTAAATGAGAAATTGAACGGAAAGTTATATTTTTCTTCCTTTTTAATGTGCATCCGTGGATAGTGCAGTTAAATTACATGCTTGAAGAATACTACCTTGAGATCTTCTTCGAAAAGATTTTAAAATCATATCAGTTGTCATTCAAATGATATTCTAAAGACCTGCATTTGCCCATGCAACGTACGACAGCAGAGGATTAAGTTAGCTCAAAAGCACTTACCACTATCCGTGAGCCAGAAAGCAGCAAGGATTCTGACTGGCATTATTATTTATTACTTTTGAATGCTGATGGTGCATTTTCCTGGCTGAGTCTGTACTATGCTTATTGACATGCATAAATGAAAAGGCTCTGCTTTGCTGAGTATTTAATTGATAATTTAATTTTCTTAACAACTTTCTTTACAGGACTTGGATTTTGAAGCCAAAACAAGTTACACACTACGGATAGAAGCTGCAAACAAAGATGCCGACCCTCGCTTTCTAAGCTTGGGACCTTTCAGCGACACAACGACCGTGAAGATAATTGTGGAAGACGTGGACGAGCCCCCTGTGTTTTCCTCACCCCTGTACCCCATGGAGGTGTCGGAAGCTACCCAAGTTGGCAATATCATTGGGACTGTAGCAGCTCACGACCCAGATTCTTCCAACAGCCCTGTGAGGTAAGAGCTCATTGCTCTTCTTTTCTGTAATTTTGTAACAATGTGCCTTTATTTAGAACTCATGTCTCTACATTATGATGCTTTGGGGTCATAGCAAATAAAAACCAGTTTTATATACGTATCCAGCCATAGCAGCAGAAGTGAAACGAGATCAGAACAATGCAGCGTTTTACTAATCAGGTGAAAATGTGTCACCTGATTATGCCAGGCCATTATTGTGTGGCAATATCTTTAGGCACCGTTGTCATCCACAAGCAGAGCTGATGTTCCTACTCAGCCCATTATCCTGAGCTCTTCTAACACAAACTGTGTTCAAAGAGAAAGTGATGCATGTTCTCATTATAGGATAAATGCATATGTTAGAAAAGTAATTTTATACACAATTTAAATCGGGGATTAATTTTTCAACAAGTCCTTTTTCTGTTGGTCTCTATGGATAGTATATTTTGTTGGTTTATAATTCCAGTTATAAAAAATAAAATATTACCTTATCTATTTATAAGGACTATTTTAAAATGTCCTTTCAATTGTCCTGTATGGAGAGTAGACACATTGTTAGGTCTAACAGAATGATGACATGTAAGCATTTCAAAATATCACAACATTCCAGTTTCCACTTTTTACTATAGTTTACAATTATACGTGCATGTTCTTGTATATGCGTGTGTGTGTGCATATGATGAAGTATGTCTTTTTAAATAATAATATTTAAGTGAGTATAAAATACACTAGAAATTACATTGTATTTCATGTCTTAATTTGGGTTCATAAGTAACATGTTTCAGTGTCATGGTTTGGCTTTTGATTACACAGTCTATAAAGTACAAAAATCAGTAAAGGTTTTATATTGAGATATGTTCAGCTTGTAAGCTAACCACAGATTTAACTTTTAGATGTAACTGATTTAATAATGCTAAGTGCTTTTGAGCTAACTTCTGAACTAAGTCTGGACATAGACTACAGAGGGTCATGAAAAATATGTATACATTAGACAATTATTTTTATTTATTTTTATTTTTAAAAAATCTGTATTGGAGTATAATTGCTTTACAGTATTGTGTTAGTTTCAGCTGTACAACAAAGTGAATCAGCTATATGTGTATATATATATATCCCCATATCCCCTCCTTGTCAACCTCCCTATCCCACCCCTTTAGGTCTTCACAAAGCATCAAACTTATCTCCCTGTGCTCTGTAGTAGCTTCCCGCTAGCCATCTATGTTACATTTGGTAGTGTGTATATGTCAGTGCTACTCTCACTACGTCCCAGCTTCCCCTCCCCCCAAGCCCGTTCTCTATGTCTGCATCTCTATTCCTGCACTGACACTAGGTTCATCAGTACCATTTGTCTAGATTCCATATATATGTGTTAGCATACGGTATTTGTTTTTCTCTTTCTGATTTACTTCACTCTGTATGACAGACTCTAGGTCCATTCACCTCACTACAAATAGCTCAATTTCATTCCTTTTTATGACTGAGTAATATTCCATTGTATATGTGTACCACATCTTCTTTATCCATCCATCTGCCGATGGACATTTAGGTTGCTTCCATGTCCTGGCTATTGTAAATAATGCTGCAGTGAACATTGTGATACATGTATCTTTTTGAATTATGGTTTTTTTCTGGATATGTGCCCAGTATTGGGATTGCTGGGTCATATGGTAGCTCTATTTTTAGTTTTTTAAGGAACGTCCATACGGTTTTCCATAATGGCTATACCAATTTACATTCCCACCAACAGTGCAGGTGGGTTCCCTTTTCTCCACACCCTCTCCAGCATTTATTGTTTCTAGATTTTTTGATGATGGCCATTCTGACTGGTGTGAGGTGATACCTCATTGTGGTTTTGATTTGCATTTCTCTAATGATTGGTGATGTTGAGCATCTTTTCATGTGTTTGTTGGCCATCTGTATGTCTTCCTTGGAGAGATGTCTATTTAGGTCTTCTGCCCATTTTTGGATTGGGTTGTTTGCTTTTTTGATATTGAGCTGCATGAGCTGCTTGTGTATTTTGGAGATTAGTCCTTTGTCAGTTGCTTCATTTACAAATATTTTCTCCCATTCTGAGGGTTGTCTTTTTGCCTTGTTTATGGTTTCCTTTGCTGTGCAAAAGCTTTTAAGTTTCATTACATTAGACAATTATTTTTAGTTAAGAGTTCATAATTTTTTGTTTTCCTAAACTAGTAAGGTGATTTAAACTTATTATTTATATAAGTAATTATTACACATATTTTATAGTATTAAATAAATTTTATTATTTATATATAAATAATAATCAGCATATATATGTGTGTATATGTAGTAAGTGCTCTTCTTTCCTTCTCTTTTGACAGTAATATCATAGCCTAGTAAAGAATTGGTATAAAATAAGCTTTATTTCAAAAAGGAAGTCATACTCGTTGCTTCTCTACCTATACAACAAATTCAGGCTATATGGAGGCTATATTATTTTTAATGCAGTAGCCATAAGTCATTTCCAAGAATATAACCTTCTGTGCACCAGAATATTTGTGAGTCACAGATGTACTCAGCTGGAATAAGCCGTCCCCTCCTCCCTCTAGCAGCCTAGCCTTCATTGTGAAACAGCTCCCTGACTTAAGCTCAGCTCCATCCACCAAATCCTAGTGAAGTGCACAAACTTGAATTTGGGTTTTGTTATAGCATTGCAACTCTAGTGACATACTTGTCTCCTTCTTCCATGAACAGCCAGCCACAGTACCATCGTAGTCATAGATCAGCTACTTAGGATAGCCTGACTTGTGCTTAAATCACTTAATTTAATGGGGAAAAAGAGAAGATGCTTTTATGAGATTGAGGATCTGGAGAAATAAAGAGACGTCATAATTCAGTACTTCAGTGAGTGAGAGGATTTAAGAAAATTTAGATTTATTGTATTGGTACTTTTATCTTATTTTTTAATGTTTTTCTTTACCTATTTCTGTGTGTATCATCCCATTAAAGCCTTTCAGAGTAAATATTTCACTTTTAATAATATTTTATTTGGAAAAAATGCAGTATTATATAATAATTTGGGGAAGAAGGGAGAGTAGGACCATGTGGGTAGTGACTTGAGTTAGAGGTGAAATGAGTTGCATGTCTGCTCCCTGAAGCACAGAGATAGAAAGGGCCAAAGGCTGAACTCTGCTGCATTTGGAGGTAAAGATCTCTCTGGTCTCCATCAATGAAAGAGCAACTGGCCAGAACTGTAATTTTACCTCATTTTTGTTTTCTTAAAACTAATAAAGGTTACTACTTCTTAAATCCTTTTCTAATCTCTAAGTTGCACAAATAGGCAGAGATTTTGTTCAAAGTGAACTGAAATGTGTGCATGTGACTATCTCTTTTGCTTTTGTAAAATTAATTTCTTGACTTAGACTTAATGCTCGTATTCTTGCAACATTTCTTTGTCTTGCACTATTTTTTATAAGGTCAGCATGGTCACTCATAGCTTATTTGTTTCTGAATTTGTCTCTCACATAGTTCTCTTTTCCTATCCATTTGTGATATCCTTTCAGAGGCCAGCATCTTCATTGTGTAGTTCAGTGGGTTGATGGGCACTCTTAGAAGTACTTGGTTCTCTTCCCAGCACTGCTGTTTGCTGAGTGTCCTAGGGGATCTCACTTAGCCTCCTAAGTTTCCATATAACCCAGCAAAAAGGAAAACCAACACTTAATCCCTGCTTTGTCCCAAGTTTTTAGAATATTAAGTGAGAAAGGGAAAATAACTGATGTTTTTAAACTGCCAATCATGACTTAAGTATTAGGAAGCAAGCATTATCATTGTACATCACTGTTATTATAGTTTATTGTTTTCATGCCATTTTTATTTCAAGGTCAATAAAGTCAATGAAGGGAGACATATTTTATAAGCAACTATATTGGCAATCTATATTGAAGATTGGTTTGTATTCACATATTTTCCCATATGTAGAAATTAAATAGTTGTTTAATGGACATAAACATGCATTGGGCACATAAACATCCCAGTATTTGCATTGGGCACTCAAGTAACTCTCAAAATGTAAGAGGCCGATGGATGAGTAGATTGTACAGTCTGCCAAGGTCCTAGGAAAAGTGAATCTCCAGGTTGAGATGGAAGCTGAAGATTCTTACAGTTGTGAGCTTTGTGCTTCTACACCTTTAGGAATATTATAGTTCTTAGAGGAATGGAAAAGCAATATTTGTTTCATTGTAATTGTTTAAAATTAGGCTAATAATATTTGAATTGTAAAAGAGTGTGGGAATGGTGGATAATTAGTGTTTGAATTCATTGACGTTCTTTGTAGTGTAATATTGAAATCTAGTATATGCCATTTATATTTAGAACATTTTCTGATATATGGGGCAAGAGATTAGAATTCTAGAAAGAATACATTTACTTGGCTCCAGCAAGGTAAACTGAGATCTTTTTCCTTTTTTAAAAAAAATTATTTTTTTATTTATTGGCTGCATTTGGTCTTCTTTGCTGCGTGTGAGCTTTCTGTAGTTGCAGACGGGGGGCTACTCTTCATTGCAGTGTGTGGGCTTCTTATTGAGGTGGCTTCTGTCGTGGAGCACAGGCTCTAGGCATGCGGGCTTCAGTAGTTGTGGCATGTGGGTTCAGTAATTGTGGCTCATGGGCTCTAGAGCACAGGCTCAGTAGTTGTGGCTCATGGGCTTAGTTGCTCCACTGCACATGGGATCTTCCTGACCCAGGGCTTGAACCCATGTCCCCTTTATTGACAGGTAGATTCTTAACTATTGCACCACCAGGGAAGCCCCTGAGATCTTCTAACTATATGACCCATGCCTTTTTTTTTTTTTTTTTCACCTGTTCCACTAATGTACCAACCAAAAGCCCTTTGCATCTGCCCTTTCCTTAAAAGAAGATGGGGGCATCACCTTACTGTTGGAACCTTACCATTTGACTGTTTAGAAGTATAGTAACAGTAGGTTGAAAGAGTAAATGAACCTGGAGCCCAGTGATTGGCCAGACTATAACACCTTTGTGAATTGGAATGTCTTTGTTACAGTTTGTCCACCATCCAGGGGCTTACCTGGCCCACCATTATATGTCCACTTTGCCTTCCTCTTTCCTGATATGGAAACTAGGAGCCAAAGCTGGAAATTAGGTAATACTTGAGATTACGTAGGAAAAAAAAAAGAGACATTTTGAAAGCAAAAGTGGGTAATTGAGGGCCAGCATGTTTCTGGCTTTTTATTTTTTATGTAGTTGCCTATTATTTCATGTGAATGTTGACCCCAACTACCAAATATCAGGCTTTATGTGTTGAACTTGGAAGGACAGATTGTGTTCTGCTGATTCTGATCATTATTCTGAACAGTGAAAGCTTCGCTTCTGTGTTTCCCCCATCAGTAAGATGGTAAAAACTATAAGAACAGCCTGGTGTCCAGAGGACTATTAATTCTTCATGTCAGCATCTGTAGACTGCTGAATGAATCAGCATATGTTGATTTAGAACCTGGTTTGTACACAACACTGGGAAAATACAGAAAAAACAAAGATGAATCAAACATTCCTCTGACCTCAAGGAACTTACAATCTGGTTGGAGAAATAAGATTCCATAATATTTGTAGTGAGGTGGATAGACCTAGAGTCTGTCACACAGAGTGAAGTAAACCAGAAAGAGAAAAACAAATACCGTATGCTAACGCATATATATGGAATCTAAAAAAAAAATGGTACAAATGAACCTAGTGGCAGGACAAGAATAAAGATGCAGACGTAGAGAATGGACTTGAGGACACGGAGGGAAAGGGGAAGCTGGGACGAAGTGAGAGAGTAGTGTTGACATATATACACTACCAACTGTAAATTAGGTAGCTAGCGGGACGCTGCTGCGTAGCACGGGAGATCAACTCCATGATGGGTGATGACCTAGAGGGGTGGAATAGCGAAGGTGGAAGGGAGGCTTACCAGGGAGGGGATATGGGGATATATGTATAAATACAGCTGATTCACTTTGTTATACAGCGGAAATTGCGCAACACTGTAAAGCAATCATACTCCAATAAACATCTGAAGGAGGAGAAAAAAAAGGTAGACAATACAAGGGGGGAACGTGCCAGATCCGTCACATGGCAAATTGTGAGATTAAATACTAATCACTCCAAGTTCCCTGGACAGGAGGAGACCTCATTTGAAGGAGTGTTAGCATAAGCTGGACTTTGAGGGATGCCAGGATTTGGACAAGCCAAAAAAATTAAGGTCTGTTTATGTTTCATGTAGTTATAGCTTAAGAGTCAAGTGCTATATTATGAGATCAGCACATTTATTTCTGTAGGCAGCGCAGCAAGCCCAAAGTCCCTATGCTTAAAATAGCCAATGAATTGAAATATGGTATTATTACAAATAAGATCAGATGTGAAAAGGGGGGATTTAAGAAGTAATGGAGATCATTTTCAGCATTTCTAACAATCCAAATACAGAACTAGAGTTGTATTTATGTTCAAGGATACAAGGATGAAAATAATACTTACCTGCAGGCTCTTTGCATTCCTGGTATGGTATGTCCTCAGATAAAAGGTGATAAGATAGTTTCAGATATTACATTATGTAGTGTGACTAGTCTGAGCACATGTGGGTTTGAATAATTCAGTGTGTATTTTAAGTTGCTTGTATACATGCATATATTTGTACATATTATTTTAATCTAAATTATGTGTGAATATTTCACAGAATTAAAGGGAAAGTTGAACAGGCAGTCTTCAGAAAAGAGAGGAGGGAGGTTTCTCTATAAAAATGAGTAGCAAGAGTGAGTGGTCAGTCTCTTCTGAACAAGGAAGTGGGTGAACCGCTGGCCACTTTTTTTCCCCTTATGGCTCTCTTCAAGGTTCACATTTTTTGGAAAGTTTTTTTTTGTCCGGTCTTAGGACACATGTCCATCTCTTATCCAGGAAGTCCTGGGCATCTTCATGGTGAATGCCATCAAGATTGCATGAGATTGGGAAGGTTGAAATCCACAAGGGAAAATTGAGTTGCCATTATCAGAAGAAGAGGGTGAGGCTGCAAACAGTGACATCCCTAAGCACTGAATTCAGTAGCTTATTTTGAAGTAATTTATTTCTCATTAAAGCCCTATAAGGCAAGCATTAACATTCCGCTGTCATAAATAAACATGACTCCAGTCACACCGTTAGAAAATGTGGTTCTAGAATTTTAGCAAGCTCTGTATCAAAACGTCTACACTGCTTGCAGCAACACATACACACACAGGCACACACATGTGTGTGCATGCACACATATGCATAAATTTCTTAAGAGATTAAGATTTCAGCTCGATTCAGTTATTTCTATTGATCAGATTTGTCGATGCTTATTTATTATGTTATCTTTTCCATTTGGTTAGTAGCACTGAGACATTTGTGTTAATCTAGCCCACTCACCTGCATGTTCTGTTTGTGAATATCAACATGCATTTCAATAGCTGGGTGATGAGAATGCTACTTGTGAATATGGAGAGGACCATTTTAATCGATCTTCATAGCTTATTGAACAGCAGCACCGATAACTACAGGCATTTATTAAGGGATTGATTTTGTTGCAGTTGCACAGAACACTGAAGATATTCAGATATATAAGATGTGGTCCCTACCCACTTGTTGAATAGCTAGAGAAGAGATCTTAGGGGAAAACTTATGAAAAACCCAATGTTAAAGCTGGAAATGAGAAATCATCTTGTAAAATTTTCTCATTTTGCAGCTAAGAAAACAGAAGAGTACAGATGATGAGTGAAAAGCCCAAATTAGTACGATAGGTTTGTGGCAGGGTCGTGGCTATAAATATTGCCTCTTAATGTCCAGTCTGCAGTTCATGGTGGTGCAGCACAAGGAGCTTGTAGTGAAGTCCATGGGTCAGGTATACTGCAGGCTTTCTTAAAAAGGCATGATTTCTGAAGTAATTGGGGAGGCTTGGTGCCTCTCTGCCAGTGGATTGTCTTCAAGGAATAGTGTGACTACAATAATTGGAAGGAGGAAAAATGGGAGTAAAGAAGGGTCAACACGAGGAAAGGAACCTCAGTGGAGATACACACCATATTGTCATTCAATCAGTTAATACATCAGCATGACTGTCTTGGAGTTTTAGATAGTGCAGTGGGAAAAAAATAATGAAAAGCTGAATTTTAGAGGTAGCAAAGACTAAAAGCTTATCTATAGGCAACGAGGGAAGATGGCTCAGACAGATGTGGTTCTGAATCTTGGTTCCATCAGCAACCAGCTGTGAGACTTTAGAGTTCAATGCTGAAATACAGCGATAATTGTATCTGCTTGCCTTAGTGAGAAATTGTGCTTGGCTGGTAGAAACAAAGCTTAACACGAATAACTTTCCAATGAGAAGTCTGGAGCCAGGCAGTCAGAGACTGACAATTTGGCAAGATAATGTCATCAAGGGCTTGGCTTTTTATGTCAGGCACTCATCACCTCGTTTTTACAAGATGCCTTTTGGATCGCTCTCCATTGTGTTCATGTCCCACGTGAGATAGAAGGGAAGGGGCAAAAACCAAATGCCAGCTGAATTTGCAACTCTCTCCTATCCTTAAGAGAGTTTCTTAATAACCCTCAACCCAATAATTTTTTCACCTCATTTGCTAAAACTTAGATATAAGAACACTGCATCTACAGGGAAGCTAGCAAGTGCAGGGGTCTATTAATAAGAATTAAGGGCGAGTGGGTATTAGACATGCAAGTAAGTCTTTGTCACACATGACCTTACATAGCTGTTTGAGGATTAGGAAACAATGTATATGTTTTAAATTCTCAGTATATTTAGAGGGAGGGACAGTTTTGGTGACAGGTTGATGAATCTGCTTTCAGATATACTGAGCTTTAGCTGAAGATGTTGCCAGTACCTGGAGTGGTTTGGGAAATCTCAGGAAAAGAATTGAGGCTGGATATTGAGATTTGGAGGTGTCTGCATAGTAAATGGAGAAGGCAGAAGGTTTAACTGCTGGTGCTGCAAAAATATGGAAGGGATCTCTTTAACTGGTCACTCCATCATACAGTGAGAGAGGTCAAGTATTTTAGGCTGTAATTTATAGGAATGGGAGCGATCGTGTGAGAGCGCACACCACTAACAGCAGCAGAAGTTGCGTTAAAGATAACTTTGGGTCATGATTAGAGAAACACCAGTCCTTTTCTTTCCTGTTCAGCCTCTAATTGACTCAGGCAACTGTATTTCTCTGTCCCTAAGCCAGTAGATCCGGAGCTGTAAAGTGTGTGCATCTCCTTTCTCTCTTGGCTCACTCAGCCCTCCCAGATTCTAATTCAGAGGCAATTTGCACCGCTCACTCTAAAAAGTGCCCATGTTTTCTTTATTTCTCTTGGTTAAGGATCTTTTTCCCCCTTTCAGGTAACTTTATCATTAGTTAATGTCTCACACATAAATTCTCGCTTTTTGCATGTCCCAGAGGGGCTGGTAGAGAATAGGGAACCCCTTTAATACTGGGGGAGATCTCAAGTCCTGTGATTAAGAAATATAATAACTGCTGTGACTGTTCTCCATGGTTTGTCTACTCCTGATCCTTGCCTAGGTTTCCACCTCTTCTCAAGCTAATTCCTCATTCTCTCCTCACACCTGCCCCCATCTCTTTCATCATACTCAAGGATAGCAGTTTGTTGGTTTTTCTCTAAATACTTATTATAGATTGCTGTCTTTCAAAATATTTTGTTTATATACTGTATTTCCTGAAATAGGTTCTCCAGATTAATTGCTGAATGTATGAATGAGTGAAAGGGAGACATAAGAATATCAGAATAATTCACAAATTACCAAATACCATATATATATGGTATATGAGGCTATTTAGTGAGAGGTAAATGAGAGTTATAACTATTTAAAATTGCACACAGTTTATAAGTGGAAGTTACAGTTTGTGATTTAGAGATGATTAATATTTGGATAATAGAAACTTTGGTATCTATTCTTCTCCAAACTTATAGAGGCATAGGTAATAACTATATCCCTAAAAGATTTAGGGTTTTTTCTATGAGGTGAACAGAAGTTGGAGGTATTTAATATACTTTAATAATCTAAATGAATTCTCAGGTTTAATGTCCTTTATTCTAATGCTGGAATATTGGAGACTATTGATAATAGAAACAGATGTTTTAGTTATTGACTTTAGTTTGGTGAGGAATGACATGAACTCATTTAGACAAATATATCTCAAGTCCATGGCCATTTTGCTTTGTAAGAATGTAGAAGTCTATTTTTTCCTGAATACACTTACATTACCACAGTCATTTGAAAAAAAAAAAAAAAGAACAATTCAGGCTTTTATTATTAGCTCAATTGATGCATGAGTGCATGGATATTACGTTAAATTCATCTTGTGAAACATTAATTATTCTATTGGATTATATATAAGTATTTACATATGCATATTGGTTGCATACATGTGTTTGTGTATATATACACATACAAATGTATATATGTGTATGCATATTTATACACATATATATGGAGAGAGAGAGAGTATGTTAACCATATAAAATATTGACATAATGGTTGACTAAAGCAGTATTTCAGGGAAGACAATCTAGCTCTTCTATGTAATTGAAAATTAAAGTCTATTTGTAACGTTAATTAAACTCATTTCTTGTTTGCATGGCCGTTGTGTGGAAAGTAGATTGTAGACGATAGGAACTGAAGTATGTTGATAAGCAGTAAAATAATGTAAAATCTAGGCTAAATTAGGTGGTAACTTGGAATGATAATACTTGAAAGTATATATTGACAAATTGGATGCAAGGACAAGAGAGAAAAACAAATCTAGGTTTTTTGTTTCAACAACCAAGTGACTGGTGGTATCATTTGCTCAGGTGGAAATGCGTAAGGGAGGAGGAGATTTGGGAGGTGGTAGGAAACAGAATATCAGTCTGGGTATGTTACATTTCAGTTCACATTGTGTATTTAAGTGGTTCTACTAAGTAAGTAATTCTATTAAGTCAGTCTGGTTGGCCAAGGAGATTTTATATAAATGTAGGGGTCCTCAAAAATATAGCAGTGAGTTAAGCTATAGGACTGCATAAATTGCAAGGAAAAGTGTTTTTACAAAGAAGAGAAGGGGATCCATGGAAAGGTTTTGGGGGAGTGCAAGTAATTAAAAATCATGAAGGGGAGGGTAAACCAGCTGAGGTGACTGAAAGGGGCACACAGTGAGGTAGGAGAAAAGCAGGGAATATGCGGTATTAATAAAAGCAAAAGGAGAATGTGCTTTGAGGAGTTGTCAGTGGTCAGTTGTGATAAATTTGGATGAGATAGAAAGTAAGAACAGAACAGAAAAGTGAACAATATGGAGGCCAATGATGAACTTGAAACATGGAGAAATTTTTTAAAACAGAAAACACTTTTTGATTCAAATAAAGCTTTATAGATAGAAAAGGATCCAAATCCAAGGAACAAGTGTTGAGGTCAGCAGATGGGATGCACAGCTTAAGTAGAATGGTTTGATTTTGATTTGAATAAAGACACTTAGCTACAATGAAAGGATGGTAAGTAGAGGGTGTGAGGAAACTCAGTTAAGATTTTTCTTCTCATAGGTCGTGTAGCATAGATCCTGGAGGTGAGGGTGAGTACATTTTGTACTGCCTTTGCCATTTTCAAGCTATTTAATTTTCTCTTCCCTTTCAAACTCTCAACTCTTTTGTAGAATGCATCACCATACTTTACTTAAAATCTTTCACGTTGCTATCAACCACCACATAGTAATCACACCGATTTGTTGAGGATTTTAATACTCAGACTATGTTATTTCTCCCCACCATCACTTTTGGCCTCTCACTTTTTTGGTCATCTTGACTTTAGTGATCTGTTTCTCTGCCCCAGTTTTGTCATAGATTCTTATGAACATACCCTTGGCTTGTTAACTCTCGTAGATATGCTACTGTTGAAAATCGACTTCAAGCATCTCACTCTCTGCTACCTCCCACTCCAGCAATTGTGCATCCTGATAAAGTCCTACCACTGATTGGTGCTACCAGATTCTTCTCAGTGTCAGTCTGCCTTTCCTTATTTCCTCATTTCTCTCTTACAAACTCAGAGACTATGGGCCTTCATTGTCATAACTCATGTGTTATGCCCTTATCCTCCTAACTCTCCTCTCCTCTCATTGTCCATGACTGGTTAAACCCAACCCTCTCCTTTTTATGCATCTGCAAACACACAGATGAGAACGAAGACAGACAAAAACGGGATGACTGGATTTACATTAAGTCAATGAACATAAATCACAAAGGGGCAATCCACGATGCTTAGCTATTCCATTATACTCTCCCTAGTATATGTAGATTTATACTAGTATATTTTTGTCTCTTCTAGAAAAAGGAATTCTCTCTCCCTCTCTTCAAACCACCTTTTCCTGTCTTAGTTGACAACCTTGTCTCCTATGCCATCAAAAGTAACTTCCTAATATTCTCAACACCCAGATACCTGTTGCTGCACAAAGACAATAATATTTGTTTGTGGTCAATTTTTTTTATAACACTTTCTGATGTCTCCTCTTCCGTTTTCGTTTCTTGCATCTTGTTATGTAGTGGACTAGTAGTAGACGGTTTTATTTGATAATAGTGGAACTACTGTGGAAACATTACATACTTTCTGAGGTTCGGTGTGTGTTTATTTGCTCATTTGTTTAATCTGTTTTTAAGTGAGAGTGCTTATTTCACCCAACTAGAAAGACAAGGGCATTTGAAGATAGTCATTCATGAGGGAAGGGTGAATTTTGTATATGAATCAAAAAATAGCGTAATTGAATAAGAATACAAGTAGAGTGGTAGTTTTTCACTAATATTTGGATAGCAGACATTTTGAGAAAGGGTTTTTACACACCAAAATGTTTATGTAATGTGAGGTGTTCTACTTTTAAAAAAAAATTTATTTAAAAAATGCATTATACTTGATTTACAATATTGTGTTAGTTTCAGGTGTACAGCAAAGTGATTCAGTTATACATGTACATGCATCGATTACTTTTCAGATTCTTTTCCCATATAGGTTATTACAGAATATTGAGTAGAGTTCCCAGTGTTATACAGTAGGTCCTTGTTGGTTATCTATCGTATATATAGTAATGTGTGTATGTTCATCCCAAACTACTAATTTATCCCTCGCCCCACCTTTCCCCTTTGGTAACCATAAGTTTGTTTTCAAAGTCTATGAGTCTGCTGCTGTTTTGTAAATAAGTTCATTTGTATCAAAAAAGATTCCACACATAAGTGATATATGATATTTGTCTTTTTCTGTCTGACTGACTTCACTTAGTATGATAATCTGTAGGTCCATCCATGTTGTTACAAATGGTATTATTTCATTCTTTTTAATGGCTGAGTAATATTTTGTTGTATCTGTGTACCACATCATCTTTATCCATTCCTCTGTCAATGGACATTTAGGCTGGTTCCATGTCTTAGCTATTGTAAATAGTACTGCTATGAACATTGAGGTGCATGTGTCTGTTCGAATTATGGTTTTCTCCAGATATATGCCCAGGAGTGGGACTGTTGGACCATATGATAGTTCTATATTTAGTTTTTTAAGGAAACTCCATACTGGTTTTTAAGGAAGTCCATAATGGTTGTACCAATTTACATTCCCACCAGCAGTGTAGGAGGGTTCCCTTTTCTCCACACTGAGGGGGTTCTACTTTGAAACATGTCTGTGGAACCCTGGTTAAGGCCCCTGAGTGAGCAATATAAAAACCAAACGATTAAGGTCAAGCTGGTGTTATTAAAACAAAAGATGTTACTAAGTATACGTGAATGGGTCAGATGTCTACATGTTTTATTTTAGAGGGACCGCTAATTGTGACCAGGGCTACTAAATCTGTTGTGAATGTTTTTTAGGAGCCACAATTTGGAGTTTATGATGACATTCAAATCCACTGCGACGACAGTTATACTATTGTCTTTACTTTGTGCTGTTGGACAGAAAAGCAGAGATTACTGACAGGCAGGTTATGAATCAACTAGAACATTGGTGACGTTTTAAACTAGGCATATTTTATGTTAATATGACGGATTGTGGAGTCAGCAGAATTTGGTGATTGGCTGTGCAATTGATGAAATAAATTTAGCAAATTATAATCAAACATAAATATTGAAGTGTTTTTTTTTTAAATATTCAATTAGGTATTCAATTGACAGAAACACAGACTTGGAGAGATACTTCAATATTGATGCCAACAGTGGAGTTATTACAACTGCCAAATCTCTGGATCGAGAGACAAATGCTGTTCATAATATCACAGTCCTTGCAATGGAGAGCCGTAAGTTGTAAGGTTTAACATGAAATTAGGGTGGAGGACGTTGAGAGTGGATAATGGGTTGCCATGAGTTTATAATTTCAACCTGAATTTTACTAGGTGCTTGTCTGAATTCACCAAAATTTTGAAATTCCCAAATTTCAAGCTGTGAAATATATTTATATTATCTAACTTTATTTGCTAATATTTACAAAGTTAGTGAAAAGAGGTTATGGTAAAAGAATGGGCCCGAGTTACCCTTAGAGGGCTTCTGCTTGTTTTGTGGTCATACTTTGTGTGCATTTATACTGACATGGGATTGGTACAGTAGCTTAAAAAAATAGTAAATAAATTGATCTGTAATCAAGATACCCAGATTTCTACATTCTCATATTAAACTAATTTTGGTCACTGATAAGGAAAACATTGAGAGAACAATGTGTAATTATATTGCATGCATGTTATATACATATATTCATATAAAAATTAGCTCTAGCATCAAAGAATACTGAAATTTCTGGCTTGTCACTCTGTGTGTGTATGACACTTGGATCAGAATTTCTGTTGCTCCCTTTAAAGTCTATAATGCTGTGGTTCTATATTTTATTCAAGACTTAGTCATTTTCCTTATTAGATTCTACTTTAGAGAGGTTGATTCTAATTGTTTTAAATATGAGTTTCCCGAGTGAGGTGGTGTTGGAGTAATAGCTTTACTCTAAGCACAAGCTGACCTCGGAGATACCGTGGATTTGGTTCCAGGCACCACAGTAAGGTGAATGTCACAATGAAGGAGGCACATAGATGTTTTGGTTTCTCAGTGCAAATGGAAGTTGTATTTATGCTATACTGTAATTGGTTAAGTATGCAATCAATAGCATTACCTCTAAAAAAACAATGTTTACACTTTAATTAAAAAATACTTTATTGCCAAAAAAATGCTAACTGTTACCTGAGCCTTCAAGTTGTTACCTGAGCCTTCAAGTTATAGTAGGAACATTAGGAACTTGAAAGATTGCTGATCACAGATCACCATAACACACATAATGATAATAAAGTTTGAAATATTACGAGAATTACCAAAATGTGACACAGAGACATGAAATGAGCAAGTGCTGTTGGAGAAATGGGACCAATTGACTTGTGTGATGAAGGGCTGCCACAAAGCTTCAATCTGTAAAACAATATCTGCAAAGTGCATTCAAGCAAAGTGCAATAGAAGGAGGTGTGCCTGTAAATGATGAAACGTTTTCCTCTTTATTAGAGAATCCATCTCAAGTAGGAAGAGGCTATGTGGCCATCACGATACTTGACATCAATGACAACGCCCCTGAATTTGCCATGGAATATGAGACCACCGTTTGTGAAAATGCCCAGCCAGGCCAGGTGAGAGGCTTCAGAATACCATGCTCCTCGTTCGTAATTTCTTTAAAAATGCCTAGTGGCGGTTGCCTTTGAAATCCTGCCAGCTTTAAGATAAAATATAATCAGCATGTTTCAGCAAAACTAACACTTTGATGTGTAGCATAAACTAATATGAAAGGAACTTTCAAGTTCTGGTTTAATTGGGACGAGGAAAGTTCCTCTGGAAGAAAAGGTAAACACTGTAAAAGCCGTGGTAAGTGGTTAAGGGCTCAGGCGTTTTTAAGGAGCATGTTAAGCTCGATTGGGTCGCTTCCCACCTTACACAGCGGGGCTTAAGTACCTTGAAGTTCTAAGAATTAAGTGTAGTGCAGTCTCCTTGTGGTTTGGTCTACTCATCCACATCGTCAGGGTCTTGCCAGGTTTACTGATATGGTCTAATCGGTGGGTACAGCTTATTTCTGAAGGTCACAAAAGTAAATTCAAATATGAATTTTGAAAAGGACACGATTTGATTTTCAGAGCCCTTTTTGGATTGGGTTCATATTAGTACAGCTGACCCTTCCCCTCTGCAGCTTTTTCAGGAGAATGGTATTTCTCATCGGTATAAAGTTGCTCTGTCCTGCCTCAGAAAACACAGCAGAGCACACCAACATACTTTCATGCTCTACATTCTCTCTTCCTAGGTTATCCAGAAAATCAGTGCTGTCGATAAAGACGAGCCATCCAATGGACACCAGTTTTATTTCAGCTTAACAACTGATGCAACAAACAACCACAACTTTTCACTGAAAGATAACAAAGGTAAGGTATAATTTTTGTTGCCAGAGGAGGCAACAGGTAGAAGCTCTCTAAGCAAGAAAGCCTTTTCTTACTCAGGAATGCTGATTATGGATTTTTTTTTTTCATACCAGCAAGGACATTAATTAAAGGGCAGTGAGCCCCTCAAGTAATTTTTATCTATGGATTTGCTGTCATGAAGAAGAAACTGCTACTTAAATCATTTTAGGCCTAAATCCAAAGAGGGGAGAAGACAGATCCATTTCTCTCTTTTCTTCTAGACATTTGCTTCCTTATTTGTATACCAAACTCTTTATCCAGAGAATCTAATCAGTTGAGAGCTAGCTAAATGCCTTAATAAGGATTATATTACTTAGGTATACCTTTTTTTTGGTCCTCTTTTTTAATATTTATTTGGCTGCTCCAGGTCTTAGTGGAGGCATGCGGAATCTAGTTTCCTGACCAGGGATGGAACCCGGGCCCTCTGCATTGGGAACGCAGAGTCTTAACTGCTGGACCACCAGGGAAGTTCCTACCTAGGCATAACTTGAGACATTAGGAAAATAATTGGACTTAACACATTTCAACCTAAATCAACTTTGACTTAATATTATCAATGCCAACATCAGTTATTTTATTTTGAACATAAAAGTCCATGCAAATAACAAATATACTCTTTATGCAAAAAAGTGTAAAATTAAAAGAGCAAAGAATTCCCTGTCATCCCAAATCACATTTTTCTGCTTCAAACATAAACGCTCTTAATGTCATTATAGAAATATTTTTATAAATACCTATAGGTAGATTCTGGTTTTGCTCAATTATGTAAACATATATATATATACTTATATAGACAATTATGAAAACTTCCAAAGGAAGCATGAGAACTTGCTATCTATTGTCTAATTTCGAATACTCTTTCTCTCGCTCTCCCTCCGTATAAACAGAGAAAGGAGTATACCCCAACAGTATAGAAAATGTAATTCTTCCAGTGTGAATGTGTGAATCAGGTTTCAGAAAAACAAAATCTAGAAATAAATGTGTTAGTCAAACCCGATTTTAGTTATCTAAAAAGACTTGCTTTCAGAAGATGGACTTTATAAGCGCTTTTGCCTGAAGCCACCATCTATTTTAGTGGAGAAAATTCAACTTTGGCCTCAAAAATTCAATCTGAAAATAATTCGTGTTTCTGATCCCTCTCTCTGCGTAATGAGGATACTATCTATTGCCCCCGGTAACATGAAAGGAAGCACATTCTCTATGTGGGGAATCCCAAACTCTCAGACTTAATCATAGTTGGAAAGGACAATTCTCAGCACTTGTATTCATCCAGCACAAATGCAGAGAGGGGAATTCATGACTTTCCCAAGAAGGGTCTGAACATCTCCCCTATGTGTCTTCATCCAGTACCATGATGATTGTGGGACAACACAGGCACTAAAATGGCTTGATTTTCAGGGCATTCACACAGCCACACAATTGAAAGATTTCCCCAAAGGCAAGCCCAGAGCTCCCTCGCCTGTGGGAATCTTGGAGGAAAACATAAGGAATGGGAAGAATGAATGTCAATTCATATGTTGGCTTCCATTTTAGGAAGCACATAAAGAACTAGGGGACCTTTATGATCTCTTTCCGGAACATAGGGTTCCTGAACATAGGAACATTACTAAAAATTTAAAAATCACATAAATCAATGTGTTGTGTGTGTGTTATTTGATGTCAGGCACGTTAGATTACAAATCAGCAACTTTGGAAAACTTGTGTGTATCAAAAATCTTAAAAATGTATGACATCTGATTGGTTGGGATGCAAAGACTAGGAGTGTGTGTTTGTACAGAAAGACTCAAAACAATATCCTTTAGTAACTCCATGTGTAGTTTTTTAATGAACACTGCTGAATTCATACATTTTAAAATAAAATATTTGTTTACTTAAAAACCTGCTAGCTGGAATCTGAAAACCAAATACTTTTCTTCCTGCCACATCTGTAATTCCAGTCTCCTGTGTGCTTGCTGTTCTCATGATGAGGCAAAAAATATTTAATTTTTATTATCCCCTGTAAGGGTACGGTTTGAAATTTCCAGTTTGTAAAAATTACATATAGGATACGCTTTTACTAAGTTGCAAGTAATGTAATAAATGATGTATAAACATTTTCCTAATCAGTTTTACTTTATAACTGTTTCTTTGGTTAGAACCACATAGCATGAGATAAATGTATTGAAATGAATTCACATGAACCGATATTTGAAGATATGGCTCTCTGTCAAAAGAAGCTAAGGAGAGTGACTTCAATCAGCTAAAGTCTGGTGGAATAGAACATCAGAAATGCTGTGTTCTGTACATATGCTTTCTTTACCCTAGACAACACAGCCTCAGTTCTCACAAGAAGAAATGGCTTCCGGAGACAAGAGCAGTCTGTTTATTATCTGCCAATCTTCATCGTGGACAGTGGATCACCTTCACTCAGCAGCACCAACACCCTTACCATCCGCGTCTGTGACTGTGATGCAGACGGAGTAGCCCAGACCTGCAACGCCGAGGCCTATGTCCTGCCTGCCGGCCTCAGCACAGGAGCCCTCATCGCAATACTGGCCTGTGTCCTGACGTTACTGGGTAGGTACTGTTTGCAATGCTTGCACTGTAAGAGCAGTCAAAACCACCGTAGGTCAGAACTTCTCTCTTCTCTACTCTTTTTCATACCTTTTGAGAACATATGCAGATATTCTAATCCATGGTATTTGGCTCACAGATCAATCCATGATCATCGGCCACACTCGCCAGTAGTGTATTTAAAA
Source organism: Hippopotamus amphibius kiboko (assembly GCF_030028045.1). NCBI lineage: Eukaryota > Metazoa > Chordata > Mammalia > Artiodactyla > Hippopotamidae > Hippopotamus > Hippopotamus amphibius. The sequence goes on from NC_080196.1 coordinate 104,583,083, forward strand.
TATAACTCAGGAAAATTATCAATTTTTTTTAAACAACAGTGAAGATAAATGGCTTCTGTTTAAAATTGAATTTTTTCAAGATTTTTAAAACATTTACCGTATACCCCAGCTGTTTGCTTTAGAATACAGGGAGCTATATTAGACTAGAGAGAATATTTTTATGCTTATTTTAGAAATGATGACCTTCGGTGGACTCTGTAATATTTAATTCCTTAAGACATGAACATTCTTTATATTAGTCTTTATTCTTGCCTGTGTGTTTGAAATACATCATAATGGAAAAAAAAAGGCCAATGAATATGGGGGCTTAAAAAAAAAAATGACGGCTTTATATCCTACCTCTTTTCAGGAAAGATTTAAAGTGGATTTTGTAATTATTTGCAAATCTTAAAATATTGCAATTTCAGCAGTACAAAATTTCCCAAGAAGAATTTACATACTTAATTGTACTTTTCCATGATTACTTTATTATGTGGTTAAGTTAGATTTATAACTCATATTAGAATTGTAGTTTTATAAGAGATTATGCAGCAGCCTTTTAAAACTTGGAAGGCATCCAACATGGGCACTGGGTAATGGGTTTATTCCTTTACAATATGTGAAGGCAAAGTGTAACTTCCTACAGCAAGGACAATAAGCATTTAATATTGCATCTGAGCCTGTACTCTGTGTTTTCTTGGGGTTTAATATAATTTGTAAATTCATTTATATTTTTGTAAAAGCAGCATTTAGCAAAGGGAGTCATAATTGTATAATGTTGAAAAGCAAGATTTATGGAATTAGGTAAAAACCTAGCTTTTATGACTGCCTCCAACACGTACTAGCTCTTTGCCAGGGGAACATGGAGAAGCTAGCCTTAGAAGAATTCATCTCAAAGGGGAAAATAATAGAACTAGACTTATAAGGTTGTTGTGAAAATTAAATAATTCATGTACCAACCATCTAGTGAACATTCAATAAATTTTAAGTGTTATTGATGAAGCAAGTTCTCAACCTATTAACCAAACTAAGACCTACTTACTAATACACTGTGTAAATGATCTCATAAAAAATGGAAGTTATTATCTTCTATAACTTCAGCTTGCCAAATACATATGGAAGGGAATAAACTATGTTTTTTTTTCCACATAGCTTCACACAGATGGCCAAAACTTTTAGAAGTTCATTAGAAATGGCAAATAATTCCCCATTAAAATCTGATTAAAACGTAAGGGACTGAGTTTAGAACGTAAGGGACTGAGTTTTGAAAAAAGATGGAGCCATTGCAAACTGCTTATTATTTCTCTAATTTCTCTACCAGATTCTAAAAAACATATTAATAAGAGGTAAGTTGTGTATTTATTTTATAGTAGCTGGATAACCTCGATGAGAATATGAAGATTTTCCTTTGTGTTTTTTTTTTTTAATTTTATTGGAGTATATTTGATTTACAATGTTGTGTTAGTTTGAGGTGTACTGCAAAATGGATCAGTTATATATTTGTCAGTTATTTATAATATATAACATTATATTATATAGTATATATACTTACATATTAAAAATATATGTATAAATCTCCATTCTTTTTCAGATTCTTTTCCCATATAGGTTATTACAGAATATTGAGTAGAGTTCCCTGTGCTATACAGTAGGTCCTTGTTATCTATTTTATACATAGTAGTATATATTGTATCTGTTAATCCCAAACTCCTGATTTATCCCTTCCTCAGACATTTCCCCTTTGGTAACCATAAGTTTGAAATCAAGAGATCTGTGAGTCTGTTTCCATTTGGTAAATAAGGTCATTTGTACCATTTTTTAAATTAGATTCCACATATGAGTGATATCATATGATATTTGTCTTACTCTGTCTGACTTACTTCACTTAGTATGATAACTCTCTAAGTCCATCCATGTGTTGCAAATGACATTATTTCATTCTTTTTAATGGCTGAGTAATATTTCATTGTATATGTGTACCTCATCTTCTTTATCCATTCCTGTGTTGATGGACCTTTAAGTTGCTTCCATGCCTTGGCTATTGTATATAGTGCTGCAATGAACATTGAGGTGCATGTATCTTTTCGATTATGATCTTCTCTAGATATATGCCCAGGAGTGGGGTTGCTGGCTCATATGGTAGTTCTCTATTTAGTTTTTCTAAGGTACTTCCACACTGTTCTCCATAGTGGTTCTACCAATTTACATTCCCACTAACAATGTTGGAGGGTTCGCTTTTCTCCAAATCCTCTCCAGCATTTATTGTTTGCAGATTTGATGATGGCCATTCTGACTGGTGTGAGGTTAATAACTCATTGTAGTTTTGATTTTTCATTTCTCTAATAATAATGTTGCACATCTTTTCATGTGCTTTTTGGCCATCTGTCTGGAGAAATGTCTATTTAGATCTGTCCATTTTTTGATAGCTGCATGAGCTGTTTAGAGATTAATCCCTTGTTGGTTGCTTCATTTGCAAATATTTTCTTCCATTCTGTTGGTTGTCTTTTTGTTTTGTTTATAGTTTCCTTTGCTGTGCAAAAGCTTTTCAGTTTAATTAGGTCCCATTTGTTTATTTTTGTTTTAATTTCCATACTGTAGGATGTGGATCAAAAAAATCTTCAGTTTATGTCAGAGAGTGTTTTGCCTATGTTTTCCTCTAAGAGTTTTATAGTATTCAGCCTTCCTTTTAGGTCTTTAGTCCATTTTGAGTTTTTGTGTATGGTATTAAAGTGTTCCAATTTCATTTTTTTACATGTAGTTGTCCAGTTTTCCCAGCACCCCTTATTGAAGAGACTGTCCTATCTCCATTGTATATTCTTGCCTCATTTGTTGTGGATTGACTGTAGGTGCCTCAGTTTATTTCAGGGTTTTCTATCCTGTTCCATTGATTTATATTTCTGTTTTTGTTCCAGTACCATACTGTTTTGATGACTATAGCTTTATAGTATAGTGTGAAGTTAGGAAACCTGATACCCCTAGCTACATTTTTATTTCTCAGGATTACTTTGGCTATTTGGGGTTTGTTGTATCACCATGCAAATTGTAAAATTTTTGTTCTAGTTCTGTGAAAAATGCCATTGGTAATTTGATAGGGATTGCATTGAATCTGTAGATTGCCTTGGGTAGTATAATCATTTTGACCATATTGATTCTTCCAATCCAAGAACATATTGTATCTTTCCATCTGTTTGTGTCATGTTCAGTTTCTTTCATCAGCATCTTAAAGTTTTCAGAGTTTAAGTCTTTTGACTCCTTAGATTTATTCCTTGGCATGTTATTCTTTTTGATTCAATGGTAAATGGGATTATTTCCTTAATTTCTGATCTTTTGTTGTTAGTGTATAGGAATGCAAAAGATTTCTGTGTATTAATTTTGTATCCTGCAACTTTACCAAATTCATTGATGAGCTCTAGTGGTTTTCTGGTAGCATCTTTAGGATTTTCTATGGTGACAGTTCTTTTCCAATTTGGATTCCTTTTGTTTCCTTTTCTTCTTTGATTGCTGTGGCTAGAACTTCCAAAACTGTTGAATAAAAGTGGCAAGAGTGGACATCCTTGTCTGATATTAGAGAATTGTGTTGAGGTATGTTTTCTCTATGCCCACTTTCTGGAGTTTTTTTCATAAATAGGTGAATTTTGTCAGAAGCTTTTTCTGCATCTATTGAGATGATCCTATGGTTTTTATTCAGTTTGTTGATGTGATGTATCATACTGATTCATTTCCAGATATTGAAAAATCCTTTCATCCCTGGGATAAATCCCACTTGATCACAGTGTATTATCCTTTTAATGTATTGTTGGATGTGGACTAATATTTTGTTAAGGGTTTTTGCATCTATGTTCATCAGTGATATTGTCCTATAATTTTCCCTTTTTTGTGGTATCTTTGTCTGGTTTTGGTGGCAGGGTGATTATGATGGTGGCTTCATAGAATGAGTTTGGGAGTTTTCTTTCCTGTGCAATTTTTTGGAACAGTTTCAGAAGCATAGGTGTTAACTCTTCTCTAATTGTTTGATAGAATTTGCCTGTGAAGCCATCTGGTCCTGGACTTTTGTTTGTTGGAAGTTTTTTAATCACAGTTTCAATTTCAGTAGTTGTGATTCGTCTGTTCATATTTTCTATTTCTTCCTTCAGTCTGGGGAGGTTGTACCTTTCTAAGAATTTGTCCATTGCTTTCCAGGTTGTCCATTTTTTTGGCATATAGTTGCTTGTAGTAGTCTCTTATGATCCTTTGTATTTCTGTGGTGTCAGTTGTAACTTTTTTCATTTCTGATTTTTTTTTGATTTGAGTCCTGTCTTTTTTCGTTATTAGTCTGACTAAAGGTTTATCTTTTCAAAGAATCAGCTTTTAGTTTTATTGATCTTTGCTATTGTTTTCTTCTCTATTTCATTTATTTCTGCTCTGATCTTTATGATTTCTTTCCTTTCACTGACTTTAGGTGTAAAGTTAAGTTGTTTGAGATTTTTCTTGTTTCCTGAGGTAAGATTTTATTGCTATAAACTTCCCTCTTAGAACTGCTTTTGCTGCATCCCATAGGTTTTGAATTGTTGTGTTTTCATTGTCATTTTTTTTATTTCTTCTGATTTCTTCAGTGATCCATTGGTTGTTTAGTAACATTGTTTAGCCTCCACAGTTTTTTTTTTTTTTAATAGTGTTTTTCCCCTTTATTTCTAATCTTATAGCATTGTTGTTGGGAAAGATGCTTGATATGATTTCAATTTTATTAAATTTGCTGAAGCTTGATTTGTGGCCCAAGATGTGATCCATCCTGGAGAATGCTCCATGTGTGCTTGAGAAGAAAGTGCATTTTGCTGCTTTTGGATGGAATGTTCTGTAAATATCAATTAGGTCCATCTGATCTGATGTGTCAATTAAGGCCTGTGTTTCCTTATTGACTTTCTGTCTGAACGATCTGTCCATTGGTGTAAGTGGGGTATTAAAGTCCTCCACCATTATTGTGTTACTGTTGATTTCCCCTTTTATGGCTGTCAGCATTTGCCTTATATATTGAGATGCTCCTATGTTGGGTACATAAATACTTACAATTGTTATATCTTCAACTAGGATTGATCCCTTGATTATCCTGTTGTGTCCTTATTGCTTGTAAAAGTCTTTAAAGTCTATTTTGTCTGATATGAGTATTGCTAAACCAGCTTTCTTCTGATTTCCATTTGCATGGAATGCCTTTTCCATCCCCTCACTTTCAGTCTGTATGTGTTCCTAGATATGAAGTAGGTCTCTTGTATACAGCATATATACAGGTCTTGTATCCATCTGCCAGTCTGTTTTTTGGTGCAGCATTTAATCCATTTACATTTAAGGTAATGAATGCTTTTATTGCCATGTGTTATTTGTTTTTGTAGGTCTTTTCTCTTCCCTCCTTTTGTCCTTTTTTTGTGATTTGATGACTAGTGTTTGGATTGCTTTTCTGAACAAATATTGCTAGAAAAAAGCAAGGTGAAGAGGGGAGAAGCAGGAAGAATATTTGAGAAACAAGTTCAATTTAAGAATGAAACTGGGGGTACATCTATACTTTAGACTCCTAAAATAAGCATGCTTCACTACATGCCAAGTTTGTGTTCTACTGATGTGACAAATTAAAGCTACTTGTACCATAGAGGGTGTACTGAAGTTTTCAAAATGTTAATACTGGGAGGCATCACAGAAATCAATTTCAGCCCAAACCTCTGCATTTTGCAGAGGAGGAAAAGGAGGTACAATTTGGTTCAAGGACTTTCAGAATTTCATATAACAAGTTAGTGGCAGTTAAGGCATTAGATTTTAGTTCTTTATATTCTCAATCACTGCTTTTGGATTAAACTAAAAGAAATATACCTTGACAGTTTGGTTTTTTTTCTTTTTAAATTGCTCATATGTAGTCCTTTCTTTCTGAAGATTTCTTCTAACTTTATGAGTGAACTCTTTTCTGATTTCTCTCATTGCCACTCTTGCTCTCACCATCTCTAATTTATTTGCACCTGAATTCTCTGAGATGACCCAAAAATTAGAATATGATGTTTCCTTTATTTGCACTGAATACACTTGATTTACACTGAATATACTTGAACGGGAGACAATATTGTCATGTTCAAAGTTCATGATAAAGTTATCAATCAGATGCCTCAGTTATTTTTCATGTAGAAAAATGTCATCAATATATGGCAAGATACTTTAGTATTTTAAGGCTTGAATAACTATTTTACCCCAACTCCAACACAAATTTCATTATGCACTTTTATCATAGTTCAATTCATAAATATTGATATATCCACTTATTTTTCTAGCAGGGTGAAAACATTTAAAAAAAACCCCAAAGTGTATGAATGATTGACATTACTTCAGGAGACTTTTCAGAAAGAATTTAGTGGTTGTTTTAGTGTATGGTGTCTATATTAATTATTGCCCATCTCTTCAGAGAACATTACAGCTAGTTTCTTTCTGTTAGTCTGCACAGAGGAGCTTTTTCCTGCACACTAAAGCTGCCACTGAATTTATTAAGTTTTATTTTCCCTATTTGTACATTTAGATCCAAGTAATTGAAGTCCTATAGCATTCCCTCTAGCTTGGGTTCTTCAGACACAATGGAGATCTAGTTAGACTGGCCTGCCTCCAGGTCTGAGAAGGCATTTGTGGAAATCCACTTCATGGAATTCAAGCTTTTCCAGTGTGTCCAGGGTGGCCAGCTGGATGTTTAGCTGTCATGAATTTTTTCACTCTTCTTCTGTGACCTACCAAGATCTAAACAGTATTTACTCTGCTTTTAACTGTGGAGACCACTCATTATTTGGTTCAACAGGAAACTATTTTCCTGGTTTTGTGATAGTATTACTTAAGTAAAAAATATTAAACTGCAGAGAAAAATATAACAATATGTGCAAGATAAATCCCCATTGTAATCTGTAATAAGAACATACTTGAAAAAAAAGAACATACTTGACATAGCAGTCCTAGTGGTAATAAAAGGCAGACTACAGTGGCTAATTTATGGTAGCAGATAAGTTTCTCTTTCAAACAAATGCAAGCATACTAAAAAATTACTTACTTTGAATGAGCTTGTACTAAGTGCTAGGCATTAGCTAAGTGCTTTACAAGTGTTGCCTAATTTAATTCTCATGTCATATTTCCTAAGCAGGTATTATTAAGTATTGTAATTACTATGCCTACTTTTTAATGAGAAAACTGTATATTAGTGGAGACATGTACAGCATTATAAGGTGTTAGAGCCAGAACCCACACACAGCCCAGACTGCCTTCTGGATGTCCTTTATAATGTATTTTTCCCTACATGTTTTCTAATCTGAAAGACCTGTGTGTCTCTGGGGAGCACCTATAGATCTGTGGATATGGCAATTCTATCTTTGATTGTTTCACATAGTGGCATTATGACTTCCTGAGTGAACCCTGAATGTCTAATTTCAAATGTCCACTTTCACAATTCTAAATGTGTTCTCTCAAGGTTGGGAGTATGTTACATGTGAGATTATGCTTTGGTACAACCAAAATATACCAGTTGTCTTTGGGCATAAAATATTCATTGTACTTAGGTGAGTTTTTTTCTCTGTCTCACTTGACCCTTAATGAAATCATTCTAACGCACATTTAATGGATAGGAACTTTGTGATGCGTGTTTTAGGGAAAGAAAAGATCCGTTTCAGTTGTGATTAAACTTCTTCCTGTCTTGAGACATGGAAAGCAGTATCTCATGTATGGAGATGATTTGCAAATATCTGGTTCAGATCTTAAACAGCAGATCTAGATAGGTATAGTCATTGTTCCACTAGACTGCTGAGATGAGAAGTCTGAAATTATCACACACTGAACAATCTTCCTACGTTCCTACCTCTTACACCTTGATTTAGTCCTTACTTATGTGTTTTCTGAGTGGAATCAGTAGGCCTTCTCTCTTCTGTGTGCTGCATCCTCCACAGCCAATCATCCCTAAGTGCTTGTTAATTTTACTTTGATTTTTGAATCTTTCTCTCATTTGATGTTGCACCTGATTTTGTCCAGGGTCCATCTTCCCCCTCCTGATTTATGGCAGTTTCCCCAGTCTCGATCAGTTCTAGTCCATCAGGACCACAGAGAGAGTAATCTTTTTAAAAGCAAATATGATTGCCATCTGCCCAGCTTAAAATAAGATTTCTGTGTCTCCCCATTGTCTACAGACTAGAATCACCTTTTTTCTATGACCTAACTGCTCCCTCCCAGTTCAGTCTTTTCTCTCTCCACTCACAGTGTACTTTGGTCAAATTGCAGAGCTGTGCTTTCTCAGACTCATCCTGCTTTGTTTAACCTCTTCTTGTATACCATGCTCCTTCTGCCTGGAATACTTCTCCCCAGAACCCACAAGTAGTAGCTCCTTGTTGTATTCAAAACTTACCTCCTTTGCTTCTGAGTCCAAAAGGGGTGCTGTTCCTGTGGGCTGCATAACACCTTGTATAAAACAGTCTTAGAGCATCCTTCATAGCTGACTGGTTTGTCTCTCTCTCTCCTCTGGTGGACTCCTGCTTTTGGAGGCAATGACCAAGCATTATTTTATCATTGTATACATAGTATCTCATAAAATGCTGATCTGACATAGAGAAGGCATAAGGTACACGCATACTGAATGAATCCATGAATGTTTGGATGTACTTGGTAGCAGAAAAGAACATTTGATTTTGTCATTATCCATAAGTAGTATTTCCATGGGACCTGAAATTTCCCATTTCATAACATTCTACAGTTTAGGCCTTTTTTTTGAGATCCAGCCTATTTCTGTAATCTTCTTGGAAAATGGATATGGCACAGATTAAAAGCATTTAGGTTATATTTTCCAGTTAATAACCCTGGAGTTATATGTGGGCTCAAGAAAAAAAAATATATATGATTTTTAGAATCTAAAAAAAAAAAACCATTGCAGTAGAGATATCAAGGATACTTTGTTAAAATTCAGTTTATAGTTGTTAAAAATGCTATATTTGATGTCTAATTTGTCTCAGTCATACACTTGAATTTTATTAGTTACAAATCTTTATTCTTTGTGACTATAAATAATACAGTGGGTTCCGAAGTGTGAATTCAGAGTTTGATCTTCTGTTATTGGGGATCTGCATATATCTGATTCCACAGCACATAGACAAAGTGGTAAGCTGACTTATCTCATCCTCTAACAAATACTTTGCTTAGATATCATTTTCAATGACATGCATCTGTAATCACAACCAGACTGCACTAATACCCATGTATTTTTCCTATTATTTCACTTTTTAAGACAAATTATGTCTTTGCTTGAAACATTTCAGAAGCATCAAATATACTTGCATAAAATCTAACTGTTCCTCACAGCCCACAAAGCAAGGCACGTTCTGACACCTGCTCACCTCTCAGTGGCATCAGGCCGTGTAATCCTTCACTCACCCAGTAGGAATAGCCATGTGGCCCTTCTTTCCATGAGGTTCAAACATGCCACCCTGTTCCTGAGACCTTCTTCCTGTTTCCCTTCACCTGTTGGGCTCATACTATTCTTTACGACCCAGCTCATTGTTAACTTCTCAGAGGAAATGTCCTTATTCCACTGATTAAATTAGGTGCCCTTCATGCCCATGATTTTTTCTGTCACAAAACCTGTGTGTTTCCCTTGTACTGGATATCACAATTAGTAAACGTTTACCTTGCTCAAATATAAAAGTGCCTTGAGAGGAATGACCTTAATATCTCTCTTCTTTTAAACCTTTATGTTCTTAAGGCCTAGCCTAGGGCACCCAGGAAGAAAAAATAATTTTCATTGAATTAGTAAATAGTATTGATCACATTCTACTGTTTATTTTACTACCTTTGTTATATATTTTAAGCCCCTCATGGGTAGGCATGTTATTTGAATTATTCATTATTCTACCACCCAATAAATGGAATAGAGTGGATAGCAAACACATTAACTAAATTAACTGGGGGTTATTAAAATCACATGTGTGTGAACAGTAACGTGTATGTTTCTTTCTGTGCATCAGTTATATGACTCAAATGTTAGCAAGACCCAAAGATAGAAACTGAATTGTATAAGAATTTATTATAGAAATTCAGAGAAATGATGTTTTTAACAAAATCAGATATTGCTTACCATTTGTAGCACTATTTAAGTACTACACAAACTCAATCTTTGTAAAGCTACTATGAGATACTTTCTTTGAAGTAAGCACTATTATTACCTCCATGTTGGAGAGGAGGAAGCTGAAGCAGTGGGAGGCAGAAGTTATTAAAAAGCTAAGTTCTACTTGCCCATTGATGTGGATAATTTATAATAAATTATTTAACTTGTATCCTGATTGGTTGTGCTAGGAATTTTTCATTTAGGTCGTTTTTTTGGTTACACCTAAGAAATACATAAGTGAAGTATAGTAACTGTTTTTACCATTCAATATGTCATTTGGTAATAAAATCTCCTACTATAAGAGTACTATACCTTAAGACCATATGCAGTTCAGATTTTTCTAGTATTCCCAATCTTTTGTTTAGATCAACTGTCCAAAAGAAATACATCGTGATTCACAACTGTGAACCACATATGTAATTTTAAATCTTCAAGGAACCTCATTAGCAAAAAATTTTTGAAGTGAAATAAATGCTAATAATATATTTAATGCATATGAACAAACTTGTAAATTTCACATACAATATATAAAATTATTAGTACATTTTATACTTAGAGTACATCTCAATTCACATTTCAGATAGGGATAGCCTCATTTCAAATGCTCATTCATCACGTGTGGCTTGCAAATTAAAACAAAACCTTTTACAGATTTTTAAGGATGGGGAAAACTGGCTTTATGGTAGTTTACATGACCGAGTGGTTTAAAATGAGCCCAAGACTCAGTATTTGAAATATGTTAATACATGAAAAAATTGTTCTTTAATAAAAGTAGCCTTATTTAGAAGTTAGTACCATTTTGTGGTTATCAGATTACACCTGCAGAATTCTGTCAAGCTCTGGGTAAATAATGCTATTGTTACCTCTGGAAGTGGGTTAGGAAAGGACTAAAGTACTTCCAAGGTGATTCACTAAAAACCATGTTCCAGGTTAAATGTCCGGATTGTATCTGACACACACCACAGTGAAGGTTAGAATAAAGGAGTTCACTAACTTATAATATGAGCTTCTAAATTTTTATCCATCTTCCCTTCTATTTCTCTTGGGTTTGGAAGACTCTTGCTCTCCTGGTCTGCATGCTTCTTTGTGCCTATGCACGTCTGTACCTTCTTACAGCAAATTGCATGACAATTTGTACTATATTTGTGTATGTGTAGTCCACACAGTGAGCTGTGTGGATGCAGGGATCCTCTGTGTTATATTTTGCCAGTACCCAGCACTGTTTCCTACATTCTGGGATTCTCGGAAAATGTTGAATCAAATGTTAACTGAATTCTAAAATCAGAAATGTAGGTCAAAATTATGCATTTACTGCTCTAGTAGCGTTCTGACTTCTTTTCTCACAGCTGCTCTTCCCTACTTTCTTAGTCCAATCAGAATGATTTGTTTCAAAAAACAAATCTGATCATATCATGCCAACACTCGTTGGCTCTTGGGCCAGCAGGCACATATGTCTCATGGCTTCACTGGTTGATTTTGCCAAGAATAATCTTCCATATCACCTCTCCACCCTCAGCCTTCACTTAACTCAGTTAAGTCTTCTTCCTCTGATCTGTGTCCTCTAATATACAGCCTTAAGAGATCACAGTTCTGTCTTTTGGAATAATTATCACTTTGTACTTTTATATATAGTTTTCTTATTAATTGGTGAATATTTATCCACTTCATTTGATTGTAAATTCCATGAGGAAATGTATTATATCTACTGCTATGTGCAACATTGTATCACTATACCAAATGCATGTAATAAATGGTTAGATCTTTGTGAAATGAATACATAAATTCATGAACCAGCACAATACAAGTACATGTCTAGACTTCAGCTAGACCGAAATCTTTTCTTCTGCCTTCGCTCAGAAGGATAGTCCAGATGACAGAAAAGACATATGATAAAACCACTGAAAATATATAATCTTGTGCTTACTTAGGCAGAAAGTATTCCTTTTAATACAGGGATTATCTGCATAGCCCCTGAAGAGCAGTTAATACTTGTTCTACGTAAAGGTTAAAATTTATTTTTTAAACATGCTCAAGTAGTTAGAAATTAATATTCTCCCAAGACATTGAAATGTTAAATTGTCTAACCTTCTAAAACACATTTTTTCTCAGCTTCAGGCAAGATTGGGAAATAAGACAAACTCCATATAAGATATTAATATCCTTAATGGGTACTGGACTCATGGATTCTTGTGTCTCGCTTTTACTAAACACTACAACTGGGGGTTAGAAGGCAAGTGGATTGTTAGTGTGAAAATACACTAAAATAGAATGTAATACATAATTATGAGATATATACAAGAAGATTCATTGTAATTATAGGAAGGAAAGAGAATTGAGAATTTCAAAATGGTTTGCCTTTTTAGGCACTGACTTAAATGAAAAGAGCATCTAATTCTTACATAATTTTCCCTTCCTTGTACCCTCATTACTCTTGTACCCATTCACTTCTTCCATCCATTTGTACTCAATTGGACATTTGCTCCCCCTCACCTTTGCTCTCTGTAACAGATTTCTCATCTTCACCTGCTTCCACCTGACCACCCATCATAATTCTCCCTGATACTCACCTCTCCATCCTGTGTCTTACTCAGTTTGAGAAGTCTTTCTTGGTCCACCTTTCTGTTGGAATCACTTTTATTTCTGGGAGACTGTGTAAAAAGTTTTAGAAACCAAAGTATGTAAATCTAAAATTATTTTATTCTAATTTCCTGATGTGTCTTTCTCCAAACTAGCAATTGTCACCTGAGTTCATGACTTGTAGCTCAATTATCTTTTGTGGAAGTTCTAAGCTCACAGTGTGATAGGAAGTGCAAAGGCTTTGGAGACAGGACAGGAGGACACTTCACCCCGAATCACTACATTAACCACAGACAGATTGCTTCACATGTCTGAGACAATCTGCCAATGGGAAATTACATACCCCAGAGAACTGTTGTGAGGGTCGTATGATACGTCCTGCATACAGACTATCGTTTTTCTCCTTACTGCGTTTTTTCTCTCTGCCATGTAATCTTTGTGCACACACCTAACCACATACTTGATACACCTTCTACTTTGCTTGTTACCTAACCTCTTTGTTTTTCCTTGATCAGAGGAGAAACAGTGTCTTCACTTGCTGTGTTCACAGAATTTGGAATGAATGTTCTCAGTAGGTCAGAGGACAACAATGAAAACATCTCTGTTGCACACCAGCAAGTTCTTGGCATTCTGCTTACTCTACTGACATTACTCCCCAGGCTCTTTTATCTCTTTAATCACCCCTGAGCACTGAACTTGGCTATAATTATCACATATGGTAAGGTTCAGTTTAAGTTACTTGACTAAGACCACACAGGTAAAATTTGGAAAGATTGTACTTTTATCCAAGGCCTTGTTGGCAGCAAAGCTATATGTTAGTTTTCAAACTCTCATACCAGAATGTTACAATAGAAACACATTAATCTTTAGTAAACATGCTTTTGTTGTAACATTCTAGCATGGACCTTGAAAACTAAAAGGCTGTGGGGGTGGTGGAAATGCTAATTTTCAGAAGATAAAAAGGGACAGAGTTGGGAATCCACTTAGTAGAGAGGGATTATAGCAGACTGTTTATTGCAACAGACTAGAAATGAATGTTATTTCATTCATTTCAAAAGCATTGGCTTTTGAACTACATGTCTGCTACATGAAGATGAAGCCAGTAGAGACTATTCAAATGTAGTAAATAGCATCAAGAAAAAAGAGATAAGCATTTATGTTCTACAGCAACATGAGAAGGTGGCCAGAAAGTTCAGCAGTGTATCTCAGTTTCTAAAGTGTAGGCTGTGGATAAAGCTTATGGGGAAGCAACAGGCCAGGGTCAAATAGGAAAGGAAATAAAAAGGAAAAGTACCATAGCAAACAATTGATTTCCCACTATTTCCAAAGATCTACAATAAAAAATATCTTCATCAGTCATGTTCCCATCAATAGAAAACAAATAGCAAACACATACTTAAGAAAGCATGTACTTTTCATTGATAATAAAATTTTGTTTAAAATGAAATAAATCCTTACATTTTAGGTTTAAAGCAGATCAAGGTGAAGCCTGGAATATGTTCACCCCTAGCCATTGCATTTAATTACTCTGGATTACCTTGATGTTTTTCTTAGTTTTATATTTTTATTCCCAAATGTATTCTTAATGCCAAAGAGAAACCTTAAAAACTATTTTAAATATAAACTTATTTTTAAAACCATGCTGAGAGTAATATACCCCAAACAATAAACCACTTAGTGAATATTTTGGGCCTTCTAGACATACTAGGAAAAAAGTTACTGTGATTAAAAATTGTTAAAAAGGTATATTATTTGTAGATAATTCACTAATTTATGTTTTTGAATTCCAAAATTCAAAAATGCCTTTCTACTTCATTTTAACTTAATTCAACAGGCCATGAAATCTAACGTGTTCCCAATTCAATGAGCATTCAGTCACTCGTAGCCAGAGCACAGTAGACATCTTATCAGTGTATACAGTCATTCAACTGTATCTCTGAGGGCTTGGTTCCAGGATGCCCAATGTACCAAAATCCAAGGATGCTCAAGTCCTTCATATAAAATGGTATAGTATTTCCATATAACCTATGCACATCCTCCCCTATACTTTAAATCATCTCTAGATTACTTATAGTACCCAATACAATGTAAACGCTATATAAATAAATTCAGTGTAAATGTTATCTAAATAGTAGCCTGTGTGAAGCAAATTCAGGTTTTGCTTTTTGAAACTTCCTGGAATTTTTTTAAAAATATTTCAATTTGAGGTTCGGTGAATCTTTGGAATGCACAGATACAGAGGGCCGACTGTACTTATTAAAAAGCACAAGAGTGTATTCAGTTTGTTTAAAGAGTAGCCAGTGTAGTTATTCTCCTCTGCTTTCTGGTGCAAACATGTGCTTAATTATTTATTAATTTTGATAAAGGAAGAAAAATTCCCAATACTAAAGGGATGATTGATTTCTTCAATCAATCTTTGGCTACTGCTAAAATCTCACAACCTGTATCCTCTCTCTAGGTATCATACATAAAAACCAAGTTCAGTGTTTCATACTGAAAGTGGGACTCTATTATAGAGAAGCTTTTAATGTTTGTATATGGTCTGACATGCTGGATTTAATTTAACAGCTGAGTTTCATAGGCAAGTACTAGTCATTTCTTCAAAGAACCCAGGCTAATGCTGTAATCCATTTCCTTCTGAAATTGCAGTTGTTAAATTAGACCCCAGACATTTATGAATGTCACTTTGCCTTTCCAGCAATTAAGGAGTTCAAAAAAAAAAAATCCCTTTATGTTTCATGGCTTTGAAATTATTGTATTTATCCTCCACTGGCCCTTCCATTTGTGCTATCGAATGCTTCGGAGGTTACATTCAAGAGGGAGACACCAGTTCTGAACAGGTGTGGAAAAGGGTTTCTTGATGTATAAAAACTGTTCTATTTTAAAGGCGTTTTAGCAATTTTGGCACATCTACTGCTGTGAATACCCATGGAAGGAGGCAGCCCATTCATTTCTCTTTAAAGGGCGGAAAAACCTGAAATCAACATCAGAGGCCTAATTTCACCAGGATGAGGGGGCGGGCGGCAGGTGAGATGACTGAAACTTTCCCTTTGCTGTTTCCTTGTTGCAGTGTTGATCCTTCTGATCGTCACCATGAGAAGACGGAAAAAAGAGCCCCTGATTTTCGATGAAGAGCGAGAT
Source organism: Hippopotamus amphibius kiboko (assembly GCF_030028045.1). NCBI lineage: Eukaryota > Metazoa > Chordata > Mammalia > Artiodactyla > Hippopotamidae > Hippopotamus > Hippopotamus amphibius. The sequence continues at coordinate 104,598,909 of NC_080196.1, forward strand.
ATCCGAGAAAACATCGTTAGATATGATGACGAGGGTGGCGGAGAGGAGGACACAGAAGCCTTTGACATGGCCGCGCTCAGAAACCTCAACGTCATCAGAGACACCAAGACCCGGAGGGACGTGACTCCAGAAATTCAGTTCTTGAGTCGACCGACTTTTAAAAGCATCCCCGATAATGTCATTTTCCGGGAATTTATTTGGGAAAGACTGAAGGAAGCCGATGTTGATCCCTGCGCACCGCCTTACGATTCCTTGCAGACATACGCATTCGAAGGAAATGGCTCGGTGGCTGAATCGCTCAGCTCCCTAGACTCCATCAGCTCAAACTCTGATCAGAACTACGACTACCTTAGTGACTGGGGACCGCGATTTAAACGACTCGCAGACATGTACGGAACCGGCCAGGAGAGTTTGTACTCATAGCCCTGGAACCTTAGTTTGAAACGTACTGAAGAAAAAGTAAAAGCAAAAACACGACAAAACACCACTGCATACAGAAAACAAGAACTCCACGTACTAGAGGAAATGGTTGTAAATATCTCTCCATTTTTAACCGTTTAGGTTTCTGCCTTGGTGAAGCATATCTTCATTAGACTTATCCAAGGGACTGCACTGACCACAGACTCTGAGCATTTGAAGGCTTTTTGATAAAAAGAAATGCTCAGTGGTTTGTGAATAGATAGCAACTCTCAGATACCTGCAAAGGCACCTAACCTCTGTGAGTAAGTAGTGCCCTGTGTTGTCAGTGACCCCAGGATGTCCTGTACATACCTTCGTGGTACTGCCAGTGAGGGGAATAAAACACAACATGCCAGGATTGAAGTCCTGGAACTTCAAAACTTGGGACAAATTTAATTTACAGTGATGCTTTCAGCTTGCTAGATTAGAGCATTCAGCAGAATTTCATTGCTGTGGGTTAGCAAATATATTTTATTTCGCAATATAAAAATTCTTAGAAAATCCTCTGCCACCCTCCAATACAAACCAATAAAATTTGGTTTAAGGCAACATAAACCGTTGTTTAGCAAATAAATTCTGAAGTGTTCCAAATAAGCAAAAGGTAAATCATTCTTAAAGTTGGCAGTCGTTTTGAGATGCTTGTGTAGGTATGAAAAAAAGTTGCTGTCTATTCGTTGATTTTTTATTATCTCTTCTGATTTGTACAGGAGACTATCTTTGATTTCTTATTTGACACATGGTGTTATATTTATTTTGGAGCTCCAATCTCCACTCAGTTCAGGTCCATCTTCCTGCCTCAGAATATTAAGCTCATCTGAACATGCTGATTTTTCTCCAGTCTGAGCTACACGAAGGAAATGAAGCATAGAAATGGGAGGGGAAAAAAATAGAGCAATTGAGCCCTGTTGCTGTTCACATCTCAGAGAGGAACACAGCTACAAGGACATAAAAGTTTTTTGAGCCATTAGAATTTACAAAACATTGGAGGAAAGTATTTGTATTATAGGAGGAAGATTTCAGAGACAATTGAGATCTTCTTTGATGCAAGATTTATTTTTCAAGGTCACAAGTTCTATATGCTCCAAAGACTTTTGAGAATTTGTTTTCCCCCACCCTCTTTTGCTGTAAAAATGTTGAGTAAAGGACAGATTTTTTTAATATATCTTAAACAATGTAATGTTATAGATTTCAAAACCCATCTTTAAATTCTGATGCAGACATGTTCCTCAAGAATTAACCAAGCAGTGTGTACTTCTACACCCATTTAGATGTGCCAAAATGAGGAGAGAAATTTCAATCACATGTGTTTGAGAAAAATAAGAATTTTATGACTAACATAATATTTCTACCTAATATTATTTTCTAGATTAATACCAGTTTAATGTGAATATATTCAAGTAAGAATGAATTTATTTTTTTCTTTTCTCCTTTTGGAAAGGGTTTATTGTTGGGTTCCTGGTAAATCTACAGATAGTGGACACTGTATAGGAAATTGTGTTTCTAAAAGTGCATCTTTCTGAAAGACAAACACTGGAACCAGGATATCGATATTTTGATTACATGAGGAGAAACTGTAGGATTCTGTAAAGTTGCAGCCCACCTTTAGAAATGAAGTATGTGAAAGTGGCCTTCAGATTCATCAAAATAAATAATTCAATAAATATGATTATCTGCAAACAGTCCTCTCATTTGAATAAAGTTTTATAGATATTGTTTCATGACTAGATATGCTTCTTGCTGTATTACTATACATACATGTGAGAATACCAATTTTATAACAGAGTAAAAATACTGTTCTTGACTTTTAGTCACGTATGTAAGTTTTTCAAGTTAAAGTAAAGCATAGTACGCTTAACCAGTTGCATAAAATCAGAGGGTGGTGTAGGAATTATATAGGTATTAAATCAGCAAGGTGCTGAGAATACAATTTTGTAATAATTCCCTTGTCTGCAAGGAGATAAAATAGTAAATTTGGATTATGATGTCAAAACTGCTAATTGTTGCATAAACGGAAGTTTATTTTAGAAAAAGAACATCACATCATTCACCTTGCTTTCTCTCCTTTTAAAGTATACATATTTTTTCTTTTTTTAAAAAATTTTCCTATTTACCAGTAATAAATTGGGGAAAAGGCTCAAATTTAAATAAAGACTTGAAATTCTTGCATATACTCAATTGCTACTTGCTGTGTGGAAGATAATACTGTTGAACTTGATTCAATGGTATTTAAAAGAAATCTGTAGATGGCTGGAAGAATGTCCCTAATATAGATGGAATTTATATGAAGTACTCTAGCTAAGCTTATTTGTAATGGTGAATTTGTTATTTTCGTTTCTTTTTTCTTCTGAAATCTAAGGCTATATATGTTTACCTGACATGATACTTGAGAGGTAGGCTCTGTTGTAAACCCAGAGACTAGAACAGCTGATCAACAAAAATCAATGTTAAACACCGTTATGAGATTCTCCAAGAGCATTTAAATAAGTACCTAACATCTATTCACTAAAATTCAGTGGTGGACTGGAACCAGCTCAAACAAACTCCTGAGTACCAATTTATGCATATTTCTTCCCAGCTCTGCTTCTGGTGATATCATTTTCGTAGGTCAGCCATGGTGATAATATTTAGACACCATGGAAATCAGCAAACACTACCTTTTTTTTTTTTTTTTTTTTTTTTTTGGTGATGTTAAGTGTTTACCAACACTCCACTGCTTACTTTATAAAAGGAAACCTCATGGTTGTTAATATAGTATGAATGAATAGAATATCGATGACATGAAAGGAATTTATGCCCTAACCTACTACTATATACAGATGCATGTGGTAGTGATTTCCTGGTATCAGATCCTTGGAGGTACAGGTAGAAAAGGAGGGGAACCCACTTCATTATGGGAACCAATGGCTTAATAATTCCAAGTGCAAACAACAGTTTGGGAAGTCAATAAATTTACATATTTTCCATTTGTCCCTGTGGGGGCATCATTAGAAACCCAAGGTACACAAAGTAATGCATATTTTGAACAATTTAATTTCTTAAAAACTTGCATTTCACTTGTTCCTGTCCAGGTCAAGGAAATGTACCCAGGCCTCTATTCTGAATTGTTATCCTTGCATAATTTTAAGTCAGCATAAAGAATATGAAAACTAAATCTCAATCAAGAAAGTGGACTTTTGCAGTTCAAGCCTAAATTATGATTCTGAATACACAAAACAGCCTCTATGTTACAGCAGTACTCCAAAGTCATCTGCAGACAGAAATTAGGAAAGAGACAAGAAAAGATGCTATGTGGAAGAAATGAGTAGATCTTTCTGCAAGCAATAACTTAGATGAACCTGGTCAACTTTTTCCCTTGATAGGAAGCCCAGCTGAGGCTGACTGTAGTTGTGGTTAGATAACTACTAGACACAAGCAAGAAATAATAATATTTAGGTAACGATAGCTGCCTTTTCATTCTGCCCTCTGAGAATGTTTTCTATTAACTTCATGCACAATTACATTTACTACACCGGGTGATGAGCAGTCTTTGTCAATTATTCTCACGTTAACAGTGTAGTTATACAGAGAGGAGTGGTATCTGTGGTGTGGCACACATGCCCAAAGAAACTTGCATGCACACAGACTGTTAGCACTCTGTGCATATATGAAATCTATTAGAGCTTAAAGTCAGATATATGGCAAGAGGCAAAAAGCATTTTTTAAATATTTTAAAGTTTTTAAGCACTACTTGTAAATTAATCATCGAATTTTCCATTTTAACTTGAAATCTCTTGACTTACAAACTTTCAATTATCCGAATTGTTTCTAGATCACTATTTGCAGGTTTATTTACAGTTGATCTAATTAAAGTTGATTAAAAGAAAGCTTCAGCTTACTCTTAACTCTTTCTGGTCAGGGATGGCTTGGGGGCACATGGAATGTATATGATAGCTAATAGATAAGGAAATTCACTGTTAGTCTATGTAGTTTATTTCATCTTAAATATGGAGTCAGTTATTTTTAAATTGCTAATATATATTGTGTGTATATGCCATGGTGTATGCAAGTTTGGCAAGGAAAGCTAACACAATGTTAGCTGACAAATCATCATCGTAATCAGAAGAGCAAGAAAGGAGTAATACCATTTACATTTTGAGTGTAATTGAAGTTGTTTCAGAGGAGTGGGATTAGCCCTTAGGAAAAATGAAAGTTATTTGAGGCTGTGATTTGGCAGGCACTGTAAAGTATAATTCCAGGAGTAATTTTTCAGGCAAAAACAAGACAGCCAGTGTGTGTGACATTCTGACACTTTTTCATTGTTATGCTAACTTGTACTGGCTCAGAATTTAACTGAAAAGAACAGATGTGTGTGAGAGAAAGGGAGAGGGAGGGAGGGAGAGAGAGATAGGTGGACATGGGAAAGTATGTCTGAAGCAACCTTAAAAAAATAGTCTAATATTATCTTGTTAATTTCAGTATGTTATTGTTATTTAAAATGGCAAGTGCCTTTTAGGCAATAAGACTAGAAGTCTGATAAACTGAAAGGAGCAATATTTTATTTGCTTTAAGAATCTAAATTAGGAAAAGGATTTTGGTGCTAAGGGGAGAGCATTTAGCTGAGCTATCTGGATAACTGCCTTTTTTTTTTTTTTTTTTTTAATTGTGTAGATGCCATCTCATTGTTAGCACAGAATATGGAGTGTGAATTATTTATTGTGGAATGTCACCATGCTTTGGCTTTTTGAGTATCACTGTGGTATACGAGGCGGCACCCCTAGTCTCTGGTTATAAAATCTGGGTCAGAAGCCGGTTCTAGCACATTTTTGCTGTGCCCTGGATGCCATTCTAATTCTCTGAGGCTTTATATCTTCGTGATTAAAATTGAGTTAATTACTATCCTGTCTGTTTCAGAGGCTTGTGAGATGATTAAGTGAAAATGCTGTGTAAACTGTAAAACACTGTAAAAATGTAAGGCTTTATTATGGAAAATTATGGAAATTATATAATAAGGTTGATTATATTTATTGTTATATGGTAAACATGGATAATTTCTGGTTTTGGAACTATGCATTATGGGGAAAAAACATGCAATTAGTATTCTAAGTTAGGGAAAGAGACAATTGGTATAATTAATTGAAGCTGCTACTCACAAACAGTTATTTCATAAGGTCTTTAAAGGTTGGGATCCAAATCAAACTAATTCCGTCATTAATAAGAATTAAGGATATCAGCATGGGCGATGCGATACAAATCTCAATTCTTTCTTACCCACGAGGAAGACTAAGTGGAAGATGAATGCCTTTAGATGACCCCAGCCTCATTACAGATCACAGAAACACTGGAATAAAGAAGGTTATTCAAGGACAATAATGAGTGTGGGTTAGGTGCTCTTCCATTCATCCAGAGGAAATAAAGTGGGGTTCTAGAGAATTCAGTAGTTTTGTCAGTCATGACTGGCATGTGTGTAATTAATCATTTATACACGTCAAAGAATTAGACTACAATAACATTGATCCAACATGAAAACCATCCTGTACTCTTGTTTTGATGACTCGAAAGCATTTTCCATATCTTCCAGTAGCTTATCTTAGCCTTTTGTAAATGAAGAAGCCATCAGAGATTAAAAAATAATATGCATAGGTACTACTGCTTTGTCAGTGATAGTCTACTCATAAAATGAGTTTTATCCTCAACTTTAGCTATTGGTTATCTGGTTAGTCAAAGCTCATGTGAACATGTTTTATAAATAAATACATTAGTAGCTATGTAACTACTGTGAATGTTGATACAACATACACTCAAAAAATTAACTCTTACATTTTCATTGCATTAATTAATGAAATTATGCTGCTAATGGCTTATATTTTTATAAGCAAGAAAAAGTATGATTTGCTACCTTACTGCTACATGCTGCATTTTTTTAATGAGTATAAACTATTTTTTTTGTATATCAAGATCTGGAGTATGTAGTATGTTGGATATGACCAATAATTCAACTGTAATCATCTTCTTAAAACAAGAGATCAGATAACTATATAGCAATTGCGTTTTTCCTGTAATAATTTTAAAGGCAAAAAATGAAAAAGAACTCACTACGCAAGTTTTATATTAGACTTCAGATTGTATATATTACATATATTGAGCATTATATATACTGAGAATACACACATACACATCACACACACACACACACACAATTTGAGGCTAAATGTTAAAGTGAAGCTAATAGCTTTTAACATTTTGTTTTTATTTTTTAAGATACTTATGACTATCAGATCCAACCTCTATAATTAAATTATGTGGGTATGTTGAGAAAATACTGCACATTTATAAAGCCGTTCTTCACTATAGATTTCAGAATTTCTCAAAATTTAGACATGAACAATTCACTTAAGTAAAATACAAAGCATAATTTTCAATGAAACTATTAGTGCCTATTTTTGAGGCTCTATTATAATTATGTTAAAAATAATCCATTTTTTTCTGCAATGTTTTTGCTTATATGAGTCACTTGAATAAATAGATATGAGTTTCAAAAATGCTAATTCAATTGACCACAAAATCGATCCTGGAAATCCAGTTCCACTTAGCCTTGGAAATGAGATATTAAGTACAAACTGGAGGGCTGAACATATGTCATGATGAACCTGGAGAGATGATTTTGTTCAACTCAAGCACTCTCAGTCAGACAGTCTCCTAGAGCATTAACGATTTGAGAATATAGGAAATAAAGTACTAGTTCAGAAGGATACTGGTTTGGGTACAAAGTGCACAGTGAATATGAGTCGAGTCAGGAAACCACACAGGAATAAGTACTCATTTTTTTGCCACGTTTTCTTGATGTGTGCTATGTTGTGTTTAAAAAAAATTAAGAAACATTGTTGCAGACGAAGTTATTAGAGAGGAAAACAATTTCCCCAAATCCTGATAACTCAAAGGACCTGAGAGACCCTGCAGTAGCTACTTCTATAGTTTTCATTCTCAACTGTGACTGTCAGTGCCAACTTGGCTTCTAATTTATACCTTCTGACAACTTGGTACAGAAAATGAGTCCTGTTATAATTAAAGTTTGATGTTTTCTTCTGAGTGACTGATTTTTATATAAAATCACCTTTAAAATGTTCCATAGATATGTCATTTTAAGTTTCAGAACAATCTAACACACTGTGATTTCCAGTTTCTTACAAACCTGTGAATTACCCAAGAAAGGCAATGTTATACCTTTTATTAATGGAGAAGAATTGAAGCCCAGAATAATTGTAACTTATCCAAGGAAACGTGAAGTAAGTGGTAGAGATGAAAAAGAAAAAAAAAAAAAAAAAACCTTGAGATATTTTGCCCATGTATTTTCTATTACTGTAGATATTCAAAAAAACAGTATTCCAGTTTGGAAGGATAAAAAGAGAGCTGAAACTCACTTCACAATCAGACTCTCCAATCTTAACTAGTCTTTAATTTTGTTATGAAGAGTGTGAGACTTCTTTAAAAAAAAAAAAAAAAAGGCCTACTTGGGAAAATGGCATTAAATTCTTTGTTTCAAAATAATGAGAAAACAAATACTTTTATCACCAGTAATCTAACACTTCACCCCTATGTTCCACCCCATTGCCTATCATCTCTTTGAGGTGGTTCATTCTCCTAAGAATGGACGATGTCATAGCAATGTGGCAGACTACATCTTCTGAGGGTAACCCTCTCTGCAGATTCCAATACCTTCTAGTGCATTTTTGGCTCCCAAGACTGGGATATTTCAACAAGCCCTAAACCTTTGTGAAAAGAAAGAAAAAAAAAGTTTTTTTTTTTAAAAAAGCTAAATACCATGAAGATGATCTGTAAACAAACAGGGACACTGAAATTGGCCAGTGGGCATCTGTCAACCGGTGCTGGGCTTACGGAGGCAGCAAAGCACCAGCATTAGGTCAGGATCAAAAATGGTGCCAACATCATTTGAGGCCACGTGTACCCCTAGTTGCCAGATGATGTTCAATCAAGTATGAATAATAGATTAAAAATCACCAGAGAAGGCATGCCACCGTGAATGACACACTTCACAGAAACTCCCAGGAAGTTCACTGTAATTATCAAAAACATAAAAAGAAAAGGCTGTGTATAAAATGTGTAAAGAAAGAAAAGAGGGAATAAAAACATGAATAATAATGATCAAGGATGGGAATGTATTTGCAAAAGAGCCAACTTGTGCCTTTAGAAATAAATCATGCAAGCTTTGAAACTAAAATGTCAATGGAGAGAGTATAAACTACATTTGACACTGCCTAAGAGAGACTTGGTGAACTAAATGATAGGTTGGAAGAAATTACCTAGGCTGCAGTAGCGAGACAGTAATCTACAAAAGCATAAGAGACAAAGGTAAAATTTGGAGGTCTTTACCCATTGTGATCTCTGTTACTCAGAATTTCATTAGAATGTTTAACTGCCTTACTTGACTCTCATCTTTGAATGATGGTTTATCTTTGCCCAAGGTCTTCTATGTCCCTGATGTTACAGTAAGCTGTACCCACTCTACACTATACAGTTTGATTTATTCAGTCAGTGATCCATTTAACAAATATTGTTATAAATGTAGGGAGCCTCAAATCTGCTGAAAGTAAATTGTGTACATCCATCAATACTTACGGCACATCTATGAAAAGTGAGTGGGACACCTAAGCAATTGGAATTAAAGTCAGATAATTAAACATAGTCTCTGTGTTTTAATTTATCTTTTCTCTCCAGGGTGTGTGGATGATTCCATCTGTAGTTACTGAAGAGCCAGGTGAAGCCCTATGGTTTTCCTCTGATAGAAAAGGGATTTATTTAGATTGGATGGAAAGATGCACTATAATAAGAAGTGGCATAAATCAAGATGGTGGTTATTTGTCTTCCAAGTCCTCTCTTCCCATCCCCCTGCACCCCCCAAATCCTTTCATCCATGTGTTCTACAGCCAGCAAATGCAGCCAGTTGAGGGTTGGGTCATTCTTCAGCCTCAGGTGATATGTCCGTCACCGAGTCACTAATTCTGACCTGTACCACTTTTAGGGTGTAGACATCTTCCTTGATAAATTCCATGAAGAAAGCTGAGCCCTGCTTTGCAATATCACAATTTGGGAGTAAAGGAATTCTCTCAGTGCTAGTTCAAGGTAAAAATTGCCATGTTATTATATTTTTTATTTTATCAAAAGGGGGTCAGAGGTGAATATGATATTACTAGGACTTGGTCTTGTAAATAACAAGGCGAGGGTTTGATGACAGACATATATTCCTTAACCTTTGCATTTGTTTTCCTCACCAGAGAATAATAAATGAATAAGACATAGCCTTCTAGTTTCTGATAGGGCAGTAGAATACACATAGGCCTACGACATGTGGAAGGAACGAAGCAAACGTCTCCTTTGTATAAGCCTAGGAAAGCTTCCTATTCCTTTCCTCAGTCTGATGCTTAGGCTAACAGCTAGCTGTCCTCTGAGGCTATGCGTTGTTATCTCTGCAAGGAAGGTGAAACCCCAAGAGTGTCCATGAATTGCCCAGCATTCCAAAAGCATCAAGTGATGGAGCAGGAGCTTAAACTAGTCTAAGGCCACTTATTCCTAACACGGTTTATCACTCATTCTTTGAAGTTCAACATTATGACATTATCATTTCACCTATTAGATATATATGCATTGACCATCACATTGATAGGTGATTATTGGTCATTAAAGCGTATTTATTTTCCTCCAGGTTAACACGGGGATTAGAGGGGAAAAATCCTTAAAAACATCCTTTAGTTCTAATGTGTCTGGACAAGAAAACATGTGAATTGAGGTTATAGTCACAATTATGCAGGGAAATCTTTGTTAAGTTTTAAATATTATCTCATCTTTATAACGTCATGGTGGTGTATACACAGATCAAACAGGACTGCATAGGAATTCCTGATAGGTAATTTGGGCAGTTGGAAAGCTTAGGTGTAGGGGACTAAAGTGTCATGGATGAGGCTAGAATTAGAAGCAATGACTTAGAAGTAATTATCCAGACTGAACATACTGCCTTGAAAACAAATGCAACTACCAGGAACAGGCAAGAGATAGTTTGTTACAATAATTGCCTTAATACCTATGTTTGTAATTGAAATCCTTGTGAAGACTATTAATACACAAATAAATAGGAAAAGATGTTTACATTTCCTGAATCTTTTCTAGCACTGTTAAGAAGTGGTTCAGAACATGTTAACAGTGGAGTATTGGTTAAAATTATTCAAATTAGCCATAATTCATGTTAAAGTTCCTCCCCCTCTTCAATTCAGCTCCTTTAAATCTAATCATTATTTCTTTAGTTTTAGAGGTGCTTATTGTCTACTGTGGGATAGGTGGTCAGATAACAGTGAGTTAGACAGACATTGTTACCACATGTCTACTAGACAGTTTTCTCTGAATATGATTCCTGCATTACCTAATGTGTAGTAAGCTGTTTTTACTAAGTAATGACATTCTTGTTAAGAAAGGTTATTCCTACAGACCTTATGAGGTACAATTAGAATTAGAATTTCTAGATGTGGGAGCCTTTGCATTTCAGGACATCATCTTCTCAAATGCCAAGAGGACAAACAGGCACCCCTATCAGATTCACCGCCATGGAGATCAGCAAATATAATTCTAAATGTGAATACTAAAACTTTCCATGGACCCAACTGGTCTCTACATTGGGTAAGGAAGGTTTTACAATTATCAGTGATTTTGAAGCATTTTAAATTGTCTTTTGGAATTTGAATATCAAAATAACTGCTAATAATATGGAATATAAGCTACTGAATAAAATAAAATCCATGAGTCCATGCTGGTATAAATGAATGCAGAATAAAATCAGGGGTAAAAAAAAAAAAAGTACTTCCTTGCAATAGAATGACAACCAGCAAATACTGAAGAGATGATGAAGCTAGGAAGTTATCAATGAATATTAAAACTGGCGTGTAATGTCTGATGATAAACATTACTTACATACTTTCAAAGTTTCTTCCCACAAGATATTTATTAATTACAAAGGGAAAGTAATAGCTTTACAGTGGGAGACACTGCCTTAACCAGCTAATGATCTGGCCACTAACTTACATCAGAATAAACTCTTATCAAATGCCTCGATATGGTACATTGAAAAGGATATAACATCATGTCTGTGCTATTTCCAGCGTATGTATAATCTGTTTCTAATCAAGAAGACACATGGTGTCAACCCAAACTGAGAAATGTTTTCTAAAACAATGAATCTATATTTTTCAAAAATGTCAAGATCAGGAGACTTTTAAAAAGCTAGAGAATGTTCCAGGTTAAGGGAAGATAAAGACATATAAATGCAGCACATCTACTTTCACAGTTAGAAGGCAATTTTTTCAAGTGCTTTATAAAACTACAACCTGAAGGCTGACTTAGCCTCTGCCACACCACAAAGTGAAATCCCTTTTATACATTTTGTGAATGACAAATGGAATCTTTGATTACACTAGAAATAGAATTTTAAATAGGGATAGCATTATTTATTACCCAAGATAAATGAAGATAATTAAATGAAACAGAAGAAGAGACTTGCACATGGTGATGCTAATACATACAGTGCAGGCTTGGAAGAAGTTTCTGTGGTGATCGCCAAACTGCTGCTAATCACTACTTTCTTTTCCAGATGACTATATTTTTTGGTATAAAATTCTAAGAGATGCATTATCAGATATTTATATTCACCAACAGAATATGAGTTGGCAATAGTTAATTTTCCTATAAACCTGTTAATTTTTCAAATAAGTGTCTGTAAAGTTGGTAACAAATGTTACCACTTTTTTTCCCTATGATGTGAATGATAGTATCTGATTGGATTGATATAGATTCACTTAGTGGAAATCTATGTATTTAAGATTATAAATTTTCTTTAGAAAATACTAACTGACACTATAGCTGCTATAGCAAACATGATATGATTTTTAAGTGGTCTATTTATCATTCATTATACTTAAATAATAAATGTCCTAACAGTTTCAGCCATTACTAAGTAGGTGCTCAACTATTTGCTGTGAAAAACTCTAACTGATAGAGTATGAGTGAAACATTTTGTATATTAAGAAATTTAAATTATTATATATAATCAGAGGGTAAAATTGACAAAATACATTCTAACAAAATACAATAAAATGGGGGGGTTCCCATACTTTATGTGCTTTAATGGCTGGCAAAAAAGATATGATTATAATTTCATACGAAATTTAATACTATTAATCACTTTTTTCCTTTTAAAAAGTTTTATTGAGATATAATTGACAATTAGCTGCATATGTTTAAAGTGTACAACTTGATTTTTCTTATTAGTCATCTACTTTATACATATTAATATATATATGTCAATCCCAATCTCCCAATTCATCCCACCGAGTGCTATTAATAACTTTAAATATCTTTGCTTGAAGCTTAAATTCTCTCTTAACCCTTGATTATACATCAATATGCATAATGTACCCAATGGCTGCATCTTCCCTTTATTCTTTATGCCTTAGACAAGATTATCATTCACAGAATTATCCTCACTTCCCGACAGCATCTAATTTATAGCAAAACTGTGCTTTCTTGAACTTTTTCCACCCAAGCGCCAATAATATGTCTTTTCTAACATCCTCTTACTGAGATGCTCAACAACTCTGAATTGTGTGCTCTCCTTTGCAATGAATAATTAAACCCAACTTTGGGGAACTAAAGGTCTATTACTGGTGGTCTTTGGCTGTAGGGCTTAATAGTAGTTATATTGCAGACAGTGATGGAGAAATGAGGAAGTAGTTGAAAGAGAATGTAGGGTCAAGGGAGAGTTTTTCAAAGATGGGACAACAGTAAAATATTTTTGTAATCTGATGCAAGGGAGATAATTTAAGTGATATCTCTATGGTGACAGGAAAACGGGCCTAGTTCATAAGGGTGGGCCCTAAACAAGGAATAAGACAGTCCAGAAATAGTATTCTGAGGGGAGACAGGGCATATTGCTACCAACATAGGTAGCTTGATAGATGTGTAGTGGAAATATGTATAGGCTCTTGTCTAATTGCTGCTGTTCTTGCAGAACCAGGGAACAAAGTCATCAGCAGAATATGAGGAGGGGTACAGAGATCTTGATGATTGAGGAGAGAAAAGATGAAAAGTAGATTTCTAGGGATAAGGAAAAGTGGAAGAATTAGGGAAATGGAATAGGACATTTGGCAGCAGTAAGGGCTCAGCACCCTTGAACTTGCCGATCACAACCAGAAATCAAATCAAACTGTCCCTAGCTTCCCAGATCCCAGCACAACTCACTCCAGTTTTTTTTTAAAAAAAGATAAGTATCACTGACCTTCTAATTCCTGATTTACTAGGGTTATCAGTTGTTCACACACACATACACACACCCCTTGAGATGGATTTCTCAGAGCAGTCATTAGGAGAGACAGTATGGCAGCACTTGGTACAGTCACTAGATTCAACTTCTGGGTAAGGAACCAGTTATCTGAGTGATTCTGGGCAAGAGACTTGCCTCTCTGTGGCTCAAAGTTTTCATCTATGTAGTGAGCATGACAGAATCTACTTTAGATGCATGCTAAAAAAAGAATTAAATAAGTTAATACTTACAAAGTACTTAGAACAGTAACTGGCACTTCATTTGCTAAATAACAGAAAACTTACCAAATTGAAATCTTATTTTTATCCTGAGTTGCTTCGTAAAAATGCAGTCAAATGGGTGAACCAATGGAAGTAACCTCTCCTCATGGCTTATCTGACAACATGATTATTGCTGGTGGTCATTTGGGACCGTCCTTACGGGGTAGATCATGGTGAGCAACTTGAGTGACTTACACCATTTAACTCTGAATCCATTTACAAATGAAAGGACTTTTTCCATTGGCCCAAGCATTCTTACATCATTTTTTAAAAAGTATGCCTAGAAAAGTATTGATAGAAGCACGTTTGAATAGTCAGAGAAAATTTCAGCTCCAGGTGATGATAAAGCAATTATTAATACATTATTTGGCCAATTATAAAGGTAAAAAGAAAAAAATGCATTCTTGCCCCCTTTATTTCTATCAGAGAGAGAGAGAGAGAGAGATTGAGGTCCTAAGATGGTAGTGTCCAAAAACTGTCTACACCCACCACCAAAATATGAAGCCCCAAAGAGAATATATTATTTTGCATGTGTCCACTGACATGTCTTTTAAGGATTGTGAGTTATCAAAAGACAGCTCCAATGTGAAAGCCAAAATTACTACTTATCACTGTGTGACTACTCTAGTTTTAAGAGTACATTTTAAATTTTTGAGATGTTTATTTAATGCTTTTTGTGCTTAAATATTTGTTTTTGTATGGCTAAAGATTTTAAAAATCTGTGTTCATGGATTCTGTGAAATCTTAAAAGTCCAGGTCTATTCAATGACAACTCTTTCTTCTCAAATCTATAAAAATTCAAATAATCAGACTTCTAAAAGAAATGATTTCTCTTAGGGATTTTATTGACCCTGGCATTCCAAATATAGACATCTTCTTGAAAGAAGTAAACCACTCTGTGATAATTTTATTGATAAAGTATTTGGGGATGTCAATAACCTAAAGTTGTCTGAGTTCATCTATTTCAAAAGCAAAGCAGGAAGAAAAAGAACAGAGCCTGAGAACTGCCCGGAAGCTTCTCAGGAAGAGCTGAGATCCACCCAGGAGAAATGTTTCTATTAATATACGACAGGGCATTTAACTGCACTGATCTTCTGCTCTCTTTGGAGATACGTTCGAAGAGAAGTATTAGTGATGGAGTTACTTTTTACTTTAAAAATGCTGTTCAAAGCTTTCCTTTTGCTTCTCAAAGAATTTTGCCTTGCTTTACAGGCAATACCCACAGAGAAATAAAAGTTACTTTGTGTGATATTACATTGCATTTTACAGTCAAGGACACTGTAAGGATTTGTGAATTGTATAAAAATTAAAACACTCCTTTTCTTCCAAGAACAAATAAAAGGTTGAACAATGTCTGTTTCTGTTCTTCCATACCTATTGCCCTGCCAAGTCTAGAGATGATGGTAAAAGTATTATTATTTTAAACATCTTGAAAACCATTCATTCATTTTTGTGTGTGTATATAGAATATAGATTATTAGATAACTAAGTTGAAATATGGGGGTAAAGAAAATTATTTAATAACTTCAAACCCTTTGAGAGTGTGTGACCTTGGGATATTGTCTTCAAGGAAAAATAATTTTCTAAGCTATAGAAAGTTACCTCTAAGAAAAACAATTAAAAATAGAAAATATCACCTGAACAAAAAAAGAAAAAGCTATTTAAGAAGTTATTTCAAATATTTAACATGGATAATTAGTTTTGTTTTTCCAGGCTATAGATACTGAGAGAGTCAATGCATTATTCTACTTAGACTATGCAAACCGCTGGGATTTAGAAAGTTTTTAAAGGTTTTAAACACTGCCTAAAATACCAGTGAAAGAAAAGAAGCTAGAAGTCCAATATTCAACTCCTTATGTATGTATATGTGTATGTTTGTACTTGTGTATGTATATACATTGCCCTTATACTCAAATTGGATTCTAAGAGTCAAGTCTTGAATAGCAAGCAATGGAATATTTCACAGGATGGGAGATTATCACCCCTTTGCAAATTACTAAGATAATTATTTATAATTCAGAAAAAATAAAGCAAACACACTCCGATTTGCTGAATTGGGTCACCTGAGTATAAAGGGAATTATGTAAACAATTGTTAAAAATTGTTAAAAAGTCCCTAAAGATATCTTACTATTTTTTATTCCTAGGGAAGAGATTTATCTAATGGCATTCATGAAATTAACTTTTTTTATTAAGGAATTTTGATACCTTTAAGCATAAACTTTCACACCACACTGAAAAGATCTTACACGAATATTTGTTTTTCAAGGGACTTCTCTACATTAATACAAAAGAAACTCTATTTTTGTTTTTCAAGTTTTGAAGCTGTGGTTATGGCTACCTTTTAAAGAATTCTGTTCTGTGTGAAGTACATGCTGTTTCAAGTAGAGTACCTATTATTTTTATGTAGAGCAACAGGATGTAATCCAGGGGTTCACAGAACAGAGCTATCTCAAACTGTATTAATATACTTCTTTGAGTACTTCTGTAGGTATCCTTAGTCTTTGACCTTCAATTTCTAAATGTTCTTTGTATTTTTTCAAGCTTTATACTTAAAGCTAAAAAAAAAGATTTAATTTTTAATTGCATATCATTTGCCAGCAACAGAAAGACATTTTGAATAATGTGTTTATACTGCCCCAGTGTTATGATTCTAGAGTTTGTGCCATAACCTCTAAACAGCTCAGAAATAGGATGTTGTGTTGGCAATTGCCTGTATTCATTGGAGAACTGTTAACTTAGATTTATTAAATTTAGTGCACTTTGGAAAATGTAAAATTGAACACAGGAGACTAAAATATAAATTGTATTCTACAAGCAAATAAATCCAGCTCTTTTGAGCCTCTAAAATAAGCATAAAATACACAGAGGGATGGAAAGAGACCATTTCGAGGGCAATCGCTAGTTTTACAAGGCTGCCTGTCCCCTTAGCAACTTCAAAATATATGGTGGCTCACATGACCCTTCATTCTTTTGCTCTGTCTTGTGCTCTTTCACCTTTTATATGAGATGTTCATACTCCGGTCAGTGAAAAGCTGAATTAATTTGAAATAAGTTTGATATTCATGCTATAAAATGTGTTAAAGAGGAATGAAGTTTGAGGCGTGATGTAAATTGTATTCTAAACTGTGCTTGCATTTTGATGGTGCAGTTTTAAAAACAAATCAGATAATCATGTAGAAGAAATTCACATCAAGCTGAAGAGTAATAGCCAACGTTGTACAAAGAATAGTTCAGAAGTACCCAGACAGTCCATTATTTAGAGTGGAAAACTGCGTTTTATAGATTATGGCTGTATCCACCAAGTATATTTCAATTTTGGATGGAATATTTAAAATTCATTTGTCCATGCAAATGCTTTAGCTCTCTGATAATCACCACGTAATAATGTTTACCTGTCTAGATACAGTGCAAAAGGTAAATGCCTAGTAAATGTACCGAGTACTTTTCTTTTTATTTTTTAGAATCAAGATAATTGTACCAGACAATTAACAGAAAAACCCATAGAAGTTATAGGTTACACCACATTCTTTCCACACACAAATACACACATATAAACAAATGCGCACATACCCACAGAACACAGAAAAAGCATATGTCAGAATGTGAACTTCCAATTCAGTGGTCTTGAGAATTTTCTATGAATGCATTTGAACAAGTTAAAGTCCTCATTTCAATTTAAAAAGGACTTTTCAATGTCTTTTGCCTGAATCCTAAATTACTTTATAGAAATTCTAACTAGTGAATGGTCTTCAAAACTCCCAGCTTAAAAGCTACTGTAATTTAGAGTAAAAAAAAAAAGAATATGTTTAAAATAGAAATTGTACCTTTTACTAAACCTAATGACAAATAAATTTGCACTATCCTTGTACATTTTATTTGGGTTAAAAAATCTGAAATCTGGTTTAATATGTTTGATGTTCTCAACTACATGGCAAACTTCTTCAGGAAAGAGAAGATGCCCTCTTTTGTAATCTCTTCCACTAAACAAACACAAAGACATGCTTCCAAGTTGCATGAAACATATACCTGAAGTTTATTGTTTTGAACAAGCAATCTAGTAGAAAAAGAGGTTAGGCTACTAACATAATTTAAAGAAACATTCTAAGTGATTAAAGATTCTTTCAATCCCGAGTATCAAAGCAGGGAATTCCAAATCTAACATGAAAATCATATAAATACACACACACACACTTAATTTCACATCAAATCTGTGGAGTAGTTCTAATAACACACTAGAGATGTTTGGTGATATTGTTTTGTTATATAGTCCTAAAATTCTAATCCATGTTATAGTGTGTATAACACTAAATGAGGACTTCCATTTCTGATAATAGTGGAGTGGTTTATATCAAAAAAATCTTCCTGCGGATAACAGTTACAGTCTAGAAATACACGAAATGTCATCATTTGTAGGTACAAACAGGTAGATGAAACTAGAGAGAATTTGGCTGTTGAAAGGAAAGGACTACACTGAGTAAAGTGTGAAGTAATTAAATTTTGAAGTTAAGAAATCTGATAAATTAAAATTGAATAGTGTTAAACTAGTACAAGCACTGAAAATTAATAATAAAATAGTAGATGTGACTAAAAAGCATAAAGATGAAAGAAATGGAATGCTAAAAATAGTCAAGCCAAGGAAAAGTGAAAAAGGAGTAACAACAGGGAAAAAAAAGGAAGTGATAAATGGAAAATAAGCATAAAGGTGGCTGACAAACCATATAACATAAAAATTACATTACATACAAATAGCAAAAACAATCCAATAAGGGGCAGAGGTTTTCATACCAGATTTTGAAAATGCAAGAAACAACTACATAATGTGAATAAACAATGCACACTATAAAAATAGATATAGGATAAAATTAATAATACAGAAATATATATATCATGTACATTTTGTGCTTACAAGGCTTGTAAGCTTGACATTTATATCAATATCAGCAAATGCAAACTTCAAAGTAATGTCTTATCAGAAATAGGGAGATTTTTCATAATAGTAAAACAATCAACTGATCAAGAAAGCATAAGACATTCTCATCGGCGTTTGCTGTTGTTAGTATTCCAGATTTTGGCCATTCTAATGTGTGTGTAGTTATATCTCATTGTTTTAACTTGCAGTTCCCTGATGACATGTGCTTTGGAGCATCTGTTCATAGACTTATTTGCCTTCTCAACCTCTTTTTTTTTTTTATTCAGTATTGTTTCTAGCTCTCTCCTTTGGTCTTGCCTCTTTAAATAACATTCCTCAATGTTCCTTCAACAATCACTTTATTTTTACATCTATACGAAAGTTTCAAATTTGTCTCCATCTCATTCTCTATCTTGAGATCTTAATTTACACTTCCAACATATCATTTAAAACCAGATGCCCCAATACACCTCAGATTTAAAATGTCTATTGAAAACTATATTACTGTTATCAAAGTTTATGCCTCAAACTTGTTATTCATATTTTTTGTAACTCAGTTAATAACATCATCACCCATTCATGTAGACAAAGACGAAATCCTTTTCTTTGCTTGCAATTCCTTATTTTACTTTACCTCATTAGCAAATCTGTCACCAAATTCTGTTTTACCCAGGAATGTTTTTACACTTTCAAGGCCTATATGACATCCAAAATATATAAAGAACTCACACAACTCAATAAAAAACAAAACAATTAAAAAATGGGCAGAAGATCTGAATAGACATTTTTCCAAAGAAGATACAGAGATGGCCAACAGGTACACAAAAGATGCTCAGCATCATTAATTATCAGGGAAATGCAAATCAAAACCACAATGAGACATCACCTCACACCTGTTAGAATGACTATTGTCAAAAAGTCAAGAAATAACAAGCGTTGGTGAGGATGTGGAGAAAAAGGGAACCCTTGCGCACTGTTAGTGGGAATGTAAATTGATGCAGTCACTGTGGAAAACAGTATGCAAGTTCCTCAAACAATTAAAAATAGAACTACCATATGATCCAGCAGTTCCACTTTTGCATATTTATTGGAAGAAAGTGAAAACACTAATCAGAAAAGATACATGCACTCACATGTTCATTTCAGCATTATGTACAACAGCCGAGATATGGAAACAACCTAAAGTGACTATTGATAGATAAATGGATAATTTCTGCCATATGTATATATATAATGGAATATTACTCAGCCATAAAAATGATATGTCAATTGCCACAATATGAATGAACCTTGAGAGCTTTATGCTAAGTGAAATCCATCACAGAGAGAAAGGCAAATACCATATGATCTCTCTTATATATGGATTCTAAAAAGAAAACCAACCCCGCCCCCCCCCCCCCCCCAAACACACACACACACACACACACACACAAACAGGCTAACAGGCTTATAGACACAGAGAATAGTTTGGTGATTAAAAGGAGGCAGGGGGTAGAAAAAATGGGTGAGTTGTTTTTTTGGTTTTAATAAAAACTAAATGAAGTCTAGATGGGCGTCATTATTTCATCAGAAATATCCCCAAATCTTTCTAAGGAGTAGTCCCCTCAATTTTTAACCCCCATGGCCCTAGTAAGTCTTGATTTATGGAATAATGCCCAAAGTCCTTAGACAGCGATAAAATTATAAACCAGTGTGCAAGCTATTATCGCCACAACAATTCTGTGTGCCAAACAACCACATCATTTCTCTAGCACCTGGACTTTGGTCATGCATCCCCCTTGACCTTATGTCGACCGCTGCCATGTCTGGGTTCAGCTGGCTGTCAGGTGACCTAGGCTGGCCTCATTTGGGACAACCTGGCGGATTCAGCATGGCTCCACCTCTGTCATCCTCCAGCATGTTTTCGTAGTAATGTATGAAATACAATAGAGGAGACAGATCTGGGCTCTACACTGCAGCCCCAGCATCCCCACTTCATTCTACTGGCCAAAGAGTCACATGTGGGGAGAAATGTACTCTGCCCTTACCAGAGAAACACCATAATCACATGATAAAGGTCACTGACAAAGAAGCGGAGACATTAATGAAATTAGTGTACCTCACTCAGACTATCTTACCCTTCCTGCAGCTTTTTTCTAACCTAGGGTAACCAGATAATACAGAGACATTTAGTTAAATTTGGATTTCAGATAAATTAAGAAGACCTTGTTCACTGGCTATAACCAAATAGGGCTTTAAAAAAAATTTTCAAAAGTAGAGGAAAATACATAATTAAAAAATAAGAAACAAGACTCCCTAAGGGAGTCAGAAGGGTTATTTCTAAGAAAAAGAGGATTAAAAATTGGCAACAGTTAAACAGCAAAGAAAACTTCTAGAGATTAGAAATGTAACTGCTGAGACCTGCTATTCTTGGGAGACTTCTTATTGCCTGGTGCTTTTAATGACTAAATGTTTCTATATAATGATCTTGTACCATTATTAGCATCAATGTGTTAATACATTTAAAATGCTCATAGCTCATGGTGGGCATATCAGCAGCTCTCAATAGCAATTAGTTATTTATTCTGAATAATTCTTTCCTTCTCCTCCATCTTTGTGAAAACAGTGCTTCAGGGTATATGCTCTTGGCTTTCAAAAATAATGGATTGCCAATATAAAGGATTTTCTAAACAAGCGAATGGAGAGGCATCAAAAATCCTTGCACTTGTTTTGGAGGATGTTGTATCTTCATGCAATAAAGGTAAAAATGGCACAGGGTAACAGAAGAGTCAGTGTGTCTTAGCTTTATCCTATGATTTAGACTTTGATATTTTTATGATCATGGTTTGTATAATAATTGTATTAAAGCACTAGAAAATTTTTATTAGTTCAAAAACATATATATTATGGGGGGACATAAACTCTTTGTAATGTTAACATTTTTCATGTCAAGGATTAATCAAAATGGTAGATTTCTTAGAGATATGCAGCTACTAATCTATCAATTTTTTTTTTTTTTTAAGGACTGGTCTAATGGATCTTTGATGGTCAATAAATGCAACATTTGGGAGACTAACGTTCAAACAGACAACTTGCAGACTACAAGCAGAAAGGCAATGTCACTTTAAAGTTTGAGCTGTGATATGATTCTAGAAGTGCCGCAAACTAGGTTGAAATTATTTATAAATTGATGGTGATTTCTAAAATAGCTCCATACCATTTTATTGCTATGGTCAACTATCAATTGGAGGAATTGTTGAATCTTTCATTTAAAGCTACTTAACTAAGTATTATAAGGGAAAAAAGTTAATAAAATCAACTTTGCATTTATGTTTTTAATATTACTAATGAAGCTGAAATATTTTAAATTTCAAATATCCTGGAACTCAGATGTGGCCATTAATTATACATAGGTAAGTTTTGCTGGTAGGGGTGCTGTAACTTTTGACAGTTACTTCCTTTTGTTTCCCATGAACTAAATATTTTGCATTAAAGTGTTTAATATTTTCAGGTATCCCTTGACAAAAACAGACTGGAAAATTGTTGATTTAAAGTTTTTATTTTATGCTATTTGCAGCAACATGGATGGACCTAGAGATTATCATACAAAGTGAAATAAGTCAGAAAAAGACAAATATGTGATATCACTTATATGTGGCATCTAAAATATGATACAATGAACTTATTTACAGAACAGAAACAGACTCACAGACATTGAAAACAAACTTATGGTTACCAAAGGGGAAAGGGGAGGAGGAGGGATAAATTAGGAGTTTGGGACTAGCAGATACAAACTACTATATATAAAATAAACGACAAGGTCCTTCTGTATAGCTCAGGGAACTATATTCAATATCTGCTAATAACCTATAATAAGAAAGAATGTATACATGTAACTGAATCATCTTGTTTTACACCTGCAAATAACACAACATTGTAAATCAACTATACCTTGATTAAAAAAAATGGAAAAAAAAGTTTTTATTTTAAAGAGCAAAAGAGAATCCCAGGGATTGTAAAAATCATAATGATGATGAAAATACTACTGCTAATATTTGTGATATAATAGAAGAAATTCGGCTGTGCCTCAACACCAGAAAGAGAAAAAAGATTCTGGATACTAAACTGCTATTCAACACGTAAGCAACCAAAATTAATTAAAAACCACTAAGAATTTTCACTTCCTTTTTCCCCATCACTACTTATTTAATTTAAAACAAGGGCTGTTGTCCTGTCCTATGATCCATTGAAAAGTGATGATTTGCCCTAATGTTGCTAAAAACCCATTGCCATTAGCTTTAATTTTTCACTGTACTTCAGCCCTGTTGGCTGAAAGCCAGAAATTTAATGAAGGTGGAGACAGATCAGCTCACTTCAGATTCCTTCTTGAAAACACACATCCCATTTTTAATTTTTTTGAGGAACCTCCATAGTTTTCTATAGTGGCTGTACCAATTTACTCACCAACAGTGTATGAGGTTTTTTTTTTTTCCTCCACATCCTCGCCAACACATTATTGCTTGTGTTTTTTATGATAGTCATTTTGACTGGTGGCAAGTGATATCTGTGGTTTTGAATTGCTTTTCCCTGATGATTATTGATATTGAGTATTTTTACCTGTGTTTGTTGGCCATCTGTATGTTTTCTTTTGGAAAATGTCGATTTAGATCCTCTGCCTATTTTTAAAAATTTTTTAAGAAATTTATTTATTGGCTGCATTGGGTCTTCTTAGCTGCACATGGGCTTTCTCTGGTTGCAGTGAGCAGGGGCTACTCTTTGTTGAAGTGTGGGCTTCTCGTTGAGGTGGCTTCTCTTGCTGTGGAGCACAGGCTCCAGGTGGGCGGGCTTTAGTAGTTGCAGCATGTGGCGCAGCAGTTGTGGCACATGGGCTTCGTTGCTCCGCAGCATGTGGGATCTTCCTGGACCAGGGATCAAACCTGTGTCCCCTGCACTGGCAGGCGATTCTTAACCACTGCATCCCCAGGGTGGTCCCTCCTCTGCCTATTTTTTAATTGGACTGTTTCTTTTTCTGATGTTGAGTTGAATGAGTTCTTTATATATTTTGGATATTTTTCCCCCTTATTGCACACATTACTTACAAATATCTTCTCCCGTTCAGTAGGCTGCTTTTCACTTTGTTGATACTTTCCTTCACTGTGCAAAGCTTTTTAGTTTGATGTAGTCCCGTTTGTTTATTGTTGCCCTTGCCTGAAGAGATGGATCCAAAAAATATTGCTAAGACATATGTCACAGAGCATACTGTGCTTTCTTCTACGAGTTTTAACGATTTCAGGTCTTATATTTAAGTCTTCACTTCATTTTCCGTTTATTTTGTATAGGGTATATGAAAATGGGCTCGTTTCATTCTTTTAACAGGTAGCTGTCCAGTTTTCCCAACACAGTTTATTGGCGAGATGTCTCTTCATCATCATTAAGTGCTCGCCTCACTTGTCGTTAATGCTCTTTTGCTCAGAATGATACACAAGGAAGTCAGGACTTAGAGAAGCCTCCCCTTACACTCTGAAATGCACTCACTGGAAAAGAGATGGCAAAGGGATTAACTGGGCTAAGATCAGGGAAGGCATCTTTCTTTGCTGTTCTGATCACTTAATTCATTATTCATAATGTATGCAGGAAAGATGCACAATGCTGAGGTGTCTCCAAGTTCTTTTTCCACAATTTTTCATTTCATACTCAAAATAGTATTAGGTAATGATTAACTAAACCGGAGATGTCTCTGCTCTAAAGGTCTGTGTCTTAGGAAGCATGACAACACAGAGAGACTGGTCTGCAGTCATTTCTGTGGATTTAAAATGACTGAGGCTCATCTCAAGGGTCTGCATTCCCTTTTCTTGTAATGAACACAGTTATAACTTTTGTCCCTATTGTTTGGGCCCTTGAGAAACTGGCTTCCTCTATCCTGTAATATAAATATTTGAAAGCCACAAACACTCATAGTTTCTTAGTAAGAAAGATATATTTTGTAAAATGATATATGCTTTATTCTTTTTCCTTTTTTGTAATATTTGAAATATTTCCCACTTAATTCTACCTATCAGTTAGAAAGGCTGCATACTATACTCTTTAACGCACCAGTGTATCCTTGTTCGAAACTTTACCTACGGTAGAATTTAAAAGGCAGGAAATGGAGGAAACTATCAAAGTAATGGCATCTCATTTGACATGACTCTAAGATGGCCAAGCATAATAGGTACTTTAATCTCTACAGCTCCTTTTAAATTGCTATTAATTTCATATATTTTTCATGGAATTGTTAATTTTAAACTCTGTGGGCTCTGTCTTATTTCATTTGCCCCAAATCCAACTGATTTACAAATTCTATTTATATATTTCACCTTACTTCAGCTTTCTGAGTTCAAGATACTATATTCATCCCCAAATGTTTTAACAGCAGATATTACGAACTCCTGAAGAGTAGCATTGTCTTTCAATCAATAAATATACACTATTAATTAGTGTTATTGGTTATGATCCATGCAGACACACTTAAAGTAATTTCAGGTGGTAATCAAACCATCTGACGTTAGAATTTTCCTCTATTTTCCCTCATTGCCCATATACCACACATTGTTCCTAAGAGCAATAATAGATTTTTTACACACCTTTCAAAGAATTGGATGCTAGGGCTCCAAAGCTGATCCTAGAAATCAAACTCACAGTGACCAATGCTGTGTAAGGAATGAATGGTGCTGAAGATTTCAGCAATTAAACCTTTAACAGAAGGGCTCGGAACAACCAAGGTGCAGAGATTTTTCTGTGTTACAGTTGGACATGGCAACTTCCCAGGCAAGTGTGACCCTTTTGCACACAGCTGGGGTTGCATGATTTGTCATATCAAAAACCTGAAGGACAACTTTGATCTAATTCGCTCTTATTAACTTTCCAGTTATTGCTAATTCTTTTCCCTGGCAAAACCTTCAAATAGTATAATAGAATTTATTTGTGAAAAGTGACTTCAACTATTCTTAGTCATAAAGGTAAGTTTCATTCTCATGAATCCAAAAGTATAATTCTTTGCGCAGATAACTTTTTGGTGTTCTACAGAACTGAAAGCATTTACTTTCTGAGCTATGGTTGGAATTCTTTGGATTCCTACAACTAATCTCCCTACCCCTTCAAAAAAAAAGTTGACATTTTCCAATAAAGATAAGACATTGCAAACATGACCTATGTACAGACTTATTTACTTACATTTTTAATAGCTTTACATTTTTATAGCTTTATTGAGATATAATTGAACCATGATATATAGCACATAGAGTATACAATATATTTTCACACACAAATACAACTGTGACTATGAATTTATCACCATCATCAAGAAAATGAAAATATCCATCACAACCCCAAATTTCTCTGTACCTCTTTGTAATCTTGTTCTCTTGCCCTTTCATGTTTCCACCACCTACAGGCAACCACTTATCTGCTTTCAGTCTATAAATTTGCATTTCTAGAATTTTACATAGACTCATACTATATGTTCTTTCTTACCAAGTATCTTCCATTCAGCATAAATCCTTGAAAAATCATCCATGTCATTGTGTATATTCATACATTCTTCCTTTTATTGCTGAGTATTATTGTATTGATATACCATGATCCTGGGGGTGGATTTTTTTTTTTAATATTTATTTATTTGGTTGCATTGGGTCTTAGTTGTGGCAGCTGGGCTCCTTAGTTTGACCAGGGATCAAATCGGGGCCCCCTGCATTGGGAGCATGGAGTCTTAACTACTGAGCTACCAGGGAAGTCCCAGGGGGTGGACATTTTAAATGTTTTCAGTTTTGAGCTACTGCAAATAAAGCTGCTATGAACATTTGTGTAAACGTCTTTATATGGACATACATTTTCTTCTTCTCTAAGAGTAGAATGGCTGTCCATTTAAACATGGATGGATGTTTAAATTTACATGAATCTGCCAGTTGTTTTACAAATAGTGTTACAATTTCACATTGCCAGTGGCTGTGGATGAACATTCCAGGAGCCCCATATCCACATCATAACTTGCTATGGTCAGTCTGCTTCATTTTAGACATTTACATAGATGTACAGTAGGCATTCATTGTGATTTTAATTTGCACTCATCTGATGGGAAATAGTCTTCAGCATTTTTCATGTGGTTTTTTGCTATCCAGGTATCTTCTTTGGTGAAATGTCTGAGGAAATTGTGCAGTTCACCTATTTTATTTTCTGTCTCTCAGAGACAGAAGAGATCACTGTCTTACCAGACAAATTAGACTTTAAAGTAAGGACTATTACAGGAGACAAGGAGGGACACTACATAATGATCAAGGGATCCATCCAAGAAGAACATATCACAATAGTAAATACCTATGCACCCAACATAGGAGCACCTCAATACATAAGGCAAATGCTAACAGCCATAAAAGGGGACATCAACAGTAACACAATAATAGTGGGAGACTTGAACACCCCACTTACGTCAATGGACAGATCATCCAAACAGAAAATAAATAAAGACACACAAGGTTTAAATGACTCATTAGACCATCTCGAATTGATATTTATAGGACATTCCATCCAAAAATGACAGAATACACTTTCTTCTCAAGTGCACACGGAACATTTTCCAGGATAGATCACATCTTGGGTCACAAATCAAACCTTGGTAAATTCAAGAAAATTGAAAGCATATCAAGCATCTTCTCTAACCACAATGCCATGAGACTAGATAACAATTACAGGAAAAAAACTGCAAAAAATACAAACACATGGAGTCTAAACAATACACTATTAAACAGCCAAGAAATCATGAAAGAAATCAAAGAGGAAATCAAAAAATATCTAGAAACAAATGACAATGAAAACACAGCCCAAAACCTATGGGACGCAGCAAAAGCAGTTCTAAGAGGGAAGTTTATAGCAATACAGTCCTACTTCAAGAAACAAGAAAAATCTTGAATAAACAACCTAAGCTTACACCTAAAACAACTAGAGAAAGAAGAACAAAGAAACCCCAAAGTGAGCAGAAGGAAAGAAATCATAAAGATCAGAGCAGAAATAAATGAAAAAGAAAGGAAGGAAACTATAGCAAAAATAAATAAAACTAAAAGCTGGTTCTTTGAGAAAATTAACAAAATTGATAAACCATTAGCCAGACTCATCAAGAAAAAAAGGGAGAAGATGCAAATCAACAGAATTAGAAATGAAAAAGGAGAAGTCACAACGGACACCTCAGAAATACAAAACATCATGAGAGACTACTACAAGCAACTATATGCCAATCAATTGGATAACCTGGAAGAAATGGATACATTCTTAGAAAAATACAATCTTCCAAGACTGAACCAGGAAGAAATAGAAACCATAAACAGACCAATCACAAGTACGGAAATTGAGGCAGTGATTAAAAATCTCCCAACACACAAAAGCCCAGGACCAGATGGGTTCACAGGAGAACTTGATCAAACATTTTGAGAAGAGCTAACACCTGTCCTTCTCAAACTCTTCCAAAATATTGCAGAAGGTGGAACACTCCCAAACTCATTCTCCGAGGCTACCATCACCCTGATACCAAAACCAGGCAAAGATGTCACAAAAAAAGAAAACTACAGACCAATATCACTGATGAATATAGATGCAAAAATCCTCAACAAAATACTAGCTAACAGACTGCAACAGCACATTAAAAAAATCATACACCATGATCAAGTGGGGTTTATTCCTGGAATGCAAGGATTCTTCAATATACACAAATCAATCCATGTGATACATCATATCAACAAATTGAAGGATAAAAACCATATGATCATCTCGATAGATGCAGAAAAAGCTTTTGACAAAGTTCAACATTCATTTATGATAAAAGCTCTCCAGAAAATGGGCATAGAAGGAAATTACCTCAACATAATAAAAGCCATATATGAGAAACCAAAAGCCAACATCATTCTCAATGGGGAAAAACTGGAAGAATTCCCTCTAAGAACAGGAACAAGACAAGGGTGTCCACTCTCACCACTATTATTCAACATAGTTTTGGAAGTTTTAGCCACAGCAATCAGAGAAGAAAAAGAAATAAAAGGAATCCAAATTGGAAAAGAAGAAGTAAAATTGTCACTCTTTGCAGATGACATGATATTATATATAGAAAACCCGAAAGACTCTACCAGAAAACTGCTAGCACTCATTGATGAGTTTAGTAAAGTAGCAGGATACAAAATGAATGCACAGAAATCTCTTGCATTCCTATACACTAACAACAGAAGAGCAGAAAGAGAAATTAAGGAAACTCTCCCATTCACCATTGCAACCAAAAGAATAAAATACCTAGGAATAAACCTCCCTAAGGAGGCAAAAGATCTGTATGCAGAAAACTTTAAGACATTGATGAAAGAAATCAAAGACGACACAAACAGATGGAGGGACATACCATATTCTTGGATTGGATGAATCAACATTGTGAAAATGACTGTACTACCCAAAGCAATTTACAGACTCAACACAATCCCTAGCAATATACCAATGGCATTTTTCACAGAACTAGAACAAAAAATTTTATGATTTGTATGGAAATGCAAAAGACCCCGAATAGCCAAAGCAATCTTGAGAAGGAAATACAGAGTTGGTGGAATTAGGCTTTTGACTTCAGGCTATACTACAAGGCTACAGTGATCAAGACAGTATGGTACCGGCACAAAAACAGAAAGGAAGATCAATGGAACAGAATAGAGAGCCCAGAGATAAACCCATGCACATACGGGCACCTGATCTTTGACAAAGGAGGCAAGAATATACAATGGAAACAAAAGACAGCCTCTTCAATAAGTGGTGCTGGGAAAATTGGACAGCTACATGTAAAAGAATAAAATTAGAACACTTCCTAACACCATACACAAAAATAAACTCAATATGGATTAAAGACCTAAATGTAAGGCCAGACACTATCAAACTCCTAGAGGAAAACATAAGCAGAACACTCAATGACATACATCAAAGCATCCTTTTGGACCCACCTCCTAGAATCATGGAAATAAAATCAAGAATAAACAAATGGGACCTCATGAAACTTAACTTTTGCACAGTGAAAGAAACCATAAACAAGACCTGAAGACAACCCTCAGAATGGGAGAAAATATTTGCCAACAAAGTAACAGACAAAGGATTAATCTCCAAAATATACAAGCAGCTCATGCAGCTTAATACCAAAAGAGCAAATAACCCAATCCACAAATGGGCTGAAGACCTCAATAGACATTTCTCCAAAGAAAACATGCAGATGGCCAACAAACACATGAAAAGATGCTCAACATCACTAATCATCAGAGAAATGCAAGTCAAAGCCACAATGAGGTATCACCTCACATTGGTCAGAATGGCCATCATCACAAAATCTAGAAACAATAAATGCTGGAGAGGGTGCGGAGAAAAGGGAACCCTCCTGCACTGTTGGTGGGAATGTAAATTGGTACAGCCACTATGGAAAACAGTATGGAGGTTCCTTCAAAAAACTAAAAATGGAACTACCATATGACCCAGCAATCCCACTCCTGGGCATATACCCTGAGAAAACCATAGTCCATAAAGAAACATGCACTGTAATGTTCATTGCAGTACTATTTACTATAGCCAGGACATGGAAGCAACCTAAATGTCCATCAACAGATGAATGGATAAAGAAGATGTGGCACATATATACAATGGAATATTACTCAGCCATAAAAAAAAGAATGAAACTGAGTTATTTGTAGTGAGGTAGATGGACCTAGAGACTGTCATACAGAGTGAAGTAAGCCAGAAAGAGAAAAACAAATACCATATGCAAACTCATATATGTGGAATCTAAAAAAATGGTTCTGATGAACCCAGTGACAGGGCAAGAATAAAGATGCAGATGTAGAGAATGTACTTTCGGACATGGGGTGGAGGCAGGGCTAAGGGGAAGCTGGGACAAAATGAAACAGTAGCATTGACATATATACATTACCAACTGTAAAATAGCTAGCTAATGGGAAGTTGCTGCATAATACAGGGAGATCAACTCGATGATGGGTGATGACTTAGAGGGCCAGGATAGGGAGGGTGGGAGGGAGTCGTGGGAGGGAGGGGATATGGGGATATATGTATAAATACAGCTGATTCACTTTGGTGTACAGCAAAAACTGGCACAACGGTGTAAAGCAATTATATTCCAATAAAGAGCTTAAAAAAAAAAGAGAGCGATTACTGTCTTTCCTTGCTCGGTGTGTAATATTACAAAAGCTGTTTTTTCCTATCTTTTTTCTGGTTTTGTAATT
Source organism: Hippopotamus amphibius kiboko (assembly GCF_030028045.1). Lineage (NCBI taxonomy): Eukaryota > Metazoa > Chordata > Mammalia > Artiodactyla > Hippopotamidae > Hippopotamus > Hippopotamus amphibius. Next base: position 104,630,150 of record NC_080196.1, read on the forward strand.
GTTTCAGGTGGGTAAGTAAATCCAGTCTCTATTACTATTGCTCCATTTTGAGCAGAAGTAGAAGTTTTTATTTGTACAATATTTATCCTTCTTGCCACATAATGAATCCAGGTATATTTGACCTACATAACAGTCATTTAGACCTAAGCAAGCATTCCAATACTTTTGTTTTTTTCCCTTACATGCTTCTCAGTCCTGCCATCCAAATGGCCCCAAGGGCCACACTCTTCCACACGTGGTATTATGTTTTTATTATACTGATTCATTTTCCCACACTTGGGATATAAGTAAATTCATTTGTAGTTTCTACACTTATTTTGAATTCCTCTGCCACTAAAGACATGGAATTTACTAATACTGCTGGAATGGTTACACTGTACATTTTTACTGCATCTGCACACATTTCCCCAGATGCCAGCTTTGAATCTATTCATAGGGCTATCATTAGCATTTGCTTCAAGTCATTGATTATCTTCTCAAATTACTACGGTTGAATAGTTGGTGTTTTCCACGATTCACTTCATTCCCACGTGGCTCAGGAAAATGAGTGAGAATTAATAATTAGCATCCATAGTTAATCTGCTATGGCCCACCTCAACTTAGGTGAACAATATACATCTAATGAGTCCCACATATACCTGCATTGGGGCTACCAAATGGCTTATAAACTGTTCCCCTTACCACCATATGACACGGTTCACAATGCAGGACTATATAGAAAGGGAGCTGGGTGATTCTGAGCAAATGAGTTCACAACTACAGCCTCAAACTATGAAACCTATCATCACCAGTAGCGGGAAGAGGAGAACACAATAATAAAAGAAAATCAACCAGAAGCTTCCTAATTATAGTTTGTTTATGGTTTTAAATTAAATTTCCTACAGAAATGGTCCGCTGCACATTGAGTCCTGGGTCCTAAAAACATTATTTCTCTGTTTTGGGTCTGGTTCCTGGCTAACTAACCCATAAGCTGCCTTTTAGTTGGTCAAAGGGGATTTTTATGCTTTGCACTCATCCTTTAGTTGAATTATGATTTTATTAGGTTTCTTTCATTAACTTGCTACTCCAGAGTTTTGAAACAGAAATTATAGAAGTTCACTTAAAAGCAATAGACATATCAAATTAATATTTTCCCCTAATGAACAATGTATGTTTTGCTTCAATCTATCATTTCCTTCTGTTTTAACAAAGATAAGCTGAGAGAGTCTTATTTCATCAGTTCCTGTCATATTTTTCACTGTCAAATATACGTGAGGCATGGCCTGCTTATCACCGGTGTCCGATCTATTTTCTGTATTCCACCATTTTTATCTTCCACCAAGGAGTTGTCTGAAGTGGCTGATTCATACAAGAGGTCACAGAGGATCAAAATCTGCCAGGTTATAAGGTTAAAAAAATCTCAGAGAGGGCTGAAATAAAGTGTCACTTTTGTTTTATCATTTTTTCCCCCCATAATGACTAAAGGTTGAACAGAATACAACTTGGATTTCTGCATTTCATGCATCCCAATGTTTTAGCCTTATTGCTTAATTTAAACAAACTAGGTCTAGCTTATCTTGCGGCCTAAATAGATTTATCTGTGTGATCAGCTCAAAGAAATACTAAGATGATACGCTTACATCATAAAATGTCTTCACCTAATGGTGAAGTCTTTGGAAGTAATTACATTATGAATTATTCATTAAAACAATCATATTTCTGAATATGGGTTCACAATTACTTTCCTATGACAGGTCTGGTGTATTTTCTTATGAAATATTTTACGGAATACTCCAGTGGCTGAACACTTTCAGTAACTTTCTCGAGAGTAGCAGTTCTCAAAGGGTGGTCACGAGGCAGAAGTAACAGCTTCTGCAGGAAACTGGTTAATGATGCAAATTCTGCTCCAACCCCCCTCAACCCATATCTTATTCCCAGACATCATGTATCAGAAACTCTGAGAGTGAATCCCAGCAATCGTTTAATGAGCCCTCCAGGTGATTCTGATCAAGCCAAAGTTTGACAGCTACTGCTTTAAATAATCTTACTTTGTTACGCAAAAAGTCTGAGACTGCCTTGAAACGAAATACCTGGGGAAATGTCTACTATGGATTAATTACTTTTATTCAAATACTAGTCTTGTGAGTCTATCCAACTGATGCCCTACATAAAATTCTTTGGATCAATCAATTTAAGGATATGGTCACAATCTTTATAAACAGGAAATTGCATGATATCACATTTAGAATATGCACCTGAGGATACAGCAAAATAATGTTTTGTAAAATAAGTTTAAACATTTTTTCTGAAAATTTTAAGCAAAAGAATGGGCTAGACTAGTAGCTGATATTTTCATCCTAATATTAATTCCTTTCATTCACCTACTTAACCTATACAGAGTGCATGTAAATACTGAATTAGCAATAGTAGCTTCAATAGTGAAAACAGTTCAATTTAAAATAATACGTGGGGACTTCCTAGGTGGCGCAGTGGGTAAGAATCTGCCTGCCAATGCAGGGGACATGGGTTCGATCCCTGCCCCAGGAAGATACCACATGCCGCGGAGCAACTAAGCCCGTGTGCCACAACTATTGAGCCTGCGCTCCAGAGCCCATGAGCCACAACTATTGAGCCCATGTGCTGCAACTACTGAAGCCCACATGCCTAGAGCCCGTGCTCTACAACAAGAGAAGCCAGGGCAATGAGAAGCCTGCGCACCACAATGAAGAGTAGCCCACGCTCGCCACAACTAGAGAAAGCCCGTGTGCAGCAACAAAGACCCAACACAGCCAATAAAATAAATAAATAAATAAATAAATTTATAAAAAAAAATAAAAATAAAATAAAATAAAATAATACGTGATGTATACGTATATACACATACATATAGATATGAGAAGATACAAGAGAAAGTTGTTTAGTAACAGTGACAAAAATTTATATTGTCATTAATATACAATATTTTTACAATAATTTTTTATTCTACAATATTTTAAGGTAGTAGGTGGCCTCAAAATCATGTTAACAAGTGATTGATCTCCTCTGTCTTTTCTTTGCCTGTCAGGCATAGTTTATATTTATTCCTTTCACTGTTTGGAAATAAGAATCTCAAAGAATCCAGTTCAATATACTGTAATAAAATGGTAAAGTCAGTACAGTTGATTCCAATACTTAGCGGCTTTCAATATACAGAGAAATGATAGCTATACAAATGGGAACTCTTATCAATCCATCAGAGTAGCCCCTTACATATATGACATAAGCATGAATCTACAAAGACAATAATAAGACTTAAGCCATGTTTGAGGCACTTCAAGAATAGATGTGAATTACTCTTGGCAGCTGGCTAATCATTTCCAAAGCACCATATAATATCCCAGTTTTCTATTTCAGTGTGCCTCTGCCTTCCTGTCTGTATAAACAGCACAAGGCAGTATCAGAAAAATGCTATGCTTTGCCACAAAGCAGAATTCTCAACAGCCATATAACTCTGATTTTCCCTCCTCATTCCATTACTCCACTCATTTTGGAAAATACTTGTTCTGAAGTCTATGTTAAAGGAATTTGGAGACGTGCCATTTTCTTCAGGGCACAGAATCCTTAGAGCATGACAACCTTAGACACTGTTCCTGCTCGTAACAAAGTGGTACAGATGATGCAGTGACAAAAGAAAATTAGGATGTTGCGCGTCAGATAAACTTGGCATCTTTGTTCTGACATCCATGTACTCTATACCCTTGGGACTATTAAATTAACCTCTCTCAGTCTCAGTTTCTCCACCTGTAAATTAACGTAATAATACTAACTTCAGGTGATTACTGTGAGATTTAATGTGTATGTTGGTTTCTCTCCTAACCCTCAGTACCTCCTGTGGTGAGTTTATGTGCTTGTCAATAAAAGCAGTTTACTTGCAAGGCAATGATTCCTATACTTTCATTAGCCATTGTTCTCCTTGAGACAAAGATTTTAATTCTAATTCTCTTACTTTGCTTCTGCTCTGGTTCTACAGTTTTAAGAAGTTTTTTCTGTGTTCTTTAATGCTGTTCTCATAGAACAGAAGCTAACTTTTAACATCCCTTCAGTATTAAATATTTAATGATGTTTGAGTACTAACTTCTTAAAGATGTTTTAAATCATCTGTAAATACACTACTACAAATCATAAGGTTTAGATCTCCACTAGATACTGAGAGAAACAAGGAATATAATCCACTACAAGCTAAGAGAAGTTACATGGGAGATGTTATATAGTAAGGAGGGCAAAGAGTGTATTTCAATTTATTTCCCTGGAGTGAGAAATCTTTTCTGCTAATTACTAGTTAATGACCATAAAGTGCATTGAAAATATGTAAGTGCTGTATATAGTCCTTATAATGATCAAACTTTATGACTCCTTCAAATACTATGATCATTTAACAGCATTTGAAAACTCTTTATGCGAATTGCTTCTCCTAGTTATTTCCATTGCAGGGTGGCTGCTCCCATTTGAAAAGAAAAATATTCACGTTCTTGGAACACTCTTCCTATACTTAGTTCATGTCCTCTGGTTTTCAGGTTTGACTTTAGCTCAAATGATCTTTTAACTAATGAATCATCTCTATTCTTCACATGTGATGTATAAATAATGCCAGTGGGTGGATTTTTCCTTTACTCTCATCTCAAAATTAATATGGCTTAAATGTTGCCTCAGCCTTAAACCTCTAAAATCCCAATCCTCCAATTTTAATCTCATATACTCTTACTTCTGGCCAACTGCCACATTTCCTACCTCCTCTCCCTCTAAAGGCACAAGTTCAAGCGTCCTCTGTACGCCTTGTCTGCTCATCACATTTTGTGTACATCTCAACAGGGACTCCATGGCAACATAAAATGTTATCTTACCTTATGCTTATATGAACTGCCATGGATAGGAAAAAGAAATGCTTGGCATGACATCAAATACTTGTATTTTTTAGTCCTCTACTCTGGTGTAATATGAAGACTATGGATAGATTGTCTCTTTTTCCTTTTTTCATGGGTGCTATGTAATTAGTGGCTATGATTCATGCTGACCTTCCAACACTTTTGCAGTCACGTCCCTTGGTGCTCAGTTCTGTGTCTGAACTGAGCAGCAATTGATTTATCACTGAGCAGAGGAAACAGAAATGGAGGAAAGGGAAGAAGGTGCTAAAGGGATGCACGTGTTTGTCATCTACATATGTCTCTTTAGAATCTAAACTATAAACACACAGTGTAGTAAGCTAAACAATAATGTATAAACTAGTTCTAACTTATGTCAGGCCCTGGGATTCAGATATCTGTTAACATTAAATGTGTTCCATGATTTCTGAATTATCATTGCTTTGTTTACCCTCTTCATTATTACCACAGGAATTTATTAAGGACTAAATATTTATTATGGTTAAGCTTATTTTAAAAGTAATTCAACCCTAGAATGCTTTTCATAAATTGTTTTCTGTAATCCTACAGTCCTATAATTTATTACTTAAAACTAGTGTTTTTAACTGCTCTGTAGAAAACTAAATGGCAAAATAAATATAGATGTGTCTAAGAACTAGATGCACAGGTATTAAGAAAAAATTAGATTATCATTCAGCATAATTCAAGTAGTTGACCTCCAACATGGTGAATTTTGCTTTGAAAAGGGAAAGTTGGACACTACATGAGCCATGGAAGCCAGGGATGTAAAGCACAGCTGAATTACTGAGATCAGAGCGCACGAGGGAGGAAGACATCCTTCCTCTGCAGAGGGGGAGACATCCTCTCACTTTCTTTTCTTCGAGTGCACTGGAGAAGTGGTGCACACTCATGCCTCCGGGGCCTTCCCAACAGTGTTTCAGTTGCTTGCAACCTGCTTCATGTTTCTTCGTCCCTTATTTGACCACATTCCACTCCTACTCAGCCTCCTCAGGTGACATGTCCTTCCCACAGTGTAGTCTGTCCCTCTCCACACACCCCTAGCCCACTCCAGGCGCACACGAGTCTTCCTCTTTCATAACAGCATCCATTTGTAATTATCTGATCAATGGCAGTAACACCCGATATTCATGAAGGCAAAGAGCGTTCTTAATTCTGACACATAGTTTTGACACAGAAGCTCAATATATGTTTTTGGAATAAGGAATAAATTCCACATTAAAGAATTTACCATCTAAACTATATAAAAACTTTGAAGGTTCTAATCAGAACAGTGACATATGATTTGGATATATAAGTTTACAAGATTTTGGTTTATGATGAAGTGGTCCCAAATCAAAAGGAAAGAATGAACTATTGCATGTTTAGGGAAAACTCGTTTGTTAAAAGGGGAAAAATAAAGCATCATCCTTACTCTTGACTCCGGATAAATAGAAACACAAATGTGACAAGCATTACAATAGGTAATATCTCTTTTAGAAGACTGTCATTGTGTTCTACACCGTAAAGAACTGGTTAAACAAGACTAAAATGAAAACAAAAACCTTAGAACATAAAGCTAAAAATTAACGAATTTGAGTAAATCAAATTTAAAGTGATCTGTTTAAAAGAACAGTAAAGACAAGGTTAACAGATCACTGGAGGTTTGGAAGGTGACCTACGCATTATGAAAGTAAAGGAACATCTAATATTTAGAAAACAAAAATGATGAAGAACAGTATGAGGATTACTGCAACTAATTTTCAATCAACAAAGGCTTGTTAAAATATGTAGATTTCAATTAATACTCTTCATATTTTTTATAAAAAACATGATTGACGACATGCCAAGTTAGGGCTGTGGGCAAGTAAAGCCCCAGCACGGCCACGTGGAATGGTGCAGCCATTTCACAGAGCAAATTGGGAGGGCTTTGTCAGATTATTTTCCTGAACCTTTCACTTTCTTCCTGTAGAATTATACTTCCCTACTTTTTTCCTGTGATTTTGCAGTGCTTTTCACTAACTAGGAGAAGTATGTATGATCCAAATATTCATTAAGACCTTAGGGATTTCCCTGGTGCTGCAGTGGTTAAGAATCCGCCTGCCAATGCAGGGGACATGGGTTTGAGCCCTGGTCACGGAAGATCCCACATGCCACGGAGCTACTAAGCCCCTGCACCACAACTACTGAGCCTGCGCTCTAAAGCCCACGAGCTACAGCTATTGAGCCCACATACCTAGAGCCGGTACTCTGCAACAAGAGAAGCCACTGCAATGAGAAGCCCGTGCACTGCAATGAAGAGTAACCCCCCCACCCCCTCACCACAACCAGAGAAAGTCCGGGCGCAGTAACAAAGACCCAATGCAGCCAATAAATACATACATAATTAATTAAAAAAAAAAGACCTTAGCAGGAATGAAAAATAAAGCAGAGATAAAGTGGTTGTAGCTATAGAGAAGAGTAAGGTGGTTTTAGAGTATCAGAAAGGCTCTTAGAAAACTGAGGAGTTACAAAAAAGTAACTACTTCTTATAGGGAAAGATCTACAAAAGAAGGTCAAGTCAGAAAATGGAAAAAATTATTAGTTATTTTACTGATGAGGGCTGCTTTCCAATTTACAAATGATATTAATCTAACATCACATGACATTTTCTAATGCTTTCGTCTCATAATCAATTAAATTTCAATAAAACAGAAGAAAAAAAAAAGACCTTAGTCATGTGACTTCATTTAGCCAACATAATATGAGTGGACTTGTTACAAGCAGAGGTTTTAAATAGGCTTGCCTGGCTCACTTAGTCAAAAGAACATGTCCCAGTAGCCACAGCATCTTCAGGCTCACAACCTGCATGAGAGACACGTGGAACACATCTGACCCCAACACAGCCTCAAAACCCGGAGCTGCCAGAGATTCTTTCTTTCACCCACCGATCCCCAGGTCAGGCATATTCTTTCTTGATAAGACCTGGAATATTTTTTACCTTTTCTCTATTACCAGGAATGCTATTTCAGTTTCTTCCCTATTAAATAACTATAATACTGTCTTGCTGAATACTTCTGTATCCAATCTGTTCCCAAACCCCAGCTCAACCAGTTCAACCTGAAATCTGTTTCCATAATGATTCTCTGAAAGGTGAATCTGATCATGGCAATTTCCTGCATAAAATCCTTCAAAGGATTTTTCTAATTTCCAGGATAAAATAGAACCTCTTCATATGTAGAGCCTACTGGATGAACTTCACTGGCTGCTTCTCCACCTTCTGCCACCACTGCTCTACATGCACCCTTTGACCTCTACGCTGGTTGCTTTTTCTTATGACTGAGAATCATGCCCACACTTGTAATTAACCCTTTCTCTATAGGTCAGAGGCTGGAAACTACACTTCTCAGACTTCGTTTGGAAACTGTTAGTGTAAGACATTGGTGCAAGTTTGGGCTGGAGGAATAGAAGCAGGAACACCAATGTTCCTCTGATATAGCCTGGCAGGTGTGTGACACTCAATACATAACAGAGATTTAATAGTGACTGTGATATCAGCTATAGATATCCACAGTTAGTGCTGCATTTGCTTGAAATCATAGGTGTTAGTTTCATGCAAAATTTCATGCAAATATTATGACATTCTGATTTCCTGAAATCATTAGAAGCTTCCTTTGCCCTGTTCATACAGTTCTTCCAAAGTTTTGTAATTCTCTTATTTTCTTATTTAAAATATTAAGTAATATTTTACCTGAAATCTCTAGTGTGCTTTCTGTTTTTATAACTCTTTGACAGAAACAATCTGCAAATGAGTCAGGTCATCTCAAACATCTCTGATTTGTATTTCTTGTTTTCTTTACCTAATGGTCCCCTACCATGACTTCTCTGCTTAATTTTCACTTATCTTTCAAAGCTTAGTTGAAAAGTCACTTCCTTTGGGAGACTTCTGAACCATCTCTGATATTTGATAAAGATGTTCCCATTTCAACATGACTTCATCTCTCGTCTCTAAACTTTGTTCCAAGCATCTGAAAAGCAAGGGCTATGCCAAATGCAATTAAGCACTAATTGTTGCATAGCTGGCGCTTAAAAGGCAGTTTAGAACAGATGAATATTAACATATGATGTGAATCTTTCGGGTTATGTCACAGAATGGGACTGACCCAGGATCTCAGATGAAAACTAGAGACAACTTAGCATAGTGTTTTTTGTTATGGACTTTGAAGTTACACACACCTATATTGAAACATAGCTGTATCACTTGTCTGTATTATGAAGAAAACAGTATTTCACCTTGTTACATTATATAGTTTTCACATCTATAACATAGTACCAGTAATAATCACTAAATTATAAGATTTCAATGAGAATTAACTGATATAAAGTATTTAACAGTGTGTTTGCACATAGCAAGTAATAATAAGGGCTATTATTACTATTACCTGTAGTTCCAGGAATCACTATTCAAATTTGGAACCAAATACATTTTTAGATGAATTGCTTAATATCTTTAGGTTTCACTACTTGTTATGTAAAATTTAGGAATCGAAGACAATAAAACAATATTCTTTGCAATCTAAATAGACAATCTGAAGTCATTCAAATTTTGAAATGGAATATATTTGGATTGTAATGAATACACATAGACACAAATGCACGTGGTTGCCACCATTACGAATATTGGAAAAATTTAGTGCAGACTTGATATTAAGCTTTATTCATTAATTAGTATCAGGACTAGTCCTGGAGTGAAATAAACCCTACAAGTTATGTATTAAAATTTTTAGAAAAAGAAATTAATGTAGACCAACAAAATGAGATTCCAGAAAAATTTGACATATTTTTCCCACTCTTCACCAAGAAGCAAATAAGTATCTGTTTATACTGTTTCTTTTATGCTCATTGTAGTCTATTTTAGTATATCATATTACAGCATCAAGATTATAATTATATATAGCGATTATATATATAGAATCCAGATTAATGTTAAAATTTTGATATAGCACGTGGATTAATAAGTAACATGTATTTTATATATTATAATTATATGCATGGCATCCGAATTTCAAATAGGGATCATTTGAAATTGAAACACTTTTTTTTTTAGCTCTTTATTAGAATATATTTGCTTTACTCTCTCGTACCAGTTTTTGAGGTACACCAAAGTGAATGAGCTGTATTTATACATATATCCCCATATCCCCTCCCTCCCGCGACTCCCTCCCTCCCTCCCTGTCCCGGCCCTCTAAGGCATCACCCATCATCAAGTTGATCTCCCTTTGTTATACAGCAACTTCCCACTAGCTATCTATTTTACAGTTGGTAATGTAAATATGTGTCACACTACTACTTTCATGAAGCAAAATGCAGTTTGCTTTCAAGCAAAGTTACTCAACTTCATGAGCTGTAGGCTATGTTTTCAAACAATATTGTGTATGTTTGAGATTATTCATATAAAAGATGATTTTCAAAAAACTTTACATTTCTTTTAGTGATTTTTAGAAAATTGTTTCTGAATGGTTTAATCCAAATATCTTTTGCTAAGTAAAACTTCCATACGTTTTAGAGCAACAATTCAAACTACCTAGTTAGAGGCAAGATGCTTATAAAAAACTATGTTCTTACAGTCATCATCCCTTTCTATGTCTGAGTGTTGAAATCAGCTGATAACTAGAGGCACTTGCATAGCGGTTATTCTGAAGGTGCTGGGCTATGTGTACATGAGTGTGTGCTAGTCTTGAAGCTACAGGAACTTTTTGTATTTCATACCATGTTGTTAAGAGACTCATACTTTGCAGCAATTGTCTTTAACATGCTAAATCTGAGGCAGCATTTTTCCTCTAGAACAGATTTCTAAAAATGATGGTAAATATTTGTTATGCATTTCATAGATATTATGCTTTACATGTTATGTAATCTTCACAATTAATATTTTACTATTTAGTAGGTAGTACTATCCTCACTTAAAAAATGATTTAATTGGTTCATAGACAGTGTTTAATTGTTTAATATCATAGAAGAGAGTGGGACCATTGTTCCAAGTCTTTCTGACATTGGAAATTTGATAGTGATGGACACTCACTAACTGCAGAACAATATTTCTCCAAGTATGATACCTGGCTGTAGGCTATGGTTTACAGGACTGAAGCATCTAATGGTTCCAACCTGTTCAGGTGAGCTGATTGCTGGCCTGTCTTCTTAAGAGTCTGCTCAGTGATAGTATGTGCAGTCAGGTGGATAGTATGTGCAGTCAGGTGGGTAGCATGTGGACAGCATGTGGAAAGCATGAAACGAGCCCTGGTGAGAGCATGTTGTCATAGAACTAAGTAGACATTGCAAATCAGGGCTTTTATATTTCAGGGTCCCAGTTTATCTTCATACCACTGGCAATGAATATCCTGTGAATATCAGGCTATAAAGTTGCCAAAAATGTAAGTACTTTTGTTCTTTTGAATATATCCACAAACATTTGGGATATTTTTTTGGTTAGTTTTTTGGGGTTTTTTTTGGCCACGCTGTGTGACTGGTGGGATTTTAGTTCCCTAATGCCCCCTGCAGTGGAAGCGTGGTGTCTTAACCACTGGACTGCCAGGGGAGGGGGGGACGGTCCCCACATTTTATTTTTACCTATAACCACTGCCTCTTACTAAATCTAAAACAAATTAGTTTTTAAAGTGTACTTAAACCAGATGTTCATAATTTTTAAGTGTTTAAAGAGGTTTACTGAGCAATATTCTTTTATGAATTCTAGTTGTGACTTGCTGCTGACAGCTGGCTGGCTGGATATACAGACAAATACTAAAGGCGGAATTTCTGAAAATTTCAAGGTTTGGTATCAACGCTCTGTAACTACAATCTTGAGATGTTCTTTAGAATGTTTCTATTTTTGCCTTTTAAATGATAAATTGCCATGGGTTAAATTTAATTACTAAAACTTCAGTGTCGTTATTGTCTTTTGCTGATTATGCAGTGTGTAATAACCCATATTTGTATCAATGGCACTCTGGACCTATACTTGAAAAAATTATTAGATTTTAATGCATATGTGAATTGCACTTCAAATATGAATCTTTTATTTCCTATTTCTAAGGTCATTGTAAACCAGATCCTCCCACCCCAAATAGACTGTGTAAAACATTGCTATTACTGATTTCTTATTCTACCAACAGTGAGAAGGAATGGTCTATATTCTTAAAGGATTATTTGGTCTTCCCTGAGAGAATAAGACTTAAAATAGCTTCAGGCATATGTGAGAGATGATCACTGCAGCATCTAATGGTTCAGAGTTTAAAAGATAATAATGGCAGAAAAAGGAATATATCTGCGATTAGGAGGATTAAAAAAAATCCCAAGAGAGTTGCTCAAATCATTGAGTAATATTAAAAAAAATACCCAGTTTTGATTTTTTACCAAAACTATTACATCTACAAAGTTTATGATAAATGTCTGGTCCCTCACATGTGTTAAAGGAAGCTGGGTAAATAATCTGGAGGTGTAGTTTAAAGAGGATGCTGGGGAAGAATCAATATTGTCAAAATGACCATACTACCCTAGGCAATCTACAGATTCAATGGCATCAAACTACCAATGGCATTTTTCACAGAACTGGAGTAAAATTTTAAAAATTTATATGGAAACACAAAAGACCTCAAATAGCCAAAGCAATCTTGAGAAAGAAAAATGTACCTCCTGACTCCAGACCATACTACAAAGCTACAGTAATTATAACAGTACAGTACTGGCACAAAAACAGAAATATAGATTAATGGAATAGGATAGAAAGCCCAGGTCAATTAATTGACAACAAAGGAGACAAGAATATACCATGGTGAAAAGACAGTCTCTTCAGTAGGTGGTGCTGGGAAAACTGGAGAGCTACATGTAAAAGAATGAAATTAGAACGCTCTCTAACACCACACACAAAAATAAACTCCAAGTGGATCAAAGACCTAAATATAAGGCCAGATACCATAAAACTCTTGGAAGAAAACATAGGCAGAACACTCTTTGACATAAATTGCAGCAATATCTTTTTTGATCCACCTCCTAGAGTAATGAACATAAAACCAAAAATAAACAAATGGGACCTAATTAAACTTAAAACTTTTGCACAGCAAAGGAAACCATCAACAAAATGAAAAGACAACCCACAGAATAGAAGGAAATATTTGCAAGTGATACAACCAATAGGGATTAATCTCCAAAATATACAAACAGTTCATGCAGCTCAATATCAAAAAAAAAAAAAAAAAATCAAAAAATGGGCAGAAGATCTAAACAGACAGTTCTCCAAAGATGACATACAGATGGCCAAAAGCACATGAAAAGGTGTTCAACATCACTAATTATCAGAGAAATGCAAATCAAAACTACAGTGAGGTATCATCTCACACCAGTCAGAATGGCCATCATCAAAAAATCTACAAACAATAAATGCTATAGAGGGTGTGGAGAAAAGGGAACCCTCCTACACTGTTGGTGGAAATGTAAATTGGTACAATCACTATGGAAAACAGTATAGAGGTTCCTTAAAAAACTTAAAATACAATTATCACATGAGACAGCAATCCCACTCCTGGGCATATATCCTGAGAAAACCATAATTCAAAAGGATACATGCACCCCAGTGTTCATTGCAGCACTATTTACATTAGCCAAGACATGGAAACAACCTCAATAACCATCAAAAGAGGAAGGATAAAGATGATATGTTACATATATACAATGGAATATTACTTAGTCATAAAAAGAATAAAATAAAGCAATTTGCAGCAACCTGGATGGACCTAGAGATTATCATACTAAGTCAGACAGAGTAAGACAAATATCATGATATCACTCATATGTGGAATCTTTTTTTTTTTTTTTTTTTAAAGATAGTTATGAACTTATTTATGAAACAGAAGTAGACAAAGATGTTGAAAATAAACTTATGGTTACCAAAGGGGAAAAGTTGGGGGGGGGGAGGGATAAATTAGGAGATTGGGATGAACATAGGCACATTACTATACAGGATAGAGAGCCAAGTCCCTACTGTATAGCACAGGGAACTCTACCCAATATTCTGTGATGACCTATATGGAAAATGTAAAAAAGAATGAATATATGTATATTTATAACAGAATCTCTTTGCTGTACACCTGAAACTAACAATATAGTAGATCAACCATACTCCAATAAAATATTAAAAAAAAAAAAAAGAGGATGTTGGTCTAAACTAGAAAGAAGAGAGTAGCACAGACATATATATACTACCAACTGTAAAATAGTCAGTGGGAAGTTGTTGTATAACAAAGGGAGCCCAACTCGAGGATGGAAGATGCCTTAGAGGACTGGGGCAGAGAGGGTGGGGGGACTCGAGGGGGGGGGATTCAAGGAAGGGAGGGAATATGGGGATATGTGTATAAAAACAGATGATTGAACCTGGTGTACCCCCAAAAAATAAAAAAAAAGAGCTTAAAAAAATAAACTAGAAAGAAAAACCAACTGAAGATACTAAGTGACGATTATAAACAAGGTACTGAATTGTGATAGATTTTTAACATACATTTTTATTTCTTATATTTTTTCTCTGAATATTGTTTTTGTTACAGGTGATTCTATTATTCATTGTGGTATTGTAAGAAAAATTCATTATCATAAAGCATTTTAACACTCCTGTGGAGGCTGAATAATGGCCTTCCAATGATGCCCACGTCCAAATCCCCAGAACCTGTGAATGTGTTCGTTACACGACAAAGAGGAATGAAGTTGGCTCACTAGCTGACCGCAACATAGGAAGATTATTCCAGATTATACTGATGGGTCCAATATAATCACAGTGGTCCTTTGATGCAGAAGAGGGAGACAGAGAGTCAGTGTCAGGGTGATGTGCTGTGAGAAAGTGTCACGTCCCTGGCCTTTGCTGGCTTTCAAGATGGGGGGTCACAAGCAAAGGAACGTGGGTGACCTGGAAAAGGCAAGGAAATGGATTTCCCCTTAGAGCCTCTAGAAAGGAATGCAGCCCTGCTAACAATTTGGTTTTTGCCCAGTGGGACCCATGCTGCACTTCTAACCTCCAGAACTGTAAGATAATCATTTAGTATTATTTTATGTCACTGCGTTGATGGTCATTTGCTATAGCAATAACAGGAAATTTATGTAGGTAGGAAGCTAGTATGAGCAAACGTTCTGAAGTCTTAGTCATTGTATAACAGTTTGAAGGCATAACTTGTTCAAAGAGGAAAAATAGCAGGGACTCAAGTACTTCTAGAACAGAGGGTTGTATTGATGCTAAGACACTCATTACAAAGAGTTTCAGATTTGCTCTGAGTGGCGGCCAGTTGCAAAGTAAGGGGCAGAGCTTCCCACATCAGCAGAACAACTGCATGGCCCGGTGTGCCTGGTCCAACCTGCATGGCGTGTGCTCTCAGGGCACTCGGTCTGGCATTACAAAAATGGTCTGTGTTCAAAAACAGGCTTAAACTTTAAAATTGAATATATGCTAGCCGTTTTTCTATTGTATTTTAACTAATTTGGAAAAGATTTTGTTATGTGGTAGAGAGAACTTAATAAAATATTTGTTATCAATATGCTTGGTTTCTTGAATTTAATGACAGAAAAGCAGCGTCTAAAAAATGAATGATTCTTGTCAGCTGATTTGCTTGTTGGTTTTGTCAAAACACTGATAAATGAAACAGCAAATGCTGTAAAGTTTCTCTGAAATCCAGTGGCTCTGATTGATTTGATGAATTTATAATTTAAAGCTGAGATAAACCCTAAATGACCAAGCAATTAAAGCTATTCCAAAAAGATACAAAACATTACAGGACTGGTGGAATTGCATCAATTCATTCCAGTTATTTGTAAACTCAGCCTATACACTCAAAAAGGAAAGTCAATAATAGGTTAGCTGCTACCCATCCAGCATCTTTGTGTAACAAGCAGAATGGCCCCCTAAAGATGTCTGTGTCCTAACCTCTGGAACCTCTGAATATATTACTTTGCATGGTAAAAGCAATTTTGCATATGTAATTATAACTGATTTTTTTTTTAGGTAACTGACTTTTTAAATTTTTAAAAATGTTTTTTGCTGCCTTGGGTCTTTGTTGCTTTCTCTAGATGTGTACTCTTTGGTGTGGTGCATGGGCTTCTCATTGCGGTGGCTTCTCTTGTTGCAGAGCACGGACTCTAGGCACGCGGGCTTCAGTAGTTGCAGCACATGGGCTTAGTTGCTCCATGGCATGTGGGATCTTCCCAGATGAGGGCTTGAATGCATGTTTCCTGCATGGCAGCTGGATCCCTAACCACTGCGCCACCAGGGAAGCCCCAGGTCACTGACTTTAAATGGTGAGATTATTCTGGCTTATCTGGGTCTCCACAAAGGTCTTTGTAAAGAGAGAATTTTCTCTGGTTGGAGTCAAAGAAGTGGCACAGGAGAAATCAGACAGATCTGAAGTGTGAGAAGGTCTCCTCCCCACTCCTGGCAGGAGCCACGTGGAAAGCATGAAGAGGAATGGGAACAGTTTCTAGAAGCGAAGACTGGCCTCTGGCTGGCAGTGAACAGGAATCATCAACCTCAGTTCTACAACCTCAATGACTGAAGGAACGTGGAAGTAGATTTTCCCCCACAGACTCCAATGACAAACCCAGTTCTGCAAACCCCACCTTCAGGCTTGTGAGACCCTAAGCAGAGAATCCATGCAAAGTCACCAGCCTTCTGACCTACAGGATCTGTGAGGTAATACGTTTGCGGGATTTTAAACCCCTGTATTGGTGGGAAGTTGTTAAAGCAGCAAAAGCAAAACAAATAACCTTGCTTCTGGAAGCAGGCACGGCAGGATCCTGGAAAGCGCCTGGCTTGGAGGAGGGATCAGATGCCCTGTCTGGGGGATGGCTGGGAGGAGTGGGGAGAGGGGAGGATTACTAGCGCATTTATTTTCCTCTCAACTGGTACCACTGCCTTTGAATTCTTGGGAACATTAACTGCAAAGCTAAAAATAAGATCAATTCAAAACTTTCAGTTCGGTGTGGAATAGTGCCCTGGGTTTTGGATTCATCTCTCATCCTCCTATGCCACCTGGCTGCTCCTGAATCTGGGCTGCAAAGTGTAACTTTGAAATTAACAATATTCTGTTGCCATGAAATGTGTTAGAGACGTCGCAGAATTATTTTTTGAACGCTGCCAGTTTCTGACAATTTGAGTTCTGACTCAGATCTCACCCCTGCCTTGCTCCCTTCACAGGGCTTCTCTTGAGATTTGAACAGATTTGGTTTTTATTTGAATAAATACTGGAATAAACCTTGGTGCAATCTGAGTATAATGTTTCCTGTCAGAGATCCGTAAAAGACTTCATTTGAAAAATATGACTACTTTTTTTTTTTTTAAAGATGTGTTATCTCTGAAACATGTACAGGAGTATCACTAGTTTGCTAAATTCTGAGAAAAACATTCCCTCACCTGCCTCTTTTTTGCCTCTAATGATATCCGCTAAAGTTCTCATATCTCCTCCCACTTATCCCTCCCTGATTTGCTCCCTCTGCCATGTTTTAGTTAGTGTGATCATTTAGATGAAAGTCACCTGTCCTTGTCGTTAAACGGTACCTTATCCTAAGAATTTAAAGACCTCTGAGTAGCTATCAGAAAGGTTAACAGCAAATGAAATGATGCATTTCAGTGTTACTGTGGACTTCATTAAAATTTAGTGTTCATTATTGGTCTCTTCCAAGACCCTAAGTTCCATTGAATCATTTGATTCTGTCCTTGTAGTTTCGTTAATAATTCAAAAACTTTGTTTCAAACGTCTGTTGTCAGCATCTTTAAGGATCATGCTAATGGCCAGACACCATCCGAATATCAGAGAAGGGAACCTCTGATAAAGGCAGGCTTTATCCCTCAAGATGAATGTGACTTCTTTCAACCCAGCTTCCTAAATGCATGCAGACTCCTTCCATCCAAGAAGCCTATACTCTGAGTATGTTTTCTCTAATAAAAGAACCTAAGGTACTTATATGATACCATGTTTGTGTCCTAGTCTATATTTTATAGAAAATTTGAAATATAGAAAATTTGGAATATGGAAAATTAAAAATGGAAAATTAAAAACAATGCATTATCTCTTTGACTAAAGGTAACGACCAGCATCATTTTGGTACACTTGTCTCCAGTAATGACATATAACTTAGATCATGCTGTGTATGTAGATTTTCGATCTCTTTTATTTTGCCTAAGAGAATGCATATTTTCTTTTTTTAAGTAATCTTACAAATTAAAATATGAATTGACTATCAGATGGATTGACACAATTTAACCACTTCTCCATGACTCAATTCACAGCTATCAAAGTCATGCTACTGTAAATAATAACATTGAAATACAGGATTTTTGTACATATATTCTTCTCCTTGTCTTGGTAAATTGCTCGAAGTCTATAAAACCTTTGAAAGTTCATGATACATATGGCCAATTTCCTCCTAACTGTAAGAGAGAGTGTCACCTGTCTCCATTATGTAATAATATCCTTCAATTCTGCCAATTTGATAGTCTCTATTACTTTAATTTGCATTGCTTGGATTTCTAGTAAAACCATGTTTTCAATCTATGATTCATTATCATTAGAATTGATGATAATCTCCCTCTGATGTTTACCTGACAGATTTATTTAAATGATTTAATCTTACCTATTTAAGCTTTCATCATATCATGTGCCTCTCCAGCACAGTAATTTTTGCACTAATATGTATTAGTTGTTGCTTAATGTCTTTTTCACTAAGTTGTACTGCTCTACACTCTGAAGCATCGACTATGACAGGTTTGTTCATCCCAAGTAGGTCTGAGTTTTATGGGTTCTCTTTAAGAAAATAAACAAATACAGACGTCTATGCCTATTACTATGGCATAGTTGGAAGCATTAGTGACTGCCTGGTAAAGAATAAACCAGAACGTAGAGAAAGCATTGCCAGAACCAACTGCAGTTAAATGTTTGCAAAGACATCTCACCCTGTAAGATACTTATGACTTTTCCAAGAGTCTTGGGTAGAGGTCATGCAAGTGAGGGGGCTCTAGAATTTAAGCCTTAGTACTTTCATGATAAATCCACGTCGGCACCGTGGGACCATCACAGGCCCATTGCAAATCTCAGTGCCTGGCACATTTGCAAATCATGGAAATTAGGAGAGAATCTACTGGATTAGAGTCTTCAGGGATGTTCTCTCTGAAGGGGTGACACTGAGTTTGAGAACAGAGGGACAAAAGGCAAAGACAAGAGGACACTTAATCATATAGGAAGAAGTAATGCTAGCAAAAGGCACAAAGCAGGGAGCAGCTTGCGAACTTAGAGGGGACTGATAAGAGATGGGGAAAAACGAAATAGAAAAGGAAAAACAAGACCAGGGGTGCCCTTAAAGGCAGAGTAAGGATCATGGATTTTCCAAGTAAGCCATTGAGTGACGTTAAGCAAGGAGTGAAAGGACGTGATATGCAGTTTATAAATACAACTCGTTGTTTCCTTCAGAGAGAGACAGGTAAGAACATGAACAAGGACCGCAGACACTGGAAATTGTCCAATTGGAAATGATAACATCTGGGGATAAGCCATAGAGGATTACATAATTACTTCCTTAGTTAACACTGACCTATCCATGTGCACTGACAGCTATACACTCCCACTACGCCAGGGGTTGGAGCAGAAGGAAGGACATCATTCACGCATTCATGAAGTACTGATACATATTACAATTTGGGTGAACCTCAAAATATATTATGCTAAATGAAAGAATTTTGCCTCAAAAGGTTATATATTGTCTGATTCTGTTTATAGAAATGTTCACAACATGCAAATCTATAGAAAAACAAAAATTTTAGTTCGATATGAAAATGGAGAGTGACTGCAGGTGGACACAGGAATATTTTGAGGGTGGGGTGGGGTTGGTGATGGAAAGATTCTAAAATTAGACTGATGTTTCATAATTCTGTAAATTTACTAAACTTCCTTGAATTATACCTTTACATTGTGTGAATTTAATGGCATATAAATTATACCACAGTAAAGCTACAGAAAGAAAAAGAAGTTAATTAGATGAGCTCTGGGCTGAATGTCTAAAGGTGGAGTTTTCAGCATGAAATGGTCTATCAGTCAAGATTCAGTCAGGAAAATGGAAACCCATTTGGGAACTCAAACAGAAGGAATGTAGTAAGTTATGAAGGTGAGAGAAGATCTTGGAGAAAGGATTCCTACCTCTGGTACTAGAGGGAGTCCAGTGGGGCAGATTCTGAGAAGGACCAAAATTATCTGAGGGTTAGCTTTGGATTGAGCTTCTGGGGTGATGTGAGGAACAGCAAAATCCCCTTTTCTCATCTTCTTCTGTTTTCTTTCTGGAGACCACCAAGAAGGCATCTAACAAAAGTGTCTGAGAGTTGTATTTTGAAAAGTTCTGGTTCTATCCTGCAATTTTGCAGCTGAGAGATAAGAGGTAAATAATCTTCACATATGCCGTTAAAAGGGCAAGATGCTCAAAATATTCAAAATTTCAAGATCAGGCAGAAAAGGCAGGCCTAGAAAAGTAAATTCTCAGGAGGAAAACAAGGACCATCTATCAATACATAGTTTCATTCAAGTCAAGAAGGGAGTGACGGTTGAATCCAAAAGCACTGAAAGACCAAATTAGATCAGAGGAATAGAATGGTAACTGGATTTGGCCACATGCAGAGTATTGATAGTATTCCTAAGGGCAATCTTAGTAGAATGCTAGAAAATCCACAAATATTGGCGTGGATTAAAGAACAATCATAGTGAACGATGTGAACTTTAAAATCAAGTGGGTTTGGATAGCAAGAGATGTCATTAGGCTTTGATGAGAAAAGAGCTTTTGGTGTAGTTATAAGTATATATGAGCTCATGGAGGTTTTTCCTTTGTACTGACATAATAATAATGACTTACATTTACTGAGGGCTTCCTACATGCCAGACAATGTACTGTTTTCCCACGCATCAATGCACTTGAATCTCACAAGGACCCCATGGGTTAGATACAGCCATCCCTGTGTTACAAATGAGGAAACGAAGGCACCCAGAGTTTCTCACTTGTCCACAGGCAAGAGAGCATAGGGCGGGGGCAATTAGTCTTTGAGATAAGAAGAGGTTCTTTCTTTGCAGAAATGAATGGAGAATATATTGGATCCAGGAGCGGGTATGACGCAAGTGGAAATTTTAATTTCCATGTACATGATTGCCACTTCTTTGAGTGAGACACTGTTTTATAACCCCTGTTTCCTCACGGCTCTCTCACATCAATCTGTTCAAGCCTTGAACATTCCAGCTTTGGCAACTCTGACAGAATTCCTGTTCTTATCAGCTTGAACGGAGTCCCTTTCTAAAACTTAGGCTCAATCCCATCTTCCCCACAAAACCGTGGACAGCCGGACTCACAGGGACCCCTTTCTGCACCTTAGCCCCACACCACTACTGATTCTACTGCTTCCCTTTTATCACCATCATGACATTTTGAGTTCTTTTTTCCACTGAAGATACTAGAACATTATTCCTCTGAATAAGCAAAAATTATTTTTTGTTGGAATGCATAGAAATAAAGGTGAATCTAATATAAAAATATCACATTTAATTGTTTGCTTAAATGACCTGTATCTACTGAAATTTATTTTACAACTATAATGACTGTATAAAATTGGCATACGCAATTAACACATGACAGTACAAGTGAGGGGATAATGGACATAATTGGGGTTGCATGGTTTTCATATTTACATTTATACCTGCATCTACAACTAAAATAGAACAAAAGTTTTACTTCCAGAAGATGAATATAAACAATGTATAATTATTATGATCTCTGTACATACCAAAGTACTTTTATATTCAACGTGTACTACTGAATATTTTTCTGCCCGTTGACTTATTAATTCTAAATATTTTAATTTTATTTACTTATTCCTTGCCTCTTTCTAAAACACATTTGAACTCACCTTTTAACAAGAAGCTAAAAATAAAAAATCAGGACAAAGAGAAACATGAAGAATGCAAATAAACCACCTAAAAGTATCATTTACTTTCAGAGACTAAGTTTAACATTTGATTCTGATCCTCTTTGGATTCTAGTCAGTAAGGAAAACATGATATATATTAGAAACTGGTTTTCCTTATATATTAAATTTGGAAAAGGAAGAAAATCAAATGAACGTTTTATTTTATTATTTTTCTAAATGTGAATATTCAGCTTTTTAGGAAGGCACAGTTTTCACTTAATGTAGATCAACACAATTTACTTTAAGCATTTGCGTGGGAACTGTATATTGATTTTGTGACTGATCTTATTCTTTATAATACATGCCCAGCTCAGAAAAAGGGGTCTTGACAGTGATGATGACACAGAGACTATACAGTAAGTAGAAGTGTCATTATCCCCTTAAAAAAATTATACTAAATATTATCTTGATGGAGAGTATAATTCTTTAAATTTCCTTCTTTAAAACTGAGGTTTAAAAAAAAAAAAAAACCTGAGGTTTCTACAATATTGTGGAAGATCCACAGAGTGCTTTCTGAGAAAAAGAAAATCAAGGCTCTGAAATTTCCATGTGAAAGGCATCTGCTGAAGCCCCAACTCCAGTGGGATCTCTCCTTTCCTTCTCTGGGGAAAAGGACAGGCAGCAGTTGCTAAGTAAAAAGTACAAGATGTACGATCACCTCAAGTCGTTCAGGACAGGAACTCTGAGGCACATTTAATAACTCAGGTGATTAAGAAGCACGATGACTTCATCAACCAAGAGATCATGTGCTCTTGAAAAGGGAAAAGAGAATGCCACTGGATGATGATGCAACTGAACACTTAGAGCTTTGGTCCAAGCCTCGGAACAGCCTGCTGAAGCATCTCTCAAGACTCGCAGTGTGCAGCTCAGTCTCCCATTAGTAGAACCCTGTGACAATAATTTTTCCCTCCTCCGCCTCCAATGACAGAAAACATGTTTTTATTACACAGAACTCATATGAAAACATCATGATGAATGAAAAGCTTGACTGATCAACAATATGATTATTTGAAGACTGCTTTTCAAACTATAGCAAGAGCAGCATAGTTCATCCACTAGTACAGGGTCTCTGTTGCCCAGATAGCTGCCTGGGATCAATCCCACCATCATCTCCTTCCTGGGACACCTGAGCAAGGTATTGCATTTCTCAGGTACTTTATTTCTCTACCTTTAAAACAGAGCTCAGACTACAAACCTATGTCATAGGGCTTTTGGAGGTTTAAATGGGTGATGAGTGTAAACACTCAGAGTGGCGCCTGGCAAAGTGTAAGCTTTCAATTAATGATAGTAACATCTGTACCATGGATAGGATTCATAAATGTAGAAAGCCATTCCTGAATTCTGGGAATATGTAAAATTTAAGAGAGGGACATGTATTACCCGACAGGACTTTTGCCACATCAAGTCCTAGCAGGACAGGAAAGCTTTAGTTTAGCAAGGTTCTGTCTTGTTCAGGTTTAATTAATTAATTGACACCATGGCCTGGCCTTTTACAAGTAATAACATATCACCTACTTTCCTGAGGTATCTTAAAAATATCTAAGACTGATAGAATTTCCTTGCGGTCTAAGACGTAGGTGGCATTTGTAGCACAGGGGTAGGGAACAAAATAACCCAGACGGTTGTTAGAAAGATATATAGGGCTCAGTTTCATTTAATTTACTAAATCATCAAGTGCCTTCCTGCTATAGATTAGTTTGTTTGCTCTTGTAATTTTCACTTATTAATGTGAAGAGTGTGTCATTAGTGGAAAGGATGATTTATGATGATAATACAGAGTAATTAATGCACGTACATAATATGAAGTAAGTGTTTGCGGCATTCTGACTCCCTCAATCAACCTTGAGGAAACAAAGCATAATCAGCCTTTAATCAGCCTCATCCATGACTCTGATTATAACCAAATGATACTTTGCAACTAAAATATCCAAGTATTTATTTTAAAATTGGGGAGAATATTAATTCTAAACATTGGTAAATTGTTTGAGGGTGATATTTCTAGTTTTTAATGTCTCATTTCTTATTATAGGAAGTATGACAAATGAAAAAAGGTTGCTACTCCACTGAATCCTTCCAAAAGTTTTTACAAGTTGAGAGAGAACGTAAAAGCCTTTGTGAATGGAAATGTTTAGCTCAGCATTTAAAGTCAGCCGTGTTGGGGTTGTAGATGACAGCGCTAGCTTTGAAAGTGGAGAAGTACAATATTCTTTTGTTCAGCAGCTCTTCAACTTTTTGATGCTAGATAGAAACAAATTTCAAACTGCCTTGTGAAAGATTAGGTTTCATTATAGGGAAGAATCTTCCTGAGAATTTAGGATGGATAAATGGGAGATAGCTTACTTCAGCATGATTGAATGTCGCATTTCCCTTTGCTGTCCCACTGCATTTTCTTCACGCCCTCAGGTGGGTTTTGTGTGTGGTGAGCTCTGTGACCTGCTGCCCAGCACCCCCTTCAGGAATGAAGATTCACAGCCCCATCTTCTAAGACAGGCGCTGGGAGCTGGGTGATCTTGCTGTCACTGGCTTTGGGTCACAGCAGAGACCCCACTCAGACCACGTCTTCCTCCACATCCAGTGACTGGTCACCACCGGGGGAGGAAGGTCAGAGCCCCTCAACACCAGCTGGGAGAAGTCTTAACAGCTGTCCAGCCTCAAAGCTCTGCCCACACACAGGGTAGCCCAGCCCTTCCTGTGCCACATCTAGGCTCCGCTTCCCTGCGATCCAAGTCTGCTTCCGCTTTCTCCCCTGCACCTAAGGGTGTGACCCCAAGAATAGCTCCCCATCAGTATCCTGAGTGCTGCTCCGCACTCAGAGTCGGCTCCCAGGAAGCCCAGCCCTCAACGCGCAGCCCCTGTGCTGCAGCACAAAGAACCCCTTAGAGCTGTTTATTTGTCATAAGTAAACATTTTTCTGAAGAAATAGAGAAAAGTGAGCAAATAGTAACGGCATAGATCAGTGACTTTTCACCAAGCTCAACTTCACTCCACACAGGACTCAGAAAAGGAAACAGGACGTTACCAGGGGCCAAGAATTCCCTCCTCTCAGGGTACTGGTTATTCTGGCTTCCAACACAATTCTGTCCATCTTTGGACGTGATATAAATAGAATCACGCAATTTGTGTGCTGTGTGAGTTTTGGCTTCTTTCACTCCATATGGGGTTTGTGAGATCCATCCATGCTGTTATGTGTAGTTTATTTCTTCGTTGCAGTACAGCATTGACTGTACAAATATGTCACATTATTCATCCATTTATGGATGTTTGCTTTTTTTCCAATTTGGCTGTTAAGAATAGTACTGATAAGAATGTAATTGTAACTGTCTTTTGATGAACACATGCATGCATTTCTTTTGAATATCCTTGAACCTTAAGAGAATTGCTAGTGCAGAAGGAACATATACATTTTTCAGGTTTGTAGATGGTGCCAGTCTTCCAAAGTGGTCAGGGCAACTCACATTTCCACCAGGAGTGTACAAGAGGACAGTTTGCTTCCACATACTTGCTCGCAATTGGTATATTGTGCTTCTTTCCTCTTGGTCTTTCAGGTGGATGTATGGTATTATTGCATAATGATTTTACTGTGCATTTTCCTGATCATGATGAGATTGAACACATTTTAATACATTAATTGGCTTTAGGTATTTTCTTTGCTGAAGCGCGTATTCAAATTTTATTCTTTAAATTATGTTCTCTTTTCTGACGGATTTTTAGGAGCCATTATGTGACTTCATTGACACCATCGTTGAATATGTGTTTATCAAATATCTCCTCCCACTCTGTGCCTTTTATTTTTATTCACTTAGTGGTAACTTTTGGTGAACAGAGTTCTCAAGCTTAGTTCCATCCAATTTGTATTTTTTCGATTATGGTTCATACTTTGTGTTCTAAGTAAGAAAATTTTGCTGTCTGGACACTAAGATTTTTCTCATATTTACCTCTAAAATCTTCCTCCTCCTCATCACCACCACTCTTTCACATAGTAGTCAACACTCAATGCACAGTTATTTTTTGTAATGTGACATGTGGTCCATGTTTACTTTTCAGGAATATCATAAATTAGATACCTGTACAAGAACGGGTCTGTTTCTGGATTCTCTTCTGTTTCATTCGCATATTTGTCTACCCTTGACCCACAACCTCACTGTCTTAATTACTACAGCTTTATAATCAGCCTTGACGTACATAGGGTGGTGTGAGGCTCCAGTTTTGGCTTCTTCAAGATTTTCTTGAATTTTTTTGGACTTTGGACCCATGTGTCTCATTTCTCAGTTTCCACAAAATGAAGAAACAGTGCTGGGATTGGGATTGGATCTTTAGGTAATTTACTGACAAGTGGCATATTTATATTATTGAGTCTTCCAATCCGTGAACATTGGATTGTCCTTTTATTTAAATTTTATTCAATTTCTCTCAATTACAATCGCAGCATTTTTAGATTTGGTCTTTGATATATAATTTTTTATGCTTTTCTGAATAGCATCACTTAAAATCTGATTTTCTTTTTTCTTGGTGAGTGACTTTTTTCCCCATTGACTTTGTATCCAACTTCCTGTGAGGTTCACGTATTAGTTCTAAGATTTTGCCTTCAAATTTTTAAAAACATTACCAAGTTTTTCATGTGTAAAATATACCGCTTTGTACTATTTTCATCTCTGTGAATAGGACCCCTTGGATCAAAAGAGTGCACTGTCGTGGGTCCCACTTAACGAATACAGTTAACGTTGGTGTTGGACGTGTTTGACCTAGCTGTGAACGTTCATCAAGTCCAAAGTGAACAGTGAACAGGAAGAGACATATGTAGAGAAATGGTCAGACACGTGAATTATTCCTCAACCTGTCTTTCAGTCCTCTCAGGGGTGGTCCAATAGAGCATCTCAGGAGGAGAGGAGGAAATCACTGCCTTTGATCAAAGGCTTAAAATGCACAGGTGAGGTAAATGTTGGTAAAGCTTAGTCTGCCTTTTCCCCCTCTGCTGCAGGCTTCCCCTAAGGATATTAAACTCAGAGCTTGTGTGTTTATCAGAACACTGCTCCCTGAGATATCTTTGTTCTAATCTCTCAGCATCACAAGAGACTACTTTAAACACAGCTTTTCATAGATACTTTGGGTAGAGTTTTAATCTTCTTCCCTGCCTGGTTTCAGAATTCAGTAAATATCTTGTTGAGAAAACTCTATCTATATTTGAGAGACCCCACATTCCAATTTTTTGTCTCTCCAAAGTTTCCATGATTACAAAGAGCTTTGTTAGTTTCCCTGTTCTCAATCATAGCTATGTGTTGTGGCAAAACTCTCCTAACCTCTTGCCCTGGGTCAAGATTCATCATTTGCTCCAGGAGAACTACCTCAGAAAGTCAGCTCACCTCTTCCAGAGTACCAACACCTTATTCTTTCCTTCAGTACCCTGATTTAAATATTGATAAATTATTTTTGTACCTTTTAAAAATTTCTTATTGCTTTTCGTGTGTCTATTAACTGCCACCATCCACTCCTTCACATCTGGAGTCAGTAGTCCTACTTTGCCAAATGTTATCAGTGTGTGTGTGTGAGAGAGAGAGAGAGAGACAGACAGACAGACAGTTGTGCTCAATACTGTATGATGATTTCTATCAGATTCAGTTTTGAGCATAGTGGGCTATTCAATGAGAAATGAAATAGGCACACTCACTGCTTGCCAGAGCCAAACAAGTAAACAGGAAGCTTTTCACGAAGCACAAAGAAAAACTGCAACCACATGTTCCAATGATCCCATAAGGATGTTGACTCAGGGGCATATATGAGTGCAGGGTTGGAGCATTAAACAGTTTTGCTCAGAGATATAGTTCTGAGGGTGAACAAATTGCCGAGTATAAAACGAATGTGTTTTATAATCCCTTCGAATGGTTGCAATCTGCAGTCAAGACTGCACATAGCTGTTACTCACTAGTTGTGTTTTGCGATTTCGAAACTACACATTGCCAGAAAACTTCTTCCACCAAAGTAACATACTCCTACATTTGCCCAAATTTTTTGTGAGCTTACAAATTGCTAAATATTGTACTCCAAAACCATATGGCAAGACTGTATTATGAGTTAAGATGAAGTACTTTTATTACAAAAATGTTACTAAACTAGTTTATGTTGTGCTATATATTGGGTCATCTTATTTATAATAAGACTCATTTGTTAAAAGAAAAAGAAAAACTGAAGTCAGGTAAAATAAAATGATATAGCCTGAATCATCAGTCAGACTAGTAGAATAAAGTTAGGGTGGGCTTACGAGAAATCAAGCTGAAAAATAACTGAATTGTCATTGTAGTGAATCTTGAACTCTGTTCAGTGCTATAGTCATGTGACTTTTCACACTAAACTGCTTACTATGAAGTGAATGACTTCTAAAATACTGATGAATGAGGGTAGGGATGAGAAATATTTTTCAAGACATGGATAATTACACTGTTATTGATTAGATATAGAATATATAACAAACACAATATTAGTGACATTCACAAATATCAAGACATTTCTTTCCTTTGTATTAAAATCAGAAATACCTTATTATCATTACCCCAATAAAAAGCAGGAGGAATGCTATAATTTAAAAGCTTGAATTACTATAACAAGTTATTTTCTACTTATGTCCTTTGTTTTTTTCTTATAATTCTTCAAATACTTTAATCATCTACTACATTAGCTAAAAACTGCAAAAACCACAAACATGTGGACGCTAAACAATATGGTACTGAACAGCCAATGGATCACCGAAGAAATCAAGGGGGAAATCAAAATGTACCTGGAGACAAATGAAAACATGACGATCCAAAACCTAGGGGATGCAGCAAAAGCAGTTCTAAGAGGAAAGTTTACAGAGAAATGAGCTTACTCCAGAAAACAAGAAAAATCTCAAACAACCTAGCCTTAAGCCTAAAAGAAGCAGAGAAAGAAGAACAAAACCCAAAGTTAGTAGAAGGAAAGAAATCATAAAGATCAGAGCAGAAATAAATGAAATAGAGACTAAAAATACAATAGAAAAGATCACTGAAACTAAAAGCTAATTCTTTGAAAAGCTAAACAAAATTGATAAACCTTTAGCCAGACTCATCAAGAAAAAAAGGGAAATTGGTAAATAACATTCTTGCCACACTGTTCAATTTTCATTATTTCTATGTCAGATTGCAATCTGTTTTCAATTATTTTTGTTAATGTTTGCTTTTGCTTAATTGCTGAACCACATACACATAAGGCCAAATGTAATAACACTCCAAATGACATCTTCCTTAAAAACACAGCATACTGTGCTCAAATATCATAGGTCTTCTTATTATGAAAACGGGATTTTCAGGTATGCAATAATTGTAAAAGTTAGGCAAAAATCTTTCTATAGTGTTCACCAGGAGACTTTTACTTAAATCCCATAATGGTTTTGAACTTCAATAAACAAGTTGATAATATCTGGAAGACTTTATTGGTATGTAAAAGCTCGTCACTGAGATTCTGGAAGGTTAAAACAGTCTTGCAAAGTACAGCAAGGCAAATTACACACACACACACACACACACACACACACACACACACACACACTCACCCACACACACCGCCTAGTATAATGGAAAGAGTATGTGCTTTGGATGTGGTAACTATTTTAACCATTTCCCACTTCTTAGACTCAGTTATTCCCTCTCCTATATTTGACATTGTGTTCTGAACGGTCAACGAGGTTCAGAAAATTTAGCGCTCATGCTTTGTAGGTATGAAATAGCTATGTATTTTTGACAGAATACCAAAGATATGAATAACCTCACCTGAGGTCTCAACAGAATACGCTGACACCAATCTAAGCATATAATTATCTATAAAACTGGTTTAGTTGAATTAAGGATGCAACTAACATCCCCAAGCACCTCTTTCCCACCAGAGCTATACTCTCCAAAGTCATCTTACTGGACACTTGCAACAACACTTTCAGGTAGGTGCTGTTATTTCTGTTTTAAAGGTTGTCAGACTCAAAAATGTTAAGAAATTTACCATATTCACACTTTCAAAATTAGAACAGTTACTAACACTGGTCTATCTGCATGCATAGTACGTGTTCTTTCCATTACACTATTCTAATCGATATTTGAATGGTGTGTTTGAATGCCCTATACGAGATGATTTTAGGCTATAGTGCTTTCTGTTCTCTAAAGTGTCCACATGCTGTAGATACTCTTGCTTTCTCTAAGAAAGAACTAATATTTACCGAGTACCTATATACAGGTAATCACATACGTCTAAACTGATGTACTCATCAAAACTAGATATGCTGATGTATTTATATATTATACTAAAAGTAAATGTTATAGAATGTATAGTATTTTTAAAAATTTTTACTAGTTACCTATTTTACACATATTAGTGTGTATATGTCAATCCCAATCTCCCAATTCATCCCCCCCCCCACACTCCCCCACTTTCCCCCCTTGGAGTCTATACATTTGTTCTCTACATCTGTGTCCATTTCTGTCTTGCAAACCAGCTTACCTATACCATTTTTCTAGATTCCATGTATATGCATTAATATACAATATCTCTTTCTCTTTCTGACTTACTTCACTCTCAAATATATAGTTTGATGCTTCATATTTTTGTCTTTAATGATTTTCTTTGCATATTTCTACTTACTGAAGATTTGATTTCTGAGGTTGACTTGGAAGAGAATTTAAAAAGAGTAAGAACATATGTTTGATCCTAAGCAACTACAGTTTAGTGGAGAAATATATTTATAAACAAATAATTACTATAAAAAGTGGTCCCTCTTCCCTTACGTTTCATACATATTTCCTTTTTTCCTAACATATGGTCCTCATATGTTGACAGAAAGTTGACAGAATTTTAAGACGATAAACAGTTTTCAACTCTCTCATACAATCTGAGCTACCTATGTCTGTAAAAATGGCATGAAACAAAAAATGTACTTTATTCTACAAACATGTTTTTTATCATGTGCATTATTTGATATATTGCTTTTATCAAATAACTGTGGTATAAACTAATCTCTTCAAATGTTATTTAGTATCTTTTAATCTAGGAGATACTCTGAAAAATCAATTCCAGTTTTGTATTATTTTCTTTTAATACAAGAAAAATATATCAATTTAGTGTGGTTCTTTTTACTAGCCCCATGGATTGTGTTATTTTTTTGTCGCACAGTTCCTGATATGTAGGAAGTCCTCCAAAGTATTGACTGAAAGGTCAAAGTGGACTGAATTCAATTCCTAGATACTTTGTACTTTAGCCTCCAAGGCTACATTTCTTGGACTTTTACCAAAACATCTGAAACCTGAAGCTCAGACTCAAGAAAGAGTATAAGCAACTGGTTTTGTCTCCAGCTGCTTTTAAATAAATTGGCTCTTGAAACCTCCTGAGCCTATTATGGATTAAAAAAAATGAACAATCAAACTGAAAGGCAGCATTGAATAATGTCACAAGGTGTTTTATTTCTAGCATCCCCAGATGTCTCCAGAGCCCAAGTCTCTAGGAGTTAATATTTGACTTTGAGCATTTGTTGGCCTCAACCAGAAAGCAGATGGTTGCAAGAGAGGTTTATTTCAACAAGCGGCCAGCAATTTCGCTGTATCTCCAGGATGTCAGGGTGGTAAGTTTTATTCAGCAAAGCTGTAAAGACTTTTTAAAAAGGATTATGAGGTTACCAAAACCCTATTAAGATTGAGATGTTTTAAGTTGTCAACTTTCCAGAGAAAAACTAATTTAAGAATATTCCAGGAGGTATGAAAAATAATAAAGCAAAAACTAGAGACAAGTTTTGTGGCTTCTTTTGAGACTAGTCTACACTTTCTAACAGTTTCAGCAAATGTAAGTTTAAAGCTATTCTTTTGACAATTCTCTTTAAACATACCTCTACCAGCCTTGATGATTTTTCTTAGAAAATGAGAACCAAATATGAACAAGTATTAAATTTTATGTCAGCTAAATTTCATTGGAAAGATAAGCAAAATAGTAACTAATTACATGATGGTCTACTGTATTTCCCTTAACGTCTTTTACGAGGCCTTAATTTGGAATAAAAACAGCCTAAAACTGAGAATAAAAAAAAATGTTCTTTCTTCCTCTAGAATCCTGTCTGTACTTTTCATTCAGTTGATCAGTTTATTTGATGTTTCCCATCAGGGACTAGAGCTTAGGTTATAAAGGGATAAATAATTATGGAGTTTAACTCAAATCAGCAAATATTTATCTAGCATTGGCTGTGGATGGAGAACTAGGTATAGAGTCAATCTTTCAGTTCTTTGAGAACCTTAATTAAACCTAAATTCTTACATTCCTTTCCCTTAGGCAAGATGCATGAGGATTTGGAGGGAGTTTGGGATTAGCAGATGCAAACTATTGATATTACATATAGAATGGATAAACAAGAAGATTCTACGTATAGCACGAGGAACTATATTCAATAAGCCATAATGAAAAATATAAACAATATATATGTATAATTGAATCATTTTACTGTATAGCAGAAATTAATACATTGTAAATCAATTACAATTTTTTTTAAAAAGGCAAAAAAAAAAAAAGAGTGGTTCACAGCATATGCGCTTAGTAAACCAGAAAAAAAATTAGTTAAATGAATTATTTGGTACACCTTCCCAGCAGTCATGATTAAGATGGTAGCTCTTCTAACATTTGAAAATTACATGGTAAGAGTTTAGTATAAACCTGATGTAACCCCTGATTTTAGCCAGGGTATTGACATTTTCCTAGGAAAATCCTGCCTGGTTATTATAAATAGGGATTACTTCTTCGTCTTATAAAACAACTTTCAGCACCAATCGACTTCCTGGGCAAATTACTGTAAAGTTGAAAATAACCAGATTCTCAGAGTTAAATTACACATTTGAGTTTTAGGTAAATTTTAACTTCACCCTTTAAGCTTTTGTTTTCACCAAAAATATGTTTATATTTGATCAATCTATAGCTCAGGGAAGGAGGCTTATGACAGTAGCACCAGAAATACCACCTTCAAAGGACGTGATTTACCACAGCCATGAATGCATTTCCTAGCACGCTGTGTGCAGGTTGACTTTTGTCGGGTAATTATGTTGAATCTTCTCCTAAACCTTTTGTTCCCAGGGCAGCACCATCTTTTTGCGTAAAACATCATCAGTATCCCTTTCTCATCCATCATCCACGTGACAGCTTCAATGGTGTGCTGAAGCAACAGCTCATCAGGGCAGCAGTGCACTGTGATGATTTATCATAGTAACATCGCATCAGAGCGAGGCAGCAGGATAATATATGGGCAGAAGCGTTCAGGAGTGTTGTGAGGAACATATTTAGTTACGCAAGAGAACAGAAGGAAACCTGAAAACTTCGTTTCAGCAGATGTGTGTCCTAAGCCACATGAGGAGATATTTGTGGGTGGTAGCTTCCATTCATTCAACACGCAACTGGACACCTGCCTGTAGTCAATCATCCAAATATATTCAGTAAGCATTTGTAAACCCTTTGCAAAAACAATTCAGATTTTGTTTTTATAAGAAATTTGTGGTTATGAAAAGTGACATAAAATGGCAAATACTGCTCTATGTTAGGAGTACTCTGGAGTTTGTCCCTATTTTCTAGAAGGATGTGTAGCTTTAAAAAAAATTACTTTCTCTAGTAAACCACTGTCTTACATGAAATAAGCTTGTTTGAAAGCCTAGTCAGTAAGTGGCGACTATGCCACCTTGAAAATTAATGCGAGGCAACACAGCCTACAATTTTAAAAGAGGAATGTTTATGAAATTCAGGCATTAAGCAGACATTTCATCATTTAAACATATTTTACAATAATATTGTCATGTAATTTTAAGGAAAAAGGTTGGGTGAAATTCCCAGGTCTTCAGAGTATCTGATGTAAACTGAGATACTAAGTTAGTTTTCAAGTTCTAGAAAATCCAACCTTTTATTTTCATGGGTTTTTCAAATACGACTGATTGGAAAGCCTCATTAGGGATGTTGATTTTATTTTTTTATTTTTGCAGATAATTCAATGTGCACTGTTTCTAGCCATAATTTTTTGTGCATGATGTGGGATAGCCTCAGTCACATCTGAGCTGATTAGCAGACATTAAAACAGGTCCATTTGGGGAAGCATGGCACCATCTCTGTTAATGAGTTCTACTTGTGGAAGGACAGAGAGCGTTCTGGCCCCGATTTAGATGTGTACACGTGGCCTACTTCTTGAAGGCGCTATTCAGTTAGAAATATCTCTTGGCAAATCTCCCAACACAGCATTTGTCAAGATCTTATCAATTCTCGGTCCCAATTGAATGAGAAATATTCCTGGGTGAGTTGTTTCTTCTCCAAGCAGCAGGAAGCTGTTGTCACCAACCTTATTGGGCAGTAAAATAGAGGCTTTCAAGAGACAAAATCGTCCATTTTGCTGCCAGTTTGTATTTTTGACATCCTCAATATGCAGTACCTTATTTTACAAGTTTGGATACAATATTTCTCCAATTCCTTCCCAACCAGGCTGTGCTCCTATCAAACTTTTTTTGTGTAACTTCAATAGCACTTATTCTTGCACCATACATCAGTGTAATTTATCTATTTATGTGGATGTCTTCCCCCACAGGGCTTGGGTTTTTTGAGGACAAGAGTTGTTTTATCCATCTTGGTATTCTCCAGGGTAGCACATAACAAGCACTCAATCGATACCAGTTGAAATTTTGCTACCTGTGGTGACTTAAATATATTCATTACTATTCCCCTGAATGAACTTCTATTTATGTAAATCTTATAGGTGTTTTGCTTATTTCTTCCATAGCCTATGTTCTATGTTTGGTTGATGATACATTTACTGAATTTCATTCACAAGTATTAATTGAAAATACCATTTTGTCAGGGTTGCTGTTATCACTCCAACTAGGAAGAGCAGAGTCAGGTAAGCCTATGCTTGCAACAGAATGTGTTAAATGTTGCCGGAATAATAGACATAATGATGATCTCATAGTAACAACAACAACAAAACTATTAT
Source organism: Hippopotamus amphibius kiboko (assembly GCF_030028045.1). NCBI lineage: Eukaryota > Metazoa > Chordata > Mammalia > Artiodactyla > Hippopotamidae > Hippopotamus > Hippopotamus amphibius. The sequence continues at coordinate 104,665,011 of NC_080196.1, forward strand.
AAATGGTAATTACTGAAGTAATTCACAAGTAATGAAAACCACATGTGTGCTTACTCAGTGGAATGTACTGTTTAGTGATTTGTACCGTCTGTTGAATTAAATACGCACATTCACTCTGAGGCAGGCGTCATTACTGTTCCAACTTTACAGGGACTGACGCTAGTTTAAAGAGGATAATATGTCACTTCATCAAAGATATAAAAATAGCATGTGGTGTAGCCAAGATTCAGTCGCAGGGTGTCTAACTTGAGCCTAAGCTCTAACTACCTTTCACTGAAAATATGCCCAGGTGCTCTGAGGGTGTGGAGGAGAGTTTTCCTCAGACTGAGGCTTCCAGAAGGATTACTTTTTCTGGAGCAGCTTACCTAAGCAGAGTCTTGGGCTTTATCCTCTGGTTATAAAGATGTGAAAAAGTTTTTATAGGGAATGAGATTGTCAGATTTGTGTTTTTATTGGCTCACTCTGGTGACAGGAGAATTCATTTAAGGGAAGTAATAGTAGAGATGTTGCAATAGAGTGGCTCTAGGACTTGGTTACACCTCAGAATACCTGGAAGACCTGCAAAAGCAGAGCCCTGATCTGACCCTTAGAGATGCTGTAGGTCTAGAGAGGGCCTCACTCCCAGACTTCACATTTCTAAATAGTTTTCTGGTGATGCTGCTGCTGCTCATCTAGAGACCACACTTTGAGAACCACCAATCCAGACTGTGACAGTTAAGGACCACAGAGATGAGGACTCAAATTAAGGATGCACAAAAAGGATGCAGAGGAGGGGATAATTTTGGAAAAATATTTAGACACTGAGAGTTCAATTTCCAGGAATGAGACAACGACTGCACTTGAGTTTTGAAAAAAATAAAGTCTGGTAAGATTCTCATATTTTTAGGTTGGGGGATGGTATTAATTGAGATAAAGAAATCAATGGGGATCACTTTTGAAAGATTAAAGAAGATGATAGATTTGGAGATTTGACATTGTTGAGAGAGAATTCTCAATGAGTTGCTCACGTTTCTGCACTTCCTGCAGTAACTCTTGTTCTAGGCTGTCTTTTTAAGGATATATGCATACCAAACATAGATATAGTGTTTCCCTCTGGGGCACAGGACAGATTTGCTTGCTGTCTAGGATGATAAAATCACTGATTCTATCTGGGCAAGGATTGACAGGTTTGCTCGCGGGCCCTTTAAAAAATTGGGGTTTCCTAAGGTCACAGGGTCTCAGCTGTGACACAATCTACTGCATGTACAGCATCTACCAGGACAAGTCCCTTGCCTGATGGGACATGAGGGGGAGTGGGGACTGACAACCTTAAGTTCCTGCTCCCTGCTCTGCCATGAATAATAAGTTTTTTGTTTCTGACCCTACCAGTGTCATGTCTCCTATCAGGATCCATGAAAATGTGACAAGCTAAGTTCTTAGCTTGCGAGTCGGATACAATTTTAGATACTTCACAGTTCTGAACAGATTTGTCTGTGGGGCATTCTAGTGGATCTGACCAAGAGGAAGACAGATAAGGCTCTGATCCTCAGGAAAACAGATTTGAGGATGCAATTTTGTCAGTTTTCAGGGATTCAAGATTCAAGGATAACCTGATTAAAGAACATTAGCCAAGGAGAGCACATAGATTTAGGCAGACTGTTGGTCAAGAACAGAGAACTAAGGTTTTCCTTTTAAGGTCCTATAACAGTACTGGATTATGAAAGTAGAGTTTTATGGTCTTAGCTATGGGTGGGTAAGGGGCGTTGGGGCAGAAAATGAGGAATCATTCTTTTGGAGCTAAAAGCAATTGATTTTAAATTAATTATACCATTTATTTTAAAGCATGTGTATATAAAAAAATTCATTTAAAATATGTCAAGGAAGCTGTAGCAGACAGAAAATAAGAACCAACTAAAACAAAAGCAACCACTGATCTGTGCAATGGCATAGACACATCTCAAAAGCATCAGGTTCAGCGAGAGAAGCCAGACCCAACAATCTACTGACTACACAGTTTCACATGTAGAGAACCCTAAAAAAGGCAAAAGTATAGTGAAATAAAGTTGACTGTAGTTATCAGGGGCCTGAACAAGGAAGAGTATTGCCTGCAAAGGGGCACACCATTGTGGCAACTACACAACTGTATACTTGTCTAAATTAATCAAATTGTGCACCTAAAATTTGTGAATTTTATGTTAGTTGTAACTTAATAAAGCTGATTAAAAAGGAACTAGGTTAAAAGTTTCAGAGTTATGTATGTCTAACTATATATATCTTCTTTTGGGATTTTTAAAATATTTATTTTAAAATAACTATTAGGAAAATAAAATATTTTTTATTAAAATATCAAATCTTAAGATTCCAACGTAAGTCTTTTACAGACTTCTGATCTTCCATCACCTACTGTTAACTTTCTTTCATACAAATATTGAATTTATAACGTCAGCATCATTTAGATGAACTCATCATACTTTTTTAGTTTCTCCACCTTGAACTGACACCATGTTAGTTTGTCTTGCTTCTGAATATATCTTCTGGCTTATGCGTGTTTTAATGCCCTTGGAATATGTCACCTTCACCAACTCTTCAATGTTTATGTGCTCTTTCAGCTCTGAGATCCCCAGATGACAAGATCTTGATTATGTCCCAAAAGAGAAATTTTTAAAAAGTGGGTACTAGTCCAGAATACCAAGACAATGCCCATGTCAATATCTGTCAGGCAGTTTTAGAAAGACAAACCTAGTTCAAAGAGAACTATACCTTTTTATTATAGTTAGAAAACCTGAGTTCTAGTCCTAATTGTGACATTAGGGTTTTCCGTGGCCGAGTCATTTAATAACTCTGCCTCAGTTTACCTTTAAACTGACTATAATCACATTTTCACCCATTACTGTGTCCAAGAAGTAATAAAAAAATATTGGGGAAGGCAATAATAATGACCATGTTATTTTGAGAAAAGTCTGAGAATGGCATGTAGTAAATAATCAGAATTTCAGGGTAGTTTCATGGCATGGCTTTTCTTTACTCAGAATTACTAAACTCTCAATATCTTGCTTTGCAATGGTTTGTTTATTCATTCATTTAAAACGTTGTATCTAGTTCCTGTTAGAGTTGTGTCAGTTACTGTGGAAGGTGGGAGGAGGAGGAAGGTATGTGATGTTGAGCAGAACAAATCCAATCCTGGTTCTCACATGGCTTAGAGTGTAGAGGAAGGCAGACACCAATACAACCAGCATTCCGACAAATGGACTGAATAAGAGGCAACTTATGGACTCATACCATTTCTAAGAGGTTTGATAATGAGACAAATATGCAAAAAATTAAATCTGAAACTCAGACAAAATATAAACTTAATAATTCAGAGCCAGTTTCATAGCTATGGAATTTTCTTTGAATCTACCGAAAATGATCTTTAGAGGAAAATGCTATTAATTGAAAATATTCTGAACTGCATATTTTTCTTTGATGTAGTTTATCATGTATGTTCAGGATTTTTTAAAATAGATACTGAAGGAAATAAAAATATCAACTATTCATTTTGTATTCAGATATAATTCACATATATTTTGGTACAATTATATCTATGTATATTATGAAACGGTGATTTTGAGCAAGTACTATATAGTGTTCCATTTCTACAGTGCCTAATACAATTTAGAAGTGAAATAATTTATAGAAACTATATTACATATGGGAAATAGATATGTGTATACCTAAGAAATAGTCATTCAACCAATAAGCAATTATTGAGAATATATATGCGTGAACACACACTTAAACATATGTGCCACATTCTTAATGCTATTAAATTTTTACTTATGTAACATTAGAATTTATAAAATTGAGTAGAATAAGAATCTTGATTTTAAAATAAGTGTGACATCATCTGACATTTAATTAAAATAACTGAGTTGTTATAAGTAATCATGTACTGTTTAAACATACAAGCATTGGGCATATTTCAAGCTATCTTATAACAGTGTTAGCAATGGGATTTACTCTTTGTATTTTAGTATTTGTGTCATTTTCTGAGAAAAGGAGGTCAAAATTTTACTTATTGACTATTGTTAAATTTTTTTTTAACTATTTGAGTTTCTAAAAAAAAATCCTTTTATTTGACCAATGTTATTTAATAAAAAAGTTACAGAAAAGAGATTTGAAAGTTATATTAAAGTTCATAGCAATGCATGATATTTTTGTGGCTATAGATGATTATAAGGTAATATTAGAGCTTATGTTTAGTTAAAATCAACATGCATATGGTACAGAGGGGCTACCTATGTTAGGTTCCCACTGGGACCATAACAAATCGTCTGCAATTTATTGGCTTAAAATAACACAAATTTATTATCTTACATTTCTGTGGAATAGGAGTCTGACCCTGGCATCATCGGGGTAAAAACAAGTTTTTGGCAGGGTTGGGTGTCTTTCTGAAGGCTCCGGGGTGGAATCCATTTCCTTGCCTTTTCCAGTTTCTAAAGGCTCGTTTCCTCCATCCTCAAAACCAGCAACATTCTATCTCTGATAATTCTTTTGTAGTTACAGCTCCCTCTGACTCCCCTTTTCTGCTCTCCTATTCCATGTGTAAGTAACCCTTCCTCACAACTGGGGTTCACCAGATAATCCAGAATAATCCCATTTCATGCTCTGTATTCTCCTATCTGCAAAGTCCCTTTGCCATGTAATATAACATAGTCACAAGTTCAGAAGATTATGACATGGGCATCCTTGGGGGGGGGCATTATTCAAAGCTCCAGAATTTTTAGGACACGTGTGTCACTACCATGTACCTGGTTTAGTTTAACATTTTCACTATTTAAATCAACAAACATCTGTGAAGAGTTATTATAGTCAAGTAATATACTAGGAAATGCAAAGGAAAAAAGAATAGATTATATTACTTCAGTGGGGTAAAGTCTAGCAGGAAACAGTAAACCAATAGTGGTAGTGCAATGTCATCTTATGTGTATTTATGAATCAGGCTCAGTTGAGTGGAGATGTAAGGAAGTTCAGGAGAGCCTTTCCAAACAAGGTGATCTCTTATTCTAAGAGAAAGTAAGAGTTAACTTGGTAAAGAAGGTAGGGAGCTCTTCAAACATACTATATTCTTTAAACAATGTAGTCCCAAAAGGTTTACACGAGCGTTAGAGTTTTATCTTAATAAAACTCATCATTACGTTCACGACAATTGTTTCTATGAAGAAGATAACTTGGCACTTTTCAACTAAATATGAAATTACTGTAATGTAAACTTAATTCTCTACTTACATTTCACCCACCTATTTAAATCACTTCTTGATAGAATATTCACGGTTCTTTTCCCTTTTAGGAAATTCTGTACTATTTTAAGACAAATATTTCTGTGCTAAGTGTATATCATGGCTGGAAATAATCAATTTCATAAAGATTATATTCTCAAACATCCTCCCAGAAGGCTCTCCTCCTCATCTCCTCTCCTCTCTTTCCCCCTTCATCTCCACCACTGCTCCCCAAAATACACAATAACCATAAAGACAGGCAGTGTGCCCCATCCATAAGCTTCCAAAAGGTCATTCACTTAACCTTTCTGTAACATTTAACTCTTCCCACATGGTAACCTCTAACAGGCTTGTGTGAATCTCCAAGTAAGCAGCAAACACTTCAGGGAAAGGCACACTATCTACTTCACTTCTTTTTATTTTATTTATTTTTTTAGAGGGAATTATTATCAACCTCTTTTTTTATATATATATTTTATTTATTTATTGGCTGCGTTGGGTCTTAGTTGCTGCACATGGGCTTTCTCTAGTTGCAGTGAGCGGGGACTACTCTGTTGTGGTGCACGGGCTTCTTATTGCGGTGGCTTCTCTTATTGCAGAGCATGGGCTCTAGGCGCACGGGCTTCAGTTGTTGTAGTACATGGGCTCAACAGTTGTGGCTCACGGACTCTAGAGCACAAGCTCAGTAGTTGTGGCATACGGACTTAGTTGCTCTGCAGCATGTGGGATTTTCCCCACCCAGGGATCAAACCCCACATTGGCAGGCTGATTCTTAACCACTGCACCACTAGGGAAGCCCTACTTCACTTTGCAATCCCACTAGACTAGATAGCAAAATCATACAATGTTTTCAAATTAACATTTTACACAGTGTATATATCACATTTGTAATATGATAATTAGCAACGAATGAGGTAGGTGCTATATTATCTGCTCTAGTAGATGAGGAAACTGAAACTTATTGATCAACTTGCCCAAGTTCTGTTTGTTAGTAATTGCTAGAACATGGATTCTACTCCCTGCGTGACCTGTCTTTAGAGTCTTTTATTTAACCCCTGCTTGGTTAGGTGGACTGAGAAGAGGGAACAGATCACTCTTTACAAAACTGCAATACTTGAAAGAATGCCCAGCATCCAAAATGAAAAAAGGATTCCTCAACAAAGTGAACGTGATGGCAGGCACTCTACAGATGGATTCACTATGGGGATTCAGACTGATTCAGAAATCAGTCATGAGAGAGGACTCAAAATTACCTTTCAACAATTACCTTACTCTTGTCTTGTGCAATCATTTTAGGGAAAACGTCCCATTATTCTCCTCAGTGATTTTGCTTTTATCTTTCTTCTGCTCACAAGTGACTTTAACAAATCCAACATTTACTATCCTCACAAATAAATGTTTCATTTTGAATTTGTTTCATTGACAAAAAAAAGCTCTTATATGCATTATTAACATTGAATGAAGAAAAACATCAGTGTAACAACGTAGGAGGCAGAAGAGAGAAAATAATAAAGTATTTTCAGAATTTGGGAAAGAAAGAGATGAATGAAAAAATGAACAAACCCTCCCTGAGCACGAGACACGTGAATGAGGACTCAGGACAGTCCCCGCCATGTGTTTGCGGGGTTGTGCTGGGAAGAAGTGTAAGCTTTGGGGTCAGGCAAAGCTGCCTTGATTTCTCTGGTCTTATTCTCTGACTGGCTCATGGATTCAGTAAATATTAGGCACCAGGCTTTAATACCCTGAGTGTCAGAAGAGAAGATCCAAGTGAGGCATCTTCTTCTTAATTAGTGGAGTTTGCTTGGTTGCCCAGGGTGACTCAACATTATCAAAAACTTCCTAGTTATTTTGAGGACCTAGACCCCAAGAAGGTCATGATTTCCTGTGACCTAGAGAGAAGCCTGTTTCTAATATAAGAATATAATTGGCCTTAGGATTATACAGTTTGTTATTAAAAGAAGAGAAGTTTCTTTACAGCTTTTAATTTGATAATGAGACTGTAGCCACAGGCAATGTGCAGAAGATAACAGAGCTGAGTTACAAGGAAAATGGCAGACCAGTAATCCTACCTTGTTAAAGGTGAGAGTTATCTGGTCCTCACAATCACCCAAACAGGCTAGTTGGTAAAAAGAGAAGCTAAGGCATTTGCATATTGTAACACTGAATTGAACACGTGATCTTATCCCAAATTTGCCACTACTTTATGTGTTTTAAAAGCAATCCCATGATAATTGAGGGATGAATAATTTAATTTGTAAATTAACCATTGACTGATTGCACAGTTTGAGGATTTTTCAAGATTTATCTTATGCTATTTTTCCCTTTAAATATGACACTTGCACTCAGGCTCCCTTTATCTTTCAATAGAATCTCAATTGGAAACAACTATTTATTACAAGTTATGACAAAAGTTATAGCAGATGGGGAGTGGGTAGTAAAATTCTGTCACTCCATTTTCCTATTTCCTTTAGGCTTTTTTGAGTTTTCTTTTTTGTTCAAGTGTTCCCCTTAGAGATACTATTTCAAAGAGCCAGTGTCTCCGTTTCCTTCTAAAATCCTTTTCGGAAAATTTTCAGCAGTATCTCTAAGTTAAGAGACAGAGAAACCACATTTACACTCAGGCATGAATTTCTGAGTTTTATCTTGTTCTTTCTATGCCGTAGAAAGTTTTTCTTTTTCTTTTTGTTAATTTCATGAATGACGACAGTTAAAAAGAAAACATTAAAACTCTCAAAAGGTGCCCAAGAATTATTAAAACATTTAAGATACACTTTTAGACTTGGTTGATGCTTTATGCCCTTGGCAATCTTGGCTAATGAGGCCATTTACATTCATAAAATGAAAAGAAAGTTTGTAGAAAGCCATGAGACACATTTTTACACATTTAAATACATTAGTGTTATTACCTGGACACTATCGAACTGCAAGGCCAGGAGTCTCAATTACTTGAGAAGCAGATTTAAAAAAGCCAAGTTCTCGTTAGAAAGAATTTAAATTTTTAAAGTTTATATATTGCCAGGATATCATATACAATGAATGTTAATGATTATTCTTATTAAAAAGTGGAGCTGTGATATTTCTCGTTGAGGTGAACCATTAAAAACTATTTTCCTAATTTTCAGTTGCTGCAATGTTATATTGGAGTTTCATAGTGTTGAAAACATTCCCTAATCCCAGTGAGTTTAGCCAGCTGGATTAGCTGTTACAGGAATATGAAGGTTCTATTTGGATCATTAAAGCAGGAAGTTATTTAACAATATGCCAAATCCTCTCAACATCCAGTGGCAGCTTGGGCAAGAGGAAATGTTTTACAAGTGATTCGTCCTTCCCATTTTCTTTGCATTTCAGGAATATCAGTGAAAATAGTACCATTCTAAGTCAAAATCAAAGTGCAAATAACTTCAGTTTTCCAATTTAGGTTCCTACCTCCCCTGCACCCTGGTAACACCACCGGCCTCTGAATTCTCAGAAAATATATAGGTGAGACGTTACTTCCTCTTCATTAATAACTTTTATATGTACACACGTACACGTGCATGCACACACTTTTTCAAATGGACATATAGTTTAAATTTCTTTTATTTAATCCTCAGCAAGGTAATGATGTGAATTACAGTCAGTCTTCTTACTGTAGAACTCACCCTTCACTTGTGGCATGTGGAAGCAATAAAAAGTGTTGGACTAACCATAATATCTTGCATTACAGATTGTCTTACCATCCTGTTTTCTGTATCTGTTATATGCCTACATGTTTAAGGTACATTTTCTTTTTTTTTTTAAATAAATTTATTGATTTATTTTATTTATTTATTGGCTGCCTTGGGTCTTCATTGCTGCACACAGGCTTTCTCTAGTTGCTGCGAGCAGGGGCTACTCTTCATTGTGGTGCGCAGCCTCCTCATTGTAGTGGCTTCTCTTGTTGTGGAGCACGGGCCCTAGGCACATGGGCTTCAATAGTTGTGGCACATGGGCTCAATAGTTGCAGCACATGGGCTCAGTAGTTGTGGTGCACGGGCTTAGTTGCTCCATGGCATGTGGAATCTTCCCAGAGCAGGGCTTGAACCCATGTCCCCCGCATTGGCAGGCGGATTCTTTACCACTGCACCACCTAGGAAGTCCAAAGTACATTTTCTTTTATTTATATGTAGTCAACTCCTTTCTGGCAGAGAAAAACTGGTTGTTTATGTATAATGCCTTGCCCCCTAAATCCTCATAAGTTGAATTTTACTGGAAGTCAGTCTCTTTGTTAAAATAAAGTACTACAGTGGACTCCAGAAGAAGGTGGCTGTTGGGGTGCTGACCCTCCGAAGGGTGAAAATTCAAGTATAACATACAGAGTGAAGTAAATCAGAAAGAAAAACAAATACCGTATGCTAACACATGTATATGGAATCAGACAAATGGTACTGATGAACCTAGTGGCAGGACAGGAATAGAGATGCAGACATAGAGAACGGACTTGAGGATGCTGGGGGGAAGGGAAACTGGGTTGTAGTGAGAAAGTAGCATTGACATATACACACTGCTAAATGTAAAATAGCTAGTGGGAAGCTACTACAGAGCACAGGGAGATCAGCTTGATGCTTTGTGAAGATTTAAAGCGGTGGGATAGGGAGGATGGGAGGGAGGCTCAAGAGGGAGAGGAAATGGGGATATATGTATGCTTATAGCTGATTCACTTTGTTGTACAGCAGAAACTAACATTACTGCAAAGCAATTACACTCCAATAAAGATTTAAAAAAAAAAAAAAAACTACTTTACAGTTGGCCCTCACTAGTCACAGCTCCACACCTGTGGATTCAACCCACTAGGGATTGTGTGGTGTTATAGTGAGTATTTTTGAAAAATTCTGCATGTAAGTGGATCTGCGCAGTTCATACTCGTGCTGTTCGAGGATCAACTGTATTCTTTTGCAGCTGGTAAAAAAATGTGTATTATTCCATTTCCAGTTTCATTGAAATGACTAATTAGCCAGAGAAACATGCTTTAAAACAACAAAGCATAGAACTGTGCATGTAGAGCTGATGCCTAATAAAATGCCCATTCTTACATTTTTATGTTAAGAGCTGTGGCTAATTACATTTGGTTTTGAGTTTAATGGACTCAATCCCAAGCAAAACAAGAGGTCTAACTCAGTTGTTGAGATATGATATGTTTCCCATGATAACTCTTTGGTTGACAGGGGTTTCATTTATTGAATCATATACATGAATTTTCTACTTAATCATTGAATATCTCTGAAAATTGACACTTGAAAAGTCAATAATATCAACATGGGACCTTTTGAATAGAAATTATGAGCAACTAAGTCACACTTTTAGGAATTCAATACCTCTTACATTCATACTTCTTGGCTTTATCGATCAACTAATGATGAGAATTTTCAGCTTATAATTTCGCAGAATTATTACTACATGTTCCTATAACACAACCAGGTAGTTTTGGCAGGAGATCTGGGAAAGAAGGTCCCCTGCAGTTATCTGATATGCAAGCCCCCAACTGTGTAGATGCTGCAGTGCTGTGATCAGACCTGTCTCAGTTGTGCCATGAAATTGTGAGGTTTTGGGAATTTATCTAACTGGGGCCCACTTTTCTCTTTGAAAAGCAAGGATTTGGGCTAAATTGTTTCTAATATGTTTCTTCTTTTCTGACTCATCTGTGATGTTTCCATGTCTACTCATTCAGTGCGGGGAAAGCCTCTGGCATGCTGGCTTTAAGCAAGCTTCTTTGTGTGATAGTCTAATCCAACGGTGAACGATCAACACAGGCAGATAAATGTTGGTATGTCTTTGTGTACTCAAGTTGTTAGGAGAAAAACCTCTCAAAACAATTGTACCATAATATATTCAAGTGCAGCATCAAGACTGTTCTAACTACAAAGCCAAGGAGAACCTCCAGAGTCTTCTCTGGGTATGTAAATGTTACCACCTGCTTCAAGTTCAGCAACCACGTTGTGCTGATCTTACTCATTCTTCTTTAATAAATGAAAGAAGGGTTTTTTTTTTTTTTTTTTTTTTGTGATAGGCAATATTGCTTTCCTCAGATAAGTGACCAGTTCTATGGAGAATGTAAATATAACATTCAGAATTTTCAGAGATGTTTTTTTGAAGGTAAATTTTATCTTCTTGCTCATTTTGGAGGATTCATACATAAATATGCAACATTTTAAATACAAAAAGGCATCTATCTTTTGGAGATAAAGGATATGTTTATGAATATTTATTGATACCCTTATTATTTTGGGTGCTGATGTATCAGAGATGTTGAAAAAAGTAACTTGAACCAATTTCCACATAGGTGTTTAGGTGGGTCTCAGTGCATTTTGTTTCTCTTACACGAAGAGAGTCCACATTTTAAATGCATAACTATCTAGACACATTTGAAATAGAAGTTGCTCCCTGAAATGAGTGTTACAGCTTTTCTCTTGATTATCAGTTCAGTGAAGTGTGTCTTGATGGTCATTTTAATTTACTATTGAGCATAGATTAAATATGTATTAATCAGTTTACGTGCAAACACACTCAAATATTTAGATGCAGTGGCCTTCAATGTTTATATTTAAACAATCATCTCTTTAGCAATCCCTGATGCTTCTCTCACTGCAGGGAACAATAAAACTGTACAGATGGTTTAGTTTCATACATGGGCTTTAAATAAGCAACGTGTCTTTCTTTTCTTTAAAAAAACATCAGCTAGAATTTATTGATTGTTCACTACATGCCTAGGAGTAAGACTCAACTTTTACATTGAGAACTGTGGAAATAACTTTTCTGTTTTTGGGAGAAGGGGGATAGTTTCCCCTTCTATTCTATAACCCAGTCCTCCTCCTGATCAGTTGAACTTTGGTTACAGTGTAAAATAACTCAAAAAGACTTTCATTTTTCTTGGTAAAGAATTAGAATATATAACTAACTTGGAAAATGAAGAGGTTGTGGAATTGGTAATCTAGCCGCTGGATTTTGAATGATTGTTAATATCTCTTTGCCTCTTCATTCGGAGTGTTTTGATACTGAGATTCCATGCGTAAACCATTTTCCATACAAATTTGGATATAGTTTCCTCTCCAGATGAAGTTACTAAGTTGTGGAAAGTAAGCCCAAGCTAGAGATTCAAGTTGAGCCTGTGGTCTTAGATAAAGAAGAAAAGAGACACTAATTGAAGGCAGCTAAGGGAGAAGTGTTGCACAGGAGACCAGACAGTCTGGTAGTCACTGGTAGACTGCCTGGAGATATAGAATAAAAGTTTACCGTAGCCAGCATTAAAAAGAGAGAAAAAGACAGCAGCAGGTGGGGAGATGGGAGAGAGGGAAAGAGAAGAAGGAAAAGAAGTGAAGCATATGTACCAAATATGATGGAGAACACTGGATACTGTTACCAGCACACGGAATCAAATAATCTTACACAAATCAAAGTCAATGTATATTTTGAGAGAATTAAATTGTCCAAGATGCAACAAGCCTAGATTTCTAAAAAGTCTCTGAATTTTTAATTTTACACAATTTTTATGAACTCATCTGTCCAGCGACAGGAAATGGCTAAGAAAGATGTTTGGCTTCCTCGAAAGGGCCCCATCCCAAATGTATGTGGTATAAAATCATGAAAGAAGAGAAATAACTATACAAAACAAACAAACAAAAACAAACCAGGCAAGAGTAGGACAATAATATTAGCAGTCGCCCTAACCCCCCATAGCAGGAAAACACCAATGTACTATCAGCAGGATTACAACAATGCTATGGAAAAGTCATTGCTGTTTTATTCAATTCTTTCACTTTCTGAAGATAGGACATTATTTATAGATCCTCTACTTTCAGCTGAACTCAGTGACTGAAAGTGACTTTGTATTGTCTTTCTCTCAGAAGAAGTTAATTTGTGGGATATGACCAAAAGGGAACCCTATATCTAGAGATAGAGCTAGGGGTCACCAAATAATGTCTCTTCAACATTCTCAGACTCCTTCATAATTAGATATGGAACAAGGACCTTGGTTCTGGCCAATTTGAAACAAGTGGAAATGAAGTAAGTCACTTTAGGACCATCTTTCACAATCCTTCTGCCCTCCCTTCTCTGGCTCCACATCCCAGGTGGCATGCATACAATATGGAGAAAACCCATCCAGTCCTAACGGAATAGAGATGTGAGTAGGAAATAAAATTTTATTGGTTTACTCTAAAAATTGGGGTGAATTTATCATCAAACATAAGCTAAACTGTCTTTTGACTTGCATTATTGCCCCTGAGAGAACTTTATTCTCCCAAATCTCTGAAAATAATCTGGGTTTTGAGGGATTCATTTTAAAGACATTTTTTCTTTGTATCTGACTTTCTGAAATTCTATAAGTTGTGAATTTATTTACAGTATCCTTCCTTGAATATATTGGAATTCTTGAATCTGAGAATTGGTGTTTTTAATCTACAAATTTTAAGGCTTATATATTGTTTCCACCTCATTTCTGTTATTCTTTTCCTGGGAATCCATTTAAATACATGCTAGTTATTCCAAATCATCTCTTTTCTCCCCATCTCTTCCATCTCTGTCAGGCACTTTGCATAATTTCTTCTGACTTGTCTTCAAACACATTACCTCTCTCTTCAGCTGTTTTTAACCTGCTAAACTCATCCATTGATTTATTAATTTTGTTATTGTACTTTCCTCTTAATTTCTAATTGTTTTCTCCAAATCTGCCACATTAATTTTAGGATTTCTAGTTAATTGCTGAATTTTTCGTTTGTTTTTAGTGTTATTTGTGGGGGTTGGGGGGGGGGTTTCTTGTTCATTTTGTCATGTGGATACCTGTTCTTGATCATCTTTGATTATATACGAGACACCATATTTAAGAAAAAATAGATGTGAACAACATCTGTCCTAGGATAATATTCTATTCCTCTAGATAGTGCTTTGGTTCACTTTTTCCTCATGCTTGTGAGTGCTGACAGTGTTCGACTCTTGTATTTTAAGATTAGAGGTTGTCTGGGCCACTGATATGTCATGAAGGCAAACTACAGCTCCTGAAACAGCAGTTTTTCTTTCAGCTCCTCCTTACTACTAGGGTGTTGTCTTTTAGGAGTCCAGCTCCAAGTGTGGTCTAGATTACCTATTTTTCTACTCTGCAGGGTTATTTGATATTTACTTGGTTTTTAAGCTCTGATGAGAAAAAGTATTCTTGCCTGGTCTCTTGGAAAAATTATTTGTTGATATCACAAAACCAGGCAGAGGATGTGAGCAGTGTTAGGACGGATAAACACACTTTAGCTCTGTTATTTTCTACAATTATTCAGTGATGATAAATTGAATCTAACACATCCACACCCTCCTAAATCTGCATTTTTTAATAATTTTGTGTGTTTATATGTATAAATACTATTTATTGAGGTGGATTTGTCACTTTATGTCTAATAAATTTTAAAGAACAAGTTTTATACATATACATTTATTTTATTGAATCATAGTTGATTCACAATATTGTTAATTTCTGCTGTACAGCAAAGTGATTCAGTTATACATATATATATACATTTTTTTATATTCTTTTCCATTATGGTTTATCATAGAATATTGAATATAGTTCCCTGTGCTGTACAGTAGGACCTTGTTGTTTATTCATTCCATATATATATATTTTTATACATATGGCTATGTTCCACATTAATCAAACCATATATGCAGTGATCTATGGTGCCTTGAGAGCATAGATGAGGTCAGAAGCAAGTTTCACAACATGGTGAGAAAAAATGGCTATTTCTGTTTTGATGGTCTATATTGTACCACTCATTTCAACTTTATTTCCTCTCCCTGGTTTCTATTTTGATATCTCTGCGGTGATCTTTCCTTTCAGGCTCTCAGGATCCTTCCTCCATTTGCTATAGGTTACTTGCTGAAAGGAGATAATCAGACCCATTTCTAATGGAAAACCTGGCCAATGAATACTTTTATCTCTAATTATGAGAAATAATAATTTACCATTCTTAAGTCGTTTTAGGTTTTAGACACCATGTTGGTAGAGTGTTGTGCTCATGGGAGCAGGGAGGCAGAAGCACTGGGCACTTTTTTCCAACCCCTAAAATATGCCAGTGAAGCCCAGTGCCAACTGCTTTTCAACCTAAATATCAGAATTCAGTTACAAAAGTGTTATTATCAGAAAAGGTTGCCATCACCCAGCAAAGGAACTGCTGAAATTATATTAAAATGTGTGCTGTTTGGAAAAGGTAGACTATTTTGTGTAACAAGAAATACAGCCTTCATTCATGGTGCTTACTGCCAACTGCTTAAGCTTTTCTCCTTTTCCAGAATTTATTTAGGATAGATTTTTAGCTCTACACTGGGATCTTCCCTTCTAACCAAAGAGAAATTTGAAATATTGACAATAATTGTCATTTTGAAAGGTTGAAATTTTGAATTTGTATCTAGAGGACATCACAGCTGTTAAGAGTGTTGATATAGCATCTGGCAAGGACAGCAAGCAGCGGTTTGTAATTTCAATTCAAATGCATGGAAAGAAAATCAAAAAGAAATGTCTGTTCATAAGTCTTATGAAAGCAGAGAAGCTGTGTCCTGACTGGGAGGAAGATGAATTTTAAAAGTCTCTAGAAGTGTTAACTGAATGTAATGTCAAACTGTCAACAACTGCTTTCAAAAAATAAATTACCTCTAATACCTTGTGTATTTTTTCACACCGTCTATTCCCCTGTTACCAATTAGTTAACACTTGCTGTGACAGAGAGATGATTCTCCTCAATAATCTAAGACTTCAGATGTAGTGTGAATAACTTTAATGATGCTCTTACAGGAGAAAATATCTCAAAGCCTCACTATATCAAATCCTAATTTAGAAAAATGCAGCAACAAGCTGCAAAGTGCTCTCAAGTCAATGTGCAAATGTTTATTGGATTCTCATTTCTTGTCAGTTTCATGTTTCACTTATGTTTCCACCCTCTCCCAGGGATACATTTCCTAAAGGAATTTATATTGTTTTTATTGATCACAATAGAAAATTAAAATTGTATTCAGCCAGAATAAAATATATCATTCTGGAATTACTAAATAGTTTGGGCTATGATACACATGAGAAGCATAGTTATCTGAAAATGAGGTCACATTTTAATGCGCCTGAAAGAAGTATTTACATGAAAAGGTTGAGGAAGTGGCCCAGGGAATAATAAAAATTATATGTCAATCAAGGAAACAAGCTAAAGAACTTTCAGACTAAATAGCAAGGCAACTCTGTCTTAGGCAGCAGGTAAGAAAAAGTTAATGTATTAAAAGCACCTGGATGGTTCTAAGGTACGGCACTAGAATCAAAATAAGATAGCTGTTGTCAATCTCAAATCTTAGCAAGACTTCAAGTTTTTTTTTTTTTTCCTTTTGGGATACTCTACATCCCCTTCCAATGCCCCGTCTTCTCCTTTGCCGACCTCTAACCTCACCCCTGGTCATCTGCTGCTCCTGGGACCCGGGGCACTGACTGCAGGAGGCCTGTGTCTGCTTCTTGCCTGCACTCCTTCCTTTTTCATTCATCTCCTTCCAATCAATTGCTGTCATCAGAGAGGTCACTCCTTTCACCATTTGTCATGGCCATGATGGCTTTCGAGAGGACGTGAAGCTCTTTATTTTCTGATAAATACCTAGCAACATGCCTGGAAGAAATGCACAAGCTATTTCTCTTACATTCTCTCAATTCTTTGCTCACCATCAGACGCAGCTAGCTGAGTGGTTTTGTTAAAATCGAAGTCATGTTATGTTAGTTCTTTGATAAAAACCCTCCAATGGATTTCGGTCTTATTCAGATTCACAACTACAGTCCTTGCAGTATTAAAATGGTCTGTGAGACCCAAGGGAATCTGCAGAGACAACCGGTTTCCTCCCCTCCACAACTCTGCCTTTACTTTTGCACTCAGGTCCAGCAGCACTAGTCTCCTGGTTTCTCTAACATCCTGGGATAATCCTACCTTAGAGTCTCTGGACTTGCTCTTGCTTTTGCCTGGAGTACTTTTTCCCAGTGATCTTTTCCCTCACTTGCTTCAGGCTTTTACTCCAGCATTATCTTTTAAAAAAAAGCCCTTTCTTATGAACATAGGGGTCCATGTATCTTTTTGAAATTATAGTTTTGTCTGGATATATGCCCAGGAGTGGGACTGCTGGATCATACGGTAATTCTGTTTTTAGTTTTCTGAAGAACCTCCATACTGTTTTCCACAGTGGCTGTGCCAACTTACATTTCCAACAGTATAGGAGGGTTCCCTTTTTCTCCATACCCTCTCCAGCATTGTTATTTGTAGACTGTTTAATAATGGCCATTCTGATTGGTGTGAGGTGGTTTTGATTTGCATTTCTCTAATAATTAGTGATGTTGAGACACAGAAACAACCTAAATGTCCATCAACAGATGAATGGATAAAGAAGGTGTGGTACATATATACAATGGAATACTACTCAGCCGTAAAAAAGAACAAAATAATGTCATTTGCAGCAACATGGATGCAACTAGAGATTATCATACTAAGTGAAATAAGTCAGACAGAAAAAGACAAATATCATATGATATCACTCATATGTGGAATCTAAAATCTGACACAAACCTATCTGTGAAACAGAAACAAAATTAGGGACGTAGAGAATAGACTGGTGATTGCCAAGAGGGAGGGGGATGGGAGAAGGTAGGAGAGAGTTTGGGATTAGCAGATGCAAACTATTACATACAGAATACATGTAATAGGTCCTACTGTATAGCACAGGGAACTATATTCAACATCCTGTGATAAACCATAATGGAAAATGTGAAAAAGAATGTATATATATGAATAACTGAGTCACTTTGGTGCACAGCAGAAATTAACACAACACTGTAATTCAACTATATGTCAATAAAAAAAATTAGAAAAAGCCTTTTCTTGGTCATGCTACCTAAAATTGCATTCCCACATTTCCAGTCCCTACATTTTTCTCCCTTGGATCTTTCCCCTTTCCAGCATACCATATATTTCACTCATTTTTCTTGTTTTACTCTATCTTCTCATGAGAATGCAAGCTCCATGATGGCAGGGATTTTTGCCTATTTTGAATATTCTAAGTGCCTAAATAGCATTTGGAACCTAATACACAATTAAAAAAAAAAAAAAGGCCCAAGCCAAGTAAATGAATATGTTCTATCAAATGGGCATTAAAAACTGAACCTTCAGACACTTTTACAAACTGAGGCACAGAGAGATTGCTCAGATCCAGGCACTGAACCTATGTTTTTCTGGCTTTTATAACAGACTGATTTAATAGTTTTTAAATCTCTGGGACTCTGTGATTGAACACTGGCTTTCTTAAAGCAATTTTTCATTAGAAGCATTGTGTGTAACATTAAAGTTTCAGTTGCCATGCCAAATTGTTACAAATCATTTTGATCCTTCTCAAGTCTCACAAATTAAGGATTCTTTTCATTTCTAATAAAACCAGGGCTCAGATTTGTTTGTGTTCTTAGGAAGTCAAGAATTCATCTAGAGTTCCAGCATAGAATGATTGGTCTTTTCTCCTGTCCTTAGGACAAGAAAAAGCCACACCACCTAAAAATCAATGATTTTTCTTGGATCTGGCTGAAAACTGAGGTCACAGGGCAAACCCCCACCCTGAAATCTGGAGACATAGGCAGCTCCAGAGAATCACAGCCGACATCAGCTCACCTGGAGCAGAAGCCACTGGGCCATAAACTGGTAAGACCATGTCAACGCTAATAAATTGAGAAATTGCTAGAGGCTGGGTGTGGACCAGCATGAGAATAAAACACTCTGGGGGCCCCCGTCTTAAGTAGGGCCCTACATTTTCACAGGTTTTACATTTAGGAACACTACTAGGTTCTCACGGTGAGACAAGAAAGATGCCCTGTTGTAGTCGGGGGAGAGGAAGAATAACCTTTGTGAAACACACCCAGAGTCTTCTCCGTAACTGAGGGCTGATCTCCGAGGGGAAAAGACGTGCCAGAGCCCTATCCCATGTGGGAGGGGGCATTTCTCTGACTCCAGCCGTTGCTAGAATTATGTCACATAAGAGGAAAAAAAAGCTAAGACACAGCTGAGAAGGCTACAGCCAAGGAACTTAGGCCAACTAGAACACGGAGGTTTAATTATAATTTTATAGGATAAATAACCCTGTATCTTTCCACCACCACAACAGGATTCCAGTCTATCAATAGTGGATTACAGCTGTAAAATGCAGACTCTATTTACGATTTTAGGGAAACCCAAAGATAACCAGAGAGACAAGCACAAAAACACAAGAAGAAACTGAAGCCTCTTATACCTACAGCTACAGCAAATGTTAATCGCAGCCCAACTCAACCAGATCAACATAAAATCTCAAACTAAAGACTCATTACCCCATTTTCTATTACCGAATACACCATGTCTGTCAACAAAAATCAAAAGCGTGCTGTAAAAAGCAAGAACAAACATAGTCTTAAGAGACAAAGTAAGCACTACAACCAGACTCAGATATGGCACAGATTTTGGAATTCTTATACAGGGAATTTAAAATCAGTTTGATTAACATACTAAGGACTTTAACAGGAAAAGTAGACAATGTGCAAGAATAGATGGATCATACAAGCAGAGAGATGGAAACTCTAAGAAAGGGTTGAAAGGAAATTCTGAAAGTCACATACGTTGTAAAGAACTGAGGAATGCCTTTGATGGGCTCAGCCGTAGAGTACACACAGCCCCAAAATGAATAGGTGAGCGTTAAGAGATGGCAAAAGAGTCTTCAAAACTGAAATTCATGAAGGAAAAAAAATGGGAAAAAAAGAACAGAATGATCAAGTGTGGGACAATATGAATAGATGTAACATATATATACTTGGAATACTAGAAGGAGAAGAAAGAGGGTGAGCAGAAAAAATGTTTGAATAATGGTTGAAAATATTCCAAAATCAATGTCATACATCCAACCATAGATCCAGAAAATGTAGAGAACACAAAGCAGCATAAATGCCAAAAAATCTGTGCTTATGCATATCATATCCCAATAGCAGAAAACCAAAGAGAAAATCATTTCTGCAGACATTTAAGGAAAAAACTACCTTATTTATACAGAAACAGCAAGAATCACAGTGGACTCCTTGTTAGAAACCATGCATGAAAGAAGAATGAAGTATTTAAAGTGTTTAAAGACAAAAAACCCATCAACCTAGAATTCTATATTCAGCAAAATTATCCTTCAAAAATGAAAGAGAAATGAGATCTCTCAGGGGGAAAAAAAAAAACCCAAAAAACCAAAATACAACTGAGGGAATTCATCACCACAGAATTGCCCTGAAACACACTGATTTTTAGGCAGAAGGAAAATGAGTTAGGTCAGAAACTTGGATCTCCATAAAGAAAGGAAAAATGTTTGGGATGGAAAATGAAATAAAAGATTTTCTTTTTCTTATTCTTAACTGACCTAACAAGTAACTGTAAAATAATAACAGTACCAATGAATTGGGTGATTATAGCATGTGAATGATTAAAACAAATAACATCAATGTTATAAGAGACAGGAAAGAGGAGCTAGAAATATTCTATTATAAATTACCTGGACTACATGTGAGGCAGCATGGTGTTATTAGAAGGTGGAATAAAGTTACTTACATATGTATATATATGTATTATATATGATGCAAACTCCAGGAAACCAGTAAAATTTTTCAAAAGAAGTGTAATTGCTGTGCTTAGAGAGGGATCACATTAAGTGCTCAATTGAAACCAGTGAAGGCAGAAATAAAGGAGAAAAGGAGAAACAAAGAACAAGCACAGCAAACGCTGACAAAAGAGTTACAAACATGGTAGATATTAACCCAACTATATCAATAATCACTTTAACTGTGAATGGTCTAAATATACCAATTAAAAGATCAAGTACATCAGAGTGGATAAAATAAAGCAAGATCCAACTATACATGATTTTCAGAGAAATGACTTAATTATAAGGTTTCCATTTAAGGATCCCCTTCATTCTTTAACAAATGCCTTTGGAGTCTTGTTAGGTGCCAGGCATTGTGTGAGTTTTAATTAGAGCAAAAATGCAGAGTTCTCCTTGTGAAGATTGCTGGTTCCAATTTAACTGATCTTTCTTGTGATCAGGGTATGTTATAGACTAAATATCTGTGCCCTCCCAATTTATATATTGAAACCCTAACCCCCAACATGACTGTATTAGGAGCTAGGGCCTGTGAGGAGATGATAAAGGTTAAATGAGGTCTTCACGGTGTGGCCTTCATCTGATAGGGTTGGTGCCCTTATAAGGAGAGGAAAAGACACCAGAGTTCTGTCTCTGCCGTGTGAGGACAGCAAGAAGGCAACCAGTCTGCAAGCCAGGAAGCAGCTCTCACCTGCAACCGAAAAGGCGGCCTGGCGCCTTGATCTTGGACTTCCCAGCCTCTAGAACTGTAAGAAAATAAACATTTGCTGTGTAAGCCACCCAGTCTATGATATTTTGTTATGCCAGCTGGATCAGACTCAGAAAGGGCATGAGCATATTAAAAATCACCAGCTGGTTCTAACACGCAGCTGAAGGTGGGAAATACGGCTCTATTATTTCCTATGATGGATGTAGTACAAAAGTCAAATGAAACAAGAAGCTGTTCCTTTAGTCCACATATTTCTTAAAAAGTGCCTTTCTCCTTGTTCTTCTTTTTCTCAGATACTCCTTGCTGTGTCTCCATTTCCTCACATTCTCCTCTTTCCTTGATGCACTTCACTCTGACTCTGTCACTTTTACTTTCACTAAAGATTTTGGTGTTTTTTTGTGACACCAAAGCAAAAAGAGTCCAGTCCTCCTTTATGTAACACTTCAGCAATTTTGACATTCTCGAGCTCATCTGTTTCTCATCGCTCCTGTTTTTTCTTAACTTTCCTCTCATTTTATTTTCCTTCATCTCTTAAAAATGATGCTGTAATGACACTCATATTTATTGTCCACGGTCAGAAAAAAAAAGGGTAAGATTTTTGTCATGAATACTTTGTTTTAATTCTTAAGAAAATAAATATTAAAGCTGTAGTCCCCCGTGGTATCTAATACAAGACACGTTTCCTGGCCCTTGCCCCAGAGACCTTCCTTATCATAAGTTTTGTGTAAGATCATCAGCCTTTCCGTTCTAATTTGACATGTAAACATAAGTGGTGTTTCTATGTGTATATACACACTTTGTGGTATTATTTGACTGCTTAAAATTTTTTCAAATGATATTGACAAGGGCATAGACTCACTCCCTTTCCTGCACCTGCTTCGTACTAGCCAATTTCTCATTCTTTTCCTAATGATTATTAGACAAACTCAGAATTATCTGTCCCCCTGAAACTAGCTAGACACAGAGAAAACATTTTCTGTTCAGCTGACTGAGACAGACGTCCCCTACTTGCAAAATAACCCCAATGGTAAATCATTCCATCTGAAAATTGTCCAATCCTCCCTGTAAATGGCTATGACAAAACCACCTGGCCAGACACTCTAATCTTAGAAGTGGAGGTGCTCTTCCCACTGTAATAACCGGAATAAAATCTCTCTCCTTACTTTTCTGGTTTTTGTCATTGTGCCAAATTAAACATGGATCTCCCTGCCATTTGGCCAATGAAAACCATTCATACCACTTAAGCCTCAATGCACTGTTTAGGTATGTATTAAAGTTTTTACATTTTGTTAAATTAATCTAGAATATTTAAATAATGAGACAATGGCTCATTTGTATTACTATCCTAATGATGGATAATTAGATTACACTCAATTGTTTGCAGGCAACGCCTGCAGTGTTTACTTGCAAGTGTCTTCATGTGCATATGTATTGGTTTTCCTCAGCTTCTAATATTGATGATCATAAAGTAATAGCATCATATTTCAAGTGCTTTGCATGTGATTACTCATTTTATCCTCATAACGTTTTTATAATAGGTGCCAGTATTATTCCTGTTTCACAAAATAGAAAACTGAGACAAAACTTATGTAATTTGCCCAAGGAGTATTTTCAGTTAGTAGGATTACGCACTTTGGGTTTTGTTATATGAGACCAAACTGTTCTACAACTGGGCAGCTCCATTTTATTCTTTCCCCAGCAGCGTATGGGGAGTACTCTTTCCCCTACATCCCCACCAATAACGGATGTCAGACTTTAATTTTTGCAAGAATGATGAATGAGAAATATTTCATTGTTTCTGATTTGTCCTGATTAATAGGTATTTATTTTCCCTTCACATTTTGTTTTCATTTTTTGAATTATTAGTGTTCTTAGCCAATTTTCTAATCTGATGGTTTGAGTTTTCCTCATTGATTTGTACGTATTCTTTAAATACACCTAGATATTAATGCTCCGTCCAACAAATTTTGCCCTTTTTTCTTACACAGAAAATTTTTAAATTGACTGTAGTCAAACTAATCACTATTTTACTTAAAATGTTGATATTTATATATATTTTAAGAATATTGTCTTTCCCAAGTTCATAAATATATCTTTTGTTTGGATTTAGATATGATAGTAAATTGTCTTTTCTACCTATCTTCTATCTTCAGGCAGCCACCAGATGGAGTGTTAGGGATTACAGCACAAACAAATCATGTTAATTAAGCTTCAATTATAGGCAGAGAGGGTAAAAGAGAGCAGGCTTGGGTACTAGCCCAAATACAATATTTCTGCCAAATGAAAGCCAAGCACAACTGAATTACCCGATTGTAATTTTATTTCCCAAATATGTTTTTTTTTTTTAATAACAGTGAACACATTGCCTTCTATTCTTAATATGATAAGATTTTTATCAAAGATTGGGTATCTGGATACATTTTTTGATGTATTTAAGTGCATATATTTTCTCCTTATTCTACCAATGTGGCAACTTGCAGTGTTCGATTTTAGATGGTAAACTGAATTTGTATTGTTGGAATAATGCCAGCTTGGCACTGATCTTCCAGTTCATGAATTTGTCCCTCTATTTTAAAATGCTGTTAGATTCATCTATTCAGCTCCAAGGTTTATTTTTTGCATTATTCAAATTTAAAATTTCCATTTAATATTTCTTATACTATAGAGCTCTCTGATGTAATTCCTTATTATGTCATCTAATTTCTGGCATACATAAACCATACATATTTCAAGAACATTGCCTGAATATTCTGATACCTAAACCTCCTATGGGTTATGCCAAATGGTCTGTTTTTATCCTTTTTTCAGTCATATGGCCTTATTTCCGGGTAGGTTTGGTAATGCTTCATTGAATACTGGACATTATACATGAAAAATTGTTGACTTACTTTTTTACTCCTAAGAAAGTGATTAATGGAGTTAAAAATGTTCTGAAACCATTGTATTTTTCTGGAAAATGGTAACAGACCTAAATTACATTAGACTTCAATAAATCAAGGATGTATATTTTAATCTGCGGGGTAATCACTAAAAGAATAACAAAAGATGTAAAACAAACAAGCCAGAATAAAGTCACAAAATAGAATATTTAAAATATTTAAATGACCCAAAGAATGCTCTCCCCAAATGTAAGTCCTGTCATGAGAAAGAAGCAAGAATGTTCTAATTTGATAAGATTTTACTAAGAATAAAATTAATAATCAACAAGGACCTATTGTATAGCACATGGAACTCTACTCAATATTCTGTGATAACTTATGAGAAAAGAATCCAAAAAAATAATGAATATATGTATGTGTATTACTGAATCACTTTCCTGTACACCTGAAACTATTACAACATTGTAAATCAACTACACTTCAATAAAATTAAAATTAAAAAGAAAAGATTTTACTAAGGATAAAACACTAGCTCTCAGTATTCTACTATTTTAAAAGCAAGGTACTAAGTAAACAATGTTTTTACTATTTTTTAACTTCTCTAGGCATTTATAACCAACAAGAGAATATTTAATGTCGAGACAAAATGCTTGAGGTCACTGAACAATCATAATCTTCCCATTGAACTAAGATGACTTTGCACAGTTTTATTCATCTTTATAAGCATCATCTTTTGCCACACCTGCCTATGTAACTGGAAATGATTCCTCAGGGGTAGGCGAGGTGCAAGAGCATCTGTTTTTACTGTTTTTGTTTCATGACGGATGAAGTATGTGAATTAAGCACAACCATTGTGTGGATTTGATTTAACAAGAAAGCATAAGTACCTCTTTTACCATACTAAATTTTTTCATGACTAGTGACTCCTTTAAATATTATCATTATTTTTTCTGATATCTAACAAATTAAAAATTTTTTTACTTTCTATTAGAATATAGTTGATTTACAATATTGTGTTAGTTTGAGGTATACAGCAAAGTGATTCAGCTATACATATACACATATCCATTCTTTTTCAGATTCTTTTCCCAGTAAGTTATTATATAATATTGAGTAGAGTTCCCTGTGCTATACAGTAGGTCCTTGTTGGTTACCTATTTTATATATAGTAGTGTGTATATGTTAATTAAATATTGGTATTATTAACCATGTTTTCAAACATATGGATAACAAGGTGATAATTTAGAAAAAATTTCTGCCTAGGAAGCAAATTCCTGTAGAGGTTTTAATTTCTAATATAATTTGATGCTTTGGTGGTAATTCAAGCATGTAATAGTATAAAAGTAACAAACAGTTTATTTACAGGCATATTTATAATAAACATGTCTAAAAGATTAGGCTGGATCAATGTCGTGGAAGGACTTCAGTGCTAGTCTGGCAAATGTGTATTTAGTTTTGGAAAAAAAAAATACCAGCAATATTAGCAGTGCTAAATTTTAGAATGTTAACAGCTGATACTTTAAAGGATTTACTTTGCACCAGGTACTATTTTATGCACTCTACACATATTAATTCTATTCTCACCTTTACCAGGTATTGCTATTGTTATTCCCATATTACAGATGAGGAAACTGAGGCATATAGAGACTAACTAATTTGATGAAATACACACAGGAGCAACTGGCTATGCTGGAATGTAACACAGGTTATCCAGTGTAGAATATGCTCTCTCTTTGTACCGTATCACACCATTACACAGTGTAAACGATGCCAAGACACATGCCATGCTCTTCTCAGGTACACTCTGCCACATCCTCTTCAGTGTTCTGTGACTCAAGATTATGAGTAAAAGAAATGATGAGAGTTTAAAAATACTTTGATTTTATGTGTTTGGAGAGTATATCAAAATTTCATATTAAAACAATTGATCTGATAAGACAGATTTATATATTTCTATAAATATATAATACTTATATATTTAAATATTTAAAATATTTTTAATATAGGAATAAACAGAATTATGGTTTTACTACATTTTTATTTGTCCTATTTTGGTTTACATAATTTATCCATTTTTTCTACTAGCTATTCTTATTTTCTCTTATTTTATCCCAGTCTCTAGATTAAGTGTTTGTTATTGAAAACAAAATTTTTAAAAAAATTAAGGGGAAAATTACATCACTTTTTTGTTAGTCTACTTCTTATCCATACTTATTTTACAATCCATGAGGATCAATGTGTATTTACATTTCTACTCTAAAATGAGACATTCATATTTATTTTTTGTTTACAATGCTAATGAATAGCCTATTGTATCATTTCTCCATGGGTGGGCGATATAATCTATGAACTCAACAAATAAGAGAATTTAAGAGTAATTATGAAAACCAGCCTGTTTTAATTGTGAGACCAATAGATATCTTTTTTATGTATCTTTTAACATACTGCCAAGTCTCCTCAGTTATTATGCAGCTATGGGTACAGTTTGTAATGAAAGATTATAACTTCTATAAATCAAAACAAGGTATTATTTGAGAATAAATATGTATGAATATAAAACATAGGAAACAGACAGAAAGAATCCAACCAAACACGGTAGTGACTCATTGATACGGGAGTTCTGGAAAGGACTGAGTTTGAAAGGGGACTTCAGCTATTCCTGTACCTATTTTAAATTTTAAATCCTGAAACATGAAGCTTGTATAACAGTTGCTAAGTATGACTGTCATCAGATATGTGTTTATTATTCCTTTTAATTTTTAAATCATTTCCATCACACTTTTACAACTTACTCCCTCCCCAAGACTCAACTAAAACAAAAAATGATTGTCACTGGTGGACATCTCTAACAGTTATTTGATAAGCAGTCAGCTTTCTGATGTTTTTTTCCCAACCTGGACAAGTAGTTACCAAGGGTCTCAGACAAGAACATTAAACACTGAAGGATTTATTTTAAATGGTAACCTGCTAATTGCCTTAAATGCCACAACTCTCCCTGGGCTGTGATTAAAATATATACAATTTAGCATATTGTTTTTCATTTCCTGAAAATTTAAGGAGTATGCTTTGGGATGGTTAATTTGATGTGTCAACCTGGCTGGGCTGTTTGTACCCAAATATTAGCTCAGATACCAGTCTGGATATTGTTGTGGAGGTATGTATTTTTTTTCAGATGAGATGAGCATTTAAAGTATACATTTGAGTCAAACAGATGACCCTCCCTAATGTGGGTGGGACTCAGCCAGTCAGTTGAAAGCCTTAGGTGAAAACTGAAAGAGGAGGAATTCCCTGGCAGTCCAGTGGTTAGGACACTGGCTTCCACTGCAGGGCTGTGGTTTGATCCCTGGTGGGAGAACTAAGATCCCTCATGCCGTGTGACGTGGCCAAACACAAAAGTAAAAGAGGCAGGAGGACCAGAAGATGCTGCCTCCAGACTGCATTGGGACTTGGGCAATAATATCAGCTCCTCCCCGGCATCTCCAGCCTACTCTGCAGAATTTGGACATGCCACTCTCCGTGTTCACACGAACCAGTTCCTTAAATCTCTCTCTATAATACAGATGATCTCCTCTCTCTCTCTCCATACACGTGTGTGTATATATGTGTCTGTCTCTGCGTATATATATTAGTCCCTGCTCCATCCCCACCCTACTGCTGTCTTGTTTGCTCTGCCTCTCTGATGAACCTTGAGCAATACATGGTTTCATTTAATTTTTGACTTTTACATTTTAAAACATTTAAAGTATTGGTCTCTGGTCATAACCTGCTGTCACAGATTCATCCCACCACATTTTGAAAGGTGGTCTACAGCCAGGAATAAGCCGCTAAAATATGTTCTTTCCTAAGCTGCAACATTGCAATTTATTAAAAGTGAATAACATGGGAAAACCCTGAAACCACTATGAAAACCTAGATTAACATCAAGTAGATATTCCTTGGTTCTGTAACACCTCTGCTTCCTCCTGTCCAGTGAGGCAGAATGAAACTCAGTTTTACCTAGTACAGTTAGATAAAAATCACAGTGAACTCATTGCTGATTTGGGATGCAAACAGTGACCCAAACGAGAGATATGAGAATGTATTTAGGCAAAGAGAGCAGAATTCTCCCTTAATTTTCAAATAGATTTTTTAAGAGATGCTGGCTTGCCATCTGTTTTCATTTGTTGACTACACATCACATGTCCTAATCTAAACAAGTATCATAGACATTCAATATAAAGAAATGAGTGACTCCCACTGCCTTCCAAAATTAGGAAAAGTGAGGACCTAGACGAAGGCCCTGCTGCCCAATCACACTTTGATGGATGGGCCAGTGTCACCCTGGATGACTGATGTTAGTGTCCCACTTAGAATAGCTCACTTGAACTAAGACTAACAACAGGCCAAATTCTTTAGCCTATTTGGGAGAGTACAAGATTGTGCAGTCATCTGTTTGCTTTTTTTCCCCATCCTACATCATTTTTATTTTTTAAAATATATGTGAAAATAATATTGTATGTTATTTATACCTATACATATTTGAAAAAGGAATATCACGCTTCTATTCTCATTGACAATACCCTTATTTAGTTTTTGTTTTCTCAAAAACAGAAGAAAGTGAGGGGGAAACTAGTCTCATATAGAAATTCAAAAATGCATAGATTCTAGGGACTTCCCTGGGGGTCCAGTGGTTAAGACTTCGCCTTCCAGTGCAGGGGGTGCGGGTTTGATCCCTGGTTGCAGAGCTAAGATCCTACAGGCCTCGGGGCCAAAAAAACAAAACATAAAAAACAGAAGCAATATTGTAACAAATTCAATAAAGACTTTAAAAATGGTCATCAAAAAAATCTAAAAAAAAAAAAAATGTATAGATTCTGAGATCTTAAAATTAGTTCTTTTTCTTTTTGGGGGTTGCTGTTCTTTCCCTTGTCTTCTCTTCATACTCTTCCTTGTGCTGCATTTTGGTCTATCTCACTCTTTTTCCTCTTTTTATGACATTATTCTTTTTAGCACAGAACAAATAGCCTTTGTGTATTTTTTCAACTCGGGGTTCTGTAATTTCATTTTTTGTGTGTGCTCAAGTATTCATCCCCCACAAGTAATTACATTACAAGCACCATGTCAGCACAAAGTGATTACACACTTTTACAGATTACTTGATAATTATTCCTGACATTACTAAGTACTTTCAAATATTAACATCTAATGTTTTTAGAATTCATGATATTAAAGCATTTGAAGAGATTCTTGAAAGAGAAAGAGACCTGTATTGCAAAGCATCTGTACTCTATTTTCTCCATTTGCACATAAAAAGCATTAAGTGCATGTGTAACTAATAAGATCTTCAAAACATAAAATGACTGTTCAGCAAAAGCGGTCTTGATTTTCTCAAAGAAGAGTAATATTAGCCACGAATACACTTTTCTGAAGTTAGAAAATGTTAGCTTATTTTCACTGATTCATTGACAAATATTTATTGGATGTTTACCATTTGCCAGGAATAGTATTAAATGCTGGGAATACATCAGGAAACAAAAATGAACTTGGTTCCTGCTCTCATTGTTTTTTCAACCCAGTGGAGTAAACGGATATTGATCAAATAATCACATAATTAGTTTATTAAAGTTGCAACTTTGAAAAATACTAAACAGGGGTGGTACAGAGTGCCAGATACAATGTGGAGGTTTGACATAGTCCATGTTTAGGGGAAAGAGAAAATTGACCACTGACTCACTATGTGAAAGATGAACAGGAAACAAGTTTGCTAAGAGAATTCTCAGCAAAGAATTTGGTTTGGGGAAAAAATTCAAGAAACATGTATTGCAGGCTCACAGAAAGGGAAGCTGGATCTGACACAAGATGTAAGAGAAATACACCTGTTGCAAGCCATGCCAGAGATTTTAGTTATGCAAAGATTAGCAAAGCATCTCTTCAAGGTTTTAAACATGCTGGAAGTATGATCAAATTTGAAATTACCTAGGTGGAGATCTAGGAAGCCATTTAAAAAGCTACTCAAGATGAACGATCATAAGTTGAGGTTGTTGTGGGAGTAGAGAAGGAAAGATGAGAATTACCTTGGTGAAATGGGATGGGGGGGACAAGTGTCAAGAATCCCTCATGTTTCTGACTTAAACAACTGGAAATACAGAGCAGTAAGAGAGGACTGAGCTTTCCATTGAGGATCCTGAAAGCCATAACTGATTTTAAGCATGTCGATTTAAAAGTACTTGAAGTCTTCTCAAGCAATTATGACAGATAAGTGGCTGAATATAGAAGCTGAATCATAGATGGAAATTCTTGACCAGATTTTGAGCTTAATAGGTGTTTAATGAAAGAAGAAAGGAGAGCTTGTTTGAACTCAGCTTAATATTAAGCCAAGTCTCAAATCTTGGTCTTGTGACCCTGTGCTCTTTTCACTCTGCCATGCTACCACATTTTGATATTTTCTTTCTTGAGGTAGCTCTTACACTACTATTACTTAGTTTCACTGATAGTTGTTTCAAGTTTGTGGTCTTCTGGGATAACAGATGCTTTTGGTGACTGACCCAGGCCCCCTAGTTTCTGTTGATGTTACTAATGGCTCATAGAGCCTCTTTCTACAAAGTATTTCCCTTGACTAACTAAAGCCTCCTCATCTGAGACGTCTCCCACACCTGGTATCCTGCAGCCAATGACTAACTCTTATGGGAATAAAAAAAAAAAAAAAAAGGGTTAGCTTCTTCACCTCAAGGTAGGACAGCTGTGCAGTATAATTTATACTCCCGAGTCGTCATCCTATTTGGATCAGCCTAAGGGGTAGACAAACCTGAGACTTCATTCTTGCTTAGCCATCTCTGGTGCTCTCACTCCCTTTCAACTTTGCTAGAAGAGCGGGCTTCATGGCATAATGCTGTGCTACAAGCGCCCTCAAGTTCAGTGGCTTTAAAACGATAACATTTATTTTGCTCCCTAATTGAAATTTGGGTGGGGCTCGGGGACAGCTTTTCATCTGTTCTACTTATCTGTAACTTGAGTAGCTAAAATCATTTGAAGAAAAAAAAAAAAAAATGAAATAAAAACAGAAATGAAATCATCCGAAGGCTGGTTCTTGCTGATGCTGGCTAAACTCAAACAACTGCAAGCTGGAGCAGAGATGCTCATTAGACATCTCTTACTATTTCTGTGTAGTGTTTTTGTCACCTCCAGCACGGTGACTTCTTACATATTAACTTAATACTCTGAAGTATTGTATGAATCACAAGAGAGAGAGAGCCAGACAGAAGCTCTAGCTTTCTCACAGTTTAGCTTCAAAAGTCACAAGACTTTGCCTCTACCACATTCTCCTGGTTTGAGCCATCACAAGCCTAAGAAGGTTCAAGGAGAAGGGACATTGATTTAATTTCAGCTATTGAAATGAGATACAAACAAGGTTCTAAAATGACATATCTGGACTGGACAATTTGCCACACTTCAATAAAACACATTTATCTGAATCCCGTGTCAGGCTCTCCTCTATGGACCTTATAAAAACTACCATGAAAAGTGAATCAGTCTCTTATGCTCCTAATATTTTGCTAGAGTTTGTAATTATTTTTGAAAATATTTTTAGTAATCCTATTTCATTTATCATTAAAAATTCATATAAATTCTGTTAACATAAACTTGGTATTTTTGTCTGTTGACTTTATAGACAGTACCAGTGGAAATGCATCAATAATTTATCCTCTTGTATCATCTATTTTGTAGAGAATTTTCAAAAAATACCCCATTCATTACACACTTGTGAATTTTTATAGCATTCATCATTGTTATAATCAAAAAGCTTTTCTTGTTACAGGATTTTACCCATTTCTTATGACTTAGAAAGTGAAATTTTATTACTTAATACTGAAGAAATAAAATTTAGTTTTTTCTCAAATAGATGCAGTATCTTGTTTAGAAAAAAAGTGAAGGTCAAGGTTTTTATTCTTCAAGCATTAAATTGAAGACAATAGGTAGGATCCAATTGTCCACTGGGGAACCATTTTATTCCAACATAGAATATGAGGAAATGGAAATTAAGAGTTTCTTAAAGGTCCTGATCCTAATATTGGATCAAAGCATGTGAGTTTTAGTCGTCATAGAAGAATATTTAAGGATAAAGGATGAATGGTTGTGTTGGATGAATCACAAGAGAAGCTCAAATACACAAAGAAAAATGCAGTGTATTGCAGTGTATGGCCCGTCGTGGAATTTACAGAGTAGGACTGAGCCAGAAGAGACAGCACTCTGTTGGCCTGGGTTCCAAGTTTATTTATGGAAGTCCTGCGCACTGTTGCTGGTTTGGATGTTTCATCATTTGAATGTATAAATGGGTCATATACCAATTATCTTCCTAGCTATATTTTGCTTTCTTGTATTTCACGGTTGTAAACCAAGTTATTTTCATACCAACGTACATGTAAGTAATCTTTCAGCTTTACAATCTGGAGCAACACAAGTTGTTGATGTTAATTACTCCTCTGCCACCTGTGTTTTCAGTGAAAAGCTTTGCCAACTGACTTAGGTTTCACTCTTGTTAGGTATAGAACTTCTAAGATTTTTAAAAAATATGTGAATAACTTTGTGAGCCATGATAAAATATTTACTGATTCAAATTAAAATATGTCTCGGTTCTCACTAAGGACTGCATCCACTGTTTGGTGTTCTACAAAAGTAAATGGAATTGATTCACAGACTTGCCCAAGGAGAGTGATTTTTGTTCCTGTTAATAAATGAGAATGTGAGATCAAAAAACTTAATTTGCTTTTAATGGGTCAAAGAGATGGTGAATTTCAAAAACTGAGGTTTTAACCCAATACTTACTATGCTGCTGTTGCTATTTAATTGAGCAAAATAATGAAGAAGCTCCTGGACAAGTGATTTGGAAATTCTAAACAATATGACCTAGGAAAATTGAATTTATCTGGGGTCTCTTAATATTTTAAATAACTCAGCTCTGTTTGTCATTGAAAAAATATTTATACATGTAGTTAATACATACATTAAATATATGTATAAATAAGTAAAATTATATATTTAATATATGTACATATATATATATATATACTTTTCTTAGTTTTTTGTGTTCCTGAATAAGAACTTAGCATTTATAAGCAAAATTATAACTTCAGATTAATTTCCAAGAAATTTAAGTGGTTTCATCTTCACTTGGATTGATAATTAATAGTGGCTCTATATATTTTAATTCGAATTTGTTCTGTCCTTCATACATTGTGAATCAATCATGTTATACCAAGCATTGAAATAAAATACTAGAAGAGCATGAAATTAACCCTTGAGAAATTTAATAAATCTGTGATTTAGAAATAATTACTCCCCCAAACGAAAAGACAACCTACAGAATGGGAGGAAATGTTTGCAAATGATGTCACTGACAAGGGCTTAATTTCCAAACTATACAAACAACTCATATAACTCAACAACAAAAAACCCAATCAAAAAATGGGCATAGGACCTAAATAGACATTTCTCCAAAGAAGAAACACAGATGGCCAATAGGCACATGAAAAGATGAAACAAGGCACATGAAATAGTCACTAATTGTTAGAGATATGCAAATCAAAACTGCAATGAGGTACCACCTCACACTGGTTAGAATGGTCATCATTAAAAGTTCTACAAATAACAAACACTGAAGAGGGTGTGGAAAAAAGGCAACCCTCCTATACTGTTGGTGGGAATGCAGGTTGGTACAGCCACTGCAGAAAACAGCATGGAGATTCCTCAGAAAACTAAAAATAGAATTACCATATGATCCAGAAATCCCACTCTGGGCATATATCTGAACAAAACTATAATTCAAAAAGATATGCACCCCAATGTTCACAGCAGTACTATTCACAATAGCCAAGACATGGAAGCAACGTAAATGTCGATTGACAGATGAATGGATAAAGAAGATGTGGTACATAAATACAAAGGAATACTACTCAGCCATAAAAAAGAATGAAATTACTGTCATTTGCAGCAGCATTGATGCAACTATAGATTGTCACACTAAGTCAGAAAGAGAAAGACGAAGACCATATGATATCGCTTACATGCGGAATCTAAAGTGTGACACAAATGAACCTATCTATGAAACAGAAAGAATCACGGACATAGAGAACTGACTTGTGGTTGCAAGAGGGAGGGGATTGAGGGAGGGATAGAGTGGGAGGTTGGGGATAGTAGATGTAAGCTTTTATATATAGAATGGATGAACAACCAGGTCCTACTGTATAGCAGAGAACTATATTCAATATTCTATGATAAACCACATGGAAAAGAATATCTTAAAAAGAATATATTTGCTATGCAGCAGCAATTAATACACAGTAAATCAATTTTACTCCAACAAAAAAATTAAAAGTAAAAAATAGAAATAACTCTCTAATTATTGTCTTGTAAATGAATACTAAATGTGCAACATTCTTTTGCTTTGTTGTTTCATTGACCTAAAAGTTTACCTAAGTCTTTAACCTAATATTTTACACAATTTAGTTGTAAGGAAAGTCTCCAAACTAGTAGATATTAGAAGATATTAACCAAAAAACCATACAATATCACATGCTGCTCATTTGTCATATATAATTCTTAATTAAATAACTAGAGTTGGATATAGTACAACAGATTAAAAGTTAGCATTGACTAAATATCTGAATTTCAGACCAACCCATTTCTTAGTGTTTGAAGAACGTCTTTGGTTTTTGCAAGGAGAGCAAATTCTTTAGCTCATCTATGATGGCATTAATAAAGGTAACTATTAATCTTATAATATGCCTGATCTTATTAACAATCTTCCAATCCCAGGAACTATAAAACAGGGTACTTGCTCTGGTCTGTTAGAAACATTCTTTTTCTAGCATTCCTATCAAATCGTCTTCAAATTCCATAAAATACAACCAATCTCTTCCCAATGAGAACACAGGTTTTGGACAGATATTTGCATTGTATTCACAGGGACCAACCACTCAGTCAATAAATATTTAGTGAGTGCCTAGTATAGGCCACTAGGTAACTGTTCCAGGTCCTAGAGTTTTGATCCTGAGTAAGTTAACTGAAGAAGGGACAAGACATCAATCAGAATAGAAACTCCCCCAAACCCTGGCTGATTGCTAAACTGTGTATAAATGGGGAGACTCCTGGGACACAGGGGAAAGCAGGCCAAAACAGAGGAAGATTCTATCCTTGAAGGACAGAATTTAACTGAGTCTTTCTAGTTTTTTCCTTTTTGAATGCATTCATCAGCCCATATGCAGCTTAAGCAGCAGAAAGTGGAAGACTTATGGGCTTGAAGTATCAGATGACAAATACCGAGGCTGGCAGAATAGCTAGAAACTTGGCTGGGAAAATCCCAGAGGAGTTGGTGTGAGCACAGAATTCTGAGTGTATAAGCTGCGAAACGCTTCAGCACTCAACTGTGCGGGCCAGGGGTGATCATGCGGAGGCCACAATAAATAAAGCAGTAGCTCGAAGCTTTAGAGCTGAGTAGAGAGAAAGAACAGCTGTTCATATCACCAAGGAGACAGTTTGCAGGTTGAGTTTTCTCAAAACTATCCTCTAGAACAAAAACCAGCCCTCACTAGTTAGTCCTGACCTTAAAGGAGTGATTAATGCATGGCAGAAAGTTAGAAAAAGAAAATATGAAAGTTTTAGTGAAACACGGGTTAAAGAGAGAATCATCTAACCCATCAACTGAGGATTCAAAAGAGAACACAGAAATTAGGAAAAGGCAATACGTGAACAGCTAA
Organism: Hippopotamus amphibius kiboko; assembly: GCF_030028045.1. Taxonomy (NCBI): domain Eukaryota; kingdom Metazoa; phylum Chordata; class Mammalia; order Artiodactyla; family Hippopotamidae; genus Hippopotamus; species Hippopotamus amphibius. The sequence goes on from NC_080196.1 coordinate 104,701,222, forward strand.
GAGTTAAGATTTTACTCCAAGTAAGAAAGGCCCAAGGGTCTAAGATTTGGGGAGCAGAGTAAACAGATGGAAAAATAACTCCTCTGCATGTCTTCTTGGTTCTCTGGTTCTCTTTTTCATCTAGAGTCTCTATGACTACGGCAGGTGCCCCAATGCCAGCCCCTGCACAGGTTCAAGTTCTTTCAGGCAGGAAAACAGACTTTCAGCTCCAGTTGACCTAGAGACCTGGCCTCTCTAGACTTCTGTTCCTTAAGTTCACTTGCAACCATTGCTCTCTGACATGTTTTAAGAAAATAAGTTTTTAAATTTATCTGATTTTGTTCATTGTTAGTGTTTTCTTAGTGTTCATCAACCTCTACAATCTAACTGGAGACAGAAGTCCTATTTGTTACATATTAGTTATGTATTAGCACATAATGTTGTCGCAATAAATTTTAAATAGAATCAAGATGATACTAGCTATTTTAAGATTTAATATTTGGTATTTAGGGTTAATATTTAGTATTTAATACTTTGGTAAATAACTAGGGTTTTCAGAATAACATGAAGAAATTAGTAGTGTCACTGAGACAAAAAATTTTTTTATTCCAAAAATTTGTGACTGGGTGATGTTGGTTATTGTCTACATCTCTAGGAGGCTCTGCCTTCCCCTACCCATCCTCTTATACACAGTATTTCTATTAAAATATACAAAAATTATTTGGAGGAATTTATCTACCATGGTTACTGAAGTAAAAGCTAAGACATTTTAGAAACTGACATTGAGTAATCAGAATTGTTTATGTGAGAAATACAATATTAACTCTCACAGAGGCTTAGACCAACCTGTTAGATGAATAAACCTGTTTATTCATATCTTTCCGAACTTCATGGAGAAAATTACGTGTTATTATATTACCTGCAAAGGTGGGGACTTGCTTTGTTTTGAAAAACTTCTTTCCATTGATCAGTTCTATTTTATCATTATATATATATTTTTAATACTGACTTTAGACTTTAAAGAGATGTTCTTTATAGTCTGCACCATTTGTGTAGAATTTCAATCAGACTACTTAGTTGTTTTTTTAATGTTTTTGTGAATGGGCTTTCCTTTGTTTTCTTTTTTAAAAAGATAGAATTCCTTAGCATGGTCTGATTGGCCTTCCATTATTGGACATCTAACTCTTGAGCTACAATCTTAACTCCTATACTCCTAACTCACTACATCCTATTTACAATGATGTTATTTTCATTTTCCAAATATACTGAGTTCCTTTCTACTTCAAATCTTTACACAAGTTCTTTTCAGTGCTTGAGAAGTTCTTGCTCTCCTCTGCGCATAGTCTTATGTATCTTTCAGTACTCAATGCAAATTTTACTTTTCTAACCTCTCATGTTAAGATCAGAATTTCCTATTGTATATTCATATAACACAGTGTACTAGTTTGACTAGTTCTTGAAAACATACCTCAGCATTATATATAATATAGAATAATTGCATATTATATTATTGCATATTATCTAATAATTATATTAATATAATATATAATTTCATCTATTTTTGATTTATTATCTCTTTCCTTCATTAGATTGTAACACAGTTATCTCATCTGTATATTTACAATTGCCCAGACCTTTTATAGGATCTGGTACCTAGGATGTGTTCAGGAAATAGCAACTTAAAGAATGCCTGAATGCATCCAACTAATTTTTTGTCTTGCATTTGAGCAGCTAAAATTATCTATGGGTTTCACTGTAGATTTTTAATTTCCAGATTTCCCTTGGTTGCTTAGGTATTATTTTCAATGGATTTTTCTGAGTTATCTTTTTTAACCAATTCAAAATAGAGAGTATCACCAAGGATTCACTATGTAACATATGTTCATTAGAGTTTGTTGTAATATTTTTGTATAATTAGGCTGTATAAAATAAATGTCATGAAAAATAAGTATTAATTTTCATTATCTCAATATGGATCTATAGTAGGACTTAGGTTGTACTACTTAGTCTTGATTGCATTAATGTCTGTGTTAGTATCATTTTAAATTATCTTCTTGCGACTTATCTGCATGATTTTGTTGTCACTAAGAGCTGGAGATAGATGATCTGGATGAGGTCATTAAAATACATATGTATACCATTCTTCTTCCTGAGGATTACCTGATTTCCAAGTAAACTGATAAATCTTCACTAAAACAAGATTCAGATGATCACTTTCATACACTTTGAGAATATAAGTCACTATTATGTTTCTGAAAAGGATGTTTGTAATATGGATCAAGAGCCTTGTACATATTGATTACGTTATATAGTAATTCAATTTCTAATAATTCTTCCTATGAACATAGGTAAACCCAACACCTTAAATATTATACAACTTAGAAAAAAAAGTAAATGCATAAGCAACGTGAAAATTATATAAAATTAGTATATCCACACAGTGTGATACAATGTAAAGGTGAGCATACATTAAAAAATAACATTTATGATTCTATGGTAATTTGGAAAATGATGTTGGCATAAGACTAAGTGAAAGCTAATGCAAATGGTAGATGCAATAAAATGTCAATTAAATATTTTTATTTTATACACATACAAATACATAATACAATACTAAATGAAAAATGATTTAAAATAGTACTTGTGAAGGAGCAGTTATTAAAAATAAAAGTATGCCCTGCATAAGTATATACTCCATACCTCCACACATACTTGTAAAGAAGCCAAAAGAAATATATCAAATATTAATTATGTTTTTCTCTGCATGGGAATTATGGGTAATTTTTCTTACCCACACTCTCCTGTAGTTTCTAATAATTCAGTGAATTGAAGACTGAACATGTTGGGTGCCAATATAATAAGATGGCATATTATTTTAAAAGTTATCTTATTTATAGCTCATAAATTCAGCAATGTTAGTGTGATTATTGCTTAAAAATCTTTAGCGGCTTCTTGCCCAGCACTCCTGAGGCATAGAACTCTCTGTACTTTTTACTGCACAAATACATACCACGCCGTAAGTTTTAAATAACTTCCTTTTTTTTTTTTGAGATTTCCATCTTATTTTTCTTTCTTTCACAATGTGTTCAGAAATGAATAGATTTTAAAAAGAATACCACTCTCCATATTGTATTTTTCATGTAGGAGGAAATGATGGGCGATCCATACATTGATTTTCATATGTGGGGTCTTCAAAGACTGCTGTGCCTGACTCTCCTGTGAGTTACAATTTTCCTTTGAGTTTTTTTCCTGACAGGAAGATACATGAAGATGGAATTTTTATGTTAATGTTGCATTTCTGAAATGTAAATATCTTGATCTGCAGAGGTTTTGCAGACTCCAATATCATGTTTAAAAATCGCCTTTCATTAAGAACCTTTGTGAATGAAAGGAAATCATATGCTGATTAGCAAATAAAGATCATCAGCATATAGAAATCACTGAGCAGCATTCTATGTTGCTATTAAAATAATCAACTTGTTGCCAATAATCTGCATTTTGTGCCAGGGAATTGCTTGCTCTGGAAAACTACAGAATGGTCAGTGGGGATTCTGACTTCCCAGAAGTGTGGAAAAGAGGGCAAGCTTTGTACTTTTCAACTATAAGTCATAAGAAAATGGTTACAGTACGAAATGTGTTCTAGAACCAAATAGTTGTAACACTAGACTCACCTCTCAACATATTCTCCTTGCTTGTTTCTATGTTACCATTTTCCCTTTGTTTTTCCTTTCTCTGGCAGTTCCAGAGGACAGGAATTACCCCAAGCTATGTCAGGATAAAGTTAAACTTCATTTTTTCTCTATAATCTTTTCTAAGCTAAGCCTTATCACAGTTTAAATTGTACAATATTAGACTAGACTCTAATATTAGACTAGGCTCCAACAGGGCAATGGAATTAAATATCTAATACTGGGGTCGGTCCCCTTGTTTACATTTCCCTGGACAGCTTTATATTGATACACGTGATTATGAGAGCACACAGTATCTTTTTCATATACTTATCTGTGTGATTGTCTCCCTATAGACATGCACTCTTTGTACTTGAGGGCGGTGGGGTGGGGTAACACATTCATCACCACATTTGCACTGCTTATCTATGTGAAACATACAATGAATGGTAGCTTTACAATGATGTCCTACTGTGTATCCGTTTAGTGCACAATGAACCCTTACTCTCTAAGTACTATCTTCACAACCATGCTCAAAAGTATAACTGAAATTTGGACAAATTATTTAAAACCTTTTTTATTATGTTAACAATTTTTAAATGAATGCTTAGGGGCTACCATAAAAAATAGAGGGATACCTAGCTAGTCGACCTGGCAATTTTCCCATTACCATGGAAACAACTTTAACTTTTATTTAAAATGTAATATGCTTGCAGGTGGACTTCCGGCTTTCTCCTGATTTGTAGAAAGCCTGGACTGGGTGTCACTCCCATTCTTTCAACAGCAAAAACATCAGCCAAATAATCTTCTGATTTACAGTCTTTCTTGAACCCAGAGACCTGGGGTCAAAGAGCAACCAACTAGTTAAAAATGTAAGGACAGACAAATGCCTCCAAGGTGAGACTGGACATCAGGCCTTGCTTAACTGACTGTACCAGATGCTGCCAGACATTTGTTAGAAAAATTTACCTAACATTTTTAATGAATTTGTGAAGGATAAGTGTTTGCTAGCCATAGAATAAAACCCCTAGGGATAGAAAGCGTTGGGAAAGTTTGTACTCATTCATAGGCTTATTTGCACATATGTCAGTAGCTGCTCACAAAAGTTATTGACAAGGACCTTGAGGAAGCAGTTTTCATGGCATGGAGCTGGGATAGAGAAAGAGCAGCGCCTGTGAGAAATAAAACCTGCCCCTAGATCCTTCTCTTCCAGTTCTCCTATGCAGAAATAAAGGCTTAGGCCTCTGTAGAAATGGCAATAAACACTGTCATACTTCAGGAACTGGTAAAAAGTCACTTCAACTCGGGAAAAGGAACACGAAAATAAAAACCCTCTTTCATGAGGAGAGCAAGAATACAAGCTAAACAAAAATGTCCAACCAGGGTTGGGCTAAATCCCTGACAAAGCCACACTCCGAAGATCCAGGAAGACAGCTACTGCCTATGAATGAGGCTTACTCAGAACAACCTAGAACTTGCCCCACTCTGTCCCTCACCATCAGGCTAACATGTGTCACGCTGCAAGTTATAGTTTACTGCTGAGGGAAGGTAAACAACATGGATGGAGACAAACCCTCTCTAAGATACAGCACAAAGGGAAGACCTAAAGATGAGGGTAGAAAAAGACATTGAGAAAAACCCTCTGGCAAAATAGCCCTCAGGTTAAATACAAGGTAACATTCAAGGTAAAGGCAATAGGAAGCCTATGGTGCGCTAAGAATAACCATAGAAACACAGAGTAGCACTTAACTATGTGACTCACCCTAAAGATCTAATGAAGGAAAAAAAGGCCAATTTTCAAGCTAAAAATCTATTTACTTCAGTCTCCACTGTCCTATGAAGATGTCCAGCATTCAGTAAAAATCATTAGCCATAGAAAAAGACAAGGACTAACAAAAATACATGGTGGAGACAAAACAATCAAAAGAACCAGATTCAGATATGAGACACTTGTTAGAAAAATCAGACAGGAAAATTAAAATAACTAGGATGAATGTGGTAAAGGCTCTGGTTAAAAGGTAGACAGTATGCAGGTCAGAGCTCTCTAGAAGAGAGATGAAAACTACAAGAAAACTACAAGAAAAAATAAAGTAGCAATGCTGCAAATGAAAAGAAAAAAAGAAAAAAACTGTTAGGCAAGGTAATCAGTGGACTAAGAATAAATGAATTTGGCAAGACGGTATCAAAATTATTCAAATCAAAGCTCAAAGAGAAAAAAAATAAAAATAAAGAAAAAAAAGTATCCCAGAGATTTGGAACATTATCAAATGGTCTAACCACTGTGGAACAGCAATTCTGAAAAGAGAAGGGAGAGAGAGAATGGGAAAAAATATTTAAAAACATAACAACAGACTTTCCCAAATTAATGGCTGATACCAAATCACAGATCCCCTAAACTCAGACAACACAAAGAGGATGAATACAAAAATAAATGAAACATCCCTGTCCCACTCCCTGCACACTTAAGCAGAACATATTCAAACTGCTAAAATATCGAAGAGAAAAACTTGAAGGCACAGAGAAAAGACACCGGGAGGAAGAAATGTAAGATCTCACCACAAACTATGCAAACAAATAGAAAATAGACCATCTTTAAGGTGATAAAAAATGTTAACACTGAGCTTTATTCAAAGCATAAATATAGTTCACAAACTAGGAAGAAATACTTTCTCAGACAAAACAGAAAATTCAGTGCAAGCAGACCTTTATCGCAAGAAATGTTGAAGAAAATTTTTCACATAGTAGGAATGTGACAACAGAGAACATGAATATCTACAAATAAATGAAGATTTTTGGAAAAGGAATAAATAAAAATTCATGTTTTTCCCCAGGTTTAGTTGATCTAAACGATAAGTAACTAAAGAGAGTAGAGATGTGTTTTGTGTTCATAGCAAAGATAAAATTAAAATATATAAAACAATAGCACAAAGGATGAGAGGAAGATTGAAAATATAGCAAAATGAGCCTAGAACCACTTGGATTTTACAAGTTCTCAAGATACTGGACAATATACAGAAGTAGTTGTATTTTTTTTTCCATAGACTAGTAATGATTAATTAGGATTTGATCATAAAAGACAGTACCATCTACAAAACACCACTCTACAAAATATGTGCAGAATATACGTACTTCCAACTACAAAACACTAGTAAAAGAAATGTGAGATTTATGTAATTGGAGCAACAAGCTATGTTTATAAATTTTAAAACAAATATTACTTAATTGTAAATTTCAAGCCAAATCTCTCCTTGATTTAAGATATTTTAAAAAATAAATCTAACAAATTCATGTACAAATTAAATAGAAAGTAAAAGGACTAGAATAGCTAAATTAGAAAAAGAAGAACAAAGTTGGAGAACACACAACACCTAATTTTAAGATTTACTATAAAGCTAGAGTTATGAAGGAATTGCCACCTTGAAGAAAGGATAGACACATAGGCCAACAAAAGAGATGTCCAGATACAAATCAAAACATATTCAGACAACTGCTATTCAAAAGACTGTTAACAGAATTAAAAGATAAACAACTTGTAGAGGATATTTGCAAATTACACACTTAATAAAGAATTTCTGAATATATAAAGAGCTCTTTAAAATCAACAATAAGAAAACAAGCCAACCAATGAAAAATGGGCAAAGGTTTTGAATGAATGTTTTACCAAAGAAAATATACCATGGTAAATAAGCCCACGAAAATCTGCTCAATGTCATTAGAGATATACAAATTGATACCAAAATGAGATATTATTATACATATTAAAATGGCTTAGAAAAAAAGCTAATAACTGAAAATACCAAATTTTGACAAGGATTTGTAGCAGCTCCAATTCCCATATGTTGTTAGTAGGAAAGAAAAGTAGCAGAGCATCTATATACTTTTTAAAATGTTTTTCCCTACTTATTTCTATATCACCTTAGGCAAGTTAACTCTGGAATAAAAATAATCTTATTGTGTTTCTTCAGATTTACAGCTTTCTGAATAAACTCTGCTGAAAACTTGGCTTCCTGGGTTAGCATCAAGCCTTGAGAAGTTAATTTACAGCTGTACAGATAGTGAGAGAACTCAGAGATTTACCTAACTCCAGAATTATTTTCATTTCAACAGAAAATGAAACCTGCAAACCTGGAGACATTTCTAGGTCATAAGAACCAGAAATGCTGACAGCAGTACTTGTCTGTTCCTTAGGGACATTCCAAAAGGTAAGAGTTAAGAATCCAAGATCTTTTCCACCCCCTGTCCAAGGAACAAAGGTTTCTATTACTTCTTTTAGCAAGGGAAGGGGACAACTCTTTTACCTGTGAGGTTTTTAGAATTGAGAGATAACTTACATATTACGTTGTGTAATTTTAAGGTATACAATGTATCGACTTCACACATTTATATATTACAATATGATTACCACTGGAGGGTAAGCTACTACCTCTCTCACGTCACATGATCATTTCATTTTTGTTGTGGCAACAATTAAGATCTAATCTCTTAACTTTGACATTTATAATACAATACTGTGTCCATAACCACTATGCTGTGCATTAGATCTCTAGGACTAATTTATCTACTGGTTGCATGCATGAGAGATTTGCCCTCACTTTTCCTCACATATTCCCAGGAGGAGCAGTCAGGGGATGTATGGGGAATCATACAGTCATTATTTGTTTTTTAAGTGAATAATGATCATTTGTCTGATTCAGAACACCTGTGTTTACATTCATAATAAAATCAATGAAGATAAATATTGAAAACAAACCATACCTCCTCCTACTCTGGCTATCCTACTCTAGACTCTCAATAAGTGGCTCACTTCAAAAGGAAAAGAGTCTGTCTTAAAGCATGATTGTTAACAACAGAGCAGTTGAAATCTATGAAACATCCCAAGACCAAGAGTTCGGTAGAAGTGAAATGTAAAGGCTACCCTAGAAGTTGATGAAAGAATGAGTGTATAGGAGCCACTCCCAAAGCTGAAATGTCCATGGCTTGCCTAGGAGGGTCTCTAATCAGTGCATAAGATATGTACATAATATTTAAAACAGACTGGATGGTAGATACTTTTTGGTGGAATACATATATTTTCTCCCTCTTAGCATGATATGGACCTTAAAATGGTAACTATATGTATTTATTATGCCTCTCTCTTTCCCTTTTCAGTTTTTGGTTTAATATGGGGAGAATTTAATCAGTTGAATTTAGTGTGTTTGTAGTCTAATAAGTTAATCTCTGTAATGAAGGGTCATTGTGGTTCAACCAGACAAGATAGAGAAACTCTTTCAATAAAAAAAAAAAAAAAATTTGAGGTCAGAGACCTCAATTTTTGCATTTAGACCTTTTTAACATACTATTCAGCATAATATTTTAACCTCTGGTTTTAAAATTGGAAGATTGAAATTATAATTCTGACCCTACTGAGTTAGGATAAAGGCTCATGATCTGGCTGAGTACTACCTTCTAAAATTAGTAAATTGACAAAATGGTAAAGTTATTAAGTTATTTAGATGAGGGTTATCTTAAATAATCTAATGAAAGATTGCCTTTCTAATAACAAATAATTCAGTCTATTATAATTGTGAAATTAGAGCAGAATACTATAAGGATTATGTTAAATCAGTGTTAGATTTGGATTTGACTTGTTAATCATGTTATTTTTTTGTCTACCATAGTAAATAATACTATTTTACTTCATTGCTTTGCTATGTTCAAAACCAGTTCAAACAGAATTATAGTTTATTATTATATCATTATTCAAAAGAAGCTGGGACCACAAACTGTATCACCCATCACTCACTGAGTATTAGCTAATACATTTCCTATTCTCTTTGAATGGTATTCTTTTCATAACACAAATGACAAAACATAATTTTCCCTCCTTGGCATATCCACAGTGGTAACAGTGAGATTCTTAGTCAGCCTCTTATCACTTTCTTATACACCTTAAGTCTGTTACACTCCCAGGCCTCTAGACCTTAACGTGGTACCTGTGAAATAACTTTAATTTTTCTGCTTATTTCATTCCTGACCTCATGTATGCTACCTGATTGGTTCCTATGTGAATATTACTCAAAAGCCTTATTTAGGCTATGTAGTGATGAGTAATATCTTTATTTAAAAAGTAAAAGATAAAGAAAATATATTATTCCAACTATAACATTATGGAAATGGCAAAACTACAAAGACAGTAAAAATTTTAGTGATTGACAGAGGTTGGGGGTCAAGAGGGATGAACAGATGGAGCACAGAGGATTTTTAGGGCAGTGAAGATACTCTGTATGATACCATAATCATAGATACATGTCATTATATACATGTCCAAACCCATAGAATCTATAACACCAAAAGCAAACCATAATGTAAACTGTTGGGTGATTATGATGTGTCAATTCACCAACTGCAACAAATGTACCACTCTGGTGGGGAATATTGATAAGGGTAGAGCGTATGCATATGCGGGGCAGGAGTTATAGGGGAGATCCCTATATCTTCAAACTTTGCTGTGAACCTTAAACTGCTCTAAAAAAAATAATAAAGCCTTGGGCTTCCTAGGTGGCGCAGTGGTTGAGAGTCCACCTGCCAATGCAGGGGACATGGGTTCGATCCCTGATCCAGGAAGATTCCACATGCTGCGGAGCAACTGGGCCTGTGCACCACAGCTATTGAGCCTGCGCTTTAGAGCCCGTGAGCCACAACTGTTGAGCCCATGTGCTGCAACTACTGAAGCCCATGTGCCTGGAGCCCGTGCTCCGCAACAGGAGAAGCCACGGTAATGAGGAGCCCATTCACCACAACGAAGAGTAGCCCCCACTCACTGCAACTAAAGAAAACCGGCGCACAGCAAAAAGGAGACCCAATACAGCCAATAAAATAAATAAATAAATTTAATTAAAAAAAATAAAGTCTTAATAAAAATAAAAAAGGTGAGGAAATTAAAGCATATGGCAAGACAGCCACCTAGAGAGGAGAAGAAAAGGAAAGGAAGTTGGACTAATGAGAATAAGGGGATGAGTGCTTTGACTTGAGTCATATACTTCCTTTGTGTTAGAGATTAAATATAAAGACTTTACTCAAGAAATCCTCTCCAATGGGCACTTGTCTCTCATGTTACTATTATTGTTTTTTTCCTTGAAATACCTTAGATGGGGGAAACAGTGCATCCCCTCTCAACTACATATTTTGACTGCCTCTAAGAGAAGGCGTCCTATTACATGGGCCCAACTATTCTTATTAACATTACTTCATGTATAGAAAGACCAAAGAAGGCTCTAACTTATTCCTAAGACAGTAACATTTGCTTACATACTAGGAAAACTGAAAATGAAAGTTATTTCAGAGTTGATGGATAGTAAATACGTTATGTGTGTGATATGATAGCCTCTCTCCTGTATTGGCAAATTTCAGCATCTGTCATGGTCTTCTCTCCAACCTGAATGCAGAGCAGTCTCTGAATCTATCATAGTAGAGGAATCTTGGATCTAGTTGACTAGAGTTGACATGAAATCACAGATTCACCAAGGAAACTTCACGCCTCTTATTCTAAATAGAGTATGGTATAAATTATATTTTGCTTTCATTAATGAAGTATGAAAAGAAAGTAATAAAAGTAAATATTTTGATTATATACTATCCCATTCTATATTTTGGTAATGCAAAAGAAAGTTGTATTTTAGGACTTGGCTTTGAATTTAAAGTGTCAGTAAAAGAGGAACTGAACATTATTATAAAACCCAAAGTGTTTAGATCCTCAATTACATAATTTGAATTTCAAACTATGATTTGAGATCTATCCTGAATCTTCATCAGTGTTATATAAGAAGCTGGTTATATATTTCTGCTTTAAAAAAAAGAATCCAAAAAGTTTGACTTAATAACATAATGTCAAGGTTCTGAAGATTTATTAAGTTGAGTTAGGTAATCGTTGCCTGATGTCTCTCATGTTGTTGCAGTCAGATGGCAGCTGGAACTGGGGTCAGCTGTAGGCTGGATTATGTAGCAAGTTCAAGATGGCTTTTTCCCTCACATGCCTTTGTATCTGATGTGGATGGCTGAAACAGCTTGGAGCTGGCTAAGTATCTCATTCTCTTTACAAAGCTTCTACTTTTGCTTAGGGTAGTCAGACTTCTTACATGGTGGTTGGCTTTTTCCAGGGCATGTGTTTCAAAAAATCCACGTGGAAGATACAAATCATCTTATGATTTAGCCTTGGAACAAACTTGGTACAAGCCTCACTGTATCATACTGGTCAAATCTCAAATGGAAGGGGAGGAGCTATGCATGAATATGGATACCAGGAGGTGAGGTTCAACAGGGGTCCATCTTTAGAGATCATATAATACATCTCCTTAGACTCTTGTGTTGGTATATAAAATGTTAAAGAAGGGACGTATCACTTTAGGATGAGAAGGGAAGTACCTTGGTCACAAAGGTAGATTTTGAAAGGAATTTGTTGATGACTGATTCTTTGCATAGGAAGATACATAATAACTGAAGAAAGCAAACAAGACCTACATCTTTTGGGTTTTCTTGGATAAACTGTCATAAAATGCATTTTGTAAATGCACATACAAGTTTAAATGGAAATGTCTTTTAATTCAAAGTGGCACCTTATATTCAATACTCAATAGAGTATAAACCATGCCTAAGGTTGCCTTACTATTCCATCCTAGCTCAGTGCTGAGAATTTAATAGGTATTAAATCTTTGCTCATAAAACTCTAATAATGAATAAATGCATGTGCATGAATAAATATATTTCAATTTCAAACTGTACCTACATTATACAATGTGATGCTGAAGTACCAATTAGTTTAATTGTGTTTTATTTTATCAAATAATTCTGTAGTTTGTGAAATATATTTGCATGTAACAATGAAAGAACAGGCAAGTAACTTCAGGGGGTGTTTGTAAAAGGATTTTTTGTCTGAATCAGCAAATTACACATAATATCAATGAATGGATTCCTCTCCCTAGGTAGCAGCCTTCGTTATCCTGTTGTTTGTATAATTGGGGTGGTACTGCATCACATTATTATTTAATGTCTATGGAGACTTAATTGTAATTTTAAATCTACAGTGAATAGAGAATGAAACTTTTATCCCAGTGTGTTTGCAGTCTAATGGATTCATCTTTTATGTGTGGGTATTCAGCATTGTAGAGTCAGAAACTCCACAGGCATTCAAAATAATTATTGCAAAATATGAAGAAAAATTAGAATTAAATCACAAGATGGCCTCTTCGCTAAGTCTATCAATTCAAAAGTATTGGAAAAATCCTATGCAACCAGTGATTGATTGATAGACTGAAGTCAGTATTTTTCAGTTTGTGCGTGTCTGTGTGGGGGGGTGCAGGGGTGGGGGGGGGAGAGAAAGGATGTGTGTTTGTGTGTGTATTTCATTTTGGAATGCAAACTGCAAGGGTATAGTCAGGAAATGAATTTTCATTGTTTATCCTTTGCACTTAAGGATAGTCAGTCTGATTGTAGAAGTATACACTGCTCAGTTTCATGAAAAAACTTAAGTATAGATACCTAATTAGCTATGCCACTAAAAATATTCAATAAAAATAAGTTCCTAATGTAGCTGTATGAGCCTTTTACATTTTCTGAGGTTGTACAAGATTGTAATTTTTTTAAATTTGGTAGAATTTACCATGAAGTCATATGGCCCTGCAGATTTCTTCAGATGAATGATACTTCTTATGACTTAAGTATCTTTAAAGATAGAGCTATTCAGTTTTTGTATTTCTTGAATTTGTACTGTGAGATGTTTTTCAAGTAACTTCTCCATTCATTAAGCCATTAAATGTTTTGTCACACAGGTGATAATACTTCCCTATTACTTTTAATGTCTATAGGATATGTGCTAATATCCTTACTTTTATATCATCAAATGGCAATTGTGTTCTTTGCCCTTAATTGGTTTTGCTAGTTTTTCATAACTTTTATTAATCCTTTTAAAAGAATGAATTTTTGCCTTTGTTAAGTTTCTCCATTGTGTTTTCCACTTTGCTAACTTCTGCCCTTTAGTGTTGCTATTCTACCCCCTAGGGATAATGTGCTTTCCTATCTTCATAAGGTGAAAACTGCATATACATTTGTTTTTAAATGTTTCATCTAATTAATTATTCAAAATTAAATAGCATGGTAACTGTAGTTAATAAAACTGATTGCACACTGGAAATTTGTTATAAGAGTAGATCTTAAGTGCTTTCAACACAAAAAGAAAGTTAATAACTATATCAAATAATGGGTGTGTTAATTAACTTGTGATAATCATTTTACAGTGAGTATGTATGTTAAATCATCATAGCGTACACCTTAAACTTATACAATTTTTATTTGCCAATAATGGCTCAGCAAAGCTGGGGGAGGGGAGAAAATTCTCAATAAATACCTCTTGATCTCCCCCCCCCCAAAAAATGTAGCATTTCCCTATAAACACCATTTTAGCTCTATACTACAAAATTGGAAATGTTCTTTTCTTTATCATTCATTTGGAAATATTTTCTCATTTCCTTGTGATCCCTTCTTTAACCTTTCGGTTACTTAGAAATGTGTTGTTTAATTATCAAATACCTGGAGGTTCTAAATATTGTATTTTCATTAATTTCTAATTTAATACTGTTGCAATCACAGAACGGATTCTGTAAGCTTCGATCTTCTGACATTAAGTGTGAATTTCATGGCCCAGTGTATGGATTACCTAATTTTAATATACACATCAACTAACATGAGTTCTTCAATTATTTAGTAAAATATTTTGTTAATGTTATTTTGATCAGATTGTTTACTAGTGGTTTTAGATTTTAAATAATTTGTTTACTTAAAAAACTCTATATTTTAATTTCAATCTGTCAATTTTCTATTTAAAGTGCATCTTCAAATATACACATAGTTGGATCTTTCTTTTTATCTAGTCTAAGAATGTCTGTTATTTCACTGGAGATTTTTGTCAATTTACATTCAATGTAATTACTGTAAATTTGGATTGAAGTTTATTATATGAGAATTTGTTTTCATTTGTACCTTCTCTGTTTTGTTCCTCTTTAGGACTACATGAATGTCTTTGTAGCAGTCTTTGTAAATGATGAAATTAAGGTTAGGTCATTAGGGTAGGCCCTAATCCAAGATGACTTACGCCTTTATAAAAAGGGAAATTTGTACATAGAGAGTTACAGATAGAAGACTGTGAAAACACAGGGAAAATGCCAGTACAAGCCAAGGAACGTCTGAGGCTACTAGAAGCAGGACAGAGGCATGAAACAGATTCTTCTCTCCTCCTTTCCCAAAATAAACTAACCCTATTGACACCTGATTTTGGTCTTTTCAGTCTTTAGAGCTGTGAGACAAATTTCTGATGGTTTAGCCACTAAGTTGTGGTACTTTATTACAGCAATTCCAGGAAACTAACACATCATTTAAAAAGAAAAAAACAAACAGGGATTTCCTAGGCAGTGAAGTGCTTAAGAATCCACTTGCCAATGCAGGGGACATGGATTCGATCCCTGCTCCGGGAAGATCCCACATGCTGCGTAGCAACTAAGCCTGTGCACCACAACTAATGAGCCTGTGCTCTAGAGCCCATGAGCCACAACTACTGAGCCCTTGTGCTGCAACTACTGAAGCCCTTGCACCTAGAGCCCTTGCCTGGCAACAAGAGAAGCCCGTGCACCACAATGAGGAGTAGCCCCTGCTTGCTGCAACTAGAGAAAGCCCACATGCAGCAATGAAGACCCAACACAGCCAATAAGTAAATAAATAAATAAATTTAAAGTGGGGGGCTGGGGGGGATGAATTGGGAGATTGGGATTGCCATATACACATTACTAATAAGAAAAAAATATCAAATTTTACACTTTAAATATATGCAGTTGTTTGTATGTCAAAAGAAATAAAATAAGTTTCTGGTTAAAAACCAAACAAAAACAAAAAACAGTCTTAGGAGATAAAGCAAACAACAGAGTCATACTGAGAAGTGGCACAGATTTTGGAATTATCACACAAGAAATTTAAGGTACTATGATTAATATGTTAAGGTCTCTCATGGTGAAAGACAGCATTCAAGATCATATCAATAATGTAAACAGAGAAACAAAAACCTTTAAGAATGCTAGGGAAAAAAAAGGTTTAAAAAACTCCTTTGGTGTGCTCTTTGGTAGAGGGGACCCCACTGAGGAAAGAATGGGTGACTTTGAAGGTATATAAATAGAAACTTCCCAGTGTGAAATCGAAAGAAAAAAAAGGCAGACTATCAAACATGTTATGACAGCTTCAAACAATGTAGCATAATATAATTGGACTATTAAAAGAAGAATGATACAATGGAGCAGAAGAAATATTTGAAGTAATAATACTTGAGAATTTTCAAAAATTAATGACGGACACCAAACCATAGATCCAGGAAGCTCAGAGAATTGAGTTGGACAAATACCAAAAAATCTACACATAGTCATATCATATTCTGACTGCAGGGAAACAAAAAGAAAATTCTGAAAGAAGCAAAACAAAATTAAAAAACAAAAGAAATAAGAAATAAATTAGAGGAAAAGGGTAAGATTGATACTACCCAACCTGAACTTATAGAGCTACTATAATCAAGAGAGCACAATATTGTCAAAAGAATAGACAAATAGATCAATGTAACATAATAGCCCAGAAATAGATTCATAAAAATATACTCAACTGATCTTTGAAAAAGAAGCAAAGGCAATTCAATGAAGGATAATCTTTTCAACTGCACATCCATATTAAAAAAATGAATACAGATGCAAACGTTAAACTTTCACCAAAATTAATTCAAAGAGGATCATAGACCTAAATATGAAATGTAAAACTACAAAATTTCTAGAATAAAATATAGGATAAAATCTATGTGATCTGGTTTTAGTGAGGAGCTTTTATATACACCACCAAAAGCATAATCCATGAAAGAAAAAAATTGATAAATTAAAATATTAAAAACTGCTCTGCAAAAGGCAAATTTAACACAAACCACAAACTGGGAGAAAATATATTCAAAACACTTATCTAATAAATTATTTGTATTCAAAATATAAGCTAAGTCTTAAAACTCAATTATTTAAAAAATGCTCCAATTAAAAAATGGGCCAAAGATGGGAACAAATACCTCCTGAAAGAAAAAATACATAGAAAATAAGTATACAAAAAGAAGCTTGATATCACTTGTCACCGGGGAATTATAAATTAAAACAGTTAGATATTATACACATCTTATACTGGCTAAAATCTAAAAAAAAAACAAACAAAAAACCCAGCAATACCAATGCTGACAAGGATATAGAAAAATAGGAACTCAAATCATTGTTGGTGGGAATGCAAAACTGTACTGCTTTTATTTGAAGACAAAGCTAAATATAGTCTTACCAAAGATCTAGCAATTGTGCTAAGTATTTTCCCAACATATCTGAAACTTTATCCACAGAAAAACCTGCATATGAATGTTCGTAGCAACTTTACTTATAATTGCCAAAAATGGGAAGCAATGAAGATGTCCTCCACCAGGTGAACAGAAAAACAAAGCATGAAACGTATATAAATATATAACTGAATTTTGTTCAATGATAAAGATAAATCAACTATCAAGCCACAAACATACTTGGAGGAAACTTAAGTGCATATTGGTAAGTTAAAAACAAAAAACAAAACAAAATAAAATAAAAAAATAAAAAAAAACCCAGTCTGCTAAGTCTACAAATTTCATGATTCCAGTCATATGACATTTTGGAAAATACAAAACTACTGAGAGTATATACTAATTATTGAGTGTCAGGGGTTTGGGGAGAGAGGAAGAAAGAAGAATAGGTGAAACACAGAGGGTTTTCAGGGTAAGCATACTATTTTGTGTGATACTTTAATGATCTATATAAGACACTATGCATTTGTGAAAACCCATAGAACTTTACAACTAAAGACTGAACTTTAACATATGCACACTTAAAAAAAGTCATTCTGAAGATAAGAAAATCCCAGGAAGGAGTGCAGACTGTGACAAGAGAGTTTACTTGTTTTACAAATTTATGAAACCACCTTATTGAGGTAGATGAGGGACAATGGTATTGACCTAAGTAAATTTGGAAACAGGTCAATCTGAAAGACTAAAGTTGAGAAGAACTGCACATAAGCACTGTACCCTAGATGATGAAGATATTTTCCACAAAGTGTGGCTTAAAAATTCTGAAACCACTGCACATGCATAACAGAATTAAAAAATAAATGGATGCTGGATGGTGGGAAACTTCTCACTTTCAGAGTGTGAACTGACAGATAAACAAGGAGAAAGGCTAGGAGGGATGAATGGTTTAAAATTGGAAACATCAATATAAACTCATGTATTGCTTAATATAGATTTAGAGTATTACATAGAGAAATATCGATAAATATGTGTATACATGTGGGTCAGTACACAAACACCTATTTCTGTAACTGTAGGCTGAGCAGGCCTAAAAGAAACGGTACCCTGGTAGAAACAAATACACCTAGGACCTAGACCTTGGTTTCTAATACTACCATTATCCACTAAAAAGAATCAAAGTTCCTTGGAGGGATGGCTGATTCTAGAACTGGGGCAGGAAATATACAAGATGAACCTGGAACTTCTTGTAGAGCCAGAATTAAGAAAATACTCCAAAATGATTAAAGACTTAAATGTAAGGCCAGACAGTATAAAACTCTTAGAGGAAAACATAGGCAGAACTCTATGACATACATTAAAGCAAGATCTTTTTTGACCCACCTCCTAGAATCATGGAAAAATAAAAAACAAACAAATGGGACCTAATGAAACTTAAAAGCTTTTGCACAGTGGAAGAAACGATAAACAAGACAAGAAGACAACCCTCAGAATGGGAGAAAATATTTGTCAATGAAGCAACTGAAAAAGGATTAATCTTCAAAATATACAAGCAGCTCATGCAGCTTAATACTAAAAAAGTAAATAACCCAATCCATGAATGGGCAGAAGAGCTAAGCAGACATTTCTCCAAAGAAGATATGCAGATGGCTAACAAACACATGAGAAGATGCTCAACATCACTAATCATTAGAGAAATGCAAGTCAAAGCCACAATGAGGTATCACCTCACACCAGTCAGAATGGCCATCAAAAAATCTAGAAACAACAAATGTTGGAGAGGGTGTGGAGAAAAGGGAACTCTCCTGCACTGTCGGTAGGAATGTAAGTTGGTACAGCCACTATGGAAAACAGTTTGGAGGTTCCTTAAAAAACTAAAAATGGAACTACCATATGACCCAGCAATCTAGTGGGATTGCTATGCATATACTCAGAGAAAACCATAATCCAAAAAGAAACATGTACCATAATGTTCATTGCAGCACTATTTACAATAGCCAGGACATGGAAGCAACCTAAATGCCCATCAACAGATGAATGGATAAAGAAGATGTGGCACATATATACAATGGAATATTACTCAGCCATAAAAAGGAATGAAATGGAGCTATACGTAATGAGGTGGACAGACCTAGAGACTGTCATACAGAGTGAAGTAAGGCAGAAAGAGAAAAACAAATACCGTATGCTAACTCATATATATGGAATCTAAAAAAAAAAAGGTACTGATGAACCCAGTGACAGGGCAAGAATAAAGATGTAGTTGTATAGAATGGACTTGAGGACATGGGGTTGGGAGGGGGCGAAGGGGAAGCTGGGATGAAGTGAGAGAGTGGCATTGACATATATACACTACCAAATGTAAAATAGATAGCTAGTGGGAAGTTCCTGCATAACATAGGGAGATAAACTCCATGATGGGTGATGCCTTAGAGGGCCGGGACAGGGAGGGTGAGAGGGAGTCACGGGAGGGAGGGGATATGAGGATATATGTATAAATACAGCTGATTCACTTTGGTGTACCTCAAAAACTGGCACAAGAGTGTAAAGCAATTATATTCCAATAAAGAGCTTAAAAAATAAGTTAAAAAGAAAGAAAATACTCAACACACACACACTGATGAGGGTGTGTCAAAGGAGCACAGGAATCAAAAGAATTCTCATGATCTAAAGCTGGAAAAACTTGAGCAACAAAATAAATGAAGTATTAATGGATTTTAACCCACAGTTAAGATAAATGTCTATGAATCCATACTGATAAAAGTTTGAACAAATCCATTAATGGGGGAAAATATCTCCTGTGCAGAATAACTCCAAATAATTTATGTCCTTAATTCTCTTAACTCTCCACCTCTTAAGTGTATGCTGGGCATAGTGACTCTCTTCCCAAGGGTACAGTCTGGAAAGGGCAGGGGAGGAATAACTTTACGGTAGAGAACCTGACAAGTATTTACTATCTCATACAGGTCATCAGGTCCATATCAGCAATGCTAAATCACACAGATAGTATGTATCCTTGATATGATGTGATAAAAATAAAACTCTACCTCTTTGGTTTTGGTTTTCCTCTCAGTAGCTCACATCCACAATCTCAGGATAAAAACATCAAATGCCAGTGCAGGCCTGCTACAAAATACCTGACCGGTACGCTTCAAAACATTTGTGAACATCAAAATAAGTCTGAGAAACTGCCAAAACGAGCCTGAGGAGCCATGATAACTAGATGTAACGTGGTATCCTGGGTAAGATCCTGGGACAGAAAAAGTGAAAACTAAGGAAATAAGAAATACGGACTTCAGTTAATAATGTATACATTTGCATTATTATAATAAGGTACCATAATACCTAAAATGTTAACAGGGAAAAGGGAGGTTACGTGGGCACTCTGTGGTAATTTCTCAATTTTTCTGTAATCTAAAACCATTCTAAAAAATAAAGCCTTAAAAAATAAAAAACCTGTGAGCAAAATGGAATTGCCCCATTGTAAAGGCAGGCTGTCTTAAAATAGTTCAAAAATTCAGATGTTTGGAAAACATCTTTCAGATGTTCAGCAATATAAAAAAATTAAAAATATAAAGTTTTTCAATATAAAATTTATCAGTTTAAATTATAACCAGAAATCAGATTTACAATGTAGTGCAAGGAAAAGTGTTCTGGAGGGATAAAGAGTAGGCCCTTCTGACTCCCAGAAGAATGAGGGGACAGAGCTGCATGACACTGCTGATAAGGCAGGCAACGCATAGGCCATACAGGTTTTAGGAGATTGAAGAGCATTTCCTAAAAGCAACAGGAAGTTATTCAAAGGGTCAGACTTACATTTTGAAATATTCAAGAGAAGTCATTGATGGGGTCAGACTTTTACTTTTTTGTTTTTTTCAAGAGAAAACAAACAGAAGTTTATTAACATGTATAACTCACGTATACATGGGAGATATCAAGGAAAAAATGAATAACTCTCAGACACAGCTTAAAATTCAGGTTTAAATACCATCTTCAGCTAAAGACAAGGGGAAAACAGTGTGAAGGAGGCCAGTTATATGGAAGTGATCAGGAAAAGTATGGTAAATAAGAATGAGGTTTGTTACACAATCTAAGTTTGTGCCTTCTCCATGGAAAGGAGTTTCTAGTGAGTCATCCTCTTCTTGGTACACACTCACAAATGGAAACTTCCTTCATAAATGTAAATTTTTGCTTACAAAAAGGGTCACTTCTGCTGTATTTTCAGAGGTTCCCCTGTGTCTTCTGTTTCTCAAAATAATCCTTATGTCAGAGACATATTTTCTGGTGGCATATTCTGTCCCTCTTCATCCCCTTTTAGTTTTGACATTTTTAATTCTTATTTTTATGTTTAAAGGGAAAATAACTTTGAAGTATTTTCAACAGAACTTAAAAACAGTGTATAAAAAATCTCTCTACATAGGACATTCGAAAAAGGACTTTAATAGCAACAGTGAATTGCCACTAAATATCTAAATATCAGGAAAACAAACAAGAAACTCTTCCTGTATTTGGTGACTTCTCTCATTGAATTTGATGGTATTTCCAAGCTTGCTTAAAGTGCTGCAGTCAAATTCAGCAGATTTTTTTTTTTTTTTTTTTTTTTTTACTTTTTGGCCGCATCCTGAGTCATGTGGGATTTTAGTTCCCTGACCAGGGATTGAACCAGCAACCCCTGCATTGGAAGCACGGCCAGACTTTCATTTTAAAAATAATACTCTGTCTACAACTGTAGAGAGGATTGGAGGAAATCCAGAGCACATGGAGATTTATCAGTGCTGGTGCATTAGACAAGGTAAAAAGACAGAAAATTGTTCCAGAGTGGTGAAAGTGGAGCTGAAAAGAGATGAAATGCTTGCAGAATTACATACAAAGTCAAATATCAACAGGACCCTGTGATGGGTTAAATATCAATTATTGATATAAAGGGGTAAGAGAGGTTAATGAGGAAAACCAAAGTTTCTGGTTTACGCGACTCTCTAATGAAATTGCCATTTACTGAAAAAAGGAAACATTGGAAAATGAGCACATTTATTCTAACTCGTTCTTTCGATCTGGATGTAAGTTCGTCCAAGCACCCCTACTGAACTTGAACTCTGGCTCTGCTTGTTATTGTGTCTATTACAATGTCTCTTTAGGAGATATCACTATGGGATAAAGGCATGTAGGTTTTTTGTTTTTTCAATATTGTCTCTTCCTTGCCTGGTGTGATACTGGACACAGTAGGAACTTCAATGGTTTGTGAATAATAAATACGTGTTTTAAGTAAAAAGTAAATCTGGCCATGGTTTCTGAGACAGTTTTCACTAAGTTTGCTTTTGAAGGTTGGTGAGTGGGGCTGCCCTCCACAATCACCTTTTCACTTTTTCTTCCAAAGGCCCTCACGCAATTCCAAAAGTGTTTTCTGTCCTTATTTTGTCATTAGTATTGATCTTCAAAAAATAGTGTATGCAAAAAAAACAAAAAAAACAAGCCCTATAATTTCGCTTTGCTGAATTATGAAGCACTTCATATTTATACTTAGAAAGGTCATACCCTGATCTTCACTTACTTCTATTATGTCTCATTGCTATTTCACTTTTTTTTTTTCAGTTAACTATCACAAAGGTACTCAAAGAAAAAGTAACCATAGGCAAGATTCAGCAGAAGAAATGGAAAGTGTGGCAGATCAGCAAGGGCTTTTAGATATTAGACATAACAAACACAATGTATCATAGATGTACTTGAAGAAATAAAAGGCAATGTAAAATATTTTGAGTGAAAAGAATTGTATTACAATGAGTATATAGAATGAGCAGATTCGATAAAGGATCAAATATACCTTCTAAAATGGAGAATGAACAGACTTGATAAAGAATCAAAAAAGATCTTCTAAAATTGAAAAAGTATTTATGGATTTCAAATTCTCATGATGATACACAAGGTAATTTAGAATTACTATAGAGAAAAACTAGAAACTCTGGACCGAAAAGAAAAAATGTGTACTGATTTCATCTGCTTGAGGGCATTAGAGAGTGAACAAGATAATGAAGATTTATCAGGTCAGTAATAAAGAGATGAGGGGACCCTGAAGATGAGGGTAAGTTTTGGAGTGGTTTATATCCTCTAGACTTTATCTAATCCTATAATGCATATACAGCTGAAAGGCTGGGTATCACTTATATCAGCCTTCTGAGACTAGCTCAGGGTTTCTAAAACTCTGTACTATTTACATTGGGGCCAGAGAATTCTTTGTTGTGGGGGCATGTCCTGTGATTTGCAGGATTTTTAGTAGCATACCATGTCCTCTTATCCACCAGAGGCCAGTAGCACTTTCCCAACTGTGGCAACCAAATTGTCTCCACACATTGCCGAATGTTCCCTGAGTCTGTGGATTGAGAATGCAAAATTGCTCCCTCTCCCTTGCCCCCTGTTCATGTGAACCACTAGGAGAAATTTTTGGAGTCTAGAGACTGCCAAAAGAAGGGGCACCATGTAAACTTCTTGTTTCGGATTAGGAAGGTGAGAGAGTGTGCCCTAGAAGAAGGGAAACTGGAAATACACAGTCAACTGTAGAAAGTTCCTTCAATTTCAAATCATCTCAATGCCTTAACTAGTTTGAAGTCCCTTTTGTTTCTGTTACTGCCACCCATTTTATATAACCTTTAAAATTGTTTTCTTCCGAAACTGATGATGCAAATAAATGACTGTCTATTGCAGACATAGACTGCAAGGTATAATTTAACATAGTACTAAAATAAAACACTAAAAAATATTTATGGTAAGGTACAATATTAATCCTGATTTTGAATCCTCAATTCAATTCTCATTTTGATTTCATTTGATTTTGACTTGCACAAAATATTTTAGCATGTGTAAGAAATTTTTGTATTTAGAAATTTATTCTCTCTAGAATAGAATGAAAGTTTGCTTTTGTGCTCATGCACCCACTTTCATTAAAACATTAATTTTTTCTCATCTAACTACTCATAACCCTATTCTATGTTAGAAAATCCTATGAAAGTTGTATTACTTCATCAAAAGCTTTATAAAGTAGAATTAAATGTAAATGTAAATTTATGGAAAATATTTTATTTATATTAAAATATATATTTAATATTTTACAACTATCAAAACTTTTAAGATCTTTAATATTGTTTATAAATGATAAAATATTTTACAGTTTCTATTCTTTGTTTGTATTTATGTACATGCTTATCTAAAATTGGCATTTAAAAATAGGCAAAACCATGTACATTTGGGAAACCAAAAGCTAATAAGACATGACTTATGTTTTTCTGACTCAGTCTCACACAGTGGTTCTCAAAGTGTGGTAGCTAGATGGCAAGAGCATCATTTGGGAAATTGCTAAAAATAAAAATTCCATATCACCCTAGGCCAGACTGTTTGGGGGTGGGGTCGGGGGGTGAAGCCTAACAAGCTGTTTCTTGTTTGTTTTTTTTTTGTTTTTTATGAGCCCTCATAGAGGCTAAAGGTCGCAAAACACTATTCTAATAGATGGCATTAGAAATAATTATTGCAAATAACTATACTACAGAAAAGCAAGACAGTCATAGAATGAAGATTAAAAAGATCAATTGTATTTCTGTTAGGAAAAATCAAAATATTTGTTGGAAGAGATTATATTTAAATTCATACACAAAGGATTTGCTAAAGTAGAATTAAGAAAGGCATTCCAGGCAGAATGACTGACATGACTGGCCAGGCTGAATCTGTGGGCTGCTGACCCGCTTCCCATCGATTGCAGGCTCGTCATCGATTGATAAGGTGGGCGGATTGCCAATCAGGCAGGAGGGACCAATCGGACCCTTCTGAGATGAGTCCTGAATGCTACTGAAGTGAAGAAATAATTCTTGATAGTGGATAAAATTCCAATCCACCTCATACTTTTGAGTATGAATTTACGTAACCATGATAGAATCTTACAAAGTTTAATCTGGTATTACGGTATAAAATGAGTAGAACTGAGGACAGATGACAGTTTGGAAAGAAAAAAAGATGTACTTGAGAGACATTGTCCTGACACATTTTGTTTGGCAATAAAGTGGACAAAGATGCAAAAAAATGTAACAAAATTATCTATTGTTTTAAATGGGAGTAAATGATGCAATTATGACATCACCTGAAACAGGGAGGTCAAAATAGAGCAGATTTTTAGACTAATGCAAGATGCACGTGTGCCACTGTAAACTCAAAGCATTTTAATGGAGTTGGAAGAGAAGTTAGGTTGAAGATTTCATTGACAGTTAATAAAATCTTCATTATTCTACCCCAAAAGTTAGAACAATCCTTTAATAGCATAGATTAATTTTACCTGTTCTTGAATGTTATACAAGTAGAATCATTTGTCATATAGGTTTTTCTGCCTGGCCTTGTCATATCAACATTGTGTTTGTGGAATTCATTCATGTTTTTCAGGTAGTTATAGACAGAGCACTCTCATTGTTTCTCTCATTATTTCATTGTATGAAAAAGTCACAATTTATCCATTTTACTGTTTATGGACATCTAAGTTTTCTCTAGCTTTGAGAAATTACAAGTAATGCTGCTATAAATATTCCTATAGTTTCTTTTGGTGAATATATATGCACTAAGAATATATATTAAACATGCTTCTATTGAGTATGTATCTAAAAATGAAATTCATGTGTCAGAAATTATGCATGCATTTTTTTGATTAATTAGTGCCAAACATTAGTCCAAAAAGGTAATACAAATTTATACTCCCGTCAACAATGTATGAGAGTTTCAGCTGCTCCATCTCTGTCCCACCACTAGGTTTTATCTGTCCTTTATATCTCAGCCATCCATCATGGCAGAGGTATAGTGGTAGTGTATTTCGGTCTCAATTGCATGTCCCTTACTGACAAATGAAGTTGAACACATTTTCATGTTTTTTGGCTCTTTAGATATTTTTTATTGTAAAGTGTCTGTTCAAGTATTTAGATCTTTTTTCTATCTAGCTGTTTGCATTTTTCTTACTGATTTATAGGAATTAATTTACATTCTGATGTATATGAAAGTGAACATATTCTTCCAGTTGATGGTTTTATAATATAATCTCCCTTACCTTATTAATGTATTAAAAATGAGCTGTAACTCAAACTCTAAGTCATAAAATCACCAGAAGAGTTAAAATCAAATTAATGCATAGAAGCCGATGGTATTTATGTTCAGTGGTATAGAGACATATAATAGATATTTTAAAGTTGGGAAAACATTTTTGGGATTGAAGAAGTGCAGGATAATCAGAAAGGCAAAGAAAATATTTTCATATGGAATAATAACCTGAAATTTAAAGGTAAAGAGACTGTCATCATCTAAGGATGGCTACTAATATCATGTGTTGCAGAAAGTCAATAATTATGAGTAAATACCACTTAATTTGCCTTGAAACAGGTTATTGTAACTAAAGAGAGATTAATTTCAATAGTGGGCTAGAACAATAAACCAGAGTTGAATGAATGAGGAATTAGGAAATTCAGGCAAAAGAATGCTTCTATTTCAAGAAGTTTGTAGGAAAGCAGTAGTATGAGAAGCAGCTGATATTGCTATTTTGATTTCCCTGTGAAGCAAAGATTTATATGGGAATACATTTTCCTGCTTTCAAATGTTGCTTGTGCATTTGTTGATTTTTTTTTTAAATGTCCATCCTCCTGTGTGGTGTAATCAATAGTAGAATTTTCTACATGCTCCAGGGACACTGAGAAGTCATTTCCTTATGTAATTTGAAAGTATAAAATTATTTTTATATTGAAAACATTATTAAATTCA
Organism: Hippopotamus amphibius kiboko; assembly: GCF_030028045.1. Classification (NCBI taxonomy): domain Eukaryota; kingdom Metazoa; phylum Chordata; class Mammalia; order Artiodactyla; family Hippopotamidae; genus Hippopotamus; species Hippopotamus amphibius. The sequence goes on from NC_080196.1 coordinate 104,727,994, forward strand.
GTATCTGAATGAGCTCTTCAAATACCCTATAAATGTTTGTGTAAGGAATTGCTGTCTTTCCCTCCTGTCAGCTATCCTGGTTTTTTTTTTTTTTTTAATACATTTACTTCTTAAAATCAAGGCTTGAAGCCTCCTTCATGATCATACCACAGGAATACTCTTCCTCCCAGACCTCTATCTTGGTTAAATCCTAGGGGCTTAGATTTCCCTCGGTGTTATAGCTTCTAGGATCACTCTTGAAATCTTTCTTCAATGTGTAGAATATGTTAACAATAGAACTAAAATAAAACACCATGAATATATAATTTTAATGTAATTTAAAAACTGGTAGTGAGCTCTATAAAGAATTCAAATCAACATTGTATGTCTGTAATTCATATGTTATAAAAGGAAATAAACACAAAATGAATATATATAAAACAAAAATAATGACCTAAGCAAAAATTTGGAAATAAAACTATAAGTTATATTAATAAATAATAGAAGCAAGAGAATTCTTAATATGGAGAGGGGGCTTGGGAGGTGACAGATTGATTAATACAAACTAACAAATATATTTGGGAACAAATTTAGCTAAGAGTAGAAATTAAAAGCTCTTCCTATCTTTTCCCTGGTTAAATTCATTCAATGATTTACTATTCTCCTCGGCAAGAATTGGAAGAATAATGTTTTCTTCAGTTATTCATTATGTCATATATTCCATCTATGGTGCGCTTTATTTTAGCGATTATTGTTTCTTACCTATTATTCCTGCTTATTTCTCCTTGTGATTTCTTACTTTGGTTTCATGTTGCTAACATTTTCCCTTACGTCTTTTCGTGTGCTTATCGCTCTTGCTTTAAAATCTAGGTCCATCTATGTTAACATGTTTGCTATTGGGTGGCATCTATAATCCATCTGCTGGTTTACATCTTAAGTATTCATCTACTTTAGCTTACATATGTTGGGGATACTGAATTTTTTGGCTGGATGTATATGGAAAGGCCAAAGGCTGATCAGCAGATGAATACTTCAGATGTAAAGGGTAGTTCAAAGAAAGATGACTGAATGAGTTATTAGGTGGAAAACCACAGGTACCACCTACTGCAGTAAATCACTCCCATTTTGTGTCATCTCATCAAACCACTATTATGCTCAACACTTCAGCTTTACATACTCTGAAAAAAGCACCTTGGCAGGGAGCATTGTAGATTATTGTGTATCAGCTATGGAAGTTTGGAGAAAGGAGTTGGAAGAAAATTTAAAAGCTCATCATTCCTTACTTGTTTTCTCTGTTACTCTGTCCAAGCATGACTTTTGAGCTACACTGATCTCACCCCTGTTGACATCTATTCAAGTGATTGTAGCCTTGCCACACTATTTGCAATAAGGGAATAAGTACTGCTTTTTTTCCAATGCAAAGAAAATAGGGAGAAAGAGAAATTTAAACCCTATCTTTAAAAAAATCTCATAGCCTTGGCTCTTATTTTAGTTTCCATGTTTTCCTTCATTAGCTTCTCTTTGGTTGACTTTGGAGAAGGAGGCTGTACTGTGGGCAAAACCATCATCTTGGCAGCAGCCTGAACTGGATACCCCTCAGTGAGATAAGAAACAACGAAGCAGCCACAGTTTCTAGGTAGATATCAAGAGTTCAGATTTCAACATGCTATTTTTAAGTGTCTTCAGCGTATATTTTCAAGTCCAACAAACTCAATGAAATCATGTAGGATATGAGTGTACATACAAGGAAGGAGAGATTCAAGGGCAGAGTTTGAGGTGCCCCAATATTTAATACCCATAAAGTTTAGAAAATGGAAAACAATAGAGCAAAAGTTTATGAGAAAGATTAAGCAGTGAATACAAATGCCTGAAAGGATTGGTATTATGCGAGGTATGAGGAGAAAGTGTTAAAAGACACAGAGAGTAAGCAAAGGGTCAAATGCTGTCGAATTATCAAGATCAGCACAGAGAATTAATTATACGTAAGGAAACAGACAGAATGAATACAGACCATTCTTCCAAAGCATTTGCAATTAATGAGAGAGGAGCAATTAGGCTGTAGGTACCAAGGTTCACTCAAGATAGTTGAAGATGGGCGATATAACAACATTTTATGCTGAAGGAAAGAAGCAGTGAAGAAGGGACCACTCCTAACAAAGGAGAGAGATGAATTCATGGCAGGAGGAGAAACCAGTGCACAAGTAGAATGAATGTGTATTTTGGTGACTGACTTAACTGATGAGAAACAACAGTCCTGTCACAAAGTATGCGAGCATATTTAATATACGTGCTATTGTGGTATGATTCGTATTTACAGTGTCATTCTAGATTTTGGGTTCCTTCTTCAATCTTCATTATTTATCACTCATTTTCATTTTCTTGCACCATACACTTGTTGAATTTAATTTTGATAGTCTCATTCTTGTGCTTTTCATTATTAAGGGCTTATATTTAATCTACTCATTGAATCCAATAAAATGTTGATTAAAGTGAGGATAGGATAAAAAAAAATATGTGATCCATCCACATCTGGAACCCTGTTTAATAAGTTGTGACCATACTGACTATTGATATTATTTTCCTAATACACATATATAAAATCTAAATCACAGAATGCTGAAGTGACTTTTCTAAGATCATGAAGTTTGTAAGTTGTTTAACTGAAAATTCTGAATATATCTGTGACTTCATACAAAAGCTACTTTGCAACTAATTGAATTAAGTGCATATAAATAAAACTGGCACTGCTTTCATTCCATTCTCTAAATTCTTGGAAACTCTGCTAACATTTAAAAATATATTCTATATCAATGAGTATATCAGATTAGGGAAAAAACAGAAATGATAAATTTGTTCCACCAACTAAATCATAGTCAGCATTCCCACCAAGCTTAAATGTTGTGGTTGCCATTTAAAACTAAGGAACACAGGGTCAAAGAAAAACTATATATACATTTGTAATGTCCTGGGCATTCATAATGCAGGAACTCTTTAGAGACATCATTCTTTCTGGTATGTAATTAAACACCTTAATGGTAAATCATTCTGGAATGCATCATTAATCCTAGGCCACTACTCTATAACTGTTGGCTGGTAGGGAGCAGATTGCAGCAAATATACTACGTGCCCAAAGATTCTTTCAAACCAATTCTGACTCCAAAAATATGGCACTACCTTTTGAAGCAGGAAAGTGAAAGATTGAAACCCGTCATGCTATACACTTGCTCTTGTACATAGTTGTCATTGAAGCAAATGGCAGAAAAATATAAAAGCTGCTCAATAATTTGAGTTTATTGAAAACAACCTTTAGACTTTCTAACAGCACAGCATCTAAATTCCTTTCTTTCAATTATTGCTTATTGATGGCCTATTGTTCTGTTAAAAGGCAACTCAAAAATTAGGTCAGTCATATCCAGTCAAAGCAGCTCGATTGATGGGTGAGGTAATGCCTCCAACTGCGTTTAAATTAATTCCCATTTTTCTAATAACGTATTTTAAACATGAGAATATTTGGTTCTATTTAGAAGCTTAGTTATATGTGTATGAGGCGAACACAGTCATGCTTCAAAGACTGTGGAATCAGATAACAATTACAGCAAATTTTCTAAGTTCTTTCAAAGGTCAAGAATGACTGAAAATTTACCTGGAAATGGGCAAAGCTACAAGGAAAATAACTAGAATTTCTAATGACCTTTACACCAATAACATGAAAGTTATAAAGTGCTTCTTTTTACTTTCCCATGTGGATATAGTTTTGAAAAGTTTTAAACAGCAATATAGGAAGTAAGGAAGTTCACTGGGGCTAAAGCCCCAGCACTGACATGAGAACACCCACAATGTGTGCAGAAAAAACACTGTCAGAAGTGTGCTACAGGTACCTGTGTGATTAAAAACCAATCATAGATTCTATGAACAGGCATGACAGGTTTAGAATCCCAGCTTGACCATTAGCTGGATATGTAACCCCAGGAAATTCATTTAAATTCTTGGGGCTTTAGTTTCCTCATCTCAATGTAAGAGAATGCTTGTGAAAATTTAATCAGGAGATGTGGGTAAAAGCCTCTACCCACAGTACTTGGAATGAATGGTATTTTCATCAGTCCAATAAGCGTTTTGTGTTTTTATGTATATATACATATAGCCAGGGTGGCAATAGTTGTCTTGTTTGACCTTTCTAAATCCACAGGTGCTTATAACAGTTATGTGGATTTTTAATCTTAGAAATTTAAATTTAAGATTGGTTAAATGTATTGTTAGAATTCAAAGGTCAGAGTCCCCAAGCAACCATTATCATTATTTGTTACATTTAAAAATATGTATGACAGAAAAAGAAATTTTCCTTCCCAGTATCACTGAACTCAAATTCAGTTGGGAAACATCTAATTCAATCATCAAGAATACACTTTTAAATGCATCTGATGTGTTTAAATTAACCTCTAGCTTCTTTAAGTACAAATAAAAATAGGGCAATTGAGCTTGTTTGGATATCCTTTCATATGAAATAAAGGCCATAAACCAAAACAACATGCATTAAAACATCCAAGCCTGAGGAAAATGTTCCTATTAACTTGTATGTTCACAGGTCAATTGGAAGGTCAATTTCTGATCCTGTAAGAAATTATGTTGTTGTCAGTATGTGGTTTACAGAGCTTAATATGCTTGCATTTTTGTATAATTTCTGTTTATCATATCAGCTATAAGACTAAAATAAATCTATTTATCATCTTAAAACTTGGTTGAGTCTGGCTTACTCACTCTCACTGTTAAGCAAGGTAGGACAAGGATCAAATCAGACAGGCCATGCTGTTTAGAGTTAACAAGCTTTAGCAGATTTGCTCTGAGATACCTGCCCCCTTGCCAGGTGGCCATGATGTAGGAAGCTATGGCTGGGACCATGACAGGGCCAGTAGGCAGCAACTGTTCTTAACACACAAAACAGCATCTAGAGAGAAACAGTGTATTAAAAATTAAAGGTGCTTAGGATCTTTTGTTTAACTTTCCTTTGTTTTGATTTATTTATATTAACTATAACAAAAATTCACAGGTATGTATGTACAGCCTCACCTACACTGCGCTGAAATCATGTACCAGTCTTTCATCAGTGTAAAGTGTTAGCATGAAGTTAGTCTTTCTAAAACAACTAGATTTTGGGACTTTGCTGGCAGTCCAGTGGTTAAGACTTCTTCCAATGCAGGGGGTATTGGGTTCAATCCCTGATCAGGGAGCTAAGATCCCACATTCCTTGAGGCCAAAAAACCAAACCATAAAACAGAAGCAATACTGTAACAAATTCAATAAAGACTTTAAAAATGGTCCACATCAAAAATAAAATCTTAAAAATAAGAACAACTAGATTTTCTAACATACTAATAAGCTCACGGTGGATAAAATCAATGGGATAACACTGTTATTCAAATTCTTGAGGGTTTAATGGAAAAGGCATTGAAATTGTAGCTGTTTTAGTTGCGCTGTGTTTGTAAACCACATGGATTTCATGGCAAGGAGCCTCCTGAGTCAATACAGAGGCTGTCATTGCTGCTTTTATGAACAGTCAACCCTAGCTCAATTGTTATCCATGTTTTCAACCAAATAATGTCTCAACATGACTTCACCTAACTGAAATGCAAAGCAGATCTATTGTTCATAGCAAGCAAAAATTCACTAACTGTAATACATCTATTTTTTTCCCCCAGAGACTTATTTTTTCCGATACTGTGAACGAAAAGTGAGCTGTCCGTTGAAGCCTTACCCTCCCAGGTACCAGTGTTTTAAAGGAGAAAGGTAGATGCCTAAGCTCTATAAATAACCTTTTTCAGTTTTGCTGTTTTTTTTCCTAGCTGAAATTTCCTGGTTAAAATTTCCAGTTTAATCAGATGCCCTCCCCTGGCTCCCTGCCTCTCTGCTTATGTTCACTGCAGTAGTAACCCAGTCTGAGGTGATAGACACTGCCTCTCTCAGTAAACATTGTAGCTTCTAGAAGATGGAGTTGTATCCCACACATCTAGCTCAGGGCCAGGCATATAGGAGCAGATTTTTAAGATAAATAAGCATATATATTTATCATGGTAAGATCCTGACCGACATTCGTGAGTATGTCATTGATTTTGCAAGCAGCGAATCGGCAGGACTGATTCATTCCATAACAGAGGTGTTAGGAGTGCAGTTCAAACCGTTCACTCAGGGAAAGGCTGGAAGTTGGGCACACTGTCCGGATTGCAGGGCGCTCTGCCAGGGGCGGGGTTTATAGCAAGAATGTGACTCAGCTTTTCCTACCCTTTCCATCGTGGGGGTTTCCTCATTTACTCATGTGTAGGCCTCACTCAGCTAGTTTCTAGATTCCTCCCAGTGAACAGCTGTGTGTAGCTGACATTTGGTGTGTCATGGGAGGGGACAGTCCAGGAGCCCCTTATAGTACCATTCTAGGTCCATCCCCTCAGCCTTGACCTAAGGAGTGGTCCTCGTGGTTTTGATTTGCACTTCCTTCTTAGGGATTAGTGACCCTGAGCTTCTCTTGATGTACCTGTTGTCCATTTGTATGTCTTTTTTGGAAAAATATTCATTTAAGTCTTTAACTCTTTAGCCCATTTTTCAATCAGGTTATTAGTTCTTCTGCAATTGAGTTACACAAGTTCTTTTCATATTTCAGAATTACATAATATAAGTGAAAAATGTGATCAATAGTTTGCAAATATTGTCTCCCATTCCATAAGCTAGCTGCATTTTCACAATGAAAGAAGGGATGAGTGGGCAAATAAGTGAATGAGTGTTGCCAAATGAAAACTGTCACTTGCCATCTGCCTCTACAAGGATTAGGTCACTAGATACTGCAGTTGCTGGCCTTCAAAACACCCTGAGAGGAGTTCAAGGTGGAGATCAGGAAAGAGGCACTCTGAGCTTCGGAAAAAACTAGCAGAACAGGACATGAAATAGATATTTTCAGGAAAAGATTTTTATGAGCCCAAATTCTTGTATCTTCTCATATTTAGAAAAGCACTAAAATCAGTAATGGAAACACCTGCTCCTTGTGACTAGCAGCAAAGCCTCTGCCAAAATGTGAGCTTGACTACAGGTACCCCTTTCACTAACATCATATATAACACTGATCTTCCCCTACCTCTTTGCAGTAGTTCCTCAGAGCTCTCTGAGAGGCTATCTCCCAGGCCATAGTCCTCATTTTGCCTCAAATAAAACTTAACTCACAACTCTGTTGTGCATTTTTTTCAGTCGACAGTGTTAGCATGAAAAATGCTATTTTCCTTTTCCTTTCAGTGAGAAGGTCAAATTCTATACTTTTCTTGAATCCTGCCTTTGCTTACCTTTTTGTCCCCAGTTGCTTCCCAAGTTACTAGAGAAAGGGGCCAAATATAATTAAAACAATAGTGAAGACAGTGAAATTAATCTTTTCTGTAGAAAATCTTGTGTTAACTTCATCCACTCTGAACTGGCTCTTTAGCTAGATTTTTGTTAAGCTACTTATCCGAGGAAGCCGGTGGGGAGGATGGGGGAGGTGCATGTGCTTAAGAAAAGCTTGTTATCACTATTATAGCAATAGAGCAACAAAATAATGGACTCTTCCTTAATGCACATTGCCTTGGGAACTGTTTGCACTTACTACACTGACTTTATATGTTAAGCATCTGACATGGTAATTAGTTTTACAAAAATGCCCATCTTGCCATTCCTTTTGGTTTGTTACTGATCAATTTGAAATACAGTACTTGCATTTTCAATGACTTCTCAAGTATGGATTAGACTTTGTTCTTTAGTTTTAGGGTTTTGTTTTATTGTGAACAATGTACAGCATCATTACACATGTATCCTCCAAATCAATTAGTTCTATAAGGGAAGAGAATCTTCTTTTCTGTGATAGGCTGAGAAGAGCCATCTTTCATCACTCAGTGTTTTCTAACGTAAGACACAGTACAGTATGTGGGCATTGGTGCCAAGATGATTGACCTTCAGTTCATTAACCTAATAGCTGGGTTATTCTCACACATTCTTCAAGTCTCAGCCCACCTCCAAGCAAATATTTGATAGCAAAAAGCTAGCCATGAAGATTTAGGGTAAGACTTCATTACCGGCATTAAATATAGCAAATCCATTTAACAATATATCATCAAGTGTTAAAAAAAATAATGGAAACTAAATGGCACTTGTCAAAATAGTTTTTTAAAAGGATATTTCCTGAACTACTTGCTTCAGGGTTTTGTTTTGTTTTTGTCATTTTTATAACAAAAAAGTAATTCAATAGATCTGGTCAGTCAAATTAGTTTTCCACATCATTAATGTGAACTGTAAAACTTTAAGTTACATGATGGATTTACAAGTTCTAAAACTTTTTCAGAGACAAGATTTTTTTTTTTTAAATCATTTGATGAATGGCAGGAAAACTTGAATATCCATTTCTTTCCACTTCTTTTTAACCAAAATGGCCTTACGTCCCCTCAGCCTGACTAAACTTTAGACAGCTTCTTCCTGACTCTAGGCCCTTGACCTCGCCTCTTCTTAGAGCATTTACTTTAGATAAGTTGCTATGGTAAATTCTTTCTCTATCCCTTTGAAATGTGAATCTTCTCCCAGCCTCCTGCCAGTTTTACAACTCAGAAATGTCTTTTTCAAGAACCTGGGAGACAACTCTTTGAAATGTCATCATCAAGAAACATAATCCCCTTCCCCAAGTCTCTGAGGGAGGGTAAGAGCCTACCTTCAATAAAGGAAGATTAGAAAACAGACCAACCTCTCTCCTCAAGCCCTTCAGAACTTTTCTATTAGTTCACCTGTTTAAAAATCCTCCCATCCTTTGTTTCAGAGAAATCGAGTTCAATATCTCTTTCATAGTGTGAGTGTCTTGACCCATATTGCAAATGTATTCTCAGGGCTACTTTTGTTTTGTCTTCCTTGTAATTATGCTTTTTTTATTTTTTTTTTTTGTTCACAAGAATATTTGAACCTAGAATCCTCTGATAAACTGAACATCTCACAGAATTTGACAAACTGACAAACTGGTATCACATACGTAAACTTTGCTTTTTTTAAAGCTTTTAAAAAAGTAACTTTAAATGATCATTTGCAGAAATTTTAACAAAACACTAATAATTTTAATTAACTTTCTTCTCTGACCTTTAAGTACTTAATTTATTCATTTATTTTTGCCTATTGCTGAGAAGAAAGAGCATCAGTATCTCCATTATGAGAAGTATGTCATACAGTGACAGTTTACAAGTGGAAATGCACACATCCCAACAAGCATAGAAAGGTCTTTGGTAGCAACCTGGATTGTGGTTTCTATCCTTCTAATCCTAGAGAAGAGAGACCACATGCGGAGTCCGTACAATAACATAGAAGTCTTGCTGTGTGTTACTTTCTCTGAATTGCTAGGTTGGTTCTCTGGGTACCAGGAGGCCATCTTTCTTTTATTCCAGCCCAAGTCAATACTCATTTTCCAAAAATTGGAGAGACACAACACCTTTAAGTTAATTTTGTTGCCAGCTCAGTCTTGAAATATCAGAATTTTTCCCTGCCTCCCTACCTGGCCCATTTTTCTAAGGTTTTCTGTTCTCAGTGGATTTTTAATCAATCTATGGCTAATAAATCCTGGCAGACCACCTTGGAGGAAAGTGATGATAGTGAGATATTTTGGTATGAAAATAAGTTAATTACATAAACTTTATAATAAATGTTCTAAATTTTCTTGAATAAAATGCACAAAAAAATGTTCAATATATGCTAATATTTACATGGGGTTGGTGGAGATAATTCAGTATTTGTGAACAACTACGTGTGAGGCACGTGCTTATACTTTACATACAACCTCCTTTAAATTATTTGATACATTTTTCAACGGATACTAACAAAATGAAAAGTACAATGGATAAAAATTTAGATTTTGAAGAAAGCGTCACATATGCTAGAATTCCCTTAGGCTACGTATACTAAGTCAGCCAGCTTTCAGGCAACAGATGGAATGCATAGGCACTGACATCAGTGGAATTCTGCCATTGAATTTTTGACAAAGACAAACTATTCATCAAGCAAGTGTTCATCATTAGACATTGGTGCCTTCACTTTTGGAGAAGAAAACATATTACATCATGATTAGTGTGCAGTACCATTAACGTGATTGAATGAGCCTTTATCAGCTGCTTACTCTTAATTTTCTGGGCACTGAGGGGTGTGTGAAAGTGTGAAAGATGGAAAGCCATAGCAATTGCTGTGTGATTATATTTTGTGAGTGTAAAAAGTGGATTTATTTCAACCTTCTCTTCTCACTCCTGAACCAAAGAGTTCCTGTCTCTCTAAAATTATGCAAATATTTGCAATTCGGTTTAAAAATCTTAGTCATGATGATTTTACAAACTAAGTGAACACAGAAAAGCGTCTGTCATCATAAAAGGGCATTTTTAGTAATTTGTCATTAACTGATGAAAAAAGACATAGTTGAATTTTTTTCCACCTTAATCTAACCTTTCTTCCCATATTGACAATTTAGTCCTTTAATCAGTATAACTTCCAGAATTTCAGTATCATATGCAACCCTGGTAAAGTTCTATTCTTCTCAGGCAGAGCTGATCTCAATATTTGCATACAAAATTTTTAATGGTCTTTATGCTTTCTGCTAGCCTCATGTACTAAATTTATGTTGAGTAATTAGAAGTTGAAAAATGATTGAATATGATTGTCTATTGAGGTGAAATAATTTTAGATTTGGATTTTTAGAGGAAATATTTTTATAGTATAAAGGGCAATTAGAAAAGACGGTAATTACTTAGTTTTGATGCTTCAACAATGAACATATTTAACCTAAAAAATAACCCCATAATTTTTCTAGATGTCAGTTTTCTATACCTGAGAGGTACTTGGAGTAAGGTGACTTCAGAATTTCTCAAATGAAAATAATCCAAACCAATGTGGCAGTGAAGGATGAAAAAAAAACTGAGTTTCATTCAGTTCTTTCTTTATCAAAGAAAAAAGGCTCCAAATCTATGTGGAGTTAAAATGCAAAATTTAAAATATCCACATTCAAACTTCTTGAGATTGTTTTGGGGTTAATATCACCTAATTATACGCTCATATTTTATGCATTTTATCTATAGCAATTAACCCCTATAGCACTAAGTTATTGTAATTTATTTAGGCAATATATGTTGCCGATGTAAGAAACAGGTGCCTCAAATGACAATATTTTATCTAGGAACTGTTCAGATTTTAGATTTTAAAAATTTCCTTTTTCCCATTAAATCATGACCTATTTTTCCTTGATATTGTCTCTTTGAACCTATAAATTTAGACACTGTCTCTGGCCTTGAGTGACTTTCTCTTCACCCTCACTGCTCCCAAAGATTTGGAACTTGCTTGCTTTTCACTCTTTTTGGATTCACTCCCTCCTCTGAACCTAGCACCTTCAATTGGTCCAGATAACAACTCCCACCTTGGAGAGTAAAGTTCCTTTAAGCTCCATGTAAGACCTTCCAATGTTATATTTCTGGATCATCAATAGAGCTGTCTAGCCAAAGACTGGAATTAAAAAACTCTTGGGCTTTGAACTTTCATAATTGTCATGAATTATATAACCCTGATGATGCATAATTTAGGTACTGCCTTTTAGAGACGCTTGCTCTGAATTCACCCCACATCCCAACACACCTATTAACTCAAAATCAACTTACATAAATAGGCTCACATAAGCAAAATAAATCAAGTCTTTGTATTTCCTGTTCACTGCTCTCCACAGTAACATTTTTTCTCATTAGTCGAAGTTATTCACTCTAAGAAAAGAGAAAATATATGAGAATCAGAGAACATTCTGATAAAGATTCCTGGAGAATCAGGAAGTTTCTGATAAAGGCTAAAATTTGACTATGTAGGGACATGAAAGTATAGAAAATTAAAAATAGAGTACATGCAATAGTTAAGCTTACCTAGGTGATATAAATTTTTATATTGATCTATATTACATTTAATATAATTGTTTTATTACTATTTTTTCACATTAAAGTAAAACTGAACCTAATAGCAGAGGTCACTATCATAATTAAAATAAAGTGCATGTGGAAATATACTAAGTAAATATATTAAATAAAAAGTACCCACAATAATTTAACTTGATTTTCAAGATAACTTCCTGGTTATCTTATGGATAGAACGGAATAAATACCATTTAAGATAACTTGTCAATAGGAAATTTTTAAAAGACATCTTTTACTATGTGATCACAAGATTCTCATATATTCTCCATGATTACATTTTAATCTTTCTGTTATTCAAAAGCTTTACACTGTCTTCTCCCAACATCAACTCATTAACTTCTTTCTCATAACTGTATCAAAGAATGAAGAGGGATGGAGGCAGAAGTGGGTGAATAAGAGGTAGCAGGGAGAAAGGAATAATATGTCTTTTTCACTTCACTGAAAGTTTTCTAATTCTAGAATTGATTTCACATTTTAAAGTTCACCTGAAATCAAGCAGAACCAAAGCAATTTATAAATATAGAAGCCTGAATATTTGAAAACAAGATCTATTTGCTTTGTGTGTGTAGGCATTCCTCTAGTCATTTCAGTATATCAGTTTATATATAATAACTGACAAATGCTCTTGCTTTTAGATAAAGTTCTTTTTATTTTACCTAAATATATTAGATTATGATGCTTTTCACTGCATGTAAATAATTTAACATAAATCAAAGCAATCACTGCATGATAAACAGATAAAAGCTGTATTTATGCACTAACTTCTACTGATCTTGCTCTGTACAATCACTCAGCACCTCAGTATCAAGAAGAATGGTCACTATCCCTAAAAACTTTCTATTTACTTCTACAGTATTTTTTAATGTTCTCAATTTATTGACCAAGACACTGAAGCTGAATGCTTCAACCTCAAATTCAATTTAAAGTCCTCTTTCCCTTCTGCACAGGTTAGACCTGGCTCTCCAGTGGGTTGCTTTCTCACCGACCCCCTCCCCCCTTTTCCTGGGCTTACTGGGCTGAAGTTGTAATTGGGAAAGAAGAGAAAGATGTTTCCTCAACTGACTGGAATTGGTGAGCTCCAGTTCTCTCTTACAGTGGCCATAATTGCTCTTGATCTTGGCATCCTTTGCTCTCATTTGGACCAAGATTACTTAATTCTCAACCACTTTGGGCAGACACACTTAGAGCGAGAAAAATTGTATTATCCTCTCCTTGTGAAATGGGATTATTTCCTCTCAGCTCTTTCATGCTTCCTTTACCCCAAAACTCCATGTCCCAGCAGTATTGGGCACTCTAGTTCTGTGGCTCACTAGAATTTATCCAAATATATTTATAGGTGCTTGATTTAGTTAAAGAGATGGAGCAACAGCCAAATCTTCAAGGAAGAAAAGAGAGGGAATTGATAGCATCTACTCACAAATTCTCTATTTCTCCAAACACTACTTCACCCACTCTCTCTTCTCCACCTTTTTTTGTTGAAGGTACAGGGAGGGACAGCTGAAATGGCACATTTAATCAAGTCCTTCCAAGTTAAGGTTGGACCCTCAGATGTTAGTGCTTTGAACTTAGACTGCAGAAGAGCTTAACACATTGCCAAATCTCAATTAAAATAGGTGCTAGACATTATGGTAAAATCACTATCTAAATGAACTAAACACAATGGTGAAATTAGTAGTGGTCCAATTGTAATATAAGATCTCAGAGTAGCAATCCAATTATCATATTCTTCATATCTATAGCTCCATATGCATTTTGGACAAATGGTCCACTGAAAAATGTTTAACAAAAGATAATGGTTTTGAAATTATTTTTAGAACCATATTTGACTAAAGAATTTTGGTCATTAATATCATGTTTCTTGTTCTGTATTTTTGAAAGTATATGATCATACAATTCTCAAAAGCTTTAAGAGTCACAAAAATTATTAAGTTATGGGAAATTCCATAATGATGATGATATAATAAGTAGGATGGAGTATTTTGGAAGGAAACCACCAAGAAAAACAAACCAAAATCATACCATAGTTACTGGTTTGCTTTACTTGATCAGACTGCAACAGAAAAACAAGCATGTATGATTAGTACCCATTTGTTAGAAAATGCCATTTTTAAACACAAACACACACACACAGTATCTGTGGTAAGAATAGTTGGAATCATAGCACAAGTGTAAACTTTTAATTTAGGATATATCCTGTATTACTTGTTAAATTTACCATTAAGCCTATTTGATTGCATGTAATAAAACCTACCTTATTATTAAAAACAAACAACAAATACTTATGCAATCTAAAATAAAAAGAGCACAAAAGTAAGATGTGAAAAGACAGGTAACAAAATTAGCTGTCTCATTCATTTGTAGCTATTTAAATGGCTTTGTGAGAATGGAATGAACGTAATTATTTCAAAAGACATTAAAATCATTGACAAAAACTTAATACCCTTTTATGATAAAACACTCAACAATCTAGGTATAATGAATAACTTTCTTAAACTGATAATAGATATCTTTGAAAAGGCAAGAGGTAACATCATATTTAGTGGCAAATAATTTGAACATTTACTTCCTAAGATCAGGAAAAAAGACAAGGATGTTTAGTCTTTCTACTTCTATTCAAGATTGTGCTAGAGGTTATAATCAGGGCAAATACAAAAGAAAATAAGTCATTTGCACTGGAAAAGAAGATTAAACCTATCTCTGAGAATGACAGTATTATTTAGAGAAAATATTAAGGAATCCCTTAAAAAAGTATTACAACTAATGGACTGGAGGACATGGGGTTGGGGGAGTGGGGGGCGAAGGGGAAGCTGGGATGAAGTGAGAGAGTAGCATAGACATATATATACTACCAACTGCAAAATAGATAGCTAGCGGGAAGTTGCTGTATAACAAAGGGAGATCAGTTCGATGATGGGTGATACCTTAGAGGGCCGGGATGGGGAGGGTGGGGGGGGAGTTGAGGGAGGGAGGGGATATGGGGATATGTATATAAATACAGCTGATTCACTTTGGTGTACCTCATAAGCTGGTACAAGAGTGTAAAGCAATTATATTCCAATAAAGAGCTTAAAACACACACAATTTTAAAAAAGTATTACAATAAGGAAATTCAACAAAGTTGCAACAAGACAAACAAATTCAAGAAGACCAACAACAAAAAAAAATTGTTCTTCTAGTATGAACGATCAACCCACAAATAAAGTTTAAAAATTGCATTTACAAGAGCATCCAAAAAATAAATACTTGGGAAAAAATTCAATAGAAGTGAAAATTTTGTGTACTGAAAACTAAAAAAAAAAAAAAAAAAAGTTAAAAGTAGTCAAAGAAAATCTAAATAAATGAAAAATCATCCCATGATCACTGATTGGAAGACTTATACTGTTAATAAAGAAATACTTCCTAAGTTGATCTACCTATTTAACATGATACCTAATAAAATACAGGTTAGATTTTTTGCAGAAATTGACAAGCTGATCCTAAACTTCATAGCGAAGTATAAGGACTCACAATAGCCACAACAATTTTGAAAGAGAACAAAGTTGGAAGACTACACTTTCTGATTTCAAACTCACGACAAAGCTACAATTATCAAGACTGTATGGGGTTGGCATTTAGATAAACATATAGATCAATGGAATAGAACTGAGAATCTCCAAATATGCCCTTACATTTATTGTCAATTGATTTTTGAGTAGGATGTTTAGACAATTCAACGGAAAGAATAGTCTTTTCAACGAATAGTGTTGGATCAACTGGCTATCCACATGGAAAAGAATAAAGTAGCAACCATACCTCAGACTAAACACAAAAGAACTCAAAATGAATCAGACATAAATATAAGGACTAAAACTATATGCATCTCAGAATAAAATTTTGGAGTAAATCTTTTTAATTTGGAGTGAGGCAAAGCCTTCTTAGATATGGCATCAAAGGTATAAGCAACAACAAAAAATTACAATTAATTAGACTTTTCCAAAATTAAAAACTTTTGTGCTGCAAAGTATACCATAAAAAAAAGAAAAAAATGCGTAAAATTGGGAAAATGTTTACAAAAATATATGTATTAAGGGACTTGCATTTGGAACGTATAAAGGAATTAGAACAATAATAAAAATACAGAGAATACTATTAAATAGTTATTTGTGGGGAAAGTATCTGAATAGATATTTCTCCTAAGAAGATATACAAATAACAAGAACATCTCAAAAACAAACAAAAAACCCCTCAATATCATTACCAAGAGGGACATGCAAATCAAAAACAAGATGAGATACCAAGTCAGACACATTAGACTGGCTAACTCAAGGCCATATTAGTAAGTGTTGAGGAGGATGTGGAGATATTGGAACCCTCATACCCTGCCAATAGGAATATAAAAAGATACAGCTAGTTTAGAGTACAGTTTGACAGTTTCTCAACATATTAACCAAGCACTCTTATGACCCAGTAATTCTTAATTATTTACCCCAGAGGTATGAACACATGTTCACACAAAAACCTGCACACAGATGTTTACAGAAGCATTATCTATAATGGCTAAAAAGAGGAAACCTAAATGCCGTAACTGTTGAATGGATAAAAACAGAGTATATCCATACAATGGAATACTATGTGCGAATAAAAAGAAATGGAGTATTGATCCGTGCTACAATATGGATGAGCCCTGAAAACATAATGCTAAGTGAAAGACAGTTCACAAATCACCACATATTGAAGAGTTCCACATATATGTAATGTCCAGAACAAGCAAAACCTATAGCTACAGGAAATAGATTAGTGATTGCCTGGGCAGTTGGAGTCAGGGGGGGCTATAGAGTGGAATGCTGTGAAGTGGTGGGGGAAATTGGAGTGATGAGGTTTCTTTTGCGGGTGACAATAGTGTTCTAAAATGAGATTATGGTAATGGTACACAATTCGGGAAATATACTAAACCACTGTATTATATACTTAAATCAGGTGAGTTATATGGTATGTGTATTATTCTTAATGTTTTCAAAAGGATGTAATAATAGTAATAATTTTAAAAGAACTGCCAGCATTTCCAGGAAGGTGTTGAGAACGCATCAATCACTCAAAGCTTGGGGGTGAGAACAAATTACCCACCTACCTCCCACTACTTAAATTGCCTCATTGAATTTACTCTAATTAGTCTGTTACAAAAATTCAATCAAAATATGGTTATCATGACTCAGAATGAAAAATATTTTAAAAGATGGCTGTGCTGGGTTTTTTATATCCACATATAAAGAGCTTAGAAGTCACCATTCCTTCCTAACAACACATAAAAAGCTGAATAGACTAAAAAGTCAACAACTCTTTATTAGAGAGGGGAAGATAAGGGAAAACTGCTCCCCACAAGATCAGAGAAGAGAGAAAACTAACAAATACAGGGAGTCAGGGCTCACTGGAGCAGAGACAAACAGAAACTTCCTTGGGAACCAGTGCCAGAGTAGAAAACCTGAACAGTAATTGACAAATTGCTGGAGGCCCTGTGTGGACAAGTCTGAAAGTTAAAAACTTCAGAAGGATCCCACAATGTTGTGAGATTTACCTCCAGGAGCTCAACCAGGTTCCCATAGTAAATATCAAAGAAAAATCCTCTACTTCTGGTAGAGGGAGGAGAAAGAGAACCATTTCTTCTTAAAAAGGTCTGCTTTAGCGGAAACTACCTAACCCAAGGCTAACCTACTAGGGTATTATCATAGCCCTCCTCACGTGAGGGAAGGTAAATACCCAACTCCACCTGGCTCTAGTGTTCCAAGTGGAACCAGGAAAATACAGTTACCCCTCAGTATGCTATGGGGATTGGTTTCAGGACTCCATACAAGTACCAAAAATCCATGGATGCTCAGGTCCACATACAAAATAGATTATTACAGTCAGCCATCTGAAAAAGCATCAGAGAAGGAACAAGTAAAGGTACAATCAAAACTAATGTTTTTACTCTTAATTGATCTAACAGATAATAGTTCAAAATAATACCAAAAATGTACTGAATTGTGTATGAGGTATACATGCATATCCTTACTTATGCTTACGTGTAGGTGAAGTTAATGGCAACAGTGATGGGACAGAGGAATCAGGATTATTTTGTTGCTATAAAGTACTCAGACTACCAGTGAAATATTACATAGTGGAGTATGTAATTAATACTACCAGTGAAGTATTAATTGAAAGTGGACATGGATTAACTGTAAATGGATACTGCAATCTTTAGGGCAACCATTAAAAAAAGTAAAAGTATAATCAATATGCTAAAATAGAGAAAATGGAATCATAAAATGCACAATTAAAACCAGAAAAGGCAGAAAAGGAGTGGAAGATAAAAATGGGAACAAAGTACAAGGGCAACAAACAGAAAAGAGTAATATGTTAGATATTAATACAACTATACCAATAATCACTTTCAGTATCATTTGTCTAATACATCAAATAAAAGCGACTGACAAAGTGGATCATAAAACATGATCCAACTACATGTTGTCTGCCTGAAATACACTTTAAACATAAAGATACATATAGATTAAAGTAAATGGATGGAGAAAAATATACCATGCTAACACTAACTGAAAGAAAGTAGGGGTAACAATATAAATTTCAGATAGAGCAGACATCAAAACAAGAAGAGTTATCAGGGATAAAGGGCAGCATTATAGAATAATAAAGGTGTAAATTCTCCAAGAAGACAAAAGAATCTTTAATGTGTACACACCTAAAAACAGTGTCAAAGTATGTGAGTCAAAAAACACCACCATGACAAAATTTCAAAGTGAACTAGATGAATCCACTATCATAGTTGGAGAATTCAAAACCCCTATAGTAGAACTAACAGGTCCAATGGGCAGGAAATCAGTAAAGACATAGTTGAACTCAGCACCAACAATCAAATGGATAAGTGGACATCTATAGACTACTTTATCCACAACAGCAGAATACATATTTTTCTCAAGCTCACATGAAATATTTACCAAAACAGATCACATTCTGGTCCCTAAAACACACCTTAACAAATTTAAAAGAATAGAAGTCCTACAATGTCTGCTCTTAGACCAAATGCAATTAAAATCGAAGACAAAAAGATAACTAGAAAATACACAAACACATGGATATTAAATGACACAATTCTAAATAACACGTGAGTCAAAGAAGAAATCAGAGAAATTTAAAAATACTTTGGACTATATGAAAATGAAAACAGAACTTATCAAAGTTTGTAGGATGTAGTTAAAGTAGAGCTTAAAGGAAAATTTATAGCATTGAAAGTTTATATCAGAGAATAAGAAAGACCTAGCATCAGTTAACTCAATTTCTACATTAGGAAACTAGAAATAGGAAATTAAATCCAAGATAAGCAAAAGAAAATAAGAAATTAGCAGAAATCAATAAATTGAAAACAAAAAAAAATCAATAGAGATAAAACAATGGAACCAAAACCTGGTTCACTTAAAAGATCAATAAAATAAAATCAACAAGTCAGGTTAACTAAGAAAAGAGGAAGGACACAAATTATTAGTAACAAATGAAAGATGGGA
Organism: Hippopotamus amphibius kiboko; assembly: GCF_030028045.1. Taxonomy (NCBI): domain Eukaryota; kingdom Metazoa; phylum Chordata; class Mammalia; order Artiodactyla; family Hippopotamidae; genus Hippopotamus; species Hippopotamus amphibius. Next base: position 104,747,471 of record NC_080196.1, read on the forward strand.
TATCACTACAGATTCTAAGGACATTAAATGGATAATTAGGAATACTGTGAACAACTGGATGCTCACAAATTTGATTACCTAGATGTAATGGAACAATACATAATACATTGAAAGACACAATTTTCAAAACTCACACAAGAAGTAAAAGAAAATCTAAATAGGTCTATATCTACTAAAAAAATTAAATTCACAATTAATAAATTTCCAAAATGAAAAGCATGAGGCCTAGATGGGTTCATTGGTGAATTCTACCAGACATTTAAAAGAGAAATCATATCAATTCTGTACAATCTTTTTTAGAGGATAGAAGCAGAGAGAAAACTTTCTAACTCATTCAATGAGGTAAGCACTATTCTAATACAAAAACCAGACATAAACAGTATGAGTACAGGCAAATAACTCATGAAAGTAGATGCAAAAATCCTCAACAAAATGTTAGTTAATGGGATACCATAATGTATAAAAATAATTATATACCACAACTAAGTGGGATTTATCCTAGTTATGAATAGCTGACTCAACACTTCAATCGATCCATCACATCAATAGGCGAAGAAAAAAAAATTGCATGATCATATCAATAGATAAGGAAAAAGCATTTGACAAAATTCAACACTCATTTGGGATTGCTATATCTACCTTACTAATAAGAAAGAAAATACCAAATTGTACACTCTAAATATATGCAGTTTATTGTAAGTCAACTGTATCTCAATAAAAGTTCTTAAAAAAAAAAATTCAACACTTATCCAGGATAAAACACCCAGTACACAAAAAAAAAAAAAAAAAAAAAAAAAAAAACAGAAGGGATCTTCCTCAACTTGTTAAAAAAAAGTCTACAAAAACCCTACTTTGTGGCAAGAAACTCTAAGCTTTTTGACTAAGGTCAGGTATAAGGCAAGGATGTCCCATCTCACTATTCTTCAACATTTTTTGGAAATCTTGCTAATATAAGACATGAAAAGGAAATTCAAGATATACAGAGTGGTAAGAAAGAAAGAAAGAAAGAAAGAAAACAAAACAAAAACAGTTGTCTTTGTTTGCAGATGACATGATTTTCTATGTGGAAAATGGGAAAGAATTCACCAAAAATTCCTGGAACTCACAACTATAGCAATTTTGCAAGATACAAGATTAATATACAAAAGTCAACTGTTTTCCTATATAACAGCAATGAACAAGCGGAACTTAAAATTAAAAACACTATCATTTACACTAGCATCCAAAAGCCTTGAAATACTTAGGACAAATTTAACAAAATGAGTTCTATATCAGGAAAATTACAAAACTGATCAATGAAATCAAAGAATTAAATAAATGGAGAGATTCCATGTTCATGGATAGGAAGGCTCAATACTGTCAATATGTCAGTTCTTCCCAACGTAGTCTATACATTCAATTCAATACCAATTAACATTATTTTAGGTGCATCAACAAACTTATTCTAAAGTTAATGGAGAGGCAAAAGACCCAGAATAGCCAACACAATATTAAGAGAAAAGAAAAAATCTGGAGGACTGACAGTACCCAACTTCTAAACTTAGTATATAGCTACAGCAATCAAAACAGTGTAGTACTGGTGAAAGAACAGACAAAAAGTTCACTGGAACAGAACAGAGAGCCCAGAAATAGACCCAAATATAGTAACCAATCTCTGGCAAAGGAACAAAGATAATACAATGGAGCAAAGGTGGTCTTTTTGACAAATGGCACTGGAACAACTGGATATCCACATCAAAAAGATGAACACAGACACAGACCTCATGTCCTTCACAAATATTAACTCAATTTGGATCACAGAATGGAATGTAAAATGAAAAACTACCTAAGTACTAGCAGATAACAAAGAAAACCAAGATGACCTTGGGTATGGCTACAATGTTTTACATACAGCACAAAAAGCACAATTTTTCCATGACAGAAATAATAAGCTGGACTTCATTAAAACTAAAAACTTGTGCTCTACAAAAGAATGTGAGAGAATAAGAAATCAAAGCACAGAATGGAGAAAATATTTGAAAAGACACATTCAATAAAGAACTGTTACCCAAAATATACAAAGAACTCTTAAAACTCAACAATAAGTAAATAAGCAACCTGACTAAAAAATAGGCAAAAGATCTGCACAAGTATCTCACCAAAGAAGATATGCACATGGCAAGTAAGCATATTAAAAGATTCTTTATATCATATGCTACCAGGGAAATGGAAACTAAAAACAGCAATGAGATACACTATACAACTATTAGAATGGCCCAAATCTGGAACACAACATCACCACGTGCCAGTGGGGATATGGAATAACAAGAACACAGATGTTGCTGGTGGGAACACAAAACTCTATAGCCACTTTGGAAGACAGCTGGTGCTTTCTTACAAAACTAAAGATCCTCTTACCATAAAATCCTATGATTATGCTTCTTGGTATTTATTCAAATAACTTGAAAACTTAAGTCCACACAAAGCCTATACATGGATGTTTATAGTGGCTTTATTTATAACTGCCAAAACTGGAGGAAACCATGATGTTCTCAGTAGGAGACTGGATAAATAAACTATGGTATATCCAGACAGTGAAATATTATTTGGTGTTAAAAAAAAGGCTATCGAGTTATGAGAAGGCATGTAAGAGACTTAAATACATGTACCTCAGTGAAAGAAGCCAATCTGAAAAGACTATATACTATATGATTCCAATTATATGACAATTTGGAAAAGGTGAAACTATTGAGACAGTTAAAAGATCAGTGGTTGCCAGGGGCTGGGAGAGGGGAGGGATGAACAGATACACTTTTTAGGGCAGTGAAACTACTCTGTATGATACTATATTTGTGGACATGAGAGATTATACATTTGTCCAAATCCACACAATGCACAACACTAAGAGTGAGCCTTAATGTAAATTATAGACTTAGTAATTACAATGCCTCAATGTAGATTTATTGACTTTAACAAATGTACCACTCTGATGCGGGATGTTGATAAGGTAGGCTGTGCATGTGTGGGGACAGGGGCTATGGGAAATCTCCACAGCTTCCCATCAATTGTGAGGCAGATCTTAAACTGCCTTAAAAAGTAAACTCATTTTTTTTTTAAAAAGGAAATAAAAAATGTACATCTTCATTTAAATTAATAAAACCTGAGTAAGATTGACTTAAGGCTGAAATTCAGTAGCTCAGCTTTTGACAAGGGATCTTGGGCCATACTCATGATTTGGGTGAATTAGATGGGTTCATATGGGAAACTTGTTAGGCTTTCTAGGTACCTGTGTTCAGTGGCCACTCTGGAATAGCACTGTGACATCCCCCAAACTGAAACTGAGAGTCTAGAGTGTGGAGATTAGTAAGGAGAGTATGAAGATGCTGCAGTGGAAGGCACTAGGATGAAGGCTACGTTATGAATTAGAATGTGTGACTAGCGAGAATATTCAGAAATTTCTTTGCATTTACCTGAATGCCTAATTAGAATAGATATTATATATGAACCGGCCACTTTGGCCTTACGCTTTTTACAGCAAGTCTTAAATGATCCCACTCTTGTCTCGTTTTAATTATTTATAATAGGAAACATCTGAATTGATCAACCTTTCATAAGTAGCCAATTTTAAGCAACATATAAACAATACAGAATTGGTGCTGGACAAATGTAAGCTGCTTTTGATTACGGCAATGTACGGAGTAGAGGTTTTGACTGCAAAAGCTACCTTTTGGGTAGGCTTGTCTGGGGAGTTTATAAGGCATATGGTTTTTGTATGTTAATAGTAGACTATTAAAAATTTAACAAAGTTTGTCCTGCAATCATCTCAGCTGTACCTGACAAGGGAGACACTACATAGGAAATGCTCAGGCCAAGGGGACTCGTATGCCATAATAGTCTTGGTTAAGGTTTATTTTCATTAGTAATTTTGGAGTCCAGCCAGAACAATCTGCATCCTGGGGGACTGAATTCCGGTTTGCGTTTCCCGTAACACCACAAGGATATCTGAACTCGCTGCCTTGTTGCCATAATCTAGTGAAGAAGGTCTTGGGCTTCACAGTTATTCAGGCTGTTAGAACAATGCACTGATAATATCAAAAAAGCTGACTGGAAAGTGAAGCTTGAGGACTGTCATCATCTAGGTGACAAATAGAAGCTCTCTGATAAATACAGCTTACATCCGAGGCTTAACTCAAACTGTGCAATTCCTGGAGCAACCATTCTTCAAACTCTAAGAAATCTGTTATTTCCCACTGACTGTGTCACCAGGCAAAAATCTCAAGAGACTAGCTGGCTGTTCAGACTTTATATTTAGGAATTCTGTTGATCCCTATTCCCAAGGGACAGAAAGAAGCCTCAATATAAATGAAGGCTGGGCTAAAACAAGCATTTAAAGTTTTACAAAGTCCTACTAGGTTCTTATGAACAGTCAGTGTGATATTAGTAGCATATGCAGAGAATATGCACAGACTGGGGTCTTCAGCAAATCAAGTAAGGCTAGCAGCAGAGAGCACTGGGAGTTTGCATTCTAAAGCTGCCAAATGTAACTCCTCAGTATAGCTCAAGTGAAAGGCAATTGCTAGCTTCCTGCTGGAGGAGAGTTGATACTCCTGTGACTTGAAGGGCATTAGAAAATTCTTAGCTCAGAGATACTGAGCTGGGTGAGTCAGAGAGACATCGGTGTGGAGAGAGAACACATCCCAGTAAAATCCACTGCTGAGGTATATTCCTAAGAAAAGCTGAGGAGGATTGCACTACTTATGTGAACAGATTGTGTCACTGCTGGTACAGATGATAGGGCAGCCCTCCAAAGACTTCCTTTCTCATTACTCTGGTTTTTTTGATGAGGGACTCTGGACTGAGAGTATACTGTTTGCAAATCAGCAACAGGGCATGGAGAAGGTAAAACTGATGAAAAGAGGAGAGGGTGAGTTAGCACAGAGAGTAGAATAGTACAAGGAAATTAGTGTCAAGATTTTGCAGGGAGAGCTTGACTATTTACCATATCTCAGGCCACAGCCAATGGCCTGGCTCTAAGGTCAGTCTAATGAGCTGAGCTCACAGACAATAAAATAAAAACATCTGGTGCACTCAATTATGGAAGTTTCTATGGGAATTTGGAGAATTAAAGTGCGCCACAGGGATACTCACCTTAAAGCCAAGTTTCCGACTCAGAACGGGATTTGAATGCTAGAGTAGAAGCCTTAGGTCCCAAAACCCAGGTGTGAGATACATAAGCACTAGTGCTCAGCCCTGCTCAAGTGGTTTGAAAGACAACTCATCTCCCTCCCACCTACTGTAACTGTCAATTAAAAAATAAAAGAAAAAAAAACCTCTTTCAATATCAATAGGAAAATGAATCATTTGAAAATTACAGTAGATAAAGTGCCCTGAGAACATCAACCAATGAAGAGCTGACAAAAGCCCCTGGGGAAGGGCTACTACCAGGTATAATTGGGATTAAGATTTATTCTACTCTAGGTCAGTAAAGAAAATTCCCAAAGTCAGTTTATCAAGAGAAGATGGTGGAGTAGGAGGACATGCACTCACTCCAGCCTGCAAGAGCACCAGAATTACAACTAACTGCTGAACAATCAATGACAGAAAGACACTGGAACTCAATAAAAAAGACACCCCACATTCAGTGACAAAGGAGAAGCCTCAATGAGACAGTAGGAGGGGCACAATTGCGTTAAAATCAAATCCCATAAATGCTGGGTGGGTGACTCACAAACTGGAGAACAGTTATACCACAGAAGTCCAACCACTAAAGTTAGGGTTCTGAGCCCCATGTCAGGCTTCCCAACCTGGGGGTCCAACAATGGGAGGAGGAATCCCCAGAGAATCAGACTTTGGAAGCCAGAGGGATTTGATTGCAGGACCTCCACAGGACTGGGGGAAACAGACTCCACTCTTGGAGGGCACACAAAAAATAGTGTGCTCACCAGAACCCAGGGGGAAGGAGCAGAGACCCCATAGGAGACTGAACCAGACCTACCTGCTGGTGTTAGAGGGTAGCCTGCAGAGGTGGGGGGGCAGCTGTGGCTCACCGAGGAGACAGGGGCACTGGCAGCAGGGGTTCTGGGAAGGGCTCATTGGTGTGAGCCCTCCCAGAGTCCTCCATAAGCCCCACCAAAGAGCCTGTAATCTTCAGTGCTGGGTAGCCTCAGGCCAAACAACCAACAAGGTGGGAACACAGCCTCACCCATTGGCAGGCAAGCAGATTAAAGTCTTACTGAGCTCCGCCCACTCAGCCCAACCTACCGTCAGTCCCTCCCATCAGGAAGCATCCAGGAGGCTCCTAGATAGCTTCCTCCACAAGAGGTCAGACAGCAGTATCAGCAGTATTTCACCTTGTGGAATGGAAAACCACAGCCACAGAAAGATAGAGAAAATGAAAAAGCAGAGGACTTTGTACCAGATGAAGGGACAAGATAAAACACCAGAAAAACAACTAAATGAAGAGGAGATAGGCATTCTTCCAGAAAAAGAATTCAGAATAATGATGGTGAAGATGATCCAGGACTTTGAAAAAAAAACTGGATGCAAAGATTGAAAAGTTGCAAGAAAAGTTTACCAAAGACCTAGAAGATTTAAAGAATAAACAGAGATATGCAACACAATAACTGAAATGAAAAATACACTAGAAGGAGCCAATAGCATATTAACGGAAACAAAGATGATTAAGTGACCTGAACGACAGAATGGTGATAATCACTGATGCAGAAAAGGATAAAGAAAAAAGAATGAAAAGAACTGAGGACAGCCTAAGAGATCTTTGGGACAATGTTATATGCACCAACATTCGCGTTATAGGAGTCCCAGAAGGAGAAGAGAGAGAGAAAGGACCTGAGAAAATATTGGGAGAGATTATAGCTGAAAACTTCCCTAACATGGGTAAGGAAATAGCTACCCCAGTCCAGGAAGTGCAGAGAGTCCCAGGCAGGATAAACCCAAGGAGAAACATGCCAAGACATATAGTAGTCAAACTGACAAAAATTAAAGACAGAGAAAAAATTATTAAAAGCAACAACGGAAAAATGACAAGTAACATACAAGGGAACTCCCATAAGGGTAACAGCTGATTTCTCAGCAGAAACTCTGCAAGCCAGAAGGGAGTGGCATGATATATTCCAAGTGATGAAAGGGAAGAACCTACAACCAAGAATACTCTACCCAGCAAGGATCTCATTCAGATTTGACAGAGAAATCAAAAGCTTTTTCAGACAAGCAACAGCTAAGAATTCAACATCACCAAACCAGCCCTACAACAAATGCTAAAGGAACTTCTCTAAGCGGGAAACATAAGAGAAGAAAAGGACCTACAAAAACAAAAACAAAACAATTCAGAAAATGGTAATAGGAACATACATATCAATAGTTACCTTGAATGTAAATGGACTAAATGCACCAACCAAAAGACACAGACTGGCTGAATGGATACAAAAACAAGACCCATACATATGCTGTCTCCAAGAGACCCACTTCAGACCTAGGGACACACACAGACTGAAAGTGAGGGGATGGAAAAAGATATTTCATGCAAATTGAAATCAAAAGAAAGTTGGAGTAGCAATAGTCATATCAGATAAAATACACTTTAAAATAAAAAATGTTACAAGAGACAAGAAAGGACACTACATAAAGATCAAGGGATCAATCCAAGTAGAGGAGATAACAATTATAAATATATATGCACCCAATATAGGAGCACCTCAATACATAAGGCAAATGCTGACAACTGTGAAAGAGGAAATCGACAGGAACACAATCATAGTGGGGGACTTTAACACCCCACTTACACCAATGGACAGATCATCCAGACAGAAAATTAATAAGGACATACAAGCTTTAAATGACACAATAAATCAGCTGGATTTAACATATATCTATAGGACATTACATCCAAAAACAGCAGATTACACATTCTTCTCAAGTGCACATGGGACATTCTCCAGGATAGATCACATTTTGGGTCATAAATCAAGCCTTGGTAAATTCAAGAAAATTGAAATTGTATCAAGCATCTTTTCTGACCACGATGCTATGAGATTAGAAATCAATTACGGGAAAAAAACTGTAAAAAACACAAACACATGGAGGCTAAACAATATGCTACTAAATAACCAACAGATCACTGAAGAAATCAAAGAGGAAATCAAAAAAATACCTAGAGACAAATGACAATGAAAACACAATGATCCAAAACCTATGGGATGCAGCAAAGGCAGTTCTAAGAGGGAAGTTTATAGCAATACAATCCTACCTCAAGAAACAAGAAAAATCCTAAATAAACAATCTCACCTTACACCTAAAGAAACTAGAGCAAGAAGAGCAAACAAAACCCAAAGTTAGTAGGAGAGAAATCATAAAGATCAGAGCAGAAATAAGTGAAAAACAAAGAAAACAATAGCAAAAATCAATAAAACTAAAAGCTGGTTCTTTGAGAAGATAAATAAAATTGATAAACCTTTAGCAAGACTCATCAAGAAAAAGAGGGAGAGGACTCAAATCCATAAAATTAGAAATGAAACAGGAGAAGTTACAACAGACACCACAGAAATAAAAAGCACCGTAAGAGACTACTGCAAGCAACTATATGCCAATAAAATGGACAACCTGGATGAAATGGACAGATTCGTAGAAAAGTATAAGCTTCCAAGACTGAATCAGAAAGACACAGAAAATATGAACAGACCAATCACAAGTAATGAAATTGAAACTGTGATTAAAAATCTCCCAACAAACAAAAGTCCAGGACCAGATGGATTCACAGGTGAATTTTATCAAACATTTAGAGAAGAGCTAACACCCATCCTCCTCAAGCTCTTCCAAAAAATTTCAGAGGAATTTCAACTAATTTTATGAGGCCATCATCACCCTGATACCAAAACCAGTCAAAGATACTACAAAAAAAGAAAATTACAGACCAATATCACTGATGAATTTAGATGCAAAAATCCTCAACAAAATACTAGCCAACAGAATCCAACAACACATCAAAAGGATCATACACCATGATCAAGTGGGGTTTATCCCTGGGATGCAAGGATTCTTCAATATACACAAATCAATCAATGTGATACACCATATTAACAAATGGAAGGATAAAAACCACATGATCATCTCAATAGATGCAGAAAAAGCTTTTGACAAAATTCAACACCCAATTATGATAAGAACTCTCTAGAAGATGGGCACAGAGGGAACCTACCTCAACATAATAAAGATCATATACAACAAACCCACAGCAAACGTTATTCTCAATGGTGAAAAACTGCAAGCATTCCCTCTAAGATCAGGAATAAGACAAGAATGTCCACTCTCGCCACTACTATTCAACGTAGTTTTGGAAGTCCTTGCCATAGCAATCAGAGAAGAAAAAGAAATAAAAGGAATCCAAATTGGAAAAGGAGTAAAACTGTCACTGTTTGCAGATGACATGCTATAAATAGAAAATCCTAAAGATGCCACCAGAAAACTACTTGAGCTAATCAATGAATTTGGGAAAGTTGCAGAATACAAAATTAATGCACAGACATCTCTTGCATTTGTATACACGAGCAATGAAAGATTAGAAAGAGAAGTTAAGGAAACAATCCCATTCAGCATTGCAACAAAAATAATAAAATACCTAGGAATAAACCTAACCAAGGAGGTAAAAGACCTGTACTCAGAAAACTATAAGACACTAATGAAATCAAAGATGACACAAACAGATGGAGGGACATACCATGTTCTTGGATTGGAAGAATCAACATTGTGAAAATGACTATACTACCCAAAGCACTTTACAGATACAACGCAATCCCTATCAAATTACCAATGGCATTTTTCACAGAACTAGAGCAAGAAATTTTACAATTTGCATGGAAATGCAAAAGACCCCTAATAGCCAAAGCAATCTTGAGAAGGAAATACGGAGTTGGTGGAATCAGGCTTCCTGACTTCAGGCTATACTACAAGGCTACAGTGATCAAGACAGTATGGTACTGGCAGAAAAACAGTAATATAGATCAATGGAACAGGAGAGAAAGCCCAGAGATAAACTATAGTCAACTAACCTATGACAAAGGAGGCAAGGATATACAATGGAGAAAAGGCAGCCTCTTCAACATGTGATGCTGGGAAAACTGGACAGCTATATGTAAAAGAATGAAATTCGAACACTCCTTAACACCATACACAAAAATAAACTCCAAATGGATTAAAGTCCTAAATGTAAGGCCAGACACTATAAAACTCCTAGAGAAAAGCATAGGAAGAACATTCTGACATAAATAACAGCAAGATCTTTTCTGCTCCACCCACTGGAGTAATGGAAATAAAAACAAAAATAAATAAGTGGGACCTAATGAAACTTCAAAGCTTCTACACAGCAAAGGAAACTATAAGCAAGACGAAAAGACAACCCTCAGAATGGGAGAAAATATTTGCAAATGAATCAACAAAGGATTAATCTCCAAAATATATAAACAGTTCATCTAGCTCAATATCAAAAAAGACAAACAACCCAATCAAAAAATGGGCAGAACACCTAAATGGGCTTTTCTCCAAAGAAAACATATGGATGGCCAAGAGGCACACCAAAAGCTGCTCAATATCACTAATTATTAGAGAAATGCAAATCAAAACTATAATGAGGTACCTCACACTGGTTAGAATGGGCATCATCAGAAAATCTACAAACAGTAAATGCTGGAGAAGGTGTGGAGAAAAGGGAATGCTCTTGCACTGTTGGTGGGAATGTAAATTGATAGAGCCACTATGGAGAACAGCAAGGAGGTTCCTTGCAAAACTAAAAATAGAGTTATCATATGACACAGCAATCCCACTGCCAGAGAACACCATAATTCAAAAAGACACATGCACACCAATGTTCATTGCAGCACTATTTACAACAGCCAGGACATGGAAGCAACCTAAATGTCCATTGACAGAGGAATGGATAAAGAAGATGTGGCACATATATACAATGGAGTATTACTCAGCTGTAAAAAGCATTGAAACTGGGACATTTGTAGAGACGTGGATGGACCTAGAGACTGTCATAGAGACTGAAGTGAGTCAGAAAGAAAAACAAATATTGTATATTAACACATATGTGTGGACTAAAGAAAAATGGTACAGATCAACCAGTTTGTAAGGTAGAAATAGACACACAGATGTAGAGAACAAACATATGGACACCAACTGGGGAAAGCGGGTAGGGTTGGGGGGGTGGAATGAATTGGGAGATTGGGATACCAAATTGTACACTCTAAATATATGCAGTTTATTGTATGTTAACTGTATCTCAATAAAAGTTCTTAAAAAAAAAAAAAGAAAAGTTCCCTTAAGCACCATACTTAGAGGCAGTGCCACTGCAGGCAGGAGGGGCACAAAGTAAACCTATTAATTTTGCTTTGTTCAAACTCCTTTTCATGATTGCCCAGCTTTCTTGAACACGCCTATTGTTTCTTACAAAATGAAATTGGATATGAAAGATACAAAGAAAGCATTCTCTGGTGAAATGATCCAGAGCACAAAGGATGCTGCTAACAACTGAGTGGCCGCCTCACAGAGTATGAAGGAGGACATTTGCATATATATAGCATGGTCCTGGTAGATCTCTCCTTGGAAGTTTTGACATTTGAGAATGAACTGCAAACACACCTTATGTTTGCTCATTTGGTGAAGGAAGCAACCTATTTGTCATTTTCCATGTTTATTTGTTTCTACTGCATTGTTCATGTTGTTTCACATGATCTTTGCAGAGTTCTGAAATCCCCAAGGAATAGAATATCATTTTGAGATAATTTTTTGCATATTGATGAATAAAACATGATTCTTGTGTTCTTTGGCCATGGGGACAGTGTGTGTGTATAGTTTTCAATATTCAACAAACACATTAATTTTGAAATATTTTTTAAATGAGGAAGAAAGCACTTTTCAAAATAAACTTTATTAAGGTAATAATAGAAAGTCAATAATTCCTTCATGCTATTTCTCTACATATTGATCTCTAAGCTTTACCAGTTGTGACTTACTTAGGAACACTTACTGCTTTTGGAAGAAGTCAATTATCCAGAAGCATGTAAGGATAAACAAACATTTCCCTCACTGAATTTATTTTTTTTTCCAATTAGCTATCTTATATGCTTGCTAGCAATAATATAATTTCACTTTCCCTTACTTTCAACCATGCAGAATTGGGTACATAAAAATTCCAACTATTTTCTACTTTCCAACTTTATAAGTATCCTACATATAGCATTATCATTAAAAAATGGTTTACTACTGAGTGATTTTGGTACATCTCCTATAGCTTGCCTGTCCTTAGTTCCTTTCTTTCTTCTTGTCCTTTCCTATAAAAGTAGTAAAAATGTTGAGATTTTTTTCAAACAGTGTAGCAGCATCTAAGGTAAAAGTCAACTCCACCTCACTTTATAGACACAACCCTCAATTTCATGCTAAAATGTTAAGAAATTATACCTTTAAAGGAGTGGTTTAATTTTGTTCAGCCTGGCTTTGTTCTTATTTCATATTGCTCAATTTCCTTGATGTCTAGTATTTAGTGTGTGTGTTGGGGGCGAGTGCCGTCATCTCTTTTTTACATCATAATTTGGTCAATTTACCGTACAAAATCACAATTTATGTTACAAATATAAATGCAACAAGTGTACAGTATACTCAAATCTTTCTCTCAAATATTTATCTCCACCCTGTTATCTGAATCTGGAGGACATTAACCAAAGCTCTAGGAGATGATCTCAGATACTGTTGTTGAAAAATTGAGTCTTCTGTCACAGGCACAGAAAACCCACCAATTCTGGTAATTTTATTACCAACAATAGCTTTAGCAAAGCATTATCAATCTCTGCAGCCGATGGAGTGCCTCATCAGATGTCAATAGCTGCGCATTCCCCTCATTTAAGGATTACATCATCTGCTGCAGAGACAGCCTAAGTACCTTTAAGTACAGGTCCAAACCAATTTAAATCTCTGCTGCCTTATCATTTCCCATAAATTGAACATTTTTCTACTTTGAGAAATAAGATCCCAAGTATCTATGTCTTAAAATTTGATGATGAAGTAAAAGTGGGGTCTTTCATGGGGGCCTCTGATCAAAGACTTTTCACTGATATGATTGTGGAAGATTATAATGTCTGGATACAACCTACATATGTGTGTGTGTTGGCAGATTGAAGTAATGTTACAATATTATTTAAGCCATGATATTTGCTACTGAAAAACACTTAAGCTATGAGCCTTGCCTAAATTTATAAGGGCACTTCTCAAAAATAACAGTCAACGCAAAACTCCAATGTATTGCCTAGTGGGTGGATGTCTGGTGGCAGGTGACAAAGCCCACTGTGATTGTGCTGGGGCGATAACGTTGACCATTTTACAGGGTCTCCTATAATTACTGAGACTCAAACACTGTTTTACCCAGCCATATAATAAAGTAGGGGAGCTTAATTCATTGGAGATTAATAAAATCTCAGTAAACTTTAAAAAGTCACTGAATTCTTAAGCATGGATTAAAGGTCAGGGTATGATACTATTTATTCTTTGAGGAACAAATGAATACTTTCTAATAAATTACTACTATACCAAAATGTTAAAAACTTAAATTTTTAAAATAAGTTTCCAGAAGGGCCAATGAATTTCAACTTAAATTGGAACATATGTATAATACTAATTTCAAGTAGCATAGACTCATCAGATTGGAATCATTTGGAGTATTGATTTTATAAGGACTATTATTTATAAAACACACTAAAAAGGAAAACAAACTAAAATCACCTATTTAAGCATCTTCATAGGACCTATGGCTGTGTGGAAGCATGTTTTTGCGTTTGTCTGTACCTGTGTGTTTTTAGAGAAGTAGGCTGTGAAATTGTCTTCGTTAAAGTATTTGATAATTTTATATCCCATAAGTCAAGAAATTTTAAACTGAGAACAAAATAAATGTTACTTGCTATAATTCTTTTTTTCTTATTCTTGATGAGAGTTGTATGTAATATCACTTAAATGCCAGGTTATCTTTAATTTTCTGGATTCAAGATTTTCTTTTTTTTCCCCAAATATTTTAATCACTTATTTTTCTCCTTTGGATCATTAAGTTTTCTAGATCTCTCCACGAAACTCTAAAGAATTGTGCACAAAAGAGGTTTATCTCACTTTGGAAAACACCCTTAGCTTGATCACTGTACCTCTGACTCAGACCCAATAGCTGGCTTATTAAGATTTCTAAATATTTTCAGACAGATTGATGTCTAATCTGACTTTCCCATTACTGTAATTACTATCAGTGGAAATCCTGGGCCTGAGATTGATTTTGAAACCATGAGAGGAAAGGCAATATCAATTATTGAACAGGAATGGTGGTAGAAGTTATGTCATAGGTGAGGGCTATTTATCCCTAGACAAACTACGACAGAACTCAGCTCTGGGAGACTGGGACATGGATATCCAGCCATGACCAAGGCGAGATGGGGCTGTACTGTTGGCAGGCAGTGGATTAGCTACAATGCAAGGTCCATTCTAATGCCAAGACTGTGTTGTTCGAAATGCTGAAGTACAGGCACCAGTACCTGGACCAGATAATTACAAGGCACAAAACTGATACAAGACCCAGACCACATGCTTGGTGTTCAAAGGGCCAGGTGGTGGTTAGGTGCGTATGACCGGAGCAGAGAGACTTGTGGTTTTGGACAGGGTCTTTGAGCAAAGAAGGGGAGAGATGATACAGAGCTCTGAGGGACAGACTCACCAGTACTGGGTGTTGTGACAGTTACAGGCAAATAGGATGGAAGCAGATGGTATTTGTTCTCAGCATTAAAGCAAGCTAATTAAATTTTGTTTCCATATCCCACAAGATTTTAGTTAAAATATCATTTGTAAGAGAAACAGTATCTAAAGTAAGTTACTGACAAGAAATTTTTAAAGAGGAGCCTTACAATAGACGACTTTCTTTTAGCTCTGTGTCTGTGGTCTCTTGTGAAAAATAATCTGAGAGTATCTTTAGTACTATTTTATCTACAAGAGCCTATCACTCTGTATAAAACTGCACCGACAATTGTTTTTTAAAGCAGGGTCCTTCTCTATATAAAACTGTTAGGCAAATAAAGTCACCCTGCCCTGTGTTTCATTACCTTATTTACTGTCATGAGTAAAAATAACATGATCAGGATTGTAACTATGATCCTCCAGCCTGGATTGCAGTGGACGTGGCCATGATGCCATGTGCACCAGCCTTTTGTAAAAAATCAAGTCACACCCTGAATTATCTCATGACGCCAATTATACTTGGAGCTGGAGGCACTGCCCTGAAGGATTCCATGGTTAAATCCACTCACAGGGAGTCTGTCAGAACTTTGTTTTCAATGCCTAAGAGTCTCCATAGTAATCTGAGTCTATCCTCACACATCATGGTGTTTATTCAAATCATTTCAAATATATGCTAAGTTGCTTATGATCTCAAAAACCTACAGCAAATAAAACCTCTATTCATTCATCATTTTGATGAAGCTGGCTTCACAGAAGCAATTCCAGGCTTCTTCCCTGCTGCTGTATGCTAATGGCACAGTTTAGTAATGGATGAAACGCATTTAATAGGAGAAGAATATCAAGAAAAATTTCAGCCTGTCCCACCAAGCTAATTTTGACCCACTAAACTCTCCTTCCACATAAGGAAGGTACTTTTCAACCAAGGAACCCCAAAAGTAAAAGGAACCCCTATTTAGTAATTACCTTGATACATACACATTCCACCATTTACCTCTGCATGTGACCACCATGCCAAAACCATAAAGAGCTATTTTGGATTGAAAGATACATGGGACCATTCCATCAAGAAGAATACAGCCAATTTTCTCTCTGTTAGAAACTGGAGGTGTTACTCAAGCCTACTTTTAGCAGCTATGGATGCAGACACTACCTTTAAAGAGCACTTGGTTTCAGCTGGATGTGACCAAAGGAAAATGATTTTAAATCAAATAACAACAGGGTGTGGAAAATCTTGCCATCTGATAGATCTTGAGGCACTGTAATTTTAGAACGCGCTAGCATCTTCAGAGCTGATAAGAGCAGTCTCTAATAATCATGTGCCAGAGAGAATTTCACACCCCAGGTTTAAAAACTGAAGAGGTCAAATATAATGTCACAGATATGAAAGGAATACCAAATTTGACCAAACCGGGAGATCAATCCATCTAGATTTTTCTCAAATGTAATTTATTTTCAAATAGTCATGGAATGAGTGTGAAGATCATGAGGAAGCCTTGTTTTTCTTCCATCCTCTTTTTATTCAAAAACATGAGTGAGATTAAAAAAATGAATGGTTAAAAATTACATACAGATCTGTTATTTTGCTGAATTAGCAATACCAGGCAATTTACATGTTTGATTTTTCCATCAGTGAAAATTACATTGAGCACTTCCAGATGTCAAACTCTTGTTTGGCCTATTCACCACCACTTATCTTGGGGCATCAGTCAAACTGAATACCTTCAGGGATTTCTCTGTTCCATGGCTCTTATACACATACTACCTAATCTCAAATCCCACTGTTAACCTCATTCATTCATTCTTCACTTTACACATAGGTATGAAATGCCATGTTATATTGTAATTACTCTACAGACATTTGTGAACAAAGTCTCATCAATTAAATAGTCTCAGTCCTAAGGGCAGTGAGGTTGCCTGCACTATAAGCCAAGGGGACCTGATCCTTGCAGCCTCCTGCAGCTGGCAGGGAGGGAAGAGTGTCCATGGAGTGGTACCAAGGATGAAGTCCTCCTCAGCTGGCTGCCTGACATGCTGTTCAGTACTGCATAGGAACAGTTCCCACAGTCATCTCAGAAATAGGGTTACTTTTATGAATTGAGCTCTATAACTACAGCTGTATAGCAGGAAAGGTGAAGAAAGGGATGGGCCAATAATGAATATCCCAAGGAAAGGGTGAAATGGGGAACTGATATGCAATGGGCATAGAATTTCAGTTTTACAAAGATGAAAAATTTCCAGAGATCTATTGCCCAACCCTGTGCCTAGAGTTAACAGTACCATACTGTGCACTTAAAAATGGTTAAGACAGTAAATTTTGTGTCTTGCTTTTTGCCACAATAAAAAAATGAATATCAAAAGAGCACAGAAACACACTGATAGGAAAGTTAACATATATTAGTATTTGTTTATAGATGGTGTTATGAGCGGAATTGTGTCCCCTAAAATTTACGTGTTGAAGTCCTCAGAATGGAACGATATTGGAAGATAGAGTCTTTAAAGAGGTAATTAAAGTCAAATGAGGCCTTTAGGGTGGGCCCTAATCTAATACGACATTTGGACACAGAGCAGAGATGTACGTGTACCGAGGAAAGATCACGTGAGGACACAGTGAGAAGGCGGCCATCTGCAAGCCAAACAGACAGCCCTCAGAAGAAATCCAACCAACTGACACCTTGATCTTGAACTTCTAAGCTTTTAGAACTGTGAGCAAGTTTGTTGTTTAACTCATAAACAAACCAAAAAAATGAATATGCCCTTTAATATCAATAACTCCTATTTAGTGAATAATTTACTATGTGTCAGGCATTGTTTTCAACTCTTTAATGAACAGAGTCCTCAGGAAATAGGTACTATATTTTATTATACAAGGGCAAAATATAGAAGTAGGGAGGGCTCATACTGTTTATAGACTTTTAGATAGTTGCATAAAAAGGTAGAATTTTTTAAAGATTGTATGTAACATAATACAGGATATATACAACAAATATGTCAATATAATACTGCATAATTAAATGGAAAAACATCAAATGTTCTAAGTGGTCCCATCAGCTGAAGTTCTCTATTTATACTACATTTGGATGAGACAGCCGTATAAGCAACTGCAATGTCACTTCTCTGTTTCTGTAATCAGTAACTCCCAGTGAGTTAGAAAATGGGGTGATTTATCTGACCTTTTAAGCTATAACTGCAGCCAGTTTTTGCAGACTGTTGAGCTTGCATGAATCTCACTTTTCTGCCCTGCCTTCTGACCTTTGTTTTAATTGACTTAGAATATGATCAGAACCAGTGAGCTGCGATAACAGATGTAATAGAAAACAGAGGTACTTCTCTAACTCTTGTATAACCTGAGGTATTTCATGTAGTTTTCAAACAAATTTATTTTTAAGAACTGAAATTTTATAAATTGTTTTTAAATTAATAGTAACAAGACAGATGGAGTACAACTTCATAAGGAAAATGGCTGTTATACATTTCTCATTTTTCTTTTTCATTCATGTTTCAAAAATTCCGGCTGTTCCCCCAATATCCCCACTGTGTACATTCTCTTTCTTTAACTGTTCTTTTCACCCTAACATATTTCATAGCAATTAGGTTAGTGAGAGGCCACTTGGTTACAAGGGGGGGATACCATGTCAAAATAGCTCCATTACAAGGAGGAGTTGTGGGTAAAGATTATGGAGATATTTCTTAGAGATCCAGAAAAACATGGTCATTTCTGCCAAGAACCAGCCAAGGTAGACTGATTGCTTACCAGGCCTATATATCCATCTCTGCAGGTAATTTTAGAATTAAAGAAGCCTCTTCCCTTTGTGCCAACTCGTCCATCTAAACACCCATTCCCGCTTCCCCATAGGCACCTCTAGCTTAAAGTCCAAAATGCATGCGTGCGTGTGCACACACACACACAATATGTCAAAGCTATTTAAAGCATACAAAATAACTTATTCAGAAAATAATTGTACTTTTCCCACTCAGTACCAAGGAAAAAAATTAAGGTCCAGAGGTTCACAGCAAATAAACTTTTTATTAAAGACTGAGAGTAAAGAAGTTGAAAGTTGCACGGCCTGGAAGGGAGAGCATGACATTCGTCATCCTCACTTCTACTCACAAAATCTACCAAAGGAAAATGACAGAATGATAACTGGTACATGCATGTGAAAAGTTTTTAAAAATGCCTTTTCAGAGTTTCTTTCATCACTTAATGTCTCCAAGCATAGAAATTTGGAGCAGAAGCCATTTTTAGAGGCTAACCCTAGAGTAGCCATCTTGGTTTGAAACAAAGAATCAAAAGTCCCCATAGAAAAGTTGAAAGTAATTGGTGTTAGTAGCTCCACAGAGTAGAAACTGACATTTTTCTTGTAGAACTGTGAGGGAAAATACTTCTTCTTTTCCTTTTGAAAAAAAAAAAAAAATTTCTGGAAGAAACTGTAGACTTGGGAAAACTGCCTAAAAAGTATCAAGCAAAAGGCCATGGCCACATGGTGGCAGGCAGGCTTCACTAGTGAGGCTCTCAAACCATCAGAAAGATCTCTTAGATACAGTAGCCTAGCATGAGTGGTGGTGCCTGTAGAACTGGGTGGAAAGGTGGGGGGCGTGGGATTCTGCTTACACTTGGGTGGAAGAAGTAGGGGAAAAGGTCAGTAACAATTATGCTCAGGCTTTAAAATGAGATTCAGGAGTACATAATATGTTAAGCTTTGTGCAACAGTTCAGAGCTAGAGAAAAGTTAAAGGCCAGGGGAATGTAAGAAACTCTTCCACAATGATTCCATGGGAAAATCAGAGAGATCACAAAATTTCTCACACCAACATCGAAGAGATGTTTAAATATAAGCATCAAACTCAAAGATTCAACCTTTGGGAACATTGGTACTATGATGGTGATATAATATTAATTTTACTCCCTGGGCTACATTTCATCTTTTTTATCTTGTTTTTGTAAAATCACTGTACTTCTTACCCTGAGATATTGATTATCCTTAGTGAAAATTAGATATAATGGTCCAAAAGGTCATTAGGTGGCAAGTTAATTACAATAAACCTCTCCCATCCTGGAAGATCCATCAGTATCTCCTCAGGTATAAATACTTACTCTTAACATAAATATCTTTCCTTTCTGCAAAGACTCAGTCGGCACCACTATTTGAAGGTTTATGGATATGTGATTCACAACATCACATCCAACTAGAAGATTCACTTCATAGCAAGGAGGTATATAGGAGAGGATCTATGACCAAGAAATTCGCTTATTGTGTCATGTACCAAGACATTCAGAAGTAGTTAACTTCACAGAATGCTAAAGTAGCCTACTAGAGGTACATCTGAAGCACCAGCATGGAAGGGATTCTCTGAATGCATGAGTACCATTTTTCAGGATGCAGTATATGTATTAAACCCGGGCCACTGCACTGCATCTGGAATAGAATGCGTTCATGGTTTCAAGAACCAAGGTGTGGAAGCAAAAAGGGGCTCCCTACAGCAACTCCCAGTGACCCATCACAATTCCAATCCTGCAACTCTGGGCTTTACATGCTTAAAGTTCCATCAGAGAACTGGGTACTTCTTGAATCTACAGACCAGTAGGTGAGAAGAGGAGTCAACATCTTCCAGAGAAATTGACTCTGTTCATCCAGGGAAAGTGTCACCCTTTTACCCAATGGGTTATGGAATTCAGGAGATCCACCTGGGTTGCCATGTAGCAATCCGAATAGGCTAAGTAACCCTCCAAAAACTTAGTGGCTTAAAAATGATTTTTCTTTTGTAATCTAAAAATACACTATGGTAGGCAAAGTACAATCTCCTATAGTTGCTCTTGGAAGCTGAATCATATCCCAATTCTCTTAAACTGCATAATCTGAAAATATAGACTCATCAGTCACCAAGAGAGAAAGAGAGCTAGAGGGCCACCTGTCGCTTTTTTTTAAAAAAAAGTTTCAGCTGTTCAGTAACACGTCATTTCATCTCAGAATACTGAATGGAGTGAGCCACTTGGCCATGCCTAACTGCAAAGATACCAGGCAAGATGTTTAGCAACTGGTATGTTTGATGAGCACTAATACTGCCAAGCAGATGTTTTTTGAAATAGAAAGCCTGTAGCTATGTTTTTATGCCATTAAAAATACTTTTCTGATGGAAAATATACTTAGCTTCTTGAATCGCAGGAAAGGAAAAGGATACAAAAAAAATAATCAGAAAAAATATTTGGTTAAATCTCAAAATAGTAAGCCAATTTATACATAATAGGATGTTACAATGGAATATATAGCTAAGACACCGAGGTATGATAGATATCAGATAGAAGTGTGTGTGTGAAATGAGTTCAATCACACTAGAGATCTTGGGAAAAGAGGTGAAAACCTAAAACTTAGAGGTGATTAAGTCTTGAGTAGAATTAGTGTCCTTATAGAAAAGACACCTGAGCAAGTTCCCTTAGCCCCTTCTACTACCTAATGAAACAAGGAGATGTCTGAAGAGGGCCTTTACCCAAACATGCTGGCACCTTGATCTCCTAACCGCTAGAATTGTGAGAAATAAATTTCTGTTGTTTGTAAGCTACCCAGTATATGATATTTTGTTACAGCAGCCTGATAAGACTAATTCACATGCCAATGACTGAAGAATAGGAGAAGTAGTAGACATCACAGCACATGCCACTAAGTACCAGGTGTGTCTCCTGCCCCAATGCCTTGATGTTACAACCAATTACAGAGATAAGACAATAAAACATGTATCAAAGGGAAATTTTGAAGTGATTAAAAGTAGCTGGGAATTGAAGACCAAATTAAGTTCTACAACAGACAGTTTTGTTCTTAAACCTGCTATTGCTGGCAAATGATTTTCACTGGTTTTGTTATTCTAGGAAAACTAGAATTGTCCATTTACAGAATAATCAAATTGAAGGTCCCATTCAGTGACCTCCAAAGGAAAATCTCTTAAAATTATGACAAATAAATAGAAACATGACCTTGATTGGATTGTGGATCATTTGGTGAATCAGCCAGGTCACCTACACTTGAAATTCAAAGAGAAAGCAGGAACCAAATTCTCAGACAGTGAAAAATGGTGTCAATTGGTTTGTATCAGATCTTGCAACAAGAATGATGGGGAAAGTGATGGATTTTTCTGAAATACAATCAATGGGGCATTTTTAAATAGATCAACTGAAGTATTTCTAATATTCTACTTCAAAAATCATTTTTTGATGGGGGAGGGGCTATTCCAGAAAAAGAGCTTAAAGTAATTTAAATAGGATTTTTTCACTTTCTGAATTTTTTTTATCAAATATGTTTATTTTTCTTTAATAATGGTTTAGCTAACATACCTCCATATATTGATTAAATGAATCATCACCGTGTCAAAACTTTGTCTTGACTGCTGTCTTTTTGTTACTAAATTCAATTGTATGTTTGATTTTTAGAGATCTTCATGATTCTGTTATCACTGTAATTTTTCTCTCAGAAATTAAAAATTTACCAATGAAAGCATATTTGGCCTCGGCTCTAGAGCAATCTCAACTAAAGCTCACTGTAAGAATATTTTAATGTGTTCTTTAGAAAGTGCTTACTTCTCTTCGATTTTAAGGCACAACATTAGATTATCCTCCTGAAAAAAATATCTTTTTAATGAGTGACATTTAATATAGCTATAAATGTAAATCCAATTATTAATATTAATACAATATTGCTCAGTTAAGTAATTTTTTTCTTAACCACGTGCAATTTTATGTCAGGTATGAGCCTAATCAATCATTGTTGCTACATTCTAGAAGCTTATACTAATTTCTATAATCAAATGTATTTGTGAAACAAAGCCCATTTACTTGCGATGGTAATGTAGTTTATTAATGAATGATTAAAGTCCGTTTCCATCTTAGGAGAAAAATATAACAAGTGCATGAAAGAACTTTATAAGCAGTCTTTCCTATACTAATAGACTAGCATATTTACTTAATTTAATAGATTATTCTTAAATTAATATATTAAAACTAAAGTAATAGATTTTGTGTATTGTGAGTAGACTTTTAATCCTATGTTCTTTTTGTGAAAGGAGAAATATTTAAAGCACCTTGTTTGAAATATCACTTTGCCTCTTAAATATTCTGTGTTCGCGTCTAACATAAAGTGAAGAAATTTGGGGTGTTGAAGTATGCCTTCAACTATATGGTTTTAAAAAGAACTGTAATTGCAGCTGACTAATAGATGATAGAAATAGACATGTACATCTGTGTTCTATAAAAGCCATAACTCTACATATATTTTCAAAACAAAAATGTGTTATACAATGTCTTTTACTGAGATTTAAAAAGAGATACTTTAAAGACCTTTCAAAAAATGTTTCAGAATGTCACTTTTTTGGCAAGAGGGTGGGGGACATACATCTGAGGAAAGTGAATGAAAATTATTTTGCCAGCTTGCCTATCTATCCTGTTGAAAAATTTTGCTATTTTTCCTGTCATATCTGTGAAGGCATATTAAATACCTGAAATTTTAACCGCATTTTTTGTTGTATGTTTTAAAGCAAACTACTTTATTGAGTGTAAAATCCATAAAATAATTTCCCCGGTGATTATGACGAATTTAAACTTCAGTGGTAAAGCTTAAAAACAATTTGATTACACAAGTTGTTAGATAAATAACATTGTCACTATAATCTAAAGTTCCCAGGAACAGGATTGATTTCTTGGCTCACACCACCAACATTCACTGAACACTTGCTTGGGTCCCAGAGGAAATAAAAGATACATGGTCTAAGTGACATAGATCAGTGGATAAATCATACCATAGACAGATTTATACTGATTTCTTCCTAAGCGTAGGAGCCATGGTGGTCATGAACTTGAGATTCTATATGTATTTCTTGGGGTTGTCAATAATGTTTCTCTTCTCATAATATTATGATATAAATTTTAACACATCATGGTACAATAGGTGATTCTTTAGACAGTGGAAATCCTCTGGAAGAGATTTTGGATACATAACAGGTTGGGTTCTCTTGGAAGCCATCCCTGGGATGAGGTAAGCATTTAGGGAGTGCCTTTGGGACTAGTACCTGCAGAAGGAAGGAAGAGAGAGCAGGGAGGAAGAGAGAGAAGCAAAGCCAGGGTGCCAGCCCAACTGCTGCCTGGGGAGAACCCTCCACATGGTGCTCTGGAGCTAAAATGGCCCAGAAGGGTTGTCCAGAGTTGGGCCAAGACTACCAACTCTTTTTAAGACAGCTGTTCACATTTATCCACATAGCTCAGTCATGGGATGTTAGCTGCCCAGAGGAGCATGAACTTGAGTGAAGTGGAAGTTTGAAGCTGAAACATGTATAGATGGGACTGAGAGCTGACCCTGCCTCAGCAGCTGGGTAACAAAACTCCACGGAAGGAGGACCTGGGGACACATCACAGCATCTGCACAGACCATTACTTGTAAAAGAGCTCTTTAAGGATTGGATACCTCCATTTCCCCATTTCTTGGTACATTTCGGAAGATCACAGACAATCCCAATACATTTTCACTGTCAGAGTGATTCTTTCAGCCTTCATATTTGAATTATAAGTGTAGGTGACCCAGCTGAGTCACCATCTGATTCACAATCCAGTCAAGCTCATTTTTAGTTATTCTATAATTTCATCAACTAAGACTGCAGTGCTCAATGCTCTCCCAAAGAAAACAAAAGAAGTAAAAATCCGAATTGTTCTTTAGATCAGAAGTAATCAAGGAAACTTAGAGAAGACACATTTTATCATCAAAAGGTTAAAGAGAATGTATGTAACTCAGCATTGTAAAATTGTATATGAAGTATGATGTTGGACTTAATGTTTGAATATATTCTTTCCCTGTATGTGGATAAAAAGTAATTAGTCTGTATTATCAATCTTTAAGATTCTTATTTCAAGTTCTAGACCATCTATTTTTGTTTAGCAAGTAATTGCAGTTTACCAAACTATTTATCATTCATAAATTAATGACTGATCCCTTTGGTAATAACATGTGGACTATGAATTTTAAAATATCTTTATAGACATATTTCATATGTATTAAAAAGAGCTTGAAGGTTTTGACAATAAATTACATAATAGAAAGAGTTCTAAAAATTGGTTATTTAATTGGTTATTTTGTCCAACTAATCCTAGGAGCAATATTTTGTTGTGTCAATGATTCTTGCAGCTTCCTATTAGTAAAATTATTGCTAAGTCACCATTTCCTGATTTGAAAGTATTATCAAGATATCTAGATATCTACTTATGAAAATTAAAAATAAGCCACCTAGCACAGTGTTCTATCATTTATTTTAATAATGATAATTTATTTTCAATTTGTCTTCTATGTAATTTTCTTCTGCATTTTCAGAGAGTGTGCCTGTTTGTACTTTTTCACAGACTTGCTCTGTGTCAAATGTTTCTCTGGCGAAACACATGATTAATCGATTTCACCTTTCCCAACTAACAACTGACTCAGTAAAATCTCCTGATGTGGATCACTCCCATTTGACAGTCATACTGTCTGAAATTCTTTTAAACATCTTTTGCATAGATATCAAATGAAGGCAAATTAGTTTTCAAAATTCATGGCAGCTGCTTTCTTCAAAGTGTTTTGCAATCTAAGATAGAGTATAAAAATATGACATACTAGTCCTGTTCTTTTAAATGGGGATAATTTGCATAGTTTAAAAAGATCATATTATTCACAATAGATTTTTTCATATTCTAAGTTTGTAAAAAAATAGTCATGCTATATCTTGAGACTTTCAAAACTTTTAAATAACTTCTTTCTCTAATCTTTTTCTTCTAAGAACTTCTATAACTTTGTTTATAACCCTTTTCTGAAATTTAATTTTGTAGAAAATCAATCTTGTTTTACTCACGTAAAATTAATACATTAATAACGTGACCATTTAAAAAACTGGATTCTCTCTTATTCATTTGTATATACTCTTCACGTATCTTGTACATTAATTTCACATTCATATCAAAAGATCTTTAATAGCCTATAATACCATGCTAATTTGTGTATATTTTTTCAAATGTGTTTTAAAACATTTCTATATATTTAAATCTGTCAGTTTTGTGCTTTACATTGTCTACTTTATGTCATATTTAGAAAGGCTTCCCCAAAATAAGTTTTGCCAGAAAGATTTAAAATGTCACTTCATTACATACTGAATTTCTAAATAAATTACACATTCTTTCTCTTGACTGACTTTTCTGTTCTATTGATTTGCTGATTCTTGTACCAACAAAATATAAAGTATTTTTCTTGTTAATTTTTTGCCTTAAAGGATAAAAATATTAGTTTATAAATATATCGTCAAAGAAGAGATTAAAGAGGTGCTATATCCACATAAAGCAAAAGACAAGTGAAAAACAATAATACGTGGTGTATAGATTAAAGCTAGAGTTCTGAGCTTCCCTGGTGGCGCAATGGTTAAGAATCCACCTGCCAATGCAGAGGACATGGGTTTGAGCCCTGGACTGGGAAGATCCCACATGCCCCACAGGAACTAAACCTGTGCGCCACAACTACAGAGGCTGTGTTCTAGAGCCCATGCTCCACAACAAGAGAAGCCACCACAATGAGAAACCCATACACCGCAACGAAGAGTAGCCCCAGCTTGCTGCAACTAGAGAAAGCGGAGTGCAGCAACGAAGACCCAATACAGCCAATAAATAAGTAAATAAATAAAATAAATTTATAAAAAAAATAAAACTAGAGTTCTAAGTTGTCAAAATCAAGTTAGGCAGAATGTGGGTAAGACTTTTTCAGTCTCCGCACCAAATTCAATCTCAATGGGTTTAAAAATATGTGAGAAAATTAACAATAGTGGTAAAAGGGAATGCTTTTTAGAGCTATGTTTATAGATGTGATTTCCTTTCATTGTTTTTCAAACATTCAATTACTGACCAATATTTGACTCTAAGCAAAATCCTGAATAACCAAATTACTGTACTTTGCCTTTTGCTTATTTTATCAATAATTTGCAAAATTTTCCTTATTTACATTATCTTGACAGTGAGTTTCACTACTGTTTGATTAATGTGACTATTACTTCATTTTGTAAATATTTGGTTTTAAAATGAGAGAAAACAAAGAGAAGACATACTGGAATTCAAAAAGGGAAACTATTAAACCAACCCCTAAAATTCCCCTCATACACAATTTCGAACTTATGATGAAATAAAATTTAAGTAACTGAAAAACAAAGGAAATACATAGAGAAAGAAATGGGTCACAGTTTTTCAAACCACACAGATTTGAATGAAATTGTGGACTTCTGCAGTTTATATTTTGTTTATTCAAATCAGGAATTAGATTTAATGCTGCCAATAGAGATTAAATAAATGAAATTTAAAATGTATTGTGTCCTTGGTGTTACAGTGGATAGAGATGAGCCTGTAATATACAATGCCCAAGGGTGGGATATACATACACGTAATTAACAGTAAAAACAAAACCGCACTATGGGGCTTCCTTGATGGTGCAGTGGTTAGGAATCCATCTGCCAATGCAGGGGACACGGGTTCAAGCCCTGGGCCGGGAGGATCCCACATGCCGCAGAGGAATTAAGCCCGTGTGCCACAACTGCTGAGCCCACATGCCACAACTACTGAAGCCTGCATGCCTAGAGCCCATGCTCCGCAGCAGGAGAAGCCACCGTAATGAGAAGCCCATGCAGCACCATGAAGAGTAGCCCCCGCTCACCGCAAATAGAGAAAGTCCACGTACAGCAATGAAGACCTAATGCAGCCAAAAATAAAATAAATTAAAAATAAATTAAAAAAATATAATGGGATTAAAAAAAGAAAACCAAAACAAAACTCAAAAACTTCACCATGGAGTAGGTATTAAAATAACGATACAGGCAAAGGTGGGGATATAATGCTCTCTCACTAAAAATTAATAATGTAGCTTTTTCAATAGACCTTGATAACTATTTAATTTTATAGCCAAGAAAACATTTCTGACATTTAAGATCAGCCATACGTATGTTTTAATGATGATTCATTGAGAGTGAAAGCTGGTGGTGGATAGAATGCTTTTGAAAATTAGGGGCTGAATCCGGATCTCACCATGTAATTGCCATGTGAACTTGGGCAATATACTCAAAAATGGCTGAACTTTAGTTGGTTCACCTTTAAAATTAATCAGGGCAATTTCAAAGATTAAAGAACATATGTAGCATGTCTGGAAACGCTTTCTACCCAGTGTGGCTGCTCCTCCCATCATGGCTTTCATGAGGTCCTGGGCATTTTCCTTCTCTCCCCATCTTGTGCCTTGAACTCTGGTGTGGGATTTCAGATGTAGGAATTAAAGATCTCATTTTGCCGTGTAGTTGCATTTTGTTGCTGCTTGTTCTCCCTTGTTTAATCATTTTGTTCTCCTCTCATGTTTTAACTCATGTAAATCTTTCTGAGTTTATCTGACAGGTAGTTACTATGACCCTCTGAGGTCCAAATGGGAGTTTACTGAAAAGAAAGTTTTTTCAATCATTCAGTTTACAGGTCAACTAGACACATGTGGTTCAGGTCCTCATATTGCTACATATATAGCCTTTCATCTTCCTTCCCAGAAGTCCTCTGAAAGAGGAGGGAGGTTGGTTACTGGAGGACATGGGAACAACTGTGGGTATTGTATTCAATATAACAGAGAGGAAAAAAAGCACCTAGTTAAATAAGAACTACTTCTTCCATGTGAAATTAGTTATGAGAGAAGCCTATAGGGCAAGGAAGGATTCATATGTACATTGTACCACAGCATGCTTGCTTGAGCTCAGGGCAGTAATTCTTTTATTTTTGTTTTTATTTATTGGAATATAGTTGCTTTACAATGTTGTTAGTTTCTGCTATACAGCAAAGTGAATGAGCTATATGCATATATATATATCCCCCCTTCT
Organism: Hippopotamus amphibius kiboko; assembly: GCF_030028045.1. NCBI lineage: Eukaryota > Metazoa > Chordata > Mammalia > Artiodactyla > Hippopotamidae > Hippopotamus > Hippopotamus amphibius. The sequence goes on from NC_080196.1 coordinate 104,776,099, forward strand.
TTTTGGATTTCCTTCCCATTTAGGTCACCACAGAGCATTGAGTAGAGTTCCCTGTGCTATATAGTAGGTTGTCATTAGTTGTCTATTTTCCATGGGGATATTCAGACAAAGGATCAGAATAGGATTGCTCTCTGCATATAATAGTTTGTTGAACCTGCCATTTTATAATATTCTGAATGAGAAGTAGGCAAAAAAGAACACAGTAAGGTACTCAAATAGTAATTTACAGTTTTCCTACTATCTTGAAAAGCAAAACCATATGACTTTGGTTTCTGTCCCCTTAGTCTACCTTACACCTCATGACTATGTCACAATTCAAACTATTTCTAGTCTTACAAGTGAGAACATATGTTCTGATATATTCCTAAAAAGAACTTTAAAAGAATTTAAGAGCTCTAGAAATTAATCTTGATTATTCACAGCTTTAAATTTCTTTATGAGAGGTTTGTGTTAAAGAGCTGATGTTTTGAATTTATGTAGTTTTGCTTTGTAATATGTATTATAACATTTACAGAGTTCCAGGTAGATCAATGTCTTAAGAAATGGAACCATGAAAGTATCAAAATAAGACATGGCTGGACGTTTTACACAGCACCTCTAATTACTGAACTGTCCTGCTTAATAAACCTGGAATGGCACATTCATGCACTGTAACACCAAGTTCAAGCTCCAAGTGTGGTACAGAAGATTCTTCAGGTTATTCTATTCACTCCCTTTCTCTTATCTGCTGTGTGTCCTTAAGATCTGCTCACCTACAGGTAATCAAATGTCCCTTCACACCCCTTTTGTAAAATTGATGGTATTATACTTAATGTTTTTGCTTTCCCAACTCATTAAAGACCAAGGACCTGCTTTATTTCTGCCTAGAAATGCCTAGTACATAGCTTTAATACACATTTAGGTAGATGTTTGAAAATATGTTTTCAAAAAATGTCTTGGACAACACAGCTTTTCAAGAACTCCAGCTTTGCTATTATGCTGGTTTAAACAAAATATACATGGGCTAATCTTTAGGAAGATATTGAACATGATTTCTACTGTAGAGTTGGAGAAGAGCATCCGAACGCAAAGGCAAACCGTTACCAAGTATCCCCACATTCTAAAGTGAGGAGAAAAGGCTACACAAGCCTCAAAGGTTATAATGAAAGTGGTTAAACATTCGTTGTAACATTGCCATTGGTCTAGTGGGGAAGTGAGGAATGCTGTAGTTTTCCCCTCCGCATCATGGATGAGGGCATTCCCCACCTCCGGGGATACCCAAGTACAGGGACATTTACAGGATAAGAGGATGACACTCTCTCTAGATAAATACATGCAGAACCGCTAACCTTCTGGCCCTCCCCTTTTTTGTTGCTACAGCAGCTTGGCTAAGGACACCCTACCGGAGCCTGACAAGTATCCTCCAGGCTGCAAGCTTCTCCCCTGGATATTTCTTAATCATTAGGTTAACAGGACAAAGAAACAACTTTGTTGCAAAATGCTTGGGAAGAGAATGCCTTTTCCTTCCACCTTGTTTCCTGTGCCCCTGAAGGACATGGACAGAGACCTTTCTGTGGTTCTACATGGAGATCTGAGGACAAAGCAGAAGGGATGGTTTTGCACAGCCATCTGCAGGCCATGTAACTTAACCTCCTTCTCAGAGTGGAAATCAGGGGCAAACAAAGATCTAGAGGTGCAAAGTATACATGAGTGGCCCTTGTGGGAGGAGGTCATCATTGGCAATGTATGCTAGGGGGAAGCTGAAGATTTGCAAGATAATCATGCACAGAGTGTGCAGATCACCATAGAAGCAGAGGCCAGCAGCAGGTGAAATCGCTAAGCAGCCCCAGAAGAACATGCGCTGTCCCCACAACACTGACCAGTAATTAGTTAAATAAGATAATCCCAGCCCTTCACCCTTTCCATTACATTAAAGGAGTAAGAGAGAAGAGATGTGGTAACATTATAAAAGCTTGCTGTGCTCACCTCTGCTGAGTAATCAGAGCAAACCCTAGACATTGATGTTGAAGGTGGCTGGTAGAAAGGGGTTATAAGTTACATAAATTAGAAAGGACCACATTTTATATAACTTTTGGTTGAAAGTGACTGGAGATACATGGACTTAACCTGAGAAATCATTAAAAAATGGAAAAGATTTAACAAAACATGATTGAAGGAGTAATCAGAGAAAAAGACTCTCATATGTACCACCACTTATTTCAGCATATTTGCTAAATTGCATACATGTACATGATAATATCAATCTATATATGAGTTTTAGTTGCTACTGAATTTTAATTTTTTTAAATTTTGTGATTTTTAAACCATACATTAAGCTACATATTTTGACAAGAAATAAAGTTATTAATTCATATGACTGTGTTCAAATGATAGGCTAAAAATTGTTTAGCCAAACTCTTGTGCTCTGGGGGTTTCAACAGCTATACTCTTATTTACATGCATGTGTTATTAACAAATTTAATCTCCATTAGTCACTTCTGGATAGGCTAGAGACAGTGCTGTGTGATTAATTAATGACCAATAAACAAGTAATTTCTAAGCATCTGCATTTTTTGTATTATCATTTATAATCAGGGTAGCTATACCATAAGCTTTTATTTTTTTTATTTTGGTAAGACACCATAACAATCCAATATATAGTTCAGATAAAAGTAGATGGGATGTGCTTTTATAGGAGACTTATACAGAAGGTCCAAATATTCAGCTTTCTTCATCCCCATATAGGTGCCTTCACCAGGAGAAAACATAGAATATGAAAAGTGCTTCCTGTATTTTATCCTTAAAGTCCTTGAAAATAATGCAAAAGGGGAGGACAAAATGTCAAGAAAGAGAAAAGACCACAATACTTTCAGATACCTGAGAGCAGATGGATAACTAACTCAGATATTGTGGCAGTTAAAGGAAGGAGGTGAACACTTTGGGTAAGAGGAAGAAACTAGGAGGGTAAGGGAGGATTTTCACTACTTTGTGAAAATTTGGAATTTTTTTAGTTCAGCACTTTTTTGGGATAATACATCTACTTACTTTACATCAAACAAACCAATTGCCTCCACCTTTTTTTCCTCAGTAACAACTGGAATATTGGCCAATGTGTCCATTGTAACATGACCCTGACTTTCATGTGATTCCAATGTCTGCACCCTGCCCACTGCTTTACGGCAAAGCATTTTCTGTATTTCCATATTTACTCCATTCCTTCTTTCATCTCACCTGGAGGTCTAACTGCTGAAAGGCTGTTCTGGCAGAAGCCAAAACTTGTTTATGTGGCTCTACCACTTCTTGAGACCCATTCAGAGGACAGAGGGAGGATCTAATTAATATTTTTTGGCCTGTTGGGTCAATCTTGGGGAGAGAAAAATTAATTTTTAAAAATCACATTTAAGTGATTTTATGATTCCTTGACAAGAACAATTATTAATAATATATTGAAAACTGGAACTTAGTCACTTTGCATATCTAAACAGCATGACTTTCTTTTCTTACTCAAAACAAATTAATTCTTAAATTATTTGGTATACACTTCCATTTACTGGCTATTCTCTTCCTCATACGTCCTTAAAGTGAGGTAATTACTAACAAAGCTTTAATAAATCTTTATGTGGTGTTCCCTTACCCACAAACAACTTATAACCTATTTGGGAGGGCCAGACAAGTGGAAGTTATCATCATAAGACTTTTGTACGTATAATCAAATATTGATTCTCAACAAAAGGCTAAATTCTGTAACATCAAAAATTAGAACTAGGACAATGAATATGTGATAGCTGTATAGTACTGAGTAGATGATCTAAATAAAATTAAGGGAAAGATGGGAATTGGGAATCACTTGGGGAGACATTTCCACAGAAGTATAATTTGAGTTGGCTAATAAATACAAAAATACCTCAGTTTAGAAATAGTCAATTATAAAAATGAAGCAGGAATATAAGAGGAACAAATTATATGGTACTACAAACACACTGATATATTTGCTTCAGTTGATGTATTAATTTACAAACTGAAAATGCTTATAACCATTATTTTGAAATCTTACTTTGTTTTTTAAAAATGGAAGGAAATTCAACCCATTAGAACTAAGAACACATGCTACTTTTTGAAAGAAATACAAAATAATATAAAGTATCTTCATGTCCTTGAGTAAAATTTTTTAAAACTTTTCTTGGCCTCAGTTATAGTTTCTGAAAAATAGGTCAGTAATAAGCTCTTTAACTGTTTCAATGTTCAAGTAAAATAACATTTTAAAGTATAGGGAGGGCATAGTGCAGACACTAAACGTTAAATTTTATCTTTTTTAATTTCATATGTTTTTTTTTCCAAAATTAATCATATTTTAACTCAGTAAGGATGAAAGAAGACTGTATCAGCCCAAATTAGTACCTTGTGAGGCATTCTTAAAAGTTACTGGAAAAACTCAGGATGACTTTCCAAATCTGACTCAGAAATATGATATTAAAAACCCTGACGATGTGAGTTAAAACTGGCTGGGGTAGCTATGGTGTGGATCCACACGGCACCATGACTTCAGCATTCCCTCATGTTAGAAAACACACACACGAACTCTCTATACACTGAATTATTTCATTCAAAATGTGATGACTGTACAGAACAGTTTGCCAAAGCACTGGCATTAAAACACACAGCGTGATATAGTTTGAGACAGAAGCAGTGTGAATGAGTCATAGAGAGAATTAAAGGATGCAGAGATAAAGCAAGGAGTCTTGGAGCTGTTTAAACTTCATTTTCCAGCTTTGGTAAGTTTTCCTTAAAGCACATTTTAATAAATCAAGTACATTTTCAGATACCATGAGTGAGCAAGCTATTTCCCAATGTGCTTTTTGTATATCACCTGGGAGATGTATAAATTATTTCAGACCCATTTTGGCATCAGACGACAGGCCTATATCAGACCAAAACACTATTTCAAGACATAGTACTCCCCTGCGGTATGCCTCAGGAAGGCAGCGTATTTCATCTATAATGGTCAGGCATTAAGCACATGACAGTTAAGATCTATTGCCAAGAAAGTGATAAGCCATTCTGAGTGAGTTTGCTGTTTAGATTCAGGTTATTTGACTATGTACAGACCTTACATATCAAAGGCTTAATGTAATAAAGTAATAACATATCAACTTTTACCAATGACAGGACAAAATCCAACACAGCATCACTGACAGTACTGAATGCAGAAACAATAAAACATTTTTTTCCTGTGAAATAAATACACTGGAAATACAGAGTTACTGTACTGAATTCTTTTTTAAGTCTTTGTGATACTGGATTTAATATATAACTAAATAATTCCAACTCTTTGGGAATGCAACGCAACGCCTGGAATTTTTGCCATGGTACAGCCAATGAATATAAACTACATGAATGAATATAAAATGCTTTTACTCTTATTGGTTTGATTCCCGTGTTCGCATAATAAGGTTAAAATCAATAGAGGCCATAAATAATAAAGTGAATACATGACCCAATCATTGGCCACAAATGGAAAATGGGACTACCTTGCAGTGCAGAGCTGGGCTGCCACTACGTCTCTCTTTGGGATGCAGTGCTCCTAAACTCTCTTCTTGGCCCTTCAGCCCTGAGCCCATCTTCTCTGGCTCTCAGGAACTCACAAAAATTCTTAAAAAGCTTTCTGATTTATTTAAAACAACAAATCAAGGGCAGAGAATATTCTAGCGATATTATGAAAGCAATACCAGAGTTCCCAACACTCTCTCCTTAATTTAAAAAATAGGAAACTCAAATTTTACTGGTTTCTGATGCCCGAGTCAAGATAGTTCTACTCCACCAGCTCCTCTGAATCAAAGTGGAAGAACAGGATAAAAACAAATTGGATGTATAAAACTCAAGTTTTAAAAAAATGACAACACTAACAGTCTGGACATGAAATCAGAAGTGTGAAGAATTCTGAGAAAATTTGGACCAAGATGTAGTGATAATGCGAGAATCCCCTCATAATTCTTTGCATGTCAGATGAATACAAATATTCCTGAAAGTGAATGTCACAGTTCTGAAAGAGACACCAGATGATTCTTGGATTACAGTGATTAGTTTCAATGCTCTGTGCCAGCCAAGAAAGAAGGGAAAGAACACAGAACACAAGGCAAAGCAGAGCTTAAGGAGCAGGCACTCTCAAATATTTTCAGACTGTAAAACCTGGCACTCAGCCTCGGGAAGATTGCTATAAATGACTGTGGCTACAGGAGAAAGTGGAAGCCACCTTTGCCACATCACAACACTGGAAGACTGTTATTTGAAACACTTTACTGTGAACCACGCTGACCTGCTAAAGACGGGAAACAAAGGAGATGGACTCATAGAGCAGAAACATTTGCTCTTCAAGCTCCAAAGTCAAAAAACCTGAACCTAAATTTATTGAGATCATACTGCATATACCACATTGTTATTCAGCAAATAGCACATCAAATTCAGAGATGAATTTGGAACTGGAAAGATATAGAAGACAAAAATGGAAACATCATAGATATAATGCCCCCACTGGAACCAGCCAAGAAAAAGAATAAAATCATCAATGGGGGTACAGTAGACAGGTTTGAGGAGATTGTATAAATAAAACTCTGTGAAAATGATTAAAGATAGGTGAGAAACTCTAATACATATACTTAATATTTATAAAAGGAGAAAGAGGACAACAGACTATTTCAAACTTTCTATCCAAGTGTCCATCAACAGATGAATGGATAAAGAAGATGTGGTGTATACACACAATGAAATATTACTCAGCCATCAAAAAGAATGAAATACTGCCATCTGCAGCAATGTAGATGGACCTAGAAAAATAAGTGAAATAAGAGAAAGACAAAGACTTATATCACTCATACGTGGAAACTAAAAAATTATACAAATATGTGTAAACAAAAGAGAAACAAACTCAGAAAACAAACTTGTGGTTACCAAAGGGGAGCAGGAAGGGAGGAGGAACAAATTAGGGGTATGGGATTAACAGATACAAACTACCATACATAAAACAGAATATATAAGAAAGGATATAATGTATAGCACCAGGAATTATACACTTTATATTGTAATAGCCTATAATGGAATATAATCTGCAAAAATACTGGATCATTATGCTGTACTCCTGACACAAAATGTTACAGATCAACTATATTTCAATTATAAATACTTTCTTGACATAGAGAAGGCTTAGACTTGGTGGATCAAAAGAAAATAGTGTCCAAGAAAAACTGATACAGAATGAACAATAAGACATGCCTGATAAACTACTGAGCTCCAGTAGATAAAAAAGAATCTCATGAATAATCAGTCAGAAAAATCAAATCAGCTGAAATGTATCAAAGCTTTACTTCGAAACAAGATAAAGTCAGGCAGGTTTCAATCTCATCTCCATAAACCCTCTTGAACATATGATAATGGAAGAATACCTGAGTCAAAGAAAGTATTAACCATTCATGTAATGCCAAAATATAATTCATGTATTACAAACCACGAACAGAGTTTCAACCACACAAAAACTCAGATTATAGCACTTTATCTTATTCTTAAAAAAAAATCTTAAGGAAAACAGTCCTACCCAATACAAACTAAAGTTATAACAGCAATAGTATAAAAAAAAAAAAGGCAGGCTTTCAGTCCATTTAATATTATCTACAAAAAAAACCCCAAAAAACAAAAATGAAATTATGAATATAACACAGATTATAAACATGCATTACTGATGTGGGTGCTAACCTAACCAGGCTAATGGTGAATTTTTAACTGGTGAACTATTTGACTTGTGGTTTTTTTTTTTTTTTTTTTTTGAGGGAAAGCCATAAATAGTTATATTTGAAAGACATAAACTACCTCAAACTGTCTCCTAAGATCAATTATCTCACAAATCTGCAGTGATCAAACTGAACCTGCTACAGGGCATGTAATTTCTTATTTACATAGATTAAATTACTTAAGGAATTATTAATCCAAGTCTACATGATCATTAAATGAAAAACATCTTTTAAAGAACATACTATCAACCTTCAAACACATGGCAAACTTTCAGCATTTTTTTGTTTTGGTTAATTTTATTTACTATTCTTTGTAAATTCAGTTTCCTTAGACACTTCTGCTGAGGTTGTCAAATCTTTATTTTATGATAAAACATCTTTTTATTGTAGTGCACAAAGGGATTTCAAATGCAATGTTTTACTCATTTTTTTCAAAGTCCAAACACTCCTTAGAATCTCTAAGGTTTTTATTTTCGCCTTCTAGAAGCTGGCAACAGTGGCACAGGTAAATGAGACCCTTCCGCCACCTCATTCTTTTCACTCCCCACTTCACTCATCCTCCCCAACCCCTAACCCTCTTTCCAATCTCCTTTCCTTTTAGAGACTCTATAACTTCCAGATGGGATTTCAGACTGACAAGGGGAAAAAGGAAAATGTATTGCTTGAAGTTGTTTTTCACTTTAAAGCCTTCTTTAGTGACAACCTTTCTTCTCTAGAAAGAAGAAAATTCCAAAGGTGAAAGGTTGTTACTATACATTTGAAAGCATCAATTTCTATAAGGAATGAATTTAACCTCACTCATATTTACCTTTTTTTCTTTTTACTACAACTAGATCATACTGAGTAGTGGTTGACCCTTATAAACATGTATTCAATACCACTTGAAATACATAAAATATTTTGGTTGGAAACATTAATTCTATGTAAATAATTCTGCATAAAGATATAACTTGGAATTTAGATTTTAAACTATGTGATTTTTGGTAGCGGAGTTTTTTTTTTTAATGTAAAGTAATACAAAAGTATTTTTGAACCATTTAATTCTGTGGAGGAGGGAACTCTCTAGTGGAGGACATTTAACCTTTCCATTCTCTTTACATAGTAAAGGTACAAGGATCTGAGAGTCTCTCTTAGGCTGGTTTTCTTGTATCATTGTGAACTGTCATGAAAACAACATCTAGCATTTAAGGAAAGCCTAGAGAAACTTGTATTTATGGAGCTACAGTACCCACACAGATGTTTTATTTTTAATTATGTGAAATATTGCTTAGCTGTGATATTTTATTTTCCTACTCCATCCCTAGTAGTCATAGCTGATTTGTAACTTGATTTGAAGCTATAAAAATACACGGCAATGAACCCCAAAGGGGACGCATTGAACTCTTTCTTGAAAAGAAACCATGTCTTGCCCCCCAAAATTGATATTTTGAGGAAATATTAATATTTTTCCTAGTCCATAGGGATCACAATCACCTGGATACTCAGGGCTCTATTTGTTGCCCATGTTTCCTCCCACAGTATGCGGCATGGATTTCAGAATACTGTAGGGTTTCAGTATTTATGGAGTGATTAATCATTGGCTTAAACTGAAGTGTTAAAACAGGTGAAAGTGCAATGAAATTGGTATTCTAATCCACTGCTGATGGTAATGTAATTTAGTACAACCTACTTAGGATGTAAAGCTTAGCAGCAGGAGCCATTAAGATGTTATGCACTTTGACACAAACAACCATTGACTTAAACATTTATCCTATAGGAATAAACCACAAAATCAAAATCACTTAACAGTCTAATATATTAACATATTTGTTTTAACTCAAAAGGAATAAACACATATTTAATATGAATAGAATAATCTAATATGTTGATATATTTACATAATTACCTATTTTTCAGTTACTAAATTTGTATTTATGAAAATGATATAAATTAATGAAAAATGATAAAGCAAAAATATTGAAAAATAATTATGTATACTATATGATTTTAAATATAAGCATATAGTCAAGAGAATTGAAAATGAAAACTTTTATAAAGAGAAGAAAATATAAAAATAAATGTACATGTTAAAGTATTACAGAAAATGTTCTTATAAGAGTGTTCTGAGATGAAAGTAGCACATATTTTAAACTGGCTAGTTTTATTATTTGGGTTTTTTTTGAAACTTTTGTGGTGGATTCATTGTTTGCTTGGGTTGTTTGGGAGCAGACACTGCCTTCATCCAAAATGGTGACTGTTCAAGAATGTTCATGTGCTTTCTGATAGTTCCTCTGGCTATCTGAAGCAAAAATTTATTTCAAAAAATACATTTTAGAGAACCATATATACTTTTTTTTTTTTTTCTTTTCAAGCAACTACTGTGATAGAGATTAAGTAACCCATATCGTTTGGGTTGTTCCCAGACAAAAAATTGCCTTGACAAACCACACTATAATTAAAGTGATAGGAAGAAATAGGCAAAAGGACAAAATTATTACCTATTTCAAACAGGGAAACTAGTTTACCTCAATTGAATGCTTACATTATTCAGACTAGGCAAATATTTACTCTAGTTCATATTGTTACTGTGGTTACAACTAAATTACCTAAATAAATGTAGAGCACTTGGAACTCTGTAAAGATAGTGCATCAAGTTTGAAAGATGTGTAGTTGCTTTCACTATCACTGTCAAATTATTTATTAAGCTCCAAAACATGAATGCTTCAGTGGGATGCATTTTAATGACGTAAAATGGATGTTGTCACTTTGCCCTTGAGATGGAAGATCTCATGAACTCTAATTTTGTTGGCATGATTATTTTTGCATTTTAATAAGGAGTGAGAATTGGAATTGACAGTTTCTATGTCTTTCTAGTTAATATGAAGTACTTTAAGAACTAAAGGATCGAACACCTGAGATAAAATAATCCACCACCATGGATGGACAACCAAGAATTATCAGGCAGGGACTTGGAGAACAATTTTGTAAAGCGAAGCACCAGTGTCAGAACTTACAGAGAATTTGAACTGCTAGGCATATTAGGAAACAGGAATTTGGTTTGGCTGGGCCATAGAATATAAAGCAGGAATGGTAGAAATTAAATGAGGAGATACAGGGAGAGGTAAAAATGGAGTGTCTTTTAGACAATGTGTACCATTTGGACTTTGTTAAGAATGTCACTGCCTCCAGGATTTATGTATCTCACAAGTAATAACGTTTAAACAAGGAAACAATAAAATAGGAACCAATATACAGGTTTATTTTGCCAAATCAAGACTTGAAAAACATACAAAAGCAACAACTATGATTTACCAACTCTTATTACCATACTGATTTCCAAGAAGTAAAAATGACATTGCAGAATATAAGATACACTTAACTTTGATGTAGAAAACTCATAACACTTTCCATACTTTTCTCATGGGAACCACACTAACCTATTGAGCACAGGGAAAGAATGAGAGAGTATACAGTGCAGGGGAAGGAAATAAGATTATGAAGTGTTTGACACAAAAAAACATGAAGAGAAGCTATTGTGTTTATGACCATCACCAACTATTGGTTTCCTGCTTGTCTTCAAGATTTTCTTTAATTTATTCCATCCTAGAAAATTTACCAGGTGTCCTCTGACAGTTATACTAATAAGAATTACAGTGTCAAACATGTAGGGAGCCACCGTCACCTACCTTCTTCCTCTTCTCCACCAAATTCTCACCGTCACTATCTGCCATGAGTCTAGTGGAGCTCATCCCATCATGTTCTTTATCTTTGTGTACTTCTAGTTACCACATAAAGACTGAATAGCAAGATTTCCTTCTCTCAAGGAAAAATGGAGTTGGTGGAATCAGGCTTCCTGACTTCAAACTATACTACAAGGCCATAGTGATCAAGACAGTATGGTACTGGCACAAAAATAGAAAGATCAATGGAATAGAATAGAGAACTCAGAAGTAAGCCCAAACACATATGGGCACCTTATCTTTGACAAAGGAGGCAAGAATATACAATGGAAAAAAGACAGCCTCTTCCATAAGTGGTGCTGGGAGAACTGGGCAGCAACATGCAAAAGAATGAAATTAGAACACTTCCTAACACCATACACAAAAATAAACTCCAAGTGGATTAAAGACCTACATGTAAGGCCAGACACTATCAAACTCCTAGAGGAAAACATAGGCAGAACACTCTATGACATCCATCAAAGCAAGGTCCATTTGGACCCACCTCCTAGAATAATGGAAATAAAATCAAGAATAAACGAATGGGACCTCATGAAACTTAAAAGCTTTTGCACAGCAAAGGAAACCATAAACAAGACTAAAAGGCAACCCTCAGAATGGGAAAAAATAATTGCCTATGAAACAACGGACAAAGGATTAACCTCCAAAATATACAAGCAGCTCATGAAGCTTAACACCAAAAAAACAAATAACCCAATCCACAAATGGGCAGAAGACCTAAATAGACATTTCTCCAAAGAAGACATACAGATGGCCAACACACACATGAAAAGATGCTCAACATCACTCATCATCAGAGAAATGCAAGTCAAAGCCACAATGAGGGATCACCTCACACCAATCAGAATGGCCAGCATCACAAAGTCTGAAAACCACAAATGTTGGAGAGGGTGTGGAGAAAAGGGAACTCTCCTGCACTGTTGGTGGGACTGTAAGTTGGTACAGCCACTATGGAAAACAATTTGGGGGTTCCTTAAAAAACTACAAATAGAACTACCATATGATCCAGTCATCCCACTCCTGGGCATATACCCAAAGAAAACCATAATCCCAAAAGAAACTTGTACCATAATGTTTATTGTAGCACTATTTACAATAGCCAGGACATGGAAGCAACCGAAATGCCCATCAACAAATGAATGGATACAGAAGATGTGGCATATATATACAATGGAATATTATTCAGCTATAAAAAGGGATGAGATGGAGCTATATGTAATGAGGTGGATAGAGCTACAATCTGTCATACATAGTGAAGTAAGTCAGAAAGAGAAGGACAAATATTGTATGCTAACTCACATATACGGAATCTAAAAATGGTACTGATGAACTCAGTGACAAGAACAAGGATGCAGATACAGAGAATGGACTGGAGAACTCGAGGTATGGGAGGGGGCAGGGGGTGAAGGGGAAACTGAGAAGAAGCGAGAGAGTAGCACAGACATATATATACTACCAACTGTAAAACAGTCAGTGGGAAGTTGCTGTATAACAAAGGGAGTCCAACTCGAGGATGGAAGATGCCTTAGAGGAGTAGGGCAGGGAGGGTGGGGGGGACTCGAGGGGGGGGAGTCAAGGAAGGGAGGGAATACGGGAATATGTGTATAAAAACAGATGATTGAACCTGGTGTACCCCCCAAAAAAATAAAAAAATAAAAAAAATAAAAGATTTCCTTCTCTCTCACTCTGTTACTTTCAATTCTGCATATCCTCATTTGAACCCTAGTTTCTCATCCATTTTTTTTTTTCTGATCCATTCTTAATTTCTGAAACACGTTCACTATCACCTTAAGGTATCTAATGGCCCATTATTGGCCAAACTTTTCTTATGTTAAATATTTTCTTAAACAGTTCTGTTATTATTATAACTGATAACTGGCTCTCATAATCTCTGCTTTGCCTACAGCCCTTAGTGTCTACTCTTTGTTGCTCATAACACTTGTACCTTTGGAGAAAAAAGGGAAGAAGGACTGCTAACTCTTTATTGTTGCTTCCAGACTATGCTCCTACCCCCCTCTCTAAAATCCCCACCTCTGTACCGCATGTCATCAAACCATATCACCCATGACCCATCATGGCTATCCTTTACCAACCAATACGTTAGTTCCTCACGTTTATGGCTTTGGCTCATAACTTACTCTCCTTTTCTCCAACACTACTCTGTCTCTTTTCTTTCAGTGATCTTATTCTTCATCCCACCTAAGTAATTCTTTTTTTTTTTTTTTTTTCATACTCCTGACCTTGTAAGGCCTCATCCCCTTATAATCTCATTTCACCCAAGACAGTTTGGGATCACCACCTCTTAGCTTTCCAGTTCACTCCTTTGGTGTCATGACTTCAATAATCCTTTGACCTAAAAGAAACCCAATCCATTGGATCTATTAAATTCCTCTCATCTCTTATCTTTCCTCCTTCTCAATGAAAAACCCATGATAAATTATTGTAACTTTATTGCAGAGATCTTCAGTCTTTCTTTATACTTATTTGGGAAAGTAAAAAAAGAAATGTTAACTTTGAAGATAGCTAGAAAAAATTAGTATACAGAATAGACTGGCCTAACCTGAAAATCATGACCATAAAACAAAGTGAATCCTTAATGATGACATGCAATTCTACTCTACTTTTCCAAATGTATTTATCTTCTCTTCTTCGGATAATTATTTCACACCTTCTCTAACCAAGCCCCAATACCTCTTTAACCTCTCTCAGCTGATAAGTTTATTTCCTTTTTCACTCAAAAAAACCCAAAATGAAATAGTAACTTTGCCAGGTTTTCACTTCTTCATATATCCACAAACCTCTATACATTGCTTCCGCGTGTAAGTGATAATCTGTTACTTTTTATGTCAAACTCTTTAGGATCTGTTCCCTCTCCCCTTTTACCCTTTTGAGAACAATACTATGTCAATTCCCCTTTTCTCCTCTCATCATAAATTTTTTCTTCACCATTCAGTTGTTTCCATCTGAGCTAATATGTGCTTTTATTTCTTAAGACTTGTCAAAAGAATTTGTTCACCTTATGTGTGCTTTCAAACACCATCTGATTCTTTTCCCCTTTTAGCTAATCTTCTACACTTTCTTTCCTCCCATCCACTTTCACACAAACACAAGCCACCAGAATTACAGAAATTAATCATGTTGTGATCACTAGCACTCTTCTGACTGTGAAACCCAACAGGCGATTCTCAGTTCTTGTCTTATCAACCTCACTGTGATATGACCCATTATTCTCTCCACCCGAAACTCCTGTTCCACGTGATTTAAATAACATCTTTTTTTTCCATCCATTCTGGTTGTTCATTCTCAGCTTACTTTGCTGATCCTTTCTTAATTTTGGATTGTTTAGAGTCAAAATTGTTTAGAGTAAAATTATTTTCTTATTTATTTGCACTCAATCTTGTAGTGATATAATGCATTTACACAGCAACACTGACTTCCTGATAATCAACAAATTATGTCTCCAGAAAAATTCTCTTTTGAACTCCAAAATCATGTTCAGTAGCTTCACTTAGTGTTTAATAGATATATTTCACTGAACATACCCTAAACTAAAATTCTAATGTTTCTTCAAAACTTGGTCTACCAACTATTTCCCCATATCATTTCCTGGCAATATGATCCTTCTAGTTGCACAAACCTAAATTCTTGAAGTTACCCTTTCTTCTCAGAGTTCATCCCTTTCTTCAGAAAATCCTATTGTCTTTTATTTATTTATTTTATTTTTTTCTAGGCATATCCAGAGTTTATTCTTCACCAGTTCCACTGCTACTACTACTTTCCAAGTCACCATTGTATTTTGCCTGGATTATTGATAATGACTTCTAAATGGTTATCTTGTCTCTAAATAATCTTGCCTAAATGATTCTCAAAGTAGAATCAAATGCTAATAGTTAATAAAATCATTTCATGTCTCTGATTAAACCCTGCGACTCCTTGTTTCTGTCTGAGTAAAGCCAACTTTCTTAGTCTTATCTGCTGGTCCCCACTGCCTCTCAGACCTCATTTATATCATGCTTCCCTTATTCTTCGGTTTCTCTAACATCACATTAGATGCTGAAAATGCATCTGACAAAACCCCGAAACAGTAACAAATTAGGGATGGAATGGAACTATAAACAGTATCTGAAAACCTATAGTTAAAATCATACTTAATGAGCAAATAGTGAATGCTTTCCTCTATGTTCAGGCAGCAATAAGACAGGGATGTCCACCATCACCACTTCTATAAATAGATCTAATGAAATTAATCAAGGAAAAGAAACATAAGGTATAAAGATTAAACAAAACACATAATTTATTATTTTGCAAAGCATAAAATTATGTCTGTATAAATCCAGAAGAATTTATGAACAGTTAATTCATAAAATTAAAGTTTCTGAGTTCATAGAAAATATGTAAAAATCATGTATTTTTATATATTACCAACATCCAATTAGTAAATAAAAATAAAAATAAAAAATACACCACTAGCAACAACCAAGTATCTCAGAACAGCTATGGAAAGATACTCAGGACAACTTCTCTAAAAACAGCTTCCTAATACAGACTAAATATCTTAACAAATGAAGAGATATACTATGTTAATGACAGAATGCTCGATATTGAAGTTATCTATATATTCCATTCAACTCCAATAAAAATATCACAGGAGAATCTTCTTGGTAGAAATTGACCTGTTTTTTTCAAAATGTAAATGGAGAAGCAAAGGGCCTAGATTAGCCCTGGCAAGTTGGAAGAAAATATGTTCAATATGTTCAAATACGGATGACTTACACTACCAGATAGTAAATGTAAAAATTGTCACTAACACAGTGTATTATTGGTACTAAGTTCGACAAATAAATTGATGGAACAGAATAGAAAGGACAGAAAGAGACACAGGTATGCATGATTACCTGATGCTCATAAAAGCACCGCTAAAATTCAATGGGAAAAGATGATCATTTGAAGAACTTGGGCCAAGTAAACTGGGTATTTACATGGAAAAATGATCCTGAAACTTTAGAGAGAACCTTGTAAAATTCATTTCAATGGGATCCAAGCATAAAACTGAATGGTAAGTCAATAAAACTTCTAGAGGGAAATATTAGAAAATATTTGACTTTATATACCAAAAATTTACAAATATTAACCATACAGATAGGATTAAATGAATTTATTAAAATTACAAACTTGTTTCTTAAAAGATAGTATTAAGATAGATACTGAAAATGCCAGCCACAGGCTCATATCCAGAACACATGAAGAATAACTACAAATAAAGAGAGGTAAACTAACCTAAAAAATGGCCAAAGACCTGAAAATATAGTTCTTTAGACAAAACTGATGTAATAGTTAATGGAGCTTACACTTAAGATAGCTGTACACGATTACACACTGTGCTGTAAGTTACACTTCACTAAAAAAAGAGAAAAACATAGTAAAAAAAAAAAATCCAATTTTTTTTCTCTTTTTTTGAATCATCCTCATGTAGTCTCCAGAATACGTAAATAAATTTGTTAATGTTCTCCACAGACCACTGTGTTCTGAACATAAAATCTTCAGCATGCTACCACAGATTCCATAAACATTTAATTTTGATACTTTGTTCTTGAAATGGTTTTAATTTTTTCCTTTCACTTGAGAACATATTTCTGATCACTCACTCAGAATATCTTTGTATTTATCGTTAACCATGTAAAAGTAAACCTTAATAATCCTGATATGAAAATAACATATACAAATTCAAACAGATTTATACCAGAGGAATTGTGAGTTACATAACCTCTTATCAAAAGAAAGAAGCACTTTAAAATTCATTACGGAAAGAAAATGAGGAATTGATTTGAATTATTTTCACCTGTAAAGTAAAAATATTTTTTCATTTCTGTTTGTTTCTGAGTTATTTTTACTTTTGTTTAGGCACCACCCTATCTACATTTTTAATTTCAATTATCTAGAAAATATTTTAAATCTATGAGCTAGTAAATTAAAAGAAAAGTTTACTTCATTCAATACACATTATCCTCAAACATAAAAGTTTTGGCATTTTTATTTCTCTGGAATCAAAGTTTCTAGAGTGTAGGCACTGTATACAGTGTCCTGAATATTTTCCTTATGAGGTTTGAGTGCCCTTTTGTATTTTTATGTAAGAACAAGCTATTTTGTAGAAACCTTAAAAATGCAGAACGTAGGGGAAAAGCTTTATACTATCACCCCAATCAATCAACAAGTCAGTGTGTACTGCTTGATAAGGAGTTATAAACTTGAGAATATGATCGCAATTTCTCAGATTGGAAGTTTCAATCCAACTGAAGCACCTAGAAGTTTCTTTGTGTTTTTTTTTTAAATATTTAAAATGTAACAATGTATATTGCTGAAATACCTTGCCTAACTATAAGTACAGACATTATTTCATGGCCTGGAAATCCACTATGTTGCTGTCAGCACACATGATACAGATGGTTCTCAGACCTTGCGGTGCTATAAACCACTTTCAATACCTAACGAGACAGAAAGTCACTTTGCCCAGAAACACGCACAGTCAGGATTTTACAAAGCAGTGCAGGACGTGCACTGCCTCTTCCCCCTAGAATCTTACTCATTAATACCAGTAAAGATTTAAAAACTCTTACAGGATATTACAAATCAATATAATAACATCTCTCTTCTACACATTTAAATGTTAGAATGATGTGTTTTATAGATTATAAATCGGTTCCCACATGCATTAAAGGACACTCCTTCAACTGAAAACTTGAAATAGCTTACTGAAATATAATCGCTGTGCTGAGATAAAAATTATTATGAGATAGAGAATACAGTTGAAATGTGTCATGTTTCTATCTAGAAACAAGGATTTTCTATTGTAGCAGAGCTTTTGTATATGTAATTGGGAACACAGTTTAGTCTCAGAACTCACTGTCTTCAGGTGACAAACTCATCCATAATGCTTTCTTAGTTCTTTAATTCTTTGAAAGCAGTTTATTTCATTCTTAGAAGACAATTACCATTATCGAGAAATCTGAGGAATTTATTATAATAAAAGTTTAGGAATTTATTATAATAAATCTTTATAATAAAGATTGAGAATTTATGTTAGCATGGTGAGTAAAGGATAAACATGTAGGTCTCAGTGGCGGAGAGTTTAAAAACACTGGAAAATAATTTTAAATGGTAAATTAGGAAGAAGAAGATTTGAGTAACTTCTGAAGTTGTGAGACTTCAAAGGTAAGTGATTATGAAATCACAAGTGCTTAATTCCTAGAATCATCAATGTTATATATAGATGAATGGATGGATGGTTGGATGAATGAATAAATATGTGATTAAAGAACCACTTTAATTTAGATGCAAAGACTGAAAGGGTGAAAAATATTGGAAGATGAAAAGTCAAACATGACAATGTAATTGATCAATATTATGTCATTGATGACCTTTCTGAAACAAGTTTCAATAGAGTGACTATAGTAAAAGCCTGATGGGGAAGCAATTAAGTTTGATCAATTTACAGGCAAATCTACTTCATTTCTTTCCTTCAATAATTTAAGAGGAATGAAAATGAGAGGAACAATCAAATACAGCCATTTATTTTAGCTAATGAGTTTATCTTTTGTCTTTAAAAAGTTCTTGCCCCTTTCGACCATTTTCCTACTTCTTAAAGCCTGCTCTTCTTTGATTTCAAAATCACACAGACACTTGTAATTTTTTCCTTTTGTTCTACTGAAAAAGCTGTCCCCTTCTAATCTGGGGTCAAGACTGTTTATTTTGAACTCAGGATGGATGTTCCAAGTCATATTATGGAGTAATTTGTTCCCTGTAACGTGAACCTGTGCTTGTTTGTTCTAAGAACTGGATTAAGAAGCTCAAGATGAAGTGACAATCTTTTGGTTGCACAAATGAAATAATTATTACTGAGCACCTAATAGATGCTGGGCATAATGAGAGTAGCTGTAGAATTCAGAATAACCTGAAAGCAATTCCTATGTATTCTTTTGCTTCCAATACCCTGTTCCATCTACCTGTCACAAGTACTTCCTTACCTCATGGCAACAGATCGCTGATGGGCTAACTCAATCTTACCCTTCCCTGAATCATTCTCCTCTCTCTGCACTGACAGTTATTACCAGTGTAAACAACAATAATGCCTGGATAAATTACCTAACAAGTATATAGGTATATGTAATATGGAAATTCAGTAATAGTTGCTTCATAAGTTATTATTAATCTGTTATCCAATGACATATATATCAAATTCTTGTCAAGATATACCCATTCTTCACATTTGAGATCAGTCACTCTGTCCACTTTAATAATGCAGTCATCCTAGCAGAATTCTCTTCCTTCAGCTTATTTTAATACTTTCAGTCCAAGCACTTACCTTCTGTTTGTGAAATCTTTCTTCTTAGCAATTATAAACCAGATTAGACATTCCTATTTATGAACTGGTGGACTTTTGTTTACAGAGAACAATTCAGGAGAGCAATTCTCAGTATGCTGAGTAATTGGGAGACCTAAATCTTTTTCTCCCCTAAATTGATTAAATGCTTCTTTAAAATAGTATTTTTTTTTTTTTTACTCAAAGTCATTAGGAAACCCAAAATACACAGCAGGTAATTAACATTTGCAGATTTGTTGATTGATTGGCATTCCTCACCAATTATTTTTTTGAAATATTTGTTAAAAATTAATATTTAAAAGTATTTGTGATTATATCAGTCAATATATAATTGATATATATGTATATATCAATATATCACTATTGTGAATGCCTTTTCTCCTTAATGCTGTCTTTTACATTGAAAAAAAAAAAAAAAAAAGGTTTCAAATTAGACCAGAGTTTATGTAAAAGTAATATAGCTATTTCTAAGACATAAAAGTTACCCCTATGTCTTGAATGAGTGAATATGATATTCACAGATTCTTCAAGCCAATTTTGTTTCGGGAGTAAAACCATGTATATGCTAGGCAGCAACCAGTTCACTGAAATTATGTTAAAATACACAGTTGTAGCTGGTGGTGACAGTGAACTGGTTTGCTACTCATTATCTCACTGTTTGGTGCTGGTTCTCTTTGGCTGTGGACCAAATCTTTTGATGACGTTAAAGTAATCTTCATTGTCAATATATTTCGGATATACATACACGTACACACACACATATACAACATAAACATACACATCCAGAGACTAAAAAATAACAGCAAGTTCTAGGGTTTTTCCCCCTGACTCCAGATTTCCTTTTACAATTTTGGAATTCTTTATTTTCTGCAGGTTAGATATTTGTGGCTTCTACTGTAATTCATGCCTTTAACACTATTAATGGAGATGCATTACAGCTGAAAGAGGCTTAAAGGCTTGTTTTAGCTCAGAAAAATAACCTTCCTGGGGTTGCTGATCGCAATTGCATCTCACCTACTCCAACCTTTCGAGTTTGTGAAATTGAGCTGAGAGTTCTAGTAGAAAATGCAAGCTTTACAGCGAGATTTAATCTTTCTGCAAGCAGCTAGTCCAGAAATACCATAACAACAGCTGTTCTCATGGAGTATTAGCATTTTTGTTTCTGGCCTCAGCTGCTTCTCAGAAGTGCAAAGAAATGCAAACATGGAAAATGTTCATTTTTAACATTAGCTCAAGTTTGAAAATCAGGGTACATTCATCGGTCCCCAAAAGTAATGGATGCACATTCCTAATTATTTTATTCCTGAAGTAGTGTTTGACATATACATGGCTCAGAATATCGTTGTTAACTTTAGAAAAAGGAGAAAGGCATATTCATCATTTGGCAGCATGATTTTCAACTGTCGTCCATAATGTGGGTGTGATCTTCGCATGCGAGACAAAAATGCAATGTAATTAGCAATCTTACCATACTTAATTTCATACTTATTCTCTTATATTCATGACTAAAAAATAGAAGCCATGAAACCGTAGCCACTGTGGTAATATTTTAAGCAAATAAATTCCCTTTTCAGTTTGAATAACAAGGATGATCATCATATCATAGACCAGCTCCAAGGTGGGGGGGGGGGCAGTGAAGTGGGGGAATGGATTTTTGTCATAGGTAAACATTTATTTAATTCATCTTTTACTTTCTTTTCCTGAATACTAGTAGCCTATCTTGTCATTAAGTTCCACAAATAATACACTTCTCCATTGATTATATCAAAATAAGCAGCCACTTTAAGGCAGTAAGACACACGCCTCTATCTCCCACTGTTAATCATAGCCTATTTTGCTAAGTGTGAAGTTCTTCAGTTTCTTGATAATTGATACATTTTGTAGCCTAATATTTCTTATTATAGTGTTTGTTTAATCTTCCCGAAGATATGAATATTTTCATAGGATGAACATGAAGAATTATGTTTCCATCATTGTGACTTCATCAAGTATTTGCCTTGCTTAGATACCTTTGTAATAACTGTTGTGTTTACCCAGCTCATTTACAATGGATTCAAGTCTTTTGAAGCCTTTGGGATATTGGTTTTGTCTTTAAAAAATCTCCTGAAAATGATATTGAGAGAATATTTTATTACGGAACTTTAAAAAGAACACAAAATTTAAAACAAGAATTTTCACATGGAATTAATGATATATCAATAATTAAGCAGTCACCTTAGACATACATCCACACCCTATGAATGCCAAGAAAGTGCAGAAATTTTGAAACCATGATAAGTGTGGGTTAAAAAACTGTTCTTCTCTTTACTTAAACTCTAATGTGCTCTTGGGAGCTTCCCCATCCACCACCCACTGGTCTCCATTTTGCTTCTTTTCCTCAGGATTGGTACATTTTTTATAGAAAAATTTACATTTTTCTGTAGTATATTTACAACAGTTCGTACTGAGGAACAGTGGCTTTGTCAGCAAAACATCTATAACTGTGACTGTTCCTACTATATCTTGCATATATCCATGCAAACACTAAGATAAGAGGTTGGGGTTCTTTCCCTTCACTTTTAAATAGCCTCAATTCCCTCCTAATATGTATGAATGTCTTTTTTTTTTTCCTGTTAGAATGATAGCAAAGGAGGAGCTGATGGATGAGGTTTACGAATTGACTTGAGTTTTCCAGGAAAAGAAAACCGCTGATGAACACTATTTCACAAAAAGTCCCCACAGTTAAAAAAAAATCTTTGCTTCCAAGTTTACATTCTCAAATATGAGCCTGAAAACTGAGATTTTAGAGTTTAACCACATCATGCCCATTTATGTGCATAGTACTTGTCTCAGATTTATATTTTTAATATACAATGCAGACACTTGAACTGATTCTGGTAGTTATATGGGGTCATACAATTTAGGTAATTATATGTGAAGAAACTAAACTGGTTTAAGTATTAAATTTGAAAATTACAATTTTTAAAAAATCATAGAGTGACAATAAAGGTGAAGACTGGGGAGGGCATGGTAAGAGAAAGAGTGAGTATTTAAAAGCTTAAGAGGTTATATCCAGTAGAAAGGATCAGGAAACTTTCTATGAAGGAGATGCTTTGGAAACAGATGTTCAATGATAGGCAGCATTTCTATAAAGAGTGACTGGGCATGCAAGTAGAATATTTTGAAATAAGGAAAATATGTAAAAGATGAAGAAAATTCAGATATAATAATGGAAAAAGGAGAAACTTAGTCTGACAATGGTTGAGTTTTGAGGAGAGTAATAGGATATAATGGAAAAATTTTATGAGCCAGATGGTCAAAGATTCAAACACACCAGGCTGAGCAGTGAGCTCTGAACTTGGAAAGCACAGGGCAGGTACTGCTTGAGTTTTCATGGGAATCTGAATCCATACAGTAGGAAAATCATCCGTCTAGACACAAAATCCCATCATTTTCTACAGAGTGTTCCGGAACAGAAACATCCATGAGTTAGAACTGAAGCAACAACTTGCCTATGGTCTTTGAATTTTTGACCCTATTGTTAATCATTTTATTGTGAAATAAGTAATCATTGACAGTGGTCACGGGTGGCATTCACTTCTCTTTAAAGCACATAACTTAAGGCAGAAAATTGGGAATAGTTACAAACTGCAAGCATCGTTTGTCTGTATGTTCACAATATCCAACAACACAATTCCCTGTGCATCCTCTTCTTTTGAAGGTCCACTGGGGGACAAAAAAGACGAAAACTGAAATTCAAGAGTTCTAAGAAAAATACCTGAGGGTTGTTGTTTCAGTGAATCATAGCAACCACATGGTGATTTGGTCCTGTTCAATTGGTGCAGCTTACATTATTGATCATAGTTTTATGCTCAGGGTGAAAAACAATTCTTGAGTATTCAAAAATATATCACACATTTTCTAACATCCCAGAAATCCCTCAGGAGAAAAAAAAAATCAGCCTAATAATTTGCAAAGTTTGTTTTAAATACTAACTTGCCACAGAGCTAGAAAAGACATCATTTCCAACCCTACATCTTCACCTTATCCTGGATCTCCAGAGAAATCAGTTACCCACTGGTGATGGCTTCCCTCTGTTTGCCATAAAGTAGGGGAAAGCAAAACAAATGTGTAGATTAGGAAAGATACAGTAATGACTTGAGGTAGAGTCATGAAGGTATTATCTCTGAACAGCGAAAGAATCAACAGTAAAAAAGTAAATGGAAAAACATCAACCTGAAATAATTCACATAGTAAATTTCTTAATAGGGAAAATATTCAAGAAGGTAATGTATTGTAAACACATTTGGCACACCTGAGTGGCACTGGATAAGTGTCTAGCCACTTACCCATATGTATTTAAATAAGCAATAATTTATGAGACATTATTAAATATATTCTTATAATAGGCTAACGATGAAATATGTGGCTTTTTCTAATTTCAATTCTATCACCGAACTAAGGAAGTGATGTTGGCTTTTAATAATTGACTTCTTGATATGCCTTAGAAATCCTGTTAGGGTCAAATTGAATATTTACAATGGGTGGTAGCTTCATGGTTTTGCCTACCCTGCGTGCAACGCTTCTGCTAAAATCTTCTGCTGTAGAATTACAAATGCCTTATTTACCACAATGATATTCCACTCAGCGTTGCCTCTGACAAGACATTTTACAGAAGTGTGGCAATGGGCTCCAGCTCTTGGAAATCACTGTTATTAAGTTATCCATAATCCCGAAGCAGCTGGTCTGATAGAACAATGGAACTGTCTTTCGAAGATGCCTTTCTTATACCAACTGTGTGTCAGCCTCTGAAGGGCAGCATAACGCCCTCCAGGATGCAGTCTCTGTTCTGCACCTGTGATTTATGTGTGTTGTTGTTTCTGTCATAGACAGGATTCACAGGTCTGGGAATTAAGAGGATGAAAATAGGAATAGATTCTCTCATTACTGCTCCTAGTGATCCACTAGTGAACTGTTTGCTTCCTAATCCCATGACTTTTGTTTCTACTTATCTGGCAATGTTCGTTTCCAGGGCAGGATGCTTCTATCAAAGGACACCACAGTGAATCCTTTCAACTGGAAGCTGAGACCACTACATGTCCATTTTGGGTTCCTTGTGCCAGTGATTCAACAGGTGCTAATGTGCTGGCCAGGTGATCAGTTCTCACATGGAAGGGAAACTAGGTTGCTACTGTTGGTACAAAACAGTCATAAAGAGAAGAATGTCTGGAATGTGGAAGATGTGTTCACAGAAACCTCCTATCTCTGCTCTGTATTTAAGCAACAATAAAGCAAAAGGCAACTGTGATTCAATTAGGAAAGAAATGCACAATGCCCCCAAATGTATTAGGCACTCTGCACCCTCTTTTGGGGAAGATTATTTTCCTCTCAGCTCTACCAGGTAGAGTTGCATCCTATTAGATGCAAGCACAGTCCTGTTATGGTCTGTTTGGAAGTTACTTAGTGTTAAAGGAGATGTGTATGGATGCCAAGTGGACAGTAAGTGGGTGGTGCCTGTTATGGGTCACCTTAGTTAAACTGGAAATACTTTTTCATAAATTCCATTTCCTCTGATTCTAGATTGGAACTGGTCACGAGAGAAATATACATGAGATTTAGAAGAAAGACAAGAAGAAGTCGTTTCATATAGTTTCAAGTTTAGAGGAGGTGCCAGGTGGAGTGTTGGCTCACACACGTTGTCAAGGCTTGGCCTCTCCACCTGGTTGGCAGGGGGTGCACAGAAGGCCACGGGTCCTTTTTTGGTTTCTCTGAGCCCTGACCCAAGTGTGGGTTGAAGGGTACCTGTTCTATCGTACGTCAGACAACATGACAGGAACCATCCCTCATTTCCATTTTGTTCTCATGTGTCCCTATTTACTCCTGCAGAGTCTAGTTTGCCCTTATTCTCCTCCACTTCACATTCAGCTCTCCTCCCTACCATCAGCCTTGTTGACCAGATGGAAAAGTCTTACATACACTTTACTAGCTACCTAAACCGAGTACAGTCTAATTTCCATAATATTCTACATCACTCATATTAATATATCATTGTAATGAAACTCTGGTAACACAATTTGCAATAAACATTTTTATGAAAAGATTTCTATAACACAAAGTCTTTGGAAAATGTGAATCAAAAAAAAATAAGAATCACAACAAGGAAAAAAAAAAGCCACAGTCAGTACTTGAGACCAGGGAATTGAATACAATTTGAAATAAAAATTGTAACATCCGTACGCCACGTTAATTTTCTCAGCCCACTATCTACTCAGGCTATTACTGATGCAACCAACTGACCAGCGTCTGCTTCAGAGCAACATGGATGCCAATCGGAACATCTCTGCAGGTGCTCTCTCAGTTCTCATGAACTTGCACAGGCATGGAAGTGGGACTGAGTTAACCTTTTTGGGCAACACTTGCCAAAAGCGTTATCTAGTTATCTGATGAATAAATGCACTTGTAATCTGTCATTATGGTGGAGAACCCTGAGGTGCATTCTACAAAGCTTTTTAGAAAGTTGCCAGCAGGATGAAATCCATTTATCCACAGCAGTGGTCAGCTCAACATTTCAGCTCTGCACTAACTGTCCCTCCTTCCCTCTCATGCTCCTCACAACTGCTTTCCTTCACTTAGGAACACTTCCAAAATTAAAGTCCTTGCGTTCAGGGTATTTTCTTAGGCTCCACATTTGAGGGAACCCAGGTTATGAAATTAGTTATAGATGTGGCCCTACCAAGAATATCATAAAAGGGAAATTCTATAACTAGGTCCCCTGATTTGTACCAGAGTCATTAAGGACCCTATGACTAGGAGTGGTGTGGAGGTGATAACTCTGATGTGTAGTTCTACAATCACCATTTGTTTCACTGATAGTGAACTTGATAAAGTACAAGTGGAAAGTGAAGCATTAGTTGGTTAGTGGTGGTACTTGAATGAAACGAGGAAACTGTAATCATCAATAGTTCAGATTGGTTACCTGTTGATTATAACTTATAAACTACAAAGGAAACTCAATGTTCAGCCTCAGGAGGTGTCCTTTGCCAAAGTCAGGACTTTGATAAAGAATGGGATGGTGAGTCCTGGGACAGTGATATTTGGGTGAATAAACCTGAAACCTCAGATTATCCTGCATGAGATGAGTGCTTTCCAAGATGGTATTTGTGCTTCTAAAAATCTCCCCTCATCTATCTAGTTATGTATCATCTCTAGATGAAAACCTTGGGTAGCATCTAAGCAGGGCCTAAGCTGATAAGTACTTTCTCTGCTATGAAAAGACACCACTCATTTACTAAAGGGGTTTGGGATCTAAAAACAGGTGAGCACATGCTGTACTAAGTCTTGAAGATGTTGGATCAGAGAGGAAGACCTGTCAGGGTGGATGAGGGAGAGTTTATTGACATGGATATATATTCTTGTGCTCTGAAACTGAACATCCTGTCAATGATACCCAAGCTATGCCTAATATTCTGCTAGAATAGTTTTGTGATGGACACAGTGGGGGCTGCCGTAATTGATAGAAAACTTAAAAGATAAAAAAGTTTCACAGATGTGGATGTGGGATGTTACAATAAATTTAATGTAAGACTAGGAGATGCATTACCTGACTATGTTCTCTAGGAGTGATACAAGACCACTTTCTTTGCTAAAGCCATACGTAAAGTAGGTTATTAGTTAAGTTAGACAGTAACACCTTTGAGAAGTAATAACTTGCTTTTCTATGCTGATGTTGATAGAAGGCTATGCTGCTGTGAAACTAGGCTCTCTAATATCAGTATATATAACAGGATTTTAGATCAGAGGCTACGTGTGCTAATTAACTGATCAAGGCAAAGTGCAGGTAATCACCATAAAGGCAAGACTGGAGACAGGATGCTTTGACCTGCAAGGATCTTTGACTGTGGCTAAGTGACCTTAGGGTTAAGATAGAAGGCAAACCAGCTGGGATATAACTTGGCTTAGAGAAGCAGAAAGTAAAGACAGAACTGATAAGCAAAATGAAGAGGTCAGCCACAGCAATTGGAAACAATGATCCATCACTCACTTTCCAGATCTAAGTCAATTATCGGACCTAAAATGGTTTAATTGAAGGAGAATCCAGGCCTCTTAAACATATACTTACGGATATATTTAATGAAGAAATTGGAATACCCAGGCCACCGACAAGCTGTTGGGTCTCAGGTTTGAACTGATTCTGACACAGCAGAATCAAAGCACTGTGATGTTGAGAGTGAAAGTGTATGAAGGCTTCATTGTATAATTGGGATGGATACATTATAACCAGAGAAGAATGCTGTAAACATTTTCTTACTTGTGAATTAAGAGCCGCTTAAGATGGGGAAGGGCCAGTGGAAGTGCCTAAATCCGCCTCTCCCCTCCATCACACAAGCAAAGTCAAATAGAACAAATTAAAAAGATTAATGCCTCCATCAAAGAAACAAAAGATGCAGCAGCAGTGTGCCCTAAAAATCAACACTTAGTTCCCAGGCTGGGCACTGAAAAAAAAAAAATCAAGTTATGCCAAATAATTTCAGAATATCATAAACTTAGATGGCACTTCAGTTGCAGCTGGTACGTCAACATATGGTATTGATATACAAGTACAGTAACTTAATGCAGCCTCTGGCACTGGCTGTGTGGCTACTGATCAAAGTTAAGAACTTCCAGGAGAAGACGTCAATGAGAAGGTTAAAAAGTCAAGCCCTAGAGAGATGATTGTTGCAATAATTACCAGCAACACATTATTCCTATTCAAACACAAAAAGACTATCAAAAATGCAGGCTATTCAATTGGAAGATGGACAAAACTAATTGGGCAGTTTCTTCACAAAAAATAGGACATCCAATTGACAATAAATACAAAAATACACTTAAATTCATTTGTTATCTAAGAAGTAAAAATAAGATCACAATGGGATACTTCTAAACACCCATCAACATTGCCAAAAATGAAAAAGAATAGTGTTGGAGGGCTGTGCATCAAATGAAATTCTCATATATATGTCTTAGTGAGGTGTAAACTGGGGCAATTGCATTTGAGGACTGCTTGGCAGCATAGACTAAAGCTGTACATCTGCAAACCTTATCACCTAATGATTTCTCTCCTAGGTTCATAGAAAAGAAAAATTCCTATAAATATTTAACAAAAGACATGCACAATAGTCTTTTAGAGGCACTATGTGTAACAGCCTCAAATTGAAGACCCAAATGTGTATAAACAGTTGGCTGAATAAACCGTAATATATTCATAAATGGAATCCTATGGAGCAGTAAGAATAAATAATTCACAACTACCTACAGTGACACGGATGGATCTCACAAAGGTAATGCTGAACAAAAGACAACAGATACGAAAAAGTACTTAAGAAGGCAAAACCAGTCCACGGTATCAGAAGGCACGACTGTGGTTACCCGCCCTTGAAAACAGCTGATTTCTTCTGACCCTCGTGCTGGTTATCAGCACATGTCCACTCTGAACATTTATCAGTGTACAAACTTCCGATTTGTTTACTTTCTTCTATTTTATACTTCGTTTCCTTCTGTGGAAAGGACAGCCGCACACATGCACTGCCTTGCCCCAGGCTGTGTTCCTTCCTCTGTTCCTGCTTCAATATAGTCAGCAGGGGTTTTTGCTACCCTGTTATCCTGCAGATCACACTGGTCATGATGCTGATGCCATTACATTCATTGCAATCATACTAACCAGGAAGTGGTACTTTAGGTACCTTAGTAAGTCATGTACATTGCAGAGGACGGGAACTAGGGCCCACAAAGGCTAAGGGAGCTGCCACAACCGCTTTCAGGTTCTGATAGTATAATTCCTGCATTTTGGTATCACCTCACTTTAAGCCTGCTGGGCCTCTTTGGACTCCTGAGGTGGCATATATCACACCTGGAATGCTTGCCGATGCATTTGCCTGTTGATTTAGATGTCCCTCAGCAAGAAACAGTTCTGCAGTACAAGCTGCCTCTCCACTCATGCGTGGGACCCCACAGATCTGGCACTGCTAGAGGTACCCCAGGAGAGAAAGTACTGTGTGGCATCTCTAGTAAGCCTAAAAGGAGAGTCACAGAGCAGACTTCTCAGGCACTGAAGCCAGGTCTTGCCTCCTCTGTTGAGGAACTACTCATTGTTTTAAAAAGCAGCTGTCAGTGCAGCACTGGCCTCTATTAGGGCTGAACATCTGACCTTGGGATAACAGGCTACACAGCCAGAGCAGCCCATTCTGACCTGAGGTCCATCAGGCAGCGTAGGGCAGCTGAGGCAGCAATCACCGTTGAGCACTGACAATAACGCACTGTGGATTTGACCTTAAGAAAGTCCGGAAGGCAAAAACATGCTGACTAGGTGACTTCAATTCCTTGGTCACGTCCCTCTACTCCATCAATGCTCAATTCACGTATGTAGCTTTTTAGGGACTTTTCCATAATAACTTCATAAAGGAGAACAGCCTTGTTCACAAATTCATTGTGTTACCATCATGCATTGCAGTGATCGTACGTTTTATTTACTCTGCTACACAACAGGCCTACCAAGGGTGGTTTTGCAGGCAATGGTCAAGGGAAATGTTTCCACTGAGAAGAGCAGTTAGCTGTGTACTTAGTAACTCACTTTATGTGCTGGGATGCCTGAGGTACAGATAGACATGGATTCCTGAACAAATGGTTTAGAGGTTTAGTTAGGAACCAGGAAGAAGCAAGGTTAGAGTATTGCAGCCAAAGAGGCTTGAGAAAGGGGCAAAGTAGGTGGGTCTCTGGGAGTGGGCACAAAGAGTAGCTGTCTCTGTGTCTCTTTTCCATGACAACCAGACAGAATGCCCTATCAGGGGGGAAGTGTTTAAAACAGATGGACAGGATTCTTCCAATGGAGGTTAGCTACCCATTCTTCCCGCCCAGAACAGTTTTTGTACAATGGACCTGCACTTATTTGGAGAGTCGGCCTGACCGCAGATTTCTGGACACGGGAGGCTTGGCTAAGAGCAATGGCTCAGCATCACCAGGGGAAGGTTGAGGCTGCTTCTCCTCAGAGACTTAGGGAGCTGCACAAGCAGAATTAGACAAGCAGAGACATCATCTGTGGGATTCGTCTCTTAATTTGAGCCCTAGCATGGGTTCAGCCTTGCACAGTCCTTACAGCAGGGAAGATATCCTTACCGGCGCAGTTCGCAAACTCTGCAAGAAGCAGAAAGGAGAAACAAATTTTCTCTTTGCATTGACATCTCTTGTGAACTGAGCCAAGGAGAATTGGAACCTATGTATCTGTACCTTTTGCTTAAAATATTTATCTACCAGGAGGTATGTAGTGACTATTTCATTCTAGTTTAAATGTACTGATGCCCATAAATGTTTATTTAGGAAGAAAAAGAATCCTGCGTAATGCCCCTGCATGGAACAACAATGAAAGGCTGAAAAGGACAGCTGAATGGGGAAGAGGAGCTAATTACTGCCCACTGCTGTGCCTCCCTGCCCGTGCTGAGCCCCGAGTGCCCACCGAATAGAAGGAATCTCCTTCTGTCCCAGGAAAGAATGACTCATGGCTAGCATGGTGCTTCTCTTTTCTCCTTATACAAAGCAGACAATGCAACTGGGAAGGCAGGGAGAAGGGTGATATCACCACAGAAGCACAAATCATTGTACAGCCTTGAGGATAACGACAATCTTCAT
Source organism: Hippopotamus amphibius kiboko (assembly GCF_030028045.1). Taxonomy (NCBI): domain Eukaryota; kingdom Metazoa; phylum Chordata; class Mammalia; order Artiodactyla; family Hippopotamidae; genus Hippopotamus; species Hippopotamus amphibius. The sequence goes on from NC_080196.1 coordinate 104,807,592, forward strand.
CTATTCCTTCCTTTTTGTCATTGACTAGAATAGTACCATCTTCAGCTTCTTGTGTGTGTTCCTGCGTTATGATGTGCACATAGTGATAAAAGTCATTTAAATTACTCCACTTCCAATCACGATAGAAAAATTTCATACAGGGACTTTTTGTTTCCACTGGGCAACTTGTATCAGAAAATAGAGGAAGTCACTGGTTTATAGACTATGTTCCAGATGCCTGGTCAGCAATTGTCTAGAATGTAATCCATGTCAGAGAGACTGTGGATAAGATTGGTGAGGTGCAGCCTGGATCAATAATCCCCCCCAAAAGAGAAAGTCATTTAACTTAGAGTGCTCCTGAAACATTTTAGCAGCATTTCTCATTCATAGAGGAAAGGGAGGAAATGGAGAGAATGAAAACTAATATTACTTGTGAACCTTCTATATGCTGGACACTTTACACAGAGTACCCCATTTAATTACAGCAAGTGTTGTCATTTCCCTATTTTATAAGTGTGAATGTTAGAACTTAGAGTTATTGATAACTTATCCAAGGTCACTTAAAGCTTGTGAATAGCTAAGCTTGGTATTTAAACCCAGCTCTGTCCAATTCAGAAATCTTTTTCGACTGGATCTTCTCAGGATGGCCAAGAACTGGATGCTCCCTGCAATCTTACAGGCTCCTAACACCAGTTCATGGAAAAGATCCCTATAGTACATGTGCATCTTCACCTAAGCTCAGTAACACCTTTTTTTTTTCAGATCTTTATTGAGTATAATTGCTTTACACTGTTATGCCAGTTTCCATTGTACAACAAAGTGAATCAGCTGTATTTATACATATATCCCCATATCTGCTTCCTCTTGAGCCTCCCTCCCTATCCCACTCCTCTAGGTCATCACTAATCATCGAGTTGATCTCCCTGTGTTATGCAGCATCTTCCCACTAGCTATCTATTAATGGTAGCGTATAGATGTCAATGCTACTCTCTCACTTCATCCAGCTTCCCCTCTCCCCACTCCCGGCCCTTGCTGTGTTCTCAAATCCTTCTCTACATCTGCGTCTTTATTCTTGCCCTGCCACTGGATTCATCAATACCAATTTTTTTTTTTTTAAGATTCCATATATATGTGTTAGCATATGGTATTTGAGTAACACCTCTCTTAAATTCACAAAAACCTTTTCAAAACCAGACCATTATTATTAGGAGTCAGACTTGTTCCTGGGGATTTGAATGGGATAGCCAGGATGGCAGGTGAGAAGCAGAGCGCGACTCTGGGTTTCCTCAAGTGTCCAAAACAGGCACCTGATAGTTTTTGTGTACAAAATAAAAGTCTGAGAGCTGTGCTTTTGTGTCATTAACAAAGATGTTTTAGGTTAGTTTACTTACAATCCACTTACATGAATTTCACTACTTTAATCAGACACAAGAAAATCTCTTCCTCTGGGTCACTGTTTTATCAAAAGATAGCATCTAAAAATCTACGTGGAGGAAGAAATCTGGGTTCTTTCATTCATATTTGCCTCCCACATTGAGAATTGCACTCCCATGAAACAAACAACAATTCCTAAGGAATATTTTAAACAGGAAGAAAGTACCGTTGATGTCTTGCCCCAGCCCCCTCCCTGTTATCATTTTCCAGCTGTATAACTGTGATTGATTATCTACGGGGTGATCAAGGATTTAGCTATCACATTGTTTTTCCATGAATGTTCATCAAAAGGAAGAGGCAGTAGTTACCATACAGAAAATATGCCCTTCCAAGCACAATCTTACAGTCTAGCATGTGTGACTGACAGCAGTGATACCTGAGATGTTTTTCTTATCTTTTGGCTCTTGGAAGAGTGATGGGAAAATATAAACTCACGTTCATGAACTGGCAGATACTTAAAAAAAAAATTCAGGTGTCAGTGCCTCCCCTGAAGAAAAAGATAGATCAATAGTCCTGTAATTTGCTAAGCAGTGTTTGCTGTATTTGCTATGGCCACAGGTTCTGGGAAAAGAAGGAAATTACCCATTTTAAGAGCATAATGGCATTACATAGTTTCACAATTATTTTAGACAAAATACAATACCAAAAAATACTGTAAGAAGACTCATTTTCTGTTTTCACAAAGTGAAGCATAAGCACATTACCAACTTATACATATTAAAATTATTTTTAAAGAAATGAAAGTTTTCATTTACCTTCATTAAAGCAAAAGTCATCTTTCTTTTTATTAATGGAGACATCAAACATCATGCTGATAAAAATGGCAACATAATTTATATGCTACAATTTAAGGATGTTTTAGTTAACCATAGGGGGACTATAAGCTGTTTATTGCATAGGAGAGAGTTCAAGGCATCACATTAATATGATACATATTCACACACCCATCATTTTACAGATAGTTCTTATTTTAGACAAATATAGATGCTTGTCACAGCTTATTTGCATACATTCATAATTTGAGTCAATTTTCAAGTGAAAAACTTCAAATGAAAATTCACTCTGGTTATTGACAGAGAAAGATCTTTCATAAAAAGAAAATTATAAATTGGTCCAAAATTAAGAATGTGAGGAAAGATGATTAATGTCTGTGTGAGAATAACATTTTTAACAAAACGTCTCAATTTTTTTTTAGGATAAATTGTCTGTCTTCACATTATATTCAGGCAGGTATGAAAAAAGAACACATTATTTAAATAACTTCAATTATTTAACTTCCCATTTGCATTTTAATATAAAATTTGACTGCACCACCTGAGACTTTTTATAAGACCAGAATTTAAATATTAAAATAATTAAGTACTGAGCAAACTGGGGAAGTTTTCTCTGATCTATTAATAATTATGTTTGCCGGCATCCACTGAACCTGGGTATATCATGCTAGGAAGAAGGAAGATACTTCCGGTTATAAAGAGTATTCTAAATATTGTAATGTGGTCTCAAATTTAAATATGGAATAATAAACATTTTGTATACTGGTTCTCATTCTCAGGAAAAGAAAAACAATTATGACTGATTCAATGCTAGATTGTTTCCTTTCTCATAGTGGACATAAATTCAGAAGTTAAGGAAATTCTTAGCTAAATTAATCCTTAGAATAGTCCTTAATACATTTAATGTGTAACCTTCAACCTACCTGACATTAGGTTGATTACCAAAATTTGCATTTATCCTACATACAGTTTGGGGGGGAAGATTTACACACTGTGAGTAGGTTACAACTTTGCATTGCTATCATAAAATATGTCTGGCTGATGTTTTCTATTTTTGTCAGCTCAACTTTTTGCAGTCTCACATCTCTTGTAGTAAATTAATTGCTTCCATTATAACATTGGTAACTTGCTGAACTTGCTGAATACAGGAGGTACAGTACATTTAAATTCAGAAAAGGCTAAAAAAAAGTATTAGACTATGTATAGTTGGCCCTTTTATATATTTGTGAAACATATGTGCTTTCTCTTTGAAGATAAAGCAATTGTACAGATGACATTTTGGGGACTCCTTTTTCCACTGTGAAAGCCACATGATGAAATTCACAGCTGGTTTATACCCCAACCGGCAGGGCAGCCACCCCATGAGGAGACGTACATGTTTCAGAACACCTGATCTCCACATTTGCAAAAACAGACAGCAAATGTAATTGATCTCCTCAATTGTACTTATTTGAAAGCCAATAGTGATTATAAATCTGCATGTATTTCCAGTTGCACAATCTAAATAGCGCTAAGAGGGACTATTAGCTTATAAACAGACCCATTGGATACAAGACAAATTGTGATTAGAGCTTAGGTTCTAAATTTGTCCAATCCAATGACTTTGATAACAAAAACTTGGGAAAAAATTGTCATTGTTAGGGTTGTAATCTTAGTATATATTTCTCCACTAATGTAATTTTCTCATTTATGATAGTTTTAATATCAATTGTACTAAACTCTTATAAGAAGCCAATGATCCAGGAAGTATATTAGGTACTAAGCACTTAAAGATGAGAAGGACATAACTCTTTTCTAAAGAGGTCTAAAGACTAATAGAGACAAGCAAACATACATAAATAATGTCATTTTAGGGCAGAGTTTCTCAAGCTCAGTACTGTCAGCATTCGGAGCCAGATGTTTTGTTGTGAGGTCTACTCTGTGCATTGCAGGATTTTCAGCAGCAGCCCTAGCATCTATTTGTTCGATTCCAGTATCTATACTCCCCTCATTAAGACAACCCCAAATTTCTCAAGATATTAGCAAGTGTCCCCGAGGGACAAAAAACACCCCTAATTTGAGAATCATTTGCTCAAGTTATTAAATGCAAAAATAGAAGTGTATAGAAATGTAACCACACTACTAAGTGATTAACCCTGGTGTGTATTGTGAGGCAGGGGCTGTAAGTAAAATGAGCCCTCAGAGTTGTCTCTGTGGAATAGAGCATGTTCTCTGAACAGCTTCCTGAACTACAACTAGGGTAGTGTCCAAGTCAGCCAGGATGAGGTGAGGCCAGGAGAGGGAGGAGAAGGCATGTGAAATAGGAAGACCTGAATCAGCATGGGGATTACTGATTCCTTGTTGTACAGTCTGCAGGGGGATTGAGAAAGAATGCAGCTTGTTGTCAGTGCTAGATCATATAGACACTGAAGCCTTTCCGGGAAACTGGGCAAACAGAACCCCTTTGGTGATGGGAGGGAATAAACAGCGATCACTTTTGTGAGCATGTGATTTGTTCAGATTTTTGGTCGAGAAATGCACATCTGCTGTGGTGTGGAGAAAGAATTGGAGACAGCCTATAGGTAAGGTTAGGGCTTCACTGCGAATAGGCAAGCAAACAGGAAGTCTGGATTATGGCAGTGTGAACAGGTAAAGAAAAGAGTGTCTGCATCTGAGTATAACTGGGAGAATATATTAAAATGACTTCTTGGTTACTGAACATAATGGGGTGAAGAAAAGTAAAGTTGAAAATAATGAACATTTTTGGACTGAGTCATGTAGCAGATGCTTTTGGGGCTCACCCATAACCCTTTGGATCCCTTGGCATTTTGAGTGCACTGACTCTCAACAGTGAGCCCCTGGGTCTCTTCTAGAATCATCCCCTCTGTCTCTGGGAGTCTGCTTGCTGGCACTCATGCATAGTCAGATTGCCAGGGAATTTACACTCGAGCTGAGGTGGGCTTCAACCAATAACTGCCAGGGACGAGAGAGCATATTCTAGCTCCCTTGCATCTAAGCAGGGCAATGCTGACGTGTGGCCTGCACTGTCTCCAGATCTTTCCTGCTGGATTAAGCCAAAGTTATTACCTATCATACTTGATATTTCACCCTTTCTTAGCCTCCATACTTTTCTGGTACTTTTTTTTCATAAACACAGTTGCTAGTCTTTCCTGAACACAGCTGTTAATAAATTAACACAAACCCTCATGTCAAGATCTCCTCTGACAAACCAAAACTTTTTGTATATTTCAGGCACCTGTGGGATATTGGAGGTGACCGGTCATCATTTGTCTACCTGGAAATGGAGATCAGAAAAGGTCTGGTTGAAGTTTTTGGTTACATAGGTATTGAGGAAACAATACTTTTAATGCTGCTACGGACTCCTATTGTATATAATACTACATATTCATACATGTTTGCTCACGTCTTTCCATGTGTAGCATCAGTCCTTATCAAATAAAAGATGAAAACATGTTCTGCTAATATATTATCGCCCCTTTTAACAAGGGGAGGGTTGTGAAATTAATATCCTATCATATTGCCAGTACTTTTTTCCTGTTATGACCTCTATGCCATTTGTCACTTGAGCTGGAACTTTCTGATTGACACTGCCATTCCTGCATTTATTTGCTTGTTCCCTTATTTGTTTGTATGTTCAATGTTAACAAGTAGTTGTGAGCGTCAGTAAAGTACCAGGCTCTGTGTGAGTCACTGGGAAATGATCACTCATTAAAGAGTTTCTTTTCTCCATGAAAAGTGACTGTGACGTGTAGTATCTGAGAAGCACAGGCTCCTATCATTTAGCAAAGGATGCATAATTTGCCATATTCTGCCCTGGAATATTAAGAGATTACAAATCATGCTCATTATTAAAAGCAAAGTATGACTACAGATATATTAGACAATCTTGTTTTATACATGCAAAAAATATGGAAAACCTAAACACTAAGAAGATGGAATCAACCAGTTAAAGTCTTAGTAGTTTTGCATAAATAGGCTCAGGAGAGAGACTTGTGTCTCTCATGTGATTTAGCCAGAACTTCACGGAGGGTGCAGTTAGGGGCTACTGAAGTTCTCCTGATAGAGCTTGAAGAGTCTCAATAAAGAGAACTATGATCCCCACCATACAGTGTGTTCCCTCTGCTGAATCTTCAACACTCCCCAGAACTGTAATTTCCATAGGAAGCCTCCCATTCAGTGTTCATTTAATTGAATAATTGCATTTAATTAATCAAAATACTGTTCTGAGGCAATGAAATATTTTATTCCCAAATTAGACATGAAGTAATATTCAAATAGTTCTAGGAGACTAGCATACAATACATTCTAAGTGACGTGTACCGTCTTACTATATTGTTTTCCTAAAAGTTGTCTTATACTAAGTAAAATACTAAGGAAATAAAATAGTGAGTGTGCTTTTTACCTATTTTATATTTTGTACATGGAGGGAAGAAAAGTCCAGGCCTTATATGTTTCATTCCCTGTTTTAAGACAGCCTAGGGATTAGGAGTCAAAAATATTGGTTTTGAGTAGATCAGACTCTCCTAGCCATACCTTTGTATATTTTAAAAAAATTATTTAATTTCTGATAGATTTTATTTCAGCATTTGAAACAGCAGGAAACAACACTGAAGCTTGGTACAGAACTTCAGAGTCTAAAGTGTTTTCAATTCTATTCTTGCATATGCATATTAGGTATAGTGTTCTATCTCCCTTAGAGGGATGCTGTGAAAAAAGTAGGCACTTTGAGTAGTAAAAAGTCTTCTTCAAATGTGTGTATGATTTTAAGAAATCATAACACTAAAAATATGTATTTCTCATCAGATTGTCATGTAATTCCTCGAAGGATATAAAATTGATTTTCAATGAATGGAAAAAAGGAAGAAAGTAGGAATTACTAATAGAAAATACAAAAGAGCAGTGGTGAAATGGAACATGTTTTTAAACAGCTTTGTTCAACTGTCTTGGTGTGAACAAACACTCTGTTTTTAACGGGTTGCAGTTAGTCTAGCTGTGGATAACTACCAAACGATTTCCAGAACTTCCATGTCAGCTAACTAAAAAAACAGTTGCTAAAGGCAAAAAATGTATTTTTGTTCCTTATATTGTATCAGCCTACACATCTTGCTGCCCTAATCTACTCTAACCAAAAAGAACAAAGAATCTGGCAAGAAAAATCTGAAGCTACCAAGAGAAATTCATGAATCTTACATGATAGAACACATGTGAGGGTGAGTCAAAAAGGATCCCCACTCCAGCTATAGACTAATGCTCAACCTTTGGCCATGCTTCTTACATCACCTGAGATGAACAGACTCTGAACTGTTACATTGGGCAGTTGTTTCATAAATCTGCTTGCTTTTCTTAATTCTATGAAATTATTTTGAAATTATTTGCCCTTTTTTTGAAATTTTATTATAGTTTTTAGTTCTACAGCTAAATAGGACATTATAGACAAAGGATGGCATACATAAAAGTTACTTTTATCCTTGTATATTAATATTTTTAAGTCAAAGTAATATACAATTCAAACACTAGCTCAGAAATACAATGCAACTTGACAGAATTAGAGCATGAGTTCATTCAAATAATACCAGTTTATATGAAGAGGGTGTATCTCCTGGATAGGAAGAAAACATGTCTTTCAACTACTAAAACCATAAATCTTAGTTTGACACCTGGCTTGCAGTTCTCCCATGATGTAAAGGATAATTGTTCCCCTGTCGTTGACAAACTTTTCATTGATTTGTTGCAGGGTTGGTGAAATAATTTTTCTGTTAGAATACCACATATACAAAGATTACTAAAAAGATATAAAAACAACAAATTTCATCATATTATAGATTGTTATCCTTACTGTTACTCTTTTCCCTCAAACTTTGTATTTAAACGTTCTTAAAAAATAAAGATTCTACCATTCTGTAAAAAATAAATGACAATTTTCTACACAGATTATCTTATCAATTAAGAATATAAAGGGTACTCAGTCTACTCGTTACACAGGGAAGAGAACATGTTATATACACATGTAATAGTAAGAGTGGTTCAGGAAATCCACAGTAATTTTATCATAATCTCCAGAGTTAGTGTACAAAATGGACACTTGGCAGAGTGTAACCTATATCATTGGTCAACTCAAAAAGTACTCAATATCCACCACTTCTTTAAGTATTAATATATTATTAAGATTGCATTAGGATGAATATACATTTGCTTCACAAAACACTGATGTCTTGATAATTTAAGTTCAAAATAAAAAATTGTATGCTTTAGAAATTTGCCAAGGCAGTTAAGTAACAGTCTACTTATCAAAATAAGAAATGTTGAAAACACATCTTTCTAGTACTGTACAGAGTTACACACAGTGTCCCGTAAGCACTTATCTAACTATTATGTGGCAAAGTTTTAAACACTGCCTTTGCTGCCTTCTCATAGAGCAGATTTCTCTACTTGCTTGCCTAGTAGTTTCTAACACCACAATTACTCCTTTGGTTCAAGTTTGAAGACAAAACTATTGTCTCCAAAAGACTAAAATTTAAATGAATGTGGTTTACCATGTCAGGTAGAATGAGTTTTAAAAAAAAATTACTCTCCAGTTATCCCCATAATTTTCTCATAGCAAAATTTAATATTTTCTGGTTACTTAAAATTATTTACTCTCATTTCTCCAACTATCTCCAATCAGTTCTACCCACACTGTCCAGCTGAAATTAGCCTTCTCAAGCTTATAAATGATGTCTTACCTGATTAAAAGCACTTCATAACTCGTTTCTCTTTAAGATACTTTCTTGGGTTTTATGATGTCATTTTCCATCTGGTTTTTCTCCTACCATTTTTCCTACTACTCACTCTCCTTTTGTAATTCCTCTTCACTATCCCCAATTCTGAATATGACAGGACACCATGTCTTTGGACCACTTCTCTTTTCTATTTGCATTTAGATTTCTGGCATTAAATACTTTTTATATTCTGGAGACGCTCAAATTTATATATCAGATTCCGATCACTCCTTTGAATCCCAGATCTCTATATCCACTGCTTCAGAAACCTACAATTGTGTATTTATTAAGCATCTAAGTCCTAAAATAGACACAGAGTATTCGAACCAATAAAAGCAGAAGATACATGGAAAATTCTCAAAGATAAGGCTACATGTTAGGCCACAAATCATGTCCTAACAAATTAAATAAGATTACAATAATGCAAAGTATTTTTTCCAATCAAAGAGCCGTGAAACTAGAAATAAATAGTACAAGGAAAACTGGGATATCTGCAGATCTATGAAAATTAAGCACACTTTTAAACAACCAATGAGTGGAAGAAATCACCAAGTCAGAAAATACCTTGAGACAAATCAAAATGAAAACAATATATCAAGTCTTATGAGATGTAGTAAGCACAGTGCTGAGATGAAAGTATATGGCATAAAGTTTTCTGCATACTGATCTTTTGCCTCCTTAGGCAGGTTTATTCCATTGATGAAAGAAATCAAAGATGACACAAACAGATGGAGAGACATACCATGTTCTTGGATTGGAAGAATTAACATCGTGAAAATGTCTGTACTACCCAAAGCAATTTACAGATTCAATGCAATCCCGATCAAATTACCAATGGCATTTTTCACAGAACTAGAGCAAGAAATCTTACGATTTGTATGGAAACGCAAAAGACCCCGAATAGCCAAAGCAATCTTGAGAAGGAAAAATGGAGTTGGTGGAATCAGGCTTCCTGACTTCAAACTATACTACAAGGCCATAGTGATCAAGACAGTATGGTACTGGCACAAAAACAGAAAGGACGATCAATGGAATAGAATAGAGAACTCAGAAGTAAGCCCAAACACATATGGGCACCTTATCTTTGACAAAGGAGGCATGAGTATGCAATGGAAAAAAGACAGCCTCTTCAATAAGTGGTGCTGGGAAAACTGGACAGCAACATGTAAAAGAATGAAATTAGAACACTTCCTAACACCATACACAAAAATAAACTCCAAATGGATTAAAGACCTACAGGTAAGGCCAGACACTATAAAACTCCTAGAGGAAAACATAGGCAGAACACTCTTTGACATACATCAAAGCAAGATCCTTTTGGACCCACCTCCTAGAATCATGGAAATAAAATCAAGAATAAACAAATGGGACCTCATGAAACTTAAAAGCTTTTGCACAGCAAAGGAAACCATAAATAAGACTAAAAGGCAACCCTCAGAAAGGGAAAAAATAATTGCCTATGAAACAACGGACAAAGGATTAACCTCCAAAATATACAAGCAGTTTATGAAGCTTAATACCAAAAAAGCAAATAACCCAATCCACAAATGGGCAGAAGACCTAAATAGACATTTCTCCAAAGAAGACATACAGATGGCCAACAGACACATGAAAAGATGCTCAACATCACTCATCATCAGAGAAATGCAAGCCAAAGCCACAATGAGGTATCACCTCACACCAGTCAGAATGGCCATCATCACAAAGTCTGGAAACCACAAATGTTGGAGAGGGTGTGGAGAAAAGGGAACTCTCCTGCACTGTTGGTGGGAATGTAAGTTGTTACAGCCACTATGGAAAACAATTTGGAGGTTCCTTCAAAAACTACAAATAGAACTACCATATGATCCAGTCATCCAACTCCTGGGCATATACCCAAAGAAACTTGTACCATAATGTTTATTGCAGCACTATTTACAATAGCCAGGACATGGAAGCAACCTCAATGCCCATCAACAAATGAATGGATACAGAAGATGTGGCATATATATACAATGGGAATATTACTCAGCTATAAAAAGGGATGAGATGGAGCTATATGTAATGAGGTGGATAGAACTACAATCTGTCATACAGAGTGAAGTCAGTCAGAAAGAGGACAAGTATTGTATGCTAACTCACACATACAGAATCTAAAAATGGTACTGATGAACTCAGTGACAAGAACAAGGATGCAGATACAGAGAATGGACTGGAGAACTCGAGGTATGGGAGGGGGCGGGGGGTGAAGGGGAAACTGAGATGAAGTGAGAGAGTAGCACAGACATATATATACTACCAACTGTAAAACAGTCAGTGGGAAGTTGTTGTATAACAAAGGGAGTCCAACTTGAAGATGGAAGATGCCTTAGAGGACTAGGGTGGGGAGGGTGGGGGGGGACTCGCGGGGGGGGCGTCAAGGAAGGGAGGGAATACAGGGATATGTGTATAAAAACAGATGATTGAACCTGGTGTACCACCCCCCCCAAAAAAAAAAAAAAAAAAAGAAAGTAGTATATGGCTACAAATGCATACCATTAATACAAAGAAATCTTCTAACAGCTTAACTTTCACTTCGAGAAACTAGAAAAAGTACAATAAACTAAACCCAAAGCTAGAAGAAGAAAGAAATAAAGATCGGAGCAGAAATAAAATAGAGAAGAGAAAAACAATGGAAAAATTGACACTAAGAGTTGGATTTTTGAAAAACTAAAATTGACCAATGCTTAGCTAGAGTAAAAGCCTCAACTGAAATCAGAAATGAAGGGGGGGTGGGGGGAATCAATTGGGAGATTGGGATTGCCATATATACATTACTAACAAGAAAAAAAATGCCAAATTGTACACTCTAAATATATGCAGTTTATTGTATGTTAACTATATCTCAATAAAAGTTCTTAAAAAAAGAAATGGAGGGGACATTATAAATGAAGCCTCAGAAAAAAAAAGATTGTAAAAAGAATACTGTGAACAATTTAACCCCAACAAGTTGGATAACCTAGAATAAATGGATGCATTTCTAGAAACATAGGGCCTACTAAGATTCATGAAGAAAGAGAGATTCTGAACAAACCAATAGTGAGTGAAAATATTGAATCAATCAAAATACCCAAATAATGGGCCAGACCAGATAGTCTCACTGGGGAATTTTATCAGGCACTTAAATAATAATTAACACAAATTCTCCTGAAATGCTTCCAAAAAATTAAAAAGAAATACTGCCCAGTTCATTCTGTGAGGTCAGCATTACCCTGATACCCAAACCAGACATTCCAAGAAAAGTACAGACCAATAGTCCTGATAAATATTGATGCAAAAACAAATTAAACATGTTAAAAGGATTATACAACATGACCAAGTAGGATTTATTCCTGGAATGCAAGAATGGTTCAACATACTAAAATTCAATAAATGTAATACATCACATTAACAGAATGAAGGATGAAAACATGATCACCTGAATTGATGCATGAAAAGATTAAATTTCAGACTTCAAAAGAAAGACAAGATTCACTACTGTTTCATGACAAAAACACTCAACACACTAGAAATTGAAAGTAACTTGACATAAAAAAGGCCATTTGTGAAAAGTTCATAACTAATATCATACTCAATGGTAAAACACCTAATGTTTTCTTCTAATATCAAAACTACAAGGACACCCACTCTTGCCACTTACATTCAACACAATATTGGAAATCCTAGCTAGAGCAATTAGGCAAGAAAAAGTAATGAAAGACACCTAAATTGGAAAGGAAGAAGATTATCTCTCTAGATGACCAGGTTTTATAGGTAGAAAATAAAGATTTTACACACACACACAAAATTTGTTTTCAATTGGCTTATATATTTGTTACTTTATTACTCAATTATGGCCTCTCCTTATGTTAACTAAATATCTTCTATTATATTAATTCCTTAGTATTTTTACTACATTCTCCTGAGCTATTTTCTTAGTCAAATAACACAAATTACTTTCTTATAATAGTTTTCTAAGTTATCGTAATCTAAAACAATCTTGTTCAAATTAATACTAATTTCAATAGTATACAGAAATCTTGATAGCTTCCTTCCTACCCCTCTCCTTTGTGATCCCATTGCCATTCATTTATAGATTTATGTAAACCAAAAAAAGTTTTGTAATTATTGCTTTATGCACTTGTTCAAATCAAATAAGGTAAAAGTGTTATGAAAGATATATTTACCTATGCTATTGCCTTTACTGGTGCTCAATTTTCTTTGTGTGGTACTGAGTTACCCTCTCGTCTCTTTATTAATACAGAAAAACTAGTATTTCTTGCAGGGCAGGTCTGCTACTGATGAACTCAGTTTTTGTTTATCTGGAATTGTCTAAATATCTCACTTTTGAAGCAAAATGATACTGGATATAAAATTATGGGTGGATGTTATTTTACTTTTAGCATTTTAAATATATCATCCCTCTACCTTCTGGACTACATGATTTCTGATGAGAACTCAACTGTTAACGTTTTTGAGGGTCTTTTTTTTTTTCTAATGTTCTCTCACTTCTTTCAAAATACTTCCTTTGTGACTTTTAAAAATTTGACTATGATATACCTATATATGGAGTTATTTGAGCTTCTTGTGTATATGATTAAAACTATTCATCATACTTAGGAAATTCTTACCTCTTCTATCCCTTCTCTTTTGGGGAGATTCTATTATGCATGTTTAATTCTCGATGGTGACCCACAGGTTTGAGGCCCTATTTTTTTTTCTTTTTATCAAACTAAATAATCTCAATTGATATATTAGGTTTGCTGATTTTTTTTCTGCTAACTCAAATCTTCTGTTGAGATCCTCTAGTGATTTTAAATTTCAGTTATTTTACTTAACTCTAGAATTTCTAGAGATTCTAATTTTTAAAAATAATTTTTATCCCTTTATTGATGACATTTATCTAGTAAGACAGGGTTCTCATACTTTAGATTATAATTTTCTTTAGTTCTCTAGTGATATTTATAAATAGATGATTTATAAGTAGCTGTTATTTATAAATATATGAACTCTCTCACAGACATTTTCTGTTGACTGCTTTTTTTCCCCCTTGAGTATGGTCATACATTATTTGTCTATGTTTAATAATTTTAAACAAAAACTGGACTTTTTTATTATACAATGCAGCAACTCTGGAAATCATTTCTTCCCCTTCTTTCAGGGCTTTTTTCATTGCTGTTTCTCTGTTCGTTGTTGCTACTGTCCAATCATCTGGAGACCTATATACACTAAATCTACAAAAATTATTTCCTACAGTGTTAGATCCCTAACATCTTTTCAGATTTTTGCAAATGGTAATTTTGACCATTTTATCAATGTTGTTTTTTTCCTTTTTTTAAAATGGAGAATAGGTTTATGGATGTCCTCATTCTACAGTCCCCAATGTGCCACCCTAGCCTTCCATTTTAAACTATTTGCAAAAGGCCACTAATTTTTTCCCTGAGACACTTATGTCTATTAAGTAATTTAAAATTACTTCTCACCATCATCTTTCCTAATTTTGGTTTGGCCTTTGAGCCACAAGATATTTTATACATACATTGATTCTCCAAACTAAAGCCTCATTTTGCAGGCACATTATTTCATATACAGCCCAATTTCATATTAAGAGGAAAGGCCATATTTTCTACCCAAAGTCATTTAACTTCCTCTGCAGATAATTTTGAAATACAAACAAGTGGGGAGGATAATCTAATTATCCTTTTACCTCTCTGAAATTAAAAAATAAACGCTAATATTTTAATAAAGCAAAGAAAATGTATAGGAAGGATATGTATATGACTAGCACTAAACATTATAATGTACATTATATTCAATTATTTAATATAAAAGCCCAAGTGCTACAGTTGAAGGAAAAGAATTTTATTATTCCCTGTAAAAAAAGTGATTTGCCAATTCATAAACTGACTGTCTTTTGGAGAATATATTACTGAAATATTAAATGGGTCATTTAAAGTAATTATGAAGCATAATTATTCAAGAAACAAACTGCATGTTGGAAGTTACTTTGAAAAATACTGCTTTCTGCATTCTTAAATTTGTTTTTTGAAATTGACAATGCAGAGACCAGTACAGAATTGTAAACATTTTAAGACCAAAGAAAATATTACATCTTGCTTAATTTGCTTTTTCCACTTGAAAAATCAGAGATTTTTTATTTTGCTTCACCTATCTATTTAAGCTTAGTAATCTGTGTCAAAACTTGTATGGATATCAAATCTTGTCAATGTAGGAGTTGTATAAGCACTGTGTAGGAGTAAGGACAACTTTGTTACCTAAATTTTTTCTCCTCCAGTTCAGACACCTTTATAAAAAAAGAAAAAATAAAACTTAAGAAAAACCTCATAGAAATAAAAACAAGAAATTTTGCTCTTCCCAGATAGGTAGAAAATGCTAAGACACGGTACAGAAAATATAAAACAATACTATAGGCAAGTGAAATACCATTATATTACAAAGATTCATTTAGACATAGAGCACAACTCATTTCATATATCTATACTGATGTGCCCTTATATAATGTGCACTCAGTCATTAGAGTTGTTTCTCTGAATTCACAGGATCTCTTTCTGTTCTTCTCTAGTCATGTTCATACTAAAAGCTACATAAGAACTACCAGATTGAATCTGGATTTGCTTAGTATTCAGTTAGCACAGTGAAAGCATTTGTTACTGCTATAACAACTGCCTGGTAACTTAAACAACTGTATTGCATTGTATTAGGCTGTGTTGTTCTTAGTGTCCCTTATTTTTCTTGTGTTGGTTTTATATCTGATCTCAAGAACATGCTTTATTTTTAGTTGTCTAGTCACCTAAGCCAAGATTATAGTTATGACAGTCTTCAAATGCAATGATTCTCAAATTGTGTTCCAAAGAGCCCACTGAAACGCCTTATAGACTAACAGTGGGTTGTGCTCACAGTCCCACCTCTGCATCCTTCAGGGTATCCACCTTTCTCTCTTTGCATATTTGATTCCTGTCTCCACTTTCACTTGAAATATAAAGAGGAAGGAAATAAAAGCGAAGGAAAATATAGATGGGGACACAAACTGAATAAAATACATGTATATGTACATAGATATATGTATAACTGAATCACTTTGCTGTACCTCTGAAACTAACCCAACATTGTTAATCAACTATACTCCAATTTAAAATAAAAACTTAAAAAAATATAAAACATTCACAACACACTAATTTGTTTGTCTCAGTGATACCTTGGTTTCATTTCTGAGGGCTCTGAAATAATCTTTTTTCTACTGCTCTCAGATCTGTCAATGAATATACGATGCCCAGGGATAAAGGCATTAGGAAAGCTATTCTACAGAAAACAAACCCCTCTGTTTATGGTCCTCTTCTGTTTTCAGATTTCAGATTTTTCTAAGTCCTAGAACAAAAGCATGGAAAAATGTTCATGCTTTTAAATGCTTCCAGCTTAGATTCACATCAAAAGTCCTTAATCAATTCTTGGCACTACATAAGTTGTTGGAATCAATTCATGATGGCCTAGTATAATTTAATTATGTGCAACAAATTTGTCCAGCAAGTATAGCAAGGAAATATTTTAACGCTATTTATTGCAGTGTCAACTCATTTCTGCACGTCCTCTCCCTAGTTCTTTCATCAGAGCTGGCTTGGCAACACATCACACAAAATAACGCAGAGAAGTCTTACCAGAGTCAGTAGACAGTCTTATACATCCATCCAACATTGCCTCTCCATTTGCCTATCTGAACTGTCATTCTGTTTCTCTTTCCTTGGGAGTTTTCCAAAGTTGACTTTGTACTCTGGCTTTTTACATTGCCTTCTGCCCCTCTTGCTTGTTTAAGTCACTTATTCAGATTCTGTTATCTACATTACAAAACTCTGCCACTCTATTCAATTCATTATCTTCCCAAATATTTTGATCTTCATATCATATTCTGGTCCAACAGGCACTGATAATCTCTGCCCTGTGAGATCCCTCTGAAGCAGAATCTCTATGTTTGTGTATCTCAACTAAGGAAAGGGGTGACAGAAAGGCCATGCTCCATAAACTGCAAATCTAAAGGACAGTGATCCCTGTGCAGCTTCTAGTGCCTGGACTCATCTACTGTGGATTAACTAATGGCAAATTCACATTCTCACTGGCTATAGTTACTATTTCTAGTGGAAGTAAAACTCACTAGGCTCCCATTAACCTGCACTTTTCTCCTACTGCCAGATGCACATACACCCTCAATTCGAATGGTAGGTACTATTACAGGGGAAACATAACAACATGTTTCTCTATTCCAACAACCAAAACAAAAAATACAGAGTTTTCCTTGACCTCCTTTAGAATAGAATTGAGAAATTTGTCAACTTGGGATCAAATTTGGAAATCACTGGCTGTCAGGAAGATGTGGCAGTGACAAAATATATACTTTCATTTTTGATTCCAGTACAAAAATAGAATGAGCTTAGAAATAAGCCTGATTTAGGGGGAAAGAAGAAGAAATGTTGAGTGATGAACTCTCTGCCACATCCAGTGCCCTTCAAGTTACCATTTTATCAACTCATGAGTTTCTGTTAGGTTAAAAGCTTACCTGCTTGCGTTTCCTGCTTCTGCAACACAGCACCACCCCTACCTTCCAAAAGAGGGTGTGCAGAAAAATACATGGAAAATAACTGACATCCACCTGCTGATTTTAATAACATACTGACTCATTGAACATGGAATTAAATCCCAGTAGTTGTATGTTGAAACCACCTTGAAATGGAAGTTAATGAAACTTCTATCTACCCTCTAGGAGACCACTTTAGAAGAAGGGTAAGGAACTGTCTGCACAGGAATCATGACTGGGGTTCAGCATGATTAACACTCTGCTTAGAAACCATTTAGCTTGCTCCCCAAAATCACGGTACAGAAGTTTTCATAAGGTTGGAATTTGTTTCCAATAAGGATGTAGAGCATGCAAGACCTTTGATTTGCTTTAAATAAACAGATACGTCATAATTTCCTATGAAAATATTGAACAAAAAGTTAAAGACTTGATGAACTGAATTTTAGAAAAAAAAAAAAAAAAAGCCAACAATCTCTTACAGTGGAGTAAAAAGCCATAGAACCATCGATACTTAAGGGCAAGTGGAAGTGGAAGGAGGGTCTGCTGGATCAAGAAGAGAGTAACCGGACTTTAATGAATACCGTGGATAGATTTAAAGAATCAGGCTCTGGAAAGACTAACATGTAAAAACGCATTGCTCAACGTAAAAAAAATTCCTCAATCAACACTCTCCTCCAACCCCAGAATTTTCATGAGGAAACCAGAGCGGAACAGTGTTGGTAAAGAGAAATCTCCAGTCTTCCACATTACATGGTGCTGCGTTTCCAAATGGATGAACAAAATTGGCAGGACCATACAGTGCAATATTACTCAGTCATAAAAGGAATGAAGTACATGATACAACATGGATGAATACTGAACAAAGCAAGCTGTATGAAAGCAATCAAAGACCACGTACTAAGTGATGCCATTTCTATGAACTGTCTTTTTTTTTTTTTTTTTTTTTTTTTTGGGCACACGGGCTTAGTTGCTCCGTGGCATGTGGGATCTTCCTGGAGCTGAGATCGAACCCGTGACCTCTGCATTGGCAGGCAGATTCTTAACCACTGCGCCACCTAGGAAGCCCTGAACTGTCTTTTAAAAAGAGGGTCTATAGAGACAAAGTACATGTGTTTGCTAAAAACTCCGTGAGTATATGTGACATAGGGTACCTAAAAGGTATGAACTTTCCTTTTGAGGTGATGGAAATCTCTAAGACTGCCTGGAGATGATGCACATATTTGTGAATATAACAAGGACCATTGAACTAAACACATGAAATGGGTGAATTGTATGGTGCTGAATACCTCAATAAGGCCGTTAAAAAATAGGTATCTCCTCTGATCTTTTACGAGTGTTCAAAACATAAGATCAACTTTCACAATGTGGAGAGTAGAAAATCTTGACCCAAAATCAGGAGGGAAAAAATAGGTCAATAGAAGAATATCTATTGACTATACAGATATTAAAATTTGTGGAAAAAGTAGTACCTTTAAAATAACTATTATAAATGTATAATTTAGAGGATATGATTACAATAATGGATGAAAATATAAGACATTCTGGAGAGAACGTCAAAGTGAAAACTTAAAGTGAAATTATGCAGCTGAAAAATTCAAATGCCAAATTTAAAATTTCATCAAATTGGCTTAAGAAAAGATTGGATGCTATTAGGGAAATAAAGATCACTGATGCCTTGAGGAGAAGTTAATTTAAAAAACCTAAATTATAGAAAAAAAAGTTTTTGTTTTTGTTTTTTTTTTAAATGCAGCATTAACATGACTGACTGGGGTAATATTAAATCCTCTCATATCTGGGCAGTTGGGATTCCAAAAAAATCAGATGAAAAAAGGGAAAATTATACAAGATTGAAGAAGAATGGCTAAACTTTTCCAACTTGTATTTTTAAATGAAATCACAGATCTAAGAAACTTCAATAAAAGCAAAGACATGTGGGGGAAAATGTCTAAAATAGAGAAGGAAAATAATACAATGGTAAAGGTAGAATTCTATACCTGGCAATACAGCATTTAAAAGTGAGACAAAAAAAAGATATTTTCAGAGTAATGAAAGCTGAAAGGATTCACTGCCAGTAGATCTGCACTACCTGAAATGCTAAAAGTTCTTCAGGATGAAGGGACATGAAACCAAAAGGCTACTCCATTGTACATTAAGCATAATTCCTTAGTAATATTAAATGTTTTCCAGATTCAGATATTTTATAATTTCTTAGGCTAATGGTTCAAATGACAATTGTTTATACATAGCAAAAATAATGTATAGTAGGAATAATAATTTTGAAAATATTTGACAATACAAAAAATTCCTGATGGAGTAAATGGAATTTTATGACTGTAGGTGTCCCACACTGAAAGTGAAGTGGATGTAACTTTTCTAACATACAATGTAATTAATTGATAATTTATTAAGTATAAAATAAGGAGACATTTCTAAAAAGCCAATAAAGTAGATGTAATACTAAAAATAACTGATTAATCAACATAAAATTCCAAAAAAACAAATACAACCCATATCATATCGCATTAAATATAAATTAAATTCTTGCTTTTTAAAGCAGAAATCATCAAATTAGACGAAAAGATACAATACAGTGTTTATACATATTAAACTCCATATAAAGACATGAAAAAAATGCAAGAGAAAAAATAACATGCAAACACTAATCATGGCAGATGTGGCTTAACAGCATGTCAAGTGGACTTCAAGAGGAGTATCAATGGGTAAAAAGGGACATTTCGTAATAGAAAAGCTCATTCATCAAGAAGACACAACAATCCTATATGTAAATACTAATAGTTTGTAATTAATGAACAAAATTAGGTATGTTTAGGAGATAAATGATCTAGCTCTGTGTGTTTAACACTTTTCTCTAAGTAAATGAACAAATGGTAAAATTAACATAGGATATTGAAAATGCTATCAACTACCTAAACCTAACTAGCATGTTTAAAAGACTATACCCAGCAGCTGCTGAGTATACATATTTTCTTAAGTGTACATGAACAAGTTATGAAAATATCTGAATAGCCTTCAAAGTATGGAGATAATATATTTCAGAAAAACATTAAAAACTGGTAATTATTTTATATTAACTTTAAATGATGTATTATCTATAAAAATATCAAATCACTTTGTTGTATAGCTAAAACTAACATCACATAGTAAATCAACTGTTTCAATTAAAAAAATGTTTTGAAAAATATTGACCATACATTTAGAAAATCCCCCTATATTTAAAAATTAAGCAAAATAACTTCAAAATAATTGAGCAATTCAAATAGAAGACAAGAAAAAAGGAATTATTTCAAAATGAGTAATGAAAATATAGCACAAATGTTTGAGATGCATTAAAATACTGTGTACAGCTGTATTTATACCGTTAAAAACATTTAATAAAGAAATATCTAAAATTAATGTTCCACCTTAAGTATTTACAGAAAAATGTACAGTACTTTAAACCCAGCAGAAACAATAACATTTAAAAAAAGGCAACAGTGATAACACCAGCAAATCTCAAAGCTGATTCTTTAAAAAAATTAATGAAATTGATAAACCCATAAGTAAACTAGTCCAGGAAAATGGGAATATAAATTACAAATACCAGGAATGACAGAGGACATCAAGAGATTTTCTAAAATGCTTAATAAAGAACTATTAGGAATGACGTTATACTACTGACAAGACAACCTAGCTGACAAGGCACTTTTGTGTAAAAACAGAACTTGGAAAATAAGAAGAAAATGAAAGTCAGGCTAGTTTTGTATGTTTAAAAATATAATTTGTAACCACAAAACCTTAAAAATCCAAGGCCCAGATGCCACCAATGATTAATTGCATTTCACATTATGGCAAAAAAAAAAAAAAGTTATACTGTTTTAAAAAACAAAGGCACTTAACATTTGTTAACTCCTTTTTTATCAACATAAAAAATTGCTGAACTTAGAGGCCAAACCCATCTCCATATAAAGACTAAATGAGTCTTATCACAGCAATGCAAGGTACCTGTCTAGACAATTCACCACTAACAGAATAAAGATTACATATTCACCTGATTACACTCAAAAGACTTAAGCAAAAAACATCATCTATGATAAAAACTCTGAACTCAAGAACCAATCATTTTCAACATGATAAATATCATCTATGAAAAAACCTACTGCTAGTAAAACAAATGGCACTCAATATAGTAAGAAATAAAAGGCACAAAGGTAGAATTAAAATTGCCACTATTCATAGAAAACTTAATTCTGTATACAGATAATTTTGTAAGGAAACTTAAAAAAATTTACCATAAATAAGTGATTGAGCAAAGCATGGAACACAAGATCAATATGATAGTTACTGTATTTACCAGCAACAAAAACTAAAAATTAAGTGCAAAACAATGCCTTTAGTACTAATGCCAAAATTGCAATTTTAGAAATACGTTTGCAAATTATGTGCAAGACTTTTTCCCAAAAAGTACAAATATTGTAAAGTGTAATTTAAAATGATCTAAATCAAGAGTTGTTAAAGTATAGCTTGCAGATCAGTCTGGCCCATTGTCTGTTTGTGTATGGTGCCAAAGCCAACACTTTTTAAAATATTTTTAAGATACACACAGTCTCTGTCATATAATGTGACACACACACATATCTTGTGACCGAGACAATATGTTGTCCCACAAAGCCTAAATATTTAATATCTTGCCTTTTAAACAAAACATTTGCAAACTCCCCATTTAAATATAGATATATACCATGCTCATGGATTTGACTATATTAACCTGTCATGTTTTTAACTTGATCTATAATTTCAGTGCAATCTGTATACTGTATATTCCCAAATTTGTTTGCTTTTATAGACTCACAATTTTATTCTGAAATACATGGTAATGTAAAATAATCTCTACAACATCCCCCAAAAAATCTGGAGAAAGAACAAACTTGGAGGAAATATTTAGAGCGGTAAAATATTCTTTGCCTTGATAATTTCTGCAGTTGGTTTCAATAAGTATATACATTTGTCAAAGTTCAAACTCTATACCGAAGATCTATGCTTTGTGCTCTAAAACATGCCTTAGGTTAATGAGAAAATGAGAGAAAGGATATAACAGAAAATTGAGGGGAAAAAAATATCCCAGAAACTGAAACTTCAAGATGACTTAAACCTTACCTGCATCAATGAGGCAGGTAAATGAAACATAATTTAGTGGAAACTTCTTGACTCATTACAATAACCAAGAAATTTTATTTGGACTGTGCAATATCCATGCCTGAGTAGTATCAGTACTTGAGATCAGGGTGTGTCAATCTACTTTGTTCTTCCTGTTCAAAGTTGCTGTGGCTATTCTAGGTCCTTTGCATTTCCATACGAGCTTTAAGCTAGCTCAGCTGCATTAATAAAGCCTGCAGGGATTTTGACTTTGAGTGCCTTAAATTTGTAGATGAAATTGGGTAGAATCAACATCTTAATATTGTGTTCTGATTTGTGACCAGAGTATATCTCTTTACTTATTTAGATACTCTAGTTTCTTAGTAATGTTTTGTAGTTTTCAGTACATAGGTATTGTACATTTCTCTTTGCATATTTAGTACTAGGTATTTTACACTTTTATTGCTAATGAAAATAGAACTTTTCTTAATCTCTTTTTTATTCTTCATTGCTAGTATACAGACTTGCATTTATTTTTATATATTGATCTTGTGTCCAGCAATTTCGCTAAACTCGCTTAGTCATAATAGCATTTTGTACATTCCATAAGATTTTATCTTAGTTGTGTGTGTATTTATTGAGATTGAACACCAATTTTTGACATGCTATCATTAGCCTCCTTCTCATTTTTCTGTAATCATCACATGCTTTTTAGTACGATGATTCTCCCCAATAGCAGAGAGAACCCTGCTCCAGCCTTGGTCCTTTCAACCGAATAATTTACCTTGGATAAAGTGATTTGACAATTATGGCAAATTTACAAGGCATTTATATTAGGAAGTATGAATGACCGTGTATCAAAAAATCTCATGATTCTAGATCTAGAATGTCATTTTTCCAGAAAAATCAATGTGAGATCAAAAGCTTCCTTGAATAAAAATAGGGATTTTTTTCAATGTTCTAACATGGACTCAATGCACTTCAAATGGTGGCTAATTTCAGAAGCTGTCAGCTTCAACTTTAATGTGCTCTGCATTATGACTGTGTGCTTGGAAGCTTGCAATATGTTCCTTTTTTAGCATGGATTTTCATCTATATACAGTAAAATTATGTAGTCTATTGTTGCCAAGGGAGAGGAGGATGGGGGGAGGGATGGGTTGGGAGTATGGGGTTAGCAGATGCAAACTATTATATGTAGATTGGTAAGCAACAAGGTCCTACTGTATAGCACAGGGAATTATACTCTGTATCTTGTGATAAACCACAAGGAAAGAATATGAAAAAGAATGTATAACAATCATTTTGCTGTACAATAGGAACTGACACAACATAGTAAATCAGCTACATTTCAATAAAATACATTCAAAAAATACAAAAAAAGATGATAATGGGGGAGGCTATGTATGTGTGGGAGGCAGGGGGTATATGTGAAATCTCTGTACCTTCTTTTCAATGTTGCTATGAACCTAAAACTGCTCTAAAAATGTAGTCATACATGTACATCTGAAACTAAAAAAAAAAAAAAAAATGTGGTCTGACCAAGCTGTTAGGAATTGGGTACTCATTCATTCATTCGACAAGTCTTTACTGAGTGCCCACTCTGCATAATTGGTCAAGTACCTGACTTTTATCAGATTTTTCTACTCAGTGAGAAACTTAATTTTTTGAAAACATGCACACACTTTCATATATTCACCTGAGTACTTAGCCAGAGAACAGTCTCAGCCCAGTAGCTCACATTCGAAAGGGCAAGACTGGATGTAATTATCTGCTGCCACCCTTATACCTGGTTTATCCTTTAAATATAAACCATCTTGCCAGATTTTTGACTACAAGATAGATGAATAAATGAGCATAAAGTGCTATTTTCCCCCACTTCCATTCATGTAGCACAACCCTACTTCTACCACGTTTGGAGCAGATTCTACCATTCATTGCTCTATTGGCTTTGTTACAGTTAAGTGAAGTTAAGTGAAGTTTTATCTGTTTTTTCTTAAGTCTAGTAGTTCTTTTTCCCTTTGAACACTGTCTCTTTATATACAAACACACATATACCCTGAGTCAACAAACATATCAACATTACTCTGTTTTTGTTGTTACAAAACAGATTGGAAGAGTCATAAGTTTACTTCAAAACACAGAAAGCAAAGGAATAACCAAGAGTGATGTAGGGAAACCAAATTACAATGTTATTTATCTGAAAAAAATAAGGAAACAATCTTGCCAGCAAGTATAAAAAATCTAAAAACTGAAATAAGATTTTCACAAGTATATTAATTTGAAAATAAGTTTCTCAAATATAACTAT
Source organism: Hippopotamus amphibius kiboko (assembly GCF_030028045.1). Classification (NCBI taxonomy): domain Eukaryota; kingdom Metazoa; phylum Chordata; class Mammalia; order Artiodactyla; family Hippopotamidae; genus Hippopotamus; species Hippopotamus amphibius. Next base: position 104,832,557 of record NC_080196.1, read on the forward strand.
TTCTCTTTTGACGAGGAGTTTTAGAATACATTAGCAGATGCAAACAGCAAAACAAAAACATGACTCAGTTCTGATTTTTTCAATTTACAAAAAGCATAACTGAGACTCAGAGGTTAAACAACATGTCCCAAATGACAAATTGAGTAATTTTACAGATTTAGTGTCTGTTTAAAATTGTGTAAAAATATTCAGGAATCAAGAAAAGTACATGTACAGTATTTCAATTACAAATTTTGAAGAGTTAAAACCACCTTTCAAACATAAAATATACATTGAAAACTGATGAAAGATACACTAATAAGCCTCATGGTGTAGCAAAGGGGAGGCGAAGAAGAGTATTAGCAGTGAGCATCATTACTGGTATATGGAATGTTCATGCATATCACAAGGTATCATGCCCTGAACTTCATTTATCTTAGGAGATGATTCTACTGGTTTTTAAACATATTACATTTCTTTTACATCGCAGCAATCTTGGGGGGATAAAAATACACTTATCTTGTCACAGTTGCTATATTTATTGGATTTATCACAATTTTTCACTGGGTGTCTTCTGCTATTCCAATGATTGAAATGAATCATAAAAAGTAAAACAAATTGACATCGAAATTATCAACTACAATGCGATAGTCCATGTAAAATAAATTTCAAGGAGTTTTTCATATATATCAAAGTATGTCTAGAGCAGTGAGGCAATTATATATTAGAGAGAAGAAATGCGTTGGGGATTACTCATGTTTCATTCTGCTCTTAAATAAAATGTCTTTATTCCATAATTGCCAAACTGATCCCACCTAGCAGTTACCGGAAACTAATACGTGTGTTATGGAAGATTTTTCAAAAGTATAAGATTGCTTTTGAAGTGCAACTTTTTTTTTTCCCCCTTCTGGAAAATATTTTTTGGAGCACAGGGTGATATAGTGGAAAAAAAATATTGGCTCTTCTCTGTGTTGAGAATAGTCAGTGCTTCTAAGGAGTAGACATGCTTCCCCATTCCGGCTATTAAGTAGAACTAAAAACTCTGTACATTTTAACTAAAACAAATAAAAGACTTTTAAAGGTGAGAGAAGGCAGCAAACCAGATAGGGACATCAAAAACCCAGGGAAAATGTGGTGATGTGTTCCTTGGGTTGTCTTTTTTCTCTTATTTTCCAGATTTAGAGCTGAAGAAACTGTCAACCCAGAAATGCCAATGTGCACAGACAAAAACCACAAGCAATAAAAGCCTGCTCTCTCTAGCTAAATGAGGAATAAAGAGGCAGCCTTTTGAACAATATGCTTTTAAAGGCAGAAAACTTTCAGAAAATAACTGCTCTAATTCAGACAAGTACTACAGAAGAGAACTGCGGCTCTAACCCCATGCCAGTTAAGGCCAATTAGGGAACCAACGTCCAACCTCATGAAGATGTAATAAGGCCCCTGCCTAGTTCTTGTCAGTGAAGGTCAAATAAGGAGCCAGGACTTCTATCATCATTGGCCAATAATACCCACCCTCAAACTGATAATGGGCACCATATGTAAGTCAGAACATACATCTCCACTCAACAGTAATAAGGTGCCTTCTCCTTTAGGTGTCAATGGAGTTCAGGTGGGAAAACCTGACAGTAAGTGCTGCAGCATCTCCCCTTACCCTCTCCCCCTGTATCTGGCAGAACAAGCCAGCTAAAACAGAACATTGAAATAAGATCTGGAGTCTCATTATAGGAAAATACCCAGTTTCACTTGAAAATCAGTTTTATATCAAGAACTAGGAAAATCTCAAACTAAATTAAAAAAAATAATACATGCCAACACCAAGATGACTGAGATGTTGCATTATCTGACGAAGGTAAAAACTATAGGAGGTAAATGAGTGTCTTTGTTGGGTAGTTTATCCCTCTACTGCATAGAATGTGCCCAGAACATAATAGATGCTCAACACATACTTCTTGAGTGAATAAATGTCACCTAGAAGCTAACTTGTTTACTGCAAGTTTTCAGCTATGTTTATAAAACTTAAGTGGCAACACAGCTCCTGATAAAAAACAAAAAAGGAGGACATTAAGGACCCAGATGAAGAATTTGGCTCAATTGCAGATAGAACGTCTTAAAGAAAAATGATAACCTATTGCATTAATAAAATTACTTCAAACTTTCCTTTAGATTTTAAGGAGAACAAGAACATCTTCATTTCGCTGTATTTGTCATTAAATTTTTAATTTTCATTTGCTTGTAACATTCCACTTATTTGAAAATGTTTGGTAATTTTTGGTTCCTGCAAAAAGAACTTAATATTGACAGGATCTTAAAGAAAAATTGACTTAATTGTTTGTTATTGGTAGTATCTACTTTTCTAAGATCTTAGCTTACGATGAAGAAATGAATAGTGTTGAGTTGGGAGGACATTCTACAGAAATGTTGAATTTTCATGTTTTAAATCTCAGCATTATTTTGAATTTATATATTCATGCATTATAAATATATTCATTCTAATAAAGTAGCATAAATATTATTCCAGTTCTAGTTTATGCAATTGTTCAAAGATTTACAAGGGGAAAAAAAACAAGCACCTTTAATTCTTACTGTTTTGAAACACTGGGTCAAAAAATGTTACTCCTGCTAATAAGTGTTTATTCCCTGATTTGTAGTAGTAAAATGAACACTAACATTTTTCTGACCTCAAATTAAATATCATGTCTCAGAAAGCCTCTTGTAACTTAATGGCCTTGGCTAGACTTTTTTTTCCTTAATAAAAAAAGATAAATTTGTTTCCTTCAACATCATGACTCTACCCTCTTGCGTAGAATTTGGCATAGTATGTGTTTATTATTTATTGAATAAATTTTTCAATAATTTGGATTTCTCTTCTTTCTGCATCTTAGCAATTTTTTTTTTTGCTATTTTACACTCTCTTCTATAGGTTAGAGAACATCAGTTTTTGTTAATCAGACTACTAGAAAATTTGGATTCTATGTATTCACACTCTAGCTAGAGCAAAAAAAAATTAAATAACCTACTTGGAGTACAGATTGATATTCTATCAGTTTTACTACAATTTTAATGATTTTACTGGAATACTTGTTTTATAATGGTTATTGTTCATGAAATTGCATTGTACAATCCAGAATTATAGCCGAAAACTTTAAATTATTCCCAAAGATTATTGTCAATAGTAAAAATTTTTAAAGGTAACATGGAGCATCCATTGCATTTTTCTATTTTCACACTGCAGAACAAAATTAAGAGTTAAAAAATAACACCATAGGTATCTGACACAAGGAACTTAGTACAATATTAGGAAAACAACAAAACCAGAATTCACTGTAAGCTTGGATGAATTAACTTCTTTGTAGCTTGATTTCCCATCAAATCATACATAATCTCAAAGATTGTCCTGAAGTTAAAAAGCACAAAAGTGTTATATAAATGCATGGACAAGACTACATTACTATGGTCTTTAATCCATCCAAATTGTTAATTTAAAATACTATTTTTATGATAATTTGAATAATAGAGTCAACTGTTGCTCTGATCTAAATGTTTGTGTCCCCTCAAAATTCATATGTTGAGATCTTAATACCCAACGTAATGGTATTAGGAAGTGGGGGCTTCAGGGGGTGCTCAGGTCATGAGGGTGAAGCCCTCATGAATGTGATTAGTGTTCTTCTAAAAGAGACTCCCCCCAGGGTTCCTTAGTCCCTTCCCCCATGTGAGGATACAAGAAGTCTGTATTTTGGAAGAGGGCCCTCACCCAACCGTGCTGGCACCTTGATTTGGAATTCCAGCTTCTAGAACTGTGAGAAATACACTCCTGTTGCTTATAAGCTAATCAGCATGTGTATTTTGTTATTGCAGCCCAGACAGATCAGGATAGCTATTTTTAAATCTGGAGGTGACAGTAAAAAGGTACAAAGCTTCAGCTTTGCGAGATAATTAAGTTCTAGAAATCTACTGTGGAGCACAGTGCGTATAATTAACAATGCGTTATTATTTGCTGAAAATTTCCTCAAAGGGTAGACCTTTCATTAAGTGTTCTTATCACAAAATAATTTAATAAGTAATAAAGGGGGTAGGAGGAGACTTTGAAAGGCAACTTTATGGTGACAATGGTTTCATGGTTTCATGAGTTTATCCCCACACTCGAGCTGTATACAGTACATATACAGTTTTTTACATGTCAATCACATCTCAATGAAGTGGTTTAAAAAATTTGGATTGTATCTACAAGATGAGATAAAATGAAAAAAAAAAAATGGTTAAGGATCATTTCTTGTTAACTCCTACATCAAAAGTTTTAGTTTTTAAAGTAATGGAGATAAGAACAAAAATAAGTGGGACCCAATGAAACTTAAAAGCTTTTGCACAACAAAGGAATCTATAAACAAGGTGAAAAGACAGTCCTCAGAATCAGAGAAAATATTTGTCAAGGAATCAAAAGACAAAGGATTAATCTCCAAAATATATAAACAGTTCATCCACCTCACTATCAAAAAAAAAAAAAAAAAAAAAACCCAATCAAAAAATGAGTAGAAGACCTAAATAGGCATTTCTCCAAAGAAGATATACAGATGGCCAAGAGACACATGAAAAACTGCTCAACATCACTAAAAAAAAATGCAAATCAAAACTACAACGAGGTATCACCTCACACCGGTGAGAATGGGCATCATCAGAAAATCTACAAACAATAAATGCTGGAGAGGGTGTGGAGAGAAGGGAACCCTCTTGCACTGTTGGTGGGAATGTAAAATGATACAGCCACTATGGAGAACAGTATGGAGGTTCCTTATAAAACTAAAAATGGAATTACCATATAACCCAGTAATCCCACTACTGGGCATATACTCAGAGAAAACCATAATTCAAAAAGACACATGCACCCCAAAGTTCATTGCAGTACTATTTGCAATAGCCAGGTCATGGAAGCAACCTAAATGTCCATTGACAGACAAATGGATAAAGATGTGGTACATATATACAATGGAATATTAGCCATAAAAAAGGAATGAAATTGGGTCATTTGTAGAGACATGGATGGACCTAGAATCTGCCATACAGAGTGAAGTCAGAAAGAGAAACAAATATTGTATATTAACGCATATATTGGAATCTAGAAAAATGGTACAGATCAACTAGCTTGCAAGGCAGAAAGAAACTGACGTAGAGAACAAACATGGACACCAAGGAGGGAAAGCAGGGGGGCGGGGGAGGAATGAATTGGGAGACTGGGATTGCCATATACACATTAATATGTATAAAATAGATAACTAACCAGAAAAAAATATAAAATTGTACATTTTAAATATATGCACTTTATTGTATGTCAATTATATCTCAAAATTCTTTCTAAAGGAAAAATAAAGTTTTAGTCTTGAAAACTTCAATGGAAGGAAGCACACTAAATTTGCATTTACTTATAGGGATTCAAGTATTGGTACTTGGGCTAAAGAGTAAGTAGCAGCAGCTGCAGCAGTGAGAAAGGGGAGGAAAACGTATAGATCGAGGAGTTTGCCCCCCCCCCCCGTCATTTCATTCATGGACTGGATACAACTCATGCAAGTCTCTTAAGAGACAGGCAGGAGATAGAAATCTGCTCTTTCACACATGGCCTGGGTCTGCAAATGCTGAACGAGAGCCAATTTATTAATCTGGTCTCACTGGGGAAGTGGGGGCCAGGAAGTAAACCTGATGTGTTAAGAGACGAGAGACAGTCTTTTGAGAACTTGATGGGAACTCAGTACAACTCCTGACCTGTTCCCTGCCTGGGTTTGGAATAACTGAGAGACAAGTGAGTCACCTAGTTGCAATAGTGCTGAAAATATGATGGAGTAGTGGTTTACCTCTACAAAAACTGTCAGCGTGGAGAAGAGAAGCTTAAGCATTTCCTTTAGGCTACTGTCACCCAAGAAAGGGAAAAGCTGATAGCAACCCAAGTCCATTTCCTTTCAGCAAACTCATCAGTTCCTTAAGCTACAACCCCAGACTTGGGGAGAAATGAGTTAGGTCACAAAGAGGAGTATCATTCTAAGAGTCTTCCATGAAGACTACATCAGAAGTGGAATGAATTCCTCCCTAAAGTATATGTCTGTTCCCAGTCTAGCCACTTTCTAAATTAATTTTATTTCAATATGATTTTTTTCCTTATATGTTGATATTAAATGCTAAGTATATCTTTGCCATTATTGAAATCTTGTATAAGACAGTTGCTTACAAATTTCTTGCACTGTTCTTGCAGCTTTACACTTTTCGGACTGTTAACTTCGTTAGGAGTTAGGAGCTGAGTGCTTGTAGTTTTTATTTGTCTAACAGCTTAACAAAGACTAAATATTCCACATGTTTTTATTAAATGACTGAATACAAAATGAATGATTAAATAGAATTTATTATTTCTATAATAACTAAATACTAAGTGACAAACACATTTGGCCAAATATACTAATTAAGTCTCCTACGAGGATTTATAACCCCCAAAGAATATGTACACATAAATTTAATTTCAACTTACAACGCATATAATTTGACACTAATTTAAACCCATCGTATGCCGGTACAAACCAACACATCAGCACAATATTTAAAGCATTTTGGGTCTTTGAATTTATGAAGCGGGGTGTATTCATGCTCTTTCCTTCCCTTGCCCTTGTTATAAATAAAATTTAATGAGGAGTCCTTGGTCCTTCAGTGTCTCCCTAAATGACTTTTTCCACTAATTGGCTAAACTGAACCGCCGCCACCTACTTCATTTAGCACAGCAGGAATTAAGCAGACTTTGCTTAATAAAAACCTATAATATTTGCAGTAAACCAACCTCTAATCAGCAGAACATGAAAGATACATTCTGCATATTCAAGTCCAGAGTTCAGCAAGCTGATTTCAATGGTAAGGGAGTGACATTTCCAACCATTTCAAATGCAATACGGAAGGTAAGGTTAAGAGTAATATCTAAAACGAAGGGATTTTTTTTTTTTTTGGTAAAGGGTAGTGGAGAAAATGCTGTTTTATAGAACGTATCTAGATTCACACAAAATTAAGCCTATTTGGCATGGTTTCTCAGAAGATATGCCAAATACTTATTAAGGTATGATTTTTCTCTTGCTTCTCTCAGATTGCATTAGGCAAGGGTTTCATGTCTCTAAACTGTTTCTGAATAATTTCCTCCTGTGGTAGCCTTACCATAAAGTATTTAAAAATATCCCAGTAGAAGTCTCTAAAAATAGATGCTTTCCCAAAATAAAAGCACAGTGGGTCATGTGTTAATAACATAATCTCACTAAGTCGAAAGAAGCCCTGGAGGGTAAAAACAGCTTAGGATCAGATACTGAGAAAGAAGGAAACATTTTCAGAGTATTAGATGCTTTGTAATACTCTCACAAGTTTTGCCACTATTTTAGAAAAAGAACTAATTGAAATGCAGAGCAGATAAAATATAACCAGCTTGGAGACTTGCAGAACAACATTCAAACTCAACCTCACAGATGCAAACTGCATGTAGTATCTTAGGTCACTTTCCCCATGTTACTGCTTTTTCCTACTCCCCCCCCCCCCCCATTTTATGAGTTTCTGATTTTTCTTCAGCTACTAATGAAAATATATTTATTTTAAGACAAGTTAACCAACTTGTTAACCTTGAAGACAAGTTAACCAACTTTGTATAAAAGCTAAGTGAAAAAAATTTTAATGCTTGACTCTGTTTATAGCATTTCTCTAGAAAAGAATCTTTACCTTAAATGTGCACAGGAGGCATCAGTGGGGAATTCTAAAAAATCTAACTACCTGAGCTATCCCCAAATATTCTGTTCAATAGATCTGGCTTGCATAGCACAATAATATTCTGAAATAAATGTATCCTGAAACAATGCTGCATAGAGTAGGTGAGGAATATACTGGCCCAGAGACTGTCACTGGTCTTCAACAAAGTAAGGGCTGAAGTTAACAGTAAACTTTTAGAAACATTTATAGCCATTTGACAAATGGCTTAATATGTGCTCAATATAACAAAATTTGGCTTCTACTCTGTGTTGTATTGGTGAATAAGGAATTTTTCAAAAAAAATTAAAGAAAATGACTCCAGGAGAATGGAGGAAATGGAGAAATCTATCACTTGAGTACATTTCAGTAAAAATGAATTAAAAAATTCAGGAAGATGGAGCTTTGTAAACTATTACAAATTAAATTCACTTATTGTTGCTGAATTTTAAAACATTCTGATGTTTTTCTTTTTGTTATTTTTTTTTTTTAATTTATTTTTTGCCACGAGGCTTGTGGGATCTTAGTTCCACAAGCAGGGATTGAAGCTGGGCCCTCAGCAGTGAAAGCTCAGAGTCTTAACCACTGATCTGCCAGGGAATTCCCCTAATCACTTTGTTATTGATTCTTAGTTATATTTGTTAGGGTCAGATGATATGGGTATGAAATCAATCCATTTCGATTTATCAAGACTTTCTTCATGACATGAACTTTGGTAAAAGTTCCATGTGCAATTGAAAAATATGAGTATTCTGTAGTGGTTGGGTATATTATTCTATTAATGCCAATTGATTAATAGTGTTGTTCAAATAATCTATATCTATATGTATGTTTTCTACTTCTGCTATCAATTATTGTAAAAAATGTGGCAAAACCTTCAAATTAGGAATTCCAGTTTTGACATGGGAGTGTACAAACTAAAGCTAATTCTATCCAATAATAACTATAAATTCTGGTCAAATTAAAAAAACACCACAGAACAAAAGAGCAACATAGAAGGAGACAGGTGGACACTGAGTACATAGGAAGTTTCCTTCAGAGCTGAGCTTAAAGAACGTGACTGCATAGTAGGATACAAGCAAAGCAACCCTTTAACTCAGAGGGTGACATTATTATTATACTGGATATTTGCTTCTGCTTCAGAGGGAGACACTATTTTCCAATTCCAAACCTGTTTGCTAGACAAGCATTCTTGAAAAGATAGTTTTATATAAAATCTCTCAGTGCATCTGCGTGTAGGGTTTCAAGATAAAATGAAGGATACCTAGTTAAATTTGAATTTTTGGTAAACAATTTCTTTTAGTATAAATATGTCCCTTAAATATGTGGGATGTACTTACACTAAAAATGTCATTTATTTGAAATCCAAATTTAAGTGAGCATCTTCTACATTTATTTACTAAAGTGACAATCATGACTGCTTGAAAGACATGACGAAATGTCCAAGACCCATGGAGAACTGTCTACCAGCAATGAGTTTCCCAATTTTGCTTTTTTGTGTGTGTGTGTGTTTTTTTTCCCCCTTAAGCTGAAGATACAATGTTGGAAAGCCCACCATCTTTCTGCCCAGAGGTACCAAGGAAAAGAGCCCAGGCAGGCTAGAAAGAGGTAAGAGAATCCTAGAGAGGAGAGAGCAGAGAAAGGTATTCTGAATCTCTATAATAAATTACTAAAATACTTGACCGGCCCTTAAACTATATATGCATGGGAGTGATCCAAATATCATATTAAAATATGTCACTAAAATAAGATTTGCACCAGTGCCCATAAAAGGTAAGACAGCTTTCAATTTGAGTCTAACAAGACTGAGTCCCTGGCTAAAATAGAAACACCAACATGCTCCTGATGACTGTGATGGAAATCTGAATCTAAAGAACATTTCAGACAATGTGAAGGATATAATCTAGAAGTATTCAGTAAAAAAATTAATTTAAAAGGACATTTTGACCTATTCAAGGAAATAAAAATCAAAATATGATAATTCTTGGTTACTTAGATGTTATAATTGTCAGAAAAAGATTTCAAAGCAGCTCCTATAAACTTGCTCCTGGAAGCAAAAGAAAATACATTTGAAATGAATGAAAAGATAAGAAATCTCTCTGAAGAAAATAAAAGTTATAGATTGAAAACTACAATTTCTGATTTTAAAATATCATAGATGGGCTTAATAGCAGGATGGAAATAACAAAATAGATGAACCTCAAAATATATGAACATAAACTATGCATTCTGAGGGGCATAAAGAAAAAGTGAAAGAAAGTAAAAGGCTTAGAAAGCGCTGGGACAATGTGTCTAATCAATGTGCAATTGGAGCCCAAGATGGATTAGTGAGAGAGTCTGAAAAAGTATTTGAAAAATATTTGAAGAAAAGTGGCTGAAAATTTTCCAAAAGTGTGGAAAGAAAGAAATTCACAGTGAGGACTGGTAAGGGTAAATTCAAAGTAAACCAAGCTTAGGTATGTCATGATCAAACTGCTGAAATCCAAAGATAATGAAGATATCTTGAAAGAAGCCAGAGGTTGAGGGGTAGCAACACCAGACAGAAAGCTGGAATTTGGCAAAACATTAAGTGGATGCAAAATGGCAAATATTTTGGTAAGTACAAAAGATGATCTCTTTTCCTCTTAAGTTGGTTTTAAGTTGCCATATATATTTTAAACAAGATTTTCATTTTTGGGACTTGTGGTTCCAGCTATGATATGTAAAGAGCTTGGAAGGCGTCACTCTTAACCTCAAAAAGAGAAGCTAAACTAAAAATAAAGACTTTCTTGGACCCACCATAGAACTGAAGTTGGCAAACTGCCACACTGAAGTGTAGAGAGAAAGACACAATCGAAGTTGATTTACCTAGAGTAGAAGCCACTTAAGCTCTAAATTGCCAGACTACTTAGATGGTAATTGTGATAAACTGTTGGATGCTGGTTGTGGATTACCAGGTGAGTGAGAAATACTGGGAGACCACATCCTAGATGAGCCCAGAACTTTTGGGGGGCTTACCATCAACAGGAATATACCATGTTCTTACAGTGAAGCTAGAAGAAAAACCCTCTCATACTTCTGGCAGAAGAAAGAGAAAAGTAATCATTATAAATATACCCAGAGTTCTCTTTATAACAAAGATCTACCCTCCAGGAAAAATGACTTTACCAGAGCCCAGTTTCAGCTGGTGAAAGAGGATGCCCCTCTCTCCTGCCCCTTCCAGCCTTCCTTTATCATCTAAGGAATGACTATATTTTTATAGTCATCAGGAGTCAGGTATTAAAAAAAAACAAAAGCTCTACTCAGAGAAGGGAGAAGGGACTAGGGGTGAAAAACTATAAAACTAGAGAAATATTTGTGACTATCTCAGTTCAGAGAAGCAAATCAGAAGCATATCAAATATACGACCTCACCCCCAGACTTTTCCACTACCACCTAGAGTATAACAATGGACTATACATATGAGACTTGTGAGACAACTAAGGAGGAGAGCTTTTAAAATTGGAAAATCAAGAGGGGAGACAAAGCAAAGATACTAGAAGAATTTCAAGTCTTTGGCACAAATGGCTATAGAAAACAGAGACCAACCACAAACTAAAAGGCAAAGAGAAAAAATAATTTTTTCTTTTCTTTTTTAAAAAGGACATCCAAGAGCTACAGGAAAATATCAAAAATCTGTTATTGGAGTAACAAAAGAGAATGGAACAGAAAAATATCTGAGGCATTAATGACCAAAAACTTTCAAAAATGGCAAATACAAAGCCAACAGAGTCAGAAAGCTCAGAGAACACTAAGCAGGATAAATACCCAATAAGTCACACTAGGGACATCATATTCAAGGTGAAGGAAAAGAAAAAATAAAAAATGAGATTAGAACAATAGCTTTCTTATAGAGAAACAGAAATGATAATCACAGTAGACTTTTTGTCAAAAACTATGCATGGAAGTTGAACACTGAGTGAAATACTTAAAATTTTGAATGAAAGAAAACACACTAACCTATAACTCTACTTCAAGGAGAATACCATTCAAACGAAGAGAAATAAAGACTCAGACAAACGAGAAACAAGAGAATTTATTGCCAGAAATAAAAATATTTCTAAAAGAAATGTTAAATTGTTCAGGGCAAAGGTAAATTATACGATTCAGAAGCTGGCTCTACACAAAGAAAGGAAGAGAGATAAAGGAGGAGGAAATGAAAATAAAATATATTAGTTTACATTTTCTTCAGTGATCTGAAAGTAAAAGCAAAAATAGTACAATGGAATAGTTGATTGTAAACATGGGTAACTGAAATCAATTACTGTATAGTCTCATGGGGCAGGAGAGAGACTTGGGAATTTTGTAAATTATCTGTACAACATGGGAAGCAGTATAGTGTTATTTGAAGGTAAACAGATCGGTTAAAAATCTATTTGGTGAACTCTAGGGAAACTACACAAAATTTTTAAACGTGTAATTGATGAACTGAGAAGATAACAGTGGAATTCTATGAGTCAATGAAAATCAGAAAGCATAAAAAGAGGTGGGGAAAAAAAAAGGAACAAATGCAACAAATAGGAAACTATTCCAAACTTGGAAGGTATCGATCCAACTAAGTAATCACAAGAAATGTCAATGGTCTTAAATACACTAATTAAAAAATAGAAATTGTCAAGAGTGGCTTGCTATTGAGAGATAAATGAGCTGTAAAGCAATGAAAATATGGTTAAACCTTAGACACATATTGCTAAGTGAAAGGAGCCAGTCTGAAAAAGCTACATACTATAAAATTTAATTTATATGCTATTTTGGAAAAGGCAAAACTACAGTTTCCAGCATTTATTGGAGGAGAAGGCTGAACACATAAAACAGAGGACTTTAGAATAATGGAACTATCTTGTGTGATACTGTAATGGTGAATACATGACACTATACATTTGTCAAAACCCACTGCAGAAAGTGAATCTTATGCCGTACAAAGAGCCAAAAAAACTGGGGTGACATCAAGGAAATCCCAGGATAATAGCTGACTCTGACAACAAAGCATTTAACTGTTTGTATGAACAACCTCACTGGAAAGGGGGTACACAATGTTGATGACCCAAGTAACTACTGAAATGAAGTCTCAAAGACTGAAGGCAAAGGAACCTACATAAACCCTCTGCTTGTTAAAGTCGTCTCGCACAGGAGTGCAGTTTAACAATACTGATGCAGCTGTGCACACATGCTGAAATGAACAGTTAAGGAAAATGAGCGACAAGTATGTCAAAAGTACACCAGAGCCAAATGAAAGATTCCCATTGGCCAAAGTTGGAAGAATTTGAGCAAGAAAATAAAGTATTAGACTCTAACTTAAAGTATAAATAAATATCTGTGAATCCATGCCAATATAAATAAATGACTGAACAATCACGGTGGGGGGTGGGGCAGACAAATATTCCATGAAGAAGAATTCCAAATGATATATGTAGATACCCCACCCTTGAGGATTTGGAACACAAATCCCTATGTGCATAGTGGCTTCCCTCCAAAGAATATAGAATGGAAAATGGGGAAAGAGTACATTTTTAGTGGAGAAATTTAAATTTGCTGACATTTGTTTTATTGTCCAGCATTTAGTCTCTAAAGATCAGTGATCTTTAGAAATTACCTGGGCTCCTGAAAAGAACGTCACTGCTCTGAACTTTTGATATATATTTGGCTTACTAGTAGAACTAGATTTACCAATCTGAATAGGCATATTAAAGAAATTGAATAACTCATAGCCTTCAAAAAAAAGAAAGCATCAGGCTCACATGGGTTCACTGCTGAATTCTATCCAACATTTTAGGAAGGAATTATAACAATTTTCTACATCATTTTTCAGACGATGGAAACAGAAAAAATATTTCCTAACTTATTCTATGAGGCCAAAATTACCCTAATACCAAAACCAGAAAAAGACATTAGAAAACGACATAGATGACCATAACTACGAAAATCCTCAACAAAATATTAGCAAATCTAATTGACAAATGTACAGCAGCAAAAAGATACGAGTCACCAAAGGCTCAGAGGATAAGCATTCTCTAGAAATAAAGTATTTTAAAATTAAGGTATGTGTGGGTTTTTTTTAGATATAATGCTATTGCACACTTGATATACTGTGGTATTGTGTAAACATAACTTTTATATACATGGGGAAACCAAGAAATTCATGCAACCTGACTATTATGATATTTACTTTACTGCTGTGGTCTGGAACCGAACGCACAGTATCTCGCATGTACGCCCTTACAAAAAGAGTAACACCACGACTAAGTTGGATGTAACCCAGCTGTGCAAGGCTGGTTCAATATTTTAAACCAATTTATCACCATCAACATGCTAAGAGAAAGCACATAGTCACATAGTAGAAGCAGAAAAAGCACTTAAAATTCAACACATTCACCACAAAAACTCAGTAAACTAAGAACAGAGGGAAACTTAACTTGATAAAGACTATTGACAAAGCCTACAGCCAACATTACACTTAATGGTGTGAAACTCAAAGCTTTTCAACTAAGATCAGATACAAGGCAAGGATGTTCTCTTTTAACATGCTTCTTCAATGTACTGGAAATTCTAGTTAATATGATGAGAAAAAAATAGTATACAGATTGGGAAAGAAAAAGGTAAAATTACCTTTGTTTGAAGATAACATGATTATCTATATAGGAAATTAGAAAGAATAGATAAAAATACTTCCGGAACTACATAATTATAGCAAGGTTGCAGGATGCAAGGTTCTTCATAAAATTCAATTGCCTTCATATATACCAGCAATGAACAAGTAGAATCTGAAATTAAAAACACACATTTTTATTGCCCACCCCTCACAAAAGTGAAATACCTAGGTATAAAAATGGTGCTGAAACAACGACATGTATGCAAAAAAAAACAAATCTAGACACTGACTTAACACCCTTTCCAAAATTTAACTCAAGATGCATCACAGATCTAAATGTAAATTGCAAAACTATAAACCTACCAGGCCATAACACAGGAGAAAACCCACATGACCTTGAGTATGTGATGTTTTAGATATAAAAGGCATAATACATGAAATAAAAGTAAAAAAAAAAATAAGACAAATAAACCAGGTGAAATATTTGCAGAAGACACATCTGATAAAGGATTGTTATACTAATATATAGGGATCCCTTAAAATTCGTCAATAAGCCAACGACCTAACTAAAAAATTGGCTAAAGACCTTAACAGACACCCCGTCATAGAAGATCTACAGATAGCAAATAAGCATGTGAAATGATTCTCCACATCATGTCATCAATGAAGTGCAAATTAAAACAATGAGATACTACTCTATACCTATCAGAACAGCTATAATTCAGAACACTGACAACATTAAATGCTGGTGAGGATGTGGAGCACAGAAGCTCTTTCATTGCTATCAGGAGTACAAAATGGTAGGGACACCTTGGAAGACAGTTTGGTGCTTTTTTACAAAACTAAACATACTTTTACATGATCCAGCAGTTGTTCTCCTTGGTATTTACCCGAAGGAATTGTAAACTTAGGTCTACACAAAAATCTGCACATGAATGTTGATAGCTTATTCATAATGGCCAAAACTTGGACAAAACCAAGATGTCTTTTAGCAGGTGAACAGATAAATAGATCGTGGCACAGATAATGGAGTATTATTTACTGCTAAAAAGATATGAGGTATCTCATATCAAGTTTGAAAAGACATATAGGAACCTTGAATGCATATTGGCAAGAATAAGAAGTTAATCTGAAAAGGCTACATATTGTATGGCATTCTATGTGTGTAATATGTCTATATGACATACTATATGATGCTCTGGAAAAAGGCAAAACTACGAAAATAGTAGAAAAGCTCAGTCATTGCCAGGGTTTGAAGGAGGAAGAATGAATAGGCAGAGCACAGAGGATTTTTAGGGCAGTGAACATATTTTGTATGGTACTATAAAGATGGGCACATGTCATTTTACACTTTTAAAATCCACAGTTACAACACCATGAGTGAACTATGTAACGTTAACTATGGACTTTGGGTGATTATGATGTGTTAATGTAGGTTCATCAATTGTAACAAATGTACCACTCTGGTTGTGGATATTAATAATTGGGGAAGCTATGTATGTGTAGGGATAGGAGGGTATTTGAGAAATACAACTTTCTCCTTTTTCTTCTGGGAACTGAAATCTGGTCTTAGGGAAATAAAGATTTACTTCATATTTACTTCGAAGGATACTTTTTAACAATTTTAAATTGAAGTAGAGTTAATTTACAATGTTGTGTTTCAGGTGTGCAGCAAAGTGATTGTTATACATAGCTATTCTTTTTCAGATTCTTTTCTGTTGTAGGTTATATACAAGATACTGAATATAGTCCCCTGTGCTATACAGTAGCTCCTTGTTGGTTATCAATTTTACATACAGTATTGTGGGTATGTTAATCCCAAAGTCTTCATTTATCTCTTCCTTTGAGGGTCCCCCCTGCCACTTGCCTTGATTTCCCCCTTTGGTAACCATGTATGTTTTCTATGTATGAGATGTTTTTGTTTTGTAAATAAGTTCATTTATATCATCTTTTTAGTTTCCATGTATAAGTGATATCATATGATATTTGTCTTTCTCTTACTCCGCTTAACATGATAATCTCTGGGTCCATCCATGTTGCTACAAATGGCATCCTTTCATTTTTTTTATGGCTGAGTAATATTCCATTGTGTGTATGTGTGTGTGTCTACACATACACACACATCACTGTTACTTTATCCATTCATCTGTCAATAGACATTTAGGTTGATTTCAGGTCCTGGCTATTGTAAATAGTGCTGCTATGAACATAGGAGTGCATGTGTCTTTTTGAATTAGTTTTCTCTGGATATACGCCCAGGAGTGGGATTGCAGGATCATATGGTAACTATTTTTAGTTTAAGAAACCTCCTCACTGTTTTCCACAGTGGCTGCACCAACATGCTTTCCCACAAACAGTGTAGGAGGGTTCCCTTTTCTCCAAACCCTCTCTAGCATTTGTTACTTGTAGACTTTTTAATGATGGCCATTCTGACCAGTGTAAGGCAGTACCTTATTGTAGTTTTGATTTGCATTTCTCTAATAATTAGCAATGTCAAGCATCTTTTCATGTGCCTGTTGACCATTTGTATATCTTCTTTGAAGAAATGTCTATTTAGGTCTTCTGTCCATTTTTTGATTGGGTTGTTTCTTTAATATTAAGCTGCATGAGCTGTTTGGATATTTTGGAAATTAATCCCTTGTTGGTAGCATCTTTTGCAAATATTTTCTCCTAGTCAGTAAGTTGTCTTTTCATTTTGTTTATGGTTTCCTTTGCTGTGCAAAAGCTTTTAAATTTAATTAGGTCCCGTTTGTTTTGTTTGTTCTTATTTCCATTATTCTAGGAGATGGATCCAAAAAAATATTGCTGTGATTTATGTCAGTGATCTGCCTATGTTTTCCTCAAGGAGTTTTATAGTATCCAGTCTTACATTTAGCCCTTTAATCAATTTTGAATTTATTTTTGTATATGGTGTTAGAGAATGCTCTAATTTCATTCTTTTATTGATACATGTAGCTGTCCATTTGCTGCATGTAGAATTCTACACACATTTTCTTTTCACTATTTTAAAGGTGTTAAACTTGTAGAGTCTATTGGAGAAAGTAAAAATACAATTGCATGAATTAATGCATACTTATGAAAAAGTAAGCCTTTGAGGTCAAATAGCAATCTGAAGGTAACTAGAAGAGAAAACCATTACTGCCTGTAAGCCATTGTTAAAACAATATGGGAGGGTTATCCATAGGTTACAAAAAACATGGGAGATTCCTTTTAAGTTTGTTTTTGAAAATTTTAAAACATTTTTATTCTCAAATACAAAAGGCTCTTTTCCTTAAAACGTAAGGAAAGGAATATAAAGTAAATTGTTGATCTTATTGTACAGATAACTACTGATCCAGAATTAACTTATGGATTTGAATTTTCTTACTCAGCTACATATTCAACAAATATGTATTGGATGCCTGTTATATACCAAACATTGTTCTAGGTTAGTTGTGATCTATCATGCTTAAATATATTCTAATGTTAAATATTTGTTTAGTATAATGTGTTACTGGTATATTATGTTTTTAGTAACTATTTAATATAACAAAAAATACAATTGCAATGTTTTTAGTAAGTGAAATATATAGATAATTCCCCTATATAAGAAGGATACCATATCATCTTCTAAACAACATTAGGAATATCTGAAAAATCTTTCCTGATGGGCTAGTACCTAAATGAACTTGAAGGAAGGAGCTGGACAGGAAATGGAGGTTACAGTCAGACACTAAGTAGCAAGAATTTCTAAGGGATTTAAGTCGGGAAAATAATGACAGTCAGAAAAATGCTAGTTTGACTGAAGTATAAAGTTCAAAGGAAAAACAACTGGAGACCCGTCTTTTATATACTAAAAATTTTAAATGCTCACCTGAATAGTGCAAGAATTCATTAAAGAATTTTAAGTGTGACTTCCCTGGTGGCGCAGTGGTTAAGAATCTGCCTGCCAATGCAGGGGACATGAATTGGAGGCCTGGGCTGGGAAGATCCCACATGCTGCGGAGCAACAAAGCCCCCACATGCTGTGAGCAACAAAGCCCATGAGCCACAAATACTGAGCCTGAGTGCCACAACTACTGAAGCCCATGAGTCTAGAGCCCATGCTCTGCAACAAGAGAAGACACCACAATGAGAAATCTGCGCACCGCAACAAAGAGTAGCCCCCGCTCACTGCAACTAGAGAAAGGCTGTGCACAGCAACGAAGACCCAACACAGCCAATAAATAAATAAATTTATTAGAAAAAAAAGAATTTTAAGCATGGGCTTTGAATACCTTATGTTTGGATTTTAAAAGATTTTGCAGATAACTAACCTGACAAAGGACGAGTTTAAGGCAAGTACACTTCAAGGGATTTCAGGATGGAAAGTTTTGGGAGTAATCCAAACAGAAATAAGCAAAGTCTGAAACAGCACAGACCGTGGGGATTATACATAAGTTTGGAAATGTAAAATACAATGTAAAAGATTGGATTTATGGATGAAAGGAGAGAAGTCTAGAATGGTGCCCATATTTGTGACCTTTGGAACTTGACATATGGGGGTGCTGATCACTTTGATGGAAATCAACAAAGAACAGGAGAGGGAGGGATGATGAGTTCATGTAGGGTCAATTAAAACATCAGGTTCCTGTTCATTAGGCAATTGTATATGTAGGTCTGAAGTTCAGGAAAGACATGTGGATGGCACAAGTATGTTTTGGAGCATATATCTAGGTCACCAACATTTCTGGCATGATGAGACCCCATAGGGATACTGTGAGGGGGAAAGTTGGCCAAAGAAAAAAATGTTAAGAGAACCAACTTTTCAGATACAGTCAGTCACAAAGACAGAAGCAAAGGATTCTGAGAAAGAGCAGCCACAGAGGTGAATTAACAGAGTGATGTCAAAGCCAAAGGAAGAGAGTGTTTCAATGAGATTAAAAAAAAATCAACATTGACAGAAAAAAGTAAAATCAAGATCTTTCTATCTGTAGAGATTGCTTTAAAAGGGGATAAACAAATGGATCTTTAAGTCATCTTGCTATCCAGAACTGAATCTGGTTCAAAGAAAAGACCAGTTCTTCTGGTTCTGAGAAAATTCTTTAAGGGGTCTGTGCCTCAGTTATCTCATTTGTAAAATTAGCATAAAAACAGAAAAAAATAACCATTTAGTAGGTGAACTATCAGGAATATACATCAAGTATCACAGCAATATTTAGTCAACAGTACGTTAGATAATTATTTGCTATTATCTGAATTTCCATGTTTTTCTTCTGACTATTGCTGAGATTTTTTTTTTTGCTACAAGTATGCAAATACATTTCTGTATAACAGATACTTTGGATGATTTTTAAAATTTGTTTGAATATATACAATATAACCTGCATCACATCCATGAATGTTAATACTACTGACTCCTATTTTAACACACCAGGATGCTTTGGGATGAAGTACAATTACCAGATGTGACCAGATTTTATTACTGCCAGAGAACATGCCAGATTGCCTCTTATCTCTCCAAACCGTGTGCCCAAAGGTACAGCCAGACTAGGTGGTTAATTTCTATGTCAGAGATAATTATGGGGTAAACATTGTTATGGTAATTGAGGTGGGTAGTACTGGACCATCAAACTTTTGAGAAAGCTGTTTTCTCTGAACTGTGCTTGGGAGAATATGTTTGGTAACCTTCAAAATATTCCCCATTTGACGAATTGGACCTTCACTGCATTATGTCAATGACCAGAAATGGGCCATGATTAGGGCATTGGGCATGCTAAAACTCAGGATGACTTTATCTGTTGAGATTACTGATGATGGTCTAAGAGTAATTTGAATGGAGTAGCTGGCTAAACATCAATGGGTTTTGAAAAGCTAGGAAGTAAACACAAGCATGTAGACTTTTGGTGAACAGACTGGGATTACCAAGTGGAAAACTGGAAGGTGAGGTGATGGCAGGAAGGTTTTCTTTAGTAAGGGAATGATCGTTACAATGAAGGAATTTAAATTCTGACGAGAAAATATTAAAGGAGAAAGGGAAGAGGGACAATGATTTAGAGAAGGCTCTGGGAAGGGAAACGTAGATGGAGACCCAGATCACAACCTAAGGGATGAGCATTAGACTGAAAGAATGGTCTCACACAAAGTGACCGGACTCAAGAGAAGATAACAGAATACAGGTAAAGCTCTTACTGTTGCCCGAACTTGCTCTAAGTCCCCAGCTGGAATTTATTCACTTACTGCTTAGTTTTAGCCTTATCCTCTTATTTTCATTTTACAAATGAGGGAACTGAGGTGTGGAAAAGTCATGCAACAGGTGCACAGTGAAATAGCAAGTGTTAAACGGAGCCATGGTTTGAGACAACAGATTGGTTGTAAAACTGCTTTTACTTCCATCATAGATGGTAACAGATACAGGCAGATGGAAAGTAGAAAGAGAATACAGTTATTCTTAGCTTAGAAAAAGGAAAAGGAAACAATATCAAAAGGCTTGAGGGTATTGGCCAAGAAATCCTTAAAATACTGGGTTAAAAAGTGTAGCCTGAACAGGAAAATCGAAAGGACACAATGGGTAGATTCAGCAGATAAATGGATAGAATACTGCTTAAAGTTAAGAAACATCTGGGCTCAAGTGAACTAGTGATAGCATGGATGCAATAGGAATTCTGTTAGACATGAGCCACTCCTGAGAACATGGTCATGGATTAGACATATGAAGAGGAAATGAGAGTCTGGATAAAAGCAGGTCACATCTACTATGGTTGCTGTAATATAATTTCGGAGTCAGCCACGTCTTTACTTATAGTGCTATTGGCAACATATTTGCAAATTTTAATATATTCAGGTTTATTTTTCCTTATTTTTATGTCTTAAAATCTTCACTATTCTAATAAAAGCATCCTTTTTTTAAAACTTTTTATTGGAGTATAATTGCTTTACACTGTTGTGTCAGTTTCTGCTGTACAACTAAGTGAATCAGCCGTATTTCTACATATATCCCCATATCCCCTCCCTCCCGCGACTCCTTCCCACCCTCCCTATCCCACCCCTCTAAGTCATCACCATTCTTCATTTTCTTCTAATGCATAAGTTTTCTTTCATATATTTAGTCTTTACACCATATAATTTAAGGCAGAGTCCATTTTTTCTTCCTTATAACTTTCTGAACATTTATTCAATTAACACTCTTCCCCTCAAATATGTATTTATAAATGTGCTTTTATTACACAGCAAAGTCCCACATCCTCTCCTCACACAGATCTCCCTTTCTGGTGCTCACTAGCATTATTCTTCACTCCCTCTTCATCCATAACCTCATCGTATGCTAAGTATCTTGCCCCTCCTTTGACATTAGACCCTGCCACGTGATTTATTTTGGCCAAGGTCACACGTACAGAAATGACAGTGGCATGCCAAGGCCAAACCTACACTGTCAGAGGCCACATGTATGCTTGGCCACCTGTTTCTTTGTCATAACTAGGACAGACATGTCACAGATCTCCCACTGTCTCAGGAGGAGGATGGAGCAGAGGTGCCCCAGCTGCTGCATCTTGAAGCCCAGCTACCCAGGTTACCCAAAGAGCCACAGTAGGAACAGCCATCCAACCTACAGGGGCCGAGGTCAGCTCCTCCCAGCCAACCCACAGGGGCGCACATTGAAATTGTTCAAAACCACTGAGTGCTGAGGTGGGAGGTTGCTATTTGGTGGGCAGCACTACTGAAAAAGCTGCCTGAGAGAGCATTGCTAAATTAAAAAGTGTTGCTACTAATCAGAAAGAAAAGGTAGGGAACCTGAAATACATGGTGTTTACTTCAGGACAGAATTTCAGGTTAGGAAACTAATTTAGGAGGCTGAAAAAAAAAAAAGCAGTCTTTTTTGCTTATCCACTAAATTCTTCATTCAAATATTGATATTTTGCAGTTCTAGATTTTGATATTTATAGATTCTGATAGTTATTAACCTCTAATTTTTCAAACATGTTGGCTACCTTTTCTTCTATTTTCCTTCACATATTCACCGTGTTCTCGAGTTCTCTACTAATTCCAAAATCTTGACCATTTGTGGATCTGTATCTATTCTTTTTTTATCCTGATTATTATATTCTTTGCTTTCTTTACAAGCCTGGTTTTCCTGTCAGGATTTTCTAACAGGAGCATTATAAGGAATGCAGAGGTCTCCTGTCGGTAGGGGTCATCTTTACTCTGTTGGACATTTAGGATGAGAGACTGATTGTCTACATGTCCAAACTCTGGACTGGAGTTTGGCTACTGAGGTTTTAACATGATTCACTCAGTGTCTAGGTTATCACCACTCCTACAGCCCTGCTCTGCTCCTTACTGAGGATGAGGATGAACTCCCCCTCCCTGTTTGAGAGAATCAGAAGTGCTCGCTTTGATCATCAAACCCAATTCATCAGATCCTTGTCTTAGGTTATCAGAAATATGACTTTTGTAATCAACTTATCTTTTCCTAACTGTTGCCATGAGAACTCTAAGCTTACTCGACCTACGACATCCTACTCAGAAACAGAAATTTGGAATCATCTCCTGAGAGCTTACCCAAAGAGACCTTCAGAAGGTGGTGTAAACTTTGAGGAATTTGCCATGACAGAGGGCTGAGAGCCTGATATCTGGAGTGTATGGCTCTAGGATCTAAGGGGTGAAAAGCAGTTCTCTCATCATCACATCCATGGTCCCACCTGGGTTTTTTTTGCTTCTTGTACGATGCCTGGGTAGGTTAGATGTTCTGAAAGCGGTGGCGGTGGTAGACAGTTCACCACAATTCAACAGAGTATGTATGTAATTAAACCCAAAGTACAGCTGCTACCAGGTTTTGTTTTGTTTATCTTGTGCTTAAGCCATCAGGTAAAGAAAGGAATTGCCATTCTGGCAGGGATGATTGTTTATTTAAGGTGGGAGACCTGGACAAGCATGTCTCAAATTCACTGGATTCACCAAGGTGCAGTGCTCTGAGACATGGAGAAGCTACCATCTGATCAGTGTAAAATGACTGGAGGTTCAGACCTTGCATGGAGTAGGTGTCTAGTTTACTCTGCCAGGAAAGCAACTTAGAGTACTTGGCTGTGTATGAGAGGAATCTAGAAGCTAGAAGGTGGCAGAAGAGGGAAGCAACAAAGCCATATAAATCATGGTCTGGGAACCAACTGCAGGTAGTCCTACTGCAATCGCAACTGCTAATATCTTGGAACCTTAGAGGAAGAACAGACCAGATGTAACCATAGGGGGAGTGAACCTAAGCACCGTAGGGGGTGGACTTGAATGGACACAGTTGGTACTGCCCTTGTCCTCTCAGCATCAAGCTAGAAATGCTGCCTACAGCCACTAGTTATGTCTCTGCCTGGCTTTATTCTGGCTGACAGAGCATGCCCAGCCTGTTAGAGAGACAGCCAGACCTGCTGGAGAGTTATTGCCCCCAGGATCAGTCCTCATCCATGGAAATGCTGAATAAAACTCTTCTTCCTCAGCCTTTAGTTAGAGGAAATCTTTGGCATGTTCCACACTGTTTTCTTAATCCCCCAGAGAACTGAGCTCCATTTGTCCCTAGAAGCAATTTGTTGGCCTCCTTCCTCTGTCTTACATTTCCCCTAGTTTGCTAGTATCTCCTCGGCTCATGTATCAAACAAACTACATGAACTAAAATAATTTTAACGGAATCTGCTCCTGGCGATTCTGCTCTGAAATAAGGCAGGTGGCTGCTCCAAAGTGAGGTATTAAACACAATGGCTTACTTATATTAAAAAATTTAAGATCTATGAATCAAGTTTTTTAAAAAAAATAAATGAGAATAAAATTTTAAAGTATATCAAAAGCAACAAAATAAAATTATAAATCAAATAGAAACCTTTTGTAGTATTGGCAATTTACGAATCTGTTATCTATGTACATATATGTGTACCTTATTTAGGAATACAGGATGGATAGAACATTTTGTTGAAAAGTGCAAAATTTTATTAAAATAAAAAAAGATGCATCATCTTCATGCAAAATATAAAGTAGTCTTCCAAATCAATCTATACTTGTAAAACTATAATAAATATGACATAGTAGTTACTTACAAAATATGGTATAGTTTTACCTGAAACTTAAACTCCATAAGAGCAAACATCTAAGGCAGCTAAGTTATACTTGGACAAATTTGTGGAAACTCTTTACAGAGTATCTTGGTTTATGAAGTTATTATTGGGTTAGTGTGGTATTACCCTGTGATATAAACATTAAACAAATAGAACAAAATAGAGAGCCCATTAGTAGACTTACACATATACAAAATTTGCATAAAGATGGAGATTGCTTGCAGATCAGTTGGAAACAACATTTTACAAAGTCGTGGTAGGAAAAAGTGTTACTTGTACAGCACTCATCTTCATACTTAAGCCACATGATCTGTAAAGTCGGTTTAATTTGGATTAATAGTTTAAATGGGGAAAGAAAGTCTTTTGACACAGAAGGAAACATAGGCTATTATGACACAAGGGGAAGAGAAACTTTCATAAGCAATGATGGAAATATTGATAATCAAACTTCACTAGAATTTTTAAACTATTATATACATAATGACTATATATAATGATTTTCTCTATATAGTTATTTGAGAAGTACGTGGAAGAGAACTTCAAAGAAACAAGGCATGAAAAAAGTAATGCACAAAACAGAAAACTCAGATCACTAGAAACATGAAAATGTTACAGCTCTCATTAATGATCAGAGAAATACATATTCAACCAGAAATCCTTACACACACAGCAGAAAAGACTTATGTTAATTCCCCTTATGTTCAAGGGTGTGTGTTGTGTAAATTGGTGAAACCAGCTATTTGACAATCATTACTAAATTTGAGAATGAGCATCAGTCATTCAGCAATTACATTTCTAGGTATAATCCTGGAGAAATTCTTTCAAATGTGCCCAGATAAGAAAATTGTAAGATTGCTCATAGCAACATTATTTTTAATAGTGAAAAAGTCTAAGTATACTAAATTTCCTTCAAAAGAAATTGGAGGATTTATTATATGGTTCTACAATTAAAAGGTCTAACATTAAAACAAATGAACTATTGCTAGAAGACTAACTTGTAAGTATTCAGGAATACAAAATTAAAACTAAAAAGAAAGTTGCAGATACATACAAAACAACAGGTAAATTTGACCACTGATGAATCATACTTTATATTGCTTAGGGAGACAGTTAGTAAGGATAGAAATCATGTATAGGAAGAATAGACTCCAAAATCAGCCTAGTCCTTATCTCTGAGTAACATGGAGGGTTACACCACACTCAACGCTGTTTTAAATACTTGTTTAGATGGCTGATGGATATATAGCTGTTCATTATTTTAAAACCATTTGGGATATCTGAAGTATATTCCAACTATTTAAAAAGAAAATTTGATTTACTTTGAACAAAATAGTTACTTTAGAATAAGAAATACAGAAATCAAGAAATGCTGAGCTTTGTCTATGAAGATGTCTCTTGCTTTTTAAATTTAAAAAGGCAATATTAAATAAGAGAAACTCAGCTTTGATGCTTAGTTATTTAAGTCCAGATTTACGACAGTATGGATTAATTGTGAAACTATCTAGGCTAAATCTAGACTTACATTTAAAAAACAGCACTATCACAATTTTTCATATCGAATATAAACACTTCATAAATAGTAGTTGCTTAATGATGTTCTGCTAATTATAGGCTTGACCACATTCCCCAATCACAGAAGACTCTCAGAAGTAAGAGATTTGGAATCTCATTTTGTAGCTACCATCTTTATAATTCTGAAAAAAATCCTGACCTTCTTGGCTCTTAGTTCCCTCATTTCAATAATATGGAATATAGTTTTTTTTAAATTGTTAACTATTGATTTATGGAATCAGGTAGCTTGTTTCCTCCATGAAGAGAGAAGTAATTCAGAATATACCTTTGTATTTTTTTTACAATTTTTAAATTTTTTTCATTGTGGTAAAAGAACGTGTGACATGAGATAACCTCTGTTTTTATGAACTGTTTTTCCAGTTCTTTCATGTACCTCTTTAATTTTGTAAGCTACTAACCATTTTCACTAGTTTGCTTAAATAGGCATCAGCCTAACTTTCAGCACTTAAAACAAAGGGGAAAAATGACATAAATATGGCTTAAAGCTTTATTTTCAACCCTTCTTCCTCTGCTTGCTGCCAGGCACCAAACTGACAACTTAAATTTAATGTGGAATTATCTAAGTAATTATAAAATGTCATAATGAACAACTACGAATTTCAATGAAAATCATAAGCACTCCAAGATGTAATTTATTCTAGACACTAATTTTTTTGCAATCTCAATTTCCCTCAAGCCTTTTAGGGGACAAAGAGAGCTTAATTACATTCATAGTAATGAATTATAAGCTCATTTTTATCCACAAATAATTAAATAACATGACAATCTGTTTAAGATTCTGTTTATTGACTCCCTAGTTGTGAATAGATGTCTTCTGGATTTACTACACGTACTACAATAATTAAAAGACACATATAACAATTCTCATTTCTGCAGTCTGTTTTGCAATGATCAGTCTCTTGAACTTTACCAAAATGTTTAATATTTCCCTAAGATAGATTAAAATGTCTTCTTCTTAAAAATTATTTTTCTAATCATTTGTACTTCTGGGTAACCTGAGAATCCCTTTGTCAGAGAAAATCAGATTTGATTTTAACTGAAATACTTTTGAAAACATATCAAAGGGATATTTTAAAATCTTGCAATAAAAAGAAATGAATATAAAGATTACAATAATTTGGGGGTTACAGATTTATATATTTTATATACTTTTGTAATATATTTCTAATTTTCTAAACTAATGTTATTTTGATTGGAAAATTATATTTCAAATGGAAGAATGTGAGAAATAAAAAGAATTTTGGAAAGAGGGAGCATAAATGAGAAAGTTGTCATATTGTATAAGTATACTTTTATGAATAAAATATTAGAGTGGGGCAAAATATTAATGAAAGAAACAGATCTGACTTGAAGGGAACATAGAATTAAATCATTGGAGAATGGAGGTTTTTGTTACTCAGTAAATTCAAATATTTGGTAAAAAATTTAGATACAAAATTAAATTTGATTTTACGTAAATACTATATCCAAATAAATATTACTTGGATTAAAGTTATAATCATATAAAATGAAATCACAAAATTCTAGAAAGCATTTTAATATCTAATTATTCCTGGGATTGTGGGATTTTTCCATGTATAATCACAATAAAAGCATCACTAAGAAATTTGACTAAATCAAGACCTTAAATATTTTTGTGTCAAAACAACAAGCATAATTTAAGATGCAATTTATGAGTTAGGAAAAATTCATATAAAAATTTGAGATTTAAACGTTTGCCATCCTAAGTAAACTTATTTTTACGAACCAAGATTAAAGTTACAAAAGTTTAATTTAAAAATAAAGTTCATGAATAATTTACTTCGTAAAACAAGTAAATGGATGTTTTCGTATTCTTACTAGTATACCAAAAAATAAACATTAAACAATATAGCATAAACAGTGTTTTACCAAAATTAAAACTTTGATTTGGAAACATGCTTTGAAAAATATATAGGAATAAATTTTCTGAGAAGAATTTGGTCACAGATGTGAAGGACTTTTGACAAGATCATATTCAGCCAATCCCCTTATAAATATTCTCTACGAACAAAACCACACATTTTTCTAAAATTTTCTGTGCCATGATGTTCACTAATTGCGATGTATAAAGATATTTGGTAAAAATAACCTCAATAGGGCTTCCTAGGTGGCGCAGTGGTTAAGAATCCGCCTGCCAATGCAGGGGACACAGGTTCGATCCCTGCTCCAGGAAGATCCCACATGCCACTAAGCAACTAAGCCCGTGTGCCAAAAAAACAAAAAACAAAACAAACAAACAAATAACCTCAATAAAAGAGTAGCAATTCAATTATGTATTTTATATCTATGTGATGATATATGATCTATGTGATGATATATGATCAAAAACAAGTGAAAACATTAATGGCATCAGAAAGTAACATCTTCATGGTAAGTGGAACAAGCTGAATAGAAATGTTAAGGTATTAACTATATAAAAATGCATGTTTCTAGAAAAAGAAACTGGAAAAAATTTAAAACTGCAATGTGACTAGTTGTGATTTTGATTTACCTACATCCAATATATATGTTCTATAATAAATTCTTTATTTGTAACTGCAGTGTCCTTACAAAGGAGGCTCAAGGATTCAAATGCAGAAACAAGTCTAAAACTAAATCAGCAGTGGTCAGGGAATATGCAAATTTCATGGTCAAAACAGAGTCTTGAGGCTAAATCAGTTACAGAGTCAGTAAAGTTGAGGCATAGCCATCAACTGAAAACCAAGGAAGCAGTGAGTAGGGCAGACAAAGCACACCAAGTGCAAGTGAATTTCCTTAGGACAAAGCTCCTATTTTAAACAGATAGCTTCTTTTTATTTTTGCAAAAAAAGCTCCAAGAGCAAAAGGATGATTCAAATTCAGAAATCAATTAGGCCAGCCTTTCTGAAGTATGGTTTATTTTTAGAAAGTTAGTAAGTTGTCAATTTATAGCTTTGAAAAATATTACAGGTTGTCGACAGGTTTGATTAAAATGCTATGTTTATTCATTTCTATATTGAAATGCATACATACTAAAATGGAATTTAAAGAAGAACAAAATTATAACCCCCTTCTCTGAAATATCTTAGTGTTTTGGGTGTATTTCTTTACAGTCTTTCAATGTGATATTTTTGCCGATGTTAAATTTTAGTTGTCTGGCAACTAGAAGTTCATATTGTTTCTTTTCAAGCCTACTCTAATGGTATTTATTTACCACGTGTGTGATATTTTATAGCCTCAGTAACCATCAAATAGAATGACTAGAGAATATCCTTCCAAGTGGACCACTCTCTTATATTTGTTATTGTATTTACCAAATAGTTTTTGTCTTATAAGTGAAACAGAGCTTCCTAGATGGCGCAGTGGTTAAGAATCCGCCTGCCAGTGCAGGGGACACGGGTTTGATCCCTGCTCCAGGAAGATCCCACATGCTGCGGAGCAACTAAGCCTGTGCACCACAACTATTGAGCCTGTGCTTTAGAGCCTGTGAGCCACAACTATTGAGCCCATGTGCTGCAACTACTGAAGCCCACGTGCCTAGAGCCCATGCTCCACAACAAGAGAAGCCACGGCAATGAGGAGCCCGCGCACCACAACAAAGAGTAGCCCCCACACACAGCAAAAAAAAAAAGACCCAACACAGCCAATAAAATTAAAAAAAAAAAGGGAAACAAATGTTTATCTCTGCAAAGATATGTAATATACATATTTCCTTCATCCTTCCATATTTAGAATTATATATATAAACTTTCTATATACTAGATTTCTCTCAAGTTAGATTAAAAATACTATTTTTAAGAGGTTGGGTACACATGGCAATATGTTTTCTATAAGGGTGGTAATAGTTTATGAAACTGGCATTAGTATTTGAATAGAAATTTCACTGCAGCTTGAAATACATTTTTTTTTTTTTACTCTTAATAGGATTGCCAAAAATAAACAATGTTCAAATACATATTTCTTTCATTTAAAGTCAAGGTATCTAACGTGTAATTCACCTACTTAACCATCAAATATTTGTGCTAATCAGGCACAGGGCACACAGTCTTGAACATGGTGTCTGTTCTCACAGAACTTTTTATCTAATAATATTAATAACCACAATGTTACCATCTAACAGCTATTGAACTATTCAATAGTCCAGGCAATGATTTAATCTTTACTTGCATTAACCCATTTCCCTTCACAGGAATTCTCCGAAATATAAATACTATAATTCCCACTTTTCTGATGAAGGTTATGTCACAGCCAGGTTAAATAACTTGCTCAAGGTTGTATCATATGAAAATAGTAAAATGGGATATGAACACTATTGACGAAGAAAGGAATTTAACAAGGTGTGAATATATCAGAGCTTATGAGATCAGCTATGTAGGAATGATCAGAATGCTATGGTAGAGAGTATCACAGGAAAACTATCCTGTGGTCAGTGAGGGTTTCCATGTAAGTGACCTGGAATCTGAGACCTTATATGAGAGGAAGCCATTCTTACTTTTCCATGAATAGATGGAAGATAAAAACACAAGTGAATGGGTTGAGGTAAGAAAAAAAATTTGGCACATTTTGCATTTTTTTCCCCAAATTTCAAATGGATGAATTCTCTCAGCATATGTGATGAAGTATTTTGCCTATATTTCTAAAAGATCTATTCAGACATTATAGAAATCTGGGATTACATTATCTATTTTTATTCTTTGAAGATATTTTGCCATTGATTTCCGGTAGTGTGGTTCCCACCAAAACTCTGCTATCACTTTTCAATATTCCTCCCTGTAGAAAGTTTCTTCTTTCTCCAGCTTCTTTCAACATTTTATTTTAAATTTTGATTTGCAAAAGTTTGACTATGTTGCTTGTTTTACTTATTTAGCTTGGGGGATCTTTCAGCTTCTTAGAATTGTGGTTTAAGTCTAAATTTCTGGAAAATTCTTGAGAATTTAGGGACAGTTAAAGATTTTTTTTAGGTAGAATACATAAAGCATGGACAGGAAAAAAAAATTAAAAAGACAATTCCTTAAAAGTCATAAATTCTGGCCTTTGAAAATGTGCTTCTAGATAGTACCAGCCACTAAATGGGCCTGAAGGGGAGAAGCTGCCACATGCTGGTCGTGTGCTACTCACTAGGGATGTCGCCTAAGAGATCTGTATGGGATGGGCTTGCAGAAGGATCAGCATGCCTCTGGCTAGAGATTTACTGAATCCTTCCTTGGAAGAGGAAAAGAAAAAAACATGAAAAGAAATGGCTGGTTCAAAGTCCGGATTCCTACTTTAAAGATGTAAAGCGTCCAGGTTGCTACAAGATTACCACGGTTTTCAACCGTACTCAGACAGTGGTGCTTTATGTAGGTTGTTCAACGATGTGGTACCCATGGACAGGAGCAAAGGCCAGACTCATGAAGGGTGTTCATTTAGAGGAAAGCACACTAATGATCCACACAGCTTCCTGGATTTGTGTTCTAGTGCAGAAAGCCTTATCAGTTCAGTAATTCCAGTTCATCTACCAAGGCGATGTAATTATATTTAATTTTATAAGGTATACAACAGCACATTGCTATTTTGGTATCAGTTTTTCAATGAAGTTTTGATTATGGGCAAATTAAAAAAAAATGGGAGAAGATAGTCACAACGCGTATCTGTCAAAGTTATATTCTGATTAGATAATGGGATAAAATTCCTGAAAGAAGATAATGTGAAAACTTACAGCACATGACAAATTGCTCAGCATGGTTGATTAGGGAAGCACAAATTAAGACTACATTATGGTACCACCACAAACCTACTAGAACAATTAAAAGGCAAGAAAGGATGCAGCAAACTAGACCTCATATTTGTTGATATAAAATTTCAAACTCATTTTACCAAACATCATTGCCATTTCTTAAAGTTCAACATACACAGACCATGACTCAGCAATTCCATTTCTTGATATTTACTAAGCAGAAATGAAAATATACCTCCACACAAACTCAGAATTTCTATTATCTTTATTCATGGTGTCCCCAAACTACTAACCAAACCAAAAGTCATTCAACTAGCAATAGTTAAACAAAATGTGGTATTTCCATACAATGAAATACTTACTATTCAGCAGTAAATAGTGACAGACTATTGATATATGCAATAACATAGATGAATTTCAAAAACATTGTGCTGAGTAGAAGTAGTCAGACACAGAAGAGTATGTGTAGTACCATTCATTTTATATTTATCACTAGAAAAGACATCTAATCTCTGGTGACAGAAATAGATCAATTTTTGCTGAGGCTGAAGGTGGTATGAAAATAACT
This sequence comes from Hippopotamus amphibius kiboko, assembly GCF_030028045.1. Taxonomy (NCBI): domain Eukaryota; kingdom Metazoa; phylum Chordata; class Mammalia; order Artiodactyla; family Hippopotamidae; genus Hippopotamus; species Hippopotamus amphibius. The sequence goes on from NC_080196.1 coordinate 104,864,776, forward strand.
CAAAACAGATAAAAGGAACTTTGCGTTGATAGAACTGTTCAATATCTTGATTATGGTTGTGGACACATGCATCTATATATTTATCAAAACTCACTGAACTGTACAATTAAAATGGATTTTTTTTAATGTAAGTTGCTCCTAAACAAAGTTAATTTTAAAAGATATGTCTGTGTGTCCAGATCTTTGTATTGTATATGCTGTTGACTATTTGAGACAGAACCAATTAACTGGTTCTATTGGTTATCTTATCACTATAGAAAATGAAATGGATTATGTTTCCAACATTAAATTTTATATACCACCTTGTTCCTTCTCATGTGACATTCTCCTTCAGCCTGACAACTTCACTGACTCTAAAACTCATGTTTCTTATTTAAGAATGAAGTTCAGGGAAAGCAATCTCTACGCTTCTGTTTACTCATTTCCCTATTCACTAAGGAAAGAGTGGAAATGGAAGACGTCAAAGGAAATATTAAACAAGGGATTTACAAGATTAAAGGGAGGAAATAAATGAAATTTTCACAAAGGAAAAAACTAAGAGAAGGTCTTTTCTGAGCAACATGGAAAGGAAAGAAGCATATTAGACAAAAAAGAGCAACTTAATGTTGGGGAAGAATACTCCAGTAATTAGTTGATAAGTTAAAAAATAATTTTAAGAAATCACTATAATTTCCCCTTTCAGAAAATCCTGAAGCTTACTATATTAACTACACAAAAAGAGCGCTAGGACCCTGGGTATTCGCTCACGTAAGCTTTTTGCTGAAGTTCTCCTGAATATTATAAAGGTTTTCATCTGATCTACCACTAGCCATTTGTGTCACCTTGGTCAAGTGCCTTACCTTCTCTGGGATTCAGTCATCTCACCTACCTTGTGAAGGGGAGAGATTTTTTTTTTTTTCTTAAATCAGTTTTAAATTTTAGGGTAAATGTTATGTGAGGAGGTAAATCCATGAATTTTACAACACTGAATCATACTTCTACAAATCTAACTTTTTCCTACAGCCAATTTAGTTACAATAGGACACAGCTAAATATAACGGCTTTGCTCAGCCAGATTTTTTTAAAGTTTTGATTACTGACAGATGCATTGTATTTTGCTTCACTAAATATATAAGATTAAGGCTTACAAATGAATTTTATAGAGTAGATTTTAATAGAGCTTCATTCTTTAATACATTGTCTTAACTTGTTTATATGCAGAATTTTAAAAATGTTGATAGTCACTTTTGCTGTGGACATTTTTATGTACTGGGATTGCTCAGTAATGTATTAAGAATTTTTTTTTTGAGCAGTTGTATTAACTTGTAGCCACTTTATTCGCTGGTAGTTAAGAACTTGGAAGAAAGAAGTCTGGCTGTCCTTTTTAAATCTTGGATATTTGAATCTAGCCAACCACTAAGATGACGTCTTCAACATTAGCTTATCTAGACTAACGTATTGTATTTTCTGGAGAAAGCCTAGGTATCACAGGTCAGTATTTAATTTTCAAATTTAGTATCAGTTATGCAGACATACAAATTTATCTGTTAACAGTGGAGCTCAATCTCAATGTAGGTTTAGGCACTGGAGTCGAGAGTGTACTCAGCACAGCTGTAAGGAGGTTATGAACCACCTTATTGATGTCCTTCTTAACTTTGTAATTTTGCTATAATTTTTTAATCGTTCGAGTGTTCAAGTCTGTTTTTCACGGTAGTTTATTCCTAGCTCTAGGCTTGAACACAAAGATTCTCTCCTCAACAATCAGGGTAAATATGTCAAAGGCATCACCTTAAGTGTCAAGCATAGTTCTTTTGTCTTCTACATTCTCACCCGAATTGGACTGTTGCTAAATAATAGCAACCTCAATTGGCTCCTTTATGATTCTTAGTACACTGCATTCAATGATTCCAACATATTTTTGGCTTTATACTGGGAATCACTAAAATAAGTGGATACTGTATCCACAGTATTGACAATTGTCCTCCTAAGTTAGGTGGCTACAATTATTTTCATAATCTTAGAAGATACGCAACAGAATAGAAGCCTGTTGGAGAAAATGGTACACACTAGGCTAACATTGAATTCAATAAATTTTAGAAGCCAAAACTTACCATAAAAATGTTTATCTTATAATTGTGTTGCTTAGAGGTTATTTTGTCCAACATCTTTAAAGATAAATGAAGTTCTAAATTATAAAATTCAGTTTGTAAAAGCCAAACCCATCAGCCATTGGCAGAGCACAACTGGACCAAAGTCTTAGTTCAAATCCAAGGTTACTTATAAACAAAGCACTGCTTTGGGACTCTCATTTCTAGCATTGCACTTCCTTAGGTAGTAAAATGCTATGTATTCAATGAATAGTACATCTGATGCATTGTATCATGAGCTAGATAAGGAAAAATGGTTGCAAGTGGATGTGCAAAGTGAAAGGTTTATTGGTTTCCTATTCCTGCTCTGATTGCCACAAACTTAGTGGCTTGAAGCAACTGTCATGGAAAATGTTCATATAGGCAGTCAGATAGACAATTTTCAGGGATATTTAAAGGGTGGTATTTAGGTAGGTGGGATGGACTAGAAGATCCATATAAAACCTTATATACAATGTTTCCTGTGATCTATTATCAACTGAATTTGTAAAAAGTAGGTCATTTCATGAAAAATGTCCTTTTGTGGAACTGATCTAAATGATTACTATAGTGTGATTTAAAAAAAATGATTGTTAGTTGTTAAAATATGCCCTTTGAAACAGTAAGTATGATGATATTGCTTTTTTAAGACACATGTTAATACTGAAAGTACCCATTCTAATGACTCAGGTATCTGCACGCAGAGAAAGTCTAATTTCCCTCCTATTTAAAAAATGTGTTTACCTTTATTCATGTGATTTAATGGAACATTTGTATAGTATATTATGTATAAATCTGTGTATACACTGTGGGAAAGTCTAGAAATGAGAATGCAGTGATTCTTATCCCAAGGGATTAATTTTATAAATTACCTGCATATCCACTAAAAACAGTCAATCCCTTTCTTCTAAAAACAAAAAAAATCAGCAAAAATAAAAACCTGCAGTAACTATCAGGGTTGCTTTAGCTCGTGCATAGCTTGCTGTAGGGCTAATGTTATTTGTCTCGTTTTTAGAAGAATGATTCATGCTAACCGAATTTAGATTAAGAAGAGTTACCTACTCTATTAAAATATCTAATCATGCTAATTTCAGCAGATTCCTGAAAGGTGTTTTCTGGAATCAAAGGGGAAATAGCTATTATAAAATTAGAGTTATGCTGTATTTTATATGGAAGTTTTATTCTAACAGATTAGTACCTGCTATGAAGTATTATATCTTCAGGATTCTAATATCAGTAATTCACGGTGAAGTATTTCCCCAGCAAATGTCTGAGTTTCACGATTTTTAAGTATATAAAATGTGTTTCCCTTAAGCACTTTAAATTTTTGTTATTTCCTGGGTTTAAATCAAGTTTAACTTCAATTATAAAAATACTTTAAGTATTTATTATTTTTATTTCTGTGTGGAAATATATAACCTTGCTTCAAAAGAAAGTAGCAATATTTAAAATAAAGTTCCCATTTAAAACATCAAAACAGATAATCAGTTCTTGTGCATTCTGCTGTTGTCTCTCTGGAGGCTGGAGGCTTAAATGACACTGATTATACCTGTTACACTAATACATTATTCATGACATTGGTGGTAGAGCATCTTCAAACAGCCTGTCATTTTCCATTACATTCCATCAAAGAACCATATGCTGCTCTCATAGCTTATTGATACTGAGGCACACATAGCATACTCAGAAAGGCATATGGAAGCATTATAGGCTTTCTGATGAGCTTTTGAAAATACTCATGCAATGCTTTGAGTGGTTTATGATTATGCAATACTTTAGCTAACAAGATTTAAAAGGGGAGGTGATAGGTAGCCACTAGCAATTAGACTTCAGGTGTTATACTAAAGCTTTCTTGACCTTTCTCCTTTCCTGTCAAATGGGGTTAACAAGGTCGTTGTAAATATAAGATGTAAGACGACAGTATGAATCCTATCAGTGTCTGTCAGAACAATGATGTTCAATAAGTACCAAATGTATTAGCTGGATTTCTAGTCTGCAGACAGGTAAAGGAGAGAGGTATAAAGAAATTCAAGGAGGTGAAAGGCACGTCACAATTATAATAAAAGCTGTGCCTGTTTGTTTTATTTTGGAGCAGTCATCATTTTACAGATTATGTTTATTTCCCACAATTTAGAATGTTGGCTTATAGACCTCTCAGTTAATATAAGGAATCTGGCTCTGAGAAGATTGACACTTTTTTTAAACCTAACACCATTTAGACTCACTGGAGACTTTCTTCTGGCTTATTAAAGCCACGTGCCATTGGATGATAACATTTAGTTCTATGTTCCTATTTCTCTGAAATATGATAGTACCTTTTTTATCAGTGGGAAACACAGTCAGACTAGGTTTTGATTATTAAAATAGAAGACTTCTTTCTCCTCACCCCTCTTTTGATGACCAGTCAACATGGTTACAAAGAATTCATATGCTGCTGACCCTCTACCTAAGCACATTAAAGATTCACTGGTTTTAAGATTAAGGAAATAGTCAATGCTTTAGACATGCAATATCCTTTAGAACAGTTATCTCAATGCTGCATTTTGGGATTTTTCTTATCATTACTTTTGGAGGCAGAAATGAATATAATCTCACCATATGGAAAACAAAATCTAAAAATAAACAAATTCCTTTGGAGTGACAATGGGGGAAGATGATTTGTCTAATAATCTGGAGCTCAAACAGTGAGTTTGCAGTGACTTAATAGGTTAATATTAGAATATAAGTACTTGATGTTGGTGAGAATACTTGGATTTTCAGCTTAAGATCAGCCTGGCTTCTAATGGGAAAGTATTTTTGTGATTTAATAAAGAAATTTGAAAATTAGAAAGGCAACAATCAAGGTGCATGTATTTGTAGCACCTGTTCATCAAAATCTGTTAATACGAACCACTGATATTTACCAGAATAGAGATTTATGCTGAGACTGCCATAGGGAGCAATGGGTTCCTTATTCTCTTGACAATGCAGTTGGTCCCAAAGAATCTTTATATATTGAACTGTTTTCTTTCTCATAATGATTGGAAAGCTATTAAAGTCACATAAAGTGACAAAATATCATATAATTGACCCATGGTAAGAATGTCATAACTGGAGGCCAGAATGTATACGTATAATGTGTTAGAAATACCTGTATGACGCATATATTATGTATACATATATAATACATGTAATTGTATTTGAAAATATACAAAGCATATACTTTTTTGAAAATAGAGAAAGTAATAAACTTCAATTTACTTTAAGATGCAAATATAAAACCTGTCTTGTGTATATATGCATATATAGAGATACAAACATAATGCACTTGTCTTGTAAATTTTACAGTAGAGATTTGTAATTATTGTATACTCTCAGTTTTGTCACTTCAGCTTTCAGAATTGTTCTTAGCAAGTCCAGCTTAGTATCTGAGATTGTCAACTGACCTGTGCTGTATTAGAGATGTTTTAATTTTATAGTTAAGCCTATTTTTCAACTGGATATTTTAGAAAAATAGATTTAGTAATCAATGTTAATTTTTCTTCAATTTGTGGACTTGATTCGTTGAATTTATGAATATCACAACAAATAACATTTAACATGGTCATTTTATAGTTTACTTTATTAGTAGTTGATATTATGATTACTGTCTTAAAACAATAAAAATTTAAAACAAAAAATTTTCAAAATATAATTGTCAAAAAATTTCATAAGTACTTTGACAAAGCTTGCATTGCACAAAAGATAGTAATTAAAACACTTTTCAGTCATCTTTCATTTAAGTTTGTTTTTACTTCTGGTCTCTGCATTGGGCCACTGCCCTTCCTAGTGTTTCTCTCAAATGCTGATGGGTATGTTGTTCATTTGTATTATGTAAGGTAGCCTGTTTCTGATGTATGTCTGGAAAAAGATATTTGTCCCCGGGTTTTGTATCTTAGCTTTTCTTCTGGTTATGATGGTTCCCACCCATTTTGATGGCTAGTGGCTACCTACCAGCTTTTCTGCCTTTTTGACCCATGTGTATTCTCAGCTATATCCTGAGAAGAAGCATCAAAGTTCTCTAGGTCACAGTCTTAGGACTGCCTTTCTAGGACACTAGTTTCATGATGGATGTTATATATTCTCATGTACTTGTCTCTGCAATTTTTGCAGTTATGTTTTTTCTCCTGTTTTCTATTAGCATGGTGATCCCCACTGAATGACTTTTGAATAGTAAGCTAAGCTTGCATTCTTAGGACAAGCTCTACTTGGGCGTGGCATGTTACTCTTTGTATTACTGGATTTCTTTTAATATTTAAAAATTTTTTGGTCTTTTTCCTTCAAGTTTGAAAAAGTTTATCAGAAAAACTATCTGGATTTGGAGGGTGTGTCACAATTCATTTAATAAATGTTGGGTTATTTACATTTGTTTCGTATTTTATCAGGTTTTTATGGAAAAATAAAGATAAAATTTCCTTTCACACAATTTTAAGATCTATAATTGAGTGGAATGTTGTACACTCAGTTGTATAGGTGCTACAACTCTCTAGGGTTTCCTAGTACTTAACACAAAGGAAATGAGTGAGGGGTACTCACTAAGCATCCCTCCCTGTAATACCCCTTCCACCAAATCCCTAACTACTGCTCTCTCGGTGGTTGTAGCCTTTAACCATTTTCTAGAGTCTGAATAAGATCATTCTGACAATTTTGCTTAATTTTTTGATGTCTGTGTGGGGGAATGGGCTGTTGAAGCTGTGCACAACTGCCATTTTGCCTTCATTATTTGTTGACTTTAATTTCAATAATTATCTCAAATTTCAGGAGTCATTGGAATTTAGAGGAATCTGACATTTGAATTTATCCTTATAGTAAATATGTACCCAATGTATAGTTATCTTCAATAGGTAAATGAAACAGTTTCTGAGATTGAGTCTTGCTTGCAGAGATAGAAGGAAACTGCAGTTGACTAGTACCCTCCTTTGTGCCATGTGGTATAGTAGGAGATATACTGAAGGTGGAATTTAAAGTCAGAATTTCCCTTATAGTTTTAATTCAGCTTCCTTCTTAGTAAATTACATGTGCACAGTGCTTGAGTTTTCAAATTGGTTTCATGAATAAGGATACTCTACATTTTATAGTTGAGAAACTAAAATACACACGTATAAGATTGTTAGGTCTAGATCACAAGGGGAAGATGAGACCTTGAAATTTTTGTCTCACTTCTAAGCAAATGCAGTTTTTTCTCTACCACCATGACTTACCACACACACGCATGCATTTAACACACCCACCATGTACACCTTACACTATTAATATGCTATTCAAAATGTTTCCCCTTTATAAGATAATTTGTCCAAGTGCTGTACATAATTTAGCAATAGCTAGCTAATTAACAGTGATTTTTTTCAGAGAATTAGCCTAGGTCGTCAGAATATTGAATTATTTCTAACAAAACATAACAGCGTGCAGCCTCAAATATACTTGTTTGATTATCATTGTGGGGTATTTGATTCTAAACCACAAAGTTTGATTTCGAGTTTGATTTTGAAGCGGTAATACCTCAGCTAGTAAAAGTGTCAGCTTCATGGTGGATAATGTAGTGATGTACATGAAATGCAATAGTAGAAAGATGTTTCTTGGGCTTTTCATTATAAATATTGTATAAATGTTGACCTCTATCCAGCCCCTTGGAGATTTAGGTGTCTGTTTGAATATCCCAGACAGATTTTGTCATATCACTATATTCTCATATGTGCCTTTTGAAATTGTTCTCTTAAAAATGACATCATTTATGGAACCCATAAAGAATATGATTTCTCTGGAGTTTTAGCTGATTCTCATGAAATATTGAAAAGCATGCCGTATTAAATATAGTAGTATTAGAACTTTCCTCTAGGCAGTTAGAGTCTTAAGTATTTAAACATCAAATCAGCTGGCCCTTTAATTACTTCCTAAATATAAAAAGTAACCTACGGAAATTTTAACAATTAACTTGCATTCAAATAATTGTTTTCTACTTCAAGTTAAAATACTACAGAATTAGGAAAAATATATTATTTGATGAAATTAAGCAATTGGTTATATATCTGAAACAAGTCTCCACCCTCCCCTTCCCCCATGTAAAAGGTACTATTTTTACCTTTTTCTCTTATATTAAGGTTACAAATGCTGTTAAGTAGTAGAAAAGGGAGAGATACAGAAACATTTGAAAACAAAGAGCTAACTGGTAATTCATTCCAGTTCAACAAAGTGATACTGTATCATACAGTATCACCTGACATCAAGTGGTCAGCAGCAGAGGCAACAGAATAGCCCATTCTTTGTGTAGTATTTTGCGTATATTCCTCGGCATTTAGCATTCCATTTTCCTGCCTATTTCCTTAGCCTAATTCCCTGGTCTTCCAGTAAATCCTGTGAGGCATCCACTTTCCATCTAATACATTCATTCTCTAGATTCGAGTTTATTTAGGTCTGACTGCTCAAAAGACTGCTAAAAGTGAGGTTCAAGTAAATGGGTAAAATTTGGAAATGAATCCTTGATCCAATTGGGGCTAGACAGGTACAAACCAGTTAACTACTGAAATATTGCACACATGCATGGAATGCAGCAGCACCGACGACTAACTACATTATCTCTTGGGGCACCTGAAATAAACTCCATTGAAGGCAGAGCTTTGAGGTCCATCAAGAATTACATGGCTGTGGGATGAGGTGGTTGAAAAGCCAAAATAAGAGTGACATCCTTAAATCCCTAAATCCTTAGCATAATGAACAGTCTAAACCATAGGGATTCCTGTAACTGTTCTAAAAGACTCTTCATAACATTTGCAGAGCTATAATACTTTATGCAAACACCTGTACCATTTTGTTCCCTAAGGAAGCTGAAATGTAATTTGCAGCTTCATCAGATCTCCTATGTGAAAATTTGAGTATTTATCAGATAAGAGACTGAGAATTACAAGCGAAAATTTTCAGGGACTTGGCATATTCCTAGTTCCAAAGCCCTAGTGATGTTTTCTTGGCAAGCAGAGAAGTCCCTTCTTCCTCGAAGGACAACTCTGTTCTTGCCTTGATTGAATACACGGTAATTAACCATCCAAAAATGTTCCTTGTAACAGAAAACTAGCTACCATTCAGATAGCCATAGTTCTATAGTCCTACTCATAGGAGTATCCATGGATACCAGCTATAGCTCAGGATCTCTGCTAAAATACACTGGTTAGGAGAGCACTAGCCTCTTTAAAAGTACTGGTTTGGCTGTTTTATTCTGGCCTAATCCTGGGTGGTGATGTTGTAATTTCATGGATGCCCACCATTTCAATGGTGGAAAGAGGTACCCCTTTATCAGAGGCCACATGACAATTTTTAGTTCTCTTCAATGGATCAAATCAATAAGAAAATTCAGTGTCAGCAAGGTGTTTGTCCATGACGCTCAGGAAACAATTCAAATGCTAGGATACTAATGAAAGAGCAGGTAGAATATAAATGGTTTACTGGCATGCCCCCTCTTACCATCATACCCAATAATAAATGGTAACAAAGTGTGGAGGCCATATTGAAGCAGAACATACAATAACTCACTGCCTAAAAGACACTGACCAGTGCAGATGATAATTATAGGCAAAAGGGCAAAGAAAAAAAGAGAAAACACAAAAGCCAGAAAATCCTCCAACTAGTTTCAGAAACAAAAGTTACAACTTGTGATTTGTTTATGATTTGTTTTCTACATGAAGTTTTCCCTATATGTATTAACAATTGCATGTTGATTTGTTATTAATTGTCATTTAATCCCTAAGTTACAGAGATGCATAGTGGTAACGAATGGATCTGTTAGGGAACTGTTGACCTCAACTACCTGCCCTGGCCAGCCAGGCACAATAATGACAGCTTGCATGAAATCTCTCTCAACAGAAGGTCCCAATATTGAGCATGGAACTAACAAGCTACCATCAGCCAGAAGAATTCGGGCAGGGCCAAAAGGAGGGAGGAGACCCCAGCGCATGATGCATCCTGCCAATCTCCCAGAAACCTTTGTGTTGGAATCCATATTGGCTGAGAGACGTGCACCACCAGGGACGACCCTGAGTCAGACCAAATATGGGCACAAGCAAGATGATTAGCCAAAGACAACCCAAAAATAACCCCATTACCGTAAAACCTGAGACGGAGCCATGAAGCAGAGTAGTTCTCCTGGGTTCCCTTACCACTTACCCACTCTGCTGGGGCGCCCCTTTCCAATAAAGTCTCTTGCTTTGTCAGCAGGTGTGTCTCCTCAGACAATTCATTTCTGAGTGTTAGACAAGAGCCCACTATCAAGTCATGGAAGGGGTCCCCCTTCCTGCAACAGACCCACTCAGATCCTTGATTTGCAGCTAGACACAGTAAGTGATAAAACTTTGGGCTGTCTGTAGGGGAAATTTTCAGCTGTTCAAGGACAAGTTGAATTCGGTGAAGCTTTTTTATGTTTGCAACCATATATATGGAGACTGGTGTACGTTGATGTCCGTAGCTATGGTTGTGGGTTAATTGGACACTTTTGAATGCTTAGTATCTAAAACCTCTTACTATGTCTAAAGACCCTGTGCTGTGGTAAGTCTGGGAAAATATTCCCATCTAGTGAGTTTAAAAGACATTTGGTCCTTAATGTTTGGGAATTAGTCACTGAAGATGTCTACCTTTAAGTACCGATATATTCCAGACACTAGACACATACGTAGCAGGTTCATGGGGAATTATTAAAAGTCAAGGTGAATTAGCTAACAAAATGCATGAAATCCAGACATGAAATATAAACATAAAATACTAAATTAACTTTAAAGTATCGACCTTGTATTAACATCTACAGCTGCAGTTGTGGAATGCTAGGCATATTTGAAGGCTTCTGTTAATGGACCAAAAGAACTTTCAGAGTCAGAAAAGACTGTCTTCCTATGACCACAGAAAATGTCAGACGAAGAATTTTTGAGGAAACAAGAATATTTCCTTCTACAGCAGCGTGCTTGGCTATTTGAAGTAAAGAGATTAGAGACGGAAGACAAATTATAAGGCTATGATATTTGGCAGAGAAGTAGGTGATGAGAACCAAAGCCGCTTATGTGAATAGGCATGAAAAATATGAAAATTATTCCACAGGCAGGAAAGTCTTCAGTCCCTAGATAGCTAAGATATAGATGACTCAGTGTGGGTGCTGGTCATGCCAGAAAAACCATGTGACTAGAAGGCTGGGACTTTGAGTTGCTTGATGTCAATCATCCTTGGAAGGGGGTAAGGAGAAACTCAATTATTGATAAAAAGTTGATCTCCATTATGAACATGTAATGAGATGCCAATAAAAGCTCTTGACACTAAAGCTTGGGTGACAATACTTTGTGTATATTGTTATCCATCAATGTGATTAGTATGCTGAGAGGGTGACATCCCGACCCCTTGAGGAGAGGACAACGGAAGCATCATGTTCAGGACCCACCCAGACCCTATACCATGCATCTACCCTTTTGGCTGGTTCCAATTTATCCTTTTTCCTCTGGTAGCATAGCAAGTATAACTTTCCCAAGTTATATGAACTTTTCTAGTGGATTATCAAACCTGAAGGTCTAGTGGGAACCCCTGAATTTATAATCAGAAGTGAGGGTGGCCCTGGAAACCTCCAAATCTGTGGCTAATGTGTTAAGTGAGAGCCATCTTGAGGAGGACTCAGGCCAGACTTCACAGGTGGAAGACAAATTCCAGGTAGTCAGGATCAGAACTCTTATCACACACCAAAAAACAAAACCAAAAAGCCAATACACACAAAAACCCACTTCCTTATTTTGTAAAAGTGTGCCAAAGAGAATGGGTGTAAACTGGGCTGGATTCTGCACATTCATGTAACAACCAAATAGAGAATTCTAAGGGCAGTTTTTACTAGTTTGCACTTGGAGAACGATTACAGCATTCTAAGGAAATTTACCACAAATAAAACAGAGTCTATGGCTTGTTTAAAAAAGAAGGAAGTCTCTGCTGTCAAAACCATTTCATTGTAAACAATTCAGTCTTGTTACCTGAGAGGTAAACTCAAAGGACTCAGGCCTCCGGCCTTTTGTTAGACACTCCCAGGTTAACTGCATTAACGAATAAACAATTGGCTTACCTCCATCCAGCAGGGACGTGTAGAGCAGTGATTGGCTTACCTTTGGTGGCGCACTCCTCCGTGACTGTTCTCCTGTGAAGCAATAATGATTTCATTCTTTATTCCTAGTCCAAGGGACCTGAAAAACAGGTCAAAATAATTTATTCATTTTTATTCACACTCACAAGTTTTTATAGTGAAACTAAATCCTGAAAAATGAGAATAAATTACAGACCCAGTTTGGATTCATGTCTTATTCATCCTCGTATCCTCTTCACCTAGCAAGTGCCTGCTTCATAATACAAACTCAATAAATGCATGCTATTTTGAATTGAGGATGATGCCCATGATCTATAATATATGTAAATTGGTAGTTAGAATCTGGGATACTCAGTACAGACATAGGATGCTTCTTTAAGTGTTGCTACCTTTTAAGTTTAAATATTTAAGATATAAAGTGTTGTCGTTTAAAAGTTCTATCAATTTTTCTACTGCCCATCTTATCAAGGGTAATAAAAAATGATATTCAAATGACACAAAAAAGCCAAGGTTATCCAAGTGCTAAAGGTGTTTTGTATTTTATGTCTTAGGGAAAAAATGTCAAACCTGTATTCTAATGAGAATATTTATCAACATTTCCCAGTTAAGGATTTGGTCAGAATGCAGGTACTTTGCCACTTTAATAAAAGGACGCAAGTCTACTCCATACCAAATATACAGGGGTTTACAAATTCAAATGTGTGTGAAGATGTGTAAATTTCATATTCCTGTAGAAATGTGGCGTGAATAGGTGATACAATATTTATGTCAATGTTATTTTAAGGAAAAATGATATTCTTTATCAAAATATTTTTAAGTGTAACTCCCTTATAGTTAATATCTTCATAGCTTTGCAACTTATTTTAATAATCAAATAGTCTGCTAAACATGAAAAGTGACAAATATCCAGTTAAATACGTATCACCAATCCTAAGACCAATGTTTACCTCAATGTTTTTATTAAAGTCTCAAGACAAATGTTATAAATAGAATCTGCAAGTCTATGTACTTATGCTTTTCAAACCAGTTGGCTATTTATATTTTTATCTCTAAAAAAGAAAAAGCTCTAAATTATGTTAGGAGGAAAACATTGCCAGGCACAAACCATATTTTACTATTTAGCAAGTTATGCCATTACATACTCATAGATATGATTTGAGAGAGGTTTAATTCCATATTTTGATCAAAAAAGTTAGTTGAAAGCTGTCATCTCATAAGTTGGTAGCACAATCAATTGCTAGAGAGGACAGACTATTCTACTACCTGTTTCTTCTCACTCTTTTCTCTAATGAAAGTTAATATTCAGCTTTTTCTAGATTCACGTGGTTAACATTTATGCTTATTTGCTTTTCTCTCATATTTTGTATATAAAAAACAAAAACGGAGGATAATGGAACAGTCAAGAAAGAGAACTGACTTCTTTCTTTGTTTTAGATTGAGGCACTAAGTCATCCAACCCTGAAGCCCTCTCACTATCACACTGGACAGTTTGCATCAGGATCTTATTTGGTGTTTCTATTACTTCCCAATGAAAGAATCTCATCTGAAAAACCCAGAAACTGATTTGTTCACTTCATTTGCAGAATGGTATTTTATCCTCATAATCTGCCTTCTAGAATAGTACAATTGACATCCCCATTGCATGAAAGGGGAAATTTCGGAACAGAGAGGCTGGGGTGTTTACTCAAGGACACAAGCATCCAATATTGAAAACCAGACAGAGCAACTCCAAATCCTGCTGTCTTCATCACTGAACTAGCACGTCCTCCCTATGTTTCCCTCTACTATGTAAAGTACGGACTCAGCTCTTCAGCTAATTTGAAATATAGCATGTACTGCTTAAAGATTGCAGGTAAGTTTACATCTGGGACAGAGAACACTTGATATAGAAACTGATGTTTGACCTATCAGGCCATTCCTTCTCAAAGAAAGAATAATTTACTAATTGAAATGCTAAGAGGGAGAAACTAATACTCAGCTTTTTTTTTTTTTTTTTTGAATGAGGTTTTTAGGATTGCTTGCCTACTGTTTCCATCTAAACACATTTTTTTCTATGCTTTAGCAAAGTTGGAAATAAACTCTTAATTTTCTTTTTACTTTAAATAGAAAAAGATCCAATTTGGATAATACAAAGAATGATTCTATAAAAAGCTATGCGAGCACCTACTTTTAGTACTCTAGTAATAAAAGGATTTAGAAACAAGATTAGAAGTAATACATAGATTCATTGCTAGGTTCATAAAAGATCACAGCAAATGCGTACTACTGTCTTGATTAACATGCAAAGTATAGGCTAGTGTTTGCCAAAGCTGCCCTCAAAGATAAATGCATTGCATCTCAACCTGTGATACATAGAATGTCATCTAATTGATTACACAGCCCTATTCGACTATCTTATACAAGATTAATGGATCACTGAGGCCTTGAGAAGAATTAGCTGCTGAATGAAATACATGATTCAATTCAACTTCTCACTAGAAATGTGGCCTGTATTGCGATCAGCCATTAAGAGCAACAGGATGCTAGAAGTGGGTTCTCTACAGCAACCTGTGCAGAACTTTCATCTGTGTTACTGTGGAGTCATCACAGACACATTATAGAGAAACTGCAAGTTGGACAAACTAGACTCAAATTTACTATCAGAAAAGCACATGTCATATCATAAGTCGTTTAGAGCCTTATAAGTCCTATATTATATAACTATCCTTTGAAATATGTATAGACAGATCACAAACAGATGCAATTCTGCAAGGTGCTGACAAACACCTGAATTAACATGTTTTGAGGTAGTCAAGGGTACTGATGATATAAAGCATCCTTCAGCAGCAGTGAACATGGAGACCTTCCCAAGGCTGCCAGAAGGCGGCTTGTGAATTCTTTTTATAATTTGAGATTGAAATAAGGAATATCAGGAAAAGTTAGATACAAACTTATTAAGCATGTCAAATAAATGAGCAACTGTCTATTCAAGACCCTTTAAAAATATGTGGCAGTGCAGAGTTTCTTAGTGGAATTTTATAGCACAAAACTCTTCAATTATTTTTCTATCTGGTTTTGAGTTACAGAATGAGTTAAATGACGTACAGTGCCAGATAAAAATGCATTGCTCACATATTAGAGATGAGCATGTATACATATATCATGAACTCTGCCACGTAGCTTTCATAAAGCTAACAACAAACATGAACCCACATCCAGTCTCTCCTTTGTGAGAAACTATATTTAAAAGTTAGTTTATAATTGCCTGGAATCCTAGGTAGTTGGTGAAGTCCCACAGGTATGTCTAGAGACTGAGGCATGATCAAATGCAGCATTACTAAGCATTTTATAAGGTCATCTATACATGATATGATCAGAGAAATGCAAATCAAAACCACAATAAGCCATCATCTCACACCTTTTAGAATATCTGTTATCAAAAAGACTAGAAACAAGTGCTGGTGAAAATATGGAGAAAAGGGAACACTTGTGCACTGTTAGTAGGACTATAAATTGGTGCAGTCATTATGGAAAACAGTGTGGAGGTTCCTCTAAGAATAGGACTACCATATAATCCAGCAATCTACTTCTGGATATTTATCCAAAGAACACAAATACACTAACTGGAAAAAAATATGCACCTCCAGTTTCACTGCAGCGTTATTTACAATAGCTAATACCTGAAGCAACCTAGTGTCCACTAGTAGAAGAATGGATAAAGAAAATGTGGCATATATGTATAAACAGGACATTATTCAGCCATTAAAAAAGGAAATCTTGTCCTTTGCAACAGTATAGATGGATCTTGAGGGTGTTAGGCTAAGTGGTAAGTCAGATGAAGAGATCTTGCTTTTATGTGGAATCTTAATTAAGCAACAAACTCATACAGACAAGAGATGGTGATTGCTAGAGGTAAGGGATGGGAGCCGGGCCAAAGGGGTGAAGATGATCAAAGGTACAAATCTCCAGTAACATGATAACCTAAGTCAAGGTGATGCAGTATACAGCTTAGTGATTATAGTTAACACTGCATTTTATGTTTGAAGTTGCTGAGAGCAGATTTTTAAAAAAAAATTTTTATTGAAGTATAGTTGATTTACAATGTTGTGTTAATTTCTGCTGTATAGCAAAGTGTTCAGTTATATATACACTTTTTCATTTTCTTTTCCATTGTGGAATATCACATGATATTGAGTACAGTTCCCTGTGCTATACAGTGGGACCTTGTTGTTCATCCATTCTATATATAATAATTTGCATCTGTTTGATGGAGAGATATACCATGTTCTTGGATTGGAAAAATCAACATTGTGAAAATGACTATACTACCCAAAACAATTTACAGATTCAATGCAATCCCTATCAAATTGCCAACGGCATTTTTCACAGAACTAGAACAAGAAATTTTACTATTTGTATGGAAATGCAAGAGACCCCGAATAACCAAAGCAATCTTGAGAAGGAAAGATGGAGTTTGTGGAATCAAGCTTCCTGACTTCAAACTATACTGCAAGGCCACAGTGATCAAGACAGTACGGTATTGGCACAAAAACAGAAATATAGGTCAATGGAACAGAGAACTCAGAGGTAAATGAATCAACAAAGGATTAATCTCCAAAATAATGTAACAGTTCGTGCAGCTCAATATCAAAAAAACAAACTACCAAATAAAAAAAAATGGGCAGAAGACGTAAGTAGGCATTTCTCCAAAGACGACAAACGGATGGCCAAGAGGCACATGGAAAACTGCTCAACATCACTAATTATTAGAGAAATGCAAATCAAAACTACAATGAGGTATCACCTCACACCGGTTAGAATGGGCATCATCAGAAAATCTACAAACAGTAAATGCTGGGGAGGGTGCAGAGAAAAGGGAACCCTCTTGCAGTGTTGGTGGGAATGCAAAATGATATAGCCACTATGGAGAACAGTATGGAGGTTCCTTGAAAAACTAAAAATAGAGTTACCATATGACCCAGCAATCCCACTACTGGGCATATACTCAGAGAACACCATAATTCAAAGAGACACATGCACTCCAGTGTTCACTGCAGCACTATTTACAGTTGCCAGGACATGGAAGCAACTTAAATGTCCATCAACAGATGAATGGATAAAGAAGATGTGGTACATATATGCAATGAAATATTACTCAGTTGTAAAAAGGAACAAAATCGGGACATTTGTAGAGACGTGGATGGACCTAGAGACTATCACACAGAGTGAAGTGAGTCAGAAAGAGAAAAACAAATACCGTATATTAACACATATATGCAGAATATAGAAAAATGGTACAAATTAACCAGTCTGCAAGGCAGAAATAGAGACACAGATGTAGAGAACAAACATATAGACACCAAGTGGGGAAAGCAGAGGGGATTGGGGGGAGATGAATTGGGAAATTGGGATTGCTATATATATATTACTAACAGGAAAAAAAATCAAATTGTACACTTTAAATATATGCAGTTTATTGTATGTCAACTGTCTCTCAATAAAAATTCTTAAAAAAAAAATAATTTGCATCTGTTAATCCCAAACTCCCAAAACCATCCCTCCCCTACCTCCCTCCCCCTTGGCAACCATAAGACTTCTGTATATCTGTGGGTCTTTTTCAAGAACAAGTCCTTGTGTCATTTTAGAGTCCACATAGAAGTAATATCATATGGTACTTGTCTTTCTGACTTACTTCACTTACTATAATAATCTCTTTTTTATGGTTGAGTATTTCATGGTATATATATACATCTTTATCCATTCATCTGTTGACAGACATTTCCATACTGTTTTCCATAGTAGCAACACAAATTTACATTGCAGAAATGTAAAAATTTTACATTTTTTATGTAAAATGTAGAAAAGTTCCCTTTTCTCCACAGCTGCAGAGTAGAACTTGTCTTCATCACACACACACAATTCTAATTATGTACGGTGATGGATGTTAAATAGACTTCATCCTGCGATAATTTCAAAATACACAACTCAAATCATGCTGTCCACCAGAAACTAGTTTCAGATGTAATTGACATAACACTATCTCAAGTCTTCAAAGACTAGTGGGAATTTGAATCACTAGCATTTCCTAATTAATAGTGTTTTAAAGTCAGAAATGCTAGTATTTCTTTTGTAACTAAGGCTATTGCTGCTACTATTACTATTGATACTATCACAATAACAACAGGCGTGTTGAGTCATAAGGACAGTGATAGTGAAGTGTTATTTTTTGTGCATAAATCATATTTGGAGAAAGACCACTCTCAATTGAGAAAATAGTTTAATGTGGATTTTCTTTATAAAAAGCTAATCCCAGAGCAAACCCTGGAATCAGAAGGTGGTGGCAAAAAGGTTGTTGCAGGACTTAATCTGAGATACCAAGTTTAAACTACAAAAAAACAGTTTTAGTACAGTACGTTCCAAATATTATATGGGAATACTTACACTAAAGTATTATTTGTTATTTATCTGAAATTCAATTTAATTTGACATCCTATACTTTATCAAACAAGCCTGGACAAAACCAAAGTGATCCCAATAAGAATATAAAACAACCTCTTCATTGTAGATATGGCAGCATCATGACAAACGTATTTGAGGTGACTGTGTTTTCTTTCCCCAGGTGGGAGGAGAGAGGCGGGGGGGGGGTGTGGTTATGAGATAGGTTGTCACCCAGGATCCCTACCTGCAGCACTGGCACCTGGACTAGCGTCGATTGAAAGGGCCAGCTCATACTCCACCCCCAGGAGTGAGCAAGCGCATATGTTACTTGTTTTTGCTCCTTTGTGCTTCAGTATGAGTCCTGATAAATTGCCTGAGTTTCTCATCTTAAATTTCTATTGATTAAAGAGTCCAAGAACCCTAGTCAGTAAAAATTACACAGAAATATGTGGAGCCTTCAACTTAAGAGACAGATCTAATACTAAAACTTCTCTGAAAGGCTTCAGGATTGTAGTATGAAAATGAGTCCCTCTAAAACCGAGTTCCTCTGCTGAATTTATGATTAATCTTTATCCACAACAGTATCCCCTTTCTTGTCTAACACCTGTTTGCCTCAAAGATTAAGAGTATCAAAGACAAGGGGGAATTGAAACGGAGCAGGACCTTGTGGGGTCCTCCCAGGTATAAAAGCCTTCCCATCTCCCTCTTTGTAGAAAAAAGGCTTCAGCTTTCTAGACCGTCTCTGAATTCCAAATGGCAGATTCAAACAATTACTAATCAGGGAAGTGGGAGAACGTGGAAACAAAGGAAAAGCAGTCAAACAATAGTGCAGCAGTAGAGTCCTACCTAGTTCCTCCTCAAGGGATACATAACTTTATTTTTGAGTTATTCTACGTAGACTAAGGCCTCCATCCAGGTTGGGGGATGGTAATTTCATGCTGAATACAAGATTCCTAGAGCATTGCCCTGTTACCTCACCACCAGCTAATTAGAAGAAAAACCACACACCCTGCAGCCCTCACCTCAAATTTTGCCTTTAAAACCTTTTCCCTGAAACCCAGAGGGAAATTCAGGCCTTTTGAGCCCAAGCTGCCTGTTCTCCTTGACCCTTGCAATAAACCTTTCCCTGCTCTAAACTCAGAAGTTTATTTGCTTGGCCTCACTGCAGCAGGCACAAGAACTTGGGTTCAACAACATTAACAGGTGTAGATTATGAGAGAGGCAAGAGGCAACGCCATGATGCCATTCCCAAGCCTTCAATAACCTAAGCTACAAACCAGTCTTTTTACTGCAACAAAGGCCTAGCTCTGCCCATTCTTAGGGCCTAGTGGTTCGGAGCTGCCTGGAGAAACTGTTGCAAGGCATGAGGAGGAGACCACAGAGCAGCTAGGGCCGACTTCTGGAGTAAGAGGGGCACGTAACACGCTATCCACGAATATCAGTGTTCGGAGAGAGAATGTAAGAAAATTTAGGAAGAAACCTTAGAAGGCAAGTGATATTAACTTCTCCATTTTAAAGATATGTCGGAGTGGAGAGAAATAATTAATGTTCTGTTGTCTCTGATTTAGTTTCCCCTTGTCACTGTAACACATCACAAAATTAGAGGCTTAGAACAACACAAATTTATTACCTTACAGTCATGGACGCCCAAAGTCCAAATGAGTCTTCTGGTAAAACCGTGGTGTCTGCAGAAACAGCTTCCCTTCTGGAGGCTCTAGGGAAGAATCTGTTTACTTGCTTCTCCCTGTTTCTAGAGAGTGCTTTACCAAACGGCCTCTTCCTCCAGATTCAAAAACCAGCGACCACCTCACGCCAGACTCCACTTGCACCATAACGCCTCCTTCTCTGCCTCTCCCGCCGCCCTCTACCCTTTATAAAGACTCGGTGGTTGTATTGGGCCCACCTGAAACTCCGGGAGCCTCTCTCCTTAAAAAGATGCTTGTGATTACATTGGGCTCAGCTGGGTAACCCAGGCTGCTTTCTCCTTTGTAAGGAACCCTGCAATCACACTGGGCCTACCTGGAAAATACAAAATAATCTTCCCATTTCAAGAGTCTTAACTTAATCACATCTGCGAAGTGTTTACCACATAAAAGAACAAGTCACAGGTTCTGGGGATTAGGACCTGAACATCTCTGAGGAGCTGTTTTTCTTCCTACCACACTTTCATATGTAAGGATTTAAACCAAATAGCCCACACCAAACTCAGGCTCTTAATCAAGTATTGATTAGAAAATATATGGTATATACTAGGAACTCTTCTAATTTCTAGATATTTAACTAATTTAAACATCACATTTATTAACTCCATTTTACAGATAAAGAAACTAAGGTTTCCAGCAGTTACTTAAAGTTACTCAGCTAGTAAGTGGTCTCACTACCCTCATGACTACTTGCTGAATTGTTAACCCCTGTTGCCTCCAAGGATTATAAACATTGGAGATGAAGTACACAAGATTTACAGGTGATAAATGTATTCTCTAAGTTAATATTATAATGATAAAAATACCATGATAAATATGTGAGGACATAACTAGCCATTGAGCTAGAACAAATAATGCAAAAAAAGACGTGTCTGAGATTGCCTAGTGTTGAATTGAAAACAACTCCAAGAAACCTGTTTACCACAGAACTCTTTTGATAATCATTAATAAAAGTGGCTTTGTGCACTGACTGATTTCCCTGAGCAGTTCTTCCAATGATACTAGGCACTGCATGGCTCTTATGTATGTATGTACTTACTTATTTACTAAATATAGTTGATGTATAATATTAAATAAGTTACAGGTGTACCATATAGTGATTCACAACACTGCATGCATCTTACAAGGTAGTTAACAAATTTTTCATACTTACTCTGACTACACTGCCTATCAAATACCCGGCAAAGATTACACTGCAGAATGGGGTACCCAATTATTTCACTGATAAAGTTCTCATTAGTATTTTCTTATTTGAACTGAATAGGTGAATATCCAAATTTTAGGCAACCAACAATTTTTAAAGATATTGAAATGTTTTTTTTCCTTATCTATTCAACCACCTGAAGCTTCTAGAGATTGTACTATGGAAATAGAAAGAGATAATTCAATAATTGTGGGGCAATCACTGGCTATGATGGCAGGTAAACCTAGACTTGAAACCAGACCTTAGAATTTGTTAACGGTAAGATCTTAAAACTATCACTTCACATCCTTAATAGTCAATATTCTTATTTGTAAAATGAAAAAGGATGTATCTTTTAGCAATAAACCTGTCTTCTAGTAATAAATATAATCCTTAATATCTGCAGGGTTTTTTTTTTTTTTACTATTTTGCAATCACACACTTAAGCACTGGTCCATCTATACATCACAGAAATGCTTTTAGGTAAATACTATTATTATCATTTTACACATGAAGAAGCTGAAGCATTTTAGAAATATATCTTTCTAATATCACTGGGCAATAAGTGACAAAGCCAGAATTCTAGCCCAGGAAATATGATTGCAAAACAGTAAAAAATCAATTTTGAGTTAGTGGTATCATTAGAATCACTGAATAACTCTATGCAAAAGTTTTGCAGTGTTCTGTTTTAGTGTGTCCTGAAGCGCATATTTGAAAGCAGGTATGTGCTATTTAAAAGTCCAAGTAGGTTGTGAAATACAAGAGAAACTTAGAATAGTGATAAAGGGGAGCAGTTTTATTTGACAATCATCATGTAAATTAAGTGTTTGATGTAAATGCAAATGTATAAATCCAAAAATCAGTTAAGTATCAAACTTCAAATATAAATATGTTCCTAAATGTAAATAACCTGATAGTTTAGTGATGCAGAGAATTCTAGAATATTCTACTGTATTCTCTCTTTTGATTTGCTGAGAGAGTGAAATGAAAGCAGAGAAGAATGAAAACAGGATGAAACAGACTTTCAGAAGTAGGAATCTGAGTTATATATATGCTCTGATTTTTCTTTGTACTCAAAATGTAAGAAAGTTGCAAGTTAAGATTTTACTAAACAGGAGAGATGTATGAGGTAATAGTAATTAAGCTTAGTAATTAAGCAACTTAGTTTAGGTCTTTTTGTTTTATCTTATATTCTTTCGATTCATATTATTTTAAAATAGTGACAGATCCTCCGATTATATTTTAATGCTTGAAAAAGCAAAGTTGAGTAGAAAGGATATTATTTACTTTAAACTAAGCAAAACTTAACTCTGATAATGAAAATAATATTGATTATATGAACTTTTAGTGAGTACTAATAAGTGCCAGGCATTGGGCTGACTTTTATTGTATTAACTCATTTCATCCTCATGCAATTCTATCAAGTAAATTGTGCTGTGAAAACTGAGCATGTTCCTTATGGGGAAACTGAGATGTGTACTGGTTGTTTCCTGCTCAAGATGACAAAATTTAGAAAGTAGTAAAACCAGGATTTGTATTGATACCATAACAATCTGGTTACTAAATTATCACTCCTAATCATTCTGGTAGTATTCATACTTTACGCCATCCATTATGCTGTAATTCCTTCTCATTGCAACTTAAAAAAATTTAATAACTATTTCTCACATCTTACTTTCTCAATTACCTGGGCACTGGTAAACCTAACCAGATATGTTGTCTATGCCTGGATTCCACCATCATTGGCTCACTTGGGTTGATGTGTTAACTCCTTTGTAGGCAACCTAGCAGAACTGTTGGCAGTTATAATGTATACTTCTCATTAGCTCTAAGTTATAGTACTTACAACTTTTAGCACTCTTGCAGATTTCAGGTCTGTTTTTTTTTTATTACCTTACAAGGTGACAATCATATCGATCACTTATTTTAAACTTTAGGATCTAAAAACTAAGGCCCAAGTATTTTGGCACAGTTGAGCAAGGAGCAGACAAAATTGTTCATATACTAAACTGGACCTGCAAGCTTGCCAATCCTTTGGTGTGAGAAATAGTGACCTTTCTTGGGAATGACCTATTTCCTGACCTCCTCCAGGGCTGTGCATTTCTTTGTTCTGAGGTCAACATTTAAGAGCTTAGTCAAATGCTTTTGGCATGTTCAAAAAATGACAAGGCAGACTCCTCTTGTCTTTCATTGAGAGCTTTATACCTTTAATCCTTCTCTTCCTGACATTCAAGACGGAAGATAGCATCTTTCACCAACAATATGGGATGTCTTCAGTATATCCAATATCTTTATTAGTATGTGTCTGAACGTCTAACATTAGAAGTTTGTTTTTCCCTTTTTCTTTTTACAATTTTTTTATTAGTAATGTATGCATGGCAATCCCATTTCCCTTCATTTTTAAAATCAAATTTGGTCTCATTTTTACTCAAGTGCAGACATTTGTCATTCATTTGTCTTCATTACATATACATTTCCACACCACAGAAACACTTCAACTGCATTAGACATTTTGCATAGGTAGACAGTTATAGATATGTATTACTTTCTAGCTCTTCATGCTTTTACTATCTTTTTTAAAATTTTATTTTAATGTTAATTGAAATGAAATAATCAACAATGAAATCATATATCTGTTCTCCTGCTTTGCCATCATATTTCAGAATTACCTTTTCTTTGATTCCTTTTTTTTTTTTAAATTTTACTGTAGTATAGTTGATTTACAATGCTGTGTTAGTTTCAGGTGTTATTATCTTAATTTCTATCATTCTCACCCTGTAAGCACATAAGGAAGACAACTATAGACCTTTGGTCATGACAATGGGAGATAACAGACAAGGATGAATCACCAAGAAAGCAGAGTCTGCTGGTGTAAAGAGCGTTTGCTACAGCCAGTGAAGATGCTCTCAGTTCCTGTCCCTGTGACTTGATAACACCCATGTTCCAATGGTTCCTATTTGTTTTCCAATCTCCTTTTGTTATGATAAAAGTTTTTGCTTCAGACATAGTGTGTTTTTTTGTTTGTTTTTGTTTGTTTGGTTTGTTTTGGTTTTTGGTACGGTTTATGGGATCTTAGTTCCCCCACCAGGGATAGAACCTGGGCCCCCTGCAGTGAAAGTGCGAAGTCCTAACTGCTGGACCACCAGGGAATTCCTATACTGTTTTTCCTTACCGCTGCATCCTAGGCATTTTACAGTCAGATAATTTACCTTTTAGTGTATGAAGAACTCTATCTTTATCAAATGATGTACGGTTCACCAAACTAAGAAGACTCATCTCTACTTAGAGCTTCAGCTTCAAAAATAAGCTAAATGGAACTCTGAGGTTGCTTCTCTTAGAAAATAGTGAGTGTATTTTAAGAGTACAGAAAGGAGTGTGCATAAATATCTAACTGGCCAAAGCCCTAGCAGAGATGATAATCTATCCCTGCATATTTGCTCTCCATTTATTCCTTACTAATAAAATACCTGGGTACAGGGCCCATGGTATGAAAGCTACATTTCTTAAACCTCTCTTGAAGCTAGTGGATTTAGAGCCTTGTGCACCATATTATATATACGAGGGTGAGTCAAAAATTCCCTGCACTCTGGCTGTAGAATTTTTTGTAATTAACTTCTAGAAAAGACAAATACAACATTTTTCGACATAATCTTCCTTTTCAATACACTTTGCCCATCTGTCAATAAGCTTTCGTATTCTCTCAAAAAATGTTTTAGGCTGAGCTGCGAGCCACGAGTGCACTGCTGTCTTCACGTCTTCCTGTGGACCGGCACACGGCTCCTTCTTGATGGCTAACAATTGTGCAACCTTCCTTGAAGGTCATACACACTTCTTCGAGACAAAACACTCTTTCCATACTGAGCGCAAAGTCGTCAATAAATAACGGCACCAGGTACACTCTCAGACCACAAAAAACGATCACTGCACACTGCTCTTCTTTCATGAGAATCACAAGTGGGGCATCCATTTTTGCTCGCACTGCGGTTACAAATGAACTCATGTAACACGTTCATACCTGCACAGCAGTGACTGGGGAGACAGTAGTCTTGAATGGAAAGCACTGATGGGACAGTGCGGCCAACAGAAGTCTGAATATAACCAGAGTGTGGATAATTTTTGACCCACCCTGGTATATAGTAGATAACTATAAAACTGAAAATGCTTTTATTTCTCTTCTTATTTCAGCTTCTGATTGATTTATTCGCACAATGTTGGCATTTAATAAGTGTTGAATTCAACTGATCTGAAATTTTCCTTGTCCTTAGGCCATACTAAAATATGTACAACTACTCGTATACACATTTACAGTTTTTTCATATACTATTTCCTGTTTGTAATTTTTTGAACTTCTTGAATTAAGAAAAATCTTCACATTCTTCACACGCTGTATGATAAATTAATATTAGAAAGATAAATATGCACAGGCTCCCCAGAAAATCAGTGGTAGACACCTATTCTGTAATAGTAGTAGATACAAATTCCATAATCCACAGGGTAAAATGTATTGTTTTTTAACAGCTTTATTGAAGTATAATTGACATATAATTATACTGAACATATTTAAAATGCAAAATTTGATGAGTTTGGACATTTTGACTAATATGCATCCTTGAAATCATTACCATAATGAAGATAATAAACATAGCTATCACCCTCACAAAACAAAATTTCCTGTTTCTCCTTTGTAATCTATGCCTGCAGCTGCCTCCCCCTCGCCTCCCCCTCACCTCCCAACCCCCACCCCAGTCTCCAGTCAGCCATTGATCGTTTCTCTTCCTTTTTGTTGCTGAGAAATATTTGTTTCTATTACTTTACCACACTTGTTTGTCTATTCTCCTTGGGATGGATTTCCTCAGGTTTTGACTAATACAAATAAAGCTGCTAAGAACATTTGTAAGAATGTCTGTGTGTGGAGATATACTTTCATTTCTCTTGAGTAAGTACCTAAGAGTGGAATGGCTGAGTTATACTCTTCAACTTTTCAAGAGACTACCAAGCTGGATTCAAAGTAGTTGTATACAGTAGCGTTGTGTGAGTTTTCAATTCGTTCCATATCCTTATAAGTATTTGGTATGGGCAATCTTTTTTATTTTAGCCATACTAGTAGGTATGTAGTTGTTTAAAGAGTTTTTAACACACTCTAAATAAACTCCTTCATTGGGTATAAGTTTTCCAAATACGTTCTCCAAGTTTCTGTCTTCTTTCCGTTCTCCTAACAGTGTCTTTGGAAGGACGACTGCTTTTAATTTTGATGGTGTTTAATTCTTTGATATTTTATTAGTTTGCGAATTTTGTGTCCTACTTAAGAAATCTTGGCCAGACCACAAATCACTAAAATTGTCTTATTTAGTTCTAGAAGTATAATAATTTTAGCTATATGTTTGGGTATATGATCAATCTTGAGTACATGATTAATTTCTGTACATGATGTAAGATAGAGTTGAGGTTCATTTGTTCGTTTATTTATTTGTACATGGCTATCCTATTTTTCTACATTTATTAAAAATATTATTCTGCACATTGTTAGAGCTTGGAGTTGAGGCCACTGGCTAATGAACTCACAAGTGTAGGTAGTGTGCTACTTAAGGGGCAAGTTTTTCTCTAACACCACAAGAGTCTCTTGCCCAATGAGGGGAGTTTGATAGTAATACTTGCTACAAAAGTATGATTTTAATGTATGAAAGCTTTAAGGAGAGATGAAAACATTTTAAAAATGGCCTGTTTTTTCTTTCTGCTTTTCTTCATTATTTCTTACTCTTCTTGGACCTCTCAGGCATTACTTGGCCTTTCTGTTTTCAGACTAACTTAATGTGTCCTGCTGTAAGATCCTAAAAAGGGAGCTCACACAGTGGGTCTGATGTGGTGGATGCTTGCCTGGAAAGTTCTCGTGCGTGGCACCATCTCCCGTGGACACCTATGGGAGGTCATGCCTGATCTCTGCTTCTACAGAGATCCTGAAGAGATTGAAAGGGAAGAGTAGGCAGCAGCTGAGAAGGCTGTGACCAAGGAGGAATTTCAAGGTGGACGGACTGCTCCAACTCCTGAGTTCACTGCCACTCAACCTGAGGTGGTGGATAGTCTGAAGGTATGCAGGTGCCCTCTGTGCCTACTCAGCAGTTCCCCACTGAAGACTGCGGTGCTAAGCCTGCCACTGAAGACTGGTCTGCAGCTCCCACTGCTCAGGCCACCGAATGGGTAGGAACAACCACTGAGTGGTCTTAAGCTGTTCTTCCATAAACTGAAATAGGTTGACGGAAAATAAACAGTTTCTAAAACAAAAACAAAAACAAAAACATTATTGTTTCCCTTGAATTGCTTTTGAACATCTGTCAAAACTCAGTTGTCCATATATGTGTGGTTCTCTTTCCAGTCTCCATTCTGTTTCATTTGTTTAGATATCTATCTTTACTCCAATACTACACTGACTTGTACTGTAGCTTTATAATAAGTTCTGAAATAATAGAGCATAATTCTTTTAACTTTATTTCTCTTTTCTCAAAGTTGTTTTATCTATTCTAGTTCCTTTGCATTTCCATATAAATGTTGGAATGACCTTGTCTGTTTCTGCATGCCATTTAGCACCTGGCTGTCTTACCAGCAGAGACAGTAGACAGGTTGGCCTTGACGATTGGGAGCCCATGCTGTTGATCCACTCACAGCCTTTACCCCTGATATCATGACAGCTCCATTCATAAGCCTGTTGTGACAGCAGAGCCCAACTGACATCAGCTGGTTGAGTTATTCTGCCTGCTTGGTTGTTTGGTATTTCTGCGAGCTTGGTGCCTCTTCTGTCTATTTGGTTGTTTGGATGCTATCTGGTGAGTGCTAATTTGTGATAAAAAGATTTTCACTTTTTATGTCCACTGCCATTAAGTCTGCCCACATAACTCCTTCCAAGACCTCCTTGTCCTCAGTCTTCCTGTTTTCCAGGCATTGTGCTTCCTTCTTAGTGCTGGAAGGTTGAGGTGAGAATTTTTTTCTTTACTTTGTGGATAATTTCCAGGAAAGTCCATGACTATCCTAACTCTACTGATGAAACAGGTCCTTGAAATGTCACACAGTTTATTGCCCACTCTCTGGGCTGTTTGTGTCTTACTAGTTCTCAGGCAGACTTGTCATATCCTGCTCATCCAGTCTGATTAAAATAGTGGTATAAAGATATCATTAATGTGATATTTAGTAGAATGTCCAGATGTTCCATGTCACTTTGGATTGTAATTGTGATACATAATAGGAAAAGCGACATAACTCTGGGATAAGACCATAAACGTATACTGTTACCTATACTAGGTAAGGCAAATTACTCCTGGAAAAGGAAATTACTTACCAGGGTGTTACAGTCTGTTTCATGGGGAAGTAGTTCTATATTAATAAATTCTCCTTTACTTAACTTTCTGTTTGAACACCCCTTCTCCCAATCTAAAATGCTGAAGTCTAGTCCTATACATATTCTTCCAGCTCCTGTTAGTATAGATTGTCTAACTCCTGTGGCTTCTTCCAAATATATTTCCTTTTTTCCCTCTGCAAATCCAGCTCATTTCTGACAGTATACATTGTGGTTTAACTTTGAAATGACAGGCTTGCCAAAGCTGAGAATTCTATATTTTCTGGAGCTCTGACACCTATTATTAGCCCTGGGCCTGATCCTCATCTTGTTCTTCACTTCACCTGCGGGAGACGAACATCTCTTAGTGTGATGCTAAGGAAGCTGCCTAGCTTTGTCTTGAATTGGTTATTAATATACCTTGGACTTTCATTGTCTTTCCTAATGAAGTAATAGTCTCCAGTACCAGCCATTTGATTCAAATTTCTATTCCCTCAAACATCTCAAACCTTCATGTATTAAACCACCCATGGTTTAATACATCAAGCATTCAAAGGTATTCTATGCTGCTTCACCACCAGTGAATTTTTACAAAGGCTCTACTGCTCTCTTCCAAAGGCTGTCAGTTCTTAACTTAGCACCACCAGAGATGGGTCCTCTTTATCACCAGCCAGCAGGTGATGCTTCAAAATTCCCATTTTAGAGTCTGTTCCAAGGGCCACTCTTAATCATGTGTTATTGGGCAAATTCTACAGAAAACTCTCTCTGAATCAGAGATTTGCATGGTGGTGGTTTTTAGAAACTGTTCTCAGGAGCAAAAGCAATAAGGATGAGACAAGAATTTGACAGAAGAAAAAAAAAAATTAAATTGTGCTACAGTAGCAACAGCAGCCTCAGCTCATCTGATGTGAAGTTTTTAGCCTGGAAGGCCCTTCGAACATATCCTGAACAGAATCAAGGGAACCGGTCAGTCTCACATACACATCAAATAGTGGGTGAGAGTGGGAACCTTGCTTGAAGAGTGGGTAAAACCTTGAGCAAAACAGCTCCCTTAGAAGGAAAGCAATCTCTGGGGGTGTACTCAACTCCAGGCCATTATCAGGCACTGCTGCTGACAGCTTGGAGAAAAGTTTTGGGATCTAGAAAGAGACATCTGACCAAGAGAACTACAGCCTCCACTCCATCAAGTTTTCAACAAATGATAAAGCAGATCAATAGCATCAACAAAACCACCTTGTCATGTGTATGTGTTTTTACTTGAGTTATGCATCTTAGTGGGAGTTATTTCAGGGCAAGAGAATATCTGGGGCTCTTTATGCTTCTCATTATATCCTGTATGTTCTTTTATTTTCTTATAAAATGAAAAAGTTTGCTGTATGTAATCAGAATGACATATACCTATTTGTATTATTAAAATATATTTTTAATTAATAAAAAAGAACAAAAGAGTTAGACCCTGTCATCCACTAAATCCTGGTTTGCTTTAAGATTTTTAGGGTTTTTAAAACCACATTATTGAGGTATGACTGACATATAACAAGCTGTACATATTTAATGTGTACAACCCTATGAGTTTGGTGATAAATATACACCCATGAAACCATCACCACCATAAAGGCCATAAATATATCTACCACCTCCAAAAGTTTCCACTGCCTTGCTTTTTATTGTTATGTGTTTGTTCATTTGTCTTGTAGTAAGAATGTTTAGTATGAGATCTACCCTCTTAGCAAATTTTAGGTCTATAATACAGTATTGTTAACTATAAGAAATGGAAAGGTAATTGTTAAAGGGTGCAAAGTTTCTGTTACGTAAGATAAGTTTAGATCTACTCTACAGCATAGCACCTATGGGTTTCCAGTTTCTGAATCAGAGAAAAAAACTAGTGAGTTTATCTATATTCAGAAAATCTTTTTAATTAAAATCGTTGAACTTATTTCCTATTTTCTTATTTCTATTTCAGTTCAAGTTAAATATTTGTAATCATTCTCTTGCTTCTTTGTTACATATATGTTAAACCTCTTATTTTATAGATTTTGAAAACAGTTCAATAGACTGAGTTGTTCTTTCACCGTTTATATTCCTTGTTTCTATTTTATACCTCCCGTAACCAGAGTATACTTTGGTGTTATTTTGATTTCTAGGTGAAATTTGTATTATCTTTCGGTGATATTTTTCAAGAAATTGTTTGTAGGTCAATCTCCTCGTGTTCTCTGTGGATTCTGTCATTTTCCTCAATAAGGTCTTTAACAGGCTCTTTCTCCCCAACTGCAGCTTGCAGTGAGACTAACAGGCTTTTGAAGTTGCTTGTTAGATTTTCTTTGATGTGTTTCTGAAGATTGTAGAGAACACAATCAACCCCTGGTGTGTTCATATATGTTTTGATGTCTTTTCAAATCCAATTTTTGTTTCTAAAGTAGAGAAGTTCACAACCATTTCTATCAGTTTTTGTCTTTTTGAACTAACATTTTTCAGCCTTTCACCTCAATCACTGTGATAGCATTAGATTATTCACTCATATTATTTTAACATTGAAAACATGATTGTACCTAAATATGCTTGTGAGAGAATGAGGCATATATTGGAACATATAGTGGTCCTTCGAAATTTCATGATTTGGAATTTGTATTCATTTTATTAGGGAATATTCTGGACAAAATCAAAGTGAACAGGAGAGCTGGAGTAATAAGCAGATGTACAGATTATGGTTTGTCTTTCTTACATCATTTTTACTAAGAGTGAGAGAATATTTCTGACTACTCCAAAAGAAACCTTTCTGAGTAATTAGGTTACTGATTGGTAGCTTTTACTTTGGGGTTATAATTGACCACTATTACTAACAACATTCCTCCAAATCGTGGCGCCAACCCTAACACCCAGGAATTCTAATAGTCAAGACAGAGACTGTTCTCCCCTCCTGCTCTTTCACATATTGCTCTATTATCAGTTAAATATCAGTGGAAATTCATTATGACTATGACCTAATTAGTGAGAATCAGTATGAACAATAACATGTACAATGGATATACGCTGCAGAGAAAGAAAAGCTGAATAAGAATTGCAAAATTAGGTACAATCACCTCAGTAATAGTTATCTAGTGAATGTTAAATGAATAAATGATAATTTAAAAATTGATTCTTATTTGCCCTAATGGAATTCCTATTGGATCTCAGTACAATTAGACTAATTATATCTGTTGAAAACTCATTTATTCTTAATATCAATGAAAAGAATCCAAGACTAATGTGTTTGATGTTTCAGTTCTCAATTTCTCTCCACATGGCTTTGAGAACTCATGCCAATCCCCACCTGCTTCCCCACTAATGCTTATTCAGCCTGAGAGCTAATATCAAGAAAAATCATCAAGTCTAAAGTCAAGAGGAGTCTTATTTTTCAGAAGTCTTTTTCAAACATTCCAACCTCAAAAAGGCTTGGCCTAAATGATACTCTTCTCCATTCCCACTCACATACACAAAGCTTTATTGTATTTACATCTTATCTTTTCCTGTTTATTTGTTTTTCTCTGTAAGCAGATTGATATGAAGGTATGTCTAGAAGTGGTATGTCTTCATCATTTATCCTTGGTATCTGATATATAATAGATGACCAAGAAATGTTAATTACCTAAAACTAATGTCATTTTTAAGCTTTCTGCCAAGATGGTGAATTAGGAAGGCTTCCTGGTTCTTCCCTCAAAAATTAACACTGGAGAAACTGTAAGGGACTATAAAGCTGAAACTATAAGGCAGAAATTCAAGAAATTAAAAACAACAATAATAATCCATGAGAAACTCCTGAGCTTCAGAGGCAGAACAGAAGAGTTGAACAAAATCAGGGTATTTCAGAAGAATACATGCATGATTTTGGCAAAAAAAGCCACAATCATAAAGGAAATATTAATGAATTCTACTACATTAAGCTCAGAAACTTCTATTCATCACAAGACTCCAATAGGAAAGTAAAAGTGCAAAGCAGACAAAAAAATCTATTTTTGCAATAGATATAACAAACAAGGGACTTATATCCAGAATACACAGAGCATATCTGTAAGTCAACAGGAAAAATACAAGTAACCTCACTCTCAGAATAGGCTTAGACTTGAATACCACCACTCCAATAAAGGAAATATAAATTTTTCATTAAACATATAAAATAAGTGCTCAATTTAATTAAAATTTAGGGGAAGTAAACATGTAAACTGTGATTAAATGCCACCAGAACAACTACAAAGAAAAAGTCTGATGATACTAAGTGTGACAAAGAAAGTAGAGCGCCTGGAACTCCTATACTTACTTGTTGGAATGTAAATTGTTTCTATCAATTTGGAAACAATTGGAATTACCTAGTTACACAGATCACATGCCTACCATATGTGCAGAAATTCCTGGGTGTGTTCCCAGCAGATTTGTGCACACCTGTGATGCCAATATGGCATTGATAACAGCGCTATTTAAAAAAGAAGCAAAATAATTGAAATCAACCTAAATGGTTATTAATAGCATAGTACACAAATAAATTGTGATATATTCACACATTAGAATACTATACAGCAAGGAAAATAAACAAACTGCTGCTACACTCCATGTCATGGATATGTCTCCCAAACACAATGGTAAGAGAAAGAAGCCAGATATAAACAAATACATACTATTGAGGCATCAATTTAGAGATCCGTATGCAAAGCAGCAGTCTTAGCAGGGTACCAATTGTTCGCTGCCAGGAGACCTCTTTCACCAAATAAAAGGAACAAATTCAAAGGTCATCGGCATTTTAAGAAAAGTTAAGGTAGAAACTTGTGAGGAATTAAAGTACTTTCTAACCAGAAATATAGGGGCAAAGTTACTTCATAGAGCTCTTAAAAATGCACTTCTTTTTATATACTTTATAAATGAATAAATGATACTTAGGAAAACAAGTGCCATCTGTCGTGTCATTGCTTATAGATTATTTTGAAAAATTGCATGAATCAAATGTAAGATTTTTCTCCCCTACCCCCACAAAAAGTATTCCTACGTTTTCAATACTGTTTAGTTATCACTTAGCAACTTATGCAATGTCATGATCCCTTTTTGCACTATACACTTGTCAAGTTTGAATGGTGGTTGAAATTTACATGCTACATTTAAGAATATTCACATCTATTCAAGTTTATTATGCCTTTAACGACTAAGCTAAACTATACTCTCTTCTAAGAAGCATTTTCAGTAAATTACAGGTCAGAGTAACTTATTTTTCTACCAGACTAATAACCATTACTGTCTCTGATACTTAATCAACAATTAATCTCTTAATTGCTAAACAAAGCCATCACATTACCTATAGTTCTTTCTTTCACTTTATTGTTAAATAGTTCAGTGTTTTCACCATTTTATATGCAAATGTAATATGCTTTTAAAAAATATTACATTTATATTTATAAATAAGTCTTAGAGTGTACATGGAATTGCACAAGTACAGCATCAAAACATTTATTTACATAATAATGTATCCCTGTGCAGATATACCATAAACTTGAGTCAAATTAAATGTAAAATTTTGCAATTCTTACAGAAAAAAATATTTTGTGTGAACACTAGGTGTTATTTATTACTATTCAGTGTTTAATGTTTGGTAAATGTTCCTAAATGTTGTTGCCAATGAGTTAATGATTTTCAACTCTAAAAATCATTTTGCGTATTATAGTAAAAGTAGAGTTCATTCTGTAAAGTCATAGAAAATTTAACATTTTAATAATGAGTGGATATGAATATATTCATATAGCAATATTACATAATTAATTACTATTTATAATGTTCCTTAAAATGTGAAGTATGTGTTGTTGTAATTTCATAATGTAAACAGTAGGATTATCATGGAAATGTCTTTCCCACATCCACCAAATCTCTAATCACCTATTCTAGATTCAGTCAATTTAGCTATTGAACATGAGCATATCTTAATTACTAAACCCACATATCTTTACTCTTGCACAGGTATTATGTTTGAAAAACATGATTTTTAACCTTTAAAAACTCTTAGACCTTTAGTAAAATGAATTTTGAGGGAAAAGAAGCCAGAAGACATAGACAAATGGGTTTAAAGGCTTGTGATGGCTCATTTTCCCAGAAGTTTTTGAAGCAAAGTCTGTAATTTCCACCATTACAGTAAGCCATTTATTCTAAAAACAGGAAGGGAATATCTATCATTTGGATATTTTAAAGCAGTCTCCCATAATGCATTCCTGATAAATGAACAGTTGCACTGCAAGGCTATAATGCAGTACTGAAAATTCAGAAGCCTTGTGTTATACCCCATCTGTTCTAGGGAGTGCCTTTCCCATATCATGAAATATTTTTTTGTTTTTGGATCCTCAGTGCCCCTTAATTATAATATCAGAGGTTGTTTAGGAATTCTTTTATCCCTGAAGTTATTGTTGAAGTTTATCAGAAGAATAGCTCTTGCCCTTATATTTTTTGAGTGTTTACCTTCCATAGTGAATTAGCTCCAAGCATTCAAGATGACGCTTTTGTCCTATTCTTATATGAGTTCTTATTGCAATGTCAAGAAAGTGATAAGTAGCTCTGAAAAATCCATCCTCAGACAGCATGTTACTCAGTAACTTAACTTCATCTCTTGACTGATGCGATAATTTAGTAAATGAAATAAAACATCTAATTTTAGAAAAGGAGAACTACAGGGCTAATGTACCCTTTCCAACAAGATGGATGTAGCATTTTAGGAGATTACAAGTGACCCCACGAAACGCTGCTTTACTTCTATCTTTTCTATGGGAATTACCAGGTGGTTTCTGATGCCCTTGGGCATGACTTTTCCAATCAAAAAGATGAGAAAAGACAACAGTTTTTGTGCATGTGAAACATTCTAAAAAGGAAAAACTAATTATGTGCATGTGAGAGGTTCTGAAATTGGCTTATAAGAGAAAAGGGAAGGATATTTAAGCATTCAAATAGCATATCTAATGGGCACAAGTGTCACAGCTATAAATCATTTACAATTCTTTTGCTTACATCATACTGAAGACCAACAATACATTTTTGTGTTACTTGTGTTTAATTAGAATGACACCCTAAAAAAAATCCTTAGTCTATCTTTCATCTCAAATTGTCTTCTCAGAAATTCAGGGATTTAGAGAATTACTCTGTTTAATTACAACTTCTTTTTCTTCAAGATAAATAGTACATTGCATTTAGCAACTTACATAAAAATTTAAAGATGGCTTTACTTGTGTACGGGAAGGGAATAGAGGTTTCATTATTTTGAGAGTGGCTCAAACTATTTTTAGATAAATATACTTTTTTCCAAAGATAAGCAAGGCCAGACAAATATTTTTCACACATTAAAGAAGTCTAGCCCAACATTATCCTTTTTTTTAAATTTTCTTTAATCATGGAAACTCTTTTTAGGAGTCCAGGAATAAAAGAGATAATTAGTCATAAAGTCTATTAAATATAACGTGGATGAAATCTGAAACTTATAAATAAAGCACAGATTCAAGCTCCAGAAATATATTTTTAGAAAGGTACTTTTGTTTTCTCTTTGGCCTGATAATGTAAAACATAAATTAATATGAGATCACTAAATACGCACTGGTCTCAGAATGATACATCAGAGGGAAATTGCCTTTTAAGTATATATGTCGGCAGGGAATTCAGCGATAAAAGCCTGTTCTTACTTTAATCCATGTTCTTCTTTCAGTGACCAAGCAACCTCCGTAAATTGAGGCACCTGGGGGAGGATTAAGTGGACAGATGGAGCAGGAAGAAAAAGAGATGGAGAGTATACAATATTGAAGATAAGTTTTTACTTCAGAATTTTACTTAGCTTGTTTGTAACCAAACCCCAATTTTTCTTTCATTGAAAGAAGTTAATATTAAAATATAGGAGAAGATAGTCAAATTGTCAGAGAACCTGATGGGCATCCACATTTTTCTTTGCTAAGTACATTTATGTTAGCAACACCATACTGATTCTAGAAGTAGCTCATTTTTAAACTACAGCAATTGGCTTAGTCACCAATTTCATTACAGCTCCAAGACTATCTGATTTTATTTCAATGGAATACTACTGTTTTAAATATAATTAACTAGTCATGTTTCAGTGTTAAAGAAATTGCGTTTCTTACTCAACTTTTTCTGGCCTCATTTTTAGATTGAATTTAATAGATACCTAAGTGATGTTGATTCAACTAATATGAAATCACAGGGACAAGATAGGAAGAAAGGTCTTAGTCAATGATGTGCTAAAACTTAACACTCATTTTCAGTTAAAAAAGCATATATAATCAAAATTCATGCCTTTCTATAAAGACTAAATATTAAATATCTCTGTTTTATCATTATAAGCATGGGGACTGCCTAAATATGGTAATGATAACCTGTGCTGATTTTTTATTATTGATAAAAATTAATTATTTTTAAGGCGAATTAATTAAGTTAGGTTGAATATAGTTCAAGAAATTTGGATTATTATTCCTACTAATTTTAAAGATACAACTAATTATGGATACAAATAGTTATGTGGGTCTACAAAGAAGTAAGCCTGATTAAGGTGTGATAGAATGAAATAGCTAACCTTTTGAGAGTGCACAAATTTAACATTCAGAGCAGAAAGGCTAAAAACAGCAAAACTTAGCAGCTAGTTTCACAAATATTTCATATGTTTTCAGGGTCCAAAGTTGGTGGGAAAGTCTCTTTGTATTCTGTGCTCCTAACCCACATCCACCCTCAGGCAAGTTGCCATCATTACCATTTTCAAGATGAGTGAAAGACAGAGGTTTAAGTCAGGATATAAACATTAGTGAATGTATCTGTTCAATAAATAAATAAAAGTAGTATCATATTTTGCTGACTACTGTCAAAAGGCAATTAAAAATGACTATCATAAAGTTATGAAAGTGAAAATGTGCCGATGATTTTAACTGAAAGGTACCAGAGTGATGCTATAACAAGTTCAAAGGAGAATCCAAGAAAAGCATATTTATAGACAAGGAATATAGAAAAGAATGCGCAAATGGAGGTAAAATTACCTTCTTCAGCCCTGGCAGGGGAGGGGAATCACTTGAACCTCTACTAGGCAGGACAGAATTTGCCTATCAATAGACAGTTTGCATTGCATTTCTAAAAGTTTCTACAATTTCCAGAGTTGCAGAATAACTCCCAGGTAATCTGAATCAGACAAACTTCAGAAGTGTCCTCTAGACAATGCATAGTTTTCCGCTGAAGCACAATTTTTCCTACACTCCTAGATTTTTAATATTTTAA
Source organism: Hippopotamus amphibius kiboko (assembly GCF_030028045.1). NCBI lineage: Eukaryota > Metazoa > Chordata > Mammalia > Artiodactyla > Hippopotamidae > Hippopotamus > Hippopotamus amphibius. The sequence goes on from NC_080196.1 coordinate 104,902,874, forward strand.
TATACATTTTAAGGAAAATTGTGATGTTTCAGAAATAGAAACAGCTCTACTCTTTCTATTTAATGTCCATATGATTTAGAAACAATTTTTACTAAAGTACAGTTGATATACAATATTATGTAATTTACAGGTGTACAATATAGTAATTCCTAATTTTCAAAGGTTATAGTTCATTTATATTTATTATTATATTGGCTATATTCCCTGTGTTGTACAATATATACTTATAGCTTATTCTATACCTAATAGTTTGTACCTCCTAATCACCTACCCCTATATTGCCCCTCCCCCTTTCCCTCTTCCCAGTGGTAACTACTAGTTTGTTCTCTATATTTGAGTCTGCTTCTTTTTTGTTATATTCACTATTTTGTTGTATTTTTCTAGATTCCACATATAAGTAGTATCTTACAGTGTTTGTCTTTCTCTGTCTGATTATTTCCCTTAGCATTATACCCTCCAAGACCGTTCATGTTGTTGCAAATGGCAAAATTTGATTCTTTTTTATGGCTGAGTAGTATTCCATCATATATATATACCACATCTTTATCCATTTACCTGTTGATGGGCACTTATAATTGCCATATCTTGGCAATTATAAATAATGCTGCTATGAACACTGGGGTGTATGTATCTTTTCGAATTAGTGTTTTTGGCTTTTTTGAATGTCTGTATGATCTTACCTAATAATTTCAAATCAGTTTTCTCCTTTATAAAATAAATGAAATAACTTTATATAACACAGGGTTTTGCAGGGGAAGGGAGGGGGTTAAATGAGACAACATATGGAAGAGACCCTCAATAAATATTACAAAAGTATGTCATATAATTCTTACAGTAGGTATTTGAGATAGACATCATCACGATGCTCAAAGTCTTCACTCAAAGTTGTATGTCCATATCCCTCCTAGAACTAACTTGTTAGTAATCTCTTAGAGCTGCACTTAGTATCTCACAGTCTGTATGCCACTGAACCCATTTTGTCCCTGAAACTGGATGCATTCTAAAATCTTTGGCAACCTACAATTACTTCTTGCTCAGGTGGTGGTCCTGGGCATAGTTACCATTAACTGCACTTGCCCAAACCTGGTCATTGGTGTTCATATTACCAGTAAATCAATGGAATCATATGTTTTACTTAAAATTATGTGTTGTTTAAATTGTGTTAAAAAGAGCATTTTATGGTTTACATTGAAGTGAAAAGTTACAGGGTATTCAGGAAATATTGGAATTAAAAATATATTTCCAATATATTATTGGAGGATTTACTACACTGTAGTCTAAAAAATTTTGTCATATATAAAATAAAAAATTTGAATTTTTTCCTTATATTTTAAATGGACATATATTTTCTTTCTTAGAAATACATAAATAATAGTCTCTCTTTAAAACTGACATGCAATGAATTTATAGAATACCAATTTATTTCATTTTCATAAGAGCACTGATATAAAGGTAGTTTTTATTGCATTATGCAAATTAGAAACCTGGTATTTAGAGGTACTAGAACCTTAAAATCCTTACATCCAATCTACTGTCCTTTACATTATCCCAGCAATAATATTCAGAACACTTTTATCCTATAAAGGTCTCACTAAGAGCACTAAGTGAATGCACAATCTTGGAAGCAGCAATTTCTTGATCCATTTTTCAAATTTTTTAGGGATCTAGCAGCTCAATCACACTCAATAATTGTATCTACACACAGCAAAACTGGAGTTGGAGACAGAACCTTTTTTTAAAAAAAATTATGAGAAAATTGATTTTTATTTATTAAAAACATGACTGTCCATGTAAACACACAGGAAAATACATTAAAATATTTGGATCCTCTAAATATATATATTTTGTGTGACTTGTTAGCAGAGGGTTGGAGGCAGCAGTTCAGTAAGAAATGGAGTTAAAATGGTTTGTTCATTTAGGTTGGGGGAATTATCAGCATATTTGTAGGCTGATGAGTTGTGCTTTGTGTTGTTAAATGGAGAGGTTTTCTAGCAATGTCCTTGATTAGGTAAAAGGGGAGTAAACAGATGAAAGATTTATTAAATGTATGTTGAATTATTGGTTATATCCAGTCCCATAACTTGTGCATTGAGAATGCCATAACCTGGAAACTCTGCAGGTAGATAAAACTATTGCAGTGCCTTCACACGTTAATTTTGACTCACTGCCTTCATAACTTATTTCTAGTGCTCCCTTTTTACTTTTTAAAATAAAAATTTTAATGCTTACCTTCCTATTTTCAAAGTTTGTTGTTCCCTCCAGAAATAAGACAGTATGATGAAAAGAGTCTGGGATGATCTGAGTAAGAAACATTAATGAGTTCATATGACAGGATATGGGCTAAAGGATTACTTTAGAGGAAATTTTCTTAGTATGTATCACAATACATAGACATGTGTTTTATCCATCTTATTCTAGTCATTCTGTCTTCATAAAGTCACATAACATCGCATCTTATGCTGAGAATTAGATGATACAGTCTCCACTGAATTATAAAATTTCTATGCAAAATAGCTGAATTTGCACATAAGAGATTTTCCTTTCAAATTAAAACAAGGATGAAAACTCACATAAAATAAGATAAATATTTGAAATCCCACAAAAGAAAGATTCATCTAGTTAGACTTACATTAGAAACTTTCAGTAGGGATTGTCATTAATTAAATTTCTGGTTTTAAATGCTTCCTGTTCAATGTAAACAAACTATGCATACACAAATAGAGGCACCTACACATTTTTGAGGTCATTGCCCACATCAGTAGCACTTTTACCACAAACTACATGGGCCATTCTGCTTATGGTTCATTTTTCGCAATTCAAACTAATGTTCAACATTTAGAAAGAGACTGAAGGAGAAAGAACATATAGAGATGAATTTTCCCAAAATCTTTCAATTAAACAAGCTTCCTTTAGAGGGAGCACCCTTATTAATTATCACCGAACGGAGATCTTCAGAAATAATGACTTTGCAAAATAACTACGTTTTCAGAAGCTCCTGCCAGAATGCTTTTGTGGCACTTTACTCCCTAGTATCTCCTTTTTGGGACCACAGCATTGCGATCCATCAGAAAATCTAAGCCCACTCATAAAAAATACTTATCCTAATTTTATAATCTGTGATCTTAAATAAGGAAATGGAAGCAAGCAATATAGTAACACCTGGAATTTAAAACATATATACTGCTTTTTAAAATCCCAATCCATCACAAAACAATCTATCATTTTGTAATAGCCTGTGAGTCTTGGAAAGGATTTACTTAGCTGATGAGAAAGGAATAGCTTCACAATATTCTAAAATATATTAACCCTGGCTAAGTAGTAAAGCCTACAATCACCACTTCTTCATGGTTAAGGCTCCTTCTTGAACTGCATGCACACAGATATTTTCCCCAAGATTAGGAGCAATACTAGGTCAATGGTGACTTCCATCTGTAAACACTGCAACTACCCTTGCTTTCTCAATATGACTTTTGAGAAAGATATGCATTTTTATTTTATTCTGTGTATATTCACTTCCAAATTTAAATGTTCCAATTTAAGAGCATTCTAAAATACTATCTGTATGTAATAATGCATTTATCACCTCTAATTATTTTCCTTCTTTTTCACAGTAATTACAAAAGTCATCAATCGGTTAAGCCCAGTTCAACAGAAATTCTCTGTTGTCAAATGAGAAACAAATCTGCATGTAGGTAGGAGAGGCTTTATTTGAATGGACTATTGAAGTATGGAAAGGGGTGCTATTGCCCTAGAGAGCACACTCTGAACAGAAGATCTATAAGAACAGGCAGAGGACTTCCTAGGTGGTGCAGTGGTAAAGAATCCGCCTGCCAATGCAGGGGACACAGGTTCGAGCCCTGCCCTGGGAAGATTCCACATGCCACGGAGCAACTAAGCCAATGTGCCACAACTATTGAGCCTGTGCTCTAGAGCCTGTGAGCCACAACTACTGAGCCCATGTGCTGCAACTATTGAAGCCCACGTGCCTAGGGCCTGTGCTCCACAACAAGAGAAGCCACTACAATGAGGAGCCTGCACACCACAATGAAGAGTAGCCCCCGCTCTCAGCAACTAGAGAAAACCCATGTGCAGCAACGAAGACCCAACGTAGCCAATAAATAAATTAAAATAAATAAATAAATATATATGAAAAAAAAAGAACAGGCAGAAAGAGCTTATTGGATGAGCAGGTAGTATGATCAGTTGAGCAGGAAATATTTTTCTCTGTGGTCAGCTGACCTTGGCAGCACCAGGAGGCATATCTGACTGCAAGGGCTTGTGGGGAGGAGAGAAGCCTAATTAAAGCTTGGTCAAGTCATATTAGCAGGCATTAGTCCAGACTGGAGGAAGACAGTTCAGCTAGTCATTTATGAAACAAAGAATGGGGATTTGGATGGTTTGTGTCCTGCCTCATCATAGGAAACAAGGGAGCCACAGGCAAGTCTTAACTACGTCCTACGGGGAAGGTCGGTTCTTTGCAGTGTTTCCAGGAATTAGAAGAATGGGTGGTTTTCTCAACCCTTTCTGTTCAACATGTGGTTATTAAGCAATTATATTACAGTTGGCCCTCCTGGTCTGTGGGCTCCCCATCCATGGATTCAACCAACTGTGGATAGAAAATATTCAGAAAAATATTTCCAGAAAGTACCAAAAAGCAAAACTTGAATTTGCTCCACACCAGCAACCATTCACATAGCATTTACATGGTATTAGGTATTACAATAATCTAGGGATGATTTAAAGTATAGGAGAGGATTGCATAGGTTATATGCAAGTACCATTCCATTTTATATAGGGACTGGAGCACCTGTGGATTTTGGTATCTGCAGGGGTCCTGAACCAATCCCCCATGGATACCGAGGCATGACTGTACAGATACTTGCCTTTGTTTATTTAAAGATTATTTGATAATCTATTTTCTTATAAAAGAATAATGAAATAATATATTTTCTCACAAAATAAACACCGCAAGGCTTTTCAGGTTCTCCTTCTCTCTCTCCCCCACCCTGGCTCTCACTCTTGCTCTCATCTTTTTCATTTAAAACATTTCCCTTACATATAACATCCTTGCTGCTAAGCTCTACTTTTTTTTTATTCCTACTTTGCCAATGAGATGCAGATAAAGTCTTAATTTCTGCAAAGTCTTCCTCTTCTATCTCAAACTTTTATGTTCACCACTTTCTCTAACACTAGTTGTAATAATTTTTCTATCTAACCCATGGGAAGTCTAGTAATATCTACTTTGTACTGGGACTTGTATTTTCCTGTATGAGATCTGAAAGCCAACTAAATAGGGGGTCACTCTGAAACAGAGAATATTGAAATATTTTTTGTATTTCAGTGTTTGGTAAATGTCCCTGCTCGTGTTAAATGTGTAATGGACATTATTATTTATGGGAATAACAGTATTGATAGCAACACCATGATGATAATGTGATAAGCAGATGACATGATATAGCTTAACTGAGTCAGGTTTTGGTTGCCAAAGGATGGGTGTGGAAAAAATGTAATTATCCTTAATGTAATTTTATGGCTATTGGATTTATTTCCCACCAAGAAAATGTCCTCCTTTTCTGCTAAATTCTTTAAATGATAGTCACAGTTGGAGGGAAACTCTAACCTACAAATACCTCAGGGAAATGTAACACCTTGAGTTAATTATAAGCAAATATAAAATTGTACACACATATAAACACACAGACAGCTTGAGTCATAATATACATTTGACTACGACAAAATTAAATAGTAAAAAATGGTTTAAATTTTGGAATCAGAATATGTTCCATCATTTGCTAGCTCTATAAATCTGGATAATTTATATAACACCTAATACACATTTTCCTTATTTCAAAATGAATGTATTACACTTTTCACAAGATTATTTGAGTTAGTTATAAAAGGGTGTCAATATGTATTAATATGCATCTTTCTATATTTCCATCATTCTCAACTTAACAGACTGTCATCTGATCACTAATAGTCGTTGGAATAGATGAGAAGCATATTGGATAGACAGTTCCAGGCTTCCAATGATTGAGTTTGGATTTATATGCTTTTTATTGAGAGAAACAGAAACTAATAATTTCTCTGAGTAGTCCAACCTTACACCACTCTTTTAGAATGGCTTGCAATTTCCTAATAGAGATTTTGGAGAAAAGAATTAGCCTCAATAATTTTAGATCACAAGATAAGAGAATCAATACTAGAAAATCTTGCATGAACTAGTTATCCTCTGAAATTAGAAGATTTTGTTTTCATTTTTCTGTAGGCAAGATTCACTGAGAAATAACACACTGAAGACTAGAAGTATGATTGTTTGAATTGTTTGTGTCACCAGGATATCATTTATCTGCTCCCAATTTTCTCTATAATTTTATTTCTAAATTTCCTTTGCCCCATGCTTTCTATTTTGGCTTCTTTACACATACATTTTATAACTGTTGATAAGCGCATTTATTCTACTTGTAAATTAGTTCAGGCCTAATGAATATACTGTCTTCAGCTCATTCACCCTCTCAATGTATCGAGAATGCCTCTTCACTGGAGTAATAAAGAAGTGATCACCTAACGGGTTAAATAAGATTTGAATGAACTAATAAACAAATAAATAAGGTTGAATCAACTAATAAATAAAGATCAAACCCTACCAGAATCTTGTTCTTGGACCTTCCAGCCTCCAGAACAGTGAGAAAATAAATTTCTGTTGCTGAAATAACCCAGTCTATGGTATTTGGGGTTTTTTTGGGTTTTGGGGTTTTTTTTTATTTGTTTTTTAATGGCAGCCCAAACTGATTGAGTGTTGCTAACAAGTTAGCTCAAAATTTAGTGGTCTAAAACAACATCACATTATTTGTTTATGATTTGAAGGTCAGTAATTTGGGAAGAAGTAGCAGTTACAGGTCCACTGTACTGTTGTCATCTGAAGGCACAACTGGCCTACGCTCCAGTCAGACTGACTCCCTAGTCTGGCAACGGATGCTGGTTACAAGCTGGGACTTCAGCTGTGCTTTCTACTAGATTAGGGTGACTGCATATGGTCTCTGAAACGTGGCACTTAATGGTATTTGGACTTTATATTGTGACTACTTTTTCTCAAAGTGAGCCTCTCAAGAGAACCGGGTGGAAGCTTCATGGCCTTTTCTGACCTATCCTCAGAAGTCACCCAGCATTCCTCAGCTCTATCCTATTGTTCAAAACAGTCAAAAGCCCATCAGGATTCAAAGAGAGGTAATGTACACCCCACCACATCTCAGAGAAAGAGGCAGTAAGAATTTACAATTTATGATCTTTAAAATATACACAGACACACAGACACACACACACACAGACACACACACACACGCATACACACACACACAATCAATATGCTTGTATGCAAGGGATGGGTTTATAACATCTGTGCCAGAACAGTAACTGAATATGTCTTAGAAAATGTAGTATATTAAAGTATAGCAGAGCACACGCAAATATCTTGAGCAGCACCAAGCAGACAAACAACAGTGCCCCCAAATATAGTGACTACAATTTACTTTTCTCACTATTCTCATTGCATGGTCACACTATACTTATTCTTTCCTGTTGTTGGATAATCTCTTTGTGTTTGTTCTAGTTCCAGCAATGTCATCTCAAAGTTGAAGCTAAAATGAAAAAGTAACTCTACCAAAAATGATTTGTATGATGTTTAGAACAACATAGTAGCACAGGTGAAAGTATTTTAACTCGATTTTGTAGAACTTGAGCTTTTAAACTGATGTAAAATATGTACTACGCTGGTTTTATTTTCCAAGAAACATCCAAAGTCCATGAGTGAGTTGTTCTGTATCTCATGGGGGAAAAAAATTAAATGTTAGGCCTTTGGCTCTCAAATTATTCTACTCATTTGGTCCAAGTTTTACCTTGCCAAAATGGGTAAACTTTGTTCTTACCAATGAATTAAGCTACCATTGTGACAAATATTATATAACACTTATTTTACTATAAAAAATGTGATGTTGATAAAACCAAAAATATCTGGTATGAATAGTTTTGGTAAGAAATCGTTCTATAAGAGTCTTACATAAACAAATAATTCTGGAGGGTTCAATTGGAGAAAATAACAGCTATCTAAATAAGTAACTGAGTAAAAATTGGACACAATTTGGACAAAAATTATTGGTTAAAATGCTAACATTTATCCAATAAGCTTTATACTCCATCCATTTCATGTCATTGCCTGTCACCTTATATGAATTAAAGCACAACTTATATTAACATAACCACTGAAGGAGTTTAGAGCACATCACCCCAAGATATGGCATATTGATTATTTTGAGTTAAAGTCACTTGAGAAACAGAAGATGCAAGAAGCACTCTCTGACCCTCCTTTTTATTCCTGAAAGCAGAAAAACGAATCCCTATATGAAAGACATTCTCTGTACACTAGAAGCAAAGAAAGTAACATCTTATCATCAAGGACAAGCAGGTTGAGACCGAGAGAATTCTATACAAACAGACCTTGTCAAAGTAATCCTTATCTTTCTTTAGCCTTTCCACATAGTTTAGTTATTTTTCCTTAATAGTCAATCTTTGTTCAACCTCCTATAAAAACATGTAGGTTCTGCCATTTCTTTGAGTCTTTATTCCTTACGAGGGCTCCCATGTCACAGAAGACTTAGGATAAATGTGTATGCTTTTCTCCTGCTGATCTGTCTTATGTCAGCTTAATTTTCAGACCCAGCCTAAAAGCCCTAAAAGGGTACAGGTAAAAATTTGCCTCCCTTATACCATCAAATTACATTTCTCTAATTAGTATACATTGGTTCTATGTTTCTGATATATAAATATATGGAGACAAAATAGGACACACAAGAATTTTAAACATTCAGAAAAATAGAAGATATTTGGAAAATATTTTGAAAGCAGGCAAATTAATTTTGTACACCCTCATGATAATCCACTCTAATTTTGCTGTTATAAAACTTCCAAATATATATCATTTTTAACATGTGATTACATTAAAAAAATGAAACACACACTGAGCTTATCTGTTAAATAAGTCTCTTAAAATCTGGCATTATCCTAGCCTAGAAGAACTCTTTGATCAAAATCAGATAATATGAAATCAAGGTCTGACTTTAATTGCTGTATACAATAAAAGTTTCATGTCCACAAAATGTTATCTTATTCCCCAGGGTTTTTTGTAGTGATCATAAAGGTATCCAGGTGACAATATAAGAATCAATAAATGCATTTCCTTCACTTCTATTAAAACAGCAATTTAAAGGATGTGCTAATGATGAAAAATTAACTGAGATCTTAAATTAATTATCCTCAAATAGAATTCTCATTTTAAAGTTATACTGCCTGTCACTTGGCAGTTATTAAGGCATAGCAATTGACACAATAATTCGAAAAAAAATGAAATGAGGTATTCTCATTTTCTTTAATTCATGATGTTGTTTGGCTTCTCGACCACCAAATTGATGGGTTTTAGTATATTAGAGAAAGAACAATAATGGCTAAAATAATAAATTTATTGCTCAGTTTTCAACTGTCAATTTTGACTTTTTCTTATTTTATACTGTGATTAAGGTCTGTTCAGTGAGGATTTGCCAGAGAGAAAAAGGCTCTGTCTAATTCTAAGAGCTTATTTTTACATTTCAAGAAGTAATCCCAGTAAACTCAGAAAGGAGATTTTTTACCGTGCCAGCCCACCACAGTCAGACCTTGACTCTTTGTTTCTTACCAACAATATTCCAGTATTATTTAGGGTGGTCTCTAACTCTGTCCCAGGCAGTAAATCACCACTGGGTCTTAGCCAATCATGACAACTGCTCATGTCCCATTTTTCCAGGGAGGTAGGGGTAACATGAGTCAGTACCATCCAGGGATGTGTCAGGAGAAATTTGTCATGAACTTCCAGGAAAACAATGGTTGTGTCCAGGTAAAAGAAAAGTCGTTATATCTTTTAATACCTCAACTTCCTTCCCTGGAATGCGGTTGTGTGTGGAAACTTCCATAATGAGGCAATGTGCTTAAGGCAAAAAGCGCCTATATTAAGGCAGACCAGAAAAATGGAGGCAAATGCCAGCAAGGACCAACACACAGAGTTATTAGGTGAGAAAAAGAAACCTTTATTTGTTTATATCACTGTCATGTGGGTTTCCACTAGTAGTAGCTTAAGACCTTCCTAATGGAGCCCTCAAGGGAAAGATCCCAAAATACAAAATTCGATGTTGTGAAAAAAAGGAAGAGCCACCTTCTATATTCCACACTCTGGTTTATTCATTGGGAGGCAGTAGAAGAACTATTCTCTAACAAAAGAAAATATTGACAGGATTAGATTCCCAATATTTTCCCAAGCTACTTATTAATTATTCTCTTCCCGACAAAGGGGGTACGAATGCTGGCAAAGACTATAATAAAGGTGGTTCCTCCCTACCTGAGGCAATTGCTTGAATTGCTCAGGTCAGAGCTAAAGCCAAGGGCCTGAGGAGTAGCAGAGCTCAGAATCCATTGAGGAAAAGACCAAAAAAAAAAAAAAAAAAAAAAAGTCAGTCTTGATTAGACTGTATTGATGAGACTGATTGTCTTAGACTGTATCTAGACATTTGGCTTTAAGCCTTTAAATTGACCAGATGTAAATATTTGGGAATCTCAATAAGTGGTGAAAACAATGTTGATGAAAAAACTTTGAGCAGCAAACAAATGAATTTCCACCTCCCCAAAACAATCCTAAGCTCCTTTGGGATGGATTTGGCCAGGGACCTGGTTTGTTAATACTTGATTTAAAAGATTACAATCAGTCACAACGTTGAAGATTAGGATCTTCTCTCCTTTCTCCAGGAAAAAGGTCAAGGAATCTTATTTCATGGTGAAATTCCAATATCCTAAGGGTATACAAATGGATCTGATTTATGGAAATAGTCAGCTGAACCAGACTGAGTTTATGCATTGGTCCAGATTCAATGTGTCCTTTTCTTTCTGTAATAGCCATCTCTGGTTATGGAGCTGGAGGCTACTTTTTCTGTATCTAGTGCTACTGATGAGGTTGCTGCTGCTATCATTGCTTTCAAGCTCCTGTGTCACTCATCATCAACCATGCCTCACCCATGCGTGATGCACTACACTCTTCTCACCACCCACAGAGAACCTTCCTGCAGTGTCTCTGTAAAGTCTAGCAAGAACAGGTGGTTAGCTCATACTGATGCTGCAGCCGGTTCTGGAAGAAATTCTCTAATAACTCTCCCTCTTTCCCTGCCTCACTTCCCTGTCCTGCTTCACTGGGATTAAATCCTCCCCAGGAAATTACTATCACATAAATACTTGCCTTAGATTTTGTTTTCTATAGTATTATACAAAAACCACAGTCAAGAGCACCCTCAAATGAGGAAAAGTCATATTGTAGAGAGGAACTAGGATACACTTAGTGGATAAATCCATCCCACTGAACAGTGGAGGTCTGAAGTGGGAAGGAATAAGAGATCAGATGCCAATATCTAATATCCTCAGTTCTTCCCACTTCCCTTCTAGATGATTCTTTTTTTTTAAATTAATTTTTATTGGAGTATAGTTGCTTTACAATGTTGTACTAGTTTCTACTGTACAGCAAAATGAATCAGCTATACATATACATATATACCCTCTTTTTTGGATTTCCTTCCCATTTAGGTCACCATAGTGCATTAAATAGAGTTCCTTGTTTTATACAGTAGGTTCTTATTAGCTATTTATTTTACACATAGTATCAGTAGTGTATATGTGTCAGTCCCAATCTCCCAACTCCCCCCTTTTGGATGATTTTTAAAGTGGGAGGGAGGAGAAAGGCACACGTTGGAGAGGAAAGCCAGCAACATAGGAGTGAGAGAGTACCACTTACAATTCAGAATTCTGGAAGAAAACTGCCTAACATATTTCCCTGTGGCAGGATGTAGAAATCAAAGCACGGGAAACAGAAAAGTTGTGTGGTTGACCAGTTTTCCTTACTTTCTCCATTGCTGATGCTTATAAACATAGCCAGCTCTTTCTGTACATTCATTATGTGAGGCTGAGAGGACCACATCAGTGGTCAATCTACAGGGCATACAAAGGAGAGACATGGGGAATCTCATGAGAGGTAGCCAGGCAGCCACAACAGAGCCAATAGCAGAAAGGAGTATATGTTTATAAGAAGTGACCACTGTTCCTCAACACACCAATTATTTCTTAATCCATACTTCAATTCTGACTATGTGATACATATATATACAGACAATGAACATACTTTTGAAGGATCTAGGACTCAAAATGTTCCCCAATATTGGAAAAATATCAATATTTCATATTCAGTAATAAATATTATCGATAAAAATTTGCCACAGGAACTTAGATTTGTTTCTATTTCTTTCAATTAAGAAATCATTTCAATAAAAGTTCAGAACAGACTGTTTATTTCTATTTCTCTTGCTGTGTTTTTGTATATAAAGAATTTTCCTCATGTTTGGTAGACTCTCAACATCATTATGTTGGATTTAGACAAAATTGAGTTATCATAGAAGCACGTGTCAGAACAAAAGCCTCCCCAAGTTGGTGAGAGACAAGTATACATTTTTGAGTTACTATGAACACAAGACAGTTTTAAAACATGTTAAGAATGAATAAAGTATGGTCTAGGAGGTAGAATAATTTTTGTAAAGTGCAGCCAAGAATGTCTCTTTCTATAATAGCTATTGAATTTACAAACACAATTAAGGAGAGCTACTAGCTCATGCATCAATTGGACTTGAAGTCTTTACTGAAAACTCCCATTAGTGTCAAAAGCAAGAAATAAGAGCAAGTTTTACTAGCATTGTTAGATTTTTCTAATGTAAGGAGGATAGCAGTAAAATTCTGTTGAATGTATCGATGTGGTAGTTTTTAACAATTATTTTAGACATAGCATATTTGTAATATTCATTCACTCTGATGTTCATTTCGCCTAAGAATATACCACACCTAAGGAAAAAAATAAATATGCTACACAAAGCAGGAAAAAGTCCAAATATACTTATTTATTTTATTTGCTTAGTTATTTCCATTCTGTTTTCAGACCCAAAAACTAACTTAAAGAAATTTCATTTTTTGCTAAATCATTGGTACAACCTAAAGAGGAATTTTATATCCCAATAGCTGAATATATGTAGGGGAAAGGGAGAGGGCTGGAAAATGGATAAGAATGTCATAAAGTCTTAATATGCAAAGCTAACTGGGGGAAATGAAAAGTCTGAAATATAGGAAAGAATAAATGATATAATTCATAATAAATGATGAGAGGAATATCTTTGATTTTCCAAAAGTGCATATAGTAATTCAAAGTGAGAGTTAAAAGATGTCAAATAACTTTACCTGCAAATCTCACTTAAATTTATTTAAATCAATTTAAGAGTTTTACTGTTTTGTTAAAAAGGTTCCTGTTCTCTTATAAAAAAGACAAAAACATAGTGCCTTGAGGAAGTTTCAATGCTTTCCTTAAAATATTCTAGTTATTGATTCAGTTAGCATTAGTGAAAATTTGGAAGGTTAAGAAAAAAATTGCTTTTCTGCTCTGAGTGCTTTCCAAATTTTGCAAATTTTTTTTAGAAAAGTTTGTTCTTTTGAAAGAGGTTTATACTATTAATTCTTCATTTTTATAATGCTTACCTGAGACAAACTTTCCTTCTGATGCATAAATTTTATACCACTTTATGACTGGATTAAAAACAATAAAGAATTTAAAGAACCTTAAATAAAATGAGCCTCAATGTCTTATGATAAGAAGATAAAAAGGCATGGTATTTTAAGATACATCTAGTCCCTTCAAATAAAGAATTTGAAGAAAATATTTATTCTGGCCTCTACATCAGAGATAAGCTTGTGATGTGTCTCCAGCAAACTGCCTCATTTATGTGGCTGACAGATTTATAAGTCAAGGTAATGATGAAAACACAGTACTTACATGCATTTATATGCATTTACATAACTCTATCTCTTCCTTTTAATTTTCCAAAATATGTATGTGTCCACATACAAAATAAGATATGTACGTGCTCAGGACCTGTGTCTGGACTGGCTGGATCAAGAAGCTTCCACCAACTCTCTCTCTCTCCCACCACATCCAGCCTAGTTTTCAGGAACCAGAACTATTTCCTTCTAAACTTCTGTGACAGTCAAGCTGGCTTCGCTGTTTCTCTCTCTCTCTCTCTCTCTCTCTCATTCTCTTATTTAAGAACATGCATTAAACAAGAAATAGCTGCAATGTTATGTGCCACCTTACCTATGAATCTGTCCCCAAACATTCCCCACCATCTCAGTTTGGAATCAATTTCCTTCATGTGCACACACGCGTACCTCACGTATCTCTGTTCTTGAACATGACCGTGTATAGTAGAATGAACCATATGGGATTGTCAATACTCCATTATTTTATAATATTAAACTGAGCCACATAAAATTGCTATAAAATGGTGATTTTATGTGGCTTGATTTAATATTAATAGTATCTGGTCACAATGGAAACTTCTACTAAACTTGAGCAATTTTAAAATTTGAGAATGGAAATGAGGAAATATTTTCTTCTGAAACTGTGTAGCAATATGAAGGTAAAGAGGTGACACTATGCTTTTTTTATAATTTCAGTACTTAAGTTGTTCAGTTTATATATTATATACTTTAAAAATCAATGCTCTTATTTCTAGCATTTTCAATAGCATCAGAATCCTTTCTTTATGCAAAATCTTATGAAGAAAGCCAGTGTACACAAAAGTGAAAGTGGAGCTTTTCTCACAGAAGAAGGTTAAGTAGGAACCTTATTCTCTCAGCTTTCAAACTGCAGCCCAGCTCAGGGCCACTCAGGAAAATCTATTTTTACCCTAGAATGCAAGATGCAAAACTCATTTCACTGAAGTATTAAGGATGAATTTTAGCATCTGTGGGTACTGGTTAGATGACAGTTGAAAACCAGAAATGAGAATTATCTTTCAAGATATACACTTGAGTGATATACTGGGACACCAAGTCAGTGCATACTGAGTCTGCCAAATTTGTACGATGACATTTCACGGGACAGAAGTCTCACATCCTAAAATGTAATTGGATGTTTCCCTCTCTGAATGCACTGGTGTACATGATCTGTATACACGCTCCTGCCTCAATCAGTTCTGATTGCTATAGCAAAAATACCATAGGCCTAGCGGCTTAACAACAAGCATTTATTTATCACTGTTCTGGAAGCTGGGATGTCCAAGATCAAGACACCAGCTGATCCAGTGTCTGGTTAGAGCTCACTTCCCAGTTTGCAGATGGCCAACTTCTTGCTGTGTTTTCAAATGATGGAAAGCAGAGAGAAGAAGCATGCTTTCTTGTGTCTTTTCTAATAAGGGGACTAATTCCATTCATGTGGGCTCCACCTTCATAACCTAATTACCTACCAAAGGCCCCATCTCCAAATACCATCACAGGTTTCACGACTTCCCCATAGGAAGTTTTAGGGAGACACACACATTCAGTGTACAACAGCTCCTTATGAGTCTTTATAATCACTTTAAAATCATTGTGTAAAGTTAATCTATGTTTTTCACCCTCCCCCCAAATTATTAAAATATTAAAAGGCAATCAGCATATGTAGAACAACATAAAGTCCCTAACAACACAAAATAACAATAGTATAAGTATTATTCTTCAATTATGTACATTAGGTGCCAATACTAATACTAGGGATATTGGGGCCAGTAGTCTAATGGAAACAAAGGAGATAACATCTCTTGAACTTTTATTCCAAGGAAATATACTAGATTCTGTATAATTAGCACAATTAATTCTCCAACAATCCTATAAAGTCTATATTATTATCTAAACTATACAGAAAAATAATTTTTTTATCAAAATCATGAGTAACTTTGACAAACTTGAAACAATAAATAGAAGAATACAGATGTAATCAGAGCTGTTATTCTAAAATCCGTTTTCATACTCCAGGACATAGAAGCTTTACTATTGAATTATAACTTTTCTATCTATTAACCTTGAGATGTTGCACAGGTCACAGCCAAATTTGTACTCTCAGTGGTGTTCAAAGATTTATTCCTTCCATTAGGTATACACTCAGCAGTGAACTTAGGCTAATGTACTTTCAATAAAGAAGTGACAAATAGAAAGCATTTTGTATTAGTTTAAGAAAATATTCTTCAATCATAAAAGAAGTAAAATTCTCCTCAACACATATCCCCTTTCCCCTCTAGCTATATAATCACCTACTTATTTAAGTAATGATGACCTGGGGTTGCTTATTTCCTGGCAGGAAAAAAAAAAAAAAAAAAGCACATTATTACCTGCTGGGAAAACCCTATCCAGAGGTCACTAAAACTATTATATACCATAAATATACAAAGAAAAATAAAGTGAAGAAAATGTAACTATTATACTTTTATAGATTCTAAGATTTTTAGAGTGAGCATAGGGGAGGTAGTAAAGTTTCTTCCCCAAGCTGAATAAAATAAAGTATTTTATTAACACCATTTTAGTAATATTGTTTTATCTTAATATCTTTGTGATATTTTATCACTGTCAGGAAAATATTAAAAAAAATTCTCATTCTGTTTCAAATGGTATTTTGGTTGAAGAGAAATTATTTATAATATTTTTTTCTCTTGCAAAAGAAGAGTGTTCATTTTTAAATTGATTATTAGAACAAAAACAATTCTTTTCCTGAAAGATTAGCTTTTGATTTCTGGAAACGTCATTTTTCATGAGAACTAACTCATTTATGGAAATATATGTATTTGTGTGTAGGTGTGAGTGGGTGTCATGTGTGATATATGCAAACCTAATCTATTCAATATAACCCTTAAGTTGGCTTCAGTAGGATGATTTTAATTCCTAATTTGGTACTTTTCTTCTCCAAACCATCTGCCTCTATCTGTTGACACAGGGAACCAAACTGTAAAAATCCTAAGTAATTATAAAAGTCAATCATTAGGTACTAAAGACATCAAGAAACAATACCACCTCAAAAAATTTCAAAATAACAATAGTAATAATTTAGTAATAACAATTTAAAATAGTAATAACAATTTAAAATACACATAAAAATAAAGGAAACTAATAAAAATTGTTCTATTTGTTTCTACTATTCAATGCATTTTATATGCATATCTAATATTATTTTGGAGTGTTTTTAAGTTGAAATATTCAGTTTTTAAAAAGTAGGTATATTGGGGTATTTGATTGAAAATTTCCCCTTGGATTATTTTGGGAGGGGAGTGCCACCTTTGTATCACAAATTTATATGGAGTTTAAAACAATTTCTGTCTATGTGGCTGAGTTTTACATATTCCAAATGGAAACAGCCATTCATTTAGTTAGGCACATGTTAATATGCTTGACACACAGTAGGTACATAGCAAAAGTTTAAAAAGATTGACAAAATATGGATAGACACTCTGAATATTATAAATTAATTTAAAATATAAGTTAGAAACAATAGTGCTCATAATATATGAGTACATGTATGTAATTGCCCCCCCACCCCCATAATGATTACCGTCTGTGAGACTCAAACTAAATCAAACACTAGCTAGCCTGGGTGTGTCTTTAGGAAAAAGAAACTATTTTTAAGAGTGAGTCTGAAAGGTCATAGTTTTCTTTGTTGAAAACATTAATAATAGCAGCATATATTATAAAAAACACAGTATCATGTAACTAATACTAGCATTATAAAAATAATTTTAACTTAAACGTACTTATGAATTGCTATAATACAAATGATATAACTCAATAATCCAACTGTTTTCCTAGCTCAATATCCATTCATATTTATACCTTATACACAGGAGTTTGTTATGTAATAGAGATAAAATTTTTGAAATGTTGAATGCATCTTTTATTCTGGACAATTTTGTGGGAGATTTACTCCCCTGTGTTCAATCAAAAACAACTAGTGTCGCAGAAAATAATTAAATCATTGTAGCCATGGTCTAAAAGAAATGTTAATTTTCCACCTCTTATTTTCCAAAATAGATTTTTATTTTTTGAAAAAGACAACAGCTTTGATATTCAGATTTTTTGCCAGTTAAGAGTTTTGTTTGTTTGGTCTTCTCCTACTGTGTTACATAGCAAGAAGCAGGTTGGAAATTCCTGTTATGTTGGTGGCTGGGTAGCATTTATTGGTCAAAATCTCTTAAGGACAGCAACTGTAAACTCTGGACGAAACAGAAAAAGCAAATATTTGAAAGAACAGAAGATGAACCAAAAATTAGACAAAAACAGGATGGAATGTGATTCTAGAAAGAGGTAAGCATACTAGGTGAGACGACATATTCTGGGCTTTTTCACTTTGGCCACCCCTGAGGGTGCGTCCCCCAAGACTCAGAGATGTCCTTAGTAGAATACAAGGGAGACCACACCTAGGTAGGACATATTCAAATTTCGCAAACTAAATACGAAGAGAAAATTGAAAAGCTACCAGAAGGGAATGAGATACAGTCCTGTTGTATTACATTTAGGGTCTGTAGAAAGATGAAATAACTGTGTTTTTTTTTTTTTAAGCTGCTAAATTTGTGGTAATTTGTTATACAACAATATAAATTGAATACAACATTACCATATGTCAAGTGTCTAGGAATAAGATTAATAGCAAATGTTTAAGATCACTACACTGAACCCCCCCCCCCAAAAAAAAAAATCATGGCTGAGAGAAATTTTTTAAATATCCAGTGACATAGAGGGATACACAATATTTGCAGACATGAAGAATCAATATTATTAAGATATCCAGTTTCCCTCTAAAGAATTTACAGACTCAAAGGCACTTCCAGCAAAATCCCAGCAGCTTTTTGTTGTTGTTGCTATAAAATGATTCTAAAGTTATATGGAAAGTCAAAGGAAAATCCCAAAGAATAAGCTTGCAAAACTTAAAATATAAATTTCAATACTAACTACTTAGTTATAATAATTAGGACAGTGTGATATTTTTGAAAGGACTGGCAAATAGATCAAATGAACAAAATACAGTAGCAATAAATAAATAAATATATATACATATTCATATATATGTAAGAATCCAAACCAAAGCTGAATGCTATTTTACACTGTTTTAGCTTACCATTTTTTTGTGTGAAAGCAAAAATCCTCTTTGGATTTCTTTTGGTTAGAAAAAAACAGGTAGTAATGTAGGTCTTTTGTAAGAGCTAAGTGATGTAAAGCAAACTTTTGAAAAGCAGGACATATACATCTTCTCAGTTGATTAATTTACAATTAATGCACTACTACAATTCATTTGGGCAATAAAAGACTTTTCAATAAACTATCTTGGGACAATGGGATATATGAATGGAAGTAAATAAACATTGACACTAAATCCTGTCATAATTAAACCAGGATGAATCATAGACCTAAATGTGAAAGATGAGACTTAAAACTTCTGGAGAAAATAAAAGATAAAAATCTTGTAATAATGAGAGATAAAGATTCTTAAGAAGGACATAAACAAAAGTAATTGTAATTGTAAATAAAAATATTGATAGGTTAGATTTCACCCAAATTAAAATCTTTTGCTCTTCAAAAGTGTTATTAAAAATGAATTTGCAAGCGATAACCTGTAGAGCATATTTGTAAAAAGGTCTCACATCTAAAATTCACACAGAACTCCTGTCCAATTAAAGATGGCTAAATACCTGAGCACTTTACAAAAGAAGATCTATGAATGACAAGTGAGCCCTCCCACCCTGCAAAAGGTTGCTGAAGATCATCAATTATTAGAAAACAGCAGAGATACCGTATATATCTACCAGAATAGTTAAAGCTAAATGATTGAAAATACCAGATTTGGGAAAGAATGGAGCAACAGAAACTCTCTTACATTGCTGTGTACAGTGTAAAACTTCTCATTTATCTGCTACTATTAATATTTAACTTTTGTTATAACTATATTAGTGCACAAAGAAAGGTCTTTTTTTCATTTGCTCTCCTAATTTCTTAGAATCTTTTAAATTCACCAAACTGAAAAGTCCAGGGAATGATATAGGTCAATATATTTACAGAAATGAGATATTTCATGCCACATTCAGATGGAAAGATGTAGAAAATAAGCTGGAAATATTGTCTGAGGACAGGTTCATAGTGAAAGGAATATTAAGAGAAAGGAAGAAACGGAGCCAACATTTACTGTGTACTTACTATATGCTAGAAATTATGACACACTTTCCATTTTATAACCCCTGCTATATTCCACAGATAATTTAAAGTTGTTTAAAAGAGAACAAGCAATAAAATAAATGTGTGAACAAAATAATAAAATGGCAGAGTAACAACATGTGGAATTAAAATGGAAAGTCGATAAGAGAATGTTACATCAAGATGCTGGAAATTATTCCTACCAAGTGATGCTTCAAATTAAAACAAAATGTCGCCATGGTGAGTTACAGTATTGTCATTATCCCAAAGGAGAAAAATAACCATTTCTTTGGGGAATCGTAGATTTTCTTTGATCTCAGACATAAAGTGTTTTCCTCTATATCAGGTTAAACAATATCCTAAACATTAAATGGAGTAAAGAATTATGAGGTCATATATTGAATAATCATTGAGTGGTAGCTGAGGGCAAATCTTGGATATATAGAGTGAAGTCAAATTGATTGGTTCACACAGATAATGGTGTTCCAGGAGATTCGATGTAGCAGAAGAGACATAGATTTAGTGCTGCCAGTGACAAAAATATGAGGCACTAGCATTTATACATGCACTCAATCATTCACTTCTTTAATATCTATTACTTGTCAAGCAATGTAAACTGCACTAAGGAGACAAGAATAAACACAATATGTAGAATCAGTTCCTCCTTTCACTGAGCTTCTAAGCTAGTGGTGGGTAATAGGTAATAACCAGGGAGTGGATTTGAGTTACTGAAGCAGGATCCACTGTTCTAGAAAAGCAAAGAAAATTAGGAATGAGTAGGCATTGTGTCAAGATCCCCACCCAGAGAGCTTGGATTTAGCTAAGATGATAGTCCCTCAAAAGAGGTGAAATGTTAGGAGGAGAAACAGACAGAGAAGCCAGTAAATACCCTGGAGACAGAGAGTCCAGCACAGATTCAAGGCAGAGAACTCTTCAACCTATAACACCTTCTTCTGCTGGGGTAGTCATGACCCTGGTTAACCCAGAAAGCCGTGGCCTGATTATTAATAGGAATTGCTGTCACTCTCAAAATGGTTGGAAAAGAAACTATACGATTATGTGGTCAAGCAAGTTACACTAAATTTTTGTTTGTTTTTTGATCCTTATTCTTGACAAGCTCATCCTTTGGTAATATTTCTGAAAATCCGGATTTCAGCAAATCTAAGATAATGCACAAAAGAAGAGTCTGTGTGCAACTACTGGGTTCCAGGTACACCCCAAGACCACTGGCTCAGGCTTGGACTTAGGACCTTAAACTTTTAAAGCAACACAGCAGCATTCCTTTTATTATGAAGATCTATGTTATGTTGGAGTGCTCTAATTTTCAAACTCAGTGGTTTTCTCTGAGGTGCTATTGTCAGAGGAACATGGAAGCAACTGTATAATTTAAGCGCTTTCCACCTACAACATGGGAATTGCTATCATCAGAGAACTGCCGGTATCTGTATCAGGAGTTTTCCTGAATGGTTACTTTCAGACATTGAACTACCACATTCTTTCCTCTAAACATCTACTCCAAACATATATTTGGTCTTATACCAATAGAAAGTCAATAAGAGTGTTACATCAAGATGCTGGGAGTTATTCCTACCAAGTGATGCTTCAAATTAAAACAATAATTTTATATGTCTGTGTCTGTATAAATTCAGCTATAGTGTCAGTGTCTTAGTGGCATGGCTTGGGTCGAGTTCATCACATCAGTATATAAGCCAGCGGCTTCTACCTAGGATTTCAGCACAGCCTTTGCTGGTCAGTAACACCAAGTGACTAAGCCAACCTTAACTGCGATGGCACCTGCAGAGTCCGGATCCAGATATTACCATGTGTCTGGAGCAAAGTTCACCCTGTGGCTTGAATTAGTTTTTTTAATAGCTTCTTAAGAATAACTGGAAAACTTTATGAATGTCTTTGGGAAGGAATATTTTACCTGAAGTCAGTAAGCCTCATGGCAATTATGACTGGGTTTGGGGGAGTTCATGCTACTGGCGCAGGTAGTATAATTCTAAGACGTAATTTGTATCAGTGCCAAATCATGCATCTCCTATTGGTTCTACATATACATTCTGGAAATATTGTTATTTACAGCAGTAGCTCTGTTAAAAAAAAGGGAAGAAAAAAAATTAGCCTGAAGTTTAGTAAAAAGAGGGGCTGACTACTGAATACTGATGAATAAGTTTTAAAACATATATTTAAATATTTGCATCTATACAATATTGATCACTTTGTTCCTGAATGAATTTCCTTATCCCAGGGGCTAGGAATGGCCACTCAGCCAGTGGGCTTTAGTTAACCCTTCCTAGAAAATAATTCTAGAAAAGTATAGAAACAAAGGAAATAAATAGGTGGATAGTTAATTAGATAGATGATAGGTAAATAGATGATATAAATAGATGATAGATAGAGATACCTATAGGTAGGTAGATAAAGATAGAAGAATTTATTGAAAAATAATTTCTAAATTATAAGCTTCAGATTGTTTTATGGGGTGTATATATAATTGAGTATCTATTTTTTAAGTGAAACTTTAAAAATATTTTAAGAAAAAGATAATTAAGCCTGTAAATGTACATTATGAATGCCCTAATAAAATGACTATCTTTTGTTTGTTTTCATTTTTTTTCTTTTTAGCTCTAGTTAATAGAAGTGATGCTGAGAAGTACAGTTTTGAAAAGGAGGAAATTGATGAGCTCAGAACACAAAGACAGTTTCTATTTTTCTTTCCTTGACATTTATAAGGTAACAAGAGCCAGAGATGCATGAGCACTTTAAATGTGATCTATCAAATAATAGAGAATTAATCTCTCTTATTTTATCCTGGCATCCTCTGTTCTTTGCCTTCTCTAGATTTTATTTAAGGGAAAATAAGATTCATTCATTCTCACTGATAATAAAGTAACCTAGTTTGGTAAAGTTATTTTTCTTATATTCATTGGAAATGAGATCTTATTTGAGGTTGACTGCATTTACATTTATTGTGCCAGTAGAGGATCTGATTTAAAAGATTAGGAAGTGCTTTATGAATCATGCATTATGAATATGCACTAGAAACAACAGTGCCAGGAGATAATTTAATTCACCTTGGTGGTGACATATGACGATGAGGCTCATACAATTTGGCCACATATTAGGTGAATCAGAGATAGATAAAATAACAATAACATAAACGATAAAATGTTTCCCTTATCAAGCAAAACTATGCCACTTTGAATCTTTTTCATAAATACAAATTGTTCTAAGGCAGACGGCACGCTCCTTTTTTGACTAATATAATTGCTCAATAAACATTAATCAAATGTCAAGTAAATCAGTATCACTAAAAATTATGTTTGTTCCTTTTGAGGGGGGTAGAAATACATATTCATTTGGGCCTTGGTAAGATGTCCTTTTGTTTAATTTAGCAGACTGTTTTCTGGAGAGTTCAGTGAGTATCACACAAGAGCAATAAAACCATGTATATAGAAAGCATCATGCCTAGATGCAATTCAGCAACTATGGTACGTGTGATATCCCTGAAGGATTGATTTTAAGGTCTTGTTATATTTAAACACCTGTGTAAAATGATCTTGCTTGCAGTTACTGTGGGTTCATTTACATTTTAATGTGGACAGTACCATTTTGGATGCCATTGGGTCCTGTTTAGAGAAGTTCAAGGACACTCCTCTGGAGTCTTCTGACATATTTTAAGATAGGTTTGTAATGAGTGTAGCTGCACATAAAATGAAGGCATTGTGGTTTACATCTTAAAATGTAAATGTAAAGAAATCCATAGATCTTACAGCTTTATCACAATATCTAAATATCTGTGTATGAGGCAACAGAGTATGAATATGAATACAGATTTATGGGAAGTGCTGTTAACTCAATAGATAAAAAGACAAATTGTGCTTATTTACTTTCAGTGTTGTTTTGTTTTATCTAGTCAGGAACATTTTATGATTTTTTAAAAAGTGACAAAATTAACAAGGAAACAACAAACTACAAATATACATATGCCATAGAACAGTCTCTGTCTTGAACACAAACTATCAAGAATGAGTATGGTACGTTGATGAGTCGACTCTACTGGAGGCTTTATGGAATTTCTTGGAATATAGTATGTTATTAATATATTTCTCTTTTGAAATTTTGTCTCTGGTATGCTAAAAAAACTTGTAAAAAACAATAATAAATGATTTAAATATTGTTCAATATATATAAAGAGGGTTTTACATTCAACAATTGAGAAGAAATAAACTCTGCCTCCTGACTTATAAACGATGTCTCTGATAGCTACAAATATTAGGAAAAACATTGGTCATAGTGATACAGCTAATGTTATTTCTCAGCTGAAACGCATTTCCAACTTAAGCAAAATTACCTTTGGCCCTTTGCTTTAAGATTATTTTTTAATTCTCTGAAATAAGATTCTTGAATGAAAGTGTTTCTTTTTTTTAATCAACATTTTACAAGTAGGCAACATTTTGCTTGATCACCTCTGCATTAGATGGCCACATGTTGTGACCGAAATAAGCTGTCCTGTCCTCTGATATAAACAGTACAGTTAGAAAAAAATTATCTCATACAATTAGAATATACCCATATTCTTAATATCATATAACAATATTTAAGATTTAGGAGAAATACATGTATGTATATATCAATACATTGTGTATATGCATTATACATGTATGTATACATATTATGTATATGTATATTTATTTATTCTGAATCTTTATATATTATACATATTTATGTTCATTCAGAATTTTAAGAGTTACTTACATGAGAGATCTGCAGATATTTATGTGGTACGTCATTTATGTTAAATCACACAGCATTATGTTTTTCTTTTGGGAAATGTCTATTTATGTAAGTGTGTGGATAAAAAGGACACATAGAGTGAAGGCATACGGAACTGGAAAGAGTAGACTGAAGTTTAAGGTAGCTATCAAAATGGGTCATTAGATTCAACTGTAACTTCTGAATCATTTACTAAGTTAGCATACTCAAATAATTATCACAGATTGAGAATTTCATTACAGGCATAACTCGTTTTATTGTACTTCACTTCATTGTGCTTCACAGACACTGTTTTTTCCAAATTGAAGGTGTGTGGCAACCCGGCACCTAGCAAGTATATCAGTACCATTTTCCCAACAGCATCTGCTCATTCCGGGTCTCTGTGTCATATTTGGCAACTTTCATGGTATTTCAAATGTTTTCATTATTATATTGGCTACAGTGATCTGTGAGCAGTAGTCTTTGATCTTACTATTGTGATTGTTTTGGGCCTTCATGAACTGCACCTCTATAAGATGGATAACTTAATAAATGTGTGTGTTCTGACTGCTCCACTGACCAGCTTTTCCCCCATTTCTCCCCCTCCTTGGGCCTCTGTATTCCCTGGGATACAACAATATTGAAATTAGGCCAATTAATACGCCTAAAATGGCTCCTAAGTGTTCAAGTGAAAGGAAGACTCACACTTGTTTCACCTTAAATCAAAAGCTAGAAATGACTAAGTTCATTGAGGAAGGCCCTTGAAAGCTGAGACAGGCTGAAAGCAAGGCCTCTTGAGCCAAACAGGTAGCCAGGTTGTGAATGCAAAGGAAAAGTTCTTGAAGAAATTAAAAGTGCTGCTTCTGTGAACACAGGAATGATAAGAAAGCAAAACAGCCTCATTACTGATATGGAGAAAGTCTTAATGGTCTGGATGGAAGACCATACCAGTCACAACATTCCCTTAAGCCAAAGCCTGATCCAAAGCAAGGCCTTAACTCTCTTCAATTCTTTGGAGGCTGAGAGAGGTGAGGAAGCTGCGAAGAAAAGTTTGAACCAGCAGAGGGTGGTTTATTAGGCTTAAAGATAGAAGCCACCTTCATAACATAAAAGTGCAAGATAAGGCAGCAAGTGCTAATGTAGAGCTGCAGCAAATTATCCAGAAAATCCAGCTCAGGTCATTAATGAAGGTGTCTAAACAAGAGATTTTTAGTGTAGATGGAACAGGCTTCTATTGAAAGTAAATGCCATCTAGGACTTCATAGCTAGAGAGGAGGAGTCAATGCCTGGCTTTAAACCTTCAAAGGACAGGCTGATTCTCTTGTTAGAGACTAATGGAGGTGGTGACTTTACATTGAAGCCAATGCTCATTTATCATTTCGAAAATCCCAGAGCCCTTAAGAATTATGCGAAATTTACTCTGACTGTGCTCTATAATTGGAACAACAAAGCCTGGATGACAGCACATCTGTTTACAATACGGTTTACTAAATATTTTAAGCCCACTATTGAGACCTACTAATCAGAAAATAGAATACTTTAAAGATATTACTGCTCACTGACAATGTACCTGGTTACCCAAGAGCTCTCATGAAGATATACAAAATTAGTGTTGTTTTCATGCCTGCTAACACAACGTCCATTCTATAGCCTATGGATCAAGGAGTCATTTTGACTTTCAAATCTTATTATTGAAGAAATATAGTTTGTAAGGCTATAACTGCTATAGCTTGTGATCCCTCTGATGGATCTGGGTGGAGTCAACTGCAAACCTTCTAGGAAGGATTCACCATTCTAGATGCCATTAAGAACACTGGCAACTCATGGAAGAGGTCAAAATATCAACACAAACAGGGGTTTGGAAGAAATTGATTCTAACCTTCATGGAAGACTTTGAGGGGTTCAAGACTTCAGTGCAGGAAGGAACTGCAGATGTGGTAGAGATTGGATTGCTGCAATCTCATGATCAACTTTAATGGTTGAGGAGTTGCTTCTTATGATGAACAAAGAAAGTGGTGATGTGATGGAATCTACTCCTGATGAAGATGCTGTGAAGACTGTTGAAATGAAAACAGAGGATTTAAAATGTTACATCTACTCAGTTGATAAAGCCATGGCAGGGACTGAAAAAACTGACTCCAATTTTGAAAGAAGTTCTACTGTGGGTAAAATGCTATCAAACCGCATCGCAAGTTACAGAGAAATTTTTAGTGAAAGGAAGTCAATTGATGCGCAAACTTTATTTTTGTCTTATTTTAAGAAATTACCACAACCATCCCAACCTCCAGCAACCACCACCCTGATCAGTCAGAAGCCGTAAACACTGAGGAAAAACCCTCTGCCAGCAAAAAGATTATGATTTCCTGAAGGCTCAAATGATGGTTGGCATTTTTTTAGAAATAAAGTATTTTTAACTAAGGTGTGTACACTGACTTTTTAGACATAATTCTATCACACACTTAATAGACTACAGTATAGTGTAAACATAACTTTTACAAGCACTGGGAAAACCAAAAAATTCATGTGACGTGCATTATTGTGAAATTTGCTTTATTGCAGTGGTCTAGAATTGGACCTGCAATATCTCTGAGCTATGCCAGTATTTGAGGACCTAAAAATAACCAAAGTGTTCTGCCATTTTCCCTTTGTATCTTTTCTTAATAATCCCTATTTCCTTTCTCACTATAGTGTTCCTTTTTTTTCATATTTGTTTTGTAACATTTTCTATGCTAGATTATAGGATTCATGAGGCAGGATTCCTACCAACTTGTTCACTGCTCCTCCTCAACCTCGTTGGTGGTGTCTAATATAAAAAGGCACTTCTGTGTGCTGAATGTATGAATAACAGCAACAAAAAAAGAACAGTTTTGCCGTTCAGTAAGAAAATAGCTATGGACGAGGATAACAATATCCCTGCTTATACCTCCACCCCAGCATGTCTGATCCCTATCTTCTCTATTATCAATATCTTAAAAGCTCATTGTATACTTATATTGCATTTATCAACATTTCAGTACAAGTTTAGGCTTAGTATATATGGCATAGATCTTAAGAAAACATACGTCTATGTTATTTTTAAATGCATTAAAATCTAGTATTGAAATACATCTCTAGTCACACATATATATGTGCCATATTTATTTATTATAGAAAGAAATTTTTATGTACTTCATTTTTTAAGATTATGTGCTTACTATACCTTAACTACCAAACAACTCTGAGGTATTATAATGCTCAGGTCTTCTAAAACCACTTTTAATTTTTTTACCTCTCCTTTTTATGTATTTTAAATTCTCCTTTTGCCTTTATTTTCTAACATAATATATATGTGTATATATATGATTTTATGATAAACACTTTTAAATACATTACATAGGCTAATCTAAAATATACGCTAGAGTTAGAGAGGAGCTGAGGTTTCATATATATTTGGCCAAGAAGGAAATCATGCAAATTCAACACATTTTCAGAGGCATAATAATTGACGTCTGCATTATTTGCTAATATTTCTAGAATGAACCAATTTCTAGGTAATCATTATATAAAAGGTGGCATGTCCCTTACATTTTGTATGTTAACATTTTCATAATTGCAATATGTGAAAAAAAAATTTTCATATTAAGACATAATACAAAATAGATACTGTTATAAAAATAAAAAATACATTTAAATAACTGATAATTTATCACGATAGAATGTAGATAAAGAGTATAATTTTGATAGTATATTTTCTCAGTGGGAAATATGAAATATTATAATATTTGCCTCAAAAGCTGGAACATACTGTAAAGCTGAGTTGTTTACAAAAACAAAATCCATTGAAACAACAACAAAAAAGGCACATTCAAAAAAATAATAGAGGAAATATTCAATGTACTTCGGCTACAAATACTGAAGTGACTGGTGAAAATTTAAATTCTTTAATTAAAGATACATTGCAATAAATGTATACCTATTGTGGTCATTGAAAATTATTTCTTGTTAAATATATTATATGTCTTATATATTCCACTTTATTATTCAAATCTGGCATAGACTTGAAAAGCAAAGCCCAACAATTACTTCATATTGCTACATTTGAAAGCACTGTAAATAGTAAAGTAATCCTGAATTATTGATGAGATTTTATTTCTTTATTAAATGAATTACTAAAAATTCACAATATGATTTTCTGTTTAATTACCAATTCTCATGTATGCACGTGATTTAATAATTTATGCAAACTATTTTGCTGGTGTTTGTGATAAAATTTTATCAGCCACACTACAAATGATGAGGTGTGGTGTGGTCCTTCATTTATTCTTTTCAAACAGTTTATGACATTTTATATCTGTCTCCTGTGATAATTAATATGCTAATCCAACTGTCATTTTAACAAAACTCTTTGATGACTGGCAGTTTTCTATAAAAGATATTTCTAATAGACAGGCAGCAGTAATTCTCAAATAATCATGAATGGAATGCTGTACTGAAGCTGTCAGATATATTGATCAGGTTTGTGCAGATTTTTCTTGTCCATTTTTATAAGTCTATGACCTTAAAATACAACATCAAATTGTTTGATTAGGTCTTAAAAATGAAAATAATATTTATTATAAAACACAGGAGGAATTTGAATACTATTTAAAATAAGAGGATAAAACTATTTATTCCATTCATGTTCTGTATTTTTCAGGTGCTAAAATAATCTCTGGGGGGAAATTGTGTCTTTGTGCCTCATTTTAAACAATATTCACAATTTGCCCTTTATAATTGGAAATGAGTTTATGGCTAGTAATTTATTCACAAAATGGGCAGGTTGAGAACATTGTTTGGTACCATATATAAGGTCTATTTAGAAGATAATTTATGCTAACTATATTTGCAAATAAATAGCACTGCAAATGTGAAAGCTGTAAAATGATAATTTCAACATATTAAAATTGAGCATAAATAAAAATACTTTATGAAGAAATGATATGATGCATTCTCTATTTTATGTCAAGCATACCAATCATATCAGTTTCATATTTAATTACTCCAATATCCTTTTGGTCTAAGTAGTTTTCACTGAAATTCTCCAGATGTACTTTAGCTGGTCATTCTTATTCTGCATTTAATAATTAACAATCTACTCTGAAAATTATATCACAGATGCTTCTTGCAAACTAAACTAGATAATAAAAATAATTTATTTAAAACCTTGCAAATGTTATGCTTTCAAGATGAAGCAAAAATCCTTGTAATTGCGTACAAAATTCCTCAAATCTGGACACGCATTAACTCTTGTTTTCTTCCCATAGCTCACCACACTATGCTCCATGCAATCCTCATACACTTTTCCTTTTTCCTTTGTGGGTCCTTGAGTTGCTTTTTGCTTGTTTGTTTGTTTTTGTTTGTTTGAGATTTTTGGGTCCCTTCATTAGTGCTCTTTGTATGCAAAGATACTAAATAATTTAATTTCATAGCTCTCTAACGAAAGGTCTATAAAAGTAGGGATTTTTTCATCTGTTTTGCTTGTTGATATATTTCAACCACCTAGATCAGTGAGTGCCACAGAGTAGCTCATTGATACTTATTTATTGAAATATTAAATGAAGAATGAAAGGGAAATATAAAGAAGTACAGTAGGAAAAAAAGAAGGAAGAAAGGAAATAATAAAAAAGAAGCAAGATGGAACATATTAGTATTTTGATTTTTTGACGTGTAAATTTTTATTGTCAGAAAAAAAGACTTTCCAGATAAGGAGAAAAGCTTGAATAAGTTTCAGTGGAAAATCAATGCCAGGGTTGTCGTGAAACTACTAATGAGAATGGTTTAGAGATGATATTCCATATCATGATCATTGTATATTTACTTTTGGAGTCTTCTTAATTTATGGTGTCTATGAGTATCTCTCACATCCATCAAATTATATCATACTGTTGCTCTCTTCTTATATTTTCACACTCATTTAATCCCTTCCTGTAGAACTAGTAGAACTGAACAGAACTCTTCAGAGCTCCCCCCACCCCCCCCAAGTACAAAACACCTCTATGTTCCCTGACTGTTGTTTGTAGAAAAACTAAAGGCTCCCAGGCCCCCCAGAGTCACAAAAGAGCAGGCTCGAGCAGTTAATAATTAGGACAATAGAGTCACAGACTCAGAGACCAATGGAAGAACGAGATTAACACTATTGCTCATAGTAATCTGTATCTTTGTAGGCATTAGAATAATTGTAGCTTGCAGGCAACTAAAATTGTCAGCAAAGAGATGCTACAAACCCATGTCAACATCTTCCACTCTGAAAATACGATATCCTACATCAGCATGAAGAAGTTACAGAGGGTGGACCTTTGCCCGTAATTCTATAGAAATGAAATGATGTCTAAATTGGGATTTGTAAGCAGCTCTTTCACCTCTTTCCTGTTTGTCAATTTCTGTTCTCCTTAAACATTAATTATAAAAATGAGATCATTAGGTAACATTTAACCGAACTCCTAACTTCTGCTGTACTGAATACACACAAAGCCTTGCCCAACCTGTTGATTCCTTTCCTGGATTAAAAGGAGCAAGAATGAAGAATTAAGTAATTAAAGAATGACTGACTCTACCCACAGCTTCCCCCTGAGAAAACTTGCAGGCAGGCCACTAGGCAAGGCAGACCACTAGACAAGGCAGACCACTAGACCAGAAGATAGCATCCAATTGCAGGTGGACCACGTGGGCAAGACAGTATCCAAAAGACATCAAAAGTCAGCAGGTCTGCACACAATGGAATAATGACAATGAATCTGAGCTCCTACCTTAATGACTAACTGAGATTGTTTCCCCCTTTTCCCTTTAAAAATTTTTATGGCTGAGCAGAATCTTCAGAGTTGGTCTCCATGAGTTCACCTTCTCCCCACATTGCTGGCTTTTCTGAATAAACCACCTTTCCTTTCTATTGACACTTGCTTTTTGAGCGGCCAGCAAGCCAAACCTGAGTTCAGTCACAGTAGGACTTTAATATATGTATCTTGACAGCCAGTACTGAACTATTTATTATTCCAAACTGTCATGTAGATGCATTTCTAAAATCCAGAGGGCCACACACAAGTGTGCAGTGCACACACACACACACACATTTGTATATATATGTTACGCTTGACTAATTGCTCTATTGTACCTTAAGATGATTTTCAGTGGAGCATATTCTTCTCTGTGATGTTTTAAAAAATATTCTTTTATATCACTTAGTACTTGATAATACATTAAATTGTCTAGTGCTAAATTATATATTCTAAAGGTTATTCTCAAATTGTTTCCTATTTCTATGCCATCGTTACCCGAGTCTAATTCTCCTAACAAATGTATACATGTCTTGAGTACAGGGACCTGTTCTAAAAGCACCTGAAATAATGCTGAGTGAACAGCAAGTGGTAAATAATGCTTATTGATGGCGACATCAGAAAAATAACAATGAAGAACAGATGTAAGAAAGTATGTGTTTTTCTTTTACTCTTCCTTACCTTGGCATTATAAATACCGTACTTTCACATGTGTAAGTTGAGGTTTATCATTTCTGATACTCATCCTGGATGTTGATAAAACCTACATTTTCATCATGAATCTTATAACCATATTTATTCCATCTTCTTTTTTAAAAATATATTTTATGTCACCACTACCTCTAAGTGAAATTTAAACTAATTAAGTGAAATAAATAAGAATGGAAATGCAACTCCCAAGGAGAGGGTTTTAGGTAGAAAATAATTACTGTATTTGCCCAGAACAAATACAGTGGATTTTTTTTTTTTTTTTGACACTGTGGATTTTTTATGACACTGTGGTACCTTGGCTTAGGGAAATATACTTGACCTCTTAGCCTATTGTTTTGGACAGGAATTATATCCAATCCATCAATTCTAGTGTCAAAACGGTGAATTCCTGGCGCCAGCAGACTCTTCTTTCAGGGAGAAGTCATTTGCTTTTTCCACTGTCAGTTTCTCTATAATTCTAAATATTTAGATGACATTTCCAAAAACAAAACAAGTGTGCACTTAATGAGCACAATAACTTTTTAGCGAAATCCTCTGGAAGCTTGACTATCCTGGAAGAGGATAATAGGTCTGTTTGTTTTGAATGTCAACATACTAATGAATTAATTCAAAACTATTTTAGCATTGAAAGCTAAGGTGTTTCATTAGCAGTTTCAGTGCTGTAATTTCCTCAGGGGCATTTGAAAGGGCAAAAGAGTCATGCTTTCTGTGAGGTCCAGGACCCACAAACTGTTTTTTACTAATTGTCCCATAGTTTCATTAAGTTCATGCATTTTTTTCTTGGCCAAAGGAGATGGTGGCAATGCAATGTGCCTTTGTTTTGTGATAGTCTCGTCTCTAATGTGCCACATCCAAGTTGCCTAACAATCTATTGATTTATTCAACATATTAAAAGGCACATCTAACAATCTAACACCCCTACTTCCTGCAAATCTTTCCATTCTCTTTCATCTCAGACTAATTTCTACTTTCTCATTTAGTGCTCGTGTGTGCCTGCCTCTTCCTCCTTATGCTTACGTGGATGCACAGCTCACAAGAACTCATCCTTCAGATTTCAGCCAGAAAGTCACTGCTTACCTGTCAGCCAAACGAGGCTTCCTTCTGTCATTACATTATCTCACAGCACCTCCTACTTTTCATTCATATCACTTCTCATGAATATAATTAGGCATTACTATTTTATGCTGTGTTTAATATTCATTTCCCTTCCTAGACTATAAGTTCCAGGCTGGCAGGAGGCCTTACACTCTTCTTCCTCTTTCTGTCTTCTGTCAGCAGAACAGACGCACAGCAGGAACACAAAAGCTCTTAGTTGCAGGAATAAATGAATGAAACTCTATTGTTCTCTATGTATCTTCTCTGAATTGGATATGGGAGAAAAACCTAACTTGTTTTAGTTTAAACAGAAAACAAGATAAGCTCTCTTGGCAAAACTAAGAATTAGAATCAAACACTCTTAGTGAATACTTATCTATTTATAATTAAATCCAACTATGGGTTTCATGCAGAAAATTCTCAAATAGGAGTGTAAGCAGAAGTGTACATGGTCCCCAGAGAAAGAGAACCAGGCATGGCTTTCTTAACATAAGGGAAGCCATTTTAGGCCTAAGCCATTTTGTGATCTAAGCCTGGCCAAAATACCTGCCCTTGGACAGGTCTTAGTAACTAATGATCTGAACAAAAGAATGCAAAAACAAAGGAAAAGCAGCCAAGAAATACTAATTCAGTCATAAAACAGAGTCTGTTCCTCCTCAAGGGATATACGTCACAATCTGATACATATCTTTGAGTTGGAACCAAAGCTGCCACCCAGACAGAGGATGGTAACTATATGCTGAGACCCTGGATTGGTTGGAACCTAAGGAATGATGAAATTTTCTGACCCTGGTGACTTCAGTCAGCTAAAACTTGGGCTCTGTCAACCTGTGCCCCAGTTCTCTGCTGGATTCTCCTCTGCTCAAGACCCTTCATGAATATGCCTGTACCCTTAGCTCAAAATTTCCCCAGTTTTGCTGTTTAGGGAGACACTGCTTTGTGGGAAGGTCCTGGTGTTCTCCATCCTTGCTTCAAGGAATAAATCCTTCCTTCTCCCACTCTTTGGCTTGGTTGTGTCTTTTGGCTCAACATCCTCCAAGTAGTGAAACCAATTTTCTGGTAACAGGAGGAGTAGTGTCAGCCATTAACATGTATGTGATGAAATTATCCCCTAAGGCACAACTAAATAAAAGTCACCTTTGTGCTAAAGGCTGAAGGGTAGCAGAGAATGTCAAAATGTCACTTCAAAATGTGCTACTTTGGCAAATTGACTACTTTGAGCTGAAGGCTCTTAAAAAAAAAAAACAGTAAAAGCAGGAAGAGATTTTCTCTGAACTCCTTAAAGACAGCTCCTCCAAAAGGAATTCTGTTGTCCTAAATCCCTCCCTGGGGAATTTCATCAACCAGGGAAGATTGACTCTTATCACAGGAGAGGGGACTAGAAGTCAACACCATATCTAGACATGCTTAGTCACAAACAATTGTTAAATTAAGAAGGAGGCCATTGGACTGATGAAGCTCTAATGCCATGGTGGCCTAAGGAAGCAAACCAAACTCTAAGCCTGTAAGTGCCTCAAGGTTAGGAAGTCAACATTAAGGACAACCAATCACATCCAATGGGGCTTTAAGCTATAGCCAATCAATAATTTCCTTTCATAGCTTCTGCACTTTCTAGATTTCTTTCCAATGGCTCTTGTCTGTGGAGCACACCTAATCCTTCCCGCTTTGCACTGCCTGATTCAAACTGATTTTTGCTCAAATAAACTCAACATTTTTAATATGCCTCAGTTGATCCTTTAATGCTATCATACCTTTGGTCTATTTTTCTAAGGGCCCATTCATCTTTCCCCAAAGTCACTTATTCTCCTCTAAGATGCCTACATATTCCCTCCCCTTTCTCTACTAAAGTAGTATTCATTTCAGAATTCTAAGTCACCTGGAGGAGTTACTCATTTTTCCAGAGTATTTGCTATACATGGGGTACACATGTTAATAAACTGCTATTTTTCTCTTGTTAATCTGTCTTTCAAAACAGTGGCCTAGTTATGAATTCAGAAGGTAGAGGGGAAATTATTTTTCTTCCCCTATGTAACCTAGGATCCAATAACTTTTGTGATTATCTGCTTGATACTGCCATAACTACTATAAAGGTAATATACTAGTATCCACTATAACACTCTCTTTTTGTACATAAACACACACTTTTTGACTTAGGAGCCGTCTATTCTAACTCACAGCAGTAATTCTGGGGAAAATGTAAGGAATTTTTTTTCAGTGGGTGCTGTGCATAGACTTCTAAAATCATTAGGAACGTTTCTAAATTGTGTCTACACTCTTAGTTGAAGTTCTTCTCCGAGTTGTTCAGATAATAGGGCTTATGCTAATGATCTGAGATTTAAAACAGGTATGGGAGATGTTAGTAATGCCCTTCCAGAAAGAAAAAGGAATTTCAGCCTTCGTGAACAATCTCCGCAGCACTATCAACACCACTGCGGAATATGTGACAGATGTTTGAGTCGCTGCTCTACACTGTTCCTACAATGCTCTTGCCACTGTCGGGAGCTGGCTTGGGGAGATAAGACACATATTATTTGGTCTTAAGCTTTGACAGTGTGTTGGCCACTATGCTACCATTATGAAACACCTAAGTGCAAAGGACAATTAAAATATTCATCAACAGTATTTCAGGCAAATGTTTCCATTCTCACTGCTCAGGGATTTGTGATATTCACATACTCACATATTTAATTCTCAGGGCAATATCATATCATCAGACTATGTTTCTTTAGCTCCATATTTTTCAGTAATTATATTGGCCAAGGTCAGTGGTTTCCACAGTGCATCTAAAGGATTTGTAGTTTGAAAATTAAGATTATTTGTTTTTGATCTCTGAGAGTATGGAACAGAAATTGAGAGGACTTTACAACTCAAAGCCATTTTATCTTTGAAAGGAGTTTGAATATAGAAAACTTGGCTCTCAGAGATCATCTTTAAAATCTTGGCTCTGACTGTTTTTGTTTGTTTTGTTTGCTTGTTTTCTTTCTGAGAGACAGAGGAAGGGTAAAATTTTGACACGTTAAAATGTGCAAATCTGAACTGGGAAATTCTGACAAATCAAACTCACATCTTAGCCACACCAGTATTGAGGTAGAGAACACTGCAGTTGACACAGAAAGTTCCTTTGCTGTCCCTTCCCAGTCTGTCTACCCTTTCCACTGCATCCAGAGGTAACTGCTGCTCTGTTTGAGTGTTTTTATTGTTATTGTTTTCCACTAAAAATTACTTCTACATGTATTAGAATATCAGACAATATAATATACAGATATGCTTGTACATGCAGTGGTAGAATCAAAAAAAACTGTACAAGTTAAAACTGCAAAGCACAATAATCAATAGGAAAAAACAACTTTTTAAAATACAGTTTACATGTATGTATATTTTCTGGATATAAATTTTTCATCAGGTAGATAATTTCTCAAATGTTTTCTCCCAGTCTTTGCCTTTGCATTTGTTCTCTTAACAGTATTCTAAATTTTAAAAGTCTTTATCATTTTTTTAAATTACGGCTTTGGTATTGTATCTAAGATTTTTCCCCATTAATTTTGGGGAAATTATTAGCCATTATTACTTCAAATATTTTTAATAGCCACATTACTTTTTTTTTTCCCTTATTCTTAAATTTTATCTTCCCATATGTTACACAATCTAATGGTTCTTATTATTTTTTTGTTTTCCTTTTTTTTTAACTTGTTTTTTCCCCTTTGTGTTTTGTTTGGGTAATTCCTACTAACTTTATTAACTCATTTTCAAGTTTATTGATTCTTCCCTCAGCTGTTTCAATGGAATTTCCCATTTCTGATATCATTTTTTTTTAATTTCCAGAATTTTAATTTGAATCTTTCTTAATATTCCCTTCTCTCCGATGAAATTCTCCATCTGTGCGTGCATATTGAACTATTTTTCACTAGATACTTTGAGATACTAATGATGATTATTTTAAAGTCTTTGATAGTTGCAACATCTTTTTTTCTGAGTCCGATTTTATTGTTTGCTTTATCTCTTGAAAATGGGATTTAGTTTTTCTCTCTTTCGTACTTTGATTCATCTCTGTTGAATGCCAGTTATCGCAGTAGAATGATAGAAACTATGGTAGGTAGTTTTAAAGCTTGGTAAGGGGCTCAGGTATTCTTCCTGCCAGGTCATTATGATCAGTGGTTGGGCCAACATAGTCTGGAGTCGAGCTTTATTATAGTTGCTGTAGCGGTTTGTTTTTGTTGCTGTTTCTGTGGTTGATTTCCAAGTGTCACAGGGTTCAAAATACCTCTAGTGGTGGTGAAGGGCTGGAGAGTTTTTCTCAGTGCTCCATTCATCCTCAGTTTCCAGGCATTCCTGAATGTCTGTGTCACAGAGGAATCTCCTTATGCCCTTGCCCTTCCTAGCAGTAGATTGTATAACACTTGGTATTGGGATCCTCGTGAGTGTTGGTCCTGTCTTTTGTTTTGTCAGTCTTAGGAGGGCTCTGTGCCCCAGTGCCTTGAAGGAGCATCTTCCTCAGCACCCCTACACCTCCACCCCC
Organism: Hippopotamus amphibius kiboko; assembly: GCF_030028045.1. Taxonomy (NCBI): domain Eukaryota; kingdom Metazoa; phylum Chordata; class Mammalia; order Artiodactyla; family Hippopotamidae; genus Hippopotamus; species Hippopotamus amphibius. The sequence goes on from NC_080196.1 coordinate 104,940,884, forward strand.
TTGTGGTCTAATTCAGCCTTAGATCCACAGTTGACCTTTAGCGGGGGTTTCCTGCACCACCTGCAGCAGGGGGAGAACACATCAATATAGATCATGTCAGATAGATCATATTCGTATAGACTCTAAGGCCTGAGATGATTCTCACCTCTCTAGCAGCTGTAGATATTTGTCTTTAACTTTCCTTCATCCACAACCTTTGTCTGTGCCTTGCAGGCAAGTGGCCTTCATGCCCCTGCCCAGCAACTTAAGATTTGCTTTGTAGAATATCACCGTGGGGGGCAGGGGTGGTAGTGACCACTGACCATACTGTCATCTCCACTCATGCTCACCATCTCCTTTGGATCCTTTCCCCTCCTTCTGTATCTTTTGTTCCAAGGGAATGAAATATAGAGTAACTGGCAGAATTTTGTGTCTGTCTCCCCTGCAGCAAGTGATAGATTTCTCGGAGACTGTATAAGAATGATTTCTTCCCGTTCCCAGTGACGGAGTCCTTTAGCTTCAAGTAAGAACAAGACTGGAGAAGCAGGCAGTGTGTTGTTTGTGTCTTGTCTGCAATCTGTGATTAGCTCCTTTTAGTTCTGTAGGCAAAAGCTGCTCCTACCCCAGAGGATTAAGATATTTGCAATATAAAAAGAAAGGACTCAGGAGGCAGGATGGGTTTTGTGCCTGTCTCAGAACAGCTGTCAATCACCCCCTGCACATCCAAGTCACTCGGCTTTGCTCGCCCTGGTCTTTGCCCTGCTCTCAATTTCTCCTGTGAGCATCCAGTGGGATGAGATTTCCAGCCATGCAGGATTGTGCGGCGGAGTGAGGGCAGTTGCTAAGTGCCCCCAGCAACTTCAGATTTATTAGCTCCCACTGGACTTTTAGTCAAGTTAAATTTTACCTGCTTATACTGTGGTCAAAACAGCTCCAGATTCTCTGATGCTCTGTCATGGGTGAGAAAACAGATATGTCCTTTCACTATTTGGAAGAATGTAAACCTCTTTGGATTTCAGATTCCTTCATTATCTCCTAACTTCAGCTTTCCAATGGGAATAAGAAATGTTATGAAATTATACCTTATCTCTTTTTTTCTCATTGTTACATTAAAAGCAACTTTTTTAAAAGCATATGTTATTCAAAGTTTAAAGAAAATTCGTCCACAAATTGTAGTATGTGTTTGTTTTCATTCACTTTGAAATATTTTAAAATCTCATGATTCCATTTTTGACCTTGAGTTTATTTAGTAGTATAGTGTTTCATTTACAGATATTTGTGGATTTTCTTCATATTTCATCAACTTCTAATTTAATTTAATCATGATCAGAGAGTGTCTGGATTATTTTAAAATTTCAACATTAAGACTTATTGTGTGACTTAAAATAATGACGTAAATGTTACAGGTTCACTTCAAACAAATATATACAGGTGAGCCTTGAACAACATAGGGGTTAGGTGCATCTATGCTCTGAGCAGTTGAAAATCTGGGTATAACTTATAGTTGGCTCTCCTGTATTGGGGTTCTTCTATCTGTGGTTCTGCATCTGCAGATTCAACAAACATGCAATCCTGTAGAACTGTAGTGTTTACTATTGAAAAAACTCCGTGTATGAGTTTATCTGTGCAATTTAAACCTGTGTTGTTCAAGGGTCTACTGTATTGTAGTTATTGGATGTGGTCTGTTATATAATGTTAATTAGATCAAGATGGTTGATAATTTTCAAATCTTCTATAACTTGACCAATTTTCTGTATTTTTGCTGTTTGTAATTTGACAATAATATTTCTTAAAATCTCCAATTGTTGGTGGATTTATCTACTTCTCTCCTTAGCCATGTCAATGATTGCTTTATGAATTTGGAAACACTCTCTTTTAGGTCCATAAATATTTAGAACCATAAACAATTTCATGTCTTCTTGATGAATAAATCAAACAATTACAACATGTTTTTATCAGTCTTTGTAATGCTTTCTGTTTACTTTTTTTGGTTAAAACATGGCCACATCAGCTCTTTTTTAGGTTTCCAGTGTATATTTCTTTTTCAAATTTTCTCTTTTTATATATAACTGAATCATTTTACTGTACAACAGAAACTAATCCAACATAGTAAATCAACTATACTTCAATAAAATAAATACAAAAAAGAACTTAGGTTTTTGTTCATTTGTTTTTGGAGGTAGGCTGCCTGGGCTGAAAAGTGGAGGAAAAGGACACATCTCTTCCCTTTAAACACAACCTAGAGGTTGTGCATATTACCTCTGCTCATACCCCATTGTCTAGAAAACACTGTTGCTAAGGATTCATATGGCCAGACTCTTCTGCAAGAGAGGCTGTGAAATATAGCCTTTCCTCTGGATGGCCAAAATTCTGTATTACAGAAGAAGGGAAAAAATGATATTGGTAGTTGATTGGCAGTTTCGACCACAAAATCCTCAAACCAGCTGAGGTTAAATAATCTAGATTATAAATGGACTGATTTTTAGTTAGAGAAGGAGACTTCCAAGGTGATTGAGGTCCAAGCCACTGGTCATTAGACTTAGTTTCCTTCTTTGCTTGTAGTTTAACTTAATTTGTTACATCAAGAAGATTTTTAAATATTACAACCTGGATCTGACCTCAGTGATGTTCTTTTAGAATCCTCTGTGGCTGGTGTCCTGTCATTATGATTACGCTGAACTGGTCTCTTAGCATTATTAAAAACTTCTGTTTGCCCTATTAACATCTTAAATCTTTTTCAAATATTTTGTTTTAAATTTATCTATTGCATAGTTCTTTATACCTAAACATTGTTCCTTGTAAAAAGCATAGAGTTAGTCTTATAGTTTTTAATTTAACAAATTCAGAAATATGTGGTGTTTAAGTTGGATGGTTTTGTTCTTTTGTATATATACATGTATATAATATGTATATATACTATATATGTTTTACCTAGATATTTACCCTTTTAAAATTCTTTTCTGAAATTTGTGATTCCATTTGATACCACAGATTTTACTTGAAACATTTAACATTCCTTATAGTATGTGTTCTGCTATAGATAATGAACGTTAGCTTTTGTCTGTCTTAGAATGCACAGTATTTCCTTTACCCTAATGTTTTACACATTAGTGTTGCCATATCTATTCTTCATTAATACTTGGAACTGTTTTGAATATTTTTATCTCTTTTTTCCAATATCTCTGTATAGCTCTACTTTAAATGTGTTTCTTGAAAAATACAATGTAATTGGGTGTGGAGTTTTAACCCTTCCTAACAATTTGTTTTCTGGTGGTAAAATCAAATCTATTCACATGCAGTATAATAGGCAACATACTTGATTTAATTTGTTCATACTGCCTTAATTTATTGCTAATTTTACTCTGTTAATTCTTTTTTTTTTGCCTTATTGTTACTGATTTAGTCAAATTACTATTTGTTAGTTTTGTTCCACTGTTAGCTTTATATATTTCTACGCTGGTTTTTCATTTTGTCAATGGCCACTTTCCCTTTCAAGATGCTCATATGTATCCATCATGTGAAAAGTTACCTATTATTTCTCTCACAAAGATACTCTGTGCACACACCTGTATCATATAATTTCCATCTCCATTTAGATGAATCTTTTAGAATATTTATGACTTTACTGTCATTTCGAATTTCTCTTCATTTACACGCTACTGTTTCCTTTTCCCAAATTTTCTGTTGAAAGCTAGAATACTTATTTTAGTAACAAATATCATTAGAAGTCTCTTTGAAATAAGTCACTTTTACACCTACTGAGCATTTTTGATACCACAACTACACTGTCCATATTAATATATGAATATATATGTATATATCCTTCAATTTGTTTTTTTAATATATATGCATGCATAAATGTGTGTTTATATATATATACATGCTCACTACTCTTTTTTCCTCATTACTATTTCTTCCTCTCATCATAACTTACTTTGCATATAATTTCTATATTTATGGTTAAGTAGCATTTTAGTAACCACCAACCATTTTATTTTTTCATTTGCAAACCACTTTTTTCCCCCAAACAAAAACTTTTTTTTTTTTAACTAAAATTTTGTACAAGAAACATTATGGGTGTTAGAGTCTCTAAATTATTTCATGACTAAGAATGACTCTGTAGCTTTGATTTTTACAAAGAAATTTCAATACTATATACTTCTCAGGCCACATTTTATTTTTCTAAAATTTTGAAGATAATAATCCTCATGCTGAGTTGTAGTGTCAATGTTGCTATGAAAAAGGCTGGGGCTAAAATTATTTTGTCTTCCCTGTATTTCCCTGTATATTACTTTCTCCACTTTTTATGTTGTGATTAGATGCATATAAAGTAAAACTAAAATAAATCACTCCAGCAAGATAAAGGTGTACGTCTCTAATATAGAAATAAGAATAAAAGGAATCTAGAACTTGTGTTCTGTGGTCATCAGATAACCAAATTCCTCCTATATTTTTACTGTACCAACATTGGTACATGAGTTTGAAACTGAAGTTCATCTCATAGTTCGGAATGGCTAATAAAATTTCAACTATCGTGTTAGAATTCCATATAGGAGAAAAGGACAAGCGGCAAAGTGACCACATCCCAACTGAATTTTGATGTTTGTTCTCTTCTTATGTTAAACAAAACAAAGCAAAACTAAACAAGGACAAGCACACGGGAACAGGCTATGCAGAGCACCCCAGTCTCTTGCTCCACTAACTGCTCAAAATGTCTGCTGGATGTCTAACACTAAGACCACAACTTTAGCAAGAAGGGGAGAAAATGTGAGAAGAGCAGATGAGAGTAACCACCAGCTAAATCAATCATTTCTATACAGTTTTCCCAGAAGCCCATCCAGCAATTTTGACTTATATTAACTGATCACTTCTAGAGGCCAGCAAGGAAATCCTTTACTTGTGTTCCTCCCCACACAGAATAAAACTCAGGTCTATTATTAAGGAAGAGGAAGCAGTAGAAAACTATGTGTTTCTACTATATTGGCGTATTCTGCAAGAATGACTTTATGGCATCCTTTTAATCTTTGGAGTTCAATACCTCCATAGGGATATATTCATTCGAAAATTTAGTAGACACTGAAGCTACTTGTTTTTGTTAATTTTTTATGAAAATAACAGAGTTAAATACTTAGTCTGCGATACTTTTTAAACTCATACTAACTGGCTTTTAAGCTTTGCCAGTTTCTTTCTCCTTTATCTCAGCAGTTACTGCCTTTAGGCAACATGAAACACTTGCCATCTTTGCTAGTAAATTCACTGCTGCTCTACTGGCAAGGCACCAGGATTTTTCCACACTATATCAGCAACTTCACAACCACCGCTCGTAATTAAGACAATATACAATATAGAGCAATTGGCTTTTTAACCCTGAAAATGTTCCACGTTACAGACTCCTTGGCAACTTATTTTGTAAGCCACAGTCAGTGAGAGCGTCTCCCTTAGCAAAATGGCATTTCTTCTATCTCTGTTAGTAGATTGAAAAGCTCCAGCCTCGATTTATTTCTCACTGCTAGAATTTTTTGAAAGCATGAAGGAGCCAACACACACTAATATTCTGAACTTTTCATAAACTTCCTGTAATATACCAGCCTCAGGAAATCATAGCTCTTCCTTCCAAAATCTGAAGGTAACAGTTTGACCTACCAATTTGCCACTATGCAATGAGGCTCCCCAGCTTTCCAGCCTGCAAAATTACATTCCTTGTCATACATATTCTCACTTCTTCCAGTTACCCAGTTCCATAATCTGTCTTCTCTTATTGGCAATTCACCACAACTGGTCTCAATTTAGGATAAGATTCAACTACACAGAATAGAAGCCAAAAACAGAAAATGGTTTAAACCAAGGAGAGAACTAATTATTTCTCATGCAAACAAAGACCAGCCTGGATAGGCTGCCTAGAACAAACATTAGCTTTCTTTTTGACCATCATTAGTGCATCCTCAGTGTTACCTCTTTGACCAAGGTGGCTGCTGGGTTTCCAGATTCAAGTTTGTGTGTCCGAAAAGAAGAAAGGGTTACAAGAAAAAGGGCATATGTGACAGCTGACCCAGAGACCTCAAAGTGTCTTATCAAAAACATACCCAATAAAGCTCACTACATTTCACAGGTCACCACAGTGACAAGGGAGTCTCCAAAAAGCAGTCATTGTACTAAGTAAATCACTAACTGGAATACATTTTGGTTCTTTTTATGAACAAATAGAAAGATGTACCACCAGAGAAAAAGTGATCTATGCCCCTCCTGCTTTTGCTTTGTGACAAGATTGAGATTCTTTTACACTGGAAATCATCTAATGAGTATATGCAATGGTATTATGTTAAATTTTCCTGTTATGGTAAACCCTTTGGATCATCAGATTAAAATATCATATATTTTAATTTCTTTTTTGTCCTTTCTCATTGAATTTTATTTCTATTTACATTTTTCAAAACTTTATTCTTTGGTAATAGCAGAATATGTCACATCTCCTTCTGTCTTTAATAGTTTACCTGCAATAATTTTTATTTTTATTTTAATTTTCTGGGTAATATTTAGCAAACATGTCCATCATATTTCTGATTTTATTTTCATTTGTTATTTTCCCTTAGATTTCTTTCATCTCTCATTTTATCTTTTTATTCTATTTTATTATGAGATTTTTCAATTAACTTTTATTTTGACATTTAGTTTCTCAAAATATCCTAGAATACCACACAATGTTTTTCAACATTTTTTTTTCTTTTTCCTTTATTTTTGGTTAGATACTGTTCCCTCTGATCTCACTGGGGCTATAAAGACCTATTTTTTTTAATGCCTTCTTCCTCTGTTTCTTTGGTTCATTCATGTTTTGATGCATTTCTCCATTTTCCCTCTGTTGACACATTTTGCCCATTTTCAAGTGTGTAACTCACAAGCTGGTCATTTTGTGATTACTTACCAGCTTCAAATATAGGCAGGGATATAGGGAAGTAGTCTCTCTACTGAACTAGGTTTGTTTAAAAAAAGAAAACCAACCCTTACCCATCCTATTGGTCATGTTTAAAACTTAAAAGCAAAATTTTACTTAGTTTTTATTATTCCATAATTTAGTGTGACTCACAATTTAGCCATTGAAGTTAACAGAACATCTCTTATTATCTGGCAATAATTTTCTTTTCTTTCCTGCAAATTCCCTTTGGAAAGTCCATATAAATTTAATATCATCACAAATTCTTTTGGTATCAAATTGGGTCTCTATAAGGACAGTCTCTTCTGCATGCCTTTTATTCTTATTGCAGTAAAACAGGGGTTTATGGTTACGTATTTTTAAGATTTATTGTTATAATTATCATACACAACATACCCATTTATAGTATGCAATTCAATAGTTTTAAAAAATATTTTACAGTTGTTCAAATATCACCATAATCTCTTTTGAAATTTTTTATCATCCCCGAAAGAAATCAAATACACTTTAGTTGTTACCCTACAATCCTCCAAGATAACTTCCCTCCCAGCCATAGATAACTAGCAACCTAATTTCTATGTCTATAAAATTGCCTATTGTGGACATTTCATACAGATGAAATCATACAAAATGTTGTTTTTTAAAAATGTTTATGCCTGGCGTCTTCCACAGCACCATGTTTTTGAGATTTATCCATGCTGCTGAGTGAATCAGCACGTCTTTCCGTTTTATTGCTGAATAATGTTTCCGTGTTTGGAGATGCCACATTTTTGCTTACCCATTTGTTAACTGATGAACATGAAGGTTTTTTTCTCTTTATATCTATTATGAATGACGCTGCTCTGAATAATCATATATTTGTGTGAACAAATGTTTTCAGTTCTTTTGGATGTATACCAAGTAATGGAATTGCAAAACTATATGGTAAATCTGTGTTTAACTTTTTAAGAATCTGAAATGTTAATGTCAAAGTGACTGCTCCATTCGCCATCTCCACCAGCAGCGTAGGAGTGGTCTAATTTCTGTACATCCTTGGAAACACTTGTTGCTCCCTGCTGTTTACATTAGACTCATCCCAGAGGCTGAAATTATACCTCGGTGTTGTTTTGAATATTTCATTTCCTTGATAGCACATCTCATGTGCCTTTGGCCATTTGTGTACATTCTTTGGAAAACTGTCTATTCAGATCTTTTGCCTATTTATATGTGTTTTATAATCAAAACAAATATCTTACCAGATACATGATTTTCTAATATTTTTCTCCAGTTAGAGGGTTATCTTTTCACTATCTTGTTGATAGTGTCCATTGAAGTACAATAGTTTTTAATTTTGTTAAAGTTCAATTTGTCTATGTTGTTCCTCAATTACTTGTGATTTTGGTGAAATATTTAAGAAATCATTGCCGGATACAAGGTCATGGAAATTTTCCAATTTTTTTCTAAGAATTTTACAGTTTTATCTTTTACATTTAGGTCTTTGAACCATGTTAAGTTAATTTTTGTATATGGTATGGTCTAGGGGTTCACATTCATTCTTTTACATGTGATCATTCAGTTGCCCAAGCATTATTATTTGAGAATAGTATTCCTTCATGCTAAATAGTATTACCACTCTTGTCAAAAAATTGAGAAATGTGAGTTCTCCACATTTGTCCCTTTTTTTGAAGATTGTTTGGCTATTCTATATCCCTTGAATATCCATATGAAATTTAGGGTTAAATTGTCAACTTATGAAAAAATGTTTGCTGGGATTTTGATAGGGAATGTGTTGAACCTATAGATCAATTTGAGGAATACTGTTATTTTAACTATGTTAAGTTTCCTGATCTAAGTATGTTTTTTATTTTCAGAGATATATGTAAATTAGATTATAATGTCTCTTAAATGTAAAACAGCTCTGTTTCAACTAGTTTATAGTGATCTGGAAGTGCATACTTAACCTGCAATTCTCCAAACTCACTGAATATCAGGAAACAGAACTTTTAACATTTTAAATATGCTAGAGTCAAAAAAGTCCTCTTTACAGAAAATGTTAGTTCAGTAACAGTAAAAGATTTCAAGTTTACATAATTGAAGTAAATATTGGGCAAAGACAAATAACTTAATATTTTTGGATTAGGTAAAAAGTTGCCTTTTCTCTGAAATGTAATTGTTAAGGATAATACAAGCATGCATTTGGGTTTGTTTTCTCATTAAAAGCTTACTTATTCAGAACTTTCTAAACTATACAGGTTTTGTGATCAAATAATGTAACCCTACTTCTATATAATAATTAAAGTTGTGAATATGCAAATTTGTGTTAAACTGTTATTTTCTGCAATTTTTAATATTAATACTATTTTTCCTTATAGTGTGTTACATAAACATAATCGCCAATATATTTAGGTAATATAAAACCTTGAACTAATATTAAGATAAACCTATTGTAATGAATAATTCTTGATTACCTAAGAAACATCTAGGTAAGACGTACTACTGAAACCTTGATTTCTAACCATAATTTTAAGTGAACATGTTTTTGTTCTAGAGTTGCTACATATTTGGGCACTCTCAATGAGCAAGTTTGTTTTTATCTCCTTATGAAAGAGTACAGTAAATGAGAGTAGCTGTAGAAAGTTGACTTATGTGCATTTGTGAGCTTTGTTGTCCATTTAAGATGCTTTTATACGGCAGATACTTTCTAATTACCTACACCCAGTTTTCTCTGGTCCACAGAATAGTGGAATACTATTCGGCCATAAAAAGGAATGAAATAATGCCATTTGCAGCACCATGGATGGACCTAGAGATTATAATACTAAGTGAAGTAAGTCAGGAAAAGACAAATAGCATATGATATCACTTACATGTGGAATCTGAAATGTAACACGAATTTATCTACAAAACAGGCTCATAGACAAAGAGAACAGACTTGTGGTTACTAAGGGGTAGGGAAGGTGGAGGAGGATGGATGCAAAAACTATGATATATACAATGGATAAACAACAAGGTTTTATTGTACAACACAGAGAACTATATTCAATATTCTGTGATAAACCATAAGGAAAAAGAATATGAAAAATAATCACTGAATTACTTTGCTGTACAGCAGAAATTAACACATTATGAATCAACTATACTTGATTAAAATAAATTTCTTAAAAAGTAAAAAAGAATAAAATTTATAACAATATGAATGGCTGAGCCAGCACTGGTAGCAATAGTGACAAAAAAAATTACAGTCATCAGTTTTGTCCCAAGTGAAATTCCAGTTTGTCCAGAATATGTTAGATTACAGTTACGGTTAAAAATTAAGAAAAATTCATGTATTTCTCCTGCTTTATGGTATTTAAGTATAACAAAAAATTATGAAAGGTATAAAATTTTTGACAAATTTTGCTCAGTTTTTAAAATTTTCTTTGTTTATTACTGCCTTTGCCTGAAATGTGAAAGTTTTTTGTAATTTGCCTAAAAGGCAAACCTTGTGTCTTACTAAAATGGTTTTTTGTACTTTATGTTGACTTAATCATATCATTTATACTAAAAAATGTAACAAAATTTCTTTACTTGTGAAAGTTTTAAGTTTTCTTAAAAACATGTTATCTTCTATATTTATTTTAAACACGCTTATTATCACTTTTTTATTTTTTTATTTTTATTTTTTATTCCTAAGTCATTGATTTTTTTGGTTTTTTTTTTTTTTAGAACTTTTTTTGAGATATAGTTAACAGACAATGAACTGCATATATTTAGAGTGTACGATTTGGTATTTTTTTTTTAATTTTATTTATTTATTTATTATTTTGGGGGGGTACACCAAGTTCAATCATCTGTTTTTATACACATATCCCCATATTCCCTCCCTCCCTTGAACACCCCACCCTCCCTCGAGTCCCCCCAGTATTTTTTTTCTTATTAGTAATGTGTATATGGCAATCCCAATCTCCCAGTTCATCCCCCCCAACCCCCTCCAACACTGCCCCCCCCCCAGCTTTCCCCACTTGGCGCCCATGTGTTCTCCACATCCGTGTCTCTGTTTCTGCCTTGCAAACTGGTTGATCTGTACCATTTTTTCTATAGTTCGCATATATGCGTTAATATACTATGCTTGCTTTTCTCTGTCTGACTCACTTCACTCTGGATGACAGTCTCTACATATGTCTCAGTTAAACATGCCTATTATCACTTTGATTAAAAGAATAAACATACATTTCCAGGCTCCCTAATTCTATCTTAATCAAGTGACCAAACCTCCTCTAAAAATTCTTTTAATTTTTCCTCATAAAAATAAACTCTTAGGTCTATAAAAAATAATGTAAAATGTGCAGAATACATTTTACATCTAAAGCTATTTAAAATTAACCAGAGGACCCCTGGAAAATCACAAAGATTTGTCTTTTCACCTTTTGAAAGGAGAATTGCCACAAATAACTAGATTTGTTTGAAGTACTCCATATTTTTTAAAAAGTTAAGACTATTTTAAGAATTGGATACTAAGAGCTGTCAAATGGGAAGTACACTCAGTCTTCCTTAGCTTAAGTTTGTGTAGGTAAAACAAGTAAAATGATTTCAATATGAGAGTGTTTAACATGAGTTTTTCGGAAAGTGCAGACTTTATGAAAGGCTCTGCAGATTTGTCTACAATCCTTCTGCCTGTAATATGTTTTTACTCCTATGGTAAAACTCTATCAAACGTTTGTGAGGTAGTTCTATGACACACCGCAAAAGACGATTTTATTCTATTCCATCCTGATATTCTTGGTTACCATAATAGATTCAACACAGCCATTAAGTCTTGGTCATCTCCAAATCATTCTGTTTTATTCTGATGCTTCCCAGAAGCCCTTGCACAATTTACTTCTTCAACAAACTAAAGACAGTCTGGGAGCCTCAGGGAAAGTATTGTAAGATGTATTTTGAACCACTCAATAAGTCAAGGTGCAGGGTTTTGATGCCTTTGTTGACATTACTGAGACAATTTCAGACCATCAATTACAGACCATCCCAGTATCATAGAGATAATGTTGCTTTTACACTTCATTTTTAATAGAAAAGTGAGAACATCCTTTTTTATGTCTTTTTAATCTAGTTCTCATCTTTGAGTAGAGTCTGTTTTTGTAAACTGAAATACTTTTAAAGTGGCATTTGATTCTCACTGATCTCCTCACCTCAATTTTGAAACTCATATAAGTCTATTTAATTTTTATAGCAATACAATTATTTACCCAGGTTCAATAAGAAAGCTGTTCTTTTTTGCCAGGTTATAATTAGATAAATTAATTGTGCATCGAGGCCATAGCTGTAGTGCCACATTTGTGGATGACTCTTATTTAAACTGGTGTGTCAAGCTATTAAGAAATAAAGATTGTCCTTATGCTTACAAAGCTTTGTGGGGAAAGCAGGCATGGGACTTACAAGATCGCAGTCCCACAGTCAATAAGGAAGGTTACCCGTTATCAGGCTAAGTGCCTTAGCAAATTATGAGAGTTTCAAGAAAGGAATTTACCCACATTTATATATACTGTAGATCAGATTTACTAAGAACAGTTTCATTGACTTGATTTCTTAGCAGCAGGATAGCAAATAATAGAGGCTTTGAAAAGTCCAATCTGAAATTCCATACGAAAACTTCTCTCCATAACTTAATTCTAAGGTCTTGGTAGTCATTCAATATTATATAGCTATTGAAGAGTAAACTAAGGAGACCTATCTGGTTTTTCAACTTTCACTGCACCTATGGAAGTGATTAGACCAAACTAATGAGACTTGCCATTTTGTGATTAATAATAATCTTTAGGGACCATTTATGATCACAAAGGGAGAGACTATAAGGAAAATTTGTCAGAGATAAGGAAAATTTGTCAGAGATGAGGAAATGTAGAAAAAAGCAGATGAGATGTCCATTCACTGGAGTGCAGGGCTTTGTGTAGAATTGCACTGCCTAATGTGGCAGACAAAAAAAATTACATAAAATTGCATAAAATAAAAATTCAGTTACTCAGTCACACGATCTACATCGTGAGTGCTTAATAGCCACATCTGGCTAATGGTTACTGCATCAGAAAGTCCAGGTATATAAGATTCTGATTACTCCAGAAATGTCTATTGGACAGCACTGGCTTAGGGAACCCTTAGGGGATTTTCTGATTATATAGGGATTCGTGACTTTGATTGTCTTTCTATTCTCATTCTACTTCTATCAACTCAGATACATTATAACTCAGAGTAGTAATTCAGTTGCATTAATAATAGTATTGCAAACAGTTCCTTTCCATAACAATTCAAATAAATTGTATCTGATACATCCTCTAGAAAAAAATGACACCACACGTTTTATTGCCCTATATTAATCATTTTGTATCTACTAGCAAGTTCATTTAAGCATATCTGAATGCCAATGTATATGTCTAGTCTCCAGATTTTCCTTGAATCTGTTTTAACAACTTACTACTTCCCTCTAAATAATGACTTAAGCAAAATATTTAACACATGTTCATTTTATAGTTTTATGAGTACCATAAATTTAAATTTTTGAAAAATATACTTTAGCATTCTATCTCTAGTTCTTTTGAAACTATTTTTTTCTTGTATACAAAAACTTTAAATCAAAGCAATAAAGAGTATCATTAAATATTTTGATTTCGACAATGTCATTCATACAACATTTCCAAACAAACTGCAGAGACACCGCTACAACAGTGATTCTTTCCTTATTGTTCTACTGGGTTTTTAGCTTGCTATCCTTGGGGAAAAGTTGAAGCTTTTGCATAAACATACTCCTTTCTGTACAAGAAACCCCTAGTGAGAATGTTGCTACCAATTTTATGATCTTGGATTGGGTTAATCTGCCCTCTTACCTAAGTACCATTATATTCTTTTCCCCTGACGTTAGTATACCTTAGATCACAACAGTTTTAAGCATGGCATCATTTTAATCTTACCAATTTTAGTTACATTGTAACTCCCAAAATCCAAGAGGAGTTTGTTGTGTGGGAAGCCTGTTTGTAAGGGGCACAGTTAACTGCTTGGCCTTGATGGCTAACCAGTGGTAGAGTGCAGTCACCTAGAAGTGCTCACCAAAGACTGACCCCTTGTCTGTTTCCTTACCCTGATCCCAGTCCAATGAAAACACAATGTCTGGGGTGGTACCAAAGTCAGCTTCTCAGCTGATTTGAATGTGCAGCCAGCTTTGGAGCCCCAGCCAAATCCTCAGGTGCAATCCCATCATTCCTTCTTCACACTGTGCTTCTGCCACATCTCTCTTTCTTCTAGTCCTGGGATGCCAACTAAACATATCTTAGACCACTTGGTGTTGTCTTGTGGACACTCTGTTCTGTTTTGTTTTCTTTATTTGTTTCAATCTTTCTTTTCTCTTTACCTTTCACTTGAGGTGGGTTTTATTGATTTATTTTCAAGTTAACGGATCCTTTCCTCAGCTGTCAAGTCTAATGATGCCTCTGTTAAAGAAATTCCTTATCTTTGTTATTTTTTAATTTCTAGCAGTTGCAACTTAGTCTTTCTTACATTCTGCCTTTTCTATTAGAGCCTCTGAAACTCTAATTTTAATTACTTTAAATTCCCTATTTGATAGTTCCAACAACTGTATTACATTTGAGCCTGGTTCTGACTATTGTCTCTTCAAACTGTGTGTTTTACCTTTTCATAAACTTCATGATTTTTTATTGAAAGCCAAAAATGTTGCAGTTGATATAGTAGATACTAAAGTAAATATTTGTATGCTTGGATATAGACACATTCAATCTGCTAACCAATCTTGATGTTGTCACGGCTGGAGGAAACGGAAGAGTAGCTCTTCGGGCATCTGTTAGTAACAGCCTTCTACTGACCGGCACGTGCCTCTGAGCTGCCTCATCTTTAAATGTGCTTCCAAGTTGTGATTTGGAAAGCCCCTACATGCTCTCTGTAGTGAGGAATTGTGGGCATAAATTTCAGAATCAAGTGCTTGATAACATTATCTAGAGATACTAAAGCTGTCATGAGGCACTGAGGGATGTTGCGGCTGTTTAAATAGTCACAGTTCAATCAAAAAATTCAAGGTTAATGTGGCCCATCCTAAATAAGCATGACCATATTTAGATACCACCTGGAATTACAGAGGCAAGGTTGTCCTCGGTGTTGATGTAAGTGGCAGTTGTGGTTTGAAGTCATGTTGAATCCTCCCTTTTTGTGTTTCTTTCCCTCTATCCAGTCCATTGATGATTTGAACAAATGGGCCCTGTTTCTGGTTTCTCCTTTTATACTTGAAGCAGAACACATGGCATTTGTGATAGAGAGCATTTGGGTGCAAGGTGAGAATTTATAGAGACCGTCATCCTCTTCAGAAACCATGAGTATCCCTTGGAGTGGGGAGGTTGTGTAACTCTACTTGGGAGCTGGGCTGGGTGTGGAGTTTGTTGTTGCTGTGGTTACCCTCAGTGAACCAAAAGCTTCGCATTACTCCATGAATCTGTCTCTCACTTGCCTTTAGCTTTATTTTCTGGCTTTGAATCTTCCCTTTGTGCTGCTCCCCAAAGAGACTCTATCTCCTGCAGCTCTCCCTTCTGTATTCAGTGTTGACTTTACCTGATACTTGTGAGTTTGGCAGTTGTGAGTAGTGGAGAACATTATTCTCCAGTGTTCTGGTACAGCATAATCTATCTTATGCAGGTGTTGTGAACCTGGGTCTTAGGGAAGTGGCCTTGCTAAATTTTCCTATTTTTCCTCCAGATATAATGCTGAGCCTAGCACATATTCCTACATTCCCCCAAGAATACAGCTTTTTTTCCTCCCTGATTTCTTGCCTCAGTCAACCAATGCCCTAATAGACCATGCGTGTTTTACAATTTCATTTTATAAATAAGAATTGTATGTACAGTTGACCCTTGTAAAACGTGAGTTTGAACTGCATGGGACCACTTATACATGAAATTTTTTCAATAGTAAATATTACAGTACTACGTGAGCTGGCTGGCTGAATCTGAGGGATATGGAACTTTAGATATGAGGAACCCAGCATAGGGAAGAACTGCATACACGGAGGGCTGGCTATGAAGTTATACGTGAATTTCCCACTATGCAGAGGGTAGGTGTCCCACCCCCTAGGCTGTTCAAGAACCAACTATATACATTTTGTGTGCAACATGATGATTTACTCTACATATACAAAGTGACATAACTATAGTCAGGCTAGTTGAAGATTATGCCTTTTGGTCCATAAGGACAGGATTGTTAGATTTAGCATAAATAAATACATACATACATGCATGCATACATACTAGAGAGACAAATTTCAATTTCAAATAATGAATACTTGTTTTGTGTAAGTATGATCCATGATATATTTAGGGACATACCCATACTAAAATTTATCTGTTATCTATATGAAATTCAAATTTATCTGGTGTCATGTACCCTACTGACAACAAACAGAGGAGAAATAAGGGTTATAGTTTTAGTAGCGGCTGACATATCTCTCTTGCAGATGTAGCTTTCTGTCAATATCCTCAGGCTACAGGCTTTACCCCTGTAGCTTAGTTTTTGTTTAGAAGACTAGACACTGGAGATGGGTCTGGGT
Source organism: Hippopotamus amphibius kiboko (assembly GCF_030028045.1). Classification (NCBI taxonomy): domain Eukaryota; kingdom Metazoa; phylum Chordata; class Mammalia; order Artiodactyla; family Hippopotamidae; genus Hippopotamus; species Hippopotamus amphibius. Next base: position 104,957,344 of record NC_080196.1, read on the forward strand.
GATTTTACAGAGGTTGCTATTTTCCTTCTCTGGCCAGCACCAGGAGAAAGTGTTTTCACCATTACCCCCAGTCTTCCTTTCAATCAACAGGTAGGTTTCTTGAAGGTAAAGCATGAAAGAGTATGTTTAGTTTTGTAAGAAACCACCAAGCCATCCTCCAAAGTGGCCATACCATTTTGCATTCCCACCAGCAATGAATGAGAGTTCCTGTTGCTTCACATCCTTGTAAGCATTTGATATTGTCCGTGTTCTGGTACTGACCATTCTGATAGATGTGTAGTGGTATCTCAGTGTCGTTTTAATTTGCATTTCCCTAGTTACAGATGATATGGGACATTTTTTCAATCTTCTTATTTGCCATCTGTATATTTTCTTTGATGAGGTGACTTTTAAGGTCTTTGGTTCATTTTAAAATTGTTTTTAAACAGTTTTTTTTTAAATTTACTTTAAACAGTTTTTTCCCTACTGTTGAGTTTTAAGAAATCTTTGTATATTTTCAATAAGAGTTCTTTATCAGATGTGTCTTTTGCAAATATTTTCTCCTTGTCTTCTCATTCTCTTTTACAGAGCAGAAGTTTTTAATTTTAATTAAGTCCAGCTTATTAACTATTTCTTTCATGATCATGCTTTTGGTGCTCTATTTAAAAAGTCATCACCATATCCAAGGTCATCTAGCTTTTCTCCTATGTTATCTTCTAGGAGTTTCAAGTTTTGTGTTTTACATTTAGGTCTGTGATCTATTTTGAGTTTTTTGTGAAGGGTGTAGGGTCTGTGTCTAGATTCATTTTTTTGGCATGAGGACATCCAGTTGTTCCAGGACCATTCGTTGAAGAGACTATCTTTGCTCTGTTGCATTGCCTTTGCTCCTTTGTCAAAGATCAATTGACTATACTTGTGTGGATCTATTTCTGGGCTCTCTATTCTGTTCCACTCATGTATTGACATTTGTTTATTCTTTTGCCAATACTGTACTCTTTTGATTTCTGTATCTTTGTAATTAATCTTGAAGTCGAGTAGTGTCAGTCCTCCAACTTTGTTCTTCTTTGATATTGTGTTGGCCATTCTGGGTCTTTTGCCTCTCCATATAAACTTTGGAATCAGTTTTTCGAGCGCCACAAAATAACTTACTGGGATTTTGAGTGGGATTGCATTGTGTCTACAGGTCAAATAGGGAAGAACTGACATCTTGACCATACTGAGCCTTCCTGTACGTATATATGGCATATCTCTCCATTTATTTTGTTCTTTTTTGATTTCATTCATCAGAGTTTCCCTCATATAGATCTTGTCATATTTTGTTTGATTTATACCTAAATATTATATTTCATTTTTTGGATGCTAATGTGAGTGGTATTGTGTTTTTAATTTCAAATTCCACTTGTCCATTGCTGGTACCTATGCTTTTAAGCCTTTGGCATATTATCCTGATTCTGTTTCATAATAAACTATTGTTCATCCCAACTGCCATTTTGCAGCTATTCTGACCTCTTTATTTTCTAGGTTCATTGGATTCATATCTGTCCATACTCCTAACCCAGTAGTCTAAAGGTCTTCATTACTTTCACATACATTTAAGATTAAATTAGCTTATCAATATATTTCACAAGATAATAAAGAATTTTTCATTGTCTCTTGTAAAATTTAAAAGCACATCTACATTTTGTGTAGAACTGAAGTACATTGATAGTGTTCCCTATTATTTGTAAGAATTTGCCCTTTTTACTTAAGAATAACTATTTCATCTTTTCTAATGATATAGCAACATTCAGATCATTCTCATATTATTTTGTGATGTGAATATTTTTAGATTAAAATAAGCTTTCCTCTTTCTGAAAGCCCAATACAGTAACATTATTTCTTTTTGGGTGATAGGTCCCTTAATAAAGAAAACTTTTGAAACGTCTCTCAAGCAGTTTTTATTACTTGATGTGAACCTGTAGTTTATGGACTTGTAGGACAGATGATAAAGAGCAAGCATCCTTTCTAAATCAGCAAAACTTTGTATAGTAACGTACATATTTTTCTGATCCTATTTTGTTTCATCTTGCTTCTTTAAAACATTTTCAAACTTTGCCAACTTATAATTTGAAGATTCAAAATGTGCTGAACAAAAGTCTTGCCCTTTATAGTGAAAACCCTGGGGAATATCCCTGTAAGTGGCTATTCTAATAGGAGATATTTCAAGTGTCTTTCACAACTAAGTCAACTTTTCATGACCCTAGTGATCTTACCTTTTAGGTTTAGTATCCATTATAAATTAATCTAGTCTCCCCAGCATCTGCTTCTTATCACATCATTCCATTGCCATTTGAAAAAGTTAATAGAAGGAAAATGGTTGAATAGGATCTAAAACTATAGCCAGACCCAACTGGATTGTTAACTTGCTACTGAGTTTCATTAACTTATTTAACTAGGCTATTTTTTTCCCATTCTGAGTTATAATAATTGTTTACAAATGCTTTCATGAATATAATAGAAGATTAGCAATAGAATAAAAAATGAAAATCACATTATCATCTCAATAGATACAGAAAAGCATTTGAAAAAAATACAACACCCTTTCAACATAAAAACACTCAACAAATTAGGAATAGAAGAACACTACTTTAACATGATGTCAAAAATTCAGAAATAGCAATATTAAAGCCACAGATCAATAAATAGTATTTAGAAAAAACTTATTGTGCATATCAGAATAGTTCACCAGCTGGGAGCCTTCGAATTAAATGACTGATACTCTCAAACTCAAGAGTATAAAGTTACCAGATGGCTTATAAAGTGAAAATGAGGAAGTAGTATATCCTTTACATTAATTGATGGTTTCTAGATGGCGGTGGATTGGTTAAAAGTGATCATCTCATACCACTTTTAGGAAGATGACCTAAGTTTTTTAATGATTTTCAGAAGCATTTACAAGAAACAACATAAGCAAATTTTTGCTTATATTCATAAAATAAGCTAAATTTAGTTTTGTTTACATGACTTACATGGTTCTGTCTGCTTAGGGAATTCTCAAGTCTGGTCTCCATTTTGTATTTAATTTTAACAATATAAAGACCATGTATGAAAAACTCACAGCTAACATCATACTCAATGGTGAAAGACTGAAAGCTTTCCCTCTAAGATCAGGAAAAAACAAACATGCACACTTCACTACTACTATTCAACATAATACTGAAAGTCCTACCCAGAGTAAGTAAATAGATAGATGATAGATAGATATATGATAAATTACTCACATCCAAATTGGAAAGAAAAGTTTTTCATAGGTGCTAATATCATACTTAATAGTGAAAGACTAGATGCTTTCCTTCTAAGATCCAGAGCAAGAAACATATATCTGCTGTGACTACTTTTATTCAACATGACACTGGAGGCCGTAGTCAGGGCAATCAGAGAAAAATAAAGAGAAATAAAAGGCACCGGGCTTCCTAGGTGGTGCAGTGGTTGAGAATCTACCTGCCAATGCAGGGGACATGGGTTCGATCCCTGCCCCAGAAAGATCCCACATGCTGCAGAGCAACTAAGCCCGTGCACCACAACTACTGAGCCTGCACTTTCGAGCCCATGAGCCACAACTATTGAGCCCATGTGCTGCAACTACTGAAGCCCACACGCCTAGAGACTGTGCTCCGCAACAAGAGAAGCCATGGCAATGAGGAGCCCGTGCACCACAACAAAGAGTAGCCCCCACTCACCGCAACTAAAAAGAAAGCCTGCTCACAGCAAAAAAGACCCAACACAGCCAATAAAATAAATTAATTAATTAAAAAAATAAAAAAATAAAATAAAAGACATCAGTTTGAAAAGTAAAGCTGTCTCAGTTCTCAGGTAACATAATCTATATAGAAAATCCCAAAACATATTAAAAGAAGAGATTAGAATTAATAAACAAGTTCAGCAAGGTCACAGGGTATAAGGTCAACATACAATAATCAATTGTATTTCTATACACTTTCAATGAATAATCTGTAAATGAAATTAAGAAAGCAATCCCATTTCTAATTTTGTCGTGAAAGTGTGCCCTGAGGCCTGATATGGCTCCAGGCTAGTGCCCTTTTTGAGATATTTCTGATCTAATGATTTTACCCTACTCCTGCATTCTGCATGTAACCTATGTTAAACTGCCCATGGTGCTAAACTTCTGTTTAGGTTAAGTCTTTTTACACTCTAAACTCTGCCTGGAACATTCTAGTTGTCCCTCTTACCCCAATGTTTACGCTAATTTCTACACAACACTTTTTTTCTTAAAGTCTTACCTGGCATTCCATTTTTGGTTGTCTTTGTCTCTGTTTCTACGTTTACTTCTCAATATTTTAATTTAATTGTTTTCTACTTTGCAATCTCCAATTTGACAGTACTTTTCATGAGGTTTTAAATCCTGTATATTGTTCATTATGTAAGTTCCCTGCCTAATTCATTGTCTGGCATAGAGTAAGCATGTGGAAACCCTCCTAAAATTAATTACTATGATACTGTGTAAGTTCATACAAGGCTATCTGTGCAATTATAATATTTAACTCACTTATTGAGTCTTTTATTTTTCTAGAAAATGTGAGTTCTCTCTATGTCATAAACAGTTTGTTCCCAGTCCTGGTTCTGGGCCTGCTGAAGTGGGTTCAATATGTATTTTGCAAGTACACCAATGAAAAGATGAATGCCTTTGGCAGCATTGATGTTGTGTAGCTTATGGGTTAAAATTGCAGTAGATGGAATACAAATCCTGACTCCATAAGTTAGTAATTGTGTCATTTTGGAGAAATTATTTGTGTTCTTCATAACTTAGTTACCACAAAAATAAGTAAAAATTATCAAGTAAATTATGGTGAGTATAAAATGAGATAGTGCATGAAGTGTTTAAGACAGTGCTTGGTACATAATTGGTGCTCATTAATTGTGAAATAGTTAGGGAAATCAAGCATTTTAAAAACAACATTAAGACTAAAGGAAGAAGGAAACAACTACTGTTTAATAACAGGAAAAGAAATGTTCTTAAACCATGCATAGAAACAACTTTTGATTATTTGAGAATGCTTTGCTAATAAGTTTGTATGATACTTGACTAATTGGTTTTTTCCCCACACAGTTTAAATATCCTATTAAAATGGAAAGCAATCTCAAAAATAATGTGTACAGTTTAAAAAATATGTTCCTCACTACTAAATAGCAAATCTTATTGAAATTATTTCTTTACATTCAACGTATTATTCTCATTCCCAAACTGTCAGATAAGAGTGAAAGTGTCCTCAAAACGATTTGCAAATGAGGATGTCTGTTGGTTTGTGGTGGGATTTATTTATTTACATTTTTAGAAGGAAAGGTATAAGTTTAAATTTCAGTGAGTTAAGAAAAATCTGTGGCAATTTGGAGAAAATCAACTCAATATTGTCCATTAATGAATTGAAAAGAGTATGAATGAACCCAATTGACAAAGACATATTTTGCCAATTAGTAAATGCATTACAGGTAGAAATGATTATTCAGCGCAGTTTTGAATGTGGCCTGAAGCAAATGTTAGAATCATAGTTTAATATAGAGCAATATGTGATGTATAGTTGGAACACTCACATAATTGGCCTTGATTATAATCATCCTTCTATACCTAATCTCATTTAAAATTTTTCCTAATGAATACATGGGGGAGTTAGAAAAATTAAAAATGGAAAAGCACAGCCTATTTTAAAAACAAGTTTTGTTATTTATTGTCCTCAAATTAATGCTTTGTAATTTTTATATTTAGGACCCTTTTCAGCTCTCAATTCAGGTGGATTTATTGTCATAAGGCATTCATTGATATTATAAGCTTAGAAACTTAGTAATTATAAATAATGTTATGCAGATGTCATGTCTAATTGTCACAATTCAAGTGCAATACATTTACTTTTAGAAGGCATCATGTTACACAAGGATACAAAATTTGGAAGTAGAAAGGCTATAGATTAAATTCCAGCTCTTAACCCTTCTAGGGGCAAGATTGGGTGAATTTATTTTAATAGTCTCAATTTTTCTTATATAAAACTGACATAGTTTTACTTCATTTTTTGGTAGTAACATATACAAATTCTAGTACCTAGATAGGTCAGTTAATTTTGTTTTTTTAATTTTTATTTATTTATTTTTATTGGAGTATAGTTGCTTTACAGTATTGTGTTAGTTTATACTGTACAGCAAAGTGAATCAGCTATACGTATACATATATCCCCTCTTTTTTGGAGTTCCTTCTCATTTAGGTCACCACAGAGCATTGAGTAGAGTCCCCTGTGCTATACAGTAGGTTCTCATTAGTTATCTATTTTATACATAGTATCAATAGCGGACCTAGAGACTGTCATACAGAGTGAATAAGTCAGAAAGAAAAAATCAAATATTGTATATTAATGCATGTATATGGAATCTGAAAAAAAATTGGTATATATGATCTTATTTACAAAACAGAAATAGAGACAGGGATATAGAGAACAAACATATGTATACCAAAGAGGGAAGAGGGGTGGATGAATTGGGAGATTGGGATTGTCACTTAACTTTGAATTGTTCTGTCACGAAACACTGAATAATGAATAGCTAGTGTAGAGAATGCAGTTAGATACGACAGACCATGGTGTAGGTGTAAGACGCTTTGATATGTATTTTCACTATTACATGTTATTCCTGCTATTGGCATTTTAGATATTTTTCTTTGTATATTTTTAGTGGTTGCTCTAAACAAGCTTATTATATGCATCTTTAACTTACAACATATCCTGCCAAACAGTAAACAATTTTACAAACATTATAAGAAATGTGCACACTTTAAAGCTAAAAGCAAGAGGGTTTAGAAGTAACAGTGTGGGAAGGATATATCCTGTTTGCTTTTCATGTTGCTTTGAATCTCGTTTCTACTAATTCCAATCTGTGAGCTATCTGTGTAACCGTTCCTGCTGCCTGTGAGTCTCTTGATGATGAGTCACATTTTCCTGCTTCTTTTTATGTTTCACAATTTTAGAATTATATTTTAGATGTGGGTTATAAAGGCAGAGTAAGGTTTGAAGTAAATATTTTTTACCCTGTGCCAGGATGCTACCATAGGGATCAGAAGCACTCGTTTCTCTCACTGAGCTGTATTGTACCTCAAGTTATAACCAATTTACCCCTGGCTTCAAATATTTTGAAGGCAAAATCAGGATTTTGTAATCAACAGAGTGCCAGCAAATCTCAAAAGATCTCTTTATGCCTTGCAGTGTGGATACAGTATCATCCATTTCCAAACAGCTCTTAACTCTCTGCCTTACAACCCAGATATAACTTCCTCTCTCCCTTGTTGCCCTGTCCCTGGTCTTCAGCAGGATTCTAACTGGAACTCAGGAACACTGTCATCTCACTTAGAAATGTGAAAATGTATGAAAAAATCAGCTGGTATCTTTTACCCCACTTGTGGAGATTTCAATCCCTCTGACCGACCATTCTTCTAGTAATGAAATCAGCCCTGAATGTTCTTTCATACTAGGAAGAGCTATTTATTTTGAGAATAAGGAGTACTTTAATACAATATCAATATATGCTAGAGAAAAATTCTTCCTTACTTAAAAATTTTTTTTTACATTTCTAGATCAAATGATGTTAACATTGATTATTTAAATAATTCTTTAAATATGGAACAAATCTGAATGAATCAAAACAAATCGATACTAGGTTCCAAGCTGATAGCAAAGCACTGCTTTTTGAGGAGCATTTCTGTGTGTACATGTAAATGTGCATATGTCTATTTGTATACAATTTATCAATAATAAGTTTTCATAATTTAAGTATTATTGTTAGTAATGTTTCTATTTATACATAGTACAATAAATATAGTTATCTTTAACACACTTAGGATAAACAAACAAACCCATTCACATCCACAGTGCAGAATGAAGATATGCAATCAATTTGGTTTATGTAAGTTTTATTGATATATATGCACAAATTCTCTTCAAATCACATAGGCTCTGTCTGACTCTAGTGTGAAAACTTTCAGAATTACTTAAATGTCACCTTAAAAGCAAGAAAAATCTGGTAACTGTCATGTGAATGGAGTCGCCATGGAAATGTTAGCATTTTTGTTGTTCAGTAGAACTGTCTAAATCATGGCCTGGCAACTTGTGAAAAACAGATTTCAGAGTGACAAAAACATCTGCTTCTCTAAAAATCAGGAAATCTAGGTTTGTTTTGCTGTAGTACTGGTAACAAATAATAAAATATACAATAAACTATGCTAGAAGTTATTTTGTATTCAGAGTGATTGTAGGAGCTTGTGTCTATTACAATTAGAACTCAAATTTCCCCTGGCACTGTGACTGGTGGAGGGTTCTTCACCTATATTTTATATAAATCCATACTAAAATGATTAGGAAAAGGATTCACAATAAGAAAAGCACTGCTTCCAGCTTTCAATCTTTAAATGAGAAATACCCACAAATTTTAAATACAGTGACACAATTTGCTCACTTGAATTACTTAATAACAATCATCAAGAAATTCAACAAATCAAAAACTGTTTTATACTGTAAAGGATATTCTAAATGGTAAAGGATATCTCAGTTCTCTCAAAAGACCCCTCCTCATTTTGTGTATATTATGTAAATGAAAAAATCAATAATGTGGAAGCATACTGGGGTTATTTTTTTACTCAATATCCACATTTAACAGATGCTGAAAAAATTAAAACTATATTCTATCAATTCCCTTACTGATAAGGTCTTAGATATGAATTATCTAATTATTGTGATATCCAATTACAATTGGATGCATTTACAGAAATTTTGAAGACAAAATTGAGGAGGGGAGATGATCATTCTCGAACTGTTGTCAGTGGTCATTGTGTACCAAGATCATGGATTCCCATCAGCAGTTTCTAATGTTCATTCTGGATAAAATTCATCTCCTGGTAGTGGCTATAGAGATAGCCTCTGCATATAATTCATGAAACTCAGGATTGTAGCTTTGGGTGTTCCTTCTCCAGCCTATTAGTGTTCAGAGGCTACACTGGCATATGATCTGAGAGATAGCTCCATGTATTTCTGGAAATAATTCTCAGGTACACGGACTGGAACATGATTTTTCAACTTTCAACAATTTTTATAAGTCCCATACTCCCTGTATTCAGTTTCTTTCTGACTGAATTACCTAGCAGAGTCTTTATTTCCTCTATTGAATTCAGATTAACAGTATCTATCTGTAAATTATTAATTTAGCTATCCTTTAATGAAAATGCAAAGTGTAAAAATAAACTATCCTTAGAGTTGATACCTTGAAGATAACATTGATACAGAACATTAATGTGGTTTTTCCTTGAGAAAGATTTTTTAATTTAAAATTTTACGTAAGGATAAATTTTAGTAACCTTCGTTTCCTAGTGTAAGTGTTTCATAATGCAGATGCAAGCATTTTCATATGCTTACCACCAGGAACAAATCTTTACAGTTGAAAAACAAGTAGATAATCTTTTGAATTTCACTTACAGTGTCTTCAGAGGAGAATACTACATGACAAATATATCTTAACCACCTCCCTCTATTACTTACATCATGACGCTTGGGGGAAAATTTCAAAATTCTAATTCTAAATACCTGTCTAGTCATCTGATATTGATCCTTTTTGTCACACAGTAACTGTATAAAATTTTATTCATTTCTAAATAAGTATATAATTTAAATAGTAACTGATTTTGAAATTATATTTCAGAAAGATGTGAGCTTTAAAAGAAAAAATATCTACAATAATTTCTGTCCATTTGAATATTAATTTTAAGTCCCAAATATGGAATCATTCTCTAGTATTATCCTATACTCGAATCTCAATATTTTAAGTGCGTTCATGTTTTACTCTTATTAATATGTCAAGTATCCTAGAAATGATAGTTAAAGGGCATTCAGTTCTTAATGCTATTCTTAACCAGGACTACAATGATGATATTCAAAATTTTGCTAAAACATAGTCTTTTATACTTATTATTATATTTCTTACTTCCCAGTAACATGACTGTCATCCTTTAGATAACTTTCAGAGTTGCCTCCATCTTCCAACTCAAACCACATAATACTAGAAATCTAGGTATGAACTTATTTACAAATTGTATTTACTGCTTAATTTCTGTAATCCTTCCCAAAGAGTATATCACTGACAAATGCTGAAAGTTTGTTCTATAGGACACACTGTACTATTTCTTGTCAATCTATATCAATAAAATTGGATAAAAGAATGTACATATTAAAGAGAGAAGATAAAAAAATATCACTGTGGATATGAAGACTGCAGTTAGTGATGGGAGAGATCCTAGATTTTATCTTTTGAGGAGTAACATGTGTGCATCTGATATTGCTAATGCTCTAATGTGATTTTTAAAAATAATATAGATTCCTTTTAGAAAGTGAGTTGACATACTGTGTTTTCTTATAAATCCTGAATACTAGACAAATGAGTAATTATTTTGAAAAATTGTAGCAGTGTTTTCAAGTTAGCCATTTACATCTACCTTCAAAGTTATGCTGAATAAAATAAAATTCTAGTATTTTGCTATTAATGTGGCCTGCATATTACTACCTATGTGATTATGTTTACTATTTATAAGTCTGGCTTATTTCTATAGTATTAATTATTATACTACTACAGACCTGGATACATGGATGAATACATATACATAAATATTTCTGCAACACCTAAAAAATATGAGTGTAAAATTTTTATTTTTGTTTATCATACTTTATCATTATAGCATCATCCCATATGTACATGATGAACAAGTAAATAAATGATAGACATTTGTATTCTTTATATACAAGATATTAAGCTAAATCCTGTGTATATAATATGAACAAAATAGGTAATCCCAGTCCCAGAACAAATGTTGAATCAAATAAGGGTACATACTCTATTAAAGTAGAAAGCCTCTATTTGTCATTGGGAAGTACAAAGTGATATTTAATACTTGTGCTTTTGGGAGAAATGTAGTAAAGTGGATTATCTGACCCTACCTGACCAAACCAAAAACAAAACTAGGAAAAAAAAAATGTTTGCAATATATTGGACAGTAGGCAATGACAGTAATTCCTCAGCGATGTGAAACAAGCATTGTGACTCCCATGATTAACCACACTGACAGCTGTGATGGAGTTTCTAGTCTAGGGCAGCAAGTGAAACTGCCTGAGTAGAGAATGAGGAGCAAAGTCAGCTGAAGCTCATGGACCAAATGCTAGAGAGCCAAGAGCTGCAAGGAGGGAAAATTCTGAGAACTGTGTAGAACCCTCTATAGGTATTTGGCAGAGTACTGACTGGTGCATTCAAGTGGAAAATACTTCAAACGGGGAAAGAATCATCTTAGAGGATCAGAATTGCCCAGTCTCAAGTCATGAATGAGAACCTCTTCTCACCAACCAGACAAGATAATCTCAGCCTTCAGAGGGTACTCAGAAGTCTGCCTCAGTAGTGGGGAGTAATTTAGCCCTAAGATAAATGCTGCACTGGTCCAACTTAAAATATTTTAAAGCAAGCTTTAAAAATATCAAACTTCTATTATTGATTTAACTGTATTCCAGGAAAAAGCTCAAGAACATAGATAGATAGATAGATAGATAGATAGATAGATAGATGATAGATAGATAATAGATGATAGATAGATAGATAGATAGATAGATAGATAGATAGATAGATAATATAAAAAGATTTAACACCCAGCAAGATAAAACTCATAAAATCCGTCATGCAAAGATTACCAGGCATGCAAAGACCAGAAAATATAATCTATGATTAGGGGGTAAATTAACCAATCAAAATTGAAACAAAACCTTTCCAAATGTTCAAATAGACAGTATAGTAAATGAAAACAGTTATCATAACAGTACTCCTGATATTCAAAAAGTAAGATGCAAGATATAAACAGAATCAGTTTGAAATTGATATTGCAGACAGAAAGATAAGTGAAGTTGAAAGCATAGCAATGGGAAAAAAAAAAGACAAAGAAAAAGAGTATCAGTTAGCTGTGGGAAAACTTTAATAAGAGTTTGCACTTCAATACATGTACAGTGTCCCTGAAGAAGAGGAGAGAATGAAGAGGGTGGTATGAAATTATTCGAGAAAACATTTTTCTAATTTGATGAAAATGACATACCTACAGATCCAAGGAGTTCAACATTCCCAAACACAAAAAGCATGAAGAAAATTAAAGTCATATATCCAAGTTGCTCAAAAGCTGTGAAAAGGAGAAAATTTATAAAGCAGAGATGAAAGACATGTAACCTACAGAAGAACAAAGAAAAAATATATTGATTTTTTTTATTGAAAAGAATGCAAGTGAAAAGAGAGTGGAACCATATAGTTAAGGTAAAACAAAGAAAAAAAAAATATCAACCTAGAATTCTGTATCTGAAAAAAAAGTCACATATGAAAAGAAAAAAAAAGAAGAAAAACAAAAAACAAACCTGTCAGCTGAGATTTCTATGTCCAACAAGAATATATAAAATTGAAGATGCAATAAAAACAGACAAAATTGATAGAATTTATCCCCAACAAACCCACGTTATAAGAAATGTTATCAACAGTCCTTTAGGCCGAAGGAAACTGACATGATATATCAATATGGATCAATGTAAAGATCATTAGAAAAAGTCAACACATGGTTGAATATAAAACATTTCCTTTCGATTTCAATATTTAAAAAACCTTAGGTACTTAAATACTTAAAGTAATAATATATTGTCAGGACTATAACATACATATATGTGAGTCAACTATAGAACCAACATAGCCTAATGTATGTTAGGGAAGAAATAAAGGAAATATTCCAAAATTCTTATACTGTTTATGAAATGTTATATCACTTGAAAGTAGATTGTGGTAAGTTAAAAATGTTTATTATAAACACTAAGATGACCACTAAAATAACAGAACACATATCTGATAGCCAAAGAAATAAAATGTTGTCATAAAATATACTCAAATAATTCAAGAAAAGACAGTACGTTATAAGAAAGGGAACAAAGAACAGATGGAATAAATAGAAAAAAAAAAACCAAAATGGTGCACTTAAGCCTAACCATATGAATAATCACATTACTTGTAAATAGTCTTAACATTTACACTTAAAAGATGAAGATTAGATTGGCAGGGGAGAGGGTGGGAAGCAGGCCTACACCTAATTATACGTCTCTTATGAAAACACACTTTGAATATAAAGATGTAGATAGGTTGAATTAAGTAATTTCAGGAAATATATGCTATAGTGACACTTGTAAAAAGAAAAGCTGAATATTCTTATTATATATTATCAAAATACATTTTAGAGCAAAGAGATAGCATCAGAGATGAAGAAAATGATTTCGTAATAATCAAGGGGTCAAATTTATCAACAGCAAATAATAAGCCTAAATATTTTATGCACCTACATATGCTGTTTCAAAATACATGGAGCAAAAACAGATCTGCAATGAGAAATAGACAAATCCACATTTATAGATGAAGATTTCAATACCATTCCTTCAATAAATGATGGAAAATTTTCTAACAATTACAGTTGAAAGCTTTTACACACCTCTCTTAGAAAAAGTGAAATTTGTGGTATTAGTGAACAAAACTAGTAGGCAGAAAATTAACAAGGAGCTAGAAATACTGAACGTCATGAACTAACTGTACCCAATTCACATTTACAGAATAGTCTGAGGCCAGCATTACTCACGGGAAAAAAATTTACATATCATTAACTAACAGAATATAGATGCAAACATTATGAACAAAATTTTAATTAGTATGAACAACACTGAAAAGTACAAAATATTGCTGAGAGAAAAGAAAGGCATAAATAAAGAGATATACCTTGTTCATGTGTTGGAAGACTTAAAGTCCAGATAGTAAATTTCTCAGGCTTTGCAAATCACAGAGTCTCTATCCAATTCATCTCTGCCTCTGCAGCAAGAATATAGCCATAGACAAAATGTCAATTGATGTCATGGCAGTATTTCACCAAAACTTTATTTACAAAAGCAGGTGACAGAGGTAGCCAAAGCTAGAGGGTGGTAGTGTGTCAATCCCTGTTCTACAGATTCAACAAAATCACACTTAAACTTCCAGCAGGCATTTTTGATGAAATTGATAAGATAATTCTAAAATTAACATGGAAATACAAAGAACCTAGAAGGGCCAAAACAACTCTGAAAAACAACAAAAACAGTGATCTATCAGTACCTTATTTTAGAACTTATGAAACTACAGTAATAAAGCCAATGTTGTATTGACAGACTGAAAAATGAAAGAGAATTGAGGTAAATAAAGGTCTGGTCACTTAACAATTACTACATGTGGGTGGGGAGGATTTTCCCCACACCAACATGAAATTCTCTGACACCAGCCGGATGTCTCACAATTCAGCTCAGTTCTGACACACTCTATCTACCTGAGATAGCATCAGAACCCACAGGTAAGGACTCATTACCACAAGACTGTACTCCACACACACTTCCAATGTCAATTGAAAGCCCAGAGCATGTGCTTCTAACCCACCCACCACTGGTTCAATGGATAAAAGATTCCAACTTTGTTTTGATTACTATGGTAGAGCTGCTCACAGAACTCAGAAGAACAATTTTTACTAGATTACCAGTTTATCATAAAATGATACAATGATTGCAGATGGAAGAGCTTCATAGAGAATGGTATCAGGAAAGGACACAGACCTTCCGTGCCTTCTCCCACCAAAATCTCCATGTGTTCACCAATCTGGAATCTCTCTGAACACTGCCCTTCAGAGTTTTTATGGAAGCTTTATTACAAGATTGATTAAATTATTGGCCATTGATAATTGACTCAACCTCCAGTACTTGTCCTCTCCCTGGAGATCTGGGCAGGGGTGGGGGCACTAAAAGTTTCAGTCCTCTAATCACTTGGTTGGTTCCCTGGGGAATTAGCCCTCATCCTTAGGTGGAGTCATTAACATAACAAAAGACACCTTTGCTGCTCTCCCTATTAGGAAATTCCAAGGGTTTTAGAAGCTCTGTACCAGAAACAGGACAAAGACCAAATATATATTTCTTATTATAAATCACAACTTTACAAGAGAGTAATCGTAGTATACTAAGGCTTCTATAGCAAAAACATCATAAACTGGATAGCTTATAAACAACAGAAATTTATTTCTGACAGTTTTAGAGGCTGGAAAGTTCAAGATCAAGATGCTGGGCAGATTAGGTGTCTAGTGAGGGCTTGCTTCCTGGCTCATAAAGGGCAGTCTTCTTATTACAACTTCACATGGTGGAAGGATTAAGGGATCTCTCTGGGCTCTCTTTCATAACCCTGTTCATAAGGATTCCATCCTCACCACCAACTCAGATCCCAAAAGCTCCACCTCCAAAAGCCATCACATTTGAGATTAAGTTTCAACGTATGAATTTTGGGGGGACAAATTCAGTCTATAGCAGCTGTCTATAAATAGACACGCACATATATAGACAACAGCACTTATACAAACAACATATCTGTGTCAAATATACGTATATATTTTTTGAAAATAATCAAAGGCAAGTCAGTGAAGAAACAATAGTCTTTCCAACAATTGCTGCTGGAACGATTGGGTATTTATATACCAAAACAAACAAACAAACAAACCCCACTTTTATCTGTACCAGATACAAAAATAAACTCAAAATGCATTATAGACTCAAAACAAAACAAAGTAAAATAAAATAAAACTTTCAGAAGTAAGCATAGGAGATAATCTTTGTGATCTTGGTTTAGACAAATAATTTTTAGATATAACAAAAGCATACTCCATAAAAGAACTATTATAAATAAATTGGAATTTATGAAAGATAAAATATAAAATAAAAATAACCTCTGTTCTTTAAATCACACGCTCAGAAAAATAAAGACAAAACACAGACAGTACTACATATTTGCAATTCATATATCTGATAAGGTGCTTGTATTCAAAATATGTAAAGAACATTAACAATCAATAATAAAACAAACAATCCAATATAAAATGGGCAAAATACTTGAACAAATCTTTAACAAAAGATATTCAAGTGACCATTATACAGAAAGTTATACAATATCAGCAATGAATAAAATGCAAATTGCAAACACAAGGAGATATCCTATCTACCTGTTAGAATGGCTAAAATTAAACTAACCATAAAGAATGGTGTTGAGACAGTGGACCATCGGGGACTCTCACATGTGCCTAGTGAAAATGTAAAATGGTACAATCACACTGGGAAACAGTTTGTCAGCTTCTTAAAAAGGTAAACATGCGCTTACCATGTGTAGTAGCCATTCCATTCCTAGGTATTTATACAAGAGAAAAGAAAACATGTAGGAATGTTCATAGCAGATATATTTGCTCTAAACAACCTTGAATCAAATCTGAATGTTCATTGGCCCATGAGTTAAAACTGTAGTATACCCATACAATGGAATATTAGTCAGCAATAAAAATCACTGTACACAACATGGATGAATTTCAAAATAAGAAGAGTGAAAGAAACCAGACCAAAAAAGTGTAAACAGTGTATAACTCAAGTGTATAAATTACTAGAAAATTCAATCTAATCTATAGTGACAGTAGTTCAGTGTTTACCCTGTTGGGGGTTCAGGATGGGTGGGAGGGAAACATGGAATGGGTTTCAGGAAATTTTGGAAGGTGATGAAAAAAAATTTTTTAGTCATTTGTGGTAATGGTTTCTTGGTGTATATATGTGTGTCAAAACATACCCAATTATGGACTTCCCTGGTGGCTTAGTGGTTAAGAATCCTCCTGCCAATGTAGGCAACATGGGTTTGATCCCTGGTCGGGAAGATCCCACATGCTGCAGAGTAACTAAGCCCTTGAGCCACAACTACTGAGCCCTTGTGCCACAACTACTGAAGCTTGCACTCCTAGAGCCAGTGCTCCACAACAAGGGAAGCCACCACAATGAGAAGCCCATGCACCACAATGAAGAGTAGCCTCTGCTGGTCACAACTAGAGAAAAAGCCTGCGCTCAACAATGAAGACCCAGCACAGCCAAAAAAATAAAAATCCAATTTTACACTTTAAATATGTGCAGTTTATCACGTCAATTATGCCTCAATAAAAAGGTTGAAAATGGTATGCACTCAAAGTTAAGTAACATATGACTAAAGGACAAGGAATATTAGAAGTAAATGATAAGACAGAGCTAAGCTTAGATAGAAAACATAAATGTAGGATAGACAAAAAAAGCATGGTAAAGATAATATGCAAAAATGGTAAAGGATGTTGTCTGAGAGTTGGTTTGGACTGGGATGCCACGTTGGACTATGTGTTTCTGATTAAGCCAACCTTCTTTTTGACTGGTCAGTGCCTGTGTGGTTACATACACTTCATCTTTTCTCTCAGTCCTGCTTCAGGAAGTACTCAAAAGACATGTAGGCAAAACAGTATGCAAGTTTTCAGTCACCCAAACAAATCCATTTAATTAATCAAATGTTCACTGAACTTCATATTGCCAAGCCACATGTGGCATAAACACTGCAAAGTATGACAGACATGCTTTCTTTCGTTATATTGTTTGGGGGTTACCGTTGAACAGAGCATGTAATGTAAGTAGGAGTGTCTAGAAATAAGGCTGGAGGAACATGTTCTTAAGTGGCTTGAGATTTTTTAAACATCTAGTATTTGACACCACTGTAACTAGTCAAGTTTGGAGAAACATACCTCCGTATGCAACAGAAGTGGAGAATTTAAGACTTGTATCATCCTCTTGACTAGCCTTGTGGAGAGGGACTACAACTTAGAAGATACATTTCTGTCACAGAAAAGCACGCTGCAAGCAGCAAGTACGTTGATGCCATGCCTCAAGCTGTGCTGTAATTGCCTGATTTCAGAGTTGTTTTTCATGGACGTGACCACCTCTTTCCAAAGTAATGCTTAATAGACAGAAAGTTGAAGCACTGCAGCCCAGCAATAAGAAATTTTACAGGTAATTACCAGAATGAGTCACCATTCCGGACGGTGGGTAGCATTGATTTTCAGTCCCTTAAAGGACTTATTTTTTTCCTTTTAACTTATCTGAAAACCTTCAATAAAGGAATGGTGCTGACTGAGAATTTAATCATAAACCTTTAAGGCAATGACATAAGGGAAAAATGATTCCCTTACCTTTCTTTCAAAATGTATTTGAAAAATGTGAGGCTGGAGACAAACTTGTAATCCCTTTTAAACTGTATCAACATGTCAACATTTTAGGGTAAAAATGTTTTATAATTTTTAAAACTACAGATAGGTATATAGATAGATGTGTCAAAATTAAGAACGAGCTATATATGAAAATTTTAATGTTATTAATGTTTTCTTTAAACTTGGTAACTACTTTCAAGTGAAGGATCAAGCCAGGAAACCCACTCCATAGAATCAAAATAGGCGTCTTGCACTGACTTGCTTCTAATTTTGTTTCCTGAATGATGTCTTCACATAGTCTAAATATTCTTTATGATGAAAAAAAAATGTCTTGACACAGAGGTGAGGAAGCTCTCAGGTCTGGCGGACATCATGATAAAATAGATTTACTATTTTTTCTAATTAATATATTTAAGATTACATTTAATATTTTATATAAACAATTTTTTTGTTATTTCACTCTTTACTCAAAGAAGCAGTTTATCCAGTTTATCTTGTGTGTGTGTGTTTGTGTGTTTTGTTGGTATATGCATCAATTAGGCAATCAGTGAATGCTGAAGTGTTTACCCTGTACGGGCTCCTTAGTGTATCTCCCTAAATAAAGCTCTTCATTTGAACAACAAACATTGCACAGCCCTAGAAGCCAGGCATTAAGTTAGCTGCTGGAATGTTGACAAATATTGACAAATAAAGACAAAGTCTCTCTCTCAAAGGTACTTGCTGGAAGTGTTTGTGGTGATAAAAGAAAATGAACTAACACCAATTTTCTTCAATAATTCTTTCCTAATGCATTTGTGGACAAGTGTTGGTAACTCTATGGAAGAAATGGGGCATAAGCAGTACATATACAGTCTCATCTGTGTAATTAAATATACAAATGATTCAGTAGTTATGATACATCTCCCACTTGATGGTATTAATAAGTATCTTCACTGTTTCTCAGCTCTGCGATTTTGTTTATTAAGCTTAATCTTTCTGTCCTCAGTTCCCTTTTTTGAGAAATAGGGATAATAATATAGCCCATATCCACGGGTAGTTATGAAGATTAAGAAAGATAATTCATGCAAAGCACTTGTAATAATGCCTGGTGGATATATCACTAAATGTCAGATATTTTAATTTTATTATCAAATATTAGGCAAACCATCATTTTTCAATGTTGATAATTCAAATGTATACAAAAACAATATCAGCTATGGCATACTGAATTTTTAAAATATCTATAAACAAACCCAAATAAACACTTTAAATATTCAAATTCCCCTTTTATAGATTTGCCTCCTCTGTGACAGCATTCTTCATTCCTCTGACATTCAAAGCACACATCTGAAATCCTATAACACTATACATCATAAAGTTTAGCTTTTAATTATGTGATAATTTTCACTGTCACCATAGCTTTTTTCCCTATGTCCTATTATTTCATTCTGTGCCAGTTCTTTTCAATTGGATTTAAAGTTAATTCAAAGCAAGCAGTGGTCTTATTCTTTTCTATCTTCCTAATACAAATATAGTTACTAACTAGTTAAACATTTCTAGCTTTTATTTTTAATAATTTTAACATGAATATTGCTTAAAAGAGAATCTATATTATGATAAAAACAACAGTGTTTTATGAGAGATATTTATTTTTGGTTCTTTTGGAAAACAAATGAAAAATAATGTTGATCCACTGCATGAGTTTTCTTTTCACAATGACCAGTAAGAGAGTTTCTATTTTCTAAATTTTACATCTGAAAAGCCTGAGGTTTATAGAGGTAAAGTATTTTGCTGGTATAGCACAGTAGACAATGTAAGAGTACAGAGCTAAACAAGACGTATCTAACTTCAAAGCATAAAATGTCAACTGAAAATAAAACAATGTATAACTGACTTTATTAATTTCTTACATCTCCATTTCCTTAAGACTTCCTTTTTTTCAAGAAATATTCTAAGATAAAATACTAAGAGGAGAATCAAGATGGCGGAGTAGGGGGACGTGTGCTCACTCCCTCTTGCAAGAGCACCAGAATTACAAATAACTGCTTAACAACCATCAACAGAAAGACACTGGAACTCACCAAAAAAACCACCCCACATCCAGAGACAAAGGAGAAGCCGCAATGAGATGGTACGAAGGGCGCAATCGTGTTAAAATCAAATTCCATAAATGCTGGGTGGGTGACTCACAAGCTGGAGAACAGTTATAATGCAGAAATTCTGAGGGTTCTGAGCCCCACATTAAGCTTCCCAACCTGGGAGTCCAGCAACAGGGGGAGGAATCCCCAGAGAATCAGACTTTGAAAGCCAGCGGGATTTGATTGCAGCACCTCCACAGGACTGGGGGAATCGGAGACTCCACTTTTGGAGGGCACGCAAAAAAGTGTGCTCACCAGGACCCAGGGGGAAGGAGCAGTGATGACATAGGAGACTGAACCAGACCTACCTGCTGGTGTTGGAGGGTTGCCTGCAGAGGTGGGGGGCAGCTGTGGCTCACTGAGGAGATGGGGGCACTGGCAGTAGGGGTTCTAAGAAGTGCTTATTGGCGTGAACCCTTCCAGAGTTCACCATTAGCTCCACCAAAGAGCCTGTAAGCTCCAGTGCCGGGTTGCCTCAGGCCAAACGACCACCAGGGTGGGAACACAGCCCCACTCATTGGCAGACAAGCAGACCAAAGTGTCACTGAGCTCCACCCACCAAATCAGATTACAGTTTTACTGAGCTCCACCCACCCAGCCCAACCCACCATCAGTCCCTCCCATCAGGAAGCACCCACAAGCCTCCTAGACAGCTTCCTCCACAAGAGGGCAGACAGCAGAATCAAGCAGTATCAGCACTATTTCATCTTGTGGAACTGAAAATCACAGCCACAGAGACAGAGAAAATGAAAAGGCAAAAGACTTTGTACTAGATGAAGGGGCAAGATAAAACCCCAGAAAAACAACTAAATGAAGAGGAGATAGGCACCCTTCTGAAAAAAGAATTCAGAATAATGATGGTGAAGATGATCCAGGACTTTGAAAAAAGATTGGATGCAAAGATCGAAAAGTTGCAAGAAAAGTTCACCAAACACCTAGAAGAATTAAAGAACAAACAAACAGATATGCAACACAATAACTGAAATGAAAAATACACTAGAAGGAGCCAATAGTAGATTAACTGAGGCAGAAGGACGAATAAGTGACCTGGAAGACAGAATGGTGATAATGACTGATGCAGAAAACAATAAAGAAAAAAGAATGAAAAGAACTGAAGACAACCTAAGAGACCTCTGGGACAACATTAAATGCACCAAACATTCGCATTATAGGGGTCCCAGAAGGAGAAGAGAGAGAGAAAGGACCTGAGAAAATACCGGAAGAGGTTATACTTGAAAACTTCCCTAACATGGGAAAGGAAATAGCTACCCCAGTCCAGGAAGCACAGAGAGTCCCAGGCAGGATAAACCCAAGGAGAAACACGCCAAGACATATAGTAGTCAAATGGACAAAAATTAAAGACAGAGAAAAGTTATTAAAAGCAATAAGGGAAAAATGACAAATAACATACAAGGGAACTCCCATCAGGTTAACAGCTGGTTTCTCAGCAGAAACTCTGCAAGCCAGAAGGGAGTGGCATGATATATTTAAAGTGATGACAGGGAAGAAGCTACAACCAAGAATACTCTACCCAGCAAGGATCTCATTGAGATTCAGTGGAGAAATCAGAAGCTTTACAGACAAGCAACAGCTAAGAGAATTCAGCACCACCAAACCAGCCTTACCACAAATGCTAAAGGAACTTCTCTAAGTGGGAAACATAAGAGAAGAAAAGGACCTACAAAAGCAAAAACAATACAATTAAGAAAATGGTAATAGGAACATACATATCAATAATTACCTTGAATGTAAATGGACTAAATGCACCAACCAAAAGACACAGACTGGCTGAATGGATACAAAAACAAGACCCATACATATGCTGTCTCCAAGAGACCCACTTCAGACCTAGGGACACATACAGATTGAAAGTGAGAGGATGGAAAAAGATATTCCATGCAAATGGAAATCAAAAGAAAGTTGGAGTAGCAATATTCATATGAGATAAAATAGACTTTAAAATAAAAAATGTTACAAGAGACAAGAAAGGACACTACATAAAGATCGAGGGATCAATCCAAGAAGAAGAGATCACAATTATAAATATACATGCACCCAATAGAGGAGCACCTCAATACATAAGGCAAATGCTGACAACTATGAAAGAGGAAATCAATAGGAACACAATCATAGTGGGGGACTTTAACACCCCACTTACACCAAAGGACAGATCATCCACACAGATAATTAATAAGGAAACAAAACCTTTAAATGACACAATAAATCAGCTGGATTTAATAGATATCTATAGGACATTACATTCAAAAACAGCAGATTACACATTCTTCTCAAGTGCACATGGGACATTCTTCAGGATAGATCACATTTTGCATGATAAATCAAGCCTTGGTAAATTCAAGAAAATTGAAATCATATCAAGCATCTTTTCTGACCACAACGCTATGAGATTAGAAGTCAATTATAGGAAAAAAACTGTAAAAAACACAAACACATGGAGGCTAAACACTATGCTACTAAATTACCAACTGTTCACTGAAGAAATCAAAGAGGAAATAAAAAAATACCTAGAGACAAATGACAATGAAAACACAACGATCCAAAACCTATGGGATGCAGCAAAAGCAGTTCTAAAAGGAAAGTTTATAGCAATACAATCCTACCTCAAGAAACAAGAAACATCCCAAATAAACAATCTCACCTTACACCTAAAGAAACTAGAGAAAGAAGAGCAAACAAAACCCCAAGTTAGCAGATGGAGAGAAATCATAAAGATCAGAGCAGAAATAAATGAAATAGAGACAAAGAAAACAATAGCAAAAATCAATAAAACTAAAAGCTGGTTCTTTGAGAAGATAAATAAAATTGATAAACCTCTAGCAAGACTCAAGAAAAAGAGGGAGAGGATTCAAATCAATAAAATTAGAAAAGAAACAGGAGAAATTACAACGGACACCACAGAAATAAAAAGCACCATAAAAGATTACTACAAGCAAAGATATGCCAATAAAATGGATAACCTGGATGAAATGGACAGATTAACCTTCCAAGACTGAACCAGGAAGACATAGAAAATATGAACAGACCAATCACAAGTGATGAAATTGAAACTGTGATTAAAAATCTCCCAACAAACAAAAGTCCAGGAGCAGATGGATTCACGGGTGAATTTTATCAAACATTTAGAGAAGAGCTAACATCCATCCTTCTCAAACTCTGCCAAAACTTTGCAGAGGAAGCAACACTCCCAAGCTCATTTTATGAAGCCACCATCACCCTCTTACCAAAACCAGACAAAGATACTACAAAAAAAGAAAACTACAGACCAATATCACTGATGAATTTAGATGCAAAAATCCTCAACAAAATACTAGCCAACAGAATCCAACAACACAATAAAAGGATCATCCACCATGATCAAGTGGGATTTATCCCTGGAATGCAAGGATTCTTCAATATATGCAAATCAATCAATGTGATACACCATATTATCAAACTGAAGGATAAAAACCACATGATCATCTCAATAGATGCAGAAAAAGCTTTTGACCAAATTCAACACCCATTTATGATAAAAACTCTCCAGAAGGTGGGCATAAAGGGAACCTACCTCAACATAATAAAGGCCATATATCACAAACCCAGAGCAAACATCATTCTCAATGGGGAGAAACTGAAAGCATTCCTTCTAAGATCAGGAAGAAGACAAGGATGTCCACTCTCACCACTACTATTCAACATAGTTTTGGAAGTCCTTGCCACAGCAATCAGAGAAGAAAAAGAAATAAAAGGAATCCAAATTGGAAAAGAAGCAGTAAAACTGTCACTGTTTGCAGATGACATGATACTACACATAGAAAATCCTAAAGATGCCACCAGAAAACTACTTGAGCTAATCAATGAATTTGGGAAAGTTGCAGGATACAGAATTAATGCACAGAAATCTCTTGCATTTCTATACACCAACAATGAAAAATCAGAAAGAGAAATTAAGGAAACAATCCCATTCACCATTGCAACAAAAAGAATAAAATACCTAGGAATAAACCTAACCAAGGAGGTAAAAGACCTGTACTCAGAAAACTATAAAACACTAATGAAAGAAATCAAAGAAGACACAAACAGATGGAGGGACATACCATGTTCTTGGACTGGAAGAATCAACATTGTGAAATGACTATATTACCAAAAGCAATTTACAGATTCAATGCAATCCCCATCAAATTACCAATGGCATTTTTCACAGAACTAGAACAAGAAATTTTATGATTTGAATGGAAACACAAAAGACCCTGAATAGCCAAAGCAATCTTGAGAAGGAAAGACAGAGTTGGTGGAATCAGGCTTCCCAACTTCAGGCTATACTACAAGGCTACAGTGATCAAGACAGTATGGTACTGGCACAAAACAGAAATATAGATCAATGGAACAGGAGAGAAAGCCCAGAGATAAACTACGGTCAACTAATCTAGGACAAAGGAGGCAAGGATATACAGTGGAGAAAAGGCAGCCTCTTCAATAAGTGGTGCTGGGAAATCTGGACAGCTACATGTAAAAGAATGAAATTAGAACACTTCCTAACACCATACACAAAACTAAACTCAAAATGGATAAAAGACCTAAATGTAAGGCCAGACACTATAAAACTCCTAGAGGAAAACACAGGAAGAACACTCTTTGACGTAAATAACAGCAAGATCTTTTCTGCTCCACCCCCTGGAGTAATGGAAATAAAAACAAAAATAAATAAGTGGGACCTAATGAAACTTCAAAGCTTCTACACAGCAAAGGAAACTATAAGCAAGATGAAAAGACAACCCTCAGTATGGGAAAACATATTTGCAAACGAATCAACAGACAAAGGGTTAATCTCCACAATATATAAACAGTTCATACAGCTCAATATCAAAAAAACAAACAACCCAATCAAAAAATGGGCAGAAGACCTAAATAGGCATTTCTCCAAAGGAGACATACGGATGGCCATGAGGCACATGAAAAGCTTCTCAACATCACTAATTATTAGAGAAATGCAAATCAAAACTACAATGAAGTATCACCTCACACTGGTCAGAATGGGCATCGTCAGAAAATCTACAAACAGTAAATGCTGGAGAGGGTGTGGAGAAAAGGGAATGCTCTTGCATTGTTGGTGGAAATGTAAATTGATACAGCCACTATGGAGAACAGTATGTAGCTTCCTTAAAAAACTAAAAATAGAGTTAACATATGACCCAGCAATCCCACTGCTGGCCATATACCCAGGGAACACCATAATTCAAAAAGACACATGCACTCCAATGTTCATGGCAGCACTATTGACAATAGCCAGGACATGGAAGCAACCTAAATGTCCATCAACAGAAGAATGGATAAAGAAGATGTGGTACATGCATACAATGGAACATTACTCAGCTGTAAAAAGCAATGAAACTGGGACATTTGTAGAGACATGGATGGACCTAGAGGCTGTCATACAGAGTGGAGTGAATCAGAAAGAGAAAAACAAATACCATATGTTAATACATATATGTGGACTGTAGAAAAATGTTACAGATCAACTGGCTTGCTAGGTGGAAATAGAGACACAGATCTAGAGAACAAACATGTGGACAGCAAGTGGGGAAAGTGGGGAGGGTTGGGGGGAATGAATTGGGAGATTGGGATACCAAATTGTACACTCTAAGTATATGCAGTTTATTGTAAAAAATAAAAAATTAAAAAGTTAAAAAAAAGAAAAAATACTAAAAATCATATTCAAATTTTAGAAAGTAGCAACAAAACATTTACATAATGTTACAGGTTTTTAATACAATAGCCATTCTATACTCTTGCTGGAGAGAAATACCTATGTTAAGTACCTTATAATTCTACCAAGAAAAGACTGATCTAAGCAAACAAGCAAACAAATGGGTCTGAAATTCCATTAACAAAAGGTTTTCAACAACATGAGCTCAGTCAAGCTTATAATTTAATTTTTTCCCACACATCTTTATTAAGTTCTATTTCTAATCATAGGGTCATGTCTTCATTATATGGCTTAAAATTAACTGTGTGAAACCAAGCTCAGGTAACCAAAGTTGAACATGAACTACAAAAGAAATTCACCAAGTTGAAGAATAAAGTTCATTTTCATGTGCAGAATCTTAAGCTATTTTCCGCCAGAGGTACTGTTGATAGAATATTGGTCATTTAGCAGAAGTGTTTCTAATGAAATAATGAAGCCACACACGGGATAATTTCCAGTAATTTTTGTTTTCTGTGATTGTTTGCTAAATGCGAAAAGTTTTTTGGAGCTCAATATCTTCAACTATATTATAACTCACAAATATTGTTTCACATATCTCAGTATATCATTTATAGCATACCATAATTATCTAGCAGAATATCTAGAGCATGTACTCAAATAAAATGTGAGTACCTAGATAGCAGCTGAAATCATGTATTATTTGTTATGAAATCTCAAATTCTTAAATTATGATACATTGAAGATCTTAAATAAAACTGTCCAGGCTTAAATAAAACTGTCACCATTACATTCTCTCTCTTCATCCTACAATACCTCATAAAGCTATTTCATATGCCCTGTGTATACCATACTCACTCATTCTTTTATGCTTTTATATACACATTTTTCCTAGAAATTAAATCTCTTCCGCCTCACTTCCCTTCTTCTTCTGGCAAAATATTTATCCTTAAATATTAATTTATATGTTGCATTAGTTATGGCTTTATACACATTGATAGGATTATACCTCTATCATACTATTTGACATTTGAATGTGAATGTTATGATCCTTTGTTCCAATTTATGCCTTTTCTATGCCCAATATCCTGTTTTTCTACTGCATACCAGCCCCTTTTCCATCCCAAATGGTTGTGTTGGGTCTGTTAGTCTCATTTCCTAACTTTCCCTTTGTTGTATCATGTGTATATGAACCAGGAGTGGGGAACCATGCTTTGTACAGTGTACAGTGGTTGAACTCAGGCAACTGTTAACAGAAGGGTCAATCAGAGACTTCCCTGATACTGAAGTATGGCTACTAGAAAGAGTAGTTTTCCCTTTTCAAGATAGCTGAACTGGGAATAAGATCATTCTGGTATTGTCAGTTGTCTCGCCTGACTGATGAGCATCTACAGGAAAACAAAGCCACGTTATGTTAAGAAAAGGCAAATTGTAAGTTACTGCATGATCCAGCCAATCCTGAATCTACACCCGTCTCTGGACTTCACAATTTTGTAACATATATTTCTTTTTTAACAGATTAACTAGAAAAGAATTTCTATCATTTTCAACCTATAGTGTCCTGATGAACAGAAACTGTTAAAAGGAATGCAGTTAAATAAATGGACATGGAGTAAAATATAACAAGGGCCATTCTGGCCCTGGCATGCAAGTTTGCAGTTGATTAGGATGATAAGTAAAATGTTTATAAAATTACACTTTGCTTTATTTTTTTAAGCTTGGGACACATGTTGTGAAGTGTATATCTTTAGGACACCTGATGGAAAAAAGTAAAGAGTAGGAGTATGTTAGTTTCTTTACACATTCTTCAATAGGTTCTGGGATGAAAATGACAGACTTCAGTGTAGCCCTGAAGTCTCTTCGGGCAGCCCTCTGTATCTTTTTTAGGAGACCTCCTTGTGTCTGCCTTGAGCTATCCGAGGTTGGACTGGGAATCAGATAATCAAGTGTCCTGTTGGCTTTTCAATACAGCTCAAGTTTGGGCCAGGGAATTGGAAATCATTTTGCCATGGATATCTGGATAATAAAGATCCACCTGGTGACCAACACACTGTGATCTGAGAAGAATATACAGCACACGGAGCTCCCACACTTGGAGCTGGAAGCAGTAAGTGAGCAAGAGTTTACGCTTTGAGACATTTCCTTTCTTAGCAGATTGTAAGAGCACTTGTGTTGTAATTCTAATAGTTACATGAGGCAGTTACAGTGAAATATAGTAATGCTGGAGTTTTGTGTATGGAAATGTGTCTGTAGACATATTTTTATGGTGGCAATAAAGTAGAATGTTATTATTCTCCTAGTATCTCTTTTCTGTACAGCATAGAACTTCTGGCTCCCATCCCTGTGGTTATGAAGAAATGGTCAACTGCTCTTGCCTAATTTATCTGACTACTGGTGATTCCAAAATGCCAGCTGGCCCTGGGATGGAGTGGTACATGACAGGAACCTTGCCAGTTACTATATGACATCTCTCTGGATCATTGGTTAAAAACATGAAGCTAAGACCAAAGACTGAATTAAGGACCTTGGTAGAGAAATATTCTCTTCTTCCAGGGCGATAGGGAGTGGGGAGAGAGAAGAGTTTTTTTCAGAAAATGTTTAGTAGGATTCTGTCTGCCATTTTTCCTGCCACATGGAGAAACCATGTCTATAGAATGATTCCAAGCTCTGAGACACAGAGGTCAGAGATGAAAAGAGAGAAATGATGGTATGTCTTTTTTTTTTTTTTTAAGTCCTTGTTAAGACAAACAAACCAACAAAATCTCTAGCTGTATTTAATATATATTCACATTTATACTTTTCTTTTCAATTTTATTTTTTTGGCCATGCCACGAGCAATGAGGGATCTTAGTTCCCCAACCAGGGACTGAACTTGAGCCACCTACAATGGAAATGTGGAGTCTTAACCACTGGACCACCAGGAAAGTCCCTCATACTTGTATTTAAAATAATTATTTTATTTCATTTTATTATTTTTTTAAAGTTTTTTGATACTTTATTTTATTAATTTATTTTTTGGCTGTGTTGAGTCTTCATTGCTGCGTGTGGGCATTCTCTATTTGTGGTGAACAGTGGCTCCTCTTATTGTGGAGCATGGGCTCTAGGCGCCTGGCCTCAGTAGTTGTGGCGCTGGAGCTTAGTTGCTCCATGGCATGTGGGATCTTCCCGGACCAGGGATCGAACCCATGTCCACTGCATTGGCAGGAGGATTCTTAACCACTGCACCATCAGGGAAGTCCCTAAATAGTTATTTTACATATGTTATTTTGAGATACATTTAGACCTTTGACTAACATTTTTCTGTAAGTTTAGAGATGGAAATAGGTTTTGGTACTAATTATATCCCAGTGACTAGCATTATTTTTGACACTAATCAATGGTTGGTAAATGAGTGAATGAATGCAAATATATTAAGCTATTATTGAACAGGTTTAATTATCATCATAGCATTAATAAGATTATTGTTCAAATGAGATTTATCTTCTTTACTTCTCTAAAAATAGCTCTAATATGTCATATTAAAATTATATGTCTCATAAATTAGGATGACCAGCTTTTAGTTTAAAATTGTATACATGTGTCAAGGATATGAAACATATATATTATTCTTTATATGTCCTCTTGGTAAAAAATCTACCTCATAAAATTATAAGTATGTATAGTAAAAGAAGGAAAATGTGGAGGGATAAAGGAAAAGGAAAATTCAAAGTCAAAGTGTGGTCTCTTAAGAATATATATAAGAGAACACTATTAATCATTGTTAAAAATTACCAAAGTTACTGACTTTGTAGGATAATCAGAAATATGAAGAAGAGAAACTGTAACAGCCTTTTTAAAGTTTATTTTTAAAGAATTTTATTCTAGTGGCTTATATTATTTTTGTTTACACTGAAAAATAATTTTAACCTATAAATTGAAAATAATGATCTTTATCACCCAAAAGAATTTGGAAAAATTTATTGACAGAACAGATCAGTGTCCTTTTCAGTAAACATAATTATGTGAGTAATTGAAAAGTACTATATTTTGAAAGATGAAATTCTAATATTAGAATATATGGCATAATTGGAAGTTATATATTTTTAGTTAGAATACAAATATGTTTTGGAAAAAGTTAATATAAGATACAGCTTTATTGTAACCTTTATTCACTAATTAAAGCTTGCTTTATGCTAGGTCCTATCACCTTATTTGCATTCAAATCATTATATATATATATATATATATATATATCTAGGAAAACATGGTAAGCTTAATTTTACAAGTAAACATAGCCCTAATACAAATATATTACACTAATATTTTTCTTAAAATTTTGTCTCCAAAGAGATTTTTTTACAGAATGTCTGCATTTATATACAGTATTTTCTTAAATATGTTAAGAAAATAACACTGATCCTTTTTGCTAACTTTACGATTAAAATATGAGTGCCATAATTAAATTGTAGTCATAATTTAAATAAGAAAAGTAGCATGGTGTTATGGTTAAAAAAACAGGTTTTGAGGTTAATTTCTCTAGATTTAAATTCTGTCTCCTGTAGTTACTACTGATCTGATATGGAGAAATCTTTATAAGCATCATTTTCTTAATAAGCAAAGTAATAATAGCAATATCCCTTAGAATATATTGGTTGGAGTAAATGAGATGGTGAATACAAGATAAATGGAATATTTTTATTGCTCTGATGTATACTTCCATAAATCGAAGATAAAATCCTACTTTTTTTAAAAAAATCAAAATGTTATAATGGAACTTCTGCTTCTAGGAAAATGGAGTAGATGCACTTTTCTTTATTTCTCCCACTATGTACAGCTTACCATGTTGGCCATTATACATTAAAAAAATTAAGAACATGCTGGATGGTGGAAAGAAGACAGACCATATCCTTCATGAATATAGATATAAAAATCCTTAACAAAATATTAGCAAAGAAAATTCAGTAATGTGTAAAAAATCATATATCATGACCAAGTAGGGTTTACTCAAAACATGCAATGCTGAATCAATATTTTAAAACCAATCAGTGTAATCCAAAAGAAGAAATATTACATGATCTGATTAACCAATGTTGAAAAAAGCACTTGATAAAATTCAACACACATTCAGAGTGGGATAAAATGTTTGCAAACAACATAGCTAACAAAGTACTAGTATCCAGACTATATAAAGAAGTCTTAAAAATCAAAAGTAAAAAAGAAGAAAAGAAAAAGAATCCAATTAGAAAATAGGAACAATGCAGGAAGAGACATTTTAACAAATATATACAGATGGTAAAAAACACATAAAAAGATGTTAAAAACCATTTGTCACTAGGAAAATACAATTAAAAACACAATGAGATATAATTCCACACTCATTAGAATGGCTAAAATTAAAAACAAAACAAAACAAAAAAACATCAGTCTGGCTAAACAAATGAAGGAGAGCCTGCAAAGACTGAAAGAAGTGTCTAGCAAGGAAGAAGGAAAATCAGGAGAGTGTGGAAGTTCTGAAGCCAAGTGAATAAATTGTATCCAATAATAAGATGGATTATGACACATGGGACTAATAGAACCAACAAGATGAGGACTGAAATGGACTGTTGGGTTTTGTGGCATTGAACTCATTGTTGGGACCCTCTCAAGGTAGTTGTGGTAGAATAGAGGGTGTAGTAGTCATTGTACAGCCAGACAAACAAGAAGTTTGCCTATGCAATTAAGAGGACTAAGCAAATGTGAAATCCATAGGGTAAGCTATTAGGAAGATCAGGCTGGAACTTTCCTAGAGGATCTGAACTGCAATCCATGGCAGAATTTCTTCTTTTGCTGGGAATTCTCAGCTATGCTCTTTAAGGCCTTTCAACTGATTGAATCAGTCTCATCCTGATTATCTAGGATAATCTCCTTTACCTAAAGTCAACATTAATCACATCTAGAAAATACCTTCACAGCAACACCTAAATTTGTGTTTGATTGAACAATTAGAGACTGTAGCCTAGTCAAGTTGACACATAAAACTTGCTCATTAGAGCTGACATCAAATGCATATAAGAGAAAATGGGAGAAGAGGAATTTGAGACATCGAATAAATCAATTCAAGAATTCTACAACAAAGGGGAAGAAAGAAATATGTCAGTAGTGGCTAGAAAAGATCCACTGGAGAAAAAAATGACATATGTTTTAGAAGGTAGAACTTCTAGAGCAATATTCTTAGATATTTGACAGGGGATAGAATCTTGTTCGTAAATTAGAATGTTGGTCTTAGACAGCAAGAAGAAGAGTTTATCCCTGATCAGAGGAGGGCATGCAGAGTATGTAGGCTAAGATGCTGGTTGTTCACTAGAAAAGAGGTGGAAATCTGTGTAAGTTCTCCTTTCTCAGGAAAACAGCAGATAAGAATGTCAGTGGAGAATGAAATGGAAGAGTTTATAATATTAAAGTTACAAGTAGCGATTAGGCATGAAGTATCCATCTGGGAGATGAGGGATGTAAAAACTCCAGAAATGAAGCAATTAGAGCCTCCCTGGGGTTTAGGCTTATGATTTTCAGAAGACCAGTCCTTGTGGTTTCCGTACTTTTCTCTACACATACTGAGCTGCATGTGCCATGCCGATGAAAGAGCATAGTTCAACATAGGTTACCAGTGTAGCAAGTGAAGAAAGAGAGTCAGGGTATGGCAGAGGAGTGAATAGGATGACTGGCTATGGAATTTAAATTGGTTAAAAAGGAAAGTAAGAACATACGTGATAAGAAGTAGGATAAAAGCATAGCAGATACAAAGGAATGATTGGTTTTTAGAGTTTATATGCTGGAAAGACTAGGTGGAAATAGGAGCTGGTCATCAAAACATGGAATACTTGAAGGTGAATTTATGCAGAGATTGATGTTATTAATAATGACGTGGTCTAGGAAGAGGTGAACACATTTTGTGGATTCCAAGATTATTTGAGGAGTAGGAGTGAAAGAATTGGGAATCAAGTTTATATGTATATCAGTATCATAATGGATTAGGACAAAAAGTAATCAATAAATAATCCTTTTTTTTTAAATTTGATTTGTACACTTTGGGTAGGTTTTTTTATTATTATTAATTAATTTATTTATTTCATTGGCTGTGTTGGGTCTTTTTTGCTGTGCGCAGGCTTTCTTTTTAGTTGCGGTGAGTGGGGGCTACTCTTCGTCGTGGTGCGTGGGCTTCTCGTTGCCCTGGCTTCTCTTGTTGCGGAGCACAGGCTCTCGGCACGTGGGCTTCAGTAGTTGCAGCACATGGGCTCAGTAGTTGTGTCTCATGGGCTCTAAAGCGCAGGCTCAGTAGTTGTAGCACACGGGCTTAGTTGCTCCGCCGCATGTGGGATCTTCCTGGAGCAGGAATCGAACCCGTGTCCCCTACATTGGCAGGCGGATTCTCAACCACTGCACCACCAGGGAAGCCCTCAATAAATAATCCTTAATTTAACAAAGGCATAAAAGTATGGATGGGTATGAATAAAGGTCTGAAGGCTTGTCACACAGTTGATTATGGGAAATAATTATTTGCCACATTATTAATAATTTTATAATTATAATATCTTAGTTATACTAATTATCATTAATTATTAATAAGAAGAAAAGAAGTACAAGCTACTGTAAAAAAATTTCAAAGACCTAACTTCAAAGGTTAGGATATTCTTCATAGAGAATAAATAATTTGAGGTCATATTTTTATAGTAAGTAAGAGTTTAAGTAGGACAGGAGTCTGAGAGAATCCCAATAGAGAACATGTACAAAGAGAACAGCAATAGATTTGACAATTTTGAGGATGGAAAGAAAGTTAATTTGCTGATGTAAAGTAAGCAGGGAGAAAAGAGGCACATAATAGACTTGGCCCAGAATATGGAAAGTGTTAGAGACTTGGCTAAAAATTTTACGTTTCATCCAAAATGCAATGAAATATTTTAGATGAGTTTGGAGGAGAGAGAACTTTCCTGCAAGATCTAAATTCCTAAGGATTCTGTCTCTCTTATGTTGCTCTAACGCTCCAGTGATGTTTACTATTAAGTGTAGAATTAGTAAGAGGCACCCCAGTGAGTCTCTCAGGTTCTATGTACAGCCCTCTTATTGTGTGTAAGCAACTCACTATCAGTAAACATTATTACTGGTGCAGGCCTTTAGGATGATGCCTGTTTCTGCCTGTTGGTTCAGGAGTAGGCAGGCTTCAAAATGGCCAGGTATCAGTCTCGACATCCAATTTAACTGAGACCTTGTGGTGATTAAGGTTAAGTTGGGAAGAATCATGTCTTAACAATAGCGAGTCTTCCAAGTATGTGAATTCATACCATCTCTCCACTTACTTAGATCATCTGTGATTACTTCATCAATTTTGTAGTTTCTGCATACAGAGCCTGTGCCTAGTTCATTAAATTTGTATCTGAGTATTTAATTTCATTTTTTGGTGCTATTGTAAATATTTTTTTTTAATTTATTTATTTTTCTTACTTTCCATACTTGCTTCCTAAATTGAAGTTTAATTTGCTGGATTGAGCACAAATGATGCATTCATATACTACAAGGAAAAAATGAAAATGTCAGCCTAAAGGATATTATATAAATACGGCTTTTCACCTTTCCCTGTTTCTCATGATGAGCCTAGTTTGGTACCTAAATTTTGTGATGTCTTTGCTAAGTCATGGGATGAGGCTCATTAAGTTTTTTATATCTCAAACAGAATCTCCTTTCAACTCCAGTGTGATTATTTTTATGGCTACAGGAACATCTTTCAGTAAGTTGTCACATGGGTCTAATATCTGTTTTCCTTGGAAAGTATGTGAATACTCTTAAAGATAGGATAATGAATAATGCATGCCTTACTGTAGTTTCTAAAGCAACTGTGTAAAGATAACCTGTCCATGGACCTGAACCATTAGTTCAATATCTGAGAGAAGCTTAGCAACACAGTTCTGACTGGAGGGTACAATAACATACTCCTTGATACAGTCAGGATTTATTTTGTTTTAAAATTTCACTTTTCAACAGGATAAAATAAACTAATGAGAAGAAAAGGTTACTTCCAGGTGATTTTTTATTTCCATAGAGTACTCTGTCACTTGAATACTTTCTCTGAGCATTGTTAGGTCCTTATAAAGCTATCGTTATTCAAATGGTCCTTGTGACCAGTTAAGAGTTTCCATTTGCTCTATGCATTATCGAAGAACTACAGATACATGGGAATCAATAATAATGTGTACTAATACTGAAAATGCAGAGGCAGAAAAAAGGTCACATTCAAATCTACCTTTAGGTATACACCTAATAGATATATATTCATTTTGCCTCCATTTTTATTGACATGTGTTACTTCGATCTTTATAAATATTACTAAATCAGTAACTATACTGAGTTAGGAAGCATAACAATACGTAAAAAGTTTGGAAACGAAATTCTTCCCCAGATAATATTTTAAATTAATCCATTACTTTCATTTTTAAAGGTGAAATAGTTTTGAATGAAGTGCTACCAACCATTGCAGAAAATTTCTTCTCTGAAATTGCTTGATTTAAGGGTTCAATCATCTCTTTGTGGAAAACCAATGCAGTGACCTCATGTAGAAAATGTTAACTATGTAATGAAATAGGGATGCATTTCAGTTTCAGTTTATTAAAATGCCAAAGGAATACTTAAAATACAATATTAATAAAAATGTAAATCTGATGATTTTCCTGTTTTAATTTAAGCTTGAGTAACAAACAAGATGAGAATTTAGTCCTCAGGTAACCTTAAAGAATGCCTTTTATACAAACACACACTTGAAGAAAAGCTTTGCATTTATTTGACAGTCATTCACTGTCATATTTTCCTACTATTTTTCCAGTTATATGTGTTTCATTTAGTTCTTTTCACTCAATTCTCAGTCATTTCTGATTTACCCTTGGCTAGTATTGGAAACAAAATTCACCTAGTTAAACACACACACACACACACACACACACACACGCACAAGATATGATGGATAGTTCAGAGGTAGCATAACTAAAAGATAATAAGACAATTATACTTTCAAATATAACTTAGAAACTTTCTAAAAGCACCTTTGTCTAATTCCCACCCAATGATCCTAATCTTTAACTTTTCATCAGTGTAGAGTGTAGCCATAAAAAGGAATGAAATTGAGTTATTTGTAGAGAAGTGGATGGACCTAGAGACTGTCATAAAGAGCGAAAAAACCCAGAAAGAGAAAAACAAATACCGTATGCTAACTCATATATATGGAATCTTAAAAAAAATGGTACTGATGAACCCAGTGACAGGGCAAGAATAAAGATGGAGATGTAGAGAGCCGACTTGAGGACATGGGGTGGGTGGGGGGGGTGAAGGGGAAGCTGGGACAAAGTGAGAGAGTAGCATTGACATATATACACTACCAAATGTAAAATAGATAGCTAGTAGGAAGTTGCGCATAACATAGGGAGATCAACTCGATGATGGGTGATGACTTAGAGGGCTGGGATAGGGAGGGTGGGAGGGAGTTGTGGGAGGGAGGGCACATGCAGATATATGTATAAATACAGCTGATTCACTTTGGTGTGCCTATATTCCAATAAACAGCTAAAAAAAGAAAAAAAAACGTTCTATTGGCTCAATCAACAACCTCAAGCTTGGTTGGCACCTTTAATGTAAAGAGTTGATGTACCAATTTATGAGTGATTTCATCTTGAACACTTTTCTAAAATTCGATGGTAAAAAATGTCATCCATTCAATAAAAACATTGCTGCTATTCAAAAATTTTGCATGAAAATATGTAATAATGCAATAAAGGAAAATTTATTCTACTAATTGAACACTTTAAACAAAATGGTAAAAATTGTATCCATTCAACAGAAATACTGATATTCAAAAAGTCTGCATAGAAATATATAGTAATCCAAGTAAGAAAAAGGTTCCTGCACTAATTGTTTTTTTTTTAAAGTTCTTTATTGGAATGTAATTGCTTTACACTTTTGTACAAGTTTTTGAGGTACACCAAAGTGAATCAGCTGTATTTATACATATATCCCCATATGCCCTCCCTCCTGTAACTCCCTCCCACCCTCCCTATCCCGGCCCTCTAAGTCATCACCCATCATCGAGTTTATCTCCCTATGTTATGCAGCTACTTCCCACTAGCTATCTATTTTACATTTGGTAGTGTATATATGTCAATGCTACTGTCTCACCTGCACTAATTGTTTGAAAGTGATCAATGATATACACATTTACCAACAGGTCTATTTAGGCCAAACAGAATATTTCTAAATAAAGCATTTATCTGCTTTATGAGCAATATATATGTCAAATAAATATTATACTAAAAAATGTGTTTCTTTAATGATAGAAAACAATTTTGGCTTTTATTTTGTTTTATACTTTGGTTATCTCGTAGGTTAAGAGGGCCCATTTTCTCATGTGGGTACATTAAACATAAAGTTGTCTATTTTTTTTTTTTTTGTAATATTTACATGGGAACTTATTTATTTTTGTTAAGGAGGAATTTAGAAGGAAGCCATCATTCAGCGAGCTTTGACTGTCTCAGGAACTATGATAAATAGTCTTGTAAAACTAAATGTAATATTCAGTCCTCTGCTTTGCCCCTCAACAATGTTGTTAGCCAGCCATTTATTTTAAGGGGCTTATAACATGGGACCAGGTACATGTCACAGTTGAGTATAAAAAAAGGCAAAAACTCTCTGAAGGACGATGATTTTGTTTTATACATTTCAGATACAACCAGTAAGTCACTTTAATAAAACAGCCTAATGAAATAATATTGAGTCAATGTGAAAATTTAGATCTATGAATCTATTACAGAAACATTTAAAAAAATCAAAGTAAAATATATGTATAACAGAAATATATTAGATGTGTTATATGTATTTATATAATTGATTTATCTTTATTTCATAAAGACTTTTAAAAATTCCAAAAGGACTTTTTCCCTGCACTAATTTTTGGTAGAACTTGGAACTCTCTTATCTGCTATATAATTAATGGGCAGAGGTGTTGTCATCTTATTTACTTATTTATCCCAAGTGACTAGAAATGTATCTGGCATATAGTGGACACGTAACATATATTTACTAAGCTGAATGAATGAATGAACTGTATAAACATGTTGTTTTGATACCCTATGAGAAGAAAAAAAGCATGTTACAAAATAATACTTGCTTTCAAAGTCACTTTCTGTGGTCTTACATCCACGTTATATACTACATATGTTTTAAACACATTCATTTAAAAGAAAAAAAATGGAAGAATATTTACCAAAGCATAAATGGGAATTTTTATCCCTTGGTAAATAGATGACTGCATGTTTATTTTTTCTTTCCTTTGGTTTAGATTTTTTGAGCCATTGTTCCTTTTTGCAATCAATATACATAAATATGCATTACCTTTCATTCAATCAAATTAATTTTAATTTAAGAAGACACAACACACTTCAAAAGTGTAATGCTTTTACTTTTCATTTCTTTCTTTAGCTAACATGTAATGAACATCAAATAAAGACCTCCAAAGGATACTTGGCATTACCCTCAATCAAAACATGAAACAACCAGGGCTCAGACATTTTGAGTAATTGTCTTGAAATGATTTAGTTGTTAGTGGAGACACAAAATTCTAATAAGACTTTCTGATTCCCAAACTTAGTTCTTTCCTCTGTGTGTCAGTGGGAAAACTATTTATATCTATATATATACATATATGAGAAATAAATTTTGTAGTAAAAAGTTATGAGTGCAAGATTCTTTTGAATATGATACTTTTAGCACCTCAGAAGAGTAAATAATTAACTGCCAGGTGGATAGAAGCTACCATTTGTTGAAAATTTCATCTTCTTTTCCCCTAACAACAGCCGCCTAAAACATCCCTGTTTTAGAGAAAATGGAAGTTCAGAGCTGCCCAGTCATTTGGCCCATGGAGGTCACTGAGTACTTGTATGAGATGAAGTTGACAAGGTAGAATGATGATAGAATTGTGAAGTACTTCACCTGCCATCCTATAAGTTTGGAATTTAGCTTGTTAACAATGTAGAGTCAATAGATTTTTTGTTGTGTTTTACTTTGTTGTTTTTAAGAAGAGCAGAGCTATCTAATCAAGTGGAAGAAAGGTGTAAACAAACATATTATACATCTTTCTTAAATATGCTTGTCCTTTATAAGATATACTGAGGAGAGATTACTATTCATTTTATTTCCTACATAGATTGTTCTTGTTTCATATTTTACAACACATATGTCTGCATGTAAGGAGAGGCATATTCAGCTAGGGGTACATTTAGACACTTGGAAAGCCAAAGCTCCTTTTCTATGGAATATATAAGCTACTATGTTATTGAATAATGTCCACAACCAGAATCTCTAAAGTTTTTCACCACAAATTTAGGGATGGCATATATATCTATATCCCAATGTTCATTGCAACCCTATTTACAATAGCAAAGATATGGAAGCAACCTAAGTGTCCATCAAGAGATTAATGATAAAGAAGTTGTGGTCTATATACACAATGGAATATTACTCAGCCATAAAAAAAGAATGAAATTTGGGCATGTGTTACTGTATGGATTAAACTGGAGAGTCTCTTTGCTTGGTGAAATAAGTCAAACAGAGAAAGACAAATACTGTATGTTTTCACTTATATGTCAGATCTAAGCAATAAAACTATAACAAAACAGAAACACTCATAGATACAGAGGACAAACTAGTTACCAGTGTGGAGAGGTCTGAGGGGAAGGACAAAATAGGTGAAGGGGCTTAAGAGGCACAAACTACTAGGTGTGAAATAAATAAGTTACAAGACATAATGTTTAGCACAGGGAATAGAGTCCACATTTTATAGTAACTTTATATGTAGTATAATCTATAGAAATATTGAATCCCCATGCTTATTAACACCAGGGGAAGACTAATTTCAGGGGCCTGTCCTGAGGGGTGGGTCTGAGGGGAAGCACAGGCTGCCTTACTTAGAGGTACCACAGAAGAGAGGGCAGGGGTATCTGTTGATTTAACTCTGACAGAGGTGTAATGATTTAACCAAACGTCATGCTGCTGTGAGTGTCTCATTGCTGCCCCCAATCTCATTTCTCCAGGTAACATTAGAGCAGTGAGAGAAAATTACCTCTTCAGGCACATCATGTGCTCTTGTGAAGTCCTGTCATGAACATACACGATTTTGAAAAACAAAACGTGATTTCACTATTGTAACGTTTGTAATATTTACAGGCTCATCACTACCACGCCTTAGATTAGGTCAATAGATAAGTGAATTCAGATCTTACTGTGCTGGCTCCTCCATTTATGATCTAGTGAACTCTCAAATCTTTATTTCTCAGGAAACAGCTTTTGCATGTGTTGTTACCTACTGGGTAAAGCCTATTGTTAAATTAAACAATGAGGCTGCTAGACTGAGGTGGCTTTGATGCCTTACTTGCCTCTAAGCAAAACAAAACCTGAGTGTGAAATGCCTCAAGGTTTAGAAATTGAAACTCGAGGACAACCAATCACCGGCAGCCAATGGAGAGGCTTTGTCAAATAATGCACCTGCTTCAGTTACAGCCAAATAATTTTATTGCTTGCTTCTTGTTTTGTTTGTTTGCTTGTTTATTTTTTAATTTGATTCTTAAATTTTTATTTTATATTAGAGTATAGTTGATTTACAGTGTTGTGTTAGTTTCAGGTATACAGCAGAGTGATTCAGTTAAACATCTACATATATCCATTCTTTTTCAGATTCTTTTCCCATATAGTTCATTACAGGAATTGAGTAGAGTTCCCCGTGCTACACAGTGGCTGTCTTCCCCAGGTTCCTGTGGGTGGAACCCCGCAGCCACTTCCAATGTGGCGTTACACAATTAGAATTAAGTTTTGCTCAGATAAATGCAAAACTGTGATATGCTTCAGTGTATCTTTTAACATTATTAATTATATACAAAGGCCTATGTCCAAAATTCATCAGCTATTTCCCCTATGTCGGTGATTCTTGGGCGATGAACACTGGGTATCTTAGAATCTTTCCTATGTTCTTACAATCTAGAAACATTCACGGGATTGGTGTGTTTATCACTGTGCATTGCATTTGCTTGTTTATGTTCTGTCCTTTTCATCTAAATATCCTGTTCATTTCTGTTAGGGAAATTTTGTTTTAAGGAATATTTTTACTATGCTTCTCTCCCATTTGTTCATTTCTTTTAGTGAGGAACTACAAGCAGTCTTATGTCAATTCTACTTTTGCCTGTGACAAATACATTTCATTTTCTTCACATAATTTTAATTCTGTTATTTTCCAATTAAAAAGACTCATTATTCTCAACTCCTCCATCCTATGTTTACAAGAGTGCCTTATTTTATTATACTGCAGTCATTTTAGTGCCAATTTTATTTTTATTCCACATTTCTATCTTCAGTTATGCCAGCTCACTTTTTATCTCCGTCTGTTATTTTAAAATCCTTTGAAATTTTATTCTTCTTTATTCTTGATTAAAAGAGAAACTTTTATAACTTTTAAAATTTTATTTTTTTTTTTCACTTCTCTATTGGCATAGCTATTTAGGGATTTTTTTGCCTTCCTTTTGTCTTTCATGCTCTGTATTTACATTTTTGTTTACTGCAGTGTTTTTTTTTTTTTAACTCCATGCTTTTTATTTAATAGTGTTACTTTTCAGAATGGAACTTTTTTCCTTGAATATAACTCCCTAAAGGGATACTGTGATAGCAGTCATCACGGCTGCTTGAATTTTGGTGTATTTTCTTCAAATGCATTCTCTACAACATACGTCTGTGTGAGTGTGTTTTAACTAGGTTGCCAGAAGTTTACCTGGTTCCCAATGCATGGGTGATAATTTGCCATTTACTTCTCTTGAGTGCTCCAGAAGTCTCCGTGTTCATTTTTTTAAAAATCAAATTTTATTTCATTTTATTAAAAGAACACTGGAGTTGAATACAGAAGACCATGATGAGTGTTGTAGTTCTGTCAAAATCAATGTTTTTATAATAGACAAACAACTTGACCATTTAGAGAGAATTAGTTTGAGCCATTAAAAAATGGAAAAATAAATGTATTCAATATGGAGAGTTGTGATATAATTAAAATAATGTTTTTTAGTATGATAGTCTTAAAAATCAAAGAGCCCGTGCTTGTAATGCAAAATTATATATCCAACCACTTGTTGGTTATTCACCCTGAGTCATTCTCAACGCTAGGCACTGTGACAAATAGAAATGTAAATGAGACAGTCTCTGCACACAGCTGAAAACCAATGGGGCCATGGTGTGCAAGATACAGGAAGACACAGGCACTTGTGCCCCGGCCACTGTGAGTTTCTGTGGCTGACAGCTCACAGCTCAGGTCCTGTCTAGGCATCAATGGAAGCTGTCTCACACAAATCTGCAACCCCCTCCCCAGGGAGGTCAGCATCCACTGACTGGTCTTTGGGGGAGTACAAGGGCACTTACCACTAGGTAGGAAATTCCTAAAAGTTATCCCACTGCAGATAGCTCCTGGCAGTCACCTTTGTTGCAGCTATTCCTTCTGTCAAACTCCGCTTCCCTCATTCGCTCAGAATTTTTTTTTCCTAAGAGCATTTACAGATCACTTCCTGCATACACACCTCCATCTCTGTTTCTTGAGAAACCAACCTGAAACAGTCTGAGATACCTGTAAACAACGTCCTGCTATTGGAGGAACTGGGCGTCAGGTAAGGAGAAAGCCACGTGTGTGCTGAGAGTAAAGCCGGTGCTGTTCATACATTCCGCAGGATGGCTACTGTGGAATCCTGCCACTGCCACTAGCTAACCGTCCAGAATGAAACACGCCCCAAGTCATTTGGAAATTCGCATTTCAGCAATTCTGCTGTTAATGTTCCTTTTCTTAGGGGTAGGGTTAGGTGCACAGGAGAACGTACATTACAATTCTTGCTTCATTAAGCACTGTCATATTTTGTCCTCAAATTACCATTTCCTACTGTTATTCTAGTTTATATTATTTATTTATTCTTTTTTCTTTAAGAACTTTTATTGAGATACAACTGACATACAATAAACTGCATGTATTTAAAGTGTACAATTTGATATTTTTTTTCTTATTAGTAATGTAGATGGCAATCCCAATCTCCCAATTCATCCCACACCAACCCCCCCCCGCCCCCCACCACTTTCCCCACTTGGTGTCCATATGTTTGTTCTCTACATCTGTGTCTCTATTTCTGCCTTGCAAACCGGTTGATTTGTACCATTTTTCTATAGTCCACATATACGTGTTAATATACGGTATTTGTTTTTCTCTTTCTGACTCACTTCACTCTGTATGACAGTCTCTAGGTCCATCCATGTTTCTACAAATGTCCCAATTTCGTTCCCTTTTACAGCTGAGTAATGTTCCATTGTATATATTTATTCTTTGCTTTGCTAATACAATACACAGGCAAGGCCCATCAAGCAACACAATAAATTAAAATTACCAAGAAGTTACAATGGACATATTTACACTCCTCAAACCAGGCAACCCATTTCCCTAATTTTATCCCTGTGATAACTAATCCTCCAAATGTGTGTGTGTAAGTATTTAACTAAATAAAGTACACTTGGTTCTTGGACAATGCAGGGGTTAGAATCACCAACCCTCTGCGCAGTTGAAAATCCACGTGTAACTTTACAGTTGGCCCTCTGTATATGCATTTCCTCCAGATCTGTGGCTTTGCATCCACAGATGCAACCAACCACAGATCATGTAGTATTGTGATACAATTTGTGTATAAGTGGACCCCCAGAGTTCAAATCTGTGTTGTTCAAGGGTCAACTATATTAGTTTTAACTGTTTTTAAATTTACTTACTGAAAAAAAAAGGCATTCCCAATGGAGTCTTCTGTGACTGGTTTTGTTATGAAATATTGTCTTACTGAAATCCATTCACTTCTTAATACAGACTTGTATTATGTTCAATTTCAGTAGTGTATAATATTCCATTATGTGAATACAGCATATTTGATTAACTATCTTCTGTTCAGTGAATATTTGTTTCCAATTTTCTTCCCTTATTATCAACAGTGCTATTTGGACATTTTATATATTGCTCCCATTGTATAATTTCAAAGGTATTTCTTATATATTTTCTTGCAATACATACACTCACTTTGCAAGATAATCCTGATTTGTTTTCCAAAGTTATAAAAATTTACACCCCCACCAGTGATGTATATAAATTGCTGTTTATTCACATTATTTTGAATGCTTGGTACATTTCTTTTCAAATACTTAGTATTACCAAACTGCATAAGTTTTTCAGTGCAACATGTACAGGAGAGTATTTTAGTATCTTAAATCATATTGATTTATATATCCTTGGTTTTTGAGCACCTCTTTTTATGTATTAAATATATAATATATATTATATATATAAGTATACAAATTTGTATATATACCCAATTTACACATATAAAATTTATATATAATGATTATACATATATTTGCTATATATTAAATCGTATATATTTATATAAAATTTGATTAAGTCAATTAGTGAAGCCATGTTGCACACACAAACACACACAGACATACATACATGATGAACCAACCCATTATTGTGTGGTATTTAACTTCTCAAACTCTGGAGATAGATATAGGTTCAACAGAATCAATTTCTAATTCTATTACTACACTCATGGTTTCTTAACCTGCAAAATAAGGACAATAATAATTACCTACATTATATGGGTTACAAAATAATCAAATGATATCTGACCAAAAAGTAATTAATATATTAGGTAGAAAAATGTAAAATAATCAATGAAATTTTGCCTTTGATATTGTTGATATTGCCATTTTATCTCTATGCTACATATGTCATAAATCAAACTTACATGTCATGTACTTAAAATTTTTCCCATCTCCCTCATAATTTTTTTAATGATTTAATGGTCTTACTTTTAATATGAAATATTTTAA
This sequence comes from Hippopotamus amphibius kiboko, assembly GCF_030028045.1. Taxonomy (NCBI): domain Eukaryota; kingdom Metazoa; phylum Chordata; class Mammalia; order Artiodactyla; family Hippopotamidae; genus Hippopotamus; species Hippopotamus amphibius. The sequence continues at coordinate 105,002,234 of NC_080196.1, forward strand.
CTATGGGGAATTTATTCCAATATAGATTTTTTTTAATCCTACATTTCCATATAGATTTGAAACACCAGTACCACATTTTGAAAAGATACACAAAACACAGCAGAATGTGTAGTTCTGCTTGGTGTGAAACACTGTTTTGTTTTGTTTTTTTCTATATCTAATTTTGGAAAGATTCAATTGTGGGATATAGGAAGGGAATGAAAATGGCAGAGATTCATTTCTTTGTGTTTAAGAAACCCATATTCCCCAAGATGCAGGGGAGAATTGAGTCCATTATTTTGCAGCATTATTGAAAATCACTCCATTTCCCCTCTGGGCTTGTGGAGCAGAGAAGAATTTGAGGCCATCTAGTTAACTATACGGCATTACTGATGTAATACATTCCACTGTAACCTTTCAGCCTAAAAGAAGTCTTATGTTTTTCAGTTTCTAACTTATTTCTGGGATCCAAACCCTTAGATAGGTCCAGGGATTTGATATATCTGGATAGACTGTTAATGTTTTCCTTTTAAAAGCTGAGTTTGTGGTATCAAATCTGTTCAGTTCTCTTTAGATAAAGCAAACATCAAAAGAGAGACCTGCTCTGGGATTCTAGAATCTCTGCTCATCTCAGTCACGTATGGATACAGTTTTGAAGAAAATGAAGAGAATCAGCATAACCAATAGAGGCAGTTTTAGTAAACTATTGAAACTATTTTTCTATGAATTAAAATTTCAGTTTCCTGAGTTTTAAATGAGTACATACATATTTATGTAGAGTGTGTACAGAGATTAAATTGGTAAAAATACACTAAATTTATAATATACACACAATAAAGATTAGTCATTTTGTTAATCATCAAATTCTAGCAAGGAATATATTTTAAAAAATTATTTATGATCTGTAATAAATGATAAATAGTATATGTCTTACAGGTACTTATAACAACCCCCAAATCCTAAACCATTCTGGATAAAAACATTCTCAGTAATATGCCTGTGAATATGCATGTTGCTCTTTTACTGTTCACACTTAAATTTTGAAAAATCCAAGGCAGAAACAGACAGAGTCAAACAGTTGCGGGAGGAAGCATCAATGACTGAATCAAGAGAGAACATAATGTGATTCCTTGTGTGTCCATCGTACAATGATGGTAAAGTCAGGATGAAAAGTTAAAGAGAAGACAGATAAATAATATCGTGCATTCCTCTACCTATTCCCAGCACCTTAATATCGTGTCCATCCTGCAAGGTTACTATGATCTGCGTGAGAATCTGCTTTTTGCGAACGCGAGGGCCATCTGTGTCTGAAATCTTGCCCATGTTTTTCCCTTTACAATTGACTTTCTTACACGCTGTCTCCACTCATTTTACCTATTGGTTCCACATGAGAAAGGAAAATAGATAGTTGAACAAATATCCTGGATACATATTAAGGGAGACTGCACATGAAGAGAAAGCATAAGGGCATTTATGTTCCTAGCCTCAATCACAAAACCACCTTAGCTGAAAGATCCATCACTAATCATTCCCAGGCTTCATTCTTCTTGCTCAGTGAAATATCTGACAAACCTTCATTAAAGACTCTTCTATATGCTTTATCCTGTACCATCATGCAAATTGCTAATAGTTACTTAGGTAACGACCTTTAAGCTTTTATGCCTCAGGACCTTTGCTCATACTATTATTTTCACTTGGAACAAACAACCTCCATCCCTACTGTCACACTCCAATCCATCATGCCAAGCTCCACGGAAAGCTCATCTAAAATAAGACCTCTCTGTTTGAATTCCTATTGTACTGTATTTTCCTTTCATGTGGGACTTTTTAATATTTTGGCTTCATTTTTATTTAGTTCTTGCTTTTCCATTAGAGTTGTTCCTCGGTATCCATGAAGGTTTGTTTCCAGGAGCCCCATGGATGCCAGAGTCTGTAGAAGCTCAAGTCCCTTCTGTAAAAGGGCTAATACAGCTGGCACTCCAAATGCGAGGGTTAAGCAACTGCGATTGACTGCATCCACAGCTGCGGAACCTGTGCATCTGGAGGGAGACTGTATATACAATTTTAAGAAGTATATTGGTATATTTACCTTTTTGCCTACCTCTGCACTCGGAAACACAGTATTTTATGCAAGTAAATATTAAAGATTTGTTGTCAGGTGAATGAATTGCCATTATGATTTCATATTAGCATTAAATAATGATACAGGAGAGAGTGAGGCTTATGGCTGGTTTGAATAGAAGGAGAAATCCCAAGGAAATACGGGATTATTCAATCAATTAAAAGCCTGGATAATGGTTAGTTACATAATAGATCTTTTGAAAGAGGTATTTGAGGATAGTAGAACATGAAAAATGGCATGATATCCTATCCATAGTTAAAGTAATATGCAAGTAAAACTCATGCGTTTAGACTGGGTCATTATAACCGAGTTCCATCTTGTTCCTTTTAGAGCAGAGTGTTAGCCATCCACAGGGGCGGAAAACACTGCGAATATCAGTGAATGCACCATATTGTTAAGATAGACAATACTCAGAGAAATCAACTGAAAGAAATGAGAGATTTCTAAAAGGTAAAGTTAACACCCTATCACGTGTTTAAATATTTTCTGTTCTACTGAATATATTACTTTTAAAATTTCCGTCTGTCTAGAATCTTTTCGACAAGAAAAATATATATATATATGTAATTGTCTTTACATTCCCCCTTGACAATTGGTCCTGTTTGGTAGCCAATGGAACCCTTATATGCTATCCAGGAACAAAACTTTTTTTTTTAATAATTCTTTCTCAGTATAAAAACTATCACAGGGATCAGCAGGAAACCTCTCCACAGCAATTAGTGAGATCCATTTGAATTGTATGCTTCTGGGAAGCACCCCTTGGGGCCACCCTCCACCTCCACCTCTCCCCTGGATAAGTTATAGTGTCGGGCCTTTGTCTAATGGAGCGTGAATGCAGCGTATCACACAGCAATCAGGACACAACTGGAACAAGCTGGTCTGAAATAAAATTGTAAAATTAGGCTGCAGTTGCTACTAAAGTACTACTATTTATTCTAGGTAGCAGTTTGATGACCTAATGGTGTGAATCCAGCTCAGCAGTTGGACCATTTTGGAAAGTGAAAGAAGCAAACATTCTATTATTGAATGGGAATTACAGCAACAACACACAAGGTCAACAGCAACATGACCAAAAATGTGTGCTGAAGCTTTAGTTGCATCCATTGGAATAAAGAAGCAAAAGAAATATTAAGAGGACTGAACTGAAAAGAGATTTAATTCAGGAGAAAGTGGAGGTAGTTTAGAGAAATAATGTGTGATGATTGTTCATTTAAAAAATGTGCTTGGTGTTACTAATGATGATTATTAGGTATATGTGGCTTCATAAGCAATGCAGCATTCTTTATGTGGGTGAACCTTTGACTTAACCAAAGAACACCCTTCTCCCTCTCTCCCCTGAACTTCTGTTATTGACAACAGACCTTAGCCCTTTGGAGAGGTAACTCTCATTGGCTACATTCTCCTATTTTGTAATGGGGCAAAATGAGTTACATACACATCAGGAACCTAGGTCTGATGACATTGTGAACGTTCATTAGAATCTTATTTTTCACCAAAGACCACTGCTTTGTTAAATATTATGTGCTCAGAGTAAAGCAAAAGTGCAGAAAATTGACATCTTGAACTTGAGGAAGTCATTTTCCTCACTAATGTTGCATAGACACAGTGGAATGATTCTATAAAACTGTCAACAGGTTTGGCTGAAAAAACCCACATTTTGCTATTCTCTCTTGCAAAGTAAGTGATTTCAAAGGTTGTGGTATCACAGAATGAGGACTCTTTAAAAAAATAATTCCTGGAATAACTAGGAAATCTTATTAATTTATGCTTTTCATTCTTGATTCCCAGTTGGTTTTAGAAAAGTTTATATGTTGTACAATGGCAGTTTTAGAAGTTAGGGCATCAGAATTTTACTGTTTTGGTGTATTCACTTGACTAATATTTTGGAGCTATCACGAGAATTTTGGATATTTAGTGTAATGTACTAATAAGAGAGTGGTGGACTGAATCATTATTAAATTAGATTATGTTCAGTTTTAAAGGTAGATGTAGATCATGTACTTGTTTAATAGGCTTTCTAATTATAACAAAAAAAATGGGCAATTCTGTCATAATAAATCCTAAGCTAGAATAACAGTTCATGAATTGTTAACAGCAATCTACATTTGAGCAAAATAGTTTTGAAAGAAACATAAACTCCATGACCCATCTAAATTTTGGTCTGGTTTGTTTGTTCCCCTACTCTTTTACCTTCTTGGGAAGAAGACTTATACAAAATAACTCTTTAGAGCTAATTGAAAATGGCTGGTCATTATTCTGGATGCCTCAACCTTAACTGATACCTTTTTTCAATTAGGATTTCTATAAATTTAATCACATAATATCTTTTGATTTTCCACTGTTAATCTCTATATATCCCTACAACTGTTCATCTCTATACACCCCTACAACTGTAAGACTCAATTGCTTCCTCCCTATTTATTGATTGCCTACAATGTGCAAAGCATCATGCTACACATTGGATATGACTGGAAAGCCCTTCATGGAGTTTGCAAAAAATTCTCCCTTTGATAACTGCTACTTTCCTTCAATCTGATAACTTAAACTGTCCCCTTGATCATATGACACTAAAGCTTATGCCTTCACATTTCTGATAGAATTTATCTTTATAAAGTCATTAACAGTTGTAAAATTTAAAGTCACAGGATGGTGAATGCAGTGTTTAAATTTTATAGCTAGAATTTCTTTTTTAAAAAAAAATATGACTGCTTTATGGTGTACAAATTAGTCACGATGGATTCTGATGTGCTCAGTGTGATGCAGTGGTTGACTGGTAATGTAGGATTATTATTTCAGTCACAGTCTCATTCAGAAATCCATTTCTTTCTGCTATAGCTGCTTCAGACAGCTGAAGCAGTCACAACTGGGTTTGGAGTATTTGGAAGGATTGGTGTCTAAGCTCTTTATCTGGATAAGTCTTATAAAAGTGGAATGTATTCATATACTGTTCTTTGTGTAGCCACAGACACTGCTCTCTCTAACATTTTTTGTCTCACAATTAAGGTTGAGCCAACTGCCTCTCAGATGAAAGCAGTTTTTGTTTGTTTATTTCTTTCCCCAACTGCCCTCACCAGTAGACAGTGTACCTCCTTCTCAATGTCCATCGCATATTTTAACCAAAGGACTTGCAAATGCAGCATGCCAGGTTTGTTCCCACTCAGCTAAATTCCCATTCCCCATTCACAGTCCCAGTGAAGTTTCAATTTTTTCAGTTCCTCAGGAGCCATGAGGACCCTGAGGGTTCTTGCTTACTGGTAAATGCTAGCTCAGTGTTTTTGTTAATCTAAAAATATCTTTATTTTGCCTTTTTCCTTGAAAGATAATTTTACTTTGCATACATAGCAGAGTGACATATGTTTTTTAAAGTCCTTGGTGTATTTTTTCATCTTTATTGAGGTATAATTGAGGTAAATAAAATTGCATACATTTAAAATATACAATGCGAGGGCTTCCCTGGTGGTGCAGTGGTTAAGAATCCACCTGCCAATGCAGGGGACACAAGTTCGATCCCTGGCCCAGGAAGATCCCATATGCTGCAGAGCAACTAAGTCTGTGCACCACAACTACTGAGCCTGCGCTCTAGAGCCCATGTGCTGCAGCTACTGAAGCCCGAGTGCCTAGAGCCCGTGTTCCACAACAAGAGAAGCCACTGAAATGAGAAGCCAGTGCAGCACAATGAAGAGTAGCCCCCACTCTCTGCAACTACCGAAAGCCTGTGTGCAGCAACAAAGACCCAATGCAGCCAATAAAGATAAATTAATTAATTAAAAATATATATACAATGTGATGTTTTAATATATATATCCTTTGAGAAATTATTACCACAATTAGGTTAAGTAGCATATTCCTCACCTCACATAGTTACCTTTCTTTTCACTGCATCTGGTGAAAATTCTTAAGGTCTATTCTCCTAGCAAATTTTAAATATACAAACTACAGTATATACACAAAAGATAGTGAAAAGGGAAGCAAAGCATACAACTTTGGAAAATTATCTATCCACAAAGAAAGACAGCAAGAAAGAAAGAAAGAAAGAAAGGAATAAAGGAACTACAAAACAGCCAGAAAATGATTAATAACATGGCATTAATAAATCCTTACTTATCAACAATTAGTTTAAATGTAAATGGATTAGATTCTCCAGTCAGAAGGAATGGCATGGCAGAATGGGTTAAAAAAAAAAAAAAAAAAGACTAGACCCAACTGATGCTGCCTATCAAAGACACTTCAGCTGTAAGGACACACATAGGCTTGAAGTGAAGAGGTGGAAAAGGATATTCCACATAAATGGAACCCAAAAGAGAGCAGGGGTAGCTATACTTATGTCAGGCTGACATATTTTTTTAACAGTTCAACAGTGAATTAAAATATTTATCTTTAAAAAGATTTTACTTGGCACTTTTACACCTTTTTTTTTTTAAGTGAGAGGATTGATTGGATTATTTTGCTTCCATATTGTTGAGAAAATAATTTGCAGGGGATAATCTTGCAGATTTTTAACTGGATAAATGACTTTCATTCAGAGACCTTCATAACCTTCCCTGTGCAGAGCTTTCTTATATGGGGCATGGGGACTGGGCTAGGGCAGGAGTTCAAAACCAGTTTTACATGTTGGTGATTCTGTGCACAAATACCTGGTATCCTTCAGGTGGTTTGTTCTACAAGCAGGCTCTTTACCTCAAAATTGGATGAGATTCAGTAAAATGGAGAAAGGGCTCCCTGGTCATCCAGCCATACTGGGTTCATACTGGGACTTACCTCTGAAATTTTGCTATCAAAATTCCCTTTATTCTTGTGCAACAAATGGAATCTTCTGACCCCCTGTGACCTGTCTACACATGTATATCTTTTCAGGTATAACTTGTTAACTTCAATTTCCTGAAATGTGTTAATGCCTCTGCATTTTGAACAATAAAAAAGTTGTAAAGGAAAGAAAAGAAGACCAAATATCATACAAGATGAGCCTACATTGGACCAACAAGATCTCATGCTCTCATTACCTTTGCTACTTCCTCTCAGGCCTGGGCTACTGAACTTGGAATGGTGAAACCAGAGACATTAATATTGACAAGATAATAGACTTAGAATGCTGTGGGTTTTGATCCATTTGGTCCAACTGGACAGAAAAATAGTTGTCTTGTATCTTACTAGACTTTAACCTTGACTTTTTAGGCCAATGTCTCTGTAAGAAAAAACTGTCCTTTGTTTAAATCTGTGTTATCCCAAAGACCTCCAGGGAAATAGTTTGGCTACTCAAGAACAGGATTTGTAGTATTGGGAATCCTGTGAATCCACCTTCTACTTTTCTGTCTCTGAATAACTAGATGCAGTACATTTTCAAAGCCGTCTCACTGAAAATGCCAAGAGCTCACCTTGGGAAATCAGGGATAATGTCTGGTAATTTGCTTATCGTGCTCCTTCCCATAAACATTGCCCCATCGATTCAACACACCAAGCAGAGTTTTCCCTAATTCGAAATGAATAGAAAACAGATAATAAAAATTGATCCATTAGGTAAACACAATAGAACCACAGTTAGAGAAGGAAAGAATTATTTGTAAAAGTTTCTCCCATTTTTAATTCAGTAAATTCCTTTTTCCATAAGAAACAGCTGTGCTATTACAGAGCAAGGCATATTTTGATAAGGGCTTCATTGCTAAACTGAAGAGAAACAAAAGTTGCAGGAGATAGGATTGCAGGGTGCTGTCGTGGTCAGCCTTGGGGGTATAACAGAATCACCTGGGGAGCTGTTATAACAAAGTACTGTTAGGTGGATCCCATCCACCAGAGAATCTGATTTAATTTATCTTGGATGCTGATTGGAGACTCCCAGAGGCATGAAAGCTCTAATATGCAGATAAGAGTGAGAAACACTGATATTATAATTGGAAGCCTCTGTTTTACTATTATTATTACTTACCTTGAATCCCCTGAGTCTAGCCTCCTATTTGGTATGGAGTAATTGTTCAATAAACATGTAGTGTGAACAAAATGAGTAACAGTGAAATTTGTTAACGAACTGACAAATGCTGACTGTGGGTCAGAGTGAAAGGAGAGAACCTCTAGGGAGCTACATACACAAGAGGAGCTGTAGCTTTCCACAGGCTCTTTTCCAGGCTGATCATGAGAAATACTGGGGACACTGCTGCAGATGGGAGGAAGCATTCCACTTGCTGTCCTGATACAAGGGATAAGAAGCACTAAGCCATGGGAGGATGAGCAGCAACTGCTTTTGCCCACGGAGCACAGGTGAATACCTACTGTAGCTAGAAGGAGAAAGGGGGGAAAGCCCTGTACCCCTGCAGAGGGGCAAAGAGCCATTATAGGTCCCCCACATATGAGAGTTATTTCACTAGGGGAGGGGTTGGATCACAGAAACCAGTCCTAAGAACCAGAAAGACAATGGCTGCAGAGGACAGAGGAGCCTCTGGAAAAGTCCTTCCTTATAAGCAGGCTAGCAAGCAAGGAGTACGAGCGTTGACAGTCTAATGCTGAGACTGAAACAACTGCATAGAGAGACCCATTTGGAGGTGGCAACACACAGAGAAGGTCTACAGCAGGGGAAGGTCATTAAGAAGAATTCTTCAGTAAACTAGCCACCACCCTAAGGACAAGGCAACAGTGGGGGAGTTTAAAGCTGACAGTGCCTTTAAACAAAAACAAAATCTACTCTCAGTTCAATTCTTGGATAGGTTTAGTCAACTCCCCCCACTCACATACTAGCAGGATATGCATACACATTGCCAGTCATAAATACAAAGCACAAATTTCACACTCAAATATGATCTAGCTGTTGAAACGACAGGAATTTTTAAATTTTTAAATACTAAAATTTAAACATTTTAAACATTTTAAAATAACTATGATTAATGTGTTAAAGGCTCTAGTAGAAAAGGTGTCCAGCATGCAAAAGCAGTTGGGGAATTTTGGAGAGAAACAGAAACTCTAAGAAAGAACGAAATGGAAATGCGAGAAGAATGGTAGCAGAGAGAAAATGTGCCTTCGATGGGCTGATCAGTAGACTTGACATAGATGAAGAAAGAATAAGTAGTGATAGGTAAATAGAAATTATCCATACTAAAACACCAAGAGAAAAAAAGAGTAAAAAAATAATATAAGTATATATAAATACAATTTTAATACATTATGTATATACATAGTGACTACAGTGAATCAGGAAAGGCAGACTCTAATCAGGAATACTACAAGGGGAAAAAGTCTGTATACCTACAAAGACAACCCCAGGTCCAGACAGCTTCTCTGATGAATACTCTCAAATATTTAAGCAAGAAATAATATAAATTTTTAACAAAATTTTCAACAATAGAAGGGAACACTTTCCAACTAACTTAATGGGCCCAGTATTATCCTGACACCAGACAAAGACAGAGACACATCTTCTCTCAGAAAACTCATTATAGCAAAAAGAAAAAAAAATCACATGAAGATTGAAAAGAAATAAAATTACCTCTCTTCTCAGACTACATGATCGTCTCCATAGAAAATCTCAAATAATCTATTAAAATGTTACTAAATCTAATAAATGTTTAGCATTTTCAGAGATACAAGGTCTAGATGCAAAATCTATTGTGTTGCTGGAAACTAGCAATAGACTATTACAAACTGAAAATTTAAAAAGGAAGAACATTTACAATAACATCAAGAGGAAAAATATTATAAATCTAATAAAATAAATATGTGTAGAGATTGTATGGTACAAACTGCAGAACAATTTTGAAAGAAATATAAGAAACCTATACTAGATCAATGGGGCACCATTCTTTAAAAACAAAAACCCAAAAAATAAAGCCTTTCCTTCTGCTTCATACTCTATACCAAAAATCGTCTTGAAATTTATCACCAGGAAATTCTGGTATCAAAATGACATGTAATTTAACATAATTTAAAGGGTTCCATCAATACTAGTGTTGGAGTCCATCCACAGAAGGTTTTAAAAATCCTTCTTATCATTTTTCTTCTTTCTGAATATGCCTAACAGAAGACTCCTGCCTATGTGTCTGACAGTGTGATCTCCTCATTCAAAGCAAATTGGCACCCATTTGAAAAAAAAATGCTTCCTAAAATAAAGACGGGTTTTTCCCTCTAACATCTGATCAGTTTACTTTAGATAATGTGTAAATCAAGTTGAATATGTTCATATATTTAAAAAATTATATACATAAAATAATCAGAATATGCATGTGCTATATCTGTTCCACTGTAATTCCATTTCTTGCACTGTGAAATATAGCTTCTATGAAGGAATAAATGTTTGATTTATAGTTAAATGAACATTAATTATCAAACAGATGCAAAAGTCATGGTTAATACAATGCTTGCATTTGTTCAATTTTATAAGTTATATAAAAGTACTCTTCCCTGAAAAAAGTTCTTTTAATTTTTATACACTCTCAGTATATTTCTTTAAATGTTTAACCTATTTATGTTTTAACTCCTGTTTTACAGATGTTGATGTTTAATTTTTCCCATAACTTCAAAATTGTCTCTACTCTTTTCTAGTATTTTTCTCCTTTCTGTTGCTGTGACCTAATTGATGGCTCTTCATTACTTTTTTGTAGGCATATTTATGATCAACTGAATCTTTAATATCAATCTATGTTTTCAAACTACCTATTTCTAGTTAGTTTTTCTGTAAACATATATCCCAGCTCATCTCATTGAGATTATTTACATATTTAATTGACATGTTGGACATTTTTTACTGTGATGTGGGTTATTCAGTTTAATTTTTCATAGTAGCTATGTTCTCATTTTTCTTGTGGTTTCTTCTATTAGGTTATTCTGTTCTATGAATATCAACTATCATTTTAGTAAAGTGCACACTTGAGATGCTCTAAAACTCAGGCCCTGGCTCCTCCCTGATGTGCCAAAGGGAGGAACTCAACTATCTAGGCTGGATGCAGTTCCCCATCTCTGTAGGCTCACCCTCCCACATACCAGGAGACTGTCTCTCAGAGAAGTTTCTTTCATTTCTGACAGAGCATGTCTCCAAGACAGTGTGGATACTTCCCAAGTTCTCAAATATTTAATAGGCTCCTCATATGTCTGCTTCCAGGTAGGTCCATGTACTAGATCTTGTTTTCTGCCATTTCGTTTGTTGAATAGTGTCCAGAATCTTATGTGTTCAATACTATTTGATGAATAGATGAAAGAACAAGTATATATATATGTTTTAAATGAAATAATAATTCATTCTTATAAATAGTGCTGTAACAAGCATCAATTCCTTTTTTTTCTTTTAATGCAGGGCTTTGCTGCATGTTTAAAATATCACAAATAGATCTTAAGAATCATCTGGCTTCTTGCTTTTTCCATAACTGGACAATTCTTAGATATTATTCATCAACCTGTTGAACTGTTCCTTTTCCAGAATTATAGATACAATCCAAATTTTTTTTAACTACTGTTTTGCTGAATCAAAGCATCTGAATTTGACACAATGTCAATGTGTTTCCTTCATCTTTTGCGGTCTGAGACACTGAACAAGAGATGGCTGGTGTCATTCTAACATTGTGGATTTCTTTTTTATTCAAGAAATTTCAGATTTGAACAAGAGACCCATCGTCCTGAACAACAATATTGATGGGAAGTGAGCACACACAGAGCTCATCTTATAAAGGAAGCCCAGTGCCATACCTTGTACATGACCATGGATAATCAAAACCATAGCCAGTTCCTTTATATTTCCCCATCATTTGTGGACCCGGAGCCTCTTTTTCTTTCCAAGAAGACTTTTTAATTGAAGTTTTCTGGGGTCCTTCACAATAACTGTGCATCTCTCCTGAGTGATGTCAACACTTTCTGGAATGTCAACAGTCTGACTGTGGTTTTCATTCTTGCACGGAGATGATTTCTCTTAGAATTCACTTGTTACATACAATTGACTGACAGATTTAAATTTTGGTGGGCCTGCCTATAACCACACCCTTTAATTAGCACTTTGTTGCAAAATATGAAACAGATAGTAGTGTTAGTGTGACCTCTCAAAGACAGTACAGGATCTGAATCAATGTATGTTTCACAATTATAGAAGGGGCGACTTATGAGTTAGATGAGATAATAATTCAAATTCATTCCAGAAGTTGTTTGGTACAACTTAAGGACTGACACCTTACGCAGTTGTTTACTTGGCTATTCCTTATATAAGCTTTGATGGTGAACAGAAATAATGTGATGTTAAGCCATAGATAGCCATGATACAATGTGAAGAGTAATAAAATACGTGCTCCAAGGGGCATGAAAGAACAGTGGAAGAAGATTTTGGAGTAGATTTTTGGAGTAGATTGGAGTAGATTTTTATAATGAATAGCTCTGTGAAATCTTTCTTTTAATGATTAATAGGCTTGCTAAGAATCTCCCCACCTGTCCCCACCTCCTCCCACCCACTCTGTTCTGCCGGGTCCTCCTTCTTGGGTACTGAATTAACATTATATCTTTATTATACACAAACACACACACACAGATTTCCTTATCTTGTTCCTTCCTATACAAGAGCTGAGGTTTGTCAGTTCAACTTAAACAGTAAAAGCCTAAAATGCTTTTCCTAAATATATCTTTTGTTCTTTGCTTCTGAACCTCAATTAGGTATTGAGTTATACTTCTTAATTGAAATGTGATTAACTTTATTTTTAACCTTTTCCTGATCTGATGATATATTCATGCAACAACCTTTTATTGCTCAAGAAATAAAACAAAAACTTTGTTATACTGACAAAATACATTTTAGTATAGGCTGATAGAAATATGGAAGCCCAAATAATCACATTAAAGGCATCTCATATCAGAAGAAATGTACATTAATTTTTGGAAATAATTTCTCATGTAACTCTAATTGCTAAAGAATTTTTGGAAAATATGTTAAATTATAAGTTATAAGTGCTTGTTAAAGATGTTACTTTATGTCTCAGAATATTCCAGTGTTGATAGCTTTAGGAAAATCATTTTTCCAGGCTTAGTAGAAATACATAAGTAGTCAAGTAGGCCATGATACATCATGTATCACTGGGGAGAAAGGAGAAAAATTATCAAAGTTTAGAATTCCTCAAGTTTGGGGGAAATGAAGGTACTAAATGTGACTAGACTCTGCCTTTTCTGCTGCTCAGTATATAACTGGGAATTGGGAATTATGCTTGGTAATAAGCTCTTAAGCACATTTGTAGTGTGAGATAAAGTTCTTACTTGGAAAAGTGATGTTCATTCAACTAGAGCCAATTTTAAAGGCATAGAATATAGGCCAGCAGATTTCTGTGACACACTCATAACCTTTCTGTAAATGTGCTGCCTTTATTTTTTATATCAAATGAATACTGGGGTTTCAAAAGGTATTATTCATAAATAGGATATAGTTCCTCAAAGGGGAAAAAAATTGCCTGTAACATATTGACCCTTGGGAAATAAAACACCAAATCATTTCTCCTTTAACTCCAAAGGAAGCCTATATTTTTTCATCAGTCACTTTTTCAAAGGAAGAAATCACTTATTTCACCATCCATCTCTGTACCTATTAGGTTGTCAATTTGGTTTGAGTTTTCATCAGAGTTGGATTAACAGCTGGAAGGAAGAGTTGTCTAATCCAAACATTCACCAGGGGGCCATGAAAAAAATCTGTTACATTTGACAAAGGACAATGGTACTTATTCAAGAAGAGACTTTGAACATTTGTAATGGAAAGGCAACTTTTTGTAAAAATTGTTCAGATAATTCTCACAAATGTAGAATTAAAAATTCTATTTAATTCAAAAATGAAGTCTAATTTAGTAAAAGTGAAATTAAGAGCCATATCTATTCATATTATTAATTAAGGAAGTCTTACAAATTAAGGAATTAATGTAAGACCCCAAAGGAAAATACAGTAAGATTCCAAAAACTATCAATGCCAGAATCTATTACAAAATAATAATTCTACATAATAAAATATACATATTATTCCTAGATTTGTTGGAGGGAATGAAAGGAAAAGGGTTTAAGGATTGCTATGTCACAAGTGACATATATCTTTAAAATAAATAGTTGAAATGAATATGATAAAATATTAATGTTTAGTAATTTGGCTGATGGCAACACAAAAGTCTATTACATTCATTTCTGGATTTTTGTATATATTTTAATATATATTTCCTTATATAATATAAATTTATAGTATAAAAAATTATATATATAAAGCATAAAAATAATGACAATTTTGTAAGAGAAAGCTGGTCTTTATTAATGATGTCATGAAAAATAAATTTGATAAAGCCATAATACTTGTGTGGTTCAGTGTACATCAGAAATTATTTCCTGTAAGTTTGACTTTCTAATGAAAACCTACTAAAATATTACACCATCACTAATGAAGAAATAAACATATCCAATTTAGTGTTAGAACAAGAAACTGCCCATGGGAAGAGTAATCAGAAAAAAAGTATATCTGTTTCACTGATTTTTCAAGGAATGTCATATATTTACAGATTGAAAATTTGGATCAAATAGTACACAAGTTAATGAATTAGAGTTACAGAAAGCACAATTCACAAGATTATTTATACTGTATTTTGTTACACCAATCCCATATTTTATAGGAAAAATGAAGTTCCTGTGTGTGAGTCCTACATTAATATAGACTTTAGGTAGCTCCTTGAGAGACAGGGGTCCTTAATCCTCATTCTTGTGTTACTCATTGGTTACTAAGGAAAGTATCGCTCCATCTCTTTACCACACAAGCTGTAAAATTTAAACTAGAAGTTATGCAAGACATAACTTTCTCTTTTAATAGTGAAGCCATTCATATGTATATGTTCTCGTCTAAGTTCATGTGTTCTATGTCCCATAAGTCAATTCGACTGCAGGTTGCTACGCCAATTGTGAATATTCCTTTTAACAATTGGTGTTAGCATCATATGGTGACTGGCATCATATGGTGACTGGAAATTGTCCTCACCCTCACATTTACCAAGCATTAGGTGTAGAAATCATATATTTTTCTGGTCCTATTTGAACAGGTTGAACTGCATTTCTTGATAGAGATGTTTCAATAACTTTTCCTTTGTGACTACTCCCCAAAATTGAAATTCACTTACCTATCTGGATGCATTGACAGAGATTTGAAACATGTTCATGAAATGCTCAGAGCAGTTACACATAATAAACTATCAAGCTGCTCTAATGTGTCTTCTCACAGCCCTTTCTCTCAGAAATATTTCATTCATAATAGTAAAGATTTTTTCTTTTGCAACATATAAAAGCTTCCAGATACATATCTCTGTACAAAAATGTGTCACAGGCAATGTTTATAATACAGAAAAAATCAGCAACTATATTACTTGCAAGCCTGTTGCCGCTCCCTATATAAACAATACAATCAGAGGACACTATTTCCTAAGAGGTAAAAGAAAGCATTTCAAATTGTAGAAAATAATGAATGTAATTGCATTATTCAATTATCTGTTAATGTTCAACTTATTTATGTAATGCTTTCGTTACAGACCTGCAGGAGAAGATAACAGAGAGCAACTAATCTGACTGATGAAAGGAGCTGGAGGTTAACATTCAGGGTATTGTTTCACATTCAGGTGGAACAATAGGTCAAAGGTGACTATGTGGTTCAGGCTTTTGCGTATTGCTTTCTTTTGGATCTTCTTTGATCAGTAACATGAGATTGTTTCCTTTCTCTAGGCAAAGTCTGTTTCTACTGTCTAAACACGTTACAGCTTTTCTATCTTTGGCTAGATGGCCAAGTCAATTTGACCCTGATGAGTTCATTCACTAATCTATAATTGAAGGATGGTATCTCCATCCTGTTTTGTCAGAGCTTAAAATTTCACTAATGTATATTTTCTGAGACATTCATGAATATATTAGTTTAGAAGAAGAAAAACAGTTGGTTAGAAATGGAACAATCAGAAAATGAGAGTTCGTGATAATTACATATCATTGCTAAAATAATTCTTTTTAAAGATGAAGTCCAAGAAGTTGAGAATATTTTCAAAACAGAGAACAAATTATAACATGTTAAAAAAACATTATGTAAAAATTTAAAAAATATGGAAGATCAGAGAGTTCTAGCATCCATTTAATAATTCCAGAAAAGACAAAGAAAATAGAAAACAAAATATTTTTAGAAATTTCCAAAGTCAAAAGTGAGGATGATTTCCTGAAGCCAAAAAATGTGTCTGACTATTGACTTTAGAGAAATATGAGTGAAAAAACATAGCAAGAAAAGTTTTCTCTGAAATTTTACCCAACATAAAGTTAAATTTCAAAGGTATAGAGAGATGTTGGATAGATAGGTAGATAGAGAGAAAAGGTTATCTGCTCACCAGAAATCTGCTTGATACCAGAATTATGAAGTATAAAACTGCATGCTAAAATACAGATAACAAAGATGTGTTTCTAATGTTCTAAAAAATTTAACTTAGAACTACTTTTTAAACTAGCAGTCAAGTATAATTTTTCTGTTTTCTATTCATTGATTTAGCTCTGATTCTTATTGTTTTCTTTATCCATTTTAATTGGGTTTAATTTTCTCTTTCTTTTCTAGTTTATTAAGGTGGAAGCTGGGATCAAATAGGGGATTTCTTCTTTTTTAATATCAAGATTTGGCAGATTGTGTTTTTTCCCTTCAACTTAAAATAATTTCTAATTTTTATTTTGATTTCTTCATTAAAATATCAAATTTCCTATTGGTTCCATGGTGAAATTTTCATCTCAAACATTTTATTTTTTATCTCAGAGGTTTGATTTCTATCCCTTTTAAATTTCCATGACCATTAATTCTAACAATTCTAATCATTCTAGATTAACTTTGATTACTTTATATTTGAATTATGGTGTTTCTTATTGTGCTATTTTATATTCTAGTAAATTTAAACTGGGTGCCAGTCATTGTGATTGCTGTTAGTGTCATACCTAAAAAATATTTGCATAACTCGGGGTCTTAATCATTTTCTCCTATTTTTTTTTTTAGAGTATTTATAGAATTAGATTTTGTAGTTAGGTCTCTGATTAGAATTTAGATTGTGCATATGGTGCAAGGTATGGATTGAAGTGGTTTTTTTTTTCTTCTCTTGAATGTCTAATTGTTTTACTCTCTCAGATAGACTATTCCTTCTGTACTAAATATCTTTGTAACTTTGTAATACATGTTTAATAAACATTTTAACGCCCTTGTCTGCTAATTCTAAAATCTGAGTCAATTCTTGAATGGTTTCAATTGATTTATTATCCTCCTCAGCATGAGCTTTTTGTTTTTTTTCTTGCTTTGCTTGCCTTATAATTTTAATTCGATGTCAGATATTGTAAGTTTTACCTTGGTGAGTCCTACGTATTTTTTGGTATTCACAAATATTATTGAGCTGTTTTCTGGGATGCAGTCAACTTACTTCAAAATAGCTTGATCTTTTCAGGTCTTTTCTTTTTTTAAGATTTAGATGAGGTGGATAGACCTAGAGTTTGTCATACAGAGTGAAGTAAGTCAGAAAGAGAAAGACAAATATTGTATGCTAATTCATATATATGGAATCTAAAAATGGTACTGATGAGCTCAGTGACAAGACAAGAACAAGGACGCAGATGCAGAGGATGGACTGGAGAACTCGAGGTTTGGGAAGGCGGTGAGGTGAGGGGGAAGCTGAGACGAAGTGAGAGAGTAGCATAGACATATATATACTACCAACTGTAAAATAGATAGCCAGTGGGAAGTTGCTGTATAACAAAGGGAGTTCAACTCGAGGATGGATGATGCCTTAGAGCACTGGGACGGGGAGGTTGGGGGGGAGTCGAGGGAGGGAGGGAATATGGGGATATGTGTATAAAAACAGATGATTGAACTTGGTGTACCCCCAAAAAATAATAAATAAATAAATGAAAAAAAAAAGATTTAGGCAGATTTAGAGCACTGCTCATTCTGGGGCTAATTATTCCACACTACTGAGGCAAGGGCCTTATGTATAGTTTATACTGTGTCCCATAATGCTTGAGGTTCTCCAGTCTGACAGGTGGGAATAGGTATTATTTCTAACTCTGTTTGAGTAAATGTCAGACAATATTTCCAATAATCTTCTTGGGTGAGTCCTCTCTCAGTAGTGGGTAGTTACTACATGTAGGTGCTGTTCCATATTCAGCTGAAAACTTGAGGTAGCCCTCTGTATATCTCCGGAGTCTTCTCTCTGTGCATTTTTGTTCTCTAGGTAATTTAACCTGCAAACTCTAATTACATTTGTCTCCTTCAATTCTCAGCTCCAGCTGCTCAATTTAGGGAGTCCAGCATTCTACTCTGGGTCCCCATTCCATGTCCCATCCTGGAAACTCCCTAAGGCTTTAGCCTGGAGAATCATAGATAAATCTTTAGTCTGGGGTATATATATATATATATATATATATCTCATGTTCCTCGTCTCAGGCATTGGTCTACCTCACTGACTTGTTTCCAGTTTCGTAAAAATCTTTGCTCCATATATTTTGTCTAGCATGTTTTGGTTTTGGTTTTTTGTTTTTTTTTGTTTTTTGTTTTTTGGCTTTGGTGAGCAGAGAAATCTTGTGTCCTCTGAAACTCTATTTTGATGACAAGAAAAAAGATGTGACATTTTTCATAATAATCCACTCAAAATGGGTGAATAGGAATTAATGAAAAGAAAACAATGAAAAAGATAATTACA
This sequence comes from Hippopotamus amphibius kiboko, assembly GCF_030028045.1. Taxonomy (NCBI): domain Eukaryota; kingdom Metazoa; phylum Chordata; class Mammalia; order Artiodactyla; family Hippopotamidae; genus Hippopotamus; species Hippopotamus amphibius. The sequence goes on from NC_080196.1 coordinate 105,020,990, forward strand.
TTGATAATTTTTGTTTCACAGAAAGAGTGAACCTAGTAGGGAATGTGGTTTTCTGGAATTGAGTTTGCTTGTTTTTTAATTTATGACAGAGTTTCTCAAACTTAATCTGTCATCCTCTTATCTGTTTTATATTTTCCACAAATATTCATGTCAACACAATGGATGTGGTTCCAATGATCTTGAACGTGTGCTTCATCGTACTATAAGTTATTCTTTTAAAGGCACTTAAAAACATCTTATTGCACTTTTATTGCATATGTGATTATAACCTGCTAAAGGTCAACAATTATATCTTATTCATTTCTTTGTTTCCAACATTATTTCTCCATTAGTATGTTTATGCCACCAACATTCCTAATTTTACTCAACATGTATGTTATTGAACATATTATGAAGTAATAAAAATAATTTATTTGAGAAATGCTTAAAATATATTATAATTATTTCCCAGTGATCAAAATTTGTATACTGGTAAACCAACAGTAAATAAGTGTTCAAGTTCTAGTTATTCTAGGAACCTCAAACTGAGCTAAGTCCATATTATAAAATTAAAATGTATAACTCAAAGAGTTTCTAGAAGCAAGGATAGGTAGACAAAGGTACAATAAGATTGCCGAAAAAAAACAGTCTGTGGGAGAAATTAAGTATGTTTTCATTTAAAACAGCAAAAATATACTTTAGTACAGTAAAGCCTCTAAAATGTATTAAAGATAAGAAAGTATGTATTAATATCTCCTATTCATGGTCAGAAATTTAACTAGAGTAGAAAACAATAATAGAAACATGTTTTGAAAAAGCTAAAATGACTTTTATGATCACTTGTGAACTGCTTGTAATGATAACAGTAGGTATCTGACCTGAACTACAATTAGTTCGGCTTAAAATCTGTTAGACTGTCTTTCTGAAAGAATTAGTTTTTGCATGTTGTTCAGCTATAACAGGTTGATTCAAGTGGAGAAGCACATGGGATGTGCAACAAAGATATTTTACACCTCAGACATTCAGATGTATGATGGATTGACCTCTGGTCACACTGTAGAAGAGATAAACTATTTATTTATATGTACTGTTTAAATTATTATTACAGCATGGGCAAAGATTTAAAAATACAGTACTGTACAGCAGCCTGGTTTTCTATCCATGGTTCTACAGTGAAGGCAAAGCATGTGGAGGAAGAAAATTTCCTCAAATAATTACAGGTAAATTTTCATTCAACGCATTACCAGAAAAATACACAACAATTTTCAGGATAGATTTATTGGCTCTTTAGATCACAAAAATCTCTAAAACATATGAATATTTTTATATAGTAATTTTGGTCCCTCACTGAAATTCTTCCCACACGTGCTTCCCAACCTTCTTAGTTCATTTTTTTTCTCTTATTCTCCTCATTGTGAAATCCCAGGAATGAAAAAATCTTATAACCTGGAATCCCTGGAGCTTTCTCAAGCATCACGTTCTATAGTTCATTTTTAACACTTGGCCCTTACGTTTTCAGTATATTTTGGTAGATATACCAAACCTTCGAAAGAGCAAATCATGCTTCAGGTAACCAAGCAAGTGACTTTAACGGGTTAACAGCATACAATGCTAAAGCCAGATTATCAAGAGTATTTTATACTAAATTAAGACAACTGAAAATTATCCTGAACACACTGCAGGATCAAAACAAAGGCATAAAAACAGACCTGTGACTAAAAAAGCATATGTTGATGTGATATTAAACAGAGATTAGTAGTATTTCTTACAGTAACAGGAGAGGTAGACTGAAAAGGGAAAGAGTCTGCAGGTAGGAAGAAGAGCCTATATGATGAAATGCGAGTTGTAAACCTTGAAAATGCTCTTAATTCTAAATTATATTATAGGTGGGAAGTATTGTTTAAACACTAGCTTCCAAAGCCAGACTTGGGAAAGACACAAACTGAAGTATTATCTTTTTATGCTGCAAGCATACACAGTGTCCAAAGACATTTTTTGTCCTTTCTCTTGTTTGGATAGATGTTGAAAAAAATTGTCTCTAAAATATTATTTAGCCTTAGAAAAAGAAGGAAATCTTGTCATCCGCAAAAACATGGATGAACCTGAAAGGCATTATGCTAAGTAAAATAAGCCAGACAGATAAAGTGAATACTGCATAATATTACTTATATAAAGAAGCTGAAAAAAAAAAGTCAAATTCATAGAAACAGAGAATAGAATGATGGGCTGGAAGTTTGGGGAAACAGGGAGAAGCTGGTGAAGAGGTAAAAACTTTCGCTTATAAGATAAATAACGTTTGATCTGTATGTAACATGGTGACTATAGCTGATAATGCTGTATTATGTGATTGACATTTGCTAAGAGTGAAGAACCTGTGTTCTCAGACATACACACAAAATGTATATATGTGATGAGGTGGATGTGTTAATTAAATCGATGAGAATCCTTTCACAATGAATACATATATCAAATCATCATGTTGTACACTTTAAATATATTATTTTATTTGTTAATTATACTTAATAAAACTGAAAAGATAAAAACATTCAAGTTAAAGCATAGTTATTTGACTGCAAACTCTTGCATTGTCTTTTTTCCCCCAGCTTTATTGCGGTATAATTGACAAATTAAAAATTGTATATATTTAAGTTGTACAGTGTGATAATTTATAATAATATACATATTTTAATAACATTACCACAATAAACTTAATTATCACATCTATCACTTCACATAGTTACTTTTTTTCGTACCCTTGCAATATATATTCGTGGGTTTGGGAAGCAAGTACTATGCATTTACATAGAAAATTATGCAAAACAACCACATGTAATCTTCTGAGTTGTTGTGGTTCAAATGTCAATAAAGATACCTGTTTTGATTCTGCTTAAAGAGGCCACTTTATCAAAAACCCCAAAAGTTAGTCTAGGCTTAGACACATTTCTTTGTAACATCAGAAAATCAACATTAACAAGAAAATCTTCAAAAATTGCCAGTCAGAAAATAAATGTTCCCTCCAAAGTACCAACATTTAAACCAACAGCACTTTTTGCCTTACCTAAAATGTTATTGTTTGTATTAGTTGGGATAAACTAATATCACCAAATAACTCCTAAGTCTCAGTAACCTAATAAAATCAACTTTTGCTTTTTGACCATAATAAATTCCAATGCAAAGTTTCAGCACACAGCTTTCCTTAGAATCAGAGACTCTGGCTCCCTTCACACTGGTACCCCTGAGACCATAGAGGTTGCCCCTGGGAACCTCTGTATTTAGACAGTGGATGAGGGAAGGGAGAGCATGGAGTCCCCACACCCACCCTGTACTCACTTCTATCCACATTGTATTCATGGGCACCAGCCACTGGGCACCTCCTAAGTGAGAGGCTGGGCTAAGCCTAGCTGTGTCCATGCATTTTATGAGAATTGGAAGTCTCCCTACATTGTTAGAAGCAAGCAAGGAAAAATAAGTCCATCGAACAATAGTGAGAATGAAATTATATAACTATTCGCCTAAAAACAAAAAAACACTAGGAGAGGATAGCATCCAGGCAGTTATTGAAAAGAACTACTAAAGAATCTATGACAAAAAGAAAGACATGTTCTGATCTGTTTCAGTCTACATTATCATAATGTGAAGTATAAAGTAACATACATACACCTATATACATATATATATAGTGCTATTTTTCTTTTACATTATGTGTTATATTTTATATTATTTTTCTGAAAGATTGTTCTTGATTTTTCTCTTTTTACCGACAAGTGTTCCATTACATGTACGAATAATGACACCTTTCTTATGTGGTTGTTGTTGTTTTGTTTTGGGTTTTTAGTTTTAGTTGTGTATTATTAATATTGCAGCTTTAATCAGAGGCTATATTCCTTGATGAAACTACCTAAAGCCTTGCCTAAACTGATTTTACAACTTGGAGGATTCTGTTATGTTACCTATACACAGTCATGATACAATCTTTTTTTCTGCCCCAATATTTCTGTGATAGTAGGTACAATTTTCCCCACATCTTCTCCTGAAAATTGATACAAATACAGAATTTTATCAGGTGAGTCACTGATTTTTCTAACAAGGGCCTTTCTTCACTCTAGCATGGGCGCTAAAGTCCTTATGCAAACAAAAACACTTCTTGAATTTATGTGTCTCTAAAATGCTTCTGTCAATGGCAGGGAAGACATATCTCTGCCATCCAAAAATCTTATTTCTGCTTATTTAGTTTGAAATCTTGGGGAAGCTTATTTAGTTTACCAAGATGAATGATTCAGTCCCCAAAAAGCTTATGTTAATAGGTATTATGATTGATACCCCAGGCTTTATGACTTACAGTTTCCCATGTATGTGATACAGGAATAAAATATATACTGCTAACATGAGCACACCTAGGCACCTGAAAGATCCCTGTATCTGCAGCGGAGATGACTGTAAAACTCCATGAAAAAGTTCAGAATTCCCAAGAAGTTTCCTTTCATCTATTTCTAGGATTTTCTGACCAATAGAGTGTATATTGCATATTGAAGTCCATTTAGTTGCCAATTTGTGCAATAATCTAAAAATTATTTGTATGCCATATTTCATCAACTCCATGTTACCATTCATCGTAATTTGTGCTTATATGTCATATACAAGATTGGATTATAATTATAATTGTAAGTTGTTGATTGCGAGATATTTCTCAATTACTGACATGCACATTTGTGAAAAGTATGCATGTTAAGATCAATATAAAATTATTTGAGCAACCAGTCAAATAAGCTCACTGTTCTTCAATGAAATAATGGAAAGAATGGATTTTGCAGACAGTTTTTCATCATTAATTTATTGTATATATTATATGAAATCTAAAGCTATAAGTTCAGCTGCACACAGTCATGTGTCATACAGCTGGGACCCAGGGGAACAGATTTCCTGCTGGACCATTGATTGGCTCTTTTGGCAATACTGTAGCAATAAACACCCAGATTTCAGAGAGGTCAAACGGACATGTAGGTGTTTGTTTTTTGTTTTGTTTTGTTTTGTTTTGTTTGCCACATTGCTCTGCTTATAGGATTTTTATTTCCCTGACTAGGGATGGAACCTGGGCCCTCAGCAATGAGAGCTTGGAGTCCTAAGCACCGGATTATCGGGAATTCCCTGTAGGTTCTTCAGCTGTGCCGCTACAATTAACTCGTCTGTGATCTCATATTGTAAGTGTCCACTGCTGGTGAGAATGGATTATTAACATTTTTTAGGAACTTCAAGCACACCTTCAAGAAAGCTAAGGAGAACGCCATGGTAGGACGTGCTGCCACTTTGATGGATGGTCCTCAGTGTAGGGTACCACTTCTAAAGTGCCATGTGATTCTCTTTTAAATAAAAGTTTATAAATTTTCCTGGTTTATTTGTCTTGTGCATTCAGTCACTTGTAACAAAAGAGTTACTCAGGGAAGTCTTGAAACAATAGAGTTCCAAGGGACAGTAAAATAGTTTTTACGGGCCGCTGAGAAATAGCATATTTCAGTGCTATTTTTAGGGTTGGTAAGCTATCAAGTGACTATGTAATTGTTTCCAAACCCTTATCTCTGGAAGTAGAAAAACTCCAGAGTAGGGATCAGTCCATGATGAGGTGCTGCCAATCAAAGTGTATTTGGGTGTAAAGTAAATATTTTTTCTGCAGAAAATGACTTCAAGTTTAAAAAAGAAATTCAAATTATTTAATTTTCCATAACGAACAACTATATAAATGAAAAAAAATACATAAATGCAGAATAAATCTCAAGACATTACAGTTCTGTGGAAGGGAATACCGACAGTTTCAAACTTCAGTCAGCCTCCTGGAACCTTCTCCCAGGCCCACCTGGGCACTTCCTTGTGAAATCCAGTTTTAGCAAGAGTACTGCTGTCAGTATAACCAGAAACCCCCTTACCCTGGATGTTTCCTCCTAGTAATTTTCTATCCACTCACTCCCACTCTGCTCCTTGGCTATAAATTCCCACTTGCCCAGGCTCTACTTGGTTTGATCCCTGTCTCCTTCCCACACTGTAAAACCCTCTGCACTGATCCCTACACCTATTGCAATGACCCTGAATAAAGCCTGCCTTCCCATCTTTAAAAAGTAGCATTGACTTTTTTTTTTCTACAATACCTTCTGAGTTCTCATGGAGCTATAGAAAAAGATACATATAAATGCTACAAAAAATGTAATACCTGGGGACTTCCCTGGTGGTGCAGTGGTTAAGAATCCACCTGCCAATGCAGGGGACATGTGTTGGATCCCTCATCCGGGAAGATCCCACATGCCGTGGAGCAACTTAAGTCTGTGCACCACAACTACTGAGCCTGCGAGCCACAACTACTGAGTCTACGTGCCACAACTACTGAAGTCTGTGCACCTAGAGCCTGTGCTCTGCAACAAGAGAAGCCACTGCAATAAGCCCTGCACTGCAACGAAGAGTAGCCCTTGCCTGCCACAACTAGAGAAAGCCCATGCCAGCAACAAAGCCCACACACAGCAACAAAGACCCAATGCAGCCAGTAAATAAATAAATTAATTTAAAAAATGTAATCCCTGGGATAATAAAAAGAAAACAAAACAGTTGTTTGTCCTCATTGATGCACTTGATTTAAGTCACCATACTCACTCTGAGGCTTTATGAGAGCCATGGGTATAAGCCTTTGGTTGGATCATTTCATCTATGAGATACTCAGATGTTAAAGATTCATAAACAATAATATGCTGGCATTCTTATACCTGAAATGCACTTGTTAGCACCTAGTAGCCAGAATTACTCCATCTTTCTTACATCTTAAACTAAAAATCAAACCTGAGACCTTTCAGGAGAATTGTACACTAAGCCAAGTCTCAACCCTATGTGCACAGCCTCCGATCCCACCTTTCAGTGTGGTTGGTCATGGGATTCCACTCCAGATTCATCCCCATACACACAGACTCTTTAAGAAATAGGAGCCGGGATTCTAGTTTCAGTGTGGATATGAACACACAGTATCATATGAGAGCGCAGGCATGTTTCAGCCACAGTTTTACAAGCAGGCATGAAATACTTAAATAAAAACTGTCAGAAGCCACATTTCGGATTCCTCTTCAAAAGGAACAGCCACAGTGATTCTTTGCTTGTTCTCCATCCCTGTTCCTCTTATAAATGTGATTGGAAAGACTTCAATCAGATATTCAGGTTGTACTGCTGGCAGATGAACACCATAAACTTCATGCACAGGCTGACTGCACACACAGGTGGATGGCGTAGATAAACCAGGTGGTCTAGAAAATAGGAACTTGTAAAGACAGTTTCAGAGAAATTGGTAGAGGCAGTTTTTGCATCCTGCTCCAGTTTTTGCATCCTGCTCCAGGTCAGACTGAACAAAAATAAACATTTGTAAACTGAGCGAGGGTGAAGGAGCAGGTGAGGACCTTGGGCAAATGACTAACATATTTGAATGCCATTTGGGAATCAGAGCCACAGAAAATGCTCTTCAGGGTCACATTTGTCCATGGCCTCCACCCCTAAGTTCAAAAGCAATTTTCAGTCACCTTCCTGAGCAGAGCTGAGCTGCAGAGATTCTGCACAGACTGAGACGGATGACTGATCACTGTGGAAGCGGTCGGTCAAAAAAATGGGGAAGAGACACAGTCAAAATTGATGGCCCTCCATTTAGCATTCCTAAATTATAAAGAAAAAATGCGGGATCATCAGGATCAAGGAAGGAACTGTCAGACATGAGAAAGTCAATAAATCTGAAAATGGTTCATGGGCTTTCTTTCCTCCTGGTGCCTAATACTACAGTAGTCAATAAAGACACTAGAAAACCCAGTGTTTTAATTAATTTTGTCAAGCATTCCCAAAAGTTCTTCTGGAAAAAAAACAAAAAACAACTTGTGAAGTTTGAATACTTTGAGAATAGTGTGTAAATCAGAATCCATCTTATACTCCCCTCCATTTGTGTTTCTAGAACTCAGAGCTCCTTGTTCCAGTGGGAAAATAGGTATCAGCAAGTGGACACTAGGCTAACTATGTTGTGAAAAATAGCATTTATTTTCAGGTCCACTCTACCCCCCTGAAATTGTCTAGGCTCTTTGTAGAAAGGGAACATATCTCTATACAAAGCAACATAGACACTCATTTCAATGTAGAGTTTGTAAGGGAATCACAAATATCTTCTGAATTCAACCCTGTTCATTCCTTCCACTATGACAGAGTACAGATACAGTACAAATAAGAGATTAAATTATAAAATAAGTGTTCAGTAAAGAACGTGCCATTTAGGAACTTGAGGCAATCTCCTTTGCCCTAATGAGTATGAGAGCAAACTCCCAACAGGAACTACTCATCTGAGCTGTATACAGTCATAAGCAGGAATAAATAGCAGTTATTCTCATCAATTCTCATTCTAGATGACATCTTAAGTTACGTCTCTCATAACTATGTTGCAGATTCTTGTGTAACTTGTGTGTAATGTAAAATCACGTAACCTGAAGAATATTCCCAGGCCCCTTGCTAATCTTGACCATCAGCTACTTCTTGCCAACTGGGCCCCGTTTACACATATCAAGGAAATGATGGGTTATGGAATTAAACAAACAAAACAAAACTAAAAAGGTTCTTCTAATAGTAATGATTTTCTGTTCAACTATATTTCTTTGAGACTCTGAGCTCCAAATCAGCAGACTCGTTCTTTCCTGATGAAATTGGAATTTGCTGAATTCTTTCTCTGTGCTGTATCAGCTCTCCTTATAAACGTATTTGTTTAACAGCTTCTTGCTGCTTATAATTTTTTCCCAATGCTCTATTTTCCTAGACACAGATACCTCTAGTCAAGTGATGTGCCGACTGGCACCAAATACTCTGGGTGGCCAGTACCCAAATACTCTAGTGCCAAGAACCAAAGTTTTTCATACATCATAGCACAGAGCTAATAGGTACCAAGAACGTTAGCCTGCTCAGCCTGCCATTAGCAGTTTCATTTTGCCTTATCATTTCAACCTAACGAGTTCCCTAAAATCTTCCTAGGTACAAATTTACTAAATTGGGCCATCTACCCTTCTGAAGATGTCCATTCACTGAGAAAAATGTACACTGCCCTGTACTCATGAATTGAATTTTCTATGTGAAATTGATCAGAATATACAGAAATCCTTGCTAGAAAAATAATCAAGCAAATAAATCACATCCAACTGTAAATCTTTCAGGAATGCTTCTCAGCTTGACCCGGATAATTTCCAATTTAAAAAAACAAATCAATTGTTGCATCTTTGCTGACAAACTAGCCCTTATGAAGAAAAAACAAACAACTTTTCACCCCTATTCTCACCAGTTCATCTCTTTGGGACTAAGGTCATTTTTTTCTTTTTTGCTGGATAATCTAGTTTTTGAACAAACCAAGATCCCTTGAAATAGCAGAACATTAACAATGGCAAGAAGAAAGTTAGTCCTGGTTAGTGCATAATCATCGCGTGAGTAAAATTGCTAGCCCTGGGGACAGAATTGTGGGAACATGACCCAATCATATTGACAAAATGATTGTGTTTTTGAACAATCTTCTTTCAAATGATATTTCCTACAACTTGACTTATGCCACTGAGACTTACCATATCTCAAATAATAACTAGTTCTGATATATCTTCAACATAGACATTAAGCTAGTCATTATCACATTCAGAGTAGAATTGCATCCAGAAAGGTTATTCCTGTCTAAATTTCCCTTTAATCTGAAGAACCGATATGACATCTTGCTTACCCAACTCCATTACTCAGTTTTTGCTAAAATAACATGGTGTTATAAAACAGACTAAAAGTGTTCTTCCTGTTTCATTTGTCTGTGGATTGGGTGGAGAAGCTCTGTTTCAGGTCTACAGTCAGTTGGCTTCAACTTTAAGCTTTGAGTTCCACTCAGCTCCATCCTTCTCTACATTATCTTTGGTACAGTAGCTAGTTAGTGTACTTCTATACTTCTCATGGTGGGTCACAGAAGTGCAAGAGAATAGGCAGAAACATGAGTAGCCTCCTGGAATCTTGGCTTTGAACTAGTATGATTGTAATTACTTTACGAAGTCCACTAACAAAACAAAACCTGTTGCTGAGCCAAACATCAACGGATGGGGAAATATACGCTGCACAAATCTTACCTTGCACGGTACCATGCTAGGAGGGAATAAAGTACAATAATCTAATTTGCCATAGCGAATGTAAATACTGGAAACGAGGCTTATAAAGCCTGCTGGACTTGCAAAGGACCCTGTACTGTGGAAAATATAACAGAAGAAAATATCTAGTGTGACTTTATATGAAATCCAGGGATATGTCTCTAACAGAAAAAATAGAGGAATGACAGTCATGGTAATTGAAATGCAGACTCCCATAACGCAGAGAATCATGATTCAGAATCAAGAATAAGTGAGTTGAAAAAATCCACTTTACCTAAAGAACCTTTAAATAGTAGACTGTGATTTCACTGTGATTGCGTGGGGAGTCTTCAACATGTTACACTGGAAGGAATGATCGCAAAAATTGAAAAGGAGCATTTGTTATAATCAACCAAAGGAACATTTGTTATAATCAAACAAAGGAACATTTGTTATAATCAATTACTTGTTTCTTCATAATATGGCTTCTTATTCCTGATCATACAAAGAATGTGTTTTCTATTTTCCATATAGGGAAGACGGTGCATTGGGGATGTTTAACACTTGTTAAACAGGTTTCCATTCATCCATTCCTCTATTATTCACTGTTCTCATCATATATGTGAAAATGCATTTCCCCTTAAAAAAAGAAATAATTAACTATATTAACAGTTTCCCGTTTTTGTAATATATGTACATTTTTACAAATAATTTCACTTGTTTGATGTATCATATTTTTATTATGACATTGGATTTTGCTTGCAAATATTTTCTCAGGAGTTCTGCAACAACATTTATGTGAGTATATTTGATGTTTCCTCAACGTTTGTAAGTATGACTGGTTAGAGACTTCTTTTGGTCCAAACTTTAAATTTTTTGGTATTTATATTTACATAAGTGAAATTATACTTTTGAAAAACTATTGTACATTATGAAATAATTTAATTAAGTTTGAAATATTCTTTTTATTTAAGGTTTTGGAAAATTTTCCCTGTGGAACTGTCTGAGCCTAGTATTTTGGGACATGTTAGAAAACCTCCCCTATTTCATAAAGGGAAATTGATTTATTTAGATTCTTCTATTTCATCAGAGGCTAGTTTCGGTAAGTTTAAGTCAGGTTTTCATTGCATTAGAATAGATGTGCAAATTTGAAATTTATTATTTTTAAAGTTTCATCTATTTTAATGTTTTTTCTCCCTTGCTGTTTCTTATTTTATGTGTTTGTAATTTATTCCTGTGTCTCCAGATTAGAAATTGGGAAATCTATCTCTTTTTCTGGTTTTTGCCTATGGGCACATTTTTACATTTACATTTATGGTCTACAGTTTTTCTAACTCCTTAATTATCTTTTCTATCTCTGCTTCTTATTTACTTATTTACTTCTGCTTTCTAACAGCTTTCTTAAACATTTTCCAGCTTCAGATGAATCATACATGTATTCTTATAGGAAAGTATTTAAAGCTATTAGCATATATGCATATACATAATGACATTAGTGTTTCAGACCACTCATTTCTGAGAATTGTTTTGGCTCTACCCATAGAGTCTAATATGAGATGTTTTCATTATTATTATTTTTTGGAAATCAAGCTTCTCAGTTTGTAGTTCCCCATAGATTTGAAGTTTTTCTCCTTGGTTTTCTATTTGTTTTATGTAGAGCTTTCAAACTGTAAAATGACATTAACTGCTGCTTCTAAATGTATGCTTTTTTAAAATATCAGTTTTGTATGGGTCATTTCTAGTTTGGGGGACATACTGAGAATTTTCTGGTGGGCAAATATATAACCCATCTTCATGAATCATACATGGACCCTTAGAAAGATGCATTTTGTTTCATTCCACATTTTTAGTTTATTATCATTTCTAAATGTAACACAAAGTTAACACAATATAGGAAATAGATATATAGCTTAATACTTTATAATAACACCCATGAATTTACCACCCAGTACAAGAAATAAAACATTGTCTGGCATGCCTTCTCTTTATCATTCCATAACTATCTTTGAAACTTTCCTGGAGTTTATTTGGAGAAAAAGTAGGACTATATTGTATTTTATGAATCCAATATCCAGGATTCAGAATATTATGGGAAGTCAGATGATTTAAAGTTTTGAGTCAATTCCTATGAGGACTGGTTTAACTCATGATTACTAGGTACCCAAGAGTCAGCCTTTCAAGGTCCAAACACCAAGCCCAAGGAATTTGCCACACGTAATATTGCCTTGTGTGATGTTAGCATTCCATGTACCACTTGAGATGATTCTCCTAGTCACATGGGACTGAGTGAACTAATCTCAGAGTCCCATGTTACTGCCTATGGCCTTGAATCTCTTTTATGCCAACTGTGTCAGTTGTGTCCTGTGGAATGCACATGCTAAAACAGAGCTGTTTAGACTTGCAACAGATGTATTGGTATTTACTCCTGTGAATGGTAAAGAGGAGCAATCAGGGAAAGCCTCCAGCTACGTTGCAGACCAGGTATCATTGAAAAGAAAGGAGGATGAAGATAACGACCTCCATTATGTCTTAATTTAATTAGTCATTTGGGCCCTGCACAATTTGGATGGGTCCCTGAAGGATGACTGTAATATACCTAAAGTTCAACCAAGTACTAGGAACAATTGCAGCGATAGCATTTCATGTGGAACATTTGTTAGAACAGATTAATATGGCTTCAGGTCCATGGTTTGTGATCACTTGATTCGGCAAATGTATTTTTTCCTATTCCAATCATAAAAGAGAAGTAGAAAGAGTTTGCACTCATCTGGAACAGAAAAAATAGACACAGTTTTGCCTGATATTACCCTAATTCTCCAGCTTTGCATATTGTCAGAAGAGATCATGACTATCAGAGTATCACTGATGACGCTGCATTGATTCACTATACTTAGAGCATCTTTTCTTTCAATATATTTATTTATTTATTTATTGGCTGTGTTGGGTCTTCAGTGCTGTGCTCAGGCTTTCTCTAGTTGAGGAGAGCAGGGGCTACTCTTTGTTAAGATGTGCAGGGCTTCTCAGTGCAGTGGCTTCTCTTGTTGTGGAGCAGGAGTTCTAGACTCACGGGCTTCAGTAGTTGCAGCACATGGGTTCAGTAGTTGTGGTGCACGGGCTTATTGCTCTGCCGTGTGTGGGATCTTCCTGGACCAGGGATTGAACTTGCATCCCATGCATTGCCAGGCAGATCCTTAACCTTCATGCCACCAGGGCAGTCCTGAGAGCATCTTTTTGATTGAGCAGGGTGACTAAGGTGTGGGTAGCAACCAGGAGGCCTTATTAAAAAAAAAAATACATGCCCCAGAAGCTTGGGATACACCCTACAAACATCTAGGGACTATTCACTGTAGGAATGTTTTTAGGGTTCTAGTGGTCAGGTGAATGCTGGGATATCTCCCCAGCCTTTAGCTTCCCTTTCCACAAAGAAGGAAGTATGATACCATCTTAGGCTTCTTCTGTTATAATGGCAACATACTTCACACCTAAGAATAAAGCTTCTGCCTGTATCCAAGGCCACATGAAAACTCACCAGCTTTGACAAGGACTTGAATTAGGAAAGGGCTCCACAGTAGGTCCAGGCTGCATTGCAAGCAGGCCCATTTTTTAGCACATATGATTTGGGAGTCCTATGCTATTAGAACTGTCATGTATTGGGAGAAGAGGCTATGTAGGGTTTATGGCAGTTCTCAGGAGAAGACTCACAATACAGCTCTTGGACTCTGAAGCAAGAGGTGCAGATCTCTCAAGAGCGAGGGTTCAGATCACACTGTTAGGTGTGTCCCTGGAAACTTAGTACCCACCATGATCGGTGAGTGGCTGAGGTTGACCAGGAAGAGGAGGGCTTAGCTCAAAAACTTCAATGGATACCAAAAGCTGGAGACTGTCCACTAATTGCACTCATCACAGCTGGTTGGTAAAGTCTTTTTAAAATTTTTTTAAATTTATTTGGCTGTGTCAGGTCTTAGATGTGGGATCTTTAATTGTGGCATGGGGGCTCTCTAGTTGTGGCACGTTGGCCTAGTTGCCTTGCATCGCCTGCATTGGAAGGCAGATTCCTAACCACTGGACCACCAGGGAAGTCCTGGCAAAGTCTTGCAGGAAAATGCTGGCAGCTGCAAGTCACCCCTTGCAACCCGTAGATACACTTTTCCACAGACATTCAGGGAGTACCTCCTCCAGGGGTTCCAGTGGGCATCTCTTCCTGAGGGGAGACTCAGAAGACGGAGGTTACTGAGACAAGCTACATCCTCCAGTGCTGCAGCTGGTCTTGCGCGTCTACTGTCACTCATCCTCTCCCTCATCCCCTTTTCATTCTAAACCCCCCTCCCCACCTCCCTGCACCTGCAGTTAGTTTTGAATGTGCATACTCATCATCTCTGTCTTCCACTGCTGCATCTAGATCCCACTGAAGACTCTCAGAGGTCCCCAAAGAAGCAAGTACACAAGCAAGTAAGGATGGCAGCACACTTTGTATCTCTCTTTTCCTTCCTATGCTCCCCTCTCTTTGCATTATTTATTTATTAGTTGCCCTTGCTTTCTTTATGGAACAACTAAATTTACTAGATTATTTAATCATCCTTTACTACCAATAGGCATTATTGCACTCTTGAGAGTCCCATTGGTTATTATTGGATTGCTTTATCAAAGGGTGTTTTCAAGATGATTTTCCTATTATAAACCTACTAAAGCTTGTATTCCTAGGGAAATCTTCACTGTGCTCTCTCCTAAAAATGTTATTTATAATAATGACTGTAAAATTATAGGATTAAATTTGTTTTCAATACTTCAAAAATTGACTTCATTGTCTCCTTGTGTCCAATTGAAAGTCTGTTTCTAATTGTCTTCTTTGTATCTTTATTTTTCTCTCAGAATCTATTGAATTTTCTTATTGCTGCAGATGTCCTTACATTTTATCATATTCATGTTTTCTACTCTCTTGTTTGGCAGTTAGTGTAGCATTTTATATCACCTTTAGTTAGTTCTTTTTTAAAGATTTCTTGATTCTTGTTAATGTTTCTGACCTTATCTTTTGAGTTTAAAATTCTCCAAGAACATTTACTATCCTCGTGATAAATTAATTCTTAGATCCTTTTCCTGCTTCTTTGGTTCTCCTTTGTCTAGTTCCTTTTTCCTATAGTAACTGTTTTCTTAAGTTTTTTTTTTTTTCTATTTCCTTACATTACAAACTCCCTAATAGGCATCAGACATGTGGATGAACTGTCGATCTTTGATAGTTAACTGCAGTAGCTTTAGGTGGCGAATACCTGGTCTTGGATTCTGAGGGTCTGCTATTTATCTCCTAGCAACCAGGTATCATTGCTCCTCTAGAAATGTTTCTGTTCTCCTTTGGGCACTCACCAAGAATCCCTTCTGCTTTCACACTCAGGTGGAGGGGATTAAAGAGATGAGGTTTTCAGGGGACAGAAGCGCACTTATACTTGTTTCATCCACTCCTAACCTGGAGTGTTATTTTCTGACTGGAAATGAAGAAGAAACAGGCAATGATCTAAAATAGATGGGAGGGGGACTTCCCTGGTGGTGCAGTGGTTAAGAATCCACCTGCCAATGCAGGGTACATGGGTTTGATCCCTGGTCCAGGAAGATTCCACATACTGTGGAGCAACTAAGCCTGTGCACCACAACTACTGAGCCTGCACTCTAGAGCCCAAAAGCCACAACTGCTGAGCTCACATGCCACAACTACTGAAGCCTGCATGCCTAGAGCCTGTGCTCCGCAACAAGAGAAGCCACCGCAATGAGAAGCCCATGCACCGCAACAAAGAGCAGCCCCCACTTGCCGCAACTAGAGAAAGCCCGTGCACAGCAATGAAGACCCAACGCAGACAATAAATAAATAAATAGATAAATAAATTTATTTATTTATCTATTTATTAAAAACAAAAATAGATGGGAGAAAAAAAGCCCAACAAAGCAAATTCATCCACAGTGAAACCCTTTTCACAGAATTCAGTCTTCGTCCAATCAATCCAACCGTCTCTGCCCATTTTAGGATTTCTCTGGAGCGTATGTTTGTTTCTCAGATATATGAAGCTCCCTTTCACATCTGAGGCATCTTAAGAGTTGTATTTATGGAAGGAGCTGAATTTTGGGGGGGATCATTGCATCCAATTTGTATTATTTTCAATGGCTCGATTTACATAACCCAATGAGATCAGTCTCTATCTGACCAAACAGTTAAATCATGCCTTCATTGTGGGAAAAAATAAATAAATGTAATAAAGAAATGAGTCAAAAGTTATCTCTACAAAACGTCCCCCCTGTGGTACTAAAATTAAAAGTTGACTATAGGTGAATGCATTTTGTTTTTTAATACAAGGACAATTAATACCCTACTCTACCTCTCTTATGCAATAACACACATGACTTACATGGCATTTATTTTCCCTGTTGCTGAAGAGATTAATTAGCTTACTTCTAGATTTGCATTTTGTTTCAATTTATTGGCTACTAATATCAGATTGTTAGAAAATTTATTACTCTAGATAAAACACTACATCTTTATTTTAAGTATGTAAAAATATCTATGATGTAAGTAAATCAAATGTAAAGAAAAGTCTTAATGTTTATTTTATGGAAGAGTCCATTTATTCTTTCCTAGAACTGCAAAATATGCTAATACATTTCAGTCCTTATATAACTGATTCTGATTATATTGTCCTTCCAATAATCATTATTGGGACAGATGCTAGTGGATATGGTTCTAAATACAAAGAGTGGAATAAGGCATATATATAGTCAGAGTAAAACCAAATATAATATAATTTTCTCTCCAGTTATTTTTTGATTATTTTTTGATATGAATATCTAGAGTGGGAAGGTACACACATGAAATATTCAAGTCAAATGTCATGAAAATAATATATTTCTTTCCCTGTAATAAATCTGTAGCTTGAACATATAAAAACTGAAATTCTTGATTTATTCTCTATGACAAAGAAAAACATTTTCACTTGGAATTGTATGCATGAAGAGAAATGTACTAAAAATGAAGAAAAATACATCAACTACGCCCCAGGTGTAGAAATAGTAACATCTCCAAAATAATGTATTATAATGAAGAAAATATTGGAATAGTAAGTAAGTAGTATGCAAACAGCATGAATAATTCAACAAATATCAAACGATAATTCTGGGTATTCTGAAGATAAATTAAGAGTAAAGGTTGACACTGCATTCTTATTCCATTAGTCATTTTATAAGACTATATTTTCTTGTTTAATTTATTTTCTACAGTACACTAGCACTATGGGTTTATATTCAATAGCAAAAACAGATTAATATGCATGTTTTTTAAAGAAACTTTAGGAAATACAATCTAAATAAAATAATCTTTTCAGGATTGTACAGAGAAAACTCTACTAGTCTGATTTAGCAGCATGGATTTCACACTCAACAAAAGTGATGTTTTCAGGGCAGACTAAAATAATGCTGTAAATATGCACCATGACTTCATGAGCTTGTAATGAGCTTTGAGACACTCATTGAATCACAGGACCACAATATTGTCATCTTTAGAATCTAATTGGACAGTACGCTTTGCTTCTTGTGTTCCCAAAGAAGGTTCTAAAATTAAATAGAAATGGGTTGCAGCTTTATTCACTGGGAACAATATGTTATTGTGCACATATATTCAGAATGGCTTGGAATGGGGGTTATGTGCAGCCTGTGTTTCCTCATCCTTAAGCCCTCCTTGTTTTAGAGGACATTTCATTTTTAGCTCAGAGTGGCACCCTTTGCTTTAGACAACATCACCTCTTTCACTCTATGTTATTGCTATGAGAATCAATCATTCAACAACTCCAGGGTTGGACTGCAAAAAGATCCTTAATCCTTATAATGAGAATATTGAACAGTTACACTTAGATGTAAATAAGTTGGATCTGAATTATTATGATGAAAACACTCTTTTGATCGTTCTGTTTTCAGCCTTTGAGTTTCCTAGAGCTACTTGCTTTCTCTCTGTGATAAGTTGGTGGATAAGTTTGTTTGTTTTTTATAGGTTAACTCCTTTAATTAACCAAAAGATACTCTAGAAAACACCTGTTTTTGCTTAATGTTATCCAAATTTAACTGGCTTTGACTGCCATGAAAAAAATTAAACATATGTACATAGCTCCAAGGACCAGTACTTTCATAGAAACATCACAAATTTGGGCAAAAATTGTCATTATCAACTATAGTAGAACTATGAAAAATAGTCAAAAGTTTACAGTATATAAGTGCACACTGAATTTTTAAAAAAGGTAACTCAAAAAAAGGTAAGAGAGCTTAATAATGTTTTTGTTTGCTCCTGTCCCACATTCTCCCTGGCTTTGTAATGGTATTGAAGAAAGCTGCTCATATACTCCATGTAGGACCTGGTCCCTACTCTGGAAGAAGCAGAGCAGACCTTATTCTCAAAGAATCATGTTTGTCTGTCTTAACCTGTCTGTGGGCTACATTTTTCAGGTAATATGATTTTATATATACAGAAAATCCTAAAGGAACCACAAACAAACTATTAGAGCTAAAAAATAGTTTAGTGAAGTAGCAGGATAAAAGATCAACACACAAAAATTCCTTGTGTTTCAAAGCATTAGCAATAAATTCTCAGAAAAGGAAGCTAAGAAACAATTCCATTTTCAATAGCATCCAAAAAATAAAATACATAGGAATAAACTTACCCAGGGGGTGAAGATTGTATGCTGAAAACTATAAAACACTGCTGGAAAAGATTAAAGAATATTTAAATAACTGGAAAGACATCCCATGTTCATGGATTGGAAGGCTTAATATTATTAAGATGGCAATTCTACTTAAAGTGATGTACAGATTCAATGAAATCCCGATAAGAATTCTCATGATCTTTTTGCAGAAATGAAAAAGCAAGTCCCTAACTCATGTGGAATTTCAAGGAGCACTAAATAGAAAAACAATCTTGAAATAAGACAAAGCTGGAAGATTCACACCTCCTAATTTCAAAACTTATACAAAGCTAACATACTTGAAATAGAGTGGTGCTAGCATAATGATAGACTATAAATAGACAAATGGAATAGAATTGAGGGTGAAGAAATAAATCCATATATGTATGGTCAGTTTATTTTCAAAAGGGACCCAAGACCATTCAATGAGAAAGAATAGTCTCTTCAATATATGATGCTCAATCAACTGGATTTTGACCTACCAGTGAATGAAGCTGAACTCAGACCTTACACAATAAACTAAAACTGCTTGAAAATGGATCAAAGACCTAAACATAAGGGCTAAAGTAAAATTTTCAGAATAGAGGAGTAAATTCTCATGACTTTAGATTTAGCAATGAATTTGTAGATATTACAATAAATGCACATGCCACCAAAGAAAACAATCAAACTGGGCCTTATTAAAATAAAATAAAAATTTTGTACATCAAAAGACATCATCAGGTAAGCGAAAAGGTAATCTACAGAGTTGGAAAAATATTTGCCGTTCATATGTCTGATAAGGATCTAGTATCCAGAATATATAAAGAATGCTTACAACTTAACCAAAACACGACCAGTCTGATTAAAAAACAGGCAAAGAACTTAAGTAGAAATTTCTCTAAAAAAGATATACAAATGACCAACGAGCACATGAATTGAAAGAGCTGCTCATATAAATACTTGGACACAAATGCTCATTGCAGCACTATTGACTGTAGCCAAAAGGTGGAAAAAACCCAATTGCTCATCAACAAATGAATGGAAAAACAGTGTGTTATATCCATACAATGGAATATAAGTCGACCATGAAATATGAATTCCGCACATGCATGGACCTCGAAAGCTTATGCTAAGAGAAAGAATCCAGACACAAAATGTCACATTGTTTCACATCATGCAATTCTATTTATACAAGATATTAATGATAGGAAAAGCAAGAGAGCCTGAAAGTGGGTTGGTGGTTGTCAGGAGTTTGGTGGGGTATGAAATAGAGAATAACAGCTTAGTGGGTATTGGGTTTTCTGGGTGGGTAATGAAAATTGTTTGAAACCTGATACAGGTTTTGCACAATATTGTGAATGTTCTAAATGCCACTGAATTCTATGCTTTGAAGTGATTATTTTTATCATATGGGAAATACGTCTCAATAAAACAAGAAAACAAACTAATATATGTCTTCCAAAATTAAATGAACAATTTGGAACCAAAGAGACACTTCAATTCTTCAGAGTGCATATGAATGATAGCAAGTAATATATTCTCAGGGGCTCAGAGGTGGTTGTAGTGTGTCTATAGTTTTAAAATGAATAGGCTTCTAATTAATTGGAGATAATGACAAAAACCCACCTTAGACCTACATGCATTCTAGTCCGACCATGTTACTTTTCCCGTGGCTACCTGTGCCATCACAATGCCACTGCTACGTACTTGGAGAGAGAGAAAGAAAGAGAGAGACAAGACAGACAGAGACAGAGAGACAGAGAGAGAGAGAAAGAGAGAGGAGAGTGATAAGAATACAAATTGATTCTGTGCACTGAACTTTTCCCACGAGGTTCCATCTGCCTTCATGAGACAGAAATATGAGGAAAGATATTATTTATGTGTAGAGTATATACATTAGCTAAACTGAATTCATTCTGAGAGAATTTTTGATTTGTGTGTTGTTTAAGCGAAAAGATTTTTTTCCTGATTACTTCCATATGTCTGTGTACACACACACACATCATATCTTTATCACATTCTATTGATTAATGTAGTTTGCTGTAGTGAAAACTGATAATTTATATTAAAAATCAGACATCATCTACAAAAGATGGTTGCAACATAAAATGTTTCAGACCATTTAGGATGAAAGATAAGTGTTTTAAAGACAGTGAGAAAAACGTTTTATTGCATTCATCTATGAATGAAATGCAGTAGTCCTCTGAGAAGTGAGAAAGTAATAATATATATGAGAATAATAAAAGTTAGGATAGGGAACATTAATGACTAGCATCCAGTAGGATTAATGCTACAAGTGATAATATTGATTATGAAATATATAGTGGTGATTTAAATGCAAATACAATTGTTACGGACTTTTGAAAATACATATGGAATGAAATACATTGATTTAGTATTATCATCATTTAATACATATTAAATGACATAGACAATGATGCCAGAATGGTTAGATTAAAATAGCTGCTTGAGATGTGTTACTTCCTGAAGCTTCCTGTCTTTGCTAAACTTAACGATGGTGGTCACTGTGCTCATGCCAAACATTTGGCAGCAAATTGGGAATCAACCTTCGCCTTTGTATCATAACTTCAGACCTCTGGCGAGAATTTAATTTTATCATTGCCTTAAAAACAGAAAGCATCCACCAACAGCCTTGCGACTGATGCTGAGACAATAGATTTTGCTGTTTTAACCTGTAGGTTAGACTATCATCATGCCCCTTTTAAATGGTCTTTCAGGGGGACAAAAGCGCCGCAAAGGCTCAACTTCAGCAAAATGCTGCTGTCAGAATTTTATTCACGCTAAATGGCCTCAGCATGTCACTGCTTTCCTGTGGGACCTGCAATGGCTCCCTGTCAAACACCAAATTGATTTTAAAATTGCTTGGCTGGCTTCTGAGACCGAGCAGTTGGGAGCCGTGTATTTATCCTAGGCGGTGTCGGTACGTGAGCCGGGGAATCTTCCAGCGCGTGTGAGACATGTTTATGCCATGTTCCCAGCAGAGGAGAGGTTAAAGCCTCGGGTTCCACATTTTAACCTGTACATATGCTCATATGCTGATCACAGCAGCACCGTCAGTTACACATTTGGAATATTTAGTATACGTGCTGCTAAAGTGAGCACATTTGGAATATTTATCTTACATAAGGTAAAACATGTTAAGATTTTTAAATTGATTTAAAGTGTGTGATCTTTTATACTTAGATTGTGACATACAAACATGCTGTATATACAATAAAGGATTAAGGAAAAATAAAAGTGTCCAAATGTAGCAGCTAAGCTCTTTTACATTTAGAACTTTTAAAAGACCACAGAGGATAAATCAGTGGAACTTGTAAATCCTCTGAGGTTTTGGTAAATTTTAAGACAAGTAATCTTTGTTTTCATTGTACTTATTAACAGTCAGCTGTTCAAAACAGACTGAAAAATTGCACCCAAGTATGCTTCAAGGGCACATACAAGGACAATACAGTTAATCAATTTAGCTTTTGTTTGTACCATATCTATTTTTGAACGACTGTAAGTACACTGATGCTGTAAGAGAAAAAAAAATTAGTTATTAGGAAATTTAAGAAATCAGGAATGTAGAAAAAGACAGGAGAATGTTTTTAAAAAATCAAGCTAATTTCCACCACACAAAAATTGCCAATTTTAATGTAGCGAACATCACCTGTCCTAGGAGGACTCGCAGAAGGCACAGACGCGGTCATGTGTGCACGTGAGGGTGCAGCAGGGAGTCCACACAGTCACGTGGAACACCACCGAAGACCACACAGAACATTTACCTATTTTCTATGTGATGTGGAGCACAGGACATGATGTAGAGGAAAATTAAAAGGTATTTTTGATTGGGGTGTAAGAGAGAATATCCATAGGAAATAGCTAGGTTCAATGAGATAAGAAGGATATACACTCACCCTGAGAAAGATAAAGAAGAAAAGATAACGGTGATTTTGTAAATAAGAGACTGCGAGTTTGAGAGACAATAGTGGAAGATTTTGGGGGATTGGAGGCGCATCTGAGATGGGGTCCCATTGGGGGGTTGCCTAGCAACATGTGCAGAGCAATTCATTTGATGGTGACGGCCCCGAAGGGCTTAAGTTCTGCCATGACTGAGGTTGGATGATTTTAGGGCATGATGAGATCAATTGTTAGGATGTCTCAGGGAGAATGTATGGATGGGGTCAATGTTAGCTTTATGGGTTCTTCTTTCTCTCCTCCCCACAAGGTTTCATCTTTAGTCAAAATAAAGAGGTGGTGTGACAGGGGCACGGGCTTCTCTGATGGACTTCACTGAAGTCATCCTGTAGGGGGAGTCCTGGCCAGAGACAAGTCCATCTATCCAAGTACCTGAGACCTGCACGTGTCTTGTATACATTATCACCAGGAGTGATCCTTCTTACCAGACACACAGCTCTGAGTGCCATCTTAACACCTTGTTGTTTGTTCTCTTACGTCTCTCAGTGGTGATATCAGCAAGAGTACTAGTACTTCTCTATATTTGTTTAAATGACTTAAAAAATGGAATAAGGGGTCTGACTCCATTTTTTGATGTTTGACTGTGACAGCTGTTAAGTCTCACCCTCCCACTTCCCTTCTGTCCCCACATCTGGACAAAGAGATAGAAAGTCTGGTTTCTCCTCTCTTTGCTGCAGGTAGGAAATTCAAATAGAGAGTCCCCGCCTATGTGTGGAAACCCTCACCCCAACCCTTCCCCTTTACCATAATAAAACCCCCAGCCAGTGTTCTTGCTCTGTAGCCATCTCAGACCTGCTTTGGAGGCCTGCCCGTCTTTCCCCAGAGACCTCATTTATGTACACTAAAACATTTTACACATTCTCGGTATGTGTGTATGCCATCATCAGTGTCAAGAGCCAAACCAAATTGTGTGTGAGGATGCTTCTGCTTTTGCAGGGTGAGATTAACAAGTACAAGCAGAAGAAAAAACACCCTGAGGATGGATGGAAAAAAACATATGTATTTTCAACATTAAAAGGAACCATAGTTTCAACCTTCAGAACTATACTGGCTTCAATATTGATCTCAGATAACATTTCAAAACAAGATATTTTGTCATAATGTATCGACGTAAATATAACAGGATATTGAGAGTGAATGTTTGTGTGGCTCTGGTAATTGGCAAGGGAACACATGGCTAAGCTAAAAAACATTTCAATCCTACAGTCTACATAAAGCTGCAAACACTGGGGGTAAAATGTCCTGCAAGGGCTATTAACTGGTAGGCCAACTAATTTTGCTACCCTGACCATAACCAGCCCAATGTCTGCTACGGAGTCCTTCCCCTGGACCCATAATAGCAGTTAGTTAGCAGAGGGGAGTGACCGGAAAAATATACAGTCAGAATTAGAGGCATGCATTTTGGAAACATTGAGAATATTGCCAATTTTCAAACTGTTCACCTGTTAAAAGAAAGTGAAATGTTCCAAAAAGCCAGGTTATAACAGAATCATGTGTAGATACTGAGGCCCTTTCAAGGGAGTTATTTATGGTCCACTTATGTCCAGAAAGATGTCAGGTTAGGCATTGGATCTGACACCTCCTGCACTTCTGGGTAAGAGTAGAGACAGTGAAGAAAAATGTTATATAGACAACAAATAATTTCATAAAACTTTCCATGGTAATACTTTTTTTCTGCTTGATTCTATTCAAATCTGGAGTTGTCCACTTCTAAATAAAGACACGGAGTGACAAGTATGTGAAAGTCTAGACGTGGTGTTGTGACACAAGTCACTTATAATGTTGAAACAATCTTATTAATGAATCCTTTCCTGTGATCTCACTGTGTAAATGGGAACTCCTAGATTTTGTTTTTTAAATCCTTTTATCTTATTACATACCTCATTGAATATTTTATGTTAACTATATGCTCCTTAGTGCACATACTGATAATAGGTGTATTTATGCTAAAATCCCAATTCCCACACTGCATTTCACTAAGCAAATGTTAATAATTTATTCATTTAAATTATTATTGTTAAAATATTTTGTTAAATAAAGGGATACTTGATTTTTTTAATTCATATTATGGGACACTGAGACCTACTGAAATGCTCTAAGAAGGAAAAAAAAACATTATTTCATTGTTGTTCATCCTTAGATAAGTCATACTTCTTATTTGAGTTTTAATTTCCTTTTGGATAACATGATGGTCTTGTATTAAATCAGTATGTTTTGCAGAGACTACCTGGGGTAGTGTTTAAACCATGGGCTCAGAGCAGGCAAAGAGCTTGGTTTTGAATTCTGACTCTGTCTTTTAATAACTGTGAATTTATAAGTTATTTAAACTCTCTGTCATATCTATGACAGGGATACTTGAGTATTAAGTGCTAAATGCTTATGAGTGTACCTGGAATAAAAATATATCCCTATCTATATTACTTGTTATTACAAATTATTGTGTTAATGATTAGCCCTAAAAGTTTAGAAGAAATTACCTGGTAGATCACTTACCAGCTAAAATACTTACAAAACAGTTTATTTCAGCATATAGCATAGGAAACAACAGAATCTAGAATATAAAATAAACACGTATTCAACTAAGTTTTTTTTAAGTGATATAAAGGCATTGCAGTTACAAAATCATTACTAAAATCTTTAGCTTTTTAAAATTTTTCCTTAATAGATGGATTATATCCTGCAAAACTATCCATTTGCGGAAGTCGATTTCCATGCATTTTTTAGAAGATCAGCACACATTTTTCTATTTAACAACAGGAAATTGGGGAAGCAGATGAAACATGAAATTGAATCTCATGAGAGATAAAGGCAACAATTACAGTAAAATCACTTTAAGGCGGTTTTAGGAGGCAATCCCTCAAACAGCATTAAGAGGAATATTTCTTGAGAGGACTGTGAAAAGATATATTGACAAGTAACGGATGAAATCATGTTATAATCAAAAACTTCTTAAGAAAGTATTTTGTATTTTTACTTCCTCGTATGAATTTAAATGGTATCCATGTGTTACATTTCTCTTCCCACTGAGGAGTGTCAGGGCTGCTCATTTTAGTTTATGTACAAGTGTAATACTATATATTTTCACCTTAGTTTCCATGCAAAATTCTGGTTTTCATTGTTTTCTTGAGAATAATGGTTCATACCCCATGAACCACTGATTCAGTACCATGATTCAGTACCATGGTATTCCTATAGAATATTTTTGAACCATTTACAAAGTTAAAATGTCAGTATATGATCGAGTTTGCATAAAGGACTATGGCATGTGCTAGAGAAACTCTGCTTGATGCATGTTTCTGGTTAATCAACCTTCTTATCCTATGCCAACTTCACACCTAGGTCTCATGATCCAGCTTATGAAACTATTGTTTGAAATATAATTATATCATATAATTTACTGTTTATTTATCATATAATGTGCTGTCTTTCTGTTGATTACTGTGGGTGCACTAACCTACTATGACATGATATACTCAAGACAAGTGAGTGGCTCAAGAGGGTATTTCTCTCCCACATGATGGTTCACAGCAGATGTTCCAGGTCTGTGTGCAGTTCTCCTTCATTTGTTGATTTGGACTTAGGACCCTTCCATCTGCTCTCTCCACACTCTCCTACGGCTTACTCACCATGTACATGGTGGAGACCTGGTAGCCACGTCTAGGCTGCAGATGGCAAAATGGAAAAAGACGTGTGAAGCTAGTGTGCCGCTGACTTAAAAACCCTTGGTGAGAAACAGAACACTTCTGTCTGCATCCTTTTCCCTTGTCAAATGGTCAGACATGAGTGAAAGAGTGACTGAGAAATGATGTCCAACTGTGTGCCTATGATGAAAGGGTGGATGAGGAGTTCTTGACAAACAGCCAACAGTCTCTGCCACCCCATTATTTCCTTAATTTTTCCTATGACAAATATTCTCATTTGGCATTTCAGGTATTAGGAGTTCTTAGGATGGGAAATAGAACACCCTAAAAACGTTTCATTACATTATTGCTTGACAACACGTCAAAATGAAGTGATGCAGGTGTTATTCCCTGTGTAGTCAGTCTGTTCTCCTCACCTAACAGTGACTCCCAGAGGGCAGGCTGTGCCTTGTAAAGTCAGGATGTAGCGTGGGTCTGGAATAGCCTATGAATATGTTCAACACCTTGGTTATGGCATGAAGAAATGTGGCCAGGCAAAATTAAGATGTTCTTACTCCTTAAAAAGATGGAAATACTATTATCAGTTAACTGTGCTTTGATCATGACACCAGTGTTTTGTCACATATTTCTGACACTAAATTTAAAAAAGAATATGTGTAAAGAGAGAATCTGTCAACTAAAAGCAACTTAGTAAAGACTGGTTCAGATGAAGTGGGTAGTTCACTGCCATGTCATATGAAGAATGATAGCTGAACTGTGAGTAATTAGCCTATAGGAAAAAAATAAAACACATGAGAATATGACAGCTGTTTGAAAGAGACACATATTGCTGTTCCTCCAAAGAAAATCTATATTTTTTTGGCTAGAAGCTCTTAAATTCCATTTAAATAAGTAACTTTAAGATATACCAGGCGGAGTCAACCAAGATGGTAACAGAAGACTCCTGAGATTCCTTCCTCTCACAAACACTTTGAATGTATAACTACAGGAGGAACAATTGCCTCTGAAAGAAATCCAGAAAGTACCTGAGGCACTCACACAGATGAGGAAAAAACCCTCCTAGAAAGGAATAAGAAAGGCCGAGACACAAACCCCAGTGCTGACATGGCACCATACAACTGGGAGGGACCCCCAACTCCTAGCTTCTCCCTAGGAGCAAAGGCTTTGGACCCCACATCTGGACCCCAACTTTCAAGACTTCCATTGGAGGGACTGGCTTCCAAAACCCTAGTTCAACACCAGTAATCAGGGAAATGCACCGCAAAACCACAGTGAGATATCACCTCGCACAAGTTAGAATGATTATTATCAAAAGCCCAAGAGATAACATATGCTGCTGAGGATGTGGAGGAAAAGGGACTCTTTTGCACTTTTCATAGGAATGTAAATTGAAACAACCACTATGAAAAACAGTGTGGAGTTTCCTCAAGAAATTAAAAATCTAACTAACATATGATCCAGCAATTCCACTTCTGGGTCTGCATCCAAAGAAAATGAAATCAGTATCTTTAAGAAATATTGGGAGTCTCATGTTTATTGCAACATTATTCATAACAGCCAAGTGATGCAAACTGCCTAAGTATCCATCAATGCATAAATGGATAAAGACAGTGTGGTATATACATGCAATGGAATATTATTCAGCCATTAAAAAAGAGGAAAATCCTGCCATTTGGAACAACACGGATAGACCTTAAGGACATTATACTAAGCGAAATAAGCCAGACAAAGAAGACAAATATCTCATAGTATCACATTTATGTGAAATCTAAAAAAAAAAAAAAAAAGTTGAACTTATAGAAACAAAAAGTAGGAAAATGGTTGCCAGAGGTTGGGTCATAGAGGGAACGAGGAGATGTTGGCAAAAGGGTACAAACTTTAAGTCATTAGATGAATAAGATCTGAGAAGCTAGTGTATTATATGGTGATTATAGTTGATAACCCCATATTATATCATTGAAATTTACTAAGGGAGTAGAACTTAAATGTTATCATGAAAAAAAAATCCCACCACTTGAAGGTGTCATATGGTAAGTTAAACTCTGAGTGTTCCGTACGGACAGCACCTCTGCATTCTATCTGGTATATTGACATCTACAGCTCATATGGAAATCTTAAATTCTATATCAAAGCCAACGTAAAGATTTAAATATGTTTACTCCAAAAGGAACCTTCAGGGTAAAGTCTGTATCAACCTAAATGTTAGCTTGCTCAACAATTTTTGAAAGATAAATGATATTTAAATCATTTCAAAAATATCTTTACTAATTATTATAATAAAAGGAGTATATTGTTATTTAAAAACACATAAGTCTAACAGTATATTAACTTCAAGTGAACCAATAGCATCATGTTCTAGTAAATATATATTTAATTTATTCACACATATCTTATTGATTCCTAAAAAGCACATCATATTGTGTAGACTGTAAAGAGAGAGAGATCAAGGGACTTATAATCATAAAATCATAGAAAAGTTGCTACAACTCTTGGTTCTATTATATACACAGTCACTTTTATAGATTCATTCCAGATTCTCAATCAAAAATGTAATTATAACATATAACATTTGGGGAAAAAAGCAAAATTCTCCACAAATTTATTTAGGGAATAAGTGTACATGTTTAAGTTGTCAACTTTACAATAAGGAAAATAATATTATTTTGATATTATTATTTGTTAAATTTTTGTTAAAAGAACTCCATAATGACTGTCTTAGAAATGCCCAACAAGGACAGTGGTTGTGTATATGTTGTTACCAGGCCATGAGGTGCTTTTGGAGCATTGTATACTATTTTTCTAGTCTTAGAGGTGCAAATAACCCCTTTATAACTTTTCTTTACAAACTTTTCTTTACTGTTCCTTGAGACAGAGATATCATCATTTTTCTGGCTTTGTCTGGTTTGCAACTACCTAATTTTTATGATATGTTCAGAGAATCAGTTAATAACTGAATTTTCTTAAAAATATATGTTATATTCAGTTTACTAATATAGCATTATAAATCAACCATACTCCAATAAGATCAAAATATTAAAATATGTATATATATTATAAAAATATGTTTCAATAAACATCTGAACCCAAGGCATTCTCTTGTCAGTTAGGTGACCATCAACAAACAGTTTTTGGTTTGCTGAATGAGAAAGTAAAATCATTCAAATAAATAAGCAAAAATCATATTGCAAATATTGGTAAGCAGCCTCCATCATTAAATTTAAAACAACTAACAAGCTATTTTGATTTTATTTACTCTAGCCTTGAAATGTAACTCTCTAAGTTATAACTAGAGACAATATTAAGAAAGCCAAAATGAGTGAAGATGTATCACTGTATCACATCCATTATTGCCAGAGCTTCCATTCTCCAAAGGAATGGAGGAGTAATGCCCTTTTCAAGTGTATCGAATGATCTCCACATTTGAAGACAAGCTTCTGTTAACAATGTAAGTAAAATGCAAATAAAAGCATAAAATACATAGACATATGGGAGCAACTATAAAAAACATTTCTCTTTGATTGTAAATAACTTGTCCATGGCTCAGCTACAGAGAGTGTCTATACGAACTCTTAGTGGAAATAAATGCAGTTCATTCCATATCTGCAAAATATTTGGAAATACAATAAACATAAATGTACTGAAAATATTTTATCATTATTTTACCCAATATGAAATATTTAATTTTAGTTATCATTTCTATGTTGATGGATGGATGGAGTAGAAATTTATGAGCCTGTATCCATCATGTATCATCAATATCTGTCTTGAATTGACTTCATTCCCTTCTTACTACTTCTCTGTATTTATGCAGCAACAATTGGCATCTTTGATTTTCAAATAACTGGAAAGATCAGTTCCTCTGAAAGTGACTTAAATGAAAAAATATGACACTACCTCCTTGTGAAATTCTAATGCAGTCAGTTGGCTAAAGTTCCTGGCTATCTGCCTCTTCTTAGGGTTGGAGTTAAGAAGACAGTGGTTTGTAATCAGACTTATATGTCTATCTTTCTAGTCCTATTGCCTCTCCTGCTTGATGTTTTGTGAGATGGCATCTTGCAACTGATCACTTCAAAGTGAAGTTCATAAAAATTTGCCAGTCTTCAGTCAATGTTTTCACATTTCATCAATTTCTAGTGTTCATTCTAGCATCTTAGATAATTTTCTATATCTTCATGAAAATCTACTGGGAAGTTGGGAGAGATGGTAGCAGAAACAACTAGAGGATCATGATATTGACCTTTCTCTTGGTTGGACTCTCTAGGAAAAAGATTTGGAGATGGTGTATGCAGGAAGTTTATTGGAAAGTTCCTTTGTGGTGAAGGCTTGTTGGGAAGTGAAGGAAGTAAGAGAAGAGAAATTATTGAAAAACCCAGAAGTTGCAGCAAAGACTTCAGATGATCCCACAAGATCTTCTAGAACTGGGATAGCCCTTCAGAATTGTGTTCCACCTAAAGGCAAAGTGAGTGAGCATTTATATTCCCTATATTGACTAATCATTGACTGCAGGCTGCTCCAAGAAGAGGGCATGAGCTTAGACAAGGCTGAGAGAAATTTCCACAGAGTGATTTGTCTAAGACCCTTAAGATGCCACTGCTTCCACCTCCTAGAAGAACCAATGCCTTAATTGTAAAGGAGAAATCTTGACAATGCATTATGGTATCCACAGGTATCATAAGTATGAAATCACTACCAGTTGAAAATATTCTCAGGGGTTACCTGTTCCCGTCAGAACCATTTATATTGTCTCTTGCATGGTGGTTCAAAATTCTCACTTTTGATATGGAAAGGTGCAAACCACAGCTCAACATCTATATGTTGAGCTATAAAATTAAACATATATTCATTTGTATCTAAATAGGTAATTGTATCTAGCCAATTAATATCTGAGATAAAAAGTAAAGCTATACCTGAACTATATGACTATTTATTGTATATACAACATGTATATGAATGTATTTATATATATATAAATTCACTTATATGTCTATGTGTATGTATATGTGTATATATGTTTGCGTATATGTATGTATATATGTAAATACATAACTGTATATTGACTGGGTGACTCACTATGCACAAGAATGTCTCTATTAGTCATGAGATAACCTAAAAACACATATTTATTCTTAATATAGATATTTAAATCTAATCTTTAAAATAAGAACCAAACATAAGTTAGGTCTAATAATAAATCACTTTTTACTTACCATCTTTTTAAAAATTATGGTAAAATACATACAACATAAAAATTACTATTAACTATTTTTAAGTGTACAGTTCTACAGCACTAAGTACATTCACACTGCTATGCTACCATTACCATCATTCATCCATAGAAGCCTTGTTATCTTGCAAAACTGAAACTCTGTACCTAATCTAAAATACTCCTAATTCCCTCCTACTCCCAACCCCTGCCAACCATTATTCTACTTTCCATCTCTATGAATTTGATTACTATAGGTACTTCATATATGTGGAATCACACAGTATTTTGTTCTTTTGTGACTGGCACATTTCACTTAGCATAATGTCCTCAGGGTTAATCCATGCCGTAGCACATGTCGGAATTTACTCTCTTTTTAAGATTGAACAATATTCAACTTACGCATATTACACATTTTGTCTATCCATTCATCCATCAATAGATTCTTGGGTTACTTCCACATTTTGGCTACTGCAAATAATGCTGCAATAACATGGGTGTACCAAATATCTCTTTAAGATGCTGTTTTCAATTCTTTGTGGGATATACCCAGAAGTGAAATTGCTGTATCATATAGTTATTCTATATTTAATTTTCTGAGGAACCACCATACTGTTTTCCACAGCAGCTGCACCATTTACACTCCCATCAAGAGCGTACAGAATTTCCCATTTCTCCACATCCTTGCCAACACTTCTTATTTCCTATTTTTTGATAGTAGCCATACTTATGAATGTGAGGTGGTATTTCATTGTGGTTTTGATTTGCATTTCCCTAATTATCAGTGATGCTGAGCATCTTTTCATGTGTTTATAACCCATATGTATATCTTCTTAGGAGAAATGTCTATTCAAGTCCTTTATCTTTTTTAAAATTGAGTTTGTTTTTTTTGTGTGTGTTATTAAGTTATAGGAGGTCTTTATGTATTTTTATATTAATTCCTTTACAGATTTACATTTACATTTACAGATCTGATTTGCAGATATTTTCTCCCATTTTATGGGTTGCCCTTCCACTCTAGCAAAATTGTTACGTTGCTGCAGTTCTTCATCTGTAGGTTTTATTTTCTTCATCTCCCTGTTACATCTTCCCTCAGCAGTCAGGCCTATATACCCCATGCGTGTATCACTAAATTCCTTCAGACAATTTTTCATAAACTGTACAATAACATTCACACCTTATCTCTGCAAGTAGTGATCTACACTGCTATGATAATACTAAGCAATTCCATCAAATGTATTTATTTTCTCAATCAGATTTGCTCTCCTGTCTTCATTGTAGATTTAATTTTAATATTGGAATAGCAGTAACTCATACTGCAGTAGGCAATCAAAACAGATATAAGCTTTCAAGCAAGTAAAATATTTATGTAGTGGTTCTCAAGGAAAAATCTTTAATTCCTTGAAACATTTTCATCTATTCTACCCCTTAGAATGCCAAATTTATTAACATCTGATTGCTATTCCATCTTTACAGCAGTTATATCCACCTTGTCTCTAAAAGTTAAGTGATGCAACTTGACATCTATTTTAGAATTTTATCATCCCTATTGAAAATAGGGAGCCTAGTTTCACAACAGTACCTCTACTATCAGCTGTGGCATACAGAAATGAGCCACGCCAACCTAAACAACAAAAGTAGTGTGCATTTCACCAGAAAAATTCTTATGAGCCCAGTGAACAGACGGATTTTTGGCTTTCTCAAGAAAC
Organism: Hippopotamus amphibius kiboko; assembly: GCF_030028045.1. NCBI lineage: Eukaryota > Metazoa > Chordata > Mammalia > Artiodactyla > Hippopotamidae > Hippopotamus > Hippopotamus amphibius. The sequence continues at coordinate 105,054,317 of NC_080196.1, forward strand.
GAAGTCATCTTGTGGGTTCTCGTGCACATTTTGAGTTATTGGATTATTTTCTCCACACTCTGCCAAGGGAGTTTTTACAGTGAGCCATCACATTTCCAAGTCTCCAGAATCATTGGTTTCTGGTGTTATAGAAAAATGCTTCAGTTCTAAACTGAATAAGAGTCTGCCTACCCATATCAACACATTTTTGCTTGATCCAGACTTAATTTCTTATTCCCTGTTATTCCATAAACCCATGGACCACTCGCAAACATGCTATCCAAGTCTCTAATGATTAATTGCTGCATATTACTTTGACTTACTACAGTTGCTTTGGTGCGCATGCCATTTTGTACACAGCTTCTTCAGTCATGTCAGCAGAAATTGGACCTCATGACTGGACTTAGGGCCAGGAGCAGTAAGTACCATCTTGCAACTCATCTGTCTCACACTTTTAGGGTAGAAGGGATATGTCCAGCGAGGGATACTTGGATAGCAAACAATACTGTGATGTGTCAACCCACAGTTCTCCCTGAGTCCCAGTTCTACCACTGACAGGCATGTGAGTTTTGATCATGTCATGAACCTCTCCAGGTCTCAGATTCTCAATATGAAATGTGTATATAATACAGATATATATATACACACACACACATATATATACATTAAACATAACATATACATAGTACATATAATATATGAGAGAGAGAGAAGAATTCGTTCATTCTTGGAATTTTAGTTTGCAGTCTGAGCATTAGACTTGAAATAAATGATAATCTAACACAGAATGTGTCCCAGAGAGTACAAACAGGATTGTGAGGAAAACAAAAATTTATGTATGTGAAATGAACTTTGCCTGTTGAAGAGAAAACTGGGGGGAGGGGAGGATGAGGCATGATGATTTTCTTTAAATTATCAAAAGGTCACTCTCATAAGAGAAGTTAGATGTATAGAATAAAACGCCAGATGTCCAGTAAATGTAATGGACAGAAATTATGGTGAGGAAGATCCTGTATCAAGATGATAATGTTCTATAAATGACTACAGAAAAAAATGGACCAAAATTTCTCTGAAATGGGTTTATTCTCACCTCTGTGGATGTGTTTAAGCAGAGTGGGGTGTGCACTTGCCCAATATGTTGAACAAATTTATGCGCTAATGGAGGTCAGGACGATATGCTAAAGCAATTAATTTTGATTATGAGATCCTTGCCCCATGATAAGTTATAATTAATTCATGATTTTATTTAATGGAATATCCAGGAACAGGATTAATATACATAACGAGAGTATTAACAGACATTAATATGCATAATATGCATTTGTTTGTTATAATGCTTTGTACCAGAATACATATAACACTTTCATTTAGGAAAAAAATAAATAATTACCGGCAAATTCAAAACAGCCTAGAGGTACAGATTCATTTACAAAATTATGTGTGAAATGTTACAGCATTTTCTCACACTCAGTACTGCTGAAAGTCATGGCTAAGATATTTCATTCTCCCTTTATTTATTATAGGTTTACTTTTCTATTGCTATTAATCAAGGTTAATGTAACTTAAATAAACTAAACCAGCATTATTCCTTTACTTCTGTTTTTGTGAAACTTGGCTTTGCTAGGTGTAACAGTGATTGAATTTTATAGGCAGTCCAATTTCGCCTCAATAAACAGGTTCAGTGTCCCACCCAGTAAATTAACTCCCTTTTTTCCCTAATTTAGAGGCATAAGGAGGTCAGAGTGGACACTGGCAGTAGTAACTTCTCACCAGTGGAAACATTCTGTCTCTTGAGGGAAGCATTCCTCCCTTTGGAAGTCTCTGAACCAGAAGAGCCTGAGATCACGGGGATGGGAAGCAAATGTTTCACTAGGGGGTCACTAGGCATCAGTGTGAGTCAGCCACTCCCATTTCCACTCTTGATTCTGGAACTTGAACTTATAAATCCTGACCCTGGGAAAAACAGCAACATATTTGGACACTGGTTAAGAGCATATACTGAGTCTTGATGAGCACGTCCCTGGCCCCACAAGGTATTATCACTTAGCTGACACTGAGAGTTTTCAAAAGGCCACTCTGTCCCTCTGTCAAGCCAGGTAGACCAGTGAATTGCATGTGCATGGTTTTACTGATGTGCTTTATTTCCTGTGTGCTGAGTTCTGTGATATGTAAAGATTGTCTGCCATTTTATAATTTGTTTCTATCTTGTTGAAGGAAATAAAAAAGAAAAAGAAGAAAGAAAACATGTTCTTTCTCAAGAAAATAATTTGCTTCTGTGGAAATGTGTTGAGACTGTTTCAAATAAATATTTAATGCAAGGCTAAGAGGATGAGTACCCTTCCAAAGCAACCTGAGGTCCAGGTCTCAGATTTTTTGTGTCTAGCAAAATTTGCTTCAAAATGATAATGGAAATCTAACCATAAATCAATTTTGTGTAAAAAAAGCTAATTGCATATTAGAGAAGATGAGTTTGGCTTCACACTGAGTGATGTCTCAGAGACTGCTATAAAACTGATTTTTTAATGAATATTGTCATTTTGCCAGGGTTTTTAAAATTATAAAAACAATATAAGGTAATGGGTAAGTCCTCAATAAACATTTTTGAAAGGCTGACTATATGAATGAATAAGGAGAGATCACAAATTTTATAATAAACATGTTCTTTGATAGGCTTATTGACAAAATTACTTATTTTTCATCACTATTTTTCATAGACTTCTAATAATTGCTTAGAAATACACTGAATTATCTATAATAATTTATCTTGGACAGTCAATTTTTATAATTTCTGAATTTTTGAATTGAAGAAGTTGGAAAATATTAAGGATAAGTAATTAGAAATTTTAAAATGTAAAATATTTGCATATGTAATTAATTCACAAAAATATAAAGTACCATAAAAAGTGAATGATGGAGACTGTCATACAGAGTGAAGTGAGTCAGAAGAAGAAAAACAAATACCATATATTAACACATATATGCAGACTATAGAAAAATGATACAAATCAACCGGTTTGCAAGGCGGAAATAGAGACACAGATGTAGAGAACAAACATATGGACACCAAGTGGGGAAAGCAGGGAGGGTTGGGGGGGAATGAACTGGGAGATTGAGATACCAAATTGTACGCTCTAAATATATGCTGTTTATTGTATGTTAACTGTATCTCAATAAAAGTTCTTAAAAAAAAGAGAATGAAATAATTCAGAAAAAATGAAATAAAAATTAAAATATGGAATAACTACATTTATGATGAAAATAATTATATTTAAAATTAAAATAAAGATGAACATACTGTACACACCCTAGCTAATCTAATACTCAACAAGGGGTTAAAAGTATACAAATATCAAATTAAGGGCAAGGGAAACTCACAGAACAAAGAGAAACAACTTAAAATATATCTCTCTATATAAATCTGGAAACCCAGGAGAAATGTATGCTTTGGAGAAAGTACAGTATATGAAAAGTGCAACAAGAAGGCACAGAGAGTGTAAACAATTTAAAAGAACTTCCCAGTAAAATGACCAAGACTTGTAATTTTTTTCTGAGGTGAATTTTACCAAATCTTTAAAGATCAGAGAGTAAAATCACACCTAAACTGTTTCAGAGAATAGAGAAGAAAGGACATTTTCCAATTTGTATGGGGATATACTGAAGTGTAATTAATGTAAATGATAAAACAATACTCTGGGTCAATATCACTTAATCAATGAAAATTATCAAGCAATCCCACAGAATATTAAAGATAAAACATTATTACTAATTACATTTTTGAAGTTCAATGATGGTACAGATTAAGAAACCCTTTAATATACATAATATCATAATCATTTCCATATATACAAAAGTATATTTTGAAAAATTGAACTTCAACAAATACCTGAGATAATGTCAGTTTTACACATGAAAAAATTGAGGTTCAGATGGTTTAAGGGATTTTGTCAGAGATCACATAGCTAGCAAGTAGGGGACATGGGATTCCAGCCCTCACCTGCCTGATTCTAAATGTCACTGCAACCCAGCTCTCAGTGGGCAAGGCTTTCATCCACATGCTGGGCAGTTGCTCTGTGCCAGGCACTGTTCTCAATGCTTTATTTTCATCATCCTATTTAATCCTCACAACAGCCTCATGAGATAGGTAATATAATTCTTCCTGTTCAACAAAAATGGAAACCAGACCAGAAGGATTAAAAAAAAAATCGAACATATTAATTGTAAAAAGAAGCAATAAAATAGTGTGATGTGACATATGGCTCTTGCCTCTTTATATTATAAACTCAAAAGTCTCTTATTGGTCAATGGGTACAAACTTCCAGCTATAAGATGATAAAGTTCTGGAGATTGAATTCATAGCATTGTGAATATAGTTGACCATACAGTTTTATATTCTTGAAAGTTGCTAAGAGAGTAGATCTTAAAGATTCTCACCACAAAAAAGAAATGACATTATGTGACATGATGGCAGTGTTAGGTAACACTACAGTGGTAATCATATTGCATATACAAATGTATCAAATCAATATGCTGTACACATTAAACTTACAAAATGTTATATGTCAGTTATACCCAATAAAGCTGGAAAATGTGTATATAAATAGAAATGAAATTATTGAAAAGAGAGAGAGATCCCACCAAACTCTGGAGCCCCTTATACCATGTGAGGACACAATGAGAAGTCTGCCACCTGGGAGGGAGCCCTCACCCAATAATCTGGCATCCTGATCTGGAACTTTCAGCCTCCAAAACTGTGAGAAATAAATTTCTGCTGTTTATAAGCTACTCAGTCTGTGGTATTTTGCTATAGCAGCTCAAATGAGCTAAGATAGCAGTATAATAAAAATTATTAAATGCTACATCTCTGATTTCCAACAGACTTTTCTTGTTAGTCTCTGGTGGAAGGGCAAGCAAGCTCTCCGCTCTCTTCTATAAAGGGCACTAATCCCATTCATAAAGGCACCACCCTCATGACCTAATCATCTCCCAAAAGCCCCATCATCAAATACCATCACCTCAGGGCTTAGGATTTCAACACAAGACTTTTGGGAGGACACAAACATTCAGACCATAGCAAATCTCCTGATTTCAGCTATTCCTTTTCTCTTCTCAGAGTACACAGACTGAACACATGTAGGCTGTGTCCTGACAGATACTCACTCACTGCCATCCATGCAGTATGGTAACGTTGCTCTCCTTCAGTGCTGCCACACTCCAACCCAGAGACACCGTTTTTACTTCCTGCAAAAAAAAACCCTTCCTAGTCTTCAGACATGGTACAGAGAAGTGACTTCAGGGTGCAGAATGGGCACTTCTCTTATAGATATTCACCTTGTGCCTGATTTATGCCAACTTTCAGCTCACTTTTAGGGAAAATTTAGGCCACAAATTCCTAAACACTTTGTGAATTTTGTCAGGGAAATCAGGGAGCATCTTGACTTTCTCCACTATCAGTTTACAATTCTTCTTTTTGTGTCTGCTAAGTCAGTTATCACTTTTACATTTGCTCTCTAGCTTTTGTATTTTGTTGTTGTTTTCTTCATTTATATTCTCCTTTTTTTGTGGAATCATCTCTTAAGAATCCCAGTATTGTCATTTTAGGGGGACTTTCTGAGGCAAGTGAGGCAAATCCATATACTCAGTTCAATGATTCTGCATGAAGTGATCACAGGCTTTTGAAAAGAACATGTTTATAGTATTATCTCTCTTTTGCCTATATCCTTGAGGTGTTCAACACTAAAAGAGAAAAACATAAAAGGGAAATCATGAATGTGGATAGAAAAGCAGAAAACTGCTAGAAAGGACAGGGTGACATTTCAAATACAACCCGTATGATATTACCTGCCTGAAGAAGAGGTTTCTTTCAAAACTATTTGTTTGTCCAGTCATATTCTATTAGTCACACATGCAAATATGATAATGTAAAACTTAGCTCAATCCAAACACATTATCAAAACAAAAAAATAGCTAAGCAAAACAAAGCCCAAAATATTTATGCTACACTCGCTAATCACCTGCTATTCCCAATACTGTCAATTTTCTCTTCACCATACGTGGACTGTTCAAAGAAACACTGGTACAGGTGTTTTGGACATATACTAACTAAATAAACCTAATTTAGTTGCCTGGCAGGTCTCAAATACATTGAAAATGACTTGCATTGTTTTAAGATAACATTTTAAAGGTTTTTTTTTTTCCAATCATTTTATGAGAAGTGTAAAAGCTGCATCTTCAAGATTCAAAATATGCTTTTTCCATAATTAATATTATAATTTGAATGAATGTAAAAATGTGTAAATCAATATAAATTTTATAATTTGAAGTATTTATCCTGCTGAATAATGTTAGTTTGCTTCCAAATAATAAACTCCATGACTAAAAATTATACAACTTTTTTTTACTAATATATAAACATTTCTTAGCTTTCCATTTGCTTACTGTGTGGGATGCAATCAGGTAGGTGTATTGAAGAGCTAGTGTTAGTAATTGACTGGTAATTTTCTTGCAATTAGCAAAAGATTTTTGTTAATTTGGAGGAGGGAAGATAATATGAGAGAAAACAGAGGGACATAAATATTGAACTAAGAATCAGGGATATTGGCATTAGAATTTTGGATGGAAGAAATTAACCAAGTGTACACTATGAGCTAATAAACTGAAATGCCTGTTTCATGACCTGCAGAAATCGGGAAGCCTTTTTATCACTACCAAAGGGAAACACAGACTTTGCTTATGCTGTTGGAATACAATCACCGTGCTTGAGAAAAAAGTAAAACTTCATAAATTGTTTTCCTTATATAGATTATCAGAAAATATCAACATGCGCACACACACACACACACACACACAAAACATAGAAGGAGTTTAATTCTAAGGAAGATAAAAAGTTCAAATACAAAGTCAGGGAGATGAAGAATGAAGACATATGAAACAGAGAGGAAAGGAAAATTCTCAAATTTCCTCAGTGTGTACTGCATAGCATTGGAACTAAAGGGATATTAAAACGTGGAGAAAAATGTGGTCCATATGCAGATTTTAAAAATTGGAAATACATTTACAAGTCCAAATCAATTGTGAGCCACATGTATGCAGTTTTCATTTATTCTCTTTTACCAAGTTAGATGATATTAAGAAGTCCAAGGGACCGACTTACTGAACCAAAATCCCAAAATATTAATTTATCTCAAAGAAGAGTAATTTATTAATTTAGAATGAGAGATTTTTCTGGCTTAAATTCATGGTACTATCTCCTGGAAGCAAATCCATCATGGAGATGAAAGCATAGACAAGAATTATGCTTAATGAGAAAAAAAAAAGAAAAACTTAGAAGAAATAAGTGAGGCCAGCAAAGAATATTCTCATTAACAGTCATGATATGGGTTGTCTCTCTACACTAAGGCTTACTTCTGCATTTAGAACACCAGCAGCAACCACAATTAACACGAAGAAACTATTTCCTCTTATTATTGCCTAATAATTTCTGGGCTCTACCCAAAACAGTATCAACCTTTTTAAAAAATCATTATTTCTCAAAGATTATGATTTAAAGGAATTATTATATTAATTTAAATGCTCATTTATAGTCATTTTTAGCCCTGACCATAATTGGAATATTAATAACTGTCCCTGCAAATGTTAAATTCTGCAGATGGCTAATCCCATTTCTCACATGATGATTTCTATTGGTAACATTTCAGAGGAAAAAAATGTGCTCTTTGGAGATGTCACCACCTACTCCCTGGCTATCAGTACAACGTTCACTTCCTTAGTACTGGTTAAGAAGTTTTCTTTAAAGGCTTTAACAATATGAACGAACCACAAACAAACACAACTCATGGTGTTACTCTTTTGGGAGGAAGAAATGCCATTTTTTCCAAAGAGAGAAAGAAAGCTGTGTACAATATTAGGAAGGAAGGAAGGAAGGCGGGAAGGAAGGGAGGAAGTGAGAAACTACCATATCAAATTGAAAGTATATTCTCTTCTTAGATTATGTAATAAAATGAGATCAAGCCTTTCAAGATTCACCAAACATACTAACACCTAAACATTCCTTACCACCATCAAGTCAAGAAATAATGGACCATGAAGGCACAAAACAACAGTTGATGTAATAAACTTGTCTTCAAAGTTCAGAATTCCAAATTCTATTGATATTTTAAAAAAATTTTGGTAGCCACACATTTTTATCACTAACTTGTACCAGAATTAAGTGTATTTTATTTTATTAATATATTCATATTGTATTTTATTAGTAAATAATGGAAAGACAATTTGGTTCCTGGGTACAAGATGGAAAACATGATATATATTACCAGTTGATATGGACTAAATGCTTGTGTCCCCCCAAAATTCATACATTGAAATTCTAATACCAAGTGTGGTGGTATTAGGAGGTGGGGCCTTTGGGTTATGATTAGGTCATGAGGGTGGAGCCCTTGTGATTGGAGTTATTGCCTCTGTAAAAGTGGCCCCAGAAGGCTAGTTTCAGTAAGGAGATGGCTATCTAAGAAAGCTGGCTCTCACTAGACGTCGAATCTGCTGGCCCCTTGATCTTGCGCTTCCCCACCTCCAGAACTGTGAAAAATAAATATCTGTCATTTGTAAGCACACACAGTTTGTTATAGAAACTTCAACAGATCAGGATACCATTGTATATCTAATTTTAATTGTTATGTATATGACACCTTAATAGTATTGATCTTTGGACCCATTAACAAGGCATATCTCTTTAAATTACATAGGTCATCTTTAATTTTTCTCAGCACTATTTGTACTTTTCAGTGTGCAAGTGTTCATTCTTGTCAGAATTTTTCCTGTTTTATGTTTTTTATAATATTGTACATTATTTTGTTTTAAATGTCAATTTCTGTCTGTTTATTCCTGTATATAGAATAGTTTACTTTTGTATATTAATCTTGTATTCTTTGTCTTTATCAAACATTGATTCTAGCAGCTTTTTCATAGATTTCATAGAATTTTCTACATAAACTATCATACTATTTGCAGATAAGGACAGTTTTGCAATGACCGTCCCCCATTTTAATTTTAATGTAAAATCTACTTGAAAAAAGGAAACAACATTTCCCGAGGACAAGATGTCTGGAGGGATTAAAAAACATGTTTATCAAAATGATAAGAAAAGGTTTATGTTTAATAAATTAAGAATATTAATAGGAATGTCTCTAACACCCTCTCACTATTGCCCTGAAACTAAATGTGGCATGTGTCTTTGGTGTGCTACCAATAATAATAGAATATAGTGCTTTTACTTAATGTAATGCTCAAAGGAAATTAAGATCTCATTCAAAAATAAAAATGACCTTTGTCTGAATTCACATCTTTGTATTGGAATAAAGCTGTTAATTTTCTTTCCACACATGTGATATTACACATGTTGTATGTTTACCTTTGTACAATACACCTTAGAAAAAAATTGTAGTTCGTTTATAGAGAGTCAGAGAGGGATATCTAACACTGGTATGCGAGAAATGATTGGAGATTGGGAATTGTGCTTTTTTTGCAGGAAAGAAAGCTTGATATGAACAGAAAACTTGCACGTACTAGCTGATAATGGCTCCTAACATCTAAAGGACTACACATGAAACAATTGTAATCCCAACCCACCTACTTGGCTTTATGTGCCTTTCAGCAAATCATGCTATTTGGGGTTTCATTAATTCAGTTGCCTTCAAAGTTTTAACATGATGGTATTTGGTCCATTACTACCCCACTACTGAAAAATCCTAAATTCAGACTTCACACAGTGGCCCTGGTGACAATGTTTTGGCTCTGTTTTTCTCAAGTAGAAGAGAGATGATTATTAACATTGTTGTTTCTTGAATTTACTTTTGGTACAGTTAAAACTTTTCAAACTTTTCAGCATCTTGGTAAATAAATTTGAGATAAAGAACAATTATTGCAAGTTGGCAGTGTTTGTACCATGAATTATTTACTAGTTTTTATTAGAAATACTTGAATAACACTACCGAAATTTATCACAATCAGAGGAACGGGATCTGTGCTTATCTAGACATTATTTTCAGAGCAGAACTCAATTAAATTTTTATATAAAATAGATGGTAAATACAATTTTTTTAAAGTTGTTCTTTCTTGTCTTTATTTTAAGATTTTTCTACAAGCCTGGGTTCTTAAGAAAGTTTTACATTAAATATTCTATATAACTGAAAGAAATAGCTTTAGGATCTAAACAAAAAAATACTAATATTTTATCTCCTGTTTATTTGCACATTTCTCACAATATTATTTTCATTTGAAAAGTGGCAGTTTTAGTGGGGGTTTACATATTTTGGTAAGTATTACAGATGATTAAAACTGATTACAGTTTCAATGAAATTCTGCCATTCGCAGCAGTATGAATGCACTTGGAGAACATTATGCTTAGTAAGATAAATCAGAGAAAGACACACACTATGTGATATCACTTATGTGTGAAATATAAAAAATAAAACAAACAAATGTATATAGCAAAATGGAAACACACTCACAAGAGAGAAAACAAAGTAGTGGTTACCAGTGGGGAGAGGGAAGCAGGAAAGGGAGGGTTAAGGGAATGGGATTAAGAGATACAAACTACCATGTATAAAAAAGGTAAGCAATAAGCATAAATTGTATAGCACAGGGCATTATAGATACTATCTTGTAATAACTTTGAATGGAGCATAATCTGTAAAAATACTGAATCACTGTGCTGTACAATGGAAACTAATATAATGTAGTAAATCAACTATACTTCAAATAAAAAAATGAAAAATGAAAAAAGGGGAAAAAGTGTTCTTTTAAGTTCTTACTCTCCAGTTTTATTTAGATTAATGTGATCAGGTTCATGAAATAAACACCATCATTGAATAAATTTGTGGTGTATAGTCCCTTATGTGCACCAACCAAATAACATATACAAATAAAGTAATAATATAGGTGAATTTAAACATAATTCATTTTCAAGACTACCTCAAGTAACTAATGCTCATAAAACACTATTTTTCCCAGGAACTGTTGAATTGCTTAACATACATAATATTGTAGGTTTATTATTAGTTCCATCCTACCTATGAGAAAACAAGGCACAGAGAGACTCAGACTTGCTCAAGCTGGAAATAGCTCAGCTGATTTCATACTATGAGGCGCAAGAGTGTTCCCTAGAAAGAAATTTTAATTTCCATCATGTTATAATGCTTCTTATTGAAATTAAGAAATGTGTTTGTTCACTTTGTATTTTATGGAATTCATTTCATATAATTAAAATTGTGATTCTCATGCATAAAGGATTTGAATGTGAGAAATTTATAAAGATCAATTCCATGTTCTAACTGTGCCATTTTTCCATTTCACTGCAAACATGAACAACTATTCACTATTGTAAATCATCTGAGTATCCACTCTATACCAGGGTATGAGGAATACTTGAACCATGCTAAATAATTCAGGAAATTTTCATTAATCCTCCTTTCATGCTCATGATAAAATTCAAAATTCAAATTGAAATCCCAATTTAAATATGTATAGCCAATATTGCTGCTGTACAAACTGGGTACCACTTTCAGAGGGTTTCCAAAGTCAAACTGCTTTCAAATGCTTTCAGTTATGTGTACAATAGTAATGCTTAATAAAATATAGAAGGAATTTTCAAGTATCAGTGAGGTCATTTCATGTAATTTTAGATTAAAAGGAATAAATCTAAATTATTAGATTAAAAGAGATAAACATGTGGCAGTAAGTTCATTGATTTGTTCATTTACCCAACATTTATTCAGCATCGATTTTGAAACTCACATCCTTGTTATCCATGATGATGACCCAAGATGTGGAATATTTAAATCAATAGAGCCCATAGTCTCCTTTTAATCTCTGTTTCATAGAAAAATCAACTTTATTATCAAACTATTCAGAAATGCTTTCCTCTCCATTTCTGACTACCATTGATATCTGACTTCTGCCTGAGTGTCCCCTATAAGGTATGCTGCTTAATATTTCTCATACTGCCCTTATACCAGGTTCATGTGTAGAGTAGAAATCTGCCTTATGTACTTCTCTCTATCAGTGTTCTCTACCAATTTTCTGGTGATTATACCCCATTCATCACCTCTTTCTCTCTGCCCAAATCTTACCTTCATTATTGATATCTAAAATCTTAATACAGATTATTCATTCCCTCCCCTTTATCTACCCACTCTCAGGATCATACCTAGAATTCTGTCACTATAAATGTTTCCTAAGTTTAAAAAGGGAATTTAGACATCTCATTTTCTGAAACCACCATATAGCCTTCCTGTGATGAATGCCATCAACTGTTTCCTAAGAGATTCTCAAACAAACTCATCTTCAGATATCTGCCCATAAACATGTAGCACATTCTGTAAATTACAGTTGAAGTGATAGTTCTAAAAGCTAAATATGATTATGAAAATTCTTTCATCATACCTTACATCAACTCTAGAGAATTGTCCCAATTTTTTCAATATAACATAAATCCTTCATGAGCTAGCCTTGCTTTTACTCCCTAATTTCTCATCATGCCCCACTTCAAGGAATTAAGAAGTACATTTGAAATTACAAAGAACATTGTAATAGTCAAGGTTCTCCAGAGAAATGGAAGCAATAGGAGATGATAGATAGATAGATATAGATGGATAGATTTTAAGGAACTTGGGCTTTGACAAGTCCTAAATCTGTAGGACAGCCTGGCAGGCTAGAAATTCAGGTCACAGTTGATGTTGCAATCTTGAGTACAAATCCCTTCTTTGGGTAACCTCAGTCTTTGCCCTTAAGACCTTCAACTGATTGGATGAGTCTGACCCAGGTCACTGAAGGTAATCTATTTTACTCAGAATCTACTGATTTAAATGTTAATCACATTTGAAAAATATCTTCACAGCAACATCTTAGTCTAGTCTTTGACAAAACAATTGATCAGCTTAGCCTAGTCAAGGTGATACACAAAATTAATCATCAGAAACAGCAAGGAGAAACAAAAGATATAAGATGTGGAGATGAATAAAAGCTGGCACATCCATTCTGTGCATATTTCAATGAGTATGCTTGACTGTGATGGGTATGTGTAGTGGAAAAAATAATGACAAGTTAGTTGTACGATGTCATACCATATAGATAGAACTGAGAACACAGCAATGCATAAAATCTGGAAATAATCTCAATATATGTCCTTTATGTATGCTCATATCTTTTCATACTGTATGTTTACCTCTTTCAGATAAAGCCCCGGAAATGTGCTTCTAGTGCCAAAGAGTAAATACATTTTTATTTTTAAAATTTAGAAAAAAATATTTATCTAAAAATTATCAAGAAATAGAAAAGTAGTAGTCACAAAATCTGGTTTAAAAGAATAGTAATAGGGGAGAAAAAGATGGCGGCGAAGTAGAGAGACGTGGAGTGCATCCCTCTCCACAGATGCATTGGGAATGCACGGAAGGACGCAGTCATTCCCACAGAGAACCAGCTGAACACCAGCAGACGGCCTCGGACACCAGAGAGGGCTGCGGGGAGCCCGACATAGCCGGTAGGGAGGCATCTACGAGGGCTCAAAGAGGGGGAAGCGGCGGAGCTGTGGCAGACGGGAGGGAGTGAGAAACATACGGAGGGTGCGCAGCTCAGCTCAGCGTTCCCGGACCGAGACATCGATCCGCGGCTGAACGGAGGGTCCAGGAGCGGTAGCGTGGGAACCAGAGAGCTGGTTCAGGGGGAGAAACATTGTTGCCGGTAGGGTGACGGACCAAGAGCACAGGAGGGAGGAGGTCCGCGGAGAGGAGTGCCTGTCCCTGAGAGCTGCCCGGCCATGATGGCGGCTGAAGGCTGCGGGCTCATGGGCAGGGGGGAGGAGCCGCGCACGTAGCCTCTCCCTCTCTTTCGGCGCCTCTGCAACAGGCAGTGGAGAGACGCCCGCGGGCCAACTAAGGCGCTCAGGGATAACAAGCACCCTCAGGCGCTCGGGCGGGGCTAGATTAAAACCCCTTGCAATGCCAGCAGCAGGGAGGCTGCCGAGAGAAAAAAAAAAAAAAACAAAACAGCATCAAAAAAAAAAAAACCCGAGAGAGGCCCAACTCTAAGACTTTCTGTTTACGCCTGAGCCACCGGCATCCCTCTGCAACAGGCACCTCCAAGCCCGACTGAAACAACAGTGCGCCACTGCTCACTCACTCCCAGGAGAAGGAGCCACTATTGTACCCTCTCCCTCCCCACACACCGATGCTTACAGACGAACAATAAAGGAACCTCTGCTGGTCACAGAATAACGCAAAAAAAACCCAAGGCAAGGAGAAGGACACTTACAGCTGAGACGTTAAGGAAACAGAAATAGTAGTATCAATACCTATTGAACTGGTCTATTCTGGGATCAGTTCTGCATTTTTTTTTTTTCTTTCTTTCTCTCTCTCTTCTTTTTTTTTTTTTTTTTTTGATTTATTAAATACGATCTTAGCCCTAAGGGATCTACAAGTTTTATAACATAATTTTTTAATGATATTTTTTATTTTTTATTTTATTTTATTTTTTTTTTTTGCCTTTTTATATACTTCTATATCTAGCTAAGTTTTTGGTAGTATGGACAATATATCTCTCATACTTTCCTTTCATCCCTATCTTTTATACATTTCTATTCCTTTCTTTTTATTTGCATATTTCCAACCACATTACGCTCTTCTGTTCCCCTTTCTTCCAGCCTTTTTAAGTTTATTTTATCTTAACATACTTATAAGCAACACTATCGGTCTGCTCAGACTCCTTGCTCTAGTCTCCAGATGATGCACTGCCTTGGTATTTAATATTAGGCTTTTGTCTTTATCTTAGTTCGTAATACAGTTGTCTAATTACATTCTGAGAATCTCCATTCTCTCTGGTGGTACTCCAGCTCTTTTCTACATTTGATCCTAGCTTACAAAATCTCCCTGGATTCATGTTTGTATGTGTAGGGTGTTATTTGTTGTTTGTTTGCTTTTGCTTTTGTCTCTGATTTGTTCTGTTTCAGTTGTCAATTTCTGCTGGGTTTCTCTTTGAATATCTGATAGCACACTGGGGTTCTGTCAGGTCTTTCTAGAGCCTTATGTCCTAATGGGTTCAGTAATTGTGTATCTTATACATGTATGTGTTTCCTAGACTGAATATTCATTTAATCCAATACTTGGACATTAGTCTGAGGCTTGGACAGTCTTCTGTAAACACCTCTATCGCCAGGACAAGCAACCCCAAAAGTTTGGACAACCATGAGGAAACAAAGAAACACCATGCAGGCAAAAGAGCAGGAAAAATACCCACAAGGCCAAATAAATGAGGAGGAAATAGGAAAAATGCCTGAAAAAGAATTCAGAGTCATGATAGTAAAAATGATACAAAATCTTGATAACAAAATAGAGAAAGTACAAGAAACAGTTCATAAGAACTCAGAAAAACAAACAGCAATGGATAACAAAATAACTGAAATTAAAAATACTCTAGATGCTATAACCAGCAGAATGACTGAGGCAGAAGAACGAATAAGTGAGTTGGAAGATAGAATGGGGGAAATAACTGCCACAGAGCAGGAAGAGAAAAAAAGATAAAAAGAATGGCAGACAGTCTCAGAGACCCTGGTGACAACATTAAGCGCACCAACATTCGAATTATAGGCATCCCAGGAGAAGAAAAAAAGAAAGTGTCCGAGAAAGTATTTGAAGAGGTTATAGTGGAAAACTTCCCCAACATGGGAAAGGAAATAATTCACCAAGTCCAAGAAGCACAGAGAGTCCCATACAGAATAAACCCAAGGAGAAATACACCAAGACACATATTAATCAAACTAACGACAATTAAACACAAAGAAAAAATATTAAAAGCAGCAAGAGAAAAGCAACAAACAACATATAAGGGGAAACCCATCAGGATAACAGCTGACCTTTCTACAGAAACTCTGCAGGCCAGAAGGGAATGGCAGGATATACTGAAAGTCCTGAAAGAGAGAAACCTACAGCCACGAATATTCTACCCAGCAAGAATCTCATTCAGATTTGAGGGAGAAATCAAAAGCTTTCCAGACAAGCAAAAGTTAAGAGAATTCAGCACCATCAAACCAGCCTTACAACAAGTGCTAAAGGAACTTCTCTAAGTAGGAAACACAAGAAAAGGAAAACACCTACAAATACAAACCCAAAGCAATTCAGAAAATGGTAATTGGAACACACATGTCAATAATCACTTTAAATGTCAATGGATTAAATGCTCCAACCAAAAGACACAGACTGGTGGAATGGATACAAAAACAAGACCCTTCTATATGCTGCCTACAAGAAACCCACTTCAGACCAAGGGATACATATAGACTGAAAGTAAAGGGATGGAAAAAGATATTCCATGCAAATGGAAGTCAAAAGAAAGCTGGAGTAGCAATACTCATATCAGACAAATTAGACTTGAAAGTAAAGACTATTACAAGAGACAAGGAAGGACACTACATAATGATCAAGGGATCCATTCAAGAAGAACATATCACAATGGTAAATATCTATGCCCCCAATATAGGAGCACCTCAATACATAAGGCAAATGCTAACAGCTATAAAAGGGGACATCGACAGTAACACAATAATAGTGGGAGACTTGAACACCCCACTTACATCAATGGACAGATCATCCAAACAGAAAATAAATAAAGACACACAAGCTTTAAATGACACATTAGACGATCTCGACTTCATTGATATTTATAGGACATTCCATCCAAAAACGACAGACTACACTTTCTTCTCAAGTGCACATGGAACATTTTCCAGGATAGATCACATCTTGGGTCACAAATCAAACATCAGCAAATTCAAGAAAATTGAGATCATATCAAGCATCTTCTCAGACCACAACGCCATGAGACTAGATATCAATTACAGGAAGAAAACTGCAAAAAATACAAACACATGGAGGCTAAACAATTCACTCTTAAACAACCAAGGAATCACTACAGAAATCAAAGAGGAAATCAAAAAATATTTAGAAACAAATGACAACGAAAACACAACAACCCAAAACCTATGGGATGCAGCAAAAGCAGTTCTAAGAGGGAAGTTTATAGCAATACAGTCCTACCTTAAGAAACAAGAAAATGATCGAATAAACAACCTAACCTTACACCTAAAACAACTAGAGAAAGAAGAACAAAGAAACCCCAAAGTGAGCAGAAGGAAAGAAATCATAAAGATCAGAGCAGAAATAAATGAAAAAGAAAGGAAAGAAACCATCAGAAAAATAAATAAAACTAAAAGCTGGTTCTTTGAAAAGATTAACAAAATTGATAAACCATTAGCCAGACTCATCAAGAAAAAAAGGGAGAAGATGCAAATCAACAGAATTAGAAATGAAAAAGGAGAAGTAACAATGGACACCTCAGAAATACAAAACATCATGAGAGACTACTATAAGCAACTATATGCCAATCAATTGGATAACCTGGAAGAAATGGATACATTCCTAGAAAAATACAATCTTCCAAGACTGAACCAGGAAGAAATAGAAACCATGAACAGACCAATCACAAGTACAGAAATTGAGGCAGTGATTAAAAATCTCCTAACACACAAAATCCCAGGACCAGATGAGTTCACGGGCGAATTCTATCAAACATTTTGAGAAGAGTTAACACCTATCCTTCTCAAACTCTTCCAAAATATTGCAGAAGGCGGAGCACTCCCAAACTCATTCTACGAGGCTACCATCACCCTGATACCAAAACCAGGCAAAGATGTCACAAAAAAAGAAAACTACAGACCAATATCACTGATGAATATAGATGCAAAAATCCTCAACAAAATACTAGCTAACAGACTGCAACAGCACATTAAAAAAATCATACACCACGATCAAGTGGGGTTTATCCCTGGGATGCAAGGATTCTTCAATATACGCAAATCAATCAACGTGATACATCATATCAACAAACTGAAGGATAAAAACCATATGATCATTTCAATAGATGCAGAAAAAGCTTTTGACAAAGTTCAACATCCATTTATGATAAAAGCTCTCCAGAAAATGGGCATAGAAGGAAATTACCTCAACATAATAAAAGCCATATATGAAAAACCAAAAGCCAACATCGTTCTCAATGGGGAAAAACTGGAAGAATTCCCTCTAAGAACAGGAACAAGACAAGGGTGTCCACTCTCACCACTATTATTCAACATAGTTTTGGAAGTTTTAGCCACAGCAATCAGAGAAGAAAAAGAAATCAAAGGAATCCAAATTGGAAAAGAAGAAGTAAAATTGTCACTCTTTGCAGATGACATGATATTACATACAGAAAACCTGAAAGACTCTACCAGAAAACTGCTAGCACTCATTGATGAGTTTAGTAAAGTAGCAGGATACAAAATTAATGCACAGAAATCTCTTGCATTCCTATACACTAACAACAGAAGAGCAGAAAGAGAAATGAAGGAAACTCTCCCATTCACCATTGCAACCAAAAGAATAAAATACCTAGGAATAAACCTGCCTAAGGAGGCAAAAGATCTGTATGCAGAAAACTTTAAGACATTGATGAAAGAAATCAAAGACGACACAAACAGATGGAGGGACATACCATGTTCCTGGATTGGAAGAATCAACATCGTGAAAATGTCTGTACTACCCAAAGCAATTTACAGATTCAATGCAATCCCGATAAAATTCCCAATGGCATTTTTCACAGAACTAGAGCAAGAAATCTTACGATTTGTATGGAAACGCAAAAGACCCCGAATAGCCAAAGCCATCTTGAGAAGGAAAAATGGAGTTGGTGGAATCAGGCTTCCTGACTTCAAACTATACTACAAGGCCATAGTGATCAAGACAGTATGGTACTGGCACAAAAATAGAAAGGACGATCAATGGAATAGAATAGAGAACTCACAAGTAAGTCCAAACACATATGGGCACCTTATCTTTGACAAAGGAGGCACGAATATACAATGGACAAAAGACAGCCTCTTCAATAAGTGGTGCTGGGAAAATTGGACAGCTACATGTAAAAGAATGAAATTAGAACACTTCCTAACACAATACACAAAAATAAACTCCAAATGGATTAAAGACCTACATGTAAGGCCAGACACTATCAAACTCCTAGAGGAAAATATAGGCAGAACACTCTATGCCATCCATCAAAGCAACATCCTTTTTGACCCACCTCCTAGAATCAGGGAAATAAAATCAAGAATAAATGAATGGGACCTCATGAAACTTAAAAGCTTTTGCACAGCAAAAGAAACCATAAACAAGACTAAAAGGCAACCCTCAGAATGGGAAAAAATAATTGCCTATGAAACAACGGACAAAGGATTAACCTCCAAAATATACAAGCAGCTCATGAAGCTTAATACCAAAAAAGCAAATAACCCAATCCACAAATGGGCAGAAGACCTAAATAGACATTTCTCCAAAGAAGACATACAGATGGCCAACACACACATGAAAAGATGCTCAACATCACTCATCATCAGAGAAATGCAAGTCAAAGCCACAATGAGGTATCACCTCACACCAATCAGAATGGCCATCATCACAAAGTCTGGAAACAACAAATGTTGGAGAGGGTGTGGAGAAAAGGGAACTCTCCTGCACTGTTGGTGGGAGTGTAAGTTGGTACAGCCACTATGGAAAACAATTTGGAGGTTCCTTAAAAAACTACAAATAGAACTACCATATGATCCAGTCATCCCACTCCTGGGCATATACCCAAAGAAAACCATAATCCCAAAAGAAACATGTACCATAATGTTTATTGCAGCACTATTTACAATAGCCAGGACATGGAAGCAACCTAAATACCCATCAACAAATGAATGGATACAGAAGATGTGGCATATATATACAATGGAATATTACTCAGCTATAAAAAGGGATGAGATGGAGCTATATGTCATGAGGTGGATAGAACTACAATCTGTCATACAGAGTGAAGTAAGTCAGAAAGAGAAGGACAAATATTGTATGCTAACTCACATATACAGAATCTAAAAATGGTACTGATGAACTCAGTGACAAGAACAAGGATGCAGATACAGAGAATGGACTGGAGAACTCGAGGTATGGGAGGGGGCGGGGGGTGAAGGGGAAACTGAGAAGAAGCGAGAGAGTAGCACAGACATATATATACTACCAACTGTAAAATAGATAGTCAGTGGGAAGTTGTTGTATAACAAAGGGAGTCCAACTCGAGGATGGAAGATGCCTTAGAGGACTGGGGCAGGGAGGGTAGGGGGGACTCGAGGGGGGGGAGTCAAGGAAGGGAGGGAATATGGGGATATGTGTATAAAAACAGATGATTGAACCTGGTGTACCCCCCCAAAAAAATAAAAAAAAATAAAAAGAAAAGAATAGTAATAATTAAAATATATATTCTGAGTGGAGGACTGGCTACAAGAAAATTTTGAGTTATATGCTTTTATGTTGAAATAAAGTATTGTCAAAAGGTGATAAATCAGTCAAGTTATTCCTCTGTTACCCACTTGAACTTATTTTTATAACCTTTATTGACATGGAATGAATATAATACACCTTGACATCAAATTATTTCTGACCATGGGACTTCCTTTGATTGAAGGTAAATAGTTAAACTTTGATGTGAAAAGATATGGACAACACTCTCAAAATATCAAATTTAAAAAAAAAAGGAAAAGAAAAAGTAGTTTTTGAGGCCGTATGCAGACTCTTCAGTCAACGTATTAGACTGGGTTGTGGACCACTGTGGAAACTGACTCCAGCAAATATCTGAACTTAGGAGAATTAAATGAAAGAAAGAACCTAACTGAACTAACATTTTGGAGGACAGGCTGGCCGAGGACTTGCCAATAGAAGTATATTGCAAGTAAGAAATGAAGAACATACATGCAAACTTAACTTTCTAGTAGCTACATTTAAAAAAGTAAAAATAAACAGGCAGTTATGTTAATTTTAATACCATATTTCACTTAACCCAACACATCCACTCTAGTATTTCAACATGCAAGCAATATATTAATGATATTGTGTATTCTTTGTTTTCACATTGTTTTTTAAAAGCTATGTTTATTTTACACATATAACATCTCAATCCAAACTAGCCTCATTTCTCATGCTCAGCAGTACGTCTGTCTTGTCACTATCACACAGCAGATATGGCACGTGGTAAATATTTAATAAAAGTTATTATCACTGGCACTATTTTAAGGAGTTTGATTTTATTTTAAATGCAAAGTAAGGCATGAAATAGTTTAAGTGGTGGTGTGACATAATGCCATAAATATTTTAGAACGTTGATTCTGCCAGCTGAGCAAATATGACGTAGACAAATTCTTATTAGAAGTATTTAGAGGGGGCTTCCTAGGTGGCGCAGTGGTTGAGAATCCATCTGCCAACGCAAGGGACATGGGTTCGATCCCTGCTCCAGGAAGATCCCACATGCCGCGGAACAACTAAGCCCGTGTGCCACAACTATTCAGCCTGCGCTTTAGAGCCCGTGAGCCACAACTATTGAGCCCATGTGCTACAACTACTGAAGCCCACACGCCTAGAGCCTGAGCTCC
Organism: Hippopotamus amphibius kiboko; assembly: GCF_030028045.1. Lineage (NCBI taxonomy): Eukaryota > Metazoa > Chordata > Mammalia > Artiodactyla > Hippopotamidae > Hippopotamus > Hippopotamus amphibius. Next base: position 105,075,828 of record NC_080196.1, read on the forward strand.
GCAACAAGAGAAGGCACGGCAATGAGGAGCCCGCACACCACAACAAAGAGCCCCTGCTCACCCCAACTAAAAAAAAGAACGCCCGGGCACAGCAGAAAAGACCCAACACAGCCAATAAAATAATAAATAAATAAACTTAAAAAAAAAAAAGAAGCATTTAGAGACCAGTTAAGAATTGTTGTGATAGTCCAGGTGAGAAAGAATGATGGCAGGTAACAGGAGGATAAGGATAAATGTGGAGATAAGTGAATACATTTGAGATCTGTATAACAAGCAGAATCAACAGAACTTGATGAGGGTTTGGATATGGCTAAGTAAGAGACAGGGAAAACTATGTATATCAACTAACAGTCATCTTCTGGTCCTTGCTGAATTACAGACAGGCACCATTGAGAGCAAATTTTTCGTTGAGGTTTAATCAATAAGAAACCTTGAAAAGGAGGAAAGCAAAGCCAGTTTGGAAGGCAGGAAAGAAGCAGAAACCATCATTTCTCCTGCAATAGTTTCAGGCACAAGCCTGGGCTTTGGCAGGCATGAAGTTATGCAGCTCTCCTGGTGTTCCCTGAAAATTTCCCTGTCTGCTGTTACAGGCAGTTCCTGTTATTGTCTAAAGTTTCCTTGTATGTCTGCAAAACTGATTTTCTGAAATCTAAGACTGAAATTGAGAGTTAGCAATAATTTTCTAGGCCTTGACTTCTCTAGTATTCTAACAGAATTTTAAGGATACCATTTCTTGTATTAAATACATATCTGCAGGAAAGAGAGGTTTCTATTTTTCTGTCTGACTCTGGCCAAACTGTGCTTGATATGAGAAATGGGCTGAATCTCCCCATCGTCTGCAATATTTTGGCTTTAACTCTACTGATAAGAAGTAGTTGTGGGAGATCTGGAAATTGAAAGAGAAAAATAAAGGCTATTATTCCAGCTGTGGTGGGCAGGACCTATGGGCTTCTAAGGAAGTAATATATTGCAACTCCTCAGGCTTTTTTTTTTTTTTTTCCTGCAAATTTCCTGTCCTGTGCTATAGGCATCTGTGATCACTGACATTTTCCTGCTAGTTTGATAATGCTTTGATTTCCTAAAATCTTTCCTAGGAAAGTTCTAGACTTTTTTAAATCAAATTCTTCCAATAATTCTGATGCATTTAACTCCTTCAATTACTTTTATCTTTTTGACTTACCTAGAGTGATAAAAATCAAACTTCAATAGGCACATACTCAGTCCTATAAATTATGCTTTGCAATTACAAGATTAGGATATAGAGTCAGACTGGATTTTAACAACAAACTTGAAAGTGTTTCTTATATTTTAGTGATACCTCTGAATAATGCAAATTTTCTAATAGTGTTTTTAGAAGATGTATACATGTTAATGAGAGTGTCTCACCAGAATTGATACCTCAAGGTACAATACTAATAATTGAAATTAAACATTGAAATTTAAGCTTTCAAAATGTTTGTCCAAGACCTCAATTAAAAACTAGTAGAAATTTTATCATATTATCAGATTCAATAAAGTTGAGCGATTGAAAGAAAATTGTACACTGTTGAAAATTCTCTTTGCTTTGTGATTTTAGCCAGTCTATTACTTAAGTTTATTTTGACATTTGACATCATCCAAATCTTTAACTTATAAGAAGTCACAGGAGATCTTTCTGCTTGACACTTTTTCCCATGTTTGACATAAGACTATATGAAAACAATGTTGGTGTAAATTCATGAAATATAAATGCATGGTAGCATGCAGGCTGCAACAGTTCATTTAATTCTTATTAACTTGAAATAGGAAGCATCTATGGCCCCAAAAGAGCAATCATCTCTCCCAGCCCAGCTTTAACTATTCCTCTTTTTGGATAAGTAAATTTTTTAAGGATAATTTATACCTATCTTAAGAGTCTAATTTATGATTTTACTGATGACCTATTAAGCAGTCAGCTCTGTACTACGCCCTGTGATTGTTAAAGAGATAACTTTTTGGCATGATAAATTAGGATCAATTCAGAAAGGAGTAACAGGTAAGAATTTTAAATCTAAGCTAACTAGAAATAAAAAGATAAGTGACCACTCCATCTTCCCATGTCCTGTAAAGTGTCACTATGGGACCTTACAAATGAAGTGACTTGCATTTAATTCCTTTTCTAAACGTACTTCTCTATGCATTTACAAGTTTCTCAAAAAGTGAATGTGGATGGAGATAGTGCTTTAAAACTATTTCAGAATATGCTCCACTGGTATTAATTTTGAAATCAAGAAGGATGATCCACACTGGACTATGTTTCAAAATAAAATTGCCCATAAAGATACTGTAGTTCCATCCTGATAAATTCATGTTTTAGAGAAGTTTCCATAATTTTTAAGTAAAGCATTAAACCCACTTCACTGTTAAATTATATAAGAAAAAAAAAATGATCTACAGGCTTTTGCTTTAAAGAAATGACAGGGATGGCCACTACTTAAACAAGATCTGTATCTTATGAGAAGCACTGTATATGATAATCACTTTAGTAAAAGTGTCCATTCAAAGGAATGGCTGCATTGGGAGAAATTATGGATGAATTGTAGAGTTATATGATGAAAATCTAGGTTATTTCAAAGTCATACAATCTTTGAACCATGCAGGTTAAAGCAGAGCTGAATGACAAAACCAGTGCTACAGAAGAATCTCCTTTAAGGGGTCGAAACACAGAGGACCAGGGATAAAATCGTAATTGTGATCAATTGGTTAACTGATTGGATACTGTATAAATCCACTGGAATATGTCCAATTAGAAGCTTAGATAATATTTACCTGTCTGTAAACAACAGAATACATTTGCTATTTATAATTACAAGAACCCTTAAGTATCAAGTATCATATCATTTACTATACATTTTCAGATACATTTTCTAATTTGATCTTCAAAAATAGGCTGAGTACAAAAGCAGGTGTGCTTAATGAATTGCTATGAAGAACTGTAATAGGCATAGGGAAGTTATGACAATTTAATTTTCCTCAATTCTGTCATCTTCTCTCATAGAGATATCACTATATTTGATTTTTCACATGAATAAAGTAGGAAATTTTAATACTTGCTGATATCTGACAGAATCTATGTAAAATCTGTCCTTTAAGCATAATGCAAGCAAATTCCACACCTGATTGTTTAACTCTTAGGACACTGAAAAAAATCACTATTTAAAGCACTAAAGCACTCACATATAGCTGTAAGTGTACTGGATTTCCAAAGACTATCTTAAAACAAGGGTTAGAAAACCATGGCCTGTGGGCCTGCTGCCTGATTTTACAAATAATGTTTTATTGGAACACAAGCCACGGCGTTAATTTATGTATCGTCTGTGGGTGTTTTATACTATAAAATCAAACGTTGAAAAGTTGCAATAAAGACTCTAGGCACAGCAAGGCTAAATTATTTACCATCTGAGCCTTTAAGGAAAGATTTGCTGACCACAGCCTGCAATTCACAAGGGCCACAAACAATTTCAAATTACAACACAACAGTAGGGAGAGCGCAACCCACAACCAAGAGGGAACTCAAAACCGTAGCTTCTCCCAGAGGAGCGAGTGGTTCTAACCCCACACTGAGCACCCCGACTTGCTCAGTGGGTTGGGCACCACTGACACACCTGAGACACGAGCCCCCAAAACATCCAACTCTAAAGACCAACATGGCTCCGGGCTCGCGACCACAGTACTAGGCAAAGAACTGAGAAACTGCTCCTAAAAGCATCGCCCCAGGGCCCAGCACTGGAGCAGCCCTTTGAAAAGCACACAAAGTTTATATGAAAGAAGCCAATTTGCTAACCTGCAGGCATTGGTCTGAAGGTCAGCAGCTGCTGGGATACACTCCAGGGACAGACACTGGTGGGCATCGTCTTTATTTTTTCTTCTTCTTTCCAGACAGTGCCACCTTTGTGCTCCCCTCTGCCTTGCTCCAGCTGGTGGGCTCCACCTTCATGCTTTCCCTCTGCCTTCCTTACATTTTGGGGAGAGATTTCTGGCACAAGCAACAACGGATAAAGAGCTTGGAAGATGTCACCCCCGTTCTTACAGTAAAACCACAAAAATGGAACAAACTGAAATTCAGTGACTTTTCTTAAATCCATCAGAAAATTGATAGTGCAGGACAAAGTGGAGGACAGTGCCATGCTGAAATCTGGAAAGACAGGTGAATCCAGTCAGTCTAAGCTCCTGGACCCGTTAATTGGTAATTTGAACAAATTGCTGGGGACTGAGTGTGGACTAGCACGAGAGTGAGAAATTCCTAAAGGCTGCAGTCTTTGGTGGATTTCCCCTCTGGAAACCAGCAGGTTTTATAAAAAAAAAAGAGCCCTTCCCCCTACTCCCACTCCCACCCCACCCCCCCACACACAAAAGGAAAGAAAATGGAGAAGGGAGAAAGAAGGGAAAAAGAGAACAAAGCAGGGAGGAAAGAGAAGGTAATAAGGAAAGGTTCCTTGTGTTTCTGGCAGTGGGAAAAGAAAAATAACTGTTGTGAAAATATGCCCGGAATATTCTTTTTTAAAAATTTTTATTGGAGTATAGTTTTTTTTTATAATGTTGTATTCGTTTCTACTGTACAGCAAAGTGAATCCCTTCTTTTTTTTGATTTCCTTCCCATTTAGGTCACCACAGAGCATTAAGTAGAGTTCCCTGAGCTATACAATAGGTTCTCATTAATTATCTATTTTATATATAGTATCAATAGTGTGTATGTGTCAACCCCAATCTCCCAATGCATCCAACCCCTCCCCACCCTGCTTTCCCTCATGGTATCCATTCATTTGTTCTCTACGTCTGTATCTCCATTTCTGCTTTGTAAATAAGATCATCTATACAGCAACCTCCGTGGCCTACCCTCCAGGGAAAAAGACTTTTCCTGAGACATATCCACCTAGAAACAAGGGCATTTATCTCAGCCTAGCTCCCACTACCGTCCTGCCTCACTTAAGGGGTAAGGGGAGCTAAGAAATACTTGCGAAGGTCACAGAACAGGGACAGAGGGCCACTAAAAGAGATTAATCATAAGCTGAGATTTAATCATAAGGTTATAGAATGCTTCCCTCTCCCCCCCCACATTATTACCACATCATCAGAGCTCGAGTAAATAAGAGTGGCTTATAAATGAAATAACCACAAGGCATGGACTTCAAGTAAGGAAACAAACAGAAGGACACTAGGGGAATTTGAAGATATATATATAATCACTTTAAATATCAATGGTATAATCATTAAAAAAAGAGATTGTAAGAATGGATATAAAAATAACTCACTATGTGTTGGATGCATAAAACTCACTTTAAATGTAAAGATTCAAATAAATTGAAAGTAAGAGATGGGAAAAATGTACCATGTTAATATTAATTTTAAAAAGACTTGAATCAGTATATAAATCTCAGAAAAAGTGAACTAGAAAGAGAAAAGTGTCAGGTATAGAGAGATATTATATAGATTATTTTTTTTTTTTTTTTTTTGTTATTTTATTTTATTTTTTTGGGGGGTACACCAGGTTCAATCAACTGTTTTTATACACATATCCCCATATTCCCTCCCTTCCTTGACGCCCCCACCTCGATTCCCCCCCACCCTCCCTGCCCCAGTCCTCTAAGGCATCTTCCATCCTCGAGTTGGACTCCCTTTGTTATACAACAACTTCCCACTGACTATTTTACAGTTGGTAGTATATATATGTCTGTACTACTCTCCCGCTTCTTCTCAGTTTCCCCTTCACCCCCCGCCCCCTCCCATACCTCGAGTTCTCCAGTCCATTCCCTGTATCTGCTTCCCTGTTCTTGTCACTGAGTTCATCAGTACCATTTTTAGATTCCGTATATGTGAGTTAGCATGCAATATTTGTCTTTCTCTTTCTGACTTACTTCACTCTGTATGACAGATTGTAGTTCTATCCACCTCATTACATATAGCTCCATCTCATCCCTTTTTATAGCTGAGTAATATTCCATTGTATATATATGCCACATCTTCTGTATCCATTCATTTGTTGATGGGCATTTAGGTTGCTTCCATGTCCTGGCTATTGTAAAGAGTGCTGCAATAAACATGATGGTACAAGTTTCTTTTGGGATTATGGTTTTCTTTGGGTATATGCCCAGGAGTGGGATTACTGGATCATATGGTAGTTCTATTTGTAGTTTTTTAAGGAACCTCCAAATTGTTTTCCATAGTGGCTGTACCAACTTACATTCCCACCAACAGTGCAGGAGAGTTCCCTTTTCTCCACACCCTCTCCAACATTTGTTGTTTCCAGACTTTGTGATGATGGCCATTCTGATTGGTGTGAGGTGATACCTCATTGTGGCTTTGACTTGCATTTCTCTGATGCTGAGTGATATTGAGCATCTTTTCATGTGTTTGTTGGCCATCTGTATGTCTTCTTTGGAGAAATGTCTATTTAGGTCTTCTGCCCACTTGTGGATTGGGTTATTTGCTTTTTTGGTATGAAGCTGCATGAGCTGCTTGTATATTTTGGAGGTTAATCCTTTGTCCGTTGTTTCATAGGCAATTATTTTTTCCCATTCTGAAGGTTGCCTTTTAGTCTTGTTTATGGTTTCCTTTGCTGTGCAAAAGCTTTTAAGTTTCATGAGGTCCCATTCGTTTATTCTTGATTTTATTTCCATGATTCTAGGAGGTGGGTCAAAAAGGATGTTGCTTTGATGTATGTCAAAGAGTGTTCTGCCTATGTTTTCCTCTAGGAGTTTGATAGTGTCTGGCCTTATATGTAGGTCTTTAATCCATTTGGAGTTTATTTTTGTGTATGGTGTTAGGAAGTGTTCTAATTTCATTCTTTTACATGTTGCTGTCCAATTTTCCCAGCACCACTTATTGAAGAGGCTGTCTTTTTTCCATTGTATACTCGTGCCTCCTTTGTCAAAGATAAGGTGCCCATATGTGTTTGGGCTTACTTCTGAGTTCTCTATTCTGTTCCATTGATCTTCCTTTCTATTTTTGTGCCAGTACCATCCTGTCTTGATCACTATGGCCTTGTAGTATAGTTTGAAGTCAGGAATCCTGATTCCACCAACTCCATTTTTCCTTCTCAAGATTGCTTTGGCTATTCGGGGTCTTTTGCGTTTCCATACAAATCGTAAGATTTCTTGCTCTAGTTCTGTGAAAAATGCCATTGGCAATCTGATCGGGATTGCATTAAATCTGTAAATTGCTTTGGGTAGTACAGTCATTTTCACGATGTTGATTCTTCCAATCCAGGAACATGGTATATCCCTCCATCTGTTTATGTCATCTTTGATTTCTTTCATCAATGTCTTAAAGTTTTCTGCATACAGATCTTTTGCCTCCTTAGGCAGGTTTATTCCTAGGTATTTGATTCTTTTGGTTGCAATGGTGAATGGGAGAGTTTCCTTAATTTCTCTTTCTGCTCTTCCGTTGTTAGTGTATAGGAATGCAAGAGATTTCTGTGCATTAATTTTGTATCCTGCTACTTTACTAAACTCATCAATGAGTGCTAGCAGTTTTCTGGTAGAGTCTTTAGGGTTTTCTATATATAGTATCATGTCATCTGCAAAGAGTGATAATTTTACTTCTTCTTTTCCAATTTGGATTCCTTTAATTTCTTTTTCTTCTCTGATTGCTGTGGCTAACACTTCCAAAACTATGTTGAATAACAGTGGTGAGAGTGGACACCCTTGTCTTGTTCCTGTTCTTAGAGGGAATTCTTCCAGTTTTTCTCCATTGAGAACAATGTTGGCTTTTGGTTTGTCATATATGGCTTTTATGATGTTGAGGTAATTTCCTTCTATGCCCATTTTCTGGAGAGCTTTGATCATAAATGGATGTTGAACTTTGTCAAAAGCTTTTTCTGCATCTATTGAGATGATCATATGGTTTTTATCCTTCAATTTGTTGATATGATGTATCACGTTGATTGATTTGCGTATATTGAAGAATCCTTGCATCCCAGGGATAAACCCCACTTGATCGTGGTGTATGATTTTTTTAATGTGCTGTTGCAGTCTGTTCGCTAGTATTTTGTTGAGGATTTTTGCATCTATATTCATCAGTGATATTGGTCTGTAGTTTTCTTTTTTTGTGACATCTTTGCCTGGTTTTGGTATCAGGGTGATGGTAGCCTCATAGAATGAGTTTGGGAGTGCTCCGCCTTCTGCAATATTTTGGAAGAGTTTGAGAAGGATAGGTGTTAACTCTTCTCAAAATGTTTGATAGAATTCGCCTGTGAATCCATCTGGTCCTGGGCTTTTGTGTGTTGGGAGATTTTTAATCACTGCCTCAATTTCTGTACTTGTGATTGGTCTGTTCATGGTTTCTATTTCTTCCTGGTTCAGTCTTGGAAGATTGTATTTTTCTAAGAATGTATCCATTTCTTCCAGGTTATCCAATTGATTGGCATATAGTTGCTTGTAGTAGTCTCTCATGATGTTTTGTATTTCTGAGGTGTCCGTTGTGACTTCTCCTTTTTCATTTCTAATTCTGTTGATTTGCATCCTCTCCCTTTTTTTCTTGATGAGTCTGGCTAATGGTTTATCAATTTTGTTAATCTTCTCAAAGAACCAGCTTTTAGTTTTATTTATTTTTCTTATGGTTTCTTTCCTTTCTTTTTCATTTATTTCTGCTCTGATCTTTACGATTTCTTTCCTTCTGCTCACTTTGGGGTTTCTTTGTTCTTCTTTCTCTAGTTGTTTGAGGTGTAAGGTTAGGTTGTTTATTCGATCATTTTCTTGTTTCTTAAGGTAGGACTGTATTGCTATAAACTTCCCTCTTAGAACTGCTTTTGCTGCGTCCCATAGGTTTTGGGTTGTTGTGTTTTCGTTGTCATTTGTTTCTAGATACTTTTTGATTTCCTCTTTGATTTCTGTAGTGATTCCTTGGTTGTTTAATAGTGAATTGTTTAGCCTCCATGTGTTTGTATTTTTTGCAGTTTTTTTCCTGTAATTGATATCTAGTCTCATGGCTTTGTGGTCTGAGAAGATGCTTGATATGATTTCAATTTTCTTGAATTTGCTGAGGTTTGATTTGTGACCCAAGATGTGATCTATCCTGGAAAATGTTCCATGTGCACTTGAGAAGAAAGTGTAGTCTGTCGTTTTTGGATGGAATGTCCTATAAATATCAATGAAGTCGAGATGGTCTAATGTGTCATTTAAAGCTTGTGTGTCTTTATTTATTTTCTGTTTGGATGATCTGTCCATTGATGTAAGTGGGGTGTTCAAGTCTCCCACTATAATTGTGTTCCTGTCGATGTCCCCTTTTATAGCTGTTAGCATTTGCCTTATGTATTGAGGTGCTCCTATATTGGGGGCATAGATATTTACCATTGTGATATGTTCTTCTTGGATGGATCCCTTGATCATTATGTAGTGCCCTTCCTTGTCTCTTTTAATAGTCTTTACTTTCAAGTCTAATTTGTCTGATATGAGTATTGCTACTCCAGCTTTCTTTTGACTTCCATTTGCATGGAATATCTTTTTCCATCCCTTCACTTTCAGTCTATATGTATCCCTTGGTCTGAAGTGGGTTTCTTGTAGGCAGCATATAGAAGGGTCTTGTTTTTGTATCCATTCAGCCAGTCTGTGTCTTTTGGTTGGAGCATTTAATCCATTGACATTTAAAGTGATTATTGACATGTGTGTTCCAATTACCATTTTCTTAATTGTTTTGGGTTTGTATTTGTAGGTGTTTTCCTTTTCTTGTGTTTCCTACTTAGAGAAGTTCCTTTAGCACTTGTTGTAAGGCTGGTTTGGTGGTGCTGAATTCTCTTAACTTTTGCTTGTCTGGAAAGCTTTTGATTTCTCCCTCAAATCTGAATGAGATTCTTGCTGGGTAAAGTATTCTTGGCTGTAGGTTTCTCTCTTTCAGGACTTTCAGTATATCCTGCCATTCCCTTCTGGCCTGCAGAGTTTCTGTAGAAAGGTCAGCTGTTATCCTGATGGGTTTTCCCTTATATGTTGTTTGTTGCTTTTCTCTTGCTGCTTTTAATATTTTTTCTTTGTGTTGAATTGTCGTTAGTTTGATTAATATGTGTCTTGGTGTATTTCTCCTTGGGTTTATTCTGTATGGGACTCTCTGTGCTTCTTGGACTTGGTTCATTATTTCCTTTCCCATGTTGGGGAAGTTTTCCACTAGAACCTCTTCAAATATTTTCACAGACCCTTTCTTGTTTTCTTCTTCTTCTGGGATGCCTATAATTCGAATGTTGGTACGTTTAAGGTTATCACTGAGGTCTCTGAGGCTGTCTTCTAGTCTTTTTATTTTTTTATCTTTTTCCTGCTCTGTGGCGTTTATTTCTTCCATTCTATCTTCCAACTCACTTATTCGTTCTTCTGCCTCAGTCATTCTGCTGGTTAGAGCATCTAGAGTATTTTTAATTTCAGTTATTTTGTTATCCATTGCTGTTTGTTTTTCTGAGTTCTTATGAACTGTTTCTTGTACTTTCTCTAATTTGTTATCGAGATTTTGTATCATTTTTACTATCATTACTCTAAATTCTTTTTCAGGCATTTTTCCTATTTCCTCCTCATTTATTTGGTCTTGTGGGTTTTTTTCCTGCTCCTTTGCCTGCATGGTGTTTCTTTGTTTCCTCATGGTTGTCCAAGCTTTTGGGGTTGCTTGTCCTGGTGATAGAGGTGTTTACAGAAGACTGTCCAAGCCTCAGACTAATGTACAAGTATTGGATTAGATGAATATTCAGTCTAGGAAACACATACATGTATAAGACACACAATTATTGAATCCGTTAGGACATAAGGCTCTAGAAAGACCTGACAGAACCCCAGTGTGCTATCAGATATTCAGAGAGAAACCCAGCAGAAATTGACAACTGAAACAGAACAAATCAGAGACAAAAGCAAAAGCAAACAAACAACAAATAACACCCTACACATACAAACATCAATCCAGGGAGATTTTGTAAGCTAGGATCAAATATAGAAATGAGCTGGAGTACCACCAGAGAGAATGGAGATTCTCAGAATGTAATTAGACAACTGTACTAAGAACTAAGATAAAGACAAAAGCCTAATATTAATACCAAGGCAGTGCATCATCTGGAGAATAGAGCAAGGAGTCTGAGCAGACCGATAGTGTTGCTTATAAGTATGTTAAGATAAAATACACTTAAAATGGCTGGAAGAAAGGGGAACAGAAGAGCGTAATGTGGTTGGAAATATGCAAAGAAAAAGAAAGGAATAGAAGTGTATAAAAGAAAGGGATGAAAGGAAAGTATGAAAGATATTTTGTCCGTACTACCAAAAACTTAGCTAGATATAGAAGTATTTTAAAAGGCAAAAAAAAAAAAAGAGTAAAAAATATCCTTATAAAATTATGTTGTAAAACTTGTAGATCCCTTAGGGCTAAGATCGTATTTAATAAATCAAAAAAAAAAAAAAAAAAAAAAAAAGAGAAAGGAAAAAAAAAAATCCAGAACTGATCCCCGAATGGACCAGTTCAATAGGTATTGATACTACTATTTCTGTTTCCTTAGCGTCTCAGCTGTAAGTGTCCTTTTCCTTGCCTTGGGTTTTTTTTTTTTGCGTTATTCTGTGACCAGCAGAGGTTCCTTTATTGTTCGTCTGTAAGCCTCGGTGTGTGGGGAGGGAGAGGGTGCAATAGTGGCTCCTTCTCCTGGGAGGGAGTGAGCAGTGGCGCACTGTTGCTTCAGTCAGGCTTGGAGGTGCCTGTTGCAGAGGGCGCTGGTGGCTCAGGCGTACACAGAAAGTCTTAGAGTTGGGCCTCTCTCGGGGTTTTTTCTTTTTTATGCTGGTTTTTTTTTTTTTTTTCTCTCGGCAGCCTCCCTGCTGCTGGCGTTGCAAGGAGTTTTAATCTAGCCCCGCCCGAGCGCCTGAGGGTGCTTGTTATCCCTGAGCGCCTTATGTGGCCCCGCAGGGCGTCTCTCCGCTGCCTGTTGCAGAGGCGCAGAAAGAGAGAGAGAGGCTATGCGCGCGGCTCCTCCCCCCCGCCCGGGAGCCTGCAGCCTCCAGCCGCCATCATGGCCGGGCAGCTCTCAGGGATCGGCACTCCTCTCCGCGGACCTCCTCCCTCCTGTCCTCTCGGTCCGTCACCCTACCGGCAACAATGTTTCTCCCCCGAACCAGCTCTCCGGTTCCCACGCTCCCGCTCCTGGACCCTCCGTTCAGCCGCGGATCGATGTCTCGGTCCGGGAACGCTGAGCTGCGCTGCGGACCCTCCGTATGTTTCTCACTCCCTCCCGTCTGCCACAGCTCCGCCGCTTCACCCTCTTTGAGCCCTCGTGGATGCCTCCCTACCGGCTATGTCAGGTTCTCCGCAGCCCTTTCCGGTGTCCGAGGCCGTCTGCTGGTGTTCAGCTGGTTCTCTGTGGGAATGACTGTGTCCTTCCGTGCATTCCCAATGCATCTGTGGAGAGGGATGCACTCCACGTCTCTCTACTTCGCCGCCATCTTTTTCTCCTCTATATAGATTATTGACATAGACATCAATAGAGATAGAGATCGTCAATTTTCCATGAAAATATAACAGATAACAGTCCTTAATGTGTAGGCATCACATTAAGAAGAGCACCAACACGTGAGGCAAAAACTTAGAGAACTTAAAGGATAAATAAACAAATGCATTCTTTAGTTTGAGACTTTGACACCCTCTTTCAGTAACTGAAAGTTCAAGCAGGCAGAAAATCAGTAATGGTATAATTACCTGACCAACATTATCATTCAATCAAATTGACATTTATAAAATACTCTATCTAACCACAACAGAATACATACATACAAAGTTTCATCCCAAAGGGGTACTTGGTAATAATTTTGCTACTGCTGTAGATATATATTAGAATTGAATAATTAAGTGAATAAATGGCAGATATTAGAAACCAGGTTTCTCACTGTTGGCACACAGTCTAGATATAAGCAAGTGTAGAAGGCTAGAATGACCCATTAGCTAATGGATTAATGTTGGAAACACAAGTATGAGCTCATACTTTGCTTAATATAGATGCAGATGGTTGCATAAGGAAATATTTATGATATGATTAAGATATGTGTATCTACACATGACAGTAAACACATATACATTTCCCTGCTCTTACAGCTAAGAGCCTAAAAGGAAAAAATAAAAAGAAAAGAAAAACCAAATACTGTACCCCAGTAGCAATAAACACTCTTATTGCCCAAATCTTGGTTTCTGATATCATTCACCAGTGGCAGGTCCCAGAGTTCTTTGGAGAAATGGCTGCATCTGGGAATGAAGCAGGAAATATACAAGACAAACCTAGAGCATCTTATTGTGCCAGAAAGTAAGAAAGTGCTACGCACAGACACATACACACACGTAGAGTTATGGGGGGAGCTGGGGGTGTCATACGGACACAAAAGCCAAATGTAAGCACTCCAAATGGCCAAAGCTGGAGCAATTTGAGCAACAATATAAAGTAATATTGGATTATAAAATATAAAGTAGATGTTCATGAGTATACACTGATAAATAATTGAGTGAATAAATAAATGTCAGGAGACTAGACGTTTCTCCAGGCAAAAGAATCCCTAAAAATACGCACTTACTCTGCCCTCAAAGAGGGGAAGCGTAATTCCCCATGTCCTAAGTGTGGGCTGCACACAGGCACTTCCTTCCAAAAAGTATAGTATGAAAAGGGAGAAAAAAAAGAGTATTTAGTACTGGAGAAAACTGACAGACATGACCTCAACCAGGCAATCAAGGTCAACATCAGGAGTGATAAATGATATAGATAGTACGTACCCTTGATTTGATATGATAAAAATGGCACCTCAGTGATCTTCCTCCCAAACCCCACAACCCAGTCTAACCATTAGGAAGACATTAGTCAAATTAAATTAGAGTGACAGTATACAAAATACCTGACCAGAGGGGCTCAAAACCGTCAAGGTTATCAAACACAATGAAAGCCTGGGAAGCTATCACAGCCAAGAGGAGCCTATGGAGCTGTGAAAACAAAGTGTGTCGTATCTTGAATAGGACCCTGGGACACAAGAGACATTAGGTAATATCTAGGGAAATTTGAATAAGTTGTGGACTTTAATGATGATACATCATTATTGGTTCATTCACTGTAGTAAACGTACTATACTAATGTAGAATGTTAATATCAAGGAGAACTGGATATATGGTATATGGGAAGTCTGTACTATCAACACAAATGTAAATCTAAAATGTCAATCTAAAATGCAACGTAACAAACATAAATCTAAAATTGTTTAAAAAAATAACACAGATTCACAATTTTCTTGGGAGAGAGATGTTTGTGGCCAAAGTCGCCTCGTGAGTCAAGTCCTATTGCAACACTGGTTGCAAATGAATGGCACCCCTAGAGTTATGCAATAGTGTTCTCTTTCTACTGCACAGTTATGCTCTCTGCCTAGCTGTCTGAGTTTGCACCACTTACTGGCATTCACTACTTGTGTATTTGGGGCAAGCTTAGCTTTGAGGTAATTCTTATGCACCTGCAAGCTAAACAAGGTGTCACCAGATAGTTCTAACATCTAAAGAAATTCCACTGTGTGGTAGGTAAATGTGTATGAGGTACAGTATCATGTCCACAAAAATCATGTGAATGACAATTTCCTTATCAATCTTCTTCAGACCAAGCTCAAATATCACCTGCTTACACAATGTTTCCTCACCACATCTCACTGCTAACTTCCAGGTTATGAAAAAAGTATTGTTGCACAACTGTCTCTTGTTTAGAGTATATTTTTGGAGTTAAGAGACTTGTAGTATTCTCTTTGATTTTCTCAGCATCTGCTAAAGTGCTTGCCATGTTATCGGTACTTAATAAGTATTTATTGATTGGAGTTTAAAAGGGAAAATTGAATAAATAATAAATATACATGTCACTAGAAAGAACCAAGAATGAAAACATAGCAGAATGGATTCTCACTATCTTATGCTGTGACTTCTGCCTCTTATGATATATGTTACTATGAGTTGTTATATATACACATATATGTAAAACGATATTTTTCATTGCACAACTCTATAGGTGCTTAGTAAACTAGAACCAAATCATCCTAAAAAATGCGATAATATAGAGATCATATCGCTATTACATTTTAAAGATATTTAATAGAAATATTCAAATGGATCTTTGGAAGAAAATAATTGCTTAAGTAATGAAATATCTTCTAAAATTTGCATTTTCAACTTTTCTTGCTACTTTTAGTAGTTGAAGGACACTTTAGGGACATTGTGTCTTACAAGTAGTTTAACAGTGGTTTAACCATATGAGATTTAACTTTTGAAAAGATTAACAGTGCTAACTACACATTATATTTCCCCAAGGAATATCTACTAAATACTTGAATATTCCAAACCAATATTGCTTGACTTTTATTATTAATGCAAAGCAGTATAGGTATGTTATTTAAAAAGTCATTGTTTTTCTGATCCTCTCTCATCTGGGCCAATGTCTTAAGGCAAAAGTTAATTGTAAAAGCCACATCTCAGATCATTTCTGCTTGAATAAAGGAACTGTCTGGAAGAAGAGAGGCATCTTGAATTGCTTTATAAAGGTGTGATGTTGTTGAGATTCTCAGTCTCTCAGTGGGACTGTTGCCATGCTTAACATATTTAATACATTTAAATATCCTACCTTTCAGAAAAGCAATTAGAGGTCATAACGGAATACTCTGATTAACTTAATGTTATGTACAGTGTGAAAATCAATGAAAGTGATTAGGGAAGGGAAAATATGAGCTGAAACCTGCCTCAGAGATTAGCGTACATGCCACAAAAAGTAGCATTTGGCTCTTAGAAGTGTAAGGCATGTGGCAAAATGAGTCAGTTTGGAAATGAATAGTTCTGCCCCCACAAGGCTTTTTGAGTTCAAATCCCAAGGTTCCACAAGCTTTGTGCAACCAATTTAATTAGAAAAAAAAGAATACATTATAAAGCAGCAAATGATTTACAAGGGCAGGAACCCTTCTGCAATTTAGAATGTTAAATACCCTAAGATGACTCACTCCTAAAAGCCTCAGCTATGACTTTTAGTTCTAGTCATCTATACATTTTAATAAATCTAGTAGTTTCTATTAATGTTGCAAGCCAAAAATTTTTAAAAAGCTGAAAACCATAAGAAATTCAGGATTTTAATGTAGTATAAAATTCTGTGTGGGTTGGTGCTACTTCCTTATACATATTCAATTATATTCTCTTTCTCTGATCTGATAATGGTAATGTTTGCTTTGGCACAAAATACAGAAGGGCCCATAATTTTCTATCCTAGTTAAAAATGGATAGAATACATCCCCTGCTGGGGCGGATTATGTGGAGGTCTTGTATACCTTGCATTCCCAGATCAGAGTCAACTTCATTTAATCAATAGAAACAAGGCATTTTAATTACTTGGTTAGGAACACTGTAATGATTCCATGCTAATAACTGCCCACCATGTTTTAATATTTACTCTAAAAATATTAAGAGGAAGTATTTTAGTTACTTTCTTTCCATATGGAGAGTAGAAAGAGAGTGTGGAGAATAGTCACTTGAATACATTTGTCCTTTGCAAATGGCTCTTGGTATGTGGCTCCCAAGTTATTCTCTCTTTTTCTTGGTTTTATCCTTTACAGGTTTATTATTTTAAAGATTTGCATGTTTTTGGCCCTAAATTTGGTCAGGAGACATTATTAAATAAAGAATTTCAAGTTAAAAACTTGAAATTTTTAAAGTCAAACTAAATTGCCTTGTATCATTATATGTTGACCACCTTAAAAATTAAGACCATATTTGAGTGTATATATATATATAGAAAGATCAAAAATAAAAACAATTACAATTCAGATGTGCAAAAATTAAGGTGATTGATATGCTTCCCAGTGTGTTAATTTTATATCATGATCATATATCTCAATATACAGTCGCACATTGCTGTGAACGAGATGGAAACTTCCAGTTTGTTTTTATCCTAGTGAAGTGGATGAGTGCTGGAGAAATCAATAGATGACCTGGTGCTCAGTAGTGATGGTGCCTATTATCTTGGTATTTCAAGTCATCTCTTGGTCAGTTGATGTCTCTTTTAATCAAGGAGTACTACATTCTTTGATATGATACAGACCATGAACTCTGATATCAGAAAAGGAAAGTTAAAGGAACATGTCAGGCTTTTTATCTTGCTTTGTTCCTAGGGCACAGATCACTGCTGAAAAATACATCAGGGAATCATGTATGTTTATTTATGAAAGCTTACTTTGTGTTACCCAACCATATCAGAATAATTCAACAGTCTTGTGAGTCTTGGTGTTCAGTTCTCTGTCTCTATGAATCTCAAAAGTCATTGCTTAAAAATAGGTCAAGGATTAAATTATGGAAAAAAAATTAAGCACATTCTAAGTATTATGAGATACAGAAAATGCTATAATAGAAAAAACAGCAAAGAAAGAAGCAGGGGAATGTGACAAAAGCAATGCAAATGCATTGTGGTTGCTCTGAATTCCCCATGAGAATTTAGTGATTCTTTCATATGCTTGCCTCATCTTTCTTTCATTTGCACATTGTTTATTTGCTAGTCACCACGATGTATACACAAGTATTTATTTGTATGCCCTTTATGGGGGGATTATTACTATGGAGAGGGAAAAATATAGGTCATATTAAGTAAACTAATACACTAGATATTTATGCCATTGTCTAATATAACAATAATTTAAGAATGCCTATCCTTAAATAATCAACATTCTTTCTGTTCCCACATATGCTTTGAGTGTGTCATTTCTATGGTCCATTAGTAGCAATAAGAAATGATATATAATAATAATGGGAAAAGAAAAATGTTTGACATTTAATTTTGATAGAAACTCAGTTTTAGTAATAATAATATAAAAATGTCTAAGTATGTTTTGAAAAAACAATACTAATCAACTCTTTCTCCTATCCATGTGTACATATATGTATATAATTTATATGCTATCATAATGTCTAAAGTAACAAAAATATCATTGGTAAACAAATGAATAAAGGCCCTAGATTAATAACCTAAGGAGGTGATGTGAAATTAGGAGCCAGTGTGGTATGATGGGTAAAAGCCTGGAATCTAGAACTAACTCATCTGGGTTTACATTATTACCACTTATGTGTATGATTTCAGGCAAATTGCTCAGTCTTTCTTTGTCCCAGTTTTCTTATTAGTATGCTGGGAATAACACCAGTACCTTCCTCTTATAATAGAGATTTAAATGAGATAACACTTAAAACAACACTTAGAATAACACTTGGAAATGCAGTTGCATTAAAAAAAAAAAAAAGTGAGAGATTTAAAGGAACAGCTTTGTCTGACATATCCAGAAACATTTGAAAGAATACAAATCTTCTCATCATTAGGTACTTTCCTGTTTTTGGCCAGTAGCACAACTGAATGAAGACCAGTAAGAGGCAGTAGCTCCTTTGTGAAAGCACATAAGGGAACTGAATTCAGTGTCTAGTCTCACCTTAGTACCAGCGTGTCACCCTAGTCACAGTCTCTCACTCCACTTCCACGTGTTCCTCACCATAATTTTTCAGGTGAGGACACAGATAGATAGAAATACATAGCATTTGTTAGGGTTCCAATCAGGGTTCATTATGTAGCATTCAACTTGGAGATGCTCAGTAGGTGCTACTAGTGGATAAAATCTTTGATGTTTGTTATTTACATACGGAGGATGAGTGAATACGAGTGTGAGAAATACATAGGATTTTCACAGCTCACACATTTTCCTAGCATGTCCTTTGGTAAGATTTCAAGTATCAATGTAAAAAACGTAAAGCAACATGACTGTAGACTATTTTATAAAGTGGGAGAAATTTTTGCTCTTAAAAACTGTGTTATTTGGACAAATTATCTGAATGATGTGTGATGATGGTTAGTATGAAGAAATATATGATTTATCAACTTCTCATTTTATTTATATAATCGCTAAAAGTTAAAACATTTTCAAATGATCCAATGAAATTCTATGTAAATAGAATTTGTCAAGTGCAGGTATGTGTTAAGTTTTAAAGAGAGTTAAAACTAGATAATTAGCTCTGTAGAGGAAGCTTCCAGAAAAACGCAGAGGTCATCTGGGATAAGAAAGAAGTCTCTGAAAACTGAGGTGTCAGTATGAGCTGGATAATTGCCTAGAACTTGTCTGAGCTCTAAGATTGGATAGAAGAAAAAGATGATAAAAACGTACTCATCAGAGAACATATGGCGGTATGTCCTTAATTTTTTGCTTTTAAAATGAGAAAGGACAGGAGAATGTACATGGAAGCCAAGGTGCAGCTTTTCATTTTGTATCTTCAGAGGTGATGAGAACAATCTGCTTTGTAGTTTAATTTTAATTCTTAACATAAAATTAGAACTGTGGGTATCAGAACTTTAGATATTACAACAGGTACGAAAGCTTTCTCTTGGAGCCATTAGCATGTTTACCTTACATCTTCCATGCAGTTCGATTGTAACATAGAAATAATTTCATTTCTCTATTAGTTACAAAAGTGAGCAAAACCAATCCTTTCTTTTTTGATAGTTTTTTTTTCCTGAACTATATATATATACCTAGAAAAAATTGCCACCAAATGTGGTTACTACTTAACTTAGCAGGTCTTTTTCCAGATAAATGTCACAGAGGAGTGATGTCCAATCAGAATATCTCATACATAAAGTATAACAAGCAATTAATTTTTCCTTTGGTAGTAATGGCACATTACACTGGAAGGGTCAAAGTGGGCAGGGAGGAAGTAGCAGCAAGCTAATTATTGCCCTGAATTAATTCATTTTCTTCTCTCTTTTTTTTTTGTTATTATTAACCATAGTCAGCATAGTGTACATTATATTCCCAGGATTTATTTATTTTATAACTGGAAGTTTGTACCTTTTAGGCATCTTTGCCCATTTCCACTTCATTTTCTTTTTGTCCATACTATTTCTAGAGGAAGGAGATGAGTCTATAGCACTCCTAAAGATAAACTTAATATAATTATAATAATTATTATTTTAACAATCACAACAGGTAAAAATGTCATGTTTGTTATATGTTTGCTATACATTAAGCCCAGTTAATTCTTTATATATATATATATATATATATATATATATATAATTTCGGTTATTTCCTTCAATAATAAGATGAGTTATATATCCTTAATATTTCCATTGTACAGATGGAGATACCAAAACACAATGTTTTAAATAACTTACCAAAGTTTACACAAGAAAGAAACATTAGCAACTGGAAAAGAATTTAAAATGTACTTCATAGACCACTTACTCTATCTAGCATGTTTCAAACCATGTGAATGCCATACATCCTCTCTACTCCCTTTCCAAGGACAAAACAATCTATAGATTTGTACCTCTATGTAATCATGAATAGATAGTTGTTTCCATGTCCAGGTTTATTCCTAGCTGAGATAAACCACTTAGCATTGCAGAACCCAAAAGAACATATCACATTTTAAATATTAAAATGAATAAGCACAAAGAAATAGCATGAAATAAAATTTTGTAAACTGTTTTAATATGCTTGAAAGAAACATCATGAAAATGTTTTATTTTATTCAGTTTTTAAGAAACATTTGCATTGATCTTTCTTATGCCCACCTTGGCCAAGGTGGTTCTGTTTCTCTTCTGCTTCCACTTACTCTGCTGCATCTGGACCTCTGGTTTCTGGGTAACGATGGAGAAATGAGAGATAAAGGCACATAGTCGAGACTGGCACTATCATAATTTCACTGCCAGAGTCCTGTGTGATGACAGGCACCTGACTGCTGGCACTCTATTCTGGAGCTTATGCATGGGGTATTAGAGAATATAGAACCAAAGGTCCCTGTTTCTCCTTAGTCTGTGTGACAGTCTTTGGATGACTGATTCAAGCTCCCTCTCAGCTTCTACCTTCTGTGCAAAACTTCTACAGCTGCAACCACTTAACCTACGGGAAATTCATGCAGTTTTGCCTTGTCAAAGGCTAGGAACTGCATTTTGTCCAGTTTTAACCCTCTTTCTTTCCCTGCCATTTCATACCAGGCAGCGTCCCATCCTTAGAGCTCTATAGGACAAAGAGACAGCAACAAATACTAACGTCTCCCAAGGATCTAATTTGTGATTGAGATGCTAGTCTCTAATGTAATTGTGAGATTACAGTTTCCTAGAGGAGGGAATAGATAGTAGAAAGGAGATAGTTGATGGATGGATATGTGCATGGAAGGATGATTGGATGGGTACACAGATATATAAGATAGATGTGATTGGATACATTAAAAAGCCACATAATCCCTTCCTACATTTACCTCTCTAATGTGTCTCTGAGCTTTTAATGTATTTGATATCTAATGTTTCATGAAGCTACCTTGTAGGTTTTGTGTAGCCCTGTGAGTTTAACAACGCATTTGTTACTATATTGTATTCTAAAATGTGAACCATAGAATTCTCATGCATCCCAAATATTTTCCTACTCACCACATTTCATGGGAACTTATTCATAAGAGGATTTCTATGGCAATCATCAAAGGACATGTTTTGACTAAACAGTATAACATCATTACCTTTCCCCACAACTGGAAATTATCAATAAGTACAAATGAGTTAAAATACTAAACTGATATAATTTCTAGAAAGACTTTGAAAAAATCTTATTGTACCCCAGAACTACTCAGTGCTAACCTGGTTTGAAAAATACATTAATTCCATATTAATATTCAACAAAGTCAATATGGCCTCTTTACATGACCAAGTAAAATAGATTGGAATTCTTTTTTTCTTTCTTTAAGAACTTTTATTGAGATAAAATCGACATACAATAAACTGCATATATTTAAAGTGTACAATTAGATTTTTTTTTCTTGTGAGTAATGTATATGTGGCAATCCCAATCTCCCAATTCATCCCACCCCAATCCACCCCTCGTTTTCCCCACTTGATGTCCATATGTTTGTTCTCTACATATTTGTCTTTATTTCTGCCTTGCAAACTGGTTAATTTGTACCATTTTTCTATATTCCACATTTATATTGTCTCTAGGTCCATCCATGTCTCTACAATTCCATTCCTTTTCATGGTGGAGTAATATTCCATTGCATATATGTACCACATCTTCTTTATCCATTCATCTGTTGATGGACATTTAGGTTGCTTCCATGTCCTGGCTATTGTCAATAGTGCTGCAGTGAACATTGGAATGCATGTGTCTTTTTGAATTATGCTTTTATCTAGGTATATGCCCAGTAGTGGGATTGCTGGGTCATATGGTAACTCTATTTTTAGATTTTTAAGGAACCTCCATACTGTTCACCATAGTGGCTGTATCAATTTACATTCCCACCAACAGTACAAGAGTGTTCCCTTTTCTCTACACCCTCTCCAGCATTTACTGTTTGTAGATTTTCTGATGATGCCCATTCTGACTGGTGTGAGGTGATACCTCATTGTAGTTTTGATTTGCATTTCTCTAATAATTAGTGATGTTGAGAAGCTTTTCATGTGCCTCTTGGCCATCTGTATGTCTTCTTTGGAGAAATGCCTAGTTAGGTCTTCTGCCCATTTTTTGATTGGGTTGTTTGTTTTTTTGATATTGAGCTGGATGAACTGTTTATATATTTTGGAGATTAATTCTTTGTCTGTTGATTCATTTGCAAATATTTTCTCCCATTCTGAGGGTTGTCTTTTCGTCTTGCTTATAGTTTCCTTTGCTGTGTAGAAGCTTTGAAGTTTCATTAGGTCCCACTTATTTATTTATTTTTTTATTTCCATTACTCTAGAAGGTGGGTCAAAAAGGATCTTGCTGTCATTTATGTCAGAGTGTTCTGCCTATATTTTCCTCTAAGAGTTTGATAGTGTCTGGCCTTACATTTAGGTCTTTAATCCATTTGGAGTTTATTTTTGTGTATGGTGTTAGGGAGTGTTCTAATTTCATTCTTTTACATGTAGCTGTCCAGTTTTCCCAGCACCACTTATTGAAGAGGCTGTCTTTTCTCCACTGTATATCCTTGCCTCCTTTGTCATAGATTAGTTGACCATAGTTTATCTCTGGACTTTCTACCCTGTTCCATTGATCTATATTTCTGTTTTTGTGCCAGTACCATATTGTCTTGATTACTGTAGCTTTGCAGTATAGTCTGAAGTCAGGGAGTCTGATTCCTCCAGCTCCATTTTTTTCCCCTCAAGATTGCTTAGGCTATTCAGGGTCTTTTGTGTATCCATACAAATTTTAAGATTTTTTGTTCTAGTTCTATAAAAACTGCCATTGGTAATTTGATAGGGATTGCATTGAACCTGTAAATTGCTTTGAGTAGTATAGTCATTTTCACAATGATGACTCTTCCAATCCAAAAGCATGGTATATCTCTCCATCTGTTTCTGTCATCTTTGATTTCTTTCATTAGTGTCTTATAGTTTTCTGAGTACAATTCTTTTACCTCCTTAGTTATGTATATTCCTAGGTATTATTATTCTTTTTGTTGCAGTGGTGAATGGGATTGTTTCCTTAATTTCTCTTTCTGATCTTTCATTGTTAGTGTATAGAAATTCAAAGGATTTCTGTGTGTTAATTTTGTATTCTGCAACTTTCCCAAATTCATTGGTTAGCTCAAGTAGTTTTCTGGTGGCATCTTTAGGATTTCCTATGTATAGAATCATGTCATCTGCAAACAGTGACAGTTTTACTTCTTCTTTTCCAATTTGGATTCCTTTTATATCTTTTTCTTCTCTGATTGCTGTGGCTAAAACTTCCAAAACTATGTTGAATAGTAGTGGAGAGAGTGGACATCCTTGTCTTGTTCCTGATCTTAGAGGGAATGCTTTCAGGGGATTGTTAACTACATTCATTTAAGAAATATTTATTCGTCCCTTATGTGCTAGAAACAATTTTAACAAGAACAAATGAAAAAGTCAGACAACCCCTTGCCCAATTAGGGTTTACATTCTAATAAAGGATAAAGACAATAATGAGTAACATATGTGTAATGTAATACCAAATAGCTAAGTGATTTGATGGAAAGAAAGGCAGAGCAAGGGGCACTGTTGGGGGAGAGTGGTCTGGTAGGCTTTTCTGAGAAAGTCACAATTGATCATGGATTTGAATGAAGTGAGGGAATGAAAAATAGAAATGTTTCAAGGAAGATTGTCTCAGGCCTGGAGGAGTTCAGAGCACAGAGAAATAAGCAGACACAGGAAAATACATGACCTTGTATGTCAGGTCAGAAAGCTGATTTATATTTCAAATGTGCTGTGAAGCCCTTGGGATCACTCAGTGCTAGAAAAGAAAGGGATCTTTGTGTTCCAGCAGAATAATGTCAGCCGTTAAGATGATGGGCTGTTATTTATTGAACTCTTGCATTTTGTCTGGTACTGAGTGTGCTTCCTGTTTTACTTATTTGTCACAAGAATCAGGTGAAATCATGTAGATTAGACCTCATTTTACCAATCACAACCACAGATATGGAAAGATTAGACAGTTCGATAAAGATTCACACACTTATTTAAATAAAAGCGAGCTAATTCAAACTCTGATGTGATAGGCTCAAGCCATGTGCTTAGTGAACAAGTATTATTGCTAATATTTTCTGATCCCTATAAAGGATTTCAATATTTTCCCATTTCAACCACTAGTAATTTAATACTTACACATAAACCTGTACATTAATGAAGGGTGATATTTAAGTAGTGCAGGTATTAATGTGAAGCTGTGCTATATCATAAATGTCTGCAGTGATTTACCTTTATTAAAATTTATGAAAATGAGATCTTAATGTCATGTCCTTAGCTTAGGATACAGCTGTGTTCTTGCAACACCCATGTGACTAGAAAAAAAGGTTAAAAGTTATTGAAATACTACCAAGTATAATTTCTAGAAAATTTCAACTTCTCTACTAGAATCAGATAGTGTTTTTTGATATAGATTAAAAGGACACTTTTTAGACTAGTAAATAGGTAGCCAGCCCTGAATCTCTTTTCCTATGTACCCTATGACTGACAATCCTATCATTAACTAAACCAGAATTCATTTTAACACATCTGCTTAATGTCACTGAACTCAAACACTAAACCTCGTTGATTCAGATATTGCATCAATGTGAATTTTTTTAAGGTGTTCATCCAAGTTGATAAGTTGTTTCACCCATGACAGAACTGACTGTGAGCCCCAGAAGACCCTATTTCTGTTTGTCTAATCTATTTTTCCATGGATTGCTTCATCTTCTGTTTATCATACTTTCCAATTCCTCAACCAAGACTACATAGCACTGTTTTCTAAATACAGGGAACAGCCATTCATGGAATAATTCATGAAAACTTCCCTAACTATACTCTTTCAGTATTTATGTCAATATGGTAGGAATATAAATGTTCTCTCAACCCATACATGTCTCTTTTACTTGCAAGGTTTTGCTCTTTTTGAATTTTCTTTTGTTTACTGTTCTTAGTTTTCCCTAAGTAAATAATGGTATGAATGTACAAGGATTTACTACAGTTTATGTCCTCTCTACTACTTTTAATATCTTCCTAAATTGTTGTATTTCAAGTCTGATTTTTTTCAGGCTTTTGTGAAATGATATCTGTGTTGCTGACAAAATGGTGCCTGACTGATATTGATGAAAAAATTCTCTTCTATTACGTGGTATGGATGTTTATGTCTCAAAGTATAGAGAAAAATATTGTAGCCATTTAACTACTCCAACTTTAGCTCAAAATCATTTGAAATATTTGATTTGAACATATATGGTCAATTTGATTCAGCTCAGTTTCATATGCTATTAATAAAAAATGAACATATAAAGCAATTTTGAGGACACAGTATTCACTACTTTCTTTCTGTTCAACCTATGAATTTTGAATTCAATTTTGATTTGGATAGAATAATGAGAATCATTCTTATCAGGTTGATAAAAATTAAAGTGTTTTATTATCTTACTATCTAATGTTACCTTAAAGCTTTATGTCCAGCAGCTTAGCATACTTTCTTCATGTTACAATAAAACTACTACACCTAATTTTATATTCCATAATAAAAAAAATGACATGGAAGAATCAGTTATAGTCTAAGCTCTTAATAAAAAAGGAAATGCTGAGAATTTTATCATGTTGTATTTTATGCATAGTAAGAGCAGTGCACTTGATTGTATTTAGGATGAATATTAACTCCAGTTTGAATCCAGTACTCCTGTCATTTATTTCTATCATTTTAGTAGCAATAAAATAAAAAAAATTAAATTTAAATTTTAAAAAATTCACACTTTCTACCATTTTCATAAAGTTCAAATTTAATGTTGAATAAATGTTGACATGTATTTTGTCATATTGTGACATGATAAAGATGTATTTTGGATACATAAGAAAATAACTTATGAAAATCTCCTAAACATAGTTTATACCCTTTTTTATATAAAGCTCTAATATCAAACAGAATACAAATTTACACTATATCTTTGATTAACTAACAGATACCAAGCAACTGTCTAAATTTGAAATCAGCTTTGAAATGTGGTCTTGACGACAATTTTAAAATATCAAACTAGAATGAATCATAGACTCTCAGTCAGAAGCTTGCTTATTTATAAAAAAGAAATAGTTTTTAAAAGTTGTATATAACGACCCAGATTCTCCTAGAGTATCTATCTATGTATATATCTCTGTAGAGTATCAAGAATTTAACACACATAAACTCTGCACTCTTACTTTGTAAGATTTAAAAACTGGGTAAATGAAATCTAGTTCAGTGTCCTTTTTACATTAAGCATTCAACAATTTTGAGGATTTGTATTGGATGATATTGAAAAGATCCCAGAAGGGTATTTCGGGGGCACTCTAGCGCTGGCCCACATTGTTACCTTCACTTCCCATATCTGCAATCGGACAATATGTGGGTTGCTTGAAGTAACCATGTGATATTTACTCCAAGAAAATCAGAGAACATTATATCTCTTTTCCCTTTCCCAGAGAACTAGAGTACACAACTCTTTACTAAGCAACTACCAGTCTGCCCAAATACACATTAGCATTTTAAAAAATTTATTAATAACAAAGCCCTAATTATTTGACTGCATAGCAGAACCAAACATGCACGCTAATCTTTTAAAGCGAGGTCCCAGTTCATTAAGGTAATCGTAGTTTTCATCCTGATCAGAGACTGCTGACCCTAAGGAGCTCAGGGATCCAGCTAAGGACCCTGTTCCCTCAAAAGCATAGGTCTGGAGGGAGTCAAAAGGAGGGGCACAGGGGTCAGTGTTAGCCTCTTCGAGCTTTTCTAGAATGAACTTCCTGAATACAGCACTATCTGGGCCAACCTGCAAAGACTGCCTGTACAGGCTCTGAATCTCTGCCCTGGTGCTTCTCCGAGTCTTGCGTTCCCGCATGACCGTGCTACCCCGCAGCTCCATGATGTCAAAGGCCTCTGTATCCTCCTCTCCACCACCTTCCTCATCATATCTGAATATATTCTCTCTGAAATCTTCACTTTTCTTAGGAAATAGAGTCTGTTTCCTTCGTTGTCTCAGACCTAGATTCAAAAAAATAAACCCTGTCAAAGAAAGCATACCAGAACATTAACACAAATATAATACAATATTATATATTATAAATATATATGCTTCATATTACACATAATATTACTATTATAAGTAAATGTATAATACATAATAATCTTATAGTATATATTAATTTATCATATATTTGTACTAAAACACATTATCAAATACTGTTATATGTTGTATTCATATTATATACCATACATAAATATATGGTGCATTATATATTTATATTATAAGATACTGCCAAATAGTGTGTTATTTATAATAAACTATATAATTCTTGCTTTTGTTACAAGCTCAAGACATAAGCTTTAATTTCTGATTATAAAACAAAAAGATATACATTTGCTATTGAAAATTTACCAAAGGGGCTTGCAGACTGACAAGTAAGTATAGCAATCTTTCAGGTTGATGATTTAGAGTAGAAAAACATCATAAAAATACAATGAACTGTTTATGATGATCAATTTAAGATTTAAAATTTTATTTTTTTTCTTATATGTTGAAAATAAAACAAAGTAGAATGAGGGAACATTTTCCAATCTATATGCATCTATAAATCTCACTAATCAACGATCCAGGTTAGTGGAAATTAAGCATACTGAACTGATTTGATTTCCACCACTGAAACAAATTCTGTGACATAATTATCTTCTAAGTTAATATTTATTCACTACGAAGTATGTACCATTCATTTTTCTAAAAGTTTTACATTTATTCATTGATTTGTTATGATACTCATATTTTATTATAATTTTCTAGTAAAGATGGGGGAACTGAAGTGCAGAGAGATTAAATCACATACTCAGAGTCACACAGCTAGAAACAAAAAGCTGGCATTCAAAACCAGAAAGTTGGTTCAGAATCTGTGCTTTGTTATACCATATTAATTTCAAAAATTCCAAATCTATCAGGTTTTTGAATCATAGCACTGTATATCCACATCAATTATATAAGATAATTTTAACATTGTATAGAAATAGAACAATTTCAGAATGTCTTTCTAAATTTTAAAGAAATATGTGTTGTGTGTATGTGTGTGTGTAAGTGTTTCATGGATAGCCAATCCTTACACAATCTTGGATCTTATGTAGCTGTTCAGAATTTCAACTATTGGAATTAAAGCAAACAGGAAGTAATGTTATTAATATTATCACATAGAGAAATATATTAGGTAATATTTTATATAAATCTTACATTTAAGGAAATTGAAATAGCGTTCTTGAAATAAGGCCACTGTGTTTGAATTTAGGCACTGTACTTTAATACAGCAGAGATATATGGTTGAAATAGAAAGTGATCTAATAAATAACTTTTCAATCTATGAATTGAAGAGCCTATTCATGAAACTTTCACAGGAAACTGCTGATTATTGGTTGACTTCCTGCCTTCTCATATGACTCATGCCCTTGACTGAGGCTACTGCAGGTTTACTTGCAGGGCTTCGGAACTAGGTTTAGGTCTGTACCAGTGAGCAACTTAGTACTTGCATCCGGCCAACATTATTCTGTTTTTACTGCTTCTTGCTTCTCACATCTAGCTGTGTAGCTTTAAACTCAGCTTTATGATTAAAGATCATTAAAAATGATTTGAAAAACTGAAGCAGGTAGAAAAGAAGAGTAACTTTGGTAAAAGAGGAGTGCATGGTTTTTAAAACTTTGAGAAAGATGAGAAGAGAGAAGGCAAAGCAAATCCTGAAACATTTTGTGTGTCCCTTTGCGCAGTGAGTTCAGGATTCCAGAACCCATGGCTGATACAATTGCTGTCAACACTCACTAGTTGTACTGGCTTTGATATGAAGTTATGGGGGAAGTAAGAGAAGGGTTTAGACTATATATACTGGTATGTTAAAGAAAGGGAAAAAGTTATGCTAAGATGGCATGATTCATAGCTTTGGAAGCCGGCCTAAAACACCTGGGGCCTCATTTGCCACATCCATGAAATAAATGTAACGTATCTCCTTGTGAAAACAAGAGCAACAACAATAACAAGCAAACGAAAACAAGTGGAGCTCTTTTACTGAAATTTCTTTTGTGTTTAACACTTTAAGTAAGACTCTCTCTTGTACATTTTCTCATCCTAACATTCACTTCCTTAATGATCCTAGGCTCCAGTGAGCTGCGGGTGTAGGGTTGGATGTAGGTGTGCTATGGTTATGGAATCTCAGAGTTTCATTTACTAGCTGCATGACCCATTGTAAACCATGTAACTCTTGGAGTTTCACTTTCTTCATCTATACAATGCAGGTGATAATGGTTGTCACTTCTTAAGGTTATCTTGAGGATCAAACTGCATAATTTCTGCAAAGCACTTAACACAGTCTCCTGCGATATAATAAGTACTGCATAGAAGCTCATCATTATTATTATTAATTTTTATATTCTTATATATGTTGCAATGTGTGTCAAAAACACTCAAAAGGATATGCACACATGTACTCATTAATCATAGAATTCAAGGATCATTGATTTTCAACTTGAAGTGCATACTCACTCTATTTTTCATTTACTCCATTTGATTTAGGAATAGTAACACATTCAGAAGGGCACTTAGACACAGACACACACACAAGCCCATACTAAACCGTTATAATGGAATTAACTCTTTTCTATATTTATTATGTACTGTCAACAAATGAAGATATGCTCAGTTCACACAACTTACCAAATATTATCATAATGCATATGAGAATGGCAATTACGACTTCTGTCCTGAATCCCATGGAAAGCATAAGATCCTTATCACTGCAGGTCTGTGTGCTGCTGGAATCACCACAGTCACAGACGTGTATGGTAAGGGTGTTTGTACTTGTAAGTGGTGGGATTCCATTGTCGGCAATTAGGATGGATACATAGAAGACAGGCTCTTCTTGAAGGCTAAAACCAGTTCTATTAGTCAAAATTACAGCTGTGTTATCTAAAACAAAAATCCATGTGCATAATTTTTTCAATAATACAAAAGAAATGCATACTGGTTACATTATTAGAGGCAGATGCATACTGGTTAAATTATTAGAGGCAGCAGTGGAGACATCAAATAAGGAAGAGCAAATTTCTGATAAAAAAAGACAATTAAAAGATCAACTCAGAAAGTCATTACTGATTTTGACGTTGCCTAAATCACAATTACAGGATTAATTATATGAATCAGTTCCAAAATGTTTTTTGATAAAAATAGGAAACATATATGTGGAACACAGAAAAGAAGACAGCTTTTTAATTAGATATCAATAGTATATAGGGGGTACTAGCATTAAATTTATAATGACAGTATCCATTTCATTTGTGTTAAAAGCTCATGACAGTGCTTTTTTCTACTAGAAACTCATTATTTTCACAAATATTATAAATACACAAGATTTTCCAAGTCATCTCCCTATCGTAGTAAGTGATCTCAAATACTGTATTTACTAATAAGACAAAAGAATTAATTTTACTTGGTGTAAAAGATTCTTTTGGAACATTTCATTTCACTTTGACATTATTAACCCATTTTCTACTTAAATTTCAGGGAATCATTAAATCTTAGTAGTACTGATTAATTCTCCTAGACAGAACATTCAAAAAATTAACAAAAGTAAATAATATATACTTCAACACATCTGATATTTTCCCCTAAATCCCAAAATATTCTAAATGGTCTTTTCCAGTGCAGTTTATTGTGTCTCAGTACTATGTTCCCCACAACATGACTTTGTTTTTTGGTACTGGCATTCCCCAAAATATTTTTCATAGCAATCAAATAATTTTAGAAGACACAAACAAATAAATGGAAATAAATAAATGGAAGTCTTTGAAAGAGACAAATGCAAATAAATGGAAGGTTTTTGAAATGTAGGCCTACTTACGACTTTTTCCAAATCACCTTTGTGTGTGTGTGTGTGTGTGTGTGTGTGTGTGTGTGTATGTGTGTGTGTGTGTGTATTAATCCAACAAGCCTTTATTCCATATTTACTGTGGGTCAGACACTATTAGACACTGAGAACATAGACTTTGTCATGAGGAACTCATGGGCAAGTTCGGACAAGTATAAATACATCAGCAATAACAATCCCAGTGGTAAGTGCTGTGATAGATGTCAGCATACGGCACTATGTGAGTGCAAAGAAGACTGTATAAGACATCCTGGGGGAGAATAAGGGATTAGGGAGGCTTCCAAGAGGAGGTTAACTGGCAGGTACCCAGATGCAAAAAAGGATGAGATGTGATTTCTCTCCTCCAAAAATTTGTAATTCAGTTGGTATTTTGGTGTCCAGGTGATGCCTAAATATTCACAAGGCAAATCACCTTTTAAAAACAAATTATCATGCTCTCGAAGTCTATAAAACTCTTGTGATTTTATTCACTAAGCAGATTGAAGAGGTGAGAGAGTTTATATTTTTTTGGTATGTATTTCATTAAATTACTTGTAACCACAAACATTAAACCACATCAATCATTCTCTTTATGTTTCAATATATTTATTTTACCCCACTAACTTATATTAACATAAACAAATCTAAGCTACAGCTTATTTCTTATATTGATATTTGCATTTTTTTTAATCCTAAATCTGTTTGAGTCTTCTTCACTGGGGAATTTGACAAAGGCAAAAGGGAAAGAATGTGTCTGCATTTATTCTCCCGTAAAAGATCTCCCCTAGATGGGAGCTCAAACTCAGTTGTAAGGAAGGACAGCTGCAGGTGTTTGGTTATAGATGCTTGAGTAATGACTCCTACGGTGTTTCATATCTTTGAGACATGAAGCAAAATTAGAATAGAAATCCATATGATGACAAAAAAATATTTTACTGAAGTGAAGGAAAAAAGAACAGAGTGGCTTTGTACAAATCCACTTCTATATGGAAGGAAAAGGAACTCTGTTTCTCCATACAAAAAAATCCTTTAGAACTTTTCGTTCTCAGGCTGGTACAATCATTTCGTTTCAAAGGAAGAAGAATAGTCTTAAACCAATTCCATATACTTGTAGCTTTTAATTAATGAATCCAAATATCTTTGAATCAATCAAGCTAACATGACTAAAAGTTTATATTATTGCCTTCCCCACATAGATTGAAATTTGAGTTATATGAAGACATGAAAGGAACCACAGTATCAGAACTGCAATTAGATCTGCAAGGTCATTCAGACTTTACAAGGGCTTATGGCCAATGATGACATGAAAAAGTGCTTCTAATTTAAGGAAATCAAGTGGAAAATGGGGCTAGTATTTCCAGAACACTACTTTGAGTTTTGTTTCCGATTTCATTGCCACAACATTATCATACTGCAGGTATAGTACAAAAAGTAATACTGCAAATTTCCTTAAAATTAAACAAGATTCTCAGAAAAGAATGGAAAGAAAACTGTCATGAGTGAATGGCATTACCTTGATTATCTATAATTGTAAAACTTGAGTTATTTTCTTCCACAGATAGATTAAAGTAAAAATGGTGATCTTCTATGGATTCATCTCTATCCACTGCACTGATGGTCTGAATCACCTAGAAAAAGATAGGGGTAGGTTTTTTTTATATTATTAGTCAGGAAAATCATCATCATCCTTATTATAGTCTTCTTATTTTAAATTATTATTAGCTTTTATTAAAATTGCTTTACCAAAGTCTTTATGGATATTGCAGAGGATATTCTGGTGGAGAATTTGAAAATATTTTCTCAAGTTAAAAGTATGTTTACTTGCTCCTTTCAAAAGAACATTTATTATTTTACATCATAAATAAATTCTTGTTAATGGATGAGATGATTTCCACAAGCTAATTTTGTTAGAAAACTCCCTCCCATCCTTCCTGCCTGGATCTCTCCCTTCCTCCCTTTATTTCTTCTCTCTTTCTTATCTGAATACCAACCATTATGATTTGCTGAACTTATATATTTCTGGCTTATATTGAAGGTACAACTGTGGTAAACTTATCGTCTTACTTGTGTATTTGATAAAGTAATGAGTTTTTTAATTGATTTGAGGAAATAACGCATTTAAAGCCTAAGGGCAATGTGCCTGATTTCCTTCAACCCACAAAGGTTATAGGAAAAGGGTTTCACATCAAATAAATCCCTCTGTCTATCTCAGATCATAAAAAAGTGAAATAATTCAGCTATGAACAAATCAGTTAATAATTAGTTCCTTGCTTTCAAGACAGGAAAGTGTCAGTCAAGCAGTTTAATTATTGTCAAAAAAGAGATGTGCTGTCAAGATCAAATAGTGAGATTCTGATTAATTCTGGAATTAAAGTAAATTAACTATAGAAGTTATTGTTTTGAATTTTCTAGAATTAAAGTGCTTTTAACAATGTGTCAAACAAAAATATCCTTAATTGCAAGATGACAGACCCATAATTTATGATGCTACACTTCAATGGGTATCTCCCCATATACGTGAAGAACCTTGTGAAACATGCAATTTGTACATTATTTCTCTATATTGATTTATCTTTTCCCTCATAACACATTCCCAATTAAACCATAATCATGTAGTGTTAATTAAGTAATCCAATAAAATAAAACATTTTTATTCAATCCATGCCTACAATAATAAAAGTGCCTCATATCAAGATAATGCTTTTATTTGGGGTTATTACAAGATTTTGTATAGCCAGGGCGAAGGGCAAGGGCTTGGAAGTCTGATGTTCTGAATTCTGTCTTTACCACTTGATTTTCTAAGCTTAAAAAGTGGAGATACTGTTGTTGTTTTTTGTTGTTTTTTAATTTTTAATTTTTTTGGACACATCACACGGCATGTGGAATCTTAGTTTCCCAATCAGGGATCAAACCCGTGCCCCCTTCACTAGAAGTGCAATTCTTAACCACTGGACTGCCAGCTGATTCGCTTTGCTGGACACCTGAACCTAACACAACATTGTAAACCAACTATACTCCAATAATATTTTTTTAAGAAATAGAGATACTAACACTTAACTTTTAGGATTCTAGGTCTTAGCTTGTTGAAGTGCTTGTCATACAAGCAGTATACATTTTTATGTGTTTTCTTCAGGAAAATATTGTCTTCTTGGGATTTGCATAAGATGGCATCCTGAATACTGTGAGTAACCTCGTTATATGTATATTACTCAATTAAGATTTATAGCAAATTGTAAAAACAAAAAATCATGTTTATCTTGTTGGCATACATAGCCTTGATTTTTAGAAAAGGAATAATTTATCTTACTACCTGACTTTCTGTTTTAGACACATGCCTCTGACTAAATGTTGAAAATGTCTCCCTTCCTGGTTGAAGGCATAAGAACACTAGAGAGATTTTGACTTTGTATATATTTTTAAATACTTTTAAAACCAAACTACCCTTACATATGCATAGGTAAATGGAATATGTACAGGTTTCTTTAGTCCTTTTTAATGAACATACCTCCACTTATAAATTGCTTTGTAAACTGGGTTTCCATATGTTTTACTGGGTTCCACCACTTTACAAAAATAGGAATCCACTGACATGATAGAATCAGTCACATAGCGGGTATCATTAATTCTACTGAACCAACATTGAACGTGTATATTTTTCTTGAAAACACAAATCTCTAAAAAGGGGCCAACAGTAATATAGCCACAAGTCTTGAGTGAGGATATTGATTTTTCATTTTAATATAACAATGGGAAGTTTTTCGTTTTAATTTTCAAGTAAAATCCTAAGAAAAATCCCAGTTTGTTGAATTGGTTAGATTTCTAAACTAGGTGCTTATATCTGCTTACCTGGAGCCTATCTCTGGCCTTACACACTTTATGAGAAAGGCAAAGATAAATCAAAAAACAAAGTGCATATGAAGAACAACTGTGTTATGACATAGTCTGAAAGTGCACAGCTTTTTAATTTCTCTTTGCTCTCTGGCCAGAATTTTGTCCAATTTCCTTCTGACACAATACATGTGATTTCCTGTTTATAGTACTTTGAAATCTATAATGGGAATATATTTTGTAAGCACAGAGAACCTAAAAGTAACCACCTTTCAATGAGAACTTAGCTATGGGCCAGGGATTGTTCTACATATTACCATAGCTGATCTTTGCAACAATCTTGTGGAATAAACCCTATCGTTGTCCCAATTTTATGTTTTCTTACATTAAGCTTCAAGTCAGTTACATATCTCAGGTAAGTAAAATTGCTGGGTCAGAATATGAATGTAAACTGATGAAACAGCTGGTGTGAAGTGAGTGGTATATGTGCCCTCCAGAGCACTTTTTTCAGCTTTATTTAGATATAATTGACAAATAAAATTGTAAGACATTTGAAGATAATCAAGAAAGAAATATAGTCATTTTCCTTCTATTAAATACCATGCACTATGGCTTTTTTTTTTTTTAAAGAGGCACCCATGGACCAGCTTACTAAAATGTCATTCCCAGATTAAATACTCTGATTTTAAAAATCAGTCCAATACTCATTTCTCCACAAACTATAGATATGGCCTTGATTAAACACGCAATTTTTTGAAAGCTAGTCAATAAGCAAGTGTTATACACTGTGATTTGGAGCAAACACTTAACTCATTTGAGTCTGTTTCCTTACCTCTAATGGCAGATATCAATGAAACCTACTTCCAAAGTTAGTTGAGGAACACATTTTTGAATTGTAATGAGCTATAAATTGAATTATAAACTATAAATCAATACCCAGGTACTGAGTATCAATGGATGTAAATTATCAATTCCTTGAAATATGCTTAATAAATAATTTCCCTCAATGCAAACACATTAAACAAAAAGTAGGAGTTGCAACAAATAAATATGTGGAAGGATTTTTAAAAATCTTATTAAAATTGCTTTCTTATCTAGTTGTTCTAGGTATTTGTTCTCTATATCAAGCTATAGATGCAAATTCTTTCTCCTGTCATCAAGAAATTGCTGTCAACAAATATGAACAAGACTTTTTTAGTACTTCATCGAGAAAAGGATTCCAAATCAGACCTGTCTGACAAAATAAATCTATAGAATTCAAAAATGTTGTTGAACATCTGTTCAAAAGGTCAAAGTGCTAATTAATAAAATAATAGAGCCACAATAAAATCGAGTCTGTAGTCTGTTTTCTTTGTTTAGAATGTTTTTAGGGAAATAAATATTGAGAAGCTCATGATATTCTACTATTTTGGTCCGAGACAGAGGCAGAGCTACTCTGTTTTAAAAAATAAGTTTTCACAAAATATTATTAGATGTATTTAAAAGCCATAGATATTGCAATGTTTTGCCATTAACTTGTAGAAATCTACCTATATTCTGTTAAAATTTGTACATTATTAGATTATCTCAATATACTTATTTTTTATTTTCCTTTGACAAATTAATTTTTTAAACATTCTTTATAAAAGTTAACATAAAATCATCATATATAAATTTAAAGTTAAATTATGAAAGTATCTAACTAATATCGCAATGTATCCATTTAACAAATATTTCATTGTCACTTGGAACATGCCAAGTCATGTCAGGTCTGGGTGACATGGTGGCTGGAGTCAAGACTCTCTCACCACGGTTTACATTCTAGTGGAATAGAGGCAGAAGCAGGATTGCAAACTTAAGAGTGTTGGGGAAGGACCTAATACCTGAAGTACAGAATAAAAGCATATGATAAAACACCTAAAGTACATAATACTTAAACTTTTGGGTTCAGAGGACCTGGCATCTAAACTGATATTAGGTTTTACAGCAGAGAAGAGCAGCGGACACATGAACATTGATTTAAGGAGGGCATTTTACAAAGTTTGGACTTCACACCAATGGCCACTCACAAGTTTTAAACTGGGAAAGACAAAATTATTTTCATTTTGGAATCCCAAATTATTGGGGGAAGTTTTGCATTTTAAAATGCTCATTCTATGGACATCATTAGTGTGGGTATGGAAAAAGAAAACCCAGTTAGCAAGCTTGGGCGCAGCTGGTTGGTAAAACTCCTGGATGTGCTATAGAAAAAGCCAGCAACAATCACAGTGATAAGTTATTTTAAGTAAGTTATTTTAAATGAGAAAGTACATGTATATTACCGAAATGTTTACATAAACTGAAGATGGTACAACATGCTTCCAGATGGAGATACAGCTTCCCAGATCCCCAAATTTCTTTAAGGGTATGTTGATGTCACCAAAGTAAGGTCTTTTTACCATTTCTAAGAGGGCACACGATATATTCTTCTGACCGTTGCCCCACAACTTAAAACTGACTGTTATGGAAGCTGTCTACATGCCTACAGGCTGTCTACATGCCTACAAGATAACTAATGAACAACTGTAGTGTATATCTGCATGTCAGCTGTGAGATTGGATAATGCAACATTTGATTTTACAGGAATATCCCTCAGCAAAATTAAGGTTCCTTCTGCAAGTGTTGTCAGGCCCTTGTGAGCTTAGGAAGAGTGAGGATAGAGTAAGATTGACAGATAATAGAAAAATTTAGGAGGTGGAATCAACAGAACTTAATGATTGATTGGATATAAAGAATAAAAGACTAAAATGAATTAATGCTAATATCCATATGTCTTTCTCACACAATTTGGTGAATTGTAGTAATTTTACTGGGGATACTGTAAAAAAAGACAGGCTTGGGGGTAAAATTGGTGTAACCATAGGACACCTGAGTAAATATTTCTCTAATTAGTTGGACAGATAGCTTAAAATACAAGAGAAAGAACGGGCATAAAGATCTAGAAGTCACTTGAATATGAATTGTTTTAAGACATATTTGTGGATGACAGCAGGAAGAGTGAGTCTGAAAAAAATAAAAAGTATCAGACACAGAGAAAAAGGAATGTGAAGAGAAACCAGGGATCACATTGTGGGATCACAGAAATTTTGCAAAGAGGATACTTTTACATGGAGACAATGTAAATGTCTTTACATTAGACAGTGTACTGGTATGAAAGAATCTAAAAATCACTGCTATTATACTTTACTTCTGGAAAAGATATTTGGTATCAGTCAAGATAATGGGAATCATTAATTTGAAAAATGATAACTATTTACACCAACAGAAAAGGCAAATTGCCCTAATGTCAGCTCATTTATTATATTCATATTTTGCAAACCATTGAAAAATTTTCTCCTTCTTCTCCTCCCCATCCTGGCCATTTACTCATTAAGAACAGAAATAAAACTTCTGTTTACCCACAAAGGTCATTAAGAAAATGTCTGATTTCCTCTAGAATAGAGTGCAGCTATTCTGGTATTTTGCTTTTCTATAATGAATGTGTTATCTACCCAAAACAGATGGATGTAGGAGACCTTTAAACTTGTCATTTTGTCCAGCTGTTTGAGCCTGTGGGAAATGGGACAAGAATGATTTTCATAGTTATGAGAAAACATATAAAATATTTCCCTTATGATTTTTAATTTATTATGTGTGAAAAATCACAATATTCTGCATATAGTGTGTCAAATAAACATTAAAATTAATTTCATCAGTTTCTCTTTTACATGTTAAAAAGTTTAATTGTGATAAAAGCACTTAACATGAGATCCCCCCTCTTACAGTTTTAAGTATTGTTAACTATAGGGACACTGTCTCGTGCAGATTTCTAGAGCTTATTCATCCAGCTTAACAGGAGCCTTATGCCTATTGAATAGCAAACCTCCTTCTCTTTTTTTAATGTTTTTAATGTGGCTTTGAGAAAATTTTAAGTTCTATCATATTTATTTTGTCAGCATTTTACTAGATAATCTTATCTTCCCAAATAAATTTTCTTCTTTTCAGTGACTCTGTTTTGTATGTATTTTATATATTATTGTATGGACGTAAGCTTTGGAACACTATGAATTGATAG
This sequence comes from Hippopotamus amphibius kiboko, assembly GCF_030028045.1. Taxonomy (NCBI): domain Eukaryota; kingdom Metazoa; phylum Chordata; class Mammalia; order Artiodactyla; family Hippopotamidae; genus Hippopotamus; species Hippopotamus amphibius. The sequence goes on from NC_080196.1 coordinate 105,115,052, forward strand.
TGTGGAAAGCAGGAATTCCTTTCTCGCTACTGTTTTAAAGTATGCTACCACACGTGTTTCAGTATAAAGTGAGATTTTGACTATTGATTTCCATATTAGTTATTTCATTCTTACTATTTATGTGATATGTACATTTTGACTCATTTTATTTGTAATCGAAAATTTAATTTAATTTTGTCAAAGGACTTCTTAGCATTAAATGGAAAGTTTATGCATATTTTTACATTATGTGTGTATTATATCAATATATCAATTTTGTTTTGTAATTCTCCTAAAAATACTATATATGTTTTCTCTAATGGATAGGGCATTTGGTGATATATTTAAGAATTCTTTGCCTGGACAATGGAGAGAATTTTTTCTTCTCTGTTTGCCTCTAAAAGTTTTGTTGCTTTAGGTTTACATTTAAATATATTATACATTTTGAAATAATCTTTATATAAGGTGTGAGGTTAAGGTGGAGTTTTCCGTTTCCTCCTTATGAATATCCATTTGCTACAGCAAAATGTGTTGAAAGTACTGGAGAATTTGTGTGTCTTTTCCCCAAAACTGCTCATATCATCCAGATTTTCAAATAATTAGAACACACAAATACCATATTATAAAATAGGGATTTAATTTTTATTACCATTTATCTAATTGTTCTTTCTTTTTCTTCATTTGCATACTCAAAGATATCATTTCATTGTCTTTCAAGCAATAGTTTTGAAACAAAATAATTTGGTAAACAAATAAATATTAAAGAAAGAAAAATGACAAATGTGATTTATTGAATTATTGCTCCAGAGATTTTTTAAAAAACCAACTTAATCTGTTTCAAACCAATCAAAATAAACCAAGAATCTGACCAAAAAAAGCCAAAAAAACAACATCAACAATATGTTTATGTTGGTTTTTGCAACTTTCAATTTTTCAATTTTTATTTTATAAGTAATGGTTTCCTTTAAGCATTGAATGAAAGACACTAACCTGCTTCCACACTCATATGCACACACATTGCCAGTGTTGTTTCTATGCAATATCCAGTGTACACAGACAACTCATAGCTCATCAGAATCTCTTTAGAAGGCTATGGGCCCCACATTAAGAACTTGTAATGCATGACACTACTCTTAACTGTTTGCTGCTGTTAGTAAAACAATCAAATTCTGATTTGAAATAATCAAGAAAATGTTGTATATATAATAGAATATAGTTTTAAGACACAGATATATTTGTTGAAATTTGTTTGGAAAATTTTTAGTCATTTTAAAATGCTATACTTCTGCCCTCCCCACTTATCCATAGATTTGCATTATAAAAAATGAACCAGCAAAGCTCATGGAAAATGTCATGAATTCTTTCACACATAGTCACATTATAAGCTTTAAAAAATGCGTTTCACTCAACTGTTTTTATACACATATCCCCGTTGAACCTGGTGTAACCCCCCCCAAAAAAAAAAAAAAAAAAGAAAATACACTTTTTTGGACTCGAGGGAGGGTGGGGGGGGAGTCAAGGGAGGGAGGGAATACGGGTATATGTGTATAAAAACAGATGATTGAACTTGGTGTACCCCCCCAAAAATAATAAATAAATAAATAAAATTTAAAAAAAAAATGCGTTTCACAACTCAAAGCATTTTTCCCTAATTATTTTTGGACACAAATTTTAAAAATTTGAAAATCTTGATGTCAAAATGAAGGTAAGGAAAAATGTTGCTTTTGTATGATGACTTATTGATTGTTCTGGGATCTAATTGCTTCAAATAGTGTTACTTCAGGACTCATTAGTTTGGTTGTTCTAATAATCTAAGAGCTAATTAGAAAGACTGCTTTTCTTTTATTGGTTTTAAGGTGCTTTATTAGGTAATTGGTATTCCAAAACATCTTTTACTTTGTTCGTTATTCCTAAATTAAGTAAAATTATCTATATGCTTAAATTACAGTTTATACTTATTTCTGTATACTCATTTGCTGGTATTTCTACACTCATTAGTAATTTACCAAACTTGTTTTCTATAAATAAATTTATTAAAAATGCTCACTTCTTATGCATATTAATAGTAGATTCTATTATTAAAGACTATATAGTAGAATGTGGTTTCTGAACTTGATAAAAATAAAAAGTTTAATTTATAAGAATACATATTATAGAAAATGATTTGGATAAACTTCAATAGGATCAATATATTTTAGGGAAAATATTCACATTGACAAATCATTAATGTTGTCTGTAATGGATACAAAGTAGCTGGATACTTATTTATCGACAAATTCACTCATAGTATTCCAAAAGACCAGTTACTACATCAGTACCAAGGAACTAGCTCTTTTTTTCATTTTTTTATACATCTTTATTGGAGTATAATTGATTTGCAGTATTGTGTTAGTTTCTGTTGTACAACAAAATGAATCACCTACTGAAGAACCAGCTTTTAATAAGATGATTTCTTATCAACTAGCAAGTCCTCTTATATGTTAATAAAGAAGGACTTTTTTTTCAGTTTTTGCAAATAATTATTGTCCCTCTATCTTTTATCTTTATTTATAATTAAAATTATTGATTTACCAAAAAGGTATAGGATTTGTGAATATATTAATTTGTAATGGAAAATATTTACTAAATTTGACACTGCTTTCAATCATTTTATTTTTTTAATTGAATTTGGTTCTTCATCCTTTGTCTTTTAAGTTTCTGAGAGTATGTGATAGGTAAAATTGATTTTTTTGTCTTTGGAGTATCATCACTTTTTAATATTTTCCACATTAATTCTACTACATTTAAGAATGTAGAGTCTTGTAACTATTCCTAGAATTCAGGTCTCAGATATTTAGATACAGTATTTTAGTCAAAAAAATCAAATTATCTGCCATAATTTTCCATAGTTGTATACACAAATATGTATACACATTTATGGAAGAACTATCCCCACTAGAGCTGAAATATACATGGGATTATCTTTTGCAACTTGAGAAAAAAATCATTTACCTCTAAATACTTATAAACATTTTAACTAAAGAGGACCTCTGAAAATTATCATACCTTTCTCCAAAATATATTAGTTGTACATAACTGAAAAAAATAAAGACACTTGCAAATAAATAACAAAATGAGATGGAGTTTTCCTTAGAGTGGTCTTCAATATTACTAAAAATACGAGAGAGAGAAAAAGAGAGCTAAGAAGGATAAGAGTAAGAGAAAGAAAGAGCAGGGTTTTCCTTGGTTTACTTGGACAGATATCCCATTTTTATTTACTGACATTGAATCTGTATTTTCTGCAATTCTCCACTAAAACTATTACAGAATCTTGGAAAAATATCAGTACCAAAGGACTAGCCTTGAATACTTGAACAGGAAATATAAAATAAGCCTATGTATCAGTCTGAGTCCAATTGAGAGACACTGTAATTAAAATGATGGAAGTTTAATACAAAGAATTATTAAACTATAATAGGAGAGTCACTATAAAGATGTAATGAGAACTCCAAAGGGTACTCTGGGGCTCAGTGAAATTATCCAAGGACAGACAAATGTGGAAGGGAGACAAGCTTCAGGTATCCTTGGAGGAGGTATGGTTACAGCATGTTGCCTTTGGGCAAAGTAGTTCACTGGACTAGATGTTCATCCACATTCTCCAGGCAAATGTGAACAATCCTCCAGGGTACAAGTGGGCTGGTGGATGGAAATACAGAGGGAATTGAGAGGCCACTGCAGGTGCAAGGCCTGGAGCACACAGTGACCACATTGGCAGGGCTGTAAGACTTCATCTGGCCTGGGCTGGAGTCCTGTGGTCGCTAAGGGAATGTACATTTGGGACTTCGGGAACTGTACTTGTGGCTGGACAAGGCAATACGTATATTTCTACACATCCAGTTAGCTGGTCAACCGTGCAGCATGAGAAAGGGAAAAAAGCAAAACTGCTACAACCCTTCGAACCAGGAAGAGGTGTCCTTTTCCTCCTGCGATGTGCGTTTAGCATCCTCTATTGACAAGGCTCAGCCTTGCACTCAAAATAAAAGATGCTCTAACGGGGCCAATCCATTATCATAGTATCACAGTGCAGGTTCTTTTTAAGCAGGTAGTGAAGGATGAATGTGCAGGAATCAGTAAATTGGTAAGTGGTAGAGCCTGGAACATATTGCTGTACCAAAAATGGTGAAAGCAATCAAAGACTAATAGGTCGTGTCTAAAGTGCACAGAAACTGATACAAATTCTGAAGATCTATTAAAACTTAAAGATCTTAAAACTAACATGGCGCTGAATTTTTTGAGCATCAAAGAAGCCTACACATTGTGTGTGGTGTGGGGAAGGAGAATGTGTGGGAGAAAAAAGAGTGAGCTTCACTTTGGGATTCTTAATATAAACAAATTCAAACCAAATCTATCGTTCTTGGCACAAAGTCTCCCCTCAGATTTTGCTATTAAGAAGTTTTATGTTTCTTACTCCAGTATTTTCTAAATTACATATTCTCTGTATTTTAGTCTTCACTTCTCTTTTAGCAATTTACTTTGGAGGACCTCAGGCTAAGAGGTTTATCGCAAAAGGTTCCTCTTTCTTTTCATTACATTCCCTTTCTCATTCTGCAGTCGAGAGGTGAGATTCTTTCCTCTTTGCTTTCACCACCCAAATTTCCTGTTTGCCATCTAGCAAAGTGTATGCTATTTCTGCACCTTCTCTTGGCTTAATCAAGAATTTACACTATGCGACATGTATAGTGCTCATTTTGTATTTTGGTGGTGTAGGCGTCTTTATTTTATTGATTGACTATATTTTTAGTAAAAAATGTGTTTCCTCTGAAAAATTCTAAACATAATGCTTTTAACATTTCACTTATCAGCACCATTTGGTTTTCTTGTCAAGATTATGACAAACTTAATCGAGCAACTTTTACTACCCTTTGTAATATTTTTACAAAACTTATATAGATAAAAAATTTAAAATAATTATGGTTTCCACATAAAAACCATTCAGTTGCACAAGGTATGCTTTATTATCTTTTAAAGCAAATATTTTTTGAGAGCTTACTCCATTAAGTTTTAATGTTCACACATTACTATCAAACTTTTAGCAATGAGTAAGAAATTAACAGCACTTTTGAAAGTTTTTATTGGCACTCTAGGAGGTATGTATTAATATTAGGTGCTTTGTTTTAATTGTACTTGAAGGAAGCCTACCCAGTAAATATCAGACATGTAACAACTGAGGAAACATGGGGGAAACCATAAGAGTCCAAGAGTCATGACAGCCCTAATGTCCGTATTACTTTTTCTCCTTTTTCCATGTTATTAAAATAAGGTCATTGACGTGTGCTAGGAAGAAAGTACCTATGGTAATGTTACATATATTGGCAGCACTCAAATCATCTGTCCATTGAATTGATTTCAATTCATAAATCATAGTGTAGGTAGCAGTGTGAGTGGGAACTTTTGGAGTCCGCTTGAATTTGAGTGGAGGAACATTATAGGTAGCCAAGGTATATATCGTTCTTTTAGGCACTTATAGACCTGGGGAAAACTCTTAGGTTTGATAGTGACATTTATGAGTTCCCTAAGAGCTATTTGATGATTTCTGGCCTCCTCCTTAAAGGAAACTGATTGTAATATAGGGCCGATAAATGTGACATTCTGAATTTGAGCAGTACATATTCCGGGAGGGAGGGAGGTTCGGTTATATTGAGCTTATTTAATTTTTGTCCTCAAAATTGTAAATGTATTTACTTATGAGTACATAAAGAGAAAAACCTTTTTCCTATTTCTCTTCGGATTGAGGAAGTAATCTAAGGATAGCTAGTCTTTATGATTAGCAGGGCATAGTTAAAATCAGCACCATTCTTGGAGGTAGATACAAATGGTAATTGTGGCTCAATCACTTACAAGCAATATGATATTGAGAAAGTTACCTAAATGTTTTGAAGCATAATATACATATCTGTAAAGTTATAAAAATATAGTATATCATAGATTTTCAGTGTTGTTTTACACTTAAACTCTTAACAAGTCACATGAGAACTCTATGCCACTACATTTTTCTTCCTAAGCAGAGTTTAACTCTCAATAAATTTTAGAGTGAATTGCACCAAAAATTAGTATTTGAATTACTTTTTGAGCAGTTATACTTATTTTATTTCATTCTTAGAAGTGTCCAAATAATAAAGAACTATCAATTTAAGTTTAAGTATATAAGTTAACCCTATCTTCAATTACCAAATGGTCACACGGGAAATTTTATAAGTCTAGGATATACTACTGCAAGAACTTAGAGATATGATTCTTTTTATGTCCATTTCATTGTCCTACAAATTATTTCATCATTACTTATAAAGTTTCCTCAATGTGCTTTTCAAAACTTATATGATGAATGATCTAGAAGGTGGATACAACAAATCTTTCCCATTGCATCATTCTCTTCTTTTTAAATGTATTGCTCAAAGTATTACATCATCTTTCAAAAAGATATAAAAGAAATGATACACTATCTTTTGTCTATTATTTTTTACTAAAAAGCAGTAAAAAATTCAAAATTTAAAAATTTACCTCCATAATGACAAAGAAAATAAAATTGAAAGAGGAAGATATTTCACAGTTCCTAGGTAAATTAGAAGATGAATATCAAAAGCAGAAACCAGTACTATAGACTCAAGAAGATGGTGAACTTTATCATGTAAGCAATCATGTATCATGCATCATTCAGACTTTGAGTCCTTAGATGAAGATAGAACACATAACTATTCTCAAAATTAAGAATCAATGAGTAAACAATATGATTCTAAGGATTAAAGAGAAAATATAGTAATCGTCCTTTTAGTCATTCAATAGTAAGGACTTCATTACAGAATATTTTTTAATGAAAATCTGGGATGTTCTGTTTTGCTAAAAATAAATGTGACAGTGTTTTTTTCACCTTTTACACAATTTTTGCATCAAAATCTATCTGATTTATCCTGCAAATAGGTGAAGGCAGAATGTATCCAAATGTAACTGGAAGGAAAATGATGCAATAGAATATTTCTTTTTAAGTAGATTGATTATTCTATTTGCTTTTAATAAATCTAAAGATTAAAGGCTTTGCAATCATGGAACAAAGACAATAGCCATTCTTTCTCCAACAAAAAATATGAGCTGTACAAGATTTTTTAAAACTTCAGTCTGTCATACAGAGTGAAGTAAGTCAGAAAGAGAGAGACAAATATTGTATGCTAACTCACATATACGGAATCTAAAAATGGTACTGATGAACTCAGTGACAAGAACAAGGACGCAGATACAGAGAATGGACTGGAGAATTCGAGGTTTGGGAGGGGGCGGGGGGTGAAGGAGAAGCCAAGATGAAGCAAGAGAGTAGCACAGACATATATATGCTACCAACTGTAAAATAGATAGTCAGTGGGAAGTTGTATAATAAAGGGAGTCCAACTCGAGGATGGAAGATGCCTTAGAGGACTGGAGCGGGGAGGGTGGGGGGGACTCGAGGGGGGGAGTCAAGGAAGGGAGGGAATACGGGGATATGTGTATAAAAACAGATGATTGAACTTGGTGTACCCCCAAAAAATAATAAATAAATAAATAAAATTAAAATTAAAAAAAAAAAAAACTTCTCAAAGTGTTACATATTGACAAATACGTATTTGCCATGTTTGCATTGTATTAACATTTGATCAGGAGGGCTATAACATTCTGCTCAGCCTGACTCAGTTTCAGACAAGTTTCTTCCTGACTAGAGTCTCCTGACCTACATTTTCTTAGAACAAATACACTAGAAAATTTCTAATTGCAAATTCTTTCTCTGCCCCTTTGGAATAGAGATAAAGCTTCTCCCATCCCTTTGAAATGTAATCATCAAGAAAGACAGGGACCCTATCTCCATTCTCTATGGGAGATCCAAAGCCTAACTTCTACAAGAGTCAATCAGCAAATGTAGATGGTCTAATCACATTGACCAACCTCTCCGCTGATGTGCCCTCCAGGACGTTTTCACTAGCTTGCCTCAGTGCTTAAAAACTCTCCTGCCTTTTGTCTCAATAGATTTAAGTTCCTCTCTCTCCCCTACGCCAATAGTCTTGACCTTTTGTAATATTGAATAACATCTTCCTTGGCAACCTTAACAAGTGTCCGGTGCAATTTCTGTTTCCCACATTTTAATAAAGTTGTTTTGCACTGTCTCTTTATTTATAGAGCTGTGAATTGTTTATAAAATACATTTTTTTTTTTTAAAGTAAGACCAAATGGTGAACAGTGAGAGCTGTTTTTTCCCCTGGAATAGTGAGAATGGAGGCCATTGACACTTCTTCCTTCAAAAATTATCACCTATACAGATGTCCCCATCAAATATCTTTTTCTTTCCTTCTTACCTCACTGGTCGCACCTACTTAGTATCTTTTGCAGGTTTCTCTTCCTTTACCAAATCCTTAAATATTGCTGTTCCCAAAGGCTCTGCCCCATGTTCTTTCATATTCCCACTTTATATTTTCTTCCTGGGCCACATTATATGCTTTCTTACCTACAAATATTCTAGTAAGTCCCAAATTGTTATATTCTAATGGACCTTTTCTTTTCTGCTTTTACCTGACCTGTAAACAGCAAATGAAACAGATAATAACTCCCTTCTCCTCGGAACACTTTCTTTATTTGGTTCCTAAGGTACCACACTCTCCTGGTTTGCTCCTTACAAACCCCAACACTTAATATGGAGTATCTGGGCCTAGTCTTTAGACTTACTCTTTTCTCTGTCTACTTTCTCTCCTCAAGGGATCTTATCACACTCAAGGTTTTAAATATCATGTATAAGGCTAATAAATTCAAATGTATATATTCACAGAATTGTAGAGGAAAATATCATTGTTTCAAAAAACACAGTCTTTATGCTCTGTTCATTTATTCAACTAATTATTATTATCAAGAATATCAAAATAAACTCACTCATTTATCACAAATATCTTATAATCTAGAAAACATGAAAAACTAGAGGCAACTTGTTTGACAAATGTATAAGATCTGTTCAAACTAAGTATACATTAGGAAGCAAAATATAATGGTTAAATGCACGGATTCTGATGCTAGCACTTGGGATAAAATATCTCTCTGTCTCTCCTTAGGAAGTAACTTCTCTTGGCCTCAGTTTCTTCACCTGGAAAATGAGGCATGGAATATATTTTTCTCATATTTTTTTTTGAGAATTAATCAGGTTAATGCTTATAGTGCTGCTAGAATCATGTATGGAACATTGTAAACATTATTTATTTGTTTAAAATTGGTTTGATTACTTATGTTAAATTTGAGTTCAGTTTTGCAATATAGTTAAAATTTAAATAGAACTAGACAAAGGCATTTCAGAAAGGCCAGTTGATATGAACAAAACTACAAAGTAGAAAGTGTTATCTATGTTTTAAAAAACAAGGAGTTCAGACTATGAACAAGAAGATATTTTTTAAAAATCAAGGTAGATAAAATTGTGAACAAATCAAAGAGAGTGTTAAATACCAGGTCAGGGAGTTTTGCAGTTTTATCTGCTAGTTTTGGAAAAACCACAGAAATTTTTAGCATTGAAGTCAGAAAACTGTGCTGTAGGAAATTTCATCTGTTCTGCCCTCTGCTATTAATTCATCTGTGTCTAATGCCCAAAGACTCCTATGATCATGATTTCACTACTGGTGAGCAGCGAGTACAAAAAACAAACACTCATTCCTCAAAAAAGGTGATTATTCCACTATATTACAAATGTACTGATTTCTGAGTTCCTGCTTAAGAGTCAGGGTCTGTGAAAAGAATGAAAATGCACTCAGTCAGTAAAGATATGAATGGATTCTACTGCAGTACTGAAGGGAGCTAATTCCTGCTAGCAATGTATATCTCCATCTTGTCACATGATGCAAAAGTTGTAAAAGGTTATTATAAACATTTTAAATTATGGTAGTTATTATAAACGACAACTGAGGAGTTAGAATCAAAGGTCCAATGTCGTCATTGGACATAGGTAGCGTTATCCTAGAAGCACTTATCCCCCAGACTAGAGCTCTTGTCCAAGTTTTTATTGGGTAAATTGTCTTATATTCGCAAATCTTCTGCCCAACTCAGTCTGGCCAAGACCAATGAACATGCAACTTTGTCAGATAAGTGGACTTACCATCCAGGACATTTATGGAAATAAATATATAGTGTATGAAGTAAATTAAGCCTATTTTTTTTAAGTTTGGGACTACATTGTCCAATCAATGGGACACTCTGAATACATTCATATTTACATAAAGTATATAAATACTACACATTTTATACTTTAAATGTGACATATAATAACTATAAAATATAATAGTACTTGTAATAATTGTAAAAATATAATTCGCCTAAAATATGTAAACATGTACAGGTTAGAAAATTATAAGATAGATTGATTATTCCCCAAATTATGTGAATTTTAAGGAAACTGATTTACTACATTTAAAGTATCATTTATTAGATTTACATCAATTATATAAGTGATTTTTCCTAAAGTTGCTTGTTTGTTGATGTGTCCAGGTAATCAGATATGTTTGAAATGTTTGAGAAGATAAGCTATATTAAATTCCTAAGTATATGATCTATGTGTAATACCAAGTTTAAAGAAATATCTAAGCCCAGTTTCTATAGGAGCAATGAGTCCAGTTGATTTGCATTCTGTTTTTGCTTCTTTATTTTTAATTAATTAATTAATTTATTGGCTGCATTGGGTCTTCGTTGCTACACAGGGGCTTTCTCCAGTTGCGGTGAGTGGGGGCTACTCTTCACTGTGGTGTGCAGGCTCCTCATTGCAGTGGCTTCTCTTGTTGTGGCACACGGGCTCAATAGTTGTTGCTCATGGACTCTAGAGCACAGGCTCAATAGTTGTGGTGCATGGGCTTAGTTGCTCCGCTGCATATGGGGTCCTCCTGGAGCAGGGGTCGAACCCATGTCCCCTTCACTGGCAGGTGGATTCTTAACCACTGCACCACCAGGGAAGTCCCTATTTTTGATTCTTTTTATCCTATATTTTATGTTCACAGGTTTCTAAATTAGTTTGCTTTTGCATCTAGAGGACAGTTCTGCATTGTGGAGAGTCTCTAAAAGTTTTATATTCATCTTTCATTTTATCAAAAACCTTGGATACTTATCCATTTAAAATAGATATTTTAAGTTTAAATTCATTTGTATACTTATAATCATATTTTATTATTTTCAAAAATATTTTAGGAAATACTTATAGGCAATATTTGAGAATTATTTCCAGAATAAAATGTATTCTAACATAAACAGTGAAATAAATTTCACAAGACATTTTAAGACCCATTAATGATTTCCAATATGTTACAGCTGAATAATTCATAACAATTAAGGTATATTTATTTCTTAAGATGTGCCTAATTTTGTACCATATTAGGAAACTGAAAATGAAGCATAATGTTGACTACTACTGTTTATTGGTAGAAAATTCTAATTTTCACTTTTGTAAAATCCAAATTGTCTCCAACTAGCTTTATTGATAAATTCAAGTCTAGAATAATTGATTTTAATAGTATATACACTTAGTATGTTTAAAACTAGTTTATAATTTTTTTAAATGTTTTATGACATTTAATAGGATACCTAAGAAAATGAAAAGTTATCGTGTACCGGAAATGAGACACTCAAAGAAGAATCTAATTTAAACTCTACATTTTACAAATGAAAAAATGTAAACTCCACATGAGAAAATGTGTGAAAAAACTGTGAAGTAATGATAATGTATTTCAAATTAGTACACTCTCATAATAAGTCTTTACATAGTTAGTAATTCATTTGAAATTGAGTTTCATTTGTGTTGATGTCTGATATATTTTATATATTATTTTATCTTTATCTTCATGATGAGTGAAACAATAAAAATTAATTAAAATTATTTATTCTATGGAATCACAAAAAATATTTTTCTTTATTGTATTGACATTTATTGTATTGCATCATGAGTGTTAGCAGATTTTTCAAGCATTTGAGGAATTTGGAAGTAGAAAATATGAAGTTTAAATTTTTTTTAAAAGAAATTTAAATTATACAGAATTTACCATATTAAAGCATGTAATTAATGTAGCTACATAAAGCTTATTTTTATCATTTCAAAGTGGGAGAAGTACCCAGCAACAGTTATTCTGTATAATACAAGGCAATGCTTAGAGGCTGGCGATTTACTGTGGATTCTTACCTGACCAGAGACTGCATTTTCACAAACATAAGTCTCATAGTATTCAGAGAACTCAGGAGCATGATCATTGATGTTAAGAACTTGCACATAGACAGGGACTGCAGAAATCTGTTCTATATTGTCTGCAAATTGAATAAACAGAATGAAAATAAAGAATGCTAATGCTGTCTTAAGGAGGAAAATGGTCATGAAAATTGCATTAGGGGTATGTGGTATGTTTTTATTTTATTTGAATAAAAGCTGAGGACAGGATAGCTACATAATTTACATATTTATTAACAATACAGCTAAGAAAAAATGTTCTCAACACATTCAGCTCAACCAATATTTACTGAGTGCCTTGTACTTGTCATGGACTGCAGGAGCTGATGAGGAAAGGTAGTAAAAGTAAAGGAGATAGTCAGGTATATGAACTTTAAAAATCCAGGAACTGTTGGACATACTTGTATTATCCTTGGCCTCTACTAACTGAATGCCAGTAGCATCCGCCACCTTAGCTGTGATGATCTAAATTGCCTTCAGACATGGTCAAATGTACTAGGAGGCAAAATTGCCCACAGTTGAGATGTGTTGCTCTACTGTAGCTTTCACACAGGTGCTCTCTCACCAGATACGAGGAGAATGATGATTCAGTCCATGTGTTAAATATGAAACACAGAGCCAGTGATGGGTGAAGGATGAAAAATAGTGGGGATGTAAGCCTCTTCTAGAACCTAATCTGCCAATGGATAGTAAAAGTTAAACTACATATACCTTTGACTTAGTAATTAGTTTGGGAAACTTATGCTACAGTGCAAGGCACCAATATCTAAGAGTATGTGATCCAATTTATTTATTCCAGAATTGTCTGCATCCCAACCAAATAACTGGAAATAACCCAAAAAGGACTGGGTAAATAAATTACCACCAAATTATGAAATTGTGCATGCTTATTAAAAATGAATAAGCAATGTAACACATGTAGTAATATCATGAACTTTAAAAATGTATTTTTTATTGGGGTATAGTTGCTTTACAATGTTGTGTTAGTTTCTGCTGTACAATGAAGTAAATCAGCTATATGTATATGTATATCCTCTCCCTCTTGGACCTCCCTCCCCCTCCCCCACCCCACCCATCTAGGTCACCATGGAGCACCAGGATGAGCTCCTCGTGCTATGCAGCAGGTTCCCACTAGCTGCATACATCAATCCCAATTAATCCTGGTTCTCAATTTGAGAAAAATGCCTATCACTGTTTGTTTCAGTAGGTTTTCTGTAAAATGGAAATGATCCTAGTAACTACTGTATAGAGCTGTTATAAAGATTAAATGAATTAATACATGTAAAACATTTAGAAGGTCACAATATATAAATAAGCAATGCAACAAGTATTAAATACTATTTTTTATTTATCTACTCACCAGAAGTGATATACATGAGATTTTGTGAAGTGATAAAAAACAGTTTGCAGCTTAAGGTATTGTATATTTATATATCATTATTTTAAATCTTTCTTTTTTATTTTAAAAAGCTGTGGGAAGGTACATGCATTGAAGAGTGGGGAGAGAGAGTTTCCTTTGTCTCAGTGTCTTTATTTAAAATCTTATTTTTTTCTAAATCAAAAAGCATTATATTTGCAATTGTAATTTGGAAGGGCAAATAAAAATTTTTAAAAAAGCAAAAAACAGAGGCTTAACTCTCCGCATTGAAAATCAGGGAAGTCTTTCCCTTTTTCCTCTTCTTAGAGCATTTACTGTAAAGCTTGTAAATTATTTTTCTATCTCTTTGAGATTTATGTAAAACTTTTAAAATCGAAATAAACCTCTTTCTAACTTTACAACACAGACCTGTCTTTCTCCAGTCCTGGGAGCCAATTATTTGAAATATACTCATCAAGGAAGACAGCATTTTTTTCTCCCAGTTTCGGTGAGAGGGTAGGAGCCTAACTCTAGCAAAGGCCTTGACCCAAGATGCAAAACTATCTCTTGTCAGAAACGTATAAAAAGTTTAGTTTTCATATGGATAAGGCCAGTTAGCAAACACAGATGGTCACTCCAACTACTTAGTGAATTTAGGATAAACTGTGTGACACAGGGTGGTATGAAGTCTTCCTACTTTAAGATCAGCAATTGTTTATCTTAAGAACATGCCTGCGGTGGGTGCTATCTGCCTGGCCATGTAAAAGGCTGAGATTTCTTTCTGATTTGGCAATTTCTTATCAATTTACTGCTGCACATCAAATTATGGTTTCATGCTTTTTACTTTTAAAACTATTTCTCTCTATTCCACCTGTGAAGAGGCTTTCCAGGTTGGGATGAAATTTTTGTTTGTAATTATTCTAACCAATAAATAACAGTTGTAATTATGATAGAAATTGCAACTTTCAATTAATTAAAATTAAAGTTTGCAAGTTTTATTGCATATAAAAGAAATCTATGGCCTTTAGGAAATACATAAACCATTAAAAATGATCATTTTGAGACGCTTTTCTATTGTGTTACATTCAGGATAAAATAGATTAAAAATATTAAAATATGAAAAGATAGTTCTAGAAACTTCAAGATGAAATTATTCAAAACTTAAGGCTCATAGTTTTTATGGTTTAAATATATATCAGTATAGAATAACTTTCTGCTTAAGTAAGTAAAATTGAAAAACTACTTGTTACAAATAAATTTAAGGAAAATTAGTATGAAATTCATTTAAAATTTTTATCTTTTTTCTAAAAAACCTGTTTAAAATTAAGTTCAAATTAAACCTTTGGCATGACTATACAAAACATATACATATCTTCATAGCTTCACTTTAAAGCAGTTAGTAATTTTATTCATTTAGCTGGCATGTTGATAAATAGGTTGGTGCTTAATTTGGGACACTTTCCAGGAAAAAGACTAAGCAGAGTGAACTTCATTTGCTGGGAAAACAAGTGTTAAAATGGAACATCTCTTTCCTATAATCAGTATAACTGTTATATTGCAAGCAAGCTTCTAGGTAGTTAACACATGCAGCAATTGCTTTTTGTAAAAATGTTTTATGTGAAGCCCCATTTCCCACTATTTAGGTTGTTTGTTTATATTACTACGTCTTCAGTGACTTAAATGGTCAAATAATTATTTTTGATATCAACATTACCTCAGTAAGAAATTGGCACTTACAATTATTTTCTCCAAAATTGTTCTAAAATGAGTTTAATAATGTGGATCAAAAATTAATCAAGAGACAGAGAAAAAAATACATGAAAATGGTTACTAAGTGTTATATAAGTTCTTTCTAAGCAGTTTCCCTTAAAATGAAAGAAACATTTTCAAAAATGTATCTTTAAAAATGAGTTAAATGATAATTAACTTTGTGGGTTTCTGACAATATTTATCTAATTATATTTTATTTTGGACTTTTATTCCCCATCCTGTAACTGTTCAAGCCGATAGAAATAGTAATGGGAATATCAAATCTCTCTTTCTCTAAAAGAATTTTCTTTTTATTCTAAGAAAACTGATTTTATAACACCAGAAGCAGACCAGCATAAACTGTGTAATTTGTGTACTTGATAACATTTCTAATCACCTATTTCTGGAACAGTGATTAACTTAGCATTAAATCCCATGTAATATAAATGTATTCAAATAGTTTATATTCAGTTTGCCTTTCACAGGCATTTTTTCCTTGATTGTATTTTTAATCTTTCTGTATTTATAAATTTTGTTTTAATATAATATTTGTGTCTCAGAATACACATAATAAGTTTTAAAGATTCTGCTTTTTAATAACTTAAATTGTAGTGCTTCCAATTTAACAGAGTTAATGATATATTCTTACAAAAATTCCCCTTAAAAGTAAAATAAGATTACAGTGGAAATTATTTACATAAATTCATTAAAACATGCTCTTTTAATAGTTGAATGTTACTTTATGGAGAAACACATTTTTCAAAGATGTCTGGTCTTCCTTTGAATTGATTCGAATTTTCTTTTCAATAATTTTGTAAATACTGATATAAATAATTTGTTCTCCAAAATATCTAATGAATAAAAATATCTTGCTTTTAGACTAAACATCTTTGTGTTTTCTGACATGAAAAGCCTTGGCATTTCTTCTGTGCAGCAGACATTTATTCCCTTGTAACATTTGCTCCCCATCATTTATTGTTTAGTTAAACAGAAAATTCAAAACTCAGACCCTGTCCTCTGGCAGTTTCCAAAGAGCTATTCAATGTATGACAAAAAATACACAAGAGATACTTTCTACTCCACCATCTCATGAGCCACCTACTCAATAAAGTGACGATTAAGATACATGTTTAAAGACTTTCAAAGAACAAGCCAAGAAAGTAAATAAGATTACTAAAATTCTATGCGAACTCAGTTTTGAAAGGATGCATTCTAAAACATTTCAAATTCATAAATGGAACCCTTTACTGACTACATTAATCCATTGACTAAGTAATAAGGATGATTTTGATGATCTTTTCCATTGTGTTCTATCTATTCTTTTGAGCTTGAATGGATATGATTGATTTAATAACTGATTAATCGAGAATTTTGAAGACACAATCTGTGGTAAACTGCGATGATTTTATCTATGTTTTCCAACCTGAAAATGGAATCACATGCTGCCTATCCATGAAAAAACACTGGTCGCTACTGATTACTGAAGACGTGACTATCAGCACAGCTGACACTATGAGTTTAATTTGAACACGTTTTACTGGGCAATCTTTTACGCTCCATTTGAAAAAAACTTACAAAATTTATATTCAATTTTTAAAAATTGATTTAAAAATACATTCATGAAAAATATTGTAAGAATAAATATTATATGATTAAAAGTTTGTAGAATTTTAAGGGATTTTTGGTTTATTTCTTATGTTTTTCTGAATTTTTCATGATTTATTTCTTGCATTAAACATTATTCACTGTCATAATAAAAATAAAGATATTTAGTGGTAAGTATATAAATAAGCTGTAGTAGGAATGTGCAGACATTGTTAATTTAAAATAATAAATTAAATACACATGTATGAATTGACATATAAAATACCATTCGATTCTAATTTCAGCAACACTTTAGCTTTCATCGCTATGTTTAGAGAATATTGAATGGTTTAAAAAATATGGTGAACCGATGTATGGTTCCCAAATGAGTACTTACATTTTTCTGTGGCTGTAACACTTAGGTTATACCAAGCACTAATCTCTCGATCAAGAAGGTTAGTTGTGAAGACTGTACCGTTGTCATCAATATTGAACACCTTGCTTCTGGTAATAGAATACCTGCACACACACAAATTTTATTATTATCCTTAATTTCATTATTTTCTCCATATAACATGCTTTAAAGAGTGTATAACACTCTTTTTAAGCTATATCATCAGATCCATACTCTACACAGCTAATGTAATGCTGAACAATTTTCAAAAAGATAAATTCTACATTTAAGATTCAACCCAATGGAAACAGAAAAAAAAAGACCTCAAATCCCCAAAACCTAAAACAACTCCAGATTTCAATTGGTGTGCTAAATCTAGACACATGTCCCTCATTCTCACTCTCAAGAGAGAATTTTAATAAGTGAATGACTTGGTTAAAAAGAAATGGCAAAGTGTCTTTTGCAAAATGAAGAGAAGCACAAATAAATGGGGGTAAATATTAAAGCTTGTGAACCTTTTTTTTTTCCTTTGAAGCAATGTAAAACAAATACTCAGTTTAGGCTGCCGAGTCTTCTTCCTATACCACATAGTTGCTTGCTAAATCTGTGCATCGTATTATAATTACTTGATTGCTGACATATGAGAAATATTTGTTTAAAGGAAATAATTAGATAATATTTGATAAAAATAAAGTATATATTTATTATATATATGTATATGTGTGTGTGTGTGTGTATCCTAAAAGTGAGGAAGTAAGGATAGTAGATGTAATATGCTATTAGATCATGCATGGAAAGAAGCCAGATAATAAAATTCTCTCATGCAAAAGCCTGGAAAATAATCTCAAATTCCACAATGAAAGAAGCCTTTGAAGTACTCAGCATGTCTTATCTGCTTGCAAATGATTAATAATAAAAATTAAAGAAGAGTAATATCTAGGGTTCGGTGATGGCTTCTCATTGCATATATATTCCTGAAGACTTTGATGAAACATCAATGAGATTTGCCATAATTATGTGGCAAAAGATGAGAATATTTTAATCTTGAATTGACAGGTCTCTAAAAATATCACACTAATTTGTAGTTTGGTGTTCAGGGGAATATTAAAATAGAACTATAGAGAATTAAGCTTTAAAGGAATTCAGTTTTAGCTCTACTCATTTTTAAACCTTTGTAAGCAATTTTCTTACATATCCACAAGTGGTCACATTGCCTACTTAGATTTGTTGACAAAATGAAACAGTACTTTAAGTTAATGTTTTGTAGTAAGTGTACAGAATACCCTGATTCTATAATATATCATTCTGAATAAAACCAACCAAAAGTTCAAGATTATTTCCATGTAAAAGTTTTTTAAAATCATAATCCTGAGTCATCAGTAACATTTTAAATAATAGTGAATACATACCATTTAAGAAAGGAAAGAAGGGTGTAATACATATTAGAAAGAGCTTGAACTAAAAATCTTAAAATGTAAAGTTTAATCTTTGGTTTTCTTCACAATTCCTTTTTAAGGACTCTTCATTCCTCTAAAAATGCTGAGTGAATAGAATGTAGCTATGTACTGTTTTCTTACTGCTAAGAGTTCTTGCCAGAATGATATAAACAAATGATTCTTCCATGAATATAAGGATGCCTTTATATTGTGTTCATAATCTTCGTACGCCTCTACAAAAGGACTATTCCCACTTCCCAGAAGAAGAACTCAGGCACATAAAAGCCAAGCCCATATACAAAGGCTAGATATTCCTAAGTAGGTGCAACTACAATTCCTAAGTAGGTGCAAATCCTTAAAAAAAGGATTTTTAAGTACTTTTTCATGCACAGGTGAAAGATGTACAAAGGCAGCCTCTTCCACTGGTGAAAGACTTCCCTGTCATTCTTGAACTAAACACAAATCTGCTTCTGGCTCCTGAGCTGGGCTGTTTCTCACAAACCTGATTACTCAGATTATTTGTCTTTTTATGTGAATGTTAGTAGTTTCTCTCTTTCAAGGAATTTCAAGCAATTGGTCTGAATTCATAGGCGTAGAGTTGTTCATAGTATTTCCTTATTGTTTAATGTCCATGGGTTCAATAGTTATGTGCCCTCTTTCATTTCTGATAATGGTAATTTTTGTTTATTCCATTTTTTTCCCTTCATTGTCTGGTTAGATTGATCACTTTTACTGGTGTTTTGAAAGAATTAGCTTTTCATTTCACTGTATTTCTCTATTTTCAATTTCACTGTTTCTGCTCTAATGTTTTTTATATTCTTCTTTGTTTTTGCTTGATTAAATTTAACTTGCTCTTCTTTTTCTAACAG
This sequence comes from Hippopotamus amphibius kiboko, assembly GCF_030028045.1. NCBI lineage: Eukaryota > Metazoa > Chordata > Mammalia > Artiodactyla > Hippopotamidae > Hippopotamus > Hippopotamus amphibius. The sequence goes on from NC_080196.1 coordinate 105,134,649, forward strand.
AAAAGACTATATTGAGTTTCTCATATTTATAAAATATTATAAAATTTGACTATAAGCTTAGTTTAAAGGGAAACTTTAATAATGTCCAAAGAATGAATCACCCACAGTAGTGGCAAAAGAGTATATGCCCTATATCTGGAATCTAAACAGTATGGTAATACAGAGAATGGGGACAAAATGAAAATCTTAAGGAATTTCTTGTGAAGTTTCTCATAATTGTATGATGGAGTTTTTATTACAGACCATTTCTAGGCTCTAATTCCCAGCACATCCTTAAAGCTTAAGGATAAAGCAACTGTATCATCTCACTTTCAGGTCTAGATACTGCATTCTTCCTCCAGACCTGCCTCCAGTTTTCTTAAGCATTTACCATGTAGCTTATTATAATAATTTATACCAAGGCATACTTACTTCCCAAGTTTTTCTGCCCTTGACAATGACAAGAATATTTTGTTAAACCAGTTGATTTCTCCCACTCAAGACTGGCTGAAAATGAGCCTGGGAATGTCTATGCATCACAGAAACACAAGGTGATATGCAGAAGGATAAGCTGAGTAATATGATTTATTGGAAGTAGTTAACACTTTACCCTGTTTACTACGGGTTAATCTCTTTTTCCCAAGCAATGGAACATCTCAGGGGCAATACACTGCACTATCACTCCCTTTGCTTTCTATATATCTTGCCATGGGGTGAGTATTAAGGAAGAGATAGTATCAAATTAAAACTCAAATTGAAATTATTCAATATTTTCCAGGTCATTTACTTCCAGAAAAAGGGGGAAGCCTGAAATATGTTCTTGTGGCTATTTTAATATGCATTTAATTTTGTTTTCATGTTATATTTTGAACATTTGCTACATCAAACTACATCACATGGAAAAAAATCGTTGATGCTAACAAATATATGAAAAACAGTAGTACTTATCAGGCACCCTACATGAAAGTCCGTAAGAGACATCAAAAGACATTCTTTTTGTAAGCTCTCACAAACTATTATTAAAAGTAATTTATTTCATGGGAATTCCCTTGCAGTCCAGTGGTTAGGATTCTGCGCTCTCACTGCCAAGGGCCCAACTTTAATCCCTGATCAGGAACAGAGACCCCACAAGCCACATGGTGCAGCCAAAAATATCTTTTTTTAATTAAAATAAAGTTGACGTAGTTGACATTTAAAAACAGAAAAATAATTAATTTCAGTACAGAGATGAAAATTATTAGCTAAAATATTTTTGGTAGAAAAAAATAAGTGACCACTAGTAGTGATACTGTAAAACACAACCTCTGTTAATATTTGGGTACTGTCACTTATTTTTCTCATTTATGTTACATAATATTTTACTCATAGTAAATAAACATACAACTCTAATGTTTTTGTATTATTTTTAAAGAATCATGCCATGTCTTTAGCTAAGTATCATAAGTATCATTATAAAGCATTCATCATTCATTGCCTTATTTACACCACTGAGATTAGATCTTTAAATTGTTTCTACAATTTATTATTATAAAGACTAATATAATGAAAGCTTTAATTACGAAAGCATTTTTTTAATTTGTATTCTTTAGTATTCTCAGAAAAACAGGTTATATACTGCTTAAAATCTAAACAATTAATTTACTGAGTTTTAATTGTAAACACACACACATATATACTACATGCATGTTTATATGTAAGTACATATATACTTACATATCTCTTACTAAATTTACTACTAATAAATAAGAACTATATCTATATAGTATAAGGCAGCATTTTATGATTAGGAATTACAGTGGAAAAGTGGGAGCATTGTCTATCTCAAAACTTTAAAGACGCTCCTTCTTTGTATCAGTAGCCCTTCCAAAGAGCAAAGCAGTGCCCAGCATCTTAATAAATATATGGAAGTTTGTGTAATTCCCTGAACTATAAAGTATGGAAAATAGATGAGTAAGGGAAGGTGGTGGAAGGAAACATGTAACAGGTTTTGCTTTTATCTTTAATCAGAACTATAATGTGAATACAAAAAAAAAAAAAAAAGGAAAGAAAATATATTACCTGAATATAACAGGCTAATTTAATAGATGGTGAATATTGTTTAATGGTAATACAGAAATTTATTTCTGATTGGACTTACTTCATTTATACGCCTTTAGTGCTATCCTGTAAAAGCTTAATTTTTTAATTTAATTTTAACTAAATAGTATTTATATGAACCACATTGTGATCAACTTTGTTTCTGTCCTGACTTGGCATAATTAAGGATTTCTTTTCTCTCACTTCCTTACCCCAATTAACAGAGCTGATTGCACTGAATTTTGGTGCACTGCCTCTTTCTTGCATGTTTTCAAGTACTTATTCCACTGCATCTTAACCAATAATGAGGCTTCCCGTTTTAACTTGTTTGAACTGTTGCAAAATTTATAAGTACCTCAGAGAGAAATATAGATCTAGATATATCCTTGTTGCATTTATATGAAATTTTATTTTCAAGATAATCTGCGTTCCCTCATTTATTAACGCAAAGCTGGCCTTCCAGACATACCCGATAGGAGATTTCCTCTGATCTGGATCTGCGGCAGAGACTGTGCCTACAAAGGATCCGTGCGAACTCCCTTCAGCGATTTCAAATATGTAATATGGGAGAAGGAAAACAGGAGGCTCATCAACATCTTCCACCTGGATCTTGATGACGGTGGTGGAAGCCTCGGTATGGTATTTCCTGAGCTGCTCCTCAACTTGGCGGTTTTTAACTTTTGCTCTAATCCGATAGTGGTTCTGGTGCTCAAAGTCCACTTTCTACAAAGAAAAAGAGTGTACATAGAAGAAATAGGATCAGTAATCTGAGGAAATACCTAGCGGGAAAAAAGTTTCCATTGGTTAAAAAGGCTCATTTCTTTCCAGTGAGGTTTTACTCTTTATGTTCTCGGATCATTCTGATATCATCATTTAGTAGTTGCATAGCAGATCCCTATGTGTATTTATTATTTACATCCATTATAAAATATTTGGGGTTAATAACTATATTTTTATAAATCACAGGGTCTTATTTTAATTACTTAGAGCAAAAACGAACTGGTTACACAAATAATTATATGTACTTCTGATTTGATTTTGCATTATTATGCAAAAAATAATCTTAATGCATCTACCTTTTCTAATATAATTATTCCTTCTTGGGTCTCATTATTAGTAATGACGTCGAATGTTTCTGAATCCTCTTCGATGCTATAATCCATTTCTGCATTCTCTCCTATGTCATTATCATATGCCATGATTGTTCCTAGTGACGTCCCAACGGGTGCAGATTCAGAGACAGAAAAGCGGTATAAACCTTTAAAAACAAAATTCAGGATATTTCACACAGATGATTAACATAAAAAACTCCAAAACTCCCTTTATTTACCGGCTGTCAGAAAAACCATACCCACCCTTTTCACCAATTACTTGTTCTAAATACCTCTCTCTCTTCCTTTGTTTTTTTGCAATCCGAACATTTCCGTCATATCTTTTTGAATATCTATTATTTTCTCTCTCTCTTTTTTTTTAAGGATGCAGCATGGTCACTTTATTTTATTTTTTTATTTTTTTTTTTTAAGAACTTTTATTGAGATACAGTTAGCATACAATAAACTGCATATGTTTAGAGTGCACAATTTGGTATCCCAATCTCCCAATTCATTCCCCCCCAACCCTCCCCACTTTCCCCACTTGGTGTCCATATGTTTGTTCTCTACATCTGTGTCTCTATTTCTGCCTTGCAAACCAGTTGATTTGTACCATTTTTCTATATTTCACATATATGTGTTAATATACGATATTTGTTTTTCTCTTTCTGACTCGCTTCACTCTGTATGACAGTCTCTAGGTCCACCCATGTCTCTACAAATGTCCCAGTTTCATTGCTTTTTACAGCTCCAATGTTCATTGAAGCACTATTTACAATAGCCAGGACATGGAAGCAACCTAAATGTCCATCAACAGATGAATGGATAAAAAAGATGTGGTACATATACACAATGGAATATTACTCAGTTATTATTTTCTCAAATATATCTTAGGAAGTGCTTTCACCAAGTACATATAATTTCCAAATTTCTATTCATATGTATATCTTCTCAATATTCATGGATTTATTTTTATTGTATCTTCAAACATGCCAAATTAAATTAAAGTGTTTTTCAATTTCACTCAAGCATTCTCTGATACCTAAAATTACCAATAAATATAAATATGAACTAAAGATGGTAGAGTCCAAAAGCAAATAATTGAGTTCTAAGTGTAACAGTTTGATTTTGATAATATGTGCTTGGATTGCATTAACCATAGTGGAAATGAAAAAGAAAGATGTGGAATATCATGCAGCCATAACAAAGAAAGAAATAATGCCATCTGCAGCAACATGAATGAACCTAAAGATTATCATACTAAGTGAAGTAAGTCAGAAAGAAAAAGATAAATACTATACGATATCACAAATGTGGAATCTAAAATGTGACACAAATGAACTTACTTATGAAACAGAAACAGACTCACAAACATAAGAGAATAGACTTGTGGTTGCCAAGGGGAATGTGGAGTGGGGGAGGGATGGATTGGGAATTTGGGACTAGCAGATGCAAATTATTATATATAAAATGGATAAACAACAAGGTCCTACTGTACAGCACAGGGAACTATATTAAATATCCTGTGATAAACCATAATGGAAAAGAATATGAAAAAGAATATATATATGTATAACTGAATCACTTTGCTGTACAGTAGAAACTATCATAGCATTGTAAATCAACTATATCTCAATAAAATAAATTTTAAAAAAAGAAAAGGAAAAGAAAGATGGATCCATGAGGGTTGATTAGCAGTAGGAAAAACATGTTGGAGTCAGATGACCCCATTGTTTTGGTCACAAGAAAATAATGGTAGTTATATTTGAAATGCATCCATATAAATATAAATTACTAAGCTTTTTTCTTTACTTTTCAGAAATAGCTTGCGTAAAACTTATAAAGAACTAGTCATTCATATATCATTTGTAATTTAAGCTACAATGTACAAAATAATCACATATGTTAATATCCTAAAGAATAAATCTTCTTAGAAAAAAGGAGCACGTTCAATATAATTTTTCTTTAAAAGGATTCTTGATTTCCTTAGAAGCATATAGCAAGTGATTCCACAGACTGCCTTGTGAGATTTTCTTTCTTTTTTTTTTTAAGTGGGAGAAATGTTACTTTAAAGGTGGTAATATTTGGCTGTTTTCAGGACATATCAGTTTAACTGTGTTACCATGTATCTTTCATTGTGGGAAAATTGAGAATCATTTATTTGGTTGTACAAATTAAAAACTGCCAACAAATTAATCTGCAGGAAAGAGTGACACTACCCTAAATCTGAAAGCAGATGCTTTAAACACTTTGCTAAATCAAAACTTAGTTTGCGCTATTTCCCATACTTTCAAAATTTATTCATTACAATGCTTTTTACTTACTGTCTTTAAATATAGGTTTATTGTCATTAACATCAGAAAGTTTGATTAATACACTTGTTGTCCCAGACAGTGCTCCAGGCAGACCGATCATGTCTTTGGCTTGAATAATCACCCAATATTCGTCTTGCAGTTCTCTATCCATTTTAGAAGATATTCTTATGACTCCTTTAAAAATGTAATAAACTACAATTATTATTTCATTATTAACTATAGCATCTTCCTAGTTAATTTCCTAAGAATTCAAACATAAAATCATTCTTTTGATACATTTTAAGCCACTGCAATCTTCTAGATACTGCCCTGGAGGAAAAAAAAAATACAACAATAATAAATTAATCACCACCTCTGCCTACAGTTTAAAGTGGTCATCACAATACTAATAGTAGTAGAAACTTAATAAAATACTATGTTAAGATAAACCACAGGGAGAGAAGAAGAATGTCTTATTTTTACCTCAATTTGTTTTCTGCTTTCTTGTCTGACATACTATTAGGCTGCTACAATTAACTTTTCCCTGAACTTGGAAGAAGTTAGTATATTATGAATACATGTGTAAATTATAGTACTAAATTTATGGAAAAATATTGTGCACTTGGAATGTTAAATCTGTTTTGAGTCATAATATATGAAGAAGGGCTAATTTTTGACTCACAGTTATTCATAATCCACCAACAGAAATACTCAAATCCCTATCGGAACATGGAAATGTTGTAATGTGTCCACATTCTATAAAACTATTTAGTAAAAAGTTATTCATCACTGAAAAAAACCTAGGAAAAATTTAAGGTGGTGAATAGGAGAAGGGCCATAATCCTAAAGATTTGGGGGAACACACAATGCAAATATAAGAAAGAGAATGGCTGATCTTCAAATGCCTCTGGGGCAAAAGCGTTCATTAAAAAATTGTGATACCTGTAAAAAAATAAAAGGACAAATTGGACTAGATTATGATGAGATTTTAATTGCGGACTGAAGTGTTTCACAATTATACTCTATTATTTGAGTCAGTATGGAAACCATGGAATATATGAAACAGATGCTCCTACTATCTCCCTGTGTGTGACTCAACAGAGAATTGTGTTACCTATTAGCAAAGGAGAATAGTATTAGAGGCTTTGGAATTATACATTCAAAGGTGTAGAGATTAGTGAGTAAGAGGAACACAGAGACCTTCACTTCCCACGTATGGAGGAGTCAATTAACTTTGCCGACTTGACTTTCAACCTGTCTTCTCACCTTCGGAACGAATAAAGGATATATATTCCTAGATCCTCTTACACACTCTGAACCTTACCACTTCTCTGCTTTGGCTTTCAGTTGTCTCACTGCCCTCTCTACTGCTCCTCCATTAATGCAATTAATTGATTTAGCTAATTTGCTCAATATATTTAAGAAGCCACTGAGGGGTGGGGGAAAAGATAGTGCTCAAAATAGTCAAGAAGATCCAGCATGACTCAGCACAGGTCTACTACACAGGTACCCCATTTTCTACTCCCCTCCTCTGTGCTTTTTCACACTGGTATCTAGTTAGTCTAAGAGCTTCAACACTCTGCTTTCTCAGGAATTTCCTCTACATTCTTTCCATAACCCGGAACGCGTTCCATGCTCTCCTCACCTTGGTCACAGGCTCAGCTCAGCATTCTGGTTTCAGCGTATTCTGCCTTGACCACACAACATGAAGGAGTTCATTCTTTCTTTCTTCTGTTGAAACTTGTTTATTTCACTTCATAATATTCACAAACTTAACGCATGTAATTATTAATATACATATGTTTAATATTTATTTGTAAGTTCTAAGAAAGAGCCCCTATTGCTTTCCTTTTATTTTTTTAATGTTGCAATGTTGTCCTGATGTAAACCTAGTATGTTGTACAATGCCTGTTGCATAGTCAACCCTTCTCAACCAAAATAGTGTAAGGGAATTAAAACCTAGTGTCTTAAGGCATTCCTTGCGTGTATCAAACTAATTTTAACCTGTACATTCAGAATAATAGAAACTAGGCATTATCCTGGGGAGAATTAAGAAAATAGTCACTCAAATCATATATTTCAGAATCTGATTCTCACAAGAAACTTGACTGATAAAGCCTGAGATATTTAATACTTACTAAATGAATGGATCAATAAGAAATACTTAAAGACCCAACATATGCTTTAATTTTTTAAAGCTTTTCATGTTATCAAGATGGAAATAATATTTTTCTCAATAACAACCATAGAATTTTACTGCTTTTGGCACTTGCCACATTCTTGGGTGGTTAGTTAGGTATTTTATTTTCTCACCTTTAGAGACTATAAGCTCACTTATATGGGTTTAATTTTTTTTTTTTTCTGTGCGTGGGCTTTCTTTTTAGTTGCAGTGAGTGGGGGCTACTCTTCATTGTGGTGTGTGGGCTCCTCATTGCCGTGCCTTCTCTTGTTGCAAAGCATGGGCTCTAGGTGTGTGGGCTTCAGTAGTTGCAGCACATGGGCTCAATAGTTGTGGCTCACAGGCTCTAAAGCGCAGGCTCAATGGTTGTGACCCACGGGCTTAGTTGTTCCACAGCATGTGGGATCTTCCTGGAGCAGGGATTGAACCTGTGTCCCCTGCATTGGCAGGTGGATTCTCAACCACTGTGCCATCTAGGAAGCCCAGGTTTAATTTTTGTAATGATCAAAACAATCAATATTTGTTAAATGAATCAATGTCACATAATTCTTGACTGTTTAATAGATACAAATACAGACAGAAATTTTTTGTTTTATTTCTTTTATAAAGTATTCAATTGCTTAACAGAAATTGGAGAGGCAAGGACAGAAAAATAAAATGCTGTTTTTATGTAAATCAAAAAGACACAAAATATAGAACTATTTTTTTTTTAAGTTCCTACACCTAGTCATAAACTCAGGCTTAATCTCATTCTGGCTGGGTGTACAGGTGGAACTCTGTGATTTTAATTTGCATTTCCATGATGACTAATGAGGTTGAGCAATTTTAATATGCTTGCAGGTTTTTTGTATATCAGCTTTGTGTCAATTGCTTGTAAATGTCTTTTCCCCAAATATTTAAATTGGATTGTCTGTATTTTTGTAATTAATTTGTAATAATCTTTATGTATGTTTTATATCCCATACACAAATCACGTGGTATGGATGTAAAAAATCCAATCTCCCAACCTTAGAAAAATCAGCTAAAAGTTTAAAAATAATTACATGCTTAACATTACAACCCATTTATTTATTGAAACATCAGGTCTACTTTACAACACATTTGTAAACAGAGAACTTTTGCTCTGACGTCTGCCTATTTAGAATCACGCTGAATTGCACTTTGTTTCTTCCAGGAATACCTGTTGTTGGTTCAATGGAGAAATACGGTGGGCCCTGTAGTAAGCTGTACAGGAGACGAGCATTGTTGCCACTGGAAGGGTCATCAGCATCACTTGCCGTCACCTGGATAACGAATGTTCCTGAAGAGAAAAGAAATAGTTACGAAAAATTAAGCCTATGGTCTTTTTGAAAAATGGATTCCAGTTCTATAAGGTACTCTTTCTTTAGAAAGCAAGATGATGATATGCAGTGAAAGACTAGTCCTCCTTGTTCTGAATTATAAAACAAATATCTTTCTGTATAGACAAGAAAATATAACCTTATACAAAATAGCCCTAATTCCCATATACAATATAGAATTTTACATGTGTAGATCCATGATCTAATGCAATATATATATTAAAACAACCTATTACTATATGTAATTAAGGGTCGTTCAAAGATGTGTTATTAGTGGAGGAATCGAAGGGAAATTAGAAATACTTTTCTTCAAAAAACTATGTTGTGATCTGTACTTCAAAAAATTACAGAATATTAATAAAATATTAATGAAGATTACTGAAATGGTCTCGACATAGTGTCAATCTGAAGATAAGCATAATTATTTGGCTTGCTTCATTCCCTTCTATAAAATGCCTGCTTTCTTTAAAGAGTTTTTTTAAAGTGCAAAGTGAAATCTAGCAGATTGATAGGGTAAGCATTCTCATTAAAATTCAGTAACAATCAATAAAACTCATGGGAAATAAGTATTTGTATGTTTAAAATCAATGGTCAAATTAAAAATATTTCTTTAATGATCTTTTAAATTACTTTTATGTAAACACGGAATCTAGCATTATGGGTCTTGGAAATGCACATTTTTTGAAGCACGATGTTCTATGTCAATGAGCATGGCAACACAAATGGCATGATGTCAAATAGGCTATGTGATTTTATGTACAACTAGCCTCATGAAGTTTTTCATTAAAATCTGGTTTTATACACTAACACATTCTAATATGAAGCCATTCTATGCTTCAGTAATAAAAATGTTGAAACTTTTATTGTGGTCCTCAATTGTATGTATTGATTGTATTTGCTGTTTTGTTATAGAATTGTTATGTTAGTTATTTAACCCTTGTTTTATACTGTACTCCACTCCACACGTGGACACATTAGTTTCAGGTGTTTTAAATACATTCTTGCCATTTGTGACAACATGGATGGACCTGGAGAGCATTATGCTAAGTCAGACAGAGAAAGACAAATAGAGTATGCAATGACTTACATGTGGAATCTAAAAATCAATCAATCAATCAATCAAGCAGAACTCACAGAAAGAGTGGATTGCTGGTTACCAGGGGCTGGCTTGCAGGGGAATTTGGATGTTTGTCAAAGGGTACAAACTTGCAGTTCAAATACAAATAAGTTCTGGGGACCTAATGTACATTACAGTGTTTATAGTCAGCAATACTGTATTATACACTTCACAGTTGCTAAGAGACTAGATGTGAAATGTTTTCGCCACAGAAATGATAATCATGTGACTGACATGATGGAAATGATGGCTAAGGCTATAGTGGTAACCACATTGCAATATATTAATGTATGAAATCAACACATTGTACACCTTAAACTTACACAATATTATATATCACTTATATCACAATAATACAAATAATAAATAAATGAATAGATAGACTTGTTCCTGTAGGAATCATAAAGAATTATTCCAACAAAAGGCTTCTAAGAGACCACTTCAATCAGTTTGTGATAGGCAAGTGTTGTTCTTTTAACTACCAGTCTATTCACTCATCCACTTCCCCTATATTTCCTCATGATGTCTCCATTTCATTTATTTCTAAAAGGCTTTCCTGTCTCTAGTTTGCAGAACTAGACCACCTGTATTTGGCTTCAGGAACAACAGCTGAAATCAGTGTACTGTTAGTTGTTGACCAACAGAAGTTCTTTGTATTAAGACTTTAGATTTCCTAACGTAGTACTGCACAAATGAGAACCAGGAACACCAAGAGAATGCACTGACTCACAGACTACCTCATACTTCATTTCTAGAAACCAGAGCTATGGAGTTAGGTTGTTTCTCCCATTTCAGTTTATTTTAAAGCACATTTTAATTGATGTGTCATTTACTTCTAACCAAAATATATCTCTTCAATGTCCTAATATGGCATGACCTTTTTCTCTACTAAATGGAAAACAATGTAATATATTAATATCACAGAAAATAATTTCTTTGCATGTGGGGTAAGTCCAAAAAATCACACTTTTAGAAAATTTAGTGGATAAAAACAATATATTATAAATATTCGAATAACCCTCATGTAAATTTGTTAGGGCGTTCAATTTCCAGGAAAATATTATTCTCTCTTGTAAGACTCATGGATGGCACTTTTAAATTGAAAGTATCAGTCCTACAGAATGGGAATAATTCTATGTTTGAATGTTCCAAACAGTGTTTGATGATGAACCATTGAGGACTAACCAGTGATTCACTTTTTTATGTTTTTAAGTGAGTGAGTGTGTGTTTGCATGTATGTGTGTGTGTGTGTGTGTGTGTGTGTGTGTGTGTGTGAAAGCATGTGCCTGTGTATCCTACTATAAACTTACCACAGAAAAAAGAAATGTAAAATAAAGATGATACAAATATACAACAGAAGGTCCAAAAATTCACTGCATAAAGTCCTGCTTTATTCTTACTCATAATTTGTAAATCTCAGCTATAAAATTCAGAAGGACCTTAGCAATGTTCAACTCTTACATCACTCTAATTATCTGATTTTATTTTCTAGTTGTTTCCGTCTTTCTTTTTTCCTGTTTCAGTTTTACTGACATTACAATTAAATACAGATAAAGCAACTTTAAACCCTCTAAATATTTTCTAAATTTTTTTTTCTAAAAAAAGTCAACAGAGAGATGTAAGCCTCTATACTTTCCAAATAGTAATTTAAATACTGTAGAAATCTTCAAAAAATAGTCAAGTAACATAAATAGTAATTATAAACATCAAAGCACTTAAGAAATACAAAAAATATTTGAGAATATTTTGTCTATTTAAGTTTTCCATGAGGACTTGTCATGTATAAGAGAAATTGTACATTCACTAGCAGTTAAGAATGTTATATTATAGTACACACAAAGTTGACAAAATCACTATGAGGCCAATAATGTGTCTTTCATGGAAATATTTACTGTTTCACAGTCCCCCTCTTCCTTGTATTACCAGTTAAATATAGGTAACGGACACTTGGTGGTTGAGTATCATCTTTAATGTGCATTACTCACTCAATCAGTGTATGAAGCACGGTGCATGTCAAATATGTAAAGTAACTTGTTTAGTCTCTCTTTATTCACTTAATCAGCATTTTATCATGCTCTCACTAAAACTGACAAAGTTGGCTTTATGACATTAATGGGTCAAAAACTAAATTCTCTCTAAATTATACTAGAAATAAATGTATTCCTAAAGAATAAATGATCTATGTGTACATTAATGGAAGATATCTTATGTAGAGATTATTTTACCCTGAAGTACATCATCAGAAAGGTGTTCTTCCTACACTTTTGCATTATTTAATCAGTTTCTCAGCTTACCTGTGTTTCATCATACAGGGTGCTGGGTTGTAACTAGCCCTCATGCAGGTTTAACCATGTATACAAGAATTTTGTTCTCTGCCCCCATGTCTCACACACTTTTTCTCACACACCACGAAAGAAGCTGTAAGCAAAAAAGTAGATGGCTACCAAATTCACTCTGCTTATCGTAAGGCAGGTACTAATAATATTTAAAAAAAAATTAAAAATCAGGGACAAATGTTTCTAGGACAAGATGCCAGGAAAAAAATAAGGTTAAGCAGAGCTGTCCCAGGTAGAACTGGAGATCTGATTACCCTACTCTAGAACACCTGTGACAATGCAAAATGATCACGAGATTATGTGTAAAGGGAAAGGACAATAACCCAGAGTGAATATGTGTTATGAATCCTGTCACCCCTACTCCTATTCTCCCACCTTAGGACACCATCCTGTAAGTGGAATTGGGTAGTTGATGGCAACTCTTAAAAATGTAAATTGACTAGATTCATGAAATTGAATTAGCAAGAAATATAGACAAGAAAGTGAGAAAAGCCCTCTTTTGGTGACTGCAGGATCCTAAGGTCAGTGTGAATCTCTGAGTTGAGTCACCATAGCTTGATCACAGAGGGCCAAACTATTTGGAAATGCAAAGAGCCAATGACTGGACTCTTGCAGTCTAAAGACCTCTTAAATCATTTTGTGTCTATCCTGTTGCGTGAACAAAAGTTTAATTCCAAAAAGTTATTGTCTCAGAATCAGATTTTAATGAGTAATTTCTCAGTTAACTTGTTCCTATAATAAACTTACAACATAATATGTAATATATTAATTCTGCATTCTATCCTTTACATTGAGAGTTGATATAGTTTGCCTATATTACCCTTGAGAGATTTTTTCAAACATAAAAAATTTAAATCAGTTTTGTCTTTCTAGATAGCTTCCGAATCTTAAAGCTAGTTTTTGCAAAGGACTTTATGAAAATAAATTTAAGAGAATATTTGGCTTTGCCCACTTTATCAGACATATCATCTTGGAAAAAATTATTTTATGTAGGTGACTCAGCATCTTGTACAAAACTTGCACCAAATGCTTGAGAGAAAAAATAATCACTCTATTCTCTGTTGGTTTTATTCAGCCTCGCAGCAGCTTCCACACAGTTGGAGGACCTCTTCTTATGCAACATCTCTTCTTATGTCTTTCTTTTCTTACATGACTGACCAGTCCCACTGATTCTAATTCACCAGTCAACTCCTTTCTAACAGTTGAGTCACCTGGATGTTTGCCTTTTCTCTACCTACATTCTCTACCAAGGGGATCTCAGGCATTGCCATGAGCTTCATGCTACCTATATGCCAATATTTCCAATATTGATAGACGCAATTCTTCTCACCCTGCTATGCGAATTTTTCTCCCAGAACATGGCATGGCTGGCCTCTTTGTATCATTTCCTGCAAATATCACCTCCTAAACATCCCCACGTCCTCCAGTCAATTAATCATAGTTATACTTTACCCACACTAACACTTTAATAACATACAATGTCAAATATTACCTGGCTTATTTAAAATAATTATTCACTGTGCCCTATAACTAAAATATAAGTTCCATACTAGCAATTACTTCATATATTTCCTTTACAACTGAATCCCCAGTCTCACAAAAAGTTCCTAGAACATGTTAGGTCCATAACATATGCTTGTTGAAGAAGGAGGAGGAGGAGAAAAATGAGGAGGAAGAGAAGGAGAAAAATGGAAGGAGAAAAAGAAACATATCACTGCCTAGCTATCAAATAGGACAATATTAATGTGTCATTTATAGCTAAGGATAGTCAGTCATGATACATGCTACAAAGCTAAATTTGTTTATGCTGCTGTTTAAAAACCTGTGTTCTGAATGCATGTAGAAATAGGTCTTTAAATTGCTCTCTGGAATGTTAAAAAAAATGAAGAATCAGGAAAATATGTAATGGCATACACATTTTTAGCCCTGCTGGCCAATGAATCAAATGTTTAGGTAAGGCAGTTTTAAAGCACGTTAGCATAATTTTAAAATGACTCATTATTGAATCACATTTAAGTTTATCATACTTAAGTAAATTTTATGAATTAAATTTTACTATATGTTGCATTAATAAAATTTTCTAACAAGGAATGAGTGGACAAATTTTGCATAACCATACCATAATTTTCCCCCTATTGGAAAGACATGTCTGATTTCCAAGACAGTCAGTTATTACATCTCACGGAAAGCATTCTCTTCTACAAGTATTATATTTAAAATATGTATTAAAGGGACATTGGGTTTGAAAAGGAACTTAAAAATGTATAAGGCTACATAGAGGTCTACAACTGTTTTGTTTGTTTTTAGTTTTCATGTTCCACTGTTTGGTTGCATATAGGATTCTTGTCTTATAAACTGGTTTCTCCTATTTTTACATGTGTATCTTTCAGGATGATCTTAAGTGCTTTTCTGAGATACAAAAATATAGTTTGTTTTGGAAAGTAAATTCTTTTATTGAAGACACTAATAAGTGAACATGCTAAAGAATTTTATGCATCCCTCAAATAAACATATTTTTCTGTTGAAGACTGAAATTCTATTTTAACAAGACATATTACTTATTAATATACAGTATGATTATTTACAAAATTTTAATCAATAGTATAATTTTTCAAATATTTTACTTAATACATTTGCAGAAGGAAGTACCCAGGTAGAACTTTAAATAATTCACTTCCAAAACATATGTTCGAACTTTTATATCTGTTTTCATTGTTAATAGGTACATCTTTGATGTAAATTAGTATGCAATACCTTCTGGAGACATCTCTGGTACAATGGCCTCATAGGGTTCATCTAGGAATTTTGGTTCATTGTCATTGATATCCGACACTCTGATGACAAACTCAGACTCAGGTTCCACAGCCCTTCCAGTAGTGGTGTCTATTACCTGGGCTCTTAGAGTGTAGAGGGACCGTTCCTCTCTATCAAGCTTCTGTACAGCATATATGTCACCTGTTCTTTCATCAATGACAAAAATGCTTCCAGCTTCAGCTCCCAAAAGCTTGTACTGGAAAGAATTGTTTCCATTGTCTAAATCAGATCTTAGCTGCAAAGGCAAATAGGGATAATTTAGTTTCCAGACATGTTCAAATCAACAAATTTTAATCATTTCATTTTCATGCGTGTTAATTATTCCCTAAATTAAGAATTTCATATAATTCCTGTATTATATTAAATGAATAAAATATTATGTTTAAGGTTAAAATTGATCACCAGGCAGAGGAGTCTTTGCATTTTCAATGTAAAAGCACTATACAGATTTCATTACTCTAAATAGATGATTCTAATTAGAAACTGTAATGATTGAAAAACAAAGCCCCCTGTATACATTACACACAACAAAGCTGATTCATGTTTACTTTATATGATTACATTTTAGTCACTAAAACCATACTCTCAAATATTTATGTCAGATCAGGATCTAGAGACAGTTAAGGAGATAATGATGTAAATAAATTTAAACAGTGATGTTCTATCTCTAGGCTAAAGACACATAGAAAATATGAAAATATTAGTGAGAGAATTAGGGAGCCTGTTGGGAAGATGATGATATCCTCAACCATCCATAAAATCTACAAATTGCTTGACACTAGTTTTCTCAATTAATCCTCATGTATATGCTGTAAAACACACATCATGGAAATAATAAATTCTTTCACTGCACAAGGAAAGTGAGACTCTGTGAAAAAGTTAAAAACTTTCACAGAGTCACGTGGCTTTGGGATAGAATTATGATTTAGACCAAATGCCAGTTTGATCCCAGATCCTCCCCTGCAAACCACTATGTAAATGGTCTTTTAGTCCTTGAGTTTTAGCCAAATTAAATCTAACTCTTTCCAACAGAGGCCACTCAATTCTCAAATGTACCTCTTCTTTTGCCCTATTTTATTTTTTAAAAGCAAAGTAAATTTGCTCATTATTCATAGTATTAATGGAATTTTGAATTTATATATATATATAAAAGAGTTATGATATAGGTAACATTGTATGATTTTTATCTAAATTATTTTTACAAAAAGGAAGCATTAGAGAATACTCTCCTAATTATTGTGAATCCATGGTTTTCTTGATTCACCATTTATGAATTTGCTCTTCTTTGAGCTTCTCCGAAAATGTACAAAGTTAATCAAAAAATACAATCTTAATTTCATAATTTTTCTGATAGCTCAAGGTACAATGTATTATTCTGAACTAATTAATAAATTTCTCTGTGATTGTGGAGAATATATAAAGATATCTAAAACAACTAATTTTAATAGTTTTAATAATGTGTCGAACATCACTGCTATACAAGGAAAGACAAACTGAATATAATAAAAAGATAATAAAAGTTACAGCTTTTAAAATTTGAAAGTCCTTCATTACTCATAAATGTGAAGTCTCCATGTTCTAATGATAAGAAAATAAGGAAAACAAATGTATTCTCCAATAAGTATATCAAATGAAAACAATGCACAGCCCCTGATTTCCAAACATCATTTCAATGTGGTTTGAAAATTTGAATATTAGAATGAAAAGTTTAATTTAGTCATGAATAAGTATATTTCAAGTATATTCAGTTTAATTTTCATAGATCAGTTGTTACCGTGTATACCTAAATTGGACTCCATGTTAGATCTGTTTCTTTGACTTTAACCTTCGCTTTTTGTTGCTTTTGTTATCGTAATCATACATGATGGCCTGCCTTGGGGAACACTGCCCCTCTGCCTGAATGTTGAACTAAAGTGCCTCTGTTCAGCTCACCAGCAGACAATCTGCCCTGCCCACCTGTGTGAATGGCTGAAATTAACATATTCCCCGGAGATCTTTTGTAAGATTGGTGGCCCTTTAACTTTACTTCCTCACAGCCTCTCCCTCTCTGGTTCTACAAAACAAACTGGCATCCAGACCCCAGTAAGATGGTTTTTTAAGAGACATTAGTCTGCCATCTTCTCAGTTTGCTGGCTTTCTGAATAAAGTTGTGTTCCTTGCCTCAACACCTCATCTTTGATTCATTGGCCTGTCCTGCGGAGAGCAGAGCAAGCTTGGACTCAGTAACACAGTTAGTTTGATCTTTTTAAGGACTCAGATTTAATTTAAAAACAAATTCAACATCTTCCTCTTAATGTCACAAAATAAGTTAAACTCATTTCAATTTCATGGATCTAGTGTTATAAAACTCTATATTTCCATTCAAAAATATTTTTTCAACTATGTAGTTACTATCAATTTGGCAAATCAATATGACTAAATTGTTTACTTAATTGTGCTTTCTAAATTTAATCTCTTTTAACAAATAGATCAAAAAGAAAGTTATTTTGGACACATCAACTACATTTTATTTTTTACCAGCTTTGTCATTACAGGCATGTAAGTATTCATTATTATCCTCTTTCAAAGCAGTAACCTATATGTTGGTTAAGCCTAATGAGGTTGTTTAGGCAAAAAAAATACCTGTTAGAATATTTTCATAAATATTTTTACAGAATGAATAAGAAGCAAAACAAACCACTATATGAAAGGAGGAAATGAGAGATGTGTAGGGAGCAGAAAAACAAAAATGAAAAACTGTGAATTAATTACATCACTAGTCCCTGTTCTGATTGCTCTGATGCACTTCTCTGTATAGCCTTGGCACTAAAAGCCAAAAAAAGGTATGAGAAATATTACTTATAGCAGGCACACACCCACACACACGCGTACTCATGAGCATGCATGCACAGACACACACACACACACACACACACAAATGACTGAAATCTTTTTGCCTAAAATTCTAATCGAGGCCTTTGGTTGAATGTACTCATATATTTTGCGGATGGGACAGATGAACTCATATGGAATCTAGACAACACACTAACATTGCAGCTCTCCTGAAAGGGCTAGAAAAAGAGAGTTCATGAATTTTGAGTGCTTCACCCTTTGGGCCCAATTAAATTTTAGTGCCAGTTAATTAGCAGTTAAACTTATTTCAGTTCATTCGTCCAGAGAAAGAGCCTTACAGAGAAGGACATGATATTATCATTACCTCTGTTTAAAGAAAATCAAATAATAATAAAAACCAAAAACATAAATAGGGAATGTTTTGTCTCATTAAGGAAATTTTCTTAAAATATATTCTCATAAGAAAGTGAAATAATTATTCGTTTTACTTCAACTTCACTAATCAAATAAAGTGTGTAGGCTCGTGAAGCTACATAACTGTAAAAAGATTTGGTATTAATCAGATTCATTAAAAATTAATGAGGGGTAAATCAATGCCTACTTAGCATAATGGAAAATCAGGCTAAATACTGTTGGTAAACATTACTGTTCTCCGTGTGGTTGCTTTGATCCATTACCAAAAATAACACCATCAAATTTCCAGATGTTGATAAGTGCTGCAATTTTGCATGAGAGACTAAAGTGAAATTTAAAAACCAGAGCTTTCCCTCTTCTTCAAGTTTTTGTGACCATTTTAGGTGCTTACAAATATGAAACAATCAGTTATGCTGGTGTTTGAAGCTTTCTAATGGTTCTACTGAGAAAATTGTGAATTCATCAAATACCAAAGCCTCCTCCACTCATTCGATTAGATTTACAAGGTTATTTCCTGTAGCACTTTCAGAAAATTAGTACCTGGCCAATGTGATGTCTAGTCTTATTCATTTCCTCTGGTACAAAAAACTGGTTCCACATCCAGCCCCGCCTCACTCTCAAAGGAGATCCCGCTGGGTGCTTAACTTCCTCTGTTTTAGGGCTTTCTCTTGCCATGAGGCAAGGCCATAGGAGAGGAATTCCCAACATAAAAGGCATCAATGAGCAACAATTCATTCTGCTCTTGATTCCAACTGGTACTCTTCAGAGGAAACAATATGTTGCAAACGAAAATCTTATGTTCCCTTGTAATATTTTTAACTCTTAGGTATCTTTCATATTCCTAGAGGACAAAAACAAAACAAAATTCTTGACATTTAAAAAATAACATTTTCTCACATAACTGTTAAAGACAGGATATAACTTTGCACATGTGAAAATGGAACAAAAATAGACATTCCTCTCCCAGTTAAGCTAGATAATTATATTTTGTAGCTTAGCAATAATTTGAATGGAACAATTACAAATTTCTGTAGTCATCAATCTACCTCAATGTTGGAAAGCTGCTCTAGCAATTTCCTTGATTGATAACTGACACTGAGATATTTTTAAAAATTTAACCTGCTTACTTCTTCCCTTTCTAGCTCAGTAAAACTCAAACTATCCCATTAAATCAACCATCAAGCCACGGGAAAATATGACATTTCCTCTTTTTTGATAGAAATATTTTCTCATCGTTTCCCAAATTACATTATTTTACATAGCTAATTAAATAGAAAAAATGACAATGCAGCTTAAAACCTGGGGGATTTAAACATTTATACTGATTTATACTGATGTTATAAAACACTGTGTAAATAGAAATCCTGTTATTTTTATATTGCAAAAGATATGAAAAACATTTTTCACCTTAAAGAAATATAGCCATTTTTAGAAAATAAATTAAAAATCACAGTACTTGGGTAAAATGGTTGAATGTTTATAATACGTAAAACGGAGATGAAAGTTATCTTCTAGCATTTAAATATTAAGACAAAAAACTCAAGCTACTGACTTTTCCATTTAAAACTTTCCATTTACCTGATACTGATCAAACCAATTCTCCACGAAACGATTGGTAATTCTGACCCTTATATGAAACAGAATAACTTTATAGTTCTCACATCTATATAGAGCCTCCATATAACCAAACTGGATTTGTATGTTTGGGATTAATGAAGAAATATAATTTTGTCATATCTACGATGCCCAAATCAACAGAAAAGTCATAGAGT
The DNA here is from genome assembly GCF_030028045.1 of Hippopotamus amphibius kiboko. Taxonomy (NCBI): domain Eukaryota; kingdom Metazoa; phylum Chordata; class Mammalia; order Artiodactyla; family Hippopotamidae; genus Hippopotamus; species Hippopotamus amphibius. Next base: position 105,154,893 of record NC_080196.1, read on the forward strand.
CTCTTTCTGCTAGGAGTTTTTCATATGACCTTGTTTTGAATTTTCTCCACATAGTTTTGATTGTCCCTGACAGGTTTTTTTAGGTCTTTGGTTCTTGTTAGGAAGAGTTGTTAAAAACACCTAATTAAGAAAGAACACATTGTCATAAACAGGGGTCCTGTGGTCCCTCTGTAATTCCTTCAAGCAGATGTATTCTTTGTTATAAGTTTACTTAATGAAAGTCATGAAGAAATTCAGCTGAGGTGAAAATTAAAGATGAATTTCACCCTTGTGTCAAATATATGAAATCCTAATTATGTCTGTTGCTTAGAAATTGCTAAAATATATATTTTTGATAGCTAGTGAATAATGTAAACATTTGGAACAAGTATAGTTTTCTTAGTTTTCTTTATTAGATTTTTTGTATAAATTTGGAAAATTATCACTAACAGTGACATGAATTACACTTAAAATGTTGGATAAAAAAAATCTATGTTAACTTTATGATACCTTCATTTACCTAAATATAGAGAAAACAGTATAATGAATACCTATATACCATTACCTAGGTTCAAAATTATCAAGATGTGGTCAATCTTGTTTAATCTATATACATACCTGCTTCCTGATATTAAAACAAATTTCAAATGTCGTATCATTTTAACCATTCATTATACACATACACGCAAACATACTTGGACACAAATGCTATATGACCTTTTTAAAGATCAAAATTGAATACTAAGAATTAAAAATGTCTTCAATATAATCAAATATCCCAGCAATGCTCAAATTAAAATTCTTTAAACATCTTTGAGTCAGGATTCAGCTATGTCCACACAAGGCAGTTTGTTGGCACATTTGTTAAGTCTTGGTTAATCCACAAGTCTCATCACTCTAGATTAAATTTTTCTTTCCATTTATGTGTTGAACAAACAAGGTCATTAATCCTATAGAGTTTCCCACATTATGGGTTTTTCTGACTGCATGCCCATAGGGTGCTTTAATATAGTTCTTTATTCCCTTTAAATTAGTAGAGTCTAGATTAGATGCAATTTTAAATATTTGTCAACAGTACTCACAGCTGATGCTGTATATTTCACGCTGCAGGATATCTGGAGGCACAGAATCTAGCTGTCACATTTTGTTCTCAGTCCTGAAGTTGCTCTTGTTCCTGAGATTCATTAGTAGATTCATGTACTGTCAGTTGAATCGCTTACTATGAACTTCCTAGTCACCCTTTCTTTTACAGTTTTATTAGTTATTGATGACAATTGTCTAAATCAAATATTTCAGTGACCACATGATGAAACACAACAAAGAAAGAAAAACTCAAAAAAATGAAACTCCTAGAATTCAATGATATGATATCTGAAATCCAAAATAGTTTTATCAAAAGATTGAACATTACAGAAGAAAATATCATTGGCTTTCAAGATTGTTTTATGGATATTATTTAAAGTAAAGTAGAGAGATAACATCAACAATGGAAAAAATAATTTTTAAAAATAGAATTTCAATAACTATGAGACAATCTCAAATAGTATAACATATATATAACTGGAGTCCCCCCAAAGAAAGAAGAAAAAACAATAATGGCCAATGGTTTTTCAAATGTGCAGAACAATATCCCACTCAAAAAGACACTCAAGAAATGCTAAGCAAGAATAAAACAAAAATGAAAATCATTTTATTGTAAAATTACTAAAAATAAAATATAAAGAGAAAATATTAAAAACTCACCAGAGAAAAGGGGAAACAATAAGAATATGCATTAAATGTTCATCAGAAATAATGTAAGACTGATGCAACAGAATGACACATATAAAGTTCTGAGAGAAACACTTTCAATCTATAATCATATATCCTTTAATTGTTTTATATAAAGCAAATTAGAAGAATTAACAGCACAATTGCACTATAAAAATACTAAGTAGAAACTCTCAGAATGAAGGACATGTGAACCAACAATAAGTAATGAAGCTAGAAGGAAATATTAAATATATAGATAAATATAAAAGGCTATTTTGTGTTTTTATTAATATTTTAGAAATAATTTACTATTTATAAATTAATAACAATGTTATGGGATATATAACACAGAATAAAATTCATGATGATAACAGCACAAATAATGGGATGTGGGAAATTAAAATATCTGGTAGTCAACTTCTTACATTATAGATAAAGTGATACAGCAATTATGCACGCAGACTGCTGTGAGAAGTGACGGATGCACATCAAAATCACTAGAGCAATCGCTAAAAACAGAGTGCCATATTAAGTGACTAAGGGAAAATAAGATTCTAAAAACTTTTCATTAGTACCATAATAAACAGGAGAATAGGGAGAAAGAAGTAAACTCAAGATTGTATAGCAAATTCAACCAAATGAATCACTGCATTAAGAAGAGATTAATAAAACATTACAAATAATATGCAGTGTTTGTCAGTTTGGGATTTAAAAACTTAACCCAACTATGGACTAAACAAATAATTTAATTATAAATACACAGATACATTGTAAGGACAAGGATGAAAAAAGATATACCATAAAATAATAATCATGTTAGCTGAAATGTTGTAATAGTATCTCAGAAAAAAGACCTCAAGACAAGAAGTATTACCTGATATAACAATGGCATTAATAAAGATAAAAAAGTAAATTCATCAAAAAGGCCTAACAGTCCTATGCATGAATGAAGTTAATATCAGAACTTTAGAATACATGAAGCAAATATCAACAGTGCTAAGGAGAAGTAGACAGTTACAACTGTGGAGTAATTAACACTGTTCTCCTCTATTGAAATGCCAATAGGACAGAAAAATCACTGATCATATGAAAGATTTTAAAAGTACCATCAATCAACATAAAAAAATTAAGACTATAGATTGTTGCACCAAATGGAATATAGTTTCTTTTCATGCACTGCTGGTGGAAATGGAACCTGCCACAATCATAGAAAACAGATGCGCATTTGTTAAAAACTTGAACATACACCGACCATATGACCCAGCCATTCTATTCTCAGATATCTGACCCAGAGAAATAAAATTATAAGTCCATACAAAGACATTTACAAGTATGTTTAAAGCAGCTTTACTTATAATAGCCAAAACTGTAAACAAATCAAATGACCACCAACAAGTTAATGTATTAACAAAGTGTGGTATGTCCATGCAGTATAATAATGCTCAGTAGTAAAAAGAAATGAACTATTGATGCACAAAGTAACATATCCAATAGTTACGCTGAGTGAAAGAAATTGACAAAAAATAATTCAGACTGTATGTTTCCATTTACAAATTCTAGAAAATTCAAACCTATTACAGTGACAGAAAACATGTAAGTCCTTGAGAGAGAATGGAGCCAGAAATGAATAGGAAGGACAGATTACCAGGGGTCATAAGAGAAACTTTGGGGGTGATGGCTATGTTCATTATCTTGACTGCGAGGATGGTCTCACAGAAGTATAAATGAGTCCAAGAAAATCCACATCAATTTGATATGTTCAGTTTGCTCTGTCCATTATGCATCATTAATGCTATTAAAAAACCTGATTTGTCAAAACTCAGAACAAATTAAACAACTCTTTGTGGTATAGTGTGTATTAGATGCTTACTGATGAGTTATAAAATCATGTAAAGAATACAATCTATGAAGGGTTTCTACCAAAATCCTTGAAAGCTCATTACCAGGTTATAGGAAATTAACCTGTGATAAAACAACAAAGTAAATGAAACCTAATTAACCAAACAAATCCAAATTGTGAATTTTTCTATGGATTTTGTACCCACCTGGTAATCTGTGAAACAGCAGCATCTTATTAAAAATGCCGAATCTTGAGCTACTCCAGATACAATGACACTGAGTCTGCGTTTATCATACTATTTGTGAGATCGTATACACTGTGAATTTTAAATAGCATTTGTCTATCAAAAATTGATTTAGTTTCTTCAACATGTCAGTGGTTTGAGAAAAAAAGTGAGGGATTTTAAAGAAGATATTATTCTAGATTAAAAGATGTTTAAGACACAAGAACAAGCATAAAATGAAGACATTGTCTAGATCTTGTATTTTTATCTTTACATTTTTATGAATCTGTAATATTTAATATAAGTTGGTTATTAGATGATAAAGAGAAAATGTTAATTTTGTTAGCTTTAAGTTTCTTTGTGGTCATACTGGTAATTAATGTCCTTGAAATTGTCAAATAAGTATTTGCACAGCTGTTTTTTTATTCTTCACTTGTGTTTAAAACATATATATTCAACAACAACAAAAATAACAATGATTTATTTTGTATTTTTAAAATTAATATGATGAACTGAAGTTATTAAATATTTTAGTACCAGCTATTGATAAAAATATACAGAAAATAGAACTCCTATACAATGTTAATGAAAGTGAAAATTTGGACAACCATTGTGGAGATAATTTGTCCAAATTTAGTATATTTAAAAGTTAGTTTAATCTATAAACTAAGAGCTTTTTTTTTTTTTACTGCTTTATATCTAGAAAACTTTGTCCACTTAGAGGCAAATATAAATTGAATTAGCTAGAAAAAATGTACAAAAAAACAAAGTTCAAATTAGGGCACCATATGATACCAATTATAAAGATGTTTCAAAGTTATAAGATGATGCCCTATGAGATTATTCTCATAAATTAATTTTGTAAAATAACTCTAGGAAAAGAAAAGCAATGCACAAAATTTATTATGGTAATTAACATGATAAGAGAAAGAGAAACTGGTTTAAAGTTTGAAGTTTAGAAATATGTGTCACATTTTCCTCCCTCTACAACAATCTAAAGTAAAGATGTCAAATCATGACGTTCATTAAACCTGGATAATTTTTCTATCATATGTCATTTTCCTTCAGGTTAAGTGTATGATTGAAATATTTAAAAGTTAAACTATCACTATTTCATATCCCTATATCATAACAAAACAGATATGAATGCCCTCTCATTTGAACCTCAATATAAAAATAGAAGAATGAAATGGTGGCAGTAAAGCATGTCTGAATGATGAACTATTGTAGCTTCATTTATGCTCTTCTCTATTCCAGATTTTCTATAATGGTCATACATTTCAGGGAAGGGAAAAATAATGGTTTCAAATAATGGTCCACTTCTGATTGAAAAGTGTTGACAGCTGTCAGCAGTGCCAGACTGAGAAATACTCAGGGCTGAGTTCCAGCTAATAAGGAAAACTGTTATCAATTAGTGTGTCTGAAATGGTCCCTAGAGAAATAGCCAGTGGCATTTCTGACCTATATCTGCAATCCTGGTTATATTTTCCATTCATATCCAATACATGGATATGAATCTGCATAACATTTCAATATGAATAAAACATGCTAACACTGTGTCTCATGTTAGTGTGTTTGGATTTCATATCATTGCCAGTATCTAGGCATATTTGTAAATATTAAATAAAATGCAGAGTACAGTATATTTCAAAATACATAATGTATAAAAACAAAATGTCATTAATACTAACAAAATATTATATAATAAAATAATTATATTAATATTTGAATAAGATTATCATTATAAGCATCAAAATATATCCAAGTAGAATCACATGATTTTACTACGGAAGAATATGTTTCATGTAATATATTACATTCACATATGAAGGGATGTCTATTCAGAAATTTTAAGTGACCTGCATAGTACCAAATAGAGGTGGGATGGGAAATCTAACTTTAAGGGCACAGAGTGTACAATATACATTGTGCTCTACTGAATGGAAGAAAGAAAATGCATAGATGTCTGACGTTGTGTATGACATCTGTCACTGATAGTTCATGCTGTTAAAGTTGAATAAAGATCTACAAATTGCATTTTAACATTTGGACCAGTTTTGAAATTAGACATAATAAAATGTTTTCTATTATCTCCTTTTAGATGATGATTTTCCCTCTTACTCTAAACATTCTTGAGGTCACACAAAAAGGGGAAGAATAAGTCAGAATGATGGATTTGGTGGCTGTGTGGGGAAAGATAACATTTGGAGCTGGGAAATGTGGATGGGATAAACATAGAAACTTAATCCCATTTGTGATCTCAGAAATCAAGGGAAACTTGACGTGATAAATAAAGGCTTTTAAATGGCTTTCTCAGAACTACTAATAAGAATATAATAAGAAATAAGTGGATATGTCTTGCAGATATGTGAGAAGGAAGACAATTTTTGAACTAAAAATTATAATTAACCATGTGCTAACCCTTAATAGATGTAGAATGTAAAAGACCTTTCCTTTACCCCATTTATGAACTCTCATTAGACTTATATTTTCATATTTACTGTGAAATTAAAAGTGTATACTACAGATGAAGCAATATAGTGTTAGAACACTATCTAAGAGTATAAGAGTTTCCTAAGCACTCTTGACATGACAGCCTTCCCCACTCACTATGTGTGTAGTGTTTTAAAATATGCAGCCATTCCATTCCTGGTCTGGCTGTTGTGAATTCTGTTCTGGAGCAGTGGGGAGGGGCTGCAGATTTGTGAGTCCCATATTTGAAGTGCTATGCGTTGACAAGATTGAACCTGACCTTGCAAAATATTCTGGAATGAGAAGAGACAGACTCCAATTGATGAAATATACTCTGGCAAAATCTCATTTTTTAAAATCTGGTATTCCACCTTTTATTCCCCTTCCACGAGCTACCAAAATATGATCTATTCTTATTATGTCAAGGTTAAATCTTTGTATGTTTCTGTGCTGAAGAGTTGCCTAACTCCTTTCGCACTACATTCCTCACTACATGTTGCCAATACAATTAAATGTATGGAACTTAATTACATCTTTACCATTTTGTAATCTAATTTTAATTTAGCCATTGCATGTCCATAGGCTATTTCTCATACTTATTTTCTTGTGTGACTGCTGTCAAAATAATTTCTTTTTTTGAAATCTTCTTTTAATGTTCCTGTGAAAATATATAACATGGACAAAACAGTGCTTTATTTCTAATACCTAAAAAAGTATTCTAATATATTATTTCATGGGGAAACCCATATATATTTGGGTAAACCCATATATATTTATCTATATTTTTCTATCATTGTACAATTTTAAAACACTGAAAAATCACTGAATACCCTACATCTAATCATTTGGAGAAGATATATAAATTGCTCTCAGAGCTGACAAGGAAACAAGTGAATAAAAACAAATTTCAAAATTCATGTTAACATGATGTTATTTGGCCACTAAATGTTGTGCTGTAAAGTCATTTAACGAATGGAAATATGCTGCAACACTTTGTTAGGTGAAAGAAAAAAATTAAATACACAAAAACATGATTCCTTTAATTTGACAATAAATGTAGACAAATTCAGAGAAGAAAGCCTGGAAGACTATGCCCTCAAATACAGACAGAAATCATCTGTGGATTGAGGGATTATAAATGGAGTAAAATTCATATGTATTTCCATTTTTTAGTTTTAATATTTATTTCATTAATACATATATAGATTAAGGTTATGTAGCACCATAATGAAGACCAAGAGTTTACCATTTCCTGATTGAGGTTACTCTCCCAAATCTGTTGAAATGAAATGTTCTAAAAGCAGCTTGATGGAGTGAAGAGTGCCACCCGTGGAGCAAGGATGACTATTACTAGACCAGCCCCACCACCCACTAGCTGGGTGACTTTGGGCGATTGGCTTAACCTCTGGGTGCCTCAAAAATGAGGATGATAATAGGGCCTACCCCTTAAGGTTTTTATCTTGATTAAATGAGTTGATGTACCAAGAATATTATCTGACACATAGTATGTGCTGTGTAAGTATTTTTTTTTTAATTTTGTTTCCACGACATTAAAATTTTATTTTTTTAACTTTTTATTTTATATTGGAGTATAGTTGATTAACAATGTTGTGATAGTTTCAGGTGTGCAGCAAAGTGATTCAGTTATACATATACATGTATCTATTCTTTTTCAAATTCTCTTCCCATTTAGGTTGTTACATAATATTGAGCAGAGTTCCCTGTGCTATGTAAGTATTTTAAACTAACTCTATAAGAATAGTTACCTATACATGGGTAGTAAAGATCTAAAGATTTATTTCTCAATTTTGAAGTAGTCAGATATTGTTATTTCTGCAAATTTCATGCACATATAAAAACTTTATAAATGACTATTACAAACATAGTGTAGGATACGTTGTCCCTAATGTGTGTGTTCTGCACGTATTTTGAAAGGATTTGAATGTCATTATTTTTTTTCCAACCATGCTAAGTGACTATGACAAATAAACACTGTCATGCTTGAAGCAATATGTGATATTGCATGGACATATATAGGCTGAAAATGATCCCAGTGTGACTCAAAACAATTATGTTCTCAAAGAAGACTAATTGTGACTTAAGGGATGAAAAATATTATAATCTATGCACTTACACAGTTTGTAACTGAATCTAATTAGAAATTGTCTTTTCTATGACCTCTTCTTGGTTACATAAAGATAATTATTCCATCTGTGAAAACTTATAAAATTATAATGTATTCTGAAAGGCTTGTGGAAAGCTGAAGCTAAGCTCAACTAAGCCAGTTTCTCATAGAGAAAAGCAGATGGCAATTAATATAATGTCTCTGCCTTCAGAAAACCATTGAGTACGCTTGGCCAAAATAATATATCAAAAGACACACTTTGCAAAGGTCAGGGAGTTCCAAAACTAAAAAGAAAAAAAAAAGAAAAAAAAATCTGGAAATCATGGTTTCCAAAATGCTACTTCAAAAATAAGATAAAATGTTTCTCTTTCTCAATTTAAAGAAGCATGTCTAACTTCTTATATTGGGATCTAAATATGTGAAGAAAGCAAATTCTATAAAACCTCAGTGTAAAACAAATAGTAAAATGAGGCTCTTGGGACTGTGAGTGGTAATATTATCACAGAGGAAGTAGTTAGAGATTCTTTTCCTTTCTCTATTTTAATTTGACAGATTATTTATAAAAGAAAAGAAAATTAATGCCCTTTAACAGTTCCCCTTATTCTATAAGCATCTTTATAATTCTTTATAGAGTAGTAACATGGGTGGTTGGTGGAAGGTTATGGACCACATTTTGAAGTTTACTCTTTTTTTTTATGTTGTAGACCCTGCTTCAATATTCATTTCAAAAAAAGGTATTCTATATTTGTACAAATCTATTTAAAACCTTCTGTACTTACTTAAATTCAGAAACAAGAATATTAATAATATAAAAATGTTAAGCTCTTAAACTATTCTAGCTGAACTCTCTTGGGGACTCTGTATTACATATTACATTATTTCCCATCTCAATGTCTACCTTCATATTTCATTTATACTTATTTTTATTTTAAACATTAGCTAATATGATGTTAATTTTCAGTGAAATAATTTGAATTTTCTAACCAGTGCTAAAAAGCAACTGCAATTCCAGGACTTTGAAATGGTTGTTCTGTTTCTCCTATATATCGTGACAGTTTATTGACGAAGGTTTCAGTGCATTCCAGCACTCAGATTAATCACGGCCTCCAGAAAGGGATAATATGAGTAAAAGCAGCAATGAATAATATGGAAACAGAATTGACAAAACTTGATGGCTAATTGGATTTCAAGAGCGATTTCCTGTGTAGGGGGTGTCAAAGGTAGGTTTGGAAATACTGAGGTTGAGATACCTGCAAAAATTACAGGTGAAGATTCCAAGTGGGCACTTGGTGATTCCAGATTCAGTGAGAACTGTAATTGTTATCATGCTATCTTCCCTTCCACCCCATTGCTCTAAGAAAAGTCTAGCTTTAATTCTGTAGGATTTCATTAACTATCTCTAACTTCTGAATAATTAGTAAGCTGAAATGGCTGTGATTAGGACGTGAAACAAGAGAGCAAAAAAGGAACTAAAAATCTTTTGATCACTGTGGTAGACACATCATAGTTTACCAATAACCCTACTACAATTGGACAGGGTTATGCGATTAGTTTTATTAATGAAATATAAGTAAAAGTTATATGTCTATTTTTTCAGAACAGAAGCAATAAAAGACCTATAAATAATTCTTTTGTCTTAGTCTTTCCTTTCTTAGGCAACGAGATGCTGTAGTTATGAGATAGCAGAGTCTCATTCAAACTTGAGTCACTGAGTGACTGTACCGACCTGCCCCACTGACTCGTACATATTTGTGGTGAGAGATTGCTGAGAACTTAGTTACATAGCTTAGCACCCTAATAAAATCACCAACTATATTCTTGACACCATAGTAGGTACTCCATGTATTTTCCTGTTAATCTTCCTTGTAATTCAATGAGATGCTAATTATTAACTTCTATTTAAAAACAGAAGAAAGATCAAAGTGAGCTTATAGAAACTAATGAGAGAAAGGGGGTCACAAAGGCCAGCTATAGATAATAGCTGGAATGAAGACTTGTCAGAATAACAGAAGAGATAAAAATGCCTAACCTGAAAGAATGCAAGAAGTTGATTGAATAGGGTGAGAGTTGGGGAGAAATATGATGGGCCCAAAGACAAGTACATTTGCATATTAATTTCACAAGCATTATTTCAAACGGTTGCCCAAGTTAAGTAATTTTCAAGTTAAGATATTAAGCAAAGTTTAATAGGCTACAAATCTCCTTAGCCTGTATAATTCAGTTAACTTCTTCTTGTGTGTATGTCGTCTCCGTTTCTCTAGTTCAATCCAGTCCTGATTTTTCTGGGATATTTGCTCCATAATATTAGGTACTGAATTAACTCTTCTGCCATTTCTTCAGAATTTTTAAAGCTAATGTTTAAAATCTTTTATCTTGAGTTTTATTCTTCTTTGTGATTTCCCCATTTGCCTGGTACATTCAGATTTGGGTACATTTCTCAAGCATTTAATACCAGGATATTTTACATGCATGTCAACAATCTATGAAATACTAAAATCAGTTTTGGGTATGCCACTAAAAATAAAAACTTGAAAGAAATCATCATTCCATCAGAGTTATAAATGAACAACCTTTTTAACTTAAGGTTAGCTAGGAAAATTAATTTCCTGGAAAATAGTCGATTTTAGTCTTTTTCCCCCCTCTGCGGTGCATGGCATATTTCTTTTCTTTCTCAGGTAATTTTTTTGTTTGGAGTTGAACATAATAGATAGATAGACATTCTCTCTGGTAGCATTCCCATGACTTGAGGTGGCAAGCAGCAAATATTTTTATGTTAGCCTTTTTTAGTCTGTGATGTTAAATAACATTTAAAACAATGGCACTTAGTTGGAAATGAGCAAAGTAGATGTTAAATTTCTACTGTAAATAAAAAAATTGCTTTACTATTGATTTTACTTTATGTATGATTACAAAGATGAAAGGTAATTGAGAGCAATATATACAAAAAGAAATACAACTAGAGATAAGTCTACACCCACACATTTATAAAATAGCAGTGGCAGGTCTAACATTTTCAAAAAAGCAAGAATGCTTTTCAGAAAGCACAAATACATGAACTATTTTCAATTATATATTGTATATCAAGTCCCAAGACTCAAACAATTAATATGAATAATTTGTTACTCAAACACACACACAGAAATAATGTACATATTTTGTTTTATTGTTGAAGACAATGTGTATATAATTTATTGTTTATATTATACATGTTTATATGTAATTAAAATGTTTATATGTAATTAAACATTATATATATACACACACAAACATTAAAAACAATTGGAATTCCATCTAAAATTCAGTGATTACTTATTAGTCTACTTTGATAAGTATTTTTTCTTAAGCACATTGAGTGTTTTAAAACTTTTCAAATATTAACCATTTATTATATTTTAGCGTTAATATTTTAAATAGTAAAATATCATAGGTATACCTGAATCTTCAAACTACATGTCTTCCTCATTTTCCATAAAAATGATAGCTATTAACTTGAATATGAAGAGATTTATTTTTATAGACTAAAAAATACCTACTCTATAGATGTTTATAAATGACATATTCAGCATTCAAAAATATGCATAAATAACATATTATGTAAAGCTTTGCTCAAATTGAATATTTAATCAATGATTTAGATTTATCTATATTGATATATGTAGACCTAGTCCATTCATTTCAACTGATTTGGATTATATTGATATACGAAGAAATCTCAATTACACATCCATTGCCTACTGAGGGAGCTGTGAGTTGTTTTCTCTCTATTCATTTACCATCAGTGTTTAACAAAAAGCTTTGTACCTGTTTCTTTGCATCCATGTTTGTGAATTTCTCCAGAAAAAAACACCAAGAAGTTAAACTGATGAATTATAAGATAGTTTTTAACTTTTATTCACCAAGTATTTTCAAATGAATTTTCCAATTATGTGTAGCTGTATTTATTTCAGCTAGCAATGACTAAGGGTTCTAGTTTGGCAATATCATTATTGATATGCAATTATAAATATCACGCAATTTTTATAATGTGTGAATTAAGAAGTTAAATGTTATGATTTTAAAATTTAATTTCTATATCCCTAATTAGTGAAACTAAACATTTTTTTCATAATAATTACCATTAAGTCCTTTTTTTTTCCCTCTGTGAATGACCTCATTTATTTTTTCTAGTTTTTAATTGCTTGTCTTTTTCTAACTGATCTTTAGGCATTATTTACAGAAGCTAAACAAAATTGCTGGTTAGGCACATACGTTTAAAATTTCTTCTGGTCTAAGGAGGTTTTTCACTTTCTTTACGGTGCCTCTCTCATGCAGAAAATTTTAGCATTTTTAAAAGTGTCTAAGTTATCAGGTTTTTCCTTTATCAGTTGTCATTTCTATGCTATTTTAAAGAAATCCTTACATACTCAAACATTATAAACCTATTCTACTCCATGTTTCTGAAAAAATTTCCTGTTTTGTGTCTCACACTTAGTACTTTTCACTAATTCCATTAATAAAAATGAAAATTTTTATTATTTTTTATTTGAGTTAAGGAATCAACTCTACCTTTGATCATATAAATAGTAATTCTCAGAACATTACCTTGGATAACCCATAATTTCCTAAAAAATGTATAATGTCACATTTGTTATAGGCGAAGTTAAAGGCTCTCTTTTCTGTGTAGGTTAGTGACACATTATTTTAATTATTATATTTACATGTATTACTATAATTATATCCATCTAGATCTACTAGTACTAGTATTTTTTCTCTTCAAAAATATTGGCTCTTATGGTTTTTAGCATTTTGTATACACTTTAACATTAGTTTCTAAAGTTATAAGAAAAAAATCTGAATATGTGGTTGAAATTTTCTTGACTTTATAGATTCATTAAGGAAAAGTTTGCCTCTATTTTTACCATGTTGAATACTGTCTCCATTTTTAAGCAGCTCTTCACTTATTCAGGTTTTTAAAAAATATTTCAATATGCTTTTTCTTTTATATTTTTCCACTAAGATTTTGTCCATTTTTGTGCTAGTCATTCCTTAATACTTTAGAGTTTCTTTTGCCATTTTAGATTACACCATTTTAACAATTATATTTTTTGACCGATGATATTTTTTACTGTTTCTTCTTTTGAATCTAGCATACTTGAATCTAGCATAAACTCTCCTATTAGTTTTAATTGTTCTTTTATTCTGCATGAGTGATAGTCATTCTATTTCTTGCTTTCTAACCACACCTCTCCTGACCACTAACCCCACTCCTAAACCCTAACCCCTAATAGTTACCTTACTGATGGATCCAGTTCAGCTGATTTGGTTCAAGAAGAGTGAGTAGAGTTATTATGGATGCACACCTGTATGTCCAGTCCTGTAGATTTCCGCTTCCAATTTCAGTCCCAGAGCCTGTAGCACATGCTTATAGCGAGTGCAGGAGACAAAAGTGCAAAAAATTAGGGCCAAACAGATGAATGGATAAAAATGATGTGGTACATATATACAGTGGAATAGTACTCCGCTGTAAAGAGGAATGAAACTGGGACATTTGTAGAGACATGGATGGACCTAGAGACTAGGTCCTAGAGTCATACAGAGTGAAGTGAATCAGAAAGAGAAAAACAAATATTGTATATTAACACATATATGCAGAATATAGAAAAGTGGTACAGATCAACTGGTTTGCAAGGCAGAAATAGAGGCACAGATAGAGAGAACAAGCATATGGACACCAAGTGGGGAAAGCTGGGGGAGGATTGGGGGGGAACGAATTGGGAGATTGGGATTGCCATATATACATTACTAATAAGAAAAAAAATACCGAATTGTACACTCTAAAGATACGCAGTTTATTGTATGCTAACTGAACCTCAATAAAAGTTCTTAAAAAAAAATTAGGGCCACATAGGATATAGTAAGCAGCAAACAAGGGCTCTCCTATTTCAACAATGCCAAATAACAAATCATTTAAAAGTATGTAACATTCAAGTGTACATACACACATACACACAAAATTCCAAAATTCTCACTTTTTTCCCCATCTTCACATGGGAAAGCTTTAGTGTTTAAACTTAAGTGGCTATGTATTGTTGAGTATGTTGTATATATCTTTGTAGGCTAAATAAGTTACTTTTTATTTCTACTTTTCAAAGAAATTTTGTTATGAATATGCATCCTTTTAAAATTGAGATTATGAATTGGGATTACCATGTGGTTTCTTTCTTTTAGTCTGATCTGATAATGCACAAAATAAATAGATTCAATAATATTGAGGCATCCTTGCATCCCTAATATATACAAATAACTTTGTGTATATATGTGTGTGTGTGTGTGTATATATACAATATATATAGAAAGCAATATATAACATAAAATATAATATATTGTAGGTAGTATAAACATTTTGTATAGAATATACACTATAAGATATATAACACATAGGATATATTGCATATATTTTCCAAGTAATATCATATGCAAAATTATTCTACTATTTCTTCCCTAAACTGTCCTGGTTTGGTATTAGACTATCTTATCTTTGGTATTAGAATATCTTTATCTTATATAAAGTGAGGGGACTTCCCTTGTGAAGTGGTAGTTGAGAAACCACCTGCCAATGCAGGGGACACGGGTTCGATCCCACATGCCACAGAGCAACAAAGCCCATGTGCCATGACTACTGAGACTGCTCTCTGGAGCCTGCGAGCTGCAACTACTGAAGCCCATGAACCTAGAGCCCATGCTCCGCAACAAGAGAAGCCACCACAATGAGAAGCCCACGCACTGCAAAGAAAAGTAGCCCCTGCTTGCCACAACTAGAAAAAGCCCGTGTGCAGCAAAGAAAACCCAATGCAGCCAATAAATTGAATAAATAAATAAATTTATAAAAAAAATAAAATAAATTGAAGAACTCTCATGATGTGGATCATTATATTAGGTTGTTTGAGAGCGGACTTATTGTTAATAGGTCCAAAGTA
The DNA here is from genome assembly GCF_030028045.1 of Hippopotamus amphibius kiboko. Classification (NCBI taxonomy): domain Eukaryota; kingdom Metazoa; phylum Chordata; class Mammalia; order Artiodactyla; family Hippopotamidae; genus Hippopotamus; species Hippopotamus amphibius. The sequence goes on from NC_080196.1 coordinate 105,170,240, forward strand.
GGTACTATCTTTACAATTCACTGGATCTAATTAATTTTCATTTTTATGACTAGAACTAATCAAAGTTGCATTACACACACACACACACACACACACACAAAAACTGTGTCTAAACAAAGAGAATATTGTATTTATTTCCAGACTCCTGCTCTGTGTGTATGTGTGTGTGTGCATGTGGATCTGTGTGTGCGTGTATGTATATGGAATTTACACAAGGTGAAAACTAAAGTGTAATTCATGCAGATATACCACTGAAATATTGATTATAAAATATAACATACATCTCAGGTTTCCTTTATTATCTAATCCTAATGAATTCACAGCTTTCAGATAGCATATAACTAACAAATAATGATTTTCAATGCTAACAATAACAAAAAGACAAATTTAGAAAAGTAAAAATTTTGAACAATGATTGATGAATAAGGTACTCATTCGAAGATTTCATGAACCATAAAATAAATCATAGCAGTTTTATAAAATCATCAGTTAGCATATACATAGAGTCAAAAATTCCACAATCTTAGAATCATGCAAAGTGAGTTATTTTTCACCTAAAACAGTGTTTTACATGATTATAAAATATTATCAGTTATTTCCAAAACATAAATATCTATCGAATTAAACATACATATCACTATAAAGACAACAAAGGAAAAAATATTTTTCTTATTACCAACAATATATTCTACTCTCCCAAGAATTTATTACTACATTTATTTATTTTGTCCTCAGTTTCCATTATAAAGATATTATTTTGCTTTTCACTTGTTGAAAATCTTTTTTAGCCACTTCTTATTATAGTATTGTAAATAAAGACACAGTTGTACTCTGACAATTTTTGCTGATGTTGTATTAGTAACTCCATAAAGCCTATTCAAATATATCAACCAAATGTTCCTTTCTCCAATTATCAATTTTTTTCAGTACATCTTCTTTATAACTATAATATCTATAAATTTATTCTACCATCAGAAGCAACACTTAGTAAGCACGACTGCCAAATGGTGTGGAAAATATGATTTTGTTATTGAAAAAGGCATAATGTAAACATGATTTTTTAAAGGCCCAAATCTTAGTGAATGAAAAAAAAGTTTAAAGTCACATACTCTGCTATTTTGCTTGTGTGTGTCTGTGTCTGTGTGTGTGTGTCTGTGTGTGCAGAATCAATGCAAAATTTTAAAATTCATAAAATAATATCACAGAGCCATATAGTATCAGATTCAGATGAACTGTGTGAAATAGTATATGCATTTCAGCAAAAACACTTTGACAATAGTAGTAATAATTATTAGTTTAAACTATGAACACGTGACAATACTGTTATTATTTTATGGTGAAGCTGATTATATTTTCTCTATTTTAAAATTTTTACTCTGCATGAAGAGAACCCCTTGATCTTTAAATATGTGAAGTAAACAGTAATTTGGTTAACTCAGTCCCTCAGTTTTTGGGAAATGATTTACACATCTTATTTAACTCTGGATAAAATGTAGATTTTCTACTCCATATCTTCTGATTCACCAGTTAGGTATTTTAAACAAGCTCTAAGGGTGATTCCAAGGCAAATAGTCTGAGGATGCTACCATTATCATCACCCTCATCACCATCACCCTCATCACCACCATCACCATCAGCATCTTGTCTAACAAATATTGAGTACTTACTCCATGATTATCACTACATAAAAGAATATGCCATTCTTAAATTGATTTGTCTTACAATTCTATGGTATATGTTCTTTTAATGTTGCTATTTTATAGATGCAGACAATGAACACATGTAGGTTAACTATCTTTGCTTAGGCATGTAATAATTGGTGAGATTGGAGTTAAATCCAGAGAGCTTGCTTCCTTTTGAGTGGGTACATTTAACCAATGTGCTTGCAGGATTCTGGACTATGGATACTATTTTGGAAATGAAATATGTGTGCAGATATTTGCCAGGGTTTATGTTTAGAGCAGTGGTTTCCAAATTTTCATATTTTATACTCATGTGAGAAAAAAATGCTGAAGGTGGACACCAATATTTTTTTGCATATTTATACACTGATCATTTATTTCTACAACTTTTACCACTAGATATATATTTTATAAATTACAGTGAAAACTGAAATGCAAAAGAATGAGATCAAACATCAATGCAAATATAGAATTCCTTATATTTTCCCACAGCTAAGCTGATGGTCTTGTGTATGCCCTGTGTTACATAAACACCCATTTGGAGACTGTTCTGTGAGGTAAAGGAGCACCACATGGCCACGTTGGATGTTCCAAGGCCACATCTCCCACTTTATCCTGCTTCCCTTCTCTTCAAGAGAATAATTTGCTCTGGTTCTGAGGCTGACTTTTACCATATAGCCCTGATCATGTAGTAGTAGCTTTCTGGTTGCCAAATTATATCTAGAATGGATGGTTATTATAAATCATAAAGATTGAGAGTACGTAATAGTAGACAAAGGTATGACATAAAGTAAATAATTAAATAAACTCTATAATTTCCATCTGGTTCTTTTTCTTAACTACATTACTAATTTAAATTCTCATTTAATAATACTAAATTAGGACTTCCTAGGTGGCGCAGTGGTTAAGAATCCGCCTGCCAATGCAGAGGACACGGGTTCTAGCCCTGCTCTGGGAAGATTCCACATGCCGCGGAGCAACTAAGCCCGTGCACCACAACTACTGAATCCATGTGCTGCAACTATTGAAGCTCACGTGCCTAGAGCCTGTGCTCCGCAACAAGAGAAGCCACTACAATGAGGATCCTGCACGACACAATGAAGAGTAGCCCCCGCTCACAGCAACTAGAGAAAGCCCATGTGCAGCAATGAAGACTCAACACAGCCAATAAATTAAATAAATAAATACTTATTTTAAAAATATTAAATTAATGCTAACTATTAAGGAAAATCTGTATAAAATGTAAAGATTGGTACATCTATAGATACAATAGTTGCATGGTACTGATCAAGGTACTTAAACACTCAGACTGAGTTTCTCCAATTGCAAAATGAGATAACATATCTGACTTCTATGTATGACGTGATAAGTCACATAAAAAGAACTGGAATTGCACATGGAACATATCAAATATGCAATAAAAGTAGTTATTACTATGCCATTAAAAGCATGCCACTTACTTAAATATTTATAATCCCAAATTTCTTTGGTACCCTCTAATTAATCCATTCTTAGAGTGCATAAGAAAATCACTAGTAAGTCCCCATTACCACAGGAAAAAAAAAATCAAAGGAGTAACTGTCAACGTGAATGTTGTTTAAGTCATGGAGGAAAGAGCTCCTTTCAAGACAGGGAAACACAAAATAGGAAGTATTTGCTGCAGATTGTATACAAATGATTTCAGGTTTATGAACAAGGCTAATGTGTGCAGTTTCTATTACGTGAAAAGTCAGGTTTTGTAGTAGAAATGTACTATAAATAGTTACAAGACCTAAGACACTTTAGAAATAGAATCAGAAGGTTAAAACCCTCACCTTATAGTGCCATTGTCACATCTAAATATAGATTTAGGAAAGTTGATTCTATGAACTTATAAATTGCTTATCGACTTTCTTTAATAAACATATATCCTCAAGTAAAAAGCTGTAATGATATTTGGGTATATTTAAATCAACCACCTTAGTCATTGCCAGAAAAACATTTAGTGAAGTCCAATCTAATGACTAGCTTTTTAAAAGGTGGGGGGTGGTTAAAAGATAAATTTGAGAAAATCTCTTAGGAAGTAGGATAACAATACATAGATATATCAATAGAAAATTGGATAGAAAAGATCAGGAAGTTAGAGGGTTAATTCAGAAAGGCACAGCATCCAAAAGTAAATCTCAAAGAAAATGGAGGGGAAATATTATTACAGAATAAAAGTCCATTCACTTTCTCTCATTCAGTCTGCATAAAAATGCAATCTGGCTTTTCCCCCCAGAAAATACAACCAATCCATTGAGGTCCAAAGGGGACCTCTTTATTTCTTTAACAAAATTTAATAAATACTTCATTTTATAAAAATTAACTTCACAGTGGCATGGCACATTGTTGCCTGCACCATAACCACATGTCCTTTTAAAAAAATCTCCCTTTTTTGGTTCACAGAGCTCCATACATTTGTGTTTTTCTTTTGCCTGAGGAATCTCTATTTCATTTTATTGTTCTATTTCTTAAATCATGGAGTTCCATTCTTAAGAAATTTTTTGCTCTTTTGATACATGTTTATCTCCTGGTTCTACAGCTTCAATTAATATTTATATACTGAAGCATGACAAAGCAATCTCAACAGTCCATTTAAATCTCTTTCCTGATCTACAAACCTATTTTCCAAGAGGCATTTCAATGTCCATGTCTCACACAGAAATAATTGTCTTTTACACCCAATTCCACATCATCACTATGTTGTTTCTTTCACTGAATGAAACCAGCCTCCACTCAAAAACTCTCAGTTGCATAAAAATTCCCCTTTAATGTTTTCTTTACTTTATCTCTCATACATATTCAGGCTTCATCTGTGATCAATTCTACCTCTTAAGTCCTTCAAAGATATGCACTAATCTCCTACAACCTCTAAATTCCTAATATTCTGGTGCAGTGCACTTGTTTATTATGTAAAAAAATTGGAAACATAATTGTTGCAGCTAGTTGAGTAATTTTTGACATATACACTTAGTCAAATGTTTAAAGAGGTTGGAGAGAATTATGACAATGACAGTTGTATAGTTCTGTAGGAGAAAAACTATATGCTATCAGAAAAGCAGAGTTCGATGTGTGTTGTATTTAATTAGAAAAATCAGTATTAACAAATGAACATGAAAAATAGATATCTTTTCTAAAGTGTCACTAAAGGGACCATAACACTATCAGCAATAATTTACCTATATCACCAGCACTAATATGCACCCTAAGTGTCGAGATTTGGTTTCTTATACTATCCATTAATTAAAAACAAAAAACATGTGCATCTTGGTGAATAGCTCAAGATAAGCTTTACAAGTGATTCTCAAGAATTAGGAAACAGTGGACTGAAGGGTGACTAAAGGTTAAGAATTGAGTTCCAAGAGTAGATGTGTCTCTCAAAGTAGTTGCAAATAGAGGGAAAGCAGAGATCTGTCTCTGCCCTGGGGGTTTAGAGTTAATGAAGAATTATTTAAGATAGAAATTACAGTGTTTGAGAGCCCATTTGTAGGAGAATTAAATGAGCAATAACAAGCAAAGATGTTGCAAGGAAAAAAATAAACCAAGCACCAAAGTAACCACTCAATAAATTCTGTTTATCATTATGAATAATAATAATATATAAGTAAATATTAGTAATATAATTACCACTGTTTCTCTATGATTCTCTATGACTTCAGAGTTAAAAAATAAATTCAGGAAATTCAAATTAATAATCTCTTAGAATATTCCATGTGTTAAGATGATACTTACTCAAACCAACTTTAAAATTGAAAAGAAAAAAAGAGTTTACAAAGAGCTTACTATTACAATATTTACTTATGAAAAAGTTGGCTTAAAATTATAAGGAAATTTTGGGTCTTAATATGGAATGTAAATTTCAAAGGACATGTTTTTAAAGGAAGTGAGAATATATCACTATTTTAGTACAAAAACATTTTTAAACAAATACTTCTTCAAGATAAGTAATAGATGTTTTAAAATATATAAAACATTAAAAGTACCTCTAAGAGGTGGAACAACAGGTTAAACACACGTAGAATTAAGAAAAGAAAGTAATCATGAATATAGTTAATTTGATACACAAAATTGATTTAAAAAGTAATATAGGATATCTTCCTTAAATTTTTTATTCCTTTGTAATTGATACCAGGGAGGATAGAGATGCTTTCTTTTAGTGCTTAATGTAGAAGCATTCAGTATAATCTTAATGGAGAAGCTGAATGACTGAATTATTGAGTGAAGAAATGTCTCTGTTTTCCTAAAAATTTAGGTTATGTGGACTATGAGATACTGCAACTTGTCAATGGGTAGGGAGAGTTCATATATTCTGTGAAAAGGGATGATGTTCTTTTATGAAATAACTCCTTACCTCACTTTTTAAAAATCTGGCAACTCTTATAATCATTTTGTTTTGTAATATGTAGAAAGGAGCTAATTAATATCTTACTAAGATTTGTAATATTTAACTCACATACACACAGCCTTGAACATTTATTGCTTGTCCTTTCTTCCCTACAAAACAAAAGCTTAGTGATATCATTATAATACAATGTCACATACCTCATGAAAATCATTCTTATGAGTTAAGAGCTGTGTGTTTTAAATGCTGGTTTAAAAATTCATATATGTGATATACATATATGCACAAATGTATACACACACAGTGACAGCATTGTTTCATATCTTTAATACAATTTAAATTTGCAGCAACATGGGTGGACTTGGAGGGCATTTTGCTAAGTGAAATAAGTCAGACAGAGAAAGACAATTACTGTATGATATCACTTATATATAGAATCCAAAAAATATATCTAAATAGTAAATAAAACATAAAAAGAAGCAGACTAGTAGTTACCAGCAGGGTGAGGGAAGAGGGGAGGAGAAATATAGGGGTAGGAGATTAAGAGGTACAAACTATTAGGTATAAAACAAACTATAAGGATATATTGTACAACATGGGGAATATGGCCAATGTTTTATAATAACTATAAATGGAGTATAACCTTTAAAAGTTGTGAGTCACTATATTGTACACCTGTAACATATAATATTGTACGGAAACTATACTTTCATAAAAAAACAGTTTAAATTTCACATATGTGACCATTAAATCCACATTCTAACATGGCACAGTATTTTAACAAATAATTTGTGTAGGCTTAAAATTATTAAATGTGCATATATGTAAATTTGAAATTTGACCATAGACAAATATACAGACATATACATGTGTATGTATATATGTGTATGCATGTATAGAAACACATATGCTTATTTATTATTATTATTTTTTTGCTTATGTATTATTAACCAATAAATTTGGAGTCAAATTCTGATATGCCTATAGAATTGGCATAGTCAGTAGACACTGGATAAGGACAGAAAATAACCAAAGAGAAATTAATGTTTTAAAAAGCCCCAAAGACGAAAAAGTCCAAATCAGAAGATGGGGATTTACATCCAATTAAAATGTTACATTGTGGCCTCTTTATTTTTCATCTAACACTTTGGGGGAAGGGGTATATTTTGCTTTACTAATTCAAGAGCAATTTCAAGAACTATCAAGAAGTATTTGCTTAATGACAAAAAATAACATTAAAATTTCAAACAAAAGATGCATCCCTATCTCTTTCTCTTTTTTTTAGTATTCTAATTATATTATCTATCTCTGAATTTAATGGTATTATCTCTTTATCAAAGGAGGTCATACAAACACCATACGATATCACTTATGTATGGAATCTAAAATATGATACAAATGAACTTATCTACAAAACAGAAACAGACTCACAGATATAGAGAGCAGACTTGTGGTTGTCAAGGGGGAAGGATGGATTGGGAGTTTTGGATTAGCAGATGCAAACTATTACACAGAGAATGAATAAACAAGGCCCTACTGCACAGCAGAGGGAACTATATTCTATGTCCTGTGAGAAACCATAAAGGAAAATAACATGAAAAAGAATGAATCACTTTGCTGTACAGCAAAAATTAACACAACATTGTAAATCAACTATACTTCAATAAAATAATTTTTTTTAAAAAAGGACATCATAGATTCTCCACTAGAGATTTTTAAGAATAAAATAGATGGCAAACTCTCTAAAACAATTTAGCTATAATCCAAACTTAAAGGTAGAAAAATGGTGTCATTTTCCTTTCCCATGATTTATGTATAATTTGCTCATTTTCACAGGAACGACATTTCTAAATTTTGCACTTAGAGAAAATTACCTAGGTTATTTTTAGCCATAACTGATGTGCCAAAATTACTCCCACTTTAATATACTATCCTGCTAATTTGCAAAATTAATTTATCATATAAGTTCTTAGAAAGAAGGAACAGATAAATGTAAATGTACTGATATTGTATGTTGATAAGTCACTGTTCTATAACATTTCAAACTTGACTTCATATGCCAAAGCAGAGTCTCTGAAAAAATTATATGTTTTGCTTTAACTTTAAGACATTTTTGATGATTCTGAATGTCTTTTATTGAATACTAATTAATGTGACAAATTTCTGACAAAAAACATTTCTACTAATTCTAGAGACTTTTTTAATGTGAGTCAATAATTGTCTTACTGAATCACATCAGAATATTAAGGGCATGCATCATTACAAAAACAAATTGATTTGCTGTAAGTTGTGAAAAGGTGGGTTTAGAGCATTTTAGCTGAATTCTCTCAACTGAGTTGTGGCAACAAAACTCTCTAATGGTATGGGTCTATAAAAAAAGGGTCAAACATCTTTCTGGTCACTATGGCAAAAGCAACTTATTCCTTTCTCAAATTTGTGAGCTGTCACCAGCACTGCAAGAAAGGATGGATTCACACGAGTTATTAAGTTCCGTGTTTATGTTTCATCCTTAATCTGTTAACGCCAAAGCAAAGATACAGGTATTGGAAGATTGTGGTTATTAAAGAAAGTCATCATGACAACAAAATATAAAAGTCCCATTTTCTCATATTCATCAGCATGGTTCTCAAACATTAGATCAGTAGCAATAAATCCCAAACTAAAGAAACGTATATGAAGAGATCAATACATTCTTTTAAACTGTGTACATTTATTCCTATTGCATTACTACTTAATAACATGTTAAATACTATACTATAGCACTTTAAATATAACATCATATTTAAAGGGTACATGTTAAGAGCATGACTGGCAAAAAATTCACTATCAACTTATATTTAGTTACTGATTATTATTTATCAAATTACATGTACTATATTATGACAAGTTTCTGAAAGATGAGTTAGGTTTCTTAAGAATGCATGGGAGGAAATTGTGCATATCATTTTAAAGCATCTTCAACTTATAATTTAATTGAATTTTTTTTTTTTAATTTCCTGGAGATAAATACCTTGGAAATATTTCAAAGGGGAAAACAAAATAAAACAAAAAATGTAAGTAGATACTATATGCTTTAAGACTTCTACAAATTGTGTAAAAGTGTGTGTGTGCTTAAGCATAAAATGGTACAAGTAAAGAACATACTAAAATTGAAACTGTAGAAGGTGGATATAATTTACAGAATGATCTGATTCATTTCAGTCATTGTTAAAAAGTGTTGGTTGGCTATGAGGAGCCCACGCACCACAATGAAGAGTAGCCCCCACTCTCTGCAACTAGAGAAAGCCTATGTGCAGCAACAAAGACCCAACACAGCCAATAAATAAACTAATTAATTTAAAAAAAAGTTGGTAAAGTAGAAAACACATATAAAGAATAAGAGATCAAATGATTTCTAGATTTCACAAACTGGTTATTTTGAAAAATTAAATAATTCTAGACTTCTAATTTTGTAATGTTTATTCTTTTTTGGAAATATTTTCACTGGTTACAAAATTTGATAAACAGAAATGTTCAGATTATATTGAAATTTAAATATTTTCAAATTAAAAATTACAAGTATATATATTTGCATACTATTGATATTTAGACATTTAAAGTATTTAGAATTTGAAACAGATAATATTATATGAATGTATATTATTTTATTACATTACTTGATATTGCAAATACACCAAAATATAAATAAATATTAATATATAAATATTTATATATTATATAAATTTGGAAATATTTTATATAAATAATGTCTTCTTGCCAGGTATATTAATTAAAAATTAAACTTATAGAGCTAAACTATGAATTTAAATATTCTAAAGAAAACATTTGCCATTCTGCTTATGTATTTTTGTTGTTAACCTCTTCAGGTGTTAGTTCAAATTCTAGTTACTGATTTACTAGATCCCTTTGGCAAATTTACATTAAAATATTTTATTAAAATTAATAACCCAATTAAAATTATTTGTAATGAATTAGAATTGAAACAATAATAAATGCCTTTCAAATTTTGTATTTTCTTAAGTTACAGTTTTGTGTATTTCATATTTGATGAATTAGCCTTCTTATTTCATGTAATGGATATAATTGCAAATTAATGTGTGTACAAGTTTGAATATGTATGTGTTTGTATTCATAATATGCTCAATAGTTTACTTTTATTAGCATTATTTTTGTAACATTCTTAATTACTTAAGTTAATTTTTGAAAGTCAATAGAAAGTTTGATAGCCCAGAAACCTGGCAAAGAAGAAGAAAATAAAATAATTATATGTCAACTTTAATAATAGGTTGTCCTTCAAAGAAACATATAGTTTTATCCAGATATGTGATAAGCTCCATACTGAATATCATTTAATAAGAAATAAATAATTTATTATTTTAAAAATATTTACTCTATAAATATTTTTCTCATAGCTTTGAGGTTGATAACTTCATTGCTCATAGCATCTGATAGTAGAGAGGTAAATATATAAAAAATTAAGATACAAAATCCTGGAGAAATAAAAAGATGCAGTAATGCTACATTCCTCCCAAGAAACTTTTTTTTAAATTTTCTAGATACAAGCAACTTTTATTTTCCTTGATCTGAATTGTAGTGATGGCAAATTGATCTTTGTTTTAGAGAATGTTCAATGTATACATCAAGTTTTAACATTTTTAGAAATTTTTTCTTATGAAGTGCAAATTAGCAGAGTTTTTCAAGTACTTTTTGGCCCTATTTTCATTGAGTTAACTTATATAATCAATACATGCCTGCTTACCACATTCTTACCTGCGTATCTTCAAGTTCAATAAGCTCTGCAGAAACTGAAATTCAAAATTCGCAAGAAACACATGAGGAATAGTAGGAGAGTTTGTCCTGATTTTGCTTCACAGGCTTCTCATCAAACCTTACATGTGCCACATTGCTCTGAGTTACAGACGCTTGTGCTTTTAGTACCAAGACCTTCAGTATGTCACTGCTTACTGAATGCTATTTTGGGTTCTCTGAGTGGACCCATGAACACTGAGCCTTTGTGCAAAATAACATAAGGGCACTCTGATGTCCGTTCATAGTCTGGGATTAAAATGCAGACAGCTCCAGCAAGTAGTATGAGCTGTTTTTTCCCCCTTTTTCCTAACAACAAGCAAAAAGAAAATAAAGTACTTATTGGCTTGAGGTGATAAGGAGGGAATTCAACTTATGTAAGAGAATTCTGCAAGTGGAAAGGACATGCCCTCTACTTGGGGATTAGCTGATGAAACAAATGATCAATTTAAAACAGGCACAAAAGTTACTAAAAAGAGAAGAGCTTTTTAACTGTGTGTCTATGCCTTCTGGCTGTTCTTTAATTGAGTCTTTCTACTCAGGAATAAAGTAAAATACAGAAAGAGAGGGCAATGTCTAAATTATAATCCTCTTCTTTTCCTTGGGTTTATGAATTACCTAAATATATTTATTGTATTAAATTTATAATTAGATCTTATAAATAGTTATTGTTATATATTATGAAATGCATAATATTATACTCTATACTGTTTACTCAAGCTGTTTTTAGTTAAAAATCATCTTTTAACCAAATCAGAGGTTAATAATATGAACAGTCTAACACTATGATTGATGTCTATAAAACTGAATATTTTTATGGTTTACATATGCAATTATTGTGAGGCGACTGCCTCAAATTTCAGAAATATACTTGAGTCTGCAACATCAGGAGTATACTCATGTTCATTGCTTTTTTTTTATCATAACAATGGAAGGAAAGTAGGAAAAAGACTACAACCAATGCTAGTGAGAACTAAACAGATTACATGATGTCTGATTCATGCTTACTTCATTTTTGAATTCATAAAAACCAAATTTTATTTGTTACCATTTGCTAAATAAATGTTAGATACATCTGTAATGTGCAGCAAAAACAAAGAAAAATAAGTTAAATAACTTTTTCCCCTTGGGGTATTTTTTTTTAATTGTGGTAAGAACACTTAACATGAGAGCTACCCTCCTGACAAACTGTAAAGTTCGTAGTACAGTATTGTAAACTAGCAGCACAAGGTTATACAGCAGAGCTCTAGAACTTACTCAACTTGTTTAACTGAAACTTTAAACACATTTAACAATGGCTCCCCATTTCTGCCTGCCCTCAGGCCTTGTCAACTGCCATTTGACCCTATACTTCTGAGTTTGACAAATTAAGACACTTCATCTAAGTGGACTCATGCAATATATCCTTCTGTGAATGTCTCATTTCATTTGCATAACGTCCTCTAGATTCATCCGTGTTGTAGTGTTTGGGTAAGAATCTAACATTTTATGGGGTACTGTTTCCTGCCTTGATACAGTATCCAGCTCTACTGTGAACTGTAATTACACTTTTTCAACCTGGTAGCGCAGTTCAACAAGATGTCCCGAGAGCTTATCTTAAGGCAAAAGGGAGCAAGTGTGGGTCAGCATTTTCTACACCAACTGTTATAATACCAGTCAGGACTGTGGAAAATCCACTGAAGCAGGATTAAACTTTCCAAAGAATGTAAAGTTTGAAGCTATATGTTTTATGTAGAATACCATAAACAGCAATTTTTTATTTCAGTAAGGGAAAACCCATTATAAAACACCTACGTAAAGTGACAAACTAGATATGATGTTAATATAGGCACAAAGGACTATAAATTACTGAAAAATGCTTGTCCTCCCTGGGGGACAGATAGACTGGAATCCAGCAAGTCTCTGCAGGTATGCCACAGCCAAAATGGAGACTTGGCTGGACTGATGGGACTAGTCATCCAATAAGCTCAGGGGTCACTTCTAGTGCATTTTCTTCACATCAGGAGAAAAGACTTTTCCAGGTGTGGGAGGGAAAAGAAATAGTGCATGTATAAGAGTGGAGAGTCTCAGAATTAAGTACAGCACTGTCCATAGGAGAGCCAAAGTCTTTACTCTACGGGTTAGTGGAGGTCTCCGCACCATAGAACAAACGTAAGGGAGGGTGGACAATTCCTGCAACACAGACGCTGTTTCATAACTACACAGAAATGCTCTCGTAAACAATCATCAGCTTTCACATGCAATCTGGGGGAATTCTAGAAATGTCATCTGCCAGCAGGCTGACGAAAAGAGCATGAAGTTTCAGAAGCAAATTCAAGCCAGGATTGAATTGAGTTAATCTAAGTAAAGATTTGAATTAAAATATTACAATTCACCAATGCTATGACAAGCCATCCATTTCTTTTTTAAAAGAAGATAATTAAGGAATGTAAATCTATTGACAAGCTGCAGACCGGACCAGCTAATGAAGTTCAGATCTAACAGCAGGCAGAGGACAAAAACCAAATGTTATTTAGGTTTTGACCCATCCCTTGAGACAAACCTTCAGTCAGAAAGTTTAGGTCTACCTCCATCACAGCATAGATGATCCACGTGACTTTAATTAGATATTAAGGCTCTAATCAGCTGTGGTCTGGATGGTAGAATCTAAGGTCTACATCCTGATCATCACAGGCCTGGAGAATACTAGGACTATATTTACTGTATATTTTAATAATATATTAGTATTATAATAAGTTACATTTATGAATGGTTTTGGAAAAACTCATAATATATTAAGATAGAAATAATTTTAAAATGTATTAACTGTATATGACTGTATCAATTAGGATTCTTTTGGCTACCACAGAAACAACATACAAAATAAAGTTTAAAAAATGGATTAAACCTTGGGGAAATGTGGAACATACATAGAAAGATGAAGTAGGCTTAGATCCTGTGGTTTCACACTGCAGTCAGTTATCCAGGTTCACTTGCTCTCCTCTTTTTTTTTTTTAATTTATTTATTTTATTTTATTTTTATTTATTGGCTGCATTGGGTCTTTGTTGCTGCTTGCGGCCTTTCTGTTGTTGCAGAGAGCGGGAGCTACTCTTCATTGCGGTGCACAGGCTTCTTATTGTGGTGGCTTCTCTTCTTGAGGAGCACAGGCTCTAGGCGGGCAGGCTTCAGTAGCTGTGGCGCATGGGCTCAATAGTCGTAGCTTACGGGCTCTAGAGCACAGGCTCAGTAGTTGTGGCAAACAGGCTTAGTTGCTCCGTGGCATATGGAATCTTCCTGGACCAGGACTTGAACCCGTGTCCTCTGCATTGGCAGGTGGATTCTTAACCACTGTGCCACCAGGGAAGCCCCATTTGCTCTCCTCTTGTGCTTAAGAGTGAGTAATTTTTTCCCCAAGAGTGCCCAGAACACTCCACTTTTATCTTATTGACTAATATAATCATTTGTCCATATCTGAACAAATTATGCCAAAGAGAAAAGCTTAGAACCATTAAGGCTTTCCTGCACCTGGGAGTATGAACTACCTGGTAAGTAGATTAATGTCACCAAATTAAGGTTGGTTTTTGAATCTAGTTGGCAATCAAGAGTATTCACAATAGACGTATGTAAAATAGCTTTTTTTAAAAAAAGGTGAAGAAATTTTTTTCTAGGAATGATTTTTAGGTGTTATTCTTTTCTAATGGTCCAATTTAATGTATTTTCTCTTTTTTTTAATTATGAGCATATATCACAATGATAAATAGAAGATAAAATAAAATGCATAATGATAAAAACAACAATAAAACACTAGTTAATCCATATATTTCAAACAATGGCAAAATCCTTTTTTGTTAAACTAAGAAAACTTCGCTCCTAGTAAAGAAACATTCTATTGAATATGGCAACATTTTGCATGGTCTTAGATTTATTTTTTAAATTCTAGCTGCAGTAGCCATTGATGTACTCTAATTAAAATGTATCTGTTCATAAATACCCATATTTTCTTCTTTTATTTTCTGTTCTGTTTTGCTACTTTTTACATTTTCTGTGGGCAGAACTTGCTCTGGAGCTCTGCATCTAAGGAATAATTTTGTCTGGTTAAACTACATAAACCCCAGGATAAAGGAAATTGACACCAACTAATTCACAAACAACAAAAGTGCCAATGTATTAAAAAATGTGTTTTAGTAATTGGTAATATATAAATAATTTGAAATAATGGAACTCAGAAGCACAACCCCAGAAATGTAGAATTATCACCCTTGACCCCTGGCTCGCTCTCTCTCTCTCTCTATCTGTCTGTCATCTATCATTTCTCCTTTTGCAAGATATTGTGCTAGAAGTTATAGATACACAAAGACAAATAAGACTCTGACCAACCATCTCTTGAAAATGAAAAGCACACATCATGTTTAAGCATAAAACAAGATGTTTAACAAAATGAAATGAAACAAAATGAAAATCCAATAACATCACTTCGGAAAAGAGGAATGTTAACCTCCACTGACTTTGCAATGATATGTGAGATATGTGTTCTTTATTCAAGAGCTTATTGTGAGAGAATTTTAGAACATGGCAGCTTGTTTGCAACCTGAGCTGTACTGTATGAGATGTCCTGACTATTATTTAAGTTCTCTGAAATATTATGGTACCTCTGAGACATTTCTGCATTTTATGAAAGATTTTGCATATATCTATATAAAGAAAAAATCTGCTTAAATGGCATATATTTAAATTATTGAAAACTAGTCATTGGAAATTAGTAGTGTTTTAATATTAATTAAATGACACTCTTTCTCCACATCAGGATCTGCAAACTAAGAACCCAGTTGCCAAATACACCCAGCCTTCTGTTTTCATAAAAACAAGTTTTATTGGAACACAACCATTCTAATCTGTTTACATATTGTCCAAATTGTCCGTGGCTGTTTTCATGCTCTAACGGCAGAGTTGAGTAGTTGCAACAAAGACTCTTGACCTACAAAATCTAAAATATTTACCATCTTGCCACTTACAGAAAAAGTTTACCAACTTTTGATTTATATTCATGTGATGTAGTGATTTTTAGTTAATATAGCATAGTTTACTTAAAAATTAAATCTCAGGCTTCTCTGGTGGCACAGTGGTTAAGAATCTGCCTGCCAATGCAGGGGACATGGGTTTGAGTCCCAGTCCAGGAAGATCCCACATGCCATGTAGCAACTAAGGCTGAGTGCTACAACTGTTGAGCCCATGCGCTGCAACTACTGAAGCCCGAATGCCTAGAGCCCGTGCTCCACAACAAGAGAAGCCACCGCAATAAGAAGCCTGTGCACCACAATGAGGGGTAGCCCCCACTCTCTGCAACTACAGAAAGCCTGAGTGCAGCAACGAAGACCGAATACAGCCAATAAATAAAAAATAAATTAATTTTAAAAATTAAATTACATATATTTGATCAAAAGATAAATAAGCACACACATAAATATACAAAAATATACATAGCAGCAAGCATCTTATTCCAATTTATCTTGACTGTCAGTGGGTCAATGAATTAATATGGTGGAATAAAATGCTAGCTTTTTTTAAAGACAGCTTAAATATTTAATTTTTTCCTAGATAGCAATTTTAGACTTATTGTATATGCATTCCTATTTAAAGAGTTAACTTAAATTTTCACACTTCCCAAATATAGATATAATTTATTTTTAAGCACTTTTATTGAGATATAATTGACATACAATAAACTGCATATAAAAGATAGCTTAAATATTTTATATTTACTTAAAATATATACATTCAGGTTAATTTCATACATATATTTTGCCCTAGGGTGTCAAGGCATTGTCTTTGAGATTTTATCCTCGGAATGAGTCTATGCATATGTTTCTATAAAACACATTCATCATGTGTCTATGTTTTCCAGTTTGTTCAAGAATAAAGAAGGAATTTAAAGAAACATGTGAAGAAATATAGTTTAATAAACTATTTTTAAGAGATATTTCAGGTTATCAGTGAAATACAGTAGAAAGTACACACAGTTTCTTTATTCCCACCCCCACCCCCCACTGGTCCCTACACACGTAGAGCCTCTTCTACTGTCAACATCCCCCATCAAAAGTGGTACATTTGTTATAAGTGATGAACCTACAAGAATACATAATTAGCACCCAAAGTCCATAGTTTACATTAAGATTTACTCTTGGTGCCTTACATTCTATAGACTTGGATAAATGTTTGAACATGTATCCACCATCATAGTATCATACAGAGTAATTTCATGGCCCTAAAATTCCTCTGTGCGCTACCTATTCATTCCACCCTCCTCCTTAACTCCTGGCAACTACTGATCTTTTAATTGTCTCTATAGCTTTACCTGAAGTTTTACAAAATGTCATATAGTTGGTATCATACAGTATGTAGCCTTTTCAGACTGGCTTCTTTTCCTTACAATATGTATTTAAGATTCTTTTATGTTTTTTCATGGCATAATAGCTCACTTGTTTAATCCCTGAATAATATTCCATAGTTTATCCTTTCACTTACTGAAGGACATCTTGGTTGCTTTCAGGTTTTAGCAATTATGAATAAAGCTGCCATAAACATCCATGTACAGGCTTTTGTGTGGACATAAATTTTCCCTATTTGGTTTCAATTATTTTTTTCATATCTATCTTTAAAAATGCTTTTATTCATACCCTTCAACAGCCTTTCAACACCTTGCTTTTAATAGACATTTCTAGAACATTTATCTTAGATTTAATAGAAAAATAATGGCTTGGACTTTTCAGACATGTTTCATTTGTTATATTTTGTAAACCCATGTTTTCAATAATTAGAAAATTAAATAGTTTTGCAAACAAACAGCTGGCTTTTTGGAAGAATATATTTGCATTGTTGAGAGAAGAAGTGTGCTCATATATCAGAGAGTATTATGGCAGGTTCAGAATGTTCTGTTTTGCAGAAGAAATGGAAAGCTTCAGCTATTTCATTTTATGGTACATATGGAATGGCTGTGCTATGATAGAAACTATTTAATACTCACCACATTTCTGCCAGGTAGTCGTTGGCTCCCTTTACATTTGAGTAAACATGAGACAAATAGCAAAGCAAGATCTTAAATAGTCAGAGGATTTTTTTAAATGCCAAAGCCTATACTGTACTAACTAACACTCTCTCTCTTTACTGAAGAAAACTTATAATTTTTAAAAGAAACACTTCTCTTAAAAACATGATTGGCAATTTAATTTAGTAGTATTATAGTAGCCACCACTTGTAAAGCAATAAAACCAAGCATATAAGCACTTAAACTGTGTAACAAAGGGAGATCAACTCGATGATGGGTGATGCCTTAGAGGGCCGGGACGGGGAGGCCGGGACGGGGAGGGCGGGAGGGAGGGAATATGGGGATATGTGTATAAATACAGCTGACTGACTGGTATACTTCAAAAACTGGTACAAGAGTGTAAAGCAATTATTTTCCAATAAAGAGCTTAAAAAAAATAAGCACTTAAACTAAGGTCCTTTCTTCCTTGATTCTTTTTTTTGTCCTTCCCAAGAAATTTTTGAGCATCTACTATTTCTCTGGCCTCTATCTTAGTGTTGGAGGTATACTCAGGAATGCTCCAGAAAAAAGTCTCTATCTAGATGAAATTCATGTTCTAGTTAAAGGGCATAGTGAATAGACAAGGTAAATTAGTAAAATATATAGTATGCTAGACAAACAAAAGTGCTAAGTAGAAAAATAAAGCAGGTAACAGGGGTAGTTAGTATTGTCCTGGGGTAGGAAGCAGAAAATTTTATACAGAACATTCGGAAAAGGTCCAACTGAGGAAAGAGTGGGTAAATACATGACTAAGATGAGGGAGTGAGCACTGAAGTTATCAAGCTGAAGAACCCCTTAGGTGACACAAAACTATTAGCCAAAAATGCTCAAGGAACATCAAGGCATTCTTCACGGCTGGAGTGCAGAGAGGGGGGAAGAAGAAGAAGGAGGAGGAGGAGGAGGAGGAGGAGGAGGAGGAGGAGGAGGAGGAGGAGGAGGAGGAGGAGGAGAAGAAGAAGAAGAAGAAGAAGAAGAAGAAGAAGAAGAAGAAGAAGAAGAAGAAGAAGAAGAAGAAGAAGAAGAAGAAGAAGAAGAAGAAGAAGAAGAAGATGATGATGATGGTGGTGGTGTATGAGTGTGTGTCACTTGTGCGCATGGGGGCAGATTTTATAAGGTTTTGCTGGCAACTTTAGGTTATTTGACTTTTTTACAAGGAATGAGTTGGGAAGTATTGGACAGTTTCAAATGAAGGACGATGTGATCTTACTTATAAAGAACGAATCTAGTTTGTGTGTTGAGATTACAATGTCAGAGGCCATGATGGAAAAAAGGATAAGACATGTTGAGAGCTCTTGTGAAAATCAGCATCTGTCTTCTGGATTATAACAAACTTACCAAGCAGGTAATGATTGGTCAGGCAACTTGGGTTGTAAAGAAAAGAGATTCACTGTGGTTATATTCAAGTAGATTTTCACGAAAATAAAAGGAGAAGGGCCATGGCAGGGTTATAATGGGTCCGGTGATGGCAGTGGTGGGAGTTCATATAGTTTTCACTTTAGGTCTCCAGAAATGACTTGGCTACTTCCTCTCTCTGTGTTCCTTTTTCAATTAATATCAGATTATGTTATTAACCTCCTCTTTCTGTGTATGGCTTTCTTTGCTCAGAGTTTCTGCTTATTTATAATTTTTCTTATTTATGACTGATTGTTAGCAGCTATAAAGTCTCAGTGACAGATTTTCAACTCTACTAGTAAATGCCTATTCTCTTCCTATTTTCCTGGTAAAATTTTTAAAGGGACAAAGTAAAGTAGTCTATATACATCAGCACTGATTCTATACTCCCTTACTTTTTGGATTTGCACCCCTTGTCCAGTTTCTGTGGCAAAGAGAGTAGCAGACGATGTTGTATGCAACAAATGGTAATTCTCCCAGGCATCCCTTCCAGCAGCAGTTGGATAAAGGATGTTGTGACTCTTTTAGGTGATATGGAGTTGCCAGGCATCATGATATATGCTGGTTGCTATTATTTTCATCCTCATGTAAGGCGTGAGGAAAACAAAAGCTCAGAGAATGTCATGCAGTGAGAAAGTTTCGCAGTCAGAACTCCAGCTTCTGCCTATCTGATGCCAGAAATGACACAGTTTCCACTCTACCACACTGTCTTATATTTAGGAATGCAAGTGAATATACAGCATTCATTCTTTCGAAGAATGTTTACTGAGTGTTACTATGTGCAATGTACTGGGCTAGAAATAGACAAAAACAAATACAAAATCTCACTATTGCCTTTCCCGATAAGAATCATGGCATCTATTAAAGAGCCCTTCATTGTACCAAATGTGTTAATGAATTTTAAAGCTTTAACACATACACACACACCATGTGCTTTAAGTAGCTTATGTATAAACAATAACAAAATCAGACACACACATACATTACAGTTTCCTATACTATATATATTGTAATTTTAGAATTTATAATTGTTATTTGCAGGAGATTTTGCCCAACCATTAGTTATTTGATTAAATTACTGGAAGCCTAACTTTTGAAACTTCCCTATATTTATATACCACATGGTATAAGCCTATAGATATGGAAAATATAGACTAATATTTATTTTACCTCAACTACTCTTATATGTTCCTCCCATACAATTATTTTAATTAATCCTCATAACAGCCCCAATAGGTACATGGTTTTCCCATGTTAGGGTTGAGTAGACTATAGTTTAGAGAGATCAAGTAACTTCCTCAAAATTGTACAGAGAGTGAATGATAGAATCAGAATTCAAACTTATGAAGTACAATCCAGACCCTGTAATCCTGACTACTACCTTTGGGGACTTTGCAGGGGGTGATTAAGGAGTGAGAAATGTGCTTGAGCTGACAAGAGTGAGCAGAAGACACAGGTGGTTTGCTTTCAAATGATCCTCTTTACTAAATTATCAGATAGAAGATAAATCTGTATACAGATAATAATATATGTGAACGGTGGAAAAATAACAAAATGATAATAAAAGCATAAATGATACTAAATAGGCACATTTTTTACTTAGATCTGAAACTAGTTTTGTTGCTTTAAACAGTTTCTGTCTAATGTGTCTGTGGTTAGAGCTAAGCTATTACGTATAGTTTCTCACGTTGTGTAATAAACACTTTGCGGGCACTTTTCCATTAATATTCTGTGACTAGAGCCCCCCTGGGGTGTGCATTAGGCTGCTTTGGATAGTACTGTGCCATTGAATTCCAATGCCAGTCCTTATCAAAAATATCAAAACGTGATTGGAATTACTTTTTTAACACTTTCCTCTAAAAAAGCACATCACACATGGTTATTTTGAAAGATTAGATTATATACCAAATCAATATCAGCAAAGAAAGAAGAGTAAATGAAGACACTACCATTTTAGCAGGTAAAATACTTCCAAAGTGACTCAAAATGACAATCCTCTTTTTTAGGCCTAGAGATGGAAAAGTCTGCACAGGTGGCTGAGGGTGGGTACTGTGTCAGAGTGTCACAGCGGTGATAGCTCCTCAACTCCCACAATTTTCCTTTTCCTTCTTAAAAACAATGATTTTGTTAAAATAAGGAAATAGTATTGGCCAGTGTGCACCATTGTCCATTTCTTGCCCTCTACTTTGTCTTAACCAAACTTCAGTCGGACTTCTCTGCTACCTACAGGTCCCTGACTCTGCTTACCCCTAAGCCTAAGAAGTGGAGCACACCCCCTTACCAGCTTCTCCTGAAAATCAGCAGACCACAGCAAGATGTGTTTCCTGTCAGACCCCCAGGTCTTCACCCTGTGGCTGTCCAACTTGCCCTGAATAACACCTGTTAATCTTTGCTTATCCCTTCTAACTCAACTTTTTCTTTCGAAGGCCTTTTTCTGTTTGATTTTGAGATACGGGCATATTTCTGAAATTGGAACATGCTTGCTTATGACAATAGTTTTACTTCTTTATGAAGTTTCCCTTCTAAATCCAGTTCTATCCTATCCGATATAAGAATATGAGCACCCCATCTACCCCAAGCCTTGTCCTATTAGCAGATGCCATTAGTTCTCTTTCCAACTTCCTTTTTGAGCATTTCCTTAGATTCTAATATAACTCCCTCATCCATCTCATCAATGATTTATATATTCTTTTTTTCTCAAAGAGAACAAACAACTTTTTTTTTTTCAAGGAAAAACTCATTCACTTTTGTAACTAATCCTCCCTGGATCATTTGCATTTTACAATAGACTACAAAAATAGGACACTAGAAGGGGAAAGGATATGTTGGGTTAAGAAAATGTCCTCAGTTCTTCCAAAAATGGCAAAAGATAACATATTGCTAAACTTATTTGCAAATATTGACAAAAACAATGAGAATAACAATGTCCTAAAAGTTTAAAAAAATAAAATAGTGGAGGAGAAACAGAAAGCATTATTGTTGTTGGGTTTTTTTCCTAATTAACTTTGAGAGTAAAATACTCAATATTTTGTAAATACAAAAGGAAGAAATAGCCCCGTGTTTCAGAATTTCTTCTCATTCACCTTAAGAAGGCAAGGAAAATTTTAGAAAAAAAAAGTCTGTATGATACTACAATGATAGACATATGTCATTATACGTTTGTCCAAACTTAGAATGTACGACACTGAGAGCTATGGACTTGGGGTGATAATGATGCGTCAATGTAGGTTCATCGACTGTAACACGGGTACCACTCTGGTGGGGGATGCTGATAGTGGAGGAGGCTGCACATCAGTGGGAGCAGCGGGTGTGTGGGAAACCTCTGTATCTTTCTCCCAACTTTGCTGTGAACCTAAAACTGCTTTCAAAAAATAGTCTTAAAGAATAAAACAAAGTAAAAACACACTAAGTATCACGGATGGAAACAAAATAATATGTTGCCCATCCTGATGAAGTAAAGGTGCTGTGTCAGAGGCTGTTGGAGAGTAGACTAACCTGCATCACTAGAAGTGCTTCTGTGTGTAAGTGGACTTGCCATACTTGCCAATAAAAAGACTAAAAAGGCTACTATATTACCTATTATGGCAATTTTATCGTTATATTCAGAAATCTTGAAAGATGTTGGGAAGTAATGTCAGCTTTGTTCCTCTGAATCAATTCTAATAAAATGCAAAGCTTCTGGGACATTTATTTTCATGTCATAAAGTTTTGTGTTGAGGGAAAACACATGGAAATCATCCTGCCCTCCAGCTTCTATATTTTTTAGATAAAAAATTCTACCATGACACTATCAAAGAATGAGAGTGTACTAGTGATTGAGACAGAAATAAAAGATGTCATGACAAACAAACAAAACATATTGTAAGTATATTTGGAATTAAAATGTAAAAAGAAGAGACCATATGCTAACATAGACTTTTCAATATGGCAAGAGCAAATATTAATATTTATAATGTTTTTCTCTGCCCAAAGCATGCTTCCTATAAACTGATTTTATTCACTAAACAATTTATATGATCTATCTTATATTTGTTTTTATGATTGAATGAGGACATATGGAGGAACTATATGTTTATTTTACCTCAAGTTGTATTTTTAAAGTTCTTGCATTATTCACACTTAATACAATTTGGTGAGACTAATATAGGAAAAAAAAAAAGCAAAAAATGAATTAAACGTTTTCTTGTAAAGCCCAAAAGAAACTCCTACAGAGATGTACGTTAACCTCTCAGTACTTTTTTTCTTAGTGATGGTGGGTTTATCTGTTAGGATAACTAACCCCACAGATTCATCCTTATTAAGATAATAATGGAAGCTTTCATCCAAGATACCAGAGGATCATCTTTAGGACCTGCCTGTAAATGTTACAGAATTTTTACAGTTTACTAGAACACAGTTGAGACACTCATGAGAAACAGTAATGAAATGGATTTCAGTAGTCAGTTAATCAACTAAGTAATTCAATGTAAAATCGAAATATATTGAAGTTGCAGGTTCTATTTTTTACCTGCAGCATATTTTTTCTTTTTTCTCCTCATATTAAAGCCATGGATTTTATCCCCACTGTAGGGATAACATATATACATGGATCAGATACATGGTTTTTGTTTTGTTGCACCAGTAGTTTTGATGTTTAGACATTGGTTTTATATTGATGGTCATATTTTCCATGCCTAGTGACTTATAAAAAATTTCTTACTGAAAATTACTGCTTTCTCTGAGGATTGTGGGTGGTGTCTATCTACACACATTACCCTTGGTTGCTACTCCACCTAAACACATTATATTCTCTTCTCTACCAAAGCTAGAAACTAAGGTTTACAGACAGGGCTTCATGAGAATGTGGCCTGTGCAAGCCTCTTCTCAGAAGGGCCCTGCACTTGGTACAATGCTCTGCTATATAGCCATCTTTAAATCCTTAATAATCTTTGAACAAAAGGGCGCATATTTTCATTTTTACTGGGTCTCACAAATTACAAAATTCATTCTGAGGGTATTAGACTATTTTAACTAATGGAAATTCTGATATCTTCACTTTTCTTCTCAAAAATTTTCAGTGCCACAATTCATGGTTAGAAAATGCTAAACAAAATATACTCTGGAATTCAAAACTACATTTTCAACTTCTACATATACCTCCTTGCAATTGCCTAACTGGGCTCCTGGAAACTTCAATAAAAGCCCCATACTGTTTTTATTCATACTATTATCAGTCTGCAATCAGTCTGCAATGACAGTTCAGATCTGTCAAATACACTCCTAAGTGACACCTTTTGCATTATCCTTATCTGATTCCCATGTTGCAGAGCAATCTCCCTATTCCCAATTTTTCAGCATTGTTTTTACACAGGAATCATTGCACATCAATTTTTTCATTGCATTAGATTATCTGTTATTGATTGTATTTAATACTAGGCTCTTCTAAGTATAGGAGGCTTCACTTCTTTCACACAGCTCAGCTCACCTCCAAGCATTGACTTAAGAACCCAAGTTGCTTCTGTCTTGCATCTCTGCTTTCTGGAAAACTTCAGTAACTTAAGTTTGTAGCAGAAGAGAAAGAAAATGAATGGCTTTGCAGAATATTTTTTAAGGCCAAGTCTTGGAAGTGCCTTATATCACTCTCACTCACAATTCATTGGTCAGTACTTGGTCATTTGGCCCCAAAATAATTGAAAGAGAAGACTTCCTGTATTCCTAGGAAGAAGAAATGATGTAGTTAATTCTTACCACATTAACCTCTGTCAAACTTGAAGTGAAACTTATAATTCACTTTTCTCTCTTCCATAATATCTCAGCCAAATCTTTGGATTATAGGACTAAGTCAATATTTGTTGAATGGACAATTCAATGTATGTACAGTGCTAACTAAGAGTCTTGAAATTTTCATCATCTATGTTTATTTTGCCAAACTTGGTGCCCAAAATATAGTAACAAGACTTCAAAACAATCATTTCTATTGCTCACAAATTAGAAAGCTTAATAAAAGAAATAGAAAAAAAGTTGAAAGAAAAAGAGAGGAAACATTGTATTGGAATTATATTTTGTTTGTATATGAGAAATTATATAATCTGGATTTAAAATTTACTTACTATATTATGTGGGAATATTAATTTCTTTAGAAGACAAGAAAATTAATAAAAATGGTACATGAACCTAAGTAAAGCAAGTAGCTTACGAGTTACTGTAATAATTTACAGAGGATATAAGATAAAGTAGTAATTATGAGACCTGGGCTACTAAAGTAAGTAAAATATGAATTTGTGCTGAATATAGATATATAGAGAAAAAAAGATCAATAACCATCTGTATTGATCACACACTAAGTACACCTAAGAACCACAGACCTCAATACTCATAATGTACTCATTACATATGAGGAACATGAGATACTCCCAACACTTGCTGTTTTAAATCAGCCCCCCATTGGTGGCATCTATTTTTGCCCGAAGTGTCTTCTACTCAAGACACACAAAATACAAGCTAACTGGCCCATTTCGTTAAATGCAGGTGTGTGTGTGGTGGGGGCAGGTTTCCTGCCTGTCTCTAATAAAGAGAGTATATGTGTTAGTCCCAGGCACTTTCCATCATTTGAGCCTCCTTGCTCGGTGCTCAAATTCAACCCTCATTACACACTGCCAGGAGGAAAGGTGACATGGGAGACAGAAAGAAGGAGAGAGAAAGAACATGACTTATGGATAGCGTGTAAACTATGACTCAACTAGTGTGGTCCTTCACCCCACTTGCAAGCTATCTTGGCCTGATCCATTTCTTTAGTTTTAGATATATCTACTTAAATTAATGTAGAGAAGAAAACAGATCCAGGGGATTTGGGCTCTCCAACTATATTGTTTGGGAAGATTTTACAAGAACTAACAAAAAATATTGAGGGGAAATGTCCAGTGAATTTTAAGAAATTAATAAAAAGTTGGGTCTTGAGTGTCAAATGAAAAACAAAACAGTGTGTCGAAAGCTGTTGATAGACTATGTAAGTCAAAAGCATTTCTGATTACGTCAAGAGACATTTCCATGGAATGGTGGTGCTGACAACCTGACTAAAGTGAGCAGGATGAGAGTAAATATAAATGTGTCTTTTGAGGAAATTTGCTCACTGAGTGGAAGCATTGGGTGGCAGCTTGAAGGGAATATGAAACAAAAGGAAAGTGTCCACCAACTGATATTAGTGAAAGAATAGAATAGACTGGCCTAAGGATGAAGTGTCTCATAATTTTGTACATCAGTAGAATATACTTATAGTGGAAATGTTTGAGATTTACTGCTATATGTTGAATTACTGACTGCCACTTACTGAGAGATTAAGAAGGACATCTACTATATTGAGGGCCTTCTTTTAAAAATCTACTCTGCATCTTGGAATATATGGCTTCTGAGATGAAGAGAAACATATCCACTGAGGCTCACTGTCTTCCCCATAATTGTCATTTGACATAGTTCTGACTTAGCAGGTCTGAATTGTATTGGCTAAAGAACAGGCAGATTCCAGACCCTTAGAACTTGAGATCTCTTTTCTAACAAGATCACATCCTCAATTATGAACTTCCCTTGTGATACAGTCACACAGAAGGTCCCTACTAATACGTAGTGCATGATAGAGTGAGATCTTGCCCTACTCAAGGGATGCCCAAGGTGGCTGCAGTCCAGCAGTCCCCAGCCTAAGACCACACTCTATTCTTCTTTTCTTACAAGTTCACAATGTCGTTATGTGTGTTTCTCTACTCATCTTCAATATTTTTAAGACTCTGAAAGATAATATGTTGTTCTTGAGCAAAAATTGTTCTTCTTTGTGGTGGCCTCCAATTCCTGACAGCTTTCTACAGATGAGTTTGTGTGCCATTCCTAAAATTTCAAACTTCATGTGAAACTAATCAAGATACGTGTCCTCATATTTTAATGTGTCTGGTGCCTGGTCACTCAATACCCAAACAAACTACATATATAATATATGCCCAAACAAACTCTGCAATGGAAAAAACAAGCACTGACCAGAGTGAGGATCACCCCTGTGTCATCCAAATGATAACACAAAACATTAAGTTTAGTATATGGAATCAGCTGCATTTATGCCACATAAATATATTACAGTCATGCTGCTACTAAAACGCATAAGATAAACCCATGAAAAGACACATTTCTTAATTCACTTTAAATGTACCCCAATTATAGTGTTATTCACACCTAGTGTTAACCTAGTAAGAGCCACTGATCTTATATATTATTTTTATTCTACATATTTATTAAGATTATATTTTTAATGTAAATTATTTCCCCTCCAGAAGGTACTTTATCCTTTGGGCTCTTATCACATGGCCAAGTTATAGTCCCATGGTTAGTGGGAGTAGTGAGAAGCCAGCGATTAAAAGCAGCTGAGAGGGTTTTTAAGGCAAGATTATGCTTTAAAAGTAGTTCTTCATTTGAGATTTTTACTTTACTTCTAAAAATAATGTTAAGGAAAAAAGTTATTTGGTGTGAAAGAAGGTTTAGGTTCTAGAGGAAAATGTTGCTAAGTGCAACAAAGGTTATTTTAATTTAGTTATTTAAGTTTAGTTCTAAAAGTTAAAATTCAGAGCTTTCACATGATAATGTGTAATGTAAACTTTCAAAGATATCCATTCAAGATAACCTAACAAAGAAACTTTCTGTCCTCAGGGCAGAAAGTTAGTAGATGGACAAATCAGTGACTCCTGCAACAAATATTTCATGGAAATCATTTTTGCTAATTCTGTGAAATTTGGTAACATATTAAAGTATTTCAAAGAATCTCATTATGACCTCCTATAGTTTTCTCCTTTTTTTTTAAATTTATTTATTTATTTTATTTATTTATTAGCTGCATTGGGTCTTCATTGCTGCACAAGGGCTTTCTCTAGTTGCTGTGAGCGGGGGCTACTCTTCATTGTGATGCGCAGGCTCCTCGTTGTAGTGGCTTCTCTTGTTGTGGAGCACAGGCCCCAGGCACATGGGCTTCAGTAGTTGTGGCACATGGGCTCAATAGTTGTGGCTCATGGGCTCTAGAGCACAGGCTCAGTAGTTGTGGCACACGGGCTTAGTTGCTGGAATCTTCCCATGTGGAATCTTCCCAGAGCAGGGCTTGAACCTGTGTCCCCCTGCATTGGCAGGCGGATTCTTAACCACTGAGTCACCTAGGAAGTCCTAGTTTTCTCCTTTTAACAGTTATCTTTAGGATATTATCTTCTTTAGAAAACAAAAAAGAAAGAAAGCCATTTAACACTGCTATATCTGTGAAGAAAGAGGGCCCATGATAGTTTTCACATATAACCTATTGCCAATCAAGTAGCTTAACAACCTCCAGAATGTTTTCATTTTTTCATGCCTTTTTTGATGACTGATATCATGAAACCAGCTTTCTATTTAAAGACTAAGTCAGTATGTAGAACCACAGCTGAGGAATTGACTAATGGTAGGATAATCAGTCTCTGAAATGTAGTGTGAGGGAGTAGAAAAGCATTGGAGTAAGTTACAACTAGATTTCAAATGTGGCTGTTCCACATTGGAGATGTGTAATTAAGGACAAGGCATTGCTTTTGTGATCCACAAAACAGACAGGATTGCCACGAATATTCAACTATATAATATAAAGTCTTCATAGGCACATTGTTCATGATTACAAATTGTCACTATTTTCTCTGATAATAGCAAATATTTTGCCTGCCAATACTATGAAAGGTTAGATGGTGCTGCAAATTGATTCAAACTAATTTGCTTTAAATTTTGAGAAGTTATTGCTTCTGAATATCCTTCACTAAGAGGAGGAGAGGTGGAGAGCAACATATGGATAAGACCACTCCTACCCTAGACTCTCTGCCTCCAATGACAGGATTAAAGAGGAGCACCTCATGCTCTGCCCAGAGGCCCCTCCCTTCAGCCTCAGCAACACCACTGGCAGGAGAGAAGAGGGTATTCCAAGTCGGCATGGCCTGGAAGGACCCCTACCCTCTGTTTGCCTCCCACCACACTGACAGCCTCAGCACCACCATCCGCTGCGGCACACTGAAACTGAGGGGGCCCTGTAGGGCTCCCAGGCACTGAGGCCTTTGTTGTCTGCCACTTTTTGCAGGCAAGAGTCCAGCCTCCATGACTTTCCCTGAGTTCCAAAGGGGAGATTCGAAAAGATACTAATCAAGGAAGGTGCAGCCAAGAAACCACCTGAAGCAGGGTTTAAGGGACTGGAGAAACTCAAGATTAGAAGACTGACCACCTGAGAGGAGATTAAGGGAACACAAGCCCTTCTCACTCCCTAATCTTATCAGAGACCCCACCCTTGAACCATTGTTATAAAACCTCTCATCGAATCCTCCTGGGTTGGGACACATTTCTTTGAGGCAGGGGCCTGCTGTGCCCACTTTGCCTGGCAAAGCAATGAAGCTATCCTTTTCTACTTCACCCAAAACTCTGTCTCTGAAATTCAATCTGGCACCGGTGCACAGAAGCCGGGCTTTTGGCATCAGCATCAGGTCTAAATCTGACTGCTATGTT
Organism: Hippopotamus amphibius kiboko; assembly: GCF_030028045.1. Lineage (NCBI taxonomy): Eukaryota > Metazoa > Chordata > Mammalia > Artiodactyla > Hippopotamidae > Hippopotamus > Hippopotamus amphibius. Next base: position 105,200,056 of record NC_080196.1, read on the forward strand.
AACTCTGTTTATGAAACTGAGCAAGACCTTGTGGGGCCCCCTAAGTACAAAGGCCTTTCCGTGTCCCCCAATTCTTGTTTGTAGGAAAAAGGATTCAGCCTCCTAGACCTTCCCTGAGTTCCAAAGGGCAGATTCGAACAGTTACTAATTAGGGGAATGAGGGAATGCAGAAAGAAACAATAGTGCAGCCACAGGCTCTGGTCCTGGTTCCTCCTCGAGGGATGTGCATAACAATCTGATACAGATTTCTGAGTTCTTCTCCAGGAACTAAGGCCCCCACCCAGGTGGAAGATGGTAACTCCAGGCTCAGCACACGCAGGGAAACATTGGACCAGTTGGAACCAGAAGGCTGATGATTGAGATTCCTGGGACACCACTCTGTTACCTCACCACCAACCAATCAGAGGAGGGTCACACACCTTGCTACTCGCCTCCCTCACTTTCCCCTTAAAAACTCTTCCCTGAGGTCTATCGGGGTGCTTGGGTCTTTTGCATGAGCTACCCCACTCTCCTTGTATGCCCCGTAATAAACCTTTCTCTGCTCCAAATTCTGACATCTCATTTTGTTTGGCCTCCCTGTGTGTCAGGCACAGGAACTTGGGTCTGATAACATTTATAGCATAAGAACCCTAAGTCTCCCAAACATCTTTATCACCTGATTTTTAACACTGCTCTCTCCTTTCATTATCCTTCCAGGAACAGTCAATCAATAGCAAAGTTTCCCTGCACATTATTTAAAAGCATTTTATTCAGTTTCTTCCTCTAATCATACTTAGCTCTTGCTGAGCATGCTGTTTGCTAAGCAGCCTTTTAAGTTTCCTTTTCCTTCTTACACCTCTAGAAGTGAGAGCCTCGAGCAGGGATGGGCTCTCCATTGCTCCTCAGGGCCAGTCTATCTCCATGGCCTCAACTACACCACGCAAGACCCCTGATACCTTCTTGATGCAGTCATCCAAAGGACCCCGGTCACTTTTTCTCATATATTGAAGATTTTAACATATTATGCCACTAATCTCTCCAGAAAGATTTCCCAGGTCTCTCCAAGAAGACTTGTCATAATTCCTAACAATTTCTACATAAACAATCTTAGTATTAATAACTTTGAAATCCTCTTCTTCAACGGTCTTCTCTGATTTATGTCAGCCTTTTACCATACCCTAGAATTTGCCATTTCCAATAGCTGTTATCTATTTAGAATCTTATTTTTAAATATTGCATCATCCAAACTTAACATTTTATCTTTTCATCTCACAATCCTCCATTACCTAATTCCAACTATCTTTGACCAAAGAAGGATCCACTTAAACACACTATTTCCCTCAATCAACTACACCCTTGTTTATCCACTGAAACCTCACTGCCCTCTTGCTGTTCATCCCAACTGCAGGCACTCTGTTGCCTCAGGGCATTTTCATTTTCCATGCTCTCTGCATACAGTGCTTTTCCCCCCAGGAAGCAACTTGAAAGAAAGGTTTACACTCAAGCAAATTCAATTTTATTGTAATACAAGATTAGAGATTAATCTAGTGAAACAGAGATTCCTCCATTACTCTTTTAGGTTGTGGTGCATAGGACTGAATGGTCTTATAAACATGGGGTAGTACTCAGAAGGCACTGAGTTTCTGGGCTAACAACAATCTAACATTCAGTTCATACAAGGGTCAATGTACCTATACACTCCTAGCAAACCACATTTCTTGAGTGCCATTCATTTCCAACACATTTAGCCACTGAAATAGTATGTTAATTTTGCCTTACTAACAAATGAATCTTCCCATGCAGGTTTAGATGGCAGTATTTAAAGCACTATTTGTGGCCTCCTCTAGAGTATTGGCTCCCTTTTTAGGATGTTTTAGATACTAGCTAATCATGTCTGAAGCATAGATTTCTAAAGTGGTATTTCAAAATTTAACCAAACATCATTGGAGTGTTGATTAAAGAAACTAACACACATTTAGGTCACACTGTGTATACTGAAGCATTTGGTGGGGACTAAAACAACCATTTTGATTTAGCAATGTTTGGAATCAACAATAGCTAATGAGAAGTCAAGAAGTGTCACTTATCGCATGTTTGCTGATGTGCATAATGTACTGGTTTTCATCTTCCGAGGGGCAGATGGCAAGATGGGATTAGATGTGCAATAGTTTACTGGGGGAAGTGCCTGGGAATGAGGAACATGAGGAATCAGAAGTAACTACAGAGAACTGTCAGATCACAATGCAAGGCTGATGTCTGTGAAAAGGAAGTGGAAAGGAAGGAGGATGAAATAGGAGAGATTTAAGATTGCAGCACTATTCTGATAAATTTTTGGTTGAGCTCATGGGTGGCCTTTGACTCAAAGCAGCCTACAAATGGAGTCTCATAGAAGCATTATCATGGTCAATCACTGGCTGAGAGCAACTTCAGGGAATCATGAATGCAGTACCAACATGGTGGTGGATCCAGAGGGAGATTAGTGAGGGCTGTCTCTCAGCCATGCTCCCCACAGCAGATGATCACATGGGAGATACTGATGGCTGTCGCAATTACCAGAACGAAGTGGTTTGCAGAAAGATTTTTTTTCCCTATTACAAATGTATAGAGACTCACACACTCAATATCAAATGTCAAGTATTATTTCTGGCAGATATTTGTAAAATCAAATCATTTACTTGATCACCTTTTGACTAATTTTATAGGCTGCCTGGACTAAAATAGGGTAACCAGAAAGTATTCTCATCATTGTCTATTTTACATGTATCTTCATCTGAAAACTCCTCCAGGAGAGTGGGACTCCCCGCTTTTATTGTCTTTACTCTGCTGCTACTGATCATCGCTTCCCATCTGAAACTCTATTATGTCAACAGTGTTGACACTCCTTTTATGCTGAAGCATGAGAGGAACAGGCAGTAAAGGCTGTTTCCTCATAAGCCTGCTTTAAGACTAAGATTAAAGATGCATGAATTATGAATATGTCTTTACTTAAAGGAAAATTTTACTATGGAATTAAAATTTTGAAATAAAGAATCTAAAAATCTTGAAATTTTCCTTGAACCTTAGAAAGACAAACCCTTAGACTTTCCTAAATAGGCCATCATATGCTTCTTTTACTTCTGATCTAGCTCTGTTATTTCCAAGTTTTTGCCTGTGCTGCGATTTATTTATTGTCATTTTGTCTGATAGCGAGAATTTTCAAAAGCATTTCTCTACAGTCAATGGTACTTTTACCAACTTAACTTCCACTTCGTATTAAAATGATTACAGTGCACTTTAGAAAGGGATACAAACCATAGTCTCTGCATATGAGAATGAACATCTTAAATCATTAGTTTAGATGTCTGCACCTGAACTATAACAAATAAATAGGAGGCACTTCACTTAGTTGGAATGAAATTGCTCTAGTGGCATTTAGGATATTCAATAAAGAATGAAAAGTATGAAAGCTTGTAAGACAGGGTTAAAGGCAGTTTTGTGTAACAAGCTATGACACTACTGTTTATAAGGTTGGCATTGGACCATGTGAGCATTCCCACTGGGAAATATTACAGGGAAATCTGACATAATGCACTCTCAGGCTTTCTAACATTCTGGGTTTGTTTTCCTGTATTTCTATATTAACATTACATGGAATATGAATATTCAAAATCAAATATAAAATCATTCTCCATAAAATTACTTCAAAGGTGTGGAGAACAAAATAAATACTGTAGCAAATTTTTCATTCATGTCCAAATAAAATTGATGGTTAGTTTATACAAACACTGAATTATGTACATGAGTGAATTTATGTAAAGTACTGGATCCCAACCGCATTCACATGTAACTATTATAAAAATATACTAAATCAAAGGGCATCTGAAGAGTTTTTAATGTTAAATATCTGGTCAATTCAAATATAACTTGGCATATGATCTTATTGGAGAAATAAAATCATTTTAATTAAAAGGCTGATAGTCTCTGATAAACTAAATTTAACTTCACTGCTCATAACTGTTTTGATCTGTCTTAGTAAATTTTTGCTTTCACTATATATTATAGATAATAAATTCAGTTCCTAGGAAGCAACTTACTTGTAGAGGTGGATATATGTTCAAACACTTACTTTTTTCCATTTCAATACATCTTTTAGAAAATCCCAAGAAGAACATTTTCATGTTAAGGAAATCTGTAGCGAAAGTATTTCTAACCTAACCAATGAATAGTAGTTGTTTTCTTCACTAATAAAATTGATAGCTACTATGCAAGCTATATTTTTTCTTCTGTACTCTCTAGGTATTTTTGCAACAAGATAACAATTGCTTCACTGATTGCTTCTCACTGGGAAACACACTTAAATGGGAAATGCACTGTCTAGGTAGTTTGTGTGAGTAAAAACAGCATTGTCACTGGAGGAAAGAAGTATGCAAGATGTATTCCTTCAACATATTTTTCAAAGTTGCACTGGCACGCAGAGGATCAGGAATGCTTGTTTGTACTTGAGTCCACTGTGTACTATGCTTTGCCTCTTTTTATAACAAAAATTTCCCCCCACTATGACTATATTTTCCTTAACATGGACTACAAAAAAAAAAAAAAAAGTGTCCTATGTTAAGTTTATTCTACATGTAATTATAATTAAAGAGGTATGTTCTGGATAAAAAATCATTACTAAACTATGACTAATGCCTAAATTAATCAACATGGAAATAATGTTGGATAAAATTATGTATTTTTTCCTAAGTTAAGTGAATAATTTTCAGTAAATGGTTGTATCTATCAGGATAGACTAACTCAGGCTGTGGTTTAAAAAAACTGTAAAATCTTAGTGGCTCAAAAAATAAATGATTCTTTTTCTGAAACCTACATTTTATAGAAGATAGCTGAGACTCTGCTTTGTGTATATTCACTCCAGAACTCAAGTTATCAGGGCAGACACTATATTGAATTGATGCCTGCTGTCAGGGTCTGGTAACAAAAGACTGATGGGTTGTCCACTGGTTCTTTAAATTTCCACTGGACCTGACAAACGTCACTTCTGCTCATGTTTTGCCAGCCTTCAATGGAGCGGGGCAGTGAAATCATAATAGGTTCCTAGATGGAGAGCCAGCAATATTAGAGCGACAGCGCTAATGAGCACCACAGGGTATCTACCTGTCCGAATATTGGGTTCCTCTCCTTACCACATGCAGACACACTCACTCAGTCCTCTAGGGAACAATGCTAAAGTCTCATCCAGTTATGATGTTCCAGCCCAAATTCCAAAAACTGTGAATCATATCTGATTTTTTTTTATCATGTCCAAATGTCATTCCTCTTGGTCTAGAGACCTACATATTAGAAAGACAAGTTTTCTCAAAACTCAGACAATGTGCAATTGATACAATAGGTACAGAGCCCACAATATGCTCTTGGATTTGGAAAGAATACTAAGCACACAGAGCAGTGACTGATACGTAGCAGTTCTGAGCTCTTTGGGGAAAGCATGGCAAGAGCCCTTACCCTGGCATAGGAAATGCTTCAGGGTTAGATCTTAACTCTGCTCCCTAGGAGGGACTAGCCAATCAATTTTTCCTGTGAATGCTGACTTCACATTCTGGCAGTTTCTTATTATCCTTTATTCTCCCTGACCACGTCTAAATTAGATTAGAGAATATATCCTCATTGAGGGTAAGCAGGTTTTTCAGCCCATTTTCTGCCTTCAGACACCTGGAGACAAAAGGGACACTTTAAGTCTTAAACAGTCACAGTTCGTGTTGGTTTGAGAGTGGTGGTGGTGGATATTTTGGCATTACTACTTTCCCAAAAACCAAGTTGGCCTCTGCTCTATTTGATTCTAGTTAGATCCACATGGCAATAGGTACATTCACAGTGCTTTCTTCCTGAATGTGCTGTGTTTTTTTTTTTACTTTTTTCATTCCTACTCCAGCCATGATGGATGTATACGAAAGCAGAATTCTAAAAAGATTTATTTCAGAGAATGATTAAAATTGAATGCATATTAAAATAGTTGTATTGGGTGGCATCTAATCACTTTCTATAAATGGGCAGTTAAATAGGTGACTTTGCCTATTACCAGAAACCAGTACAATAGTCTGAAGATTACTTAGATTTTTTTCAAATGCTGCCAAGGAGATATAAATTTTCACAAACCTGGATTGTTTATCTTGTTTGTGTTTTTATTAATATTGTCATCATTGTTGTTTCAGGTTGTATAAGAAAATAACTTTTTAGTACAGGATTTTCAACAGTTGGCTATTTGATCTTAAACCAGAGATTTACACTTTTGGATTTTAATATTTCATCTTTAATATTATTGCTGTCAATTTTAATAAAAATTAGAAAGTTAGAAAAATTTTTGACCATGTTTTTCACAAAAAAACTATAACATAATTGTAAGTCAAGCCAGCTGCTGAAGGGCTATAACACAAATACATGAGAATAAACATGGTGAAAATATTGACCACAAAAAACATATTTATTTAAATATCTTTTCATCATTTGTTTAATTTCATTATGTTGTTTTAGGTTTGATCAAGTTGTGAGTTTAAGCTTGGCAGTTAACATTATTTGATTCACTAAAACCCTATATCTAGATGCTTTCCAATGACTAAATAGGACATAAATTTATTTAAAAGATTTAGATTGCTCTCTATTAAAAAAAAAAAACTGAAAGAGAATTTTTTAAAATGTTGTGAAAATGTCCAGAAAAGATCAACTGAATTTTAATAGTATAATAATGATCAGATAATATAAGTAGAGAAGCCTTCCCTCCTTTTCAAAATTCAGCAAAAAAAATTTGGAGAAATAACTTATTTCTTCATTCATTATTAGAATTTGCCTGTGAAGTTATATGGTACTAGAATTGTTGTTCTTGGAAGTAAACTAAGAATTAAATTTCTGTAATAGAAATAGCACTATTCCAATTATTCATTTTTTCCTTCAGTTGACTTTTATAGTTTGTGTTATTCAAGGATTTATTTCTTTTCAAACTAAGTATTTACTTTACTACCATACACTTTCATAATATTTCTTTAGTGTCAAAGACCAATATAACATTCACTAAACATAATACCCTCTGGGTCCATCCATATTTTTGCAAATGGCAAACTTTTCATTCTTTTTTTTTTTTATAGCTGAATAGTCTTCCATTGTATATCTCTATCTATATACATTATATCTATATATCACATCTTCTTTATCATTCATCTGTTGCTAGACACTTAGGTTGCTTTCACATTTTGGCTATTGGAAATAATCCTGCTATGAACATTGGGGTGCATATAAGTCAGACAGAGAAAGACAAATACTGTATGTTTTCACTTATATGGGAAATCTAAAAAATAAAATAAATGAATGAATGTAACAAAACAGAAACAGACTCATAGATACAGAGCACAAACTAGTGGTTACCAGTGGGGAGAGAGGCAGGAAGTGGGACAACATGGGGGAATGGTCTTAAAGAGGTATAAACCATTAGGTATAAAATAAATAAGATACAAGGCTGTAACGTACAGCACAAGGAATATAGTCAATGTTTTATAATAACTTTAAATGGAGTATAATCTATAAAAATATCAAATTGCTATGTTGCACACCTGAAACTCATATGATGTAAATCAACTATAGTTCATATTAAAATACTTTAAAAAAGATCAATATAATATTTACTTCAGAAGCCTTAAATTCATAAATTAATGGATATTAAAGGCATTTACTAAACTGTAAATTCCATGCAAACAGTAGTTATCTTAGTCACTTGGTATCATTCATCTAACTGATTGGAAATTAAGTTATTTGTTGTAAGCCAGGATTCTCAACCTTGGCACAACAGGCATTTGCAACTGGATCATTTTCTATTGGGGGGGCGGGGGCTGTCCTGGGCATTATTGTGAAATGCTTAGCAGTACCTCTGGCCACTACCCCTGATGCCTCAGCACCGCTCTCTTCCTCAGTTACAAAAACTAAAATTCTCCAAACACTGTAAATGTCCTCTGCAAGACAAAAATCGATCCTGGTTAAGAGCCATTGCTCCAGGCTGAAGGATGAGATGTAACATCTCGCTCATGATGAAGTCTATGCATTATTTCTTAATTAGCTAAGAAATTGTATCATTATTCCATTTAATCCAATTTCTTAAATAAACAAAATGTTTAATATAAAGGCTAGTTTATCTTTCAAATACTCTGTTTACAAAGAGATTTACATTCTAAATTTAAGTGGCTTTAAATATGAAGATTTTATAAAAGGAATTACATTTATGTATCATGCTAGGGATAAGACAGTTACTTTTTTTTTTTTAAGAAAGACAGGGAGTTAACTATTTGAACAATTAGTGCTATTCTCTTTGTCCTTAGGTTGAACTTTAAACATGCATGCCTGTACAAATTTTAATAGATTATTTTCAAGAATAAGATGGAACATTTATTGGAAGATAAACAATTGAGGAGTATAATCAAGAAATAAAATACAGGATACTAAAAATAATATAGAAAAGTAAACTCTAAATTTATACAACTTAAAACAAAGACATAAGTCTCCCAATAGGTTCATTCATATGCAAATTGATACAGACATATTGGAATGTGAGTATGGAATTAAGATTCATATAAACAACACATAATATAAAATACTGGACATCATTTATTGATATTCCATGTTATCAAAAGTTAAGAAGTTTGGAAATGTATAGTTCTGGACTATCGCTTGTTGCTTTATTTACCAATTTAATTTAAATATATGAATTATTTATACCAAATATTTAAATGTATATGTTGTGTGCAATACAAAGAAGGAAGTAACATTATTCAAAAATTAAATGTATGTATTCATATATTTCAGAAAGCAAATGAGAATGAATTAAAATGAACATAAAAGAATTGGAAATAAATATATGTTGAAAAGCAGGTTTCCAGATAATATTTTCTGTTTCTTATCCAAAGGAATAATGTCTTGCTCTTAGACAGATTTGCCCCAATTTTATGACTGGAGGGTCTCATACATCTTTAGATGAGGACTGATAAGAGTATATGTGAGTGGAAACTACCTGATGTCACAAAAAATGTCACCCACAAGAATCACAAGACTCACAAAGGCCAGGAATATATTGTGTCCCCAGCAGTTATAGTGGAAAGCTTGTAATTCATGGGACATGGATAAGGTACCCAGAAGAGTATTATCTCACTGTGACTATTTAGCCCTTCTAAAAAACCTAAAAGCCAGCACTGATTTGCCTTAATCATGCCTCCAGAGCCTGATCTTCCATACCTGACCACCAACTCAAAACTAGTACCTAGGGTCTACTACCTAGGATCTTCTGAGATAAATTGTATTTCTACCTGTGCCACTCTGTTTTCTGCCAACACCCAGCACCATTCAATCATTTCTTTTTCTGTGCCCAGTCCTGGTTGGCTTATATGGTTCAGCTGACACTTTCCTTCACTTCAGCATCATCGTGGAGCTCTCCTTGGTGCTCAAAGAGACATCAGCACAAAAGTCTCTATCTGTAAATGGTAGACTTCCCTTGATTGAGTGTCAAAAGATATCCTGAAGCTAAGACAGCACAACCTGAGGACAAAACTAAAACTTGGCCATCACAAAATAGGAGACCAAAGATTGTTCATGTCCACAGCACCCACAATCCACAAAAACTTTAACAACCTCAAAAACAGTTAGCCATGGTGGTACTACATGGATTAATGGCAGAGGAGTGCTGAATTGATTTAACTATCTGCTTTCTCATAGTAAGAAAGACTTAAGAATAAATAATGACAAATGAAAACCTACAACTTTGAAGGAATATCAGGGGTCACTGCTACCTCAAATGACACCAACTTTATCACAGCAGAATCACCGAGAGGTACAACTGTAAGCAACATCACTCATACCTGAAATAGGTCTCCTGTTGCCATTCATTCATTGCTATTTTTGGAAAATCCTTGAACTCTGAAGTTGAGTTAGGAAGGATTACCTTTGGAGGCCAAGACTGAATTTTCTTTTGGTCTTTGTTGCTGCATGTGGGCTTTCTCTAGTTGTGGTGAGCAGGGGCTACTCTTCATTGCGGTGCGCGGGCTTCTCATTGCAATTACTTCTCTTGTGGGAGATGGGCTCTAGGCATGTGGGCTTCAGTAGTTGCGGCATGCTGGCTCAGTAGTTGTGGCTCATGGGCTCTAGAGCACAGGCTCAGTAGTTGTGGCGCATGGGCTTAGTTGCTCTGTGGAAAGTGGGATCTTCCCAGACCAGGGACTGAACCTGTGTCCCCTGCACTGGCACGTGGATTCTTAAACACTGGGCCATCAGGGGAGTCCGAAGACTGAAATATCTGATAAGAGAAATAGTGTAATCTCAAAGTCACACACCTCAGTTCTGAGTGGGAAATCTAAGCAAGGGTTTTGCTACTTAATCACTAGGGGAATCAGAGGCACACTAATGACCCCTAGCAAGAACTACATTCATTCATGTCCTTGGGATGTTTTAACGTAAATATTCCATTACAAACTCTCTTTATTGAGCTTAGACTAGACCGATGTTTAAGCTAACAAAGACCTTCTAAATTTGAGTTGCAATATATTAGGGATTCCTAATGCATGTGTTATTTAAATACTGACCAGCAGAGAATCTCAGCAGTCCTATGGAAATAGCAAGGAAACCTGTTATTGTTGGGATTGAAAGCCCAAGAGGCAAGTGGCCACTTTGTTTTTTTCTTACCAAAGTATAGAGATATTCTAACACATTGAGAGAACTTTTTTAGTCAATATTCCTTGTTCTTTCTCCTACTTTTTTAATTATCAAAATTTAATAGAACCTCATTTTGTGGAGTTATCATCTTAGTCCAAACGGATTGTAATGAGTTACAGAAGACATAAATATACTCCTAATGACAGTACACTCACAGTTTCGCTCTGTATCCTTCCTCTATTATAGTAGCTTAGTGATGATGGCTTATTTTCAGTAGTGTAAATGGATGAATTCAATGTGACCTTCCCTACACCATGTGTTCTGAAAATATGATATGCTCTGGGGAATTAATGACATATCATCACCATTACCCTGGCAAACACATCACTGCTGTAATTTGAACAAACCATAAACTGGTGTGGGAAGGATACTGAAATTAAATTGACATTGAATGAAAGTTAAAATTGCAGCCCCCCTCACATACGCATATTTGGCTTCCTTCATTTTAATAAGGAATTACAGAGAGGATTTCTGAGTGATAGGTGTTTGGTATTTACAACCATCTAAAACAGACAAAAGTTGCAGAAAGCAATGAAAATGATCTTACTAACTTTTCATGACTTACATTTACTGACGCACATGTAGAAATTTTTGTGTTGGTGGAAACTAAACTGACAGTATGTCAACCCACTGCATACCATCTGTTTGTAAACCTTGTTGGGGATGATGTAAACCAGGCTACATATTTGTTCTTTAATTCCATTAACCCTAGTAGTTTGGAGATGTTAGTTATGTCTAGAGGTTATATTTAGCTACTATTATTTGATTTTTCTATTTCTACTTAGTTTTGCTTCAAAATGCGATTGAAGGATAAGAATTTTACTAATACCTCTCTTATGAAAAACACAGGCAATGATTTCTTTAGTGTAATGTAACATGGGCTGTGCTGAGAGTAGCTCTTCTGATAACACTGTAGAAACTAGATAAATATATCAAATAAAAAACAAACGTGATGGAAGGCATCTAGGACTTGAGGGATCAAGATTCTGGAGAAAAGGTAAGCTTACTGAGGTGAGCTCATCAGCATTTTGTACACTCCATTTTTTTTTTTTAATACCTCTTTTTAACAGAGCATTTCCTAATACTTAGCATCAAGTGAGAATCCAAAAAGCCAGTTAGGCAGTGATTTCCAAGGGGGCAGAAAAAACAGAAATCAGCAGAGCTTTCAGCAACCTCACAACCTACAGTAACAAACACTAGAGTTGAAGGATTCCAAGACAAGTAGGGCTTGAAAGGGCAAGAACATGGAGAGGAGAGGGGTTCAGAAAATTTATCTTGACATTTGACATCTTTGAGGCATTTGACATTCTTAAGTTGTGTAAGGATGGAAGCTAAGAAACCAAGCAGAAAAGCTGCTGAAAATCATCAGAGAATCACTGTGAATTTCATTAGTGCTGAAAAAAAATAGAATTTGAATCCAGAACCTTATAAGGAAGACGGACACTGATAATTGTCCCATATTCTCAGTTTATATTCTGAAAAGGCTCTCACTTTGGAGTGATATGACTTAGAAGTATGATTATATATACAAAGACTGCATACTAGGCTGGAATAAATTAAATCCCTGAGTAAATTGAGAAGATATGTTCAGTTAGGGTTTTGGACCCAATTCTAACATGTGTTTGGGGGGGTTCTCCCCATACCACCAAGTAATTCTCCGGACTCCAGCTGCTCTACAATTTAACTCAATTCTGACATGATCTACCTGGAAATAGCATCAGAATCCACAGGTGAAGGGTTTGGTCCCCCAAGACCACCAGTCTGAGTCCAAAGGCCTGAGAACCAAGGGAGTCAGTGGTATAAATTCCAGGCCAAGGGCAAGACAAGACCAATGTCCCAGCTCCAAATGCAGGTAGAAAGAAAAAGGGGTGAATTCCTCCTTTCTCTGCCTTTTATTCCATTCAGGCCCTCAATGAATTGGATGATGCCCACCATTATTGGGGAGGGCCATCTACTGTACTGAGTCCACAGATTTAAATGCTAATCTCATCCTAAAACAACCTGAGGCAGAAGACAGATAGGCTCCCAGGGCAAACAGCTGGAGTTCCTTCCCTGTGGACTGATACTCTGAGATGGGAATAACAGAACAATTGAGAGAGGAGGCTGGGCCCTGCCCAGACAGAAGATAAGAGACCACATATTCCTCATTCTCGAAATCAGGAGACCTCCCCTTACTACACATGCATAGAAAGTCTCCTTGGCGGTCAAAAGGGGAGTGATGCCAAGTGGCCAAATCTACCTGTAGACCTCTTTGGTGGAATCCATCTTGGCTAAGAGATGCACGCATACACATGGGAAAATCCTGAGATACATCAAATATGGACTCTGAACCAGGCAAATCAAAATGATTGGTCAAAGGAAAGACAGAAGAAATGCCCTATATAATTGATTTAAACTGCCATGAGGGCACGACTCTTTTTCCAAGCCCATTTGTGTGTCTATCCATACGTATTTTTTTTCCTAATAAATACTTTACTATTTTACTACTTTCTGTCTTTGTGATAATTCTTTTCTGCAAAGCCGTAGGGCCAGGGCCTTGTCACTGACCACTGGTCTAGTGACTAGGATTCCGTTCTCTCACTGCCGAGACCCGACCTCAGTCACTAACCGGGAACCGAAACCCTGCTTCAGGCTGCTGCGGGCCGAGGCCACCCAAGATCAAACCCACTAAACACAACTGGAAATAGTATTTAACGTGGACACTCCATGCACAGTCAAGGTGACACATAGAATTAACCTATCAACAAGTTGTTGTTTTTTTGTTAGAAGTGAAAACAACTTCTTAAACAACAAGGTCCTACTATACAGCACAGAAAACTATATTTAATATCCTATGATAAACCATAATGAGAAAGAATATTTAGAAAAAAGACTTCAACTCTGTGTATAACTGAATCACTTTGCTATACAGCAGAAATTAACATAACACTGTAAATCAACTATACTTCAATAAAAAATAAATAAAACTTCTTAATTTCTTAATTGTGGGATTACTTAACTTCCTATACTCAAATCTTTTCATGCCATTGCTTATTTTTGGTATGCTATCCAATTATTTTATGACTTAAAAAAATCTGTGTATGATATTAAATGATGAAAATTACATGCTCAGGACATGAGGGAGGAAAAAAAAAATCCCTTGAAGGGGTTCAGAACAAGCCTCCCCAAAATGCACCACTTTGTCATGTAGGTTATTTTAAACTGAAGACAATCAAAAGACCCAGGAAGAGCTTTTTATTTCCCCCTTAACTACCTAAAATAATTTAGACAGGGGGCCTGGCTCAGAGAGAGAGCGATTTTTGAGATAATTTTTTATGTGAATGACCTACCTGTATGGCAGGGCAAACATCTAATTATCAAACATCTGCTCTTCTCATTGTCTTGTAATTATCCTCCTCTCCCCCTTTGAAGCCCCAGGCCCCATCCCAGTACTTAGCTCAGAACACAAGATTCACCTGCACAACTTGCCCTTTGCGTCTCCAATCTTTGGGACTCCCATGCATTCACAATTAAATTTGTTTTTCTCCTATTAATTTGTCTTATGTCAATTTAATTATTGAACCAGCCAAAGAAACCAGAAGGGTAGAGGAGAAATTTTTCTTCCCCTGCACCCTTTATGCTTGTAGGTTCTTGACTGAGACACCCTTGTAATAAAAAGACATATTAGGAGCAAAACAAACAAAAGTTTTATAATGTGTATACCTTCTATATACATGAAAGATAAACAGGAAAACTAAGCAACTCTCTGAGATGGTCAAGGCCATCACCTTAAGTTCGTCTGCCTCTAAAAACTAAAGATAGATGTTAGGGGTTGGGGAGCCACTTATGAGAGGTTAATAGGAAAGCACAGTAAACAGGATATGGTTGTTATGAAGATTTAAATCATTGTCATCTCCATCGATAAGAGTTTCAGGATATTTGCTCATCCCTCTGTGCTATAGTAAGGGAGACACCTTACCATTAAAATGGAAATTTCCCTTGTACATATATATACATATCTTACAAAAGGGTAACTTCTACTTAGTTTTCAGAGCTTCTCCTGTGTCTGACCAGTGTGAGGTGATACCTCATTGCAGTTTTGATTTGCATTTCTCTAATGATCAGTGATGTTGAGCATCTTTTCATCTGTTTGTTGGCCATCTGTATGTCTTCTTTGGAGAAATGTCTATTTAGGTGTTCTGCCCATTTGTGGATTGGGTTATTTGCTTTTTTGGTATTAAGCTGCATGAGCTGTTTGTATATTTTGGAGGTTAATCCTTTGTCTGTTGTTTCATAGGCAACTATTTTTTCCCATTCTGAGGGTTGTCTTCTAGTCTTGTTTATGGTTTCTTTCACTGTGCAAAAGCTTTTAAGTTTCATGAGGTCCCATTTGTTTATTCTTGATTTTATTTCCATGATTCTAGGAGTTGGGTCTTCTCTGGAGAAATGTAAATTTAGGTCTTCTGCCCATTTTTGTATTTTTTTTTTTTTTTTTTTGATATTGAGCTGCATGAGCTGCTTGTATATTTTGGAGATTAATCCTTGTTCTTAGATTGGAAGAATCAACATTGTGAAAATGACTATATTACCCAAAGCAATCTATAGATTCAATGCAATCCCTATCAAAATACCAATGGCATTTTTCACAGAACCAGAACAAGAAATTTTACAATTCATACGGAAATGCAAAAGACCATGAATAACCAAAGCAATCTTGAGAAAGAAAAATGGAGGTGGAGGAATCAGGCTCCCTGACTTCAGACTATAGTACAAAGCTACGGTAATCAAGACAGTATGGTACTGGCACAAAAACAGAAGTATAGATCAATGGTACAGGATAGGAAGCCCAGAGATAAACCCACACACATATGGTCATCTAATCTTTGACAAAGGAGGCAAGAATATACAATGGAGAAAAGGCAGCCTCTTCAATAAGTGGTGCTGGGAAAACTGGACAGCTACATGTAAAAGAATGAAATTAGAACACTTCCTAACACTATACACAAAAATAAACTCAAAATGGATTAAAGACCTACATGTAAGGCCAGATCATGTAAAACTCTTAGAGGAAAACATAGGCAGAACACTCTATGATATAAATCAAAGCAAGATCCTTTTTGACCCACCTCCTGCAATAATGGAAACAAAAACAAAAATAAACAAATGAGACCTAATAAAACTTAAGAGCTTTTGCACAGCAAAGGAAACCATAAACAAGACATAAAGACAATCCTCAGAATGGGAGAAAATATTTGACAAGGAAGCAACTGACAAAGAATTATATGGATTATTTTTAAGAAAGAGAAAACACAGGAAGTCTTTCTTTTTACCTTCCCTTTAACTACCTAAAATAATTTAAATACAGGGCCAGTTCAGGAAGGGCATTATCACTAGAGATACCTGCAAAGAATGTGGGCTGGGTGTGGCGAGGGGAGCTCAGCAGGGCCTGGAAACCAGCATCCACTCTGTCCCATTGTCTCTGCCTGGCACAGCAAACATTTGTTTACCAAACATTTGTTTTCCATGTGAAGTGTCTCCCTTCCCTTTAAAGTCCCAGACCCCTACCCCTTCTCCTTCTCTCCACTGGCATATAAACCTCAATTGCCTAACTTGTCCTGGAACCTCATATTCATAAGAAGCCTTGTACATATGTATTTAAATTGGGTTTTTCCTCCTATTAAACTGTCTCACATTGATTTAATTCTTAGATCAGCCAGAAGAACCCAAAAGGGGAGAGAGAAAATGTTTTTTCCTTTTCCAACACAAGTTATTATGGCATGTTAATAAATTTGACATGACTGGATGATTTGTAAACTATTTTCATAAATTGTAATTGTTTTGTTTTTGTTTTTAATAAGTGCAGTGGTATGCTTCTCACTGACATTTAAGTAAAATTATTGCTGTTGATTGCATAAAAATATGAATGGGTTAAACATATGCAACTACATAAGAAATTTAAATTTCCATGTAATTTTCCAAATCTTTATTCTTTTCTAAATCATCAGGCTCATATCTAAATTAAAAATATGCTTGCTGTGGAGTTTTTCCACACTCACAGAAATACATTTAAAAAATCCAAGTAACGCTTTCTTCAAGCTATAGTTCATACTATATTCAATACCTTGTAATAATCTATAATGGAAAGGAATCTGAAAAAGAATATATATAAATAAAATCACTTTGCTTCTCTGCTCAGAGACAAATTAATATGGGAAGGAGACATGGAGAAATGTGAAGATTCATTCTTCAAGGGATATTTAAACATAACCATATTTAAACATAACCATAAGAGAGAGAAATACATTCCAGTCTCCTCAGATTTCTACAGGCAGATGATTCTTAACTGGCAAAATATTAATTGATTTCAATTCTGCTAAAGTTAACAGCAATATCATGAAAAACTAAAGATAAATTTATCATCAGAACTGACCTAGTTCTCCAGAGTACTTTTTTCAAGTTGAATTTTAAAGTAAAACTACATAGTGTGACCCAAACCCTGACACGACCAGTTATGTTTTTTTTTTCAGTGTTATGCTTTTGTTTTTATTATGCTCCATTGAATGATAACCTATGCCCATGTCAGTAAAATTATTTGCAATTCCAAAATAGAATAATACCAGGTGAAGTGACATAAATCAGTAAGTGGTCATTTATTTTATTACTTAAATTTTAAATAGTTTAAACTTCTCAAGTGTTTGTCTGGTTTAGAACATTTCAAATAAAACTGGAAAAGACCTACAAAATTACAGGCTCTATTCTGTAGAACTGATGGCCAGATAAAAGAATTTTAAACATACTTAAGCAATATTTATAATCATATTTATCTAAGTCAGGGTGGTTTTGGTGGGTTGAAAGACTAACATTATTTATGAGTGACAGGAAACTATGAAATAAATGAAAAATTCCAAGTATTTGAAAACATTATGTTAAGATCAGTACCGGAAAGAATCTCTTATTTTGAATATAAAAAATAATGTAATGTGATGAACAGAAAATATTGTTTCATTTTAACTCACAATATTTCATGTTGGGCAAACATTTCATGGGTTTTTTAATTAATTAATTATTTAATTTATTTATTGGCTGAGTTGGGCCTTCATTGCTGCATGAGGGCTTTCTGTAGTTGTGAAGAGCGGGGGCTATTCTTCATTGTGGTGTGCGGGATCCTCATTGTTGTGGTTTCTCTTGTTGCAGAGCACAGGCTCTAGGCACGTGGGCTTCATTAGTTGTGGCACACGGGCTCAATACTTGTGGTGCACAGGCTTAGTTGCTCCACGGCATGTGGGATCTTCCTGGAGCAGGGATTGAACCCGTGTCCCTTGCATTGGCAGGTGGATGCTTAACCACTGCGCCACCTAGGAAGTCCCATGGTATTGTTTTTGATGGGTATGGATTTAATAGTTTCCCCACTGTTCCTCCATCACTCACCTTGACTCTTACCTAACTTACTTTCATTTCATATAAAAACTAATAATAGCTGCCAAACCTATCTTCTGATTCCTCCTTTGTTTCTTTCCCACATAGCCATGGTTTGCTTTATGAGATTTAACATCTTCCGGTTTTACTTAGACTAAAAACAAAACTAGCATCTCCTCCACAGTTCTACCCTTTCTGACCACATCTACTTGATTGGAGGCTAGTTTCTAAGGTGTCCATCTGTCTTTATCCTGTCCTTCATAAGTTTCTCTAATAAGTTAGCTCTTTTCATTTCAAAGTCATTTTGTGTTCAATTATATTTACCTAGAATGTTTCTTACAGCTGCAACTTTCTTACCCTTTACCAGCCTTTCAAACATGCACATTCTTAATACTGATTGTTACTGTGAAAGGAAAATCAAAATGGAGTAAGTATTGCTAAGTGAATGCTCTAAAGTGGAGTCCGGAGGTCACTGAGGAAGTGTGACTAAGGCAGGTCTCCGCCCAGATGGGGTCTGAAATTTGATCCCTGATTGTCTATGCAGGCATCCAGGACACCTGCCCAACATTCCAGAAAGGCAAGATACATTTCGAACCCTTACCTAAAACAACTTCTGGCAGCTTATCTCTTAAGGATAAATATTTTCTTTGCAACAGAGTCAATAATAACTCTTTCCAGGGAACTTTAAATCCTTGTGGCTTTTGCCTTTATGAGCCCCTGCCTCTTCCTTTCTCCTGGAACACTCTTTCAGTGCTACCCGAACCTGTGTCTCCCAAATTCAATTCCTAAGACCGCAAATAAAGCTCTTTGTTCTTTGCAGCCTCCATACTGATTATTGTTCAACATTACCCAATCTGAGATTTCAGCTAAAATGTTACTGCCATACAGAAGTTTCTGCTGACCTCTCCTGTGTATGGCTATATACTTTTCTCTTGCCCTGATTTACAGGGCCATGTTCAAATCCTTGATTGCACTTGAGATAATGTTACACAGACATATGTTTATAAAAAAACTTTTGTTTTCTTATTAGACTATGAATGACCTAACATTTGAAATAAAGTCTCTTATTTTCACCACTATAATTCCAGTGCCTACAATAGAGTTTGGGACCCAAAAAAACATATACAAAACTTAAAAGTCACTTTGAGTAGATCATTTCCCTTGAAATTTTGGTCTTGACAGTGTGAAAGTTCTAGTAGGTAATAGCTTTGATCTGTTATTGATTGGGACAGACAGAGATGTGTAACAATGTCATGTAAATTGAAATAATTTTTCTTACATTTTGCTTTTCTTCTTTCTACTTTATTACCCCAATTTCTTTTATTTCACTAGCTGTTTATTTATCAGGCATGAGGGATAAAGAGAGCATGGGAGCATGGGAACATGACATAATACCAAGGAATATTGAACACTGGAAAAGGCTAATAATTAAGCCTCAGTTTTATTTTTTAAAAAATAAACCTGGTACACCAGGTTTAGGATAGGATAAAATAGGATAAAAATGAAAAAGCCAGACTTCCTATGTGGCGCAGTGGTTGGGAATCTGCCTGCCAATGCAGGGGACACAGGTTCGAGCCCTGCTCTGGGAAGATTCCACATGCTACGGAGCAACTAAGCCCGTGCACCACAAATATTGAGCCTGTGCTCTAGAGCCCGTGAGCCACAACTATTGAACCCATGTGCCACAACTAATGAAGCCCACATGCCTAGAGCCCGTGCTCCACAAGAGAAGCCACTACAATGAAGAGCCCACACACCATAATGAAGAGTAGCCCCCGCTCTCAGCATCTAGAGAAAGCCTGTGTGCAGCAACGAAGAGCTGCACAGCCAATAAATAAAATAAATAATAAATAAATAAATAAATAAATAAATAAAAAAGAAAAAGCCATGATTCCATTCCCCCAAAGAGTATAAAAATTAACTTAAATTTTCTAATCTTAAGAAAAAAATTTCATTACCCTCTCCAAGGTGAAGTGTTCATGTGAGCACTTTCTCACAATTAAGAGAAATATTCATTTTTTATTTGTTCAACATTTTTAATGCTTGACATTAAAGGGAGAAAGCCACTTCTATAAAATGGTGATAATAAAAGATACCATCAAGTAAAATTGTATCTTTTAGTTGGTTTTTTATGAAACTATTCAGAATCAACAGTATGTACATGAAATTAGAAATTGGGTTGAGATTTAAATTAAATCTTTAAAAATCAGAAAAAAAGTGTGATTTTTGAAAAATGTGTGATTTTTCTCTTTGTGGTACTGTCATTTTTCTTCTGTACCAAAAAAAAAAAAAAATTGTTTCATTTTGAAGAAGACCTGAAAAGCACTGAGGTGAGTTTTCCCATGAAACTTCTAAAATGATATTTCTTCATTTTTTGGCAGTGATAATGTTTTTACACATTCTGAAAGACTGAACTCTGTCCAGCTGTTATTTAGTGCTCCACAGAGAGCTAAAATGAATTTACTTGTTTATAAAGAGAAATTTTAAAACTAAGATTTGGAAAAGGTCAGGTTACCTATAGGTCAAGAAGCACACTGATATTCAGAAGCCATTATTACACTGGATCTTGTAGGAACCCAACTCACCACTTGCAGAGGAATCATTTAAATGCAGGCCACAGCAGGTCTCTAAATTGTATTTCAAAGGCAAAAATTAAAGAGTACTAAATGCTGTTGTGAAAGAGATTTGAAACATTGAAATGTCTTGGTGCTTAATCTTTTTCTGCTTATTCCTGAGGTTTCCATCATGTCACTACTGAGTATCTATGAATTACTACATTTTTTTAAATAACTTTTCAAGCCTAAAGGTATGCTATCCACAAACACACAGTATAAAGAAAGCACTGGTGATAGCTTATAAGAAAATTAATTTTTACAAATGTTTCTTTCTTGATGTAATTAAAGATTGCTGGGTTCTGAATTGTCCTGTTCTGCCCTCTATCCAGCACACTCTAGTATTCCTCCATTTCCTCCTTAAATGAAAATTGTCTTCTTCTCTGTAGGACAGGTTAACTCTGGCCATACAGCATGTTTTGCAATGGCAAGAACCAAATTGAACATTAGAACTGAAGGAGATCACAAGAATATAGTCTCCACTCCCCAACCGTTTACTCAGAGCCTTGGAAACCACCTTCTGCTTTGAGACAATTTGAACAACCCCCACTTGCTCTTTAATCTCTGTTTGTGTAAGCCTAAGAGGACTCTGGTTTTATATTTCTTCTCTTGTACTCTTAGTGCCATTCCATCTCTGTACATTCCTGACCTTATCCCTTTGCTTGTCAACCCTCATTTCCTCCATCCCTTCTGTAACCTATTAAGAAAGCTGTTCAGCATCAGCAAAATGCCTTCTATTCAAACTCACCTGCCAAACTCCCACAAACATCAGAACAAATTTGGAGAAAACATCTTCAAAGATGCTGATTGCTCTCATTACATTTTCATGATTATAATCCCAAGGAGGCTATTCTTGATACCCACTAATCACACCTTACTTCCAGGTATATACCCTCTCACTCTCTTTTCTCTTCAAATATTCAAAACCTCTTCTCCTCAGGTGTTGTTGATCTCATTTTTATTGCTCTAAGTACTGCATATGCTGAAGATTTCAGTATTTCTATCTCTAGTCTGAACTTCCCCCTTGATATCCAAATATTGTATACAACCGGCTAATTGACCTTTCTAGGTAGATGTCCAAAAGGCATGTCAAATATCACACTCCCATAACTGAGCCTTCGATCACACCAAACTGTTCTTTCCACAGTTTTCCCTATCTCAATTAATGACAACTCCTTTCTTCCAATTTTTAGGCCAAAAGGTTCAAGTCATCCATGCTTCCTCTCAGTTTCTTAAACACCTAATTCGTTATGTCAGTGAGTCTGTTTCCATTACCTTCAATATATAGCTTGAATCTGACCATTTTTTCTTTATAGTATTAGCCAGAATGTATATACTCTAGAAAACCCCTACATATGTACAAGGACATAGACATGCCAAAAATCATCAGATCTTAATAGAAACTCGGTAGGTAATATTCCTGCAGTATATATGGATATTAATATACATACATGGAAATAAATGCAACTCTTCTGAACAGAAGATTAATACATTTGTTAATTCATTCAAAATATATTTATTGAGCTCAAACTCTGTATTAAGCAAAATTCTAGATGTCGCAAATACATCATTAAACAAAACAAAAATGCTTGCTTTAGTGGAACATATTCTGGTAAGAAGACACAGAAAATTTAAAGAATAAACATGAGTAATATATTACTAGTGTGGTATGTTAGTTATAAAAGCAATGAAAAATGGAAATGAGATGGTAAATAAGAAGTGGGAGAGAAACAATGGAATATTTTGTAGCAGGGAATAAAAGCTACCTCTCACATATTAATGTTGCTAAATCTTAGATATTTAATATTAAGTTGAAAAAGCAAGATAGCATATCTAAAAATTCATTTTAAGTTATAATAAAAAGCATATTTATCATGGATAAATTATTTGTTGTAAAACCATTAGGAAAACATGGAATGAAAATAATTGCGGTGAGCAAGAGAATTAGGAGAAACTCCCCGTGAATATTAATAAGATACTTTCTTAATTTGTGTGGCAAACTAATGAATTTTCACTTTATTATTGTTTTCAGAAATTTTAAAAAATTATATGAATTCTGTTGCATGTATCAAATATTCTCTTTTAAAAATTAAAAGAAAAATGTTCATAAGAGTTTGCCTAGCTTTATGTCAACTCCATAAAAACTAAACCAAGTACATTATTACAAACATGCTTAAGGGGAAAAAAGAAAAAAAAAATCTAAAAATATATAACAAAGTTATCAAGAGTCTTTACATTTTCTGGGTGAATGGTAGGTTACCTGGAGTTGACAAAAATTTTTGTGAAGATGTATTTGTTTTTAATAATAAATTAAGAAATTTTGCAAATACAAGGAAACAATATGAATTTGAAAAGAAAGATATGTAACTTCATAATTAGAAGCAAAATTCTGAAGAGACTCTTGATGACTTAAAAAAAATTATTGAGTGGTACTAGATTCTTAGATCCATAATGATTATTCAAAGTGGAACCTCAAGACTTCACTGGGTTCCTACTACATGGAGAATAAACTCCAAAGTCCTTTTCAAACCCTGCAAAGACAGTAAAGGTCTGGTGCTCACCTCGTTTACAACCTTGGCTCCCACCATGCTCGCTCTTACCTCACTGGTCCATCTAGCCCCACTCCTTGTTTCCGTGCTGCTACTCAAACACTAAGCAGGTTTCCACCTCAGAGCCTTTGCATTTGGTGTTTTAACCTGCTGGAATGTTCTTTCTCTGTGCATTCACATGGCTCAGTCTCTCCAATGTCCCAAGCCTTTTCTCAAAGTCAACTTGCCTGATTGTCATGGTTGCTACAGAAGCAGGAAACAGGTTTTAAAAAGCACTATAAAAGCTGTCCTCTAAATATAAAGTGTTTCATACTGGAAGTGTAAATTGGTACCATTTTGTGGGAATGATTTGACAATGTCTGTCACACTCAGAGAGCAATTTTTGCTACAAGCAAATATGTGCTCACAATTTTCCTTGCAACATTGTTTGTGTTTGCAAAAAAAAACCAAAAAACAAAAAACAAACCTGGAAACAAAGTACCTGCAAACAAGGCTCTGGATGGAATACGCAATAATGGAATATTTGTCTAGGGCTGTGGATATCCCATGCTTGCAATGCACAGAATAAATAATTTTCTGCTGCCCTGCACAAAATGTTTAATGTCCCACAGGACATATATGATGGTAATTTTTTGAGTCTTGAACCTTACTCCATTTTGCATATAAACACAAACTTCTGCATGACTTTAATCACACTGAATATATATATTTCAGAAATACAAATCCTGTGTAAAATGAAAGAAGATCATAATTCATTATATTTAGAATACTGTTAAAAATTTTAAACAATTTGGAGAGATGTGTCACAATGGCAATACTGCAGATTTTATTACTGCAAAAACAGCATGCTTATTTTTGTCTGTATTTGTAGTGATATTCACATGGAATGTAAATACAGGCACAAAACGATTATGTGTCTTCTAGTATGGTCATGTTTGAATACTTTCATATTGAAATCCATATCATTTTATTATAATTACCTTTTCTTTTGTTTTTCCGCTTTGTAATTACTATTATGGCACTTTATTGACAAATTTTTGTGCATGTTTTGATAGATTATTTTATCAATGAATTTTGTTTCAGGATACAAAATAGTGTTGCAAAAATTTTGTTTAAATAGTTGAACATCACAGAGAGGAGAAGTATTTCTCTTATCCTTTGCTGTTCAAATTTCACTGTTTATTTTTTGGACCAACAGTATTGGCATCACTTGGAATCTTGTTGGAAATGCATAATCCCAGCACCCTCCCACAGACCTGTCCAATCAGAATCTGTATTTTAACATCTGCAGTGTATTCATATTCACACTGGTATTTGAGAAGCACTGTTTTAATCCATCTATTCCTGCTCCTTTTCCACTGCTAATAGTATATAGTCCTTTATATTTTATTAAGGGTTCTGCAAGAGTTTAAGTGTTTTCAACTCATGTTTCCCTCTACCCACTCTTCAAAGAATAGAAATGATTCTTTTGTTAAAAAGAAAAGCTCTAGGGCTTCCCTGGTGGCAGTGGTTAAGAATCTGCCTGCCAATTCAGGGGACACAGGTTCGAGCCCTGGTCCAGGAAGATCCCACATACCCCGGAGCAACTAAGCCTGTGTGCCACAACTACTGAGCCTGCACTCTGGAGCCCACGAGCCACAGCTACTGAGCCTACGTGCCACAACTACTGAAGCCCAGCACCCAGAGCCCATGCTCCACAACAAGACAAGCCACCTCAATAAGAAGCCCGAGCACTGCAATGAAGATCCAGTGCAGCCAATAAATTTAAAAAAATAATACATTAATAAATTAATAAAAATAAAATAAAATAAAAACATTAAAAAAAAAGAAAAGAAAAAAAGAAAAAGAAAAGCTCTAATTTGTCCCATCCCTTCAATGGCATCTGGGTATTCTTAGGAAAACATTCACAACCTGACCATACATGACCCTAGCTCTTGCCCAGAGGCCATGTGAGACCTAGTCTCAGCACACCTCAGCCAACTCATTGTGGACAAATTTGAACTGCTGTGAATACAAGTCTGAGGGTTTTTTGTTTATCCACGTTTGATGCTCTTTCTTATTTCACAGTCTTTGCAAGCACTATTCACTTCAAAAGTTCTTTTCCATTTCCTGACCCAGTTCCCTTAATTTTGCTAGTCCTTACTTTTCCTTCAACTATGAAGTCAAATATATCTTCCTCAAGAAAAACTTTCTTTAAACATTAATATTTATTGTTTGGTATTTTGTTTTAAAAGTTGATATGTTCTAAATTATATTCTTTTTTTACTGAAAGGCTGAATATACTAATGGACAATGGCCAGACCATATAAACTTCAACCCACAATCTCTGCAGCAATCAGGCAGGAAGCCAAACATTCTTGGCAGTAATCTACCCAGAAGGTTAGAATTTGGTCAGTGACTGATAGTTTGCCTAATGTTAACCTCTGCTTTCATCTCAGGACCAACCAGAGAAAGCCAAATATGCTCCCTCAGCAAATTACAGAGAATACCTGCAATTAGCCCACCTATAGTTCCCTACATCTTTCAATCAGAGCATATCTGGAGATTTCCCTCAATTTTACTATAAAGCTTATTTACTTCTTTGAGTCTCTGGCAAAGGCTAGTGATGGTCACTGGCTGCCTTTGAGTCTCTGGCAAAGGCTAGTGATGGTCACTGGCTTTCTCGCTATACCAAGCTCAGAATGAATAGCTTTTGTTTTTTTTTTCTCATTTGGATCAGCTTTGTTTAATTCCACACTACTAACTTAATGATTAGAAAATTTTTCTTTATCTTGGGTGGGATTCATATAGTGTGGTAGAAATAACAATAAAAGGGAAGCACAAGGAGATTCTATTATTTTCTGTGTTTTTCTCTCAAAATTAAGAACTTTCAGTCCAGAATTAGATTACCTCTCTTTAAGTAGCAAATGAATTTTTGGTGTATGTGACCAGAGCACACAGATACATTGACATAATACTATATAAAAGCATTTAAGAATTAAGGAAGGGCTTCCTAGGTGGCGCAGTGGTTAAGAATCCGCCTGACAATGCAGAGGTCACAGGTTCGATCCCAGCTCCAGAAAAATCCCACATGCCTCGGAGCAACTAAGCCTGTGTGCCAAAAAAAAAAAAAAAAAGAATTAAGGAAAGTATCTTTTGTTCTCACCCTTCCAGTATTTTAAAAATCTGTTCATTTTTAAAAATATCTTGCTTTGCTGTATGTAGATGATTTGCTGAGTAACAATAAACATGAGACTATTTCTAATTGGGGGTGTGGGGGCAATCATTTCTAGGAAATTAATTTCAAAATAGTGCACTACTGCATTGTATTTGCGTGCAGGCCGTTTTCATAGAAAACTGTATCCCCATACATTTGACAGAGTTAAACAATGCAATTACGGAATGCAATAACAGAAGTAGAAAGAAAAAGCCATGGTTTTAGATGGGATTTGAAATGGTAGCTCTGATGATGCAGAAAGATAGAGAAAGCCTGTTCCAGATGTTAGTCACTGCTGCAGAGAGGACTGGGAGGGATAATTCTGCGTGAAGCGACACGGGAGAGGTAAATGGACTCCATGTATTTTGGACGTGTCGATTTTGATTATGCAATTTCAAGCTATGAATCTAAAATTGGGAGAAAAAGCAACTTGCTTTATCTGAAAATATAGTTTGATTTAGAGTTAGACTCAGTTGATATTTATTGAGAACCTGCTAAGTGCTAGATAACATTCTGGAGTTTTAGGTACATTGTTATTATGAGATGTTGGAGAATCCCTACTCAAAAGTTCATGGAAAAAAAACAGCTATGGATGAATGCAAATTCAAGACATCCATGAGCACAGCATTAATTATAATTATGTTTATCAAATAATAATTTTATTTCTAGATTTGAGAAAAGAATATATTTTTTGTATTTACTATAAACATTTACCTTATATAGGAAAGTAGAATACAGTGCTAATAACCTCAAATCCCAGCACTCATTAAAAAACTACTGTAAATATTTATATGAAGCCTTCTGGATTTTGTCTATGTATTTACAGATTGATTATACATGTTTATATCATGTGGATAAGTACATATGCACATATTCCCAAGTGGGAATGTAATATGAGAAATTTTAATATTTTCAAATGTTATAAGTGTATCTCTTTGAGATAACACAAAGCTCAGAATCTCCCATGTGAAATGAGGGATGTGAGTTTAAATTACGTGTTGGCACTGAACAATTTTGTGGAGTAACCACGAGTAACCAGAGGAGCTAATCTTATTCAAGAGTCCCACTCCCATAGCTGGAGCCCCGTGTGCCAGGTTCCACCTGGGTACCTCCATCCTGAGGAGCCTATTCCAGTCAATGAGGACTACCTTCTGCCTGCTCTCTGGCTTTGCACCACAGTGCTCCTGCATGCCTTTCGTTAAGCAAGCTCCAAGGGCAGCCAAGGTGGTCCGAGTGCCTTGATGGTCAGTACCCTCCCAAGAAGATGATCCTCTTTTCCCTTTCTCTCGGGACTAAAGTGAATACCCACAGCTCTCTGGCTGTGCTGAGAGCCTCAGCAGTCCACAGAGGCTAAGGAGGGGTCCTGTGACCTCAAATTCATGTAAGAATATTTTTTTTCCATTAGGCTTGCTTTTTAGCTGATGCCAGGGTTGTCATGGCTTCCCTGTGCGATGTACCTAATTCTTCTCTACTCTTATTAGAATATATTCCTTAGTGTCATGACTTCAAGAATAAATATAACTCTCCCCTTTTAACCCAATCTTAATATTGCCATCATGTCAGCTTAAATCAAATCCCATGTCTTGCATGGAGGCTCCTGACTGTCTCAATATTTTCTCTAATTCCTTTGAACCACTGTGAAATTATCCCCTTTACCTCTTACACAAGGACATGTACACAAATATCTTTGTAAAGCAATTGTTCTAATTAGCATGTAATACCTAGAAGTCAGGTCTTCTATTTTATATTTTTTTAATCTAAGTATCCAGCAGAGTTTCTTGAAGGGAATTGTACCATTCAGGATTTCCTTTGCCTGTGATTGAAAGCCAACCAGGACTAGACTAAGTAATTTATTTTTTCGTAAGGGACGTTACCTTCATTTTGGGAACCAAAATTAGCACTCTCTTTCTAATGTTTGTTTCTGTGGGCACTGGCCCTTTATCTTTTGTGCAGGTAGGTTTAAGTTTATTTTTTGTGTAAATGAGTGTACGAGAGGGTCAGTGAATATTGCCATTGCCACAAACATCTGCCATGCTAACCTTACAAGGTCATTGCAAGAAAGTTAAAATGACTCTTTTAAACAGGAAAGTCAAGCCAGGAAACTCTAGAAAAGGAATGCAACTCTTTCACCCTCATTCCTGATTTATTTCAGCGGCGATGGGCAGGGAGAGGTGTTATCATTAGCTTGTCGACGGTCATGGGCCTGCCTTGTAATCATAAGGGTAGGCCTATGATTCATTTAGAGTAAAAATGGTCACCAAAATGTAGTATTGAACTATGTTCTGATTGTGTATTAATACCTTATCCATGTTGATTATAAAACTAACATTAGTAAATATTATGGACTTCCCTGGTGGCGCAGTGGTTAAGAATCCACCTGCCAATGCAGGGGACACAGGTTCGATCCCTGGTCCGGGAAGATCCCACATGTTGCAGAGCAACTAAGTGCATGTGCCACAACAGTTGAGCCTGTGCTCTAGAGCCCATGAGCCACAACTACTGAGACCGCATGCCACAACTACTGAAGCCCACACATCTAGAGCTTGTACTCTACAACAAGAAAAGCCACTGCAATGAGAAGCCCAGGCACCGCAACAAAGAGTAGCCCCCACTCGCTGCAACTAGAGAAAGCCTGAGCAGCCATGAAGACCTAACACAGCCAATGAATAAAAATAAGTAATAAAAAAATAGTAAATATTAATAGTTGATTCTAACTTTTCATAACAATAAAAGTACATTACAACAAAGCCTTCCAAGATGGGAGTAAAGCCTTTATCTGTTGGTGGTAATTTCCTCCATCATTGTCCTGCAATGGGAGAGATTTCTGCATATGTGTTTGTTTAGAGAAAAGTCCTCAAATCATAAGAATACTTCTGCCTTCAGAAAAGAAAATAAAAGATGGCAGTAAAACAGTCAAAGGCAATGAGAAACAAGGTTTTATTTATTTTTTTTAAATTAGGTAAAATAAAACATGGTAATTATTAAGTGCAGATTAGTTGGGGAATATTTTTCCTGCTAAAAATAGAGAAAAACATTTTCATTATTTATGATTATCTGACAGAAGTTTTCCCTATCATACTTTTAATTGTAATTTAATTGTCAATTAGATGCATTATCTCAATCTTATCCACAAAGTATCCCCCCATATAAAACTACTATTGTCATTGAAAATAAACACATTATTTTAAAATTTTCAAACGTTTTGCATTAATTGTGTACATTGATACTAACAAAAGCTGTAAGGAAGGTAACATGGTTATTAATCATTATTAACCATCAATAATTATGTTTAATTAATAATTAATAATTAACCTTTATTTTCATTTTTTATATGAAGAAACTTTGACTAGACACTTCAAGTAATGTGTTCAAGAGTATATGCTCAGTGGTTTTTATAGCTGAACCTAGAATCCAAAACTCACTGTTCATTCCACTACCCAGGATTTTGTGTGTGAGCGGTTTATTTCCATCACATTATTTATCTGTACCTGTGCCTTCTGGCATGTACATTATTAATAAGAAAAAATTCCTGAATTAGACAGTTCTTAGACACACAGAATGGTACATTTTTCAATTTTAATGAGTGAATATATTTCTAAAAGTATCCTCATCTTTTTTTTAGAACTCAGGAATCAGCGTTAATGGTTGATCTTTCTGTACTTAAGCAGAGGAGGCTGAAGCAGAAGAAACGCCTGCGTGTTTGTCAGTGTTATGCACATATAATTTCACGTAGCAGCTGTTTTTACTGCTCATGTTCCATATCTGCTCTCTGTTTTTCAATTAACTGAGAGGTAAAGGACTATAAGGAGAGAGGGAAGAGGAATAATGGTTAATATTTTCTAGTCAAAATTTTCATTTTCGGATTTCTATTTGAGCTAAATAGCACCTGGAGAGTAAGGCAGGCAATAAATAACTGTACTTTCTAAATGAAAGAACTTCTGCCATCTCCCAAATGCTTCCTTACCATAATGACCTTATGTCATTTTAAAAATTACCCAAGATACTATCAAGTGAAATTACTCTCCCGAGTATTTGTATAAACCTATGCATTACATTATGTGTAAACAGCCCTAAAGATCTATGGCATCTCTCCAAATACAGTTATTAAGTTCTAATAAATTTATTATAGTGAGTCAGTTCTTTCCTCTGGTTCTCTTGTTCCCAGCAGAACTGACTGTTAATGGGAAAGAAAAAGGAAAATTGTAAAATCATGTCTAATATATGGATATTTTCTTTATAAAAGCCAACATTAGGGCTACTGGAAGTGGGTCTCTTTGTTGCAGCTAGAGAGACATGGAACAGCAAGCCCTCTCACGGGAGAGGATGATTACAGTAATCATTACCTAGGAGTAAAGTTAGCAGATAAATCTAAACTACAGGATGAACTAACAGCCAGTTGCTCAGGCAGTACTTAGCACTGCCAAAGCCTGAAGAACAGGGAATGGGGAACTGTCAGTCCCTGAGTGCTGTGGTGTTTGTGCAGGCAAGTCAGGAAGAATAGAACAGTCCAAACCAGAGCTTATAAGAAACAGTGCAGGGTTACTTTAATTCAGCTGACTTTCCCTTATTCCTAGAATGATTCACATAGTGAGGTTTAGGAAGCTCTGTCTGCTGTTAAATTGGAAGGACTCTCATAGTTATATGATTGCATTCCAAAGAGGCAATGTGGACTCTAGGTATGGACATTTAGGTGTTGTCCATCAAACATGCCTTAAGAGACATCAAGAAGTGGTGTAACACTGTGCAATTTTTCATAAGTAATTATATATATATAACATTTACAGCCAGTAAAACCTTTATACCATCTACAAAATTACTAGTACAAATCCAGTTAATGGTCTGAGATTGCTAATGTAATGCATTGAAATACAACAATATATTTTCCAATAAAAATTTTAGAGTGTCTGATGTTTTCCAGGTGCTTCCTCAAATATAGCATATTGAATATTTACATGATACTAATATTGATCCTGTTTTAAAGATGTGAAAACAAATATCAAAGAGGTCAAACAAGCTACACTGGCATAGGGAAGGACCCCGGTCATTGAGAACTGTTTTTGCTTCTGCCCCTGTGCTGAGAGAGTACTGTCACCCCATCATGCTGTCCTGTACATGGCTTAATTTTTTACAGGGACAGTTCTGGACAAACTAAAGGAAGTGCTCCTGGAAACTGTGGGGTGCAATGAATAAGCAAGTTCCAGAGGCTTTTTGTGTCTTTATTTAGAGCTTAATTCTTAAATATTTGTATTCTCAAAGAAATCTTAAATAGAGCAAATTACTGTAGAAAAAAATAAGATCATATAAAAGTATTAGAAATCTCAAGAAAAACTAAGATATACTTGAGTCTTCTGATCTTTTGGGAAAAGAAATTTAAGAGGAGGTACGAGAAACTGTGACTAGCTTAATTATAAGGAGGTGTGTAGTGCCAGTAGTGTTGTTTTATTGGGACAGTGATGCTTGAATAAGTCTCTCGTTTCCTACTGAATTTAAATTTTGGCATCCCCAGCTCTGTTAGACAAACAGTGAATAATTACAACTTTAAAATAATTGTAGGTATTTATGTGAATTTTCAAATCTTATTATGTGCTGCTTGGATGACAAAGTTGTTAACAGAATAAATAGATAATTGCTTTTTTTTCTATTATTCCCTACTTTTCCTGAGAAAATAAAACACATGCTTTTCCCTCAGTAAAGGATGGCATTTCCATCCTCCAACTACATCTTTACATGAGAAAACAGACACCTCCCGTAGGAAAACTCCTTGGAAACAAAAATCTCCCATTTACAGCAAGAAAACAACCATTTGAAAATTTGGGAAATGTAAACTTCATTACACATGGAAAATGAGCTGCATGGAGCCCTGTGAACCTGTAGAAAATCAGTTAACAAAAATGTGATTTAAATGCTCAGATATGTAAATCCTGTACTAGTTGATCGACTTTATCACCAGTTTGTACTCTTATCAATGGCAGCAGGCATCAGACTATATTCACTTTGATTTACTCTGCAGAGACTTTTTCAGATTTAAACCTATTTTACCCAGACAAATGGAGTGACAAATGCAATGAATTAGATATGCATTATACAAGCAAAGACATTTTAGCCCTGTAGTTACTGAAAAAGAAAAGGCAAAGGAAAACAAAATCTCAGACCTATTCTTCATCTTTACTAAAAGGAGATGCCAAAGACACAGTTGGGGAGAATGAAATTTTGAAGAACTAGCAGTCATTACACAGGAGATGCTTCTGTGGATGTGGATGATACGGGTTCATTTTTTCTCTCCTTTCTATTTCTTTCTGCCTCCCCCGCTACCCCACAAGACAGCTTGGAGAACTTTGGCAGATGTTGCCCTTCCAGGGTAGTGCCAAGCAGCTATCTCTCTTCTGCTGTGACAGTTTCCACAGGAGGGAAGCTGCTTGTCCCACTTCGCTCAGTATGTTTGTGAATATTTGATTTTCACAGAAGACAAAGGAGGGTAAGAGCTGTGGAATTCAATAGAAGGTCAGAATGGCAATCTTTTTGCTTGGTCCAGCTTCCTTTTATACTCTGACATCTGGTGCCCATTACCAGAACAAATTAGAGCAATTCCAAGCAGCAGCAGAGGAGGAGGGCTTCCTGTTCTCAGGCAGCACAGTTATCAATGTGAACACAGTAACTAAGGCTCAAAACAATGCAGCCTTAGAAACAGATTTGCGGCCCTTGCTTTGCAGGCTTAAAGCCTAGCTCATTGTAAGTGTAATTAAGGAGAAGATGCAGCTCTATCACAGAGTCGCAATTATATTGATGAGTTTCCACTAAATTTTCATGTTCGTATAATATATGAAATACAACTATGTGGAATCCCACTATCGAAATCTAAACATTATTATATAATCAAGTTTTTCTTTTGTTTATCAAGAGAGAAGACAATCATCAGAAATACTATGAAACCCGAGAATTTAACTGTGATCTTAGAATGCTATAGTGTATTTATGTAGGTCAGTCATAAAATTCATATTTAATAGGTCTTTTTTCTATTTAATTATTTCCATTTTCTTCATTATACATTTTGGCTATATTCCCAACATACTCCGTGGATTTTTCAGGCCTAAAATTTCAATGGGAGTAGCTAAACCCCTTTAATATTTGTTTTTCCTCTTTGGAAGTAATATTCAGCATCCTTTACTTTTAAAATCTTTACTCTTATTTATTTAAAAAAAAACATTAAAAAATCCTAACTCTTCTAGGGAATTGCTACAGAAGAAAGCAACAAGCAACACTGTTCAAATAGAATGTAGAAGTTAAATTTGTGGGTAACTCACTCAGTGACCATGCTAGGTTTTCATCTAATATTTTGTGATATTAAATATGCAAATCACAGGGCTCAGTCACTAAATGGTGGCTTAAGATGGAATACTGTCTTGTAAAATACTTTCATGATTTTAAAAATGTTTAAAATAAAATAAATTTATAGTCATGAGGGTGTATTTGAATTACACATTTTTAAATAAATTTATATATTTATTTATTTATTGGCTGCATTGTGTTTCATCTAAGAAACAATTGCTTAACCTAAAATCACAGAGATTTATTTTTACATTTTCTTCCTATTTCTTTTGTTTTTTAATAAATTTATTTATTTATTTATTGGCTGCATTGGGTCTTTGTTGCTGTGAGTGGACTTTCTGTAGTTGTGGAGAACGGGGGCTACTCTTCGTTGCTGCGTGCGGGCTTCTTATTGCGGTGGCTTCCCTTGTTTCAGAGCACAGGCTCTAGGCCCACGAGTGCAGTAGTTGCAGTGCGTGGGCTCAGTAATTGTGGCTCGTGGGCTCTAGAGTGCAGGCTCAGTAGTTGTGGCACACAGGCTTAGTTGCTCTGTGGCATGTGGGATCTTCCCAGATCAGGGATTGAACCCGTGTCCCCTGCATCGGTAGGTAGATTCTTAACCACTGCACCACCAGGGAAGTCCCTGAATTACATTTTAAATAACAAGAATAGGTTTTACTGTACTCAGTGGACAGAATGAAATGTATTCTCAGAGCTTTAATTTTTCATTATTGATTATATTTATATATATTCACATACATATATGTATAAACACATAAACACACATATACATATTCCTCATTTATTATCACAATTTATAGTTCCCTTTTCATACAGCTTTCTTCTTCCCTCTCTGCCTCATAACAGATGGATTTATGTTATCATTTATATAAACTTCTGACATCAGAATCTTTTTCATATATATATTTGTGTTCTATATAATAGGTTGGGAATTTATTAAATACTAAATAACAAATTATCTGTCTCTTCTACTCAAACCTACAGTGACTAAATTTACATGTAGGACTCTAAATACTGACACTATACCTGTACTTAAGCAAAAGCTTGATGTCAAGAGGCAGAAAAAAATTTGGTTTTGTGCCTTACCAAAATTTTTTCTCTTTAGTTTTTATTTATTTATTATTCTTTTAATGCAACATGGCCAATTTATTGGCTTCAAAGAGAGGGATATCTACACAATAGAGGACCAATACATTGTCCAGCTGCTACATTTGCTGTGACTCTTGAGGGCAGCTGCCCTGGACAGCTAGGACATGTGTGCACAGTGACTGAGTGGTAAGAGTCTGTCTGTTTCCAGTAATTGTAAAAAATCATTTTGTCTCTTTTTGTTATTATTCATGTCTGTTGATTAAATGCTTGACAGGTTGGGTCTACAATAGAAGGAAGATGGAAAAGTCCTCTTCTATCCTTTTATAATTTCTCTACATAATTCACAAAGTAAATGAAAACTTACTCTCCCCAAATAAGAAATATATTCAGTTATTTAGAGAGGAAATTCATATTTTAAAGTGGAAAGATGATCAGATGTTTCCATTAATTTTGCAAATATTCCATATATAATAATGTTTTCTCATTACATGAAGTTTAGATTATTTTGTCCAGTTAAAATAATGTAGGTTTTATCTAAATCTACTGTAGAATGCATCAATTTGTAGTAGATCAATGTTAAAATTCATGTATTGAAACAAATCTTTAAGTGTGAAATATGTTTAATTTTTATTGTGTTATTTTACCATATAACTGTATGTATAACGTTATTTACACATATCCTTATGGCAGTGATTCACACATTCTACAAATGTGTCTATACATTGTAAATTCAATTTCAAAGACTTTAAAGAAAGCATGATATAATTTTAATTCCTTAAGTTGCTGAGAAATTAAAGCTTATAATTAACCATAAAGGTCTGACCAAATTTCAATTTTATAGGAAAATGGATAAAACAATCATGAGATATTACTAAATCATGTTATTGAAATAAGCAATGATTTCACCTTGAGTGTATGGGAAATACAATTGAAATGCTCTTGAGTCAATAATAACAGCAAATGCTATTAAATTCCCATGTTACACTTTTAAAATCTCATATAGTTCCCAACTATCAGTGCAGTGATAATAAGTACAAAATCAGAGAAAGTGACAAATGTTTTTCTGCACCTTCAATAGACTTTTGCTGATAGTTGTATAATTAAATATTTCTTCTTGTTTAGCTCAATTTTTTCAAACGTGGAAAAATACATATGCTTTTAGAACAATGATTCTGAATAAATTGTTTTATATAAAATAATATTGAATGCCAAGTAGCTGACTTACACCCACAGTCTTACTAGGCTTTGGGGGGAGAATAGGGTGGGTACATGCCCCCTTCACCACAGGATCCCTGGAATATAAGTATAGCTTTCCCAAGATCCTGATGCTTTCCTGGGAACTACCATTAAGTAAAAGAGGAAAGAAATCTGGGACTCTGATGGCCATGTCAAACTTTTTCATCAAATGCTTGACCTTCAGAAGGCAGTGATTTTTCCAGTAACATCTAGGGCTGTACCACAGTCTATAGATTTCCACTTGGCAGAGCCATCTATAATTTCCAAAGTCTGATGAATCAGTTCAAGTGCCAGAAAATTAAAAAGAAGGGTCAGAGGATTTCAGAACTTGAGATGGTTCAACTTGATCACTGTCGTTCAGGGCACTTGGTCAAACCCATCAACGAAGCATTCATTTATCCTCTGGACACAGTATCGATAACTCCAACTATTCCCTCATTTGTTTTTCATCTCTTTTTTTCAGGGCACTTTCTGACTTGCAACTCCTTCTATTTTCGGATGCAACTCAACATCATAAATTCCTTTTCACTGATGGCAACGATCCAATGCGCCCGTCTGTAGAAGGGCACAGTGCGTCATTGTCAATGTCAGCACAGTTAGTAAGAGTCATTCTCTCAGCACCCTTGCACCCACAGTCTTACTAGGCTTTGGGGGGAGAATAGGGTGGGTACATGCCCCCTTCACCACAGGATCCCTGGAATATAAGTATAGCTTTCCCAAGATCCTGATGCTTTCCTGGGAACTACCATTAAGTAAAAGAGGAAAGAAATCTGGGACTCTGATGGCCATGTCAAACTTTTTCATCAAATGCTTGACGTGCACAGGGCTCTGCCTCCCAGGACAGGATGTGTGCAGTACTAATAAGGAACAACTCCCAATTCCCCTTGCAAGTCCCAGCTGCCTTTATAATAATTTCTGTGACATTAACTAAAATAATGAGTGTCTAAGTCAGAGTTTCCTCACATGCAGGAATGGATTTGCAAGAGGAAGAAAAGACTTATTCCCACTTTTGTTTTGTTTTGTTTTCCGCTGTTTGAGAACTAATGTCCAGTTTGCCAGTGGTGAGACTTTCTCAAGCTTTCTCATCGTTTACTAACCTTCTTCTATGTCATCTGACCTATGCAAAATCAAGAGAACTCTGGAGCCTTACACTCCACAGAACACAGCAAGTTTACTTCGAGATTGTGAAACCAAAGGCTAGTGCTACTTCCATTTTTGGAGCCAGAAAAGGAGGAATATTGTAAACTCCATAACCTGTCCCTAGGCAAACAGGAAGCTCAGTATCTAGGGGAACATTAAGGAAATGGCCTTATGTCCCTCACTGCTTTTTGCTTTGTTGTGTTTTACTTATTTTTAAATTTTTGAATATTTTTCAACTGAAGTATAATTGACCTATAACACTATGTTAGTTCCAGGTGCACAACATAGTGATTCAGTATTTCTACACACTAAAAAATGATAAGAAGCAACCCAATCAAAAAATGGGCAGAAGACCTAAATAGGCATTTCTCCAAAGACGACATATGGATGGCGAAGAGGCACATAAAAAGCTGTTCAACATCACTAATTATTAGAGAAATGCAAATCAAAACGACAATGAGGTATCACCTCACACCAGTCAGAATGGGCATCATCAGAAAATCTACAAACAGTAAATGCTGAAGAGGGTGTGGAGGAAAGGGAATGCTCTTGCACTGCTGGTGGGAATGTAAACTGATACAGCCACTATGGAGAACAGTATGGAGGTTCCTTGCAAAACTGAAAATAGAACTACCATATAACCCAGCAATCCCACTCCTGGGCATATACCCAGAGAACACCATAATTCAAAAAGACACATGTACTCCAATGTTCACTGCAGCACTATTTACAATAGCCAGGACATGGAAGCAACCTAAATGTCCATCAACAGATGAATGTATAAAAAAAAAGTGGTACATATATACAATGGAATATTACTCAGCTGTCAAAAGCAAGGAAACTGGGACATTTCTAGAGACATGGATGGACTTGGAGACTGTCATACAGAGTGAAGTGAGTCAGAAAGAGAAAAACAAATACTGTATATTAATACATATATGTGGACTATAGAAAAATGGCACAAATCAACCGGTTTGCAAGGTGGAAATAGAGACACAGATGTAGAGAACAAACATATGGACACCAAGTGGGGAAAGCGGGGAGGGTTGGGGGGGAATATAATGGGAGACTGGGATACCAAACTGTACGCTCTAAATATATGCAGTTTATTATATGTTAACAGTATCTCAATAAAAGTTCTAATATGGGTATATGTGTATAAAAACAGATGATTGAACTTGGTGCACCCCCAAAAAAATAATAAATTAATTTTTTAAAAAATGAGAAAAAAAAAGTTCTAAAAAAAATGATCACCACAATAAGGCTAGTAACTATCTGTCACCACACAAAGATATGAAAATATGACTATTTCTCATGCTGTACATTTCATCTCCATAACTCATTTATTTTGTAACTAAAAGTTTGTACCTATTAATCTCCCTCACCTATTTCACCTTCCTCCCCTCCCATTCTCTTTTATTTTTAACCAAGGTATAATGAACATGCAATAAACTGTCTATAAAGTGTATAATGTACACAGACTCACACAGAGACACAAAGATGAATGATACTACAATCAAGATAACAGATGTATCATCAGTCACTCCCAAATTTCCTTGTGCCCTAAATGTAATCCCTCTCAGTAGCTCCTCGACTCCCAGGCACTGACAAAGACTAGTTTGCTTTATTTCATTTCAGGTTATTTTTGTATTTCTTAGAATTTAATATGACTAAAATCACATTTGATTTATTTTTTCAGGGGTGGGGAACAATTGGCTTCTTCCACTCAGAATAATTTTTGAGATACATACATCTAGTTGCATCTATCAATAGTTCATATTGCTGTGCAGTATTACATTATATGGATTTGTTTAACTATTCACCTATTGACATATATTTGTGTTGTTTCCAATTTGGGTTACTACAAATAAAGTTGTTATGAATATTTGTCTACAACTCTTTGTAGAAATGTGTGTTTATTTTTTTAGAGATGTTTTTTGTTCATAGCAAAATCGAGAGGAAGGTACATAGATTTCCCATATAAACCCTCCCCCTACACATGTACAGCTTCTCCCATCATCAACATCCCCCATCAGAGTGGTACATGTGTTAAAATTGATGACCTTTCATTGATACATCATTATCACCCAGAGTCCATAGTTTACCTTAGGGTTCACTCATGGTGTGGTGCACTCTATGGACTTTGGCAAATATACAATGACATATATCCATCATTATTATTCCATACACTGTAGTTTCACTGCCCTAAAGATCCTCTGTGCTCCTCCAATTCATTCCAGCCTCTCCCCTAACTCCTTGAAAGTGCTGATCTTTTTACTGTCACCATAGTTTTGTCTCTTTTAGAATGTCATATAATCGGAATCATATGGTATGTAGCCTTTTTAAATTGTCTGATTTCACTTAGTAATATGCACTTAAGTTTTCTCCATGTCCTTTCATGGTTTGATAGCTCATTTATTTGTAGCACTGCATAATATTCCATTGTCTCTATGTACAGACATGTGCTTTTTAACTCTTTGGGTAAAAACCTAGAGCGTAATGGCTAGACCATATGGTAGGTATATATTTAACATTTTAAGAAGGTGGAAAACTATTTTCCAAAATGGTTTTACCATTTTGGTCATAATGTATTATACTTTTAATATATTACTGGATTTGATTTGCTAAACTGTGTTAAAAGTTTCAAAACCCA
The DNA here is from genome assembly GCF_030028045.1 of Hippopotamus amphibius kiboko. NCBI lineage: Eukaryota > Metazoa > Chordata > Mammalia > Artiodactyla > Hippopotamidae > Hippopotamus > Hippopotamus amphibius. The sequence goes on from NC_080196.1 coordinate 105,239,947, forward strand.
CTATTTCAAATAGGCGGTTACAAGTCTTTTCAAAACCCACACTTCATTTCTTTCTTTCCTATGTTTTTGTATCTTTTAATTACAGTATACATATATATTCTAACATCATTGTCATTACCATTATTAATTAATTGGTATTCATAATTTTCATCTGAATAGCTACATGCCTACTTTATGACTGCTTCTTTTATTACTAAAGTTAAGACTACAATAACATTCAGAAAAATTTCCCGCTTTTGAGCAATTTTCATGCTATTAACTACTCTATAAAAAGAAAAGACTTTTTATAACTCCATGCATGTTCCTATATTTATATTCTAAAACACTCTATAATTTTGAAAAATTATAAAAGAGAGATCAATACTGGGTATAGTAATTTTTGTATTATACATAATTGCTTAGTTAATAGAACAAATAAGTGGAACTTCATCTTGATTATATTTCCATTTCTTGAAATATTTTTGAGTCAAAATTATTTTAAGTACTTATAATTTCTAATTTTTCTCTCATAAACTAAGTAATTTTGCTTTTTCCTACCTATTTACTAGTCTTTTTTTTTTCTTGTTAGTGGTAAGCTCATTGAAAAATGAACATATGTGAGATAAATTTTTCCTCTGTTTTGTCATTGCTATTCTTATCAAACAATTAGAGGAAAAATAGAACTTTTATTTTTATGGACCCAGAATTATTTGTTCTATTTTTTTAAATTTCTTGTATTTAGCTCAATTTTATAAAATGGTATTTTTTTCTGGGTACTTATATTCAGCTTTATGTTTCACCATTTTATAATTTTGTGGTAATGGATGTCATATTTTTACTTTAATTCATCTTCTCTTTATTTTGTAATATGCTGAAGGGTATGTACTAAATCTATCATCTCCCTAATTTTAACCAAACATCTCAAACCTGTGTGTTGAGCAATCCTTCTTTATCTTAATAATTTCATTTTACCCCTCCTTGTCACAGTGAATTTGTCTATATAATGTTTTTCGGGGCTACTTTGTCCCAACCTTCCATCTGGTTTTTTTTTCTGCTAGTAACAGATGGTTTTAATTACTGTTTCATTACAGTTTTCACTTTGAAATGTTGATAAATATCTACCACTGGGAACAAAGGAAAAAAATAACTAGATAATGAAAGAAAAATTATTCAGAAAATACACAAAAAATAGAGTCTGTTGTTGGGTAGCGATCCACACAACTTGAGAATTTGTCTAATGTGATTTATTATAATCCATTTTTCAATTATGTTTAAATAAAGTTATTCCTGTTTACCTTCATCATGTTCCACTGAATGTGGACATATTATGACAATATACAGGATGGGAGTTTTGTTGTTTTTTTAATGGGAAAAACCCTTTTGACTCTTTGATGTCTTTAATCTCTCTTTCTTTTACTTTCTCTGCTATAGCATGCACTAGATATTTCTGTCACCCTCATGTGACCTGTAATGACTGAGAAGCAATACTATGTAGTACGAAGATAGATTTAGGCTAAAACAATTAAATAAATAAAAATTTTGATCTGGATTAAACTGACATTATTATCCCTTCCAGGTGTGATGTCTCCTATTAAAACAAAGAATAAAAATAACTCTATATCCTTTCTACTTGCTAACATATCAAATATGACAATTTAATCTCTAGATATATATCTACATCTAATCTATATGTGTAAATATCTAATATAAATGCAGGCATACAACTTATAACAATATGTCTATTCTACATACTGGTACATCAATACATTTAGTACAGTCACACATGGACACACTCGGTATAAGGCCTTACTGAGCAGAATAACAACAGTGATTGTTTTCATAGACAGAATGCAGATTTCAGTCAAACTAACCTGTCAACAAATCTTTTTACGTTCCTTTAATTCACATATCATGAAAGATATTGATTACAAAATTTTAAAGTCTGGCTTCAAACTGCTTACAATTTCTTTTCCTTCTTAAAAAGGAAGCTTGATGTAAGGAAGAGTTAGCAAAATATTAAAATTATTACATTTGTGTGTTTGATCCAGTGCACAATGACATTACATTGTACAAGAACAATGGTACATAGCAAATTTTCTATTATGTAATGAGTTTTTGAAATATATTATTCTGAAGAAATTTAAGCTACTTCGAGAGCAGAATTTCATTTTTTAAACTTATTTTTAAAAAAGGAATTCAAAATGAGTAAATTTGTATTTCAACTCTTCCCAATAAATGTAAAGAAAGATTGTAAACTAAGAAAAGTTTTGGTCTCATGAGCAGAGTGCTCTCTGCCGCCTCTGTGTGAAAATCATCCCAGCTGGAAGCTGGGTGTGGGATAAGCCAAGAAGCCCTGACGGTTTTGCCACTGTATTAGCATCTACTTAAAAGAGGCATAAAAGAAGTAGGGAAAAGGTTGGTACTTTGGGAAAGATGGAGTAGGAAACCTGGTACATCTTACTGGAACTCTGCTTAGAATAACAATTTAAAGGTCAATCATATAAAATCTCTGGAAATTGTCCTAATGACATACAGCAAATAGGAAAGCATTCATTGAAGAAAATCTCCAAAGCCCATGCTAAGAACAGGGAGCATCTGTGGCATCTGAGTCATAGACGCTGCTTCACCACCCCCACATCACACTGATGCTGCTGTAGCTCCTCCCAGACCACTCCCCTCTGGGCACATGCCACCTAGAGGATGTGGGCAGGGGAGCGTGTTCCTTTGCCCCACAGTGTCGACTCCAGGGCTATGTTTTTACTCAGAAAAAGGCAGGCTGTTAATGTTTTTCATTCTCCCAAGCTCTGTGTTGTAGACACTCCAGGCAGGTGTGGCCAAGAAGATCAGGTCCCCTTTATCCTCCTAAAAAATAGCCCCACTGAGAGGGTGGGACCTGTACATCCAGAGGACAGGTTACAATTACCAGAGGATTAACCCCTCCTCTACCCCTGGACAAGGGCTGGGGAAAGGCAGGACCACAGGCCCGAGACCTCTGCAGCTCTGCCTGAGGGGACTGTTTGCACAGAGCATGAAGAACTTGCCTAATAGTGCTGCTGACAGAACAGTGACCACTGTGGAGAGCAATGAGGAGGTTAGTTGCCCCATGATATGAGCTAAGGCTACCAGCACATATACGTTTAACAGAACCCGAGGAAAAGTCAGCAAAGACTTACCCTCCTGTGAGCACGGGCAGCTCTCGGGGTTTGTAAGGCCTGTGTGTGTTAGATTCCAACCACTCAAGCAATCAGAGACAAATGTGTGACAGATACGAAAGCATTCCTCAGGTCTTACACAGTTCATTTCTATGTATTAACAATAAATATTCCAAAAAAGGAATTTAAAATTTTCCACTTATAATAGTATCAAAAAGAATAAAATACTCAGTTATAAATTTAACAAAAGAATTGCTTATCTATTGAAAACTATACCTTGTTGAAAAGATATTAAAGAAATCTTAGGTAAGTGGAATGACAGCCGTAATTAAGATGAAAAGATTTAATATTGTTAAAATGGCAATATTCTCCATGTTGATCCATAGACTCAACACAATTTCTATCAAAATCCTAGATAGACATTTTTGTCATTTTTTTGTTTGTTTGTTGCAGAAATACAAACTGATTCTAAAATTCACAGGGAAATGCAAAGACCCAGAATAGCTAAAACATTCCTGGAAGGAAGAACATAATATTTGGAGAACTCAAGTCTATTTTCACATTTACTACAAAGATACAGTAATAAAGATTGTGTGATACTGGCATAAAGATAAATACATAGACCAGTGGAATAAAATTAAGAGTTCAGAAATAAACCCTTACATTTATGGCCAGCCAACTGATTTTTGGCAAGCCTGCTGAACAGTTCAACATGGGGGGAAAGACAGTCTTTTGAAGAAATGGTGCTGAGACAACTGGATATTCACATGTAAAAGAACAAAGAGAGACCCCTATCTAACAACATATATAAAAATTCTTTCAAAATGGATAAAAGGTCTAAATGTAAGTGCTAAAATGATAAAAGTAAGAGAAGAAAATATAAAAATAAATCTCTGTGATTTTAGATTAAGCAATTGTTTCTTAGATACAGTACCAAAAGCACAAACCACAAAAGTAAAAGCAGATTAATTGGACTACATCAAAACTCAAAACTTCTGTATTTCAAAGGACAGCATCAAGAAAAGGAAAAGGCAATCCACAGAATGGTGAAAATATTTGCAAATAATAAATCTGAAAAGGGGCTTGTTTCCAGAAGACATTAAAAAGAAAAACAAAACAACTTTAACAGTTCAATCTAAAGGCAAATACCCACTTAAAGAAATTGGCAAAGAATTTGAATAGACATTTGTCCAAATAAGATATGCAAATAGCCAGCAAACATATTAACATATCCTCCGCATTATCAGTCATTAGAGACATACAAGTGAAAACCACAGTGAAGTGCTCCTTCACACCCTCCAGGATGGTGACAGTAGAAAAGACAGAGGAGAGCAAATGTATGTGGAGAAACTGGGACCCTTTTACATCGCTGGTGGGAATGTAAAATGGTGCAACTGCTTTGGAAAATAGTTAATCGGTTCCTCAAAAATTGATAGGGTTACTGATAGGGTTACACATAGGATTACCATATGACCCAGCAATTCCACATTGAGGTATATACCCAAAGAAATGAAGACATATGTCCATACAAAAATTTGTAAAGGCATGATAAGAGCACCATTATTTCAAAATAGTAAACTGAGGAATGGATAAATAAAATGTGACATCTCCATACAAGGGAATATTCATCAGCAGTAAACACGAATGAAACCCGACATGGAGGAAACTTGAAAACCTTATGCTACGTGAGAGAAGCAAGTCACAAAAGACCACTTATATGGTTACCTTTATATAAAATGTTCTGAATAGGCAGATCTACAGCACTTAGTGTTGTCTTGGACTGGGGCTGGAATTCTAGGGAAGGGAGGAGTTACTCTAACGGGCGTACAAAACGTTTTCAAGTTATATTTTCATGATGGTTGCACAACCCTGTGAATTTACTAAAAACAAAACAAAACAAACAAAACACACACACACAAAAACTTTGTCACTTTAAATAGGTTACTTGTGCAGTGCTTGGTGCATAACTCAATAAAGCTATTATTAAAAGAATATTATTAGCTGCTTTCAATCTTTAACCAAAAGTCTTCTTTTAAAAATTAAAAGAGTAAATGGAAAAAGATTTGCCAGAAAAAAATTTTAATTTTTAAGTCAATATTTCCAATCTTGATTCCCAATTATTTCTTGAAAAAGAAGTCAAGAAAATAAATGTTAGAGCCACAATATAATATAATCCACATTAATAATATAATTACCACGCATGAGAGAGAAAATAAAAGTTTATGCGTATCACTAGTTAAATTGTTTACAGGCACTAACTAGAAGTTTTAACTGTCTTCTAAAAATTTGCTGTAATATAAGCATAATATTTTGAGCAAATCATTAAAATTCTATTTTCCATTTTATTGGTTAATATTTCCCTGAGATATATTAGATATTTTCCAATAAAAGAGCAGTGAACTAGTGGACAAATTGCAGCTGCTTTAAAGATGCATGTTTTCATGCAAATTTTTTATATCTCAATATAAAATTGAGATATAAAATATAAAAAATAAAAAGAACCAGACGTACAGATCAGCTTCCTAGGTGCTATGAACAGCATGCATAAGAATGAGTCAGAGACTTAGAGGAAAATGTCTCTCTTGCAGCTAATGCCCTGAGATTTAGGTCTTACAATAAAATGACTTTCAAATTATACAACATTTGGTGGGTTACAATGCCGAATGAATCATAATAAAGGATATATTTTTTTACACGTAAAATAATATATTTTTTAAATTTTGTGTCAAATTGGAAAATAAATATATTGATTTATCCTATTAGCTTTTCTGGAAAAGTTCATGAATATTACATACAAAAATGAGTTTTCTGTTGCCCAACTAAGAGAATTTGCCTAATATTTGAAATTCCTTTCTTCCCAAATACACCTCACTTCTCAGTGTAGCAGAATGGTGTTGAAATATCACTAGCATATAAAACTCTTTGCAACACTCCCAAAATTCCGATGGGATCCCTGTTTCTCTGCCCAGCTACATAGTAAAGCCATTAGATCCATAATGATATTAATTGTAAGAAATACTCTATTTACTTTGTCTTATCCCTTTGAAAGAAAAAAACAGTGCGCTGTTGGTGAAGCTCTGGTATCTCCTTTGATATTCTGTATGCAAAGAAAGTTTTAAAAAAATAAAAGAACAAATAATAGCAAATACTATTTGTCAATGTGCATGTGGTAGCTTGATAAAATAAATGCCCTATTTATTAACTTTTGCATGTCATAGGATTCTAGATTACTCAAGCATGTGAAACTGATTTTAATGCCTATGATTCACACTATGTTTTTAACAGTTAGTATGTCAATATTTATGGTCAATAATATGTGTTTTCTTTCTTTTATTAACCTCTTAGTCTTCTCAATATCTAACACAGAAAATGTTTAATGAATAAACGAGTTAACAGACGGCTTGATGTTTCCTGTATCTGAGGTCCTCAAATTGATACTGAACAAGTTATCGACCGCTTACTTTGGTGGGTGGAGAGTTGCGACACTTTGCAACAGAATATGAGTACAATGAGTGCACAGGGGTATTGGGGATAGAAGAAAATATTTTTCAAGTGAATATCAATTGCTGCAGGTAGTATTATAAGCACCATTGAAAGATATTAAACTTAATGTCTTTTGTTTTCCCTGGCATCCCATCATTGTTCGTAAGCTACAGAGAAATATAGTAGTGAGTCATAGTAAAGGGACAGGATTGAGGGTTAACATGGAGATGGTAAAAGATGAGAAAAGAGAAGACGTCTCTTGAGAAGCATATTTCTGAAGTGTAATAAAGAACAGTATATTATAATATCATCTGTGGATTTATATATACATATGTATATTTTAATTTCATGTTAAGGATACTAGCATTTCTACTGTTAAGTAAATTCCTGAAAAATTCTCTTAGACTGAGAAACTGAGAACTAAAAACTGTGACAATAGGATCCGGCAGCTTGTCCCATGCACTGAGCACCTCATTGCCTTCCTCCGGGAGTGCATTCCCATACACACCATTTCCATTTCCATACGGAGCTCTTTTGGGCACTGCATTCCTTGTTAGAGTGTTTCTCTAACATTACCCAAGACTCCATGCACAAGATTATTTTATGTCTTTCAGTCTTAGGAGCAATTTCAATTAATGATCAATCCAACAGTTCAATAACTGTTTCTCAAGTGACGTGGGTCATACCTCTGTGCTTTAGAGCACAGATCACGTTGCTCTTTCATTGCCTCCACGTAATGGGAGAAAGTTGAATGTCCTGAACAAGATGTCAATTCAACATTATGGTCATAGTTCTCAAAATAAAAGCAGCAATGAAGGATAAATTTAAGTTGAGTAAAATCTAGAGCAGCTTTTTGAAAATAAAAAGCAGAGACACTCATTCTTTCGAGGATTTCCTGAAATATATTAATATCTAATTAATGGCATACTTTTCTTTTTAGCCAACACATTTTATAAACAACTATTTTCTAAAATAAATATTTAAAATATAAATTTTCACTGAACATTCCTATCTGTTTATATTTGCTGTTCTCAACTACATAAAAAATTAAATAGTAAGCAAATACGTAGTATTGCTAACATATTTAACAACAAACATTAATAATTCGTGCAGATGTTTATTTCTGGCAACCCCAGTTCATCCTGCATTTCTCTGCCTTTGATGGATGTTGTTCATGCCTGTAGATTCCCAGTAACAGACAGGTTTTTAATTTTCATACATTACACCTCTCCACTGCCAGACTTTGATGGATGACGTAGTAAAGAATTGTGCAGTACATTTTAAATCCTGAATAGTAAAGCAATTAATGACATAAGAATCAGTTGCTTTCACCTTCATTGACACTATTGTCCCTAATATTTTTTGGTTCTTCACAGTGCTTACTTCTGTGGTTCGCCACTGTAGTGCCAGAGCATCTTAAAGACTAAGAAAGGATCCAATGCTCTTGGGACTGAGCTATCCAGAATCTGTGTCCCAGGTTAAGAAACAAGCAAAGAGTAAGCTTCTCTACTTATTTTATAGGATGGCTTCAGCATTGCCTAATTTGTCAGAAGTTTTTCAGAAACTTGGGGTCTTATGTATAAAGTGATGGGAAAATTAATTCTAAATTTATACCACCCTTAATATTTCCATAGAATAATATTTTCCATAACTGCTAAAAACTTCAATTTTATATGTGCTGTTTTACAAATTTATTAGAATTATTTTTCCCTACATTTCAAGTAATGAGACTTTTAGATTGAATTACAATTATTTTGATTACATATTCATCAGATATTTCTTAAGTATAAAACTTTTTTCCGGTACTGAAGTAGGTATAAGGTAGGATTGAAAACAAATGAAATGTAAAATTTAAAAAGTTCCTATGGCTTGGAAGCAGGGAAAGGAGTAACACATAAACAAATATAAAGCATAATACAGCCTAAGTAACTGAAAGGTAAAAAAAGACACAACCATTTTTAGAAAGCAGGGGCATATCTTTGAACCATTTGAAAAAACAAGGACAAATGTTTATATAAATAATTCATTTATTCTTTGAGATTTTGTAATTTTTCTTAGAAATTCTCTTTGGTAATTCAACTTGGCAATCTTAGCTTTATGATGAAGACAAAATTTCTATGAAAAGGAAAATTATCAACTTAATAGAATTAATTTCCATGTTTCTCCAACCTCTTAGACTGACAATGCTCTCTACACTCAATATTACCTACATTCATACCCCTATTTTATCTAATCCTAAACATATCTATCACTATGTCTTTATCTATATCTATGACCACATCTGTAGTCTTATATACACATGTATTGTTTCCCTAATTAAATGTTATTTATTGTGACTGGCTTCATATAGTACCTAAAACTTTGTCCCTAGCATCTGATAGGCATGCAATAAATGAATGATTATTATGCATGGAGTGATATTTAATCACCCTTCACCTATTTTGGCAATGCAAGTTTGTCAGTCACAGAATAGTAAACATGACCCTGCTGTTCTCTGAAACTAGTATATTTAAATGTATTCCTCTCATAAGAGATATTTAGTGCAGATTTATCTAGATGGTTTACACTCACGCTATATGAAGTCCAACAATAAAAGTTGTTATCACCAGCTAACCACAACGTCAAACAGGAAAGAGATGTCTATCCCTTTACAAATACCAATAATTTTGCACATTTGCACAAAAAATGTCTTCACAATTGATATCCTATCTAACACAAAAATGGGAGGGGACATAAAAATTGGTTATAAACAGGTACCTGTCTTTGTGTCTTTTTTTCTAGTTTTGAGTTATTATTGACATATATCACTGTATAAGTTTAAGGTGTACAGCATAATGGGTTGACATATATATTGTAAAATGATTACCACAATAAGTTTAGTTAGCATCCATCATCTCATATACAATAAAAAGAAAAATACAAGAAATACAAAGAAAGATACAATAAAAAAGGGAAACCAATTTTTCTATGATGATAACTCTTAAGGTTTACTCTTTCATATATACCATACAGCAATGTTAACTATAATTATCACGTCGTACATTGCATCCCTAAGTACTTATTTATCTTACAACAGAAAATTGGTACTTTTTGACCCCCTTCCTATAATCCACCCCCCATTCCCTGGCACCTGCCATTTTCAAGGAGAGTTTTGTTTGTTTGCTTTTTGTTTTTTTAAGCTCTGCAGCTGTAGCTTGGTTCAAAACTGTGTTTGGAAAGAGGCAACCAGTTATTAAAACACATGGCAGAACTTCTGGGATCAAAACTTCATCAGTTATATATGAGAAAGGAAAAGGTGTGCTGTATTTATCTTACATATATCTTATATTAAATACAAGTCATATATGACTGTGTATGGTCCAGTTTTGTCCTCATTGTGCCTTATTTAGTGCTATCAGTTAAAGAAAATTTAGTTAAAGGGAGCTAATCCTAAGGTCTGGAAAGTGTTATTAGAAAAGAAAAAAGTTGCTTTTATCTGAAGAAAACATTATACAGCTGGGGGATTCACGACTGTGAAAAATGATCTCTTAAAAAAACAGTATTATTCTATGCAGTCTTGAAAGAGCTTCTGGCCTTTCTAGGAATTTCAAAGATTCCTGGCATTTAGCAGATAGAAGGTAGTTTTATTTGAAGCTAAAGCTAAGAAACACTTTGCTGCTTTCACCAACTTTGCAACATAAAGGTCTATGACATACTATGAGCTTGATAGATGCTAAATTCATGACTGTTTCAAGTAGAAGAGAGGACCAAGTGCTATTTTAAGGTTTTATGTGATTTTTATGTGTATATAAATTCCTCTAAGCTTCATATAGGATTATTGTAATGCTTTCTTAGTCAACTTGGTGCATGGGTTTGCACCAGTAATTGACTTCCAGTTGGAAAGAAAGAGGTTAAGTTGGTTCAAGGTCTACTGTAGAATGTACTCAGGAATATTAATTCTTATCATCAGAAAATCTGCCTAAATAAACATTTCCATCATCCTTGCCAACCAATGATTATACAGTTAAGTTACTGTAAAACTCATTGCTGATAGGTGTGCTTGGGATTGTGACTGTTGCTCTTTTACCGTAACACACTCCCAAATTCCCTGGCTTCAATAAAGAATTATATACGAGGGTGAGTCAAAAGTTATCCACACTCTGGCTGTAGAATTTATTTTAGTTAACTTTCAGAAAAGACAAATACATCATTTTTTGACACAATCTCCTTGCTTTTCAATATACTTTGTCCATCTGTCAACAAGCTTTTGTATTCCCTCATTTAAAAAATGTTTTTTAGGCTGAGCTGCGAGCCACAAATGCACCACTATCTTCACTTCTTCATCAGAAGTGAATCTTCATTCTTGTAGGGCTGCTAACACTAGTGCGACATTCCTTGAACTTCTCTATCCAGTCTTACACACTTCTTCGCAACAAAACACTTTCTCCATATTGTGCACAAAGTCTTCAATAAACAACGGCACCAGGTACACCCTCAGACCACAAAAAAAAAAACAAATCACTGCACACTGCTCTTCTTTCGTGCAAATCACAAGTGGGGCATCCATTTTTGCTCACACAGCAGTTACTAATGAACTGATGTAACGTGTTCACACCTGCTCAGCCTGACTGGGGAGACAGTAGCCTTGAACGGAAAGCGCTGATAAGACAGTGTGGCCAACAGAAGTTTTAGTATAACCGGATTGCAGATAATTTTTGACTCAACCTCTTCTGTGTGTGTGTATAATCTGATATGTTATCCACTAACGAAGTTCACTACATAATATTATTGTAATCTTAATAATGGCCTTGACTACTAACACAGTGAATTTTACTACCAGAAAGCAGAAATATCATTACATCAACTGTTAAAGCAAAAATATGCTGATTACTTATTATCGGTCACATTTTGCATAATACTAAGTACTAGTGTCTTTCTATTAAAAATACATTTTGCATCTATTATTCTTCCTGATAATACACTCTTTAATATTAAACAGTAAATGTACATCATAGCTATCTTGATAGACCGCTAATAAGCCTCAAGCATCGTGGTAAAATGAGTTAAAATTGTCACTTCTCTGCTTCCCTTTTTCTTATTAAGAGCATTCAGAAAATATCTGATTGCTATAAAATGCTTACATGACAATATCTCTCTATGATATAGTTTGAAAGCACTGTGAGTTAAATAGGACCCATATAATGAATACCTACTACATTATTAGTGGTTGGAAACATTTTTATTTCTTTTTGGCCTTCTATTTTGTATTCCTTAAATTTGAATTTGGAGTAATTAAAGTTCCCCTGCACAAACAATAACAATCTTGGGGATCAAATAATAAATGATCTCAGGTAACCAAACCATGTCATGAAACTATTTTACTGAAGCTACAGGTTTCTTGTGTTATTATAATGACAACCAGTCTGCTTCATGCACATAAGACTACACTGACACCCAGGCAACCAATTATTCTACATTCTTCAGGTTTCTGTACTAGGTGTTTTTGTTTTGTTTGTTTTGTTTTAGCTATGTCTTTTACCAATGTTGTATAGCCCACTCTTTGAATACCCAAAAATATCTTTGTAAATTTTCATACCAGTGAAATAAGAAATAGTCATGAAGTTTCAATTAAACATATTGCAATGATTCAGTATTTAGGTTTCCATGTATCCCTAAAGACTTCTTCCACAAATATATAAATAACTCTCTTTCTTTACTTTTTCCTCTCCGAATGTACTTTCATGTGAGTCTTAAGAAGAGGAATAATGGTCTCGATTTTCCTAATTCATACAGCAGCACACAGGGGTATATAAGGATAAATAGGCAATACAATCTTCCATCCAGGATAGCACAGAATAGTGGAAGAGATAGACATGAACAATTATGACAATTGGATAACTGAAGTAGGAGACAGCTACAAAGTACCATGAAAACACAAAACAAGAAGCACCTCAGCGTCACTAAGGAGATACGTAACCGCTTCAGATTGGAAGTTATATTTGAGTAATTGTGAATAATGAGTGGAATTTTTCCAGAAAGGTAGTCACTTTAAAAGGAGACAGCAAAAATACGTGTTCTCAATCAAATCCAAAATCATCAGTTTTATAAGAAGACATATACTAAACCAGAACATCAGAAACATGTTGGTAAATACTTCATTTTGCAGCAGAATCTAGTTCCTTTACTGTATGACCCATGCAGGAACTGGGGAAATATGCAGCTTCTACAAATAACTACTCAGAGTGAAAGGCAAAAATCATTCTTGCATTGAAAATGAAAACTATCAACTCGTACTCTGTTCTTTCACAGATATATGCTTCAGGATATAAAAGAGATAAGGCAAGAGATTCTGATCTTGAATCTTGAACTGTGATATGGAGGCAGAAGTTTAACGTGGTTAAGATATGTAAACAAGCTGCGAACCAGTGAGTAAGGTGGTGCTGTCCAGGATCAGGGAGCAAGTGTATCCTGCACGATGTCATATAAGAAGGTCCAGCTTTGGGGTTGACAAAAGGGTTGAGGTGGATGAGAGTTGAAGGCAATTAAAAAAAAATCAAAACATAATATATATACATATATATATATGTATATATATATATGAAGGTGCCTGGAAATCCAGAGAATCTAATAAGCAAAAACTTAGAACTATTAGGAATGATCATTCCCATTAAATATTTTCTCTATCTTTCTACACTTAAAAAAATTACTCAAATGGGATTACTTTCTCGGGCATGCTCTCTGGTCTTTTTGCACTTATTTTCTAAAGAGTAGCTATCTTATGGTATGTATTGGATTGATATTCCATCTCATACACCAGTATAGCCTGGCTATCAATCTTCTCTGATTGGTTTATGTGTCCATGTTAATTGGATGGTAGACTGATTTTTATTGGCTGGTGTCATTATCAGACTGGCTGTTAAATACTTTCAATATCTCTCTTGGTTCTGATGGGCATTAAAAAATGTTAATAATACCATTCATTTTGTTTCATTTAAAATGTTAACAATGAATTTTGCCAACTTTTACAGCATCTACTTCTAGTTCTCCAGTCATTTAAACAGAGTGACTTAGTGTAGTTTCTTTAAATAAAATCTAAAGTTTTGGAGTGTTTAATTTTGTTTCTTTGTTACAGTTTACAAGGGAAGTACTGAGAAATATAGGACCAACATTTTTCACGTAAGGGAAATTATAAATGTTTAGTTATAAAAATGCATACACTGATAATACCATATGCAGGCATACACATTTCTAATTAGAAACAGATATAAAGCACATTGATGAATTGAAATAATGTTAATGATTTTTTTAAAAAATTCTTTCTTTCCTCAAGTAAGCAATTATGGCTTAAAATTTCATTTATGTTTTCTACTCTCTAAAATGTAAGGGACATTCTTACTTTTCATATACTAGTAAGAAAGGTTTTTTTTTTTGCATATTACATCAACCAATAGATGGGCTTGTTAAAAGTTGACAACTATACACATATTTGTATATTATATAAAGTTGGATGTAATGCATGAAACTTTAATATTTTCCAAACTTAAGCATAAATACCACCTCATAAAACTAACTTCTAGATTATAAAACTATGACTGTACGTTTAATTCAATATATTTAGTATTTGAAATATAATAAAATGCTATTTATGAGTTTAAATCAAATGTGCTCTCTCTCTCTCTCACATAGAAATTCATATACAAGTTTTACAATAGCTGACCATGAAAGAAAAAAAAATTATAGAAGCCTATTTTCCTCTCTATTTTAAAGACAAGTTTGCAAAGTTCTCAAGGACAATTTGACAACAGACAAATTAGGTAAACTAATTACTTGAACTTTATTTAAAACATCAAAAAAGTCATTTAATCTCTTCCATCAAAATATGCTCTGAATTGTACTTTTGAAGCTGTTCAATTTGTACATCAGTAAATAACTTTCTCAAAGCTAATTACTTCGGTTTTATTTGAAAACAATGCTTCTCCCACAAAGTTCTCTTTTCTTTCCTACTAAAGGCAATTACATCAGAGTAAGGTCTTTGTTGCTTAAGAATTCAACTACTTTAGCTACTTAGTCAGACAATGTGATCATCATTTCCATGTCACGCAGTCAGTTAGTCATTGGGAATTATAACAGTACATTTTCTAAATTACGAATATTGGATAAAAATGCAGTCGAAGAGAAAAAAATGATAATCCTGATTATCCAGCTCTCTCCCCAATATCATCAGGACTAATCAAAGCTTTCCTTACAAACCTTCAAGAATCCTACTCTTCTGCGATGACCCAAACTCTTCAACTCACCAGCTCTTCAACATGAGTGTGTATTATGATCTTTAGCAGCAAATGTCCTAGGACACTGCCTTCCGAAGGACTTACAGAGTGGTCGTTGTGTACTTCCAGCATTTCTCACACACTATAGTTTCTGGAAGTGAGATATGATGGAAGCCAACCGGAGGATGATCCAGATACTGGAATTAGCAGATAAAACCTAAGTAATTTTTTAAAACTGTCTAAACAGTTTTAAAAAAGCTATAATTGTGGAACAGATGAGGAATCTCAGTAGAGTAATAAAAAGTAAAAAGAACAAATGAACATTTTAGAATTAAAATTTATAACACCTGAACTGTAAAATTCACTGAAAGGGCTTAATATCAGGCTAAGTATGGTAAAAGGTAGGGTCAGTGAACATGAAGATAGAATAATGGACATCATTTAATTTGCAGAAAAGAGAGAAAAATAGAAGATTGAAAAGTGGGGAGAGCCTCAGGGAACACTCAGACAATATTAATGGAGGTATAGAAAAGAGAAAATGGGGCAAAACTTTTTTTCAAATATTAATGACTGAAAAATTTCTCAAATTTGATGAAAACCATAAATTTTCTAACCCAACCTCAAGAAAGGTAAACAGAAAGAAAACTACTCTCAGGCATATAGTAGTTAAACTACTAAAAACCAAAAATGAAGAAAACCCCCCTGAAATCAGCAAGCGAACAAATGATAGATCACATACAGGAGCATCATGATATAAACTACCCCTGCTCGCTCATCAGAAATAAAGACCAGAAGACAGTGGGACAACATTTGTAAAGTTCTGAAAAGAAATCAGACAAACACTGTCCAGAAGAAATATTCTTTAAAAATAAGGTAACATGCCATTTTAAAGATAAAAATTGAGACATATTTTTACCAATAGACCTGTACTTCAGGAAACATTAAAAGAATTCCTTCAGTATGAGCAGTATTGGCATCAGATGAAAACTCAGATTTGTAGCAAGGAATAAAGAGCACTAGAGAGGGAAAATGTTGGAAAATATTTTTAATATACATTTTTGTCTTAATTTATTTAACATATATAATTGTTTAAACCAAATATTATAACTCTATATCACAGTGGTTAATACACAGACACACACACACACACACACACACACACACAAATTCTGGAAGAGCAGTGAATACTCTGTTTCAAGTTTCTGTTATTTTATATGAAATAGTATAATAGAAACTTTAAATGGACTCTGAGTTAATAATGTGTAATACAATTCCTAGAGCAATCACTGAAAAAAAACGAAATAAAAATAAGAAAGTGAATGCAGTCATAGCTAAAAGTCAATAAAGATTAAAATGTAATGCTAAAGTTAATTCAAATAACAAATTTCTAAAAATTCCTTGCCCCTACGTGGACCTCCAATCCACTGTGGTCCTGCCCATCTTCTCTCTCACATCTTCACATTCCTCCTTTTTCACCTAGGATTCCAAGGCTTCTAAGATCAATCATTCCTTTGCACACACTTTCAACCCCCCTGTCTCTCTCACTCTCTCTCTGTTACATTTATCTTGAAAGCTACTCTACTTACTCAACATCTGTGTTTGAACATTTCAAGGTAAAGTGTTGACCATTCTGACTTATCTAGTTAAATTTATCACCACAACTTTTCATCATGGGTGAATGAATCATCTAATTTTCTCTAGTAAAAATGCTCTCCCCTTTCCAAAAAGGATTTGTCTCTTTATGTCTCCATTACAGCCTCTTCCTTTCCTACTCACAGATGACGTCCTTGACTTATTTCACTAGGGAAGGATAAGCAACCAAAGGAAAGGGTTTCGTCTCGCCATCATTAGATCTCTCACTCTACCTGGACA
This sequence comes from Hippopotamus amphibius kiboko, assembly GCF_030028045.1. Lineage (NCBI taxonomy): Eukaryota > Metazoa > Chordata > Mammalia > Artiodactyla > Hippopotamidae > Hippopotamus > Hippopotamus amphibius. The sequence continues at coordinate 105,256,679 of NC_080196.1, forward strand.
CATAACTGTACCCATATGCCCTCTTGTAAAAATGAATGTCCTGCATATGTAAGGCTAAGCACTCCAGTTTTGCAATAGATCTCAAACAATTCTCACCTATACGAGAAAAATATTCCAGAAATGAGCTATAACTTTTTTCTTTATCATTTACTAGAACATTTACATCACAATACTTTTAATAATGAAAACCAATTAAATAAACAGGTAGCCAATATTATAAACAAAAAATATCAAGCTCAAATTGAAATAATATTATTTTATTTGGGATCTCAGAATTCTTATTGAAATATAGAATTGTGCTTCTTTTTAACACAACACAGAAAGAATGAGGGATAATCTCTAAGTCTGAAGGACTAAATCATTTCAAGTTTTCCGACAGATTATAAGAAAAAGTGTTAATCATATCATTGGTAAGATTTTGGAAAGAAAACAAGTGCAACGTGAGATGCTTCAAACCGAATTAGGTAAAGATGTATATGTCTGTGTGTGTGTCAGTTTTTCTGGGTGAAATAAATGGCTGTGTAAATTTGTGTGCTTTATAGTCACAGAAAAATGGGAGATAGAAGAAGCTTATTTAATTGCAGGAATAGATTCATAATTACTGCTTAAAACTCATAAATATATCTTCTGTATCTTCGAAATGTCAGTAAAAGAGAAAAGAAAAAACCAAATTTTATAATTCAAGTTTTACAACCATCAGAGAATTGCATTTACCTTCAATAAATTACTTCATATCATAACACTGTTTAAAATTTTCATTAGGCATCATACCAAATTATTAATAAAAGTTCTTTGATTTATTTTCAGTATTTTCTAAATGCTGCAACATCTTTGTTTTAATAGAACTTTAACATCATCACTGAGGGTAAATTTTCATAAGGATGAGAGAAATAAGTATGAGCTCTGTTTAATATCTAAGAAGTTTAAACTTTCTCCTGCTTTAGAATGTATAAAATGGCTTCTCGTTGCCTGTCTGTTAAATCTGAGCTGTTTTCATTTTTCTGAGACACTCCCTGACTTAGTTCCACTCAACTATGACTTACTTGTCCTGTCTGTTGCTTCATTCAACCTCCTCACAGGCCACTGCCAGTAAGTTTTACACATGGGTAAAGAGTCTCAGAGAAAGTGAGTGACTCTAGTTGAGGGAACAAAGGCCAGAGCACCAAAGGCAGCGGAGGACAGGAACAGAATTCAGTGAAGAGAAAGAAAGGGGAAAAATATGGTTGAGTGGAGGACAGTAAAATAAGGGAAGGATTTGTTAAATGTAAAAGGAAAAAAAATATTGTTTTATTTTGTTTTTAAACAAAATGTTTGGTGCAGTTAATGCTTTGAAATAATCTATTTTTGTATTTAGCAAATATTAGACATACTTCAAAAGATAATTACAAACTAACGATTTACATTTTAAAATATCTTTTTTATAGCTGATAGTCAATAGACGTGAAAAAAGAACATTTAGGCTTTCACCATGCTTCTCCCTGCCTTTACCCAGGCATGATCTGAAACAGCAGCTTATAAATGGAGGAAGAGATTAACAGAGAGTTGATTTCAATCATGCTCTCTTCAACTGACCAACCAAAACCCAGAGATACTAAAGAGGGGAGTATATCTTACCTGTTTATCTTGGATTGGACTGTAAATTCAGAGCTTGCCGACATTTCATCTGAGGCAGCATAAATGTTTCTTCCTCTAAATAAGTAAAATGGGAGACTTGCATTTTTATTATGTTACACAAGCTGTACTTGTTCAACCTTATTAGTTGCATTAGTTTGTCTTGAGGAGTGCTGTCCCTTCAGTCTGCTCAGTGTATGAAACAGTAGCATTCAAAAAGAGCCTTTTCTGAATTTACACCTGAGAAAGATTGTTGCCTTCAACAACTCCTTCACAATTTTAAGTATGTTAATGGTAACTAAAGCTGATGCTTCACATGGCATAGAGGTTAGATTTACTTTAGCCCTTTAGGATGGTAGGAATTCCAGTCTGAAAGTTAAGTGTACATTGGATAAAATGGAAAGTTGTGAGAGTCCTAGAAAATATGACTATGTATAATTCAGAAGGGTGGGACTCTAGCAGGGATGGAGAAGTAGTGGGGTAGTGGGCAGTGAGTTGAGCAGGGGTCCAGGAGGCTTCTCCGGACCCTATGAGAATCTTTCACACTATCTATATCTCTAAACTGCAAAATGAAATGGAAATATGATTGCATTGCATCTCTGCTACAAACAATAAAGTAGCACAACTAATTAGAAAAGTTAGCTAGATTTGCTACGTTAAAGAGTAACTCTGGCTGGTTCGTTTGTTTTTAAATCCTATTAATTCTTTATTTTTTTCTCAGCCTCAGGTTATATTGTTAATAGATGGTCAGACTCTTTATGAGGGAGACATCTTTTCCAATGTGATTTTATTCAAAACACTTAAAAATATAACAATTATCTTCATTGAAAATTCCCTCTTCTCCCTCAAAAAAACATTATCATGTGAGATAAACAATGTCTTTTAGGAAATATTGTAAACTCACTACAATTGCTCATATTTTTCCCCAGGATGACTGAATTTAACAATGATATTAAAAACAAGGTGAGAAAGACATACAATTTCAGAAGGCAGAGGATAGCATATATGTTTGTACTGCTTGTGAATGGAGCTGTGTTTATGTCACTGATAGTCAATTTCAGCATGTGCTGTCCTAAAGTCTACAAGCTGGACCAAAAACTGAAAAACAAGCTCAAGCTATGTGGCGTAATTGTTAACTGCTGGGAATCAATAAGAGGAGGTAGTTCATGCTGGCACATCTCAATCAGAAGTGGAGTGGAAACACAGGAGGTGGGTGTGCCAAAGGCAGGCAGCCTTGCAAGCAAAGCACCAGGAGCAGGGCATTCCCTGGGCTCAGAGATCTGCCTTTTGAAGAGCTGTTTGCTATAAAACTTGGGGGTCTTACAGTAGAATTTTTCTCACTAAAGCACAGAGTTGTCACTGATTTTGGAAATAATGTATAGAAATCACAACCAAAAATTAAAATTGAGAAAACCCTCTGAAATACCAGTAGGATGGATGATTCTGTCTAAATTCATTTCAAATATAGTTAGTTCAAACTTTTTAGGGTACTTGGTACATGACAGGCATTGGGCTTAGTGTTAAAATTAAAAGGATGAATGAAACTAGTTATTGTTTTCAAACAGCCTACTTTGCAAAGGTAAGAAATTCAGATCAATTAACATTTCAATATGTTTTGGTAAATAACACAGTTAGTTTACACACAGGGTCTTGTGGGAGGAATACAGAGGAGACTATCTACTACGTCAAAGCAGTGGGAGAGCTTTGAGGGTCACCCTCTGTGTAACATTTTGCTACACAAATACGTTTTAAAAACGTGCCTGTGTTTTAAGGCATAATATTGAAATTAGGCATCGCTATGACAAAAACATTCAAAAAAGTGGGGGGAGCTGAGGTCAACATTAGAGCAGAATGATGTAATCTGATGTGTATGAATGCGCCTGGTACCCGTGAATCTGAGCCCTTTATAGGTAGATCAGGGCTAGGTAAGCACTCTCAGATGGTTTACCAAATAGAAGATGCCTGACAAACATAGTGTTAGCTTACTCAATTCAGTTTAGTCTAAAATTGTATTTATGTACTTATTTTAGGATGGTGGTTCATGGGTGGAACTTAATAACTGTGATGCCCTTGGGACTCAAATGATAGTTCAAAGTGGATGGATGGAAATGTTGCTTCGAGCAAATCAAGAACACCTCCTGAGAGCTTCTGTTGTAGTTTTCGTATCCAGGAGTAGGTTATGTCAGGAGATTTATGGGAGAATAGAACAGCAGTGTCAGACTTCCTAGGCGGCGCAGTGGTTAGGAATCCACCTGCCAATGCAGGGGACACGGGTTTGATCCCTGCTCCAGAAAGATCCCACGTGCTGCAGAGCAACTAAGCATGTGCACCACAACTACTGAGCCTGCACTCTAGAGCCCTCTAGCCACAACTATTGAGCCTGTGTGCCACAACTACTGAAGTCTGCTCACCTAGAGCCTGTGCTCCACAACAAGAAAAACCACTGCAATGAGCAGCCCGTGCACCACAATGAAGAGAAGCCCCTCCTCGCCGCAGCTACAGAAAGCCCATGTGCAGCAACTAAGACCCAACGCAGCCAATAAATAAATAAATAAATAAAAATTTATTAAAAAAAGTACAGCAGTGTCAAAAGCATCTGAGATAGATATTTAAGGCAAAAGTGTGATGGATGAGAGGGTGGCACTGGGATTCCTTTCCCCTGGGGCATGTACGATACTATTCTAGCTGCATTTTTGTTGTAGCTGTTTGTTTTGTTTTATTCTCAAACCTACCTACACTTTTGTCTTTTCTTTCCTACTAGATTTGAATTCCCAGCAGTCCATGTTCTCTTCTGACCATCTGTCCTTTCCCAACACAATGTTATGAAATGTTATGCTAAGGAAAATGAAGGGCAAAGTCTTCTGTATCTGACTGGAGCTAAACCCTGGTCACAGTTTCACTAACTCTTTGACAGTGCAGGTAAGTGGAGCACTCATCTGTGTAGCACATGGGTGATAACCACACACACAGCCAACAGGCTGATCAAATTCATACACGCAGCACATTGAACAAACTGTATATTCTGAAGCACACACTCACAATGATTGAGGAAAAGTGACAAGACAAAATATTGAAAAGTTAAATTTGATCTAAATTATAGTTTTCTGATTCTCTCAACTGAAATAAATACCTATACACAGAATGATACAAAATGATAGGTTTATACTTGCAAATCAGGGAAAGGTACTGGCTGGAAGTCTAACAGACTGGGTTCAAAACATGTTTGCCTTTTCTGGCATCTGACTTCCAGCTATTACCAAACTCTCACTCACTTACCCAAAGCCTCACTCACATCATATGACAACTGGAGACAACCAAACTACTGAGCACACGTCCTCACACAAGTTGAGATTCAATGAATCTTGACTATTATTATTTTTCAGCAAGAGGTACAGATAGGTGTTTCACTATATGTTTGTGAGGATGAACTCACAAGTTAAGTTTCAGAGATTAGAGCAGCTTTGGAAAAGTAAGATACACACATGAGAAATTTAATTTGGGAAGCAACAAAAATGTGTATGTGTGTGACTCCTGTTTGTGTATATTACTGTAAGTATCTTAGAGGTAAAGATAGTACATGGTTACCTTCGCTGTTTTTATTAAAGTTTATTTTCCTGTAACAAGTATTTTTTCACACTGATTTTCTTGAAGGATATGAATACTATTTTATGGAGAACAACTAATGACCATGCAGTTGGTGTTGACATTTTTATAAATGTCTCAGTATTTCAAAATAGAATATTTTTATCATATATATATGTTGTTCAAAATATGTCCAGACTGGATATGATGTAAATATTTGTCACACTCAAGATACCAAGGCATAGCTAATGCATACAAAAAAGAAAATTTTCCTTCATTTTCAGAAAAATTTTAGTCAGGAGTATTCATTTTTATTTGTCTAGTTTTACAATAGAATCATTTATGAGATTCTTATCTCAACCCATCCATCAGTCTGTGTAATTTGTGAGCAAAATCTTATATAAGGGAAATGTATGGCGCTGGGGTTACTTTTTCTAGCATCACTAGTTCTGGTTTTATTTATTCTTAGGCCACCTCTCTAGCCTCTGTAGGCTCTTAAATTATTTCTGATTAAAAATTACTATCTTGAGAGTATAATTTAGATTTCATCACTGTTTTACTCTCAGCAACATTTAAATAAGGGATACAAGAGAGAGATCTCTATCACCTAGTTTATCATTGTAGCGATTTCTTAGTAGTTTTGATTAGAATTTGTAGTGTTTCTGTAATATGGATCACACTTCATATCATTATCAATCCATAGAGTTATTTGAAAATTTTATAAAATATTTCACTGGATGGAAATTCAGGGACCATAAGTTTAATTCCCTCTTGTAACAGATGAAAAAATTGAAGTTGATGGATGTTATACAATTTGCCCAATAGTTAGTTGGCATAAGAACTAGAAATAAGACCATTATATTCTGAGTACATCTATCAACCAGTCAGTAGGTAAATATGGATGACCTACTGAAATTATTTTAGTTTTTCATTTTGTTCTCTATGAGTTTTGCATTTTTCCACTTTAACTGCAATTTCATGTTGCCTTTTTCTCCTACATTTGATAACATAAGTTTGGCACTGATTTAGAGGAGAACAGCCAGGACAATTAATAAGGACAGAAAAAAGCAGAGGGTGTAACTCAGAGATGGTAAATGTATAGTTTCAGGAATTCATGAGGAACCCTTCTCACCAGGACACTACCCCACTTGTGACTTCTTTTCTTCTTGCTTTTGCTGCATCTTTTCTCAGCCATCAGTTTTGTTACATCATTCTCCTTATAGTATCATAGAGTTATTAACATTTGGGGGCATGTTTCCCAATCTATATGTTTATATAATACACTGATAGAAAAGATTAACCATAAAACATGCTATAAGCAACAAATTGATTTTTTTTCATGCCCATCTTCCAATCATTCCACTCATTTTATATATCATTTTCCATCTTGTGATGAACACTTCCCTTATTTTGTAATGTTGCCTGGAAAATGATTCATATCCCAAGGCTATGACCTGAGAGGATAAAGGCAAATTTGTTTCAAAATGCCATTTTTGTGATCTAAACCCCTAATGTTTCCAAATCAGCAACTTGGGAACATTGGAGCTATTCAGGTTTGGCTCACAACAGCCAGTCTCCTCAAAGGCTGCATTGTGCTCTGCTTTTATGAATTACTTGCCTAGTAATATTACCTTCTCCAAACTCATAGCCACATTCATGTTGTCCAAACTTCAGTATCATTCTACTCAGTTCTCCTAACAAACAATAAAATGCAATTTTTCTTGCCTGTTCAGACAGTAACAATCAACTTTGAGTTAAATAAGAATCAATATTCCTTACAGAATGAAATAATGCAAAAGCCAATTTGAGCATATTCCTTAAATCTCTAATGTGAAATCTGGACTACTTGCTGAATAGGATGCTGATTTCTCAGGAAGGTTATTAAACATTTACCATTCAACCGTGGCAGGGATCAACTTCAATTTTGCTAAATATAACATAAAACAGGACACAATCTTGTTTCTAAAACAGATAGTTCTCGCTAGTTGTTATATATGAAAACTGATAATTCAGTGACTGATTTCATAATACTCTTTAGCCAATAAGATAAGAGCAAAATGTCAGTGAATTAAAGGCTCAAACTTAATAGATCATGTTTTCTAAACTTGAGAGAGGAAACCAAGAAGGCTCAGTTAATTTAAACAAAAAATAGCTACTCATGCTGATAAATATACATTTTAGCTAGCAAGGAGTGGCAGAGCAAAGAAGAGGCATGTACATTTGAGAGGAAAAAACATAGGAACGGAAGTAGTGTTTGTATTGATTACAAACACTTTGATTATTCCCAAAAGGGCCCTGAACTGAGAGCAGCATTTCACTTTGGCTAAACTATTCAGTCAAGCAAAGACAACAGAAATCAGCATTTGTGTCTGTGCTATTTCACTGTGTTTGTTTTGTGCACATTTGTTTTTCTCCTGGGGAGTCCAATTTCTCTGTAACTGGGGACAGGCAATTGCGCTGTTAAGGTTAGGAAGTTGGTGCTTGCCCGGAGAGTTATTTAATTTAGATCCTCTGAAATAAACACGGGGACCGATGGTGTGCCATGTGCAGTGCCATGTTGCTACTGAATCAGTCTGTCCAATGCAAATCATGCACAAAATATTAACATTGAGTATCACATAAGATGCACTGCCTTTGCTGTCTGATAGACTTCAATTTGAATCTAAATTCACTTTTTCACAAGCTGTGTTGCTGCCATTTAAGAAACATATTTACCCTAATGTCTTATCATTAAAATAAGGACATTACATTTCACATCAAAGGTTGTTGCAAGGATAGAAAATAACATAAGTAATAATAACTAGAACAGTAACAAATACATTAACTTTCTTTCCATTTTGTGCAAATAATTCTATAAATTATGCCTACTAACTTGTGCACTGATTTGAGGTTTTATTTATTAGATTTATTTATGTTTAATCTATTTATTGTAGATTTAAGGCTCTTTTTATTTTATGCATCTATACAAGAGTTACTATTTCCAAAGTGACCTAATTCACATCTAGAGTATTACATAGCTGCTGAGAAAGTCCATTCTCTCTATCTTTTACAAATTGGCTCACCCAGGGACACTTTTACTTAGTTTTAGAGAAAATCATAATTCTTCCAATGAACTAAGAAACATAATATAAAACTTGGCAAATCAACGCTTAGATAAGGCTGTGTTTGGATGACATTTAAAATTAGACACTGCTACTGAACATATGTTGAAGATTATCACAAATTAAAGCTTTTATGAGGTCTTCTTCCATTGGTATATTTGTTGCTCGTATGTTTTTTAAAAAGCTACAATTTTCTTGTTTGTATACAATCTGGGATGCAATAAATGTTTTGGAAATTTAAGCACACTAAATCCACTTAGCTTCTGCAGCATCTAAATGTCTGTGTTTCCAAGTTTTATTTTAATTCAGGAGCCTCTATTAATGTTTCTGAAATCTGAGAAAACAAAACAATAAGCTATTTATTCTTTTTATTCTCTGTAAATGTCATTACTCATAAAATGTCAAGATAAACTTGCTTTGAGTGTTATGCAATTTAACATGTCACATATCACTGACATCACAAAATAATAGCATGAATCTTATTTGGAAATACCTAAGCATACCCCTCTTATATGTGGAACTTTCAGACAGAGCAAAGCCAAAACTATTTACTTTTTGGTAAGACAGTATGTTATGAAAAGTGATACAGAGCATCTTTAACAAAAGAATACATTTGATTCAAAATGTCACATCTTTCTGTTTCCAGCTCCTTTACTGAACATAGACAGTGTGAAATTACGTTCAGTGTAGGACATTATATATTCATTATGACTTAAATATGTTTCTTTAACCAATATTTGTTATGAAACAATCAAAAAGCTTGCAGCAGATACAGTTCTTTAGATGAAAAGTTGATAAAGCATATTATAAAACACAGAGGTAGAAAAGATTTCATTTCTGAATGATCTGAATATGAATATACCTGAATATGAATATACTTGAATATAAATATATCTAAAACAAAGAGCAATATATCATTCTTTTTTTCTTTAATGGACTAAACTGTGTTCTCTCAAAATTCATATGCGGAATCCCTAATCCTCAATGCCACTGGATTTAGAAACAGGGCTTTTAAAGAGGTAGTAGAAGCTGAATGAGATCATAAGGGTGGGACCCTAATCCAACAGGACTGGTGCCTTATCAGGAAAGGAAGAGACACCAAGGAGGCATGAGACAGAAGAAGGACCATGTAAAGGCACAGTAAGGTGGCCATTTGCAGCCAAAGACAGATGTCCTGGGGAAATCAAATTTGCCAACACCTTGATCTGGGACTTCCAGCCTCGAGATCTGTGAGAAAATAAATTTCTGTTGTTTCAACTAACCAGTCTATGGTATTTTATTTTGGCAGCCCTAGTAGACTAAAACGCTATTTAACTTTTTTCAGTATATTCAGTCAATGGCCTGACTTATGATTTTTTTGACTTGGCAATGGTGCAAAAGCAATACATATTCAGTAGAAAGTCTATTTCGAATTTTGAAACTTGTGGTAGCAGAGGGTGGTATGATCCTCTCTCATGATGCCGGTCAGCAGCAGTGAGCTGCAGATTCTAGGCGGCCACAGGATCACGAGGGTAAAACGACCAATATGCTTACAACCTTTCCGTTTTTCACCTCCAGTACAGTAAGCAGTCAGTCAATTACACAACATTTTCAACACTTCACTATAAACCAGGCTTTGTGTTAGATAATTTTGTCCAACTAGAGGCTAATGAAAATGTTCTGAGCGCGTGTAAAGTAGGCAAGTCTAAGTTACGATGGTTCGGTAGGTTAGGTGTGTTAAATGCATTTTCAACTTACAATATTTTCAGTTTACAATGGGGTTATGGGAACATACCCCCATTATAAATAGAGAAGATCTGTATTTAAGTATTTTAGCCTGGGATTAACCTCTCAGTTCATTTTTTTTTATTAACCTCAGTTTATTAATCTCAGTTTATTTTTTTAAAATCCTTATTTATTTGGATTATAACTATTGATTTACAACTAAAACAAAATTCAGATTTTTGTTTGAAAATAAATTGATGTCAGCTTAAATAATGCCATTGGATTAGCAATATTTATTGAATGTCAAATATTTTTCGGGCATTGTAACAGATTCTAAAAATGCCAAGATTAACGAAACACTATCCTTGTCCTCAAGGCACATGTGGTCTAATGGAAGATACTGACAAGCATTCCATCATTTGTGTCCAGACCTGCAGCCAGGAATCAAGTTGAGAATCAACCTGATTCTAAACTTTATTGATAGGTGACACTGAGAAATGTCTGATGTGGTCTCTGTGTGGGCAGGCTATATTAGCCGCCTCTTCCTAGACCACTAAACTCTAACCGAAAAAGGAGACACGTGTGTTCCCAGAATAGAGTCTTTTCTGTTGGCAGCATCAGGGTCCCTTTAAAAGGTCTATTTCATTAGTTCACTACACATTTGTTGCAGAAGTAAGACATCTGCTGGAAAGGCATGTTGCCTCCAGCTCTGTCCCGAGGAGTGAGACTTTATGATGAGGGAACAAATCCTGTCTCTCAGACTTGAGAGATATTTTGGAGTAAATCATAAAAATAATATGCATTTCCACCCCACAATTAACAATAAAAAATTTATTCCTTGTGAATATTACTCCCAGATATGTCCCATGCCTACTCAGTATACTCACCAATATTGAAAGCACAGCTTGCACATCCCAGACTTCTGCTACCTGAAGTCAAGTCTTGTTGATTTTACTACTCACTCTTTCTTTCTTAGCAATTGTGTGTGTAGGGAGGGTAGGGGAGTGACTTTCTTCACATTTTCAGGATAAGCGCCTTGGGAACACTTTTGAATAGCAGTTTTCAGGCTCTATAAAACCTATAACTGCCCTTAATGAAGAAATTAATTGGAGTTACCAAAGTCAAAGAACGTAGTTCCAAATATCACCTTGCCATTGGAATGGTAGCGCCACATTTCCCTTTCCTGCCTGCATGCTGGGTGTTAGACATGAGACCACACAGAGAGCACAGTCAGAAACAAGGATGTATACGTATCCAAGCAACAAACAGCAGCCTGAGGAAATCAGAGGTAAGACTGCTGTTCTCTTGAGTACTGAGTATTTCAGCTGTCACAAAGATCTTTCTGTTAAGTCATAGTCTGGGTTTCACTTTTATTTGCTAAAACCCCATAAAGAAAAAAAAAGTATTGATAATTTGGCTGTGATGATACAGGTCAAATATTACATTTGGAAAATATTCCCTTTAGTCCTCACATGAATTAGGAGAAGTTATCTGTGCCTTTCAAAAGAAACACTTCTTTTAAGGCTACAAAGGAATAAAATCACCAAAGAAATTTCTAGGATGAAAGATTCAGGATTAGCAATGCCAATGTTCCTACATTTGGTTGTGAGCACTGACAGCCATCATTGATATAGGGAATACAGCTTCAGCAAAAGAGTTCGCGTAAAGAATAACTCAGCTTGAGGTCTGCATTTCAGATGCCTGGAAAAGCAAATTCAAGAACTTTAGCATACTGGTGAATACACAGAACTTAGTAAGTGGACCATAGTTAGACAGTCAGGACTCTGCATAGAAGTCGTGATTGTACTTCAGTATGCTCTATAAGATGGAATAAGTCCTTGGCCAAGTAATAGCGTATATAAAGAGAAAGAGGAAAGAGCTTACAAGAGAATTCCGGGTTGCAGTAAAAATAAACAATGAACAAAGGCCAACGGTTAGGGGTGGAAGGCCAAGGAATAGAAAAAAGGAGAAAAAAAGTTCAGAGGAGAGAATGATGTCAAGCCAATCATGGGAAATGAGGATTTCAAGAAGGAAAAAATGATTCACCCAATTCCCCTGCTGCAGAATCTAATGTCAGCTAACCAGGGAAAGGGCCCTTTGGTGCAGGAATGAACATGTCACTGTGCACAGTGCTGAGCAACGCAAAATGCACCATCTTTGGGGTCAGAAAGATTTAGATTTAAAGCCTGGTTTGATAGATTCTAGCTCCAGGACCACCAACGAGTTAACCTTTCTCAAACCTGAAATTCTCCCTCTGTAAAACAGAAGTAATAGTCTCACCTTCTTTTCAAGGGAAAAGGTAAGGAAAAAATGTAAAGAACTTGAGAAGTATCATTTCAGGGGTAGCTTTCAGTTATCCCTAGAGTGTTATCAAACATCTCACTAAGAAACACACCTAAGACTTGATAAGAAATTCGGTTGAACCTATAAGCTGCTTCTATTTCAACCTACAACCTCTGTGTCAAAAATGAGGTATAGTTTGGATCCAGAATTGCCCAAATTCTGCTCTCCATTTTCATTTCCTGTTCTCATCGAGTGAAGTGTGAACACAAAAGCTTTCAATTCAGGACTACGTGAGTCACCTGCTTTTCAATTTCTTAATTCAATCTTTTTTTTTTTTTTATTACTTACTTAATTTATTTTGGCTGCGTTGGGTCTTCATTGCTGTGTGTGGGCTTTCTCTAGTTGTGGCAAGTGGGGGCTACTCTTCATTGAAGTATGCAGGCTTCTCAGTGCAGTGGCTTCTCTTGTTGCAGATCGCAGGCTCTAGGCACATGGGCTTCAGTAGTTGCAGCACTTGGGCTCAGTAGTTGTGGCTCTTGGGTTCTAGAGCGCAGGCTTAATAGTTGTGGCCCACGGGCTTAGTTGCTCTGCGGCAAGTGGGATCTTCCCAGACCAGGGATCAAATCCATGTCCTCTGCATTGGCAGGTGGGTTCTTAACCACTGTGCCACCAGGGAGGTCCCTCTTAATCTAGTCTTGATGAGCATGTGACGAGAAGAGGAATTTTCTCCCTCCCTTTCTCCTTTTCTTTCTTCCTTCATTCCTTCCTTCCTTCCTTTTTTGTCTTTCAAAGGAAGGCATAATTAGACTTTTTTTTACCAAGAGATGTTATGCAACTTGAAAATAAAGCCTACATTTGGCTTTCTTCTGATTTCTGAGTTGGAGTTTTTAGTATATCTTATGCAACTCCTTGCAAACAAAATAAAATACAAAACAGCAACAACAAAAAATAAGCTGGCTTATGACTCTACCTTTAGATGGAGGCACATTCAAAAAATTATTTGAAACAAATTTCTTTTATTTGATCTAAGTCTATGGAGAAAACGCTGAGCAGAGACTGAATTTCTATATACAGTAAAAAAGAAAAACAAGCTTCTAAGTGTCCTTTCTCCATCCTTGTTGCCAAGTCAGGGCTGAGACTGGGGTGAGGCAAGAGAGGTATGAGCCTTAGGTATAAGTTTAAGTAGGCACTTAGAATCTCAATAACAAGCATAAATCATATTTATTTCAATGCATTACTGAAAAGTCAAAGTTAAGGCCAAAGAAAATCATGATGAACAAAAAGCTGAGATTTTATGTAAGGATGGGATCCAGTCTTGCACAATTCACTTCCCTTGTATCCCCTCTAGTCCTCGCTTTTTTGCTGTTCCAACTTCTTCTCTCATACATATGCTGACAACTTCTCCAAATTCTTATTCTTGGTGGGCACTACGCTACAAATATCACACACACACACACACACACACACCCCACTTCTCCCTTTAATTCCACTTGAGTTCAATCTCTCATTCAGTCTCCTTTCTTTATCACATATTAGCAGTTTGGTATAATATCCTGTCCTCTTGGGTTTCTCCAATCTTCTAATCCCCTTTATTAACTGTATTTGGCACAATAGAGGTGGGCCCAATGACTGATCCAGGGATAAAGACTCTTGCCTTTAGAGGATTTGTGTCTAGGATTTATAAAGAGAGAGATGTAATATAGAGTATAAATGATGATGCCAAATGAACTTACATTCAAACAGACGTGTTCATTTTTCCAGCATTTTCACACATGGTATGTTGTATGCTGACATAAGGAGGGGATTATATTAGTGACTGATGTAAGGAGGGTATTATATTACTACCCCTATTTTACAGATGAGAAAACTGAGGCGAAAAGAGGTAAATTTCCTTGTTCAAGTTCACCTACTTAAAAAGCAGATAAGTTGTGTAACCTGATCCTTTAATAACTGTGGGGTTTTTTTTTAATTCTGTATTTGTAGAAAAGGTTAAGATCTTGATTCATAATTGGAGAGTTAATATTCATGTGACTGCTTCCTGTGTGTCGTGAGAAATTTGATCATGGAATAGGCTAGGTGAATAGGCTGCCATATAACAGCAATTATTCTGACTCTGCCAAATAAAACAAAAGTATACAGTAGGTTTGTGTCTGTTTCCAACCAGCTTTGACAACAATAATGGTATGTGCTGTCAAAAAAAAAAAAAAAAAAGTTAGTGCCATCCAAAAATAGTTTTCTTGCCTTTTGGGTTGATTTGTCTGTCAAAATGATGAACCAATTGTTCAAGGAGAATCAGCATTTAGGGGGTATCTTTTTTACCTGTCACAGCGGCCTGTCCTGCCAAAGTATAAGGTGATAAAAATGCCTGAAGTCTTCCCTTATCAGCCAACTATAGTCCTGATTTTAAGGAAGGAAAACTAAGTGCAGAGCAAGATGCTCAGGAAGTAATATAATGAAGAGAGTCCTGAAAATAATGAAGCCAAATAAATTTGTTTCAAATAATTTTTGGAGGTCAGACTGCCATTTCTTTGAATGTGCCTCCATTTAAAGGTAGAGTCATAGCTTTTTAAATCTATGTCTATTCTACAAAAATTTCTTATAATTCAAAGAAAATAAGGGAAAATCAGAATGCCAATGATTATTAATTACCCATTTCTCATACATTCGTCCATACTTGATACCAAACTCCACAGCAAAGACCCACGTAAGAGTTCAAGTTGCAGCCATCAAGGAAAAGGGTCATACCCTCTGGAATGCACCAAAAAAATGTATCAAATTATTTTCTAAAATAGCACAAGCAGCTCAAGTAGTTTCAGATTGCTTCAGGCATTCTTTAAATTCCTAACTGACAAGTGTAACCGGAATTTAGCTGTAATCATCTTTTCATTCAAGAAAAAATTAATAATCGCAAAAAACAGAAACCAGCTTCTCATGTATGCACATTTTAAAATGGAGAACAAAGTGTACAATGCCCTCCAGATAATATTTATCTTTGACCAAAATTGCTAAATAGTGCCAACTAGAGAAAACTAACAAAACAGATTTCTTCAGACAGTTCTGACTCTAGAAGGCATAATCTTCTTTAACAACAGCACCTGGGAAAAGAACTGCAACAATAATTGTATTTGAGTGAAAATTATCATACTTTTGTACAGATTTCTGAAAAATAGTCTCTGTTAACTCACTAAGAATCAAGCAAAATAGATTAACGTGGCTTATTGAACTTGAGTTATTTGATAAAACTAAAATTCATACTAACATGTAGTAGATCCCATTGCAGCTACATATTGCTGAAAACAAATTGGTATATTTTCCACGTTCACTGACAGCCAAGGACCTGAGTGTGATCCACTAATGACACTTGGGAACAACCTTGAAGACAATAAAATGTGTTTTCTACCTCATACTCACTTAGGGTAAAGAGGATGTTAAAGATCTCACATCTCTTCCAATCCAAGAATATTTCAGGGAGAAAATCATTCATATTCAGCATGAACTGCTAATAGCAGAGAGCTTACTAGCCACCTCTTCCATTGTTGGGGAACTGTTATCCTTTTTTTTTTCATTATTTTGAGTCAAAATCTGCTACCTTACATGTTCTTCTCATTGTTCTTGAGTCTGTCTTATGAGACAGTTGTAAATAATTATAGGACCTTTCCAAATAGCAGGTCATCAAAATCTGGAAGCTACTATCACCACTCTTCCATGGCTTCAAATGCCACCACTTAAACATCTCCAATTTGCTCAACTATTACATTTATAGCATATAAATCAGACACCTAAACTCCATGTCAAACTCCAGGTCTCATTTTCGTTTGTTTTCAAGTTTGTGAAACACAGGGGTGATCATAGAAATTCAAGCATATTTATATAAAAATAGAATTGATTTCAAAACTAATACAGTAGAAGTGATCTCCCGACAGGAGATTCCTCCTTGTCCCCCTCTCTCCCTCCAAATTTAATACAGTAGACATTTTTTTCTTCCTTCAAAAACCTATTCAAATTCTGATCACCTCCACTTCCCTCGTTGCTATGACATGGGCCATCATCATTCGCTGGACTATTGTAAATAACCTCTTCACTAGGCTGCCTGCATCTTCCCTTGTTATCTTATCAAAGCATAGTTTCTTCTTTCTGCCCGCAGTGATCCTGTTAAGCCATATGTAGGCTCAGGTCACTGCTTTGCTGAACATTCTTCAGTGCCTGCCCTTTTTGCACAGAGAAAATGCCAGTCTTTTAGGTAAGTTTTAAGGCCCATTATGGTGTGCTCCCTCTCCACTCCAATGTTACCTCCCTGAGCTAATATTCTGGGACCTTGCCTTCCTCCTCTCACTTTGATCTGTGTAGCTTCTATGGAGTTGGGCAAATGTATATGACATCTATTGAATAGTATCATGCAGAGTAGTTTCACTGCCCCCCCCCCCAAATCCTCTATACTCTGCCTATTCATCCCTCCTTCTCTCTTAACTCCTGGCAATCACTGATTTTTTTGCTTTCTCCATAGTTTTTCCTTTCTAGAATATTATGGAGTTGGAATCATACAGTATGTAGCAGTATCAGATTGGCTTCTCTTCCTTAATAATATGCCTTTAACGTTCCCCCATATCTTTTCTTGGCTTGATCGCTGACTTCTTTTTAGTACTGACTAAAATTCCACTCTGCATGGACCACAGCTGTTCACCTGCTGAAGGACATCTGGGTTGCTTCCAGGTTTTGACAAATGCGAGTAAAGCTGCTATAAGCATTTGTGTGCAGGTTTTTTTGGGAAAATAATTTTTCAACTCCTTCAGATAAATACCAAGGAACATGATTGCAGGATCGTATGGTAAGAGCATGTTTAGTTTCGTAAGAAAACGTCAAAATGCCTTCCAAAGTGGTGCGCCATCTTGCACTCCCACCAGCAATGAATGAGAGTTCCTGTTGCTTCTCATCCTTGTGAGCATTTGGTGTTGTCAGCTTGGGCCATTCTAACAGGTGTATGGTGGTACTTTGTTGTTTTGGTTTACATTTCCTTGATGATATATGATGTGGAGCATCTTTTAATATCCTGATTCTCTGCTTTGTTCTATAAGGCAGTATCAAATTGTTTTAATCTTAGCATGACAAGCCATCCTTTATCATTAGTTTTCACAATTTCATAATTGCCTACATTTATTTTTAAGTTAAATTTGAAAATATATTTATATAATTATTTTGTATCTGGTCATATTACTAAAATCTTTTTTCTGATCATCTCTTGACTACAGCCTCCAAAAGCATTATTCCTATAATCATATGAAAAACAGCTTTAGAATTTGTATAAAGAGAGACATTTGGAGAAATGAGGTACTATTTTAGGAAAAAGTGTCAATCCTTTTACAAGTGTGTTGATTGTTGGTATGTCCAGTTCTACTTAGCACTCTATGATGATCATTTTCAGATGCTTAACTGCAAATAAATGTTGGCAGGTACACGACTAAGTTACACTCCAGTTGCCAGGTTTAGTAAATAAAAATAAAGGAGAATGCCCAGGTCAATTTAAATTTCAGATAAAGAACATTATTTTTAGTATAAATATATTCCAAATATCAAATACAAATTCATATTTCACTGGAGTCCATTTATCTGGCATTTCTAATCCCAAAATAGAGCTAAGTGCTATTCAGTATAAAGAACTACTCAATTTTAAATTTATAAGTTTATCTTTCCTAGTTTTTAGTGTGGATATAAAAGTGAATTAACTTCCAATTTTGAAATTTCTATTTCATTCTTGTCAGTTAAAAGTTCAAATTTTCAAAAATACATTTCCTTTAAAAAATGAAGTTGATAATGTTAGATATCTTTGATTATCAACAATAAAAAGCTGAAAGCCTTATGTCTCTCAAGATTCTTATTTAAAGTTAATAAAATCCAAAGCTAGGGAGCCTGTGACTTTTGGCATGCCACTTAACTTCACTACTTTGGAAAGGAAAGTGACAATGCTTCTGTTCTGTTAAAATTTTGTTCTGTAAAGCCCACAGAGTAGATACCAAAAATGAATTCTGAAAGGGCCCAGAGCAAAATTTTCCTATATATAGTTTCAGTTAATATGCCAAATATTTTATCAGGGATCAGCCAGAGTTGGTCTACTCCAACAACGCCATTTTCAGCCAGAGCACACTTACAAATTCACAAAATGTAAGAACTATTTTATTTTTTAAAGACTCCACTTTTTAAAGAAGATAAAAGGAAATGAGGGAAAAGGGATATGCAGAGAAGATACCAGATTTCAGAATTTTGACAATTTGGAGAAACAAGTTTAATCTGGAAACGTGCAACATATTGTGTTACATTACAGATACAAAGTGTGAAAGAATAAGGGGCATTCTTCTCCCTTCTTGCTTAATCTCATCTCACATTACAGTCTTTTATGTACTACCTTTTCAACATTTTTCTATATCCTGTTCCATTTCCCTCCTAAAATTCAACACATTTTTGTTCTTTTCTATTTCTATGCTTTTCTATGCTCCTTGTTAAACTAAATCCTAAAAATGTCTAAAATGGTATCCATTCCTCTCTGGCACTACATATTTTTTAGAAATTATTGACAGCAAAAGGAGAATGCTGTTGTCCTGTGAAATAGCTGAAGTAAAGTGAAATTAACATGAATATCCCTTATTTGAGCAACAGAGAGTTTAGTAGCTGCCAAGGATAACAGACTAAATTATTTTTTATAAACTCTTCACACAAAAAGAACAAGAATAAATTGGATTGAGTCTATTTGACTCAGTACTATCTTTTGACTTCATGCTCTGTTCTAATTGTCAACTCTTCAACTCTTTGCTTTGCAGTGCTCAGCTCTGTTGACTTTTAGGATGTAAGAAATCTGGGAATAATTGTTGGATTTTGCCCATTTTAATCTAATTGAATCTATCCTATAGTGGTCATATAGAGGGCATACAGTAGATATAGAGAGGACATGGCTGTGTTAATTCAAGGGTTCAATATACAGTGGGTGTTTCTATGTTTCTTATTCTATTTCTACATTAATAGTAGATATAGGTATTCTCAATTATTACCACCTAACTGTCTAACTCATGCTTTGAAAATAATATTTTGTCTGTACAACTTAAAGGGGAAATAATTTTTCTTCTTAACAAGGAGAGCTGACTTGTCTTTTGCCATTTGGGGATAAAATTATAGACCCATAAAATAATTTAGTAATATACTCGCTCCTTAGGTAAAATTCAATATAATATACTGCTGTTATTAGACATAATTGTTCTATTTAATTATTTGAAATAAAAATAATACTAAACAGCATTTTTGATTCAATGTTCATAAGCATTTAATAGATGTGTTCATATTGATTATGATTTAACCATGTGCTCTTCCTTATTTTGAAAGGTTTAGTAAATAACTGCTATTTCTTATCCTGTGAGTATAATAGGATACTGAGTCTCATTAAACCAATGGACTTCTTAAAATGCTTTATAAAATCTGTCTACGTTTCATGTTTTGAACTTATAATGGTAGAAATGCCGACATGGCCAGAGAGACTAAGATCAGGAAAAGGTACATACACTGATGGATACATAGATAGATAGATAATCTATGCCTTTAAAAATGGTGCTGAAGTTATCTTAAATCTTGACTATTATTTAAACAATATTAAACCAAAGTTCTGAAATTCATCTTCCCACTCTTTTCTAGAAGCACAAAAATAGAAGTGGAATATATTCTAAATTTTTTCTAACATATTAGTTTAAAAATAGGCATGTTTTGGGACGACCATTGTCAGAGCTCATGGGTTTCCATTTACAATGTTCTTACTGGTTTTTCACTTATATTTTTAAAAAATTTTAATGTTAATTTTCTGTTACTGAAAAAGTTGTTTATTTAGGGAGGCTATTTGTGTTTATTTATTCTCCCATTTAATTAATTAATTAATTGAAATATATTTGCACTACTATATTATATGGTTTCAGGTATACAACATAGTGATTCAATATTTTTACAGATATCATACAAAGCTATTATAAAATATTAATTACATTTTCTGTGCCATACATTACACCCCTGTGACTTATTTTATAATTAGTAGTTATAAAATAACTAGGTTTGCTTGTTATAGGTTTCAATGTTTTGTAAATAAATATTTTTATTTTTGTTTGTTTGTATTGTAGCCCAATAATGTGCTTTGTATTTTTTTTTTTAATTTATGGGCATTTTCCTTCTGAATGAAAGTAAAATGGATATTTTTGAGTTTTCAATGGGAGTTTTACTAAAATGTGTAATCCTTACTGGTCGGATAAAAAAATTAATAATCTATATTAGCTTCTTGGTAGTGAGTCAAGAAGTAGCATTTCCTATTCCTTTATTAAACAACATTGTGACCATAGTTTTATGTCCCTGTGTCACACTGCACGAGGTCTAGGGATAAACTACCTTCTTGCTCCAAGAAGTATTACTTTTAAGATTCCTCTCAATATAAAGATGTTATAAACACTGTCCAGTCCCAACCAACTCCCTCACTTGCAAGGCCTGCCTTAAAACCACCCAACATAGGCTCTTAAATCTTTAATAACCTTTCCATAATTTTGTCACTTGGAAACACTCTGAGGACCATGTCAAGGAGGTTTTCTTCCATATTATAATGTCTGACAAGCTTGACTTTCCGCTCATCAACATGTTTTTATTGGCGGTCTTTTGGGAAACAACAATCAACAGTGGAAATGTGCCTTTATTAATCTCATGTATTACTTGGTTTATTTAATGCTCATAGTCATACATTTTAATCATGCTAATCATGCTAATTAGCATGCTATGTTATTACTTACCTGGTGTAAGTATACATATATGTATGTACAGGGATATAGATATGGTATGCCATCCTTGTATTTATAGTTTTTGTCTCATAAAACCATACATGTTTTTTGTTTTTTAAACTATGACTCACAGTGGTTAGAATGGCCATCATCAAAAAATCTACAAAAAACAAATGCTGGAGAGGGTGTGGAGAAAAGGGAACCCTCCTACACCGCTGGCGGGAATGTAAATTGGTACAGCCATTATGGAGAATGGTATGGAGATTCCTTAAAAAACTAAAAATAGAGCAACCATATGATCCAGCAATCCCACTCCTGGGCATAAATCCAGAGAAAACCATAATTTGAAAGGATACATGCACTCCAGTGTTCACTGCAGCACTATTTACAATAGTCAGGACATGCAAGCAACCGAAACGTCTACCAATGGAGGAATGGATAAAGAAGATGTGGTACATAGATACAATAGAATATTACTCAGCCATAAAAAAGAACAAAATAACGTCATTTGCAGCAACATCAATGGACCTAGAGGTTGTCATACTGAGTGAAGTAAGTCAGACAGAAAGACAAATATTGTATGATATTACTTATATGCGGAATCTAAAAAAATCGTACAAATGAACCTATTTATGAAACAGAAATTGCGTCACAGATATAGAAAACAAATTTATGGCTACCAAGGGGGAAAGGGGGGGATAAATTAGGAGATTGGGATTGACATTTACACACTACTATATATTGCATAAAAGATAACTAATAAGGACCTACTGTATAGCACATGGAGCTCTATTCAGTGCTCTATAATGACGTATATGGAAATGGAGACTAGAAGAGCGTGGATACATATATGTGTGTGTGTGTGTGTGTGTGTATATCTGGCTGATTCGCTTTGCTGTATGGCAGAAACTATATCAGTAAATCAACTATATGCTAATTAAAAATAATTAAAAAAATAAAGAATAGCAAAATATATCTGAAATTCAAATCCACTAGACAGATTTAACCACAGATTATACACAGCAAGACAGAATTAGTGAATTAATAGACAAATCAATAAACAATATTGTTTTTTCTGTCTTGAAAAAAATTCTATATGAAAATTTAATCAATTCTTGTTTTAATTATCGATTTATATGAGCCCATTCTTTACATTATTACACCATGACATTTTTTTCATCTTCTTGCTTTTTGCTAAATTGATAGAATTTCCTGAATTTCATAATGTTTACTGCATAGGTTAAAAATGATAGTTTGTTTTCTGTTTATAACGATATATTTATTAAAATATCTATGTAAATGCTTATTTTTTTCTGTTAATACATAAATTAATCTATATATATTGCATTCAATAGAAAAATCCCTGGTGTGGTTTCATTTCAGTTACTCTTTCCTTACTTCTATCATACCACCACCCTACAAATTTCTTAAAAGATTACCACTAAGTTTAACTCTATAGAATTACTTATAAACTTTTAAAAATTCTTTGAAGAGTTTACTTTGTAATTTTGAGCAGAAAACTGGATATTTAAAATACTATATGAGCACAATTCTGGATTACTTTTTCCTTCCTAATTGTTGTTGTTATTGCTGTTTAGTTGGTGGGTTGGTTGGTTGCTTATTTAGTAACTTGCCTGGATTAATGTAGTGAAATGTGTTCCCCTCATCAGGGTATAACCACTTACGCCATTGCTCAATGTTTTAAAATTCTTGTTATATTATTTGTTGATGTTTTCCTGGAGTCTCCCCTGTATCTACATATCTTTGTGGTCAGAGTTTGTACTGAAATATCTAAGCCAATAATCCTTCGAACCCTTCTGTTCATGTGAGTGGGACTGGGGAGTATACTGAAGGATCAGATGGTCTTCAGTTCTGTGCACTTCTACTTTCTGCTATTCCCCTGCATGTGTCCACAATCCACCTAAGATGGGCAGATAAAGTGGACCAGTGTGTCCTCCAGGGTTGTGCACACAGCTTTCAAACAGGTGTATGCAGTGAGCTTATCACAGCCTCCTGTGACTGACTCATTCTCTGGCACTACCTGTTAAATTTCTGTCCAGTCTGCTGGATTATTGCTTATTCAATCAAAGCTACAACCTTAGTGGTTCACAGGCCAACTAGCTTTCTTCTTTTTTTTTTCCCACTGAGGTTTCTCCTATTATTGCCAATGCCTATGGGCAAGGGATTTTCGACCCTCTATTCCAAATCAAGTAGTATCTTCTGGTGGCAAAGCTGCACATTTTTCATGGCCCATCCTAACCTGGGAGAACAGCTGTGCTGACTAAGCTTGGAGAGAAGTGGGGAATGATCAGGTCTAGACAATAACCCTACCGATTCCCCAGTGTTTTTACCCATGTGGGAGTCAAGATTCTAAGATGGCCCCATGGCCCCTGATTCCTGGTGTTTATACCTTATATAACCCCTTATTTAAGTGTAGACAGAACCTTTAACTTGCTTTTAGCCAACAGAATATGACAGAGTTGAAGGGATTGTGCAGGTGTAATAAAGATCTCAAATCAGTTGTGTTTGAGTTAATCAGTTAGCATCTACACATTTTAAGTTAAAGATCAGTAATACCTGAATACTTCATTCTCTTTATAAAAATTCAGATATATTTGGAAAAAAAGTCTAGGACCAAAGAGTATAATCGGTGTGCCTCCCACTCTTACGATATCAAAATAATTTATAATAGTCACTCTCCATAAACATTAGAAAATGAGATGGGGTTATAGAAGAAAGACAGGCCAGTATACAGCATGGCAGTATGCATACATATGTACACACACACACACACACACACTACTCCTGAACAAAATGTAAAATAAATACAGCTGAAATAAAATTTGGGAGAACACTGGGGAATATAGTCTTTATTGTTAAGAGAAGGGAACTGAAATGTGAAGGTCTTAAAATTCATAGGTCAGTGTGTATGACTTGGTTCTACTCTTATCTAACAGGTGGCTTTTTCAATAGAGGAAAGTGAAGACTTTGTGTTTTATTTTTTTCAGGATTGGAGTTAGGACATAAGTATGCAATCTCAGGGAAAAGAGCGAGAAAAATTGTATGATTATTTCAAATGATGTAGGGAAAAGCATTTTGATAAAATTCAACACTTCTAAATTAATCTAAGTATATAAGGAAACTTCTTTATTGTGGTAAATGTAACTTTCTAAAAGATCATCTAAGGATATTCCTTTCTAAGACATTTAAATGATTTATTGTACAAAGTATGGAATATAAGACATGACACCATAAAACTCCTAGAAGAGAACATAGGCAAAACATTCTTGGACATAAATTACAGCAATACTTTCTTAGATCAATTTCCCAAGGCAAAAGAAATAAAAGCAAGAATGAACAAATGGGACTTAGTCAAACTTAAAAGCTTTAGCATAGCAAAGGAAATCATCAAAATAAAAGACACCCATCGAATGGGAGAAAATATTTGCAAATGATGTAACTTACAAGTGTTTAATTTCCAAAATATACAAACAGCTCATACAACTCAATATCAAAAAACCAAATAATCCATCAAAAAATGGGCAGAAGACCTAAGTATACATTTCTCCAAAGAAGACATACAGATGGCCAACAGTCACATGAAAAGATGTTCAACATCACTAATTATTACAGAAATGCAAACCAAAACTACAATGAGGTAACATCTCACACAAGTCAGAATGGTTATCATCAAAAAATCTACAAATAATAAATGCTGGAGAGAGTGTGGAGAAAAGGGAATCCTCCTACACTGCTGGTGGGAATCTGAACTGGCGCAGTCACTGTGGAGAACAATATGGAGGTTCCTTAAAAAACTAAAAATAGTTACCCCTTCAATCCCATTCCTGGTCATATATCTGGAGAAAACTCTAATTCAAAAAGAATACATGCACCCCAAAGTTCTGCAGCACTATTTACAATAGCCAAGACATGGAAGCAACCTAAATGTCCATCAACAGATGAATAGATAAAGAAGATGTGGTGTGTATATATATATATATATATATATGTATATATGTGTGTGTGTGTGTGTGTGTGTGTGTATATATATAATGGAATAATACTCAGCCATAAAAAGAAAGAAATAATGCCATTTGCAGCAACATGGATGGACCTAGAGATTATTGTACTAAGTGACATGTCAGACAAAGAAAGACAAATACCATAGGATATCATTTCTGTGTGAAATCTAAAAAGTATTACAAACAAATCTATATACAAAACAGAAACAGACTCAGACATAGAAAGCAAATTTATGGTTACCAAAGGGGAAAGCAGGGAAGGAGAGATAAATTAGGAGTAAGGCATTAACAGACACAAACTTCTATACATAAAATACATAAGTAACAAGGATTTACTGTACAATGCAGGGAACTATAATCAATACCTTGTAATAACTTATAATGGAAAATAATCTGAAAATATATATATTCAATATATATAATTGAATTACTTTGTTATATATCTGAAACTAATGCAATATTATAAATCAACTATACTTCAACAAAATTCAGCTAATTAGAAATGTGTTTTTTCTTTTTGTGTTAGCATAAGTATATTACTTCCTAAGGATAATGGTGATTGTGGTAGACATTTTTCCAGCTCTGTGTATCTATTACTCTAAATAACCTTTTTCTTTTATTGTCTCAATGTTTTCTTTAATATCCTAAAAAGATAAAATGTATGTCCTATGCTACAAAGCTTTGAATTCCAGATAAGACATATATATTATGTACACCTCTACATACAAACATTTTAAAAATGATTCACTTTTCTTTTTCCTATCTTATTTGGATGCATTTTTTTCTCTGTATTGCTACTGCATAGCATAAATCTTAATAAAAAGTTACTTATTAAAATGTCCTCATGTGGATTGTTACTAAAAAGATGTAGCAAAAAGTACGTTACAAGAATTTCAAAGAAAAATGAATCTGAGAACTTAGGTTTTAAATGAAGGCAAAGAAAAAAGTCTATATGGACAACTGAAATACAAAGGAGAGAAAAGTGACTTTAAAGTTACATCAACATAAAATACTTACTGAAAAGGACAAATTAGGGAAGAGCTAAAATGGTGTCTCAGATAGTCACCCAAAGCTTCATTATGATAAAATAATTGTCAGATGGAATGAAGAGAACTATTGAATTTGGGTATTTTGGAAAAGACATGAACTTTACCAAACTAAAGAGTAATGTGATCATTTAAGTGAAAGACAAATTTAACAACAGGATATTATAATAATAAAAAGTAGGAGCATTTTATAAAATATATGGCTAATGGGATTTCTATTGGTCTTAGAAGTGCTCCATGAAAAGAAAAATATCACTTTGGGTTGGAGTTCCCAAGAATCAGGGCTGAGCTGAGGTGGATATCAATAAATACCATGAACTGGGTGTCTTAAGCAACAGATGTTTATTTCTCACAGTTCTGAAGGCTGGGAAGTTCAAGGTTCTGGCCTATTGGGCTCCTGAGCCTCTTCCTTGGGATGTCCATCTTCTTGCTGTGTCTTCACATGGAGAAGAGAGAGAGCGCTGGATCTCTGGTCTCTTGTTTCAAGGACACTAATTGCATTATGAGGACCCCACCTTCATGAACTCATCTAAACCTAATTACTTCCAAAGGCGCCATCTCCAAACACCATCACATTGGAAATTAAGGCTTTAACATATGGATTTTGGGAGGACACAACCATTTAGTCCAAAACAGCTCATGATTCTTCTCTATCTCTTCCTTCCAGTTGATCTTCAATCACTGTGACAGCCAATACACAGCCAGTCATGTGCCAAAGACTCTAAAACTCACAACTCCAACTCAACACCCTTACTATGCCCCAGACCTGCATATCCTTTATTTCTCTTTAATACTTTTTCATGGATATGTCAGCACAGAGTTCTTAAACCATGGTCAAGTTTGAGCTCCTCATTCTGGTTTGCCTTTTCTCACTAAATAAGGCCTCTATTTATTTACCAAGTTGTCTAAAGCAGTATATTGGCCAATAGTGTAAACCCTTCTGAATTCTTTACCCTACCCATTCATTACAGCTCTGTGTTCTGCTCACTTTTATTTCAATATTTTTCTGAAATCAATTCACTTCTTTTCATGGCCATTTTCACTCTACTGGCTTAAAGTTGTCATCGTTATAGCAACATCTACCAAACTGGTTTTCCTACTTCTACTCCTGTAAAACGCAAATTGATTTTCAACACAGCAGCCACAAATATCCTTTGAAAATGAAAATATAATTGTGCCAGTTTTCTACTTAAAATCTTCTTAGTTTTCAGTGCCTTCAGGCAAAATGCAGACTCTCAAACAGGATCATAAGGACATGCATTATCAGGCTCCTGTCTCATAATCCACAGACAGTTTTCTAACCATTCCCGTGAACTCAGAAATCACATTCGCTTCCTTAGTCCCCCAAATTCTCCAAGCATTTTCTTACCTCAAAACTTTCACACATATCTTTCTATATGCCTGGAAGCTTGGACCTATTCTCCATAGACCTAAATCTAAATTTGTCCTTCAGGTCTTAGCCTAAAGTTCACTAACTCAAAGAATATGACACGGATGCGGATGCCCTAATCCAAATTGTCTTCCTGGTGATTCTTTTCAAGGTAATCTGTACTCTTTATTCATAGAATTATTTCAATAATTCCTTGATCTTAATTTGCTTAATGCTGGTTTATTTACTCTTCTTAACAAGATTATAAGTTTCATGAAGGGAATTTTTTTTTCTGCTTCATTCACCAGTGTATGCCTGAAACCTGAAAAAAAAAAAAAAAAGGCCAGTACATAGAAGTTACTAAATATGAGCAAATGAATGTGACAAGACTTTTAAAAATCTATTACAGTTACTTAAAATCATTACTGAACAATATAAATTATCCAGCCTTCAAAAAAATCTATGCAGAGATGCAAAAAGTCTCAATCTACCAAACTGAGTCTGTTGAAATATGAGAAAGAAATAACTAAATAAAACAATTTCTTCATTTCTTTGCTATAAGCACTCTATACATAATATCTATAACCATCTAAGTATTTTGATGGTTAATCAGTGTTTCTTCTACTACTCAAGTCATTAACAGAGATGTATGGGAAGGATGCATGTGGGGTGTGTGTAGAAGGAAAGTGAGAGAAATTTAACATTAGAGATTGATTTAGAAAAAAATTGCATGGCATTAATTTACCTGAAACAACTCGTGTGTATTAATTAATAACTAAATTTCTTTGAGTAATGCAGAGCACTCTTTGTAAATCTCCTTTCCAGACCTATGAAGTCCTTTCTAATCTTTGCATGCAGGTACTACTGTATAACTGAACACGCGGTGGTAATAGGCACATTTGCTCCACTGATTGCAAGACCTTCTCCATGAGCCCGATTCTGCCACAATTGACATGTGCATAATTCCACCAGAAGCCAGTGGCAGTTTTACATGATTAAAGATGGCAGAATCAGGACCATACATACATTTCCATGCAAATATGCTTGAGAAAATAGCTTACAATACATTATGTAAACATATTTAGAATGAATAAACACACAGCTAAATTTTCAAACATCTGTTCAAGCTCGTGGCAGCACCCCAAATTTGCATACCTAACTCCTTTTTAAACAGGGCTTAATTTTGCCCTCCATATTATTAGATCATAGTAGCCTTTTAACTCCAAAATACATAACTTGCATGGTACAGATGATGCTAATTATTATTTATAAAATCCAACTGCACTCCTTTCTAGGTTTAGACTTCCTTCTGTGCTTGTAAGAAAGAAGGGCACAGCAGGGTCTATGAGTGGGGGGGGGGGAGCTTTTATGCATATTCCTACCCAATTTTTGTGTTATGGAGAAAAGAATTGAGACTTGAATTGTTTGCATAACTCTGCTTCCAGCCATATACAAATGCAGAACTTCTAACCACAAGATGCATATTATACCCACTTAATGGCATAAACCTGCCATTGCTTGTAGTTTATGTACCCTAGAGTTCAAACAAGCAATGTAATACCAGTTTTATGTTTTGTTTTCTATTTTTATTTAGCATTCCCTTCCATAATCTCTGTTGGTTTCTGCCCAAAGTCATACAAATATATAACATATGATCTAAGTAGAAATACCAGGGCTTAATTTGGAAGCAAAGTTTCAGCACAAGAACCCCAGCTTCATTCCAAACAGAACTGATAAGCCTAAAGCAGACCAGGCTGAGATTCATTTGTTTCCTTGGAATAAGAACTGTTTTAAAAAGATGTTACTTGCATAAAAGCCATTAAGACTACTGTAGACCCTTGAAGAATGCGGGCGATTAGGAATGCTTATGCCCTCGTTCAAATGAAAATCCTCAAACTGCTATCCCTGCTTCAAAAACAAAGGAACTGACAAATGACTCATCCACGGGAAGAACACTGAAACAGTTTAGACAGCATCAAGACTCAAACCCCAGTTCTGTTTATTCCACATATTGTGATCTCTAATTGAACAAAAATTTTCCCCCATTCTTACTTTAAAGATCTGTAAAATGAAAATACAGGTACTATATTTGTTGTAAAGTATCCATGTGTAACTGGATCTGTGCAGTTCAAACCTGTGTTGTTCAAGGGTCAAATGTAGTTTAAAAATGAATGAAGCATAGTAGACTATGCCACCCCCAAATATGCCACTTTGATATAACAATTATTTTCAGCTGAAGGTAATAATGGAGCAGCAAAGGCAGGAAAAGCTCTATTTTTTTCTTCTTCTTCCCCAAATAAAGATATAAATTCTGCTTTTACTGGATACAGACACTTATCCCATTTGCATTAAAAACCTTACTCTTAATTTCCTACCATATAGTTACCTTCCCACACTTTGCCATGCTTAGAAGCCTAAAACTCTTTCCTTTGCCTTGTCATTATTTTATAGATATATTATTCTTTGTAGAAGATGCTGTAAAAGCCAGAGTTCTAAGCTATCACTTTGAGTTAATCTTCTGTTTAGGTTTCTTTTTGTGATGCATACTCCATGCATTAATAAACTATTTGTTTTCCTCTTGTCAATCTGTCTTTTTGTTAAAAAGTCCCAGCTGCAAACCTACAATGGATAGAGGTTAAGTTTGCATCCTCTACACTAAAAGAGCTTCTTACAAATTCTCTTTTCTTGTTCTTATTCTCAGAAAAAACAAACTGCATTTTTCATTTGTGAATCTTAAAATGTGGATATTTCCTCCAAAATCCAGGTATGTCTTTAAAAAAATGAGTGATATAAATATTGCAAACAATTATAAAAAATTATTATAATTCATTTCAGTTTAAGTCAAAGTCATTTATTCACTTATTCATTCACTCATAATTACTTGGACCCAACACTCCCCAGTTTCTGGAGACGTGTTTTTTAACTAAATAGACATAGGCCCAGTTTCACAAAGTTTACAGTCTAAGAGGGATACAAGCAAGATACAACTAAAATATGTTATGGCAGTCCTATGATGGAGTGATATCCAAAATTCAAATGTATTACCAACACTGTTTAAGATTTCAGTGATTACAGATGACTGAGTTTCCAGGCAACCCCACCAAGGTACAAAATGTATGAACAAAGCCCTATAGATGTCTCCAAGCCCACCCATCTGTGGGATTAACCCCACAGAGTGACATCAGTCAATGCTGCTAGAGCCAAAAACTTGCCCAATTTGAATTTTTAACAAGCAGATTTTTAAGATATAATACAATTACTATCATTTTAAGTTTTTCTTTTAGAATAATTTGACTCATCAATAGATAACTAATACAACATGTTTTACCTGGAAGTGTAATGCTGTTTTAACTAAAATTAAACTATAAATCACTGGATTTGGGACTACACAGCAAGCAGAAGCTAGAAGAGCCTGGAAGACCCCTGTTGTAAAAGTTGCAAGGCCTCAAGAAATTCTTGAGAATAGTTGGAAATACAGTGAGTAAATTGTTACTGGAGGCTAGAGAAATGAGCAGGATGCTTGGTAACACAGTTTTCTGCAGTCATATGTAAAAGAAAATATAGCTAATGACCTGTTGGACTGGGCTGAGATTTCCATGCTGAAAATGTTAAATAGTTATCAAAGGTATGGTTAGAGTTAGATGTGCCCCCCAAAGTAAATATTCAGTTTCAAGCAGATTTTAGAAGATATAAAGGAGTCAGTGATTACTGCAATCTAATTAAAACCATTTCTCACGACCAGTTTCTCCTTTAAGCTCCTCAAGTAAAAAAATATCTTCAACATGGAGGTGAAATCCAGACTACTTCCTAAAACTTAGACTGAAGGTTAAGCTCTTAACACTGAGGCTTGAAGAAACTTTATTGAGATTTCAAAAAGATTTACGGGCAGGCCTAGCTAGCACAAAAGCATAGAAGAGTCTAGACTGAGATAAAATATTAGTGTGACTTTTGTCTAACGAATTAAGATATTTCAGTTCATAGATATCCCACAAAGTTTTTAAGTAAATTTTACCACTTTGCATGAAAAAGACAGAGACAGTGTAACGTAAAAAAAATTTAGGAAGGGGCTTTTGAATCCTCAAATTTCTATAAATAGGATGCTGGCTGAGAAAGCTACTCAGCTTCAAACCCAAATCAGAGGCTAGAATCAAAAGCCCAAAGAGTGAAGTAAAGACCCACAAAGAGTATTTTCCAGGCTGTAGAACTTGATCCTATTCAAGAAACTGGAAGCATGTGCCTAGGCGATTTCAAAATTACTATGAACCATTAATGACTGCGTTTTTTTTTTTTTTCTTTCTTTGAATAGACATCTCTATTACTATTATCCTATGCATGTCTCATCATTGTGTATTATATGTGTCAGGGCTGAGGGGGGACAAAAACACTTCTGTAGTTTGTAGGTCTCAGTTCAAGAGAAATTGTATTCAAGGAACTGAACCTAAGAAAACACACAGAAGGGATCTAGCACACACTGTACAGATAACACCATTCTAGAATTTGTGCCCATGCTGTACTGAATTTGCGACTTAATAGAAACTATTAATATATATGCTATGTTCTCTGAGTATAAGACAAAAGCTTCAAAATTACAATTGAGGTTTTGATTTATTATAATAGATTGACTAAGATGGAGAGTACTTAAAGGATTGAACCTGAGGAGGTTCATCTATACCTAGAACTGATTTAGATGACAAGATCCTGAACTTCAAACCAACGATGTAATGAAATGAGGCTCTGGGGGTCCTCAGAGGTAACTGAGTTTATTTTGCAGGTGGGAGGGATATAAATAATATGTAACCAGTGAAAAGACTCTACTATATTAAAGTGGCCACAATATCTTTGCTACTTTTCCCATCAAGAGATAGAGTTTAACTTTTCTCTTCATGAATTTGGCTGGTTCCGTCACTGATTTACAAATAAAACACTATAGATGTGACACTGCCAATTTCCTGGATTGAGTCTTAAGAATCTGGCAAATTTCTTTTATTGTCACTTGGAACACTAGCTCAAAGTTAAAAAGCTGCCATGTAAGAAGTCCATCTACCCTGAGACCACCTTGATGAAGAGGCCATGTGTAACCACTCCAAACAATAATCCAAGTTTATTTCAGCCTTCCAGTTAGCCCTGCCAAGGCACTCAAGATGTGAACAGAGCCAATCTGGACCTTCTATTGCTAGTCCATCAGCCCACTGAATACCAGTTAAGTGACTTCAGTGGATGCCACATGGAGTGAGAGAACGGCCAAGTGAGACCTGCCTAAATTTCTGATCAAACAAAACAAAACAAAACCAAAAACAAGACAAAACAAAAATCGTGAGATGTAATAAAATGATTGTTGTTTTAAGACACTAAATATTGGGCTAATTTGTTAAGAAAAATTAGATAATCGGAACACAAGTGGTGGGTTACATGAAGATAGATATTTCAAAAACAAACAAGAGAGTGGTTGAACGTTACTTCTCAGTCTGGATTATTTTGGGGCTGGTTTCTCTTATTTTATATATTCTTGAGATCCTAAATTATTGAAAGATACTGATTGCAGTATGCAGAATATTCAGGCTAAAGTTCTTTTCATAGAATGGAAAAAATGCAAGAACAATATCAGTTGATGTCTAAACATTTATAAGAAAAAAATCTGCAATATACTGCATTGACTCACCTATTACTACACACTTTAACAACCATTTAGAGAGGTCTTTTGAGATAAATTAAACAAACAATGATGAGTATCTCAAACTCTACTTTTATATTTTTTATTTGGTAAATCATATGTCTCATTTTGAACTGCATTTTTCATTTCCTTTTCAGTGATTATTTTATAATACTTATTAAAGAGTAGATCAAGAAATTCACCCTATCTGAACTTATAAAAAAGTAGATAAATTACTGTCTATCCCTTCATAAGCCTATTGTTATAACCTTAATAACATTCAACACCTAATAGCCTAAAAATCACATTAATAATTTTATAACCTATATTTTGAATATATAATACATGAAGCATAATGGATAACGCTCACTAATCACAATAAAAATACATTTCTCATTATAAGAATTTTATTACATAGGTCACTTCTCAAATATTATATGAATTTAAAAGATTTTTTTCAGGAAAATTGAAGTAATCAGTAAAATGTGAAAGTAAATAAGGTAGTGAGGGTTATCTGAAGGGCAAGTTTAGGAAGTGTTATTCTCCCAAGTTTGTAACTGTCTGTTCTATTACCGTGTCACGTAAAACTGTCTTTGCAATTAACAAAAATGTGATGATTTTCAAAATATAATAGATATGATTCCATATATGGTCTTAATAACATATTGATATAGCTTCTGATCGGCAACTAAGTAGATTTTTATACTATGTAGATTAAAAAAGAAGAAAGAAAAGAGAAAGCTCTTCTACAAAGAGCACATGAAAATCAGTGCTTCTAATTATTTTCATACAAAACATTTCCATGTAGATGTTACCAAGTCCACTTATATTTTATTAATCCACAAAATGTTCATAATATTATAGATATTTAAGTGTGCATGTGATAATTATGAGCATTAACATGATAAAATTTAATATGAATTCTATATATTATATAATATTAATATGTAGATATTATTTTATATCTTTACTGTGACTAATTTTCACTTTTCACCTTAAGAGTATGTTAATATTCATGCATGGAAGAATTCTGGCATCAAAAATCAAAGTCTATTAGCTATATTTGAATATTTCAAGAATAAATAGAATGCCCTAAGTCAAGAAGTATCAATAGAAGCAATACATTTATAAGCAAGAGAAAAAAAATCCAGTTGCTTTTTTTTTATTCCAGTTCTTTTTAAACAAGATATTTAAGCATATTTATTGTTCGTGCCCCTTAAATTACTCTTTAAGGGGTAGAGCCTATGTTTTTACCCTAACCCTTTAATCATTTCTTGCCAAATGACTCAAAATCTTTTTACATATTTTTGAGGCAGGGTAGAAGAAGAACTCTGTGGTAAAGTAATTAAGCAATGAAAACTAGCTATATAAGAATGAGATTCATGACTTTCTTCTCAAAACCTGTGGCTTTCCCGTACACTTCTCACTGTCTTTCAAGAAAATCACCACCAGTTACTAAAGAACATATTTTATCTATTGGACCAAGAAGACTAACAATTTGTGAGCATATTGTACATTCCACAATCTACATTCAATTTTATTCAATCCTCATAACTTCCCAGTAAAATTGTTATTATAATCTTTACTTTGCTGAGAAGGAAAAAGAGGCTCAGAAAGTTCAGATAACTAGCTTAAAAGTAAAAAGAGCCATCATTCAACTTGAAAGAAGGTATGTGAACAAAAACACACCAAGATCTCTCCATCACTGTATCCACTTACTTCATACCAGTTCTTCCAATTTGTGTCAGCTTTAATCACACTATACAATATTCATAGATCTGGTGTTTAAATAAAAAAAATGACACCACAGCTAAGATAAATATTTTTTTTAAGTCAAAACCAAGTTCATTTGTGTTAAATACATTTTTATTTTCATTTGTATTTTTCTGAATCCAATGCTGGGATTCCCATCCCTCATTCCCCCAAATGTACCCTTTTATTTCCAATATTGCATGGGTTGCACACTAAAGTCTTTCTCTTGAGAAGGGTTCAGGAGTATCCATGGTATCTACATAATTTTGTTGATAATATACTATTTCCTTCTTAGTGCAGACAGAAAGTTCTAGGATGCGGTAAGGATGGGGCTCTTTAGAGCCTGACTTCCTTTATCTATTACCAGTCTATACTATATAGTCACCAAGATTATTAACAAACTTAGTACTTTCTTTGTGTTAAATCAATATTAGTATTGACTTCAAATTTGAAAAAGTATAATTGATTAATTGGAATGGCATAAAAAAGTTAACCTAGCTGAGTATATAACCTTAAAAAGGACTGAAGTAGAGTTCTTCTTGGAATGACAGAGTCCATGGTCTTCAGTTATGCTTGTAGCTACCACTTCTGGGACCAACTGTCTGAATTGCTGTCTCTACCATGGCTAGAGGGAAAATATAACCACACATCTCAGGAGGAGCTGCAGACTTCTGAGACAAGTTCCTTTTCCCCTTCCATATCATCATCCTAAAATGCTGATGAGAAGCTTTACTTCCATTTTCTCTTCTATATTGAGGGGCCATGGGTGTTGGCAATGAAATAAATAACATGTAAAGCATTTGCTTTCTTTCTTTATGTCAAGTAACACAGAACCTGAGAGAGCACTGTAACCAGTCACACAGCTGATGATTGAATGACAGTCCTCAAAATCGTTAATACATTTGGTCTGGCAAAACTCTGTTCCATACCCTTAAGTAATGCTATAGATGTGTGGGTGAATAAGATCTACCTTTATTTGTAGAACTCTGAAAGAACTAGGTGAAACAAACTAAAGGTGTTTGAAAGATTATGCCATTAAAAAAAATCTTCTCCATATTTTTGACTACATGATAATGCAAGCTAATGACAAAGCTAATGAACATACTCACTGCAGCACCCATGTCAAGATTTGGGGGAGAAATATGTGTCTTTCAGTTGGATGCAAACTTGGGGTAGTTTATTTTGGGCAGGAAAAACAGTCACCAGAATAATTTATCATCCTTAGTTCAAAAGAGATATCCTAGTCAGCAGTTTAAGTGAAAGAAATACTTGAACTTTATTATTGAGGATTTCATTGTCAAGAAGTTAAATGCGCAGATTTTAATCAAGTGCATTAATTGTAAATAGACCTACACAAATGTTTGTCTCTTTTTTCTCTATTTTTTTCAAATTTTTTTTGGTACAGTTTTTATCTATTTCCTCTTCTTTATCCCATAAAAAAAATGAACATCTTGGCAGTTAGCAAGGCTACTACTAGTGAGATGAGATGGAGTCAAGATACAGAAAAGACTTGAGTATCAAGAGACTTCAGACAAAATCTGCTTTTGTTCTTTCATTCAGCTGGTGAATAAACTGAGATCCATAAGAACTAAATTCTTTCCTGAGTCCAAACAGCTGGATTCCTGAGTGTCTTCCATTATTTTATTATAAAACACAGTGTCTTCTTTTAATTAGAGCTGTGCAACCTTCGGCACACCCCAACCCTATGTTGAATTGATGTGTCTCACTCTCACCTTAAGCTCACCAAGATTCAGTTGAACCCAAGGGAAGCAGAGAGGGGTCAACATGGGCCCAGATGAACAAAAATATTTTCGTAGGTTTCACAGTAAGCTTTTAACTCTTGATGCCATGGGTTTTTAGAAAATGAATAAATTATGGTAGGAAAATCTAACTCACAAACATGAGAGTTGTTAAGTAATCTACATGCTGGACACAAGTCCTGTGAAACATAGAATAGTAGATGTAAATTCAAGTTTCTTGTGGCGTCAAGGTTGCTGTATGTGTGTATACCTGCACAGAGAATTTTATGCAGGCAGGAAATTGAGAGCCCAATGTAATTTGTCAGTTTTATTATTTCATTAAAAAATATTATTAAAAAAAGGGAAAAAACAAACAAGCAAGGAATGAAGTAGAAAAACTATAAATAAAACAAAATCAAAAACAAACAAGAATGTGCCTCTATTCTGATTCTTCCATGAAAATTACGTCACTAGTTCCAAGTGTTGTCTCTTTCCTCACTCCATATTTCTAAAATAGCTCACTTAGGTTTCATTTATATAATTACACGTTGTTTGAATAATTCTGGCATTGTGAATATTTTCCTCATTGGTTCATGTAACATATATTCATTGAATACATGCTATGTGTGTTGTGCTGGGAAAATTGTCCCTGAAAGGACTAGATTCTATTATGAACCATATACATTCAAATATATTAATAACAGTGAAAACGGATAAGCACAAAATAAGATCAACGCAAAACACACTATGAGAATGTTGATTTCAATAAAGTTAATAAAATCTGAGTGCCTTCTTTCTTTTAGGCACCCCACTTCTACCTAGAGATCAAATAAATAAGTAAATAAATAAATTAAGACAAGCTATGTGGCATGTAGCACAGAAAGAGACATGCCAACAAAACATACCAGGGCAATGTTATGTGTGCATTTATAGCAATAGGAAAAGAGCAACCTCCAGATGCATTTGTGGACTGTGCATCTGAAGGAATAATACCAGACTGGACTCTTCAAAGATGAGTAGAAGTTGGCTCATAAAAAATGGAAGAAGAAAAAAAAAGCTCTCCAGGTAGAGGCATAACAATGAGCAAATATAAAGAGGTGGGAGATGGTATAGTGTGGTCAGGAAACTCTGGAGCAGTTTTGTACCTTTAGAATATTAAGTGCAAAAAGAAAAGAGGCTGAATATGAGGTGAGGATGAAGTCTTGGAGGTCATAACACTTCCTGTTATGGAGCCTAAGAAATTTTAGACTTTAAACTGAAGGGAGTATAGTGATATGGATATTCTTTTAATGTAGAGAATGCATTTCTTTAGAAGGAACAAGGAGGGTGGATCGATGTGGGACTGGGGCAAAGAGAAAGCTGAGAGATTAAATCACTAAGAAGAATATGCCCGAAGAAGACATATATTTAGGGAAATGATGGATTCTAGAACAAATTTGGGATAGGCTATCCGCAGTTTATGGTTTATTGGTTACAGTGGTTAAGAGATAGCAAAGAACCAAAAAGGTAAAACAAATACTTTGAAGGGAAAATTTAAGTTAACAATGTTTTTTTACATTATGTATAATAATAACATCAGCATATTCACTGTGCTAGTCTCTGACATATAAGTATTAATAAGAAATGGACCAGGAATTATTCCAGATTTTTTTTGAAAACTATATAAAATAACAGAATATAGATCTAATTCTTAGGTATTTTAAAGGGTATTTTATTAGCTTCCATTCTCTGAGAAAAGCTAAGATGAGCCAGAAAAGACACAGTATTTCTCAGTACCAAGATATGGCTCTCCCACTATACAGCTTATAAATTTACCTCCCTCTATATATTTATCCTGATTTTGATTGATCTTATCCACAAAGGAGACAGAAAATCCTTTCGAGTAAAAAGAGTTTGAGTGTGTTTATGGTCAGAGACTGTTCAGATTAATCAAGTTGTCAACCACACAGAACCACTATAACTGATCAAGATGTTGGAGATACCTAGTAGAAAAACAGAACATGTGTCTGTTTTCTACGGTAAGTATTAGAGAGTTGTAATGACTATATTATATGTTAGCTGTGGTGAATCGTTCCTATGCTATACTTGTAGAATACATGAATAATTATGACAAAGAAAGGTAAGATTTTTACTCAAGTAGTTAGGATGATATTCATACACTAAAATTTTTTAATTACAGAGCCCTGTGTTTTGAAAATATCTGGAAAATTGCACCATGTCAAAACAGGGATCAGCTGGCTTAAGCAGGTAAGTGTAAAACAAACCCACAGGAACACATGGATGTAGATTTTCATGCTGAAGGGAGACATAGTTAGGATTTAGAACTCCAGAGTCGGTACTAACATTGCTGATTATACTGGTGGGACCTTGAATTCACTATTTCCTTCCTAAGACCTTCAGCACCATATTTCAAAAATGAGGTTTATAGTTAAGGAAGTGAAATAGGTCCTGTTGACAACCAAAGAAAGTGAAAATAAGCCTCGTTGAATACCAGGCCTTGGTATTCCCAACAGAACACAAGCAAAGCTCAGAACAGGATAGAGAGAGGGCTATCCGGGTTCCACAGAAATGATGAAATACGCTTCTCTTCTGACGAACAACACTAGCTCCGCTTTAATCCCCTTGGCTTCTGAATAAGCACTAAGATAAACCATCATAAATTGCTCCGCCCTCTTGCATTGTCCAGTTCAATTCCCTATTCCCTTCTCAGAATCACCCGGCACAAACCCAAATCCCTTTTTGTGACCCTATCAAGGCTCCTTTAAGAGTACCTTCTCCCATGCTACAAGTAAACCTAACTTTATTTGACTATGAAAAACAGCATGTAGATAATTTTTATTCCACATGATTAGGTCTTATAGAAAGATCACATGCAAGTGGACAACCAGAGAAAGCTTTATCAGGTTGCAGTTATTTAAAACTGACATATATGAGAAAATGTCAATGTATAAATGAAAAGCTGGACATATAAGCTGATTCCAGGTTGAGAACAAACAGAATCAAAGGCCCAAAGACAAAAAAACTCCGTTTTTAGGTTTAGTCAGTATGTATCATTTTATAACTCTGGGCACAAAATAAATCTGTATCTCTTTCATTTTCTCAATTATCAATTACTCACTGGAGCAGCCGCCTATTGTTAAGAAAGAGTCAAGTGTCTTTGTCTTGAAACCTCCCAATCTATAATTGCCCAAGAATTGGCTTATTCAGTCTGACAGAATTCTTCTTTTTTAACTCCCCAAAGCCAGAGATAATTACTTCCAGAGCATTCCACAGTCTGTTTATTTACCACCACCATGCTGTCATTGTTAAATTCTGTACCCGTAGCTGGAGAAAGAGATGTGAGGAATGTCTTATGTTTAGATTCCTGTACAGGCACAGCAGCTCTCCACAGAAATAAATGGCTAAGTTTGGCTCTTTAGTTTTAAGAGTTTCAAAGTTTACACCATTATCGTTAGCACTTATTCTCCAAAGAACAGCCACAGTGTGGAACTGAGCAGTTAATGATTAGGACAATAAAGTCACAGACTCAGTGTCTGATGCACATTCCTCAGTTGTTTTACAGATACTATAACTTCCAAGAGAGGAAAGAAAGCTAACTGCATCATGACCAGACTGTAGTAATGACGTAAATTGCTCCAGTACCAGCAGTAATGAATCTAGGGGCTGGCACATTTCCAGGAACTGGCCTCAAGAGAATGGGATTAACATTACTGCTCATAATAATCTACATCTTGGTGGGTATCAAAATAATTGTACCTTGCTCTGCCCGTGTATGTAAACAGGCAACCACAACTGTCAGCAAAGAGATGCTTACAGACCCACACTGACATCGTCCACTCTGAGAATACGGTTCTTCTAATGACCACTTCACCTGCTTCACCACTTTCTGTCTCTGCTGAATTCTCTCTTCAAAGAAGACAAGGACCAAGGTCCTGTGTCAAGCTCGCTGGCCCCTGTGATCTAGTGGCTAGGATTTGGCACTCTCACTGCCATGACCCATGTTCAATTCCTGATCAGGGAACTAAGTTCCCACTTTAAGCCACAGCACCCTGTGGCCCCTGAGATCATCATCCTTTATATAGCCAAGCAGATGCAACCCATTACATACACATTCTTAAGAAAAACACAAACTGTCCGAAAGTAAGAGGATTTAACAGCACCGTTCTTCATGCATAGTTTATCCTACATTTACATGATAACTAGAGTGACCATATGTGTTATCTAACTGGCATTATCCAAAGGAAAATTAAACATCCCGTGTTTTTATGACGGAGGTAGTTTTGGAGCAACATGCTCTTCGAAGCTGGGTTCCTGCCCTCCTCCCATAGAAATTGGAAGACAGAGGCTGCATTATCTTCCTTGATAAATACATTTCAAAGAGATGACTTCCAGGTCCTTAAGAAGGGTATTCCTAGGTCTTAAAGCTAGCAAAAGGTTTATTTAGCTTTTAAAATATTTATATATATTTCAAAGACACAGAACTTAAGTTTTCTAAAGTAAATTCTTTAAGAAAAAGGGAAAGTCTTTTATTTTCAACAGGGAGAATTAAGACTTTTATTTTCCATGTATATTTGCTCTTAAATGTGTTACTGATCAAAATAATTATATGCTAATCAATACTTTCAACAAAACTTTGGATCCTTGTGTTAGGCCAAGCTTAAACTCCTTCAGTGTATTTCTATTTCAGAGACTACATTGATTTTTCCTACTTCTAGGTTTCAGCTGGGCTAAACTGGGTTTATCCTGAGAGATCTTCATAACACCAAATCTTGGAGAGGTGTTGGTAAGAAAGCGATCAATTTTCTTTCTCCCAGAAAAACTCACAGTCCTTACTGACATCTTTACTGACATCCTCGCTCTTTCTTCACCAGGTTTGAATACCTATAGTATCATGAGAGACATTAGCATTAAGTCAAAGATCCTTTTATACTTAGTCTGAGTAGAACAGCAGCCTTATTGCTCTACATTTGCATAAAATTAAGGGAATTTAAATGATTCATTCCAGAAACCAGATCTCATGTGGGTAACCTGCAGCATTAAAATCTGACCGAGGAGTGGGTAACGTTTTACGAACCTCCTGTTGATGGGAAATACTCAAAAGTCTCCCTTTCTTTTCCTCTTTAACAGCCTTGGGATGAACAGGGTACAGGGCTTAATAACTGTTTTTAGTTAATGGTAATCCTCTCTTCTCTTCCTGTTTTCTGTGATAGGAGCATGAACTGCATGGATTATGTCAAAGAGCTATCTGCTTTCTGGAATCCTCTTGCATTCATCCAATGAGGATCCCCAGCATGAGGTCAGATCAAAACAGGGTGAGTGAAAATATTTCAGGCCTGGTTCTCTCTCTAGAAGGTTACTTTGGGCTGGTTGTACTCTCTGTGCTTTGCGCTACTTCTCAGTATGGTCTGCCTCAGTGACTCTATCTTGATGGGACCAAAGAATGTGACAGCTCTACGCTTCCACGCTGAGTTCTTGCACTATCAGTTGCAGTTTGAATACAGCATGTCCAAACTTTATCATTAGAGGTAAATAAATAATTCTCAGATTATCCTATTTTGAGCTTGCTGCTTCCTTCTGGGACAGGGACTGATACATATTCAGGTACAGGGGCACTAGGAAGTAGAATCTCAAAATGGGATTCTGGAATTGTTATGTTCACATGTGCGAGGTGCAAATAATTAACTTCTTTGCTTTGGTAAATAAGACTTATGTGATCCACCCCATGCAATGCCAACAAAATTCTTCAGAATATCACTGGTTATTGTGGAGCCGTGTCAAAAACACAGAACAAAAGAAGCCCCTGGATTGAGCCCAAAAGCAGCTGTCTGCAAGGACTCTCTTGACCTTGGCCGAACAGCCCCTCCCTACCCCAAGACCTTGGCTGAATAGAGCACCACTCCCCCAACTCCTTACTTGGTAAAGTATCCAACATTTAGCAACCTGACCAATCACTTAATGACACCCTTTGCTTTATGGAGTAATGACCAATTGATTAATGCCATTTTCCTAGCAGGAATTTTCTTTGTCATGAGGGTATAAAAATTGGCTACAAGCCCACGAAAGGGTCAGCTCTCCCTGGTCTACCAGGAAGTGGTCCCGCTGTCTTTACAGTGACCCTTCTCTCTAATAAACTCTGTCTTCCTCACATTCTGCCTTGTGTCTGGAAATTCTTTTCCAACCCGTCCTCGAGCCTCAACAGTTATGATGTGGAATGAAGAGTGCTTGGAAGGCAAAGCAGTGTGACATCAGGTGGTGGTGGTTTTATCTTTTTAAGGCAACAGTCATATTTCTCCTTATAGTCATCCAGAACAGACATAGGGAAAATGAATTGCTAAGGACAGGTGTTTAGGAAAAAGACAGTTTTTTCCATAAGACCCTGTCTTCTGAAGTGATAAGAAAAGTATGATTGAGAGCAAGCCTAGATTCTGATCATAATGAAAATGAATCCTCAGCTGTGTTCAACATGAAGCGTACTTTTAGGGCTGAATTCTATAGGCTAAAGATTGTGGTGAGGGATGCTATGATGGAATTAGATTCCGTGATCTCCACGCAAGTGAAGGTGTCCCATGGCGGTGGAAGATAGTTGGTGGTACTTAAGTATCAGAGACAAGGCTGCCACAATAAACCACAGGATTGAAACAGCAATCAGAGCCTTTGGATGCACAGGGGGCTAGCTTGGCTAATTCACTTGTGGACCACTTAAAAAATAAATGATTGAATAGTTTCCTAAGTTTTTCCATGACATGGTTATGAGAAAAAAAACATCTAAGATTGCTGGGCAAGTGCATAACTAAAGTCACTGCAACGGGGCTGTACTGCCTCTTACTCAGTTCTTAGATGGAGGCGCTTTGGAGACCACCAGACTCTACATTGATTGGAAGGCCAGGATCCTTATGGGAAAGATATAGAACATGAATCTTCTCCAAAGTTTGCAAAAGAGTGATTATTTCCTAAGAAAACAGAAATACACAGATTTTCCAGGGGTAATGGTATATTGATACTGAAATTACTTTTACCTGTAAGCTCATCTCTCAGAGTGAGAGACAATGAATGGAGGTGGGTGATTGATGAGGTGGTCAGGGGTCTGGATGTGTCTTGGCCCTGGTGCATCTAATAGTAGGGGTAGTGGGACTATAGATGTATTCTGCAGTTGTTTGCCTTGGTAGAGAATATATGGTGGGAAGAGATATATTTTGTAGCTGCCAGATCATTGCATTGGTTCTGAAATGAGCTCTGTTAATGTAAGAAGGACCAAGTTGAAGTCCTGGGAGGTAGCCATTCCTGCCAAATAGTAAATGAAAGCAATTCCAAACCATTGGATTAATTGTAGAGACTAGTAAAACTAGAAAAAACTTAAGTTCAAAACTAGTGACTCCTACCACATTTCCATTTAACTTTTCTCCATTTGTTGAAACTCAGATGGATTGTGGAAAATGACAGTAGATTATTGCAAGCTTAGTCAAGTGGTATTACCAATCAGTTTTGGTTCCAGATGTGGTACCTTTGCTGGAGCAAATCAACACAATTCCTGACAGCTGGTCTACAGCCTTTGACCTTGTGAGTATTTTATTTTTCATCCTAAACAGTAAGATCACAAGCTGTAGTCATTATCATGACAGGGACAAGAGTATACTTTTAGTATTTTACTCCAGTGCTAGGTCAAACCTTCTGCTCGCTGTGGTAATATAATTTATAGAAGCTTCTATCATTTTGATGGGCCACAGAATATCACACTTGTCCATAACATTTGATAACATTATGTTACTTAGACCTTGTAGGCAAAGAGTAGCAAGCACGTTAGAGGTCTTATCGGCACATGTGTTGCCCAAAGGTAGAAGGTAAACACAGTGAAATTTCTAGAATGACTACCTGTACAGAAGAGGAAAAAACATCAACATGCTTCACAAAGGGATCTGCAGTACATGCTGGTAAGTAGACAGCTCTGCATTCTATTTTAATAAGGAATAGCTTCAAAAAACAGTGATGTAGGGATATTCTCTCAATGAATAGAATTTTGACAGGTACATCTGATTGTGCACTTTATGTGAAAGGACAATCTAAATCACAGATCAATAGTAGACTGACTAATGGATAATGACTATTGATTGGCAGGGAAGTCAGGGCCTAGGAAAATCATTGATTAGGAGATGGGGAGTAGGTATGTGATGGACTCTTTGGAATGATACAGAATGAGAAAATATTCATGTTTCAAAAAATATCACCCAGAGTATTGACAGCAGTGGATGCTCACAAATAGTCAGGGAAACAGTGACCTCCTTTGTGAATTTAAGTCAATAGCTTTGCCAAATAACCCCAATGGTTG
This sequence comes from Hippopotamus amphibius kiboko, assembly GCF_030028045.1. Classification (NCBI taxonomy): domain Eukaryota; kingdom Metazoa; phylum Chordata; class Mammalia; order Artiodactyla; family Hippopotamidae; genus Hippopotamus; species Hippopotamus amphibius. The sequence continues at coordinate 105,301,647 of NC_080196.1, forward strand.
CCCAATGGGTCCACTTACAAAAATGCAATAGCAGCACAGATGAAGACTATGCATGGCTATGAATGGACTGAAAAATGTCTTCTCACCCACGCTGATCTGCCAGCTAGATATAGAAGGAAGGAAGACATGATGAGCAGGTTTACTAGCATTTTCCCTTTTAAGAGTTCAAGGTACCTTAAACTCAGAGTTTCTCAGCTGCAAGCGCCCCATGTATACAACCTCTAACTGGACTGCTCCACATTGTCCTCAGAACTTGAAGGGGAAGGGAGACAAGAAGTTCATGCGCCTGCTGTGCCCTGACTAGTATTGTATTTTGTCTCTGACCCAGAAGTCTTAGGTGTTCCTCCAGCATCCTTAAAACTTGCTACTAAAATCAGGGTAAAATTTCAGACACATCACAGCTCTTGATATATGACTGGGAAGTGTAGGGTAATTAAAAAATAGAGTGTCTTAAATGCTATAAGGAAAAACACTTATTTCAGGAGACAGTGGGGCATTATCAAGAGTTTTACTATTTTTAATGTATTTTAAAAGTATATTGAAGTGACATAAGTTGGGCTTTACAAGTGAAGAGTTGAGATGTTTGAATTAAACGGCGAAGAAAAAATGTGTGTAATGAAATTCTAATATTTTATAGTGCTATATATTGAAGCAAGACTATTTAAGACCTGATTATAATAGAGTCTCTGAGAATGGAAATTAGATGGTATTTACCATGCATGATAATTAGTTATAAGTAATAAAGGGAGGGGAAGGATGCAAAGTTAACTCCAAAGATTTGAAATGAAAGGGAAGTTATTGGTGCCAGTTATAGAACTAATTAAAAAGCACAAGTTTTGTGGGGAAATAATATACTTTTTTGGAATGTTATTAAGTCTTGCATCTGGGTAAAGATATCAAAAGTAAATAAGATCCTGAGACATAGATCAGGATTCATCTCTCTGTACATGATCGTTGGGAGCTATTCTGAGTCAGAACTTTTAGAAAGTCTAAAATTAGGGGAAAAGAAAATATTTACTGAGGTAGTAACAAAAAAGTCAGAGATTAGAAAGGAAAGTCAAAGTGCTATGACCCTGAAAACAAGGGCATAGAAAAAAGATGTGCTGAAATTGTCAACTGTTGCTGAGAAAGTAAGTCATATGTGAACATGACAAAAATGTTCTAGAAAGAAAATTTTGCTCTTCGTCATATCCTCAAAGCCCAACAGAGTGCCTGGAACACATTAGTCTTCAAGAATTTGCTGCTGAATGCATACATGCAGAGTAGCCCTGTATGCATACAGATTTGCTGATGTCATCAAAATATCAAATACAATCCTGCTGTTTTGATATCTGTATCACTCCTGGCAAAGTTTCTGGTACCTCTTGGTGAAGCTGACATATTTTTTTTTTCCCTTGGTGAATAACTTTAATTTTCCTTTGAAATAATCCTCCTCAAATTACTCTAGTTGAGTTATTCAAGTTTTATTGTTTTATTTTACTAAGGGTTCACTGTCCTATGGTATCTATAATATAGAGTTTAGAATGGATTTCAGGGAATAGGAAATAACTTTCAACACTGCTTGGTTAACAGAGAGTGTTTCACTTGCCATTTCATAAGTTCAGAGTCAGCACAGTTTCCCTAGCTTGTCTCTTTTGACTCATCAATGCAGAATGAAATCTAATCAATCCACAATCATGCTAATCAATGTACTGTGCTACTTCCATTGCAGCAGAGTAATGTTGTTATAAATTCAGTTACATTTTAGAATAAAGCAAAAATTGAAAGTGCGATTCTATGTGATATGTTAATGAAGCATTTTATGACCTGAGGCTTTACCATCAAAATTCCATTTTGATCCATCAATTTTCATCAACAAATTAAAAGAACTTGTAACTCAAGAAAAGGAAACAATGAACTTAAAGTTACAGCTTATTATTTATATGGAATGTTACAAAGTAGATTATGTGTCACGGCAATATATAAAAATGCGTGGGCACTGTGAAATCAAAAACTTAAATTGTTTCTGTACCACACTGAGATAAATATTATAAAAGGGCTGCTTTGCTCTAATTAACTGAATGTTTTTATAACTAAACCAATGAAATGTCCTCTTCTGATATGGAGAAACAAAGCAACATGTCTTCTTAGACTTCAGGAGAAGTTTCACTTACTTTTTAGAGTACTCCTATTCCTTCACATATACTACCTTGGTCACGACTAAAATATAAGATTCAGCTATCTTTTATCACTCAAGTATGTCCCACACTGTAGAAATATAAATCAGTAGCAGAATGAGTCTCACTATACATGTAATTATATCTGTATCTATGCATATTTATTTCTATTTATTTTTCCACCCGAACTTGCTTCTTCTTGAGTCATTTTTCTCTTTCATGTTGAACTGCTAATCCATAAAAACAATTTTTCCCATATACATCATTTTTGTCTTTATATATCCTTTAAATAAATCAACCTGCTTACGTTTCTGATTCACAGTTTTTACCAGGTAGCCCCAAATGTGTGCATGGTTTTGTGCAGAGAATTGAGAAAAGCCCTCAGTTTGCAGTGTGTACAGATGAGTTTTCAATAGTGGGAGTTTTACATCTCAAGGTATCTCTACCTCCTACTCTTTTCTACACATTTTTGAAGAAGCAGCTTCAGGGAGGTGCTTTTAATGAATAGCTCCATTAGACAGGTAGATAATAATTACACATTCAAACAGATATTTGGACTCATTTTCAGTTATTTTACCCATCTGGATTTTTTTTCATCAGAGAAATTTCTAGAATGAGTTATCAAAGTTAAATCATGCTCTTCAATTATGGAATTAAAATGATGTCAATAAATACTTTGGGGACCAGAAAAATATAAAATCTCAAATCTTACACAATAAAGAAGATGGGAATTCAACATTTTATTCATGAGTATGCTATCATATCAAAATATTCTTATTAATAATGACATATTACTCTTACTACTATATTTAGTGCTAGCTTAGTACAGAGAGAGGAGAGAGAGCACGGGTGTCCCTTAATTTTTTCCCATCTATTTCTACTTGGCTAAATTGTCTACAACAGATACAGAAAAAACTGGTAATGGAAGCAAGTGATAATTTGGGATGATTAATACTCTTTATACTTGTAAATAGTGTCTAACTCATACTGATCAGTCAAAACTGTGAGCTATGTTCCCCTTAGAAAAGGTTGACACAGACATTCTCTCTGAGAAGGTAACATTAAAGCTGAGCTTCTAATGATATGAAGGAGTCAACATAGGGATGAATAAGGCAAGAACCTTCCATGGAAAGACCACAGTTTGTGGACTGCTCTGAAAGGCAAGGATTAATTTGCAGAATTCCCCCTCAAAAGAGAAGGCTGATATTGAAGTGGAGAGAGCAAATTATTGAGTGTAATACAGGGTCTGAGAGGAAGGTGGGGACCATCCAATTCATGCAGGTCCCTCCCTATAGGTCATTTTAGGACTATGGAATGTTATTCTAAGTACAGTGGAAAACTGGCGCTAATTATTTTAATTGACTGATCCAATATATGTGTTACAAAAAAATCAATCTGGCTGATAGTTAGAAAATAGATTGCAGCAGCAAGAGTCACACAGGAAAACTAGGTCAGAGGCACAGGCACTGGGTCCAATTAATGTCTGATGGCACACTGAATTAGACTGTTGGTAGTAGAAACAAAATCAGAAGGAACTCAGAGATATTTAAGTAGTATGGTAAGGCCTGGTGATGAAATAGGTATGATTTTGAAGAAGAAGTTAAGAAAGATCCAAGGCCTTTGGAATTCACAGCTGGAGACACTAAATCATACCCCTGTTGATTTGATTCAGACTGAGTCATTCTATGCATTTTGTTTGCCACGAACTCTCTTTATGCCATTCTCATTGCTGTATCTCAAATTCCTCTGACATCTGCCCTTTCTTACTGTGATGGTTAATATTTTTTTGTTAACTTGACTGGTCCTTAGCCCAGAGAGTTGGTGCCCAGATATCTGGGTGCTCAGATATTTGGTTAAACATTATTTCTGAGTGTGTCTGTGATGGTATTTCTGAATGAGCTGAATGTTTGAATTGGTGGACCATGTAAAGCAGATTGCCCTCTGCAACGTGGGTGTTCCTCATCCAGTGCGTCGACGGCCTCCATAGAACACAAAGCCTGAGTAAGAGAATTTGTTTCTTCTGCCAGACTGGATAAAAAGATAGATAAATAAATGAATAAATCTAATTTGATTTTAAATGATTTGGGTATCTTAACAGGGGATGACTTGTTGATTATGTAAAACTTGACTGGTTATTTTTTTTTAATTAATTAATTAATTTTATTGGCTGTGTTGGGTCTTTTTTGCTGTTCATGGGCTTTCTTTTTAGTTGCGGTGAGTGGGGGCTACTCTTCCTTGTGGTGCGCAGGCTCCTCATTGCTGTGGCTTCTCCTGTTGTGGAGCACAGGCTCTAGGCGTGTGGGCTTCAGTAGTTGCAGCACATGGGCTCAACAGTTGTGGCTCATGGGCTCTAAAGCTCAGGCTCAATAGTTGTGGCGTACGGACTTAGTTGCTCTGCTGCATGTGGGATTTTCCTGGAGCAGGGATCAAACCCGCGTCCCCTGCATTGGCAGGCGGATTCTCAACCACTATGCCACCTAGGAAGCCCTTGACTGGTTATTTTAAAATTCAAGCTGCAACATCTATCTTCTCCCTGCTTTGGAATTAGACCCAGACTAGAATTTATGCCATTGCCTCTCCTGGTTCACAGGCATCTGGGCTCAGACTGGAACTATAGTACTGACACTCCTGAATGCACAGCTTACCAACTGTGCATCCTGGGACTTCTCAGCCTCGGTAACTGTATGAGCCAATCCCATGTAATAAGTCTATGTATACGTATTGTGTTGGTTCTTTTTCTGTGGAGAATTCAGACTTATATGCTTACTAGATAATATCCTGTTTTGTTCTAAAATTTGCTCTTGTGGGAGAGAGAAGTCTCCTATTAGTTAATGGCTTAGTAGAACTGTAGAACTGAAACTCTTAGATATATTCCTTTGGGGATAGAGACCTTTCCTTATCCAGGTAAATAATTCAGTTCTCCTAGTTGGTAAAGTATGCAACTAATGTTCAAGGAGTTTCAACGCAGGTGACCCTTCTTGCTTACAAATCTTCCCTTTCCTAAATGAGCTTTTTAATTGAAGTATAACACATGTAAATGAATATGCACAAATTATCATGTACATCTCAAGAAGTTATCACAAACATAACTCAGGTAACTACAACCCAGGTGAGGACACAGAATATGTTCAATACCTATTATCATTCTTTTTCTTCCTGCTCAATTATTGCTTCTTCCCTCCTCCTTAACAGTATTTATTATCCTGACTTCTAGTATTGTGTAATTTTTGTCTGTTTTTGAACTTTACAGGAATCAAGTATATGGTATATTCTTTTGTGCCCATCTTCTTTTATCCAATATGATATTTATGAAACAGATTCATTTTTTTCTTCTAATGGTAGCAGTCCCTGTATTATTTAAAACCAGATTTATTATAATTGACATATAACAAACTACAAATATTTAAAATGTACTATGAGCTTTGGCATATGCATAAAGCCATGAAACCACCACCACACCAAGATAATGAACATGTACCTGATCCCCAGAAATTTCTTTATTCCCCTTTGTAATTCATCCTGCACTCGCCTTCCCCCAAACCCCCACTCCCATCCTCAGGCAAATAATGATTGATTCTGTTACTATTTAAATTGCAATTATTAATAACAGTTTGTTTCATTCTCTCAACTTTTTCATAGCTTACAGATTTTTTTATTTATATGTAATTCTGGACACAAGCTTGTGACATGGGTTGGATTAACACTGAGAAAAAACAGGGTCAGAGAGGTTAAGCCATTTACTTAGGGTTGATCTATAAAATAACAGGTAGAGAATACGACCTAATTCAGGTCTTCTGATTCCAAGTTCTCTGTTTTTATTTCATACAAAATTTCTCACTGTGAACAATAACTTTTTTTCTAGTCAAATTTTAGATTTTTCTTACTGTGACAAAGCACTTATTTCTGAGGTTACCAATATTTGCATACTTTAGAAGTTGAATATTCTTAAAACAAAATTGTCCTACTCTCAGTGGTCTTCATACGTCCTAATGATTATAGCTGACATTTAGGAAGGCATAATTAGTCGGCTTATCACTTACAACATTATTGAAAAATCACTCAGGCATTTATGATTCTGATTTTCTAACAGGGGATGACTTACAGATTATATAAAACTTGACTTATTTTTAAGTGAAAGAAAAAGAAGGGGAAGTAGAAAGAGTAAGACATTATACACTTCCTCATATACTAACTATAATGATGAGGTTCACTTTGACACATTCTCTCTGTCATCAAAACGATGACTGTCCATAAATATTTGTTATGCACTTGAACCTATGGCAGAGGGTGACAGATTCCAATAAAATATTCAGTGTGATGCTTTGAGGTCTTCAGAGGAACATGAAATAGTTCCCAAACTGCACATTACTTGTAGTTTTCCATTACATACTGCACAAAATGTCCTTGACATTCAATAGTGCACCATCATATTTTAGTCTACCTCACTCCAGGGTGTATTTGAAAATACCCTCCATTTGCCTTTAATAATAATGACTTGTCATATGGAATCCAGATCTCAGCTAATCTAACATAATATGTACTTGATGGTTTTTATTAACTGTCAAATGAAACCCAATAGTCGTCAGAAACATTTTTCCCTTCTGTCGTGCAATTGTTCTCAGCATGTTTCATTTCTGACCATTAACGTAAAAGGTTAATAAACGCAACTATTTGAATATTATTAATATTCAATGTGCATGGCAAGTGAATCATTTTGCAGACTTATGATTTTTAAAGATGCTGGGCCATTAATGTTACTATTTTGCAGGCTTGTAAAATTGCACCATGCAGCATGCATACTATCATTTGAATGCTAAAAGGTCTGTGAAGAATTCTTGCTACATTACACTTTACTCGCCTTTATTGAAATTCAGACTCTTTCTTTGGAATGTAAACGAACTCTTTATCTCTGTCTGTCTCTCTCTCTCTCCTTAATAATTTATTCTTACTTGTTCTTACTCCTTATTAATAACTAGTTATGTTTAATCTAATTTTATTTAATCCCTGGCTTTATAGGGTCTCTGATTAAAGTAAAATCAACCCCAGATTTTATTTAGGATCTATTTAATGGTCAATGTACATTGTCATATAGATTAGTGGTTTAACTGAGTCCTACAGTTGTAAAATGTGAAAAGCATTTGAACTGATTTCAGGCAAAATTCACAGATTGTTACTCAGAATCATTAAAGAGGTGTAGGGTTATAAAAATAATGGATTATGAATGTGAATTTAAAGACTTGAGCTTTGCCTTCAAAATGGGTCTTTTAATTTAATTTTCTTTTTCTCAGTATGAATATCAGGTACTTTTCTTCTCTTGAAGCTGAAATAAATTTCCTACAGTGCATTTTATTTTAAAATAGATACCTAACAATAAAAAACAATAACAAAGGACACATTAACAGAATCAAACTTATTAAAATAATTAGAACTAAGCAAAACATTCAATGCTTGCTAAAATAATCATGGAAATCTGTGTTAGACTATTTAACTAACCATTATGATATAGGAAAATGTCTTTCGACACCAACTGACAGAACTAAAGGGAGAAAGAAATTTTACAAGAGTAGCCTTAGTTTTTCTAGGTATCTGTACTGAACAGCCAAAGGAAACCAATTACAAATGTTAAGGATGCAGAACATAATTATTAGATATGTGTTGTTCCTGATGTAATCTTGAAACAAACAAGATAATTCTGGAAGCAGTATCCTGGCTAGGTTGTTTGCAAGTACATTAAAACATAAATAGTCACATATGTACACACACATAGACTTACATATACACAGTGTAAACGTGTCCACAGAAATACCTTTTTTCTGTTGTAGTTTACAAGTACAGAGCATTTTAAGAGTATTGTGAATCTATTACCTAAAACATGGTGACTAATATTACCAATAAGACATTGTCCTATCAAGCTCTATAGCAACCATGCTCTTGACATAAAAGATTTTAATTCTAATTTTCAGTTTGTATTAGCAAGTAAAAATCAAAGAGATCATTAAGTATCTTCTTCCAGGAGGATGGGGATAAAATTTATGATGGAGCACAATTTTTGATACCAAAAATAATTATACTACTGGAGTTAATTTGAGGTTGGTTTGATCTGAGGCTTTTAATAAATGTTAAAGTTAGCAAGAGATCCATTGGATACTTTTAAAATTCAGCTGCAGCTTCATTGAGAGATATTTGATGGTGAAAAAAGAAACAAATGTAGAGGGAAAGATTTTTGAGAAACTGAGGCAAACATCTCAGATAGCATTTGATATAGATAAGGCTCCTTTATTTTTTCCCCGAACAGGAGGATTTTTTATCTCCAATATTGCACAAAGCAGAATTTTAGTCGAGTTTTATATATCAAAATAGCAGTTATTGCATGGATTAATGTTATAACAAATAAAAAGAGAAAAATGAAACATTAGATTTATCTTTTTATGAAGATAAATAATCTTTATAATCTTTTCATAAAGATTTTGTACTCTGAGAACCAACTGGTAGAAAATGAGAAGTAATTTTCCATTTTTGATTAAGGCCTGATTTTAAAAAAGGCAACAAATTGATCTGAATTGCTTGGGACCTTGTGGGACAAAGATTAAGTGATACCACTGAGTCTGACTTAATGACAAAGGAAAATCTGGATCCAAATCAATACAGGGTCATCTCATGCCCACTACTTGCTATAAGGTTCCTCAACACCACAGGCAGGAGAAACTGACCAGAATCAAATACAAATACTTAAAATCCCATGATGAGATGATCATGTAAGTATGTGTCTCTCCAAGTTTCAGCTCTTGAATGTTGTTAATGCTATAAAAATTTTACTTGCTTTTCAAGTTCAGATAGTTTCTCTTCTGAATCTCCATAAATTTTATACATGTTTCTTTCAAGACTCGTATAAAATATACATTAAATATTGGTTTGGAATTTATAAGTCCTCATTACTAGGGGGAAAACACCTATAAAATACCCTTAATAAATTGTTCTTAACATCTATGAATTACCCATGTTAAGAGAAATGAATGAAAAATTAATATCAACTTCAGATTTTATTTATACAATAAACATTGCATTTAAGAGTAGGTAATTCTAATATTGACTGCAAAGATTCTCTAAAGATTTAAACATCTATAAAGAATATTTTAGCATTCTCTTACTCTGCCTAAAAATTTTAACTACAAGTACACGTTGCCTAAAAATTTTAACTACAAGTACACGTGCTTTTCTTCCAGGTATCTCCCAGATACCAACTTTCATTTGTGTACCTACCAATATATGGACGAGCAGGGACTCTAACTCAAATATTCCATGTATTTATTCTTTCCAGTTTTATTGAGGCATAATTAAAATTTGTATATGTTTAGGTTGTTCAATGTAACTACTTAATTCGCATACACATTGCTAAATGATTATCACAATCAAGTTAATTAGCATATCCATCACCTCACATGGTTACATTTGTGTGTGTGGTGTGAGCACGTATTACACATTCTCAGAAAATTCAAGTATACAATATGTTATTCTTTTTTTTAAATTTAATTTATTTATTTATTATTTTTTTGGGGGTACACCAAGTTCAATCATCTGTTTTTACACACATATCCCCGTATTCCCTCCCTCCCTCGTCTCCCCCCCACCCTCCCCATCCCAGTCCTCTAAGGCAATATGTTACTCTTAATTACAATCGCCACGCTGTCCATTAGCTCTCCAGAATTTATTTATCTTAGAACTGAAAATTAGTTCCCTTTGACCAACATTTCACTATTTTCCCCAAGCCCCCAGCAACCACTGTTTTACTCTCTGGTTGTGTGAGTTTGACTTTTTTAGATTCCACATAGATGTGAGATCATACAGTATTTGTCTTTCTGCATCTAACTTATCTTACTTAGCATACTATCCTCCTCCATACTGTCACAAATAACAGGATTACCTTCCTTTGCATGGCTGAATAATATTTCACTCATACAAAAAATATATATATATTTCATTATATGTATATAATTATATATATTATGTATACACACACACACACACACAAGCTTCTAGGAGGAATTTCTGGCCCAGACCATGTGCAGTGGAAACAACATGTTTGGGTTGCTGTGGCCTTGGACCTTGGCAGACCTCAGATTTGGGCCCCATCATTCTGTGCCAGACGCTCAAGTTCCCTCAGGGCCTTTGGACTCCTAGAAGTTATAGATTTGTGGCCTATGAATGCAAAGTTCACTCCCCCATTTTGCCCTGGGTTGGTGCCTCCCCTGAACAGCCTTTGGGCCAGAACATGTTTCCCCTGCACCTGACAGGACTCTTGGAGTGAGGTGACACTGCACTGTGACTCTGATTTGGTGGGTTCATAACAAGCATTGGGGTTTTCATGATGCGTGGTATGAGCCAGCCTCCTTATGGGGGAGTGCAAGTCCAGGGGCCTGTGGCACGGGGGGCACCTAGGTGTTTCTCGCCCCAGGACTCGCCTGCAGGCCCCTGTAGATCTCACGAGATTCTATGAGATAGGGCTTCCTCCAGGAAAGAGTGGTTGTGGCTGCAGTGACTTGGGCCTCTTTCTGCCTTTCTTTGCCTCAACCCTGATACACGGGACATCTTAGCCATCCTCTCCCTTCCCCTCCATCAGGACCTGCGCATACTCGCCCCACAAACCCCAAGTTACGCAGTGCACCCCCTTGGCCTCCAAATGCACCTTGTTTGCCTTCCTGGGAAACCACACACTCTGCCCACCGAGGGAAAACAACTATATATATACATACACATATATATATATATATTTCACATTTACACTTTCTTTATCCATTCATCTACTGACAAACGCACTCAGGTTGTTTCCAGGTCTAGGCTATTGTGAATAACACTGCAATGAATATGGGAGTGCTGATAACGCTTTGAAATACTGAATTTATTTCCTTTGGCTATACCCAGAAGTGGGTTTGCTGGATCATATACCAGTTCTTTTTTAAACTTTTTGAGGAACCTCCATAATATTATCCAGAGGGGCTGCACCATTTTATATGCCCATTGTCTCAACGCGGTTTACACAGACAGGCAGCTGGGGGAACGGACCTTGGTAAGGATTCTCACCTTTGCCGCGTCGCCAGTTTTCCCGGGATGCCGCCTGCAGGCTCCAGAGTGAGCGGGGTCCCAGCGCGGCGCCCTCGGTCACCAGAGACTGGGGAGGAGGGAAAACGGCTTCCCCTCCGCCCTTCACAGCGAGGGCCCCTCCTAAGTGGAGCGGCTCTTCTCGGTTACAAGTTCTCCACTGTGGCCCCTGGACTCAAGATCATCCTCGGTCAGGTTAGCCCGCTGCTCAGCCTTCAGATACAATTTTATTCACCTGAGGCCTCACACGGACCCAGCCCAGGTTCCGTCAGACCCAGCCTGAGGCTGGACGGGTTCGGTTCTTAAGTCGGAACCAGTCTGATCTGGAACCCCTCAGAACCCGAACCCGGACTGGTTTCCAAATGGACCAGGTCCGACCCGGGACCCAGTCCGGTTTCTACGTCGGACCTAGGCCAACTTCAGCTGGTTTCGAGGCAGTTTGTAAAAAACAAATGCTCAGAGTCTGAAAGCTCCTGAGACAAAGCTGCCGAAGGAGAAATGGGATCGGAGGAGCCGGCCCCACGCCCTGCAGAGGCCACGAGAAGGCAGCGGCTCCGGCGGCTCAGCAGGTACCTCTGCCTGGTCGCTCGGGGCTCCTGGGGGCTTTTGGGGTCCCTTTGGTTTGTTCTTTTGACACCAGAACTGTTGCAAGATAAACTGAGGCAGATTCCAATTTTTAAGAGTTTATTTGAACAAAAATCCATTCCAATCAAGCAGCACCAGACCGGAAGTGATTAAGAGCGCGGGGCAGACGGGAGCGCAGGGGAGGCTTTTATAGAGAAACGGAAGCAAAGTAAGGACTTTATTGATTGGCTACAGTTTAAAGCCTGTTTGTGATTGGTTGTCCTTAGCGTCTTGCTTTTTCAACCTTGAGGCATTTCAGGCTTAGGTTTTGGTTTGCTTACACGGGTCTCCACCTCGTTAGAGGCACCTGAGTCTAATGGCCTCCTTGCTTAACAGTTGTAGGAGTTCCTTATAAATTTTGAGTGTTAAACACTATGTTTTTAGTTTAATATACTCCCACTTGTTTATATTTGATTTTGTTGCCTGTGTTTTTGATATCATATCCCCAAAACCATATTGTCAAGGCCAAAGGCAAGAAGCTTTTCTTCTATATTTTCTTCCAGGAATTTTATGGTTTCATATGTTACATTTAAATCTTTAATCTATTTTGAGTTAATTTTTGTGTATGCTATAAGAGAAGGGTCCAATTTCAATCTTTTGCATGTGGACAGCCAGTTTTCCCAGCACCATTTATAAAAGAGACTGTTCTTCCCGGTTTTTATTCTTGGTGCCCTTGTCAAAGATTAGTTTATTGTATATGTGTGGCTCTATTTCTGGGGTCTCTGTTCTGTTCCACTGGTCTGTGTGTCTCTTTTTATGCCATTGCCATACAGTTTTGATCACTATAGCTACCCTTTGTTTACATACTAACATATGGAATAGACTTCCATTTCTTAAATTATAACATTCTTACTATAATTTAGTATTAAGACATTTAAAAAATTTGAATAACTAAGGTTTTATAGCATTCAGGCAGAATTCTGTATCAATAAAGACTCACCAGAAGAGGTCTTCTATTATTCTGACTTACTATATTTGTATACAAAATTTTCCAAAACATAAAACATGCACAAAGGATATTGGGTTTGACTTGAGTAACTGGACATCTCTGTGTTCTTGATCAATAGATTTGTAGTAACAATGATTTCAAAAGCTAAAGAATTGTTTACAGATCTCGAAAAAGAGTGTACTCTTTTTTTTTTTTTTTTACAAATGTAAGACACCAAGATTTAGGTTAATGATACTGTTTGTCCCCATGCTTGTTTTCTCTTTTTGATTGACTCTCTGGAGGTCAGTTGCTCTGTGGTAATGAGGTGAGTTTAGTCAACACAGAAAGTCAAAATGGAGAAATATGAGAAGAGGTTTTTGAGAAATATAACTTTTGTGGATTCAGTGAGGTCCAAAAATTGATAAAACTGCTTAAAATATATTCATTTAAATGGTTGGTCTGTTTTAGGGTTTATAATGCTGGCTTTCTGTTACAGAAATATCCCTTACGTAGATACTGACGTGAGTCAGAAGGGTGACATACACAGACAGTGTTCTAGTGGAACTGTCCTTTTCAGCTCCTCAAATCTTTCAAAATTTTGTTTCTGATGTTTAGCTGAAATTACTAGAGATCTGGCCTGCATGAGTTACAATTACATGCATCTGCTTGGATTTCTGCTGTGGTGGTTTCAGATGCAGGCAGTAGTGAAAAAGTTGCAGAGAAGCTAACTATAATCAGATATGAGATGCCAGGATCTGAAAGATGAAGCCCACAGTAGGAAACATTATTTTTCAGGCTCTAGAATAAATAGCGTAATCATGATACTAGATCATCATCCCATGCTAAGATATTTTGAATGAAACATTTTTTTTCTCCTAGATTCTTTAGGAGAACATTTAGAATTTCAGAACAAATTGTTTGTTTATTCACATAAAACTTCTATTGTGTTAGAGCCAGGAAAATAAGATATAAGCAAGAAACAAAATATAATACACTATGTCTGTCTTTTAAAACTTACAAATCAGTGAAGAAAAAAGTAAACTATTTACAATAGTTTGGTGTAAGTGCTTGAATACAAAACTAAGCAGGGTAAAATATAAATCCAATAAATGAAAATTTATCAGAAATATGTATATCTCAGATGGGTGCTGAAACCCATTGTGCAGATGAGAGTTCTGCTATCAAAAAAAAGAGAGATTATTTCCTCTAATTAAGTGATTTCATAAAAAGTGTTGAAAATAATGAAGGCGGTTCTACATGTAGACTTTCTAATTTATAAGGAAAATAATGGATTACATATCTCCATACCTGAGCCACAGTATTTGTATTTTGCATGTTATATTGTTATGTCAAGGAAGCTTTGGGTGATACTTAATCACAAGATTGTCACTAACTTATTACTTAGAGTTTATTAATGTTAAATATTTGAGTTTTGTGTTATTGTAGCATCATTATTTCAAACAAAACATAAATTAATAAAATATTCATAGATTATAAATTAGTTATGACAATTAAAAAGCCTCTACTTCACACAAACATTCAATAAACTAATTATCCATAAAAATATATTTACTACTTGAAATGCTGTCTACCAAGAGTAATTTTGGCAGGTGGAGTAAATATTTCCTGCCAACAGCAGTATTTCATCTTTTCTTTAGCAAAAAGAGAAATAAAGCACAAAGCAGAGATAGCAGTATGTTCTTAATGAGAAGCATGGACACTGCATCATAGTGCATCCCGTTATATTGGTAATTATATTATTAATACATTCATGATGTGTTTTATTTTTATGAAAATACCCTGAGTGCCATGCAAACACACCAATATAAAATATAATTGACATATTTTAAAAAAAGATGTTGAAATTCTAATGCAAAGTCCCACAGTCTAGGAGCATATGTCATATACATTTTGTCATCATGAAAGTCAAATCTTTTGTTAATGGTGTCCTTGTTGCCACCGTAACTACCCTGCTTCCTATATATTCCTTTCTTTCCCCCCTAATACTCGTATATTGGAAATTAATAATATTTTTCTTTCATAGCTCTCATATTTTTTAGCATTTTTATTTTTTTGGTCAACTGATATTCTATTTAGCATTGGTTACCATTTTCTTACATTTATTTTCTCACCAACCATTTTGCTGGTTTTACCTTGCTGATATCAATACTTTCTCTTTTCTTTTTAAATAATAATGAAAGAGGGATGAATTGAATAATGTTTGGGTATTGTAATTTATATTTTATCTTCACTATAGCTTATAGATAAACATAGTCATAACTGTGCAATAATGGCAATATGAATGAAATTTTAATTTCTGTTCTTGACCTTTTTTCTTATAAAACAATCCATATTTTATTTATCTTTAATGACACTTGATTCAATGACTATTTCCTGATTCTTAATAACTACTTAGTGAGGATTTACTATTTTCCTGGCACTGTGATAACCACCCCAAATACATTATGTCATATTTTCCACAGTAAATCCATGAGGTGGATATTTTTATTAGTCTATTTTAAGATTATAAACATATTAGCTCCTTTTTAAATGATGAGATTATGATTTAAAGACAACAATTAGCCATTTCAAGGTCAGACTGCATATAAAAGTAGCAGAAATTGTATTTTTGTTGCATTGTCTGCCCAAGTCCTTAATGGCAAAACATGATGTAAGTGTATCACATTATCTCCTCCCATGAATTTTGGCAGTTACTCTGTGTTTCCTCTAGGTTTTATTCTTATAATGAAAATATGTTATAGTAATCAGTTTAAAATGCAAATCCGTTTCCTGTATATCTTATATTCCAGGGCTTCAAAAGTTTTCCAGTGAAAGTAGATAAATCCCTACAAAAAGATCTTACCAATTTATTCATACAAATCAAAATTGTTATTCACTCAGGCATGGAATTAACTAAAGAATAATTTGTATTGTCCTAGCTAAAGGAGGTATACTAAGCAAGTATACAAGGCAGGAAGAGAAAGTTTCTTTTGTAAAGAAAAAGTCCTTATTCAGCAAATCAGATGTATTCATTTATACAAGAAGTTTACAAATAAAAACTTAATTAACCATGAACATTTGATTTCCTTTCTATTTTACAGCAAATTTTCTAATCTTGGCTGACAATGTTAATTATTTGATTAACTTGTAAAAAGCACACAGCTCTTCCCATGTCTCTTTAGATATCTTCTGAATCAAAATCTCTGAGAGGACAAACTCGGTTACACTAAAATACACACATACACACACACACAATCTTCAGCAAACCAACAGCAACAACAACAAAAAAAACCCAATAAAACCTAGCTTGATATTAATAGTCTTTATAAAAGTTGTGATTACTTTATAAAAGTGATTACATTCACTTTACAAAAAATCTGATGGTAATTGATTCTTGATGCCTAAGAAGTAGAATTCTATGTTCCTTGTACTTTGTACAGTTGGATGCTCTTGCAAATTTAAATGTCTTCATTGAATGACATTGGAGACAATGTGTTCTGACTTCAAGTGATGTCCTAGAAGTTCCAATAAATAACTTCTCTGTGGTTTAGGCTTGTGCTTTGATATGGTAATTATAAAAAGCATCTTCTTAAGTCATTAAAATACAACGTAAGGTTAGAATTATTCCAGTAACTACAATTAATCTTAAGTAGTATATTTTGGTTTTGGGGGAAAAAAAGCATGTATTTTAGATTTTGCAATATATCTTCATGCTTTCTTTGAAATTAAGCTGAATTTATGATGACTTGTATAAGTTTGGTGATATATGTGAAAAAATGTTTTTGGTAAATTTTATAGCTACATTTTATTGAAGGGATCACCTTCCATTTTTGAGATTATAATATAGTGGTTTCATTTTATAATAAATATAGTTAAGATAGGGTTTTTAATTGATATAAATGACTGTTACTTTAAGTTTCAGAAAAATATCTTCTTTTTATGAAAAGTGAATGGAGAGCTGTTCTACATGTTGTTTTGATACTCATATATGATAAAATGATTGCCACAATAAAGTTAGCTAACACTTCCATCGTGCCAAATAGCTCCCACTTTTTGTTGTTGCTGTTATGTGTCAATTATAGCTCAGTAAAACTAGGGGAAAAAAAGGGAATGGAGAGGAATCATGTAAGTGCTCTTACCCCCATTTACTTACTATTAAACATAGAAGGAAATTTGGAAGATCAGTTTGAAAAGATTTTGAAAATAAAGCTTTTACCTTTCAGATCATCAGGTATCATTTGGAATACTATGCACATATTTGAATTACTTCTCTTAAGAGTGACCTAACTGCCCTATAACATTATAATTACTTATAAAACTTTTTTTGCATCTCAGCTAATTAGTGAGATCTACATTATTATGTTCAAACATAATTGTAAAACTTTTAAACTGGAGATATTTTTAAGAACTTTAAAAATACTTTGTAAAGCATTTTTGAATTTAAAAAATACTCTTTAAAACGAAAGCTTTATCAAACAAATCTAGACACAGTTGGTTTTTGTCCTTTTATTTTTTTCTCTAATAGTGATAAAAAGTAAGTCAGGTTAAATCTCAAATATCTCAAACCATTTCCCCACTAATTAAAAATCCAATATTTTCTGAAAGTTGTTCTAAATATTTTCATATTTCACATTCTTTTTACTAGTGAAAGATAAATCTCAATGTTTCACTTCTGAAATTCTTGTGACACCTATTTATATTAGAAAAATGATGACTCCTCCTTATTCAGTGCCTGGGAAAGGAATGTGGGTGTCTGACCATTGTTCATTGGTGAGGCAATTTGCATTTGCTAGAGAATAAAGCTCTATCCATCACAAACAGATTTGATTTCTACTTAATTTAAGATAGTTAACTTGGGGAGGAGGGCAAAACATTTTGTTTATACTTTGTATGTGGATCTAGATGGTGACTATATGATTTTTGACTATGGGTTTTACAAAATTTCCAACCACTTCTTGAAATTTGGAATGTTCTAGAGCAAAGAGAAATGAATTAATATCATGAATTGTATGTTCTTGTTTCAACTCAAAGCTGAAACTTTGAGCAAATCTTACCTGTTTTAGTATCTTTACTCATGAGATGAGATTGCAGGGGCAGGTGGACCCTCAGGTACTTGCCAGTCTGAGCATTCTGTGAAAACAAAGATTTGTTTTCTTCCTTGCAAAAAATTGGTAAGGTATTTTGTTGTATCTGTGGAAGCCAGTGATTTCTCACATGCTCTTCTTAAGATTTCAAAAAGCCTAATAAAAATCATCAAGTATCTGCCATAAAAATCATAAATTATAATGCCGATTTCATACTCAGGAAAGGAATTTTGTCGCTCTGCAAAGTGATTATGAATGTACCAAGGCTGATTTCAGGTTTTACAGATTTAAGCAGACCCGATTTCCTGGCCAATCTTGACTTCCCCTGATCTCTGCCTGCTGTAGTGGGGTTTTATTCGGTCAGGCTCTCTGCTCCACACTCTGTTGCAAATGTTTTAGTCTCATCCTGAGAGAATTCTCTTTGTTTCTTTCCAGTTGACAACTTCTACAAATTCTCTAGATCCTATCTTGAATATCACTTGCTCAGTTAAGTTTATTCTGAATAACCTAACATCATCTTGTCCCTTCTTCACTGAATAAACTAATTTTATTGGTTTTTCATCATTTGTTTCAGTGTTTCTTTTTTAAAAGGCAATCAAAAACAAGCAAAATTGGGTACCTATTCATAGTTTTTTTTTCATTACACAAATGTTTTCATAATATATTCACAGTTCTGTACTTCGCTTCTTGCATTAACAAGGCCTGGAGCTCTTTAAATGGCATATGACTGTTCAGACATACAGTATATAGAGAGGTTCTTATTTTACCTGTATAAATGCAAAGTTTTCTACTATGCTGATATATCACTTTTTATATATCATATCCTAGCATATAGACACTTGAAATTTTCTCAGTTTCTTTCATTAAAAACAATGAAATTCTTTTTTACATATGCCATTTTGTATCAGGATATTACTGGCCTCATAAAATTAGTTGGGCATCTTCTCTACTCTTCTATTATTTAACTTTTTTCTATTTACTCAAAGAATTTGAATAGAATGGGTATTTCTTCACAATTCTTAGATATTTGCCAGGAAGCTATTTGAGATTGGAGTTTTCTTTGTGAGGAGGCTTTTATATATTAATTTAATACCTTTAATAAATGTAGGGCTCTTCAAGTTATCTGTTTAATTGAATGAGTCATAGCATTTTGTCTTTTGAAAAATTTATCAATGTCATCTATCTTTTTGAAACTGTTATCTTAAAGTTTTATGTAATGGCTTTTTAATATTTTATTATTTCTAGTTATCACCTTTGTTTGTTTTATTCTTGACCTTAGTCTCTCCTTTCTCATCTTTATTTCTCTTTCTCACTTATTTTTTCTCTATTGTGATTTTTCTGTTTTATCTCTTGTAATATCTGGTCATATGAATTTTTCAAAAGTTCTGTCAGTAATTCTTATCTCTACTTTGTTCACATCAAAAGCAGAAAAATAAAAGGGTTGTAAATATGTCATGTATGTTCACAAACCTAATTAAGTGGGATGACAAATGTATACTGACTAATTTGACAAGTTTGATAAATTTCTAAAGATCAGATTTAGTTGATATTAGATGGTATCTGAAAGATGGTCTAAACATATTGTTTTGTAGCATTAATCTATTCAATATATCAAATATAAATACTTAAATAAGAATCCCATCTTGCTATACTTTGCTCCTTACTTCTGTTACTTTTTAGCTCATTGACTAATAGGCTCGGAGAAGAGGCTGTGGCTCTTATTTCCTTTGGACAGTAGATGCAGTGATGGTAGCCAGGT
The DNA here is from genome assembly GCF_030028045.1 of Hippopotamus amphibius kiboko. Lineage (NCBI taxonomy): Eukaryota > Metazoa > Chordata > Mammalia > Artiodactyla > Hippopotamidae > Hippopotamus > Hippopotamus amphibius. The sequence goes on from NC_080196.1 coordinate 105,321,294, forward strand.
TACATAGAACACCAAGGGCATACCTGAAAGGATGAGCAGACAATGATGTTTCTTATTTCAAATTGTGAATTTACAGACTTTTATAAGTCCTTGTAACATTTCCAAAAATAAATCATTATTAAAAATATATAAGTACATATTTCCAATTTCATAAAATATTTTTATATCTGCTTTCTTCTGAAAAGAAATGACTATTGTGTTGGTTCAATTAGAAGCTCTGTTTGTTCCTTTATTTATATTGCTCTAATTACCCATTGATAAAAGTCTGTCAGTGGATAATGCCTGAGAGCATTATCAAATGGTCTGGTAATGACTCAGGCAGAGCAGCGATATCTTTCTTTATTTGCCGGATCAGCATCACACTTTTCCATTTGCCCAGGTCATTACCTCTGGCATGTCTCCCAGTACTTCTGGGAACCAAGAATTTAGCTAAAAATTCTAAAATATACAGCATGTGTTGCTATCAAATTTTTTTTTTCTATATAAACTACAGAAAAGATTGTTTGAAGTATAAGCAATGCATATAGGATGAATTTTGATGAAGAGGTATCTTAGTATCTTAACTTTAATATTCTAACATTTTATACTAAATGTTTTGGAAAATGTTTCAAAATATTTAAAATAGATAATGTTGCTACATTGCAGATATATTTACTTATAAGTCGAAAAATTATAAAAAGCCAATTTCTGTATAGTTCTTTGAAATATCCTTATTTACTTTACTTGATTTTTCTTCAATGTTAAGTCCTTAGCAATAATAGTTTATCTGTCTATGTGGAAAATGTTGGTACTATCATAATATAGTGATGTGGCTATGAAAAACAAGGTGGTAATATATCATATAGAGCCTTCATTTAATGTATATTTTGGCCGATATCATTTTATTATTTTATTTCTATAATTCTTTTCTTCACATTTTCAAAAATATTTGAATAAAATAAAATAAGTTGTTGGGTGCCTACTATATGATATCATGGTATTAATAACACCTAATATTTGTAAAGTACTACTGTGTCTCAGGTAATGTGCTAACAATTTTTGAGAGGATTTTCTAAATGTGTCACAATCCTATGATGTAGGTCTGTTTTTAGCTCCACTTTATAGATGAAGAAGCAGAGGTCTATCCAGGATGAATGAGTTACCCTGAGGATATACTTATAGGTGGTAGCAGAGTTAGGATTTGAATCTAGTCGTTTGGATTACAGCATCTAAGAGCTTAGCCACTACTTTTGCTATTGAATTCACACTGCAAACTCTTGAGCAGTATTTTCCTAAAAGCCACCAGTTTACAGACACAGAAAAGTTTAATGTGTTTATTTTGTATGCCTTTCCTAATATACAGCCCTGGCTACACCCAGCAGATGGGCAGAGGATATTTGTCTTTTGGACAGAAAGAGCTCTACTAGCAATAATTCTCTCGATTCCAAGCCAAAGGAGTCCCATTACATGGTCCTGTTACTTGTTTCAGGCAGAGGTGATGATGAGGCAAGCAGGTTGTTTATTTAATAACTGATAAAAATCAGCATCCTTTCTTTTCCATAAGAAATATCCACTTCTGTAGATAAAAGCCAAACGCACATATATCATTGAGATAAGCCCTTCTCTGCCTTGAAATTTCTGTAAAAATATTGAGGGGCAACAACGTTAAAAAAATAAGAGGCATGGTTTTATAGATGGATCTAAGATACATGTCTATAAGATACTTAGATGCTCTTTTTTCTACACTACATAGTTCTTAAGGCATTTGAGACCATGTGTTTTTTAAGAGCTGCCTAGAATGCATTTCTTCCTGGAAGCCAAATGTTAATTCTGTATCATTGCCATTTAGAGATGACCGAGAGAGGTGGGATAGGGAGGATGGGAGGGAGGCTTGGGAGAGAGGGGATATAGGGATATATGTATAAATACAGCTGATTCGCCTTGTTGTACAACAGAAACTGGCACAGCAGTGTAAAGCTATCATATTCCAATAAAGATTGAAAGAAAAAAATAGGCTGGGATAAGTTAATGATTTTATCTTTAAACTCACCATGTGTGCGTATGTGTGTGTATGTGTTTATGAGTGTGTGTGTTTATCAATTTTAAATGTACAATATGAGAAACTTGAAACTATATACAGGAAGGTAACCACCACCGCAAATATAACAGAGAACAATTCTTTTATGCCGTGTCCTCTAATATATTTTTGGATTCTAGGTTCTCCTCCAAACCCTGACCTTGGCAGCCACTGATCTTTTTTTTCCTATAGCTGTAGTCTTATTTTTTGTGGAATTTTATGTAAATGAAAGTGAATAGGATGTAGTCTTCTGTGTCTAGTTTCTTTTACTTGCCACAATCCTTGTGAGATTCACTCAAGTTTTTTTGTGTATTCTTAGTTCTTTTCTTTTTACTACTGAGTAATTTAGCATTATATGCATCTACTACAATTTGTTTATCCTTTGGATAGATTGATAGGGATTTTTCTGGTTTGTTTTATTATGAATAAAATTTCTAAGAACATTTGTGTAAGTCTTGGGTGGGCATCTGTTTTTATTTCTCTTTGTAAAATGGAATGGGATAGGCATGATAATATGGAAAATACTTATTTAACTTTTTAAGAAATTGCTAAATTGTTTTTCAAAGTGATTGGAAAATTTTGCTCTCCACCGGGTATTTGGGAATCTAGTTATTCCACATCCTTGCTAAATTTGATATTGCCCAGCTTGTTAAATTTAAGCCATATCAATATCATTGAGGTTTTAATTTGTATTTTTCCAATGACAAATGGTGACGAGCAGTTTTTCATGTGTTTACTGTTGATTTGTATTATTTTTATGACCTGTCTGTTCAGCCTTTTGCTCATTTTGTCTTCTTGTAATTGATATGAGAGTTCTTTATACATTATAGATACAAGAACTTTGACAGATATATATTTTGCAAATATTTTCTCCTAACCTACGTCTTACCATTTAGTTTTTTTTTTATTTTTATAAATTTATTTATTTATTTTATTTATTTATTGCCTATGTTGGGTCTTCGTTGCTGCACACGGGCTTTCTCTAGTTGTGAGCAGGGGCTACTCTTCATTGTGGTGCGTGGGCTCCTCATTGTAGTGGCTTCTCTTGTTGCGGAGCACGGGTTCTAGGCAGGTGGGCTTTAATAGTTGCGGCACACAGACTCAATAGTTGTTGCTCACGGGCTCTAGAGCACAGGCTCAATAGTTGTGGCACACAGGCTTAGTTGCTCTGTGGCATGTGGAATCTTCCCAGAGCAGGGCTCAAACTTGTGTCCCCTGCACTGGCAGGTGGATTCTTAACCACTGCGCCACCTAGGAAGTCCCACCATTTAGTTTTTTAACAGTTTCTTATTATTAGCAAAAGTTTCTTTTTCCTTAATCCAAAATGGCTGAACTTTTTTCCTACTGTCTTGAAAGTTGTAAGTATATAATACAGTATTGTTAATTATAGTCACCATGCTGTATATTAAATCCCCAGAAATTATTTATTTTATAGCTGTTAGTTAGCAAAAGTTTTACATTTTTATAAAGTCAAACTTAGAATTTTTATTTACGCTGTTCTCTTTGGGTATATAAAGAAATATTTGTCTAACCATGGGTCAGGAGTTTTTATACTATAGTTTTTATAAGTCTTATTCTCTTACCTCTTAAATTTACATCTATCATTGATTTCTAGGTAATTTTATAGCACATGATTGAGTCTTTTTAAAATAAAGATATTCTGGTTTTTTAGCATCATTTATTTAAACAACTATTCATTCCCCATTGAATGACCTTGGCATCTTTGTTAAAAATCAAATGGCCCTGTTTGTGTGAGTGTTTCTGGACTTTCTATTCTATTTAGTTATATATGTGTGTGTGTGTATATATATATATATATTCTTTGAGTCAAAACCACACTGTCTTCATTATTGATTGAGAAAATATTGAATCTAAATATCCATTTGTAGAACATTAGTATAGTAATAATAATGACTCTTCTGACTTAATTTATCTTAATTTTTTTACAGCACCTACAGATATTTTATTAAATATATTCCTAATTAATTTGTATTTTGATGCTTTTGAAAATGGTATTGTTTTTTAATTTCAGTATTCAATTGTTCATTACTTTCTTTCAGAAATACAATTGAATTTTTTACATATTTCTTTCATATTCTTTCATAAACTTGCATATTCATAACAACTTCATTTTCCATAGAAATAATTGAAGGGAACATTAGTCACTCTTGGCAAATGCAAAATCATGAATAATTTTTAACAATTTTTGATTTTGAGAGTAATGTTTCTGTTGATGCCACTGTTACTATTGCTGTTAAGTAACAGTACGGGTCTTATAGGCTGTGATACATTTCTGACAAATTATTTCTAAATATTAATACATAAAGTGCTGATGATTTTTGCAGAAAGCTTTTCTAAAATGATTTAACTCTTCGTACAAATTGGTTTCATGTAAATCTGAATTCATTTTTCTTTAACTTTTTATTTTGAGGTAATTGTCGATTTAGATGCACTTGTAGGAAATAATGCAGAGAGATTCTGGATCCTCTCTTCTCTTTTCTGACAACTATGATAACTATAGTACAATATCACAACTAGGAAATTGACTTTGATAAGATCCATCAGTTTTATTCAGATTTCACTTATTTTACATGCCCTTCTGTGTGTGTGTTTGTGTGTATGTGCCTTTAGTTCTATGCATGTTCATCACAAGGTACAGAATTATGCCATCAGAACAGTTCCTTGTACTACAGCACTCTGTAGCCATAGCCACATCCCTGCTTCATCCCTGGCAACCACTAATCTGCTCTCCAACTTTATAATATTGCATTTCCAGGATGCTATATGACAGAATCACACAGTATGTAACTATCAGATAATTTATTTGCTTACTCAGCATAATTCATTTGAGTCTATCCAAGTTGTACATACAAGTTTCTCCCTTTTTACAGTTAAGTAGCCTTCCATACAGGGATGTACCACCATTTGTTAAACCATTCATCAATTTTAGGACATTTAGATTGTCTTTAGGTTTTGAGCTTTGTCAAAAAGCTGCTGTGAACATTTCTGTAGAAATTTTTTGCATGGAGATTGGTGGAAAATATATATTTATGGATAAAACAGGCACAAATTATTCACCTTTCAGGCCAAATAAAATTTTACACTAACTACCTTGCTGACAGCCAGGACATAGCATTCAAATAAATCTCTTGATGAAAAGAATTACATATGATTTTCTTCTGTCTTGATATTTTTGTTAGCTCTAAAATGATATGTCAGGGTGATAATTACCTAAAATGTGAAGAGTGTGCTCTGTGGAGTCAAACTTCCTGAATCCTACCTTTTCCACTTTTCGTTTGTGTCATCTTTAGCAGGAAATAGCCTCTTTTATCGTTAGTATCTCCGTGTGCAAATTGTGGGTCACTTTAGTATATATGTAATCGGATGGTTGTGAGGACTAAATGTGAGAAATTATATAGAACATTCTGCAGTCTTCTCAGAGAGTAAGCTTTAAAACAACATTAGGTATTTTACTTATTTTGATAGGAAACAGTTAATTTAGCCTTAATTCCCACAGAATTAAAATAGCCTATATTTCTAAAACTCCTTAAAATCTGCAAAGTGGTATCATTATTCATTTATTCATTGTTTCAGAAAATTAATACAGTACATTTATGAGAATGATTTGCAGGTATTATTTTGCTTAATTTACAAATGAAAAAAATCAATTTTCTCAAATATTAAAGATTTATATGCAAACATATGAATAGAGGGTGGGAAACCCTAAGCTGAATGAAAGTATTTTTGTTTTACCAGTTAAGTGTAATGATACAAACTGGGCATGATTTTTTCCCTAACGCTTTAATGGCATTGAGCAAAGGAAATTTTTGCATTAGGAAGGATGGGAGAAAAGCCTTATTCTAAAGAATATGAAGAGTTACCTAGGATATATTTTGCTATTTAATTGTTTCTAAGGCTAGGAGATATCTTAAAATAAGTACAGATAAATTTTCTCACCCAGTTTCCTAGTGAAATTTTATGAAAAAAATGATCAATTGTGAATTCAGAAAGTTGAAATACATTATAAGATACATTTTAAATAAACAAGTACTCTGATTAATTCTTTATTTCTATTCCTACATCTCAGTGTCTCACCCTATGAAAATTTGACAGAACTCCTGCTGTTCTTTGAAGGAAATAGGGGAACTTATTGGCAGACAAAAAAAGAAAGGCAGACAAAAGAATGTGCAGCAAATCATAATACTGTATAATGAACATTTATATAAGATTATATTTTATTCATTATGCTGTAGGGTGCAGAGAGTGGCTGAAAGTTAAACACAGTCAAAGCATAGGGAATTTCCCCTTCAGGAAATTTCCTAAGTTTCCCCAGCAACTACTCCTTTGATTTTTTGGTCCTATTTATATCTCCTCTTATATTAATGATGAATATAGGTTAAACTAACTTTTCTGTAGATTTCACCATTTGTTATGAGAAAAAGCTTCATACCTTTAGCAAACTGCTAATGTGGCAAGCACCTTTCCCTTAGTAGGAATATGGAGGGGTTAGTCTTTCTGTCAAAGGAGCTGTGTGCTAAAGATATTATCAGCCTCCTAATTATCTTCTTTAATTGTCACCAGGTAAAGAATTCACCAACTATGAATGGTGATTGATTGAAGCCTGTCATCAAGCTAATTCATTGTGGTTCAGACATTCTTTTAGTCCAGAAAAAAATATAGATAAGTGATATAGATAAGCAGAAAAATGTTTTTGAATACTCTCTGAATTCATGTTACTAATAATTTTAGCATATGTATGCATTTCTAATTTTCTTTTGGACTTGTGAATTGAAACAAATTGGAAAAACTAGCTCTGCTGTTATAATGAATTCCCAATCTTCCTCCACCTTTTTTTGAGTTAGTATTTCTTTAGTCAGAGGTGATCTCCAGTGAAAATGGGTGCAGAGGTTAGGCTTAAACACTCTGAGCCAATCAGCGTTCATTATTTGCTGTTGATTATTTTTGTTGTGTAGGGGCCACTTTCAAAGTTCAGGGAGTTAAGTCTGCTGCAACTTCTACTCTGCAGAATCAGCGCCTTCTCTTCCCCAGGGATGAGTAGATAGCTAGCAGATAGTGGATAGTTAACATTCTCTCTGCTTCCTCCTGAGCCTGCTCTCAAGTTTGCGAAAGCAGCCTGTCTCCCAGACCATGAGAAATACGTGAAAGTTCAGTGAGATCCATTTTGACTATTTCATTTCCAGGTGTCTTTGCTGAACGTCTGGCTTTTCTTCCAGATTTTTGCTTGTCTCAGGCAGCATCACTGCCTCAGGGTAGCTGCTTGCCGGCCTTTTCAGGTTGTTTGCTCCCTTTCTGGATTCTCCTGTTTTGTTTTTGATAGAATATCCGAATGTGACTTTCTATCGGTTGTGCTTTACTCCCACATTAAAACAGCCTGCCCTGCCCTGGGAGAGTTACTGCAACAGAATTATGAGATGGGGCTGACATGGGAGAGTTTTCACACCAAAATGGCATAGACTTCCATGGTTCTTATGGGGTTTCACCCGTCTTTTTGAATACAGACTTTGCAGTGTGAGGTGTAATTCTAATCAGAAGTGGTGATTTCTGACAACTTTATCTAGTTTTATCCTTGATTTTGGAGAGAGTATGTATGCTGTCATTCAGTCTTCCTAGAAGTCCCATCCAACACCCATATGCTTTTGCAGTATAGGAGATCTAGGAATCTCTAACCAATTTTTAAAATGTGATTCTCTACAACATAAAAATAATGTGCATCTGGAGAGGAAGGCACATGTTGCATAAATTTTATGGGAAGTGAAGAATGAAAAAACCTCTAATACAAATATGGAGATAATTATCTAGATACTATTTTTCAATGACAGTTTTAAGTAGTTAAATCTTTAATATTGAGCATTGAAATGAGTCAGTCAAAATACATTTTCTATTATTATAGTCAATGGAACCGATTTTAAAAGTGTGCAATGCAATATCCTACCTCTGATCCTTGTTACATGAAATATATCTGACTGGTATTGTTACCAACTTTCATATTATAAGTAAACAAGCTTTGATTAAGGAAAATTAAATGGAGTGAAGACAAAAAGGGAAGATCAGCATCTGCAGATATTTTGCCCTTCTTGTACTTGCGTGGAAAGAAGCCAGCACTTTGTCCTCTCATACATTACATGAAACAAACTAAAAAACAAACAACCTAAATACAATAATTCTCTAACACGTAACTTCAACCTAATACTTTAGAAAATTTGTATGAACTGTATTGTAATGGATCACTTTTTTAAACAAATTTAGAAAACTTTCCATGAACATTTTTATTTAATCCAAGAAATAAGACTTACATTGGTTAACTTGGTAACAGAGTTTCTTTTCATATTCCACATGTATATTTCAGTGATACAGAATACTTCAAAAAGGTCAGCATTCTGGAGGAGAAGTGTTATCAGGAAAAGAAGATGCAAAATTCACGTCTGTCATTCTACTGAATATTTTCTATAAATGAAAACTACTGAGATTTTTCTCATCCATATGAATATTAATAATCATTGATTGAATCATCAAATATAAATATATAGTTGACATGTTTGGTTCAACTGTGTATATAAAAATGTAATTTGAAATTTCTTATTTTCCTTATAAATAGAAATATTCCATGATTTGGTTTAAAGCCTTCCATGCTCAATTTTTAAAACAAGAGAAAGAAATAATTTTATAAGTAAATACTGAAAATTTTAATTTTCTACTTTAATACAGTTGCAAAAATTCTAACTAGAAAGTTATTTCCGTCTAACATATATTTATGAAACTGAAACATTTGAGTTTGGGGAATATTATTCACTGCAGAATTTGAGGATTTATGATGGGGAAAGATTGGCTACTCACACTTTCTGTTTTATACATATTCATTGATCACAGAAACCATGTTGTTAAATTAAAACCTAGACTCAGCATAGTTGAAGTAGCATAGCTGCAATTCCCAAGGAATTATAGATACCGTACACACTACATCACATACATTCAGCTCTAAAATTGACAAATTGCAAAATTTTAAAGACATGGTTAAGTGCCAGTTTCTACCACTTTATATGATAATATATTGTCCTGGCAGAATGTGAGGAAAATGAGAACAATCTTATCACCCTAATAATTAAGCCGGAACTTGGATCTCATACATAGTTCAATTTTCTTAGTTCAGTCATGTTAAATGATGGAAATACTCTTAACATTTTGTATATCAGTCATTAGCATATCAGGAAGTACTGTATTTAATCATTTTATATGAGCAGGACAAGATAGTTAACATATAAAATGGCATAAAAATAAAGTTAATGTTCCTTCTAATATAGTAATATTTGAAGCTTATTGAAATGTGCTTTAATGAATAAAAGTCATCTAGTAAAAATCTTTAATTTTCAGATTGCAAACTGTATATAACATGGGATAAAATATTAGCATTGATTTATTAATGAATCTGAGATTAATGAATTATTTAAAAGAATGTTAAGAAATGCAATTTTGTTTTTATTTGGAGAGTAATCATTTTATTTTTACTCTGTTAAAAGACTGTTAACTATACTCAAAGTCTAGTTCACAGAAGTTTTTGATTAAGCATAGATTTCTAAATTTTATATTATGCAATAAAGGAACAGGTATTATTTCTAAGAAAAAAAAAAGCCAACTCTTTTTTTGCTACCCATTCCTTCAAGAAGCCTTCCATAACTTCAAAAAAAGAAAAAAGATAGCTTTAGCTACTACTCTGGACTATTTTCATTCCACTACATGCTTATTCCTACTTCAACACTTAAACACAGTGTTCACATGTATTTTCTGTTTTATTAGCTCCTTGAAGAGAAGTTGTTTTTAATTTCTCTATCCATCACAATATTCAGTATAAAAATATGTGCTAAATTTGCATTTGATGAGTGAATGAGTTAAGAAATCAATGAATGAATTAAAAAATACTGCCATGGAAGAGAAATACAAAAATCTCCAATATTTGTCAATGGATTAATATTATTGAGAATAATCAGATTAATATAATAATAGAAATTTCAATAATAACATGAGAAAGAAAGTTATCAATCATTTACTTTAATATCCATTTTACTGTTAAGGAAACAGAAATACAAAGGCTTAAATGTTTTTTCCTAAAGTTTTGATAGAAAAAAATTCAAAAAGACCTGGAACTTCTCCTTATTACATTTAGCCAACTGTCTTTTATAAATTACACAAGCACATATATACACAACACTTAGGACAAATAAAAGTCATGTACAATAATTTTTCCTTTAGGAACAAGTCATATTACTTGTAAGCTTATTTAGAGAATTTAGTGTCTTTTTTGTTTTTTAAGAAAGTAAATCTTTTCAATTAATAGGTTAGTAGGATCATTTTTTTGCTTCAATTTTATTTTTCTTCAATTGTTTTACAAGGAACTGTATTACCAGCAGATTGTTCATTGAAGAGATCACCTAACTCAGACTTGCTTTTACTCCCCCTATGGATAGCAGTGTATAAACCTACACCACTAGAAATCAGATCTGATAACATCTCATTGCCACGTTGAACGTTTTAAGTTACATTTGTGTTTAAGTAGTAGAAAAATTCATGTTTCCTCTATTGTTTCACAGTAAAATCCCTGGAATTTCAAGATATCCTGAATTTTATGTCATGGAAAGAACCATTTGTACTTTTCTACTTTTCTTACAGCTCACACGAACTAACTTATTAACAGATGGCTAAATAATTATTAATTCCTTTTAAATCTCACTGTGTATTTATGACCCATTTCAACAAGAATTTCCACATACATTAGATATGTGTCTTCAAAATCACTAAGGAAAACCTTTTAATGCATTTTTCAGTCTGAAAAGTCATACCCCAAGTTCCTAATGTAGTTGTTCCTGTGGTGTGCTTGGAATCATATAGGATGAACCCATTATATAAATTGGCTTGTACAGTGCTTTACACAACAGATCCATGTCATGTCAGTATGGTCCACTGATATCTAATGGTTATTTGTGTGCTGTGTCTACAGGAATTTGTTTCAAAGAATTGTCTAAGGGAGTTTTCCATTTGTTTTCTTCTTTTTAAAACAAGTACATACAGGTTCAAGCTTTAGCCCAATATATTGCTATTCACTAAAGTTAAGATAAAAACTCATAAAGGAAATGAAAAGAAAGATCTACCAGTTTGTGTACAAGATGGTAAATAAGACTTTCTCATGTTTTTTGAGGCAGAAGAAGAAAATCAGACGTTGTTAATCTGATATTTTAATTTTTTACCCCAAAATATCGTAAATATTGTTTTATAGAAGTATGTCAACAAAGAAAAATACATCAAAGTCTAAATAACCCCAGATTATTTAATCTCATATTATGTGGTACAGATGAAATAATTCAAATGCCCTCAATCTATTTGCTAATTTTTCGTGAGGTATTTTATAAATGTACTATTTCAATGGGGATTTTTCAGTGATCAAAATACTTCAAGTAGTAACAATAGGTAATTGCCAGTAGAAATAAATTTGGTTTAAATTTCAGAAATCTCGTTAGTTGGTAGTTAATAGTCACTTAATCTGAGCAGGACCCTGTGGAGCCTTCCTGTGACAGATCCCTTCCCCCTGTCCTCTGCTGTAGCTCTTCTCTGAAGTACCCAGATAATACTGTCTCATGTATATTTCCTGAGTTTTTCAGGTGCTAAAAGCAACCACCAAATGGAAGAAATTAACTACTTGATGATCATAACTAGTAGCCCCTCAGATCTTCTGGCATAAGGATTGATAATGTTAACCCCTGTAATACCACCCTCCGTGTTACCTCACCGTCAACCAATCAGAGAACTGTGCACAAGCTGATCGCATACCCTGTGACTCCCTTCCCTCTCCTGGCATTTAAAAATGCTTTGCTGAATCAATGTGATACATCATATTAACAAATTGAAGGATAAATACTATATGATAATCTCAATAGAGGCAGAAAAAGCTTTTGACAGAATTCAACATCCATTTATGATGAAAACTCTCCAGAAAATGGGCATAGAAGGAAATTACCTCAACATAATAAAAGCCATATATGACAAAACAAAAGCCAACATCATTCTAAATGGTGAAAAACTGAAAGCATTCCCTCTAAGAACAGGAACAAGACAAGGGTGTCCACTCTCACCGTTATTATTCAACATAGTTTTGGAAGTTTTAGCCACAGCAATCAGAGAAGAAAAAGAAATCAAAGGAATCCAAATTGGAAAAGAAGTAAAATTGTCACTCTTTGCAGATGACATGATATTATACACAGAAAACCCTAAAGGTTCTAACGGAAAACTGCTAGCACTAATCGATGAATTTAGTAAAGTAGCAGGATACAAAATTAATGCACAGAAATCTCTTGCATTCCTATACACTAACAACGAAAGAGCAGAAATTAAGGAAACTCACATTCACCATTGCAACAAAAATAATAAAATACCTAGGAATAAAACTGTCTAAGGAGGCAAAAGACCTATATGCAGAAAACTATAAGACACTGCTGAAAGAAATCAAAGACAATACAAACAGATGGAGAGACATACCATGTTCTTGGATTGGAAGAATCAACATTGTGAAAATGACTATACTACCCAAAACAATTTACAGATTCAATGCAATCCCGATCAAATTAGCAACGGCATTTTTCACAGAACTAGAACAAGAAATCTTATGATTTGTATGGAAATGCAAAAGACCCCAAATAGCCAAAGCAATCTTGAGAAGGAAAGACAGAGTTGGTGGAATTAGGCTTCCTGACTTCAAACTAAACTACAAGGCCACAGTGATCAAGACAGTATGGTACTGGCACAAAAATGGAAAGGTAGATCAATGGAACAGAATAGAGAACACAGAGGTAAACCCAAGCACATACAGGCACCTTATCTTTGACAAAGGAGGCAAGAATATACAATGGAGAAACGACAGCCTCTTCAATAAGTGGTGCTGGGAAAATTGGACAGCAACGTGTAAAAGAATGAAATTAGAACACTTCTCAACACCATGCACAAAAATAAACTCAAAAGGGATTAAAGACCTAAATGGAAGGCCAGACACTATAAAACTCCTAGAGGAAAACATAGGCAGAACACTCTATGACATACATCAAAGCAAGATCTTTTTTGACCCACCTCCTCGAATAATGGAAATAAAATCAAGAATAAACAAATGGGACCTCATGGAACTTAAAAGCTTCTGCACAGCAGAAGAAACCCTAAACAAGACAAGAAGACAAGTCTCAGAATGGGAGAAAATACTTGCCAATGAAGCAACGGACAAAGGATTAATCTCCAAAATATATAAGCAGCTCATGCAGTGTAATACCAAAAAAGCAAATAACCCAATCCACATGTGGGTGGAAGACCTAAATAGACATTTCTCCAAAGAAGGCATGCAGATGGCTAACAAACACATGAAAAGATGCTCAGCATCACTAATCATTAGAGAAATGCAAGTCAAAGCCACAATGAGGTGTCACCTCACACCAGTCAGAATGGCCATCATCAAAACATCTAGAAACAATAAATGTTGGAGAGGGTGTGGAGAAAAGGGAACTCTCCTGCACTGTTGGTGGGAATGTAAGCCGGTGCAGCCACTATGCAAAACAGTTTGGAGGTTCCTTGCAAAACTAAAAATGGAACTACCATATGACCCAGCAATCCCACTACTGGGCATATACTCAGAGAAAACCGTAATCCAAAAAGAAACATGTACCATAATGTTCATTGCAGCACTATTTACAAAGCCAGGATGTGGAAGCAATCTAAATGCCCATTGGCAGATGAATGGATAAAGAAGATGTGGCACATATATACAATGGAATATTACTCAGCCATAAAAAGGAATGAAATGGAGCTATATGTAATGAGGTGGAGAGACCTAGAGACTGTCATACAGAGTGAAGTAAGCCAGAAAGAGAAAAACAAATACCGTATGCTAACTCATATATATAGAATCTAAAAAAATGGTGCTGATAAACCCAGTGACAGGGCAAGAATAAGGATGCAGATGCAGAGAATGGTCTTGAGGACACGGGGTTGGGGGTGGGGGGCGAAGGGAAAGCTGGGACGAAGTGAGCAAATAGCATAGATATATATACACTACCAACTGTAAAATCGATAGCCAGTGGGAAGTTGCTGTATAACAAAGGGAGATCAACTTGATGATGGGTGATGCCTTAGAGGGCCAGGACAGGGAGGGTGGGAGGGAGTCACGGGAGGGAGGGGATTTGGGGATATATGTATAAATATAGCTGATTCACTTTGGTGTACCTCATAAGCTTGTACAAGAGTGTAAAGCAATTATATTCCAATAAAGAGCTTAAAAAATAATACAGAGGAAAGACATAGACTTTCAAGTAGCCGAAGCTCAACTTTTGAAATCACAATTATTTACTTTTATGAAATAATATATTTGTTTTTATAAACTCACTGATGTGTAATAAAAGTTGAGAAGCTTAAATATAAAAAAAAAAAATGCTTTGCAGATACCTTTTGGGATATTTGGGGTTTTCTGGGGGCATAGCCACCGGTTCTCCTTGCTCGGCCCTGCAATAAACCTTTCTCTGCTCCAGACTCTGATGTTTCAGTCTGGCCTCGCTGCGTGCTGGGCACATGAACTTGTACTTCGTTAACAGGAATATTATTTTTTTTAAAGAAGAGAGAGAAATTCATTGGAAATCTGATTGGAAAATCATTAATGTCTGACCATAATGTGCCCCCTATTTTAGAAGGTAGGCTTTAATAGAAATAGGGTTATCTAGATATGTTTAATGTATTAAAAGTTCATTATATCAGCTACAAAGTGTCATTAACTTCAATTCAGATTATTTCTTTCTGTGCTAGAAGTTCTCATTGAGCGTTGATCTTGACTTTTTCATTAATTCCCAAATATTCAGTAAGTTAAAAAAAAAGTTCATTTTTAGTTTTTAAGTAGATGATTTTCTTTTAATCCTACCAATGTATTATCATTCAAATTACTTTATTGAAATAAATGCATTTTTCTTTTTCTTATAAGGCCCTCCATTTACTACTACTAATAAAGGTACCATGCTATTTACAACTTCCTGTGTTTTTGTGTGTAAAACTAGGTTCCTAGCTTCTATTTTTAATAAAATTTAATGATGTCTGAATAATTTCCAACCCTTACAAATATTTATACCAATTTATTAAATACTACTTTGACAGTTGTTAAAAGAAGTGAAAGAAGTATGTTGACAAAAATAAAGAAGGAAATATTATTTTAATTGCTTAGATTATTAGTCATTTTTGCTATTTTAATGACATATTTATAAGTAATATTTACAAAATTTTGAAGTGGAGTTTAAACTAGTACTGTCACTGTTTCAATTTTCTCCCCTTAGTCTTTCTTTTTGTGGTGGCTTTTTTCTTAATTTAGGTTAATCACGCCTATGTACTGTGACTTTTATGCCCACTCACTTTCTTGAGAATCTTTTTTTATTGGTTCACTTTATTACTGTGGTTCACACTCTTTATCATATTCTCAACCTTTGTGTCTCTACAGTTACTTGGGCAGAGTATACACATATACACGTACCTCATTTTATCTCTTCGCCAGTTAGTTAATGGATTCATGGATGTGTGAATTGCTTTCACTTTTGGATGTTATTGAAAATGCTGCTATAAACATTAATGTGCAAATCTTTGTATGGATATATCATGTTTTCATTCATCTTGAGTAGATACCAAGGAATAGAATTCCTGGATCATATGTTATTAAATTTATGTTTGATATTTTAAGAAACTTCCAAACTGCTTCCATGGTAGCAGGGCCATTTTACATTTATACCAACAATATAAGAAGGTTCCAGTTTCTCCACATTCTCATCCATATTTGGTATTGTATCCCTTTTTAGCTATAGCCATTATAGTAAGTCTGAAGTGGTACCTTGTTGTGGCTCTGATTTGCATATTTCTAATGACAGAACAATATTGAGCATCTTTTCTTCTGCTCAGTAGCTATTCATATCTTTCTTTTTCAACATGTCTTCTCAACTCTTTATTGTAGTTTTATATGTCTTCTTTGTCTTTTACAGTGTTTGTGTTCTATACATATTCTGAAAACAAGACCTTTACCTGATATAATTTGCAAATATTTTTCTCTCATCTATTCTTTTTTTTTCAATGACCTAGTGAAGCCAAATAAATAAATACATAAATAAATAAATATTTAGTTGGTGTCTTTTGAAGTGCTACCTTACTTAATTGTCATTAAGTGCAACTTATTAATTTATCTAATATATATTGTACTCTTGATGTTATATCTAGAAATCTTTGCCTAAATCAAGGTTAGAAATACATTACACTTAGGTCTGTAATCTATTTTTAATTATATTTTGGTATGGTATGAGATATCTAGCTCTAAAAATTAATTAAAGTTTACATATAGATATTCAGCTGTTCAAGTGTATTCTAAAAGACAGTCTTCTCCCAAATGAATTGCCTTAGCAGCTTACATGTAAACAAATGGACATCAGTGTGAGTTTGTATTTCTGACCTCTCTATTCTGTTCCACTGTTCAACGTATTTGTCCACATGCCAGTATCACTGTCTTAATTAGCGTAGCTTTGTGTACATCTGCAAGTTTAGATAGTGTTCTTGTTTTCATTCACTTATCAATATTTTCTAATTCCATTATAACTCAGATATAGTTAGAAGTAGACATATGCTTTTCCCCTGAGGACCAAAAAGCCTGAAGGAAAATGTACTGATTTGAATAATGTCCTTCCACGTTGGATCAATTTATTTACAAATGTCTATATTTTGAAGCCATGCTGCTAGGTGTTTGGGGTATTAAAAATAATGAATAAGATATAGCTTCTGCCATGTTGGAACACCTTGGAACTGCCACTGTGACACAAAATGTGAAAAAATATATAGGTTTTTTAAAAAAGTGGTGAGGTATTTCAGGCCTCTACAAAGAGCATGGAATATGCCTTTGTGTTCTAGAAAGCTACCTAGCTGATAAGAGGATTGTGTATTTATTTTAAAACTACTATTAAGAGAACTGTGGAAATAGCTAATAAAACTACATATACATTTTCCTTTTTACACAGCAAAGGCACATCTAGAAATTTACTTGGAAGATAAACCTTCAACAATATAAAATTAACATTTATTGCAGTACAGTTTGTAATTCTAAAATATTGGATACATGATAAATGTACAGACATAGAGGATTTGCTGAATAAACTATGGTGCATCCATGCAGTGGAGTACTATGTACGTATACTATAAAAACCAGGAAAATGTCTGTGGATAGAAATGAGAGAGATTCCATGGCATCTATGGTATGCTAGATTTTGTTTTTAAAAAAAAGAAATAAAAATATACTCATATGGCTGCCTATTTGAGTACCTAAAAACAAGGAAGAATGAACCAGAAGCTAATAAGTTTGTTTATCTGCAAGATAGGAGTTAAGAACAAGATAGAAAGGCTGATAGGAAAGACATAACATTGAATATACCTTTTTGTATATATTGTTAATTTTGGGGACCATGCTGTTTCATATACTCAATAAATAAGTAAATAAAAATCAGTAAGGATGTGGAGGATCACAAGGGCAATAAAAATGAAAATAACTTAACTGAATTACAAATGAGAAATGTAACAATGTTGATGAAATACGTGGAGAACTAACCCAAGTAATTTTGAACACGCTATTTTGAAAATATAATCTGAATTAAAGACAAAAAGAACTGTAAACAGTATTATAGTTAAGGAGCTTTTTTTCATGGTATATGATATAAAGAGTTTGCAACTCTATATTCTAAACTTGAGCAAATCAATTATTGTTGATAATTAAAGCCAGGTTTCTCAATGGCAGAAAAGGGAATTACCAATATTGAAAGGGGAGAGGATAGAATAAATCCCGTGGTGTTGGACTGGAATAATAGAACTCATAGGGTTTAATATACATACATAGATTGTTGTAGAAACAGAGATGTGTATTAGTGAGTGTGTTATACATTTTGACGGTTTTTTTTTTGCGTGTATATGTATGTGTGTATACGCACACATAGCTATCCATCTCTATAGATAAAGATACATGCTGTTCCTCTCTAAGCTAAGTGGGTAGGAAACAGTTGTGCCCAGTAGAAATGAGCACACATAGCACCACAGTTCAGCTTCCGCATACTACTCTGCAATAATAAGTAACAGAGTTCCTTAGAGAAATATCTGATCCCAAAGCTTGGGCAGGGAAACTGGCTTTGAGCATCATGTTGGGAAAATAGTAATACTCAAATAATATTGAGGGAATGTCAAAGGAGTCAACTTAAAGGTACTCTTGTTGACCAACTGTGCAACAAACTGAGCAAACGAGAGTAATGGATTAAACACGTTGATTAAAATTGGAAATTGTGAATCCCACAGGTATACATAAATGAATATGTGGAATATAAAGAATATCTGAAATTTTTTTTTTTTTTTTTTTAAGAACTTTTATTGAGATACAGTTAAGAGACAATAAACAGCATATATTTAAAGTGTACAATTTGGTATCCCAATCTCCCAATTCATTCCCCTCCAACCCTCCCCGCTTTCCCCACTTGGTGTCCATGTGTTTGTTCTCTACATCTGTGTCTCTTTTTCTGCCTTGCATTTCCTCTTTCATAGTTGTTAGCATTTGCCTTATGTATTGAGGTGCTCCTATACTGGGTGCATATATATTTATAATTGTTATCTCCTCTTCTTGGAGGGATCCCTTGATCTTTATGTAATGTCCTTTCTTGTCTCTTGTAACATTTTTTATTTTAAAGTCTATTTGATCTGATATGAGTATTGCTGCTCCAGCTTTCTTTTGATTTCCATTTGCATGGAATATCTTTTTCCATCCCCTCACTTTCTGTCTGTATGTGTCCCTAGGTCTGAAGTGGGTCTCTTGTAGACAGCATATATATGGGTCTTGTTTTTGTATCCATTCAGCCAGTCTGTGTCTTCTGGTTGGTGCATTTAGTCCATTTACATTCAAGGTAATTATCGAGATGTATGTTCCTATTACCATTTTCTTAATTGTTTTGGTTTTGGTTTTGTAGGTCCTTTTCTTCTCTTATGTTTCCCGCTTAGAGGAGTTCCTTTAGCATTTGTTGTAAGGCTGGTATGGTGGTGCCGAATTCTCTTAGCTGTTGCTTGTCTGTAAAGCTTTTGATTTCTCCATCGAATCTGAATGAGATCCTTGCTGGGTAGAGTATTCTTGGTTGTAGGTTCTTCCCTTTCATCACTTGAAATATATCATGCCACTCCCTTCTGGCTTGCAGAGTTTCTGCTGTGAAATCAGCTGTTACCCTTATGGGAGTTCCCTTGTATGTTATTTGTCGTTTTTCCCTTGTTGCTTTTAATAACTTTTCTCTGTCTTTAATTTTTGTCAGCTTGACTACTATATGTCTTGGCGTGTTTCCCTTGGGTTTATCCTGCCTGGGACTCTCTGCGCTTCCTGCACTTGGGTAGCTATTTCCTTTCCCATGTTAGGGAAGTTTTCAACTATAATCTCTTCCAATATTTTCTCAGGTCCTTTCTCTCTCTTGTCTCCTTCTGGGACCCCTATAATGCAAATGTTGGTGCGTTTAACATTGTCCCAGAAGTCTCTTAGTCTGTCTTCAGTTCTTTTCATTCTTTTTTCTTTATTCTTCTCCGCATCAGTGATTATCACCATTCT
Source organism: Hippopotamus amphibius kiboko (assembly GCF_030028045.1). Taxonomy (NCBI): domain Eukaryota; kingdom Metazoa; phylum Chordata; class Mammalia; order Artiodactyla; family Hippopotamidae; genus Hippopotamus; species Hippopotamus amphibius. The sequence continues at coordinate 105,341,021 of NC_080196.1, forward strand.
GTCTTCCAGGTCACTTATTCGCCCTTCTGCCTCAGTTAATCTGCTATTGGTTCCTTCTAGCGTATTTTTCATTTCCGTTATTGTGTTGCATATCTCTGTTTGTTTGCTCTTTAATTCTTCTAGGTCTTTGGTAAACTTTTCGATCTTTGCATCCAGTCTTTTTTCAAAGTCCTGGATCATCTTCACCATCATTATTCTGAATTCTTTTTCTGTAAGGGTGCCTATCTCCTCTTCATTTAGTTGTTTTTCTGGGGCTTTATCCTGTCCCTTCATCTGGTACAAAGTCCTCTGTCTTTTCATTTTCTCTATTTTTCTGTGGTTGTGGTTTTCAGTTCTGCAAGATGAAATACTGCTGATACTGCTTGATACTTCTGTCTGCCCTCTCTGAAATTTTTTATACTCTGTTTCTGGTTTCCTATATATCTGAAATCATCTCATAAAAAATTTTAAAGTGATAAATTAAAAATGTGATGCTTATAAATTCTACAGAAATTATCTGTGTAAAATAATTTAAACATACATAAATGAATAAATACATAAATAAATTGGGTAAGGGAAAGTTTTACCTTAGAGTAGAATTCTAGCCAATAATTACTAGAGCATTAATGGAACTAGAAATCACCATTTAGCAATCCACTGTAGGACTCATATTTTCAGGCAAAAGTCATCAATGGATATTAAAACTAGAGAATGAAAGAAAAATATGAGAATCAGGATATTTATACGGTCTCAAACTTGTATATATAGTAACAGAGTGAGAAACCATAACTTTGCAATGGAGTAAATTGAACAGTGGAGAAAACTGACAGGCACCACTTTGACCAAGTGATCCAAATTATCATCTCTCATGTAATAGACAAATAGGCATCTGTATCTTCTGATGTGCTGAGAACATAACATCACTTTTATTGTATACCTGCCCCAAATTAACAAACTGAACCAGATAAACCCATGAAATTATCGCATACTCTGTAGATGAGATAATTGTATGGGTCAGTTTTAATTTCTTTATATTGATAATTGTACTGTGGTTACGTGAGAGAATTTCCTTGTTTTAGGGAAATATAGCCTAAAGAAGTCAGAAGAAAAAGGACTTTATATTGGTGACTCACTCTCCAAAGTTTCATAAAAAATACATATATGTGTATAATATGTTGTATAAATATAAATGTTTGTATATAAACCTTTAGACAGATAGATATATATGTACATACCTATATATATACATATTAATACATACATACAAACATACATATGTACATGGATAATGATAAAGCAAATGTGATTCAGTGGTAACATTTGTAAAATCTAAGTGAAGAGTGAACGGAAATTCTTTGTACTATGTTTGCAGGTTTCCTACAAATCTGAAATCATCTCATAATAAAAATTTAAAAAATAAAAGCCCAACGTGATGACTTTGTAAATTCTATATAAGTATCTGTATAAATAATTTAAAACTCCCATCAAACGTCTTAAAATGTGATCAAACTATTTCAAATTTTTAAAAACATCTATTAAGAACTTGACCTGAGTCAAGGACTGAAGAATTAAAAACCCTTAGGTAATTCAAATGATTTAAAATTTTTCTGGATTTTTGATGACATGCTGCAATAGAATAATTTTATTTATTTATTTCATCTTCTTTTACTCTAAAAAAAAACTCTTTAAATTTAAGAGTTGATATTACCCAGAAAGATAATTATAGCAGAATGATGTAGAAGTAAAATGCACCAACTTTGATTCTACATAACAACAAAGCAAAGTTGTTTTCTACATTCCAATGGGATCATTATGGAAAGTACTATGTGCTGCAAAAACATTATGCTATTGTCACTGCTAGAAAGTAAATAATTCTTTGAAGCTATTGTTAGAATGAATATAAAATTGTGTTTACAAATCTTGCAGAGAGAAAAGTCTTAATCATTACCAATTTAAAGCTCTGCGGACTGAATGGAAAACATTCCAGAGAATAGAAGATATAATACATAATATTACATATAGTTGTGTGAAAATAAAGATAACTTTTTCTGGTAATTTAATTTCTTTTTCATTTAATTTGATTTGTTTTGGTCAAATACACATGAATAGTAGTAGAGAAACTTTAGTCTAAATTTATGTTCTCATTCTTTTTATACCACTTTGAAATTGAAACATAAATATTTTACTGTGCTGACTATTTTATTCAGGGTAATTCTGCTTTTACATAAGTTTTTGCATGTTTTTACAACATATATAACTAGTTTTTCTTCATTGGGCATAATATAAAGATTTGATATTAAAAATTACATAGTAAGTTGAATTTCCTGATTTTGTTCAACTGCCCCTCAGAAATTTAGTATACTGGCAAAATTGATGACCCAAAATTGATGACCCCAGCATTTAAAATATGAAATAAATTTAAGGATTCTATTACAGATTCTGGGTCTACCTTATGAAATTAGACATAGTATAATGAAATCTATTAGAGAAATTGAATATTTTCTAGATAGATGTCGCTGACAGCGTATTTTGGAGAAGAATTAAATATTTTGGAAAAATAAAATTTTTTCCAAAAAAAGTAATTTTTCTTCCATGGATTTCTTCCCTGGGTAGGATAGAGGTTTGGGCACCTATACTAAACATAACCGTGACAGTTTGTGTCCCTGCCCCTTTTGAAAATTCCCAGCATACGCTGATGTGTACATGTGGCCTTCAGTCCTGCTTTGGGCAGGAAGACCTGAATCCCACAATGACCATTTTTGTTAAAGTAGATCAGGTAGTGATGGAGGGGGAAACAAGGATTAGGGGTAGGTGCAGAGGGAGTGGGTGGACATGCACCATTGCCTCTTTTACTTACTTTTGTTTTCATTGGTCACAGTGGCCAGCCCTGACTCAATTAAGCAAACTTCAACTGTTTCAATCCACTCAAGGCATCATATTGAGTATTAAGGCTCACTTGGCTTAGGGACACCTGGCTCATCAGCCACTGACACATTGTCTTTGAGGCTGTGAGAGGAATTTAGAGAGAAACTCTTCTGCTGGCTTTGAAGAAATATATTATCACACTATATGATGGCCTCTAGGAGCTGAGAGCAGTGCCCAGTGATACCCAGCAAGAAAAGGAGGTCAGTGAGACAATAAATGGGTGTTGTTTTTTTTGTTTGTTTGTTTGTTTTTGGGGGGGTACACCAAGTTCAATCATCTGTTTTGTATACACATATCCCCGTATTCCCTCCCTTCCTTGACCCCCCCCTCAAGTCCCCCCCACCCTCCCCACCCCAGTCCTTTAAGGCATCTTCCATCCTCGAGTTGGACTCCCTTTGTTATACAACAACTTCCCACTGACTGTCTGTTTTACAGTTGGTAGTATATATATGTCTGTGCTACTCTCTCGCTTCGTCTCAGTTGTTTTAAAAGTCTAAGTTTGTTGTAATCTGTTACACAGCAGTGGATAATTAACTTGCCAGCTGCATAAAATATCCAGAGAAGTCAACTCTCTCTGTTTTCTTTCTTTCCTTCTTTTTTATTTTTTAACAAATGTGATAATAGCACACATTACTGTTTGTTGTTGTCCTCATACATCATAATATATTATGAACGTATTTCTAACAATAAATATAAATTGAAGTTTTAGTGTATTAATTTATATTAGACAACTTTGTGATTTCCAGCCATTTGCCACTATGGTTTTAAACACTTGGAGCTATGGTGTTGCTGAATAAAACTCTCAATTAATTATTAAGTATATCTTTAATATTAAGAGTAGATTATGCAATTATGAAATCCAGGTCTTTAGCTGCACTAGTAACAGTTCAGTTGCTTAGAGCAATATATGGCTGATGGCTACCATATTGGATAGCACAGATATTTAGGATATTTCCTTTGCCACAGGAAAGTCTACTGGATAACTCTTTTCTATATCATAACTCAGCATTACCTATTTTATATTATGATGATAAATCATAACTTTTTCTACATTTTTGCATTTATCATTTTAACTCTGTAAAGTTAGTTTGGTGCCATAATCAATCTCACTTGAATACCTATACTCAAGATAAACTGTTTAAGATATACGGAGGGAGGGCAAATGTTCATCAGATTGATAGTTACTTATTACTCTCCTTGCTCTCAGGTTTGATGTGTTTTCTCTTATTCAAAAACAATTATTATCGATGGCTAACTTTGATAGGCTTTGTGAAATTAGATGATGAATTCAAAAATAATCTCCTCCGTGTTTTTGTAAACTATTTTCAAGCTTATTCAAAGAAAAGAAGTGAAAATGTGAAAGTCTCTGATTTGTTCTCAAAACCAGCCTACTACTCCTCAGTATTTAAATATAAAGCTATATTTTTTGATATTTTAATGTCTTTGGGGACAGGGCATCATAATGGCTAAGAGCTTGTACCCTGGGGCTACAGTTGGAGTCACTGCTGACTCATTATTTGTGAAATGTCTCTATACTTCTGTTTCTTCATCTAAGAACTGGGGATGGTGTATTACTCCCTAATTCCAAAGGCTTTATAGGAATTGAATAAAGTAATATACACACAAAATTTAGAACTTGGAAAATATATTTGGTGAATGTTAGCCATTATTATAATAACACATTTTTCCCCCTGTAATTTGCTGAAAGATTGTGCCAGCCAATATGTATGTTTTATGAGACTGAGAAGATAAACTATTGAGAAATATAATTGTTTTCAAATATAAAGAATGTGGAAAGTTCAGGTATCATGCTATCCTTTATGAACAATGCTAGATATAAATTACCAGAATCTATAAGCAATATTTTTTCAGGCTCTGAAGAATAAATCTTTTAAGATTTCCAATGTTCAAGGCCATATATGCACACCTATCATTTACTTTTGCTTGTTATACAACTGTTTTAAGGGTTCTTGGAGCAAATCCTTTTCCTTTGAGTTTCTATGAAAAGGAGATTTATAAGTCACAAACCATAAAATTCCATATTAAACCATGATTGAACACTAACCACTATCATATGTCTCATTATGAAAATTATAGCTAGAAAACCTTATATTAGCTTCAGTATACTCTCTGATCTGAATTATCAGTTTAACTGAAAAGAGAATGTGGAGAATAGAGTATCCAAATACTTTTCAGAAAGGTTTTTCATCAGCAATTACATTTTTTAAGTGTTTCAGTGTATTCCACATCTAAGGCATTGAAAACAAACTTTAAAAGGGGGGATATTCTTTCTTTTCAATGTTAAAGTATGAGGCTTCCTATTAATGATGATAAAATGGGTTTCTGTATTTCAATACATTTGATTAACACCAAATATATTTTTAGATGGGAAGAATATTTCATCTTTGATATAACAAAAAGCAAAATAGGTTTGATTCCCTGGAAAGCCTACTCAATTCTCAGCCATTGCTGAATGGTCTCCTAGAATAGATGCACATCCTTATGGACAAACTAATGCCTGCCTTGCCTAGAAGCACAGGTCTGGATCTGCAATATTATAGTCATGGTGTAGAGCTCTGTTTACGCTTCTGAAAGGTATGGGAGAAAGGGTCCAAGATAATCAACAGAAAAACAATTTTTGCAGGATGGTGGATATTACCCTATAGCAGATGCTGTTAATACCGCACTATTTTTCCCCTTAGATTTTACTGTTTCCAGACACATGGCTGCCAAATGTGAGTGCCCCAGGGTCTTTGCCCAGCATGCTTGGTACAAGCTAGAAGTACTGCAAAGTTAATGCTCCCTAAGAGCAGCCATTGAAAGAAGGGATTTGGTGTGAAGTCTTAGCTGACTTGCCCCTCTATTGGGATAACTCTGAGTTATTTTCTATACTGTCCCTCAGAGTTGCCTGCAGGAGATTCTATTGACCACATATTCTGTAATGGCCTCTTTCTCTTCCTGTCTCACATGCTCACTCACCAATAGATGATTCCAGAGATAATCTGCCTAATTAACTAATTGCACCTATATACTTGCCTCAGGGTCTGCTTTTGGGGAGACACCTTAACAGGGTGGAGAAAAAAAAAATTAGTAAGTGGTCAGTTTTGCAACTGCTACTCTCAGTCAGCTAGATAAAATTAAATCCCAAATTGCAGATGTAGTACTTGGGCCATGTATAATATCACTATTGTACATATGTTTCTCCTCCCAGCCCTTTGAGAACCATACCTGCTAGGTAGAGTGATAGTAGAAAGGACAGATGATGGAACATGGCTCAAGCAGTCATGTATTCCAATATTTACTTTCCAAGACTTTTCTAATATTTTCCTTTAATAATTATCTACTGTTAGAAAGAAGAGCTCCTTCCAGATAATAATAATAATAATAATAATAATAATAATAAAAAATAATAATAATAATACAATAGCTATCATGGGACTATAGAACAAAGTTTCAGCTAATAATAAGGAAGTTACCAGACAACAATGAAAAGAGAGATAAAAATAGGAATGGTTATAATTGTAAAAGCATCACTAAACATACAAACCAAAAAAGAATAATTGCTTAAAATATGGAAAATGAATATCAGGAAAAGCTATTTAAAAAGTGTTTACCCACCATGTGGAAACTCAGGTAATATTGTAACCTTGTTCTCATCTTGGGGGAAAAACAATTAAAAAAACAAAAAAACTTGTGAAAAAATTCTAAGCAACAATAAGATGATGGAGTACCGGTAGTAAAATGTCTGCTGTTGATCACTGTATAAACTCAAATATAAAATGTGGGTAAAAATACTTTAGAATTAAAGTAACATGATAGAAACTAAATTGTTAGGTGAAAAAATGGGATATATATGCATCCTTAAATAGGCATCAAACATTCCTATAATTGTCCATATGAATCTTTTAATAGAATAGAAAAAAATGAGTTTCTTTTTTCACTCAGACTGATGTTTTCACAGTGATAAAATATAGGTGTTTCTCCAGAATGTCTATTGTCATAGGTTCTAAGAAAATAAGCTTAGAAAGCTTAGAAAATAGATGCAAAACAGAGACTAATATATTGCAGTTATTAGGGACTATAAAACAAATAGGATTAATATATTTAAAGAGAATTTCAAAATATACCTGAAGTATAAAAATGAGTACAACAGAATTTTCGGAAATAACGAATTTAATAGATGGGTGTAATCATAGTTTAGGAACAACAAAATAAGGGATTATGAACTGAAAGACTGGTCAGAAAATGTAGGTTGAAGCACAGTAAGAAAAGACAATGAATAAATACAAAAGAGAAAGGGAAAACCAACACAGATGAAATGTTGCATACATTTGTAATCAGATTTCAAGATGGAGAGAGTAGAGAGAATGGGGAAGGTGCCACATTTGAAGAATACTTGCCAATAATTTTTCAATGATGATAAAAAATATTCAACCACAGTTCAAGACACTTACAAATACCAAGCTCTATGTAAAACTGACTTAAAAATCATGTGTGGAATTGTTTTAGATACAGACTTGAATATCTACCTATAAAAATGTAATTTTGAGAAAATCAGGGGAGTTTAATCATCTGTGAGAGATTACATGATATCCATACATTATTTTTAATTTTGTTAAATATGACAATAGCATTCTCTCTGTATAAAACTATACCTCGCTTTTTTGGAAATATATAGAGAAAACATGAAGGTTAAAATTATGCAACATCTGTGATTTCATTTAAAAGATTTAATATTCTGCAAACAAACACTGTAAAAGTACAGATACATAGCCAAAGTAGAAACATGTCCGCTTTGACCTATACTTTCTCATTTATACTTATAGTTGTTCCAATTCAAGATTTTCTAGTAAGACTTATTTTTCCCTTGTAAGACATCCTTTTTTCATGGTTAGTTCAATTAAAATTAGATAATATTCTATTTAATTAGATATAATTAATTAAAATATATCTCAAAACACTTACATTGAAAAGGCCCCTCAAAAGCTGTGCTCATCCTCTCTGCATCATGGTATTTCCATCAAGACACTGATACATTAGGACCAAATGATGGTATGAGACAGAATCTGTATATCATGCCTTACAAAAGCTTATTTGTTCTTTGTAGATTATATGTATTTACATATCTAAAATATAAAACATATATATGTATACATATATAAAACATAATACCTTCTTTCTGTACCTCTATCATGGTTTTGTATCTTCACATAGGTGTAAGTACAAGACTTCGGGAAGCATTAATTTAAATGGCCACAATTGAGCCATTCAAAGTCAAATACTACCATAATAGTTTATTATTAGACAATTTGGTACTGTCCCATAAACACACTTTATACAATAAAATATCAAGACTAGCTCATAAAAATATTTTTAATAATATTAAGTGTATGAAAAGTTAGAAATGTATCCTATGATTTTTGTTTCTGAAGGCAATTGTCTTGGTTGAAACTTCTTAAAAGAGCTGAATGAAATTTGATTTGAAAATACCCTTTTGCTTTACTTGAAAAACACTATGGCATTCTTCATTGCTCCAAGGACCTTTGTACTGCTTTCATAATTAAGGCCATCAATCTTGAACATTTTTTATTGCTGATTGTGGTGCAGGACTGCTTGGATAAGCCTTTGAAAAGTAAATTATTATGGAGTGGCAATTTCTGCTTTGACTTTGGTGTTTGGTTTCCACAGTCTGTTACCCATTACTGTGGATGAGAGACTTAAAAATAAGAAGTTTGGTGGTTACGGTGGGAATTTAGAAGGACAGAAAACAAATAAAAATATTAAAACAAAACTGAGATTCCCAAGGTGCAAAATAAGCAGACCTATATGAAGTTATGCTCACATTCTATACCTCTCATTTATTTCCAGGACTGAGAATTATCTGTTTCTCTAACTATGAGCATTTTACTAGATTAAAAAAATCATTTTCTCTTCTAAATAGTACAAAAGATATTTCTACCTAGCTTTACTGCCCCAAGATCCTAGTCTCCTCACCACATATCTCATTCTCAGTAATGATCTCATTTCTTGATTCATAGTAAGAAAAAAAATTAGGGGGAATAAAATCTCCTCAATTTTTGCACCAAAATTACCTGCACCCCGAGTCCTCCATCCTCCCTTTTCTTCTCTAACAATGATCCCCCAAAACTGTCCTAGATTCCACCCCCTCTGTCCTTCTCAGATGCAGTGATCTCTCTCACCTTTATTTCATGGGAGCAACTACAGTGCTTCTTTGATACAAAATATACTAAAAAACATTTACCAATTTAGGGAGCCTCAGTGTTAGGTATGTTCAGCTGCCCCTTCCTTTGGCTTCTTGAGGCGACTGCGAATCCCACTGATTATGAAGTCAACTAAATTCAACTCAGTTCTGACATTAAATACTCATGCATAATATCAGATTCTAGTTTAAGGACTCAGTTTTACAAGACTCCCCCCAAACCCTCAACACATACACACACACGCACATTCAGATGCGAGTTGCAAGCCCAGGTTATGGTCTGAGCTTCTTACCCACTAGCTATAGATTGGAGATTCCAATAACCTTCTCCTTGGGTTGTTTAATTTGGTAGAGGACCTTATAGAACACAGAGAACCATTTCACTTACTAGGTCACTGGTGTGTTGTGTAAGGATATAACTCAAGAACAGCCAGATGGAAGAGATGCACAGAAGGAGGTATGGGGAAAGGACACAGAGCTTCTCTGCCCTCTCCAAATGCACCACTCTTCCCAAATCTCCACGTGCTCACCAACCTGGAAGCTTCTCCAAACCCTGTCCTTTTTGGCTTTTATGGAGGCTTCATTACATAGGCTGATTAATTAAACCATTGACCATTAGTTACTGATTCAACCTCCAGCCCTTCCCCATTTCCTGGAGGTCAGGGTGGTGGGACTAAAAGCTCCAACTCTCTAATCACAAGGTCCATTCTTCTGGCATCTAGCTCCATCCTTAGGTGGAGTCCCAAACTCACCTCATTAACATAACACAAGATACCTTTATCACTCTTTTCACTTAGGAAATTCCAAGGATTTTAGAGCTCTGTGGAGGAAAAGGATATAAAGAACAAACATATATTTATTTTTATAAACCACAATATCACACATACAAATATTATGTGCTATAATGCAAATATGCTTGATTTTGGTGGTAATGTTCTTAAGTTCAAAATTGACATAGAGATAAATACTAAATATATATATATATATATATATATGTATATATTCTCTGATTTATAACAGGCAACCCAACACCTCTCTTCTATAGGACTAGATCAGTCTTAGTTCTTATGTCTAATGTTGCATTGTACAATATGAAATTTAGATATTAACCTTCCCCTTTGTCATTTAATGTTGTTCAGTTTTATAATACCAATATCAATAGAAAATAGGCACAATTCCAGATGTTTTAATAAAGTGTGGAAATATAGAGCCTTAGTTGTTTTTCTAATAAACTCTTTTTTGGAGTAATTTTAAACTTACAGAAAAGTGCAAGATGGTACAGAGAATTTCAGTATACCCCTCACAGAATTTGTTTCCCCTAATGTTATCATCTTACATTACCATGATAGCTTTGTCAAATCTAAGGAACCAACGCTGTTACGTGTCTGTTACACAGACGCCAGACTTTATTTAGATTCATCATTTTTATAAACATACTCTTCTATTCCAGGACCTAATCCAAATTACAACACTGCATATAGAAATCCTGTCCACTTAGCCTAATGAGGTTTATGACAGTTTCCAAATCTTTCCCTGTTTTTGATTTACTTTGACAATTTTGAGGAGTATTTGGCAAATATGTTGTAGAGCAACCCTCAGTTTTGCTCAGTTTGAGTTAAGGGTCTTGGGAGGATACTGCAGAAGCGATTTGCCCTTTTCACCACATCTCATCAGAGGCTGCAAGGTTGGCGACTTCAGCTTGATCACTTGGTTAGAATAGTGGGACCCAGACTTCTCCACTGGAAAGGTACAAATTTTCCCTTTCTGTGCTCTGGAAATAAATCCATTTCACACAGTAGATGTGAAGAGCTAACTTCTGCCTCCTGAAATGGGAGTATCTATAATGTTATTTGGGATGCTTCTGTAGGATTTGTCTTGTCCCACATTTATTCATTTTTTGGTCATTTATTTATATCAGTATATATTTAAGTATGTTTATTTTTATACTTTGGATTATAATCTGGCACTATGGTATTTAGTTCTTTGCTAAAATACTTCCAGATTTAGCCATTACGGACTCTTTTGTCCCTTTGATCCATCCCTATCCTTTTATTTTTGAGTACCTCCATACTTTCTCGTATGTTAATATTTCCAACCTAAGGCCACATAGATATTCTATATTTTCTTCCAGAAATATTATAATTTACATTTTGCATTTAAATCTATGATTGATTTTGGGTTAACTTTTATGTGTTGTGAGATATGTGTTGTGGTTCATGTTTTTAATCAATTTTATTTATATATTTAAAGAACCAGCTTTCACTTTACCTCATTCGCTACTATTTTCCTGTTTTCAATTTCATTGTTTTCTCTAATTTTTATTATTTTAATCCTTCAGCTGCCCTTAAGTTTAATATGCATTTTTTTCTTTAGTTTCCTAAGGTGGGAGCTTAGGTTATTCATTTTAGGTCTTTTTTCTTATCTATTATGTGCACTTGTGAAAAATAATTCCCTGTAAATAATTCCCTGTAAATATTGCTTTAGCTGTATACACAAATTTTGATAAATTGTGTCCTTATTTTAATTTAGTTCAAAAGTTTGGTTTTAATTTACCCTGATACTTCCTCTTTGTCCCATAGTTGTTTGAAGGCAATTTTTAAATTTCCAAATATTTACAGATTATCCAGATATCTTTCAATTATTAATGCTTAATTCCATTATGAGAATATATATTTGTAATTATTTTTGTTTAAATTTGCTGCCTTAAAAAATATGGCCTAAGGCAATAGGGTAAATGTGTCTGGGTGGTTTTAGCAGTGGCTGGTCTTCCCATGCACCAGTTTGTGTTGATACTGTTTGGGGTAGGGCAGTGTGGGGAGGTGTGACTGTCTCCTGATTCATCAGGATCATCCCACTGAGAGCCTGGTGCAGTTCCAGGAAGCACATACAGCAAGGGGATGGGAACTTCTCAGTGCTGTGTTCCCTAGATGTGTCACACTCTCAAGCCTGCCCACACTCTCCCTCCAGTCATTTGTCAAAGCTTCTAGGCACATTTTCTGCAGTATCCCTCCAGGCTTTATAAGGGCCTTTGGTGCTTTTACACATGGAAGCAAATGCTCAATTTTTGTGTCTCACTGAAGTCTCAGATCCAGATCCAGAATTTGGCAGGAACATTTGCCCTTGGGTATCAGTTTTCCTATGGGTTCACAACAAATCTTTAATTTGCAGTCTTTCCAGCTTCTTTTCTTCTAAGGGTGAGAGTGACATCTTTCTAGCTCTCTGTCTCTGAACTGAAACTGAAATCTTGTAATTTTTAATATCCTTCTGCGCTCCATTTTAATAGTTTCCTCTAGTAGTTTTTCGTTCACACTCCATAATAATTGAGAAAAATGAACTGAAAAATGTTAAGTCATAAAGGTTGAAATTAGATGATTTTCTTTAATCACCTACTTTTTGGGAAAGTAGGATCAGGCCATCAATTTCATTTCTGGAAAGTTGTTTAAGCATGGAAGGATGACACCAATAGAATGAGTTTCCTTTGTCTGTTTTACTGGTATGAATTAATAAAATCACAATTTTTCTTGTGTGAAAATACTCAACGATTTAAATGAGCCATGATTTCAATCACAAAAGTATTCACCTGTAAGCTGAGCTGGAAATTTTTTCTTGGACGATACAAATAGGTTCATTTTACTCATCAACTGCAAAACAAAAGAGAGAAACAAGACAGCCCTGACTACCCCAAGGCTGAGACACCAAAAAGCAGTCCACTGTAATACATCCAATTGTGTGAAAAAATATTGAAATTTTATGGTTCTAACTTGGGATAATATTTCTGTTTTTAATAATTACTATCTGGATGATGAAGTTCTGACATTTTTGCTTTTATCTTTTTTTCATTGTGTTTCAGTACAAAGCTATTCACGATGAATGATGCTGTAAATAGCAGAAATTCTGTATTCTTGCAAATGATGTCTCTTGTTTTTCTGTTTCATAATAAGTCTAACGTTATTGTTGGCACTTTGACTGGAATTTTTTTTTCAAAATCATTTAACAGATATATATATAAAAGCTGTGGATTTGGAGATAGTTGCCTTTTATTTTGCTGTTTTCCTAGTCCTCATGTTTATTGCATTTAATTCCTATTTAAATGTCTTGCCTTGTAATAAAGGGAATCTTCTATAACCTCTCGAATGACTGTGTTTAGATGAAAACCCAAGCTGCTAATAATGACCCTCAAAACCCTAAATGATTTAGACTCTTCCTACTAATGCTTCTCTTTCGTGGTGTTCCAGTAACACTGTCTTTCTTTTCTATCCCTGTATATACCACACTCATTTCCAAATGAGTACCTTTACACAAGCAAGATAGTCATTCTTTCTGGAACATTATTTTCAGTATATTCATGTAGGTGATACCTTCTCAGCATTAAATGTCTAACTTAAATATCACTTCCCAGGGAGACATTTTCTGCCCAAATCTGAAATCACCTGTCTTTATTATTGGTTACCAAAAAAAATGTCAGTGCACGAGGACAGATTCCTTTCCTTCACCATCATAGCTACATTTCTAGTTTCTAGAATAAGTCCCAGTCCCAACACATGGCAGGTTATCAGTAAATATTCTTGAATAAATGAGTATTATATCTCTTTCCAATTTATTGAAATAATCAGGGTTTCAAAAGTAAGAGTGATGGAAATTATATTTATAAATGGAAAAACTATCAGTGAACATCATGTTGGCTGTTAATTTGAAAATACGCATTTTTAAAATGTTTTAAAAAAATAACCTTGTATTTCTTGTGAATTCAGAACTTTAATCTGGTATAGCTAAGGGTCTGTCCATTGATTCAAAGGCACCTTTCTATTTGGCACTTAGAAATTACTGGTCAAATAGCAACACTGAACATTCATTCTGGCAAACTAAGACCATACAGGTTTTCAAAAGTCTATGGATAAGATAATTTCTGTAAGAAAATGTGTTCTAAATTTCAAACATCTGATTATCAGCCATATTGGAACACTGGTCATTCATATATTTTCTTTTTTCTTTCCTTTGATAGTGACCACCAGTTGTCAAAGAGAAGCAGAAAATTCACCAAAACACAGTTGGGTCTTCAATGCATTACATATATTAGAGTTACCTTTTTTAGAAACTAATTTACCATAGGATACTTGTCCATTTGTAATTTGCAATGTCAAATTAAAAAAAAAATGTTTATTTATATCAGTACCAGAGATTAGATATCTTAGAAAGTATAAGGGTTAGGGATGTCAGAGCAGAGAGAGAGAGAAGAAACTAAAGGAAATCTTAGAAATGTGTATCTAGATGAGCTCTCACCTTCCAGGCAACCTTCTACTTATTTGTCTTGGTTAATCATTGTTGTTGGAAGAACTCCAGAAGTACTGCCTCCATTTGTCAAAGGCATCCCAAATTATGGAAGCAGATTTAGGCTTTAACGTTCCTACTGACTAAGACAAAGAGCCTGTCCAAAAAATATAGAAAGGAGAGATTATATGGAATATATAAGCTATAGAAATAATTTATTTTCACAAAATATCATTCTGAATATCGCTATACTTAGGTTCTGGAAATTAAATCTATTAGACCTACTTCTCATAACCTACCCCCCATTGCTGCTCAAGCGACAAATGAGGTTTAAATATTTTGTATAATTGCCAACATTTCTGGTGAGAAGCATTTATAGCAAACATGTTCACTCCTTCCATTAAAGTTGACACCACTATGAGCCTGATGCACTATTGATCGGTTGTTATGGTGATTGCCAAAAATCTTTCTGCTAGAGCAATTTCCTGTAATTGCACTTGTACAAACAACTACTGACATTTGGGGGTAAGGGTGAGAATTAAATAGATAAAACATTTTTGAGGCTCTAAGTATTCCTGGTGATTGCATTATTAGGCTGATAACATTAAAGCAAGACACTGTTTCCTGGTTTAAAAAAAGAAAGCATTTCTATTATAAGCTTGTCTATAAAGGCAGATAGGCTCTATTATTACTATTATTATTATTTATATTAAAACTATTTTGCATGAAAATCAAAGTCAATCTACCTTTACATCCCTGTGCTCGTGACACAGCTCCCAATAGTAATTCAGTAAGTCAGATTTTGTATATATACTGTCTAGTGAAGAATGATGTGGTTGAAAATAAATAATCTACTTTCTAATACTGAGTTCTAAAAGAGACTCTTGAAATGCATAAAGGAAAAACTCTACCTATAGAGGGGTTTCAACTTTAAGATCTAATTTTATCAAATAAGTTTTTTTAGTCCCATAGGCTGAGAACTTTGAAAACTTTGTACAAAGAAATTCAGAACATAGAAGAATGGATAGTGCAAAATGATGTATGGAAAGAAACCCCTTCCTAAAGGAGGATTAATTGTCATCCAGCCGATGAGAATTGATAGGGCTTAACCTGAACTTAAATGTGGATATAAAGTTTGTAGCCCCTGAGTCTAGAAGGAGAATGAAAAAAAAAAAAAAAAAAAAAAGGAACTTCCATTTATGTTTGGGAATCTCAGAATAGAGGAATTATCAACTGGCTTCTAAAAGCCTCCAGGAAGATTGCCAGTGTCCCGGAGAGATCCACGTGCCTCAAAACAGCAGTGACTGAGCTGAGATTCTAAAAATGGGCCCTAGGGGCTTTGAAAATTTCCTGAACTCTCAGTAGGAATGTAAACCTATCTGCAAATGTGCCAGTAGACCTGGATAAGCTTTGGAGACAACATTAGGAGAAATTCAAGGGAAGGCTTGGGATATGAGGCCTGAGAATATAAGGATACATGCATATTTCAGTGTGGACGCAGCATTAGAAGTGACTGTTTTGACTATCTGCTGTGCTTGGCAAAGTAATAACTTAAAAGAACATTAATTATTTGTTCTGCCTGCAAATCTACACCTTGGGAAGGACTAGAGTGGCAGCCCTTCTCACATCCATAGAGCAACTGCAGAGGTGGCTCAAATGTGGCTGCAGAACCACTGTGCATGAGGCTCACACATGGCACATGATGCTGCTGGTTGACTGATGTCGCAGCTGGGAGCACCAGCTGGAAAATTCTTGTGCTTGCCTTCTGGAGCTTTGCACAGAGCTGCGTGGGCTTGGGCTTCCTCCAGTGGAATGATAACAGTTCTAAGGATGAACATTCCAAGAGGCCTGGGTGAAAGCTCAAAGTCTTCTTATCACTTAGGCTCAGAAGTCCCATATATCACTCGACACCATTCTATTGATCAAGCAAGTCACTCAGAGGAGCCCAGGTTCAAGGTGAGTAGAATTTGGTTCCAACACTCAATGAGAAAAGTAGCAAAAAAACCAAAACAAAACAAAAATGGCAGTCTTTAATTTACCACAGTTTACTCTCTGACCACAAATTGATTACATTATTTCCACATGTAAAATACACTCGTCCTCTCCAAAGCCTTGAAAAAGACTCATCCTATTATTCATTGGTGTGAAACCCAGGATCTTGTCATGTAAATAAACCAAGTCCACATGAAGATGAGCCTGCACAGTTACTGTTCTTCGAGTACTGTTCCCCTTGATTCACCTATTACATTACATCAAAAAGAAGTTTTGAAGCTTCAAAATTGTAAGCCTTCAATTGAATAATGTATACTGGGGGTACCCAAACCCCCGGGCCATGGACGGGTATGGTTCTGAGGCCTTTTAGGAACCAGCTGCACAGCAGGAGGTGAGCGGCAGGCTAGGGAGCCAAGCTTTATCTGCACTCCCTGTTGTTCCCCACCACCCACCCCCCGCCCCCTCTGTCCATGGAGAAAATGTCTTCCACGAAAGTGGTCCCTGGTGCCAAAAAGGTTGGGGACCGCTGATGTATACTTCTTTCCAAAGTCAAAGTTTGGTTTGGTACAGTTTAGAATAAATCAATATGTCTCATTATCAGAATCTGCAAAATGAAATATTTCTATCAAATTCTGATAGTGTATTATTCATTTAATTTTATTTTTTCTACTGTTTCTTTATAAAAATAAAGGCTTCTTCTTTAAATCCCATGCACATTATCATCGAGGTGAGTGTGTGTGGGTATGTGTGTGTGAGCAGTTTTGCTCCTCTTAAGGATAGTGATTTTAATATCTATTAATGTATTTCAAACATGTCTAATTACAAAACTTTTCTTAGCTTAACTTAGGAAACTTTCTCACCATAAATATCTAGATCCCATTAACAAGGGCAGATTTTGACACCAACAAATCTGATCTAGTCTTCCTGACATTTTATTGTCACTTTTTAAAAGCATGCCATTTGCATTCTTGCATCGTCATGGAAATAAGTTTCTAGGACACCCTGAACACACTTTATATCATGATTTCAGACACTGCCTTTTCCTCCGCACTTCTGTCTCTAGACCTTTAATTCTCTTGCACTTTGCATTTGCCAATATCATGGATTAAAATTTTTCATCCAGCTGGACACACTGACCTTTGTATTTGCATCTGTTTGAACCCAAACTTCCATTAATTAAGAGATTCCTACCAATTAGGTACATTCATATTTAGACTATCTCTGTGTAATGACTACAGAATTTGGAGGGCTTAGATGAATGCATGCCATTTAAAACTGAGCTTTACCTGTCTTTGCTCAAATTTGTTTAACCAATTAATTCTTCCAAGGAAACTATTTGCAGTTGACACTTGTAGAAAGATAAGATCTTATATTCTAGGATTATTATACAAACTTTAGAATTTTATCATTTGAGAATAAATTTTAAAATGTTCAGGGACTTCCCTAGTGGTGCAGTGGTTAAGAATCTGCCTGCCAATGCAGGGGACCCGGTTCGAGCCCTGGTCCAGGAACATCCCACATGCCATGGAGCAACTAAGCCCATGTGCCACAACTATTGAGCCTGTGTGCTGCAACAATTGAAGCCCACGCACCTGGAGCCTGTGCTTCACAACAAGAGAAGCCACTGCAATTAGGAGCCTGCGCACCACAATGAAGTGCAGCCCCCACTTGCCACAACTAGAGAAAGCTTGTGTGCAGCAACGAAGACCCAATGCAGCCAATAAACAAATAAATAAGTTTATTAAAAAAATGTTTAGCTAAGTATCAGTGCAATTTTTGGTATAGTAATGTAATTCAAAACTAAAATTTTGTTTCCAAATTCAGATATCTTAAAACTTTGATTAGTAAGTGATTCTGTTGGGTGTCAGAGTTACTGTTTCAAAGACACCTTAAGGCAGATATATTTTTAAATTAATGCCTAATGAATGATATTTCAATGTACTTGGTATGGAATAGGAAAATTTTCCTTTTTTTATAACTTGTAGAGTTTCCTTGTGTTATCTGCACATTTCACAGTGGCTCCATAATTAATTCAAAATTGAGTCAATCACAGTATTCATGAGCACAATCCATTTTTATTTTTTCCTTTTAATAAGGACAGTTGTCAACTGGAGACTAATATGTGCCCTCCTAGTATCCAGATAAGTATATTTAAATATAGTGATAAGTAAAAAGGGAAATAAACAAATGTAGACATTTCAAATGTTCTTAAATTATGGTAGACTGTCCTATAGGTTCAATCAAATGTGTTAATGGAAGAAATTAAATGTTGCATATATAAAATAGCAATTTAGCTCAATAAAATGCTTTATTATAATTACTCATGAGTTATTTGGATAAACTCAAATAATACTTAATTTTTAGAAATTGCTTAATTTTGAAAAGAAATAAAGAGCCAATTACTGTGTAACTATATGTTACTTTAAATCAATGCATTTAAATAATAATGAAAGAATATACCAGGATACCTGTTTTAAAAGTACTGGAGCTTTATAGCATCTTTCTCAGATTTATTCCATTAAAATGATCCATTTCCTCAAATATCTCCACAGATAATTAACTATTAATTTGCTCTTTTCTTAACTTTAAAGTTTCTTTGAGAATACATTTAGAGAAGTCAAAATGAAGGAGAGTAACAGTGATACAATTTTGATAGGTATCATATGCTAATAAATTTGAGAAGACACGCTAAAAAATATAAAAACTTTTCTGGGCAAACAGTGTAATGATGTATGAACAAACTGCTGAAGAATGTGCCGTTTTCACAGGCACGCCTGTGAGCAAGAAAAGGTTCTTGTCTTCTAACACTGACACTACACTCTATTCCATACACACCCCACCCACCGCACCTCACCTGTGTGCCACCTCCTCCCTTTCTTTCTGCCCCCCTGAAACTTCTCTTGCATTTAGTTCCTCGGATAGCATAGTGATTTATTGGCAGGTCCTCTGTAATTAAAGTACGTATAGTCCATACCTCTGTCTATGAAGGAAGCAAAATGTCATAATCTTTGGTTATGTGTCCATGTACGTATAAAATTTTAATGAAATGTATGTGCAAAAGTGATTTATAACACATTATTGATGTCATCTCCATGTATATATGATGTATATCTGAGTATAGTTGAGACCATAGGTTATGTGTAGTTGTATATACACTTTTTTTTAATGTAAATGTGTTATCAGGGTTATTTCTAAAAAATAGTTCATAAATATAATTTTGGGTAATTTTATACTGTTTTTGGAACATGAATAAATTACTCAGTTGGGTCAATGATTTGCCCAATTTCATATGGTAGTGACAGAGTAGAAAAATTAATGCTCAGATCTTTTGATTGGAGCTCAGTGCCTTTTTTACAGCATGATTTTATTTTCCCCCAAAGCATAGTCACTTCTAGAGTGATAAACATGTAGTGGAAACTAAACATGTGAAAGAGAAAATTACATGGACATCTGTGACATAAACCTCATTAAATCTATCAGTGTGAGTAAATTATGTTACATGTAATAAGATCAAAGATGTATTTTCCATTAGAAATAGGTAAAAATTTCACTACCTGAGAAAAATTTCATCATAGAATTTTTTTATGTTCTAATAAATATTTCCCTCCTCCCAAAATGTGCAATGTCTAATTGACAGAGAAAACACAAAAACATATTTTCAAGAAAATCAAGATATCAATATAAACTGTTATAAAGTGGTAGCATACATATATCTTAGTGAAAATGTTTCTTGATGAAGCTTTGGTCATATAATGATAAATCAGGAAAATTAAAAAAAAACTATTTTAAAAAAGCTAGTTTTAAAAACACAAATTATATACAGAGGGATGGTAAGTAAAGTATTGATTTTTGGCAGCATAGCATATTAAAAACTAATGTGTTCTCTCCTACCCTACCATTTGGAAACCCTTCGATTAACAGCTAGATGGATGAGTAAAGCCAGAGAGAATTCACATTAGTGAAATGCCTCATTTTAATTCTGTATTCAGCAGTCACCATCTGATTGTCAGACAGGATGGATTTGAAATGGGGACCAATGGAGAATACTTAATCCTCTCACCTTTACTTCTTATGTTATGCTAGATAAAGTTCTCTGAGCTGGACAAAGGAGGAGAATTTGCAAAAGGAAAATTAGAGTGTTTGGAAAACTACACACATAGAGATAGGCACAGAGACATACAAACACACACACATACACAAGACCTGGTAATAAGGGACACTGATCTCATCTTGAACGCTGCCAGTCAATAGACTTGCATAAATCTGGAGTTGGGATGAGAGCTCAGATGCTACTAGGAGTCTCAAATTTCCTAAGGGCCATGAATTCCCTCACCTTAAGAGAATACAAATTTAAAAATAATAGAATATAGTGGTGAATAGTCTTGACAGTCAGATGAGGAGACTACTTAGTGAGGTACCTAGTGACCAGAGGCCCTGACAGATAATAAACACTTCAATAAAAGATGATAATCAAAAGTCAAAACAAGGCTGATAACATCATGGGGGAAAATATCAAATAGTGACCAATAAAAATGGAAACAAGAATTAGCTTTTCCTGTGCCCCCTATCATCCAGCAATGAGTAATACATTGTGTAGAAACTCTCCAGGGAAGAACAAGTTATGGAGACACATGGAGAAGGCTATGGTGGGAGGGGTGACTCAGTGATTGGCCTGAATTTCATAGGAAAATACTGGATACAGTGACACAGGGTATGTAAAACTTTGTCCAAAAGCCATCTCACAATCAGTGGGCAGTGTCAGTCTGTGAATATAACTTGTAGTCATATTCAAAGTTCTAGAAGCACAGGTGAAGTAGAATTCAGCAACTTGAGCATATGTGTTCTCTTCACGTTTCACTAAATAAAGGCCTTAGTGATGGCAAAGTTTAAGTAAAAGTCTTTGCAATTCTCCTTTCTTAGTAAAATAAAAAGCTAAGTGGTATCCATGAGGACATGCTGTAAATTGGTGTTGAAACCACATTCTTTCAAATGGAACTTGAACCCAGACACACTTCAGACTTGGACTTGAACCCACAATCCCTGATTTAGGAGATTCGAACCCAATGCCTTTTAACTGAAACCACTCACCTAGTGTCAGGACTTACTGAAGCTCAGGTTCTTTTATCTCGGTGCAGAAAGAATTCAGTGTGAGGCAAAGTGGCAGGGAAAGAGTGAGTTTATTAGCATAGGAGGTTTGTGAGATAAAAGCATGCAGACAAGGGAGTGCTGCCCTGAGAACAAAGAGGGCTACACTTTTATAATGAAAGAAAAAGTGGGCAGGGGAGAAGACCACCTTCTTCCTCACTCTTAGATAGATGGCAGGGCTTACATCATTAGTTCCTCCTTTCATCCTATATGGTCTAATCAGAACTGCCATGGTACTATTTAAATCATACGTATATTACGAAAAGGGTGGTGACATATGCTAAAATACGGTAATTCATCTCAGGTTTCAGTATAATGTCCCTTCACCTCGTTTCTTTCTCCTTTCACCTATATTCCTGTCTGGTCCACATGAAGAAATGCTGCTCTTCAAGGGCTTTTGGGACTTCCATGGTGGTCCAGTGGTTAAGACTTCACCTTCCAATTCAAGGGGTGCGGGTTCAATCCCTGGTCAGGGAGCTAAGATCCCACATGCATCATGGCCAAAACACCAAAACATAAAACAGAAGCAATATTGTAACAAATTCAATAGAGACTAAAAGTGGTCCACACCAAAGAAATCTTAAAAAAAATTTTTAAAAAATGACTGTTAACTCCCGGACTTCATGTAGTAAGATGTAGACCCCATATCTCTTGTCTTATACTTTAACTGCATATGTAGGTTGTAGCTTGGTTACTGGATTCTTTTCTTGAGTGGTGATTAGCTTACGACAGTCTCCCTAACTTCCTTAAAATTCCCTTTCTCTCTTTAATTCCCTAGTGGGATTTCTAAACTAATTATCCTATTCTTTCCCTATCAATTTTGCCATAAAATCCTGTAAAGGTTAGGAGTGTAAATTTCTATTCCATCACCATAAAAGAAGCTTGCTGGACAGTGAAGCACAAAGATCCACCTGAGATTATGACAATGGAATAATCACGTGTTGTCTTCAATCACACCCACTCTTCTTAAAGTATTCTATTAGAGCAAAGCAAAACAACCTTTGGCATCTGGTCTATATAGATTATGAAGGAAAATGCCAATTCTGGCAAGCATTTGAAAAATACTGAAACAAGTACATATGCAGTTCTGGAAACAAGAACAATTTAGGTTCAGAGTTTATCACTTGATTAATCACAATGCCAGGTAGTTCATGTAATAATTTAACCCATACCACATAATCTTTATATTAACCCATGAGAAAACTATCTCAATGAAGTTAATGTAGCACACTTAAAAATATGGTACAGATAGTAGATAGTCAGGTAAGTTTTCAATCCCCAGTCTCTATGGCCATGGAGTCTTTACCACCATTATATGATACTAAAAAAAAAAAAATGCTATATTATGATATTTAGCATAGAAAGACAAATTTATAAGAAAGCTAAACTTTAAGAAGATACAGATAAAATTAAATACATAGCAAATTGTTAAGATAGGAAATAACACATTTAGGAACACAGTTCAAGCAATATTAAAAATAGGCAATGCAAGTTGAATTATTTTGTTAAAAGAATCCTCTATCCTAAATCTTGGAATTCTTGGTGAAGAGCCTAAAGTTAGGTGGTGGTAAAGAAAGAAAATAAGACTATCTTTCCTCCCACAGTGTGTCAAACTTCTGCTATCATGTCCTTCTATAATTTCTGTGAAACCTGGAAGCCTGTGAGAAAGAAGTCTGTATCAGATATGTGCATCCAATGTGTACAAAAGAAGTTGAAAAATCATCTATATGCTCTGTATTCTCAAATTTACATTTATCCATTGTATAAACATTTAGTCCAAAATTTAAAAATAGAACAATTTATTATTTAATAATTATTTAATTGAATTGTTTATCTTGTGATGGTCTAAGACTGCATTCTTTTCATACAGGAAAAAAATAAGATTTCAGTCGTCGTTTGCTTATAAACCATCACCTGAGATTTTTTTTTCTTTCAGTTTTCAGTTAGACAATTTTCTTTGAATTTATGTAATTTTCTTTGTCTTTAAGCCTAGGAATTCACAATAATACACATGTTCTTAATTGACAGCCTGCAGTTTAATTATATCAATATAATAAACCATTCCCCAAGGTGTCTTTTTGTTTATGTTTGTTCTAAAATATGTCTGAGCTCTGAAAGTTAATATTTGGATTAAACTTAACTGATAATTAAATGATCAGAATCAGTAATAATACATGCAATAACATAAACCACTTTGTTCTCTAACTGCAAAGAGATTATGAGACCAATTCAAGCTGCGTGGATTTTATGAACTATTCAGTATTTTCATCAAGGCATTATAGCTTCTTTTATAACAAACACATTGTTAACTGATTGGAAAAGCATTATGAAGTCAGGATTTTATGTATGTGTTATAAAATAGAATTTATAATCATCAGTAATGAAGAGTTATAATACCTTTCTTCTAAGAATTAGTTGACCTCCTAAATAAATTATTGCAGAAAGTGTCATTTTTCAAACAGTAAATTATATGACCACATCTAACATTTATTTTTAGGTACATCTGAGTGTCAGGGAATTTTCATTTAATCCTCTATTTGGAGAGTTATTTCAAAAAGCACAGAATGTGGTAATATAAGACTTTTACACTTTTATCATTGAAACAGGTAGTGGAAAAAATGAGTTTTTGAAATGCAAAATAATTTTGAAAAAGCTGTTATATAAAATGAGAACATAAACTTAACACCTTAAAGCAAGATCTACAAGTTAAACATAAAATAGTTGAAGCCACATACATTTTTTAGAAGTCTTGGAGAAAGGACATTAAAATTTACTGAAAGCCAATAATATGCCAAGTACTGTGCAAAGAGATACCACCTCTATGATCTGGTTTAATTCACATAAACACCCTTCAAAGTAGGTTAAATATTCTACCATTGCAGGAAATGAGACTTAGAAGTTTCCATAATTTGTCTAGATCCACAAATAGAATAGTGGTAAGCCCAGATATTAACACAGGTGTGTCTGTTTCCAACATTCATAATATTTTCATTATATAAAAAGCATTGGTCACGAGTATAGCTCTGGATTCAAAGCCTGGATCTAAATCTTTCATCTGCTTTCTATCAGCTTTGTACACTAGGATGAACTGTTTAACACTCCCTGCCTAGGTTTTGACATCTTCCATTTGGGTATAACATATTAATAGTGAATGAAATGTTAACTTAGCAGGATGACATACACATAGTAAATGCTCAGTGAATATTAACCACATTTACTTTTACTCAAGATCTAATAGCTAATTATTGGCAAAGCAGAGACAAGAATTCTGGTTCCTTCATCCTCAGTCTAACATTTTATTCAGTTCCCTGGTACTATTCCACAAAACAAAGTAGATTAATTTATCTAAAATAATATATAATAGGGAGTTCCCTGGTTGTTCAGCAGTTAGGACTCACGCTTTTACTATCTGTGGGCCCAGGAACCCAGGGTGTCAATCCCTGGTCAAGCAACTAAGATTCTGCAAGTGGTGCAGTGTCGCCAAAAAAAAAAAAAAAAAAAAAAGTTATATAATAACATATTATCTATGTGACCTGGTGTGGGGATGTTACTCATATAAATTTGACAATGTGGAGGAGGGATTCTAGAAGCAGTAGAACACTCAGTAAAATAACTTTGCATTCTGA
Organism: Hippopotamus amphibius kiboko; assembly: GCF_030028045.1. Taxonomy (NCBI): domain Eukaryota; kingdom Metazoa; phylum Chordata; class Mammalia; order Artiodactyla; family Hippopotamidae; genus Hippopotamus; species Hippopotamus amphibius. Next base: position 105,366,176 of record NC_080196.1, read on the forward strand.
CAAGTTAACCTATCACAGTTCCATGGGTGCTGGCAAAAAACAAGAGATTCCTGTGTCAGAAATAAAACTGTATTAATCACAGCATAACAAGCAGCAGGAGCATCAAAACATTTGCCCTTGACTCCCCTATACCATGTGGCAAAGTGACGAGTCCAGCACCTTGCAAAGGGTAGTATCACAGTTGAGGAATCAAAAGCTGAAGGAATTTGCATTCTATAACAAGACTTAAGAGTACTTTTTTGTTTCCAGGAGGGCAACCAGATGTAGACAGGAACCTCTACTCCCTTTTTGCATGATTATTTTATTTTCAAAATGTCCAGCAGCATAAAATGATCCTGTTCTAGATGGGAAAAAAAAAATGATGCAGCCCTGGTTATTTGGGTGCACTAAGCAAGGTTTGTAGGAGTGTAAAGTGTGTGCTGTCCTAACAGCAGGGTAAAACACACCAACTTGTAAAACCTTGGCAATTAAGCCTGTACATTTTGTTTGTCTGTGAATTATTTCCGAGACAAAATTTGGTTTGAATTACCTCAATGACTCTTTGCATCTTTGAAAAAGCTGCCGAGAATCTGAATGGTCTAGAATCATATTCTCCCTTAGAGAAATATAGAGCCCACCAGTACTTTTAACCTACAGAACTGAAGATAATAACTGTGTTGTTTTAAGTCTCTAAGTTTGTTGAAATTGTTATGATAGGAAAAAAAAATACAAAAGGCATGTAGAGCAGGTCTGGACCAAATGTGCAGCTTGCAGGCACTTCCAGTCTCAGAGAGCTGAAATGTTGCTCTTCTGGGGACACATGAGTAAGAAGTATCTGCATAGGAGGTATAACACTGAGTATTAGTATCATTTTTTATGTAGCATTTCTATGGTAGTCTGACATTGACTGCTGCAAAGACAAACTATTATTATTTTCCTGTTAATAAAGAAGAAACCAAGGTAAACGAGGTTAAGCAACCAGATCAATGTTGCAGTTAGAATGTAGCAGAACTTGGACTTGGAGCTAGGTTGCTTTCCCTTCCCTGACACCTAACTTTATGGATGTCACGCACAGTGCCACACTGCCTCCTACTTCTCCTTTCACACACGCTTTCCCCTTTGGAAGATTAATATGGTAACATGAAAAAACAGAGGTATTCTATTTGTGAGATATTTTTAAAGAAAAATTTATTGGACTTTGCAATAAATTGAAAAGAGTAAGTGAATGGGAAAGGGAAAGGAAGGGATGAGTATATGATTATGAAATATACAGCTCTTGATATAGTTGAATAAGAGATATATAATTACAATTCTAGAAATATGGACTTTTTGTGATAAGGGGTATGACTCTGTATGGGACCCATTCATACAGTGAGTCATAAAGACACAAAACACTGTTTCATGGCTTTTAGACATAAAAGGAGGTAAACTTCCTGCAGACAAAAAATGAAAGCAATTCCTTAGTATTCCTATAATACTTTTGATTAAATGAGATATTTATGGTATATATGGATACTTCTAAGCAATAATTGTCATTTTCATTTACACATACACACACACACAAATGGAATGCCTATAATATGTATTCTTAATGTCATCACCATCTTGGTGTAGACTTACACATTATCTCACTAGCACTATGGTCTTTTTGTCTCAGTTATCTTTTATGTCTATTTCTTCTCTCACCTACTGAAAGTTATATTGTAAAATAAGGGTTGGGTAACCTCAGTAACTTGTGGTGTTTACACATTTTCCACAGAATACAAGTGTCTCTTTAGTGTAGTTTTCATATCCCTCTATTATCTAACGCAAATAACCAATTCAGACTTCTTCACAACATTGTTTCAAAAATGCTTCACTCAAACACAGAGGTGACTGTCATTTTCTGAACTCATTTTTTTCTACACCCATTTTCACGCCATTGCTGTATTCTAAAATTTACATATTTATTTTTTATAAACTAAACTATTAAAATACTTCCATGTCACCTGAAACTCTCTCCTCTATGAAGTTTGCTTTGATTCTCTGAAAAACAACAAAGCTGCCTTGAATATAGCAATAACTTAATATTCTAGACTAGTCAGTTAGAACATTCTTTTTTCTTGATTATAATTCTGTCTTGTCATAATCTATGCTTTGAAAGTTTCATTAATAAAGAGCAAATCTTAATTGTTTTTATCTCTTACACTATAGCAGAATTCTGCATATATAATAGCCTCTAAATATTTGCTTAATGTAACTAAGCTGGTAATTAGTGATTTTTTAATACATGAAAATATGGTATATTATTGCAGAGGCTGCCCAACTGAATAAGTGTGATTGAACGTGCTTGAAATTGTAAAAAATATATTTTGAAATTGTTTCCAAAGTGGCTACTAAATGTTAATGATTAGCACCCTTTTTAATGAACAGATGGTGTGAAACAGTCATTGGAGCCAGAGGGAACCAGTTTAGCTAAGATGTTTTGAAAGGATGGCAGATAGTCTCACATAGTAATAGTTTTTTTGTTTTTTTTTTTTTTTTCCATTTTAGAAAAGCCTACTTTACGGTCTAGTTTCTTATTAAGCTTTCCAAGATGCTGCATTTGAATGATGCTGCAATGCAACACTGTATAGATTATTGGTTTGACAGTTACTAGAGACAAGTTGTGGGAGAAACTATATGAAATGGGATGTCCTCTAGGTTCAGAGCAGTGTTCCAGAACTGAATTTTAGGTTTAGTACATTTTTATATGAACGACTTGAATAAATAAGTAATTTAAATGCAGATGTTACCATTTTCTATGCTGTTGGGGATTGGTGAAAAGTTACAACCTGACTGGGGAAAGATCTTTGTGGCTTCTAGATAACTTTATATCAGGAAAAGGACTTTATAAAAAATAGAACAATGTGACAGCTGCATTTCTTTGGGGTTAGAAAAACAAGAACAAAGGGACATGTAATTCAAATATAAATGTTGAGTCTCTTCAGAAGGTGTATATAAACCTGATGTTTAGAAGTTTATCCATTTCATGATAGCTTGATGATTTGTCTTATAATTTAAAACAAATTGTTTAATGTTTAGTATTAGTAACCAGAATTAAATAATTTTTGCATATTTGTTTCATAGTGTAACTATCAAAAAATAAGAAAAGAAGAAAGCTGACAAGCAGGATAAGTTCTTAATTTGTTTTAATAGATATAGAAAGAGATGCCTTAGCAAAATTTTTATGTAATATAAAAACTGACCTAAAACAGAAAAGAAACAAAAGAAACATTCCTCTTTTATATACTAAAGACATCTTTTATAAGTTCCCTATTTTGAATTTTTAAACATCTTTTCATTTAAGTAATGAATAGCAAATGAAAGTTTTGAAAAGTAAGAAAAATCAAACGTTTCAAAAGTTTTTGTCTACTAGTCAAAATGTCAAATATAAGAGACTGAATAGATAACTATGGTCCTAATATTTCTTTTAAGCTCTCTTTTAAAAGTATAGGAAAGGGATTAGAAGGTTTAGAAGCTTCATGTCAAAGAAATTGATATGATTGGAATTTTGGGGGTCTTGTCAGTTATACAGAATCATAAGGCACCACCAATTATAGAGAGGCTGGATATCATATTTTAAACATTATTAACTACTTGATGTTCACAATAATTTGTTATTTTGCTGTAGAGAAATTTTTAACAGAAAAATATATTTGCTTGTCATGAATAATTTCACAGTAAACTTTTAACAAATAGCTATTAAAAGAATTAGGGTAAATAATGACATTTGAAAAAAGAACAAAATGTAGATATCTTGAGTTGGAGCGAAAATAATGAGATTAATGCAGAAGGAGCATGGTCCAGCCAACACCTTGAGTTCAGACTTATGGACTCTAATTTCTGTGGTTTTTAAGCCACATGGTTAGTGACACTTTGTTATGGCCTCCCTGGTAAACTCATACATCAGATTTATGCACAGAGCTAGACACTGGAAACAATCAAAATGCTCATCCACAACTGAGAGGATAAAGAAACTGTTACCTCCATACAGTGGAATACTATTCAACAAGAAGACTGAGCAAGGGATGCATTGAAAACACTGATGAATCTCAAAAACATTGTGCAAAGGGGAAGAGGCCTCCTTAGGGGTGACCATGAGCAAATTTTATAAGCCTTTAGATCTGCAATGCAATAATATGAACAAGGGAAGGATTTTAGTGAATAATATATAAAGAATCTCCAACTATAGTGTTCAATACATCAAGAATCTTGTCTTTGATAACGGTATACAGTTTAAAATCAGCTGTGCTTATTGAACCACCTACTAGAGAAGGCAATGGATCATTTTCCTTATTTGTGTTGAGTAGAAAAGAATGAGCTATAGCACACTGTAATGGAAATGAACTATGTCAGAAAAAAATCTGAATATGTTGAAATAATTTAATTTTTTTAGTTAAAATTAAATTCTCCTTTTAGAAGCACAATTACCATTTCTCCTGAGGTTATCCAAAAACTAAACAAAATGTTACACAATATAGTCTAAAAATCTGCAAATTACATAAAATTGTTGAAGAGCAAAAACTGTCAAAGTTAGTATTGTAATGTAGTTGGTCATTATATTTGGACTGTGTTTTTCTTAAATAGAAAAAAATTACACAACTGGCTTTTCATGGGATGATTTAATATACTGGTTTTCTAAAAAATCTATACAAAGTCTTTTATTGTGTGCAGCATTACATATTTCTTATCTATTTAAAAATGGATTTTAATTTTTATCTATGTACCACATTAAAAACTTGTGAAAGTTAACAACTATTATTTTTTACAGTGGCATATTCTTGGAGTAGCACTTGGTCAGTTCTCACAAATTTGTATAATTAATGAATTAATGAATAATTTGTAGAATAATACAGCTAGAAATGCAATGGCAAATGAACTTCTATCTTTGTGTATTTCATCAACAATGGGGGGATGACATAGGCATAATTACTTAATACCATATAATTTAAATTTGAATATTTACTTCTGGGGTTATTTGTAGTCTTTAGGCATACAAATGAAAATTGTACTACTAAATACATTTTTATTATATTTGGTCACAAAGCTTACAGCATATTAAGAATTCTAACTCTTTCGATTGTTTAAATATGTATTCTTTTCACTACAAATGGGTAGAACTCAGTATAACCATTCCATCCTTAGTCCTTAAACAATTTTTTCCCTTAAAATGAAATCATTATTCACAACCGTTCTTTATTGGGAAAAAAAAAGGCAATTTGTATCTTGGACAAAAGTATATCTGTGAAAAAGACATTTTAGCCTTTAACAGATGGACTTATTTCAAGTCATTGATTTTGGGATGTTAAAGAAAGCAGCAGAAAAGTCTTCTTGGTAATTTTTATTGAATAGACTCCTATTAAAGATGGAAGGCATGGCAATAAATAACAGTAACCTTTGTGCAGCACAGCGTTAGGAGGTATTAAGGCCAAAAACTTCTCGTGGGATTGAAGACAAATTTGGTGCTAATTATCTTTTTTTCTTTATGAAATGTTAACTGTCTAAGAATTAATGGAACAAATCCTTTCAACTAATCTAATGTTTCAAGAGTTATATCATCCTTAAATGTCTCAGTTGTTCAATGATAATCAGTGGGTTTGCACTGCCTTTTAAGGCCCTGTGTCTTTTTGTTTTACACCCTGAGAATTGTAAGGCCTGCATGTTGAACTGCATTTTTCTCTCCCTTGTATTTGATAAGGGGCACTCATCCAAGGGCAAAATCTCACATTAAAATGTTACTAAACTTTGAGATTTGACTGACACAGCATTATAAACCAGCTTGATCTTTCCACTCGCTTACGGAGCCATCAATCCTCACACAAATGGACATTGAGATGAAACATCCAGACAAGCGTGGAAAATGGCACCTTGTCCCTGTCATAGCTGCAGTAACTAGATAGCCCTGAGAAAGCCCACAGTCACAGGTTATTCCCCTGAGCACAAGTGCTCTGCATCAGGGGCTGACCAAGACACAGTGTTGTTTAGAATCCAAAAGACTAGTTAATTTCCTTGCCTTTCTTTTTTTAATACTAGAGGCTGCTATTTGCCACCATGATGAATGCTATCATTTGTTGAAAAATTAGTTTAAGCTGTAAGACTAAATTTTGAGATCCCTTTAGCAATTTAAACTTCACTGAACAAAGCACATCAGGCAATTTTAGAGAATATGAACAATTCCATAGTGTTACTAGGTGTAGGGTAAGCAAAGCAACCCCTAAATTTATCAGAGTCGTTGAAAATGTTTCCAAACATTTAATCTGATTTAAAGAGAAGAGAGACCGTGCTTTTGTATTATGAAGCACAGATACAAGTCAAATGATAGGAAAATAAGCTATTTGAGATTTACATAAATGAGAAATTTAAGTCTTAAAAACTGCACTAGCAATACAAGCTGGAGAATACTGTTTACCACTTAGTTTATAAGACTGTTGAGCCTTCCTAGGGCCATGAAAATCCAGAAGCTCGGTCAGAGATTTGCAGGAACAGAAAGTAAAGCTTGTTACGGCATCTGTTGTTGATCTGGTGTACGTGCTTAACTCACGCAAATGGTATTCATAAGAGGCTGATGTGAAAATCAAAATGCCAACTTATCAACTTAATATGAAGACTAGAGCACAAATAAAAGAAGTTCATGGTCACAAAATGGGAAAATCTAGATGGAAGTAAATTATGAAGTAATCATTTTGGGGAAAATATAATCAAGGCAGGGAGAATTTGTTGTCTGCTTTTATTAGCCATTGTCATCTCTTGAAATAGTTGTCTACTGGAGGGATATGCTTGGTCATCATAGTAGAAATGGGTGATAAACCTTTATCCCTCAATAATGATGTTCACAAACTAGCTTTTCTCTGATTCATATTTTCTTTAGCTACACACAGAATACTCCCTTCTGTATCTTAATTCTTCAAAAAATTTAATATCATTATGAAATTACAGTTTGATTTTAAACATTGATAAATATATCAAATTTCTGTCTTGCTCTTTCTGCTTTTAATCTGGGAAATAACTGGTTTCTTAGGTGAGTTCCACTAAAACCCTATCTAATTCTTTTCCCGTTAATACCCTGTCTAATTCTTTTCATGTTTTATGTAATTTATTACCAACCATTTCTCAAAGAGAGGTACATGGGCCAACTGCTCAAAATTACATGAGATTTTGTTATTTTTTAAAGATTCTTCACCTTCCCTTAGTCATTCGGAAAGTCTCTTCCAATGTTTGAGAGCCACTGGAATAGAGTATGTTTGTAGCCTAAATTTTAAAAGAAGTGAAATGCATTTGGCATTTCAAAAAATATTAAGTTCCCAAACATATAAAATACATATATTAGTGTGTTCTCTTTTCTTTTTTTAATTTTTATTTTATATTGGAGTATAGTTGAGTAACAATGTTGTGTTAGTTTCAGGTGTATAGCAAAGTGATTCAGCTATACATATGTATATATCTGTTCTTTTTCTAGCTTGTTCTTAAGTAGAGAATTTTTTAAAAAGCATATTTTATAAAGTTTAAATTGTTATGTACAGAATTACTACCAAACTTCTTTGTCATTAAGTTCCTTTCAATATCAAATGTATCTTCATGATGACATTAGCATAATGAAAGGAAATCTTGGCGATTAGTGCGAATGTTAGAGAGGAGAAAGGACTTTTGAATGTATTTTCAAAAATAGAATGGAAGTCTCCTTGGCAGCAACTGACAGATGATGCCTCACCGCCATTGCTCATATCACCTGAGGTTTCTTTTGTTTTTTTATGTTGCTATTTGGATGTTTTATTTTGCATTCAGAGTGAGAAATTCATGGGAAGTATATTAAAAGGCAAAAAAGTGGAGAATGATTTGTAAGGGATCTTCAAATATTGTGTTACATATGATTAAAAATCTACAAACATCTTTTATTAGGGAAAAAAATTTCTTGATGCTTCTTTCAACTTTTCTTTTCCCTGCTTCCATTTACCCTGAACTTGATACTAGGAATGTGTTTCTGCTACCCAAAGGAGGTTTTAGACTTTCCATGTTCTTATTCACGTTAGTCCTCCCCTTCCAAGTACCAGGCCAAATGCTCCTCTTTCTCTGAAGGCTTCCTGGATGCCTTTTCTATGCATTCCCTGCATTTATAGGCACTAAAGTTTTCTGTGACTTCAGCATTTTCTGCACTATATAACAATAATTTGTATAAATTACCTGGCTTTCTCTGTTGAATACCAGTACTTCTTTAGGTAATTGAAAGTATTTCATTCACTCTTACTTCAAGTGCAATGACTAGTGGAATACCTTGTACAATGCCTGCACCTTTCAGATGTACAATAATCCCTTGGTGTAGTAAGAAATAGTTAGATGAAGGGATAACAAAATGAGGACTGTGTCTCTTCCAAACTCTCACTTAGAATTAAATGTTTATCTCCAGTACTTGTCAACAATTTGACTTCCAAAAAATTAATTGAATTCAGTATTTTAATGAGCATGTGCTATGCAATCTAATTTTTCTCATCCTTTCTGCCTAAAATTGTTTATCTTCCTCATGTACTATGGGTATATGAAACTTGTAGAGTAGCTATAGATTTGATAGGTATATCCTGGTAAGCATTATCCTGGTAAGCATTATCATTTTCTATTTTCCTCAGCTTTTGCAATTTACTAAGGAAGGAAAGATTTTGTTGCTTTGTGGACTGATTCTATGAGTAAGTTTTGGACCTGCTTGTGTTCTTTCTCTCACATCTACTCTATTACCTCTTCTTTCTGCAGAATTTCACCTTCTTAATAGTTTCCAGCATTTTTTCCCCTGTGTTTATTCCTCATATCCTAGTTTTTTCCTGTTATCTGCCCCTCTATTCTGGCCACTGGTCTGCCACTTAATTGCTGCTTTGAACCATGTTATTTCCCATGTGTCTCCAGTCCATCCCAGTCAGCAACTGAAGGCCAATCCTAAATTTGGACACTTTTCCCCATTATCCAGAGACCTGGCTCTATAAAGCAAGCACATTACTCCAAGTACAGCCCCATCTAACCTGGGAGAGAGAATCATACATTTGGGTTACTGTGAAAATACAAGTGATTACCCTTACTTGAGTGCCAGCTGTGGCTCAGAATTGATGTAGATGCTGGGGAAACAAAATGAGTAAAACTTTTCACAAAGACCACACTTTTGGAATTTAGAGTCTAGTCTGGGGAAAGCAGACAAAAGAATAAATAAATAAATAAATAAATATTAATTTTTATAAATTATATAGAGAACATATGGCAGAATATAGTCTGTGGTTTAGGGAGGAGACATGATGCATATGAAAATTTTGAAAGCCCTCATTGATGAAATTGTTTGAGCAGAAGGGCCAAGTCATGTTGTATCTGAAGGAAGAGATTTCAGATGGATGAGACAGCAAATCCAAAGGCTTTAAAGGTAAACAAAGCAGGTATCATCTGCAAAAGGAGAAAATGCAAGGGTAGTTTAACAGAAGTCCGTGCCTTGTGTCTTCTGAGAATCCACTCTGCTGTGGCTGAGCCCTTGTTCGGTGAGTGCTTATGTAAATTTCTCAGTGGCAATATCATTACAGATGTATGGCCACTGCTTCTGGAAACATTCACCCCGATTCACATAATCTGAGTGCCCATGGTATGTGTAAATGCTAAACTGTATTTGTCTGTTCAGGCTGAGAGCTTGTGGTTTCCACTCCAAGTACACCACCTAGAGCCAGAGGAAATCCAGATGCCACAGGCACCAAGCCTACCCTTCATTTTATACTCATGTTCACATATTTGTGGTTACATGCACACAAAAACACACAGATTTGGCAATTTAAAGTGCTTTTTCCACTTGTCCACATTGCTAAAATCCCTCTTTGTTTTAGAGGTTATGTAATTATAAGCTATCTATATAAATTCATCTTTCTATTTAATTGTGTATAATCAGATTAGATGGAATCAGGCAGAGGTGAGTTGAGCTCTGATGTACAAATTATTCATTATATTTTATATTTGGGTTAGTTAAGTAAAACTAAGATAATGTTATTTAACTCATGAGGTTGTTAGGAGGACTAAAACGTGTGACGGTATTTGATGTGGCTGTTATAATACCTTCTCCTTTATGCATGGTAAATCAGGATTTAAGTATAAAAAAATGCAAAGAGTGCTCTGATCTGACTCCCTGAACCAATGTATATGGCAAGTAAGTTTGGAATGAAGTTCCTGTAGCTGTGACTATGTATTAATGATGAATGGGCCGATCAAACATTTTGGTTCTTTTTCTTAAATAAGGAGAAGGAGTTTAAATATAGTAAGACATTTTCATATTCATTTCTAGTTATTACTCTTAATACATTAGAAAAAATAATTGTATAATACACATATCATGGGAAAGTGATGATATTTTAAAATATGCTTCCTATAAATATATTAATTTGACAGAAAAAAACACCAATAATCAAAACTAGGTTTAGAGAACATATTAAGACTTTTAAAATTGTCTTATGGTTTAAGGTTGGTTTAACTGGATAGCATTATCTAAAAGTCTTCAACTATGATTGATGGCAACATTAAAGAAGCCTTTCATCTTGAACTTCAAATAAAAGCAGCACATGGAAAAGACAGGGCATGAAGCCATCCCTAGGGAATCAGAAAATCTTAATACTGTGAGATCTTAACTTCACAAATTTTTAATAAAATCTGTAACACAACACTACTAATATTTGTATAATTGCATAATATTAGTAAAGGGCTTTCTCTTGAGGGTTGTGATGTTCAGACTTACATATCTTTAAACACATAGTGTTTTGAACACACAATCCTAACATAACATGACCTCAGTAAAGCAATGGTTTTCCTCACCACCTAAAAGGCTTTATTAATCCAGTCAGAAAAGGTAGTGACTAAATGAGCACCCAAGGACACAAGTCTTTTAGGTAATCTGTATTTTCTTTGCCTTCGTAAGCATCATCAAATGAAAAGTGCTCACTGATGACATTAAATATATCATCCTGCTAGGCACAGACCTGGGCATTCTCCAAGATCCTCAATCCTGATTAATAATATCAAATAAGAGTGCTACTTAGATGGCTGGTTTCTTTGTTGTTAATACAAAAGCAAATCTGCATTAGAAGCAAAACAATATTTGCAGTCAAGCAGAGAGACTTGTTAAGGGAAAATGCCTTTACCAAATTCTACCCAGAGGAAGTGACTGCCTTAAACATTTTTCTGTGAGTTGCATTAACTAATCCAAAGAGAAAACTATTCCACTCTTTGGCAAGGATGATATTCATGTTGGAAATCTAAAATTTAAAGACATATAAAAAACTCTGTCGATGATATTTGCCCCCTCTTCTTTGTAAGGTAAAGGGAATTTTCAAAATACATAGAAATCCTAAATAGATCTTATAACAACAATTGTATAATATTAAGTTAAACATTTATTTTCTTTGAACTGGCTCACAGAAGGAATGAATGTGTTCTCATCATTATTGGCTACCCAAGAAAGAGGATGTTTTGCCATTTACTTTAGTTACAGGTGAAATCAGCATATGTCCTTTATATAAAGATACTCACATAAAATGTGTCCCAGTTTTCGGTGAGACACTTACCCCAATAGGCCAGAGAATGCCATGATTATATAATATTCTACCGTGCACATAGAGTTCTCTCAATTGAGATTTGTTAAATAATGAAACCACCAAACTGAACACTAGGTACTTCAGAAATTATCATAAAGCTGATGAAATTCAGGGAGTCCACGGATTTTAACTCTTCAGATATTAAAGGGCTTGGTTCCCCCTTGGGCTGGTTTTTGTAAATTTAGTCTAGAGAAGAAAAATCGGGAAATTTGTCAAATGTATAGATTCTTCTTTTAAATCTTGCTTTGGTACCTTTCATGGAACCCCACAGGACACATTCATTAATTTGGCAAATATTAATTAAAAATCTTCTATGAGCAAAAGAAGAAGAATGAGAAAAACCAATATTATTCAGAAAAAATATGTTATTTTAAAGACCCAGAAGTTTTAGTGTGAGAAGTAAGACATATATATTGGATATAATGAAGAAAATAGGTTTTATATATGTAGTATTAACTGTTATGGGAGTTTAGAGGAATGAATTACTTCCAGGTATAGAAGTCAAGGTAAGTTTCAGATAACTTTAATGTTAAATAAGATACTGTGTGTGTGTGTGTCTTCAAAGTATTTATGCTTTATGGACAAAAAGGCTACATTTTCTTTGGTTTTACTAAGCCTAAATATTCATTTTACTGTATTTGGGGAAGCATTCTTGCCAGGAAGATGTAATGTTTTTATGGCTTTGGGGTGATTCTCTGATTTTTTAGGTTGTCCAGTTCAAATTAATGAGCATAATTCAAATAGTCACTTGGAAATGTGAGAGTATTGAAGCCAAGAAATGCCCTACATACTGAGGTTATACAATCATTATTAATCAATTGGCATAATATTAATATAAATATCATAGTTGAGGCTATAGACTAAAAGAATTCAACACATTTACTAAATACCTGTTATATAACAAGCACAATTCTCCTTTCTCAGAATAAAATGGTTAAAAATTATCAGAGGGTTAAAAAGCCTAATTAAGCAAGACTTACTACTACTGGTGAAGCTTGTCATATTGTGAGAAATAAAAAGGTTAAATAATTTTTAAAAAGTTATTATTCAATTTGCAGGCAGTGCTAGATCAAGAACAGGTTACAAATTGTCCCTAACAGAATCAGGAAAGGGACATATGTTTTACTGAGAGGGTGCCAGGACAACTGGAAAATGTGAATGCTGATGTTATAATGTGATGTGACCACGTAACATTTTCTCTGTTAAATTAAGGAATATTTTATCAGAGTAATATTCTGAATTGGTACATGAAGTAGATTGATGGAAAACATTTGACTTAGGTTTTCCTAGATACTCTTTCTATAAAATCAAGGATGCTGAATACATCTCAAATTCCTCATGAAATTATTCTTTCCTAGAGAGGCAAAAAATAATATTTAAAGTTTCTTTCATGTTATAGACAAATTGCCTCTTATTTATATTTCCTGAGTATTATTCAATCTCCTGCTCTACTCCGTCTCTTCTTAGGCTATTCTTAAAAATATTTCCGTTCTGTAGTTTAGAAGTCACTTCAGGCAAATTTAACTTTATTCCTACTTTTGTAAAAGGGATTTTAAAACCTCATGATTTTAGTACTAAGACAATCTATATTCTCATTCAATGATTCCAATAAATTTATCAGTTTCAGGTATCATTTAAATATTGTTGATTTCTAAATGTGTATTTTAAATTCAAATCTCGCTCCTGGGTTTCAGAAACATATATTCAAATTCTAATGCATAAACTTGCCTCAATACCTTAGATGCATCATGTCTGAAAATCTAACTCATTATCACCTCTGTGAACTGTTTTTTGACTTGCTTGACAGTGGTGTTCATCCTTCAAAATCCCCACATCAAATCTATCACCGAATCTTTTTTCCTTTATCCCTCTTATTGCTCAAATGTTGTTCCATTTCTACTATGCTGCCGTAGTTTAAAACTTCATAATTTCTTACCTGAACTCTACCAACTTGTCCACAATTTCTTTCTTCCTCCTTAAAGTGTTTCCCTCTTAAATGTACCCTTTGAAATGTCTGTCCATGTTGCTCCACTATATAAAACCTTTTAATAACTTCTCGACTGCAATTGAAATGCTTAAAGGACATTTCCTCTGGCCCCTTCATTCTCCAGTCTCCTCTCCATCACTCTTTAATTTCTGCTCTGCATTCCAACAACATTGATCAGTTAAGGTTTTTTTTTTTCCCTGTATTCTATTTTTGTTTCTCTCTTTTTGGTCATGAGCTACATTCTACTGTATCTCATGACCCCAGTGTCTTCATTTGACGTACTCCTACTTACTTTTCAAGACTTCCTTTACAAATTACCTCTTCCAGGAAGCTTTTCCTTGCTCTACCCAATACCCATGGGAAGGATATACCTTTTCTAACATAGCTGGGTATATAACACTTTCCTTGTGTTCACCACATTGTACTGTATTGTCAAAACTGACCAAACTGGTTCTGTCTTGAATTAGCTTTAGGATGACTTGGTCAAATTACGTAAAAGTTATTAGCCTCAGTATTCTTTTCTTCCAAATGAATATAGTAAGAATAATCATTCAAATATATATGATTTTTGTGAGGATTAAATAAGCTAAAACATGTAGGACTTTTCACAAAGTCTGGTTTATATTAAGGAATCAATAAATACTCTGGCATAAATACATGATGAATGAATGAATTCTGAGGGAGTCAGTACACTCTTCATTATTGGGCTGAATTCCTGCCTTGTTACTTTCTGGTCATTAAGAAACTTATTGAGTTCCTGTCTTCAGAGAATCAGTTCTGCTTCTTCATTGAGCACTATCTGAGGCCCAGAACAGTATTCCCAAATTAGCTCCACACGCTTTGCTGGTGGCACTCAATCAAATGCAGAGAAGGTTTCCTGTACTGATATTCATTAGGTATTTCCAACCAGAAATGATCACCATGGAAACAGTGGTTTGATTTCTTGATTCAGTTATTTAGTATTTCTATGTTTCAGGTACTGTAGCTGTATTTTACAAACATGTCCTCATTTAGTCTTCACAGCAATCAGGTGGTACTTATTTCTAGACCAAAATTAAAATATAATGAGGCTCAGAGAGGTATAATGATTTTTATACGGTCACTCAATTAGAGGTAGAGTGATGATTTGAACCTAGCCTGAATGCAAAAGCCCATTAAACCACACATTTCACGGCCCCCTTTGTTTTTCATTCCCTATTTTCCCACCCAGAAAGCTTTAAATGTATTTTGGAGAATATGGGCTGAACATTTTGAAAAAAAACTCACCAGGTGATTAATAGTGCTTGAAAATATCCTTCCAATCCATTGAGACCATAGTGAGCAACATTGAGGGGGATTATTTATTTCTAATTTGAAGGAAAAAATATTAATCATGTTGAAATTTCTGTGAATGAGGCATTCAAATTGTTTCTCTTCTGTACAAACAATTGTCAGTACATTACTCAAGCAAGGCTCGAAATTAGGAAACTTGAAGTGTTTCCCCTGCCTGTTGCTAGGGCTTTAATAAATGACAGAGAACTGCTCAACCTGTCTCTTCAAACCAAATATGATGCTTAGTGGAGTTCATGTCACTGTGACCTCTTTTCTACAAAACTTTTCACTTGCCATAAATTGTAGACAAACATACAATTCCTGTGATGAATGCAGTTTTCTATCTAAAAATTACCCTTGGTCAATAATGTTCCACCAACATCTGATATGTGTCAACCCCTGAGCTATAAAAGACAGATTTAGAAGTCTGTCTATCTGTCTATCTTTTCTATCTATCTTATCTATCTATCTATCTTAAATGTCTGTATATATTTTTGAAAAATAATGTATGTATGTACTTCAAAATATGTTCTACTTTAGAAATCCACAAAGAATGACAAATTATCACCCCTCTGCCAGATATGCTTTAGATGGGCATAGAGACAAAATTATTGTAACTGTATTGTTGAAGTGATGCAGCTATGAGTTAAGTGATAAGTGGCTGATGACAAGCAGAATTTACAAGAAATAGGATTAGAAATTTATTTAACAGAGTTCTCATTTCCTTTTCTCATTCATTACATGGATATGCTGGGAAGCTTTTTCCATTTATGAAAAGTGTACTGGTATAGACAATATAGACGCAGTCACATTAAAAGTATTCGAATAGGATTCCTTGTACCATTGCTTTCAATGGGATAATTCAATTTTAATTTACTTACCATCCTTGGTAGTTCCTGTATACATACCGTATATAGAGCAGAAACATATGATGTGTGTGTTAAGGTATGTGTTTTTTCATCCTTTTTTTTGTTTGTTTGTTTTTTTGCAAGTCCAGATCTACAGCTTTTATTTATTTCTTCTTTGCAGTTTTCAGTGGGAAGGTAGCAACTCTGTTTATCTCAGATAAAGTACTTTAAATTACTATTTGAAGATATTTCTTACTATATTATTGAGATACGACATTTTATTCTCCTTATTCTCTGTAGTGATTTCTTATGATAGTATACATTCTCCTGCTAGCTAACCTTTGAAGGCAAGCTGTCAAAGTCTTGCCTGTGCTTTGAGCTTTTCCTGAGTATGCAGTAGTCACCCTCAGAGTTGCACATTTACTGCCATCTAGTGATTGAATAATAAATATATTCTGTGTACTTAAGTTACTGTTATTTTTTACCATAGTGACACTGAACCACTGAATGATAAAAAAATGTGAACTTAGCAGTCATGTAGACTAATATGAGAAAAAGCTCAGGACCTTGGAGGATAAAATCCCATCAACACTATGGGGCTGAGCAGAATTTGATATCTGCTCTACTTATGTCCTATCCAATGTTCTTTTTTCCCCCACTCATTTTACCTTCTGATTCGATTATGTTTCTTTTCCTTAGCTATTTCATTTCAAAAGAGTTAGTGTGCAAATTTTATTTTCCATGTTGCTGTTCTATATAGTGTCCAGAAAATTGTGGGGATTTTTCAATTATGAAGCGACAGCCAAAATCACAAGATTTTATTGAGTTTATATATTGAAAATAACCTCATCAAATATTCCAAACATATATTTTAAAAGAGGTACATTACAGTGGTGAGAATGACTCTATCTTGACACATGCCACTGCTTAAAACTCCAGCTACTAATCCAATAGGATTTTCATTTACTTGATGCACATATTATTGTTGCAGTGTTTTGGTGAGCAATTTTCTTAGAGACAAAGCTTAGGTCTGTATTTAGTGTCACTTGAAAAAAAAATTATTGCTATATAGAGTTTGCATCGGACATCTTTAATAAAACATTTAAAAATGAAATAAGTAGACAATGTGTTTAATTCATATGTAAATAGATATGGACCAAAGGTGCAAAATTAAATCATGTTGTTTAGAAGAAGAGACACAGTATTTCAAAATTATATTTTTTTCAGAATGGCATGAGCACTTCTACTCTTGTTCCTAAGTCCTGCTCATGTGTCTCAAATTTCTTTATCCCTCTCTGTATACTTGAAGATATACATCTAATATATACTTGAAAAATGCCTGCCCATGGAGTTTATCTAATTGCCCCAGGCTTCCTCCCCCCCCCCCAATAATCTGATGTGGGTTTTGAAAATAAAGAGAATAGCAACAAGCTTTGGCATATCTGCCTCATTGGAGAAAAACTGGTAGTTTGAGGTAGCAGTGTTGTCTGGCTTTCTTTTTTCCCAAACTGACTGAAGTAATTCTGTTGTTAATCATACAGTTCTCAGATGAAGTAGAACCGATGTCACATTTCATTGAATGTGTTCACAGAATCTGTCATAGGCAATGCAGCAATGTAAAGATAGCAGGGAGTCTCAGAGTTTGTGTGGACTTGAAGAAACAGGAGATTTCAACAAATTCAGTAGATCTGGGGTGGAGTTCAATAGTCTGGATTTTTAGTAAGTTTCCTAAACTATATTTTGAAAACAGTGATTGCATTTGTTTTTCTAATTCCTCTGTCAGCTGTCTGTCCTGAGCCTTCCCATGGCTTCCCCATCTCAGGGGATACAACCCGCTGTCCTTTTTCTCACAGAAGAGAATTAAACATAATTTTAATTTTAAACAAGAACTGTGGTGCTAGGGACTCAAAAATTCCAGAAATTTTTGCATGAGAAGAAGCTGCGAAGCCAGATTGAAAAAAAAAGATGTTCAGGACCATGACCAGGATCCAAACAAACTAGCATCACATCTAACCTCTGAAACTCAGTTGATGTATGACATTGAGCAAGATGTGTCAGCCATCGGTTTCCACAAGTGTAAGTGCTCCCCCGAAAGATTTAGGGAATTGAATGAGGCAGTGTGTATAAGATCTCGCGCTCCACAGCTTTGTTTACATTAAAATGGCATTTTACTTAATCTAATTAACATGTTAAATTAATGAATTAACATTTTATTGACATTTAACTTCTTATAATTAAGCTAAAATGTTTCCAAATTTGTATGATTGACTATAAACCAATTGGCTTGGCTTTTGATTCTGAGTGTGAGAAACTACGGTAGACTCACCTGTGGGCCTAAATTCTGGAAACTTTATGTATGTCCTGTCCTTTCTAAGCTGCTATAGCCTCTAAAGTTTACAGATCACGTACTGACTGTGCTCAGTCTGAAAGTCCTTACAGGGGCTTTTGTCAGATGTTATGCTACAGCTGATTTTCTATAAATATATTTGATGTGATAATTTATGTAAAAAATAATTAGGTGAGTGAGAATATTTGGAAGTTATCCTATGCAGTGTGTGTTTATATATATATATATATAAAAAGCATACATATAGGTGTATATACATATGCTTAACATATAGAGCAAAATAGTGGCTTTAATATTCTGGGTAATTCAAGATCCCAAAGATATCCAATCACCTTTTAGCTTACAAGGCTTACATTAGCAGAATAATCGTAGCATATTCCTTGACTTCATTTCTGAACACTTAGCCTTAGTTAAAAGCCATATTCAAATAGTTGGGATGTTTTGCCAATAGTCCATTTGTTTTGAAGTATATAAACCTAATGTTACAAGTGTGAAAATCAATATACTCCTGTTTCCATTCTGTTACTTTGCAAAATAAATTTTTTTCTTGAGAGAAGCACCATGCGATGCAGATCATATAAACTCAGTAATTAAGTTCAGTGAAACTGAGAACCGTGAACTTAGAAATGTTATAAAGTAAAATCTCAAAATATAAACAAATATCAAATAACTCTTGAAACTAAAACATGAGCATATTTTTATGCCGTTTCCTATTACCCCGAGGTTCTTATAGACAGCTGGGTGCCTCAACAAAGCCATTCCTCCCCTCTTTCCTGATGACCGAACCAGAATTGTGCTTAATTGTTCTTCCGTGTGCTCTGTGTCTTGGGGAACATTGGCCCCATCCTCAGTTTCATGGGGTAAATACTGATTATTCTAAGCTAGTATAGGTGAAAATGTCTGAAAAATGTTCTCTGGAAGTTGGTGCACAGAGAGGTGATGTCTAAGCTGCTGTAGCCATCCTGTGATGCATGCTTCCATCAACGAAACCTGGGTCTTCGATACTGCTGCTGCTGCTGCTGAGCCATGATTTAATCAACTCTGCAGCTGGACCTTGAGTGGCTTGTTCTGAGAGATACTAAATATCTTCATGTTTTCAAAAAAACTTTATTATACTAGTCACACTTTCTCCTAGAACTCAGGAGTCATTGGTTTAATACATACACTTTATTTAATTGGATAGTTATTGAAATAAAATGATATTAGGTAAAATCATGAAAGCACCAGCAACTCATATCTGGCAATCCCTAATCCACATCAAAATGAGATTTAAATGTTTTTTAAAACATACAGAAAAATACTAGACACAATAGTGTGGTTTTACATTATTATATATTTAGCGAATGTGCATTACTAAATCCTGAGGCACCAAATGCTACTATCAATTTTTTTTAATTTTATTATTTTTCTTGTGCTCAGTGCACATCATTTGAAAACTAGTATTGATTTGTATTTTTACCCAATTGTTTTCTATTCCAGAGGATCACTTTTATTTCACCTTCACAGTAGCTGGCCAGGGATATATTAATTTGAAACAAAACAAAGCAAAACATGCCATGGGGGTTACTATAGTTGGTATGGTGGTAGAAAATATAAAAACTCATCATAACCAAACATTTCATCTTGTGGTAGGTGGAATAATGGCCACTCCCAAAATGTCTATGTTTTAACCCCTAGAATCTATGAATATGTTAGGTTATACAGCAAAAGAGAGTTAAGGTAGCGGATGGAGTTAAGATTACAAACAACTGACCTTAAAACAGGAACATTGCCCTGAATGATCTGGGTGAACCTGTTATAACCACAAGAGTCCTTACAAGTGAAAGAAGAAGTAGAAGAGGGAGGACCAGAGAGACGGCAGCATGCAAAAGACTGGCTTTGAAGATGGAGGAAGAAATCCATCAGTCAAAGAAAGCAGGACGCCTCTAGAAATGAAAAAAGGCAAGGAAATGGCTTATCCTCTGAACACACAGAAAGAAATACCACCCAGCAAGCACCTTGATTTTAACCCAGTGAGACCTGTGTGAAACTTCTGACCTTCAGAACTATAAGATAACAAATTTATACTATTTAAACCACTACATTTGTGGTAATTTATTTCTAATTATGACTCAGTCATATCATATATTTGGTGAAAAATTGTTGTGATAGTAGAAGCTATGGTGTTTATAAGGTATCTTTTCAAAGCTTATTAACATTTCAGTTAATAAACTAAATTAACATTTTATTGAATTGCAAGATTAAAACTATACACCAAACCATGCAAATGGAAGCTGTTTTATGGAAAATTTAGAAGAAATATTTTTGACACTACTGATAGATTTTTGAAAAAGGCAAACAGGAGATAAGTGCTTATGATGACAACTTGTGATTCCTTTTAGTTGTTTGCAATTTGTATTGATAATTCCTTGTAATAGTGTTTTTATAAAGACACACCTCTTCAAAAGTGTCTAGAAACAAGTATTTCATTTTGTTAATTTTATTTTATAAAGGAAAATAGTTTTTCTCATGCTATTTTTCTCTCATATTTAATTTTGTAAAAACTTTAGTTCTTTATAGAATATTTATATGTACCATCTAGTTTTCAACAGAGATTTATTACATCAATATTTTTTTAAAACCTCTTTATACTATGTTATAGTAGTTGCTGTTAGCCTTTTTGTTGCATACATTTTCTGAGTATGTATAAAATATTAGAGCACCCTTTCAATAATCAATTAAATATGTCTATTAACATACAAATTTCCCCAAAGTATTCACTATGTAATTAGTGTTCAGTTCTTGTAGAAAATGTCATTTCATTTCTGTGACTATTAAGGATGAAAGCATTGATAAGATGATATTTACAGCTATAAGTCACATGAGTAATCTTCAGAAGAAAAGAGAAAGCCAAACATTAAAATTTTTTAAATATATTTATTTTTTTTCAATCATCTGTATTTATACACATATCTCCGTATTCCCTTCCTCCCTTGACTCCCCCCCACCCTCCCCGTCCCAGTCCTCCAAGGCATCATCCATCCTCCAGTTGAACTCCCTTTGTTATACAGCAACTTCCCACTGGCTGTTTTACAGTTGGTAGTATATATATGTCTATGCTACTCTCTCACTTCGTCTCAGCTTCCCAATCACCCCCCACCCTCCAAACCTCGAGTTCTCCAGTCTATTCTCTGCATCTGCGTCCTTGTTCTTGTCTTGTCACTGAGTTCATCAGTACCATTTTTAGATTCCGTATATATGAGTTAGCATACAATATTTGTCTTTCTGTATGACAGACTCTAGGTCTATCCACCTCATTACATATAGCTCCATCTCATTCCTTTTTATAGCTGAGTAATACTCCATTGTATATATATGCATTAAACATTAAAATTTTAACTTGTGTAATTTTAAAAATAACTTTTGAATTCCATTTACAAAGTTGAAAATACTGACCCCTATAATAGGAAGTTAATCACTATACATTAATCTTTTCTGTGGATCACTGAAGGTAATCTCAAAAATGTAAGATCTCCACTATTTTGAAATTACAGACCTGACAAATATTTTAGCAGTTTCTGCATTCCTGACCTTAGCTGTATAAGGGCAATTTAATGAAAATTAGCAATATATACATATACACAGCACCGTCACTCCAAATGTGAATCTGTTTTGCCATTACATGCCATAGTATTTTACAAATAGAAAAGTAGAGATGTGAGGCAAATAGTTCCTGTTAGTGACTGAGCAGGGCCTCAGGACCATTGGCATTCTTCTCTCCAAAGCTATGGTATTGTCTCCTTGATGAAAGGTGAATTATGATATGATATGAAGACATTTAGAAACAGCTGAGGACAAATATTTCTTCTGCTCTTTCTCAACTTGTAATTGTTAAAATTATTCTTTAGCTTCTGGCTAGCACTTTCTCTTCTGTCAAGTCCTTTTGAGCCTCCACCTGATAAATGTTTTCTGCTTACTAAGTTTTTCTGCAGAATGCATCACAGATATTGCTTTGTTGACACCTCATTAGTTCTTAAGTTTGGTAAATGAAAACATTTTTATATGTCAGAAATTAAATATTTGCAATACCATTTTGTTTCTGTTTTAATATCCTTGTTGGATATTAATTAATAGTAGCACATCTTTATGAATTCTGGATTCTCGAAGTACCTTTGTCTTTATTTATAAACAACATCTTACTTCATATGGTCCATTTGACTTACTGAAACTTTTCTCTTTAAATTGCAATATTGAAATACATCTCAAAATGTCTAACTATTATATGGAAGGAGGATATTGGTCCCATGAGTTAAATGGGTAGTTTGAATTTCTATTACAAAAAAATCATTGCTGTTCTTTCCGGGAAAATTATCTTTGAGATTTGAATACTGATTATGGTAACCAGTTCCTTGTCTTTTGGAAACGAGAAATTGCATATTAAGGGTTACATTGGTCTCATATGAGAAAGTGACCAAAATATTTTGTTCCCTACAGAAAAATTTCTGTGTAAGTAAGAGGTTTCTTAGAAGATTTGTCTATCCCGTATATTCTTCCACATCCGGTATGTTTTACTTTGGTAAATGGCACACAGCAAGATTTCCAACATTTTGCTAATGAGTGGAAAAGTAACTTTAAAAATTTAAAGCAAAATTTTGTGAAATCAACAAGCCTGGAGAGCTATATGAGGCAGAACAAAACAACATATTGACAATTAAATTTATTTCACTTTTAGAATCTTTCAATTCTTTTAGCATCGAAGGACATATTCTCAGAGTAGAAGAAATTGTTCCTTAGATTTTCTCAAATTGAAAATCTTATAATGTAAATTATCCTGACATCTGCTAAAACTTTATCCTCTCTGCTATTTCTTAGTGTTTTTACTCAGCTATGGTATTAATTAAAACAGAAACAGAAACCCTGTATAAGGAAAAACACAAAATTGAAGTGGTGACTATACAGAGTATATTCAAATCTGCTCAAGAAGTTAGAGAAAAATGTAAATTTTGTAGGTATGTTCATTTAGGTTCCAAAGTGATAAAATTACCAAATTTTGTGTGTTTATTTTCTAAAGAAAATGTACAAGCAGAATAAGCCCCACACAAATTTGAAAGTAATAGCTATTCCATATAGTTTTACATATGTGTATGTTTTCATGCATATATATCTCCTTCTCTCTCCCTCTCTCTTTCTCCCTCTCTCTCTCCACACATACATGTATACATTCGTGTGTATATATGTATAAAAACTTTAATATGTGTAATACAAATAATTGTTTTTTTATTTTTGATAAATTACATTTTAGAAATATTTAATATAAAAATATTGGCATATTTTGGACAGCACTGATAATTTTAACCAAAAAACTTCATGTGCAAGTAGAGACAGCATAGTGAAAAAAACAGAAGGCCAACAAACTAGAGAAAATAAAATAATAACATCAGAAAATTGGTGTTAATTAAAATCCTACTTCTAAAGCAAAATGTGTTTAGATAACACACATGGCTATTTATCTAATAAATCACCCACAAATATTCACTGTAGTTCCATAAGTGAGTTTTATAAGTGTTGTTATATATGCTCATGTACTGCCCCTAGTTTATTTATTCACTGCTGGCTGAGACCTGTTAGCTCAAAAGCCCGCCACAGAGAAACTCCAGTTTTTACACCTCCGATTGTTTCAAAAAGTGCCCAAATGTTTTGAACTTAGAGCCTGATTTTCACATAATGAGAAATCTCACCCAATATCTGTAATCTATTGATAAAAAAAGGCTTTGCAATTACAAGAGTCTAATGTGAAGCTGCATTTTGGAGTTTCCAGACCCAGAGACTCCCCACCAAGCTGCTGAGGGACATCACCTAGAAAGATGAGTCCCCTTTTCAGCTTTTCAATTCCCCTCTCCCTGGAAGTTCCCTCACCCTCCTCTCCTTTTGTGGCATGGACCACCCCAGCCCCACCCCAGTGCTCCATCTTCTGAACAGACTGCTGCTGTGAGGGACCAACCCCCCCCCACACACACACACATACAACTGTCAAGGCATCACCCAATGAAGCTTGTGTGTGCTGCTGTGAACCTGGCCTGTTTTCCTAAATTGGCCCCCAAATTCCCTGAATCCCTATACTTGTCTATAGTGTGTTACCAACATATTTATCAGATCTGCTCTGTCTTCTTCATTAAGGCACTGTCAATGTCAAAAGCCAGGTGTTCATCAGTTTTCACCTGGACTATTTTTAGTGTTTCCAATTCTCCCTTTCCCTAGCCATCCTTACTATCTATTAGTAAGAGATTTTTCTCTGAAATACTCTAATGTTGACACTTTTTAACTTACTTGATGTCTCTGTATTGAGTTTGGAAAACATGAATATTTTGGAAAACTATATAAAGACTTTTACAGTCTACCTTCTTATTAATTTCACAGCCTCTGATACTACCTCTCTTTATTAGCTTTGAATCTCCAGTATGTGATACAATACCTGGAACACACCTTTAAATACACAGTTGGTATAAGGATGAATAGTTATAATTGTCAATAAAAACTCCATAAGTTTTAGGCTTGACATCTGGGTGATACATACATATTAGAGGCTGAGATGTTGCTTTTTGCTGAGAACATTCTGCCGACAAATATTAGGGTATGTATTCCTGTGCTATTATGAAAATCACCTGCTTTCTTTTAAACATTTTGTTTTTTATTTAGTCAATCATAAACACTGATTGAAGAACTGCCTGAGACAGCATGGGATTCTTTTGCATTAAGTGATCAAGAATGAGATGCTTTTAGATGTATATACACTACCAACTGTAAAATAGATAGCTAGTGGGAAGTTGCTGTATAACAAAGGGAGATCAACTCGATGATGGGTGATGCCTTAGAGGGCCAGGACAGGGAGGGTGGGAGGGAGTCGCGGGAGGGAGGGAACATAAGGATATATGTATAAATAGAGCTGATTCACTTTGGGGTACCTGAAAAGCTGGTACAAGAGTGTAAAGCAATTATATTCCAATAAAGAGCTTAAAAGAAAAAAGAATGAGATTCTTCATTGCTACTAAATAAATAAAATAATACTATTAAATAAGATAAAAACAAATTTGATAAAAGTAATTCTAATACATTCTAGAAGGCAAGGAAACAGAAAATGATAAGAAGGAGAAAATAAGACTAAGCTTCTTTGGGTCCCATGAGTAATTCAACCTTACAAAAATGAAAGTCAAATATCTAAATACACCTGGTGATTCTTGAGTGGGAGGAAGATTCATACAAGGTCAAGAGATCCCGAAAAGATAAGTCTCTCTCTTAGAGAAAGACAGGAAACTGAAAAGATTTGTGTGAAAAGTGTAGGGCAGTGAGGGGACTAAGAAAGAGAAGGATTCTGAACAGATGCTAAGTTAGTGTTATTTGGACTTATATATTTTCCAATATGTTTATACATATATGCATATATACAATATGCATATAACTTATTTATATTCATGAAAATTATAGTGCTGCTAATAATAGAAGGTTTATGTTGCTGGGAATCTGAGAGAATATATGCTCAACCACTAGGGGTAACATAACATCTGTTCCCTTTTATAATACCAGACAAAAAGCAAAATAATCATAAAAATCCTTAATCCAGATCCTCTTGGACAATCAAAAATTTTTAAATGCAGTTTTTAAAATGCTAGCATTTGGGGAAGATGTTGAACATAACTGCAACATAAGAAGTAAACCCATCAACAACGAGTTGCTTATAAAATAAAAAAGCCCAGAGGCTTTGATCCTGCAGAATATCATAATTTTTGAGAACATCATAGTTTAGATAAGCCCTGATGAGCCTCTAAGGCCAGCATGTTGCAGCAACTCTGGCAAATCATAGAGGTGCGATTAAACCCTGATTTTCAGCATATAATTCCTCTCTGTTTCCTGATGGTACTGAGCAGGTAGTGTGTAAAATGTTGAGAACACTTCTCTGAATTTCATCATGGTCCTCTGGTAGTTTCTGGTGTGGATCCTTGTAACAGGAACATGCCTCTTAATTCTCAGAGTTTGCATGTGGGGGTGTTGGCATCATTCTGCTTACCCCAACTGTGTTCTCTTTGTTCCTTCCTCTTTTGTCTATAGTTCCTGACCCTTGATCTTTGCACTGAGAGGTGTTCACTACTCTCTGTTGAATGTTCAAGATATCCATTCTTAAATACTGGTCTCATTTTTAGGACACTAAACTGCTGAGTGATTTTTTTTTTGGGGGGGGTACACCAGGTTCAATCATCTGTTTTTATACACATATCCCCGTATTCCCTCCCTTCCTTGACTCCCCCCACCTCGAGTCCCCCCCACCCTCCCTGCCCCAGTCCTCTAAGGCATCTTCCATCCTCGAGTTGGACTCCCTTTGTTATACAACAACTTCCCACTGACTGTTTTACAGTTGGTAGTATATATATGTCTGTGCTACTCTCTCGCTTCGTCTCAGTTTCCCCTTCACCCCGCGCCCCCTCCCATACCTCGAGTTCTCCAGTCCATTCTCTGTATCTGCATCCTTGTTCTTGTCACTGAGTTCATCAGTACCACTTTTAGATTCCATATGTGTGAGTTAGCATACAATATTTGTCCTTCTCTTTCTGACTTACTTCACTCTGTATGACAGATTGTAGTTCTATCCACCTCATTACATATAGCTCCATCTCATCCCTTTTTATAGCTGAGTAATATTCCATTGTATATATATGCCACATCTTCTGTATCCATTCATTTGTTGATGGGCATTTCGGTTGCTTCCATGTCCTGGCTATTGTAAATAGTGCTGCAATAAACATTATGGTACAAGTTTCTTTTGGGATTATGGTTTTCTTTGGGTATATGCCCAGGAGTGGGATGACTGGATCATATGGTAGTTCTATTTGTAGTTTTTTAAGGAACCTCCAAATTGTTTTCCATAGTGGCTGTACCAACTTACAGTCCCACCAACAGTGCAGGAGAGTTCCCAAAACCTATGGGACGCAGCAAAAGCAGTTCTAAGAGGGAAGTTTATAGCAATACAGTCCTACCTTAAGAAACAAGAAAATGATCGAATAAACAACCTAACCTTACACCTAAAACAACTAGAGAAAGAAGAACAAAGAAACCCCAAAGTGAGCAGAAGGAAAGAAATCATAAAGATCAGAGCAGAAATAAATGAAAAAGAAAGGAAGGAAACCATAGCAAAAATAAATAAAACTAAAAGCTGGTTCTTTGAGAAGATTAACAAAATTGATAAACCATTAGCCAGACTCATCAAGAAAAAAAGGGAGAAGATGCAAATCAACAGAATTAGAAATGCAAAAGGAGAAGTCACAACGGACACCTCAGAAATACAAAACATCATGAGAGACTACTACAAGCAACTATATGCCAATCAATTGGATAACCTGGAAGAAATGGATACATTCTTAGAAAAATACAATCTTCCAAGACTGAACCAGGAAGAAATAGAAACCATGAACAGACCAATCACAAGTACGGAAATTGAGGCAGTGATTAAAAATCTCCCAACACACAAAAGCCCAGGACCAGATGGGTTCACGGGCGAATTCTATCAAACATTTCGAGAAGAGTTAACACCTATCCTTCTCAAACTCTTCCAAAATATTGCAGAAGGCGGAGCACTCCCAAACTCATTCTACGAGGCTACCATCACCCTGATACCAAAACCAGGCAAAGATGTCACAAAAAAAGAAAACTACAAACCAATATCACTGATGAATATAGATGTAAAAATCCTCAACAAAATACTAGCTAACAGACTGCAACAGCACATTAAAAAAATCATACACCATGATCAAGTGGGGTTTATCCCTGGGATGCAAGGATTCTTCAATATACGCAAATCAATCAATGTGATACATCATATCAACAAATTGAAGGATAAAAACCATATGATCATCTCAATAGATGCAGAAAAAGCTTTTGACAAAGTTCAACATCCATTTATGATAAAAGCTCTCCAGAAAATGGGCATAGAAGGAAATTACCTCAACATAATAAAAGCCATATATGAAAAACCAAAAGCCAACATCGTTCTCAATGGGGAAAAACTGGAAGAATTCCCTCTAAGAACAGGAACAAGACAAGGGTGTCCACTCTCACCACTATTATTCAACATAGGTTTGGAAGTTTTAGCCACAGCAATCAGAGAAGAAAAAGAAATCAAAGGAATCCAAATTGGAAAAGAAGAAGTAAAATTGTCACTCTTTGCAGATGACATGATATTATATATAGAAAACCCTAAAGACTCTACCAGAAAACTGCTAGCACTCATTGATGAGTTTAGTAAAGTAGCAGGATACAAAATGAATGCACAGAAATCTCTTGCATTCCTATACACTAACAACGGAAGAGCAGAAAGAGAAATTAAGGAAACTCTCCCATTCACCATTGCAACCAAAAGAATAAAATACCTAGGAATAAACCTGCCTAAGGAGGCAAAAGATCTGTATGCAGAAAACTTTAAGACATTGATGAAAGAAATCAAAGACGACACAAACAGATGGAAGGATATACCATGTTCCTGGATTGGAAGAATCAACATCGTGAAAATGACTGTACTACCCAAAGCAATTTACAGATTCAATGCAATCCTGTTCAAATTACCAATGGCATTTTTCACAGAACTAGAGCAAGAAATCTTACGATTTGTATGGAAACGCAAAAGACCCCGAATAGCCAAAGCAATTTTGAGAAGGAAAAATGGAGTTGGTGGAATCAGGCTTCCTGACTTCAAACTATACTACAAGGCCATAGTGATCAAGACAGTATGGTACTGGCACAAAAATAGAAAGGAAGATCAATGGAATAGAATAGAGAACTCACAAGTAAGCCCAAACACATATGGGCCCCTTATCTTTGACAAAGGAGGCACGAGTATACAATGGAAAAAAGACAGCCTCTTCAATAAGTGGTGCTGGGAAAATTGGACAGCAACATGTAAAAGAATGAAATTAGAACACTTCCTAACACCATACACAAAAATAAACTCCAAATGGATTAAAGACCTACATGTAAGCCCAGACACTATCGAACTCCTAGAGGAAAACATAGGCAGAACACTCTATGACATACATCAAAGCAAGATCCTTTTTGACCCACCTCCTAGAATCATGGAAATAAAATCAAGAATAAACGAATGGGACCTCATGAAACTTAAAAGCTTTTGCACAGCAAAAGAAACCATAAACAAGACTAAAAGGCAACCCTCAGAATGGGAAAAAATAATTGCCTGTGAAACAACGGACAAAGGATTAACCTCCAAAATATACAAGCAGCTTATGCAGCTTAATACCAAAAAAGCAAATAACCCAATCCACAAATGGGTGGAAGACCTAAATAGACATTTCTCCAAAGAAGACAAGCAGATGGCCAACAAACACATGAAAAGATGCTCAACATCACTAATCATCAGAGAAATGCAAGTCAAAGCCACAATGAGGTATCACCTCACACCAATCAGAATGGCCATCATCACAAAGTCTGGAAACCACAAATGTTGGAGAGGGTGTGCTGAGTGATTTTATACCTATCTTTCACGTAAAGACTTTAACTCATTTCTCAGAATTCTGACACAAAGTGAAAAGGTCTGTAATGAAATAAGCAAAGAAAGAATATTATTAATTGTAGAAGGAAAATTGTGTCGCATACTATGCCAACCCTAGGTATTCAATTTTCACAATTATCCACTGCATCATTAAAATAAGTTTATATAAGTAAGAAATACCAATTTGACAGTAAATAAATGCAAATTTCCATATAAAAATCAGTATAATGAATGTTAATTGACTAGCCAGGGGAGGGAAAAAAAACACTTGAGTTGACAGAAGAGGAAGTGTGGTTATCATTTTTTAGAAGGTGTGATGGATTTTCAGACAGGCATTCTACATTAGAATCAGTCAAGCTTGATGATAATTTTCTTTTCATTGAAGCCCTGACACTTATCAATTTTTCTGATGCAGAAAGTTTGGGAACAACCATAGAAGAAGTGGATTCCTTGGGTCAAGAAACTGCGAGATGGATTTTTGTTTGTCTTCTCTAAGTTTAAATTAATATACCTCCTTGAAAGCCACTTTGCATGACAAAATACAATTTTGTAGAACATGTAACTGATTCAGAACTTGTTTTTAATTTTTTTAATTTTGAGAAAAATCACAGATTAACTACAACTAACACAAAAGACAGTTTAAAGTTTATTTCTCTCTCTCTTCAATATATTTATCTTTTGCTCAATGAGTAAAGTTTTCTCACTCAGTTTTAATGTTTATGAAATACTTTTCTTCACATTTTGGGACTTTTGCTTATCTTCTACACGGAATGCTCTCATACATCAAGTTATAATGCAGAAAACGATTTTAGGGCAAAATAGTATGTGAATACGAAAGTCTTCTCAAACACATAGAGACAGTACACCTACAAAACAAACTGAAGAGTTGAAAAAGATGGTACATCCTCAACTTTCTTCCTTGTCATACATGTGACAAACAGAATGCTTTGGTTCTTTCAAACATGGTAAGATATTTTAATGTATTGTATATATTATATACATTATACATATACAGTCTTTAAGAATAATGCTGACATAAATTGGTGTGGGTATCTTTCCCTGCAGTAAAATGTTGAAGATGTTATCCTTTTAGAAAATTTGTTTATGTTGTATGCTTTTGAGTAAAAATAAGATTTTATACCAAAAAATATGTTATCTAAAAAATGGCACATTTTCAATAGCTGTTATGACTGAAATTTAACTGAAGGCTAATCCATACTTCCCTTTCTCTCATCTTGAAAACATTGAATTGAATTTATTTCAGTTTTTGAGAATCCCAGGTCTACTAGATTGTACACATGATCACTGGTTGGTTACTTGATGATAAGATTTACAAACTTCTTCCCTTTTGTAACAGTACTGCATGGTTGCATTCCTACCTCTGCCCACGTAGTGGTCCAGAGTCCCATTGGTATCTATTATTCTGTTGGATGAGTGCATGTCTGATTAGAAACTGAGCTTGAGATTTCATCTTCTTTAATAAGAGAATTGCCATAATATTAATTTGACATTTTTGAAGAACATTTTATGGTCCTGAGAAAAGGAAAACCTTGGTTAAGTAAGCCAGAAAAATAGTTAATCAAAACGAATAACAAGTTTGAAAATTATTAGAGGAATAAACAATATGACCTCCAGTTAATTTAGAACCTTAGAGCTAGTTGATAGCTGATAAAGGTAAAGAAAAACATCAGCTTTATGCTGCATAACAGGGAGATCAACTTGATGATGGGTGATAACTTAGAGGGCTGGGATAGGGTGGGAGGGAGCTGTGGGAGGGAGGGGATATGGGGATATAGGTAAAAAAAAAAAAAAAAAAGAAAAACATCAGCTTTATATCTTGTGCACAGCTACTCCAGGTACTTATCTTGTTTGTCTCCTTGTCCATATCATGGAAATAATTCAAACATAATGAAATAAACTAAAATTTATTAAAATGAGTAATGTAGTTTTATTAATAATTATCTTTCCTTGGGGACTTCCTCAGTCATCCACTGGTTAAGACTCTGCCCTTCCACTGCAGGCGGCACAGGCTGGATGTCTGGTTGGGGAACTAAGATCCTACGTGCTGCCCCACATGGCCAAAATCACCATCATCATCATCTTTCTTTTAAAATAATAAAAATAGTCATATATTTCATCTAGATTTTAAATTATTGCTCCTCTTGGTAAAATCTCCTATTTCATCTGCATGATTTCTCTTAATGGGTATCATGGCAAAATTGAGGAAATGAAGTTAGTCACCCATAAAACAACATGTATAGGGGTTTCATCCCTTGACTCCTAAAGTGATGGTCTCCATTGTTTTTGCTCTCTCAAAGTAAACACTTTCAATCATTATTTGTAAATAATTTAGTGAGTTAAATGGAGCAAACACCTTTCTTGAAGATTTTAAATAGTATCTATTTAATAGGCATAAACTAGATTACCCCAGAAATTAATAGGACTCTTTATTCCATGTGGTGTTGGATTACAATTAGTTTTTATGAATATATGTTTATTGCTTTATGTGTCAATTTCCAAAATAATAACAAAATCCTTTACATTAGGCATCTTCTGTATAGGCCTTTTTAAAACATGTGTTGTAATTTTGGCATTATTGTAAGAGACATGGTTTCTGTTCTGATTTTTAAAAAATTTTCTCTAAAGGCATCTTTCTTCTATCAGAAATCCCTGCCACTGCAGATGAGACATATATCTTCACTATCTCACTGATTTTAAATGATATGCTGTCACTTAGGTGTTGATTGCCTCAGCTCTGTCATCTACTATGCATGACATTCAAAATTATTGCACACTTTGTAAGAAAATAAAAGAGTTGTCACAGAAATTTTAAGATGCAAATATGTACACAGAATTAGTATTATTTTTTTGTGTGTGTGTGTACGAAAGAATACGCTGCTGAGAGTTACTCACAATAGGGATCTGCTCTGGCATAATTTCTGCCTTACAGGTATGGGGTTTTTCCATTGTTCTTTTCTTCCCCTGAATTTATTTAAGCTCGAGATTTGTGTATCTCATTGTCTCCTTGATGGATGCACTTTATAGTCTATAGGGGAGATTTTAAAATTTTAACATGGCATGGGCTCTCATCAGTGAGAGCAGACAAAGCTGCAAACAATCACAATGTTCAAACAACTGAACAGCAGCCATGGGGATGTGACAACACCTCCCCCTCCATGTGTGTAGGATACACTGTGTGTGCTGTGCCCAGATCCACTCCACAGGCTGGATGCCCATCCCCCACCTGCTGTCAACATTACAGCTAATGGCCCACACAGCCATCCCCTTCTCTGGAGAAGTCCCCGGGGCTTATAGAAAACCCTTCTTGTTGGAAGGATTTAATTATTATTTCTAGTTCTCAGATACACGTGACATTATTCATGTTACCTATTGGTCCAAATCATCTAAATATCAAATGTGTAGGCATAAACTTTTTTATACTGTTATTTTAATCTCATGTCCATGGGATTAGTAGTGATGACTCCTTTTTCATTTCTGATTTTGGTAATTTTTTTAAAGTTATTTTTTTGATTGGTCTGGTTAGAGTTTAATCAATTTTATTGATAAAAGAACCAGTTTTGATTTCAGTCATTTTTTTCTCTATTGTTTCTCTGTTTTCTTTTTTAAAATATATAAAGAATATATATATATATACACTATATATATAATATATATAAAGTGCAAATTTATTTTGTACTTTATTATCATCAGCAAACGTAATTTATTTAAACATATTGATTAGATCTACAGATACATTGTGAAATGATTCCCACATTCAAGTTAATTAACACATTCATCACCTCACATGGTTAATTGTGTGTGTGTGTGTGTGTGTGTGTGTGGTGTGCGTGGTGTGTGTGAGTGTTTGTGTGTAACAATGCTTAAGATCCATTCTCTTAGCAAATTTCAAGTACAGTTGCTGTGTTATACATTAGATCCTCAGAAGGTATCCATCTTATAACTGAACATCTGTATCCTTTGAGCAATCTCTTCTCATGCTTCCCAAACTCAGCCCCTGGCAGTCACCATTGTACTCTGTTTCTATGAGTTCGATGAGGTTTTTTTTGGTTTAGTTTTTTGTGTTTAGGTTCCACATATGATGCCATACAGTATGTCTTTCTCTGTCTGGCTTATTTCCGATATATTCTCTGATGATTATTGTTTCCTTTTTCTGCTTGCCTTATGTTTCACTGTTCTTCTTTCTCTAGTTTAATAAGGTGGAAGCTTAGGTTATGGCGTTTACTTCATTCTTTTTTTTCCTTGTATATGCCTTTAATGCTGTTTTCCCTCAAGTACTGCTTTATCGGCATCCCACAAATTTTGGTGTTATGTTTTTATTTTAACTCAGTTCAATTTTTTAAAAACGCCACTTAAGACCATGTGTTTTGTAAAAGTGTATAGTTTACTTTCACATATATAAAGTTTTTTCCCTAGTTATCTTTCTGTTATTGATTTCTAGAGTAATTCCACTGTGGTCTAAGAACATACTTCTTATGATTTAAAAAAATTGTTAAGATGTTTTATGGCCCAGAATATGATCTGTCTCCATGAATGTTCCATGTGTGCTTGAGAATAATTTGTTTTATATTAGTGGATGATGTATGAATGTCAATTTGTTTGTGTGTGTAGGTGTGTGTTTGACATTTGTTCTGCTTATTGTTTTTAGAGATTTCTAGGTGAATACTTTAGGAAATTTGGGAATATTGTTGGGTATTATTACTTCAAATATTTCTGCTTCTCCATTTTATCTCTATACCATTTAATATTTCTTATATGACTATGCCTTTTTCTTCACTCTTTTTTTCATTCACATTTCAGTTTAGGATATTTCCCACTGACATATCTTCAAACTCACTAGTTCTTTGCTTGGTCATGTCATGTTTACTCATGAAGACAGCCTTCATTTCAGTTACAGAGCTTTGACTTCTAGCAGTTCCTTTTGATTTTTTTTCTTAGAGTTTCCATCTTTCTGTGTATATTACCTATATGTTCTTGTATGTTGTTTACCTTTTTCTTTAGAATGCTGAACACATTTAAAAATAATTATTTTATTTCCCTGTCTGATCATCCTAACATCTGTGTCATATCTGGGTCTGATTCTGATGTTTACTTTGTGTCCTTATGTTCATTTTTCCCTTGTCTTTTGTTATGCCTTGTATTTTTTTTTGTTGAAGGTGGGACATTGCTTCTAGGGGAGAGTCTGTGTAGTACAGCTCTTTTCACATTAATCCCTTTTTATTGAACTGGAGGCTGTGATGTGGTAGTAAGGTGGAACAGATTAGAGTATTCCATAACAATCTGATTAATTTTCAGTCTTTTAGTGGATTTGTGTCTCAGAGCTAGTGACTTGACAGGTTTTCCTGTCCCTCTTCTCTCATATAGTTTTGTGTCACTTGTCCCCTACTCTTTTAGCTTGCTTCAGTAGTCTGTGTTTTTTAAAGCCGCATTCCCTATTTAATACGTTCTTGCTTTTGTCCCACTTAGAGGGGACAGGAAGGCTGCAAGAGGCTGAAGTGGGGAGACACTCCCTTTAGCCGTCTGGGACAACGTTTTAGAACATGCTCTAGTGAAACCGATGAATTCTTTTTTTCCTAGAGCATAAGTTTTTGCTGTAGACATGGCTCTGGGCATGTTTCACAACAATTTTTCCTCTTTCTCTGTGGGACCTCAAAGGGAATTTTCTCAGATTTTCAACATGAGAACCGGGGGTGGCGTTCACAGAGGGAAAGCCCAGGAAAATGTGGGGTCTCCCCTAAGACTGCACCTATAGGAGTTTCTTATTTTCCTGTTAGTCCACAATCAGCCTCCAAGCCTTTGTCAAAATTACCACGTGTGTGTTCCCAGCAGGTTATTGCACCAGTGGCTTCCAGTTCAAATAAGCAGTTTCAGCTGCTGGATCCTGTTGGTGCACCTGCTTCTCCAGATTTCAGGGGGGTCGTTTGCCTTCCAAACTCACTGCTCTGTTGGGTATAAGAAAAGTCACTGATTTTCAGTTTGTTCAACTGTTTCTGATTCTCATAATGAGAGAGACAGCTTCCTAGGTCTTTACATGTAGTTGCTGAAACCAGAGGTCTTGAGCTGTTTTTTTCAAACAGAACAGTTCTCTTTTTGCAAGACATGACCATTCAACATAATCCTAGGGAGTCTGTGTTGATTCTCCAATTCAGTGTTTCTGGAGCCTCCGTATACTAAGTACATATACCGTCATCCTGTATTATGAATCTCATGCCCCAAGGAGTAGTGCAGCTTGTACCACAGCTTGAAGCTGTTGCATTCCTTGCCCTTTCCCTGGTACCTATTTGAAACTGGCAGTTTCCTGAGTTTTTGAAAAAGTAAATCAAAGCTCTATTCCCAAGTGTACTGTATATTGCTTCCAAAATGTATGAAGTTCCACCAAACTCTGTGCCTTGTTATTATTTGTAGAAGGCATGAGGTACAGCATCTTAACTTTTATAGAGAAGTGATGTGCTAGTACACTTTGGGAAATGGGGATCTGAATACTTCACTAAATATGGGTCTTATCTCCCACCCTCCTGCATACCTGTATCTTTTTTCCCCATTCCTGCCCACCAGGAATTAGCTTCTTGTCATCAATATATTAACTACCATGGTGTTCCTCCAAGGTCAACGTGATTAAGATCCCTTTATACCATATTATTACAGAGAGTAGAACAATCAAAGTACCTCTGAGTCCAGAGAGCAAAGATTTTCTTCTCTTCTTGCCATGTAATGGCAGCTTGCTTTTGATCTTCGTGTGTGCTAAGAAGAAAATATTTACTAAAACTAAAGCTGCATGCCAGGTGTCTGAGCCATGCTTATCTGCTCTCATGAGCATAAACCATCCAGGACAGCAACTGCAGTTGAGTTATGACCTGTTTATGCTTATCACTGTGCACAGCCATTGGGCAGAATCCATCTGTTTCTACAGTGTCCAGAGAGGTAAATTAAACAGGGCAAGATAGAAACCTCTATCACTGCATGTTTCAAATATCCGAAGGTGCACTAATTTCTGTGACTTTACTTTTCACTTAGTATCCCTGGTGTACATGTGTGTATTTGGGGGGGGCGGGGGAAGCATGTAATGGACTTTCACTTCGTATTTTGTATGGTAATTGTCTTTATTTCACAGGCCAGGGAATCAATGTGGGGCTTCCATCAGTTGCTAAGGATATCTATTCTATTATGCTTTAAAAATAAAATAACTGCAAAGTAGTTTCTTATTGCTACTGTAACCTAATTTGTGGCTTAAAACAAGAGCAAAATTATTATTTTATATTTCTAGAGGTCAGAAATTCAAATGGGTCTTATTAAGACATAAATTAAGGTGCTGACATCAAGATTAGTTCCTTTCTGAAGTTTTAGGGGAAATTTTTTTTTTCTTTGCCTTTCTAGCTTTTGGTAGCTTCCTTCATTCTTTGACATGTGGCTTTTCTATCAGTTTTAACTCTGCTTCCATTCCTTCTCCAACTCTTCTGCCTCATCTTTTTCTTATTAGGACTCTTTGAATTACATTGAGCTCCAACTGATAATCCAGGGTAATTTCACTATTTCAAAGGCTTTCATTTAATCACATCAAATAAGTCCCTTTTGCCATGTAGGGTGTGTTCCATAGGTTTCAGAGATTAGGACCAGGACTTTGGGGAGGGAGCATTATTTTGCCTACCATAGTAGATACTGGATTTATAGGATTCACTGAATTGTGCCCAAACTCCATTTATCGCCTGGCTTTTTCACTTCCACTCTCATTATAAAACCACAATGGATTTTTAGGTCTCCTATCGTCAGCTCCACATCAGTCCTGTATTCAGTAGACCATGAAAATATGGGAATTCTCCTTTCTTCAGTGACATTTACCTTGGTGAGCAGCTTTAGAATTTCTTTGGGAAGGAACGGGCACTGAATATATTTATGATGGACTTGCAACATCTCACCTCCAGCTGATCTGGCCTTTTCTTCATTCTGGGTCAGTGAACTTGACTTAAATCTGAAACTGGGTAAGAGTTCATCATTTTTCATTGTAGTGACTGACTCATTAACCTTCTGTCTGCCAGCTTTTGTTTTTGTTTTCTTATATAAATCAAGCAACACTGTCATTAGCTATTTATCTATCTCAATGCTAGTGACTTCAAGAGGTATCAGTTACAACCATAAACTGTTGCAGGTCAAGAGATCCTGCTTCCCACTCAGGCATGGCTGCTCATTTTGAAATTATGTCCACCTTGACCCTACTGTTAAATGATTCATTTTCCCTCTGTCATTCTGGGACAGGGGCAGAGGGCATCTTTCCCACTGCTATTTGAAAGCCTACCTCTGTGATAAAATATCTGGCCTACAGAGCAAAACTATTCCTAAACTTCTCAGGTATCCTGGTGACTTCCTCAACAATGCACTGTTTTTTGCCTTAATAAAAATAGGGGGTTCTCTGGCCCATCCAAATAAATATATCAGATGCTGGGTTCTCAGGCCAAATATGATAAATCAAGCCCGATAGCCCCACTTCCTGGAGTTGAATGCTCCTTTATTTGACTCCGATGTAAGACACTTCTGATTTCTCCATTTAGTTTAATAAGGACCTTCACTGGATCCATGTTTTAAGTACCATCCAGCAAATTCTTGGTAGCAGCTGCAGATATCTTTGCTGAAGCATTCATGAGTGACCTCTTCGTCTTCTTCTTCCTTTCCTTCTTCCTCTCCTCCTTCTTCTTCTCCTCCTTATTCCTCTTCTCCTCCTCCTCCTCTTCCTCCTCCTCCTTATTCCTCATTTCCTTCTCCTCCTCTTCCTCTTCCTCCTTCTCCTTCTCCTTCTTCTTCATCAATGGTGTATCCATTATGCAGTCCTTAATTCTGCACTCCCATATATGTTTCCATAGATCCTGCTTGTTTATACTAGATAGCTCCAGACATTTCTTTGGTGACTAAGTCATTTCTTCCCAGACCAGGATTTATTTTCCTCTGCTCTGGCTAAAACGAACTACAAGTGCTGGCTTGTAGCAGTGAGGGACAAAAACTGATGAATTTTGAGGAGAACAAAAATCATTTAGAGGGCATCTACTTTAAGTGAGTTTATGTGGTCCATAGGCAAGGAACGTCTATGCTTCTATGACAAGGAGAAAGGGAATATTTCAGGGAAATTTGGGAATTCAACATGTTCAGGCATCAGAGTGTCCTGTAAGCTGTAGACTTAGGATGCAATTTTGTAAGCTTCCAACTGGATACTGTGTAGAAGGAAGAGAAAACCATACACTTAGTCTTCTGCAAAGACAGATTTTTATATAGGTTAATTAAAAAATAAATAGCATAAAAGATTAATAAAAAGTTATTCTAAAGAAAAAGAAAATATCCCAGTGATTGAGAGGAGATGCATACATTTGATGATACATTATCAGTAATAGAAAAATACTTTAGAATCATTTATTCAATCTTAAAAATAAACACTTTAACATGTATCATGTAAAAATCAAAACAGTCTTTAAGATAAATCTCAGACAGAAGAGATCTGGTGTTAAAGATGTAGAGGAAAGTGAATAGATATTAAGCTTAATTCTAAATTGTCCAAGGTGGACACTAGATGAATTTGAACTT
Source organism: Hippopotamus amphibius kiboko (assembly GCF_030028045.1). Taxonomy (NCBI): domain Eukaryota; kingdom Metazoa; phylum Chordata; class Mammalia; order Artiodactyla; family Hippopotamidae; genus Hippopotamus; species Hippopotamus amphibius. The sequence continues at coordinate 105,405,372 of NC_080196.1, forward strand.
ATACTTAACATTGTAATTGATATAATTAAGGAACATCTTTATTGAAAGGAATAAGAGGGCTATTCTGACTGGAAGAATCACCCTTCTCTAAAGTAATATTATTTAGAAGTAATTCAATAAAAACATTTTCATTTTGTTAGTGCAACCACCATAGAAAGAAGTTTAGTCATCACATTTGTTTTCAATGCTGTTTAAAGACTGAAAACTTTGCTAGAAATCTGAGCAAAGAGAGTCACAGAGTAACAGAAAAACTACTTTTGAGTTAGGCAAAACACAAATAGTTATCAGGCAGCAATATCTTGAGAACACCATGGACTTTTGTAAATGTTGATAGGGAAGAAAGAAAAATTTATTGATCCCCATATTCTTTCTTCTTTCCTTTTTGTGATTTTTGTTTGTTTTAATTTTGTAACTGCATCAAACTTTCTAATTTCTTGGATTTGTACTATAGACACATTTAATTGAAATTTTCAATGCATGCATGGTACTGTTATATTTAGTAATATATTTATATGCAATTAAGTATCATAATTCAAAAAGTATTAGTTTTAAAATTTCCTAGCAGAATAACATAAAATGCGAGAAGCTTATTAGTCACCAATCATCGTATAATTATGTCAACATTTTTCAGCCCCTTTTTAGTTAATGAATAATGATTAATTCTTGTTATTTGTCTGGTCTGCTGGAAATAACTAGTAACAGCAACATTCTACAAACAAAAAAATCTGAAGCAGTTATCATCAAAATACCTGCATATCTAAGGTATTAATTTTCATGACCAAGATATTTAGTTTGCATTATTATAGACTGGAATACCTAAGACAGAACTGAGTAAATTTGACTGAATCTTATTTAATTCAATTATAAATTTCAAAAAAATAGTAAAGTTTTAATCAAAGCACTGCCAGTAGTAGCCAACCATATTTTAGGTCAGATTATTCTCTCCTTTTTATTCTGTGATAACAGTGATTTGTTTTTGTATCTTTTTCAAAATCATCTTGCCTCGTCTTACTTTTATTTGTTGGAAGAGCATTTACTATGATCCATGAAGGTTAATGCTATGACAATGAGTTATTTAAATTTATCGTTCTCATAAGACAGTTTAAATGGCTTTAATGATTTGTATTGAGGTACAGTTATGCAAGGTAACATAATTTGTCCTATAGTAATATAGCTTTGCAACTTTGAGTGATATAATATAAATCAGGAATGTACATTACCAGCTAAAGGCATATAAAAATCCTGCAACCTAGGATTTATTAAGATTCTTACTCTTTAATAAATAGTAAACAAATTATTATTCTCTATGCTATTACCAAAAGTCAAGTTTAACAAAGGAGACATAGACGCTTAGGAGGATGTCCTTGATTTTTGCCTTAATCATTCTTTTCTGCTGCCTCTTTCTCCATATTCTTCCTAACCATCATTACATTCGAAGACTCTGCCTCTAATTTTAGTCTGTTCTTTGCTAGATTTTCTTTCTTTGTGATATTTCACACACCAAGAGTTTCACTAGCATTTCTTGCATGATGAATTATACACTTACACATCAGTTTCTTTTGGGGTTTAAATCCATATATCTACTACCCTAGTAGAAGCTCTTTCCTATACAACTTTTAAAAATACCTTAGAAATCTCCTGGGTTTGTTTGGTTGTCTTTTTTCCCCTTCAAATATTACCCTTTTAGTTCATCCTGCAAAAACAAAACACATCAGCAGATTAATCTTCTTAAAAGTATAATCATGTACATTCTCTATTTAAAACTCTTTCATTAATCTTCATGTCCTTAAATTTAAATAGTTATCTCAACAAAGCATTTAACAGCCTCCACAATCTACCTCCAACCCAGCTTCTGAAAATTGTCTGTCATGATTCTCTCTCAACCTGATTACCATGCTGGCCAAGATGTATACGTTCACCCAGGTCTCAAATGCATTTTGCTCCAGTTTCATCTTATTTAGGACGTTAATGCTTAAGAACCTGATCTTTTTATTTCTATCACTTCTCATCTATATTTTAAGGCACTGACAATAAAAAAAATGTGAATCTTTCCCTGATCATTTTGCTAGATAAAGTTCACTCTCTTTTCATCTTCAACTTGACTTTGTACAAATATAGTGTAATTTCTCACCATTTGTTTTCCTTCATCTTTCTTCTCTAACACAAAAAATAAGAAAGAAAGTCCTATTTGGCTTTCCATAGAGACGTCATGCTTTTATTTTTATTAAAAAAATAAGAAAAATGACACTGAATTGAATTTAAGTAATTTTTATAGTGTATTCATAACAGCATAAATTCAAGTATGTGGAGTTTGAGGTAATATGTATTTGAGCATGTGCATAAATTTGAAAATAGCAAAAAGCGAAAATACAGAATGCACAAGGTTTTCCATTCATCAAACAAGAGAAGTACAACAGTGCTCTTGTGGACGGTGTTACTTTTCTGTTATTCTTATGGCTACTATGTAAGTTAACTTCAAATTTTCCTAGATTCCTCATTTAACCAAATTTCTAGAATTTGTATTTCACTATTATTGCCTTTTTAGAAATTAAAAATTTTTAGAACTGCATTCATCATAAATTGGAGGTCAAATTATTCATATCTCTTTATTTTGAATTTATATTCTTAATTAACAATATATTTTAATTAACAATTAAGAAATTATATTCTTAATTAACAAGTTAACTTTATTCTAAAGCAATAGATTAAAACAACATTTAGCCATTATTTACTCATTTTATAAGTTATGTGGTTACAATTTAAAATTACTTGTTTGCATTATAAGTCATTTCTAAAATTTTCTGATATATGTATTATTCAATCCACAGATTTTCATGTTTTTTTCCCCTAGCTTTTTGAGGTATAATTCAAATACAACAAAAATCCATTTTATGTAATTAATTTTTAATTTTTAGGACTTATAGAATTGTAAATGTTCTATTAATTAGGCATATCTAAAGCTAAGCCATCTGACTCTGTATAGGAATTTATAATGCATTAAAGTAGAAAATATAACAAAAAACCATTTTTAGAGTGTGCAGTTTTATTAGTTTTGGCATACATATCCACTTGTGCAGTCTGGGTTTGAAATATTTAGTGTTTGTGTGAGTGTGAGTGCTAAATGGTTGTTGTTGCTAAAACACAGAGAAGCAGGCCAAACGCCGAATGCATGAAGCACTTGTCCACTGCTGTGAAGGAGAGTGAGCCCAAGGTGTGCCAATTAGCTTCCTTGCTGTTTTTGAACACATTTTCTGTTTGCTCACAGCCAAACTTTTGTTTATCCTGCTCCCTCTGACAGAATCCTCCTACCACAATATCCAACTGTCAAAATGCTCCCTATTTGTCAATGTCTAAATCAAATCCCAACTTAGTCCTTGGAGTCCTTCTTTATATCCTCATCAAGAAGGCCTATCATCCATCTCTGAACTCCCATAGTGTGCTAGCTCATGTTCTGTTTTTTTAATGTTATTTTTGAAGACTTACCAAATACTATTTTCCGCGGCCACAGTGGATTCATGGTGTCTTTTTAAGTAGAACACATTTTGTAATTAGCTACCAAAGAAAAACTAATTATATTTATACCTAATCCTGTTTATGTAAATAAATGCATGGGTCAATGTATCAGTCGGCTTGGGCTCTCATAACAAAATACCACAGGCTGGTTGGCTTAAACAGCAGATATTTATATTCTCATAGGTCTGGAGGCTAAAATTTCATGATCAAGTTGATAGCAAATTTTGTTTTTGGTTATTCCTCTCTTCATGGTTTGTAGGTGGCCACCTTCTGGCTGTGACCTCACATGGCCTCTTCTGTATGTGCAGAGAGAGCTTTGGTATCTCTTCCTCTTGTTATAAGGGCACACATTCTTAAGGATTAGGGCTTCACACTAATTCTCTTATTTGACCTTAATTACTTCCATAAAGGCCCTGTCTCCAAATATAGTCATATTGGGGGTTAGGGGTTTAACATTTGAGTTTGGGGTAAGAGAGACACAATTCAGTTTATTATAATCAGCAAAAGATTCACCTCACCATGCACTTTTATTTTTGATTCCCAGATATATATTTTTAACAATTTAGCCCTTTCTAAACAGAGAGTCATCAAACCAGAACAATATTCCTTTTGTTTATAGCATAATCTACAACTTCACAGATCTTTATGAATGTGCTTTGTAGTAGATCCTGGTGCACTATATGTCACATCTACTTAATTAGTATCTTAGCTGAGGCCACTGACTAGAACATTTCCTGTGAACTCAAGAAAGGTAGACAGTAAGGAAATACTGGTATTTGGAACATAATTTCTTGACCTAAAGGAAATCCACAAGTCTTTATCCCTAGAGCTTGACTTGATAGTATGAGAATACCAAGTTAGCACTGCTTGATAGCTTGAAGGAAGTTGATATATATTTTATTTTGCATTACAGTTACCTACTGCTTACTTAATTTCATTAGGTATTTCTGAAGTTATTTTGCATATCCATAAAAATGATCTTTTATTTTTTTAACAAAAATTCTGGGAAAGAAGGAAATAAATATAATACCCCCCACTTCCCAAATGATGTAATTTATGTAAAAATCTAGATATACTGTTACATAAATGAAACTAAACTTATCTTGGATGTGGTAATTTACATAAATTCTAATGTCTCAAACACTGATGTATTTATTCTTAGTCAACAAATACTGAAATTGAAACATATAGTCGATCTTAGAGTCCATTCATTGCATTGACATCAGTTTTAATATAAGGAAAGTGAGTTTGAGTCTATTAATATGTTTAAATGACTCACACAAGGTCATATCACCATTGTACACCAGAACAAATTTTCCAAATTCCGAGAAGAATACAAAAATATGCAACACCAATCAAGGCAAAATTCACAATGCCAGAAATCCAATCAAAAATATTCTAGCATACTTGTGTGTCTAGATGATACATTCTAATGTCATTTTCTTCTTTGTGATTGTTATTACCATATTGAATTTCATCTTTCTATTGTGGAATTTTCTAAATTTTCAGAAGTGGTCCAGCTTTAGGATTCTTGACCCCCAGATATTTGTATGCCTCTATCCTCACTTACTTCTTGTCTCCATTCAAATGTCACCTCCTCAAAAGACATCTCCTTAAAAAAGTCTAGTTGAAAATATCTGTCATATCTCTGCTTTATTTTTACCATAGCACTTATTACTTAGCAATACATTATAAACCTATTTTTTCTCTCTAACCTGCTAAAATATATGTCCAATAAGGACAATAAAAGGACAATAACTTTTTTTTATTCTCCTTGTAGTCTCCAGACTCTAATGCTGGAACAGGGTAGGAGTCAGTGATGATTTACTGAATAAATAAATCAGTCACTGATTGGCTGGCTGTGGGTACTGTGGTCAGTTCAAAAACAGATACAGATTGATTTAATAATTTTCAGACCATTTTAAGTCAACTCTAAATAGTTTATAGGGTAAAGAAAGGAGAAAAGGGGATTTTATTAATAAATTAAAAGAAGTGCTTTTATAAAGACATTTCCATATCAAAAGAGAACTATTTCTTTCTTTCTTTAATTCTTGATATAATAAAAAGGTGATCAAAAATACAAAGCATTCATCCAAGTTAGAAAATATACATATTATTATAAAATTTTATCTATTACAAAATAATAGTTATGTCTCAAAATGTGAGTTTTTTAAAAAAAAATCAGTGACAAGTAAAAGTTAAAAATCATGAACTGAACAATAATGAAAATATACATACATAAAGCCCAAGTGGCTGTATTTATATTTAAAAATCCACAAGAATTGTGCAATCAAATGCAAATGTCACTACGATAGCATAAAGTAATGTTAGAGAATAATGATCTGTAAAAGTCATGTTCTTCAGAATACTTTTATGGGTTCTACTTATAATACATCTAGGACACAAGAATTAGTTATTTTATTAAGTATAACAACTATTCATCCATGAAGTTTAGAAAAGGAACTGAAAGCATTGTGAATGACAATGTTCAAGAACTTGAAGGCAAAGTAGACTAGTTGTTACAATTAAATGTTTTCTGAAATACTTTGTACTCAATAATATTGATACATTAGCAAAAATGCAAGCAAATCAATGATTATGTTTGATAGAATATCAATAGTGTGATATATACATGAGGCATTTGGAAAGTAACTGCATTTTGGTTTTATAAAATATATCATAAGTGTACATTTCTGCCTCTGTTAGGGTTGATAAGGAGAATATCCATGGTGCCGTCTGTGGTGCTAGGGATCGAGATCATTGTAAAATTCTGTCTGCAACAACTGCCAACTTTAAGGTTACTACTCGTATCACCATCTATGTCTCCCTTGATTTGCCTTTTATAGGTATTGTCCTGTGATCATTTAATAATAGTGTATAGTGGTGTAAATATATACTTATTTTTTCTCTCTCTTTGGTTTCCCACCTTCTAGTCCCACTTCCTCCTAAAAGAACCACAAATTAAATCCTCATGTACCCACTACATTTTATACAGCTAGAATCCAATTTAGTATTGTTATTATACATTAAAAGTTAAACTGGGACTAATATTTTTACACAGCTGTACATAGTCCCAGATAATTACATTCCTTATTAAAGCTTTGTAGATGGGGTGAAATCTTTCTGGTGATGTTTTCAGTTTTCATTGCTTCTTGATTTTATAGTCAATAAAGCACTGACATTTGTGGTGAGTATTTTAGGATGATATAGAAAGGATTCCATTTTGTTAGATTGCTGGGACATTGAGTGTTGCATTTTATTGAAAGCTTTCTCCACATTTTTTGAAATGGCCATGCCACTATTTTCTCTACAAATAATTCAAAATATTTAATTAGTAAATGTTTTAATGTTTAATTACTCTGAATTTCTTCAGGTGAAATATTTTTCCAATATTTTAATTTCATAGAGAGTAAGAGTATATTGTGAGGTTATATTTACCATTTTTTCTCATGTTCATTAATGAAATGAGTACACACATGCACACACAAAATTGGTATGTGTGTATATATATATATACACACTTCTTAAATGCACTTATATATGTACATGTATACCTATATAACCTTATATGCATATATGCATGAGAATTAGAGCTCTGTTTTTTCTAAATGAGAAGCAGCTCTGTTTGAATAAGGTATGTTTTCTAAAAATGTAATTATTGGTCATCAGTATCATTTAAAACCATTTCCACCTGAAAATATCACTAGCTGATTCCCTGATTTTATGTATTTACTAAAATGAAACAAAATGTCTTTATAATCAATAAATGGAGATTTCTGTGGAATAAAAGAATCAGGTAAATTTCAAAGCCTAATGACTATAAAAGAACACAAGTTTTTATGCTCTTAAAATGAGAAAACAGAAAGTCTTAGGAAGGCAAAGCAACAATGGTACTAGTCAAAAAGCAGTATTCAGAAAGTAAATTTTAGAGAATGATTAGAATTGTACATAATAAACATCTAAATATCTCACTTCCTGACTTTCAATATATTGTAAAGTGAAAATACACAATGATGTTTTAATAGTATTTATATAAGTATACAAAAAGTAACTTCTAATTATTTTTTACTACCAAATGGAAAATGAAAAGAACAATTCTATGATGTGGTGTTGTGCTCCATAGTGTGTTTTGCTCACCTTTGATAGATTTTTGCGAAACAATTTTCCAAAATGATTTAACCAATTTACAATTTCATCAGCTATATATCCATGCCAAACCTTGGCATTTTTAATGACTTAGAAAATAATTTAGCCATTTTGATGAGTGTAAAGTATCACACTATCACACTGTGGTTTTAATTTTAATTACCTGATTGGTAATGAATTTAAGCACATTTTTCTAGGTTCATTGAAAAGATAATGAGGCTCTACCTCCCAAACAAAGATGTGGGTTTCCTAAAACTAAGAAATATTTCTTTTCTTCTTTCTTTTTTCTTTTCTTTCTTTCTTCTTTCTTCCCTTTTTTCATGACCAGTGCCTACTAAAATGCTTGGCTCAGAATTCATAATAAATAAAAATTATATGACTCAATGCACAGAGAGGATAAAAATACTTTGTGTCAGAGTAGAGAATATATATAGACACTAGCTAAGTGGGGAGGGTTAGCTAGAAGATCAAGTAACAATATCTGTTAAATATTTGTACTTTTGAAATTTGGGAGCGTGTTTGTCATATCACAAATGTGTTATTCCACATCATCTTGGTAAGATGATTAACTTGCTCTTGTGTTGGTAAGCTCTACATTTTTAACTGCAATGTCTTTGTGCATTATATCTTGGCAAGAAAATGGTCTTTCTGAAGATTTCCTGTTTATAATACCAATACTTTCCATTATTTATTATTATAGATGAATATGCTAATTTTAGATATTTCTATCCTCAATACAAAATAGTTACTCACCTGAGTCTATTTCATCATTCTGTTTAACAAGATTTTTCCATTAACTTTCATGAAAAACTTTGCTTAATATATTTAATATATCTAATCAAAGTTGCCTCTGTAGTGTGAATATCAAAGCTACAACTTTGATTTCAGATAAAACCTGAGACTACTATTAATCCTCAAAGCCTCTGTTCTATCCCTATGCTTGGTTATCTATAATGTTTACTGATAATTCTCATCTGTCTGTGTGTCTATCATCTACTCATACATTAACCATCTATCTCATACCCAATTTTAATAAGCTAAATATATATTAATTATTATTTTTATGATTTTGCAGCATAAATTTTAAAGTTTGGACATTATTTGCATGTCTTTCTGTTTCTCTGTTGCAGCCAAATGAGTCATTTTTTTAAAGCTGAGATGTACTTAAAGTTACATGAGACTATCAAAAGAACATTGGGACGGTAACTGAGGCCATGTGTTTTTTGATCATAGCTGGAGTAATAAACTTAAAATAGAAGTGTTAATCTGTGTCTAATAACACATGACATAAATTTACCTGCATTACATAGTCCATCTTTGTTTTTCTGAAAATTGCTCTCAATATTCTGTAATATGAATCCTGGATAGTTACTTATGGGACACATTCCCAAATGTATCATTCAAGTCACTTTGCCAGGCACTAAAAATGCAGGTCTGAAAAATGAAATCACGTTCCTCTTTAAGGTACATTTGTAGGCACCTTAAAATATGAATGAAAGAATATCAGAAAATTCATATGTAAAAATATCTTCTCTTCATCAATAGGAGTCTCAATATTAAGATGTCCGTTCTTCCTGCCCTGATCTATAGGTTTGATGCAATCCCCCCAAAATCCCAGCAAGTTCGTGTGTGTATTTGTATGAATATCAAAAAACTGATTATAAAGTTTACATGAAGAGGCAAAAGACCCAGAATAGCCAAAAAATATTAAAGGAAAAGAACAAAGTTGGAGGACTGATGAATTACTATAAAGAATACTTTATACAGATTTCAAGAATTGCTATAAAACTACAGTATTCAAGACAGTGTGGTTTGGAAGAAAGAATAGAAAAATTGATCAATGAAACAGAATAGAGGGTCCAGAAATAGACCCACACAAGTATAGTCAACTGATTTTTGATAAAGGAGAAAAACAATACAATGGAGTAAAAGTAGTCTTTTCAACAAATGGTCCTGAAACAATTGAATATCCACATGCAAAAAAAAAAAATGCAAACACAGATCTTACACCTGCTACAAAAGTTAACTCAAAATGGATCATAGACCTGAATAAAAATGCAAAATCTGAAACAACTAGTAGATAACATGCAAGAAAATCTAGATAACTTTTGGGTTTGCTGATGACTTTTTAGATACAATACCAAAGCTTGATCCATGAAAGAAATAATTAATAAGCAAGATGTCATTAAAATTAAGAACTTCAGCTCTGAGAAGGATACTGTCAAGAGAATGAGAAACTACTGACTGGGAGAAAATATTTGCAAAAGGCATATCAGATAAAGGACTTCTATCCAAGACATACAAAGAATGCTTAAAATTCAGCAGTAAGGAGATGAACAACCTGATTATAAAATGGGCAAAAGACCTGAACAGACATCACAGCAAAGAAGATGCATAGATGTCAGAGAAGTACATGGAAAAATGCACAACATTGTATATCATGAGGGAACTGCCAATTAAAATAGCAGAGACACCACTACATACTTATTAGAATAGTGAATATTCAAAACATTGACAAGACCAAATCCTGGCAAGCATGTGAAGTAACCAGAAGTTTCATTCATTGCTGGTGGAAATGGAAAATGTTGGGCCATTTGGAAAACAACTGGCAGTTTCTTACAATATTAAATTTACTCTTACCATATGATCCTGCCGCTTGGTATGTATTTACCCAAGTGAGTTGAAAACTTATGTCCATACATAAACCTGCACTTGGATATTTATTCATAATTTCTAAAACCTGGGAAACCACCACGATGGTCTTTTAATAGGTGAATGAATAAATCAATAGCAGTACATCCAGACAATGGAAACATTTTCATCACTAAAGTGAAATGAGCACTAAAACGAAATGAAGAGACATGAAAAAATCTTAAATGAGTATTATTAAGTGGAAGAAGCCAATCTGAAAATGCTACGTACGGTTTAATTCCAACTATGTGATGTTCCAGAAAAGGCATGGAGACAGAAAAAAGATCAGTGGTTGCCAGGGGTTTGAGGGGAGGGAGGGAAGAGGGAATAGGCAGAACATAATTTTTAGAATGGTAAAACTATTTCATATGATACTTTAATGGTGGATGCATGTAAATACATCTGCCAAACTCATGGGATGTCCAACATTAAGAGTAAAACTTAATGTAAACTATGGACTTTGGATGGTAATACTGTATCAGTGTAGATGTATTGATTGTAACAAAGGCACTGCTCATGCAGAATTTGATAGTGGGGAATGTTGTATATGTGAGAGGGCAGAATGCATATGGGAACTTTCTGTACTTTCCACTTAACTTTGCTGTGAATCTGAAAAATAAAGTCTTTAAAAACTATTTTCCTGCACACAAATTGTTGAACTATAAACTTTCCTTATTAGAACTCACTTAATACATTCTTCCTAATTACTACATAGTTATTGCTGGATCTGTTAGCAAAATATAAAATACATTTGTACAGTTTGTGAATAAATACATCTTAATTTCTATGTAAATCTGTTAAGGATATTTAGCTGCAATTAAGAGAAAAGCCAATGTCAGTTTTTAAAATGAGGAATTTTTATATGCTCTCAATATTTTTAAAATTAAGAAATGTATTATTGGATGCATATCCAGGTACTCAAAAGTTGGGCAGGCTTCAGAAGTGATCCAGTCTAGTAGTCTGCATTCTTTTATCTTGTGGTCTTTTTAGATATTCTTTATTTTTGTTTGTTTTGGCTTCACCTTTAAACTCCTTGCTGTATATAGTCTTTCGGAAGTTTCAGCCCGCATACCCAAGATCTCATATCATGCGGGGCAATAACTGGGGCAGTGAGGACTTTTTTCCCTGGACCTTAATTAAGTGGAACAAAGAAAAATTTTCCACAGACTCTCATGAAAACCCTCCCTAATCTAAATAGTATCACATATTCCTTCCTGAGCCTGTAATGTAAGTAGCCAAAACTCAAGACTGACACCCTGATCCAATCATGTGCAGAGATTGTATGATTACCATGATATGCTTAAGCCAAAAGGCTTCACTGTTTGAATTGGGACAGGATGGATGTTGGCTAAGCAATTCAGATGTCTCCTCCAGTGTTCTGGTTTCATATATATATATGTATACACACATACATACATATATATGTATATATATATATTTATACTTGTATTTATTATTTATATTTATTATGTATCATCTATCTACTCTCACATTTTTAAGACTTGTTCTTTATAAGAAATGAGGGACATTATATTAACATATTTAAAATATGTTTTCAAAATTATTGGGTAGTAGACTGATCCTTAATTATGTTCTGATGCTTCTATTGTAAAATCAGAAGGAAACGTTAACAGTTAAATAAACTGGTATATCCATTTCAATAATAAGGTTGATATATTTGTGTAGATTTTATAAGAAACAATAACCTAATTTTAACCTTAATGATTTAAATATGTAATATAACACCAGGAACCACTACAGTCCAAGTTAAATTTTTAGCTATATTTTTCATCATCTAGAACCACTCCAAATGTCAACAGGTGTTAAAAGCTTCCTGAATACTGGACTGCCATTTAATATACTATGTACCAAGGAAAATATTCTATCTCAGGTCTCTTCTAAGCATATTTAGATATGATCAACAGAAAGAAAACTCAGTTTAAAACCTGTAACCTTTCAGTTTTCAAAAGGTATTTATTTTTATCTCAAGTAGCAAAAACTCAAAATATAATTTAATGTGAGCCAAGAAAAGGCATGCACTCCTGCCCACCAGAGATTAAAGATAATACAGTAACTAAAACCTGAATGACTTTCTCATAGCTAAGCTGTATAGCTATGCTGTATAATCTAACACACTGCTATATCTTTTTTTTTTCATTGTTAGCTTATACCAAAACCAAACTGGAATAGAGTGAAATTATTCCTGAAATAATTGACAAATGAAAGTGTAATAAATATTAAATAAAAATATCATAAAAGATTAAAGAAACAGATCAAATAATTTCAAAAGCCTGAGAAATTATTTCATACATTAACAGTTACTGAGAGAAGAAAAGTCTATATTTATTGTGGTTTTTAGCTTAAAATCTGTAACATTCTGCTTGTTATACATTTCAATTACATGGAAGTAAAGTCTCAATATTTTTATCAATTTATAAAGTATGTTTATGTATTGATGATATTTTTTCCTTAATGAAAGAATAGTGATAAATTTGAGCCAATGATCACCACTAAGTTAGGGAAGCATATAAAAAATAGAAGATCTATTTACATGTCCATGACCATTTTAGAAATCTAAACAATCTGTTTTGTTAGAAAATATTTATTAATATCAGCAGCAAAAATAAAAAATAAGTAAACTGCCATATACAATTTTTTCTCAAGTTCTTCCTGATTTTCCTGAGAGTACAGCTTAACTTTGTCCTTGAACTTAGCTCCGTCTCTATGTGAATGCATTTGTGCTGGCTCTGATTTATGAGTCATTGTGAGAGCTATGCACTGTAACATACAGCATCAAGGTAACGTCTTCTTGCCCATTTAATCCACGCAGGGATTTTGATACATAACGTGAACTTTAGATCCAACATCAGAAAAGGCAGTAAGGTCAAGCAGGAGCCTGTAGACTCATTTTCTAATTTCTGTTTCATCCTCAACACTGCTATTTTTCCCTAGGAAGATTTTATATGTAATAATTTCTCCCTGATTTTCTCTGTTATAATAATTAATTTATTTCTTCCTTATTTAAATTTTCATCAAATTTTTATGTTTCTCACTCCTTGCTAGTCATTCTAATGTTCATTTTAGAATGACTATATACTCTCTGAAGCTCTCTTTTTTCTTTTTTAATGATACTATCTTTAGTAGTCAAAAATATGATCTTGATTCAGAGACTTGTTAATGGATCCAGATTCCTAAATACATTAGGATTAGTATTTTAAACTATAGCAAGCACCAAAAATAAAGCTGCATTATGATTACATGTGTAATGAATATATACACCAATATTTGTAAATATGAATTTAATGTTGCAGTTTTTTATTGCTATTTTGTTAGTTTCAAAGAAATTAAACTTTTAAACCTTATGATTTTTATTTGACCTTTAGGAGGCAATTTTCTGACAGTGGCTTTAGTAATATGAAAGTTCTTTATTTCTCTGGTCTCTGCTGAGATGGTGTTTTGGTTCTAGGAAAAATGTGATGTGTTGGTGGTAGGTCTTGAGAAGAATAAACGTCCCTTTGAGTGTCAGCTCCCTTAAAATAATCCAAATGTGTTTGTCCTTTTTTCTTCTTTTTTTTTTCCTATCAAAATGATAGTTTCCTTAGTTGAGAGGAAGGCTTGCTCTGACAGAAATTAATTCTGAAACTTGGATTATGGTTTTCACATAATATATGCTCAATAGTGGGATTGCTGGGTCATATGGTAGTTCTGTTTTTAGTTTTTTAAGGAACCACCCTACTGTTTTCCATAGTGGTTGTACCAATATACATTCTCACCAACAGTGCAGAAGGGTTCCCTTTTCTCTGCACCTTCTGCAGCAGTTATTGTTTCTAGATTTTTTGATGGTGGTCATTCTGACTGGTATGAGGTGATACCTCATTGTGGCTTTGACTTGCATTTCTCTAATGATTAGTGATGTTGAGCATCTTTTCATGTGTTTGTTAGCCATCTGCCTGTCTTCTTTGGAGGAATGTCTATTTAGGTCTTCCGCCCATGGGTAAATAAGATTGGCACATATATACAATGGAATATTACTCAGCCATAAAAAGGAATGAAATTGAGTTATTTGCAGTGAGGTGGATGGACCTAGAGTCTGTCATACAGAGTAAAGTAAGCCAGAAAGAGAAAAACAAATACCATATGCTAACTCATATATATGGAATCTAAAAAAAATGGTACTGATGAACCCAGTGACAGGGCAAGAATAAAGATGCAGATGTAGAGAACGGACTTGAGGACGCGGAGGGGGCAGGGTGGGCAAAGGGGAAGCTGGGATGAAGTGAGAGAGTAGCATTGACATACATACACTACCAAACGTAGAATAGGTAGCTAGTGGGAAGCTGCTGCATAACACAGGGAGGTCAGCTCGATGATTGATGATGACTTAGAGGGCTGGGATAGGGAGGGTTAGAAGGAGTCACAGGAGGGAGGGGATATGGGAATATATGTATAAATACAGCTGATTCACTTTGTTGTACAGCAGAAACTGGCACAACAGTGTAAAGTAATTATACTCCAATAAAGAGCTTAAAAAAATTTTTTTTGAAGCTTGGGTTTTCAAGTTTCTTGGATTTGTTTCTTTGTATCCAAAATACCCATCCCAAAAGTAAGGGGCCCATTTGATTCTAACAAATGACTATACATGGCTAGATTGTGCCTTTACAAGTTATACAACTCAAGGAGTCAAACCTTCAGGTACTGGGCCTAATCATGGTAAGCTATCTCATGTCAGCACACACACAAACACACACAAGATTGTTTTTTTTTCTTTTTTTTTCAGTAATGCTCTGAGTTGAGAGTTCAAGTCACTATACAAATATATACTTTTTCCTTTCTCACTTGGTCTTCTAATATCCTTCTAGAAAGTAATCTAGTAACATTTTTTGTATCAGCTTTGCACAAGCCATGAAAAATGAATTCAGGAGTGTAGCCTCTATTTCCTTTTATTGAAAGAGTTTGCATAGGATTGGTACTATTTTCTCATTAAGTGCTTCTTCAGATTTAGTAGTGTAGCCCTCTCGATCTGTGGGTTGTTTTTGTGACATGGGGTTTATTAACAGATTGAAGTTCTTCATGGATTATATAATATGTTTGAATCTTTTATGACATTTTTAATGTATAATTTTCTGCCAGAATACAACATTTAACAATCACATTGTTCATTTTGTTATACTTTTCAATAAAAATATACATTTTTCTTTTTATCCTAGATCCTAAGTCCATCAGTCATTTCATTTCATAATATATATATTTTAATGTTTATTTATCTATTTATTTATTTATTTATTTATTTATTTATTTATTTACTTACTTACTTACTTATTGGTTGCATTGCTCTTCATTGATGCCCATGGGCTTTTCACTAGCTGCAGCAAGTCGGGGCTACTCTTCGTTGCGGTGCTCAGTCTTCTCATTGCGGTGGCTTCTCTTGTTGTGGAGCACTGGCTCTAGGTGCACGGGCTCAGTAGTTGTGCCTCATGGGCTCTAGAGCTCAGGCTCCGTAGTTGTGGCGCACAGACTTAGTTGCACATGGGATCTCTCTGGACCAGGGATGAACCCGTGTCCCCTGCATTGGCAGGCAGATTCTTAACCACTGTGTCACCAGGGAAGTACCAGTCATTTCATTTCAAAACTCTCCTTTTTTTTGTGATTTTTAAGTTCTGCTCTTTTTCAACTGGCAGGATTATATCTTCAGGTACTTTTTCAAAAAGATTTCCTACGTATTAAATTTCTACATTGTATGGATAATTGAAAATGCTTTCTACTATCTTGACATGCGAATGATATTTGGTGTATAATTCTATTGTCTTCTGTCACCTAGTATTACTAAGATTTCTGAAGTTACTATAAAATATTTTATTTATTTTTCCTATGAAGCTGACCTGCTTCTTACATTTGGTTGCTGCAAGTTTATAAATGTTACTTGTTGGAACACTTCAATCTTGATTATTTCTATTTTCTTTGAACAGATTATTTTTTTGGTATCTACAGATTTGAGAGTCTACTTACAATCTATTTTTCTCTCCTGTTTTTATTTTTCTATTTTATTTGTTCTGCTTACTTCTCCAGAAATCTCAATTATTCTCAAGGTGGTTTTCCTATATTTCCTATTCCACCTAATCAGTTATATTTTTGGCAGATCATATCATTACTGTGCCCGCATTCTTGGAGGTTTTACCATTTTACCATTTCTGTACCCCTCCAGTGCTTCAGCATGCTTAAGGAAGCCAGCTTCTGTGCTTCCTTTTCAGAAGACTGTCTTTGGTCCCTGGGGATATTTCATCAGTAGCCACAGAGAGCTAATATATGTTTGAGTTTACATCTCTGCCCCTTTCCCTACTATACCTGCTCTCTGGGCAGCAGTTAACCAATGATGGCACTGCCCTCCTATGAAATTCGAGCTCCTTTTCTTTGGAAACCATGAGGTGTAATTTATACTCTGTAGTTCTTCTGTGATCAAGCTCATGCCTGCCCTCTGAAGGACCTTTTCCTGACACCTCCCTCTGGTTTGGCTTTCTATCCTCTGCCTTATCTTGTTCCCTCTGAGAAATCTTCCTTAAAATGTCATTTGCATGGAGAACCTCATCTTAATATATGCTTCTGGGAAACCCAAATTAAATTAATATTTCCTTATATCTATATAATATTTGTTCTTTTCTGTGTTCTAGACACTAGAATGTCTTAAAGAATTCATCAAAATGGTAGAAAATAACACATGGAAAATAATCAGTTAATTAAATTTTTTCTTCCTCAAGAAATCTCCATTCTTTAATATAGTCCCTGACCTATATCAAAGACCTTCTCTTAAAATCAGTGGTGAGGCAGGGAAACTACAGAGAGTGTGAATTAATTGATATGAATGTTCAACTTTCATAACTAGTAAAATATAGTTCTTAAACCAAACCTTTGTCTAATGAGCTTGCGCTGAGCTGCTAGCACTAATCTAAAATTTCACTTGACCATTATCACACTTATAGTACTCATTCTTCTTTCCCAGTGCTCCTGGAATGTCAGTGTTCTTATTTGCAATGTTATGAAGATTGATAGAATAATATGTATGTAATACCTTGAGTTCCTGGAGAGAAATTTAAGCAGAGAGTAGTGGTATTAGTTGTTATATTGCTACTCATTTTCGCCTCATTTTTAGAAGGAGAAGGATGGCAGAAAGCTAAAAGACAGGAAGTAAAATTAAATATGAGCTGCTTCATTAACGATTCTTCTACAAAAATAACAAAACGATTCTTCTACAAAAATTTTGTAGCACTCCCCAATCCTTTACACTACAGTGTTCTCCGAAGTGCAAAGTGCCTCATGTTTTTCAGTGATTTTTTTTTTTCTTCCCTTAGTAGGAAACAGAAAATATCCTAAATATTGAGAAATCAACACAAGTCCCAAACTCTTTAATTGAGAATTTTGGATTCTGGATCACAGTCTTCCTCTTCACTTCCTGTCTTATGAAATACTTCTATGTTTCTCATTAATCCCCATCACCCTCACCTCATCGAAGATGTTATTATTTCTTACCTGAGTTAGTCTCTTAACTAATCAGGTGAGATGTGATATAACACACACACACACACACACACACACACACACTTCCTGCTTCAAACACTTTCATTGTAGAGAACAAATCTCCCCATGGGCTTGATTTTGCCCTGATACTTTTTTTTCACTGCATTAACTCTGAAACATTTCTTCAGATATCAATTCCATCATCTCTTCCTCAGGAATCATTCTCTTTCTGGGTTTTGTAAATTGTTCCTATTGTATTACCTTATGATTAATGTGTTTCTCCTTCACAGAATATACTATAGTTAATGTTGTTAATATATTTATTTGATAATTTGGTTAATGCCAGTCTTACCTCATGACTGTAAGATGCCTAAGGAAAATAATTGATTATTTTGAAAGAATTTTATCTTCATCAATTAGCTCAGAATTTTTGTGTTGATATGTTTTGTTCTAAGATAAAATACCCAGGAGTACGATTAATGAGCCCTAACCTAAGTACATATTTAAATTTCAAAGAAACTGACAAATTATTTTCAATAATGGTTGTATGGTTTTACATGCCCATCATGATGTCATGGTTTTAATTTTCATTTTCCGAAGGAAGTATGGTAGTGAACATCATCTTTTCATGTGCTAATTTGCCGTGTGTATATCCTCTTTGGTGAAATGTTCCTTTATAGCTTTTGCCCATTTTCTAATTTGTTTCCTTTTTTAATGTTTGATTTTGAGAATATATATTCTAGATATGAGTCCTATGTAAATATTATTTCCTACTCTTTATCTTGTTTTACTTCATTCTCTTAATATAATCTCAGACCAAATATTTTAAGTTACAATTAAGTCCATTTCCTTTTCTTTTATAGATTATGTTTTTGATATAATGTCTAAGAACTCTTTATCAACCACTAGTTCTTAAAGATTTTCCCCTATATTTCTTCCTAAAGTTTTATGATTGTCATCTACAAATAGGAACAGGTTTATTTTTTCTCTTCAATCTATATGCTCTTACTTCCTTTTCTTGCCTTTTTGTCTAGTTAGGACTTCCAGTGCTGTGTTGAATTTGAGGCATGAAAATGAATATTCTTACCTTACTACCTGAATTAGGATGAAAGCATCAGTCTTTCACCAGTAAGTGTAAGTATGGCTATTGGTTTCACATAGATGTTATTTAGGAAGTTGAGAAAGTTTTCTTCTATTCCTAGTTTTCTGAGAGTTTTTATCATGAATGTGTGTTGAATTTTGTCAGTGGTTTTTCTGCATCAGTTGATATGATCATAGTATTTTTTTCTTTAGCCTTTTCTTATTGTGGGTTACATCAATTGACTTTTTAATTTTAAATCAGTCTTGCATCTCTGAATAATTCCCATATGATTGTGGTGGATAATTATTTTTATATATTACTGAATTTGATTTGCTAATATTTTGTTAAACTTTTTATGTCTATATTCATGAAGTATACTGTTGTAGGAAATACTTTTCTTATTCATTTTATCTGGTTATAGAATCAGAATAACATTAGCCACCTAAAATAAGAAGCATTCCCTCCTTTTATATTTTCTGGAAGAGATTATACAGTTTCATTATCAATTCTGCCTTAAACTATTGACAGAATCCTTCAGTGTAACCATCTGGACTCAGGTATTTTTTTTCTTGAGATTTTTTTTTTTAATTTCAAATTAAATTTATGGAATAGTTATAGGGCTGCTCAAATTATTGAGTTGTAGTAGCTTGTGCTTTTTGAGGAATGGTGCATTTCATCTAAGTTGTCAGGTGTATTTCAATACTTTGGTCATAGCATTCTCTGGTAAAGCTTTTTGATATCTCCAGGGATGTAGTGATATACCCTGTTTACTTTCTGATGTTAGTAATTTGTTTCTTGTCTCTTTTTTTTTTTTTTCCATATGTCAGTCTTGCTAGAGGCTTGTCAATTTTTTTGATCCTTTCAAAGAACCAGATTTGTGTTTCATTTATTTTTCTCTATAGTTTTTTTTCTCTTTTCAGTTTATTGATTTCTACTACTCTCTTTATTATTTCCTTTCTTCTGCTTACTTTGGGCTTACCTTGCTCTTCTTATTCTAGTTTCCTGTGGTATGTGCTTGTAGTATTATTTTGTGATTTTCCCTTTTTTTAAATGTATATTTTCAGTGCTATTAATTTCTCTTCCAGCACAGCATTAGCTGCATCTAATACATTTTAACATGATGCATTCTCATTTGTATTTAGTTTAATATATATTTTAATTTCCCTTGACATTTTCTCATTCAGAATGGTTTATTAACATTGTGTTGTTTAGTTTCTAGAAGATTTTTCTGTCATCTTTCTGTTATTGATTTCTAGTCTTTTCCCCATGGTGATCAAAGAATACTCTCCGCGTTATTTTATCTATCTTATGTTTGTTGATATTTGCTTTAAAGCAAGAGATCTGGACTCTCTTAACATATGTTTCTTAGAAACTTGAAAAAATGTGCATTCTGTTATTGTTAGGTGGTGTGTTATCATTGAGAATTAGATACTGTTGGTTGATAATGTTGAGTTTTTCTATTTACTGATGATTTTTTTTATCTGTATACTATGAATTGTCTGTGCATTCTACCAATTGTTGAGGAAAATGCTAAGGAAGTT
The DNA here is from genome assembly GCF_030028045.1 of Hippopotamus amphibius kiboko. NCBI lineage: Eukaryota > Metazoa > Chordata > Mammalia > Artiodactyla > Hippopotamidae > Hippopotamus > Hippopotamus amphibius. The sequence continues at coordinate 105,425,853 of NC_080196.1, forward strand.
TCAAATTATAATATGGACATATATGTTTTTTCTTTCATTTCTGGAAGTTTTGTTTATGCATACAACAGTTCTATCATATGATACATATGCACTTAGGATTATTAGGTCTTCTCACTGGACTTTCATTATGTAATGTCCCTCTTTGTGGTAATTTTCTTTGCTCTGAAGTTTGATTTTAAAGTAGATTCTCTTGCTTTTCTTTTTTTTTTTTTTTTTAGCTCTTTATTGGAATATAATTGCCTTACACTGTTGTGCCAGTTTTTGCTGTACAACAAAGTGAATCAGCTGCATCCATACATATATCCCCATATCCCCTCCCTCCCGCCACTTGTTCCCACCCTCTCCATCCCAGCCCTCTAAGTCATCACCCATCATTGTGTAAAATAGATAGCTAGTGGGAAGCTGTTGCATAACTCCTGCTTTTCTTGATTACCATATACATGTTAAGTCTTTCAATTATTTCACTAAACCTATCTCTATTGCAATATTTGAAAAGTGTTTCTTGTAAGCAGCTCATAATTGTGACAGGTTTTTCTTTTATGCACTCTTCCAATCTCTGTCTCATAAAAAGTGTATTTAATGTGTTTGCACTCAGTATTACTAATGATATTTTAAAACATGTATAACTTCATTTTCTTTGTTGTTTTCTGTTTTCTGTTAGTACTCTTGTTTGTTTCTCTGCTTACTTTTTTTCTGTCTCCCTGAGGGTTACTAAACATTTTCAGAATTGAATTTTGAATTATCGATAGTATTTTTTAGTATATATCTTCGTATATCTTTACTAGTGGTTGGTATAGGTATCACAATCTACTGGTGTTTCATTTTACCAGTGAAATACGTAAAACGTAACTCACTTTAGGGCTCTTTATCCGCTCCCATTTATAACAATATTTTCTCAAATATTTCCTTTATATATACTGGAAACTACATTGAACAACGTTATTATTTTTGCTTCAAATGTTGAGTATAATTTAGAAAATCTATTGTATGTACCCAGAGTTTTAGTCTGTTGTAGTTTCTACCTTCATAATGATCCAATATTTCTTCTCTTATATTATTTCTTTTTAGAAAACGTGCTTTAGTGATTCTTTTAGGGTTGTTTCTGTCAATAAACCTGAAATATCCTTCATTTAAGAACTGTTTGATTTCGTTGGTTTTTCAATACCACTTGAAAAAGAATGTCATGTCTCTGTCCTTCTTGTTTTCTGATGAGAAATCAGACGTCTATTGACTAGTTTTTCTCTTATAGTTTTCAGTGGCTTCATGATGATGTACCTTAGTGTGGATTTTTTTTTTTTTTGCTTTATCCTGTTGGAATTTCACTCAGTTTTATGAACATGTAGGTGTATGTTTTCTGCCAAGTTTGAGACAATTTCAGTCTTTGTTTCCTCTAATACTATTTAAACTCATGTCCCCCACCCCTTTTTTGGTCCTTCTAGGACTCTAGGACATGAATGCTAGATCCTTTTTTATTTTCACATAAATTCATGAGCTCTGTATATTTATTCCATTTATTTGTTCTCTGCCTTGCAAGTTGGGTAATTTCTATTTCCTAGTCCGATGAGTCTTTCCTTTGTATCTCTATTGTGTTGGTGAGCCCAAAACACTGGATTTTTTGTTTATTTGTTTGTTTGTTTCTGCAATTGCCTGCCTCACTTCTAAAATCTCTATTTTGGGTTTTTTTTCTTTTATATTTATTTGGTTGCTAAGACTTTCTATTTTTCATTTGTTTCAAGCATGTTCATTGAAGCATTTTATTATGGCTGCTGTTCTATGTTTGTCAGATAATTCCAGGATCTGTGTCATCTTGGTGTTGGCATCCACTAATTTTCTTTTCATCATCCAAGTTGATATTTTCTTGGATATTCATATAATGAGTGATTTTTATACTGTATCCTGGAAATCTTATGTATTATTTTATGTGAATGTGACTTTTATCTGAATGTTTTATTTTGGAAGTTTTCTCTTACATTGCTCTGATAGGGGAATGGGGCTCTTCCTTATTGCTATCAGAGGAGTAAAATTTTATGTTTCCCACCAAGCCACTAGTGATACACCTTGGCTGTGAGAAGAAAGGTCATTCCATCGCTCCCTATGTGGCTTCCACTAACAACATAGAGGTTAAGGGTTTAGTAACCTCTGGGCAGTGGTGAAAGTTCTGGTTTCCAGTCGGGTTCCTCTGACACTATGTGGGAGAGTTGGGTGGTGAGGTTTCTTGCTGCTGCTGTTTGGATGTGAAAGTCAGGCTCCTTAAATGGTCTCCAGTGACACCGTGTGTGTGTGTGTGTGTGTGTGTGTGCGCGTGTGTGTGTGGAGGTGGGGGGGAGTCTCATTACCACTGGGCAGGAAAGAAATTTGAACTTGTCTGATACCACACCAATGAGGTATGCCTCATTACAGCTGGGTGATGATGGAAGTCTAGGCTTCCCACTTAGCTGTTTTTGGCAGAGATGGGGGTACAGCACATTTTTCATGGTATTGGTTGGGGTCAGGCAGTCATTGTCTAAAGATTTGCTGCCTTGATAGATTTCCCCTTTCCTTGTCATTTGGCTAGAGAGAGCAGGCTTTTATTTATTTTTAATTTTAAGGTATTTTGTCTGTGCTCAATAGCATTTCTGGTTTGCTAGCTTCTTCAGCTCTAAATCTGGGATATATGAAGATAGAATAATGATTATATTTTTCTCTTGTACATTTTTGTACTATTCTCTATGTCTCACTTGGATATTTATATACAGAAAGTTTATTTTCTATGTCTCACTTGGTTGAAATGAACATGCTCTATAAACAGAATTTTGAATAAATAATACAGAAAATGGGGAGAAAAAAAGAGTATGTGGCTCTTTTCTAATAATATATTAAAATATATAAAGGCTTATTTCTGTCAGATTAAATAGGCAAACCATAGAACAGGAAAAACAGCTCAGAAAAAAATCCTCTCTAAACAAATATAATAGAAATTATTGGATAAAATATCGTTCAATTAATTGTGTGAAAGCAATTGATTGATTATTTAGAAAAAATATAACAATTGGATTTTTCTTCAGAGATAAATACTTATGAGATAAATAATGGTTAACTATGAATGTGAAAAACTATGAAAAAACTAAGGAGATTCTTGAAAATCTTGAAATGTAAAAGAAATTCTTTTTTTTTTTGAAATGATATTTTAATTCACATCTCCACCGGAAATTTAACATAATGCCATTTTTCTAAAAGGAATTCTTTTAAAGATAGAACCAATATGAGATTTCAACAAAGATAATTGGTAATTTTTCCAAATAAAAATTAATTTTTTCTTATGTGAGAAAATACCAAAATAAAATTCATATTAAAATGAACTATTGAGATTAGGTAGCTATAACAAGCAAAACAGAAAAAAATAGAAGTATTTCTATTATATAAGTAGCTCCTAAAATGCTTAAGAAAAATCTATACATGTAGTATATAATAAATGAATAAATAATTAAGTAAAGGTTTTTTTTCCTCTCTAAAGCAAGTATAAAAATGGCTATTTGAACTCAAAAAAAGTTAAACTTCTTCAATTTGTTTTTAATATTTTTCACTTTCAATTGATTACACCAAATATACACATATCTCTTTGGGAGCTAGTTCAAGAATTTTATATTGTTTGACCTAGTTATACAACTTTATTCAATATATATCATATTTATTAATGAAACTAGCTCTGTGAGAAACACTCTCGCCATCTTGCTGTGTGATATTATATAACTAATTTATTCCATTTTGACATCTGTAAAGGAGAGATGATAATTTTATCTATCTTATTGGTTGTTTAAATACTGCAGTGTTGTACTACCAAAAAAATCATATGGTATTTAACTCTTAAATTAGATTTTCAAACACTGTATGATATGATACTTAGCAAATATTTCCAGTGTAAAACCCTGCATTCATTATGATCCAAATGTATGATAAATATATAGAAATCAGTTGTATATAATACACAGACCCCACACACAAACACAGACACTTGCATGCACTCACAATACACTCTGTATTGCGTGATTAGGGGTCATTTTTAATTTTCTCTTTCTTGTCTACTATGTTTCTGAGAATTCCAAAAATTTCCATTTCCCAAAATATCCCACATGAGCATATGTTACTTATTGAGGAAGGAAATAATAAAAGTAATCAATAAACTTTCCAAAATTTCTCTTTGTTCTCATTTTGTTTGCTGTTCAACAATTACGTAGTATGCCAAAACTAAAATTGCCTTGTGCTTCTTTATCATGGGGAGTCCATATTTACTTATGCCATCTGGAAATGTGGTTTACCTACACCATAGAGAGTAGCAGATCATAATACAATGAACTACCATATGTGACAGAATTCAATTTTGTCCCAAAATGTTGTACAGTAAAAATTTGATTGTATGCAGTGTTATACCACCTGCATTGTCACAAAGAGGTATTTCCTTTGGTTTTTCAACAACAAGACTGTTCATTTTTTTACTTTTTTTTCCCCACAGATATTAACACTACAATTCATATATTCTCTGGTTAATTGAACTGTCATGCATTGAAATTAGTCTGAGATAATCACTCCTCCCACCTCCTACACAAAGGAGCAATGTCACTACATGCAATAGAAATTATATTCCTTAAAGCAATGCAATTCACTTCAGATTTGACTTTCTATTTTGTAACTGCACTTTCACCAGAGGAAATAGAAACATTTTTAGGAATGTTCACATATTATCAAGTATCAAATTTGGAAACTTTATTAGGAAAAATTATCATACGTTCTTTGTCAAAATGTTTGAGTTACTTGAGATTTGTTTATAATTCAGAAAAATTTAATGCATACTTTCTCTTTTGCTTTAACTATTAAAATATATTTATTTGTTATAGGGTGGATAATAAAGTAAAACTCTTTCTTTTCTGACAGTATATATTGAATGATCCCTGCCCTTCAACAGCTGAGTTATTTTTCTTCTATCTTTCACTATTTCTTTCTTTGGGTCTTCTCAGCCCCATGTCTTTTCTGGAGGATATTTAGCCTGAATCTTCATCACCTTTTCAACAAACAATATTTTCTATATATTTGCTAGATTTATATATGACTGATTTTTAGCTTCAATGAGCAACTATGCTCCTTAGGCTAAGAAAAGAGTCTAAAAGTTAACATCAAAGGCAGAATTCTATTCCAAATAAAGAATTGGCAATCAGTTGTGTCATTTTTTTTTTTTTTTTTGTAAAATGCCTGCTCACTTATGTTATCTGTTACCTGTGTGTAATATTTTGAGTTAATGGAAAGTGCACAACTTCTCTTTCAGTTTTCCTCTCCATATGAAGAATACATACTTAGCTCTAGCAAATTGTAGACTCATAATTTTAAATTACAATTTTAAAGCCATGTTCCTTCCTTAACATTCACGTAAGAGACCTAATGAATTACCTTGTAACTCTGAAACCTTCATAATTAAATTGACTGATTTCCAATAAGGTTGGCCTTGTAGATATAACAAATAAGAGATTCCTTTAGAGCCACTGGGTTGATATATGCATGAAGTCTAGAGATAGAAACAAACATATGTGCCCAATTGATTTTTGACCAGGATGCCAAGGAAACTCAATGGGAGATTAGTCTTTTAGACAAATAGTTCTAGAATAATTGAACAGTTTTATGGGGGGAAAATGATCCAAACCTTCATGCATACTTTGCAACAGAAACTAGATCTTATTCAAAATAAATGAATCATAGACCTAACTATATAATTTAAATCTATAAAGTATCTATAAAATATAGAAGAAATCCCTTGCAAGTTTGGGTTATGTAACAATAACTTAGGATATAAAAATATTATTTTTAAACAGTTTGATAAGTTGAAATTTGTAAAAATTAAAACCTTATGTTCTTTGAAAGAGAATATAAACAAATTGAAAATACTAGTCACAGCCTGGAAGAAAATATGAACAAAACATAAAGCTGATGTGAATTCTTACAACTCAATAATAAGACAGCACCTAATAAAAATTGGGCAACTTCACTAAAGAAGGTGTTTGGGAGAGACATGAACCTAAGAAAAAAGTGTTCAACATAATTAGTCATTAGGGGAAATCAATTTAAAACCACATTGAGATACCAATACATAACCTAGTAAAATGTCCAAAATTTTAAAAACACAACAACAACAACAACAGACAAAAGTACTGGTAAGAAGAGTGGAGCAACTGAAATTCATACTTTATCAGATTGCAAAATGTAATCATAACTTCAGTTAAAGTTGGCAGTTTTTTATGAAGTTAAACACATACTTATAAAACTAGTTATTCCATTTCTAAATACTTCTAACATTTATATAATAAATAAATGTCTACCACAAAGATCTTTATGTGAAATGTTTATAGTCACTTTATTCACTGGAAACAAAACAATCAATTACCCATCAACTGATGACCAGTCAACCCAATTGTGATATATCCATACTACACACATGGACATATGTAAGTGTGTGTGTGTGTGTGTGTGTGAGTATACCTTCCCTTTATATACTGACTATAATCACTCTATAAACTCATGTTATCAATTAGGGATGGTTGGCATTTTTCTATTTAAAATGATTTGCATATCAATTATAATCTGAGAATGAGTAGATCCTGTTTGAAACGACAGGGGAATAATAGCTATCCATTACATAACTTTTACTATATACTTTACATTATTCTGAATACTTAATATTAACATATTAACCGTATTCCCTTCTCCTTGCCACCCTATAACTGAGCTTTTATGAAACAGTGTGTTCAACTAAGAAAGTGTGCTTTAACTTCACAGAGGAAAATTCTGGGACCCTAAGTTTCTCCACTAATGCTAGCTAAATCAATAATTCAGACTTTTGTGTCTAAAAAAAAAAAATCCCTCCAAGTTGCTGTCACTCCAAGTACTTCTAATTTGCTTGCTTCACCAATGTTGGCTCCATATCTTTACTCATATTTAGTATTTTTAAAAATTTTCAAAGTAGTATACAATGGATAAAGAAGCTGTAGTATATTTATATAATGTAATACTGTTTGGCCAACAGGAAAAGGGAAATCCTGCTATTTGCAACAACATAAGTGGGGCTTGAGGGCACTATGCTGAGATATCAGACAGAAATCCAAAAGTATTGTATGATATGACTTACATGAGGAATCTAAAGAAGCTAAACTTGTAAAATAAAAAAAGAGTAGTATAGTGGTTACCTGAGGCTGATGGTTGAGAGAATTGGGGAGATGTTGGTTAAATGTATAAACTTGGAACTAGTAGAGAAATAAATTTTGGATGTCTAATGTACAGCGTATGTTTACCACAAAGAGAGCTGGCTGAGAACATGGGGTCCACCCGCCATGTCCAGAGATCAACTGGTTCTGTGCGGTGAGCTGCAGTCCTGGGCAAATGGAACCACTTTGACAAGTTAGATGTTGGGTGACAAACATGTTACAGAGCATAAAGAGGCACATCTTAGGTATATAGTTAACAAAGTCTTTGGCATTTATAGGCAATGTAAACAAACTCCAGGGAAAATGATAAGGATGGGTCATCCTGGTGCATACAAACAGAGAACAAGTACATTTGAGGATGTGCAAGAGTGAATTAGCAGCACTGATTCTCTGGACACAGTTTGTGAAGTCACACCAGGCAAAAACAAAGACAATTACCTTTGCCACATATGGCTAAGTATTTTTGCCAATTGCTCAGCACTGAATGGATGTGACTATTATGTCTCTGCCAAGGTTCAGTTACAAAATCTATTTCATCTAGCTTACACAGAAAGGGTCTTATTATAGGCTATTTATTGGCTGGCAGTTTTTGGAAGGGCCAGGAAATCAAACTTTGTGACACACAGCCAGGTCTTACTTGTGTCCAAACAGCACAATGTCTTAAACAAAATAATTCGATCCACTGCATACCCCTAGACACTCAAAAGGCCAGGGGCCAGATACCAGATAGCCAGCATCTCTGCCAAAGACGCTACAGACAAAGTAATAACCTTCACAATCAATATGGCTAAGAGAGCTGAAAGCATCCTCTATCTTTACCTCCAACTTTCAAATTTGTGCTTGACTTGTGACACAGCATCCTGGGAAACATAACTCTGATTCTACTTAGGGAAGGGATGATTCATAATGTAGAGCAATACCAAAATGAGGTTTTGGGCAGGTACACTTAACAGATGGTGACTAAAATATAATTTATCAATTTTTTGCATATGATTATGCCTAACCCAGTATTGAAATAAAATATGTATTGTTCTCATCCCTGACAACAAGGCTTTCTTTCTTAATTAATTTAAATGTAATCTTTATGAAGTCCAATGATCTTTGTATATACGATGGAAGTAAAAGGACTTGGTATACCTGACCTTACTTTTGCCTTCAAATTCAGCCACACTAAGGCTATTTCTATTCAGATGAGCTAATTTTCACAGTAGCACAATTTTATTTTATGAAATTTCAAAAGGAGGACATCTATTTGAAAGTGGAAGCAAGCAAATCTTAAGAAGTAGATTCTATCATGTTCTAACACACATATTTGGGGGGGTATATATACTGTAGATATACATACATATATAATATTATATTAGATATTTATGATATAAGGAGGTAATTCATAGCATTACTGCAAACCAAGACTGAAAGTCAAGCTACTTACAGAATGTGGTAAATTAGATTTTTTGGTCAACAGCACTAAACTGAAGAATTGTGGTCTACAGAGGTCTATCCCATGAAATAAGGGATTTCCATCGAATCTGAATGACAGTATAAATGCAGATTATTTTTCCCTATTATTTGAGCTTCCCTGTCATTCTTTTTGAGGACCTGCATATTTAGGTTCCAATTACTATTTGAAGTCTCTTGTCATGACTTACTAAGGGCCCCCATATTTAGAGTCTCAGATATCCAGGACATGTGAAAAGCAAGTAAACAGAGAAAATTAGTAGCAAGATCTTTATTGCTTGATATGTTTTCTCATCCCCTCCACCAAACACACACACACACACACACACACACACACACACACACACACACACTCATTGTAGTAACCTTGCAAAACCCCAAGCCCTGTTGAATCCAAAGCTTTCTCTACTCTGCACCTGGTTAAGAGTAGCTGAAAGGGAATACTGCTACACATACATTCTTGCTTTGGTAGGAAACATTACGATGTGAGTTGCTGTAATTCCATTGCTTCAGATATCATCTGCATACTGATGACTCCAGGAAGAAAAGAGTTAACAGCAGGTCTGTAGCTCTTTCCCTCACTCCTGGGCATGCAAGACGCAATGCTGATCTCAACAAAATATTCCAATGGAATTTATAGCCTCAAGATATCTGAGAAAGTTCTTACCTAAGATTATTTTTTAAGCAGGAGATGCTATTTCTCTACAGTTATTATTGAAAATAAACCTGAAATGCAAAGATGTATAGGACAAAGCTGACTGGAGAATGGAAATTAGCTGCAGACTCTCCACCTGTGTGATTAATGAAGTACAGAAACCAGGAAACCTCAAACTAAAACTGCTTCCTTGGGGCTAAATTGTTCCATACACATAATATCAGTCTCTTCTTCCAAAACAAAAACAAAACCAAAAACAAACAAAAAAAGTCATCACAGAGTGGGAAACATGCCTGATTTTGCTTTGTTTGGTTTCGTTTTGCTTTGCTTTTTGTTTTATTTTGTCTCGGAAGCTACGTCTGTTGAGTTAGTGGCTATCTGAGAGACTAGTACTGTGAGGCTATGATTTCTCCCACATTTTGCTAGTGTCTTGCACTAAGCATTCAGAAAATTTGTTGCTGAGTTAGATCTACTATCCGTGTGCATCTGCTTTGATTATTCAGCCATCTGTGATACTACAACTACCAAATAACTCTACCCCAGAACTTTTCCTAAATTCTAAGCCTTAATGTCCAATGTAGCACCTCTACATGAATGTATTAAAAGTGACTGAAATTCAAACTCTAAAATCTCCTTGCCACCCATTTTAGTGTGTTCCTCTCCTAGACATCTCTATCTCAAGGGCTGTGAACTCCACCGAGTCCAGCCGCCACAGCAAAACTCTAGAGACATCTTTGACTTTTATCTGTTCAGATCTAAACCATTTGAAGGGAGTAGCTCTACTGAGAAATATATCCAGTATCTATCTTGTTTGCTCCATTTCCTCCATAACAATCCTAGTGCAAACCATGATTATCTTTCAACAGATTACAGCAATCACCTCTTATTTTAAATGGTGGCTATAAAACGTCTTTTAAGGAAATCAGAGCATGACCTATTTTTTTCATTATTTCAATTATTATTTGTTTAATTCGCATTACTTAGAATAAATTCTAAAGACCAAATAAAAGCTAGCCCTTGGTTATGGCTTTGACTTCTTTTTCTCTCTCTGTTACTTAATTCCATGATAATTTAGGGTATATGATTTTTGTGCTACATTAGTAAAATTGCTTATGTGCCAGCTATTATACAATATGTTATGAAGCACATACATGATAGAATGTTGTGAAGAAAATAAGATTAAATAAATGACTGTGACTTTTGCCCATGCATATGGCACACTCAGACATTCATCTGGTAACATATATAAAATAGAATATTGAAGAGAAAAAGATTTAAAAAATATATGAGAAATGTTTTTGTTTGTTTATTTTCTCATTAAAACTTGTTTTAATGGATCTCAAAATTCTGTGGAAGAATTTGGTCAAGTTGTTTCCATTAAACAGTACTGATTTTAAAAATGAACACAAAGCTTCACGTGTTTTTTTGTTTGTTTGTTTTTTCTTTTTTTTGTCTTACTAAACATTAATATTTTTTATTTCTCAATTCTACACACCAATCATATAAAGGCACCCCATGCACATATAGTATACATGACAGTTTGATATACCAACTGTTAATCTATATAGATAAATTTTTTAATATATTTATTTTTTCAATCATCTGTATTTATACACATATCCCCGTATTCCCTCCCTCCCTCAAATCCCCCCCACTCTCCCCGTCCCAGTCCTCTAAGGCATCATCAGTTGAACTCCCTTTGTTATACAGCAACTTCCCACTGGCTATCTATTGTTTCATCTATACCATTTGATGAGTTTGCCATATGCAAATATATACACATCATACCATGACGAAAAACAAATATACATATCCATAACCTCCAAATATTTGTGTTCCTTTGCTTTTTTTGGTAATAAGAACACTCAATATGAAATCTATCCTCTTAATACATTTTTAAATGTACAGAATCATGTTGTTAACTGTAGGCACTATTTTCTACAGCAGATCTCTAGAACTTATTCATCTTATATAACTTTAACTTTCTACCCATTGAATAACCCTCCATATTTTCCTCCCCAGCCCCCCAGCCATGGAAAACAGCATTCTATTTTCTGCTTCTGTAAGTGTGACTATTTGATACCTCATGTAATGGAATCATGCATTATTTGTCCTCTATGACTGACATTTCATGTAGCACAATGTCTTCCATGTTCATCCATGCTCTCACAAATAGTAGAATTTCCTTTGTTTTAAGGATGAGTAGTATTTCATTGTATATATGTACCACGTTTTTTTTTTTTAATTCATTTGGGTTGTTTTCATAGCTTGGCTATCCTGAATGATGCTGCAATAAACATGAGTGTGTAGATCTCTCTAAGATACTGATTTCAAATATTTGGGGTATATACCCAAAAAGTGGGGTTCCTGCAACATTGGTAGTTCTATTTTCAATTTTTGAGCAACCTCTACACTGTTTTTCTTAGCAGCTGAACCATTTTACATGCCCGCTAATAACATAGAAGTTTTCCGATTTCTTCAGTATCTCACCAAGTGTTGGTGAGATGTGGCAGAATTAAAATACAATTTGAACATCGCTCAAATGGTTAAACACAATTACCGTGTGATTTGGTAACTCCACCCTGTGGTTTATATCTGGACCAATGGAAAACTTATTGTCTTTTAACTGATGAATGGATAAACAAAATGTGGTATACTCATAGATTGGAATTTTATTTAACCATAAAAAGAAATGGAGTTCTTCAGCATGCCATAACACAAAGAACAGTAAAATCATGATGGTAAGTGAAAGAAGTCAGCCACAAATGGCAATAGATTTCATTTACATTAAATGTTCAAAATGGGTAAAATGTACACACAAAGTAGAATAGTTGTTTCCAGGGCCTGTAGGATGGGCATGGAAGGATGGAAGTAACTAATAAGGGGGACAGGATTTTTTTTCAGAAACTGAAAATGTCTTAAAATTGTTGGTAATGATAGCACAGCTCTGTGAACATTGTAAAAATCACTATATTATACACTTTAAAAGGGTTGTATGTCAGTCATATCTCAATACTGTTATTAAAAAATGTATTAGGCAATTTGTGTTGTAAAGGAAACATGGAACACAGTCAAGCCATGTCAGCAGAACATTTATAACTCGACTGAGTTATAAATACATGCCTTGTAAATCCACGAGATTTGTATGTCATTTATTACCAGTCAAACATGACAAAAACTGAGAAGTGCACAAATTTTTCCTTTATTTTACAAAATAGAGTATTTTAAAATTAGTTAAGATCTCCATATTGCATGAAATGAATGTTTATGCAGTATTTCAAAGTTCCAGTATTATAAACTTCAAGACTCACACAGTATTTTGTGGGGGTTATATTAGGCTCAGTTTTATCACTTTAACATGGTATTTTAAACAGATAGATTTCATTTTTATTTTTTTTTGAGGTGACTTTGATGATGTTCAATAAGCTGAAAGAGTTTATAGGTCAGAGTTTCACTGTGCTGTCTGTACGATGGCTAATGGTAGTAGCATAGAGAATGAATGTAACAATCACTAGACTAGTTATTGTAATTTGGAGAGTTGGTCCACTATTGTGTGTTGCTTATCGTTGATTGTAGTCCCCAAAAAGACTTGTGAAAATGTTATGCCCTATGTGACAGCAGAGTAACATAAAATGAAATTACACTTTATAAACCAAATTCTATGGCTTTGTTACAATTGCATATTCATATTTTAAGGGACAGGTGAATTACTACTTTCTGAAGTTTATTGATATTTCCCTTTTATCTTATGTAAAATGTAGTAGTAATACCCATATTTCTGCATTGTGGTACACTTGTCCAGGGATGCGGAATGTGTAAAATTGGACTACGGTTCTGAAGAATTAGTGTTTCACCATATATCAGTGTTGTGGTCATCTCTTCTTCAGGTGTAAATGATATTATATGTGTTACATGGAAAAAAACATTTTAAAACTAACAAAGGAGGGATAGATAGATATTTTTAAGCTTAAATAACAAATATAGTCACTGAAGTACTGATATATTTTAATAGACATTTTTTAACATCTACTAAGGTTTTAAGAAATATTGTGATACATAGTGAAAATTCAAATTGATTGGGTAGTATATTTAGCCACTACCTAAAAATGAGCATTCGACAATAAATTAGTGAGTTGTTAGAGTTTGATGGTGATACAATTTTTAAACAAATACACAACCAAAAGCAAATCATTCTTCTTCTTCCAAGCTTTTACATCAATTTTTAGTGAAATTTATATGAGATTTTAGAGAAGTCATTTTCATATCTTAACATTCTCAAATATTTATATGAATAAAATCTTATGTTGTGATACTTCTTAACTGACTAGAAAAAAAGAAATAAATTGATTTTGATATGTCAGGTCATTCACTCTACCTTGTTTCAAATAATACATTTGATGCAACGATTGCATGGTTTTCAAATACGGTATTTACAGTAGGCAAATGTTATCATCTTGCTATTATCAGGTATTTATTCAAAAAAATCAGTTACATACAGAGAGCAAATTTAAAATTTAAAAATGTAATTCTGCTACTAAACAGGTTTGATGATTAGTAGCCTAGATGGCAGATAGCTTTCATACTTTATAAGCACACAATAATTTGGGGTTACTGTTTAAAACATTAGAGTATTCAGGATTACAAAGTAAATATAAGTTGGGTAAGTATTAGAATGAAAAAAAAATCTCTGCATCAAGATCAGCGGAAAAAGGCATATAATTAGCCTACAATTGACAAACATATATTTCAGGTACTATGCTAACATTGTACAGATACAGATATGACTTCAGAAAATTTGTTATAACATTAATGTAACACATTGTGTGTTTAAATGAGCTTAAGAGCTATATGAAAGAGATTTAGAAGAGTTAATAAGAAATTAAAACATGAATCTGATTGTAATTCTTTAGAGAAGAGAATTATGTAATGGGTCAAGTTAATGTAAATATATATTATTTATTACATATAATATATATATAATATAGATATTGAAATATAAAATAATATAAATATTGAGGACTGAAACCTGGGATTTTAGCCTGGCTTTGTCTTTACTCCATATTCCTTTCTGGTCTTTAGATTCATTATCTGCATGATGAAGATGATTGGAATATTTAAGAATGTGTTCAGTACATTTAGTTCATTTTTCCTTGGTCATTTTCTGGTAACAAAACACAAACTTTAATGGATTGTAAGTCAAACTAAGAATGATAATTGTTGTGTTGTGAGTTGCTCCAATGTAAAAGCATGGATTATATACTATCTTTCAAACTTAGACTCACAATCAAGATTATTGGCAAAAATTAATGGGAAAAAACCTCATCTATTTCTAAGATGGACTGTGCCATCACTACCAACAGTATGATTAATGAGAAGTGCTGTACTTTCTCTAATTGTCTAATTTTTAAAGAAAAATAACCTAATTGAGGTATGGCTTTGGTTTAAGGTTTCAGTGTTAAGCACAGTCTCTAAAGTTTGAATGTTAAGCGCTCTCAAGTGGATTGTCTTTGATTGTCAAAAGGAAATTTAGTTTGATGGTTTTATGAGTTTAAGGTAGAATTTTACCTGGTTTTGCCATAACTGGGAAGCGACTGCTTCATACTTTAAAAAATTACATCTTTCAGGAGGACCTGTGTTATAGGTGAACACTATATTTAAAGCTTTGAATACAGTGAACTAGAAACTCTAGAAGGAAACACTTTTATCACTCTTCTGTGTGATATACTTCAACTATTTATAGCAAACCCCAGTTATTGATATTGCAAATTGGTTCTAAAAGTGTCTCTTCACTTTTTCAAATTGATGAAGCACTCAAGCTCCAGATTCTTGAAAATTATTTGAAGGAAAACTCAGCTCTCATTTATTCTGTCTACAGGATGAATTAAGGCAATGTTTCCTTTGTATCATGATTGAGAATCCTATTTATAGGCATGTGCTATTATGTCATTGTGAAAACATCTTATAGGAGAATTTTAGGCATTCCTTTGATTTAGTTTTCAAGGGTAAGTTCTAGAAAAGCACTTTGGAAAATCAGTGTGTATCTCTTTGCTTCCTGCAGAAGAAGTGAGTAGGTTATATGGACCATCATCTCTTTATTTCCATCTAAGTCCAGTGATGGAGCTCATTTCTCCATTTCCAGCTATGAAAACAAAGCATTTTACAAAGCTTGAAATATTAATGCCTAGGGTTTCATCAGTCATACCTTATTCTTTTTTTTCTTCTTTGTTTTTATTTTTTTGGGGGGGGTGCTGCTTTGGGTCTTTGTTGCTGCGCGTGGGTTTTCTCTACTGTAGCAAGCAGGGGCTACTCTTCGTTGCAGGGCACAGGTTTCTAACTGCAGTGACTTCTCTTGTTGCAGAGCACGGGTTCTAGGTGAGAGGATTGAGTAGTTCTGGCACACGGGCTCAGTAGTTGTGGGTCTTGGGCGCTAGAGGTAGGCTCAGAAGTTGTGGCGCAGGGGCTTAATTGCTCTGTAGCATGTGGGGTCCTCCCGGACCAGGGATCAAACCTATGTCCCCTGCATTGGCAGGTGGATTCTTAATCCACTGTGCCACCAGGGAAGTCCTGTGTCTTATTCTTCATATTACTGTATTGACCAACTAGTAGCAAGAAACTAGATGTTACCGAGTCAGGTCCAGCTGCTCGTCACTCAAAAAATCAACACCCAAGAAAGAGACAAAAGTTGTTAGAAAGTAAAGGTACTTTTAAGCAGATTGCTGGCAATCTAGGGAGATGGTGGACTCAGTGCCCCTAAAAACCACCTCCGAAGATTCTACTCGGCCACGAAAGTGTCAAAGGAAAGCAGGAAAATAATCTCAGTTAATCAGTGAGGTGGGGGTCAGGGTCGTCACCATTCCCCCGCTGTGTGAAGGCTCTTTAACTTCTTGTGATCTTCCTCTAGATGTTATCTTGTTCACACAGCTTGGTCACACAGTTTTTTCATGAGATTATGGAAAAGGAAGCTAGGGAAGGGATGATCATCTGTTAATTACTTATTCTTCATTTCTACTTCTTTGATCTACAGAAAGAAATGGCAAGTTAGGCAAGGTATTTTGTGATTAAAAGATTTGAAAGGTGTGGTAGGACCGGAGATGAGTAGAGCTTGGGGGTGCCTGGTTTAAGGTTAGTGACAAGACAAAAGGGTGCCTCCTTCAGAGAGCTCTCCTGCAAAGAGCTTTGTCCTGCCAAAAGCTGCTTATATAGACACTCATGAAGATTGACCTCCAATGACCACAATAAACAAATAGTAAGAATGATATACATTAAAACTTGTAATATGAACATTTCTTACTTTAGCTGAATTTTCCTGGAGATATGTAATGTATTTGAAAATTTAAATCACATAAATGAGGTGTTTATCAAACCATGTCAAGTTTTAAAAATACGGAAGAAACACCACTCATTTACTTTTTAACAGAGAAGACAGTCACAAGATTCATATGAATAATGAATTTTGTCTTTATATCGAGAGGACAATCTAAGTAATTTTTGCCTAAGTTTGTGTTTCATCTCCCCTTTCTTGGATCAGTTTTTGCTACCTGTCTTCACCCTAATTATCCACTCTCCTTTCCTTTTTGATTTCTTAGCAATTCCATTTCTCTTTAATTTCCTCTTGTAGTCAACTAAGATTTTCTGTTATCCTTCACATTCATTCAATGGTCCTTTAATTGCCGTTCATTATATAAGCCTGTCAGGAAGTTGAGGAAACTAGTAATTTTTTACAACCTAAAAAAGCTTTTGGACTTACTGAATTACATCTGAGTTACATTTTCTTCTGTTATGTGAATGAATATAACTCATCTCTCTTGGTGAAAGTACTACTCATAAAAAGAAATTAATTTTACCTAGGTGCAAGATAATGCTTTGAAAATGAATTACTCCCTTATATTGTGAAATGTGGAATATGTAAGTAAAATATAATACATGAATAGAGTATATATATTTGTGCATATATGTAAATGGTAATTATTTTATATACACATTTTTGTGAGTGTATAAACAAAGTATTCATAACAGTGGAGGATCTCTTTATACATAATACTCAAATATATTTATAGTATGTTCAATATTGTTTTATTACTTCTATATTGTCATCTCTCTAGAAAGATAAGAAATTTTTATGAATACCTGATTGACAAATGGAATTCCTCAAAAGAATTAATTGAATTATTTTCATTGAGAATGGGAACATGACTTTTAGATCATTTTGATGTTCAACATATACTTTTATTTACAAACTAATGAATAAATTTAAGTTATGAAGAACTATAAGCACAAATTACGTTTATAAAGTATGAGCATTATAAAATGTGTTGATTTTTTGCCAAATTTGTACCTCAGAATCCACTGAAGACTTAAAATAAGGACCTCTCCTCTCAATGAAATTTAATTCCATTTGAGGCTGTCCCAGATAGGTTTCAAGCATTGTGTTTTATAAGACTTTATCAGGGAATTTGTTGCATTTTACTAGCTAGTTACCATTGACTTTAAGAAAAACAGGACCTCACACATGGAACAGCAAGTTTTTTGTTTCTACTCCCACATACCTTGGAATCTCTTCTGTGAAAAAAAACAATTGATACCTGTCATTCCTAATATGGCTATTATTATGAAAAATACAGTACAGGACATGAATAAAACTATATATGGGCTGGGACAATACTATATAAATTTAGATTTTACTATTTTAAAAAGTTTAAAGAATGGATATTGTTTTCAATATTTTTATTGTCAATATTTGTAGAGGCAGAACCCAAATGAATATTATGATATTTTATCTACAGGAGACACAGATTCTTTAGCTGCCAGAGCATGAGCAATGATCAATTCAGAATTTACTGTGGCTCTAACTACCTGGCATGGCTTTTTTAATGCAATACAGATGAATCACCGACCCCAAATACAAGGATAATACTTGTGTTCAGAAGCAGTAAATCAGTAAACATCACATTTTTTATATTCTTAAATATAAAATTTAAAATTGAAATTACATGTAAAAAATACTCCTGCAAATAATTTCTGACATTATTATTACTTGAAGATAATGCATGACTATAAAAGAAATAAGAATCCTACTGAGAAGAGAGTGTCATGTAGTCTGCGCCTGTCAACATGTTTAACTGCTGTAGTGTGCAAAGCTAAGAAAATAAGAACTTTTAAAAGCTTCAGAAATTATTTGACGCTCAACTCAGATAATCACCTTAAGAGTTTTCCTCTACCACATATTTTGGCTCCTCTCTTTATAATACTTCTTCTCTGACTTGTGAGAATATGCATTTTGGCCTAGTTCTCACTTAGCCCGTGTGGATTTACTAATCTGATCAAAGGTCATATATTTTTGTTGTCATGTGGGAACTTACATTAGCCTGGTCAATGACTGTTAGCTCCTGGCAGAGAATTAATGGCCCAAAGTTCAGCTCTGAACACAAATATGCTGGCTAGGTCTAAGATATTGTGGCCTCGTATCACACACATTTCGCCAAGTGTAGCCACGTTTACGGATTAAGTGACAGTAAAAGCATAATTAGAAATATTAGATATTATGTATTTTATGGCTGATACAGTTCAAAATATATAATTTTTCCAATTGATGAATTTAAAATTTGATCTCTAGTCAGAACAAAAATATGTATTGGATATATAAGACACACTCTTTTCATAATTCTAACACTCACTTCTTTCAATTGCACAATGTTTACCAAGTACATCTAACATTGAAAATAGAAAAATAATGACATTTTTGAAAAATTTATAAAGTTGCATGTAAAATTGTGTGGATAAACCCCCCTCAGGAGCTTAGAACCACCTTTATCATATATATTTATTAAAACACTCAATAATTAAGACATTTTGTTAAAATTTGCAGACATTTTGTAAATGTTAAGGCTGCCACTCTGCTTAATTAAATCTTTTTAATCTAATTTTTCCAAAATAGTTAGTAATTTATGTATGAGTCCTTTTTGGTCACACGCATAATTTTTCATATTGAGAGCATTTATGACTAAGTATAAAAAAGCCAAATAAAGATATATATATATACACATTGTTCACAATATGTTCTCAATAATGAAAAGTTCTGAAAACAGTTTAGAAATATAAAATTTACTTTTGTAGGTATAATTTCTGCTAGTTTATAGCTATCTATGTTAATTACTAAATATATGACATGGACTTTTGAAAATAAATGAGACACCCCCTCTAATACTGTTTCATAGTCTGTAAATGTAGATAAATCATCCTTTGATTTTACTGAAAAGTGAGAAGATAGGAAGAAAATACATAAAAAGAAACATATGTAGAAATACATATCTATGTATCTATACATCTATATCTTTATCTCCTTAAATCTGTATCAATTTATCTATCTATCTATCTATCATCTACCTAAGTTTGTATTGTTTTGGCTCTGTTATTATTTTGTGACCTGCAGCAGATTTTCAGGCTTCTGAAAGTTGCAAGACCTTCCAGTGGCCTATAAGAACATCTTCTTAATAGCCTAATAATGAAGATTAAATGAATAGTCTATAAGTTTCACAGAAAAAAACTCCTGTGTGTTTAGCTCTATAATGTATACATTTATAAAAGTATATTTATGAGTATAATTATATAATATAAATAGTTTTTTCATGAATATATATATTATATATACAATATACTGATTTTCATAAATTTGATGGCAGATATATCAAATTTCCCATACCTGAAATCATATTTGGCTTCATGTAGAAGCAAAGAGCTTTGTGTATACTCAGGAATTTGTAAAGAAAAGGAGATCTGTTTTCAAGATAAACATATTCTTACAAGCAGGGAAAGAAAGAAGAATATATTTAGAGAGTAAAATATATATAGGGAAATTTATCTTTTTTTGTTGTTTCTATCATCTGTTTTTCTAGTTATTTTAGGAAAAGTAATCCTAAGTATTAATAAAACTATATTCATGTTTTCTTTGGGTATTTATTTTACAATTTTTTTCTTCTCACAGTCCATATTCCTTACTTCTCCTATTTCTTACCTGGTACTGAGCTACCTTTTCCCCTTTCTCTGTATCTTAAAATGTAATTTATTGTATCTTGAAGACAAAACTGTTCCTGTAGCAATATACCTCCAGTTTCATAATAAAAATCAACTTGAAAATATAACACACTACGTTAAAATTTCCTCTGCATCTTTTAAAAGAATATTTCTACTAATATTTACATGATATTGAAAGGGTTTGTTATTAAGACACTTTTCAGAAATACAATTTAAAATTTTAATCATTCTATAGTATTGATATTTTCTCACCTGCTGAAAAAACAATCTAATGCATAGGCGTCTGGAAACAGTAATCATATTGAACTTCATTTACATATGCATGTAACCTACTGTACTAGTTTTCTAGGGCTGCCAAAATAAAATACCTCAGGCTGTATGGCTTAGACAACAGAAATGTATTTTCTAACCATTCTGGAGGCTAGAAGTTTAAGTTCAAGGTGACCGCAGGTTTGGCTTTGTCTGAGGCCTCTTTCCTTGGCTTGCAGATGGCTGTCTTCTCTCTGTGTCCTCATATGTTCTGTGTATTCTCTGTGTCTAATCTATCCTTCTTATGATGACACCAGTCATATTGGTTTAGGGCTCACCCTCATGATCTCATTTTACCTTACTTACCTTTTTAAAGGCCTTGTCTCCAAATAAAGTCACAGTCTAAGGTACAGGGTGTTAGGACTGCAGCGTATGAATTTTGGGGTTTGTACACAATTCAGCCTATTCTACATTCATAAATATATACAGGTATAAACCAGACTTTAGCTAATAAGATTTTAAATATATATTAATTTTTAAAATTTTGTGTGTTATCAGAGAGTAAAAAACATCTTAATGCTAGTAATCATCTCTTGAGGACAGCAATTACATTTTGTCCCCAAGTTTGTCACTGACTTCTTTCATATTTTTTGACATATATGAAGTGTTCAATAAATTATGGTTTGAGTGTGTGGCTGGTTGGTAGAACACCTAGATGAATAAATGAATGAATCATCCTCTGAGGTGAAAAATGAAAAATACAGAAATTGTACTAATTTTACAGCGCTATTACAATGTACTAATATATACATATTAATAAATGTACCATTAAATGGTAGGAGTATTTTAATCTTTCTGCCAATAAAAACCTGGTTCAGATTTACTTCCTTCAGGAATCTAAGTCCTGCTCTGACTATTCTATTCTCACTGCACTAAGTCAGCAATTGAGAACTTAGCTTAAACCATATGTTTGCTCACATCTGCTGTCATGGTATGTAAAGAAAATCCTGAAATCTGGGTGTGGATATGTTTTGTCTGTGCAAATTAATTTATATGATCATCAAGGCCAGAGGCTGCACTTTTTATTTCCCCCATATAACACCTAAATAGGTTTTCTATACACAATGGTAACCCAATAAATTTCCTGCTAACTAATGCATCACCCATTCATGAGCCCCCAGTTGATGTTTTTTGTCTTTTGCTGCCTGCAAGATGAAGTGTACATTTCAATTAGAGCTCCACTTACCGCAAAGACAGATTTGTCACAGAAACCAGAGTAAGCAATTTGTCATGTTGTTTTCATGAAGCCATAAAATAGTATTTCAGACTCAAAGTGATATTTGGGGATTACTATGCCACATCCTAAAATTCATAAAATGCAATATATGTATGCAAAGCAGATGAGGTGCATTTCAGAAATGAAAATGATTGCTGTACACAGAGTTTGTAAATCAATTTGTGAAGCACTTCAAGATGAAAGGAACTATACATTAAATATAGGCTGTGGAAGGATGCATATTTGTTGTGTAAATACGCATCTTCTCTGCCTTAGAATTTTTTAACCCCTTAACAGTCTCCAAGACAAATGGTAAAACCTTGTTTCTTTGATATAATTTGAGCACGTTTTTTGGATGGAAAATAATTCTTGACACGGCCCTGATTTCCTGACTTTTACTTCTGGTTTCACCTCACATAACCTCACATAACCATGATTTGACTTAACTACATTCCTTGTCTTCAGACTTTCTTCTTATCAAATACTGGTTCTTATTTACTGACTTTTAGTTTAGACCCCCTTAGTTTGACCTTACTGCAAAAAGTAAGGTTTTGTTTCTTGGTTGGTGTTGGCCGTGCTACACATCTTATAGGATTTTTAGTTCCCCAACCAGGGATCAAACCTTGGTCCTTGGCAGTGAAAGGACCAATAAGTCCCCAACAAGTAGTTTTTATTTTCACTGTTTCACACATGAAGAAATTAAATATATCTATCTATATAATATATAATATTTATACACACATATGTATATATAATACATACATATGTACATATATATGTATATATAAAAACCTAAAAATTAAAAAAAAACTTATGTTTAGAATTTTCTGTTTATATTTAAAAGTACAAAAATTCCTGATCAACAGTTTCTCCAAGAATTGGCTGTGAAATCTATTTGTAAAGAAGAAATGAGTGATATAATGTACAGTGTTTCAAATAGCACAAATATGTATTTATTTATAAATAGGCTTACTCAGTAAAATATTCCTTTAGAGTGCTTAGAGATTACTAACAAAATAAATATGTCGAAGATAGTGTGGGGTACAGTTGTGATATCCCAGCAAATATTCATATTTATATTTTTCCAATGATAATGACTGAATATTCATAGAAGTAAAAATGAAAATGCATCAAACACATGTATACACACTGATTGGATAACCTATCTTTAATATTTTACTGTAATTTTCTCTGAATCATTTGTAGATCAAAAGGATATTCATCACAAAATATATAAGCATGAATCACCAGAAAATAATGACAGATTGTCAAACAGCCCTTAATTTAAAAATAATTCCCAAACATTATTCAGTCCCCAGTGAATATTTGAATGTCCTCAGTTATTCACAAAATATATTTTTACCTTTTTTTAATTCCCAAGCAGGCTAGCATCAAAGACCACAGTTTACACTTGATTATCTGTTAAGTTTTATGCAAAATTCAATATATATTCATGTTAAAAAACTCTCAGCAAAGTAGTAATAGAAAGAAACTTCCTCAGTCTCATAAAATGTATCTATAAAATATCTACAGCTAACATCATACTTATTATAAGAGACTAAATACTTTCCACCTAAAATCTAATAAGACAAAGTTGTCCTCTTTTACCATTCCTATGCAACATTGTAAGGGAAAACCAAGCTGTTACAATAAATCATAAATAAATAAGTGGGATACAAATTGGAAAGGGTAAATAAAGCTGTCCTTTTGTAAAAATGATGTGATTATCTATATAGAAAATGCCAAAGGTTTTATAAACAACAACAAACTCCAGGAACACGTGAGTTTAACTAGGTCATAGGATAAAAGGTCAATATAGGACATTCAATTTTGTTCATATAAGCTATTAATAAACAATTGGAATTTGAAATTTAAATGAATACAACAGCACCAAAAAAAAAAAAAAAAAAAAAAGGAAGAAGTTGTTTGTAAGTCTGTCTCCTAAAATAAAGGAAAAAAAGCAAAAATAAACAAATGGGACCTAGTTAAGCTTAAAAACTTTTGTATAGCAAAGGAAATCATCAACAAAACAAAAAGACAACCTATTGAATGGGAGAAAATATTTGCAAATGATATGACTGATAAGGATTGATATCCAACATACATAAACAGCTTATACAACTCAGTATCAAAACAAATTACTTCTACATATATTACAAGACCATAAATCATTATTATGATTTTTGCTTTGAATAGTAATTATTTTAAATAAATTAGAGGAAAAATGGTATTTTATATTTATCTACACATTTGTCATTCCTGATATTTATTTGCTTTTGGAAATCTGAGTATCTTTTGGTATTATTTTCCTTCAGCATGAAGAACTTTCTTTAGCATACTTTTTAATGTAAGTCTGGTGTTGACAGATTGACCTAGTTTTTCTTATAACTGCAAGTGTATTTATTATAGCTTCATTGTGAGGGATATTTACTCTGGGTATATGGATATATAATTATTAATTGATATTTTTTGGTTTTGGTTTTTTTTTTTTTTTTTCTTTCCACTTTAAATATCATACCAATGTATTCTGAACTCCAGGGTTTCTGATGAGTAATCCCTGGCCTAAGACTTCCTTTTCTTCCAGTATTTAATGGATTGTTTGGTTACTGGCTGCCTTCAAAGTTTTCTTGTTATCTTTGTTTTTCAGCAATTTGACTATGATGTGCTTATGTGTGATTTTTTCCCTAGTTATTACGCTTGGATTTCATTGAGCTTCTTTTACTTGTAAATTAATATATTTCATATAATTTTGACATTATTATACACACCTGATGCCAGATTCTTGTTTTTAACTTTTTAAAAATTTCCCTTCTTTCAATTGATCTCTCTTTAAATTTAATATATTTTTCTTCTATTAACTAAATTATGTTACTAAGCCCTTTTAATACTTTTCACTTTTAAAATTTTAGATACTGTTTATTTCCAGTTTGATATTTTTGTTCTTTTCATATTTTCTTTTTCTGTGATCAGTTTTCTAATGTTTAAATTTATAGTCTCATGATTCCAACATTTAGGTTATCTCAAGATTAGTCACATTAATTGCTGTTTTTCTTCTTGAGTATTGGTCAGATTATCCTAGTTCCTTGTACATCAGATAATTTTGGATTGCTTCTTGAATATTGTGAACATTATTTTGTGGGTACTCTGGATTCTGTTGTATTCTTCTAAAGAGTGTATATGCTTTATTTTAGCAAACAGTTAGCAAACTGTTTCATACCTTCAGTGGTTACAGCGCAGACCTTCCTTTGGTCAGATTCCTGCTGCCCAAGGCATATGTGGTTCAGGGGTCATCTCAAGACTTGTTCAAAGTTTATACACCAGATGTGGGGCTGCCTTTTCTCTGGATTTCTCCTTTCTGGAATTGCCCCTCACTGTTCTGTGACCCATATGCTTTGGATTCCTTTTCTTAAACTTTCCAATGAGAAAGACCTTTCTATCAGTGATTTACTTTCCCTCACTGTGAATGCAAATGCTCTATAGACAGAGCCACCAAAATAAGAAACTTAAACTATCTTGGTCAGTTTTTGCAAGTTTCAAATCTCCCTGTTTTTAATTAACTCACCAAGGTTTTCCAATTTAAAAAAATATATTTCCTGTTTTCCATAGTTATTTTCTCTCTCTTGGTAGGCCAGGTTGTTAGATTATTCCTTCATATCCAAATTGCCACTCAAACAATAATGTCTCAAATCACATAGCCATCCAAGAACTCTTAATCTTCACTTTTGTAATAACAGTTTCAAACTCCAGTGATTTTTGAAACCATTAATACTATGATTATTGACAAGAAAAAAGAATTTTTAATAAGCTCGTCAGCTTTGGGAAAAGCTTTAGGGAGAGAACAATGAACAAGATATCTCCTGTGTATTGTGTATGTAACAACCAGTGTGTCCATCTTATTGTTAGAAACTCAGAACTTTTGCCTGCAATTTGCCATCGTGTAAAAAATATATCTTCTGTGGCCAGTTATTGAAATTTGCTAAAACAATCAATTGACTTAATTTTAATTAGTTTTGAAAGGTAGCTTATATCAAGATTACTTTCTACAAACTATTTAGCCTCAACTTTCAATCTAGTTCAGAAATGCCTGGAAATAAGAAAGAATTTTTACATATTTAAATGCCACCAGCTGCACTGACTTTCAACATGTGCCCAGCACACATCTGATAACTGTCTGCCAAGTATGACAATACGCTCATCAGCAGGGTTATGGTGAGGAATGAAGCCGGCAAGATTTCTCTCCTCTTAATGTATGCAGTGTAGTCCAGGATGCAGATTATTGTAAAATACACACCAATTCAAGTATTATATTGCTATGGAAAATAATGCAAAATGTTTCATGTGTACCTGTGTCAGACGTTTAGAGCTCTGAGTAGGAAGGAAGTTGTCACAAAATAACTGCAGTGAAGACACCACTGTAGTGAAACTGGATGTTTGCTGGTGAAGACAGATAAAGTTGGCACTGAGGACATGGGAAACCAGTAAGGGATCAGGTAAATTTGAGGAAAGCAAAAATCACAAAGACACTGGGAGGTCATGATACAAATTCACATATTCCCTTAATTAAAGAGTCATCTATAGATTTTAGACCCATTTAAATGTGCATTTTCATAAACTCTTATGTGCTGAAGAATGTATTGGAAAGAGGAAGGATAGATAGAGGAAAAAAATTGTTGCTATTGTGATATTTCAGGAGAAACTAGGGTGCTTCTACTAAAGGTGAAAGAACATGGACAGTTTTGTGAGATATTTATGAGGTGAAATTTAAGAGTTTGGAAGTCATTAGTTATTTAGGGGGAGTGAATAGTGAGGGGAAAAAAAGATATGAAGATGGATTCCTTTGTACAACTGGATTTACAACTTTGAATGTTGATGCTCCTTACTAAAATAAGTGATGCTGCAGTAGGACCACATCCAGGTTCAATGTGTACTCTCTGAATTTAAGGTGTCCACATGACATTTGTGAGATTTGAGTCATCGAGTTATATATATTGGGAGAATGGAGGCAAGGTACAGCCTAGTACCATTAAGGTATGGATGAATGATTGTTAAACTGATGAGTGTTTATGAGGGAAAGAGAATTCTAGGGAAGGAATTGAAAATGACCGAACAAAGACTTGTTACTGAGGTAAAGAAAAGATTCTTTTGAGGACGATTAATTGATCACGTGTCAAATTCTATTGAGAGTCCACTAAACTAAGATCTGTAAAGTGTCACGTCCATTAAAAGATAAGGGGACTTGTGGTCAAAGACATAATTTTAAGTTCAGAATTCACTTTGGGTTTTGTGAAAAGGTTGACTGTGTTTAATGTTTGCTTTCTTCTCTTTGACAACTAATTGCTATTATTGACAGACACCACAATACGTTTCTAGGTTAGGGATAAATAAAACAAGTCACAAGTATCATCAAAATTATTTTATTATCTTCTCATTAATCAAGACTCTAAATCACTGTAACAGCTACTCCCTAAGTCTCAGCCCAACAACAACAAAGCCAGAAACACAAAGAATGAAAACACGAGATCCTGAATCCTGGTTCCCATTTTTATTCTTACGAAATATGCATATGATTATTTTAAGGACAAGATTAATGTGATAATGCAAAGAGGCATGTGAGATGACTATGAATATCTAAAGAGGGTCACTACCTCTATCTGAAGTGATTGTGGAGATAACAACAAGGTAGCATTTAAAACAGCTCATGAAAAATTAGTAAGAATTCTATAAATAGAAATGGAAGTGAGGAAAATCATCACCAAGAAAGGAACAAATAACCAGAACTGCAAAGCAAAGTGGAGAAAAATGTAAGTTTTTGTGGAGTAAATATTTCATTTTGAGTGTAACCTTTTTGAGAAGAAGTAGGAGAAAAAAATACAGAATATGGTTATGCCTGAGTATGGGAGACCATATATGTTAGGCTCAAATGATGTGGCTATTGTACCAAATTGTGACTGGTCTGGAGACCATGTATTTCAGGTGCCCAATGAGGGAATGAGGCATCCACAAGAATGTGGGAGGAACCCACCTCCTAGAGTAATGGAAATAAATACAAAAATAAATAAGTGGGACCTAATGAAACTTCAGAGCTTTTGCACAGCAAAGGAAACTAAGCAAGACAAAGAGACAACCCTCAGAATGGGAGAAAATATTTGCAAATGAATCAACAGACAAAGAATTAATCTCCAAAATGTGTATACAGTTCATCCAGCTCAATATCAAAAAAACAAACAACCCAATCAAAAAATGGTCAGAAGACCTAAATAGGCATTTCTCCAAAGAAAACATGCAGATGGCCAAGAGGCACTTGAAAAGCTGCTCAATATTGCTGTATATTAGAGAAATGCAAATCAAAACTCCAAGGAGGTAGCACCTCACACTAATTAGAATGGGCATCATCAGAAAATCTACAAACAGTAAATGCTGGAAAGGGTGTGGAGAAAAGGGAACGCTCTTGCACTGTTGGTGGGAATGTAAACTGATACAGCCACTATGGAGAACAGTATGGAGGTTCCTTGAAAAACTAAAAATAGAGTTACCATATGACTCAGCAATCCCACTACTGGGCATATACCCAGAGAACACCATAATTCAAAAAGACACATGTGCCTCAACGTTCACTCCAGCACTACTTACAGTAGCCAGGACATGGAAGCAACCTAAATGTCCATCAACAGATGAATGGATAAAGAAGATGTGGTACATATATACAGCGGAATATTACTTAGCTGTAAAAAGGAATGAAATCGGGACATTTGTAGAGACATGGATGGACCTAGAGACTGTCATACAGAGTGAAGTAAGTCAGAAAGAGAAAAACAAATATTGTATATTAACACATATATGCAGAATAGAAAAATGGTACAGTTTAACCAGTTTGCAAAGCAGAAGTAGAGACACAGATGTAGAGAACAAACATGTGGACACCAAGTGGGGAAAGCAGGGGCGGGAGGTGTTGGGAGGGGATGAATTGGGAGATTGGGATTGCCATATATACATTACTAATAAGAAAAAAAATCAAATTGTACACTTTAAATATATGCCGTTTACTGTATGTCAATTATATCTGAATAAAAGTCTTTACAAAAAAAAGAATATGGGAGGAACCATGAGAGAAATTTGCAAGTAGGTGGGTAGAGTCCCATAGAAACAATCACTGAGCATCCAGACTCGAGCATCAGTGGAGGTAGAAAAGCTAGAGAGTATAGGCGAGTCTGAGCATGTGGGGCCACCTGGTAAACAAACTGGGACAGCAAGTTGGAATATGGGGAGGTTTTGTGAAATCTTCTTTGACTGTGACAGGAGTTCACAGAGCAGTGAATGGGGACCACCGTGTCTGAGTAAGTAACTGTATGTGGTTACCAAGATGGGTCAAGAATTACCACATCTTCCTCACTTCTTCCTTGCAAATTGCATGTGAGCTTCTCTCATTGGCAAACCACAGGGGAATAGGATTTCAGAAAACAGATATACCAATCTTCTACGGGAGTGCTAGTGTCAAGCTGAAAAAATCAGGAAGTACAAGCACGTGCCTGGTTTGCACTCCTCACTCAAAACGATCATGTTATGAATGAGACACTTGGAAGTTATATACAGAAAAATGAAGTGAGAAAGTGGAGCTTTAGGGCAGATAAGGCGGCAACACATTTTCAGCCTTATTTGAAATGTGGAGAACATAGAACAAGAAACAATTTTCACTTTTAAAAAATGGAAAAAGTAAAAGAGTGAAATAAGGAAACTGGAACAGAGTATTCAAAAGCCACTACTAGGAAGCATTGGAAATGTATATTGCACGTACTTTTTTTTTTCCACACACTGTTTCTTATCAGATGTTTTATTTTGTGTCAGGTTTATAAGAATATATATATGTATATATGCCTATATATATAAATATATATATACATATTCAGTAACCTGAACTATACTATCGATATTACAGTATTTCTGAATGCATTTGGGACATAACATGTTGCACAGTCATCAATACAGTTAACAAATATTTACAACTCTGTTTTTCCAGGCTAATGGAAAAATTGAACTCTCCAGCACTCTTCAGAGTTTGTGGTAACCATGGGAATTGCTTTACTCAGTGTCCTATAAACATAAACGTGCTCCTTACGTGCTGAATCTTAAAGGATCAGAGTGCCTTTTACCATATTTTCTGCCCACTGCTGTGGTGATGCAGGAAATCTATCATCCAGATTAGCAGAGTCCCTCTGTTAACCCACATAGGACATATAACGGAAGCAAGAGAGAAACTTCTGTTTTGCTCTTTACTGAGATTGAGCAGTTGTTTGAGTCTACAGTAAAAGTTTGCTCACCCTAACTAATACGATGATGTTGAAAGAATGGCGGTTGGAACAAGGAAACCATGAGTTTAAATCCTTTCTCTATACATTTTCATATGTGTGACTATAGGAAATTCTGTATTTTCTCTGAGTCTCAGTTTTCTAAGAATTGATCTTACGATAATACACATAGTATACACTAATATATACAAAACTCTTAGTATAGAAGACATTCAGTAAAATGTATCTATTATTATTAGAAATTGGTCCACAGTATAGCATTAAACTCAAGCATTCAATAAAAATGACTGGTGTGTGGAAGCAAATGATCATGTTTGGAGGGTAAACACATATTGTACTTCTATGAATAGTGATGTATCTTTAGAAATCTGAAATGGGTCTAAGAAAAAAAAGAAAAGTCTATTGTTTCCCTGAAAATTTGATTTTCCAAAAACAAAGATTAGCATTCCCTTCATTCATATTCACTTTTCAAGTAAATCATGGAAATTAAATGAAACAAAGTAAAATAACTATTTTCTCTACTAGAGTTAATATCAGTGTCCAGGGTGAGTGACACTTCATGAATAACACATTAAATCATTAGCATATCAAAGCAGCCTTCCTTTTGCTGTATTTCACCAAATGTCTGAGGTCTTTGATTTGAGCTAAATGACATTTGGGCATGCTGTTACTTCACAAAGGATTAGCTAATGTGGGGAACCTAATCTCCTATCATTTGGGACATTTTGTATTCATTCAAGTACTTAGAAAACAAGTCCGTTAAGTGAATGTTACGCAAGAAATGCTGCAGCTCCAATCTGCTTCCTTCATCCTTAAAACAGTGAGTTTTATTATGACCCACTTTAGATGAGGGATTTTTTTGTCACAAGCAATTTCATGGTTAGATACACATTTTGTTCAAAATTACATGGAAAATCAAGAAGGAAACACACATTCCATGTAGAAAATTCTGCCAGAAAGTAACAATGGGACACATCAGCCTAACTTACTAGTACCCAGGGCTCTATTCATTTATTCTTTCATTCAGCCAACATACTGCACTCCAGCAACATCTAGGAAGATGCAGACAATTAGGACCCAGGACTTCCCTTAGTTATTTCATATTCTCCTAGAAATGCAGTCAGGTAAATAAACTATTGTAACTTAATATTGGATATGTTCAGTTGAGCCAGATAGTGTATGACATGAGTGCTCAGACAAAAGTGGCAGATTGAGTTGTCTAAAGAAGCTTCACAGGTGATTTAATCTCTAAGGTGGATCTTACATTCGGGCAGAGAAAAAGGAAATAAGAGAGAGCGAGAAAAGCATATCTTTGGCCAAAGGAGCAGCAAAGAAAATGTAAACATATGTAAAGAAGAAAACAAAATATGCTGAAAACTGAAAAATATTTATTTTAATTGAGAAGTTAGGTGCATTTGTTTGACTGAGATTTGAGAAGACAAAAATTCTAATTTGAAGACAAGGCAAAAAATTATCTTGGATTCCGTGCCAAGAAGGGACGTTTGGTGTGTGGGGTGAGGAGGGGGCAAATGAGGTAACAATAAAATATTTTAGGTGTTAAAAATTAGATAGATAGCTAGTAGGAAGTTGCTGTATAACAAAGGTAGGTCGACTCAATGATGGGTGATGCCTTAGAGGGCCAGGACAGGGAAGGTGGGAGGGAGTTATGGGAGGGAGGGGCTATGGGGATGTGTGTATAGATCAGATAGGATTTTTAGAAAAGTCATCTTGTATGAAAGCTAGCAAGATTATATGTGCATTATGAAATAACTAATCATTTCTAATATATTCTATAGAAAAGCACAAATATTTAAAAATTTCTAATCAATAAATGCAAGCATTACTATCTTAAATAATTAACTTTTATCATGTATGTGTGAATAAATGTTCATAACAAAAAACTTGGAATTGGTATATCAAAAATTTAACCTTGAGTATTTTCAATAAGAATTTTTAAAGAACTTTCCACATTCCTAGAATCTGAAAGGAAAAACATGATACAAAATGAGTAAATGACTGTTAATGATTGAACTCAGGTTGAAATTAAATGAAAATAAAATATAAAAAACTACTAGAGCATAAATACTGGAGCATAAAATTTTGGATAAAATTTTTAATGAACAAGACTTCACTAGGGTCATTAAGAGTTGAAAACATACAATGTTTATATCACTATGCAAGTATTTACTTGAATGTATATTTTTAAAAGTTATAAAAAATACAAGAGAAATGTTTGATATCTTACTCAGAATTGTGTTAATATGGATGTGAAATACAAATCCATCAAGTTACATAACTTAGATTTGAGTATTTGGTTTTGTATAAGTCAGGTATCAATAAACATGAAAAATATCCATAAAGAAAAAAATAAATGCAATGAAATACAAAAAGTAAAACAAGACCACTGGAATAAATATGTACAAGTAAAAAAGTCTCACCTGTTAATTTTGAAACACTCAAGCTTTGTAATCATTCTTTTTTTCTTTATTTGCTTATATATATCAAATAAATTATGTCTAAATATTTTCTCTTTTAGTATATAAAAACTATTACTAAACGTAATAAGAATACTAGAAGTAAAAGAAAGAGGTAGATTAGCAAAAATAGATTACTTTTCCAAAAAAATAACCAGGAAAAGAATACAATTAAGCAGAGATTGAGTATTCCATGTTTGATGATAAAACTCTGCCCTTTGCATAATATATGGAATACAGTTGAATGAAAGAATAAATTAACAAAAGAAAGAAGTTAGAGGAAAAATAGTTAAAAAATCATGTGACTGAGATTGTATATGAGAGGGAAAAGGGGAAATATGGTATAGTGCAAGGCTAAGAGTAGAAGAGAAGACAAAGAACAAGGCTTCTGCACTGATAGTGTAGTTAGGAATTATGCAAAATCTCACAAAGCCAGTGCAGGGTTGGGGGCAGTGGTAGAAGAAGGAGGAAGGGAGGACTGGAGAAAGAGCAGAGGGGGAAGCACTGTATTCAGCAATAAGAGGGCTTCATATAAGTATTTTGACAAGCAGAATATATGATGTTATTCAAATTTAAACGAGACTAATTTAATGCAGGTGATGACCACAGCCATTTAGAAGTGGAAATTAAAGAAGGATTTTTAGGCATTTTAGGATCATTAGCAATAAGATAAGAAAGTGACATAAACTATCTCCATTCCTTCACATCCTGCATAGCCTATATATGAGATAGGTTATAAGCTGGCAGATTAAAGGTCTTTTATTTTCAATTTATGTGAAGGAATGAGTAGATGGTGATCTGTCTCAAATCATATAATTCATTGTAGAATAATAAAAATGAGCATCATTTATAATAAGGATAATAAAAATGAATGCTATGGTGTGCAGTTCCTACGGAGACCAGATGCACACTGACAGCTTCTCCCTTCAGCATATACTATGTGTCTTTCAGTTTAGTGGGATTTAACTAAGGAGGGTAGCAAATATCGTAGATAAGTTTCCAGTTTCCAATTCCTCAACTGGACAACTCTGGGAGGCACGATGTTACTCTCTCAGAAGTCTTGTGAAGTTGAACTCCTTTTGCTTATGACATTTGCTGTTGGTTGTTTCTCATTCTTTATTTTATTCTCCTTACTCCTTCATTCATGTTTCCTGTGATCTCCTCCTAAATAACATTCCTGCTCAAAATCCTCTTTAAGATTTTTTGGGTGGAACCCATGTTAAGACATAAATGTTATTTACTTTTACATAGAGGACATAAGTTTCAGATAGATTAAGTGATTTACCTAA
This sequence comes from Hippopotamus amphibius kiboko, assembly GCF_030028045.1. Lineage (NCBI taxonomy): Eukaryota > Metazoa > Chordata > Mammalia > Artiodactyla > Hippopotamidae > Hippopotamus > Hippopotamus amphibius. The sequence continues at coordinate 105,459,811 of NC_080196.1, forward strand.
GTTTGCCCAGTTCAATAGTGCCAGAGGCAATATACTCTAAACCAACAGCATAATCACCAGTGAGAGGCATGGGACAAGGGATGAAGTATCAATAGATGCAAAAAGAGAGACCTCTCTTCCCATTGGCTGCTCACAGCGAGGAATGACCAGTGCCAACATTTTTGTGTCATTCGAAGGTCTAGGCCACCATAGACAGGAGTTTATGACCTGTGTGGGGGGAGAAGGGGGGTGTTTGTAGATGCTCATCTCCAATGGGGCCTCAACAGAAAAAGTTGTCAGAGCCAATATTTGAACCCAAATATATTTGACAATAATCTATGCTCTTAATCAATAAGCATCCTCATTTGCCTTACTGGAACGATTATGATTCAGTCTGTTGTATAAACTCTGTAAACTCCCATGTACTGAACACTGTAGGCTCTCCTCAATGAACTGCTATCAAAAAGAGAGTTAAATACAGTATTTTGCAAAACTATCATTTTGGAAAATATTTTTTAATTAAATATTCAAGAACCTCAAAATTTCACATAGATCATAGTGCAACTGTTGCTGTCAGGTTATATATAAATGCTCTTTCACTTTGACCTCAGTGAGCATGACATTTCTGAGTATATATCTTAGATGTTTCCTAAGACAGTTTCTATAGCAGTTACCATGATATAAATAAATGTCAACAAAATGACTTAATGACTTTCGTTGTAGAATTTATTTCAATACTAAGGCCCTATAAGAGGGCCTTTAATAATTTTATGAAGTACTGTGTAAGAGAAAGCTTCTGAAACCAACAGTTTCTGTTCATTTAATTACAGTTCTGTTAATTTAATCACCTCAGTAGGGGACGTGTTACTTGGTGGGTGATATTTTCTTCACACCATGAGATGCACATTCACAGTGTTTGTCTCTATTAACTTAATTAAGAAATTACAATTAGAAAAAGAGCTATGCATTGAACATTTGTTTGAACACAGGGAGAAAAGTAATGGGAAACAAGCATGTCTGATGAGAACCTATCATCTATGCAAACCTTTCTAGATTACAAAATCAGCATCTAGTATTTTAGTTATTGTTCAAGGACTTTTTTATTGTCTCTCACATTCTGTACACATGAGCAGAAGTCAATCCCTGAAATATTTTTTTAAATAGCTATGCATAAATGCACTGTCGCTTTAGGAGTTTTAAAGGGATAGGACATATATCTATGAAAAAACACCTTCCACATTCCTTTGTTCTTAGAGAAAGTGGTTGAGATTATGTTCAATGAATGAGTGACATCTGCCTAATTCCATTGTGCTATGATTTTTTTCTCTATTTTGGAAAAAACAAATCGAGTGTGTTCTTTCAAATGAAGAAAGTTAGATATTTATTCTTCAAAGCAGCCATTCAGAAATGCATCCCTGAAGGCAAATTTGCAATAATATCCAGATGTTAGTCAAACTCTACCCTAAAATGTTCATGCCAAACAATTGCATCAAAGCAGAACAGGGAAAAGTACTTATTTTGATTTTTATGACAACTCAAAATGAAAGTAATTTGTTTGAGAGTATAGGGGAGTTAACTAACACACTTAAAGAGCAAATAATTTTTAATATAGAGGTAAAATGCAAGTTATTTAATAGGACAGATATCGACTATCCCAGCCTGGGCCCTCCATGTTCCTTCAGAATCATTCACATTGTATAATGCATTAAATTATGTCACAGAGAATTCTTTCTTTAAAATGCCCCTTGCTTCACCTTTTAAAACCCTCCTGCCAATGCCTGAAGATCACTGCTCTTATATGATCTATAGTTTTCTTCTCCCAGACTATAATTGGAAAAATGCAGTTTGTAGTCTTTCCAGAGTGGCTTATTTTACTTAGCAAAGGGCATGTAAGATTCATTCATATCTTTCTGCGGCTTGATAACTCATTATTTATTGCTCAATAATAATTCGTTGTACAATAAAAATAACTCTGTACATTAAAATACATTGTACAAATGTACTAGTTCGTTTAGCAATTCTCTTGTTGAAAACTTCTTGGTTGTTTTTGTTTTTGTTGATTATGAAAAAAATCTGTAAATATTGGGTGCAGATATTTGTGTGAACATAAATTTAAAAGTCAGTTGGGTAAATACCTCAAAATACAATTGCTAGACCACAGGATAAAGATTATTTTCAGCTTTGTAAGAAACTGCCAAATTGTCATCCAAATTTGCTGTACCACTTTGCATTTCCACCAGCAATGACTGAGATTTCTCTTGGTCTGTATTCTCAAAAGTATTTCTTATCGTCAGGTATTAGGATACTAACCACTTCAATACTTGTGTAGTAGTATCTCATTGTTTTATTTTGAAATTCTCTCATGGCAAATAATATTGCATATCTTTTACTACACTTGTCATCTATATTATCTTTGGTCCATTTTTAATTTTTAAAAACTTATTCTTATTAAAATTTTTAATTTTTAATTTTTAAAAATGTATTTAAAACATTTTGTGTATTTTCACTGTATGATCTTATTCAGCTACATATTTTACAAATTTACTTTCTGAATCTGTGGCTTGCCTTTAACAGTGTTATTTACAGAGCATAAGTTTTTAGTTTTAATAAACTTAAAAATATCAATTCATTTTGCATGGCTTGCTCATTTGTTGCTGTGTCATCAAACCCAGGATTATACAGATTTTGTCCTGTATTTTCTTCTAGAAGCTTTATCATTTTGCAATTTACAGTTAGGCCTTTGATCCATTCTGAATTATTTTCTGTGAAAGTGTAAGCTCTGTGTCTAGATTTTTTTTTCACATATAAAAATCCAATTTTTCTACCACCACTGATTGAAAGAATATCCAGTATCATTGAACTGCCTTTAATCTTTTGTCAAAGCTCAGTTGCTGCTATTTGCATGGGGCTCTTTCTGGGCCTCTATTATGTTCCACTGAAATGTGTCTATTATTTCTCCAATAAAATCCTGTTGATCATTGTAATTTTGAAGTGAGTCTTAAGATCAGGCAATGTGAGTCCTCCAGCTTTGTTCTTCTTCTTCAGTATTGTGTTGGAGTCTAGATCTTTTGACTTTCCTTCTACACCATAGAATCAGTTTCTCAATATCTACAAAATATCTTTCTGGAATTTTAATTGAAGTTGCATTAATCTATAGATCAAGTTGGAATTAATTGACTTCTTGACAATGTTGAATCTTTTAATCCATAAACATGGAAGTTCTCTCCATTTATTTAGATAATTTTAGGTTTTTTTAATCAGAATTTCATCTTTTCCCATATGTATATAGGTTGTTCATATCTTGCATATTTATACCTAAATATTTCATTTTTCTTGGTGCTATTGAAAATGGTAATTTTTTAACATTTCAAATTCCATTTGTTCATTGTTTCCATTTAGGAAATTAATTGATATTTTATATTAACCTTGTTTTGTGTGACCTTGCTATTAGTTCCGGCAGTTTTTTGGTCAATTTTTGGAATTTTCCTATATAGACAATCATGTCACCTGTGAATTTTTTGTAAAAGTTTAATGTATTTCTTTTAATCTTTCTTTTTCTTGTCTTCTTGCACTAGATAGGACTTTCAGTATGATGCTGAATAAGACTGACTATAGGAGCATCCTTTTCTTTTTCTCTGTCTTAAGGGAACAGCATTTATTGATATTATCATATGTTCTTTCTACTTTAGTCTGTTAATGTGATGGATCACATTGATCAAATTCTAAATGTGTTGAACCAGCCTTACATTCCTGGAATAAGTCCCATTCAGTCATGGTATAAAATTCTTTTTATACAGTGTTGGATTTGATGTGTATATTACACCTTTGCATATTATCCCATGGTTATTCAGTGTACTGGGTTTTTAATTTTTTTCTTTGCATTTCAGTTTGGGGGTTTGTATTGCCCTCTCATCAAGCTCACTGACTTTTTTCATTAGCCATGTGCAGTACTGGTAAGCTCATCAAAGGCAGTTTTAATTCTGTTGTAGATTTTTTGATTTCTAGCAATTATTTTTACTTCTTTAACACATCTGTGCTCACATTACTCATTTGCCTTTGCATGTAGTCAACATGAATAGAATGTGTAACATATCAACCACATTTATTTTAAAGTCCCTGTCTGATAATTCTGACATCTGTACTGTGTCTTAGTCTTGTTCTGATGCTGGCTTTGTCTGTTTAAACTTTTTTTTCTTGCCTTTTACCATGCTTTCTAATTTCTGGTTGGAAGGCAGACATATTGTATCAGGTAATAGGAAATTAATTCAATTGGCCTATAGAGTGAGGTTTTATGTTAATCTGACTAAGTGTTAGGTTTTTTAAAAATTTTGCTGTAGCTGTAGTTTCCATAGGCTTAAAATTTCCTTAGTGTCCTTGTTTTTTATTTTCCCTCCTAACTTTGGGCTTCTCAAAGTATTCCTCCTCACAAACAGTCTGTGCCTTTCATCAGTTATCATATTGGAGCCTAGTAGATGAGATGAGATTATAAATTTGGGGGGAGGGGTGTGATCTGTAATCTTATGATTAAATCTCAGCCTTGTAATGAGTCTGTATCTCTGCGCTGTTACCTTCCTTCCTAAGTTTTCCTCAGGGCTCCCCTCTTCGGCGCCCCTTCAGATGAGATAGGAAGGCTGGACTGTGCTGGAGTTGAGCATACATTTCCCACAGTTGGAATAAGGCTTTGGTCCTTGAAGAACAAATTTTTGTTATGAAGGAAGCTCTGGGTATATTTCACAATATCACTCTTCTCTCCCTCATCCCTCCAGAGACATTGGGGATTTTTTCTCTCTCTCTCTCTTTTTTTAATTTGTGAGAACGTGGTGATTCATGGAGGAAAACCCCACAAAAGGGTGGGAGTCCTTCCAAGATTGCAGCCATCAGTAGTTTCTTACTTTCATTTTTATCCACAAAATTGCCAGTGAAGTGTCCTATTTGTTCAGGGCTCCAGTGATTTCTGCCTTAGGTAAGCAGGTCTCACTGTGATTCTCTGGGTCCCTCTATCTTTCCAGATTTTGTGGTGCTGGTTTATTGCATGAACTTGGTTCTCTGATGTATCCAAGGAAAGATACTGATTTTCAACTCGTTCAGCATTTTTCTTCTTGGAAGTACAGGGTGACAATTCACAACCTCTCTACATTTCACATTTGCAACCAGTTGCCCATAGTCCATTTGTAAGGATTAAATATTCTCAGTTGGTTCTTATATCAAATTGAAGATAATCTCTTTTAAAGTGCATCATTGATTGAATAACAAATCCCTAGACTCAGTGTCAGGACAGTTCTTTTCTCACATGAACTCTTGCAAATATTTAAAGGCAATATTTTCTCCCCAATCTTCCCCCTTTCCCAGATCACAGTTACTATCTCTAAAGTTGTTTGTGGTGTATATTTCTGCTTGTCTTCATTCTATTTCTTTTTTTTGGCACACGGGCTTAGTTGCTCCGTGGCATGTGGGATCTTCCTGGAGCTGGGATCGAACCCGTGACCTCTGCACTGGCAGGTGGATTCTTAACCACTGCGCCACCTAGGAAGCCCGTCTTCATTCTATTTCTATCCAGTAAGTGTGCTGGACTGGACTTGCACCAGTTTGAGGGAGCCAGTTGTTAAATTTTTACAAATTTTTGTGAGCTGGTTGTTAAACACAGCCATTATTAACAGTTACATAATATTAATTTAAATTGAATTATGTTAAAATGAAAACTAATAAATACTCAAAGCTCATCACTTCTTAATTGTTTTGTTGCACTTTAATGTTATTTATGCTCTTGAGGTTATTTACATCTTGTGAGTCTGGATGGTGGAATACTATCAAATGATGTGCTAATGTGCATTTCTTCTCAAATACCACATTCAGTAACATTAGTTAGTTATCTGGAAATCAACCACAATATCAGTATATACACCTAGAACTTGACAAGTCCTATAAACCAGACTTGACCTATTGTTTTGCTAACTATCTGCACTTAAAATATGATGGATAAAATGTTAAGAAGCTGTGTTTAATTAAGCTTAAATTTGAAAATGTGTGTACCTATAGCTGTTATACTATGAACAGCATAAACAATTAAGAAGTGATTCTCCTAGTATTTGAAAGTTGTTCACACCATTAACAAACAAGATATATTTCAACATCTGGATTTATTTTTCATTTTCACATTACTTTCTAATGTAAAGGAAACTACCAAAGAACTTTCATATTGCTGCTGCAGTTGTTTGTCAATTGCAGCTCTTGCTTGGACTTGGGCACATGTGTTCAGGAAAAATCAGTGAATGTATTCAGGAATCAAATGACATGAATTTATAATAAAGCATAGTAAATGTTTTATTAACATTTGTAAGTTTTATGATACACTTCCTTTACATTAGTAAAACTTACAAAAAAATCATGTGTAGACAGGTACATACTCTTCTCATCAAAGAGCCGGTTGTTAACTATTTATTTGCACCCTACTAATCCTATTCCTGTACTATACATGCACACTATTTAACAGGGTCTTTTTTCATATGCGATCAAACCAGAATAAGGTGAAAGGGACTAAGACATCCAAACTACCAATTATAAAATAGATAATCATGGGGATGTAATGTACAGTGCAGGGAAAGTAGTCAATAATATTGAAATAGGTTTGTATGGTGCGTCGTAATACATACAAATATCAAAATACTATGTTGTACACCTGAAAATAATATAATATTGTAAGTCAGCTGTACTTCAATAAAAAAGAATAGTGAAATAGTCAGCATGCCTCTTATTTCTAAACAAAGAAGCAAGTATTTTTATAAATATAAACTCTCTGAAGAAAGGCTTTAAAATAAGTTCAGTGGGGATGGATTCAATTAATTAAGGTATTAGAAAACTTGCTTGTATGTTCATGTTCTCTCTGTCTCTCCCCCCATTTCTCTCTCACAGACATGATACAGAATTGGTATAATACATTCAGGGTGACCTACTCTAATAGTAGAGAAGCAAAATGCACCCTTAGTTTTCTTGGGAGTAGAGATTAGGTGATTTCCTCAAAGTTTAATTATCACTGTCATTTGTACATGTTCAAATACAGTGATTAGAACTCTAAGCTTAACCTGTGACTTCTTAATAAATCAATATCTTGAGAGAGTGATAACTAAAAATATAATTTTAATTAGGAAAGATGTCCTAATTAAATATTTTTTAGGAGCCAGTTGATTTTGCTGAAAGATGAAATTTCTACAATATTAAATATATAACTAATCTTTTCCAAATTCAACTTTAGATTTTTTAGAATTTAGAAATTCTTTCTTTCCCCTAACAGCAATCTCAGGCCAACCAGGTAGACACAACCTCCCACTGGGTGACAGCCTCTCGAAAAGGGGCTCCTGGGATTTGCCTTAGCCCATTTGGGCTGCTATAGCAAAACACCACAGACTGGATGGCTTGTAAAATACAGAAATTTATTTCTCACAGTTCAGGAGCCTGGAGGTCTGAGATCAGGGGGCCAGCATGGTTGGGTGTTGACCTTAGCAGGACTGAAACTTACTTTCAGCTCAGTCAGCTTTGGACTTACACACAGTTTGTGTGTCCTAGGCCTGGGGGTTGGGGGGAGGATATGCTGAACTCAGTACTTCTGTTTGGTCCATTTGGCTGCCCTTATCTTGCTCATTTTGGAGTCATGTTGATAGGTTCTAGCCTCTCGTGGTCAGCCTGAGAGTAGTTGATGGAGTGACATACTCATGTTAAAATTGAAGCTCATTCAAGAATCTGTCAGGTTAAGGGATGAATTTTGGGGAGGTGCAACCTGCCATGGGCCTTGTATGTCCCTGCATCTTCTTTCTGGAAATGCCAAGAATGAGGTCCTGACTACTGCTCATCCAGCCATTCCTCAGAGTTTTATTAGCAACAAACAAAGACAAGGCTTGCTGATGGCACACTGTAAACCCAGTGGACTCTCCAAGCTGATCACTCCTTGTGTGTAAGGCAAACCCACTGCATGTACAGCATTCACCTGTGCTTCTCCGCCTAGCATCCATGGGACTTGGGGATGAGGAAGCATGAAGTATTAACTCAAGGTGAAACTCATGATGCTTGCTGCTTCATAATTAATAAAATCCATTGCTTCTGACCTGGAAGTATTTAGTCCTCTGCCGGTATCCACAAATGACTAACATGCTAATCCAGACTACAACAGCAAGAATCTTAAATACTTTGCTTTCCAAGAGTTTGCATTCAAATGAGAGACATCACACTATTTTACATAGTCACAAGTGTTTTACCCATAATAAAGCAGAATGAGGTCATAGAATATAAATGTGAGGGCACTTAAGACACTGTATCAGGAAAGAATCCTCTCTGAGTAAATGATATTTGAGCTGAGATTTAATGTTGAGAAAAAGCCCTTCAAGCCACATTCTGGGGGAACATTACCAGAGGAAAAGAAACAGTATGGATGAAGGCTTAAGGCAGAAACAAGTTTAACATGTTTGCAGAACAGAAAGAAGGGTCACATACATGATCAAGGTGAACAAATAAGGAAGTGATGTTATGCAATTTGTATTTTCAAAAGAGCACCTTACCTACTATGCAGAAGATGATACTCTAGTTTAGGAAAAGACTACTTTAGAAGACTTAGTTGAAAGAACTTGTTTTGTTCTATGGTAGTTACAGTTCAAACAAAGAGAAATACTTGGAATAGGATGCATTTTGGTGGTAGAGTTGAGAGCATTTGTCAATGAATTGAATGTGGCATGAGACATAGAGATATTAATAATTAGCCTGGAATTATTAGCCTGAGTACCTGGTTGGATATTTATATTATTTACAAAGGGCAAGACTAGAATAGCAACAAATATGGAGGACTGGGATTAAAAGAGTTTTTTTTTTTAATTTGTTTAGAGCCATGTTAGAGTAAATATATCGTGACCATTTAGATATATGAGTTTGACATATTGATATTAATCTCTTTCTTTTTCTATAACCACTGTGAAATCTTTCCAGATCTTTTAATATATACTTCTTGTACTCTTTATATCATGGGGAGAATTATTAAGTATTTTATTCTGGTAAATTTGAGAACTAAATTTAAAAAAGTATTGCATAGCCTCAGAATTGATCAACAGGGTAGCACTGAAAATGGATCGATAGTCCATTTAAGATTTCATGCTGTGGTCTTCAGTGGAAGACCTCTCAGAAAGCTTGCTGACTGATCAACTCTGCTTTCCATCCATTCTATTCTTGCCTCACTTACTTTTCCCTTAATTGCCCAAGATACTCCAATTTATGTTCCTCTTTTTGCTGAACAGCTTCACCATCTTTGACCCTGTGTACCAGCCCACAGCCTCACCTGCATTTACTTAGGTGTTCTTAAAACATCTGTGAGTGTATTTCCCAATCAAAAATAGTGCTAAGCTTCCCAGGAATTCCAAAGCAAATTTTTAAATCACTAGCATCTTCATCTCAATCTTACAGTTAGAGTAGAGAGAAGATTCATCGTATTTATTTTGTGTGAAGGTACTAAGAAAAGAGAAAAGGAACCAACCATTGTAGAGTACTATTTTCCCAGAGTGTGGAAGAACTTTTCACATTACTGTTTTCCTTTCGTCCAAGAATCCTGTAAAATATGTATTGTTAGCTTCATTTCACTGACAGAGAAAAAGTTGCACAGCCCGACAGTGGCTGATGATTTGCGCTTTGTTCTGCTTTGTTCCAAACCCTCTGCTCTTTTCACTAAAACAGTGTGTTTGCTGATTTTTATAGGATGGTGCACAAAGGTTTCATTTTGCAGTGTCCAGATGGAGACAAAATTAATCACAACAAGGGAAGCCTGCCCTTGCTTTTAAATGGTGTTTTACCCTACATATTTTTGGCCTCTTGGGTTTTCTTGCTTTCACATAATCACAGGTCACATTATAAATGAGTAAGACTAATGGTTTAACAAAGCATATTATTTGGGCTCCATGTATTCAAACTATGGAGATTGAATTGGTGTCAAGTACCTTCCCTCATGTAGGCATCTACAATTCTTTGAAATTCATAGGGAAGCAGAAGACATTCTTTGCCATCACAGTACAGTTCAGTTATATGCTGAATAGACATACTCAGCTCTTCATGAGTTGTTCTCTCAGTGAAGAAATCACTCAGGCTCTGGGCCACCATCACTTATACTCTTTCATCCTATAAATGGGACATCATCAGTTTTTTTCTTCCTCTGTAAAGTGGTTGCTTTATCTAGTAATGTTCTTCCCTGTTTTTTGCATCATTATTTGTATCCTGCAAGTCATGGGTGGCAACATTTTTGCCACCAACACTCATGATTAAGAACAGACACTATATGTGCTCATACTTGTCATTAGAAAACCTTTATATTATGTAACTTAGCAGCATATACTCTATATCCCTGAACCAAACAAAAAGTCTTTTAAGCATCTTAATGAATACAGCTTTATTAGATTGACAAATGCTTACATATGTGCTATGACTCAGATATTATGGTAATTTGTTGCATTACAGGTATTTTCCCCAGAATAGCATCTGTGATTGAAAATGATTAATATTTCTCCTTTTAGAATTGTCTAGATGGATTATATTGGGGACAGGTGAATAAAAATAATTAAAGCATTATGTGGCATTAGAGTAGCAGATGATTGTTTGGATGCTTATATCTTGGTTGGCATATTAAATGCTAGAGGTACTGTGGGTCCACTAAATATAAATAAAATAGCTGACTTCAGCTAACGACTCACTTTTGAGCATGGCTCTTTGACAGTTTTTATTCGTAATTGAAAAAAATGGCAAAGCAATTTTATGACTGTGCTTGGAGAAAAGAGCCCAGTCCATAACATGAAATCAGCCAGCAAAGCATTTTCGCTATGATTACTCCAAACCCCAAAGCAATAGGACAATGTATTTTTAAAAGATTCTGTGTTACTTATTTATTTTTAACCTTCCTTGGAAAACATCACAGTCTGCAGAAGGCAAGATGCTCGTAGCACATCCATAATCAATTATTCGAATAACTTAAAAAAAAACCAATCAAGGCTACATGCCAGTGTTTAAACTAAATACTTTAAAAAACACAGCCAACATCTGGTGTATATATCATGGAGGGAAGGTGAAAGAAAGACAGAGAGGGGAGTGAGAGAGAGACAGAGAGACACAGAGAGAGAGAACAGGAAAATTGAGTTGTTTTTTTTTCCCAAGCATAGTAGAAATGTTATGTTTTTAGAAGTTACTATGTTGGCATAAAATAAAATATTTGGAGAAAAAAATTTGGAAAACTATATATTTATTTTGCATGCAACTGACCATTCTGTTCTTTTCCTTAATTTGATATTTGGGTTGTGCCTTGTGAACTTATGTTTCAGACTTAAAGGGAGAAGGTTTTGCCTTTCCCAGTGCTTGGCGTAGTATTTTATAAAATTCTAAGTGCCCAGAAGTTGACTTACACCAATCCTTGTTTCAATATAAATTTCCTATGATATTTTAGAGTACAATTAAATGAATTTATTCAATCCCAAATTTGTAGAATGTTCACTGACATCAATCATTGTCCTTCTCCACCTTACTTACCATACTTCATTTTCCCCTAATACCCTGTCCACAAATTGGTCTTTCCCAAAACCTCTTTTCCCCATAGTTCATGCTTTTTTCTCTGGCCAGATGTCTTTACATTCCTTGATACCATTTACCTCAGACCATCCTGTTCCTTTTTTTTTTTTCAAGCGTCAACAAATTGAAGGATATAGAAATTATTCAAGCATCATTTTTTTTAAGTGAAGTATAGTTGATTTATAATGTTGTATTAGTTTCAGGTGTACAGCAAAATAATTCAGTTTTATATGTATAGACACATACACAGAAACACACTACTATATAAAAAATAGATAACCAACAAGGACCTACTGTATCTATACATATTCTTTTTCAGATTTTTTTCTCCATATAGGTTATTACAAAATGTTGAGTAAAGTTCCCTGTGCTATACAGTAGGTCTTTGTTGGTTAAAGTAGTGTATATGTGACTCCCAAATTCCTAATTTATTCCTCCCCGACCTTTCCCCTTTGATAATCATAAGTTTGTTTTCTGTCTGTGAGTCTGTTTCTGTTTTGTAAATAGGTTCATTTGTATCATTTTTTTAGATTCCACATATAAGTGATATCATATGATATTTGTCTTTCTCTGTCTGACTTACTTCACTTATGATAATCTTTAGGCCCATTCATGTTTCTAAAATTGGCATTATTTCATTCTTTTTTATGGCTGAGTAATATTCCATTATATCTATCTATCTATCCATCCATCCATCCATCCATCACATCATCTTTATCCATTCATCTATTGATGGACATTTAGGTTGCTTCCATGTCTTCGCTACTATAAATGGTGCTGCAATGAACATTGGAGTGCATGTATCTTTTTGAATTATGGTATTCTCTGAGGGGGACTGCAAGATCATATGGTAGCTCTGTGTTTAGTTTTTTAAGGAAACTCCCTACTGTTCTCCATAGTGCTTGTACCAACTTACAATTTTCTACTTTTCTCTTTTTTTTCATGTTTTTTTCCACTGATTCTCAAACTTTTCTTATACCTGTAGACTATAGTGATTTTTTATATGAAATATCATTTAAAAAAAAGTAAGAGGACACAGAATTTGTTCAACTGTCTTGTTATTTTTCTGCTACAGGGTTTAACTTTTGCTGAATAACAAACCACCCCACAATTCAGTAGTGTAAAAAGCATCCTTTGTCATTATGGGTGCATCTCTGGGCAGCTTAGCTGACAGCTCCTCCACAGGCCTTGAATCCACCTGGGCTTAGCGCCTAGGGTTTAGGAATGATTCACATGTGCTCACACTTACATCCTTCTGCCTATAAATTACCTTTATGTAGTCTAACAGTACACTACATAAATTGTTTATCTTCAAAAAGCAACATTTGTCAATTTCCCCAAATGTTGTGGTTAGCCATTTCTCCAAAAGTTTCACAGTCATTGTCCAGCCTTCTATTTGTTCATCTCTTTCCACAGGGTTCCAAAAACCATATTGCCTCAAAGTGTAGGTTTCTTTTCCATCACCACCCCACCTGCAGTTGTCAATTTATGTATTAGTCAGTTTTCTCTATATAACAAACCTAGTCAAAATTATGGGACTTAAAACACATCATTTTTCACTCATAAAGCTTTGGGTTGGCTGGGTTGGATGATCTAGGATGAGGCCAGGTGGACGCTCTGCTTCATATTGTGGACCCATCTGGGCTCGGCTTTTCTCTGAGTTTGGGCTCAAGTCTGCCTCAAATATTCACAGTCTGGGGCTCAAAACATGGTCAGGGGAGCATCTCTGTGGACAGCTCCATGGCAAAGACAAAAACATTAAAAGGCAAGTGGAAACACACAAATGTTCTTAAAGGCTAGCATCTTAACTGTGTTATTCTCATCATAAGATACAGGTGACCACTGGACACTTTGATACTTTGGACAACTTGTGCCAGTGAACTAGCAGGCAGGATGGTGAAGCATTGTCTTGGGAGGATTACCTGATACTCCTTGTTGCTTAGAGATAGGCCTACTGTTACACATTGGAGACAGGGAAGAATATGTTTGGTACCATTTTGGTTCACTTGGATGTTCTTGATACTCAGTTGTTCAACTTTGTCAGTAAAGGATAAGTACAATAATCTTGGCCTGGGAATGACCTCACATGAGGTTCATGGTCGCACCACTAGTTAAGCCACTGAGACAAGGAGAGGTAGGGATTTGTTAAGTGGGTAGGGATTCTAGAATGGACAGTAGAGAATGGATATGAGGAGAAACTCTAAGAACATGCGTGAGGATGTGAACAAGATGTAATATGCTGTTCAAATCTTTCTTGGGTTACTGAACTTGTATTTTCAAGCATACATTTAAATGGATTTCTTTCTGTGTATTTTTTCCCTCCAGAAGTTTTTTTTTTTTTTAATTTATTTTTTTTGCGTTTGGGAACAAGGTCTTTTAAATCTACAAAGGATAAATTTATGGAGATGGCTGCATAATATTTTATACTTGAGACTGTTAATTTTCCCTAGTGAAGATACCTTTACAAAGATACCACAGCACAGCACCTGCAAATGAGGCTACATCTTGGTTGTGTTTATGGAGCAACATTCACTGTCCCTTTGTGGACATATGGGTTTTGTGGTGAATTTATTGGTGATATTATTGCTATGAATTCAACCACTGGTCGAAATTTTATACAATCAGAGAGATCAAATAGAAAAATAGTATTAATATACTTAATATTTATTTAGTCTTATTATGCATCAGGCCCTGTGCCAACTGTTTTCCATGTATTAGGTCATTTACTAGCAAGACTTTACAATGGGTACCACCCCTGCCTTCCACAGGTCTTTAAGGGTGGGACTGATTTCTACCATTTCTTCTAGGTTTTGATATTCTTTTTTTCTTTTTTAGTATCTAAGTGGAAGTAGAATTTTAGAAAATTCCAGTTGGCTGTAAGAGAGTATTTTCTCAGTTAAAAACATTATAGTCTATAGGAAGTTTTAATTGAAGTTGTCAAAACTTTAAATTTTGTAATAATAAAATGAATCTTTGAAGAGGTTAAGGGTTTATTTTTCCTTAATGCAGACAGGTGTTCTTTAATATTTTAAACAATATTACTTTAAATACTTTTGAATTTAGTTATCTTATAGAGCTGCAAATATAATAAAATCAGTGTGTCAGTTAATACACAAATATGTCAAAGTTATTTGATGTTAATTTGCATAATATCATTTGCATTCTAAACAGTTTTTAATTTGGGAATGCTATAGTGTTACTATTTATAGATCACATACCTCTTTCTCAGTACGTTTTTGCAACTGGTATTAAATATATAATTAGGAAGTAATAAGAGCCTTCAAATGTACATTATTGGTCACAAAATCACTGTAATTCAGGTTCTGACTTTAATTCCTTGCAAAACTACTTACCTTGATGAGTTTTTCAAGGACAGTCTTTGATAGAAAGATCCAAAGTTTAATTTATCCTCTTTAAAAATGATAAACTATCTTCCCTAAATCACAGACTCTTTTAGACTGCTAAGTAGCTACTTACTACTCTATACAAGTTTTCTTATCAACTAATCAAAAGCATGTGCCTCTAAACCTGTATGTGCTTGAGAAGCATATATTTTAAGCTCATTATTCACCCCTTACTATTTGCTGCATTTATATAAAAATAGAGAAATTAAATAGAGCATGATTACTGATATATTATACATCTATTAACTCTCCTATGCCCCAGGCACTGTGCCAAGTGTTTTCCATCTGTTATGCCATTCACTAGAAAGCTATGACATAAGACCTTGCATCTTTGTTTTACAAATGAATGCATTGGGACAAGTTAAGGAGAATTTCATTGTTTCTAGACATAGGGAATGGCAAAGCTGGGAGTGACACGGGGCTGTCTAATGCTAGAGTCGATGCTGGAAAAGCACGGCACTCAATTTCCCATCACAGCACAATTTTCTATCAGCAATACACCCTGAATGTTTGATCTGATTTCTTTTTTCCAGTGATCAAACCACTGTCAGTCCACTGTACTCCCTCCTTTTTCACTTGGTTTGGCTAAACATTGCATCCAGTTTCCAGTATTCTTTAGCCCCATAAATTGCTAATGACCAAACTTATGCATCAAAAACACCACCTCTGAGTAATTAATATTACTGTTCATGAAATCACATGTGGTCATGGCTTTGGAGGATTTTTGAGACAATGGTACCCTATACAGGAAAGTTAAAAAATATGGACCTTACTCACTTTGCCCATTGGCGTATTAAGCAGATACACTGAAGAACAAAAATATCACTGATCCTGATCTGAGGTCTATTGCTAGGCTGATGAAACATGAAAGCAGTGTGCCAAATTTTCTCTTCACTTTTCCCTTTTAATTTTTATAAATTATTTCAATGTACAATTTTATTAATTCTTCCTTAAATACCACCCAGAATTTTTCAGACATGATAAAGTAACAAATTTCATTCAGAAATTTTCAGATGATTCAAAAAAGTTTCATAAGTGATATTAGAAATGGTAAATTGTTGAGATTGTTTTTTTTTTTTCTTCCCAGCTGAGTTTATTATTTGTTTTTCAGGCTGATACCAGTTGTAAAAAGTGAATCAAAATTGTTAAACTTTAGTCGATAACACCTCTGCCTTAATGCAGGGCCTTCTATCGTGATTGACATAATCATGCAATAAGTGGTAAAATTTGACTGAGGCTAACTATGACGGAATCATCTTTTTAACCATCAAAATTAATCTTTTTTAAAAGCCAAACAAATAGCTATATCTCTTACTTTTTACTAACAATCTGTACTCTTCCTACTGAGATTACTTCAGAATATAAATTTCTACATATGTATCTTAAAAATTGAATACAGTCTTTCTTCTTATCAAGTGGTACAGAATTTAAAAGAAAATTAATAGTCACATGGCATGCACACAAATAAGCACTTCTGGTATTTTATTTCTTTGTGTCTTTTATTTTTATTTAAAGATTGAATTAAGTGGCTTAAAGATCATTGTTATTTAACAAATACTTGAAATTAAGGTACAATGCTAAAAACATTGTCTGATATCATTACAATGATACTTGGAAATTTCTTGTCTGAGAGTCCAACCAAAAAGTCTGAATTCTGCCCTCATATTTTGTTGTTATTATTGATTTATTTTTTAATGATAAAATATATCTCTAGTCTCCCCATACAAAAAAAAGATTATATCCCCAATAAACTAGGAATTCCAAGGCTTTGTGTGTTTTCAAATACAGTTTCTTTCAATATATATGTATTCACCCTCTTTGTCTCCCAGACACAATTTTTTTAATCTTTCAAATTTCAAGTGTCATATCCTCTATAGCAGAAAAATGTTCATGATTGTTCCTGATTATATTTATTTGTTCAGTTTTGTCATTAAGATCTGTTTGGCAACTTCATTAACTGTATTTCCTCTTTTTGTTTTGTTCCATCTCCATGCTAGTTGCCTATCTGTGTTATGGCTCTAGACTCAATGCCCAACCCTCTTACGGCCTGAGAGGCAGATTGATGATTATAATATACTCTGATGTCCTCTTACGTATTCAGAGATTTTGATGGGAAAACAAAGGAAGTGACAAATAAGTTTTCCTGAAAGATTGGTAATTATACTGCGTCTTAAAGAAATAAAACCCCAGTAACCACAAAAGAATAAAATAAATTAACAAGAAATAAAACCCTAGTAACAGCACACATTTTGCTCCCAGATCTTGGTTTCTAATACCATTCTCAAATAAAGGAGATTCCTTGAAGATATAGTTGATTCCCAGACATAAAAGGGACATATACAAGACAAGCCTGGAGCATTTTATAGTTCCCTAAAGTAAGAAAACAAAAGACAAAAATTGAGGGGGACTTAAGGCCAACTGAAAGAGCTCTCAATGACAAATGCTGGAATAATTTGACCAAAAAAAGTATTACTAAATTATAAATGAAAGCATTAAAAAAACCATCAGTCCATACTGAGTATAAATGATTGAACACAAAAATAATGATGAATAGAAAAATCTGCTTTGCAAAAGAACTCCAAATAGTTTCTATATATGTTCCACCTCAAGGAGAGGTAGCGCAACCCTCTCTCCTTAAGGGTGGGCCGTGTCTAGTGATTTCCTTCCATAGGGTACAGTATGGAACAGGGGAAGAGAAAACAGTAACTTTACAGTTAGAAACCTGACAAAGCCTTCCTCAGTCAGGTGATGTTGATAGTATGTACCTTTGAGATGATGTAATGAAAATAGCATGCTACCTTTATGGTCTTCCTCCCCCAAATTTATAAACCCTGTATAAGTATGGGAAATCATTAGACAAATCCTAATAATAAGACATTGTACAAGCTACTTGGCCATCCCTCCCCCAGACTATCAAGGTCATCACAAACAAACAAAAGTCTGAAAAACTGCAACAGCCAAAAAGAGCCTAAGGAGACATAACCCCTAAATATCATGTGTACCTGATTGGGATTCTGGAACAGAAAAAGTACATATTCCTTTTTCATACTTTCCTATTTTTTCGAATGTTCCAAAAATAAACAAATATAGAAGGGAATATTTTCTGATTAGATGTGTATTAATTTCATATTTAATGGAGTTGTGTAGTGTGACATTGAATTCCCATTAGAAAAAAACTGTTTATAATTTCACTTTGTCTTCTGAACACTGTCTCTGAGACTGCTGTCACAATCCAAAGATTCAATTTTTTTAAGCTCTTTATTGGAATATAATTGCTTTACACTCTTGTACCAGTTTTTGAGGTACACTAAAGTGAATCAGCTGTATTTAGACATAAATCCCCATATCCCCTCCTTCCTGTGACTCTCTCCCACCCTCCCTGTCCTGGCCCTCTAAAGCATCACCCATCACCAAGTTGATCTCCCTTTGTTATACAGCAACTTCCCACTAGCTATCTATTTTACATTTGGTAGTGTATCTATGTCTATGCTACTCTCTGATTCGCCCCCCTCCCCCCCAACCCGTGTCCCCAAGTCCATTCTCTACAACTGCATCTTTATTCTTGCCCTGTCACTGAGTTCATCAGTACCATTTTTTTAGATTCCATATATATGAGTTAGCATATAGTATTTGTTTTTCTCTTTCTGGCTTACTTCACTCTGTATGACAGTCTCTAGGTCTATCCACCTCATTACATATAGCTCCATTTCATTCCTTTTTATGGTTGAGTAATATTCCATTGTATATATGTGCCACATCTTCTTTACTCATTCATCTGTTGATGGGCATTTAGGTTGCTTCCATGCCACAGTGATCAAGACAGTATGGTACTGGCACAAAAATAGAAAAGTAGATCAATAGAACATAATAGAGAACCCAGAGGTAAACCCAAGTACATATGGGCACCTTATCTTTGACAAAGGAGGCAAAAATATACAATGGAAAAAAGATGGCCTCTTCAATAAGTAGTGCTGGGAAAATTGGAGAGCAACATGTAAAAGAATGAAATTAGAACACTTCCTAACACCATATACAAAAATAAACTCAAACGGGTTAAAGACCTAAATGGAAGGCCAGACACTATAAAACTCCTACAGGAAAACATAGGCAGAACACTCTATGACATATATCAAGGCAAGATCCTTTTGACTCACCTCCTAGAATAGTGGAAATAAAATCAAGAATAAACAAATGGGACCTCATGAAACTTAAAAGCTTTTGCACAGCGAAAGAAACCCTAAACAAGACAAGAGGACAACCCTCAGAATGGGATAAAATACTTTCCAACAAAGCAATGGACAAACGATTAATCTCCAAAATATATAAGCAGCTCATGCAGCTTAATACCAAAAAAACAAATAACCCAATCCACAAATGGGCGGAAGACCTAAATAGATATTTCTCCGAAGAAGACGTGTAGATGGCCAACAAACACATGACAAGGTGCTCAACATCACTAATCATTAGAGAAATGGAAATCAAAACCACAATGAGGTATCACCTCACACCGGTCAGAATGGCCATCATCAAAACATCTAGAAACAATAAATGTTGGAGAGGGTGTGGAGAAAAGGGAACTCTCCTGCACTGTTGGTGGGAATGTAAGCTGGTATAGCCATTATGGAAAACAGCTTGGAGGTTCTTTAAAAAACTACAAATAGAACTAACCTATGACCCAGTAATCCCACTCCTGGGCAGAATCCAAAAAGAAACATGCACCATAATGTTCATTGCAGCACTATTTACAATAGCAAAGATTCAATATTTTGATATCAAGTTTGAGGATAATCAATTAGTTGCTATCAAATATATTATGAACTATTTTTATTGAATTATAGTTGATTTATAATATATTGTTATATAATATTATATAATAATATAGTTTCAGCTGTACAACATAGTAATTCAATATAAATTTTCTTTTGTATGCAGGATAGTTTCTTCAAATTTCTTCATATTATTTTTCCTAAGGAATGAAAGTTCTTAAAATATTATAGAAAAACAAATATCGTATATTAACACATATATGTGGACTATAGAAAAATAGTACAAATCAACTGGTTTGCAAGACAGAGATAGAGACACAGATGTAGAGAACAAACATGTGAACACCAAGTGGGGAAAGCGGGAAGGGTTGGGGGGGAATGAGTTGGGAGATTGGGATACCAAATTGTACACTCTAAATGTATGCAGTTTATTGTAAAAAATAAAAAATAAAAAATTGAAAAAAATATATTATACAATTGATAATCAAGAGCTGTTGTCAAAAAGTTCTAGGAAATGTCAGTGTTGCATTTAATTCACATGAAACAACCCAGGTTTATTTAAAAATAAGAAGAAGAACAGTATAGTATATCAGGTGTGCACCAAAGAATCTATTTGGGGAGGTAATGGAACATTGTTAGGGGGAAAATTGGCACATATAAAAGTTTTTTTTTTTTTAAGTTCTTTTTAATCTAAACTGTATTTAGCCTATCCTAAATCATCTTAGTATATTCAAGATTTTGAATCTCTTAAGATCAGAAATTCATCCTATCTTATTTGCTGTTGTATGTCTAGTAGCTAATAGAATACCTGACGTGCTCAATGGTTATTTGTTGAATGATCAATAGGAAATCAAAGGAAAAAAGGTATCCTCTAGTATATTTAGTAAAAACTTGACTATATAATGTTTTATATTTTACAAGTAATTTTCAACATTCATCTCTATTTGAGAGAGATACAGAAATGGTTATTCTTTTTATTCTATATGTGTTCTTACTAAGGCTTTGTGAAGTGAAATACCTTATGAAATAGGTGAAGATGAACCTTCCTTTCAAGATTCAGGATTCTAAACCTAGCTTTTCTTCCTCTGTGCTAAAAGTTGGCAAAGCTTTTTCTCCTAGGACTCAGTAAATATTTCCACCTTTGAGGGCCAGCAATCTCTCCCATAAACACTCAACGTCACCATTTTAGCAGGAACATGGCCAGAGCAATATGTAAACAAATGGACACGACTGTTTTCCAATAAAACTTGTAAAAAATTAAGCCCATTAGTTGCAGTTTGCTGACCCCTGATGTACTTTGTGCCATTGTTGGATACTTAATGTCTCAAGTATCATGAAAGGAAATGCTTCTTGAGAAAAAGTTCAAAGAACACTTAGAGGTGAAGGTCAATTGAGAACAACAACAGAATAATTGTTAAACTAGAATTCAAATGTGAATGAAAACATCTTGAATTTGATGTTGTATTTGTTATTGTTACATAGCACAAAGTCCACCTTGTTGTTTCTAAGAGGAGAGAGTGGTTTGATTCCACCAAAGTTTTACAAAGCCAGCTCAGTATATGCTGAGTTTATGAGATGTTGAGGATACTGGAAGAAAAGCCTCTGACACAGCACGCTGATGATATTTGTGGTGTGCTGACAGCAGGATTCACTGCTTAGGGACTGGGAAATGGCTGCCTGCTGTTCTCACTTCCTTTAGAAGATGTGCATTGACTTTACAAAGATAAAACCCAGTTGATACAGCAACTGTAGATTGAACTGCAGATTTCTTTTGACCCTCCGCTTTTGGTCCTCTATAATCTTCTACCTTCTACTTGTTTTTCTTTTAGTTTGTAATATCTGCTCCCCCCATACAATAAATTGATGCTCTGATTCTGGCATTTGGGTAGTTGACTCATATTCATTTACCACAGTTGGGACAAGCTGTTACTTAATTGCTTATAATTTTCTGACTATTAGGCCCAGAGTTCAATTTATAGTAATTTTCACATATCTGTATTACATCTGTGTTGATGTTTTGGTGATTATCTCACAAGATTTTTCAGCATTATACTTGATAAACTTTAAGCTTATTTATCAATTACTAAAGCAAATATTGCATCCATCTATAAATTACTCTTGGAAATAAGAATTATCTATGTACCATAATTTGGCAGTCTAAGGAAGGACTCAGTCAAACTTAAAGTGGAAGCTGTAAAGTATGGCAATTATTTCATAATTTTGTAGCATAGATTCTTGAGATACCACTGCTTTAGCATTCAGAGCTGTTAGAAATTCATACTAGTTAAATCAATTTAGTGGTTCCTTTGCATATTATAATAGGAAACTTGTTAACTTGCTTTTCCTCTTCAGAATGTATCTTTCAGTGATTTTATGCTGTTAAAATTATGTGTATCCTCACTTGGCTATCACTTGCTAATTCTAGGCTTGATCAAAAGCAGATCTATTCAGAAACTGCACCATAGTAAAAAATAACCTTTTTGCATGTTGACAAGATCTTACAAAACTTCTTCTAATTTGAAGGCACAGTAAAGCGTGTATTTGCATATATGTATGATTAAAAAGTGTATAGTATTTTTACATAAAGGAACTGCATTTACATGTTTCATGTATTATATAACTTCAGCTACTGTGTTACTTACCACTTAATACAACACTGGTTAAAATTTTAAAAATTGAGAATTCAGCCAGCTCAACGGCATAATAAATTTGTCTCATGTGGAAATCAATTCTTAAATTAAAATTTTAGCAATTTCCCTGGCAACAGTGGCTGGTGCCAGCAGATGCATTTAGCCACCAACTACTCGATGGAAATGTACACTCTTCATTACATTCTTCCGCAGGCACGTACGGTTGATTTTCAAAAATAGGACGATATATGCTCAGTTCCCTCATTGGTATGATAGCTGGGTCCCAGGGTATAAAAAATGGAGATATAAAATGACATCATTTACCATATATTTTTCCATGTATCATCAAGAAACACTTTAAAGTTAGGTTACTTTGGGGTGTCCTTTTAAAGAGGCAAAACAAACACATTTTTATTATTATATATATGTATATACATATATAAAATAAATATAATGTGTATGTATATATATGAATAAGACAATATTTTTATGATTCTATCTGAAAAGTACACTAAAGCTCCATCTGCCCTGTTTGAAACAGGGTGTGATATTCTTAAGCCTGTCTAATCAATACTTTCATAGAAAAATAAGCCTTTGCTTTGAAAAATTAATGGAATCTCTGAGCCCATTTTAGAACCCAACATGAAACGTGATGTAAGCGTTGAAAGTTAAGACCGGGTTTCTCATTTTCTTCTTTTCAGAGTATTGGATTAGTTTCAGTGCGTCGTTCCTCTTCTGGTCTATAGACATTTAATTTCCACCTTTTTTACAGATTTTTTTTATCAGATACTCAGTTTAGTTTAATCACTGTACATTATTCTAGGTAGTATGTTTACTTAGACTACTTCTTACATCTATCTCACATTTTCTTGATGTTTCAAAACTAATGTAACTAATTTTTGTCCTATATTTTGTGTTATGCTTTGCTTTAAAACCCCCATTTTTGAAATTCTTTGGTTTCTATGTAATATTTTTAAGTCAACTTCATTTCAGATGATTTCCTCTGTATCTAAAATTCAGATTTGAATTGTATTTGAAGACATGTTCCTGGTGACCTGAGGAATAGCTTAATTTTTTCCTTTGAATTTTTTCCTTTATTGCTCAGAAAGCAAACAACTTAGAAGTTTGCTCCATAAACTCTCAAATACACTGACACTGCTTAGAACACAGGTGTATCCAAGGACCATCAAAGTGTTTTTATACTTACATTCCTCTTCCCAGATTTCTACCTGAAGAAGTTAATTATGGTTTCTCTCTGTGTAAATACGGGCAATTATGTGGACTAATTGTACTCTATCAGTCATCCTAAGTCAAATTCCAGTTTGCCTCAGTTTTTAAAGACAGTCATTTTAAGATTTTGTTCTCACTTTTTTTATAAAAGTAATCTCTTTATTTGGGAATCCTTCATACATGTATTGAATTTAAAAATGAAATTAATGGACATTTAAAAAGGATTTCACAAGGTTTATACAAATCACACACACACACACACACACACACACACATATTTCAAAACTGCAACTTTCAAACTGCACAACCTAACTTTGGTTATGCCTTTGAAGAGAGCATGATTTAATTTTTTATAAAAGGAAAACAATATATTTTAAAATTTTTTGTTAATTATCATACCATATATATTTTTCATAAATATGAAATATATTTTCCTTATAAAACATGTATTATTATTTTTCCTGAACAGTTACTTCCACACTAACTACTTGGACAGTTGAAACCTGATTCCTGGCAACAGAGTTAAACATATAATATCATATTTTAAAATATGTTACACTAATATTTTCCACACATTGAAATTTTACATTTAAACTACATACTATCTGACTAGCTCTGGCTATAATTTATGTATCTTGCCATTTAATGCACATTTGACTTCATATATGTGTGTCATTCTTATCGTTGTGGTATTTATGTGAAAAAGTAGTATGCCTGTAACCAGATAAGAAATAATAAATAGCAAGCCCCAAATATTACAATAGTCTATAATTTTACAAAATATACCAATTTTACAAAATATACCAATAAAATTTCTTCAGAAGTTTGGATGCATACTTCAAATTTGATTCATTGAACAATAGGAATTTTATACCATGATATTTAATTTAAATCTACAAACACTAAAGCAAAAATTGTTTTTAAAAAAATGTGAATGAACATATATATATTTTAAAAACTTTTTATGAGAAAAAATTTTTCTGGATTTTTTTGTTATGTATTTTTGTTACTGTGTTGTAATCAATGTATTATCAACAGTTTATGTTAATGTGTATTTCTAATTGAAAATGTAAGGAATTAACTGAAACGCTAAACTTTATTTTTAAACTTTCTTTAATTCTGAAGCATATTCCCATTATTCCAATGAGGATAGATTCATATTAACATTCTAGCCCATTTTAGTCCTTGTAATGATCCTAAAATAGCTGCCAGCTTGCAGTGCTGGAATTAATGATAATTAAATGTAACACAAAATGTATTTCCATATTTTGTATTGCTCAAATGATTTCATCTCAGATGTAGTATGATTCTTTTTAGAGATGACTACTTCTATTTAATCTCTTTTTCAATTTTAATTTGAATTTCATATTGTTCCTGACTGTTTAATGAATATTTTGGGAGATGGCCATAGTGTTGTTAATTATACTGGAGCCTGAGTATAATTAATTCTTTTGGACCCAAAGTCAGCTAGTTAATCGATTTCTGATGAAACTGAAGATTAAACACAGATAGTTCACCTCTTCCTTCATTCATTTTAATTCTTCTCTCTTTCAATTCAGTTGGATTACTTTGGGAAGTCATTGCTGGCAAATCAGTTTGTGGAGCTATTTTGGATATTATCCAGATGTTAATAAATGGGCGACCTTTTCTGTCAAGGTAGCTTAATATTGATTTTGAAAAATTAAGAAGTTTTAGCTTCAATTGTTGAGAACTAGAAGCCACCATTATTATTTATAATTCATACTTAAGTAATAATCCTAAACAAGTAAAGGGTCAAAGGTTTACAGTATTCCTAAATACATTTCCTACTCTATAGTACTTTCAATAATTGAATTATCAATTCATGAAGACAAAACTGATTTCTTAAACAATTTAGTGCTTTTAGTATTGTTTGGAAAGCATTGTAGCACGTGTGGCTGTTTGTCATGTTCAATGCAAATGGCATACTATATAACGATGCTATAAAATACCTTTAAAGTTTAAAAAAGAAAATGGGATATAATAAACTGACACCATTCCTTTTAGTCAAAGAATAAAACTTTAAAGATCTTTTTCCCATTTTTCCCATTACTAGAGATAACTTTTAAATGTATTTTGGGAAATGCATATTTCAACTTATTAACAGAGATATCCTCAAATAATTTTGATAACAAGTTCTGAGTTTAATGGATTATTATTTCACACCAAATCACTTCAGTTTACTTATGCTTGTTTCAGTAAAAATTTATTCTTGCTAATATATTTTCCATACATTGGAAGATGGAGTCTTCTGAAAACTTCTATTAGCTTTGCAATTTCTGGATCCTGCCAGAGAACTCTGGGAAAAAACCAGTAGCCTTGAAATCCAACTGCGATAGTACAGATACAATCTTTTGTAATCTGACCACTGAAAGTGAACTGTATTTTAGACATCAAAGAATCTGAAGTGGAGTCAAAAAAAATGTGACGTGAATTTCATTATTTAAGTATATATTTAAAGAGCAAAGCAACATTGGGCTCTTCATTATGCTGAAGAAGTTTTAAATGGTATTTGATTTGCATAAGCATAATGTATTTTAATATGCAAATCTTAGCTATATATTTTTGAACTAAAATGTAGCATGCTTTCTTATGTGTATATTATAATATGATTAAAATAGTTGTAATTATATTCTTGCTTATTTTTTTCAGGTGATTATACTTTGACTTTCTGAGATAGTTTATATTAACATATTAATTCATTTCATGTGACCTAGAAGCAGTCACAGACTTCCAAATAGTATACCATTTTACCCATTCATTATGTTTGCACTTGTCCATGCACAGTACTGGTTTTGCTTGGGATCATATAAATAATTTTTCATAGACACTTCCCAAAATCTCTATATTTTTGCCAAATTATTAGGAGGAAGACAGAGAGTCTTTCTAGGATTTCTAAAAGCAGAAACAGGATGATTAGCCAGGAAAAACCAAATGAATAATTGAAACATGAGTTTGAACAGGACTGATACGTATAATAGCCAAGGTGAAAACAATATGACGAATAAGGCTGCAAGCCAATTTATCTAAGGGCAACACCTATGGTCCAAGAAAATTTGTAAAATGTAAGGTGACTGACCAATATCATTAAGAGCTTCACTTTTCCTTGACTTTTGGGGTCAGTCTTTTCCCCTCATGTTACCTGTCAGTTGCAGAATCACAGTGACTCTACCTTTGAACTACAAGGGTTTTTTTTTTTTTTTTTTTCCAGATTTTAGAGGAAAGAAGAGCTATTATGCTCAGGGTAGAGGGAAATAGGGCAGCTGGAAATAAGCAATGGCTCCTAAAGCTTCTGCTTGGATATGATAAAAGTGACATTTGTTCATATCCTATTGACTCTGAAGGTTCCCTGACTGTGGGTAAGAATCTATTATCTTCTCACTCAGAAGAGGGAGTGAATCATAGGGAACAGTAACACAGTCACCCACAGTGCTTTTATATCCCAGTTTGTTAGATGGGAAGGAGAAGTATTGTATGTTCAGCAGGCAGGTGTCATTTCTAACCTAAGCAATCCTACACTTCTAGGAAATGGTAGAGTCCAGATTTGAACCCAGGAAGTCTGGCTCAAAAGCCCTGAATTTTAACCACTAGGTCATGCTCCTTTTAATGCTAGGCAAAGTTTCTAGTCTGCGTGACTTCAAAGTCCATGCTCTTTAGATTCTGTGGATAGTTTCCTGTAAAATCTATCAATGTTATAAGATATTACCCAGCAGACCGATATCAAAACCAGTCTGTCTATTCAGCCTAACCTTCTGCCACTATCACAACCTTCCATACTACTTGTAGTTTTGTAGGAACATATCATATTCTGATACGAATGTCCTCTCCACATTCCTTGTGTACCCTCACATACTCCCTCTATCCTGAGTTTCGTGAAGTAGTTTTTGTTTTTCAGTGTCTTCTCTGAGTCATTTCCTCTACGTCCTTGTACCACTACAAACTGACAAAATCCCTTCTTCC
Organism: Hippopotamus amphibius kiboko; assembly: GCF_030028045.1. NCBI lineage: Eukaryota > Metazoa > Chordata > Mammalia > Artiodactyla > Hippopotamidae > Hippopotamus > Hippopotamus amphibius. Next base: position 105,487,375 of record NC_080196.1, read on the forward strand.
TCTGTGAGCCCACCATAACTTAAAAAACTATATCTATATAACACCTATCATATTGTATTATAATAGTTGACAACATAGTTTAGGATCCATGCATTTCTTAATTAAAGTAATGAGACTGGTTTATTCATCTATATCCCCACCAACTCAACACATTGCTGGTCAAATAGTTGGAATTAATTATATGTTTGTTGAATAAATGGATTCATCTTAGAAGTATGTAAAACAAGAATTTTGAGTTTATAATTTCATAAATATATGCATTATTGGCTTGATGATCATGTATTTATTCACTATTAACTCTGTGAAAAGCTAAATAAAATTTCACTGTGTATCTTGGCAAAGGCACACTCTGGAATCCCATCAGGTTTGCATCTTTGTACAGGATATCTGTTTTCTAACTTGATTTGAGTGGTTAACTTGACTTTCAGTAACTTCTGGCACAAATGATCACATTATGCATAAAGCAGAATGCTTCCATTCATTCAGACTGCTTTTACAGCAACTGTTTATGGTAGTCCTCTTGTAAGTATAATAAGGGCCTAGTGATTTTAATTGAGGACATTACTAAGACTTATTGATCTACATTACTAACATTGGAATTTAAAGGTCAAGAAGCCACAACACTGACACAAAAAATGTCAGTTTTATGGATTTGCTGCCAGATATAGGGTCATTTTAAAAAGACAGCCTTGATTCCCTCAAATTTTCAAATACACTCACCATAAATTGTTTTTCTCTCACAGTTATAAAGATATCAATGTCTCATTTCATCTTGCTGTGTTATGGGTTTGGGAAGCAATAGGATAGCACTATGAGTGGAATCAGACTTCTTTTAGACATAGAAAGAAAGAACATTATCAAATTTATGGTTCATGTTTTACGAAAACCTCCCACCAACTGATTGTAGTCAATGTCCAATACTGGCAACATATTCAAGTAGACAGGTGCTTACACATCCTGAGGCATACGGTTGCTTGGCTGTGGCTGGCTTAGTGATGCTAAATGTCTAAATGGACTTCAGTCCTACTCTGTTTTCAAAACAAATGGGGTTAAGCTTTTATTTTGTGAAAAATACCAAGGAAGTAAAATAATAAATAGAGTAAGCTAATAAATAACCCATATAAACTGTGTGTGCATTATACAGAATGCTATTTCAAAAGAAGTCAGAGGTACACAGGACACAACATTTTCATTTTTTGTTTACTTGTTTTATTTCAGGAATCTTTCTCTTGCTTTGCTTTTTTTTTCCTCCAGTGGAAACCTTTACCACTCTTAGCCCAGACATTGAGTTCCCTTAAAGTTTCATTTTCTGTCTTCTGCCCCCATATCCTGAATTTTGGATGTTGCTTCACATTTATAGCAAATATAATCAGAGAATTAATGTATTATTTCAACAGGTAATTATCGTTCTGATATTTTGCATGGAAAGCACAAAACTGAAAGCATTGCTACAGAGGTGCCTGTAGTCCATTATGAGACACATAGTTCAATCATCTCATTAATAATACTTCACTTCATTCAAGAAATGCTTATTTGGTACCAATATGTGTCAGGCACTTTAAGAGAAGAAATAGTCTCTATTCTTATGTAACTGGCAGTCTAGTGTAAAAAATTAAACAACTGTATAATACGCTGTTTGTACTGTACCTATTACTATTATAACTGAAATCATAAGGCAAATTAAGAAATTTTATGATGTCTTCTTAACCTAAAGGAGACCTGGAAGTCAGAAATTAGAATATATTTCAAGGATCACTTCAGTCAGCAAACATTTATTTATTGTCTTCCCTGTGCCAAACTACTTGGTATTTAGGGAAATAGATAGTTGAATAAAGCATCCTCCAAATGCTTACATCTATTAGAGCGAGATACTCATTAACAGATATTTTCCATTTAATGCAGTGAATTTTTACTGGCATTTGGCACTCAGTTCTAAAGAAACTGAGAGGACAGGCATTCAGCCAAACCTGCACAAGGTCTTTTGGAGGAGAAGAGACCTGAATTAAAGCTTAAGGCAATGTGCAATCAGCTACAACACAAATAACATAAAAAATATATTTTAAATAAAGTAAGATGTGGCCTTTTAGATGTGGACATTTTACTGCTCTTTGGAAATAGCTTCAGATATTTTATAGATAAGATGACTTTTGAACTACGTCTTGAAGGTTCAAAGGATTCCAATAATCCATGATATTACTTACATTTTAGGAGGAATCATATTTGATGCTACTCTTCAAAGGAATAACACTCCAAGCACAAAATGCAAAAATAATTTTTTCATGTTTTCCATTAGAAAAAGCCATCATATATAAGAATTGTTATATATATTGGATTGGCCAAAAATTCATTTGGGTTTTTCTGTACCATCTTAAGGAAAAACCTGAACTTAAATATATATCTATATATATATATATATCTTTATAAGGGCAATAAAAATTTATAAGGACAAATGCAAAATTTATAAGGACAATAAAAACAGTGTCAAATACAATAGGGTTATACGACTGTTATTAAAGAATATCAGCTGTTTGCACTATAAATCATGGATAATTAGTAGATTATATTTTGTTTACTTTAAATCAACCAATCTTATTGATCACCAAGATTTTAATGTGTGTACATGTGTGAGATTACAATATTTTCATCCTGAGGATTACTATCTTTTAGTGGAATATGACAGTTTAAATAGATAACTTGAACATTACAACATTACATCGGCTGTGTAAATTAATAGTAAAAAAAAACTGAGAAAATTATAAAAGTGAACTTAAAAATAAAGTGAAAAAGCTCATAGTCTGGAGCCACTTATACTGGATATTTTAAAAGTATTGTTATTTTTACAACATATTGTATTTTATGAGAAAGTTATTGAATATGCAGGAAACAATGTGAGGAAATTCAGGAAGACAGAAACTAAAGGTTCTCATAATGAAGGCAGTGACTAGAATATAGTTTCTATAGACTTATAAACAATGATAAGGCTAAAAAGGGATGGATAATATGTGCAAAAGTAAACAATATTTCCTAACGTAATGTTGATTGTAACATATGATATCAATTAGGTGGAATATGTATGAGGTAACTATTGCAACACACCAAATGATAGAGGGATTAAAAATAAAATTTGAAAATAGTAACTCACATCACTAATTTAAACTCTTTGGTCCGACATTATATCAGTTGGGTAGTTCCGGCCCTGTTTGTTCATTGTGGTAGTATCAGTAAGTAGTACCTTGCCTAGCCCATCATAGGTATTCAAAATGTTCACCGAGTGGATGAAATAGTTATTGAGCAACTACTGTATGCAAAAAAATAAGTCAATGGATACCTGTATAAAAGTGCAAATGTGCTACACACCATAAATTTCAGGACAGAAAACATGATCTAGATCTTACTGTAAGCAAGGATAAAAAGAGAAAGAAGAAGAGATGAAATAGTTTTAAGAAAAAGCCTGAATTACTGGAAAAATGTGATTTGACTAATAGGTTGAGACTATTGGTTCTTTTGAAACAATATCTTTGCCAAGTCTACAACTCATATTGAGACACCTAATGAGAACTTTAAGAGTGTTGAGTTGGTAAAATGTTCATCAAAGGCAAAGTCTAAGGTGAATTGTTGTAATATTCTACAAAATAGTCCTGAGAGAATTTTAAAAATTAGGTTACCTGAGTTTCTGGTGTTTTTCTAAAGATAATTTTGTGTGAGGGCTCTTCTTTTCTTCATTCTCACATGTAAATATACTTCTCTGCTTGCTCCAAATATAAGCAACTTTCCTCCACGTTCAGCTTTCATAATGCCTCATTTTTCTAATACCCATCCCTGCCAGGCTCTGCTCCACATAAGCACTCTGTATTCTTAAATTCTTTTCCTTATGAAACTATAATTTTCAACATAACTCCTATTTCCTTAAAGGCTTTGTGATTATGCTAGCTGATTTATTCCTGTGATATAACACTTAAGTAACAATTTTAGCAATTGTTTCAGGTAAAACTTTAATGGAGATGAGATTAACTGCAGGAGGTAGGTTTTTGCTATTTTGGTTTTGATTTTGTTTTCTTTTGTTTTTTAAGTACGGCAACCCCTGCCCCCCCACCAATGTATATCTATAGAGAGACAGAGAGACAGAGACTTGGTTGTGATTGTTCACTTCTAGTACCTCAGATTTAAAATATAACTTTTTCCAGATATGATTTACCACTTCTAAAAGAAACTTTTACTTTGAATTTAAAATTATCTTTTGGAAGGCTATCTCAAGTTAAATTTAATTTCTAAAATGTTATTGCCAAAACTAAGATAATTCCTTTGGATCATTTTCTTCCTCTTTTCCTCTTTTCTCCTTACTTTTTCCTTTTTCTTTCCTTTTAAATAACCAGTGTGTGTCTAAGAATAGTTGTGTAAAAACTAAAAATCAATTTCTACAAGTCATGTAATAACATGGAATGTCTTGTTACTGCACTTAATCCCAATGATGTTGACTAAGTATTCCATTTATGTAGTCATCATGAAGGGATATTTTGTTATATGTTTGATGAACATTTGATTATCCTTGAGAAAAGCTAATTTGAAAACATATCCAGATGTTTATGTATGCTATTACTGCTTATGCTATATAATTTTCTACTGTCTTGATATTATAGGAATATTGTGAGCATCTACATAAAGTGTACTTAATTTCTGAATCATGTTATGGATTTAGCCATATTCAAAACTGAAACCCAAAGTACAATATATTAGAAAGTTCCCATGTTTTTAAGCATTTTAGAAGATACACTCTGTCATACTAAAAACTGAAATGAACCAGGATCTGTAATAAACAAACCAAAAGCCTTTACTTGTTAAGTCAATAAAGATTTTTTATTAATGTACTCAACAATGTCCTAGAAAAAAAAGAAGCTGATTAAAAATTTAAAAGAATCTTAAGGTGGGGGAGAGTTAAAATATTGTGTAAGTTTGAAATCACAGGCTAATCAATAATGAGTCAAAAAAAATCTTTGTTAACAGAAGTGGATCAAAATACTGTATTATTAGTTTGACCCTACAATAGTTAATCATTTACTGAGTATTATCTTAACACACATTTAGATATCCACAATCATTTTGTGAAATCTGCTTTCGAGGTGAAAACAAAATGGTTAATATCAGTCAGAGAAAAGAAAACCTACATGAAATTTCATCTGTTCTTTGATGCGAATGTTTGGTATTCTTTTTTGCTGGATGGCTGGTATTACTATTTGAAGGATATATATTTGTAACTGACATCACAGTGGCCAACAGTATGTTCTTCATGGGCGGGTAGATGCTTTTATAATACATTTTAACTGGAATACTGCTGGACTGATCTTCATGTTCTTTTTAGTTTGCTTCACATGGAAATCTTTCTTCTGAAAATCAAGTGTACATCATTGTTTTCCAGATATTACTAACTTGAAAATTATGTTTTCACTTCCAACAGACACTCAAAGATAAGTTTAATAGCTATCCATTGACATCAGTGATACTTAAAATTTGTAGACAGTTTGAAAAGTCTGAGCTAATAGGGAGAATCCATTAATGTTTCATGTAAATAAAAGTAGACAAATGTGGATGGTTCAGTAATGTCTATTATCTTTTAAATTGTATTTATCCACTTGCTAACTCATACAAAAGTGATTTCAAGGTATCAGTTATAGTCTTGTAAAATGATTTTTATTGGGATTCAAAGACTATTACATCTGCAATTTTAATGAATGTCTTGTTTTACAAATTGCATAGTTATAGCCTATAAAAGAAAACAAAATCTACTAATGCCACTTTGATAAGTGACAGAGCAGCAGCATTTGGTAAAATATTTCTATATTTTATTTATAATTTGTCTTTGCATTGCAGTAAGAATCTATGTGTCTGAGAATTGTTAAATTCAGTATTAATAAGATGACATTAAATATATTTTACTGACCCTAAACCTGAAAGAAAATTGGTATCCAGCCAAAAATATCCTCTTCTATATAAGTAAAATATAATTAATTGCTTCATGTTATTAAACATAGTTCTCCCACGTACCTTAAAAAATAGATATCTGGTAATTGTTCTATTTGGACTTGTTAATAAAATTTCCTAAGATATGATTTAACTAGGGAGCTATGACAGTATTATAATTAACACCAATACTGAGTTTCCTTACTCTTTCTATCCTTTTTCATTTTAGCACTTTTAACGTGTATGCAAAATGTTTTTATTAAAATATGGCACTATAGTGATAAAATGTGCATAGCTATAACAGCTTAAAAATAGCATATTTACAAATTATTAAATATTAATCAGTCTAAATGATATGGCTTATATAAAGGACTACTTTGTCACCTGGATAGGTATCTATTCAAACCACATTTTCCAGTAGATTCTTTCAAAAGTATGGGTCCTTGTTCTCTTTTGCCTGGTAATATAAATAGTATTGATAAAGGAAAGTTAAGGATTTTACTGCAAATGTCTTCAACAAATCTAAAGGTACATAGTTATCCTGTGACTTTATTTCATTATACAGAAACAAATTTCTAATTTTACTAATTTACATTTACAGAAATAAATTTCACTAACTTACAGAAATCTAAACTGGAAAAATAAACTTATCTGAATTTGATTTTGTAAACTACCTTCCAAAAATTACAAATGCTTAAACATTTTAAATATGTTCCATTTAAATATTATATAAAATATTATATATTCACCTTGCATCTTTAAATCTCCAAAGCTCTGTAGAGTTAATTTCATATTTGTGTACTTGTGAATATAACATAAGCAAACAGTCAAATACATTACAGTGAGGGTTACATTATGATAACTATAGCAATGTCATTTGTTTCATCAAAAACATGCACAATTCACCAAGTCCTAGTTTTTTGTACTATTATGTTTTAAATCATGCAACTTTCGGTATGTTCATCAAGTTGAAGTATGTTCTCTATGAATACAAATGCCATGAGGCCAATAATTTTGTTATTTGAAACTTGGAATTTTATTCCAGAGGGGAGTAGTTGATACAAAAATATATTCTTGTTATTTTGGTTTGTGCCCAGCTACATTGACAATATAAGCAAAAATAATATTGTAATAAAAGAGTCCCAAATTGAATGATTTAACATTGATAAATCAGTCAGAATCTTGTACTGATAAATCTAGGTAAAATATAGTAATGTTTAGTTGGCCTGTTGTATGCATAATGCTCAGGGCTTATTCAAAATTTGAAGATTTAAACCTACGTTTTACATGAAGGAATAGATATTAAAATGACACAGAGTAAAAGTGATTATGATTGAGCTTTTTACTAAGACATGAGTATACTGAAATATCACACCAGCCTTTTAAACTAAGGATTAACCTTCCATGAGAACTGTTCTATAGAAAGGCAGAAAATAATAAAAATTTTAGGTGCATGTAATGCAGCCTGAAGTCCTGTTTTAATTCACATTATCAGTAACTCAGCAGTCCTTTCTCTCATTTCTAATGTAATGTATTCAGTATTTCATAAAATTGCACAAGGAGTGCAATTTATCGACCTAGAACTCAATACATCACACACTATTGAAATAGTACAGCAGTTCACTCTTAGAAACATCACTATTATCATTACACATTATGACATTTTAGACAATGAAAAATACTGCTTTTGTCTCCACAGGTGCAAAGTGCTTTCACTGCAGAAAGGCACCTCTGTAGAAGGATACTTTTGCCAATACACTGTTGCTTTGGTGTACTAACTGTTTCAATTACAGTGTAAAGATAAAAAGCAAGCGCCTACCTTTGCTCCATTGAAATAGAGTGCTTCCCAAAGAAGGATTGTGAAATCAAAGCCATTTCTAGTTTTGTTCCATATGCTCTTTCCTCTGTAGTTTGTAATAACAAGGAAATGTGATGAAAATAGTACTATTCTTATCCCCTTTAGAAAGTGAATGGGAAAAATGTGTGCTTTCTAAAGAAAATATTTAAATATTCACCTGTCTTGGATAACATGCTTCAACATCATAATTTTCAATAGAGCATAGAGGAAAAACTTATCCTCAATTGACGTTATTCATATATTTTCCCCACAATTTAATTTATTATTAAATATGCCTCAGGCAACCCAAACCTTCCCTTCCAACTGTATATCTTCCTACTGACAGTGTCTCTCTTCTGTTGATTTCAGTAGCAATCTTTTGTAGTCACCAAGTACTTCTGTGAAAATCCTACCAAGATTGTACTTTATTTTAATTCATCAAAAAATACTTGTCAGATGCTTATTCTATGAAAGCCACTCTCAGAATGACAACTAATAATGATTAATGGAATAAAATATATTCTGTTCAGTGTTTCCCAATCATATCAAAATGGTAGGTAAGACGATTATAATTTATTTCCACATTTATCTTTTTATGCATCCAAGATTAAACCACCAACTCACAGCTGATTTAAAATTGTATTTAAGAATACTACACTAGGGTTAACAGTGTTTAAATGGAGAAGCAAGAAAAGATAATTGATGAAAGTATATAAAAATAAATAATTTATATGTAACAGACAATCTTGAAACAATTGTGTGCAGTATTTAAGAAACTGTGAAGATAAGAAAAATTTTCATCTCTTATTCTATGTACACAATGCTGTGAAGTGATGTGTGTATTAATTAACTAGATGAGGAGAATCTTTTCACAATGTATACATATATCAAATCATCATGATGTACACTTTAAGTACCTTACAATTTTATTTGTCAATTATGCCTCACTAAAGCTGAAATCAAAAAAAAGTTTCATAATTTCTTTAAAAGCATTATGCTTTCATATTCACTCAAGGGTGAATAGACTCTCAAAATTTCTCAGAGATCCGTTACAATATTGAATCACAGGACTAGTTAAGAGAATCGTACCTAGTTCCATATTAATCTCTTTCCTGGAGATGTTAACTCTGATTGCAATATTCTCCTCACCTCCTACCGCCTCGTAGGAGATTGCGAAAGCAATCTTCTGGTAGCTTGCTTATGATTTGACACTGGAACTAAAAATTCTTTGGAGTCTTAAGATGTAGAGGAAAAGGACATACTTCCAACTATAGATTTTACTTTCTTGGAGACTGCATTTTTGTCTATCAGTAATCACTGGTCTTTAGTATGTTAACATTTCTGTTTAGAACAGTCTACTTATGATTAATTACATGGTATTATTGATGTTGTACCATTGTAAGTAATTGATAACTGCATTAATATATAAAATACAGTTTTTCATATTTCATGGATGCTATATGTTTGATGATATATATTTCATAACATATCAATTAAGACTAGCAATTAGCAACACTAAGGAGAATGCTTGTGTTATCAATAGACGTAGGGAGGAGTGTCACTTTTGTATTAACATATTATCCTACAGTGAATATCAAATAATTAATAAGCATAAAAACTATAGATTTCAGTAATCTAGGTGATCTTGCCATTGTATAAGCTTATTTATTCACTAAATTTATGTTTATCTATTAATTTCCTATACTATTTTAAGTGCTGGGAGCTAAGCAGTAAAAGCGTGTCCTGTGCACTTTAGGAAAATAGTTACACTAAAATACTTTCTTCATTAAATTCACATTAAGCTACTCATTTTTATTTTTATTTTCTAAATCTGGCGACCTGAGTCTTCTATAACTTTTCTCATCTTGTGCCTCTTTAGGTGTGCCAGGGAAGGCTCTTTAGGAGATTGGAAGGCAGAAAGTGCCAAGAGATGCGTGGCATCCATCTTTCAGCTTTGATCTCTGTTTATCAAGATAATCAGACAGTTACTTTTGGCATTCCCAGCAGCACTCACCTTGCTGATCCCCATTACAGGTGCCAGCCTCACTCAGACGGCACCAACTGAGCCTGTTCAGTGTTTCTCCAACACCTGCTGTCCATGACTCTTCCTCAGAGGATCTACAAAGAGCGGTGTGGTGAAAACTTAAAATTTCTAACTCCCAGACTCATAGGGACCTTTATTCCAACTTATAAATATCTAATAATACCATATCTTCTCTTTTGTTTCCCCAGAGTTAGGAGTGCTACTGAGCTCTGCATTTATTAAAGTCTGATTTACCTCAGTTTCCTGTTTTTGTCCTTTGACCTTCCAGCATGTGTGTAAGAAATACTCTGTGCTTGAAATACCTTGTCTGATTTTCATTTTTCTGTCTTGACATTAATGCAGTGAATAGTTGCAATAAACCAGGCCAAAGATGATGGTGGCTTGGACCAGAGGAAGTAGCAGTGGAAAAGGTATAAATGGGAAAAATTCTGGATAACTTTTGAAGGTACAGCCATCAAGGATTGATGATGGGTAGTTGGTAGAGTATGAGAGAAGAAGTTATTTGAAACAGATAACTCCGAGGGTTTTGGTCAGTACGAGGGAAAGAATTTAGTTGATAGTTACAGAGGAATAGGACAGGGAGAAAAGAAAGTTTGTAAGAAATTATAAAAATCTTAGTTGTGACAATAATTTTGAGATAATTATTAGTGGTATTTTTCAACTGATTTTACAGGCAGACAAATTGACTCTGTTTTACATTCTATTAGATGTGGCTATGGACAAAAATGAGTCAGGGGATCAGGTTAGGTGCCTCACACAGAGCTTTAATTATTTCCATTAAATTGCAGTTCAGATGCAATGTGCCCTGAAGAAAAATGCCTCCAAATATTTTCAATAAAGCTTATTTATCAAAGTAATTATGTTTTCCTTGGGGAGTCTCTGGTAGTTTCCTTTTCAATATGTGAAGGTTAAAGTAAAACAAACGGGCTTTATCTTTCAAACTGCAAGCTTCTTTATTATATTGAAACCCCACTGATAATTAAACTATATAATTGAAAATATATTAGCACATCTACCAATGAAATATGCTTTTAAATTTTCCTCAAGAATATAATCATTATTTCCTTGTAATAAAGTGGCAATTTATTGGTGTCATGTGTTAAACTTCGTTTTAGTTCACAATGCTGTAATAGATCCTTAAATGTAATATTGATGACTTTAAATACTTAGAAGTCACCTTTAACTTTTCAGAAGATTGATTTTTCTCACTTTGTAGACTATAGCTTATTGTTAGAGAAATGTGCACATTTTAAATCATTTTACCATTTGTATTCAGTTGCTGCTAACCTTTGGCAATGCAAGCCATGGCCTGATGTATAATATTTCTGAAAATTTATTATTAGCTGGTGAAGTATGCTAAATAATAATGAATGCTAAATAATAATGAATAAGTGTTCCTGCTGCTTCACATTCTCTCCAGCGTTTGTTGATGTCAGTATTCTGGATTTGGGCCATCTTAATATGTGCGTAGTGGTATCTTATTTATTTGATGACATATCATGTGGAGCATCTTTCCATATGATTATTTGCCATCTATATATCCTCATTGGTGAGGCTTATATTAAGGTCTTTGGCCCATATTTCATCTTTTTTTTGTTGTTTGTTTTCTTATTGTTGAGTTTTAAAGGTTCTTTGCATATTTTGGATAGTAATCCTTTATTAATGTGTCTTTTGCAAATATTTTCTCCCAGCTGTGACTTGTCTTCTAAATCTCTTGACATTGTCTTTTGCAGAGCAGGGTTTCTTTTAATAAAGTCAGCTTATTAATTATTTCTCTATAAATTTTCTTTGGTGTTGTATTTAAAAAGTCATCACTGTACCCAAGTCATATAGGATTTCTCCACTGTTATGTTTTAGCGGTTTTATATTTTTGTGTTTTACATTTACATCTGGAATTCATTTTCAGTTAATTTTTGTGAAGGGTGTAAGGTCCTGTCTAGATTCATTTTTTTGCATGAGAATGCTCAGTTGTTCCGATACCATTTGTTGAAGAGACTGTCTTTTTTCTATTGTATTGCCTTTGCCCCTTTGTCAAAGATCAGTTGACTATATTTATGTGGATCTATTTCTGGGCTCCCTAGTCTGTTCTATTTGTCTATTCTTTTACCAGTACCACACTGTCTTGATTACTGTAGGTTAATACTGTCTTGAAATTGAGTAGCATCAGTCCTCTAACTTTATTTGTCAATATTGTATTGGCTATTCTGGGTCTTTTTCTTCTCTACATAAACTTTATAATCAGATTGTTGATATTCACAAAATAACTTGCGATTTTGATTGTTTGCATTAAATCAAGATGGCAACAACTGACATCTTGACAACATTGAGTTTCCTATCCATTTACAGGAAATATCTCTCCATTTATTTAGTTCTTCATGGATTTCATTCATCAGAGTTTTGTAGTTTTCCTCATATAGGTCTTATATGTATTTTGTTAAATTTATACCTAGTATTTTATTTTATTGGATAATAATATAAATGGTATTGTGTTTTCAACATCAAATTCAATTTGTTCATTGCTGGTATAATAACCTTATAATCCTGAAAACTTGCTATAATCACAAATTAGTTCCAGGAGGTTTTAGTAAAGTCTTTAGAATTATCTACATAGACAATCATGCCAATTGCAAATCAAACAAGTTTTATTTCCTCTTTCCCTATCTGTATACCTTTAATTTTATTTTCTCTTTTTCTTGCATTAGATAGAAAAGTAGTATTGAGAGGACTTGCCTTCTAGCTGATCTTAGTGGGAAAGCTTTGAGTTTTTCACCATTAAGTATGATGTTAGGTGTAGGGCTTTTGTAGACATCCTTCATCAAGTTGAGTAATTTTCCCTCTATTTCTAGTTTGCTAAGAGTTTTTACTATGAATGGGCATTGGATTTTATTAAATCCATTTTTTTTGCATCTCTAAATATGATCATATGATTTTTCTCCTGTGGAAATGATATGTTACATAAATTGATTCTTAAATCTTGAACCAGGCTTGCGGTACTGCAAAAAACCTCACTTGGTCATGGTGCATAACTCTTTTCATACATCTTTGGGGTAAATTTGCTAATATTTTGTTCAGGGAGAATTTTTGCATCTGTGCTTATGAGATATATTGGTCTGTAGTTTTCTTTTCTTGTGATATCTTTGCCTGGTTTTGGTATTACAGTAATGCTGGCCTCATAGTATGGGTTAGGAAGTATTCCCTCTGTTTCTATTCGCTGAAAGAGATTGTAGGGAAGTGATAAAATTTCTTCCTTGAAAATTCGGTGGAATTCACCAGTGACCTGATCTGAGCCTGGTGTTTCTTCTTGGGGAGGTTTATTTTTGTTTGTTTTGTTTTTTTAAGCTCTTTATTGGAATGTAATTGCTTTACACTCTTGTACCAGCTTATGAGGTACACCAAAGTGAATCAGCTGTATTTATACACATATCCCCATATCCCCTCCCTCCCGTGACTCCCCCCCACCCTCCCCATCCTGGCTGTCCAAGGCATCACCCATCATCAAGTTGATCTCCCTTTGTTATACAGCAACTTCCCATAGCTATCTATTTTACAGTTGGTAGTATATATATGTCTATGTTACTCTCTCACTTCGTCCCAGCTTCCCCTTCGCCCCCCGCCCCCTCAACCCCGTGTCCTCCAGTCCATTCTCTGCATCTGCATCCTTATTCTTGTAATGTCACTAGGTTCATCAGTACAATTTTTTTTTTTTTTTTTTTTTTTTAGATTCTGTATATATGAGTTAACATACAATATTTGTTTTTCTCTTTCTGGCTTACTTCACTCTGTATGATAGACTCTATGTCTATCCATCTTGTTACATATAGCTCCATTTCATTCCTTTTTATAGCTGAGTAATACTCCATTGTATATATATGCCACATCTCCTTTATCCATTCGTTTGTTGATGGGCATTTAGGTTGCTTCCACGTCCTGGCTATTGCAAATAGTGCTGCAGTAAATATTACAGTACATGTTTCTTTTTGGATTATGGTTTTCTCTGGGTATATGCCCAGTAGTGGGATTACTGGATCATATGGTAGTTCTAGTTTTAGTTTTTTAAGGAACCTCCAAACTGTTTTCCAGAGTGGCTGTACCAACTTACATGTCCACTAACAGTGCAGGAGAGTGGGGAGGTTTTTTAATTATTGATTCAATTTATTTTATAGATATAGGCCTATTCAGATTGTCAGTTTCTTCTTGTGAGATTTTGAGAGATGGTGTCTTGCAAGGAATTGGTCCATTTTGTCTAAATTATCAAATGTGTAGCCATTGAGTTGTGTTTTATTTAAGTGTTTTGTTGAATCTCCATATATGTGGGGATTTTCCTGTTATCTTTTTATTATTGATGTCCAGTATAATTCCATTGTTGTCTCAGATGGATATTGTATGATTGAATCCTATTAAATTTGTTAAGATTTGTTTTATATGGCCGAAATTGGTCTCTCTTGATGAGTGTTCCATGTGGACATGAGAAGAATGTGTATTCTTCTGTTGTTGGAGGAAGTGGTCTGGAGAAACTAATCATATCCAGTTGATTGATGGCATAATTGAGTTCAACTATGTCCTTACTGGTTTTTTGCCTGCTGGGTGTGCCCATTTCTAACAGAGGGGTATTAGTCACCAAATACACAAGTAGATTCACTGTCTTCTCTGTGCAGTTCTTTAAGTTTTTGGTTCACTTAGTTTGATGCTCTGTTGTTAGGTTCATACATGTTAAGGATTGTTATGTAACTTAGAGAATTTCCTCCTTTTTTTTTTGATCCATTCTGACTACCTCTGTGTTTTAATTGGTGCATTTAGACCAGTGACATTCAAATTGATTATTGATACAGTTGGATTAATATCTACCATATTTGTTACTGTTTTCAATTTGTTGCCCTTGTTCTTTGCTACCATGTTTGTCTTCCACTCTTTTTCTGCTTTTGTCATTTTAATTGATATATAGTTCCATTTATTCTCCTTTCTTATAACATCAGTTTTACTTTTCTTTTTTACCTTTTAAGTAATTGCCCTAGAATATGCAGTATACGTTTCCAGCTAATGCAAGTCCACTTTCAAATAGCACTATACCACTTCATGGGTAGTGTAAGTACTTTTAATAACAAAATAATCCCGATCCATTTCTTCCCTCTGCCCCTTGTATCATAGCTGTTATTCATTTCAATTATATAAACATGTATGTATAAGCATATATTTAGATATATACACACACATATAATAAGTACATAAGTACATGTAATCAAATATATTATTGGCATTAATTTAGACACCATTATCTGTTTGATAAAGAATAGAAAAAATGTAAAAGTTTTTATTTTACCTTCATTTATTCCTTTTTTTGATACTCTTTATCATACATCAGACTAAGTTTTCTACCTATGTTATTTTCTTTTTCTCTAAAGAACTTATTTTAGCATTTTTTTCAAGGCACGTCTACAGACAATTACTCCTCTCAATGTTTGTTTGTCTGAGAAAGTCTTTATTTCTCCTTGACTTTTGAGGGTTAATTTGAAGCATACTGAATTCTAAGTTGCTGTTTCTTTTCTCTCAACAGTTTAAATATTTCAACCATTCTCTTCTTACTTGTATGGTTTCTGAGGAGAAGCTGAACATCGTTCTTCTCTTTGTTCTTCTGTTAGTAAGTTGTTTTTTTCCTTTATCTTTTATTTTGTATAGTTTGAAAATGACATGTCTTTGTGTAGTTTTAGTTGTCATTTATCCTGTTTGGTGTTCTCTGAATTTTGCAGATCTGTGGTTTAGTGTCTGACGTCAATTTGGGGAAATTCTCAGTCATTATTGTTTCAAATATTCCTTCTCTCTTTCTTCTTCCTCTGGCATTCTCATTACATGTTACATCTTTTCTAATTGTCCCAAAGTCCTTGGATATTCTGAGTTTTTTAAACAATCTTTGTTTTCTTTGCTTTACAGTTTTTGAGGAATCTATTAATATATATTCTACCTCAGAGGTTTTTTTCCTCAACTGTGTCCAGTCTCCTAATAAACCCATCAAAGACATCCTTCATTTCTGTTATGATGTTTTTGATCTTCAGCATTTTTTTTTGGTTCTTTCTTAGAATATCCACGTCTCCACTTACAATGCCTATTTGCTCTTGTATGTTGTCTACTTTTTCCATTGGAACACTTAGTTTAATGATCATAGTTGTTTTAAATTCCTGGTCTGATAATTCTTACTTCCCTGACATGTCTGGTTCTGATGCTTGCTTAGTTTCCTCAAATTGTGTTTTTTGCCTTTTGGTATGCTTTGCAAGTTTTTTTTTTCTTTTTCTTTTTCTTTCTTTCTTTTCTTTTCCTTTCTTTTTTTTTTTTTTTTTTTTTTTTTTTTGATGGACAGACATAATGTACTGGTTAAAAGGAACTACTGTAAATAGGTCTTTAGTAACGTGGCGGTGAAATATGAGAGGAGAAAAGTGTTCTATAGTCCCATGATTAGGTCTCAGCCTTTCAGTAAGCCTGTGCCTCTGGACTGTGAACTTCAGGTGTTTCTCAGTTTTCTTTTGTTTTGTTTTACTTTTTCCTCCTCCCTTAGGTGAGACAAACTGGGCCAGAGCTGAGTTTATCTCTTCTCTTATGTGGAAGGCAAGAGCTAGCTGGAGTTGGGCATTTTGCATCCCCCAGGATAGTTATGCTCTCATAACCTAGTAGGTTAGGCTCTGGTTAACTAGTTTCCTCTGAGGGCAGGACTTGTTATGAGGAACATAGTGCTCTGACAAATTTCAAAATTCCCCTCCCCACCCCCGGCCAAAACCCAGATTTTTTTTTCCTCACATTTACTGTGGGAGCCTGGTTGACCACCTGGGGGGACCCTCTCAGTATTGGGGTGACCTACCTATGTCTGACACCCGTGGAGTAGTTAACTCTCAGACTTGTTCACACCAATCCTCTAACAATTTGTCAACACAGTTCAGGTTTTCCTATCCAGCGCTGATGTCACGAGTCTCTGCTTTGGTAATCTATGATTCCCTATATTTTCCTGTGTGTCTCACTGCTCTTGGCTGCAGCAATTTGCCCAGTGTCCTTCCTCTCTTATAGATACAAGAAAATTGTTGATTTTTCAATCTGTTCAGCTTTTTACTTGTTGTTAGGACAGAGTGGTGACTTCTAAGCTCCTTACTTGCAGAACCAGAAATCAAAAATCTTGACTCTATTTTGAATAATTTTTTTCTCTCTAAATTTTAGCCTCAGTTTACTATTGCATATGAAAATACATGCAAAAACTTGAGGAGGAGTGGGTTGGAGGAGTTGAAGATAAGCTGAGGATTTTGCCAGTTTAGAGTAATAAATTTTTAAGAATTTCTAAGTGGGGATTAAGCTAATTAAATTGCCATATACCAAACATTGCCTCATGTAGATAAGGCAGAGTTGATATGACAGTTAAGAAATGTGTTTATTTTAAAAGATTTAATTTTTTACTGGATATGTAAATTTGGCAATAATATTTGGACTATAGTAATCATGGATAGCTAATAAAATAATTTATAAGTATCTAGTCAATATTGAGATGATAAATATATATATTCCTTTTACTTTGTTTTAAATTATTCTATATATCGTATTCTATAAGTCTGTTCAGGCTGCTGGAATAGAACACCACAGACTAGGTGGCTCATAAAGAAATGTATTTCTCGCAGTCCTGGAGGCTAAGAAGTCCAAGATCAAGATGTGTCTGGTGAGATCTCACCCTCTACTCACATGGCAGAATGGACAGGGGAGCTCTCTAGGGTCTCTTTTATAAGAGCATTAATCCTATTCATGGAGGCTCCACCCTCATGACCAAATCATCTTCCAAAAGCCCCACATCCTAATAGCATCACACTGGTTATTATGATTCAATATATGAATTTGGGGGAAAACAGACATTCAGTCAGTTGCACTATAACCGATACCACTTATATTCCTATGACTTTAAAAATATGGGAGTTTATCCAAATGGGTTAAAGACCTACATGTAAGGCCAGACACTATAAAACTCCTAGAGGAAAACATAGGCAGAACACTCTATGACATACATCAATGCAAGATCCTTTTTGACCCACCTCCTAGAATCATGGAAATAAAATCAAGAATAAACAAATGGGACCTCATGAAACTTAAAAGCTTTTGCACAGCGAAAGAAACCATAAACAAGACTAAAAGGCAACCCTCAAAATGGGAGAAAAATAATTCCCTATGAAACAATGGACAAAGGATTAACCTCCAAAATATACAAGCAGCTCATGAAGCTTAATACCAAAAAAGCAAATAACCCAATCCACAAATGGACGGAAGACCTAAATAGGCATTTCTCCAAAGAAGACATACAGATGGCCAACAAACACATGAAAAGATGCTCAACATCACTAATCATCAGAGAAATGCAAGTCAAAGCCACAATGAGGTATCACTTCACACCAATCAGAATGGCCATCATCACAAAATCTGGAAACAACAAATGTTGGAGAGGGTGTGGAGAAAAGGGAACTCTCCTGCACTGTTGGTGGGACTGTAAGTTGGTACAGCCACTATGGAAAACAATTTGGAGGTTCCTTAAAAAACTACAAATAGAACTACCATATGATCCAGTCATCCCACTCCTGGGCATATACCCAGAGAAAACCATAATCCAAAAAGAAACATGTACCGTAATGTTTATTGCAGCACTATTTACAATAGCCAAGACATGGAAACAACCTAAATGCCCATCAACAAATGAATGGATAAAGAAGATGTGGCATATATATACAATGGAATATTACTCAGCTATAAAAAGGGATGAAATGGAGCTATGTGTAATGAGGTGGATAGAACTGCCTGCTGGAGGAGAGCTATATTAAACACTATCTACTCAATTAAAGTTGCTGTTGAAACTGGCTCTGAAAAGTGAAAGTGGAATTGCCCTTTTAGGCTCTGACATTCCAAGGCATGGGTCAAAATCAGTGCTGAGCAAAAAACTATATAAGCCAGCGACAGATCTGATCCCCTAGAAGTACAGTGAGTGTATGGTGTTTAGTGATTTGATTATCAAAAGGATTTTGAAAATCAAGTGAAAAAGTGAAATCAGAAAGGAAATTGGAAATGGAGTGTGTGAAAGAAAAGACTTGGTAAGAAATACTTGGAGGCGTTGATTTTGTTATCAGAGCTATACTTAGGTATTTCAGATTTGTGGCAGGTACTGTACTCCCCTGAGTTGCAATGAGTTTAGGGATATAATAATGTTCTATAAAAACACATAAAAGTGCTGAAGAAATAGGGATTTTACACCAACAGCCACTAATTTCTAACAACTTAACAACATAAAATTTCCCTTTGAGTCTTTGTATTTGACTAGTCTAATTGGAGGAGAAAATCACTGCCAAAGCATATTTCTCCCCAAATGCAAACATTCTTTATTCAATACCAATATTCAATTATCTCAGAACTTATTTTGAAGTAATATTAATCATACGGGTAGTATAATTACCAAAAACTACACCTATGTAAGGAGACAATTTACCAATGAACATATTATCATTAATAGAATCGATCAATACATATAGATTTATTCAGCTTCCATTGGCCATCTTTTACTTTTTTCAATCATTGAAAATTGACAAATAAGTTGAAATGGCTCCCACTGTATATGTGTGCTATGTGAGCGATTTTAATCTTCTTGTGGTTTACTTATAGATCTCTGAATTTTAACAAAATATTTTTTAAAAAAAGGTTTATCAGAATTGTACAGTGCATAATTATGATAAACTTACTAACTTCTACTCTGCACTACAAGTTTAGAAGATGCTTTAAAATATAGATTTATGAATTTTTCCTGCACTATGTAAGCTGGAAAAAGAAGGGAAGTGACTAGTGAGTTAAAGATAAAATCCATGGGGTTGTTGTGAGGATTAGATGAATATGTGTGTGTATGTGCGTGTGCGTATATGTGTATGTGCGTGGTGTGTGTGTGTGTGTGTGTAAATTCCTTAAAACATTACCTAGTAGACAAGAAGTACCACTATAAGTATGGTATTATTGTTACTAGGTATGGTATTATTGTTTGTTTTGCTATTGTTATTTCAATGAGATATGTGTATCATACTTATTATAACATTATAAATTTGATTCTTATTTTTACATTTTGTTTAATGCCTGTGTTTCCCCTTATTGTGTTACAATTGCAGTTTATTACATAAAAGTTCCATGAAGAAAATTATTTCAATAACTTGTGAGAATCAAATAACAAGGTGGCAATATTACTAACCATAGTATGAGAGATGTATTTCTAACCTCCATCTAATACTTTCTCATTTCAAATTTTATTGCCATTAAGAGCTTTTTATGGAATGAACACCAATAGAGAACTCCTGATTCAGAGTAGGGCCTCCCTCCACTGTCCCTGAAGATTGTAGGCATCTATACACAATTATAAATAGGTACACAATCCCAAGGGCCAGCACTCACGGCAGAGTCATGCACTTGACACTTACAGGAGAGGTACTCTTCATCACCCATAACCACATGAAGTGGTCTTAGATGAGGGGTTACCATCAGAACTTTAATACTTATTTTTCCTCTGATATTTTTTATATAAAAACACTACTTATTCTGGCATATTGATGTGTGTGGATAAAAATATCACCAAAATTATATTAACTAATATAGAGAGAGAATTTATTCACTATAGCCAGTGTGTCAATAATTTTCTTATGTAGCCATTTAATTACATTAGGTTTTAATTTTGATATATAAAATGAGAGTAAATAATACAGTTAGACAAATGGCCTAAAAAAATCCATAATCACACAAAGGCAAATGAACTAGAGAAGGAGCAATGATTTGTGGGTAATAGAAAGCAAATACAGATGTAGTAGCTGATTTTAACAGAGAGGAGGAAGCTGAATAGACTAGGTTAATTGGAGTATGATGAAAAGATGGAAAGACATTAGCCCCACTGTTCCCTGAAAAGTCTTGGGAACTGCATTATGTTTTTGTTGAGTTTATTTTGTTTTCCCTACTCATTTAAAAATCTATACCTTATTGGCTTTCCAGTAGTAGTTTATCTTACTCATATAGCAAACACATTTGGCTATTTTTTAAAATCAATATGAAAAAGTAAAATTATTACATTTCCTCTTTTGTAATCCCTCAGAAGAGAATTAGAACTGTTTCAATGCAATATGTTCTTCTCTTAGCCCAACATTCAAGGTTTTTTTTTAAAAAAATTCTAGAGATTACATTCCAAATATTATTACTGTTTACATTTACTGTATATATTTTCTATTTTAAGAAAATTTGGAAATTTTATTAAACTATATAGCTTATAGTCAACAAATATTTAGATGGAAATTTAAGCTTTAATTATATGATTTTCCCTAAATCATTCTGTATGAAACATTAAACCGAAATTTTCTGTCTCTCTCTCCCTCCAAATATATATGGGCAGTTTTGCTATCTTGAGTTAGTGTCCCCTCACAAACTGAACATGGGTAGGATTTCTTCTGTGTCTGAGAATCTATTTCTTTTGCCTACACATATGCATGATAATTACCTGTACATAGAAACCTAATATCAGAGATCTTCCCATTACCATTCTGATATCATTGACTCCCTGGCTCTAGACATGTGTTCTTGCAGAAATGTAATAACCTGGTAATGATAATGGTGATAATTGTTATTACTTTTCTTTTGTGATATTGTCTGATTCAGGATACCTAATTATACTAATATTCCATTCCTATGTTTTTAGTTAATAGATTTTATTTCTTAGAGCAGTTTTCGATTTACAGAAAACTTAAAGAGCAAGTACACAAAGTTCTCACTTACCTTTTCCCCCTTCCTGCCTCTGCTCAGTTTCCTCTATTTATAACATCTTGCATTAGTGGGGTACATTTGTTATGACTGATGAACCAGTACGGAAGTAGACACTTAACAGAGCGTGTGTAGGATCTGTGCCCTGAAGATTACAATATGCTGGTGAAAGGAGTAAAACAAACCTTAAAAAATGAAAAGGTGTACTGTGTTCATGGAATGGAAGTCTCAGCGTAGTGAAAAATTATCTACAGGTTTAATGCAATTGCTGTTAAAACCTTAGGACTTTTGCATCTATAGACAACCTTATTCTAAAATGTTATTGAAAGCAATAAACTGTAGAATAGTTAGAACCATCTTGAAAAAGAAGTATAAAATAGGAGGAATCACTCAATCCAATATTAATGATTATTATATATCTAAGATAAGGCAGCATGGTGTTGGCACAGATATAGACATATAGATTAATAGAGCAGAACAGATAACCCAGAAGTATACCCATACATATATGATCAACTGATTTTTGACAAAGGTGAAAAAGCGATTCAATGGAGGAAATATTGGGAAAAGAGTTCTTAGACTTGACAATAAAATCCATATTAATAAAAAATGATAAACTGGACTTCATCAACATGAAAACTGTGCTCTGTGAAAGTCACGAATAAAAAAATGAAAAGACAAGCTACAGACTAGAGAAAATTTTGTAAGACACATATTTGAAAAAGGACAAGTATCTAGACTATCTAAAGAACTTTGAAAACTTAACAGTAAATAATGGTCTGACTAGAAAAAGGGTAAACAACATAGACATAACAATGAGGAGGATCAGCAGGTAGTAAATAAATACTTGAAAACATGTTTAATGTCACCACTACAGGTTAGGAAAACACAAATTAAAACTATAATGAGATATCACTGCACACATAACACAAAGGTAGCATTTTAAAATAGTGACAGCCTTATATTCTGGCAAGGGTGCAGAGAAACCAGATATGCATACATCGCTGATGAGAATGTGAAAATGATAAAGCCATTTGGAAAACTTTGGAAGTTTCTTATAAAACTAAATATGCAATTTCCATGTAACCTAGCAGTTACAATCCTGGGCATTCGTCCCAGAGAAATTAAAACCTATGTTCAAAAAAAAAAAAAAATCCTATACAGGAATATTTATAGCTGACTGATTCCTTGTGTTAGTTTCTTGCTGCTGCTGTAACAAATGACCACAGATATGGTAGCTTTAAACAACAGATATTTATTCTATCACAATTCCACAAGCCAGAAGTTCTATATCAGTATCACTTGGCGAAAATCAAGGTGTCAGCAGACCACATCCCCTCTAGGGTCCCTGGGGCAGAATCTATTCCTTGACTTTTCCAGCTTCCACTAGGCTGCTGCACTCCTTTGTCTGGCATCCAGATCACCTAACCTCCACCCCTCTGTCATATCATGGTACTCCCTCTCCTCCTCTGCATGTGAGCTCCCTTAGTCTCTCTTATAAGAACACCTGGGATTGCATTTATGACCTAACCAGATAATCTGGGATAATCCTTCATCGCAAAACATTTAATTTAATCACACCTTCAAAGTCTTTGCCAAATGAGGTAACATTCACAGGTTCCAGAAATTAAGATTTGTCTATATTTGGGGTGGGGAGCATTATGTATCCTACCACATTCATAATTGCCCTAAACTGAAAACAAACAACCTTTTTTAATTATGATCTATTGGAAATAAAGGAATAACTGTATAAGTTCATGTTATCATCTCGAAATTGTATATCCCTATATTTTATTTTGTTCTTCTCCTAAGTGAGTAGATGAATTTATACAACGACGGAGATGATAATGATTCCTATTTATTCAGTGCTTACTGATATCAGACCTGTAGCTAAGACTCTGCATGTTATTGATTTTATTCCTCAGAAGTTCCCATCAGGAAGCTAAAAATTATTTTCCCATTATGAAACTACGTGGAATTACTTCAGAGCCCACATCTTAACTAAACTACTACACTCTAAGGTTTCACTATATGCATTTTATATATAGTTTTTTATTAACATTGTAAAATGTAATGGTTCATCATTAATATTATTATGGCTATATAAAATTCTGAGTAATTTACAAAATATGTTATGAAAAATTACAAAGGCAAAACATCATAGTAATTTTGTGTCCTCTCTGCTTGCCATTGAAATTCAGTAAATTTACATAGCAAAGAATAATTGGCTCATTATGATGTAAATGACTATGATAGGGAAAGTCTTTTAATTATTTATAATTACTTTTGTGTTGCCAGTTTTAAATTAGCAACTGTGTTTAATTACTAAATGATGTTTCTACCTATGTCCAAATTCATGTACATGGGACAGGTTATTTTAATAACCTTAATATAACAGTAATTTTTCTTAACATTGTCAAATTTCCCATTTCTTCATCTTCTATTTAATCTTTCCCATTATCTTGTTTTGCATTATCTCGATTACCTAATCTCTGTCACTATTGCTAGAAATCCTAAAGGTCATACTTAAGGATGCTCTACGAAAATGAGCAGCTGATATATTTTGAAACATTAGTAGAATCAACTCTAACCCTTTGATTGAGAGTTGGTATTCACGATCCTGTGTTCATTTAGCCATTCAGTTATTCAACAACATTAATGAAGCACAAACACTATGTGTAAAAAAAAAGTTCTAAATATTGTGCCAAGTGAAAACATAAATATCATGTGGTCTCTGGGGTAATATGTAATCTAGTGGAGAGAAACCTTTATAAACGAGTAACTATAACACTAGGTGATAGATAAATATTAATTTCTCAAGAATGTTAGCAGAAGTGATCCAAATATTCACTGTTACTTCTAACAGCACTCCAATCCAATCTCTAATGAATCCCCACAACAAACGTATGATGTGATGTCTGTGATTATACTCATTTATTCAGATGAGAATTCTGGGCCTTAAACTGAGGTAACTTGCTCATTATGTTACAGTTTATTGCAGAGCCAGAAGTCAGACACTGGCTGTCTCACCTCAAGGCCTAAGCTCCTAATGTCTCATGCTATAGTATCTTTGTTTAGCCATTTAGTTGCACAAATTTGCTAGTCATTTAACATCTTTGTATTCATTATGTCTTTTTGTTAAACGAACATGATATTCACCATATGTCTGTAAAAGGGAAAAGGGAGTCACAAAGACTAGAATGTACAAATAGTAAACAAAACATAAAAATAAACTGTGGATATACTTTACAAACTCAATAACTGTACTAGTAAAAAATGTTATTTTAAATATGCAAGTGCATTTAACAGTTCAGAATATTTTTCAGCCAGGGCCAGAATGACCCTGAAAGGTGGCAGCCATTGCTTGCAGCATTGCCAAAAACTATAGACACTTGACCTTGAAGTCATTGAATGACTTGAATATTAAGCTTTTCTCTGTTCTCTTCTCAACTTTGCTGTCAGCAATTCAGGTTAACTTACTTTCTGTTCTACTAATTGGTTTAGCATAGTTAAAAGATCCTATGTATTTATACCTAAATCTTGATATGTGTTCAAGGAAGTAAAGGATATTAAACTTGTATATTCATGGTAGTAAATATTTATTTCCTAAATCTCCTAATTGACTTCTCCTGACTGTGTTTATATAAAATATTCCATAGGGTTATTAAGACATATTTTGCAGGCTTTAGAAATCAAACCCAACTTATGGATGAGAAAATTAGTTCTTAGGGTAGTTAAGTGACTAATTCAAAGTCATATGTTGGAAGCAAATTTACCCAGATGTCTTAAAGCCATATTCACCTCTTCTTTCAGATTTTGCTTGACTAAAATATAGGTGGGACTTTTTAGTTCATCTTTAAGGGTCATAGAGTTTTACTTTCTCAACATCTGCCTTAAGTAACTGATTCCAAGGAGAATCCAATAGAACTATCATTAATGATTTCAAATATGCAGAAATCAAATACACAGAATATCAATATGCTTCAGGTATTTTCTTCCTCTTTTTTAGACTGTAATGCAAAACTTCTCATGTTTGGAGAAAATAGGAGTGCATTTCATCTCCTTGTTCACGTAGCCACAACAGCATTTGTCACTTCTGTCATTCTAAGGGGCTGTCAGAGAAGACATTGGCTGGGTGTTACAACACAGCATCTTATGTCAAGAGTTTTATCTTTCAGAATGAAATATGATAGATCTTTATGGCACATTTATAACAGTCAAGTACTTTTTGACAAGACAATTGAAAAGTGAGTTTCCACTATTAAACTCTAATATGAAAGGTGCCAGCAAAGACTGTGATCTCTAGAAATATAAAGTATCAAGTTGTAAACAATAACTTTCCATAGAAAGCAAATAGAGGGTGAGGAGTGATGTAGTTCCTATTAAGTATGAGTCTAGCAAGGAGAGTGGCCAGAGAGGTGGGGTTTATTCATCCTACAGAGGATGCTCCATGGGGAAACTGGAAGCTGCCTCTCTGGGTTCCACCTTGCCACAAACCTCTGACACAGATGTGCATCTTAGACCTCAGGTTGCAATGAGCAGGCTTCTAACACCCTAACTCCCTCTTCACACTGCCTGCCGACCTCAGTCGGCCTGTACTCCTGCACCTGCCCACACAGATACTGTGCATCCATGCCCCAAATCACTCAGCTGGTGAGTGGGCTCCAGGCTCTCTGACTCCCTCTGCATGGCCACTCACCAGCGTTGGCTAGCCTGCCTACAATGGTGGACACCTCTGACCTGGGAAATTCAGGAAATTACATTGCCATCCAGAGAGCCACAGCTACAACTTCTGCAATGAAGTCTGAATCAGAGCACTGGGAGGGACGCCTACGTCAAAATAGGTTCCTTTTTGGGGCACTCTTCCTCAACATCACAGCAGTCATTCATGTTTCTTCACACAGGCATCGTTTCTTCCCTGGTACAGGTAATAATTCTTATTAAGCTATCTCTGTTCCATGTACTGCTCGGTTTTAATCTCTTGTTTGGAACTTGACTCATACAATAAATAGCTAATTATAAGGATAGAGATATATTTCCCAATATAAATACACCCATGTTTAACCAAAGAGGAAACTGAGTGTCAGCGAGTTGACATGTCTCACTGAAGAGATGGAGGTGGAATTCTAATACGGGCAGGATGGCTGAGGGCCCATGCTCACAATCTTACACAGATACATCAATAACTTGCAAGAAATGATATGAAATTGGCCTTTCTGAGATCCCAGTATCATGTTTCCTTGTTGTTTCTACAGCCATATTAACTACTCAGCATCATACAGCATCCTTAATTTTTATTTGGTTTATATAATCCAGCTGTAAGAACGTCCAGTTGATTATTTGCTTGATCACTTTTATTCTTTCACTTAAGATTTATCCCTCTTTTATGCTTATGTTTTATGTGTGACTTTATCAAATACCCCATTTCATAATTTACATATTTCATTGTAAAAAGGATTTATTTATAAAGTAACCAATTAATTTTAACTTATCTCTGCGATATCTGTATACTCTTTTTACATCCCTCTTTTTGATGTTTCGATTTTGCCTTGCTTTCCTGTCTTTCATTAGAATGATAGAGGTTTTGTTTGTGTTTTGTTTTTCTACTCCCTTTTTATCTCTGTTTCTGGGTTGGAAATACACTATGACTTGCAAAAATGGATATTTTATGGCTAACAAAATTACACAAAAGTAATGCCCTAAGCATTTCATTTAGTCCAGTCCTATCAACAATTGGCCACAGTAAACATAAAAATGTGCTTCCATTAGGGCATTTCTGAATCTCAAACATGTGCATTTTGTACAAAATCTGAATTCTACAAAATATATAGTACTGCATTAAAAGTCTAGACAGTTTATAACTAATCTTGAAAATAATACTCATTACCACTATTTTTAGCTTTGTGAATAGAATTATTAAAAAAGTAAAATGTATACATTGCCAACTTATTTTTCCATATTGTAGAATTCTTCTAAAGCACTGTGGTGCAGGGCTCGTTCTGTAGGTAAAACATACACTCTGATGCTGCTTGATGAGGAAAGAGCAAGTCCTGTACCAGAGAGGAATAAAAAATTTGTCAGAAATTATTAAGGAAAAAATCCCAAAAATGTCAGGCTCTAGAATTGAATATTCAGCCAAATTGTGATTCAAATGCAAAAGCATGTTAGAAATATTGTCTAGCAGAAAAGTCTCCAGAAATGTGCCCCAAACACAAATCTGTTGAAAACAGTTTGGGTGACATGCTAAAGGAAGAGAGCATTCAGAGTCAGAGCATGCTGCAAGATGTGTATCAAATAAAGATGACAATGGCGCGGTAAATGGCTTATTGTCTTTAAAAGAATACCTAAGATGGAAGAAAAAAGGAGAAATATAGCCATCCTGACCCAGAATGAAAGTCCACTTAACATTTAGATAAAGTAAAGATAATGTTAGAATATAGAATTGTAGTGCTGGAACAACAGACCTGAGGACATGCTAAAATTATTTTCTTATCAGGGAGGAGATATATCATTTAAAATATAATATAAAGAGTTTAGAAGACACTGAAAGATAAATCAAACTACAACAGTAAGTTTAGTTGTGAAAAAAAGGTCCAAACTAGCAATAGTTTTGAAAACGTAAATAAAATTCTAGCCTTATCTGATAAAAGACAAAGATACCTCTCACAGGTAGGATACAGTCCATTGCTCCTGCAGGAATAACCAGACAAAATGAGCAAACCATTTTGTACCTGAGGATGCAAAGAAATGTAAGGGAATTAAATTTCAAAAGACAAGAGCCCCTCTTAGGGGAGCAGAGACAAATGTTTGCTTTCCATCCTGTAGCCCAATTGCTGTATCTAGGCACAGGTGGACAGATGATTAAGTCTGTCACACACAAAGGCTTCTGATGAATTAGCAAGAAAACAGAGAACTTTGAATACTGTAGTGGTTATTCTTCTGTAATTCTGTAGAAATCCCAGCAGTAGAGATATTTCTATTGATTCAAACTTCCTTAAAGCACTTTTGCAAATGGCATGGCAGCATAAAAGGCTGGTGGCTGATCTGCAAAGAGAGCTGTGTATTCTCATAGCGCTTAGTAGAAACATTGGAAGAAGAGACTTTAACAAGTGTTGTAGGAAGAGACAGATGAAACAAAACCTGAACTTTTTTCTTCCTTAAGCAAATGTATGCTATGAACATTAGACACAGCGAAGCAGGGGTTTGGGGAAGCGTGGAGTCTGAGGATTTGAGATTTTTTTGAGAATAGAATGTTTTACATATTGACTGAACATTGGCTGTGAGAAGATCACTAGATTGTGGAAGTTGCTGAATGGCTGAATTTCAAAGTTCATTGAAGTGAGGCTTTTGCAGT
This sequence comes from Hippopotamus amphibius kiboko, assembly GCF_030028045.1. Classification (NCBI taxonomy): domain Eukaryota; kingdom Metazoa; phylum Chordata; class Mammalia; order Artiodactyla; family Hippopotamidae; genus Hippopotamus; species Hippopotamus amphibius. The sequence continues at coordinate 105,516,343 of NC_080196.1, forward strand.
TGGCTGACTTTCAGAAGTACGGGTCTGTCACTGGTAGGTAGGCTGTCATAACTGAGCTGTGCTTTTGAGGAAAGTGTGCTGTTGAGATGCTAATTTAATCAATTAAATGAATTTCAAACCAGTATTTGGTTAATTGTTACCATGGCTACAGAAAAATCAGTCTTTTCTTAGGTGTGCAGAAGCTTCTTTTTAAATCCCCTAGTCCAAAAGCCTGCTCATGGGAAGAATCAGTAATACTTGGGACAAATCTCATCCCCAAGACAAAAGAAAAAAACAGAGTTGAACTAAAACAACCCAGCCTTGATCAGAGCTACTCCTAATTTAGTTAAAATGATGATTTTCCCCTTGATTTCAAAGCAAAAAATAAATGCCTTCACTGGAGAAAAAAAATATTTATCGAATAGCTAGATTGATAACAAATGAAATATAGATTTAAGATATAATATTTCACTGGAAACTGTAGCAATTGTAGACAATTTATTGATTCACTTGGTAAAATGTATGACTTGTGTGAAATTTACACTTTTTTTGATTATTGGTGATCAAAAATACAGAAAATCAAGGAGAATAAATGAGATATTGATAAATACACAAAGTTGAAAAATAAAATATAAATATAAATATCTCATTTGTATAAAATAAAGTTTAAACTATATTATGAAAGGAACTGAATGATAATGAAAACATATAAAACTTATGAAATACAGCAAAATCAGTACTTCAAGAGCAATTCTAACTTTAAATTAGTATATTAGAAAAAAATGCTTATAAGTAATGAATTAAGTGCTCCTCTTTCCAGATTAGAAAATGTACAATAGAGAAATCTCAACATAAACTAAGAAAAGAGATAATTTGAGGGCAGAAGTTAATGAGATTAAAAAACAAATATGAATAGAGAATATTAGCAAAACCAAATATTGATTCTTTGAAAATATTAACAAAAGAGGTAAATATTTGGAAAGCCTGATGAAGCATCAATAGAAGAAAGAAGAAACAAATAAGCAACATACGAATGAAAATGAGAACATAGAGACATAGAAAAGAGGATACAACGTTAAGACAATACTATGAGTAGCTACACCAATAAATTAAAAACTGAAACCTAACCAACAAAACACTACAAGAACATATATTTTTTTCAAGAGAACTGACTCCAGAAAATATTTTAAAATTCAATAGTACTGTAACTATTAAGGAAGTTGAAATAGTGGTTAGATATTCTCTCTCCCAAATTTAAAAAGCCCAGATAATTTTACAGACAAGTTCTATAAAATTTAAAGGACAATTGCTCTCTGTTTTTGACTATTTTTGACAATAAATAAAGAAGAAATATTTCATTCTATCAGATCAGCATAATTATAACAGTAAAAGCAGGAAATTATACTGTTGAAAAAAGGGAAATTTCAGGGCTATTATATTCATGCGTATAGATGCAAAATCCTAAACAAAATATCAGCGAATCAAATCTAATAGTGTATATGAGGTAATATATCAAAATAATATTTGTGCCAAGGATACAAGAATTGATTAATATTTTAAATAAATAAATGGAATTAATAATCTTACCAAAGGGAAACCCTATATATATTAAGGGTATGTGTCATGGACACAATAGGAAAGAGATCACATATAAATTTGTAAAATTTGAGGAGAGTTTACTGAAAAAGAAGTAGCTACAAAGGTAAGTAGGCTGAAAAGAAATATAGTATAGGATAGTATAGGAACTCAAAGCTAACAAGTCTGGATGCACTTTACGATTATATCAAAACATATCAATATCTGAGAATAAATAAAACTAAAGACTTTCTATTATAGCTCTTGAAGAAGAGATAAAAATCCTGAGTTTTTCCAAGATACTTGATAAAATTATTTAAAATTTTATATACAAGAACAAAGAGCCATTGAGAGCTAAAACTGTTCTAATGAAAACAGCTAGAGGTCTAGGGGTAAAGATACTTGAAAGATACTTAGGAATTGTGGATCAGGAGTTATAAAAACATGTGGTATTATCCCAGGACAATGAGCAAAGAATAGTCATAAATGAGTGTGTTATGAGAATGCTTACAAAGGACATCCACTGTGTAGCTCAATCTAAGTAAGTATTGAATAGATCAGTTTGGTTTGTGAACGTCAGTCAGCTTTTGCTAGCTATGGAGTGAACTTCAATGGCTAATGGAGAAAAAAGTTATGGCTGAAGGATGGAAGTTCTGCATGGGCTCAAGAAAATGGACTTAACCTTTTTGAGGCTGATCTGGCCGTGATACCTGCTGAGCTCCAGCTTGACAACAGTGATAAGAAATGCCAAGTTCTCCAGATGGCACAGTTTCCAGAGGACTAGCCAAGTACCTTGGGGCATGTGGATTGTAATGGATGTTTTCAGGCAGGAGCAGTGATTTTCTTCTTCACTGGAATAAGCGCTTAAGCTTTATACTAATTTGCTTCTGCCAATGCCACCTCTGAAAGTATATTAGTCACTTTTACAATATTCCGCACACCATTGCCTCTAACTAGGAGCTATTTTCACAGCAAAGGGGGTGAGGAATGAATGACCTCATACTCATGGGATTCACTGATCTTACTATGTATTCTATCACCCTGCAGTATCTGTCCTGAAAGAAGGTGGGATGGTTTATTCAAAATCCAATTAAGCAATAGCTATGTGACAACACCTTGTAGAGCTGGGGTGCTTTTCTATGTTTTGTAATATATACTTAGAACAGGTGACCTGTATATGGTTAGAATTCATGTGTTTGGGAAGCAAGTGATTGACATGAGTGGGTTTTTTTGTTTGTTTGTTTTTTGGCTATTTCCCCTAAATATACTTATAAAAAGGTGGCTTTGCTGGCTCAGATATCTTACTGCCCAAAGAACCACCATCTATCTATCTATCATCTATCTATCTATCTATCTATCTATCTATCTATCTATCTATCATCTATCTATCTATCTATCTATCTATCTATCTATCTATCTGCCTATCTATCTATCTATCTATCTATCATCTATCTATCTGCATACAATGAACTTCTGGTGAGTTGGAAGTAGAGATAGTCATTGTGTTAATGTGGGCTCTTTGTTCCAGTGAAACAGTGGAGAACGTCTTACTCACTGGATTGATGAATCCAGTTTATTTCAGGAAAATAGAGGACCACTACACCATGAGAACAGGGAGGAATACATCTGAAATCAGAGAATTATCTGGGTGTCTCTAAGTACTACTGTGTTCAATGGTAAAAGTAAATATAAGTCTACAGCAGCTCAATTCAGATGGGTATGCTAATTGCACAAATCCTTCATGAATAAAATAATGAGTCATATATCAGGTAAATAACCAAAACAAAATGAAGTTCTGGGTAAGGGCAAAGAGAGCATGGCATAATTTTTGGAAAAGCAAGTCGTAAATACCAAATACTGCAGCCACAGGAGTGAGAATTGAGAAGCTTTGCATATTTGCCATGCTTAAATCTATATAATAATATATAAACTGTATTTTTCTAATTTCTATACCACCTATCTAATGCAAGTTGTGTTAAAAATGGTAATAAATTATACAATTACATAATGAAACATAAATACAATTAAATGTAAATTAAATTATATAAATTTAGTATTTAATTTCAGGATGTAAAAGGAGAGTTGTGATTGAGCTTTTAAATGTGAATAACACTTACAGCATTATACAATTGCATGTGATTTTGTCTGTTGTTTTGGGGGAGAACAAGAGCAAGTCTTTAGTTATATGAACATTTCATTATTAGGTTGAGGCATTACATTATTGCTGTTGTTCAGGTGATGAAATATATGTAACAGGTACATTTACAGAGTAGTAGACTTGCTAGATAATTCAACTCAGGGAAAGTACCCCCAAGTCTAATATTTCTTCTGCACTAAAGAGAAAGACTTAGGAACTACTTTTCTTTAAATCAATCAATTATGGAAACAATTTTATATTTTCAGCTATACATAACCCTTTTCACTAACCTACAAATAGGTTTCCATTATAGGGGTAAATCAATGGTAGAAAAATAATCTCCCGTACCTTCTAAATCAGAGTAAAATTCAGCAAGTGATCAAGATAGTGTCAACTTGGTAACTCTTTGAAGGATGTTTTAGGAGAATCAAAATTATGCAGATTCAATAATACAAGTATACACAATTTCTGACTTCATTTGAAATATTCAATTGAAATTATTTCCTTTGTAGATGATGTAGCTGAAAATTAAAGACTGTAAATCAGCTAATCCCAAATGCACTGTATAGAAAGCATCTTGTCAGATCAAAATCCTAAGCAGAGCTCACTTTGAAGTGAGCTTTCCTCATTAATCTAAGTAAAAGTGGTGGGGGTGGTTTAGAGCTGAAGAACTGACAGAATATTTCAGCTGTGCTAGAAACACAGTGTGTTGCCACTGCCCATCTGAAGGGAAAGATGCTTGAAGTAGATAGTGCTAGGGCTCGTAGTTAAGTCCCACCATCTTTTTATTAGTTCTTTTGTGTGCCATGTAAATTCCCATGCTTAATGGTAATAAATCATGAGGTATGCTGTTTTTCCTTCTTAGAATTCCAGGACAACTTAGACCACTTGACAAAAATTTGCCCAAGTGGGGTACAGCACTTGGATTGCTGAGGCTGGTTTAAATTTATTTTAAGAGTAATAACTTTGTCTTTAAATTAAAATTTTACATGATAACAAACTATCCTAGACTTAAATATATACTTGTGAAGTGGAAATTAGAAAGCAAAAAAAAATCTGCAATTGTTCTTTATTTCTAGTTATACAGTGATATTAGTCATTCTATTTATAAAAATAATGCAAGTTTCTCTTGATCATGTAAGATCTTGATTTTCTTATATTTGAATTGCCTAGTCTTAAGAGATCAATCTGCAGAAAGCAATAGGTTTATCTTTTCACTCCAATTCCTAATATAACCTTCATACTTCCCGCAAAATTAAATTAATAAAATACAAATCTACTTAAAACTTTGCAATGACTTATAAGATTGAGTTCAATCGCCATGCCTGTCAAACACAGCTCTTCAGATATGACTCAACTTCATTCCCTACTTTGTTTCCTACCATTTCCCAATTATTTTGGATTTTGTACTTGCGTGCTGCTTAACCATTTGATTCCCTTTTAGTTTATTCATATGTTTGTTGTCTCTATTGGTGATTATTAGAAATAAAAGATGTTGAGGAGAGAAAGAAACTAAAGTCTATATATATATATATATATATATATATATATATATATATAATCGATTTTATTTATATACTCTTTGGTCTTGAAGAAACAAAGGAAACCAAGGCAAAGTATGCCTGAGTCTTGCATCTCCATTTCTCCCTATTTTCTGGAAGAAGCTGAATTCATGAAGGGGCTTATGGACAGTACTAGAGGGTAGTGTTCTGCCTTCTAAATTCTGATAGTCTGCAACTTTGGGATATTATGGAAATAGTTAATGTTATAGATAAATGTAGGTTCCACAAAGTGTAGACAACTCAGAGTGCCTCACCAGGATTTTCCCTTTAGCTTTCCTAGGATAAATGTATTTAATGCAAGTTAACCAAAGATTTCCCAGTCTCAAATACCCAAGAGATCTTCATCTCTGAATTGTAGTAAATCCTGCAAGCAGGAATCAAGAGTTATTTCTTTTCAGAACTCTCTTGACTCATTTGAAAATACATTTTCTGCTTACTTCCAAGTTGAGGTACCAGAATTCTCCAACTCCCAGCCGTATTCAACATCTGCAGGGAAAACTGTACACGTTAAAAACTAGCACACATTTCCCAACATTTGTTAGGAAATCTTCCCTAAAATTTTTACACCCCTCCCACCCCCATATCACCACCTCATCATTCTCCATTACAGGAAAAAAAAAACCTAAGCAGTAAAAACTTTTTTTCTCTGTGATATGTAACATTTGCTACTGAACTTGTCTGTACAACATAAGACAAAAGACTCACCTAGCTATTTAGACATTCCTAAATTTGGATTTTCACAGTACTAATAAATTATTCAGTGAAAAGTAGTTTAGTTGTTACATTGTCTCTGTCTCTTTGCTTTCCAAAATGTGAGTATCTTGAAGGTAGGAGTTCAACCATCATTTTATCACCAGGGTCTACATTGTTTACAGAACCTTAATATAATTTATTGACTTCAGAGGAAACCGTGAGTAACCACACATTGAAAATAGTTTAGAACTCTCTTGACTCATTTGAAAATACATTTTCTGCTTACTTCCAAGTTGAGGTATAGGTACCACCATCCAGCCTGGTGTATGACCCCAAGTAGATGCTCTATTATAAGAATTATAATTTAAAAACCAAAGTCCTGTCAGCAAAATATATGTGTGTGTATTTTACTAGGTCCCCAAATAAACTGTAGATATGTTTTCTACAAATAGAAGAAGGAAACAAAACAAAATAAAATAAAATTTAATTATAGTTTTGAAAAGTAAAATATGAACTAGTTCAAAGTAAAAAATAAAGCAAATAAATATTATTTGGAAAAAATTTCATTTGAAGTGTACAAAAGTTATTTAAAGTAACTATAGAAGCCGAACTAGATGCAGCCAAAATTACTATCAAAAGGAGAAAACAAAACAATTGTTAATGTGTGGAACTGTATGCTGATACATTATGGAGAAAATCTTTGGAGAGAAAGGATCATTTGCTTATTTTATTCAAAATTAAATAAATTACTATTAAGCGTTGACTACTAAGAGTACACTTGGGGTTTTCTATCTGACTCTAATCTCTTCTACTTTCATACACTCTTCCTGCATGAATTGTTCAAACACCTGCACTTTAATTATGACCTATGAAATCATGAGTCCTTTACCTTTATTTTCAGCTTACATTTTCTTTAACATCCAGTCACATGTATTCAACTCCTCACTATCTCCTCCTAGATAAGACCCAGTCACCTGGAATTAACACATACAAAGCTAGGTGTACCACCATGCCCTAAGCCACCTCAATCAGAGGGGACTTTTTAAAAATTTCTCACTTGTGAATATTTTCACAATTTGTAGTCAATTTTACTTCTTAATACTGTCCTCTTCTTTCTGTACCACAATTATGTGATTATTTGGTTTACAACCCAACCATATATATACACATACTATATATGTACTATATGTATATATATATTATATGTATATATACACACGTACGTACTGTATATATACTAGAGTGCTAGATTCCCAATTTGTTTTCCATCTCAACTCTTTCACCTCCATCATTTGCCAAGCTGCAACTAGGAATTTTGTCACAAAAATCAAAATTAGCTTCCTACCTCCTTACTTAAGATGCTTTAAAGTGTAACCAATATATGAAACATTCTAAATTCAAGAGAGATATATACATTGTTTGTCTTTTTCCAAAAATAACTACATTCAAACAAGTGACTAGAAATTTCCTTCTCCTGTGTCTTAAATTACAGAATCTACTTCATACATATTCTATAAATTTCCAATATTTTAAAAAATAATATATCAATAATTAAATTATAATTAAGAAATTATAATTAAAATGATAGCTTAATCTACTTTAGTTTAATATTTAAATTAAGTCTCATAACCTCCCTCAGGTTAAGGTTTAATCCATAACTGGAAAGACTTGCCATTGTGAAGCAGATAGCATGGATTACTCTTTCACAGTTGTCTCATTCTCCTTGCAGAGGCTTCTGGTTGGAGGAGAGGGAGAGGGTATTGCAGGAAAAGCATCTTGGCTGTATGTGGACTTCATTTTGGCAGGCTTCCTGATGTTGGATCTCATATGGGACACATATCTCTATTCTTTGAATACTTTATGGGCCCTTGATAAGAACGTGCATTCTCTATTATCATGTATAGAGTTGCATATACAATAAATAAGATCAACCTTATATTTTGTGTTTTCAGATCCTTTGTCTCCTTAATTATTGTTTGTTCACTTGATCTGTCTTCTACTGAGAATGCCATATTAAAGTATTTTGTTATTGAGGGTTCTTATCTATTTTTCTTGCATTTTTTGTAGCTTTTATTTAAACAAGTGGTGGCTTTATTAACTGGTACATGAACATGAATATGTATTATATTTTCATTGTGGATTCTGGGCTTTCCACCTTAACAAGTTCTCTTCTTTTCATGCTTAATGGTTTAGGGCTTGAATTTCACTTTTGCTAATCTGAGAACCTCTGTTCTCTTTTTGTTTCCATGTGCCTGGTAGAATTTTCTTATTTTCCTATGTTTTAGTCTTTCTGAGTCACCTTGTTCTAGTGTTTTGTAAGCCACACTGAAAATTTTTGTCTTTCAATATGTGGGTTAAGTCCATTAACGTTTATTCTTCTAACTTATGTGTTTATTCTCAACATTGTCATAGTGTTATATGATTATAATATTTAATATATCATAATACTATATTACATAGTAGGTTGTAATACTATATTACATAATAGGTTGTATATGTTATGTAATATATAGTATTATATATAATATATCCTATATGATTATAATATTTTATAACTGTGTATTTTGTGACATTTTTCATGATTCATTTATGTTATTTTCTATGATTCTTTCCCAATTAGATATACATCCTCTTTTATTTTTTTACTTTTTTTAAATTAATTAATTATTTGCTGTGTTGGGTCTTCATTGCTGCACATGGGCTTTCTCTAGTTGCCACGAGTGGGGGCTACTCCTCGTTGTGGTGCATGGGCTCCTCATTGCTGTGGCTTCTCTTGTTGTGGACCACGGGCTCTAGGCACGTGGGCTTCAATAGTTGCAGCGCAGGGGCTCAATAGTTGTGACTCACGGGCTCTAGACTGCAGGCTCACTTGCTGTGGAGCACGGGCTTAGTTGCTCCACGGCATGTGGGATCTTCCTGGAGCAGGGATTGAACCTGTGTCCCCTGCATTGTCAGGTGTATCTTAACCACTGTGCCACCTAGGAAGTCGCTATTTGTTTACTTTTAATTTAGGTAAGTTTGTGTTGGTGTCTGGAGTTACCTTTGTATTTATAACTTTTTAATGCCATTATTTCCCTGTTTACTCACTGAGCACTGTGCTATATGGTTTATACATTTTATTTGCTATCTTTTAATTCATCTATTACCCATACACAATTTTTTTCTACTTTTCAACTGTTTCTTCTTCCATTTTTAGTTGCATTCTTTGTACTTTAATATATAACATCTGTAAATTAGTCATCCATCTTTACCTTCACTTATTCTTTAGTTATATGTGTCCTTTTATAGACATTTAAGACACATAAGGTTAGAATTGGTAACCATCGTTCTTTTAGTTAGTTTTTCCCAATTATTGTCTGGTTGCATGAAGCTCACTGATGGATGCAGAATTCCCTAAGTAAATACTTACATATTAAATCCTGTTTTCTGTAACTTGGATATTTGAAGGAAAGATTGATTTGACATAAAATACTTGGTTCACACCTTCTTTGACTAATTTTTTAGAATAGTGTTCTATTGCTGCCTTGCTTTGTATGTTGGTTTTCAAAAGTCTGATGCTAGTCTAATTCCTTTTGTATTCATGTTATTTGAATTTTTGCCTAGATGCCTTAAGGATTTTATCTTATATTTGACATATTTCAGCTTTAATAAAATGCCTCTGAATTTAAATTATCAGTCTTACATCCTTTCTAATATTAGCATCTCAAACTATAAATTGTCCTTTAAGGTTCTGCCTGCATCATGGAAGTTCAAATATGAAGAAATTAATCATGATATTTTCTAATTTTCCTTGTAATTTTTTCTTTTACACATAGGTTATTTGAATATATATTTTATATTTCCTTACAAATATTTGGAGATTCCTAAAAATGTTTTGTTATTGATTCCTAATTAAATTCCTTTGTGATTAGGTAATACATTTTGTAAGATTTCAATCCTTTTAATATTCATTGGGGTATCTTTTATGGCCTAGCATGTGTTCTCTCCTTGGACAGTTCTATGCGTGCTTGAAAAGAATGTGAATTTGGTGGCTGTAGTTGGATGGACTGTTTTACAAGGGTTTTATAAGATGATAGTGTTGTTCAAGTCTTCTACAGAATTGCTTATTTTCTAGGTTTTTTTCAGTTATTGAGATTGGCATATTGAAATATCTGAGTATAATTGGGAAATTGTTTAAGTATCTTTCAAATTTATCAAATTTAGCTTCATATATTTTGAATCCCTGTTACAAGATGCATATACATTTACAACGGATGCATTCATCTAGCACCTAGGCTCTTTCAACACCATGAAATATATCTTTGTTTCTAGTCATATTTCTTGCCCTTCCATCTGTTTTGCCTGATATTAATTTAGTCCTTTCAGCTCTAAGATTCCTGTTTGTATGATATACCTTGTTTCATTTCTTTACCTTCATCATATGTATATCTTTGTACTTAAGGCATTTCTCAGGTAGACAGTATACAGTGGGAATTAGCATTTTCATTTTGTTTGGATTATGTGTATGGAGGAGATATTAGGGAGTAAATTAATGTAAGAATAATCCTGAATTCTAGGGGAAGCAAAGGAGAAAGAGAGTATGAGGAGCCCAGTAACAAAAGGAAGAAGGAACATGTTAAGCACCTAGAAGCATGCCAAGATTTTCCAAGATTTTAAGAAATATTGACAAGCAATTAAGGGCAGATGAAACAGAAAGAGTAACTCGTAGTCTTGCTGATCCTAAACTCGTTAAATCCTAAACTTACTTCCCATTCCCATCTGTTTCCTGCAAAACCCTGATTATCAGAAATCTCCACAGCATGTAAAGTAGTGGTTCTGGTCAGTATCTTACAGTATTATAATTAGGAGAACCTACAGAATGCTATGTCCATCTAGGAGTGTCATAATGGACACACTCTACTAAAACAGCAATCCTCTTTGATTTTAAGTCATATATTGATTATACAATAGCTTTTTGGGGAGTGATGGGGGCACTAACTCCAATAGACCTAGAAATTTATGTTAAGATGTATTCAAATTTAGGAAGTTTGAAACATTACATGTATGGATTAAGAGATTAAAAAAACAATAGAGAGGTAATTTTTCATTGCTGCTACTTCTGGTTTTGGATTTCCAATATTTTGTTAAAAATATGTTTATCACATTTTTGTTGTGAAAATTATTTTATGTATTCAGCAAAAATAATCTGAAGGTATTGCTAGGGATTCTAAGTTATTATTGGGTATAAATGTATTCTATTTTAAAATATTTTCATCATAAATATATACTCATACTGAGGATTGATCTGTTCAGACAGCTGTGGAAATTCTGCAGTGGAAATCATGAGATTGAATTGGGCACAAGATTATTGATTCTTGACAAGAAAACAAAATTAATAATAGAAAATAACACAGTCAAAGAAGTTGTCAACTATCTGGTTCCAAAGGCTCTCCTCGTCTTTTAGGACATTGGCTTATAATATGCTGTCTCATTAAATTTAGCTGATTGAAAACCTCTTGTATTAATAATACACAGTTATTTCTGCTTCCGTTTGTTGTTTTGTTTGAAGCACAAAATGCCATAAATGACAAAACTCAGCAATTGATTCCTCCATTTTACTGCAGCCAGTCTGACAGATGACCCTGAAACAATGAGAATAATTTCAAGTTCATTATAATGTTGAAGTCTGTGTATATCATAACTAAATTTCCTCTGTTGTCTATTAGTATAAGTGAAAATAATAGCTCAGCACTAAAAGGTTCATAGGTCTAACCATGTTTTACAGGTTCTTTAAATTTCTTTCATCTGTAATCCTCTCAGGAACTAAATAACTTTACTGATCAAGAGTATTTTATTGTAATAATAATAACGCAAGCCTTTTTCAATTTCCATAAATTCTTTTCTTATGTTCTACTTGTCACAAAAATGTCCATGAAATAATTAAGAATTGGAGATTTGTGGACTCATAGAAAACAATTTACATGTTGCTTATGACTACTTCTTATATATATTTACAATGTGCCAACATTTACTCATCATAAACTGAATTTAAAATTTAAAAATCTGCTATAAAATTTTGTATTTTTTCCTTTCTCAGGATTCAGGTTTCTAAGTGAGGAGAGGCACTAAAGAGTGAGACAAATTAGCCTCTCTCACAGGTCAATAAAAGTGGCAGCAGAAGGAGAATTCATTTAATATGCTTTAATATTTGCTAGGCTCCTACTATAAATTTCACTCACATTATTTCATCACACTTAGTAAGCATTTTTCGTACAGCATTTCACTTGATTTTCACCGCAACCATGCAAGGTATTTCCTAATGTTGCATTTTTACAGATGTGATAACAAAATGAAGAATGTTATGCCTTTGGCTCAGAGACTAAGTATCAGAATTCCATTTAGGTGTGTGTGGCTCTATATTTCTACATTGTGTGTGCCTGTGTGTGTACCTAAAGGATCTCATACATGAACAAAGAGGCTACATGTCAGTGTACAGGAACTTGTCACTTAACACTCTTCATGGAGGCTCCGTCTACTATTATGGACTTTTTTCCTCAAATGCAAGTTATTTTTTCATATGTTGAAAGTGTTCTATTATTAGTTATTTTTAACCTGAAGAATTCCCTTTGTTGTTGCACTTGCTCCCCTGGCCCAAAGCAGTTTATTCAATGTAATGCAGCTCAAGTGTCTCCTGGGAAGCATTATTAAGTGGATGGGGAAGATTTACAATTCTGGTTCACCATCACCAGTTACCTCTTTCACTGATCTGGTGTAGCAGAAGGTAACTCTTTACAATATGCATAGGCTTTAACACGATCCTACTAAAATAAACTTTATCTCAAACTACCATTCCTGAGTTTTAATTAGTAATTAAGAAGCAATTGAGTTCTTTTTACAAAATTTTCCTCATCCAACTTATACAGATAGTAGCATCCATTCAGTTTATCACACGGGCTCACTTACGGCCTATGTTATCAATACAAAGGCTGATGTATTCTCAGATGCCCACTCCGCTCTTCATTTAACATTATTTATACTAGTTCATAAATGTTTTGTGATTTCTGTTTCTGATTCTTCCTCCTTTGCCAACTTTACCAATGCTTCCCTTTACCCTTTTCTTTTTCTCGAATGAGAATTCCCAGGTATTACTTTTCAGTAAAGAAATTCCTATATCTCTGACTTTATTGTCTTTTGTTATTTGATTGATTTTGTTTTGATTTCATTTATGCTAACTTAGTGATTAATTTCCTTTGCTTCTTTAATCATTTATTCATATTTTCACTAAATATTAATTCTTTATATATATATGGTTGTTTCTTGTTGTTGTTGTTGTTTTTTGAGAGGGTCCTCAGGGGGAGGTAGGAATAAAAATGAGATTGAAAGCTAAGATGTAACTAATGTTTCATTACTGGTATAGGTATCACAGGTATTATAGGTATTACAGGACCAGGGAGGATGGAGCATTTTGTTCTAACTGCAGGATTCAGAAAGAGCTTCAGTAAGACAAGGGAGCCTATGTTAAGTTGTAAAATGTTTAGTATTTAGCCTAGGAGATAATAATAAAGCACATTTCAGGCAGAAGGGAACTGTCCCCCAACTTTATTTGACTACAGTAAAAGCTCAACAGGACATGATAACTTTTGGAAACTGTTTAGAGGTGAACAAAAGTTGCAAGCCTGGTAGCTAAAGAAGGCTGGAAGGGTAAATGAGAACTGATCAGAATTCCACCCAGAGCTGCCCTCTGTGGTGTCCCCCTTCCCACACCATTAGGATAAAAGTTGTGGCTTACCCAAATTTGAATTCGTCTTATCACAGAGAGTGATGGTTAATTTTATGTGTCAACTTGACTAGCCTTCAGGTTAAGCAGTATTTCTGGGTGTATCTGTGAGTGTTTGGAGATTGGCATTTGCATCAATGAACTTGATAGAGCAGACTGCCTTCCTCAGTGTGGGCACCACCTAATCAGCTAAGAACCTGAATAGAACAAAAGGCAGAGGAAGGAGGAATTTGCCCCTTTTTCTTCCTGCCTGATCACTTGAGCTGAGACATTTATTTTTCTCCTACCCTTGGTGTTCCTGGTTTGAATTCCCTTAGACTCAGACTAAATTATACCACTGGCTCTCTTAGATCTCTAGCTTGTAGACGGCAGGTCGTAGGACTTCTCAGCCTCCTTAATTGTGTGAACAGATTCCTTATAATAAATATATTCCTATATATATAAATATATTCCTATATGTATATATACAGCCTATTCATTCTATTTCTCTGGAGAACACTGACTAATACACAAAGTCTAGTCAATCTCTTCTTTAAAATTCTATTTCTTTCCTCAACTGCTACAGCATTGTTAAGGATGTGAAAAATAGAAAGGAATTGCCTGTCATACAATATATTTTACAAATTTGTTTTGCTACCTAAACAGTGAAATGTTTTCTCTAGACAATAACAATAGTAACACACAATCTGTAATAGAACCAAGCCATTCAGAAATATCCCATTAACTTCAATTTATATACTTGAATGAAGAGATAGGTTTTACATAACTTGAAAAAAAATTGCCCTACAACATTCATTCTCATTGATATGGGATGTTGAAAGAAGAACATTACTAAACTAGGAAGTGTTTACAGGGGAGAGTACTGAAGGTCAGTATTTTTAGACCATTTTCTCAACGCCAAAACAAAAATCTCCTAAACAATATTTTAACTAACACATTTTGTTTCAATTTCCATTTAAATCGTGTTTGGATATCTTTTAATGTACTTACAAATGGTTTTCAGATATTTAACCCCTGCATGGACATTTTAACTTTTACATAAAATAAATGCAGAATTTGGCAATTATTGGTACAGAAAATTTATTGAAAATAGTCATTTTTTGCATCCATTAAAATTCATCATGGTCCTCCAATCCCCATTCTGTTGTGACTGAACAGTTAAGCCAGAAAATGAACACAGAATCACTTTAAGTTACCTGTCAATAGGATTCAATGTGTTCCTTAAATATGGTACATAATTTGATAAAATCCAAATTAAAAAAAAATCTAAAGAGGGGACATTAATGTATTTTTAGCTAAATGGAATTTCAGCCAAGCAATTTCCAGTAATTTTAGGTTACAATTTCTTTGGAAATGGCAATCCCATTTTTTCACATTACTTGTGGAATTAGCAACTGTTTTTAGGTAAAAAAAAAAAAAAAAAACACCATCTGCATAGCTTATGCGATCTCGAGAGAGATCAGATGGTTTCTAAGGAGGTATTATCATTTTTAATTCCAGGAAGGTGTTTTATCCTTCCTTAGCGAAAAGGCATAAATGCCTTCATCTTATCCTTAAATTATGGGACATGGATTAACTGTGCCTCTATGGGCTCCTTATTTTAAGTCTTTGGAGGAAGAAAGATGATGGCGAAGGAGAAGGACATGGCATGCATCTCTCTCCACAGATGTATCAGGAATACACCAAAAGATGCAATAATTCCCACAGAGAACCAGCTGAACACCAGCAAACGACCTCGGACACCATAAAGGACTGCAAAGATCCCAACATAACTGGGTAGGACAGAGGGAAAAAAAAAAGGAGAAAGAGGAGGAGAAGAAAGGAATGGGGCGGGTCCCACCCCAGGCGGGTCCCACCCCCTAGGGTGGGGGATCTGAAACAGAGGGGAGATTGCCGAATTCAGGGAAACATCCCTTATGTGATGGGGAAACCCCTTCTCCAATGGGGAATTTCCCTGGGTCAGAAGGGAGGCATTTAGGACTGTTCAAAGAAGGTGAAGCAGCTGAGCTATGGCAGACAGGAAAGAGGGAGAAACACACGAAGGGTCCGCACCACGGCTCAGCATGTCTGGACTGAGACGTCGATTCACAGGGGGTCTTGGAGCTGGAGTGTGGGAACCGGAGAACTGGTTCAGCGTGAGAAACATTGTTGGCAGTGGGGAGACAGACTGAGAGGACAGGAGGGAAAAAATCTGCAGCAGAGAATACCTACTGCAGAAAGCTGCGTGGCCATAGTGGAGGCTGGATACTGCTGACTCACAAGCAGGGGGGAGGAGCTGCTGGTTTAGCCTCTCTCTCAGTGCCTGCAATGGACAAAGGAAGGACACCTGTGGGCCTGGCTAACGAAATCAGGGATAACAAAGGCCCCCGGGTGGGGCTGGCCTAGAGTGCCTGCAGCTGAGAGCCAAATACCCGCAGAGTGGCCCAGCTCTGGAGACATTCTGTTTACACCTGAGCCGCCAGTGTCCCTCTGCAACAGGCACTGCCACAGCTGATTGAGCCACCATGACCCAGGCAGGGTGCCCCGGCAGAGTTGTAGCAGGGAGGAGGAGGCACGGTTGGAGTCGCTCTCTCCGCTGGAGCCTCCCAAGCTGCCATGACCCAGGTAGGGCGCCACTGCTCACTCACCCACAGGGGAAGGAGCCACTATTGTACCTTCTCTCTCCCCACACACCAGTGCTTACAGATGAACAATAAAGGAAGCTCTGCTGGTTGCAGAATAATACAAAAAGCCCAAGGTGGATAGAAGGACACTTACGGCTGAGACACCAAGGAAACAGAAATATTAGTATTAATTCTGTTGATCTGGTCCATTCTGGGGTCAGTTCTATTTTTTTTTCTAATTAATTATGATCTTAGTCCTAAGGGATCTACACATTTTATAACATTTTTTCTTCTATTTTTTATTTTTAGACTTTTTATATATTTCTATTTCTAGCTAAGTTTTTTGTAGTGCTGACTGTATCTCTCCTACCTTCTTTTCATCTCTATCTTTTATACGTTTCTATTTCTTTCTTTCTCTTTTCATATTTCAAGTCACACTATGCTCTTCTGTTGCCCTGTCTTCTATCCTTTTTTAGTTTATTTTATCTAAATATACTTATAAGTAATATTATCAGTCTGCTCTGTTTCCTTGCTTTATTCTCCAGATGACACACTGCTTTGGTATTTATTATTAGGTTTGTCTTTATCTTAGTACTAAGTATAATTGTCTGATTTCATTCTGAGAATCTTCAGTCTGTCTGCTGGTACTCTTGCACTTTATTATATTTGATCCTAGCTTTCAAAATCTCCCTGGCTTTGTGTTTGTGTGTGTGGTGTTTTTTTTTTTGTTTCTTTGTTTGTTTTTGTTTTGGTTTTTGTTCTGTTCTGTTTTGGTTTTGAATTTCCGTTGGTTTTCTCTTTGATTGATAGCATACGAGGGTTCTTATGTCAGCTATTTCTAGGGCCTTATGTTCTATTGGATTCAGTACTTGTGTGTCTTATACATGTATGTGTTTCCTTGACTTAGTATTTGTTTGACGCAACACTCTGCCATTAGTCTGGGGCTTGGACAGTCTTCTTTAAACCCCTTTATTGCCAGAACAAGCAACCCCTGAAGTTTGGACTACTATGAGAAAACAGAGAAACACCATGCAGGCAAAGGAGCAGGAGAAAAACCCACAAGACCAAATAAATGAAGAGGAAATAGGAAAATTGCCTGAAAAAGAATTCAGAGTAATGATAGTAAAGATGTTACAAAATCTCAATAACAAAATACAGAAAATAGAAGAAACAATTAATAAGGACTTAGAAGAACTAAAGAGCAAACAAACAGTAATGGACAACAAAGTAACTGAAATTAAAAATACCCTAGATGGTATAAACAGCAGAATAACTGAGGCAGAAGAACGAATATGTGAGTTGGAAGATAGAATGGGGGAAATAACTGCCACAGAGCAGGAAAGAGAAAAAAGAATAAAAAGAATGGAAGACAGTCTCAGAGACCTTGGTGACAACATTAAGAACACCAACATTCAAATCATAGGCATCCCAGAAGAAGAAGAAAAAAAAGAAAGGGTCTGAGAAAATATTTGAAAAGCTTATAGTGGAAAACTTCCCCAACATGGGAAAGGAAATAATTAACCAAGTCCAAGAAGTGCAGAGAGTCCCATACAGAATAAACCCAAGGAGAAATACACCAAGGTACATATTAATCAAACTAACAACAATTAAACACAAAGAAAAAATATTAAAAGCAGCAAGAGAAAAGCAACAAATAACATATAAGGGAAAACCCATAAGGATAACAGCTGACCTTTCTACAGAAACACTGCAGGCCAGAAGGAAATGACAGAATATACTGATAGTCCTGAAAGAGAAAAACCAACAGCCAAGAAAACTCTACCCAGCAAAAATCTCATTCAGATTCAACAGAGAAATTAACAGGTTTACAGAGAAGCAAAAGTTAAGAGAATTCAGCACCACCAAACCAGCCTTACAATTGCTAAAGGAACTTCTCTAAGTAGGAAACATAAGAGAAGGAAAAGACCTACAAATACAAACCCAAAACAATTAAGAACATGGTAGTATGAACACACATGTCAATAATCACCTTAAATGTATATGGATTAAATGCTCTAACCAAAAGACACAGACTGGCTGAATGGATACAAAAACAAGACCCTTCTATATGCTGCGTACAAGAAACCCACTTCAGACCAAGGGATACATATAGACTGAAAGTAAAGGGATGGAAAAAGATGTTTCATGCAAATGGAAGTCCAAAGAAAGCTGGAGTAGCAATACTCATATCAGACAAATTAGACTTGAAAGTAAAGACGATTAAAAGAGACAAGGAAGGACACTACATAATGATCAAGGGATCCATTCCAGAAGAACATATCACAATGGTAAATATCTATGCCCCCAATATAGGAGCACCTCAATACATAAGGCAAATGCTAACAGCTATAAAAGGGGACATCGACAGTAACACAATTATAGTGGGAGACTTGAACACCCCACTTACATCAACGGACAGATCATCCAAACAGAAAATAAATAAAGACACACAAGCTTTAAATGACACATTAGACCATCTCAACTTAATGAATATTTATAGGACAGTCCATCCAAAAAAGACAGAATACACTTTCTTCTCAAGAGCACATGGAACATTTTCCAGGATAGATCACATCTCAGGTCACAAATCAAACCTCAGTAAATTCAAGAAAATTGAAATCATATCAAGCATCTTCTCTGACCACAAAGCCATGAGACTAGATATCAATTACAGAAAAAAAAGTAAAAAAAAAAAAATACAAAAACAGGGAGGCTAAACATTACACTATTAAACAACCAAGAAATCACTGAAGAAACCAAAGAGGAAATCAAAAAATATCTAGAAACAAATGACAATGAAAACACAACAACCCAAAACTTTTGGGACACAACAAAAGCAATTCTAAGAGGGAAGTTTATAGCAATACAGTCCTACCTTAAGAAACAAGAACCTAAGAAACAAGAAAAATCTCAAATAACCTAATCTTACACCTAAAACAATTAGAAAAAGAAGAACAAAGAAACCCCAAAGTGAGCAGAAGGAAAGAAATCATAAAGATCAGAGCAGAAATAATGAAAAAGAAAGGAAGGAAACAATAGCAAAGATCTATGAAACTAAAAGCTGTTTCTTTAAGAAGATAAAGAAAATTGATAAACCATTAGCCAGACTCATATGGGAAAAAAAGGGAGAAGACACAAATCAACAGAATTAGAAATGAAAAAGGAGAAGTAACAACTGACACCACAGAAATACAAAACATCATGAGATACTACTACAAGCAACTATATGCCAATCAATTGGATAACCTGGAAGAAATGGATACATTCTTAGAAAAATACAATCTTCCAAGACTGAACCAGAAAGATATAGAAAATATGAACAGACCAATCACAAGCAGTGAAATTGAGGCAGTGATTAAAAATCTCCCAATAGACAAAAGCCCTGGGCCAGATGGATTCACAGGCGAATTCTATCAAACATTTAGAGAAGAGCTAACACCTATCCTCCTCAAACTCTTCCAAAATATAGCAGAAGGAGGAATACTCCCAAACTCATTCTAGAAGGCCACCATCACCCTGATACCAAAACCAGGCAAAGATGTCACAAAAAAAGAAAACTACAGACCAATATCACTGATGAATATAGATGCAAAAATCCTCAACAAAATACTAGCTAACAGACTCCAACAGCACATTAAAAAAACCATACACCATGATCAAGTGGAGTTTATCCCTGGGATGCAAGGATTCTTCAATATACACAAATCAATCAACGTGATACATCATATCAACAAATTGAAGGATAAATACTATATGATAATCTCAATAGATGCAGAAAAAGCTTCTGACAAAATTCAACATCCATTTATGATAAAAACTCTCCAGAAAATGGGCATAGAAGGAAATTACCTCAACATAATAAAAGCCATATGTGAGAAACCAAAAGCCAACATCATTTTCAATGGGGAAAAACTGAAAGCATTCCCTCTAAGAACTGGAACAAGACAAGGGTGAGCACTCTCACCATTATTATTCAGCATAGTTTTGGAAGTTTTAGCCACAGCAATCAGAGAAGAAAATGAATTAAAAGGAATTCAAATTGGAAAGGAAGAAGTAAAATTGTCACTCTTTGCAGATGACATGATATTATATATAGAAAACCCTAAAGACTCTACCAGAAAACTGCTAGCACTAATTGATGAGTTTAGTAAAGTAGCAGGATACAAAATGAATGCACAGAAATCTCTTTCATTCCTATACACTAACAACAAAAGAGCAGAAAGAGAAATTAAGGAAACTCTCCCACTTACCATTGCAACAAAGGGAATAAAATACCTAGGAATAAACCTGCCTAAGGAGGCAAAAGACCTGTGTACAGAAAACTATAAGACACTGATGAAAGAAATCAAAGACGATACAAACAGATGGAGAAACATACCATGTTCCTGGATTGGAAGAATCAACATTGTGAAAATGACTGTACTATACAAAGCAAATTACAGATTCAATGCAATCTGTATCAAAGTCACAATGGCATTTTTCATAGAACTAGAACAAGAAATCTTACGATTTGTATGGAAACGCAAAAGACCCTGAATAGCCAAAGCAATCTTGAGAAGGAAAAATGGAGTTGGTGGAATCAGGCTTCCTGACTTCAAACTATACTACAAGGCCATAGTGATCAAGACAGTATGGTACTGGCACAAAAATAGAAAGGTAGATCAATGGAACAGAATAGAGAACTCAGAGGTAAACCCAAACACATATGGGCACCTTATCTTTGACAAAGGAGGCAAGAATATACAATGGAAAAAAGACAACCTCTTCAATAAGCGGTGCTGGGAAAACTGGACAGCAACATGTAGAAGAATGAAATTAGAACACTTCCTAACACCATACACAAAAATAAACTCCAAATGGATTCAAGACCTACATGGAAGGCCAGACACTATAAAACTCCTAGAGGAAAACACAGGCAGAACACTCTATGACATCCATCAAAGCAAGATCCTTTTTGACCCACCTCCTCGAATAATGGAAATAAAATCAAGAATAAACAAATGGGACCTCATGAAACTTAAAAGCTTTTTCACAGTGAAAGAAACCATAAACAAGACAAGAAGGCAACCCTCAGAATGGGAGAAAATACTTGCCAATGAAGCAACGGACAAAGGATTAATCTCCAAAATATACAGGCAGCTCATGAAGCTTAATACCAAAGAAGCAAATAACCCAATCCACAAATGTGCAGAAGACCTAAACAGACATTTCTCTAAAGAAGACATACAGATGGCCAACAAACACATGAAAAGATGCTCAACATCACTAATCATTAGAGAAATGCAAGTCAAAGCCACAATGAGGTATCACCTCACACTGGTCAGAATGGCCATCATCACAAAATCTGGAAACAACAAATGTTGGAGAGGGTGTGGAGAAAAGGGAACTCTCCTGCACTGTTGGTGGGAATGTAAGCTGGTACAGCCACTCTGGAAAACAGTTTGGAGGTTCCTTAAAAAACTACAAATAGAACTACCATAGGATCCAGTAATCCCACTACTGGGCATATACCCAGAGAAAACCATAATCCAAAAAGAAACATGTACTATAATGTTTATTGCAGCACTATTTACAATAGCCAGGACATGGAAGCAACCAAAATGCCCATCAACAAATGAATGAAGAAGATGTGGCATATATACACAATGGAATATTACTCAACTATAAAAAGGGATGAGATGGAGCTATATGTAATGAGGTGGATAGACATAGAGTCTGTCACACAGAGTGAAGTAAGCCAGAAAGAGAAAAACAAATATTGTATGCTAACTCATATATATGGAATCTAAAAAGAAAAAAAAAATGGTACTGATGAACCTAGTGACAAGACACGAATAAGGATGCAGATGCAGTAATGGACTGGAGGACATGGGGTTGAAGGGGTGGAGAGCTAAGGGGAAGCTGGGACGAAGTGAGAGAGTAGCATAGACATACATATACTACCAACTGTAAAATAGATAGCCAGTTGGAAGTTGCTGTATAACAAAGGGAGATCAACTCAATGATGGGTGATGCCTTAGAGGGCCTGGACGGGGAGGGTTGGGGGAGTCATGGGAGGGAGGGGATATGGGGATATGTGCATAAATACAGCTGATTCACTTTGGTGTACCTCATAAGCTGATACAGGAGTGTAAAGCAATCATATTCCAATAAAGAGCTTAAAAAAAAAAAAAAGAAAAGAAAAAGTCTTTGTTTTCTTCTGAGCCTGTGCGCACCTTCCATTTCGAGGACACCGGTTTTATTTCACCAGCCTCTCTCTGAGTCTTTCTGTTTCTATAATTGCCTCTTCCACCTGGGTATTCACCAGATTTTCTCCCGTTTCTGGTTTCCTTTGTGCCTGGCGGGGTTTGGGCTACACCTGAGCAGAGACTGTATACGCGCGCCATCTGGTGGAATTCAGGCTCCACACTTTTCCTGCAGCGACAGCTGGAACCTCTTGGTTCATGGCATCCCACCTAAATTCCTGGTGTCTTTTGGATACATTCATTAATATGATTTTTCTGGTTATTCATATCTATTAAAAGCTGGAAGGTGCAATATACTGCCCTCTACACCTGCTTCCTATCTCAGTTCAGAAACCACAAAACACATGGCCACCAGCAAGATACCAAACTAACCTGTTTTTCCTATAAGTCCTGAAATATTGATGACTCTGAAAGTGAGACTGGATTTGTTTTTTTTCCCACTTAAGAAGGTCATTTTTACCTGAACAATAACTACATGAAATAGAAAAGTCAACCCATTTGTTAAATTACCACAAGCACATTTTAAACTGCTTTGTTAAGGATCAGAGATCATTCTGAAAATAATGACATTTTTAATGTTAATTTCTCATGTATATTTAGTTCAGTGACCTGCTTTAAATAGTCCAGATAACATAAATTCATGGGGGATTTTCTGGGTTTTTTCTCAAGAAATTACTTCATTACTCTTTATCAATGGAAGTTTCAGATCTCAATTTAATACCTTTGATTTTCTACTTGAAGGGGTATTATCTTAAGGAGGGAAACATTCCTGGGACTCTAAATATTTTTTTAATTATTTTAATTTTATTTATTATCCAAATTATAACATTTCTAGGCAAGATTTGCCTATAAAACAGATACTTAGTATATATAGTTTAAAGAAAATATACTTGGTTAAAAGGGATAGCATAGAAGCTAGCGTATTATGTTTTAAATTGTTTAAAATATATTTTCAGTATTAATGTTATATACACAGAAACTACTGATTGCCTTTATTATTATGAAAACTTGGGTGATTTCTTTTTCTTAATAAGCTGCCAGCCCTGGATACAGGTTCTGACCTTTTGCTTTGATATAATTAGATTTAATGAATAGCCTTTGCCATTTACCAGCTGTACAAACCTAGGCAAGCCACCCAATATTGTTATGTTTTGTTTAATGATCCACAAAATGGAGAAAATAACAGCGTTCAATTCACAAGGTTGCTCCAAGGACAACATATGAGTCGACATATGCAAAGATTTCAGAACAGTGCCTATCACTGAGTACGTGCTAAAGAAACCACCACCACCACCACCACCATTGCTGTCATTATTATCAATGTCTGTATGCTTCCAATCAGTTGATTTTTTTTCCACATTCCAAGTGCATAAGTATCTTTCTGAGTCCAAATCAAAGCTCGGGGTTTTTTTTTGTTTGTTTGTGAAATTAATATGTAAAGGACCCAAGTAACTGATGAAACATAGCTTTATTTCTCTTTTACTGCTTTTCAAAGGCTGGGGATCATAAAGTAAACATTTCCAATTACAGCAGCTCTTGCCCAGGAGATATCAAAACTGACACCATGTTTCTTCACAACAGATTCTAATAAACTGAAGCCGATAAGGACCATGGACTTTTGGTAACCTCAGAATGTCAGATTCTTACTGCACTTAATGAAAACACTTTTCAACCCAGCGAACAAAGGGACTTGTTTTAACCAACTATGTATACACAGGACTAATTCTATCTTATTCCAGCTGCTATTTTTGAATACTTAATTAGTTTAGTCATTCTGAATTTTCCCTTTCTAGCACTTAAAGAGTCCTAAATCTTCCCCTTAGTAATTACCCAATGAATTTCTTCTTTCTTTTTTGTTTTTAAATGTTTTTAAAATTTTTATTCTTTGAAAAATCAATTTTAAAAATTACTTTCAAACAATTCCCCTTTTTCGTTTTGATGGCCTCCCAGCCATGGTTAAAAAAAAAAAATGCCCACTTAAGGAAGTGGAGTTTATGGTAATGCGGGGAGCTGCCCTGAACAGGGGTCCTGGTTTCCGTAGTTGCCCCCAACAAGGGGCCCTGGTCTCCAGGACATAGCCCTGGGAGCTGCCTTACTTTAAGGGCTTGCCTAGGCTTGCCTGGGCAAGCATAGCTCTCTGTCCCGCCACCCCTGACCTACTGGCTACGTGCCTTAAAGAATGCATCTGCTTCTGTGAAACGTGCTGTGTACTCAGTCTCCTTGATGTTTGTTCCTTAGGAATCTACTGTTTAAGCATATAGTTAGCGATGCATGCAATCATAAAGATTTACAATTGTCCCAAAGCACATACAAGATAACAGGATGTTTTAGATTGTTGAGTTGAGCTTTATCTTAAAGAGTGACAGACATATGTCTTGCAAGAATCCTTTTTTTCTTTCTCCTCCTTGACAAAAATCATATATAAGCTTGTACTAAATAAAGTTCAGTATCAGTTGCCTGTGAGCTTCTGATCCTCTCGACCCCATTCTGTGTCTGTCTCTTTAATTTTCTTAGCCGCGTCGAGCTCATCGCTGGACCTGATCGACTTTGCCGGCTGGCCGCGGCATGGTAATAGAGTGACCAAGAATGAGAAAGACAATAATTGGAAGAAATTTTAAAGGGCCTGAGATTCATCATGTTGTGCCTGAGAGAATATTCTTGTTGGTTCTCTAAAGTAAACGGGGTGCTATAATCAATGGAACCAAAAATCAAGGTCAGGAATAAGTAGCTCTAGTGTGAAAAATACCTCTTCTGAAAACATTTCAGGAATAGAAATATTTTCCCTTTTTAATAATTTGCCTAATGTTATAAGTCATTGCTATTTAGACATAATCTCTTAATATTCAAATATCATTTATATAAAATAATAAATTTTAAAAACATGTGTATGAGAAGAATTAGATTTTCTGAAGCATTTAAAACCGACTGTAAACGTATACAGTCACAGATACTGGATCCTCTTAAATGCTTTAAATCCTTTTAAAGTTAGATACACAAGCACAATGACCATACTTACCCCCCCTCCCAAAACCAACAATAATGTCTGTTATCTACAGTGTTATTACCATGATTTTTAAAATTTTTTTTAATTGAGGTATAGTTTGTTTTACATTGCAGTATTAGTTTCTTCTATATAGCAAAATGGAGTTCCCTGTGCTATATAGCAGGTTCTCATCAGTTATCCATTCTTTACATATTAGTGTACATGTGTCAATCCCAATCTCCCAATTCATTCCATCCCTTCCCCACCCCCTGCTTTCTCCCCTTGATAATTTTCCTTTAATTGTTCAACTTAACTTTTTTCATTCTTAGCTCCAATAGCAACATGTCCAACTTTGTAAACTTCAACATCCAGTTTATTTTGTCGTAGCAGAAGTCTTAATGCTCTTAGATTCTTTGTGTTTTCAATTGATGAATTTTCTCTCGGATAATTTATAGATAATCTGTCTAGTTTTTAGGAAAAAAATCTCAAACTTTTGCCTTCAGTACAACTCAGTGATAAGCTGTTTAATGAAATTTAAAGATCCAGTTAGAAGAATTATTCTTTTTAAATGTGTGGATTATCTAAGTGCCTGAATATTTAATTGCACTAGCTTGTAAATCTTTCTTTCTTTATACTGAATATTCTATATGACTTTCCCTTTTTTGTTGCTGCTTTTCTTTTTTTAATACTTCAGCAGAATCATTATTATCTGCATCAAGCCGATGAAGTATGAGACTCGATATAACTTTCTTGTATCACTGCAAGGGTGACATTGACATGCCCATTGCAACTTCCCCTGCAGGCTGTCCCTTGGGTGAAGCGGTACTTTTTATCTAATGGGTGATGGATGTATAAAGGCAGAGAGCTGACACGGGTTTCTTTCCTTACATTATTGGGAGGGCTGCAGTAGCACTGTCTTCTACCACAGAAATTTCCTTTGCTGAAGCATCCCAGTTGAGGTGGGGATAACATATCCAGAGTTACCATGACTTGAATGTCCTAAAAGAAACTACCAATACTATCAGAAAGTATCCAAAGTAATACAATTCAAAACTAGTACCTAATAATAAAGCAATGTGTGAATGAGAAAATAGATAAATACATGAATAAAATGCATAGATAAATATTCAAAATGTCCTATATTACTAAGAGTGCTTCTTGTCCCACAGTTCCTTCCATATATCCAGAACATACCCCTAAGAAATGCATCTCCTAACGTGATGTTGCATGGTGTTGTGTGTTGGAGCCTCCCACCCTGAGAGATAGAGAATGGCCACAACTGGAGCAACTGGTCATATACATTTATGGAAGATATTATCTAAATGCAAGGAGTACAAAAATCAAACAGACATTTCCATGACAACCTTCACATGTAAGCATTTCTCCCCTTGCAAAGGATGTAGTTACTGGAAGATAAGGAAATAGAAGAATAAACCCTGGCAGCTCTCAGCTTGTGGTTGTGTGGAAACTCACAGCTGGACCAAGGTGTTTTACATGTAAAACAGGTGATTTCACAAAACACAAACCTCAGGTGAGATCATTCTGTGATAACACCAAAGTAAGATAAAAACAAAACCGTTTCACCATGAGACAACCATACAGCTAGAAAAAAACAAGAAAACAAGATTTGTATCTTATAGTTATCAAATACTAAATTTCATATGCCCCATCATTTCATATCAAGGCTAACTATAGATCACTGCACAGGTGAAGGTAGAGGCAGATAATTATAGAACAGTAGAAAACATAAGCCAAGTACCATGCAAGAAATGCAAAGGAGAAAGGAAAATCCTAATCTCAGTTCTTTAAGTTTAAGAATGAAAAAGTGGTATGACTGACATATATTGAAAGATGTTTTGATATATTACAAAGCTATAATTATATGAAAGAAAAGAAAGAAAATTCTATACTAAAAAAAGCATAAATAGTACAACAAATGAAAACATATCTATACAGTCATTCATATTCTGTAAACTGAATGAGGTTTTTAACTTTCTTGGATATTTCAGGGCAATTTGGTTCATCAAATCATTTACATGAAAATGGATTTTAAAATATTAGACTAGGAAAATAATGAAAACGTGCTCTTAGCCCTATCAGTTTCTGAATGCTAGCTGATGAGACAGAAATACTTTTAAAATATATGAATTATCCACAATAATGTGAAGTAATCCTTCTTACAACTTACTGGAATGTTAAATTTTTACAGTGTGAAGCATGTTTTTTTCTCTCTAATGCAATAAGCTTTTTAAATCACAGTCTTTGTTAAATGAGTCCTAATATATATGACATTTTCACAGATTACTGTGTTTATAATTTTAAAATTAAATTGCTTCCAAAAGATATATTTCAGTTCAATTTACATTTCTATTGTGGCAGCTTTTATTTTCTCACTTCTGACTTTCTAACAGCAATCATAATTCTCAATAAAAAAAAAAGCACTTCTCTGTTTTTCCCTATACAACAGGACAACTCATCATGTGCCTTATTTTGAAAAGAGCATCATATTTCTGAGATACATATTATTTGTATGACCACATTTTGAGAGATAAAAACCACACAAATTTTACTTTATTTATTTATTTGTTTATTTATTTGAAGATAAAATATATACAGTTTCACTTAATGAGCTTTGGAAAAGTGTTCAAAGCCACAGAGGTGTTAGATCTTGGTTGTGAATGACTGAAACAGATTCTGCTTAACCTAAACCAGATGGTGGATTATATTGGGTAGCTCACAGAATTAATGGGAAGACTGAAGGAACAGGCTTATGCTGAGGACAGCAGCCATAGAGACTGGGGCTCAGAACTCTGTGAAATTGCAGGACAAATGCAGCCAGACGAGGGGTATGAGCTGCCTCCCACTCAGACCTGGAAGTTAGATGCTGCCACTGGACCTCTGTGATGAATGAATGCCTCCTTGTTTTCGACCCTTTTTACCCCTTGCTCCAGTTTCAAATTGTTCATGGAAGCCATCTGTGTTGGTTTTCTAGGGCTGCAGTGACAAACGACCGCAAGGTTGATAGCTCCAAGAAGAGAAATTTATTCTCCCACCATTCTAGAAGCCAGAAATCCAAAATCAAGGCACTGGAAGGACTTCATCTCCCACGAAATATTCTAGGGGAGAATCCTTCCTTGCCTCTCCCTGCCTCTGCCAGCCCAGATATTTCTTGTAGCTACACTTGGCTATTTAATTTTAAATAATCTAAAAAGAGAACCTATTATAAATTCAGTCCCTCCCTTGCACTAGCCGTGTTTCAAATGCTCAAAAGTCCCAGGTGGCTCCTGGCTACTGTATAGGACTATGCAGTATCAACACATCTGTCACCACGCAAAGTTCTCTTGGACAGCACTGCTCTAGAGTATTCCCTGAACATTAGAAGTGGTTTCACCTCCTGGGCTTCAAACAACAAGCAGTCCTACAATTGCCTATTACTTACATAGAAATTTCAATATTTACTTTTCCTCATCACCAGGATAGTTGTTTATTCCACCTTTGGATGTGATTTCACTGCCTCAGTCAATTCACGCACCGCAGACTCACTGATGGCTTTCTCCACCCTCGTAGCTGTTCATGCAAAATCTGAGAATTTACTCCACAGACAAATTATTAGGCAATGGACTCTCCTCTTAATATGTCTTCTGCAATATAAAACCAGCCCACCTTGTAGAAGGAGAAGTCGACTATGGAAGGCTCAATTATAGTCTAAGTGTATGCTGATTTACAAGCTGCTGTGCGTAAATTGAACTAGCCACTCATCTATGACATTTCCCCCAGAGTCAATGAACATGGTTTCTGCAACTAACATGAGGTGTTGCACTTCAGATAATTATACCAAATTACCTACTTGAAACATTTGTGCTTCCAAAACCAGTGGCTCTGTACTACTAGCCTAGCAATTGCAGTATGTAAAAATTTCATTGGAAAAATAATGAGGCTTATTCAAAATTAGAAGTTGAAGCAAACTCTCAGACAAAAGATTTTTCTCTGGACATTATGATAATGATTTTTTCCATTTTTATTAATTTTAATTTTTATTTTTTAAGGATATAAATATTGTTTTTTCATAGCTGCCTGATCTTCTCCAATCAGATATCTCAGATGTGACTAATTATACTTAAAATATTCCTTCTATTTTTTGTCAGCTTTCCTTTTAATATGAGTGGTTAGGTTTTGTGGTTTTGTTTCCTAAATTCATTCTTAATTATGCTCTGATATTTGGTAAAATTATAAATGTACTAGTCAAACTTAAAAATAAGTGGCTAGATTAATGAGATTTGGTAATTTGAGTTAATTTGCTCACTCCATGTAAAAATTTTACTTCTACCCCTGAGTCCTCACTAGATGTGGGATTCTGATGACTAAACCCTGATCCTGATTATGTTGTGGGAAGAAGGGAAGGAAGTTGGTGATGGATGGTTTACTTTCAACGTGTGTCAGTGATTTTTCTATCCTATAATGATTCCTGTATTTCCCAGAGAGCTGGGTTACCTGTGACAAGTTCCATTTTTCCATATCCAGTGTTTACACTGAATTCTTACTTTTAAGAGTTTCTACGTTAGACAGCAGTATTTAAATTATCTTGGGACAAACTGCAGAAGTCAATTGCTGTGAATAAGGTAACATGTGGAGACATTATCTTATTGCTTTGTTTTCATAAATAAATTGTCCAGTTAAATATCTCAGAGTATTCTCCTTTGCAACTCTTGTCCTCAATTTACAGATTACTTCAGGTTATTATTTTTTTTTTGGAAAGTTTACTTTATTGTTGATAATCTTTTGTTGCTTTTCCTGAATGGAATATTCCTCAACTCAGACTAGTTATGCTGTCAGTCTCACCCTTCCTGCTTTACATATCACATGTATTCATCACAATCTGGGTCTGTCCGTGATTCTAGTCATGACTTTTCAATATCAAAAGGCATTCCTTTCTTGTTTTACATTTCTTCTGTTAATTAATACATTTCTTTCTTTCTTTTTTTTGAAGAGATATAATAAAATATGGCAAAGGCTACTCCTGCCCTTAATAAAAAGGTTAAAAAAAGGAATTCTATGGAATTTTTCCATAATGAATTTCAGAAGTTAATATTAGAGTCAAAAAATATTTACCATTCCAACAATGCTAACTTCCCATTTGGCATCAACAAATATATTTTAGGAAATAAATATGTCATGGTATACGACTTTATAATGTGAAATTTTGAGAAAGTAGCAGTCAAAATCTCAAATACAGTATCAGGGCTCATTGAATACATGAACATAAAAATATTTCGATGGCTGTGAATCTTTTCTTTTACTATCGATAAATAGAATGTCTATAAATATTTTTAAAGAAAAACAATTCTAGTATAAGTTATTAAATGCATTACTAATCCTAGACCTGTAGTACTTAATTGCCATCTACAATAGTGAAAATTCTATTTTGCATTGCAAACATTTGCCTTCGATTCACTCAAATAGTGTCTAAAGTCTCAAACATTTAGAATGGAGAGGGAATATTTCTAAGCATTAACATGCTTGTTTTTAAGATACCTAACTTCTCTAATTAAAATAGAGGTTTTATCAACTCCAATGTACCTTCAGTGACATGATCATTGATTAATAGCTGCATGTAATTTACATATAGGTCAAAACGATGAAAACAGAATTCCTAGAAAGCCACACTAAAAACATTTATTAAAGGTGTACATTGGTAGATAAATATGTTTTGCCCTATTAGGTTATAGAAAACATTTGGGTGAAACATAAATATACATGCTTTTGCAAGGTGGGCAGGATGAATCCACCAGGAGGGAAAAAAAAATAAACGTAGCTATATAATTTAGATGGCTTAAGATGACTAGATCAATTTTGCTGTAAATTTTATGGGTATTTTAATATTAAACAAATGATGCATATCTATTGCTTTCAAAATATCTGGGAAAGGAGTAAGATGAAAACAATATGTGCTTTCATAATCCATTTGTAATGATATTTTTTCCTGCGTAGTAATGTGTAGTGTCTATTAAATACTTAAAGATGGAGAGGAAATTCTACACTATGACTAAAATCATTTACTGACAAAATATGACCACTTAATGCTTAATTTGGTTAAGAACCAACAGAAAATATGAGGCAAATATTTTGTCAGAGCATTCGTTGGGTATTTATCATGTTGCCATATAAGAGAAAAATTTCCACTTAACTTGAAGTGTTGGTTGAATGATAGCTTGAAAAGAATCTTAAAGGCGCAACTATTTTAACTAATGGCAGATTAAATGAGATAACTACTAATCCATTTCCAAATTGAAGAGTTCATGATTGTACAGTGTGGACCTTAGGCAAAATACATTTATCATCTGATTCATAAGCAAGCAGACCTTACTTATAAGAATTATTGAAGTAGTATATGGAAATATTGGCCAAAAGAAAAATGGTGAATTTCTTTTTACTGATATGTTTATATATTTGTCCATTGAAGAAAACAAGAGAACCAACAAAAATAAGCCCAGTTTATGACTAACGATGAATAATTTGAAATAAATTTCTCAAAGTTACAAATTAAATTCATTTCCTTTTTTGTTGTCATTTTAAAGGAAAGTGAGGAAAATATTATTTTTTTCTCAGAGGAAAGATTTTTTTCCACTTTGACTTAAATAAAAGTTTCTGTTGTGTCAAACAAGGTGCCCCTCTATGTTCAGATTACCTAGTAGAGACTAATAAAGGAATATCACTTCTTAACCAGAAACTTTGTCTGAAATACATGGAGACAAACTGACAGTAACATCAATATCCCCCAGTAAAAGATAAAAGCCAGATATTATTTTAATAAAAAATGGTTAGAAAATATAGGAGCGCATGAGTTGCACACGGAGTCTAATAATGCCCAAATGGCCTAAAATATTTAAAAATTATTTATTGTGAACAACTATAGGAGAAGTCCACATACTTCTCATAAAGCGATATTTTAAGAAAACCTATGACAGAAGGTGGGATCAAAATGGCAGAGTATGAAGCCCTTGAGCTCACCTCCTCCCAGGGACACACCAAAACTACAAATATGTATAGCACAACCCTGGAATGACCTGAAGTCTAGCAGAACAGCTTTTTTATAATTTAGGACATAAAGGAAAAAACACAAGACAGGTAGGAGGGGAAGAGAAATAATCTACTCAGGACCCACATTCCCGATGGGCGATTAAAAAGAGGAAAGGGGTATCACAAACTCAGAGGTCCTTCCTAAGGAGCAAGGGATTTGAGCCCCACATTGTACATCCCAGCCTTGGGGTCCAGCACCAGCAAGATGATCCCCCTTAAATGATTTCAAAAATCAGCACGGCTTATGGCCTGGAGAGCTGGAGATTGATAGGAAACCAAAACTCACTCTTAAAGGGCTTGCCTACGAACTTACTCACTCCCAGTTTCGGCACATAGGCCCCAGATTAAAAGAACATGGCTGCCCCAGCACATCCTCCAGCCACACACAGCTCCAGCTCCAGCGCCATGGGAGAAGCCCCTGCTGGCACCAGGCTCTGGCCGCTCCAAAGCCACGCATCACATGTAGTCTATAGGAGATGCTTCTGCACAAGAGCACAACTTCAAGACTGGGAGAAATAACTGTTTTGTCTCATTTATAGACACAAACACAGAAAGACAAACAAAATGAGAAGACAGAAGAATATATTCCAAACAAAAGAATAAGATAAACCCCAGAAAAAAAAACAACAGAAAAAAGGCAACAGATAACAAGTATTGATGCGAATGTAGAATAAATGATACCCTCGTGCACGGTGGGAACGTAAGTCGGTGCAGCCTCTGTGGAAACCATGGATGTTCCTCAAAACAATACACATAGAACTATCATAAGACCCATCCCTACTCCTGCATATTTGTTGGAAGAAAATGAAAACACTAATTTGAAAAGATACATGCACCCCTATGTTCATTGCAGCATTATTTACAATAGCTAATATATAGAAGTAACAGGTGTCCATCAACAGATGAATGGATAAAGAAGATGCCCTGTATATAAACAATGAAATTATTTACCCATAAAAAAGAATGAAATATTGCCATTTGCAACAACATGGATGGATTTGGAGGGTACGGTGCTAAGTGAAATACATCAAGCAGAGAAAGACAGATACTGTATGTTTTAATTTATATTAAAATCGAAAAGCAAAACTAAAAAACAAAACAAACAAATATAACAGAAACAGCTCACAAGTACAGAGAACAAACTAGTGATGTCCAGAGGAGAGGGGGGCTGAAGCCTGAGCAAAATAGGTGAAGGGGATTAAGAGGTACAAACTACCAGTTATAAAATAAATCATAGAGATGTAATGTACAGCACAGGGCATATTGTCAATAATATTGTAATCTATAAAAATATTGAATCACTATGTTGTACACCTAAAACTAATTTATTATTGTAAGCCAACAATACTTCAAGTAAAAAAAAAAAAGACTATGGTAGCAATTAATAGGCACTATAAAAAATAAGTTTTGGAGAATTGTGAAATATCACCTTAGTATTTTCTTTATTATTTTGTTCATGTTTCATTTGAGCTAAGTATAGACAAGTAAGATAAATTTATAGTTTTCCAAAAAGCAATGTCATTCATATTATTCATTTACGATGGCAACAATTAGAATGTTTTTGGTGGTAGATGGACTTGGAGTCTGTCCTACAGAGTGAAATAAGTCAGAAATAGAAAAACAAATACAGTATGCTAATACATATATATGGAATCTAGAAGAATGGTACTGATGAACCTAGTTGTAGGGCAAGAATAAAGACCCAGATGTAGAGAATGGACTTGAGGACGTGGCGGGAGATGGGAGGTTGGGAAGTAGTGAGAGAGTAGCACTGACATATACACACTACCAAATGTAAAATAGATGGCTAGTGGGAAGCTGCTGCATAGCACAGGGAGATCAGCTTGGTGGTTCGTGATGACCTAGAGGGGTGGGATAAGGAGGGTGAGGGAGTCTTAAGAGGGAGGGGATATTGGGATATATGTATAAATACAGCTGATTCACTTTGTTGTACAGCAGAAACTAACACAATATTGTAAAGCAATTATACTCCAATAAAGAGGTATTAAAAAAAAGCATGTTTTTGGTGGGCTGTGAAATTGGTGTATTAAGGAAAATATGGATTATTACCACAAATCAAGTGAAACAACCAGAGTTATTGCCTGTATGTTTACCACATCTTATGTAAAATTAATGAATCATTTTTCTTCATATGTAAACATCAGCCTCCACAAAGTATACATACTACAATATTATGAGAAAGAGATGTGTTCCCTTACACATTCATTCATTTATTTATTAGTTTGATACAATGTATCAATTGCCTACATGTAGCAGGAAATGTGCTAGTCACTGGAGTTAAAACAGTTGAAAAAGCACAATTACAACCATCATAACAAAGGCAAAATTTTGTAGAGGAATAGTGATTCTGATAGGATGGAAAATGAAAATTCCTGAAATTTTCTCCTGCCCTCCCGCAAAGAAAAAATGTATAGTGGGTAAATTCCACTAAAGATTATTTTCATGAGTTTTAAGTTCAAAAGAAAGAAAGAAAAATCTGCAAAGGAGCCACACACACACACACACACACACACACACACACACACACACACACACACTTGACTTGTAACCAAATATTGAGTAAAAGGAAAACTTATGGCTATTGACAAAAGGAAGCAACCAATTTTGGGATTTATCATGGAGCAAAATATCAAAGATCAGCCCAAGTGGGCTGCAGAGTAAAGGAACTGATTCTGAGACACTTCTTACACAGATAACTTCCATAGAAGAACCTCCCAGAGTCAAAGGGTAGGGAAAGAAATGAAAGTCTAACATGAGACTAAAAAAATGATTTAAGGAGAGAGAACATAGAAAATGGGAGACTATGTAGGAGAAAGAAATGGACGAGCATTTTCAGAATTGAAGAGGAAACGATTCCATGGATCCAGAAACATATAAGTTGTTTGAATTAAGGCAGATAAAATGTACATCTAGACACACTTTATTTACACTGCAAACACTGAAGGCAACATTTTAAAACCTAAAACCCACCAGAGAAAAAAGACAATAATTACAAAGTCAAGACAGTTAGAATAATAGTTTTCTCAACAAGAAACATTAAAGCCAGAAGAAGGTAATATAATATGTTTGAAGTACCGAGATAAATTCAATGTCATCTCTGAACTGCATGCCCAGAAAAGCTATCTTTCAAGTCAAAGGTGAAAATATACATAGAAACAAAAACTGAGTTTAAACCCAATTGACTCATGCTAAAGCAATAAGAAATATAATACAAAAAAACTGGGGAAATGATTGTAGAAGGCAAATCTATGCGTTCTTGAAATGTCAAATATTTAGTATAGCTGGTGTGATGGTTGGTTTTACATGTCATTTGGACTGGCCTTGGGGTGCCCAGATTAAACATTATTTTTGAGTGTGTCTGGGAGTGTTTTTATGGATGAGATTAGCATTTGAGTCAATGGATTTAGTAAAGTAGGTTGCCCTCCCCACAGTGGATGGGCCCTCACCCAACATTTTAAGGCTACGATTAGAGTACAAGATGGAGGAGGGAGGGAGCAAGCCCTTTTTACTGCCTTCCTGCTGAGCTAGGGAATCTAATCTTCTGTAAGCCAGGCTTCACACCATCGGCTCCCCTGATTCTCAGGCCTTCCTACTTGGATTGAATTATATCAGTGGCATTTCTGGCTGTTCAGTTTACAGATAGCAGATTGTGGGACTTCTCTAAGCCTCAGTAATCACATGAGACAATTTCCCATAATAAATCTACCTACTTATCTGTCTGTATCTGTCTGTCTGTCTGTCTGTCTGTCTATCTATCTATCTATCTATCATCTATCTAATCTGTTTCTCTGAAAAATCCTAAGTAATGCAGCTGTATTGTAGTTTCTTAATGTAGGTCAGGGTTTTCCAATGGAATGTTTCCAACTGTGTGACAAAGAAAATACTGTATGGATGTTTAACTATAGGTAGACATAGATATATGTGTTTGTACACACACACTCTATTTTGTTTTACATTTGAATCATATAAAAATAAAAAGGATATCTTGTAGAGCAGAACAGAAATAATTCTTTGCCTTTTTAGATAATTAATTTCTGTTTATTTATTGACTATAATGTAAATCCCTATAGGTTTAAAATCTTGGTGAACTTTCTATTTAATACACATTTTGAAAACCAGAGAAAAAGTTTGTAGGCATCATAGCACTATTTCTTGGTAGTAATGAATCCTATTACATTTATGACTGTATTATCATATCAGTTAATGCATTTTCTGTGCAATGATGCAGTTCCACCCCCAACATCCATCAGCAAAATGAATCTTTTTTCAAGGTCTCTGCATGAATACTAAATAAATCAATAGAAAATATGCAGAATCAAAATGTGGAAGATAAATCCATGTTAACTGTAGCTTGACTAATGCTGTTGTTCAACATTTTTATTTTGGCAACTACATTTTCTTATATTGTAATATACAAACACCTACCTTTTCCAAGTTAAACTTATTTTTATTCCAATCAAGCCCAAGTTATCAATTGCAATAAGCAAATAGGACATTGGATACTTTTAGGGAGAAACAGGAAATATGACAGGAGTTACATAATCTTTCCCCACATATTAGGTGTTACTATTTGAGTTCTTCATAACTGTTACTTTCAGCATGTATGTTGCTGGCATCAGTTTCTTCCCATGGAATTGCATTTCCACATTCAGTTTTTCTTTCTGCCAATATTATTATGATTTTAAATGCTGATGTCAAAATATGATTTGTATTTATCCCAGAAACAGAGAGACGATAAAGAAGTGTGAGGAAAATGTCATTTTCACCAAGATAATCTCCAGGTAATATTATCCCACAGATAACTTTCCAGAATATTTTTTTCTTGTATTATTTTCTCCCAAACTTCTTTTGATGAACTGTTTAACTTAAAACCCCAAATATCCAACATACTGCTAGGAGACAAATCTCCCCCTTCATCCTACCATCTGAACTAACCCATTACAAACTTCCTGTGATTGATTTAAGCACTTCAGGTAGTATTTCTTGTAATAAATACTTTGGAATAGCCCAGGTACAGTGAAAACCAAAACTTTCATGACCATAGGACTTGTTAAGGGGGTTTACTAAAATAAATTTGAATGATCTTATTAGATCTTATTTCACCTACCACTTAGGTTTAATTGATACTCTATTTCAAAAGGAAAAGAGTAATAACAAAATGAACTAATATGTTCTTTATGGTAGTATATATCAGAATCAAAAAAGGATATATTTGCTCAGTGATGACAAGAGTTTTTTTCGTGCATCTACACTCTTAATTCTCACACAAACCTATGAATTATATGCAGTTATCATTTTCATTTTCTAGATGAGAAAATGCCCAAAGAAATCTATTACACAAGTTTACACACATAATGAATTGGAAGGAGGGTTAGGCAGTGCTGTTTGCCTAATCCTCACCTTCTCTTGAGTCCTATCAACAGAATTCATGAAATTATAGGGTATTTTTCTTACTATGATTCTATTGCCTTTTTAAACTAAAATATTTACATCATAGAAAAATAAAACAAACAGCCTATAACTGTAAAGGTATTTCAATCTAATTTTAGGGGCAATGGCAAACAGAAGGGAGTGTAAGTAAAAGGCAGTTTAGGAAAGTTTAGCAAACACAAGTAAGGTTTGTAAAAATCTTTATTTTTTGGTGTTTCCATAACTTCTTGCTTTGGAATATTTCTTGGTTAGCTTATAATGAGCATTAGTTATCAGTTATTGTTGGCATCTCAGGAACCCTGACCCCATGTGTAGCCATCGAAGTAGCAATCAGCTCAGTGTCACCTGCCTGCTGGTACAGTTTCCCTCTCTCTCCTTATTAATCATTAAAGTCTAGGTTTGGGAAAACTGGAGATTCATTCTGATTGATTGTATTTCAGTCATTTCTATTTTCAATTTTTCATCAAGGCACAGGCATAATACAAACATTCTTATATGAATTTAAGCTTTAAGTTTTATTTAATTTTAATTTTATTTTATTGAAGTATAGTTGATTTACAATGTTGTACCAATCTCTGCTATACAGCAAAGTGAGCTTTATTTTTTATTAATGAAAATTTTAAGAAAGACAAGGTTGTCATATTGCTTTAAATATGGTTGTCTAAAAAGACATGTTATCAGAACTGCAAAATATTGATGATTTTTCCATCCAACTACGGTACTATCTATATGTGTTTGATATTTAATTAAAATACTTTAAACAATGTGTCTTTTGAAAATTTTCTTTGACACAGATAAGAACAAAGGAAATTTATAGTAATCATGTGGTAGCATTTTATCTTAAAATAATTATATATAAAAATAAATCAGAATAGTGCAAAAGTTAGTGTGTTTCCCAAATACAAAATATGTCTCATGAAAAATATTTTCATCCCAATTTTATGTAGACTTTCAAAGAAATTATGTCTGCCTTTTACAATTTACAGTTCATGGAGAGAAGGACCACAAAATATTTGTAATTCAAACAAAGTTTAATTATAAATTTATAAATGTTTATTTTTCCTAATGAGTATAGTGTTTGAGTGGAAGCAATCATCATTTATGTATTTTTTTGCTACTCACTTAAATGTGATGCAAGTCTTAGAATAGGTAGTATCTATAACATTTTATATTGTATAGCATAGGTTCAATAGCTTTAATTGCAAGATCTATAGGTAATGACATAAGCTGCTTAAGTCTACAATTATTTCATAGTAGATAAAAGTTCACTATGATTATGGTGACCATAACAAACGTGTGCTACGACATCTTTGTCCTCAAATTTCAAAACAGTATAGTTTGAAAACATTCAAACTGTTTTCAAGTAGCAGAAAAAATGTTTATTTATTCTTTATGTGAGTAAAATTTTATTTTCTGTAGTGTAAGAAAAACACTCTCCAACTGTAACAATAAATGCACCTATGTAATTTAAAACAAATGCAGTGCAGGCCTAAATGAAATCAGATATATAGTTCATTCAATTAAAAAGTGAAGAAAAAAATTGATATTTTTAGAGGTATTACAGCATTAATTTTGTTCTGTATTAGGGAATAAAGAAGTATTTACAAAATTTTTAAAAAATTAATTGCTTTAAACCTTTCTCAAAATCAAATGATCATGCATGCCTGATCTGGACTCTATTAAGAGCAGAAACTGGACTCTATTAAGAGCAGAAACTCATGGTCATATCTGGCCCACAACATGTTTTTCTATCACCCATAGGTTAAGAATATTCTTATACTTTTAAAGGTGGTATAAAACAAAACAAACACCAATAACAAATAAAAAAGAGAATTTGCAAAAGAAATTCTATGTGGCTGCAAAACCAAAACTATTTATTATCTTGTGCTACACAGGAATCTTTGCCCACCCTTGTACTATATTTTTAAATTCTGTTCAGCTTTATTGAGATACAGTTGAAATGCATCACTTGGAAAGTTTATGTTAAGTTTCAGGTGTACAGCATAATGATTTGACTTACATATATTGTGAAATAATTATCACTCTTTAGTTAGCATCCATTGTCTCATATAGAAACAATAAAAAGAGAAAGAAAAAAAGAAAAAAAATTTCTTGTGATGAGAACTCAGGATTTACTCTCAACAATTTTCATATATATCATTACTTTTATTTTTTATTTTTTAAAGATTTATTTTTTTTTTTAATTTTTGGCTGCAGTGGGTCTTCGTTGCTGCACATGGGCTTTCTCTAGTTGTGGTGAGCGGGGGCTATGATTCGTTGTGGTGTGCGGGCTTCTCAGTGCTGTGGCTTCTCTTGTTGCAGAGAATGGGCTCTAATCATGTGGGCTCTAACCAGTAGTTGTGGCACTCAGGCTCGGTAGTTGTGGCTTATAGGCTCTGGAGCACAGGCTCAGTAGTTGTGGCACATGGGCTTAGTTGCTCCGTGGCATGTGGGATCTTCCTGAACCAGGGATTGAACCTGTGTCCCCTGCATTGGCAGGTGGATTCCCAATCACTGCACCACCAGGGAAGTCCTATCATTACTTTTAGAGAAACATATCTCCTATTACTTTCTTTTTTTGTTTGTTTGCTTGGTTTGTTTTGTTTTTATTTTGTTTTTATTTTTTATTTTTTTAAAATCTTTATTGGAGTATAATTGCTTTACACTATTGTGTCAGTCTCCACCATACAACAAAGTGAAAGAGCCACATGTATACATATATCCCCATAGCCCCTCCCTCCCGAGCTCCCCTCCCAACCTCCCCATCCTGCCCCTCCAAGTCTTCACAAAGCATCAAGCTGGTCTCCCTGTGCTCTGTCGTAGCCTCCCACTAGCCATCTATTTTACACTTGGCAGTGTGTATACGTTGATGCTACTCTCTCACTACATCCCAGCTTCCCCTCCTGCTGGTGTCCTCAAGTCCATTCTCTACATCTGCATCTCCATTCCTACCCTGCCACTAGGTTCATCAGTACCATTTTTCTAGATTATGTAAATATGTGTTAGCATACAGTGTTTGTTTTTCTCTTTCTGGCTTGCTTCACTCTGTATGATAGACTCTAGGTCCATCCACCTCACTACAAACAGCTCAATTTCATCCCTTTTTATGGCTGAGTAATATTCCATTATATATATGTGCCACATCTTCTTTATCCATTCATCTGTTGATGGACATTTAGGTTGCTTCCATGTCCTGGCTATTGTAAATAATGCTGCAATGAACATTGTGGTACATATATCCTTTTTCAACTATGGTTCTCTCCGGGCATATGCCCAGTACTGGGATTGCTACCATAGTTATATGGTAGTTCTATTTTTAGTTTTTTAAGGAACCTCCATTCTGTTAGATCAATGGTATAGGACAGAAAGCCCAGAGATAAACCCACACGCATATGGTCACTTAATCTATGACAAAGGAGGCAAGAACATACAATGGAGAAAAGACAGCCTCTTCAATAAGCGGTGCTGGGAAAACTGGACAGCTACATGTAAAAGAATGAAACTAGAACACTACCTAACACCATGCACACAAATAAACTCAAAATGGATTAAAGACCTAAATGCAAGACTGGACACTATGAAACTCTTAGAGGAAAATATAGGCAGAACACTCTATGACATAAATCATAGCAACATCCTTCTTGACCCATCTCGCAGAATAATGGAAATAAAAACAAAAATAAACAAATGGGAACTAATGAAACTTAAAAGCTTTCGCACAGCAAAGGAAACCGTAAATAAGACAAAAAGACAATCCTATTACCTTCAACATAGTTAATTATTTGATCATATTGGTTTCAGCCACTGAAACTGTTTACATTTTTAAATGTACCAAAAGAAATTTAATACCATAGTGATTTCATATCATCTATCAACTTAAAAATCAACTATTTTAATTTGTTCTTTTTACCCCTACAGCACATATTTCTATTTCATTTCCTTCACACAATCTTGTCCTAATGGATAAGATATAGTCTTGGAAGTCTCTTATTGATTAGTTATCCTCACATTCTCATAATTTTTTGAGCAATATAATTTTTTTCTTGTGGAAGTATATTCAATGGCTAAGCATTTCATTACTCTTCCCAGGATTAAGACTTTATTACAAATATTTCTAGCATGATAAAACAATAACATATTTCAACAATTAATTTTTAACTATGATACACAATAAAATGTGTAGGAAATGCGATGCTTAATAAGTTCATAGAACTCTTATTTCAGCTATCTTTTTTTCTATAGATGAATATTACTTTTTGCTAGATTTGGTTAAGATACGATGGAATTTAATATCAAAAAGAAGGGGTTTTTTTTGGTGAGCGATCCTTATGAAGTTGAATAATAGGTGTATTATGATGGTTGTAAAGTGAGTTTTACATAGAACATAAGTGTACACATAATACATACGCATTTACACTTGTGTATTCCTATTATGTTAATTTAAATATAATAAGTACATGATAGGAATAAACAGTTTAACATGATTGCTGGGTTTTGGGAAAGACTGCGTAAGTGGAAAATATGAATCTTCAGTTTCCAGTAATCTTTTGGCAAGATCAATGAAAAATTAGTCTCCTTAAAGTCTGAAAAGATGTTAAAGAAATTATAAAACATCACCTTAACTCGATCAGATTTTTTTTGAAGGTACATAAGTTATCTGGAATTAGAAGTGGAAAATTATCTATATGCCTTCTTGAAAAAAAAATGCAAGTATGCAGCTAAGACCCATATGCAACAGGGGTGATTGAGAATGTGCCCCAAGCGCTTTTTCGTTATTGAGAATGGTGAAAATGCAGAGATGGGGTTTTCCAACACACTTTCAAGGATTTCTTAACTATCTTCTCTTTGAAAGAGATATGGCATAATTTATTATCATAATTTTTTGCCTGGATGAAATAGGATGATGCTGCCTTCGATAATTTGAAGGGCGTTCTCTATGCTTCTTTCTCATAAGACACTCTCTGGATTACCTATTGCTTCACAATAGCGGAGGTTTGTGTAAATATTGTCATTCCCTCCTCCTTCCCTCTTCTACAGTATCTGTGAATTCCATGGCTTGGGGCGGGAGGGTGGATGTAACCCTGGGCGTTGGGAGAGGAATAGACCCTGTTCTTTAGGATGTTTTCCTTGTTCATTAGAGTCTGATGCACAGACAGCAAAGGCATAGGTTAAGATCATTTCTTAGGATTGTTGGCATAATGTTGACAGAAATTCTTTTTGATGATTTATATTTCTGTTACTGCAGTAGAGATTGAGTTCATTAAAATTTTGCATGAGTAGCAGGGCCATAGGTTCAAAAGAAAAGAAAAGAAAAACATTTGAAATATCCACCATGGAGAGGATGGGGAAAAAAGAAAATCCAATTAGGAACAAAAGGTTTTCCGGGCACTAATTAGGGCTCAGTTGAAGTTGCATTAGGAAACTGATAAAGACATCAAATCCAAGATGTTGTAAATTTTTTACAACATCAGTCCTGGAGTTGCTACAGAGAAGCCAGTTGGGTGGATTGATCTAGGGTAAAGATGTTCCTATTATAAGGCAATAGAGTATAATTGCTGAGTCTAATAAAAAAAAGAAGTTCACAGAGAATGCGGTAGATATGGCAAGGAGAAAATATGAAGGTCAAAAGACTGGGGGGTCTGTTTGAGGCCCAAAAACATTCATTGAATAACCCCTGAATGAACCAGAAGTGTGGTCAGAAACTTGGATATTTCACTTAATTTCATAAGGGGGATCATTTCAAGTGAATGCCAAGATTTGAACAATTATCATAGAAGAGTCTGGATAACATGGATAAAAGTTGAAAGTTCATTGGAGAAAAAAAGTCAGTAAATTCAGTTTAAGGAAATTGCATGGACTATCAAGATAAATTTGCCTAGAAAATTGGCCCCAAATTTTTAGAGACAAATGTGCTCATTTCAATGCTATGCTTTAACATCGAAAAAGATGTTGAAATTAATGTTCTGGAAAAAAGTTATATTAAGTTCACCTAAAATATCAGCATCAGTCAATATTTATAGACAGCATATGCACTTGCCAAAAGGTGTGCATTTCCACTATTCAACTTATTAACTTGTGGTAACGTAATATCTTGATGAGGCATATGTATAGACAAAGTAAAAATTAATTGTAGGTTATCTTGAATATTAATCTATATTGTGGTGAAACTGACATTTTTTTTAATTCTGAGAAGTAATCTATTTTACAAAATAGTGTTATATTTATGTTTGAGCTCAAAGAACAGAACAAGCACAAGTACAAAATATTTAAAAGAGC
This sequence comes from Hippopotamus amphibius kiboko, assembly GCF_030028045.1. Lineage (NCBI taxonomy): Eukaryota > Metazoa > Chordata > Mammalia > Artiodactyla > Hippopotamidae > Hippopotamus > Hippopotamus amphibius. The sequence continues at coordinate 105,560,680 of NC_080196.1, forward strand.
TAACTTAAAACTTTAATATGCAGCATTGCTTATTTTTAAAAATCAGCACTTCTCTTTTAGTAGTCAATGTGTTAGTTAGGGTGCTCTGGAGAAACAGAGCCAATAGAAAAAGAATCTATGGATATACATGTGGTGGATTAAAGGGGCATGGTCTGCTACTTCATAGAAACTGCTGGAAGGGTATTAAGACTGGAACATTGTGTGTAAGAGGAAGATGCAAATATGCAGAGGAGATAGATAAAGATCAGAATATATGGGGGTTTTTAAGTCATATCAAATAGTTTGGGCTTTCTGAGAAGCCACTGAAAAGTTTAATAATATGGCAAATATAAAATAAGAATAATCTCATCAGTAAAGGGGTGCCATAATCCTGTTTATATACTTTGAAAGATAATACTGGCTATGATGTAAAAATTCATTGAAATTATTATTCCATTCTTTAAGAATTTATATTTTAATAAAATATGCATCCTAATATAATTAGATACAATATAACAATTATTATGTATATGAGTAGTGTTACTTCTCCTTGGCTGTCTTCTTTCAATACAGTGAGGGAAGGATGACCTATTAGGAGTCTCTGTTAATTGTCCACATGAGAAATAACTATGATCCATGCAGAGTGAAGTAAGCCAGAAAGAGAAAAACAAATATCATATGCTAGCTCATATATATGGAATCTAAAAAAATGGTACTGATGAACCCAGTAACAGGGCAAGAATAAAGATGCAGATGTAGAGAACAGACTTGAGGACACGGGGTGGGGGGCAAAGGGGAAGCTGGGATGAAGTGAGAGAGTAGCACTGACATATATACACTACCAACTGTAAAATAGATAGCTAGTGGGAAGTTGCTGCATAACACAGGGAGATCAACTAGATGATGGGTGATGACTTAGAGGGCTCGGATAGGGAAGACGGGAAGGAGTCGTGGGAGGGAGGGGATATGGGGATATATGTGTAGATGCAGCTGATTTACTTTGGTGTACAGCAAAAACTGGCACAACAGTGTAAAGCAATTACATCCCAATAAAGGGCTTAAAAAATAAATAAATAAAGGACCAATTGGGGAAACACTAAAAAAAAAAGTACTTAGCACAGCCTTGATATTTAATACTCCATTAATGTTAGCTTTCATAGTTATTATATCAATGCATATTAGTATAAAGCAAAAGAAAAGAAAGAAATAGCTATGATCCATAGAAGTGTGGTAGCAATAGGGATAAAGACAAATGGACAATTTAAAGAGACATTAGGGAACAAAAGAAGACAGGACCACTGTTTAAATCAGTTTTGCACTGGGGCAGAAGGAGCAGTCAACAGTAGTTCCTGAATTACTAATTTGTGCAAATGGGTCTGTCACTTACTGAGAGAATACTGGAAGAGATACAAGATTTGAAGAGTAATGCAAGGAACTCAGTTTTACACAGGAAACTTGAATTTCCTGATAGATATTCAAATGAGGAGCACAGGAATGTTTAAGGACTCAATAGGCTAAATGTATTGAAAGAAAAGTTTTTTTGGGTTATCTGGGGAAAATATGTGGTTGGACCACCTCTGAATGCCAACACAGGATTGGGACAAGGACCACCAGGAAGAATGGGTTGGGTTATACTGATGACCAGAAACAAACATACGATATTTTAACCGAGAAATAGAATAAAGAGCAATTGAAAATATGTTATTATAAACAGGAATATGGTCAGAAGCTAAGGAAATCAGTAACAAATATGTAAATCAAATATAACACAGGAAGAGGAAACCACCTTAAGGTTTAGCCATAAACAAAAAGGGAGGTCATCATTTTGTTCTGACCTATTGTTACCTCGTGGCTCAGGGTGAAATGGAAAGTTTCACAAAGGAGAGTTCAGGGAGTTTAAGGAGGAGGTTTTTTTTATCATTCCAACGATGGAATCATAAGGTTATGAACCAATGTGATCACCATGGTAATAAAACTGAATTGATTTTTAAAAGAATTTTGCTTATAAGAATTAACTGATATGATATTAACCACTGGACTGATCTCGACATTAAAGAAGAAGGATAAGTTAAAAGAACATACTAACGTTGTGAAATGGGTGCCTTACAAAATCATCCTATCAGTGAGAAAGCAGAGGGATTAGGAGGGAAAGACTGTCAGTTCAGTACACTTGGACAGGTTTACACCATTCTGATTATAGACATCTAGAAAATGGGAGTTGAAGCCATTAGTTCCAATAGGTCTTGTGAATTTTAAAGATTTGATATAAGTGGGGTCACATGTGAGAGCAGAAGCCGTTAGGTCCTGGTTCACCACTGTAAACCCACATCTCCGAACAGTTCTTTATACAATCCAGGTACTCAATAAATACTTGTTGAGTGAGTGAAAAAAAAGTAGAGAGAGAGAGATGAATTTTGAACTTTACAGAAAAATATGGGAGAATAAAACCATGACAAAGCCCACTGGACTGAATACACCAGTATAAAGTCAAATTTTCTTATTGAAAAACAGCTTCTTATGGATTTCAGAGTGTTTCCACATTGTTTCTTTAAAATGGAATCAGGACAAAAGAAAAGAAAAAATAACTCAGGCAGAATAAAATTGGTAGTAGTTGAAAAGATTTCCCAAAACACAGATGCCAATATTACTTTATGGAAGAGCTTTCTAAAGTGCATTAACATTTGATGTATTTCTGAAATAAAACACACCATTTGTAATTCTTTATCCACCAATGTTCCCAGTGAGAAGTTCAGAATAAAAAATTCTGACATAAAAATGATAATAAACTTAATTTGCAATTATACTCTTCTATTAATGTCAAAAACAAATCCTACTCTGGGCAAAATGTATCATATCTTAATATTTTACATAACTTTTGAAAACCCATTTTGGTTTATCTTCACAGTAATGATCTGAGTCTGTTTTACTCTTCACCCTAATTAATAGGCTAGTAGTCAATTAAAAAGTTATTTAAGGGTGAGTGGAGATATTTTCTAATATGCGGTCAAATGGCCTTCCTAGCACCTCACAAAACTGTTTTGCTGTAGCTTTATTCTCTTCCAGTCCTGGAACTTCACAAGTGTCTTTTGTCATTTTTTCCTAGGACTATGATTTAAATCAATTTTAGGAATCAAAACTTTTACTCTCATCTTACAGACTTAAGTTTACAATTTTAACACCAGAATGACACTTGTCTTCTAGGCACTGAGATGATTCTGCTTCTGAAGACAGTAGCATGTTTTACATGGATTCGTGGTATGATTAATACATTTCTCTTAGATACAGACAAAGTTACACACTTAGAGTGCGCTTTTGATCTATTTATCTCTTAAAAAGAGAGGAATCTATGCCACAAGCTCTAATCAAAATTTTCCCTGCTTACCACTCCTTTCACACACATATGAAAGTCCAGCTAATTTGAAACACTCATGATTCCCAGAACATTCCAGGATGCTTCATATTTATTTCCTCTCTTTGCTCATGCTACCACTTTTCTTTGGCTCTTGGACCACTCCATATTTCTGGTTTGTCAGTTTTAAAAACAGCACTCTGTTACTACGTCCTGTTTCCTTCTAGGAGAATTGATGATACACTCTTTAATGTCCCATCCTGTATATGAATCTATAATGATACCTGTAACACTTTATTGTACTAATTTATTTTCAGTTTTGTTTATCTCCCTGTAACCGAAAGCCAATCAATGCCAAGAACTGTGTCTTCTATGTACCTTTATTCCTATTATATGTCTCAGGGCACATATCACTTGGTAGGAAGTTAATAAGTGTTGAACCCATGAGTGAATGAGTGAGTGAATAAAGGATTCATGTTTTTATTGACAGATCTCCTGAAAATATCAGAGTCTGAAAACTATCTTATTTTATCCAAGTTTAGGGTACATTTTCAAGTAGTCATACAGAATTCTTACCTTTCAATATTGAGCTCTAAAGGCATTATGGACAGTACAAGCATAGATTCATCTTCATAATGTGACTTCAATGACAGAAGGTCAGTAAGCAGACAGTCTGGTTAGTATTACAAAAGAACTAGGAGGATTGAGATTATTAGTTTTCAATCTGAAAAGCAATTTTTGAAGTGGTCTGTAGTTATTACTTTTGAATATGTTAGGTTAATGTGACTTTTGAGTTTCTATCCTTTAGGAAAATGGTGGATATATTTCAGAATAGAGGTTAAGAACATGGGCTCCAGATTCAAGCCCATTATATACAAGTGTATATATGTAGCCTCATTAGTGTTAATTTAAATAGTTGATATCTGGTCCTGTTTGCGTGTAGCCCTGAATGCAACAGCACCCCCTTTCTGGGTCATTACTCCCCTTATGATGAAGGAAAACAACGATAAGCAAACCATATAATAGCTCTGAAGCTCTTGCTAACAGGTGGCATGTATCATTCTCACTGTCAGACCACTTGCCAAAGAAAGTCACATGGTAAATCCTAAAACGTGAATGTATGTGTGAGAAGAACTTAATCCTCTTATAGAATGGGAATTTTAGAAGGATCATAGAGAGAAACAGTAAATATTCTGAGTAACATTTCACTTCCCTGAGGAATTAGTTGTGAGTGTGAAATCAATAATGCTGAGTTAGAATATAATTTCTGGAGAGACTTCTATGAACAGTTGAGAGAATTTTAGATCCATAATACCAGAAAAAGAAAGAAATGTAAAACAGAAGTCTTTTAATTTGGAACTGCATAAAAGGCAGAGTGTCTGGTCACAAGCATTTGCAGATGTGTCTGTCTGGCAATGGAAAGATGAATTAGGTCACCGCTAACTGACTTTATTTTCTAAGTGAAGCATCAGGGAAGGTCATCGGCTTAGAATCTGTAGGCAGCACGGAAAGCCTAGGGAGAAATAAAATAACAGTCTCTTCTGAAGAAGGAAGCAAAAATTCCATAAAAATAGAGTAAGATTCTTTGGTACTTTTGGTATCCATTTGCAATCAGTGAAACCATATATAAATATAAGACAACATAGCACAGTTGTGTGAAAAGAAATTAAGTTAAATGTGAACCTCTTTGGAATTATTTGACTAGAAACAAGATGTTGTCAACATTAAAGGGGCTTGTAGGATTCAAGAAAAATTTCTTCCCAAGCTATAGTATTTTCTGCAAAATGCTTGTCAAGAGAGCTTTTAAAAAATAGACTGGAAAGATCTTTTGATGTGTGTGTTATTGTGGAACAGAGAGCATGTGAATTGTATATAAAATCTATAAGGGACTGGTACATGATTTTCAGATTAACTTCTGACAAGAGCCTCTGGAATAGCTTAAATGTAAAATTCTATGTAAATATATTACTGAGTTTGGATAATAGTAATGAGATCATATTTATGTGAGAGTTCTAAGAGTTTTCCAACTGTAACTCATTTAGACCTCACAGCAACACTATGAGATAGGTATAATCAGTTATCCTATTTTCAACGTGAAGAAACAGATCATAGAGGCTAAATGCCTGAGGTCACATGTCTGGGATTCAGATTTTAGCAATGTGATTCCAGAGGCCACTCTATTATATCCCTTTCCATGCAGATTGTGGCAAGTCATTCTGATGACTATAGCTTTATTTAGGGATGGATTAATTGTAAGGGAAGAAAGAAACGGCAGGCCAGTCCAGCTTGAACTATAGTTCAAAGAATGCCAAGACAGCAGTTTATCCTTCATAAGATGTGAAGCATCTAGTCTTGCAATTGTTGGATCTCAAATAAGTTCATAGCTAAACATACCTGTGGAAAAAAATGTCTGTTCATTTTCATAAAAACTCATTATTGATTGTAATGGACATTTGATTCTTAAAACAAACATTAAAAACCTGAGTACAAATTCCTTCTCCGAAAGAGTGGTGAAGTGAAACATTTTATATTCAGTTTTATTCTTTTTAAATTATGTATAGGGCTAAAATGATGTAGATGTCAGTTTTATTGTGTATCCTCTCCCTTAGCTTTTGCCCGTGTTTCCAGAGTGACTATCAATTACTAAGACACCTTGATATTCCTCATTTAGAAAATACCACATTACCCACAATCATTACTTAATAGTTACATGGTATTTAATATCTAACAAATCTCTGTGAATTTTCAGAGAAGTGTCAAAACCAATTAAAACTTCTAAAAATATGAATTAAATTATGCTTACATTTGAAACATTATCTTACCAGTATATTATCCTCAAACTATAATAATGTGTAGAATTGCCTAGGAAAGAAATGTCTTCAAATGAAATGGAATGGTAGGGTGTATTTGTTTATTAAACCAGTGAGTTAATTTTTTATGGTTTTTGGTATTGTTTAAAAAAGCATTGAACTTTCTACATTGTAAATTGACATACCGCACCTTAAGGAATGAAAAGGACAGACTAAAAATAATGATTATATAATAAAAGGTGTGTAGGAATGGCTTGGCCAAAGTGTAAGTTCACTAACTGTAACAGGATTTCTGTCTTTTCATTCTAATTGGTTGGCAAGGTGTACAGGACTGGAGTGAAAATCTATTTCTAGATGCTCATTATAAGTAAATGCAGTCAAGCATTATCATATCCTAAAAATCTAGACTGAAAATGACAGTTCTGGAAGGACCATAGACATATGTTAAAGTGTATAAGGATAATCACTAAAATGGCACAAAACCCTGAGAAGAGTCAGAGAAATATCTGCATCAAATAATTTTATTTTAATAAAGAATATAATTCACCAGTACCTAAGCAAAAGACTTTTTTTCTACTGGTCAAGAAAACTTGTAAACTAAAAAAAACAGGGCAGAAATTATTTAGTTTAGATGGATAAAACTGCATAAATAATCATCTGTAACTGAATAAGGTAGAATAATAATGGATAGAGCTGAATAGCTGTAGGGTATAAAGTTTAGAGCATCCTAAAATTTCATGTATACACACAATTACTTCCAATGACTCCAAAAAACAGCCTCGTTTATTGATCAGCACATAAAACCCAACTTCTGAAGGTCAAAAGCAACAGAAGTCTATTTCCCTTCATATACAATAAAAATATTACATCTAGACATTAATGCCTCAAAGTTTAGCTAGCTGCTTCTCAGAATATGAGCTTTTAATTTTAATGCAGCATTTCTCTGCCTTTTCAAAGTCTTAATGGACCAGATTCAAAATGTTAAGAAAGATGGATCAAATAATTTCACAATAGCTCCAGGAAAAAAAGTCAAAGTCATTGGATTTAATTCTGCTTCATGCATTAGTATTTAAGTTTAAATGAAGGCATTGATTATCAGTCTTAGTTAATATAGATTGAGTAATATTCCCAGAGTTGTCTCTTTAAAGCTAAAGTTGAAATATAAATGAAAAATTTCCCTTAACTTCATGGCTATATGGCAAGCCTTTTAGCTAATATCGTATTAATGCTATATGTATAATTGCAATATATAGCAATAGGCTATTAAGCCTTTGAATTATGGTCTCAGAACTGGAAGAAATGTTTCTATAATCTATATATGTAGTTCACTTTGCATCAGTCATGAAAACATAAAAACCTAACCTAGATTTCACAGTCTGTGATCTTTTACACAGCAGAGAATTGTTTGACTTAACTCTAAGTTTCTATGAAATGCCTAATTTATACAAAACACACACAGATGTCAACTCTTCAGATTTGGGGACAGTGTCCTTTTGTTTATGATGAGTTACTCATCTTGCTGATTGTGATTCACACTTGGTTCTTAGATCTGTGTTGGCTGTGAAACAAATACAGGTAAACTGGTGCACAATGTCTGCTCCCTCTGTAGATATAGAGAGTTCTGAAGAGCTCAGTGTTTCAAATATGCTTTTAACAATTGCGGCTTTTGTCATTTGGTAAGAGGTTAATGGGACTCTTTTCATGGAGGGTTAAATTTGTTCATATGAAATTGCAAATATGCCATGTGTGATCAAGAGGGTTTCAGAACATTCTGAGAGTCTGATTAGTCACCACTACTTGTGAGAAAGGAACGGAACCCCACCTGAGCTCTGGAACCCACACCTCTACTTCAACAGAGCAGCTTCTGGTTTTGTCCATTTTCTGCAGATGATTTATTTAAAAAAATTTTTTTCCAAGCTTTTTTAATACCTCTGATTTAATAGATTTGCAGCAAATGTTTTAATGTCATCCTATAAAGAAAATATTTAAATTTCTCTTCCATAGTATTTTCTGTGAAACCTTAGCCAACCAGAATATCCTAACTCCACAACAATGCTCCATTTTCTCTGCTTTTTGTTGTTCTTGTTCCAGAGTTACAAACCATTGTAGTTAATCACCCGGCTCAAGCTGCCTAACTCTTCCCCGCCTCTGTTACATCCATCGGCCACTGGCTTGTCAGGCACTTTCCCCACATCTGTCAGTGGATGTTTACTCATTCATTCAGCGACTCACAGCAACTATGTTCTAGACACTGAAGAGGCTCTAGAGCTACAATAGTTTAAAAATAAGCTTACTTCCTGGGAATATTTCAGTTATTTTTTTAGACTCTGATCTTCCCTGTTTTAGCCACTGTGCTCAGTTTGCTATCATCTCTAATAAAGAATCTCTGAGGCATTTTCCACAATACTGTTTCTTAGAGTAAAGATTTTTCACATAAAAAAAATGGTGTTGACCCTCATGCATTTGGCACTTTAGTACATTTTTCCCCGCATCAATCTTGGCTATATCTACTACCGATTACCTATACAAAATTAAATTTTAATTTAAAATCTGCCCTGCTTGTCCTATGTTTACTCTTTGAGGAAAATGTCAACTCTGAGTCTGCAGTTTTATTGGCTTTTCCTTCCTCATATCCACAGATACAGGTAACTTTAAAATAAGAGACTTCTGGAGAACAGACTGTTTCCCCAACTCAACTAAGGACAACGTCACATCTTTACTGTCCTTAAGTTTTCCTTCTTGAACAGAAGGTCTTCATTAACTCTCCAGGCTACTATCTGGAGAGTAATGGTTACATCCTGTCAAATCCATCATAAGTTGAAAATATCATAAATTGAAAATGCACTTAATACCGTTGGCCCTCTCTATACATGGATCCACATCTGTGGATTCAACTAACAGTGAATCAAAAAAATTTGACAAAAAAAATTCCAGAAAGTTTTAAAAAGCAAAACTTGAATTTCCAACATGCTGGCAAGGTAACTATTTATCGATATATAACATTTACATTTTTATTTACAACTATTTACATAAAATTTACATTGTATTAGGTATTATAAGTAATCTAAGGATGATTTAAAGTATACTGAAGGATGTGCATAGGTTAAATGCAAATATTACACCATTTTATATAAGGGACTTGAGCATCTGTGGATTCTGGTATCCAGGGCAGCTCTGGAACCAGTCTCCCTTGGATACCCAGGGGTGACCGTACACCTAACCTACCTACCATCACAGCTTAACATCACTTACCTTAAATGTGCCTTACTTACTTAACTTACTATATTAGCCTACACTTGGGTGAAACTAACACAAAACCTATTTTATAGTAAAGTGTTGGATATCCCATGTAGTTTGTTGAGTACTCTACTGAAAGTGAAAAACAGAATGATGTCTGAGTACAGAGTGGTTGTTAGTGTATCGGTTGTTTACCCTGGTGATCATATGACAGACTGGGAGCAGCACTCAGTGAGAGGATTACAGCCCAAGAAAGGAGCAAAATTCAAAATTCAGAGTACGGTTTCTACTGAATATATATCATTTTCATACCATCATAAAGTCAAAAATTGTAAATTGAACCCTTGTAAGTTGGGACTGTCTATGTATAATTTGTCCCTTAGTACTAGTGGCTATTTTAAATTTTACCTAACATTTTTATTTAACTTTTGTCTAAAATGGAATCCACATTATCATTGTTCTCAGGATCAAATACTGCAGTCCAGAATAACATTTTAGCAACATTTTACTGAATTCTTTTTTTCTTTCTTTAAGAACTTTTATTGAGATAAAATTGACATACAATAAACTGCATATATTTAAAGTGTACAATTTGATATTTTTTTTCTTATTAGTATTGTATATATGGCAATTCAAATCTCCCAACTCATCCCACCCCAAACCCCCCTGCTTTCCCCACTTGGTATCCATGTTTGTTCTCTACATCTGTGTCTCTATTTCTGCCTTGCAAACAGGTTGATTTGTAACATTTTTCTATATTCCACATATATGTGTTAATATATGATATTTGTTTTTCTCTTTCTGACTCACTTCACTCTGAATGACAGTCCCTAGGTCCATCCATGTCTCTACAAATGTCCCAATTTCATTCCTTTTTACAGCTATGTAATAGTCCATTGCATATATGTACCACATCTTCTTTATCCATTCATCTGTTGATAGACATTTAGGTTGCTTCCATGACCTGGCTATTGTAAACAGTGCTGCAATGAACATTGGGGTCCATGTGTCTTTTTGCATTATGGTGTTCTCTGGTTATATGCCCACCAGTGGGATTGATGGGTCATATGGTAACTCTATTTTTAGTTTCTCAAGGAGTCTCCATACTGTTCTCCATAGTGGCTGTATCCATTTACATTCCCACCAACAGTGCAAGAGCGTTCCTTTTTCTCCACACCCTTTTCAGCATTTACTATTTGTAGATTTTCTGACGATGCCCATTCTAACCAGTGTGAGGTGATACCTCATTGTCGTTTTGATTTGCATTTCTCTAATAATTAGTGATGTTGAGAAGCTTTTCACGTGCCTCTTGGCCATCCATATGTCTTCTTTGGAGAAATGCCTACTTAGGTCTTCTGCCCATTTTTTGATTGGGTTGTTTGTTTTTTTGATATTGAGCTGGATGAACTGTTTATATATTTTGGAGATTAATCCTTTGTCTTTTGATTTGTTTGCAAATATTTTCTCCCATTCGGAGGGTTGTCTTTTCATCTTGCTTATAGTTTCCTTTGCTGTGCAGAAGTTTTGAAGTTTCATTAGGTCCCACTTATTTATTTTTGTTTTTGTTTCCATTACTCTAGGAGGTAAGCCAAAAAAGATCTTGCTGTGATTTATGTCAAAGAGTGTTCTTCCTATGTTTTCCTCTAGGAGTTTTATAGTGTCTGGCCTTACATTTAGGTCTTTATTCCATTTGGAGTTTATTTTTGTGTATGGTGTTAGGGAGTGTTCTGATTTCATTCTTTTACATGTAGCTCTCCAGTTTTCCCAGCACCACTTATTAAGAGGCAGCCTTTTCTCTATTGTATATCCTTGCCTCCTTTGTCATAGATTAGTTGACCATAGTTTATCTCTGGGCTTTCTATCCTGTTCCATTGATCTATATTTCTGTTTTTGTGCCAGTACCATATTGTCTTCATTACTGTAGCTTTGTAATATAGTCTGAACTCAAGGAGTCTGATTCCTCCAGCTCCATTTTTTTCCCTCAAGATTGCTTTGGCTGTTCGGGGTCTTTTGCATTTCCATACAAATTGTAAAATTTCTTGTTCTAGTTCTGTGAAAAATGCCATTGGTAAGTTGATAGGGATTGCTTTCAGTAGTATAGTCATTTTCACAATGTTGATTCTTCCAATCCAAGAACATGATTTATTTCTCCATCTGTTTGTGTCATCTTTGATTTCTTTCATTAGTGTTTTATAGTTTTCTGATTACAGGTCTTTTACCTACTTGGTTAGGTTTATTCCTAGGTATTTTATTCTTTTTGTTGCAATGGTGAATGGGATTATTTCCTTAATTTCTCTTTCTGATCTTTCATTGTTAGTGTATAGAAATGCAAGAGATTTCTGTTTGTTAATTTTCTATCTTGCAACTTTACCAAATTCATTGGTTAGCTCAAATAGTTTTCTGGTGGCATCTTTAGGATTTTCTATGTATAGAATCATGTCATCTGCAAACAGCGACAGTTTTACTTCTTCTTTTCCAATTTGGATTCCTTTTATTTCTTTTTCTTCTCTGATTGCTGTGGCAAGGACTTCCAAAACTATGTTGAATAGCAGTGGCGAGAGTGGACATCCTTGTCTTGTTCCTGATCTTAGAGGGAATGCTTTCAGTTTTTCCCCATTGAGAATGATGTTTGCTGTGGGTTTGTCATATATGGCCTTTATTATGTTGAAGTAGGTTCCTTCTATGCCCACCCTCTGGAGAGTTTTTATCATAAATGGGTGTTGAATTTTGTCAAAAGCTTTTTCTGCATCTATTGAGATGATCATGTGGTTTTTATCGTTCCATTTGTTAATATGGTGTATCACATTGATTGATTTGCATATATTGAAGAATCCTTGCATTCCAGGAATAAACCCCACTTGATCATGGTGTATGATCCTTTTGTGTGTTGTTGGATTCTGTGTGTTAGTATTTATTGAGGATTTTTGCATCTAAATTCGTTAGTGATATAGGTTTGTAATTTTCTTTTTCTGTATTATCTTTGTCTGGTTTTGGTATCAGGGTGATAGTGGCCCCATAGAATGAGTTTGGGTGTGTTCCTTCCTCTGAAATTTTTTGGAAGAGTTTGAGAAGGATGGGTGTTAGCTTGTCTCTAAATGTTTGATAAAATTCACCTCTGAACCCATATGGTCCTAGACTTTTGTTTGTTGGAAGATTTTTACTCACAGTTTCAATTTCTTTACTTGTGATGGATCTGTTCTTATTTTCTATTTCTTCCTGATTCATTCTTGGAGGGTTATACCTTTCTGAGAATCTGTCCATTTCATCCAGGTGGTCCATTTTATTGGCATATAGTTGCGTGTAGTAGTCTCTTATGGTGCTTTTTATTTCTGCAGTGTCTGTTGTAACTTCTGTTTCATTTCTAATTTTATTGATTTGAGTCCTCTCCCTCTTTTTCTTCATGAGTCTTGCTAGAGGTTTATCGATTTTATTTATCTTCTCAAAGAACCAGCTTTTAGTTTTATTGATTTTTGCTATTGTTTTCTTTGTTTCTATTTCATTTATTTCTGCTCTGATCTTTATGATTTCTCTCCATCTACTAACTTGGGGTTTTGTTTTCTCTTCTTTCTCTAGTTTCTTTAGGTGTAAGGTTAGATTGTTTATTTGGGATGTTTCTTGTTTCTTGAGGTAGGATTGTATTGCTATAAACTCCCCTCTTAGAACTGCCTTTGCTGCATCCCATAGATTTTGGATCATTGTGTTTTCATTGTCATTTATCTCTAGGTATTTTTTTATTTCCTCTTTGATTTCTTCAGTGATCTCTTGGTTATTTAGTAGCATAATGTTTAGCCTCCATGTGTTTGTGTTTTTTACACTTTTTTTCCTGTAATTGATTTCTAATCTCATAGCATTGTGGTCAGAAAAGATGCTTGATACAACTTCAATTTTCTTAAATTTACCAAGGCTTGATTTGTGACCCAAAATGTGATCTATCCTGGAGAATGTTCCATATGCATTTGAAAATAAAGTGTAATCTGCTGTTTTTGGATGTAATGTCCTATAGATATCTATTAAATCTAGCTGGTTTATTGTGTCATTTAAAGCTTGTGTTTCCTTATTAATTATCTGTCTGGATGATCTGTCCATTGGTGTAAGTGGGGTGTTAAAGTCCCACACTATTATTGTGTTACTGTCAATTTCCTCTTTTAGAGTTGTTAGCATTTGCCTTATGTATTGAGGTGCTCCTATATTGGGTGAATATATATTTATACTTGTTACCTTCTCTTCTTGGATTGATCCCTCGATCATTATGTAGTGTCCTTTCTTGTCTCTTGTAACATTTTTTATTTTAAAGCCTATTTTATCTGAAAAGAGTATCGCCACTCCAGCTTTCTTTTGATTTCCGTTTGCATGCAATATCTTTTTCCATTCCCTCACTTTCAGTCTCTATGTGTCCCTAGGTCTGAAGTGGGTCTCTTGGAGACAGCATATATATGGGTCTTGTTTTTGTATCCATTCAGCCAGTCTATGTGTTTTGGTTGGTGCATTTAGTCCATTTGCATTTAAGGTAATTGTCGATATGTGTGTTCCTATTACCATTTTCTTAATTGTTTTGTTTTTGTAGGTTATTTTCTTCTCTTATGTTTCCCACTTAGAGAAGTTCCTTTAGCATTTATTTTAGGGCTGGTTTGGTGGTGCTGACTTCTCTTAGCTGTTGCTTGTTTGTAAAGCTTTTGATTTCTCCTTCAAATCTGAATGAGATCCTTGCTGGGTAGAGTATTCTTGGTTGTAGGTTCTTCCCTTTCATCACTTGAAATATATCATGCCACTCCCTTCTGGCTTGCAGAGTTTCTGCTGAGAAATCAGCTGTTAACCTTATGGGAGTTCCCTTGTATGTTATTTGTCATTTTTCCCTTGTTGCTTTTAACAACTTTTCTCTCTCTTAAATTTTGTCAATTTGACTACTATACATCTCGGCATGTTTCTCCTTGGGTTTTTCCTGCCTGGGACTCTCTGTGCTTCCTGAACTTAGGTGGCTATTTCCTTTCCCATGTTAGGGAAGTTTTCAACTGTAATCTCCTCCAAGATTGTCTCGGGTCCTTTCTCTCTCTTCTTCTTCTAGGATCCCTGTAATGCGAATGTCGGTGCGTTTAACGTTGTCCCACAGGTCTCTTAGGCTGTCTTCAGTTCTTTTCATTCCTTTTTCTTTATTCTTTTCTGCATCAGTGATTTTCACCATTCTGTCTTCCAGGTCACTTATTCACCCTTCTGTCTCAGTTAATCTACTATTGGTTCCTTGTAGTGTGTTTTTCATTTCAGTTGTTGAGTTGCTTATCTCTGTTTGTTCTTTAATGTTTCTAGGTCTTTATTAAACTTTTCTTGCAACTTTTCGATCTTTGCATCCAGTCTTTTTTTCAAAGTCCTGGATCATCTTCACTATCATTATTCTGAATTCTTTTTCTGGAAGGGTGCCTATCTCCTCTTCATTTAGTTGTTTTTCTGGGGTCTTACCTTTTCCCTTCATCTGGTACAAAGTCCTCTGCTTTTTCATTTTCTCTATCTTTCTGTGGCTGTGGTTTTCAGTTCCACAAGATGAAATACTGCTGATACTGCTGATGCTGCTGTCTGCCCTCTTGTGGAGGAAGCTGTCTAAGAGGCTCCTGTGTGCTTCCTGATGGGAGGGACTGATGGTGGGTAGGGCTGGGTGGGTGGAGCTCAGTAAAACTTTAATCCACTTTGGTTGGGTGGAGCCCAGTAAAACTTTAATCTGCTTGTCTGCTAATGGGTGGGGCTGTGATCCCACCTTGTTGGTTGTTTGGCCTGAGGCTACCCAGCACTGGAGCTTATAGGCTCTTTGGTGGGGCTATTGTTGGACTCTGGGAGGCTCACACCAATGAGCACTTCCCAGAACCCCCACTGCCAGTGTTCCTGTCCCCATGGTGAGCCACAGCTGCCCCCCACCTCTGCAGGCAACCCTCCAATGCCAGCAGGTAGGTCTGGTTCAGTCTCCTATGGGGTCACTGCTCCTTCCCCCTGGGTCCTGGTGTGCACACTATTTTTTGCATGCCTTCCAAGAGTGGAGTCTCTGTCTCCCCCAGTCCTGTGGAGATCCTGCAATCAAATCCTGCTGGCATTCAAAGTCTGATTCTCTGGGGATTCCCCTCCTGTTGCTGGACCCCCAGGTTGGGAAGTCTGATGTGGGGCTCAGAACCCTCCCTTTAATGGGTGGACTTCTGTGGTATAACTGTTCTCCAGTTTGTGAGTTGCCCACCCAGTGGTTATGGGGTTTGATTTTATTGCAGTTTGCACCCCTCCTACCATCTCACTGAGGCTTCTCCTTTTTCTCTGGATGTGGCGTGTCTTTTTTGGTGAGTTCCATTGTCTTTCTGCTGTTGATTGTTCAGCAGTTAGTTGTAATTCCAGTGCTCTTGCAAGATGGAGTGAGTGCATGTCCTACTCTGCCATCTTGAACTATCTCCTCTTTACTGAATTCTTAATGAGCCTGCATGATATATATTAGGATCAAAAATGCTATATACAGTCAACATTTAATGATTAAAAGTAATGAGGACTCTGCCAGACATATATGGTAAAGGGCACACCAATATGATATTTTTAAATAAAACAATTTCAGCTTTGTTTATAGTCTAGAAATACATAATTTATATAATTCATAGAACTAATTTATACTCTTTAAAAATATAGAAAAAGGGGGAATTTTAAAACACAATTGTAATAGAATTGTCATAGTCTCATGAAACTTCTGGTTCTTAAAAATATTTAGCAATTGAAAGATTTGATAGTTTTACTTGGTACATTTTTGAGAGGTTTTTAATTCTATATTATAACGTGATATGTTTATGTGATTCCTCTCCTTGAATTTCATTTCTCCTTTCAACATAACAATAATGCCAGTCACAGACTAACACCCAGACTAACATGTTACATGCCTGTCTTATAATGGAAACCTTTCCTCTGCAGTTTTTCCTTTATGTAAAGATCATAGAGCTGAAAACACATAGAAGGAAGATATGTTATGATGACTATTTTAGGATAAGGTTGTTGGGCCACAAAGAAATAAGCACGTTTTGCTTTATCTGAATTGAAAATGCATGGTTTTGAATAAAATCATGTATTCATGTTCCTTGAAAAGTACATCTTTTTCCACAGCAAATAAACTAAATGACTCAGGCTATGTTTAAAAAAAAGTACTACGTGAATATTATACTTCCATGCTTAAGTTTTAAATATAAAATAGAGATAACATCTACTCACATAAATTACATCCCCCTCCTTACGCCAAATCTTCTCAAGATTCACAGTCATTTTCTGTACTCCGTTATATTCTTTGCAGTGGGCAAGCACACACCCATACCTACAGAAAGCATTCAGATTGTATTCAAGTGTATTATTTTTCTCAATTTTATTGAGATATAATTGACATATGACATTGTGTAAGTTTCAGGTGTACAAGGTCATGATTTTATGTATGTATATATTGCAAACTTATTATCAGGTATATTACTAAAAGTAATTAAAATATATATGAATGAGAAGTTTTCTGAATCCTTAGAGAAATATTCATTTCTTAAACTTTATTCAAATCAAGAATATGTTAAGTTGTTAATGTGATGCTCAAAATCAAATTTTGGTTTTTGGTTTTGAACCTTTAGAGGTGATTTTTTCCACTTTTCCTTCTAATTTTTCAGCAGTTACTGAAGGACCCAAAAATGGAATGTTGATCTGCAATCCCTAAAATCTGTCATAATGCTTAATGACACACATGGAGCTGTTCTATGCATGGCTAGGTTATTTGTTGTTTTTGTTTTGTTTTGTTTTTTATAAATTTATTTATTTATTTCTTGGCTGTGTTGGGTCTTCGTTGCTGCACACCAGCTTTCTCTAGTTGAGGAGAGTGGGGGGCTACTCTTTGTTGCAATGCATGGGCTTCTCATTGCGGTGGCTTCTCTTGTTGCAGAGCACAGGCTCTAGGCCCGGGAGCTTCAGTAGTTGTGGCACACAATCTCAATAGTTGTGGCTCACAGGCTCTAGAGTGCAGGCTCAGTAGTTGTGGCACACGGGCTTAGTTGTTCCGTGGCATGTGGGATCTTCCCGGACCAGCAATCGAACCCATGCCCCCTGCATTGGCAGGCAGATTCTTAACCACTATGCCACCAAGGAAGCCTCTAGGTTATTTGTTAAACATATACAGGGTTCAGGAACTTGGAGGAAATAAACACCTTTATTTTTCTACTCTCCTCCTATGAAACTTATTTTGAGGAAGATTATCTGTGCTATCCTTTCTAAATTAAATTAGTGCAATGTTAACAATTTACCAAATGTGTCTAAAATTTTCAAATGTAAATCCACCTGCAACTTTCCTCTGGTAAATATTATTAAAAATGCAACTCTTAAACATTATAGCCATGTGATATATACTACAATCAGCTGTCCTTTTACTATATAAATATATATACAATATTTGTGTATATACATATATATATGTCCAATTATTTTCTACGGGTTGCCTTCTCCAGAAAAAAAGATGTGAATTATATATCAATTTATATTTATCCATTACATATATGTATATGTGTAAGTATAAGTATATATATTATCTTCATTTTATAAGACCTGGCTGAACTCTAAATCTGAGTGTAGGTTTTCCAGAAATCCAGGTGAAGAAAAGCATCCTATTTTAAAGTTAAAGTTTATAGTATCTAGAGAAGTGTAGCTCAACATATGTCATCAGATCACCTGAACTGTTATCAAATAGGATACTTATATGTGATGCAGATTCCTGTACCTCACACAGCTAGGGGATTAACAGCTCTGGTATGGGGCTGAGCATGTATTGACAAGCTTCTCAGGACATTCCTGTGTACACTCGAGTTAGTAGCAACTAATGATGAGGATGAACGTACTGCACATCCTTCAGGTAATAGCACGTGTGCACACACACCCTGAAACTACTCTGTATGATACCATAATTATGGACACATGTCTTTAAACATTTGTCCAAACCCACAGAATGTACAACACCAAGAGTGAACTGCAGTGATCTTTGGGTGATTATGCTGTGTCAGTTTAGGCTCGTCAGTTGTAGCAAAGGTACCGCTCTAGTGGGGTTGTTGATAGCAGGAGGCTGTACAAGTGTCCTGATGGGTGTGTGTTCAGTTATGATACACCAGCAACTCATAGTCTCTTACACAAAATAGTAATAAATACTTGAAAGAAAAAGAGGGATTGGATGACCTTTAAAAATATTTAAATTAATCAAATTAATTTTTTTAAGTGTATGTACTCTGTAAGAACTTTTGTAGGTTTCCTCTGCAATGCTCTGTAGAAAGGAATCTCTACCTTCTGGCTGAGACAATAAATGAACCCACATTCCACTCACAGCCTCAGACAAGAGGCACCTGCATCTGACCAATATGAGATAGTCATTCACTAGTTTATCCTAAAACCTAGTGGTGACAGGTGGCTGAAATATTTGTTGTGTCTCTCTCTAAGCCAGTAGGAGGTTGACCTTCAGTCCTCAAGAGACACATTTCTGGGACAACTCACTGCCAGAGAAACATTACAATCAAAATATATGACCAAACTGTTCCTCCTCTGAGATTCCTACATCCCAGTATGTGGAGACCTAGGTTGAAGAATTATCAGGGAGGGACATAAAACTAAAGTGACTGCTATGATTTTATTATTGCTGTTTGTTTTTTGCCAGAACTGATACATTGTATGAGGAGTTACCAAGAAAGAACAACAATTCAGAGCATCATGAAAAACCTCCCAAAATGAAACCCAAAATCCTGAAACCAAATACCTATCGGTTAGAAGTTGACTTAACATTAATATATACCCTTTAACTAAATATTATTTATACTAAGTTGTTTTGCAGAGCATTGCTTTATTGTATATAAGAGCAGACATATCCTAACTCCTCAAAAAATGTAAAAGGGTATTAGTTAAATAAAGATTGAGGTTGTAACTTTACCTTTACATTAGTTTCATTATTTTGGCCAAATCTGGGCAACTTTACAGATGTCTGAGTCTAAGAAAGTCCAGGCAAAGGTATGGACACTTCGGAAGGGCCGGCCGCCAAGCTTTTATTTAAAAAGTGGTTCTTCTAATGAGTTCTGAACAGCGTCTCTTGCATAAACTTGGTGCTCAATAGATATATATTAGCTGTGTGGGAGGGTCAATGTTTAATGAGTGATTAGAGATTAAAAAAAAAACCCTTTCAATTAAAAAAATAATCACAAGCTTTGACTTCTGCACTCTCCCTTGTCCTCACTCATGAGGAAGAACATTGTGTGGGAAAACATTCAGATGTTTTTCTGAAGCCTTGAGAATGTAACAGAAAATATGGCTAAAAGTAGTTAAAGTACGTGGGCTGAGCACTTAGAGGCTGGACATCCTGCTGCAGCAGAGGAGGGAGGGGTGCGGACTTAGGCATGCCGGGTCAGCACAGGTTAGAATGCGGCTTGCGCACTCACTGATTGTTCTTCTGCTGTTATTGCAAGCACCACTGCCACCAGTCATGTGAGGCCCTTTGTACAAGGAGAAATTTGGTTACTTCAAAGAAAACATTGATTGTGGGACGTAACTGGGAGCATGGGAACCTTATGCTATCTTACTTCCTGAATGCTGAGAACTCAGTAAAAACAACGTGGGATGAATCAGCGGGGCTCTCGATCCTAGAGGTCTTGAGTCCCCAGGTCCCATCTTTCTCTTAAGTCTGTCTCTGTTTCTTTATGCTTTGTGGCACCCGTCATTTGCCCCGAGTTGCTGAGCTGGTCTCAGCAACGTTGGACGAAAGTAATGACTTATACTGACTATTCATTATGAGCATCTCATTTACAGAGCTGTGCTGACAATTCCCATCTTGTGATTATGTCGAGTGGAGGTAAAATTGTCCCCTGAATTAATGACAAACTGCATCAGGGCCTTTATCCAGTACACTGTTTGAAATGATTAAGCTCATGGAATGTTTGCTTAATCTATTTTCCTTTTCCATACACTATGCTCTTTGCCTGAGGCAAACCCATCTAATAATTTTCAATTGAACAAAACCATAACTCATGACCCAATAAATTATTAAGGAATCCTGCCTGGCATCTGATCCATCATTCATCTTACCACAATGGCAAAAAGCCAACTGAATTCTCTAACAGTTTCTTGCCTTGATAAATAGTTCCATTCAAATGTAGGAATAGAGTCATATGGGTTTGTGTATGTGTATTTTTTTTTTATGAAATTATAATTAAAACTAAATTTTTCACTAAGGCTTTATAGCAATAATGTTCTTGCTCTAAAAATTTTATAATCGAGTTATCATTTGTAATTTGCTTATTAACCCTTGACAGTCCTCCAGAAATAACCATTATATTTTATTTTACCTGAGGTTAGATTGAAAAATGAGTTACAGAGTATAGGATATCAAAAGACTGCTTCTCATTCCTTCCTTATCTTATTCCTTGTGTTCTAATATCCTGAAACAGTCTCTAAAAGTCCAAAATAACATTTGAATGGGTATGTTATATAATAGGAGTGGAGTAAAGTGGGGACGGCATTGCGATGTTTAAAAAACTTCAAAACAAATAGAGCATTGGAGTCATGTTAGTAGCAAGCAATGAGCTGTGTGTGTGACCTGCCACATGACATCCAGTCATCTAAACATATATTGCTGCACATTTTTAAAGCATGAAAATAATATTCAATATCTGAATTGCTGGATGCTAGATCTGAGATTACAATCCTTCCTAGTAACCAGTTGAAAAACAAACATGATTTTCCATCTGCTCATATTAAGCGTTAGTTATCACGTTAAAAAGTGCCATTTTAATAATAAAAATGGAACATTTGACAACATCTGAAAATATCACCTGCCTCCTCAGTTAGCTGTATTTTAACACTGGCATGAAGACAGAATGAACAACTCAACAAACCTCAAATTAGTGCCATTTTTCTTTTCATAATTGAAAATTGCTGATTTAACTGTTTTAACAACAATTTTGGAGGAAAAGAAAGAAAAAAAGTATTGACAGCTCTATGATTATTCTTCAGTATTTCATTTCATTTTTAGATATTTCTCTCTATTCCATTTTGATCACAAAAACTAAAGTGCCATTTTATTTCTTATGAAAGTGTGTAATGGTTTTACTTTGAAAATTAAAATTGTTGTTTTGAATTGTTACATGTTCTATTTTAGGTTTCCTGTTTTATTTCTTAAGGGCTATCAAGAGCAGATTCCTGTTTCTTCTTGGTTGAAAAGAAGGTTCATAAGAAATTTAAAAACTACAATTTGAATCAATTGTTCTATCATTTTTTTCCTTTATTCCTAATGGAACTGTTGAGCCAGATGTCTTTTTATGGGTCAGAGGAGCAAACAAAAACAGGAGCAATAATTATATGTTCATGCCTGAGAGTTTCCTGAACCCAACTACTTAATCAAAGGCAACTTGCACCTGCAGTTACATGAAGACAAGAATAACAAGATGCAGCAGGGGATGCTGGATTGCCTAGAGAACTTCAGAGACTTGCCCTTCTAGGCTTCCCTCCTACCTTTTTGAAGTTTGACTCTCCTGTTTCATAAATAAATGCTTGAGCAAGACCTACAGAATAAAATAAGAAATAGAAATAAAACTCCCAAAGTAAATAAAATTTACCCAGTGCCCTATCAATCTCTGGATTTCCTACCAAAGCAAGTGATAGAACCTAGGACACTTTTTCAGGATTCTCATAACCATAATATGTCCATGAGATACTTAAGAGGTCACCATCCATTTGGCTGAGGTAGTCAGATAATCTATAAGCTTTGCTATAAATAACAGCTGAAGGGCCTGATTCTGAGACAGTGGGGAATTCCTCAAGCAATATTCAAACCCCAAAAGAATTATTTCTGCTCCTAAAGCCATCAACTGGTATAAACTCTGTCTCACCACACACGCACGTATATATATATAGACAGATGATAGATAGATATAGACATAGATATAGATAGATATATGGTCTAGCATAATTTGTATAACAAGTTTTGAAGAATTTGTTAGTGGTGTCCATTTAAACTGGAAAAAGGTTTCACCCCAGGGCCTTCATATCATACTAGCCCTTACAGTAGAAAATAGGGAGGTAATTATTTTGACTAATAGATTCCCTGTGTTTTAATGATCATATCTGGAGAAAGTATAGACATAGAGATAGAGAGCACTGAGTAAATATAACAGCTGAATCAAGGAAGTCATTAGTTTTTTTGTGTGTCTTGATATAGGAAAATATAATTGAAAAATCAGGTACCGTAGACATGAATCAGCAGATTGTAAAGCTAATGTAAGAACTGATGTAGAGGTTTATCCCTTTTCTAATTCCTGGGGGTTAGACATTGCCCCAGTGAGAAGTGTCTTGGTGTGTGAGTGCGTGGTGTGTGTGCGTGTGTTTGTGCTTGTGCGCACACACATGTGTGTAGGGGGGTAGCTCAGCATATGCTGAAGGTAATTCTTGAAGTCATCGTTATTCATTCCATAGTTTCCATTACATTTTTCTCAACAAAACTCTCATTGTATCAAATGTTCTGATTTCAAAGATTGCTATAAACTGGTGTTAACAAACACCCAAACTGAAAGACTGAAATAACTATTTAGGCAAAATTATCAAGC
This sequence comes from Hippopotamus amphibius kiboko, assembly GCF_030028045.1. Lineage (NCBI taxonomy): Eukaryota > Metazoa > Chordata > Mammalia > Artiodactyla > Hippopotamidae > Hippopotamus > Hippopotamus amphibius. Next base: position 105,583,653 of record NC_080196.1, read on the forward strand.
ACACATTGCATAAGAGATAAAAGCTTTTTAAAATTGGGCCTAAACTTGACCATTGGCTATTTAGAAGTGACCTCATCTTCATTAGCAGGTGTCTGAGTGTAGACATATTAAACTAATATTTTTAGAATTCATTGGAGATGTTCTTCTCATCAGTAAAAGAAAAAAAAAAAAAACAAAAAAAAAACAAAACTGATTTGGTCACAGGTTCCATGTTGATTTTGGAGAGTTATGGCAGTGAAAACACACTGACTCCATTTGTCAATAACATAACATGTAGTTTTTATCCTTGAAACATGAAAAAGAAAATATATTGTTTCATATAGATAAATAATTAGGTAAACATCATGAACATTCTCAGATTATCTAAGGAAATAAACCCACTAGTACAGGTCAAATCTTCAGCATATCTTCCTAGTCATCTAAGTGAAAATTCATGTATTAGTCATCTACTGATTCATTAGAAAACCCTCCATACTTGGTGGCACAGAATAACATTTCATTTCTTTTCATTCGCGCATATGTGTGTCTGGTTGTGGTTGGCTCAGGTACAATGGGTTCATCTACTTCAGATAGATAGTTGCAGAACTAGCTGGACTGATCTCCACTGCATGTTGGATAAAACATACTCCTGTCGACTGAAAAAAAGAGCACAACCTGAGAGCTGAGAGTTAGGTTTTATTTGGGGCGAAGTGAGAACTATAGCCGGGGAGACAGTTATTTCAGATAGCTCTGAGAAATTGCTCCAAAGAGGTAGGGGGAAGGTCAGTGTATATGTGATCTTGGTGAAGGTGGGTACCTGTAGTCAAGCACATGTTTTGGTAGAGGCTTAATGCTAGTCATGAGGAGCAGACATCACCATTAAATGATTTCAGTGCTTTTCTAGATATGAGGAGATACAAAAATTGGGCTCAGAAAGTCTTCTGAAAATATCTGTCTAAAGACCTGTTCTGCACTTTTCCTCAGAGCACAGAGTGCCTCATCCCTGATCTCCACCCTGAACTCCTTTTGGGGGCTGGGGGGGCAGTTGAAGATCAGCAGCTGCAGCAGCTCGTGAGTTAATCCTTGTAGAGGCAGATGGCAAGTGCCAATTTGTGGTCGGTACTCCACATATTTTACATTTTGGAGTCCAAGCTAAGGGGGCAGAAACACCCTGGAGAAAAATTTTCCTATAGTGATAGAAGTGCAAGAAGTCAAATGGAAACACACAATCCCTTTTAAGGCTGAGCTGGGAAAATGGCACACTGCCACTGCCCTGTTAGGCCAGCCAGCATCGGGGAGAAGCTTTTCTCCTCCTGAGGGCAGAAGCACAAAAAAGTGGCAGAAACATGCATTGGTAGTGTTAAAAAAGGTAAAGAATTCTTCCTCTCCCATCAAAATATGTAACCTATATCTTCACTTCTTGAGTGTAGGTTGGTGATGGAGTGACTTGCATGCAATGACTTTCAAAGGCCAATTAGAACTTTCCCAACTGCGATCACATGGAGGCTTGACAAGTGTTTGGACATGAGGGCTCACTCTCTTGCTGCTCTGTCAAACCCTACGACAAACACATTAATAAGGCCAGACTAGACTATTAGACACCAAGAGACCATGTGGAACAAATAATGAGCTGTCCCAGTTAAACCAAACAGTCTGCCAAACACCCAACAGCAGCTTCCCACTAACTCACTCACTCACCTTGGAGGCATGAGCGATCCCAGCAGACAGCAAAAAAGCAGACAAACCAGAGCAGTCATAGATTGTTTTATCTAAATAAGTGGTGATAAAACATTGCTGTTGTAAGTAAGTAAATTTTGATTTTTTTTTTTTTTACAAAGAGAACACCGAAGTGGAATAGAAACTGTTACCTAGAAATAAGTTTTGTCTTTGTAAATCCTAAAGCATATGGCATTGATTTTGGAACTGGGTGATAATCAGAAAATGAAAAATCACCAAACACACTGTTGAAGAAGGCTGGAGAAATGATGCAGAAATTATTACTGAAGGGTGGGAAAAGATGACAACTTATTTATGTCATTGTGAGACAATTGGCAGAACTGTAACCTGCAATAACTTGGCAGATAGAAAATTTACCTAATAAACATGAATTTTCCAAAGAGATCTCCAGACAGAATACTGAAAGTGTCACTTGGCTGTTCCTACCTGCATATGATAAAGAACTTTAGGAGAAAGATGAGCTAGGGAAGAAACTATTAAGATTGCAAGAATAATTTAAAATGGTTACAGAGGAGGCATAAATTATTGGGCTGGAAAATAAACTCTTACTCACCTCTAGTCTCCAAGTCAGTAAAAGATTCTTGAGGTAAAAAAAAGGACTAACACCATAGTTAATATCAATTATATGGCGATCTGTATTAATATCTTCAAAAGATTTAATACAATGTCTAATACACCCTCTCAGCTACAATAAGAGACATTACACAAAGCTGAAACATACAAAGTAGGGAGAGATCTGTCTCAGAAAGAAGTGTAGATTTTTTTTTCTTTTTTGTAATGGATTATAAACTTAAAGATAATATTCTTACAAAGGTTTTTAATGGAAACGTGGTGGCTTTGACCAAAAGGAATTGAGATTTATCAAATTTCCAATGGCCCTCTGGGTTGCCAACTTTCTACAAGCAGGAAGTTTGTTGAGAAAGCTGTTAAACTACAAATGTTGGCAATTTCTTAAGGAAAAAGTGGGATGTCTCAGGAAGCAGAGTAAAGATCCCATATGGTGGAGTCAAAAGACATGCAGAACAATGAAGTAGGGATGAATTCCCATGGATTAGAACTAGGGAAAGTGACACACACTACTACTTCAGCAGCAGGCCTGGCACCAAGTGCCCAGTGGAATTTCAGATTTTTTGTGGACCAGTGACTCTATGTACATCTCATTCTTTATCTCTTAAAAAGTGAGGCTTTGTTACAATTATCCACCAGTTGTCTCACCATGATACTTATGAGTGTGAAAAAATCATTTGTTTCTTAGTTTATATGACTGGAGATTGAGGTACCACACTTAAGAAACTGCACTGGAAGCATCTTCTTTCCATCTGTACTTCATATATACAGTAGGTGTAATGTAAATCATAGCCTGGGATTTTGATGTCATAATTGAATGATAATTTTGGAAGCCTTTGGATGGAAGTGATATTTTGCACACGAGGAATGCAACAAACTAGAGTAGATCTCAAAATTAACTGTAAATCCTTCTCCTTCCCTCAAACGTGGATCTATTTTTTTAACTCTTAAATCTAGGTTCGTCATGGGTATTTTCTTGGCTAGTAGTAGAACTTTACCATCTACATAAAAAAATGTATCCAAGTGTTTCATTATAAATTTGATGATAGTATCTCACCCTGTCACATAGCTAAATGTTTTGCTATATAAAATTCATTGTGGAATATTCATGTGTGCTTAGTGGTAAGTAAATTAACATTGTGTACCAAAAAAAGACAATTTTCACTTTTTTGTTTACTCTGAAATCTTTAGCAGTTGTGAAGAGTAGTGCAGGTAAAAGCTAAAGAACAGTTTTATTGATGCATAGGACAGTGTTTCAATTATAATACAGTTTTAAGACAGAAAATTTTGTTAGCCTGTTAAGTTAGACTTCAAACCAAAAATATATCTTATATGTGCCTGAATGCAAATAAATTTCAATATAAGGTTTAAATGTATAAAATTCCACATAATTGTAAAACACTGTTGATAATAATAGAATACATGATTTAATAAACTTTAGGAGTTTTAATTATTATATTCAAAATGGAAACACAAAGATAAATATTCATCATTCTTTTTCAGTTACCATCCTATATTATTTTGCAATTGACATAACTAGTCTTAGAAATCAAGGGATGCTTTTTCTCCTCACAGTGAAAAAACATAAATGTATATAGAAAAAACACAAGTACTTATTTATATTGAATATATTATATATTATTTTTTCACAGTAAAGATACATACATATTATATATAAAAAGGAATTATATGTTATATAATGTGACTAATGACCCACAAAAACAATTTTGTTCTCTAAAATAATTTAAAAAAATACATAAACTTTTTTGCATGATAAAATGTCATCTATTTAAATTCAAATATACTATAATATACATTTCATTATAAATTAGTATGTATTGATCTGCTGCAAGAAGATAGTTGTGGATTTAATAAACACTTATTAAGCAACCACTATGTATAGAGCATTTCATTATAAATGTTATACATACAAAAGAACTAAAAGATAATTCTTTTGATTGAAGGATTAAATATTCTTCTATTTGGAACATTTAAACATATTGATGAACAACAACAAACTCCTTTCAACATGCATAAAATAGCGTGGTTCTTGTCTGCTCAGTCCAAGAATTTGGTTTGAATGATGAGCGCATAAGCCATTCAGATAATCCTAGAAAGGAGCTAAATATTAACTTTCAAAAGCACCCAAAAATAAACCTTTCAAAAATAAACTTAGGAGTATAACTCTTCCTAACTCTAACAGCTACATGTTGCAAAGCTCTTAACTCAGGTGTTTAAGTTTGTTGATTGATACTTATTGAACAAGTTCAGCTTGGATTTACCTCACCGTGATGATAGCCTTTCTGATATCCCTAGAAATCAGTGGTGAACTAAATGCTTGTTCTCAACTTTTCGCTCCTTTGCTCTTTTGGAATTACCTATCTGTGCTCTTTGACATTTGACTCTGTATTTCCTCCCACAGTAGACAGAATGTTACCCCTCATTCTGTTGATGCTGGGATGTCTGTGTTTTGCCCAGAGAATAAGGACAGAACTATATTCATTCTCAGAAAGTGTAACAGATGATAGCACTTGTTTTTGCATGCTCTCTGGTATCCTGTAGATGAGTGGGGGCCTGTGATCCCAGATCACAAAGACACATGGGGTGGATCTGAACCCAACCAAACATGGTTCACAAAGCTGAGCCACTCTGTTTGCCCCCATAAAAATCAGTCAATCAATACAATATTTGTTATTAAAAGACAACAAAGGGCTTCCTAGGTGGCGCAGTGGTTAAGAATCCACCTGACAATGCAGAGATCATGGGTTCGATCCCAGCTCCAGGAAGATCCCACATGCCACGGAGCAACTAAGCCCATGTGCCAAAATAAAAAAAAAAAAAAAAAAAGAAGACAACGAAGTTTGTAGTTACTTGCTGTATAGCATTATTGCAGAAAAAGGTGAAAGTCTTTTTTGGATGTTGTAAATCCTATTGAGTTATAAATAGAAATAGAGTTAGGATTTTAAAAAAAGAAGTGACAAAACTATCCCTTTCTTCCTTCCATTTTTATTAAAGTTTAAAAAAATAGGTTGTGAATAGAACATATTATATGTCTAGGATGTGTTTTTATGAAATTCAAATTTCCAAAGTGAGCATCACTGATCATTAAAGTAATCAAAAGTAAAAAGTAGCTTATGTAACTATTCAAATTTATACTTATAATATATCCTTTGCATGTATAGCAAGTAGTAAATGATTTTCTGCTCATCTTCCTAAAATTGCTAGATACTTCTCATTCTCCTGTTGAAAGTAAATGGGATTGATATATTTTACACCATGAGAAACTTGGTGCCCAGGCTGAAGTGCGGTACAATGGCATTCTAATTTTTCTATCTTAGAACATTCTTCACATCCAGAAAGAAAAACCAGGGAAGAAATTCTTCCTAGATTTTGAACATAGATATTTCTTAATGGACATTTTATTTACTGTATCAGCAGACTTACTGATAACAAAAAAATTCAAATGTGAATCGGGAAGTAAAGAGAAGAAATGAAACGTAGACATGTCTGGGCTCCAGAGAGATTAAATCCTTCCTGTGTTAGTTGTATTTTCTTCTCCTTTTCCTGATTCTTTGTGCTTGAAGCCATAACATCAATAAATGGGAAGTAAAAATTGAAGCAACTACACTTTTACTTGTAGGTGCAACACTGAAAAACTTTAATGTATAGTCATATGAGAGGAGGAAAGTCTGTTAACTTTGAGAGAGGCACAATGCTGAGACAACTACTGTGCACCTGGAGGCCACTTGGGGCCTGGGACTAAGAGGGAAATGGGCAGTTTGCTTCCTTTGTTGCTTTCACTTATTCTTCTTTGCTATTTTGTTTAAGGCCAGTTTGCATTACATGTAACAGAAAAATAGCATACAGATAGAGAATGTGGGTCTTGTTGCTGAGCTAAATGACTTACCCAGTAATATTTTTCTACCAAGAAAAAAAAAAAAAGACCAGCTAAGATGCTCTCATACTTGAAAAGCATATATTTAAACATTAATATATTTCTCCAGATGAGTCATTTATTCAATAACTAATTAAATGTTGATTATTATATGACTCATACAGTGTCTGTTTTTCTCTATATCAGCATAAAATTTAAAATGCTGATTTAAAATGTCACAGGAAATAATAGACATGGATTTTTCGATGGCCTCAAGTTATCACCATAAAAATCTATCACTGACACAAAGATATGTTAGCAGTGAGGCCAGGAAATGGTTAACATTCAAGGGGAAGACATTAAGACCTAAGAATTAAAAATAAATGTGGAAATTCTGTAGTTTTGGGTTTATTTACATTTTTATAGATTTCAAAAACAACTCCATGCCCTGGAGAATTAGGAAGATCCAAATATGTATTTTGCTGGATTTGGTCTTCCAGTTTTGCATGCATAGACAAACATTTTGTCTATGGTTATTGGAAACTGCCCCAAATGTCTGGAATATTTAATGTGAATCCTCAAATATGTTTACCTCAAACACATTCAGCACTTACTCCTTATGCTGTTTTATATTCCACATGAAATATTAAGTTTCCCCATATGACCAAGTTAATGTAGATGGACCAGGGTTAAGAAAATGTAAAGAATAAAAAATTCATGGCATAACAAATACATGTAATTCCAATTTAAGTAAATAAACATAATTTATGCTTTGGTGGATTCATTTTAGTTTCTTTCAGTGCGTATGCATTTGTGTTTTTCTTTCATCTGTGTCCTCATACTATATTGTATTTTACTCCACTTTCATTCAATCTGAAACAAAATATCCAAATTCCCTCTATTATGATATGAGTAGTTGGTAGGGTATATTTTAACTAGCTGGGGGCAGGCTAGTTACAGGTGCTGAAAAGAGTCCAGACAGAGTATTGTCGATATTGTCAACTGAAATAGCAGAGGAGGCAAAAAACAAAGGTTCACGCAAAGTCAGAAACCATGCAAAACTCCAATGTTGAGTCTTCCAAAGGAAGGTGGAGAAACCACAAGGACAGCCACATTGTCGGTAGTTTAAAAAAGAGCCTGGAAATTAGAAGTCCTATGCCAAGGAAATGAAGCCAAGAAGATATGAACCAGAAGCAAAGGGTGGAGGAACTGATGTGAAAAAAATCACTAATTTGGGTTTTAATTTGTTTTAATGAAATGAGCAGGGCTTGGTGGATTGGTGGGACTTAAAGAACTGGCTGGTGTTCATATGGTTCTCTCAGATATAAATTTTATCTTATTTACCTCTGTATTCCCCACTGTATCTGATCAAAATGCTTTCCAGATAAAAGGTGCACAATAACTACCATTGAATGGATGAATACGTGAATAATAAGAAAGTGCTTTCTGAACCAGACCACTGTGAGTGGCCTTCTTTTTGTCCCAGAATAACCATAATGTTCTTGATCCTTTTCAAGTTTTCACAAGATGCCTGAGGAGTACTAGGTAATACAAACTGCTTCCCAAATCTTGCCATGTGCAGGTTTTCAGAGTTCAGGTGTCCTATGAGTCCCTCCCTTTATCTGCAGACTTCCTTCCCCAGCATCAAATCACCTTGGTGATGTCCATTGGGACTTACTTTCACTATTTTATTTTCTCTTGGACATACATTTTTTTCCAGGTTCTGGAACGAAGAAACATGAGATCCTGAAAATGAATGGTCACATTAACCCTTTCTTTAGTATCAACTGAAAGACAAAAATATCACTCTATCTCATGCCTGGACCATGTTTTTCTGTATTTGTTTTCTTAGAATCTTTCACTTGCAGCCAATACATTGTTAATTATTCAGAGCAAATGCCTATTTCTGCAAATAAAATAATAAGTAATTGGTTAAAATGGGTTAAGTGACAAATATAACATTTATCATATTATTTTCTAACTGAATTTTTTAATAGGTATTAAAACTATGTTCAGAAAATAATGTTGAATACAAAGCACTTCATAATAAATCGTCTTTAACTTCTGTTATACCAAGTCTCCTTTGGTTTAATATGTTACTGTTTAAAATTGAATGAAATAAAGTCAACAACCATTTGTTTGAAGTGCTGTACTGAGCAGTATTTTGACTGTATTTAAACTGCTATCACATACAAGTTATAAAACCTCTTATTATGTATATCATCTCTGTTGACATGTTCACCCACACTTCATTACTTTTTCATATATTATTTTATGGGGTTTTTTTTGTAAGAATATAGCCAATGTTTGGGGAAAATAAAGAAAAGAAATGTGCCTGCTCTTCTCTCTTAAAAATCATCTTCAAATTCAAGATCAATCTTTATTATTTATTATGTCTTAATTAGCCTTTTCAAGAAAATGTTAAGTTGAGTTTCACAAAGACTTTCTACCACAGTTGGTTTCTTCTACTTTATATGCAATGCTCAGTTTGCTAGGACACATAAAGTGAGTGATGAGGCATAGGCATATAAATATATAATATTTATGCATTTTAAATCTTTCTTTAAAACAAGAGAGATGATCATTTTCAGACTATATTAGTCTCATTTATCTCCATGATGCCATTAATGTTGTAAAATGTTGCAGCAACATTACTAACTCCTGAAGGCCTGCATCAGCCTTTAGCTACTCAGCCGCATTATTAGATTGTCAACATAATTCAGACATCTCATATAGAAGGAGCCAACCCGCTGGCTCCAATGCTTTGTAAATGTATTTGCTTGATGAAGTAGCTCTGAACATATTGAGGCCTTTACTACTTCTATGCGTATCACACTTGCAGAATTATCTCTATTGCTGCTTCAAAAATGCACTTAAGATTTACACCTTTGTTTTCCTGTCTTGTACACTTCAGTATATCTCAATTCCCAGTCACCAATGAGCATGGGGTAAAAGAAAGTGCAACCTGGAAAATTAGCTTAAAAAATCAGTGTTATACTGATCAGTATTACAAAATGACATTTTCATTTACTCTTCCAATTAAGAGATTAAATAAAGCCTCCAAATGTAAAGATTACATATTTAAGAAGTCTGCCCAAATATTTATGGTGTGTAGTGGATACTTTGGTTTTGCAATTAATGGGTATAGCACTGCCAGGTGAATTTTACATATCAAAAAATAAATAGAATTAGTAGTTCCGTTTTAAACTGAGTTCAAACATGGAGCACATATGCAAAAATCTAGAACTGAATTTAACATCAGAGTGGAAAAACAAGTGGAGATTTGTTTAAAGAGATAGAACACTTGAAGTCACCGTGGATGAACAGAGAATACATGAAGTTGAAAGATGCAAAATAGAGAACATGCTGTTGGTACTCAGAATTTACTTCATCGCTCCCTGTCTCCTTTATCTGCAGATGCAATACTATTTTGAATTGACTTAGCACTCCCAAGTTAAGGTTTGTTTATTTTCATTTATTTTGTTTTTTTAATACCTCAAAGATAATTACAACATGTATTTTTAGAGGATCTAAGTTGGATAAAGAATCAAACTCTATCACCAACTAAAACAATTGCTGGCAACTCAGTGAGAGGAAATAATGTGGCATAGTAAGCACAGTGTAGTACACACAGTGGTGATTCTGGACTCTCTTTTTCTTTCCCTACATCTGCTTGGCTTATCAGTTACTTAATCACAACAGACTCTATCTCTTATGCTCAGAGCTTAGTTACAGAATTGTTCAATGCTATCTGCAAACACTTATGAATCCCTATTATGAGCCTGATACTGTGCTAGGCACGCAGGAATCAAAGATGTGAAATGAGAATATGCAGACTCAGAAAAGAGACGAGCTCATAGAGGAGACAAGTATGCAAGCCGACAAAGGCAACACACCGTGAGAAGTAAAACAACAAAGTATGAACAAAGTGGCTGCAGATTTAGGTTGCAGTAATTTCATCTTCTTGGAGGCACTATGGATAAACCACAAGCAGAAATATATTCTTTTTTTTCCCCCAGCTTTATTTAGGATATAACTGATGTGTAACATTTTGTAAGTTTCAGGTATACAACCTGATGATATGATACATGTATATATTGTGAAATGACTATCACAATAAGATCAGTTAACACATGCATAATTACATAATCACATAATTACAATTTTTTGTGGTGAGGACATTTAAGATTCATCTCTTAGCAACTTTCAAGTATATAATGCAGTATCATTTACTATTATCACCATGCTGAATATTAGATCTCAAGAATTTATTCATTTTATAACTGGAAGTTTATACCCTTTGACTGACATTTCCTCATTTCCCCAACCATAACCCCGGCAACCATCAAGGTACTCTATGTTTCTCTGGGTTTTGTGCTTTTTTAGATTCCACTAAGTGAGATTATATAGTATTTGTCTTTCTCTGATTTATTTCACTTAGCATAATGTCTTCAAAGTCTATCCACATTATCAAAAATGGCAGAATTTCCTTCTTTTTTATGGATATATATATTTGTTTTATATATATATATTTTATTTTTATGTATATATATAAACATGTTCATATATATATAAAACATCTTTATATATTCATTTGTTGATGAACACTTACATGGTCTTCATATCTTGGCTACTGTAAAAAATGCTGCAGTGAACATGGGAGTGTAGATATCTCTTTGAGATAGTGATTTCATTTCCATTGTATATATACCCAAAAGTGGTTTCCTGGATCATATGGTAATTATACTCAATTTTTTGAGGAACCTCCATACTGTTTCCACACTGGCTGCACCAGTTTATATTCCCACCAAAAGTGTGCAAGCATTTCCCTTACTTCACAGGCCTCTCCAACTTTTGTCTCTTTGACTTTTTGATGCTAGCCACTCTAACAGGTAGGAGGAGATAACTCATTGTGGTTTTGATTTGCATTTCCCTGGTGATAAGTGATGTTGAGCTTATTTTAATGTACCAGTGGCTATTTCTGTCTTCTTTGGAAAAATGTCTATTTCAGGTCCTTTGTCAATTTTTAATTGGATTATTTGTAGGTTGTTTTATTTTGTTTTAGCTACTGAGTTGTATGAATTTCTTACATGTTTTGGCTATTGACTTCCTATCTAATACATGGTTTGCAAATGTTTTCTCTCATTCTGTAGGTGCCTTTTAGTTCTGTTGATTATTTCTTTTGCTCTGCAGAAGTTTTTAGTTTGATGTAGTTCCACTTGTTTGCTTTTTTTGTTGTTTTGTGTGTGTTGTTTGTTTGTTTGCTTTTGTGCTTGTACTTTTGGTGTCATATCCAAAGAATCATTGCAAAGCCAGTGTCAAGGAGTTTTTACCTATATTTTCCTGCAGGAATTTTACATTTCTTCACCTTACATTTAAGTCCTTTAATCCATTTCAACTTTTGTGAATGGTGTAAGGTAGGTGTCCAATTTCATTATTTTTGTGTGACTATCCAGTTTTCCCAGCATAATTTATTGAAAAACTTTCTTTTACCAGTTGAGTATTTTTGGGTCCCTTGTCAAATATTAGTTGACTGTGGGTTTACTTCCAGATTCTTGATTTTATTCCATTGTTCTGTGTCTATTTTATACCACTACTGTACTGTTTTGATTATTATAGTTTTGTAATATAATTTGAAATCAGAATGTGCAATGCCTTTAGATTTGTTCTTCTTGCTTTGGCTATTTGGGGTCTTTTGTGGATCCATACAAATTTTTTAGGGTTGTTTTTTCTATTTCTATGAAAAAGTATCATTAAAATTTTGATAAGAATTACATTGAGCCTATAGATGGTTTTCAGTACTTTGGGCATTTTAATAATACTAATCCTTCTGATACACAGATACAGTATATCTTTCCACTTATTTGTGTCTTCTTCAGTTTCTTTCATTAATATCTTATAGTTTTCAGTGTACAAATCTTTCATATTCTGGTTAAACTTATTCCTAAGTATTTTGTTTTTTTTATTATACTGTAAATGTAATTGTTTTCTTTATTTTGCTTTCAGATATGTTGTTGCTAGTTTATGGAAATGTGATTGATTTTTGTATGTTGAGTTTTTACCTTGAAACTTCCTTGACTTCATTGATTAGTTCTACCAGTTTTTCTTTTTGTTTTTGTTTTTTTGGTGGAATCTTTAGGGTTTTCTATATATTAGATAGTATAATCTGCAAATAGAGACAATTATACTTCTTTCATTCCTTTTTGGATTTTCTTTTTCCCAGCTTAATTGCTCTAGTTATAACTTTAAGTACTGTGTTGAATAGAAGTGGTGAGAGGAAGCATTCTTGTCTTGTTCCTGATTTTAGAGAAAAAGATTTAGCTTTGCACCATTGAGTATGATGTTAGCTGTGGGTTTGTTATACATGGCATTTATTATGTTAAGGTGTGTTCTTTCTTTGTTTTGGAAAGATAAATCTGAGCTGACTGAGTTTCTGGGTTGAGGAGAAGAGCATTCCATCAGAGAGTCATGTTTAGAATACTGTTTTATGGTGATAAGTTTTAAAGAGTCCTAAAAAGTCATTTTATTAAGGTCTCTTATTTTACAGATGATAAAATCAAGGCCCATTCACATATACTGACTTGTCCAAGTCACTTAGCTAGTTACTGGTAGAAGCAACTTTAGAAGATGTACTGTAATCACCAGACAGTTCTGTGTGTGATATCCTGCACCCCTGTTGTCCTTTACCCTTTTATTTCTTACTTAGCCTTATGCTACTATATATTTCCTGTCTTATCGCCTTCCTCAGAATTCTCTTGTTTTTTATTCTTTTGTTATTGTTTCATATTCTGTTAACTTCCTGACTTTACCTCTTCTTTCTCCATCTTCTTGGATCTTGCTTGAGACTCCAAGGATATTGAAGGCTAGCTCTTTGTCAGTGGTTTATATATGGACCTTATTATATTTTAGTAAAATACATTTTGCACTTCCAAAACAGGATACACAATAAACATGTAGAAGCAGGTAAAAAAATTCAGAAAATAACTCATTTCCTCATCATCCAAAAATCATCACTGTTAACACATCTATGTAGATCCTTCCAAATATTTTCTTGTTCTATATTTTTATCTTATGTAGTTGAGTTAGTAATTTTGACCTTTCCATTTCCATACATTTAATTTTTAATACTCATTCCATATTCAAATTCCTCATTGTCCCTAAAATTTTTTTCATGGCTGGTTTGTTCCAGTCCAGATCAGACAACCTCTTATTTCATTGGAGTCTTATTGTTACAGCTCCTTTAATCTAGAACACTTTGATAATTTTTTCCCTTCTCTGATTTATGGAAAAGATCAGGCTATTTATTCCCCAGATTATTCCAACTCCTCAATATTTCTAGCTGCTTTTTTGAGGTATTATCTTCTTTCTCAATATTCAGTATTTTCTGTAAAATGGAAATTGGTTCTTAAAATGTAGGTTCAGGTTTTTGGCTAAAATACATCTTAGTGGTTGTTTACTTTGTAGTGCTTCACATCCCGTAATACTAATCATCCTATATGTCCAACCACACTATGCTATGATTCATTAATAATTTAGGAATTGATATTAGTTATTGTTCCCTTTCTAAATAGTGAGTAATATGTATAGTATTTCTTTGGCATAGTACAACTATCTTATTCCCATCAACCATTCCCTTAACAGTCTTGAAAGCAGTTACTGACACTTGAAATAAATTCTCTCTCTCTCTAACTATCTATCTAATATCAAGTTATAAAATTATGATTTTCAAAATAGTTCATTCCCTTATTGACTGATGCTCTTTGGTTATCCTGACATAGAGTTTCTACTGAGACGGTTGGATCAATGTTTAATTTTCTCTATTTAATTACCTTATTTTCAAGGAAGAAGCAGGTTTAATAGCTATCTCTAATGATAACATATGGGTGTTATCTAGCTTTCCCAATTATGAGCAATACGAGGAGTTAATGGATTTTTAATAATTCAATTAATTTTATCCAATAAAATAATTATTACTTGGCAAACTTTAATAGTGGAATTCCCTTCAAGCAGATGTCTATATCCTGTTTCTATTGTTCCCTAAATTAGGATGTTTCCTAATTTAGTAATGTTTCCTTTTCTTCCACCACAATACAATATACCAAACTCTTCTTGCGTCTTCCTTGCTTTACTCCTGGAATCATCAGTTTTTCAAGGAATCTTGATTCTGTTTAATGTAAAATGGCATTAGAAGTCTCCACTTTATCTATTTGATATTAGGGTTACTCATAATTACTGTGGTAAAATTGCTTCCAAGAAATTTCAATACACAGAGCAAAAAAAAAATGTACACATAGATGCGTATATGTATTTAAACATTTTAAATATAAATATATAATATAAAAATTAAAAATACATGTACTTATTTTATATGTATATATTTATATATTAAATATTATATGCATTATAAATATATATTTTACGAACTAAAAGCTTATATATATATATCTTAAGTCCATGAATTTGTATTGAAAGTTCTAATTTAATTTTAATATTTCATTGCTTTTGTTATGTCTTGTATTTGTACATATTTTCTCCTAATCCAAAAATCTTGATTTGTAACATCATTAACATAGTAATTACTTATTTAATCTGGCAATATATAACAGTAGTTCAAAACAAAATATCAATTTTGTTACTAAAAATAACACATAGTGTGAAATTTTAAACTTCCTTGTAAATTTTTTTTTCATTCAAATGCATCAGGTAAATTACAATCTTACAGTACAGTCAACACCCTTCTCTTAAATTACTTGACATAAGTCATTTCTGCCTGTGTTAATACTATGAAGTTCATCTAAGATTATGTTGATTTGTTTCAGTTTGTTTTCATTTTAGAACTTTTTTATAATTTAGATTTTTTGTAGTTATTTTTTGGAATTAGGAGTGTATTTACTTGATTAAAGACAAAGATTATGTGGAAATTTGTCTTACCTTCACTCTTAAATTTGTGACCATATAACCTCTTTCCTACTAAAGGTAACTAATGGTATTTGTTTCTTGGTTATACAGTAGGTTATATATGTGTTTTCCATGTGAGTATAAAAAAATACATATTCATGTGGATGTAGATATGTATTCTGACTACATCTACCACCTCTTCTTTTTTCCCTTCTTTTCAAACATGCAAATGTTCATATATTAAGTACATTGTTCAGAACTCTGCTTATCAGAATAAACAGGAACACTTTTTTAGGCTCTTTCTTTATACTTCTTTGCTAGTTTAAACAATTTTCCAGTGTTCTTTGAGTTATAGTCATTAATATTTGTTTGTTCCTCCACTGGACTGTGAATCCCTGGATATAGAAATCATGCTCCATCAGAATTTTATAATTAAATTTTTTTCATTTATTAATTAAAAATTTATCTGTTTGTTTTATTTTTGACCCATAATATGTGCTTACTGATTCCTTTTTAAGCAAGATTGTAAATGAAATTTATTTCCCAAGAGTTCAAACCATTCTTCGAGTTCAAAAATGCTGTATCCTTTTTTTCAATTCTACAGAAAGTAAAATTTAATCTCTTCACACCAGGCTTGCTCCATGGCACCCATAGGCAGCAATGTCCCTCCTGCTCCATCTGCTTGTTCTATTCAAACTGCACCTTGTTCTTTTTGGGTGTGAGTCTTCCACATTAAAGAGTTACTCTTTCTCTTTGAAGGGTTTTGTCAGAAAGGGAAAAGGAGTCTTACAGACATCTTACAGCTGTTCACGACCCATTTAGAGAATTCCTGGGTTCTTGATGAACTCCAGCTTTCCTATTTACCTTGAATTGCTTATAAATTCCAAAAAGCACAGATCATTTTTTCTTCTGATCTTTATTTTTACAGATCAGAAAAGAACTCTTTTTAACAGATCTTACAGATGATTTGTAGTAATCATAATATCTGTAATTTAGAGATTATCACCATGCTTCCAGCAATTGTTTTATATGTATTACTTCTTTCCCTTAACCTTCCTAATAGCCCTACAAAGACATTAATATCTTTTTTTTTTATTATTCAGGAAACTATATCTTAAATGTTAGGTGTTTTTTCAAGAGTTTCCAGTTAACAATAATTTTTAAAAAGGCCACAGTTATGAAATACAAGTCTGTATGACTTCAATATCTGAGCTCTGACCACTGCAATTCATTTCCTAACAGGATAAAAGTATTTAAAAATTGAATTCACCTAGAAGTTCCATAGGCTTGCTGGTATCATTCTGTCATTTCAGTTTTGTGTTTACAGTTATCATTAGACTAAAAGAATGATGAAAAGACCACAGATATGTAATTTTTTTCTTGGCTTATAAATAAGCATTGTTATACTGAGTGATATTGGGGCCCAAGACATAAGACAAACTTAGTAACACTGATCCTATATTTGTTTAAAATTTTGTATTTTGTTCATCGTGAATTTTTGCATTAATTGTAATTTTTAAAATATATTGCATTCATTATTTATCTTGATGCATGAGAGGTTTTTTTTTTTTTGGTGCTCCCCCTTAATTCTGCACTCAAAGTGAGCACCACTTTCACTTCCTTCGAGCCTCAGCCCTGTAAATAAGAAAGGTGTTTTTTATTAGAGAAGCATGTAAAACTCACTTAGTCACTATCCACAAGACCAAAATAGGACGGGCATCTTCTGGGATAATAAGAATCAGAGTCAAGGTCTTGGGCTTGAGAAGTTTTCAGTGAAGTTGTGTCAGTAAACTACTAGTATGCAAATGCACTATTGGGATGAGCACAGGGCAATTTCAAAATAAAAATAATTTGCTTTCTAGTTCTGACACTAGCAGAATCCTAATGCATCAGAGGAGCTAGAGAAGGTGTTATTGTGTAGCTGGAGCTTGATTAGAACTTTAAGAATTTGTAATGATCAAAGAGAAGAGACGAGGAGGACACTGCATCTCAGGGAAGTACCATGAGCCTTTAAAGGTCAAAATTTGTAGGGTTTGGGAGGATGGTTGGGATGAATATAACACTAATATAAATTGATCAGAAAGTTCATGCAGTGAATTAGTGTAAGAGAATTTGTAAGATTTGATTGTGAAAACTTTGCAAGATTACTGAATCCAGGAAAAATGTTAAAAAAAGGGAGGGAATCATATTTCATAGGAAGTTTCTGGACAATCTTATTTCGTAAAACAGGAAGTGTTGCAAGAATAGACAGTTATCCTTGCATGTTGAAATATGAAATGAAGTAATAGGGACATAATAACATGAAATAGAACATTTTAAGGTCCATCATTTAATAAAAATAACTTTATTCCATCAAAAATAATAATTGCAGAGGAAAGATGGCGGCGAAGTAGAGAGACGTGGAGTGCATCCCTCTCCACAGATGCATTGGGAATGCACGGAAGGACGCAGTCATTCCCACAGAGAACCAGCCGAACACCAGCAGACGGCCTCGGACACCAGAAAGGGCTGCGGGGAGCCCGACATAGCCGGTAGGGAGGCATCTACGAGGGCTCAAAGAGGGGGAAGCGGCGGAGCTGTGGCAGATGGGAGGGAGTGAGAAACATACGGAGGGTCCGCAGCGCAGCTCAGCGTTCCCGGACCGAGACAGCGATCCGCGGCTGAACGGAGGGTCCAGGAGCGGGAGCGTGGGAACCGGAGAGCTGGTTCAGGGGGAGAAACATTGTTGCCGGTAGGGTGAACGACCGAGAGGACAGGAGGGAGGAGGTCCGCGGAGAGAAGTGCCGGTCCCTGAGAGCTGCCCGGCCATGATGGCGGCTGGAGGCTGCAGGCTCCCGGGCGGGGGGGGAGGAGCCGCGCGCATAGCCTCTCCCTCTCTTTCTGCGCCTCTGCAACAGGCAGTGGAGAGACGCCCTGCGGGCCACCTAAGGCGCTCAGGGATAACAAGCATCCTCAGGCACTCGGGCGGGGCTAGATTAAAACTCCTTGCAACGCCAGCAGCAGGGAGGCTGCCGAGAGAAAAAAAAAAACCAGCATCAAAGAGAAAAAACCCCAAGAGAGGCCCAACTCTAAGACTTTCTGTGTACGCCTGAGCCACCAGCGCCCTCTGCATCAGGCACCTCCAAGCCTGACTGAAACAACAGTGCGCCACTGCTCACTCACTCCCAGGAGAAGGAGGCACTATTGTACCCTCTCCCTCCCCACACACCAAGGCTTACAGACGAACAATAAAGGAACCTCTGCTGGTCACAGAATAACGCAAAAAAAAAAAAAAAAAAACCCAAGGCAAGGAGAAGGACACTTACAGCTGAGACGCTAAGGAAACAGAAATAGTAGTATCAATACCTATTGAACTGGTCCATTCTGGGATCAGTTCTGGATTATTTTTCTTTTTTTCTTTCTCTCTCTCTCTCTCTTTTTTTTTTTTTTTTTTTGATTTATTAAATACGATCTTAGCCCTAAGGGATCTACAAGCTTTACAACATAATTTTTTAAGGATATTTTTATTCTTTTTTTTTTTTTTTTTTTTTTGCCTTTTTATATACTTCTATATCTAGCTAAGTTTTTGGTAGTACGGACAAAATATCTTTCATACTTTCCTTTCATCCCTTTCTTTTATACACTTCTATTGCTTTCTTTTTCTTTGCATATTTCCAACCACATTACGCTCTTCTGTTCCCCTTTCTTCCAGCCATTTTAAGTGTATTTTATCTTAACATACTTATAAGCAACACTATCGGTCTGCTCAGACTCCTTGCTCTCTTCTCCAGATGATGCACTGCCTTGGTATTAATATTAGGCTTTTGTCTTTATCTTAGTTCTTAGTACAGTTGTCTAATTACATTCTGAGAATCTCCATTCTCTCTGGTGGTACTCCAGCTCATTTCTATATTTGATCCTAGCTTACAAAATCTCCCTGGATTGATGTTTGTATGTGTAGGGTGTTACTTGTTGTTTGTTTGCTTTTGCTTTTGTCTCTGATTTGTTCTGTTTCAGTTGTCAATTTCTGCTGGGTTTCTCTTTGAATATCTGATAGCACACTGGGGTTCTGTCAGGTCTTTCTAGAGCCTTATGTCCTAACGGATTCAATAATTGTGTGTCTTATACATGTATGTGTTTCCTAGACTGAATATTCGTTTAATCCAATACTTGGACATTAGTCTGAGGCTTGGACAGTCTTCTATAAACACCTCTATCACCAGGACAAGCAACCCCAAAAGCTTGGACAACCATGAGGAAACAAAGAAACCCCATGCAGGCAAAGGAGCAGGAAAAAAACCCACAAGACCAAATAAATGAGGAGGAAATAAGAAAAATGCCTGAAAAAGAATTCAGAGTAATGATAGTAAAAATGATACAAAATCTCGTTAACAAAATAGAGAAAGTACAAGAACCAGTTCATAAGAACTCAGAAAAACAAACAGCAATGGATAACAAAATAACTGAAATTAAAAATACTCCAGATGCTATAACCAGCAGAATGACTGAGGCAGAAGAACGAATAAGTGAGTTGGAAGATAGAATGGGAGAAATAAACACCACAGAGCAGGAAAAAGAAAAAAAAATAAAAAGACTAAAGACAGCCTCAGAGACCTCAGTGATAACCTTAAATGTACCAACATTCAAATTATAGGCATCCCAGAAGAAGAAGAAAACAAGAAAGGGTCTGAGAAAATATTTGAAGAGGTTCTAGTGGAAAACTTCCTCAACATGGGAAAAGAAATAATTCACCAAGTCCAAGAAGCACAGAGAGTCCCATACAGAATAAACCCAAGGAGAAATACACCAAGACACATATTAATCAAACTAACGACAATTAAACACAAAGAAAAAATATTAAAAGCAGCAAGAGAAAAGCAACAAACAACATATAAGGGAAAACCCATCAGGATAACAGCTGACCTTTCTACAGAAACTCTGCAGGCCAGAAGGGAATGGCAGGATATCCTGAAAGTCCTGAAAGAGAGAAACCTACAGCCAAGAATACTCTACCCAGCAAGAATCTCATTCAGATTTGAGGGAGAAATCAAAAGCTTTCCAGACAAGCAAAAGTTAAGAGAATTCAGCACCATCAAACCAGCCTTACAACAAGTGCTACAGGAACTTCTCTAAGTAGGAAACGCAAGAAAAGGAAAACACCTACAAATACAAACTCAAAACAATTCAGAAAATGGTCATTGGAACACACATGTCAATAATCACTTTAAATGTCAATGGATTAAATGCTCCAACCAAAAGACACAGACTGGTGGAATGGATACAAAAACAAGACCCTTCTATATGCTGCCTCCAAGAAACCCACTTCAGACCAAGGGATACATATAGACTGAAAGTGAAGGGATGGAAAAAGATATTCCATGCAAATGGAAGTCAAAAGAAAGCTGGAGTAGCAATACTCATATCAGACAAATTAGACTTGAAAGTAAAGACGATTAAAAGAGACAAGGAAGGGCACTACATAATGATCAAGGGATCCATCCAAGAAGAACATATCACAATGGTAAATATCTATGCCCCCAATATAGGAGCACCTCAATACATAAGGCAAATGCTAACAGCTATAAAAGGGGACATCGACAGTAACACAATAATAGTGGGAGACTTGAACACCCCACTTACATCAATGGACAGATCATCCAAACAGAAAATAAATAAAGACACACAAGCTTTAAATGACACATAAGACCATCTCGACTTAATTGATATTTATAGGACATTCCATCCAAAAACGACAGACTACACTTTCTTCTCAAGTGCACACGGAACATTTTCCAGGATAGATCACATCTTGGGTCACAAAT
Organism: Hippopotamus amphibius kiboko; assembly: GCF_030028045.1. Taxonomy (NCBI): domain Eukaryota; kingdom Metazoa; phylum Chordata; class Mammalia; order Artiodactyla; family Hippopotamidae; genus Hippopotamus; species Hippopotamus amphibius. Next base: position 105,604,509 of record NC_080196.1, read on the forward strand.
CAAACCTCAGCAAATTCAAGAAAATTGAAATTATATCAAGCATCTTCTCAGACCACAACGCCATGAGACTAGATATCAATTACAGGAAAAAAACTGCAAAAAATACAAACACATGGAGGCTAAACAATTCACTCTTAAACAACCAAGGAATCACTACAGAAATCAAAGAGGAAATCAAAAAATATCTAGAAACAAATGACAACGAAAACACAACAACCCAAAACCTATGGGACGCAGCAAAAGCAGTTCTAAGAGGGAAGTTTATAGCAATACAGTCCTACCTTAAGAAACAAGAAAATGATCGAATAAACAACCTAACCTTACACCTCAAACAACTAGAGAAAGAAGAACAAAGAAACCCCAAAGTGAGCAGAAGGAAAGAAATCATAAAGATCAGAGCAGAAATAAATGAAAAAGAAAGGAAGGAAACCATAGCAAAAATAAATAAAACTAAAAGCTGGTTCTTTGAGAAGATTAACAAAATTGATAAACCATTAGCCAGACTCATCAAGAAAAAAAGGGAGAAGATGCAAATCAACAGAATTAGAAATGAAAAAGGAGAAGTCACAACGGACACCTCAGAAATACAAAACATCATGAGAGACTACTACAAGCAACTATATGCCAATGAATTGGATAACCTGGAAGAAATGGATACATTCTTAGAAAAATACAATCTTCCAAGACTGAACCAGGAAGAAATAGAAACCATGAACAGAGCAATCACAAGTACAGAAATTGAGGCAGTGATTAAAAATCTCCCAACACACAAAAGCCCAGGACCAGATGGGTTCACAGGCGAATTCTATCAAACATTTCGAGAAGAGTTAACACCTATCCTTCTCAAACTCTTCCAAAATATTACAGAAGGCGGAGCTCTCCCAAACTCATTCTATGAGGCTACCATCACCCTGATACCAAAACCAGGCAAAGATGTCACAAAAAAAGAAAACTACAGACCAATATCACTGATGAATTTAGATGCAAAAATCCTCAACAAAATACTAGCTAACAGACTGCAACAGCACATTAAAAAAATCATACACCACGATCAAGTGGGGTTTATCCCTGGGATGCAAGGATTCTTCAATATACGCAAATCAATCAATGTGATACATCATATCAACAAATTGAAGGATAAAAACCATATGATCATTTCAATAGATGCAGAAAAAGCTTTTGACAAAGTTCAACATCCATTTATGATAAAAGCTCTCCAGAAAATGGGCATAGAAGGAAATTACCTCAACATAATAAAAGCCATATATGACAAACCAAAAGCCAACATTGTTCTCAATGGAGAAAAACTGGAAGAATTCCCTCTAAGAACAGGAGCAAGAGAAGGGTGTCCACTCTCACCACTGTTATTCAACATAGTTTTGGAAGTGTTAGCCACAGCAATCAGAGAAGAAAAAGAAATTAAAGGAATCCAAATTGGAAAAGAAGAAGTAAAATTGTCACTCTTTGCAGATGACATGATATTATATATAGAAAACCCTAAAGACTCTACCAGAAAACTGCTAGCCCTCATTGATGAGTTTAGTAAAGTAGCAGGATACAAAATTAATGCACAGAAATCTCTTGCATTCCTATACACTAACAACGGAAGAGCAGAAAGAGAAATGAAGGAAACTCTCCCATTCACCATTGCAACCAAAAGAATAAAATACCTAGGAATAAACCTGCCTAAGGAGGCAAAAGATCTGTATGCAGAAAACTTTAAGACATTGATGAAAGAAATCAAAGATGACACAAACAGATGGAGGGACATACCATGTTCCTGGATTGGAAGAATCAACATCGTGAAAATGACTGTACTACCCAAAGCAATTTACAGATTCAATGCAATCCCGATCAAATTACCAATGGCATTTTTCACAGAACTAGAGCAAGAAATCTTACGATTTGTATGGAAATGCAAAAGACCCCAAATAGCCAAAGCAATCTTGAGAAGGAAAAATGGAGTTGGTGGAATCAGGCTTCCTGACTTCACACTATACTACAAGGCCATAGTGATCAAGACAGGATGGTACTGGCACAAAAATAGAAAGGAAGATCAATGGAATAGAATAGAGAACTCAGAAGTAAGCCCAAACACATATGGGCCCCTTATCTTTGACAAAGGAGGCACGAGTATACAATGGAAACAAGACAGCCTCTTCAATAAGTGGTGCTGGGAATATTGGACAGCAACATGTAAAAGAATGAAATTAGAACACTTCCTAACACCATACACAAAAATAAACTCCAAATGGATTAAAGACCTACATGGAAGGCCAGACACTATAAAACTCCTAGAGGAAAACATAGGCAGAACACTCTTTGACATACATCAAAGCAACATCCTTTTTGACCCACCTCCTAGAATCATGGAAATAAAATCAAGAATAAACGAATGGGACCTCATGAAACTTAAAAGCTTTTGCACAGCAAAAGAAACCATAAACAAGACTAAAAGGCAACCCTCAGAATGGGAAAAAATAATTGCCTATGAAACAACGGACAAAGGATTAACCTCCAAAATATACAAGCAGCTCATGCAGCTTCATACCAAAAAAGCAAATAACCCAATCCACAAATGGGCAGAAGACCTAAATAGACATTTCTCCAAAGAAGACATACAGATGGCCAACAAACACATGAAAAGATGCTCAACATCACTAATCATCAGAGAAATGCAAGTCAAAGCCACAATGAGGTATCACCTCACACCAATCAGAATGGCCATCATCACAAAGTCTGGAAACAACAAATGTTGGAGAGGGTGTGGAGAAAAGGGAACTCTCCTGCACTGCTGGTGGGACTGTAAGTTGGTACAGCCACTATGGAAAACAATTTATAGGTTCCTTAAAAAACTACAAATAGAACTACCCTATCATCCAGTAATCCCACTCCTGGGCATATACCCAAAGAAAACCATAATCCCAAAAGAAACTTGTACCATAATGTTTATTGCAGCACTCTTTACAATAGCCAGGACATGGAAGCAACCTAAATGCCCATCAACAAATGAATGGATACAGAAGATGTGGCATATATATACAATGGAATATTACTCAGCTATAAAAAGGGATGAGATGGAGCTATATGTAATGAGGTGGATAGAACTACAATCTGTCATACATAGTGAAGTAAGTCAGAAAGAGAAGGACAAATATTGTATGCTAACTCACATATACGGAATCTAAAAATGGTACTGATGAACTCAGTGACAAGAACAAGGAAGCAGATACAGAGAATGGACTGGAGAACTCGAGGTATGGGAGGGGGCGGGGGGTGAAGGGGAAACTGAGAAGAAGCGAGAGAGTAGCACAGACATATATATATACTACCAACTGTAAAATAGTCAGTGGGAAGTTGTTGTATAACAAAGGGAGTCCAACTCGAGGATGGAAGATGCCTTAGAGGACTGGGGCAGGGAGGGTGGGGGGGACTCGAGGGGGGGGCGTCAAGGAAGGGAGGGAATATGGGGATATGTGTATAAAAACAGTTGATTGAACCTGGTGTACCCCCAAAAAAATAATAATAAAAAAAAAAAGAAAAAAAAATAATTGCAGAGTTAACAATGATTAAACATACTATGTGGTAGACTCTGCTTCTAAGGCTGCAAAATGCTTGATAGGAACACAGAGATTTATTAAAGAATGCAGAAGCAAAGTTTGCAATTTGTTTGCCATTTGAGTGATGTTACTTGTATTTCTTTAGATACTTTATCATATTAAGAAAGTTCATTTTATAATAAATGATTTTTTTAAGCATACATCGAGTTGTTCATATGTTTTTTCTACTTCTCCCTGCTAGTGTAAAAAAATCACATTGTTAACAAATTTAAGTGCTAAATCACCTTTCAATTCTAAACATAATCACTGTGTGTTTACGATACCGCATCCTTTGTTATATTTTGGCAGGTTTGATTTGTTGACATTTTTATTGAATTTTACATCTTGAGTTCCCCCACCTCGGTATCTTTATCAGATTTTTGGACAATCATTATGCTGAATCCATAAAATGATTCAGGAATTCCTCTCCTCTTTTCTGGATGTTTAAGATGATTACATCTTCCTTAAGTATGTGGAAGAATACACAAGCAAATCTTTCCTGCATCTGGAGTACTGTTGTGGTTCATTATTTTTTTGGTCATTGTGGATAGTTTTGAAAAGGTTTAATTACATATTTAATTTCTTTACAATATCTAGGTGCATTTTCCCCAAGTTAGATACTTAAAAGGACTCACAAGACTCTACAGAGATTTAAAGTGAGGGATATGATGCCATAAGAGAAAGAGGCCACGTGTTGCAAGTCTGTGGGACACCTCTGTGCATGCACTGTCCTTGGACAGCTCTTCATGTGTATCACGCTGTGTCCCCCCGCCTGAGCCTCCATATCTGTTTGAGGACCCTTGGCTTGGGAGAGTTCTTAGCATCCCTTTATATAACTAGAAACTTTGTTAAACTCCTCATGACTTTTTCTTCCTAATCATATTATGTCAGAGAAAAGTTCTGTGTTCTGACATTCCCTGTTGTATACCCTTTCTGAATTGGTATTACCTTTGATTTAGTCTCATTAACACTGCTGAAATATTAAGGTCAAACTTTTATTTATAAATGATATTTGAAAAGTCAGTGCAATTGGCAACATCGTAAAGTGAATCACAGAGGGACCTCTGCCTGTGATAAGTCAGCATTAGTGTGAGAAAAATCTTTCATCAAGCAAACGTCCATCTTCAATATTAGGTCATGTGTCTGTATTATTATCTCCTAATCGGTCATCAGTCTGTCTTGTCTCTCTGACATAGGATCCTAAATGGTAAAATATGATTCCATATGACAGATTATTTTTTCCCTTTCAATTTTTTCCCAACACTTTCCCTATACCTCACTGTTCAGTTGAGGATAAGGAAGTAATTTTCTACTTGGAAGTCAGAACACTCATCTTAACTGCCAAAATGGCACAAAATAATTCCATTTGACAATGGCTGGCACCATATCAATAATGCTTCAAGTCACAAAATACTTTTCCAGAACACCGTTCTTCTCTTCCTTCTTTTTTTTTCACTCTCTGTCCTCTCGCTCTTTTATCACTCCAGTTAAGCTGCACTTTGTTTTCATTAAATAGAAGGTACAAAGCATGCCAATTTATAACAGGCCCAACTGTAAGTCACACTGGAAATGGAGATTTCTTGACTTTTCCTTGGTACAAATTAAGCCCTCTACTCTGAAAAATTTTTACACTCTAGCTCTACTGTTCCAACTATGTTTGGTTAAAAAAATATTCTAAATCAAATAATTAATAATATATTAGGCACTATATTATATGCCCTCTTAGAGGCAGACTAAAAATATTTTTTTTAAAAATAGTAGAGCGAGGGTGGGACGAATAGAGAGATTAGGAGTGACATATATACAATACCATGTGTAAAGTAGATAGCTAGTGGGAACCTGCTGTATACAGCAGGGAGCTCAGCTCGCTGCTCTGTGATGACCTAGACAGGTGGGATGGGGGAATGGTGAGAGGGAGGCCCAAGAGGGAGCGATATATGTATACGTAGAGCTGATTCACTTCATTGTACAGCAGAAACTAACACAACATTGTAAAGCAATTATTCTCCAAGAAAAAAAATAGAGCAAAAGCTAAATGACTGTGTGTCTGTGAAGGAGGTTACGGAGGTGGGCAAAGGCCAGATATATATTGTAGTAAGCACTGTGTGAGTCAAGAGACTTCCTACTATAATGGATTAAATTACCACACACACCCCCACCCTGTTGAGAAACCTGACAGAAAAAGAGGGGTGTCCTTTGCTGTGTATAAATATCATTTACTTTATGCGCTACTGTTCTTCTACTCTCTACTGTTCCTTTACTTGGGTTTGAAAATGAGCTTTAATGCTCTCTGGCTGTGAGAGAATGTGAAAATTGTTTAATACTTTGTATGAAAATTGCACAGTGTATGAAAAATTGTAGAGGTTCAGCATAGTGTTATCATCTTCCTGTAAGCATAAATTTGCTCCTAGCAATTTGTGAATCTAGATTCAAATCATCTCTATCCAGTCAATGTTTGAGATGATTTGAGCCTGGTACAGTATTTATGTTTGTCCCTATTATTAAGTTTTAGTCTCAAATGGTCTCCTTCATAAGTGTGGGCTGTTAACTAGGCCACTTCTTCCTTTGTAGATCCTGTGTTTACGTTGTTTCCCTTCTCACCACTGAGATGGCTAAAAGTCCTGCCTAGCTCTTTGGTTTTTTAGCTGATGATCTCTTTTTAGCCTCTTGCTGCACACAACTTAGGTACCCCGGATGCTTTGAGACAAAGTGTGCAGCAGAATATCAGGCTGACTTCACTGTGGTTCCCTTTCTCCACGTTTTTGGCTACTCAACTTCAGACATCCCTAGTAATTCTCGGCAACATTCTTCTATTTTTGTAAGACCCTGGGTCCCTGATTGCATGTAAATTCTCAATCGTCTCAAATGGAAGATTAGTGGAGAGTGATGGGCTTGCCTGAATTCATGTCCATTCTCTAAGCACCTTGGCTATTTTATCCTGGCTAACTCCATTGCTCTATAGTTCATTCAAAGAATTGTTCTATTTTTTCCCCCCCAGTTTGCTTTATTTTATGTCATCAGAGGAGTTTAATTAAAAACTACCCATTGCCTTCAAAAGCAGATATATAGCAGTAGAACAGGTGAAATTTAGTTTTATTTTTTAAGAAACATAGAGACCCAGGACTATACAAGCTTTTAGTGGCACAGTCGGGAAGGAAAAAACAAAGAAAGAAAGAAAGAAAGAGGAGGGAAGAAAAGAAGAAAAAAGAAAAGGAAAGAAAAAAAGAGAAGGAAATAAGGGAAAGAATGCCTGGTTTCCTGAGTTCCTATATTACTATGCCAGTTTCCACTGTGTAAATTCAATTATTATACTGGGAATGAGATGTGATATGATTCATCAGACCGTTGAAGGAACCACTATTTCAGTTAGACCAAAAAGATATGTACCATTTTCACTTGTGTGGAACACTGTATATGAAACTACTCTTTGTTTTGAGACAGAGAACAATTGTCTCTCATTTCTTTTTTGTAGAACTAATTTTGTCTGAATATATTAGTTGAACTTCTTATTTTTAATACTAATACTGAACTTCAAGAAATGTGTTACATTTCTATGTATCAATATATTATAAATATATAACAATGGCTACCAAATATTTTCAAAATTGAATCACACATTTTGACCAACATTTATATTCTCTCTCTCTTCTCAATCGCAAAGATCCAATCCCTATGTTTACTTTAACTATACTAAACTATGTGTTAAATCACTTTGTGGATAATTAACAGAAATATTTTTATAAATAACAAAAATAGAAACAAAGTTGAACATTATAGTGTTCTAAAGTGCTATCTTTTATCTAATACTATAATTTATTCAAAAATTTCACCATATTATTTAGTTTATACTTTCATGCTTCTGGGTTTGTAAATAATACTATACAGACTTTGTAACTTGAATTTGTTCTGATGATGAAAATAAAATGGATTTATTTCAGAAAATGTAGAAAGGCAAATATATAGATATATGCACAACAATGCTAAAACCATCCATAAACAAAGTAAACTAAAATACGTAGGTATTTCTTTGAAAATTTCAATACTTTAAAGAATGGAAAAATAGTATAATGAACACTTATAAATCATGTGTGTTCATACATACACACATGGTCAGATTTTATATAATTCTTTTTTTTAAATCTGTGTTAGATTCACAGCAAAAATGAGGGAAAAATACAATGATATCCTGTATAACCCCTGCCCTACACATGCATAGCCTCCCCCACTCTCAACATCCCCTATCAGAGTGGTATGTTTGCTACAATTGATGAACCGAATGTGACGCATTGTAATTGTCCAAAGACCATAGTTTATGTTACATTCCACACTTGGCATGCACATTCTGTGGATTTGGACAAGTGTATAATGAATGACATGTATCCATCATTATGGTATCACATAAATTGTTTTCACAGAGTATCTTGCCCTAAAAATCCTCTGTTTCCCACCTATTCCTTCCTCTCACACCCTCAATCCCTAGCAAACACTGATCTTTTTACTGTCCCCATAGTTTTGCCTTTTTCAGAATGTCATGCAGTTGTAGCCTTTTCAGATTCTTTCACTTAGTAATATGTATTTAAGTTTCCTCCATGTCTTTTCTTGGATTGATAGCTCCTTGCTTTTAGGGCTGAGTAATGCCATGCTGTTTTTGATATGTAATTTAATTTCACTGTAGTCAGAGATCCTGCTGTGTATGAACTGACTCCTTTTAGATTTATTTTGACTCAGTGGGTGGGCCAGAATATGATTCATTTTGATAAATATTCCATATGCTCTTGGAAAGAATTCTATTGATGTTGTTAAGAGAATTCTATCCAAATCACTTTGGTCAAGTTGTTTGATAGCATTGCTCAAGTCTTCTTTTTTTCCACTGGTTTTCTGTCTACCTGCTCTGTCAATTATTGAGAAAAAGAGATGTTAAAATTTCTGACTATATATGTATATTTCTCCGTTTAAAAAAATTCTATCAGGTTTTGATTCATAGAAATTGAAGCTTTGTTTTTAAATACATAAATGCTTATATTAGCTGGGTACGCATCATTAATGAACCCCTTTATCATCAGGAAATATCCACTTTATCTTTGGTAATATTCTTTCTTCGGAAACCTACTTCGTCTCACATTAATAGCCATCCTAGTTTCCTTCTGATTATTATTAGTACATTATACCTTTGTCTATCCTTTATCTTTTAATCTTTTGTGTCTTTATATGAAGTAAGCTTCCAATAGGCAGCATATAGTTGTCTTATTTGTGTGTATGTGTGTGCATGTGTGTGTGTTTTCAATCAACGACCTTAAATGTGCCAGTCAATATGCTTTAGGCTATAACAAAAATATAAATCAGACTGTGTACTCAGGAGTTCTGCATCCAGTTAAATAAGCTCATGTATACCCAGCTAGCTACACATAACACAAAAGGGCAGAGCAGATGATCTAAAGGTAATATTCTGAGTTCTCAGAAGATGCAACAATAGTCAGCCAATCTAAATTATAACTTTATTCTGGTCATTTCAGTGATTATCCAGGTTGTTAATCAAACCTTCTATTAAAAATATTTGAATTGTGTTAAATAAGTTAAGGTATAATAGCATATCGTATAAAACATGACTTAAGTTAATATTCTGTCATTCATCATTTCTTAGTCCAGCAGCTCAGGGCCAGAGGAACCAAACAACAAACAAAGTGAAAAACGCTTTCACCAGAGAAAATAACTGAACCTGCAAATCAGCAGCAGTCTCTCATGCTGAGACATTCTTGGGTTCGATTGGGGAAAAATGAAAAGCTACAGGGGACAAGATATGAAAAACAATTGAAAAACCAGGTGAACTGGATAAGGAAAAATAACATCCTACCACATTTCAAATGTGCATCAGTGAAAAGCAGTAGTTACATGCAAAAAAAAATATTTCCAAATGTTATCAAAAACCCTGAAATGATTAGTTTAAACGGTGTCTCACAAATATCCCATTATGTCTCTGAGGAAAGTAATTTAATTATGACACAGTTTAAAACTTACAGAAATAGAACTTGTGATCTGATTTTAATCATTACTTTCTATTTTATTTTCTGCACCTTAGGTCAATTTCTCAAACAGAAGATGCTTACTCTCTGATTTAGTTCACATCTGTTAGAAATAGCTATCTTTGTGATATGAGAGCTATTACTAATGAGACCAAATATTTTAAGTAATTACCACTCTTAATGTCAGGATTCTTAGCAAAGTTCTGCCGCTGACCAAAAAAAGAGATACGCCATGGCAGTTGCCAGAGCCAAGGTGGCCTTGTTTTTTACATCCATGAAAGTTCTATTACGGAATCCCCAAAGCAGGCTACATTTGTTCTGCAACTTCTACCATAATCTAAAGTTGAAATACCTGACCATTGCAGGCATGGAAAATCTTCAAATAACTTCAGATAACACTTCAAATAATTCTATGGACCCCCACAACATGTATGATAGTTAAATTTTTGGTATCAAAAGCAACTAGCAAAAGAATAATGACAAAGGTTTCCATAAATTCAGTAATTGTTTTAAGAACTTTTATTGAGATACAGTTAACACAATAACTGCATATATTTAAAGCGTACAATTTGGTATCCCAATCTCCCAATTCATTCCCCCCAACCCTCCCTGCTTTTCCCACTTGGTGTCCATATGTTTGTTCTCTACATCTGTGTCTCTATTTCTGCCTTGCAAATCAGTTGATTTGTACCATTTTTCTATATTCCACATATATGTGTTAATATACAATATTTGTTTTTCTCTTTTTGACTCACTTCATTCTGTATGACAGTTTCTAGGTCCATCCATGTCTCTACAAATGTCACAGTTTCATTGCTTTCTACAGCTGAGTAATATTCCATTGAATATATGAGTAATATTTTTAAATAAATTCATAGTCTAACTATGAGACAACAGGTATTAAGTACATAGACAATGCTTGTTTTCCCTGGGGGTTTGCAAACACTTTCTAATCAGCATTACTTTCTAATAAAATTCTTCCTAATAACAAGACATGTAAAATTACTAATAAGAAAAAATATCAAATTCTACACTTTAAATATATGCAGTTTATTGTATGTCAATTATATCTCAATAAAAGTTCTTTAAAAAATGTTGATCTGATGGGTGATGCCTTAGAGGGCCAGGACAGGGAGAATGGGAGGGAGTTGCAGGAGGGAGGGGATATGGGGATATATGTACAAATACAGCTGATTCACTTTGGTGTACCTCAAAAGCTGGTGCAAGAGTGTAAAGCAATCATATTCCAATAAAGAGCTTAAAAAATGTTGATATGTATTTTCATCTCTTGTTCTTTTCCGAAAGTTGAGAATATAGTAACTAAAAGTGCTAATCAATGGTGAAATAAGGCAGCACTTACTAATCTGAATTTTTTTTATATCTGTGGGTCATAACCATAAAGCATTTAAATCCAATAATGATTCAGTCATTTAATAACATTGCTATTTCAATCTTGGTCAAAAGCATTTTAATAGATTCACTTATAATTAATTTCAGTGTCTAATATATTGCACACAATTATTTGAAAGACCAATTAAACAAAATACCTTAATTAAAATGCTTTATATCTGATGCAATAGAGTCAAGCTAACAAAATCACGCAGATTGTTGATGCACCCCATCTCTAAGATAATAGATCAACCTGTGGAATTTTGGTAACAGCAGCGTTCTTATCTTTTATCAAGAAGACTGATGCTCAAACTAACCAAAAGATAATAAGAAGAGGTGACAGAACCAGTAGTTTCTGGACAAAAGTATACTTACATATTTTACATACTCAAGAATTCTCAATCCATTGACAAAATATATATATGTTTAAAAAAATCACTGACAAAAATATACATACAGAATGACATTTAATGTGTATTTAAAGCAGGTTTAATTTGCAATAAATTAAATAATTGTATTCGTCTTTTTATGCAACTTCATAATGTTATTTGACAAACTTATTTCTAGGGATAAGACTAAGAATTACAATCATAATCAAAAGCTTTTTATTGTGTCAAGTGCTTTGCATTGAATATTACATATATTCTTTATGATGACTCTATGAGTTAGGTGCTATTTCAATGTCTGTGTAATAAATGAGGAAATTGAAGCTTAGAAGGTTAAATAATTTACGTAAAGTCCCACAGCATTGTAACATAGATTCATGCTACTCCTATGGTGTTACCTATTTTTTTAAGGTTGCAGACGTAAAAGAAACAAAATATTAAAATACTCTGTATAACTACACTAATGCAAATAGTATGTACTTATTCCCCTTAATAATACAAACTAATATTCATTGGGCACTTACCAAATATTAAAGTTGGACATGCTTTACACATAATAACTAAACGGTAATCTCAGAAAACATTTAGTAAAATATTAACCTTGTCTCTAATTTGTGGACAGGAAATACAGGACCATAGGTATTAATTAAATTGCTTAAGACTCAGGCAAAATGGAGCAACAAAGAGATTTAAATTCTTCTTAGAACAACCAAAATTTTTGACAAAATAGTTTTTGAAATAATGGACTTTAAGACACTAGTATCAAGCAACAATGGATAATGATTCCTGAGAGATGGGAAACAAACAAGGTGAGTCCTATACATGCTCAAGGTTTCTTCCTTAAGAGCATCTTTCAGGTAGCAGTTCAGGAAGGGGAGCCCAGACTGCAGCTCAGTGGACTCCATTAACAAAATTGATAGAATTCACAGAAGATTATATCACAGAGGAGAAAGAACCCTCAGGTTCTGGAGAGGCAAGAAATAACTTTTCATTAAGAATTTAGGGAACAGGACCAATGATCTACACAGGGCCAGGAAAAGAGCTTACTTCCACCAGCCAAACAGGAAAATCTCATAATTTATAGGGCAACAGGTAGAATACTCAGAAAGATTCTACTTCACTAACTAGTCCTGCATAACTAGTCCTATATTAAACATAGTTCTGGTCCCATCTCATAAATCTTTAAAAACAAGCACTGAAAGCATCAAGCGATTTCCAAGTAACTTAACTTCATCCCAGAACAGTGCTCAAGAATATTTATAAGAATGCAAAAATATCAGATGCCAATAAGTTAAAATTCATACTGTCTAGCATCCAATCAAAGATCACCAGATATGAAAAGCAGCAGAAGAAGCAACCCATAACGATAAAAAAATAATAATAATAATAAACCTATGATCGACACTGAGATGAGAATTATGAAACAAGAAAATTAAAAGTTATGCTTACCACATTCCACATGTTTAAAGGTTAAGTAGAGCCATGTAAGTTAAAAAAAAAAAGATCTAGAAAAGACGTATGATGACACAACTTATCAAATTGCACATTTTAAATGTGTATAGTTTATTGTTTGCTATTTATGACTTAGTAGAGATGTAAAAAAGAAAAAAAAAAAAGACAGTATGGAAATAAATGAAGAAATATTGACTCAGGCACACAACTGATCCCCAGACCAGAATGTAAATGCAAATCTTTTGACTCTAGTGCCCTTACCCACTCTGCTAGAATAGCTCTGATAGAATCTGTTACACAGAAAAGTCAACGTAAAGTACCCCTGTGAGAGTCACTTGCTGTGCAATTTCTTAAACATAAAGCAATTTTTTTGCTTTTACTATATGACCAAAATATACGTGATTTCTTTAGCACAGCCAGTCAAGAAAGATTTGGCATTAAGCTTCCAATTTTTCTTTACTAACTTAACTGAAGTTTATGAATTGATATTGAAACAATAGTAATTAATTTTCCCCTGCCATTTACCCACTACGATATCTATCCTGCTTTTCAAATCTTTTAAATGTTCATAATCTTAAAATTATAAATTGGATACAATATCACACTGATGTCTTGAGATAACTTTACAAAACAAAAGAAACAACAACAACAAAAGCCGAGAAGCATACATTATTAAGAAAGCATGGTTTGGCTGAAAGTTTACACTGTACCTAGAATCAGGACAACTTTTCTCCTTTATCCAGAGAACTTTTTTTTTCAGTGAAAATTAAGTCCAAGCTTCATTCAAGCTGAAACTACTTCTCTCCTGACAGAATCCAATGACCCAAATCTTCTCTCCTCTGTTTCTTTTGACTTTCACATATCCCTTGATATGCCCCCTATATAAGTTAGAAAACTCAACCAACCACAACCAATGCCCACATCCATGGTCCCATCTGCATCAAGCCTTTGCTGACATGATTATGCATACTACGTCCTTACTATATAGCCACAGAGGCCCTCATCCCAAGGTTTCCTGGTCGCAAATGTCTTTTTCTTGGAAATGAGCTTCCATGAGCCCCCGAGTTTGTTAGCTCAATTCCACCTACCCTAAAATTCTGCAGTCTCACCCTGCACCCAGTGAATCCTATTACACATAAATCATCAGGGTGCGTATCCCTCATAGCATCTTCTGAAGTCCTGAGTATTCAGCAAGCCTCAATCACCTTCTCTTGAATCTGGTGTATCTTCCTTTGAAGCTGTTTCCTGGAACTCAGGGTTCTGTCCACCCCAAATCTCAAAGCCCCTCCTGGGCTCCTTGTGTTTCCCTGGCATACACTCTCCTCCTTCAAGCTCATTTCTTAACTCTGATTTTTTTTATTAAACTAGTGATTCCTTAAATAGAGCTCCAATTATTACAGAAATCCTGTGAAAATGTCTTATCCCTTATATTGAAACACATGACTGACACAATGTTCTGTGAGATTTCTTGCCATTTCCAGCAACATGTCCTCATTCCTTTACACTGTGTGTGTGTTTCCCCACTCTCACAAGTTAAACAATGATGTTTCAATCATTATTTTTTTAAAACATGGTTTGGGAAATAATCCTCACAAAATATAAACCTATTTAAATTTAATTAATTTAAATAAAAATTTTAAAACTATACTGACAAAATTCATTACTTAAGAATGCAATTTATTTGATGTAAAAAACAATTACATCATATATAGTGCTGAATCTGATTGCATAACAAAATACTGGTTTCTATAGTTCTGTATAAAATTTTGCATTTCTTCACAATTTAGATAATTCTTGGGGGATGATGGAAGAGACAATTATCTTAACAACAATAGAAAGGAATTCATCTTTTAAGATTAAAATATCAATTACATGTAAGAATATTCCAGTAATTGTCACACAAAACATTTAAAAGTCATGCCATTTTGTATAATGATGAAGATATACACACACACACAAATATACACCCACACACCCCGAAATTAGTCTTAAAGTAGCGCCTAGATTATAGGAGACTTCCTTTTAAATACATATGACCCCTGTATACTGCTTTTTAAATTACTATAAATTGCGCAAATCACAACATAAGCATGCAGACCAATAAATCTAAAAGCAAGCATAGTTATAGTCTAATATAACCACCTATGAAATATCTACCTATAAATATATTTATATATGATTTATCTATACCTATTTGCATTTTCTAGTTTGGTAAATTATTTTAAATGTTTTTAGTTAAATTAAAAATCATTTTGGGGAGGAAGAAAAGATGGCGGCGAAGTAGAGGGATGTGGAGTGCATCCCTCTCCACAGATGCATTGGGAATGCACGGAAGGACACAGTCATTCCCACAGAGAACCAGCTGAACACCAGCAGACGGCCTCGGACACCAGAAAGGGCTGCGGGGAGCCCGACATAGCCGGTAGGGAGGCATCTACAAGGGCTCAAAGAGGGTGAAGCGGTGGAGCTGTGGCAGACGGGAGGGAGTGAGAAACACACGGAGGGTCTGTAGCGCAGCTCAGCGTTCCCGAACCGAGACAGCGATCCACGGCTGAACAGAGGGTCCGGGAGCGGGAGCGTGGGAACCGGAGAGCTGGTTCAGGGGGAGAAACATTGTTGCCGGTAGGGTGAGGGACCGAGAGGACAGGAGGGAGGAGGTCCGCGGAGAGGAGTGCCGGTCCCTGAGAGCTGCCCGGCCATGATGGCGGCTGGAGGCTGCAGGCTCACGGGCGGGGGAGGAGCCGAGCCCGTAGCCTCTCTCTCTCTTTCAGCGCCTCTGCAACAGGCAGTGGAGAGACGCCCGCGGGCCAACTAAGGCGCTCAGGGATAACAAGCACCCTCAGGCACTCGGGCAGGGCTAGATTAAAATCCCTTGCAACACCAGCAGCAGGGAGGCTGTCGAGAGAAAACAACAACAACAACAACAACAACAAAAAAAAAAAACCTGAGAGAGGCCCAACTCTAAGACTTTCTGTTTACGCCTGAGCCAACAGCGTCCCTCTGCATCAGGCATCTCCAAGCCCGACTGAAACAACAGTGTGCCACTGCTCACTCACTCCCAGGAGAAGGAGCCACTATTGTACCCACTCCCTCCCCACACACCGATGCTTACAGACGAACAATAAAGGAACCTCTGGTCACAGAATAATGCAAAAAAACCCAAGGCAAGGAGAAGGACACTTACAGCTGAGATGCTAAGGAAACAGAAATAGTAGTATCAATACCTATTGAACTGGTCCATTCTGGGATCAGTTCTGGAGTTTTTTTTTTTTTTTTCTTTTTCTTTTTCTCTCTCTCTTATTATTTTTTTTTTTCATTATTAAATACGATCTTAGCCCTAAGGGATCTACAAGTTTTATAACATAATTTTTTAATGATATTTTTTATTCTTTTTTTTTTTTTGCCTTTTTATATACTTCTATATCTAGCTAAGTTTTTGGTAGTACAGACAATATATCTCTCATACTTTCCTTTCATCCCTATCTTTTATACATTTCTATTCCTTTCTTTTTATTTGCACATTTCCAACCACATTACGCTCTTCTGTTCCCCTTTCTTCCAGCCTTTTTAAGTTTATTTTATCTTAACATACTTATAAGCAACACTATCGGTCTGCTCAGACTCCTTGCTCTATTCTCCAGATGACGCACTGCCTTGGTATTTAATATTAGGCTTTTGTCTTTATCTTAGTGCTTAGTGCAGTTGTCTAATTACATTCTGAGAATCTCCATTCTCTCTGGTGGTACTCTGGCTCTTTTCTATATTTGATCCTAGCTTACAAAATCTCCCTGGATTAATGTTTGTATGTGTAGGGTGTTATTTGTTTGTTTGTTTGCTTTTGCTTTTGTCTCTGATTTGTTCTGTTTCAGTTGTCAATTTCTGTTGGGTTTCTCTTTGAATATCTGATAGCACACTGGGGTTTTGTCAGGTCTTTCTAGAGCCTTATGTCCTAACGGATTCAGTAATTGTGTATCTTATACATGTATGTGTTGCCTAGACTGAATATTTGTTTAATCCAATACTTGGACATTAGTCTGAGGCTTGGACAGTCTTCCATAAACACCTCTATCGCCAGGACAAGCAACCCCAAACGTTTGGACAACCATGAGGAAACAAAGAAACCCCATGCAGGCAAAGGAGCAGGAAAAAAACCCACAAGACCAAATAAATGAGGAGGAAATAGGAAAAATGCCTGAAAAAGAATTCAGAGTAATGATAGTAAAAATGATACAAAATCTCGATAACAAAATAGAGAAAGTACAAGAAACAGTTCATAAGAACTCAGAAAAACAAACAGCAATGGATAACAAAATAACTGAAATTAAAAATACTCTAGATGCTATAACCAGCAGAATGACTGAGGCAGAAGAACGAATAAGTGAGTTGGAAGATAGAATGGGGGAAATAAACGCCACAGAGCAGGAAAAAGAAAAAAGAATAGAAAGAATAGAAGACAGTCTCAGAGACCTCAGTGATAACATTAAGCGTACCAACATTCAAATTATAGGCATCCCAGAAGAAGAAGAAAACAAGAAAGGGTCTGAGAAAATATTTGAAGAGGTTCTAGTGGAAAACTTCCCCAACATGGGAAAGGAAATAATTCACCAAGTCCAAGAAGCACAGAGAGTCCCATACAGAATAAACCCAAGGAGAAATACACCAAGACACATATTAATCAAACTAATGACAATTAAACACAAAGAAAAAATATTAAAAGCAGCAAGAGAAAAGCAACAAACAACATATAAGGGAAAACCCATCAGGATAACAGCTGACCTTTCTACAGAAACTCTGCAGGCCAGAAGGGAATGGCAGGATATCCTGAAAGTCCTGAAAGAGAGAAACCTACAGCCAAGAATACTCTACCCAGCAAGAATCTCATTCAGATTTGAGGGAGAAATCAAAAGCTTTCCAGACAAGCAAAAGTTAAGAGAATTCAGCACCACCAAACCAGCCTTACAACAAGTGCTAAAGGAACTTCTCTAAGTAGGAAACACAAGAAAAGGAAAACACCTACAAATACAAACCCAAAACAATTCAGAAAATGGTCATTGGAACACACATGTCAATAATCACTTTAAATGTAAATGGATTAAATGCTCCAACCAAAAGACACAGACTGGCTGAATGGATACAAAAACAAGACCCTTCTATATGCTGCCTCCAAGAAACCCACTTCAGACCAAGGGATACATATAGACTGAAAGTAAAGGGATGGAAAAAGATATTCCATGCAAATGGAAGTCAAAAGAAAGCTGGAGTAGCAATACTCATATCAGACAAATTAGACTTGAAAGTAAAGACGATTAAAAGAGACAAGGAAGGACACTACATAATGATCAAGGGATCCATCCAAGAAGAACATATCACAATGGTAAATATCTATGCCCCCAATATAGGAGCACCTCAATACATAAGGCAAATGCTAACAGCTATAAAAGGGGACATCGACAGTAACACAATAATAGTGGGAGACTTGAACACCCCACTTACATCAATGGACAGATCATTCAAACAGAAAATAAATAAAGACACACAAGCTTTAAATGACACATAAGACCATCTCGACTTAATTGATATTTATAGGACATTCCATCCAAAAACGACAGACTACACTTTCTTCTCAAGTGCACATGGAACATTTTCCAGGATAGATCACATCTTGGGGCACAAATCAAACCTCAGCAAATTCAAGAAAATTGAAATCATATCAAGCATCTTCTCAGACCACAACGCCATGAGACTAGATATCAAATACAGGAAAAAAACTGCAAAAAATACAAATACATGGAGGCTAAACAATTCACTCTTAAACAACCAAGGAATCACTACAGAAATCAAAGAGGAAATCAAAAAATATCTAGAAACAAATGACAACGAAAACACAACAACCCAAAACCTATGGGACGCAGCAAAAGCAGTTCTAAGAGGGAAGTTTATAGCAATACAGTCCTACCTTAAGAAACAAGAAAATGATCGAATAAACAACCTAACCTCACACCTAAAACAACTAGAGAAAGAAGAACAAAGAAACCCCAAAGTGAGCAGAAGGAAAGAAATCATAAAGATCAGAGCAGAAATAAATGAAAAAGAAAGGAAGGAAACCATAGCAAAAATAAATAAAACTAAAAGCTGGTTCTTTGAGAAGATTAACAAAATTGATAAACCATTAGCCAGACTCATCAAGAAAAAAAGGGAGAAGATGCAAATCAACAGAATTAGAAATGAAAAAGGAGAAGTCACAACGGACACCTCAGAAATACAAAACATCATGAGAGACTACTACAAGCAACTATATGCCAATCAATTGGATAACCTGGAAGAAATGGATACATTCTTAGAAAAATACAATCTTCCAAGACTGAACCAGGAAGAAATAGAAACCATGAACAGAGCAATCACAAGTACAGAAATTAAGGCAGTGATTAAAAATCTCCCAACTCACAAAAGCCCAGGACCAGATGGGTTCACAGGCGAATTCTATCAAACATTTCGAGAAGAGCTAACACCTATCCTTCTCAAACTCTTCCAAAATATTACAGAAGGTGGAACACTCCCAAACTCATTCTACGAGGCTACCATCACCCTGATACCAAAACCAGGCAAAGATGTCACAAAAAAAGAAAACTACAGACCAATATCACTGATGAATATAGATGCAAAAATCCTCAACAAAATACTAGCTAACAGACTGCAACAGCACATTAAAAAAATCATACACCACGATCAAGTGGGGTTTATCCCTGGGATGCAAGGATTCTTCAATATACACAAATCAATCAACGTGATACATCATATCAACAAACTGAAGGATAAAAACCATATGATCATTTCAATAGATGCAGAAAAAGCTTTTGACAAAGTTCAACATCCATTTATGATAAAAGCTCTCCAGAAAATGGGCATAGAAGGAAATTACCTCAACATAATAAAAGCCATATATGAAAAAACAAAAGCCAACATTGTTCTCAATGGGGAAAAACTGGAAGAATTCCCTCTAAGAACAGGAACAAGACAAGGGTGTCCACTCTCACCATTATTATTCAACATAGGTTTGGAAGTTTTAGCCACAGCAATCAGAAGAAAAAGAAATCAAAGGAATCCAAATTGGAAAAGAAGAAGTAAAATTGTCACTCTTTGCAGATGACATGATATTATACATACAAAATCCTAAAGACTCTACCAGAAAACTGCTAGCACTAATTGATGAGTTTAGTAAAGTAGCAGGATACAAAATTAATGCACAGAAATCTCTTTCATTCCTATACACTAACAATGGAAGAGCAGAAAGAGAAATTAAGGAAACTCTCCCATTCACCATTGCAACAAAAAGAATAAAATACCTAGGAATAAACCTGCCTTAAGGAGGCAAATGATCTGTATGCAGAAAAGTATAAGACATTGATGATAGAAATCAAAGACGACACAAACAGATGGAGGGACATACCATGTTCCTGGATTGGAAGAATCAACATCGTGAAAATGACTGTACTACCCAAAGCAATTTACAGATTCAATGCAATCCCGATCAAATTACCAATGGCATTTTTCACAGAACTAGAGCAAGAAATCTTACGATTTGTATGGAAATGCAAAAGACCCCGAATAGCCAAAGCAATCTTGAGAAGGAAAAATGGAGTTGGTGGAATCAGGCTTCCTGACTTCAAACTATACTACAAGGCCATAGTGATCAAGACAGTATGGTACTGGCACAAAAATAGAAAGGAAGATCAATGGAATAGAATAGAGAACTCAGAAGTAAGCCCAAACACATATGGGCCCCTTATCTTTGACAAAGGAGGCATGAGTATACAATGGACAAAAGACAGCCTCTTCAATAAGTGGTGCTGGGAAAATTGGACAGCAACATGTAAAAGAATGAAATTAGAACACTTCCTAACACCATATACAAAAATTAACTCCAAATGGATTAAAGACCTACATGGAAGGCCAGACACTATAAAACTCCTAGAGGAAAACATAGGCAGAACACTCTTTGACATCCATCAAAGCAACATCCTTTTTGACCCACATCCTAGAATCAGGGAAATAAAATCAAGAATAAACGAATGGGACCTCATGAAACTTAAAAGCTTTTGCACAGCAAAAGAAACCATAAACAAGACTAAAAGGCAACCCTCAGAATGGGAGAAAATAATTGCCTATGAAACAACGGACAAAGGATTAACCTCCAAAATATACAAGCAGCTCATGAAGCTTCATACCAAAAAAGCAAATAACCCAATCCACAAATGGGCAGAAGACCTAAATAGACATTTCTCCAAAGAAGACATACAGATGGCCAACAAACACATGAAAAGATGCTCAACATCACTAATCATCAGAGAAATGCAAGTCAAAGCCACAATGAGGTATCACCTCACACGAGTCAGAATGGCCATCATCACAAAGTCTGGAAACCACAAATGTTGGAGAGGGTGTGGAGAAAAGGGAACTCTCCTGCACTGCTGGTGGGACTGTAAGTTGGTACAGCCACTATGGAAAACAATTTGGAGGTTCCTTAAAAAAGTACAAATAGAACTACCATATGATCCAGTAATCCCACTCCTGGGCATATACCCAAAGAAAACCATAATCCCAAAAGAAACGTGTACCATAATGTTTATTGCAGCACTATTTACAATAGCCAGGACATGGAAGCAACCTAAATGCCCATCAAGAAATGAATGGATAAAGAATATATGGCATATATATACAATGGAATATTACTCAGCTATAAAAAGGGATGAGATGGAGCTATATGTAATGAGGTGGATAGAACTACAATCTGTCATACAGAGTGAAGTAAGTCAGAAAGAGAAAGACAAATATTGTATGCTAATTCACATATACGGAATCTAAAAATGGTACTGATGAACTGAGTGACAAGAACAAGGACGCAGATACAGAGAATGGACTGGAGAACTCGAGGTATGGGAGGGGGCAGGGGGTGAAGGGGACACTGAGACGAAGCGAGAGAGTAGCACAGACATATATATACTACCAACTGTAAAATAGATAGTCAGTGGGAAGTTATTGTATAACAAAGGGAGTCCAACTCGAGGATGGAAGATGCCTTAGAGGACTGGGGTGGGGAGGGTGCGGGGGACTCGAGGGGGGGAGTCAAGGAAGGGAGGGAATACTGGGATATGTGTATAAAAACAGATGATTGAACTTGGTGTACCCCCAAAAAATAATAAAAAAAGAAAAATCATTTTGGGGACTTCCTAGGTTGCGCAGTGGTTAGAATCCTCCTGCCAATGCAGGGCACATGGGTTTGAGCCCTGCTCCAAGAAGATCCCACATGCTGCAGAGAAGCTAAGCCCGTGCACCACAATTATTGAGCCTGCGCTCTAGAGCCTGTGGGCCACAACTGCTGAGCCCATGTGCCGCAATTATGGAAGCCCACCTACAGCTGGTGCTCCACAACAAGAGAAGCCACCGTAATGAGGAACCCCTGCACCACAATGAAGAGTAGCCCCCGCTTGCAGCAACTAGAGAAAGCCCATGTGCAGCAACGAAGACCCAATGCAGCCAATAAATAAATAAATAAATATTTTTTAAAAAAATCATTTTGGTGATCAAAACAACTTCTAATTCCAATAGATGAGACAACGCGAATCCAAAAGTTTCTAAAGTGCTAGGGATTTATCCTGCTTGAATAGAAGCCTCATGAAAGTTCCGTTGCACCCAGACATTGAGTTCCACCTCAATGATAATGAGAAAAAAAAGAAAAAATCCATTTTTTCAATTACCTCATGGCAGCATTAAGTTAATATTGTATACGAAGATGGCAGCAAATGATTTATTAGCATCTCCATCACTGGAGTGATGTACAATTGCGAAGACGATAGGCAGGCAAAAACCACTGTCGATGTAATATCTCTGTAGTGCCACGATGCTGATGACTTGAGGGAAGACATTATTAAGGAAACACCATGCTGATTACCTGCCTCTGTAATATATCATTAATCTGATGTCTCTGCTAAGATGTACATGTGTAATCTATAATCTGCCAAGTGAAAGGTGACAGCAAGACTTTCATCTAAGTAATCTATTAAAGGATTTATTTTTGAAAACTTTCTTCTAAGTACTTAGGAAAAGGTCTGGTGAGTTAAGATTATTTAAAAATGAAGGTGATATATTGAAGCCGTGGAACAGGTATAATGGAAAGATTTGGTTGAATCACTGTCAGTTTTCATTGTGAAGAGGGCCAAGCAGTTGCCCTGCCCAGAATTTTTGGTTTAATCAAGAATTCCATCTCAATAATGGCAGGCTAATATAAGACATGTGACAAATGCCCTAGTTTTAAAAGCATCTTGACGTGTTTTAACTTCCATTTTGATGATGTTTCTTAATAAGATTGTTGAGGGAGGAATTCTGAGGCTTTTTAAATAATTAAGCAGTCAGATATTAAAATCTACTTATATCATGTAACTGCAGCAGCACAGTGAGGGGATAGGATGTAAGGTGGGTATTTAAGATTTTCATCTCTTAGGCCAGTAATAATCCACAATTTTAATCAACTTGGCCTTCTTGACATCAGTTTTCTTCATCTATAAAATACCTTAATTTAAATAAGGTAATCTTCACGATTATAGCTGAATTTCATTCAAAGGACTTTCTTTAGAGCAAAAAAAGCAATTTTTCAACATACTCGTTCAAAAATAGTAATAGGAGAAAAACCTATGTACTTGATGTTTCACAAGAAATAATTTCCTAACCATGTGGAAATATACAGCCATTTTCTATGTTCTAAAATTTGTGGATACATAAGCAGATTGTTTAATAATACGGTTCAAAAAATATGTTTAGTTTATAACAGGATTAAAAGGTAACACCAATATGACCCTTAGAAACTTTTCTTCATGAATATAACCTCCAGTGCATTTGTCCACCAACTCTTCAGAAAAACCTGGACAGCTCTGTGCTCATAGAGGATAAAGAATTCTCATTCTGAGAGCCTCAAATATAAAACATTACTGAAGATTTTCACAAATAAAACCAATTATCAGAGTATTAGTTCTTAGACCTTTAATTCTCTATTTAGAAATACAAATAAAAACTATGTCCATAAATTATTCTAAAATTCAGTCAACGCCATGGCCAAACACCTTACGTATATGAATCTCCCAGTCAGGACATTTTTCGTGAAGCTCTGTTTTCCAAATAATTACTCTTTTCTCAGGATGTTTTGCAATAGACTCACTTCAGTTGTGAATTTGGCTAAAAGTAACAACTCTCAGAGACTTCAATAAGGCTTTGATTATTTAAATAACATTCATAACTGAAGAAAGAGGAGACATAGGGAAAACAGTGTAATTAGAATGAGTAGGAAGACATGGAAGAATGCTCATATTTGGTTTTCTAATATGCAGACGTTTTGTTTTGCTTTTTGTCCCCAGGTTTATTGATGTATAATTGACATACAGATAACTGAACATATTTAACGTATGCAATTTAATGAGTTTGGACATATGAACATACCTATGATGCCATCTCGACAAACAAGGAAATAGATATGTACAACACCTCCCAGAGGTGTTTTTGTTTTTGTTTTTGGAGTTGTTTTGTTTTGTTGTAAAACACTTATCGTGAAATCTACCCTCTTAACACATTGCGAAGTGCACAATACCATACTGCGACCTATAGTCCTGTGTCGTACAGCGCCCCCTAGAACTGATTCATCTATCCTAACTGAAATGATACACCCATTGAACAACTGCCCATTTCCCCCAATCTCCAGACCCTGGAAACCACACTGGTATTCTCTGCTTCTATGAGTTTGACTATTTCAGATTGTTCATCTAAGTGGAATCATGTAGTACTTGTCTTTCTGTAACTGGCTTATTTCACTTATCATAATGTCCTCCAGGTCCATCCATGTTGCAGCAAGTGATAGAACTTTTTTCCTTTAAGAGGCTGAATAATATTCCATTGTATGTATGTACCATTTTCTTTACCCATTAATCTGGATGGATATTTAGGTTGTTTCCATATCTTGGCTGTTGTGAATAATGCTGCAATAAACGTGGGAGTGCAGATATCTCTTTATGATCCTGACTTCAGTTCTTTTATGTATATACCCAGAAGTGGGATTGTGAATCATATGCGAGTCTATTTTTAATTTTTTGAGGAACTTTCATACGGTTTTTCCATAGCGCCTCACTATTTTACATTCCCACAAATAGTGTACAATTGTCCCAGTTTCTTCACATCCTCACCAACACTTGTTAAATTTGTTTTTTGGTTTTTTTTAATTATAGCCATCCTGACAGGTACGGCTCAGTCTCATTGTAGTTTTTAGTTTCATATCTGATAATTATTGATGTTGAGCATCTTTTAATGAACCTGTTGGCCATTTGGCCATTTGTATGTTTTTGGAGAAATGTCTGTTCAAGTTCTTTACCCATTTTTAAAAAAATTAGACTACTTTGTTTTGTTTTGCTATTGAGTTGTATGAGTTCCTTATACATTTTGGATCATAACCTCTTATCAGATGTGTGGCTTACAGATATTTACTCCCACTCTATAGTTGCCTTATCATACAGAATGCAAAGGCAAAACTTTTTATTAAGACATGATACTAACAAAACTTTTTGCCCTTTGGAGATGGTGTGGTGTGTACTGATGTGTGACATAGATGGTGGGTTCTTGTCACAGTTATTGGCAACACACACACCCCAAATACTCTGTAAATTTGGTTTATCTTAGGATTTAAGTGTTTACCAAGGGTCTTAGAAGCACTGAAGAAAACTGCCATTATCATGTTGCTGAGTGTGTGTCTTAAACAATATTGTGCATGTTTCCTAAATAACAAAAATTATTTGGATCCAGAGGAAGTAAGTGAACTGCCATAGAAAATCCCTGTTATGGCTACCTCTAGGGAATATATTGAATCTTTTGATAAAATGAGCTTTGTGTCTCTTGAAAATGTGTCTGAGTCTGCCATTTTAGGCTTGTGTTTATATTTTAGAAGTGACCCAATATGCTGTTGGTATTAAATAATTAGCAGAGAAACAGCTCTTGGGAGGGCTGATCCTTATACCCAGGTTATATCTATTAGGAAAGCACAGCATTTTAAATGCAACTCATTAAATTGAATGGAGTGAGCCAATATCAATGTAAAAAACTACAACAAATCAAAGTATAGCACAAAGTGGAAATAACTCAATGTATCTTCTTAAACTACTTTTCTAATGGCTACACACTCTTAAGGCTGATTTAAATCCCTGAACCTAATACCTTCATTCCATGAACCCCAGGACTCACTGTAGTTTCTCTAATGTTTATTGTCACTTTAAAAAATGTAGACTTCAGACTCAGTGCTCTTTATTTCTTTGTGTTTTTAGCTTGCAAGAAATAGAGAACTGAGATTCACAAACTCTCAGTTCACTCTTATCCTTCATGCCCTGCAAATTCATGATTCTATGATCATATGATTAATATATATTAAAAGAATTAAATGAAATTTACTTTCTGCATGATGTTAATGAAAAGAAATTGCTTTAATAAGGATCCCAAACTACAAAAATATTAATTTTAAATATCAGTAAAGTTATTTTAAAAATAACTATCTTCTATTATTACAATCACTTACATATTGGAATCTCTAATTCTAATATGCTTCTTACTAAAATGAGTTGTCTTCAGTTCCCTAGCTTCTTTTCAAGTAAATACTACCTAAGAGTATCTAAAATAATCCCTGTAAAAATATAGAGAGGAAAAAACTGAACACTTGCAAACACCAAAAAGCCAAAATTGTGCCAGAAGCTGAGAGAAAATAACCATCAATGCAACTGAGTTGAAAATCACAATAGTTATCCAGCAAAGAAGTTAATGCTGAAAGAGACAAATCTTTTTCCCTCACGCGAGTTCCTGAGCAGGGCTCTAAGTCTGTCAGAAAATAAGTAGCTTCTCTAGGGCTATGGTTCCTGGTTTTTGAAGCAACCACACAATGAAAATTCCTGCCCCTTAACCGAAAATTTCTTCCACTTCAGTGTTTACTCAGACATTGCAACACTTGACAGTTTTACATCTTCCTTTCTAATTTGGATGCCTTTTGTTACATTTATTGCTTCATTATTTTGACCAAAGCTGCCAGTATAATATTGAATAGCAGTGATGAAAGTGAGCTTTCTTGTCTACTTTCTGATCTTAGGGGAAAGTTCTCAGTTTTTCATCATTGTGTAAAACGTTAGCTGTGGATTTTTCAGGAATGCCCTTTATCATGTTGAGGAGCCTTCTTTATGCTCCTGGTTTCCTGGGCAATATGATCACAAAGAGGTTTTGGATTTTGTAAAATGTTTTTCTTGTGTCAATTGGGATGGTTGTGTATTTTATTCCTTCATTCCTCTAATGTAGTGTATTAATTAATTGCCTTTCTTATGAAACACATCGCATTCTTCAGATAAATCTCATGCAGTCATGGGGTGTTATCCTTCTAACATGCTGTTGCTTTGCTAGTGTTTTGTTGAGGATATTTTGCATCCATGTTCATAAGGGATACAGTCTATAGCTTTCTTGTGGTGTCTTCCTCTGGTTCTTGTAATGGAGTAAATACTGGTAACATAGAATTAATTAGGAAATGTTCCCTCCTCTTCTGTTTTTCCTCTTCTATGTTTGGAAGTTTGACAAGGCTGTAGTAGAAGTGGAACTTTCATACAATCCTGGTGGGATGTAAAATGGTGTAATTGCATTAGGAAAGAGTTTGACAGTTTATAAAAAACTTATATTAGTCAGGGTTCTCCCAAGAAACAACCAATAGGATATACGTGGAGAGAAATTATTATAAGGTATTGGTTCATGTGATTGTGGAAGCTGAAAGTCCCAGCACTTGCAGTGTGAAAGCTGGAGATACAAGAAAGCCCAAGATGAGGTTTGAAGGCCTGAGAGCTGAAGAGATGATGATCTAGGTCCCAGTTGGAGTCCAAAGGCCTGAGAACCAGGAGTTCTGAGGGCAGGAGAAAATCAATGCTCCAGCTCAGCGATTAGGTAGAGAGCAAATCCAACATTTCTTCATTTTGCTGCTGCTGTTATTGTTCTGTTTAGGCCCTCAACACATTGGATGATGACTTTCACATTGGGGAGGGCTGCCTGCTTTACTTGACTGAGTACTCTGACTCAAATACTAATCCCCTCCAGAAATACCCTCACAGACCACCCAGAAATAATATTTAACCAGATATCTAAGCAACCTGTGATCTACTCATGTCAACACATAAGATTAACTATCACAAAATTACATTATCTTTTACCATATGACCCGGCCATTCCACTCCCAAGCATTTACCCCAAGAGGAAAAAAGTCATACATTCATACAAGTTTTGTACATGTTTATAGCAGTTATGTTTGTAATCACAAAATCTAGAAATAATTCAAAATTTATCAATCAGTAAATGTATAAACAAATTGTAGTGTATACAAACCATAGGGTTCTACTCAGGAAAAATAATTATTGAAACATACTATGTCATAAATAATTATAAGTGAAAAAAGACAGGCAAAACAGGGTATATATTATGTGATTCTGTTCACTGGAAACTTTAAAAAAACTCATCTGTAGTGACAGATAACAGATCAGTTGTTGTCTAGGTGGGGGATTTGGGGAGAGATGGGGAAGAGAGATTACAGAAGGTCATGGAAATTTTGAGGGTGATAGATTTGTTCACTTTCTTGACTGTGATAATGGATTCACAGTGCAAATATGTACAGATTATTGTATGTTAATCATACCTCAGTAAAATTGTTAAAAATCAGCATCAACCTATACCTCTTCCACATAAAGTAGAAAATTCCACATTCATTGTTTCAAGTTTTGCTCACTACAAGAACCTCTGTCATTGTCTTTTAGAGCCACAACAAGGTGAAGTTATAATCCTCAAGCTGTTTAGTTTCATGCGTTCTACTTTTATGTGTAGAATCATCCAAAAACCAGAAAAATAATACCTTCTTCAAGAGTCAGTGAGTCACAGTGATTTCCCTATGACACTATAGATATGGGCTGAGGGACAGGAGTCAGTGTACTAGCATAGTTACTGTAATAATCTAAACTACTTGCTGTGCTTCTGTCCTTCAAAACTGTCTTAAGTCTCACCTACCTTGTAGTGCTATGACCACATACACATCAGTTTCATGATGGGAAGCTCAGGGTATCCCATGATCAAGTGTTCAGTCTATACCAAGGATCAATAGGCAGCCAGAAACCGTTTTTCAATAGGATACTAAATATTTGCGGATGATGTTTGCATACATTTGCAGATATCTGCACATGTGCATGCAGGAAAGGGTATGCAGGTCTGATCTAAGGAGGGCTTACTTACAGGGTGGTGCCAGCCTGTCCAGAGTGTGTCTATGATGTGAATATTTCATTTCCTTCTAGAAGTTGAGATTTTGGTGGGTGGAAAGTGTCTATGTGATTAATCCTCAGTAAAACTCCAGCATTAAGTCACAACGGGGCTTCCCTGAACAAAAATACTGTGCACACACATGGGTGCATGTCGCTGCTTGAAAAAAGGTCATGCTCTGAGTGACCCTCACAAGGAGTGGGAAAAAGCACAGGAAGCCAATGCACGGATTTCTCCAGACTCCACCTGATGTGTCCGTTTCCCTGACTGGCCCAGTGGCATATCCTCCCTGTGTCCCTGTAGTAAATCTTAGCTGTGAGTACAACCCTATGCTGAGTACTATGAGCCCTTGTAGTGAAGCATTAAACATGCAGGTCGTCTTTGGACCCCTGACCCAGCAAGTCAGTGGTAGGAGAATCTCTTATGAAAACCTACCACAGCCTCCGAATGGAACCTGACACAGACCCTTCATGCCTACAATCACCGTTTCCTACGATGGATCATGTGGCCAGCTGGCCCACGCGCTTGCATGGCAGTCGGGGCAGATGGAGAGCCTTCTCTTGCCTTCAACCTAAACGAAAGTGCCCACCATAGGCTACCAGTAAAGGAATTATAATTTCACCCTCAAATATGTTATTTAAAATGTGTAGTTCTAAGAAGACCACCAGCAAGCTGCTTCAGTTTTTAGGAAGCTCTCAAACTCCCACCCTCAACACACAGCCTCAAAACAACCATTTCCCAAGGGCTCAGCGAGACTCTTCTGGGAGTCTCAGGCCTGCATGAGAGGCTGGAGGCAATTTCACCCACGGATGGACCACCTTCCATATACCACATGAGTTTATTGTGTTGGCAAATTGTAACCTGGAGCATAGAGGGGAGGGGATTCTGAGAACTGAAGTCCTTAGCTTATCCTCTGAAATGCATAGAGAAATTTAGGAGGGTTTGGGAGTGATTCCAAGTTGGTAATAGATAATCCAGCATAGGGACATAATATCGTATTCAAATATTCAATTGTCCTTTGTTCCATATGCATCTCATATTCTTTCTTTTTTTTTATTGGCGTATAATTGCTTTGCACTGTTGTGCCAGCTTTTGCTGCACACCAAAGTGAATCAGCTGTATTTACACATATATTCCCATATGCCCTCCCTCCTGTGACTCCCTCCCACCCTCCCTATCCCAGCCCTCTAAGTCATCACCCATCCTCAAGTTTATCTCCCTATGTTATGCAGCAGCTTCCCACTAGCTATCTATTTTACATTTGGTAGTGTATACGTGTCAATGCTACTCTCTCACTTCATCCCAGCTTCCCCTTCACCCCCTCCCAACCCCATGTCCTCAAGTCCATTCTCTACATCTGTATCTTTATTCTTGCCCTGTCACTGGGTTCATCAGTACCATTTTTTTAGATTCCATATATATGAGTTAGCATGTGGTATTTGTTTTTCTCTTTCTGGCTTACTTCACTCTGTATGACAGTCTCTAGGTCCATCCACCTCACTAAAAGTAACCCAATTTCATTCCTTTATATGGCTGAGTAATATTACATTGTATACATGTGCCACATCTTCTTTATCCGTTCATCTGTTGATGGGCATTTAGGTTGCTTCCATGTCCTGGCTATTCTAAATAGTGCTGCAATGAACATTGTGATACACGTTTCTTTTTGGATTATGGCTTTCTCTGGGTATATGCCCAGTAGTGGGATTGCCGGGTCTTATGGTAGTTCTGATTTTAGTTTTTTAAGGACTCTCCATACTGTTTTTCATAGCAGCTATACCAACTTACATTCCCACCAGCAGTGCAGGAGGGTTCCCTTTTCTCCACACCTTTTCCAGCATTTATTGTTTCTAGATTTTTTGATGATGACCATTCTGACCAGTGTGAGGTGATACCTCATGGTGGCTTTGACTTGCATTTCTCTAATGATTAGTGATGTTGAGCATCTTTTCATGTGTTTGTTAGCCATCTGCATGTCTTCTTTGGAGACATGTCTATTTAGGTCTTCCACCCATTTGTGGATTGGGTTATTTGCTTTTTTGATATTAAGCTGCATGACCTAAATGTAAGGCCAGACACTATAAAACTCTTAGAGGAAAACATAGGCAGAACACTGTATGACATAAATCAAAGCAACATCCTTTTTGACCCACCTCTTAGAATAATGGAAATAAAATAAAAAATAAACAAATGGGACCCAATGAAACTTAAAAGCTTTTTCACAGCAAAAGAAACCATAAACAAGACACAAAGACAATCCTCAGAATGGGAAAAAATATTTGCCAACAAAGCAACTGGCAAAGGATTAATCTCCAAAATATTCTTTCTTGAAAGCAAATTAACTATGCATTTTTAAGAGTTTAAATTTTAAATCTGATTAAGCTTTACAAGTCCAGCTGTTTATTAACAGTGACAAATATAATAACAAAGGTTTTCTTTTTTCAAATAAAAAGATAGGAAAATCTCAGCTATCATTAAAAATCTGTGGGTATTTCTCCATACTAGTATTTGTGTGTAGCATTCTGATTTTACTAGATTAGAAAAATAAAAAAAAAAAAACTCCTATATAAGAGGACTGACTGACTTACATAGCTGGAGACCAATGTGAAAACAGAGAATCTCTCAGGATTCAGGTCCAAGAATGTGCACATTAAAGAACAAGAAATATTTCAACTGAAGCTTAAAAGTGAAGAAGATATGTCTGCCTAGGGAGACAGAAAAATGCACGTCTTCTGTAATTGTTCTGTTATTTATTATATAATACCGCCTTAGCTATTATTTGAAAGAGAAATATTTTTCAGCAGAGCCTGTAAGTAGGAGGCTGAGATTTTCAAGTTTTCTCCTCAATCAGATGAACAGAACACCAGTTCTGTCAGCAGCCAGGTGCAGTTAGTATACAAACAGTGTAGCATCCTTTTTCTGAGAACATCCTCCTTGTTGAAAATGGAGGGAAAAGAATTTGACAGAAACAGATTACAGGTGACAAAGCCACTGGAATTAAAAAACACATTCATTGAACCCAGGTTTGCTCTTTAATAAAAAGTAAAGAAAAAATCAAAATTATTTCACCTAGGACACTTAGCTGTAAGCTACATATTAAAGGCACAGACAGACTGAAAATAGTTATTTTTCAGATTTATAAATAACACACGTCTTTCTACTTTCTAATAAATTGTACAGATCATAAGTTAGCTGATGTAACATGATTAATACAGGAAAACGTGGGGGGTATTCTAGATGTGTCCACAGAGATATCCTAACATTTTATGAATCTAAAAAGCAAATGATTCCTTTCCAATATTTTAAAGATATTTGTGGATGAAAGTCATTTAAAAATAATACCCAGATTTTTCATAAAAGAAGAGATAAAATTGGCCTGTTTCGGTTAGACAAAAAGTATATTTCACTTTATATGATAATTTTTAAAGGTTAACATAGCACCAGAGGCTGAAAAACCTGATATAATGGCTTCAAGTTAAAAGTTTTGTTCTTTTCAAAAATATAAGAATTCTTGAAACATCACTGTCCTGATTATTTTTAACTACTTGACATGTTTATACTCTTTACGTAATACTAATTCATCATGAGAAAAGTCTTCTTGGTTCCCAACTTTTAATTTCCATATAAGTGCTCTCACTACATTTTGTATATCTTTACTTCTTATAAACTTTATGCCAAAAAGCATATTAGATCATTTATTTTCATTATTTATATTCTCTCTTCCTTTACATCACTCCTCACATACTTAGAAATGATAAAAACAAATGGGCAAAGAGAGAGAATTTCATCTGTAGTTATCTAGCTAACTAAATATGTAATTTGTACCATGTCATGTAAATCAAGCCAAGGCTGTCTTGTAGATCAACTCAAAAATTTTGAAAGAAATACTGAAATTTAGTAGATGCATAGTTGAAATGAGTATTTTCTTTGAAAATATGTGATTATACTACAGTAATCATATAACTTTAGTATGTTTATATATATGGTTTCTATAACAAATCAAATAACTTCAATTCCTGTCTTTCTTTGATGTAAACTTCTTTTTTTCCAGATCTTTATTGGAGTATAATTGCTTTACATTGTTGTGCCAGTTTCTGCTGTACAACAAAGTGAATGAGCTGTATATCCCCATTATCCCCTCCCTCTTGAGCCTCCCTCCCACCCTCCCTATCCCACCCCTCTAGGTCATCACCAATCATTGATCTCCCTGTTAAACTTCTATTCTTGCCCTCTGAGAAGTTATTTGGGATAAAAATTCTTGACAATAAAGACATAATAGGATAGGCGAATTTGGGTCTCCTTTTTGTGCAGTCTTCACCCTCATAATGCTTTTCAAATCCCTTTCCAAACCAAGGAGGCACATTTTTTTTTTCTGGATGTTTAATACATCGGCATTTATGAATCTACAATGATCTGGGCCCTTGACTAGGCTTTTTCCTGTAAATATATAAAGAAGAGGGAAACATGCCATTATTTCTGAATTTCATTTCAAAGCATCAAGCCTGAAAATGCTCCCCAAACTAAGGAGTCAGGATAGACCCAGAGTGTAAGATCCAGAAGCAAGTAAATGGACCTACATCAGAGCTGGAAACATTAAAGAGAAACCACATGTGAAAATGAGCAGTAAAGCAGTCACAGCAAAGAGCAGCAGGGTTGGGAGAGATGGATTCTTCCCCAGGTAGGGCAGTTTCCCTCGAACTTTCACACAATGACATTTATCATTCAGCCTGGTAAGGGAGGGACACTGAGATGCTTCAGGTTGGAACTACTGATTACATGCTGCTCTTCATAGCAACATTCCTGGTCATGAATCCACCTACAGAAATAGTGAGCTTCTTGGGTTGTCAGCACTAAGCAAAGTAACTAAAAAATATGAGCAAAAATTTAGATTAAAATTTATTTCATAAAGTAGGTGTTACTATATCCTTTTTACAAGATTAAGAATTTTGAGAATACGCTTTCTGAAGAAGACAATTAAAGAATCAAGCATATATACCACCTTAAAAAAATGGCTACTGATACATCTTTTAACCAATGGACACTAAAAGACTGCTTTTTGGTTTTTCAGTTGTTTTTGTTTATGTGAACATAAATTTTTGTTATTTTTCCAGCTTTATTAGTGGATAATTAACAAATTAAAATTGCATAAATTAGGTTGTATTACACGATGATTTGTGTATACCTTGTGAAGTGATCACCACAGTCAAGTTAATTAACACAACTCTCAATTCACACAATTACTATGATTTTGGTTTTTGGGTGTGTGTATGTGTGGCGAGAACATATAAGATCTATTCTCTTGGCAAATTTCAAGTGTGCAATACAGAATTACTCACTGTAATCACCATGCTGTACATTTGATCCCAGAACTTATTCATCTTATAACTTATAGTTTGTAATGACTGGCTGGAAGGGCTCTACATTCTGTAGTCCTATCACATACATACAACACAGCACACATACACACACACAAGTACTAACAAAACTTAGCCCCACCAAATATATTTTTCAAGTGTTGTGCAAATTCTGTGGGTTCTGATACTTATTCCATGTATATATATGTGTATATATATATGGGTGTGTGTGTGTGTATATATATTTTTTATTGTACTATGGTTGCTGCACAATGTTCTGTTAGTTTCAGGTGTACAGCACAGTAATTCAGATACATATATACATATATTTTTAAAGATTCTTTTCCTTTATAGATTATTACAAAATATTGAGTATAGTTCTCTGTGCTATAGTCCTTGTTGGCTATCTATTTTATATATAGTAGTGTGTATGTTAATCCCAAACTCCTAATTTATCCCTCCCCCACCACTTTCCCCTTTGGTAACCATAAATTTGTTTTCTATGTCTATGGGTCTATTTCTGTTTTGCGAATAAGTTCATTTGCATCATTTTTTTTCAGATTGCACATATAAGCAGTATCATATGATAGCTGTCTTTCTCTGTCTGGCTTACCTCACTTAGTATGATAATTTCTAGATCTATCCATGTTGCTGCAAATGGCACTATTTCATTCTTTTTTATGGCTGGGTAATATTACACTGTGTATATGTACCACATCTTCTTTATCCATTCCTCTGTTGATGGACATTTAGGCTGCTTTCATGTCTTGGCTATTGTAAATAGTGCTGCAGTGAATATTGGGGTGCATGTATCTTTTCTAGTTATAGTTTTCTCCAGATATATGCCCAGGAGTAGGGTTGCTGGATTATATGGTAATTCAACTCATTCCTTTTTGCAAAAAAAAAAAAAAAAAAAAAAAAGGAAATATATTAGGCTGCCTGAAAGTAAAGCAGAGAGATGGAACATGTGAAAAGGAGGGAGAGAGAAAAGAAAGGACGGAAAGGAGAGAAGGAAGAGAAAGGGAAAGGTACAGAGGGAGGCGGGGAGGAGAGAAAGAAACGAGGAGACTGGAAAATGTGGGAGCAGGAGAACTAGGAGAGAAAAAGAGTTTGCTATATGGTGCTTTGAGGGACTACCATATGCTGGAAACTTTATAAATATATTATCTAATGTCAGAACAATAGAACAAAGGAAATATTGCCCTTCCTATATTTTTTTAATGAGGACAGTGTGGTGAGAGAAGAGATTTACATCAGAAAGTAGAAAAGCCAGATTCCAGTTTAGCTTACCTGCTTCCAAGTCACCTGCCCCCGTCACACAGCAGGGACTGTCTCAGTGCCCCTGACCTCATACATTTGATGATATCGATCACTTCACACACATGCCCCCACCCCCACCCCCAGGTCCTGTGAAAATGTAATCCACACTGATCTCTTTTTGTTTCTTAATATTTTAGAGAAAAAAAAATTTAAGGAGAGATAAACTCATAAGCTTTTACTGTCTGAGGAAACTTATATATAGAAATGATATAAAAATAAAATAATAATATGAACTTAATGAAATAAAAAGGAAAAGGTATTGCAGGAGAAAACTGAGATATAGTCTGAACATGAGAGATGTAGTCTCTGGGATCTGTCAACTAAAATGACTTATAAAACGTGGAGAGAAATCAAAGTGACTACTGCCAAGTATGCAACTGACAGAAGTATCATTAGTCATCTTAAAAAAAAAAATCCTTTTGTGGATCAGTAATTAAAACAGCTCTCTGCAACAATGATTTTTCCCTGGACATTTGCCCACAGTAAGTCACAACTACCAAACGCTGTGCTTTCCCTCAGATGCCTACCCCATATTCCTGGGCCTGTCCCCTTCTGGACCTTATCACTAAGCTGTTCAGATCAGGCTTAACAGCCACATAATTGTCTTCTTTGGCCAACAGTCAAAAATTGGTCCAATATCCCTTCACAAATATATATGCCTGAGTTCTGAAAACAAACTCAAGGGTAGGCTAGGTTTCAAATACCATGTTGTAAAGATTTTCTCTTTCAGGGCTATCCAACCTGCAGTATGAGAAATGTTTTCAACTCAAAACATAAGTGACTAACATACCTTTTATAAGTTTAGGGAAACTTGGAATTCATCATATATAATAATCTGATGAACATAAGATAAAATAAATAAAATGATAACCACATTTCTTGGCAACCACATAATCCTAAAATAAACTTACATGCTATATAAGAAATTTACATTCTGGTAATGTACCTCAAACAAAGTCTCGTTACTCTTTCTAGTATGTATTTGTTCTTCAAAATGAGATTGCCAGTCACAGCTTACAATTATAGAACCATTCTGTTTTTTTTCTTATTTTTCCAATGAGCAAGCAGCCAGCCCACAGCTGTATTATACCAGTGCATTTGGAGGCATTTGGAGTGAGCTGTGGGAGGCTTCTAGTACTCTGTACTCTAAGAACCCTATCCCATGTTTGAAGTAATACAGACACTTCTAAGACCCAACAGCTCCATGGGCTGGTGGAGCTATTTGAGGGTAGTATCAAGTTGATTCTTTTGCTGGCCTGGAGGGTCCCTGCCACCTGAATGAGAGAAGCTCTGAGTGTGAAGGTCTAAAGGAGATTTCTCCTGTCCCATGGTCTTATTTTATTCTAAATCTTTCTACACCTGTTCCCCATAATCGGGCCTATTTCGCCTCTTCCACGTCTATCTCCTGCCAGAGTATGTAAGTATGTGTCCGTGTGCGTGTCGGTGTGCATGTTCTCATATTAACGTGTACACTGGCACTGTCTTCATGGTGCTGTGTAGACCCATTTGATGTCCTACCAAAGCCTTTACAACACCTACTTGGTGATCCATTCTGGCCTGAAATCAGGCTGCTCTTCCATACCTGGCTTTGGTCGTACCTCCGTGGTCACTTACCGTATCCTTGATTGTGGCAACATGCAGCCACTCTCCTAAGGACTGCTTCCCCAGATAGCTTATCCTTCCATCACTGCTGTTGAAGGACAATATTTGTAGTGACCGAGGCCTTAGACACTTTCTACCATAGATATGTTTGTTTGGAGAAAATAAAATCCATGTGATTGCATCGCTATTGTCAATTTTCTTAAACTGTTTTTCTGAAAAAATAATTTTATTTTGTTTGTACTTATTTTTGTGCCCAGTCACTATTATTCTCCATTTATTCATTTAACAGTGAGTCTGAGGGAGATTCTTTCCAAAAAGTGTAGTGTGGAGACATCTGGTGGTCTTTCTGCAATATTCCATTTCACCACATAAATGTTCATATTGGTTTATCAGATTTATAAATGCTATACCATTGTGTATCAATATTAACATAGAAAAAAAAAGACTTTGTTCAGTTGCTAGTTCATTTTTCAAAAAAATGTATCTATAGCATCAATAATGAGGATCAGTTTCAAAAAATAAAACATGATGACATATGCCAAATTGCCACAAAGTTTTCCATTCCTATGAAGTAAATTTCCAAAGCAACATTTAAATAAGTGCTTATCTGACCTAGAACATACCCATGCTAGGGGAGTGAAAATCCTTCAGATTATGAATATTAGATTTAATAATAAACAATTATAATTATTACAATACAATTTATTTAATAAATGTTCTATATGTATTTATTGGACATGTTATAGACATTCATTTAATATTTTGGGTGAATTAATTTATATCAAATGAAATTTATGCCCTAATAGACATTGGAAATTATGAGTTCATCAAATAAATATTTTTATGATTCATAAAGGAATAAAAGAAAATACTGAAGGTAAATTTGCAAGATAATATGAAAACAACTTATATGCATGTAAACACAACTTCCATACTGAGTTTTAAGGAATGAGGACATATCTAAGTCTCTGCTAACAGTCATAAAATAACTCATTTTTCCAATTACATAAATTGTTGCTACAACATGCCACTTCATAAACATGACTTTAGAAACTACTGAGAATAATTTGTGTCTAAAACAGTCTAAAACACTGTTTCAAAGGAATTAATAGCCATGAATAAAAAGTACATGTTATTAATAGTTACAATAATAATTTCCACTAATTCAACACTAATAAGTAGCAGGGTATGAATTTCATAAACTCTGTGAGATGAGTTCTAATTTTATAAAGGCTTAGTGGAGCTCAGCAAGAGATAAATTACATGCCAAAAGTCACATTAAGTTCCAGAATGAAAATCAATTTTTATTTTTTGCCACATTTTAACAATGCTAAATTGTGTGTGTGTGTGTATATCATGTACATATATATACATGTATATATATATATATATATATACATACATACATATATATATCATTATCAAAATTTGTAATTGATATCTTAAAGGAAAAAATCTATTTTGGTGTAAAGTAATAACATATTTGAGCTTTTATTTCAAAATAGAATTTGGTTAGTATCTCAAATTTAGCAGTGCTCTACTTCTTTTTAAATTTCAAATCAGATGCAGGCAAAGTTGTAGCTCACAAGATTGAAAATAAGACTGACAAATATTTATCTAGATCTCTGATAGGGTGAAGTAACTATGAGGCAGATTAAGAAAAATCCATACAGACTTACTTTTTCATGAAAAAAAAACAGAAAGAAAAACAAAAATAAGGCATTATGCCCCCCTCACCATCAATTCCTAAATCATAGATTTGTGCATGAGCATTTAAGGAACCAGAAACTCATGCCCTGCTCTGACTTCTGGGGCACACTGAAAACGATGCAGAAAAGTATATAAATCTCCCTATCTATATTTACCTTTATTTTTTCTATATTTACCTATTCAGAGGAAAAATAAGAAACCTGAAGGTCAAAAAGTTGAAAGAAATTGAGAAAAATCTGATAGCAGTGATCTGGTTTATGAAAGATTAAAATCTCCATGAAAATCATTTTATGTAGCAGCATAAATAAGAACAACTTTGGTAGAGCTACAATAAGCATTGTAGTTTTCTCAAGCTTTGCTTGAGTAAGTAAGAATGAAAAATGCCTGTTTCTGGATACCTGGGATAAAAAGCATGCTTCACTTAATAAAGAAAATTGTTAAATAAAATTAGGAGTTGAAAATAAAGATGGCATGGAAGTAAGACAACAAAGAGTCAGCAACTAAATGATTGGTCTTGAACAGTGCCCCAGAAGAAATAAATAAATAGATAGTAGAAGAAAATATCCCTCAGCTAAAAAAAAATGTACAAATGCAGACAAAAGTGTTGATGCATAGCTTGGCACCTTTACCTCATCAAATGCAGATAGGTTCTTGTAATCATGTCTGAAGTGAAATTGTTTTGTGTGTTAATCATCCAACATTCCTCATTATTTATTATAAGAGCAAATCTATCATTATGAACAAATGAAGTTTATTTTCTGTTAATATAACTGGCATCTTATCCAAAGGAAAAACAATTTGAAGTTTGAACAGTTATAATGTAAAAGTTAATAAATATGTCTGGGTATTTTTTAACATGGGTGTCTGTTTATTGGCATTCATTTGGCTGTCATAATTCTGATGTTCAGAGTGTACAAACTAAGAATTAAATAATGCTTAGAAAATTGTTAAATAAACAAAATCTGTTTCTTCTGAGATCTGATTCATTTCCATTGAACTGCTTTTTAATAATACAGATAATTAGAGAGAAAAATATTTCTACTTTTCAATGAGCTTTTTCAGTGAGTGTGTTGTATCAAGTAAATACTTGGTTATTTTAGATTTATTAAACATCACTACTACTAAAAATTGCCTTATTTTCTCTGTTTCTAAATACAAAATATAATGACAATGCTAAAAATAATGATACGATTATTTTGATTCCATGTTTTATATAAAAGTCACACTATTAAAAAGAGTTTGGAAGGAGTGGGATTGATATATATGATGATATGGATATGGTGTCAGAATAAAAAGAGTTCAATAAGAATAATATATCCAATGGATGTAAAATTATTGAGATAGCTTCCTCCACAAGAGGGCAGACAGAAGTATCAAGCAGTATCAGCAGTATTTTGTCTTGTGGAACTGAAAACCACAGCCACGGAAAGATAGAGAAAATGAAAAAGCAGAGGACTTTGTACCAGATGAAGGGACAGGATAAAACCCCAGAAAAACAACTAAATGAAGAGGAGATAGGCATCCTTCCAGAAAAAGAATTCAGAATAATGATGGTGAAGATGATCCAGGACTTTGAAAAAAAGACCGGATGCAAATATTGAAAAGTTTACCAAAGACCTAGAAGAATTAAAGGGCAAACAAACAGAGATATGCAACACAATAACTGAAATGAAAAATACACTAGAAGGAACCAATAGCAGATTAACTGAGGCAGAAGGGCGAAAAAGTGACCTGGAAGACAAAATGGTGATAATCACTGATGTGGAAAAGAATAAAGAAAAGAGAATGAAAAGAACTGAAGACAGCCTAAGAGACCTCTGGGACAATGTTAAACACACCAACATTCACAATATAGGGGCCCCAGAAGGAGAAGAGAGAGAGAAAGGACCTGAGAAGATATTGGAAGAGATTATAGTTGAAAACTTCCCTAACTTGGGAAAGGAAATAGCTCCCCAAGTCCAGGAAGCACAGAGAGTCCCAGGCAGGATAAACCCAAGGAGAAACACACCAAGACATATAGTAGTCAAATGGACAAAAATTAAAGACAGAGAAAAGTTATTAAAAGCAACAAGAGGAAAACAACAAATAACATACAAGGGAACTCCCATAAGGGTAACAGCTGATTTCTCAGCAGAAACTCTGCAAGCCAGAAGGGAGTGGCATGATATATTTCAAGTGATGAAAGGGAAGAACCTACAACCAAGAATACTCTACCCAGCAAGGATCTCATTCAGATTCAATGGAGAAATCAAAAGCTTTCCAGACAAGCCACAGCTAAGAGAATTCAGCACCACCAAACCAGCCCTACAACAAATGCTAAAGGAACTTCTCTAAGCGGGACATATAAGAGAAGAAAAGGACCTACAAAAACAAAAACAAAAGAATTAAGAAAATGGCAATAGGAACATACATATCGATAATTACCTTGAATGTAAATGGACTAATGCACCAACCAAAAGACACAGACTGGCTGAATGGATACAAAACCAAGACCCATATATATGCTGTCTCCAAGAGACCCACTTCAGACCTAGGGACACATACAGACAGAAAGTGGTGGGATGGAAAAAGATATTGCATGCAAATGGAAATCAAAAGAAAGCTGGAGTAACAATACTCATATCAGATAAAACAGACTTTAAAATAAAAAATGTTATGAGAGACAAGAAAGGACATTATATAAAGATCAAGGGATTAATCCAAGAAGAGGGGATAACAATTATAAATATATATGCACCCAATATAGGAGCACCTCAATACATAAGGCAAATGGTAACAACTATGAAAGAGGAAATGCAAGGCAGAAATAGAGACACAGATGTGGAGAACAAACATATGGACACCAAGTGGGGGAAGCAGGGAGGGTTGGGGGGGAATGAACTGAGAGATTGGAATACCAAATTGTACAATCTAAGTATATGCTATTTATTGTCTGTTAAAATAAAAAAAAAAAGAGTATGTCTAGATAGCAACCATTTTTCAAAAATCTAGAATTATTGATTTTGAGTGCACATAGAAATCTACATGTCTTGATTCTGAATAAGAAATTATATACCTTCATTCAACAATATTTATTACACCACTGTTTACTTATTGAGTTTTACCATGTGTCAATCACTGTTCTATGCACTAGGAATATAGCAGTAAACACAACAGACAAAAATTCTTGCTGTCCTAGAGCTGCCATTCTAGTATAAGGATTCATTCTGAAGACCACACTTGTC
The DNA here is from genome assembly GCF_030028045.1 of Hippopotamus amphibius kiboko. Lineage (NCBI taxonomy): Eukaryota > Metazoa > Chordata > Mammalia > Artiodactyla > Hippopotamidae > Hippopotamus > Hippopotamus amphibius. The sequence continues at coordinate 105,646,912 of NC_080196.1, forward strand.
CCTAAACAGTGTCTGATACATTACCTGTACTCATCAAAGACTAACTGATTGATTGATTGACACCTGTGTGAATGATATAATTAACAAATAAAATAATTACTCTTTTAGTTCTTCCCAGACCACTTCATCTGTCATGGTCATATCCACTCCTGTACCCGTGTACAATACACCTGTAAAGTTCTCCTTGCAGTCTAGTCTATGCTTGTTTTTTGCTTTGTGGCATCTTTTATTAATACACCATCTGCTCTAGTGGGAGCAGGATTGCCACCCCAGTGAGTCCAGAAGGCAGAAAATTAAACCAAAGATTATTCTCAAAATTTAAGACCTCATAGTTTGTCAAATAAACTCAAATATGATGGAGGAAATATGTTCAAGCTAATTCAAGTTTTTAATAAAATTTTATCCTTTAATTTTTATCTTTTCAATATTTCATGATATTCATCTATTCCATTTATAGAATAATTTCAGGTTATCTTCTTGGGCCAGTCACAGAAAATTATTCATAATGTGAAGGTTCTCCTTAGTATATTATCAAATATAGTAGGGAACTGAAATGTGGCTTAAATGGAAGCAAGACATTTTTCCATCTTTCTAAATTAGCTCAATGTTTAAATAAACTGATTCATTTTATTTTTAGGCACATGTAACATTTCTTAAAAAATATTTCATTACTGTAAACATTCAAAGGAGAAGAATTTATTTTTATGGTGTATAGTAGAAGACCAATAATATCATAAATAACAAGTTGTGTCATGTATAAATGATGAGAATGAGCAAGTTGGATAATGATTTCATTAACTCATTTTAATTGTGACTTGGGGAGATGAAGATGCAGACAATATGATGTATGTGTTGAAATATGTCCTGTTAAAATATAATGAGTTATGAATTATATTTCTGAGAATTACTTCTGGATTTCTAGTGAGATGGTGAATTGCTTCATTATGCCAGGAAAGTATGACACCAAACCAATGCTATTAATCTGTAGACCAGTAAATGATTAGGCTCAGAGTGTGGCAATTTAAAATATTTTATTAGAGTTACCATGAATGTGAATGCTTTGGTAAAATGAGATGTTATGTCTTCACAAGTATGAGTTATATTTAACTGATAATCATTAGAAGTTATCTGAATTTTCATTTTGCTCTATTCAGCTGTTTAGCACTAACTTTAACAAATTAAGTCTCTAGATTGTTGTTAATATAAATATTCTTTTCCTGGGCTTGTTGTTTGTTTATATATTTATGTTGTGACTCTAGAACATGTGAAAACTAAATCCAGACTATAAACTTGGATAAAGTTGTGTATTGTGTCTTACTAAACATATGGATTTTCATCTTTAAAGTTAATTTTGAGGACTATTAGCTTTTAATTCTAGAGCCAGGTATTGGTCTTATATAGTTGTAGGTGAAGTATTCTATTAATGAATTAGCAAATAAAAATAAATAATAAATCAGTTTGTCTGGAGATCATATTTTGTTAGGGCTAGGAGAGCTATTCTAAATACAAGACTATATGTTTGATAAGTATATCATGCAAGTGAGGAAAAGGCTGGAAATTAGAGGCCTGGCCTTGGAAAATAGTTCTTAAATTAAAATATTTTATGGCACAGTCTCTAGGGTCAAAACATTAGGGTTCAAATTCTAAATCATACATCCAGTATGCATTTAACCATAAGCAAGTTATTTAACCTCTCTGTGCTTTTGTTCCCTTGTCTATAACATGCGAATACTATCAGTATCTACCTCATAATTCTGCTGTGAGGATTACTGAGGACTCATCAAAGGCCTGTGTATGGTAAACGCTCAGCAAATCTAACGATTATTATCATCAACATTATTATTAAAATTATACTATATGCAAGATCCATTTCTAAATGCCTGATGAAATAGAAAGATGAATAAGTCATGATCCCTTCTCAAAGGAACAACTCCATGATTAAAATTATGATAATATGATGAGATCAGTATCCACATCAGCATTTATCTCTTCTTCAGACAAAAATGTCATGAAAGAATGAAAATGGAATTTTAAATCAATCAATCCATAAGAATGCAGTGAAACTAGAAAGGCCTCTAAGACTACATTTCACAATTTTAAGAATTGCTGAAATAGATTAAATGCCAACATCATTAGGTTTATTTTTTAAAAAGCAAGAAGGAAGACAAACTAAAACCCAATAGATGCACATGAACAGACAGCTGAGGAGGTAAGACAGTTCCAGAAATCACTAACTTAGAGTTAGCACAACTGTGGAGTATGTAGGATTCCTGAAGTAACCAGAAGCATATTTTATGAGGGAACTCTATTTTAGGAACTGGGTATGTGTTCATACTCCACTTCCATCTTGCTAAATGGCAAAAAAAGTACAGTAGCGACTTCCAAGAAATGACAGTTAAAGTAAACATGACCCAGGGCTGGAGAGGAAATGTAGTGTTTCATCCAAAAACAACCTACGTTTATAAATACAACATACCCAGCTATCTTCCCCCACAATCAGAAGAAGCTGACCACAGTAACCAGGAGCCAATGTACATTTCTCATATACAAGTATGAGTAGACAAAAATCAATAAATATTTTATCCAAATCACAGAATATCTGTCACTACAATGAACAGAGACAGGCTAAAACCAGAGGAAACTAATATAATGTAGTCATAATCACTACGCTCAATTTAAATGGATAAGATATTATACCTATAAAATGAGTAACTTCCTATGAATAATTAATTAATGTCAATAATATTGGGAATACAAAGTGATCGTAATGTGATCATCTAACTAAAAATTAATAGAGTAGAAGAGCAGAACAAATATAATTGAAAAGGAAATTAGGATTGACATATGTACACTACCATGCGTAAAATAGACAGGTAGTGGGAACATGCTGTAAAGCACAGGAAGGTCAGCTCAGTGTTCTGTGGACACCTAGATGGGTGGGATGGGGTGGTGCCCAAGAGGGAGGGGATATATGTATACATATAGCTGATTCACTTCACTGTACAGCAGAAACTAACACAACATTGTAAAGCAATTATACTCCAATAAAAAAAAGAAAGAAAAAAGAAAAGGAAACCTGTTATATCAATTAGAGTACATCTAGAACACAGAACAAGTTAGAAGTAAGGAACAGAAATATGGTATATAATTCCCATAGCACTTCAGGAAAAATATGGAACAAAGACATGACATCCATGATTTAGGAAATTAAAGGGAAAAACAAAAACAAGATACCAAGACGAAGGTAGCCCTTCAGATTTGTTCTTATTTTTCAAGTTTAAAAAGAGTAAAAAGCTTTAAAGTTTTTTCTTGAATATTCTAAATGACTGAAAACTCAACTTGTGGTATTATATACATATAGAAAGTGATACAGGGAATTACATACAGTTCATTTGGATTACTCAGTCATTGGTTTTTATTTATTTAAATTGTACTATATTTAGAGAGTGATGGGATGCCAAACAACTGGGATATTTCCTTTAACATATTCATCACATAATTGACAAATTATTTTGCCATTATATTGTCAAAGATAAAGGAAAAACATATTCTCCATCCTGATATTAAATTTAATCTTGATTATTTCTCTAAAATATCTTCCAAATAATGAACTGATGTCTTCAGATTTCTTTTTTAATTCACTTTATTGAAGTGTGATTGACGTGTAAAAAATCTGTACATATTTAATGTATACAGTTCGGTGAGTTTGGGGAGAAGTACACACCCATGAAACCATCACCACCATAAAGGCCACAGACATATCCAATCAGCTCACAAAGTTCTTGCCAAATCCCCTTGTTCTTAGTACTTTTTTGTGGTTAGAATACTTAACATAAGATCCTCTCACTCAAAATCCAAGCAGTTTAGGGGCAAAATTTAGGAGCTAAAGCTAACTGTAACGCAAGGCCTGATGTCCTATTTCCATTTCCCAATACAGCTCTCGTTTGCTGAGTTGAAAATGATCCAATTCATATAGGAATCTTGGATTTTGGATGGACAGAAGTTTCCTTGATGACTCTTTCTATTATTTACTGTTTTTGTGTTGGTGATTGTGGTAGTGGTCATTAAAATTCGTTTTTATCCAACTTAGTCACCATAAGAATCCAGCAACTGACTTTCAAAGTTGGGCCATTCAGAGGCTCTGTGGCATGAAATAGACCTACCTGAGCTGTTCAGAGCGGTTTCTAGGTCGTGTGTGCTAAAGAAGGCTTGCAGTTTTCTCTTTAGCTTTGCAGCTATTGTTCACTATCCTAAACAATTATAATGCCATTTTTTTAGCAATTTAAAGCAAAAAAAAAAAAAAAAGAATATATATTCAATCTCTGAAAGATCATAACATATCAGTTAAATTATGTTTACTAATATAACCTCTAGAATCAATGTGTCCTTTAATGTGCCAAGTCTGTGGCTTAAATAAGAGTTCACCAATTCAACAAATAGATACCGAAAACCTACTATTTGTGATGCATTGTTCTATGTGCTTAGCAGACATCCATGAGTAAAAGGAATATTGATTTCTCAGAGAAGCACAGATAGAGTTATCCTCATTTCTTCCAGCTCCTGATAGGTCGTTTTGGGTTGAATCACTTCTGCTGGCATTAAGTATTTAAATATTGATATTTAAAATGTCCTTGGTTGAGCGGTTCCATCAACTGTGTTTGCTCAGTGGTCACCACTTTGTGCTATGCTCTATCCATTTAAGTTCGGCTTCTTCCTGTCCACATGACTGTAATATATCAGTTATAAACATAACAGAGAGAGGGAAATCACCCTAAAATTATGTTTCCTTGATTTTAATATATCATATAATCTTAGAGCAAGTCATCAAACTTTCATGACTCTTTCCCCATAATTTCTAAAGTATAAAGTAGTTGCAGTCATAGTTTTTCAATAGACAGACTACCTCTAATACTGTATTTAAATATTTCTGAATGTTTGAATCTCATATTTGGTCTATACTATGTGAGTTCAGACATAATTAATGTGGTAATGGAGGGACAGATGATTGGTGTTTTTTATCTTCTTCCAACAAGGCCCCTTCTGAACTCTGCTCTTAGAAAACTCTCCTTACATTTAGAAAAATTAGGATAAACTAAAATAGTGTGATATATGTAATCCCTTGCTGTTTAAATGCAGAGAAAAACAATGATATTTATGATTGGAACGCTCCTTTTTTGATATTGTTTTTGTATTGGATTTGTTCCCAAAACTTTTGAACTGGTAAAATGAAAGTTTGCCAAGGTTTTTGTTATGGCTGCAACAACTGTTGGAAATTTACTTTGCATAGTGCTACATTAATTTATTTTATAATTTATAAATTAAATTTATAAGTGCACCAGTACACTTGTTATTGTTTTAAATGTTATTATTCCCAAAGCTGTGACCAAAGCCATTACTTAATCTGGGCAATATTGCCAGGACCAGATATTGTTCTTCAGATTGTCTTTCTTTAGCCAGTAGTCCAGAATTTCTTTCTCAGTAGGCCAGTCTACCTTAAAACACTTTCAGCGAAAAGGATATAATTTTTCAAAAACAGATTTTAGAAGCTAAATTGTGTCTGACTGGTTGAGTTATAGATAGACTCAAAAAGTACTTTTTTAAAGCAGCAAAAGCCTTGACATTTAATTCAAACATTTTTAACAAAGAAATAGTAGCTATGTACTTAAATTGATTCATGCCAGAAGATATGTCTTAATGGTCAGGCTCACAATTTGAATTTTTTGCCCTGTCAATATTTCAAGTTAATAATCTTTTACCACTTACAAAGGATACAAATGTGAACAATTCTCTTTTTTTATCCTGAATCTCTATATTTCCTCTAATTTTGCTTACATACCTCTTTACTGTATTTTATCACTTATAGATATAAGGAAGCAGCTTAACTTTCTAGCGTTCTCCCTGAAAAACGTCCTAAGTCCGTGAGTTCAATGAGTATGTTTGCAAGTTACCACAGACAAGTGTCCTACCAATTGTTTTACCACTACTTAACTCATTTTTAAAAAAACTTAAATTGATAAAATAGAAATAAACATAATGAAGGAAATAGTTAAAAACAAAGTTATTTATTTGAAAAGACTAATTAATGAATTCCTGGCAAGCCTGATAAAAATAGACAAAATATTCAAATACAAACCTGAATAATCCTGTAACTACTAGAGAAAGTGAATCCATATATAAAACTCTTTGAACAGATGAGACACCAAGCCCAAAGAGATTTGATGTTTTATTCTCCCCAATATTTTACTAAGAAAGAATATCAAATCTGCTATATCCTCCATAATGTGGAAATCTTCCAAGCCTTCTATCACTTTGCTTTTTTAAAGAAAATTTCTTCCTCCTTCCCTCGCTTTTTCCTCCATCCTTTTTTGCTTCCTTCTTTCTCTGTTTTCTTTACTACATAGTTTTGAAGATTTCCTAACTTGGTTGAAACACGTTAGTTTAAAGAAAATTGGAATAGTCTAATCATAAACTTTTGGTTTGGAAGTCATTTTATAATGTTGTCACCAATATTTTCTTATTCAGGACAATATCCTAGAGCTCATGGTGTATTAATAGTAGTTTTTGTAGTGTATATTACATCATATAAACAATACGATGGGAACTACCCTGGTGGTGCAGTGGTTAAGAATCTGCCTGCCAATGCAGGGGACACCGGTTGGATCCCTGGTCCCAGAAGATCCCACATGCCATGGAACAACTAAGCCTATGTGCCACAACTACTGAGCCTGTGCTCTAAAGGCCGCAAGCCACAACTACTGAAGCCCATGCGCCTAGGGCCCAGGCTTTGCAACAAAATAGGCCACTGCAATGAGAAGCCCATGCACCACAATGAAGAGTAGCCCCCGGCTCACTGAAACTAGAGAAAGCCTGCGTGCAGCAACAAAGACCTAACGCAGCCAAAAAAAAAAGTTAAAAAAAGTATCATGTATATATTTTTTCCATTTAAATCCATTCATTTATTCTTATATAATTTTGTTAGAGTTTTCAGTAAATTTCCAGTACATGTATAAAGATATAATATTGGAAATATTTAAAAATTAAAAGAAATTAAGGCCAAGGTACCTATGGGAGACCAATGTGAAATTTGACTTTTTCCTCAGTTGTTTTAAAATTTTGGAAATATAATGAATAGTGTCTTAAAGCAAATCATAAATATTCGTAAGGCTGTCAGTTTGATTTTCTTGGTAGTTTCCTTTGACTTCCTTTCAGTGGTTGATGAAAATTTGGCAGGGAGTGTGGGTTAGAAGAGAGAAAAATGAAGCATACTTGCAGCCGAACTCAATAAGTTAACTATCATTTAGATACTACTCATGTTTAGTTACATTTATGGATAATTCTACTAAATAAATTATTTAGCATTACTTTTAATAAATTATTTTTATAATGATCTCTTGATTAAATTTAATGGCTGGAGGTAACTGGCTACACTACAGATATCACTGTGAATTAAAATATTTGGCTACATACAATAGCCAACAAACAAAATAAAAATGGAAATATATAGTATGACAGAAAATAGCATGGAGTTGGAGAAAAATAAAATATAAGGAGAATATATGCTGAGGGAAGTTGTAAGTTTCAAAGGATGGGTTAGGGAAGGTGTGAAAATGACATTTTAGGAAAGAGCTTCAGGATGTGAGGGAGTGAGACTTGGGGTTGTCAGAGGAGAGAAGATACAAGTGCCTGTGCCCTCAAGGCGGGCGTGGTGTTCTCTGATAACACACCAAGGACAGCAGTGTGGTGAAGGGGGTGAGCAAGGAGGGATTGTTAGAAGAAAAATATTGGGAGTGGATGATAGGCTCTTTGGCTTTTCATCTAAGTGATATGGGAAGCCACTGAAGGTTTTTAAAGAAAGAAATAAACGACTACATCTGACAGGACGTGGTTGTGTTGAATGCAGAGTAAAAGAGGGCATAGATAGGGACAGGAACTGAATTATTCAGCTAAGAGAAGATGGTGTCTTGACACAAGATGTATCTGTTTAGATCATTAATAATGCATGGACACTGGATATACCCTGAGGGTACAGCTAATAGGACTATCTGACTGAGAAAGTAAGCTTTGAGAAAAATAATGTCAAGAATGATTCTAAGTTTTGCCCTGAGGAACTAAAATGATGGTATTATGTGAGATAGAGAGAGCCCAATTAGGCTTCCAAAGCAAGGTCAGGATTTAAGCTTGTAACATGTTACTATGTGCTACCTATTCAACACGCCGGTACAGAGGCCAACTAGACATTTGCCTATATGAATTAGGAAATTAGGGGAAAGGTCTACGGTAGAGATATAAATTTGGAAGTTGCAGGAATATATATGGCAGAAAACACATGAGACTGAATAAATATCACCAAAGGAGTGAATGAAGATAGGGAAGGAAAAAAGCCTAAGTCCCCAGGCTCAACTTAAGATGTTGGAGACTGAGAAGTAGCAGCCAAAAAAAAAAAAAAAATGGAGGAAAACAAGGGGTAAAGACTTTCTGAAACCAGATGAAGAAAATTATTCAAGAAGTAGTGACCATGAGCCACAACTATTGAGCCCATGTGCCACAACTACTGAAGTCTGCACACCTAGAGCCCTCTTGTGGAACCTTCAGTTCCTCTTTTGCTCTGCAATGATAAGCTACAGTAATGAGGAGCCTGTGCACCACAACAAAGAGTAGCCCCTGTTCCCTGCAACTAGAGAGAGCCCGCGCACAGCAACAAAGACCCCACACAGCTAATAAATAAATAAATAAATAAAATAATAAAATAAAATAAAATAAATAAAGCAGGTAGTGACCATCTTTAACCAATGGCGCTTTTGGGTCAATTAAGATAAATACTGAGAAATGACCATTGGCTTTTCAGCGTAGAGGCCATTAGTAGACTTGACAAAAGAAGATTTTATGGGCTTGATTTCAAATGTGAGTGGGAGAGAAGATTTAGAGACAAGTATAACCAATTCCCTTAAGGCGTTTGCTGAATAGAGATGGGAATGGTATGGAAAAGATATTGGATACCGGTTGGGAAGCAGGAACATTTTTCTTTTTCAGATGAGGAAAATAACAGAAAGGATTTGCCAATTTGAAATATTGGGTAGAGAGTGAAAAAATCATGATAAAGAAGGAAAATTGCATTTCATTTAACTTGATGTAGATGTAGAGGATATGGAACAGGAATGGGATATTTTTAATTATCTTTTCTGTGAATAATATAGTGAGTGTAACAGAATAAAGCTTAGGGTTGTTAGACATCTTCTCACTTCCTTCCTCCCTAAATATTTAAGATGATTTGCTGAACATGTCGTGAATTGATATACTTCAAATCTATTCATCTCTCTCTCTCTCTCTTCAATATTTTTGTTGATACAATTAGCAAAAACCAGTTAAACATGTATTAGTGGTTAATGGAAAGCAAAAAATGAGAAATTAATAAAGGCAAAGAAGGCAAAAATTAACCCCAGTTATGCTATGAAAAGATTAGCAAGAAATTCCCTTGATATCAAGGCATTTATTAGCCATTATGTAGTAAAAAATATACTTGGTATTAGGTGTCTTTTTGTCATGATACATCTCTCTCCACCTTCTGCACTTCGTTTGCTGTAATTTCTCATGCGTGTAGCTCTCGGTTGGCTTGGGCCAACGGGCTGCCCAAGAGAGACTAGGAGGGAAAAGTGTGGTGAGTGTACTTGTCCCCCGTCCCCTCTCAGCAGCCTGCTGCCGTGCTGTGCATCGTGCAGGTTACTACTCCTCCCTACAGCATTGCTGCTCAAACTGTGCTTTCCTCACCAGTATGGCTCTGCCAGTTATTGTTACAAGCCTGCAATGTACAAAGCACAAAAATGGTGAGCGGAGTTTAGAAAGTGTTATAGCCATTTCACAGGGTAAACATGTAACTACTAAATCTAATAATACCCAAACTGGACTTGTATTTAAAGTATATGTTTTACTTCACTTTTCTAGTGGTTGATTTTCATTTTCCAAACTATAATTTCACAAATTTCTAGTAATTTATTTTCTTTTTAATTGACCTTAATGTTCAGGTGTCGATCTTCATCAGACTGGAAATTTGGAAAACAAAGAACTAAATGTGATTCTTTAGCACCGTTTGAGAAGCTCAGCTCTACGGGACGCTCTCTTTGAAAATCCCCTCCTATTTATCCTTCAGGATCATGAACATTAACCCCTAGCTGCTTCTAAGCTAGAAGTGAGACACTGTCTCTGGGGATCCCACACCCTCATCTTTGTCAACGGTATCTTCCAAAAAGAGAATCAAATGGGCCGTCAATTTCCAGCTGGGACCTAACCTAAAAATAAAATTTTCATTTTAATATGAAACTTACTTTTAGCTTAATGAAGACTCGTTTCTTGGTAGAAGGAGAGAATCTCACATAGATTTCATTTTCAAGTAAAATAAGTCAATGCCTGTCCTGGCTCACAGCACTTGTTAGCGAAGAGGAAGCTTGTTCACGTGTAAGAAGTTGCACACCGCAGCAAGACATTTATTGTTTTCACTGAAACCCAAAACGTGTCTAGGGGGCAGATCAATATTTCTCATCTGGAGTCCACAGCCAGCCTTTACCTCACAAAATTCTTCCTCTTCTCACAAAGTCAATTTCTGAGGTTAAAGTTAAGTTTCCCTGAACAGGTCTGTCATCTGGTCCCACACTTGTGTTGAAAGGGAGGGAAACTTTTTCAATTTTGGTTCCGCACTTCATCCAGGTGGTTTTCAATAAGTCGATATTTGCTGAAATCTTCGTCGCTCTGAATCCCCTGTGAGAATGGAAACATTTCAGAATTTCCTTTTGCGATGTGGTCCTTCCAAAGATCTGTTTACTTCTCAATCCACTTGAAGACAAAACGTGTTCTGGACGGTCATGAAGATTCTTGTTCATCTGGTTCACGCGGTGAGGCTCTTGTTACTCCGCTACGCTTATCAGCTGTCCTTCCTCTCCACACCAGACAGAATATACAGCCAACTATTTTCTTAGGAGTGTTCCTGCAGTTCACTTTTCATTTCAAATATCCTGGTGGGAAATCTTCCTCTTCTAAGCCACCGGATTACTCGCAGTTGCAGGAGAATTATGCATCTGTTATTCTGGTTTCCACACTTTTGAACATCCTCAGTTGAACTAGCCTTACAGCAACAGCAACCATTATGTAACGTATTCCAGAACTATTTTTCATTTCCTATCCAAGTGTTTTTTTTTTTTTATTGAGATACAGTTAACATGCAATAAACTGCATATATTTAGAGCGTACAATTTGGTATCCCAATCTCCCAATTCACTCCCCCCCCAACCCTCCCCGCTTTCCCCACTTGGTGTCCATATGTTTGTTCTCTACATCTGTGTCTCTATTTCTGCCTTGCAAGCCGGTTGATTTGTACCATTTTTCTTTAGTCCGCATATATTTGTTAATATACGGTATTTGTTTTTCTCTTTCTGACTCACTTCACTCTGTATGACAGTCTCCAAGTCCATCCATGTCTCTAGAAATGTCCCAGTTTCCTTGCTTTTTACAGCTGAGTAATATTCCATTGTATATATGTACCACATCTTTTTTATCCATTCATCTGTTGATGGACATTTAGGTTGCTTCCATGTCCTGGCTATTGTAAATAGTGCTGCAATGAACATTGGAGTGCATGTCTTCTTGCATTATGCTGTTCTCTGGGTATATGCCCACCAGTGGGATTGCGGGGTCATATGGTAACTCTACTTTTAGTTTTGCAAGTAACCACCATACTGTTCTTCACAGTGGCTGTATCAATTTACATTCCCACCAACAGTGCAAAAGCATTCCCTTTTCTCACACCCTCTCCAGCATTTACTGTTTGTAGATTTTCTGATGATGCCCATTCTAACCAGTGTGAGGTGATACCTCATTGTCGTTTTGATTTGCATTTCTCTAATAATTAGCGATGTTGAGAAACTTTTCATGTGCCTCTTGGCCATCAGTATGTCTTCTTTGGAGAAATGCCTATGTAGGTCTTCTGTCCATTTTTTGATTGGGTTGTTTGTTTTTTTTGATATTGAGCTAGATGAACTGTTTATATATTTTGGAGATTAGTCCTTCGTTGATTTGTTTGCAAATATTTTCTCCCATTCTGAGGATTGTCTTTTCATCTTGCTTATAGTTTCTTTTGCTGTGCAGAAGCTTTGAAGTTTCATTAGTTCCCACTTATGTATTTATTTTTTTATTTCCATTACTCTAGGGGGTGGATCAAAAAAGATTTTGCTGTTATTTACATCGAAGAGTGTTCTTCCTATGGTTTGCTCTAGGAGTTTTATAGTGTCTGGCCTTACATTTAGGTCTTTAATCCATTTGGAGTTTATTTTATTGTATGGTGTTAGGGAGTGTTCTAATCTCATTCTTTTACATGTAGCTGTCCAGTTTTCCCAGCACCATTTAATGAAGAGGCTGCCTTTTCTCCATTGTATATCCTTGCCTTCTTTGTCATAGATTAGTTGATCGTAGTTTATCTCTGGGCTTTCTCTCCTGTTCCATTGATCTATATTTCTGTTTTTGTGCCAGTACCATACTGTCTTGATCACTGTAGCCTTGTAGGATAGCCTGAAGTCAGGAAGCCTGATTCCACCAACTCCGTCTTTCCTTCTCAAGATTGCTTTGGTTATTCGGGGTCTTTTGCGTTTCCATACAAATTGTAAAATTTCTTGTTCTAGTTCTGTGAAAAATGCCATTGGTAATTTGATGGGGATTGCATTGAATCTGTAAATTGCTTTGGGTAGTATAGTAATTTTCACAATGTTGATTCTTCCAACCCAAGAACATGGTATGTCCCTCCATCTGTTTGTGTCACCTTTGATTTCTTTCATTAGGGTCTTATAGTCTTCTGAGTACAGGTCTTTTACCTCCTTGGTTAGGTTTATTCCTAGGTATTTTATTCTTTTTGTTGCAATGGTGAATGGGATTGTTGCCTTAATTTCTCTTTCTGATCTTTCATTGTTAGTGTATAGAAATGCAAGAGATTTATGTGTGTTAATTTTGTATCTTGCAACTTTACCAAATTCATTGATTAGCTCAAATAGTTTTCTGGTGGCATCTTTAGGATTTTCTATGTATAGTATCATGTCATCTGCAAACAGCGACAGTTTTACTTCTTTTCCAATTTGTATTCCTTTTATTTCTTTTTCTTCTCTGATTGCTGTGGCAAGGACTTCCAAAACTATGTTGAATAGCAGTGGTGAGAGTGGACATCCTTGTCTTGTTCCTGATCTTAGAGGGAACGCTTTCAGTTTTTCCCCATTGAGAATGATGTTTGCTGTGGGTTTGTCATATATGGCCTTTATTATGTTGAGGCAGGTTCCCTCTGTGCCCACCTTCTGGAGAGTTTTTATCATACATGGGTGTTGAATTTTGTCAAAAGCTTTTTCTGCATCTATTGAGATGATCATGTAGTTTTTATCCTTCAATTTATTAATATGGTGTATCACATTGATTGATTTGCGTATATTGAAGAATCCTTGCATTCCAGGGATAAACCCCACTGGATCATGGTGTATGATCCTTTTAATGTGTTGTTGGATTCTGTTGGCTAGTATTTTGTTGAGGATTTTTGCATCTAAATTCATCAGTGATATTGGTCTGTAATTTTCTTTTTTTGTAGTATCTTTGTCTAGTTTTGGTATCAGGGTGATGGTGGCCTCATAAAGTGAGTTTGGGAGTGTTCCTTCCTCTTCAGTGTTCTGGAAGAGTTTGAGAAGGATGCGTGTTAACTCTTCTCTAAATGTTTGATAAAATTCGCCTGTGAATCCATCTGGTTCTGGACTTTTGTTTGTTGGGAGATTTTTAATCACAGTTTCAATTTCCGTACTTGTGATTGGTCTGTTCATATTTTCTATGTCTTCCTGATTCAGTCTTGGAAGATTATACCTTTCTAAGAATCTATCCATTTCATCCAGGTTGTCCATTTTATTGGCATATAGTTGCTTGTAGTAGTCTCTTATGGTGCTTTTTATTTCTGCAGTGTCTGTTGTAACTTCTCCTGTTTCATTTCTAATTTTATTGATTTGAGTCCTCTCCCTCTTTTTCTTCATGAGTCTTGCTAGAGGTTTATCTATTTTATTTATCTTCTCAAAGAACGAGATTTTAGTTTTATTGATTTTTGCTATTGTTTTCTTTGTTTCTATTTCATTTATTTCTGCTCTGATCTTTATGATTTCTCTCCGTCTACTAACTTTGGGTCTTGTTTGCTCTTCTTTAGTTTCTTTAGGTGTAAGCTTAGATTGTTTATTTGGGATGTTTCTTGTTTCTTGAGGTAGGATTGTATTGCTATAAACTCCCCTCTTAGAACTGCCTTTGCTGCATCCCATAGATTTTGGATCATTGTGTTTTCATTGTCATTTGTCTCTAGGTATTTTTTTATTTCCTCTTTGATTTCCTCAGTGATCTGTTGGTTGTTTAGTAGTGTATTGTTTAGCCTCCATGTGTTTGTCTTTTTTACAGTTTTTTTCCTGTAATTGACTTCTAATCTCATAGCATTGTGGTTGGAAAAGATGCTTGATATGATTTCAATTTTCTTGAATTTACCCAGGCTTGATTTATGACCCAAAATGTGATCTATCCTGGAGAATGTTCCACATGCACTTGAGAAGAATGTGTAATCTGCTGTTTTTGGATGTAATGTCCTGTAGATATCTATTAAATCAAGCTAATTTATTGTGTCCTTTAAAGCTTGTGTTTCCTTATTAATTTTCTGTGTGGATGATCTGTCCATTGGTGTAAATGCGGTGTTAAAGTCCCCCACTATGATTGTGTTACTGTCAACTTCCTCTTTCATAGTTGTTAGCATTTGCCTTACATATTGAGGTGCTCCTATATTGGGTGCATATATATTTATAATTGTTATTTCCTCTTCTTGGATTGATCCCTTGAGCTTTATGTAGTGTCCTTTCTTGTCTCTTGTAACATATTTTATTTTGAAGTCTATTTTATCTGATATGAGTATTGCTACTCCAGCTTTCTTTTGATTTCCATTTGCATGGAATATCTTTTTCTATCCCAGCACTTTCTGTCTGTATGTGTCCCTAGGTCTGAAGTGGGTCTCTTGGAGACAGCATATATATGGGTCTTGGTTTTGTATCCATTCAGCCAGTCTGTGTCTTTTGATTGGGGCATTTATTCCATTTACATTCAAGGTAATTATCGATATGTATGTTCCTATTACCATTTTCTTAATTGTTTTGTTTTTGTTTTTGTTGATCCTTTTCTTTTATGTTTCCCGCTTAGAGAAGTTCCTTTAGCATTTGTTGTAGGGCTGGTTTGGTGGTGCTGAATTCTCTTAGCTGTGGCTTGTCTGGAAAGCTTTTGATTTCTCCATTGAATCTGAATGAAATCCTTGCTGGGTAGAGTATTCTTGGTTGTAGGTTCTTCTCTTTCATCACTTGAAGTATATCATGCCACTTCCATCTGGCTTGCAGAGCTTCTGCTGAGAAATCAGCTGTTACCCTTATGGGAGTTCCCTTGTATGTTATTTGTTGTTTTTCCCTTGTTGCTTTTAATAACATTTCTCTGTCTTTAATTTTTGTCCATTTGACTACTATATGTCTTGGCGTGTTTCTCCTTGGGTTTATCCTGCCTGGGACTCTCTGTGCTTCCTGGACTTGGGGAGCTATTTCCTTTCCCAAGTTAGGGAAGTTTTCAACTATAATCTCTTCCAATATCTTCTCGGGTCCTTTCTCTCTCTCTTCTCCTTCTGGGACCCCTGTAATGTGAATGTTGGTGCATTTAACATTGTCCCAGAGGTCTCTTAGGCTGTCTTCAGTTCTTTTCATTCTCTTTTCTTTATTCTTTTCCACATCAGTGATTATCACCATTTTGTCTTCCAGGTCACTTTTTCGCCCTTCTGCCTCAGTTAATCTGCTATTGGTTCCTTCTAGTGTATTTTTCATTTCAGTTATTGTGTTGCATATCTCTGTTTGTTTGCTCTTTAATCCTTCTAGGTCTTTGGTAAAGTTTTCAGTCTTTGCATCTGGTCTTTTTTCAAAGTCCTGGATCATGTTCACCATCATTATTCTGAATTCTTTTTCTGTTAGG
This sequence comes from Hippopotamus amphibius kiboko, assembly GCF_030028045.1. Lineage (NCBI taxonomy): Eukaryota > Metazoa > Chordata > Mammalia > Artiodactyla > Hippopotamidae > Hippopotamus > Hippopotamus amphibius. The sequence goes on from NC_080196.1 coordinate 105,662,947, forward strand.
GTGCCTATCTTCTCTTCATTTTGTTGTCTTCTGGGAGTTTAGCTTGTCCCTTCATCTGGTACAAAGTCCTCTGCTTTTTCATTTTCTCTATTTTTCTGTGGCTGTGGTTTTCAGTTCCACAGAAGGAAATACTGCTTGATACTGCTGTCTGCCCTCTTGTGGAGGAAGCTATCTAGGAGGCTGGAATGTACTTCCTGATGGGAGGGACTGATGGTGGGTAGGGCTGGGTGGGTGGAGCTCAGTAAGACTTTAATCCGATTTGGTGGGCAGAGGTCCCTAAAACTTTAATCTGCTTGTCTGCTAATGGGTGGGGCTGTGTTCCCACCTTGTTTGATGTTTGACCTGAGGCTACCTAGCAGTGGAGCTTACATGCTCTTTAGTGGGGCTAATGGCAGACCCTGGAGGGTCTCATGCCAATGAGCACTTCCCAGAACCCCTGCCACCAGTGCCCCTGTCTCCTCAGTGAGCCACAGCCGCCCCCCACCTCTGCTGGCAAGCCTCCAATACCAGCAGTTAGGTCTGATTCAGTCTCCTATGGGGTCACTGCTCCTTCCCCCTGGGTCCTGGTGAGCACACTTTTTTGTGTGCCCTCCAAGAGTGGAATCTGTTTCCCCAGTCCTGTGGAGGTCCTGCAATCAAATACTGCTGGCATTCAAAGTCTGACTCTCTGGGGATTCCTCCCCCTGTTGCTGGACTCCCAGGTTGGGAAGCCTGAATGTGGGGCTCAGAACCCTCACTTTAGTGGGTGGACTTTTGTGGTATAACTGTTCTCCAGTTTGTGAGTCACCCACCCAGCATTTATGGGATTTGATTGTAACGCGATTGCGCCCCTCCTACCATCTCATTGCAGCTTCTCCTTTGTCTCTGGATGTGGGGTGTCTTTTTTGGTGAGTTCCAGTGTCTTTCTGTTGATGAGTGTTCAGCATTTAGTTGTAATTCCGGTGCTCTTGCAAGAGGGAGTGAGCGCACGTCCTCCTACTCCGCCATCTTGATCCATCTGGTATCCAAGTGTTTTTTTAATAAAAATTTCCCTCTGTGAAGAAGGCAGTGTGTTATGAAACATCAGAACTTTAGTTGTATGTTTGCAATGAGAGGAGTGAAACATCAAAAAAACCAAACATTGATTAACGACCATCATCAGTACAGACACAAAGCTCCTCCAAGATACACTTTTTGTTTTCAGATGAAGACAAAACAAAAATATATATTTAAGCTTATGCTTGTTTGGGGCAGCTTATTGCAAGAAAAAAAATAATGTTGAATTTCACCATTATTTGCAAATCTTTTGTTGAGGAGGACAAAGATTTCCCACCTAGCCCACTTGGTTCTTTGGGCAGGTCTAATAATTAAACTGACACAACACAGATTAATAGGAGGAAAAATGAAGAAGCAAATTTAATTTATATGTACTGAGGGCTCATAGAAATAAGACCTAGGAAGTAGCCAAAGCAAGTGGGTTTTATACCTTTTTTTTTTATTCTTTTTAGGCAAAGAAGTGTAAAATTTGTGAGGATTTGGCAGGACAAAGAAACGTGGGCTTGGGTGCTTAATTAGTGAAGAATCTGAACAGAATAGGGACTTGGCGTAGTAAATTAGTAAAGAAGTACAGTTGGCCCTCAGTATCACAAGGAATTGGTTCCAGGACCCCCTGTGGATACGGAAATGTGCAGATGCTCAAATTCCATAGTCCACCCTCCACAGCCCTGGATTCAACCAGCCACAGTTTGTGTGGTATTTGCTGAAAAAAAATCTGCACAGAAGTCGACCTACACACTTCAAACCCATGTTGTTGAAGGGTCAACCATATCAATGTTTGTTTGTACAGTTCTGGACTCCCTGTCTCTAGTGTTAAGGATGTCTCTTTACCTCCTGATATAGGGTGGATGCCTTTCACATGGAAATTTATTTCCTGTTTTCAGGGAGATGGAGGGGATGGAGAGGGTCAGCCAGAGGGTCGATATCAGCTGTTTCTCAATTAACTTGAGCCCAAAATATTGTTTCACGTTGACGTGTTTTGGAACAGCCTGTCATGAGCCCCAACACTTACAATGCTGCACGTCAAATATCTTGATACAATCAATCTGGATAGAAAAAAGCTGTTTTTCAGTTTCTCACACTCAGCTTCCTTGGCATCATGTGTGTGTCTTCAGCACTTACACTTATGGTACTGTTGGAGAAAAGGATCTTTTCAAGTTCCCACACTGCATTCTGTCGTAGCATGTTACTCACTCTAAATTTATGGACAAATCTACTAGGTCTTTACCAGTTGGGATCGTTTCTTCTTCTGGACAAAAAGTTCTACTAGTAAAGATCTTGTTTCCTGAGCCTTTTCACAGAAGGCTTGTTTAACAAAATCTTTACTGTGTTTGAGATCCCAATAGTCACTTAAAATAATCACCACCTTTACTCCTTCAACAGCTCTGGTTTGTAGTTAGTCCTTCTAGGTTTTGCAGAAGCCATTATTGTCTTTGGACAGTATTTTTCATAGATAATTCGTAATGGAAAAGGGCAACATGGGTCAGTAGCCCCTGTAAACCCCATGGGTAAGCAGTGCTTTTTTTGCATCTGGCTTTCTCTTCTGTCTCCGGTCACACTCGTGAGCTCAAGTGCCTTGGATGATTGTAACTCTGCAGTGATAACCTCATTTGAATTGTCCATTGGCTGAAGGCCATAACCATCCTTTTATATGTCACATCTTGTCTCAAAAATCACCTAGATGGGTTGGGATTGGGGGTGGGGGTGTGGTGAGAGGGAGGTCTAAGAGGGAGGGCATATATGTATACGTATAGTTGATTCACTTTGTTGTACAGCAGAAACTAACACAACATTGTAAAACAACTATACCCCTATTTAAAAAAAAATCACCATTTTGGGAATTCACATGTTTGCAAAACACAACTCCTAAGAAATACAAACAGCAGGAAATAATAAATAAATTAGGAAACTGCAAAAAAAAAGTTAAACATTTTACAATACAATTCACATTTGACCCATACCATCTGTGTTTCTAAGCCCTACAATAGCAACAAAATGACAAAGAGGAAGCAGCTGAATGGCAGCATATAAAAATGCCTTTTTTAGTCTGTAAATCCCCCTCTATCATTTTACACTTGAAGACCTTGTTTGTCTCATAAAAATTAGTCAGAGGTATGTAAGGAGAGTTTGGGAGAGTTAATGCAGGAAGAGACCAACATTGCCCGACTACAAATGTGTCCTCTGTACAGTGTGGAGATGGTGGAGACGCACCAGCTGTCAATGAGCATCTCTGTGTCTCTCCAAAAACTGAGATTTGACGTAGGTGAGCAGCATGGTCCTACTGTACCTTGCTATGTGGTGCTGAGAGACCACTAACAAAACAGCTAACTATCAGCCCATGGGCATGTGGCATGCAAAGTAAGCAAAGAAAAAGAGCATTTATTTTTTTGATCATAATATCTTGCAGAATCCCTTAGAGAAAGTATGTAGAATCTTAAGGTTCTACAGAATCTCCACAGATACACTGTAGTCTAGAGGACAAAACAGAACTCCCTCTCCTTTTATGGCTAACATGTGTCTGTGAGTTTGGTAAGGGTGGGGCTTGGGGTGTGAATACAAATACAACATTTAGATGAATTGTTCAGGAGTTGGAAAGGGAGGGTGAACCCAAAAAATATGAGATATACATGACACATTTATTGATATTTGCAAATGGCTGTGAATTAAAGTTCTTTGAATTACTTCAAAAGAAGTGTCCACATAGATGTGATGAGATAATAGATTTCAAGAAGTACCACATCTTGTTGTGCAGAAATTAATCTAAATCATCCTCACTATAGCACTTCATCTTATTCATTGAAAGCAGAATGAAATTCATTAGGGCTTCTGGATGGGTATATGTGTGTAAAAGTGTATGTGTGTATGTGAATAGTAGCTCGGACTATTCAGCCATGAGATATAAATATGTGGAAAGCAAATGTTTAAACCAAAAGACTAGTGATTTACTAGTTTTTCTGGTCAGAGAATATGCCACAGTTTTTAGTTTGTCCACCAGATGGCAAGCTTTCACTAGTAATCAGCCAACAATAGTCTAGACCCTAATATTTACTCTGGATGAAAATGATCCCATGGAAGTCTTCTTTGGAAGAACATACTGTAACATCAATCATATATTGAAACAAGTAAAGTTATTTCTAAATACCTTTGATGTTTTACAAAAATAGTTCTATTTCTAATTTGACTTTAAACTGACTTTAGCCAATAATTAATTAATCATAATTAAAAAGAAAATAGCTCCAAAACATTATCTTAATCCCACCATAATTCTCCATACTTCAGATCACCAATCTACACCATCTAATTTAAAAAATTCTAGCCAATTGTTTCTGTGCTTCCATGAATACTTTAGTTTTGAATAAGACTTTCAAAGTTTCAAAACAATTTCCCCCAGATTTTCCCTTCATAAGACTCCTTAGGGGCAGATATTGTTGTTTTAATAAGAAAAAGGAACCACAGGGAGCTTGTATGCCTTACTTGAGTAATAGATTTACTTTCAGAATTACAATCTGCAGGGTTCAATCTTAGAACAATATGCCTTCTTTTAGATATTTTAAATTAAAAAATAAAATATTTAAAAGTGCAGAAAACAAAATGTAGAAAGTAAAGCACTAATAATCAGTACATAGCTTTATCAAATTTTAACAATGGCTGTATTTGCTTTAGGTTTTTTTTGTAAAAGAATATTACAGAAAGAATTAAAGCCCAATTAAACCTTCCAAACTGATTCCCTTTCCTCCCATTCTAGAGGTGATATCTTGAAAGTAATCACCATTCTAATGTGGGGCATTTATTTCTTGTGCAAGTTTTATAACACAACTTCATACTCATGTGAAATATGGATTTTGTTATAGTATCATGCTATTTATACGGTTCTGCATCTTTCATTTATTTCCACAACATAGTCTGTGAATTTTATTCAAGTTAAGAATAACTCTGTTTTCTTCTTTTAGGCATAAAATTTCCTTTTACAACTATAACACAATTATAGATGTTCTTGTTAATGATTATTTGACCTGATTTCCATTTTACAGAAATAAAACTTACATTGCTATGAATATTTAGTTGTGAACATATGTAACAGTTTGGTGGGGTGTTTTTTTGTTTGTTTTTTTTCTTTCGTTTTTTGGGTTTTTGAGTAAATACTTAGAAGTGGAATTTCTGGTTCAAAGCTTAAGTGCATTATATATATTACAATTTCTAAAACAAATATTCTGTTATTAAACTTGCTATCACTTGGTATTAAGAAATTTTAAAAATTTTGTCAATGAAGTTGTTATATTTTAAGCATGGATTTCTTGCTTCAAACCAAGTATGGTCAGAAGGCCAACATACAAACTAGGTGATGTGGGGTGAAGTGTGTCCATCCAAAAAAGTTACGCTGAAGTCCTACCCCCTAGTAACTCAGAATATGGCCTCATTGGGAAATAGGGTCTTTGCAAAGATAGTCGATTTAAAATGAGGTCATTAACAGTGGGTCCTAATCAAATATGTCTTGTATCATTATAAAAAGGGGAAATTTGGACATGGAGTCAGATACCCCCAGAGGAAAAAGAATAGAAAGAGACACAGAGAGAATACCATTTAGAGATGGACAACTGGAGTGATACTTTCACAAACCAATGAATACTAAAGATAGCTGGCAAACCTCCACGAACTTGAAAGAGGCAAGGACGGATTCCCCTGCAGGTTTCAGGGGGAGTATGACCCTACCAAAACCTTGATTGTAGACTTCTATGCTCCAGAACTGTGAGACAGTAAATCTCTGTTTCTCTAAGTCAATAAGTTTGTGGTACTTTGTTACTTCAGCCCTAGGAAGTGAATAGAGTCCCCAAAGTTTCCAGCTTCTTGTATACACATACCTTCTCCCAATTAGGATATTAAAGCACTAGTATAGGTACTGCTGTGAAGGGATCTGTCAGAAGTAGTTAATGTCCTAAATCAATTGAGCTTAAAATAAGGAGATTATCTGGATCTAACTTATCACATAAATCCATCCTGTGTAGCAGAAGATTTGTTTGGAGGGATGCATCTACAAGCCACAGAATGGCAAAGATTGCAGACAAACCACCAGTAGCTGGGAGACAGGAGGGAACAGCTTCTCTCTAGTAGCCCTGCCAAGGAGTCATCTTTGCCCACATCTTGATTTCAGACTTACAGCCTCCAGAGTGATGAGAGAATAAATTTACATTATCCTAAAGCACCCAGTTTGTGCTACTTTGTCACAGCATCCTTAGGAAACCAATATGCCACCTATAAGTGAATCTGTTTTGCCAAATCCAGTCTGGGCTTAGCAGCCTGGTCACTTTTTCCTTGACCTCACTTCTAACCTCTGTGTTCCCTAAGCTTTTCAAAACATACATTTGAGAAACACAGTACTAAATTATGTATCTTGAGAGACTTGAAATTTGAAAAAAAATGCACATTACCCTTGATGAAATATCTTTAAAGAGATTCTTTGTAAAGTTTTAACTCAATAACAACATGAAACAGTTTTGCACAGAAACATTTTATAAGTCTATGATACAGCTTTGTGGTTTTGTTTAAACTAAATTAGACAAAATACTATGCAAGGAATGCATGTATATTTACAGAAAATATGTCTACATGTGCAAATGGTACTATGGTCTATGATGGTGAGAAAGGGTAAAAATCAGATTATTCTTTCTCAATTTTTATGCTTTGCCATGTACTTGTTAAATTTATATGTTCAGAACTTTTAAATGTATGTATATGTAATACTATATATATATTTAATAACAATATTAGTAATATATTTATATGTTCTCTACCACTTTATTTTATGCATCACTGGAAGGAGCTAAAATATAGCATGTTTCACTAATTCTACAAAATTTATTTAATATTTTAAAATCCTGTAAAATCCTTTCTTACTGTCAGTTTGTTACTAAAATGAAAATTGGATGACACTTACCATTTGGTATTAAAAATTATATAATAATCCTTTAAAAAAATATACACGTTGGCAAATTGTTAAGAAGCTTAGGGAGATAAGACTTATCAACTGCACCAAATATATATTTCCAAATGAGAGAAACAGTTCTTGAAAAGGGAAACAGAGCTGAGATGGGAAATCACCAAAAAACTCAGTGTTTTAATTTTCTTATTCATAAAACTAGGTAGAGCAAGAGATTTGTATGCTCCTTTTCAGTTCTGAAGCTCTATTTGTTTATTACAGTACTTAATTGAAATTAAAAAATGATTATTTACAACATTTATAAGTCTTTCTCATAGCAGAAGTATATTTCACTTAAAATACATTTGCCTTAAAATATATATTTTACTTAGGCAAAAATACACAACTATTTGAGTCAACATTTGTGCTAGATTGTTATATAATAAAGATGAATAAATCCTTATATGAGTTTGTATTTTAGCCCCGAGTCTAAATTTTGACATTTTTTATGTGTGTAAGAACAAAAGTTTTATTAACCAAGCTTCTTACAGAAAGATAATGTTGGTTCAGTTCTTAATATCTTATCTTTATCCGTCAAGAACTAAATAAGTCTCTTAAACCAGGAAGTATATAGTCCATGTCACAATACAGTTTGTGGGAAATTTAAATGACAGCAAGAGGAAAAGGCCTTTTGGGGGCAGAGAGAGATTTTCAGAGGATACAAAGGGTCGATGTCCTTCTCAGGGAACCTATTGCCAAGCCCACCTGGCCCACAGCCTCAGGGTTGGAAGGCGGCAGAGCAGTGGGATAGGGCAGGGAAGTTCTGTGGAAACCAGTGTAGCGTGAGAAGTAAACTGAGAACGTCTGTCAGTGTTCTGCCTCCCTGCTACACGCAATTCCATGCAAGCGCAGCTTAAATGGAGAATTTCTAGGTGGATACTGGATCATGAAATACTGTGAAAAAGAGAACTTTCTATATGCCTACATCCCCCTCCTAGAGGGAGAGGGTGGGAAAGGTTTTCACTTGCTGGTAGGACTGTGTCTTCGAAGAGGCCAGTGGATGGAGGAAGAAGCAGAGTACAGGAAACTAGAGATATGAGTGGGAATAATAAGGTTTAGTGTCTCCATAGGAAAGTATGGTAGCACCCCCTACCCCCCAAAACAAATAGACACCCAGGAACCAGATTATATTGGCCTCACTTCCTGAGAATTCAGAGAGGAACAAGGGATTTATTATGTATTTGGTCTTAACACAGTCGTGGACATACTGTAGCTAATGTCATAATATAATTGGAGAAAATAAAATCGTGTAAATCTAGGATGTGGCTACATTACTGTACAGCTGTTAAAACAGAATTAGTTTTTGCTTCTGGGTAAGACAGTCATTTCCTTCAGGTTGTTGCTCCCAGAGAGAACAAATAGAATCAATGAGTAAAATACAAATATAGTTTTTCAATATATCAAGGTTGCTGAGGAAGTACAAGGACTAAAGAGATGCAGATTTCTATAGATGGGCCAATGTATGAGCTGGGAACGTGCAGATGTCCTTTTCTCCCAAGAGCAACTTATCAATACTTGGCATGGCCTGTAGACTGGGAATCTAGGCTTGGACCAGAAAAGGGTCACTGCTGGAGGACAAAGTACCCAGCAAATCTTCAGGCAGCCGAATGGGACTCTAGTGAAATATTAGAAACTTCAGTTGCCACAAACAGATGGTCAGTTTCTGCCAAAATCCTGTGGTGAAACCTGCATTTGGAGGAGGTGAGAGACGAAAGAGGCTGAAAAACTTTGAAAATCATAGTAGATGTTCCCTCATTCCCATTTAATGCTGTGGAAACAAGTATCTACCTGAAAGCGGGAATTCAGAGAAACACTGGAGGAGAGTTGAAGACCCTAGTAGGAAATGTGAACCGAGAAGAATCTCCATACCCATTGTTCCCTGGATGTGCACTGAGAGCAATGGTTATCTCAGATGCCAGGACCCATCCCTGGATGAATTTGACATCAGCAGTGCGACTGCTTTTTGCAGAGCTGAAAGGCCCTTCAACAAGCTATGCAGGACAAAGAGCACGAGAATTTAAGGAATAAATCTCTGAAAATCAGAGTGGAATTTCCTCCAACCTATCAGTGTGGAGGTCTGAATAATTCGTCAGACTCTGAATTGAAAACCCTGGAGAGTTGACCGTGCCTCAGGAATAGGGTCAAACCAGAAGTGCACTGGGGAACCAGCACAGACCCAGCGCTCACTCCCCGGGCTGTGGCATCAACTTCTGGACCACTGCAGTGTTAACAGTCTACGGAGCATGTGATACAAAATGCACCATGAATGCTGAAAGGTGGCATCATATGGACAAAAGTCAAAAGAAAACTCTGGAATAGGAGCGATACAAGAGATGGTGTTCATAATGATGCTAGTAGATGAGGATGTTACAGAGTTAAAATAAACGTGAGTAATATATTCCAGGAAATAGAGAAAAATGCAAACTAGATAAAAGGATGGGGAAATTTAGCCAGATTATTGAAATTTTCAGAAATATAGTTATTATAAACGAATTTGGAAATTGCAAAACACAGTATCTGAAACTGAGATATCAGTGGATGGGCTTAACCACTGATTGTGTACTACAGAATTCAGCATTAATGAAATGGAAAAGTTGTCCATAGAAAATATCCAAATTGAATACAGATAGAAAAAATACATATATATAATATACATATATAGTACAGATAGAAAATATGCATACAAAATAGACAAAAATCAAAATACAGTTGAAATCTCAGCAGAAATAAAAATGGACCAAAAATTCAGGTGAAAAATTGTTTTCCAGCTGCTCTCTTTGGGGACAAGCATTTTAAAGCAGGAAGACAAATATAGTAAATACACTGCATCTTATTAAGATGTGTAATTTTATTCTGAGGAAACATAAATTATGTTTTGTATTATATGACTTTTAAGAGCCCACATTAGGTTTTATGATTCGTCAGGTTTTAAATGTTTTCACAACACTGTTAATGGTGTAAATAAAGACCTTGCTATCTCTAAATTATAGATGTTAAAGATTTGAGATGTTTTGTACTTTTATTTTTATTTCTTATATGTTTTTCTTTTATATTGATATTTTGCCCACATTTTAAATAAACATACTTTTGAATTAAAAAAAATTAATTGGTAAGAATTATTTGTGACAAATTAATGACATCAACTCACAGAGTCAAAACAAACAAAAAAACCCTCTGAGAATCCCAAGCAGAAATATTCTAACAGCACTTCTTTAACCATAGGAACAAAAAAAAAAGAAATGAGGGAAGAAAGGGAGGAAGGAAGTGCCAAGGCGTGGGGTGAACAGAAACGGAAATGTGATGGTCAAAAGTTCTGGAGCTCTACTATACAGCATGGTGCCTAAAGCTAACAATGCGGCATTGTACACTTAACATTTGTTAAGATTGTAGACTTCATGTTGTGTTCTTACTACTACTACTACTACTAAAAATAATGGTAATAATAATAAAAGGGCCTGAAGGAAACTTTGGATGGTGATGGATATATCTGTGGCTTTGTTGGTGGTCTTGGTGTCACGGGTTATACTCATCCCCAAATCATCAAGTTGCATATATTAAGTATAAATGACTTTTTATAAGATAATCATACCTCAATAAAGTGGTTTAAAAATAACTAATACCTGTACATGCTATGATTCAACAATCAGACTGCTTACATTGCAAAAGAAATGATAGATGCCAGACAATAATATGGTAACTTTACAGTGCTGAAAGAAAACCCACCTAGAATTCTAAGTATAATGGCTTCTTTAAAAATTAAGAGAAATATGGATATATTCTAACAGACAAAACTGAGACAAGTCATCATCAACAGTGTAAGTTAAGAAATGTACAAAAGGGAATCCTGCAGGCAAAAAAAAAAAAAAAAAAAAAGAACCCATATGGAAGCATAAAAATCAGGGAAGAGTAAATAGCACTATAAAGGTAACTACATGGTTAAAAATATATATATTCACATATGTATATTCACATACAGATATATGGTTTATTAATTGCGAAATTTAAAATGTTATGCTACAATACAAAATTTAAATGTATATTTAAATTAAATTTATAATTTAAATTTAAAATTGTATTTAAAGTTAATTGCATAAAATAGGAATAAGGTAAAATGAGTTAAATAGGAATAAGGTAAAACAAGTTAAAATGCCTAGGGTTTCTATCATTATCAGGGTAATGATAAGGTAATAAGTCAAGCATGAGTGCTGTAGTTTCTAGGGTGATCACAAAATGATAGAGAATGTACGTATACAGAACAAGTAAATAGAGGGCATTAGAATAACTTTTAAACATTTGATTAATCAAAAATTAAGCAAGAAAGAAGCAATAAAGCAATATAAAAGAATCATGGAATAAAAAATATACAGTAAAATTGCTAATAAAAATTCAAATAAATCAGTAATCACATTATATTAAAATGGACTAAATGAAGGGAATAAGACTTTGAGATCAGATAAAAATATACCCTACTAAATTCTACTGAAATGAGAAACTTCTTCAATATAAGCACAAAAAGTGGTTGAAAGCAACAGGATGAAGTAATATACATCATGCAACATTAACCAAAAACAAGCTGATGTAGCTATACTAACAGCAGAAAATGCAGACTTTACAGAAAGAAATGTAATTTGAGATAAAAATATGTATGTCATAGTGATAAAGGAATAATTTACCAGAAAGTTTTCAGAAGACTAAAATTATGCCTTCAAAGTATATAAAGAAAAAAAATTTTACAAGGCAAAAGGAGAAAAATTACATCTTAATGCCTGTTGTAAAAGAAAAGAGAAAAAGATCATTGACCGAAAAACACATTTCAAAAATTTGACCTGATATTAATAACTGCAAAGTATAAAATCTTTAAAAGGTTTATGGAGTATATACTTTTATCTAATACATTGATATGTTGATGCATATAAGAAGTATCAGTATATTTGGAATTACTGATTCCAAGGGCTGGAATTACTAAGAATATATGTCTAACCACTGAGTAACTAAGCTGGATATCATAAGACAAATATAAATTGAAAATACCCAACTGTCTAAACATTAAGCAATATAGTTTTAAATAATTCTTTAATCAAATAAAAGAAAGAAATTATAAAATATTTTCAACTGAATGAAAATTAAGATATAGTATATCAAAACTGATGAAGATAAAATAGTGTTTAAAAGCTACTTTACAGTGTCCAATGCATATGTGAAAAGAGTTCTCAATTGTCATGAAGAATAGACTCTAATAGTCTGTGTTTTTCATTAGAAGATGCCCTCTTCATTTACTAAGCACAATGTTTTTCTATGGAAGAAAGCATGTATTCAAAGATTTCACCACTTCCTGCAACCAGGTCCTTTGCCATGTGACTTTGAAGTTCTTCCCATTAGAGGCAGAGGACTCCCACCCCTTGAGTATAAGCTGGCTCATGTGACTTGCTTTAACCAATGGGATTTTAACAGTTGTGACAAGAGCAGAAACCCAAAGTATGCCTGTATGATTGAGCTCGCTGCCATGAGCCTTAGCCATTGCCAGGAGAAGAACTTTCCCCTGATGACCACTGCTTCTTCACTCCGAGCTCCTGCTGAGCAGAGGCCAGCAGACTTGAGCCCAAACTACAGCAAGAACCAAGCTCTGGACCAGCAGCTTGAAGCAGAGGAGATGACTAGAGCCCCAGCTGACCTATGTCTTATTCAGATAGATGAACAAGAGTAAATAACTGCTCCTGTTCCTTTCAGCCTTAGATTTTGGAGATAACGTGTTATAAAGGAAATTTGACAGATATGCTCTCTAAAAAATATCTTGGAACAATAAACATCTGTGAATAATGTTAGTTGATTACAAGTACATGGAAGGATCACCAGGCAATGACCTATTTTTTGGTTCATCAATGTATACACCAATTTATAATTTCTCTCAATTCTAGAGCAAATATGAATATTTAGATTGATATTACATGAATAATGTATGTGTATGCATTTATTCAATCTTATTTTAAAATATTAAATAACACCTAAATTCGTGTCTTTCTTTTCAGAACTAAGTGGTTTTTTTAGTGAGAGGTTAATAAAACATTGAACTCCTACATTTAAAATTATCTTAAAAAATAAAATTCATGTGCTAAAATTTTCCATGACAAAGAACTTACACAAATTGAAATAACTAGTGGAATATTTATTAAGCCTCATAATCCATTTTAGTTCCAAATGGTAGCAGTTTTATCATGCGAACATGGAGCCACTATTTTCCCTGTTATGGTCCTCAACTGAAAAGTAATTTATTTCTTTAGATTTCTTGTAGTAAATTCTATCATTTGTACTGCAGGGTGACCTGAGCCAGGCTTTCAGTTTGTTTTACTAATAAGACATATTGCTGGCACATTCTCAGATTTTGTCTGACAAATGAGCTTAGTGAGAACAGGAGCAGAACAAAGAGTCAATACTATTTTTCTTGCTTGTTAGCTTCCAAATGTCTCAGGATATAAACACAAAGTGAATTGCAAACTGTTCAACATATCTCTAATTGCTTTTGTGATGCTATTCAAATGATGTCAGTAGGAACTACAGCAACTGGCTTTCTTTGGACACTGATTGCAATTATCTAAGGCTGGAAAAACACAGAATCAATAACTGTTAGACTTTTTTTTTTTTAAATGAAACACAAGAGGGAGATAGAGTACCTCCCTTCAAAACATTCCTCCCCCACCCCCACCCATCACTGTTACTATTTTTCATTAGAAATCAGCCTCTTGTACCAACAGAAGGTCAAGAGCTGCCCAACATGATAAAAATTCTGAGCTTTTTATTCAGCCTTCTAAAATAAAAGGAAAAGCGTTGCCTCATTTCTAGTTAAGCCTTAAACATGCAAACTCAGAAGGGTGTACATGATCTATGAAATCATGTCCTTTACAGAGAACAGGTTGGAAATATGTGATCTGAATAATTTTGATTTCGATTCTTTAGAATTGTCTGAAATAGCAATTGAGTACAGGTATCCAAAATGATTTTATATAAATTGAAAAATCAGTTTTAACAATTAAAAAATCTAAACTTAGTCTAACTCACCACATTGTAAAGACACCTTTTAATTTCATTGAAAAGTAAACATTACTATTTAGAACATTAAAAAAAATAGTTCCATTAAACTGTTGACTGTGTTGCATGGAACAAAATGTTTGAATCGGTTTCATAATTGAGGAATATTTGACCTTTAAACTATCTGCCTTTTTACTTGAAATAAAATCATGACATATTAATCTAAAATTACTTTTATGTAATTAAATGTCATCTTAAAACTAACAAATATATTTAATTAAAAGTGGCACTCAGAAGAAACCTAAATTACTCTATATTAGCCTCATATGGCTTTCCACCAAAATATATTTATCTACATTATCTTGAAATTTTATATATTTAGTACTCAAATTCTTTACCAATTCATCATAGATATGTTTTCTTAAACCTTGATGGTACTGTTTTATGTCTTTAAAATCATTTAAGTAAGGAACATTTTTATTCTTTTAAAATAAGTTTCAGATTTAGAATGTCCTTAATTCTTTTATGCTATATGAACCTACATTTTAAGGTATTATATTGTCTTGTCACATTGCATGTTCTATACTAACAGATTCCTTTTTTTTTTTTTTTTTAACTCTACCATATTAGTATCACAGCCCATTTTCTGAATACCATCTAAAGATGCTTAGGGGATGTTAGTTAACTATTTGTGCCTATATATCTTGAGAGCATAGGTTAACAAGTGTGACTGCTGAGTCATAACTCTTTTCTTTCCTAAACAACCCTTGGCATCTTGGATCATTTTGATTTTTTTTAAAGCTTGTGTAAGTGATTGTTTTAGGAAGTTTATTGTTCTTATCAGTGATTATGAACATTCACAGCATAGCCTCAGTATTTTATTTTAAACATAAATTTGTTTATTTTTTTTAAACTATAGTATTTTTTAAGTATAGATTTTATTTAAAGTATAGATAATCAAGGTTGTCAAACAATCAAACAATTTGACATTCAAATTTTGTATACTTAGCAAATTCAGGATTTACTTTATCAAAATACTCAGTTTGAATCTTCCCTTGCTCAGTCAAGAGGCCCAGTTTTCCAATATCACTTGCTTAAACATAGTAAGGAAATAAGATTCCTATTTAAATTATGTGTTTCAAAATCCAAGTAACCAATGCAAATGATAGAATTAGTCATTTCAAATTATTATAAACCAGTCCTATTTAACATACCCATTATAAGCTTTAAATGCAGATGCGGGGGCCTGAAGTTTCTTTTCTTTGCTTAGGATCAGAAAAACTTTTTTCAGTCAGTCATTATCATTCTTTGGGAGTGTGACCTTTTGCAAGTTCAAGATGGTTAGAATATGGGGAGATATATTTTTCCCTTCTTGTCACTGCTGGACAAGGAGATGATACCTGTATGCCCAAGAGCTTCGTTTTCAAAGGAGACAAATCAGACTGGAGGTGCCCACACAAGTGATGGCTTTCCAGCTACTTTTCTTATTTTTTCCCTTTCTTTTTTCTATTTTTTTCTGTTGAAAATGGAGATTAAATTGGAAACTTCAGCCCCACTTGAGTAAATATCTGGATCTGTTACCTAGAAGAGCTTCCCCTACGCAGTCAGGCAATACCTCCCCTTTCTGTCTTGTTTCTGTATGTCTGTGTGCCTCTTGACCCTTTTTAGTTACAAGAATGAACACACTGTTTTTGATATACCAGTGAAGATAAAAGCCATTGCCTTTTGACTTGTCTTAATTTTATGCTCCTTGAACTTACATGGCAATAAAAAAAAGGAGCATACTTTTTGATATGGTACAGCCTATTCCACTGTAGCTCTGCACATTAGAGTAGAAAGCCACTTAGACTTTCCCCTTTGAACTCTAAGCCGATTGAAAAATAAAAAATGGAAGAGTCATATAGAGTTTAAAATACCATCCTGGTTGCCATTAAAAATGGATCAGACAGCTCTACTTGTCCCCAAAGTCAAAATAGACTTCTCACCCCTTGCCATATCAGTTGATCTTATTCAATGAAAGACCCAGCTAGCATTAAAGTGTTTCTTAGCTTTTTCTTTTGTGTTTAAATTTTCTTTGCGGAGCTGATTGAGAAGAGTTTTGTCGAGGAGAGTTTTGATGTATTAATGGGACCGTTACCCAAATATCATCTTCTATTACTGTTATCTCCATAATAGCACATCATTAATAACCATTTTCTTTGCTTCTGAACAGTATTAGCACATAATTAGTACAAAAATAATGCAAATTTTTTTTTACAGAAATTATTGTAGGTCATTGATATTTCATGGAAATTTCTGAGTGAGCCTATCTTATCCCTGCATTTCCTAGGCCCTTGGAACTATTCTAAAGCATACTTAACTAAATATAGAGATTTAGACACTGAATTAACAAAGCATCCACTACATCACATATATCCAAAACTATGTGAGAAATTGTACACAGGCACTAAAATTTCCCAGATAATCTTAGTCTTTAAGAAACGTTCATTTTACTATTGCATTTTCCTGATGTGTTTGAGTCAATGTAGAGTGGATGGTGACAGTAGTATTTTTTAATCAACATATAAAGCAAAAATCCCTTCTAGACAAAATTACCCTAGGAAGTCTATTAAATCACCTAAAATGCATGTCATGAAATACATCATCTAGCAATAATTCCAAGTACTATAATGCCAAATTTTTCCCCAAAACAGATTGTTATTTCCTTCATTAGGCCCTGAGTGATATATTTGATCTGGGTTTGAAGGGCACATTGTACATGTAGAGTTGTATTCTGTGCAATACTTATAGACAGAGAGTAACATACACATTGTAAAAGACAAAAAACTAAATTTTCTGAGGTACAACGTATTCAAATACCCATTTCTCTCTCACTTTGGACTATGATGAACTTGGATAACCCAAAGTATTTAAATCTCTCTATCACACACACATACAGTGTTTTACTGGTAAGCAGAGGGTGTGTGTGTGTGTGTGTGTAATGTGCTTGCATTGTTGGTTCTCTCCTGATTTTTGCTTTTGCACATTCTTCAGGTGCAAAACCTCTCAGCTTTCCCAGAACTCAGCTATATGTATTTGCTTTCATCAGGTTGATGCTATAGGTGGGGAGGAGTGGAGGCGGAAGGAAGCTATCCCATTGTTATTGCTAGCTCAAAGTGCAGCTCACATAGAAACTTATAAATGTGTAAGAAATTTCTTTCAGATATATTCTAACTTAATTGCTACCTTTCCTTTACCTTTTCTGAAGGCTAGAGAGAGAATTTTTTTTTATTACAAATGTTTTGGAACCCACAGATTATAGAAATCTTTTTATACTTATTATGTCCAGTTTTCTTTTGACTTGACATTCTCTTCTCACTGGAAGTTTTGGTAAATTTCCAGTGCAAAAGATAACGTGATTTCTGATGAGAACTGTCTCTTTTCTGTGTTCAAAAATCATTGGTGCGACATCTGTGATTTCCTTCCCATTTTCTCATATCATTCATCCAAGAAACTCCCATAAATAAATTCTTCTCTGATATTGCCTTTTTATATGGTGCATTATTAAAGCACATTCTTGAAAACAGACGTGTTTTCCGAAATGTTTTTAATGAAAATCACTCATGGTGCATGCAAGTGTGTGTGTGTGCATGTGTGTACATTTTTGTGTTGAAGAAGAGTTTAGTTTTTCGACTGACAGAATTAAATGAGTAAGAAAAAATTTCTTTTGAAATTGATGTGGCATAAGTGATCGACTTTATAATCTTACAAAAGAAGAGGACTAAATCTTTTGTCACACAATAAGATCTTTCTCATAATTTATCACTAATGATATGTTTGCAAAGGATTTACATACACTGCAAATACTTGACTTTTACCTTTATTATAACTATTAATAGAATTCTAAATTCCTCCATTAATCTTTCCAATTCAAGTAAGTTGACACTGAAATGCAGATCTGTCCCACAGATTGCTCACCCTCCTAGGTCTCTGCAACTATAACCACTTCTATCACCAAACGATTTAAATGGTTATTAAAGAGAAAAATAGCTGGGGCATTCCATACACCAAATAATTCATAGTAAAACTAGGTGTCATTTCTGGTTTACAGATTCATCTTTCAAATTTCATAATACATCTTGGGTATAGTCTTAACATGGGAATATTGAAAGCTCAGCCCAGTGCATTAATTAAAATTAAATTATTATTTTGAAAAAGCAGTGCATAATAGAATGATTACTTTCAATAATAAATTGTGTTTCTCAATATTATGAGTAACTTTAGAGTGTCTACTATTTATTAAATCTTTGTGCCAAAAACTGTACAAATTACCTTGATTTTCTAATTTAGCCTCTTAGCAATCCTTTAAAAATGCATTATTTACTCTATCTTAAAGATGCAGAAACCAAGGTTTAGAGGTCTCACTACTAGTCACAGCTATTATAGGATTTAATCGCATAACATCTGCATGTATATTATCTCAATATATGACATAAATATATATGTAGTCTTGAGATGCTACAGGTTAAACACCATTTAAATGATCACATTAACGTAACTACTACTATTACTACTAATACTACTAACATGAATTTGTTGACAACCGTGAGTCTGAATCCTCACTATATTCCCCAAAACACATATTACCTTGAAGGGATTTGGTATTTCGCAATAATAGTCACTGAATGATTTGTGGCATAGCTAGTGTTTATGTTTATTTTTAGCAGATGTTTATTCTTATATTTGAGAGGGGGAAGTCGCAACCCTCATGATGTTCTAAATCACGCTCACCTTTCTTTCTAGAAAAAAATCTTTACATATTATTTTCAGGGATCCGTTAACCCCTAAAACACTCTTGAAGAGCACGAAAAGATCTATGAATGCCAAGTTAAGAACTCCTTTATCAGATTATGCATTACCAGTTTTGAAAGCTTTATACAGTAATTATAAGCTGAGTCTCAAAAGGTGAAAAGGATTTGGCATATGGAACTGGACTTTCAACATCTGTATCTTATCTTATATCAACATATATATCTTGTCAACCACCTTCTCATCCTCAGGAATCTCAAATAGGTATCTATATTCAGGACATGGGTAGGCAAAGTAACCTCTCTTTACTGGCTGTCTCTTTAGCCCTAAGATGCAATATAAAACTTGACTTCTGATGAGCAGAGCTAGACTACCTGGAGAAATGAGAACCTCTTTGGTCTTCTTAGATTAGTTGGCTGATCCTTTGTTCCATCCTGAATTCATGGATTTACAATAAATTGGCACTATGCTCTACTTAATAAGCAAGCGAATCTCCCAAACACCATCTTACACCAAATTCATGAAAGAGGAAATGAGAAGAAGGTTTTCTAAATATATGCTAATCTATACAAATTGTGCAAAGTTTCCATTCCTGTTATAGGTAACCTCATTAATGTCTTAACTATAACCGATCGATACAGAAAATTCCTGCTACTTGAAGGTGAGCTTGGAAAGCATAAGAAGAGAGTAATTTAGTAATTGACAACAGTTCACTACTTTCTGTTTTGATTTTTTTGTTTTCTTTTAATTCAGTGAGTTTAATAGCCAAACATTCAGAGTGCAGAGATATTGATGTCTCCGAGGAGAAATGTAAGAGATGCTTTGTTACCTTAATGGAATAATGTACATAATTATTCTTATGGCTCTCATGTACTTTTCGGTGAATAATAAAAACAGGAAGCCTAGCCCTTTAACATATTTATAAATGTCCTATCAATCCTGGCTGAAGAAAGTCTGATTTCCATTTGAACCAAACTTAAATTTATTTAAAATTATACTTCATATAATATATCAGAAAAGGAGTAATTCCATTCTTTTTTTTTATTCTCTAATTAAGTGAAGCAATTACTTTAACAGTTTTATTGGATTATTCAATGCACAACTCATGATAGCATAGCTTAAGTGATATGGTTCCTGTTAGATGTCCATAACCTGCTACTACACTATAACCCTGAGCAAAAAGCATCCATGCATCTTTATGTAAACTCTTGAACTAGAGAAATTAAAGTTCCCCAAGTTATCTGTCCTCTCCTCTTTCATATTGGGAAATTAAAGACCCAGGAAATAGTCTTCTCTAAAGGTTATTATTGCCATATGAAAATTTATTCCCAAGCCCTAAATTAGTCTATGTAAAAGGTTGGTAGCTTAAGCTGCAGTCACCTGGAACTTAGACACAAAACAGGGAATTAACTCCTTGAATTTTTTCTCTAGTTCACTACAAATTCCAGACTTTACCACTTACAGGGAACAAACTAGGTTATAGGTGGAAGTTGATTATAAGAAAAGAAAATAATTTCCACTATAGGTTTATTTGATAGCTCCCATTAAGTCTTTACTGCTAGAAAATTATGATTACTATTTAGCCATGCAAAAGGCTACTTTTGAAGGCTAAGCTGAAAAGGAACTGTGATCTTCTGTTCCACTGAAATTTGACATGCAAAAATGAACCCAGCATTTTAGTACATCTTCATATATACACATAACCATATCTGTATAACAGGAAGGAAGGATAAAAGATAAAGAGAGAGGTGGAAACTGCACTGCACTGAGTCAGTCATCAGATCTCTTGCCAAACAGGTACAGGTATTTGATTATTTGCAAGTCAATATTTCTCAGTTGTTTAATCACTTGTATGATAAACAGATTGGTAGGACTCACAAGTATTGTGAACCCTCCTTGCAGGTTTAATGTGCAAGAAATAATACTCTTGAGTTACAAGTAATGTCAACAAGACATCAAAACTAAAATTAGATTCAAACAAGACATCTAGCTATACCGATAAGCCAAAATAAATGATTTATAATAAAGGACATTTGCCCCTTCCAAAGAAAAAAAAAATCTCAAAACATGTCTTTGAGTAAAACTCTTGAAGTATCTAGAATAATTTTGAGAAGACTAAAACTCACAAATTCATTATGCAATCCCAGTGTCACGAAGCACTGTGATTCACCCCAGCAGCAAGGTTTATTACTTGTGTCATCCATTTCACATTGTACTCAATTGAATTATAGTGACAGGAATTGGCATAAAAATAAATGATGTCAACCATTGGCAAGAAAATACATGAGAAAATTATTAGCAAAAAGCATATTTTCTACTATTCCAAGCTTGGATTCATACACTTATGCAATGTGAGTTTCCAAAACAAGCTAATTTTTAGTCCAAGAGGACTGATGATAGCTTCTTTTGACCTAAGGAGCTTTTTCTAATGTAGACCCTCTCTCTCTGTCTGTCTGTCTCTCTCCTAGTCTATGTTCAAGGCACAGAGGGAAAAATATCTCTACTTTCCCATCAGGCAAACTCCCGGAGGAAGACACTAGTCCTATAAGGGACACCTGTATTTTGGCAGGTAGCTTCAATTTGACAGCAACGTACAGTGAAGCCCAAAATGCCTGTACATCTAAATCATATCCTGTAATCCAGATTTTTATATTAAAAAATTAAAAATTCATACTCATATGGCAAATTGCCCCCTCTGTATCTCAATTCTGAACTTAGAGGAAAGAATAGATGTTGCTATTAAACCCTAAAAGCCCCAACACTTTCCTAAACTATAATTTGAACCAGACTCTAACCACTCTTGTTAAATAGTCTACATGATCTTCTGTAGCCCAAGAGATTTAGGAGAGTATAAATTGTTTGGTATATACTGTAGGCTAAACCCAGTGCAAATTATTTGGCTTAATTATTATTTCAAATGTGCAAGGTAGATGTTATTTCTTCAATTTTATATGTGAGGTCACTGAAGGTCACAGGAAAGCAGTATGATGTTTAGGAAATCTAAGCCCTGAAAAGATTTTGTGTGTACTTCCACATGCAACTAAAAAGAAATGCTAAACCATAAAATAAGCATTAGCAACACTAATTAAATTTATTTTCCCATTATGACCACATATTTTTATATCACCAACATTTTCTTTGTAAAGTTCCTTCTCATTCTTCTGGTTGTCTTGTTGCTTGAAGCCCACTACATGTGAGTAGGCCCCAATTAGACTGTGGCACAGGAAGGGCAGAAAGATTAAATAACTAGTAAGTGGCAGAGCCAAGAGTATAAAGCTGGTGTTCATTCTTCTGCAATATATCCTGTTTGTTATCCTGAAAATTCAATCCCGCTTTCTTTGTCTTATAATTTCCTATAATGTAAGAGATGCATTCCTTTTAAATTCCTAGAGTGCACTATTTATTTTACATACTATTTATCAAAAAGTTTTATTATAAATATACTCCATTACATCACACTCTCTTATAATGTTAAAATGTCTTAATAAATAATTTATAGCTTCACTGCTTGAAACTAAAGGATTTTCCAAATGTCTGTTCTTTGATTCCCATCTAAAGAATGGCATACAATCATACTCATCCTACCCAATTTGTATGCATTCCAAAATATGTTCTGTTTCCTTAATGAGTGCCATCATTGCTTCTAAGTTTTTATAAACCTTTTATTTTTCAAGTAGTTTCAAAATCATAGGATCCCTTCTATCTTAAGTTCTTAATTCTCTAATATCTAAATTTGTGAGTTAACATAGTTTTAGCATTAGCTACCTACATGTAGAAACTAATATTTGATTTGATATATATTTATTAGGGAAAACAGCTTAAATTTCTGTCTACACATTATATAATTTTTAATAGTGTATAAATTCTGAGGGCACATGAAAAACAACTATTATAGAAGTGGCAGATGTGGAAACCCTAAATGCTATTCAGTGGTATGTTTTATGTACAAATATGTATATGCTGAATGCACTTTTAAATCATTCAGTGGTCAAGTAGGTAAGTCACCTTTTTTTGTAAATTGTGTATTACAGCTTTCCTCTTCCTCGCCACCAAGACTCAGTTGATGACTTCTGCTTGGAATTTGCTCTAAGAATGATGAAGGCAGGGCTTTTGGCCACAGAGGTGCGGAGAGGCTCAGGACCCGGAGGTGAACTGAGGGTCAAGGTAAGAGATTCATTAATTCTGAGTTCCATGGAGAAAAAAAAAAAAGTTACATAAAAATTAAGAATTAAAATTAATATGTACTTACAAAAATGTAAATCATACTCATTTATTCTGCAGATATTCACTGAATATCAGGCATGTTTCAATCACGGGGTTGCAGTAGTGAACGTTGAATACAGTGGTTCTCATAAGCATAATTTTTATTTTATTGGGCTGACAAAAAGTAAACCACTCATTTATAGAATTAATAACATATGGTAGATGGAGATACATAGAAGAATAATAACAATGAGCAGATGATGATGAGAAGGATAAAATGGCAGTGTTGAATAGCTCTTTGCTGCCAGACGCTGTTCTGAATGTTTTATACGCTTCAGTTCATTCGACAAGCAGAAGCTTAGGAGGTGTGTAGTGTGGTGATTCCCATTTTATGGATGAAAAGAACTGAAGGACTGACCAAGTAATAACCAAATCACCAAACAAAAATGGATACAGCAAGGATCAGGGTCCACGCAGAGTAACCATTTTGAAGTGAAATTCCAAGACTGATCAGTCAAACCACAGTTGCGCCATATCTTACTATTCCTAGAGCTACAGAGAGTGTGGCTTGAGCCGCTGGGTGAGATGGAAATAGCAGATAAAACATGGTCCAAACACAGGGGATGAGAGAAAGGGATATGATGGCAAAGTAAAGAAGCAAATTTTGACTGCAAGTTACCTACTTTGTTCTTAATCAATTTTATTTTTTAAAATGAGAAAAAGTGGGAAAATAGTGGGAAAAGACACTGTGGACAATTTTAATGAAGGCTATAGTTGAATCCAGGTAAGACTTAAGTGTAGCTAACAGCATCCTCCCTTGACTCTTGTCAGTGATATTAAGAGTAACCTAGGATATGAATATCAGTGCACTGTTTAACCCATAAGGAAGCTCCCCTTGTTAAGTCCTTTAATATATATGCTTTTCATGTTCATAACATGTTTACAGTATATATTCATATATATGCATTTGTAGGCATCTTTTTCTAAGAGCAAATCTGAAGGTATTACATAGCCCTTCAAGGGGCTTTGAATATCCAAGAGAGCAATGTGATAGGTGAATGAATGGGATCGAAAACAAAAGGCTGAATTATTGTTTATCTTCGCAATGGACAATGTTTTGCTATAAGCACTTAGTCTATGTTATTTGTCTCTATCTGGCTCTAAACATATACAAAATGAAACAGAAAATTTAAATCAAATTATTTAGAAAATGCAATATGTGTCAATATGTTTCTGATTAAAAAAAAAACAGTAAATTGAAGGCTTCTATGGGAACATTAGTTAATTCGGTAAATATCTTTTATAAAAAAGCTTAGTCCCAAAACAAATAGATGACATTATTTACAGATATAGAGTAGATTTCCAAGAAGTCAAAATGTCCCAAACACATCTAGGGTAAGAAGTGGTTGGACTAATTTTTATTTCTATTAATTTTTAATTACAGAGGTGATAAAACATATTTTAATATCTAAAAATGGTCATTTAAATGTAACGAAAACTATATTTTCGATTATGAATGGTGATGTTTTACTTTTAATTTTATTGTTTTTATGGTGCTTATGGGAATTCATGAACTGTTACCTATATTTTCTTTCACTTGACTTTTAGGAAATGGATTTTGTCTTCCAGAAATATGATAATCCCAAATATATTTTATCATTTCTCATTTTTATAAAGAGATTTGCTGTTGTTGACAGATGATAAAATATGAAAACTTTAGAAATTACACAGTTTAATGGTTGAGAAAATACATATATACATATAGAAAAGGCAAGCAAAATTAGTAAAGCATTAACAATTGTAGAAGCTAGGTGATAGGTAAACAGATGTCCGTTAGATCATTCTTTCAACTTTTCTCAATGTGTTAAACTTTTAATAATAGAATTATTTCATTTAAGGGTTTATTGCTTAAGTATGAGCATATAGGAGACTTACTGTACTTGAAAGTAGGAATCCAGTTTTTACTTCGTTTTATCACTCAAATTCAGTAGAATGCCTAACACACACACAGAACTCAATGGATAGGTACAAAAAAATGAATACAAATAAAAATGCAAGTGAGAATAAAAGAATGCAATCATATTTACGAATATATGACTTCATACTAGACAGTACTAAGTGCTTTACATGAATGATTTCACTTAATTATTACATAAATTCTCTGGGAAAGATGTTGCAAATACATCAAGTTTATGTATGCAGAAACTGGGAATTAGAAAGTTAATAACTTCCTCAAGCCAACCAAGTGTTAAGTGAATAAATGAATCAGCAAAGATTCTGGATTAGGAGTTGTGAATAATTCACTATCCTATGTTTCACTCTATATTAAGGAGAATAAATAAGAGAACCCAAGGTAGACAAAGACTGATAATGAGATGGATGCAATGAGTGAAGCTGGAACAGAGTACAAGAGAAAGTTAAATCAAGTCATTCTACCAAGGTCACCATTACTATTCCAATGTAAATGCAAGTGTAAAATCTTGGCATTCCGGTGCTTTAAACCACATTTTACTAGTGAGGGAGCTGCAGAGAAGGGGTAGTTTGAATTCCTGATCCTAGTGGAGTCCAGGTGACCCCTAAATTTAGTACTCTTTCAAGTCCCTACACTGACTGTATCTCTGTTTTCACTTTTATCCTGCTTAACATGATTACTTCCAAAAGTATTGTTTTTCTTTTGACAGTTCTTTTCTTTTGATTAATTTGTAGGTACTAAATTCTACCATGATCTATTAATGGGTTTTTAATATGCAGAGGAGTAAGCACTAGTACTTAGTGTTAATTGGCTAATCAATCAAATAATTTTTACTCATTTCCAATAGTCTGAGGTTATATAAAGGTCATTTTTGTGTTTGAAAAGTGCTTTTAAGTAAAGCCTAGAACCAAGTAAATACAGAGGAGATGTATACTAATAATGATCTTTGTTGTATTATATAATTTTTGTGAGCTTATTATAAGGCAGAGGATAAATACTACACAGACAGATGTGTCATCACTATATAAGAGCATTCAACAATTAGTGTTTGAAAGTGCAATTAGACCTTTAGTTGCATTATCAGTATATGCTTTGTGAATTAACTTGGTATTGAACTACAGATGCATATATAACTGTCATTATTCTTAATCATTGTACAAGAGTGAGTCAAAAATTATCCGCACTCTGGTTATATTAAAACTTCTGTTGGCTGCACTGCCTTATTAGCACTTTCTGTTCAAGGCTACTGGCTCCCCAGTTACTGCTGTGCAAGTGTGAATGTGTCACATAAGTTCATTTGTAACTGTGGGGCGAGCAAAAATGGATGCCTCACTTGTGATTTGCACAAAAGAAAGAAGAGCAGCATGCAGTGGTCCGTTTCTTTGTGGTCTGAGGGTGTACCTGCCGTTATTTATCAAAGACTTTGTGTGCAGTATGGAGAAAGTGTTTTGTGGCGAAGAAGTGTGTTTGAATGCATAAAGAAGTTCAAGGAAGGTAGCACAAGTGTTAGCCATCAACAAGGAGCCGGATTCACTTCTGATGAAGATAGCGGTCCATTCGTGGCTGGCAGCTCAGCCTAAAACATTTTTTAATGAGGGAATACGAAAGCTTGTTGACAGATGGACAAAGTGTATTGAAAAGCAAGGATATTATGTCAAAAAATGATGTATTTGTCTCTTCTAAAAGTTACTTTAAATTCTACAGTCAGAGTGCGGGTAATTTTTGACTCACCCTCATATGTTTAAAGTTTGGGCTTTTACATTCAAATCACCATCTATAAAAAGAATCTGCAACCAAGAAAGTTACTCCAAATCCTGTCTGTATCGTGTTGCTGATTCCGTAAACCCGTCATTTGTCACTGACTTGACATTTGTTCACTTCCCACTGAGAGCCAGGCATTGTGAATTGACAGGAAGAGGAGAATTTACTGTGAGATGCTGCTGAACACAATTCATGCAGCTCTAATTTATTTTAAAGACAGGAGGCACCCACCAATGCCATAGGTGGCAAAAAGGGCCCAAGACTGGTGTCAGACATTATGCTTTGCCCTATAGGTGGCACACGGTGCTCGAGCATCCATCTAGAGCAAACTTCCCAGAGCTCGTAAGCTAGCCCGCATCCCCTGTGCTTGCAACACTGCAGTCACAACACAGTCTGCGTCATCTCCTCTCTGTTTCCTAGTGTAAAATGTTAGAATCAGAGTCTGGCTGGCATTGCAGCATCGGTCGGTGCAGGCTGGAGAAGATGCACCAGCCTCATACTGGCTCAGTCACTCTGTTTTGAAGCTTCCAAGTCACCAGGTAGCCTATCATGGCAGCTGGGCAAAGTAATGAAAACATCCAGGGCAAGGTGACCATCACACTGCACGGTGTGCTATTTTAGGGGTTGTAGGTCAGCGCTCAGGTCACGCTAGAAGGCCCAGGGTGGAGAGTAGGTCAATCCTAGGAAGGATGTCAGAGACCTGACCCACTTGCCAGGCCTGGACCTGCTGCAGCACAATCAGATAACCCAGCACAGGGACTTTATGTGCCAGAGGTCCCTGGTAAGTCTCAGATCCTCTTCATTTCATATGCTCAGGGACA
The DNA here is from genome assembly GCF_030028045.1 of Hippopotamus amphibius kiboko. Taxonomy (NCBI): domain Eukaryota; kingdom Metazoa; phylum Chordata; class Mammalia; order Artiodactyla; family Hippopotamidae; genus Hippopotamus; species Hippopotamus amphibius. The sequence continues at coordinate 105,690,524 of NC_080196.1, forward strand.
CTTATTAATCCAATAAAAAGAAACTAATTAAACTCTTATTGAACATCCAATCTGACTGGAATCAAAGGCAGCTAGGTGACCTATGATAGCCTCTAGTACACCCACCTATTTAAAGCATGCAAGGTTGAGACAGTTGTAGGAGAGAGAGCTTATTAAAGCAATGCTCTTACTGAGTGCTGTTTGACAATAGGAACCATTTTCTCAAGTGCCCAGAGCCAATTGCTTTGATGTGGAAAAGGCCAGTGATAAATGCAGCTCTCAGGTACCAGATTTCATCTCAGGGGCTCATCAGCACCATCTGACATCATTGTTTCCATCCATATAGACCCACCAATTTCTCTAAACTCTCTCTACTGTGCTCCTCACTCTTGGGGAGTTCCTTTTTCAGTCTCATTGGATGATTTAACTCTTTCTACATGACCTCAATATTTTTCTGTGCCAGAACTCAACCTTTCGTCCATTCCTCATTGGTGTTTACAGTCATCTTCTTGTTGTTCTCATCCAGTCCCATGGTTTCACACTTGTGTTGTTAGAAAGAAATAGGTTTTAAAAAGTTTCATTAGTAGAGTTGGGGAGAGAACACAGAATTTCTCCGACAAAGTGTAACCATAACATTTGAGATGGGTCAAGTATGGGCATCAAATTGTAATTTTCAGTTTCAAACCCACTGTGGTAAATAAATGACCCTTTAAAAATGTCCATGTCTGAATCCTCAGAGCCTGTACATATGTTATGTTACACAGCAGGAGCTAATTAGGGTTGCAGATGGAAGCAGGTTGTCCTCAGCTGACCTTAAGAAAAGGAAATTATTGTACATTATCTCTGTGGGTTCACTGTCATTGCAAGGGTCTTTTAAAATGGAAGAGAGAGGCAGAAAAGAACATTGACAGAAGGAAATTTGAAGATGCTAAACTCCTGATTTTGAAGGTGGAACCAAGGGGAATGAGCCCCTCAAATGCAAGGAGTGCCCAAAAGCTGGAAAAGGCAAGAAAACAGAGTCTCCCCCAGAGCCTCAAAGAGAAACATAGCTCTGCTATCACCTTGGTTTTTAACCCGGGAAAAACCGGGTTTCAGATGTGTGACCTCCAGAATCATGAAATAAATGTGTGTTCTTCGAAGCTACTCAGTTTGTCATAATTTATTACAGCACTAATAGGAAACAGACTCACCCACTCAGATACTAACATCATACTTTTTGTGTTACAACTCATAACTTTTCCACCTGCATAGAACATACAGATAAAGTTTAAATATTTATCTTCACAGAGGCTCACAATGTTATCTTTCACATTAATTTTGATGACTTATCTTGCTTTGTAACTGTTTCCTGACACGTAGGCATTTATTCTTATTACTCTGCAGTTGTGTTCACTTTACTGTCCAGCGTGCTGCTTCCTGCCATTGGCTTCTCCAGGGTTTTGGCCTCATTTCTCTTTTACTCCATAGCTTTGGCATTAATCTTTTGCTGACGCTGCTACTACTTTGTCACAGATATCGTCTACTTAATGTACCTCCCACTGGCAAGTTTCTCAAACAACATTTATCATAGTTGCCTGATACAAAGTGAAAATCAGTTTCCAGTGTCATGTGGAAATTTAACAACATTTATTACAAAGGAAAATTATTCTCATACAAATAAAAATATAGCTACTTATGATTATCCTTTGTACTAGAACATATTTTGAAATGTGTAAGCATAATTTAAAGAAGTACATCGTTGTTTGTCCTGAGTAAATGAAAAAGAAATGGATGCATGTTTTGGTTTAATATATAGAAGCTTTTAGATATTATTTTTTTTTAATTTATTTATTTATTTTATTTATTTTTATTGGCTGCATTGGGTCTTCATTGCTGCACACGGGCTTTCTCTAGTTGCTGCGAGTGGGGGCTACTCTTCATTGCGGTGCACAGGCTCCTCATTGTAGTGGTTTCTCTTGTTGTGGAGCACGGGGTCTAGGTGCATGGGCTTTGATAGTTGTGGCACATGGGCTCAGTAGTAGTGGCTCATGGGCTCCAGAGCACAGGCTCAATAGTTGTGGCACACGGGCTCAGTTGCTCCATGGCATGTGGAATCTTCCCAGGGCAGGGCTCGAACCCGTGTCCCCTGCATTGGCAGGCGGATTCTTTACCACTGCGCCACCTAGGAAGTCCTAGATATTATTTTTTAATGCATCACTTTATTCAGGTTAACTCATGTACCTCAGTTTTTTGCAGCTATGTAATTTCTATGACTTATTTCCCTTTTCTGATTCCCCAATTCCTCCTTTGTGGTACTGCTGTAAAGCCACATCCGTAATATTCCCAAATAAATTATAGTAAATAATCCTAAAGCCAGATTTAGATTAGACATAGATGTAATATCACCATTTGAAATCATAATATATATTTATTTCTTTAAAGCCAAAAAGAATTGTTGAACTTCCAGGTAAATATTTTATTGATACAAGAAATACATGTTTCAAAAGTTTCTGAATAAAGGATATGCAAAAATATTAAGAGGCTGGAATAATATGGATTTGTAAATGCCATCTTCAATTTTAGGAGCTGAACTACAAATAGATCTCTTCATGCATGATGAAGTCTGTACTTCTACACCGCATTTCATATCCACTCACTGGATGGGTGGGTAAGTCATTATTCATATTTACCAAGATTTATAATATTTATAATCTGTCACAATAATCCCTTTAGTTGTTTATTCTTATTTCTCTAATTAATATATTCAATTTATACATATCTTCTCTATCATTTATTTATTGGAGAGCTGAATTTATTGTCAATAATTCATTTTTAAAAGAAGAAATCATAATTGTTATGTTTCTAAGAACTCAAACAATTGATAAGAAGAGCTGATTGCTTTTATATTCAAGGGACGATAAACTGGCTTGAATATAAAATATAAACTGGCTGGCTGTAATGTTGTTGGATCACACATTTTTTCCTTAAGAACATTGATTTTGCTCTGCCCTCTTTTTGCACTGGGATTACTGTGGCTAATTACTGCAGTTATTTTCAGGCTAGCCTAACTTCCTCCTCTTGTGGATGACATGCTTTTCTTGTGTGAATCCCTGAAGATGTGTTTATTTTTCCAAGAGGGTAAATAAGCATAAAATCTCTTGATATAATCTTTCTATATCAAATTTTCCTGGAATACAAAAAGCACATATTTTTTAAAAATTCCTACACTCCAGGGAATTTTTCATGAATTCTACTTCTGAATATCTTTTCTTTTCCATTTATTTAATTCTGCAAATAGAGGCTATAAAATATCTATGTGTTCAATTAAAAAATTATGTATATGGTCATTAAGAGCTATAAAAGTTGTCATTTTGTCTGAATTCAGTTAATTATTGCAAGATATTCCATTTTCAGTACTTTGTGTTTTCATACAAGGTAAAACCCTTTAGCCAGTTTTCCTTTTAAATACCAGTACTATTTTCTAGGTACTTTGATTTTTCATTTGTGCTTATTTATTCTCTTGTTGGTTATGCTAAAAATTTTAAGTCTGCAGACATATTTTTCATTTCCAAACTCTGTCTTCAACTCTGAAAGCCTCCTTTTCATTATTATAAGAGATCATTTGAAGTATTACATAAAAGATGAAAGTTCTATGTATATCTCCATAGTTTCAAACTTATATTTAAAATTTTAAGACGCCTACAAATTAGTAAGAAACTAGACAGAAAAAAATGTCTTGAATAGCCACTTGCCAAAAAGAAATTCCAAATGCCCAATACACTTATGAAAAGATACCTAATTTTTTTTTTTTTCTGGACAAAGTACCATAAATGGCAGTACCAGGGCAAGAGGGTTTAATGTGAATGCTCTTTTAATATCTTTATTAATGATCAATCAGAAGAAGTCAAGGGCACAGTGCTGACAAGGGCAAATAATGGTACAAGACAAGGAAAAAAAAGAGCAGGAAGTCCACATCAGGAAATTATTTTGGTTAGTGAGATTCATGGCATCATCATGTAATTTTCGAAAGAAAGGTGAAAGTTCAAGAATATGGCCTTAGGAAAGTAAGTAATTGTTATGTTCATTGAATGTAGTATAGTAATCCCTGGGCTTATTCATAGGCACAAAAAAGAAAAGAGGGTTTTTCTTTCATACAAGGTAAAATCTTTTAGCCAGTTTTCCTTTTAAATACCAATACTATTTTCTAGGTAAATTCACCATAGTTTTTTAAGTAAAATCTTCAAATTCAATCATGTTTTCACTGTAAATTTTTGCTAAGTTTCCTACCACACATTATGATATCTTGTTATGTCTGTTGTTCCTTTCTGTCTTTGCATTATCTCCACCAAGTGATTTCAGTTTAAATGTTCTTTATTTATTATTTATGGAATAATAATGATCAGCTTCATCTCCTGCCATTCACACAGCTTACATAACATAGTCATTGGACAGACTACTGATTCTTTCTATACAACTTACATATGTATATTGAAATGCATTTTCTTCACTTATTAGACCTCTCATAGACTGCCTTTTTCCAAAAACTGCATGGAAAATCTGAACCTTTAATGTCCAATTCATGTCATTTCTGTGCAGTATTTTAATCATATCAGATTTTCTGGTCACACAGACCCTTCCCAACCCTTCAAGATCCAGAAGAAAAGTTTGTTGCTCTTGTGATCCTGAAGAATTTTGTGCTGGTTATACCACTAGCATGTTACCTTTCCCATTATATTATTGCTAATTATTGTACTTGAGAACCTTATGAGAATTCACCTTTGTATAAATTAATATACAGTGTTAGGACTATATCTAGCACATAAATGCATAATCAGAAAATACATGTTTAATTAAAGTGTATAACATATGAATTGCCTCCAATGGAAAAAAAGTGGTTGGGGAAAGAATTTAGAAAAAATAGGGAAAAAAAATATCTGAAGTTGAAAGGTAGAAAGTAGGGTTTCTACTCTTTCTAGGGCAGGCCCTCTTTGAGGAATTAACAAATATATATGTATCTGTCACTGAAAATCTTCCACATGTGAAATAACTCATCCTTAATCATAGGAGGGTTCCACTTGATAAATACACTATAATAATGTGAATTAAGGGAACTTCCATTCTCAATATATAAGGAAGTCTTTGATCTTCATTTCATAGACAAGCAGCAGCTTTGCTAACACTAGGAAGATACTACCTTTGGGTATGTGTTTCAAAATGTAAAGACAAAAGGTAACTTATTGAACCTAAATACTAAGTGATAAAAAGAACAAAGAAGTGATTTCACAATTGTAAAGGTAGCATTCAGAGTTGAGTTTCAATTAGAGGCCATTCATGTATGTTGGTACTCTGTGTGGTGTTGTCAGGTAGCACATGTACAACTGAATCTATCCATCTTAATATTTGCCATACTGGTGAGATGAAAGAAAAATGGGATATAAAATTGATGAACTTGACAAGAAAGTGATTAAAATAATTGATCCCATAATACAAGTCTCAGATAATTGAAAGGACTCATAAGACTCCACAGTCCTGTAAGGCTTTAGTAAAGGTACACAGTCAGTAAGGCAGAGAAAATAAAAACAATCGTTGAGAAGCCCACAGCTTCTAAATGCAGCCTCCCATCCCTTCTCTAACACACAGGACACACTGTGACTTCAGATTATGAACTATCAAGAGATACGGAAGATATCTTGGTTTCAGGGAAGCTAAGGCACAAGTTTATTGGGGGTCTTTTATACTCTGCTGGTGACATAGCTAAAATCCACCTAACAAGTAAAGGAGGTTCAAATCATCAGTCCATACATTTTCTCTAAATAATGTAGACAAGCTAGCACTACTCAACCTCCAGAGCAGTCTGAGCATTAAACATTAAACAGTACATTATAAATCATTGCATAGCACATTCCATCCTTATCTTGGCCAAGTGTCAACACCATCCTTCCAGAAGTCCTTGGAGATAAGCAAACTGTTCCCCCAGGACACAAGTTCACTGTATCCTGATATACCTGGATAGGGAAATAGTTTAAAATATGAGGCAGTTAATAGAAAAGGAGAAAGTTTAAGGATCCAAAGATTACGAGAGGACAAGAAGCTATCGAAAACTGTACAGGATCTGAGATTTTTGCTCTACTTACAAGCTAACAAGTTAGCCTTTGCAGTCTCTTGGTGCTGGCAGAAGACACAAGAGTCCTGAGTCAGACACAAAGACAGAAGACAAAAGATTTCTTCATCACTTGTTGCACAGCAGGTAGCATGAACTGAACCTTTGCATTATTTCCTGTTTTCCCCCAAAGTTTGATGGGGCAGTATGGGGCATCCCAGGTGAATGCTGCAGCCACAGTGGATCTGTATTACAGCTAAAATCCCCAAGCTTAGGGGACAGCCAGTGAAAGCGGGGGCTGGGAAGAAACCTGAAGAAAGATTTTTTTTTTATTATCGTGATGTGCATAAAATCTGCCTTCTGCCTCAAGGGAGACACTGTCTCTATAGCCCAAAGTTGTTATATAAACATCCTTAAAAAGATAATCTGGAGTAAAAATTGTCATATGTATGCAGAAACATGAGAGACCCATGAAGAATTATTTTCTAAAGAGAAAGATGTGAAATATGACTAGGAAGAAGATTTTTTTACAGTATTTTCAAGGCAAAGCAGTTCTCTGCAATCCGAATTCTAGGGCATGGCAATGGAATGAGAGAGGCCGAAGTGGAGTTGAGTGATGGTAGCTGGATATAAGGAGATAAGAAAATTGAGGGGCCAAGATATTAGAGAGATCATGCATGCAACATTTGAGAGCTTCCACGCTTTTGGTAGAGTGATGGTCTAGACTAGAAATTGGTGCCAAAAGCCTGGAATTAATAAAGGGGAAAAAATGGCATCAGTTAGATTAGGGAAGGTTGGCATTCCTGATTATTCCTGGAAAGATGCTGAAGCATCAGAGCAGGATGAGGATACCCATCCCAATTCTAGATCCGTAGGTGAGCAGGGTGTTATTAGCTCTCTGTTGCTGCCATAACTAATTACCACCACCAACAACCATTTATTATCCCAGTCTTCTGTAAATCGTAAGCCTGGGTACAGCATGGCTCAGCGGAATCTTCTGAAATCAAAGTGTTGGAGGGGCTGTGCTCCCTTCCAGAGATTCTGGGGATGGACCTGCCCCCAAATTCATTCAGTATTGGACATTCATTTCCGTGCGTTTGTAGAACTGAGGTCCTCCTAGGACTCAGAACCCTATTTCTTTGCTGGTTGTCAGCAGGGGCCCAGCCTTTGCTGCTAGAAGCTGACCACATTTCTTCCTCTACTCTTTGTGTGGCCCCTTCTAGAAAGAGTGCTAGGAAAACACTGTGTGCTTCAGATCTCGCCTTCCTGCTGCATCTCTCTGATTCCAGCTAAAGTTCTGCTCTTAAGGGCTCATGTGATTAGACAGCCCACCCAGATAAGCTCAGGTAATTGATCAGAAGACTTCTAACATTAATTAAACCTGCACTGTCTCTTTTTGTCATGTAACAGTGTGTTCACAGGTTCTGGTGATTAAGATGTGACGTTTTTTGCAGGCCAGTATTCTGACTAGCGTGAGGGGATAATGAGTAACCTTTGCTTGCGATGACCACAGGTGAAGGATTACTTTAAGTGGATGAGGTTGTGTGGATAGATTTTGATCCATCACTGGGGTTTTTCATAATGTGTACAACAAGGGTTGGGGTTAGAGAAGGGAAAAAGGATTCTGGGTTTGGAGGATAGATACTCAGTATCATAGGGGGATATAAAATCAGGACAGGACATTTGGGGTATCTAACTTCCTGCACTCCATTAAATACCTGACAATATTTCTTAAATGTGAAAAATAAACCAATATTATGAAGTACTTAAATTTTGAGGCCTTGGGAAGAAAATGAAAAGAACATAATAATATGCTGAAGACTGAACCAGGCTAATATTAGGACAAAAAGAGAAGCCATTTTGTAATTCTGGGGTTGCATTATTCAAGCTTTTGTTCCAGCCTAGCAAAGCACCTCTTTCAGCAGGTTAAAAGGAGGTAAGAGAAACTGTTCTTGGTACTGCTAATCTGACGTCTCATGTGGTTTGATCGTCTTTCACAAGCTGGGCTATGTTTCACTTTCCTTAGATGATTGCTCTGTGACTTTCATTCTCTCTGCCTCCATTATTTGGTATCCTGCTTCAATGGGAACAATTTCTCCTTTATGTGTAGGCGAATACTATTGAATTATGAGTCATGTTGGAGTGCTGTTCTTATTTATGATACGTCCCTCAACATAATGCCCTATCTAGAAGCTGTGAATATGTCACCTAAGGGTGATGGAGATCTCCAAATAGTCACTTTCCAAAGTTGTAACTGGCACTTGCTTTAAATTGGTGTGATTATGTCCAAGCCATGTGATTTGAAAGGACGGGGCTGACATGCACAGACCCTTTCTATTGCTTTAATGCCTTTCTACCCATCATAGATACAAACAACATTTTTATCTCTTGACTGAATATGACAGCTGTGTGATTCCTTTTCGTCTGTGAATCCAATTAATCTGTCTATGCTTCTGGGCTTTTTAATTTTTTGGCATATGCCTTTTCGTCCTTTTTTTTTTTTTTTTTCTAAACTAGTTGTTTACATTCTCAGAATGTTTATCTTTAGATCTTCATGCTTGTCTGCTTTTCAAATTACTTGCCCTTTAATCCTAGCTTCCTTTCATGGGTTTATTAATGATCATCCTCATCTCTCTATCTCGATACTCAGGCTTTGATTTAGTTTCTTCTCTCACACATGCACTGGAATTACTCGAGGTGCATTCAATAGCTCACTTAAAAAGAAGCAGACAAAATCATCCTGACAAAGTCTCAACATTGATTTTGTACTCTGTAAAGGTTTACAAGAGCTTACTGTGAATGTCATGAAAACTACGGACACCAGGCAACGAATTGTTTCAACAAATACTCTTTAGGAAAGAGCTAAAAACAGACACAAAGAAAAGAATCAAAAGTCATTTGTAAGGATATATGAAATCTACTGATGTTGCAGTTAAAGAAAACAACTTGGCTGAAATATGTCATGTTTTATTCCCATCACGAAACTCATTTACAAAAGCTGTTAAATGAGATAATATATGTAAGCTCACATGCAGGGGAACCCTGACAGAGGTTAAGTTGCACATTTACGTTTGCTTCACTAATTGAGAAATCAACCAAATGTAATGACAAACGTTCATTTAGTAAAACATGTTTTTAGTGTTTTTGCTTTGCTGCAAGATACAGTTAAGTCAGTTTTCAAAGATGCACAAAATCTGATAGATTAACCACAGTGACAATATAGTTTAATGGCTTGGCAGACCAAGGTTCTTTTCAAAGAGATAATTGTAAGAATAAGGAAGTATGGTCGATCTGAGAAAATCAAAGTTAACCATCTACAGAATTCTTATGAATTACCCCATCTAAAAAGTTGTTTAACATAAAACATCTAAAAAAAAAAACATATAACATAGACCATTATATTTATTTCAGTTGTATCCTGATGTTCTTACATATGTCTCATATTTCATATAGAATTTCATGAATGAAATATCTTTGAGATGAAACTCAATTTTTAAGGATATACATCTCAGAGGATAATTTATTTCTCCATCATCACAAAATGTCTTGTAGACCTAAGACTATGAAGACTATGACTCTCATATCCCAGTTTTCATCTGTTTATACTGTACCATACTGCTAACTACAACATTAGAAAAATTCTCATTTTTTCTGACCTAATAGATCACAGAAAACTTTATTTCTTCCATTTATTTTAACTGAAGCAGTGAATATCAGTCATGCTCCACTCACACCTCATCTCCAATGTAATTCCTACCAGCAATTTAGAAATTGAGCCATGTGTAGTCTGAAATGACCCACAAGTTATGCTGAAATATCTCTTAGGGGACCTTGACTCTCATTATGTCCTGTTAAAAATAACTGAACTAGGATAACAACTACATTTTGGTTAAGAATTTAAGGTCATGTCATATTGTTTAGGCATATCTCTCCCTCTGTTTTTCTGGAAATCAGTTGAGAAATAAAACATCAATAGTGTAATTTGGGGGTTGATTTCCAAGACTGGATATCTCATCTAAACTCTGATTTAATAAAGATATAACTTATATGTGATAAATAGTTTATTCACGTTTCTTTTGACAATTCAAAATTAGGAAAGTCTATTTTTAAGAAATGAAAGAGTTAAACAATGATAAATGGAGTCCCTTTATCAAAAATGTTAAGGGAATTTGTCTTCCAAGAAGATGGAGTATACAGACTTTCCCTTACTCCTCCCACTAACTGCAACTAAAACTCCTGCGCAGTATACCTAAAACAGATATCAGAAGACTTTGAAAGTTGGAGAGAAGAAGTCCCAACCATTCCTCCGGACCTGAGGAATGACAGCAGGGCTGAGCATTCTGCCTCATTTACCCCAAACCCGGAGATGAAGAAGCCAGCAACCCAGAAATGTCAATGGTTCAACAAAAATATGCTCCAACAAAGCCTACTTTTTCTCATCAAAGGACTAGGAAAGGGACAGTGTTCCAAGACAGAAAATGTTTAGACAGTAACTTCTCTATTTCAGGCAAATGTTATAGAAAAATGTGGTCACTCCCTACATTTCCTTCCATTGCAGAAATAATTAATGAAATGTAAGACAGAACAACAGAAATTAATCTGAACACAATAGAGAAAATAGACTGGAAAACAAAATTCACAAAAAAAAGGAAAAAGGGAAAAAAAAGATCTACATTCTACTTTCCAGAGTCTCAGAATGAAAGGAGAAAGAGGGAAGAACTGAAAAAGTCTTTGGAGAAATAACAGCTAAAAACTTCCCATATGTTTAAAGGAATGTAAACTATAGACTTAAGAAGCTGAGTAATCTTTAAACTGAATAAAGTCAAAGAAATATACACCAACATTTGCAAAAATGGGAGGAAGAAAATCATCTTGAAAACAGCTAGAGAGGAATGACATCTATAAAAGCAAACCAGTTTGTATGACAGTAGATATCTCATCAGAAATGGTGGAGACCAGAAGGAGTGGCGCAATGATTTTCAAGTGCTGAAAGAAAGCATCCCATATCCAGCAAAAATACCCTCCAGGAAAGAACAGGGAATCAAGATATTCTCTAATGAAGAAAAACCAAGACTATTTGTCACCCACAGACCCACTTTTAAAAATGGCTAAAGGAAATTCTCAACAAAAAAGAAAGGATCACAGAAGGGATCTTGGAACATTAGGAAAGAAGAGAGAACATGGTAAGAAAAATAAGAATGCATGCAATAAGCTTCCTTCTCATCTTGAATTTTCTAAATTGTTGACTGAAGCAAAGTCATAACACTGTCTGACATGGTTTTCAGTGTATGCCGATGAAATATTTCAGAAAATTATATTATAAGCAGGGGGTGATAAAGAGATAAAGGGAGATACAGTTTCTTTATTTTAACTCAAACTGGTAAAAATATGAGACTGATAAGACTGTGATTGTGCCAAGGCATGACCCATAAATTGATGAATTGAAAAAACTGAATTTTGTCAGAATTGAAAATATTTGCTCTTCAAAAGGCCATTAAGTGAATGAAAAGATAAGCTACATGGGGATAAATATTTGCAAACTACATATCTAACAAAGGACTAATATGTAGAGTATGTGAATAGCTTTCGAAACTGAACAGTAAAAATACAAAATCCAGTTAGAAAATGGGAAAAAGACATGAGAAGATGCCTCACCAATTAGGATGTACAGATGGCAGATGAGCCTGAGAAATGACCATCATTAGCCATTAGGAAGATGCATGTTTTAAAACTACATTTAGAGATCCCTGCACACTTACCAAAATGGTTAAAATGAAAAACTATGACAACACCAAATGCCAGTGAAAATGCAGAGAAACTTGATCATTCATATATTTTTGGTGGGACTATTACATTTTATAGTTACTCTAGAAAACAATTTGGCAGTTTCTTAAATAACTAACCATTCAACTATCACATAAACCATTAATTTCATCTCTGGACATTTAACACAAAGAATTAAAGACATGTTCAAGCAAAAAAATGTGCATGAATGTTTATGGCAGCTTTATCAATAACATAATGAAATAAAATAATTTTTTCCACTTTGCTGTACAGCAGAAACTGACACAACATTGTAAAGCAACTATACTATACCCCAATAAAAATTGATAAAAAATAATAATTTTAATTAATAAAAAACTGGATACAGCCCAGATGTCCTTCACTGGGTGAACAGTTACACGGACTGTTACATATCTGTCAAGGGACACACTTCACAACAAAAAGAAATGGACTATTGTTACACCCGACAACTTGGTGAAAGCTCTAGAGAATTCTAGAATTCCTGAGAACTGCTAAGTTAACAAGCCAATCTAAAATGTTACATACTCTATGATGCCATTTATAGGACATTCTTGATGTAACTAAGTTATAGAAGTTTGGAATGGATTAGTGGTTGTAAGTGATTAATGACAGTGTGTGGTGGAAGAGAAGTAACTGTGGCTATAAAAGAGCAACACGAAGGATTCTTGTGGGGATAGAAATGTTCTGTGTCTTGACGATGTTGATGTCAGCATCCCGGTTGTGATATTTACTTTAGTTTTGCAAGGCATTACCACTGGGGAAAAAACGGGTAAAGGGTATGTGGTATCTCTGTGTACTAATTATAAACGTGGGTGACAGTCTATAAATATCTTCAAATAGAATTTCTGTTACTTTGTTAACTCAAAAAAGATAAGAACTCATTTATTTATCTCAGTTTTAATGTATGGAAATGGACAGTTTCTGGTTATTATATCCAATCCACAGATCCAATATTTAGAAAATATTTAAAAGTTGGAGGATAGAACATATAAGAGAAAGGATAAAATAAATCAGTTTTGGAGCTATTTGATAAAATAAAGGGTGATTGTAATAACAATGATATTAACAATAACTACAATTTATTAGTAATTGTTCCAAACACTCCCTATGTAATTTTATTCCACCCACAACATAACCCTATGAGAACAAAAGCAAAAGCATAGAAAGACTAAGTGTGTTGCCCAATGCTACAAATGTAGTACATTGCAAAGCTAAGATTTATGTCTAGGCTAAAGAATTGAACATAGCAATAATTTTAAAGCGAGTCATTATCAGTTTGATTAATTTTTCCTTACCCGAATTTCACAGAATTTGGTGTTTAGTTTCAAACATTTTAATTCATGAAATAGGGAGTTGTGGTGAGAAAAGTTCCTTTATGGTACACCATAATAAATGAAATAATATAATTTCAAGTTATAAATAAAATTACTTCAAATTAAATGAAGTAATTTAATTTCAAATGGCTTTCCTTTTATATCCTAGAGCAGCATTACCCTGTAGAACCTTCTAAGATGAACAAAATGTTTTATAAATCTTCGTTCTCCAATATGATAGCCACTTGCTACACGTGGCTATTGAGCACCTGAAACATAATATGACTGAGGAACCAGATATTGAACTTTATTTAGTTTAAGTTAATTTAAATAGCCACATGTGGCTAGTGGCTACCATATTGGCCAGAGGAGCCCTAGCACGTAAAATCCATGGGATCGGAGCTCTCATCTACCCTTATTCTATTTATGAAGGTAACACTCCCACACAGAGCAGTACCTATCAGTTGTCAGGATCTCAATTAATTCTTGGTACCTGAATCCAGAAAATTAATCATTATATGTCAAACCTGAAAACAAGGAAACATCAATCCAACTCCACAGATTTGGAGATGAAAAACAACTGGTCTCAAAATTTTGTAATAAGCACAGTCACATTTTAAGGATTTCATATTTAAAGCAGGGTTAGTCATTACATAGAGCTAGTATACAAAATGAATATTAAACATAATCAATGACTCCCATATTCATAGACATGTTAAAAAACAAAATGGACACTACCCCATACAGAAAGAATTTTTTTTTGATTCATTTAGCTTCAAAAACCTTAAAGACCCACACAAGTTTTAAGAAATTTCTAGGCTTCATGTTTATATATATGTGGGGTTAATAACAAGAGTATTTGTGGAATAAATGGAAATGTTGAAAGATCTCTGAACAGTAAACTCGTGTTCATTGAGATCTCTCCCCACCTGCCCTGCCAACAACCTGGGGGCTGTGATGGGCACCTCAGGCAGCCTTCCCACCAAGTTACCATCTTCCTTTCCTAACCCTCTCAGAGTCAGCTGTCCCCTAGCTCTTGAGTCATCTCTCTCTCTCTCTCTCTTTATATATATATATATATATATATATATATATATATGTATGGTTTTTCTGTTCTCTCTTTTTTCTTTTTTTCTTTTATACTGAGGTGGAGTTGATCAACATTGTTGCATTAGTTTCTCCTGTATAACAAAGTGATTCAGTTATACATACACATGCATCTATTCTTTTTCAAATTCTTTTCCCATTGAGATTATTACAGTGTATTGAGTAGAGTTCCCTGTACTATACAGTAGGTCCTTGTTGGTTATCTATTTTAAATATAACAGTGTGTACATGTCGATCCCAAACTCCCAATCTATCCCTCCCCTCTGGTAACCATCATTTCCTTCTCTAAGTCTGTAAGTCTGTTTCTGTTGTGTAAATAAATTCGTTTGTATCATTTTTTAAAAAAAACTGATATCAAGTGTGGATCAGAAACGGCTGCCATACAGTACTTTATCTAAGTACTTCTCCAATTTAAAAGTGTCCTTTTGATCTAAACTCAAGTACATTTCTCTCTCTCATATCTAAGTTCATTTTTTTTTTTCAACTAAAGACCCAGAGCATGGGTTGGATAAGAGACGTTTATATAATCACCTCATATTTTGCAATTTTCATTTTTGTTAGCAATTCTCTTTCAGAAAAATTATTTATTTTTTTCCCTTAGGGAAAAAAAACATTCACTTACTCATTTATTCATGTATTATTCACAAAACTTTAGTAAATACAAAGTATCTTTCAGAACCTAAGCTGAATTCTGGGGGCAAAGAAAATTGCAGAAGCCCAGTTCTGCTCCGTAGAAAGATAAGGACAAGGATTGGAACGTCTGGAGGAAAGCAAGGCTGACCTCTCCATTCTCCATCTACCCCGTGTCCAGTCCAGAAATGTATGACATACTATTTTCTTTCCTCTCATTCATATCCTGCAAACAATAAACTACTAAGTACTCTTAGATTTCACTTTCTCTCCATTCTGATTCACAGTGTCTGACCAGAACAGTTTGTGTAGTCTGCTTATAGTCTATTTCACATCAGATTTCTCCTCCTTACAGTATATCCTTCCACATTCCAGCCCTAGTTGTATATTTAGACAGTAATCCATATTTTCTCTTTCCTCACCTCAAAATTCTCCCAGGCTACCCTTGGCAAACTAGAGCTCCCAGGCCAAACGTAGCTCATGGCTTAAAGAACATCCTGTGACCTAAAAATGTTTCTTACAATCTTAAAGGGAAGAAGAAAGAGGAGGATGAAGAGGGGAGGAGGAAGAACAGGAGAACTTACAACATAAATTTACAAATGGAAGAACCGCATGTAACTGTAAGAGCTTACAGAGAAAGGATAAAACAAAACTTACTTTGTTGTTACAAGAACTTTCACGATTCAAGTTAGAGTTTCAGGATGCTGATGTTTAGATTTCAGCCTTTTTTCCCTTGCTGCAAAATGGAGGTAAAGTTAGTGCCTATTTCATAGGATTACTCTTATAATTAAAGAGGATGCAAAGTATTTAGCGAAGTCCCTGTGTAAATGGATCCGGGTTGCTGCCTCATCTACTGCTGGCCCACCAAAGTGGCGCTTTGCTAACAGTGCCTGCGTCTCGCATCTCTGTGCGTTTGCACACGTGGCTCCTTCTGTGTCGAAAACATTCCTATAGTCCACGCTGCTGGAAGTATCTACACAGCTTTCCGATTTCTGCTCAAATACCACTTCCTGTCCGTGGCCTCAGTACTTTTCTTCATTTGGCCGGCACAGTGATCCTTTTCCTGTGGTCACACCGTGCAGGTTGATCACTTCCTACAGAAATAAGCCTATTCGGTGAGGTTGCCTCCCGAGACTAACCACTTGACTCTTAACTTCTTTTTGTTAGAAAATATCTCTTTTTATCTTGCATACTGAATGCTAATCTGACGCACTATAAATTTAGCCCCCAGTAAGTATTTATTTATTTAACACCTTGAGGGGAGGCAGTGCCCGATTTTAAATCTCTCTGTCTGAGAATTATCCATTCTTCTTATCAATTGTGTCATTCATTCCATCTCCAGGGCTGGCTAAAATGTCACAGATTAAGGACATGACAAGGAGTCTAATAGTTCTTTATTCTTGCTTTCAGAACGATTTCTCCTCATTTAGTTACTGAATTGGCATTTGCCCGTTTGTGAACATTTTTTCTGAAAAAAGAGTAAGAATTTCCTGGCTTGGTAACGTTCATCTTCAGAGCAATTCACTACACAGAACCGATGAAGCCATCTAATTGCGTTATGCACTAAT
Source organism: Hippopotamus amphibius kiboko (assembly GCF_030028045.1). Lineage (NCBI taxonomy): Eukaryota > Metazoa > Chordata > Mammalia > Artiodactyla > Hippopotamidae > Hippopotamus > Hippopotamus amphibius. Next base: position 105,707,005 of record NC_080196.1, read on the forward strand.
TTTTTACTTCACTACTTAGGTGATAAAACACAATAGTGTGACCGTTAGAATCTAATAAGGACACGCCTTGATAGTTGTTAGGGATATGACTAAGCGTTAGCTGCCTTTAACAACTCTGAATCGTCATCATAAGATAGAAAAAATCCCTAAGGTGAATTCTTATGGTAGTGAAAAATAAATATAAATGACAAAGGACATAAGAGCAATATATTTAAATGAAAATTGTAATAAATGAGGAATATCATCCTGCATGGATAATAAAGTCCCTTAAATGTTTTAAGAAGAACATTTTCTTTAGAAAGTTGAAAACTTTCAAGGACAACAATGAAAAATACATAGGAGCCAGAACCATGCTGTACTGTGTCTTGGGTACTTATTTAGACTTAGAGAAAGTCAAGGTTTTACTATCTATTAGTGTTCAAAGAACCTTGAAGAGTAACTCTGGGGTCCTTTGGGTAAAATCCTAGAAGACTATCGGTTACTATTCTTTCTCTATTCTGCCTCTTTTGCTTCTCACCAGCTATTCAGGACTTTCTGGCGAGGTTACACTCCAAGATTTCCAAATAAGGATCCTCCAGGACTGATATGCAATTACTGGAATATATTGAAAGAGGAGCAAGAAAGGCACAGTCAAGGACATATGTATACTTTGTTTATTGATAGTTGGTATGTAAAGTAGTATTTTGTTAATATTTTTATTTAATGTGTAGTAAGCAAGGTCATTTTCCCCTAATGTCCCACAGAGGAAAACATAGGAACTGAATTTCATTATGGTCTTTTTTCAGAGACAATTTGCATAGCAAGTATCAGCATATATTTTAAAGTAAAATAGATTGCAAAGTGACAGTTTTATTCACTAACTGAAAAGCTGATCCCTGTTTTCCCTGTCTTCCTTTAGAATTAGTAGTTAAAAGTTGTTAATATATTCAATCATTTTGACTCACAGGGAATTCCCTGGTGGTCCAGTGGTTAGAACTCTGTGCTCTCACTGCCAAGGGCCCAGGATCAACCTCTGGTCTGGGAACTAAGATCATGCAAGCTATGTGGTGCAGCCAAAAAAAAAGTCGGGAATGTCTCCTTGATCCTGGCGCCTAGCATTTTGACTCACAATAATGACAATTTTATGTGGTTCAACCTATATTGTTATTGAGGGTAGTAATGGATATTATAATAAAGTCAAATTATTAAATGATAAATTCAGTGTTGTGTAAGTATGATATTTTTTCTCATTCGTCCCTTTTAAAAACTTACTGACCTTAATGTAGGAGTTAATGTTTTCATTATAAACAATAAAGAGAAATAAAAAAATAGAGAAGGTCATATAATTAAAGGCACAAAATGTGGAAGAACTTCTCTCAAAGCCCTGACTTATAAGGAATTCATTATTCTTTACCAGTTAACATGCAATGCACCCATCTTTGCCTATGATCTGGTTCTTAGTTACTTATTTTACAAATGAAATCCCAGTTTTCTACCCAGAGAAAAGCCACAGATCATGTTTTCTTTCGGATTCTTCAATCCTGGTAAAAATAATTGGTGCTCTTATTATAAAGTGTTATTATTATAAAGTATTAGGTGCAACATCAGTGACTTAAGTCTATTAGAGGAAACACCATTTCAGTAAAAATGGAAGGAGGAGGATCTTCTTCCCATGATGTATTTCATTTCTGAACAAATGTTTTTATACATAAGGAACATTCTCTTCATTTTCATATTTGACACATAGATTTCCAAGCTGTTAAATAAGTGTTTCTATTCTGTCTGTATAGCTAAGGTGTCTTCATAATATTGTGAAGACTTTCTGGGTTAGAAGTTAGAAAGGTAAATAAATAGCAGGGTTAAACTCTTACTCCGTGAGAGGATGACATTGGGTTTCCTCCTCACAGCACTGTTTCCTTGGGGGGAGAAAAAAGGAGGGGGGAGTGGAATGATGGGAAAAAGTGGGGGGATTAGAAGGGAGGGATAAAATATATATGTATATAAACCTAAAAAGAAGGTAACGGTATAATGCTGAAGGTGTCACCAGGCAATCATGCTTACTGTCCTGACAAGTGCACCGAAAGGATAAAGAGTGGACACGTGGACCCTAAAAGCCATCCTGGACTGGCACGACTGACTGTCACAACAAAGCCCACTCCTTTCCCACCCAAGCCTCAGATCCCAGAGCATATCAAAGGTTCTGGTGAGTGAGAGCCGGTGGTGTTCACCCTAGATTTCCCCTCATCCGCCTTTCCCCTTCCCGAAGCCCACCTGGAGGCTGCACCAGGAGGGACTCTCCCATTCTCCCCTCTGCTCTGTGCTTCCCTCACCTCAACTGGGTGAGGAGAGAGTGGCTGATTCCCTGGACTGTCTCAACCTTAGCCTAGGAAAGGGAGCGGCACTGACTTGAAGACAGACGCTGTGTCCTCTCTGTGGAACAGAGTGACCATCATTGATCCCAAAGGCCCAGACATCATCATATATTTGCTCAGCCTTTTGCCCCCATGTTCTTTCAGCCACCAGCCTCCACGGCCAGTCCCTGCCTCAGCTCAAGCCCCAACTCTTAAGGTTACTATAGCAACCCTCACATTTATTCCCTAGGCTGTCAAGTTTATCCTTGGAGACTCTGGACACACCAGGGCCCAAAGCAATTAAAACATGCATTTGCCCAAAGTTTCCTTTTCTACTGGCACGTGCTCCTTCATTGCCAATTTCACTTAGACTTAAAAGAGAAAGAGCCCTTGAGTACGGGAGAAGCAGCTTCCAATGCTCCCTTCAAATGAAGACTCTTTATTTCTTCTGACAGTGAAAAGGTGGAAGAGCTGACCGATGAGAATCACGGAACAGAAACACAAACCAGTCACCGTGAGTGATGTGGCCTCCACTACCATCCCTGGCACATGCCAAGCTGCCGTCCCTGTGCTGGGACCCCTCTCCCACATAACGGTTTCACCTGTCCTGGCACCGTCCGTAGCCTGGTCTCTACTCTGACACCCAAAAGAAATCTAGCAGGTACTCAGGGACCTTGTCAGAGCAGATGCCCATCTGCTCCCTGTCCTCTGTGCCTGTCCCCTGGATGCATAGCCCTCACTGTGGACCAGAGTAGCCAGCCTCACGTTGTCATCAGCAAGCACTGGCCGCATGCTCCTGCGTTTTAGATTGTACGATGCCCACCATGTCCTAACGCCTGATTGTAAGGAGACTCTGGCACCGGAGATGCTGTTTAATTATTGCACATGGACATGGGAAGACTCTTCATTGAGGATGATGACACGAAAAAGCCCAGTGAGGTATGGATGCACCCTCTTATAAGTGCAACAGTGCGGGAGCAGAGACCTGGTTGTGGGCTGCAGCTCCATGACTTGTCTTTGGACTGCTTGCCAAGAAACCATTTTCTCTGTCAAAACACATACTACTGTATTTAAAATAGATAACCAACAAGCACCTCCTGTACAGCACAGGGAATGCTGCTTAATACTCTGTAATAACCTAAATGGGAAAAGAATTTGAAAAAGAATAGGTACATGTATACGTATAACTGAATCACTTTGCTGTACATCTGAAACTAACACAACAACATCGTTAATCAACTATATTCCAATATAAAATAAAAAACAGTGTGATCCACAGTCTAGTCACTTTGGCATAGTTTGGGATTTGGTGAGAATTACAGAACCTCAGGCCCCATCCCATAACTACTGAGTCGGTATTCTCATTATAACCAGCTCTCTGTGCAATTCTTCTTCACATAGCGTTTGAGAAGACCTGCTCTGTTCCAAACATCAGCTTATCTGTATGAGTGTTCCACTTCTCCACATCCTTGTTAACATTTTATACTCTCAACATTCTTATCTTTAGCCATTCTAGAAGATGTGGTATCTCACTGCGGTTTTAATCTGCATTCTCTAGTGACTAATGACGTTGAACATATTTTCATACGCTATTTACTATTCAGATATTTTTCTCTGTGAAATAACTGTTCAAATATTTCACCTGTATTTTTAAAATTGAGTTGTGGTTCTTTTTGTTATTGAGTTGTAAGTGTTTTTCTTGTTCTTGACACAAGTCCTCACTTGAATGTTTAACAAAAATTTTCTTCTTGTCTGATAGGTTCCATTTATCATTTCATAACTGTGCCTCTCAAAGAACAAAAGTTTTGATTTTAATAAAGTTCAGATTATCAGTTTTTAAAAAAACAAAAAACCAAAACCAAAACCAAAAGCAAAACCATCAGCTTAACCTTCCTGGAACCGAGAATCACAGCCCACCGTGTCATAAGAACTCAGAGTTCAAACCTCTTCTAATGCACAGAAAAATACAGCGATCACTCAAGCTCCCTGTGTGCATGTCTCGGAGGGTGGGTAGTAAGCAGATTTAGTGCTACTGTTGAACAGCAGCGATGCCCTGGAGGCTCCTGAGCATCTATTGTACTTGCTCCTAAAAAGAAGGACACACCTCTGTCCAGTCTGGAAGAATGGACATAGATCCCACCTGTCTTTAGGTTAGACCTAGAGTTAGAATGATTATAAAAAATTTCCAACAGCTCTTTTGTCCCAGGAGTGCAGATGGAGAAAAGACAAGGAGACAATACAGTAAACCTAACATAATAAAGGAGATTACCATAAATTACAATATGTGAAATCATCCCAGGTGGCTATTATCAGGTATCTTCTTTTTTCTGCCCTCTGTCAGATTTATTGCTGGCTAATTACATTATCTGAATCAATTTACCTCCTTGTAAAATGTCAAGCTTGAATGATTATTTTTTAAAAAAATTTTCTAAGCCCATTTTATTTCAATTAGTGTGTGCTATGAATGCAGATTTTGTTGTATGTATTACGTATGTGACATTTTTATTATCTATTGAGATCTCTCTGGGCCTACTTGAAAAAGAAAGAAATTCAGGTGAGATTAGTTCTTAACCCTGGATGCATATTAGAAACATCTTTTTATCTGAAAATGTATACTAATGCCTGGGCTACAGTCAAGACCAATTGCATTTGAAGCTCTGGGGGGCGGGACACCAGGCGTGAGTACTTTAAAAAATTTCCCCTTGGATTCCATCGTATAGCCAGGTGGAGACTAGATCTGACCAGACTATGCCAGGCTTTTAAGCACAGAAAACTTGTTTGTTTGTTTGATATTTGCTATGGAAATGCCTGATATGAAAGAGCCACTTGTCTGATTAAAACCAGGCTGAAGTATTTCTTGTTGGCCATGCTCACACTCCCTACACCCTGAGAACGCTTAGGTCTAATTTCCAGAGCTCCACAGAGGTTGTTTAGAAACCGTGCTAGATTTACTGTTGACATTTTCTAAGATTTAAACTTCTATTATTTTAATCTTCATTTAAAAAAAAAAAAACTGAGACATGTGAAAGACAAATAAAATATTCAAATCTTAATTTTAAAATAAATTAAGTTGAACTATTTTTTATTCTTATCTTATTTTCTTTAACTCAAAGATTTATCTAAATGACTTAAACATCATAAGAGGCGGCTATCAGTTTTGCATGTGTGTATGTAAATTAGGTAGATTTCACTTATGGTTATTTAATGGCTCTCTAAGAAATACACATTAATATCTTAATGATGACAAATGTTTGGCAATGCCAGCAATCCTTTGTTTTCATATTCTAGACATGGCAGCAGAAATAAGGTACATCTTTGATGAAAGCAGGCTATTTATGACACCCATTCCGAAGTACTAAGGCACACATTTTTCAGTAAGGCATTTTTCTCTGAAGGCAGCACTGCTAAATGACCATCTTTTCAACTTATCCTCCTTATGGGAGACTATTTTAAAGATCTTCAGAAGTAAGCCTGCCAATCTGATTCATTTTCAGAGTTTTCAAACTCGGAGTTGATTAAAGACATGAAAGGGTTCCCTAACTAATAAGCTGTATGATTTATGCACCTGAAAGACAAAATAAAACTCAGATCCAACAGAAGTGTGATGACTAATTTGCCAGGAAGTATAAAGCATGGTTAATCTTTCAAACATAGTTAGAAACATTATTAAATCAAACTTTCGAGGAAGATGGAGGAGCTGTTTCAAATGTTATTTGAGTCATACTTTCACCTCGTTAATTAATTCAGATCTCTATCTTCAAAGACATTTTATGAGGAACTCAACTCAGAGTTTTATGATTGTTACATAAATTACAATTCCTCACAGATTTCAAAATGCTTGTTTCCAAAAGATGCTGTGTTGAGATGAAGTGAATTTATCTAAGTTTACCTCTAATTCAATTTTATTCCTTCTTCAAAAATTATGACCCCCTGCTTAATAAATTGCCTGAATTGAGTTAGTTTTAATCCTCTAAGTTCTAATAAACAGAGATACCACATTTAAATCATATATTGTTCAGTTTAGTATAGAATCATAAGGGACAAACAAATTACTCTATGTCTTGCCAAAAAAGTCATATTTTCTCAGAAAATGAAATATGGTTGTAACGCACATGCAGTTTGGGTATCTGATGGGATTGACTTCCCAGCCCTAGGTCACCATGCATTCATGCAACTCTGTTTTATTTGTATTGCACATGTACCCGTGGATTTAGCTTCCTAAGAAGTATGATCATTTTAGGACTTATTATTTGGTTTGTGCTTACTTTTGAAACTCATTAAAGCTAAAATCGGTTTCTTCTTCAGTAATACTTTGTTTTATCAGGACTATAAATGTAAATAACATCTTTCTGAATTCAGTTGCCTATTAAAACTTGGCATCAGTAAGATATCAAATAGTACCACAGCCCTATATCAAATACTCAAGATGAAAAATGTTCAGTTCGGTTCTTCACCTAATTAACTATTATAGATTTGAAAGATTGTTTATATAGATTCATTCAGTATTTTCAAAAGCTAAAGAATGCATATACTCAGTTAATTTGCATGATTTTGTGTCCATCTCCTGCTCTCTAGAACTTCTTTTATTTCTTTATGTTATAAAGATCCAAAATGTCATATACCTTATCAGATAAGTCAGAGGATGCATTTGTAAGTGTAGAAACTGACAAGGGTGTGGTGAGGGGCTCTGTGATAAGACTTTGAATAAAAAAGCTTTTGTTCTAATAATGGTATTTGTTCTAATAATACCTTTTAAAGGTCTTTGTATCATGAAATAACTAATATAGATAGATCACTGAAGTAATTAAAAATTACACATATCCTTTGAACTAACTTATGTATGCTTTGACTTTCTTCTTCCAGTTGTCTACATCTTCCAATTGTATACCTCTTTTAATTGCCCTCTTAGAAAATTCCCAATGATTAAAAAATATAACATTTTCATCCAAGGAATTTTTGCCTACTTTTTTGTGTAATTTAAAAATATTATAGTTGTAAAACTCATTTTTTAGTATGTTTCTTATAATTTGAATACAGCTTTATTTTATGCTTCCTAAAAAGCAATTGAGCATTCCAATGATAAAAATGATTTTAGACACAATTGCAAAAGTGTATTTGTCCCAGGAACTGCAAGGTTCCATACTGCTTTCAGAATGACTAAAAAATTGTATCACATTTAATGTTAGTTGTATTTCCTCCAATATATCTCCCTTAGGGTGCCTCTCTGAATCTTCATACCTCCCGTGCTCCTCCCAGGTGCAGTAAGTGCCTTCCCAAGGTATTCTCATTACAATCCATCACCTAATATCCACATGTTAATCATTGGTTTCATTCTCTGTTTCTCCTCAGGATACCAAGGTCTCCTTGAAATCAGAGGCTATGCTTTTTTTTCATTTTTATTCACAGCCCGTAGGACTATGTGTGTTGCATAAAAATGATGGTGCATATTTGTTATATAAATGAATTACTTGAAAATATACATTCAATTTTAGTACCTGGTCTTGTAGTCATCATAGTGTTATTAAACTGAATTGTAAACCACAGTGTGTTTTTTTTAATGGAAAAACACTTTATGAAAATTTAGAAAAGTAAGTAAAAAACAACAAAAATTCCCAAAGTACTACTGAAAAACAAATGACTTTTAACTTCCAACAAAGAACTTTGACCCTGGAACTAGTCCAAATACTTCAATATTTTAAAAAGCCATTGTGGTTTCATAATTCCACACGTGAGAGCACTGAAATGAGATAGGAAAGTGCAAGCAAAGCAGCCATAAATATCCCTGCTGTGTTTCACTCCTAGTCCTTACCTGGCATCTTGACGCCTGTCCGGGCATGCATCAGTAGGCATGGTCATTTCTAAACAGGATGTTTTTTGCTGACACACAGTTTGAATCGGTATGCATTATACTCCTCATGACAATATACTCTGGCAACATGAAGTCAAGTGCATTTTATTCCATTCTAAGAATGGTGAGAAATAGCCCATATAACATTCACATGTGTAAACTTATTTCATACAATTTTCTCAGTGATAGAGTGTTTCCTTTTATTTATGTAATTCAGTGAAATACAATGCAAAAGTTCAGGGTGATAGAAAAATAAGACACTATAAGGAATGTATACTATATCTTCTAAAGCAATATTATTTAAATATGAATTGAGACAAATAGTAGCAACACTGTGTCTTAGTGTTATGTGCCTACATGTGATATGTTGAGGTGATAAATCCCAGTCCCATATTTTAATGTGAAAATGCCTAGAGAGCTCCTGAGTCATAGGACTGTAGCCTAAACTGGAACAATTCAATTTGGATTTCTATGTAGCTCAAGAAATTCTTAGCCAGTAATTAGACAATGAAGTTTTATTTAATCCTTGTATGAATATCAGATAATAATTCCTCTCAAGTGCCCTACATTTGTATTTGACATATAATACAGCAGCTGGCAATTTCTTACCAAACTAAATGTACTCTTAACCTATGATCCACAGGTGTGCTCATTGGTATACAACCACATGAGTGAAAACATATATCTGCATAAAAGCCTACACCTGATGTTTATAGCATCTTTATTCATAACTGCCAAAACTTGGAGGAAACCAAGATGCCCTTTACCAGGTGAACAGATAAGCAAACTCTGGTACATCCAGACAATGAAGTATTATTCAGTGTTAAAAAGAAATGAGGGGACTTCCCTGGTGGTCCAGAGGTTAAGACTTCACCTTCCAATGCAGGGGGTGAGGGTTCGATTCCTGGTTGGGGAGCAAAGATCCCACATGCCTTGGGGCCAAAAAACCAAAACATAAAACAGAAGCAATATTGTAATAAATTCAATAAAGACTTTAAAAAATGATCCACATCAAAAAAATTTTTTAAAAAATCCTAAAAAAAAAAAAAAGTGAGCTATCAAGCCAAGAAAAGACATAGAAAAGCCTTAAGTGAAAGAAGGCAAAATAAAAAGTCTATATACTGTATGAATCCAGTGATATGACCATTCAGGAAAAGACAAAACTATTGAGACAGTAAAAAGATCAGGGATTTCCAGGGATTTGGTGGAGAGAAGGATGAATGTGAGGAGTGTAGGGGATTTTTAGGGCAGTGAAACTATTCCCTATGATGATGTAACGGTGGATACATGTCATTATTCATGTTTACCCATAGAGTGTATACCACTAAGAATGAACACGGATATAACTATGGATTTTTGTTGATAACACTGTATCAGTGTTGATTCATCAGTTGTAAAAACTGAACCACTCTAGTGCAGAATCTAGGATGTTACAGGAGGGGGAGGGGCTGTGTATGATTTGGTGAGTAGGTGGGGAGGGTATTATGGGAACTCTATACTTTTCCTGAAAACCTTAAACTGCCCTAAAAAAAATAAAGCCGATAAAAATATGATACACTTCTAAATTGACGCACTTACTTTGGTCAATTCTAATAACCTTGAGGACGCTCTTTGACTTTTGTATATTGGTGTTAATCCTTTTAACTATAAATTTAATTACAAAGGAAAAGGTCAAAATTATGGATACAAAATATCCTATACAATATTCATTCACCTTTTTTCCCTTTACTAACAAAACTTTGATTCTGTTCAGTACAGCAACCTATCCATCGAAAAATGACATTCCCCAACCTTCTTTGCAATTAGGGACGTCCATATTTCATAATTATGATCATGAGAAACATATGGAGAACAGCTGTGAATTTCTATTTTTTTTCTTTTCTGACATATGTGTCATCCCTTTTTCTTGTTTTTCTCCATTTTTCTTGCTAAAACATGGATATGACAGTCAGTCATGGTGGCTGCAGCAGACATACTTTTTTTCCTTTTAAAAAGAATTTTATTGAGATATCATTGACGCAGCAGGCATATTGTAACTGCCATGAAAAGTTCAAGAATGTCTCCTTGTCCTCAGCTTTGTCCACTTCCAGACTTCCAGCTTCATGAAACAAATGAACAAATAAACAAGGACTTCTATTGTTGGAATTGACAGGATTTCTGTTACTCACAGCCAAATATTAGCCTAACTATGCAGAGAACCAGTATAAAATGCTAAAAATAGTCATTGAGAATTCATTCTAATTGATAATGAATGCCTGGGAGACTAGAATATGAGACTTTTTTGGCAATCTGGAGATTATCTTCTTTCTCTTTTAACATGTAATTCCATTATTCAACTTTAACGTAGAATGAATACCATAAAGTTCTATTAAAAGTTTTTGTTCCCTATTCCAGTAGCTTTCTTCCTTTCTAAAGCCTCTGTTTTATCTATACAAATGTCACAATCTCATATTAATTGTCCTTACTAGAATGAGAGTGAAAGAACTTCTGGGAGATAAAATGATGGTGAAGACATGGTATCTGCCCAAAAGTTTGCAATCTAGATGGAAGAAGAAAACATATGCAAAGGGATAAATATACTGTAAATGTGAAGATGAAGCAAAAATATTTTTCAATTCAGAAATAATAAAAAAGGAAAGAGAACAGAATAGTATACTTTGAGTGAAAGATGCCTTTAGACCAGAAACACAAATTGATGCAAATTTGAAGAGATGTTTGAGTAGAAATTCAAGGCATTTGGACTTTATTTGAAAGGCAGTAAAGATATTAGTATGTTTGCTTAAGGAAATCCTATGGAGTGCAAGCAATGAACTGCAAAGAGACAGATGAGAGGTGTTTTTTGAAGTGAGAATTGACAGGAGTGGGGAGTCACATTCACATTGACTGAATTGTCTCAGTATAGTCTGTTTGCTCTTTATTGTAGAAAGTTCAGCTCTGAAAGGAAATTGTAGGGGGTGGGGAAGAGGTGAGAAAACAGGAAAAATGTATAAGTAAAGCTAGTTTCTTGATATTGATTTTTTGTAACAATTTTTTATTCTTTCCCAATGATGAAATTCTCAAATAAAGGAATCTATAAAGATTTTCTTCTCTAACCCTGCCATAAAGAAGATAAAGAATGTTTGCATAGCATGTGAAATAGAACACTTGGTTATTTTTACTTCTATCCAAGTTACAAAAGAACAGATAAATAAGTAGCTAAAATCTCTGGAAACGAGAGGCAGAATTGTTTTGGAAGAAATAACAGAAAGGTTATTTCTAGCTGGGGCAGCAGCTGCCTGGTGTCACTTCTGAACAGATGCAGAGAATTTGAGAGTATAGATGTTATGAAAGGATTGTTTGATCATTTTGTTAAAGTTTTTCAAAGAACTATGCATGTTTGTCACAATATTGTGAGGTGTACCTGACAAAGTATGAAATATTTTATTCTGATTGAGAATGATTGACTGTGGACAAATCTGTTGTTAGAAAAAGGAAAAAGATGGGACAGTAAAAATAGTAAATTCGACTTTAAGGAGGTGTTTGAATATCTTCATCTTTTTTTATTTCCATTTTCATTGAATTAATTACCAATACCTTTTATCCAATAGCATGGTTGAAATGAGGCAATATTTGTATGTATCTGGAGAGAATATATGAGAAAAAGAGAGATTTATTATAAGAGGTTGGTTCAAGTGATTATGCAGGTGGAGAAGTCAAAGATCTGCCATCTATAAGCTAGAGAACCAGGGAAATCAGCGATGTTTGAGGTATTGCTTGTTCTTATTGTAAGCTTTGTTAACATTAGTCAGCTGCCTAAGATCTCTGCAACCTCAGGGTTGTCATGATGGAAATGAGAATTATGATTCCAACAGCCCAGAACTAGTGAGCCTGAGACAGAGTACTGAATGCGTATGTTATACGTACATTCATTGCTTCTAACTGAAGTTACTACTTTTTTAAATTAATACAATATCTGGCTAATGTTTTCTTTGCCCCTTCTATGGGTCTATTATAGTCCCTATTGATGTAGATTTTTTTAAAAATCCTTGTATTCAGTAAAATGTGTATTCTGTGTGTTTGTTTTCACCCATTTCTATATATCAAATATCTATTAGGGTAGGCATTCAGAACACAATTGAAGAAGAGAAGGAGATTTGATAGAGAAAGAGCCAACTCATCAGTATAAACTAGCCCAACTATAGGGAAGTAACACAGGTAAAAGATTAGAACAGATTCTAAGGAAAACAAGTATGAGACTGGAATTATGTTGTGTAACAAAATGAAACACAATGGAAGCTCCACTAGTTAGAAGTCAAATCAGAGAACCTGGGTATCTTGCCATAGTCCAGTCTTAGGAACTCTTTTGGACTTAGTTTCTTGCTCTTTGAAGGATGACTATTAATAATTGCTTCAAAGAGCCAATAGATGTTGATATAATGTGGTGACCCGATAAACAGTAATGTGTGGGTTACCACTGCCCCGAGCTCTCCATGACAGCAGAGGACACCATAATCTTGTTAAAAAACTGGCTGTTACCCTCACGTCTCACATAGCAGCTCCTCTACAGTAGGAATTCTATAAACATTTGTTATACAATGAAAGAATAAAGTGGGGTGATTGGTAATCTGTTCTCCCTAGGAAGACATAAGAACACCCAAGCAGAGTAAAGGAGATTTAAAGAAAAATAGAACTTCCCATATATTTCAGTTTTTATCGCTTGAATTCATAATATCAGGAGAAAGATGAAGAGGACCACCCCTTTTTCAATTTATCATTTGCCAGGTTTTCCTACTCAGAGTATCATGGTGAGGAGAGAAGCAAAGATGCATTCTGTTTTTTAATAAAGACTGCTACTGACTGGTTCTCTCATTTGTAGACAAAGGCGTGACAGATGGGATGCACAGAGAGAACTTAAATATTTAGACTCATGCTTAAAATTTAAATTAATCATTCATTGAAGAAGCACTTAACGCCAAATTTATCTAGGCAGTGTGTCAGCATGTGCAATAAAGATATGATGAAAAAAAGAGAGACAGACAGAGAAAGAAGGAAATCAAGCTCACAGCCCCATGTCCTCAAGAAATTCATTGTCCATCAGGGAAAACAAAAATATAAATAGACAAGCACAATAAAATATGATTAAGAGCAGACTTTGCACGGGGCCTGAGAGAAGGGGAAATTAACACTGCCTTGGGCATTTCTTTTATTAACCTACTTCTAAAGTTTATTTCCTGGTGAGTGATTTTAAAAAATATCATGCTTCCTAGGTATAATTAAATTCAATTTAAAATGTATTAAGTGACATTCTGTGAAAAATAATTTACAAATAGCTCAGCTCTAGGAAACATGCTGATCTTTGAGACACAGCTTTCATTCCAAAGCTTTGGGGTATCATTAGCACAAAGATCTTACACACTTGTAAGCATATCTCTAAGTGTAAAATGTAATGTCAGCGGCCATAAGCACCACAGGAATTTAGAGTGGGGACAGAGTAATGTGATCTAAAGGAGTTTTAAGGGGTTGGGGGTTGATTTGGGATGTGAAATGTGGGATAAAGACAGTATTTGTGTGGCTAACATGTTAATGCACATGAAATGATTAACTAGATAGTCTAAGCTGGCCTCACCAGGCATAGGGAGAAAATCTAATACTGTTGCACAGAGGGTATCATTGAGACGTGGTTACTGTGTAATGGTGAATGTTTTTCAAGCTGTTCTTTATCTGAAAACTGCTTTCTGGCCAAAAGAGAGTGGGATGTAATTACTTCCAACATCACTGAACAGTGATGATCAGAAGAAAAGAACAATACAGCAAAGAGCTGAGCACTGCACAAATAGAGATGAGCTTTTTTTTTTCTTCCTGAAAAATAAAAGGAGAAAAGAGCTAGGGCATACTGAAGGACCACAAACTAAATTTACATTTGCAAGGATTTGCATAGTAGCTGCTAGACACAAGGGAAGCCAATATTTTTTAATTACATGGCATAAATACTTTGAGAAAGAAGACAGAATGAGGAACTGAAAATTCTCTGAAATTAATAATCACAGCCCAGGCAAGCATACTATAAGGAAAGCAACCTTCGTGCTATGAGAATTCCCTTTCGTCTTTTTCCAAAAGTCATGAAAACTAGACTTGGAATAGTGTTGCAGGGCTGAAAAATTTGAGTATTACTGGGCTGGATTGAGGTAGCAATTACAGAATGTCATCACTTTCAGTATTTCAAGGGCACTTGAAGTAAGCCCCAAAGCCAGCTAACTATTCTGTCTGAACAAGATGGACAGAGGTTGAAAATAACCAGGTAGAACACAACCAACTGGCTGCCACTTTTTACAGACACCACAAGTGGACTCAAGATTGTAAATCTGACATTACCTTCATAAAACTCGCTGTATCTTCTTTTATACATTTTTGTTGTTGTTGTTTGTTTATTTTCTATCTTTAATTTGAACTTCTAATCGATTCTACAAATCAAATATTTCAGCTTTTTAAGTTCATTTTAGAGGTGGCTCTAATGTCTTAGTACCCTATGAAGTAAATCAAAACCTAAGCCAGAATGAATTCCTGTAAACGAACTCACATTGGAGAAAAGCAAAGTTAAAGATAAGCAACTACAAACAGCCCCTTGGACTCGCCCAGATAAAGCTACTTGCATTGCTTTTGCATTTGCCCTATAAAAGCCTATAAAATGCTCCTGTCCCCAGCATTCCCAGACACTTCTGATTTGGCACTGCCCAACTGGAATCAAAATTTGTTCAAATAAACTCTAGAACATTTTAATGTTCCTGAGTTTCTCTCTTAACAGATTATTGTACTTTTCTTAAATATATCATAGAGTACTCTTCTGTTAGGGATTCTAACTACACAGCACATTCAATTACAATATACCAATCATATGAATATTTTACATATTGTAGTGAATATAATATCAACATATGATAAAAAAAAACCATGAGATGAAATGCCAGTTTTACCGTGAACAACCATTGCAGTAAGAGCAGACATCATCTTCCCTAGATAAGTTTGAATGTATGCAAGTTGAAACTGTGTATGATGAGACAATTAATAGCTTTGAAAACTATTACAATAAAGAGTCCATTTCTCAAACATGAGTAGATGCTCCAGCCAACAGAGATCCATGACCACCCTCCCAACTTCCTGTTTCAAACCCCTATAACAACACAAATACTTTGTACTGCAGACAACTTAGCAATGAGATTAGATATAGATATAGTTTTTCTTTTTCTGCCTCTGCTTTTGCAGTTTATAACATATGGATTAATTATCTAGAAATTCATGATAGCTGATTCAGAATTTTCAATAAATAGCAGAGATCCATTTTGTTTCAACTTCACTCCATATTACTTCATCAAAATTAATTTTTTCTATTTTCCATTTTCAGATACTTCATTTAGTTTTCTAGTGTATTGAAAAAATATATGCAAACATTATTTAAAATCTATTCAAATATGTTTTTATTGCTTGTAATTCACTGAATAAAAACAAATTTCACACTACTTTTGACAAAGTTATAGTTATATAATTATAATTATGTAACTAAATTATGTAACAAAACTTTGGACTCATGTTCAAAGAAAAAAGTAAACTAAAAAATATTCTCAATGTATAGTATTTAATGTTTTATTATAATCAGTGATTATATCATTGTTGGCCTTGTATTTAACTTAGTTATAATGTGATATTAATTCAAATTCTTAAGCCATATTCATAAGTCAGTGAAATGATGCAGCACAAAAAATATGTTTGGCTCTAGATTCATTAGATTACATATTTTATTTGTATTCTCATATCAGAATATTTTTACATTTAGAAAATCTAATCAAATCTTTGTTTTAACTTTGTTGTTAAAATAAATATCTGAGATGTGAGTCATTTTATTTCCTCTGAGGGAAACAGATTGATTTAGAAAAACAATCCCAAAATAGATTATAAAAAGTATTATTGTACTTACATAATCTATGACTAATATTTTTAAGAAAAGTCTTTTATCTTATTTCTATAATATTAATGTTTTCTTTATGTCTGACATTTAAATCTTGTTTTACAGATTTTTTTTAAAAACAAAATATTCCTGGGGCTTTTTAAATAAGTAATGAAACTATTTAGTATGATAAATAACTGCTGTTTGTCAAGGATCTCATCCCATTCACTCTACCCCCCATTGCCTCACTGAACTTTCGTCCCAAAACTGGTTTCTTTCAGTGTTGAGCAGCCCAGTTCATGCCTCAAACCGGCAGGTCTGCAGTCTCGTCTACCTGGACACGGGCTTCATCTGCCTCCTCACCTGGCTGGATCTTACTTACCTGCCTGGCTTCAGCTTAAATGAGACTTCCTTGGAACCCAGAATTTATAGAGGTTCTCTCACTGTTACTGTGTTGCTTTCCCATCAGAACTGCAGCAGGGGAATTAATTAAGGTATTAATTCTGGTTTTGTCTTTGCTGGTACATAAGAGTAGGAAAGACAGAGGCGCACAGCAATAGAGGGAGGGTTCACCTTTCTTTTTATTATTGATGTCAGTCTTCTAGGGCTGCCATAGCAAAATACCACAGACTGGGTGGCTCAAACAAAATAAATCTATTTTCTCACAGTTCTGGAGGCTGGAAGTTCAAGATTAATGTGTCAACAGGTTTGGTGTTTCCTGAGGTCTCTCTCCTTGGTGTGCAGATAGCCTCTTTCTCACTGTGTTGTCCTCGGAGCCTTTTCTCTGGGTTTATCTCTGGCGTATTTCCCTGGGCCCTGATGTGCTCTTCTCATCGGGACTCCAGTCAGATTGGATAAGGGCCCACCCTAGGGCCTCGCTTTAAGGTAATTACCTCAGGTCTTATCTTCAAATACAGTCACATTTTAAGGCAGCAGGGGTTAGAGCTACAACATATAAATTTGGGGGGAACACAATTCACTCTGTAACAGTCCAGCTTGTCATTATTCCTTATTCTCTATTTTATTCCAACAAGTTAGACAAGCTTATGTGTCTTCTTCCTGCAGGTTCATAAAGAAAACCTCCCTTCCTGAATTTTGTGAACTTTTCATCACAAGTCATTTCAGCTATCGCACTTATCATTAATTATTTATATCATTAAAATAAAATTTATCATCTCATTACATTCTTTTAAATTATCCTATCAATTATTTATGCTAGTTAATGTTTAGTGAACACTGACCATATTCTATACATATTCTTGGGCATTTCCAAATATTAACACATTTAATTTTCATAAAAACACTAAGAAATGGGAGCTGTTATGAGCACCCACTTTACAGATGAGAAAATTGTGACACAAAAGCAATAGGTGGAGCAGCGGAGATTTTATTATAGAAAGCCTGGCTCTAGAACTCAGATTCATAATCACTGCATTGTGCTGTGTTTCCTCTGTAATTTTAATATGGTACGATTCATGAAGGCAGAAATTGTCTATATCCTAGTCTTTGTACTGTAGCCTCATAAAGGGTTAAGACCACAATCCTTACATATCAGAGTTACAAATCTCAGACTTCACTCTCTGTGTCTTTGATGAACACTTAGACCATCTCTTTTCAAAAACTCAGAGCTGTTAATTAATCTCTAACTCCTCACCTATCTTATTATTTCTTCGTCTTTTTTCCTTTCTGATAAAGGACTGAAGCGCTCATAACATATACATTATCTGCTAATTGCTAGGAGGTGGAGACGTTATCACTCTGAAGTAAAGCTTCTATTGTCCCACATGATTTTTTTGTCGTCTTATTGTAGGATCGTTGACATTCCATAAATAATTGTGGAATAAATAAAGGCACCTAGGTTCTTGCATTAAATGTGCCCTTTATTGTAAATGTTTCTGAAAGCATGCATATTGTTTTACCCATAAGGCCTACCAGAGTACTGAACACACTGTAAGTACACAGTATACATTTATATAATGAATAAAAACTTGATCAGAGCAGTATGATTAAATATTTTATACTTATTTTATACGTCATAAAAAAGATATTTAAAAAGCCTCTCAGCAGAATATTTTTCACAGTTTGTATTTAAAAGAGAGAATGGCTTTTTTTATAAATGGTGCATGTGTATTAAATAAATGTAGCAGTTTTATTGAGTAAGCCTCACTATATAAATTGTAAGTAGAAAATAACTTTACTATTTCCCAGCACATCCTGTTAAAATCATTTTGTCAGTTTCTTCCTGCCCTTGAAAGAAATCACAGGATAAGTCCAATTGATTTTCTAGGTGTTCAAAGATGATAAAAGTCAGACTCTTATAGTCATCCTAACATTCTGATTTATTTAGGCCTGACTTCATTTAGTTTTCTTCTCCAATATCAGCCTTCTTGCTCAGAGTGGTATTTCCAGACCCGTCTGAGTAATAGCAAGCTCATACCAGCTTTATTCCCCTGCTCTGCTTTATATTTCTTCACAGTTTATTGTCTCTCTTATTCAACCAGAATGCTGGTCCAGGAGAACAGGCATATTGGCTTTTTATTCCCTTCTATATTCCCAGCACCCTATGAGAGTGTCTGTGACATTATAGGCACTCCAGTAAATAGCTGTTGAGTGAATGAAAGTATTAATGAAGTTAGTAATATAAAAGCCCTGTCCAGTAAAACTTCTCCTTGCTCCTACCCTCATCCCCATCCCCTCTTAGGGAGACTTTTAGGCTTAGATACATGCAATGGACGCAGGATAGAGAAGGTTGACTTCTTTCTCTTCTATCGCTACTTCCTCACCTTCTTGCTATACTACAGCACATGTCACATCTCCTAGTACATCAGGATTAACAGGACCTTATCCGCAGTTTCAATTTCAGTTTATCATTTGTAGATGTTTATTAAGCTCCTCAGGACCTTGGCAGTGATGTGTATGCAGGAGAGAGTTCTTATCAAGGTTCTTACGGAGGTTCTGAGTTGGGCTCAGAGGCAAGAGGATTAGGGGAGCAAATGCAGCTGGAGTCTAGAGCTGATTCCTCCAGAGAGTGGAGGCACAGCTGCTGGCTCTTTCTGTCGTGGGGCTCTTTCCAGGAGAGCTCTACCCACAGTGGATTCCTGGTACCCGTGTTCTTTACCTGCTTGTATTTTCCTCTCTCAGCCTTGGGCCATAGGTTTGCCTCCCCACACAGATCGATAATGATTGAGGAAATATCGATCTCAATAAAAGTTTAAATGTCTTACTCCCTAGTGGTATTATAATCTGAAGAATAATCCTAAATAATTTCTTCTAAAAGGAATTATAAACTTTACTTATCACTAGTATTTATATTTATCTTTTCTTTAAAGTATAAAACTGTCTTCATTTTCTTCCCCTTACATTAAAAACTGCTTCATTATGACAGTTTCTAGGGAAACCAAGACATCAGCATGATAAATTATTCTAAAGAACGTTTCTAAGAAGAAAAATGTTTTTATTTGTCTGACCTCTTCATTAGTAACAATTAACCAAATGTCTAAATGTATATTCTACTAAGAAAGAATTGTGAAAGGCAGAAATGTATATAAATCATTACTTCCTATAACTGCTTACTATTTAGTCTAACTTTGAATCAGATTCTACATAGCTACCCCAAAGGAGTAATGTATGTAATGTATTTCAGAAAAATAATATCTGCTTAATGTTATTGTAAACATATGTAAGTATATGATATTTTTTAAAGTTTTATTAAGGTATAATTGAGGTACAATAAAAGTACATACATAAAATATACTATCTGAAGAGTTTTGACATATGTATACAATTAGCAGACATTTGGTCCTGTCCAAAATGTCCACTGAGATATTTGGTCCATGCCAAATGGTCCTTGATATTTTGTCTTGTTGAAAACATCCATGCTTAGGAAACATCCCTGGGTTCAAATAACCCATTACATTTAGTTATACTTTTGATTTACAGGATTAATACTATATTAAAAATACTATAATGTTTTATTGGTCCAATAATTGTGTTGTCACTGTATAGCCAATAATAACCCTTCTTGTCTTGGCTAGCTGGTGATGGTACATGGGATTAGGTATATGGGTCTGGATTTGAATCTTGTAGAAGAGCAGGATTTATATGAACTATGTGTATTGAGGAGGAGCCTACAGTTAGAGAAATGCACAGAGGATGACAAGTTCCAGATGGGATCTCTTAATGCACGGCACATTTAATATGTCACTGGGCATTTGGTTGGAGGTAGCTGCGTTGTTCATTAAGGGCAGAGTTTGAAAGGAGAAGGTTGGTCAAGCTATGATGTAAAACAGGTGGCAGATGAACTTGATAGAGGGCCTCACTTGTTCAGGAGGAAAGAAAACAGGTATAGCTCTTCTACCACATAGAGGGAGGGGGTAATAGCCACAATGAGAGAGATACTGGGCATCTAACTGACCCCTTACAACTATCCCATCACCCAGGCTTTATGGACAATATTTCCCTCATTCAGTGTCCTATATGATTGAAGTAGACAGCAAGAAGCACCTGCTGCTATTTGGAGAGGTTTCAGTGGATGTAACTCTCAGTTACCTGCTAATCAGTGGGCATCACCATGCCATCAGCCGGTGCCCATGTACTGGCTGATTCAGCCTGGCCAAACCAGGTGTTGAGTCCATTAGACACTAGTGAGGTTTTCCCTACCAATAAACCAGTGACAACTGGTCAGACGTCTGCAAAAGAAAAAATGATAATAATGATACGTTTTCTGTTGCTTGGCAGTATGTCATCTTTATTTGAAAATTTTCAGGGAATATGGCTAAAATAGTATACTCACAAAAAGAAAAGATAATGTTACTTTATAATGTTTTTTGTTAACATTTCCACTTTTTTTAAACAAAGATGGGAATGAAAATCACTGGAGATGTGAAGGGCAGAGAATCTGTAATGCCTGATATACAACTAGTTAGAATTTGAACAACATTACACTCATTCAAGATGGTACAGGGAGAGGTCAGCACAATGTTGGTGTTGAAAGGGAAGTAAGGAAATCCCTGAATAGGCTAAACCAACATGCAGAAGAAGAATCAAATGCAACACTGTTGCAGGGACTTCAAAGAACTCTTCCTGAAATTCATGAGGAAGAGATCCTATTAATGCTCCCAGAAAGAAACTCATTGGAGGCACATAAATAGAATTTAAAACAGACATCAATCTCCAAAACCAACTTCACTGCATGGAATTGAAATTCCAAAGGAGTATTAAGTGACCAGGTGCAGAAAACCACTTCTTACACAAGATTTCCATGCTCAAGAAGACAAAAGAATTCTTGTTTACACACCTTTGACATTAAGTTTATAGCTCTTCACGTATTGTGACCTTGAAATAGGGCAGCTTTTATGGTGTTGTTATAATTAAAAATCAATAGAATGCCAATTAAATCTTTGTACTTCAAGTATCACACTTCTCAAGAGTTTTATATTTTGAGTCATAAACCAAGGAAGCAGGTCTTTTATGTTATTTAGTTTTTGCCTGGGAAACACTATAGGTAATTTGGGTTTAAAAGAGTCCTTGTCAGTTTCAGAATTGGGGGCCTAAATTTAGAAAGTCAGTGTCAAAAATATGTTTCCAAAGGAAGTTGTTTATTATACAAATAGATGACTTTGAGTAATAAGTAACTATAGACAAAAAATCATCACAGTTATAGCTTTAGTTTAGTGCCGATATTTAAAATAAACAGGAGCAGGTTAAAAAATTATTAGTATCCTGACTTCTTCAGAAAAGATAGCTTTTAAATATATTAATAGCACTCCAAAAATCAGCATGGAAGCTTAAAATGGTGAAAGATTCAGCAAGTGAAGTTTTTTGGTGACAGAAGGGATATACAGTTTCTTGTTAAGTACTAACTCTATCTCAGGGGTAAATTTTCTTTTCATGTATTGTTCTTCTTGCTGTAATTTTCAACATTTTTTTTAATTTAAAAATACCTTTATATTCATGTACTTAAACATATACAATCACCTGCATGGTGAAATGACATTATTCAAATGTTTCAATTTTGGTTCCACATCTCATATATTAATTTTATCACTTTAATGGAAGACAGAGCATCTACTACTTTAATTTATCATTTAATTGAAGATTTGCAAAGAGAAAATAATTTGTATATGGACAAAGATAGCAAGTTAATTGGTACTTTCACACTTATATATGTCTTAATCTCTTCAGAAATTACTCAAGTAGTCAAAGTGACTTCACCAACTCACTTGATTTTATTATAGTCCAAGGACTTACAGTCAGTTAAGGATCTTGGAAACCATATTGAGTATTACGTTACAGAGCGGCACAGTCGCTACAGTCAAAGAGATGGTGTTTTAAACTTTAACCCATAAAACACAGGTAGAGTCTTCAAGTCCAGATGATACACAGTGATGCAGTTCTTGAGGTTTGCAAGAGCCATTTCTTTTAAGAGACATTAGTTATTGAAATTTAACTTACTGGAGGATTTCCATGATGTTAAATAATTCTCAGAAATACTGACAATACATTTGACCCATGAAATTAAGAAAAAAACAGAGGCTTCAAAATAATCGTATGTTTCATGAGAGATTTAAATATAAAAACTCAAGTCCTTCAGAAAGTAAATATTATGTTCTTATATTATTCTAAACTGGATGTGACCAGAGAGGAGACAATTTTTAAACCTAATTATTTAACATATATAATTATTCCGATGATTTGCCTTCACTAGAAATATTCCACTGCTCGATCGTTATGCAATTACTCATTGTTTATTTAGCAAGTAATAAAAAAGGTTTTAGAAGTCTTTATTAGTGCAACTTTTGTGACTATTAGACAGAAAAATTTTGTGACTGTTAGTTTCTGTCCTAGTGTATAAATGTATTTATTTATTTCATGTTTAGCAATCGGCTATTCTCTTCATAGGCTAATTGTTATTGAGCTTGCAATATCTTTGAGAAACAATTTCCTAACAGGAAAAGCATGCACAATGCATTTTAAATTCCATTTGTAAATCTGCATTCACCATGATCTTGGACTTCTTAGCCCCTAGAACTGTGAGAAATAAATGTCTAATTTAAGCCACCCAATACAAGGTATTTTGAGTAAGACAAACTTATAGCACTTATATTTCTACACATAATTAATTTAGTGGTTACTGAGTATAGTGTCCATGATTCAATTCATAAAGCAAGAAATTTAAATCAGCTAAAGCAATGGTAAAAATGTAATTATTTAAAACTGCCTGAGCAGAAAACAAACAAGGACTTGAATTTTTACATAATATGTATAAGAATGATCTTCCAATGTCATCAGAAAGAAGTGAGTTTTCTTTCTTCCCACAGAATTTTCCTTTTCTACTTTTATTATCGAGTCCAAAAGAAGACAAATAATTGTGCAAAATATTTTTTTTATTTTAAATTTGGCTTTTTATTTTTTATAAATCTTGAATTTCTTATTCCAAAAGAATTTTTAAATAATAATGTCATTTACTCCATACATTGCTGATTTTAAAAGGCAAATTTGCATGACCTAATTGACCACAAAAGAAAAACAAAGACAAGTAATAAACATACAGAAACCTCTAAAGGAAGTGAGTTCAATCTTGTTTGTATTAAAATAACAAGGAGTTGTAATCCTTCACCAAATTGATTTTTCTTTATTGAAGTATATTTTGCAATATTGTCTTAGTTTCAGGGGTACAGCATAGTGACTTGTGGGGTTTTTTGCAGATTATATTCCACTATAGGTTATTTCAAGATATTGGGTATCATTTCCTCTGCTCCACTGTGAGTCCTTGTTGCTTATCTATTTGATATATAGTAGTTTGTATCTGTTAATCTCCTACTCCTAATTTATCCCTCCTCACCTCCCTCTCCCCTTTGGTAACTATAAGTTTGCTTTCTGTGTCTGTGGATCTGTTGCTGTTTTACATGTAGATTCATTTGTATTATTTTTTAGATTCCACACATATGTTATATCATATATAGTATTCTTCTTTCTCATTTCTGTACACTAATAATGAAATGTCAGAAAGAGAAACTTAAAAAAAAAATCCTGTTTAAAATCCCATCAAAAAAATGCCTAGGAATAACTTAACCAAGGAGATGAAAGACCCATTGGCTGAAAATTATAAAATATTGATAAAGAAATTAAAGATCATTCAAAGAAATAGAAAAGATACCCTGTGTTTTGGATTGGAAGACTTAATATTGTTAAACTGACCATACTAACCAAAGCAATCTACAAATTTAATGCAATCCCTATCAAAATATACATGACATTTTTCACAGAAGTAAAACAAATAATTCTAAAATTTATATGGAACTACAAAGGACCCAGAATTGTCAAAGCAATCCTGAGAAAAAAAGAACAAAGCTGGAGCTATAACTCTTCCAGATTTCAGACTATACCAAATCGATATTTAAACTACTTTGAGTTGGTATGAGGGGAATTATTAGGTTTTGATTTATGGGAATATTTATATGACAGTAAATTTATTGAAATTTTAAAGAGCTACCTCTTTGATGATGTTTTATACAGTTTATAAGAGTGGGCCAAAAAGATTGATTGGTGTTTTGAATTTTATTTTAACATATTGTGCTGTAAATATTTGTTTTTATTACTTTTTATAACATTAGCCTCAGAGAATACATCCAAACATATTTTTGGTCTCGCATATATTTAATAAGAACCTATTCAATCTTTTCAAATAATAAATCTAGTGCATGTAAGTATAAATCATGACATTAAATACTGCCAAAATGAGAGAAACAAGTGTCACATGAGAATTGCTGTACAAATTCAAATAGAATTTTTTATAATTTATTCAAATGCAACTTTAAAATTGCTTCTTAATAATGAAAGAATCCTTGATGTATTATTTCAGTTCTTTCATATGCAAAATAAATTAGTTGGCCTGAGATAATCCTCTCCAACTTAAGTGATGAATCAATATTTTAATAAATATTTATTTACTTGCTACTTAATGGTGAAAACTTAATTTATCTTGGCAAGATATTCCTTACCTTTAATTTTATTTTGACAATTAAAATGATAAACAAACAGTTTGGTAATTTTCACCAGATGTTTAAGTTTATGCCATAACTTATAAAACAGAATAAGCAATCATAAAATAATATTTATGATGCAAATTATAAGAAAAAACACACCATCTTCTTTGTTCTCTGTTTTTAATTACCAAATAAAAACATTTGGAATAATTTCTATTAAACGTTCTAGCAACAGAATTTATAGTGAAGAAAATATTCTGAATATCAAGACAATATATCATTATGTATTCAAAACATTCGAGTTGTTTTAGTTTATGTTTAATTTACATTATGTTATGGGTAGTAATGGAAATAATTTCCTCAAATCTATGCCTACTGTATAAAGACTTTGAGAGCTTGTTTTGATATTAATGTTTTATCATTCAAATTTATTTAAATTGTCTTTCATATAAAGATATTAATTGTAGAGATTTTTCCTTTGTATCATGGGTTTAGAAATTTACACATGACTAAAAACACAGCCCCTTGATAGTTTTAAAAATGCAACCGATTGACTGTTTCAGAGTATAAAGAACACAATAATAATTTTTTTAGATAACAGTATTCTTTTGTTGTTGTTGTTTTGCATTTGAGAGTGCTGATTTTTTTCATGCACTTAATGTTTCAGGCCTCATTCTAATATTTCTATTTTTTTGCTCCATTTTGAAAACTAGTTATTGATTCCTGACATTTATTGACTGGAAATTTACACTTTGATGTTTTTGGTCTTCCGTGTCTGAATCCAGAATTAAATTGATCCACTTCTATTTTGCTACTTAAATTATTTATGAAATATGATGGAGTATAAACAAAACTAAATAAACAAATGACCATTTGTAAAAATGTTGAGAACATTTTTAAAAAGCAGACTAACCAGTATGTAAAATCATGCTTAGCATTAGACTGATAGTTTGCTTAATAGCCTTGTGTTAAAAAAAGTAAAATTTCTTAGTTAATTAAGAATTCAGCCTGCTCTTCATAATCAAGCCAAACAATAATAAATAAGACTAAAATGTACATTTCTGTACTATGTATTCTAAACCCAAAATAAAGTAACCAGGAGTTACATTTACCAAAGGAAAGAAATGACATTAGGTATTGACCTTCGTATATCAATAATTAATTACAGCAATTTCTTGGGCCAGGTTATTTATTAAACCAAATATTTAACACATCAATGGCTTTTATTATATATTAATTGTTTCTTTTCAGTTTGTTAGACTCAAGCTGTTTGTCTATTAACCACATAATGATGATTCAACAATGATGATATGCTCTTTGAACACAACAAAAGACTATTAACTACTCTTTAAGGAAAATATGGATAAAGCATTCTATTTACTATAAAATCCCATGTTTAGTATCAAATTAATAAGAAAATTTTTGAAACTAATGACATAAATGTTACCGCAACATCCACATTTTGTTAGGAAATTCTGCTTTTTCCTATGTCCTACTCTTTGCAAAATTCATTTGATATAATTTTAGAAATAAAGATAAATTTAAGGAAGGGATTGAGTTTGTCTTCAGTCTTAAAGAGATTGTTTAATATAAATTTGCACATCCATAAGCAGAATTGTTCTATCTTACATGTTAAACTGATAGTCAAAAACATACTGGAACATTCCAAGTAAAATTCTAAAGGAAAAAGATATCAGTTTACATCATATATACATAAGCTGTTATTACAATTCAGACCAACACAGTAAATATAAGTGAAAATAAAATGTATAATTTGGGGAAAGGAGATATGTATGTCTTGTTATTTGGAAACATTTTGATTATACACTCAAAAAACTGAAGGAAAGTATTTGAATACATAGCAAATTCGGTAATTTTTTTTAATCCAAGATAAATTTTAAATAAAGAGGCCTACTTAAAATCCTAGATAGAAAGACTAAATATTGTAAAAACGTAATGTTTTTCTAATTAATTTATATGTATCACAATCATATTTAAGTGACCAAGTATATGTGATAAACATAGGAAAAAAACTAATGGTAATGGAAACCGAAAGGGTTTCTGGGATGTACCGGATATGAATTAACAGGAAAAGAAAATATATATACGTTGATATATACAAAATAAATCACAATGCTCAGTCATTACCACATGATGTAGATTAATAAAATTTTACTACTACTGTTATTAGCATAATTATCTTTATTATACAATTATCATAATACATTAGAAGCTTAATTCATGTTTAAAAGTAAAGACTCCAAAAACCAATTCCAGCTGTAATGAGTTCCAGTGAAAAACAAACAAATAAAGTAGAAGATAGTTTGACAGAAAATTTTCAGGAAAGCATGGTAGGAAAGCCCTTTTTTTTAAGATAAAACATATAAATATCATATATTGTGACAAAATGATTATTAAAGATGAGTATTAAATTAGTAAAACCACCTGCACTGTGAAACATATAGTAAAAAGTTTTAAAAGATCAACAACAACAAAAACAAACAATAAAAACCCATAAAAGATCAATAACAGGAGATAATATTTTCATTGTGATAGCTAGCAAAGACTTAGTATCAAGGATAAACAATTTCTGTGAATCAACAAGGCAATGAAAATACCTATGTTTTACAGAGAGAACAGGAAAAAAAAGACTGTTTGTGGCTGGTGACCTTAACTTGGTATAATCACTACTGGCAGCTATCCGGTACTATTTGGAAAATTGAGGGTATCCATAGTTTCATACCTGTTTCAGTCAGGGCAAATATATCCCCAGGCTTTCTGAAAACTAGACCCTTCCAAAACGGCCTTTGAAAATGTTCTTTCCTCCAGTGGATCTCCCTCTATCGGCCACACCGAGTGAGGCTGGAGAGAAAAGGAATCTGATGGATGAGTGATAAGGGCCAACCTCTTTGTGTACTGCAGGGCACAACAGGATCCAAAACAAGGATAGAAGGACAAAAAGCAAATGTTTAGCCAATCCCCTAATGACACGTTTACAGGTGAGCCCTCAAAGACAGGTGTAATAATTGGTGGAGAATTTTTATAAAAGCAAAACATTGTAATTAAAGCACACCAAGAGAAGAACAAGAAGGTAACTTGCCACAGTAACAAATGGAAACTTCTCTAGCCATGAAATTACTGAACTCACACTACATATATCAACATGGCTCCATCAGAAAGTTTTGAAACCTATAATAATATTTTTATATCTCATCAATATTTAGGAAAAAGTGTAGCAAACATAAAATTAAACAATAAACACCAGACACAAAATAATGAAAATGAATGGGAAGTGGGATTAGGGTGGGGCTAGATTAGAAAGTAACTTCTATATGTACAACGATCTAATTCTTTAAAAAATATTAGAAGCAAATATATCATGTATATAATAATTGATAAATGTCAATATGCCTTTTATCCATTAGTATTTTCATGATACTAGAGCAGTCTCTAAAATTTAACAAAAAAAAATAAAAAAAGATCCTCAAGGAAGCTGTAATGGAATATAATCAGGGAAAGGAAAGCTTCACATTTACCAGATTGAGAACAATTATTCCGATAAAGTTAGTACTGGCCAGGAATTTGGCGTATGGGAATGCTCATGGGAATATACTTTGTTAAACAAAATTACTTTGAAGAGCAATGTGTAAATACCCGGTGAGTACATATTATACCACTAACAGTTTAGCTTAGAAGTGGGTGTCTGCTCTACACGAACACCTGTTCATAATATACAGTCTTCCCCCGACTGCTTATAACATTTAAAAGTGTTAACAGCATCTGAGTAGCCATTATCCAGTCTTACTAGCGAATATATAAACAAAGTGTTGCTTATTATTTTTAAAAAAGCAAAGTATGCAACATTAAAAATAAATGAATTTTTCCTATATGTAATATGATACATGAAGTTTAAAAGCCTAAAATTAAATAACTGGAAGTTATGTGTATAACCTATTTCATACAAATATTTAAACATACAAAACAATAATAATAACATATACATTTTTAGATACGTATCTTGGTAGTAAAAGTTTTCTAAATATCATGTGAATTATTTATGTCAATTTCAGAAGATGAATTACCTCTAGTGATGAGAAGGAAGTATAGATAAGAATCAGACCTTAGCTACATCTGTAACAATTGATTTCTTAATTTCTGGATCACTATATTTCAGCTAAATTTAGTGCTGAAATTTCAGCACTATGAGTATGTGTCATCTTAGTTGTACATACTTAGATGATTATCATTTTTTTCTATCTCTTCAGCTATGAAACTTTTATAAAGAAAACAACTTTAAAAAATATTCTGGGGTTGGTGGCAAAATTAGCATTGTAGAAACCAACTCAGATTAACTCAGGCAGAAAGCTTACTGGAAAGCTGTTGAGTGCCTCCTAACATTGACAGGAAGGCTAGACGGAGGCTCACAGCATCACAGGAAGTACAACCAAGGTCCATCCTAAAATATGGCAACTTTACCACTGATGGTGCCCATGACTTATGTACCATGAGGGTTTTAAATGGGATTCAGGGAGAATTATTTAACCACAGTAGCTCTATTCTGTTTAAAACCCGATTTCTGCTCTGTTTTTTATCAACTTCTACTTGAAGACTAAGTAAACGGATGGCATTTGCTCTGTATTCAAGTAATCTCGATAGCTGTTTTCATCACAATAGCATTCATTCTCTTGCATTCTTTCAGAACAAGGCCAAACATTTCCCTTAATCTCCATCAACATCATCTTTTAAGAAAAAAGTAATTTACTGTATTTTCTTCAACAATACATCAGAAATGATTTCAAGAAACACACTTCCATTCAAGGAAGGGAAAATGGAACTCCAGCTTCTGTTTCACAGTGGAGTTAACATGTCACCAAGCATGTATTTTGATTATTGAATTACAGCTTTATTGATAGTCAAAGCATTCAGCACTTGTTTGCCACACAGTGCTTGGCACACAACTTAGCACAAAATATAAGCTGTTATTTAAAACTGCTTTAGAAAGTAGATAGCCATTAATGTTATTATCAGAGCAAATGAGAACTTAGGGGAAAATTATTTCAAAATCAATCCATATATACTTTGACAGAGACTTTTTGGGGTAATTGCAAATCATTCTATTAAACAAGCCTGATTTGGAGGCAGAGTGCTGTGAAAAGATAATGCACTTTTATTTTAATCCCAGTTAACCTTATTATGACCTAGAAAAGCATAGCTAAATCAAAGGTCTTCTTAAACAAATTCCAATCTTTTTGACCATTTACTTTGTTAAACTCAGCCTTGAAATTGCCCTTAAAATGTTAAGATAAGGGAAAAAATGCAAGCAACTAGAACAGGCTGAAATGGCACTTTTCCTGTAGTTTTGTGATCAGAGTAGCCAAATGCCAACCAACCTTCCTTAAATTGGTCATTGCAGCATCCAACAGAGGGAAGATGGTAGACCATATGGGAGAAGATTGCAGCCATTTTTTTCCTTGCCCTGCCCACTGTTCCAACACTTTAAGAATGGCACAAGCAACATGATTTTATAAAATTTAAAGAAAAATGCCAGAAAGCTTGGACCATCTTTTCCTAGATACCTGCCTTCCCAAACCAATTAAAGATCCATTAATTTTTTCTTAAAAAAATATATATAAGTTCTATATGTCCCCAAACAGTTTTAAAATATCTTTTTAAAAAGATGATTCAACATAATACAGTGAAAAGAACAAGAATGCAACAGTGTGGACATGATTATTAGCTGCTTTCACAAGAACTAAGATGTGTGGCACATTTTACAATGTTGCGAGAATAAACTAATGCTGGTAATTGGTCAAGCAGAGATGACTCATTCCAGTCTGAATTTCTGGTTTTATTTTTGTTTGTTATTTTTTAAATGCACATTAACAAAATTTAAGTTCTCTGCTTATCAAATTAACATAGATTTATGTTGCTTTGTGTGTCTGAAATAATATATTTGTAACTTTCACATAATTATTTTTTCCCTCCATAAATTCATTAAACAACAGGGTATCAGCACTGTGTCATAAGGCTGTCTTATAGTGAACAATACAGACCTGTTTCCTAGCCTCAGGGAATTTTCACTCCAGGGTGGGACAAAGGAAACCAAAACACAGACAGAAAGCTGAAAGCTCTAGTCAATTCTACAGAAGAAAACAGGAGTGCTCTAGGAGTATATTAATGTGAGACCCATTTCTTTCAGAGAACTTCAAGTAGGCTTTTCTGAGAAAATGACATTTTCATTGAAATTTAAAGAATCATTAAGACTTGAGAGACTAAAAGCAGAAGGAAGAGCATTCCAGGAAATGGGAAAGGTTTGTGTCCCTGATGCGGAAAAAAGCTTGGTCTGTTGGAGACCTGGAATAAGGTCATAAAGCTAGGAGAGTAAGGTCAGTAGGTAAGGTTGAAAGGTCTGATGGGGCTTCCGCTGTTCAGGGCTTGCACGGAAATCAAGGCTGCTTTATTTAATCCTTAGTGAAATGGGAAAACCTTTATCATGTTTGAGAAAGGCAATGCCTTGACTATTTTGGATTCTAAAGCCGTTGTCTGAATTGCTGAATGGATACTGGATTGTAGGCAGGCAAAAGAACCGTGGAGACTCTGTTTTGAATACCATTATAATAATTTAAGAAAAAGATGGTAACTTGAACTAAGGAGGTTACAATGGAAGAGTGAAGCATGAAGATTTGAGATGTACTCCCCCCTTCTCCAGCTTTATTGCAGTGTTATTAAATTTGCATTTAATAATAGTCATACATTTCAATTGTAACTTTGATGAGTTTTGGCAGTTATATAAAGTACTGAAATCACAACATAATCGAGATATATAATGTTTCCATCACCCTAAAAAGTTCCTTCAGTCCTTTCTGCAATAGATCTTGGTCCTTGGCAACCACTCAGCTTCTGCCACTATGCTTTGCCTTTTCTAGAATTATCTAAGAGTAGAGTAATATAGTATATAGTCTGCATTTGACTTCTTTCTCATAGTATTTTGTTTTTACAGATTCATCCATGTTGTTAAGTGAATCAATATTCTATTCTTTGTTATTGCTAAGTAGTATTACATAACATGGAAATAAAAGAATGTGTTTACTAAATCATTCGTTGATCAACATATGGTTTCTGTCTATGTTTGAGTTATCATAAATAATGGTACTTTGAATGTTGTTTAAAGGTATTTTGTGGATATATGTTTACATTTGTCTTGTATAAATTCTAGATTCAAACTCATTTTTAGATAAATTTCCAGATTTTTCAAATCTGTGGCTTGACTCTTTATTTTTTCAGCTGTGTTTTTGAAAAGCAAACTTTTATGATTGGCACTTTTGTGACATTTTGTGTGTACGTGGAGTTTAAAACCTTATTCTCTAACCTAATGTCACAAATATTTTCTTCTGTATTTTCCTCAAGAAGTTTTATAGTTTTAGCTCTTTTAGGTTTATGATCTATTTTGAGTTAGTTCTTGTGAATAGTGTGAAGAAAGGATGAGAGTTCATTTTTCCCCCCTTTTCATGAAGATATCCATTTGTTCTAGCAAAATTTGTTGAAAAGACTGTCCTTTCTACATTGAATTACCTTGGCTTCTTTGTAGAATTTTTTGTTTTTAAACCATAAAAGTGTGGGTCTATTGCTGGAATATCTTTTCTGAAACATTGGGTTATATATATAACCTCCCATAAATAACTCACTTTTTTGATTACCATAGTTCTATACTAACTCTTTAAATCTGTTAATTGTGATATACATTCTCCAAACTTGTCTTTTTACAAAGGTTTTTTGCTATTTTATGTCTTTTGCTTTTCAATAAAAATTTTATAACTCGTCAAATTATTAAAAAAGAACAAAAACAAAACCTTGCTAGTATTTTGATTGGGATCACATCCTGAGACACTGGTAAATCTACTTATTAATTCTAGTAACCTTTTGTTCATTCATTAGGAACTTTTATGTATACGACCAAATCATCTGAAGATAAGGATTTTTACTATTATTTCCTTTCTAAAATGTATGTCTTTTATTTGTTTTATTTGCCCAACTGTACTGGTGAGAACCCCCAGTTACATAGAAGTACTGAGGGTAGATATTCTTGTCTTGTTCTGATCTTAGGTAGAAAGAATTGAATATTTCATTATTGAGTGTAAATTTAGCTGTCTCTTTTTCACAACTGCTTTTAGTCAGAATGAGAAAGTTACTTCTTATACCTAAGTTTTATCATGAGTGAATTTTTAATGCCTTTTTTGCTTTGATTGAAATGCTGATATTTTCTCCTTCAGTCTGTTTAATTGGTGAGTTATATTTATTGATTTGCAAATATATTAATCTTGCATTCCTAGATAAATAGTAATTGCTCATCATGTATGATCCTTTTTATGTATTGTTGGATTTTCATTGCTAAAACTTTGCTAAGAATTTTTATATCTATATTCATGCAGGATATTGATCTGTAGGTTTGTTTCCTCTTGCAATATATTTTCCAAGTTTTATCATCAGGTCAATACTGACATTATAAATATGAGGTTTCTGGAAATTTGTATATTATTTATTCAATATTTTTATTCTGAAATATTACTTATTCTGGAAGCTTATTTTTATTTATTAAATATGTGATAGAATTTTCCAATTAAGCCATGGAGGTATTGATTTTAAATTTTCTATTTCTTCTTGAGTCTGTTTTGGTAGATTGTGTCTTTCAAGGAATTTTATCCATTTCACTAATTTTTCAAGTTTGATTAAGAGGGAAAACTTAATGCTAAACAATTAGCTTTTTTATGCATGTTTTACTTTGAAAAAAATTACACTGATTATCATTGTCTATAAATTCCAGATCAATATATTTAGAATTATTTCTAGTGTTTGTGTTTTCCAAAACAGTTAGTCACTATTTTTATATCATTAAAATTACCAGAATAAATTTATGTTTTGTCCAAAAGATAATCAGGATTAAGAATAGTTCATGAGAATCAGCTTAACATATCTTGTTCCTATACAAGTTGTTTTTCTCTAATCACTGACATAATTTCTTTTTAAGTTAGGGCAAAGGAGGTAGGAATAGGGCTTCAAAAGCCTTTGAGGGAGCAGAGGAGAAAAAAGATGGCGGCGAAGTAGAGAGACATGGAGTGCATCCCTCTCCACAGATGCATTGGGAATGCACGGAAGGATGCAGTAATTCCCACAGAGAACCAGCTGAACACCAGCAGACGGCATCGGACACCAGAAAGGACTGCGGGGAGCCCGACATAGCAGGTAGGGAGGCATCTACGATGGTTCAAAGAGGGTGAAGCGGCGGAGCTGTGGCAGACGGGAGGGAGTGAGAAACACACGGAGGGTCCGCAGCGCAGCTCAGCGTTCCCGGACCGAGACATCGATCCGTGGCTGAACGGAGGGTCCAGGAGCGGGAGCGTGGGAACCGGACAGCTGGTTCAAGGTGAGAAACATTGTTGCCGGTAGGGTGACGGACCGAGAGGACAGGAGGGAGGAGGTCCGCGGAGAGGAGTGCCCGTCCCTGAGAGCTGCCCGGCCATGATGGCGGCTGGAGGCTGCAGGCTCACGGGTGGGGGGGAGGAGCCGCGCGCGTAGCCTCTCCCTCTCTTTCGGTGCCTCTGCAACAGGCAGTGGAGAGACGCCCTGCGGGCCACCTAAGGTGCTCAGGGATAACAAGCACCCTCAGGCACTCGGGTGGGGCTAGATTAAAACCCCTTGTAACGCCAGCAGCAGGGAGGCTGCCAAGAGAAAAACAACAACAACAACAACAACGGCATCAAAAAGAAAAAAACCCCGAGAGAGGCCCAACTCTAAGACTTTCTGTTTACGCTTGAGCCACCAGTGTCCCTCTGCAACAGGCACCTCCAAGCCCGACTGAAACAACAGTGCGCCACTGCTCACTCACTCCCAGGAGAAGGAGGCACTATTGTACCCTCTCCCTCCCCACACACCGACGCTTACAGATGAACAATAAAAGAACCTCTGCTGGTCACAGAATAATGCAAAAAAACCCAAGGCAAGGAGAAGGACACTTACAGCTGAGACGCTAAGGAAACAGAAATAGTAGTATCAATACCTATTGAACTGGTCCATTCTGGGATCAGTTCTGGATTTTTTTTTTTTTTCTTTTTCTCTCTCTCCTTTTCTTTTTTGTTTTTGTTTTTGTTTTTTTTTTCTTTATTAAATACAGTCTTAGCCCTAAGGGATCTACAAGTTTTATAACATAATTTTTTAATGATATTTTTTATTCTTTTTTTTTTTTTTTTTTTGCCTTTTTGTATACTTCTATATCTAGCTAAGTTTTTGGTAGTACGGACAAAATATCTCTCATACTTTCCTTTCATCCCTATCTTTTATACATTTCTATTCCTTTCTTTTTCTTTGCATATTTCCAACCACATTACGCTCCTCTGTTCCCCTTTCTTCCAGCCATTTTAAGTTTATTTTATCTTAACATACTTATAAGCAACACTATCGATCTTCTCAGACTCCTTGCTCTATTCTCCAGATGACGCACTGCCTTGGTATTTAATATTAGGCTTTTGTCTTTATCTTAGTTCTTAGTACAGTTGTCTAATTACATTCTGAGAATCTCCATTCTCTCTGGTGGTACTCTAGCTCTTTTCTATATTTGATGCTAGCTTACAAAATCTCCCTGGATTGATGTTTGTATGTGTAGGGTGTTATTTGTTTGTTTGCTTTTGCTTTTGTCTCTGATTTGTTCTGTTTCAGTTGTCAATTTCTGTTGGGTTTCTCTTTGAATATCTGATAGCGCACTGGGGTTCTGTCAGGTCTTTCTAGAGCCTTATGTCCTAACGGATTCAGTAATTGTGTGTCTTATACATGTATGTCTTTCCTAGACTTAATATTCGTTTAATCCAATACTTGGACATTAGTCTGAGGCTTGGACAGTCTTCTGTAAACACCTCTATCGCCAGGACAAGCAACCCCAAAAGTTTGGACAACCATGAGGAAACAAAGAAACACCATGCAGGCAAAGGAGCAGGAAAAAAACCCACAAGACCAAATAAATGAGGAGGAAATAGGAAAAATGCCTGAAAAAGAATTTAGAGTAATGATAGTAAAAAATGATACAAAATCTCGATAACAAAATAGAGAAAGTACAAGAACCAGTTCATAAGAACTCAGAAAAAAAACAGCAATGGATAACAAAATAACTGAAATTAAAAATACTCTAGATGCTATAACCAGCAGAATGACTGAGGCAGAAGAACGAATAAGTGAGTTGGAAGATAGAATGGGGGAAATAAACGCCACAGAGCAGGAAAAAGAAAAAAGAATAAAAAGAATAGAAGACAGTCTCAGAGACCTCAGTGATAACATTAAACGTACCAACATACGAATTATAGGCATCCCAGAAGAAGAAGAAAACAAGAAAGGGTCTGAGAAAATATTTGAAGAGGTTCTAGTGGAAAACTTCCCCAACATGGGAAAGGAAATAATGAACCAAGTCCAAGAAGCACAGAGAGTCCCATACAGAATAAACCCAAGGAGAAATACACCAAGACACATAGTAATCAAACTAACGACAATTCAACACAAAGAAAAAATATTAAAAGCAGCAAGAGAAAAGCAACAAACAACATATAAGGGAAAACCCATCAGGATAACAGCTGACCTATCTACAGAAACTCTGCAGGCCAGAAGGGAATGGCAGGATATCCTGAAAGTCCTGAAAGAGAGAAACCTACAGCCAAGAATACTCTACCCAGCAAGAATCTCATTCAGATTTGAGGGAGAAATCAAAAGCTTTCCAGACAAGCAAAAGTGAAGAGAATTCAGCACCACCAAACCAGCCTTACAGCAAGTGCTAAAGGAACTTCTCTAAGTAGGAAACACAAGAAAAGGAAAACACCTACAAATACAAACCCAAAACAATTAAGAAAATGGTAATTGGAACACACATGTCAATAACCACTTTAAATGTAAATGGATTAAATGATCCAACCAAAAGACACAGACTGGCTGAATGGATACAAAAACAAGACCCTTCTATATGCTGCCTACAAGAAACCCACTTCAGACCAAGGGATACATATAGACTGAAAGTAAAGGGATGGAAAAAGATATTCCATGCAAATGGAAGTCAAAAGAAAGCTGGAGTAGCAATACTCATATCAGACAAATTAGACTTGAAAGTAAAGACTATTAAAAGAGACAAGGAAGGACACTATATAATGATCAAGGGATCCATTCCAGAAGAACATATCACAATGGTAAATATCTATGCCCCCAATATAGGAGCACCTCAATACATAAGGCAAATGCTAACAGCTATAAAAGGGGACATCGATAGTAACACAATAATAGTGGGAGACTTGAACACCCCACTTACATCAATGGGCAGATCATCCAAACAGAAAATAAATAAAGACACACAAGCTTTAAATGACACATTAGACCATCTCGACTTAATTGATATTTATAGGACATTCCATCCAAAAACGACAGACTACACTTTCTTCTCAAGTGCACACGGAACATTTTCCAGGATAGATCACATCTTGGGTCACAAATCAAACCTCAGCAAATTCAAGAAAATTGAAATCATATCAAGCATCTTCTCAGATCACAACGCCATGAGACTAGATATCAATTACAGGAAAAAAACTGCAAAAAATACAAACACATGGAGGCTAAACAATTCACTCTTAAACAACCAAGGAATCACTACAGAAATCAAAGAGGAAATCAAAAAATATCTAGAAACAAATGACAATGAAAACACAACAACCCAAAACCTATGGGACGCAGCAAAAGCAGTTCTAAGAGGGAAGTTTATAGCAATACAGTCCTACCTTAAGAAACAAGAAAATGATCGAATAAACCACCTAAACTTACACCTGAAACAACTAGAGAAAGAAGAACAAAGAAACCCCAAAGTGAGCAGAAGGAAAGAAATCATAAAGATAAGAGCAGAAATAAATGAAAAAGAAAGGAAAGAAACCATAAGAAAAATAAATAAAACTAAAAGCTGGTTCTTTGAGAAGATTAACAAAATGGAAAAACCATTAGCCAGACTCATCAAGAAAAAAGGGGAGAAGATGCAAATCAACAGAATTAGAAATGAAAAAGGAGAGGTAACAACGGACACATCAGAAATACAAAACATCATGAGAGACTACTACAAGCAACTATATGCCAATCAATTGGATAACCTGGAAGAAATGGATACATTCTTAGAAAAATACAATCTTCCAAGACTGAACCAGGAAGAAATAGAAACTATGAACAGACCAATCACAAGTACGGAAATTGAGGCAGTGATTAAAAATCTCCCAACACACAAAAGCCCAGGACCAGATGGGTTCACGGGCGAATTCTATCAAACATTTTGAGAAGAGTTAACACCTATCCTTCTCAAACTCTTCCAAAATATTTCAGAAGGCGGAACACTCCCAAACTCACTCTACAAGGCCACCATCACCCTGATACCAAAACCAGGCAAAGATGTCACAAAAAAAGAAAACTACAGACCAATATCACTGATGAATATAGATGCAAAAATCCTCAACAAAATACTAGCTAACAGACTGCAACAGCAGAATAAAAAAATCATACACCATGATCAAGTGGGGTTTACCCCTGGGATGCAAGGATTCTTCAATATATGCAAATCAATCAACGTGATACATCATATCAACAAATTGAAGGATAAAAACCATATGATCATTTCAATAGATGCAGAAAAAGCTTTTGACAAAGTTCAACATCCATTTATGATAAAAGCTCTCCAAAAAATGGGCATAGAAGGAAATTACCTCAACATAATAAAAGCCATATATGACAAACCAAAAGCCAACATCATTCTCAATCGGGAAAAACTGGAAGAATTCCCTCTAAGAACAGGAACAAGACAAGGGTGTCCACTCTCACCACTATTATTCAACATAGTTTTGGAAGTTTTAGCTACAGCAATCAGAGAAGAAAAAGAAATCAAAGGAATCCAAATTGGACAAGAAGAAGTAAAATTGTCACTCTTTGCAGATGACATGATATTATATATAGAAAACCCTAAAGACTCTACCAGAAAACTGCTAGCACTAATTGATGAGTTTAGTAAAGTAGCAGGATACAAAATTAATGCACAGAAATCTCTTTCATTGCTATACACTAACAACGGAAGAGCAGAAAGAGAAATGAAGGAAACTCTCCCATTCACCATTGCAACCAAAAGAATAAAATACCTAGGAATAAACCTGCCTAAGGAGGCAAAAGATCTGTATGCAGAAAACTTTAAGACATTGATGAAAGAAATCAAAGACAACACAAACAGATGGAGGGACATACCATGTTCCTGGATTGGAAGAATCAACATCGTGAAAATGACTGTACTACCCAAAGCAATTTACAGATTCAATGCAATCCCGATCAAATTACCAATGGCATTTTTCACAGAACTAGAGCAAGAAATCTTACGATTTGTATGGAAACGCAAAAGACCCCGAATAGCCAAAGCAATCTTGAGAAGGAAAAATGGAGTTGGTGGAATCAGGCTTCCTGACTTCAAACTATACTACAAGGCCATAGTGATCAAGACAGTATGGTACTGGCACAAACATAGAAAGGAAGATCAATGGAATAGAATAGAGAACTCAGAAGGAAGCCCAAACACATATGGGCACCTTATCTTTGACAAAGGAGGCATGAGTATACAATGGACAAAAGACAGCCTCTTCAATAAGTGGTGCTGGGAAAACTGGACAGCAACATGTAAAAGAATGAAATTAGAACACTTCCTAACACCATACACAAAAATAAACTCCAAATGGATTAAAGACCTACATGTAAGGCCAGACACTATAAAACTCCTAGAGGAAAATACAGGCAGAACACTCTATGACATACATCAAAGCAACATCATTTTTGACCCACCTCCTAGAATCATGGAAATAAAATCAAGAATAAACAAATGGGACCTCATGAAACTTAAAAGCTTTTGCACAGCAAAAGAAACCATAAACAAGACTAAAAGGCAGCCCTCAGAATGGGAAAAAATAATTGCCTATGAAACAATGGACAAAGGATTAATCTCCAAAATATACAAACAGCTCATGAAGCTTAATACCAAAAAAGCAAATAACCCAATCCACAAATGGGCAGAAGACCTAAATAGACATTTCTCCAAAGAAGACATACAGATGGCCAACACACACATGAAAAGATGCTCAACATCACTAATCATCAGAGAAATGCAAGTCAAAGCCACAATGAGGTATCACCTCACACCGATCAGAATGGCCATCATCACAAAATCTGGAAACAACAAATGTTGGAGAGGGTGTGGAGAAAAGGGATCTCTCTTGCACTGTTGGTGGGACTGTAAGTTGGTATAGCCACTATGGAAAACAATTTGGAGGTTCCTTAAAAAACTGCAAATAGAACTACCCTATGATCCAGTAATCCCACTCCTGGGCATATACCCAAAGAAAACCATAATCCCAAAAGAAACACGTACCATAATGTTTATTGCAGCACTATTCACAATAGCCAGAACATGGAAGCAACCTAAATGCCCATCAACAAATGAATGGATACAGAAGATGTGGCATATATATACAATGGAACATTACTCATCTATAAAAAGGGATGAGATGGAGCTATATGTAATGAGGTGGATAGAACTACAATCTGTCATACAGAGTGAAGTAAGTCAGAAAGAGAAGGACAAATATTGTATGCTAACTCACATATACGGAATCTAAAAATGGTACTGATGAACTGAGTGACAAGAACAAGGACGCAGATACAGAGAATGGACTGGAGAACTCGAGGTATGGGAGGGGGCGGGGGGTCAAGGGGAAGCTGAGACGAAGCGAGAGAGTAGCACAGACATATATATACTACCAACTGTAAAATAGTCAGTGGGAAGTTGTCGTATAACAAAGGGAGCCCAACTCGAGGATGGAAGATGCCTTAGAGGACTGGGGTGGGGAGGGTGGGGGGGACTCGAGGGGCGGGAGTCAAGGAAGGGAGGGAATACGGGGATATGTGTATAAAAACAGATGATTGAACCTGGTGTACCCCCAAAAAATAAAAAAATAAAAAAAATAAAAAATAAAAAAAAAAAAGCCTTTGAGGACTCTGAAAGTTACTATCACTCTCACAAGTTGCGTGTGTGTGTGTGTGTTTTAATGATTGGATCATTGTAGCTAAAATAAATGTGGATTATATACATACATGTGGATGGTATCTGTAGAATTCTTTTGCTGACATTACTATGTTTCTAAAGAGAAAAATTACAGGTTCTAATTTGCACTGTAAGTTCATAATATGATTTCATACACTTACTCTGAGAAATAGAAAAGCAGCCACTGGCAATCAGGAACTGTTCTGGCCCTTACAACTAGGTCTCAAAGTTCTTCCACTGAACACAACCAATCTTACATCAGACAGGCTTCATCTCTGGCCTGGATGGGTCAAGACAAAACAGTTTCACTCCGTATCTTTTTAACAAAGATACAAATATGAATACTGCACAAACCACAAAATGATTAAATGTCCTTATTCTGGCTAACATGTGACTTCCACTTCTTAATTAGTTACAGCTTTAGTTTTCTTCATTTCTCTCACCTTATAGATAGAATTTAAGATACAAAAACACAGAATTGACCCATTTCCTGACAGCATTCAATATCATGCAAAAACCCTGATTCCTTGAACTCTTCCCCCAATTACTCAAGTGCTATAATTAGTGCTTTGTAATATCCTCTTGTGATGCCTGCAGTTTCCCATACTGTGATAGCCTTCACTGCAATGAGTTACAACCCAGCTTCTGCAGCTACAGATGTGTACATGCTAGCCTTTGAATGGACAGAACGGACATATTCAATTAAACTGTCAACAGAAATGATATTTCTATTAATTATAAGTAGTATATTCTATGGTGCTTTACTAATCTCCCTACTCCCATCTTCAAATGCCGGTTGCTATGGTAGCAGTATATCATATTTGGCAATGAAAAGAAAATCAGGCTAACAATAATTTTGAAGAGTTATTTGAGCTCTCTCTGAGATAAGTCTATTTTTAATTTGTCTTAATTGATTTTAGTAAGTGTACTTGGTACTGCAGAACATATATAAATTCACATTTAACTGTGTTCACTTTATTTACTCCTAAAAGATGAATAGTCTCCACATGTTACATTAACATTGATTTCATGGTACCCATTATAAATTAATATGAGTCCTTGGTATATAAATATGTCTAGCAGGCTCTTGATAGCAAGTTGGAATATTTCAGATGGGATTTGCATTTGCATTAAGTTAGAGTTTAAAAAACGAGTTGACTATCTACAGTACAGGCTACAGTAGAATCAGACTTAGATAAGTTACATTAAAGTCCAAATGCATTTATGTATAATCATAATTCCATTCGACTGTAGGGGTCAAAGAGAATCATATGTAAATCAAACAGCCTGATAATGTAAGAAATAAAACATATCTATATATACCTATGGAGAAAAGGGAACCCTAGTACACTGTGGGTGGGGTTTTAGATTGGTGCAGCTGCCATAGAAAACAGAACAGAGATCCTCAAAAATTTAAATTTAACTACACTCAGGTGGTTAGCAAAACCTTTTGGACAGGAGCAGTTGTAGAATATAAGAGCTCCAGTGTGGAGGGAGATTTTTATTGGAAGAGTTAGCTATTGGAGGAGGAATTCTGGAATGCTCTCAGTTGTCTATTATTAATATGAATGATAATTATGAATGCTAACATTACAATTATTGGTCAAATATATATTTAGGTTTCATGGATTTTTCTGTATTTTATTATCACACACACATAAACACACACACACACACACAAACACACAAATAAACCAAGTTAATAAAAAGAGTCAATAGGCAGCAGCACACTAATTCTATCCACCCATTAACTAAAGGAAACCAAAAGCTCTATAATTATATTTTTGGTTTTTTTGCCTTGGGAAAGACATAACATGGTTTTAGATCAATGTAAACTGAAAGGGCTCAGCGGTGTGTGTGGCTAAAGAGGTTTTGATTTTGGTTTTTTTGTCTTTATGTGGGAATCAAATTTGCCCACAGCTGTCTTACTGACATCTAAATTACAAACTGTTGTACAAGACTATTGACCCAGAAAACAGACAGTAGGGAAAAGACAAGAAACTAATGTTAACCACAAGTAACCACAACTGGAAAAAAAAATTTGGTGAAAAGGGCATTAATTAATAGAAAAGTACAGTGAAATCTGTTACTGAAAGATTTTCTGCTTTCAATTTGGCAGAAAGTCTTTAGAAAACTATTTTTCTTTTTTGCCTCTATTTTTTTCCAATTTTTAATTTATTACTCCAGGTTTCCTCTTTTGGAATAATAAACCTGGAAGTGTCCCAGGTGTGGAGTTACCTGTGTAGACAGCAAGACTCTTCACCTGCAAACACATATCGAGTCCACACGCAGTTTGAGAAACATCAACTCTCTTTCTTTCCTGCACTTAAAGCCATAGTTTTGTAAGCCTTGGGTCATAAAAAGAAGGTGTTTCTGGAGATCATTTAATTCAATATGCAGATTATTGGTCAATGGAGCTCAAAGTGATTAAATAGACAATTTTATATCAAAATGTGTTGAATAGCCAGGCAAAAATATTTTTTCAAAGTTGTTAAATTAGTAGAGTTAGCTATTACTTTACTCAGACACAAATAAAACTTAAGGGGTGAACAGTAACAACCACACAAAACTGCTTCAGCCTGTTCATAGCACATTAGCATTGCTTTCATTATTCATTTATTAAGTGATTTTGTAAGAACAGTTTTATTCACAAGGCACGTTTTTAACATGTAAACTGCAGAATTTATTA
The DNA here is from genome assembly GCF_030028045.1 of Hippopotamus amphibius kiboko. NCBI lineage: Eukaryota > Metazoa > Chordata > Mammalia > Artiodactyla > Hippopotamidae > Hippopotamus > Hippopotamus amphibius. Next base: position 105,750,906 of record NC_080196.1, read on the forward strand.
GCTACCCATGACAGCTGGAAAATTTTTATTTTACCAGGTAAAATTCATATTCATATGCACTGATGCCCAATTTGCTTTGCAACAATAACATGTATTTCTGTATGTTACAAGTTGTGAGGCTGCCAACATAGTGTTTAATGGAATTCACCACGGCTCTGAGATCAGTAATAGGATAACACTCGAAAGCTCCTTGCATTTGAATGCAATATTATCTGAAGTAAAGAGGTCAAGGTCCAAATTTGCTTTGGTTTTCTTTGTTTGTTACTGTTGTTTGTCTTTCCTTGGCAAATACGAAATCATTTTAATTAACGAAGCAATCACATTACTATGTGCAATAAGAATATTCTATAAAAAAATTCATTTAGTTTCAGAAGGGCTGTTCTGGCTTACACTGCAAGTCGGTGCTATGCAAGTAAATTACCTAAATAAAAACAGAGAAAATTCCTAGTTAGCAGGCTTTATGAAAATGGTTATGTAGTGTGTTTAATCTCTAGATCATATTGAGTATAATTCTCAGTCAGAATGTAATAAGGTGAGATAAATTAAAAAAGAAGAAAGAAAGAGAGAATATCTTTCCACTAAAACAGTTTATACCATCTGAGCATCTCTATGATTAATATCGTAATTACTGTTTATGATATGAGGACTCAACGATGTGTGAAGGCAGTGCTAACTTTAGTCGATGAGATGCAAGAGTCAATTAAATTGTCACATGGTATTTGCTATCACTAGCGTATTGATGTGGCACATTTGAATAATGACTCCTTTAAGCAAAAGCAACTTTCTTTTTTAATTGAATGGAGTGGCTTCGTTATTTGCCTAACGTCTATAGACTTTTAAAGGCGGTACCTTCAGTTTGCATGCGAACAATTTGGAAAAAGTATTGCCTATGGTTGCTTTAAACAGTCCAGGAGAAGCCAGAAGAGTTTAGCATTTTGTTCTGTTTTTTAATTCATTTACTTATTTATTCAACAAATGTGCTGCATGGTGCCAAGTGGTGGGGAAAGAGAACTGAACAAGACAAACTGGTTCCTGAATTTACAAAGCTCATAATCTATTGGAGGAAAGAGGTATTAAGAAACACATATATGTGTGATACATATATATGTATAAATGTATATATACATTTTCTACTTAGAATTAAGCTAAGTGCTACAACAGAGAACTACTAGGTGTAATGAACCTATGTTCAGGGAGACTTAAATTACTAGGAGGAGTTGGGGAGGTCTTTCTGAAGAAGTAATATTTCAAATGAGCCCTGAAAGATAAGCTAAAAAAGGAGATGGTATTTGGATGGTGCTGAAGAAGCGAAATCAGGTGACACAAAAGACCTACATTGACAGGAATGTGGCAAACGTAAGGTGCAGCTGAAGCTTAGGGCTCTCCATGGTGAGGACAGAGGGGAAGCGGGGAAGGCATTCACTCTTCATCAGTTACTTCCCTCCTGAACTTCTTTCTGTACTTGGCTCTAAAATCCCCACATCTCCCTGCTTGTCCTCCTAATTTCCCTCTTCTCCTTCTCTGTGCTTACTCTTCTAGATGTTCCAGTTCCACGGGGCCTAACCCTCTGCCGCAGTCCTTCTGTATGTACTGTACCCGCAGGATGATTGTCACAGTCCTGTCTTTAAATATCGTCTCTGTTTATAATTGTTCTAAAAGGTATGCCTGGGCCATGACCTCTGCCCAGGATCCCAGACTGCCCAGAAGTCACCTGCATTTCAGTACCTAAAAGGTAATTCAAATTTACCATGTCCAGATGAGTAACCCAGGTTGCCCCTCCCCGGCTTCATATTTTTGTAAGTAGTGCCACAATTCACCAATTGCTCAGATCAGTTATCTTGCATTATTCCTCAACTCTCATGGCAGCATCAAAATTTCATTAGTAATTTCAGTCATCTTGACCTCTAAAATACATCCAAATCCAGTGATGTATCCACTCCTCCATTACTAACATCTGTAAGGACAAATAAAAATTAAAAATGAGAGGATTAATTCTCCCTGTTAAAGATAATGGAAGAGACATTCCTACTCCCTTTCCTTAGAGCGTATCTTTTCTAAACTTGTAATTGTAAATTCTTTCTCTACTGCTTTGGGATTCACATAAATTTCCTTTTAAATAGCTTTTTGACTTACTTCACTCTGTATGACAGTCTTAGAAAAATTGTACAGATGAACCTGTTTGCAAGGCAGAAATGGAGACACAGACGTAGAGAACAAACATACGGACACCAAGGGGGAAAGGGGCTGTGGGATGAATTGGGAGATTGGGATTGACATATATACACTAATACATGGGTGAGTCAAAAATTATCTGAACTCTGCTTATATTAAAACTTATGTTGGCTGCACTGTCTTATCAGCACCTTCCGTCCAAGGCTACTGTCTCCCCAGTCACTGCTGTGCAGGTGTGAACGTGTTACATCAGTTCATTTGCAACTGTGGTGCAAGCAAAAATGGATGCCCCACTTATGATTTCCATGAAAGAAGAACAGTGTGCAGTGATTCATTTTCTGTGGTCTGAGGGTCTACCTGGTGCCGTTATTTACTGAAGACTTTGTGCACAGTATGGAGAAAGTGTTTTGTCACAAAGTGTGTATGAATGGATAGAGAAGTTCAAGGAAGGTCGCACAAGTGTTAGCCATCAAGAAGGAGCCGGGTGCTTGTCCACGGCCACGGCTGATGACAACATTAAGCATACATGTGAAATGATTCTGTTGAATAGACGAATGACAGTGGATTATGTAGCAAATCATTTGCAAATCAGCCATGGCTCTGCCTATGAAATAATCCACGACAGACTTAGGTTTCAAAGAGTTTGGGCTGAAGCCTAAACTTTGGAATAAATGCAGAGGACTTTGTGATCTTGCATGACAATCCATGTCCGCACACTTCTGCCCAAACTGTCAACACTCTGCAAAAACTTCATTTTGAGGTGTTAAAGCATCTTCCCTATAGTCCAGATCTTGCTCCATCAGACTTTCACCTGTTTGGTCCCCTGAAAGCAGCCCTATGAGGACGAACATTCACTTCTGATGAAGAAGTGAAGACAGAGGTGCATTTGTGGCTCGCAGCTCAGCCTAAAACATTTTTTAATGAGGTAATACGAAAGTTTGTTGACAGATGGACAAAGTGTATTGAAAAGCAAGGAGATTATGCTGGAAAATGATGTATTTGTCTTTTCTAAAAGTTACTTAAATTCTAAAGCCAGAATGCAGATAATTTTTGACTCACCCTCATATGTATAAAATAGATAATTAATGAGAACCTGCTATATAGCATAGGAAATTCTACTGCACTCACTGTACAGTAGAAACTAACACAACATTGTAAAACAACTATACCTCAGTAAAAAAAAAAAAAAAAAAAAAAAAAGATAGGTTTTTGTCAGGTTTGAAACCCAGGGCTGTCTTTCTCAAGAAACTGAATTGAAATGTAAAATCAAGGGAGATAACACCCCCATTACAGTTTCTGTGGGAGTGAGGAGCTTATTCCAAGAATGCAAGACAGGTTCAACATTTGTAAATTAACCAATATAATCCCACACATCAAGAAACAAAAATAAAGAAATCAATCAATACAGAAAGAGCATCTGACAAAATCCAGCATCTGTTCATGATTAAGAGAAAAACAAAACAAAACAAAAACCAACTCTCAGCATACGAGGGATAAACAGGAGTTTCTTCAACTTGATAAAGGACGTCTACAAAAACACCTACAATTACCATCATACTTAATGGTAAGAAACTGGATGCATTCCCCCTAAGAGCAGGGGTAGGGCAGAAATGTCTTCTCTCATTTCTTCTATCCAACATGATACTGGAGTACCTGGTCAGTGCATCGAGAGAAGAAAATGAAAATTCACTTTGCCTCTGTGGTCTTTCTCTTAAAAACCTGTAAACCCATCTAACCATGAGAAAATCTCCAGGAAAATCCTAATTGAGGCACATTCTACAATGTATCTGAGCAGTGCTTGAAACTGTCAGGGTCATCAAAAACAAGGAATGTCAAAGGAACTGTTACAACTGAGAGGAAAGAACCCCAGGAGACAGGACTATTAAATGTAATGTGGGGACATAGATGGGAACCTGGAGGAGGAAAAGGGTATTAAATACAAATGAAGCAAATCTGAATGAAGTCTGCACTTCAGGTATTTGTGCTGTTTTATTAATTGTGACAAATGTTCCAAACTATTATGTAATAATAGGGGACAATGGATATGAGTTATACAGGAATTCTCTGCATTATCCTCACAATTCTGCTGTAAATCTAAAACTGTTCTAAAATTCTAAAAATATTTTAAAAAGGAAACAAGAATAACCACCTAAAAATATAAATCTTGTATAATTCTCTTATAGTAAGAACTTTCCAGTGTGACATATCTTCCATATATTTTTCCATTCTTCTCCTATAGTTTTGCCCCTCTTCATTCTGTTCCAATATTTTGGGCTCCATTTATCTCAAATTCCAAACCACATAGGATCTTTGCCTCCTTCTCATCTCTCTGCTTGAAAAATACTGAATTTCATGGCTTTCTGTCTTCACTCAGTATACTATTTAGGTGCCACCTTCTCTTAGAACCCTTCTTTGAAATAAATTAAATTGCAACTATTTCCCCTTTTCCTTGGATAAATGGAGCAAGAAATTAGAAGCTCATTAAATATACCTATTTTTAATTATTTCTAGTAAAATATTTTTACTCATTAGCTGTGAGAGTTTGAAAAAATAAGATGCCAGTTCTTACCCTAGATTACTGACACAAGTAACTAACTCAATGTATGTCATGAAATATTGAGATGAAAAGTCTGGAAATTAATGGTGTTTAGATTATAGAGAAATCATGTATACAGTTTTAATACAAGTATATTCACTTAGATATGTGAATATGTGATAAGTGGAAATGTCACATAGATATTTATGTGCAGATATAGAGATAAAAATATGATATTTGAAGCCATAGTGATGAAATGAAATGGACTGTGGTTGGAATGTAGTTTAAGATAAAAAAATGAAAGATCCAGGATCAGACTTGAGGAACACAAATGATTAAAGGCCGTGCAGAAAAGGAGACAGAACAAATAACTGAGATATAGAAGCTGAAAAGAAAATAGGGGAAAGAAAAGGGTGCCATGTCCCATAAAAGGACTTTTTCCAGGAGGGTGGGGGTCAAGTCTGTTGCTGCATAGAGAGGATAAATTAAAAAGAAAAGAGGTCTGAAAATTGCCAATGGAATTAAGAACTTTCATATGATTTTAGCAAAAAAAACGATTGATGATGCCTAAAATAGTGAAAGCTAAATTCCTGCAGACTGAGGAGTGGAGTGACAGGTGGCCAGAAAACGGAGCCAGAGTGTAGAGCACATTGTATTGTAAAATTTGGCCATTCAAAGCTTTAGTTGAGAAGAATGAGATACAGAGGAAATATGTTAATTTTTGAAATGAAAGAGACAAGAGTATGTTCTCCACACTGATTGGAGAGATCTAATAAATAGGAAGAGGCATAGAAACAGGAAAAGAGGAATTTTTGGAGAAAGTATTGAGCATAAGTATGAGGGGCTTAAAACTTTCTTATTTACATTTTCAAATCTATGTACCTGAGAGGAGTGTGTTTTCCCCCAATTCCTCTTCTTCAGTCTTCAGATTCAGTCTTTCTCTCTTGAGAATGTTTGAGATGCCCTTCCCCCCATTCGCACCTTTGGATCTCAGAATAGTTAAGAGAAAGATTCTGGGTATGTTGTCTATTTTTCAGATCCAATCTTCCTGGTTTTCATATGTGCTAATCCTAGAAGAGGAAATAGGCAAACAGATTTTCATATATGCTAATGCTAGAAGAGGAAATAGGCAAACAAATTGTGGTCACTTCTAATTTGTATTTTTCAGTATCACTTTATCATTACTAGAAGCTGCTTTGAATTCTGCCATTTAAGTTCCTGAGTGATGCATCTCAATTGTTTTAGAATTTGAATTGCGCTTTAAGCCAGGAGTGATTAATCAGGTTGAAACTATACATCATGTTGTCCCTTATATTTATTTATTGCCTACCAGATGTAGGAGTAAATGTAATCTAGAAAATGATGAGTAGTTTGGTCTCTGAATGTAATACTTCTAGCTATAAAATTTCATTCATACAATGTTTGTGAATTTCATCTCTATTCAATGTATAAAATACCTTGGCATAGTCATTTCTATAAATAAAACTAATGACTATAGTGGAGGGTTATGTTCAAATTAGACCCTAATCAGCTATTACTGCCTGTGATTTTCTTTCTTCCTTCCTTTCTTTCCTTTTTTTTTTTTTCAGTAGTGGCCACAAATGTAAGCAAAACCATTTATTAGTGAGAGATGGTTAGATTACCCGTTTGTCCCTCTATGTTCATTCTCCAACCTTCTATGCTGTGTGTGACATTTGTCCAGGGCCCTAATGGATATGGATGGGTTCAGCCAATGGTCAGCATGAGCAGGAATTGAAAGAGAAGTAAGGGAGTGTGGTTGGGGTGTATATTCCATTGGTTCATTTCTGTAGTGTTGTTCGAGGCTGGCTGAATTCCTAGACTGAAGATCACAGCTTCTGCCAGATGGCTTTCTCTAAGTAGCCTCCTTCTTCGTTCTAGTAATGGCTCCTTTCCCTTACCAATTCACACCTGTTTTCTAGCCTGTTACTCTTACCAATTACAGGGTACTACGCTATTCATTGAGGATTCCTTGCACTTTGGTCACCTTGCTCATAACTTATACAAAATGTTATTTTTTAAAAAGCTTTCAAATTACCCAATTTTGCCATATTGGCAAACCATAGTTAAGGGCTCAATTTTAAGAAGAAAATTTCAGGATATTAACATCAATTTAGTAAATTGTGATTAGTGCTTGTTCAATCAATAAATATTTATGGAAAAACTACTATATGTGAAGAACTCTTCAGGTGCTAGGTATACATCACTGAACAAAAAGGTCATGGGATATTTGCCCTCATGGAGCTTCTGTAATAGCCTGTAGTAATATTTGGCCAGAAACCTAGTAACGTCACCAAGTTTTAAATGTTATTCTCTTTATAAAATGAATAAAATGTTGAATTTAGTTTTTGTTTTATAAATAAGTTCTAAATCTTTTACCAGCCTATCCTATTTTTTTTTCTAATAGCTATTTTATTTACAGACTTCTAAGGTTTAGTATTTAATATGATGAACAAGTTCGGGTATACTAACTGCTATATATAGCAAGTAGTTCCAAAACTACACAGTATGTAACATATAATAGAAGTTTGTTTTTCATCACAGGATAGTACAATGAAGTAAACAAGCCAAGGGGGCAGCCCTCTAATCCAAGTTTACTTCCAGGTTTACTCTGGAAGTTCTTTTCAATCCAGATAACCAGAAAGGCAAAGGAACCCAGAGTTGGTTTCCATGGGCCGTTCATGAATGTGTCATATAACACTTCTGCTCACATTCCAATGACAGGCAAGCAGCCAGTCACATGGGCACTGCTAACCTGAAGAGAAACTAGAAAGTGTAGTCTAGCTGTGTGTCCAGGAAAGAGAGAGAATTTGGATTTTAGTAATCTGGCAGTCTGTATTGTACTGCATATGGTGTAAACACGTACCCACATACATTTGTGTTATACATTTATATATGCATATCAAAACATATATATGTGGAATATTTATATTTATGTTTTTGTGGAGTAATTCTCCTTATGTGCACTGTGACTCTTGTCACTTATGAGAAAAACACAAAAATATTTTAATTTCTTTTTGATCTAAGAAGATTGTGCTCTACAATATTATTATTAATCAAACTAAATGAAGCTAGAAGTAATATACATAGTACATCTAGACCTCAGGACTTTGGGAAGAGTTATTGACCTTTTCTATACCTACTTTGAGTAGCGATCACAGCATAAGAGCAATAATGCCCTACTCCTTGAGCCTCCGTAGTTAAGCATATTTTCTTGATTTTGATGCCAACTTTATGTTCTGGGTGACCTGTATTATGGTCAGGCTCATCTGAGCTGATTGAAAAGAAGAGAAATTTCCTCGAATATAGGATTTTATTGTGATAATACACCAGAGAAATGAACCATCGCTTGAATCATGCCTAGAGACCTCTAAGGTCTTTTAGAATACGGCAGCAGGATCCTGCTACCTCCTCAGGGGCAGGCTTTCATAGCACCTCATTCTCCAGGGGTGAAATTGAAATAGTTAACCAGCAGTAAGGCACAGCCTCAGTCAATCAGGATAAAGGCTCCAGACTTTAACACCTTAGTTCCCGGTTGGAGGAGAAGCCAGGGTGGCCAGTGGTGAGAGAGATGCACAGCTATTTACCACGTATTTTATTGAACTTACTTCAATATTTAAATGACTGTGGCCATGCCAGCCTGTGCCAGCTGAGTGGCAGCCCTGCATTATTCACTGGACTGCCTTTGTGATGTGGCTTTTCTGTTTCTCTTCTGTCTACATCTGGAGATGCAGACACTTTCAGTGGCTTCCCCTTACTATGCTTTTCCTACTTCAGGATATTTTGTGCTCACGGCTTCCATAACCTCAAGGCTCTTATGGTTTTCCTTTATATCCTTTATGTGTTTCTGTGAGTTTTGTGTGCAAGCTCCCTGAAGATCAGATTGGTCTAAGTAGTCACAATCGAAATAGGGCGTATCTTTTGGCCATAGTTCCATAGCACCTTATTTAGGCTGTTGAAGGCTGCCCTTTAAAGACCTGTCACAGTCCCCTTGACCCAGACATTCTGGTCTCATGATTTAAAGGAAAGTATCCTATTTGTAAATAATCTCTGGGGACTACTCTTTTTTATCAGGGACTGGAACACCCTGGGCAAGATGAGTATCAGAGTTTCTTTTCCTATCAAATCTGCTCCACCGCTCTGCAGAGCTCAAAACCTCACATTCTTACAATATTATTCGTTATCTTCCTTGTGAGAAAAGAGCTAGAAAAAGAAAATAACATTCAGGGATTTCAGCAAAAAACTATTATTAAGTGCCCTCTAATTCCTTTCCTTAAATTATTACCACAACCATGTCTAGGCAGAAATAACTTTGGAGGGAGAGAGAAAAAACAACCACCAAAACAAGAATGTCACCTTCATAATGCTAAGCATGAAATTCTGTTAACCATTTTAAAAATAATTATTCTCTTGGGAACCTGCTGAAAAAATTAATTTACTGTGTATATGACCAGTCATTACTGCTTTTCCTACACTACAGACAGATTCATCTTTGTCTACGATACGCAACGTTGTTGGAAAGCTAACAGACAAGAAGGCATTAAAACAAACCCCAAAGGATCAGTGAAATGAATTTATACTTTATGGCTTCATGCCTACATTTTCAGACTGTCGCTAATGGGACAATTACACTCTAATGACCTTCCACTAAGTGGAAGCCAAAAATATAATTCAGTTTTGTATAAATTAAAACAAATGAAATGGCTTTCAATTTAGCACTGCTGACATCTCTCTTCAGAGAACTATTTCTAAAGTAAAAATATTAAGATTATTTAGGGGAAAAAGTATATGTAAACAGTTTATCATCTGTCAGATTGCAAAAGCCACAAATTCCAAATAGAGAGATCCATGTAAGACTCAAAAAGTGTTGACTGTCTCAAAGACAAGAACTATGAGATTCATTTTCTGCTACTAATTAGCAGTTTCTGTCTGAAGACAAACATCTTTAAATTAATGTAACAATATATATATTTACATATATACATAAATTCTTTAAAAATAGTATATCTTTATATTTGTATGTTAACCTTAAAAAATGAATATTTATATTAGGTATTTATAATCTGAACACCTAGATTTTATCAGAGATCTTAATAAGAAACAATGGTTTGAAGTTTTCCAAAAAGAGATTATCTCTTGGTCATACTTCCAGGAGCTCAGCAGCCTCTGAATGATATGTAAATTACATTAGGAAGAGCTTTCAGGTTTTTTTGTTTTTATTTTCTTTACCAAATTTTCACTGTTAAACTTACGAGATGATGATATTTTCATTCTTCACCCTGTGCTGACTTTAAGTATTAATGATGACTTTTTTTCAGACATTTGCTACCAAAGAGTTTTCTTTCACTATCCTCCTAAAGTTCTCATTTGATTTCTATTGTGTACTGGTTTGATATGATTTCAAATCCACTTGTTTATGACAAAAATGAAGTTGTTTTATACATAAAGTTGTTTTGATATGAAAGTGAGATTGTCGTCAGAAAGTCATCATCCGCAGCTGTGGTTACTGAGAAGCGTTCGGTAGCTCAGTTGCTGAGGGGTACTACTGGGGATTTATCAGTAAGAACATAGGAAGAAGCAACCAAGGCAAAGGGACCTTTAAGCTCTAAGCACCCAGATTTGTGAGGGTTGTCAGAGAGGGCTCGGTCTGGGCAAGGCGACTCTTCGTTGAACAAAATAGCTCTCCGAGGACCTTGGGGCATTACCTCCTGCTGGGTCAGGGCGACTCTTTGCCAGGTGGTGGTGAAGACCATGCAGTGGCCCCAAAAAGGGGGTCATCTTGCCCACCAGCACCAGTGCCTTCCTTCCCAGCAATGTGCTCCCGCCATCCAAGTAGAGTGCTCCTGCCGTCCCAGCAGAGTGCTCCTACCTTCCCGGCAGTGTGCTCCTGCTTTTCCAGTAGTGTGCTCCTGCCATCCCCGCAGTGTGCTCCAGCCATCCTGTCAGTGTGCTCCTGCCATCCCCGCAGTGTGCTCCTGCCTTCCTGAGAGTGTGCTCCCGCCATCCAGGCAGTGTGCTCCCGCCTTCCCAGCAGTGTGCTCCAGCAACGAGGGGCTCTCACTCTGGCAGCTGGGCATCGGCGTTGGGTTGGCTAAGCCGTCTCTCCCGAGGACCAATTCCTAGAAAGGTACACCTGGAAATCAATTCGAACTTTATTCCTTTCATCTCCCCTTGTCTGGGACATAGTGCAATGAATCTATCATTGGTTCAAAGTATGTTATTTCTTCATTGCTTTTTAAGAGACATTATCCTGTGTACTACTGGCTTGTGAAATTAGTATAATTGCTGCAGTGAACCAGTGCTAAATAAAACATTGGAAAAGATGATCTCAGTGTCTGAGCCACTTTCTTAGATTTCAGGCTGATCTCTCTTCTCCCAGCTTCTCCAACAGTTGTCTTTTCTTCCAAGTCTTGATGTCTTTGAGGGCTATTCACAGCTCACAGGACCCAGTGTTTCAGGTCTGTGTTTCTCAATCTTGTATAAAGAGAGTGAATGTATAGAAGAGACATTTATTTAGCCAAAAATTTGCCTCAGTGAATTTCCTTCTTTTGTTTTGCTTTAACAATATTGGCACATATTCTTTGTTCTAAGTTTCTGGATAACTACCTATACTATACCATACCATACTATACTATACTATACTATACTATACTATACTATACTAAAGTTCTCTCTGCTAAGCTTTATTATGGAATGGGCTTACTTCTAAATATGTGTTTGCTTTACAATAAAACTTTTTCTCTGCTCATAAATGTAGTCTCAGCTGGTTAAAAATAAAAAAGACAGAATGCAAGTTGCCTAGTAAAAATGTCACCAAGCTTTTAAATAATTAATATATTCTGTATGTTTTTGTTCACACATGTGGGCTACAAATTTGAGGTCACTGTCATCTGTCATCTTTAGCCTGAATGCAGAAGTCGAAATTCACTTATTATTACTGATTCTTCACAAACATTAATGAAGTACCACCACGGCTGAGAAGACCAAGGCAAAGTGAAGTTGATATGTAATCAGAGCAGGTCCTCAGTGTCTATAAACAGAACAGTTGTCCTGTTTACTCTTGGCCATTTCCACATGTCAAGAATTCTATCATCTGTGAACATGTGGAATTGGTACACTGTCACAAGGAAAACATGGTGTATCATGCCCAATGATACCCTAATATCTTGAGAAATTTTCCACTATATTTAGGGAAAGAAAGGAAAACCTGAAATGCTTTGTCATGAGAATTTTTGTGTGCCCATTGTTTTGTTATACATTCGTGAGAAAATAATGAAGGAATCCTCTCAGTGCCCCAGATAAGAAAGAAAAGATTGTAAAATATAAATCTTCTTAGAAATGAAAGAGAGAGGCAGGTCAATGAGAGAAAAAGCAGCAATGTATTTATTCTAGAGAAAGTATTATAGAGAGAGAGAGGGAGAGAAGTGTCAAATCGTTAAGGGATGGCCATTTCTACTTTATTTTTGAACCTAATATCTACTTATTACTTATATTATCAAGGGCAGAAAAACATGGACTCTTGAAAATTCCCTCAGGCTGATATCTGCAACTAGGAGTTCTGAACCTTGCCTTTATACTTCTAAAAACATAATTAAAAACTAATAATTAGAGAGGATTAAGATGGCTGAGTAGGAGGACTTGTGCTCACTCCCTCTTGCACGAACACTGGAATTACAACTAAATGCTGAACAATCATCAACAGAAAGACACTGGAACTCACCAAAAAAGACACCCCACATCTGGAGACAAAGGAGAAGCCGCAGTGAGACCATAGGAAGGGCGCAATCGCGTTAAAATCAAATCCCATAAATGCTGGGTGGGTGACTCACAAGCTGGAGAACAGTTATACTGCAAAAGTCCACCCACTAAAGTGAGGGTTCTGAGCCCCATGCTATGCTTCCCAACCTGGGAGTCCAGCAATGGGAGGAGGAATCCCCCGAGAATCAGACTTTGAATGCCAGCGGGATTTGATTGCAGGACTTTCACAGGAAACAGAGACTCCACTCTTGGAGGGCACACAAAAAAATGTGCTCACCAGGACCCAGGGGAAAGGAGCAGTGACCCCATGGGAGACTGAACCAGACCTACCTGCTGGCATTGGAGGGTTGCCTGCAGAGGTGGGGGGCAGCTGTGGCTCACTGAGGAGACAGGGGCACTGACAGCAGGGGTTCTGGGAAGTGCTCATTGGCATGAGCCTTCCCAGAGTCCGCCATTAGCCCCACCAAAGAGCCTGTAAGCTCCTGTGCTAGGTAGCCTCAAGCCAAACAACCAACAAGGTGGGAGCACAGCTCCGCCCTTTGGCAGACAAGCAGATTAAAGTTTTACTGAGCTCCACCCACCAAATTGGATTAAAGTCTTACTGAGCACCACCCACCCAGCCCTACCCACCATCAGTCCCTCCCATCAGGAGGCACCCACCAGCCTCCTAGATAGCTTCCTCCACAGGAGGGCAGACAGTAGTATCAAGCAGTATCAGCAGTATTTCGTCTTGTGGAACTGAAAACCACAGCCACAGAAAGATAGAGAAAATGAAAAAGCAGAGGACTTTGTACCAGATGAAGGGACAGGATAAAACCCCAGAAAAACAACTAAATGAAGAGGAGATAGGCACTCTTCCAAAAAAAGAATTCAGAATAATGATGGTGAAGATGATCCAGGACTTTGAAAAAAGAGTGGATGCAAGGATTGAAAAGTTTACCAAAGACCTAGAAGAATTAAAGGACAAACAAACAGTGATATGCAACACAATAACTGAAATGAAAAATACACTAGAAGGAACCAATAGCAGATTAACTGAGGCAGAGGGGCGAATAAGTGACCTGGAAGACAAAATGGTGAAAATCACTGATGCAGAAAAGAATAAACAAACAAAAAAAAAAAATGAAAAGAACTGAAGACAGCCTAAGAGACCTCTGGGACAATGTTAAACGCACCAACATTCTCATTACAGGGGTCCCAGAAGGAGAAGAGAGAGAGAAAGGACCCGAGAAAATATTGGAAGAGATTATAGTTGAAAACTTCCCTAACATGGGAAAGGAAATAGCTACCCAAGTCCATGAAGCGCAGAGAGTCCTAGGCAGGATAAACCCACGGAGAAACATGCCAAGACATATAGTAGTCAAATTGACAAAAATTAAAGACAGAGAAAAGTTATTAAAAGCAACAAGGGAAAAATGACAAATAACATACAAGGAAACTCCCATAAGGTTAACAGCTGATTTCTCAGCAGAAACTCTGGAAGCCAGAAGGGAGTGGCATGATATATTTCAAGTGATGAAAGGGAAGAACGTACAACCAAGAATACTCTACCCAGCAAGGATCTCATTCAGATTTGAAGGAGAAATCAAAAGCTTTACAAACAAGCAACAGCTAAGAGAAGTCAGCACCACCAAACCAGCCCTAAAATAAATGCTAAAGGAACTTCTCTAAGTGGGAAACGTAAGAGAAGAAAATAACCTACAAAAACAAAACAATTAAGAAAATGGTAATAGGAACATACATATCGATAATTATCTTGAATGTAAATGGACTAAATGCACCAACCAAAAGACGCAGACTGGCTGAATGGATACAAAACCAAGAACCATGTATATGCTGTCTACAAGAGACCCACTTCAGACCTAGGGACACATAGAGACTGAAAGTGAGGGGATGGAAAAAGATATTCCATGCAAATGGAAATCAAAAGAAAGCTGGAGTAGCAATACTCATATCAGGTAAAATAGACTTTGAAATAAAAAATGTTACAAGAGACAAGAAAGGACATTACATAAAGATCAAGGGATCCATCCATGAAGAGGAGTAACAATTACAAATATATATGCCCCCAGTATAGGAGCACCTCAATACATAAGGCAAATGGTAACAACTATGAAAGAGGAAATGCAAGGCAGAAATAGAGACACAGATGTAGAGAACAAACACATGGACACCAAGTGGGGAAAGCAGGGAGGGTTGGGGGGGAATAAATTGGGAGATTGGGATACCAAATTGTACACTCTAAATATGTGCTGCTTATTGTCTGTTAACTGTATCTCAATAAAAGTACTTTAAAAAAAAAACTAATAATTAATTTGGGGACTGTTAAGATGAAACTGATTCTCCCTTGATTTTACACTAGATTCTCCTGAAACATTTGAAAAGCATGGCATTTTTGACTGATACATACAGATTAAGTGAACTCTCTGTATTATTCAAATACATTGAGTAATTTAAGGAAAAATGAAGGCAAGTTCCAACTGTGAAAGATATATGTATATTATATCTTATGTTTATTACATGTGCATGCATTATATCCATATATTTCTATATTATGTACATTCTTATTATATATATTTATTCTGTTTTTTATAAGTGATTTCAGGAGACAAGAATACTCTCATCAAATCTACAGAATTATTTTTATTCTTTTCCTGTGTAGTACAGAAAGTGACCCATAGCAAATCAACATTTCACTCCAATACACTGGGTTCAACCCACTGCATCTTTTCAGTGGCCTATTTCTATTGCTTATTCTTTCCTTTGTTGTCGGCGTTCTCTTTCTCTTGGCTCTTCCCCATGACCATTTACTGCAGCTTTCATAACTCTCAGTAGTTTTAAAGTCCATCCATTGACTCCCAAACCCCTAGAACTGCCACCCCTATCTCTCTAACTCTTTCCACTAGCAACTTCTTTCTGTTCTTTCTAACTTCCCTTGACTCGCCAATCTGCTCCATCCTACTTTCTATTTCTGCAGCTCCAGGGAAACTCTTCTTGTTCTCTTTACTAATTCCATCCTTGTTGCCAAATTCAATACAAGTTTTAGGCCTCTTTATTATTTGAATTCTCAGGGTCATACCATATACCTAATAAAGGATTACTTGAAACACATTATTTCTTGGCCTTTATGTCACTATATACATATGTTTTCTTGCTCTTTCAACTTTTTCTCAGCTTTTTGCTCATTTCTCCTGCTCTACTTCATGATAAACAACGTAGTTTTCAAAACTAGGTTTTTGGCTCTTCTCATTCCTACCTTTCTCTTTATTTTGTTTAAATGCTATCTGTATTCCACCTGATTTTTTCATATGTAACTGCCAAGTTAATATCACTATTTGTATATCTCAAAGGAAATTCAAAGCTAGCAGAACTTTTCTGAAATCTCTTTCAGTTTTGCCCAGTAAAGTACATTTCAGTGTCATCCTCGGAAGTATTTGTGTTCTCAAAGTGGCCATCTTGCTGGCCAACAAACACATGAAAATATGCTCAACATCACTAATCATCAGAGAAATGTAAGTCAAAGCCCCAATGGGGTATCACCTCACACCGATCAGAATGGCCATCATCACAAAATCTGGAAACAACAAATGTTGGAGAGGGTGTGGAGAAAAGGGAACTCTCCTGCACTGTTGGTGGGACTGTAAGTTGGTACAGCCACTATGGAAAACAATTTGGAGGTTCCTTCAAAAACTACAAATAGAACTACCCTATGATCCAGTCATCCCACTACTGGGCATATACCCAAAGAAAACCATAATCCCAAAAGAAACACATACCATAATGTTTATTGCAGCACTATTTACAATAGCCAGGACATGGAAGCAACCCAAATGCCCATTAACAAACAAATGGATAAAGAAGATGTGGCATATATATACAATGGAATATTACTCAGCTGTAAAAAGGGATGAGATGGAGCTATATGTAATGAGGTGGATAGACCTAGAGTCTGTCATACAGAGTGAAGTAAGTCAGAAAGAGAAAGACAAATATTGTATGCTAACTCACATATACGGAATCTAAAAATGGTACTGATGAACTCAGTGACAAGAACAAGGATGAAGATACAGAGAATGGACTGGAGAACTCGAGGTTTGGGAGGGGGCGGGGGGTGAAGGGGAAACTGAGATGAAGCAAGAGAGTAGCACAGACATATATATACTACCAATTGTAAAATAGATAGCCAGTGGGAAGTTGTTGTATAACAAAGGGAGTTCAACTCGAGGATGGAAGATGCCTTAGAGGACTGGGATGGGGAGGGTGGGGGGGACTTGAGGGGGGGGGGGAGTCAAGGGAGGGAGGGAATACGGGGATATGTGTATAAAAACAGATGATTGAACTTGGTGTACCCCCAAAAAATAATTTAAAAAAAAATGGTAAAAAAAAAAGGTGGCCATCTTCCTTTACACTGCTTTCACTTTCAGCTATTACTACTCTCTCCCCACCCTCAATATCTAACCCATAAACAGGTCCAAAAATGTATAGAGTTAAGATTTACTGTGAATCTTTCATTTTCATTTTCTGTGTCTACTGCATTAACCTTGTATGAGCCAACTTCATCTGCTTAGACTTCTACAATAGCAACCCTACTGGTATTTTCAGTTTCTGTCTTGCCTCCCCTTTGCTCCTTTGTCTTAAACTATTCTCCCAGAGAACCAACAGCAGGATTTTTAGTATAGGAAATAAACCATAAAACTTCTTTCTTGAAATCATTCAATCTTTTTCCTTAGAATAAAATGCAAAATTGTCAACAAGGTCAACAAGATCTTATATCCTCTGGTCCTGCCCAATTTCCCTCCTCATCATCCTACTGTGCAACTCACAGCTCACCAGCTACCCTGAACTCCCTTCTGTTCCTTAAATAAACCAACATCGTCCATCCTTATGGGTTTTGAACATGCTGCTGCTTCTTGAAAATTATTTTTTGCAGATCTTTGCTGTCTCAATTCTACTCGATTCCATGTCTCATAAATTTCATTAAATGAGACCTCCACTAGTTTTTCATCTAATCTCAGTCCTCCTGTTGAGTGTCTATTCTAAAATTTCCCTTCACAGTGTTCATTAACACTTTTTCTTCTTCTCCTAATCACCTAATTTTGTGGCTATGTAAAAAAAAACACCCAAAAAACAACAAAAAACAAACCTATACTTTCTCTTACTTTATTAGTTTCAGATATCAGGGGCTTTTTGTTTTTCATCACCATAATCTCAGCAAGTGGTTCAGAACCTTGGTTTACAGAAGGAGCTTAGTGGCCAAAAAATGCATACTTATATGAATAAGTAGATTGACATGTTTATGAGTTCTATTCTCACATAACTCAGTAGTTATTTAAGACACGATTTTAAACAATAAATAGGATGAGGGTCCATGGAAAAGATGGGACTAGAACGTTTACTGTAGACATACAATATCGCAAAGCATTTTTTCATATGAATGTCAGCAATACTTTCCCGCCAAATATCTCTAAGCATACTCTAAAATATAAACAACAAAGAACAAATGAAATATTTGATAGGTTTAGCTTATGTTCAACATTAATAGTTTTCCTTCTCTGCACTCAAATATACTATCATTACCCAAGTATTTCAATATTCATCACAATCTTCATCATTATTGTTAGAACACAGAGAGTATATACAGCCCCTTGAAACAAGAAAGTGTCAAAAAAAACCCTGTTTCCTTTCCTAGGAGAATTTCTACTTTCAGATTCTCATGTTCTGTATTCAATACTAATCCTTTAATGTACATGAAAATTGTGCTTCCTAATTTTTGTATATCAGAATTTACATTGTGAAAAATTCTGGTTTAGGGAAAAAAAGAAATTACCTATATGTACATGTACATCTATTTTTCCCCAGCCCCAGACGCCTCCCTGACCCGCTGGGACAGTCGCAGCAAGGGTCCGGCTGGGTGGGCGGAGGGGCTCTGGCCCAAAGGCCGTGCAGGGCTGGAACTGCGCACGCGCCGCACAACGCTGTAGCCTTCTAGAATCCCCAGCTGATCCTGTGCAGGCTTCTGGCACAGAACCTGCGGCCCTAGGCTGAGGTCCGCCAAGGTCCAAAGCCACAACAGCCCTCACACCCTTCCATCGCACAGCGTTGGGGCCAGTTTTCCCTGCAGGCAGCTCTGAGGTATCTAGAAGGCGTCCTGGAGGCTCTTCCTGGGAGAACAGCCCAGGGCCCTGCTCTCCTCCTGACCCAGCCCGACTGGCCGCACCCTGCGGAGGGGACGCTGTGGCCTTCACCCAAGCCCCTCCTTCAGGAAATTCCTCCTAAACGCCACCGGGGACGCCCAGGGTCCAGGGGCGGGGCCTGTGCGAGGGAATAGAAAACGTGGAGTTTTCCAGAAAGGCAGACAGGGTGCGATTGTAGCCCGCAAGGGCTTGAGTGTGTGGGGCAGTGAGTGTGGGTCTTGATGGAGGAGTTGGGGGGGGGGGGAGGGATGCACGTCGCACGGCTCAGGGTATCGCTGAGTCGGGCCCGAGGCCCTGGTGCCCTTGCCACGCTTCCCAGAGGCAGCCCAGCCTCGGGGTCTCTGGAGATCTAAAGGGGTGGTAGGGGAGGCCTGGGGTGAGGAACGCTTGGCCTCAGGTACCAGCGGCCCCTCGCCTTCATCCTCAGCTGCGAGGACTCACCAAGCAGACCCCCATCGCCTTCGACATCCCTGTCCCGCCCCCCACCCAGAGCCGTCTGTATGTTAATAAACGTGTCTAGCTAATAGACATAAAATATGCTTTAAATAGTTAATAATAAGATGTATTAAAATTAAAAGACTATAAACTAATAGTAAAATGATTTAGAATTAAACGTAGAGCTTAAAATGAATTAAAATTTAAAGACATAAGTTTTCATCTGCTGTAACAGAGGTTATGTTTTATATTGCTAGTAACAGAATGTTATAATATTGGCCTTACAAATGCTGTTGTTCCATTCCTTTTCATAAATGTCCTATATATTTTTTGAGTTCCTTCTGTGTACTAGTAGATCATGGGAACACTGAGACAAGTTCCTGCCCTTAAGTATTTACATTCTAGAGAAAGTATTGTAGATAGCCACTTTAGGAAAGGAACTTGGCAGTATGTAGAATGAACTTTAAAAGTGGTCACTAATAATTCCATTTGCAATAGTACATCTTGTGACAGGATGTGAAAATAATTTAAATATGTTGGTTATGCCTAAGAAAATAAATTAAAAATGGTTTATAAGGGAATGGGTTAGGGATATTTGATCAAATATCCTGCCAAAGCAATTACAGCAATTAATGGGGCTGCAAGCCAGATCATACAAACCGAGAGGATAATTATGTAGGCATTATGATGTTTGTGGACAATGTTAATGTTGTAGGAAAATGCTTATGAAATAAATATATGTGATAGAGAATTAACACAAAAAATAAAAACTATAGGAAAATGCTGGAAGGAAACAGCAGGATATCTTCTGATGTTAGAAGTGGGTGATTTATTTATTAGATTTTCTGTATTAAAATAAGGCAAGTAGTATTTCTAAAATTCCTAACTTATGAAAATAACATCTTGCTTTTATTTTCTGTTATGAGAAAATGTAATATTTTTCTGTTTTAAATATTTTTTTATTTAATAAAATCTTATTTAGATAATAAAGTAGTAACAAACTCAAGACAAAGAAGTCAATTCATAAATAACAATTACATATCCACTGCATATAATACTCAGTGTAAAACTTAAAGAATTAGGGATACTTTGAGATGGTTTATATTTTTAAGAAAGATTTTGTAAACATAAACCTCATCCATCCTCAAAGCAACAGCTTAGTAAGGTACTTCAGAACTGGCTTTTGTTGTAAATATGCATGCTCATTGTGTACCTGAAGTTGGTTTCAGGGAATATTAAAGAATTTTACAAAGACAGCATGAAATGTGGTTTTTCATGAATAACCTTTTCTAGGAAATAAAAAAGGCTGATATGCTGATTACTGTAATCTTTATGTCAATCACAGTAGTTTTATGGTTCTTGATTTTTGCACCCATTTATTATTCATCATAACATAATTTATTCTTAAGCAGTGAAAGAAAATGTTTTCATCTTTAAACACACAAAAGTAATGGACGTGTGTTAGAATTTTCTACCTATTTTGTGTTTACACTTTTATATTTTACTGAAAGCCCCATACTCCTTTTATAAACAGATATCAAAATTTTAGAAGGCATCATTTCATAACAATCTTTTCATAATACAACCTAAATCTTGATCAAATAATACTTTACTTTCCTATTAAAAAAAGTTCCTAGACTGAAGAATCTGAATGCATCCATGCCCCCGTAACTTTCTGATTCCCACAGTCTGGAAGATTAAATTACTCTTGAAGGCTCTGTGGCCAGTGCCTGTCCAATACAGTTCAGCAGGTCTTTACCTGGTGAGTCTGGCTGTGGTCCTACTGGACCACATGCCAGATTTGTTCTAACTGACTTCATAGATAATTCCATGTCATCTTGTCTTATCCCCACTTTTCCCTGCAGTTGTGATAACAACACCCTCCTTTGGGTTTTCTTTTATTTTTGTTGATGGAAAAATGCAGATGCCTAGACCCCTACCTGATAAACTATGACAGACACCAAAGTTTTAAAGTCACCGCTTTTAGCTTCACTCCTGTTAAAGAAAATACAGTTGCAAAATGACTGCATTCTCTTTTCAGTAAAGGTAGGTAAATTTTTTGTGATTAAAATCCTACATCATTTCAGAGTTGATGTGATTGCCACAGAGCTGACCAGTAGAACAGGGTTTTTATTAAAAGATTTTTGTTTTATTAAAAGATGTTTTGTATGCCGATGTTCTAAAAGATAATTCAACAACTGAGATTTAATTCCCAAAGCAATCATTAGAGTAGTGAGGTTTATCCCGCAGGAACCAATAAGAGGAAATAATGATTCAAAATTGTACCCAGGTGCTATTTGTCAACCACCTGCATAGTCAGTAAAATTTAATATTCCATATGTTAAAAATATTTCATGTACTAAAAATATCCTGCATTTTAACTAAACCACCTAAAACCTATGTAAAAATTATGCATTGAAGTTTAGTTACTGGGGCTACACAGATGTAGAGAACAAACATATGGACACTGGGGGGGGAGGGGGGGTTAAGGTGAGATGAATCGGGAGACTGGGATTGCCATGCATACATTACTAATAAGAAAAAAAAAATCAAGTTGTAAAAAAAAAAATTAAATGCAGTAAAGATTCAGAACAAAGCATAAACCAGTATTTTCCCACACTGTATAAATAAACAGCAGTCACATAGTTCTTGCACACTGGGACTTGAACTACTCCTTTATGATTTTTTTAATTTGTATCATATTAACCAATTATAGGATGATTCCAGCATTGACTATTTACTTGATATTGGCTAAAATAATGATTCTTTAATATTGTAATGATAAATCAATATTTTATAAGACAGATTTGATTAATGCGATCGAAAAGAACTCATTAAATTTCCTTAATATAGTTACATTATTTTAATTTTCTTTGTTGAAGTAATTCCAAAATTACTATCCTAGATCATGATGCAGCTAATAAAGTTCTCAAAACCTAATATTTTAAAATTAAAAGATACAAGAAAGGGCAATACAAGAAAATTAAGCCTATAAATCTGTATTTATCACATTATTTTTCCATTATGATTTATCACAGAAAGTGTGTTAATTCATAAAGGATACATAGATTAATGTGACAGTATTTTGCCCATAGTCATCCGTCATTTTAAACATTACACAAATATTTATCCTGGCTTAAATATAACCATTTTTACATTTCTATCTAGAAATAACAGTTAATACAATATTAAGAGAAGATAAGAACTTATTTTCATCTATTTACTAAGAGTAACCTATTTTTTTCAATTACTCTATTGTTTCTAGAAAAATTATTTGTTAGCAGTTAGCATGTAAATAAGTGTAACTTCAACATATTGTAATTTTAACCTTTTAATAAAATGTATTCCTGAGGCAATTCATAAAAAGATAGAATTTGAAATATTAAGATAAATGATGCTTGTATGTTACTATCAACTTCAAACATAATGAATATACACTCAAAACATGCTTCTTTCTATAATTTACCCAATATGTAGCTGTTATAATGCAATTATTTGAACTACTTTATAATCTGACACTTACTTACAACTTTAGATATAATAAAATCCACAAATTGCTTTATGCTTATTGCAATATTTGCTATTTTTACTAAACATAATTGTTACACTTCTAAATGGTTCTTCGTCATTCTGATATAATTTGTGAAAAAAAATTTATCTTAACAAAATTCTTCATTTTACAGTTGATAATGATTGCAGTCCCTCTAATAACTCCATTTCTATTTCTTAAATTATGAATTAAAATTCTTACTTGACAGATACAAAGCTGCAATTTTTGTTCTTATGAATTTTTTTTTCAAAAAATTCTAATCAGAAAATTTAGTGAGTAGGCTGTGATTGAGGTACTAATATATAAAGTTTATATGAGGGAAATAAGTATGTTCTGCTTTGCTTCCAACATGATTCTCAAGAACCATACTGGCATATTCTTGAGAAGCACACATATATACACATAAACACACATACATTTCTCTCTGATTATATATTAGCCCTATTCATATAGTAATTGTATCTGTTAGTATACTCCTCTGTATTATTAATAATAGTTCAGAAACATGACATTTTTTAACTCTCTATGTCCATAAATTTACCTGTTGTTATTGAAATAAATATTCCTGTCTTTAAATAATCATATAATTTGAGGGATGTACCTTGGCATTTTACTACCCAGTAAATCTTACAGCTTAGTAAAATCTCCATTATTTAATTGTGAATTCTTTATTTTTCATTAAAAATATCAAAATATGACTAGTTTTATTCATAGGAAACATCACTATCTACACAACTTCTTCAAGGTAAAAATAAATTTATTGACATCTTTAATATTGTTTTTGTATGTTAATTTTATAAGGTTGATAAACATGTTACATTATTTCATGATGAATGTGTTCTAAACACACACACATAAGCTTAAATGGATGGGAGAATAGATGGGTGGTGATGGTAGATAGATAGATAGATAGATAGATAGATAGATAGATAGATAGATATAGGTAGATATTATGGAGTGGAATCTTGAGTATTTTTCAGAATTCCACATTAATGATACAATTTCATTACGTGTTGTTTTTCTATTAGCCACCTGCACAGATGGTATTTCATATATATTTTTAAAAGGTGTTGAGCATGATACCACCTTATAGAATTATTCTGATACGTGATGACTGAAGGTAGAAGTTGTTACTATTCCTGGGTAACATAAAATATTGATTATTTTAACATCAGCTGACATGCTATTCTCTCATATTATGTGGAAGCTTGCTCATTTTGTCTTTCCCCATGTAAATAATTTATTGAAAAATACAGTTATACCTCCTGCACTGTTGGTGCGAATGTAAATTGATGTAGCCACTATGGAGATCAGTATGGAGGTTCCTTAAAAAAGTAAAACTGGAATTACCATATGACACAGCACTCCAACTGCTGGGCATATACCCTGAGAAAACCATAGTTCAAAAAGATACATGTACCACAGTGTTCATTGCAGCACTATTTACAAAAGCCAGGACATGGAAGCAACCTAAATGTTCATCAGCAGATGAATGGATAAAGAATGATGTGACACACATATACAATGGAATATTACTCAGCCATAAAAAGGAATGAAATTGAATTATTTGTAGTGAGGTGGATGGACCTAGACTCTGTCATACAGAGTGAAGTAAGTCAGAAAGAGAAAAACAAATACGGTATACTAACTCATATATATGGAATCTAAACAAATGGTACTGAGGAACCCAGCGGCAGAGCAAGAATAAAGATGCAAACGTAGAGAATGGACTTGAGGACGTCGGGGGAAGGGGAAGCTGGGACGTAGTGAGAGAATAGCACTGACACACACACTACCAAATGTAAAATAGATGGCTAGTGGGAAGCTGCTGCACAACACAGGGAGATCAACTGGATGCTTGGTGACGACCTAGAGGGGTGGAATAGGGAGGATGGAAGGGAGGCTCAAGGGGGAGGGGATATGGAGATATATGTATACATGTAGCTGATTCACTTTGTTGTACAGTGGAAACTGGCACAATGTTCTAAAGCAATTATACACCAATAAATAGTTATAAAAAAGCAACAATTTGTGTAGGTATTTGCTTAATTTTTAATTGGCTTTTAAAAATCATGTGAAAACCCAAACCAAAATCAGAAGTAAAAATAAAAGGTAAATAATACATTAACAAGCTAAAGATTATGTGGAATGTTAAAACCTGAAGAGAGATTTAAAAATAATAATTGTTTGAAAGAATTACTAATGACAGCCAAATAAGACTAAGAGTAATGAAAAAATTACATAATTGATTTCGGTGTTTAAAGATCAGAATGAAATTATTTTCTTTTATGAATTGAACTGAATTGTGCCATATTTTTTATCATTCTGTGAATTGATATCAATCTTCTGCTGGATATTATACTTATCCTTCTATATTTTTTAGAAAGAACATTCCTATAGTTACTTTATTGAATAACATAAAACATGCTGCTCTCTTTAACTAGAGATAAAAGGTTACTATTTGTACAATTATTATTTTTCCTAATTTCTAAATAAGTTTCAGAAGTACTGGAAAGTCTTTGATTTCAAATTATTTTATTCTTATCATCCCCCCAAAAGATATCTATATGTATATGTGACACATTCTGAGTGATTTTTCTGAGGTCAAATATAGGGAATATCAGATTCACTATATTTGTGGAAACGTTACAATATTTTAAGAAAATTACATTTGAAAGTTTTAGATATATCATGATAAGTAGTGTGAGTTGTGAATTTAGATATATGTGACATTTAATTAACTATATTCTGAGTTTGGGGTCAATGTTAATTTAGGGAATGAAAGTGCAGGAGACAGTTCAAGGAATCATTTAATAATAAACTGACTTTTTCATTTATATATGAAATTATATATGTTAAAACTGTATATATACACAAAGCTGCATTCAGTTATGTATTTCAATTATACTTTATATTACTAAGTAAAATAAATAATTCACTTTTATTTTACATAAACTCCTACACTTTCCCTAATCAAAACAAAATTCCTGGAAATATATGATACAGAATAGGGTTTTGAGTAGGGGGGTTTCTAAACTCGAGGTAATTGCACTGACAAAATCTTTTTGGAAGATGTTATTGACATCTTGTATTGATTCTTCTAAGATGTATGTAACACATTCCCTGCTAAATGGAGATAGTTTAACCAAAAGCTAATAAAAGTTACAGTTATTTTAATTGCAAGATCACCCAAGCTTTAATGACTACAAACGCAATAGATCACTGAAAATGCTGACAAAAATTAAGATTTTTAAATCAGTATTTATGTGGTATGACAGATATTTAACATCTATTTAGATATACTTTTAATAATACTTAAGATGGAGATGAGTTTCTGGAGGGCTATTTTTTTGTTAAGAGTATGCTTAATAACTGTTATCAGAGAACCCTGCTGCCTGAGAGGTATTATTCACGGTGTCTCATTTACTGCTATCTGTTTTAATTACAACTCAGAGAAACCTAATCAAGCGTTTTCCCTAACTAAACAAACCACTTACATCAAACTGCATTTCTCCTTCTGAACAATTTACTATCCTTCCAAAAGCTGCAAATGGATCTTTAAACTTCAAATAGAGTTTATGTGGGGAGGTCGATCTTTATTGATTTACCCTGGTCTTCCAGAGAGTCCTCTTATTTACCAAATAGCCTTCCTAAATTAGTACAGATAGAGCTTAAACATTCTGTGAACCGTCTGTAACGTGTGTATTTTTAAAGTAAAAGTCTGCGTAGTATGTTACAGAGAAAAATCAATTTGATCCAAGTATATTTTAGTTTCCTTACACTAATTGGATCTAATTAGCAGGTTTTATTTTTCAGGCGTCTTTCAGACCACAGTCAATAAGAATCTACCTACTCTGGACTTGATAAATAAAAAATCTGCATGATGTTTTTTTATCCTCCCAGGGTGAGGTTGTGGTCAAAGGCATTTTAAAGAATCTAGCATTGTTAACGCATTTTTTCCCCTTCCGAATACAGTTTTGTTCCATTTAGACCTCTTCATTGTGCTCAGGATCAGCTAGTATTAAGTATGGAAATTGCCTTTGCTTGCGTAATCTAGTTTGGTTTTGCTGTAATACATACAGGAATGATGCTCTAGGGAGAATATCTGACTTATGTTGTTATATTAAAATGTGTTGAAGAGGACCCTTTGTGGATTTCATCATAATTTATCATTCTGCCATTGCTGTAGGAATTTACTGTTACCCTTGGATTATGTATAAATGCTCTGCCTCCTCTACTGTTATTGTTCATCCATTTACTTAAGATAATACTTTTTCCTTCACAAACTGTATCTCAGAACAGAAAGCCCATAGCTAGTCCTGAGTGTTGAGACTTTACTGGGCTCTAGGGTTACTGTCTGATGTAGAGCCGCACCTCTGTGTCTGTTCAAAGAATGACTCACAGAAAGTCTGGAACCTGGAGAAGTCACTTGGTTTGGAAAATGATGAAATATTCCACTCTGACTCATTTAGGTCAGAATAAAATTCTCTTTTTCCACATAATTGGGGAGCTTTAGAACTGCTACAGAAGAGTACATAGCCAATAACTTGTGTAGTGCACAGCACCTACAGAACGAAAAGATACTTTTTCCTGAAAACCTTGCCCTAAAAATTGGAGGGGTAGTTGGGATTCCCACGGCACAAAAACCAATAGAAACAAGTCGTTCAAGAGTTAACCTTTCTCCATGTTTATGAAAGTGTGGTCAGGGTTTTAACTCCTGAGGGATGAAATGTTTCCTCCATCTTGCAGTACTGGCAATTTCACATAATTTATATGACACCACTTAGAGGAAGCAGACAATAAATTTCGAGACTGAGAATTCAGGAGATGGGAATATTTGGAAGTACGTGGAGCAGAAAATGAAAATTGGAAGAGAAATGTCGAGTCTCCTGAAGATGATTTGCAGTGTATCTTTTAATTTTCCTTTTCACTCTTATGAATAAGAATTTGTCACCAAAAGCCTACTCATAGGTGAAACTAAAGAAAGAGAGCACGCTCTGAAAACTCATACAACAGGGTTTTAGGAAAAGCTGAAGATTAAATAATCTGTTGACCATGAAATAAACCAGAGAATAAGGATCAATCATCTCATCAGAAGAAAGGGACAAAGAAGGACAATTTCTTGTCTCTACATTCAGCATAACTGACACACAAACAAGTTTTGGTGTTAGGAGTCCTATTTCCAAATTCAGTTTTCCATCTAACATAGTTTTTGTGTATGTCAGTCAAATCTTTCTATATACAACATAAAATTTCATTCTAATTCAAGAGTAGAACATTGCATTTCAGTGTTCAAAGTGAATAACGCGTATGATGTGACAAACCTTGTATTTAAATTGTGGTTAACATGAGAGTAACCTGAGAGCAGAAATATCTGAAAAGAGATTTCAAGAATGGATCTTCAATACAGCTTTTCATAAGCTTTGAAAATTCTCTTGTAGTGTTTACTGGATAAAGACTATTCCTTTTCTGCAGTTGTCATTTACAATGAGAAAACCCAGTTCTTGAAATATAAACAGTGATTTTCCATTAATAGTAAAATTATTTGCATTTGTCAAGACTTTTGGTTTAGCATGTTCTCTTTCCAATACTGTTTCAACTTTTCTCAGCCTGTTTGTGACGATCTTTTAAATTTCCTGTTACCAACACTTTTTTCTCATAGATTATCCCATTCTTATTTACTTATGGACTAAATGTTATATTTTATTTGACTATGTATTACTACCCTCTACTAAAGAAACGACATGGCCTTTAGATTTCCCCGAATTCTCGTGTCTAAATTATTTATACCCATTGTTTCAAAATTGCAGAACTAACTCTGATGCATATTGTGGATTTTACTCACATCCAGTCACATGTTTATAAGACAAAGTCAGAAGTTATGTTTGCTAATGTTTTTAAATATATTTGTTATTTGTAATTATCTTATAAAATTAGATATACATTATATAAATTACTCATCAGGTTCTAGATTCTATTATAGTTTTTTTAATAGCCTGTTCTATTCAGGAAGGAGTGAGAAGATCATTAAAAAAATAATTCTTCTCTCAATTATTGCAATAAAGAGTTAAGAATAGTCCTTTAAATAATTGATTTAACAGCAGTATTTACTTTTAATCACTATGAAAAAAATTAACTTTTGCCTTTTCCTTAAAACATTGAGAAGTGTAACACAGTATTATTCAATGCTAGGAAGTTTTTATAATCACTATATAACCCTATATATAAAATATTAGGGAAGTTTAGGACTTTAAAACAGCTATAAAACATGATCATGAACATTGCTTTGAAATTCCTTTCGACAAATTCACCTTAAATTTGTAAGGTTTCTCAGAGTAGAAAAGAAACAGCTGACAATTAAGTTCACCTCCGTATTCTGTTTGATATACTAATATAGATATCATATCTGCTTTTCAAATATAATATCAGAATTAACTATTTTCTCATTCTTTATAGAGAAGGTATTTAATTACAGCTGCTGTCTGTCTTTAATCTGAAACTGAGAAATATTTTTCTATGAACTATGATAAGATAAAAATATCTATTTGTGTAAATTAATTTTTAAAACCTGATTCTTAATATTGTGTATTCTGTGGTTATTAATTATGACAAAGACAAAAATTCACAGTTATGTATACTTTCTATTAAATATGTATTTGAAAATAGGCCAGTAGTATAGATTGAATGTTTATGTCCCCCCAAATTTATATGCTGCAACCAAATCCTCAGTGTATTGGTATTAGGAAATGAGGCCTTTGGGAGAGGATGAGGTCATGAAAGTGAAGCCCTCATGAATGGGATTAGTGCCCTTATTAAAGAGACACCAGAGAGCTCCCTCATCCCTTCTGCCATGTGAGGACATAGCATGAAAAGAGCAGTCTGTGAACCAGGAGGTAGGCCCTCGCCAAGCACCAAATCTTCCTGCAACTTGATTTTGAACTTCCCTGCCTCCAGAACTGTGAGAAATAAATTTCTGTTGTTTATAAGCTACCCAGTCTATGACAGTCTGTTATAGCAGCTAAGAGTTATTTCTTAATATAGCTCTATGACTGATATATCTACTAACTGAAAGGTGGTATAATCAAGTTAGACCAGTGTTACCAATTGGAGAGTCTACTGAACATCTGAGGAAATGATTATCAGCAATGTCTACTATGGGAAATTGTAGATATTTCTTTAATGATGACTTAGACCTTTTCCAACAGTAAATTCCAAACATGGCCATGGGCACCAGTAGTGTATCTGAGGGGTAACCCTTGAATGCAGCAAGCTGGGAGAGTGAGTCAGAGGAGGAGCAGACAGTAAATGATAGCCGAACTGGTTATCACTGAGCAACTGATGCTGAATATGATGCTTCTGAATTTTACTCCAAATGAACCTTGGAATTTTTTCTCCAAAGAAAGAGTGGGAATTTGGCTGGGAATTTATTCACATTCTCCTTCCCCTCACTGTTTGAGAATTGACCTAAGGAACATTAACCTTTATGCACTTAATAACCGTTGAAAAAGCTTGCAAAAACTCTGTGGCAGAAAACCGAGTGACCCAGCAGTTACATGCTGTGGGAAGCAGCCTGTGTTTACAGGAAGCGTCTAGCCCAGCTGTAGATGAAGTCTAGCCTTGGTCATGGGCTGGAGAGCTGCACACAGAGTGGTCTGTTGGACTCAATTTGGGGCATGATTAAAGCAATAAATAGATTACACTAAGGGGAAAATAGATTATAGGTTTTAATATGTACTTCATTGGGAATATGGGCTTTTTAAAAATTGTTCCTTACTAGAGAAAAGAATATTATATATATTACTTTTATCCTCATAGTTCACTTTTTAAAAGTGCTTTATTTTATGCTTTAGAGTATACTACTTTGTTTTAACAGTCATCCTTAATTTTTTTACTGTGGATTCTTCTTTGCAGATTATTTTAGTGAATTTAAAAGCTGTCTTCTCCCTCATGAGGATTACCAACAATTTTATCACACAATTGCCCATTAAGCACTACCTCTCTTTTTACTGTTATTGCAGAATTTAACTTTATGTTTTCAATAGTTGTTATCATTGTTAGTCATTCACTGCTGCACTAAAAAAATGCCCCAAAATTTAGCAGCTTAAAATTACAAACATTTATCATCTCAGAGTTTTGTGGGTCAAGAATATGGGTGGAGCTTAGGTGGATACCCTTGGCCCAAGGTCTTTCAAGCTGTTCCTCTTGGCTGTGGCCTCTTCCGAAGGCTTGATTGAGACTCATCTGCTTCCAAGCTCCCTTCCATGGTTGTTGGCAGATCTTGGTCCCTTGACACCTGGATCCGTACACAGGGCTGCAGTACAACACAACAGCTGGCTCTGTCCAGTGTGAGATGCAAGGGAGAGCAAGAGAGAGTGTCAAAGCCAGCAACCACAGTCGTTTCTGTAACCTAAGCTCAGAGGTGACATTTTATCACGTCTGTCATATTAGAAATGAATTAAAAATTCCAGCCCACACCAAAGGGGAGGGAATAGCACAAAAAAGTAAATGCTAGGAGGAGGAGATCATTAGGGGCTGTGTTACTGGCTGCCTATCTCAATAATTTTAACTTGATATCATTCAAATTTTAATTGGCTCACAATTGTATCCCTTTTCCTTATATTTTGTATGTTTTATTTAAGGACACACTGTTACTTTCTGAATATCCTCTTTAGTTTATATCTGTGAGTAGTAAAACATTGTACCTTTATATGCCTAGAAATACCTTTATCTATGCTATTGATAATAGTTTGGTTAATTTAAAATTATCTTCTTTTGAAAGTATTCCGTCTACTGTCATGGAAGGGGAATCTGATGTTAATTTACCTGAAACTCTTTTTTTACAGGTATTTTTGTCTTTGATTATTTAAAAAATATTTTCATTATCCCTATGAATCTATAATTTTATTGTGGTGTTTTTAGTCTTTTACTTTTATACTTATCTTGTTTAGTACTAGGGAGTATTCTTTCAATAAGACTCATATCTGTACATCTTTTGGAGAATATTTCAGAGATCATTCCTGCTTTTTTGTTGTATTTTGTTTCTCCTTCACAAGCTCTCACCTTTTAAAACTCCACACATATGTTCAGAAAGTATTTATTGAGGATTTATTCACTAGTTAGCAGGAACACCAAAATTAAAAACAAAAAACACAGACATGATCCCTGCTTTAGTTTAATTGAAGTTATTCTTTCATTAATTGCTTTGAACATCTTAAAGATAGTTATTCTAAAATTATTTTTAATGTTCCCTATAAAGTTAATTTTCTCTGGAATGACTTCATGTCCACTCAAATGAAATTTCTGGAAAGACTGATTCCTTGTATGATGTTTTAACTCTGTTTTTATAGTTTCTGGAACAATCTCTGGCACACTTAGATACACAATAAATAATTGTTAATGAATGTTGATTTTGTTGATTCTCTTCCATACGAAATTGTCTTTTCTTGCGTTCTGAAATTTGGACTTGCAGGACTGTATTTTTTTTAAGATTTTATATTTAAAATTTTTTTTTATTGTTTTAGAATTTTTAAAATGTATTTTATTCAAGTATAGCTGATTTTCAGTGTTGTGTTAATTTCTGCTGTACAGCAAAGTGATTCAGGTATATGTGTGTGTGTGTGTGTGTGTGTGTGTGTATACACATTCTTTTTCATTTGGTTTCTTTTCCGTTATGCTTTATCACAGGATATTGAATGTAGTTCCCTGTGCTATACAGTAGGAACTTGTTTATCCATTCTATATATAATACTTTGCATCTGCTAATCTCAAACTCCCAGTTCATTCCTCCCTCCTGCCCCAGTAACCAGAAGTCTGCTCTCTCTGTCTGTGAGTTTCTTTAGTAGATAAGTTCATTGGTGTCATATTTTAGATTTCACATATGTGATATCCTGTGGTGTTTGTCTTTCTCTTTCTGAGTTCACTTAGTATGATCATCTCTAGGTCTATCCATGTTGCTGCAAATGGCATTATTTCATTCAAAGATTTTACTTTTTAAAGCAGTTTTAGGTTCATGGCAAAATTGAGAAGGTACGAAAATGTCCCCTGTACCCTTTGCCTTTGCACTTGAATAGCCTGTCTCCCTCATTGTCAGCACGCCCCCACCAGAGTGGTGCATTTGTTCTGACTGATAAACCTACACTGATACATTATTGTCACTCAAAGTCCATAGTTTACATTTTGATTCACTTGTGGTGTTGTACGCAGTATGAATTTGGACAAATGTATAATATAATGACACGTTCATCACTGTAGTATCACACAGATACTGCCATAAAAACCCTCTGTTCTCAACGTATTCATGCCTTTTGTTTTTTTAATTTCCTTTATGTGTCCAGTTTCAAATATCCTTTCCTGCTGACTCTAATGCTTTCTTCATTGAGCACCCTGAGCTTCCTCTCCATAATAGCATCTTGGTCTTCTGTGCCAAAGTGATATTGGGGATGTTATAGATCCAGCTGCCCAACCACACGTGGCTGGATTCAGTTCCTGACAGAGAGTACTAGCCTTTATTCTCTCTCTCACTACAGTGGTGGCTGATTATTAAACCAAATCCCAAGGAATTGACTAGTGTAGGTTTTCAATCCCATTTTAGCATCTGCTTTCAAGGTGTAAGTCGGTTCTAGTTGCACTTCTGGAGAAGAACAGGGCTCACTCCCACGACCTGAACTCTGCTGCTGCCTGTGTCCAGAGTCCAGCGGCTTGAGCCGTGAATGTGCATTTCTTCCATTTCTGCGCCATCACATTCATATCTCCATCTTCTCCTGAGTTTGACTTTACATTTCTTATTATTTCTTTTTTTATAAGTACATGTCACCTATTTTTTGTGGTGTGTTTTAAGAAACGGTTTACCCAACTATGACTCACTAGGTAGATGTGCTGTGAGTCAAGCAGGCTACGTCCTGTGCAGCCTGTCGCAGACTTTAATGACCTCAGCAGTCACTTCCCGGAGAGTTATCCTGGACTGCACCTATTTTTAAACGGCTGCTGTTGACACGAAGGAGCCACCGATGGGTATGAGCAGGTGACTCCCATAAGATGAGTCTTCTACTGCAAACATGGAGAATAGATTAAAAAGGGAAAGAGTATTAGTCAGTAAGAAAACGTAGAGGACAGCACAGCAGATAGCACCGCAGATGACGAAGGCTTCAAGACAGGAGATGGTGGGGGTAATTGGCAGACGTGGTTCAAAGGGTACCTAGGAAGACGTGAGGAATCGCAAGAAGATATTCAAGTTGATGGAAATGAAAACAAAACCAAACCAAACCCTGATTTGTGTCATGTTTGCTTTAGGTCATGAAGAGGTGGAAGATAACACCAGGCAGATTGGTGATATAAGTCTGTAAATATGGAAACTGATTAAAAAAATGAGGAAAAAAACTGAGTTACTGTTATTAGTAGCTACAGGCATTAAAGGGAACTCTTTTATTCAGTCATACAGTCATTTATTGAGCTTGCTTGAGTTAAGCATCCACTGTCTGCCAAATACCTTTTAGGTGCTGAGGCTACAGCAGTAACTGAAACAGACAAAATGTTTGCCCTCCTAAGTCTTTGCTTTTATAGCATATAAAACAGTGCAATATCTACTTCAAGTAGATGAAAGATGCAACTGAAATAAAGTGAGGAAAGGTGGATGAATGTCATTTGGGAGTTTGCTGTTTTTGGTTTGGTTGTTTAGGAAAGGCTTACTGATGCTGTATGATTTGGGACTTTATGGAACTTAGGAGTCATGGTAATGAAGGATGCGCTGATATTTCTGGAATTTTTGCAGTAACTGCAAAAATAGGTATTCAAGGTGTAATGAGACTAGGCAAACAGTGGTGGCAAGGAAAAGTAGAATTCAGGGAAAGAAGGAAAGGATTTTAAGAGGTATCTAATGCTGTACTGAAAATAGGCAATTTTGTTTAATAATTAAGTTTACCTAGCAAATTTGAGTGCCCAGTTTAATAAAATTATGATGTTTGAAAACCAAATTGCAATGGGTACATAAAAATTTTCTAGAAGTGAGTAAAATTTGATTTGAGAATGTTGACCAGATGCCATAATATAATAAGCTATAATATTAAAAATGTGATACTGACACAAGAATGAGCAAAATTAATAGGCCCATAAAGAGGAATTTATATGTGAGAAATAAGATATTTACGATCACTGTTGAAAAGATGGAATAGTCAACAAATAATGTTAAAACAGTTATTTATTCCTTGGTAAAATATCTTGAGATCCCAATGTTACACAATTCACAGATATATATTTTATTTAAAATGAATAAAGACAATACAGAGAGAATAATACAAGTGCCAACAATCTCCAAAAAATCCTGGAAAGAAGATGGATAAGTGATTACTGATT
This sequence comes from Hippopotamus amphibius kiboko, assembly GCF_030028045.1. NCBI lineage: Eukaryota > Metazoa > Chordata > Mammalia > Artiodactyla > Hippopotamidae > Hippopotamus > Hippopotamus amphibius. The sequence goes on from NC_080196.1 coordinate 105,785,917, forward strand.
TAGCCCACTAGAGAAAGCTGAGCAGTATTGTAGGAACAAGACTATATTGAGGCACGGGAATTAAGAGGCACAGGAAACTGGGTCATATCACCAGTTCTCAGAATGATCCAGAAATAGTGATGTTACCTCTAAGGTGGGATGTGATGGGGCAGAAACTGAAAGATTGGTTGAAAGTCTGTATAAGAAACTGATAAAAGTATAAAATACATATAAAGTCACTGGGATCCCTCCCTACACACACACACACACACACACACACACACCACACACAGAATAAACTCTGCTGAGCCATGTGTCTATAGCTACTCTCTCCCTGCTAAAGATTGCAGGACTATTTTGCAGAGAAGTGAAAGCTGTGAGACCCAATACTCAGTGACAAGAATCACAGCAAAGGACCAGGCAGAGATGAAATACTGAAAACACTTCTGGGATGTAAAGCTAAAGTTAACACATTGAATGGTGAGCCTCTCCATTTCCAGTGCCTCCCTTAGCTCCAAGAATCCTAGCAGAAGATTGGAGTGTTCTTCTTACAGAAAAGCACCAGCCTGGGAGAAAAGATCCACCAGCAACTGGTAATGAACTGGTCAAGCCCATATCTTAAACAAGGATTAAGAAAAGACTCATAAGAAAGTACCTTATCTTAAAATTGCAAGAGATCCAAGATAAAGAGTCAGTCTTAAAAGCTCCTAGATTAAAATACAAGCCATTGTAAATAATTATGGATTAGATAACTTGGTACTACTTGGTAACACCAGTGGAAGCATGAGGGCATTGGAGCAATTAATTCATATTCTGAAGAAAAATTATTTCACTTTTGCATTATATACCCAAATCACTATTGATGTATCAGGATAGGATAAAGATATTTTTAAGTTCAGGAGTTCTCAAAATATTACTTATGCTCAGATCATCCAAAAGCCAGTGGAAGTTAGGTGTGCCAAATTAAGTGAATGAAGAAATCAAGAAGGAATAAGACAAAATGTGCTAGATTGCCTTGCCCTTGGGAAGATTGTACTGCTTTCTGCACATGGGAGTCTTTGTTGTGTGACCTGCTCAGGCTGGTGGCACATGAGCAGAAGTGAAGTGTGTCACTGCCATAGGAACCTTTCAAGCCACTTTTAGTGCTAAAGTTTATTTGGAATGATAAATGTGACTTCTGCTTTCTGACAATCTTCACTATCAGAAAAATAATTGGATTTTTTATTAGATGAAAACATTTTCTGTGCTTTATATTTCTACAGTAAAAGAGTTTTTAGAGGGCATTGAAGATATGGTAGGTAATTAGCCTAACTAGAGATTTTCATATAATTTTGGCTTAGCCCTTGTTCTACCTCCTCTTGGTCATCTTTAAAACTATGGGTTAGCATAGAGGGGTTTCTATTTTACTTCAGCTTCACAAAGAAAATTCAGTTACAGAGTTTTATTATATAGTAGAGGTTCTTTTGAAATATAATTCTTGATTCACACAAGGATCAACTTTAGTTTAGCTTGTTTTGGGTATGTACATAAACTCCAGATATATATACCTTCTCATCTTTCATTCTGTACCTAATTATTTTCTGACTTTGATGCTCATTCTTTTATAATGAGCCAACCTTTGATACTGGTTTTAGGCCGCTGAAAACTAAACTGTATTTATGATCATTGGTAATAACACATTTTATTGCACATCAAAAAAGATTTCCTTTGTTTATATTTTATTTTTGTGTGTGTGAAACAATTGCAACTTCTTTTGATTTTTCTTTCCTTAAATATAAAACTGTGATCCCAACTCACCATGAAAAAAATAGCATCTAAACCATTGGAGGATAATTTTAAGATGGGAGAGGGGAAAGCAGAGTGTAGTTTCAGTGTTCTGTTGAGAAAATGTTGGAATTCAGATGAGCTATTTCCTAATTTCAGAAGACTTTTCTCTGAAATTTGCTATGTTCCTTGCCATTCAGTTTTACTGAGAGCCCTTTTCTAAAGCTTTGTGGCCTTTTCTTCTTACCTTCCCCATTTTAAGCCACCAGTAGACTGACATCCTCAAATGCAAATCATTTGGATGCCAATCATCTAAAGAAATATTTTTTAATCCAAAATTTTTCAAAAAAAATTCCTAAGTGTTATATTCAGACATTTATTGGTAGTTAGAGACCTTAGATTCTCAAAAGAGATTTTTTAATGAAGATATTTTTAAAATTCACCAGGTAACTGCAGAAGCAAGTTTTAAAATGGCAATTCTAAAATGCTTGATGAATTTATCTTTTTACATTGACTGTTTGTATGATGTGTGAAGTAAAATTTGTGAAGGATGCCTCTTGTTACATTTTAACAGGGGTAAATCTTAACAGTGTTTGCTGTACTTGAAAGCAGCAAACAAGTTTTCCCACTACAAATGCTCTTTTGCTCATAAACTTGTTTTCTTAGAGTATAGCTATAAACATTTATTTTTCCCTCAAGTATTTGGCTACATTGCCTAATGGAGTTAGTTAAATACCACTATAAAGTTGTAAAGATGTTTGGACAGTACTGAAAAAGTCTAGAATGTGTTGATAAGGAATAGTATGAACTGAAAACTACTTAGACAGTCTTTCAAACGTTACAGCTGTGTATAATATACGTATATGCATATATACATGCATGTACACATACATGTGTGTAAGACCCACCAGAATATGCTTGGTGCAACTGTGAGCCAATAAAATATGAGGCACAATAAAAATGTCCATTTTCTACAGTTAGTAAAAAGGCCTGACCTGCTAGAAAATGTCAAACATCGACTCTGCATTTTTCTGGAGTGTCCTGAGCTTTTTGCAGAGCAGTGCTGGTTAAGCTTAGGGATTCTAACCCCTTGTTCATATTGGAGTGGAGACGTCTGTAAGTGGAGGCCACGGAGCAGGCCACAGAGAGTGCGTGGTGGCTGAGCGCGTGAGTGAGGCGGGCTGACCCCTTGACAGGTAGCCTGGGCCTTGCGCCTCCTTGTCCGCTTGCTTACTCACAATTGCCATTTCATTTGTTGAAGAAAATCAGTGAAATTGTTTAAGTGGTGATTGTGTGCCATTCCTCATGTGTGCGCATCATTTACATGTCAATACCCAGAGTCCAGGCTCTTGTTTTAACCTTAGGGCAGAATTTGGGTCATTTAGCAATTCATTCATTGGAGGAATTTTGACCCTGTGACTTCCTGAACTCATCTAACTTTGAGTTTGTATACATTTTGCCAAAATCCAACCAGTTAAGAAGTTCTAAAAATTATAGTCATATCTGGTTATATGAGCAAAGTGAATACTGAACCACATAATCAACAAAACTAAATCTCTGATTACTACAGAACATTGTAGTCAGGTTTTTTCCCCGCATAAGTACACTCCTAGAGCTTGTATGTCTTTACCACGACTCTAGTTTCCAACCTACTGAAACAAAACAAAACAAAGATATATAATAGAAGGTACATCACTTTTTACAGACTAGAATTGCTTATTTCATCTGCGGTGTCTCTTGTTCTTGCTCACATCACTGTTTAATGCATCAGACAGAGAACCAGCACTAAACACGTGAATCATAAAAGTGCAAAAAGATCATGAAAGTTAATTCCTTACTACAGATAAGAACTATGCAAAGAAAATGAGAAAATGACCTTAAAAACCAACATAAAATTTAAAAATATTTTATTTGAGTTGAATAAAATTTTGAAGGACAAAGAATGTGGTAAGCCACAAATGATTTGAGGAGGTAATGGACTGAAAAACAAGAGGCCATGAACTGAAGCTAAAGCTAAGAAAAGACAGTGCCCCAAGGGAATCCATGACAAATGTCCTCGAGCAGAGGCTGATTCGTGTGTGGAACAATAAGCAATTAGAGGCAAAGAGCATGGATATAAAACCTGACCGCTGCTCCTCAATGGATGGATATACCTGGGTAGCAGAGTCTTTAATTCTCATACTCTCGTGTGCAAGCAGAGAAGTGTAAAGAAGAGACACTTAAATTTTAAAAAATATAATATGTGCTTCAAGTAAGTAATTAAGCTAATCTTAAAATAAGAGGGCAGATGAGTGTATAGTTGTACATGTAGAAAATAGAAATTATAGAAGATTACGGGATCACTGTGATCAGTAACCATTTGGGATAACAACGCTAACACAGACCGAGTGTGTCTAGAATAGAGGATGAACAGATGCAGAGAATTGAGTGAGGAACACTTTCAGGCCCTGCCCTGTGTCCAGGGCAGCCCCACTGTCCCCCGTGAGACCTACAATTTCAACGTTAACTTCCAATCATTTAAGAAGATTTGACCAGAGTAAAGTAATTATTTCACACATTATTTTAAAGCAGTATATTAGCTTTAAGCAATGCTAAAATTTTCAGGAAAAAGCAGTCATGAGGAAATCAAATGTAAACATTTTAAAGAGGGCATTTTGGGATTGAAAGCACTAACTACATGTCCGGTGTAAGACTTCTCAGGGGTTCTTGGGCAGCCACGCGGAGTAGAAGGAATATGGGAAACATGGTTGAGAGATCTACAGGGGCGTCAGGATTTCTGGTGACAGCAGTTACACAATTCTGCATAAGACTATTTCTGTAAGGAGCTTCCTAAATTTATAAAGTTCTGAGGTTCTTACAAAGATACTAAAATATCTTTGTAAGAGTGGCTCTCTTTCCCTGATCACTATGACCCCAGGAATAAGTTGATTATAAAAATGTCCATTATTTAAATTGGAGAAAGATTCTACTTCCACTAGTTCCCGAGATGTTGTGAATCCTGGAAAACCTGGAAAGCATAGAAAGATGCATTCAGAACGTTCACCTAAGGCAATTATAACAACGTTAGACTCAGTCTTCCAGGCATGGCTAAGCTTAACTGTCTAGCTGCCCAAATAAATGCAGGTATTGGGTAAGAGTAACTCTGAAGCTTTGTTGTATTTATCAGGTATGATCTGAAAGAGAATTTTCCAGAGCTATGAAAACAAAAAAAGTTAAGAGAATAGCAAAAATCCAGTATGAGGTAATTGGACAGCAACCATATACAGCATACTATAGATAGAATGGGTGAAATGCAAGAAGGGTGGTCATGCCTAGGGTTACTCCCTGGGCCAATTGAAAGAAAATACCACATTGATTTAATAAAAAAGAGTACTTCTTTAAGGCTAATATCTCCAGCCCAGACTCAGTGGATGTACAGGAAAGATTTTCAGACTATGGGAAATAAAATTTTGTTGGATGCACCTCTTCTAATAAAAGGTCTCTTCAAAAATTATTTTTACTTAACGTGTCCTCATCTATTTAATGTTAATTAACGCATCTCTACTATGAGCCAGGTTCTCAGTGGGGCCCTGGGGACTCAGCGCCTCATTGATAATCACAACTGAGAAATGATACTAGTGTCCTAGGCAGGCTGATTCCGTTTTAAACAGCAAATGCTGTCCTAAAGGACAACCAGTGGACCTTAACTTTTTGTTGTTTTTGTTATTTGTACTTTTGTTACTAAGCTGTGGTAGGAGTTGGTCAGTTTACTCTGAGGCTGGGGGACTCCATGCTGATAAGAGTAATGGCAAGGATTATAGCTGAAAATGGTCATCTGAAGAAGTGAAACAGTGATTTATAAAAGGGGACCAAATGAAGCACAACCACAGCCTTAGAAATGGTAACGTGTGCGGAAGGCAGAATGGACTCTGCGATGCTTCAAAGGACAGTAAGAGGAAAGTCAGGGGGAAGTTACCGGGAAGCATACTTTATGTGAATGTATTTTCTAACAGTTGGTGTTGACCAGAAGAGAGACATTGCTGAAAGTATTCAAGTAGAGTCAAAGGAATTATATACCCGTGTTAGGATTGGAGTCCATTTTTAAGAAGGCTTTTCTTTTCTTTCTTTTCTGTGTTTTTTTTTTTTTTTGAGGCTGTTAAGAGCATAGGTTTTAGAGTCAGAGTTTGGATCAAATGCCAAACCTACAACATAGTAGCTCTCCCATGTGGGGCAGTTTACTAACCTTTGTAGGTGTCAATTCAGCCATTTGTGTAGCACAGGTAACAGTGTCTGTGCAGCCATGACAGTGGATGGCTAAATAAGGTAAGAATTTAGAGCATTGGTGTGTGGTAAATTTTGTTAAGATTGTACACTGAGTACACATAAATTTGGAAATTAACTGGATTTCAAAACTATAACCCCTATTATTATTTATAATTTATAGCTATATATTTATTATTTGCTAAGGATAGTATTAAAGAATAAAATTTCTGATGATCTACTGTAAAATATTGGGAAAAGGTTAGTCCCAAAGAAGAAAATCATAAAAAAATAAGATATAAGTGTTATATATTTCTAAGAATTCTTGCCCAAGGATCTGTGATCAAGTAATGAGGAAATATATAATCCTTTATATCTCACAAGTATTACTTGAGACAGACTGGAAAATATCAGGTGCAATTAAAGTATAAATCCGTAAGACTTAGACCAAAGGTAAATATGATATATGAATGAAGTCAAGTGATATGGAAAAAAATCACCACCATCTACACCATAAAATGCCTACAGTTGAATATTATAAATTTACAGGAAAAGTGTGACTATTGTGGATTCCTTAAACATGTCCTGTATAACTTGTAAATACTGAGAACAGAGTTGATTTGAAGTCATTCAATGAACTGAACTCTTTCACTGTTATGTGACCATGGCTGTATCAGTCAGGGTTTGATCTGAGAAGCAGAATCACTAAGCAAGACATATAAAAAGGGATTTATCAGGTGGTTAGAGCTTATGCAATTGTAAGAACTGGTTAAACAGTCTGTGTTACATTGTTGCTTCCTCATCTGGTGCTGGGGACTGCACTTAGGAGGGCGGGTAGTCAGAAAGAGAGAAGGCTGTGAAGTGGGGAAGAAAGCCTGGACCTACAACAATCAGTTCAAACCCCAAGGGCCCACTGGGATCCACATCTGTCTCTCACTGCCTCCAGTCCACCTGGTAAACCTGGCTGGTATAGAGTATTGGGCTTATATTAAATTTATAAACTAACTTGAAGCCATCCTGATCAAGAACCAGGCATATCTTTCTAATTATTCAATACTACTTTTTGTTCATTAGTAGTATTTTAAAAAATTTTCCTCCTGTAGGTTTTGTATATTTCTTCTTTAAATTTATTCCTAAGTAGTATTCTTCATTGCTATTAAAAATGGGATTTTTCTATCATTATCTTCTCTAACTAGTTACTACGTATGTACACGAAGACTATTGGTTTCTGTACATTAATTTATATCCTGCCTGCTCAATATTTTTCTAAGTAAAATATACCCACAAAAGGAGGTAGTTTTATTTCTTCTTTTTAAAATCTTATATCACTAATTGATTTGTCTTGTCTAATTCGATCGGCTAATACCACTAAAAATATGTTCAGTTGTAGTGTAGATTGTGGAACCAGTTTAGTTGTTCCTGATCTTTGGGGACATCGCCTGTATTTCCATTAAAAAAATGCTGGCTTTAGGACATTCTTCAGCATCTGTGGGAAAAAAAAAATCATGTACTTTATTTTCTTAGGTTTCTCAATATGGTATAGTATATTAGTAGATTTCTTAATATTAAATCAATTTTACATTTCTGGAATTCATCTCATCTTTTTATTTGGAAGCCATGGAAAATTTTCCTGTCATATTTAAAGTCATTGTTTTACAAAAATTGTATCAAAAACTCAGTGTTTAAAGATATTACTCTATTTGCATACTAGCTAACCAAGTAACCTGGCATAGATACTAGCAGACATGGAGGATGGAGGGTTAGACGTGGAGGATAATTATCACTCACAGGAATAGCAGTAGGTAGAGTATCAACGTTTTCCTACTGGTTTCCATGGCCACAGTTCCCACAGGGTGATTGATGCAAAGGACCAGAGGCACCTCACATTCAATGGGCACTGTTACAGGAGAGGAACCCTCAGAAAATACTGTATAAAGGGTGGTAAACATTTCTGACCTGCTCTGTGAAGAGACAGTATATCTAGCTTCCAAAGCTGCATCTAAACATCCTTGAAAAGGACAGTCTGGAGAATTGTTTCCAGTAACCCTTTCAATATGTAGATTCAGGTCTTCTTTATTTTTGAAAGTTTTATTTGATAATAATTGTGAATTTTAATAGGATTTGTTTCAGTTTCTTTGAGTACTTCATCTAATTTTATCGTTTTACTTGTCTTCCATTTTAACAATTTTCTTCTCAAGTATTTTAATTATTTATTTTCTTCATTTTCACTTCTTTGCTCTCTGTTTTTCCTCCCTAGCTCCCTTATCAAATATGCCGTTAATTCTATTCTCCCTTGGGCACCTTATAAACTGTCTTTATTTTTGAAATTATTTTTGTCTTTTCTGCCTTGCAGTTCCTCAATTCATTTAATTCTTTCATTTTTCTCTTTTATTTTATATTTCTATTCTCAATTTGAAAATTCTAATTCAAGATTTCTTTCATATCTCCAACTGCTTGTTGAGGATATTTAAAGTTTTCATGTTGTGTTACAGTTTTCTTCTCCTCTGTTTTTTGTTTGTTTTGAGGCTTATGGGGGGGGGCATTGTTTGTTTCTTGAAGGTTTATTTTGTTGTTGGAGGGAAAAGAGTAATTTTACTGGCTAAAATGCCTTAATTCTCCTTAATTCTCATTTTCTATTTTCTCCTTATGGTAGCTTTGTATAAAGACTGTTCATATGTCTGTATTTTTGTGTCTGATTTTTGCGGATAGGAATTGACTATATAAGATTGCTTATTTAAGAATGTTCTCTCAGTGTGGCAACATTCAGTTCTATTTTTAATTCTTGGCATGTCATGGAAGGTGGGAGGGGTGTTGTGCCATCTTGTTTTTCTCCTTTTCCATATCCATTTTTATCCTTTGCTTTCCAAGAACTGATGCCTTTACAAGGCTACCTCTTTGATTCTTGTTTACTGTCAAATGCTTTCCCCTTAGGTAATGATCTGATCCACCAGGACTCTTACCAGTATTTTCAAACTTAGAGCAGAATTTCTCTTTTTGGAGATGACTTTCGTTAGGACCTCTGTCCTTTTCTTCTCTTGTTTGGGTTATCTTGACCTCCCCTTACACTCAGTAGATACTTACAGTAGGAGATCGAGTGATAGCTCTGCTGGAAATCGATGTTTATTTTTTATAGTAACATGTAGTTTGAACTTGTTTGTATTCTCTGTCTTCTGACTGCAAGTACTCTGGCAGGTATAGAAGTTAGAAGTTAGGGACAAGGCACACTTTTGAGTACTATCTATTTCTTATTAGCCCAACTATGTACGGCACTCAAATAGTGAGTTGTTTAGAACCTCTGTATTTCTTCAACATTTTTTCTAAGATGGGGGCCTTAGTTCTACATTTCTATTCCCCCTCAAACTAATTTTTCATGTTAAATATTAATTAATTTGTCCCTAAGTGATATATATGTGTGTATCTATCTATCTATCTGCATATATGTATGTCTGTATAGTTTGGAATCAAGATCTGGTATTTCCTGACAATAAGGTTTCTATTCTGGTAAATATCTTCTGAGAGATTTTCCACCCTTAGGTGGCCATTAATTTTATGTGAAATAACTGTCATCATCTGTCTAGGTCAGTTAACTCTTCCCTGTTATAATTTGGATTTTAAGATATTATTTTCTATAAAATAACCTGATATTATTTTTAGATTCAGGAGTTTCATAAGCAAATAAGTTTTTTTTTTTATTATTTGATAATTACTTTTTTTGTGGGGCTGTGTGTCTGTGTATTTTCCCAATGAAACTCAACCTTAAAAATCTTCCTTTCAAAATATCTTTCAAATATAATATTTTACTAGTAAGGAACAATTAATTCTTTTTTAAAATTTAAGAGACAAATTTCAAATCTCAATCTTTTACTCCCTATGGCAATATTTTCCACTGAAAGCATGTCAGGTGATTCTCAGTTACCCAAATATCTCAGTTGCTAAGCAACTGGTAATGAATTTTCCACCAAAAAGATTTCAGACCAGGCCTCTGAGGTATCAAATACTCACATAGCCCTTGATTCTTTTGCAAATATCCCTCTACTGTAGCATGAAAAAGTTACTGTAAATAATAAGTATCTACTGATTATAGCATAGTATTGGAAAAAAAAGCAAATAAAAATCATTTTGGGTTGCTGTTACTGAGTCATGGTCTCTTTTGTTACTCTTCCCCCCGATAACATACTGATAATTTAACACCCATAAATGTATTTTTTTTTAAATTAATATACCCCAATAACTTTGAATTTCCAAATATGATTAAAATTTTGAATTCATGTTATTTTTATTTAATAATTTAATTCAAATAGGTTAAAAGTAATGACTTTATGTTTACTGTAATTGTGATTGTATCATTAAAAATGAATAATATCCTAATACCAAAAAATCTTTCCTTAAGGGAAATTCTGAATCATACAGGGGAACTGTGTGGGTTAGTTGTTTCTCTCAAGAAGGTTGTGTATGCACAGATTCTGGAAATGGAAAATTATGAAAGAACTTTCAATTGCTCTTATTTTCTCAGTGGTAGGAAACAGGTCATCAGTTGAAAGGGAAGATGGGGAGAAGGTGTTGGATGTTTAAAAAAGAGAAGTTATGAAACAGTTGACTTGGGAGAGTCAAGGTGAGACTGGATGATGCAAATGCGTATTAGTGTTGGGCTTCTCTGAGTGCCCTCTTGATGTTGATATTCACGGATTAATTATGACCAGAGTTGGCACAATTTTTTTGTTTTTCTCCAGTTACATGTGTAGGAATGGAGTAGTACATTTTAGATTTATCCAGGATTATGCATGTGGAACTTAATGAATGTGAAGGAGAGAAAGCAGCCCTCCCTGCGGAAGGCTGCAAGGAATACAGTGGTTTTTATGAAAAGCCAGATAAGAAAAAAGAATGTGAAGATTTAGATAAGAAGAGAGGTGCAGGGTATAGAGAATTTCACTGTTAACTGACTGTGGTAGATATTTTTCAATGATGTTCCTGTATTACTTTTCAGATGCTATGTAGCAGTTTACCATTCACTTAGTGACTTAAAGCAACACACTTTTGTTATCTCATAGTTTCAATGAATTAGAAATCTGAGCATGATTTTCTTAGGGTCACAAGTTTGCAATCAAGGTTATCATCAGCTGGCTGTGTTGCCATCTGGAGTCTCCATATAGGGAAGAGTCTGCTTCCAAGCTCATTCAGTTTGTTGGTAGAATTCATTTCCTTGTGGTTGTGTGAATGAGAGTCCTGGCTTCTTACTGCGTGCAGCCTCAGGTCTGGAGGTTATACACAGTTCCCTGCTCTGTGGCCCTTGATATAGGTGTTTGATTACGTCAGAACAGCAGAAAAAGAGTTCTCTTCAATTGGATAAGGCAGATTCTTATAACATGACCATGGCAATGATATCCTATCATCTTTGCCAACTAATGAAGGGAGGGGCACTCTGTCACCTTTTCCACACTCTGTTACCCTTTCCACACTCTGTTAGGTGGAAGCACGTCACACATCTTCAGGTGGTGAATTGCAGTGGGTGTGATTCACTGAGTTTCATTTAGGATATTTCAACTGCAGGTTCCAGTTGGTTTTCATCTCTTTATCTGCTTCCTTGGGTTAATTCTATCCTCCATCCTGTTACTTGCTTTGGCCAGTGGAATAACAGCAAATGAAATACAAGCAGAGACTTGAAAAGTGCTTGCACTTTAAGACTTGCTTTCTCTTGGAACGCTACTACTATTGGAAGAAGCCAGGCTAGCATGCTGGGTAGTGACCGAGTGTCACACATGAGAGTGAGGCTATCCTAGATAATGCAGCCCCAGCCAATGCATCAGTTGATCACAAATGCGTGAGTGCCCATCTGTGTGTCTGAGTACTCTTTGCATTCTTTTAATAAGATGGAATATTATATTTTATCCTTCAAATTTATATTTTAATTGTTTTCTATGGAATAGTATCAGTGTATATATCTGGCATGGGTTGATTTGTGCCCTCCTCAAAACACATATTGAAGTCCTGACTCACAGCACCTCAGAACGTGACCTTATTTGGAAATAGGGTTCTTGCAAGTACAATTGCCTATGTTTAATGCATTTATGTAAGGTTGGTATTAACTCTTCTTTAAATATTTTATATAAGTTACTAGTGAAGTCATTGCAGCCTATGATTTTCTCTGTGGGAAGGTTTTCATTAGAAATTAAATTTCTTTTTTTATGCTGGAGAGGGTGCAGAGAAAAGGGAACCTTCCTGCACTGTTGGTGGAAATGTAGATTGGTGCAGCCACTATGGAGAACAGTATAGAGATTCCTTAAAAAACTAAAAATAGAACTACCATATGACCCAGCAATCCCACTTCTGGGCATAGACCCTGAGAAAATCATAATCCAAAAAGAAACATGTACCACAATGTTCATTGCAGCACTATTTACAATAGTCAGGACATGGAAGCAACCTAAATGTCCATCAACAGATGAATGGATAAAGAAGATGTGGCACATATATGCAACAGAATATTACTCAGCCATAAAAAGGAATGAAATTAAGTTATCTGTAGTGAGGTGGGTGGACCTAGAGTCTGTCATACAGAGCAAAGTAAGCCAGAAAGAGCAAAACAAATACTGTATGCTAATTCACATATATATGGAATTTTAAAAAAATGATACTGATGAACTCAGTGACAGGGCAAAAATGAAGATGCAAATGTAGAGAACAGACTTGAGGACATGGGATGGGGGCGAAGGAGAAACTAGGACAATGTGAGAGAGTAGTATTGACATATATACACTACCAAATGTAAAATAGATAGCTAGTGGGAAGCTGCTGCATAACACAGGGAGATCAAGTCAATGATGGGTGATGACTTACAGGGGTCGGATAGGGAGGGTGGGAAGAAGCCGTGGAAGGGAGAGGATATGGGGTTAAAGGTATAAATACAGCTGTTTCACTTTGTTGTACAGCAGAAACTGGCACAGCAGTGTAAAGCAATTATACTCCAATAAAGATCTTAATAAAAAAACATTTTAAAAAAGAAATTAAATTTCTGTTTTTAATTTAAAAACTTTTCTTATTTTTGGCTGAGTGGGTCTTCATTGCTGTGCATGGGCTTTCTTTAGTTGTGGTGAGCAGGGGTTACTCTTCGTTGTGGTGTGCGGGCTTTTCAGTGAGGTGGCCTCTCTTGTGGAGCACGCACTCTAGGCGATCAGGCTTCAGTAGTTGCAGCACGTGGGCTCAGTAGTTGTGGTGCACAGACTTAGTTGCTCCTTGGCATGTGGGATCTTCCTGGACCAGGGATCAAACCAGTGTCCCCTACAATGGCAGGCGGATTCTTAACCACTGCACCACTAGGGAAAGGCCAGAAATTTAATTTCTTGAAGATATAAAGATACAGAGTTTCTATTTCTTCTTGCGTCAGTTTAAAAAATTGGGCTATTTAAGGTAATTTTTCCATTTCCTCCAAGTTGTTGAAGTTATTACCATAAAGCTATTCATTATTTTCTCATATTCGGATTTAATGATTATAAGATGTTTAGTGATGTCTGCTTTTCTCTCCTAATATTGATATTATTTTTTAAATCCTCCATTAAGTTACTTATATTTGTCAATCTTTCTGTAGAAACAGTTTCTGAGTACATTAATTATTTCTGTTTTTTTCTTCTCTACTTTATGGATTTATATTCATTTAATGTCTATTCCTTTTACCCTCTACTTTGTACTTTGGGTTTAATTTCCTCTTGTTTGCTTAGCTCTAAGGTATAATTTTAGATAATAAATTTCTGGGGTTTCTTCTTCTCAAATATAAGTGTTGGATTGACCAGTTTCCCTGCAAACACTATTTAGCTGCATTCCATGATTTTTACTGTGTTGTATTTCTACTTTCATTTGATTAAAATATTTCTAATTTACTGAGTGATTTCCTGTTTTTTTCATTTGTTATTTAAAGTTATAATATTTAATTTTTAAGTATTTGGTTATTTTTTAATGTTTTGTTATTTATTTCTAATTTAATTCCATTCGGTCGAAGACCTTATAAGCTAAATGATTTTAATATATTTAAATACATTGAGACTTAGTTTTCACAGCATATGTTCTACTTATGAATGGCATGTGTGAATATTCTATGTGCATTTGAAAATTCATAGTTTGAAAACTCATTTGAGTTCCCACACTTGCCTCTGATTTTCTAATATCTGTTTTTTCAGTTCACTCACCAAGCATCTATACAGACCATTTCAAGCCTTCCCTAATCTCCTCAAATTTCTAAACTTTTCTCATCTATTTTTCACAGAAAATGACCTCACTTCTCACTGCATAGAGAAAATAGATGGTCCAGACAGGAGTGCTCTCACTTTCTGATACCAAATATAGAAACCTATTTTCCTTTTCACCTGATAAAGTAGTGGAGTTTTTCTTCCTATCAAAGACTAATCCCTTTGCTCAGAAACTTGTATCTCTCTCTCCTTCATAAACCTTACCCCAAAGTATATCCCTTATCTCTCATATAGTGTAAGCCTTTCAAGTAGTTCTTTCCCACTTGTTATTAAATTTGCTGCAACTAAGAAAGAATAAAAAGCAACAGGACAAATATACCCCTTTCTTAACCCCTCATGCTCCTGGTGTTACCTTCAGATGTGTTTTATCTCCCTCATAGCAAAATTTCTCAAACATTTTTTCTTTAGTCTATTTATTTCCTTTCTTCTGTTCATTCCTCCCCAAACAGTAATTTTACTGTTTTCCTTTCAGATAGTGTTAGTTACTCTAATACATTAACTAGAATCATCTATCTTTTCATTAACACATGGCATTTATTTCTCCCAGGTGAGAAAGGATAATTTCAGAGACTAGTGTCAAGGACTTTACAAGGTACTTGTAATCATATACTGCAAGGGACAGGCTACTCTGTCTGAGCTGACATCACCATTCTAGTAGATGGTGGTCAGAATTCTTCAAGGGACAGAGTGAGGATTTCCATGATTCTTTTTTAATCCCAAATAGAAGACATAATAAGAGCTGAATGAATCCAAGTTCTTACAAAAAATAAAGAAATAAAAATAGCATGGATTAAAATAATAATAATGAGAGAATATAATTTTGGTTATCTGTTTTGGAATATTGCTGTTATTGTGCTAATGTCTATATTCTGATAGGCATATGAGGCAATCTTTTGCATTCTTCCTAATCTATTTCTAATTTTAATACGCTATGCTTACATAAACTGAAGTAAAACACTGTTAGATTGACATCTTGTTCTCACTGACCCCACAGAAATGCTTCTAGGAAGTAACTTTGTTTTTCATGGCAGTATAGTTATTTGCATGCATTCAAAAAAATGTTCTCTTTTTTGCGAGGCTATAATTATACAAATCCATTGCACAATAAAGGTTATATCTTGAGGATTGTATATGAAAATAACCCTTATTTGGAAAGCGAACTATTGTGCAACATTATTGTAAATCCTTTGTGGAATAGTGCCTTTCTAGGAAACTAGTATAGTGTCTCTTTTGTGGCTTGAAGTGTTCACAGTAGGGAAAGTCACTTTTTGGCATGGCAGAAGTCTTAGCAAATTTGAGGAAATGCAAAAAGAGAATAATTCACCCACATTAAAATTTCTGTAGGCAAAACTTGGTGAAAATGAATTTCTTGGTTTTGGTTCCTAGCCTTGGGATATACAAATAATTATGCAAAATAGAAACTATTAAAAATGTAACCCTACTGTCCTTAAATAATATCTAATGTGAAATCTTATTAGGGTTCACTGAGTATTTGCATTAGGGTTACATTTTTAACCTTTTTAGGATTATCCTGTGTCAACTTATCTGATTGGGATTTATCATAGAGATCAGTGCCTTGAGTATAATTCTCTTAACAGATTAGTCTATCCTAACAGGCTAGATTCCAGAAAGAAAAAAGGCAACTATAAAGGACCTGATTCAGGAAAGGATAGGGCATGATCTAGAAGCATATTTCACCAGAAAATTTGCCATATGCAAACTATAAAAAATTATGCAGTTAAAAAAGTAACAAACTCAGTAATGTAATATAAATATGAGCAGATCTCAAAAATTTAATGCCAAGTAAAAAAAGTAAAATCAGTGCAAAGTGTCATATATAGGGGGTGTGTGTTAGAGGAGTGCCAAAAAGAATAAAAACAGGGTTGCGAAAGCAGGGAAGAGAAAATGAATTATAACGATATACATTTTTAAACGGTGACATGCAGCAAGGACTCTGATTTGTTGTAAATAAGAATGATCGAAAAGAATGAGAGAGGCAAGAGATGAAGTTGAAAATTTACGTGGAGACCAGGTTGTGCAGGGCTTTAGAAGCTATAAGAAAAGTTTAAGCAGACTAGAAACATCAGCTGATTCATATTTCAAATTGATGACCTGGATTGCTGTGTACGCTGGATGGAAGGGGGACAGAATGGGTCATTGTGGGTTCACTGCAGTAGTTCAGGCGGAAGTGTGGGAGTAGTGAGGGACCAGAAATGAGATACTAGATTGGAGTAGGAAAGCAGCAGCACAGGAAGAAATAAGTAGTTAGATTCAGATACACTTTGGAGTTAAATCACCAAGCTTCCTGATTTTCTGCAATGGACACTGGAAGGTGTGAGAATTTGGAGAAGAAAAGAGGAGTTCCATTTTGACTTTTATTTAGTAAGTAAATGGTGTGGTGGCAGTACAAGGATCACAAACGTGACAAAGATATGATTATGAGCAAAGTAAAATTCAGAAGCGCTTTTGTTATTTCTTTGTGCTTCTTTTTTTTAAAGTCATATAGCCCCTCAAGACATCTTGTCAGAGGAAGTGGGGAACGTGTTTCAAGGTGAGAAAGGAGCTTAGGCTTCGACGTGTGGAGTGGAAAACACAAAGTAGGACAGGAGATCTATTAACCCACTCATAATTTTTAAAATGTAGATGGGATAAAAATGATGAATGCATACTTATATATACAAATTGTATCGGTGTATTTATAGACAGATTGCCTTTAATATTCCTGGCCACTGTTGGTCCTGCTACACAAACAAACAATATGTAAGACCTACTCTAGCAAGATGAAAAATAGGGACTGACATTCAGAGGAGTATAACCAAATAGGTCTGGATTTCTACGGTATAAGTGGGGAAAAGTATTAAGTGAGTCTATGTTAGAAGCAAATAGTATTTAGAATATGTAAATCAACCATATACAGATAGAATGTCATCCTCATTTAAGGGACTCAAAAATGGACCCACTAATAAGATATTGTTAAAATTGAGTATTCATTTCTGATTAAACAAGGAAAGAACTCTTAATTTCTATAAATGGAAAGATATTTTCTCAACTTGCTGAAAATTATCTACCAGAAATTGCTATAAACAAAATACTTAATGATGAAATGTTAGAAGAAATTTCATTAAAGTCAAGAATAATTATGATACACACTATCACTATAATTATCCAACACACTAGCAGCATACTGGAATAAATCATCTCTCTCATCAACAAAACTCATGCAGACAACAAAATAAGCAGAATTCATCACTCAGACACTCCCTGAGAACATTCAGATTAAAGAAATACAGAGAGCTTCTTAAGTAGGTGACATGAAGGAAACTTTGATTAATAATAGGAATACTTGAAACATGTATACCACTTACTAGACACAGTTCTTATTTTTTCAAACATATGTTAACACTTCTAAAACCCTCTCAAAACCTTACGAAATTGGTACAATTATTATCCCTGGTTTATAGATTTAGTAAGATGATATATGGAGATATTAATTAAGTTGTCCAGAATCCACTTACTAGCAAAACTCCAAATGCAGGCAGTGTGGTTCAAAACCTGTAAGTTTTAATCACTAAGCTTTCTCACTGGCTTGACACATTTACTTTAACAGTTATTCTCATCGTGAGCAATTCTTGGTTCTCCTGCCTAATTATTCCATGCTTTTGATTTAGACTAAGTAAGTTTTATGATTTTTGTAATGCAACATGAAAGAAATCCCCCTAAATATCTCTTGCTATATTATTATATTGGTTTGGCCAAAAAGTTCGTTTGGGTTTTCCTGTAACATCTTATGGAAAAACTCAACCAATATATATTTTTGACCAACCCAATATATATTTAAAAGTGTATCAGTCTAATGGTCAATCAGCTAAGAAAATATTAGAAAATCATTCCCTGCAGGCACAGATTTTAGGACCCTTGTCCGTTGCAGCTTCCCTGATGTAAGCTCTTCCAGTTATCCCTCTTCCGTTTGCTTAGAGTACTTATTTTCATCATTAAACTAGAGCATATTGTCAGAGTCAAGGAAATCTGTATTCTTTTTATATAATTGTTTATTTTCATTAATAAATGATACTATTAAAAGCGTCAGGAAGCACAGTACTTAGAATAACAATGCCTTGAATACCATGTCCTTTCTAATGGCGCAACTGATTACCCTCATCAGTGTGTACAGACTGGAAAGTAGTTATTGCTAACTCTGAGTGGAATCTCCATGTTCAAAACAAGCTTCTCTAGTAATGAACGCTACAGTTAAATTCAGTTGCATTAAATTTTAGGACTGAGTTTTTCTAATAGTGGTATTTTCAGGCTAACACAGTAATTAGAGAAAAATATCATATCTTTAGTACAAAGTGTTAATGAATTTCTTGATATTAATTTGTTTTTAAGGAAACAATGAAGAACTTTGCTGAGCACAAGATTTTTCAAAAACAGTGAAAAGAAATAAGATAATTCACCTAAGATCACAAATATTGCTTTTTTAGTAACCAAGTTTAAGAATATTGTAGAATAAGCAAAAACCTCAATAAGCAAGAAAAAAAATCTAAGATTCACTTGTTATTTGTATTCTATTTTTAAGCTTTACTGAGATATGTGACAAATAAAATTGGAATATGTTTAAATTATACGGTGTGATACACAGTTTAATTAACACATCAATTACCTCATAGATTTACCTACCCCAGAAAACAATTAGCAAAATAGCAATAATATGTCCCTAACTATCAATAATTACTTTTAAGTGCAAATGGACTAAATTCTCCAGTCAAAGACCTAGAGTAGCTGAGTGGATTAAAAAACAAAAACAGACCCAACTATATGCTATTTTATGAGACTCTATTCAGCTTTTTAAAAAAAATAATTAATAAAATTAATTAATTAATTGGCTGCATTGGGTCTTTGTTGCTGCGCACAGGCTTTCTCTAGTTGCAGAGAGCGGGGGCTACTCTTTGTTGTGCTGTACGGGCTTATTTCAGTGGCTTCTCTTGTTGCAGAGCACAGGCTCTAGGGCACACGGGCTCAGTACTTGTGGCACACGGGCTCAGTTGCTCCGTGGCATGTGGGATCTTCCTGGACCAGGGATCGAAGCCATGTCCCCTGCATTGGGACACTGAATCACCAGGAAAGCCCCCATTTAGCTTCAAGGGAGACATAGGCTGAAAATGAAGGCATAGAAAAAGATATTTGTATCATAATTTTATCAATGTAATGAAGAAGCGTATCAAAAAGGGAGAAGTTTTTAAATGAAATAGAAGTATTCCTAACTAATTTTCCCTACAAAAACCATTGTGCATATGTTTCAAGGAAAGTGATACATACTATAAAAATGCAAAAATTATATATAAGTAATTAATTTTATTAGTATTAATAGGTGCCAACTCTGCAACTCCATAGCATTATAAAATATATAGACTTTGTTACACGCTAAGTGTATCTTAAAAGTAACTACTTTCCCACTTCCTCTCCTGACTTCTTCCAGTGCCTTCTTTACATACCTATAAAAGAGATCTTAAACCCATATGAAGAATTACTGCTCTCTTGCTAAAGTTCTTGAATACCTATTCATTGCTTTTAGAATTAAATCCAAACACTTAAATTACCTACATAAGTCTACATATTTCTTTTTCTAGTCAATCTCGTTGACCTCTTTTGCATCCATATGCCTGTTCACTACAGTCAAGTCACATTGGTTTTCTTTCAGTTCTTGATCATTCTCAGTTCTGTGCCAACTCAAGACCATGGAGACACTGTTTCTTCTACCTAAAATGCAATTACCCTCATGATTTACATGGCTAGTCCCTTCTCATTAGTTACATCTCAACAAAATGACATCTCAATAAATAACAGATGTCTTCTTTAAAATCCTCAGTAAAGAATTCCTCCTTGCATATTATTTGTCAGACCCTTGTTTTTTTCTTCACATTATTTTATTTCTTTGTGTTTACCTCTTTTTGTCTGAGTCCTCTATTAGAACATAAATTTTGTAAAGGCGGGAACCATGTCTGTCTTGTTCAGTGTTGCTAGCTCCTGGCCAAGTAGGTGAATATAAATATTGATCAAATGAATAAAGCAGTGATGACTAATTGTAAAACAGCATTTTTTTGTAAAACAAATCTGAGAAATGACAGATGAAAAAGGGCGGCATTATATTGTATTCCTATAAGCTGTATAGCTTGAGGTCTAAAACCCTTTTAAATTTAGGATTGAGGATTTGATTGATAATAATGTTGAAATTCTCCACTCTAATGAATTTTCTTGAGGTTACATTGTAAAGCTTATTTGCTTATTCTCTAAATCTTTTTTCCCCCTTTTCTCAGTTTGGCATATATTAGGCATGTCAAATTCACTCTGGTAAATTAAAGCTCATAATTCCACCTTCTCATCCAGACCTGTTCATCTCCTAGTTCTTCTATTTCAGTAAATGGCTCCACCATTCACAGAATCTACAAGTCTTCTTTCATCATACTCTTTTCTTCACCCCTTAGAGCCAATCTGTCAGCAGGTCCTGAAATCCCAACTCTAAAACATATCGTGACTCTCCTTGCTTCGTTTCAGCTGAACACTTCCCACCTTAGATCAAGAGGTTAGCAAGAGCCAAGGCTTTTGCTAGAATGTCTGTCTTTATGCCCTGATGGTGTGGAAATCACTATGCAAAAGGAACAGAACCATGGTGACAAGAATGAGAAGAGATGTTTATATGCATACTGAGTGGTGTTTAACAGATATTCTGTTCTGAAACACCAGAAGGACTGGCATAGTGACAGAAATATATGAACATATAAGGAGAAATGTGTGGGCGGGTGAGGAGATATATGACTCAGAAGCAACACAGAAGCAGCAACACAGAAACAAATGGCATTACCTTGCAGAAGGATTGTCTTTCAGGGCCGTTTCCATTGTGTCAATTGGACTCTCAGTGTGTTTGGGTCTATGACAGGTTCAAGTTCTTCTATGTATCTTTCATAGTATATTGGGCACCTGGATCATTAGTACAGTGATATTATCATAATTATTTTCTGTGGTTTACAGGTTAGAAAATTCACCATTAGAGAGGGGAAACAACTAGGTCACAGGACTAAGTAATCCTCAATTTAAAACAAAATTTTTCTGACTTTGAAGTCAGTACCCTTTACACTGTACCATGCCTGTGTCTTATTTGTACTCATATCAACAGTGCTAGCATTACATCTAATATTATACTTATTGGAGCCTGTTTAATTTAACTTATAAACTGAAATACCACTTTAATGTGAAGAACGTTCAGTTTTTTACACAGGTATTTACTTTATATTTCTCACTGAGTAAGGACTAATGTAGTTGATTGATCAATATTTGCCAGTGAATGACTGAGCTAATGTTTTAGCCAGAGCTCAGCAGGGCTTCTATAACATCCCCACAAATGCTCATGGTTCATACATGATTCATTTATACTTAGTCTGCTTCCCATAAAAATAATCTAAAATCATTTTTTTCATCAAATTAAAAACCCTTCCTTTCATAATGCTTTGATGGCTACTAAATTACAATGTCAGCATACAGATGTGAAACTGAACTATATTTAGAGAAGTGGCAACACTGAAATAAATGAAATCAGGTGAATAATTACTTTCTATCTGTAAGGCTGGGAATTTCTAATATATCATATGCCTGTTCCAACAATGCAGAAAGGAAGAGCTAGTTCTTTGTGAATTGTTAATTATAACCCTTAATAACTGGTCGCAAATTCACACTAGAGTATATATTACTTCATTATAAACTGCACTCTGGAAACATGACATTTTAAGGAAATATAGTGAGAGAGTTGCCTGTAAAAGATATTCTACCCAGATACTAATCTATAATTAAATTATTTTTAAAATTCTGCAATTAAGTCCACAATATCTATATAGGTACCTGCAATGTCATTAATGAGAATTTCCGTGATACTGACTTCAAATCTCCTTATATTTCCACCGAGTAAATATTTGCATGCAATTCCTGTACATTATTCTCTACAAAGTTTATTATGCAGGACTACTCCTCTAGACGTTAGTTATTATAGAGCACAACACCAACAATTCATTTAACTCTCCAGAGAAGCCTTGTGTGGTTCTAAGAAAATGCCCAGGGAAGTGGGAGTGAGCATCAAAGCCGGTAGGTTCCTGGCATGGCAGATCTTCCTCCTGGTGCTCAGGACAGACTAACTGGTACCTCTGTACACTCTTTCAAGGTTACCTCTGTCGGAGTATGGTACGGTATTGGGGGATACAGACGGCTTAGGTCTAATTTAGCTGTGTATGACTCCTGCAAGACAGTTCTAACTTTAGAACTAGATCAAACACAATAATATATATTGCTTTTTTAGGACATTTCCCCGATAATGTGTTTTGAGTTATTATTGTTGTATCTGATACTGTACTAAATATTTTAGCTGCACTATTTTAATACCCTCAAAGGTTGCATAAGGAAAGTATTATGATTATCTTCATTTGCAGAGGGGAAAACCAAGGTTCAAGGAGGCTTTGTCACTTGGTCTAGGACATGTAATATGTGAAATCCATGACTGCTAAACTAGACCGTGTTCTAGGAGGGGGCTACTTTTTTGTTCAACAGATTTATGTGTCTTATTCGCTGTTATAATTCACCTGCATTAAATTATACATGCAATTATAAGAGTTGTACTTTCAACATTCAATGATTTTAATTTGTCTTAAATATAAAATGTTCAGAACTAGTGAACTAAGTCGTCTGTATTTGAGATCATAAAAACTTTAAACATATAGAGCGTTCATCTTATTGCAGCAATTAAGTGGGCTGAAGTGGAAGTAAAAAAAGTGTATCAGTCCCTCATTATAGGTTAGGAATATTATCTTTGTTGTACCAATTTCTCTAAAATGCAGCTGATAAGCTGTTTAAATATGAAATGTGTTTTAGCTGATAAAATGTCAGTAAAGCCAAAAATGAATGAAGGCCGTGTAAGAGCCAGGTTAACTAGGAAATGATCCCTCGAGTACCATCTGGCATATCATGGAATTAGTGATTTCAACACTTTACACTGATGCAGAGCCAAGGAACCATGAAGAGAGAGTTTTATTCTGATAATTAGAGAATGCAGTGTTCCAAGGCACTGGGAATTTATGAGGTCAGGCTCTCTTTTATGTTTGAGTCAGCTCCAAAATACCATTTACTAGTACTATGCAGCTCATTTTTGAAGATTTTGAAGATTTTACTATCATTCACTACCTCATGAATCCTGAATTTTAGCATTTGATGGTATTCTTCTTTTTGTTCTAGAAATATTATCCTTACATCAAGCTGAATCTGTATCCATAAAAAAACAATTATGAGAATTAAGTATTTTTAAGTATTTGAAAGTGCTTTGTAAATGTTAATGCACTTTATCGTGCTCACTTTCACTTGACAATTTAAATAGGTATATATATGTACATGTATGTATATGCATACATATAAAACATGTATTACAAATATTATATTAATATGTGGTGAAATATTATAAAATACTCAATTTAAAGAAATGAGACAAGTATGTATATAGTCTATATAAATGTATCACTATGTAAATATGATTTGTAACTGACATATAGAGTGTCTATAAACCCTTCTTCCTTTCCTTTTTTCATTACAGTATTATTTATTCGTTTTCCTATATCCCCCTTCCTTATTAATTTTACTAGTTTGTGTTCAACTTTTACTTACATATCACTAATACATTAGTCCAAACCACATTATTTTTCTGATGATCCCATCTTAATTCTCAGCACCTATATCGTTGGGAGCAGGAAGCCTTGCTCCTACATCATTGGAAAACATGAAAGATGCAGTTATTTATGATATACCATGGGCTATATTCATCTTATCCAATAACTAAAAATGTTCCCAGTGAATTTGTACATTTTTTAATTCCCTCCATAGGGTGATCCTATGGTCAAGTTGTCTCAGAGCCTATTTCTTAAAAGCACATTCTTTAAAAACTCAGGGAAAAATAGTCATAACTATAATCTGGATTGTTACATGGTTTACTAGAGTGAGTGCAAACCTGAAATTGCACATGGTCACTAGGAAGATAATTCTTACTGGGAAAAAAAAAAAAAAGGGAATGAGTGAGTCACCACCTGAGGTTATTACCCAAGTTTGATCAAAACCATATTTCCTAAAATGTAAGAATCTTGGATAGTATTGGGCATGAGTGATATAATAATATCCAAGTTATCAAAACCATGATAATTAATGAAGATTAAAAAAAACTTAAACAAAAGTATAAATGTGACTTGTCACATGGATGACTTCAAGTTAGGAAAAAATAAGAAAGAAAACAAAAAGAAAGGGCTAATGTGTAACTATGGGAGAAACACTTAAGGGTTCACACTATATAAAAAAGTAAGCTGAAAATGGATTAAAGGCTGAAATAACTGAAATTATAAAACTACTAGAAGAAAACATAGTAAAAAGCTTCTTGACATTGGTCTGAGCAAGGAATTTTTTAAATTATTTTATTTATTTTATTTTAGTTGGGGTATAGTTTTACTCAAGGAATTTTTAGATATGACACTGAAAGCACAGACAACAAAGCAAAAATACATCAAACTAAAAAGTCTCCACAGCAAAGGAAACACTCAACAGAGAAAAGGGTAACCTATAGAATGGGAGAAAATATTTGAAAATCCATATCTGATAAGGGGTTAATATCCAAAATATATGAGAAACTCATACAATGGAAAAGCAAAAAAACTAGTAACATGATTTAAAAAAGGGCAAAGGACCTAAATAGACATTTCTCAAAAGAATACATACAGATGACCAAAAGTATGTAAAAAAAGGTACTCAACATCACTTATCATCAGGAAAATGCAAATCAAAACCATAATGGGATATCTTCTCACATCCATTAAAATGGCTATCATCAAAAGAGATAAAAGATAAGTATTGGTGAAAATGTTGAAAAAAGGGAACCCTCCTACACTGTTGGTGGAAATGTAAATTGGTACAGCCATTATGGAAAACAGTAAGGAGGCTCCCCCTCAAATTTAAAATAGATCTACCATAAGATTCAGCAATCCCGCTTCTGGGTGTATATTCAAAGGCATTGAAATCAATATTTCAAAGAGATACCTGCACCCACCATGTTCATTACACAAATATTTACAATAGCCAACAGGTGGAAACAACATGTGTCCCATCAACAGATGAATAAATAAAGAAAATGCAGTATATACATATACAATGCAACATTACTCAGCCATAAAAAGAAAGAAATCTTGCCATTTGTAACAACACGGATGAACCTGGGCATTATGCTAAGCAAAATAAGGCAGACAGAATACTGGATGATCTCAGTTACATGTGGAATCTAAAGTAATCAAACTCATGAAAGTAGAGACTAGAATGATGGTTGCCAGAGGCTGGGGGAAGAGGAAAACAGGGAGAAGGTGGTCAAAAGGTACAATTCTCTTTAGTTGTCCAAGATGAATAAGATCTGGAGATCTAATGTCCAGCAATACGACAGGACATAATACCAATGCAATAATAACAACGCAGATGTAATTCAATTGATTTATATGGTTCCTCTGACACTTCCTGGTAAATTCCTCAGAGCTTGTTCATTTTTGGAGCCAAGCCATATACAGTCAAGCCTGTTGAAGTGGATCAAGTGATGGAAACTGGGCTGGTAAAAGGTCATGACTTCCAGAGACAGATAAAAGGTCCGAGATTTCGAAGGGAACAGTGGTTCAGCATGTAGGCACTTTCGTAAATCTATCCTCAAAAAGTATTCGTGCTAAACTCTCTGACCTTTCAATTCCCAAGATGCCTTCTGTGGGGGATGGGAGTGGGGGTCAGTGAAGAAGAAGCTTGTTTGCCTGCCTCTGTGGTGAAAGAAAGGCAGGCGTGTGCAAGGAGAACAAAGGATGGCAGATGTTTTTTCCCCGAGAGCAAAGACTGGGACTGCTTTGCTCAACTTTTTATGTCACATTTTTCTTGCACATTTTTTGACACTTAGGTGATCCTCTATACATGTGTGATAAGTAAACACTGATAATAGGAGTAGAACTTCATGTAGCAATCCGGAGACCCACATGTTATCAGGAAACTTGGTAGAGAACTAATATTTAATATATTTATAGATTCAAGATTTCAAAAGTATAAGGTTAAAGAAAAATAATTCTTACTATTTTTATTTTGAAAAACTGTGTATCTCAATGATTTTGTAACAGTTAATGCCATAAATATGGTAGTTAGTATATCTATGAACCCTAATTTCTTTGTGTGTAGAAATAAGATCTTAACCATTAGACTCTAAAGCCCTAGCGCAGTGGCTCCCAATTATGAAATGCACAGACCTCAAACACTCCCAGGAGTGTAAACTGGAGAAAATAGGTTCTGTATGACAAAATTGTAGTTTAAATACTTAGCAAAACAATATGGACTTTGATGTCAATGTAGCGATATGTACATACACTGATATATAATTGTACAATAGGTATTTCAAAACATGGAAAAAAGTAACTCTCTGTATCAAATTAGGACTGTCGCACCCTATTTTAAGCAAAGATTGACAAGAGGTATCTAAAAGCAGATTTCAGCAATATTTGTAAAGTAGCTGAAGTCAGGATTTGTACAATTTATGCTACATAGGCATAAAAGGCAACCCATTGCCTGCTTCTCCAAAGGGATAATTCCAAAAATGGTTACTCTTTAAGCATACCCCTCCCAACCTTTTCAAATAATATTGCAGAAGACTTCAGTTAAGATGCCGCCCCCGTTTTAAGTGAGTGTCGCTAATACCTGTCACACGGGCTTTTAACAATGCCTGAATGTTTGTTTCACTCAGATCGGCTCAAATTTTAATGGCGGTTACATGATCAAAATAAATGGCTTTCTTTTTAATAAAGCAGCCGTTCTCCACATCTTATTTTACTCAGTACATATGTACATATGTTTCTGTGTGTCTTTATCAATAAAGCAAATCATCTTAAAACCAAGAATAACACCATGAAAGTCAAATCCCTTCTCCTATCAAAATTGGTAGAAAATTTTCTGACAAAAAAAATAATTGCCACTGGGTGCTTCAACAACTCTGCTGCAGTTATCATTAAAGATTTGGTGACAGGGAATCTTTTTGACATTATATAAATTAGGTTATAATGTGTTAAATTACTGTCTCAGCAGGAGATGCAGGTCTGAAAGAACAAACACTCAGATCTTGACTATCAGATAATCAGAAAAGATAAATTATTAGTGGTCAATTAGTCCATTATGTATTTATTTCCCTGATAAATGACATATATAAAATAGTTATTTTGCATTCTAATTCAAAGATTTTAAAATATAAATGCTAAATAAAATTACAGTGAATTGACTCACCCTTAGACTGACTATAATTATCTCTGATTTCTTAGCTCATTTAGCTGACAACAAAAAAAATCCAACGAAGAACCTTGGGGTCACTATTTCCTTTGAAAAAAGGAGATATATTTTATCTGCAATGCTGCTGATGTTAAAAGAGCAGATATATTTCTGGACTTAAACACTATTGGATTTACTGGCACTTTAAAATAAGCAAGAAGAGCTTAAGAAGTTGTTTTCTGTAATTGGAGAAATGTTTCCTCTGGAATTCTTGGAACAAAGTTCCCAACTTGTTTTGCATTTTGGCCTCTGACCAGATCAAAATATTTGGTATTTGTGAAGGCCCTGCTGAGACTGTATGAATCTGGTTGGAGTACTTGGGTATGTTGGACTGTATTGGACTGATTATTCAGAAAGAGAGTACTTAAGTTACATGGACCATTTTCTCTAGTTTTTGTAATAGAACCCAATTTCTCATGTTAAGTACATACTTCCTTTGTATATTCAGGAGCTTTGGAAACCCCTTTTGGTTGGCTTGAGAATATGAGAGTGAACTTCTTGGCAGTAGAACACTGTGAAGAATCCAGACTCCAGAGCTAGTGGAGGGAGGACACATACCCGAAGGCAGACCCCGTCAGAATCTAGAGACATTGCCGTAGATACTTCTACTCTAAGTGGTGATGTATGCACTGTGTGTGTACAGCAAAATGTTGTTAGCCTACTGAACACGTATGATTACCTGGCTTGAATATAATCTGTCTCACAGTCATAGAGCTGGGCAGAGAATTCCAGCTCTGAGTCCTAGGACGCTGTTCTTTTCCTTGGAGACTGGCACCAGTTTCTATTTTCACAGTCAAACACACTGACAGAGAAAGATCTTCCTCGGGTTTCTGAAGCTAGAAGGCAAAATATTTCATGTGAACTCAGTTCATATTTCTTAAAACAGCTGTTTTGGAAAAATGACATGGAATCTGATAAAAGTATGTCAGCTTTTTTAATGTCAGAAAAATCCCTTTGAGACAAAGTAAGATGTTTTTCCATGGCTCGTTGTAAAACCTGAAGTGACATTGGAAAAGGACTATTGTGAGTAAATAATATGTCTTTAACTTTGAATTTGTAAATATTTTTACAGTTTGAAAGGATAAGTTAAATGTCAGTAAAACAGAAGACTTTATTTCAGTGATGAAATTGCTTTAAAAAATAATTTTAAGGGACTTCCCTGGCAGTCAAGTGGTTAAAACTTCGCCTTCCAATTCAGGGGGTGTGGGTTCAATCCCTGGGAGCTAAGATCCCACATGCCTCATGGCTAAAAAAAGAAAATATAAGACAGAAACAATATTGTAACAAATTCAATAAAGATTTTAAACATGGTCCACATTAAAAAAATAATAATTTTTAAACTTTTATTTTCAGTGTAAAAGCCTACAATTTACAAAGAGTGATAACTAGATTAATTTCTAGTTTAATGTGATCGCCACTTGTTTTTTAACCGTTGCAATCCATTTTTAATTAATTCTTAATATCAGTATTTGCAAAGAAGTTTTTATTAAATACATAACACAGTTGGGAGTTATGTCATCCATTTTTCTGTATAACATTTAGTCTGTTCTTTGAACACATAAAAAGTGATTAAAAATGTCCCTTACACACAATAGGAAAATATGTTCATGACCATGATAGAATATCATCTGAAGTCTACAGTGTTTAGTAGCTTCTCTTCTGCACTCCTCTGGTTTCTCCACCTCTGATACTGCAGTCTTCCCTAAAGGGCTAGCCCTACTGGAAGTCTTCCACATCTGGCAATAGGGCTCTTATATCTTCATATTCTTTCTTCCCAAGATTAAATTAATGGCCTATATTAAATCTTATGACCTAATGTCCACACGCATCATCCTTGAATGAATGCAGCTACTCAATATTTCCATATCTATTGAGTTTTACTGAATCATACAAATCAGTTCCTCTATAAAAATAGATGGCAAGTTCAGTTTAGCCCTTTGGTCTCCCACACAACCTACTATGTTTTCTAACCAGCTTCTCTCCCATTCTCCATAGATTTAAAACAAATGTACTCTTTTCAAATATTCTCCACCTCGCTGCAAATCACATCAGTTGTGACTTCACTTTCCTGTAACAATTCTCTAAATGAACATTCTTTTCACCCACTGGTTTGCTTTCCCTTCCTGGAACAAAGAGTTCCATCCCTTTCCTTGTTATATTCTATGATGATTCATCTTTGTTGATTATCTACTTATAGTCCATTCTCTTTTAAACATGCTTGAACTCAATGTAAAAACAACATGAAAACAAACTAGAACTCTCTTCCATCATTCATTACCCAGTGCCCACTTTTCTGCTATAACTGTTGACAAACTTCTCTGTACATACTTTTTCCCTTTTGGTCTTTCTGTGTGCTCTGAAATACCCTTAATATTAACCAGATATCCAAGTAACAAGTAGGGTATATAATCATAGCTATTCTAAAATTATGAGACATGGATGTTCTTAGAGAAAATGGGGTGGAGTGATTGCTGACCTGGAGTAGCTGAGCAATTATTAATTTATCTGTTACACTATTTTAGAAGTACCTCTTTAGCTGTATAATGACTGCCAGTAGAGTCTCACAGTATAAATTATAATCTTCTTGAAAATTGGTACCATTTGTTAGATTTATGTATTACTTTACTCAATAAATGGAAATGCTTAACCACTATTTTATGGGAAAATGAGAGAAAGTGTACACATAAATGCAATTGTAAATACTGAGCCCCTAAACACAGCAACTTACAGACTTATGAGAGGCTCAAACATATCACTATAAGCGCACATTGTTCTTTTCTAGGATGACTCACCACCAGCATATCTGGGTCATAGAATTTGTGCTGACATAAGGCAGGATCATAATGAAAAAGTATTGCATTGCCTAAGGAATGTTAATGGGAATTATACGTTTTAAAAGTTTTTTTTGATGTACTAATAATTTCTTCTTTCAAAATAGCTTTGAATTTTAGAAAAGTCAAGTATTATCACCACTAATCTACAGATGAAAGAACTGACACCTAAGAAAGTTAATAACATTGTAGGTGATACCACATTCTGTATTCTGTTCAGTTATGAATTGGAACTTGGCTTTGGGGCTTTGAATATTGCTTTCTTTCTATCTCATTAGTCACAGCAGCTCCCTGCCAGGTGGTTCACTTCTTGCAGTAGATATACCCACTTCAGTAGCTCCAGAAGAGAGGCTGAGAGGATGTAAGGCCAAGGCAAGCATGCATCTAAGAGGCAGCCACAGCAGATGGCAGTCAGCCTAGGCTCTGAAAGGGGAAGGACTTGCAGGCCTTAAAGAGGAGGGACGTCGCCAGGCTCTCCCCCACCCAGCTTCTGAGAAGCTCACCAAATTGATAAGCCTCCCCCTCCACGAATAGTCGGTGGTGTGAATACCTTAGACCCAGGCCACCGTGGCGACCATGAGAATACTGTCCCAGGAAAGGAACCCTCCTCTATGACTGATTGTTGAAGCAGGGCTCATTCCCAGGCTGGTGGAGTTCCTGAAGACACTGCTTCACCCCTGCTTGCATCCAGAGGCAGCCTGGGCTCTGACCCATGTTGCTTCAGGGACGTGGGAGCAGACCCTAGCCAGCCACTGGGAAGCCACTGATGGGGGCAGCCAGGCCTTGACTGACTCTTGTCTACCCCATATGGCTGTGTGCGAACAGGCAGGGTGGGCTCTTGGTAGTAGAGCAGGTGCTGGCCCACACCTGGTGGCCCTGGTGTCATCAACCAGAGCAAACTCGATTCTGCAGAACATCACATGGACCTTGTCCAACCTGTGCTGAAACAGGAGCCTCTACCCTCAGAAAAAGCAGTGAAGTAGGTGTTGCCCATCCCCTTCCACCTCCTGCAGCCCCAGGACAGCAAGATTCTCTCGGACGCCTGTTGGGCCCTATCCCCCAGCACCCCCAGCCACGGCTGCAGCAAGTGCGTCAGGCTCGTGACTGATGCGGGGGTCCTGCCGAGGCTGGTCCAGCTCTCGTTCAGCTCAAAACTCAATGTCTTGGCCCCGTCTCTCCACATTATGGGAACATTGTCACTGGAACAGGTCACAGACCTAGGTGGCATTGACACAGGCATGCTGAGCTTGCCACCGCCAGCTCCTGACAGGGCCCCGGTCCTCCATCCAGAGGAGGCAACCAGAACCCTGCCAGCCCCTCTAGCTGCTGCCTGCTTGTGGCATGTTGCCTCCCTTGGTGGCTCTGCTGAAAAATGGAGGATGTAATGGCCAGAAGGATGCTGTGGGGACGATGGCTGACTTCACAGCCAGGGCACTGGTGACTGGCTGATCCAGCCTGTCCACTCTGGGGATCTGCTCAGCATCCCAGACATCCTGGGTACAGTGTCTGTTGCATCCTCCCGGTGGCAGAGAAGCTTTCTGAGAAGGAAGCCGGTGTCTTCTCATAGAAGAACCCTAAAGGGTAACTTCTTTAAGAAGCAGCACTCCTGTATCTTAGTATATCAAGGGTGTAAAGCTTTTTAAACTGAATGTTAATAACACTTTTACCCAATCTATCAGAAAAAAAATATATCACTGTAACTATGTACTTCCTTATGTACAGGCCATGGTCCCGAAATGCAAAAGACCTGTACCTGACATTGAGTGAGGCATTCTCAAGTATGACCATTTCAGTGATTCTGCACTGTGCAAAAGCGTGAATCTGAGGTTTTCACAAACTGAAGTTGCCCAAATTGGGGAATCCTAGAAGGGAAAACCTACCCTGGAGTTCCCAGGAAATGGAAAGGAAAGTTTCAAATGCATCATCACCTTTAGCTTGTGGCAAGAATCATAACCAAGAAACAGAACCA
The DNA here is from genome assembly GCF_030028045.1 of Hippopotamus amphibius kiboko. Lineage (NCBI taxonomy): Eukaryota > Metazoa > Chordata > Mammalia > Artiodactyla > Hippopotamidae > Hippopotamus > Hippopotamus amphibius. The sequence continues at coordinate 105,818,334 of NC_080196.1, forward strand.
AGGTAGAGACATTTAAAAAAAAAACCAAAACAGAAACAGGTAGGAATTATAAATAATCACAGTCCATCTCTATTGCCTTTGTAAGATAAAAAGATGATTCGAAAGTGTAGATCAAGAGAGGTGGTACCTGGCATTTATGAACTGAAACATTTGTCATAACTTTTGTTTAACAAAATCAGGTTTTCACATATATTGTGATGTTACAGAATTTGCCATCTGTTTCATTCATGGCAGGTTTTCCTCTAAAAAGCCTTGGAACAATTTTAGGATACTACAGTAAAGCCATTGAGTATCACGTGACAATTTAAAGACCTAATACTTAACATATCTACAGATGCTTATTCAATACTTTTTGGTGGAATGAAGTGTTATTTTATATCTGGCTAGTGGGAGAAATCTTGTTAATGAGATTTTGGAGACTATTGAAAAAATCTGACAGAAAGAACGAAATATATTTTATCAAACAAATGCTTTTTTTAACATGTAAATATGTCTTCATGGAAGCATCCATGAAGTAGACAACCCTTTATTCGTACACAGATAATATTAACAGATCTAATCTGTTCTTCAGAGTATTTTCTGGTACTTTAATAACTTAATTGGAATATGTTATGCTAAATATTTTAACTTTCTCCTAGATTAATTGTGCATGGAGAGAAGATAATTGTGCAGGGAGAGAAGTAGTGTAGTTATCGCATTTTCAAATAATACAGCATCAAAATAATTTATGAATGACCCTAGTCTGAAGCAATGATGGCGTTACTGACTGCATCAGTGTATGTGTATATTAAAGACTTACCTATGGCTACACCTTTTATTAGATTAACTTCAATTAATTAGACATCAGGTAAAATAGATTAAAAATTAATGATAATTTTAATAATAAAGCTAAGGACACTTGTTTCTTCTGATCTTTCTATGTGAGGTTGGTTAGTATGTGATATTGGTTATGTTTAATCTTTGTTATATTCCTGGTTCACTTCTTATGAATCAGGCAGAAGAGTGCCTGATTGAGGCTGCAGGTGGCATAAATCAGTGTTTGATGAAATCGATGTTTAAATGGGAATAAGGAGAGTAATTGGCACTTAATTAACATCAATGATAAGATGAAGTAAGCCTATCTTTGAGTGCATATGGATTTTTGTAAAACTCTGCTGCTGTTTGTTTCTATTCCAAGTGCCCTTGAATAAAGCGTTATGACATATTTAATTTCTATTGACATGTTGGTTTATTAGCCAGATTCTAACATTGCATTTACCCAAATCTATGATATTGCTTAGATACAAATTATTAGTTATCTCCAATTGTTATCCTGTTTACCTGAAATGATATTCACTGTGCATAGTATATTATTTATAAGTCTACTGTAAGTACTGCACCTCCAATTTTATTGACAAAATATGCCCATTAACATTAAAATTAGTGATGAATTTTTTTCTGTTGATACTAATATTTTTGACAAACTCCCATAATTTAAGTTTTTTCTGAAGTTTCCTCACCTGGAACACCAAGCATCATCTCTGGATAATGAATATTTCTTTTTAATTAATATCAATTCTTTGATGATACCTAAAACTTCACTTCATGTAGCCTCACTGAGCCTCTCAATATACAAAACAAATAAAACTACTTTTATTGTCAATAGCACAATTTCTAATCCGAAAGCAATACATGTTGAACTTAAGGGGAAAATATTTGCAGTTCAAGAAACAGAATGATAGAAAACCCTAGACATATAATTTCTTTCCAAAGAGATCATATTCCTTTTTGTCAACAACTAATTACGATGACCTTGGACTCTTGACTTAATTCTAGACTCACCAAATGTCCTTACCTCTAAAGTGGACGATTAAACCACATAATAGTTAAGGTTGCTTCTTGTCTGAAATTGTGGTCTAGACACATTTATTTTCACCCAAATACAGTATGTCAAGTCCTGAGCGTTTCCTCTCCTCACCAGTTCAGGCCACCTTTGTTGCTCGAAATACAGTCCCCACCTCAAGCCCACTCTTGCAGCACCTGGAATGGACATTTTCTCTCAGATTTATGGTGCTTAAAATGTATTTAGCCGATGAGAGCTCATAATTTAGAATATATGATTTTATTTCAGTAGGTGGATAATTTACTAATATTTTCTGTTTTATTTGCTAAATTAGAGAATAGTCTGTGACGTAGAAATTTATAAATTGCACTCTTTCAAGTCAGATGCCTGAAAATAAATCTGTGTATCCAGGAGATAAACAGGACATAATCCCATTGTAAGTTGGGGAAGACAGGTATATTATTAAATATTGATGAAATGTTCCAACATATTCAGACTTCCCTATTTTACTACCTTTGAGATAATAAGAGTTCAGTATAGTACTCTGACTACTGGGTTCTTATTTCTTTCTGGACTGGAGAGATCTCGTCCACCACCAAGCGCTTTGATCCTTCTCCCGCCTTGAAAATAAGAAGCTTTGGTTTAGGAAACAGTAAGAGGCTAAGGAACATGAGGCTGCCTCTTTCTCTGCCTGGCAGTCTCATCCTAGCTCTGCTTGTTTTGACTTTCCAGGGGAAGGAGCATAGCAGCCCTCAGTCTCTCGAGAAGAACGATAGGAAAAGGTGAGCAGCTTTATTTTTCATGAGTTTATATCATAATTCATGTAGATTAAAAAAAAACTGTGGATTTCTTAGGCTTCATCCAGGAAAGAGATTTTTCCGTATCAGAGAACAACTGAAACATGAATATGCTACAGGTGCACTCCTTCCCCAGCAAGGTGATTGCCGAGCAACGGAGAACCATCCCGGAATCTTAGTTTTTACAAGTCTCCGATGGCTGGAGAGGACCACTGCTCTCCTCCCTGCCGCACTGACAGGGGTGTTGAATTGTGTCCTTATTATGTTTTGTGTGTTATTTGTTCGAGGAGGCAATAGCAGCAGCAGATATTCCACATCAGGGAGTAGGATGTATGCTATTTGGAATAGAGAAACAGGTCTTAGAGTTGGAAATGAAAATTTAATTAGTAAAATAATTATTTCAAGGCTGAAATGAGCACCAAAAAAGTGCACTTATCTCTGCTTTCATGTGCGTCTCCGACCCGAAACTGTCTAAACTCTGAATAAGAGTTTGAATTAGCCATGCTATTGAATATAATTTACAGAGTGAAAATTATTAGTATGATTAAAATTCTCAAGTTACAAGTCTCTGGTTGAGAATGATAGTATATTATATTAGTAGTTGTGACAGGAGTCTTCTTAGAAAAAAAGTGTTTGCTTAGCAGCATAATTTAATAATGGCTTTGGGTTGAAATTGAGAATCCGTCGGTCATTTTCTGGTTTGTACCACTGAGAGGAGACAGTTTTCTAGATAATTGAGGTGGGAGAGTATAGAGTCCCCAGCCTGGAGCGAGGTGGTTACAAGTGGGGAGGTAGGGAAAAGTTACAGAAGAGGGATGTCCTGCAGACATTGCTGTAAAAAGTGAACCTTCTTCATGACCATTAAAAATGCTCTGTGGAAAGTCTATAGCATCCCAAAGTGCTTCATGTGGGTGATTTTTGTAGCCGATAGGGAAGTTGATTAGGGACTAAGATTCCTATTGTTTCACTGTAGATATAAGCAGGGAAAGGGCATCCCAAGAAATTAAGAAGCAAAGGAGGCCAGAACACCACACAATGGAGGCTTAGTTCTACTGTAATAAACAGGGCAGGGTGGAGAAAGCTCTTTACATAGGTTGTGGTGGCCACAAAGGTGCTCCACTCAAATCTCTTTCAAAGAACCCGCTTCTGGGAGTATAGCTGACCGACGGCCTCCAGTGAGGCTGGAGCCTGGCCTCTTCCCAGCCAATGATGGGTCACGGCAGGGGGACTGGTGGGAGCCACGCCTTCCCAACATGGCACTTTTCCAGTAGCAGCCTTTGTTCAGGTTACTCCCCAGAGGCTTGGCAAAGACTCTCCAGGAAACGTGCTGTGGTCTGTAGCTTTCTAACCAATTCTTCCTTCCCTCTTTCTTTTCAAGGAGCGGTGGTCGGAGGCTTCCCTTGACTTTCCATCCCTGCCCTTCACCTTTCACAGGCGTTTCCCCAATAAATCTCTTGTGTATCTATGCCCACATTAACATCGACTTCTCAGAGTAGCACAGAGGTTAGCCTGGAGTCAAGCAGTTGCCAGCTGCTATAAATAATCTACAGAACCAGTATTTTTTTTTTTTATGTAACCAGTATTCTTCACTAGAATTAGGCAGGTAATAGGAAGTCCTACTCCCAGATGGTCAGGCGCTGTCAGAGAGGCTATGCCTGCGTACATGGTAAGATTTTTCTGCAGCGGGTGGTGGGCAAGGAGATTAGGGGTGGGACAATACTGTTCTTCCTTTCTCCTCCTTTCGGTCCACACACCCAATGAAAGGGGCGTTTTTACTGTGTGTTTCATGTCTGGTATTCAGTTGTTAAGACAGTAGAAACATATAAGTAGCCTAGGCGACATTTAAATAAATGATTTTCTTATTGTTTAGTTTTCTCCACAATCTATTTTGTAACAGTGGTAACACATAACTTCTCTCAGGGGAGAAATCCCACTGGATTGTAGTTTCCTCATAGTTCAAATATATCTTTCCAAGATAGTCTCAGCATCAATACATTTCCCAAGGTCTACTGCTCAGTCTTACTCATGTCTACCTTGTTATAAAGGTGTGAAACAGATGGGAGAATATTTTTCTCATTCTACTCAGTACAATACTTCAAAAGAAGTATTCCCCGCAAACATTCCCATTTAATTTCTGCATTAAAATATAAACTATATGATATCCTCTTGTTAAAAGTTCAAAACTGAATGTATATTTATGAATAATGGAATAGAAAACATTTTATACTCCTAAATTTCTATTTGAGAGAAAACTATTGTTTTGGAAGAAATATCGTGACAAAGTGCTTTGGATGTGTATAATATCACAAGACTGATATAATACTAATGGCCTTCTGAGAAGAATCTAGAAACACCTTTGTCTGGTGTTTCTAATCGAATTTTGCTAAAAAAGTATTGGGATTGGGAATTGAGTAAGAACAGAATGGTTCTAAGTGTCAAAGAGAAGAACATCAAATATTTAAGAGGAAAATCTAGGACAGCGCTAAGAATATACAAGAAAGGCTACAGTCTGTCTTTTTGTATTTTATTCCTTCTTTTTCTACTACCAGTTGATTAAAACTTTCTTTGTATTTTTAATTTTACATTTTTTGAAAGGGAGAGGATCTGACAGCACTGGGTAACAGTTACTAACATGTTAGGCAGATGTTTTGAAACCAGGTCACCTTACAGTTTGTTGCCTCAAGAGATGACCGACCGAGACTCCAGCCTTTATAGAGAATGTGAGGCGTGACTGTTTACCTTAAGTGAGGAAAGTGGGGATACATGATAGCATTACTGAGGAGAAGAAGGCATCGCTCTGTACCTCACTGAACTAATAGGAGTGAGACAATCTTGGGAAGTCAAGGTGGTATCTTTTCCTGAAGCAAAAGGTGGGCATGCTTACTGACTAGTGTAATAAATAATAATGTCTCCTTCTGGAGCAAAGGGCAGTCAGGCTTAATGCCCGTTATAAGGATTCAGGGTTCTTTTTCTGTAACACACCCCACTGTGTGTGTAGGTGTCACCTGGCCCGCAGCCTGCCACCCTCTGGGAATTGGAGCTCTGAGAACTGGCACAATAAAATACTAATTATTCTGTATGACTGTTGGTGTGAGTCATAAAGTTCTCTGTCTGTGACCCAGGAGTGTCTTGTCTCCTGTGGACTTTCATGGAGCTGCACAGCCTCATGTATTTGCCTGCGGGTAGACTAGAATCTCTGTCTCTTCATGGTTCCTAACAGTTTTGGTGATGAGGGCGGGATGCTGAGAGGAGCATGGACTTCTGGAAGAGGAAGGGCGAGAACCTCATGGATTGATTGACATAATTTGAGGAGAGTCTGTGAAAGTTGGTAAAATGTGTGGTCAGTCGGGTAATAAACTGTCCTCTTGTTAATGGATACCTACGAAGAAGTCGTTTCCAAGACAACTGCCTGAAGGTTGCCCCGCTTGCTGCTGAAGGTACCTCCGCACCAATCGTTCAGAGAGCCTCAGGTTTACCTGCTCTAACAACAGTACTTAGATGCAGCTAGTGCTCTAGGAACTGATACAAGGAAGTAAACTACTAACTCATTTCAGAAAAATAAATAAACAGATGAGTACCAACACTGAGAACAGAAAGAAACCTGTAGCCACTATGGGCAGTAAACAGGCGCAGAATTAGAACTTTGGCTGGTTCCATTAAGAGTGAGGGACTTAAGGCCTTTTACAGAAGAGTTGGCACCGGGTTTGCCTTTGTTTAGCTCCTCCTGCCATCTGTCAGCCAACCTTCGATCTATTCGCCCCTTGGAGTAAAATGTCTCCGATTTTTTAGAAGTGAGTCCTGAGGCTATAAGGTGACTTTGACCCGCTCCGGAGGACTTTGCAGAAGCAGACATATTCCAATGTAAAACCCTCCACGGCTGGCTACTGACTAGGGTTCCTGCCCTCAGGGCTCTGGGCTGTTTACAGCACTGATGAAGGCAACCCACTGGCCAAGGAGAAGCTAACCCCCCCAAATCCAGATAAATTCTTGCAGTCAACCTGACCACTCTGGGAAATTCCCCAGCCCTTAAATTGGAACCAGGCTTGGCTTTCGGCATGTTATCATGCTAATGAGACAGCAGATGTTTTAGGTCCCCACACTCAGGAGAGCAAAGGGAAGTAAACCCCGGGGTCCCGGAGGAAAGCGCTATGTCTTTGGCTGTGGCTGCTGAGTGGAGGGGCTCTTACAGGTGAAATATGTGGTGTTCGGAATGATGATGTTACTGTCCCCCCACCCAACATGTGGATTTTGATGAAGTAAAAATATTAGAATGTGGCTGGCTGAGCTGCAGGCCACCACCAGGTTGCTCACTGGACAGAGCTGCTCTCTGGGCCCAGTGCCACGTCCCTCCCCCTGCGCTCCTGCCTCAGCTGCTTTTAGAGGAGAGATGGTTGAAGGTGAGTCCAGGGCCTCTCTGTGCTCACGAGGACTGAAGGCCATATACAGTCATCCCCTAAGCTGGGGTGCTTAGGAGAGGGGAAGAACTGAAACTTTTATGGCTTTGGTGGAAACAGGTAGGAGTCTTCATCCCACCTGATCCTCCTAAACGTGAGCTCACGCGTATTCCATTTACTAGGGTTTGGTGGGTGTCATAATGGGGAAGGGAAGCCAGTATGAGAATTGTTGTTTCCACCCCTGAATGTATAGGAGGAATTGATACATTGTGTGTTTGTACTTCCCCATCTCATAAGAGTCCCCAATTAGATGGAAGACTAGATTTTGTGATCTAGAAATCATTCTAGTCTATCTTATTATGCGAACCATTATTTGGAAAAGGTCTAGTTTATTTGAAAGAGGAAATATATATACATATACTCTCCAAAATGTCAGTTTCCATATGGAAGTTGAACAAATAAAATTTAGATTAAATTGACTTGTGAACTAGATGGCTGGACTTTTTTGTTCAATAGCTAAATAGATCTTTTTCAAAACAAAACAAACAAAATCCAACCCCTCAAATCTGTTTTATAACAAAGGTCTCCAACTTTCCTGCTAGTTTGTAATATATCCAATTAGGTTGTGAGAATATAGTTGATCAATCAATAAACAATCAATTATTATAAAATAATGGAAAGGTTCCTGGGGGATAATTTCTTTAGGGAGCCACTATGCTGGCAAAGCTCATGACTGCTCTGTAAGTCTAGCATCACTTCCTGTGGGAAGCTTTCCTTTACACACCATGCATGTGAGTCCCCCTCCTGTTTAAGAATGTATTGCTGACCTTGTGATGGCATTGCTTTTGAAACAGACAGCTTCTTAAAGGCAGGAACTTCATCATATTACATTATATTTTGCCACACATTCGTACAAAGCTCAACACATAGCAAGTGGTTCTTTTATTTTTTATTTTTTTTCTGGGGGAATAGGTAAATAAGCAAATATAGTTAGGAAGAAGGTATTCTAAACCACCTTGAAAAAAATCATTTGCCAAAGTAGTAGAACTGCTGTTCCCTTACAGTCTATTAAATCAGTGTTAGATGGGGTCCTACATCCAGGCAAATATCTCATATGTATGTTAATACAGAATAACAGCTATATCCCAAAAGGATATTAACAGTAAGTTTGACTTTTTAAAAATAAGTGTAATAAAAATGCAAGAGGTTTGTTTGCATTTGCCTCTATGGAAAAAAAAAAGTCTGTTTTGCTGTCAGTAAAAATGATACTCTGCACATCTTTGTGGGCCACGTGGCTGAGCCTTTTCTTGACACATGTTGAGGTAGGAAGCTTGCTCCTTGTCACCTTCAATTTGACATTCTACAGGAACTAGAAGCATAAGTCAGGTAGGGAAACATGTTACATATTGTTTTTTCCCCTCTAGCTGACTACCAGTAATCTTAAAAGTCAACAATGTCAGATTTCAATTTTGTTGTTCACTGAATTACCACGCTGTGCATTGAAAAAAAACAATCACTACTGCTTTTATTGTTCTAAATCTTTCCTATGTGATGATTAAGAGGAAAGAAAAAAAAAAAACTTGACTTGCTTGACAGCTTTTTTTATTTTCCCTCTGTTTAAACGTAATACTTTAAACGTCTTATTGAATTGGGCAGATAGAGCAGTTGCCTGCCTAATACAATATGTATCAACTGAGAAGGAAATCAGCTCTGTCGACTGGCCTTGAGCATTTATTCAGTGATTCTTGTTGTTGTTGTTCGGTGCCCACTATGTGAAATGTACTATGTGAGCTGTGGATCGGTTGCAAAGATGAATGATACAAATATCTGTCCGGAAGGTTTTAATGGACTCCACATTTGGGGAAATAGTTCTCTATTATTGTCCGTTGTTAAAAAAAAAAAAAAAAAAAAGAATTTCTTCCCCAAAACATGTTGATGTTTACTATAAGAACTTATTTCTATTTATAAAATCATAAAACAAAAAGCAGGATGTCTTTTTACATGCATTTAATTTGCAAGATTTACCTTAATCATATGTGGATCAAATCATTAATATCAACAGCAATGACTAGTAAATCTCTATAAATGTTCACATGTTATATATAGTTAACTAAAGTGCATAGATTTCGATGTGAGGTAATGCCTTGTTGATTCATTGAAGCAGAAATGGTAAATTCTCTAGAGAGATTATTGGGGCCCAAGCCCCACTACCCAGAACTTTTGCCTGTAATTCATTGTATTACCACCAGATAGAAGTAGAGTCCAGGTAGAGAGTACACAACAGAGAACAAGAAGTATAGCTGAAAAATCGAAACCTTGTATTGAACATAGTAGTTAGGTATAGAAATAGCTAAATTAACAAATTTGAGAACCAAACTACTTTGCTTTAGAAAGTAATTGGTGTTAAAATATAAAAATATTCTGAAGGTATTTCATTCATTTAGTTTTTCAGTAAATATGTGTTGAACACCTGATAGGTATTCAGGCAACACCCTAGGGTCTGGGGAGAAGAAAGGACAAGACAGAGATGGTCCCTGTTCTCTTAGAGCTTACGTTTCAGTGCGCGGGGGTCATTACTTTATGATTATTAAAATCATTTGTAATTGCAAGTAATATAGCAAAGAAAAAAAGCAGAGTACTCTGATAAAACGTAAAACATAGCAGTGAGGAGGGGCTGTAATCTCTCTGGTTGATATTTGATTTGAGACTTGATAGAAGAGGAAAAGACAACCAGAAAAGGGTGATGGGAAGAGCATCTCACCAAGAATATTTCATGAACAAAAAGCAACAGGGCTTGTACTCAAAAAGTAATTTAGTATTTATTAAGAGAGTTACTTGCTTTGCAAGAATCTACTTTTCATTATTAGACTACCCCTAACTAATCTTAGCCTTTAGACAGTTTCTATACAAAGGCAACAAAAAGTAGTTTCAAAATTGATAGTAGGGGGTATAAAAATGATTTATTCAGTGTTAGGTGTGATATTTCTGGTTGTCCTTGCCTCTTGGGAATATATAACTAGTACATGCCCTTAGAGGAGGGCCATCCTGTCACCAGTCGTTTCAGAGGCCACAGACGTCACTGTGGGATCCCATCAAGTATGATAAGCCACCTCAGTACTTAAATAGTCATATTTATATGTCACGGCGATCCTATTGCTCAGCCGGACACAAACACGATGGCTGTTACTGTACATGTTTCTCTCTGAATTACATGTTTCCTTTTCCTACTTGAGGATTTATCGACTGCCATGCACAGCTATGAGAGGCCTGTCTCTGGAACTGGGGCTGGGGCATCTCAGCATTGAAACTCCCCTGTTTCTTTCTTGCTGCGGCAGTCAAGCAATGCTTGGTTACTTCGATATGGGGTGTGTCACGCTTTTTCACTGGTGTTAAAAAGCCGCAAGTGCTAAATGCTCCATGTTAGGTTAAAAATAAAAATTTAGACACTGTGTATTTTACTACTAGATGACAACACCAAGATAAGAAAATTTAATCAGAGATAAAAATAAAGGGAGGGACAAAAGGAAAGGAAAATGAAAGTGTATATTAATTTATGATATAAAAGCTTTACAGTCAACAGAGTATATAGATCACCAAAAAACTGTGTGATTTGTATCACGTGTCTGTTGCCTTGTCACCGGTGTACATACATGTTTCCATGGTATCAGCATCCTCACGAGTTGAAATATCAGCATTTTCATGCCACCGCACAGTCCCTTGAGGCCTTGGAGAGATCAAGGTGGGATTCCCCTAATTCTGTTTAAGAGCTACCCTACAGGGCATCTGAGGACACAGGTAGTCAAGGCTGAGCTGTGCCATTTTTCCCTGCGGTGGCTGGAGACGGTATCATCAGGAAGGCCAGAAATGTGTGTGTCTCACACACACACAGGTGTGTATATATGCTTTCCCTAACCAGTGTACATATCCATTGAATGAACATTTTTATTCCCAAGATCTGATCAAGAAAAAGGATCCTAGTTTGAAAGAAGAACAAACAAAGAACTAGTGATACCAACCACTTTGGTAGATTAAAGACTTTTAATTTTCTACCCTTGGTTCCAGTTTCAGGTGTATCCTTTACTGTACCTGGTAAAATGTTAGTGTAACATCTCTAGGCCCCAAGCTCTGATGGTTATTCAAAGTGGAAAAGATAAACAGTCTAGTTAGTTCTCAGTCTCATGCAAACACCAGGGTGGTCCCAGCAGCAGGTGTCACTCTCTGTCATCAGAGTTCCACCCACGTACGGTATCTTCCGCTACCCCCACCGCAATCCTATTCTCTGAGGGACCTGCTACACCTCATTGTTATCTCCAAGTAGTTTTACAACAGAAACAGGTGTACAAGTTCTTATTGACTTGTTTACTGGTAAAATCCTCATTTTAGAAACACGACACTAATTAGGCTCAACAGTGGTGTCTCCCCTAGAGAGATGGAAGTTTAATAACATTGAGAACAAAACAATTTGTGATTAGCTCCTAAATAATTTGTACTGGGGTGTAGCTCTTCCTTTCCCATCATAATTGAAATTCAGGCTCAGAGTCTAATGTATTCTTTTATTATATGTTAGAGTAAGATAACACAAACAGAACTTTAAAAACTCCCCATTTGTCATTTATGAATGTTTGGTTAAAAGCAATGTAAAATCAATGCAGTCAAATTGAAAAAAAGTGGGAGGAGGGGGAGAGCTGATATTTATTGGAATAATATTAGAGTTACCTTACTGAAAAGAGAAAGATGAGCAGGCCGGTCACAGAAAAACCAGGAATGAAAGAATTATTCTAGATTTACATTTGGCATAAGGAACAATTTCTAATGAACACTAGGTAATTAATTCCCTCAGCATGGCATTATCATGAATTAGATTTTGGTTCTTGAATCATAAAGCTGATGACATAAATTCCAGAAAGATAATGTAATTAATATTTCTACCAAAGTTTAAAGTAATGTGGACAAAGAAGTAGTCATGAAGGAAAACTCAGATGTTAGCCCAGATGAGAATGAAAAAATCAACATAACTGCCTGTGCTCAGCGGGAGTCAATGCTTTACCTTCTTGCTACGACTTTTAAAACAGTTGTATCCTAAACCTTAACAGTTAAACCTTAATGTTTAAATGTGCCCCTTTTGTAAATATTTTAAATTTAAATGATAAGTTTAAAGTGGGAAAGAAGAAAGCAATTTATGCATATTCTATTTTTTTAAACACTCTATATATTTTTTTTTTTTTGCATACTCTGTCCTATCTAATAGTAGTAGATAGGATTCAATAGGCATTTCTGACATCCAAATTCAAGAATATGGGGAATGGAGAATCTATGCCCTGTTGTCAAAAGCTGTGAAGGGTCTGAGGTGTTTCCCTACTTATGAGCCAACTAGTCAGAGGCCACAGGTTCTTGGATGCTGCCAGAAGTTACGGAATCCCAGTGTCAGAGGTGAAGGATAGTAGCACCCTCACAGCAGTACAGGTAGCCAGAACATCCGCATTTGCACTGTTTCCCTGAGTTTCACTTCTGACAAAGTGAAACAGACATGGCCAGACTATGCTCCACACATACAGTGAGCCGTGTTACAGGACACGAACCCGGAGCTTAGAAAACCCACCTCTTTCATAGTCAGCAGTGAGCCCACCTGACCTTCACCATGGAAAGCAACAGCATCTTTACAATACTGAACAGCACACAAGCCTGCCCTTTACTCCAGAGGGAGACGCTCTCTCTCATTTCCAAGAGTCTTTGCTGTACAAATAATCCTTGAAAAGGCTATCCGGAAGAAAGGCAGTCAGTGCTTCTGTTTGCAAGATGTACAGAAACTTAAAGACACCCACAGAGAACAGTTTCCTGACATACATTCCCCCAAACTTCTCCAGTCTTCAAAGCGTGACCCTCCTGCCCTATCCCAGTCAAGTAAACTTTGTACACTGTGTTGGAATTTTCTGTTTATTTGTCGTTACCTACAGCTACCACTGATATCTGTGCGCCTTATTTTCAGCAAAAAACCTAACAAAGTGGCTCTAGTAAATATTTTTTGACAAGTTAATTAAAAGATGAGTGATAGTTATTATTTGGCAAAAAAAGAAGAAACAATGAACAAATTTTTCATTCTCCACTGGGAACGGGGGAGAAATAATTTTAAAGAAAGAAACACAGGTTACTAATGAGAAATTTAAACGATGAATTGTGTATAGTCTCAATAAAAGTAATTTTTAGTAGAAAATTTTCAGTGATGAAAGACAACCAACACTTTCAATCTCTTTTGATTACAAATATATTAGCAAGGGCTATGTTCAAAGATGCAAGTCTTCAAAGGCAAAATCCAACTTCAAAGAAGCATCCAATGCCTGTGTAGGGGATGTCTTCTTTAAGAGTTTTTCAAGTCTTGGATGAATTTCATAATATAAAATCAGTCTTTTAAAGTTAGTGAATAAAAAAGACAAAGTCTTAGAAAAGAATACGGGCTTTGAAATGCCCCACAGGGGTATCATAATGCAATACTAGTAAAATACAAAATAGGACATGCCTGCAAAATTTTGTTAAATAAAAAAAAAAATCAAATGGTTTAATGAAGGTTAGAAACATCATTTTTTCCTTCTTTTTATCTTTTTAAATACCTCAGCAGACATAACAAGGCAACTAACTCTAGACAGTTTCTATACTGTAAGACTTTATTAGTGATAGCCATTGATTTGCCAAACCAAGAGTTTTAGCACATCCCATAGGGTAAGAGCAAGCTAAGTCACATATTTGTGAGTAATAATGACTGTCAGAATATGAGTCCACTTTTGAAGAATGATTAATTCAATTTTAGATGGTCAAACATATTCATCCCTTACAATACTTTATTTCCTTGTCAGTGGAACTCTTGGGAATGCCACCCACATTGCGGTTAAAGAAAGATCAATGGCTTTGGCCCAGGAGAGGGGAGTTTCTTTTCCAGTGTCAATTGTTATGGGAATGTATAAAATTTGGGCATAATAATTTAAAGAATGACATTCATAAAGTTTCATCCTCTTAATGTATAGTAAACAAAGGAGAGCTTCTCAATGGGGACACCCAGGGTGTAGGTTTCACTTTTCAACGTGCTCTTAAAGAGAGAATAGGAGCAACTCACAAACAACCCTCCACACCAAAAAAAATGATATTTTGTTCACTGTGTGTATTCCGGTGCCCGATTTGGTCAACCCACAGGAAAAGCTAAGGAGAGGGAGATCTGAGCTTTATTAAAAGAATAATCATATTGTCCAAAGGGCTCTTAATCAAATTTAAATCATAATTTGTGATAAAATTTCTTGAGAAATCAAAAGGATGTAGCTGCAGGAGAACCCTCTTTCCCCACAGACATACATGTCCTTGGACCCGGATAAAGCACCCCAGGTCTGGACATATCCAGTGACTAACACCATGGCTCTTCCAGACACTCTCACAATCCATCCTCATAGTCCCTTACACACGTCCTTGCCTTTAACCTGGTATCCTCTGCTTTAGTCACTCTTTTCACTCTCCTCTCCCCTCCCCAAAGGCTATCCTTCAGAGCACGTTCAGCTCAATGTGCCCCGCTCTTCTCCCAGGCTGTTCGCTGCTAGGGTTCAGAAAGAACCAGTATTCAGGAGTGGTCATGCTTTGCTGTACCACAGAGTGCAGTGCAGGAGCAGACTTCTTTTTCCCTTTGCCTTTGCATTAGGGTATAAGAGGTCTGAATGATGTCTGCCAGTTCTTTTGTTCTGATTTTTCAAGGTTCGGAAAATCTCATCCTGAGTATTGGCAGTAAGTGTACGATATAGGCTTGCTTTTTTTTCAGGTATAAGTATGTGTCATTTTTTTCACAATTCAGTTATCTCTTGAGATTACCAGTAGCTTAATAATAAGGGATAAAATGCAAACATGTGAAGATGACTAGCTGATGGAATATAGTTCCCATTACTTGAGTTGAAGGATTAAAGCCTCGTCTCTGTCAATTTCTTTCTGTAAGTTCTTCAATAGGGTTGTCAGCTTTCATTCCACCCAGGGTCATCATCACTATCATCACTGTCATTTAGTCAAGTGCAACAGCCACTTGGTTCCTGAAGGCATTTGAGTCAGTAGGTACTTTATCAAATTAACTGATAATTGTTAACCTGATGCCACACTGTTCCACAAATCACCAGTTCCCGATTGCCTGTTAGGGAGGGTCACTGTATGCAAGTCCAAAAACACAAGCTAATTAATCCCAGAATCTCAGCATTTAGGATTGAGTTTCTTGGACAATTTCTGGCACTTAGTACGATATCAGTCAGTGTCAAGTCAGGAAAACAGAATCTACATGTTATTGAAACAGAGTGAATTTAATATAGGAAATTGTTTGAACAAATATTGAAGGACTGAAAAGGCAAAAAGAAATACTGAAAATAAAAGAGACAGTAACTCTAGAGTGGAGCTACACATTTAGGAATGAGAAAACAGAAGGGAGAGGAGAGGACTGTTACCATCTAGAAGCTCTGAGGATGAGGGACCCCAAAGTATTAGAACTGAGACCTCTAAGAGGAGATGCAGCCCAGATGGTCCTGGCATCTCAGAAGCTCAGTGGAGATGCCAAGCAGAGCTGAGACTTAAACCTCTAAGGAGCAGCAGCTACTCATCTGGTGCTAGTGCCTCTGAGAGGAAATGTGAGGACTCTTCTGGGAGTGTGAATAAAAACCTGGACACTGGAAGTACTTGCTGCTAATCAGCCGGTGCTGCTGAGAACGAGGTTGGGAAAGAATGCTGCTGGAGAACTATGCCGAGAAAAGCAAGTGGAGCAGAAGGAACAAGCCCCATCTGGTCCTCCTGCCTTCCTGTCTCCCCACAGCATCCCCTGTTGAAACATCCTAACAGGAAGTCTGGTGGCCTTTGCAGAGTCTCAGAACCAATGTCATGATAAAGAAGTATAGACTCTAGAAAAGTGGGTTTCTTAAAGTGGGCATCTTTTTTAATATAAGATAAGCTGTGGTCTTGATGGAAGAAGGAGAATGTTAATGCTGTAGCCCGTCACTGAGGTGTTTTCTCCTCTTAATTTCCTATATAATTCTGTGTGCCATGATTGATTCTGAGTGTTTATCTGAGAAATAAAGCACACACAAAAGATGCACTAGAATGAGACTGGTAAGTGTAGAAACAAAAATATTCTGAGCAAGTAGCATAGTCTACAGTGACTGGGATAGGCTTCAGAGAAAGCAAATTCCATTTGAACTAGTGACCATCATGATTTGTTAGGAACAGAAACCACTGGGATTTCTTGGGTAGAATTTCTAATATTTATACACAATATGCTTCATATTTTAATAATGCTTAATATTTTTAAAATAATTTTAATGTATTCAAATCTGCAATGCCATTGTTTATTGGAAAGGGAAGTCTAATTTTTGATAGCAAAGAAGTTTGACAGTTTGACAACAGAAAAGAAAAATCACTGCAGTGTTTTTTTTAAACACATTATCAATTTTTCACATGATCTTCGTTTAACCCAGTGGAGGCAAAGACAGTTATAACTGATTTGTTGTTCCCAAACTTATGGTTGATTACAATTCAATATCAAACATTATTTTTACGTAACTTGATTTTTTATAAATAGATCAACATACATAAAGTTTATTACGAAAATAGGCTATCAACTTTTTTCTTATTCACAGCTCAGGAAATTTGGATATATTTCAATTAATGTGGAGATCTCTTCCATTTTCTGTCAGGTTTTTCTCTGGGATTATGCCTTACTAAATAAAAAAGGCAGTCATAAAATTGAACAGTTTTTTAACCAGAGAATACTGCACCCCCAGAGGAACCCAGATTCTGAAGAATAAGATTGTATTCCTGGCCTGTTCCCTTTGACATTTCCCATCAGCAACTATCACCAAAAAAATCCAAGACGGAAGGCTGGGGAGAGTGAGAGGGAGAAATAAATGAATAACACATGTCAGTTCATATTATGTAAAAAGTACTCTCTTAGGAGTTTAAAGGGATAGAAAAAAAAGTTTTAATATATTTAATATATATTATCCTTTCTGCTAAAGCCCTTTATATCAGATGGAGAAATGGGATAGACATCAAAAGGAGGATGAACGTGACATGACCATTGAACCACTAAACACCACTTACCTCCCTCATAGTGGTCAGCTTTGGTAGTTGATTCAATCAGAGAAATGTCTGTATCTAGGTGTCCACGTGTACTATTTAATATAAGACTGAATACAGACAGTGGCACCTCTCACCAGCCTGTGCCCAGTGACATCTCTGTGAATTCCTTTCTAACTTTAAGGCCAACCAAGTGGGTGGAGAGAAACAGTAGCTTCTGCCGCTTGGTATCAGTGTGGAATTTTGTGTGAGGACTGTGCTCACTTCATTCAGTGATGAATCATACATTCAAATGCAAAGCTGCACTGCCTTTTTCCGGGACCCTGAGTACACACCATGGCAGACTAGACTTCTTCAGAATGATACACTAGGATGTCTCACAGCTGGAAAAATTACTTTAATAACCAGAAAATCAATCAGCTGTTGCAATGTTGCTATCTTTTACAATCAGTGGGAGATGCTTAGGCATCTGCAGCTAGGAAAGTTATTTTCCTTCCCTGGGCCTCCCTCCTCATCTCTAAAGTCAGAGATATGATATTCAGAGGGCTGTTGGATTAATTAAAACATGAAATGTACACTGGGTCAGTTGACCTAAGGATTACTCAGGTGTGTTAGTTATAGTACGTTTGATCTTAGCCAAAAGGCTGAGGAGTGATTTATATCTTATTTATAAAAACTATTATGAAATGTTGAGGAATTTGCAAGGATTGCACATTGATTTCAGTGTATCAAAAATGCCACTGTCATTAATGGTATTGAGCTTGTATATCCATGTCCTGTGACTATCTGTGTGTCGTGTTCATCATGAGATGAACACAGGACCACACAAAAGAAAATATACCTTGTATCATTCAGCAAATCCTCACAGCAGATAGAAGAAGGACAGACATTTTGAGGTGTCTCTGACATGCCCAGTGTGAGCTAGAATTTCTGTATGCATCATTTCCTTTAAACTTAAGAACATTCTCATAAGTATATAATTATCACTATTTTAATGTCAATGTCAAATGAGTAAGACTAAACAATTGGTTCAATACCAATCTAAACCACCTTTTATATGAAACTCCAAAGTCCACACCTTTCTCATGATTATATTGAATTCCACAATTTACTAAGAAAAGTGTATGCAATCTCTCTACTTCCAGAGCCATAAATCATTATCTAAAATAATAGTAGCAATTAGTCACATTAACATAACATTTAAAAATATGGCCAAGACATGGAAACAACCTATGTGTCTATCGACAGATGAATAGATAAAGAAGATGTGGTATATGTGCGTATATATATATGTATATACACACATATATCTCTTCAGCCATAAGAGAAAATGAAATCCAGCCATTTGTGACAACATGGATGGACGTAGGGCATCATTTAGTGATTTAAGTCAGACAGGGAAAGACAAACACTATGTGATATCCCTTACATGTGGAATTTTTTTAAAAAATTCTAATTCATAGAAACAGAGAGTAGGAAGGTGGTTGCCAGAGGCTGGGGGTTGGGGGTGGGAGATGAGGAGATGTTCGTCAGAGTAAAACCTTCAGTTAGACGCTCATGCCCAGCACTGAGATTATAGATATCAATCTGTACAGTGTACCTAAAAGTTGCTAAGAGACTAGGTCTTAAGTGTTCTCAACACACACACAAAATAATAATTATGTGATGTGATGAAGATGTTGGCTAGCACTAAAACGGTAATCGTATTGCAATATACAAGTGAATCAAACCAACACTTTCTACTCCTTAAACTTACACAATGTCATATGTCTATTAGATCTCAGTAAAGCTGGAGAGAGTATGCATTTTCTTCTTTGCTTAGCATGAATACCTAGCTTTAGAGATTCTAGCTAATATGCTACCACTGATTAACCAAGCTATGAAATAGCCAAAAAAAGAGCAGGATAGCAAATAGGTAGTCTACTTAGGTTATTTCCCTAGTCCTCATAGGTTTTTTAAAAAATCATCCAGGAAATATGATATATTTCATAAATCTATGTATTTTTTTATGTTTTCCAAGGGTAGATAAAGGGAAATTTTAGTATTGAAAGGTACTGAAATGAGAGGTCTGTGGGGTAGCTCTCCTTCAGAACGTGCCTGCTCAGGGCTGTACTGGGAGCGCAACTGCTCTCAAGGACACTTCCCTTGCAGGCTTTGAATTGGTGTCAGGAGCTTAGTTTCATGTGCTCCCAGAGCTGTGAATAACCTCTGATTACCAGGTCACAGATCTTCCACATTGATTTGGGAGCATTTTTTTTCCTTTGTGTGAGGAGTCTTAGCTGCTCCCAAGTGACGCTCTGAGGGTATAACTGAGTATATCTACCCATGGGATTCACTGTGAAGAATCAAGCTAGACCCAAACTTCTGTTATTCCTTGCCCTCAAGTGGTTCCTTGCTGATAATCTGACACATGGACTCAGAATCTAATGAAGGATTTAGTGCTAGACATAAATGCTTTTAATGGAAATACTATTTTCTATGTAAGAATAAAAATGAGTAAGAAAAAGGAAGAAGAAATAATTCTTCAATTCCTTTTGCTTATTTTGTTTTCAGTGGCTTTAAAATAGAATGAACGTATTATACCTTTTTTGTTTTTTGGAAAATTTGCTGTTGGAAGAGATTTAAGAAAAATAAAATGTGTGCCTTGTTCTCACAAGAGGAATAATGAGATTTTTCTGAAGTAAGAGACATAGCTTTGAGGGTAATAATTAGAAACTCGGACCTAGGAGACTATAAACATGTTACATAAAAACTGTAAATTTCTCTTGAAATGTGATTTGAACATAAGTAAACCAGAAATGATAGATGTTTTAAGAAAAGCTACTACATTCATCTACTGTATTTAATGATTGTTAGTTTCATTTAGAGAAATGTATGTTTTTTCAAAATAGAATAGCAGAGGACACACAGGCGCGCACACACACACACGCAAATATGCAAACTAGCACCTAAAATCATTTTAATTTTTTCTCTCTCTTGCATATGTACTTTTAAAATAGTATATAAATAAGTACATAAATACATACATACATAAAAGAAAGAATTAATTTTAAAAAAGACCTTAATTCATATGGTCAGATAAAAGGTTTAATACACACATACACACACACACGCCAAAGGAACATGTATATAAGCAAAATTAGCAAAGAAGGCCAGAGCTGAAATTGGGACACTTGTGAAAATGGCAGCGCAGAGTGACAGAAGCCAGATTTCAAGAAAGATTTTATTATAAAACAAGAAGTTGGCTATAACGGAGCAAGATTCAGCAATAAAATTTGTGGAGCACAGGGCAATCTGATGTTTTGACAGCCTGGCTACTGCTACTTGAACCCTTTCCAGCAGCCACCTCAGAAGTGTGTGTGCATCCAGGGAGGAGTAGATGAAAGCAGATCTAAAGGAACTGCTTCACAGAGTTAAGTGACACCACGCACCCCTTCAACGGCGAGACACAAAAAAAGAATTATTCTCCTCCTCAATTTGCTGCTGCTCTGGTCCATCTCAGCACTGAAAGTCTTGGTAGGCATAGTGACCAGCTGGGGTCTGAACCTTTTATTTTATATTTTTTCTCAGATCTGTGGCGTCAAAGAATAACCAGGTGTGGGGAATTAAACAGCACACAGGCTGCAGCAAGGAATAGCCTACTCTGATTCTAGAGCTCATGTTGGAATCCCGGAAGTGCTAGTATGAAACACCTTGACAATGGCAGTTATCCAGTGCAATCTGTTTATTAATTTTAATTGGATTGCATTAGTTCCTGGAGACTAGTGTAGCCTGTGCATCTATGAAGACGTATTTATAATGGTGCAGAAAACCACAAGTTCAGTCCAAAGCTTAGTAATTGCCCCTCAGAAATTAATATCTTTAAGATGGACATTGGGAAATAAAAAAGTACCATGTCAACATAAATGTAGAATTCTTCAAAGTCTTATCTATGTCACATTTGTATGTAAATTTTAGTAGTTTAGCAGCCTGTTATTTAAAAACAAGAAACAATGTTAGGAAGTTAAGTAGGAACCCAGGTGGGAGCATCTAGGAAAACTTTTAGTACTGAATACTCTAAAATTTCCCTATGTCTACCCTGGAAAACATACAGATAATATATAGATTTATAAAATAATATTTCCTGGGTGATTTTTTAAAAAACCTATGAGGAGTAAGGGACTATCATAAATCAAAAATATACAACTTCTTTGCTATGCTACTCTTTTTCATATCATATGACTTGCTTAATCAGTGATAGCATATTATCTAGAATCTGTAAATTTAAGCATTCGTGTAAATTAAATGAGATAATGTTTTTAACCACACACACAAAAATAGTAATTATGTGACATGATGAAAACGTTAACTAACAGTAAAATTGTAATCATATTGCAATATATAAGTGAATCAAATCAACACTTTATACACCTTAAACTTATACAATGTCATATGTCAATTATATTTTGATAAAGCTGGGGAAAATATGCATTACCTAACAATTTTAGATATGAAGCATAAAATTATAAACTATCAAAACTGGAAGAGTCCACAAAAATCATCTTGTCCAAAACTGAAATTTACAGTTAAGAAACAGTTGCAGGATTAAAAAGACAAAATCAGGGGACTTCCTAGGTGGCACAGTGGTCAAGAATCCACCTGCTTTAATGCAGGGGATGTGGGTTCAAGCCCTGTTCCAGGAAGATCCCACATGCTGTGGAGCAACTAAGCCTGCATGCCACAACTATTGAGCCTGCACTCTAGAACCCATGAGCCAAAACTACTGAAGACCACGTGCCTAGATCTCATGTGTGCTCCGCAACAAGAGAAGCCACCACAATGAGGAGCCCACGCACCACAACAAAGAGTAGCCCCCACTCGCCACAGCTAGAGAAAGCCTGTGTGCAGCAACGAAGACCCAACACAGCCAATTAATTAATTAATTAAAAAAAGACAAAATCACATAACTAAGATAAGAATATTAGTAATAAGAATGAGGAAAAAAACAGGAAGGAAAGGAGGGGGGAAAATTGTGATTTTTTTTTTGTTTGTTTGTTTTTTTGTTTTTTTTTATTTTTTTATTTTTTTGGGGGTACACCAGGTTCAATCATCTGTTTTTATACACATATCCCCATATTCCCTCCCTTCCTTGACGCCCCCCCCTCGAGTCCCCCCCACCCTCCCTGCCCAGTCCTCTAAGGCATCTTCCATCCTCGAGTTGGACTCCCTTTGTTATACAACTTCCCACTGACTATTTTACAGTTGGTAGTATATATATGTCTGTGCTACTCTCTCGCTTCTTCTCAGTTTCCCCTTCACCCCCCGCCCCCTCCCATACCTCGAGTTCTCCAGTCCATTCTCTGTATCTGCTTCCTTGCTCTTGTCACTGAGTTCATCAGTACCATTTTTAGATTCCGTATATGTGAGTTAGCATACAATATTTGTCCTTCTCTTTCTGACTTACTTCACTATGTATGACAGATTGTAGTTCTATCCACCTCATTACATATAGCTCCATCTCATCCCTTTTTATAGCTGAGTAATAGTCCATTGTATATATATGCCACATCTTATGTATCCATTCATTTGTTGATGGGCATTTAGGTTGCTTCCATGTCCTGGCTATTGTAAAGAGTGCTGCAATAAACATTATGGTACAAGTTTCTTTTGGGATTATGGTTTTCTTTGGGTATATGCCCAGGAGTGGGATTACTGAATCATATGGTAGTTCTATTTGTAGTTTTTTAAGGAACCTCCAAACTGTTTTCTATAGTGGCTGTACCAACTTACAGTCCCACCAACAGTGCAGGAGAGTTCCCTTTTCTCCACACCCTCTCCAACATTTGTTGTTTCCAGACTTTGTGATGATGGCCATTCTGATTGGTGTGAGGTGATACCTCATTGTGGCTTTGACTTGCATTTCTCTGATGATGAGTGATGTTGAGCATCTTTTCATGTGTGTGTTGGCCATCTGTATGTCTTCTTTGGAGAAATGTCTATTTAGGTCTTCTGCCCATTTGTGGATTGGGATATTTGATTTTTGGTATGAAGCTGCATGAGCTGCTTGTATATTTTGGAGGTTAATCCTTTGTCCGTTGTTTCATAGGCAATTATTTTTTCCCATTCTGAGGGTTGCCTTTTAGTCTTGTTTATGGTTTCTTTCGCTGTGCAAAAGCTTTTAAGTTTCATGAGGTCCCATTCATTTATTCTTGATTTTATTTCCATGATTCTAGGAGGTGGGTCAAAAAGGATGTTGCTTTGATGGATGTCAAAGAGTGTTCTGCCTATGTTTTCCTCGAGGAGTTTTATAGTGTCTGGCCTTACATGGAGGTCTTTAATCCATTTGGAGTTTATTTTTGTGTATGGTGTTAGGAAGTGTTCTAATTTCATTCTTTTACATGTTGCTGTCCAATTTTCCCAGCACCACTTATTGAAGAGGCTGTCTTTTTTCCATTGTATACACGTGCCTCCTTTGTCAAAGATAAGGTGCCCATATGTGTTTGGGCTTACTTCTGAGTTCTCTATTCTATTCCATTGATCATCCTTTCTGTTTTTGTGCCAGTACCATACTGTCTTGATCACTATGGCCTTGTAGTATAGTTTGAAGTCAGGAAGCCTGATTCCACCAACTCCATGTTTCCTTCTCAAGATTGCTTTGGCTATTCGGGGTCTTTTGTGTTTCCATACAAATCGTAAGATTTCTTGCTCTAGTTCTGTGAAAAATGCCATTGGTAATTTGATAGGGATTGCACTGAATCTGTAAATTGCTTTGGGTAGTACAGTCATTTTCACGATGTTGATTCTTCCAATCCAGGAACATGGTATGTCCCTCCATCTGTTTGTGTTGTCTTTGATTTCTTTCATCAATGTCTTAAAGTTTTCTGCATACAGATCTTTTGCCTCCTTAGGCAGGTTTATTCCTAGGTATTTTATTCTTTTGGTTGCAATGGTGAATGGGAGAGTTTCCTTAATTTCTCTTTCTGCTCTTCCGTTGTTAGTGTATAGGAATGCAAGAGATTTCTGTGCATTAATTTTGTATCCTGCTACTTTACTAAACTCATCAATGAGTGCTAGCAGTTTTCTGGTAGAGTCTTTAGGGTTTTCTATATATAATACCATGTCATCTGCAAAGAGTGACAATTTTACTTCTTCTTTTCCAATTTGGATTCCTTTTATTTCTTTTTCTTCTCTGATTGCTGTGGCTAACACTTCCAAAACTATGTTGAATAACAGTGGTGAGAGTGGACACCCTTGTCTTGTTCCTGTTCTTAGAGGGAATTCTTCCAGTTTTTCCCCATTGAGAACAATGTTGGCTTTTGGTTTGTCATATATGGCTTTTATGATGTTGAGGTAATTTCCTTCTATGCCCATTTTCTGGAGAGCTTTTATCATAAATGGATGTTGAACTTTGTCAAAAGCTTTTTCTGCATCTATTGAAATGATCATATGGTTTTTATCCTTCAATTTGTTGATATGATGTATCACGTTGATTGATTTGCGTATATTGAAGAATCCTTGCATCCCAGGGATAAACCCCACTTGATCATGGTGTATGATTTTTTTAATGTGCTGTTGCAGTCTGTTAGCTAGTATTTTGTTGAGGATTTTTGCATCTATATTCATCAGTGATATTGGTCTGTAGTTTTCTTTTTTTTGTGACATCTTTGCCTGGTTTTGGTATCAGGGTGATGGTAGCCTCGTAGAATGAGTTTGGGAGTGCTCCGCCTTCTGCAATATTTTGGAAGAGTTTGAGAAGGATAGGTGTTAACTCTTCTCGAAATGTTTGATAGAATTCACCTGTGAATCCATCTGGTCCTGGGCTTTTGTGTGTTGGGAGATTTTTAATCACTGCCTCAATTTCTGTACTTGTGATTGGTCTGTTCATGGTTTCTATTTCTTCCTGGTTCAGTCTTGGAAGATTGTATTTTTCTAAGAATGTATCCATTTCTTCCAGGTTATCCAATTGATTGGCATATAGTTGCTTGTAGTAGTCTCTCATGATGTTTTGTATTTCTGAGGTGTCCGTTGTGACTTCTCCTTTTTCATTTCTAATTCTGTTGATTTGCATCTTCTCCCTTTTTTTCCTGATGAGTCTGGCTAATGGTTTATCAATTTTGTTAATCTTCTCAAAGAACCAGCTTTTAGTTTCATTTATTTTTCTTATGGTTTCTTTCCTTTCTTTTTCATTTATTTCTGCTCTGATCTTTATGATTTCTTTCCTTCTGCTCACTTTGGGGTTTCTTTGTTCTTCTTTCTCTAGTTGTTTGAGGTGTAAGGTTAGGTTGTTTATTCGATCATTTTCTTGTTTCTTAAGGTAGGACTGTATTGCTATAAACTTCCCTCTTAGAACTGCTTTTGCTGCGTCCCATAGGTTTTGGGTTGTTGTGTTTTCGTTGTCATTTGTTTCTAGATATTTTTTGATTTCCTCTTTGATTTCTGTAGTGATTCCTTGGTTGTTTAAGAGTGAATTGTTTAGCCTCCATGTGTTTGTCTTTTTTGCAGTTTTTTTCCTGTAATTGATATCTAGTCTCATGGCGTTGTGGTCTGAGAAGATGCTTGATATGATTTCAATTTTCTTGAATTTGCTGAGGTTTGATTTGTGACCCAAGATGTGATCTATCCTGGAAAATGTTCCATGTGCACTTGGGAAGAAAGTGTAGTCTGTCGTTTTTGGATGGAATGTCCTATAAATATCAATGAAGTCGAGATGGTCTAATGTGTCATTTAAAGCTTGTGTGTCTTTATTTATTTTCTGTTTGGATGATCTGTCCATTGATGTAAGTAGGGTGTTCAAGTCTCCCACTATTATTGTGTTACTGTCGATGTCCCCTTTTATAGCTGTTAGCATTTGCCTTATGTATTGAGGTGCTCCTATATTGGGGGCATAGATATTTACCATTGTGATATGTTCTTCTGGAATGGATCCCTTGATCATTATGTAGTGCCCTTCCTTGTCTCTTTTAATAGTCTTTACTTTCAAGTCTAATTTGTCTGATATGAGTATTGCTACTCCAGCTTTCTTTTGACTTCCATTTGCATGGAATATCTTTTTCCATCCCTTCACTTTCAGTCTATATGTATCCCTTGGTCTGAAGTGGGTTTCTTGTAGGCAGCATATAGAAGGGTCTTGTGTTTGTATCCATTCAGCCAGTCTGTGTCTTTTGGTTGGAGCATTTAATCCATTTCCATTTAAAGTGATTATTGACATGTGTGTTCCAATGACCATTTTCTGAATTGTTTTGGGTTTGTATTTGTAGGTGTTTTCTTTTTCTTGTGTTTCCTACTTAGAGAAGTTCCTTTAGCACTTGTTGTAAGGCTGGTTTGGTGGTGCTGAATTCTCTTAACTTTTGCTTGTCTGGAAAGCTTTTGATTTCTCCCTCAAATCTGAATGAGATTCTTGCTGGGTAGAGTATTCTTGGCTGTAGGTTTCTCTCTTTCAGGACTTTCAGGATAGCCTGCCATTCCCTTCTGGCCTGCAGAGTTTCTGTAGAAAGGTCAGCTGTTATCCTGATGGGTTTTCCCTTATATGTTGTTTGTTGCTTTTCTCTTGCTGCTTTTAATAGTTTTTCTTTGTGTTTAATTGTCGTTAGTTTGATTAATATGTTTCTTGGTGTATTTCTCCTTGGGTTTATTCTGTATGGGACTCTCTGTGCTTCTTGGACTTGGTTAATTATTTCCTTTCCCATGTTGGGGAAGTTTTCCACTAGAACCTCTTCCAATATTTTCTCAGACCCTTTCTTGTTTTCTTCTTCTTCTGGGATGCCTATAATTCGAATGTTGGTACGTTTAAGGTTATCACTGAGGTCTCTGAGGCTGTCTTCTAGTCTTTTTATTTTTTTTTCTTTTCCTGCTCTGTGGCATTTATTTCCCCCATTCTATCTTCCAACTCACTTATTCGTTCTTCTGCTTCAGTCATTCTGCTGGTTATAGCATCTAGAGTATTTTTAATTTCAGTTATTTTGTTATCCATTGCTGTTTGTTTTTCTGAGTTCTTATGAACTGTTTCTTGTACTTTCTCTATTTTGTTATTGAGATTTTGTATCATTTTTACTATCATTACTCTAAATTCTTTTTCAGGCATTTTTCCTATTTCCTCCTCATTTATTTGGTCTTGTGGGTTTTTTTCCTGCTCCTTTGCCTGCATGGGGTTTCTTTGTTTCCTCATGGTTGTCCAAGCTTTTGATTGCTTGTCCTGGTGGTAGAGGTGTTTATAGAAGACTGTCCAAGCCTTAGACTAATGTCCAAGTATTGGATTAAACGAATATTCAGTCTTGGGTTTTTTTTTGCATTATTCTGTGACCAGCAGAGGTTCCTTTATTGTTCGTCTGTAAGCCTCAGTGTGTGGGGAGGGAGAGGGTACAATAGTGGCTCCTTCTCCTGGGAGTGAGTGAGCAGTGGCACACTGTTGTTTCAGTCAGGCTTGGAGATGCCTGTTGCAGAGGGCGCTGGTGGCTCAGGGGTACACAGAAAGTCTTAGAGTTGGGCCTCTCTCGGGGTTTTTTCTTTTTGATGCTGTTTTTTTTTTTTTCTCTTGGCAGCCTCCCTGCTGCTGGCGTTGCAAGGAGTTTTAATCTAGCCCCGCCCGAGTGCCTGAGGGTGCTTGTTATCCCTGAGCGCCTTAGGTGGCCCTCAGGGCGTCTCTCCACTGCCTGTTGCAGAGGCGCCGAAAGAGAGGGAGAGGCTATGCGCGCGCCTCCTCCCCCCCGCCCGGGAGCCTGCAGCCTCCAGCCGCCATCATGGCCGGGCAGTTCTCAGGGACCCGCACTCCTCTCCGCGGACCTCCTCCCTCCTGTCCTCTCGGTCCGTCACCCTACCGGCAACAATGTTTCTCATCCTGAACCAGCTCTCCGGTTCCCACGCTCCCGCTCCTGGACCCTCCGTTCAGCCGCGGATCGATGTCTCGGTCCGGGAACGCTGAGTTGCGCTGCGGACCCTCCGTATGTTTCTCCCTCCCTCCCGTCTGCCACAGTTCCGCCGCTTCACCCTCTTTGAGCCCTCGTAGATGCCTCCCTACCGGCTATGTTGGGCTCCCCGCAGCCCTTTCTGGTGTCCGAGGCCGTCTGCTGGTGTTCAGCTGGTTCTCTGTGGGAATGACTGCGTCCTTCCGTGCATTCCCAATGCATCTGTGGAGAGGGATGCACTCCACGTCTCTCTACTTCGCCGCCATCTTTTCTCTCTGTGATTTTTTTATTTGTGAATACTACATCACAGAGCAGGATTTGTTCTCTTAATTTTTCTACTATATCAGAACACTGAATAAAGATTTTTAAAAATATTCAGACAGACCACATTCAGAATCTCCAAAAAAACCACTTCCTTTAGAAAAGAGAACCTCATTTCATTAAGGAAAGCAGAGATTGTGTTTCTTTGCTTCCATTTGCATTTTGCAACAATGTTCTCACCCAGTGAAAGAGAAGAGTGGCAAGGATATTCTGAAATGCAGTCTCTCCTTAGGTATTTTGTTAGAATATGATTTTCCTCACTCCTGCATGCAATTCAGTCACTAGGTATGAAGCATCCTGAAAAATGTCTCCCTTCATTTTTGTGTATGTTGCCTAATGTATTTGCTTTGATGCTGTTGCTGCTTTGTTTTGTTTTTAACCCATTAACCTGCCACTTACTAATTTGCTATGCTTGCCTGTATTTACTTTAGGTTTACTTATATTTACTTTAAAATTTTGTATTAGTTGGAATTCAGATTCAGTTTTTAGTGAATGAGACCCAACATTAGAAATCAGGTTTATTCTTTCACATGAAGGAAGTCTAGAGGTAGCTGGTCAAAGGCTGGCATTGCAGACAATTCTGTGACATCTTTAACCAAAGATTTTTTCTCCTCTGATATCATTAGTATTTGGCTCACAAGCCCAATGTTACCCCATGGTTTAAAATGGGTGCTGGGACTCAGGGCATCAAGTCAAATAAGAAACAATAATTACAAATTTTCCTAAGCCATAGGGAGAAATACAGAATTTTGCTGCAGAATTCAGGATTTTATTAGACATATATTATTTTGTATTACAGATAGGTAACAACTAGTTTAGTTAATGAGACTCTTACAGATAAACGTGTTAAAAAGCAGCATGGTAGAAATAAGATTTAAATAACCTAATTATGTAATTTTTTTTTTTACTTTTAAAGGCAAAAATATCGTCACATAATGCTATTTAAGAAGCTTTTATCTTTCACAAAGTTCAACCAATGATTCAAAAATATAAACTAAATAATGATGAGAAATAGACTTTAGGTAGGCTCAAGCTTCAGGTGGACTCAACAGCTTAAATAAAAGGAGTCATATACCTTTCACAAATGGATTCAATTATTAAATTAAAATTTAATCAGAAAAATACAAATTGAAATATGAAATTTACAACATGGAAAATAACCAAAATTTTAGAGATCCATATATAAAAATAACAATTTTTGACTCTGGAGAAAACAACCAGCTCGTGAAAGAAATATAAGACCAAACTTCCTTGGTTCTCTAAGAATGAAGACCCAATAGAGGAAGATACATGTAAACTAATTGCAAGCAAAAGGACCCTTGGAAGATCCCATTTACCATATTGATAGGAAGCAAGAACAAGTATCAAAAATCCATTCAGTTATGTCCATTTGAGGAAAAAAATAGTACTTCAAAAACTTCCTGTCATTTTTCTTAATTCCTCAGTGGCATTGTCTACAAATGTAGAAAAATGACAATATACTGGTAAATTTAGAGCTACTCTACCCACAATTAATTCCAGCTTCATAGAACAGTGGATCCTTTAGAGAAAATGTTAAGTAGTTTGAAAAAAATTAAGAATGAAGACAACTTGTAGTAAGAATAAAAGGAGAAAAAAAGAGTAATTTTTGTCGTAAAGCAAAACATCTGGTTGTACTATAAAATATAAGGAAAACAGCAAAGGACAAACTTTTGTGTGTATCAGCTGTAGAAAGCTTAAGGGAAATTTTTTAATTAATTTTATTTTCTCTGCTTTACGAGAATGACCCAAGTGGTGGAATTTTATAACAGCCCTAAACACTTTTCAGTTTTTAACAAGGACCTTCGATTTGGGGACTGTAATCACTAAAGTAGTCCTTTCTTCTTTTTGATATAACCTGTAAAAATTTAATAAGCAGGATTTACTCTGCAAATAGAACTGTTGGATAAAATATATTAAAATTACCTTTAATTTATCTGAAATAATCAGATTATAGCTGATCCAGAAATTAGAGTACTACATTATACATGAGACAAGAAATGAGCAAAGAATTACCTGAAGTCCCGGAATCCCTATGGAGAAAAGACTAATGGGGCATAGACAGAATAATTGGAGCAAAATCCCTAAGAATCCAGATTGATTCTTCTTAGATTAATGTATATCTTTATTTTTGTATGAATACGAAGAGGTTAAGATTATGCTCTTAGGGCATTAACTCGGGGCCTACATCAAAGATATGTTGTCTATAAAACCTGATATTCTGATCCAGTAGCCAAAACTGATCCTTCTCGCCTCAGAGCAGTTAGTCTTCAACTGAATTAATCAAAGCATCTTCGTGTCTTCTACTAGGATCATCTGTAAATCCAATGCTACTATACTAGGTGAATCTCTGAGGATAATGAAAAACACAATTAATTATAAATAGTTTTTGCTTTCTTCTTCTTATATTGCCATTCATTTTTGTAATGCTCCTAATCAAGCAGCTCTATTAAGCTTACACAGTAAAGATCTCATGATTGTGATTTCGTAGGCAGAGAGACTCAAAAGGTTAAAAGCTGGTCCTTTCTAGGCATGTCAGTTTGCCATAAATAAAGTGATAAGTATACACACTGAAAGTAAATATATTTGGAGTAATCATTATGTGATACCTTTTGTCTTTAGTGAAAAAGTCAATAGTAAAAATATAGAGTCTAGAGAAAATATTGTTAGCAGATTATCATGCTAAAGAGGCTGCACTGGCAAAATCTTTACGCAAGAATCTTTTATAAAACAAACACAAAGCATGAGGAGGATCAAAAACTTCATCATAGATATGGAAGTGTGACCCCTACATTTAAAAAATGAGCACTGGCAATGATCAGATTTAAAATCCGCAGGGGTAAGATTTAGAAATGTTAGACTAGCCATCTGACTGTCCCAGGTAAAACCTCAGATGCACACTTGCCAAAACCCTCCTTGGAGCAACACAGTAGAGACTAACTGTAAACATTCAGCAAACGTTGTGAGAGACACTGGGAGGAAACTTTTCTAAGATAGCGGCGCCTGGGAAATTCATGACTTTTATGTGACTGATGTAATTAAGAAAAAGTAAAGGTAAAACTGAAGTGGAACTATGTCCTAAAAAGATCCTTTCGGCCTCTTCAAATAGATTTTATATAATCTCCTTCCTCTGTGGTTGTGGCAATATCCGAATAATAGTTTATTATCTGAACTGGTTAGACCATTTTCCTATAGAACGACAACCCTCATAATGGCTAAAACAAAAATAGATACTGTGTTTCCCAACAGGGACAGTCAAGTTTATCTACCCAGTGAAAGAGGAATATATTTTACTGGGACAGCAGTTTATAGACTTTGCAAAGATTTGTCACTTACTCCGAAACTTAATTTCCTTATCAGTCCCAATACTCTTGAAAAGTGGCAAAAAATAAACATTAAAACTACAGTTAGCTAACCAACCAGACACCGTTGAATTCCCATGGCTTAAAGTACTACCCTTAGTTTGTGTGGCCCTGTGGTCTTGCCTCTCAGATACTCATAGACTGTCTCTTCATGAATCATTCACAAGCAGGCCCCTGCATCCAGAAGTGTGGCCATTCATGCTGGATTCCAACAGTTTAAATGCTGCTCTAGCTAACCATTGTGGGGGATGATCAAATTTAATCAGTCCTACCATTAACAGATGCAGGCTGCCTTTCCTCAAAAAACACCTAACCAGCTCCTCACATGACCTAAAAACAGGTGAACAAGAATCCTGGGGAGATATCAGAGAAGGGTTACCCTTAAAACCTGCTGGTGGAAGACCTTGCCAAGGACTCTATTGCCAGTATGGAAATTAACGACAAGGAACTAATCCTTGGCTACATATTTCTCAACTAAAACGACCACACAACCTGTAAGAATTGGGATAACACCTGTTAAATATCTTAAGCTGCTATTCTTCACAGAACTTTCAGAAGCATTTGGTACATAGAACACTAACACAGGATATTTGGAAAACACAGGCAAACGCCACGTAGAGTTCTGCCCAAGACCAGTGGAAAAATATTCTATGTGTCACACCTTATATTAAGACTCAAAGGCAGAGTGCTCCGTGGACCTGATTTGATTCTGCGTCATAGTAGATGGTGATCCCTTGACTTCTAATTACCCGTCCAGTCTTATTACCCATCAGAGAAAAGGCTCTGTCTAGAGCCTGCTTGATTGACACAGGACTCTTCAAAGAAGTCAACTATTTGACCTGAAATGAATGTCTTGGTCCTTCTGGTATCAGTTATCCCCGTGGGATCCTGATTCACCAAACAAAATCTTGCCTCTGACCTTACACTAAACTTTTAAAATGTGTTTTTGTGGGGAAAAACGTAAAAAGTCATCACAAGGAAGAGCCCACAAGTTTTACTTTTTTGGAGATTCAGAATGGGACTGGGAAAAGAAATTTACTTAATTACTTCCTATCAAATTTGATAATTTAAATACTTAAACAGCAGATGCTGTTTTAGAGTATGCCAAAGTTGTCTCCTGGTATAGTTTGCTGATCGTTATTTTTATGTGTGAGAAAAGGCATTTTTAATGAAAGAAAATTTAGTTATCCTTGTGGAAGGATTTCACTGTTACTGGTTTTACAGAAGTTTCCTCTAGACAGTGTTAAACTTTTAAAGTGGAAAATGATTGCTAATAAACTATAATAATATCCTTCTACATGTTTTATAACACGATAGAGCATTGGAGGAATAGAATGGTCATTTCAGTGGTATCATGAATTATACATTCATGGCCATCAATGCATGTTAAAAGTTGAATTGTGACATTCACTGTAGGGCTTCATGGGAATATGAGCGGCTTAGATATATAAGGGCATGGGAACCATCAACTGCATCACGATTACCTATAAAATAGAGGTTAAAGAAATGTAAAAGAAATTGTGTCTCATTCTATCCTATGCAAAATGCCTTTAAAAACCTTTCATAGGGCTTGCAATTTATTTAGTCCTTTAATGAAAGTCAGTAATATACTTAAAAATTTGGAGTATGTTCCATGGTTAAAAATCCCTGACTCTTCCAGGGTTCAGTAGCATGCCAGGAGCTATTTTTCCAAAAGGTATATATAATTATGTATTTCAGTTGGCATATTTTAGATCAGAAACTTCTCATGGTCAATGCAATGATTATTCCATTAGGTCTTATTACATATGGTGTCTTTTCTCATCATTGATAACATTACACATGGAATCAGGCACATGGTCCAAGCAGCTGGCTAGACCTGCCATGGAGAACATCTGAGTCTGTGCGCCACTGAAAGCAGACACCTTTCCTGTCACCCACTGTGTAGGTCAGGGCACACTCCTAAGTGCGAAACATGCTGTCTCCAGAACTCAAAGAAGCCCATCAAGTAGTGTGCTTTTCTCCTTTATCGTGGGTGCTTGAAGACACAATAATCTGTCCTTTACTCTCCTGGGTTCAAACTTATGGTCAGATAATCCATAAGTTTCACCACTCTTTAAATTATTATTCTTAACAGAACTCTTGGACTCATAATGCTTTTATAGTTTTCTTGAAAATTTTCTTCTGAAATTAAAACAGTAAAATAGCAAAGAATGTATTTAAACTGACATATATAAAATTAAAAAACTATAGTAGTATAGTTTTGTTTGTAGCTTAGTTTGTAGTTCCTCTACAAAATAAGTACACATTGCTGCCTTTAATCAGATTTTTAAGTGTAATCACTTTAACTTTCTTGAAGTCAGTGTATAACCAATAAACTTAAGGTGTATTATTTCTTCTCATTGACATGATACAAGAAAGCAAAGATAATTTTGAAGGTGATCAAAATGCTTTACGGAGGAAACTGAGTATAAACTCCAAAGCCTTGAGGGATATCAAAATATTTGCATTCTGAAAACAGACAATTTAAAAAATGAGATATATAATCTGCAATCGATAAGAATCTGCATTAAACTGCTGATGATAAATGGTACAAAATAAACCGGTAGATATTGTTTCAATTTGCATTTTCTGTGGATTAAGGTGAATATGATTACTTGATATAAATTCTGGAAATGATTGCCAGGACACAAAATATTTGAATACCCTGGAGTAGATTTAATAATATATTAATTCACTGATGGTTTATGCAAATACTAAATTTATATTAATATATTATATATTAATATATAATATTATGTATATTATGTAGTGTATATTATATGCTATATTAAATTTATAATTTAAAAAAATCATTGAAAACAGTCAAGACTTCAGCAAGTCCAGTCCACTAGGGTTATAACACTTAAGCACAAATGTATGAGAGTTGATTCATTTGACAGAATGATTTGTTTCATACTGCAGTTAGAAAAATGATTACAGCTCTTTGATTCAGTCGGCAAAGAGATTTTGAAAGCTTTTCAAATTTATGCAACTGCTTTCTTAAACCTCATAGCTACTTCCTACAACTGCTCACTAGATTTGCATATCAACAGGAGAAAACAGTAACAACTTTCAAGTTAAAGCACCCAGACTTCTTTAGCTCTAACCCTGTTGAATTTCCTATTAAACTTAAATTTTTTATTAACTCAATATCGATAATAACGTTGTTGCTGCCTTCTTCCTAAAGTAAAATTACTCTTGTATTTCAGCAGACCAGTCTCCTCCTCTTCTTATTCTACATCGTTCTTCTCCTCCTCCTTCTTCTAAAATACCCTTGGATGCATATTATTAATGATAATTAATTAATGATCATTCTTATTTCATAACACGTTGTCATTATTGGTCCATGCCTGGCCCCTTTCTTTCCTTCCTCCCTTCCTCCCTTCTTCCCTTCCTCTCTTCCTTCCCTTCCACCCTCCCTCCTCTTTTTCTTTCATTCTTAAAATTAAGATGAACATCTGAAACCTACTACCTTACCCAGCACTAGAACCTTAACATTAGTGTCTGGTTTCCTCCCTCCTCCCATTCTTCTTAATCCTTCAATTTTTGAGGATTAATTAAAGAGAAAAAGGGACAAATATAAAATGCTAAATTTGAGAAATTATCAGAAGACAGAACATTAAGGAGACAAAGGGTTGGGGAGAGATGGGCAGATGAAGAGGAAGAAGTGAGAGTCAAAACAGAAAGAAAGGGATGGACAGAGGAAATACAAGAAGGCGGAGGAAGGAGCACCCCTTTCCTCCGCCCTCCTGTTTCCCTCTCAGCAAGTATTTGTTATTAGAGAGTGTGATTCTGAGAAGCACTGATGGCTGACAAGCCATTTACTCTTCTGGGCCTGAGGACTGGTCATTTTTAAGATCTTTTCTAGGTGACGTATTTCTCTTATCACTTCTAAATTTCTGCACCTCATGGGAAGGATTATTTTGCCATGTGGGACCAGCTAATGTAAGATTATTAGTCCAAGACAGGAGTTTAGAGTAAACTCTCCCTGAATATCAGTCTGGTATTTACCAGGTTTACCCAGAAATGACGATGGACCCTTCCATCTTTAGGACAGAATTCCCTCTTGAAGTAACATCATGTCATACTCATCTAGGCTTAGATGTAATATAAACTTAGAATGTTTAAAAAATTCATGAATAGTAAGTGAAATGAAAAGAAAGATATGTATCTCTTCTTCTTCTGCATTCATTATTGGCGGTCATTAATGTATGTTGAAAACTATTAATTGGTGCTGTCACTGCACGACATTGCTACGACATTATGTAAGTTTGAGGCTAGTTCCATAGCCTTTCTTTTGAACACTCAAACCTCACTCTTCATCACGTTCTAACTTACAACATAATTTGTTTACTTGGCCTATTGTTTATTTTTCACCCCTCTAGAATGAAGGCAGAAACCTTTGTCTGATGACTACATCCCAAGCACTTGTAGCTTCTTATATGTAGTAGGTGCTCCCTACATTTTTATAGAACAAGTGAAAGGATTCCGTTTGGAAACTGTGTATATTTCCACTTTAACAAAGTCTAATGTTTCAATAAAATAATTCCTTTGGGAGTTTCTCCATAAAAAAATGAAGTTCTCAACTATGTTTTAAAGAGCAAACTCTTCCAACCTTTTATTACTCATCACTCATTAATCAACTTGATATAAAATTAACAATACTCAATTTAAAATTATTATTACATACATATTATTCTCTTAACATTAAAAAGCTTAAGCAGATACATTTATTTCAGTGTTTTGGTTAGTTTTAGTGAAAGAACCAACAAGAAATTGAAAAAAATACTGATGAAAGTATATATATACATAGAAAGTCTTACAAAGCCAACAATAAATGGCTGTATGCATGTTCTACAAAGAATACTCCTATTAAATTCAGTCAATTGGGCAATTTTAGCACCTGGTCAAATAAATGTATCAGGTAGTAATTCTTATAATTAAGTATAAATACCTATTTTTGTCTAATAATATATAAATTTAGGTGTTTTTTGACCCTACATTCCTTATGCTGTTTCCTTAATTTTATAAACCAGACTTGGATGTCAAATTTTTACAACTGAATTTGTTTGCAGTGCAATATCCAATCACTTATTACTTTCTACTTTGCACAGCAATGTCTCTCTTAGAAAGAGACAGAGGGGAGGGCAAGGAATGGAGGGATGGAGGGAAGAAAGAAGAGAGAGAAGGAATGGTTGGATATTTTTTTTAAGAGCAACACAAAGAGCCATATAAGTGGGATCAGCGCTACTAACCTTGGAGCAAAAAATAGTTACAGATTCACAAGCCTTGTCCAAATGCCCTGGAGCCAGACTTATTTCAAAAGTACAAATGTTTCACACTTTAGGAAAGTGATCGAGTGTATATATTGCTATTTTGTCACATCCTCAGAGAAGTCGAAGGTAGCCCTCCCGTAATCAAGCACATTAATATATCTGCAGTAGAATATATGATTACTCATTTTAAGTGGGGTCAGTATTCAATAACTGGTAGTAAGCACAAATAAGTGCATTGTGCATATGCTAATTACAAGTGCAGAATCCACGCCGCTCCATATATATGGAAAATTGTTAATCATTTCTTATTGTCTCTAAGGATATATATTGTTTTGTAAAAATATGTACTATGGTTAAAGTTTCTCAAATTTATTCAATTCAGAGAGGGCAAGAATACTAAAAGTTAAAAGTTGAAATGACCTGAATTGTGAAAAATGACCTGAACTATGAAAAAGTTAGAGACCCTTTAGGATTTTAGATTTATTTAGGATTCAATATAGAAGTTAGAATAAGTAAACAAGAAGATGATTGGAGCATGTAGCCTATGGAAGAAAATTAAACCTAAACCAGAGTCCATGCACTGGAATAAGAGAAAGTAAAACTTAAGAACAACCAATCACAAACAGCTAAGGAGCTTTCCCCAAATAAGGCAACTGCTTAACCTATAGCCAATCAAATTATTGCTTTGCTTTGCTTTGCTTTGCTTTGCTTTGCTTTGCTTTGCTTTGCTTTGCTTTGCTTTGCTTTGCTTTGCTTTGCTTTGGGTAAAAACCTCTCTACTGGATTCTGCCAGTGGAGCAAACCTACACACTTTCAGTTGGATGCTGCCTGGCATGATGTTTGCTCAAAAGAAACACTACAAATTTTAATGTGCTCAGTTTACCTTTTAACATACACATAGATTAGTTTTAAGATAAGAGATGTTATGGGATTAAATGCAAACAGTAATGGTACAGATTAAAAGTAGCATTACCTTCAGTAAAGGTCTGTTAAGTGGTTAAGGGAAGATAATAAGGAGAATGTACATATTGAACTGGATACATGTATTGGGAACAGATCAAGGGGTGTTAAGGGACAACAGACAAAGGGACCATGTGTTGTAAGTTGTTCTAGGTCAACATTGTCACCTAGGGGAACACCAGGTCCTTTTGCACTAGTGAAACATTTCACTTTCATGTTTACGCTGTTTGGACACAGCTTTGTCCGAAAGACCCTGTCAAAATGAAATCATTTGGGAATTTTTATGCACAATAATGTAGGAAGAAGACAGTTTGGTCCTTACTTCGCACTAATTCATTTCATTACACCAGACTTTCGCTACCCACAAATTCATTTGACTTTTTTGCTTCTAAGAAGATGTTACTTTTATAATTACAGAAGACTCAGTTACTAAGTTTGTCATTCCTCTTTCATCTAAATTCCATTACTAATCAACTAAATGTATTATTAATTAAAAGACCATTAGGATAATGAATTGTAACAAAATGACAGATCAGATGAGTTATTTAAAACATCCATATTCTCAGAGAATGAGCTTTTTTTTAGATAATCAGTTATAATAGTCAGATAAGTCATGATTACATCTGATTTACCTGATAGATATTGCCAAATCTCATAACATTTCTTACCCTACCATCCCTGTGCCATAGGTGATCATCTATAAGCTCATACCCAGGGGTAGTGTTCAATATATTACTAGGATAAGTTTATAAATTAGTATGTATATTTTATAAAAATATTTTTAAAATATACCACATTTATTATTAAGCTTCTTTTATTAAGTGGTAAGTTATAACACAAAATATCTATTATTAACTTTTAAGTCATTTAATTATTTCTAAAAGATGGTTAATGTAATCTTTTGTATGATATGACTGTCTCTAGAAAAGATGATTCTATCTGAGGAATGGGTTGGTGTAGGTAAACATGTTAACTTTTTTCAAAGACTCAGAAGACATGAAGTCTTGGTGCACAGGACAGTTCCTTCATCATCTGTGATATACTTTTTATTATGCTGAATCCCCTCTTAGATTCTGCTGAAATAACAGCAGTGATGCACAAAGTATTGTGTATATTTTGTGTAAATATACTTGAGTAATGTGTTATATACCAAGTTACAAAAAAAAATCACATTTGAGGAGCGATTTGCAATGAATTATCTTAATTTAATATTTTTGTACAGAATCTCACAAACATCATTTTGTTAGTTTTAGGACAAGTGAAATAAAAGACCTAGTTATATATAGTGGAATGGGAGGTAATACCAAATTAATAGATTCATTTTTTTCTAAAATGTGACCAAAACTCAAACTCTCTTCTGTCATTACATCAACAAAATCTATAAAAATCTAATAATGTTTTTATATGGAC
Source organism: Hippopotamus amphibius kiboko (assembly GCF_030028045.1). NCBI lineage: Eukaryota > Metazoa > Chordata > Mammalia > Artiodactyla > Hippopotamidae > Hippopotamus > Hippopotamus amphibius. The sequence continues at coordinate 105,857,672 of NC_080196.1, forward strand.
AGTTCTTACTGAAACATTTCTCTTGAGCAGCAATAATACAATTTCATATATTATTTTGGTTATCATCTATTCTGGTCACAGGAGTTAAATAAAAATAAGTGCAGTTTCTGGTCTTCCATAGGAGACCAGAAGTATCATTATTTTAATGATATGTTTAAGCGATAGTAATAATCTTATAGAAATGTTATTTTCCTTTTATTCGGGGCTTTGGTTTTTAATATTTTATTTGAATTTCTGAATTTGTACATTCACAAGAATGTATAAATTGCATTTACACAAGAATTACAACATTGTATCAGAAAAAATAAAAATTCCAGCAGTGTAGAAGTGGGAGAAACAGCTTGTTTTGTGAATCATAGTGCGTACACTGAAGCGTCTCGTAGAACAGTGTTCCTACAGGAATGAGCGCCAGAACATCGCTGCTCGCGGCGACGCCACAGACACTCCTGTGATGTAGAACAGAACACGTGCTCTAATCTAGCAGTGACAGAAGGACCTTACCATGATCAATGTGACATCCACTATATCCGCTACCTTCAACTGCAGGGTTCATATGAGAACTTGTGTTGTTAATGTTTCTTCTTACGGTAGCTTAGTACTACTGTATTTAAGGATAGGCATGGGTTTATTTCAGCATTTTAACACTTCAAAGAGCCAGGTCAAAAATTATTTCCCTATAGGAGAGGGGGTAGGTTAGTGTTTAAGGCTCAGGGATGATTTAGTGGGGTGACAGCATCTATTTTGCTCCTTAACTAGTAACATAAAAGGAGAGAAAGGAATATAAATATGGTGGTTTATTTTCCAGCAAAGCCAAATTTTCTCCTCACTATAAGAGCAACATCAAAGTGAGTATGTCAGAATGTGCTTGGCATTAAAATGGCTGTGTCAAAATATCATATACCCTTAGGAAGTGTTAAGAGATAAGATCCAACAGGTAGATCAGAACCAAATAGTATATGTCCTTGGAGCACATTGTAATTAATTCTGTAGGTTAAGAGTCATATCTGGGATTTTGTCAAGGGAATACGATGTTGGAAGTGGTATTTTGGGAGGATTAATTTAATCCATAGCTAGGATAGTTTTGAGTTTGGAGAGCATAAAGAAAAAGGTCAGTTAATCACCTATTATCACTATCCAGGATTAAAATAAGAAGTCATATAGGAGTGGAATGAGAAGAATGATTTCAAAGATAGAAATATAGGATTAGGATAAGTGGCATATATTGGAGAGGAAGACTAACAAGGAATATTAATTACAAAATTCCAGTTTGTTTTTTTTCATATTAAAAATGTATTCAAATGTAGGCAACCCAAGGCTGATTCAGTTGCTTAATGTTCTTGCCAGGAATTTTGGTTCACATCTGCTTTCAGGAGACATTCCTTAAACAGCGACAGTAAGTAGCAGAGGTAACATTATAGGCAAATTACATCAGGCAAGTGCAAATAAAATTCAAGGCAAAAATCACTAAGAGGCAAAGAATTAGTCATTTCCGATAAGTAGAAAGAAATTTCATAATATAGTCAAATGTCTACTGAAAGTCTTTGTGATAAATGAAACCGAAAGAAATATATAAATCCCAAACTGTTGAAAATTTAAAGAAGGCATTGACATAAATTCAGAAGTTGTAGGACAGATCAATTTCTGTCATGTAGGCTAACATATAAAATACTTAGAAGTCTAAATATTAATTTTATGTAATATGGATTATGTCTGTACTATATAAGAATATGTGTGTGTTAACAAAAAATGCATTTTTGATTTTTATAACAGGACAGTAAAAGAAAATACTTGTGCTAAGTGACCTCTATTTCCCTTACAGGGAACCACAATATTTTTTATTTTTTTTGCTGTATTCCCAAACTGACTCATCAGTTGGTAAGTTACTCCCTGAATGCACATGAGTGTTTTTCTTTTTTTCCTTTTTTTCTGAAACTGTATCATGTCTTTCAGGCCACTAGAGTAACATCTGAAAAATTACCACTTCAGTGGCTCCTCATAGAATGTATTTCTGAGTCTTACTTCTTATATTCTGGGCAACTGCCAGTAAATTACAGGACACTTTCTTTGTAGTATTTTGTCATTTTAGGCATCCAGTCTCAACTGAAAATCCAAAGAGAAAATGAGAAAAAGGTCAAATCTCTTAACATTGAGGAATTTATAAAACTCTAGGTAAAAGTTAATTCCCAAAACTCTCATAAGAGAATGAGCACTAAGTGACATCTTGATATATAGGTTGTTGACAAAATAAATTTGTCTATTTTTAATTAGCCAACCAGGTTTTGTTGACCTAAACGGTCCATTAAATAAAATGCATTAGAAAAACTATTGGAAATCCTAACAAAAATCACTTTATAAAAATGTACATTTTCATTATCTACAAAACTTCTCTCACTGCTTACTTCCTGGGCAGAATTTCCTGTTTCTTAGCTTTGCAATGTTGGGATGAAAATATGCTGGAGCCGTGTATCTAAGTGTGGCAATTACTGTGATCCCCTGGAGTAGTGAGCTCTCCTCCAACAAAATCAAATACAAAATGATTCAAAAATTGATGTAGTTATGTGTAATTATGGCATTGGAAATATATTACACCCTACAATTAATTTTCTCCTCTGATTTTCCCCTTCTGTTTGCATCTAATCTAAGATATGGACCTTGAGGGCATTATGCTAAGTGAAATAAGTGAGAGAAAGACAAATACTGAAGGATCTCACTTACTTGTGGAGTCTAAAAAACAAAACAAAGTAAAACAAAATTCATAGATACAGAGAACAGATTGGTGGTTGCCAGAGTACAGGCAGATTGGGGGTGTGGATGAAACAGGTGAGGAGGATAAAGTGGTACAAATAAGTATAGGGGCGTAATGTACAGCCTGGGGACTATAGTCAATAATATTATATTGCAAGTTTGAAAGTTGTTAGGAAAGTAACTCTTAAAATTTCTCAGCATAAGAAAAAAAATTGTAACTTTGTTTGGTGAGAGATGGTAAATAGACCTTCTGTGATGGTAACTCTGTAATGCATACAAATGTCAAATCCCTATGTTGTACACCTGGAACTAATATAATATTGTATGTCAATTATACTCCAATTAAAAACAATAAGAACTTCTGCTTTCTGAAAGACAATGTCAGAGAATGAGAAGACAAGCCACAGATTCGGAGAAGAGATTTGCCAAAACATATCTGATAAAGGACTGTTATTCAAAATATACTATTAAAGAACTCTGAAGCTCGACAATAAGAAGACAAACAACTCGACTTAAAATTGGACCAAAGACATTGCTGGACATCTCACCAAAGATATACAGATGGAAACTAAGCATATGAAAAAGTGTTCCACATTATACATCATCAGTGAAATTCAAATGAAAGCAACACTAAACACCTATGAGACTGGCCAAAATATGGAACACTGACAACACTAAATGCTGGTGAGAATGTGGAGCAGCAGGAGCTCTCCTTCACTGCTGGGGGGAATGTAAAATGGGACAGCCTCTGTGGAAGACAGTCTCACAGTTTCCTGTAAAACTAAACATGGTCTTTATAAAGGTATATAATTACTCTCCTGCACAGAAATATGTAAACAGAAAGAATAGGACAGAAAATTGAGCTGAAATCAATTAAGGATTCACTCTTTCATTTGATACTTCTCCTGACTTCAAGTTGTAAAGCAATCTCACTCTCAAATTCCTAAGGGAGCCTCTAATTTTAATTTGGGGTTATGTTTTCTGGATGCAGGCACAGAGTAGACCTTGGTTTCTAGATAAACAGCACAAGGATGGTGGACAGCCTTAAAAACCTGGTACAGGGGCTTCCTAGGTGTCACAGTGGTTAAGAATCTGCCTGCCAATGCAGGGAACGTGGGTTCGATCCCTGGTCCAGGAAGATCCCACATGCCAAGGAGCAACTAAGCCCGTGTGCCACAACTATTAAGCCTGTGCTTTAGAGCCTGTGCGCCACAACTACTGAGCCAGCAGTCTAGAGCCTGAGAGCCACAACTGCTGAGTCCATGTGCCACAACGACTGAAGCCCAGGTGCCTAGACCCCATGCTCCGCAACAAGAGAGGCAACCACAATGAGGAGCCCACACACCACAGTGGAGAGGAGCCCCCACTCGCCACAACTAGAGAAAGCCCATGTGCAGCAAAGAAGACCCAACACAGCCAATAAGTAAATAAATTAAAATAAATAAATAAATTTTAAAAAAAGCCTGGTATAAAACTGGAGAAAATGGAAAAGGACATAAAAGCCCAATATCCTACCAATTCAGAAGACAGAAGGGCCCAAGAGAGCAAGCTAGAAATCATTAGTGAATGCTCTGGTTTCTCTTCAGATCGCATAAATCTTTCGCCTTTTACTAAAGAAATCATTAGTGATTAAAAGTTAACAAATACAGAGTGCTTACAGTGAATAAGCATTCCTCTAAAAACCAGTGTATTAACTCATTCAACCCCCAGAACAACGCTAGGAAGTAGGGACTTTAAAATTGAATTCCTACCTTACATCGCAAATAAAAGTCAATCAGTGATGGAGATCTAAATATGAAAATTAAACTATTAAACTTTTCAAAGACAGTATTAGTGAATAGATTGGTGAAATACTTTTTACATAAGACACAAAAAAGTGCAAAAAAGAGTGATAAACTGTGCTGAAATTAAAATTTTAATATTCGTGAAATGTCACCATAAAAAATATGAAAATATGAGACAAAAAGTCCAAGTAGGTTATTTACAACCCTTAAACTGACAAAAGATTTATATACAAAATATATAAGGCACTTTCATGCTGCAATAATAAGAAAACAAACAATAAAATTGCCTAGTCTTAAAGAGGTTCTTGACAAAGAGTAAACCCAAACAACCAAGGGACATATGAAAGAGAAGATGGTTAAATGTCTCATCAGGACAGTCCAAATTAAGCACACAATGAAATGCCCTTTAATACCCTTCAGTTTGGCAAGTATGAATAAGTCTGGCAACATCAAGTCTTGTGAGGGAATGGAACAAGGCACACTCACTTTACTGCTGGTGAGAATATAAAGTTCTGCGTGCACACTGGGTAAATGGTTTTGTGTTAACTGGTGTAGCTGAATATGTTTGAATGTCTTACAGTCCAGACATTGGATGCCTGTGCATATGCCCTAGAGAGACTACACAGTGCACAGGAGACATGTTAAATAATGGCAATAAGACCACCACCAACAAAACCACAGATAACGCTTGGAAGGGGTCTATATACATGGAAAAGCTAACTTTAAATGCATCATAAAAGTCATTTAGTCGTCAAAATCTTATGAAATGGGAAATGATATATTTCCACTTATTAATAAGCACACATATATAGATGGCTAAATAGGAAAAAAATAAGACAAAGGAAAAATTTAACAAAAATTGAGATTATGGTTATCTTAATGGTCTATATATGTGAGTTTTGGACTGGTGGTGTAATAGGGCTTCTAACATGGCAATATCCTATTCCATTTTTTATTCTAGACAGTGGTAACATATATTCACTATTTCATGGTTTAATATATATATATTCATTTTATATATGTTTCCGTGTAAAATACATATATCATATTTAAAAAAGTATTTTCTATTAATCAGCATTTTCACTTCTGGTTATATACCCTAAAACCACATACAAATAAACACAAGGTTCTTTGTGGAATCTCTATTGCAACATTGCCCCAGAAAACAAAAACAAAAATATTGGAAATATTTAACATACTCAACAACATGGGACTATATAGACAAAGCATGGTATAAACAGGTAAAACCATACAGTTGTTAAATATTGATACACATAGCTCTAGTAATTAACTAGATCTTCAGGTATTAATATGGATGAGTATCTTCAATATTGTAATTTACAAGAAATATGTATTTGGTCATTCAGATGACCAGAATGTATTTCACATATATATTTGGTGTTCATGCAGGGTTCCTGGCTCTCAGCTCCCCAAATCCTTGGAATTTCCTGAGCGAGAAGAGCAACGGGAGAATCTTTTGTTAGGATATTTGCTCTCTTGTCCTCAGTTCCTGAAATCACTCCAGAGAAGAAAGGTGAAATGGGTGTCTTGTCATTCATAACTAGCCCCTTTCCACCACAACTGAGTTGATATTAATGAGATGACTTTTGTAAAGCTCCAAGGATGGGGCTGGCTTGCCCAGAGAACCAACCCTGAACAGAGGGTTGGAACTTTTATCCCACCTCCTGATTTCTGGGGAGAGGAGAGGAGCTGGAGTTTAACTCAGACATCAATGGCCAGGAAGTTAATCAGTCATGCTTATATGATGAAGCATCCAAAAAAAAAAAAAAAAGAAGGGGTACAGAGAGCTTCCAGGTTGGGGAACCAGAACACTTTCCCGTGCTAGACTCCAAGGGGACAGAGGTGCCATTGTTTGGGGATTCAGCTTATGTATCTCTTCATCTGGCTGTTGATTCCTAATCTGTAATATCTTTTGTAATAAACTGGTAATCTAGTGAGTAAACAGGTTTCCTGGGTTCTGCGAGCCACTCTAGGAAGTTAACAAAACCCAAGGATATGATCATGGGAACCTCTGATTTATAGCCAGTCGGTCAGAAGTACAAGTAGCAGTTAGTTAGGTAGAAGTACAATTGATCCAAGTGCCTGGACGTTGCGTTGGCATCTTGAGTTGGCAGAAACTGTTTGAGCCTCCGATTTGTAGCATTTGGTCAGAAGTACGTGCGCTTGTGATTAGCAAGTGAAGTCGGGGTAGTCAGGTGGGACCGAGCCCTTTACCCGTGGAATCTGATGTTGTTTCCAGGTAGATAGTGTCAGAATTGAGTTGAATTAAGTTTCTCAGTGGTGTGGGGAAATCCCTCCTACACACATTGGAAATTGGGTCCAGAACCTAAATAATATCAGAAGCATAATATTGACTAAAAAAGAAGAAGGAAAAAAATGATCAGTTCTTAGTAGTAATTGCTTCTGGGAAGATGGATGAGTCTGAAAATGAAGCTGATGTGACATTTAAGAAAGATAGTTCGTGACATTTTAAATCTTAAAAATAATCAGAAAAGGATATAACAAAAAGTTTAATTTTAAAATTTAGTTAGGAGAATATGAATGCTTGTTTAAACATATATATATATATGCTTGTGTGTGTGTGTGTGTGTGTGTGTGTATAATTGCTTTTCTTTCCATAATTTGTTTGAATATGATCCTGTTCTGTGATGGGACTGTGGAAGATCCAAACTTTTATTTGGGCTGTAAATAAATTGCACAAGTAAATTTACTTCTCTCTATATTCCAGGTTCCAGGCATAAATGGATATATCTTTGACTAAAAGGCAGGCATAGATCGTATAAGTATTAAGCACTGAGAAGGCAAGTATAATTTATTTTAACAGCCCAATGGAGAGAGCAGACAGCACTGCTTAAAGAAACTCAGGAATCAGAAATGCTTTGTGCAGAGGATTGCAGTTGCTCTGGGACTTGGAGGGTAATTAGGAAATCTCCAGGTGGGAACGAACACTTGTCCTTTTAACGAAATTCAAGAATTAAAAAGGGAACAAGTAAGAAACCTGGAAAGCTCAAGTACAACAATTTAAAGATAGTAGTTTTAGTTAGTTGCCCTGGAAGAATTCACTTTTATCAGGATTGCTCTACCTCCGATGGAACTAGTTGCCATGGAAGAATTTGACTTCTATCAGGTTAGACCACCTCTGATGATAAACTGATTTTTTTATTTGATTAACAGTCTTTAAATAATATTACTTCTTGATTATGTCAAGACTGTGTTGTTAAATCTATTTGTAACTGCCTGACACTCTGAAATATTGTCTAGTGATTGTAAAAAAAGATTTTTACTTCCTTCTCTAATTAAAAAAAACCATCTAAACTTGATGATTATCAAGTTATTTAAGAGGTTTGCCTACCCACTTGTTAAGTGGTAACCTCCCTAGGAGTCCTTTTGAAGACATTAATTATATCATAAAAAGCTGTATTCAATTTTAATTACATCAGCACATATTTCTTCCCATCATTTTGCTGATAATAATCCCCGAACAACAAGCAATCACCCAGTTACCTGGACATTTGGGAAAAACTATGCATGAGAATACACCATTTAAATTAAATAGCATAAGGACTACCAGTTGCTGGAACAAACACCCCTCAGATTAGTGGCTTTTCTGTCTCACGTTACAGATGAGTACAGGTCAGAGGCTCTCCCCCAGTGACAGAGATTCAGTGCCCTTTCATTCTTTCGCTCTGCCCTCTTGAAGCCCTTCACTTCCAGTCGCAAGGATGAGAGAAAGAGAGAACGTGAGGATTTTGCAGGACATCATGTCCATCCATATTGCATGGTCCAAAACCCAGTCACATCACTCACACTTTATTCTATGGGAAGTTGAGGATGTTGAGAGATGTGGTCTGATCAGATAAAGAAAATAGAATTGGTGAACATCTAGCCAACCTCCACCACACCTGCCTGAAGGATAAAAAGGAATAATCAATCAATCTCTCTCTCTCTCTCTAACACACACACACACAAACACACACAGAGTGATTTTGACAGTGGAGACAATGGAATAGGGGCATCAGTGGCTCCAGAATTTATATTAGAAGGGCTTAGAATATGCATGTTGCTTGGAAACAGGTGTCAGAGTTTTGTTCACACTATTAATTCAGCAAACATACTTTTAAAAGAACTGTTGACGTATCTTGAGGTGGGGGGTGAGTTATAGGGTTAATATTTTTGGCTGGCTAATCTAACATCCTTTCTTTATCCTTTTTCCCCTTGCTTACCTCCCTAAGGAAATACAAATAATAAATTCTCCTGTTTCTACATTTTCATGGCTAAGAGTGGTCACATGTTACATTTCTGTCCAGTGAGACATAATAAAAATTCTGCCAGAATTTTCTGGGGAAGATTTTGCTTTCCTGGTAAAAAGATTGAAGCATCTATTGCCATAACTTCCCCTATTCCTTCTCTCCTGAGAGTGGATGTAATGTCTTGATACTGGCAGCCATTTTGCTACCATAAGAATATCAGAGCTGCCACCCCAACATCACAGAACCACTGAATCACTACTAGCATGTGCCTTCCTCTCAAGACTTTTTGTTATTTTAGAAAAAATAAATCCATATTTGTTAAACCCACTCCTTAGAGTATTTATTACTTGAAGCTGGAAGCGCTCCTAGCTCTGGAAAGTTCATTCCTAGCTAAGAAAGCAAAGCTCAAGTATTTCAAGCTATGCCTTTGGTTCTCCCATTGGTTATGAAAAGAAACAATGGCAGGGACCTGGAGAATCAGCATCTGATTAAAGAAAAATGTTTAAGTAAAATAGAAACATTCTTTGAGTTTTCATGTTTCTCTCTTCCTACACACATGTGTGCACGTAACATTGTGATTCTGGATATTTGAATGGTCTGAATTCTGGAGTATTAAAAATTTAGCTTACAAATAATGATTCTATTAAAATTTATCTGGTGAAAATATTTCTGAAACTTGGTGAATATATGGTGATTTCTGCCATCCAATGTTGCTTTATAAGTAAAACTTAAACATTTCCGAGTGCTCATCAATTTGGATCTTAGGTAACTAATTGTATGTTTATCTCTAAATTATCTTAATTGACTGACTCCCCAAAACAACTGTCAGGACCTCTGCTATTCTTCCCCTCTGAGGTATCACTGGGAGTCCCTGGAAGAGGGAAATTGAACAGAGACACTTTCTCCTGCAGCCTCACCCTCCACTTTCCTCTGGTCCTTGTGCTGCTCTCCCTGTTCCTCTTGGCAGCTCTCTGCGATGGTTTCCTCACTGGTTTATAGTCCCTCAATAGGCCGAGGCCAGCCACGCTGTGTCACTTGCCCCTTTGATTTTTAATGCCCTTTAGCGACTGCTTGTTTCACCATTGTTGTCTCTAATTGACCTTAATTATTTCTCTCAAACCTTCCAGCCTACAGAATTCAGGTGTTTACTTCTTTCAAAAGTTTATGGGAAACATTTTTCCATTCCTACACCCAACTCTTCTGTGGAGAAAAACCCAGACAAGATATGTTGGGCCTTAAGGATGTAATTGTTCACAGCCCTCTTCTCCTCAGATGACTCAGAAAAAGTAAGCTTTAGTCCAGGCTAAATTATACCGATAACTACTGCTTCTCCCAACCTGCTATATTTGACACACCATGACCATGCCAGTTCATCTCTTAGGGCCCTGTTGTCTTTTCCTGGGATATGACTTCCATCGGCATCTTTGTCTCTTCACCAGCCCCACCCCATGCCTCAGGGCTTCACTCACGTGGGTTATGTTGCTACCCTAATTGGAGAGTGACTAATGCCTTTCTCATCGCCTACCTGGGGTCCGTATTCCTTAGGGATTCTGGTTAGACATAGAGGAGATGTCACTAAATTGTACTAGTAGTGCATCCAATTCTTAATTCCGATCCACTGTGGAGAACCACTTTACCTACTTAACTTTTTCGAACCTCAAAAGTGCAAACCGAGCTTCATGATCTCCATTTTAGGATAATGACACTTAAATTCATAGAAGTTAGGTGACTAGATCAAGATAACATGAAAAACCTAACAGTCAAACTTTTTTTTATCTTAGGTATTGGCATATCCGAGCAATCTGTACTGTTCTAGGGTGGGGTAGCTTAGGAGTGAATATGATTAGAACTTAATGCATTTTTAGAGGGTATCAAATTCAGAATCAGGAAGATCCATCTCCTGACTCTAAACATGGTCCTAAAGTAAATTAATTGCTTGAGGAAATTGGATCCCAAAGATTATAGGTGGGGAATTTTGAAGTGTGTCCATATTCCACTGGAGATCAAAGAAACCCAACTAAAAGAATTGTGGACTGTCTGACATGACAACTGTGGATTGACCAAAACTTTTTGAAAGGGCTGTCTCATCTTGAAGATTATGACTTTGGAGGAACGAAGGTGATTGGCAGTGGAAAGAATCAGAACATGAAATTCCTTAAAAATATATTGACAAATAATTTTGCCTATGTTACACATAATGAAAAAAAAACCCTTTAAAAAAAGTTGACATAACTGAATGAGTAGAAGGCCCCATATCTGGCTTTCTGACTCAAATCCCCACTTCACCGGTCATATTCTTCCTTCCTCTCTCTGTCTCCTATGTCCTCTCGCCTGTCTTCTCTCTTCCTATCCTTCTCTCCACCTCTCCCTCTTCCTCTCCTTCAGTCCGTCCTCATTTATATAAACTGGCCCCAAACTATCACCAATAAACTCAGAATTTCTAGATTAGATGCACAGATATGCATCCATTCAACACTAGAAATTTAATTGTCTTAGATTCTCAAGAATATATCTTTACTAAAAATCTAATCTTTCAACCTTAATAAATTGGTACTACTATATTTTATTTGCTTAACCACAAATGTAGAAAAATTAAGAATTAACCTCGACAAAGAATAGTTGGAATTTCAAGAGAAATGTAATTATTATTTCAGCAGTTACTTGATTATAAGTTAAAGAGAATTGCAACATATTTATTTCATTGTACAAAGACTTGTGGCTATATACTGAATACTTGATGATGTATGTGATTGCTCGTGCCAGACTATTCGTAATTATAAACAAATACATTCCATTAGCTCAGACTTAACTTCTTCAGGATATGTAATACAATACAAACCTTAACCAGCCCAAATTTAACTTATCACCGCCAGTAAATAAGAGGCACTTACTGAGCTAGTGGAAAATATTTTAAAAAAGTGATTCTCAAGAACAATATAAATTCAGCACCTAAGACATAGAATTTTAACACAAGCGAACACATTATACTGGTGATTTGAAGTCCTCATTACAGATGTCTTCATCAAACATCAAAATTGCTTAACCTAGTTACTAGCATGGTTCCCACTTTTCCTTCAAAATGTCACTCCAAACAGCAGAGGGAAGCAGATGTTGGGTGGAAGGAGGGAGGTTGGAGGGAGGTTGAAGGAAGTCTTCCCAGAGTGTGTTCTGTGTGGTTTGATTTTACTGCTGTATGGGACCAGATGGTGCTCCTTCACTGATAAAAGGAAATTTCGGGGACCAGAGGAAATCTCCACTAATGAGTGAATTAAGGTGGGAAAAGTGAACTGTAGGCTTCTCTGACACACTTTTGCATAAATACAATTGGTGTGAAAGAGGCTATTTTCTGTGCGGCATTCAAAAATGTCCTGCTATGAGACCATCATTTTCCTAGAAGAAAGTTACCAGGCTTTTAAGGCTTGCTTTGAAGAGAAAAAAAATCAACACACATTTCAAAAGAAAATACAAATATATTATGGTTCTAAAAGTGTATTTGATTGGAACTAGAATATTACCTAGACTAAATTTTAAGAAGTTCAGAAAATGGGAGGGTCAATAAGAGAAATTTTTATGAAAGAGAGAAAGATAATACGTATGTTGGATGTTAGAAACGGATTTGGTCTTTGAACAAAGACTAAATATTGGAAAGATGTAAGTACTCTGCACTTGAAATTGGTAATATTAAGCTTAACTTAACATACTTTACATTTTTACTTTCTAAGTAATTTAAACTGGCTTTGTTTCATAATTTCCCCAAATATTTGTATGTCCTTTTTCTAGGAGGACGAGTATTGGGAAAATTTTGTTTAAAAAATTAGGTATAATAGTATTGCTTATTGAACTGCATAGAAAAAAAGTAAGTGCATATATGGAGAAGATAAATAATTTGTGGACTTTATCAAAATAAATTGTAGAAGTGCACATTTTCGAACACGTGGACACACACGCACAGCGTCCTTTGTATCAATCATCCTTAGAAGAAAACTGCATAGTGAGTATTAATATTCTCATTTTTACAGATGAGAAAACTATGTTTCAAAACGGTTTAAGTAACTTGCCCCATACTACAAGTGAACCAAGTATTAAAAGTTAGGAACACCGACTCCTGAGACCCAGACTCCACAGCGCTGCTCAAACCCCACCCGCAGGGGCATGGATACCATGGCCCCTTGGAGTCAGCCACAGCCTTCCTTTGTGCACTGGGAGCCCTTGTACCATTAGAGCCCCCACTTCATCCACACAGTCTCCCACCAGACTTCGAGTTCTTTGTGTCTTCCTGAAAACCTCTGCCTGGCGTGCAGCATCTCACTAAATATTTTAATGCTGGTTATTAAAAAAGCAAAGCCCCAGGTTGTAGTGCATGGGTCTTGATTTTGCGCCAGAATGACTCAAATGATATTTTGAGTTGAATTTAAAGCTCAGCTGAAGCATTTTTAATGATGTGTCACTTTAGTAAAACAATGGTAATTTATCTCTCAAATAACTGCGTGTAGTTTTTTTCTGTACATAAAAGTTTCTCGCAGATGGAGAAAAATAACACTGCTGGAAAACCCACTTGGTAAATATTTGCTTCTTTCCAATCCTTCCCTATCACACAATCAATATTTGACTATTCATATTAAAATTGTTATATATTATTCTGTTACTAGATAGATAAATGGTCAATATATTACAAAAATCCATGAACAGTAAAAATAATATAAATTCAAAATTTGTTTCCATAGAAGCAGAGAGACTATCGCTATCACGATTATGTTTATGGCCCCAATATCTAATTTAGTTAATACAAAATGACTTAAAATTATTTTCTTTACTAATCCATGATGTGAAGTGTCAGTTCTGAAGTTAGCTGATTTTGCCTTCTGTTTGTCATGCAAAACAAAATTTGGAGCTTTCTAGCACACCAGGGAGAGAGATGGGAAGAAGTTTTCTATAAAGAGACAGCACGTTGGAGCCAAAAAAGAATTCCATATTTAATTGTAATTTCTTACAGGCACCACACTAAAATTCCCCTGAAATACACCCAAAAAACTCAGGAAAAGATTTGTCACATCATGAGCTTTTATTAATAGTGCATTAGAGGATTGAAAGCAGTTTCTGTCCAAGTTTAGGACAAATCAAGCAGAGAGAAAGTATCAGGCTGCAGACAAGCAGGTCAGATTAGCACTGACACCAGGAGAAGAGAGGAGAGGTGGCAGAGCACAGTCCAAACAACTGATAAGAATCCCAGTGGAATCCTGTGAAAGGCTGAGAAAATCATCAGAACATTTTTGGAGGTCACTAAGATCGTAAAATGTTATAGGGCATCAGAAGTCAAATTATGTATTTGTGCTTAACAGAACTGGTAACTGCAGAAAGCTGGATATCTTACGAACATTCCATTTCATTATAGGAACATCTTCATGCGAGCCCAAACATGTAGCTTTAAAGGTAGAATGTTTCAATCCTAGGAATGTGTGTCTTGAATATAGTTCAGGCATCTTAGACATAGAGCTGAAATCTAGAAAAATGGTACTGATGAACCTAGCGGCAGGACAGGAATGAAGATGTAGACATAGAGAATGGATTTGAGGATTGGGGAGCGGGGGTGTCAGGGAAGCTGGGACGTAGTGAGAGAGTAAAATTGATATATATACACTACCAATATAGATGGCTAATGGGAAGCTACTACTGAGCACAGGGAGATCAACTCGATGCTTTGTGACGACCTAGAGGGGTGGGATAGGGAGGATGGGAGGGAGGCTCAAGAGGGAAGGGATATGGGGATATATGTATACATGTAGCTGATTCACTTTGTTGTACAGCAGAAACTAACACAATACTGTAAAGCAATCATACTCCAATAAAGATGAAAAAATAAAAAAGAATCAGAATGCTGATCTCAAGTCCTGGATTTTTCTAACTATATGACATGAAAAAATCTCTGTATAATTGCTTAAAAAATGTCAGCTGTTGTTCTAAGAGCTTTACGTGTTCAACTCAACTGACCCGTTTACAATAACCTAGTGGTAGGTTCTATTATTGTAATCCTTTTACCACTTGAGGAGACTGAGGCACAGAGATATTAAGTAACTGGCCTAAAGTCATGTTTTGTGGAGACAGGATTTGAACTCAGGAAGTTTGGCTCCAACCAATTGGAAATGATATCCTATCTTGGTGTGAAGATTCATTTATTCTTTGCCTCAACAAACTTTTGCTTAGTTCCTGAGACGTGCATGGTCCCATCCCTGGTTTCAAAGAGCACATCACTCCAGAAGAGAAAGGTCTTCTATCACACATCTTATATACAGATGCCTCATTTTATTGGGAATCTACCTTGCAATTTATAGATTCTGGTGGAAAGCAAAACAGGTATTAGTAACATATTTATAAATATTCAGATAGTTATTTTTTAATCATTCCTCTCAGTATTTTCCATAGTTTAGAACAAAATTCTGTTTATTCCAAAAATATATGTAAAGCAGCTGTTACCAAAATAAATAGTTTGAAACTGAAAGCTATTTGAACAAGTGATAGAGCGGATTATTTGGAGAATTACTTCTTACAGTTCAATTTACTGGTATATGCCTTGTCTATTTCCTGACATATTTCAGAATAGTTAAAACACTATATAATGTTAACCAACTTCCTTTTAACTGACTTTAATGGGTTTCTAAAAATTTGTATTTATATTCAAATATAAATGCTAGTTTGTCTTTATCCACAACTGGTTTTGACATTTTGAGTGAATAGGTAGATTTGTATTTCTAATGAAATGACTGGTCTTTGGGTGGAGAGGGCAATACTTTCAACCCCCTGCGGCGGGTCCTGCCAGGAGGAGCTTTCCCTGTGCCTGGTCACTGGCTCTACTCTTACTTCTCCCCATGGGGTGAGGTCACCTGATGGTGAATCTGAGAGGGGAACGGGCACATAGCCCACACTCTGTTGCTCCCAAGAGTAGATGCTCTGATGTCTTCCCCCATGGCAAGAGTACTATCAGGGTAGACTCCCATGAGAGGTTTCCGGCACCAATTGGAACCGATGGACAACTTTGCCTATATCTGGTCACAAGGATCAGGCTGCCCATTCTCCCCCATATTCCTCCAGCCTAGTCATTCTCACTAATAAAGCTTCCATTTCAATCTCTAGCTGCCTATTCCTCTGCTGACTCTCTCTCTCTCTTTCTCTCTCTCTCAAAAGAATCAGAACTTAAGCAGGGAAATAGAAATGCAAAGTATTTCCCTCCTCAAGACTTACCAGTCTAGTCAATAAAGTTGCCTCCATGTAGATTAAACCTCAAGTTTTCGCTAGACTGTTACCTAACAAAGCCTGGGTGCACTTGTCCACCCACAGCAAAGCCAATCTACTGACACCAGGTTGTGGTGAAGGAAAGTGCAGGCACAAACAGAAAGTCCAGCCCACCAGGCTTAAAAGACCGGAACTCCTTCATGGCTTTCAGGGAAAGATTTTTAAAGACAGATGAAGGAGGGGGGTTGTGAGGTATATGATCAGCTTGTGGACATTCTTCTGATTGGTTGGTGGTGAGGTAATCGGGAGTCAACATCTTCAACCTTCTGATTCCAACTCGTCTGGAGTCTACGTGCTTGTGGACTTGGGCGCCACACAGTAAACTTCCACCTGGTGGGGGTTTCAGTATCTGCAAAACAGCTCAAAGGACATGGCGCAGAATATTATCTATAGCCCTTGAAGAGGAACTACATTTTCTTGACTTTAAGGGCTAAACTTAATATTTTTCTTGCTTGACTGTTTTCCTTTGTTTCTGCATTTTCTCACTTCTCTGATTAAATTTACTCTTTGGAACTCAGGGAAGGCCTGGGAGGCTAGGTTTCCTACAAACAAAAGGAAAGGGGGATCTGTCCTGGGAAGGCCCCATAAGGTCCTGCTGGGTTACAGGACTTTATAAACGTTTACATATGTGTATATGTCATAAATGTGTGTAAAACACAGCTTGTGGTGTGGAATATCAACAAACTTTCAAAACCATTTACTAAGCTACAAATGGTACTGCCTATTAGAACAGAATGACTGAAGTGTCCCTGCTATCATGAATCTAATAGTTCGTCCGCAATGACTGTACTTGTGTAATAGTATAACATACAAAATAAAATGCATGGTGATAGGCAGGATAATGCCCACCTAAGATGTCAACGTACTAACTCCAGAACCTGCGAATACGTTAGCCTATATGGCAAAGGAGAACTAAGGTTTCATATTGAATTAATGTTGCCAATCAGCTGACTTCGGAATGGGAGGATTATTATAGATTATCTGGGTGGGCCCAAAGTAATCACAAGGATCCTCAAAAGGAGAGAGGAGGGAGGATTAGAGATATGGCAGTGTGAGAAGGACATGACCCAGATGTCTTTACAGATGAAGAAATGGAGATATGAGTCAAAGAGTATGGGTGGCCTCTCGAAGCTTGAAAAGGCATGGACATGGATTCTCCTCCAGAGACTTCAGAAAGAATCACAGATATACCAACACCTTTATTTTAGCCCAGTGAGAGCTATGTCAGACTTTTGACCTCTGTAATTGAAAGATAATGAATTTGTGTTGTCTTAAGTCACCAAATTGATGGTAATTTGTTATAGCAGCTACAATAACCTTATACATACATATACGGTCAAACTTTTATGAAAGCACAGAAAAATGCATACCCAGTCCTGCTTGGATGCTTAGTGAATATTGACCATAATCAAAAGTGAATCACAAGCAGAGATTTTCTGTCATTTAGCTTTGATTTTATTAAGATTTTCACAATTATAAGGCTCATTGCCATTATAGATTAAAAGATTTAAATTCCAGTGGCAACAGTTTAAAGATGGGTAATTTCTGTAACTCATGTATCCTTTGGTTTTCTACATTAGATGATTTTATGTATAAACTACATGAAAATAAAAGCAATTTGGCATATCTTCAAAAAAATGTTTAAATAAACATTATAATTTAACAAACTCTGCCAAGAACTGTCAAAAGAAGCAGGAAACATGAACACTTTTTAATACCACATGTGAAGTAGTTCTCCTAGCGTGAAGTCAAACTATATTAGTGACTCAGCACTGTGACAGCTAGCACCCTGGAGATTAGCTCTTTAAAGTGCAGAGACAGACTGAGGAAATTAATGGTATTTTGTCTCAGATTCAAACTAAATGTCTGCATGGAATAATATTTCCTAGTAGATAGTCACATTTTCAAATTTAGTAAGATAATATGATAAGGAATGCTAATTTTACTTTAAAATCTCCTGTCTAGCATTGCTAACTGATCAGGGCATCAAATGTAATCTTGCCCTGTACCAGAGTATTTGAATTTTTAAAATCATCTTAATACTTCTATGCCTGGAAGGAAGTATTTGCACACACATAAACTTCAGTGCATCTTGTTTTTGCACATTTGTGAAAAATTATCACCAAACACAAATGTAATAGAATATTTTGAATTTTTTTCATCAAATATCTACACCAGAAAAAAGATGAACTCCATTTCTTTTATCAAAGTGTAACTTTAATTAAATTTACAAAATTAATGGCTGGAACTCACTACTGATGAAGGATTGAAGCTAAATTTTTAAAATAAAAAATCACTTACTTATGTTAAATAAAAGTGAATTTTGTAAGCTTACTGAATTTACTTCAAATTCTTGTCTTCCAGTCCAGTCAGCATACCTCTCTGTGAGACTGGCTTCTCATTAGTGGTATGAAATCAAAGCACTGAGGTTAACCTCTATGACTGGAGATGTCATTTATCCAATCTAAATTAGATCAGTTAACAAGCAAAATGCAAGTGCATCTGTCACATTAAAAATGTTATTGACAAACACATAATTGATTCAAAATATGCATACAGATGTTTAGTATGGGGCTTGTTACTTCAGTAATAACTTTTGGTGAAAGTTGGAGGACAACAAAGAGTTACAATTGTAATAATATTTCCTATATTAATTACCTACATGCACAATTTCAATGAATAATGTGTATAGTTTTTGCAGCTGTTCTTTTTTCCTACTGTATATTTGATTGGATTATTGAAATGTGACTTTATGCCTGTTGAGTCTAATAATAAAATGGTTCTGGTTTCTCCTTTATTTGTAATTTTTCTAGCAATTTTATTTTTTTTTACATTTCATTTTTTATTGTATTTTACAAAAACATACATTACTGACAACTGGATATTAAAAAGCAAAACTGTCCCTTATCACAGATGGTTCAAGAAACACTGCTATGAAATCCACCCCATATTAAAGATAAGGAAAAGAAGCCAAAAGAAGATTAATAGTTTTTCACAGAAAAATCAAGTTGTATTGTAGCTAGATGCCCAAAGAATGTTAATAAATACTAAACTACAAAATGGAGTAGTCTCTAACAGAGTCCTACAGTGTGTGTTGGCTCTTATCCCTATCTTGTTAAAAATTTGATTAAAAACCAGAAGAAAGACAGATAAAGGGCAAGGCTTTAAGATTTGTAGACGGCAGCAAGCTGGAAGTGATAACTAAAGCAATAGAAACAAAATCAAGAGGAAAAAAAAAGAATGGTTTCGACCATCTGGTATGCTGTGTAGAAACCCAGACAAAGATTTATAGAAATGGAGCAGAAGTCTGATACTTTTCAAAACTCAGTGGTATAATTTCAGAAAAGAGGAAACCTCTTTTGCAGTAGTTCTTTAAAAAAGTCTGAAGATTTGAATTGGATGTATACATGCATTTTGATTAGCAGGATGAGGTTCCTGAAAATTCTAACAGAAATGCTTTTTGTGGTTTGCAAGATAGGTTAACATTGGATGTTATATTCCATCACCCTCCTGGGTTAAAGGGCAATTTCAAACTATATTTTTCCTTTGTCAAATGAAAAGGATATTTCTTTCCATCACGATCAGCTCTCAATTTGTCCAAGTCTTAAATCTATTGGCCAAGGGTGCAGCATGTAAAGCCACACAGCAAGCAAGCTCTATTTCTTGCTTCTCAATTTTAAGTGAATATTTTTTCAGAGATGCTGTCTCATGATTGTTAATATTAATAATAATTTAATAATTTCACTATTAAAACATGTGTCTATATCATGGGACAGTCTATGACATTTTTACTTCCTTTTTGAATGGGTCTTTAAAGAAATTCAGAGTGTGCAGTAGGCAACTCTAAGTAAGATCTCGTTCCATGCCTCCAGGTCCCCATTTCCCAAATGACGATAATCATGGAACCACGCTCCCTCTTTATGCCCATGTTATTGGCTTTGTTTTCACTCCATCATGAATATCACAAGTTTCCATCTATTTCATTACTTTTCAACCTAAAGAACATACCTTAGCCTTTCTTATAGCTCAGATGGGTTGATGATACATTTTGTCAGGTTTTGTGCATAACACAGCCTTTGTTTCTTTTTTCCTGAGACATTAGTTGATTGTATATAGAATTCTGGGTTGACAGGTTATTTTTTCATTCAGCCCTGTAAAGATGTTGGCCCCATATCCTCAAAACTCTATTGTCTTTGAAGTCATGAGTCATTTGAAATATTGCCCAGTGTATACATGGCACCATTTTGTTCTCACTGCATTTAGATGTTCTATTCATCTTTGATTTACAGTATTTTGACTATGGTGTGTCTTGGCATAGTTTTCTTCACATTTAACCTACTTGAGGTTTTCTGAGCTCACTGAATATAAATTTGTATCTTTCAACAAATGTGAGGACATTTCAGTTATTATTCTTTGAATATATTTTTCTGTCCCATTCTTTCTCTCTTTATAGGACCCCCAATATGTATGTATAATTGCTCCCAAATATAACTAGCATTCTGTTTAGTTTTGAAATAATTTCTATGAATCTGTCTTCAAGTTTACAGTCTTTTGCTGTCTCCGTTTTGCTGTATCACCATTGAGCATTTTTATTGTTTTTTTAAGATTTCACATATTGAGGTTGTTAGCTATGGAATTTCCTTTTCATTTTTTATTTCTCAACGGAAATATTCTGTTTTTCAGGTATTGCAAATTAAGCTTCCTTTATGCCATGGAGCATGGTTATAACAGCTGCTTTAAAATCCTAGTCTGCTAATTCAAAAATCTGGATCCTCTCATAGTCAGCCTCAAAAAATTGTCTTCAATTTCGAGTATAGATCACATTTCCCAGTTTCTTCATATATTGTGCAATTTTAGATTGTATCCTGTGTGCTATGAAAAGTATTTTGTTGGAGAATTTGGATTCTGTTATTTTACCCTAAAGAGACATTTTTGTTTTGTTTTTAGTAGGCAACCAGTTTAGGTGTTCTGAAATTGAAAACTCTATCTTTTAAGTAGCAGGTATTAACATTAAATACAAAATGGGGACCAGACTTGAGAATTCCCTGCGAAGACTAAACCATTTAAGCCACGTAAGCAGAACTAAATCTAACTATTTCATGAACATAATGGAAACAACTTAGGTTATTTTTTGTAAACGCCTCTGACAATCATAAAAGAAACTTAGGTCATCTTCCTAAAAACAATATGAAATGATCACTTTTAATCAATCCCTTGCCATCTGGAAACTCTCATCCTAATAACCAATCTCTGTACTTCCTCATTTTCACATTATAAGCCATCCTGTAACTTAATGAAGTCCCTGAGCTTCACATCAGTTTTTACTTTTGAAAGCTCTTGGTTTGCAAAATGTCTGTATATGTATGATAGACTCTTATTAAAGCCTATTGATTGATTTGGTGGTTTTAATTCTGCTAATTTTTGGATTTTTGACACAGATCAAATCTTAGTTCAGTTATTTTATTTTTATGTATACAGCCAAGACGCAGCCCTTAGCTCTTGTGGTTTAGGGATACACAGATGTTTAGGCAGAGTTGTGCGTGTGCCCCCAATCTCTGGCAGTCCCCTTTTCCAGTTTCCTCTTTCACTGGAAAGTGGCATTTTGTAGTCTATTGGCATTTTAGGTTCCATATATGGTGCAGGCGAGGCCTGCCTTCAGATTAGAAGTGGTAAAATGAGAAAATCACTAGTGCCACTGCCTTTTTCCAAAGGTGAACTTCTTCCAAGTTTCTGCCACTTTTGGATCGTTCTGCAGTGTCTGCCAGTAGTTGGGTGTGTGTGTGTTTGTTTATTATTTATTTTAAAAATTTTTCTTCAGAGTTAATAGCTGCTGTCTGTGGGAGGGTTGAGACAATCACGGCTTCCTTGGCCCTTATCAAAAGTGAAATCAGCATATTTTGGAGATTAATCCCCTGTCGGTATAGCACAAGGAACTCTGTTCAATACTCTGTAATGACCTATATGAGCACAGAATCTAAAAAAGAGTGGATATATGTATATATATAACTGACTCACTTTGCTGTAGAGCAGAAACTAACACAACATTGTAAATCAACTACACTACAATTTAAAAAATTAAAAAAAAATGAACTCAGACATGTAAATGTTGAATCATAGTTAGGAGGCCTTTTCCTGTACCCAGGTTGAAGAAAAGATTCTAAAGTAATCAGGTAACTCTAACAAGGAGACATTTATCCTAATGCTCTCTCAAATATTTATTTTCTCCAATTCTCATTACATTTTAATTTTTTTAAGAATTTATAATCTATGCTCTTACTTTTTCCCCTATTTATTGAGGTGCAATTGGCATATAACATTGTGTAAGTTTAAGGTGGACAACATGATGTGCAGGTTTGAGAACAAGTACATGTTGGGAAATGAGCACCGCAGCAAGTTAACACAGTTAGTTAACACATCTGTCACCTAACGTAGCGATCATTTTATTTTTGTGGTGAGCATCTTTAAGATCTCTCTCTCTTAGCAACTTTAAAGTATATAATAGAACATTGTAAACTATAGTCCCCATGTTGTACATTAGGTTCCCAGAACTTATAACTGAAAGTTTGTACCCTTTGATCTCCTTCACCCATTTCCTCCATCCCCATGCCCCCGACAACCACCATCCACGCTCTATTTCTATGAGTTAGACTTTTTTAGATTCCACATGTAAGTAATATCATACAGTATTTGGCTTTATCTGACTTATTTCTCTTAGCATAGTATACTCAAGTCTCATCCACGTCATTGAAAATGGCAGGAATTCCTTCTTTCTTATGTGACTGAACAATTTCCATATATATAGACATACATATATATATTTGTCACATTTTCTTTATCCATTCATCAGTTAACAAATAACTTGTATTGTTTCTGTGTGTTAACTATTGCAAATAATGCTGTAACGAACATGGAGGGGGTGCAGATTTCTCTTTGAGATAGAGATTTCTTTTCCTTCAAGGCATATGCCCAGAAGTGGAAATGTGGGTATAATGATAGTTCTATGTTTAATATTTTGAGGACCCTCCATACTGTTTTCTGTAGTGGTTGTACCAATTTACATTCCCACCAGGAGTGGACACAGGCTCTCTTTCTCCACATCCTCACCAGCACTTTATGTCTTGTGTTTTGAATAATAGACATTCTAACAAGTGCAAGGTGACATCTCATTGTGGTTTTGATTTGCATTTCCCTGATGATTAGTGAGGCCAACTACATTTTCCTATATCAGTTGACCATTCTTTGGAAAAATATCTATTTAGACCCTTTGCCCATTTTTTAATCAGATTTTTTTTTTACTCTTGAGTTCTATGAGTTCCTTGTATATTTTGGATATTAACCCCTTGTCAGAGATATAGTTTGCAAATATTTTCTTCCACTCTGTAAGTTGCCCTTTCATTTTGTTGATTGTTTCTTATGTTTCGAATAAGCTTCTCAGGTTTATGTAGGCCCACTAGCTTATGTTTCCTTTGTTGCTTGTACTATCAGTGTCATATTCAAAATATCATTGCCAAGGCCAATTCAAGGAGTTTCCCCTATGTTTTGTATTCTTTTTCTAGGAGTTTTAGAGTTACAGGCATTCCATTTAAGTCTTTAAGCCATTTCAAGTTAATTTGGGGGACTGATGTAAAATAAAGATCCAGGTTCATTCTTTTGCATATAAATATCCAGTTTTCCCAACAATATTTATTGAAAAGACTATCTTTTCCCCATTTACTTGGTTCCCTTGACAAATATTGTTGTCATGCATAAATCCATGCATATAAGTTGATCTTGTATGCATGGATTTAATTCTGGACTCTCGATTCTGTTCCATTGTCTGTGTGTCTATTTTTATGCCAGTAGCAATAGTGTTTTCATTCTTGTAGCTTTGTAATATACAGTAGACCCTTGAACAACATGGGGGTTAGGGGTACTGACCCCCTCGCATTCAGAAGTTCAAGTATAACTTTGCAGTCGGCCTTCCATATCATTGGTTTCATGGATAAGGCTATGGATTCAGCCAACCACAGATTGGGTAGTAATGAAATAATATATTTTAAAAAAAAAATCCGCACATAGGTGGACCAGTTAAAACCCATGTTGTTTAAAGGTCAGCTTTAGTTGGAAATCAGGAAATGTGATACTGCCAGCTTTATTCTTTCTCGAGATTGCTTTGAATATTCAGGCTCTTTTGTGGTTCTATTTGAATTTTAGGATTTTTCCATTTCTGTGAAATATGCCATAGCAGTTTTGATATGGATTGCATTTAATCTATAAGCGGCTTTGGGTAGTATGGGTATTTTTAAAATATAGATTCTCCCAATCCATGAACGTGATAAACTATATGCGTTAAGTCATTCATTTTCTGTCAAATTCTGTCAAAAACGTCTTATAGTTTTCAGTGTACAGATCTTTCACCTCCTTGGTTAAATTAATTCCTAAGTATTTTGTTATTTTATATGCTATTGTGAAGAGATTGTTTTTCTTATTTCTTTTTCAGATATTTTATTGTTAGTGTGTAGAGATGCAGCTGATATTGGTGTGTTGATTTTGTACCCTGCAACTTTACTGGATTCATTGGTTATTTTCAAGTTTTTTTGCTGGAGTTTTTTATGTTTTTCTTTTTTATTTATTTATTTTATTGGTTGTGTTGGGTCTTTTTTGCTGTGCGTGGGTTTTCTTTTTTTTTTAAGTTGTGGTGAGCGGGGGCTACTCTTCGTTGTGGTGCGTGGGCTCCTCATTGCTGTGGCTTCTCTTGTTGCAGAGCACAGGCTCTAGGCACGTGGGCTTCAGTAGTTGCAGCACATGGGCTCAATAGATGTGGCTGATGGTCTCTAAAGCGCAGGCTCAATAGTTGTGGCGCACGGGCTTAGTTGCTCCGCGGCATGTGGGATCTTCCTGGAGCAGGGATCGAACCTGTGTCCCCTGCATTGGCAGGCGGATTCTCAACCACTGCACCACCTAGGAAGCCCTATGTTTTTCTATATACAAGGTCATGACATCTGCAAGCAGAGATGATTTTACTCCTTCCCTCTCTTTTTCTTGCCTGACTGCTTCTGACTAGTATTGTGATGAATAGGAGTGGTGAGAGTGGGCACCCTTGTCTTCTTGTTCCTGATCTTAAAAGAAAAAATTTCAATCTTCCACCATTAAGTATTACATTAGCTTTGGGCTTGTCATATACAAACTTTATAATGTTCATGTACATTCCTCCTATACCCAGTTTGTTCACGGTTTTTGTCATGAAAGGAATTGAATTTTGTCAGATGCTTTTTCTGCATCTATTGAGATGATCATGATTTGTATTCATTCTATTAATGTGGTATACCACATCTATTGATTTTTGTACGTGAACCATCCTCGCTATCCAAGGATGAATCCCAATTGATCATGGTATATGATCTTTTTAATGTGCTGTTGAATTTGGTTTGCTAGTATTTTGTTGAGAATTTTTTATTTGTATCGGGGATATTGGTCTGCAGTTTTCCTTTCTTGCTGTGTTCTTTTCTGGTTTTGGTATTAGGGTAATTCTGGTCTCGTAAAAGGAGTTTGGGAGTGTTCCCTCTCTTTTATTTTTTGGAGAAGTTTGAGAAGGATTGGTGTTAATTATTCTTTAAATGTTTGATAGAATTCCAGTGAAATCATCTGGTCCTAGACTTTAGTTTGTTGGGAGTTTTTTGGTTACTGTTTTAATCTTCTTATTGTTGGTCTTTTCAGAATTTATATTTCTTCATGAGTCAGTCTTAGCAGGATGCACGTTTTTAGAAATATATCTATTTCTTCTAGGTTGTCCAGTTTATTGGTATATAATTGGCCATCATAGTCTCTTAGGATCCTTTGTATTTCTGTGGTATTAATTTTAATTTCTCTCCTTTTATTTCTGCTTTTTTTTTAAATCTCTCTCTGTTTTTCTTGGTAAATCTACTAAAGTTTTATCAATTTTGTTTATCCTTTTGAAGAATGAACACTTAGTTTTGTTAATCATTTCTATTGTTTTCCTATTCTCAATTTCATTTATTTCTACACTAATATCTGTTATTTGCTTCCTTCTGCTAAATTTGCCCTTAATTTTTTCTTCTTTTTCTAGCCCCTTGAAATACACTGTTGTTTATTTGAGCTCTTTTTTCTTAAATGTAGTCATTTATAGTTATAACCTTTCCTCATAGAACTACTTTCGCTGCATCCCATGAATTTTTATATATTGTGTTTTTCTCAAGATATTGTTTTATAAATTTATTTATTTATTTATTTACTGGCTGCCCTGAGTCTTCGTTGCTGAGTGGGGGCTACTCTTCGTTGTGGAGTATGAGCTCTAGGCAAGTGGGCTTCAGTAGTTGTGGCATGTGGGCTCAGTAGTTGTGACTCATGGGTTCAGTAGTTGTGGCTCGCGGGCTCTAGAGCACAGGCTCAGTAGTTGTGGCACCCAGGCTTAGTTGCTCTGGGGCATGTGGGATCTTCCCGGACCAGGGATCTAACCGGTGCCCCCTGCATTGGCAGGCAGATTCTTAACCACTGCACCACCAGGGAAGTCCCTCAAGATATTTTTTTATATCCCTTTTGATTTTTTTTGGTCTTTCAGGAGTGTGCAGTTTAATATCCAAGTATTTGTGAATTTTCCAGCTTTCCTCCTGTTATTGATTTTTGTTGACTGGTTCAGCTCTGCAGATGTGCAGAGCCACTGGCTGGGATCTCTACTCAGGTACCACTACAAGCAGGAATGCAGTCCACCAACATCTGAATACTGGTTGCTGTTAAGTCCCACCCCTCTTCTCCATTTCTGATCCCCCAGTTATTGAGCTCTGCAGATTCTTCTAGTGATCCCCAAGAGATGAGACCCGAGTGGACCTCCTGGGAAGTGCTCTGCAGAGACAGGAAGCTGGATATCCACCTTGAGCTCTTTTCCCCCACTGGATAACTTGCAGGCCGAGGGCACCCTCTCCGTGCAGCAATGTGCCAGCCTTGGTGTCAGGTTCTGTGGTCAGAGTGTAGCCTCTCCCCTTACCCTTCTAACGCTGTCCCTTCTCAATCTCTGGAGTCCAGAGGGCTGCTTCAGCCTCTCTCCCAAGGTTCTGGGATTTTCATAGTGGTATCTTTTCTAAGGATCATTGCTAGTCGTCCCTCTTGTGAGAGGGACTGAAGTCGGGAATAACCTATGTTGCCATCTGCCTTGAGGACTGACTCGTGATGCACTGTGGTTGGGCCTCTGCACACAGATCTGGGTGGTGGTCTCCCTGTCCTAAGTGGCCTGCTGCCTTGCAGGCTGAAGTTGCTCAGCATGAGAAGGAGCTGAATTCCCTGAAGCAGAGGCTCATGGCAGCTGTGTTGGCCAAGCCAAAGCTGGAGCCAGAGCCAGAACGCATGGTTCTGGTGTTGCAGCTGCCAACAAAGGCCACCATATGCTCTTATTAACTTTTAGTACAAAACCAATTTCCTCCCATTAAGGAAAAGAACATGAATATTTTTGATGCTAGTTGGAAAAGTTCAATCTAGTTTTAACAATCTTATGTTAATATCTGAAAAGTAGGTTACCTACTACAATGCCTTATAAAATAATATTTCAGTCACCATCAGAGATATCCTAATCACCAATAGCGAGTAACCTAGGTTCATCTCTACTGAAAAATCTGGGCAGAATGTTATTTAGTCAATAATAATCTGTGCTCAGGAGGGTAGGCATACATCATGAAGCCTCTAAATTATTCAATTTGGGAGTTACTTTTTCATTTATGTGAAAGATTAGGAAACAAAAGTGGCAGAGTTAATAATGACACTTGGGATTCATCTTCTTCCTGTGCATTGAGTATCCCAGTTCTTTAAGGAACGTGAGAGAGCACTTTCAAGGATGCTTGTTTAACTGGAGTCTGTTTGAATAGGTATGAGTCTCCATGCTGAATGGCCCCTAAATTCTGTGAATAATGATCACCAGCATATCAGACAAACCCTAAGTGTTTGGGAGATTTTTTTCTTTCTTTCATCTGCAGGTTTCCTCTGGAAGGGGCTGGTAAGGAGTGTGCCCTGGGATGTGAGTTTTATTCCAAGGTCATTGAAGTATCACAGGAATGCAGTCAAATGAAAAACCGGTGAATAATATCGCGAGGGCACTGCCAGCAGGATCACTCTGAAGCTTCAGGAAAAGTGAGAAATGATGATAAGGAAACACTTTACATCTAGTTTGTTGTTCGTGAGAATAAAAATATCTTTTGACAAACAACCAACATTTTTGTCCAAGTTTAACTGTAAGTTGTAGATTTGTAACTATCCAATTCACAATGAATACCTTATCATTTTTCAGTGATGAAGTCTCATGTTCAACAGATATTTAGTCTTTAAAACACGATTTGTTACCTAGAAAATAATATAAAATGAAATACATTCAAGATCATTTATGATATTCATGTACTTTCCATTAATGGTAAGTACTGGGGTGACTTTCAGGGCATTCACTACCAGTTTTGTCATTAACAATGTGCCAATTAGAAAGATCACTCATATTACAGAGGTATTATTTTCTTATAGACAGACCAGGTGATCATAAAGATGCCTTTCAACTCAAAAATTCTTTCCTTCTACTTTCTGTTTACTATTTACTCTTGTCTACTAAATTGAAAACTCTTAACCAGATAAAGCAGCCTTAAGTATACCAATCAATAAATAATCACAAAAGAAAATAAATGAAAAAGTGAACACACATGTTCTCATCACTCAGCTTAAGAAAGTAAATATTATTTTATGTTTAGAAACCCCTGTGTGGCTCTAAGCAAGTTACCTTGTATTCAGTGGCTAAAACTGAGCCAGAAGCCTGCCTGCTTGCTGTCTTACAGGATAGAATGAGAAAGATGTCTACCACTGAAGTTAGAAAATCAGAGACAGGAGGAAGCATGGAAAAGGAAATCATTGAAGAGCAAGACCAAATTTTGCATATAAACTCTGGCCAAATGTCTGGCAGATCCAGAAACTGGGATGGCATGCGAGAGACTCCAGATGAGGCCAGAAGAGCCGAAGCCATGTTTCAGCTGCTGTCAACAGCAGAGAGGCAGAATTTGCGGTTTGAATTAAGCCAGGTTAACCTTTAAAAACAAAAGGTTATGTTCCCCTGTAAATTTAATCCAAGAAAAATAGGAGGGAAAATATATTTGAAGAAATAATGGACAAAATTTTCTTCAATTTGTGAAAGATGTAAATTTTAGATTTAAATTCATCAATCTGAAGCATAATAAATACAAAGAAAACAACCGGTTCTCATATCATCATCAGATTGTTGACAATCCAACTTAAGGAGAAACATCTTCAAAGGAGAGATTTTTAAAGAACATTTTAAAAGTATATGGGAACAGTGATGTGAACGTCTGCAGACTTTTCACCAAAAATAATGGAAGAGAGAAAACAGTGTAATAGCATTTCAAGAGTCTAGCGTATTTCCAACCCAGATTTTTATGCCCAGTGAAAATATCTTTCAGAAAGTAAAGCAAAATGAAAATACTTTCCAGTGGCGGGGGTGAGGTGGGAGGAGAATGCTTTGTCAGCATATCTGTACTGCAAGAAATTTTAAGGAAATCCCTCAGGCTGAACAGAAATTAATAACGATATACATATTATGAACTAACTTGACCTAAACAACTATAAAGTATTTCACCCAACAGTATCAGCATATTCATTTTTTTCCAAGTGCACAGAGTACATTTATTAAGACAGACCATACTCTAGGCATAAAAGAATGCTTAGTAAATATAAAAGGATTGAAATCATACAAAGCATCTTCCCTAACCACAATGAAATTAAATTATTAAATAAAGGAAGGATAGAAATGAAAACTTTTAAGTATTTGAAAACTAAACACACACTTCTAAATATCCTGTGGTCAAATAGTGAATAATAAAGAAAGAAACAAAAAGTCTAAGAGCCAAGAGCATTTAGCCTAGTCACGTCTGGGTTTGCTGCAGTGCAGCCTGTTTAAAAGCAACTGGCAAAAAAAAAAAAAAAAAGCAACTGACATGGAGCACCCAGAGGTAAAAAGCTACATCTGAAAAGAATTCACCAACATCTCACTCACTGTCATCACCATCCATTCTAAAAGGGAAGCTAGGACAGCAGGAAAATCCTATCCTAAGAACAAAATACAAAATAGTAAATCAGGAGTAGCAATGGTTTTCAACCACATTCTTGATGTACTACTTCCTTTTTCATTCAGGATACCTTAAAAAAAAATAAAACAATAACAAAAATGACAACCAGCTCATTTTCTAAGTTTGGTGCTAAGCACTTACTTTGCTTATTTTTGATCACAAAATAAGTCTAATTATCTAAGCTCTGAATTACATCCTCTGAAATATATGCTTTATATTAATGAAATAGATTTTATTTGGAACTTTGTATTGGAAGTCCTGAATGAAAAGGTGTTCACATTTTTAAGCTTTTAATACTTATTGCTATTTATTATTCATGAAAGTTCTGTGAAGAGCAACAGTATTTAAAAGCCCAGTTTAACTCATAATAATCCAGAGGTATATGTATATGTATGTATATAAAATGTTACTGTATAAATAGATAATGTGTGTATATGTGGATAAAAACACTAGATAGAATAATTTGAAATTACTGATATTTGATCACTATTGACATATTATAAAGACCATCTGACATAATTCATTGTACTATAAATTTTATTTAATATAAAAATAAGATCATTTCCAATTGTTTTATAATCAATTAATTTTAAAAATTGTCACAAAAATTTCCCTAATAAGCTACTACACATCTTCACTGATTTTTTTTTGCACTTTTAAGAAGTTTCATGTCCTGTTATTATAAACTGATGCTATAATGAACACCCTTTTATATACGTCTTTCTACATTTTATTCTCTTTTCTTTTCCTGTGAGATAAAATGCTTGAAACGGAAATGCTGGGCCAAAAGGCAAGCTTTGCTGGTGGAAGAGGCGCATCTGTAAGTTATCTGGCAAACAGCCAACTTGCTTTTAATAAAGAATGTATATGTACATTACTAAAGCAGTAGCTAATAATTTATTCTTTGGTATATTCACCAAAATCAGTTTTCTTTTTACTGGTTTATAAACTAAGATACAATACTGATCTCTTTTAAATTTGAATTTATATAGCTATACCAATGAGATTGATGGTGTTCATATTTTTTGGTCAATTGTATTTTTCTGACTTTCCAAATTGCTTTTTATCCAGGCAGATGTTGCTTTCTATTCCCATACTGTGTAAACTAAAAAATAAACAAAAGAAATGCAGTTTTGACATAACATTAGAGTTAGCATAAATTTGTGTCTATTGACTTGAGAGAAGGAAACTTCTACAGTGGGTTGAAAAAAGTAAGTCCCTCACCTATGGCTTGGTACCAGGCCGGTCACTGTAGTAACTGCTGATGTCTTTCCTGAAGCAGCCCAGGACATTTGTGAACATGAAGTGATCTGTAACCTATCCCTCTTTTTCAAAATTTGAAAGTAGAGAGCCCTTGAAAGTTGGTTCCACATGACCCTCAAAACAATTATGTGTGCAAGAAAGGACAAGAAAATACATGAAATAACATTCCCCCGAGAAGGGATTTTAGACTGGTAATCCAGGCTCAACAAAAGTATCTAATGGTTTTTGCAGGGGATGGAGTAGGGGTTAGGGGGTGATTTCTGCATAATATACACCTAATGTAGACAGGTTTTCTAGACCCAAGAACAGTGGTGCAGTAGGTTGTCCTTTTGAGAATAAAAGTAAGCAAAAAAAAAAAAAAGGTGCATTAAAATGAAGTGGCCTTTTGTGCATGGGTCACTAATGTGAACTGTGCAGAAACAATATAAGCATGTGATTCTAGCCTCCATGGAAAAGTGTCATTTGTAGAGTTGGGCAAGACCGGTCATCTACAGTGACACTTTATACCAGTGAGAAACAGGGAAAGTTTTGGTCACATGGGATTATAGCTCTTACTTCATTTATGTTTGGAAGTAATCCTAAACCTTTTGATTAAATTCTAGGGAATTTTAGACTTTTTTCCCTTGTATATATTTTTTTTCCATTTATTTAGCAGTGGGAGGACAGGTCCTAAGTAGAAATAATTTGGAGGCTAAGATATGAATTGTAAAAGAAAAGGAAAGTGACACTATTTGTACTTTGAATTGGTGAAAGAAATTATCAGTTTTATGCATGTTTTATCACTTTCTCTCTTTTAAAGTTGTAATCACTTTTTCCTTACAGATATGTAAAATCTTTTCTACATTAAAGATATTAAATCTTTATTTTATAGTAAAATCATGCTTCCTAATTTCCTAAGTAGTGCTCTTTTTTAATGCTGTTATTTTTATTTGTTTTTTGATATAGAGCAGAGCAAAGCTGTACTATTTAAATCCCTCTTACTGTAATAAGCAATAAGTCCAGTTTGTTACTGTTGGCTTTTGGCTGGTGGACATTGACAAAAAGTGATGGGGCATATCATTAAAAAAAAAAAGAAAAATAACAGAAGTTAGAGAATTAAATTAAGGAAATATGTAAGACTAGGAGCCTGTTGTGCGATAGCAAATAAACATAAAATATTAGGTAAGAACAACAAAAACTAAAAATTAGTCTTTGAAAAGGCAATTTAATTTGTTTAACTTATATAGAAGGTAATTTAACTATATAGCCTATTATTGTCAATATCCACCAGCCAAAACCACCAAGAACAGAAAGAAATAAGGCACACATACTTAGTTTTAGGGATGGAAAAAAAAGTGTGTAGGGAATGGATAATTAGAGAGGCAACAGAATGCATTTTGAGCAAATTTAGGTCAATAACTGTGAAAGATTTAAAAAAAAGGACTAATTATTTAAAACATAACTTGCCAAAATAGGCTTCAAAATAAATACATGAGGTAAGTAAAATAAGCCTGTAACCACCAAATAAAATCCTACATTTTGTTAAAATGTTCCCACAAAGAAAACAGAATGCTCAGATGAGCTTACAAATGAGTTCTAACAAACATTCTTGTATTAGATCATTTTGATACTATGCAAACTCATCTAGAGAATATAAAAATAGAACACCCTCAACTTACTTTGTGTGGCAAGTGTGTCGACTTCAAAATTAGACACGAATATTACAAGAAAATCACCATTACGAATGTTGATATAAACAAATTAATTATTAAGACTCAATCCAGCAACGAAGATAAATGTAATGAACCATTCCCAGGCTGGTTTTATGACAGCGAGCCAAGTTTGGTTTAATCTCAAAAGAAAAAGAAATATTTCCACAAAATACACTGCATTAACAGATAAAGGCAAAGAAACATATGAGTATCACAATAAATGCAGCAAAAGCATTGAATGAATCTCATCATGCTTTGATGATAAAAAGTCACTTATCAACTGGAAGGTGAAACACAACACCCATCATTCATTTGCTCAGTGGTGAAATGAAGAAGCACTCCATTCACATTAGGAACAGCACAAGAACATTACATTACCAAATCCACTCAGTATTTCACAGCATGTCCTAACAAATCCAGTAAGAACATTAAAAAGTTATAAGATTAAAAGGAAGGAAATATATTCTCATTAATTGTAGATTACAAAACCATCTATATAAGTATTTCGAAAAAATTTACAGCTAAATTATTAAATTAGTAAGAGGATTTGTAAGTTCCCTGATACAATATAAATACACAAAAATCAATTGTATTTTCTATATACTATCATCAGTTAGAACACATAATTAAAAATAAATGTCATCCACTGTAATAACAATATATAAAGTGCTCATACTTAAATCTATCAAAGGATTAACAAATATTATATAAAAGAAGAGATATAACATGCTCATGAATAGGGATTAATGTAAAAAGGTCAATTCTCCCAAAATTGATGTAATGCATTTACAATTAACAGGTGTTGTTCTTTGTTTGTTTGCTTTGCGGAACTATGCAAACTAATTCTAAAATGCATATGGAAGAACAAAGCCTTAAGAAATGAGGAAAAAGAAAATAAAAAGACTTGCCTTGACAGATTTCAAGGCTAACAAAAAGACTATAGCAATTAAGCCAGTACTTTATTGTCATTGAGTAATTGAATTTGCGATGAGAATACAGTAGAGAACTCAGAAATCAGCTCACACAAAATATAAGGACGTGATATGTAGTAAAGATGGCATTGAAGAGTAGTGGACAAGAAAAGGGTACTGAGCCTTTTCAGTCTAGGGCAGCAGGTTATTCATACAGGGAAAAAAATCTCAGAATAGACATAACAATTAATATAAAGCAGATTAAATATTTAAATATAAAAGACAAAATCTGTGGCAGGGAGCCTCTAAAATAAGCCCCAGTTATTCCATCTCCTGGTATTCATGGCCTTGTGAAGTCCCTTTCCCTTGGGGGCATGGGGGGCTTGCTCTGACTTGCTTTTAACCAAAGCTGACTGGGTGTCACTTCCATGATCATGATAATGTTAGCAGTTTATTGATTCTCTCATCTTAGCCTTTATGACATTAACTGCCAATGGAGAAGCTCACATGGCAAGTGACTCAGGGTCTCCAGCCAACAGCCAGAAAAGAACTGAAGCTTTTAGTCCAGCCACCCACAAAGAACTAAATCTTGCCAACAACCACGTGAGCTTGGAAGGGGAAGCTTCTCAGAGGAGATCCCAGGCTCAGCAACTTCACTGCAGCCACATATAAGAGCAGAGGACCCAGTTCAGCCATGCCGGGACCCCTGACCCACAGAAATCGTGAGATAATAAACGTGTGCTGTTCTAAGCCATTACATTTGTGGTAATATTGTTTTGCATCAGTAGATAATGATAAGAAAATGAAAATGCTTAGAAGAAAAAAGAGGAGAACATTTCAGTGCCAAGACCTTAAGAAAGATTCTTTAATAAGATGCAAAAAAGGATAAATAATAAAGAAACACACATATTTGTTTATATTCAAATTAAGAACACCTGCATATCAAAATATATCACAAAAGTCATAGTACAAAAATCATGAAAATATAAGCCAAGAAATTATTCACGAGTATAAACAAAGAAAGGATTAGTATTATTAATATGCTATAAACGTCAATGAATCAACGAGAAAAAAATGAACTCAATGGAAAAACGGATAAAAGACATGAACACAGATTTAATTTAGCAAAAGAAGAAACACAAATGGAAAAAATAAAGACTGCTGTATGTGTGTGTGCACACGAGTGCACGTGCTGCATGTGTAGTCTATGGTAGTAATAGAACTGCCAAAAAAAAAGAGAAACATAACACTCTTTTACCCCCACTAGAAAGAAAACTATTTAAAACTATGAAAATATCAAGTACAGGAGAAGTTTTGGAGCAACACAAACTTTTCTACAATGGCTAGGTGTCAATTTGTACAAACAATCTGTAAAAATAATAATTTTGTACCAAGAATAGTTGAGGATATGCTTTGAGCCCTCAATATATGTACCAGGCTGGAGTGGGGGGGGCTAGGTGGGAAGGTTCTGTGTACAAACAAAACACACTAACAAAATTCTTGCATTATACTGCACATATAAATAGTTTTATATATAATGTTTGAAATTGCAAAAAATTAAAAATATTCCCCAAATCCAACAAGATAAAAGATACATAAAGTATGGTATTGCAGATAATAGCATATATTGGAATCTACCATGTTGAAAATAAGTGATCTCCATCTACAAACATCAACAGGCCTTAGACAAAATTTTGAGCAAAGAAAACCAAGTTGCACAAGAACATGTGCAGTATGTTACTGTTTACATAAAGTATAAAAACATTCAAAAATATACAACATGTTGATAAGGATAGAGACACATATGGTGGAGCTATAAGAAGAAGAGCAAGGGAATGGTAAACACAAAATCCAGGATAGACATTACCTCTGGGATCGCTGGTGAGGGCAGGAGGGTACGGTAATGGAAGGTCAGATACATATGTTTTGTGCCATATTATAGAGTATGTGAGTATAGGAATTCTGACTCCAAGTCCCAGCTCTGGCCATACACTTATCAATATCCAGAGAGGAGGGCTTCTGATAGGGGCAGCACATCTTTTCAGTGACAACATAGCAGTGTAACATAGCTTGTGGATCCACAATACCTTCAGTTTGATAACAGGGGGCAGTAGAGCTGATATATGCAAGAATCAGCCAAATAGTGTCTTCTGATTTGCATACAGTGAACCTCAGCAAGGGTGTGGACAGCAATATCCAAGGAAAACCAATCAGAGCAAAGGAATTTCTCTCCAGTGGTATGAATCCTGCTATCATAGACCTGTGGCACCTGGTCCCAAGGCAGAGGCGCATGCTCTCTTGCACTCCTCGCTGGAAGGCTGAGTTTCTGGCTGGAGGCTCTGGAGTTTGCTCCTCGGTTGTCACCTACAGCCGTGGAAGAGAGAAAGCATCCAGACTCACAAAGCACCAAGCCGAAGATGACCGTAGAACATTACCCTGACCTGAAGAATAATATTCGACAAAGATGAGATGATTTTATATTGAGCAAATCATTTGTTGGGTATGGCATCAAGGTAAATAATCAAGATATGTGTAATTTTCATATGCTACCTCAGATTGGTCCTCACTTATTCCATCATAGCCAGTGGAGTAAATGTCTTGTTCACACGTAGTCTTAGACACCCTCAGCTTTTATGCATATTTCATAATAAATAAGTGGAAAAATTAAAATAAGAAAAATACAATGATGATATATAAGATCATAATTATGTATCTACTGAATGAAGGTATGAACACAAAATTATGATTAATACTTTACAAATGGCACTTGCAACATGAAAGAAAATTTCAAGTAATAGCATCCTACTTAAATTCAAAAACGTCTCTGTTGATAAAACTCAGAAGGAAATATGATATTCTCTGGAAAAACTCAAACCATGACTCTAGAAATAATGAACATAATGAAGTTGAAGTACAGGAAAATTTGAATAAATTATTTTCTTAAAACGTGGACATGAAAAAAGCAGTATTCCCAGATTAATATATTAAGTGCATAATTGTGATTTTACATGCTTGTGCAACTCAGCTGATGTATGAAATACCTATTTGGGCTACATACCAACGATGTATGCTCAAAATCTCTGGAAACGTTTTAATATTTTCTTATTGGGAAAATGGTGCACCACATTATATATGGATTTGATATATAATGAATCAGAGATGATCACAAAAAGGAAACAAGTATTGCTCTATTAATTTTCACATGTGATTTTATTTAATCCTTACATCAGCTCTGGGGGAGTTTTACAGATGGGGAAATGGGGATTTAAAATTAAGAAAACTGCCCAACACCTCACAGCTGATCATTCGTTACTGACCTAGGGATTTGTAGTCAGTTTTACCTAATTTCAAAGTTTATATAAAAGTGTTTCGAATACAACATTTTTAGTAGAAATCTCTCTCTTCAAATTAATCAAGGAAATGGGAGAAAGGTACAAAGCTTGTGAAAAACCCACCAGTGTAATCTGTTGGTTATACACAGAAACCTCTTATGATAGAATTCTGCCAAGGTTTCAGGTACAAACAAGTACCTTTTTATCCATGTGTTCAAAAATGGGATTTTTGAGAGTTTTATTATTAATGTTTGGTAAAAGATAAAGTATAACTGAATGTATGTACATTTCGCTTTATTTTGGTAAATCTAGAGAGAAGTAACACGAGCTCCTTGGCGCACGAAAGCCCACTGCAAGCGTGCTGTGCTCTAGTTAGCACTGGATTACCTAGGGCAGCCAGGTTAATAGCTAGAGTAAAAATGAAGAGCAAAAATCACCTATTTTGTTTGTGTAGGGTTAACTTTTATTAACTTCATTCTTTATATGCAGTTGTCTTTTCATGGGTATTTTATGGAAGCAATTTCATCACTTCTTGGTTGTTTCGTGTTCTTATAAATCTCCCTTCAAAGTTTTGTGAAATATCACATTAAGGCATCAAATTAAAGTGGCTCAATATAGTTTAAAAAGCCTTATTTTAAAATTCCAAGAACTTTAAACAAATCTACTACAAAATTAATCTTTTGGAACAAGGCAAAGGAATAAATGAATACATAATTAAAACAATAAATAAATACTAATAAAATTGGGCAGTCATCTTTCATCGTAGTATAACAAAGGTTGGGAGCATTATTTGCATTATGCAATGAAAAAGGTAAGACGTGCCTTCTGCATTGTGTGTAGAAGGATGTCAGATTTTAATGCAGGGATTAGAGATTTTATGTTGTTCATTTACTAAATGAGAAAAGTGACAGTGATGGGAGCTGAATCAACTTCCAAAAGGAGGAATGGACAGCACCATGGATGTCACATGTGCATGAACGTTTGCTTCCTTAAATCATTAGGAACAAGGTATATACCCCATGTTTGTAAATAAAAAGGAAGACAGTATATGGGAGAACACCACATTACCTAGGAAGTTGGAAAACCTGAGACACCTGGGTGAAATTCAACATCAGTGTTAATACGCTTGAAAGAAAATTTTCATTTCATCTCAAGAGTCACAGCAATACAGAAAGAGCAATTGCAATGTACTGTAGAAAGATTTGTTCAGATTACAATCTATCCTTTTTTTTCTGAAGTTTTAGCTATAATAAGATTTCAAAGAGATTCTTAAATAATTCACACAATAATGAACACAATTGTTACAGGAATGATTCTCCTTGTGCATCTTTGTGTTCAGATTTGGTTCAGAGTTCCTTCCTCCCATTCTTTGTTCTTTTGTTCCTTCTTTTCTTCCCTCCCTCCTTCCCGTCCTTCCTTCTGGTATTATTTACATGGTAGGGAAAAGAACAGATTGGATTTTTTTTCCCCAAAATGAATTCTTTTAAAATATATTTGACTGTCAGCTCCATAGGTTTTGTTCACTGCTGCATTCCCAGGATTGGTTAGCTCTGCCTGGTAATGCATATCTGGAGATACGGAGAGGGGAGGGAAAGGAAAAGAAGATGCTACTGGTCAGCTGGAGCCCGGATGAAATACACCGAGTTATCTTTGTACTGTTATTACAAGCAGTGATCTGCATGCATCCCAGTCAGACCACACTCACACATCCTTTTCTCTTCAGGGCATCCCTTGATATTCCATTATGGACCACATTTCTTTGTGATAAATGTGCTGGGCTAGTTAAGTGAGGGGGGGAATTGGGAGAGAGCAAGTGTCAGCAGTTTTGTTCTGTTTGCGCTTCTCTTTGGGAAAGGTTACTCGTTGATGGGACATCCTGTGACAACTCTAGAGTCAAACCTAATTAGGAAAAGCACAGGTAGTGATCTCTGTCCAAATTTACTGAAACTCCATAAACTACTCCCTTTCCTCATAACTGCCATTTCAGAGATAGATCATGTCTACTGCAGAGCAGATGACACTTGCTGGTGCCTTTCCTCTGGTGGTCACTGCTACCTGCACGCCCTTCCTCTCCTATTCTTGATGTGTTCCTACTAGTTCTGAAGTCTCTGGAGAGACCACCAATTCTTCAGGGTAGGGTCAGAGTCAACCAATTTTTGTGTTCTTCCCTCACGCTAATCAAATCTTGATGGTAAATATCCCAAAATTAATGTGAATAAGTGAACCAATAACTGAATTGTAAACCTGCTCCAAATTCCTTCACAAAAACAGATTCCCTAGAGAGAGAATATGGGCTACAGATTTATCTGTAAAATGAATATCAGGGAATTCTGAAGATTGTAATCATATACATGAAAAGCTTATGGTTCTGTGCAGCACACACTAAGAGACTAATTTACGATAGGTCCTTCTCTCTCCTTAAAAAAAGTCTTCACTGTGCCAACCCTGTGCACCACCTACTAGAATGTCTCAAGGGACCTACAGGAACCTTCTTTTTAGAGATTTCCTGCTTGAATAGAGATGCCACCAGTGGCAGGAGGGGCAGATGTGACACACAGGTGCATAGCACCAGGATGTTCTTGCCACTTAGTAAGTTGGGATGATGTACGTTGAAGAGTGAAATGGATTGAGGGCAAGTCAAAGAAGGGACTTGGAATTAAGGGAGAGGCATGGCTTGCCCATCACTGAAGGGTGCAAGTTTAGTGGCTGAAACTGTGGGTCTGCATTTCCCAACTGTGCCTTCTCAGCTCCATACAAAATCCTAACACAGTTACTCAAAGACCTACAGAAGAAGGGCCATTACAAATGATCCCAACCATAGCCAAGTTGCTCTCAGCTTTTTATTTGTTTATTAATAGAGGAGTTGTGTTATATATATAGTTTGAATAAACTGGTCTATGATCTTTAGTATAGGTTTTCTTTGCTGCATAACTGGATAGGTGTGAAAAACAAAAAAACAAAAAAACAAAAACAAAGACCCCCATGGATTGGAAGGCTTAGCTGAACCTATCTTTGGAAATAGAATTAAACATGTTACTTGGACTAAACACAGCATAAGCTCATGTAAATTATAGCTCAAGCATCTACAAGTTAACCAGAGAATGTGAGAATCTACTGTTTGATGTTCCTATCATCTTCTGTGAAAAAAAAAAAAAAAATCGGTCTAGATCTTAAAATATTACTTGGATTTTTCTGCCAATATGAAGGGAAATAATGATATTAGTCAAGTACTGAAAACATTGTCTTAGCAGCTACTTTTGGACCTACTTTGGTCTACATTTAAATAAGCAGTAGGTAGCCCGCATATTAAATTCCTTGATCTGTCTTAGAATATTAGGCACCCTTACCCCTGTAAGTGGTATTATAACATATTGCTTTCTATTCACATTTTTTGCTAAATTGGTGATATTTTCTAATTATGATCAAAGTCAATCAGATTTTAAACCATTGTTAATGTTTACTTATAGATAACTGAATGTGATCCTTAATATAAAGAACGTGCAGGATCTACAATGGTGCACCAAAAACTCTGCTGATAAATGATACCAGTCAAAAGTCAGTGGCAGACAGAAGGGGTGGCGTTTCTACAAAAGGAAAAGAAAAAATTAAACATAACTAGTGCATGTGGAGTGAGGTTCTTCTCTGAATATGATGTTTGAGGCAAGTCCTATGCTATGCCCGGGAACTGGACATAAGTAATTATCCCATTCTCGTCAGGCACGGACGGTACTAATTCTTCTGTTTGTCCAAAAAGCCAGCCAATCAGATGTCTAATACTAGGGGTCTAGGCTGAGCGTGTGTGTGCGGTTGTGCCATCTGCCTAAAACTCGTGCCTTTCTGGATTTCCATCAATTAAACTGAAGTATAATCACAGATTATCCTTCTTTCTCCTGAACAGATTCTCCCATTTCCTTCCTTTCTGGAATTGTCATTACAGTAAATTCAGCTCTGGATCTAGCCTACTGCATCCTAAGTGAGTAATCTGCATTATTTCAAACAT
Source organism: Hippopotamus amphibius kiboko (assembly GCF_030028045.1). NCBI lineage: Eukaryota > Metazoa > Chordata > Mammalia > Artiodactyla > Hippopotamidae > Hippopotamus > Hippopotamus amphibius. The sequence continues at coordinate 105,899,058 of NC_080196.1, forward strand.
TTGAAAACTAGATCAACATTACCACTACACTTAGGTTACTTTTGTTAGCAAAACTAACACGCTCTTGCAAAATTTCAATATTTAAATGGTACTATTTTAATAAAAGCTTTTATTCGAATTGCGCCTAAATTAGGGGAAGTTCATGAAAGAAGGAAATGATTTTATGGAAAAGACTTTTAACTGTTCCTGTTGGAAGTGTCACATAGTGATAACTGTTGCTTTATTTTCAAGATGATCAGAATAAAAATAAGTGTAGGGTCTACTAACATTTTTCCTAGGATGACACCCTAGGAGTGCAGGACCTAGATGTTCTGAGATTACAACTGAGATTATAAGGCAGGGGGTCCCAGGCATGAACAAACACACACATATGCAATGGCGGGGCCATCCTTCATCCACCTATAACATTCCTCAGAAACAGCATCTGTGAAAAGAAGTCTCTTCCAGGAAACTTTCCCTTGGAGTGGCAGTGGATGGGCAGACACATTGACCTTGCTATATGGTAAAAGTTAAGGTACACTGTGAAGATCATCTTAAGTGTGCCCCTTTCTTTATCTATAAATGACATATTCCCATATTGTTCCCACATCCATTCACAGAACTGCTCTTTCTTTTCCATTTCCCACATCTCTCCCCCAACTCCTCCACATACTCAACCGGGCTCTCTTGTGCCCGTGGGCATTTCTGTACAAGTTAAAGGAAACGCACCGGTACAGCTTCTGCTTTCTCTGCCGTTACCTGCACACATTTGTAATTTTTGCCTTGATCAGACCTAATGTTACTTTCAACCTGAAGCCTTCTTATTTGATCTGATTTAAGATCACACATCCTGGGAATTGAAAGCAAACACCACGGAGACTCTGACCAATAATGGAAACAGTGTTATCATCCATGTAGAAATGTGACATGTTTGTTGATAACCCTGAGACAGGAAGAATAATCTTCCTTGAGAACAGCAGTGCGAATTCAGGTCTTCAGTTGCCCTCTCAACCTGTATTAATGCAATAGGATTTTCATTCATTTTGACATTGTAGAGAGAAGGCGGGGAAAGCTATGCTAGGAAGTAGATGTGGGGGAGGAGGAGTGGCCTGCTTTCACACGGTAATGGAGGAAAAATGACAGCCCAGTTACCTTTAGATGGAATGTAACATATCCACAGCTTTATCACCCTGGAGGCACATTTTGACATAATAACAAACTACTGAGAAAGAGCCACTTTTATCTAGGTCAGAATGACAGACTCCCAAGTGTTAGAGCCCAGTGGGGGGCGGGGGGAACTAAAGTTTGAAACAGGAAGAAGACTGCAGTCTATACAGAGATTTTCATCAAGTCTCCACTCTGCCTAATACTTTTCATCCAATACCTTGTAATTACTCCACTGGCTTCTAATGGCATAGCATTTTGATTTCAGAGCCTACCAAAATAAAATGAACCACAGTTTATGACGACTACATTTATAATAAGATGCAGATGGTAAAGGAAACAGATGCCTCTGACATCATCTCCCATTCGCCTTCAACTTTTGCCGACACTGGCGGTCTGTAGACTCATTCAAAGGGATGCAAGATAAGTCAGGCAGTTTTCCAACTCTGTTTCCAGTCTAAAAAAACACTGGCAGCAGTGGCATTGCTTTCTTTGAGTCATACAGTGATAATTCCACAAGGAGGAATCTGATTCTAAGGCTATGTAAGGCTTTGATGCGAAATTAATCATCAGGACAGAAAAAAAAAATCCCCACAAATATTGGGAGTTCAGCCATTAGTAACTACTGATTGTTTTGCATGACAGCGGCAGAAAGGATAGGGTGGGAGTGGTGGTGGTGAACAGCTGCAGCTTCAAGGAAGCAAGAAAGAGAGCATTTTAAACAGACAAGCAGGTCTGAAATACTGCACCGGTCCTTGGCAGCCTCTGCTCCAAGACTGATTCCTTATGACTTCTAAGTGAAAAACTTTAGGAGGATTTTCAGGTCACTGTTTCTGATCTCAAAAAAAAAAAAAATCTTTATTTCCATCTGTATTTTACAGAAGGGATCCTATAATTCTGATAGGAGCTTTCGCCATTTCTCTAGTGACACCAGTGAACATTATACACAGTAAAAGGATTTGTGTGTGTGTGTGTGTGTGCACGTGCGCAAGATAAATATGTTAGGACACCTTCTAAAAAGATAAGGAACTTCTGTAGTCCACTGAAAGCAAGAGACACTTGGGTAAAGCAGCAACTGCAAGGCCTTTAGCAGCGTGTGAGGTTCTGAGCTAGATAAGCACAGTTACACATGAAGGAGAGAGTTAGACAAAAACCTTTAAAATCTTCCGATCTCCTCTGACCACGGTAATATAACTTCATCTACACCTCTGAGGCAGGAACACTGTAGCAGAAAAAATTCAGAGACAAAGGCAAGGAAAATGGTGACATAAAAATAAATCCTGCTAGGCCAAATATGGTACTTATTTTTAAAATAATCTCTCTGTGCAAGTAACAAACTGATCACACACACACACACACACACACACACACACACACACACACACACACACACGGTACAAGAATAAACAAGCTCTTCTAATTCATATCCACACACTGGGTTGGAAAGTATTAGTGCAAATTCTGCTGACCTGCAGCATTCAGTCCATAAACTTTGGATATCCTAGACGAGCCATCAGTGTCCAGCAGATGTTTTCAATCAGTTTAATTTCATCTCTAGGCAAGCTCTGTTTCCACACATTAGTATTAGTTGGTGATATTTCCCCTTCATAGGGAAGATAGAAGAGGTTCGTGGAGGTGGCAAACAATATTTGGTTTAAACTAGCAGGAGACAAAGGGATTCCAAGAAAGGCAAAAATCCTTTCGGTGGTTTTCTGAGGAAAATGCACAATATCTTCAAACTTGACCAGCTGGTAGCGGGTAGGCAGCAGGTCTGTGTTGATCCGCAGGGCTGCTGCGGTGTTTGCCAGCCACACGTGAGCCAGCAGGGCGACGGCCTGTGGCCTGGGTTTTGATAATTCTTTCCTCAACGATTCATACTCGGAAGCGTAGCCCGAATTTAAGTTACATTTGCCTTTACCTCCCTCTATTTTAAACAGTTTAGCTAAGTGCTCTGGTACATTCTTCAAAGAGTAAAGACTTGGTTTACTACTGTACAGCATCGAATAAATCCACGCACGAGGGTCCCTCACCACGTACAAGGCCCTCATCGAAGGTCCTAAAACTTCGTGAAAGAGATGCAGCTTTAAGGTCCAGCTCCCACTGCTCAAGCTGAGCACGGGCCGCGCGCTGGGGTAATGGACCAGGTGTCTCCTCAGAGCCCGAATGTATTCAGCGTCTCTATCAAAGGCGCCTTTCATTCTGCTTCTTTGTTCTGGCAAAGACTCCCTCCTTTTCAACTTTCTTTTTCTGTCCTTACTCGTGGTAAAATATTGGGCCAGTTTACCCCTACTGGGTTCGTGCAGATGGATGTTTTGCAAATGGAGTTTTGTGTCTTGGACCAAGGATTGCAACCAGCCTCGGAGTAAACGGAAATGCACGCCGTGGACATCTGATGCCTTCCATTCACAGGCATCCACAAAGGAGTCGATCTCAAAGTCAGTTTCAGGGATGTCAATGTAGGCTGTGGGAACCCTGATGTAGAGAAAGTCACTGCTGTTGAAGAAAAGTTGTTTGAGAATTTCGGCCCCTGAACCAGGAAGTGAGGTAATGACGACATCGGGAAGATCGGCGCGGTGCCCTTCGGGAGACACAGCCTTGGCGCTGGCCTCGGCCTCCGGCCTTGCCCATTTTGCACAGATGGGCTGCGTGCAAGTGCTCCACACATCCAGCAGCTCAACGAACCACAAGGCAATAACAAGGATGAGGATCCACCGCATTAGCTTTCTAAAAGAAAGGTAAAACCGCCACTGAAAAGTTAAGATCACCAAGCTGATGCACAAAATCAACCCAACTGCTACGTTAAATTTAAATCCAAAGGGGAAAATAACTCTGTCACGTCTTTCGGGCTTCACTATAGCTTGAGTGCCCAAACCAAACTGGGTGATTTGGACCTGATCAGCCACACTGGCAAAGCCACCAAATCCCAGGTAATCGAACCTCGTCTTCAAGTTTTGGTAGTCAGTTACAACAGAAACAACATGTTCAGTATTATTGACATTGAGAGAAATCTGCAGTCCAGAATTGGAATTATCAATAAATCTGCAGCTGGAAACGTTGACATAGGGCCCATAAAAGACATAAGCGATTCTTGTAACTGTGGATTCCATCTGAAATGTCACATTAACAAACTGAGTCCACCGTTTCTTAAATTCAGCAGCTTGCTCTGCTTCCTGTATACTAGCAATGGGGCTACGGCCACGATGGTCAAACCAAAACATCTTGTAGTGTGCATCCCACACGTCCATCATGGCGCCATTATACCTGTTCATGAACCTGTATGGGATGTACTTAAAATCAATGTCCAGATTATGGAAGAAGGCACTGACAGATTCTATTGGGGAATCTTCTTGCCTCTCGACGTGATCAACAACTAACAGAGTCTGAGAATTTAAAAGAAGCAAAGCCCGATACACGCTTTTCAGCTTCATTGCTGAGGAGTAGGCAGCCACTGCTTCCCCACTCACAAATATCATGTCCCCATGCTGCGAGGCAGTGATGACCTCCCCCGCTGCATCCCCAACCTCCTCACCCGTCCACCGGAGCCACTGCGCACACTCGCCCAGCTGACCTTCCCAGGGCTTATTGCACTGGCTTGTGGGTGATGGAGCAAACACTAGTACGTTGTTAAGGTGGCTCAGCTTGGGTCCATAGAGAGCTTCGGAAACAAACACCTGCCCGTTGGGGGCAAAAGTAAATGAGTTCTGATCTGGATGTTCATGTCCTGGGTTAAAGCTTCTCCACCCATCGATCCAGGAGTATGGTTGGAAGTGAACTATGTCATACACAGCTCGCCCTCCTAGCTTCCCAGATTTAAAAGACACAAAGGTATTGGTCTGTGTATTTGGCAACCCAGCCCCATAAGTGACAACACCCCAGTTAGGGAACATGTGCATTTTTGCAGTGCCATATTCCGCAGGAGGCTGGGGGGTGAGCTGAGGGTCATACCAGATGTATTCCGTGTGAAGAGTACTCCACCTCTGGGCAGTAGAGGGGACCATCGGTCCATCTTTAGGTCGGTGCTTTCTGATTTGCTGAGCTAACCAATTTCCAGCTCCATTCTTTAAGACGAACTTATCCAAAAAAACTAACTGGCTCTCGGGACCATAAAACCAATTATAATTGGAATCTGCTATACCCACAGTTCTTTGGAAGCCTGGCAAAAGGGTGGCATAATAGAACCAAAAGTGCATTTTTAACCAGTTATTGTCCAAGTTGTTGATATTAAAATGGCGCTGGGCCAGAAAAACATACTGGGTGACTGACTTAGCTGTGTAGCTTCCGTAGGCCACACCTTCATCCAAAGAACCATCGACAATATGATTCAACAGAAACATCGTCTTTTCCATCACATCGACTACAACCTGCTTCCACAGATTTACTTTAGATCCTTTATCTACCCCCGTCACCAAGGCCCCGGTGAGTAATGCGATCATATTAGTAGCTTGGTGGTTATGAAGCAGCTGTTTGCCCCATGAGCGGACCTTGGAATACTCATACATTTCCTCAGTAATAACCCATATTTTTTCTAGATATTTTTGTCTTCGATGATCATCTAAGAAGTTATATAAAAAGTCAAAGGCAGTGGCAAAGCCTGTTAAGGAATGGCCAACTGGAACCTCATCCCCTGGTGCGTTCTCTACCAGCCAGTCTTTGTAGCCCACCATCCTGTCCATATATTCCAAGACAAATTCAAAGGCAACTCTGTCTTCCGGGCATAACAAACAGTACAGTGCTAAAGGAGGCAGATTGTTACCATAAATTTCATTCCACTTGGCAGCAAAATCAGCATGCTTGGATGGAGGTAGGTAGTATGTCGGGTTAGACAGCATAGCTGTCACTGCACTTCTGATAGCTCTAAAAAGATGCAGATGGCTTGTGCGAGACTTTTGCCTCATTGCTTGGATCTCTCCAGCATCAAAATATAAACGTGGGTGAAGCATACTTTTCTTCAGCTTTTGGTTGGGTCTGGTATCTTGCACTTTCTGTGTCTTAAACTGATCTATGTCATCTGTGAAAACTGCCCAGTCAGAGTAATTGCTCACAGAGTCCTCAAAAGTAGAGAAAGCAAACATGGCTAATACTACAAATAAGAAATGTCCTGTAAACACTAACGCCATGATCCATGGGGGAGCTCCTTTCCTCAGGCATACATGTCACACACAGTGCTCAACGTGTTTCCCATCTGCTGAGCATGAAACATACATTTAAGGCCTTGATAAAACAAAGACTGTAAATCATATACGCTGTGAAATCCAGCTGACATTCGGCTCATTCAAAGCCAGTACAGTTGCCAGAGAGAAAACTTACACTGTGGATCTGTTTCCGTGATGCAGTGTTGCTTCCAATTAAACTTCAAGGAATGGTAAAACCTCTAATTTTCTCATATCACCCAGCAAACAGGTGGAGATAGTCAAAAATACCATGAATTCACGATTTACTTCCTTGACATAAATCTACCGAACTTGAAGAGTCATAAAACACGCTGTTTAAGAAAGAGAAAAAAAAAAAAAAAGAAAGAAAGAAAGGAAAAAGCACTCCAAAATCCAAATTAAGACGTCATTCCTGACACAGGAAACCATCACCAGTGATAAGATCATCAAACAGGTCTGATGCCTTTGCCTGTGTGCGCTCAAAGCAGTTGACGAAGTACTGAAATTCTTGGAGCAAACTGGGTTGTTACTCTGCTCAGCTTTTTACACTTCTTGCTTTGAGAATTTTTTTTCTTTCTCCATTTTTGGGAGAAAAACATCCTCAACAAGTGTTCAAAGTCCTACTTGGTTTTAAAACACGATTCCTGCCCTCATTTCAGATCTGTCTTTTTCAGGCTTACTTACTCATCAGCCTATTATGACCCAGAGAAAGCATTTTCCCATCTTCTTTTATCAGCTTCATCGGTACAACTATGAAAATCTAATCTCTTCAGCCACCTAGAAGGTACTTCGCTTCCAAATATGAAGTAATCACCAGCTGGGAAAGAAAACTCCCCTTCCACCAGCACTGACGTCTCTTTTCTGTTCCTTTTCCATGACACTCCTTTCTGGGGGGAAAACAAAACAGAAATCCTCTGAGGCTACAGGTACGCTGGGAGTGGACATAAACAGAATGTTGAACTGTTCTACCGTCTCTTGACAGAAATTTTAGAATCATAGTAAGATCTGTTGTTCTTAAGTACACAATCTAAGTTAGACCAAATGATTTCTTTTTTCTAACACTTTTCAGTGCACGTATCAGGATAACAATGGTGGCAGAAGACAAGCGGCTACAAGATATAACCTCCCCAAGAGTATTTATTTTAACTGTGCCTTGCTTTAGTCATTTAAAACGTTTTTATTCAAATGCAGCTAACAGATGAGTCCTGCTGTCATTCTTGTTTTGATTACAAAAGACTCAGAGACAAAAAGGGAAAGCTGAAAGGACCCTTATGATTTCGGGTGAGGGCTTAACTTTGAAGGGCTCAGAAGGTGTCTTCACCGGGGAACTACTTAAGAGCAGTCCCTTCTCTCGAAGGAGAAATCGTGACGACGTGTGGGAGCGAGAAACTGAGGTTCTGCTCCAATCTCGCTCCCCTGGCCCGGTTGTCCATCCTTACGAGAAGCCACCAGAGGGAGCTCAGACCCAGACTCAAGGAGCAGCTTCGCGGCTGCCCGTCTTCGGTCCTGAAGAACCCAACCAAGTTTCAGTCTTGGACAAGTCTCCTCTCCGCAGGAAACAGTAACGCTAGGAGTTTCCCGATCTGCCCCGCCTGTTGCATTTTTTGGTTCGCTTCCTACGAACACGCCAACTCCATCCTCCGCTCCCCACCCCCGAGCCCTGGCTGTGGTCTGGGGGCCGGAGACCCCTAAATGGCCAAGTCCGCTTACCTCGGCGGGTCCGGACGGGGTCTTCCGGCGGCGGTGGGCCCCGATGAGACGGAGGCGGAGAGTTGGCGAAAACTGCTCTGCCCGGGGAGCCGCGCCGCGCAGCCCCCGCGGGGCTCCGATCGCCCCCGGCCCGGCGCCCCCCGCGCTCCCACGGGCTGCGGCCCCGCGTTCGCGCCCAGCCCGGCGCCGCGCGGACACGCCCGTCCTCGGGGAGCGCCGCACGCCCCCAGGGCAGCCCCAGGCCGCGGATGGCCGATCGCCGCGCGGCGGGCGCTCGCGGGGACGCCGTGTCCAGCGGGGCGCGGGCGTCCCCCAGAACGCGATGCCGCCGCGGCCGCCGCTGCTCGGCGCCAGCTCCGGCCGCGCCGCCCGGGGAGGGCGAGAGAAGGCGACGCGGGCCGGGGGCGGGGCGGGAACGGCCGGGGGCGGGGAAGTGGCGGGGCCTCGGGACCTCGGGGCGCGGGGAGAGCAAGAACGGGCGCCGCGAGCGGCGGGGCGGGGGCGGGGCTGGAAGGCGGTGGGGCGGGGCCGGGGGCGGGGCCGGTCACTTCTCGAACCCGAATCCGAACCCGAACTCGAGGGGCTCGGAGCGTGCGTGTTCCCGGCTGCCGGGCCAGCAGAGCCCGGGGAGGGAGAAATTTGGGGGTGGGAGTGTCTGAAAACCTCTCCCTGCCTTCCGAGTCCCGCTGTTTCCACTTTGGTTGCGGGGAGAGGGCCAGCCTAACAGGGCTAGGAGTGGGAGGAAGATAGAGGAGGTTCTGGGCCTCTTTACAAATGATGGGGGAAGCGGGGGCGGGCGGGGTGACGCTGTGGGATGTCAGGGATCACTCTTAAGGAAGAGCAAGGGCTGAGAAAGGGAGGAATGTGAGGAAGCCTGGCTGAGGTTGCTGTCGTTTAGAAATGCAAAATCAATACACCGAATTAACATGAGACTGGCTTCAGGAGCACAGATGTTAAGGATCAGGGGAAAACCAAAAAGACTAATCAGCTTTATTGATTGGAATAATTTCCCCGGCAGTATAAATATGGGAAGGTATGGGACAAACAGGTGGAAGGAGCCTCTTTCTTATTAAAGAAGTGGAACCTGGAATTCAGTAAAGACCCACGGGCAGCGAAGACTGTGTGGCTGTTACTGTGATACGTGTGTGCAATTCCAGACCTTGGAAATCGGAGAGCAGCTGTGATTCCTGTGGTACTGGACATATGGAACTTCTCACAAACATCTGAGATTACACTTGGACATGAGTCAACCTAAGGTCTGCTGTCTACTATCACAAATAACTTAGTAATGATAGGAATACAGTGAAATATCAGTTGTTGGAAATAAACCAGTCCCCAGTTGGGGATTGATGACGCCTTCAGTTTCCTCCTAAACCATCCCGTTTTGGTAAAATGGACACATATGTCTATTAAAAAGTAAATGTCTTGCTTAGATCACTTCCTGGTAAACCAAATAGTAGATTGTTGCTAGCCGAATAAATGTCAAAGTAATTTACCTTGGGCGTGAAACATGGCCTCTGCCTCCTCATCAGTCTTCTGTTTTGTCCCCTTGGGAACCCTACCCCAGTCCAAATAGCCAGTCGTGCTTTCACTTTGCTGCTTCTGTAAGTATGTTTGTCCTGTTCCTTCCTGGGTAGCATCCTCTGTCCAACACCCCCATTGACTAGCTGAAATCTTTTTTGACTCTTGAAGTTCTCTTATCATACTTGTTTCAGCTCAGATGCTTAAATTCCTCTGTAAATACACCCTAGATTGTTCCCTAACCAGAATGAACTAGTCCAGCACTCTATCATTTATATCTATATTCAGCCTCAGATCATGCTTAATGTTTTCCCTGGCTGACTCCTGTGCTCCATTCAAAGCTCTTTCAGGTCACGGCCAGTCACTCAGCCCCCCTCAGAAGGGCTGCATCTGTGTTTGAAATGAGTTGAACCTTCAGCAGTTGGGCTCATGTAGAGCGTTGTCTCCTCCACTGAGGTTCATTCTGAAACAAGGATCCTCCTGCAACCACCAGAGACAAAACTTCCAGCAAACATCTGGACTGTCCCCCTGTGTGTCCCACGATGGAGAAAGATGACCCATGGCTTCCAGCCTCGCTTACGGGAGAAAGTAGAGTTGGAGGAAAGAGGATCCCAAATTCAGATTCTCATAATTTTCTGCAAAGAGGAGCTTTGGAAACCGGCTAGGAATTGGTATTAGTAAATACAATGAGTAAATATGCAGACCATTTCTCAGAACAAAATGTGTGGATGGGGTTCTTTCATTCCGTGGATCCAAAGTGTCTCACGACAAAGTGAACCACGGAGAATTGTTACAAGCACTAACATCTGCCAGGGGGATATTTTAACTTCCATCCAAACCTTTGCTTTTTTTTTTTTTTTTTTTTTTTCAGATTTAACATCAATACGATCATCTTCACTTTACAGATGAATGCATTCAGGTACAGACATTGTGGCTTTCAGGTCTGCCCCGTGCATCTGTGCTGAAGCTGTGGGATGCAGCGAACCTCTCAGCATTTCCAGATGAGCTTTCAGGCTAATTCACTTTGAACTGGCATCGTCTCCCAGTTGTGAGTCCGTTGAAATAAAACAGAGGTTGCAGCTGAACAATTCAAATCATTGGCCGAAAGGGTGGTAGGTAAATGGCACCGTGAAAAATGGACAGCATCTTGCTTCCTGTGAACTAAAAATGGATAGCTCCAATTATTGCTCCTTCTACACACGAAGATGGCACAAAGTTAGTTAATTATAAATGATGCATCCAGCTGTAGAAGGGATGAGCTGTATGTTATGTTATTGCGCATTAAAAATCTTTATGAGTGTGGCAAGAGACACATATACCAACAGCTGCTAAATTCAGAATCCTGGAGCAGTATCTTATTTTAATGTAAGCGAAGAACTGTACAGTCTATCGCTCTAGAGATTTCCTGCTATATCCTGCTATATAAAAAGATCTTAAATCTACATGAGATTTTACTTGTGATTTCAAAGCACTTAATGAAAATCTGTTTTTTTTTTATTTGAATATCTTTCAACCCTACCCCCAGCCACCCTACTTACAACAGAGATAATACTTTCTTGACTAGAGTCCCCAAGGCAGGAGGCTTCCCTTCCTCCTCCCTTCCTCTTTCTTTCTTTGCCTTTTTCTTTCCTTACTTTCTTTTTTCTCTTCTGTTTTTAAAGTCTTCAACATCTAGCTCGGAGCCCAGCACTTTGCGTTAAGTGTGTATTAACTGTTGAACATGAATTATCACCCTCATTTTATGGCAGAAGAGGAAAAAGTTATAAACATCTAAAGTGGGCTGCTGAGTTGTGAGCACAATCAGACGCTCTTACTCTTTCAATGGTGCTGAGGAACTTGTCACCACACAGTCGGAGCTGGAGCTATGTCTTGGAGTAACTTAATTCAAGTGAAATCTCAAAGGGAAGTGGGCCAACATTTTAAGGAGAATTTCTGCAAGAATTTTGTGTCTTAAGATAGGTAAGTTCAAGTTCCGAGCATCAGAACATAAGATAAATACTATTGATATGTCTCCTTACAGAAGGGTAAAGTGCAAGCAGTAAAACAAGCCAAGACACTCCATAAAGCCCCTTGACTGAGGTCCTGTTTGTCCATGATCTGTTATTTTGGTGGACTCAATAACCGGGACAAGGATACCTAAGAATTAATCGCTGTGCTTTCAGCAACTGACTGTGCACAGATCTCCGCGGCATAGGCTTGTGCAGAACTCAGGCATTTGAATCTGGGGAAGACTTACTCTTCTCTTAGCATGTCTCTTCCTTGACATGATTTTGTCTGTGAGAGCTCAGATGCAGATTTCTTGAACCACTTATCAAGGCCAAAGGTATATTATATTGATCCATGAGCACTGTTAGTTTTGCCCCAGAATTTGGGAAGATAGCAGCTCTGTACAGAAACAGACACCAAACTTAAGCTGCAAATTTCACTGCACAATTGGCCAGCAGTAACAGGGCACACCAGTAATAAAGACAAAACCACAGATTTAAAGCAGGCAGTAGAATTTGAAAATACTCTTTCTGCAATCGCTTTGAATAGAAAACATCTCAAAGTGACAGGGATTTTGCCTGCAGAGTTGCTAATGAAGACGTGGCTGAGAGTGTTTCTTGAGTTTGTTTACCCAGCTGTACAAGAGTCTGTATGACAGTAACTGGGTTTATGAAAATTTAAAAATACCAAAGCCAACTTCTGAGGAAAGAAGTTTCCCTGTAAGTCCACTAAAACCTTGTGTTTATAAATGAGAAACTTTGTTGCTACCACATCTGCTTAGGTATATTTGTGCTTTTACAATGAAAGAAAATTTTAAACAAGGTGAAACTTACAAAGGGAGCCCATGATGGGGTCTTTCCTCTCTCCCTCCTGCCTGTCTGTACCAGTGGTCTCTAACAGGGCCTGTTTTGCCCCTCAGGACTTCTGGCAATGTCTGGAGAAGTTTTTGATTGTCTCAACTCGGGGATGGGGAGCTGCTGGCATCTAGAGAGCAGAGGCTGTTCAACATCCGACAATGCACAGGACCACCCTGCCCCTAACCCCAAACAAAGAATTTTCCAGCCTAGAATGTCAATTGTCCTGAGTTTGAGAAACCCCGCCCTAGCCTACTGACTCTGAAAATCGATTCTGTGTGTATGGTTGGTAGCTGTTCAAATCAAGCCTTGAATTATCTCCTGGGTTTTCAATCAGCTCTTTACCATTGGTTCCTGAGCCAGCTGTTACCTAATTTGTTCACACATAGCTTTCTGTTTAGCAGGCACTGAGTGCATTTGTCTTCTCTTGACCAAAGACACCACTAAACCCAGCTGTTTCACCTTAAATGAAAGCCTGGGCTTGGCTTCCTGGCACAACTGGCAGTAAATCAATAACTTCAAAACAGTAAGGGAAAGATATGACTTCTGGGTTATTGGAAATCCCCTTCTGATGGTAAAAAATCATACCCTTCACACGCATACACACACACACAGGCACACATATTCTCCCCAAACATCTTTTTGATTATCTGAATTTTTTTCCTTTAGGACAGTGCATTGCAAATTAAAAATGGACCCCCCAGTATCAGAAAGACCAAGGTGTTGTTAAAAACCCCAGTTTCTCAAATTTGTCCCAGCCCTATGGATCAAGAATCCCTGAGTGTACGGTCCGGTAATCTGTACCTTTAAAATGCTCCTGGGGTGCACACCAAGTTTTGAGTTACTGTTCTAGGACAGGGATTCTTTTCTTCCCCACACCTGTGCCTATGTCTCTGCTGGTTTGTTTGGATAGGTAACCGAAACATCCCCAGGCTGACAGGAGCACAGGGACTAACCAGGGATAGAAGGTGTTGTAGAATAACCCAGAGACATGTGGGTAAATATTTTGCAGCTAGTTTAATTATTTTACATACTAATTGTTTATTCACACATGAAAGAGTGAGGTAAATAGGATTTCTAAGACAGAGAGGAGAGAAAAATTAAGACAATCTGGGAACAGTGGAATTTATATTGCACATTTTGGGGGCAAATTGATTGACTGGAAGGTAATGGAGAAGTTTGCCTTGGGTCCTTGAGTGCCCAACTTGCAGTTCGTTTCAGATTCCCCAGAAAGCAGTGAGAGCTTAGCCGTGAGCAGATGTGACAGGTTGTCCTTGTCTGATGTCAGCAGTAACCTACACCCAGTGCTGTCACCTGAGTCAGATCAGCCTGTACCATGTCTGCTGGAAAGCCACTAGGAAATAAGGTCCCTCTCTCCTTCCATCCACATCTGGGAGGCATCTCTCTTTGCTTCTGAGCATTTGCTTCATTTTTCTCTTTCTCTGGGAATCAGCTTTACCAGATCCTTCATGGGGATCTGACTAAACATGGCTGCCTGTCAACACAAGTTTACATCGTCTTGATCCTACAATCAGGCAGAAATAATTTCTCCCTTTTGAACTCCAAATTCTAAAGTCTCAGGACAGAAAAGATGACTGCACAGCACCGTCAGGATTCTATCACGACACACACACACAGATGGAAAGCAGTTCAGGGTCATGTTGTTCAAACATTGCTGCAGGGGCTGACATTTGTGGGTTTAGGGTATCAATCATCACAAGAGAACAGAACTGGCTCATATCTAAAAAGTATCTGCTAGAAAATGACCCACTAGAGGGCCGTGCTCCCCCTTAGAGGCATGTGAAAAGGAGTGGACTTGATGGTGGGTAGTGGAGGTGGCGGAGGCTGAGGTGGGGGTGGGACAGTAGAAGGCAGGGTGGGAGGTTGGCATTTGTTGTTCAGAAATGCCCACACATTGCAGAATGCAAGCTGATTCCTCTTCCTTATCCTTCTGATAATTATAGCTTTGATAGAATTTATTAAATTTACCTGATTTTAAGAATCACCTAGAAGGTGCCTGTTAAGAATACACAGTATGAGATCTGAGGCCCTATTCTAGAATCGTTAGGGTAGGGTGGGGAAGGGGATCCCAAGAATTCATATTTTTTAAAAATTAATTTAATTTATTGGCTGCATTGGGTCTTCATTGCTATGCACAGGCTTTCTGTAGTTGTGGAGAGCAGGAGCTACTCTTCATTGTGGTATGTAGGCTTCTCATTGCGGTGGCTTTTCTTGTTGTAGAGCATGGGCTCTAGGTGCTTGGGCTTCAGTAGTCGCAGTGCGTGGGCTCAATAGTTGTGGCTCACGGGCTCTAGAGCACAGGCTCAGTAGTTGTGGCACACGGGCTTAGTTGCTCTGAGGCATGTGGGATCTTCCCAGACCGGGCTAGAACCTGTGTCCCCTGCATTGGCAGGTGGATTCTTAACCACTGTGCTACCAGGGAAGCCTCAAATTCGTATTTTTACATGCCATTTTGACATTGCAAAACTGGCAAATTACCCTTAGAGAGATAACTCGTATAAAATTTTGCCAGGTTCTTACAATAGAACATAAGTTAGTTTTCAGTTTCAGAGCAGTTTGATAGGCAGAGATGGGTGGAAAAATAACAGTGTTTGAGTGAAGCTTTAGAGCTGTGTGGTCCAATATAGTAGCTGTTAGTCACATGGGGTTAGTTAAGTTAAAATTAATTAAAGTTAAATAAAATTAAAAACTCAGTTCTTTAATTGTACTCTCCACATTTCCAATGTGCAATAGCCACTTGTGATTAGTAGCTATAATATGGAAAAGCACAGGTATAGAACACGTCCTTTGCTGCAGAAAGTTCTATTGGATCACGACAGAGAGGAGGAGCCAAGGAGGGAGAAAGATGGTGTGATGTTTATGTCGGGGTCCCCCTCATAGGCCTATGCAGAGTTGGTAGGTAAGTATGGTAACATTGAGGATGTTGATATACTAATGGTGAGGATAATAATGACACGTACTGAACACGTTACTTGCAAAAGACTCTATCATAATCCTCCAAACAACCTAAGCATTTACTGTGGTACCGCATGGTCACACTAGGTGACATATGTGGGTAACTGTTGATTGTTGTCAAGTGGAATTTACGACCCCATATAGCCAGATGATCTGATTTTGCAAGGAAAGCTGGAAACCTAGATTTTTATATGAAACAACCAGATTTTTTAAATGGCTTAATTTTTTTTTTTCTTGAAAAGGCAGTGAAGACCAAATAAAATATGTCTGTAAGATGGATTCAGTTCATATAATGCAAGGTTTTGACTTTTTTGAAGCTGGATGCACTGGAAATTAATTTCCTGATTTAACTATGTTCATCCAACTCTGCCTCAGGAATTTAACTTCCATTTTAATGCTGGAGAGAAAAGTACCATTCTGTCTCTTAAGTTATCGACTCCTACAACCCCTCTCAGTCTGGAACAGCTCAAGACTGATGATATATTCAAATAATATTTATATCTGCAGAAATGCATTAAACATTATTTCTTCCATTTATTCAGTAAATATTCACTAAATGCTCAATAAGACATTCTGCCAGGCACTGTTTGGGAAACTTTTACAAGAAAAAAAAACATCCTAGCCAAATGGAGCTTATCTATCTAATCTTATGGACAGAAAAAGCATAATGAAAAGTCATGATAGGTATAAATTGTTACTTCGTATTCTGTATTTTAATCACTACTTTATGAGACTTAAATTGAAGGAGCCTCTGTGTCTTGCTGTCCACTATTTTGAAATAAAGCACATTTAAATTGACAAGGATAGAAGATTAGTAATGACTCAGGAACTGGAAAAATGGATAAAACTCTTAATTTTGTAAGAAATCTCTAGGTTGTTTGCCTTTTTTCAGAGCTGTACCCCTTCTGTTATAATACCTGGAGTCCAGCCAGGCACAAAACTCACTGGCTGACTACTGCAGAAAGGAATCCTGGGACCTCTCTTGCTGACCTGTTTCCAGACTTTCCCGCACAGCTAGCCAGAGACTTCCTACAGACAATGAGGGAATTCAGAAACAATGAATGTGGTAGTTCAGCTATTTATCTGTCGACGGTCGGAGATGAGACGGAGCTGTTTTCCTGCAGCTGGTACAGAGCAGGCCACGGAGGAGGCTCGGTATGAAAGAACAGGGCCATGCAGTTGGCATACACCTCATTCTGGGCGACAGCTTTTTACCCTAGGATTCAGTCAAACCCAAAATGTGAGATGAAAATCATCTCTCTCATTGGTACGCATAATAAATAGAAAAGAGATGGACAGAACCATGTTTTCCAAAAGTCCTTGGATAAGAATCACCAAAGTAGCTTAATAATTCCCTGTGCTGGAAATGTAGATTCAGGGGCAGGGATGGAATCAGGATTTGGTGTTCTTCGTGGGTATATTAAGTGATTGTTACCATCAGAGAAGTTAGGAAGTACCAGAGTGGAAGGATAAATAAGGGCTTTCTCCCTGTAATGGTATTATTCCCAGGCATGTCTTGTGTGTCAGCTTTTATCGGCTTATGGTTACATACCCAGACTTTGGAGTGAGATGGTCCTGAGTTTGAATCCAAGCTGTGAGGCTATATTGTAAGTTGCTATGAGACACTGGGCCACTTGTGCAACTTTTCTGACTGTAGATATCCTCATCTATAAAAAATGGGTTACACTATTACTCTCTGCCTCGTCGTAGGGAGTTGGGAATTTTAAATGAGGGGAGTCAGGTAAAGTCCTTAGTACAGAGTTTGGGGCATGTTCCCTGAGCACTCTTTATGATTAAAAAGCAATTTTACATACTTATCTCATTGAATCCTTTTAACAATCATGTGAATAACACATGATTAACTCAATTTTGTATACTAAAAACTGAGGAAGAGAAATTCAGGAGAGAAAACATCGTATGTTGGGATAGCGTGACAAAAATAGTACACTGGTGCCTAGCAACTTGCTTTCTGAATTTGTCTAATATTAAAGACTGAGAATGTTTTAAGGGAACATTTAATGCATTTCCCTCACATTACAGGTGAAGAATCTGAGACCCAGTGAAGTAAACTAATTTGTTCAGTGTGAGAGAGAGAGACAGACCTACAGCTGGGACCAGAACTCAGGTTTTTAATGCATGTCTTACAGCCCTGCCATTGCGTTGTTGAGGATGGATGTGATTCATCTTTAAGCAAATCCAGTGACACATTTTAGATTTGTTTCTTTGATATTAAAAAAGTTAACTCCTAAATCACTATTCTATATGCATCTTTAAAAAGAGCCTTTTTTTTCAGGGGTTATCTAGTGGACAGTTGTACCAAAATTCTATCAGAAACCTTTTAAATACATGGGTTTCTGTGTCCACCAGAGATCTTTTTTGAATCAGAATCTTGATGGGGGCTGAGAATTTGCATATTTATCAAGTTTACTAATTAAAGTTTGAGAACTAGCTAATTAAACTATTAAGTCCTTGAGACCAGAAATTGCATGTTTTTCTTCTTTTGTATTCCCATCAGTTCCAGCCAGAATTTTCGGCAGACACTTTGCACTCAGTTAACTCTCATTGAATTGAACTGTGATAGAATCAAATTATGCTAAAATGATTTGATTATATAAAAACCTGTGAAGCACATGTATGGATGAATCATTTCCAAAGATATTATTTATAAAATTTTATCTGAATTAGAAGCATAATTCTTTGCCAGCTATATTGTTTGTCTGGAGAGTATATGCGTGTGTGTGTGTACATATATATACTACTTTCTTTCATATATATATGAAAGAGAGAGACTGGAGAAAATTAGCCTTCAGACAAATGGAATCTCGTTTAACGGAGAGGGGAAAAAGCCTGAATATCATGCCATTTTTGAGGAATGTTAGCTTGGATATTAGTTATCTATTGCTGCATAACAAACGATTCCAAAGCTTGGCAGCCGAAAATACATAAATGTTTATTTTCTCCCACAGTTTTTGAGGCTTAGCAGCTGGTAGCTGGCCAGGGTCTATCAGGAGGCTGTAGTCAGGAGGTCTGTGTTTTAACCACATTCCTTGGCTGAGCTATGGTGAGGGCATACTCGGATCAAGAGAGAGTAACTGGAAAGAGTTTCGCGTTTCCGTTACTCCCAGAGCCCTGGGGAGAACCCAGCAGGCCCCGCAGGGCTGGTCGGGGAACAGCGGGTGGGTCACAGGGAGAGGGAGCCGGCAGCGTGGGCTCCAGCCCTCAGTGTGGCTTCTGGGGGACAGGACAGGCGAGGCAGGGTAGCAGGTGTAGGACTGTCCAGTTTAAATCATCTAGGTGGGTTCTGGGCAGAGGGGTTTTCTCTGGTTGTCTGGGCCCTGGCCCTGGGGCGATTCAGGTGGGTGTCTGGTGGCCCTGAGTGTAAGACCACAATAAAGCAGGTAGCGGGACTCTGGACTTAAGCTGCTGCTTAAGGGGGACTGACCGGCCTCCAGCCAAGACCTCAAGAGGAGTCGAGACTGCATTTTAAAAGCCTGCAGTACAGTCTGTCAGAGCTTCGGTCTCCTAAGGGCTTGAATGGGGCTGAAGGGCCTGCTTTCAAGAAGTCTCCCGCCACAGCCGAGGGTGTGAGGCTCCTGTTGCTCACTGAGGGCACTGGGACGTCTGGGCTCTTCATGACAAGGGTGGCTCCAAAGGTAGTGTGACTGTCCGCACAAAGTCCCCCAGGA